>NC_132844.1:53588648-63588648 GCF_048164855.1 Canis lupus baileyi | reverse complement strand
ATACCAATATCCCTGATGAACTTGGATGCAAAAATTCTCACCAAGATGCTAGCTAGTAGGATCCAACAGTACATGAAGATTATTCATCACAACTAAGTGGGTTGCAAGGGTGGTTTAATTTGATTTGATCCACAAATCAATGTGCTATACCACATGAATAAGGACAAGAACTATATGATCCTTTCAAATGCAGTAAAATTTGACAAAATACAACATTCTTTCTTGATAAGGCTTTGCAGTGTAGAGATAGAGGGAACATACCTCGATATAAAAGCTACGTGTGAAAAACTCACAGAAAATCTCAACGGGGAAAAAGCTTTTTCCTCTAAGGCCAGAAATACAACAGGGATGTCTGCTCTTACCACTACTATTTAACGCAGTACTAAAGTCCTAACCTGAATCAGACAAGGAAAAAAAAAAAGGCATCCAAATTGTTATAGAAGTCAAACTTTTACTCTTCACAGATGACATGATCTTCTATGTAGAAAATCCAAAAGACTCTAGAAAAAATTGCTAGAACAGATACAGGAAATTCAGTAAAGTGGCAGGATGTTAACAATAACAACCGAAAACGTACATAAGTAGGTTGCATTTCTATACACTAACAATGAGGTAGAAAAGAAGTCAAGGAATTGATTACATTTATAATTGCACCAAAAGCCTTAAGATACTTAGGAATAAACCTACCAAAGAGATAAAGGATCTGAGCTCTGAAAACTATACAACACTTAAATTGAGGAAGACACAAAAACAGAAGATCCCATGCTTATGGAGCATGGAGGCTGAGGGAAGACCTCTACTGGGGAATTCAATAGAATAGCCAGACATTAAGCTATTTTTGGATACAGAGTCCAAGTTGATAGCAATACCTAAAGACCAGAAGCCTTGTCCTGTCTTGTTGTGTAGGCCTGGTGGGTCCAGATAAATGGAGTGACCAAAGTATGAGATTAAAGAGGTATCCTGGATCCATACACCTACACATTCTTTCAGTCTCTGAATGTGTAACTGGCATAGATGTAACTGAAGTAACCCACACATTGGCTTCTTGGACTGAATAACTGCTATACTAGTGGGGACTACCAAATAAAGTCTTCTGAAACTACCTACCACAGAGCCAAGATAGTGAATCAATATATATTTTGGAGTTGTCAGGGCAGAGCATATTAGTACCATCCTTCAGGATTTTAAGGTTTCTAGGCTGGTGATTTCTAGCTCAGCATTGTTTATTTCATCAGTCTGACTTTCGTATAACTTAGATTGGTTTAATAACTAGAACCTCTTATGCATTCAACCTAGTAGTCTCAATTGCTGCTGTCCTGCCAGATGAGCTATCTTGCTAGAGCAGATTACTGACTACATACCATGTATCTGAGGTCATCTTAAAGTGAAGGGGTTCTTTTCTATTCCAATCATAGAAGGATCAAAGACCATTTGAAATCATGTGGAATTAACATACATTTAGAGCTTTCTCCCCCAAGGCTACATTCATTTTCAGGCTCTGACATATTCAAAAGACTTGGGCCATTTGGACCTGTTAGAATAGATGATCCTTTATAGCAGAAGTCATGATGATGCACAGAGATGGCTACTACACTGGAAGCCTTGGTAAGCTACATGTACTTTAGAGGATAGAAGTTATACCCTATACAATTTCAGGGGCTTGTGACTTCAGGAAAGACTGTTAGAGGTCCAAGTTTAAAGACAATAAGGTTACAACCCCTCTAGAATAAGACAGATTGTAGTAGAGGATGTATGATGTGCTTCCTTCTTTGTTACAACATTTGGTAGGCTTTAGGTTCTAGAAACAGAACAACAACAACAACAACAACAACAAAAAAGACTAGTAGATCTGGTCTGTCATACAATCACCCCTGAGCCATATAATCCAATGATGTGATAGATGGTCTCAATTGAAGTGGTAGTTTCATGGATGTTTATCTGTCCAAACCCAAGTCCTATACAGACTTGTGCAGTTGTGTATCATTATAAAGTTAAAATGGATTATGAAATTTAGGAGAATTATCCATAGGAGGGAAAGGTAGGCTATAGAGTTTGTCAAGCTTCTGTTGGAAAAAAAAAAGCCACAACAACAACAACAAAAAGCCTCTGTTGGCAAATCATAATGCAGTCCTTTGGGTTGGGGACCTAATCATACTAAAGAGGAAACTTCAATCATGTACCAAGTAACACATCAATCTCCCATTATGTTATGGGGTCAGATTCATCAGATCATAAGTTTGGCCAGGCTAAGCAAGAATCCAGCAGAAGATAAAGACGGTAATGCTCAGGATTGAACCCTATACCAGGTGGCCCAGGCTCATGTCATTCATATCAGCTATACAAGAATCTTGAGTTCACACCTATGGATGTATAGGGGTCCATTATGATCAGCTAAAGGAAAAATGAAAAAATACAAGTTTTATTTGTGGATGGGTTGGTCCAATGTGTACGCAAACTGAAGTTGGTGGCAGCTCCTTTCCAGACACATTCAGGGTTCCTTTGAAAAGCAGCAGGTACACAAGAGACCTGGAAAAGCCAAAGCAATCTTAAGCACACAGAGGGCACTACACTTCCTAGTTTCAAGCTATAAGGCTAACCAAAACAGTATGGTACTGACATAAAACATAGTACAACATATTAAAATTAAGCACAGAAATAAACCCCATGCATATGTCATTAACGAATCTTTGACAAAGGAGCCAATACTCAATGGAGAAAAAAAAAACTTTAATGACGGTGCTGGGAATGTTAGATATTCACATATAAAAGGAAATTTTTGTTAATGGTGATGGATGAGGGTCTAGT
This sequence comes from Canis lupus baileyi, assembly GCF_048164855.1. Lineage (NCBI taxonomy): Eukaryota > Metazoa > Chordata > Mammalia > Carnivora > Canidae > Canis > Canis lupus. The sequence continues at coordinate 63,585,843 of NC_132844.1, read as the reverse complement.
TAGCTTGAAATTTAATACCAAAAATCATGAAACTCTAAGACATAATAAACCCCTTGACATGTATCTTGGCAAGAATTTTTGGGATGACACCTAAGACATGGGCAACAAAAACAAGACTACAAACTGAAAACTTTCTGCATAGCTAAAGAAATGATCACTAAAAGGAGAAAAAACCCACAGAAGGGGGAAAAAATTGTGATCCCCAATAGGTTAATATCCAAAATAGGTGAAGGACTCCTACACAAAGGAAAAATCCAGTTAAAATGGACAGAGACCCGAGCAGACATTTTCTCCAAAGATCTACAGAAGGCCAACAGTATGTGAAAATGTCAGGTAAATGCAAATCAAAATCAAAGTGAGCTAAACACCTCATACCCACTAGAGCAGTTATTACCAAAAGATTTTTAAAGATTTATTCATGAGAGACACAGACAGAGGGAGAAGCAGGCTCCCTGGGGGGAGCCCAATGTGGAACTCGATCCCAAGGACCTCTGACTCACACCCTGAGCCAAAGGCAGATGCTCAACCACTAAGCCACCCAGGAATCCCCCAAAAGATAATATCTACTGTTAGTGAAGACAGAAGACTTTGCATTCTTAATTTAAATTCAATTTGCCAACATACAGCATTCCCCTGTGCTCATCTCGTGTGCCCTCCTTAATGCCCATCACCCAGTTGCCCTATACCTACACCCACCTCCCATTCTGCAACCCTTTGTTTTCCAGAGTTAGGAGTCTCATAGTTTGTCTTCCTAGTTTTTCACCAGTTTCCACTCCCCCTTCCCTTATAGTCCCTCTCACTATTTCTTATATTCCAGATATTCTTATATTCTTATATTCCAGATAAGAGTAAAATCATGATTTTCTTTCTCCAACTGACTTCATTCAGCATAATACCTTCTAGCTCCATCCACATTGATGTGAATGGTAGGGGTTCATCCTTTTTAATGGTTGAGTAATATATATGTACATACACATCTTTATACATTCATTTGTTGAATGACATCATGGCTCCTTCCACAGTTTGGCTATTGTGGACATTGGTATGAACATTGGGGTACAGGTATCCTGTTTCACTACATCAGTATATTTGGGGTAAATACTCAATAGCACGATTTATGGGTCATAGGGTAGCTCTATTTTTAATTCGAGGAACCTCCATACGGTTTTCTGGAGTACCTGCACTGGCTTGCATTCCCACCAGTAGTGCAAGCAAGTTCCTCTTTCTCCACATTCTCACCAACATTTGTTGCTTCCTGCCTTAATTTTAGCCATTCACATTGGTGTAAAGCGGTATGTGGTTTGATTTGTATTTCCCTGATGCCAAGCGATGTGGAGTATTTTTTCATATGCTTGTTAGCCATGTGTAGGTCTTTGGAGAATTGTCTGTTCATGCCTTCTGTTCATTTCTTGACTAGATTTTTGGAAGGAAACAAAAGCAATAACGAACTATTGGAACTTCAAGATAAAAAGCTTCTGCACAGCAAAGGAAACAGTCAACAGAACTAAAAGGCAACCTACAGAATGGGAGAAGATAATTACAAATCATGAGATAAAGGGCTAGCATCCAAGATCTATAAGAATTTATCAAACTTTTGGTGGTTTCTAGGTTGGTATAGCTACTATGGAAAATATAGAGGCTCTTCAAAAAAAAATGGAAATGCAATGGTGAGAGAAAATATTTCAAGTATAACTGAGTAATACATCATAGAAGGAGAAGTAACCTGAAGAATATAGGCAGGATTTTGGGAAGCTGCACCTAGTCTGGTCAGGGGTCTGGAAGGAAGATGACTGAAAGGTCAGAGGCAAGGAGACTTGAGGTAGATACATGTAGAACATTTACAAGTAGGCACGAAGGACTTATGGTACATGTTAATACTTGTCAGAAAGCATTCACCATGGAATAGGTGCTCAGCCAAGGAGACAAAATAACTACCAATGATGAAGCTGACTAACTTCAACTAATCTAAGAACTGCCACAATGGTCAAGTTGGATTGGGCACCAGCAGCAAAGAGGTTTTTTATGGAAAAACCCAAACGCATGGATTACTACTTATCAATGCCAACCACTAACTACCTACTAATGTCTAACCTGCCAGCATAGAGTAACAGGGATCCTCCCAACAGATCTCCTTGAGGAATAGTGCTAGATCAGCCACTTGGTAGAAAGTTCACTACATTAGACCCTCTCCATCCCAGAAGAGCTATTATAATTGATTATTGCATGGGTAGACACCAATTTCAGGAATGAGTTCACTGGTTTTTCAGACTCAGCCCAGCTTTCATCCCCTAGGGATGTACATAGAGCCTTATATGCTCATGGAATGAGCCATGGAATCCCATACAACATGGCATCTGACCAGAGGATCTCCTATATAAATGAAGGTATGGAAGAGTACCCATGACAATGTGATTCACTGATTGTATCACATACCCTCTCTATCTAGGGGCTGACTGCCAGATGGAGTATTGGGACAGCCTGCTGATGACATAGCCAATAATTCAGAGGCAGAACTTCGCAAGGATTGAAGACATCGCTAAGGATGCATTATATTCACGTCAGAGTCCTCTATATAGCTTTGTCCTCTAAAAGGAAGATCTATGGGCCTAGCAATCAAGGGTGCCAAACAAATAGTCAACTAGCTTTGTTACCTGTGACCCAACTAAGGGACTTTCTGCCTACAAGTCTTCTCTGCAGTATTAGAGTCCTTAATCCCTAAAGGGGAAACACTTTCCAGAGGATATAACAAGGGTCCCAATGAAGTAGAAGCTACAGGTGCTTCTAGGACACTTTGGACTTCCCACGTCTAGGGATAAACAGGTAAAAAGACAACATTCAGATCAGGTGGTTATGTAGCCCTAGTTACATGGGAGGGGGGAGGGCAGGGAGAAAAGTATGTAACTCATGCGATTCATTTGAGTACCTCTTGATGCTATGTTGACCAGTCATGACTAAGGAAGTACAGTTACCCAGAACTGTATATTTTAAAGGGCTCAGGAAAGCAGGTTTGGGTCATATCACTAGGTAAACCATGGAGACCAGCAGAGAGGATATCTGAGAGAAGAATTAGAGGATATCAAGTGAAGGAATGAGCACTAGTTGTGGCTGAGGACAACTGAAGCAATGGGATCTATAATTCATACCACTAGCATTTATAGGTCTTTCAGTAGAAGATACCCACCAGAACCCTGGAGGACCTGCTCTTTGAACACGTATGGAGAGCTGGATCCACATGGCATAGAATTGGACTGTAAACTCCATAGAGGCGTGCCCTCCAGACTTCAAGAACTGGACACCTGTAAGGAGTAATATCTGACAACTTCCAGGTATAACACCTTTGAGATTCAGTACAGTATTTGAGCTGATGCCACCTTCAAGCAATGCCCAGCAGAATGGTAGAGGTCGTAAAAGCTAGTTATCTGTACTCAATGGGGGAAATGGTCAATAGAAAATATTTGACCTGTTGCTCTCCTATATACTGAGCTGTGGTCTGAGTCTATATATTCTTTATAAACTCAAGTGACACTTGTTAGTCTGGAGGCTTTTCCTGCATATCTCTGGCTCTCTTCCCCTCTGACTTAAACATGAGGTGAGTAAATTTCTTGTGCTTCCAATTCCATTTGGTATACTTCCAACACTTTTAGTGTATGCCCAGTACCTTGGAGAGTGCCCAGCACAAAGTAGGTATTCAAATATTTGATCAGTTGGACTTGGTGCTGAGATAGAAAGGCAGAGGACTTCTCCAGATTTCTCTTTGGAAGAGTTTTTGGCAAGGGTGGGTAGAGGCTGGATACAAATACTGGAAGAGGTGTGTGTTTGTGCTGGATTTTACAGAGACCAGAAGTTGGACTTGCAGGAGTATTTTTGGTAACTCGTTTTGCCTTGATAGGAGAGGGAAATGAGATTCTCAATGACTGACCACCAGGCCATCTCCAATCCCTGAGGTATTAAGGGATCATTGGCCTGGAGAACAATTCTAAGTTCTGCCTCTTTACATCATAATCTGAACCCAAGGAAACTCTAGCTGTAAGAGCAAGGTACCAGCTGGTTGGCTCAGTGGTTGAGCATCTGCCTTTGGCTCAGGTCATGATCCCAGGGTCCTGGGTTTGAGTCCCACATCAGGCACCCTGCAGGGAACCTGCTTCTCCCTCTTCCTAGGTCTCTGCCTCTCTCGCTCTCTCTCGCTCTCTCTCGCTCTCTCTCGCTCTCTCTCGCTCTCTCTCGCTCTCTCTCGCTCTCTCTCGCTCTCTCTCGCTCTCTCTCGCTCTCTCTCGCTCTCTCTCGCTCTCTCTCGCTCTCTCTCGCTCTCTCTCGCTCTCTCTCTCAGACAATCTTAAGAGCAAGGTACCTAACTTGATTATTGTCCTCTTATCCAGCCAGACTACTTATTCAATAGGTACCTGTCAGGACATTGACATGAACTGAGCAGGCTAATATTGATATAAGGTACCCTCAAGTTCTACTTCTAATGCCTCTGGACCTAATTCCCAACTTCAGCAGTGGAACTGCTATTTAACCCTATGGTCCCTACTTGTCTCTGTGGCTCTCAGATCTCATTTCTTCCAATTCTGTTGGGGACCTCCCCCTCCCCCACTCTTGGCTTCCCCAAACCAAGCCACTGTCATTTAAACAAGTACCTGGCCAAATCAATTCTGGCCTGAGGAAAGGAAGTAGAGCTGTAATTCTAGGGGGTCCAGGACCAGAGTTTTTCATATATCACTTAAAATACAGAAATATTACTGTATAAATACAGGTTAAAGGATGCCCCATCATTAACCTCTCTGGAACCTACACATATGCCTAGTCCCATTAGTTTAACTCCATAGCAAGTAGAGGATATCAGAAAAAAAAAAAATCAAGATGTACATTCTCTGGGTGTTCCTGTCCTAGGAGGTTTTAAGTCAGAATACATCCAAAGCATTTCATCTCTTAGGATAGAGCATCTTCATGATCCTGAAATAGACCAGTTACAGGCAAAATAACTTATTTCTACCATTGTTTCAAGAGCCAGAGAGGTTCAAGTAGGTGTTTTGTCTGTGTCCAGCCAGAGCAGAGTGTAGTACACTAACAAATACAGGTATACCAGCCAAATTGGCTACTTGGGAACTGGAAACCACCCGATTTGAGATTCATCAGTATCTTTAGTCATCCTTAGACCAAATTTTTATTGCTATTGAATTGTGGCTTCTGGTTATTTGGGATTTTGCCCTAGTAGTCTATTTCAGAAGGTAAAAATTGTAGACCAATATGAAGATTTAGACAGTTTATGGGCTAGGATACAGGACTTTCAGCCCAATATGTAATATATGAAGGTTTTATAAGCTTTGTAGAGAAAAATGGTCCAGAGTGTTGAGCTAGTGGCTAAGCCTACAGATCTTAACTCCAGGCTCACTTCATTAAGAATCTTGCTAGGCTCCTGAAGTCCTAGATAGTTCCTGGTGAGGCAGACAATCTCTCCCATCATTCACAAGCAAGCAGTGCTAGGTCATACCCAAACCAGACAGAGGTCTTTAAGCTATGGGGCAAGCAGGGGTTTGCCATCAATCACAACTTCAAGACAAAGTTAGTCCACAAGCAGGGAAACTCAGGGCAATCATCTCAGAGGCCCCAGAATTCAGCCCTTTCTTCTCAACCTTGACTTGCCTTGACCTACCGCCAATAAAGCCATCCACTTTGGCTAGATACCAATGGTATTAGGGTTTCAGCCATCATTATACCTCTCTGAACTGCTTGGCACAAGTTTTGCCCATGTCACTGTTAAGTGTTGAGAGCCCAGGGGCTCCAACTTGAGGGTCCACCATGCTGAGCTCTCAGTACAACTTCAAGGGCAAACAGCATTTGGGCCTGGGACAACATCCTTTACACCAGCGAAGGCCACATGAGAAAGGAACTTTTGCCCTTAATACCTTGAAGGTGTCCACCCTCCTCCAGGACATAAAGCAGGGCATGTCCATTGGTCTGACTCTAATAGCTAAGTTATTATGTCCTCCCCAAAAGTGATAAGCATTTCACTGCTTTAGTTTGACATAAGCAAGAGCAGCTAACAATAAGTCTTGGGCACCCTATACCAGAAGTACCACAGGGTCATGCCAGAAGAAGCCAAGAAACAACAGCTCCTCATTCTCTAATACCCTGCAACAATAACTGAAACCAGACCAGTCAGGATGGTAAGGGCTACACATGGCATCTGTGGCTGTCCTTTAATAATTTTTTTTAATTTGGGAGGGAGAGAGAGTGAGCACATGAGTGGGCAGGGGAAGAGACAGAGGGGGAAGGAGAGACCTAAGATTTCATGCTGAGTGTGGAGCCAGATGTGGGGCCCAATCTCATGATCTTGAGATTATGAGGTCATGACCTGAGCTCAAACCAAGAGCCAGATGCCCAACAAACTCCACCACCCAGGCATGCCAAAGAATTATCTTAGAGAGCAAGCATGTACACATGTGAGCTGGGGAGGGAGAGAATCCTCAGAGTTCCCACTGAGCCCAACATGGGGCTCGAGCCCAGGACCCGGAGATCATGACCTGAGCCAAAAAATAAGTCAAGAATCAGATGCTTAACCAACTGATCCACTCAGGCACCTCTGCCCCACTTCTATGTAGCCTCTTCTATGTAGAGCTTGTGGAACATCTTAAGCTTCATGAACCAGGCCTCCCATATAAGCTGATAGAAGCTGCCCATAGTTCATGTTCCTAAAGACTAGGAACATTATGAACAGTTGGCATCAAGATATAAGAACCTGTTGCTGGAGGAGTTGTTGCAAGTGACCAATGCCAAGCAAATGTGGGCTCCACAGACTAGGCTTTCCACCAATGCCAACATGGCCCAAGTCTGCCTAATGCGGAGGCTCCAACATTGTTCTAGATAACCATTATCTTTGCTCTTTCTTGCTGCTAGTCAGGAAGACACCAGCTCTAATCATGGGAACCACACCAACTACCTACAATCTAGAAGATCTGGTATGCCCGGGTTGTGTTCTCTAGCATCAATTTGCAGCTGATAACATGCTGGGCTCAAGTCCACCTTACTTCCTAAGCATCTGGCTCCATTGTAGGGGTCTGGGAGAGATGATCTAGAGCAGTAATAGTATACTACTCAATTAGGTCTGCCCCTTAACTCCTAAGCCACAGTTAAGAAATAGGACAAGTAGTCTGTGACAACCAAGGGAATACATATCAGATCTGACTACAGAAAGCATGACTAACCCACGCTGCTGAGCTCTTAAAAAAAAAAAAAAAATTCACTGCATTGTACCAATGCTACACTTCTCATGGCTACTCCAAGCCAATGATTGATCATGGTAGGTAGGACTAAGGCAGGCCTGTTTCTGGGAGATGTAGGACTTGATTCATTGCAAGCTAAGACAATTCCCACCCAGCCTTTATTCCTTCTCCATTTCTTTGAGGCCACACTTCTATCAGTCTGACAGCTCTCCAGCCTCTGACTCTCCCCATTTTCTCAGGTGTTTTCCCCAGTAGGTTTCCTCCATGGTTAATCCAGTCTTAGCATCTTTCTTGCTGCAGAACTGGATGATCATTTCCTCAATTTGTAGAACTCCCTATATATTACAGAAGTGATTCTATGTAAACTCAGAATACTTCAGCTTTTAAGGCCAGAATAACCTTGATGTAATTGAAGAGGGCATTATAAAAGTTCTAAATATACTGCAAAAGTATTTCAAAGTTTAAGCTTTTAGCGAGTTAAATCAACTATGTAAAACTTATCACAGGAATGTCAGGTTTCTCTCTCTCTCACACACACACACACACACACACACACACACACACACACACACACAAATTCACCACACTAAACATGAGAAATCCTAGCTCAGTAGACACAGGAAGACCTGTCAATGTAATATCCATTTATTACAATGATTCAGCAGACTGGAAATATACACACTCTTCTAGTTGGGGATGTCTAAGACTACCTGTGGCTTGTGCAATCCTTATTTATAAAACATTAAGGGCTTTCAAGATTAGAAGGCAACATCTACTATTGAACATGTTAGAGGTCATAGTCAAAGCAAGAAATAAGTTTATAACATCTATGCATGGAAGTGTTTATTTGCCCTGTGGAAGTGGGTGAACAGGTAAGCAGGCAGCGGGGGTAGATCCAAGTTCTAGCACCTACAGCCTCTTCCTCAGTAGACTGGAGAAATGCCATTGGTCTAGGTTCCCAAGACCTTTTACTGTACTTCTCACTTCAGGGCCTGAGTACAGTGGGGTGCCTCAATTGTAGTGCCTATCCATAAGCCCCAGGGATACCTCGAGTTCCTGGAAGAGCAAGGACCAAGTGCTAAGGAAGAAATATGGTCCAGATAAGCATGGACTTTTTCCAGTTGAAAAGGGATACTTACTCTAGGGCAGCCCCTCGGAGATCCTAGCAACCCTGCTTGTAAGAGTTTGGAGCAGAAAGTTGTAGCTATGTCAGTACCAGAAGGCCTTTTCTCTCAGTTCTAGACTCTCCCCACCCTCCTGACCCCCCTCCCCCCCCTTGGAGCAGAAGGTTGTAACTAGGTCAGTACCAGGAGAGTTTTTCTCTCAAGTTCTAGACCCTCCCCACCCTCCTGACCCCCCTTCTCTACTTTGGGTCAACCCCAACTCACAGCTTGAATGGGGGGGGCAGTAAAAAGCTGAGAACCCCTGCCTTAGCTCCAGTCTCCAGGGACCTCTTCACATCTCCCCTATCATCTTCCCAAGGCATGGAGCAGGAGCTCTGGGAAGGGACACATTTAGACCCAGGAGACCCTGACAATTTCTCTTTCACCCCTTAAGCTGCAAAGCATCTTCTTACTGCAACTCTAAACCAGACAAGTCCTTTAGATGTGGTCAGAAAAGTAGAACTGAAGAAACCTTGTGGCTCATAGCCTCTCCCCTCCTCTGGTAGGTCTCTGGAACTAACAGACTCCCCTAAATCTGTTAATACAACCCCTCCCAGAGTAGGGTTCCCTCCACCTAGGTGGCAGTTCATAGACTTCTAGGAAAATTCTTAGGTATAATATGAAACTGCCTCCATATGCAGAGGTCAGGAAAAGTAAAGAGGCCACTCCAGGTTGGTAATGGCAGTTTTAATAAAGGGAACTCATATGAGGCTCGTCTTTAACATCAGCAGGACAAATAGATCCCCTTCACCCACCCAAATCTAAGGTTTAAAAGCCTTAACCAAGTTTAGTCATGTATACCATGCAGGTGTTCATATTATCTAAAGTCTAGGTCCTCCTCTATTGGGCCTTTTGCATCAAGGCAGAACTAGAGCTGGCTGTTAGCATAGCCTTAAGAAAACAAGTTTGCTTTAGAAGAAGTAAAACACTTCACTAAGATATTTCTATTACCTAATATGTATCAACAGGAACTGGAAAGTATATCTTGAGGGAGTCAGAAATGGGGTAGGCTGATTAAAAAGCTGGATAAGATGGTATGCCACCATTATATAGAATTTAACACCCAAAAATGGTCTTACCCTGAGTTTTCCTTGAAGCTTCAACATTATGACCTTTAACAAGATAGAAGTTCCAGAACTAGGAGTATAGTGGCAAGGCTTAGATGCAGCGGAAGACTAGTTTTATGTAAATGTATACTACGTAGTACATACAATATATGTAACATAGCCATCAGCTGACTGCATTTCTTCTAGTAGGCTCAGAGGACATACATCTTTCACTAGGGCAATACAGAATGTATTTAAGTCAATTGTTTATAAGCTCAGTGTGGACTGTCCTGTTGGCCAGAAAAGACAATAAGTGTTGTCTGAGATAGGGCCCCTAGTATAAATAGGGATGATAGAAACCATAATTGGCATTTAGCCTTTAGAGGCAAAGAAATTATTCTAAAAAGCAGCAAGTCTGATGTAGCCACTAGAGTATCTGGACTTACAAGGATCTTTGGTCATGGCTAATATAGGATAGGGCTCCTAAGGTATGAGGAAGATATGTAGATGGAGTATTTGACTTGTAGATTGGGGGCAGGGAGAGTCCCAGTAGCTGGGAAGGAGATTAACCACAGAAGTGTGAAATCCTGATTCTTCACCTAGTTGCCAGATCTAAAGTAGTTCTCAAATCCAGACCTTACTGCTTAACTAAATTGGATCTCAAAGTCTCTCCAGAATGCTTTAAGTATGCCATAACTATTTTAATCCTTTAAGGCCATTTACTAGAGTGGCTACTTGACATTGGAGTTAAAACTTAGAACAAGAGACTCAAAATGCTGCTACACTCTTTCAAAGTAGAAGCCAGGTAAGAGTTGTAACTCAGTCTCCTAATCCATTGGTTCCAGGGATCTCTCTCCACTTTGTGAAGTATTTATTTCTGTAGTTTAGAAATGCATACTTAGGGTGTATAGACCCGAATCTGGAAGAACTCAATTGGTTCCTTAGCCTGGCTATAAAGGCCTAGAGGAACAGTTTCAAGGGCTTGGAATTACTCCTTCCAGCATACAGATCTAAGTAATACTAAACCCTGGGATGACACTATAGAGTAGTAGTACAGTGACAAGACATGAGAGACTCTTAACTCTGGGAAACAAACAAGGGGGAGTGAAGGGGAGGCAGGCAGGGGGATGAGGTGACTGGGTGATGGGCACTGAGGGGGGCATTTGATGGGATGGGCACTGGGTGTTCTATATATTGGCAAATCGAACTTCAATAAGATATATATAAATAAAATATTGTTCATAGGTTAGCGACTCACTAGCACTGCGTCACATGACCTTTATACAAACAAGATGCATTATGGCATGTTGATGAAGGTTAATTTTTCCATGTGATCCCCAACAAGCTGTTTTGCTAGGTGTGACATCTTTGATAATACCAATACGACATGCACCTGATATGCTGAGCATGGCAAAAAATGTTCTCAAATCCCCATGAAATTGTCTGAGGCAGTTTATAGTTGTGTGGGAAGGTCAACAGTTCAACTGTAATTTTTTTTTTTTTTTAACAGTTCAACTTTAAAAGCCTTAGAAGTCTGTTAGCTTTCCTACTCTTTGGCTATATAGACCAGAGGCTCCTGATCACCTTGACATACCACAAAATGTTGTATTAGGCCTTTATGTTGAGGCTGTGTGAATCAGACCTAGTGACAGGAGTAGCAAGTTCTCTGCTTGCCCTAGAAAGACCTGTCAGGCGTCAGGAGAAACCCTACTGAATAGTGTTCCAGTATTTGTGAGGATTTCAAGATCCTAGTCATCTGATGTATACTAGAACATTGGAGATAAAGAGACAGTGTTGTACCTTTACCCCCTAATGCCAAAAAAGTGACAAAATTTGCTGAGTTTTAGAGGAAGCAGCATATGACACTTGGTAATATTGTTCCAATGTTTGTCATATTACGCTGAAGGCACAAGTTTCAAGTGGGCCTAAGGACAGCTCTAAGGAAAGGGAGGCTACTGTGCCAACTCTTCCACCACTTGGTCTATAAAACCCAACTAATTTCAATAAGAGATAGCTTTGTTACAGACAGTAAAGGTCTATTAAGCCACAGTTTCAAAGCCCTAAAGTTTCTGGAACAAAGTCTTGTTAATTGCAGCATGGAACCCTTTAGTCATAAAAACAGCTGGCATACTAACTAGGCCCTTGAGGACTAAGGGGTCCACCTTTGGGACTTCTAAGTGACTGACAACTGGCCATCAGGAGCTAATATAGACAGACTCACCTAGTCACAACGTTGGGCAGGCAAAGTAGGAAGTGTTTTAAGAGTGGACATGTATATCCAGGTGGAACATGAAGTCTCGAGGGCACAAGATATATAGGCAGGTGCCCCAGGTCCAGTATCGTTTACTTCTTTAAGCTCACACCTGTTGCCTCATGGGGAGTAGTTTCTTTGAGTCCACTAAGAGGAGAAAAATATGGCTCTAGTTCAAAGCTCAGTGAAGGTTCTAGCAGGGGTCCACTGTTGTATTATAGTTGTACTAGGGCACAGTTCAAAGAACCTGTTAAGGTGAAAGCCTCTTAGTGGATAGATTCAGAGAATATATGTATACGTTTTATTAACACTTGGCTTTATTGTGCTTCATAGACTTGAAATTGAAGGTTTGTAGTAACTCTACATCAACCAAATCTGTTGGCGCTGTTCCCACCTCCAATTACTACTCACTCCACGTTTGTCATGTTTTGGTAGTTCTTATAATGAAAGTTTGAAATACAGCATCTGTTATCTGTTGTCAATCTTTGACATCACTGTAATTGTTTTGGAGTGGCATGAACCATGCCCATGAGAATGCAAACTGTTCTGACTGCTCCAGCTGGCCTTTCTCAGGTCTCCCCCATCACCACCACCTTATTCCCTGAGATAGAACATTACAGCCCATTGTAGGGTTATTAGCTGGCCTAAGTATTGAAGTGAAACAGGCACATGTCTCACTAAGTCCAAAGCTATAAAACCTTAGAAGCCGAAACTGACCAAAAGTTAGGTCTCTTCCATTAGTGAGTGAAGAAAAAGTTGAGGGAAATTAGAAGTGCTACTCCAGCACACAAATAACTGAAACAGCCTTCTTGATGATATGCAAAAAGTTTCAGTGGTCTGGATAGGGGGAAAAAAAATCTGATCAGTCCCATTCCCTTATGATCTCACAGCTTTAATCCAGAGCAAGGCCCTAATTCTTCAATTCTGTGAAGGCTGAGAAGGGAGGAAGGGAGAGAGGGAGGGAGCTTTAGAAGCTGGAAGTTGGTCCATGAAGCTTAAGAAACCATGCAAGAGGAGCCAGCAAGTGCTGATGTAGAAGTTGCAGCAAGTTATCAAGATCCAGCTAGGATAGTTAATAGCTACACCAAACAGACTTTCCAATGTAGAAAAACTTATTAGAAGTTGCCATGTAGGCCTTTTGTAACTAAGGAGGATCCAAGTGTGATTTGAAGGCTTCAAAAAGGTTGACTCTTGTTAGGGGCTAATGCAGGGACTCGAATCTGAAGCCAACGGTCATTTCCCATTCTGAAAAATCTCAGGGCCCTTAAGAATTATGCTAACTCTATGTTTTACAAACATCTGTTCACAACATGGCTTACTGAATGTTTTAAACCCACTGAAAACTGTTCAGAGAAGAGCCCTTTCAAAATATTACTGTTCATGGACAGTGCACCTGGTATCCAAAGAGCTCTGATGATGTTCAAGGAGATTAGTGTTTTCATGCCTGTTAACACAACATCGATTCCATAGCCCATGGATCAAAAAGTGATTTTCAAGTCAATTTTTGAGAAATAGGTTTCATAAGATTATAACTGCCATGGATAGGGATTCCTCTCATGAACAGCCTTCTCGAAAGGGTATCCTTGATGGAACATTTGATTCACAGAATAGGTCAAAACATGACTTTGGAAGAAGTGGATTTCAACTCATGGATAACAGGTTTAAGACTTCAGTGGGGAAAACTGCAGATGTGGTGAAAAGAGCAAGAGAACTAGAAGTAGAGCCTGAACATGTGGCTAAATTGCTGCAGTCTCATGATCAAACTTTAACAGATAAAGTTTTGTTGTGAAGTTTGTAAGCAAAGTTTGAGATGGAATCCACTCCTGGTGAAGATCATGGAAATGACAAAGGATTTAGATTACATAAACTTAGTTGATAAGAATGGCAGGTTTTGAAGGGATGGACTCCAATTCTGAAGGAAATTTTACTGTAAGTAAAATGCTATCAGAGCATTATATGCTGAAGTCATTCTTGAGAGACAATTGATGTGGCAAGCTTTATTTTAATAAGTTCCCACAGCCACCTCAACCGTTAGCAGCCACCACCCTGGTCAGCAACCATCAACATCAGGCAAATTCTTCCACCAGCAGAATTAGGACTCCTTGAAAGTACAGCAATTTTTAAAAATTTCATGAGAAACAGGCATAGAGACACAGGCAGAGGGAGAAGCAGGCTCCATGTAGGGAGCCTGATGTGGGACTTGATCCCAGGACTCCAGGATCACCCCTGAGCTGAAGGCAGATGCCCAACTGAACCATCCAGGCATCCCGATGGTTAGCATTTTACAGTAAGTTAAGGTACAAGGACTTAAAACACTGAGTATGTATAGACAGCTTATGTGCACTGGGAAACTGAAAAAAGTCTTTTGACTTTCTTATAGTGATATGGAACCAAACCTGCAATATTTCCAAAGTATTCCTGCATAACTAATCACGTATTGAAAGAAAAGTGACCTGAGGCAAGGATATGCAAGGACTTCTAGGCAAGTGGTTTTGTTATTTGGTCAGGTGTCAGAGAAAGGAGAATGGAAGAAAACAGTTCTGAGGAAGACACATGTCATTTGTTCAGTTATCTGTCTCCTGTCCATGTTCAGGAAACACCAGGATACTGAACAAGATAAGATTAAGTTGACTATTTGAAGTCAACCAGCTTCTGCCCTTATCCACTCTAGTGCTTCTTGAAAGAACCAGTGAGTGAAGTATTCATGGTGGTAAGAATGGAGGCTATTGCATGGGCTCAATAGCAGGAGCTTCCTCTCATCAAAACTTATCTGGCTATTGCCACTGCTGAATATCTAACCTGTAAAGCATCATAGACTTACATCTTGATGGTGCTATAAAGAGAAGGTCACTATCTCAAAGATTGGGGATAAGCTGAATATTGGGACTCTTCGGTCCTAGAAGGAGCAGTGATGAATCCTTGTCAGAAATGTGTATTCTTGGTATGGGCTTGTTTCTCCTGCTCAGCATCTTAGCCAATAGTATCACCCAAGGGCTCACTAGATGTTATTTATATAACAGACCTCAGACTAAGGAATCCATTCTATAGTAGATATACAATGGGTACATGACCCAGACTTACTGGTCCTACCAAACCCAGTAGGATGTTAGAGTGACCTTTAGGAAGTAGAGCTAATACACCAACCTGGACACAATCCTTCAGTACTTTGGTGCAGTCTTTTAAGGAAAATATAGAGGCTTCAAGACAATAGCTATTATATGGTGTCTTTTCCCTACTAGCTAAGGAACAGGAACTTGAAGGAGTACTGCCCACCTCAACTACCTTTATCATCGTAGATGCACTTAAAGTTATATGGAAAGGCACCAATTCCTTAAGTGTTGTTGGACTGGTCTGGTTATCTAGGAGGGAAAGTAGAATACCTCTATCAGGACACAGTAAAGGGTCTACTGAATCCGAACCCAGTAGACCAGAAGGCAAAGGAAGTAGTTTATTGGCAGAAACAGCCACTATTGAGAGAAGTCTGTTGCTATGCAACAGGGATAGATGTGTCTGGAACACATGAGCAGCTTCTTGGTGATCCTGTTTTAGGTAACTGTATAAGTAATTTCAACAGCATGATAGGGACTTATTAACTAGGGCCTCAATCCTATTGAAACAGTGGGGTCTTAGGGTTATCTCAATAGGCAAGCAACCCAGATCAGAATTGCAGGAGGAAGATGAAGGGAAATGTAGATTAGGTAGTAGGAGGAAAATGAGTATCCATCATCACTGAGCAAGTTTCAGCAAGAGTAATTACAACATATCTTGCTATTATCTAGTAATATTTTATAGGTTTATTAAAAAGCATATGCTTCTTAGTATGCCAAGACTCAGAAGTAGGTAACAGGGCAGTCTATGCTCAGAAAAAGGTGTCATAGTAATGTCAGAAGCAAAATTAAGTCCATGATTTTTATAGACACCTGTGCCACTTTTCAATAATGCTAAGAAGTCACAATCACATCATTTTAGTGGGTCTGTTTAAGTTACTATAAATGAAGTATGAGGAAATATTCAAAGTATAACTTTATGATCTGATGTCAAGTTATGTTGAGAGCTGTGGTATTCTCTAGAAGGTCCTTGCTAATAGGATTTAGACAAGATCGTGATTGCGTTAGGTTTTTGCTTTAGAGAAGGGGGGTTACTGCTGTTAGAGCTGTTTTCCTCATGTAAGATTTTCCATCCTCAAGATGGGTTTGTAGATGTGCATATGCACTCAAAGGATGTAGAGGGTCATAGTTCTGGACACAGCATGTCCGAGATGTGGCCCTGATCTTAGATCATAAAGACAAGCTTTACTGAACCCTCATTGGCATGAGTCTATTAAATGGCAGAACAATTAATAGTAATATCTGACCTTGTCCCCCATGCTTGTAAAAGTCAAAACGTGGCAGATATTAATTTAGACAAATGGGCCAAGTGTGTAGACCCAAATTTTCAAGTAGAGCCAGCAAGATATTGTTACATCTTCAACATCCTTGTCAGACTGAAAAGCATTTTAAGGAACAGATCAAAATAGGAGTTTTTGTTCTCCGCTTCAAACCCAGGTCAGTGACCACTTTGCATTTTGCACTTTGCATTCTGCACTGGTCTTGAATTCATGCCTTGTTTTTATCCCATGCATCTCAGGCTGAGTCTTAGAGAAGATCAAGATTAATACTCTCTCCCCTCAAAAGGACAAGACATTCTTGAAGTCAGGGTCAAGCTGACTTGAGGGGATAACTACTAGTTATCCCCTCAATGTTCTTCCCTTCTATGGTAGTAAGTTCCCTAGGCACATGGACACACAGCTAGAGACTGCTTTTCTAAGTCTTTCTTGCAGCTAGTTACAATTCATGACTAGACACTTGCTAATAAGATTGAAGAGTTGGATACAATTTTGAGGTCACTCCCTTGAAAGTATCTCCCTCAATCCTTTTCTTCCCTCCCAGTTTATTGGGCTAGAAGTATTTTGAACTCCGAGAAGCCTAATGTGGCATGCCAGGTATATAATGACACTTGAGCCTGGTGCTGTTAAGTGGATCTAGTCCTTAAGACACCCACAACCCTAGCCCAGGACCATTTCATAAGTATACTTTACCTCTTTATTCTAGCTTTCTCACAACAGGTCTTAGAGTTGATCTCTGAAGATCTACCTGGAAGCTATTAAGGTAGATACAGGATTAGATAGGATCATGAAGAATGGAAAAATAACCGTAGTAGAATAAGTATAGGCTTCAAGTTAACAAGTAGACGACCGCTAGAGAGAAAGTCTATGAACAGCTACTGTTTTTGGTTCGAGGGAAACCAGCAAAAGCTTGTGTACCAATAGTTTACCTAGGGACATATTCATAGGAATGATGGAAGGCTGAAGACAGAGGGAAGCCAAGAGAATGTTGCATTATTAAGTTGCCCACTGATACCAGCAACTCTTCCTCCAACAGAACTACCTAAGAAGCCTTAGGAAATCCAGCCCAGAACTCAGATAGACGGATACCCTCATTTATCCATTAGCTCCCAGCTTCCATCTGTTAAGGATTATTTCATAATGCTAACTACCCCATACTACCAGGTTGCTTGAATGCCCAGTGGATTCTGAACATCCTGTGACTCCAAGTTAGAGAAAAGCTGGGGCAGAAATTCAGAAGTAGCTGGTAGGAGACTGAATTAAGGTACGATCAGGTTACACACACACACACACACACACACACACACACACACACACAACTATAGCTGGATCAGAGAGGAAGCAGAGGGAATGTGAAATGGTACACAGGAGGAATCAATATACCCTGGTGTGAGAAAGGAATATGGTTAAGTATGAAAGATGCAAATAAAATCAGGTTTCAGGTACAGAATGCCATTTCTTATGCCACAGGCTTTATCCATTTTATTTAGAAACATGCTTTGCAGTAGTAGGGAAGATGAAATAGTGGAAGCAGCCAAAACTAACACACACTAATTACTAATATATGCCAAGTACTAATACACTGGTAAGAAATTGAGTAATAAAACCAGAAGCATTAAAAGCTGTGACAAGGAACGGTAATGATTTTAAGTGTATTTCAGTGGATTGTTAAGTCTAACTATGATTAGGTTTCTAGGAACTCACTTCAAACCCTAACTTCCAAAAAAAAAAAAAAAAAAAAAAAAGTCAAGAAATACAAGATCTAGAAGCCTTGAAGAATGATTCACTAGCTCAATATGGTACATATGCAGAACTTCACACCCTACAAAAAGATACATTCTTATCTCCGAATATTGATCCAGCTTGAGTAGGCGGCCTCTCAATAGCCCTTTGCCAGCATAGTGTGATGACTGGAATTAAGTTGAATAGCATTATTCCTCTGGTTTTTGATCTTTGCTTCTGCCTTTACAGGGCCTGAACCCCTTTCATTCTGAATCTCATAGCCAACATTAGTTTTTTCCCTTCAAGGTCAGCCTTGCCCAGGACTGAGTTCTTTTGACCCACTGCCTCTTGAACTGGCCCTGTGGACATGCCAAGCTTTGATTATGCCTCCAGTGCCCAGCAGGGAGAGCCTCAGAGCTTGGATGCCATTTGAGTTTTAGCTTACCTTGATATCTGACTTCCTAGTAACAATGTCTAGCTAGAGGCAACAGTGGAACCCTGGACTGATAACTTCACCCAAGTCATTACCTCACGCCCCAGATACATCATTGTAGAAACAGTGGGCTGAATGTTACCCTAGCAGTACTGAGCTAAGTCCCCATAGGAGGTATGTTTCAAAAACCAGGTTTTCTATATTCCACAATAGAGATTATGTTAGGGGAAGAACCTTGGGATAATCCCTTAAACCAATTCCAAGTAATCTTGGAAGGAGATCTCTGCTTTGAATTTATCTTGCCCCCAAAAGGAGACCTATTCTCGTGGTAGTTGGAATCCTTTAACATGGAGGCCACACAAAATTAGTGTTCAGCAGATGTTGAACATATTCTTTGTTGTCTTTGGGCATAGGCTTTATAGATAGAACTATATTATGCTTTGGGGTCTGTTTAACTCATTTTAAAATCTTAGTCCCTTATGTTTATCTTATATTAACCAAACCTAATTTAAGTGCCTATGGTCCCTCTAGTCTATCCCATAAATTTTTAAGTTCAGTTAGCCAATATTAGTTTCAGATTTGGTGTTCAACAATTTATCAGTTGCATATAACACCCGGTGCTCATTACATCACGTGCTCTTTAGAAATTTATTCATGAGGTAGAGAGGTAGAGACCTAGGGAAAGGAAGAAGCAGGCTCCCTGGGTAGGGGGTGGGGGAACATCCCCATGTGGGACCTGATCCTGGGACCCCGGGATCACGCCCTGAGCTGAAAGCAGATGCTCAACCACTAAGCCACCCAGGTGTCCCTAACACGTGCCCTCCTTAATGCCCCTCATCTACCCCCTCCAGCAACCCTCAGTTTCCTAAAGGAAGAGTCTTTTGTGGGTTTTCTCCCTGACTTTCCATTTGGTTTTCCCTCCCCCTAGGATCCTCTGCACGGTTTCTTGTATTCCACATAAAGTGGAGCCATATTGTCTTTCTGACTTCTCTCAGAATACCCCCCGCAAAATGTAAATAGGTATTCATCCTTTCTGATGGCTGTATAACATCAACATGGATGGAACTGGGGGATATTCTGCCGAGTGAACTAAGAAAGAATCCTATGTTTCACTCCTCCATATGATCTGAGCATAATTCTGCCAAGCTAGACTGTCCCTCAAGTATAATGTATTCTCTTCGTAAAACAAAGCCAACTATGATCACTATAGTGCACAGAGTTCTGCTTAGAATATTGGAGTTAGACAACTATCACCTTTTGGTTCAAGTGTTCATGTGAGACCAGGACCAACTACTCAAGGAGAGCCTATCTTGTACCATTTCCATCACTAAGAATCTGACTGGATTTAACTTTAAGCCCTGATTGATCTTACCACATAGGCCTCCTTCCACAGTTCAAACTGACATGTTCTACACAGGTCTCCCCTGGAGCTGGGGAGTAGATACAGGGAGTAGTGATCTATAGTCTTCAGAATAGGAAGGGTTCATGAATTCTTGCCTACCCTGAAGGCCATAGCAGAACTCCTCATCCTGGCCTTAGGCGTCTGAAATGGTCCTGGAACTGGCCACCTGTGGACACACTTACATGTTCTATATGCCATTCAATATACTTGAGCTGTGTTCATTCACAAGACTTCTAGTCCATTGAAGACACCAGCCCCAAGTATGAATAAGCATCAGGAGCAGCTCAGTAAGACATCAGATACCAAGAATTAGTCCAAAGTACTTGCTAGTTGGCCCAAGGAAGAAACCTAGCTGGCAGTGCAAACATTTGGGAATTTGTACCGTAGGCCTTTGATGGAGGCCAACAGCTCACTTGTACAGATCAAGTTGTGGAGACAGTTAAGCAAATGTTGCTCTGTCTTCAGGCAACCTGCATCATCTGTAGTTATCTTTTATTTAGGGTACTCAACTAGTTCTTGTTCACCAGAAATGCTCATTTAGCAGTGAAATAACCTTCCCAAGGAAACTGGGAGACTTTATAGCAAGCTTATGAAGTCACTCCTTCTGCCCCCACTCAGGTTCACAATACAGGACTATTAACTGAAGTACATACTAGTACAGGGGTATAACTGCTTTTAAGCATGTATACTACTTTTTAAGTACTTCTACTACTTTGTTTTCTCTGCAGGGAGATAGGGACACCCAAGTCTTGGCTCAAGTATCCTACCAGGGTGATTTCAATGGATTATGATGGAGTTATTAACTCCATTCTCTCAGGGTCTACTGCACACACAAAACATCTTCTGGTCAAAAGGCTAATTTAAGCCTGGATACAACCTGTGAATAGTGCATTAGAGAACAGAAGAACTTGCTCAGGACCCTGATCCAGGGATTCTCAACACCTTAGCTGCCATGTAAAGGAGACTAAGCCATAACTCAAGAACTAATATGGACCTACAGACCCAGGTATAGGTATGCCAGGAGTAAAGGTTAGACACCCAACCCAGTGCAAGAAGGGATGTAACTGTGAAGCTCTCTCCCTTTGGGGAGAATATACTGGAACTGACAAGAAGCCCCAACTATAGACTGGTGACTACTTGTTGGAAGTTTAGCTTGCAATGGAATCCCTCTGCTAGCTCACAGCAAGCAATCCTTTTTTCTGAACAAATCTCAGACCTGTGTGAGAATGATTTCATGCCCTGTGTCCTCAGGGTTATTAGTGTCCATTTTGATGGTAATATTGTTAGCCAGTCTGAAGTTAGTCCAAAGAACCAAGTTCTTGGAGTTTGAGAAATGGTTTCAGTAATTCCAATTCCAGTGTATTCAGTAGCTTGTTCATCAGTGCCATGGTTTGGTCTGACCAATATTATTGCCACAATGCAGTTTTACCACTTTCTCCCAACCCCATCACTTCCATTTACGAGATTGAAGTGGGCCAGAACACTACTTACAGTTACTACCACCTCTGAAAAGCAATTTGGTAACTTATACCACCATCAATGCCTGAAAAGGCCAAGTTGAATTGAGTGCACAGAGGACACTTATACATCTCCTATTTGGCATGAAGTTAATAGAACTAGTTTTGCTTAAAGTGTTTAAACTCTGAGCTTAAGGACTTCACTTTGAGACTGCCAGCAATACTGAGGAGTTTGTCACCACTCTTGACTGCATGGTCACTGGATTATACCTACCTTTTTTTAATATGCCTACCCTTCTATGTAGTCTACATCTTGATAATTTTATGGATACTGCCATGTTATGTATGCAAGTCTGAAATTTTGCTTTCAAAACAGAATTAGAGACCATGTGTCCAAGATTTTGGTAGATACTTTTGGTCCAAGAGTTTAAATTCCTTAAGTCTTCAGAGAAGATCTGACAGGGGGCAAGTAGCAAAGTGACTTTGCAGGTTGCTAAACAATTTTTCCATGCCAAATCCTTCACCAACTTGATAACGATGCTCCCTTCACAATAAGGAGTAGTGTACATATAGAGTTCCTTACTTCAGGACTTAGATCAATAGAACAGAAAAATTTTGTTAGCTGAGAGTACACAAGACTAGCAACAAAAGTATCAATGGTCTGTCATCTTTACTACTCTATTGGGAGCAATAGGTCAAGTTTATATTTGTCACTGGGGTGAGGTACCCTGTTTAAGTGTTTATCCTTTAAGAGATAAGTCTGAGCTGGTTCCCAAGGCTCCAGAGCCAATAGGGTCTCAAAAATAAGGTTTTCATAGCTGGTCTTCTGACATTTGGTAATTTCTTGATACACATCTAAATTATGCCCTTTGATAGTTCAGCTTCTGTTTTGGAAATTGGTGCATTGGTTTGCTTTTGGGAGAGTCCAGGTACAATGGTATTCCTAATGACTAGAATCCCCTTTGGGAAAGCTAGTGAAGGCTTTGATATCCTTCAGTGTGCTACTTTATGGTTGAAACCACTTTTGGGGCATAGCCAGCCCTATATCACAAGGCTCAGCAGCTCCTAGGCTTATGTATATATATATATCATAAGAGGCACCCATGAATTCCATGGATCTAGAGGCCTTGGTACCTACTTCCCATGGAATGGGATGTGTGGGCATTAGCAGGCACCCGAGTTGGAAAAGTGATTCTGTACGATATTCAGGGATGGTTTTGGAAGAAGGATTGGAGGGTTTTCAGGAGAACTGTACCAGCATGCCATGTTCATCAAGAAAACCATAGTCTGAGTCACTAGGCCCTACCAGTTAGATCAGAATTGGCCTCAATGCTTTGAGATAAATTGGCTCAAATACTCATAGACAGCCTATAGCCTGGCAGATTACTCTGAATCTGACAAAGTTGAGCCAACATGCGATTCAACCGTGAACCGATTCAAGTTTGGGGTTTAGCCTCTAGAGATCTTGTTCTAGGGCTCTAAGATGGGGAACAGATCAAATAAAGGATGGGACACAAGTTAGGTCAAGCAGATTAAACTGGATACAAAGTTATATTTAAGTCTACTCGGGCCCTTCAAGACTTCATCTCCACAGATGTCACAGATGAGCAACTGGCTTAAGAGCCTTTCAATAGTCCTAATATTCAATATAGCAATTGGAAGTTTTCAATAGGATGGATAAGACAGGACAAGTTTATGTCTGTGCTAGGTAGTAGTTCAGTCATGTTACACTTAGTCCATACAGGAGGATAAGACTGATGCTTGTTTTACTGATAGTTACCAGTGAGGCTGTTTCAAGGCATCTTGAAGATATTTTAAAGGAACAGGTGTGTGCCCCCATGGAGGGCTATGTGTGCTTGTAATGTGTTGCCCTACCTTCACATGGAATATCTAGTCCATAAGCTTTTTTTCTTGTATAGATATCAAGCTGAAATAAGGATCAGGGTTCCCTTGATTGAGAACTTTGGCCTACTAACCGAGTTCACTGGATCTATAAGCCTGCCTCTCATAAATTAAGGCAGACCTTGAGGTCAGAGATTTCTAGATCCTTATCTAGAATGCTCAGGGAGCCGGTATGCTGGATCCAGAGAACCCCAATTGTTAAAGACATGGTAAGATCTAGGCCTGCAATACCCAAAAATCTAACTTGTACCTATGACCCTGACCTTGTAATTTTTCTGACCCCACTGTAACATATGCTCTACCATGGCTAGAGTTGAAGGAAGGTACACTGAAAGTGACCAAGGAGTTGGGGGGACTTCCCCCTCCCCTCCCTCCTTTGTGGTTTCCAACCACCAACCCTTAGAATTCTTCCATTCTGATCCCAGTAACCTACCTTAGCATTTCCTCCAAGATAGACCCAATGTCATGGCTACCTTGCACCCCCGAGGACTGGGATTTTAAAGAGCTCTTGCCTTGTCCTGAAGCTGAACTAGGACCATCCCAGTTTATAGACAGGTTGGATAGTTCTCTGCTCCAATAGAGAAAAGAACATTGTATTTAGATCTCCACCCCTTAACCTCCTTCAAAGTCTTTTAGGAGTTGACTTTTAATAAGTACTCCAAGATTGTTCTCTAAATAGATGCATCTAAGAACTATTTTCATGTACCATGTCGAAATTTATGTGATCGTGTAAGGAATGTAGGTCCCTGAGGTCTCAGTTCTAACGAAAGATGGAAATAGTTTCAAAACCAGGCTTTCATGGACACCTAGGACACAGCCAATAGCCAGCACAGGCAGCTAGCCAAGACAAGTTAAGTAACTTGAGTGATAATCTTGAGTGTTCAGGTAGCACAAAGTCAGGTAGAGGCACTAGTTAGCAGGGTTAGGTTATAACATGGTATGGATAGTAAGGTCTCTAATGGGAGAAAGGGAGTTATTCCCTGAACTAAATATAGGAACTAGCTTATAAGCAGGAATTGGGATATTTCTGAGAAGGCCAGAATATAGGATGTATAGAGGAGAGTGTTAATCAGAAGGGTCTGATGACTCAGCAGCTATCTTAGCAGGAGTGCCTGAAGCTAGTCCTAACATGCTGCTGGGAGGATTCCTTGGTACTTGGACACAGTGGCCTATCAAAGGGTGGAGGGTGGTAATTAAGGGGTCAAAAGACTCAAAGATGGTCATGATGTCATAAGATAATGTCATCAGGGGAGCTGTCCCCTGACCGTGGTTCCTGGAAGAACCAGGCTTTCACTAGAGGGACAGTGAATCTATTAGAGAAGGTCACTGACTTAAGGTGGCCAGCGGGAGTTTTCTTCTGTGGGTCAGAACTAAAATGCTGACGTGGGACTAGGTTCTCTGATATCAGTCAATAGGATAGGAATGGAGCAAGTTGCAAGTGCAACCGGGTGGCTGCAGTAACTCCCAATGCATAATGAACATAGCAGGCATAACCGGTAGCAAGGTCAGAGTGGTCTTGACCTATAAAAGTCTGCAGCAATTGCTCAAACCATGTAACGCCTAGGAGTGCAAGGTGGGCAGCTAAAGTACAATCTGTATATCAAGAATAGGTAAGAAATATTCACCATTGCAAAGTCATGATACCTGTAATGCCTTTTTGGTGTTAGCTTGGCTAGGCTTCAGTCTCGGTCATTAAACCAAACACTAATCTAGGTGTTTTAAAGGTAGGAGATATGATTAAAAGCTCCTGATGATTTGGTTTTAAGTGATATTATCCTTGATAATCTGGGTGGGCCTATCAGTTGAAAGAATGTAATCTTGCCTACAATTTACCTTTTCTAATTGCCTGTGGACAAGAGTCCTGTCTCATGCTTAGGAGTTCCAACCTGCCTGTAATCTTTGCATCTTACTGTCAGCCCTATAAGATTTCAGACTGGTTTCATCAGCCCCACAATCACACAGGTCAATTCCTTGTAATAAATTCAGGTTACTGCTATATTCATCTTACAGGTTCTACTTCTGTTTGAACCCTGTGTTCCCTCACCCAGTTTGAGTTTAAGCAAGTTGCTAGGTTCAGTCAATGGATCAAGGGGGATAGAGGCCTCCTTTAAAGAATGCCTTACTATGTCACTACAGGTGTGCAGTAACTATTCCCCTACCTTTCCCCAGGGGGAACCTATGCCCATTTACCTGGGTAATTAATGGAGAAGCAGGAACACTCCTATCTCTCATGGAGTATTTAGAGGGTCTGAATAGACACGGTATCAAGGGATCTCAAGCATGAGCACTTCCCTTTTATGGAGTGGGGTAGGATATGTGGAGGCTAGGGAACAACATGAGACCAAGAATCTTGAAGTGGCTCTGAGTCTGTAAACTTAGATATCATGAGGATACCCAGATTAATCAGATACACACATAGCAACTGATGGAAGCCACACACTAGTTCCTAGCCCATGAAACAAAAGCAAACCTGATAGGAAAGGCCAAGTGGAATCCCCTAACACCACTCTACACACAGCCAGAACTAACTTAGGAGCTATATCCTATCCTATTTGAAGATAGGGAGCCCCTTCCCCCAACACTATCAACTGCTTGACTCCCTAGTATAGCTCCTAGAAAAGGGAGCTGAATCATGGCATAAACTCAAGATGGTATATCTCAATTATAGTTGTGCTAGCTGTGGCATTTCTACTGATCAGTCCCTCTGGACACTTAATCAAAGCTATTGATCTAGTAAACTCCAATTCCTATGGGGGAGATTGAAAGCCATATTTACTTAGGATGAGCAGCAGAATACTATCTTAATCTCAGGATTCTATAGGTTTTTCCTGCCCTGCCACAGTAATCTCAAATGACTTCTATAGTCTTATTATGAAGACTGCACAGTCCACACTGGTCCATTAGGTCAGTGGCAAGTGTTCAACCTGATGAGCAGCAAGAAGTTATTGATGTCCTTACTAGGAGTAGGAGGATTCATCCTTTTAGATTCAGAGGCCAGCCATATTTGATTGAAGGAGTCCGTTTGGGGTATGCCAGAGTATCTACTCTATGATAAAGTAGTTATTCAGTTATAGCACCTTTACACCTCCTAACCCCTTGGTAGGCCTCTTTGAAGAGCAGCATAATCCCATGCTCGGGAATAGTATTAAGGCCTAGAACAAAAGCTCTACAACATGCCCAGGATTTGATAATCTTCCCTGCAACTTGAGCCCTATGACCCTACACACTAGTGATGCCAAAGGTGTACATGCTAGACAAAGACAGCACATTGGTTCTGCAGCACAGAACCACTCCTGTTCATAAAAGCCGCTCCTGATCGGATTCTAGTCTCTAAGAGGAGCAGAATGACTAAGACCTCAAGGGACTATAGAACTAGAGTGCCATTTTATGCATTTGACTCAAATCTGAGCTAATAAAACCTGAACAGAAATCTTAAAGATGCAATGCACCTTTTGATACAGCCACTGGATGAAGAATCCATTTTTGGATCCTTGGTTAGCCACTTGATTTGTGAGCCTTGCCTAGGTGATGGTAGGAGGCATTTCTGGCCAAGAGGGAAGAAAAAGATGGGCCAGATGTCAAATGCAGGTCTAGTGATACTGTTGACTTCTAGGAGATACTTGACATAGCAGTTTAGGAACAGGAGATGGAGTTCTTGTTAGAGCCACCATCCATGTCTGCCCATTAAATAAGTGGCATTCAAAAGGAATTGGACTCAGGAGGGTTGGGCAGGTGGGGTCTTGGTCTTGCCCTTAACTGGAATCCTTCTCAGTAAGATCCTTTGTATTGGCCTGAACAACCAGCTGAAAAAGGGTATTTGATACCCAGTGTTTTTAAATGCATGAATCAGAACATAAGTTTACCTATGGCAAAGTAACAATGGGCTAGATTTAAGGAGATCATGTCCTCTCACTGTAAGACTCCAGTTCATATGAATGACCAGGTCAGACAATGCACAACTTCCAGCAGACTTAAAGTGCTTGTAAAGTTGTGAGCCAAAAGGGGAAAATTTAGTCCTGAGGAGCTTTTAGGAGCTTTTTCTAATCACCCCAAAGATTTATGCCCTACTTACCGTCTATCCAAATGCTAGCAGCATTTGGAGTAGGCATCTGAGATTACTCTAGCAACACAAGACAACTGTACTTGTGAAGATCTGAAGCTTCAGCTCGGCTTTTCACGTGAGCAAGGCAGGATAGAGCATGGAAACCCTTGAGCTGGAGCCTAAGAACAGGATTGCCCAACAAAGCACCAGACAAAGCCCTACTGTTAGGGGTGTACAGAATTCTAAGAGCTTGGATAGCAGATTCCCAAGTGACCCTCACAGATCTTGTTTCCTGCCCCATTCCAGCCAAATGCAATACTGGCTTACAAGTCCAGGCAGGACGTATGGATCCTCAGACTTCCCCCCACCCTTCCTTTCCGCTTGAGGGCAGTGCTGGAGTTGGTCTTCCTAGCAAGGCAAGATAGATCTCCAGAAGGTTGTTACATCAGGCTGGCTACTTCTTGAAGATCCAGGCCAGCTTTCTCCAAGCCCAACAGCACTCCTAGGAGGTAAAACTCAAAAGTGTGGGTATTTCCTAAAACTGGATCCCCAGAGTTTTGCCAGTCCTCCTTTAGGTGTTCCTACTGATTTGGCACTGATTCCAGCTATAGCTTTTCTCCTGGCAAACTAGGATTCTGTAGGTGTCCCACCAGTTCCCAGGGCATGATTTTGCTCTGTGACCTCAATTCTAATTGATTTAAGACTTGATTTAGTTAATTGGTCAGTCCCTACAGCAAGAAAGCTGGCTTCTAAGCCTTTTCATGTTGGAACAGAAAGTGAAGACTACTTAGGTTAATTTGGAATGAAAGCATCTTAGGTCAATAAGGAAAGGTTAAACACCTAATAAGTGTCATTGAAACATTTAAATGTTTTAGAACAAGTTAGACTCCCTTTGTATTTAAGGAGAATGGAAGCCTAAAAGTTATATTTTTACTGAAGGAAGGTCTTTGAAAGAAACTCCAGCATTCCTGAGGAAAGCCACCGGACAGACTAGGTATGAAACAAGTCTTTAATACACAACATAGTCCTAATTGTGGGCAAAGTGTGCAACATTCTAATACAAAGTTCTCCTTTCCAAGCAAAGGGAATGTGGACATTTGAGTTAGGATGGGAAAATGAACTAGTTCTGAGGTTTGAGTATGGACAGATCTGAAGGATCTCAAACCTCTGGGATTCTCTTAATAAGGAACCATTTTGTTCAAGTGTTTTCCCCTCTTCTCTCAATTGTGATTTTCCTCAAAGAAAAACACCAATTTATGATGACTGTCGAATTAGAGCATGCAGGAGGTTGTGGAGACCTGGAATAGCCTGCTCCAGAAGGGCTTGCTTATAGTGGGGTAAAAACATGGTCTCTGGGAATTGGTTGATATAAGTATCAGTCCTCTTAGTTCTGCTTTAACCCTGCAAAGTTGCCACAAAGAAAGGTCATTCAGAGGCTAACAGATGAAACCAGCAACTAGTTCTGAAACTAGTGTCCAAGGGGTCAGTTTGCCTTTACCTCAGTTCCCTAGGAAACTTTAAAGGCAAACTTTACCTCAGCAAAGAGGTCAAGAGACCATTTCTTCCCCCTAGGGCTACCTCTTAAAGCTTTCATGCAGTTCCCCACACTATCTCAAGTCACCTCAAGAGCTTTCAAAGCCATGATACCACCAACTTTGGTAAAAGACAATAGGACCAGACAGGTCACAAGCAGGTCCAACATCTACCCCGTGCCCATGAAGGGAGCCTGATGTGATAGGAAAACAGGAGTCAAGTGTTCAGAGACTAGGCTTTGTTGGAGCCCATGGGCTGTGACCAGTGGAGTTTGGCCAAGAGGTGGGAACCCTTACAGCCAGTCCTCAAGAGGACCTTCTTTCTCCAGGGCACAAGGAGAGGCTCTTGTTCCTCAGTGGGCTTCTGTTTTTCCTGTAAAGAGGCCTCCACTTGAAGAGGATCCGGCTACCTGAACCCACTGTTCCTCACCTACCACTGGCTCCAAAATAAGTAGAAGTTACCCAATTCAAGGTTCTACAGCTTCGTGATGAATAGGGAACACCAGGAACCAAGCTGGAAAGAGAGATGTGCTAACCAGGTCAGCCTTGAAGGTAACTTATGCTAAGGGAGCTATGCAAAGGATAGGACTCTTGGGCACCACACTTAGAAGACAAGGGGACTTAACCTTGTACTACTCGCCCTGCTTAAGTGAGTTACTGCTTACAGGACAGGCAGCAGTAAGCCAAACTCCTTATGGTTATAGCTGAAAGCTTATGGCTCAGAACTGGGCTTTAGTTTAACAGGCCAAATGCTCAATCAACTCCAAACAAGACAAATAGTAGAATCCAGGCTGAAGCTACATCTAGACCTGATGCCTATAGGACCTCAACCTTTTGGCTCTATGGCCCACAACCCAATGGCTTTCTCTGCCATTGAGGGCCTTTCAAAGGAAGGCCCATAAGCCAAGCTTTGTCATAAATAGCTTCCCTGGAGAAAGTCTACAGTCTAGGTTTTGCTTCATTCTGGACTTATCCCCTCCTCTCCATTCCCCTGATGTAAGTTAGAGTACAGAAAGCCCAGACAAGCCATTGGATTTACCAGCCCATTGTCAACCACCACTGGCAACCCCGAGTTGGCCCTCACTTAGCATGCTCCTAACCTGACTACCACCTGGGTAAGCTGGGACCACTTCACAGCTATAATACCCAACCAATGTCATCTTCAGGCTTAGGACTTGGCACAAAGCTCAGTGTCACCCAAGTAAAGTTAGATTTGGGTAGCTGCCCAAGCTATAGTTCCTGGGCCCTGCAAGGTTCAGGCAGGGATCTGAGTTTAAGTCCCTACCATGGTACCTACCATCTCACCACTGGCTGCCTCCCACTCCATCAGAAACTTGCTGCTAAACTGCATGCTAGAGCTGATTGCTTTAAGATTTAAGAGTTCCTGGATCTCTTTATGGCCTTTAATCAAGAGTAAGTTATAGCTGTGGCTATAAACCTGAGGTCCAGAATTCAATAAGAACCTGTTTCATGGGGGGGGATCCGTGGGTGGCTCAGTGGTTTAGTACCTGCCTTCGGCCCAGGGCGTGGTCCTGGAGTTCCAGAATCGAGTCCCACGTCGGGCTCCCTGCATGGAGTTTGCTTCTCCCTCTGTCTCTCTCAAATAAATAAAAATCAAAACAAAAAACAAAACGAACTTGTTTAAGTTTTTTCAACCTATGGAAGTATCAAGAGTTTATCTATTCCCCCTTGATTTTAGTCCTTCATTAAAGGCAGCTAGCTAGTTGCCGTCTTAAGCGAATCCTCCATACTACTGGCCTAACTCTGATCTTGTAAGACCCATCCTCGCCAACCACACTTTGATCCTCAAGCAATTAGCAAGCAACATTCATCTTGAAATATTTGAATCAATTTCTCTGGACAAGAACAGGTTTATGTAATCCCAGGTGCAGAGCCTACTGGGAATATGAGGGAGGTAAGCAAAGCATGAGGCACCAAGCTGAGCTTAGAGGGACAAGGCTACAGAGATTATAAAGAACTAAGTTCAAGTGACATTTATGACTGAACAGAAGTTCATGCTGCAGAAAAAGTGCAGGTGTCAAGTCAGACACCCATGACAGAACCATCTGAGCTCCGAGCAGGATACTCTGCCATTTAGCAGCTAACGTTTATGGAGCATACACTAAATGGGCTTTGGTCTGCACCTGATCTCCTTTATCACAAAACCTCAGTTTAAGCCAGTTTCCCCTGAATCAGTACCCTGCCCAGATTCAGAACCACTAAGTACCAGAGTCAGAGACAGAACCCAGGTGAGCTCCTACACCACACTGCTGTGAAGGAATCCCCCCCACCCCCACCGGAGCACATTGAGGCTCTGGGTCAACAGTGATTTCCACTCCTGGCAGTCCTGAATCCAGAGTCCACCACTCACACCTCCAGTTTGAAGCGGAGCAACAGCTCCTGAAGCACTAAGCTGCCTTAGGAGTTTGTATTTAAATCTTTAAGCTCAGCCCAGAACTGGCTCAGCTAGGTAAGCTCCATGCCAACTGGCCTTGCCTGATTCTCAGGCAAAGTTAGCACTTCCCATTCAGCATCCTGTTCATTCATCAGGTTGAATGCTTTTAAGGCCTCAGGTTCTCCTGTTCCTCAGACTACCACATCATGTGGTTGGTTGCCTGACAGCTCCCTAGGATTCCCCTTGTGTGTACCTAGGCTTCAGTTGCTTCTCTCAAGCTTTTCGTTTGAGTCTGCTTTAGCACTAGGGCCTTCCAAACAGGCCAGGCTCATCATGATGCTATAGGTACAGCTGTCATCACAGCTGTGGTGTAGGCTCTACACACTACTTCCTCTCAGGTGAGGCAGAGAAGTGTGTGGTATTCTCAGACCTAGGCCAGCAGGGAACTTCCAGGAGATGTTTAGCTAGGATTCTGTTAGAGAAACTCCAGTCAATCCAATTCCTACTCTGGTACTCCCCTGGAGTGGATTTTGGAGGATTTGAGTAGTATACTCCCTAGAAGGGAGCGATCAGCTTTAAGGGCTTATACCTTAACTACCATCTGCTGTCCCAATTTAACCCACATGGATATTCTTTTCAGCTTGAAAAAAACATGTCGGCCTCCAGACTTAGGTTTTGCCAGGTTGGAGTTCACATCTGTCCCAGCTTTTCCAACAACACTCCTACCACGTACCAGATTTTCCCCTAGAGGATAGCTTCCTGGAGCTTAAAGGCTTAGAAGAAAAAAAAAAGTCAGAAGTAAAGAAAGCAGCCATCTCCAAGACCCAGCTATGGGAGCCAGGCTTGAGTTTGCTTAAACAGAGGAATTTTGACTGATAAGGAGGGAACACTCAGATTTGTCACCCTGTCAGAGGGCAGGCTAAGAATTCACTGCCTCCCCACCCCATAGAATTTTCGAGTTTGGGCTTTTGGGAGTTTGAGACAGTAAGTCATTCCTTTAGGTTCGTAAACTTCAGGCACCTAAGTGGACATGCTTTTCGCATCAGTTGAGTTATAGCTGTGGAGTTCAGCAGAGCTAAACTTCCCCACCCCAATAAAGGTGGGGGTTTAGTTAAAGCCATTAGTTACTGGAACAACTTATTTGCAGAGAAAGATCATCCCTGGGAGAAAGGACATCTTTCTTAAGGAAGAGATAATTTTGCTTTAACTACCATGAGAGATATAAGGTTTCTTCATGGAGAGAATAAGTAAGCCTATGGAGAAAGGTTTTTCAGACTTCAGGAAAATAAGTAGAAAAAGTCCCTTAAGCAGAAAGGGTCAGGTACCCCTACCCTCATTACCCCAGGACCTCCATGAAGAGAACAGAAGACAAGTCCCATAAAGGAGAGTGCCAAGGGAGACTAGCTTTTGGAGAGAGCCACCAGAGCCCCCTTCCCCAAAGTCCTTCTCCTTTGAAAGGACTAAATAAATAAATAAATAAATAAATAAAAAGCACTTAACACCCCCATCCTCCTGGCTTTTTCTGCTTCACTCTACTCTAACTCAGATGATGCTTCAGCAAATATCACCGCCCTCCCAACCCATGGAAAGTCCTTCAGCCTGCGCAGCACTATTCTTTCCTCTTCCAAGTTTGGATTTTATAGGCTGTGGAGCCTCAGTCCCACCCCGCCCCTAAGCATCTGTGTGAGCAGCAGTTTCTGTGTTTCTCATTGGTTCCCTTCCTTTCAATCAGTAGCTAGTTCCACCCCCTCCGCTTGTTTCCTGTTCTGTAAAACACCAATCCAATAGCAGTGGAAGTTAGGGGAGTTTTTACTCTAAGGCTGTGCCCCACCCCCCCTTCCACCATGGTTTTCCACTCTGGCAGCAACCTTGATTGGAAAACAAGGGCCAGCCTCTTCACAGGCAGAATGCATAAGAAGTTCTTGTGTTCAACTTCTCGGTTAAGAATCACCTGAAGTGCTGATAAATCCCAGGTTATCAGGGCTCTTCCTGGTTATGGTTCAGTAAGTCTTGTGTGAAAGCCTGGGAGTCTGTGTTTTACTTAAGTATCTCCAGGATTTGTATCTTTTTTTTTTTTTTTAAGATTTTATATGTATTTATTCATGAGAGACACAGAGAGAGGAAGAGACAGGCAGAGGGAGAAGAGAAGCAGGCTCCTTTAGGGTGCTGGATGCAGGACTGGATCCCAGGACCCTGGGATCACGCACTAAGCCGAAAGCAGATGCTCAACCACTGAGCCACCCAGGCGTACCATGGGATTTGTGTCTTTGGGGAAGTTGATGTAATATTAAAAAGGTGATTTCAAAATTCCCTTCGAAGAAATTGCTTCTGTTTAACCTCTTATATAGGTATCCCGATGTTTCCCATTAGTTTGTTCTCTTGATTTGAATTTCTCCAGCAGCTGCCCCAAATAAGCAGTTGAGTTATAGCTGTGGAGATAGCTGAGTTATAGCTGTTCTGGAAGAGAAAGAAAGGGGTTTAAGAAGGGCTGCCTAGTTCTGATTTTCACAGCCCCACTGTCTTCCCCCATCCCTTCAAGTAATGAGCCACAGAAGGAGCTACATTCTTTATAAGCCAATTCACCTGATGGTCTATGAGCGGAGCTGCAGGTCTCCCTCTGGACCTGAATGAAGTGATAAGGTAGGGTTGGACCTTTTAACCAAAGGAACTGCAGTGTGGAGTGAGAAAGTTTCAGGAAACCCAAGGCCAGACCTGTCTGTGCAGCCAGAAGAAGGTGGGAACACAGGACACTTTGGGGAAGAAGGTGGCTTTCTGTGCACTATGCCTGAGGCAAGTGAACATGATATGACACTCAATCTGGGATCAGAAAAACTCCAAGAAAGGAAAAGTGTTAAACTCAGTGGTTAATTCTTATTCTTGCAGAACATTTGAAAACTGATTCTTGGGATCCCTGGGTGGCGCAGCGGTTTGGCGCCTGCCTTTGGCCCAGGGCGCGATCCTGGAGACCCGGAATCGAATCCCACGTCGGGCTCCCGGTGCATGGAGCCTGCTTCTCCCTCTGCCTGTGTCTCTGCCTCTCTCTCTCTCTCTCTGTGACTATCATAAATAAATAAAAAATTTAAAAAAAAAGAAAACTGATTCTTCAATCACTTGTTTCCCAAATGAAATCACTGTCAATTCTCTCCTCTTGATAAGCTCGTCATTTCCCTGGCATCCTGTATTTACTCCTGCTGTTCCACTAGCCAGGGATGTCCTTTCCCTTATTTTCTGCCACAAATTGAAATTCTAGTAACAAATAATTCCATTATTTGAGACCCAACTGAGATGCTAAATCTTTGCAGAACCTTCTCTGATGTTCCAATTTGATTCCACCTGCTTACCAGGTGCTTTGTCAAGCACTTTCTGAAGTACCAGTGGTTAGGAAATTGAGATGGCCAAGGTCTGGTCTCCCTAGATGACTTCACACCCTGATTAATAAGTTGTTCTTTCCTTTGCTATGTGGTAGCATCACTTGCATCTCCATAAAACATACATTCTATTCACTTTTCATTCATTTGCAAGCACATTTATTTACATCACTACATTGTAAGTGCTCAGAGGATGGTAGAATGACTTCCAAGACTGTGGTTGATATGAGTGTAATGTGTGTTTCCTGAGTGGATGGATGAGGAAGCAAAAGGAGAAGGAGATGGCTGCAAATAGATCAAATAAGTTCTGCCTCTTATGGGACATAAGGGAAAGTTCTGGACCTCCTTGGGCTCCAGAAACCATTCTATCTACATAAAGATGGCCTACAAGATCAGGAAGAGCAAATATCATCCAAGTGATAGAGGGAAGAGACTTCAGAGCAAGAACTCAACCTCTTCTCCCTATCCATAGTTTATAAGTTCAAGCCCTACCTAACATAGCTCTGAATAAACTTTGAGACTTGGGAGGTGGTATAGTGTAGTGGTTAAACATCAGGATTCTGGGTTCATGTCCTAGCTTTGTGGCTACTAGCCATGTGCCCCATGGGACCTTGTACAAGTTATGCAATCTCTCTAGGCTTCAGTTTCTTTATAGATAAAATGGGGATGATTATGACAGTATTCACCTCCTAGGGTTATTGAGAGTTTTAAATGAGCTAATACATAGAAAACACTTAGAATAGTGCCTGGCACATTGTAGTACTCAGCTATTATTATAATTAGCATCCTCTGCCATATAATACTCTTAGCTAAATAATTTATAATTCCGTAAGTTTTAGCTATTATCATTCATGTGCCCTAACTGAAAAACAAATGTAAATTAAACACAGATGTAGACCAAAGCCTAGGTGACAGAGGCATATTAAGAATTGCTGGGAAGTTCAGGATGTTGGTAAAGGTCCCTAACCCATTAAAGGGTGCCCATGCCTTTCTCCAACCTAATCCACATGTTCCTGTTAAGAGTCAGAGCCCTGAACACAAGAGGGCCTTGGGTAGCTCAGGGTAGAAAGGCTGGCTGATATGTTCATGTTCTTGGTATTGAAGAAGAGGACTGCTCATCCCTTTACAGAGAAATAACATAGATTATAAAAATTATTTTGTCTGTTATGCATAATGACCTGGCTTCATGAAAGCTGTCATGGTACAATGACAATAAGCAAAATGATCTTATTGTTCTCTAATTACTTTCTGGAAGAAGATTCTAGCAGCAAAAGGGGAATAATGGCTGCCTGCCTTCCTCTCCAAGAAGGAACTGACAAACAACTATAGGACTGAGACGGCTGTGGCAGGTATCTGTAGGGGAGCAGAGGTGCTACCCATAAGCCAGTGGGTGGAGTCTTCCCAGAAAAATTCCCTGGGAAAACCTCTATCCCAGAGCTAGAGCCCTGGCAGAGATGAGGAATGAGAGAATTCTCATTGGTGGTGACTGTAGACGGTGGAATTGTGTGTGAGAAGGGAGGGGTGAGGGTTGTTCTGAAGATACTGGTTCTTGTCACATCCCTGGCAGGTTGGGACAGTCACCCTGCTCGGCTTGCTCTCAACTCCTTGCTCACCTGGAACCTTGAGAATATTCCTCTAAACTAGTGCTTCTCACATGTTACTGCACACAAAAATCACCTCAGGATCTTGTTAAATTGTGGATTCTGATTCAGTAGATCTGAGCTGAGGTTTGCAATTCTGCATTGCCAGCATGTTTCTAGGTGATGCTCATGCTGCTGGTTACTGGAAACATACTCTGAATAAAAAAGACCTTATATCTAACAGCATCATCATCACAGGGAACTTTTTTAGAAGGGCTCTACCTCAGAATCAGAGACTTGTTTTAACAAGGTCTCCAAGAAATGTTAGGACATGCTCAAGTTTGAGTACAACTGTTATAGACTCTACATGAAGGACAGATGAAGTTTTGAAAAATGGTATTTAACTAGTGGAAAACCCCAGGGTGAGGAGAGGTGCTTAAGAGGTTACCCACCCAAACCTTCTTCCACGTTGGCCCTGAAAAAATTCTTTGTCCAGGCTATGGCTGGCAGAGGGTGCTGGCATCCACACCTTTCTTGGAACCTTTCACAAAATGAGCAGTTGGATCATTCATTCTGATGATGGGGTATTCTTGCAATGCTGGCACCTGGCATACATAAAGGGAAGTCTTGTGGTGGGGAATTTCTAGAAAGAGGAGAGGGGAGAAGGATTTCTTGAGGTTGAGCAGAGAGAAAGTAGATGCAGAGAAAGTGGGGGGCGGTGTCCTCTGGCTTTGCCACTAATTCAGTGCAATATACACAAACATATATGGCCCTGTGCTTTTGAATAGAACTGACCTCTACCTTGGGTGGGGGATAAACTAAGTTTTCAAATTCTGGGTGGGCTCCTCTAGCCCAGAGGAGAAAAAGTTAAGGACAAGGGAATCCTTTTTCACAAAATTCACCAGCTCTCTTTGCATCCAGTTAATTCGCTAGGAAAACTAAATTAAACCCTAAAGCCTTACCCATTTTGGAGGATACCTTTGATGTTTCTGAGGACCAAGACCAGGGAATTAGGCAGAGCTGGGCTGGGAACATTTCCCATGGATGGCCAAACAGCATTCCTTTAATTGTGGCTATTAAACGGCTTTCTTGGGAGTTGTTTTTGATTCATGTGGAATAGATTAAGAGTCTGTTTTGAATTCCCCAGGGGTTCCTGTAGAGCATAATTATAGATGCATGGGAATAGGAATTCAGGTCAACAATTACTTTAATGAGATGTCTGAAGAGCATGGCCAAGCAGGGGGAAGGCAGAGGAAGGGGGGTGGGGGAGAAGGTGTGTCAGAGAAAGAGACCAGAGAAATTAGGAAGAGTTGTGGGTAAGAGGAGAGGGGCAAAGAAATGGAAATATTTGCAGGGAGCAAGCTAATGAGGTGAGCAGCATTCACTGTGTCCCATCAGGTGCCTGGCACATTTTTAAAGATAAAGACAATAAACAAGAGGATGTTTTGGGTATCCATAGAGAGGTGCACAGTCCTAGATTCTGACGTTCCTTTCTTGATGCCTCTGAAGACAGTGGGGAGATATAGAAGGCCTTTGGAGGCCTCCAAGATATGGAGGCTTGTTTGATTCCTGATCCCACCCTTTTTGAGCTGTGGGGCTTTTGGCAAGTTACTTAACTTCTCTGAGCCCGTATAATGAAGGTTAATTATACAAGGTATATGTCTTAGACCATCTGGGCTGCTATAACAATATATTGTAGACTAGATAGCTTATAAACAACAAATTTATTTCTCATAGTTCAAGAGAGATACAGTATCTGCTGAAAGCTAGCTTTCTGGTTCATGGATAGCTATCTTTTCACTGTGTCCTCACATGGCCAAAGGAGTGAGGGATCCATCTAGGACCTTTTTTAATAAGGGTGCTAATATCATTCATGAGGGCTCCATTCTCATAATCATCTCCCAAAGACCCCACCTCTAAACGCCATCATATTGGGGATTGTATCAACATATGGATTTTGGTGGGACAAAATGGGACAAATATTTAGTCCATAGCATTGTATAACACTCCAAGAATGGACTATTGTCTGGCATATAGTAGATGCTTAATAAAATTTTGTTATAATGAGGAATCTGAGTATGAGAAGCTAGTTTTTCCAAAAGCTTGTATCTAGTTTATAGCAGAATTGAAATCTAAACCTAGGTTTATCTGATCTCCACTTCCACTAAGGAAATGTATGACTGTCTGGTGGGGAATCAGCCCATGTAGAGAGTCCTTATAAACTGGTGCTGGGGGCTCAGAGGAGCACCAAACTGGCCTCAACCAGCTTCAATCCATTCATGGCAGGATTTTTTTTTGTATATATTCTTTTTATTGGAGTTCGATTCGTCAACATATAGCATAACACCCAGTGCTCATCCCATCAAGTGCCCCCCTCAGTGCCTATCATCCAGTCACCCCATCCCCCCACCCACCTCCCCCTCCACTACCCCTTCTTCATTTCCCAGTTAGGAATCTCTCATGTTCTATCACCTTCTCTGATATTTCCCACTCATTTTCTCTCCTTTCCCCTATAATCCCTTTCACTACTTTTTATATTCCCTGAATGAAAAAGACCACATAATGCTTGTCCTTGTCCAATTGACTTACTTCACTCAGCATAATACCCTCCAGTTCCATCCATGTTGAAGCAAATGGTGGGTATTTGTCATTTCTAATGGCTGAATAATATTCCATTGTGTGTGTGTGTTCCATTTTTTAAAAGATTTTATTTATTCATGAGAGACATACACACACACACACACACACACACAGAGCGAGAGAGTGAGAGAGCGAGAGAGAGAGAGAGAGAGAGAGGCAGAGGGAGAAGCAGGCTCCATGCAGGGAGCCCGATGTGGGACTCCATCCCGGGACTCCAGGATCACACCCTGGGCTGAAGGCGGCGCTAAACCGCTGAGCTACCCAGGCTGCCCAAACACCGATCTTCTTTACCCATTCATCTTTCGATGGACACCGAGGCTTCTTCCAGTTTGGCTATTGTAGACATTGCTGCTATAAACATTGGGATGCAGGTGTCCTGCCATTTCACTGCATCTGTATCTTTGGGGTAAATCCCCAGCAGTGCAATTGCTGGGTCATAGGGCAGGTCTATTTTTAATTCTTTGAGGAACCTCCACACAGTTTTCCAGAGTGGCTGCACCAGTTCACATTCCCACCAACAGTGCAAGAGGGTTCCCCTTTCTCCACATCCTCTCCAACATTTGTGGTTTCCTGCCTTGTTAATTTTCCCCATTCTCACTGGTGTGAGGTGGTATCTCATTGTGGTTTTGATTTGTATTTCCCTGATGGCAAGTGATGCAGAGAATTTTCTCATGTGCTTGTTGGCCATGTGTAGGTCTTCTTTGGTGAAATTTTTGTTCATGTCTTTTGCCCATTTCATGATTGGATTGTTTGCTTCTTTGCTGTTGAGTTTAATAAGTTCTTTATAGATCTTCGATACTAGCCCTTTATCTGATAAGTCATTTGCAAATATCTTCTCCCATTCTGTAGGTTGTCTTTTAGTTTTGTTGACTGTTTCTTTTGCTGTGCAGAAGCTTTTTATCTTAAGTCCCAATAGTTCATTTTTGCTTTTGTTTCTCTTGCCTTCATAGATGTATCTTGCAAGAAGTTGCTCTGGTCAAGTTCAGAAAGGGTGTTGCCTGTGTTCTCCTCTAGGATTTTGATGGATTCTTGTCTCACATTTATATCTTTCATCCGTTTTCAGTTTATCTTTGTATCTGGTGTAAGAGAATGGTCTAGTTTCATTCTTCTGCCTGTGGATGTCCAATTTTCCCAGCACCATTTATTGAAGATACTGTCTTTTTCCCAGTGGATAGTCTTTCCTGTTTTGTCTAATATTATTTGACCATAGAATTGAGGGCCCATTTCTGGTTCTCTATTCTGTTCTATTGATCTATGTGTCTGTTTTTGTGCCAATACCATACTGTCTTGATGATCACAGCTTTGTAGTACAACTTGACATCCAGCATTGTGATGCCCCCAGCTCTGGTTTTCTTTTTTAATATTCTCCTGGCTATTTGGGGTCTTTTCTGATTCCACACAAATCTTAAGATTATTTGTTCCAAGTCTCTGAAGAAAATCCATGGTATTTTGATAGGGATTGCATTAAATGTGTAAAGTGCCCTGGGTAGCATTGACATTTTCACAATATTAATTTTTCCAATCCATGAGCATGGAATATTTTTCCATCTCTTTGTGTCTTCCTTAATTTCTTTCAGAAGTGTTCTGTAGTTTTTAGAGTATAGATCCTTTACTTCTTTGGTTAGGTTTATTCCTAGGTATCTTATGCTTTTGTGTGCAATTGTAAATGGGATTGATTCCTTAATTTCTCTTTCTTCAGTTTCATTGTTAGTGTATAGAAATGACATGGCAGGATCTTAAAATTAAACACAGTTTATAAAGTACCACTTCCGCAAGCTGTTTTTTCCAGGACATGTTCTTGCTTGCCTCTCCCATAGGTATGTAAGGCTGTACTCATTCTCAACTTCATCAAGGGCTTGCTGACTCTCCATGATATGGCCCCCAGTAGGCTCCAGGTCTCTATTTGGGTTTGGTCAAGGAGCCCATTGATAGAAGCCCAGGTCTGCTTCCTGGAGTACCGAACAGCACCAACAGTGAATCAAGAGAGGTAAAAAGGAAATTCCTGGCATAATTGTGTCTTACACAAAGCTTTGTAAAATTTCATTGTATCCCACTGACCCCTTTTAATCTTTGTCTTCATTGAAACCAGAGTGACATTTTTAAGATAGTGTTGACCCTCCCAGCCTACTTAAACCCATTTAGTAGCTTCCGATAAAGTTATAAGCAAGGCTCTGGCCTCCCTCACATTCTTAGGTGGTGATAAAAGCCTGACTTCACTCTGCTCTCTAAAATGTTCTCTCACTTTCTCTCCATAGTTCTTCATTTGGTATCGTCACCTCATCCTTCAGGTCTCAGCCTGCCCTTTTGTACCAAACTAGATCAGGCTCCTCTAGGTCCTCTCTCAGGACTCTTGAATTTGGCCTTCATTTCACTTACTAGTTTGCAAAGATTTGTTTACATGTGGGGCTATTTGAAGAGTGATATCTCCCATGAGGACTAATTTCTTCAAGGTCAAGGATTTTGTCTGCCTGGTTTAAGGTTGCATTCCCTGAGCCTAAAACACTATAACATCCTACAGATACTTTTTTTTTAAAATAAGGCTCCATACCCAGCCCAATGTGGGGCTTGAACTCACAATCCTGAGATTGAGACCTGATCTGAGATCCAGAATTGGATACTTAACTAAGTCACCCAAGTGGCCCCTACAGATACTTGTTTGATGAGGAAATATAATGCTATAGGTAAACCATATTTTTTGGAGTCCAGAATGGTGCTGATTTCAAACATTTCTTCCTCTTACTCCCAAAAATTGAAAAGGCCTTGAACTTTCAATATTTATATACAAAGTCTGTATCTCAGATATCACTAAGCACCCATTATGGGCCAGCCACTGTGAAAATGTTTTGTTAGTTAACAAACTGCTACAGAGAGGAAGGAAAGACTGAAGAAAGAGGCAGATCTCTCCAGATTGGTAGGTGGCAGGTTTAATAAGCAAGAGAACTTCCATGTGATGCTTGTCTTGGGAGGCTGCAAGATAAGCAGACCTCCACACCCACCAGCCAAATCTTAAAAGTTTGTATAAAAGCCTTAACTGAGTTCAGCCACATATATCCTCCAGATGGTCTCAACAACGTCTTAACTCTCTCAAGGCTATATCCTTGGAACAGCTCCCACTGTGGCAATAGTAGGGAGAGTGTACATTCCAAGGATGGGAAGGGAGGGAGGGGCCTCCAATTACCCAGGTCTAGCTCTAGGGTCAACCAGTGGTCATATCCTCTTGAATACCTCCTCCAACAATTTTCTGAATGGAATCACTAATCTGAATAACTAGTGCACCTATCTGTATTTTGCACATAAGGAAATAGTTGCAGAGGTAAGAAACAAGTCGCCCATTGACTATCTGGCATCCTGGTCTAGAATAAGATCCAATCTTTTCACTCTTCCACATTGCCTTCCCCTCAGGCACATATTCTTCCAGATGTTTCTTCTATTGGGATTGTGGTGAGGATTAAGTACATTAATTCATGTAAATGACTAAAAATAGTACTTGGACCACTGTAAATGTGCAATCACTGTTAGCCCTTAATAACGTGTCATCCTCTTCTCAGTTCAACTTCCAAACCTTTAGTATGGAATATTATTCCTGCCAAGTGGATTCTTCCCTACCA
Source organism: Canis lupus baileyi (assembly GCF_048164855.1). Taxonomy (NCBI): domain Eukaryota; kingdom Metazoa; phylum Chordata; class Mammalia; order Carnivora; family Canidae; genus Canis; species Canis lupus. Next base: position 63,543,695 of record NC_132844.1, on the reverse strand, counting down.
CATCCCATCTCCTGGTAATGTAATTTCATATAATGATCTGTTCAAGACTTATGGCCCCCTGGATGCGGTCCAAGGCTTACACTTCCTAATTGTATTGGCTCTAGGAACTTCAAAGAATTTATGTTAATAGTTCTGAAGAATGAGAGCATGGGTACAACCTCTCTTAAATGAGGAAGCTGAGTCCCAGAAAGGGACCTGATCTGTCCTCATGTTAGGAAACCCTATGTTGTTACCCACTTTCTAGTCCTTCTACTGGCTTGTGACTCCATCCATGCCTCCTCTGCACCTTTGGGGCTCCACTGCTCTCTGGGCATGTGCTCAGAAGGGACACAGCCCCCAGCATTTCTCCTTTCTCATCCCTGCAGTCACACATTGCAGCCTCCTCATTGGAACTATTTTACTATAAATTAGCACATCACATGTACATCTTCTCCCCCTTCCCTCCTTTCCTCTCACCCACTATCTGCATAAGATGAATTACCTGCCCATATCTGCGGACACTTGAGATGCCCTTACTGCAGCAGAATGTCTCAAGCTTCCTGAATGGGGCCTGTCTTGGGCACTACTTCCCATCCTGTTGGCCCTCTTCATCCCCCAGCCTCCCACAGTCTGAGCAGCCTCATGCACATGTTCTCTAAAAGCATTTCTCCTTAGCCTGCATTGCACATCTTAGATTCCTGCCTTGGGAATCCTTGGATTCCTTCCTTTTCTGATGCCAGATAGAATGGGACACCTGCAGAGGCCCACTGAACACTCCCACAGGCACACCTGGAAGTTCAAGAGGAGTTAGCACTCTTTACAGTGGAGGTAGGAGTCAAAAGTCTTCCCCTTTTGTTATCTGTTGTACAGCCCTGAGGTGCACTGCATGAGGCCCCCATGGGGAGGGCATTTGTATCAGGGCAACTTTGCAGCCCATTCTTAGCTGGTGTTCCCTCCTTCCCAGAATCACTCCTCTGGTCCTTGCTCCTATCCTCTGAGATCACTTCCCATGTAAACTACGTACACATAGACCCTTACTCAGTCTGCTTTTGGGGAATCCAAACTAAGACATCAATGTATCCTGGAGCTACAATATCCCTCCCTGCCCACTAGGCTTTTCCCTGGAATTCCTCATGAGCAACTTTCCACCTTTCAAAATTCTACCTTTCAAGAATCTTCTAGAATTCTACCCCTCTAATCACATCAACTCACAAGAATCTCTTCTCTCCTTGAACAGCTATATCCATTTCTAAGCACTTAGAACAGTTCCTTGCTCTCATTTTTTTAAAATTTTTATTTATTTATGATAGTCACACACAGAGAGAGAGAGAGGCAGAGACACAGGCAGAGGGAGAAGCAGGCTCCATGCACCGGGAGCCCGATGTGGGATTCGATCGAGGGTCTCCCGGATCGCGCCCTGGGCCAAAGGCAGGCGCCAAACCACTGCGCCACCTAGGGATCCCTCATTTTCTTATCGACAATAATAATGAATAAGAGCTAACCATTATTGATGCTCACAATTGCCATTTGCCTTTCTAGACTCTAAAGATTATAAACACCTTGAGGTCAGGGCTGTGCCTAAGTCCCCATGGAGAATAGCATGGGGTATAGCCTGAATTCTGTGATGCTTCCAAACTCCTTTTTTTAAAAAAAATTATTTATTTATTCGTGAGAGACAGAGAGAGAAACAGAGACACAGGCAGAGGGAGAAGCAGGCTCCATGCAGGGAGCCCGATGTTGGGACTCGGTCCCGGGACTCTAGGATCATGCCCTGGGCCGAAGGCAAGCACTAAATCACTGAGCCATCCAGGCATCCCCCAAACTCCTTTAGTAAGGGACAGGTAGGAAGGCCTGCCTTTCCTCTCTCAGCTGCGCTTGGTTTCTCAGCTACCAGAAACATGAGCTCCTTGCAGCCTTCCTAAATATTCTATCAAAAAAAGTAACGTTGCTCACCCTACTATATAAGCCTGAAAATCATATTCGATCTCCAAGGCTCACCTCAACCACTATTACCTCATGAATTTGTCACTCCCATCCTTCCAGAAAGAACTCTCCATGCCCTGAATTTCTGAAGCCCTTTATCTGTGCCTTTTTATTAAGCTTCTTATTTTTAAACAAGTATTGCAATTAGTTATATTCATAACTTGTCTCTCCCTTTAGCAATGAGTTAGTCATCTTACCAAGCCCCAGGGCTTATCACTTAGCATCTACTCTGTACATTTTGAATGAATGAAGAATTGAAGACAGAAAGAGCGGCTGAGAGACTACAGCCAGAAGATTATCAAGCCTCCTGGCATCCTGAAAAGTCTGGGGAGCCCCACAGTTTCAGATTTATAAAGATTATGGCAGAGTTTTCTACCTGTCCAAACCCATTCTTCCCTTCTTACCTAAAATGTATAGGAATGCATGGCCACCAGAATGCATTTCCCAGCCTCTTGTGAATCTTATGATTAAGTGCTGATGTGTGAGCAAAAGTGATGTGAACAAATTATAATAATGTCCTTCAAAAGAATGGCTCTGAATTCCCTTGGCCATGATATGGGCGCTGCACACAGAGTCTGGCAGAGCAAGAAGATAAAAGGAGTCTGGAGGCAGCCCAGGTGGCTCAGTGGTTTAGCGCCGCCTTCAGCCCAGGGCCTAATCCTGGGGACCCAGGATTCAGTCCCATGTCGGGCTTCTTGCATGGAGCATGTTTCTCCCTCTGCTGTGTCTCTGCCTCTCTCTCTCTCTCTCTCTCTCTCTGTCTCTCTCTGTGTGTGTGTGTGTGTGTGTGTGTGTCTCATGAATAAATAAATAAAATCTTAAAAAAAAAAAAAAGAGGAGTCTGGGCTCTTAATGATCATGAAGCCACCTTGCCAGTACTAGACCACTCACTGGGAATTCTATGGGAGAGAAAAATAACTTCTATGTTATTTAAGCTGTTATTATTTGGTCTCTCAGTTAAAGCAGCTGAATTTGTATTTTAGTTAAAATCAGAAACCTCTAATCAGTCCTGAGGGAGTGAGAGGAAGGTATATACCAGAGGTATATTTGGGCCTAGGACTCATGATAGATAGGTGTAGGGTGAGGATGAGGGGCAGCTGGGTGGCTGGATAGGCTCAAGGCACACTGTGTGTGTATGGGAATTATGGTGGTATATTAGACAGATGGTGTATTTCTAATTTTCTCCTCAAATTGGAAAGAAATGGCTATGCTAACTGGTGGATGGAGCTCAAGGAGAGAGGCACTGGAGAAGGTGTGCTGTGCAAGGAAGCCAAGGGCAGAAAGTGGTATACAAAGCCTTTCTGGGAGTCACTGAAGGTAACCATGAGTTCCTGATACAGCACTGAGTCTACAGGGGCCAGAGGAAGATGCTAAATCAGTGCCAGACCCAAGAGTTGGGAACTGGGGTGGGGGGCCAGGTGAGCAGAATCTGGGATGATTTCCATGAATACAGGTGGGCTATATGGTATGGGGCTATATGGTATGGGGCAGTAATCCAGGGAGTATTCACTGGATTAAAGGATAGAAGGGGAACAGGAGCTATTTCAGACCTCTTGCTCATAATCTATCCCATGCTTGGAATACCTGCCTTTGCCGGTTTCTTCATTTGTTTTTTTTTTTTTAATAAATTAATTTTTTATTGGTGTTCAATTTACCAACATACAGAATAACACCCAGTGCTCATCCCGTCAAGTGTCCCCCTCAGTGCCTGTCACCCATTCACCCCCACCCCCCGCCCTCCTCCCCTTCCACCACCCCTAGTTCGTTTCCCAGAGTTAGGAGTCTTTATGTTCTGTCTCCCTTTCTGATATTTCCCACACATTTCTTCTCCCTTCCCTTATATTCCCTTTCACTATTATTTATATTCCCCAAATGAATGAGAACATACACTGTTTGTCCTTCTCCGGTTGACTTATTTCACTCAGCATAATACCCTCCAGTTCCATCCACGTTGAAGCAAATGGTGGGTATTTGTCATCTCTAATAGCTGAGTAATATTCCATTGTATACATAAACCACATCTTCTTTATCCACTCATCTTTCGATGGACACCGAGGCTCCTTCCACAGTTTGGCTATTGTGGACATTGCTGCTAGAAACATCGGGTGCAGGTGTCCCGGCGTTTCATTGCATCTGAATCTTTGGGGTAAATCCCCAACAGTGCAATTGCTGGGTTGTAGGGCAGGTCTATTTTGAACTGTTTGAGGAACCTCCACACAGTTTTCCAGAGTGGCTGCACCAGTTCACATTCCCACCAAAAGTGTAAGAGGATTCCCTTTTCTCCACATCCTCTCCAACATTTGTTGTTTCCTGCCTTGTTAATTTTCCCCATTCTCACTGGTGTGAGGTGGTATCTCATTGTGGTTTTGATTTGTATTTCCCTGATGGCAAGTGATGCAGAGCATTTTCTCATGTGCATGTTGGCCATGTCTGTCTTCCTCTGTGAGATTTCTCTTCATGTCTTTTGCCCATTTCATTCGGCCTGAGATTTAAAGAGAGACCAGCTGGAATGCTACAGTGAGAAGAGTTCGCGCTTCTGTCAAGGTGGGAAGACGGGCGGGGGCTGGGCGGGGGGGAGAAATAAAGAAACAAAAGGCATCCAAGGGGGAGGGGCCCCGCGAGGAGCCGGGCTAAGGCTGGGGCCAGTGCCCCCAGGACAGGAAAGCTCTGTCCCGTTTCTTCATTTGTTAACTTCATTTATCCTGAAAGACTCATCTTGGATATTGCCTTCTCCAGGAAGCCTTCCATGACACCATGGACAGAGTCAGGTGCTCTTCCTCTGAGCTTTCCCTAGACCATATTTTCTCTCTATTGTCATTGTTATTAATTTTATTGCAACACTCAGTTTATGACTGAGTTTGTGAGGGTTTTCCAAGAGCAACAATCTTTGCTTCCCTCCCCCTAGTGTTTCTCATGATTCCTAACACACAATGTTAGCCAGTAAACCAGGATTGAACCAGAGGAGCCAGTGGATAGATGACTGAATGGTGTGAACCCATGAGTTTGTGGACCTCAAACATCCTAAGGACTAGGTAGCAAATGTATTCTCTAATGTCCATTGAGTTTCTGGGAGGGAGTTGGAAGGTGGGAGCAGGCAGTGAGTAGAAGGGAATAATCAGGACTGAGCTGCTTTCAGTAAGGACCTAGTGGTGTTTAGAACTGTGTAACTCACACTACTCTCCATCCTCAAATCTGGTACTCAGAAGGGACAATTATCAAATAACCAAGGAGCAAATATACCTTCTAAGAGTAGACACTACATATCCCTGATTATACAATGTTCCTTTTATCCACTTTCCTACCCTGTGCCTCTGGGAGAGAAGAGGCTGTAGAAAATTCAACATCTCCTCCTCACACATCCTGATATGTGTTTTCTTTGGGGAGAAAGTTCAGAAGGCCACATTTAAATCTAGGGAGAGGACTCAGTGAGAGGAATTATGATCTGATGACTTCTATTCCTATTTAATCATTTCATTACTAATTAATGGGGTCATTACTACATTTGGAAGGGAAAGAACTATGATTAAAGGTTAATGCTGTTGCTGCACGCATCACACCTCGAATTATGTTATAAAAATGTCCGGAGTATTTAATTGAACCTATAAGTAACAATGTAATTACACTTAATAATGTATGTGCCTCTGTATTTATTTGTGCCTCTCTGAGGTGCAGAGAGCCCCATGTGGGTGGGTTAGAAAAGATCATAGTGACTCACTGCAACCACTTGTTCTTCATCTTCCTAGTCCTATCAGCTCCCATCCTGGCCTCCTAGGGCAGGAATGATAGGTGACCTGCTCACAAAAAATCCACACCCTCCCCCTACTCCATTTCTCAAGGAGACAAGGTGTAATGTCAACATTTCCAACAAGAAGGTGAGATGATGAGAGGAGAGGGGTAGAAAACACACTAGTTGTTTGAACCCTGGGGACTTTACAGTCTTGCCAAGGGGCCATGATTCTTCAAACCTATGCATCTTAGTCCCTTAGGGTTGCTGTAACAAAAATTTCATAGCCTGGGTGGCTTATAAACAACAGACATTTATTTCTGTCAGTTGTGGAGGCCAGAAGTCCAAGATCAAGATCCCTACAGATTTGGTGTCTGGTGAGAACTTCCTGGTGCACAGAGGACCATCTTTTCCCTGTGATCACCCATGGTGGGAAGGGATGAAGGAGCTCTCTGGAGACTCTTATATAAAAGCACCAATCCCCTTCACGAGGGCTCTGCACTCATGACCTAACACCTTGCAAAAGTCTCACTTCCCAATACCATCACATTGGGGGTAGGGCTCTGCATAGAACTTTGAGGGGACACTAACATCCAGTCTATAGCACCATGATACTCTTTTGTAACCCCATCCTTTGAAATACATTTTTCTCCTCTTGGAAGGTCTTTTTTTTTTTTTTTTTTTTTTTTACAAAGTATGATGCATGCAGACCATTGGCCCTCAGCATTCATTCTCAATTTCTAGTATTTTCCTTTACTGCAAAGGGTAGAAATCTTAGAATGACTTTTCCTAGACTCCCTGCAGTTAGGATTCTGGATACAAATTTGGTGCCCACATCCCCTGCCCACACATACTAGATGCATTCATGTGAAGTTTGGAAGGTGGCAATGAGACAAAGGCATTTTCTTGCTGCTTTGGCTGTTTCAAATGGTAAGTAACTTTATGGAGATGTGAGCATTGTTGTCCTGGTATTTTTCACCCTAGGGATGGTGTGACAAAGGACCCAAGGGGGCTTAAAAAACTTTATGAAGTAGAGTCACCACATTAGCACTCCATGCTAGCATAGGATGCTCACTTCCATGTTTACACGAGACACAATTAAGATTCCATCATGTTTATGTCAGTTATTTAGGGTCGTTCTGTCACTTTCAGCAGGACATAATCCTAACAGGTTTACTCCTACTAAAGTTTTCTGTCCTTTTTCTATCTAGTGCCCAAATCCTTGAACAGTATTTAACTCCGTCTGCTTAGCATTTAACTTTCACTTATAGCTTAGTCATTTACAAACTCAGAAATGATACTGGAGTTGCCTTCTGTGGTTGATTGCAATAATAGCCCTAACTCTTCATCCTCTGCCAGGGAACATTGTGGGGATCTCCCTCCATGGGCAGGATAACCTGATCCACCCCTTGACTCTGGGATTGGCCAGGTAGCATGCTTTAGTCAAGAGAATGAGGCAGACAGGATGGTGAGCACACCTAGATCCAAGCCTAGAACGTAAGAAGCCTGTGTATTTCCACCTATGTTCTTGAGCCTTTGAGAACATGCCCAGGCAAGCCTGCTGGTTCTAGAAGGAGGATGAGAAATATATGGAGCAGAGCAGAGCAGAGCTGAATCAGCTGAGCCTAGCCTAATTGACCTCCAGTGGGTTCCCAGACATATGAACAAAGCAACCCACCTACAGTTGATCCCATATATTATATAAACAATTGATGCTTATTGTTATACACCACTAAGTTTCTGAGGTTGTTCTATAGCATTAAGCAATGGAAAACTGATATACCTGCTACATGATAAATAAGAATAATCTGTGGGTATCAAGCTCTAAAATACCTTGTTTAAAAAAAAAAAAAAACATCCTTGGGCTTTAGGAAACCTGCATTCTGCTTGTAAGACCTTCTACTGACTGACTGTGTGACTCAGACAAGTCATTTATTTTCTATGTCACTTCTCAAATGACAGCTAATAAAAGATGTTCTACCAATTTCACAAGGTTGTTGTAAGATCAACTTTTCAAGAGTATCTTTCAGAAGCTGAAAAGCCTTTGAAATTATAAATCATTATTAGTTCCATTCAGTTTCCTATATTAAATCAGAATTTTTCCTAAGATACCTGATCTTGGATGAATCACTTTTTCATTTTTTTATAGACTTTAGCATATAATTCTGAGAGACAGAATAATTTCCTCCACTGGCTACCCTTTGCCACTAACCATATGCGTCTTCACACATAATTCTAGATTTAGCCAGGAATGATTTCCTCTTATAGAACCACGTAGCCTTCTTCACTGGCATCTAGCTTTGGCTAATGTTGCTACTCTTTATTCTAAGTTTGGATAACCTACCTGGTTTCATGGTCAGTCTCACTGTTCAACAGTTCCCAGGGTCCTCTGTGGTGGCACAGCCACCCTCTCTAAGTCTCTGGCACCACATCTCTTTGTAACAACCACTTACACATTTTGGCCAACAATTCTCCAATTTCACCCTTGAGTTCCTTCAGTACTCTCGGGGCAAGTGCCATCTGGTCCTAGTGATTTATCTACATTTGATTTGTCAATTAGGTATAAAATCACTTGCACATTTACTGCTCTTTGATTTGGTATCTCTGCCCTATCAGTCCCAAAAGACAGTCTGGAAGTGAGAATTTTATAGAATCACATAGAATCATGGAACCTCAGAATTGAGAGGATCCTTGGAGAGCATTTTAGAGGGGAAGTCCATCCATCCATCCATTCATTCAGATATTTATTTATTCTAATTTAGTACCTACTATGAGCCAGGCTGGGTACTAGGATAAAGCAGTAGGCAAGGTAGACTAAAATTACTCCTGGTGATGCTGACAGCTTTGGTTAGTGGCCAAACTGGGGCAGGAACAGAAGCCCTATGTCCCCTTCCATTCTGCCTTCCATTTCTCCCAGACAGAGAGGAAGGACACAGGGAGGAAAAAATGGAGCCCAGAGTCAGCTCCCAAAGGAGACTGTAACACTTACAAGATGAAGGGAGAACTGGTGGCATTTTCTTAGCCTTATTTATGCAGGGCCTGGCAAGATGGAGCCAGAAATTTGGGGGCAGGAAGGAGGCCAGGGGAGAAGGACATTGAGATATCATGTAGAGAGATGCTATGAATCGTAAAGAAATATTTTGCTTTATTTTTCTGGACTTCAGGTAATCACAATGGGCTATTTCCCGAGACCTTCGAGACAGTATTCTAATAAGAAGGATTTTATACCCAGGAGCAGCACTCAGGAGTCTAGTGGCCATGAAGAATTAGCTCAAGGCAGAAAGCAAGGATGTAGAGTGGAGGAAGTGTAGTAGAATAGAAATCCCACTCTGTTGAACTCTGGAGTTGCTGTGTGACTTGCTTTAGCCATAAAACATGAGTTAGAATCTCATGTGTTACAGTACTTCTGAGCAGTAGCTTTAAGAACCAGCTCTTGATCTGCTGTTTCTCTTTTCACTTTTTGTGTCCAATGATATTGGGCTCCTGACAGCTTGGGTTCTAAAGTAAAGATGGTCTAGAGTAGAGCCATAGTGGACAGTTGGAAGTCCAGAGAAGAAGGCAAAACATTTGTTTACAATTCCCACACTGGACATGGAACACGAGTGAGAAATTAACCTCTGTCGTTAAGTTATTTGGATATGGGGCTGTTACCACAGCATAATTTGGTGAGTCCATGAACTGAGCCAAAACCAAGAGCCAGACACTTAACCAACTGCACCACCCAGGCACCCCAAGCAAGTAAGTCTTCTGGGGGTTTGGAGAAGTCTATATGTATGGACAAGGAGTACAAAGGGGGAAATCCAGCCAGAATCCAACAGTAAATTCATTGGCTTAGGGATGGGGAGAGATTCTTGGTATATGTTTATTGGTTAAGAGATGTGTTTCTGTCTCTGTCTTCTGGAAATCAGACATTTATGGGAAACCAGACTTTAAGTTTTTAAATTCCATTTTTCTGAGGGTGCATGCCTGAGAGTTGCCATTTTATAGCCTCCAGTTACATTTGGAATTGAAATCCATTCTCACTTTCTCACTGGTGTTGGTAACAAATCAGAAAAGGTCAAAGCCAAGAGTTCAACTATAGAGAGGGCTTTTGCCTGGGAGGGAAAAGTAATGACAATGAGATGGAAGGATTTGGATGTCCGGAGGACTAAGGCTCACAGTCCCTTTGAGCCAAAGGAGAAGCTAGATATTTTAATGAGAGATAGTAAGCCATATCTGATGGCAGGACGCTCTCTGGAGCCAATCCCTCTTTCTCTGCCCCATAGACAAACTACTCTGTGTTTCAGTTTCCTCTTCTGCAAAATGGAGATGATAAAGATAGCACTTAATTATAGGGTTGTTGTTGGGACTAAATGAGTTGTCCACACGTAATGAGCTGCCCATGTGTGCTTAGAACAGTATCCAACTGGTAATAGATGCTTAATGCATGTTAGTTGTTAATACAAGTCTTTGCAATGTTCCCATTTTGCAGATAATAAAATTGGGTTCCAAAGAGGGTCCAAGATTTCTGGGAGATCATATACAGCCAGCTGATCGCAGACAAGTCTTCACTACTGTGGCCAGAAAGTATGCTGGCTCTGCCGGAAATGGGTGTGGAAAGCCAATGACAAGCCTTTAATTTGCTCTTAAGCCAAAACAGTTGTTAGTAAATTAAACATTGATTGTAAAGAGCCTCCAATTAAGATTCACTAATTACATCACCAGCTCAATTGTCATGCAATTTATATACAATTACCCCAGAACAAATATTTAATTACTTTCCTCTTAATACATTGAACTAATATTGTTCCTCAAGCGGTGGGATAGGAATATGGAAACATTTAATTGACACGGAGACATGAAATCAGAGAATTAATGAGACAAGAGCCACATTGTCCTGTCTGTTGTGCGACAGAGGCCTGGGGTAATGAGAAGGAGGAAGACCAGCTGAGGGAGGACCCTTGTATCTGTATCTTTTCCTCTTGTGATGGAGGAGGTGGAAGTCACAGGAGGATGATATGGAAATGTGGCAAGTTCCTGAAGAGAGTTGTCCAGAATCCTCCTGGGAATGACTGAAGCTGTCACCAGGTAAACTTGCATTGCAGCTTAACTTCTCCCTTCACTCAATTTTCCTTCCCTAAAGTTGTCAATCCCTAAGGCACTCCCTAATACACATCCTGCACACTAAATTGCCATGCTCAGTCTGGTCCAGAAAACTCCATCTGCAACAGAAAGCCACTGGATTTTTCTGAGCAGAAAGTGGCACGATGTGACTCCCATATTAATTGGCTGTGGCTGAAGAGGGGCAAGAGGCAAAGCAGAAACATCTATTATGAGGCTACTCCTGGGAGTTGTTCTGAGTCTGGGATCCCTCTGCTCTCCAGGGTAAAGGGAAGGTCACAGCCAGGGGCTCTTGGTGGAGAAGGATTCAATTCTCGGTATGGAGAAGAGTGCAGGGGCTGGGGTAGGGCTGTGATCATTGCAGGCAACTGTCCCTGCTCTGTCCTTTGTCTGGGATGGGTTCTGTCTGCAGGAGAAAACTGTCCCCCCATGGAGCTATCCCCTGGGACTGCCCTTGTGCATTCAGGGGGCCCTGAACCCAGCAGTACCAGTATCCATGGAATGCTTGTGGATTTGGTTTAGAGAGTGAGCTAGGAAACTTACATTATATAGACAGTTATTTCACAGGCTGATAAAATCACTATAATAGATTAATAATCTTTAGTATAAAACTTAATACTTGCTTAAACCTGCCCATTCAAGAAAGGCTGAGTTTGATTCACAGATTTCTAGCACAGAGAGAAAGCAATAAACTCAGGCCTTCAGGAGACGGGAGGGTCTTGGATGTAAAAATTTTTCCCAAAGTCTTCAGAAACATGAGATTCTGTTCAGTGCTGGCTCTGCCACCTACCAGCCATGAACATGAGCAAAGTTATTTAATCCCTGAATCATTTCCTTCTTCTGTAACATAAGAATGACTACAGTACTGGGTAGTACACTTCACTGAGTTGTAAGTCACACTTGAGACTATGGGAGTAGCCGTAGTGTGTGTGCTATAAAATGAGGGAGGAAATCCAGCACAGCCTTTGTGGCTATCTTACCTGGGGACCAGTGCTACCCCTTCTACCAGAAACACTTTCTCAGTCAGAGGTAAGAAATCTCACCTCTGAATCCTGGAGCCTTTGTTATATATACATTTCTCTTGTGACACTTGTCTCCAAGGAAATCTCTCTCTGTGATTTTTATTAGATGAAAAAATGAAGAAGGACATTTCCAGTCATGGAGTGGCCCCATGATGTGCCAACAACTGTGCTGGGAGTTTCAAATATATTACCTCAGGTAATATCCTCATATTTCTGTTGGGAAAATCTGTGAAAGACTGAAATGAGAAAAAAAAAAAAACAATAAAAAGATGACTGTTGGGTATTCTCTGGAGTGCAATCTGCTGGCTTATCTGATTCTGTAGGGTCTGTGCATTTCATTGTCTTTTAGTTATTTACAATCCGTAAATCCTAGGAAACTGATGGTAATGCAAATGATCTTGGCATCAGAAATACAAATAAGCATGTTTGGTGGAAATGCACCTGATTATTACCTAAAGGTTATTGACTAGTTTGCAGATATTTGTAAATTTATTTCCATGTTCCTGATTGCCCATATATAGGTGTTTTTTGACTTCTCCCTTCAACCTGTTGTCATATCTTAGTAGTTCCCTCATTAACTAATGAGTTAAATAATATCCTTCATTAGCTAATGAGTTAAATGTTCATATAGAAGTCATCATTTTAACTTTAAAAAAGTATCCTTTAGGGCAGCCTGGGTGGCTCAGCGGTTTAGCACCGCCTTCAGCCCAGGGTGTGATCCTGGAGACCCGGGATCCAGTCCCACATCAGGCTCCCTGCATGGAGCCTGCTTCTTCCTCTGCCTGTGTCTTTGCTTCTCTCTCTCTCTAGCTGTGTCTCTATGAATAAATAAATAAAATCTTTAAAAAAAAAAAAAAACAAATCTTAGGGCAGCCTGGGTGGCTCAGCGGTTTAGTGCCTGCCTTCAGCCCAGGGTGTGATCCTGGAGACCCGGGATCCAGTCCCACATCAGGCTCCCTGCATGGAGCCTGCTTCTCCCTCTGCCTGTGTCTCTGCCTCTCTCTCTCTCTCTCTCACTCTGTATCTCTCATGAGTAAATAAATAAAATCTTTAAAAAGTATCCTTTAATATTATATATCAGAAAATTGAGAGAAACTTTGCTCAATGTCACAGGACTACAGATTCTCACAGTGGGATTTGACCATAAGTAGGTCTGGTTCCTTCCACTTTATTGAGCAGCTTCAACAGGTCATGTCCTACTGATGCACATATGTGCCTTTTTTCTCCTGATTTTTGTGTGTCCTGGAGGACTGAAGAGACTAGACATCACACTCAGGAGTACTTTTTGAAGGAATGAAAGAGCAGGGTCAGACTGGATTCTGGGCTCTGCAGTTCACACGATAGTCTGGAAGGTGAGGGATGGACTTAGGTGTGAGGATCAGACCCACTCTGGAGAAGAGCTTGGGGTGGGGAAGAAAATGAAGGCATGGATGGAGAAGTTTCCAGAAACCCAAGCTTTGTCACTTTCCTTCCCCCTCTTCCTTTACCACCTGCTACCACCTGCCATTTCCAAAATTCTCCCTGTAACTATGGCATCAGGTGAGGGTTAGTAAAATCTCAGCTTTACTCTGAAAGACCTTGGATTTAGTCTCCAGATTTTCTCACTAAAAGCGAGCTCCCTGAACCCATCTCTGGGTCCCATGGGTGCATCCCTGGATCAGCCCAGACATTTGGATGAGCCTCCTAATTCAGATCTCTCCAAATTCAGCTTCTTCTTCACTGATCCATCTCACATCACCACTACTGCCAGATTAATGCCCCTGAAAAACACTTTGAATATGGATGGCTTTCCCTGGCTGGTATTAGAAATATCCAGAAAGTATTCAGTGAGGTACAATGAAGAGCAGTACTTCTTCCTTCCTTCCCTCCTTCTTTCCTTTTTCATCCCAGGCACATTTTAATTAAGTGCTTGCCCCCCACTGTTTAACATGATAAAGCATTACTTGAGGGCTCCTAGGAGTTACAAGAAAAGACCTTTCTAATTCAGGGGAAAAAAACCTCTTAAATAAACTACTATCTCAGACTATTGCAGTCTCTACTCTCTCCTGCTTGGTCAGTCTCCAAAAACTTCTCACTTTCTAAGTACTATATTTTTTTAATTTACTTTTTATTTTTTTATTTTCTAAGTACTGTATTTGTCTTTTGGGGGTTTGGATGTGTTTTTTCATTCATTCATTTGTTCACTCAACACACATTGAGTATCTACTATATTTTAAGATACAAAAATGATTAAGACACAATATTTGCTCTCCAGGAACTTATGATCTAAAGAGAGAGAAAGACATATGAGCAGAAGTTGTGGGAAATATATGTAAGAGTTTAATGGGGCATAGAAACAGGAGCATTGAATTCATGGAGAGGAGGTACAGGAGGTGGGCTGTGGTGCAGAGATGGCATCATTGAACAGTCTTGCCTTGAGCTGAATTTTGGATGACTGGTTGGCATTTGCCAGGAGCTTGGGAGCATGGAAGAGAACTCCAGGCGGCGGAAGTAATGCATGGATGGGAGTAGCGGGGCATGAAATAGGCTGGTTAAAGGGCCCACGGAGCTGAGACAGATACTGTATGGGGCTGTGTGGAGGACCTGTGCATAAGCAAGGTGAGAAAGGCTAGTGCAGACCAGGTGCTACAGAATCCCATGTATGTGCCTCAGGAATACAGGCTTTAGTCCCTATACCAGCCGTCCACAAACTTTGTGAAAGACCAGATGGTAAATAATTGAGGCTTTGAACTCTGTCAAAAGTAGCCATAGACAGTGTAAGTAAATAGGCATGGCTGTGTTTTCCAGTAAAACTTTACACACACACACACACACACACACACACACACACACACAATGGGCAGCCATGAGCAGTATTTTGGCAGAGGAGAGAATCCAAAGATTTAGGAGGCTAGAATATGCCAGATATATTAAAGCAGGCAACTTGTGGAGAGCCAGATGAAACAGCCCAACAGTGAATTTGCAAGTCTGAGTAGGATGGCAGCATTAGGAAATGAAAGGGGATGCAGAAACCACTTTGTACAACTAGTGAAGGGGACTGGTAGCTAAAATAATACAGGACATAAACAGCACAAAAGAGTTAACTAACCGTGGATCCCAAATTTTGAGCAGGAGAAGGAGGGAGAAAAGCAGGGACTCTGTGGTTTAATTTTAGGCAATACCCTGCTGCTCTATAACAGAGATGTAGATAAAGATATTCAACAGGAATTGCAAAACAAATCAGAAAAATAGCTTCCATGTTATTGCAAAGGCAGAGATTCTTTTTAGAAGCAAATATTACCTGCAGGTGGAGGGGAAGGGATTGGGGGTGGTGGGCAGGGGGAGAGACAATGTCTTCCAAATAAGCTTTTTGCTAACTCGAAGGGAAATGGATACATCTGGAAAATTCAAAACTGTTTGCATAAGTGATGCCTGGCTGTTCAGGCCCTGTTTCTCAAACCCCAGGTGTTACATAAGATAATGTTGCTAAAATGTTTGGGACTTAGGGAGAGAGACTGTATAAACATGTGGTTTTACTATAGCTCATAAAAGATGATTGTGTGGGAACCTCAGAAAAATTGAAATTCGGTACAGTATAAATGAATGGCTTCCCTTCTTTTATGGCTATGGCTCGTTCAAGGCTTGAAGATGTGATTAGAAATGGGTGTCTAGAGGCTGGGCCAAGGTACTAGGATTTAGCAAGTCATCTCCATTTGGCTATTGTGCTCTGGGAACTCTGGCGTGTAGGTAAAACGGAGATAGTGTGTAGATACGAGTGGGCCTGTGTTCGCGGGTACTCCGGGCCAGGCGTGGGAAGAAAAATGAGTGACTACCAAGCAATCAATGGGACCATGGGAGTTGGCTGGGTCAGGTAGTGCCTGGGACTCTGTGCAAAACTTGACCTCCATGCCTCTCTTCAGCAATTCCCATTTTCTCAAGCAAAATGAAATGTGAAATGGACTTGTTTTTTAACAGCAGCATTTTGTTTTTATTTGCCCACAAAGGGACAGAATGGCAGTGCCTTTGAAGTGCCAGCCACGTGTGCGGTCCCAGGGTCTGCTCTCCAGGGTGCGGGCTGTGAAAATTTGTGTGTCTCCAGAATACCAGAAAAATCAGACAGAAAGAAAGGGAAGATAATGGGAGGGTAGCCAATACTTCAAGGAATTCCCACAGAATTCTTTCCAGGTATTTATTTCCTCCTTGGTTCTTTACTGTGACTTCTTCTCCAGTGAGACTCAGCCCACCAGAGTCCAGTGGACATAGAAATAACCTGGTGAGGTGGGATGGGGTGTGTGGGGTGTGTGGGAGGAGAGAAGGAAGGTAATGGGTCACTTAGAAATCCTTCTGCATCTCAAGGGAAGAATCCTTTACCACCAGGGGGAGGCCTGGTAGTATGGAAAGAGCCAAGGCCTGAGAAATAGGTCAGGGGTTCAAATCCTAGGTCTGTCACTTGCCGGATGCCCAGCCTTACATTTAATCTCTTAGAACCTGCTTTCCTTTTTTTTTTTTTTTTTTTTTTTTTTTGTATTTTTTTTATTGGAGTTCGATTTGCCAACATATAACACTCAGTGATCATCCCATCAAGTGCCACCCTCAGTGCCCATCACCCAGTTACCCCAACCCCCCGCCCACCTCCCCTTCCACCACCCCTTGTTCGTTTCCCAGAGTTAGGAGTCTCTCATGTTCTATCACCCTCTCTGGTATTTCCCACTCATTTCCTCTCCTTTCCCCTTTAATCTCTTTCACTACTTTTTATATTCCCTGAATGAATGAAACCATATAATGTTTGTCCTTCTCTGATGGACTTACTTCACTCAGCATAATACCCTCCAGTTCCATCCACTTTGAAGCAAATGGTGGGCATTCATCGTTTCTAATGGCTGAGTGATCAGCCTGCTTTCCTCATCTGTAAAAGAAGCATGGAAAGATCTCTGAACTATTTAATAATTTTTGTAAACTACCATGCCCAAGACCTGCCCACTCAGTACATACCAGCCTGAATATGATCACTGCCAAGTGTTATGCCAGCAAAAGCCAGGGACTCCCAGTTTCCCATGCCAAGTTCAACCAAGATTTTCACTGACTGGTCTCAGCAGGGCTTAGGGGTATTTTGGGTCTCGTTGCTGATAGACTCTATGCTCTGTTCTGAGCATAGTGGGACACACAAAGCAAGTCACTCATGTGGCCCGTGGATTGAGAGGTAAAGCCTGAGCCCAAATCATGGTAGCGCAGGGTAGAAAGTGAGACAGGTCCCACAAATGGCAGATGATGGGGCCGAGACAACACAGAAGGGAGAACATTCTTTGGTGGTGGAGCTTCTGCTGCTTATTAGCTGTGCGATCATGAGCAAATCACATAACCTCTTTGAGCTGTGTCCTCTCCTTCTGCAGGACAATGGAAATGGTGAGTATGAAGTCACGGAGAAGAGTAATGAAATAACATATGGAAAAGCATGTAGCAAAGTGCTGATCTGTGTTTGATGGTTATGATTAGCAGGTTCGAGTCCATAAGTTAATTTTCCCTTCTACTCCTCATTTAGCAAACTGTGCAGCTGGAGCCCTACGATGGGAGGGAAATTGCTCTGTGCTCCAGGAGAGCAGGACTAGAGTCTTATCTCTATGTACCGAGGTCTGCCACAGGGCTTAGCAGATGGGAGAAGTTCTGCCACAGTCAGCAGAGAGAGAAGAATACATTTAATGACTGGCCCCAGAGACCACACTGCATCCCAGACCTAGGAAAGGACTGGAAGAAATAAACCTGCCCCGATCTCTTCCTCTGTGTGTACAGGCCTACTCTCTGCCCCTCTCCCTACTGCTCTGCCCCTGGAGAGGCTGACCTGTTATCAATGGGTTCTCGCCCTCAGGCTTCCTATTAGGCCTGGTGATCAGAGAACAGGTGGAAAGTGAGATGAGATCTTTATTATCTGGCACCCCTCCCTGCTAGGTTGCTGTGATGGGTGGCACACTAAAGATTGCAAATCCTGTCTGCAGTCCTTTCCCTACAGTTGCTGTCTGCCTTTCTGTGTCCTCTCTATCCCATCGCCCCTTTGGGCCTAGCGGAGGTAGCTGTATCCTACTGTCACCAGTGCCAGGATACTATATAGACCTCAACTCTGCATGTGGCTTTTTCATCCGTTTCCCTAGCTGACTTTATTGTTTGTCAACAGGGACAAAACTTGTAAGAGAAATTAGGAAATGTTGAAAATGAGTTGATCTAGAAACGAAGGTTAACTAGAGTATAAGCTACAGAGTTGAAGAAGCTGGTCCATGGGAAGGAGAAAATATCATGAGGACACTCCCAAGGGTAGGCAGGAAGTGAGCATGCTCCATTCACGGTGTCAGGAGTGAGGGCTCATGGAATGAAGGGTAAGACATAGAGAGCAGAATCTAAGATGAACCTGTTTCTTCAGGAGCAGGGGAGCAGAACAGAGACCCTGGCTTTGAACTAGGACAGTGAGACCTGGCTAACACTAGGAGGTGAGCCAGTCCCCATGTCTGAGTACTGTGGGCAAAGCTAGATTCAGGGGCTCATCTCCTTCTGCAGCTTCCTCACAGGTGACGTGTGCCCCACGGGTTCCTCCTGACCAGAAGATAGTTTACACACTGAAGGACAGGTGACCTATTGTGGAGAGGTCACACATGAGGGAAATAAAGGGGAATGATCCCAATGTCTTAGGAAGAAATCCTCAGAGTTCCAGAGGAAAGCTGCAGGAACATGGCTGGAAAGGATGACAGGCATTTTCTGGGTGTTCCTGGGCCTCTGGCCTGCCAAATGGTTTCTAGCTAACTGTTTGATAGCCAGGTTCTATAGAGGAAAGGGGCTACCCGGGATGAGGGGTAGGTGTGCTTGTGGGTGGGGGTAAGGGAGACCGTGAGACAGAATTCAATGGCCATTTTCAGGTAAATCAATAGAAGGATTCCATCTCTATGGAGCAGCCTGGCTATTTTACTAGAGATAAAATGTTTATTTAACTGAACCCACCCCTGTCATGTCTTTAGGTTCCTTTGTCACAGGACACATGGGACCCATACTCACCTTTCATAATATGGGCATGCTTACATGTGTTCAGAGCCTGTCTCCTCAATTAGGACTGTACCCTCCATAGTGGTCCTCCTGCCCATCTGGCTTCCCAGCAGAAACCCCCACACCCAGCTTCCTGTCCTGCCTCGTGGACCCCCAGTCTGAGGGGAGACACATCCCTGCCCCCAGGGAGCCCCAGTGTGAGGGGGGACACAGCCCTGCCCCAGGGAGCCCCAGTCTGAGGGGAGACACAGCCTGTTCCCAGGGAGCCCCAGTCTGAGGGGAGACACAGCCCTGCCCCCAGGGAGCCCCAGTCTGAGGGGGGGAGACAGAGCACTGCCCTCAGCTCCAGTTTGGGAGGGGAGGCACACCCTTTTCCCCCAGCAACCCTTGGTCTAATAAGATCCTTCTGTCCTCTGAAGCACCCCTGCCTGGTGAAGGAGATAGGACTTGTACCACAGGTCTCATAAAAGGAGTCAACTGCAATATGCCTAGAGGCCAAGAGCAGAAGTG
Organism: Canis lupus baileyi; assembly: GCF_048164855.1. Taxonomy (NCBI): domain Eukaryota; kingdom Metazoa; phylum Chordata; class Mammalia; order Carnivora; family Canidae; genus Canis; species Canis lupus. Next base: position 63,524,375 of record NC_132844.1, on the reverse strand, counting down.
CTGAGGAAAGATCCAGCAGTGCCCCATCTTGATTTGTGCGTTTTAGTCAAAGACTCCAAGGAGCCACATGAGGCCTACGGAGGGGCCGGTCTCTGCATTCAGGGAGTCTTGCCAAAGCCTGGTGCCTGTCATCCTGAGCTGCTCACAGATGTTCTGCTTGCAGGCTGATCATTTTGCATGGTCAGTTTGCAATATGGGCTTTTAGGGTATTGCCAACCATGTGTAATTCTCTAATCTATTGGTCATGCTCAAGTTGTAAAAAACAAGCCAAGGGCTAAAGGTCAGGTGGCCAGTACCCAGCTGGTCCTGGAGGGAAGGGGAAGTGAGAAGGCATCATGGGCCCTTAATGGGACAGGGAAGTGGGGCCTCCATCATGGGAACACAGGTCAGTGATTAGACATCAAGAAGCAGAACAGTTCCATTTCTGCAGGCTGCTGGAGATGTCTGTGGGCTGGAGCAATCTGGTAGCTGGGTGAAGGGCACCACAGAGAAGGGCATGGGGGAGGTGGGAGTAGATCTGGTGCCTGGCATATGGAGTCTCATTACCACATATATCCATACCCACATCCCACACTCCCAGGTACAAATGTATCCGTATGTGATACAGAACAGTATCCCGCCTCTTCCTGGCACCCAGCACCTTCTTCACCTTGTCAGATAGAGAAAGGATGACACCAGACTTTGGGGCAACTGGGGGACAGTGAGTGGGCTTTGACACAGTCCCCTTGGTGAGTGAAATGCCAAGCCAGTAGAAGTTGTGGAAGAATAAAGCTCTCCCATCCTGGTGAGGATCTCCAGTGACAGGAAGTGAAAAGGTGGTGCTGGCAAATCTTGGAGAATGATTTCCTGAGCTTTCAGCTTAGGCCAGGAAGGCAATTGCTCTAAGAGTCCCAGGGACCATACCCAGAACTCCACTACAAAGTCAGGATTGACAGGAGATCCAGGGGTGGGGACATTGAAGTTGTGGGTTCCAATCGCATTTCTCCTGTAAGTCAGATGATCTAAAAACTCGTCCAAACTCTTCTCCTGGTACAGATGGGGAAACTGAGGCCCAGAGCCAAACAGCTTCTCCAAGGTCACATAGCCTGTTAGTGGCAAAATGGAACACATAAGAGGACCCCTGATGCTCCCTCCATGTGGGCCTCCTTCTATTACCTCAGATACCATCTCATTGCTTAGGCCTCAGGGGTGGGGTGGGTGCTCCTAGGAAGACTCTGAGCTGGAGGTTAACAGGCAGGAGGTTTCTCAGGGGATGCTCTTGGGATCTCAGCACCTGGGGAAGGAAGGAGCAGAAGTAGGAGCGGACTGAGGGAGAAGTTGAGCTGTCTGCTGTACAGTCTCCACAGAAGCCTCTTCGACCCTATGAGGGGGATATGAGAATGGAATTGATCTGCCCTGTCTGTCCCTGTGTCACTCTGTCCCTGGCTCTGGGCTGCTCTAGGAAGGGTGCGCCCTCAGGCAAGGAACTCTCTTCAGCTGAGCCAATCCTCAAGAGGCTGGTAGGTGGGAAAATGAATCCTCTCCTACAAGGGACCCAGGGGGCTCATCACAGAACCACCATGTTGATTAAAAAGGAAGCATACCACCCGCCTTATGTAACTTATGCTGGTGACATGAGAATTAAATCCAGGATCATACACACATGCACTTGGAAATAAAACGGAGAAGCGTAAGGAAGTCTTCCTGTCTGCAGCTGGCCTGCTGTGTGAAGGTCCGTTCTGGGTATTGATGGAATACAGAAACAAGCAAGAGGAGCTCCATTTGCCCCTGCATGCATCGGTGGGGACCTGGGAAGGGAGGCATGCAGCCCCCATGTTTTTGCCAGGCCCCGGCTATGTCCCCCCGTGGAGCATCTCTTTCTTGGTATTCCAGTCTCTTAAGCCATCAGGGCCCAATACCCTGGGAGAAAAAGAACACATTTTGGGACTGGCTCTCTGGGTGAGCTAACAAGAGTGCCACCCCTTCTCCGTGGTGGTTTCTCAGACCCCTGTAATCTGTTATTGGGAGAAATAGCCCCAGGGACTCTGAGATGAGTATTTAATATTTGCATAACAAACCTCCACTCACTTGATCAGTGAGGTACAGTGGAAAGACCATAGACTTTGGACTCAGGCATGTGCTGTCATTAATCCTGTGCTAACACTTACTAGCCATGTGGCCCTGGGCCAGTTCAGTTTCCTCATTAGAAAAATGAGAATAATAATCAAGAAGATTAAATAACCTAACATTATATTAAAATCCCTCTTACTGTGCTAGGCATATGGGAAGTTCTAGATCCCCTCCCTCCTTCTTTGCTTCTGTCTTTTGGTGAGGTAGCAAGGATAACCACCCAGGCAGTAGGACTGGGGGAGCCACCTCTCCTCCTTCCAATGCTTCTCAAGGTGAGAACAGCCACCCCTTCCTGCAACCTGTCATCCTCCTACTGTGTCAGATTCTCGGAGGCAAAGCCTGTGGATTTGGAACTTTCTTTCTCGAGCCTTCCCAGCCCCAATGCCAGGCACATAATAGAGGTAGAAAACTCTGAGTGGGGTGGTCCAGGGTGAGAGGTGTGAGACAGAAAGGACTGGAAGAAGTAGGGGCTGTTTCAAGACTGTCAATACTTTGGGGGAAGGCTCTGAGGTAGCAGCTGGGCTGTGGGAAATAAATGATTCACTCAAGAGGAAATATGATTTTTCTGGTCTGCAGAGCTGCTCAGGTAAGGGCTGACTGATTGAAACCTTGAGAGATTAAATAAACGGAGAGATGCTTCGAGATTGAATCTGTGTCTCCTTTCTCAAGAATTCCTCTGCTTTTCTGGAACTCCCAGTCCTACTCCACTCCAACCCACCCCCAGGTCCTGGAGTGTTCACCTTCCCCATCAAAAAGACTGGGGTGGGGAAGGTCTGGTGTCCAGGCTCAGCAGGATACAATTCAAGAAAAGCTCCATTTCTTTTAATACATTCCCAAATGGTTGGTAGCCCCTGCAACACGGACTTTAAGTAGGATCTAAAATGTGGACCTTATTACAGGCTGACTCAGGGTGGCACATGGCCAGAGAGGAAATTGGAATTGAACACTGACGTGGAAAACCTATTATTGTGTTGCTTCGGGAGTGTACCATTTCAGACCACACAGGGCAGAGGCGGGGGAAGGAAACTGCTTATGGTTTCCCCCTCTTCACAGAGGGATGGAGGCCTACGTCCCAACCAACTGACTACCCAGCCCTTTCCTTACATCCAGGGGAGGATTCTTGGCCTATGTTGTAGAGGCATGAAAGCTGCTAAGTACTGAGACAGAGACAAAGACAGAGATGAGCTCATCCAGCCATGCAGAAGACCCTAGGGCAGGATGGCTAAGAAGAGAATACTGACAGCAACCTTATAAAGCATATAAGAAAGATGTAATATTTTAAAGAAAAAAAATAGACTAAATAAAACCCCACTACTTCAGCCAAGTGCCTGTGTTTCCAACATTAGGGGCAAGAGTGTGGTGTGTGACCTGGGTGGGAGAAGGGCAGCAATCATTCCTGGTGATGGAAACCCCAACAGCCCTTACACTCTCTTTTGGCATCAGGAAGGTCCTTTAAGATGGCATTTAAGTACCAGCTGAAATATTGCTTCCTTATGAAGCCTTACAGGGCTGTCATCCTCCAGATGGAAATTCTCCACCTCCTGGTTAAGCTCCCAAGCAGTTTGGTTTCACCTCCGTGAAGTGTGATTTTCTTGTTCCTCTGAAAACTGTTTTCCTGTCTGGTTCCTTCTCTAGACAGCAAGCTCCTTTAGTGCCAGGCTTGGACCTTATCTAGCTCTTTCTCCCTTATACCTGGTAGAGTCCACTGGCGCAAAGGTAAACGGAGGCAAACCAATACGCCCAGCTTGTCATATTCTAGAAGGCCTGTAGAGGGCACTGGTGGCATCCCTCTACCTGCAGGTTTGCTGCAGGTGTTTGTCTATTCAGGAGAATTGCTCAAGGCCAAAAAAAGCCCTACTGAGAGGTCACTAGGAAGGAGGTCTTTAGCTCAAGGAGACTGTATACTTTACCCACCTCCCCAGACCTCAGCCAACATACCTCCTGGCACAGAGGACACAAAAGCCTGGCCTCCTGGTCTCAAGGTAGGATTCACTTTGACAGTGCAGTTTGCATTCCAGAGCTCCCTGTGGGATCTGGCTGATGCAAGTGGATACCTGAAACTACATCCTTACTTAGCTTTTTATCCCCTGCCCCCTCCTTTTCCCCAAGTCCTCTTCACCTGGGAGCACTGCCCCAATAAATCGTGAACAAGGGGGTGCGTGGATGGTTCAGTCAGTTGAGCATCTGACTCCTGATTTTGGCTCAGGTCATGATCTCATGGATCATGGGATTAAGCCCCACCTTGGCCTCCTTGCTCAGCTGGGCATCTGCTTCACTTCTTTTCCCTCTCCTTCTGCCTCTCCAACCCCTCTCTACCCCTCTGCTCATAATGCTTTCTCTCTAAGTAAATAATCATAAAAATGAATGAATGAATGAATGAATGAATGAAATCATGAAAAAGAATCCCCATCTCAGGCTCTGCTGTTCAGGAACCACCTCAGAAGGACTAGCATATGTAGGTACTATAAAAAGCTGACCTGTTGCAACAGCCTCAGATAAGGCTTTGCATGCAAGTGAGTAATCAGAAAGTGACCCCAGGAAACTCCATGCAGAATGGGAAAGTGAGAAAGCCAATAAGGAGCTCAGTGATGAGGGGGTTCACCACTGCGGGGAGACTAGCACTCAATCCTGTTGGGGACGCACAGGATGCAGGATGCTTGAGCCACTATGAGAAACATACTTAAGAATTATCCACTTGGAGGGGCAGCAAGTTTTGTATTCATCCAACAGGCCCTGTCCATTATTGGTAGAGGGTCACTCCTAGAACATTCATTCATAGTATTTCCAACCTACCTAGCTCCCACAAGAAGAAAACACTCTAGGGCAGAGAGATACAGGTAGACAGGGCAACTGTTATCAGTGACCTCCTCAGTAGGCCAAGAGGATATGGCAGGGGGCACCTATAACATATGAAAACCAAAGCAAAACCACAAAAAACCTGGTTATATTTTCAAGCATATCACATTTAACATGGCCCCAGAGTGAACTTACAATTTCCCTCACCATCACCCGACACTCAAAACCAGTTCTTCTTCTTCTGCTTAATTTCCTTTTACATATCTGTCCAACTCATTTATCCAAGCCATTGGTCTAACTTGCTAACCAATCCCTCAGCCTTTGGATTATGAGGCACCAAGTCCTTAGTTCAATCCTTTATCTTCTTTTTTTATTTTATTTTATTTTTTATAATAATAAATTTATTTTTTATTGGTGTTCAATTTGCCAACATACAAAATAACACTCAGTGCTCATCACCCATCCACCCCCACCTCCCGCCCTCCTCCCCTTCCACCACCCCCAGCTCCGCTATGGTTTGTCCTCCTTCAGAGCCTCCCTGCTATTTATTGTTATTGTTGGCTTTGTTTTGTCTTCAGAAAGGTATCTACTCCTTCCTTGACAGGACAGATATTTGCAAGTCAGAGAGCCTGGCCTGGTAACTGTCCATTAGGTCTCTCACTGAAGGGAAAGATAGTGAGCAATCCCCATCTTTCAGTGCAAATTCTTAACTCTCCACCCATAGGAACCATTTCTTAGGAAACAAGATCCGCTCACTCTGTGACATTAGGCTTTGGTTTGGTACACCAACCCTTGTCCTCTTTCTGAGGGTCCATGGGAGAAACGTCTCTACTTTCAGGACCAATCCTCCCTATCTTCCTCCCAAGCAGCTGGAGCACTTTTATATTAATGGACTTTGCAAATCAAATAATGACTGAGCCTCCCTTTTTACTGATTTCTAGAAAGTCAGACAAGTTCATGACCCACTTTGGGCAAATATAAGGACTTAAATGCCCCATTGTGAACTTTTTTTATGGCCTTATCTTATGTTCCCTATTTTGCTCTTCTATTTGTTCTGCTTCTTTCTACATTTATTAACGATTTTATTTTTGTTTCAGTTTTATCCATTTACCTAAGCTGCCTTAAATACTTTCAAGACAAGGCAGATTACAAACACATACATGCACACACATCAGCAAGCAAACATATCCATCCCTTACCATTGTCTTCTCTTCCCATCCCTGCTGTGATTACCCTGGACAGGTACTCATGCCTTGCTTTTACTCAAATAATCTCCCTACTGGTAAATTCCTGCTACTGGGCATGATCCCCAGTCCATCCTCCACACAGCTGCCAGGATAATCCTTCCAACATGCAAATTTCGTAGGGTCACTCATTTGCTCAAAATTCTTCACTAGTTCCCTCAATGTCTCTGGGATAAATCTAACTCTTCCCTTGCATAGCATATGAGGCCCCCCTCCACAATACCTGGTCCCTGCCTGCCTGTTCAGCCTCATCTCTTTCTTCCACCTCCTGTAACCCTCAACACACCCTATTTGACACTCCTGAAATTATGAAAATATCAGACTGTTCCCTTTGCCTCTGCTTCCATTGTCCACCTGCCACACTCCTATTCCCCCCTTGAGGCTCACCTCAAAACTACCCCTCTGAAAGCCTTCTCTGATTCCCCAGGCAGACTGTGATGCTCCGGCAATATGACTTAGAGGATGTATAAGCCTTGGCCACAACATCAAACAAGATGAGGAAATTCAATATTCGAAAGTTTTGCATTCAAATGTCTTCCCATCTAGAGCAGAAGACACTAAGGTGTCTTAAGAGAGCTAAAAATATGGAAAGTCCAGGAAGGCAGTGAAGGAAGCTGGTTGAGCAAAGGAAGTTATCTATCCTTTACTTGGCCCTTCTTAGAAGATGTAATTGGTTAAGGGTCTGATTTTAACACAGGGGACAAGGATTGCAAAAACCTAAATGAAAAGGAAGCCCCCCCCATATATATATCCTATGATCATAACAGTCAAAATAAGAACCAAGTACATTTGTGAAAGCACATAGAAAGTAGGTTCAGTTCATACAAGATACTTTCAGTGTAATGGACCTGATTTATCAACCTAGGAATTTCTACTCTCTTTAGGTAGTAAACCTGCTTGCCTTGAACAGTATTTCTCAAACTGGGGTCCCTGAGCCAGAAGCATCAGCATTGCCCGGAGCTCGTGAGAAATGCAGACCTTCAGGGTTCTACCCAGACCCATGGGTCAGAATCCCTGGGGGAAGAGCCCAATTTCACATGTAACAAGACCTCCAGAGCCCAATATCACATGTACTGTGTTATTACCATGTTCTCAGCCTTGGCTGCACCTAGAATCACCTGGTTGGGGTGCTTTAAAATAATGCTGACTTCCGAGAGTGAGCTTTGCTCCCTAGTGGATGTCTTTCTGATCTCAAGTAACTTTAGAAGAAATGGTGAAACAAATCACATCCATGGCATTCATGCTTTTGGATTAGTAGAGTATGGTTTGCGGGACACCTGGGTGGTTCAGTGGTTAAGTGTCTTCCTTCGGCTCGGGGGCATGATCCTGGAGTTCCAGGATCGAGTCCCACATTGGGCTCCCTGCGTAGAGCCTGCTTCTCCCTCTGCCTGTGTCTCTGCCTCTCTCTCCCTCTCTGTCTCTCTCTATATATATCTCATGAATAAATAAATAAAATCTTTAAAAAAAGAATATGGTTTGCAAACATATGGATAATCTGTGAGTTTATTATTTCATGGGTTTTTATTGAAAATATGATATCTTAAGAAATTTCAGAAGTTGATGTTAAAATTTTAAAAATTGGGGATCCCTGGGTGGCGCAGCGGTTTGGCGCCTGCCTTTGGCCCAGGGCGCGATCCTGGAGACCCGAGATCGAGTCCCACGTCGGGCTCCTGGTGCATGGAGCCTGCTTCTCCCTCTGCCTGTGTCTCTGCCTCATTCTCTCTCTCTCTCTGTGACTATCACAAATAAATAAAAATTTAAAAAAAATTTAAAAATTGTTTAGTCGGCAGAATTTCAAACAAATACAAACATTTATGGCATGGTCCAATGAGCCCCCATGAGCCTCTCACCTAGCTCAACAATTACTGCCAACTTAACGACAAACCTTCCCCTTCCACATCACCTTCTTGCCTCCATGAAATTGGGAACCAAATCCCAGATGTCACAGCACTATATATATATAGTTCATATATATATTTGAACACTGAACACTTGTTATTAAGGGAGTTCCTTAATAACAAGTGTTCAGTGTTCAAATTTCTGTCACATGAATGCCATAAAATGTTTTGTTACAGTTTATTGTTTGTTTTGTTTTTAATCAAAGGCTACTAAGATTGATACATAATGATTGGTTCTTTCTCCTGGTTTTTAATTCATGGGTAAGCACTTCATACTTTTTAAAAAATTCCCTTATGATATATTTGTTAAAGAAACCAATTTAAAACTAATAACTAATTTTAGGCCTCTGATTTTAAGGTTGAAAAGTTGTAAAATTATTTGAGTAAGTTTAGTGTAAATGTCAGGGTTAGCCTGATATTTATAAACTAAATCAATTTACTACAGTTGTTTAAACACTTCAGAAGGTTTCTTCTTAGAGTCATAAATTTCCCCTATTAGGCCTCTAAAGGCTTTAATGAGAAAATAAAATATATTAATATATGGATATAGTTTAAAATATTTAGTAAATTTAGCTAAGTGTATAAAGCAGACTTTTTAGAGAGAATCAAATGTGTTCATCTCAAATTGATGGAACACAATTCAAAAGTCCCACAGAAAATGATCATTTCATTTTTATTTAAAATTTACTGGATTTGTAAATAGAACAAGAGTCGTAGCTGTTTTAGGAAAAACAGACTTCAAAATATTTTATTTTAAAAGTTAATTTGAGGGATCCCTGGGTGGAGCAGCAGTTTGGCGTCTGCCTTTGGCCCAGGGCGCGATCCTGGAGATCCAGGATCGAATCCCACGTCAGGCTCCCGGTGCATGGAGCCTGCTTCTCTCTCTCTCTCTCTCTCTCTCTCTCTGTGTGTGTGTGACTATCATAAATAAATAAAAAATTTAAAAAAAAGTTAATTTGAAACCCACATAATTATAAATAATCCTTTCTACATACTTACACACAAACCCATGCTGACATTTTAAGCACACTTCAATTATAGTAATTGCCATATTATATAAAAATGGGTTGTGTCCATCCCTGTGTCTCTGTCACACTATGAAGTCTGAGCTCTTTGCAAGCAGAGGCTTTTCAAGCTGGTGGTGGTTTCAGTTCTGGTGCATGGCCTTTGGTGGGTACTGGGAAGTGTTGCCCACATTCCCCTTCATTGTTGTCCAGCTGATGAGGTGCTGGCAACAGGTGGCCTACAGCCTGTAGCTGATAGACCCTTCCCTTCAGGATCGCTGCCACTGCAGAAATCCACTTGCCCAAGGTCATGCTCCTCCTAGTGTAGCCCATATCCAGTGCCTGATAGATGGAGGGGGGATGAAGAAACATCTGAGTTCCCAGAGTCCTCCAGGGGTTAGCCAAGCTGTCCTTGACTGGCATCATAGCTCCACATTTTCCTCCTGGAACACCAACATGCCCTGACCCATAGATTGGAAAGGCAGAAGAGAATTATTTCCAGATAAAGAAGGAATCCCTGATAAAAGTATAAGATTCAGGGACACAACATAAACATGAATTGGCTCTAGCATGCTCTGGTCAGATCTTAGTCACCTGAAGTCATTGCTCCCACACACAGGTTCAGGCACTGTGGTTCAGAGCCATCTTAAGGCCAGCACTGCAGGAGGAGGGAAGGCAAGTTCTATGGCTCTTGGCAGCTTTGTTTTTATATGGACTTCCTACTCCTTTCTGGTTTATGTCTTTAAAGAAAGGTCCAACTTCCCCAGCTTGTTTATTATTTCATTTCGACACATGAAAGACCAGTATGCAACATGCATGTCTTTAAACTAGATTTAGTCTGAACCTGATGGATTCCAGCAACCCCCTCATTAACTCAGGGCCTCAGAGTCCATTCTCCAGGCTTTTTGTGACATCAGTTTGAAGGATTCTCCATGGCCCATGTTTACCACTCCTTCAATTCCCCCATGCTTCACTGCCTCCCCCTTTCCCCTTAAACTATATCTTCCAGCAGCCAGATTTGGAAGTCCACAGTGTGCTGGATCAGACTCCTACCTGAGTCTCTATTGCGGGGGCTGGCTCTCCATGAGAAACCAGTACTATGGTACTATGTAGCCATACATTTTTGTTAAAAGGATAAATGAAGAGAAACTTATGAAGCTTGAAAATAGATTAAAAATTTTTTCAGGGATCCCTGGGTGGCATCGTGGTTTGGCGCCTGCCTTTGGCCCACGGCGCGATCCTGGAGACCCGGGATCGAATCCCACATCGGGCTCCCGGTGCATGGAGCCTGCTTCTCCCTCTGCCTATGTCTCTGCCTCTCTCTCTCTCTCTCTCTCTCTCTCTCTGTGACTATCATAAATAAATTAAAAAAATAAAAAAATAAAATTTTTTTCAGTGAATATATGAGTCTCCAGAAGAAGCAGAGAAAGCCCAATGTATAAGACACATATTTAAAAGAAATCATTAAACAAAAGTATTCTGAAAGGAAAAGCAAACTTAGCAGGTATATCTTGGGGGTGCCTTTCTCCAACTTGTTAATGGTCTTTAAAGACAAAGACAGGATTTTTAAAGGGGCCAAGGAGAAAAGAAAAATTGTATTTAAAGTCAGAAGAACTCAAATGTCGGCCTCTTTCCCAGACTGCAGGACAAGAGCATTGCTTGGAAAGAAATCATACCAGGTATAGAGAACTGGAAACTTTGGCCCCTACCTGGCCAAGCAGAAACAGGATGAAATCTCCAGGTGGGGATACCATTACAGGAAGTGGTGTTGTGCCAAGGACATCTAACTGTCAACGAGGTAGAGTACAGAGACTCTGAAGAGACAGGTGGGTCTCAACTTTGGCAATATCCACACTTAATCCCATAAAGCAAACACCGCCAAAAAAATTAAACATGCACTATGAGAGACCACAAGGTTAAAGATTAAATCTTTACCATTTGTTGCAAATACCTAACCCTTCTCAGTGCTTAATGTGTCTATTTTCTTACACCTAGCATTTTTTATTATCTTTAAAATTACGATATTTTTATGCCCTTTAATATTTCAATCCACCTTTTCAGACTAGGCAAGATATAAATAATTTAAAAATATATTATTTCATAAAGTACTTCAGACTCCCAAAATATAAAGATGAATTATGAATTGGGAATAAAACCAAGGAGGAGCAAACTTTGAAAACTAAACTTACATCTCATGTGGAAAGGGACTCCCCCTTTGTCTCACTCATTCTGTACTCATTTACTTAATGCCTCCAGTGAATTCCATATTGTACTTGGCTCTGTGGAAAAATAGGTGAACCAGGCCAAGTCTCAGCCTCAAGGAGATTATTAATAAAATCAGTAAGCGAGAAAGGAAATACATTTTTCTTTTGTATTTATTATAATTTAGTAGGAAATTATTCTCAGTTACATGGTAATAAAGTTGATATCTAACTGGAAGTGCATAATCCTTCATACATGTTTTTATATTTCAGGAGCTAATGTGAAAAGAACACGACTAGACTAATAACAGAATAGGAAACAGTAAGTGTTGTTATTAAAGATTTATCCCATACAAGGAACCGACTCCAGATGGATTACCTAGGTGGTTTTCTTAACTTTCAGAAAAATCAAGGATCCTTGAGTTTTATGTAGTTTATAAGGTTATAAAAGAAGATGAAATGTTAGCTAACATTCGCTGAGGCAAATATGGGCTCATTCACATTGGATAGATACCAATCATGAAAGCAAACTAGAGCAATTCACTTTGGAAAAACAAATGCAAAAATCCCTTAAGAACCTAAGAGAATGAATCACTAAACCCAAACCAGTTTTAATTGTAGAGATCAAAACTGTTGCACAGAAATTAAAACCCTTAACATAATTGACCTTTTTTAGTACAAAAGCAAAATAGCAAGTGTCATTCTATTATCTTAATATGTGCCAGAAATAACTTTGGCATGTTAAAAAAAATCCATTTTGTATAGAAGATTAGGCGGATAGTTTACTTCTTTAAATTATTTGCATTAATTATTTAAAGTGGATTATTCATCTCATTTCGACCTACATATATTGTGGATCTGTTACAGGCAAGCATGATACACATTGTAGAAATGTTAGTCATTTCATAAAAAAAAAAACAAAAAACAAAAAACAAAAAACAACAACAACAACAAAAAAAACAAAGCTCAAACCAGCGACGAAACAAAGATGTCTTCTTCCTTGTTTCTATTGAATATAACACTAGAAGAGCCCGCAATCACTATTGGGGAGGGAAGGCAATAAGAAACATAAATATATAAAGAAAAGGAATAAAAACATTGCTTTTTACCAGTGACCTAGAAAATCAAAAGAAATCAACCAAAAAATTATTAGAGGTAATAAATGGACTCTGTAAGAGTTATAAGATACAAGATACAGCCTCAAAAATCAATTGCATTGTTATATACTAGTAGCACACTGAAGGAAAAATGAAAACAAAGAGCCCATTTATGGTAATAAAAATATGAATATCAACTTGCACCATGAGAGATTTATTCAAATAACATTATAAATATTTAATGGCAAAAAGAAGACATTAATACCTGGAGAGAGAGAACTACCTTGTGCCTAGGAATAGCAAATGCATTTCAGTAAGATCATCCCCATGTTTCCCAGCCCCGTTAGTGCTCTCTCCCTGCCTATCAGGGAGGGCAAATTCATTGTAAAAGGAGCACCTCATTGATACCCCATGTTATAGACACAGTTTTGACAGCTTCCTTCCTGCTTTGTTCATTTCTTTAACACCCTCTCTATCTAACCCCCCAGTTTTGATGCAAACATCGAATTTCGGGTCCCAATTTTTGGCCCACTTTTCTGCTTATTCATTTTTTTAAAAGATTTTATTTATTTATTCATGTATGACATACAGAGAGAGGCAGAGACACAGGCTCCATGCAGGGAGCCCAATGTGGGACTTGATCCCAGGACTCCAGGATCACACTCTGAGCCAAGAGCAGATGCTCAACTACTGAGCCACCCAGGCGTCCCTCTCCTTATTCATTTTGAGACATCCTCTCTTAGTGAGCTACCTCCATGTTCAGATCTACCACTGGTGGCCATATTGTCAGCCTCCAAACTCCCTCTTTTTGGGCATCACATAAGCCAGCAGTGCCCACAGTAAAAGTGAGATTTAATACAATTCAAATTAAAACTTCCATGGGTTGGATACCTTAGATGGAATCCACTCGGGAAAATGAAGGATAAAGAAGGAATGTAGAAATGATGACAAGGTATACAGTATGTTTTATGTACTTCTTGTGTGCTATATTTCACCCGCAAAAATGTTTAAGGAAGAAAAACTGGTATGGTGAACTAATCTGAGAAAATAGCTTTAGAGAAGACAAATCTTTTTCCATGGTTAGTGGGAGGGAAGGAGAAAAGACAGAATTTGAACTCATATCTTCCTGACACCAAAGTCCAGGCTCTTAAATACTACTCTCTACAGGCTCCAGAGGAATCAGAGATACACATAAAAAATCCAATCCATAATAAACTATCTAAAATAAAATATAAAGGAATATTGATCTCAGTTCTGGAGTGAAATAAATTTATGAATATTTAAAATGAGGGATATCATCAGGAATAAGATGGATGTTGACATCCATAAAAGTGAGGGCTTTTGTACATTGAAAAACAATGAAAGAAATACCAGAGGGAAAGCAACAGAAGAGAGAAATATATTTAAATATAATCAGAAAAATGTATTGCCCAAAATATACGAAGACTTGATAAAATACATTAGGTGGATACCCAGATTCCACAAAATAAGAGATCAAAACACATGAGAAGAAAATGCTAACTCAAGGAAATTTAGTTGGTAAATCATCTCAGGGAAAAAGGCATTCACACTATCAATTAAAGAAATGCAAATGAAAACAACTTTAAGGTGTAATTATACACATTTAATGAGCGAAACCAAACAAACCATTTCTAGGGAGATGGGAATGGGCTATTTTTACCTGAAGTCTCCAATTGCTATAGGATTTTCTTAACCATAATTCACATGGGGGTCTATTACTCACAGGCCCCCCCACCCAAGCAGCTTGTCAGGGGCATGATTCATTCAAACTGGTCCAGACTTAGCACAGATAAAGAAAGAAATTTAAAAGCCATGGGTGCTAGACAATTTACCATCAGCAGCAAGCAATAGCATTAACCTTAGTCTTTTGCACGACTCATTTACCTGCTTTTGCCCCTCTTTGTTGGGGTTGGTGAGTGACAGATCTATTTGGGTGGAGTCCGTGGGCATCTTATAGGTCCTACAGGGAAGCCAGAGGTCGGCACCAGGACAACAAGGCCAGAGGCATAAGGTGGGCCCAGGAGCAGGTCACCAATCTGATGGGCCAGGGTCAGAGCCAGGGTATAGACATAAGGCCTGGGGACAGTGAAAACCAGCAAAAGGAGGGTCCAGATAGAGTGGTGGATTAGGATAGCAGCTTTCCTCACAGTCTCAGTGTGGATAGTCTGCGTTTATTTAAAGTGAAGATTTGGGACAGACATAGATATCCATGACTTCCCAGAACACCAGAACACCATGCTGTTTCTCCTAGCTGTCCATTTGCACATGTATTTTTAGCTGCCCACCATACTGTGGTAGCTTTATAACCTGCGGACTTTGTACAGCTGAACTGCATTTCCCAGAATTCCCACCCCTGGACATGTTTGTTTTAGAGCCATGGGAGAAATTGACAAGACACTTAAAGGGTAGAAGTAAAGCAGTCGCCATGCTTACTCTTTGAAAGATGAAATTCAGCCTGTGTTTTAGTGTACAAATATTTTGCAAATCTGCTAACTCCCCTTGCTGGCATGAGTAGAAGCAGAGCCTCCTGCAACTCCAGCTCTCATAAGATCTCTTCTGTCAGCTTCCCCCAATCTTGGGTCCTCTGTGGGGTGGCCCTGCAGGTAGATCACAAGTATCGCCTTCAGGTCATCCAGGGAGAGAGCTTGGAGATGGAGAGACAGTCACAATTTTCAGCTTGTTCCTCTTGGGGTCCAGATGTTTCTGTTCTTCCCTCCTTCATGTCTTCCCTTTCCAACATCTGCATTAGAAGTTCAGGGTCAGGGGTACCTGGGTGGCTCAGTGGTTGAGTGTGTGCCTTCAGCTCAAGGCATGATCCTGGGGTCCTGGGAGAGTCCTGCATCAGGCTCCCTGCAGGAAACTGACTGACTACATATTTGACTGACTGGCTACATCTCTGCCTCTCTCTCTCTGTATCTCATGAATAAATAAATAAAATCTTGAAGTAGTAGTAGTAGTAGTAGTAGTAGTAGTAGTAGTAGTAGTAGCAGTTGTTCAGGGTCAGCACCAGACAGTGAAAAACAGCTGAACTGAGATTTTACCACCTCCAGATAATAAATCTCTCAAATAAATCCCAAGTTCTATGTCATGCCTACTGTATCTCTGGTACAGAATTGGGTACCATAAGTGATTCCAGGAAACAGAATCCTAAGGATGAGGTCTCTGAATTGGTTCTGGATTAGTTGTGGTGGGTCCTCTGATTTGGTTAGACGTAAAAGCATTAATGACAATGTTCCCAGTGGTAAAGAGGACATTGCTAGCCCATAACAAACAGTGGTCGACAGCTACTTATTATTCTTACCTATAGACATTTGTAATCAAATATCTGTAGAAGGCAAGGCTTTGGGGGACCAGGTAGTTACTGCTGTAGAACGTTTTAGTGACAACAGAATATAATGGGGTTGGCTGGTTTCTCCTAACTGTGTTTGAGGACTTGGAGAAAGAACATTGCATGCTCAGAGCTTTAAATTCCCATTTAAGTTCTGCTAAGGATCCCTGAAAACTTCTATGACAGAAAAAAAAAAAAACAAAAAAAACCAAAACCTTTATCATCTGTAGCTTCCAAGAATTCTGAAAGCCAAACCCAAAGTCTCATCTGACAGGTGGTTAAATTAGAATGAGATTGAATCTCAATCTCTTAGACTCTTGGCCTAACCTCAGGGCTCTAATTGGGAAAGACGGTAGGGGGAAAATTCAATGGGGACATATAGAGAGATTCTGCTGAAGCTGGAAACCTTGAACCCCTATATCCTGCCAAGTCTTCTTTTCTAAAAGAAACAGTCTCTTTTACTCCTGCTGAGGAAGTTGGTTTCCCCTTGCATAAGGAGCCTGGGACACCCTCCCCTAGGTAGTTGCCTTGCAAGGGACTACTGACTCTCCTTGGGACCTACTGCCATCTCTCATCAGTAGTTTAAAATTAGACAAAAATTGGAACAAGTTCCCAGAGGGTGGGGTATGAATTCTTACCTGTGAGGAGGTACCACATGTGCCAAAAGAAGTACATGATTTTCTTCCAATTTATGTAGAGAGAAGTCTGAAGAATATATATATATAACCATATTTAAGTGAATTAGATCAGAATGTGAGAAATATAATGTTGAATTAGGCAGGCTTACCTGAACCTCATGATGGCCTATGAGCCATCATGTTCAAATGCCAGGGGATCCCTGGGTGGCTCAGGGTTTTGGTGCCTGCCTTTGGCCCAGGGCGCAATCCTGGAGTCCCAGGATCGAGTCCCGCATCGGGCTCCTGGCATGGAGCCTGCTTCTTCCTCTGTCTGTGCCTCTGCCTCTCTTTCTCTCTGTCTATCATGAATAAATAAATAAAAAATCTTAAACAAATGCCAGCTGTTCTTCAGTATACTGTAAGGAAAGCCCATCCAAGGGCTTAGGGAAACTAGAATGCTAGAATGGAATTTCTTTTAAGACCTGTTCCCCCATCCCCTAAATATATGTCCACCTAGAGGATTCTCTTTTTATTAAGGGTATAAGAAATATGTTCACAAGGGGAAACCCAGCATTGTGGAAGAGTTCTGTAGTAAACATACCCTAAAGGCCAGGAACAGCATGGGAAATACTGCCTTCAAACTGGGCTTCCCGAATCAAGCGGGGATAAGTGGTGATCTCATCTAATCACCAGTGACAAGATGGACATGATTATCTTGTGGGCAACAGAGCTGAAGCAGAAATCTTTGATGTTGATCATGGTAATTCTAAAAGGGAGATAGAAGAGCAGCCTACTATATTTTTACTTGATTTATATAAGTGGAAACCTTTAAGTATGGTAACAAAAGTCTAACTTAATTATCAGGATGGAGAGTTTCAGCCCTTCAACCAATTCTCGGACTTGAGAGTCAACTCACAGACCCAGAACCTCTGGAAAGAAGAGGCCAGGTTTCCTTGAGGAAAGACCCTATTACTATACCAAAAATTTGTACTCTAAATCTTCTTCCCAGTCTTCCCTAAAAGGGCTAAAGGCCATTTATCAGGGAGATTGTGCGGTAAGAGATGGAAATAGTCATATTTTTAGGAATTAATGGATATTGACACTAGTTCATGGAGATTTCAAATGTGGGTCATGAGTTAGAGTAGAGGCTCATGGAGATAAGGGAATCACAGTGGGTCCAGTGGATTCCCAAACCCACCTTGTTTGTATTTTAAGAATATGTAATTGGAATAAACATAGTTAGGAGCTGGAAGAACCCCCTTCATTGGTTCCTGATCTGAGTAGTGAGGGCTATCTTAGTAGGAAAAACCAAAAAATAGCCACTAGAAGTTTTGGTTACCACCCTATCTGGGTCACAGGATCTTGCAGGACTGAGACAAGGCTCTCCAGGATGTGTTCTATGATTTAAATCACTAACTAATATATTTTAACCCATAGCAGTATTTATGGGTACAGGAATCCGAGGGTAGAAATGAGAATGGCCTTTCTTATCACAACTCCTACTGACTCACTAGCTTCCTAGTCCCATTACTTTGAGCTCTGTTGCCAAGATAGAAATGTTCCACCAAGGGACACAACTATGGCTCCTTAAACTGGAATAAGGACTGCCATCTTGCCACTCTGGGCTTGTCATGCCAGTGAATCAACAGCAGACCAAGCAAGAAGGTGAGAATGAGGTGATTTATCCTGACCAACAAGGGGAAATGGAGTACTATACAGGGGGATACAGATGGGTGTATGGAATGCAGGTAACCTTCTGGAGTGCCTGCTAATAATACTCTCACATCCTGTATTAAACAGAAGAGTTACAACAACCCAATGACCAGATTCTCAAGGCATAAAGATTTGGGTCACCCCACCAGGCACAAAACCATGAGCATTTCAGGTGCTTGCTAAGGAACAAAGGAAATGTAAAATGAAGAGTGGAAGAAGGTAAGTTATAAATACCAGCTACAACTATATAACTGCATTCAGAAATGAAGATGCAAATAGTTATGAGTGTTTTCTTTATATTGATATGTACATATTTTTAATATATTAACCCATCTTTCCTCCTCATCCTCCTATCATCTTAGTTAAGATGTATCAATAGTAATTAACTTTATATCTTCATACATTAAAGGGAAGATATGACACAGCTAGAAGAGAATTCACATAACCTAAAGAAGGATAAAAGGAACACTGTCTCCTCTTATGAGGAAAGGTGGGTGTTATTGGTTGTCCGAATATCAGATTGCCTCCTATTAGGTAGACGCATGACTTTGCTATTGCCTATATTTGGAAGTTCAGTATAAAGAGCTGTGTATACCCCTAAACTCTAATTTCTTTATCTGAAACTGGTGGAAAGCCATACACAGCTGATAGACTTGTTGTAGAGGTTAAAATGGCATGGCTTAAGGCATTTACAAGGCACTCCATTAATGGTATCTTATTTGTATTCGTGATAGTATGTTAGAAGTAAGTGCAGGTTCAAATGCAATTGTATATAGAAAACACTCTGTTAAAAATTAGACATTATAAATGTGTTGATGGGTTGATGTGTTTATGATTGAGAAAAAAGAATAAAGATGTAAGTGGATGTCAAATTTTTAAAGCGTGGACTGTGACTTCATGCTGTGTTAGGTTGTCTATGTCGGAAGGGCATATCCTTAGATGTGGGTTTTGGGCTAGTGTTGGTCACAAGAAAAATCTGAGTAAGGTTTGGAAGGCAAGAGTGGAACAGTAGTTCTGCTTATTCTCTAAATGTCACTGTAGGGCAGCCCCGGTGGTTCAGTGGTTTAGCACCGCCTTCAGTCCAGGGCCTGATCCCAGAGACCAGGGATTGAGTCCCACGTCAGGCTCCCTGCATGGAGCCTGCTCCTCTCTGCTTTGTCTCTGCCTCTCTCTCTCTCTCTCTCTCTCTCTCTCTCTCTCTCTGTCTTTCATGAATAAATAAATAAAATCTTTTAAATAAATAAATGTCAGTGTAGCTGGATCTCCTTCTTTGGCTGAATCCTGACTGATACACTTCCTCTCTTTTATATCTAGCATGTTTCTCACTGTGGACCAGACAGGGAGCTGACTCTCCCTACTAGTTTCCATAAAGAGGACTCACTGTATTCTCCAAGATGGATGGATGTTGGAGTGACTACTACTGGCCTTTATTCCCTTTATCTTATTTAGTCCTTCCTATAGAAGAGCAGCTAGTCTAACTAGTGAATACCAGACATCCTTTGACCATAGTCCTACTGTGGGGTGGGATTATTTTCAAAAACCACTGCTCAATGGGAGCACACTGTTTTGCCCTCTCACACAAACACATACTTAGACTGAGCATACCTTTCTCCTTTTCCTGTTCTCATTTGGTGTCAACTACCAAAAGGGAGGTTACAGCTGTCATTTCATGGTGAAGAAACTGCCACCTCCCCCAATATAACAATTATTAGGAAGTCCTGTAGAGTGTGTTTGTGTGTGTGTGTGTTTGAATGGACATTTTCCTTTAATAAATATATAAGATAATCAACAAACTTAAAAAATGTTTCATTGGTGTTTACGTTTCAAAACAGACATCCGTTTATTTTATTTTATTTTATTTTTTTACTTTTTATATCTCTTCTGCTGCAGCAGGAAGAGAACAGTGAAGCTGTTCATCTTAACCATTTGGAGTTTTCACTGAGCCTTTTATAGTATTGAAAATAATGTACCTTCAGAAAGAAGCTTAGTAAGCATGACTGCTGGTTTATTTATATCAAATGATACAGATTGTTTGAATTTTGAGATATATCATACATACAGAAGAGTCTAAAAAAAACATAGCTACAGTTTAAAGAATCATCATGACGTTATTTAAGAAATACCAGTACCTTAAACGCCCCTGTGTGTTATGCCCCAATTGCATAACCACTCATCCACAAGAGGAAACCATTCTGTTGTTTGGTTTGAATAATTCTTTGTTTTTACTTTTTGTTACCTATGCATGTAACCCTAAACTGAGTGTCAGGCACAAACCTAGCCCTGTAAGGACAGGGCAACATGGACTGGAAATCTGCCCAGGAAACTGAGCTGAACTGTCTTTTGGTCATATTCTGAGGGGAGGGCACACAATTATAACAAGCCTAAAGCAGATAGACAGTGGGCCAAGCTCACCAGAACATTTCATCTGTAGATTAAAAACAAACAAACAAACAAATAAACAAACCAGGAAGCTGGGATCCTCATTTATAAAGTCTTCAGGAAATATCATGAGTCACACATATCTGGACCAATTACCCTCTATGCCTGTTGTACAACTGTCATCATAGGACCTCCATTTATTATATTTGCCTCTCTTCCATGATGAGTATTATCTGCCTTGTATTTTATAGCCCCCTCTTTCTTGGTCTATTTTTTTATTTTAGTGAAATGAGAATGTCCCCCGAGCATATTGTTGAGAAAGGGTACATTTTTTGATACTCTGCCTATTTGAAAATATATTATTCTGCCCTTAGTTTTGGGTGCTAGTTTGGCTGAGTATAGAATTCTAGGTTAAAGATAATTTTCCTTCAGGATTTTTAAGATTCTGCTTTATTGCTTTCTAGCTTCCAGATGCTGTTGAGAAGACAAAAGCCATTGTGATTAGTGATTAATTATAAATGACTTGGGATCTTCTCCTTGTCCCCGGTGTTCTGAGATTTCACTATAATATACTTCACCTTGGGTCTATTTTCAAGTATGATGCTAGGCATCTGGTTGTTGTTGTTGTTGTTTTAATCTGTGTACACAGATCATTTAATTTATAATTTCGAACCACTAGCTGAGAATAAAAATAAAGCCTCTATGCATCTAGACAAAGACTGATTTTATAGAACCAATTTAAAACCTGTTTGATCAATGACAACTTGCCTCAATCTTTTATCAATGATAACTTGCTTCACTGAATACATTTCTGAAAACCAACCAATGACAGTTATTGAAGGTGACTTAATCAGTAGCCAACTCACTCTGGTGCAGTCTTGCCTAAGACAGCCTTGCACACTTCCAAGGCTAATATTAGCCTACTTTCAGGTCAAAAACCATTACAGTCCCCAAATTAAACCTACTCCAAAACTTTATATAAATTCAGCAGTCTTCTTTGCTTGGACAGATTGTTCCTAACTAATATATCTCTTCATTCCCTAAGCTAATAAGGAAGCAGGGCCCTGTGTATAACTACCTGATTTCATACTCTCTGGCTTCCAGATGTAACTGTTATGTATTTTTTTTGTTTTAATCTTTTAAAATATTTGCCACCCTAAACTTAGCACTAGGTACAAATTTAGCTGCATAAAGAAAAAGCAACATGACCCCTGTTATATGAAATTTCCAGGAGAAGCTGAGTGGAGTCTTCGACATTTTTTGTCTTAAGTATTGAGTGACTGGCCTTTTTCTTTTATATCACTATAGGTTTGAAAAACAATGACCCAGTGCTCACACCAGCAGTCTCTCACACAAGATACTGACCTGGAATGATGTGTAACAGTTTGCAATGTATGTTTCAGGTTTAAAATTCTATTAATGGCTCTATTCCTCTAGAGTCCAGGATTGCTTGCTTGCCCTAGTCTTGGTTCCCTTTAGCCTAAGACCCATCTGATCTCCATGCCAAATCTCTTAACTCCTTTTGGAAGCTTTCCAACTCTTCATTGCACAAGAGCAACCAATTATCTAAAAAGAAAGAGCATTGACTGTGTAATCAGGACCCTTGAGTTCAAGGGTTCAGGACCCAGTTCAGCAAAGAATCAGTTAAGTGACCTTAAGCACACATCCTTGTGTTCCTCACTGTGCTTCAGTTTGCCTATGAAGTAAAGCCTGGATCAAAACAAGAGTTCTCAATCTCTACTTACATGAGAATTATTTGGCAGTTATTTTAAAATATTGATTCCTGGACTGTACTTGACCAATGAAATCAATCTCTGAAAGTGGCGCTTTGCCATCAGTTTCTAAATGTTCCGTACGATTCTGATGTAACCCAGAACTGAGAACCTATGCCAGGTGATCTCTAAGACTCCATTTAGTGTTCATACTTCGAATTCTAGGAAGTACTGTGGTACTTCATTGGATAAGTTGGATGCTGTACAGGGCTCTCTGTTCATTGGGTTTCTAAGGGAATAAGAAGCATGCAGAGGCGTGACCAAAAACATCTCTAATGCAATTTATCTATATGATAGATGTTGATAACGGAAGCTTATAGAAACCAATGAACACAAAGTATACACTGCACTCTCCTCTCAACCATTCCTATCACTCACTAGTGACTGTAGTTGCAAGTGATACACAGCAAAGTGACATCCGTTAATCATCTTTGGCTTAATGAAGCTTTATGTGTTGGGAGAAGGGGGTAGCTTCAAATTGTCAGAACCTCACTCAAAGCAACTGAAAGTCACATGGTCCACTCTGCAGGGTCCAAAGTCCTTTCAGAAGCAAAGATCAAGCCCAGACTTGGATAACATTAAAGACATCATCCTTAGTGAATACTAATTGAAGTGCAGTCTGGCCTCCAAGGATTTCCCAGTGTCTGGCTCTGATACCCAGGAGGGAGCAAACCTCCAAGGGCCATCTCTGACCTCTTGACCTTGCCTTCCAGGAATCACTGGAACCGACCTTTCCAAAAGTGGTTTCTTGGGAGAAAGTCCAGTCCTCCTGCTGCTTAGATTCTTGAAGTGATCCTATTTTCTGTCCATCTTGTATCCTGGTTATTTGGCTATTTCTTTAATTTTTGTGAGCTATCCTGGCATCCTTCAGACAAAGTTCCTTTTTCACTTAAATTAGCTGATCAGTTTCTGTTGCTTGCAACCAAAAGAATCTTAACTATTATACCCCTTTCACCAAATAATAATAGTCACCAGCTATTGAGCACTGGGTATTCATCAGGTACTTACATAGATTATTGCTAATCTTAAAAAAAACAACCCTATGTACTGGGGTTATACCAATTGCCCAAACAAAAAAACATTGAAGTTTTGGGTAATTTGCTCAAGAAAATAAAACTAATAAGCAGCAATGCCAGGCTTTGAACTTCTCTCTACTGCAAATCTTTTGGCCCTTGCTATTCCATGCTGCTACTCATGAATATTTTGTATCTAACAACTAGTCTTTTCTACTACCAACTTCTACTCATACCCAAACTCACACATACTAGGCTCTGACTAAATCCTACAAAGAGATTGGAAAAAGTCATGAAAGATTAATCTGTGCCCCCCACATGTACCTGTCTTTTCTCCTGATGACAGGAACTTGTAGAGGTCAGAGCCAGGCTCTTGGCACAGAGTGCTTGTTGACACAAAGTCGATATTAATCCATTGGGATGATAGGGACAAAAATCCATGCCCTTAAACTTCAGCAAAGAAAGACTCAGCCTCAAGAAACTTGTAACATGGATGGATATCCCAAGATGGATGTAGATGAGGATCCTATGATTGAAGAAGAATGTTGCTTGAAAAAACCACAGGAGTTGTCTCCTTTTTTAACACGTGCTTTTTTCAATGAGAATAAGATTCAGAAAGGAGAGAATTGAGAAGAGAAGGGTGCCCAGATTGCATACCAACATGGTAACTGAGGCAGTCTGACCTCTACTTCTATGTTTCTTTCTACTCCCCCATACCTAGGGGATGGCTTATCCCATCATTTCTGTCACATTTGAGATGTAAGTACTGCCTTCCAAAGGGAGTTAGATTTATAAACTGGCCTGTCTTTGTTCTCCATGACCTGAGTGTTTATACTTATACTGAGTTTAAGTATGCTTAAGTTATACTTAAATATACTAGTTAAGTATACTGCCTCTGGGAGGCCCTGCCTTATCTTCCCACAGGGAGATCCTGAAATCATCTATTACTTTCTAGGAAGACATTTTTTGGAGGATCCTTATTTCCTTCCTGGATTTCTGAGATGCGGGTGTTCAGAAGTGAAGGAAAACTGAATGCAGGGGTACCTAAGATACAGGAATCCCAGAGGGGCTGGACTTCAAATGAACACCCTCTGTGCTGTTACCCTGATGGCAATATGCTGGTGATATTGCTCCAGGAACCCTGAGCATCTTCCCTGATGACCCAGCCCATCCCTCTATCTGTCTCCAGATGTTGGCAGAGATGAAAGCCCCAGTCATCATCTTGAGATTTGATAATGGAAATACTTAGTGCTAGTGCAACCACCCACTACTTTCTTCCAAAGGACACTGAAGGTGGAAAGGGATTTCCAGATTCGGGAGGATGAGGCATACAGCAGAAGTTGACTGTGCTTTACATCACTGATTTCAGCATGTCTGTGACAGACATAATCCCACCCCAGAGTACAAAGAAAGGTCCTGCTTTCTACCTCTTGGCCTTCTCGGAGCTGTAGGACTTAGTCCACACTTGGGCATGGCCAGAAAATGCTGAGAGGTTGACAATCCAAAGGGCAACTCTCAACAACTGGGGGACAGAGCCTAGTGGACAAATACCCCAGCCTTCCATTCTTCAAAGAGACATTTCTGAGGTATATTCTGGGTGGTTTCCTAGGGTGGCATTAGCAGGGTTGAACCCTAGTTTTCCACAGTGGCCCCCAGCTCAATAATAATGCACTCTTTTAAAGCAAATTGTGGTAAAAAAAAATGTGGTAAAATGTGTGAGTATATGTATATAGTTAATATGAAATACTTTATATACTATATAAAGTTATATATATATACATATATATATATATTAAAGATTTACTTATTTATTCATGAGAGATACAGAGAGCGAGAGAGGCAGAGACACAGGCAGAGGGAGAAGCAGGCTCCACGCAGGGAGCCCGACGTGGGACTTGATCCCCGGTCTCCAGGATCGCGCCCCGGGCCAAAGGCAGAGCTAAACCGCTGAGCCACCCAGGGATCCCCTATTGATTTATTTTAGAGGCAGAGGGAAAGAATCTCAAGCAGACTCCCTGCTGAGCCCAGAGCTTGACTCAGGGCTCAGTCTCACGATCCATGAGATCATGATCTGAACTGAAACCAAGAGTGGGACACTTAACCAAATGAGCTACCCAGACTATAGTCTATATTTTTATATTATATATTTTAGTATTTAATATTATATATACTTTATATAGAGAGAAATGGTTAAAAGCAGTGTATTTAGAAATATATATATATAGTATAGTACACTATATATACTTTATATATAAAGATATATATAGTAAAGTACACTCTTTTAACCATTTCTAATGGTACAATTCAGTGGTAGTAGTTACATTCACAATTGTGTATCCATCACCAGTATCTATTTCCAAAACATTTCTATCATCACAGATGGAAACTCTATACCCAGTAAACAATAAATCTTGCATTCTCTTCTACCTCCAGTCCCTGGTAACCTCTAATCTACTTTCTGTCACTATGAATTTGCTGTTTTAGATATTTCATATAAGTGGCATCATATAATATTTGTCCTTTTGCGTCTGGATAATTTCACTTAGATAACATTTTCAAGCATATTGTAGCATGTATCAGAATTTCATTCTGTTTTATGGCTAAATAATATTCCATTGTATGGATACACTACATTTTGCTTATCCATTCATCTAGTGACGGACATTTAGGTTGTTTTCACCTTTTGGCTATTGTGAAACACTGCTGCCATGGACATTGGTGTACAAGTCTCTGTTTGAGTCTTTTTAAGTATTTTAAGTATGTACTGGGGGGGATCCCTGGGTGGCTCAGCGGTTTGGCGCCTGCCTTTGGCCCAGGGCATGATCCTGGAGTCCTGGGATCAAGTCCCGCATCGGGTTCCCGGCGCGGAGCCTGCTTCTCCTTCTGCCTGTGTCTCTGCCTCTCTCTCTCTCTGTGTCTATCATAAATAAATAAGTAAAATCTTTTTTAAAAAAAAGTATGTACTAGGAATAAAACTGCTGGATCATGGTAATTCTATGTTTAACTTTTTGAAAAACTGCCAAAGTGTTTTCTATAGCAGCTACACCATTTTATATTCCCACCAGCAATGTACAAGATTTCCAATTTTCCACATCCTTGCCATCACTTATTACTTTCATGATTGTTATTGTTGTTGCTCTTATGATCATCAACCTAGTAGGTGTGAAGTGGCACCTCATTGTGGTTTTGATTTGCATTTCTCTGATGACTAATGATGTTGAGCATCTTCTCATGTGCTTATTGGCCATTTGTATATTGTCTTTGGAAAAATATCTATTTAAGTCTTTGGTTGTTTGCCTTTTGTTGAGTTTCAGAGTTGTTTACTTTGGATATTAAACACTTATCCAATATATGATTGGCAAATATTTACCACTTCTATAAGTTATTTTCACTCTGTTGATAATGTCCCTTGCACAAATGTTTTTAATTTTGATAAAGTTCAGTCCTTTGTTGCTCATGCTTTTAGCATCATATCAGAAAACCCATTACCAAGCCCAAGGTTATAAAGATTTACCCCTAGCATTTTCTCTTAGAGTTGTGCGGTTTTCAGTCTTATATTTAAGCCATCGACTCATTTTTTTTTAAGATTTTGTTTTTAAGTAATCCCTACACCCAGCACAGGACAACCCCAAAATCAAGAGTCACATGTTATACTGCCTGAGACCATCAGGCACCCTAGATATTGGTTCATTTGGAGTAATGTTTCTATATAGTGTGAAGTAGGGGTCATATTTCATTCTTTTGTATTTGGAAATCCAGTTGTCCCAGCACCGTTTGTTGAATTGGCTGTTCTTTCCCCTTGAATGAACTTGGCACCCTTATTGAAAATCAGTTGGCTATAGATTTGTGGATTTATTTCTGGACTCTCAACTCTATTCCATTAACAGCATGCTATGTCTGTCCTACACCTATACCACTCTGTTTTACTTACTGTAACTCTGTACTAAATTTTGAAATTAGGAAGTGTGAGTTTTCCAACTTCTCCCTTTTCTAGATTGTTTTGGCTTTTCTGGGCTCTCTGCAATTCTATATGAAATTGAGGATCAACTTTTCCATTTCTGGGAAAAAAAGAAAGAAAGAAAAGAATTGGAATTTTGATAAGGGTTATGTTGAATCTTCAAGATTGCTTTGGGTAGTATTGCCATCTTAACAATATTAAATCTTCCAACCCATGAACAAGAGATGTCTTTCAATTTATTTAGGTCTTCCTTAATTTCTTCCAGAAATATTTTGTAGTTTTCAGGGTACAAGACTATTACCTCCATGATTAAATTTATTCCTAGGTATTTCATTCTTTTAGATACTACTGTAAATGAAATTGCTTTCTTAATTCCTTTCAGATTGTTCATTGCTGAACTATAGAAACACAATTGATTTTCATGTGTTGATTTTATACCCTACAACTTGGCTGAATTTGTTTTTTGGTGCTAGTAGATTTCTTATGGTTTCCTTAGGAAAAAAAATATATATATTCTGCAAATAGGGATAATTATTGTATTTTATTTCTTCCTTATCAATTTGGGTGCTTTTTATACCTTTTTATACCTTTTTATACCTTTTTCTTGCCTTTTCTACCTTTCTTGCTCTAAGTTCTGACTAGAACTTCCAGTACAATGTTGAACAGTAGTGGTGAAAGCACACATTCCTGTCTTCTTGACATTAGAGAGAAAGCTGTCAATCTTTCACTGTTGAGTCCATGGGTTTTTCACAAATGCTCTTTGTTGTGCTGAGGAAGTTCCTTTTTAATAAGTTTTCTGAGTATTTTTTTAATTATGAGAGAATATTGTATTTTGTCAATGTATCAACATCAATTCAGATGATCATCTGGATGTTTTCCATTCATTCTATTTTTTTAAAATTTTATTTATTTATGATAGTCACACAGAGAGAGAGAGAGAGAGGCAGAGACACAGGCAGAGGGAGAAGCAGGCTCCATGCACCGGGAGCCCGACATGGGATTCGATCCCGGATCTCCAGGATCACGCCCTGGGCCAAAGGCAGGCGCCAAACCGCTGTGCCACCCAGGGATCCCCCATTCATTCTATTAATGTGGTATATTACATTGATTGGTTATCTTCTATTGAACCACCCTAGCATTCACTTGGTCATGGTGTATATAATCTTCTTACTATGCTGTTGGATTTGGGTTGCTTGTATTTTGTTGAGGATTCATGCATTTATATCATAGGGGATATTGGAGGTGGGGAGAAGAGGAAAAGGGCTTTCTGTCCAACATTGGTGAACTAGGTTATTATGATGATGAGTTAGAGATTCAAGAGGGAATGCTGAGACTTTTAAGAAAACTGGATTGAACAAAATGAGAAATAGCTGGATGAAAGAGTGAAGAGCTAGAGAAGTAGTAAGAGCAGAAAGGAAAGGAAAGAAAAGGAAAGGAAAGCCATTAAAAATGACAAATACTCACCATTTGCTTCAACCTGGATGGAACTGGAGGGTATTATGCTGAGTGAAATAAGTCAATTGGAGAAGGTTTCACTCATTTGGGGAATATAAATAGTAGTGAAAGGGAATAGAAGGGAAGGGAGAAGAAATGGGTAGGAAATATCAGAAAGGGAGACAGAACATGAAGACTCCTAACTCTGGGAAACGAACTAGGGGTGGTGGAAGGGGAGGAGGGCAGGGGGTGGGGGTGAATGGGTGACGGGCACTGAGGGGGGCACTTGACGGGATGAGCACTGGGTGTTATTCTATATGTTGGCAAATTGAACACCAATAAAAAATAAATTTATTATTAAAAAAAAAGAAAGGAAAGGAAAAAGAAAAGACCACACCAGAAGAAGAAACCTGAAGGAAAGGAAAAACACATTCCACAAAATGGAAGACTTAGTCCCCAGCCACTGAACAAGGCAGGGAGGAAGGGCTAGTGGAGGAACATCTATGATCAGAGAAGAGGGTGAGCTGGTAGACATGGTAGGGAGCTGTGGCAGCCCTGAGAATGTATTTTGCAGACCTCTAACTACCAGGAACTTTGTTGTCCAGGAGTCCCGGCTGCTGTGCTTTGAAGTTCATTACCACATTTTCACCAAAGCCACACTTTCAATAGGCTTCTCCTTAACTGTTGACTGAATGCAGCAAGGATACTAAGGTAAGCAGATACCTGAGAGACTCAGTCTACTCTCCCAAGAGGCTTTGGCTTGAGGACACCCCAACAGTCTTGCCAAACTTCTTCAGAGTACACAGGAGCCTACAATGTTTTCATCCAACCTTCTTTTTCTCTCTCCATTCAGAGTCAGTCTCACTTTGCAACCTGAATGGCTCTCCAGCATCTCCTGGCTTTTTCCTCATTTCCCCTCACAGGTGTTTCCACTATTGATATTCTTGCACACTTAATCCCATCCTGGCATCTGATTTTTGGAAGGCCTAAACTAGACATTGTCTGAAACATGCCCCTTTGACTCCAAGTTGAGGAGGTGGACCTGGTGCCTTGACAAAAAGAGGCCATGCTTCATCAGGCACCGTGGGTAGCAAGAAGACTGTCTGGCCTGGGACAGAAGGGAGATGATCCAGCAAGAGAGGATCCAGTGCAAGGACAGTCCCAAGAACAGACAGAGATAAAGAGCCAGCAACTGAGAGGACCCTGAAAATAGGCACCATTGAGACAAGCCCACTTAATGCATAAATTGGTGTTAAGTTACCTGGGTGAAGTATTTCATACTCCTTATCTCTATTTTGCATGGCTAGTGCCCTGAAATCTCCCATATTGTTTTAAAAATAGCTGTGGCTGACAACAATCTTGCCCATCTTTTCCCTTCTTCACTAGGTAGCCACAAGAATTTACAAACAGAAGGAATGCACCTGGCCTAAAGGGTACCTCCAAACCCCAATCTAACTGCTTCAGGGGTGCTCCAAGAGTATCTCTCTGTGTCTCAGACCACTTCCCATCCCCTCTCTAAAGTGACTTTTAAATTAGTTCTGACTATATGCCTCTTTAGGTTGGTGGAGATCATCCCTCCATGGAAACATATCCTTTAGATTCCCCAAGAAACAAAGTTGGTGAAACGAGGCTTTTCAGTTGCGCTTGAAGCTATTTCTTTCAATCTCTGAGGGTCATGGTAGGCTGAGCAGCCCATAAAAGGATCTCTCCACAGGGAAATTGGACTACTAACCAGGCAGGGGAGGGCTGGTTCTCTGAAACCACTGCCCACACTCTCCTACTGCAAACACCCAGATAATCTAAAGAATTGATTCTTTCCCTGCCCTCAAGGCCAAGGACGCTCTTCCTCAATATAAATTTGCCTTTTTATTGAGTTCCCATACTGCTTGTGCCCAAGAAGCTCACTCCTGTGCACTGTATCACTGGGTCTCTTCTCCCCTACTTCTGGTTGGGTTCAGCCAATGGGAGACACTGGCAGGGAATGGAAGAGAAGGAAAAGAAAAAGAAATTAGGGTATTGATCTCCTGGTTCCTTCTTGTTACTGTTGCTTAAGTTGTACATGTCCCTCCACAAAGGTCACAGCTCCTGTCACACGGGCTCCCCACACAACTCCCTTTCTCTATGTGTTCCATGTATTATCCTTCCCCTTGGCCTTCCAGGCCCTAGAGTGGAAATGGAACCCCTTGCCCCCAGTACTGTATCATCCTTTATCCTCATTCCTCATTCCCTGTACACAGCTTTGTAAATGTCCCTTTATTAAACTTTTCTCAGATGACCCATTTGAGGTGCCATCTGTTTACTGTTAGGACCCTGGTGGATGCACTTCATTTTCTAAAAAGGAGACAGGGACAATTCATCAGCTAACTCACACACCAGTTTCTCCACAGTGATGGCTATGTCCCCAGCCCCACCCTCTGGGAAAAATTACTCTCTCCTGTGCCCTGTGGAGAAAGGGGTAGATGGTGTGCTGAGGTAGGAAGACCATTGATCTGGGGGTCAGGAGTCTAGAGCTGCTGTCACTGTCTTCTCACTGACTCATGGTGTGACCTGGGACCAGTCTCTTCCCCTCTTTGGGCTCCACTTTGCTCATCTGTACAATGGTGTTGGTTGCTATGACTGTGGCTCTGTCCATGATTGCAGCCCAGGATTCCTATAGCAGATGCCCCCTCCTGAAACCAGGCAATCACATCAGGACCACACCTGGATGGAAGGAATCCAATCACTCAAACCCTACTGCTTCTCCCTCTTTGGAGGATGAACAAGATCTTGCCCATGTGACACACAAACATTCCCCCTTCCCCTTACTCTTGGGAACTCAGGGAATCGAAGATATGGTCTATAATTGGCTTCTGAGGGCTTGGCTAGGAGCAGTGACACCCTGCCAATTTCCAGGGTTGGAAATCTGGCTATGGGACTCCCCTGGAAACTTCCTGCCTCCACAGAAAGCCTTGAGGATCTCAGAATCTCTAGAAGGAGAAGGATTACTTGATTAATAATCAGGGCTTCACTGAGACTAAACAGGGTTCCAACAAAACAAGCCAATTCATCCATGAGACAGTACATTTTTATTTGTGAACAATAGGTGCAGATAACTTCATAGAAATCACTGAGCCAAAGTGATAAATTGAGTAGGGTACTGAACCAAGCCTCAGTCCCTGATGGTAGAATAGACCTCCTTGCTTGGAAAGGAGAATCTCGTCTCTGTACATGTTTGGAAGGGTGTTGGATGCTTGGGGTAGGGGAAGCATAGGAAAATGTATCAGCTAGGTTCTGTGCCATATATGGAAAATAACTAGGTATTTTAAATGGAAAGGGATTGAAAATATGGAATGGGGAGGTCCTAAAGGCTTTGGGAAGGGTGAGAAGTATGTAGGCTTCAGGCTGTGTCCAGGAATGCCTCTTAGAACACCATGGCTTTGACCTATCAGTGGAGCTGCTCCCTTGAGGCCACCACTGTTGCTGTTGAGTTTGAGATCACACCCACAGCCAAGAGGCAGAGTTCAGGAATGCTGACTCAGGAAACCAGCCCTGCAGCTTTACCTCTGTACCTGTCTGTCTTGAGCTACTCTCAATGATGGGCATTGGGTCTAGAATATGGTTTTCCGTCATTGTGTCTCCAGCTGCTTCTCAACACCCAGAAGCTAGAGAATGAGCATTGGAATGCCATCACAGGGTGGAAATGCCCCATCACCACAATCTCCCTTTCCAGTGGAAAAATAGCCCAAAGAAGCAACAAGATGGCCTCCACTTTATCTTTGTTTCCCAAGTCTTGTGCGAGAACACTGAATTGGAGAACTTAATTCACATGCAGAATAACAGCTACAAAGAAGTCTGAGAATGGTAGGATCTTTGTTTTTTTTTTTTTTTTTTTTTTTTTGCCTGCATTAAAAGGAAGCTATTGGCATGTAGATAGCCCCTCTTGGAGGTTTCCAGTTCTCTCACACCATCCTCATTTTCCTCTCAGAAGGAGCACATGGGGACCTACATGGCTGGATCCAATATGACTTGTACATGTGTTAAACAAATTGGGCAATAAATTACATGCAGATTGAATTAGTAATTACATGGGGGGGGTGTGAGAGGGAGAGAGAGAAAGAGAGAGAGAGACAAAGAGGGGACACAAGACACTGGCAGTTTTGTTCTCTGAGGTAATGTTGACGTTCAATTGTTAAAATAATTTCATGTTCCCAAGATAATAGAGGTTTTAGATATATATAGACCTGGATTTAAGTCCCAGCTTTACCACTGTATGACCCTAGACTAGTTATTTGTCTTCTTTGAGCTCAGTTTCTTTCTTTCACCTGTAAAATGGGACTACTGATATTGATCTTATAGCATTATAGCAAAGAGTAAATGAAATAAAATCTAGAAAACTCCTGGTACGGTGGCTAACAGATATTCATGGAGGGCTCTAATAACTCTTCCAATTATCCTGGTTAATACACTTACCAGGAATAGCCAACTCCCATGCCCAGAAATTGACAATCCCTCAGATTAACATCAGTTGCATCATTGTATTTGAGGAGGAAAAGTGATGAGATTTTTTCCCCCTATTGCCTTAAGGAAACCTCCACAGAACCTCACCTGGTGTTCTTTTTTCTTTTTTAAAGATTTTATCTATTTATTCATGACAGACACACAGAGAGAAGCAGAGACATAGGCAGACAGAGAAGCAGGCTCCCTGCAGGGAATCTGATGTGGGACTTGATCCCAGGACCCCAGGATCAAGTCCTGAGCCCAAGGTAGATGCTCAATCACTGAGCCACTCAGGTGCCCCCCTCACCTGGTGTTCTATGCAGCCCATGTTAGCAGAGATTGCATCTTCAAAACAGAAGGGGTCACATAGGTAGCATCATTAAGAAGGAAGGGCAACAAGAGTTTTTCATACAATTCATTAAATCAGTGTGTTTTAAACTGTAGGTTAAGACATCAGTGAGGAGTAAAATCAATTTAGTGGGTTGTGACCAGTGTTTTTCCCAATGCAAGAAAATGGAAGGGAAGAAAAGAACAGAGATGAGACAAGATGGGCTAAGAAGAGAAAACGGGAGGGTACATCTCATTAAGTGTGCTGTTTTGAGGGGCGCCTGGGTGGCTCAGCAGTTGAATGTCTGCCTTCGGCTTAGGGTATGATCCTGGGACCCAGGATTGAGTCCAACATCGGGCTCCCTGCATGGAGCCTGCTTCTTCCTCTGCCGGTGTCTCTGCCTCTCCACCCCCCCTCTTTCTGGTGTCTCTCATGAATAAACAAATAAAATCTTAAAAAAAAAGTACTGTTTTGAGAAACTGTTGTTTCAGTTCATGGATAGATGAGTGTGTGTGTGTGTGTGTGTGTGTGTGTGTGTCTGTGTGTATAACAGGTCACAGCAAGAAATAAACCTTACTCATTACTTGGATCTGGAACATTGCTAAAAATGTTTCCAAAGTAGTAATCAAGCCAACCGCCTGCTCTTTGGAGTGGGGGCAACATTGATAGCCTACGTGCTATACAACTTGTAACAAAACGGGATCTGACTGAGAAAAATGTAACTGCCAGAGAGAGGATCTTAAACCTGGAAGTTTCCCAGCAGCCCCACTGCTCACCTCCCAGGCCTGTGGGTCAGTG
The DNA here is from genome assembly GCF_048164855.1 of Canis lupus baileyi. Taxonomy (NCBI): domain Eukaryota; kingdom Metazoa; phylum Chordata; class Mammalia; order Carnivora; family Canidae; genus Canis; species Canis lupus. The sequence continues at coordinate 63,490,189 of NC_132844.1, read as the reverse complement.
GCCAGCAGCCAGCTGGCCTGGTTGGCAGGTGACACTGGCTCAGCAGTAAGTGCCTCACTCTGGGCAGTGGCTGCACACCCTCCCTCTCTTCTCCCCTTTGCTGAGCTCATTTATGCACCTTCTTCTAGCTCCTCCATTCTCTCCCTTCCTCTCTGCAGCTCCCCTCCTGCAGTCTCATGGGCTTCTTCCACTGCTGAATAGGTTTCTTCTCTCAGCCAGCAAATAACTCCTGTTGCTCCACAGTATGCACACAGCTACTGCTGTTTCCTGCTGCCAGTGGCAGCTCCTGGGACTGGCCTTCTAGGTCTCAGTGGCTCTGGCTCTTATCAACAAGATCTGTGAGGCACAACTGCCACTTGGCACCAGAGGAGGTTCATTTGGACCAAGGCCCTTGACCTCTCTGAGCCTTAATTTTCTCATCTGCACAATGGGCATGATAGGAATAGGTGTCCTGCTCCTCATCTATATGTTGCAAGCACCACATGAGGCAATAAAGTGACACCAGTGAGATCTTCAAAGATACTATACCAGCTTAAGGTGTTCTATGCTCATCATGACCTTCCTGTTTTTCTGATTTGTCACACTCTCTCCTTCCCCTTCCTCCCCTCACCCCTCTCTCTTTCTTTGGTGCTGCATAGAGCAGGCTATCTAAAACCTGCTGTTTGCTATGTGGTCCGGCATTTTAGGAAAGCCCTCCATTAGGGAAAGAAAGACCCATCAGGGGATTGCTCTCACCCCCCAGAAACCAAACATCACCTCATATTTGTGCTCTCTGGTTTTCTTACCTTCATATCCCTCCTCCTCAAGTCAAAGGAGTCTGACTCTCAGTTACAACTGGTTGATTATAAGACCAATAGAAGAGCTCTTACTGGAATATAAATGGCTTGAGTCCTGGATAGATAAATTGGATCACCTCATGCCCTCCTCTGATTTTAGATAATAGGGTGCCATGTAACAAGCCCCACCACAGGTAGAACCCTGAGCTTGACATTGCAGGTGGACATACAGCCCAGATACAAGGGAAATTTTCAGAAATCAAACCAGGAGTCAGATGCCTAAGACACAAAAAACACCTGAAAATGGCACCATACAACAAAACATTCCATGATGATGGAAACACTCCATAGATTCATGCTAATAAAATAGCCATTAGCCACATGTAGCCATTGAACAGTAGTGTGAATGCCAGTAGGGCTAAGGAACTAAACTTTTTATTTTACTAAATGTTAATTATTGTAAATGTAAATAGCCATGTTTGGCTAGTGGCTATCATTTTGGACAGCACAGCCTTCCAGAGTCTCCTCTTACTCCCTCCTCCCTGACCCCCTGCTCCGTGGGCTTCTGTCCCCACAGCCTCCCATCCTCCAGCATTCGACAACCCCAGAATCTGAACCCCAGCCCCAGTGACACCAAAAATGGCAGCCCAGAGAAGGAAATAGACAGGAGGGTAAATACACATTAAGGAAACCAATACTAAGATTAAGTGATTAAGGGAACAGGGCTCCTGCTAAGATGATCCTGCCTAATGAAGCATCCCAGGCATCAATCTTTGCACCAGGACACATTGCCTGGGCTCAGCTCCCTCCTAGCCAAAGAACCACCACTCCCTCTTTACTAGCTATGGGTTATATGCAGCCAGTGGCCCCTTCCCTCCCATAACCCATCTTCCAGGGTGAGTGGGGAAGAAAACTTATTTTTCCGTGATTTTTTTCAAAATACATAGAATCCAGGCTGCATACAACCACATCCATGGCTCCTTGCCTGAACACAAAGAGCTGGCCTGGGAGACAGAGCTACTGCTAGCACTAGGACAGACCCAGGAGCCCTGGAATCCAGGCCCACCTCTGCTGTGGAATCTCTCCCTCAGGCAGGTCACTTGCTGTGACTACTTTCCCATTGGTTATGTGAAGTTGATGAGTAAATTAATAGGACAAAAGCCTGTCTCCCATAGGTGGCCCATTGTGTGCCCCATTTTCATGGCTTTAAGAATTCAGCTGTCCAACTGGTAATCATCAGAAATGGTCAACACTCTGACCGAGCACTGGGAATGGCCCAATAGAGAATCCCATACACAGAGGACCTGCTTCTTAAACTAAAAGGGAGGGCAGCCCGGGTGGCTCAGCGGTTTAGCACTGCCTTCAGCCCAGGGTGTGATCCTGGAGTCCGGTGATCGAGTCCCACATAGGGTTCCCTTCCTGGAGCCTGCTTCTCCCTCTGCCTGTGTCTCTGCCTCTCTCTCTCTATGTCTCTCATGAATAAATAAATAAAATCTTTAAAAAAAAACAACAACAACAACCTAAAAGGGACACATTCTTAGAGTTTGGAGTAGAAAAGTATCTCCTTTCTCCTGCTACTCACTCCAGGGAAGACTTCTCTCGCCCACACCTTCCTGCTGGCATAGGGACCCTCGGTATTCGGACTTGTAGGTATAACCTTGCTCCCAGCTTGCTTTGTATGTTCGGGCCTCAGTTCCCTTATCTGTAAAATGGGGGAGGATTCCCCTCCAGCTCCATTGTACAAAGATCCCACAGCCTCCCTGTAGAGGGAGACATGAGTACACTTGGGGATCCTGTTTGACAAAGATGATTTTTCATGATTTCTTTTCTCTTGTCTCTCATATGAAGATGCTGATTAGATCAGGGAGGGGAGATGGGGGGGGGGGCACTGCAGCCTCCTCTCCCCTCTTGCTCCTTCCCTGCTCATACCTCTCTTTCCTGCTGTCCCCAACTGGCCTCTTTCATTCCATTCCTCAGCTCTGAGTGAATTTGCATATTAATTTGAAAATGAGATCAGTTATTAGCCATAACCTGTCATGTATCACCCAATGCATCTGGACCTGGATTAGATTCAATATTGCCACAGAATAAAGACGGGGGGCAAAAAAACCTAAATAATTTAAACTCATTATTTTACTAATCCTCCCGCTTGGCTGAGCTCCCTGGAGGTAAGTTAGGAGGTAATTGAAAACAGAGAGATTCGCTGAGAAGACATTTGAGTCGAACATTGCCAAGCCGTGAAATGCATGGGACTTGATGGGTTTTTCCCTCTCATTTACCCACAAGGAAGGAGAGAGAATGGTGAGGTTGTGGATAGAGTGGAGGGGAGACTCCAAGACCACTAGAGTGAGGGATGTAGTTTTAGGACACAGGACACAACGGCATCCAGCCAGGGAGGTACAGTTTCAAGGACAGAACAGGGGAGCCTCTGCACTCCCTACAAGGTGGGAGGGGAGGAAAAGGGAGGAAAGGCATCCTGAGTGGCTCTTGCAGACCCTTACCCAACCTGGCCCTTCCTGCCATCTTTTCAGCCTTATGCCTAAGAAGGTGTTAATTCGGAGTTCAGATAGGCAGCCCAGACTCGTGTGTTGTTGAATCTGATCACAGTGTCTTTTTAAAAAAATGGATTTAACACCAACATGGTCACATCATGAAATTTCACATCAAACCTCATATTTCTGCCTCCCTTGACAAAGCAAAGTCCATAGTTATCTGAAACCAGCATGGATAGGAGCCGAGATGAGCTGCCCACCCCTGTAGACCTGAGGCATCCCTGAGACCCAGCAGGTGGGCTTCTATCCTTTGTGGTACTTGCTTCAACCACCAGCTCCTCACCACCCCCCTGCATTTGCATTTGTAATCTCTTGTTTCCAGGACAAAAACCATCCCATTACAACTTCTAGGAAGTGGGTTGGCTGCAGGGTAGATAATCAGAGAATCCCAAAGTTATCTTTACCTGGGTATTACAAGGGTCAGCCATACAGGAACAAGGGAAGAGAGTCCTTGCTTCTGGAGCACATACTTGGGCAGGTGCTGTGCCAGGACCAGAGATGAGCAAAAGGCATGGTCCTTAGTGCAGAGTTTTGGAGGGGAAATAGGCTCTGTTTATATAAAGAGAACTAAGGTAGCTATAAAAAAGAACTCTGTTGCAGAGGAACTCAAAGGTAGGCTGTTGACTCTCTCTGCACTGGTGGAGTTCACAGAAATGATTGGACATGGGCCAGAGATGGTCACACAAGGCCCCACTGTGGAAAGATAGCAGCCCAGACCCCCATGTATTCCAGGAGCAGAGCCTCTGCAAGACTGGGGAGAGAGATCGGGGTGGGCAGAAAACACCGTGGTCGGGATCCCTGGGTGGCGCAGCGGTTTAGCGCCTGCCTTTGGCCCGGGGCGCGATCCTGGAGACCCGGGATCGAATCCCACGTCGGGCTCCCGGTGCATGGAGCCTGCTTCTCCCTCTGCCTATGTCTCTGCCTCTCTCTCTCTCTCTCTCTGTGTGACTATCATAAATAAATAAAAAACAAAAAAACTTTAAAAAAAAAAAAAAAAAAGAAAACACCGTGGTCTGGACTCCGGGGCAGGATCTTCCAGCAAAGTGCGTAGCAAAATGCCTCTGGGCAAATCGCCAAACATTACTGAATGCCATTCTCCTCAACCATAAAATGATACTTCTTGCCCTCTTTCCCAGAGCAGAGAGTGCCTTGTGAGTGAGCAGATGCCTCCGCTTCTGTGCATTCAGTGGCACAGCGAGGTAGACACGGGGCTACTGGGAGGAGACTCCGAGTGCCATCCGTTCCAAAGGCAGCATGCTTTAAGCTATCCAGCCCCTCCTCCCTAGAGTGTGGAACACCTGGCACCAGCCGCAAGGGACCCTATCTCCTGCCACAAACAAATACTGGGCTGTTAACTCTATTTATCACTGCTGGAGGGATTAGCCGCCGCTTAATTAATTTCTTAACAAAAAAAAAGCTTGCGCTTGTCCTTGTACAACCAGAGAAGTGGAGGCAGACGCTGCCCTCTCCCACATTCCTCCCCGCACCTGTGGGCCTGTGCCATTACTACTTACAGGTCCTCTTTCAAGGTTGGCACCCTGCACAACTCAGTTGTCCACTGTGGGCCTCCCTTTGGTCATCTGTGAAATGGGGAATTAGGGCATTGTTCCCAAGTATATATTTTTTTCTCTGTTTTTTCCTTGAAAGTCCTTGCCATTCCCACCTCCCAAATCTCCAAACAAAAAAGATAGTGGGCAGTAAAAAATCATCCTCTGGCTTTTCATCTATTAAGTTCTCTAATTATGTGGGAGTCATTTCGTTAATTGTTTCTACCCGGCCAAGCCTCAGCTGTATGCAGGGGGGTAGGGAATCCCTTGATTGCTACCCAAGTGACTGAAGCAAATGAAGCTAAGTAAATACCCAGCTCACATCTCGCCACGGAGACTGGCAGGCTCGTTAGCAGATTGGAAAATGACCTGTGGTTGACAAGATCTCTACTGGGTTGAGAATGAATCTTGCATTTGGGTTCTGTCCCTGCATATCAGATCCAATGAATCACTGCCCAAGAAGGCTCCCGCGGTGCTTTGTACCACCCTTATCACGGGCATTAGGCGACATTTGTTTATGAACCTGTCTTCCCCGCCTTCAAGGGATCCTCACCACATTGGTCTTGCCGGCGTCTCTCCAGAGCGGGTCCTCGGAGAATGAGTGTGAATAAATGAATGAATGATATGTGGTGCCCTAGACCATTCATTCGCTGAGGACCAGGGCTGGGAGGCTTGGTCAGGTTTGTCTTTGGCACGCTCACACTGCAGGGACTTCTTCCATCCCAGGTATCCTGGGCCTTCAGGGTGAGTGTTAGTTACTCCCTTGGAGCAACTGTTCCAAGGGACCTGCTGTTCTGCATCATAAAATCTTGTCAGTGTCAGGACTGGGATGAGATAAGTGAGACACTTGTCAGGGTGCAACATTTCAGAGGGCGACTGAATAACTCAGGAGCAAAATAATATTTAAATGCAATATGTCTAAAAAATCAAAATTGATGCAAAAAAATCCACAATGAAAAAAAATCCAAGTTTTAATAAAGACAGGATCTGACCCTACACTTGCAAGATGCTGCCTCGCTCACCTCACCCTGAAATGGTCTTTCTGGAGATAATCCCTCAAAAATAGCTTGGACTGGGGATTTGGTCGGCTATGACTTTGGATTTCCTGAGAAAGCATGGCCTGGGATGCTGGTTTACAAGTAACAGAGGTATTCCAGCGTGTGACATCAATGCCCCTTCCTCGCCAGCTCAGTTAGGATTTGAGATTCCCCAGAATAGGTGCTCATTGAAGATGCTACCAGCTTCTCTGGAAGGCAGGCATTTTGTAGAGATCAAATCGGAGCCATCCTGGCTTCATGGTGGCCTGCAGTGTATGTGACACATACTCTGGCTCAGAGTAAAGCCCTGCCGTGATTCTGCTGCCCCGAGTGCCATGGCTGATATTTGCTCTATTTGATGGAAACTTGGCATATTGGTGCTAAGAAGGACCTTATAGATAGATCCTCAAGGCCTCACAGTGCAGGTAGCAGTCCCTGCCCCAGAGGCATTTGGTAATTTCTGGAGACATTTTCTGTCATCACAATTAGAGAGGAGGATACTCCTCCTGTCTCAGCTTCTAGGAGACAGAGGCCAGGGATGTTGCTAGACATCCTACAATGCACAAGACAGCCTCCTCCACAAAGAATTATTCAGTCCAAAATGTTGATAGTGCCAAGGTTGAAAAACCCTGAGCTAAAGAAACTAAGAAAAATGGGTTCAAAGCCTCATGGTTGATGAGTGGGGGCAACCCCTGCTCCTCTGACTCTTCATTGCAAGGCAGCCACCTGGGGATCCCTGGGTGGCTCAGCGGTTTGGCACCTGCCTTTGGACCAGGGCGCTATCCTGGAGTCCTGGGATCAAGTCCCGCGTCAGGCTCCCGGCATGGAGCCTGCTTCTCCCTCCTCCTGTGTCTCTGCCTCTCTCTCTCTCTCTCTCTCTCTCTCTCTCTATCATAAATAAATAAATCTTTAAAATAAAATTATAAAAAAAAAATAAAAGAAAGGCAGCCACCTTCCAATCCATTCCCTGAATCCAGAAAGTCTTGTGGCTAGTTCCTCCACCCACACATAGGATCAGCCCCCAACTCCAGTATTTATGAGAGAAAGTTTCATAGTTTCTTCAGGTCCCTGTCACTTTCCCTGGCCTTCAGAAAGTTCCTCCTGGGGCCTAGTCTAATCTCTCCTGCTGCACTTCAAGAATGTTTGATTTCTCAGGAAGGGATCAGATGACTTTCTCCTGCTCCCCTGCCATCTGACCCTTTGAAATAATGCACCCTTTGAAATAATCCACCATAATATTGCTGATTGAGGTTCCCCAGTCAAAGAAGAAAAATACAGCTCAGGTATCATGGGAAAATGTAAGGGCAGTTCAATTTCTCTAACACCTTTTACATACTGAGATAAGCAAGCACTGAGATCCTTTCACTGCACGTAGGCAGCCAGTGTTGGGTTAATTATGGTGACCCCGGGTGCTCTCAAGCTGGAGCTTGCAGGCTAGAAGAGAAATCTCTCTTTGGCTCAAAGTAACAACTCCTCCATACAAAGACAAATCTTTGTTGATAAAGAGCCCACTAAGAACCCATTTCTATAGAATGGATGAAGAGGATCCACCCTGCAGAAGCAATTCAGCAAACACTGAGCACTTGCTATTGTGCTAAGGTAGTGACCTGTTACATCAACGCACCTTGGAATCCTCTGGAGGGCTTGTTAACACACAGATTCCCTGGACTCACTCCCAGAGTGTCTGACTCAGTGGATCAGGGGTAAAGTCCAGAGTTTGCGCTTCTTACAAGCTCCCAGGTGATGCTGCTGCTGCCCAGGGAACCATGCTTTGAGAACTCTGCCTCAGCTGTTCTAGATTCTAGGGATACATCTGGAAACACTCTAAACAATAAACATGTAATTAAACTGTGTAGGAGGTTGGAGGTGAGGATCCTATGAATGAAAGGAAATATAAGAGCCAAATAAGTGAGAATCAGGTGTGTGAGGGGAGGGAAGGGGAGTCGTTGAAATTTTAAATAGAAGAGTCAGGTTTTGTTGAAATAGGATGGGCAAGCATCCTAGTGTGCCTGGGCTTGACCTAGTTTCAGTATTAACAGTCCCACCTTGGGACACCTGGGTGGCTCAGTAGTTGAGTGTCTGCCTTCAGCTCAGATCATGATCCTAGGGTCCTAGGATCAAGTCCCACCTCAGGCTCTCTCCAGGGAGCCTGTTTCTCCCTCTGCCTATGTCTCTGCCTGTATCTCTCATGAATAAATAAATAAATAAATAAATAAATAAATAAATAAATAAATAAATAAATAAAATCTTAAAAAAAAATATTCCCCAGAAGGTGGGACTATTCAGAGTCCCAGGCAAACTGGGATGGTTGGTCACCCTCCCTTGAGATACAGTTAGAGGAAAGAATGGCAAGAATGATGGTGTTGCCCGTGGAAACATCTAGAGAGAGAATACTCCAAGCTCAGGGAATAGTCAGTGTGGAAATTCTGATGTGGGAGCTTGGCTATGTGTTTGAGAGCAGTAAGGAGCCCAGAATGAATGGAAGTGGGTAGGTGAAAGAAGGTGGTGGGTTATGAGGTCAGAGGGGTCATGTGGGGCCAGATCATACCAGGTATCCCAGGAGAGAAGTAGCTATTCCAGTGGGGCAAACTGGCCCTGACTACCTCAAGAAAAGGGTGGAAGGGGTGGGGGGCTGGAAGGAGCATGTCTAAAACTCCAAGTTTGGAGCAGAGGATTCATGATCTAACTCACAAAGAGATCACTCTAGCTTCTGTGTTGAGAATAAACAGTTGAGAGAGACTGCTTATCCCCCAAAGCAGAAGCCAAAACAAAGGCTCACATGCAGGTGGTTGATTTGATCTATGATTCCACAGAGCAGGAGTGAAGGGCAAAAGAGTGATGCAGAAGAAGGAAAGCCAGAAGGAGAATGCGTTAATGAGCTGGCTACTAGTGTGGGCCAAGGGGGTTCGATTTTCATAGGAACCCAGGAGAAATATGTCTCAGCAGTCTCTGCTTGGAGGATGAAAGGGAGAAGCTCCATTCTACTGTCTTCCTTCCCCTGTTGGTCAAGTGTGGCCTCACAGGCCATAAGTATGACACATTTCTGGGTTGCTTATGTACGTGTGCTTAGTGGACTCCTGCCAGTATCTCACCTTGGTGTCAGAAGCCCCAGCACAGGAAGCGAGAGGTATATGGCATGGACTTAGATAAGGTGCTATGATATTGTGACCTGCATGAAGCCGGTTGTAGCCTGCACAGGACTGATTGCCATGGCAGTGGCTAGAGTGAGAAGTGGGGACAAGATGGTGTGAAGTAGTACAGAAGAGGTGCATGGTACCATCCGCCCCTCAAATCTTCTTGGGCCTTTCACTATATCCAGTCCACCCTCGAGTGTCCTTCATGGTGGTAGCTGTCTACATCTCAGCTCAAACTTAATACAAGAAGTTAAGTGGAGCTAGCTATGGTCCCTGTGCTCATAACTGGTCCCAAGACCATAAATGATATTCATCATCTCCCTCTACCAGCACACATCCTACTTGTCCCTCTCCTTGGCCAGCTGATCTGGGTTGGTTGCCTGGCAGGAGACTGTGGGGCCTCATCTCAAGGGATCCAAGCACTTAGTTGCCTTGCTATTGTCAGGCTGTGATTCCAACACTTGTCTTTGCCATGACCGGACAGAGAAGCCCAAGCTCAGTGAATTCTTGAATTTTAGATGTTTCTCCCTGCCCCCAGCATGTGACAGCATCCTGAGCAACCCTGGTGGTCAGGGCTAGTTACTTTCACCTTTATAGCACTGTAACTCCTTTCATTGCTTGCTGGTCTACTGGCAGGAGGATCCTCAGGTGACCATGTTGGGACCATGGCTTCAAGTGCTGTGCCTCCTGGCAGGAGTGTATTCCCTCCCTGGGAATCTGGTGGAGCCAAAGGTCGTAAGGACAAGGAAGCCAAAATTCTTTAAGTGGTTCATGAGACATCATGGTGAGAGTGTACCAATTATCAGCCATTGGTTCATCTTGTACACTAGTGGATGGTACCCCAAATCTGGAGAGTATTGTCAACTTAGCCTGTCCTTCCTTTTCACCTTCAAACATGCTCACATGTGTGTACACAGGCACAGACCCAGGAATGTACACACACACACACACACACACACACACACACACACACACACACACAAGACTGTGGACACAAGCCATTCCCTACCCTGACATTCCATGTCCTACAAGATATCACCCACCCCCAACTCTTCCCTCCTCTGGCTCCCTCTCAGACCATCTATCCTCCAGCCTGTGGAAAAACTCCTAAGAGCACTGAGCTGTTCTTGGTGGTAGAACTACTATGTCTTTGCCCTCCCTGAGGATAACATTCCATCCAACCCGAGACTAGGGTTCAACCTGTAGTCCAAGGCTCTTTCTGCTTCATCCTCTTTCCACTTTCTCAGACACCTCCATGTCTTTCTTCTCTCTCTCTCTCTCTCTCTCTCACACACACACACACACATGCAACAGCATTCTAGGACATTCCTAATGGACACAGAAGCTAGGCCCCAGTGAAAACATGTTCATTTAAACCATATGTTATATAATAAAGAATTTGGTAGGTCTTTGTTCCTAGATCCTGGAAGGAAGCCTCTGAACCTTGCAATTTCCTGTGCTATTCATGGGGGGGGGGGGGCGGTCCTTGGACAACATCTGAGTTTCTGCTACCAGGAGGACTCAGAATGGGGGTTGGTCATGCCTCAAAGACTGAACATGTGATTAGATGGTTGGGATGTTGAGTCACATGGCAACAGATGGACCTCCTGGGAGGGCCAGGGTACTAGAGATTGAGCTCCAGCCTGTGGCCAAGCTTTCAATCGTGCCTACAGAATGAAATCCCAATAAAAATTCTGGACTATGACTTGGGTGTGCTTCTCTGGTTGGTGATACACATTAATGTGCTGGGAGGGTGAGGGGTCCTGAGGACATAGAAATTTCACATGTGGGATCCTCCCAGACCTCATCTGTATCTCTTCTTTTGGCTGATCCTAATTTCTATGCTTTATAATAAGACAGTAATTTCAAGTAAAGTGCTTTCCTTAGTTCTATGAATCAGTCTAGTGAATTATCAAACTTCAGAAGGTAAGAGCTACCTGTAAATTTATGGCCAGTTGGTCTGAACTATGGGTGGCTCTGACCCCTGCCCCCCGCCCCGCAAATTGTGGCTAGTGTCTGAGGTGAGGGCAGATTTGTTGGGGACCTATGGAACTTGACCTGACACTCCAGATAGTTAACATCAGAATTGCATTGCACTATAGCTGTGTGAACTAGAGTGATAATGAACAGATTGGGAACAGCCTAAGGATAAGGTCAGAAGGAAGAGAACAAAAATGACCAACAACAGGCAGATTAGAACCTCTTCCCCAACGCCTGGGTGGCTCAGTGGTTGAGTGTCTGCTTTTGGCTCAGGTCATGATCTCGGAGTCCTGGGATCAAGTCCCATATCGGGCTCCCCACAGGAAGCCTGCTTCTCCCTCTGCCTATGTCTCTGCCTCTCTGTGTGTCTCTCATGAATAAGTAAATAAAGTCTTAAAAAAAAAAAAAAAGAACCTCTTCCTCACCCCCATCTCTTCATCTCTCATAGAAGCAGACTTGCTCTTCTGTCATCTGTTCCCTTGAAACTTTAGAAGACTTTCATTCCCATTGATAAAGAGCACTGCCCTGATCTCTCCAGGGCCCCACCCTGCTTCTCTTCCAGGAACCACCTCTGCCCTCCACTGACCACCCTAAAAATCCCCAAACTAGAGAGTTAACACTGCACAGTGCCCCCCCTCCACCTTGCAGCAAGCTACAACTACTCTGGCAATCGCATGCCCCCATTCTGTTAAATATTTTAAATTTTGGCTCTGAATGCAAGGGGTCTCAGTAGGGGGACCTGTCAGAAAAACCATATTTTCCAGTCTTGAGCAGCTCTGCAGGATTTTTTTTCAAGAAAGACTGGTCCAAATCAAGGTTTTAGGCCTAGAAGTCCTATGCCCAGATAATAACAAAAGAAGTAACTGAAGAGTGAAAAATTCAGGCAATTTGGTTATTTGGCAGCATGTAGATTTAGAAGCAATCTATTCATCAGATTGAGTTCAATTTTTTTTTCTACATCCAGCCAAAATGAGAGTTAGCTAGCTTAGCCGGCAACTCAAAAATCTCTGTGTGTAAAGAAAGGGCTCTAATTGCTCTGTTCCCTCACTCAGATATTTTGGCCAATTCTAAGACACATAAATAAGCCTGTTATTCAGGCACAGAGGAGAATGGGATTTATTAATTTAAATGAGTTGATTTGGAGGTCTCTGGGGAAAGATGCCTGCATTATTCACTTGCTAGTCCCAGGATGTAATTTACAGTGAATTTTCTCTTTATGTTTTGGACCTCGTTGAAGCTAGGGCATAAATTTCCTCAAGTTATTATTATTATAATTCATTATTCATTGAAAGTTGACTCAGTGTAACACAAGCAGTGGGAGAAAGACAGGATCCTCCCAAAGGGCAGGAAAGCCATGTCCCTGACAATTCTGAAGGGAAATGTAAAGAGCTTCTGGGATCAGAAGAGGTGCCGTCTGCCCTGGACTCTGGAGACTCTGGAGCTTTTTGGTATTTGCTAAAGCTTTTGACAGGGAGAGTGAAAATGCAGTCTTTGTGGCAAATTGGCCACATATTGGGCTATTTATTGATCTTAATTCAACAAAGAATCCAATAGGATGAGAAGGGGCCGAGGCAGATGATGGGGACATAAGCAAGGCCTTGGAGTGGGGAATGAGGCTAGGAGATGTTTCCATTTTGGGGCCATTCACTCACTTTTCCTTGCTGGTACTGGGTTAAGAACTGAGGGTTTGGGCCAGTGGAGGGAGTCAGGCCTAGGCATTCATTCCCGGCTACCACCCCCACCTTTGTGCACTTCTCCCCATCCTCCCTCGCCGACCCCCATGTGCTCCCTAGGGAGCAGAAGCATCTCTCTCTCTCTCTCTCTCTTTGCTCCTCAATCACATCAAACAATTGTGCAGCTCAGAGGCACAGGCCAGAGTGACAGAATGTTTTAGAACTAGCAACAGAAAAGCAATTAAGTGCCCCTTGGTGCTGCCTAAAAGTGCAATAGAAATTAGACAGGAGACAAAAATGATTTCAGAATGCCAAGATGGGCTGACGGGTGACAATGCAACGACATCCCTTGCTTCTTCCCTCAAGCATTAATTGAGCATCAGTTGTACGCCAGATTCTGTGCTGTCTTCCCCAAGGCATTCACTATTGGGTATGGGGGTAGGGGTGGGTGGGAGGACACACAAAACAGTGGAACGGATCTGGGGGTGTGAGGAAGTGACTTAACCCCACTAAGCCTCAGCTGTCCTCTCTGTAAAGGCAGAGGGCCACCCTACCTCACGGGACAGCTGTACGGGAAATCCATGTAGTGGTCAGCAGGGCACACGAGGAAGGTTAGCTCTTTATTTCTGTCATTAACAATAGCATCCACACTCCGTGTGCTGAAAAGCTATGCTTTCACCAAGTGACTGCTTTTGTTTGAAAATTTCACGGAGAAATACATATACACAAACACCTCCTATAACTGTACAGTATGATGAATCCTCACAAACATTAAACACCAATGTCATTCATACCCAGCTGGAGAAATAGGGCATGACCAGGACCCCCAGCACACACACACACACACACCGCCCCCAGTCCCATCCCTGAGGAGAACAATTAACTTGACTTAACAGCATGGATTAGTTTTGCCTGTGCCTGTACTTCTTATATAAATGGAATCGCACAGCATGTACTCTTTTGTGTGTGACTTCTTTCTTCAACCTTCTGTTTGGGGGGCTGTTCATCCATTTTGCAACTGACTTGCATGCGTCAGTGAATTTTGCAACTGATTGTATTTTTATGGTGCTCAGAGCCTGGGATGGCCCACCTCTGGAAACTCCACAGGCCCACGCAAGAGGCATTCCACATACTTGCCTTGCTCCTCCTTGCCCCTCAGCCAAATGTCCTCTTGTTCTTCATTTTGCTTATTTTGGTGAAGTGTAAAGGGTCTTTACGACTTGTCCCAAGTCCCATTTCGAGTAATATATTTGGAAAAATAACTATAATAATGGATTTAATGTTAGTTCTTCTTCCTAGCCCAGTCCAGGGCTCCCCTCACTGTACATGTGTCTTAGAGGTACAATGATGATCAAGCCGAAGCTGACATGGTGGCTAATATGCATGGAACACTAGAACACTGTGTGCCGGCAAGGCTTATTCCAGCCTCCTGCCCTGTTCTGACTCAGGAAATCCTCATCATAGCACACTATGGTCCCCATTTTCAGTTAAAGAAACCATGGCACAGAGAGCCTGAGTATCTTTCCCAAGGCCACCCAGTGGGAAAGTGCTAAGGCTTGGATCAGGGACCAGCCTGAGCACGTTGGTTCTGGAACCCCACTCTCAGCCAGCAGCCATTGCTGTCAGGAGCCACACAGTATTGTCATCCCTTTCAAGGCAGCACTCCTGGCTTGCTTCCCTGATCCCCTTCCTCTGCTACCAAAGCACCAATGACAAGCCTGATTTGTAGCTTCCAGCAACCATGTGTGCCTGTGTGTGTGTGTGTGTGTGTGTGTGTGTGTAGCTGGGAAAGTGAGTGAAGGCCCCTGATTTAATGCAAATGAGCACAAGGCTGAAGGCTCCAGCAAAGCAATCCTCTCCCACCCACTCCCTACCCCCTAGGTGTAATTATCAGTATCTTCCTTCAACAGAGCCAGAGCAGCCTGCAATGGCATCAACAGTTTTGAATCAGAGGGAAGATCCTTGTGAATCCAAGTGACCTGCTTGCAGAGGAAGAAACTTGTCTGCCTGGGGAGGATGGCCAGAGTTATAATCTGTGGAAGACACTTATCAGGATGGGCCAGACCAGAAGTTTCCATTTGTTGACTTGATTTCAACATTTTATATACCTGATTTATATACCTGATTTCAACACTTCTCAGCCATCCCTTAAGGCGGGAGTCATCATTTCCATTTTCCAGATGAGAAAACGGAGACTCCAGTAAGATATGGTCCAGTAGTAGAAGCTTGGGCAATCTGGCTTGACTGGTTGTGAAAAGGGACCCTTGGTGTTTGTTAAGGAGAGAAATAAAGCGACTTTTTGTCACAAAATCAAAAGACCAGGGTCTGCGGAGCAGGGGCTTGGAGGAATGTGGGTTCAGCCCAAGCTGTGGCTGCAGGGACAGAGGAAGCACCCCCTGGGCTAGAACAGGCCCCTTGCCTCCAGGAGGAGCACAGCTCATGGGAATTACTCAGAGAACACTCAAGACCCTTGGCTCCCCAGAAAAGCTCTTTCTGTTCCTGCTCTGGTTCCTTCCTTGGGCTTTAACTCTTCTTACCACTTAATTTCTCTGTAAATTCTGTTGACAACTGGCCTGTGCTTTCTCCAAGAACAATACACACCTTGTAATTTATAAATCATTCCATCAATAATTGTCTGCAGAACAAAATAGCCAAGGGCTGAATGGAAAGCATGGAAAGAAAGAAGGCCCACAGCATACAAGGGTGATATTTAAAGAAAAGAGATGGGCCATACTCCTCCCCAAACCCCAGTGCTGTCAAGGGGCTCCCTGTTGTCAGCGAATAATTCCTGTTGTTGGACTTAGAACACAGGATCCCCACTGTCACTACTGAATACCCCATGTACCTGGCATTTCTCAATTAGTATCTGTAATGCTTGTGATAAGCCTACATAGTCAGCATCATTCTTCCGCTCTTGCACATATGGAAGCTAAGGTTCAGCTGGGTTTCAGACAGGGACCCCAGGAAAAAAAGCTACTTTTTTCCTCTGCTTTATTTTCCAGTTCTTGCTAGGACCTGCACCCCTACTTCACTCTACACATGACTTATAATGCAAATAGCATATGTCCTCCTTGTAAGGGACAAAGAGATAATGCTATCTTTGGAGTCTTCCAGCACAGTAAATAACATCTAAGGAGAGGTCATCCTGAATATTCTCTAAGACCACTGACTCCTTGATGCCAAGACCCCTGGCTCAAGGAATGAGTGACTTATGAAGGACACCTGGACCCTGTTCTTGTTCTGGCCAGTTCCTGGATACCTAGGAGGACACATGCACCAGACCACAATTGTCAATAAAATCCCCAGGCCCCAAGCAAATATAAGACACACACGCCTTTTTCTTTTCAGAGTCTCCTGGATGATCCATCTCTGCTCTCTCTTTACATCTTCAGTAAACTCTGCTTTCACCTCCTGATGGCTCACATTTGATTTCCACCTTGCGATAAGCCAATCCTATAGCTAGTCCTTGGCTAGTCCTATAGGACTCCCTCTCTGGGGCCTCGGACCCAGCCTGCCTGCCTCAGGTTCAGTAGACTATCCAAGGTCAGGCAGTTGGCCAGGCTTCCAGCCTTATCTTGACTGACTGTAAACCCATACAGGCTTCCAATACCACCTTGGTCTCTTGTGAGCCATGGCTCATAAGTGTATTTGACTGCAATCCATGGTAAGAAATATCTCCCTGTGTGGGAAATTGCCCCTCTGTCCCTTGGCATCTCCTGCCTTCTGCCCTAAGAGGCATAGGGCACTGCACCTGTGGCTCTGTTGCCCTCTGGCTTCTGATGCCAATGGGAGCACCAGCAGGACATGGGAAAGAGGATAGTGAGGCCAGGATATTTTCTCTCTTGGCTTACTTCCTACTCTATCATAGCAGGCTGGCTGTCCCTCTACTAAAGGCTAAGTCTCCTCTCAAGGTGGCCTTTACCTCGCAACTCCTCTGTTGGGTTCTGGAAACTATTTCCTCCCCATTTCCTTCTGCTCAAGGGGTGGTAACACGTCTGCTGATGCAAGACCCTGTGTCCTACAGATTGGTTTCCCTATGGTTTGGCTTTGTAAATAGTACATTAAACCCTTCTCACATTGTTCTTATTTAAGTGTGTCTTCTGTTCCCTCCTGGGCCCCCAAACGGTATGATGACTTAGCATGTGCACATGATGCAGGCAGGCCAGGTCTGAGGTCTCAGAAGGGGTTCCACAGGATGAGTCAAGAAGGTCCTTGGCTTTGCACAAGGTGGAAATCACACTCTAGGCAGGAGGAAGTGAGAGCAGAATGTTTTGAAGATATATATAGAGAGATAGAGTGTTGGGGAGACTCGGAAAGGAAAAGGAGCATGAGTCTTGTTTTTGCTTGGGGGTCTGGTTTTTATTGAGGATGGTGGTATATGCATGTGTCCTCAAACATCCCAGGAACTGGTCGAACAAGGACAAGTGGTCATGTGTCCTTTGTGAATCACGCCCTGGAGCCAGGGGTCCTGATATCAAGGTGTCTTGAGCCAGCTGTCTTGAAAGACGGTCAAGACAAGCTCACCTGGATGCTGCTTAGATGTAATATGTTATGTTGGAAGACTCCAAAGAAATCATTGACTCCTTGACCCTCATAAGGAGGACATACATTAAGGCATGTATGAAGTAAGGGTGCAGGTCCTAGCAAGAACAGAAGCAGGAAAAGAAGCAAAGGAAAAAAAAAAACAGCTTTTTTTCATGGGGCCCCTTCAGTTGAGAGCCCTCTCCCTCTGTCTCCTTCTCTCATACACACACACACACACACACACACACACACACACACACATCCCTGAAACAAAACTTTCAAGAAAACTTTCCATTCTACCAGGCCCTACCTGCCTCACTAAATAATTAAAATTTATTTTCATGACTCTCATTTTGAAAAAAAGAATTTTTTTAGATTACACCTAAGATGAGGTCCATGGTGGTCATCCAAGTCAATCCTGTCTGGAAAAAGAAGTTGAGGCTAAGAAAAAAAAAAAGTATTTGCTCAAGGGAACTTGCTCTAGGCAAAGGCTATGCTAGGAGCCAGATCTGATGCTGCCGATCCTGCGTGGTGCCAAGCCCAGCAGTCCTCCTGCCCTTGCTTTGGTGACCTTGACTCTCTCATGTTCTTTTCTCCCTGAGAACTGGCTGGAAGATGTTATCTCCACACTAACCAGCTTTCCCCCTTTCCCTGGTGTTTTCTGAGTGCCCCCACTTACTCATCTATTCACAAATGGCACTACCAGGGTTTACAGAGGCCTCACTTGTCAGAACTGGAAGGGGCCTTAAGCAATCCCTCAGCCCAACCCTCTCATTTTACAGGTGAGGAAGCATGTCACCCGAAATATGACATACCACTAAATCAGCACAGGCCTGATTCATAGCATGTTGGCTGACACTGAGCGTAACAGAGAGAAATGTCCAAATGCTCTACAGTGAAAGGCAAAACCGTGGAGCATTCGCAGTCAAGGAGCACCCCAAAAGCCAAGAGGGGCCCCAGCATGACCCACCATAGCTCCACTGCCCCATCCGAAGGAAATGGAATCAAGAGGAATTCACAGTGGAAGGAAGGAAAGCCTGAGATTTCACCTTGATCATCAGGAGCAGGTTTCCCAGTCTCTGGGGCCCTGGCCTCCAAAGTGGGGAGGACTTTAAAACCCTGAGAGTTAAAAGCAGAAAGGGGGACAGGCGTTGGCAGGCAGGAAATATTATAATTTCCATTTATATTTATTTTTATCATTAACAATTTTTCTTTCTATTAATATCCTGGCTCTTGATATTACATGTACAAAACTTATAGATTAATACACTTATTTGGGGAGTGAGAGCTAAACTGTGTTCATTCTTGGGATACAAATCTATAAGGTTCCAGACGCACGCTCTGGGGAACCAGGGACTCTCAAAGTGTGGTCCACAGCTGAATCACCTGAGGAGACTGATTCTGGGGCCCCAGGCCACACCTGCTGTAGTAGATTCCCTGGGGACAAGGCCAGGAATCTCCATGTTAAACAAGCTCTCCATTTAAGTCCCAGAATGGTTGATAGCTGTCCCTTTGCTTCTGTAGCCTGGATGTTGACACTTTGCTAAGGGCAAATGGCAATCTTAGCCTAACATTATCCAGAACCCCGAGGATCCTGTAAATCTTCTTTAACATATAAAAATCCCTTTGGAAACTTCTTTTATCTCTACCCTCTTCCCCCAAGATACATGTTAGTAACCATCCTCCAGCATATGACTCACTGATCTACATCTGAAGGGGGTTCATGACTGAGTTTTTTCTAACCAGTAATAAATAAACTTTTCCTAACAACAGCTAGCCCCCTCAAGGTCCTAGAAACCTTATTTCCAAATTACCTTGGAGGCTTACACTGTCCCTAACTCCCTCCCAGCTTGAAAGTATATAAACAATCACTGCTCACAGCCCCAGTGCCGCTCTTTCTGCCCACAGGTCCTGTCCCCCTGCTTTAATTAAACGCCCTTTTTTTTTTTTGCAATGACGACGTCTTATCTCAAGAACTCTTTCTTCAGAGCCGTCAGCTCTGAACCCCAACATTTCTACATCAGTAGATGGGTGATATCTGGCTAAGTTTAGGGGTAAAATTCTGGCCTTCCCCACCCTCAACCGCCAACCATCTGCGTCTTTCTTAACACTGGCCCCAAATGGCTGGAGTAGGAGAGATGAAGACGCAAACCAGGGATGCTGCATCTTTCTGGCTCTTTCCCTAGCTCAGTTGAGGAAAAGGACTTTTCATTGTCAATGCTTTTCCACTGGCCACTGGAGTCTGGTCACATTAGTGTTTTACATCTGAGCCATAAACCAGCAAATTACCTGTGGGGTTGTTTTAGCTAGGACTCTTGCTTGCTGATGACATTTCCCCTGGTGATAGGTACCAGTTGGAATTCTCCCAGGTGATTGCTATTATCACATTATCAGGAGTTTATCTTGGGAGCATTTGGGTTTTGCTGTTTTAATAACCAAGCCCTGGAGCCTGTGTTGTGGGGTAAAATGTTTAGTCTGATGAAGAGAACTGGTGGGTCCAGCAGCATCATCTCCCACAGCTTGGGCCAGAGCTTATTTAAGAGAGCAAAAGTAAAAGGTGCAAGAGGAGCATTTGCTTAATTGGCCATAGATTTTCTTGGCAATAATTTGAAGCAAGATAAGGGACCTCTTCAAGGTCATGTGTCTGGGCATGGCCAGGTGAGGAAAGGGACTAAGGAAATTCTGGGTGGTTGCCTTTTTAAATGAGTTGCTGATTTCCCTAGTCCTCTCATCTGTCAGTTGATGAACATCTGTTGTTTAACTGATACTTCCTGCCCAGCTGTCCTGGCTCTCAGTCTGGACCAGTAGTGTCTATTTGAAGGCAAAGATGGAGGGCCTGCCCTACTGTCGGGGATACCAAAGGCATTGGACCCAGCCCCCCAAGGCCATGAACCTGCTCCAAGGTTGGGGATTCACTATGAAGCTTGGAGATAGAACAGGTCACTTCTGGAAAGTGCACTGGGCAGCTGTATGTGTCCCAGCTTACACACCACCAGGCTGCTTCCCTGGCCTGGTCTTCTTCTTTTTTTTTTTTTTTTTAATTTATTTATGATAGTCACACAGAGAGAGAGGCAGAGACATAGGCAGAGGGAGAAACAGGCTCCATGTACCGGGAGCCCGATGTGGGATTCGATCCCGGGTCTCCAGGATCGTGCCCTGGGCCAAAGGCAGGCGCCAAACCGCTGAGCCACCCAGGGATCCCCCTGGCCTGGTATTTACTCTAGTCCCAACCTTGTGGTCTGCTGGAGCAGACCCCGTGATTCCTCAGATTTGGCCCAAAGCTGATTTCATAGAGTGGACAGGAGTCTCAGAGATCTTTGAGTCCAGCGCTCCTTTCTCAGATGAAGTTGGGGCCCATGAAAGCATCCATATCTCTGTGCCCTGTTGTGTCCATCCCTGCCTTACGATGTTGTCCTGCAGGGCTGTGAGCTACTGGGCTCCTTCATTCCCATAAGAGAGCTCCATGAAGCTGTGGCCCGCATTCGAATTGGGGTTTAGCACTGGACTCAACACTCCACAATTGTTCAAAATGTGCTGGAATGAATGAATGAATGAATGAATGAATGAAGTGATTTGCCCAAGGATCCCATAGCTGGTGGTGACAGAGCCAGGATGCCCAGCTTTAGCTCCAGTTTAGCATTCCTTACACTGTTCCACCCTGTCTCCCAAGAGGTAGAGCATCTGGCCCCAGACTGCTGGAGTTTGGGTCCTGGTTTATTTCCTAACTGTGAGGTGGCCACAGACACATGCCTCTCAGATTCCCCTTCAAGAAGGGATCGGCCACTCAGCCTCAAGGAGGGCAGTTAGCGGACAGCCTCGGGCTATAGCACCCTCAGGATCCACCTGAGCTCTGGAGTCCAGGCCAGCTCCCCATAGACCATGGCAGGGTTCTGGGCCTGGCCATATCTGCCCAGAGCCAGAGACCTCTAGCAGGCCATTCTGGAACTCTCCAGTGGGTGGCTGAGACACCATGATTGTGTGTGGTGGTTGGAGGCACTTCTGCCCCCTTTTATATTTGTCATGGGCATTACTTCTAATAAACCCCAGTAAATCATAATGTCTGCTTCCCAGACGACCCGACTGACAAGCTATGTGACCTGGGACAAGTTACCACTCTGGCCTTCATTGCTCTCATTTGTCAGTGGGAACTCATGGCCATACCGGCCTCGTGGGGTGGTTGTGAAGAGTAACTGAATCCATGTGGCACCTGACCCACATAAGCACCAGGACACACTAGCCAGTGTTATTACTCAAGAATCCTATCTTGCCCATGGATTTCAGTTGCAGGGTATCTTGCATCCAGGTGAAGGAACTAGAGAAGGATGTAGTCTTGGGACTGATTCAAACATGTTTTCTGGATGCATCTGAAAAGTAAGGTTATAGAAATGCCAACTGCGGTTCCTTTTCCTGGGCAGCACCCAAGGGAGGCTAGCAGGGGGCAGGGGCTGGGGGCCAGGACTGAGCAGAGGCTGTCCCTCTCCTGGGAAGTCCGGTTCTGAAGGTCAGGAAGGCCCATCACGTGCCCAGCTTTAGAGGCTGAGCCAGGACCCTCCACCTGCTCACAGCCTAGTTCCCTCTGGGAAAGTTTGTGAAGGAACTGAGGGGCTACATTTGG
This sequence comes from Canis lupus baileyi, assembly GCF_048164855.1. Taxonomy (NCBI): domain Eukaryota; kingdom Metazoa; phylum Chordata; class Mammalia; order Carnivora; family Canidae; genus Canis; species Canis lupus. The sequence continues at coordinate 63,468,351 of NC_132844.1, read as the reverse complement.
TGCCTCCTTGAGCTCCATTCTCCTCTCCTGTATACCCTTGACCACTTCCCTACCTCAGCTTAGGTCCTCAACTGCTCTGAGTGACCCTTGCAGCTTAAGACATTGGCTCTTTTAAAAACCAGAGAGTTGGGATCCCTGGGTGGCGCAGCGGTTTGGCGCCTGCCTTTGGCCCAGGGCGTGATCCTGGAGACCCAGGATCGAATCCCACATCGGGCTCCCGGTGCATGGGGCCTGCTTCTCCCTCTGCCTATGTCTCTGCCTCTCTCTCTCTCTGACTATCATAAATTTAAAAAAAAAAAAAAAAAAAACCAGAGAGTTCTAACCCAGCCCTGCCTCAGCAGCAAGCCACACCTTTGTCTGTTGCTAGAATCAATTCTGCTTGTGTTAGCAAAGGTGTGGAGGTAGATAAGGTGAGACTCATCATCTGGCTCTGCCGTTCTATGTCAAGAGTCTGCAAACTCTTTCTCTAAAGATCTAGACAATAAATTGTTTTACAGGTTGTAAGGTCTCTGTCACAACACTCTACCCTGATAGCACAAAAGCAGACAATATGCAAAAAACAAACAAACAAACAAACAAACAAAAAAAAACCATGGCTGTGTTCTAAGAAAACTATCTATGAACACATGTCCTTTGGCTCAAGGCCAACTCCTGTTCTATGTCACAAATATGATACTACCCTGGAGAAACTAGTTCCATCACCTGGACCATAGTGATATTACGGGAGGAAAGTAGAGAGAACACACAACAAATTTGGGTCAATGGGCTGTGAGATGTTTGCCCGAAGCTTCTCCAAAGGAACTTTCTCTTCTTTTGCAGGGACCTCTTCCCAGGAAGAAGCTGTGTGTCCAGGTGGTAGCACAGCCACTATTGTGGTGATGGTAGTGGGCAGGGAAGGGTGGTGGCCAGAAGAGAAAACTGACCCAGGAGTATAGCAAAGCCAAGAGAATGGCAAAAAAAAAATGGGCTTGACATCCTGATGCCACCGGGGAATCCCTGGAACAAACCATACCTGAAGCTAGCAAGACTCTGTCTGAACTTTTCAATAATTAATTCATTCAATTATGTTACCTAAGGCGAAGCTAAGTGGTCTGTCACTTACAATAAAAAGAATTTTAACAGATGCAATCAGAGAACTCAGGAAAAGAAGGAATGCTCTCTCCCCTGCTAGGTCACAAAGATGCCTGTCTATTCCCCACACCCACATTCTCACAGATGGAAGGAGGAAGTAGGGGCTGACGTGCAACAGGACCAGAAAAAACTCTGCGCTGCTCAGTCTGGCATCCAGAGTGAGTCAAGGGTTAAACAGATCTATTCTAGCACTTCCGAATCTTTGGCCCTCTGGCCCCAGCTCAAAGGGCCCAGCTCCCCCACCCCTTTGCTCAGTTTCAGCTCCCAAAATGTCATGCAAATTATTGTACTGCAGCCTTTGACAGGTCCTGCTGAGTTAACACAGTTGGCTGCAGAACCCCTTCAAAGGAGGATTGTCTCAATCAAAAGGAGAAAGTCTCCGAGGCCAATTAGGCCCTGCATTATTTGACTGAAGTGTGCCAGATTAATCGCAATTATTAATTACAGGCGACAGAGGGCAGAAATGTAATTATCAACACCTTCTCTATGTGGGAGGTGGCCATGGGCAGTGGCAATCTGAGACCCTGATTAAAGATAATGGAGGTCACCCTTCAAGGTGAGGCTGGGTGAGGGGGTCATTCTGCAGGCCAGGGGTGTGGGGAATCATGGGCCCTACTCAGCGCTGCCAGTCACCCTCGCCCTGAAGGCGGTCCAAAGCAGTTCAAATTCTGGCCTGGGCTCTGTGTGGAGAAGGTGCTGGTAGTCAAGGCGGGACTCGGCTGTGGTCCTAGCTCTGCCCTATTGTACCAGGTGAGCCCCCACTAATCATCTGATCTGGAATTCAATCTCTGGTCTGTTAGTGAGGGGTTGTTCTGGAATTAGCATTTCTCAAAACAGGGTGCTATTGGCACGTGGGGTTGGTCAGTTCTTCCCATGTAGGACCAATTCCACACATTGCCCAAGGGACATATTGACTTAGAACACCTCCTGCCCACCCCAGATGCTGTGACAACCCCAAACCACACACCCATCTCTCAACATGTCCCCTAGGGAGACAGTAGCCCCCCGGACTGAGAACCCCCATCTGATAGCCTTCCTGGAGATCTGGGTGGCCTCCCTCTGCCTCAGTGTCCTCATCTGAGAAATGGGGATCACAATGTGCCTTCTTCATTGGGTGACGGAGTTTCAATAAGATATCCCTGGTAAAAATGAAGGATAGTGCCGGGCACACAGGCAATATGAGAGTTGTTACCCGGTTGGTATGATATACGGGGGGCCCCCTCCAAGTATTTACTATCTAACTTCAACCCTGATGAGTCCATGCCATTATTCCAATTTTAGAGATGGAGGGACTGAGAAGCTGAAAGGTTAAAATAACTTGTCAGATTTCAACAGTAGGTCAGTGACTTCTTAGCCTGGCCGCTTCATGGCCTGTTTGTGGGGGACGTGACAAGCAGGCACTTACTGATTCCTTGTCATCAGTTGTCTGGGCTGTGGAGGTGGAGAAAAGGCAGGACGGTGGCCAGGGTACTGGGGTGATTACTGTCAGCTTGGAGACAGACCGGAAATGAGGGCCTACCTGAGACAGCCCGGCCGCACACTTCTCGGTTATCCCGTCTATAAATCCCAACTTGGGGTTGAGGAGGTCTTCCCTTCACTGGCTTGACTACGATGGTGCCTAAGAGCAGGAAATGAGGGCTGAAGTCCAGGCCCAGGTCTGTAATGGCAAGGCTGTAATGGCAAAGGAATTCATGGTGTGTTGTCCAGAGCGGGCTGCTCCTGGGGCGGCTGCAGGAGGGAAGCCCTGGCAGGATGCTTCTCCTTATTGCTGGGGGCACCAGAAGGAGCTGAGGAGGGTGAAACGGGCCACAGCGTTCTTAGGTGCAGACATTCAGAGCTCAGACAGGGTATCACAGAGAAGCCACAGAAAGTTTAAGGACACCTCAGGGGATGGGAGTCAGCCACTTCTCTGTCACCTTCCACTCCTCACTGTGGTCTACAAGGCCCAGTGACATCTCCATAGTACCCACTCCAACCTCTCTGATGTCATTTTGTGCCACTAGGCCCAGACACACTGACCTTTCTGCTCCTCTTTCCTACCTCAGGGCCTTTGTACTTACAGTCAGCAGGGCCTGGAATGATTTTCACCTGGACCTTCCTATGTCTGGCTGCTTCTTACTATTTGATCTCAGCAGGAGCCCCTATTCAGACAGGCCTTCCCAAACCACAGCTGAGATAGCCATGCAACCCTGAGCTACACCAGGGACTTTTATTTTCTTCTTAGCTGTTATCATTGCTTAATGTTGTTTATTATTTATCAATATAATATTTTGAGTTCCTTAACAGGGTCTGCCATTTAATAAGTCCTCAGTGAACATCAAATAAATGAAGAATGGAGACATACTTCTGATGTTAGCAAATACTCTAAGGAAGAAGACACAGCCCTGCCCTCCGGGAGCCCCAGGCTGGGGGCGGGGGAAGACATAGCCCTGCTCTCAGGAAGCCCCAGTGTGAAGGGACACACAGTTATTTCTCTTTAAACAATAGTTTATCAGCAAATACTAACCAAACACATAAACCCTGAAGGAAGTCAGTCCATGGAGGATTTCCCATAGGAAGCTGCCTCTTAAAACCAGTGACACCACATCTCTGACACATCAAAGGGGTGTCTTTTCTTTCTTTTAAAGAATTTATTTATATCAAAGGATTTTCTGCCTAGACCATCCCTCTAAATCAGAGCCAAAATGATCATGATCAGATGTGGGTAATGAGTGTAATTAGTGACAAACCCCACAAATCCCCCTCTACTGAACCAGACACACCTACCTGACCACTCCTTTAGGCAGTGTAAATACTTATTTACCTCTTGATTGGAGAAAAGACTAGCCACAGACCATTCTTTCTCTCTGCTTGGAACCCCTCCCCTCTTCACCACCTTCTCATGTCCTTTCTTCCATCCTGCCTATATAGAAGCTAGTCCTACTGCAGTGTACAACTCACATTGCAGTCTGCGAGTGTACAACCTATACAACTATATGCAGCAGCCCTGATAAATTTCTAGAGTCTCAGGACTAAAAGAGACTTCAGAAAGCCTAGAGCAGAGTTTCTCAATTTTAGGGTGAAGACAGGGGCTGGGCAGATAAAGACAAGCCAAAATGGTACTGGTCTCAAAGAGCCCACTCTTGTGAGGACAACAGTCTGGTACATGGGTTCAAAGGGGTTTTGCCCATCGTGAGCCTAGTGGGTCCTTCCCACCCCAAGGTAGGTAAATCCTTCTAGATCAAACATTTGTTTAGATCAACCTAATTCTTTGAGAAGCTGTTGGGTCTCTTAGTGGTGACAGAACTTTTCCAAGGTTATGGATTGGCACCTTAATGAAATGGTTGAAATGTGAACCCATAGCTTTTGAGTTCCCTGAGCAGCAAAATGATCTGTCTACTGCATCTCTTCTACCCTCTAAGTCCCTGTTAAAATGCCCTCCTTTCCCTCCCTTCAGCGCACTCTCCATTCTGTGTACTCCATTCTGGTTTCAGATTGAGTACATGCCATGCTTTGGGGTCTTCCTAAGGAAGCCATACAGTCAAGCTGTGACACTAATCATTTTGTCCACTTCAAAGTGGGGACTTTGTAAGGGTTAGTAATAGGGTGAAGAGCAATTCTAGGGGTGATGGGGAATACCCCCCTACTAGATGATAGAGTAAAAATAGAGATCTCAGACACATTTGGATAGCAATTGTAGCTCTGCCCCATGCCGTGGGCATGACCTTGGGCAGTTTATTCAGCCATTCTGGGTTCCAGGTTTGATAACAGTAAGAGGAGGTGAAAATAAGCCTTTCTTTCCCCCACCCCCTTCCGCCAGTGTAGTGAGGATTACATAAGGTAATTTATGTAAAGGGCCTAGTTTGGCACCAGCCACAAAGGCTCACACCATGGCTTTGCCTGTCCCTCTAAAAGCTCCCTCTTCCCTGAAAGCCCTTCGCAGCCTGTGTTCTGCGTGTACATTATGGCTCTTCCCTGTGGAAACCGTTTAAAGGCAGGGACTGTTACTGGGAAGAGATAAAATCCTTGGCACAGCTCAGCCATTACCAGAGATGTTTAACCAGCCCGCATTCACAGGCAGGAGGACACGCATGAAAGCATTTTATCTTCCTCCCACAAGGGGAGCGCAGAGCCCCGTGCCAAGCCGAGATGAAGGCTTGATTTTTCTAAGTAGATGTTTAGGATTCTATGGATGCTTTACTAACTCCCAGTCAAATCACGACATCAAGGAAAGAAAAACCCCATTTTCTGCTAAGATGTCGAAATGGCCCTTTCCAATTAGGCAGTGGGCTTTGGGAGGGGGAGCCCAGGCAGGCAGCGCAGAGCTGCGTCTGCCCATCTGTGTGTTCTAGGGTCTGTGAGCCCCTCAGAGCTGACACTGCACGTTCTGAGTGAAGGGCGGGCTTCCAAGTGATGTCTTGTCCTCTGTGTTGCCCATTAGGTTAGGCCCCTGCTTGTCTCTAGGAGGGGGTGTAAGATTGTTAATTACTAGTCGGTTACATGTTTTGGTTGGTCTAATCATCTACTTTGAATTAGCAAAGTCCAAGACTCTCATAAAATTGCCCACAAGATGCAAGTATGTGCAAACAACACCATCTATCTAGAACTCTCCAACCCCTGGCTCTCCGCAGCACCTCATTTACCAAGAAAGCATAGATTCACCTTTTAAGACTCAGCTCAAGGGTGGCTAATGATAGCAATAACAACAAACATCTGTATGGCCTTTATTCTGCTGGTCACTGCTCTAATTGCTTTCCATGTACTAACTCATTTCATCTTTTTTTGTATCTATAGTGGCTCAAACGATGGCCACAGATTCCTTCTACTCCTCCTGTTGGAGAGGTGGGGTGTATGGTCTCTTGCCTTGAATCTGGGCAGGCCCCAGGTCTGCTTTGACAATAGAATGTGATAGAAGTGATGCTGTGCCAGGTTCTAGATCAAGCCTGAAGATCCTAGCAGCTTTCACTTCCATCTCTTGGCACAGTCTCTTTGGGAGCCCTCGGCTACCACGTAAGGAGTATGATTAGCCTAAACTGGTCGTGATGGAGTGGGCACCTCTGAATGCTATCATCCAACATCCCAGCTAGATCCAGCCTTCCAGTCATCCCAGAGGAAATCCAAGACATTTGAGACCCTCCAGGCCAGCTGAATAAACTTTGAATGACCTCAGCTGACACCACGTGGAGCAAAAGCATCAAACAGCCAAACTCTGCTTAAGTACCTGACCCACCTAAGTCTTGAGATATAATAAGATGGCTGGAGTACTTTGTTACAGAGCAGTAGGTAACCAGCACCTACTGAGCTAAGTACAATGGGATACCATTTGACAGTTGAGAAGACAGACACAGAGAAGTCAAGTAATTTGCCTAAGCTCTTATAGCTATCAAGTGGTGGGGCCAGGATTTGAAACCCAGACAGCCCATCCCCAAAGCCTGTGCTCCCTCCTCTTCTCTGAGCCCTGTATTAACTGTTCTCCCAGTTATCCTAACACCTCTTGAGCTTACTCATGGGGAAATCTACTACCCTACTAGATGCAAAGTCTGCTCAAGCCACACACATACTGAGTCCTGGTATAATTGTACCATCATCAGCACAGAGGAATAATGCTCAGTGTTTGCTGGAAGAGTGGAGGGGAATGGATTAATGGCTGGCTGGCTGGATGAATGGATGGACTTCAATGGGATAGAGCCTGAAAGATGTGGAGGAACTAGAACCATTTGGGATATAGGCTTATTAGAGGTACCAGTAAGGATCAGTATGAGGGAAGCAGAGGGCCCCAAAGGTAAGGAGAGCCACACCACACACACAGGGAGCAAAGGTCCCCTTTGCTAATCATGTGGTTCTTCCCCAGTGCCCTTTCCTCTCCAAGGCCTCGTGAAGAGTCACTCTTTGCAAGTAAGGATTGATTTTGAAGAGCAACTTCTATTTTAGTATTATATGTTTAATCTTTAATCTTTTTTTTTTTTTAAGTAGGCTCCACACTGGGCGTAGAGCCTGATGCAGGGCCTGAACTCATGACCCTTAGATTAAGACCTGAGCCGAGATCATCAGTCAGATGCTTAAATGACTGAGCCACCCAGGTGCCCCACTCCCCACCACCTGCCTTCCTTTTTTAGGCACAGTCTTCACAAGGACCAAAAACAGAGTTACTGAGAAATAGACATGTCAGGAACCATCTAGTCACTATGTGAACACTAATTTTTCCTCTGAATTTCCAAGCAAAAAAGGAAAATACACTGTAGTTAAGGGTTCTGATTTGGGGGAGTTTGGCTGATCTTTTAGAACCAGAAACAGTGACCCCAATAACTACAGGTACAAAAGGGTCATCTCTTACTCTTAGGAAGGAGCCCCTCCAGACACATGTAGCCCACATTGTCATCATCAGTCCACCTCGAATGCAATGATGCTTATCCTTGGCTCTGTCATTGTCAAACGGACATTATCCTGAGATCATTCACCTCTCATCCTCAGTTCTGGATGTCTTGTGCTTCTGGCCAGAGTAGTCAGCACCCTCAAGAGCCTCTAAACCTCTGGACCCTTCTAGAGAAACAAGTCTCTGGGCCCTTCCACCAGCATTTTTCTCTTTAAAATTCCAGGAAAAAAAAAAAAAAGGATTTTGATTATCTTGTTCAAGAGTATTTTCCCAGAAAGAATAGTCACTCCAAACCCCAATGGAAATTTCCATTGGGACCTTTTTTTTTTTTTTCCTGTAACCCCTTACACAGAGCAGCATTAAACTTACAGGATATAATTCCTGAGATACCCATGATTAGCTTCTAGTTCATAGAAGCAGGTATAAAGAGGCCAACAGGCCAGAAGATAGAACTTCTTCAGCAAAAGGCATGGGTTCTGTTTAGAGTTCAGAAAGAGTGATTTGTCATCTCAAGTGGGATTTATTGCACAGATGTTCTTACAGACGGTGTGGTTACACAATGGTTGAGCCAGAGATATTCACTTTCTCATTAACCCCATGAGAGTGACCAGCAGCTTCTGAGCTACAAGAGAGGGCAATAGGGACATCAATGCACACTGATCCCTCCACCCTGCCCTGCCTCCCACCAGCTTCTACCACCCTGCCTTGCTCAAGGCAGATGAATACTCAACTGACCTAAGGAAAATGCTAATCCCAAGCCAAATTCACTCTGCTAGTTCTACTCCCTGCCACCTTCCACCTACACACACACACACACACACACACACACACCTACACACACACTCAATTCTCCAGTCTCTGTTCAGAGAAGCAATTCACTTTACTACCACCTTGAGCATAATATGAATCACTAAACAAAAGCTATCAGACACAGACAAACCTTAAGATAAATTATTTTTGGAATGCTGTCTTTTCTTTTTAATACATTTATTTTTATTGGTGTTTAATTTGCCAACATATAGAATAACACCCAGTGCCCATCCCATCAGTGCCCCCCTCAGTGCCCATCACCCAGTCACCCCCACCCCCCACCCACCTCCCCTTCCACCACCCCTAGTTCGTTTCCCAGAGTTAGGAGTCTCTCATGTTCTGTCTCCCTTTTTAATATTTCCCACTCATTTTGAAGCACCCAAAGGCAAGCTTCTCTAATGTTAGTGAGGATGTGGAAAAAGCCTCACAGGGCCATTGGCTATTCTCTGACCACTTCCCTTTCTATCCCTGTCTCTAGATGTTTGCACTTGCTGTTCCCTCCACCTGGAACACTGTCTTCTGACTGCCATCTCTTCCTGGCATATTATCATCTATCCTTTCAGGTCCAGACATTCCTGACCCCCCACACCCCTGAGGAAGGAGTCCCCTGAGGCCAGGGCCTCCACCTCTCATCTCACTGTGTCACCTTGTGGTTATCAGTGTAGGCTCTGGAGCCATGGCGTGGGCTCAACTTATGACTGCTACTTACTAGTTGTGGGACTTTGCACAAGTTACTAAGTCTCTGTGCTTCAGATTCCCCCTCCATGATAACCACGTCTACCTGAATGAATGTTACCTGTTGTCATCATCACTATCCCTTGGGAGCTGCAAGCACAGGGCTGGGCAAACAAAGGAGCTCAGATTGACTCCTAAACTGAACTATGAAAATAAGGGACTGGCCTCAGTCTGCCGGGAAAGTGAGGGCATAGAGACAATAATGCAATAGGGACAGCTCCAAGAGAAATATGGGGACCTAGGGAGGAAGTTGGGGTTGGATGGCCTACCTAATACATCCTGATTGTCTCTACCAGGCCCTAAAATTTTTCTCAGCACCAACCCCCATCACCTTCTTTGGACTCAGAGACCATCTGACTTGAAAGGAGTCTCAGATCTTCTCTCCAGGGTGCCATAGGCAGTGGTGGGCTGGAAGATGTTAAAAATCAGCTCTCTGGAAAAACAAAGAAGCAATCATGATTAGTAAGTATTGTTTGCCAATTTCTCTGGTGTAAATACTCCCAACCATGGCTGATTGCAAACTACCAACATGCTGTCATTGAATGCAGAGTTCAGAAGAGATGCCCGGTAGCACTCCATTTTATACTATTTCCACTAGATGCCTACAACAGATGTAAATAATCTGAAGAGTACAGATCATAGTAGAATATGGCTAAATAATTAGGAAACGATGTGTTTTGAATATTTCTTGCTTTTCTTTTTGATATAATATTTTATATATTATTTAATAATATTCTTTAACATATTTGATATATTATTTAATTTCTATAACTTCTATAGTATATATAAGTTATATATGTACATATTGTATATATTTATGTATATATTTATAGATGTATAAAGTTTATATAGTAAAATTTTATTTGGGTCCCTAGATGTCTCAGAGGTTGAGTGTCTGCCTTTAGCTCAGGTCGTGATCCCAGGGTCCTGGGATTGAGTCCTTTGTTGGGCTCCCCACGGGGAGCCTGCTTCTCCCTCTGCCTATGTTTCTGCCTCTCTCTGTGTGTCTCTCATGAATAAATACATTTTTTAAATCTTTAAAAAAAACTTTTAAGTTTTATTTATTTAAAGTAATCTCTACACCCAACATGGTGCTTGAACTCATGACTCCAAGATCAAAAGTCATAAGCTCTTCTGACTGAGATATACAGGCACCTCTATATAGTATAATTTTAAATTACAGTTGTGTTTTAAAAGCATCTGTCAAAAGATTCTATCAAAATCCTAGAGGAGAACTCAGGCAACACCCTTTTTGAACTCGGCCACAGTAACTTCTTGCAAGATACATCCACGAAGGCAAAAGAAACAAAAGCAAAAATGAACTATTGGGACTTCATCAAGATAAGAAGCTTTTGCACAGCAAAGGATACAGTCAACAAAACTAAAAGACAACCTACAGAATGGGAGAAGATATTTGCCAATGACGTATCAGATAAAGGACTAGTTTCCAAGATCTGTAAAGAACTTATTAAACTCAACAGCAAAGAAACAAACAATCCAATCATGAAATGGGCAAAAGACATGAACAGAAATCTCACAGAGGAAGACATAGACATGGCCAACAAGCACATGAGAAAATGCTCCACATCACTTGCCATCGGGGAAATACAAATCAAAACCACAATGAGATACCACCTCACACCAGTGAGAATGGGGAAAATTAACAAGGCAGGAAACCACAAATGTTGGAGAGGATGCGGAGAAAAGGGAACCCTCTTACACTGTTGGTGGGAATGTGAACTGGTGCAGCCACTCTGGAAAACTGTGTGGAGGTTCCTCAAAGAGTTCAAAATAGACCTGCCCTACGACCCAGCAATTGCACTGCCTGGGATTTACCCCAAAGATACAGATGCAATGAAACGCCGGGACACCTGCACCCCGATGTTTATAGCAGCAATGGCCACAATAGCCAAACTGCGGAAGGAGCCTCGTGTCCATCGAAAGATGAATGGATAAAGAAGCTGTGGTATATGTATACAATGGAATATTACTCAGCTATTAGAAATGACAAATACCCACCATTTGCTTCGATGTGGATGGGACTGGAGGGTATTATGCTGAGTGAAATAAGTCAATCGGAGAAGGACAAACATTATATGGTCTCATTCATTTGGGGAATATAAAAAATAGTGAAAGGGAATAAAGGGGAAAAGAGAAAATATAAGTGGGAAATATCAGAAAGGGAGACAGAACATGAAAGACTCCTAACTCTGGGAAACGAACTAGGGGTGGTGGAAGGTGAGGTGGGCGGGGGCTGGGAGTGACTGGGTGGCAGGCACTGAGGGGGGCACTTGACGGGATGAGCACTGGGTGTTATTCTGTATGTTGACAAATTGAACACCAATAAAAATAAATTTATTTAAAAAAGAAAAGCATCTGTCAAAATTTCTGAAACTTTCACGATTGGCTCTCCTCTTCATTAGCAACCTTGATGATGCTCTTTGCAAAACATATTCACCTAAGGGCCTTTGCCCTTAGGTGAACCAGGCAGTTTCCCTTGCCTGGTATGCTCTTTTCCCAGATAACCCTGTGATTCCTTCCCCACTTCCTTCAGCTCCTGTTCAGGGATCACTTTGTCCCTTATTAAAAGACTTTCTCTAGCCATTCCTTTTTTTTTTTTTTTTTTTTTTAAAGTAGGCTCCAAGCCCAGTGTGGAGCCCAACACAGAGCTTAAAGTCAGGACCCTGAGATCAAGACCTGAGCAGAGATCAAGAATCAAGAGTCAGACACTTAATGGACTGAGCTACCCAGGTGCTCCTAGCCATTCTATATAAAATAGCAGCACCCCCTTCCCTCAGTACTTCCTAACCCCCTCACTCTGCTGTACTTTTCTCCAGAGCCCTTGACACCCTGGTAGTCAAGGTAACCAGATAGTATTCTCTGTTGTCTGTTTAATCATCATCCATCTGCCCCCACTGGAAACTCTGCCAGGACAAGGATTTCTGTCCATTGTGTTCACTGATCCCCAGTTAAATTGTGTCTGGCAGATAGTAGGTGCTAAATATATCTTTGTAGAATGACTCAGCACTTACAGCTCTTCACAGGGAAGAGGTACAGCCACCACCTCTCATCTGCTTCTAACAGCAGGGAAGTTATGAATACTTCCATTTTGCAGAGGACTCCCTCCCTCACTGTAGAAGTTAGGAGGCTTACAAATAAAGTGGCTTCTCCAAGACCTCAGCTGCTGGAGGATCTGCCAGACTAGACTTAGTCCTCTTGACTGCTAAACCAGGGCTCTTTCCACCATCACGCTGCCTCTGACATAACATAGCAGGAACTCCACTGGGTGAAACACGCTTGAGGCCAGGAATTTGCAGGTCATACTATGCACTGCCTCTCCCGAGCCCCTAGTATGAAGTTCCTGAACACATGAACTGCTCAATAAACATGTTTCTAGGGTGAATTAAAGACAGACAAGTTTTTTTTCCCAATGCCCTCTTTTACCCCCTACCCAAGTCCTATCCTTTCTACCTATAAAATCTCCTTATCAGATACTGGGAAACTCTAATGAAGCTATCAGGGTCAAGCTTTATCTGCCAAGACTTAAATATTTTTTTCAGATCATATGCAATCACAAGCACCTTCAACTCCTATTGAGCACAAGAATGTTAAATGAATGAATTGATGGATGGATGCATAAATAGTGTATTGTGTATGTGGGTGTGTATGTATGTGTGTAAGTGAGAGTTTGCTGCACTAATGGTGGGATTTTAGGCACCCTATGAGAAAGGGAGAGAAGGAAGGATCTTCTGGAGCCAAAGCATTGAGAGGTCAGGAACTGCCCTTCCCTGTCACAGCCCTGAGATATGGGGTCTGCCCCAGAATTAAACAATGTGTTGAAAGGAGAGAGAGGAGCAGAGGGAGTTGTTCATTTTTCTGATGAGTAGTGGGTCCAGAACCTACTCCAATCTCCTTGTTATGCTTTGAGGGATGTTCTTGACTTACAAAGAGGAAAAAACGGGGGATTGGTGGGGAGGGGGCAGGGGAGCCAGGCTCCACAGGTCACCTTCCAGAAAATGAGATGTCAGCTAGCAGGAACGAATTAATAGAAGTGGACCCTGCTGCTCCAGCATCATTCTTGGTAAATCTTGTGTTCAGGAAGTTTCTCCATGGCCTCCACTTCTCAAAGGAGCTGCTGGAGGTGAGGTGTGGAGAAATGCATATGCATATTCAAAGTGAGTGTGTGGTGTTGGGTAAGGGGGTGCAGAGTAATTAACTGATTCTCAGTTCTTCTGAATCTTACTTACTTACTTATAAAGGGGAAATACTGGCTGTTTCCTGGACACCTTTTCCCAGAGAGGCCCAGAGACAAGTTGGGGAGAATCTAGGCCTTCTAGAACCTTGGGCAATGGGAGCTGGAAATGCCTTTGGTGATTGCAAGACTTCCCAACCTTTTGCAATGCTAAGAATGACCTGCCATGATTGCTCAGTAATACAAACTCTAGGCTAGTGGATGTCTTACCTTAGCAGACAACAGACTGACCTGAAGAGCTTTTCAAGCAACTACGGGCTCTGCCCCCAGATTTCTGATTCAGTATCTCTAGTGTGGGGCCTGACAATTTGCATGGGCTGTATAAGAAATCCCTAGGGGTGCCTGTTGCTGCTGCTTCTGGGACTACACTTTGAAAATCTTTCCTAGGCTGGTTGCCTGGACCAGAATCTTCAGGAGAAGGATCTGCAAGCTACTTTCCAGATAATTCTTCCCAGATAAGCATCATGACACTTTAGGAAGCTACTAAAATATGAGTACCACCTGTAGCAAAAGCACCTGGGAGTCTTGTTAAGATGTGGATTCCCAGGCCCTGCCTTGGCTCTTGAGGGTGCAGAACCCCTGGGGGTGGGGCCCAGGAATCAGCATTAAACCAGATCCCCAGATGATTCTAAGCTAATTACAGTTTGAGAGTCATGTGACCTTATATAGCCTCTTGTGTTCAGAGGAGTAAATTGAGGCCCAGAGGGTACATTTGCTGCCCAAAGCCCTCAGCACTATTTCGTGACCAAAGTGAACCCCAAGCAGGGCTGTTTTCCAAGAAGGGAAGAATAGTCCAAGGTTAGGGCAAGCTTGAGTTTTCCTGGGAATCCCAAACTTCCCGGGAAGTTTGGCTGAAGTTCTCTGAATCCTGGACCTCTATCTTCAGGTGCAGGAGCCACAAGGCACCATTCCCCAAACATACCACTCTCCCTTCCATTGTGGCACCTTGGTGGTTTGCTTCATTTAAGGACTCAGCCAGGGACACCCTTTCCTCCTCCTGGAATCTTTCACGTCTCAGCTCATCTCTCTGTGAAGCTCTGGAGACCCCCAGCAGATAGCATGCTCTCCTCTGGACTTGCAGTGACCTTGCACATTTGTCCACTGCTGCTCTCACTGCTGTGACAAGGACCAACTTATGTAAACTCCCAAGTGTGTTTGTCCTGCTTGGACACCTCTGCTGTACTGGCTGTGAGTAACAGGTATGAGAGCATCAGAACAATGCTACCCATGGAAGCACTGGGGAGGTGTGACACAGATGGGCTGGAATTCTGGCAAAAGCAGATACATCTAGAGAACATTTTCCAGAAAGAAGAGGAGAGTAAAGGAGATTGTAAGAAGTTTGGGTCTCCGTGAGATGTAATTCCTACCTGATTCCTCTCCTTTCTAAAGAATCTTTAGCAAAACTGCCCATTATTTTCAAAAAGCTTTTGGATTCCATCAACAAATGAATGGATAAAGATGTGGTATATTTATATATATGTTAATATATTATATATATATGTTAATATATTATATATATATATAAAAGGATATTACTCAACCATCAAAAAGAATGAAATCTTACCATTTATATCAATGTAGACTGGAGGGTATTATGCTGAGTGAAATAAGTCAATCAGAGAAAGATAATTATAGAGTTTCACTCATATGTGGAACATAACAAACAACACAGAGGATCATAGGGGAAGGGAGGGAAAACTGAATGGCAAGAAATCAAAGAGGGAGGCAAACCATGAGAGACTCTTAACTCTAAGGAAAAACTGAGGGTCACTGGAGGGAAGAGAAATGGGGTGTGGTAACTGGGTGATGGGCATCAAGGCAGGCATGTGATGAGCAGAGGGTGTTATATGCAACTGATGAATCACTGAACTTTACATCTGAAACTAATGATGTACTTACTATATATTGATTAATTGAATTAAAAGTAAAAAGAAAAAAGCTTTAGGATTCAGGTTGTTTGTATTTTTACTGTGATACTATGCTGATACCTGCCTTTGATGGAATCAGGAAGATCTATTCTCAAGGGGTTCTGAATACTCTGTCTTGTGTTAATCATGCCTACTTCTCCAGTTACCTTAAACTCAGTGGATAAAACAATAACTCTTTTTTCTCTCTTATGGTCTGAAATTTGGATGTGGTTTAACTGGGTGGTGCTGACTTAGGGTTTCTCATTAAGCTGCAGTTGAGATGTCAGTTACCTGAAGGCCTGACGGGGCTGGAGGAGCCCGGGGGGAGGAGGAATGGCTTCCAACATGGCTCCTTCACATGGCTGCCAAGTGGATGCTGGGCTGGTAGGAGGCTGCTGTTCCTCCTCACCTTGGCCTCTTCCCCCCAGCACAGGAAATTCAAGAGAAGGAGAAGCAGAAGGAAGTGACAATGTCTTTTGTGATCTAGCTTGGAAGTCACAAATCACCACTTTTACCACTTTCTGCCGACTAGGAAAAAAATCACCAAGGCCAGCCCATATACAAAGGAGTTTGGCTCCACCTTTTGAAGGGAGGAGTACCAATGATTCTTGAGTAGATTTTAAAATACTCCAAGTCATAGTCCATGGGAGACTGAGTACCTGGTGTACTTAGTGTCTGGTACATACTAGATGCTCGCTAAGTGTCTGGTGAACTGGACTGACAGCCCATCTTTCCCTAGGGCCACTCTGAAGCTGAGATGGGATTGGAGACAACAGCCACTGCCCTTGAGCAAAACTGTCCTTGGGCATCTCTGGCTGCACAATGCTGTTCTTGGGCTCTGGCCTGTCTGGTTTGTGCGGGACAGTCTTCCTTGGCCTGGATCTCTGACCAACAGTGTCCCTCTCGTCCTGTGCACACCTTTGGCTCCCAGCCTTCTGCGCGTTGCCTCTACAGTGCCTGACCATTGGCTCTTCAGGGCTCCTGCATGTCTCCTGTCTACAGTAAAAGGCCTGGATGGGCAGCCACTTCCACTTGGAGTTTGTTTCCAGGCATGGGTTCCTTCTAAAGAGAGATTATTTTATTCCGCTGAGACATGGCAGGGGCAGTTCAAGGGGGGTGGGAACAAATGGCCACCACAACATGGAAATTAATTAAACAAGTTCTTTTCCTTATGGTCTTTATATGCCCATGGCAGCCACCAACACTTTGCTCAGACTGCTGCCCCACCCAGCACCCTTCCTTCTACTCTCTGCCTGCAAATCTACTACCTGGGAGACAGCATGGCTAGTGGAAAGTCACTTTCTCAGCCTCCGATTTGTAAACTGCAAATATTACACTGTGTCAAGGCCTTATTCGAATGCTTAAATGAGAAAACAGGCTGGAGAGTGCTTTTCATAAAGTATTTTATAAACCGGTATATGTAAGAAATCATCATTTTTTCTTTCCATCCTCCACAGCCCAGCTCAGATTCACATTGATGAACCCTTCCTGCAATTAGGTCTCAACCATACGTCTCTGTATTTAATCTGGACATCCTCAACTTTGTCCTTTCATTTGTGTTAGACCGGTTCCTGACAGCGAGTGTAAGCTCCACAGGATTTGCCTGTGTCTCTCCCGCCGCACACAGCGTGGTGCTGGGTACACACGGGTGCTTAGAGCATCTGTGCCGACAGACCACACTGCAGGCATGCTGACCTTTGGGGGCCTGAAACAGAATTGCTCTCCATCTTCCATTCTCTGTCTATGATCCTGTTGAGGCCCCTTTAGTGGAGACTATGCCATTCTGTGCAGTCGTTTCCAGTGTCTACTTTGTTTCTAATGGCCTATGCCTGATGTTCTTTTCAAAGAACTGCCTTTGAGAACTGCCTAGTCCACACTTGTAGTCAGCAGGCTAGTAAGTGCCTGGGAGTTAGGGCCCCCTCCAGCCCCCAGCAGCCTTTAGTCAATGATCAGCTGGTGCAAGAGTCTGGTTCCCCTGCCTTAGAGACCCCAGGTGAAATTTACACTGCAGAGCTCCCCTCAGGATCAGGCTGAGGCTGGGACCTGTACCTTGCTTCACCTTCCTTGTCCTACTTCTCCAACTCCTTTCGGCTTCCTAAATCCTTTGCACACAGACCCTCAGCTCAGGACCTGCTTCCAGGGAACCTAACTAAGACATCCTCGGCCGTGCTCCTAGCAGAAAGAGCAAGGCAGCACTGTTGAGCCATATGAACCAAGGTTCTGCAGAAAGGAAAGGTAGGGAAGAAAATCAAAGACCTTTTCCTCTTTGGGCTGCTTCCTCATCACTACCAACAAACACCATAATTGTGAAGAAAAAAAAAAGTGATTAATTTTCAGTTTACCTTTTCTTTAACATAACAAACTTCTGCTTTTTGAGGCTTAATTGGATCTATTCTTGGATGTGACAAAAAGTTAGTTGAGATGAAAGGGGCATATCAAGGAAAAAAAAACATTCCAAGTGAATAATTTAAGATCACATCCATAATTAATGGCATTTGGCATGCTTCCCCTGGAAGCCTAATCATAGCTCGGGATGTGCTAATTAGAGCCGTTTGGTGCAAATCAGTTGGTGCAGGTGTGGAGAAGCCCGGCTCTGGCTCTGGCTCTGTTCCTTTCAGCACCGGTGGAGGCAAAGGTTCCAGAGCCTCAGGCTGGGCAGGGCTTGAATAAAGAAATGGTGGTGTTCCATTTTGAAATGAATTTTGGTGGGAAATGAACTTCTTTTTCTGTTGAAGAGGGGGCAGCTCTGTGTGTGTTTGATGGTAAGGCACAGCAGGATGGCTGGAGAGGCTTTTTAAGTGAGATCCTCCTGCTTTATGGAAGACGAGAGAATCCAACAGGGCCAGAGTGGGGGGGAGGGAAGCCAGGAGAGGGCTGGGGTCCCCTCCAGCTCCTGCACTCAACATACAGGGGGATGGGCAGGATGACCTGTCACAGAGCCAGGGCACCCAGGATCAGGTAAGGCACCAGGGCATCTTACCGGGTTTA
This sequence comes from Canis lupus baileyi, assembly GCF_048164855.1. Taxonomy (NCBI): domain Eukaryota; kingdom Metazoa; phylum Chordata; class Mammalia; order Carnivora; family Canidae; genus Canis; species Canis lupus. The sequence continues at coordinate 63,450,176 of NC_132844.1, read as the reverse complement.
CTCTTCTATGTCTGCTTTCCATTCCAGGAGGCTGAAACCATGGGTTCAACCCTGGGCTTCCTGCTCTCTGACTGCTGGTCAGATTTGGCACCTTGGGAGCTGCATGAGACGGACGGAGAGAGCGTTTGCTTAGCTTACTCACTTTCCATCTCCCTCCTCCTTGCTGTGATCTGCTGAGCCCTAGAAAGAACATTCCAGTTCTTTAGGGGCAGCCTCCTCGGTGCTTGGTGAACTGGGCTTCTGAGGGGCATACATTTCACCCCTCCCAGCCTGGCTACAGCACTCCACCTCCTGGTTTCCCTATCTGCCCACAACTTTGCAAAAAGCCCCTTTATTAAACTCTCTTTAAATGATCCTTATTTGAGGGTGACATTTCTTAAATGCTCTGTCAGGACTCTGAAAAAAGAATTATTTCACAAGAGTGATATTCTTTTTAAATGGAGTTCTGTTCCTTCAAAGCCAATATTTTGGCAAATGTTTTTTGCCTTTTGAAGGGAAATCTTTATAAAATGCAGCCCTTATTTCCCTGCCGTCTTACAGAGAAGCAAGTACACATGATTTAGAAGCTTCTCTAGATAACCCTTCCTGAACATCAGCTGTTGTACCGTGCGGGGCACTGCAGACTGTTCCGGATTCAACTGAGTCAGAGCCCTAACCCACTAGTGGGACTGCATTTGAAGATGGGGCCTGATTTAAGGAGGTAATTAGGGTTAAATGAGATCATAAGGGTGGATGGAGCCCTTCTCCAGTAGGCCTGCTCTCTGTATGAGAACTGGAAGAGACACAGGGCTAGAGGGCTCGCTATCTCCTCCCAGCACACAGAGGAAAGGCCCAGTGAGAGAAATAGGCCATTTGCAAGTCAGGAAGGGAGTTCTCACCAGAAGGTACCCCTGCCGGCTCTCTGAGCTTGGACTTCTAACCTCCAGAACTATGAGAAAATAAATGTCTGTTTAAGCCACCTGGTTTATGGTATTTTGTTTGAATAGCCTGAGCATGGACTAATACGGAGACCCAGTATGTGACTGTTTCCACTCTGACTTAAAGCTTCTCTGCCTTAGCTCTTTCCACCAGCTCTTACCCCTTGCTGCCAATAGTAGTACTACCTTTAGCAGAGTCATCCTTACCTGCTTCGTTGCTTACTAGTATGAAACCAGACATCAAGTAGATTAGAATTATGTATAAAATAAGAGTTAATAGGTTCTGAGTGAGGGCCTAAATTGCTGGTCCTTGAATTCAGCATGTATTTTAATGCATAGACTTCATCATGAGGATTTTTTTTTTTTTTTAATACCCAGAAGCCCTGCCTTTCTGACTCTGGAATTCTTGTTACATGCTTATACAGCTGAGGTTGCCAAATTGCCAGCACAAGGATAAATGTGGCATCACAGACACTTTTCTACTTTTCGTTGGTGAACCAACTGGTTAGAACACAAGGAAATTTTAAGTCTCCTCTTATACCCAAGGATTGTTGGGCATGAAATGATGAGAAACTGGGCTTCTGTGTCCTTGTCATGTGCCCCCTGGTAGGAGAGAGGACTGTGGCTTCATCTGTCCCAGTGGGGTCCCAGGGACCTTGATTAGCTCTCAGGTGCCACGTGAGCCATCTTTGTCCTGGCCTGGGCGGCACCGCCACCAGTCAATACGGGCCGATTTTACAACGTGCTCCCCGTGTAACTGTGCGCACGACTCCCCTCCAACCTCCTCGGCTTGTAATGCTCATTGGCAGAGACAGCTAATCAATAGTTGCTCCTCACCAGCCCCGTAGATATCGACTCAGGGCTTGGGAAGACTTTATAAGGAGTCATCGGGGGGATTCTTTTAGTTCAAATTGAATTGTGGGCCATTAAATCTCTTTAGTAAAAGACTGCTCCTCATATCATATGCCAATGCGCCCTCTGAATTTTTAACCAGCTTCAGAGAGCAACTGCCTTTGCTAGAACCATCTCAGCAGGTCCTGGGATTTTTTTTTCTTCTCCGGCAGATCTGGTTAATTGTTATGGATTTTCCAGCAGGTAAAAGCATTTGGAGTTTGGAAAGAGTAGGCTTTGTTTTCTTTTCAAAAGAAAACCAATTCAGGTGGCTCTGTCTGGAGACACAGGAAAGAGTGAGGGAAGAAAGGAAGGAGAGGGAACAGCAAGAGGAGAGAGAATGGGACATGGGGTGCCTGCCATTCAGGACATCTCAGAGGAAACTTGATGTTGAACAGATAGATGCCACTCCTGGGCACCCACACGCATACAGTGGAACACACAAGCAGACCTATGTGCCCACATGCAAACGTGTATGCACCAACACATGACACTGTTCAAGTGCATGCAATACACAAACGGGTGGTCATGCATATGCACATGCACGTGCATCACACAGCCCAGCTCCATCACTGTTAACTCACTGACGGTGGATGAGTTATGTAACTCTCCCAACTGTGGTGCCCCCGTCTATAAACCAGGAGGCAGTCCTTATATAATAGGGTCACATGCAGAATAAATTAGTCAACGGGTGAAAATCTTTGGGCACATCTAGGTAGTAAACATCTGGTCCCCTGCCTGCAATCCTTGGTGAGGTCTGCCTTGGAATCAGAGATGGGAGGAGTCTTTAAAACCCTCATTTTATCAAAGAGCACCCCAAGGCTCCCCCCAAAAAGATATGGTTTGTTCAAGGTCACTGAGTGAGTTAGTAAATAGGCCAGGACTAGACTCCTGGTCCCCTTTTTGTTTTCTGTTGAACTGCCTTCATCAAGAAGGGAGAGGCCCTGTTGGCCCCAACAAGATTAATTGTTTTTATTAACAACTCACGTTTGTATAACATTTTAGTCTTTTCAAAGAGTAAAGGCTAATTAAAAATTGCAGCCCTAAGAGACGCTGCCCTGGGCCTCTTCTGGGCACCCCTGCCCAGGGGGAAGGGAAGGGAAACCAGAGAACAGGCCTCATTTAATATGAAAATGTCAGTCTCAGGTCTGACCTCCACAGCCTGGATGATGTCCTTAAGGCAGGGTGGAGTGGGGGTCACCCAGGGACTGACTCAGTCTCCCTTGCCTGGCAACAGCTGTCGATTCCAGGAAAGGCACAGTGCACAGTGAGGGCAGGTGGCAGGCCAGGCCGGGCACCAGAGCCCAGACTCACAACAGTTAATTGCATACACAGGGCATGTGAGACTGCAAATGCCTGTGATCTTGTGGAGCTCATGCTTTAATAACATTCAAGCATTTGCTCCGAGCCGGGTGCTATTATAAAGCTTTCTATGTAATCACTCATGCAATCTTCAGACAATTCTATGAAGTAGGGTCTATCGTTATGCCCATTTTACCAGTGAAGAGGCAAAAGGAGCTTAAGTCACAGGCCTAACCTCTAAGTCGTAGAAATGGGATCTGAATCCACATACCCAAATGAATCTACTGTCTTCCACCTGTGCGTCCCTGAGTCAAAGACTCTAGTGCAAATAGTCTATTTAGGAGCAGGTCCATCGTGTCCATCGAATGATGAGTGGATAAAGATGTGGTTTATGTATACAATGGAATATTACTCAGCCATTAGAAATGACAAATACCCACCATTTGCTTCAACGTGGATGGAACTGGAGGGTATTATGCTGAGTGCAGTAAGTCAATCGGAGAAGGACAAACATTATATGTTCTCATTCATTTGGGGAATATAAATAATAGTGAAAGGGAATATAAGGGAAGGGAGAAGAAATGTGTGGGAAATATCAGAAAGGGAGACAGAACATAAAGACTCTTAACTCTGGGAAACGAACTAGGGGTGGTGGAAGGGGAGGAGGGCGGGGGGTGGGGGTGACTGGGTGACGGGCACTGAGGCACTTGATGGGATGAGCACTGGGTGTTATTCTGTATGTTGGTAAATTGAACACCAATAAAAAATAAATTTAAAAAAAAAGGAGCAGGTCCCAGGAAACAGGAAGAGGAGTGGGTAAATGGGGTAGTGAGGAAGGGAGGGAATCCAATGCCACATGCACTGAAGATCTGATCACCAACTGCAGGAGCTTTAGGAGACAGCTGTGGCTTGAAATTTTGTGCCTGGCAGTGAGGAAGCTGGGGCATTCATACACCTACTTCCAGCAAACACAGGTTGAGTTGCCCCTGAGTTGTTCATGCCAGCTCTTCTCGTTCGCCACAAGCAGGAGAAAAGGCTCCAGGGACTAAGGAAAGCCCTCGGTCCCAAAAATAAAAAGCACCTGCAGGCATTCAGAAGGTGGCCGGTGTGCACAAGAGGGGATGTGTGTGGGGTGCGACTGTGCTCCATATGTCTGCCCCAACCTTCTAGATGGCACATGAGGACAGGGATCGTCACCTCCAGCTCAGAGATCAAAACAGGGAGACCCACAGGAATATGTTATTAAAGATATGAAGCACCTGCCATGCGGGGCCATGTCCCCTTCTTCTCCTGGTTTCTGTCTTGCAGATGAGCCTCTTTGGCACCATTCCATGAACTTTCCCAAGTCCTAACACAGAATGCATCTTGTCAGGCCTGGCAAGGGGTAATTTAAGTTCAGGGTGAGACAAAGACCTTGCTGGACTACACAGCCTCACCTGGCCTGCCCTTGCCCCCCACCCTTGGCCTTGAATAGCTCCACAGATACCCGTGAGTTGAATCATGTGTATGCCTCTTCCTAGCCGCCACCCACCCCCGCACCCAACTGGAGAGTTAAGGCAAGGCAGGGAGTACAGGCAGGAGAAGGGGCTGGTGTTCCACTCCTAAAGTGACACCGGGCCCCGAGGTTGAGGCCTGGGGCAGTAGCAATGAATATGCACCTCCTCGTTTGCTTGGGATTGCTGTAACTGGGCTGTTCGGTTAACTAAGTATTGGGAAATGCCAATGAACATGGAGAAAAGTCAATAGACACATGTAAAAGGCAATCATTACATTTAAAATGATTTCCCTCTCAAAGGCCTCAGGACACTGTTGCTATCAAGGAAAGAAGTGGGCCTCTGCCAAGCCCGGAAGTGTCGGTCAGCATGGGCAGCTGCATGGGCCTGCAAATCAGACTGGCCTTCTCCATCCAGCCAGCAATGACTTACTTGTCAGACGATGCCCAAGGGGACAGTGTGGCCGGGAAGGCAGATCATGAACCAGCAGGTTCACAGTGACTCCCACTAAAGGGTCAGCCTTCCTTTTGACCTACCTAAATTCATATTGTCTTTATTCCAAGCACTCTGGGCAGCACCGAGATTCAAAAGAGTCTCCGGCCTTATGGAAACCCTGGTGGCCTCACCTGGAGGTGACATGTAACAAGTGACGGTGCCTCCCAGAATAAGGATTACAGTCTCGGAAAGGTCTCTGAAAGCACAATGCCTGGTGCTGGGTGTTACTATAACAGTCGCGGTCTCCCCGTCTGAAAAGTTCGCTCCATGAGGGGAGAGGAAGGGGGTTATCAGCTTCCTTCCCACCCAGGCAACAAGACCTGGCACATAGTGGGTGCTTTGTATGTAGTGGATGAACCAATGAGTAGTGAATGAATTATGCCAACTGCTGATACATCGTAACTTCAGGCTTTATTCTGTAAGACCGGAACCCTGGGTTAGATAAGACAACCTCTATTCTTGCCTTTTAATACCATCACACCCCTATTCATTAATATTTTCTAGAATCACTTTTTTGCTAGTGTCTCTTCTATTAGAATGAAAGCTCGACTGGGAGGTCCTGGCTCCCTTGTTGGCTGTGAATCCCCAGGGCTGAGCACTGTCACAAAGTCTGTGTCCAGTGATTGACATAAGGGAGGAGGGGAGGAAGGACAGGGGGAGGAGGGGGAGGGGAAAATGAATATAAAAGGTGGAGCTGTGTCTTGGAAAATTGCAGGCACCTCATTGAGCACCAGAAGCTCTGGCTTGTGATGGAAAGGAGGGAGTCCGCGGGCTGGGACTAGGTGGGGGTGCAGCAGATCTGCAGGGATGGGTCCCCGAGCAGGAGCAGGTGGACTGTCCCCTGCCCTGGCTGTCACTCCATGAACCCCTCGCTGCCCCAGCTCCCAGCCTGAGCTGCTGTTCCTGCAGCAACCTCTGCACTTTCCCAGGGAACACGGTCGTGGTTCTGGGTCACTGATGCCTGTTAATGAACCTGACCTGTGGAGGGATTTAATTCCCTCTGTGCAGAGGTTGGTCTCCTTCCCCTCAAGGGGGAAGGGGTAAACCCTAGGGGGCCAGGCAGCTTCACCGGGGAGCTCCACCACCTAGCTCCCTAGGAGCTTGTGCCAGCTTGCAACCTCCCGCTGTGCTTGGAAAAGGCACAGAATGTCCCCGTTTGTTTCTTGGTAAAAAGCAGTGGTTTCCACTTTGTAATTAGGATTACTCTGCTTGCAGCATGATGTTCCTTTTAATCACCAAAGGGTAAGCTCAGCTAGCATAATGCAACCTGTTCATCCTCATGTACGTGCGGGCAGGAGGGCGGAGGACAGCGGGACCCAGGGATGAGCAGCGGACCAACTCAGCCAAAACAGGGGAGACGGAGACTGGGAGAGAGCATGCTTGCCTGGAAGAGAACAGCCATCTCTGGAGCTGGAGGAGACTGGAACAGTGCCAGGAAGGGTGGAGGGCCTGGAGGAGCGACAGCTGCTGGAGCAGAGACAGAGAAGTTCCTAAAACCTGCACCTAAGGAGCCCCAGTCGGAGGGGGAGACACAGCCCTGCCCTCAGGGACCCCCAGTCTGAGGGGAGACACAGCCCTGTCCTCAGGGAGCCCCGGTCTGAGGGGAGCCCCAGTCCTGTTCTCAGGGAAGACATTGTATTAATGCTCTCAGCAAGTTGGAATAGTGGAGGAGCCCCTAGATGTTGGCATAAGGCACAGCCCTGTCCTCAGAAAGTTCTCTATCCCATTAGGGAGATACATTCTTAGCTCTCAATAATTCTCAGTCTGATAAGACAGATCTTTGACCTCAGAAGTTTCCCCAGTCTAATGGCAGGCATTATACTCCATGACCGTGCTACTATGTCAAGCAACATGTTAGAAGCATCCAGTACTCAGTTTACCTGGTGGTGTCTCAGGGCCTCGGTTGCAGAACTCCAGGGGAGTCACCCACAGGAGCACAGGACCATGTGCTCTATGATGTACAACGCACGGCCAGTAAGTAAGCACGCCTACTGCTGAATCACAGATCAGACCATGGGAACAGGGGGAGGCCAAGCCCAAGGACTCAGCTGAAAAGGGCAGAACCAGGACTTGAACTTGGGTTTCTAAACTCAGGTCAAGTGCTTCTTGGACAGTTCGTGATCTGTAGGGGGTGAAGTGGAACAGGGAGAGGAAGAGAGACAGAGAGAGCGCGCACAAGTCCTCCATGTGCATCCTTGTGTCGTGGCCCAGTTGCTGGAGAGCCATCTGAAGGGACAGCTGGCCTGCAGGCAGCAAGCGGCCCCTGTGTGCAGGAGGAAGGGAGAAGGGGAAGTGAACTTGGAACCGAGGGAGCCAGTCCAAGTTTACATCATGGGACTGGCCAACCCTGGGAGTAACTGCCACTTGATCCCAGTGGGACATCTGTGGAACTTCCTGGAACAAAGCATCTTAGTGTTATACAGCCTGGGATTATGAAAGGGAGAGAAATTATCCATTGTTGCCGCTGCTCCCAGCCAAGGGTGACCCACGCTTTCTGGTTGCTGGCACCTGAGCACCAAGCAAGTGCCCACCAGAGACCGTGCTGTTTGCTGTCCGATCTGCTAGACTCCAAGACCTGACTTTTACTGCCTACCTCCTTGTATTCACTGACCTTTGTCCCACATTTTTTTCCTTAAACTCAGCTTTCCAGGTTATCTCTCAACTCAGGCAAAAGACCCAGCAGGTGGAAACCAAAACTATCCCTCCAGCAGTAATAACCACTACCTGAAGGAAGAGCTCCCATGGCCCAGACCACCCAGACCAGTTTGAACTCAAACCCCAACTCAGGCCTGCACAGATGGACCTTGGAGTGACCACAGAATGTCCAACAGTTACTTTTACCTCATTATAATACTAACGTCTCACCCAAGGATGAGCATAAGCCTCATTTACATAGCATATAATGTATGTATAGACGTGTTTTCTTTTTTCCTTTTTTTTTTTTAAGATGTTATTTAGGTGATCCCTCAGTGGCTCAGCGGTTTAGCGCCTGCCTTCGGCCCAGGGCGTGATCCTGGAGACCCGGGATCGAGTCCCGCATCGGGCTCCCTGCATGGAGCCTGCTTCCCCCTCTGCTTGTGTCTCTGCCTCTCTCTCTCTCTCTCTCTGTATGTCTCTCATGAATTAAAAAAAAAAATCTTAAAAAAAAAGATCGTATTTATTTATTCATGAGAGACACACAGAGGCAGATACATAGGTAGAGGGAGAAGCAGGCTCCCTGCAGGGAGCCTGATGCAGGACTCGATCCCAGGACCCTGGAATCACAACCTGAGCTGAAGGCAGGTGCTTAACCACTGAGCCACCCAGGTGTCCCATAGACACATTTTTCTTAAAGCATCTTTGCAACCTTAGGTCCACCTGTACTTATGATGACAGGGCTCCCCCATCTAAAAATTCAACCTAACCCTAAACAGAAGGAACCCATCCACCCTTGCTCCAGGAGTCTTTGGACTTTGGGAGCTATTACCCATGATCTCCTTATTAGCTGCAAATAAAGTTTCCTCTGTGGGACAATTCAACCTGGTATGTTTCTATCTGACTGACCGAGGAGGGAACTCACATTAGCTCTATTACAATGCTGTAGCATCAGAGAAGCCCTGGGCAGGAAGTAGGAGACACATGGCACAGGAAGAGGTGCCCTCTAGAAGCTCTTTCCACGCTGGATTGAGACCTCTATGAAATCAGGGACTACATCCGCTCTACCCTGAACCTGGTAGAGGCAGGTGCTCAGTGAAGGCCTAGTGAATTGCCTCTGACCAGCCCACAGGAGCAGAGCTTAAGATTTGGGGTAGGATCCGACAACTCAGTGGCAGCCATGGATCCCAGCCCATGTCTCCCACTGCTCATCAGCCCCGCATCCATCTTCTGGCTACCCTTCCTTCTCCTGCAGCTCCTTCAGCAATGACCTGGTAGGACTGAAGTTTTTGGTTCTCAGTGACCTGTGACCAAAGCCACTGCAGCTAATTAGCACCAGTCTGTGTGTTTGACCCCTGCCCCGGGCTGGCGCACACCACCCCCTGCTCATTCTCATTAATGGGCTCAGCGCCTGCCTGGCAACCTCCACCCTCTCTCCCTTCACATGATTTAGCTTTGAGCCCGAGGCTTTCTTTCTGGTTTGCTTCACTTTGTAATGAACACCTCTGGTTGTTCTTCTCCCCCTGCACAATCAGTGGATTGTGTATGATGCTGGACTGGGTCCCCCACAGACAACCTGAGGAAGTCATGGACCCTGCTTTGGGGGAAGCTGCAGTCAGGGCTGACACACTGACATGGGGGGAAGGCAAGAACAGAACATAGGAATGCCCAGAGGGGGGCCCCAGAGACCTTGTGCCTCATATCTACTCCCTGTGCAGGGCAAACTGAGGCTCAGAGAGGGTGAGCAGGCTGTCTGAGATCACCCAGTGTTCCCCCCAAAATAAACAAAATCTGAAACAGGATTTTGGGTATGGGTAGTGTATTTGGGAAAGGAATAGAAATAGGGGGAGGGGAGGATGAAAGGAGGAGAGCAAGCTGATATAAGTGTGCCTGACCAACACCAAGAGCCTTCTGAGTGCTTTGGAAATGTCTACTCAACGTGGCGGGAAGAAGGAGGAACCATATATCCTTTAGTTCCTGGTCACTGTCGGGCAATGGCTGCTTCATGCCATTGGGGTGTTGACATCCTTGTACTTCTGGGGTTGTGTCTATGTCTGTGGCTGAGCAGGTACCTGCAGGCAGCTGCTACCGAGGTGGGGGGAGAAGCAGAACTGCCCAGGCAATTTGTTGTCAGAGGACGCCATGTGTAGCCAACACCCACGGCAATGGTCTCAGTGCAAAGTTGGGTCGAGGAGCCGGACACACATGGGCTCTGATGTATGTGAGTGTTGAAATGGCAAGAAAGCGCAGCCAATTGTATCAGTGAGGAATGTACTGGGAAGCAATGATCAGAAAATGCACTGCAGGGTCTGAGAAAGAGGTTTTTTCCTCTCATGGTAAGAATCCAGAGGTATGTAACTGCTGGTACATGTTCCAGGATGTCAGGGATGTCAGCACCAAAGCCAGATTTTCTTAGTCTTTTTCTTTAGAGCACAAGATGGCTGCTGCAGTCCCAGCCATCATATTTGCAGTTCCAGCAGGAAGAAGGTAGAAGCACGGTGGAGGGAGGGGAGAGGGGCCACATCTTTATCAGGTCGGCAAAAGCTGTCCCCAGACACCCTCCAGCACATAACTACTGCAACTCACTGGCTACAGGATTATTGCTTAGGTGACAATGTTGAGGAGGAGCAAAGGGGTTGGAGTGAGGGCTGGGGAAGCCAACCTGTGCTGTCTGCCTCTCAGACATGGCCTCGCTTTCTCCTTTGTGGAGCAGCTATCTTCCACCACACACTTCCTTCCTAACTCATGGCCTCTTGAGTGGCCCAGGTCTTTGGAACAACTTAGGTGAATGTTGAGCTTTTCACTGAGACCAGACAGATGAGGAGGGATGGAAGGTAGCCATGAGCTGCTCCATCTTCTCCCTCCACTCTTATCTTCCCTTGAAAAAAGCAGCCCAGTGGTACAGGTAACAGGAAGGCTGTGTTTTGATGTGTTTTCTGGCCAGGGGGTGATTGGACACCGTGACAGACCTAGAGAAAGGTCCCCATGAGAGAAGTGGAATCTGTGTTTCCCACCTATGTCTGAAGAAATGGACCTTCTGCAACTCCCAGTGCCTGGGCTCACTGACATGGAAGAAGTTCTTCCTCTGTCCCCGGGTCTGCTCAGGACACCGGGATGCTGGGCAGTGTCCAAGTGTCCCCTGCTGGGCAGTCCCTGCTGTCTGTATGCTTTGACCCAGCCACCATCCTTCTCTAGGCTTTGGTTAAGTTCCAAGTCCCTAGCAGTTATCCAGGTATTGATGGGGGCTGCTTCCCAATTTTGCTTGTGTGGAGCAATCATTCTTTGTAGGATGTTGGCATCCCTGCCCGCCCCCACTCATGCCCATCATGCCTCCTAGTCACCGTGACAACCCAAAGTACCCCCACACACATTTCTCAACACCTTCCATCCATCCAGTGAAGAATGACAGATCTAGTCCAACCCCTTCATTTTCCAGATGAAGGCAGATGACTTGTCCCACAACACACAGCTGGCTCTCAGAGGCTGAGCCAGGGCTGGAGTTCAGGGTTCCTGAATCCTTACACCTGCTTCTTCCCAAAAAGATTGGGAGGGTTCAGTGCTTACTCACTCAACTCTGTATGAGTCAGAAATGATTTAAATGTCCTTGCTGAGCTCCCGGCCCAGGGTCCACTCACCACCTTCTCATCTGGTGCTCTACTGTGCTCTACTGTGGGGACGTAGGTCTCTCCTGCTTATTCTTGCCTCTCTGGAGTGGACAGTGGTGCCTCTGTGGGAGGGGAGGCCTGGCAGCTACGAGGTGGCCAGGCATGGGCTATCGCTGGATGGGTCCTCCCCTCTCCAACAACACTTCCCCAGTGCCCTTTCCCACAGCTGACAAGGGCCCACAGATGACTGATGTTAACAAGGCCCCTGAGTACAGAACATAACACTCCAGCAATGCTGCCTGGTAGCCCAGTCCTTGTCGCTGCCTCTGTGCCATCCATCTGCCGCCCATCCGAGGCACCTGCAGCCAGTCTCCTGGACACTCTCCGCCCTCCAGGCCCCTGGCTCCTCGGCAATTGGTGCCCCCCTCTCAGGCCTGGCATGGACTCCTGGCACCAGGTGTCATGTGAGTACTGTGCCAGCCTCGGAAATGATGGAGTGTCCCTGGCTGCTGTGCGAGAGCCCTGGTTTCCTGACCCGCCTCCAGCCAGAATCTGCCTGGCCTGGCTCCCTCTGCTCTTTGCTAAGGGCTGGGACCAGATGGTGAATTATCGGGGCTGATTTACAGTGACAGCTAGGTTGGCCAAGGATGAGGCTTGGATGCCAGTGGGCACTGCCTGAGGAGGGGCCTGTGGAGCCCAAGCAGGGTATGGATGGCAGCCCCAGGTGGGAGAGAGAAGACTTGTCTCAAGGAGAGAAAGCAGGACAAAGAGGGCAGGAAAAGCACAAGACCATGAGGGCAGAGGGTGGCCGGAGGAAGAGAAGAGGGAAGAACGACATAGAGCCTACATTTACTGAGAGCTCCTCACATGCCAGGCAGGCATCTTCTCGTGGGGCTTTGCTTTCCAGAGGTGTTGTCCAATAGGGAGCCACTAGCCATGTGGTATTTTAAGTTGGTAGAAATTTAACTAATGAAATTAGTTATAATTAGCTATAATTAAAAAGTCAATCCTTAGTCATACTAGCTACATTTCAAATGTTCAATAGTTGTATGTGACTGGTGGTTAGTGCACAGGACAGTGCAGATAAAGACATTTCCATAATTGGAGGAAGTTCTACTGGACAGGCTGGCAGAGGGAAGGCAGATGGTAAACAGTAGCTGATACTTCCGTGTTGCTGACATCCATCTATATCTCTATCTACATGCATCTGTCAGGCACTGTGCTAAGAATTCTATATATATCAATTCATGTACATCAACCCTTGATGGCAGATATTTATTTCAGAGGTCAGCAAACATTTCTTGTAAAGAACCAGAGAGTAAATATTTTAAGCTTTCATAGTTCAGACTTTGCAGGCCGTGTAGTTGGCCACAACCACTCAACTCTGTCATAATAGCAAGGGAAGCAGCCCTAGACAATACGTAAATGAATGGATATGGCTGTATTCCAATAAAACTCTATTTGTGATCATTGAATTTTTTTACTTCACATAGTTTTCACCCATCACAAAATATCCTTCTTTTGATTTTTTTCCCTACCATTTAAAAGCATTGCTGCTAGAAACATCGGGGTGCAGGTGTCCCGGCGTTTCACTGCATCTGTATCTTTGGGGTAAATCCCCAGCAGTGCAATTGCTGGGTCGTAGGGCAGGTCTATTTTTAACTCTTTGAGGAACCTCCACACAGTTTTCCAGAGTGGCTGCACCAGTTCACATTCCCACCAACAGTGCAAGAGGGTTCCCCTTTCTCCACATCCTCTCCAACATTTGTTTCCTGCCTTGTTAATTTTCCCCATTCTCACTGGCGTGAGGTGGTATCTCCTTGTGGTTTTGATATATATTTCCCTGATGGCCAGTGATGCAGAGCATTTTCTCATGTGCTTGTTGGCCATGTCTATGTCTTCCTCTGCGAGATTTCTCTTCATGTCTTTTGCCCATTTCATGATTGGATTGTTTGTTTCTTTGATGTTGAGTTTAAGAAGTTCTTTATAGATCTTGGGTACTAGCCCTTTATCTGATACATCATTTGCAAATACCTTCTCCCATTCTGTAGGCAGCCATTAGAAACGACAAATATCCACCATTTGCTTCAACGTGGATGGAACTGGAGGGTATTATGCTGAGTGAAGTAAGTTAATCGGAGAAGGAAAAACATTATATGGTCTCATTCATTTGGGGAGTATAAAAAATAGTGAAAAGGAATAAAGGGGAAAGGAGAAAATATAAGTGGGAAATATCAGAAAGGAAGACAGAACATGAGAGACTCCTAACTCTGGGAAACGAACTAGGGGTGGTGGAAGGGGAGGTGGGCGGGAGGTGGGGGTGACTGGGTGACGAGCACTGAGGGGGGCACTTGATGGAATGAGCACTGGGTGTTATTCTATATATTGGCAAATTGAGCACCAATAAAAAATAAATTTACAAAAAACAAACAAACAAACAAACAAAAAACATACAGCTATTCTTCACTTGTTGGTTGATCAGAAACAGGCAGATTTAGCCCATGGGCCTGACTTATATCACCTCCATTGCACAACTATGGAAACTGAGCCACAGGAAGACCACAGGCTGTCAGAGATCTCACAGCTAGAAATGGCAGAGAGGAGATCTGCACCCAGGTAATTAGGGTTCCAGAACTTAGGCTTACCCTCTTGGCCCATCAGTAAACCATGTAATTTCAGGTCATGATAACTGCTCTGAAGAAACTATTGGTGCAATACGGTGGAGGGTAGTGGTCACCTGGATCTGATGAACAGGGCATACTTTACTGAGGAGATGCCTTTTGACCTGAGGCAAGAATGACGAGAAGGATCCAGCCATGAGACCAGCCAGGAGATGAACATTCCAAGAGCAGAGGGGACAGCAAGTGCAGTGTCAAAGCAAACATATCAAAGGATATGGGAAGATTGGGTAAAATGAGGATAGGTGACTAACCAATGGGATGCAGACACATGGAGGTCAAAGGGTGACCTTGAAAAGAGAAGTTTCCATAGGTAACAGAACTAGAAGTTTCTAAGGCATTATGTCGTGGTTCCCTTGGGACCAATGCAGGGCAGGGGTAAAGGAGGAGGTGTTGGTGGAGTCTCAGGGGATGACTGAGAGTAGCAGAAATTAGGTATAATCCAATCTTGTGGTGTTTTGACACCTAGAGGGGCAAGGCTCCCTGGAGGAATGGCATCCAGGAGCATCTTCGGCAGCTCAGTTCCCAGAGTTGCTGGAGATGCTACCCACCTTCATGAAACCTCCACTGCACCTTCCATCTCTCCCTCCACACCCGTCCCCTGCCTGAGGGCAAGGCCGGCATAGCTGGCCTGCCCATGGTTGTGGATGCCTGAGCAGTCTGGCCGATACTGTTCTAGAAAGAACCTTGTTGCCTACTCTTCCCCACCACCTCCACCCTCACCAGTGCTGTGTCCAGGAGAACTTTCTCACCTCCGTGGATGGGGTGGGGTCACATCTGTGTCTGGCTGACTGGCTGGCCATGTTACAGGCTGTGTTCCTGGTTGTGTGTGGTCATCCAGCTCTGGGGCCAGCCCCCTGCCCAGAAACGAGGTCACAGTGGATCATGTGCAAGGCTTTGGGTCACCCTGACTACTAGGGACAGGGATCAAGGTTTACCTCCTTCATTCTCCAGGAGGAATGACTGACCAGGTCACAAGATTAAGGGCAGGAGTCACAAAGGTCTCTCCCCCTTCCAAACACTGGGGAGCAGAATGCCTAGAGCAGGAGTCAGCAAACATCTGTGAAGGGTCACACAGTAAATAATTTAAGTCTTGTGAGCCATGCGATTGCTGTCTCAACTACTTAACTTTGCTGTTTTGGCTTGAAAGCTGCCCTAGACATGACATAAAACTTTATTTGCCGTGTCATGCAGCGGGCTGCAGTCTGCCACCAGTCAAGGACCTGAGGCAGATGGAGTCTCAGGAGAAGGGGGTTGGGCACTGGGCTTCAACAGAGAGGACCAGGAGGTCTAGGAAGGATCCCAAACTGAGCACTAATGACAGGAAAGTCATCATGCCAGCCAGGCTCTGGCCACAGCACTCTAAAGGGGGATTGCAGTGTGGACAGGCTTTCTGTAAGGTAACTGGAGAGTCTGAGAGCTGGCAGGGTAGGTATGTGCATTTGTAGGGGAGGGGCCAGAAGGAGATGCTGGAGGACAATGACAGAGGAGACATGGGGCTACCCCTGAGCCACCTCCCCCATGAGTTGCAAAAATCCTGTGTTTCATGTGGTTTGAGTTACAGTAGGCTTCCTACATAGAACTGAGCATGTTCATTGCCCCTTCCACTTGCCCAAACTCCACTGAAGTGATAGTAAAGAAGTTCCAAAGGGAGTATACCCATTACCAGCTGAGGACAGGAGGGAGCCATCAGAGGACCAGACATCTGGGTGGAAAGAATGACTGTGTCAGATAAAGGGAGAATCCAGCACAAGGGGGGCACCACCCCAAACTCACCAGGACTTGAGGGGGGTGGCAGGGGTGGGAGAGACCCCTTCCTTTGTAGTCTACAAATGTGGGGCAGAGGTGGAAGGCAAGCCAAATTCAAGGTGATTAATTAAAAGACTGTCCATAAAACAGCTGTGCCAGTCAGCTGCTCCCTGGACCATGCATGGAGTGACGGCTGCAGTGGTATTCACCCCTGGGCTAAAACCAGGAACGTGTTCTCTGCAGAGACCGAATGATTTCTGAATGATGGCTGGTACCATAGGCGAGTATCCAATCACAATCACAATCACACTTTCCTTCATTTGTCAGTCTGCACCCTCATTTCCTTCTGTTCACATCCACAAGACTTATGGGGGGACTTCTCATTCAGGACATTTGGTTCTCATTTTATCATTCTGTGTTGCTAGAATTTTAAAAAAAAAGGGATTTTATGTATTTAATTGAAAGAGAGAGCAAGGAGAGGGGGAGGGGCAGACGGAGAGGGAGAAGCAGGCTCCCCACTGAGCAGAGAACCAGATCCTGAGCTCAATCCCAGGACTCAGGATCATGACTTGAGCCAAAGGCTGATGCTTAATTGATGAGCCATCCAAACATCCCAGAGTTTTTGTTTTTTTTTTCACTACAAGCATGTATCACATTAAAAAAAATTTAAGATTAACTAAGACTAAAATATATCATATCTATAAAATATTAAGTCATATTTTATTAAAAGTATTTATAAATCATAAAAGCAATGCTCTAGAAAATGGGCAATGGATACGAACAGGCAACTGGTAGAACACAACAGCCAGTGTGTCAGTCAAGGTCCCAGCAGAACACAGAACTTACCTCCTGATGGTTCAAATAATGGTAATGATGTAAAGGATCAGCTTCTAGGGGAATGAGCAGGGTTATGGGATGGCAAATGCCTCAGAAGCCAGCCACAGGCAGGAAGCTGTCACCACCCAAGGGCTAAGGAGGCCAGGGGAGGAGGAATGTGATACCTGTGAGATTCAAAACCTGCAGAGGGGCTACCTGGTGGAACTGTAGCTTGAGAACGATGTTGATGTCATAGGCATGGGGCTGACGCAGGGAAGAAATACCTTGACCTCTCTCTCCAAACTCCTCACCCAGCATTCCAGAAATCTATTTCATAGGCAAATTCACATATGCACACAAAATGTGAGAAAAAAAAGTCTTCAGTGTAGCATTCTTTGTAACAAAAAAAAAAAAAAACAACAACCTGGAAATAATATTAATGTCCATCTATAGAAGTGATGATGCTAGTAAAGATTACAATAGCTAATAGTTGTGCATGTGCAGTTATCATGCACCATGACCAATTTTCAGCCACTTGCATGTAGTACCTCATTAAATCTCACAATAATACTTTGTGGCAAGTATAACTATTATCTCCATTTTACAGATGAGTAAACTGACCATCAATAGAGAATAGTGACATGATGACATAGTCTTACTGTCGAGCACTGTACAGCCATTTAAAAGGGAAATGGGCCCCAATCTATGAATCTGGAAAGAACACATTGCTAAGAAAAGAGAGATTGTGGAAATATTTTTACAGCATAATCTCTTTTATATTTTTATAATAGCAACTCTGTGTGTGTTTGTGCGTGTGTGTGTGTGTGTGTGTAAGAAAAGGTCCAGAAGGAAGGACACACTTGGCAAATAAGGGTGGCCAACTATGGGGAGGGAAGGGGCTACTGGGGATTGAAAACATTTCATTTTTATTTTACATGTAATCAGAATGGACTCACATGTTGCGTACAGAAAATCTGAAAGGATAAACAAGTCAAAGAAAATAGAAGAATGAGGCCCCCTTTTGAAACTGGGATCTCAACCAAGCAGGCTCCAGTCCCAGGGCTGCCTCTTTCTAGCTGTGTGTTCTTGGGTGTGTTGCTTCTCTTAGCTCAGTCTCTTGGCCTAGAAAAGGGGAACACTGACTGCTGTACCCAGCTCCTAAAGCTAGCTTGAGGAGTGGGTGAAAGAATGCACACAGAGTGCGTGGCTGGTGAAGATCACCCTGCAGACACTCAGCAGGTACCAGCTCAGTGACTGCTGTGTTTGCAGGCCCTGGTATGGCTTGAGGGAGGGTGGGCAGGTGGGAACCGGATGGTCTACTTCTGACCCTTAGGATTCCCTAGAGTCTGTGGGACCCTGTCCTCCCTACCCTAACAGAGCTCAAACCCCAGAATTAGGCTTGACCTAACCTCTGTCCAGGCAGACACAACGTCTGTGTTTGGCTACTCATTTTGACAGAAGGTGGCCTGAAGAATCATGTCCCTGGGATCTGTAGCCATATCCCCTGATCAGAGCTTGGAACAGAGGCTGTGGCCCTTTGATAGACATATGAGTCAGAGAATATGCATATACACCTCTATGACTTTCTAGACCTTAACAGTAATTATTTACATAATGTTGCCAAACCACTTCCTGAATGCCTATTTTCAAAGGCTCCTTTGCAATTACCACATTACATGTTGATATGGAAATAAACGCTGCCCGAGAGAAACAGCTGCCCGAGGGAAACAGGAACTCTCCAGTTTATTCAGAAGGGAATCTTCATCTAATGCTATCTGACATGAAACTGAATTTTACGGCTCCAAGGACTGTATTGTTTTTTTTTTTTTTTAAGTATATATATTTAAAGTCTGGAAAGATAAGCACTGAACTTACACCAGTAGTTACCTCTGGGGAGCCTGTTGTGTGTGGGAGGATGGGGTAGGGTATATGCTGAGGGGGTAGTAGGAGCAATGTTTGCATTTTACTCCAAATACTGATGCAGTGCTCAATTCTGTTATGATGAGAATGTTCTCATATTTCTTGTGGAAAAAAATTAATGAAATAAGAAAAAAAAAGGCAGAATGCACCAAACAGGGTTGTTTGGTAGAAAAAAACCAAGATTGTAGATATGAAGGTGTGCCTTGTCATTTCTAGACATAAAAGTAATTACTATTTGTTGAGTCCTGATGTGGTGCCAGATGCTATTAGACATATTATGCTATTAAGTTGACCAGATGACCCTAGCAGGTAAGTCTTAGTTGCCTCATTTCCAGAAGATGAGAGCCAGGGTACAGGTGGAAGTGCGCCCTAAGTCCTCAGCCCATGCATTTAAAGGTTAGTGAGATCACAGAGCAGTGTGAAATGGATTTCTCCTCCCAGAGAAAAGCAAAGAACCTCACTGAGGAGAATCTGCTCTCCCTACCTGGGGATCCTCAGAGAGAACCTTGCAGCATCTGTTCACATGTTACTGGGGAGCAAAATGCCAGGAAAATTAGAAATCCTGCAATTCTGCTTTCTAAAATGAGTCTGGAAGGGTAGTCAATCCTCGCAATGAGGGGGTCTGGAGGAGAGCAAGCCACCTTATCCCTTTGCAGTGGGCACTCACGGAAGATCCCAGAGAGAGGGTCTTGGCAGTTTTGCCACCAAGGACTGTCCTTGCCCAAAGGAAAACAGGGGTGGGGGGGTCTGAGTGGGGTTCCCTCCCCCCTGCCCCCAGAATCGTGGCAGGCAACCAGCAAGCTCACAGCTGCCTCTCCCGATGCTAGGATGAATTTACAGGCACAGCTAGCCTGCCATAAACCACACACAGATAGGTTGTTGCTCCCCGCAGCCTGACTGTACAGAATCAGGACTCAGTTTTTATAGCCAACTCTCTCCACTTCCCACTTCCTCACCTGCCTTCCACCTCAGCTACAAGCAGATGGATGTCTTAAACCTGCAAAGCCATCCCCCATCACCGGGAACTGCTCTCTGGGTGGTGCCAATCTCAGCCTTGGGACCCCCTGGATCCTGTGCTGGGGGCCTGTGTGCCCCTCCCTCACTCAGCTTTCCTGAAAGTTCTGTGGGGCGCTCTCGCTCGCTCTCTGCTCTCTTTCTCTCCCTCCGGCCCCAAGCCTCCCCCAGTCACTGGGTTGCAGATGGCCAAAGACCCTCACCACACCGTGGGTCCTGTTTACAACCCGATTCTATGGGGTTCCTGTGGCTGCAGACAACCAGAGATCATTCTCAACCTAGATAGGATTCTAGGGGCAGGAGCCCTGGATTCAAGTCTTTTGGATGCCTCGGCAAACGCTCGCCCCCGAACCCGGTTAGAGTCACGCCTCCACCTTGTGGCCATTTCTGGAAGTGCGCCCGGGGGAGGCCCGTGCCCGAGTGGCGCTTAGCTCCGCAGATGAGGAGGCAGGTGGGGGCTCAGAGATGATGATGCTATTGATGACGGTGAGGATGGCGAGGAGTCGGGGAATCTGAAATCACCTGCGTCTCTCTACGTTCTGCTTACATCACCTCCTCAGAGAGGCTTCCCTGACCATCCTATTAAAAATAACACCCACCCATCCCTCCATCTATCCTTTTTGACTCTGCTTAATTTTTTTGTAGCCCTAATCCTCCTAATTTATTACTAATTTTTAAAAGTTGGTGGACTGTGTAAGCTCCATGAGGGCAGGGACTTTGTTTGGTCCACTGATGTATCCTCTGTGACTAGGAGAGCCTGGCCTGCAGTAGGTGCCCAATAGTCAATAAATGATTCCCTTACCTGCCCCTGTGCCCAGTGGTCCTCCCAGCCCCTACCAAGGCCACACACCCCTCCCCTGCAGCCCCAATTTTAGCCTGGTGCTGGGAACAATCCCCACGCTGGTCCAGAATATTGAAGGACCCCTAGGCTCAGCCCCAGCCAGCCTGTGCTGAGCTGGACTTTTATGGTCAAGCTGGACTTTTATGGTTCTCACCTTTGGCATGTGCATCCTTCCCTCTCATTCCCCATGTCTGTGAGTCTCTGTAGTCACGGTGGCTTCAACTTCCTGCAGGCCGCTGGGTGCCAGGCCCTGAGGTGGGCGTTCTGTGTACACTGCCTCTAATTTTCAGCTCCACCTGCAAAGTGGGTGTAAATTACCTCACTTCTCAGATGAGAAAGGAATTCAGAGAGATGAGGCAATGTTGCACGTGTGATTTGTGCCACCTCGGTGTTTCTTCTGACTGCCCCCTGTGGTGCTAATTGGTGAAACACATAAAGAAAATTCATGTGAAAGAAGGAAAAAAAGTGTTTGCACAGTGAGACATTTTAGAAAACACTGCGTTAAAACAAAGCGGGAGTCTCCATGTTTGGACTTCTCAGAACCTTTAAAACATCCATGTGCTTTGCACCCTGCAAGTGGGGAGATGCTCATGGAGAGCACGGCATTTCCAGACTCACTTGACCTTTGGGAGCCTGGTTTTCAAGGAGCATCTTACAGCATGTGGCTTGGAAAACAGCGTCTGCAGCCCTCAGAGCACCCATCATTCTGAGCAGGACAGTCCAGGGTTGGAAGGACAGGCCCCTCCAGGCTGTATCTTTTCTGACCCAACAACAACCTTATCAAGGAGGTCTCCTTATGCCCATTTTACAGATGGGGAAACTGAGCTCAGAGAGGCTAAGCAAGTTGCCTTAGGTGGCCCCACAGAGATTTGAGGCCAGGAGGGAGGAAACCATGATGAGGACTGCCTGGAAACGGGAGAGCAGATGTGCAGCTGGCCGTAAGGGAGCAGGGTGAGGATGCCCCCCAGCCCTGACAAGCCAGCATGTGGGTGTGGGACCCAGACCCTCCGTGCTCCCTCAGTCCACATTCTTGGGAAGTTCTGGCAGTTTTAATTAAATGCTGCGTATGGCAGCTCATTAAGGAGAAAACAGTTGTTCTATTTCTAAGTAGCCTCAGGACTCCTCACTATTTTTACTGCTCCAACAACCTTGCAGAGGATTTTATAGTATTTGAGCTTGGGATTGCCTCTGAGCCTGGTGGGACCTCCAGGCCCCTGGGGTGAGAGGCCATTTTCTCTGCTCTGAGATCCCCTTTTTCAGTGTCCCGAGGCCCCACCTCCCCCCCAGGCCTCTGGGACCCCGCCCCCCAGGAGCATCCCTCTCACCACCAGAAGTTCTCAATGCTGGAAGTTTGCCCCACTTTGGAGCTCCGATACACACCATTTGGTGGGTTTGTTCCCTGTTTGGTTCCTGGTGCTTTTCTGTGAAACAGCCTATTACCGATATGAGCTCATCCTTACACAGCCCTTGCCGTGGGCCAGACACTGTTCTCAGCTCTTACTTACATTAAGTGGCTGAATCCTCACAACAAATCTGTAAGGTAAGTACTACTGTTATTCCAGTTGATGGGGAAACCGAGGCAAAGAGGGGTCAGGTTCCCTGCCCAAGATCCTAAACTACTAAGTGGAAAAGCCAGGATTCAAGTGCAGGGAATCTGGTTAGAGAATCTGCTCTTTTTAAAAAAAAAAATTTTTTTTTAAGGTTTTGTTTATGTATTTGAGAGAGAGAAAAAAAAAGAAAACAAGCACAAGCAGGAGGAGCAGCTGGAGGGGGAGAAGCATGCTCCCCACAGAACCGGGAGCCTAGTATGTGGCTAAATCCCAGGACCCTGGGATCATGACCTGAGCCATTAAGCTACCCAGGTGTCCCTAGAGAATTTGCTCTTAACCACTCTGGTTTTTTTTTTTTTAAGATTTTATTTATTTATTCATGAGAGACACACACGGGGGTGGGGGGAGATAGAGAGAGAGAGAGAAAGAGAGAGGCAGAGACACAGGCAGAGGGAGAAGCAGGCTTCATGCAGGGAGCCCGATGCGGGACTCGACCCCAGATCCCCATGATCACGCCCTGGGCGGAAGGCAGCGCTAAACTGCTGAGCCACCCGGGCTGCCCAACCACTTGGTTATACCATCTGCTAATAAACTCCCAGTCTTGGCCCTGCCCTTGTCAGCTCTCCCCACTCAGGGGCTATAGTTCTGCCACCGAATCCGAGTCTGGTGATGAGCTTCTAGTTGTGGAGCAACCCAGCTAATGTGATGGGGAGCACAGGCCAGCTGTCCCCACCACGCCCTGCCTAAACAGCAGCATCCTGAGCAAAATAAAGGATTATTGTTGTTTTTAGGCCTCTAAGTTTTGGGGTGGCTTGTTATATAGCCACAAATAACCAGAACACCTACTGTGGCTGTCTTACAAAGTATTTTGTGACTCTGGGTGATCCTCCCTGATGCAGCATAGTATAATGTTGACTTCTGTCTTGCAGGCCAGACCTCCTCCTGCTTCTCAGTCCCCATAATTCCACAAAGTCTTCCCTAAGTAGAATGGCCAATGCTTTTCTATCTGCCCATTTTACTGCAGATAATGGGGCATTGCTGGTCTGGGTCCAGCTGCCACCAGTTCTCCCTACAACTGAGATGGAGTCTCTTCATGCCACAGACCCAGATTCCTAGACAGTGAGATCAACTCAAGTCTATTTCCTAGTTCACAAATTCTCATTTTAGCCATGCTATTCCTCTACTTGCCTCTTCTATTCAGTTTTTAATTTCATTTATTTGTTTCATTTATGGGAGTCAATTTTAGTTCTTTTGCAAATTGGTCGATTTTGGTAGTTCTTTGCTTCACCATACTTTCAATGCCCCTTCAATTCTTTAAACACATCAAACATGCGACTTTTGTCCTGGGCATCTGATGACCACAATAGTTCTCATTTTTGGTGATCTGATTTCCAGTTTGTTGTTTCTGATAATTCTTGCTCATGGTGGCTTGTTCCCTTGTGTGTTTGGTGATTTTAAAAGGTGAACTCATATTCTTTGCAATTTTATCTGAGAATTCTTTGAGATCTGTATTTAACATATGTTTTTCAGAAAAGATTTATGTTTGTTTCTGTGAGGTTCCTGAGGGGACTATTAATCCAGAATCACTAGCAAATTTCAGATAGGTTTATTAGATTAAATATGAGTCTTCAAGGAAATGCCACCATGGCCACATTTAGCTCTTTTCAGGTCCCCTGAGATCTCCTTTTCCTCACTTCTAGTAGTAGAAGTATTTTGGCAGAAAAATGTGCTTCAAGTTCCACTTCCATTCCAGTGTCCCAGAGTGTGAAAATTCACTGCATTTTAATCTAAGACAGTCTTAGGGCACTGGGTACCTGTGGTGGAGAAGGGGCCGCTGGCAATGGAGGAGTAAGAGTTAAAACAACCAAATGAAACAAAAGGTAAAGATTTTTGTAATAAAGAAAATTGTGGGTTTGTACCCAGTGCAAGATAAATATTTTATGAGACTAATAGCTAAAGTTGTTTTCTAAATGATTTAACAGCTCTCACTGCCATATCAGTAAGTTGATTATAATTGGATTTTTTTTCTTTAAAGTACATTTCACAACCTGACAACAATTGGTTAACTTCATATATTTACTTTATGTATGTACATATATATACTTAAGTTACTATAGGCCCTAAAAAGCAATTCTCAAAAAATTCTTGGCTTCCTATACCTTAATTAATTCAGACCTTTGAGTGGTTCAGTATTCTTACCCACCTGGCTTGTCTTCCCATGTGTGGTTTGATAATCTCTGTATTATGGCAGATATATTAGTTATGTGTTGCCACAATTAATGCTACCTAACAAACCACCCCAAAACTCAGTGACTTTAAATCATGAACATATAAATAGTGGGTCTTTGGTTATAAAGACTGGGCTCAGTTGTCTAGATCTTTTGGCCTCAGCTGGATTTACTCACATGTCAGAAAGTGTGCTGACTATTGGCTAATACGGGCTGGCCTTGGTGAGGAGGACTGGGCTGACTTGGTTTGGCCCCACATGTCTCTCATCCTCCAGCAGTCTGGCCTGGGCATGTGCTCATTGGAGGTGTAAAAGTGTAAGAGGCATTTTTCCAGCCTCCTTCAGGTCTCACCACAAAAATCGTATTGAACAAAGCCAGTCACGTGACAAGCTGAAAGCAAGTCAAGGGATAGATATTTCTTTACCCAGGTCAGTACACACAACAAAGTTATATGGCAAAGGGTGTGAATAGAGGGAGAGGCAAAGGATTGCAGCTAAATGATGCAGTCTATTACAGCCTGTGTCCAGGCATCCCTCTCAAAGGGCCATGGCAGGCAGCTGGTTTAATGGGTTGTCAGGGTCCTACAGGCACTGGGCCAGGGATGGACAGAACTCTCTGTTTTCTTCCCTCAATTTTATTTGGTCTTTGGCTTCAGAGTCCAGGTGTCTCGCTTTCTCACTACACACCTGCCCCTGGTGAGAACTGCTTAGTAACAGGATTTTAGAGTTTTCTGAGACCACCTAGGAAGGAAGCAGTCAGGCAGGATTGATCTTCCTGGGGCCAAAGGGTCCCCTTCCCAACTCAGGCCAGGGCAGCTGCTCAGATCCTGGGCATGTTGCTAAAAATAACATGTGGCTGGAGTTCAATCACTTAAAAACCCAACATCATTTCTTTCCTGCATTAACTGAGGATACCTTAAATAGATGACCTGGAGAGAATCTATCAAATCTTCCGTTTGTCAATACCATGCCAAGGAAAGGAGCATAAATCAGAGAGCAATTATGAGAAATTGTGCAGGGATGGTACAAAGCTCAAGGTCAGTGGGCCAGGCCTTCTACTTGCCTTCCATGCAGCCTGAGCCCACTCCAGAGATGGGCACTCCAGGTCTGTGTTCAACAAGCTTCAAAAGCAAAAAGCATGCTTGTGATGGTTTGGTGCAAAGAGAAGGGCCAGGTGAATGGAGCTTGAGAAAGATTAGAAGGAGGCCCTCAATGGCCTTTGGTGTGAACCCATCGTGTAGAGTATATTTGTCAGAACTATCTTGGGAGCCAGTGACAGAAACCTCACTCAAGGTGGCTTAAAAAGGAAGAGGGATTTATTGTCTCATGTATCCAGATAACTTGAAGACCAGCAAAACTGGCCTCAGGAATACCTGGAACCAAAGGCATGGCTGTAAGCAGCTCTATCTCTTTCCTTCTCTCTTCTCTGCTCCCCAGCTCTTCTCAGTGTAAACTCTAATCTCACTGACCTTTATATTTTGTGTTGTAG
Organism: Canis lupus baileyi; assembly: GCF_048164855.1. NCBI lineage: Eukaryota > Metazoa > Chordata > Mammalia > Carnivora > Canidae > Canis > Canis lupus. The sequence continues at coordinate 63,424,555 of NC_132844.1, read as the reverse complement.
ATAGAAGGTAGGGAGTTGTTGAGAAATGGATCAACGACCAGCTCTGAAGTGGCCTCTGTCTGGAAACTTTGTGACCAGAGAGGAAGGGGCTCTCTTTTCTGAGATCCTGCTTGAAAAACTCCTAGGGAAGGGTTCTGATTGGCCAAGCCTGTGTCATATAATCCACCCTATGCTGATCTTGGACATGGAGGTGCAGGGGCAGGAATGGGATCTGTGATTAGCGGTCCTCACCAGAACCACATGGTTCACAGGAGCCTTTCCAGAAGATGAAGATACTGTTTTGGACAGAACAGACCATGTGTGTCCACCACAGAGGGCACATCATTCTAGCACAAGGGACTAGATAAGCTTTGAAGGCAGGTGCACACCTACATGTCTCACCTGGCTTAGGGGTGAAGAGCACAGGGACTCTCTTCCTGAGGGGAGGCTGGGCTGAGGTGAGTGAAATATGAGGAGTGGAGTAAAGCAGGCAAGACTCCTTTCTGGGCTTGACCATCAGGGTGAGCTGGGGTCGGGGATGCCAGCTCTCAACATATCATCCTTCTGAGCCAGGTACTCTTCTATGATCAGAGGAGCTGGAGCTCCCTGGGGGAGGAGAGAAGGGATGGTTGGCTGGGGCAGGATGTGGAGAGATCAGTCCTTCCATAGCTTCTTCTCAAGGAGGACCATCAAGACAAACATCTTCATAGAAAGTGGTGGAACCAGACACAGGACCATGTCTATAATGGCCAGAATGCAATGAGAAAGAGGCTCTGCCTTGGGCTTGCATTGCAGTCTGGCCAGTTCCTTACTCACTAGATGACTTTAATCCTGCCCATTTGAACTTCCTCATCAGCAAAGTGGGTCCAAAATACCCACTCATAGCATTACCTTGAGTTAGAAATCAAAAGAAGACTTTGTGGAAGGGCTAATATAGCTTATATACTATGTTTTGTGTGGATGACAAAAAAACAAAAACAAAACAAAACAAAAAAACCCTTCCTCAAGACATTTTAGTGTTATAAAAACTAGAAACTTAGTTTAATATACTGATTTCCTTAGAACAAAATACATCCTTGCTATCTTTCATAAAATGGTCACATCACCTACTAAGATTGTTTAGTGTACAACCTGAACAACCATATATATATATATTCCTGCTTCCAGGATATGAAGCATTTTGAGGAGGTTTGCCCTATTTCCTTTTTTTTTTCTTTTTTGTTTTTGACCAGGAGACTTCAGTTTACTCCTCATTCTTGTGGCAAATTATTCTTGCTCTGGACTAAATTGTGTCCTCCTACTCATCAAATTCCTATGTTGAAGTTCTATTTAGAGACGAAGTGTTTGTGAGACAATTAAATTTAGGTAAGGTCATTAAGATGAGGTCCTCATACAGGGATTAGTGCCGTTACAAGAAGAGGAGGAGGCACCAGCACTCACTGTCTGCCATGTGAGGACATAGCAAGAAGGTGGCTATCTGCAACCCAGGAGGAAAGCTGTCTCACGAGGAACCAACAGTGTTAGTGCCCCAATCTGGACTTCCAGGCCTTCTAAGAAATAAATTCTATTTCAGCCACCTGGTTGATGGTATTTTATATGGTAGCCCATGCTGAGTAAGACAGGTTTGGTACCAAGAATCAGGATGCTGCTATAACCAATAACTAATATAACTATAACTAATCCTAAGAGGATTAGTCCCAATATTTAAGATTTCATGGAGCTTTCCTTCCTTGACTTGTTTGGGACCCATTACCCTTCCTTCTTTCCTGTTTCTCCATTGTGGAATGGGAGACCCATTAACTGTGGGCCTATGCCTGGAGGCCCATAACTTGCCTGGATTCACAGGTGCACAGATGGAGAAGGATTTTGCCTCACAGTGAATCATACCTGAGTCTCTCCCATGTCTTGTGTAGATGCTCAGATGAGACTAGATTTTAAAGTTTAGAGTTGATGTAAATGAGTTAAGACTCTTAGGACTATTGGGGTGGAATAGATATATTCCGCATGTGAGAGAAATATGAATTTTGGGGGTGAGGGGTAGAATGCTATGGTTTGAATATTGGTATCTCCTCCAAATTCATATGTTGAAGCCCTGATATGATGGTATTTATAGGCAGAGACTTTGGGAAGTGATGAGGTCACAAGGGGGGAGGACCACAATAAGATCAGTGCCCTTTTAAGAAGAGAAAGAGATGTCAGAGTGTTCTCTCTGCTGGGTGAAGACACAGCCAGCAGGACACTGTCTACAAGCCAGGAAGAAGGCTCTAGCCAGAACCCAGCCATGCTGGCACCCTGATCTCGGACTTCCAGCCTCCAGAACTGTAAAGAATTAAATTCCTATTGTTTAAGCCACCCAGTCTATGGTATTTTATTATGGCAGCCTGAGCTGACAATGACAATTCTCATTATCTGTTAAAATAACTATTTCTGGGCAGCCCAGGTGGCTCAACGGTTTAGTGCTGCCTTCAGCCTAGGGTGTGATCCTGGAGACCCAGGAGGGAGTCCCACGTCGGGCTCCCTGCATGAAGCCTGCTTCTTCCTCTGCCTGTGTCTTTGCCTCTGTGTGTGTGTGTGTGTGTGTGTGTGTGTGTGTGTGTGTCTCATGAATAAATAAATAAAATCTGAAAAAAAAATAAAACAACTATTTCTGAAGAATATACTGATAACCGCTCAAGTTATTATCCTTCTCAGGGACATTTGAATTCTAGAGTCTAAATCCACACCCCCAAGAATGAAGTGTGCATGCTGGGACTTTGAGCAGTGTTACAATCGATGGGCAGCTTTATTTTTTTGTGTATTTTTTTTATTGGAGTTCAATTTGCCAACATAGAGTATAACACCCAGTGCTCATCCCGTCAAGTGCCCCCTTCAGAATGGGCAGATATATGTGAGGGAGATGGAGAGCTACCACTCCCTGATACAGCTTCCCTCCTCACCATTTCATGCAGCAAACACTCTCTTTGCCTACGCCTGGAGATGGTCTTGGCTCTGGGTTCTGAGGGCCTGCTCTCTGGGAAGGCGCCTGGTCCCACAGGAGGCAAGGGTACTAAAGTCCCTGAAGCAATTTTCCATCTTTGCTGCCTCCCTCTGACTGTAAAATTAGACATGCTTATTACAAAGAAGCCATCTGGCAGGTGGGAGGAGTGGAGAGTGGGCTCTGACCCCTCCAAGGACACCTGGCATAGAGACAATAAGGAAAGTCATCTGGTGGGTTTCCACATATTTCCTTCCTCTGCAGTTTCTGCTTTGGCATTTTGAGAGGAAAAAAAAAAGGCATTCTGGGAAAGTAAGTGGGTTCTGCTAAGAGAAAAGCATGGCCCTTGTAGGGGCTGGGTCCCTGTGGAATCCATGCTCTCCTGAGCTCTGTGGGGCTCTTTAGCCAGGGCTCAGGTCAAGCTTCTTCACTTCTCTGTTCATTTGACATCTCCCATGTATCTCCCAGTGTGTGGGCTGCAGGGAGACAAAGATATACAAGAAAACACCCCCCACCCCTGTCAAGCATCCATAGCCTGCTGTGATTTACAGACAAATCATTACCAAAGGATGTAAGAAGCCCTGTGGGAGACATAACAGAAACATGGGTGCTAGGGGAATGCAGAAGAGCTCACAGAACTCCTTCTGGATGCTCAGGGAGAGCTCCCAGAGGAAGTCACGTTTGTACAGTAAGGGTAAGAATTCACAAGGCAGAGGGTGGTGTGGGTACACACAAGAAGCATGGGGATGGGTTTCACACCCATGCAGGGGCAAGGGCCTCAAGGGCCTATGGGCAGCACTGAGCTATTTCGATTTTACCCGAAGTAGGTGTTGGGAGCCATAAGAACGTTTTCAGCAAAGGCAGGGATAACTTCCCCCATGAGGAACAGCATGTGCTCATCTGAAATCTGTGCTCTCCCAGGAAGGACCAGCAGGGGTCTGAGCCCTCAGACCCTCCTCCTTGGGGCCTGGCTCCCTGGGACGTGGCTGATGGCTGGGGACTTGCTCATCTCCTCTAGCCCTGGACTATGTTCTGTGTGGGTTTAGGCCTATATTGGCTATAGCTTCTTAAGAAACCTTCAAGTCACTCTGGTAACCTTTAATTCAGCTTCTCTGGTCATGGCTCAGATATTGAGAGGCTATCTCATTTGGAGGAGACCGGAGCCCTAAGGTGGGGAACAAAGCCTGTCCACCATAAGAGGAAGGTAAAAGGGAAGAATGCAGGAGGGCAGGACCAGGTGCATCTCTGGGCATGAGGCTAATGTTAGAGGGGTATAGCAGCTTGGTAAAGGCCAGTGTTGACCATCTAGGGACAAAGCAGGGATCTGGGCATATCTCCAGAGTAATGGCCCTTGATTCTCTATTTATCTTTGGGATTGATTTAAGCTACTGTGTTAGTACCTAAACCCAGCATTGGTGACTGTTGGGGCTATGCTTGTGTAGGGAAGGGATAATATCTCCCCTAAAGAGAATGCTCTTACCCTCCTTTTCAGTATTACCTAGAAGTGTGGAGTCCTCAGTCCAATACCCAGATCTCTGAGGGCAGTTCTTAGACAACCAGAGGTGAACATCCTTCTCTCTTTGGGCCTCATTTTCCTGGATCTCAACCACGCAGGGGCTGTTGTCCAGGCAGGAGCTCTGGGCATGGGAACCAAGATGGCATCCAGCACAATGAGGCTGGTATGAGGTGGTGAGGGAAGAGGGCTAGGCCACCCCTAAGGGACATGTCTCTGTGAGTCAGGTTGACCCATTGCCTGCAATGCTGTGCCTTTTCTTTTTCTTGAGAAAAAAGAGTTTCCAGTATCCTTTTGTATCCTTGTAGTTGAGTATCCTTGAGTATCCAGTAAAGACTTGTTTAACTGTTCCAGCTGACGCAAGGAGGAAAGACAATGCGGCTTACTTGGAAAACAATCTTAAAGGAGGCATGATGCTCCCAAGGCCAGCCAAGTAGTGGTAGCAGTAATCATAGGGAGAACCCAAGGTTGGGTGACTCTGGGGGAAATATGGGAGCCTCAAATCTCATTGCCTTTCCTGCCCTAATGATTTGCTCTCTCAGACCTGTTCCCTTGGAGGAACCAAGTTGATTTAATGGGATATGAATGGTTTTTTGGTAATCTTAACTCATGAGACTCCAGGAATAGGTAAATCTTGAAAAAAGAAATCATTAGTTCACATTGAGGAAGTAGCAGAGCTCCCCCACCTACCCACCCACCAGGCTGGAGGTCAGGGCCAGAACTGGGTCTCAGGTGGGGGCAGAGGTAAAAGGCAAGAGGCTGAAGGGCTTCAGCCGTGACTGTACCAAGTCAGGGTCTCAGGCTGTGGAACATGGCTTTCATATTCCGCCCTCTGTCCTAAAAATGTCTACAAAAAATATATATATGCACACATAAAGGAGCCCAGGCACACACATGCAACAGACATTCTCAAGGGAACATCATGCCTCCTTCTCTGCTCCATTCCCAACAGACGGAGCTGCACCAAGGGACTTGGACTTCCCAACAGTCTTGCAAACAAATGAGCTTGACTTTAACTCTATTACCAAGGCTAATCTGTCCCGACTCCTGCCTGATTCACACAGGAAATGGGTTCATTCATTATGGATGGTGTGTGCACTTTGCAGACTCCTCCAGAGAAATCCACCTAGCAGTGTGCAGTGACACTTCCCTTAAGCAAAGGGAAGGGGCTGAGACATGTCTCCCAGGAAAAGGTCTGGCCTGAAGGAGAAATGGCTAATGTGATTCCTCTCCACCTGCAATCCCCACCCCCCTGTCCAATGGGCAGCTCTGCACCTTTCAAGCTCTGCTCACTGTCCCTGTAAGTGAGCTCATGCCTGTGGCATCATCTCTTTGGGCAGATCTGTTGTGATTTTGTCCACAGCCCTCCTTGGTCTGCTGGCTGGAGAACAGGGAGTCTCAGGGATGACTCTGGAGGGATTAGTTCTAGGGCAGTGGTTCTCAGCCTTCAGGGTACATCAGAATCTTCTTGAGAGCTTGTCAAAATTCAGACTGCTGCAACCTACCCCCTGAGCTTCTGATTCACAGGTCCTGGTGGCCTGAGGACTTAATTTCTAACAAGCCATTCCCATGATGTTGATGCTGATCCTGCTGGTCAAAGGACCACACTTTGGGAACCACTGGCCTGGCTCCTTACTTGGCACCAGAACCACTCTGTAACCTACCTCACAGGTAATGCTGGAAAACCACATGAGCTTCTTTCTCTTAGGTCCCTTTTTCCACTCACCACCCTCTACCGTACTTTATATGCTTGTCTATCTTCCCTCCCAGACTGTCAGTCCCTAGAGAACAGAACAGGTGTCTTAGTTACCCAGAGATTCCCAAGAGAAGACTTGGCAATGCTCAAACTGCTGAAGAGCAGCAGATATATCTCCAGGAAAAGGTGGCTCTAGGGTAAAGGTTTTTGAAGAGGGGCTGGTATTTTGTAATCCTATATATACTTTGATAGCCTAGATCTTGTTGGGAATTTTGGAAGGATTATTGTGTGATTAAAAAATGATATCAAGAGGGGCACCTGGGTGGCTCAGTTGGTTCAGCATCTGCCTTTGAATCAGGTCATGATCTTGGGGTGCTGGGATAGAGCCCTACATGGGCCTCCCTGCTCAGTGGGAGCCTTCTCTTAACCTCTTCCTTTGCTGCTCCCCTTGTTTGTGCTTTCTCTCTCTCTTGCTCTCTCTCTCAAATTAGTTAATTAATTTTAAAAATTATGTCAAGAGCATGAGAAGACAAGCAACAGACTGGGAGAAAATACTTGGAAAACATGCATCTGATTAGAGATCATTATCTAAAATATATGAAGAACTCTTAAAACTCAACAACAAGCAAACAATACAATTTTAAAAATGGGCCAAAGACCTTAACAGACATCCCATGAAAGATCTAACAGATATCCTCTTTAAAGATCTTCAGATGGCAAGTGAGAAATGAAAAGATGCTCCACTTCATGTGTCATCAAGGAAATGCAAATGAAAACAACGAGATATCACCACACACTTATTAGAATGACCAAAATCTAGAACACTTACAACACCAAATGTCGATGAGGATGTGGAGCAACAGGAACTCTCATCCATTGCTGGTAGGAATGCAAAATGGTAGTCTCTTTGGAAGACAGTTTAGCAGTTTCTCACAAAACTAAATGTAGTCTGACCATCCAATCTAGCAATTGCTCTCCTTGGCACTTATCCAATGGAGCTGAAAACTTATATCCACATAAAAGTCTGGATGTGGATGTTTACAGCAGCTTTATTCATATTTGGCAAAATATGAATAAGCAACCAAGATGTCCTTCAGTAGGGGAATGGATAAATAAACTATGGCACATCCAGACAATGGAATATTACTCAGTGTGAGAAAGAAATGAACTATCAAGCCATGAAAAGACATGAGGGAGCCTTAAATGCATATTACAGAGGGACAGAAGCCAATCTGAAAAGGCTACCTACTATATGTTTCCAACTCCATGACATTCTGGAAAGGGTAAAACTATGGAGACAATAAAAAGATCTCTGTGCTCTGCCAGGGTTGAATAGGTAGAGCAAAGAGGATTTTTTTTAGGGCAATGAAAATGGTTCGTATGACACCATAATGGTGGGTGCACATCATTACACATTTGTCCAGACCCATAGAATGCACAGCGCTGAGAGTGGACCCTAATGTAAACTACGGATTTTGAGAAATACTGATGAATCAGTGTAAGTTCATTAGTTGTAACAAATGTACCCCTCTGGTGAGAGAATGTCGATAATGGGGAGGAGGCTGTGCTTATGTGTGAGGATGGGAGTATATGGGAAATCTCTGTATCTTCTCTTCAATTTTACCGTGAGCCTAAAACTTTCTAAAAAAATTAAATAAAACCACCCCAAACTAATGGAAAAAAGACTATTCCTTTGACTAAAGCATCCTCTTTAAAGACACCAATTCTTGCTATCCCACACCCCCATTGAATCCTTAAATGGTTTTAGCGAATAGCATTACTAAGTGGCCAGTGCTGCTGGAAGAGCTTTAGATACACGGATTTATTTAGTCCTCAGAACAGCCACGTGATGTGGATACTATTTATTATCCCTGCTCCCATATGAAGAAACAAAGGCACGGGGATGTTAATAATCTTTTTCAAGTTCACGTGCCTAATTAGCAGTGGGGTTGACATTCACCCCTTGTAAAACTAATTCTGGGATTTGTGGCCTTGACCTCTAGGAAGGCTGTAACCACCTGTTATGGACACCGTGGGGATATCAAAAGATGGAGTCTTATTTATTTACCATTAACCCTACTTTGCTCTAAAGAAAATTTGAGGGAGCTGCTACCTGATATTCTTATCTGGAGCTTAAATTGCCTGGAAATGTTACCTTAAATTAATTTGTGCTAGAAACACAATATAAAAACATAAGCTGAAGCACATGGGCTTGCAAAAAAAAAAATCGTCAAAGTAGATGTGATCAATGGCTTCTGAGATTTTCTGTTCATATCAGTTTCTCACTGATTACTGGCAGGCATGCTGCAGCAGGTGCCAAAAGGAGAAGAAAAATTTATGGGGGGAAACTTTAAATACGGAACATTCTATTCATTACTTTGATTTCTTCTGTGCATTGGGAAAAGAGCTGCGTGATTTGATTTCGGCGGAGGAACCCCTTGGCCCTGCTCTCAGAACCCCTGAATTCCTTATCAGTGGAGCTTGAAGCTTCTGGACTGGAGCTCATTTCAGAAACATTAGAGGAGCTCAGCCCCCACCCAGCCTCACTGAGTCAGCATCTTCAGGGGCTGGGGAGGGCCCCTATCTGGTCTTTCTAGTTTGTAAAAAAAAAAAAAAAAAAAAAAAAGGCACCACAGCTGATCCCAATGTGCAGCCAGGGTTGAGAGCCACCAGGAAGGTCCCTCAAAATTTTAAAGCTCTGCGTCTTTGTCTGAAATCCCTCAGTTTCCACTACTTTGTGATTGTCTCCCTCTGCTGCAGCCCCACAGCCTGGTGCTGGGTTGGTTTGGAATTTAATCACCAAGCAGAGCCCAGCTCCCCAGGGGGCTGCTTGTTCACCCCGTGCAAGGCTGGTGGTTTTATTTATGGTTTCTGATTTTATTTATTTCCCCACCTCAAAGCTGTTCTTTTGCATACAGAGAACTCTGGCTGTCTGCTGCCTGCTGCCTGCACGGCCACGGCTGCCGTGAGCTGGGCCAGGATGGATGGCCGAGTTAGCCCATCGTGTTGGCTGAGAAGCTGGTCTCCTTCCTGAGGGTGATTTATGTGATGCGGCAAGGTCCTGCCTGCACCCAAACGTCTCCCCACCAGCTTTCCTAGCACAAGGCTTTGGGATGGATGGGGGACCACAGGCCTTGACTGTAGGGGCCTCCTAGAAAGTTTGTTCTAACTTAGAGGACTCAGCTCCGCCTATTTTATCCTTTGCCTCAGGACCAACTCAGCCAGGGCTTATCCCTCTCCCCCTATCTTTTATTGCCAAGGACCAATTTAGAGGACACAACCCTTGGGAGGGCGAATGTCTGCGTTGGAGACCACGAAGAGGGTGGTAGGAAGGAGACTATGGCTTAGATCTGATCTCTATGTGTCATATTTTCTACCTCACTTAGTACCCACTCCCTTTTCCCCACTTCCCTCCCCCTCCCCCACCAAGGTCCTGCCAAGTCCATGGTGTATCAGTCTGGATCTAAATGGGAAAACAGAAATCAATTCCAGTACACAATGGAGGGAATGTATTTCAGGGCCCTGGTTACACAGATGTTAGAGATGCCAAGAGCCAAATGGAGCAGTGACATAATTTAGAAATTAGCAACCTCCAGAAGCCACTGCCAGCTCTCGAGCTGGACAGAAAGAGGGAAGAGGAGCTGTTGACAGGATCCAGGAGCTGGGGTCACCTGCGACAGCTGGGACCATGATGACCTCTAGGGCAGGAGCTGGGCCATAATTGCTCCAGGCAGGGAGAGAGGGGCCACTCCTTGCTGCTTCTTCCCTGACCCTGCACTCCTGCCAGGGAGACAGAACCTGGCTGACAGGGAGTCTGGGGAAGACAGCCTGTAGCAGTCAGACCCTGAGATGCCCGGGAAGGGCAGGGCAGGGATTGGAGAACAACAGGTCCAAGACCAACATGATGGGATCCCCAGCTGCCCTGTGCTGAGACCCTGAGGCCCTTTAGCCAAGATCCCATTGTTAGTTCAGGATGGAGCCAAGGCCTCCGTTGACTGCCCCAAGGATGGGACCCTGTTGGGTCCTTCCTTGGGTGGGAAATATCAGGCATCTGGCCGTGACCCATTCTTGACATTAAGTCAAGAGCTGCTTTAAAGACAGGTGGCTAAAGACGAGGGTTGACTATGGTGATGGTGACTCACTGGCCTTTTCTGTCTGAGCTCCAGCCATGAGCGTTGTAGTGGGAGAGACAAGGCCATGTGTCCACCAATCCATCTCCTCCATCTGAGAACGTGGCAAGGTTGTATCTCCTAGCTTCCCTTGCGCCGACACTGGGGCCCCATGACCAGTCCTGGCCCATCGCGTGTGGGCAGCAGTCATGTGGGTGTCCTGCAGTCCAGTGCACTTATAAGCACGTGTGGGGTCCCCAAGTTCTCCTTTCCCTGCCACACTAACCTGGATGTTGACATGTGTTGACACAATGCCATTAGACTGAAGCAATCAGAGTCTCTAGAGAGGATGGCTGCCTGGAGAGTCAAAACCTACACTGGAATGATGCACACATGAGAAAAAAAAAAGGGAAAATAACTTTGTTGTGTTAAGATACTGAGACTTGGAGCTTCTTTAATTTTTTTAAGATTTTATTTATTTATTCATGAGAGACATAGAGAGACAGAGGCAGAGACATAGGCAGAGGGAGGAGGAGGCTCCCTGCAAGGAGCCTGATGCGAGACTCAATCCCAGGACCCTGGGATCATGACCTGAGCCAAAGGCAGACACTCAACCACTGAGCCACCAGGTGCCCCTGGAGGTTTGTTTACTTTGGTTTGGTTGATGTTTTTTGTGTATTTGTTTATTTATCACGGCATATCTGGCACTATAGAAATATAGTTGCTATATGCCATAATGAGTTCTCCTAGAGAGACAGTTAGCCCCCTCATGGTCTCCCACAGGCCCCTGAATGGCTCTTGTCCCATTCCAATGATGCTTGCTAAGGCCATGCTCTCTGTGGCAGCAGGCACTGCCTTGGGCATGGCATTATCCTCAAGACAGCAGAGTGGCTGGCGCTTGGGAGGAACTCAGCAAGTAGCTGTTGACTAAATGGATAGGTGAGCAAACAAATGAACAAACCGAAGCCAGTTAGGTGCATCTTAGAATGAGATCCTGGCATATCCTGGGGCACCAGAAGGCAGACACAGTCCAAGAAAGCCAGGATATAATTCAGGAGAAGCTTGGCAGAGTAGAAAAATGATCCATTCAGGATGGGTGAAATAGAAGGCCAAGCTTTTAGAAGTTAAACGCCGGCCCTACCAATCCAGGAAGAGGCAAGGAGAGAATCCAAGGGGACCCAGGACCACAGGGGACACAAGCCTGGTAACATCTTCAGTGATGGGCCAGCCTACACCTCTGGGACAGGACCCAGGAAGGAGGAAGCAGCACATGCAAGACAGGGTGCGATCATCCCACTGCACTTGGCCTTCTCCCGGATCTTATTTTAGCTGTCACATTTAAGAAGGATTTGGAGGTTCTGGGGAGGAGCCAGAGCCAATAGGAGAAATGATGAAGAGTTGGGGCAAAAAAAAAAAAAAAAATAGAACCTGTAGGGAAAGCCTAGGGGAAGTGGGAGTTAAATGGGCTGAGGGAGGCAGGTGGATGCTAATGAGCACCTCCGTAGTTTGGGGAAGGGGACAGAACTCAGGACATGGGTTCATGCAGCAGCAGAAAGACTTAGGTTCCACCCCAGGCAGTGAAGCTTGGTTGAAAGGGAGCGGTACATTGGGGAGGTAGGCTGGCTGCTTGCTCGGAAGGTCTCAGTGGGCCCCTCGGTGGCCCTACAAAGGGTAATTGGGGGCATGACGTCCCAGAGGTGTGGAAAGGAGAAAGGTATCTAATAATGTCCCTAGTGCCCTATGACAAGAAAGGAGGGGAGCCCTGACCAGAGCCTGCCAACTGATTCTGGTTTATGGGTGTGAGGCAGGAGGGGCTTTAGGGAAGGTCATGGAGGAGTAAGGGAGCCTCCTGGATCCCAGGATGTCACAACTGGAAGGATGCCAAGAGGTGAGGTGCAAGGGGCTTTCAGATGTGATTTCCCTGCAAGAAAAAGCTGGTCAGGTCACCCCAGCTGAAGGGCCTCTCCGTTCTCAGGCCTTCACCAGCGTCTGAGCAGGAGGCATGTCCCTCCTCCAGATCACTCACCTCTGGGATCTCCAAGTCCCTTCCCACCCCCACTGCAGCAGTGCCCAGCACACCTCCACGTGGCTGCCTCCTTCTCTCCACCAGGGGGCCGTCTCTGGGCTTCCTCCTGCTTCCAAGCCACAGCCCCTACTGGGTCCATGGAGGAGGACTGCTCCCAGCTGCGCTGGGGAAACGGCTAATAGAGCGACCCCCTCTCATTTGCTCGCTTGTGGGGATCTTCATTGGTCTGACAGAGGGCCCCAGGCCCACCTGAGCCCTCCGTTTCTCTTGTAGGAGGGATGCTGCAGCCTCCCCTGTACCTGGCCACTAGAGGGCACCATGCCCTCACCACCACCCAGCAATCCTGCCCTTCCTATTTCCCTCTTCCTTGTGTAGGCGAGTCCGATTGGCCTTGGCCCAAGGGAATCAACGATGAAATTCCAGGACAAATCGAATGCGCTTATAAAAAGGTGTATGAAAGCTGAAAGAGAGATAAAAATATGTGCCTGGCACTGTGCCAGGTGCCAGGGATTCAGAGACAAATAAGACCCATACCTGCCCACTTCACTGTCTTAAATGGGAAACAGGACAATTACTATACAGTGGAGTGAGCCCAGGAGTTAGAGAAATGTAGCCTGCTGAGGGAACACCCAGAAGGTGCCGCTGACCAGCAAGGGGCTCAAGGAAGACTCCTGCAGGAGCCAAGTCTTGAAGGGTGAGCAAGAAGTAGTCAGGTGAAGGAGGGGCCTCTCAGGGAGTGGTCGAACAGAGGCTCAGAGGTATGGAAATGTTCAGATTGGAAGGTAGGGTAGTGAGAGCTATGTCATAATCTGGGCAACAGGATCTGTTCCTCTTCTTGCTGGTTGGAGGAAATACCAGCTCTGCTACTGTAAGATGCCTAGCAGGATTCCCTGGCCTTCCCCTAACCCTAGCAGGAGTCCCCTGCCTTCCTGTTGTTCTGCTCTCCCCTGCCCTTCCTCCTCCTTCCCCTCCTCCTCCTCCTCCTTCTTCTCCTCCTCCTCTTTCTACTGTGGGGATGAGGTGGGGGTTGTCCACATTTGGAAAAAGGAGCTGCCGTTTGGTCCTCACTGGTACTTGCTGAATGCTGATCTCTGGTTCAGATATGATCACCATTCCCATTTTGCTGATGTGAAACCCAGGGCTCAGAGAGATTAAGGGAGCTGGCCCGGTTACATGGTGAGTGCAAAGTGAGACTCTCATGGAGGCCTTCTGGCCCCAGGTGCTATGGTTTGTGCTGGGTAGGGGAAGGGATCTTGGCGAATGCTCTCTCTCCAATAAGGCTGGCACTAGCCATTTTTAAGCAGATTTTTTTTTTTTACAAAATTTACAAAAGTAATGCATGTTCATCATTTTAAAAAATCAAACAATATAGAAATTCACAATATTGACAGTAAAAGTCCCTCATAATCCCAACTGCCCCTTTCCAGATAACTGCTACTAACAGTTTGGTATATATACTTTTAGATGCTCCCGTGGGTTTGCAAATACATGCTATTGTACATTTTCTAAAATGGCATTAGGCTTTTCTGCAATTTGGTTTCTTCCCTTAGTCATTCTTGGACAACTTTCCATGCCTATGCATATTGCTCTATAAAGTGGGGTCTCTTGTGATCCCCATTTATCTCTGAGGAAGCCAGGCTCAGGAAAGGTAAGTTGCCCCAGGCACACAGTCCACAAGGGACAGGCTTGTCAGCCCGGCAGGATCTGGGGCGTCCAGCGGGGAGCTGCCCACAGCTACGCCCGCCCACTCAACACTTTTCTCCCAGCAGCCTTGGCACCATCGTCAGATGCTGGGAATTTTTAGGAATGGATTTTTGTGTCATTTGTAATAGATCAGAAATATCCCAGCAAGACAGATTGCCTGAACCTTTTGGGTGGTTTTCTGTGAGCTGATAAAGTCCTGTCAGTTGAAAATCAAGGCTCATCCCTCTTGTATGTCAATGATACCCACCCCCCAGGAAGGCAGCTTTGGGTAACAGCTCTTTTGGAATGGGAGCTGGGGGCGGGGGGCAGCAGCACAGACCTGCTGACCCAGCAGCCTCCTGAAATAGTCGAAATCTAACTGGAGGAGGCAGGCACCATCGGGATTTGACCAGAAGCATCCCTTCAACTCCTGCTTCTCAACGTGTGACACTGGCATCACCTGGGAGCTGGTTAGAAATGCAGGATCTCATACTCCAATCCAGACCTGCTGAATCAGAATCTGCATTTTAACAAAACCTCCAGGGGATCCTTATGCAAAGTATGAGTAGCCAGTCTTTGGCAGTATCCTGGAGCCTATAAAACCAGTCCGTGGCTCCTTTTCTAGACGTGTAGTTGATGTGCTTAGTATTAGAAACTTAATAAGAGCTAGCAAACATACAAGGCAGTTTCTATGTGCCAGTGCAAGTGTTTTGCTCGGATCACCTCATGGAATCTTCACAAGGACACTCTGAGATGGGGTGCCGGAGACGCAGAGGAGTTATCTCACTTGCCTGAGGTCGCGTGCTAACAGGCAGGTGAGCGGGGACTCCAAGCCAGACCCCACAGAATCATAACCACTACACTAGGCTGCCTGCAGGAAGGGGGGACAGCTGACACGGAGCTGTTCTGACAGGCATCTCCAGAGCGGCATTTCTAAGCGCTTGCCGATACATCTTGTTTTATTCTTCCCCTCCCCGCCTTCTGCCTCCCTGAAGACAGATCACCTTAGAGAAGCAGAGAGAGCTCAGCATTAGCATGAACGCAGCCTTCACAGAGGCAGAGACCAGGCAGCAAGAGCAGCACGTTACATTTGCAAAACCCTTTATCTTATCATCCATTATCTCCTTTATCCTCCCAAGAACCCAGAAAGAGGAGGCAGGTGTTATTACCCCCATCAGACAGATGGGAAAAGGAGGACAGACATTGCCGAGTGACTTAGCCAAGGTCACACAACGAGGCTAAGCCAAGCAGCTGGGCCTCCTGGTGCCGTTTCTTCTCCCCGGGCTGCCCTCTTTTTCTAGAAGACTCCATCTCAGTCTCCCCATCCTGAAGGCAGTCCATATCTCCTCTCAGTGCTTCCACAGCTCTGTGGGGAAACCCGGTCCCCAATGGGGCCTCAGCCTCTCTCCCAGGCTGCCTCCTGCCTGAAGCAATTATAAATCACGGCATTTCCCCTTCATTCAAACCTGATGTTTAATTCATTGCTATTCTGGCTGCTTTAATGCAGAACATTTATTCAGTGGAATAGCTTTGTTTTGCCTCCCAAGCTTTATTCTGTTTAGAATCCCATTTCCACTGCAGAGGGGGCTTGCTGTTAGCCAGCTTCCAGGACTCCCTCCTCCTGCTACCCAGGAGTGGCCCACCTCTGTCTTCCGGGCGGACCCACCGTGGGGCCGTGAGTCAGCTTCAGCTCCTGACAAGGAGTTCAGATTTTCCTGTCCTCAGTCCAAACACCTGACTTTTTCCATTTGCTCCCCCTTCCTTTCTCCCAGGCCACATGCCTGGTGTCGCGAGCTGTCTGGTTCCTTGTCCCCAGGCTCCCAAACCCCACAGCCGGGAAGCTTAGCGCCCCCTACCAGTTTGGACCTGCTCCTGCCCAGGACACGAGATGTTAGAGGGGCCTGAGCAGGTGGTACAGCTGTCATGTTGTACCAGCAGAGCTTCTGCTAATGTCATTAACACTTCTTCAACTACTCCCAGTCTGACAAATCTAGAAACTTGGACTTCTATCCTTAAATGCTATGCCCAAGCCTTACTTTTGGTAATAGATGCCCTGGCTGATAATTTCCATTGTCCTGGATATCAGCGTATTTAAAGTCAAGAGCAAAGGGCAGAGATTACTATGTGTCTGTATAACATCCATTCTCCCCATCTTTTTCAGTAAGGAAACCCCTAGCTGAGCACCAGGATTGACAGCCAGCTACCAAATGACACTATATCACAAGCATGACACTATAACTACAAGCATCCCTTGTAGTTAGGTGTATCCACATGATTAGGTTCTGGCTAACGAGATCTAAGCGGAAGTGTTGTATGGGACTTATGGGAAGCCTTCCTAAAAAAGGAGAAGGCACAACTCTCTCAATCTCTTCTCTCTTACTCACTAGTTGAAACGTGGCTGCAAAGGCTGGATCTCTAGCAGACATTTTAAGACCAGGAGGTAGAAGCCACATGCAGAGTACAGGGATGGTATAGAGGGAAGGAGCTCAGGTCCCTGACACTGAAGATCCACCCTGTTGGTGTGGTTGGCTAGTCTCCGAATTTCTTTCACAATAGCAATAAGCTTCTGTCTTGTTTTAGCTACTCTAGGTTGTAACTTTCAGCACAGATAGTCATACTGATTCCTAAGTACAAAGACAAAGCCATTTCTTTACCTATTTCTTCATCTGTCTGATGGGAACTGCTCATCTGCCAAGCCTACTGCCTGCTTCAGTTTCTGATACAAGATTTATGGATGTGATACCTGATAGGAATGAAAGACAGGAGAAATACAGTGGAAGGAAAAGGGGCCTAGGACACAGAATTAAGAGTGCACGGATATCATTCAACCACTCACTGTATAGATGGGAAAACCGAGTTTCAGAGAGAATTAATCTTTAGTCTGCAGTCAAGAGACTGAAGCCACCCCTCCACCACCACTTAGAGTTTAGAAAGCTTCTGAGAAAACCTGACATGCTTTCCAACCTGGCCAGGTGCTGGTTCTGACTGCGGACAAAGAGTCAAAGCTCACCTGGGCAAAGATCTATTCCCTTCTTCTCTTGGGAGGTGCATTTCTTTATGAAGCACCAGACTTCTCCTTATCATCATACAAAGCAGATGTAGGGAAAATAATCAATCCTCTCTGGGGTGAAGCTGCCTGCTAGGAGGTGAGCTGCTTCTACCCTGCCTCAGCCTAGGGGAGGGCAGGTTCCATTTTACCATAGCCAGGCCCTCCATCTGTCCACACAGAGTGATGGTTGAGCATAGGCTCTGAGACCAGGCTACTTGGTTTGAATCCATGCTCTACCACTGACTGACCATGTGACCTTAGCAAAATTGCTCATCCTGCCCAAGCCTCAGATTCCCCACGTCTCCAAAAGATGCTAATCTGTACGCACCTCATAAGGTTACTGGAAATATTAAGTTAGTTAGAAACTAGAATGTTAGCTATCACTTTTATTTTCCATGGATTCCAGATTAAGATCCCCATAGAAAATGCCGACGCTGTGTTATTTTGCTCCTTTTCCACATTACCATGGAGTTCCTCGAAGGCAGTGAGCTGCTGGCTTATTGGCCTTTATTCCCAAGAACTTAGAATGGAGCCTGGAATGTGGTAGGTACTCCAACAAGAATTTGTTGAAAGGAACTGTGTAGAATAGGATTTTCTCTTCATTCCTCAGATGACAACCCACTCCCCACCTCTCCCGTACCTTTCTCCTTCCCTTCTATTGTCTGGCTCTCTCTCATTCTCTCCACCATATTTCTCTCTCTATGCACCACTCTTGCTCTGTTTTTCTTTCAAACACTTGCCCAACCCACTTCAACCTTTGGACTGGCACCTGCCTCCCCCAGCCACCCATGCCCAGCATGCACTGCACTCTGCTCCCAGCTCAGTGCCCAGCTCAGCCAGCCTCAACCCCAAGGATGGACATTCCAGCATCAGTTCCAACTTTGCTGTCCCCACTCTCTTCCAGCCTCCTCACCCTTCAGTTGAGAATACCACAGCCGGGAGACCCTGAGGAGCCTGTCTTTCTTTTGCACTGGCAATCTGTCCTGCAGTGAGGATTACAACCCAGGCTTCTCAACTTTTGGCCAAAAGGTCATTCCACTATGGCATCCTCTGAGGCTGACTGGTGGAAACATCATGGAATGTTTGGTGAATCAATGAATAAATGAGTTGGGAGGGAGACTTGCTCTAATACCACCCTTCTTTCCTGGAGCACCTAGCGACCTGCTGGCTCCTGTCCCACCAACATAAGTAAGCGGTGGGGGAAGACACAGACCCTTTGTGCCAAGGAGTGCCCAGAGGAGATCCAGTCTCCACTGCTCCTGTTGTCACGGCCAATCCACCTGTGACCTCTTCCCACTCATGCTCTCCCTTCACGGGCACCTGTGTATGGAGAGGCCATGTTCATTGTTCTCCATGGCATGACCTTTAGAGATCTGAGGCCATTCTCTGAGATTAAGTCTCTTCCTTGGGAGTCATGGCCCAGGCTCTTGCCTCTGTGGCTCGCTGTCTACTCAGAGCCCTGTGTTCTGGCCAAGCTGTAGTCAGCTGGAGCAAAGCGACTTCTGTTGCAACCCTACAGCTTGTTGCTAAATCTGCCCTTTTTTTTCTTTCTTTCTTTTAAACTACAGGAGTGGCCCACTGTTCAGCTTCCTGTCCTCTCAAGTTAAGGGGAAGTGTCTTGGCCTGACATCCCTTCCCCTGAAGCCCAGCCATCCCCAGCCCCTCCCTCTCTGTCCTCCTCCCCTGCACCTCATCTGGGAATTCCCAAATGCTACCTGATGCAGCAGTTTCTCCTTTAACTGTTCTTGTCTTAATTCCATCCCCCGCAATTGGAGCCTGAATAATGAGTTATTTCACAGGAAGATTGATCTGGGTATTAGGGCATCGTTTAGTTTGCCATTACAACAGCCAATTTTGGTTACATACTCAGCTGTGAAGGGGAGAGGGACAGGCTGCTGAAGCTTTCTGAAACATGGGAAGGGTGGCTGGGAGGAAGGGGTGCTGGGCGAGGGGCAGAGGTGGTGGGAGGACCGGGGGAGGGGTCTGACCGGCGTTAGCCTGTGTCTCTATTCTTGGAATATGATGTTGGGAAAGAAATCCTAAGGACTGAAAAGGATGTGATCCTTTTTCAAAGAGAGAGGAAGATCAGGGTTTGAGGCTGGAGATCCCAGGAGTGATCCCTTTCACAAAGGGAAGGCCTTTGTGAAATAAGCTGAATGAACAAAACCCAAGTTAAAAGGACATTCCAGACTTGCCAGTATTTCAAGATGACAGTATGGCTGAGCATCGCTACCTGCCATGTCTCATATTAGACCCCCATGGTCAGGGGATTTCATGGTTCCCTACCTTCCGGATCTCCAAGTCTGATGGGAGAGACACAGCATCTGCCCTCGGGGAGCTCCCAGTCTGATGGATGAGGGAGACTCTCTTTCAGGTCATCATCACAGGGCAAGCTTCCCCTCCTGTCTTCCCAGTTTTCCTGTGTCATTGTCCTATTTATTTCCCCCATGCCTCTTCTACACACTAATATTTCCCTATTCATTTATTTTATTTTAACTCTCTTGCCTGTCTCCTCAACTAGAACCAAAGCTGCTTGAGGGCAAGGACCTTGCCCACGCTGATCATCTGTTCCTCCAGTGCCCACAACAGTGCCTATACCTGTGGCACTCGATAACCATGTGCCGACGAGTGACTGAGCACCACGGAAGCCCTGGCTTCATGAGGCTGGCCGTGGGAGTCAAGCCACGGTCCTAGTACCTCCACACCTTTGGGCACATCTCGCGAAAGCACTAGACCCTCACCCCAAAAGGAGCTGTAGACACACTCGCTGTGCAATATTTTGCAAACAACTTAAGGGCGTTCACAGAAACTCCTGAGGGAGCTGAAGGTCTCTTTGAAATTTGTCCCATAGTTGAGAACCCCGGTACAGAGAGGCCAACTTGAATGTGGTGTCGGCTGAGTTGAGGTCTATGCTTTGGAGAAGTCCCACACGTCTCTGAAGTTCATTTCCCTCATCTGCTTCATGAATATCTAGCGCAGGAATGTTTGTGGAACGCTGTGTTACCTGCCCAGCGTTATACGAAAGCTAAGTGTTATTAGCAGTGTCATTCATCACTATAGCAGCAATTTCAAAACCTGCCTATGACAAAATGAGTCCCAGGACACAGAGGGGAAACTAAGGGGAAATCATCTCATCAGGAGGCATGGCACTGGACAGAAGCAATTGCTTTCCACTCTGGTCACAGAGGGACCATTCCCTGCTCCTCTGCGGACCCCAAATATCCCAATGACCTGTGTTCCTCCAGCCTGGCCTATTAAAGAGATAACCAGAAGGCTGGTGATGATTTGCTTGAAGCATTCAGGTACCAGTAACAACGGAAGCTGAACAGGCTTTAGCTACATTACCAAAGCCATTAAAGTTAAAAACCACTAAACAACCACAGCTTGCTTCCCATCATCCACCCCACAGGCATCCAAAACAAAACCAACAAGAATGTGTTAGAATAAAGCGGACACTGAGATTTATTAATAGCTTGTGTTTGCCCAGAGCTTTAAAAGCAAGCCCCGAGGCACCGAGAACCTCACCTACCAGGCACTGCTGTGTAGCACAGGGTGGCCTTTCCAGAGGGCTCTCAACCCCCCCAACCCGAAAACCTCAAGATCTGAAAGGAATTTGGGGGCCCTATTATCAGAGGCTATTTCTGAGCACAGCAGCAGTGTGGGAGACAGCGGATGGGGATACCTTTGACATGGGTGGTCCACCGGGCAGCGGTGAAGACCCTGGGCAGGCAGAGCAGTCAAAAGGAGGGGGAGAACAAGTGGGAACTGGGATTTGGGAATGAGTGAAGCCTCTGACTATGAATTCAGGGGCAGAGGCAGCCAACAGCATCTGAATCTGCACACAGCCCTCATTTGCAATCATTGGCTGGCTCTATAAACAAGGAGGTTCTGCAAACAGCACAAGTGTGTTAAATAGCTTCAGACTCTCTAAACAGCAGCTTGCTTTATGCACAGAGGATGGTGTATTCATCAGGGACCTGGTAAGCAGACGGCCACAGGATTCATACTCCAGGATTTAAGCTACAGACCAAGAGACCATCTGCTGGTGCACATGGGAAAGTGTGGGTCGGTTTCGGTGTCTTATCGATATCGTGGGCAGGATGGTTTGCCCAGAAGACCTGCATCTCTGGGGGACACTCACTGCCCTCGCACTAAAAGGAACAGAGGATGGGCAAGTTCCCAGTTCCTTCCCTACAGCTTCCCTTTGGTCCATGCCACTACAGGACTTCTCATTGGGAATCTCTGGATGTCTGGCTGTGACAAGCTTGGGCCATACTTTCTTAAGAGGGAGGCTGGGCTCCTTGCAGAAGGCTGAAGCTAGTGGCAATGGCAACGTGCAGCATTGTTCAGTTCTTCTGGTTTACAGTCCATTTGGACATCCATTATTTATGGCAGCTGAGTGGCTGTGAACAAGCTGAGACTCAATTAAGATAATGTTCCCCCACACAGGAGCGGTGGTTAATGCTGAAAAGTTATTCCAACTCATCCTTTACACTGCATAGAGCTGGAGATATAAAGAGACCAAGGGGCTGAGTTAGAGAAGCCCAGAGACAGAGAGCTAGAGTGGAGAACAGAGAGATGGAAGGGGAAAGAGGGAAGCAGATGCATCCTGAGTCTGGAGGAAGAGGCATCCCTCCCACAGGCCACCTCTGCCCTTGTCCCCAGCCTCTGTGCTGGAACCCCTGCTCCCCATCCTAGGAGGGGAGGAGGTATGTCTCCTGGATCTCAGAGGTCCTTGAGCTGAGTCTTCCCATCTCCAGTGCTGCCCTCCCTTCCTTGCCTTGTCCTGTCCCCTGCCTGGCCTGCATCATCAGCCTGTCCCCTGAGCACTAGTGATGGTGCCTACTGGGGGCAGTGGACATGCTGCAGGCTGCTGTGCTACCCTGGTCCCCACAGCAGGAGAGCGGTGAGAGGTGGGCAGGCAGGCAGGGGCTTCCAAGGGAGAGAAAGAGAGGGGGTGCTGGGACAGGTTTGGGAGCAAAGGTGGAGGAAAAGTAGGTGGCAAAGGAGTGGCTCAGAGAGTCAGGCAGGGCGGGCAGCAGCCGGTGTGGCCTTTACTGAGGTCATCTGAGAGGGACAGGGCCTCCTTGCCATGCACCTGCTGGTCGGCCATTTCTTCCACCCCAGCATCACATAGGGGTCCTCCTGCCCACTCCCCCATGTCGCTCCTCTAGACCTTTCACTCCACGTCACGAGGCAACTTCCTGGCGAGAATTGCCCCCGATTTCCATTTATCTTTGAGACTTTCAGCTAAAGGGATTTGAGAGCAGCCGGCAGGTTCACAGGCCTAATCAGGCCTGATGCATCTCTAACCAGACAGGGAGTGTGCGTCTGGATTTGTCGCCCGACAGGTACAGATGTCGGAGGCTCTCATCCATGAGACGGAATCACTCTCGGGGATTGAGAGGCTGAGCGGGCGTCAATCAGAGGCAGGCTGCACAACTCAAACAGGGGACGGAGGCTTTTGGCAAAGCCCCTTCCGACAGAGCCAGGTCAGCAGGCACTTCACTTCATCAACTGAATTACGGAAGGCTTCAACCCCAGGGCTGAGAATTTCGAAGGATGCTCCCGTTCTGCAGTATTCGCATCACCTCCTCTCTGTCAGCTAATGAGTCCTTCCCAGCTAGTTCGAGGTAAAGGCAGGAATGAAGTCTGGGTTGAAAACCCAGCCCCACTAGTTACTAGCTGAAGATCTTGGGCAGGTGTGTCACTGACCTCCTCCGAGTCTGTCACTTAGTCTCACTTGTGGGCCTGTGGCAAGCGGCCAGTGAGGTAGTCTGTGAGGTTGCTCTACCTTCTGTGTTTCTGCAGTGCTTTGCAGCTCTGTTGGCCGATACCATGGTTAAGACACGCTGGCCCTGCACTTGTTAGCTGTGTGGCTTTGGGCACATTACCTAACCTCTCTGTGATCCAGTAACCTCCTGTCTAAAATGGAGATGGTGGCTGTCCCCGCTCGTTCAGGCTCTTGAGAGAGTTAATACCCATGAAGCCCGGGGACAGCCTGGGACACAGTTAGCCCTCAGGAAACGTTGCTGGATGTCTTGTTGGTGGCGGTGGCGGGAATATTCCGGCACTACGTCATGTCTGTGATTTAGAAGGCTCTTGCTTGCTCATCTTGCCTCTCCCCCGTCAGCCCAGGAAGTAGTCAGGGGCTTGGACTATAGCCATCCAGCCTGGATCCTGGCAAGAAGGAGACGTTCCATGAATCCACTTTGATGAAATTGATAAAAAGAGATGCTGCTGACATGTAAAGATGTGTCACCACGATGCCATGCAGACGCATGAGCTCTGGACCCCTGTGGCCTCTTGTCCGCAGTGACGACTTGGGCAAGTGACCCTTCCTCTACGAGCCTCAATTGTCCTGTCTGTGATGTGGATAATACCCTCACATCAGAGAGCTGACTCGGATGATGTCTCTGAAGCATCTAACACAATCCTGGGCCCGTGGGAGGTACTTAAAGAAAATAGTGGCTAGGATACTCCCATGGAGGCCCATCCTGGAAAAAAAGGTGAAGATGGCCAAGAATCTCCCACTGTTCCCTGACCAGGGCACTTGTCCCTTGGGTTCCCTTGCACAACTCCAGGGTAGTGCCCCAGGCCCCGAAATGACGCAACCTGCCCCCAAGCTGCCCAGACCCTAGCTGACTGGAGTTATCAGAGGGCGGCTAAGCGCAAATAGCTCCTTCATGGCAATGAAGAGGTTCCACCTTTCCCAGGGCCACTGGCATCCCCCGGAAGTGTGGGGAGGGCGATACTCACCAGGTAGCAAGAAGGCAAATGTTGATCGTAGTAAGTAGAACAAGTGGGAGTTATGGGGAAGAATAAAGGAGCACAAGCACCCAAGTTCAAAATCATGAGACACTGCGTTGGCCAAAGAGAACATGTGGCCATAGGTCCCCAGTCTGCCACCCCTGAGGATAATGGGACTGCAGGCTGAGGGCTGAGCACAGATGGGGTCGCAGCTTGTCCCCCTTCAACCCGACCACACTTCAGATCATTCCAGAGTGGCTCTGAGTCTCCAGCACCAGCAAAGGGAGCCAGCTCCCCTCTGCTCCTCTCAAAGGGAGCCCAGGAGCAGGTCCCACAGGGACGGTGACCCTCGTGTTGCCAGGAAGGCCTGCAGCTCAGTGGTCTTCTCCTCTTGCCACAAGCTAAGACCAGTCCTGTCCTTTCCCCATAGAGAAAGTGCTGGGACGCCAGTGGACGATATTGGAGCAGCATGGCCACTACGAACTTAAACTGAACGAAAGGAAAGAAGGGAGAAAACCACCCGGCAGCCATCAAGTTGAGCTGGGAGGGCTTCACTAAGCCCTGGCTCAGCCCTGTGCTTCCACATCCAACCCCTGGCTGCCCTGCCCAGGTCAGAAGGTGCTGGTGGGAGGGGGCAGGGGCAGGGCAAGGTGGGGAGAGGGCCGAGGTAGCATGGACGGGGTCTGACAGGAGGGGCTCCACTGGGCAGTGCACCCATGGCTCTCAACCAGACAGACGAGGTTCAAATCCCAGCTCCACCTCCAACTAGCTCTGGGACCATGGGAACCTTCCTCAAGTCCCTGAGCTTGGTTCTTCATCTGTAATGTGGTGGTGATAACTCCTCTTAGCACTGAACAGGACTGTGCCTGTTACTCAACAGGCAGCAACACTCGGCAAACAGTATCTTTGATTTCTACCCACTGCAAGGTTGCCCACCACAAACTTCTGGAGGCGCCGTCTGTGCTCGGCTGGACCTGCCCAGGAATGGCCGCTCAGTGCAGGGTGGGAACGCTAAGCCTTTGCCTTTCATCTCCAGTGTGAGGTTTGGTGTCCTGAGAAAGAAAACCAGAAAATGTTTATATAGTATAGTTTTACTGGTCGTGAACTTGGAGAGTTAGGGCAATCATCTGATTAACAGTTTCAATTAACAACAGTAGCTTTAACAACAGCTCACAGATCCAGGGTGCTCACATTAACCCCTGGGGTTTAACCCTCATGATGACCCCATGCCCGGGTATCACTGTTACTCCTACTTTACAGGTGGGAATGTACACAGAGGGAGGAGACAGCAAGACCCCCGAGAACTGGGCGGGGTGGGGATGGGGTGGGGGAGTCTGTGTGTCCTGGGTGGAGGGAAGGCATCCAGACCAGTCCGATATGTCAGGAGCCAGGAGGCAGGAATAGCATGGCTCATGCCCAGCTCACCACTTTGTCATTTTTGGCCTCTGACAGTCTCTTATTTTTAATTCTGTAGGGGGAGTGTGTGGCACTCAGATGTGAGTCTGGCCAGAACGTGACCCCCCTGACAGCCTCCGGCTCCTCGTCCCCTTGGCTGCGGGCCTCAGTCAGGTTGGCATGGCAGGACTGAAGCCTGGGACCTCCCCCTCAGCAAAAGGGCAGTTGGCGGGGGGGGGGGGGGAACCATCCCCCACCTGACAACACATCCCCCCACTGGACAACCCACCCTCTAACCCCTCACTGCAGCACCTCCACCTTGAAGATTGACTTGCATCTGGGCTTCCTGGAGGCATTGAGGAGGTCGAGATGAGCCTTGCAGGGCCAAGGCAGCCTGGGCAAGTTCCCTAGGAAATGTTCCTGACAGTCTGTGCCTTTCTCCAGCCAGCCTTCTTGAAAGGGCCTGCTCATCTGCCACTACATCCTCCACTGGATGAGCTAGAATTGTCTCGGCAGCCTGACCCAGCTTAGCCCCCCAGGGCTCCCAGTGACTGTGTCTGCATTTGCTTTCCCATTTCCCTCAACTCTATGGAGGAGGGAAGAGCCCTCAGTCTCTGAACAAGGGTGGCACTGGGTTGTCTCTGAAGAGGTCTGCTGGGATTCCTACCATGTCTTCCCCAGCATCCGGACCAGTTAGTGGTTCCTCCCTGGCCACCCAGGCCACCCAGAGAGCCTCTGACCCTGGCTCTGCAGACACCTGCAGTTTGCTGCTCTGTCCTACCACATCGTGTCCTGTCACAGATGCCAGGCTTGGCATCCACCTTGGCCTCTGAATCAGGCCCCAGTCCAGCTCTCCTCCATTCAGCCCTGCATCCACCTGTCCCCACTACATCCTGTGTGTCAATCCATGTAGAAGATAGGAACACCTGGGGGAAAGAGAGAGAGAGAGAGAGAGAAAGAGAGAGAGAGGGAAGGAGGAAGGAAGGAAGGAAGGAAGGAAGGAAGGAAGGAAGGAAGGAAGGAAGGAAGGAAGGAAGGAAGGAAGGGAGACACAAAAATATAAGGGTAATAGGGGCCTCCAGATCCATCAGATGGGCCAGATGAATGGAGATCAAGGATGACTGCTAGGATGTTGGCTTCAGGTCACCTGTGCACAGCTGCAAGCCTAAGACCAGGATACAGCAGCTGCCACTGCTGGGATTATTGATGCTGACACAGCTGCCCCCACCAGGCAGCAGGTGACAAGACCATGGCTACAAATCCTCATCTTGGCTGCAGCCCACTCACCTTCCCTTACCATTGCAGCAGGGATGGCCTCTGGCTCCTGCCACTTTCCGTATCCCAAGGGCAGGCCACTTGTTGGCAAAACTTAGATCACAGCCAGAATTCCAGCAACATGAGGTTCTGGGAAATGTCACTTTAAGCCTTCTAGCCATCGTGATACAGAGGGAACCACAGAAGGAGGTGGACATGGATGGCAAGGACCAATATATCATGTCCAGCATCCCCAGCACTCTTTTGGGTATCAGTTCCCCTGTAGTCCTGACCTGGTTTTAGCTTTGCCCCAGCCTATGGGCACTGCTCAGACTGCTGCCCCAGATCTGGCCTCTGCTGGGTCATCCCCAGTGGCCATTCACCCCTCAGCCAGGGCAGAGGTGCCCTGCCCCATTCCCTATCCATGTCAGCTCCTTAACTGGTGTCCTGTTAACCAAGCCTAGGTCCCTGGACCTTCCTGGGGCTCCTGTAGCATGGAGCCGGATCAGAAGACAATCACTGGAGAGCACTAGGCTGGGTGTCAGAAAGTTCAGAAGATCTGGGCTGTGGCCATGCCCTCATCATGTGCCCTTTCAATCTCCATGTCAAAGTCAGTCATCCTTCAGGTCCCACCTTGTGGTGACTCTCTGAGATTTCTAAATCTTACCTTATAAGCAGAAAAGACATGGTCACATGCACATGCACATGTGACATCCCCAGGGAGCTGGGGATGGCTTTGCTGGCACAACCCAGAATTCTTGTACAACTGTATTCAGAAAAAGTGGGGGAAATGCGGTGCTGAGGGAAGAGGTGAGGCTGAAACACAAGGTGGAACAGGACAAGAACTGCCCCCATTTGGCAACCCATCCTTCATCTGACCACCCATGCCTCACCTGACAACTCATCCCCCACCTGACAACCCAACCCCCATCTGACAACCCATTTTCCCCTCACAACCCACCTCCTCACCTAACAACCCATTCCCCTAGTCAAGCCCATCTCCCACCTAACAACCCATCCCCCACTGGAAAACCATCCCCCACCTGACAACACATCCATTCACCTGACAACACATCCCCCCACTGGACAACCCACCCTCTGACCCTAATGACCCAGCTTCTTACCTAACAACCCATCCCCCCAACCTGATAATCCATCCCCCTCGAGACAACCCACCCCCCAATTGACAACCCATCCCTCACTTGACAAGCCATCCCTCACATGTCAACCCATTCTCCACCCAACAATTCACCCTCCATCTGACAACCTATTCCCCCCCACAGACCATCCCCCCACCTGATAACCCATGCCCCATCTGGCAGCCTATCCCCCCAACCTGACAATCCATCCCCCCAATAACAACCCATTCCCCTACCAGACAGCCTAACCCCCACCTGACAATCGATCCCCTACCTGCCAACCATTCCCCCACCTAACAACCCATTGCCCCACCTGACAATCATCCTGCCACCAAAGCCTTGGGGTCCTAAGGCCTTGGGTCCCAGACTGGGCTGAGAAAACCCTAAGGGCAGGCTTCAGGGAGGGCAGAAGAGGCTCAGGGTAGGGGAAGGTTAGAGAGAGACTGAGCAGGTAAGAGCAGGAGTAAAGAACTTGGACCATAAGGGAGGAAAGTCTGAAAGCCCTAGGCTTGGGCCCCTGCCCCCTTGCTCTTACCTCCTAGGCAGCCCCCTCACCTAGATCCTCCGAGAGCAGTCGAAGCCACAGCTGTGCCAGTGACCTTGAGGCTGCACATCCAGCTTAATCCACATCAGCATCAGTGAAGGCCTTCCTGTCACTCGGGGATATTTATAACCTGTCTGCCAGGGCCCTGTACCTGGCAGCCGCTTGGAAATTAGGCCATGGGAGCCAGCCACAGAGGAGGTAGGCCCTGCCCCCTGCCCCAGCCTCTGAAGGCTCCCTGGAAGTGGAACCCCAGTTAGGGATGGAAAAGAAAGCCTCTCTGCCCCAGCTAGGAAACTTGCCCCACCCCTGGGTAAGTGGGGTTTCTGGAAAGGGCTTCCTGTGCCCATAAGCTTGTCTCTGGGCTGCATCTTCTGTCCCATTCATGAGTGGCCCTTTGGCACATCGCCCATCTGTGTGCATCTTGCCTACATCTCTCCTCTCTCTTGGTGATCAGCCCATGCAAAAACTCCTAGGGCCTGACAGCAAGTCCACACACCCACGGTTCGATGTCCAGGGCCTCACCCACACCATCTCCCCACCCACTGCTCGTGGAGTCACTAAGGACTCCGACTGCTTCGGCCCAGCATGAGCTCCCCTGCTCTCTGGGTGACGTAGAGTAATTTTGTGCAAAACTTTCTGTGTCTCAGTTTTCTCTTCAGTAAAATGGGATTAACAACAGGGATTCCAAGAATAAAAGGCTCAGAATGGTGTCTGGCACATAAGAAGCACTCAGTATGTGCTGGCTAAACAGAAAGGTTTATTGATTAGGGATAGATGCCCCAGAGTCAGGATGTACTTATTCAAATCCTGATTCTGCCCCTGGCTGGCTGAGTGACCTTGTGCCAATGACTTAAGCTCTCTGGGACTCAGTGTCTTCCTCCCTAAAATGGGAATAGTAGTACCTACCTCATGGGTCACTGTGAGGATTAAAGAAGTTAACATGGGAAGCTCTAAGCATAGTGCTGGGCACATAGTAGGTGTTCAGTTAGTATTAACATCATTAGTAGCTAATGATAATACTTATTTGGACAAGATCCTCTTCCAGACAGGTCTCCTTTTCTGCTTCCTGCCTCTATACTTGGCTGGCACAGCTGCTCACCTGGCACCCTCTCTTTCTTCCTCTTCCCTCACCCCAATTGAAATGCTGCACTTCTGTCCAGCCTCCCCTCTTCCACACAGCCAATCATTTTGGTGGACTTTGCACTAGCCTCCTCTCTGGTCCCTGAGGCCTGACCCTATCGGGCTTCCCCTGAGGAAACACAACTCTCTGGACCTTGAAGCAGGGCCTCTGCCTCGCTCACCTCCCCTGCCCACCGCAAGGACGCAGGAGCCAACCTCATGCTGTGTGAACAGCAGCAAAGCCAAAGCTTTCCTTAGGCAGGCCTTTCCTTGCTGGGTTTTGCCCTCCCTCCTTCAAGCAGGAGTCTGTATTCCCGGGATGAGGGACAGTGTGACCCAGCCCACAACACACACACACACACACACACACTGTTTTCCCCCAAGAAAAAATGTCACATTCCCACTAATGACAACTAAAATGCATTTTTCCCATTTTCTGGATTTTTCAGTCCAATAGAGGAACAGGCCAGCCTGCCCAGCCCTGTCCCCCAGGAGGCGGGACATACCCAGGAGGCCAGGCATTGGGGCCTAAGAGTGGAACCCCTCCTCCCTCAGGGAAGGGAGGACTGGTGACTTGCTGAGGGGGCACCAGGGTGCCTCCTGGGAGGAAGTGGAGGTGATGATCTTGCTGAGGCACTGCGGCCCATTTCTTGAGGTGGAAAGAAGCACCAGAGTGTCGTTGTTTTGTTCTCTCCCAGAAAGGTCTGATGGACAGCAGGTCAACCTTTCTGACCTTGGCAATATTACCACTTGCTGTCCTGCAAGCAACATGGAGCCTGGGGCTCATCAGAGGGCTCTTCTGATACCGTACCCCTCCCCTCCTCTACCCTACAGGCCTGCTGGGACCCCCAAGGTGTCTGTGTCCCCAGTAGCCACAATGGAGAGAGGGCTTTCCTCTTGCTTCTTGCACCACCTCCCCCAGTAATTACCTCTCCTTCTGGCTTATGGCACAGAAGCCACCTCTGGCAGGGAGCCCCTTTTTCCTATGAGCTGGGGCAAGGCATAGGGAAGGAGGGGTTGAGTGGGGCAGGGAGGGAAGGCTTCCTGTGTACTCACTGTCCTCCCTGAGGAGAGGAGTGTCACCAGCCTGAATGCTCAGCCCCTTCTAGCCTACAAGTCAGCCTGCCCCAGATAGATGAGGGAAGTCGCCTCAATGGCCATTGGCTCAGCCCTCATCCCTCTCCCCGATTCTAGTCTAAGATGGCCTAGGAAGGATTCTTACTCACATTGGTGTTCATGATTGAGGACCAAAAATTTGCCCCTCTCTGCTTTCTCTGTAAATTATCCCAAAGGATTATGACTTCCCAAAGGAATGTTTGTCTAATGGAAGGCACCCAGGCCAGGCCATAGGGTAATGAGGGAAGCCTTAGAAATCCAGACAAGCACCAATCTGTGCTCTCCAGCCACACTCAGAGCTGGATCCATGCTCTTCTTCACAGAATAGTGTTACCTGCAGGTACATAGATGGCACATGGCAGCTATAAGATGCCCTCCACACCACCCTTCTGCACTGTGAGAGAGCCCCAGAGGGCTGTGGATCCTCTTCCACATGGGCAGGAACTGGGCCTCAAAGATTAGATGTCTGTGGTCTTCCGGCTTGGAAGGCTGGGTCAGATCTCTATCGCCACATCTCCATCACCTAGCTACTGGTGTGTTGGTTGCTAATGGCTCCTAATTATGCCTTCTCTGATGGGTTGTCTTTACTTGGCAAGATAGAAGCCACTTCCTTGGGAGCTGTGTCACATGCTTTGCCGCCCCAATAGCCTTTTGCCAACGACACTGGTGTCAGAACATCAAAGCTGGCTCCTTTGTCTTAAGAACAAATTCCAAGGGGCCACTCAGGTTCCAGAGTTCCCTGAGGGATCAGGCTCAGGCAAGATGTTGGCTCAAGTGGCATCTTGGCCTAGATTTCTCTTTTCCAGTCTTCTCTTGCTCCCTCAACAAGACACACACACACACACACACACACACACACACACAGGAATCCCCAGCTCAGACTTTGCTTCAGGGAACCAAGGGCTAGATCTCAGGACTTCTGATCCCAAATCTATATGATCTTGAGGCAGCTCCTGGGACATCCTGTGGGTGTCTGTTGTGGTGAGAACCTAGCTTTCTGCCAGGATCTCATCTCTCGCTCCTGCTCCCGAAGGAGAAGCCTGGTTCTTAACACTTTCCCTGTGAACTGTGAGTCCGGCACCTCCCACGTCCCAGTGTGGGCTCCCTGCCTCCCCTCCCTCGCCCTAAGGCTGTGGCAGCCAACACCGTGACTCATGTCCCATCCTGGGTGGGCCTCCAGATTACTACCCACTGCCCTCACTTGTTAAGCAGTGCAGATGGCAATTAACTGCATGATATGAAAATATCCCAACCCTAATTATCTCAGGGAAGAGGCCAGGGACCATTAATAAATGATGAAGGAGAGTCTTTCTGGAGGCTCCTGGGCCCCTCCCCATGCCAGCCTGCAGAAGGCTGGGGAGTGAAGGGGACCCTTCCCCATGCAGAAGTCAGAAGCGTGGGGTGGTGAGATAAGACGTGAAGCCCAGGAAGGTGCCTTGGATTTACCAGGGGGAAGTAAAGCCCCTCTTTGGAGCACTGAAATACACAACTGTTAGGGCCACTGCCCTGGTCCTGCAGACACGCAGAAAGCAAATATAATGGTGGCTCCCTGGGTATTTCCTGATGAACCATTGATCGTAGCATGCAATCTTGTATGTGAATTCTAGAATTCCCCATTACCTCTTCTATGCTTCCCACAACTGCCTCCCCTGCCCCGCCCCATTCCAGGCAGCAGACAGATTTTCCATTTTCCCCAAGTTATTAAGTTCCCTCTGTGCCTTGCCTTGAGGTGGGCCCATGAGTTCTACCCTGGGGAGCAGCAATCAGACACAGAAGGGATGGGGAGCACACTCAGATAGAGATCTGAGCTGCTCAGGGTCTGCCCTTTGCTTAAACAGTGTGTCTTTTTTTCCAGCAACATATCACAACAAAGCCTGAGAGAGAAAGAAAACATTTTTATTCATGGATCCTTTTATGTGCCAGAATGAATGCAAATGCACACACACACACACACATACACAAACACACACACACACACACACACCTGAACAGACAGGGGCTTCCATACTTGAAAGCCTAAATATGAACATTGATATCTATGGGAGGAGAGATATTTGTTTCATAAAAGGACTTGCAACAGGGCTTCTTTAAACAGTAAGCAGCCAAAGTGCAATGAACATAAAATTTCATTTACAGAAATCTGATTTACCTGTAAATTTTCCAACACCTGTCCATAATAGAAGTGTGAGTGTGTGTTTGTAAATGTGCACAACTTGTCAGTGCCTTCTTTTCATCCAGCTGGGGAGAAGGGTGGGCATTTCTAATGGAAGTCCTCCCCAGAGCTGGCTGGCAACACATACCTTCGAGGTCTGATCACAGAGTGGAACCCTAGCCCAGGACTATAAACATTAATTTCTTCTCCACCCCCAGCTAGCAAAAAGGAAACCAAACAGTGTGTCCCAAGACTACTACAGACCCAGGGCTCATTACACTCAAAGGATGCTCTCTTTATACCCTCTTAGCCCCCCAGCAGTTCAGCCTCCCATGGATGTTTTGAGAGGAGTGTCTTGAAAGAGCTTATTAATCATCTCAACCAACTCCCTCATTTAAAAGATGAAAAGCCCAGTGCCAACCTGACCTTGGGCCTTCATCCCAGACACCCCCATAGTGCCTGCCGATGTCTGGACCGGTAAAGATGGCTTCTGGAAAGCCAGCCCTTCTCTCCAATCCCCCCCAGCCCCATGCCTACCCCCTCTCATTTCTTTGCTTTGCCTCCTGTCCCTGCTTCAGGTGACTGGTGTGTCCTTCGAGGTTTAGCTTGCCTATGACACTCTCCTGATGAGGTCTGAACTCCTTTTCTGGTAAAAATCTTATCTTCTTATGAAACCTTAGAGGTTACTGCCATGCCAACTGCTTAGCTGGGCCCCACAAGACTGCCCTGGAACCCACTTAGAGGAACTGGACACCAAGGGACTTGAAGACAGAACAAAAAGTAAGGCTCAGGTCTCCCCTAATTTCCAGACCAGAACTTGTCCCAGTAGACAAATGTCCATTTCTTGAAACCTTAGCTCCTTTTTTTTTTTGTAATAAAAACAAGGCTGCTCATAATAGCAAACACTTATTGAAAAGAACATCTATGTGCTATGAGGTAGGCGTTGTTGGAAGCCCTTTACCTCTGTTAACTCATTGGATCATCACAACTCCCTAAAGGAGTTGTCATTACCTGTCAAGTACTGTCATTACCTCTACCACACTCATCCCTTTCTAGGACTCCTGTCTTTGCTGTTCCCTCTGCCTGGAATGCTTGACCTCCAGACCTTCATGCCTCCCTGGAGAGGGTAGCTTGACAGCCCTATCCAAAGTAGCTACCCATAGCTAGACCACTGCACCTTTCATTCTGTAGCATCGATCTGCTTATTTCCTTCAGCATCGTTCACCCCCTGAAATGATCTGACTTCAGGGTTTACCATTTCTGCCACTAAAATGTAAACCCCAGATGAAGCCATCATTGATGGCAGTGTGCCCGGCACCCAGACCACCTTGGCCTGGCACATAGTGGGTACCTAACTATTGATCGATGAGCACTCTGGTCACATAACAATGTCCCTCCACACACATGCATTCACAGACTCTGTCCATATGCTAGAGTGTGCACTCGAGTGGATTCACATGGGCACAGACAGCCGCGTGTCTGTGATAGAGTACTCTGCAGTGTAACACCAGATACAAGTGGCAAGACCGGCTTAACATAGATGGGCTTTCTAACAGCCAATGCTAAGAAACAGAATGTCTCTAAGGACAGATCCATAATTACCCAGCCTGGAAGAATGCAGAACAGAAAATAGAACCTCTGTGTAGGAGCCAGAGCATCTCCACCACCTGGTCCAGGCCTTTTGTGTTGGTTGCCTGGAGAAATGGAAGACTTGATTAAAAGGTGTGAGAAACTGGCCCCTGCAGAGTCCTCAGAAGGGGAGGGGGTTGGGGTGACCCGGTCGCTCTAGTTACAGAGTTGAGCTTGCTAAATATAGCTGGGCCAGACATGGGGCACCGTTGAGGCAGGTCTGAGATCAAGCAGGGTTCAGGGGCTCCCTTTTCACCCAGGCTCCCTGGCCCTCACCTTATCTTTCACAGGTCGGAACCCATCTGCAGGGGAGGGGATGCCATCTTTGCCCTGACAACGAGATGGGAGGAGGGACCTCAAGCTTATGAATGTTCTGGCCTCGCCTGAACTTGGACATGCCACTCTGACAAGAGGTATTTAGGAAATGCAGGATTGTGCACCGTGTGTGGTCTATGGTGGTTGAGGTACCACCAAACTCTAATGTATATGACCCTTGTTCTATGGCACTCAGGTCTTACTAATTTCAAGGCTGCTCCAATTCCGTGTGTGTGTGTGTGTGTGTGTTGATCCTTATAGTCAGAGTAGCAGAATACCCACCCCCTTCATGGTTAGAGACCACAAAGTTAAGTATGATGTCCTCACAGAGCAGAGCTTGGAGATGTAGGTAGGGGCATACTCTAGCTGGCACTGGTGACACGGGGCAGGATGAGTCCTCACTGGCCTGCAAGATCTCCAAAGCCTCTGCTTCCATGTGAAGACCTCCAGAGTAGCACACAGAATGGAAAGGGCTGGGCAAAGCTCTGCAGGGCAGAAGGCAGAAGGAGCCCACCCTGAGACATTTAGGAAAACCAGGGTGCCTGTCTCTAAAATCCCTCCTGTTACAACTGCCAACATGCCCCACGCACTCATTCTTTGTCAGTTCTGGTCCCTGGAGCTCCTGGTACCCCCACCCCATGCGATGTTGCCCCTGGACTCTCAGGAAGCTATGAAGCCTTGGCCAGAGGTAGGAAGCTAGATGAAGGGGCAGTCTGGAGGGTGCCCAATCTGGGGCTTGAGAGTCTCCTTATCAGAGGACTATCAATAACCTTCCAGCACAGGGACCTCATCTATAAAATGGGACAGCCATGCCCCCTTCAGATAATTGTGAGGATGGAGTGAGATACCACAGCAGAGCACCCAGCACATGGCATCAACCCAAACAACAAAGATGTGTGAGCGTTAATTGCCATACTTACTTTCTCTTTCTTCCTTAACTCTTTTTGGAAAACATAAGTTGGCATTACCTAAAAGTGGCCAAAATTTGTTGTGATTGTTTCCTACCAGCTTGAACTACCCAAGACAGCAGTCTTCTCCTTGCCTACTTCCACTGGAACCTCTGCCACAGCCCTGGGCCACCCAGTCACACCAGCACCATCTGGTCTCACAGGCTGGGGCTCAGTGGATCCACGGCCATTGGAACTGTGGTGCCCTTCCCCTAACCCCCCCTTATCTTCATGGTCCCTGGAGCCTTCTGGTACCTGTGGGCTTGACCTTGGGTGTTCCCATCGAGGCAGGGATGGCCAGTTAGCAGGGCTACCCCCAAAGCCTTCCTTGAGCCTCCTCCCCTTTCCGCGGGCTCATCCTTGCATTTCTGCCCTCGTTTCTCCCTTTACCTGTGTGTCTTATCTCCTGTGGAAGGATGCCATTCCCCCTTCCTGAGGGGTCCCCATCTGCAGGTGGTGGGAGGGTGCTGGACTCCAAGGACGAGAACTAGCCTGGTGGAACTGCCCGGCCAGCCCCCAGCCTGAGCCTGAGGCTGACTCCCCACTGGGGTTTACGGGATGTGGTTCTGTGGTTTCCTACTTAGTTCTGTTTCTTACTTCCCTTCCCACCGTGACAGGTGGGCTTGGGCTGGACCAAACTTCAGACCTGGGGGCAGGAGATCTCCTCTGCAGGGCCAGGGGCTCCCATCTATGTTTAGGAGGAACCAGGACCAAACACGCAGACCAGACCTCT
Source organism: Canis lupus baileyi (assembly GCF_048164855.1). NCBI lineage: Eukaryota > Metazoa > Chordata > Mammalia > Carnivora > Canidae > Canis > Canis lupus. The sequence continues at coordinate 63,388,433 of NC_132844.1, read as the reverse complement.
CTGATCTGCCGTTTCCTCTCCTTTAAAATGTTCAAAAGAGCACACCCACCTGGTATTTCTGGGGAGAGACCGAATCTGGTGGCAGCCTCACTAGGGGACAGGGAGATGGGCTGGGCCTCACACGGAGCCTGCATCCGTGGCTGTCCCTGCTGTCACCTGCCTTCCAGGTGTCCCCTGATCATCATCTTCTTTCACAGGAATCAGAGCCCACAGAAGAACACAGAGCAGAAGAGCACCTCCCTCAGAGAGATGGATGTGGAAAAGCTGCTGTTCCCAGTTGTGGAGAGCCACCATCCACCCTTCCCAGGCTCTTTCCTCCCTATGCTGCTGAGCAACGGTTTCCCAGGAAAGGACCTGCTCAAAGGACCTGGGGCCCCTCTACATCCCATGCTGTAGGGTCCCCTTCTTCAAGTAGGCAGCAGAGCCCCAGCTCCTCCTCATTTCTCTGGTGAAGATCCTCAGGACTGCTCAGAAGGGACAGCTGCAGGCCTCTTCCCACCATCCCACCTCCACTTCTTCCCTTCCCTGTCCTGTCCCATAGCTCAGCTCCAACCTCCACTTACAACCATGTGACCTGAAGTTCTGGGAGTGGACAAGCTCCTGCACCCTGGTCCCAGTGCCCTGGCACCCCTGTGGCATGCCTTGAAGCTTCACCCAGAACACCTGCTTCACCCACAGCTGAGGGCAGCAGGCTGGGTTGAACAGGTTTCTTTAAGGGACAAATATATATATATATTTGAGAGTTTACTTATTAATTCATGAGAGATTCAGGGAGAGGGCCAGAGACATAGGCAGAAGGAGAAGCAGGCTTCCTGCAGGGAGCCCGATGTGGGACTCGATCCCAGGACCTCAGGATCATGACCTAAGCCAAAGGCAGACACTTAACCACTGAACCACCCAGGGGTCCTGGGCCTTTTTATATCTTATTCCTTACTGCTTCAGCTGTGTCTAGGGGATGAAATTGACTGCTGTCTATTTACCTTCCACCCCATCCAGGCAGACTGAACTTGGGAGAGAGATAAGGTAAGAATCAAAGGGGAGGGGGCTTGGCCCATGGCTGCCTGAGGGACTCCCACTTCCCCTTTCAGCAGTGGCCGCCTGCTGTGTGGCTTCAATGCCCCCAGAGCAGTGGCCCTTCAAAGGAGTGGGATCGCCTTCTTGGGCATCCTCACTTTTTGTGGTGGAAATTCTGTTAAGATGAGGGAATGGGACCTTCCACCAGTGCCAAGTACTGGGCAAGGCTGGGGGCCGGTGTGGCAGTGTTCCACTCTGGTGTGGCTTCTTAGCGATTATGCCCAGAACTGTGGGAAAGCAGGACTCTGAGGTAACAGATGCATGTGGCAGTGGTGTGATCCGCATCGCAGTGGGGGATTTGGGATTCACAGGGACTTGGCCCCCCTGTGTTGTCACGTGTAGCTCCAGGGTGATACCAACAGCTCTTTGAGGTCTTTTAGTTTATAACTGGGACAGCTGGGCTCATTCCCTGCTGGGCCTTCTGGGCCTGGGGAATTGGGCCACTCTGACACCCTCACACCCTGGGCCTGCCTACCCTTCCTTCTTCCCTCAACACTGGGCTGAGAGGACAGCAGAGGCCACAGCATGTTTCCCAGGCCACGTCTTCATCCAGAGCAGCTTTTCCTATTCGGATGGTGACCCACAGACCAGGCTGGGTGCTGAATCTGCCTGCACTCAGGCATCCAAGAGGGCAAGAACGGATCCGATGGCTCAGGCTGCGTGGAGGGGGAGGGGCACGGGAAGCCGTCCTCCAGGCTCCAGATGGACTCTGCTCATTACTGCATGCTCATTACTACTCAAGATAATATCAGTGTTCCTTGGCATGAAGAGTAGCCGGAGAATTCTAGTATCAGATAAGGGAGACTAAGCTGGATGGCCTCCGAGACTCTGACTGCACCCATCTAGTGATTCTGAAATCCAACATGCTGAATAGTATTGTGAATATGAAGCAGTTGATGACACTGTGCTCAGTGGCACACATAATTAATATAAAGGAAGCTGTTAGCACTTCCGTTTCCCCAGTTCTGTGTGTGATGTATTTAATAACTCTGTACTTCTCAGCTTATAAATACACAGCCCCCTGAGCTAGATCTCTCCTTATTGTCATTTACCAATTAAAGAACAGAGGCCACTCACTCATGAAGAGACAAGCGGCCCCCTCGGCATGGGCCTCTGAAGAAAAATGTTGCCCCCGGCCCACTGCCCTGAGTCATGCTCTGCATGCTCTCCCCAGTGAGCCCACAGGACCATCACCCCAGAACCCAAAAGCTGGGGTTTGTTCCTCAGAAACAGCAGACTGTCTTAAGTGATTCCTAGTTGGACTCAGAACAAATCTCTTCCCCTTAGTTACTTTCTCGGATAAGTGATTCCTGCAGGCCTGAGAACCTTGAGAGCGCCGTGAATTCTCCTGGCTGAGAGGGCTACCATGGCCCGCCTGGAACTCTGGCCAGTCCATCTATGACTGGCAGCACATTCCTCAGAGACAGAGAGGCCAAGGGAGATGAGTGGAAAGCCCACCAGTCTTTGATCAACCAGAGATAAGTTCCTCCAGGGAGACCCATGGAGACCCCAGGGGCATGGCTGGTACTCTTTCATTTCTCATGATACTGAGCAGGGTGTCTTGTATGCAGCAAACCACTTGAGGTGAACTGTTTTGATTTCTTCATCTCCCTCACACTGTCGCTGGCTTCTGCCTTCTAAAGTTCATGGCCCATGTGTTGAGATTCAAAAGTTTAAGAATTAAGGAATTTTCTGGGTTCCATTCATATCAATTCCAATGGAGGCAAATGTGTTTATGGAAGGCTTACTCAGCCTTGTCAATTTGCCAGGACTGTAAATCTTCCAGCTTGTTCCCCTGGAAAATAGGTGTCCTATCCCATGTCACAGGCTTAGTGAGGATTAACTGGCACAGCGCATAAAAGTGCTTAGTGGGAGCTGTGTAAAGAAACACAAGTCCCTCCCTGCCCCACTCGCCCCTTTTACACTGCTAAGAACCTTCCTTTTTATGCAGCCTCTGAGCGATCAAGTCAGGTTAGCTCCTGGGCTGCCATCTTTCATCACAGATGCCATGGCTTGGCCCATCCAGTGCTCTTGAAACATTTTGTAAAGGGCAGCCCGGGTGGCTCAGCGGTTTAGTGCTGCCTTCAGCCCAGGGCGGGATCCTGGAGACCCAGGATTGAGTCCCACGTCGGGCTCCCTGCATGAGGCCTGCTTGTGCTTCTCCCTCTGCCTGTGTCTCTGCCTCTCTCTGTGTATCTCTCATGAATAAATAAATAAAATTAAAAAAAAAAAAACATTCCGTAAGGTCAGATCTCAGAGCTCCTCCTCTGTCTCCTCCCCCTGGGCTCTAGCTTTACCCACCCCACTTTCCATATTCAAGCTATCATGGCTGACTCAGAGACCATGACAGTTTTTATTTTTATTTTTTATTTATTTATTTATTTTATAAATTTATTTATTTATTTATTTATTTATTTTATAAATTTATTTTTTATTGGTGTTCAATTTGCCAACATATAGAATAACACCCAGTGCTCGTCACCCAGTCACCCCCACCCCCCACCCACCTCCCCTTCCACCACCCCTAGTTCATTTCCCAGAGTTAGGAGTCTCTCATGTTCTGTCTCCCTCCCTGATATTTCCCACTCATTTTTTCTCCTTTCCCCTTTATTCCCTTTCACTATTTTTTATATTCCCCAAATGAATGAGACCATATAATGTTTGTCCTTCTCCAGTTGACTTATTTCACTCAGCATAATACCCTCCAGTTCCAACCACGTCAAAGCAAATGGTGGGTATTTGACCATGACAGTTTTTAGAAGACCGATGGCTCATTAGCTCCCGGCTTTGTACTCTAGTCCAGTGTGCCAGCCCAGATCCTCATCTGAAGAGGCCAGGGCTTAGGTGGGGTGATGGGCAGGTCCTGGACATGAAATATCTATGTGGGATGGTGGTGGGTTCTGGGTCCAGGCTTTTTGACTGGTTTCATGTGACAGAATAGAGGCTTCCCTTGCTGAGAGACCTTGCCCCTGCCTTTTTACATTGACAGCCATGTTTGCCACCACTTCTGCTCCTACCATGGACTCCCTGATGGCTGAGACACAAAAGTGGAGAAAAGTGAAAGGAAAAAAATCAAGGATCCCCATCCCCCCACCCATGCCCTCCCTGCCTTATAGGAGTTCCCAATTTCACTGCTCTGACCAGAACCAGAACCAGAAGAAACCAGAAGGTTTCTTCTGTGTCTTTCTGTCTACACCAAGTGCTGACTTCAGGTTTCAGGCTATGCTAAGTTCAGGCTCTGCTCAGCAGAGCCTCAAGTACAAAATATGCCCCACTCACAACCAGTTTGGTGGTCCTTGGACTCCTGGTTCCCCCAGCCCCCAGTCCACTTGCAAGTACTTACTGTTCAGAGACTTCACATAGCTGCACCAGGTACTCTGTCCAGGTTCTATACCCAGTGAGGGAGGTGGCCACGTGTTTACTGCATCCTACCGAGAACTGGAACATAATAAGATTTTAAAGCCTTGTCGAGTTATAAAAGCCTTGGTCCTTCTCTTGCCTCCAAGAGGAAGGAGACAAGTCCTGGCTGACTGTCACATTGTCCTATTCCTCATGAAAACACAATCACACCTATTCACTTATTCATTCTCTTAAACATTTCTTGAGCACCAGTGCTGTCTGTGCTAGGCCCCTTCTAGACACTGAGAGTTTAGCAATGAAAAATAGACAAAGCCACTGCCAGACAAAGCAGTCAGAATATAAACAAATAATTAAATATATAATATGTAGGTGATAAAACTATTGTGCAAAATAAAGGAATGCAAAAGGATGGGAATGCTTCTTTACAAAGGGTGGACGGGCAGAGCTTCTTTGAATAGGTAATGAAATGTAAAGAGAAAGTAGAAAAAAAGTGAGCTCTCTAAATATTTCAGGCAGAAGTATTCCAGGAAGAAGAAATTGCCAAGGCTCTCTGAGGGCAGAGAGAGCATGTGTGGTATGTCTGAGGAATAACCAGAGGCCCACATAAGGGAGCACAGGGCAAGGAGGCATGCAGTTGAGGATGAGGTCAAAGGTTGGCTGGGGCAGAGGGCCATGGGAAAGATCACATGTGACCATGAAGGCCATTGTTAGGACTTGGGGAAATGTGGAATTTGACACAGAGGAGTGACATTATCTGACTTATAATTTAATGGGATCAGTCTGACTGCTGTTTTTGGAATAGATTGGGGTAGGGGGGTAGAGGCCAAGAAGGAAGCAGAGAAATCCTCTAGAAGACTATTAAAATAATTCAGAGAGAGAAAACCATGTATTTATTGGTGCGGGGGCAATCAGATGGAGGAAGTTAGAAATGGTTGTGTTCTGAATATATGTCGAAGGTAGAGTGGACAAGAGCTGTTGACATGAAGGGGCTGATAAAGAGAGAAAGTGAATAGTCAACTTGGAGTTTCTCTGGAGACTCTTTGGCAATCATCCTGCTGACCCAGGGATCTCCAAGCCAATATCCCGACATCATGATGTTAAGCCACTTAAGGAATACTCCCTAGGAAAGAGGATTCACTGCCTCACACAACAGCCTTACCCAGCCCCTTAAAGTTCTTTCTTGTACTCACTCAAAGCCCATGTCCCCGTGTCTTTCTCTCACTGCTCCTGATGCACTACAGGGCAGGTGTTCACACCTGTTACAGACAATCCTCCAGATTCCTGGTAAAGATCTGCTTCTCCCTCCATTCACATCCTTTATCAGTGCTGCTTTCAATGCCTCTGGACATGAACAAACCCAAGAAAGAAACAGCTGTGGGTGCTCCACTGGGTAGAGCTCCTTCTGAAACATAGTTCACAAATTTTGGTAAATGATTCACATTCAGACCACAAATCTAAATTTGGAAAAATGCACTACTTGTCTCCATCCTTTTTTTCAGGTGGGGAGAATTAGAGAGTTAGCTGTATTCTTGCTTCCTTATCACCGAGAAAACCAAAGCAATTAGAAGTGTGCTTCCTTAGACACCACCTGTTAGCATCCATGTCCACACTCTCCTTTTTTGCCCATTGTAGTAAATGAACTATCTGTGCTCCCATCTCAAACCAGTACCTTCACTTTTCTATTATATCTCACCCCTTCTCCCATGTTCAGGAACATTAGTGTCCCTAAAAACTGGAGGGAACGATGGAGTAGAACTAATATTTTAAAAGCAGAATTCAAGAACTCTTTATGGAAATAGGAGAAAACCTGAATTTATGTAAAGGTCAACTATGAGCTTGGAAAAATGGAGAATGATCAACTCAGAGACAAAGCCTATACAATTATTAAAGACAAAGAAGCACTACTCAAGGCCTTCAGACACTAGTCATAATACCTACAAAAGTATTCAAATACTATTGGCATGAGGATATTTAAGAGCAACCTGCAACGCAGGGCAAAAATGGAGGATTATTTTCAGAAGAAAGGAAATACGTTGTGAGTCAAGGACACTCTCTGATGCATAGCTATCATTCAATTATCAAGGCTATTGAAAAACTATATATGCAAAGAGTGAGAATTCTGTAAACATGAGCCCTTCTTAGATAACCTGCTAGAGGATAAACTCCGTCTAATCAAGAGATGACTGGTTGGGGGCATCTTTTGGCAAAAGAATGATGGTGAGTGTGTAGTGTATTTAAGGTATATTTAGAGCACGTAGATCTAAACATTAAACAAGGATCAGGGACAAAGGTGGAAGATAATTTGCAAATGGCATATGTTCTGACCAAGTAGAAAGAATGCAACTTAAGACTTGAACTAAGAAAGAAGACAGAAAGACCAAAGTAGAATAAGGTCATTGCATTGGGAATAGGTGGGAATCCAATGACACCATTTAGAATAGAAAATCTATAGAAGTGCAGATAGTTCATAGTTAAGTGAGAAAAAAGGGAAATAAGGATATTATAAAAGATATCAATACAAAGGTAACTATTAGAGCAAAATTGTACCCTTTTGTAAATACCAAAGCAATTTAGAAAAAGAGCAAAGGAAACATAAAGAGAAACAAAGTAAACATAACATAGAACTGACACCAATATATTAGTCGTATCAATAAATGTGAAGGAGATTAACTTGCCCAGCAAAAGAAATAGATTTTCAAAATATCTTACAAAACAAAACCCCAGTCCCTTCTATATATATAAAAGAAACACTTGAAACAAAGTGATTCAAAGGATAAAAATTTTTAAAAGGGTAAAAAAAGTGATGCTAGCTAAATAGAATAACTCTAAAGAATGGTAGCACTAATATTAGTGCAGAATTTAGGCCAAAAAGCATCCAGTGAGACAAATAAAATATATCACAATGCAAAAAACCACAATCTACAATAAAATCTATTAGTTATTAATATCTATGGAACCAGATTACACAGAAACCACTTCTCTATGAATAGAAATGCAAGGAGAAATAGATAGAAACAATAATGATAAGACAGATTTACACACCATTCTCAGGCCAAGAAGGGCATGTGAACAAAAAATAAGTATGGATAGAGAAGACTTAACCAACTTAATGATAAATTAGATTTCATAAATATGTATTAAATGCTGTACCCTTTAATAAAGAATATATATTCTTCTCAAGCAGACATGAAATATTTATCAAAATTGATCATATATTATATCACAAAGGAAACATAAGTAGGTTCCATAGTAGGAATATTATAAACTGAATTCTCTGATCACAATGCAGTAAAAGTAGAAATAAAAGCAAACATTTAAAAAGCTCTTCTGAAGATGGAGAAAAAGGGACTGACTTCATTCTCCCTCCTAGTACAATAATAAAAAGTTTGAGCAAAATATATGAAACAATACCAGGTGTCAAGCCATGAAGGACAGTGATCCTGAAGACTTGGGAACAAATGAGATGAGTTCTACAATTTCATCTGCTTAGTGCCTGCAGAGAATTCCAGGCCCACTGCAGGGAACACAGTGGACTGCCTGCCTGACTTGAGGAGTTGAGAACCTAAGCCAATCAAGGGACCTGGGGTTCACACGATAGAGTATAAGAGAGAGGACAACTGCAGACAGTCCCTCTCAAGTATTCAAAAGAATGCCAGTCAGCACATATGTGTGAGGAAATTACCTCAGTCCATTTGGGCTGCTAGAATAAAGTACCATTACCTGCCAGCTTATAAACAACAGAAATTTATTTCTCACAGTTCTGGAAGCTGGAAGTCTGGGATCTGGATGCCTGCATGGTTGGGTGAGGGCCCTCTTCTGGTAGTAGACTTCTCACTGTAGTACTCACATGGTGGGAGGGGCCTGGAGCTTCTCTGGAGACTCTTTTATAAGGCTAAGTATAACTGCTCATGACTTAAGTACTCCCCAAGGGCCCCACCTACTAATCCATCATCTTTGGGGGATTTCAACATATGAATTTTGGGAGTGAAACACACATCCAGACCATAGCATTACCCAAAACCACAGAAAGAACCACCTGAAAGGAATACTGAAAAGAAATACTGCTGGGTACTCTCACATGACCAAGAGTAGTGTCTGCTCCAAGCAGCTGAACTAGAAAACCTCATAATTCATACAGAATTGTGCAGAGTACTCAGAAGGATCTTGTCTCAAATTTGGGGATTAATTAGCCCTAGACTAAACACTGCTTTGGCTATGACACATCTTTAATGTAAAGCCTAAAAGGACTGAACTCTTTCCAAGTAACTATATCCCAAAACAAAGCTCAGGAACAAAAATACATTACAATTCATAATGTCTGGCATCCAACAAAAAATTACCTGGCAGGTAAAAAAGCAGGGAAATATAACCTATAATGAGGAGGAAAGTCAATTAATTAAAACCAACCAGAAGTAGACATAAATGTTAGAATTAGCAGAGACACTAAGATGGTTATTATAACTGTAATCCATATGTTCAAAATTTAGTTTAATGAAAAAGAAGAAGCAAAAAGGACCCAAATCAAATACCTAGAGAGGAAAACTGCAATGCTTCATGTGAAAGACACACTAGATGGGACTAACAACTAAGATTAGACATTGGAGAAGAAAAGATTAGTGAATTTAAGACATAGCAATAGAAGGTATCTAGAATGAAATGCACAGGAAAACATAATAAAAAAGAAAATGAAAAGAGCATCATCAGTGAGCAATAGGACAACTTCAAACTGCGTATTATACCTATATTTGGAGATCCCAGCAGAGAAGATAGGAAAGGGAGATATTAAAAAAAGAAATCTGAAGAAGTACTGGTTTGAATTCTCCAAATATGATAAAAACTATTAACAGTCTCAAGAAGGTTAATAAACCCCAAGCACAAGAAACACAAAGAAAACCACTCTAAGCCAAGTAATAAAATTACTCAAAACCACCGATAAAGGAAAACCTTAAAAGCAATCAGAGAAGAAGATACCTTACATAAAGAAGAAAAAAGACAAGGGCGCTACCAGATTTCTAGTCAGAAACAATGCAAGCAAGAAGATGGTGAAGCAACATCTCTAAAGTACTGAAAAAAACTAAATTGTCAACCTAGAATTCAATACCCAGTGAAAGTATCTTTCAAAAACTAATGCAAATACATATATATATATATATATTTTTTTTTTTAGACAGGCCAAAGCTGAAAAAATTCATGCTTGCAGAGCCACACTACAAGGTTTGTTAAAGAAGTCTTTCAAGCAGAGGAAAATGATACCAGATGGAAATATAAAATTTCACAATAAGGAGCACTGAAAATGGTAGCTATATGAATAAATATGTAAGATTTTATTCTTATTTAAATCTCTTCAAAGATAGTAACATTTAAGTAAAAAACATTGTAGTGTAGAGTTTATAATATACGTGAAAGTAAAATATATGGCAGAAATAGCATAAAGTCGGAAATATACCATGGAGAGGTTTGCTTCCTATAATATGTATGATGAAGTATAAAATTACTTGAAAGTAAATTGTGATAAGTTAGTGACATATACTATAAATCCTAAAACAACCACTAAAATGGCAAAACAAAGTTTTGTTTTCTGTTGGTTTATAGTTCATAAGCCAACAGAAGAGAGAAAAATGTTAAATTAATTTAAAGGAAAGCAAGATAAAGAAAAATAAAAATCAAGAACATATGGGACAAATAGAAATCAAACTGCAAGATGGTATACTTACACCTAACCATATCAATAATCTCATTACACGTAAATGGTCTAAACACTCCAATAAAAAGGCAGAGATTGTTAAAATGGATAAAAAAGCAATCTCTACTATTGCTGCCCACAAAAAACTCACTTTAAATACAAAGACACAAATACATTAAGGCAAGGAAATGGGAAAAGATAAGCTGTGCTACAACTAATCAAAAGAAAGCTGGTGTGGCCATACCAATATTAAACTAGGTAGATTTCAGAACAAAGACTATTATCAGAGATAAAGAATGTAATTTCACATGATAATCAATCAATTGAGAGGACAAATATAACTTAGAATCAGAATATAAGCTGTTGGTTAGATAATAGTATTGTATAGATGTTAACTTTCCTAATTGATAACTGTATAACTATTACATGAGAATTTCCTTATTTTCAGAAATAGTTAATTATGAAGAATAAACAGGCACAATGTAATACAACTTACTACCAAGTGAGAGAGAGAGAAAGCAAATATATCAAAATGTTAACGATGAATAGATCTGCTTAAGAATATTTAGGAAATCATGTACTATTATTACAGCTTTTCTATAAAATTTGCAACCAACACAAAAAAATGTGAAAAAATTATATTCACTTCACTCCCATAATAGTCCTTATTCACAAGAAGTATCCCACTTTCTTTACTTTATATCCCTTCTTAAGTTCTAATATCAAATACTTAATAAATGTTTATTATGAATCTCTCTCCATAAAAATATAAGCTCTCAGGAACAGGAATTGGCTATTTAGTAGAGTGAGGTAATCCTGAATTTCTAGGACTATACCTAGCACTTAGTAGATGGAGGATTAATATTCTTAAATGAGTGAATACATGTTACAGTTGGGTAAAACCAGCTATAGTCAGATGATCTGTGTTCCAATCCTTATTCTTACTGTTACTGGATACAACATGGGCAGGTAACTAAGCTTCTCAGAAGTTAGCTCCTAATGAGTAGTTACCTAAAAGAGAAATAGGGAGTGTGATGTCAGCAAAAATGGGCAGAACTCCAAAAGTCTGCCCTTCCACAAAAGCAATGAATAAAGTGACAAAAACTGAGAATCAACATTTTCAGGATTCTGGAATCGAATCAATATTATACAGCAAAAAAAAAAAATATTATACAGCAAAGCATGGGCATTATTAATCAAGAAAAACACATATGAGTCTCAGTGAAATGTGACATTTTGACCTACCTGGTACCATCTCCCACTCCCCAGCTTGGCAGTGGCCTGAGGAAAACAACTGGTATTCCCAGTATGTACCTGGCATGAGACGGAACAGAATAGATCCTATTCTCAAACAATTGTGGGTTTTGTTTTGACCTGTCTAATGGCTTCTTGAAGAACTGTCTCAAAGAGCTTATTTTATTTCACCTAACTCAGAACTATCCCAGGGTTGAAGCAGCTACCCAGGGAGAATTTGTCAAAAATACTTAATACCAAATGTGTTAGCTGCTGCTTCCTCAGGCAAAGACTAACAGTTGGGGAAACAATAGTCTGACCTAAAAGCCTGGAAAGGAAAGGCTGGAGAATGAGATTCATTGAAGAATAAGGATTTTGGAATGCTGTCACATATTTCTGGGAATCCAGAAGGCTATGCATATACCCAGGGCTGGGTACATGCTCCGAAAAGACCTGAGAAGGTCCTAAGCTCTTGTCTCTGGCTGATCTTTGGGCTCTAAACAAGCAGGAAGTAAAGGATAAGGTAAAACTGTAAAATGTTTGGATAAGTGTTGCATGCATGTCCCAACACACACACACACACACACACACACACTCATACACACACACACACACACACACACACACAGGCCACCCACTAAAACTAGAAGTTTTTAGCTTGTTTTTGTTTTGTTTTAGTTCCAAGTATTTAAAGAAATTTCTGTGAAATCACTAACTGACCATAAATCTAACAGAACAGACTTTAATGATCACACATGAGAAAGGATACAAACTGCACAAAGTTAGTTGAAAACAGTCATGAAACAAACAAGAAGGAAAATGCAAATCAAAACCACAGTGAGATACCACTTCACACCTACTAGGATGGCTATAAACTGTTTTTAAAAATGAAAATAACAAGCATTGATGAGGAGAAACCAGAACCTTCATATATTGCTGTTGGAAATGTAAAAAGGTATAGCCATTGTGGAAAGCCTTTTGGCAGTTCCTCAAAAAGCTAAACATAGAGTTGCCACATGGCTCAAAAATTCCACTTCTAGGTACATATCAAAAAAATTAAAAACAAAAATTCAAATAAAAATGTGTACACATATGTTTACAGCAGAGTTATTATACCCCCAAAGTAGAAACAATCCAAATATCTATCAACATGAATGGATAAACAAAATAAGGTATATTCATGTAGTGGAATATTATTTGGCCTTAAAAAGAATGTTACATGTTGTAGCATGGAGAATCCTTGAAAACATTATATGGGTCAAAGAAGCCAGACACAAAAGATCATAGGTTGTGTGATCCATTTACACGAAATGTGCAGAATAGACAAATCCGTCAAAAGAGAAAACGGATTAGTGCATTGCTCTAGGCTAAAGAAAAGGAAGAATGGGGGATCCCTGGGTGGCGCAGCGGTTTGGCGCCTGCCTTTGGCCCAGGGCGCGATCCTGGAGACCCGGGATCGAATCCCACGTCGGGCTCCCGGTGCATGGAGCCTGCTTCTCCCTCTGCCTGTGTCTCTGCCTCATTCTCTCTCTCTCTCTGTGACTATCACAAATAAATAAAAATAAAAAAAAAAGAAAAGAAAAGGAAGAATGGGGAGTGACTGCTTAGCATGTACGGACTTCTTTTGGGGGTGGGTGTGTGACAAAATGTTCTGGAATTCAATAGTGATAATGGTTGCACAACATTGTGGATGTAGTAAAAGCCACGGAATCGTACATTTTAAAATGGCTAAGATGGTGAACTTTACGTTATGTGCATTTTTAAAAAGGGAATATGGGATGCCCAGATATGATGATGCATTCTGAATTTTCCAGGAGTGAGTCTTTCAAAATAAGTGCCGGGGAAATATTAACAAGTGAGCCTCCTCCAACTAGCCTCTAAGGCATTGCCCCCTTCTCATTGGTCAGGGGCATTCTCATCAGCTCAGCAACCCTCTCCCATTGGCTGGATCCTTGATGAGGAGGCTCTGAGTGAGAGCCCGGCCCTTGCAGCAGGGCAGCGAGGAAGCCAGGGACGATGACCAAGCTCTCTTTAGGGGTCTGGGGAGCTCCATGAGGCTGGTTACGCATTTCTCTTTGGTGAAAGGTCTTTGGTTGGTTGGAAAATTTCAGGAATTGGTGTTAGGAGGGTCTGAATTGCAGCTCTGGCCCTAAATCTTGTGTGTGCCCTGGGCCTTCTGGATGCTGCTTTCCTCCGAGGGAGGATAAAAGTTCCAGGGAGCACAGGCAGCCCGGGACTCCAAGGCCTGGTAAATATAAAGCGAAGGACACTGCCCTGGGAGGCCAGGCCGGGGCTGACCGCTTTCTGGCATGCCCAGGATCGGTCCCCTCCCAGCCCCCCGCACCCCACCGACCCGGGCCGCCCCGCCCCCGCTCCTGTCGGCGCCCCTGACCCGAGCCCGAGCGGCCCGCGGGTTGCGCGCTCTCTGGAGGCGGGGCCGGCCGGGGACGGGGGGGGGGGGCGGCCTCCCACCCGGGGAGGGTCGCGGGGAGGGGGCGATGGGAGCCGAGGCGGTTAATTTGGAGCAGCGCCTGCCTCAGTTTCTCCGTGGTGGCTCTGAGTTGACTTCATAGCTGACACAGCGGCTCAGGCGCAGCCGCCTCCTCCAAGGAAGATCAGAACTGCTTTAGGACGCAGGAAAGCCCCCGCGGCCCCGGCGGTGGAACGGGCGCCCCCTCTCGCTTACCCCAGGTTGGGTGCACGAGTGGCGGCCTCCGTCCCAGGCCACCGCCGGGTCCGGTCCTCCCCCTCCAGGCGCCGCACGGCCGGGCGCTGGGGGCCACGCCGAGCCCCCGCGGAGCCCCTGCCCCTCCCCTTGCCGCGGGCTCACCCTCGCATTTCCGCGCCCCTTTCTCCCGCTACCTGTGGTTTTATCTCCTGTGGAAGGATGCCATTCCCCCTCCCGAGGGACCTCCGCCTGCAGGTGGCGGGGAGAGCTCGGCCTCGGAGGAGCGGACGAGCCTGGGGGGATGTTGCTCCTCCTCCGTTCCTCCCTTCTCGCCTCCCGTCCCACGGCCGGGGAGGGGGCTTGGGCTGGTGGTCTATGGATGCAACGGAATAGTGCTCAGCCGTGAGAAACACGAACACCCACCGTTTGCTTCGACGTGGGTGGAACTGGGGGGTATGCTGAGTGAGGTCAGTCGGCGAAGGACATCATTATATGGTCTCGTTCATTTGGGGAATATAAAAATAGTGAAAGGGAATAAAGGGGAAAGGAGAGAAAATGAGTGGGAAATATCAGAGAGGGAGACAGAACAGGAGAGACTCCTAACTCTGGGAAACGAACAAGGGGTGGTGGGAAGGGAGGTGGGCGGGGGGTTGGGGTGACTGGGTGACCCGCACTGAGTGGGGCACTTGACGGGTTGAGCACTGGGTGATATGCTATATGTTGGCAAATTGAACCCCCCCCAAAAAAGAAAAAGAAAAAAAATTAAGAAGAAACAACAGCTTTAGGCAAGGATGTGAAGTAAGGGGGACACTTTTATACTGTTGGTGAGAATGCAAACTGGTGCAGCCACTCTCAAAACCTGCATGAAATTTCCTTAATAAAAGTTAAAAATAGAACTATCCTTAGATCCAGGAATTGCACATACTAGGTATTTACCCAAAAAATCGAAATACTCATCTTGAAGGAATGTTTATAGCAGAATTAGCCACAATAGCCAAACTATAGAAAAAAAGTCTAGATGGCTAAAGAAGTGGTATACACACACACACACACACACACACACGCACACAATGGTGAGATATAGATAGATAGATAGATAGATAGATAGATAGATAAATAGATAGACATAGATATAGATAGATATGAATATCTTGCTATTTGCAGCAATGTGAATGGAACTAGAGTTTTGTGCTAATCAAAATAAGTCAGTCAGAGAAAAATAAATACCATATTATTTCATTCATACTTGGAATTTAAGGGGTAGGGTAGAAATCGTAGGGTAGAAAAAGATAGAGGCGAACCAAGAAACAGACTCTTAACTACAGAGAACTGATGTTTACCAAAGGGGAGGTGGGTGGGGGATGGGTAAATAGTTGATGGGAATTAAAAAAAAAAAAACAAAAACTGCAGACCTGGAAGCAGGAAATCTCCTCTGCAGGGCTAGGGGCTCCCTTCCTGGATGGGGGGGAAGGGGGAGGGACACTAACCCCTTCAGGTGTCCTCCCACCTGAAACGTGACACAATAGTAAGGCCTGGGTTAGAAGCTCGGTGAGAATGGGGGTGAAGTGAATGTCTTTTGAAAACAAGTGTGCTGCACATTGCTTGTGGTCCTAACTTGTGGCTCTAACTTGGTCGGTTTTGCCCCCACTTTGCCTCCACTTCCGTGTATCAAGTTTGCCATGATTTCCTTTTACTTTCACAGGACTGGTCGCTGCCTGGGATCATCAGTCAAGCCATAACCAAGAGTGTGGAGGCTGTCGTTCTGCGAAAACAGTCATCTTCTAGGAACTAGGAACCCACCCTTCTGGAGTCCCCATCCCAGCTGGACCTTCTCCACTCCTCCTTTCCCAGCCTTTACTGAAGTTTTAGCTATCTGGGAAAAGATCTGTTAGTAGGACCTGGGGCTTTTGTTCCTTGCACCACCCACTCACTGTGGGCTTTTGTATCAGTGCAGAGGATGGGTCCTTTCCCCTTATCTTTTCCCCCATTTGAGCTCAGCTCAGACCCAAAGGCTCTTCCATTTACCATCAACATGGAAACTTGGCTCTTCATGTGGGTGTATTCACCCTCTTTTGTGCATTATCTTGTTCCTCAAAACTGCCCTTCCAGGAAGGAGGCCTGTGTAGTCAAGGGACCGGCCAGTCACACCCGGAGGTGACTGAGCCTCTCATATCTCAGGTCGGGTAGACCAATTTAATAAAGGCTTATGTACTTGACTGCTGGGACCTGTGATTGGTGTGCCAAGTCAGAAGATTTGGATGGTCCTTTTTTTTTTTTTTTTTCATCCAAACCCACAGTGTCTGTGCCACAGAAAAAGGGGCAATGAGAAGAGGTGGGGGAGGGCTGTTATAAGGGGTATCCCTGGCTCTCCCTCCTCCCTCTTTGAAAAATGCTCCTCATTATCTCAGGAAGGGATCTGACTCCAATGGGTTTGCTAGACACTTGGCAGGGTTTTCTCTGAGCATCTGCATTGTGATAGGTAAGAACCAAAGGAACAAATTTATCCATCGGAATGTCAGATCACTAGGAAGGATGTAAAAGGGGGTAAATAGTGATTCATATTGAGGTCCTGGAATTTTATTAGTTACTATTTTTATAACTTTGTTCTCTTAGTCCTTGATTAAGGATAAAGGGAGAATAAGGAACACCTCATTGGCGGGAGGGAATCGATCAAAGAGTACAGGGATCCTGTCAATGGGCCTATGCTGTGCACCTGGCAGGTGGCGGGCAACTTTTCTGGATCTCACAGTTGGTAGTGAAAGTCCTTGCAGAAAACAAAGCATTCACTTGCTGGGGCTTCAGAGGTTGCCCAGGACCCTGCCCCCTCTTCCTTTCTTGTTTTGCCCCTGTGCCATGGAGACCGGAGCTGATTTGGTAAGAGAGCAGATCTCCCTTTTACTTCCCACCTTGGGGCCCTTGCTCTGTGTTTTTCTACTTCATCGATGACCACAGAATATTCTGGGAGTTTTCTGTAATGACTCTGGGGTCTCCTAAGGAGTAGGAATGGTGGAGTCTATACAAAGCTAGAGCTACAATCATTAAGCAGGGAGCTCATTGGAGCACAGGGAATGAATTCACATTTTCTCTTTATAAGGGACTTATAAATTAAAAGTATGGAATCATTTGTAATCAGAATAATACTGCCTGGCAGGGATATTGATGAGCAGAGGAGGGCTTGTTTGGAGACCTCTGATCTTTCCAGCCCTGAGACTCTGGGCCTAATACCCATATAATAATCATCAGTGTTCTATAATTTATAACAGTGTTATCATTGATCCATGTTGTTAATCATTGTGAATTGGTGACTTCTCAAATGCTATGGGTTATTTGTGTAGCTATGTAGAGCTCTGTGATTCATAAATACGGCAATGCTTGGAGGTAGAGGGATACCATGGCCATTTTACAGATGAGGATACTGAAATCAGGAAAAAGATTCAACTCCCTTGAAGGAGGGAGTCTGCAATGCACATGCCCTCTTGGGCCTGCTGGCTTACTATCTACAACTCCACATTTTAGAAAACAAAACCAAAAAAGCAAATAGGACCTTGGAGCTTGTTTAATCCTCAGTTTGTGAGGACATTTAAGGACCTTTGGGGCAGCCTTCAATTTCTCACCTTACAGGCACTAGGACAGGGTGCAGAGAAGCCAATAAATATTTAGTCAATAGATTTCCCCATGTCTTCCATTTTTTAATGTTATATTTCCTCTTTTAACTCTCATCGCTCGCATGTTCTGATTCCTTCCAGATAATTCATTGAGACTCTAATGTCCTTTGCTGTTCTTAGGTAACTTTGGGGCAACCCCAATTATCGAGTGGCTGCTTACCCAGCTATTCTCCTGACTAGTTATATGACCTGCAGCAAGTTGTTTATTCTCTTCGTGTCTCAGTTTTCTTGGTAGTAAAATGGATGATCTAACACTTGTCATGGGTGAGGATTATGGGGAGTAGCACCTGAAGTATATAAGATGCTCACTGTGCTGTTTGGAAAATTACATGAGGTCCCTCTTCCTTGCTTGGACAGTCCTTTGTGTTCAATGAAGAGCTTTATTCTTCATGGTGGTGCCTTATAACCCAGAGGGGAGAGTCCTGAGTCTCCCCTTAGCTGCTTCAAAGACAACCCAGATTACATAAAACTTTCTGAAAGACTTCTACTCTTCTGTGCCACAGATCTCCCTTCAATGAATTTACCCTGGAACAATCTGGAAGGCCAGGGGCTCATCACCCTCAGTCATTCTCCACTCATGTAGTGTCTAGTCATCCTTCCATGGAGACCTAGAAAAGACAAGTGGATCTGATAGTGGGTCCATGCTGTAGAGCCTCTGGTATTCATGGAGAGTCCAGCCCTTTCTTCCTTCACTAAACCTCAAAGTCCAGGTGTAGACACAGCTTTTATTTCCCAATAAGCCTCTCTTCCTATATTGGGTCAGGAAGGGAAGGATAAGAGAGCCTTAAGACATATACAGCACAAACACTCAAATCCTGAAAACGACCTCAATTTCTAGGTGGACCCTGCTTACTTCCTGACTTCACTATGTAGAGGGCCCACAAGGACACTCCAGATGGAGCCCTATCTCAGGCCTCTGCTCTCTTGCCCTCATCTGGATGTGGATGCCAGATAGACTAGACCTATACCCTGGTCCTGCACAGCTGTGTCCTCCCAATTGTTCCTCTGATTCTGCACACCTCACCTCTTCCCTACTCATGCTTGCTTGATCTTTTTCACCTCCTGCCTTCTTAGCCAACAGTGGATCATGGTCTCTGACCCCTGTTCCAGCTGGCTTGACAGTGGATGGCTGAGAGAGCCTCATGCCCATGTAGAATTCCTGGCAGAGCCACCCTTCTTAGCCCTATGCTGCAACTCTCCAGGGCCCTATATCCTTTTTCACCTCTCCTAGACTTAGCTGTCCTCCTGCCTAGTGAGTATTTTCTTTCCTTCCTCTGGCTGCCTTCTGGGCCTCACTTCTATTTTGCTGTACCAGGCAGCCATCACTGTAATAGCTGATTGGGGTGGGGTGGGGGTGGCAGTTACGGATGGGGGGTGATGGAAACACAAATTCTGGGGTCCAAAGATTTCATTTGAGACCCTCTTCTGCTCCATAAACTCTGTAAGAACTTGGAAAAAAACAAACTTGCATCCTCAGATTGGAAAATTAGTAAAATGGGGAAAGCAGTGATGTGTAAATCCAAGTTATTAGATAAGGAATGGGAGGAATGATAATCCATGTGAAAGAATTCACTTGGAACAGTAGGATGCTGTCCAGCCTCTCTAGCTCGGCTGTTGATGGTATAGATGTCAAAGGTCCCCACTTAGCTCCTCCCCCACCACTCCATGGTCAAGGCTAGATGTAGGGAAGAAAGCCTGGTTGACCACCCACGGAATCAGATACTCTTGTTTCATTCCCCTCCATCTTGTTTTCTATCCCAAACTAAAGGTGGAGGGGCTTGGCCAAGAGTATCTTACTTTCTCATGCCCAACACAGACCCCCATTCCCTGTTTTCCATACCTCAGGGGAGATGGAAGGCCCTAGGGCTCATGAGAAAAAGTCCCAGAGAAGTCCCAACCTCTGTTCCCTTAGTGATATTGGCCAAGGCTAAACTAACCTAAAGCTGTTTGCAGGATTCCTTGGAATCCTTGAACTTTGAAGATCAAGGAAGAATTGGATCCCTTTGCTTGATGGCTCTGGAGGTCCTCCCCATGTCCTCCCAGACTTTTGGGGGGACCTGCACTCATCTCCATTTACCTACATCATGGAAGCCAGGCTCTTTGTGTGCAGGTCACCCTATCCCCAGCCACGTATTCTGCTGTACCCCACTTCTCCGTGAAGCAACTGTGAAGTGTCAGCTCTACCCAAGGGCCTGCCCAGCTGTGCACTGCCAGGTGGGGAGGGTACATTTCTCTAACATTCCTTCTTCACTCCAGTTGGGGTTAATGTGATGATTCAGAAGTAAAGATCATACTGGAAGCCACTTTGAATCTCCCCACCTCAAGAAGGTGGGTGGTGTTTGTGCTAACAGGGACCAGAATGTTAAGGAGAGGTGGAGAGGGCTGGTCATTAGGCTGCCCCAGGTCCTCCTTACCACGCCCTAACTCAAATGAGCCAGCCTGCCACTGGGTGATTTATCTGGCATCTGGCAGAGTCTTCCCACAAGCATTTACAGCCTAGAAGGGAAAACGTGTATTAACCCAGAGAAATGGAGGAAACCAGTGGGAGGGCTTGATGGAAGCATTTGTGTGATTCTGGAGCCCTGTTGTTAGATTTTGGTTATTATGCCAGACCTGGAACAAGCATAAAGGGTGAGCAGGGATCAGGAAAGCGATAAGTGAGGGAGCCCAGGGGTGAGATCGGGAATTTTCCGGGTCCTCCTTGCTGCTACTGGGACTGTAGATCTCAGAACATGAAGGAGCATCAGGGGCTACAAAGGCTCCCATGTGCTTTCTGCCCCTTTGCTGCCTCCTTCCTTTCCTCAGTGTCAAGGAGACCAATGCTGATTTGGCAAGGGAACTGTAATCTGCCCTTCGGAGATATTCCCAGCCAAGGTCCTGGCTCTGTACCTAGTTTCCTACCATGATTTTGGCCCCACGGCACTCTGAGAGCTGCTTTTTGTCTGGCCTCTGGATTTCTTGTGAAGGTGGGAATGATGGTTCTACATAGGCCCACCAGGAATATGGAGCCATAACCATTAGGCCTTGATTTGATGATTGGAGTACAGGGATCCACTTCCTGCCTAGGGTGAATTCTGAAATTCATCATGCACAGTCTTGCTTGTAATAAGATTAATAATAATTTTCATGGATATTGAACAGAAGATTCTAATACCCATTGAGGGAGGCTAGAGTGGATGGCCTCTGATAGCTCTGGCAGCCCTGAGATTCTCTGAGTTTGAGAGACCTAATATTATCACTAATTCCCTGTAATTTATAAAAATGTTTTCAACGATGCGTATCATTAATAATAATGACTACCACTCTGCCTTTTCAAATCTGACATATGATCTATAGAACTACATGGTACTTCTTAGGCATACTTACCAAAGTCAAAACTTACCATTGATACTTTACCAGAAAGGAAACAGGGCCAAGAAACAGGTCTGGAATCCAGCTCCTCCCACTGCAGGCCCCCTCACCCACAGGAACAACTGCACTAGCCTTGGATTACTCAGGACCCCCCAGTTCTCTTCAACAACTCCTCTTCCTTGCCCCCTTTGTTGTATCCATCCTACCTCTCACTACCACCCTTGCAGAAAATTCCTGGGACAGCTAGCTGCCTCCTTCCACCCCTGCTTGCCTAGGCACAGGATTTCAGTCTTGACCTGGCTCTTGCTTGGCACAAAGCTAAGTCATCCTCATGGCAGGTTCCTTTGGAACTTAAAATCTAGTGATTTCTTCCAGCCAGATGTGCCCACTTGGGCCTGTGGCTCTGGCCAATCCATCCACCCATCCATCTCCTCCTGGATAGTAGGTTCCCCAAAGCTATACATTATCTTGAACTAAATGAAAACGGACTCATCTTTGTAAAATCAGAGATCTGGAAACTAGCTCATGCCCCTGCCCCCTCCGGGAAACATGTAAGGCCCTCAAGGGCATGCACAGTGTCCTTCGCTTTTATTTTTATTTCTTTTTAAAACCAGGCACAGTGTGGGGCACACAGCAGGTCAGCAAATGCATGTTGAATGCATACGGCGCCAATTTCTCCACCTCTTTCACTTTTTCTGCTGGGCTCAGTCTTCTCAAACTCAAGGTTCACACGCCAGGATTCAGGCCTTTGACATGAAACCCAGAGAACTGCGTATCTATTTGCCTCAGCAGCGCTGCAGGAAACTTCAGTGCAAATCCATTTATTGAATGTTTATCCAACTCTGCCACTCACGAACTAAGTGATGTTGGGCAAGTTATTTAACCCCCTCTCTACCTTAGCTTCTCCAATGAGAATGTTAATAACAATACCTACTTCATTGTGTCATTTTGATGATAAACTGAGATTATACCAAGCTCTTAGAACAGTGCATGGCACATAGGAAAATTTCAATAATGTCAGCTATTATTAGCAATTTAATTTTGCGGTTCAATACCCACTTGGAAAATGCTAATCTTGTGTCAACCTAATGAAGGGATGAAACTTTCCCATAATTAGTCTGGGTAAATAAGGCAACTGGCCCATCCTTGGTCGATGGACAGAATTGTATCCTCGAGAGGTCCCCAGGGGAATGGGTAGAGAGAATGTGACAGAGAACCCAGGAGGAAGCATTCAGGATTGTTAGGGATAACTGGACTTAACTCTTTTTCTTTATAACATTCCTTCTCAGACAGTGAATGAGATAGCTGCTTCTTGTCAGGACGTGCTGAGTTGGTGATGGAGGTGTGAGGCTCTGAGGTTTTTCTTCGTGAGAAAGTATAAACAGTGTCAGGAAGTTCAGCTAACAGAGGTAAACGGTTTGGGGAACAGGAGACATCTTGAATACGGCACAGGAGATGTCAAGGGAAAGCAAACTCACCCCTGCTCCAGTCGCTGCTGGGTGTGCCAGGGAGCACCAATGAACACATGGTACAGAGGAGTGGCAAAAGAAGAGGGGGTGTGCTCATCATCACTTAACCAGATGGGCAGCTGGACCAAATGACCTGGGGCCGTGGGAGGCTGGTCAGTGGGCTGACTGGCTGTGGCCCAGATGGGTTTGGGGATCCCATGGAGATGGGTGAAATTCCAGTTTCACCCCCTCATCACTAAGGAACCAAGTGGGGAGCCTGAAGGATGCACTATCTCAGGAAGGGATTAGATAATGAGATCTTCCTTGCCCCAGCCCTGCAGAGACTCCAGCACAAGGTGCTAGAGGAGAACACTGGCTCTCATTGTCCCGGAGCACAGTTGTTGGCTAAAGGAGCCAAAAACTCAATGATCCCAACAAGAAGAGGATAACAGCCAGGCAAGAGCCTGCAATCTGTGCCCATTTGCTTAGAGTCGGTGAGCTGAAGAAAGATGCCGAGCGCCCAAAACGAGGACACTGGGCAAGACGGCCAGGCCTGTCAGAAGACTCTGCATGGCTATGATGGGCATCGGAGGATAGCCTGAGACATGAAGAAGGTCAGCTCCCCTCTTCAGTCTTCCAGGAAGCATAACAATTTCCTCTGCTAAAGGCTGCGGGGAAGGAAAAGCCTGAGCCTTGTAGTCAACACTGCTGGCTATGAGGTGGGAGATCTTAAATGAGATCATGGAAGATCAGAAACTAAGATCTTGGGTGTAAAGTCTGAAAGCAAAAATAGGTATTTTTAAATTGTGAGGGCAGCAGTGTTCTGTGTAGATGTTGGGAGAGCAACCTGGGCGGGTCTGATTCTATTACACAAAGGTAGAAACCTCAGGTATTTACCTGGGAGAAGCCTCGTCACAACAGACTTCCTGCTGCCAGCTGCATCGCGTGGAGCAGCTGGGCTTGAGAATCTAGGTGTGCTATTTAAAACCACGTACTGGGGATTTGACTGCTGTCTGCCAAGTCTTATCTTTTGAGTAAGTGTGTCGATTTTACCCGCAGCTGTTTGTGGAGACCACGATGGCTGTAAGAACAGGGGAAGCCCTGCCTTGCCTGCTCAAGCCCTGAGACCCCTGCTGCAGACACACAGGGAGCAGAGAATAGAAGACACAGAAATACCCAGGCTGCGCTTAGGAAAAATAAGTACCTATAGACCTGGGGAGAAAAGTTACTCCTTGTCTTGGACTAGGGAAACCTGAGACAATGACCTTCCATTTCCCCGGCTAGAAATTATATCCCTTAAAAAAAAAATATGTGTGTAAGTTCTTTTAGAATTTCAACAGTGTTATGATGGTGAAATGAAAAGCATCTCCTCTGAGGGGGAAACTGAGGAATGTGTCATTATCAAGAAATTGGGGAAAGGAGGTTAGACTATTTCTCAGAAAGTGTAATAATTTGATTGGGCTCAGAGCATATCAGTGACCTCTTCTCTGTGAAAGAGCAGAGAACTGAAGCTTCTCTCAATTGGGAAAGAGAATCTGGGTGGGCGAGTGCTTCTCCTGATAGGGACAAGAGTTAAGGAATAGGCAGTGGTGGGAAGATGGGCTTGGTCATTGGAGTGAGCTGGTGTGGGGCTTTCTATCTTATGGGGATAAAGTCACAGGCTTTCAGGGGACAGGGACAAGGCGAGGCTAGGGGTGGAAGGGTATTAAGAAAGGGACTTCCTAGAAGTCCCCAGGCCAAGAGAAGTGCTGACCACAAGGGTGGTCTGAGCAGGACCTTCTGAAGCCTAGGGCCAGGGGAGGGGAGGGGATGTATTACAGGCCAAGAAGAGCCAGAAAGGCCAGTGTGAGGTCAGAGGAAACCACTTAACCAAGGGGCTCTTGCCTGGAGTCAACATTCCGAGAATTTTACCAGACCTTGAGGCCAAACCAAGAGCTTCCAGCTTAGGCTATAAATCTGAGTACTTCCAAGAGTCTAAAATACAATCTATAACAGGTTGAAGGGAGGAAGAAAGAATAGGAGGTGATGTTATGGTAAGAGCTAAGGCTTTGAGGCCAGACTTATTGTGTGACCTTGGGCAAGTAGCTTAACCTCTTCTGGGCCTCAGGCCCTTGGTCTGTAAAATCAGCATAATAATATCTACTTTGAGAGTGAGAAATGCAGTGAGAAATGCCTGTTTAGTACCAGCACAGGGCCTGGAAACCATAGGTACTCACTCAATAACTGTTAGTTTCCCTCCCCTTCCAAAAGGTGCTCTGGCAAGTCAATCATTCTGTCTAGAGTTGCACTGTCCAATATGGTGACCTGTACTAGCCACATGTGGCTCTCAAGCACTTTAAACGTGGCTAGTCTGGATTGAGATGTGCTGTGAGTGTAAAACACACACTAGATTTCCAAAACATAAGAAGGGGAAAAACTCTCCCCACCCCCTGCAATCTTAAATGTTTTCTCAATAATTTTAGAGTGATTATACATTAAAATAATACTATTTCAGATATACTGGATTAGAGAAAATATATTATTAAAATTAATTCCGTCTGTTTCTACCTGATTTAATGCAGCCATTGGGAAAAAACTTAAAATGACAGTGTGGGTCACACTTGATTCCTATTGGACAGTGCTAGTCTCGCGTTAGACGTAGCTAGGGTTGGGAAGCTGTTTCCAGAGGTTATTCGTCTCTAGACTTTGGGTTTATGCTTTGGTTTGTTGTCCCAGTTCCCCAGTAAAAGACCCTTTAGAAAAAGTGTCATTGGGGGCTCAAGGAAAATGGAAAATGGGTGGGAGGTATCCGTGCGCCCCTAGTGGCTGAGTGTGGTGGTGGCCACAGTACGGGAAAGGAGGCCAGGCAGGTATATGAGACACCAGGTGAGTCAGGACAGCTGAGGATGGACCATTCCTTCTTTGCCTGGAGCCTCGCTCCAGATTCCTCTGCTCTTTATTTCAGAAGGACGACCCTGCTCTTTCTTATTTCAGAAGGCTCCCAGCTTACACATGAACTTGGCAGGAAGCAGGTTCCCACCAGGCAGTAACAAACACAGGTGCAAGAGAAAATGCCATTTCAAAGCCACCTTCAGAAAACCGCAGTTTCCAGAGAAATGAACAGCAGACATTCATAGATATGAGAATGTTCTTTTTTTTCTCTCTCTCCCAAGGAGTGTGGTTGGTTTTGTTTTTTAAACTGTACATTTTACTGTACTTTTTTTTTTTTTTTTTTAGCAAAGAAAGTTGGCAATTTTATTCTGACCACATGGATGTTGCTTTCCAGAATTCTGAGTCAGAAACATGAAAAATACAAGTGCAAGTACATATCATGTCATGACAGAGCTCGGGGCCACTGACCAGAATATACGGTTGGTTCCTCCCCTTCTGGTGTCCACCATTTCCTTCTGGGTGTCCGAACCCAAAGGCAAAAAGAAAGGTCAGGTCCCTTCCTCAATGGCTACATTTGGGGTTACTTCCTCAATGGCTACATTTAGAAAGACTGAAGGAGAAAAGGACAGGGAGGAAAAGGAGAGAAGAGAAGCTGGGGCGAGGAAAGAGGGAAGGAGGGAGAGAGAGATTTCTGTTTAAGTCGCCCAGTTCCGTGGCTGCCACCATGACTGGGGTAGGCCTGTGTTCTGGCTCAGGGACTAGCCTGGGAAATTAACTGTTCTCAGGAAGAGACTGGCCTGGGCTGCTGAAGACTGTCAGGACCAGAAAGGGATTGGGAAAGGCAGAGGGTCATAGGAAGACCAAGAATGAAGACAGGAGAGCGGAGGGAAGGTGAGAGGAGGCAGGGGGGTGGGAGGAAGAAGGATAAAGACAAGGGATTTGGAGGCTCCAGGCCTTCTGAACTGGAGCCAGAAGGCAGTCCTGCATAGACAGTTCCCCATCAGCTCCTTGTATGTTCCAGGTGGGGGTTGGGGGCCACCACCTCAGCTTCAGGCCCGAGCCCATCAGAACCCTTCAGCACAAGGGGACTGGGACTCACCTGGATGTGGTATGCGGTGTGGTTGGCAAGCGGAAGGAGGGAGAAGAATAGGAGAGAAGCTAGAGTTCAATGGCACAGACTCAGAAGAGCAAAGAATGGGTTGGGGAAACTGAGGGAGAGGTAGTATGTCGGCAGTGAGGAGAGATCTGGAAGAGACAGAGACTGGGAGAGACAGAGATGCAGGGGAAAGCCCTCCAGGTGCTTCTAAAACAGTTTCTCCTTGCCCATGTCTCCTCTGCCCCCTCTTGACATGGTCTGGGGTATAGGGTTAATCCTCCAATAGAAAGGAACCCATGGGAGCCCTCTCATTGCCATCTGTCATTTCCATGTATGGATCCTCATCAAAGCTGGCGTCTAGGAGAGGCATCGCCCATGTCCCACCCTGAGCCACCTTCCTCAGGCACAAAGGATGGACTTTGCACACAGAAATGTCCGAGCCAGGGTGAAGACAACATAATGAATCCCAAACACCATCCCAGGAGGTGGCCTTTGCACCTACCCTGATTTGGTCCCTAACTCCCTGTGTGATGTTGGGCAAGTCGTTTATACTCTGGGGCAGTGGGGAGGGAGAGAGGGTTAAGGATGACATGATTGCAAACACCTCTTCAAACTTCAAAACTCTACCATTGTATAAAGATTCCGGTTTCCCCCTCCAAAACCTCTAGAATTCTCCTTCTGTGTCCAGTCAGAAGAAGAGGGATGCTTTACCAGCTTGTGCCACTGGTACTGCTGATCTGGAAACCGTAACACCTAGATTCATGGAAGAGTTCGTTAATCCTTAGAACTTGAAGGGAATCCAAGACCAGGTACAATCCAGTATTTTGTGAATTAAGAGACTGAGGTCCAAAGAGGGAAAGGGTCTTGCCCAATGTGTTCAGCTGGTTATTCAGTAGTGGCTCTGGGACCCAAACTGAGAGCTTTGGACTCCAAGTCCAGTCACCCCCCTCTGCTTTCCTCAGGAGAAGCCCTCTTAGCCTGCCACAGGTTCATGGGGACTTTCTGCCCCAGCTTCCCCCCAAAGAAGTAAAAATCCTACAGCAATTCCAAAAGTGAACATCCTTTATGTCCTCATCCCTTTCCCATACATAAGAAGTCCTGGCAGTTACCCTTCTGGCTCAGGCTGATGTGATGGGTATGGGACATGACGTTTGAGCAGAGGAAGCTGGGTGAGGTGTGGGGGTGGTTGCCCATCCCTCCCAAGCATGTGGACGGTTGGGAATAATGGGGAGTCTGGGCTGGAGATGCCACAGCCTTCCCTCCAAACAAGCATGGAACCAGAATCATCACCTTCTCTTGTCAACAGACAATAATCTCCCACTAGCACGGCTCCTGGGAACCCGCTGTCACATGAAGAGTAAATTCTCCATGATCTGTGTGAATGAAGAGGAGGAGTCTGGGAAGTGGGAAAAATAAATTAGGAAATAAAAGCAACGTTGGAACCATAAGCACTCCAAAGCCGCTTGCTTACACGCTACATTCGTGATCAGAAAGGAGGGAGTCCGCCTTTCCGAGCACTCAGGGCTCAGTCCGACATTTTAGCGATCGAGTCCGCTTTCCCTGAGCACACCCCAGCTGGGTGGTGGGGGACAGGCCTGGAAGGTGGTGTGGGTGTGTTGAGGGGGGCGTTGAGGGAGACGAAACTGTCCCTAGATGTAAACATCACCATGGAAACTCCACAAAGACTTGCCAGTACAGTTCTTTCCCCTTCATCCACCCTGCAAGGGTGAGCGGGAGGAGGAAGCCCCCTCCCCAGGCCTACACTGTGCTCTCCATCACCCACTCGGAACTGCCAAAAGTTCCCCGGGCCCCCACCAGGTCACTCTCCTCAAAGGGCAAGAGCATGCCATTGACAGAGAGGCTGCGCTTTGTCCAGATGTTCGAGACCCTCCGAGGGGGGCTGTAGCCACCAGGGGCCACCCCTCCGGCTGCGGCGGCTGCGGCTGCAAAGTCCCCCATGTCAAAAGAGTGGCTGCGCTTGGCCTTGCCCTCCAGGGGCAAGGGGAGCAGGCTCCTGGCTCGGGCCGCGGGTGGCCCCAGCAGTGGCTCTCGGTCCGAATGGTGGCCCCTGGCTGATGTCCCAGACCCTCTCCCGCCTGGAGTCCTGGAGTCCAGTAGCTCCTCCTTTCTCTGGCTCTTGAGGTCCAGGGAGGCAAAGGCCCCCATCAGGCGGTCAAGGTTAGGCTTGGGGCGGGGGGCTGGGGGTGGGAGCCTCCAGGGGCCCCGTCCCAGCCCTGCGGCCTCCCCGCTGCCCAGGGAGCTGGAGGAAGAGGAGTCGCTGCCCCGGGCCAGGCTGGCACTGAACTGCACGAGTTCATTACGCACCACCACCTTGGGTGGCCCCTGCACAGGGGCCCCACTGGGCGCGCTGGCCAGAGCGGGTGGTGGGGCCCCGTTGGTCTGCGAGTGCACATTGCTGACTGCCGCAGCCGCCAGCTTGCCCGGGGCCTCCTGGTTGCAGACCTTGTAGCGCACCATGAGGATGACAATGAAGACCAGTAGCGTGGCCACAATGATGCCGCCGATGACCAGGATCATGGTGCCACCCAGGATCTGGCTGTGCATCGACTGGCACTGCGGGTAGTCAGCCTTGGTGAAGAACTGCGCGCAGCCCACGATGTTGGTGGCCGTGAGCGTCGTGGCTGTGTCGTCCCACATGGCCAGCACACACAGGTCGTAGCCGGTTCCTGACACCAGGTTGTTGACCACGAAGGCTTTGTTGGAGGCTGGGATCATCCTGGGGTGGGTGGACGCAGAGGAGGAAGATGGTGAGGGTTGGCAGGGACAGAAATAGAGTGACAGAGGCAGGAAAGGGTGGTGGTGGTGGCAGGGGGACAGACACAGGGACACAGAAGGAATGAGGTGGAGCAGGAGAGAGACAGGGACAGGTGCAGAGACAGGAAAAGGATCCAAGGAGAGATAGGAGGGGTGGGGGACAGGAACAGGGTGTAGGAGATGGGGAGAGAGTCCCACCAGGCCCAGGTAAGGAGCCAGAGAAAGACAGGTGGGGGTGGAAGGGTCAGTGAGAGATGTGCACACAGACCAGGTGCCCAACCAGCCCAGGAGAAGCAGGAACACAGAGACCAGGAGTGCAGAGATGAAGGAAATTAGGAGGGGACAGTGGAGAGAGGGTAAGGAGATGGGAAGAGAAGGTATGGAGGCCAAGATGAGAGAGGGACCATGGCAGGGGCAGAGGGAGAGACATGGAGAGGCAGAGAGGTTAAAGCCTGCAGAAGCAGAGTCTAAACAAAAGGATCCCTCACGATATCCAGCCCGACTCCAGCCCTGGCTCCCTCAGACTCTGGGAGGTAGTGGGAGCCAGGCCTGCCCAGGCCCCCCACTTCAGATGCCCCAGACCCTGTTCACCCCTTGTGTCCTGGAGATTCATGGACATCGGCTGAGCACCCCCATGAGGCCCTGCCCTCAGAGCCTACGCCATCGTCCTCTGCAAATGGCTTTCTCAGGCTTGGCAGGAAAATGCTTGCTACTGCAAACTGGGTAGGAGAGGTCTAAGCAGAAGACAGCTGGAGGCAGGGAGGGGTGGGGGACAGTGCAATGTTGAAGATGGGAGGGCAATTCTGCTTCCCTGAGGAAAGGGATGGTTCCTCCTTCACGGGCCTAGCAGGCCAGCCTCACCCAGAGACGTGGGGAAAGAGAGTCTCTGCTCAGGAGGCCACCTTAGGGGAGGGCCTAGTGGGGCAGCTGGGGCCTCTCCGCTGTCCTGGGCCTCTCTTGCCAGGATCCTCAGGAAGCCTGGGCGCACTCCCTGATCTCTGTCTAGGTATTGTGCCTTAGTATTATCTCCAGAGACAATGCCTGTGTTGTCCCATCAACACTCCTGCAGAGATAGTCACCTCGTCTTGGAGGGGCCATGTCCCTCTCTGCCTTTCCCACCGCCTCTCCTCATGAAGAGCCCTCCATCTCCTACTACTCAAGGGCTCTATCAGGGCCTGCCAACCCCTCAAGCCCAGAACCAGGCAGCTTAATTGAGATCTCAACTATGAAATACTGGAGCCTGAAAACTTCCACCTGGGAACTCCTCGCACAGGATTGGAGTTGACAAGCTTTTATTGACATCCCATCAGTGGGCAGCACAAGAGGCCCATTCCCTCCCTCCTCACGTTCCCAGCTCGCTCTGCTGATGGGGAAGCCACAGTGGAGGAAACTTTGGTTCCCAACCCCACCGCTAGCCCATAGCTGCAAGAGGTGGGGGCTGGGGCTGGGGCTGGGGCTGGGGACAGTTTCCTCAAGGGCCTGCAGGCCAGCCCCTTATGGCTATCTGTTTCACCTGGGCATCATGGCAATCCCATGAGGGTACGGACTAGTGCTCTCATGGCACAGAACAGGAATGGCCAAGATTCAGAGAGGTTAAGTGATGTGCCTGAAGTCACACAGCTGGGACTGCACGGTTGGACCACTGGACTTTAACAGTGGTTTCTACATCCATAATCTGGGTTTGCTCCTAACCAAGTGATAAATTTGGGGCATTTTGCCTCATCTCACTGAAACTCTTGTCCCTGTCAGCCACCCCTTCCCTGGAACAGCGCTCAGAGCCCACCATGGCTCATATCCCTCCACCAGCAGGATCTCTGGCCTGCTGGGCCACCCACCGGGCAGAGCCCAAGGAGTCCTATGTGGCCAGTGCCCACTTCATTCCCCCTCAGAGCTAATGATATAAGTTGGAGAGGCAGGACCTATACACACCCAGACAGTGACAATAGTAAGAGCAAACACCAAGTGTCACCTGTGTGCCAGGCCCTATTTTAAGGGCCCCACGACTAGCAACTCACTTAGTCCTATAGCAACTCTCCAAGGCAGCCACTACTGGGATCCTTACCCTGCGGGTGGGAAGGCAGAGGTGCAGAGGTGAGAAGCAAACCTACACAGCTGGGATTTGACTCCAAATCACTGTCCCCGCACCTCACTGCAGCATGAGCAGTGTAAGAGCACATCCATTCAAGGGGGAGCTGGGCCAGCTTGTTTATTGAACACTTATTATGTGACAGGGTTCCCATATTTGGCATCACATTTAACCTTTGCAACAATCCTAGGACATGGGGGATGGACCATGAGCCCAGAAATCCTATCCATGTTTAGCTGTTTTCTCCTGGAAAGCAGACACTACCACTGCTGCTAATTAATAATAAAGAAGAGGATCTAAAGTCAAGTGAGGGCTTCCTATGTGCCAGGCACCGTTCTGAGATCTTAAAGGGGGTTAATACTCATAATAGCAATCACCACCTCCATCTTACAGACAAGAACCAGAGGCACAGAAAGGGTCAGCTGGCTTCCCAGGGGCACCCAGATAGTAACCAACAGAGCTGGGATCTGAACCGGGCAGTCTGGCCTCAGAGCCTCCACTCCCAACCACTGTACCATCCTGCCTCTCAGACGCTGCCCTGTTTTCCTGAAGCCCCGAGGGGCCACTTTGTGTGGGACCCTGCCTGGCCACTCTCCCCCTTCCTTCCCAAGTCGGGGCAGATCAGAATGTGATGAAGCCACAGTGGGCCTGATCAGAACAGGACTGATTCTTGGCACCAGGGGTGAG
Source organism: Canis lupus baileyi (assembly GCF_048164855.1). Lineage (NCBI taxonomy): Eukaryota > Metazoa > Chordata > Mammalia > Carnivora > Canidae > Canis > Canis lupus. Next base: position 63,356,436 of record NC_132844.1, on the reverse strand, counting down.
AGGGGGCAGGCTAGGAAAAGCTTCCCACTGTAACTGGCCCATCAGACACAAGGCTGGAAGAAAGGACTTACTGCGCAGGATTAAGATCAGGGAAGCAGCTCCTGGTTCCTAGGTGTGTGTGTGTGTGTGTGTGTGTGTGTGTGTGTGTGTGTACTTACAGGAAAGCCAGGGCCAGCTGGCTCCAGACAGCCTTGGCAGTCAAGTCCCACCTTTGGCAAAAACAATAATAACCAGTGCTCACTGAGCACTAAACCTGTGCCTGGAAGTTTGTGTAAGTTATCTCACTTAACCCGCCTGACAACCCCTGGAGGAAGTCATTATCCTCATTCCCATTTAGGGAAGGAGGAAGCTAAGCAGTTGTCACTTTCCCTCGGGGGAGTGGTGGAGCTGAGAACGGATCTGGATCCGCTGGGATTCGGAGCCCACACTTCTAGGCATAAGCAAGGCTGCTTCCCACCCCGGGCAACCAAAAAGACAAACGGCATAAGGAAGTCATGAGAAACGGGCACTATTCAAACCCTAGTGACAGAATCAAATTAATCTCTTCCCGTGCGGCCCTGTCCAGCCGCTCATGCTCCCCAACACAACCAACCACTGATCCTCCGGGCTGGATCTGGAGAGCCTGGGTCCCCCCTTGACGCCTGTCCATGTCCCACAGGCAGTCTGGTGGAAGGTTCTACCTTCTGGACTTGGCGCTGCCCCATACTCACACTTCTGCTGAGGCCTTACCATCGTTGGTGTGGATGAATGCAGCAGCCTCCACATAGGCCTCTCTGCTTCTGCCCGTGTTTCTGCCCGTGCTTCTGCCCCTTCACGTCCATGCTCAGCACCACCAACCCCAGAGTGCTCCATCCAGAACAACTCTGCCCCGCCCCTTGTCCACCAAAACACTCTTCTAGAGCCAGTCTCTACAAGAGACAGTCCAAGCTCCCGAGCTGGGCTCCCAAACCAGGCAGCCCATCACCTCCTTGTCCCTCCACCCATGCACCCTCTGACCTTTGCCCACGCTCTTTGGGAAAACACCGCTCAATAGTGGCGGAAGGCATAATACTCACAGAGGGATAATTAAAGCCTTTGCTTACAAGAGACTTTGTTACAAAGGGGTAGGTTTGGAGTTGGGGGCCACAAGGGAACGTGCCATTACCCAGGGTTGGTAGCAGCCGAGCTGTTACCCAATCTAGCCCTGAGCATACCAGGGGAGGTCACCAGACGCAGGAAGAGGAAAGATTCATGCAGATCATGCAGCGCTGCACTGGGTGTGGCCCACAGGTGGCCGCTGGTCCATGTGCTGGTTATTCCTGGTCTATGATCACACAGTACAGAAATTCAGAATAGCATTAAGACAGTTTTATGGCAATTTGGCATTGGTGTGACACCCAAGTGCATGATCATCTTTTTCCTGATAATTTATTTCCATTATATTCTTATAAAAGCATTGGTCTGCAACGGATTGGGAAACAGCATGATCCCTTGCTATGACTAGCTAGAGAAGTACTGATCTAGGATAGGAATTACCAGCCTTGGCCCTACTGACACTTGGGGCCGAAAATCCTTTGTCGTTGGGGCCGTCCTGTGCACCACAGGCTGTTTAGCAGCATCCCCGGCCTCTACTGACTGGACGTGAGTAGCATCTCCAGTTGTGACAACCAAAGATGTCTCCAGACATTGCCAGATATCCTCTGGGGGCAACACAGTGGCATTGAAAATTTGCTCGAGGGACAGGCAGCCAGGGGCAACCTTACGGCAGGGGAACCAGTCAAGTAAATACCCTCACCTCACTCTCTTCCCTCCTCCCAATCTTCTGCTGTTACTCCCCATAGCTGAACCCCACCAAAAGCTACAGTTCATGGCTGCACACTGGTCAGCCTTCCAGGGCACACGGCAGCACAGAGGAGTGCATGTGGAGAGGCAACGGGCAATACCTGGCACGACCATTGGGCCAAAGCCCTTTTTGTGAAAGACACGTCCTGAAATCCTGATAGGTTTCTGTCTATCACACAAACCGGAGACATCTCTGTTTGTAGAAAACGTGAACTGCTATTTTAAGTTCAATTGCTCCAACACGTTAAATTTAATTAAGCTCACGTGCTCTAAAGCACAATTTAAAGCTGCAACCCCAAGCACTTAGCCAGGAAAAAACAAAACAAACGTAAGTGGCTGCTTCTGAGTTTTCTCTTTTGCCCTATTAATATTCATCCGGCATTCGTTCATTCAGCTTAATACGATCAGACAAATCTACAGCTGATGTCTACCGCTGACGTCAGAGCTTTAGGAAGAGTCACAGGAGCGTAGTGGTTGCCTGACTATTTGCAATCAGGTCTGTATTCCCTTTCACCTGTCCCCACTCTGAGTGCCGAGGAACTGCACTTCCCAGGCTCCCTTGCCCGTTCCCAGGCTCCTTGGCCTCGGGCTTCCAGGAAGAGCTGGCCAATGGGAGCGCTGGAAGAAGGCTGGAGAGCGGGAGGAGGGGAGAGGCCAAGCCATATCTGCCTCTTTCTCTGCTTCACATGGGGGCTTCCCCTCAGCTCCTGAGCCCCCTCTGTGATCCCAGCTCCCGGCGTTCCGGTTCCTGCGCCATGGCCTTGGATCTTTGGCTCTGGTCATGTCATCTCCTGTGTCCTCACTCCTAGGGGGCGGTGGGACAGTGCTATGGCTGCCTGCTGTGGCCCATCACTCCGATGCCTCACTGACCCCCTGGTTGAAGCCCCAGCGATTCCATCCCCTGTGTAACCCAACCCCTGTGCTGAATTTCCTCTTAGGTCTAGAGCATGCTTTTATTTCTCCTGATTGAATCCTGAGTGGCACAGGAGGGGACTTTCCCATGATGGGAATGTCCTATCTGTTCTCATTTTCCCCTCGCACTTTGGGAAAAAGACCATCCTGGTTTCATAGCAGCAGCAGAAGTAGCAGCACATCTTGGCCTTACCTGGGGGAACGCCAGCCTCAGGAAGCACTTGGCCACCTTCTCTGAATCTCTCTCCACTCCCCACATAAGCCACCCTGACCCCTTTGCATCTAACCACCCCAGTTTCTGGAAACCTATCTCTCTCTCCACCTGGTGGCTGTGTCCGTCCGTTGAGGCCTGACCCAGACAGCACGTCAAGCCCCCGCCGAGAGCTGCCCCTGCCCCCCTCTGCCACCGCACTCCTCTCCCTTAGAGCCCTTCTCTGTTTGTGCTTATGCACAGACTCCCTTGAGGACCGGGTCCTCGTCTTGCTCACTTTGTAGCTCCACTGCCAATCATGTTATCTGGCCTAGAGTCACTGCTGAGTAAATATTTATCTACAGTTGAGTGAATGAAAGAGTGCTTTGTTAAATGTTAAGGCCTATACAAATGGGAGAGAATCTTATTTAAATATGATGGCTGGCTAATGGTGACTCGCAGACAGCGGCCGGTCCCGAGATCTTTCTGGAGAGATATTTTTCTATATCCTTAAGGCTCACCACATGGCCTCTTGAGCACCTTTATGGATGCACATGTAGATAGACAGTTGTTTGGGACGTGTGAGTGTGGGTATGGAGGGGCACGTGTGTGCATGTGTGAAACTGTGTGGGGCATGTCTGTGTGTCATCTCAGTACCATCTGAGAACTGAGTGTGTGTACGTGTGGGTGGGTGGGTGGGGGTGTGTCGGTGTTCACATATATCCGGTATGCAAAGATGCTGGGCCCAGGCAATGTTAGTCACTGCTCTGCCCATCTTCCACCTAGGCCTCCACTCACCCAGCCACTCTTGCATGTCCCCTGACACTCCTGAGGTGACTGTGTGATCTCTCCCAGAGACACTTGCAGGCCAGGTCTGTTCCTTCCTAATTGCTCCCATTAAAGGTATTGGGGTCATCCAGGAATGGGAATGGGGAGACCTTGAGTCTGCCTGGGCCTCAGGGCGAAGCCTGGGAGCTGCCTACCATAGTCCACTTCCTTACTCCTGGGCTCACTCCAGACCACGTTCCCCAATTTTCCTTGTAGTTAGGGGAGTCCAAGTGATATGTTCTGGCAAATGGAATGTGGGTCACCCCTGGGCTAGGCCTTCAAAAGGCCAGACTGCCTGCCCCACATTCTCCCTCCCTTCTGCACCCAGATGCAGAGTGCGGTGACCTGCCTTGATCACACAGGTGACAGAGAAGCCTGAGGGGTAGTAGAAGCCAGATGCCTGTGTCTCCAGGTGCAGAAGACATCCTGACTAAGCCGGTACACTGCCCTGGACTCAGGACAGTGAGACCCAATTTGAGACCCAAGATTGCATTTGAGCCTTTCTGTGTTCACAGCCATTTGCAGCAGTGCTGGCCTCTCCTGACTAGCACAGGCCTCAGATCAGATGAGGCTGGCCCAGGGAGCGTGCTACCCCGAGATGTGTGAGGGTGAGAGGACTGAGCGTGTATCTGTGTAAGAGGAAGAAATTGGGACTGGTGTCGATACAGGAGATGCAATTTCTGCTTTCCTGGAGTTGTCAGTAAATTCACATCTTTTATCTCCAGCCCCCATCCCTTCAGCTCTCCCGGTACCACTACTTTTTAGGTGCACCGCCCCCCCCCCCACCCATCCATGATGCACCACAGCTGCCTGCTGGGCCCCAGCAGTAATTTGGAGAAGCCATGTCAAGCTGCCCCACTCCACTTCCCCAGCTCTGCACCCTCATTACCGGCTCTTCACAGAACCACCAGCCTGCCAACCTCTCTGGCCGGCTGCAGGAGCTCGGAGCACATGAAACAGCCTCATTAAACAGAGGCGAGCGGCTGTGGCTTCCCAGCCTCTCCCTATTCCTGCAAGCCCCCAAAGGGGCTGGTTCGCTACCCTGCACAAACCGCAAGGTACAGGGGAGACACGGCTGCTTCTCTCTGGCATACAACTTATTGAGTACTTCCCACGTGTGGGCACTTGACAGGCACAGGCTCTTTGATTCCGCGCACTGATTGCGTAGGTGGGAATAATTCTCCCCAGGTTACAGATGACGAGACTGAGGCTCGGGCAGATGGGTCACCTGCTCAAGGGCACAGAGCTGCACAGTGGCTGAGCAGGTGTTATTAGCCAGGCCTTCCAGGCCCCTGACCACGATCTGTCCTATATGAATTACCCTGAACTGAACTGAGCAGAATCAGATTTTAGCAGCAAGCAGGTCTTAAGAGTCAGGCAAACTGACAGAAATTTTTTTTAAAAATCATGTTTTACTCCAATGACAGCTGATATTTATTGAACACTTACCATATGTCAAACACTCTTCAGAATATGCTTCATGTATTAAACTAATTTAATCCTAATGGCAAGTCTATGAGGGAGGTACACTATTATTATCCTAATTTTACAGATCAATACATTGAAGCTCAGAGAAGTGCTTTGCCCAAGGTCCCGTAGAATGTTTGTGCCTAGCCAAGATTTGATCCCAGCACTCTCATATTACCTCCATCACTGCTCATGATCACCCTGAGAAGTACCTTTCATAATTATGCTCCCATTTTAGAGAAAGTAACTGAATGGCAGTTTTGTAGCTAATTAGGGGTGGAGATGAGACCTTAGTGAGTGATGAGGGTTGTCTGGTGCTTGCTTCCTTACGCTCATGTGAGATCTGAAGATGAGATCTGAAGACTGTGAAGGAGCCACGTGGATATCTGCGGGCAGTCTCCTCACAGAGGGAGCTGCCATTACAAAGGCCCTGAGGCAGGAACAGTGAGGAAGCCTGTATGGCTGGAATACAGTGATGGGAAGGAAGAGTGGTAGGAGATGAGGTCACCAACATTGCCGCCAGGAGCCAGGTTTTGGAAGGCTTGCAAATACGTTCAGTGTTATGCTCCGACTCTGAGTATTTGCTGGGCACCAGGGTTGAGAAGGATTCTGAGGCCATGTTCAAATTCAGTGGGACAGAGTGGTACGGGCCTGCAAGAGCCTGTCTCGTTGCTTATGGTCTAGAGAACAGGGAATTGTTAGAATTATTGGAATTACTAACACAGCTGGCCTTCCCTAAATGTGTGGCCCTGAGTGGTCACAGGGGAAGGCACATGGCTGCTCTTTAGGAGACTATCATGGAGCTGGCGTGACTGAGCGAGGGCTGCAAGAATCAGAAGCCTCTCATCAACTTCTGACCAGGGCCAGGGGCCAGGAACCAGGCTCTGCTGCCTTTGCCCCTCCTGAGAACACAGGCTCCCCCGGGGGGCCCGTGGCCCTCTGTCATCTTGGCAGTTACTTCACCCTGTCAGCAAGTAAAGAAGCCACATTCAAGATGATTGAGATTCTGAGGCAAAGCCGCCCATTCTCCATTCCCACAGCCCCCAGGAGAGCAGGCAGGGTGGGTCATCAAAGCCCTCGTGGAACTGGCCTCTGGGGGAACTCTCTTGCTCTCCTTCCCCCTGCCTCCTCTGTGCCAGCAGCTAGAGGATCTTGTTAAGAGCAAGTCAGATCAAATCCTTCCTCTGCTCAACGTCCCCAGGAAGGCCTGTCTCAGATGTCAAAGCCCTAGGGTGGCCCACAGGCCCCGTGTGATCTGCACCTCACCTCTCTTATTTCCTCTCTTCCTCCTTACCCAGATCGCTCTGCACCAGTCCTCAAACCTGCCGAGGTGCTCCTGCCTCAGGGCCTTTGCACTGGTCATTGCCCTTGCCTCAATGTTCTACCTGCAGATATCCTTATGCTCACTACCTCACCTTCAATTCTGCCCCAATGTTACCTTCTCTGACCACCTATTTAATGTGGCGGGCTTCCTCTCATCTCTATTTTGGCTCCCCCATGCCCCTGACTTGGTCTGTCTTTCCCGCATTCAACTTTTATTCCCTGAAAGATGCTATCATTTGCTTATTTACTATGCTTACTATTAATTAGCATTCTCTCCTTGCAGTAGAAGCCATCTCAGCTCTCCTTCTGGGGATCAGGGTTTTTTTGCCGGTTTTGTTCACTGATATTTCCTCAGCCTGGAGAACAACATTTGGTACAAAGTAGGCCCTTAAAAACATTTGCTGGGCAGGTGAAGGAAATGCATGTTCTATATTTGCACCACCTAACAGTAGCTACATGTGGCTATTTAAATTTAACTTCAAATTAATTAAAATGGAATCAAACTAAACATTCAGTTCCCCAGTCACGCCAGTCACATGTGGCTAGAAGCTACCACACGGGACAGGGCAGCCGCCGAGCACCCCCAACGTCCCAGAGTCCTGTTGGACAGGGCTCTTTCAGGGCATGCTGAGCACTCCAGTAGCAGGTAGGTCCTCTCCTGTGTGAGCCCTGGCACCCGAAACGGATGGGGCCAGGCTGAGGAACACTGACCAGCTCAGGGACCACTCCTAGAGGTTTCTAGAGGGACTCTGAGTTCTCTTTCTCCCCACAAGATCTTTCAGTGACTTTGGACAGCTTCATCTTTTTCGTTCTTCTTGCTTCACCTCGGACCTCAGGTTCAGTGGGGTCTCTGCGGGGTTCCCCTGGGCCTGGCTCAAGCTCCTCTGCCCCTGGAGTGCTCTGGTTCTCTGCCTTGCCAATCTGAGGTTCTGAGCTCCCCTCTGGTTCTCTGTTTCTAAATCCTCGTTCCTGCTTTTCCACTTCCCATCTACTAGTTACACTTCTGTTGCGTAAGTCTCTATTAAGAAAAATCCCTGGTAAATCCAATCCCGGTGATAAATGTCACGCCTCCCAGGAACACCTACTGTTAGAAAGAAAGAGAAGGTGCAGAGGCAGCCGAGTGTCGTGGTGATGAGCAGACTCTGGAGCCAGCCTGCTGGGTTCAAATACTGGCTCTGCCGCTTACCGGCTGTAATAACCTACCACGGACAATCTCTTAACCTGCCTGGGCCTTAGTTACCTTAAAATACCCTATTTCTGTAAAATGGGGCATTTATAAGTTTGTGCGTTATAGGGTCACATAAATGAGTCATGATTCACCAGGAACCCAGGTCAGCGTCTGGCACAAAGTAAACTCCTTTGAGGATCTATTATATAAAGGAGTTGGCGATGCTGAACCAAAAGAAACAGATCTCTTACAGTGGAAATGTAAGCTTTGGGGATGTGTAGCTGGCAAGCCTCACACCAGCTAGAAAGGAGGAGACCTGTGCTGTGCCTGGGTCCTGGCTGGGCAGGCAGGGAGGCATGGTGCCTGCAACACTCACTGCAGGGATGTGTGTCCTCCCACCCCTCCATGTGACTATAAGAAGCTTTATTCAGAGGACACATGGTGATAGTGTTAGTTAAACCCTGGCTGAGTGATTGCAGAAATGACTAAAATTGGGCCAAGGTGAGCCACGCCCCAGCAGGGTGCCTCTGTGCTCACCTCCCCAGAGTAAAGGCTTACCTGGTGATAGGTAAGGGTCTGATCTCACCTGCCAAGACCTTTCCTTTGCTCCCTGACTCAGGAAGCATGGCACATCCAGCTGCCTGGCAAGGATGTGGGCAATTGCCAGGCCCCGTCTTTGGCTGGAACAACAGTGCTAGTCCGTTGCTCCACGGTGCTCCTTCATGGAGAGGACAAAGCCAGGAGGTCAGGGTGAGAGCTCTGGTCCTGGGTCATGAGGGTTCAAAGCCCGGCACCATTACTTACTGGCTGTGTGACCTTAGACAAGCCACTCAACCTCTCTGTCAATGGGGATGGATGATAGAGCCTCCCTCACAGGGTCATTGTAAGATTAAATGAATCAACACCTGTCATGTGAATGGTGCCTGGTCCCTAGTGAGGGTCCAGCAGAGCTAGCTGGTGACCCAGGGTGTCCTCTGGTCCCAAGGCAGGGCCGAGCGATGAACCCAGCAGGCATGAAGTTAGATTCAGTTCCCACTAGAGAGGCAGGCATGGGGCCCAGTGCAGGGCCAGGTACCTGACACCCAGCAGTCCAGGCACTTGTCTGGCTGATTCCCCAGTGTCTGCTAGTCTGTCCACCTCCTCTGGCATCTCCATACTCAGACCTCAGGAATGCCACTTGAGAGGGGCACAGGTCCCCCTGCAACAGGCTCCTCTAGCTGTCAGTACTACGCTCACACAGGTCAGGGACAGGCCGGGCAGCCGATCCAGCTTTGCACAACCCCCAGTGTGTATGGAAGACAATCCCGGCTCACATGGGGCCGTGGCCTGAGAGCTGCCGCTTGCTCCCACATGCCCCAAGCCAACCCCATGGGGACACAGAACAAGGTGCTGGTTTGTTGGTTTGTTTGTCTGGACACATTGGTGCTGCTCTCAGATTGTGCGGTAGCTCTCCCATCCCACCTTTGGTTTCCACTTTTCCAGAATTAACATTCCCATTCCTTCCAACATTTCCTCCAGCCCCAATTTCACTTGCCCCCCAGCTGCTCCCCTCCGGTCACAGGCCAGTTTGTGGTCAGCCCTCCTCTCTAGGGCAGTCTGGGGACAGAGAATGGAGTCAGATCCCACTATCCCCCAATCAGACATCAGACTTCTCCTGAGCCTCCCCTACTCGTGCCCAAGACCTCACTGAACTTTCTGGAAGCAGCATCCCATTGGTGGCTCACGCTTGAGCATGCAGTCAATGGAAATGCCCTGTGATTTCCCCAGGGTTGCTATTAAGCCCTGTTGTTCCCATTGTGTTCCCCTAGAGGAGCATTTCTCCCATTGCCGGCTTGTTTTTTTGCCACTGCAGCTGACCCAGGCAAGCTCCCCAGCGCACGGCAGGCCTCTCTCGGTGTGTGCCTTTAACTTTCTTTCTCCCTTCATCCAAGTCTCCAAGGATGCGAAACTTTTCTCAGTGTTTACTTGTCCTTAGCTCCCAGCCCCCAAGGACTGGGTTGGCATGTCTCAGAGGAAAAAGTGTGGGTTTTAGAATCAAGCAGAAGTCTCTCTTTGAAGGCCGGTTCCGCCCCCAACTGTGTGACTCCGGATCGGATCATTTTCTGTCTCTGAACCTCTTTGCTCACGTGTGAGATGAGGATAGCAGTGTCAACCTCCTGTGTGAGTGTGAAAAATTAAATGCAGTGGGATGAGCATGGCCGCCCCTTCCACTCCCTTCCCAGGGCCACTTGGTACCTCAGTGAAGATGATGATGACGATGATAGTTGCCTTTTATCTCCTTGAGGAGCTGAGAAAAGCTTGCTCACTAACAAGTCATCACTTACAGAAAAAACACAGAAGGTGTCAGACCAATTATACCTCGTTGTAAACACAGGAGTGTTCAAAGTAAAGATTCCCCACCAGCTGCGTTCACCAGAACAATCAGCAGGCCCCAGGTCCGTGCCACCCAATGATGCACCTCACCACCTGATTGGACAGCTCCCCTGGTTGACAGATCCATAATTTCATGGGGGCGCCACCCAGGGGCAAAGTCACCTGTGGTACCCATCTCCTTAAAAATGTCATCACAGTGCTTGCTGCAGCTACACATATACTAAAATTGGGATGATAGAGAGATTAGCACAGCCCTTGCACAAGGAGGACATGAAAATTCATGGAGCAGTCCATATTTTTATGGAATTCTGACACAGGCTACAGCATGGGTGAACCTTGAGGGCATTCTGCAAAGTGCAATAAGCCAGATACAAAGGGACAAATACAGCATGATTCCTCTTAAAGCACTGAGAGTGGTCAAGTTCATAGATACAGCAAGTAGAAGGGCGGCTGTCAGGGGCTGGAGGGAGGGGAAGGGGAGTCGGTGTTTGATGGGTGCGGAGTTTGAATGTGGGATGATGGGTGGGGGTGGCTGCACAACAACGGGAATGTACTTCATGTCACTGAACTGCACACTGAAAAATGCTGAAAATCATCAATCTCATGTGTATCACACACACACACACACACACACACACACACAAATGCCCCCCTGCTAAATGCCCTCACAAAGCAAATTCTTCCAGGAGGGTAGGACGAAGACAGGGTGTTGGAAACAAATCTGCCAAGTCCGTGTAGCTGATGCACACTCGGGCGAGGTCACCACTGGCAGGGCCTTCTTGGCTCCGTGGTCCCCGGGCTCCATCGGCCCTGTCAGACCAGGGATGGTGGGCAGCACTTGGGGAGGAGCCTGGGTGGGAGACGGTGGTGCCGGGCCTGGCGGTGGGCTTCTACATCTGTCCTGATGGTTGAAGAACAGGGCAACTCCAGAGCAGAATTTGGCGTGACTCAAATGTGTGCAAAGAGGTTGCAGAAGGAAACACATGGTGGTTCATCACGGTATCCACTGTGGTGTTGGCTGGGCCTGGGTTCAGTTCCCACTTTGACTCCAGGTGGATTATGTCACCCTTTCTGCCTGACTTAAGTAGGAATGCTAGTCCCTGCTTTGTAGGAACGCTTTCGGGATGAAATGAGGTCAAGTGTGCTAAACGCTCAGCAAGATGCCTGGGCAGGAAACACCAGGTTCTGTTTTGACAATGTTGGGGAAGGTGACGCTGACCCTTGATAGAAGAAATCAAGATGAAATGAAGTCCTCATTCATTTCATGGATGAGTTTTGGGGTCCTGCCTTTCCCCCCAGTTTTAATCCCCTCTCTCTGTCTGATGAGAAGCTCCTTGAAGAAGGGAATTGTCTCACTCCCTAGGTGGAATTTGTGCTATGTGGAAAAAATACACTGACCGTGCAGTGTAGGTAAGTCACTTCACATCACAGCTCCAAGCCTTACTCAGTTTTCCTGCCTGTAAAATGGGTTAATATTATTGAACACATGTTATCGTTGTGTATATTAAATACGATATTCATTCAGTCCTGGGTACTGTGCTTAGGACATGTATGTGCAATAGAAAGCAGCCATAAGGATGTTTGGATTCGGCATCTGGAGATCAGGTTCTGTTCCTGGCCCCACTATTGGCTAGCTGAGCAGTCTTGAACAGGGATATCTTACTCCTCTGAATCTCAGCTTTCCCGTCTGTCCCATGGGATTGATAATACTGCTACCTACCCCAGAGGACCCTTGGGCAAACCTAGGAAGATGTGAGTCTCCTGGGACGGAGTGGTAAAGTGATTACAAATGTGAGGTGTTGATTTTTATAATGCGGGACACACTCAGCTGTGCACAAACCAGTGATAGAAACTTCCTGGTTCTTCCTTGAGGGTTGCTCCAAGCTGTGTGCCTGGAGGCTGGACCCCACGACCGAGTGGCCTGCAGGACATCTGGCTGGCCAGGTGGCAGCACCATGCTACTGCTACCTCCCCCAGTGGAGAACTTTCCTTTCCAGCTGGTGGGCTGGAGGAGCCTGCTCAGCACTTCTCTGGACTGTGTTTCTGCTGATCCTCCCCTGGACACCTCTGCCTCTCACAAGCGGGGTGGCTGGGAAGGAACTAATTGGGGGGAGGAAGAGAATGAGCTCTGGAGGGAGACCTCAACACAGTGGGAGGGCTACTGTGCTCAGCCAAGTGGGAGGGAGGATGGGGCAACAGAGCGGTCCCCATCCATCAAATACCCTCAGATCCAGGCTGGCTGGATGAGGCTCCAGGCTTTGTCATGGACTTGCTGTGTGGCCTTGGGCAAGCTACTTGTCTTCTCTGTGCTTCAATGCCCATCTCTGACATTCTAGAATTCCACAAGAGTATCACCAGAGGAGGGGTGACAGGAGCCAGAGAGAAGCAGGAGGAAGGCAGGTGGGGTACAGCCAGCAAAGGGCTGTGGGAGCTCAGGCCCTAGGTTCCCAACCCTGAGAGCACCTAGGATTTGGCATCCATGTGACTTGGGGCTGTGAGCTCAAATCCTGACTCACAACTTACTGGCTGCCTAATCTCTACCCTGTTACTTAACTTCCCAGAATTTCAGTCTTCTTGTTTGTAAAAGCTGTTTGCAAATCTAAATTGCAAGGTCACATGAGGATTAGAAATAATGTATGCAAAACGCTGATATACGATATATACTCAATAGATCATGTATGAATATAGTGAATGCTTACCTACTTTATCATTTCCATCATCTCTTTCTTTCTTTCTCTCTCTCTCTCTCTCTTTCCATCTATCTCTATGTATCTGTCTATTGATCTTCATCATTACCATCTTTTTCATAGAGAACACTAACACCATGCCACTGGCCCATGCCCCTGCAGGAGCTCTTATGGCAGCAGAAGGTGAGTGTTCTGGGGGCACTGGTAGGTCGTCTTGGGGGTCAGGGGCTCAGTGCTGAGAAGATGAACTTTACTGTGGGACTTATTCATTGGCCAGGAGCTCTCAGGTGAGGCCAGCCTGGTCTAGAGGTGCCCCGTCCTGGATCTACCTGGGAATACCTACAAATAGCAGGATTACTATCCTCTCCCTCCCGAGTACCTCCCACCCACCCAGTCCTGGAGCAATAGTTCCCGTGGAGGCAACAAGCACAGAATAGAGCCACCAAATGCACTTTGGTGTCCCTGGAGGATGGCCATGTGTGTCTGTGATCTTCTTCTATGAGAGTAATCATGTGGGAACATCACGTGTGAGTACATTACAGACTCAGGTTTATAATGTTCTGGGAGTCTCTCCAGTATTGTTTATTAGGGTGCATGGGTCTGAAGCCCCAGGAATTGGCTTGCTTTCCTCCTTCTCCTGGTCCAGCTGTGGAGAAGCCATGCTGGGCTGCAGATGGAGCAAGGCTGATGAGCCCCCCCCCCCGCCCCTCTTCCTCACACACAGGTAGGTTGGAGGATGAAGCTTCTGGAGGGGTGGCTGTGTAAGTGTTCGTTTACTGGCCAGTGTGAACATGTGAATGTGCATCCATTGGCTGGTGTGTGTGTGTGTGTGTGTGTGTGTGTGTGTGTGTGTGTGTGTGTGTCAACTGGCCAATGTGTGCCTGAGTGTGGGGCTATTGGCTGATGTGCGAAGCACCCTCAGTGTGTTAGCAGAGAAGAGGGTGTTGGCTTGAGGCCGTGAGCATATGTGAGCATTTAAATGAGGTGAGCATTTCAATGAGTCAGAGCATTTGAGAAGATGTCCTTGAGGGGATCTGCAAGCACCCCCCCCCCCGTTCTGGCCCCCTTCCCTCCCTGCCCCATTGCCTAGACTCTGCCCCTCGCTCTCAGGTGTAGCCACCCAGGCCACTCACTGCTCCTCAGACGAGCTCTGGGCTTAAGGCCTGACCCTGGCTGTTCCCCCTGCCGGGAATGCCCTTCCTGCAGACATCCTCTTGGCTTATCTCCTACAAGCCTCCAGAAGGCCTCCGCTTCTCAGGAAGGCCCACTCGGGCCGCCCTGTTTCAACTTGCACCTTATCACTGCCCCAAGCCCCTTCCCATGCTCTGCTGTACCCTGCATAGCACTTACTGCCTTCCCATACCTAGATGATTTACTCATTTATTGTGCTCGTTGCCTGCTTCCCCCATGAGGACAAGGATCCTCAGTTGTTTTGTTCACTGATGCATCCCAAGCACCCAGAATGGAAGCATTTATATTCTGGCATATTTGCCTCTGGTTTCTCATTTGTAACATGGGGACAATAATAGAAGCTCTCCACTTCATAGAGTTGTCAGGGCAGATTAAATGAATGAATACCTAAAAGCCCTGAGAACAGTGCTTGGCACATAGTTCCATAAATGTTGGCTATTATTATTACACTCCATCACAGCTGGGAGTCAGAGCAAAATGAGTGATCCGTGTGAAGGACCCACACACTGGTGGTCACCCGAGGGGAAGGTGCTCAATAAACACTTCTTACTGTCCTCCTACCCACCTTGTAAAAAGTCCCTAACCTCCCACAGTCCTGGATCCCATATTATTAGACTCCCTTTGGGTCAGGAAATTAGTTATCATTATATTCATAACCTTTTTTCAAAAATCAATACAGGAAGCAAGGAGGACCCGGGTTGTCCACCTGGGCCGTCAGCTCCTGATCCTATAGGTGGTTAGTGGAATGTGACCGCAAGCACAACCTCTGACAGGTGTGGCTGCAGTTCAGACCACACAGGACCCCAGCTCTGGCCTAGGATTTGGATGCTTGGATTCTTCTCCTAGCCTGGCAACCCCTAAGAGTCTGTATGACCCAGGACAAGTCCTATGCCCCCTGTCTGGGTCTCTGCTCTTCCTGGGCACACAGAGGGGTTGGGATTAGCCCATTTCTAAGGTCTTTCCAGGCTGGTCTGTTCATCCCCATAATGTTATTGGGGCACCGGCTATATGCCAGTGCTGCTCTAGGTACTGATGATACAGCAGTGACCCCTAGACACAAGTCCTTACCTTGTGGAGTTGACATTCTGGGTGGCAGGGGGCAGAAAATAAATAATACACATAATTGTTAAATGATTGTGTCATAAAATGGAACATGCAACGGAAGAAAATAAAAGCATAGGTGGTCAAAAGAAGGTAAAAGCATTGGCGTGGGGAGGGCAGGCTCAGCTCTCTAAGTGGGGTGGCCAGGGAAACCTCCTTGAGAAGGTCACATTTGCAGTGAGAGACATCTTACATTCTAGGAGCCTATGAATCTCAGCAATTCTTGGCACCTCTGCGTTCCAGGGAGAGCACCACTCCAGGGGTCCCCTGGAGTTCCCTATCTCTGAGCACACCGATCCCCAGGTTGTCCAGTGGGTGATGGGGCCAGAAGACAGATCAGCCAAGTGATCACCCAAGTTCCCAAGAGCGATGAGTGATTTACCACTGTCTTTATTCACACTCAGATGTTTTATAGCTCCTGTGGCTCTGATGGAACAAATATGACCTTTTGTTCTTCACTTTGCTTAAGACTCAAGGTCAAGAGCCCAGCTGTGATCCATCGGCTGCTCCCTCCGCCGGATGTCCATGAGCCAGGGAGCCCTGTGGCTGTCAGAGATTCATGGCACCATCCTCCGGCCCTGCACACCCGCCTGCCCCGCAGCACTGGTTCTGGGCTTCACCGGGCTGGGAAGGCAGTGGCCACGGTGGCTCTGGGGGATGATGGCTCATTAAGGGCAGAGACCAAGCCATAAATCTCCTCTCTCTCTCTTGAGTACACCCCATCACTAGGATTGAACCCGTGACCCACGTTTCATTTCAGTCCTGGGAGGAGGCAGTGATGGGGAGGCCAAGGAGCCACGGTTCAATTGGCAAGTTATACATCAGAACGCCCCAGGGAATGGCCATCACTTTTCTCAGCTTGGAGAAGGGGTGAAGGGCATGCATCAGCTTCCTGGCCTCACATGAAATCCTCCAGGCTCTTGATACCGCCAGGGCCTCCTTCTGCTCTCAAAGAAGCTACGGTTTTGTTTGTTAGACATCACCATCACTGCCCCAAACTTCTACTTGTCTGGCTGAGATCCCTCTTTATGGCACCCCGCTGCCTTCCCTTGATTCCTCTTTACATGTCGGGGGGGGGGGGGATGTGTTCCCCTTTCCCCTCATGGTGGTTCTGAGTGGCAGCGGGCTGATGGTTCTGGGTTTGTTAAAAGATTAGGTGGCTTGGAACGGGATGATCCAGGAGGGAAATGGGGTCATTGGTTTGTAGTTTTTTTCTTATCCATTTATTTGAAGTAAGCTCTACATCCAACATGGGGCTTGAACTCACAACCCTGACCTACTGAACCAGCCACAGTTTGAAGATACTACCTGTGACCCCAAGACATCCATCTGACTCCTCTCTACCCTACCTCCTGTCTTGGGAGGAAGAAGAGTGGTCAGGAGCTATCTGGAGCATGGCAGGCCTGAGTTTGAATGCTGGCTCTGTCACTTCCAAGCTGGGGAGCCTGGGGCAGCTTAACTACCCTCTCTGATCCTGGAGATTCGTACCCCGGAAAGGGGGCGTAATAGTAAGCAACTGCCTTTCAAGTGGCTGGCGCATGCCTGGTGCAGCAAGGTGCACTAGGCAAGTGCTCAAACACTAGCTCCGTATTATTAAGGCACCGAGGCACAGATCCTGGAGCCAGCCCACCTGGGTTTGAATCCCAGGCAGGATACCTCAGGAAAGCTACTTAGCCTTTCTGTGCCTCGGTTTTCTCATTTGTAAAAGCCCTCTGACAGCAGGACCTTTGTCACCGAGATGTTGAAAGAATTAAATAAGCTTATAAATGGAAACCACTGGAATAGTACCTGGCACACAAGAATTTCTCCAAAAGGTTGGTTCTTATTATCATCATCATTATTGGAGAAAAAAAAACACCCACATTTATTTGGCACTTTTGACCTCATTTCCATCAATTGGTTTCGTGATTTATAATCCACTTACTTCTAACCAAAGATGTGAGATGACTTGCCACATAAAAACATAAAATGAGACAAGTAAAATTTTTTAAACTATTTTGTGGCAGATCAGAGATCAGTAAGGTTTGAGCTAGAGGCCCTGGACCCCGGGACGGTTGGTTGTGATGTGTAACTGAGGCATGCCCACAGAGCTGCCTGGTGGCCCTGGGGTCATTCTATCTTGGGAAGAGTCTAGGGAGGAGCAGGGTGTGTGTGTGATGGTCTCAGAAAAATGTCAAAGGAGCAGCTTTGTTAGGGGCATCCAGTCTGCGTGGGACTTGGACGCCAGGAGCCAAAAGAACTGATCATACTTCAGGTGAGGGGGTGCTACCTCCGTCCACTTTGGGCTGGCCAGGCCACATCCAGCATACTGCCCACTGGATGCCCCCCACACAGAGGGACCACACAACCTGGCACGCTTCCAAGGCAAGGAAGCAAGAGATGCACCATAGAACGCACACTCCCTCCCTTCTTGCTCCAGAGACAAGCACGCCAGCCCTTTACCTGAAATGCCTCCTGTGGCTCTTCGCTGACAGAGCTTCTATTTGACCTTCTGGGTCACCTCCTCCAGAAAGACCTCCCTGACCTTTCCAGGACCTGCTCTGCTGCTTGCACAGCACTCATCCCAGCTGTAGTAACTGAATCAGGTACCACACAAGTACGGAGTCCTTTAAGTCTACCTCCCTGGGAAATGTGAGCTGCAGGAGGGCAGGGGTGCCCTATGACTGGCCGCTTTCCCTGTGAGTGGCCCAGACCTGACCCTAGCAGCATGAAATAAACACCTCTTCAGTGACTAAAGGTGAGAGGCAAGAAAGGGAAGAAGGCACGGAAGGAAGATGTTGAATCTGGAAAAAATTAAAAAAAAATAGCATTCGGAGAGCCATGAGAATTATCTGCAAACATTAAATGGACATATTTTGAAACAAACATATTCATTTTCTTCTTGATGAGGATGAAGGCAGAATGGAAGGGCAGGAAGTAGAGGCAGATGAATTCAGAGGCCTGTAATAAGGAAAATCTTTTCAGCTAGAGCATCCAACAGTAGTTGGGGATCTAGGGGGAAAAAAGGAGGGGATAGTTTCTTGTGTGTGGCAGTTACTCCTACGTAGGGCCAGCTAATACCCTAAGGGGTAAGGGTGGGGGGGGCGGTGGGGGTGATAGGTGAGAGAGTAGTGGGCATGATGAGGATTCACAAAGAAAGGGGAAGGCTGGTCTGGATGACCTTGAACTGTTCCTTTCTGACTCTGAACCTTTTCCGGTCTGTGAGAGTAGCAAGAACTATGCTCACGTAGACAGAAGAACAGAATCCGAGTTGTGACAAATAAATAGCTGGACCGGTCCCAAGACCTTGGCTTTCCCTCCCTCTCCCTGAGATCTCTCGAGTCCTTGGCAATACGTCCACACAGGGAAACTGGCTTTGAGGTCACCTTATGACTCTCCCTGGCCACCTCCCTCCTCCTGCTGTTGGGACCTCTACTGTGGCCCCTATCAGACCCACATCCTCTGTCGATCAGTCCCAGAGGAAACCACTTCAGCATCACCTAGGTTTTTGCCTATGGTGAGTGCAAAGAAGTGCATCTCTATTGGTGGAATTTCAGGCCCTTTGATCTTCTACAAAGGAAATATTTTTGGATGGGGTCCTATTCGTAGGCCCCCCTTGACAGAATGCGGGAGAGTAGGGTTTGGGTCTAAATCTTGGCACTTGCACTTTCCTGGCAGCTCCCACCCACTCTCTTTTACTGTAGGACAGAAGCTTTCTTCCAGCCCCTGCCAGAGGGAAAGGACTGCTGGGCACCAGCCTAGCCGACCCTGGAATTTTCAAAGTCTCCCTACTTCACTCAGACCTTCTTTTGAGCGACAATCAAAGGCTGGGGGAGGAGAGCAAAGCAGCCTTGGGAAGCAGCCCTTGGCACCGGCTCACACATGGTGGCATTTTGACGGGTGGTAAAAATATCTCTGGTGTTCAGTGCCGGCTGCTGCCGCCGCCTCAGCTTCCAAGATCCTGTCTCCTCGCCCAGGGCCTCGGCAGCCTCCCCACCTGTCCACACACATCCCGGGGGACAGAACACAGGTCACCGAGCCCCGCCCACCAGCTAGCTTCACATCTGCAACTGCCACCTCCATCACCACGGCCAGACACCAGCAAAAACGCACTTGAGAGCCACTAGAGGAGGAGATTTATTATCAGAAATACTGCAGCACATGCCTAATGAGCTAATTAAACAAGAACATAAATAATTACTCCCTATCAGAGTGAGAGGGCTGAGGGTGGAGAAGGTGGGGGACGCTGACTGCGGAGCTGGGACAGTGATGCGTGAGATGTCTGCTCTGCAGGGGGAGGTGGGAACTCCTCACCACTCCAAGTGGCTGCTGGGCCTCAGCGAGGCTCCCCAGCCAGGCAGACCAGGGCCGCGAATCCTGTGCCACTTTGTCCCCTATTTCCTGCTCACCTCCTTGACTACACCCTAATCTCCTTCCCCTCTCTAAGGATACTGAGGGGAAAAGATGAAAGAGATCCTTCACCGACTTTATGGAGGTGAACATTAAGGAGCAGGAGGGTTTCAAGATACAGTTAAGACCCCAAAAACCGTCTTGTAACTGATCTCCCTGCTTCCACCCCTGAAGTCTATTCTTTACCTAGCAGCAGGTTAAGAAAGATTCCTTCTTTCTTAACCAGATCATGTCACTCTCCTGCAATTGCCCCCCGCCCCCCCGTGGCTCCCATCTCTTTCAGCATAAAGCCCTATAGGGCCATACATGATCCAGCCCTGTCCGGTCTTCTAAAATCATTTACGGTTACCTTCCTCTAGATGCACTGGAGTCCTTGCTGCTTCTCCAACAAGACAAATTTGTTCCTACCCTAGGGCCTTTGCACATGCTATTTCTCTTCTGGGCTCTTTTTCTTGGTCCATTCAGGTCTTCCAAAATCACTCCTTAATGGCGCCATCCTTGACCACCCATATAAAGCAGTAGCCCCTCATTCTGTGTCCATTATACTAATTAATTTTTTTCTTAGGGCACATATTACAGTTTTTGTCCTTTTCACTCCTAAGAATGTAAGGACTTGGCCTATCTTGTTCTAACCCTAGAGTCTTGACAGGGTTTACCCTAAAACAGATCAAGCTACCCTGAAATCTAGCTATTGAAAGCCTAAGTGTGGTTTGTGCCTAGACCATCCAGATCCAAATCCTGATTTGTCTCCACTGCAGGTCATTCCTTCCCTTAGAACTTACCCTGGCTCCCCACTGTCAATAGGATGAAGCCTGACTTTCATGACAGGACAGAGCACTGGCTACAGGATCCAGCTCTACTACCTCCGAGCTGTGGGGCCTCGTAAGTCACGTCACCTGCTATGGCTCAGAGTCCTTGTCTGTCAAATGGCAATACCACACCTGCAGGATTAATGTACTAATGAAGAGAACACACAGAAGGTCTTTAGAACAGTAACTCGAAGGTAGGAAGGACTCAGTAAATGTAGCTATTTTGTGTGACATTCAAGGACACCAACAGACTGACCTCTCCCATCCTCTTTAAACAAACTCCTAGACGGAACTTCTTGAAATGTGGTCCCCAAACTGATAGTATCAACACCTCCGGGAAAATGTATTAGAACAGCAGATTGTCAGACTCTGTTCCAGACCAACTGAGTCAGAAACTCAGAAGGGTCCTGCAGCTGTGTGCTAACAAGTATGTCAGATGACTCACATGCATGTTCATGTTTGAGAACCTGCCCTAGAGACAGCTCCTCTAACATTGAGTTGTTGGACCTGTTTCTTCATTTTCCCATAATAAAATGATACCTCCACAGCCTTGCCATGGCCTGATGGTGGGCGAAGTGCATGCCTGTCTCCCTGACTTTGGGCTTGGCCATGTAACTTGCTATGGCCAATGGGATTTAGTACATGTGATGCCACCACAAGCTTGGCATGTGGTTCTTCTGTTGGGCTTGCCCTACCTGCATTTCTGCTCTTACCATGAGAAGAACACACTCTGAACAACCACTGCCCCTAGCTGGGTTCCAGAATGAGATATATAGGGAGGATCTAATCCACAGCCTAGCCCAGCCTAGTCCAGGATAGCCAAGACCAGTTGAACCCCAACAAATCTACAGACCCATGAGTAAGAAAATGAAATGTGAGTGGTTGTAAGCCACCTAGATTTTGAGGTTGTTTGTCACACAGCATTATTGTGGCAGCAGCTAATACACCAGCAGGCCTTATAGGTCCTTAACCAGGACTGATCACTCTTGCCTCTGCTTCTGTCCTTATCCGTTCCACCTAAAAGTTACACCTTCCCCTTTTCCCTCCGAATCCCAACTATTTCCCAGGATGCACCTTACACGCCACTCCACCTACTCCCAGAAGCCCCACTCCCCAGAACACATCCTGCCCTGACCCAGGCAGGCAAATTCACTTAACTCGTAAAAAAGCTGGAGTGGATAAATTCACCAAGCTATTCACTTAGAGTCTAACCTTTTAGGTGGCTAATTACTACACTGAAAGGCCCCTTAACTTAGTACCATCGCTAACTAATTACCATGTTACAAGGTTAAGTGTTTAATAGTTCCCTGTGATGTTTAATTTCCAAACACTTACCTCCTTTATGATGCCATAGAAGTCAGTTCCCACATCTGGATCAGTACTTCCACCCACAGCATCAGCCCAACACGCAGCCACAGAACGAGTTGGAGCCCATCTCTGGAGCCCACCCCAGCTAGAAATAGCTCCCCTTTGTAAATAGTTAATGAGCTCGTTCATCCATACTGCACGTCTCCGTGGCCCTGCCTTCACCCTGGGCTGGCACATTGCAGTCTGTGGTTTGTGTGATTCTGCCTACATATCCTCCGCCCCCACCACCTCAGGAACTTTGAAGATGATGGGCATTAATTTGACTTCGTGTCCTGAACCCTTCTGTCCCCCACAGGGTACCCACTCCCATCACACACGCACATGCCAGACCATAGGCCTAATTGGCAAGAACAAAGACATCCCTCTTGCTTCTCTCTGTCTCACTGTCTCCAGAGATGAGAAAAGAACACTCAGAGAGAGGCAGGAAAACAGCCTGGATCATCTTTCCCAGGCTGGCCTCAGCTACATGTTGGCTACTGGTTTCTGGGATTGTGTGGGAAGGTGCCAAGAAGCGTTAATGACACCAAAGCTCTCACCCATACAGCTTTGCAGTGGTTGTATGCCTCCCCCTCAGCCTCTCCCCTCTCCCAGCTTCCCGGCAAAGCCCTGATTTTATTTGGGGCAGTGATGTGCCTAACAAACGACTACCTTTCTCAGTGTCCAGCAGAATCATTAGGTGGGGCTTCTGGGGATTCTTTACAGGGGTTGACTCCTCCAGGAGGCAGTGCCGGATGACGGTTCAGTTCCCCAGAAGCTGCACTGGAGACAAGGATTTGAATACCAGTAGTTTATCTGGGAGGTGGGCCCAGGACAATCTGGTTAGGAGATGGGGAAGGAAGTCCTTACAGGGGGGTCCCAAGCAGGGTACCACTGTGGGCAGTTGGAGCTCAAGCCTACTGGGACCCTCTTGGAGGTGGCACAGAACACACCTCAGTTGTCCTCACCCGCCTTCCTCCAAGGAAGAGGAAGCTAGGGTATGAATTCTCCAACTCCCAGGGTCAGACACTTGGGCCCCTCCTGCCGATTGCAGCTCCCCTGCACTTCAGCTTGCCATACCTGTGGGCTGGGCAAGCCAGACAGTCCCCAGATGGAAGTGTCAGCGAGCACAGAAGACAAGAGCCACCTGTTCAGGATTATGCCACTGACCTTCAGAAGAAGCCCCAGTCCAAGGACTGAGGAACTCCCATACCAGCCTTGAACTACCTCCTACTGGGATTCTGTTACATGACAGAAAAAAAACAAAACAAAACAAAACCTCCAAATTTGATTAATCCACTAGAGTCCCATCTCTGCCACTAGAAGCACTTGGTGCTTTATGAAAATGCTCTTTGTTTCCTACTGACAGCTCCTTCCGTTTCACCGGCACCTAGTGATGTAGGCAGGACACTTAGTATTCCCATCCTGCAGGTGAGAAGCCTGAGGCTCAGAGCAGGAAAGACAAGAGCCCATGCCTGGGGCCCCCGAGTCCATTCTTGTATTCCTCACACAGGCTCAAATGGAGGACAAGAACAAATGACTCCAGCAACCGAAGTGTGCAAGCTGCTTTAGTTTCCCGTGCGTTTCACATACTTCATCTCTCGGAAGATAACCCCATTCTAAGGGGTTTTTATTTCAATGTTAAGGATGAAGCAAAGTCTCCAAGAGGTGAGATGAGCAGGTCTTCTAGCTTCTCCCTTTACCGGAAGTTCGGAGACCAAACCCCGGCCGTGGGATACACAGTGGCTCTGCCCACCAGTGTGCTGCCCACACATCTGATTTCACTGGCATGTGGCATGATGCGGAATGCACGTCAGAGTCACTGGGGAGCTTTAAAAACATTGAGGCTTGGGCGCCACCCCAAGCTGACTCAGAATCTCTTGGAGAGAAGATACAACTCCCCAAAAGATTCCAGCCTGTCGCCAGGATTGGGGAGACTGGAGAGGTGGGATTTGGGGTCAGGATGCCTTGATTTCACACTCTCCCCACCCCTGGTTCTTCCTGAAAGGAGCCGGCCGCTGTGAACCCACCTGGGCAAGTTGTCAGATGAGGGTTTGGTGGCATTATGATGACCGATGACCTCCCACACTGACCCTCAGCACCTTACATTTGTGAACCTTCTCTGGTGTTTTCCTGGTGTGAAATAAATGATATCCCCACTTCCACCCACAGACTAACCAAAGGTATATAAAATTAGGTATATAAAATTGGCTGATTCTCTTGTTCTTCCTTACCAACAGGGGGAAGAGCCTCATTTCAGAAGCAAGGCAGACCAGATACACACTCTAATCCCTTTACTCCTGCTAATTATTTCTATCTTTGGAGATGTCTCCAGCCAGAGCTTTTTGAGAATGAAGAGGGAATGACAAGTAGAGAAATTAGTCACCTCTGAGCAGATGCCCTGAAGGTTTCTGAATGTGAGTGGTGTCATCTTCTTGTGCAGAGCAAGAAAGGAAGGATGAGAAGGTAGTGATGTGATTTGAAACACTCTTGGAAGGCACCCCTGAAAAATGTCTTCCCTATGCACAGGTGTGTTGTGGGTTTTGAAATTCCACCATTAGAGATTCATTCCTTTGGGTCTTCCCAATTGAACTGCAAAAATTTCTAAAAGGGTTTACATCTTGTTCATCTCCTAAAACCCTATTAGATCATCTTCCAAGTTTACAACTCTCTTAGAGTAAGGTTTTGAAGACTGGTGCTATAAGAGGCATCTTGGAGAAGAGAGCCAAGAAGAGGGGCAAGAAGGGAAAGCAAGTAGGCTTCTAACAACAATAAGTACTTACATGTGTCCAGCACTGCACACTTGACTATGAAAGATGTGTTTGCAAATACATGATCTCATTCTCTCTGCACCACAATCCCAGGAAATATGCAGAGAGGAATATCTGTTCCCATTTACAGATGAGAACATGGAGACTGAGAGACATGGAATGGTTTGCTCATGGTCCCAGGACTAGTATGTGGTGGAGGTGGGGCACAAAAAAGTTCTGGAAGTGCTAGCTGCCTTCTTATCTTCTCTATATTAATGGGATACATTGTGCTTAGCTTTAAAAAAAAAAAACTACGTTTCCCAGCCTCCCTTGCAGACAGGTGTGGTCAATGAGACGTAAGCAAAAGTTATTGGCTGGGGCTTCTGAAACTTCCCTTTGCCCGCCTGCTTTCTGCTTTTCATCTTTCCTGCTAGAGCTCCAGCAGCCATTTTGCACCACGAGGTGACCTTAAGGGCAGAAACTGTGCTGCAGATGCCAGAGCAGAAAGCTAGAAGGCGCTGGGCCCCCAGTGGCCATGCTGCCCAGAAAACCAGACCTAAACTCTCTTCCACTGGACTTCTTTTACATGAGAGACGTGTAAACCCTAATGAGTTTAAGTCATTGAGTTTTCTATTCATCCCAATTGGCACCCTGGACTTCTAACTCGACTCATTATTCTCTGGGCTGCCTCTAGTAACTAAGTTACTTTAGAGCGGCTCACCTGGTACAGCGTAGAAATTCTCATCTTGCCTTTATTTTTTGCTAGGTGGTCCCAGGATGCCATTTCTGAGTGGGACTCAAGGTTCACACTGGCCCTCCTGTTCTACTTTCTCTCAACACTGCTAGGCCCTAGAAATGTGGGGGAAGCAACTAAAGTTGGGAGAGACAATCCCAGCAGACTCCCGGTGAGTTACCCCATCTTTCCCAGAAAGAGAAGTTATAGTTGGTGTTCCTTGGCCCAAGTTTATATAGCCTTGACAGAAACCCATGTGCTGTTACTGAGACGTGCCCCACAGCATTGAACATGAGAGACCATATTTCCAGTCTGTAGTTTTTGGAATCTTGGGAAATCTACTCAATTCACTGGACAATTAGTTTCACCACCTATAAAATGAGCATAATATTTGTCCTGTCCATCTCTCCCTTGTGGATGTCAGGTTTCAATAATTTTTTTAAAGATTTATTTATTGATGAGAGACACAGAGAGAGAGGCAGAGACACAGGCAGAGGGAGAAGCAGGTTCTATGCAGGGTGCCCAACGCGGGACTCGATCTCGGGACTCTGGGATCACACCCTGAGCCAAAGGCAGACGCTCAACTGCTGAGCCATGCAGGCTCATGCATTCTCTGGTTTCAATAATTTAATAGTGTGAAAGAAATTTAGAAAAACATAAACTCCGAGGCAGGCTGGTTTTGATTTTGGCTCCAACTAGCAAACTTCTAGGGAACTTCCCCTGACCCATCCACTCCCGTCTCCTCCTTCACACCGTTTTCTTCCTTCACCTGTGGGAGCTTAATCAACCCTTTCAGTGAAAGCTAGGGTGTCTGGGGAAGCAGCCGAGTCAAAGACCTCCCCCTGCATAGACAGCAGGTCCTGTACCTGGGCTCCCTCTCCCTCTAGGGAACACTTGTCCCTACCAGTTTCTCCCCATATCCACAAAGTCTCAGGTTCATTGGTTAATTCCCCTCCACCCCATGGTGCAGATGGCTGTCTCTCCCTGGGGAGGAGATCGATCTCCACTTCAGTGTTGATTGATAAGATGCTGATGGGGTGGAACCTGGCTGAATTGGCCCTCTTATCCTTTCCCTAGATGGAAGGCAGACCAACAGTAGAAGATGCCCCCTCCCCAGCAATGCAAAGCTCAGTGGGGTGGTCCAGTCTCCCCAGAATGGGGAGATGGTGTGATGTCTGACATTCATGGAAGAAGACTGCACGGAAGGGAGGCCTGCAGATAGAGCAGGGGTGGGGCTTGGAATGGCTGCTCTCTTCCCCCAACTTTGAGGTCTCTCTTCTCAGTCCCCTGCTTGCGCTACATGTTGATGGCCACAGGATAATAAGCAACAGGAAGGCAAGGCGGCATCCTGGCTAATTCCACACTGTGCTTTAGAAGCATGCTCGCTGTTCCCCTGGCCCTCCTGGGGACGGTTCCAACATCACGACTGGTGACAGATGTTCTTGATGACTCTTGGAGACAAGTGTTTGTGAATGTCACTTGGGCTGATAATGACATGCAGGGCACTTAACTTTCCATGTCACACCAGGGATGAGGCTGAGCTGGGACGAGCTGCTGCCTTCTCCAGTGGGGAGGAAGGCTTCCCTTTTGCTGACTCCTCTCCCACCACCCTTCCTCTTCCCCTTGTGACCCCTCCTTGTTCTGACACTGTCCTCATTAGTGCTAGACAGTTCCTGAAGGGGCAGGCTCTGGGGCAGAGAGATGGGAGAGTCGGCCCTCCCCCAGTCATGTGGGAAACATGCTGGGCTGCCTTGGGGCTGAGCCGCATGTATGCAGGGAAGACAAATGCCTTGAGGTCAGCGAGAACCATTAGATAATTAGGGAGCTAATTATCTGATAAAAGAACAAGACCCTGTCTCATAGTCATATTCAAATCCTGAGGTATCCATGATTTGGGATTAACCATGGCCGCTCCCCCTTCCTGGTATGTGGACTAGAAGCTGTTGCTTTCAGACACTGCTCACAGCTCCCAGGCCTTCTGTCACCATTGGGTGACCTATTGATGACTCGTGTTCTATTCTGGTTGGACAATCTGAGCCTCTGCCAAAGTCCCTGTCTGTGACCTTAGGCCCTGGGGCTCAAACCCCTAGGAGATAGCATACCCTAACCCCGGGAGGTAAGATGCCACAGTGGCTCTAACTGGCAAAAACAGGTGGATTTAGCAAGAGCGATAACCATATTGCCTTAATCATGGGATTATGAAGGTCTTAAACAGAATCAGAGATCATCAGGGCTGGGATCATTTAAGTCAAATGTTTCCATACCTGCCTAAAGTCAGTGTCCCTGGCACGAAGTCAACTGTGCTTGAACCCTTCTGGCACAGGCTCACTACTTGAGGCAGCTCTTACTTATTCTGCTGTTGGGCAGCTCTGAAGCTCATTTCCATTCTGTTCAGTTCACCGAATGTCAACCAGTAGCTGTCGTGGGCCAGGACTTACTAGGAGCTGGGGGTACAGAGATAAGTACACATGGAAAGCACATACTGGAAAGGAAGAAAGATACAAAACCAAATTTCATGGCCAGATGGAGAGCAATGAGAGAGGTATGTAAAGCTGTTGCTGTTGGGCTTTTTTCTCATAATGGGCTGATGCCTACTTTCATATGTGTGTGCGCATGTGCGTGCATGTGTTTTCCTCTCTTCTACTCCTAAGTTCTTTGAATAAGTTAAGGGGAGTAGGTCTTTTTTTTCTAAGCTGCCTCATCTCCAAGGTAACCTTCCTCCATCTCATGGAGCTTCCAGAATCCCATTCTTGTCAGTTGATCTCTGGACACGTTGCAGTTGGTAAAATGACTCTTATGACCATGCCATCCTGTATTACACATTCTACAGCTCTGCTCTGATCAGCTCGAATGATTCAGTGGCTCGTAATCTCTCATGAGCTGAGCATTTTACTTCTGTTAACACAACCAAAAACGTTAGGAGGCTTAGCAGCTCCATCACTTTGTGGCCATGATGTGCTTGAGATTAACGAAAACTCAGAGCCTATGCCATACAAAATTCCAGTCAAGCCAGATGTTCCCCACCTTGCGCTTGTTGAATTGAGTCCTTGGACCCAAGGGGAGGTAATGCACATCTTCCATGTAGTTATCCATGACAATAAGAAAATGGATCAAGCAGCACAGAAATGGGGGCAGAAGCTGAAGAGGCACAGCATGTGCATGCTCACACCAATGTATCAGTCTAGTTACTTGACCAATTTCAAGCGCACTCACCAGTACACATTTCTCCATTTTGTCCCAAGTACACTGTGAGATTTTGTCAAATGTCCTATAAAATTCTGATAAGCTCTGTTTATGGTAGTGAGTCATAGCCAATGGAAACTCCTAGGACATTTTCCAAAGGCACTGAGCACCCCAGAGATTCGAATTCACTTCCCTGTGGGGACGCGTGGGGGTGGGATCTGGTGGAGAATCGCTCTGCAAGGAGGATATCGACCGAGAGGTGCTGCCCTTGAGAATGACAAGGAGGCACACATGTCTGAGCTGCAGGTCCACAGTGTCTCCTGAAGACAGATCGGTAATTGGGCAGGATTTTCTCCTTGGGAACCCATGCTGGGGCCTGGCAATCAGCATTCTTTCCCGAGGGCTTACCGCCATCTGTTGTGAAATCCTTTCTAGAATTTGGCAGGGACTCCATGCCCAGCCTAGCATCCTATGCTTTACGCGGTCTATTCTTGGAAAAGCAGAATATCCGCCCCTTTTCCCATCTGAAGCACTTGTCTTTCCGTCCAGGCTGCCTCAGGACCACTCCCACAGCTCAGCAAGCTCACCTAGCGTTCCTGTAGTCCTGGACATGACCCTGGGGGGCCTCGGGATCAGGACTCACATTCTTCGATTCCTTCTCTGTGGTGTAGGTCTTGCCCTTCCTGGGCGGCTTGGATCCTACTTCTGTCTCTGTTTCTTACCCCTTATAACACCTCGGACAAGTTTCTTATATGGAAAGTGGAATGATCATAGTTCTCACCTCCTGGGGATCGTAAAAACTAAATGAGTTGGTTGGCATAAAGCCCTGAGAATAGCGCCCGGCACCAGTAAGCTGTCAGCGCAGATCTGTGGCCCTGCCTGCTTGTTGCTGTGGGGGCAAACCAGAAACGGCCAGGCTGGCCGGCTGGCTCTTGTCTCATCTCATTGCACCCTCCTTCCCAACCAGCAAGCTGTTGTCATTTTTCCTTTTTGCCCCCAACACAGATTCAAAAGCCCCATTTGGCAGCTTTTAGCTCTGTCTCCGCACAGCGTGTGCTCCTCCTTGTTTTCGGATTCGGGCCTTTCTTCCTTTCTTTTGTACACTCCTGCTAAAGTCTGTGCACATCAGGAGACACTGTGAAGCCACTGGTGTCTTTTCTTTCTTACGGGGACAATTCCTTTACTAAAAATTCTGTTTCCTTATCGCAGTCCCCTATTTCTTTGGAGCCAGAGTCGCTGTTAGGGTGCTGGGCGGCGTGGCCACAGAGCTGAGTCTAAGGCATAGACTACAGAAGGCCTGGGGTCAAATCAGTCCCGCTTATTTCTGGCCGTGTGAGCCTGGGAGAGCGTTCTAATTCTCTCGGCCCCTTCTACTTCTCAGCATGCTGCGGGAGGGGGGCCTGAATGGGACATTGCCCGAAAAGCTACAAGTCAGACACAGAATAAGCAGGCAGTGATGGTGTCTAGTGACTGCTGTCCCTAATCATCTGGTTACAGACTCACTCTGAACTTCTTCTCTAAGATTTTGAAACTCTGTCTTGATGACTGAATTGTGTACCTAACCCTCTTCTTTCATTTCCTCCCCCAAGCATAGCCGACAAGATAATGGTCTTCCTCTCACCATTACTATTACTTTTACTAACAATGATGATCATGAAGCATGTACCTCAAACACCAGCTGTGTGCTCACACTATCTATGAGCTTCTTGAGCTCTGACTCCTCCAGTCCTTGTGACCGTACTCAGAGGAAGTCAGCAGGTTTTTGTTTTTGTTTTGTTTTGTTTTTTAATTCCAAGGTTTCTGGTGCTTTCCTTTCATTTATTTTTATGCACCTACTATCTCCAGGTTCTCACTCACTGAATGCAAGCAGTTTGAATTCCCATCTTGAGTGACTTCAGGAGCAGAGCCCCAGCCCCTCCTGTGCCCCTGCCTGGGCTTCTGGGGCCCCCAGGGAGGGGCACCGTATGGGCGTGCTGCTGCCTGGACATCAACAGCCCCCACCACCCCCATTCCTCTGCCTTGCCTCCGCCCTGTGTGAGCCTCAGAGCAGGGAGCATTTCGCCTTTACACTTTTTATCAAAGTCAAGACCATATAATAAATTCACAAGTGAAGAAATATACTTATTTTCCAAAGGTCAACCTCACAAGTTATCGAAAAAATGCAAATTAAAACAAGTTCCATTTCTCATCTATAAAATTGGCAAAAATGAAAGTATTTACATACTCAATCATGGGCAAAGGTGTGGTCGAAATGGGCACTGTCACTTTCCTCTGATGAGGTCAATAAATATTTACGTACAATGTATAAAGATTATAATTTACTCATTAAATCGGTGATTCAACCCCTAGAAAAATAAGCTAAGGAAATCACTGAACTTGCACAAATAAATCTAGGTACAACAATCCATTGAGGCACTACTTTTAATGTTGAAAATGTTCAACAATAGAAGACTGGTTACAGAAATTGTGGTACAGACAAGTGGGAAATATTTGGACACCATGGGAACTAAGCAAGTATAACTTTGAGTGTAAAGAATTAAGAAGTACAAACTAGACTGATCATAAATATTGTTTTGTTGTTGTTTTTTAAAGATTTTCTTTATTTGAGAGAGAGAACACGAGCAGAGGAAGGGCAGAGGGAGAAGCAGACTCCCTGCTGAGCAGAGAGCCCAATGTGGGGCTCGATCCCAGGACCCTGGAATCAGGACCTGAGCTGAAGGCAGCCACTTGACCAACTGAGCCACCCAGGTGCTCCTTTTCTGAATTGAAATAAAACTGAGATTCCAAATGCCTGATTAACTTTGGGTTATGGGATTGCAGGTAATTCTTATGTCACTTTGTCATTTTCTTTTTAAAAATATATATATATATTTATTTATCTGAGGGGAGGCACAGAGGGAAGAGAGGGTCCCAAGCAGACTATGCTCTGAGCGCAGACCTAGACACAGAGCTCGATCTCACAACCTCGAGATCACCACTTGAGCTGATACCAAGAGTTGGATGCTTAACCAACTGAGCCACCCAGGTGCCTCTCTCTTTGTCATTTTCTTTGCTTTCCAAATTTTCTATAAAGACTATTAGTTTTATAATTAGAAAAATACATACATGTATATTTAGGCTTAATGATATACCTATAGATCTCTTTATATATGTATATATGCATACATTTAAGTTAGGTTCTAGTGCCGTTTTTTTTTTTTGCACAAGACTGAGAAGCAAAGCTACTCTCCAGATAAGCCAAGTATGTGCCAGGTCAAGGAAGTGCCTTGGTTTCCACTAGGTTCCATAATGCATCCCTCGGTCTCAGGGACTCCATTTGGTGAATGAACGCCCTCCTTACAAGCACTTCTCCTTCACACATTCTCGTCCAGAGACTTCTCAATGGAGATTGGAGCTCAAAGAACTCTAAACGCTCTTGACTGCTCCTGCACCATGGACCCTTTGTGTGTCTATGAAGCCAATGGGATCCCTTCTCAGAATAATAATTTTAAATGTATAAAAGAGGGGCTCCTGGGTGGCTCAGTCGGTTAAGTGTCCGACTCCGGATTTTAGCTCAGGTCACGATCTCAGGATCATGAGATCAAGCATCATATCGGGCTCCATGTTGGGTGTGGAGTCGGCTTAAAATTCTCTCTTCCTCTCCCTCTGCCTCCCCCATCCCCGACTCACTCTCAGGCTCACTCTCTCTCTCTCTCCCTGAAAAAATAAAATAAAAACATTAAAACCCCTGAATTTTAGAAGAATCCAGGCATTCCTTGAGCAGTAAGATTCTTGGCCATATGCTTCACGTTTACTGCAAACCGAGGCTGTCTTAAGATGAGAACTCATTTGTGGTTGGATCCTGGACACTCTGGCCTGGATCTATCACCCGTGATCTCCTCCCTCTGAATGACAGAGGCAATTCTATATAGCTTTTTAGTTTTAACTTCCCTCTCTACCAAGCCCGGGAAATGACCCCTAGACCCTCATCTTATAAATTTACAAGGTCAACATCAAGGTCTCTGTTTCCAGATAAAGGAGATTGGTGCCCAGAGGTTTTCTGCATGGGGTGCAGAATGACCCCACCTCTAATACCCAGGCAGCTCCCATGATCTGCTTTTGCCAATCAGAGTTCATCCAGGGCTTCTGTGGGATCAACTGAGAAAGGGTCAAAGGGACTCTAGGGCTGCTTTGAGGGAAGAGACTTGGTGGAGATGAGCCCAACCAAAAGAAAGGGGAATACAGGATGTTGGTGGGGGGACTCGCTTTTACATTACACGAGCCAACACACTATCTCTTGCTCCCCCCCCCTTTTTTTTTTCTTCAGCCAGTTTGGATTGCATTCAATTACCTGCAATCAAGCATCCCACCTAAGTCAGGTACAGACTCTCCCATTTTACAAATGGGGACAGATGGGAAGGCCAGGAGAATTAAATGAATACCAATGGCAGGACCCTGATCTGAATTCTACTCTTCCGGACCTTAAAGCCTTAAAGCATGACTGCATGTAAGTCCAGGTGAAGGCCAGATTCATCCCTCCTTGGAGGAGTCAGATCCTTTCACCAAGAGGTCTGCTCATTGTTCTCCACCTGGGGCTCAAAACAGAAAGTTCAGAGGCTCGTAGCCACATGACCACCTGCCAGAGCCTTGCCCTGGGAGGCCTGGTCCTGCTACATATTCATCTCTTGGGGCTGTCCACGGGAGTTCCTTTCTTCCTAAACTTTAGGCAATATGCTTTCTATGTTCTCTTACCTGCACAGAGGGCATGGTTCACTGCATGAATCTCCCAGGCACCTCTGGGGAGAAGGGGTATGGGAGGGAACAGTTCAAAACCCTCCCCTTCCCCTCCTCCTTCCCCGCCAGCCACCTCCCCTGCCTTGGTGGCAGCCCCCGGCTCACCTGTAAATCAGTACCTCATCGTCGGAGCAGTTGTACTGCAGCTGGTACATCTTCACACGCGGCGCTGACTTGCTGACCGACCACTTGACCAGGGCGGAGGTGGTAGTCACATCGGACACAAGCACAGCCCGCTCCGGGGGGCTTTTGGGAGGCTCCCCGCCTCCACTGCCTCCGCCTCCCCGGCTGGTTTTGCTGGAGCCGGTGATATCAGAGAGGCGGGACTTGGGGGGAGCGGTGCGGCTGGTGCTGTTGCTGAGGTGTGGCAGCTGGATGATGGAGACTTCCACCATGGCCGTGGCCTCCCCGGCGGCGTTGGCTGCAATGCAGGTGAAGGCACCGCTGTCCTGAGACGTGGTGATGAGGATGTCCAGGGTGCCGTTGTCATACACGGCGGTCCTTGAGGAGTTCCCCACCAGGCGGTCATCGGGGGCCACCCAGTGGATGAGGGGGCTGGGGTCCCCAATGGCCTTGCACTTGAGCGTGGCCGCCTGGCCCTCCAGAACCAGCAGCTTGTGCGTGTGCTGGGTGATGAGAGGCGGCTCGCACACGAACTCCTCCTCGCGGACGTGCCAGAAGTAGCGGCCCTTGAGGCCCCCTGGGGAGCCACAGGTCTCCAGGTCATCGTCCCGCTCGAGCCTCCGCAGCCAGAGCAGCTCACAGTTGCAGTGCAGCGGGTTCCCTCCAAAGCTAAAGGACAAGGCTGGAGCAAAGGGCGTGGCGGTCAGGGCGGAGGCCTGGGAGCGGGCGAAGATGGGGTCTGGGGGCAGCTTCTGGAGCCGGTTGGAGGTGAGGTCCAGGCGCGCCAGTTTCTGCAGGTCGGCAAAGGTGCCCTCGGCGATGTGGTCGAGCAGGTTGTGGTCCAGGCTCAGCTGGTGGAGGTTGACCATGCGCCGCACAGAGCCCCAGGGCAGGCCATGCAGGTTGTTGTAAGACAGGTCCAGGTCCTCCAGAGTCAGCAGGAAGTCCTCGAAGGCCTCGTCCGCAATGCCGCCCAGCTGGTTGTTGTTCACAATGAGGTGCTGCAGGTTGACCAGGCCCCTCAGGGTGTCCTCCCCAAGGCTGGGCAGCCGGTTGCTGTCGAGGTGCAGGGAGCGGAGGCTCTCGAGGTCCAGGAAGGAGAAGGGCTGGATGTGGCTGATGGTGTTTCTCGACAGGGTTAGGTCCACCAGCCCCGTCATGTTGGCGAAGTCCTGGCGGCCGATGTGGATGATGAAGTTGCCCCCTAGACGCAGCTCCACTGTCCGCCGGTCGATGTCAGGGGGCACGAAGAGCAGCCCTTTAGAAGGGCAGAGGGTCCCCAGTGACTCAGACAGGTTCTGGCAGACGCAGTACTTGGGGCAGGCGTCGACCACGGCAAACGCCATGCCAAACGCCAGCAGGCCACCAAGCAGGGTCTCCATGGTCTGGTCACTCAGGCCACGGCGCCTGGAAGGGAGGGACACAAGGTCAGGATCAAGAGGCAGCTTCATAATGCCCCACTGGGGCGTCATCCATCACCCTAACCCCTGCCTTACGGAGCAGCAGAGAATGGCCTATGCTTATGTGAGATCTAATCTCTTCTACCAATCAACCCCTCTATCATAGTTCTACTGTTTTTTCTGTCTTACCTCTTATCACCTTCTAATAGACTACTTGATTTGCTCATTAATTATGTTTATGGAATATTTCCTATCTCCCCCACTAGAATGCCAGCTGCAACAACGGAAGTTACT
The DNA here is from genome assembly GCF_048164855.1 of Canis lupus baileyi. Lineage (NCBI taxonomy): Eukaryota > Metazoa > Chordata > Mammalia > Carnivora > Canidae > Canis > Canis lupus. The sequence goes on along the minus strand of NC_132844.1, from coordinate 63,321,577 downwards.
TTCGTTTGTTTTGTTACATCCAACGCATCTAGCAGTGCCTGGAACACAGTAGGTGCTCCATAAGTGTGTTGGATGAATGGATGGATGATTCCATATCAGTGGTTCATGTGATACTCATCAGATTTGAAAAGTGTGCTATGGATATATTTTGAAGCAGTTTTATCTTAATTGGTTTCATGTTGGCATGAAATCAAATTGGACCAGCATTCCTTAGGAACAAGGACATGACAAGGAAAGAGCTGGCCCCTGGAGATGCCAGAGTTATTGGGGAACTAGTTGAAGTTAAGTTACCCCATGGAGAATCTACATAGTGGATGAACCTTTGGGAGTTCAGGGAAGTAAAGAAGGGGGTGAGACAGGAGGCAAAAGGCATGAACTTCTTCTGAGCACTCTACTATGTACTAGCCCTCTGCCCAGACCCTCACGTACATCATCTCATTTGGGCTTCAGGAATACCCTTCAAGGAAGGGCTTATCCATACATACAGATGAGGATTTGTCCACTCCTGAATTGCCTCCTTCAGATGCTCACTCAACAGTCACCTTCACCCCAAGGCCCCACTCCAACTGTGCATATCCCACTTCCCTGCTTTGGGTTCTCTCCTTGGAGTTAATCATGATCTAAACTTACTGTATATTTATTTTACCTTCTTATCTGGTTTATTACTTGTCTTCTGTACTAGCAACAAAGACCCAAAATTTACATAAGGACTTGTATCCACCACCCTATACTCAGGGCTTAAGGCACTGCCTGGTGCATAGCTGGTGCTTTTGCATGAATGAATATCTAGGGAAAGAAGAAATGGACTTTGGCTCAGGTCTTTGTGCCTCCAAATCTTAGTTTTCTCACTATTCCATGTTGTACTAACTGTAGTTCTATTTATGTGCTGCTAAAAACATCAATGGAGTTGGACCTTTGAAAATTCTGCACACCGGTTGCGTAGCATCACCCAAAGCAACGTGCTGCAAGAAAGGCCTTCTAAGGCCACTGAGTCGGGATGCGCTGCCTGCTTTTTCTTGCTCTTGCAAAAGCTCTGTATGCATTAGCAAGTGCAGAAGGGTTGAGGAATTCTGCCGCAGTGAAGAAAATGGATTAATGTTTAATTCTGCATTGCCTCCCCTTTTTTAAGCTAAAGATATTCCTGTTTGGAAGCAACAACCATTAATATTTCGAGGAAGTAGGGCTCTAGAGCTCCCAGTTTGAGAAGCACAGGTGCAGAAAAAAATAACCAGATGATTTAAAAGGATATATGATAAATTTAAAAGACTATTCCAATCAGATATTACTTTATTGTGAAGGTATGAATTCTGTTATTGTTTCTCTTTCAGGATAAATCTCCCACCAAGACCCTTCAGGGAGGGTCAGAGACTTAATCCGTATTTCATCTGGAGAGAGTGTTGTTTCTGATCAGCCCTGTCCAATAGAAAGATAATTACTAGCCATTAATGTAACTTAAAATTTTTCTCATGGCTGTATAAAAAGAGAAAGAAGTGAGATAAATTTTGATAATATATTTTATTTAAACCACCACATCCAAAATATTATTTTGCACTTTATCAATATATATAACTATCAATGAGATATTTAACATTCTTTTATTTGTACTAAGTCTTCAAAATTGAGTGTGTATCTAATACTTAGAGCACATTTCAAGTGTTCACTGGTCATATGTGGCTATTGGCTACCATACTGGGCAGCATCATTGGAGCAGGTGTTAGCTAACTATAGCTAAGAGCCAAATCTAGCCCACCACCTGTTTTTGGAAATAAAGTTTTATTAGAACATGTACATGCTTATTCATTTGCATATCATCTACAGATATGTTGTGTGTGTGTGTGTGTGTGTGTGCACTACATCAGCAAAGGTGAGTAGTTGCAGCAGATATAATGTGGCCAGGAAAGCCCGAAATATTTATTGTCTCACCCTTTACAGAAAAAGTTTGCCTACCTCTGTTGTGGAGGATTTTTTTCCCTCTTCATCTTCTCCATTATAGTCACCCTGATTAAAAGCCCTTACCAAGTGCATTATTGCATACAGTTCTGCCCTGGGCTCCCATGAGCAACCACCCACCCTGTTAGTCCTTGCTCTCACAGACCTGAGGGTTACCACGGCCCACCCTCACCCAGGTCCCACCAGGGACATCCAACCCAGACATGTCTACATATGGAAGCTTTCCACCTGCCACTTTCTCTGTGCTCAAATGTGCTTGGGTCTTTTAGGTCTGTACTTAGCTGGAGCCTGATAAACAGGAATCTTCTCCATCTGCACCGACCCTCTTCTTATTTTTTTAGCACAAGGATACATTTTTGCAAGGACTGCTCCTGGCCACTATCTTAGTTTTTCTCTTACCATTCTTGGCCCCATTGCTCTTCATGTCCCAGCTAAGCTCAATGTCTCTCGCTTATAAATGCAATGCTTGATCTTCCTCTAGGATTGCCAACATGCTCTGGGCTCTTCCTGGCCTCTCTCCTTACCTCCACTCCCACCTGGCCAAGTTCCTATTCTACCTCCAGGTCTTGGCTTAAACATCACCTACTCTAGGAAGCCCCTCTACAACTTCGACCAAATTTGGCCTTGCTGCTAGGTGCCCCTTATTCTATCCTTGTCCTACAGATGGCTCACTGCACTTTTAATCATAATTTCTTACTTACTTATCTATCTGCCTTCCTAGACTGTAAACTCACCATGGTGGTAGAGTCAGGGAGTCCCTATTTCTCTGGCTACAATGTCTGCTCAAGTAGAGATGAATGGTATCCCCTCTACCCACTGGGGATTTAGGGACAGCCAGTCACACCCAGTGATGTCCCTCTCTAGTTAAGCTGGAGGCAGCTGTATGCATGCATGTGTGCATGGGTAGAGAGGGAGGTAGTGTGCTGAAAGCCTATGACCCTAAGAGAAAGGCATTCTCCTTATAAGCTCTTGTCAGTTAACACTGAAGTGACTTAAGGCTAAGCAGCACTTCCAGCATTTTCGCATCATGGTGCACACAGGAAATGGTAAGGTAGTCAGTTTCCTATGAGTCCAAGGCCAAGCTTGCTGATGGCCCATGCTAGATCTCTTCATTTCGTCCCTTCCTCCACCCTCTCTGATCCTGCCCTATGCCCTGGAAGGTTGGCTGTCTGGGCTGCATGGTGCCATATGGACAGACTGTGCCATCCTACAGCATCCTCTGGGGCTAGCCATCCTCAATCCTGCCTCCTGCCCTCTTCTGCAAGCAGGAAGGACCTGAATATTCTGGGGTGTATACCCTGCATAGGGCCCATCGTTTCAAACAGTTTTGTCCTTGCAAATTATTTTTTAAAAGTTTGTTAAGGATTAACAAACATCTAATGAATTCAAAGCCGTGACATAATAGAGCTGGGTAAATATATTTTAAGTAATCAGCATGGAAGATTACTGACAGAGAAGTGACTATTGAATCTTAATTAAAATTGTATTCTGAGAACTGTCACTTAATATATTACTCTCACAGCCAAACAAAAAGCAGCTTAAACCCCAGGTTAGGAGGGAGGCGAGGGGAGCATGTGGATATGCACAACCAGAGTGGGGGGCTCCCTCTCCTGAGCAGGAAGGAGCAACTAGGTCCCTCTAAGCATGTCTGCATGGGGGAGGTAGCAGAGGGGAGCAAGGAGAGGTGGAGATAGGAGTAGAGTTCTGGTCTCAGGAACAAAAGAGTGGATGAAAGCAGGCAGGAGGGGCTACGGGATCATTTGTGGGCAAAGCTGAGAGAGGTGCAGGGGGATCAGAAGCGAGGCTGTGAAATGGATGCTGGTATCAAATGTCAGCATCAGCCTTCATGCAGAGGAATCCATCTGCAGAAGAGCAAGAGCCTGTCTGCTAGGAATGTCTATGAGCCCGGGCTGAGGGGTGGGGGTGGGGACCTGCCTGGAGAGGCAGACGGAGGAGCCAAGAAAGGAGGAGAAAACTGGACCTGCAGTGCCCACAAGAATCCATGCGTCTCTAGTTAGAAACAGTGTTTCTTCCTTTCCTGGGTTTCAGGCAGTTTTCCCAGCAGCTCTGCCAGGTGAACGCCACCACTGGTCCATAAGGTACTCTTGTGCAATTAGGAACAGGTGTCCCTGCAGGGCATTTGTAGGTCCCCTTCATTGGACAACCTTGCACAGTGAACAACCTACCTTCCCATACCTTTTATTTTTATTTTTTTATTTTTTTTTAATTTTTTTTAAAATTTTTATTTATTTATGATAGTAACAGAGAGAGAGAGAGAGAGAGAGAGAGAGGCAGAGACACAGGCAGAGGGAGAAGCAGGCTCCATGCACCGGGAGCCTGACGTGGGATTCGATCCCGGGTCTCCAGGATCATGCCCTGGGCCAAAGGCAAGCGCCAAACCGCTGTGCCACCCAGGGATCCCCTTCCCATACCTTTTAGCCTTGAGTATTGCTAACCCCACTTCAACCACTAGGAAATGAGGTTCAAAGAGGTTTGGCATGGCCCAAACTCTCCCAGCTACCCTAAGAATAACTGATGACTGTCTGGCTCTAGGCTGTCCTTGGAGTAGAGCAGCCACCCTTAACTCCCACCCAGAGCCCCCGCCTCCCCTCCCCTCCAGAGGCTTCCATGTGCCTGGTGTACAAGGAGAAACTGGCTGCTACAACCATGGGATTCTTAGTAACCTGTGATGGCCCAGCTGTTTGACTAAATTTGGGCACTTGTGTTTCCTGCTTAGGTATGGGGTTCTCAGGAGCAGGAGCCTAACCAGCTGGGAAAGACCCACCTGTCAAGATTCGTGGTGGTGAGTCTCACACACACAAACACACACAAGCGTGCATGCACACACACGCATGCATGCACACACTTAAATATACTGGCAATAAATATAGCGTGTAGAACTAGGCTGATGGTTTGTAATCAGAGTCTCCAGATGGGATTTTATATTTAAAACAAAAGGGAGAAAGAAAGATGAGGAGAGAAAGCAGAAAACTAATGGACATGGCGGCAGAAAATGCAAGTTCCTGTTCCTTCACTGGATGGTGAGACCACAGACTTTCCTCCCCACTCCCTCCAGCCCCTGGGCCTTGCCTCTCTGTCAGAACCACCTCGAGCTGTTCCAGACAGAAGAGGCAACATTTAGCAGATGGCTGGCACGATATATGTGATATCTCTCCACCCTGATTTCCATTTAAAAGATACCTTAGCAACCAGCCAAGGAGCCACCCGCCCCTGGAGCCTGTAAATCAAGTAAGATGCCTGTCTCTGCTTCAGGTAAAAAGAAATGGCCCCTCCAGGGTGCTCCCAGCCAGGAAAGTGTGAATTAATAAAAGTGGGAGGGGTTCAGATCTGTCAGGAGAGGCAGCTGCCTGCACCTTCTTTCCAGACTTGCCCTCCCAGAGCACTTATTGCTCCCCATAAATCATTCCACTCAAGGCGAGCCCTGGAGGGACCGGCTCTGGAGCAAGGGGATAGGGAAAGGAAACTTGACTTCCAGACAAGAGCTGATGTGGCTGCTTTTTTTTGGCCTAGAAGTTGGCAGGTGGTGGCCCTGCCCCCAATCCCACATTTGGCTCCAGCAAGAGGCTTCCGGCCCTCTCAGCCCCGTGTCCAGCACCTCCATCTCCCAGATCCTCCAGAAATAACAGACTGGGGCTCCTTCTAAGGATAAGAAAAACAAGTTAGCATTAGAGAGCTGATTTCCCAAACCCCCTCTCAGATGCTGCCCTGTGTAGAGATCCTTCTAGAATCCTGAGAAAGACGGAAAGAAGCAAGCTGAAGGAGTATGTGCTGGAAAGAGAAATAGCCCAAGACCTTAGAGTTCCCAGTCTGATGGGAGAGGCACAACCTTGGACCTCAGGCAGCTCAGCTCCTATGTTGTTTTTTTTTATTTTTCTCCTATGTTGATGCTGGAGTCACAGCTTCTAGGTTGAAGGGGTAGGGGAGGGACAGAGAGACAGAGGCTAGAAAGAAAGAAAGAAACAGAGAGAGAGAGAGAGAGAGAGAGAGAGAGAAAGCCAAATCCCCAAGGGAGCCCCTTCCCTTCTGAAAGGTCCCATTTTCTTGGCATAGTAAGATACTCACACAGGATGGGCAAAAACATTCCCTGTGCTGTCCCTAAACAAAACTAGGGAGGCAGAGACCACATCCAAAAATCCCCAAACTTCTGCATAAACTAATTTTAAAAAGTAGCCTGAGACAGCATGGGCAACAGGAACAAAAAGGGGAAATAATGTTGAAGACATCAAAAGGGCAGAATGAGCCCATTTACGCTCTGTTTAAACTTCTATTGTGCAAGATAAGCAGTTGTTATCATAAGTAAGTTATTAAGCTCAGAGCTGCTTCCTCTCTGTTCTCAATGACAGCATTATGCCTCCGTGTTAACGCATCCATGATAGCTTTTATTGTGTTGCAATGTAATTATGTGTTTCCCTGTCTCCTACCCCATTCACCTGGGAACCCCTTCTTGGCAGGGACTGTATTTTGTTCAGCTCTGAATCCCCAGTAGCAAGCTCAGTACCTGGCACAGAGTAGGCATCGGGGGACATGTTTGATAAGAGAATGAATGAATGACTAGCTGAAAATGAGTGCTCTGGCATGATCAGATGGACACGTTGGCACCTTTGCCACCCTGCACACTCTGACTTCTTGTAGGAGCATGCTTGCCTTGTCTGGGGCAGGCCAGGCACGCTGGAGAATGCACCAGAGAGCAGGCTCTAACCAATGTTTCCCCATGAGAGGGGTGGAGGATAACTACCTCAGCTCCCTCCTCCTCCACTGGAGTGATGACTGAGACATGTTCTTTGTTCTTCAGTCTTCTAGAGGTCCCCGGTGACAGTGAGCCCAGTTGTCCTTTGCAGTCACCTGCTCCTCACAAACTGTGTTAGCTGTCTTCCCCTCCCCACCCTCCACACCTCTTCCCACATGTTCTGCAATCACCAGCCAGATAAACCACTTACATTCAAATCCTTGTCTCAAGTCCACTTCTGGGAAATCCAGCTCAAGGCAAACTTCTTAATTATAACTCTCACTACGTAAGGTACCAACTGAGTTTAGGTCACTGTGGAAATATCGCATACATGGAAATAAAAAATGATACGAAAATCACACACGTTCTTGTCAACAACAAAAACAAAAAACAAAAAAACTAGCAACTCTGGGAAGGAAGGAGACCTGAGTTCCCACACAAAGGATTGGTAGTAAGAGTTGAATGGCAATTGTTTTCCACCCAATGTATTCACGACCAGGGCCATGGAGCACTGCGCCTTTTGTCGGAAGATAGCTGTGAGTCAACGTGTGAGTGAGTGTGACCAAGGGAGGCCCATGTGCAGACACAGTGGAGCATCAATGTCAGGGTTGGAAAGTGAATGGAGAGGTGTGTGTGTGTGTGTGAGGGAGCGGGCACGTCTCACTGATCACACGCCTGGAGGCGCCTCATGTGTGAGTGAGGGAGTGTTGCATGAATGGAGGTAAGTGAGTAGAGTGAGTGAACAGGGTGTGTTTGCCTGAATGGAGGGCTGGCTGTGTGGGTGAAGGAGGGCCCAGTTTTACGAATGAGGACCTGGATGTGAATGAGACTGCCCGTGAGCCCTTGGTGTGTGAGGAGGAGAGAGGGAGCCAGCTTGTTTGTTCGGCTTTGATGGAAACAAATGCTGTTTTGCTGCCGTGTTGTCAACTACAGATGCATTAATCTCCATGGTTGCCTGTGATCTGTCCCTGCTTAGGGGACACAGACAGCCCACAGGGCTGGCGGCTCTCAACATCAGTGTAGGCCTCGACCTTCCTCCCTGTCCCTGCCTGTCAGCCTCTATTCCAGCCCTCAGGTGAGTGTGTGGGAGCTCTGGTTTCACACAGAGAGACTGTTGCTTTGATTCAGTCATGACTTTCAAGATTCCTTCTCTAAAATACCCCCTGCCCCTTTTTCGAGCACTTTTTGGAATCTATCACCTGAAGCCTCAAGCAAGGATTGTACTCTGGGAAGCTGGGTGGACTACTCCTTTTGTACCTCAGAGGGAGAAAGTGGAGGGTATGGATACACAGGGATGCATTTCCAGGCACCAGGGCCTCCCTAGTCCTTTCTCCCTGGCCCAAATCCGCCCACCCTACAGATGCATGTCCAAGGACCCAGTCCTTGCCATTTTAACCCTTAATCTTTCCCTGTTTTAAATCACAGAGCACCTCTGGGTTCACTGACTCACCAGCACCCACCCCCAAGCACCTTGACCTTTCCCTGGGCCCCACACTCAGGGGGGCAACCTCAGTGTGTGGTCCTCTCTGGGACTAGGCTAATGAAAGGAGCAGTGGGGTGGATAATTCAAAACGGCAGATAATCCAAAACTCATTTCCATTTGGCTAGGGAAGGTTCACACTATGATTTACTCTCCTCATTATGTTTGGCTCAGGCTAAAATTAAAATTGGCTTTTCTTCTTCAAGCCATTCAGGCTACAAGGTGGGCAATGCCTGGATAGCATTAAAGTTCACTCCAGCTGGAGAACATAATTTAAGGTCCATATCTGACTAGAATATCAGACTTGAAGGTCATTGGAGATAGGAGTTAAACCTCCCTCCTTAGACTCCGGCTCTCTGAGGACAGGACTAGGTCTCCCTGGGGCTCCCTGGGGGCAGGGCTGTGTCTCCCCTCAGACTGGGGCTCCCTGAGGACAGGGCTGTGTCTCCCCTCAGACTGGGGCTCCCTGGGGACAGGGCTGTGTCTCCCCGCACACTGGGGCTCCATGAGGGCTGGGCTGTGTGTAATCTCTATATCCCATGCATCTGCCTACAGTTCTGCCTTTGGAAGTTGAAGCTAGCATTACCAGTGGTCTGCTGCTCTCACAGCTGGTCTCTTCATCCCACTCCTAGGGGTCCTAGTGAGGACCAGGCCTCCCGGAAAGCAGCCCTGCCCCGTGGGTAGGCAGAGGGGCTTCAGCTGGGCAGCCCAGGACAGGATACCATTAAAATTCACAGGCTACTCTGAGAAGGTCTCATTACAAAGGCCTGTGGTTATTACCCTGCCCTGTTATTATGTGTTTGCTAGGACATCAAGCATGGCATATTTAATCTTGGGCTCCTAATAACATCTCTGATTATCAAAACAGAAAGAATTTAGACAATCAAATTGGCTTCTTGATGGGAGTTTTTTGGTTTTTGTTTTTTGGGTTTTTTTTTTTTTTTTTGCCTGTTTCATGTAGCCTGTTGGTGGTGGCGGGGCCGGCGCTGCTTGCTGCAAAGAGGAACGTGGGTATAAAGAACCCCATGTTGCACCCTCAAGGTCTGCCTGGTCTTTCTCTGGCCTGGGAATTGAATCCTCAGCTAATGGCCAACCTAGACTTATGAGGTGACCCACAAAAGCAAGAGGGCTTATCAGTTGGGGCTACCATTGCTGTTTTATAACCCCCACAAATTCACTAGCAGACATAAGGCATAAGAGAAAAGTCATAAGAGAAAAAAAAGGGCTTCCTCCCACTTTGTAATAAGCAAAGGGAACATGGTCCTCCTGCCTGTTCCTTCCTTATGTTGCTCTCCTGTGTCCTCCCAGCTCTAGGGGCGGAGGGGCAGAGACATGTTATTACTCAGGGTCCTGGGAGGAAATAGACAAAAGAGTGGAATGGCTACTGGAAGGCAGTCTAGTGATGGGACAATGTATGGGAGTATGGGCAGGGTTAGGGGTATGGGCAGGGTTGGGGGTGTAGGCAGGGTTAGGGATGTGCACAGGGTTAGGGTATGTGGGCAGGGTTAGGGGTGTGGGCAGGGTTGGGGTATGCACAGGGTTAGGGGTGTGGGCAGGGTTAGGGGTATGGGCAGGGTTGGAGGTATGGCAGGGTTGGGGGTGTAGCCAGGGCTAGGGATGTGTACAGGATTAGAGGTGTGCACAGGGTTAGGGGTGTGTGGGCAGGGTTAGGAGTATGGGCAGGGTTGGGGGTATAGGAAGGGTTAGGGATGTGCACAGGGGTAGGGTATGTGGGCAGGGTTAGGGGTGTGGGCAGGGTTAGGGATGTGCAGAGTTAGAGGTGTGCACCGGGTTAAGGTGTGTGGGCGGGGTTGGGGGAGCTGTAGCTCCCAGGCTCCAGCTACAGAGGGGAGGCTTTTACCCTTTTGTCCCAAAGAGTGAAGGGGCAAAGAAGAGGTTTCAGGAGCCCCAGGCCTGTTACAGCCACAGGAAAAGAGCTGCCCACAGGAGGTGGTGGCCCTGAGTGGAGGACCCATGTGCTGACAAACTGCAGTCTGGGAGGGAGCCGCCCCAAGGAAGTTAGCGCCTGTCTCTCTCCTGCTGCTGGCACCTGCCTGCAACCAGACCCAGGAAGCCAGAGGGCAAGGTCAGCCTCCAGGGCCACGCAGCAGGGCTGTGGAGACGTCACGTGGAGGCGCAAAGGGAAAATAATCTGCTCACAGAAGGAGCGCCCTTCACTGTTGTCAACGTTCCCAACAAGTTGGCAGATAATCAGGCCACTTGGAAGCGCAAGAAAAACAAGGAGGAAGAGGGAGGAGGGATGGAAAGGCGGGAAGAAGAGAAAGAGAAGAGAGGAATCCATTGGAGGCAATAAACCCCACAGACTCAAGGGCAGTAAATATGAATTCAATTTGGTTTTGCCATTTACAGAGCCGGCCTTCTTAAGCGCTGACAGGCTGATCAGATAAAAGTCACTGTCACCACCAGGACGGCACATTTAAATTTTTATTGCAAACACCAGGCTCCATTACCCTGGGATTTGCTCTCTGCATTCCTAATATTGTCTTTCTTCACGTTGGGATGTGAGCGTCCTAACTCGCGCCAGCGACGGACCAGCGGAGCAGGAAGAGCGTGCTGGTGCTCCAGCCGGCATTCTGTGCTCTGGGTCCCCATCCTGGCCCTGCCCCGGACCTCAGCAAGTCACTTCCCCTCTTTGTGCCTCAGTTTCTACATCTGGGCAGTTTGGTTCTGTGTGCACGTGTGTGGTGGGGAGGGGGTGGGGCTCATCTAATCTGGTCCATTCCAGTCCATTAAATGAGATTTGGGGGATGTGGGTAAGGAAGACTCAGGCCACCTGAGCACCCTAGGCACTCCCACCCCAGCCCCCTTGAGTGTGGGGAATGGATGAGAGGATCGTCTCGGTCTTGTAGTCTGCAAACCTCACAGGGTTTTCTCTCTCTCTCTCTCTCTTTTTTTTTTTAAGTTAACAAACTCATCTGTCCTTCCCTTTATCTTCTTTTCCCTCCTGTCCCCATTTCCCTCTGCCTCTGGCTGTCTTCTCCATCCTCTCCTTTTATCACCTTTGTCCTCCACCCTGGACACTGTCTGGAGTAGAGATCTCTGGAACACTGCAGCCAGTTTCTCCCTCCTACGACCCTTCACCCCACCCCTCCCCAACCCCCCACACCCACAGACCTGCTGGACTTAGCAGCAGGGACTCAGTCACGCCTCCATTGAGACCCACTGCCCATGGGCATGCAGGACACGGGGCGGATAGGACTGGACAGGGCATCTCCCCTTCTCTTCAGGAGGAGCTCACAAATACCTGGATAACCAACTCAGCAAGGAGGAGGGGCAGTGTCTACAGTGTATCTCTACCTGTTGTCTCTACAGGTATCTATACCATTTGAGAGTGTAATACCATTTGCCCATTTTACAGGTAGAAAAACTGAGAGTAGGGAGAAGTATGGCAAAATGCTTATGGGGATTTTTCAGGGGACACTCCTCCTAATTAGAGAGATGGAAAGCTTCTTTAAGGGGGTAGCACTCATTGTGGCCTTGAATGATAGGTGGTAGTATCTCAGCCTCTAAGGAAGGTGGTCTTAATGAGAATGTTCTAGAAGGACAAAGATTCAAGGTGTTGTGGGAGTCAGAGGGGTGTCTAACAAAGTTGAATAATTATAGAAATCTTTCAAAAGAAGACCCTCTCGGAAGTCCCAGTAGGAGAAGTGCTGTCCTAAGAAGCCTGATTAGAGGGAAGGTGGCTAGAGGGAAGCACACAGTCTCTGGAGTCCAGCCACCCCACTCGCTTGAATCCTGGCTCTTACTAGTGTGTGATTGCGGGCAAGTTGCTTGACCTCTCGGTGCCTTCGGTTCCTTGCCTGTGAAACTGGATAATTCATAGCGTTGTGAAGATTAACTAGGTCACTCCGCGCAAAACACTTAAGCAGTGCTAAGTACAATAGTGAAATCGCAAAACAGGGTCACCCATTATAATTCTTATTCTATGACTGTCTTGAAGTCACAATGGACTGTTCTCAAAAGAATCTTTGGTAAAGAACAGATCTGAGATTGCCACTGAAATAAAAAGCCAAAATGTAAAACATATTCCAGAGTTCAGCAACCGCCCCCACCCCTGCCCCCCCGGGGATCTCTGCCACTAGCTGAAGAAATTCTCTTGTTGTAGGTCACATGGGTAGAGGTTAATGCAAGTAAAGCTGGGGTCAGGAAGCAACACTTGAATCTTCCTCCAACCTGGCTGCTCCCATTCCAGGGCTAGGCTCCGGGTAGTTTGGGGTTTTATAGGATGCCTCCAGGTCCAGCAAAGAGGCAGACTTTTTTTCTTTAGTGAGGGAGCCTTCAAAGGCAAAATTCTCTAAGACCCTTGAAAGTCCTAATGAAGCCCTGCTCAGGGTACTGGGGGTACTCTCTGCTCACTCACCCTGCGGACCTCAAAAGAGAAGGGCCTTCCACTCCTCTTTGATCACTTCCGGTTTATTATTAACTCCTCCTCTACCCCGTTCCTAACCACCAATGGCCACGCACACAGCTGCTTGTCCCATGCTCCCTACACTTCTGTCACTTAGGTTATGTGTATTTATTGTGCTAAATCCTTAGCAGCTATAAATATTTATGGAGCACCTGCTGCACTGGGCTCCATACAGAGTCTGAATAAATAGTTCCTCACTGTTCTCTAGGAGACTGCAATCTATTACAGGCCAGACCGAGAGACCAGCACTGAGGGAGGAGGGAGAAGTGCGGGGGACAGATGACAGATGACAAAAGCAAAATCACCTGCCTCCCTCTTCAAACTCAAACTCACAAATAAGTAGAGCTGTCTCCCACCCCCCACCCCCGGCTCAGACTGGGGGTCCCTGAGGCAGGGCTGTGTCTCCCTCAGACTGGGGCTCCCTGAGGGCAGGACTGTGTCTCCCCTCACACTGGGGCTCCCTGAGGGCAGGGCTGTGTCTCCCCTCACACTGGGGCTCCCTGGGGGCAGGGCTGTGTCCCCCTCACACTGGGGCTCCCTGAGGACAGGGCTGTGTCTTCCCTCAGACTGGGGCTCCCTGAGGGCAGCAGGGCTGTGTCTCCCCTCAGACTGGGGCTCCCTGAGGGCAGGGCTGTGTCTCCCCTCAGACTGGGGCTCCCCGAGGGCAGGGCTGTGTCTCCCCTCAGACTGGGGCTCCCTGGGGGCAGGGCTGTGTCTCCCTCAGACTGGGGCTCCCTGAGGGCAGGACTGTGTCTCCCCTCAGACTGGGGCTCCCTGAGGGCAGGGCTGTGTCTCCCCTCAGACTGGGGCTCCCTGGGGGCAGGGCTGTGTCTCCCTCAGACTGGGGCTCCCTGAGGACAGGGCTGTGTCTCCCCTCAGACTGGGGCTCCCTGAGGGCAGGGCTGTGTCCCCCTCACACTGGGGCTCCCTGAGGGCAGGGCTGTGTCCCCCTCAGACTGGGGCTCCCTGAGGCAGGGCTGTGTCTCCCTCACACTGGGGCTCCCTGAGGGCAGGGCTGTGTCCCCCTCAGACTGGGGCTCCCTGAGGGCAGGACTGTGTCTCCCCTCACACTGGGGCTCCCTGAGGACAGGGCTGTGTCTCCCCTCACACTGGGGCTCCCTGGGGGCAGGGCTGTGTCTCCCTCAGACTGGGGCTCCCTGAGTACAGGGCTGTGTCTCCCCTCAGACTGGGGCTCCCTGAGGGCAGGGCTGTGTCCCCCTCAGACTGGGGCTCCCTGAGGGCAGGGCTGTGTCCCCCTCAGACTGGGGCTCCCTGGGGGCAGGGCTGTGTCTCCCTCAGACTGGGGCTCCCTGAGGGCAGGACTGTGTCTCCCCTCACACTGGGGCTCCCTGAGGGCAGGGCTGTGTCCCCCTCAGACTGGGGCTCCCTGAGGACAGGGCTGTGTCTCCCCTCAGACTGGGGCTCCCTGGGGGCAGGGCTGTGTCTCCCCTCAGACTGGGATTCCCTGAGGGCAGGGCTGTGTCCCCCTCAGACTGGGGCTCCCTGAGGGCAGGGCTGTGTCTCCGCTCAGACTGGGGCTCCCTGAGGGCAGGGCTGTGTCCCCCTCAGACTGGGATTCCCTGAGGGCAGGGCTGTGTCTCCCCTCAGACTGGGGCTCCCTGAGGGCAGGGCTGTGTCTCCCCTCAGACTGGGGCTCCCTGAGGGCAGGGCTGTGTCTCCCCTCAGACTGGGGCTCCCTGGAAATAGTCTTCTATTTCTTCACCATGAAAGTAGTTCTTTGGGAACACTGTTTATACTTTCTCCTTGTAAGAGGTAAACACCCTCATTGAACTTCTCATTAACCTCAGGCTAAGCACGTTCCCACCCTGTGCCTCAGTTTCCCCTTTGTACATATGGGCATTAATTAGCTTTTAAGTTGCTGTAATGTTGGGGGACCTGGGTGGTTCAGTTCGTTGAGTGCCCAACTCTTGGTTTCAACTCAGGTCATGATCTCAGGGTCCTGAGATCCAGCCCCTCTTCAGGCTCAGGCTCAGTGAGGAGTCTGCTTGAAGATTCTGCCCCTCTCCTCACATGCCTATGCTCAGTCTCCAAATAAATAAATAAATAAATAAATAAATAAATAAATAAATAAATAATCTCTTTATAAAATTAAAAAAAAATAAAGTTGCTATGAGTTAGGATGTGGAGTGAGACACAGGAGTAAGCCTCACCCAAGTCTCTCTTCTTCCCCCAGACTTGACTACCTTTTGCGTCACCACAGACATGCACACTGTCACTATCTGGTGATGTGCTCTGCCTGCACTAACTGGGGACCAGGGATTAGAGAATTTTATTTTATTTTATTTTTGAAAGAATGTTTATTTATTTATTTATTTATTTATCTATTTATTTCTTTATGAGCGAGAACATACAAGTAGGAGGAGGAGCAGGGAGACAGAGAGAGATTCTTAAGCAGACTCGGCGCTGAGTGTGCAGCCCAACTCGGGGTCTATCCCAGGACCCCAAGATCACATCCTGAGCAGAAATCTAAGAGTAGGATGCTCAACCGACTGAGCCACCCAGCTGCCCCTAAGGAACATTTTAAAAGCTGGCCCCCAAACCTCTACTCTTCTGCGGACTTCTCATCTGGCTAACCACCCCGTTTGGCTTCAATAACTCTGTCTCCAAATATGGATGGAATCACCATAACCTAGTGGTGAACATTTATCAGCTCTTCACTACCTGCTAACCACCTTATGCTTTAACCTCTCACTTTCCCCCCTATGGCATGCAGGGAGTATGGTAAATATCCCTATTTTACGGGTAAGAAAAGTGAAGCTCAGAGAAGTGCTCAGTGGTCCGTCTGGGCTCTCAGGGAGCTTTGCGGGCATCATCAGTCTCGGGACCCTAGAACTTACCACCTATGTCCTCCAGGAGAGTCAACCAACAAAATCTGCAGAAGGCTCTAGCCAAACAATAGTCAGAGCACTTTCTTATCAGGCATTTAATGGAGAGGGAATGGGGAGATCACCCCAGAGGTTCGGGGCAGGGGGCCTCACACTGACATTTCAAAGGTCAGGGTGCTCCCAGTATTACAGCACAAGCCGATGAGAGATCAGGGGGCTGCATGCCCTGGAGCAGCAACCTTCACATGGGTCCCACTGCAGAAGGGAGTGAATGAGAATCCTCCTCTCATTCACAGTATCACAGGGCCTCAGGATTCAGGGGGCTTGATGATTTGGGGTAGGGGCTTATACTTTTCTGCTATCAAATGGAGAAACAGGATCAGGGATTGGTTGAGGCAGTGGGGTTCGTGTTTCTCCAGCAACCCCTGGACTTCAGTGAACTCAGCAAGCAAGTGCTCCCCTCCAGACCCTACCTCACCAAGCATTGAGTAGGGTGAAAAAAATATTATTCTGATAATCAGAGAACAGAAGGAATTTGAAGCCAAAAGGGAGCTGCCTCTGACAGGGTGTGACTACAGCTGTCCACACTCTCCTCCTACCTTCAACTCCCTCAAATATACAATGGGAAGGGTGTTTGGAGGCAATAAGATCTCTGAATTCTCTTCTGGTTCTAACCTTTTGGGATCTTTATCTTGCTGCAATATTCCAAAAGAGCAAATAAGTCAATGGTTAAAATATTAATGTCTGATTATATGAAACAAAAACTCTGTACTGTCTTAACCAAGGAACAGAATCCCTAATGAAATTTTAGGCACCATCCTCTGACTCATGGGGGCAGTATTTGGAGATACTGTGAGGCTGGGAGAGTCTAATCATTTCTCCTAATTCACATTACCTAAGTGCCTCCTGCTGTTCGACAGACAGCAGAGCCAGGGAAGATGAATGCCTCTGACTTAAGTTCCCAAGAATTGCTGAGGAGATAGGGTGGCAGCTCAGTAGACCAAGGAAGGGGAACTGAATCTATTTTGCTAAAGAGATGAAATGAGGGCAACTTCTTGGTGTAATTGGGAGAGGTAATGGGGAACGCACATTGGATAGTCGGGAAGGCAATCAAATCAACCAGGTCTTCCTTGACATCCAGTGCTGTGCTCTTCCTCTAAGTACAGAGACTCCCAGTTACCCCCTAGCATCCATTCTCTCCTTTCCCAGTAAGAATCCTCAGGTGTTATTTGCCCTAAAAACCATGCAGAATAGAGATTACATTTCCCAGTCTCCTTCGTACCTAGGTGTGATCGTGTGACAAGTTCTAGCCAATGGGCTGTAAGTAAGCCAGTTGTCCGTGGTATCCTAGTGAAGTCCTTAAAAAAAAAAGGCACCCGCTTCTTTGTCCTTCTCTGTTTCCTAAGGACTGGAATGTAGATGCACAGATAGAGCTTGAACAGCTATCTTGGTTCACCAGTTGGTAGCCATGAGTTGAGGATACAAAACAACAAAATGGAAGGAACCTGGGTACAATGGCACCACCACATAGCCCTGGACTCCCTGCAGCGTTTTGTTTTTTAATTATAATTTTGTTTTAATTATAATTTTTTTAATTATAAGAGTTCCCATATACTGTTCACCACACTTTCCCCATCTTGCCTACCCATAGTATATGGTCAAAATAGGAAATCAACCCTGGTACAATGCTATTCACTCAAATACAGAACTTACTCCGCACCTTTACATGAGAGAGAAATACAAGTCGTTCTCATTTAGGCCACTTTTATTTGTTCTGTTTTGTTTTATCACTCACGATGAAATCTATTTCTAACTGGTATGATTTCCAAAAAGTATAATAAGGTAGCATCGCAGCTCCATCCTGAGAAAGGTAGGTGGTAGGCAGAAGCCAAGCTGGCCTGGATGCAGAGAACAATCAGACAATCTCTGGGCCATGCGGAGAAGTCTTTTAGGATGGTGAGAGGCAGTAGACTACCAAGCCATCTTTCCCTTTGAAGGTGCTGATAGAAAAGCTGTCTTCTCCCACCTCCTTGCTCCACCACCCACTTCTGCAGGCATGCTGGCCTCCGTCGCTAGCTCTGTGCTTGCCCTTCTCCTGCCGGAGCCATCGCCACACCCACCTCTTCCCTACCTAGAGCTATGCATCTCCCTGCTAGTTCATGGAGACTCGAGATGCTCATTAGTGTTGCAAGCTCCTGGCCCATCAAAGTCACACGTCAGGAGAGAGGAGCGAAGGCGGGTGACATTTGTTGGTATTTTCAACTCGGGCGAAAACAAACAAATTGTGCTGGAGTTAAATGTCAAAGGCCCCTGAGCATATTGCAAGGGAGGGAGGAGCATTTTCTCATAGGGACAGACTTGTTTGTGTCCCTGAATAGGTGTGCTTGGGAGATTCAACTGTGCCGAGGGCTGCAAGGAAGGCCAAGTGGGTGGTGCTTGTCAATGTCCAACTGCATCCCACTGGGCAGACTAGGCAGTCCCAGGTGAGGACACTCATTCGTCATCCATCCATTCATCCAGGGAGCATTTACTGAGCACTCACTATGTATAAAAGACCGTAATAGGTGCTATGGGACAGCCAGCAATGAAACAAATATGGCTGGTCCTCACCTCCTGGGAATGGTCTTTAGAGTGCACAGAAGGTGGATAAACATCTAACATAAGAAGAAAATGCCCATCATCACTAGGGGTGCAGTGTTCTTTGGGTTCCCAGATAATGGAGGGGGAAGGAGGACCAGGGATGAATTTCAGAGGCTTTGCCATGAGGCCTGAAAGATGTCCAACATTTAGATGTGCACAGAAGTGAGTTGAAGATGCTATTCATCTAAAAGATAGCATTGAGGCATGTCCACTCACATTACTCTTAGCTTTCCTATCATTGCTCCTCCCAAATAGAAGGGAAGCGCCCCTAAGGGAGCCAGATATATGGGACATAATCTAGCATAAGCAGAATTTCTGGGGCCTATGAATTTATTGAAAGTGTGTGCTGAATTTTGTGTGACCATGGGTTTTTTTTTTTTTTTTGAAAGAATGTCCTCAGCTTTCATCAGATCTCTAAGGTAAAGGCGATTTTCCCCCAAAGTGGAACCCCTGTTCTACTGGTGAGAAGTAAAGCCTCACTAGATATCAGACCATTACTTGCCTGACTGTATCTACTCTTCCTGTGCAAGTTCTATTTCCTGAGACCTGCCTTTATCTGGAGAGGCTGAACCAGCCCCAGCTCAGGGTGGGGGGATCAGCAGGAGGCAGTGAACTGGGGGAAAAGAGCAAGGCACACTCTTCCTCAGGGAAGAAGCATCTCCTGCTTATGCCTGGCCCTGCAGTGAATGAATTATCAGCCTTTTCACTTAATCAGTATCTCTCCAGACTGGCCACGAGGCCTGTGTTGGGGAGAGCAGACATTTCATTACCAGAATTCAGTGGTGCTATGTTGATCCTGGTTTCCTGACAATTACGAGAACGAGCCAGAGTACCAAGCAGCATACTTGTGTGAGCTTCACCTCATTCAAAGCATATAGGCTCTCTTCCGTTCCCTAGTTTCACAATTAGCTCTTGCGTGACCAATGGTGGTAAGAAGCCCCTTGTAAGAGACCCCAAATCACAAGAAGAAGTCTTTGTTGGGATGTGCCCTTGGGACTGGACACTCTGACTGCAGACAATGATGATGAGACATATCACTTCTCCTTTCCATATTAAAATGAGTAATTCCACAGGCTGCATGGACAACCTTCCGGAAACAATCACTCCTTCGTTTTGTCCCTTCCAAGCATACCACTCCTAGTGAAAACAATATTATAGACACACCACATTGCCACTGTTTTCCCTTCTATAAAGGAGAAACAGGGGCATAGGAAAAAAGACAAGAAATATTAGGAGGAACTCCAGGAGGACTTCCAAGGTGTCTTCTCCAGTGAAAGTCCTCTGGGAACAGAAGGTAGGGTGCAGACCAGAATTGCCATGTAATGTGGCAGTACATGTCAGAGTATCTCTAGGCCAGCTTGCTTAACATTTATGGTGGCAGCTGCTCTCAAGGCCAGAGTCACAGCTGGTCAACATCAGAGGTCCAAGGCAAACCACCTCCGGGGTCAACCATGCCATTGATCTGCTCCCATGATCCTGTTGACATCCCAAGCTAACAATGATCCAGAATTAACCATATCCACTATCAAAACCATACTAGCCGATGGTATCACTAGTCAAGATTATAATATCACTCCCTAAGAAGTAAACTCTGGAATATGAGCAGACAATGTGTGTCACTGTCAGACATGATTATCCAGTCTCTCTCTTGCCTGACCATAAGTCCCAAGGAGGCTGTATATTTCAGGTAGTGAAGCTACAACAAGACAGAGCCATTATAGGCCTGGTTCTTTGCAGACTACATGGAGGATGGTTGCCCTGAAGGGTCACTTACCCCTCTGTGGATTTTTTAAGGACAAGAAGTAAACCTTCATTGTGTTGAGATACTGAGATTGGGGCTGCTTGTTACTAAAGTGTAACTAGCTTGTTCTAACTAACAAATCCCTGAACTTCTTTGAGCCTGTCTTGTCTTCTTTAACATGTGGAGGAAAGCTGTCCAGTCTTCCTCTTAGGGTACATGTGAGGAATGGATGAAACAACAGACAACTGCTTTACACACATGAGCATGTGTCAGCTTAGATCAGAGAATGAGCAGGTACGTCACCAGCATGGAGCTTCTGTTGCTACTTGATGCTCTTTCTCCATGCAAGAAAGGATGGCCCTTGAGCATGAGGGGCAAGGAAGGCTGGGCAGTGAACATTCTCATGAAACCACATGCTATTGAGGAACAGTAAAAGTCCAAAGAGCTCAGAAACACATGTTCTCTTTAGTGCTCAGCCCAGAAATGTCCACTGCAATCTACATATTGGGTCATAAGTCCTGGCTCCATTGGTAGGTGATGGTCCAGAGCAACATGAAATAATTCCCAACTTTTTCTACTCCCCCAACAGTCAGAACAGAAACACTAAGCACCCTGCTTCCTTAGACCCCATCCTTCCCACAAGGCTTTACTGGGCACAAAGCACTGGCCAGAGACTATGTGTTCCAGCGCTTCATAAGATTAGGTATGTCAACGTGACCTTGTGTTCTCCAAAGGGGAGTATACAGAAATCATGAGTGTCACTCTTTTACCTCTGGGTTTAAAGAAATAGCAATCATGCTCCTCTTTACACCCTCACATATGGAAAGCAAATGTGCCAGCCACAAAGCTGTAGCCACACAGAGGAGTACCATGCCAAGGGGAGAATGAGCCACAAGACAGAAGGAAGCTGAGTCTGAATGACTTTGTCAATCACGACTGCCCCATTAGCCTGAACCAGCTAGCACTATTTGAAAGTAAGATACATTTTCAGCTTATTTAAACCACTCTCTTTTGGGACTCTTTGTTACAGCAACTTCACCTTTATCCTAATGAATACACTGGATAAAATGATGCTGCTGCCAATGTTTTTAGTTTATTTCACACATGATGTCCAAGAACTCAAGGGACTAACAACAGCAAAACCAACCTTTCTTGCTTGTGAGCCTGGCTGAAAGGAGTATAGGCAGGCAGGTCAGGGGGGTCCTGAAAGATCTAGCAATCTGTGGGCCCTACCACCTAACTATCCTCATTTTCCTCAGCAATCCAAGGAAATTATCTCTCCACCTTGGCTACCACATTATCAACAAAGTGGATGAAGTCTCTGATGGGGCTGTCACAGAAATAAAGTCTTGGACCAGAGGAGCTGCCATTGTAGAGGGTAACAGGCTTCCCTAGTCTTCCTGCCTAGGGTGAGATGAGATAGCGTAAGAGACTCTGGGAGGCTGTGTGTGATGTAGAAGTCCTTTGTAGGTTGCAGTTAAATTGTAAGCATGGCCTTTTCATGTAAATAGAGATATTTCAGGTACAGATACAAACCTATGCCCTTTGCAGCAAACTTTTCTTCATGCACACCCCACCTTTTCCTGATTCCCAATGGCCTCCACCTCATCTCTGCAGGTCCCATCTGATCAGTTTTTCCGGGGCCCAAAACAAATGCCCACCTCTTCCCCTCAGAAAACCTGCATGTCCTGCTTGACCAGATCAATTACTCCCTTTTCCAAATTCCCTAAGTACTTTTATCTGGGCTTCTCCAGGGACACTTAGTGCTTCGTAACATAGAGATGGGCTGGTGAAGATACAGAACAAAGCTTGCTGGGGTGGCTTTGAATGAGATCATCTAACGTTTGTCTCAGGCACTCTGCAAGGGGACTCACATATGTGATCTCACTTGCTCCTTTATTATTATTATTTATTTATATTTATTTGAAAGAGAGGGAGCACAAGCAGGGGAAAGGGCAGGGGGAGAAGCAGACTCCCCACTGAGCAAGGAACCCAACATGGGGCTTGATCCCAGGACCCCAGGATCATGACCTGAGCCAAAGGCAGACACTTAACCAACTGAGCCACCCAGGGATCCCTCATTTGCTTCTTATATCAACCCAGCAAGTCATGTACAATTGTCATCTCCACTTCGATGATGAGAAACTGCAGCACAGAGAGGTTAAGTAACTTGCTCACGGTCACCCAGCTAACTGTTAGAGCAGAGATTCCAACATTGGAAGCTGCAGTTATAATCCGGGCACAATGCTGTCTTCACTCATGAGAGGGACAAGCAGGGGCCCATGAAGCTGGGCATAAGGGAAGCGTCCAAGTTGGGTGCAAGAGAAGGGGGTTGCAGATGGGATCAGAGGCCAGGTCAGATGCCCCTGTGGAGGCTCCTGTGTGGACTTCTTTCATCACAGGGGCTCCTTTGCTGAGGTTCCTGCCAACAGCAGGCATGAGGTTTGAGTTACTCAGCTGAGACAGTGAAACAATTCTGTCAATTAAGTCAAACATCTGGTCAATGTAGCAAAAAATCAGTCACCAGGGGTCTGGCCACAGACCCAGTGCTCCTTCCAGGCAGTACACTCTTTTTTTCCCAGGTGACAGAAGGAGGAGGCCGTCATTTCCAAACCCTAATTTGCATCCTCCTCTCTGATTGGTTGGTGAGACTCACACCTAATGCCATCCTAAGGACCTCCTGTGAGCAAAGAAGAGAGAAATCCTGTGGGTTATAAAATGTGCTTTAGAATGGAGAGCTGAGTGTTATTCTGTATGTTAGTAAATTGAACACCAATAAAAAAAATAAAAAAATAAAAATAAAAAAAAAACAAAAAACAAAAAAAAAAAAAAAAAAAAAAAAAAAGAATGGAGAGCTGAATTCAGCCCTGATCCAAAAAGCACATTCCCAAGCCGGGTGGTAAGTTCTGTGCTGCCTGCTGTAGAAATGCAAATTGCCATAATAAATGCCGATTATCCCAATTACCTCTAATTGTCTGGCTTGTGTAGCAAGAGCATTACCATAGGAGAGACAGATAAGGGAGATGGTGTATTTAGAAGAATATCCTATCCAGGGAGTTGGGTTACAAATAAGGCAGGTGAGCTGGGCCAGAAAGCACCCTCCTCTGTGTTCCCCCCCTGGAGGGATCACCACAGAAAAGACAGGGGGCTTCACCATCTCCCAGCTGCTCCGGGCCAGCGCTGATGCAGTGGCATCTTCATGTGATGGTCATTAAATGCTATTTTAAAAATAGGCCATGTGCTGGAGAGAGAGGGCAAAGAATATATGCTTGAACACAGAATTGGAGAGCCAAAAACTGAGGTTAGAAATTACACAGTTGTGTGTATCACAACTGTACCAGGTGATTATAGTTCTTTCAATAGCAAATAATTTACTGGGCTTCTGACATGTGCCAGGCAGTGTTCTAGGCTCTGGGAATGCAGCACTGAACAAACAAGACAATACAACAACGAAATAATCCCTGCCTTCACGGAGCCAACATTCTAGTTTGGAGAGACAGAAAACAAATGAGATACACAAATAAAACAAAGGCTATAATGGAAGGTAGTGAGGCTGAGGAGAAAAAAAATAAAGCAGGGGAGCAGATGGAGATTGCTGATTATCGGGCTTGAGATCGAAATTTAATGTAATTGGGTGACTTGAAAGAAGATGACATAAAATCTTAAACTGTAGTAGCAATGATGGAGTGGCCCTGCCTCTAGAAAACATACTCTCTTAGTCAATACCTGAATAAACTGGAGAAAATTTGATACAAGACAGAAAAATGTGGTCACCAGCTATCTACAAGTACATTAGCTAAAACCTTGTCTGTAGTTATGTAGGCTCATTTTTTATTAGCTTAGCTAAAATCACAAGACTTGCTGGGGCCTCTTAATCCTGTTCTAGTATTGATTAAGGCTGAGTGAATGCAAA
The DNA here is from genome assembly GCF_048164855.1 of Canis lupus baileyi. Taxonomy (NCBI): domain Eukaryota; kingdom Metazoa; phylum Chordata; class Mammalia; order Carnivora; family Canidae; genus Canis; species Canis lupus. The sequence goes on along the minus strand of NC_132844.1, from coordinate 63,297,831 downwards.
ACGTGCAGTTTGCACATACCCTTGTGAAATTAAAACCTTTCCATTTACTGATCGAGCAATAATTACTATAAAGAACTGAGGGTACCTCGGCTAAAAACCAAGAAACGGTTCCATTTGCCAATGGAGAGAAAAACAGGGCCTAAGCCATGAGTCTTAACTCTGGCCTGGTCCCAGAACAGAAGCGGACGCAGCATCTTGTGGGTGCTAATGCTCCATGTCCATGCTGACGTCCCTGCCCAGCTCTGCAGAGGGATCGCCACCCTTCCTCGCCCCATGTTTTGAGCCAGGCTACTTACTCCACTCCACGCTTGCTGTGTGCATCACACCATTTCTTGCTCAGGTGTTTACTTGCTCACGCCAACACCTCTGTCCAGAACAACGAGCTGTCCCTGTCATCTGACTCACTCCTAAACAGCGTTCAATATTAACTCAGGCTTTACACTGCTGGACTCCTTCTCAGATCCTCCCCTTATCCCCACCCCAGACTGTAAACTCCCAGCTTAAGTCTCTACTGCTGTTCTTACAACACTGCATTATAATTATCCCATAGGTGTCTGTCCCCTCTGTTAGACTGTGAAAGCCTTCAGAGCAAGGACTAGTGTCTGCTTCATCATTCTCTCACCAGGGCCTGGTAAAGACCTGGCCTAACCAGACATTCAATTCTTGATGAACAAACAGATTAATTAATTATCGCAGATCCTGCTGGTGCACTGCCCATTCCCCTCAGGGTTCAGCATCCCCACATATACTGATGGCTTCCTGCTGTTAAGCAACTGCCAATCTGCCTAACGGCTCTCTGGGCACAGGAACTCCCTGGGCTCAACTGGACAGATCAGAAATCCTGGGAAATCACCTCCTCCTGCAACAAATCTTGGGTGGGAGCTGGTGGATAAGGATTCCAGCTTATCCACATCTTAAGAACCCTCTATGAATATGTTAGTTGACATGGTAAAAGGGGGATTCAGACTGCAGGTGGAATGAAGGTTGCTGGTCAGCTGACTTTAAAATAGAGATCATCCGGGATTATTGTGATGGATCCAGTGTCATCAAGAGGGTCCTTAGATGTGGAAGAGACAAGCCAAAGAAGAGGTCCAAGTGCAACACTGGAAAGAACAGGACCTGTGTGCCGGATCTCAAGGAGGGGGCCATGAGCCAAGGGGAGAGGCACCCTCTAGAAGCTGGACAGCCTAAGGATGTGGATTCTGCTTGAGAGCCTCCAGAAAGGCTGATTTCAGCCCAGGGAGACCCATTTTGGACTTCTGTCCTAAAGAACTGTAGACCCTAAATTTGTCCTGTTACACCACCAAGTTTGTGGTCATCTGTCACACTGGAGAAGTAGGAAACTAATATGACCTCCTGGAGGTCCAGTGGGATGATTCCTAGTTGTTCAGATCAGCAATCTGCCCATTAACCTGCCCCGTATTGGCTTCCTGCACTTCTTATTCTCACTTCCCCACTTCTCTACTGGTGTTTCCTAAAGTCACCCCCAAATAAACTATCTGTCTGAAATCCTTGCTTTGGTTTGCTTCTGGAACAACCTAACATAAGAAATTAATTAGTTGGAGGGACTAGAGAGATATCTGGCCAAAAAGATCTGGCCCATCCTGACCCACCTACGATTTGGCCCAGATCTGTTATAGCTTCAGGATCTTTGAGGCAATTAAGTGCCCAAGATGATCAAATTTATAAGAATCTGGAGGCTCAAGGGAATGGTGTTCCCAATTTGCAGAGCTGAGGGGAAGCCCAGAAGTGGTCCAAAGGGAGAGATGGGCTGGATGGGATGGAAGAAAGGGCAGGGAGGACAGGTTCAGATTAGGGGGTCAGAGGTGTGGGATGGGATGGGATTGAACTCAGATGTAGGTGACAGTCAAGCTGATGTTTGGGTGGTGGGTTTGTGCATATTTATTTCATTCCATCTAAGGAAACACAATGTCCTCCCTCTCTGACTCCTATGCAATAGAAACCAACAGTGAAATGGTGCCAAGTGTTTTCCATTTAATAACAACTTAAGAGGCTGTTTCCTGTCTGTGCTTAGAGGAATTCCCTGAGGGAGGGAGGGAGAAAGAGAGAGAGCGAGAAATTCAGAAGGCCACACAGCCAGCAGCTCTGGGCCTGTGAGTCTCCCACCCCATGCCAGCTCCCCGCATCTCAGCACTTACAGCCTCCTTGGCCTTGGCTCCTGTCGCTCTTGCTCTTCAGCTCTGAGAGGACTGTGGCCCATCTCCAGGACACCAGGGTGGAAGTGGAGCATGAGAGACAGAGGACAGGACAGAGGGGATGGTGCCGCACCCCGGATACAACCCAGAATGTCGAGGCTCCTGAGCCAGCCCCTCACCCTGCAGATGAGGCCAAAGGCCAGGAGTGGTGGGGTCACACCAGGATGTCTCCAGGCCTAAGGAGAGCAGGCTGAGAAGGATGTTGGCAAGCACGAGTGTGTCCAGTGGGTCTGGGCCTGAGAGGTGAGGGATATGGGAGCTTATGGCAAAGAAGGAGAGAGGAATGAGGGGCTAGGGGACCCCAGGCTTGTGCGATCCAAGTCTGCAGTAATGGGTATGGGGCTGCCTTGCAAATATCTGAGGGTTACCATGCAGAAGGAATGGAACTCTTCATTGGCTCTGGAAATGGAGCCAGGGCAGCAGGGCAGAGGGACACAAAGTTTGGGGCTCAGCATCCAAATGACTTTTACAAATATTCAAACTGTTGAAAAGTGGATCTGGACCCCTGGCAAAGTCATGAGCCACCCGTCACTGGATATATTCAAGTGAAGGCTGGGACCATCACGATTCAGCAATGCTGTCATAGAACACTCTGTAAAGGATGCATTACTCTGGCTGTGAAAACATCTCCCTAACACACCCGAGCTGCCCTCGGAGGGGTGCTGTGGTGTAGAGTCGAGAGCATGGATGGGAGCCAGCTGGCCCTAGTTCAAACCCCTGCTCTTTTATTGATGAGCAGTATGGCCTGGGACACAGCTCACTGAAGTCCCTTGCTATAAAATGGGGGTCAAAATCACAGTACCCCCTTCCTAGGGCTGCTGCAGAGATGGATGCTGCAGGTAATAGGTTAAGTGCTTGCTATCATCATTACTATTCAGATTTTGCTCTTTATGGGAGCACAACCAGAATGGCCACCCAGGCTGGCAGGAGCCATCCTCCTGACCAACCAGAGAGGGTTTCATTGCTGATTAATGTTAAGAGAGATGTGTTCTGTGAGATGATTTGCTCCACACCTGTAGACAGAACACATTTGCCTAAAGGAAGGAGGTGAACGGGGGACCCCATCCCTGCGAGGCAAGCCCCCAGGAGGGTACCCGAGTGCCCAGAAACAGTGAGGCCTGGGTATTCACACTTAGTGACCATGGTACCCCCAGGTATCCCACATGCTGGTGTCTGTGGTCACAGGGACTCAATAGCTCTGACAAACAGATGCTCCCAGCCCGCATGCGGGGACTTGAAGGTAAGCTTCCTTCTGTGTGTGTGTGCCCAGAGGAGAAAGAAATGCAGGTTGTCGTAATGAAAAACCTGAATCTTCCCCACGGCCCCCCTGCCCCTTCCCTGTCTGCTCCCCATCTCCCCTCTGCCCTCCCTCCGGTCCCTCCATTTCTTCTTTCCTCCCCAGGGCTGGATGAGTGTCTAGGTCAAAACAACTGGCTGATTCTACCAACTCCGGAATCTAGCGAGTGGGGCTAGGTGAAAACCGGGAATCTGCGGATTTCTTCTCACAATGCGAGCACCCATCATTGTCTGCCTGAACTTTTCACTTTTCTGCTAGCTGAGCTGGCATCTGAAGACCCCAGATGTTGGCCATAACTCTGACTCATCAGGAGAGGGAGGATTTGCGGGAAGCAGAAGGACCAGTTAGCCTAATAAGGATTCCCAGGGGTCCTGCCAAATGATCTTTGCGAAGGGTCTGCGAAGTGCCCCTGCTCTCCCCATACAGTTTCCAGATTTCCCTGCTATGAACCCACAGCCTTGATCCTCCAAAAGCCTAGCCAGCGCACATGCACTTTCTTCCAGGCATACAGGCACTTCCCTCCTCCCACACTGGTGCTGTTACAAATCATGTAAGAAACGGCATCCTGTGGTGCCAGGGAGATCCAATGGGGGAGCCCTAGGTGTGTCAGGACTTCGTGCATCATTTGACACAACAGCATCGGTTTTCCCCTCGGCCTCCCTCCTGCCTGGGGCTGTGCCCCCCACCTTCAGGTACGTTGGCAGGCTGACAGGCAAGCACCGTGCTGTTGCCCAACCCTCATTTTCACTGGCTTCCAACTTTCCATGACTGATGCTCCTTGGCCTGCAATGTCCTGTCTCTTTCCACCCCAGCGTTCACACCCCTGCTCCCTCTGGGCAGCTCCCTTCCGCAGCTACTTACACACCTGTTTGTCAGGCTGCTACAGAAATGGGTCTCGCTCGGTGAGATGCTGGGACAGAGGCCCTTCCTGTGCCACCGGAGGACACAAAGCACACGCCACACACCACTGCCCCTCTGTGTCTAGCTCCTTGCTTCCCAGGGCCAGCTCACACTTTGTTTTCCCAGTCCCATGCCTCCGGGTCTCCTCCTCTGCCTTCTTTCTCCTTAAGAAAGGTGACCTCCGGGGTTCCAGCCTGACTCCCGGGCTCTGCTCCCTGGCGGCTGGTGGCCAGGAGTGGTGGCTGTGAACTTATAAGCAGCCCCCAGCTGCCACCCCTGGGCGAGAAGCCCTGTCTAAGCATCTCAGGTAACATCATGCCTCCTCTCAGCTTAAATGTCAAGTCTCTGGGAAGCTCCTGGAAAGGAGACAGTGTGTGTCAGACTAGAACACGCTTCTGCTTTAAAGTCAGAAAAACTTGGGATGAAACTCCAGCCCAGCCATCTGCTGGCTGTGCCAGGAAAGCGACATATTCCACTTGGGCTTCATTTCCTCACCTGAGCCACGGGGAAGTGACAGCAGCCAATGCCTGCAGAGTACCAGGTGTGCTGCCAAGGGCTTCAGGGATGTTAATCCAGGTAGTCTCACGACAAGCCAGATGGTGGGCATTGCTATGATCATCCCCGTTTTATGGATGAGGATGCCGAGGCCCCGTGCGGTTGGATCACTTCCCAGGGATACAGAACTACAAAGTGGCCGTCCAACCGTGCCTCGCCCTGAATCACTATCACAAGCTGCCTCTCACGCTCACCCTGTGTGGTCCTTGGGCTGCGAATACCCATTCCCTGGTGCAGAATGGGCACTCAGTAAATGCAAGATGGTCTGACCGTTGTTGGTAATTTAGACACGGGGACTTCAGGCAGGCCAATGGATGGAATGGATGCAGTGAGGGAAACCAGCAGACTCGAAAAGGAGGAGCAGGAGCACTTCTGGGGAAATCATGCCCTTTCTGTCTTCACTTCCTGGGGCTGCTGTGTTTATAACAAATTGCCACAAACCCGGTGGCTTGAAACAACAGAAATTGATCCTCGCGCAGTCTGGGAGCCAGAAACCTGAAATCCAGGTGTTAGGAGGGCCATGTTCCCTCAGAAGGCCTTAGGGAAGAATCCTTCCTTGCCCCATCCGGTTTCTGGTGGCTCCTCGCACCCCCTTATGGTTGCATCACTCCAATCTCTGCCTCGGTCCTCACATGGCTGTTTGTGCTTCCCAGTATCTTTCCTTTTTTTGTCTCTTAGGAGGACACCCAGCTTGGGGTCAGGGCCCACCTTAAATAAAATACAGGATAACTTCATCTCAAGATCCATAGTCCAAACAAGGTCATGTTCTGAGGTTGTGAGTGGACTTATCTTCCTCAGGCCACTATTCAACCCAACTGCTGCTTCTTACAAAGCGAGGATGATGTGAGAAGTGCCTGTGCTCTCCTGGGTCTCCGAGGAAGGTGACATTGTGCCATTGGCAGGAAGATGTGTGGTGGAGACAGCCTCAAAGAGCTGCCCTCAGTCTCATGGTTGCTGGGGACTGGGGCTTCATGAGAGAACAGCTGAGTGGAAGAGGAGCCACCAGAGATTGGCATGGCCCCCAGCGCATGTGGGAAGCCAGCATGTAGTCTGAGCTCGGCTGGGGAACCCAGACCCAGTACTGAGACTCTGTGTGACCCAGCACAACAGGGGCTGGCTGCTGTAGCTGTCCTGCTGGGAGAAGGCAGCTGGACTAGAGCATCCCAGGGGAGAGAGACCCGGAGGTGAGCCCGTGGGGTCCCTGGAGGCAGGTGGAGAAAGAAGGCTTGGGGATCAGGCTCAGTACCACAGATGAGCATGGCCTGCACTCTGACAGCACCGACTCCTCCTGCAAGAAGTTGAGTTGCATCGCTTGGGCCAGAGGGTGGTGATGGACAAGATGGGGTCCCCAGCCTTAGGGACTGGTGGGTGTCTCTAACTAGCCAGGAGTGCACACAGGTTGGGTGCACAGAGAGCTCTGCAGGCTGTTCCCACAAAGGGTTTCATCAGCACAGGTGATCCAGAGATTCTCCGTTTCGGTGGGAAAATGTGATGGGAGGCACAGCAAATGGGACAGTAAGGCTGAGTGAGGAGCCCCAATCCCTTCCCAAGTGCTAAGACCAAGGTTCTTCTTAGAGCTGCTTTTCAAAATGAGGATTTGTCACTCTTGCCAGTCCTTCAGTCCTGTTGGACATTTGATGGGCATGGTTCTCCATGTACCCCCAGGTGGATGGCACTCTCAGAAGATGCTGCCTCTGAGATGGGCTTAGTGCTCCCAGATTACAGAGGAGTAAACCAGGGTTCCAGGAGGCTTGGTGATTTGCCCCAAAACACCCAGCTAATTAAACGTGGGCTCAGAAAAGCATCCAGGGATTTAGAATCCCAGCCTCAAGGTGACATGATTTTCCTTGGTCCTAGGCATGTTTGCCTTTGTGGGGTCCTTCCTCCATAAGAAGATATTAAAAATTACATTTTATGATTATATTGGTAAAAAAAAACATGAATATAATCCAGACTGAATTAAAAACTGAAATGTTTTCTTCAACCCCCCAAATTCAGAATGGTTCCAACCAGCCCAGCATGGCTTTGGGGGCCCCTTAATTGCTCAGCCCCAGGTTGGCCTGGTTTTGCTCTGCTCAGGCTGTCTCCCTTCCAATATCTCAGTCACATGTGGCTCCCTTCCCTACCCACACCCCAGGCCATGGCAGAGGCTGGATCATCGGAGAAGTAGGGCTTTTCCCTCCTCATACTTACATGGTCCCCTGAGATGTCACCCGCCTCCCGTCTGCATATGCATTTCTCCAGACTCTCCTTCTCTAAGTAACCTTCCTTATAATGCAGGCCAACGAGGAGCCCTCACTAGGAATTCCCTTTCTACAAACTCTCTTGAAATTCCCTTTGAACCTTGTGTCTCCTCGCCTCACTCTAAGTCTAAAGGGAGGGGTCCAAGCTCTCCTGCGGGCCAGCCTCCCACTCACACCAGCAAAGCCTGATAAGAATCTGGGCACACGGAGCCCTCTGAGTGTTGCGTTAGCAGGACAGTCCTTAGGCCACATGCACTTAAGTACTTGCTGTTTCCTTTTCCTGCTGGGGAATCTTGCAATCTTCTCCTGCTTTTCACCTGGCAAAATTTGTAAGCCTTCTTCAAAGCCTCAGGTCAAGCCTCCACCTCCAGAAGCCCTCCTTTAGCTTTCCAGGTGGAGAGCACATCTCTCCCTTAGCCCACTCTCTCCAGTTCCCAGCCTATGCCTAGGAGTCGCTGGGGGGTCCAAAGACATATTCCACCCCAGCCCCAGCCCACACTCAGGAGTCAGGAACAGTGACCTTTCACCAGCCTGTCTGGGCTGGACCCCAAGGAACATCTCAGGTCAGGCTGCCAAAAGGCCAAGACGTCTGGTTCTCGGAATCTCTTCCTATCCTCTCCATTAATTAAAATCACCTTCAATTCTTAATTAACGGGGAATGGATTATTTAGGCCAGTGGTTCTCCAGCCTGGCTGCACGTTAGACTTATGGGAAGCTTTTACAAAATTCTAAAGCCTGAGCTTCCAGCTGAACGCTTCTTGCATCAGAAAAGCTAGGAATGGCCCCAGGGTCAGTATTTTGGGTAATTTTAAAAAGGCTTTTTGGGTGAGTTCTAACTACCAGGGGGTGGAAAAGAACTCATCTGGGTGATGAGTTTTCTCATCCAAGGTATCTCCCTTTTGTTCTCATGATGTCTATGTTGGTTTATTTTTTGAGTCAAGGGATCCCTGTGGAGGCTGGCTGGGAAGAGGCCGGTGGCTCTTACAGCTGCTGGGAGGGCTCAAGGGACAGTATGATCCAGCTGCCTGCCTTTGACAAGTTTGTCTTCATGGTCTGTGGCCCCAGAGAAAAACAAGACCCAGAGAGGCTGAGTGTCTGACACGAGGTCACACAGCCTGCGGATGGCAGAGCTGAGCTGATATGTCAGGTTCTTTGAACAAATGACTCAGTGGTGGCCTGGGACAGAGGGGCTCCTTCTAGAGGACATGAAGAGTCTGAGGGTGGTGTGGTGCTAGAGCACCTCGGAGGCTGCAGAGGTATTAGGATTTGGTAACAACTCCCAGCCTGCTCTCAGTGCAGGCTCTGGGCATATCTCATTGCCTCCTCCTAGTAAACAGACATGTGCAGGGATGGGCCCTCTCCACTCCCTGTCCCTTCCCCAGCTTTTAGCTCTAGATGCTCCAAGCAAACTCTTTGACGGCTGAGGCACTGAGTCACCCGTGCCGCTCTTTGGGGACCCAATGCTCCTCTCCAAGCCTGGGTAAAGGGGAGATGTTTAATTTGTCAGACAATGCCACAGGATGTTTACATGGGTGTGGGATGTGACAAAACGCAGCAAACCGTGAATATCGTAAACCTGTTGGCGGCTTCTCCTCCTCCATGTGATAATTAAAGAGACAGTTTGGGTCACACGTGCAAAGTGGCAGCTTTGGGGTGGGAAGTCACAGGAATGGGGTGAAGCAAGGGAAAGAAATGTCCCGTCTGCTACCATGACAAGACTCCAGGCCAGGGCGCAGCCTGCTCTGTCCTCTTCCTCACGGCTAGAGCGGCAAGGTGTCCCAGGATCCTGCACACCCTTCCTTCTTCTGTCCCTGACCTGTGATGTGAGTTGGAGGCAGAGCTGTTATCTTCTTTGGCCCCTGGACTAACCCTAGGAGTTAAGAGCTACTACTGGCCCATTTTACAGTAATCAGATTATCACTGTTACCACCACCATCACAGTTAACACTGGCGTGTATTTACTCTGTGCAGAGCTCTAAGTCCTTTATACATGTCAATTCATTTAATCCTGCAACAATCCTGGGAGTAAGTAAAATTATTATCTTTATTTTATAGATGGGAGAAACTGAGGAACAGGGAGATTGATTGATTTGCCCAAAGTCACGCAACTAGAAAGCAGAAGTGAGGAAATAATCCATTCGTTTGCTGAGAGAGTACAACTGGAAACTTGGGGGCAAATGGTATAGATGAGGTCCCAACCCTCACAGAGCAGGCAAAGTAACCCACCAAACAGCTTTGCATGACCATGCCCTTGGCATGCTCTCTTGCGCTCTCTCTCTTTGTGTGTGTATGCACATGTGTGCACATGCACACATATGTCTGAGAGCTGAATCCAGAAACCTATTTGTACTGGTACATTTTATTTGGAACCAGCCACAGTTTTTGGCTAGCCAGCTGATCATACAGTAGATCTTGACAAATGTACTAATGGAGTTAAACTGAATTGAATCCAGCACAAGTCCCATCTTTGGGCTTCTATAGACTGGAAATGCAGAAAAATTAGACCCAAGGAGCCAGCGTAGACACGCAGTTGAAGGGCAGGCTTTAGAATTTTGTCTGGCTCAAGACCAATTCCTGCATGTAGCAGCTGGGAAACCTTGGGCCAGTTACTTAACTTCTCCATGCCTTAGTTTTTCTCACTGTAACAGGAGCTGAGGGCAGTCCCCACCTCACCGGATGAAATGAATATAAAGCACTTAGAACAATGTCTGACACACCGCACTCAGTAAATTAGAGCTATTGTCATCAGCAGCAGCGTTACAATTAATCAGACGTGTGTCTCTCAATCTCTGTGCCGAAGCACGCTGGGGATGATTCGTTTTGCTCAAGCTGACAAGTAGTAAAAACCCAGGAGGGGTGTCAGATTTCACACTCCCGAGCTGATATAGTGTCCAGGGCACTGAGATTACAAGGCAGAACAGAGAGGGTCTGGTTCCAGCTCTCACGTTGGACAGGGACACCCTCCTGCCCCTGACTGTGGTCTCAGCATTCTCATCTGTAAAATGGGGAGCGCACCACATAACAACCTTCTCAGACCTCCTCTAGCTCTCACTTTCTATAATTGCTAGGAGTCTCTCTCCTATCTCCTTCCTGCCAGGAGCATCTGGGGCTGCCACCCAGGACTCTGAGAGTCACTCTGGGTTGGGGGCGCTTTGGGGTGGGGATGGGGACATAAGCCTGGGCCTGGGTTGCTAGCTCTTTGATTTATAGGTAAGGAAGCCGAGAGGTAGGGCAAGATTTCAGCAAGTTCGTAGAAGACTGGTCTGGGGTGGGGGCTGCTGACCCTGTCCTCGTCCCTGAGCCGGCCTGGTGATCCAGGCAGGTGCAAGAGCATGCCAAGGTCACGCCTGTGTGAAGGGTGGAGCTTGTGTTTTACTCCTGGTCCATCTGGCTGTACATTCTTTCTTCTCTCTACCGTGTGAGGCCCTGCCAGCCCAAGAATCTGTGCTGCTGAGAAATAAGTTTGGGAAAATAGTTTTGGCTTAAAACCTGTGATTTTTTTTTTTTTAAAGGCCTACTTCTAGGAAATTTTCAAGGACTCTTAAGAATTGATGTAGCCACTTCCCTTCTCCAGAACCATGTATGGAAGCCTCATGCTCTAGGAGGAAGGATGAAATCACACACTGATTCAGCACTTACTGTATACCAGGCTTTGTTCTAAGAATTCTGCATGTACTCACTCATTTGCTTTTTTAACGGCACCAGGTTAGAAGTTTTATCCTTGATTTTTCAGATGAAGAAATGGTGGTTTCCTACAGCTAGATGCTGGTAAAGCTGGGATTTGGTCCCACTTGACTGGTCAGGAGTGCAGGCTCTTAATCACCATGTAGGCTGCCCTGTAAGTCAGAGATCATATCAAGATGCTGGGTGGCCTTAGATTTGAAGCCTGACTCCTTGGTCTGCTCATTGTGTGATCTTAAATGAGTCCACGGCCCCTGGGCCCCATATTCCTGCCCTGGAAATAAGGATAAGACAGTCTATACTGCAGAACTGTGACTAGGAATTATGGCTAACATAGACCCCCAGCTCTCAGATGGAGCCTGGTGGAACATATAAGCACTCACCAAATGAAATTCTTATTTGGATTTAGAGGAATAGCATACTGTTGGTTGGGCACTGACTGTAAAACTTAATTACTCTGAAATTCATAGAAATTAAGATGGAGCCTAAAACAATATCCCCTATACTAGAGGGGAAAGATTAAAACCATTCTGGGAAGGGCACCTGGGTGACTTAGTTCAGCACCTGCCTTCGGCTCAGGTCATGATCCCAGAGTCCTGGGATCTGGTTCTGCATCAAGCTCCTTGCTCAGCAGGGAGTCAGCTCCTCCCTCTACCCCTCCCCTGCTTGTTCTGTCTCTCACTCTCTCTGCCTCTCAAGTAAATAAATAAGATCTTTAAAAAAGTAAAATTAAAAAAAATTCTGGGGAAAACATCCATAGAGACCCTTTCTAGAGCATTTACATGTTATTTGCAACTGCCATGCTAATTTGAATGAGTGGTCAGTCGCTGATAGGTCCCTGACAAGTGTCTGGGTCTGTTCAAGAAAACAAGTCTTCTGAGGGCTTGGGTCTGGGAGGAAGGAAACTACTTATTGAAAGGCAGTCTCTGGTTCACACTCTCATCAGTGCAGACAGGTCCTCCTCTGAGGATCAAAATCAAGTATGTGGTTGTTTTTTGCGGATTTTTCTTGCTCAGAATCTTCACAATGCCAGGGATGGAAAGCCGCTCGAAGAACCCAATGCTCAGCACCTCTAGGTGTGCATGAGGGCCCAGGGTAGCCTGGAAAGGCAGGCATAGGGAGAGGGACTCTCCTCCTCTTCCTTCCAGATAGCCAGTGAATGTGCTGGAGGCTCTTTGGGCAAGATCAAGATGGCAGTGCCCAGGTATGAGAGGTCCCTATGCAGGGGGCGGGAAGGTAGGGGTGGCTGGGAGTTCAGGCCCACAGGGGAGCCATCCAAAGGCTCAGCTCCCCAGCCCCAAAGTTGAGACTACAGAAGCCATGCAGCCCCGGGTCAGGCCAAAGCAGTGAAACCATCTGAAGTGTGTTACTTACACTGACTCATTTGCTCCTTCCAACAACCTGGAGAAGTAGATATTATTAGCCTGGTTGCCCAGAGAGGAAACTGAGGCACAGTTGGTAACTAGCTTCCCCATGCAGCTAGAAGGGATGATGGGGCTGTGGAGTCTGGCAGTGTGAGTCTGGAGTCTGAACTTTGGTCTCCCGTGGTCATCCCTCATGGATGCGTGTCAAATGCTGTGTAGATGAAGGGGGTACTTTGAGGCAGGGGTAGGGAGGATGAGAAGTGGAAACGCTTCTTGACCTCTGTAATTCCCTCCTCCTGGTGGGCCTACGTCTGAAGTGGGCTTCTCTGTGGGTTACTTTGCTTAGAACAGACCTGGCTGACAAGCCCTGTGGAGTGTCCAGATCTCAACCCAGGACTTAGAAGCCAGAGTGCAGAGGGACCAGCACCAGGAGGGGAGACCACAGCCTGGCGGTCCTGAAGCCTACGTGAAGGAGCCTCTGCTACTTTCCTCAGGGAGGGGGCCTGCCTCTGATACCCCACCTCACTTGCCTACCCAGCCTTCTTCTCCTGGCAAAGTACAAAAACAGCAAATAAAATCTTCAAACTTGTTGTCCTTTTTCTTTCTCAAAGATGTCACTGGTCTGTGGTTGCCATGGAGACACCTGCCAGCTTCTCTGAAGTCTCAGCTCCCTCCAGCGGCCTTGGCAGCCTCCCCCCTCCCCACCCCCCTCGCCTGCCTGGCCCTCTGCCTGGCCCTCACTCTGCCCATCTCAGCGCCCCACCTCTGCCGGCCCTCACAGGTCCCCCAGCCCAGCCTCCTGTTGGTCCTGTTCCTGCAGGAGGGGTGGGCAGAGTGGGAGCCTGCTGTGCTCGGGTGGAGGAGCCCTTCAGAGGAGCCCGGCACACAGGCGGCTAAGTGACAGTAATGAGCTCCCGGGTGGCATGGGCCTGCCAGGGGCGCTGGGACGTGCCTGAGCCGCCCGAGGGGCCATACCCACTGCACCGCTGGCTCCCTGTCCCTGCTGCAGCTTCCTCTGTTCTCTGGAGCTCTCTCTTCATCCTCCCAAGCCCAGAAGGCTCCAGGGTGGTTGAGAAGGAAGACTCTGTGAGACCTGGTTACCCTGACCTGGGGCAAGTTATTTCACCTCTCAGAGCCTCACATCCCCATCCACAACATGGATGACTAAGGCTTAGCTATGGGGCACCACTGTGCAAAACCTGGTCCACACTAGATGCTGTAGGGACATTCCTTCCTTCCTCTCTGCCTCCCATTGTTTCCACCCCCTTCTGTCATCCACATCTCCGTGAACCCACTTGGCTTCTCTCTCTTCTTCTCCACAGCCCTCCCTCTGTTCCTGCGTCCCCCGGCATCACTGCTGACTCAGCCAGCGGAGCCAGCAGCACCCGCACGGCCTCCATCCTTCCCAGGGTCACAGGCCTTCATGGGAAAGTGGGTGGGGGAGGTCCCGTCTCCAGAAGGGACAGCCTTGGCCTCTGATGGAGAGCCAGTGAGAGCACAAGAACAGGAGTGATGGCCAGGGAGAGCATTTATTGAGCACTTGCAGTGTGCCAGACTCTATTTGAGAAGCTTTCCACATATCAGCTCATTTTATCATCCTTGGGACCCTTTACCATCACCATCCTGAGTTTGCATCTCCAAAAACCAAGGAGTGGCAGGAAACGAGGGAAAACCACTCGATGACGTGCATGTGACACAGAAGGGGGAGGGGAGAGAGGAGGTCTGGGAGCTCAGAGGTCTGGGTTTCCTTCCTTTGCTAGTGTCTCTGTTAGCTTTGAGACAGGTTCTCCCATTATATCCCAAGGACAGGGTTACCCACAGTCTCTCCCACCTCCCTCCTCCTGAGTCTATCGGGGCCCCTGACTCAGGGAGGATAGCTGTCTTCTCGGTTCTCCCTGCCAGGCGTGGGGCTGTCTCAGCATGCGCAGCTGGCACAACTCTGCCTCCTTTGGCACAACCTGTACCAGGGGGTTCAGTGAGAGGCTTCCTGCTGCCCGTGCCATCTCCGGGAGGCCGGGGCCTGGCTACCCCTCTCATCTCCCCTTCTCAAGCAGAGAGGATAGGCTACGCCAACTGCCTCCTTACTGCCAAGGACACGCTCGCATTTCCGGAGCAAGGATTTACTAGCCGGCAGACAGCAGGCCCTGACAGGGACACAGTGTGGTGACAGGTCGAGGGAAAGAGCTGGCCGAGAACTCTCATCTCCGGAGGCCTCTGCCCGTGACGGCTCATCAATGTTTCACCGTCCCTGGCTATTGGCTACTCTGATTCTCAGCTGTTCCACCACAGGTCCTAACTGCGAAGGGATGGCCCTTCACTGGCTCCACCGCCACCTTCATAATTCAGAGCAGCCTCTCTAGATGGCTCGGCCCACACACTTGATGCTTAGGTGCACGCTCCAAGCACATGAGATTCCAGGAAAAAGGTCCTTCTACAGGAGGTCTGAGGGAGGCCACAGATGCTGCATTCCTAGTTGTCCCAACACTACCTGTAGATAGTGAGAGCCTAGATGACCAGGACTGCCTGGTCCTGGCAGAGTCTAGGACCTAGGGCTCGCTGGAGCCACATATCCTCCCCTGCCCCAGGCCCTCTTCTCCTTCGGGAACCAGACACCAGACAGTTGTTCTCAGCGGCTGCTTATTACTCAGGCTTACCCATGAGCACGTTTGAACTAAGACCACGAAGTTCCAGCCATGGAATCCAACATCTGGTTCCTTTCTTGGAGGACACAGTCCTCGCAGACCCCTCTGGCCTCACACACTGACAAGTGTGCCCAAGTGAGAGCTGCACAGATACGCTCTGCCATCCACACTCACTCCTCAGCCTGAATACACAGAACCTGACAGAGGTTAGGAGGGGTGGGGAAGCCTGGAGAGGATGCTATGAGTGTCCAAATATAGGCTTGGCTACTCTAAAAGCTCCCAGGTGAGGATCTGAGGGTCACAGTGAATCTCTAACAGAAGGGGCTAAGAATAGGCAAGAATCTTGCATTTGCCTTCTGCACTGCATTCCAACCTTAGGAATTTGCTGTAGGAAAGGTCATGACCTTCTTCCACTTGGGTGTACTCTCCTATCCATAAAAGGGTACTTCTTAGCTGGATCATGTCTAGAAAAGGTTTCAACCATCAGGCCAAGAGAGTCTATGCACACACAGACATAGGAGGATGGAGCAGATGACATCTCAAGGTCACTAGCAAGTCAGAGGAATCTATGAATTCCCTACCATCTCTTGGGCATCATGGAAAGAAAAAGGCCCATCCCTACCGCAGTTTGTGGTCTTCGCTTTGATTAAATCTCAAGATTAATTTTTCCCAGTGACAGAGTGGCCAGCCTGGAAGCCATAATCCCTTCAGTAGTTCAACATGTTTATGAGGGTGAGAGGGTGCTTAATGCTGCAGTTAAAATGCTAAGCTGAGTAATCAGTTCATTAGGAATTTACTCAATATGTTTGCTGTCTGCAGCTGGGCCCCACTCCCCTGGATAGAGATAAATCAGCAGACAATGCAGCCAGTGACAAGATAAACTCTTCCAACATTGACAGCAACACTCGGAAATGCCCCAACCCAGAGGAGAAGTCTAGTCCAGCCCTCCACAAGGTCATGGACCAAGGCAGGTTGCGGACCAGAATTAGGGAGAACTCTTGGTGTAGAGTATGCCCAGGGGCTGGACTTTAAGCCCTGGAAAGAACACAAGGTGAAATAAGGCTGGCTGCAGCTCAAAAACCCTTGATTATCACGAGCCAATGAGCCAGAGTGTCTTGGGTTAAGTTCTCCCAGAAGACTCTGAGATAAGGATTCAAGGGCACATAGTTTATTGGGGAGGTGGTCCCTGAAAACATAGGGCGGGTGTCGAGGAAGTGAGGTAGGGAAGAGAGGGCAGCTAATAAAAGGTGTGTTCTTAAGCATGTTGCAATGGTGGACAACTGGAGCTTGGTCCCACTGGGACCTTGTCAGGGCTCTCCCTGCTGAGGGGTTAGGGCGTTGGGATTGGAGGGCCCACCAGTCAGCGTTTGAGAGCTGTTCTCACAGTGAAATTCCTCAGCACTTCTGGCCTGTGTACCTGCCTGGGCAGAGTGTGCCCCAGTGGCCAGAGAAGACCCTTAAACCAAAGATGCAGAGGGTGGTGATGGAAGCAGTTATGAACTGAAATGGTGGAGTCAAGGGGGTAATAAGCAAGACCCAGTAAGACTACAATTCCCACAAGAGTAATCTTAGAAGACACTTCAGACCCATGGACTAATGAGTTTCAGTTTCTGATCCTAACAAGAAGAATGGATGCGTCCCTGAAAAGGGTAGGACCCCTAATCCCCAAAGCGCCAGGACTTTTTTGGGGAACTTAGCAGGTAACAAGGCCTCCTAGGGGGATTCATTCAGGTTTACAGAGGGCCTCTGGGGTGGCAGGCATGCATTTCAGTGGAACTGTTCCTGGGTTAGAAATGAGCAGGATGTTGGAGACATGCCAGGCACTTCTCTGGGTAGAGAATGGCCAACAGAGGTGCCCCGTGGTTAGGAAGGAGCATCTCAATTGAAATTTTAATAAATCATCTGGAAGACGGCGTACACAGTGAGAGCTGGAAATCTGCAAATGGCACTAAGTTTTTTGGGGGAAGTGAAATGTCAAGCCAATGGGGATACACACTACAGAATCCCACAAGGGTGTGTGTGAGTGGGCAGGAAAGTGACAGATGAGATTCGGTGTGGGCAAGTGTAAGATAGTGTATTTAAAGACAAATATCTCAAACTCTACAGGACTTCCTTCTGAGATGATGCATACCACGGTGGTTTATTTTAAGAAGAGTAAGGAGGGGAAGGAGAACTGACATTTATGGAGTGGCTACTAGGTGCCAGGTGTTTCATGGGTTTTGTTGAATTTTCTGCATGCTCCATGAGGAAATGTGGCTCAGAGGGGCAAAATAAGTTGCTCCAGGCCACATAGCTGGGGTGGGGCTGAGATTCTGATTCAGTCTGTGTTCTGTCTCGTCTGTTCCATGAGGATATGAGCCCAAAATGCGAAGTGACCTGAAGACCACCAGGGACCAGCCACATTGAGAGGATACTGGAAACAGAGGCCACAGGCTCCTGGTTGCCCCTTCCTCTCTGGCCTGTCTTGCTTAGTCTCATTTCTGGGTATTTCAATGAAACATTTTAGTATCCCAGGCCCATCTGGGCCCTCTCTTTTCTTTATTTATTCCCTTTCCCTTGGGGAAATACCATCGTATGCTGATGAATCACAAGTCTATGTCCCCAGACCCAGCCTCACCTTGAGCTCCAGCGTCACAATTGGATTCTCAGGACATCTTCAGCAGGATATCTCACAGGCATCCCACACCTAACAGGGTCGTAAACATGCAACCCTCCTCCCCCCAGGAGCCTCTGCTTCTGCAAGTCTCCTCATCCCAGGAAATGACAACTCACAGAGGCTACCCTTCCACCTCTGCAAAATGAATGTATCTGGAGAAGGTCAATGGAAGGGAGGAATGGTGAGCAGAGAGTTGTGAAAGGTGTAGAACCACTTATTTTTAAAAGATGAGAGTGAGAAGGGATGGCCAGAAGCCCAAGGAAACATGATATATGTAGCAAGCAATCAGTGGGTTTCAAATCCCACCGATTAATGCAAA
The DNA here is from genome assembly GCF_048164855.1 of Canis lupus baileyi. Taxonomy (NCBI): domain Eukaryota; kingdom Metazoa; phylum Chordata; class Mammalia; order Carnivora; family Canidae; genus Canis; species Canis lupus. The sequence continues at coordinate 63,279,958 of NC_132844.1, read as the reverse complement.
TCCAAGGGTGGTGGGATCAGGGGATGGTGAGGATTAGGGATGGCCCTTAGAAGTGGGGAAAGAGAGATGATAGGAGCAGAGCAGAGGAGGCCCCAGGCCTACCAGCCATTGCCATACTGGGAATCCTACCCACCCTCCCCGGCTCTCCGCTCCTCTCTACCTCAGGTCCTCTCTTTGTCTCATCCAAACCCCACTTCTCGATGGCTCTGGTGCTGCAGGGCAGTGAGAGGGTAAGCAGCTCTGGTGTAAGCTAACATCTCAGCCTTATAGAGCCTGGAATGGAGAATGGGGCCCCCAGACCCCCCTTGGCTGGTGCACAGCAGGCCCCAGGCTTCCCAGCCAGAGTAGCAGCCCTAGTTTTTCCCCAGCTGGGGCTCAAGAAGGAAAAGGAATAGTTCCTCTTGTTGGGAAGATGAAGCCAAACAGAAAAAAAAAAAAAAAAAAAAGCTGTAAAGTCACTGGATTGGAAAATGAGAAAGCAGAATAAATAGGCTCTCAGGAGGGAAATAGGTCTTCCCCGCTCTTTGAACAGGAATAAACGGGGAGAGCGCCTGTCAGGAGGGGACCCACGTCTGGAAATAGGTGGCTTGGCCCCATCAGGAGCCACAAGAAGAGGGTGCCAGGGAGGCTGAATATTCTCTCCAGCCTACCCCTTCCTTCTCTAGGACCACCAGGCAGCAGGGGCTCTATCTGACAGCCGCCTGCCTGTCCCCTCCCCATCCATGCCCCATCTGCCATTCCCTATGCCCTGTTCCTCCCTGACACCACTCCTCTGCCTCCTGACAACACTCCTCTGCCTCCTCTGTTCTGCTGAAACAAAGCCACCCCTCTTCTCAGTCTCACTTCCTGTAAGGGAAGTCTCTCTTCTCATACCTGCCTGAAGCATAGTCCTATGATGGATCAACCCTCTACTTGTCTCCCCATCTCTGCGGCACCTGCCTGTCACTCAGTCTCTTGACTGAGCCATTTGTCTAGCCTCCTGTGGCTCGTAGTGCATAATCAATCTATGTTTCAATGTCTCCTCCTCCAGGAAGCCCCCCTTTATCCCTTCAACCCTCTGGTGGACTAAATGCTTCCTCCTTGTACCATTTTAGATTAGGGGTAATTCCAATTATGGCACAAGCTCCCTGGTCTGGTCTTGAAGGTGAAACACTCCCTGTATGGAGTCTCACCTCCTCGGTCTCCTTGAGAGCAGGTCCACTTCCATATCCCCCAAGGCTTCAGGGTGGTGGGCTAGGTCATGACTAGGATACAGACTCACCCTGGGGAGTGTGAAATGCTAGGAGAAAACCCAAGAAAGGGATGGACTTAGCCACACAAAAAGAACCTGGGGCACATCCCCCCTCCCCCTGCCACCAGCACCCTGCAACACACAGAGGCACACACACCTCACAGCGCCCAGAGACAGACAGACAGACACCCCCACGCAGCCTGCCTCCATTCCGCTGCCCTCTCTGTTTCCCTGCTGGTCCACTTTATAGTACTTGCAAACCATCAATGATCTCCCACCAAAATAAAATCCCCACACAAACACCAAAGCACCCCCCTTTCCCCAAACACCCGACACTCCCCGTGCTTCAGCGCTATAAGGAACTTCAAACAAGCCTGTCCAACCTCTTCGCTTCACCGATGAGAAGACTGAGGCCCAGAGTAGGGCAGTGCCTGACTGAGGTGGCATATCTAAGAGCGGCAGCCGGGGACACCACCCCAGCTTCGCCTGGTAGAGGAGGCCAGGCATTCAAGACAGAGAGGAAGGGAGGGGAGGAGAGGTGGACAGCCCACGGAGGGCCCTGGGGACACAAGGAGGACACAGGGAAGGCCCCCTTGGGAAGGAGAGAAGTGGGAGAGGACACAGGTCACACTCTGAGCTCCAAGGAAACGCTCCTTTCCCATTCTCCTGGCCTCCTGTCAAGGTAAATGACTTCCCTCAGGGTCTGCCCCCACCCAGTCCCCCCCCCCCCACACACTTCCTCTGCCTGATTTGGGAAAAATCACAATGAAAAGGTGGAAAGTAGAGAGACCAGGAAGAAAGTCTGCCCACCGGCTCCCGACTCCTCCCTCACATCTGTCTGTCCATCTGTCTCCATTCGTTTCCCTTCCCTGACTCACCCCTCCTGCCCACTCCACGCATGTGCCGGGGGACCCCCGGTTTCAGGCTCCCCACTTGGACCACCTCACCCACATCTGCTCCTCCAGCATGCTGCCCTCCGCGGCCACTTCCCGAAACCTCTCTGGGGGCCCCCTCTCCTGTCCCTCCTGTCTGTCTCTCCGTCTGCCAGGACTTCCAGGGAAGCTGCGAAGCCACCCGTGGGACTGCGCAGCCGTGGGGGTCGGGATGGCACGGGCAGCGAAGGGAGGGCTCCAGCTGGCCCCGAGCCTACCAGCCTGCCGGGGAGGGAGGGTCCCGGCTCCAGGAGCCAGGGGAGGGCTCAGGCCGGCTGCTTCCCGCTTGCCTGCGGGCCGGGCCAGGCCCAGAGGGAGCCAACGTCTTGTCAGTGTCCCGCGGAGGCCAGGGAGGAGATGGGACCAATTAATCCACATTTGCCTCTCCAGATTGGAGTGCAAGTGGGGAGATGGAAGGATTAACCTTTTCAAAAATGTAATTTCATAAAATCATCTCGCTCGGCCCGGACTCTTTCTTTATTACTGTTATTTATGGCGTGTCCATGCTTCAGGCTAGCGCAGGTGTAGGGAGATAGAGGAGGGGCACAGAGACAGCAACAGCGGCCCGGGGGAGAGAGGAAGGGGTCACCCCACCCTGCCAAGCCCCGGCCCCCCAGGGCACCTGCAGCTCCTCTGTGGAGTTGTTAGTCCCTGGACTGAGCTTCAAGACACTCCCACCTGTCACATGAAGGAATTGTTTTTGTGGCCCTCCTCAGCCCTGTGCTTCTCCGTATTTGCCTGCTCCCTGCCCTCTTTCTGGAAGGCACCAGGGCTGGTGCTGCAGGGTTCCTGGGCAGCCACCCACTGCACCTAGGCCTGCCAGGACAGAAACATCGGAGGACCCACTGCTCCCTGGCTCAGATCATGGGCATCAGGCCCCCTCCTCTGCCCACAAGGCTGAGGTGGGAGGCAGCAAGGCCCTACGTGATCCCGCCCTGCCTGTTGCCACCCCTCTCCCTTCTCGTCACCTTGCAGGCCATCATTAGGACTTTGGCTTTTATTGTGAGCAAACTCGGAAGCCAGTGCAGGATCTGGAGCAGAGAAAGGGAACGACCCGCCTTATCTTCAAAACTGCTGCTCCCGTGTTCTTTCTGGGGCCTGATCTGCCCAGGCTGCTCCATTCCCTGCCCATTGGATCTCCATCCCCATCCCGGGACCCGATGGACCTCTCTCTTCACTCATTTAACAATGTTCACTGGTTCGCTGGGTGCCCATCTCACGGTGTGCCTGGAAGTCAGGGAGGAGAAAGATGTGCCCCTGCCCTTGCTCTTGCCCAGGTCTCCACCTTGTGGAAGAGATGAGATTCCCTCACCCCAGCAACTCCTAGAAAGAGCACCAGGTAGACTTCTAATGTCCCAGGCCCTGGCTCCACCCTGCCACTATTTTGCTGTGTGATTTTGTGTAAGCAGCTTACCCTGAGTGTCTGTTTTCCTCCTGGGAAAATCAAGGATTTGGACCCTTTGATCTAAGATCCTTTCCAGCCAGGCCACTAATTCTCTTAGACCAGTGGAAGAGGAGGAAGAGGTGAAGGAGAAGCAAGAGGGTAGGATTTCCCACAGGGGAGGGGAGCCCTCACCTGGGTCCCAAAGTTGGGTACAGCCAGAAGGTGAGGTTCCTGCCTCCTTGTCAGCTGCAGATCCTCCTCTCCTTCCTGCTCAGCTGCCCCTCCCACCCCCCTGGCGCTGTCTCCTCATCCCCCTCCATCCTCCCCAAGCCTGTTCTCTGGCACTCAGAGGAAGCATATTAAACCTGCCAGGTCAAATCAGATCAGCATGTGCAACAATTTAACAAAAGATAGATCTGGCGTATGTGTGCGGTTTTTAAATAGAGGTTCCTTGGAACTCGTTGTTTCACTCAGAATGAAAACAATTGATTATCTTTAGAGCCACTTACTGAAGCTTATCGGCCTTGATACGACCGGCTTGGGGTTTCCAGGGGCCCAGCACTGCTCACAAGCCCTGGGGCCTGCAACAGCCAGGTTCTCAGGGAGGGTGCGAGCATCACAGCAGGCAGCCCGGTGGTCAGGGCCGCCTCCTCTGCTGGGGGCCCAGCCGGGGAGATCTGAAAGCACAGGGAAACCAAACTCCTTGCCTTGGGGAGCGTCCTGTCTAAGGCTGGTATGGAAGGTGGACGATAGTAAGGCAATGTACACCCTCTAAGACATCAAGTAGTAGCTAATATGTGCTGCCAGGAAACAGAAAGCATGAGGCCCATTTAACGCTTACCACCCCTCCCCAGGGGCACAGATGCTATTTCCCACATACCGGGTTGGGTGGGGTTCCACTGTACAGCAGCAGAGGGCTCAGAATCAGGAAAGGATGTCCAGCGGGTGTTGAGTACTGCCCTCTGCCTCCATGTCCCCCCTTACTAGGCTTGACCTGCTAGTCTAGATATGCTCCCCCATAGAGTCCTGTCTAGCACTTTCCTTACCACAGGTGAGGCCCAGGAGGACCTATAAAATCCCCCGTGCTCTGTGGCACCTCTGGAAATCCTCAACCCTGTCTCCCTACCTCCTCCTGATTCTCCCATCTCCTGCAGTCTGGTTTTTCTCCCACCGCCTTGCAAAGAGGGCTTCTGTCTCTTGACTGCAATGATGTCTTGCTTGGGCAGTCCACTAAGCTGGGAGCTGGCTTCGCCCCTGGACACTGACTTCCAGCCTGTGGGTCCATCCTCTCGCACGCATATCCAGCCCAGGCTTTAGGAGCCTGATCATGGCCAAGTCCCTGGTTGCAGATCATCTTTGGCCCCAGATCTGGCCCCTCAAGGGCAGACCCTGTAGCTGGGTGTCCCTCAGCCATCTCTGCACAGCTTTCACTCGAGCCCAACCACCTGGCCTGTGATGATGGGACAGTGTTATCCGGTAGTTCAGGAAAGGCCAGTCAGAATGAGCTGGACCACCCTGGGGATGGGCTGGTGAGGAGCTTCCTGCTAATGCTGTGGCCAGTCCTGTGCTCACGAGCTGTGGTAGAAAGCTCAAGGAAAAGCAGCAGAGAATGGGAAAGCAGGTATGCAGGGGTGGTGGAGTCCAGGTCCAGAGGGAGGCAGGACACCCGGCTCTGTTCTTGGCTCCGCTCCTAGCCACCCAGGGGACCTTGGATAAACAGCACTCTTATTACTCATATGTAAAACAAGGGTCACTGGATCCAATCAGTGGTTTTCTAACTGTGTGCCATGGAAGGTTCCACGGAGCCTTTTCAAAGCCGTACCCCCCCATGCCCGCCCTGCCGCCCAGGGTGGAGGTGAGAGGAAGGGGCTCTATTTACTTCAACCCTGTTTCAAAACAGTAGCTATACTTGCACTTCTGCTGTTTGTCCAAGCTGCCTCAAAATGCTTCCTCCAAACAAGAGGTGAGAGGCTTCCAAATCCTTTTAAAACCATTTTACTAGATGCCTTTGAAATTCCAATAGCCAATTGGTAACCTCAACTCTTGGTGTATGTACTCTCTCTCTGTCTCCAACTGCTATTCTGGCCATCATTCTCAACACCTTTAGTGCCCCGGCAGATGATCTGTTGGACACCCTGGTCTGTTCACTGACCACGCCTTCCGGCACCAAAGACTTTTTTTTTTTTAAGATTTTGTTTATTTATTGGTGAGAGACACACAGAGAGAGGCAGAGACATAGGCAGAGGGAGAAGCAGGCTTCCTGGGGGGAAGCCTGATGTGGGACTCGATCCCAGGATCCTGGGATCACGACCTGAGCCGAAGGCAGAGGCTCAACCACTGAGCCTCCCAGGTGTCCCCCCAAATATTTTCCTTTCCTTCGCAACCTTCCCAGCACCTGGCTACATCCTAGACCTCATCATCACCAATAACTGCCTCTCCTCTAAATTCTTCACTTCAAGGATCCTACTCCTATGCTAACAATTCTCCCACCTGCTGAAACCCCTTGGTCCACATTCACCTTGCTCACTATCAACCAAACACTGATTTTCCTTCATTACTCAGCTCAGATTTCACAGACCACAACCCTGGCTAAACCAAACCATCCACTTACTCGGCACCTGTAGCCCGTCAGCCGACTGCCTTCTAGAAGCCTATAGAGAATATCACACGTCCCTGTGGACTGGTTCAGATTTATGATGATGCATACCTTTTGCTACCAGGTAATGTTACTGTACTTGCCTAGTAAATTTGCTTTCTAACTATCCAAGAAAATTATTTCAAAACTTTCTTGCATTCCTCAAATCATCATTCTCTCTGCTTGGTCCCCCCTCACCGGATGACAGCTTTGATGCACACTTCGTAGACAAATCAATGAAATCAGAAACCCAGCTCTTCCTCTCACCCCTAGTTCACCCACCTACCTGCATCTGTTCTCGCCTTTCCTGCCTTCTTTTCTGTTGAAACAGGGGAAGAAAGTTCCCTGTTGCTTTCTGAGACCAAGCCCTCTACTTGTGAATAGGATTCTTTCTGGTCTCATCTTCTCAGGGTCTTTCTCCTGCAATGATTCCCTTTGTCCCACTGCATCACCTCTCTCTCTCTCTCTCTCTCTCTCTCTCTCTCTCTCTGTCATTCCCCTTGATAAGCGTGTCTTATAGTTCAATCGTAAAAGAAAAAATCTTCCCCTTGACCCCACATTATCTTCCAGCCCCTCTATTCCTTGGCTAACCCCCCCCCCCATCCACAGCATAAGATTTACTGGTTCATCTCATCTCTGCTGCTTCATTCCCATCTCTCCAAGACCAAGGCTTTGATCAAAGCCATCAATGACTTCCTAATAAAGCAAAGCCAAATGCCAATTCTCTGTCTTGTCCTTACCCAATCTCCCCGTGGCATCTGACTCAGTTGACCCTACCTTCTTTCCAAAATGCTCTCCTGGCCTCACACTCCCTTGGTTTGACCCCACCCTCACACGTTGCCCCTTCTCCAATTCCTGTGTTGGTTCCCAGACCTCTACCGCCATATTGCCCCTAGCTCTGTCCTTCAGCCCTCTGCTCCCATGTCTACACCCTCTTCCCAGCTGATCATAACAGTTGTATCCTTGCATTTGGTGGAGATTCTTAAAATTTTATCTCCAGCCCAGACCTTTCCCCTGGACTGGTCAGAATTGCACAGCCAGCTTAACAACTTGCCATCTCTACTTGGATGACCACTGAGCAACTCAAACCAACAGAGAACAATAAATCCTCTCTTCCCATGCCCCATCTGCCTCCTTCAGAGGTGCTCCCATCTCCAAAACACTCTACCAACCACCCATCCAGCTGCTCTTGACTCCTCACATTCTCTCACACCAAATATCCCATCCATCACTAGATCTTCTCAGCTCTACCTCTAGAATCTATTCTGGATCCCATCCCTGCTCAGCACTTCCACCACTACTGTCTGTCTCAAGCCACCATCACCTCTCACCTGGACTGTGACATCAATCCCCTCATTTACTTCCTTCCTATGATTTCCTGGCCCACTTCCAACCTATCCTCCACAGAGCAGCCAGAGAGACCTATCTAAACTGCAATCAGGTCAGGTCAGTGTACTGTTTTCAAACCTTTCCGAGGCTCCTGCTGCACTGAGGATCAAAGCTGCAAGGCTCTGTGTGATTCAGCCCCTGGCCACCCCTCCAGCCTCATCTTCACCCAGCTCTGCCCTCAGTCAGGAGGCTTCGGATACCCTGGCCATGGCTCATTCCAGCGTTGGGGTCTTTGCACTCATCATTCTTCTGCTCACACCCTTCTTCCTCCCCTTGCCCCATCTTTAAATGCCACCGTCATCATTCAGATCTCACTTTATGGGTCATCTCCCCGGAGACACACCCCACCATCTGCCACCGCCTTCCATAATCTATTTTATCTTCTACAGGTACTGAAAAGCATCTTACTGACCGTGTGTCACTCTTTGCCTCCTCCCACGAGAATATAAGATCTTTAAGGGCGGGGTTCTGACTCTAACCCCAGCACCTAAAAAGCTCCCAGCACACAGTAGGTGCTTATTAAGTAGACCTCACTAATTGTCCCAGACCTCCAGTTCTTTGCTGACAGACCTTGAAAAGCCAGTTAATCCCTCTGTGCCTTCCTGATCTGTAACGTAAGAGCTCTAATACCTATGTGCCTCCAGGGGCCAGTACAAGGTTATTGGATGTGATAGAGCTTTGCAATCTGTAAAGCAGCATGCAAAGTCTCTGGCCCCTACCTCACTCTGCAGAAAAGGAGACAAGTTTATAGCACCCCAAAGGCACCCTTCCGGTCCCATTCCCACTTGCCTGTCTAGCTCAGAAGTCTATTCTCCTTCGTTTTCATCCTTGCCCCTGTTTCTTGTCCCAACCTCAGAGAACCTCCTCTGCATTCTTCTGGGTGTTCCTAACCCTGACCCTGGCCAGCAGACTCCTCCTCAGCTCTCACCCTTGAGTACCCCAGCACCCCACTCTTCCAGGGTCTCCTCCAAGCCTTTGAGGCCCAGCCCATTGCTCTGTCAATCTCTGCTTGTCCCAAGGACCTTTCTGGTCTTTTCTGCTCCATCCTCAGTCTAGCTTCCCCTCCACCTTGCCCCTACCCAGACACTTGTTTCCAAACCAGGCTGTGGCTTTGTTTTCCCGGTGGAAGCCGGCTAAGCACTCTTTCCTCCTTTTCTGGGAGTCCCCCACTACCACATTAGCATCTGATAAGTCCCTGTGCCACACAGAATGCACAGTGATATCATGTCTCTGGGAGACAGGAAAGCATACACTTAAAACAGAACAAGGATGGGGCGAGGAAAGGAAGCTGAGTGCTAGACAATGCCTCAGTTTCCACAGCTCTATGGAGGAGGCTCTGCAGTGCAGATGCCCTAGATTTTCCATAACACCTCCCCTCACCCCGCCTTCCTGTCTTCCCCAGGATTGATGCATGGCCTTTGCAGAGAGGGCCCTGGGCTCCCCAGGAAGTGCAAATGATAAAAAAAACCCAGATCAGGACAACAACAGGGGGCACACAGGGGACTCTTAGAAGGCTAGAGAAATGTCACCTCCCCAGTCTCAGACCACAACAGCCATTTGTCATCCTTACTGGTGGGGAGCGGTCCTGAGATGGAGCTGACCTTGAGGAAGGAGAGAATCACAGGGGCCGCTGCCGGGGTGCTGGGGAACCAAAGCCATGAGGGAACAAGGCAAAGGGAAGAGGTCCAGACCATCTGAGGGGACATGGACTAGATGATGGCATGCCTACAGACCTGTGTCCACACCAAAGGCTCTGTCCTCGCAGAGAAGCCTGGAGAGACTAGTGGGAGGAAAAAAATGGCATTGCATGTGGGAATGGGAGACGAGAGGCAGCCGAAGTTTCTTCCAGAGCTGGAAGTGAGTAATGAGTGTCTGTGCCAAAAAGTCCAGTCTCCTGCCCTCGGGCCCTTCCTCATAATTGAATCTAAGCTGCTTTCGTGGTTGAAGGGTCTTCAATTAAGACCCAAATCCAAACACGCCAGAGCCATGGGCAGAGAGGCCAGAGCCTGCAGGAGAGAATCCTGACATATTTATGAAGATATTTCTAGATACTTCTCTGTTGTTTCTCCTTCTAGTAACTGACCTTGTGGCTATCTACACATGCCTTTCCCCATTTCTTAACAAACAAGTATGTACGCTTGCTCCCAATCGCAGATACACCCAACCCACGTATTCTCAGGCACCACGCTATCCAAAGGCCCCGGTTCTCACACATGATCTCTCATACGCAGCTCCCTCCCCCAGTGGGGATGCAGCCGCACACCAGCACTACATTTGGCAACTGGGGTACGCCAGGATAGGGAAGCAAGCAAGATCTCTGTCATCTCTCCGGAGATGACATTCTGGTGCTGTGTCCACAGAGATGCACAGACAAGTCCTCTCCAACCCCTGCACACAGACTCATTCACACATAAGCAGGTGCTCAAAGAGCCTCCGAACATTTATTGAGCACCTGCTTCGTTCCAGGAAGCAGGCTTGGTGCTGGAGATATGCAAGTAAGAAAAGCTAACGTGGGTCCTGCCCTTATGTTGACCCATAAAGGCACACTCACAAACAGGCCAAACAACTTCACACACAAACACACACACAAAATCCCACATGCAGATCTTGATATTTTTAAGTATAAATCCAAAGTCAAAGCATTTTTATGATGCCCCAGGGAGTAGCTCATTTAGAATAAGGAGTGGGTCCCTTCCAAGTTCAAAGTCAGATCTGTAAATTATCCATTCCTTTCCCTGACTGTGCGCTCTTCTCCTTTCAATACCACATCATCTCCACTCCTCGCTAGCACGTCCTTGAAATAATTAAAGTGCCAAGGGCTGTCCGTGGCCTTGCACTTGCCCCATGCCGCCTAAGACTCCTCCCAGCTTCCTGTGGTCAGGACAGGAGCCAAGCGTGTGCCCAGGGCCAGGGATTTTTGCTGAGACATTACATTACAACAGAGCCTGCTCCTTCCAGACACTTTTTTTTTTTTTTTTTTTGCTCTTGCTTTTGCTTTTGCTTTTAAAGAATCAGAAATAACTTGGCTGTAAAAATGTGCTTTGGGCGGAAAGCTGACTCCCAGGGTCAGAGCCCAGGAGAAGATTTCTGCTACATAGTTACAGGGAAAATAGCAGGAGCTCAGCAATTTTTCTTTTCCAAGGGATAGAGAGAAAATACAATTGGAGTGGATTTAGGGGGCTTTGTGGGGCTCCACTTCAGGCTGCGTGTGGTTTCTCTTTTTTCCTCCTGCTGGACAGAGCGGCAGCAGAGAGTCGGCAGAGGGGAAATTGGAATGCTGGGCGGGGAACTGGTCCCTGCATGAGCTGAGTGACCGGCTGACCCCATTGGGATGGTGGTCCAGGCAGGTCCCAGGTTTGGATACCAGCTCTCCCTCCTACTAGCTATGGGAGCACCTGTCTTTAAAAGCTCTCTTTGCCTCAGTTTCTTCATCTGTAAAATGGGAAAAAATAGCACGTACCTCAGACTGTTGTAAGGATTACATAAATCTATATATTCTGTGTTAGACTAGTATATAGATTCCCCTCAGAGGGGGCCCTGACAAATGCTCAGAGCATATTGGCTCTTGTCAGCCTCTCATCCTTATCTGTATACCTTATCTCCAGATACAGAGCCACCAGCTCCCCGCTTATGAGGTGAGTGGAGGGTGAGCCCTCCTCGGCCTGCAGGTCTCCCCACAGGGTACTAGTGGACCTGGCTGTGCTGACTACTCTGCTTGCCCCGCCAGCTCCTCATCCCACTCTGTGCTCTGGGAGGCTGGCCTCTGCAGACCGCGTCCCTAGGCTCCCATGCTCTCCCACTTCCAGTTGGGTTTGGCCATTGGGATGTACCAGCAGAAGGTTAGGAGGCAGGAGGAGAGTGAAGTTGAATATTTCTATTCATACTCTCTCTGCCTTTGGTGCTTCCATTCTGTTTCCTCACCTTATCACTTCGGACCAGGGATAGGGAGCTTGTGGCTTCCCAGCATCGCCAGTCTTTGGGTGCTTCAACATCCTTGCTGATTCTGTCAACTGTGTCCATGCCTTTGTAAATGGCTCCTTCCTTAAATATTCTGGAGGGAGGGGAGTGACAGCAACAGTGAACAAAGAAGTAATCATAGCGGTACCTAAAGGTTTTCATGCCAAGATGTTCATCACAGTGTTGTTTATAATGACAAAAAGTTGGAGAAACCTACAGATCCCACCATCAGGCATCAGGTGAATCATCCAGAGAGGGCACTGGGATGCAACTATTGAGAATAATGACAAGTACAAGAATAGGCACCAATATTGGAGAATATTCACTACACACCTCCAAGAAAAACAGCAGGTCTCAATGACTAGGGACAGCCTGAAGCCATCAAAAATAACACGTACAGGTTTAGAAAGAGAGTATATTAGAAAAACATACTCCAAAATGTCAACTATGTTATCCTTGGATATATGAGTTATGGATGGTGGTTATTTTATCCCTTTGTACATATCTGTGGGTATTGGTGTTTTGGTTTTTTGCATTCTCTGCTGTAAGCAAAAACTACTCTTTTTTTTTTTTTAAAGATTTACTTATTTATTTGAGAGAGAGAGAGAAAGCACGCATGACTGGGAGGAGGGGCAGAGGAAGAAGCAGACCCCCTGCTGAGCAGGGAGCCCAATGTAGGGCTCAATCCCAGGACCCTGAGATCATGACCCGAGCTGAAGGCAGACAGACACTTAACTGACTGAGCCACCCAGGCACCCCCAAAATTACTCTTTTGATTAGAAGTTTTGATAGTACAGGTACAACTATTAAAAATGATGTTTTTTTCAAGAGTTAATGTCATAGAAAAATATCATAAAAGTTTGAATGAAAAAAAGCAAAATCCATTTCTCTATATAATGTTAAACATATATATGTAAATATCTAACATAGCCTAAATATTATTTACTATTATATCTGAAATTTCATTAAAAAAAAAAACAGAAGGAAGCACAAAATGTTAACAGAGGTTATCTGGGGTGATGGGATGCTAAGTAATTATTTACATTTACCTGGAGGGTATTATGCTGAGTTAAATAAGTCAATCGGAAAAGGACAAACATTATATGGTCTCATTCATTTGGGGAATATAAAAATTCGTGAACGGGAATAAAGGGAAAGGAGAGAAAATGAGTGAAAATAACAATGACAAAACATGAGAGACACCTAACTCTGGGAAATGAACAAGGGGTAGTGGAAGGGGAGGTGGGCGGGGGGTTGGGGTGACTGGGTGATGGGCACTGAGGGGGGCACTTGGCAGGATGAGCGCTGGGTGTTATGCTATATGTTGGCAAATTGAACTCCAATAAAAAAGATTATTTACATTTAACAGCATTTTTGAAATTTTTATAACAACATTGATTTTCAAATAATCAAGTTACATTTTTTAATTGGGAGAACTTAGGACACTTTAGGCCAAACTATACCAAGGTGTGGACTCAGCCCTGTGCCAATGTGCCTCCTTCTGCCCCTAATACTCTGGCTTGTGAGTCCCCACCATTGGGATCATGGAAAGATGAGGCTAGGTATCCAAGGGGTGTGAGGCTAGAGAAATAGGGAGGCCCCAGATAGTCTGAACTTTCTGCCTCATTGATACATGTTTTCCCATTAGACCTGCCAGCACATCTTGACTCTACGTGCCTTGTCCTTTGCTGAGCCCAGTGGAGATCCAGAGCAGGTGTGACCTGCTCAGGAGACAGGATATACCACGTGCAGGGGAAATGACCCTCCAGTGTTACGTGACAATACAGTGAAAATAACCACACTTCCATCTGTCTAGGGCCGTATGGGCTCCGAACAGCTTCACCCACATGACTTCATTTAATTCCCACAGCAGCTCTCTAGGTGAGCATCATCAGTTCCATCTTCCTGAAGAGGAAGTTGAAGCCCAGAGAACTCCAAGGAGTCACTCAGGACCAGCCTACAGTATGAGACACAGCAGAGCATCAGTGCCGAGAGCCAAGGAGTGTAGGTCATGCCCAAGGGGTCAGAGGAGACTAGAGGGAGGAGAGGAATTTCAGAGGCAGACTAGAAGTCTGCTGGGCTATCAGGACAAGGCAGAGAAGAAGTGCTGCTATTATAAGCCCTTGGAAATATGGGCCCAGGTACACAGGAGGTGGCAGCCATTCGTCTTTTCCATCCCTCCAACTGGAGGCTCTTGACTTCTGTCCTTCCCTGAAGGGAGGTGGGAGAGAATTGGGAGTTGAAGCACAAAAGAGGACATTCAATCACACCCATTGAGTGCTCTTTGAATGCCTGTTCTGTTTACTCTCACGTCCCCCAGAGCCCAAAACCGTGGCTAGAACATGGTGGCCCTCAGGAAGTCTGAGGGACTGAATGCTCTGTGCCTGGTACTGGGATGGCAGAGGAGCACTAGACGTGGTACTGGATTCTGTGGGGCTGAGAGGCCAGCAAAGATGACAGAAATAGTCAACATACACACCAAAGGGCGAGGCTTACAGACAAAGAAGAGCTCAGAAGACAGGTCCATGGTTCTATCAGAGAAAAGAACAAAAGAGCCAAGATGGGAGGTGCGGGGGTGGCCACACAGTGAGAGAATGTTCCAAACAGGGAAAGCATGGTGTTCATGTAGTCCAAAAGTACACAGGGAAGGAGCCTGGTGAGCTCTAGGGATGGAGAGGCCCTAGGATTGTGTGGCTGGAGCCCAGAGAGCAAGAGGGTGATGAGGATGGGCAACAAGGCTGTAGGGTGGACATAGCCAGCCCACAGGCCTTCAGGGCCCTGTCACAGATTTGGGAAATGATCTCATAAGCAACAGAAAAACAAGGGTGTTTCCGGTGGGGGGAGAGTGGGGTGTGTATGATTCAAGTGGTAGTATGGGAAGTGGATTGACCAGTCAGAGGATCCAGTGGAGGAGCAGGAGAGAAGTGCATGAATCCATCAGCTAATTGCGAAGTGGAATTGACCCACTGCCATGATGGACTGACTATAAGCAGGAGTGGAGGGAACTGCCAACAATGACTTTAGCCTCATCCCTGTGCAGCAGGGTGGACAGCGGTACCACTGGCTAGGAGAGAACACTGGAAGAAGACCATTATTGTTGGAGAAGGTCACAAGTTCTGCTGGGGACAGGTGGAGTCTGGGGTATCTTTGAGACAGCCAAGAGGAGATGTTGAACAGGCAGCTGAATATATAGGTATGGGGCTCAAAAGAGGCCTTCATAGGGATATGCTTTTGTAGATAGTCCACATGTGGACAGAACATGGAGGCTGCTTGTGGATGAGATCTTCTAGGGACAGAGGGCACAGGACCTGGCCTTGTGGAGCCCCCTACATCAATGAGTCTGTAAAGACGTGGCCAGAGATTCAGGAGGAAATCTGGACAGGGTATGTCACTGGAGGTCAGGGAAGAAGATGTGCTGAGAAGGATGGAGTGGGTACTCAAGTCAATGCTTCTCAGAAGCCAGCCCATTGGAGACAGAGACACAGAGGCCACTGGTGACACCGGAAAGAGCCATTATGTTGGAGAGTAGAGTGAACAGCGATTCAAAATGGGTGAAGGAGTCAAGGGAAGGAGGCAGAAAAGAGCCAACTCTAAGATGTGTGTGCAGAGATGGAGAAATATAGGGAAATTTGTGGGATTAGAGAGGGAAGACTTAGTTCTGGACCCAGGATGTATGTGCTGGGGGCTGCACCCTCCAGCCATCTCCTGGGAAACACTGGCTGCACACAGCAAGAAAGACCTGCAGAGAACCACTCTCCAAAGCTGGCTGTTGTGTCTGACACAAGTGAGATGCCTATACCTGGGAAGGTTAACAGCTGGAATTTTGAGATCGGTCCTGGATTTGGTCACTTGGCTGAGTGACCTTAGGCAAGTAACTTAACTTCTCTGGACTTTAGTTTCTTCATCTGTAAATTGGAATAATCATGGGGCTACTGTAAATATGAAATGAGACGAAGGACATAGCATGTGCTTAGCACAGTGCCTGGTACATACTAAGTGCTCAATAAAGCGTGTCCCTAACCATCCACTGCCATAGGAGAAGAGCGGGGTTCTGAGGCAATCAGGATGGGGGGGGGATCCTTTATGAGAGTGGGAGTAGGAATGAGGTAAGAGGCACACTGAGGAGTTATTCCCTTCCCATGGGAATCCACCTGAGTTCAGGACAGTGAAGGGAGGAAGGACACAGGCCAGAAAGTGAGGGACTGCCATCTTTCAGGGGTTGAAGTTGGAGCCCCAGGCAGAAAGTACCTGCTTTCACCAAGACAAAAAAACAGACGTGGAGGGAGTCATGACAAGCCTCACCCTCCAGCCCTTTACTCTTTTAAAACCCTTTTAGGTACAGAATTACATTTGATATTAGTATCTCCTTCATGTGTGTGTGAGTTACAGTGACCAAAGACACGCTGGCAATACTTGAGGGTGGCAGCATTGAGTCTGAAACCAGGTCTCAGGACTAAAGCTCCTGTCCTTATAAACTGCCCCCCAGCTGGGTGAGAGAGCCCCTCACTTACTGTGAAAGCTATTTTATACTGAACTATCTCCACAGCATGTGACATGATGGTGGCCTGGGTCAGGGGTAGGGGGTGGGGAGCAGTGCAGAAAATGCACCTAGGTCTTTGGAGAGGACAGTCCCAGATCCTTCTGGTGGCTGCAGCCAAGTAGCCAGCAGACTCCCTCTGCGAGGGGGTAGGTGTTGTGGGTCTCCGCCTCCTTCCCCTCCTCCCCCTCCTCCTTCTCCTCCTCCAGGCTTGCGTCTGTGATTTTTTACAATCCAGCAACAGAGCCTTGGCGGCTCTGTGGGGGCAAGGGGCGGGAGCGGGGGCTGGTCAGTGAGATCCCTAACATGAGCAAATAGTTTCGTGGTAGGTCTAATCACCACTTTCCACAAGGAATTTCACTGTGCGTGCTCGTTTGGTTTTTAATCATCCTCTAAATATGCATTTCCGCGTTATACCCTAATGGCACCCAGAGAATCATTAGGATCTGTTGGGACCGCAATCCATGGCTTCAGAAGTCTCTAAGTATATAATTTCGCTCCATGACGCAGGTTTCTAAAAGTCCACAAATAACCATTTGCATGATAAAGTCACAACTCCAAAGTCAATTACAGCTACGGCTGGAGAGAATTTATTTCCTTTTTGAAAATTAAAATATGAAATCAGGAAGTCGCCACACAAAAGCCTTCCCTTGCCTGGGTTGGGAAGAGGAATGAGAAGCTTGTACCTCCAGGGGCCCTGATTGACAGAGCACTGATTTCAAACCACTGGACAGTCTGTGCTGGTGGCCTCTCAGGCGGCACTCAACAGGGGTGGCTTTGGGACTTCACACTGCAGAGGGATGACCTATCTCTCCTCACTCCCATCTTAACTTCATGCCTCCTAACAGGGATTGAGGGCCCCAGCTGTGCATCTCTAGGATGGGCCTCTCGGCATGGCCAACTCTGCCAGCTGCTCAGGTATAGCCTCCAAGATGCATAGATATGTAAGACAGTCTGGGGCCAAGTGACCACTGGAGCAAACTGTTTCCCATCTCCATACACGGGATCCTGAAGGCTAGGCCTGAAAGGCCCCAGTGAGAAGCCCAAATCTTTCCAGGGGCCTGGGCACTGCTTGAAACTGTACCCAGGACATCTTATTCTAGCACTCTCACTGAGCAGATGCAGATGAAGGCGAGATGCCTGATTCAAGGCCATTCAAGTAACGGACAGCAGAACAGGTGTGGACACGCAGCCTCCTGTCTCAGAGGATATCTCCCACTCAATCTGGTGGTCCACCATGGTTTCATCCAGACACCTTGCCAACTAGAATGAAAACCATCCAGTGCATTTTTGTTCTCTGTTCATGCACAGATGTGTACAGGGACTGGAACCAAAGGCAGAGTTCTGACCAGAATGAATCTGCTAGCTCTCTGAAGCATGAATGGAACTATTTAAAAAAAAATACCGCCCCCCCCCCCCCCAGAAACAGTGTGCACTGGAGCCAGACCTGCATCCTGCATATTCTAAAATTATGTAGCTAGGGCAGGAGTACAGCCCAGAACTGTTCTCCAAGCTTAACGGGTATTGCATTCAGTTGGTGTTTGGGATTTCGAGTAAGACTATGTCTAGTCTCTGGGAAGGTGCCAGCATGCTGGAGGCTCACCATGCGCGTTCCTATATGCCTCGCAAATTGGACAGTTTGCCCCTAACTGTTGAGCCACCCTGTCCCAGTCCATCTTCCCAGATGTCACTGTCCCCAAAGCCAGGGTCAGCCATGCTTTCCTCTGAGAAGGATCCCAGGATCAGGTGGAGAGAATACTTTGATCAGGAGATCAGAGCTCCAGCCCCCACACTCCCAGCAACCAGTCTGGAGAATTCGGGCGACTCCACTCTGAGCCTCAGCTTTGTCAGATGCCAGATGGGACTATCTGTCCCTAATTTGCCTGGCAGGGATGTATAAAGCTGGAAGGAAAAGACCATGGGATTTCTAAGTCTTGTACTTTAAAAGGGAATGCCGTTCGCAAATTATAAAGCACCAAACGGATCGGAGACCCTATTAATTTAGAAAGCATTGCGGTGATAAGCCAGGTGGTGATGCCTAGAAGGTACTGATTTTACCGTTCCTCCTTGTATGGAGGAGTCCTGAGCCCTGGGCTTAGAGTCACTAGCCGGGGTTCGATGCCTACACAGCTCCACTCAGCGTCTCAGCTGGACCGAAAGGGCCCGGACTCATCCTGCACACAGTAGGCTCTTCACAAACGCTCACCATTGCCTTTCCTATTCCCTAAGCCAGACTAATATTGCCCTGGTCGAGTTCATGATGTAAAGAGGGATTTCTTCCCCCTGCCCTCTGTGCCCTAATAAAACACAGACGGGATGTCAGTGACTACCGTTTATTGAGTGCTTAGCCTGTGTCAGACACACACTAGATCCCGAACACACAGTATCTCATTTAATCACAACAGCTTGCTGAGAAAGGCTCCAGTTTCAGGAACTGAGGCTCAGAAGGGTAAACCACATGGCCGACTGAGGGCAGGGTTCCCAGGGAGTCCGTGCTCTTGGCCACAATGCCGAATGGCCTCTCCGAAGACTGGACTGAGCACTATCTTGAGACCCTCTGAATCTTGGTTTTCTCATCTGAAAACTGAGCAGTGTTTCTCCCTTACTGTTTTGACGGGAAATGAGGACATAAAGGAGCAAATCCCCCAGCCCAGTGCCTGGCACATCACAAGTGCCAAGAGATGCTGGCGACATCTCGTTTTGTTTTGACTTGTCTTTTCGTCATGCCTTGAGTGGATTCGGAATGAGCTACTCACAAAATGCTCAGGTCCTTGGCCCTGAAAAGTCTCAGATTCTATCTGCATCTGATTAAACCTCAAGCCACAACTCAGAGTCAGACGTTCTGATTCTGATGCCATGATGACAGTGAGATGAGTAATAGCTAACAAACGTGTATGCCTTTTAGGAACCAGACCCCTGACAGCTATTGTAACAAGTCAAGGTGGGACCCTCTCTTTCCACTGGAAACTGCCATAACCTGCAGTACGGGCCAGGGTTGAGAGCAGAGGCTCAAGAGTTGGGGGGAGTTGGCACCCACACCTGGCTCTGGTCCCCAGCGGTCACCTTGGGCTAGTGACCTCCCCTCTGGGCCCCCACTTCCTCTTAGGCTTAGATCTGAAAATCCATGCATAGTTCTGGCACCTAGTACCATTCTAGAGTTTTTAACAGCTATTGTTTCTCCTGCCTGCCAAGGACATGCCAAGGGACAGGGCAAAGCCACCTTTGGCCTCCTGCCTGGCCATCCCATCCTACCCTACTCCACGGCCCCTCTCTGCCTGTCCACTCCCCCCACGCCGGCCCCTTACTGTCAGCTGCACCATCAGCCATGCCTGAGCTACGGGGGCTTCCCAAGGAGCCTGATGTGCCATGGGGGAGGGTCACCCACCTGGGAGGACCTGGCTATGTTGCCTGCACTCAGAGATGCTCGGTTTCCCCCGCCAACCACGCCTCCAGCAGCACAGCTCCAGAGCCCGCTTAGATCCAAATAAATCCCTGCTCTGCCACCAACTAGTGGGCCACCTCGAGCAAGCTGCTTTACTGCTCTGTGCCTCAATTTCCTCTCCAGAAAGAGAGGGGTTGATAGAGCACCTACTTTACAGGGTTTGCATTAGGAGTAAATGACCATTCATGTAAGGGACTCAAAACCCTGTTTGTCATGAACGTAGTGTTCCATAAACACTCAAAGATGCTGCTATAACTAATAATAATATTAATGGCGGAGCACTATTCCAGACCCCAAAGCCTGGACTCTCTGTGTTCATCACATAGTCTCAGCACTGGCCTGGGGGCCAACTCATGGTAGGTTCCAGCCCGGCTCCTCTAGTGACCCCAGCATGATCTCTGATATGCTGTCTCCTCTCTGGACCTCAGTAGCCTCATCTGTACAATATCAGTGTAGACAAGATGATCTCCAGGGTTCCTTCCACGCCGGGTCCCTTCTATCTCAGGACCATGACAGCCGGTGAGGCATATTCTCCCTCCACCTGCAGGGTCGGTGCCAGAGGTGTGTGGAGAAGGGGATTATTCATTCAGTCACTCACCCCCTCACTCATTTAGTCAACAAACCTTCTGGAGTGCCTAACCACAGGCAAGGTGGGCTCTCTCTTCCTGAATATGACCCAGTGAGGGATGACACACCCACAGAACTTCCTTTCTGAGCTCTGATAGAACTTCCCACTTATATTCCCAGAATAATCATGTTCTCTTAATACACGTGAGTTTCTGTACCTCTCCTCCCTGGGCAGGATTGCTCACTGGAAAGAGCACGGACTTTGCATCCAGCAAGGTTGAGGTGACGGTCACCCTCCACACTCAGTAGCTCCAGGAGCCCATTAGTGGGTTATGAACTCAGTGTAGTGGGTCATGTCTGGCATTAAAACATAATGAAATACCCACCATTTGCTTCGACGTGGATGGAACTGGAGGGTATTATGCTGAGTGAAATAAGTCCATCAGAGGACAATCATCATATGTTCTCATTCATTTGGGGAATATAAATAATAGTGAAAGGGAATAGAGTGGAAGGGAGAAGAAATGGGTAGGAAATATCAGAAAGGGAGACAGAACATGGAAGACTCCTAACTCTGGGAAACGAACTAAGGGTGATGGAAGGGGAGGAGGGTGGGGGGTGGGGGTCACTGGGTGGCGGGCACTGAGGGGGGCACCTGACGGGATGAGCACTGGGTGTTATTCTGTATGTTGGCAAATTGAACACCAACAAAACATGAATTTATTATTAAAAAAATAAAACATAATGAAAGAGCAGAGAGTGGAATAAAATGACACAGAAAATAAAGCATCCTGCTTAGGGTACAGGGTGAGTGTTCATGAGTGTATATGTGGTGTGAACGGCACCCATCGTTGTAGAACAGGGTCAAAGAAGCTTGAAAGTCACACACTTAGAGCTCATGATTTGCCTTCTTGGGCTCAAGTTTCACGTAGCAGGAAGGGATTTTGTGAGGACAAAAGGAGAACAGCCTCAAAGCAGGCAGAACTGGAGATCCCAACTGGGCGCTTCCGCTGGTTGTCTGGAGCCCTCATCCCTCTCCTGATCATTGAGCCTCAGTCCCTGAAACGCTGAGCCTTCCCTCTACCCCACCCAAAGCCCTGTGTCCTCCATTGGTTAACAAACCATCAGTGAATAAGAACATGCATATTAATTCCATGAACATTAATCAAGCACCTACGTCATGCCAGTCCTCAGCTAGGGCTCATGGCTGCCGCCCCAGGGACTTTACAATCCAGCATGGGAAGCGGACAATAAACCAGCAGATGTGTGCCCAGAACGACAGGCTGGGGAATGTGCTGAAGGCAATGAAAGCAGGGCCAAGGACAGATAGGGATGCTCTTTCAGACTGGGTGGCCGCTTTGATGGTCTTTTCCTGGCCAGCCCAGTGGCTGGCAGAGTACAGGGGGTAAGCATGTGACAATGACAGGGCTTTCAGTTCCCAGGAGCATCGGAAAGGTGAGACTTATATGGCAGAAATAGAGGAAAGCTGCACAAATACCTAGGCCAATGTGGGGGTTGGGGGGTAGAACTCACTACAGATCGGAAAGAGCAAGTCCAAGTGTGGCCAAACATCCCTTCCGGCACTGTGTGTGGGTAAACAGGGGTCCACGGGGTAGTCCAGTGGAGCAAGATGGGTGAGACCACAGGGAAGAGCCCCACACAGGAGGGCACAGAGGGCAGTCATTGTGCCCTCCTGGACCACCAGGAGGGACTTTGAGGAGACAGGAAGGTCAGACAGAGTTTGCTCTCGTGTCAACAGTAATAACAACAGTCAGGAGCCACCTGCTGTGTGCCAGAAACCATGTGAAGAATTTGTCATGTGAGCTAATGTAATCCTTACAACACTTGAAGCAGACACGACAACATTTCATCAAATCTAAGGCTCTTTGGATGAGAGAGAGATTGTTTTGATACCCTCAAGAAAGACATGTCGCTGCTAATTAAACTTTGACATGTCATAGATGGTAGGAGGCGTGCCGGTTTCAGAGACTTTGAAGATCTTAGAGTTGATGAGACCTGAATCCTTGTTCTCCACAGGGAGGTGGGGCAGCGGGAGGGTTTGTAACTTGCCGGGGGTCACACAGCTGGTAGTCGGTGGGCAGGGGGCGGGGGAGATTCGAACCCAGGCCCAGTGCGGCTGGGGCGAGTGTTGTGTCCTACACCAGCCTGTCTGTGAGATGCCAGGGTAGAGAGGCACAGCGGGTTTCTGAGAGGAGGCGTGGCAGGTGTTTCAGGAAGCACTGGAGAGGGAAAAGCCACGGGGAGGGTGACGGTGAGCCAGATGTGGAGTGGTGATGTAGCAGCCAGTCCAGGCCCAGGAGAAGAGGGACGAGAGAGAAGAAAGGATTTATGACACCATGATCCAAGGTTTTAACACAATGGTCCTTTCCAGGAATAGGCAGGGTCTTTTTTTTTTTTTTTTTTCTTTCTTTCTTTCTTTCTTTCTTTCTTTCTTTCTTTCTTTCTTTCTTTCTTTTTCTTTCTTTCTTCCTTCCTTCCTTCCTTTCTTTCTTTCTTTCTTTCTTTCTTTCTTTCTTTCTTTCTTTCTTTCCTTTTTTTTTCTGAGAGGAAGAGATGGATGGGGGCAGAGAAAGAGAGAGAGAGAGAAAGAGAGAGAAAGAGGAGAGAGAATCTTAAGGAGGCTCTACACCCAACTCAAAGCCCAATGAAGAGCCCAGCTCTGGGCTAGACCTCATGATCTAAGCCTTAGATCATGACCTGAACTAAAATCAGGAGTCAGATGCTTAAATGACCAACCCACCCAGGCGCCCCTAGGCAGGATCTTCTCAAAGGAGAAATGCAAGCGGTATAGGTTTCAATAATTATAATTGTCATTGACAAGAAGGGAGGACAGGTGGAGACAAAGAGAAAAGGAAAGAGGGGGAATGATGAGAAAGAAGGGGGAGAGGAGGACAAGGAAGGAAGCGACACGCAGAGGTGGGCAAAGTGGGTGGGTGAGCAGCCTGAGAAGGCATTTCGGGACTCTTAAGTAATAGAGCTCCTAATGGAAGAGGGTCTGGCTAAAGTCAGACTTCGGGATCTCAGGATCATTAAGGCAGGGGACTCCCGGTCCCAGCCCGGTGCCCTGTGAATGCTGACCAGAGTCTCCAAGCCCCCACGGGGAGACCTGACTCCCCACACACTTTAATTATGGGCAGAGAAGAACAAATCTCTGCTGCTCTGTGTCACGTGCCCAGGCTGCCCCCTTGACTTCCCGCTGCCCCCACTTCCCGAGGATAGCACTGCTACATTCCATTAATCTTAAGATTTTATATAACATCTCTGAAATTGGAATGCACCTTATAATCAATGTCACATCCAAGTTTAATCAGCAGCAATGTTTCTTTCTTAAGGATATAGAAAAAAATAGTAGCCCATTTTTTAATCCAAGGAGCCCTAGATGCAATGAAATACCAAGGCATCCCCTTCAGTATCTCAGACACACCGTGGTGGCGGAGACTGTCGTCTGCGTCCCAGGCCGGGCCCCACTGTCCTGGTTTGTGGGACACCAGCCTGTGCTCTGGGCCCCATTCAGCTCCACTGGATTCTCCCCCTCCAGGAACGCAGATTTAGCCACTCTGAAAACAAACACAGCAGAACCTGGGTTCCTCTTGAGACCCCACCATGGTTCCGCAGCAATCTGGACCCACTTTCTGAGCCACCTTGGGACAAGACAAACCCACTGGGAGGAGGCCAGGGCCCTGTTCTTAATGCGGAGAGAAAATCCTTGCTACTTTTCTGCATAGGAAGGAATCAACTCCAGCCAACATCCCCATGTGGTGGGGATGAGATTGCTGGGAGATGAGAGAGAAATCAGAGAGAGGCCCCTGGGCTGGAGGGGATCAGGGCCTACAAGATGCAATCCCTCTGTCCCCCACCTTAGCCAGGAGGAGAGGGCCTAGCCAGCTTCTCTCTTTATAAACATTGTGACTGGTGCTTATAAAGGGCGATTTGTTTAGTGCATCCTTAGGGCAGGGACTTATTAACTGCTGGGACACAGAGGAGGGGCCCAGAGCAGGTGCCCTGGAGAAGCCAGTGTGCCTAGGAGACAGGACAGTGCAGCAAGTACTTATTTACAGGCCCAATAGTCTGGTAACAATGTGCATTTACAATATTGAGGTAGAACAGCTGAGGAAGTGCTTACCATGGCCTCTCATTTAACAAATATTTTGGAGCACCTACCATGTGCTGGGCCTGCAAACAGAGAACAGCATGGACATTGAGCCCTGCCCTTGTGAGGCCAACATTCCAGAGGCAGGAGACAGACCACAAATAATAAACAAAACAAATATGGTAATGACATTATCTGGGCAAAGGTGCAAAGTATCAAGGAGAGAAATAAAGTAGGGGAGGGGAACAGGGCACTCTGGGGTCAGGGGTTACAATTTTAAGAGTGGTCAGGAAGGCTCATTAGATGGCACCCAGATCAAGGAAGGTTTCCCCCAAAGTGATGTCTGAGCTGAGTTCTGAAACACGAACAGGAATTCACCAAGCAGAAGGAGTTAAAGGGAGGACCTTCCTGAGACAGAGCAGATATGCAAGTTCCATGGGTCTGGAAGCTCAGGGCTCCCAGGGGAGCTTCCAGGAGAAAGGGGCCCAGCCAGGTCATGGAGGGTCAGCACATCTGGCTAAAGGAGTCTGAGCATCATCCGACAGGTCTGAGGAATCTTGAGAATCCAAAGCTGAGATGTGATGAACTGCTTTCTGTTTGTAACAGGATCCAATGTGAACTGGATATGAAAAAAGCTCTATAAATGTGTCACATGACATTCCCAAAGAACCTTCCACAGGGCATTTGCACAAGTCCTAAGAACTGTACATGAAAAAAAAAAAAAAAAAAAAGAAAAAAAAAAGAAAAAAAAAAAAAAAAAGAACTGTACATGAAGGAAAGGGTTCCAAGATCCAAACAGTTTTGGCAAAAAACTAAGTATATACACAGGTGCATGGATATACATGTGTACCTGCAGGCTCCCATTTGTTTTTTGGAAAATCACAATGCTGATTTGTGTGGTAAAGGACCTGAGAAGTCCTATAATAAACTTTCAACTTTGTCAACTCCAGCATTTTGCAACCTAACCTGACCACACAACTCTTTCATTTCTCTCTCCCCACACCCTCATAATACCCATGAACTTCCTGGAGAAGCAGCAGATTGAGGGAAGTGCTGCCAATCAGTACCCATTTCCCAAGCCCGGCTCTTTTCCCAGATGCAAGCCCCACCCCCATCCTGTCCCTTGCTAGAGGCCCCATCTCTAGAACTCCCCAGCAGCAACCCTCTCTGCCTAGCCTACCTGGCAGCCCCAGCCTGCAGCTGGTGGATGCAGCAGGCCTGGTCACCCTCTGTGGAGATGGCATGATCCGAAGCAGCAGATAATCCGAAAGCCATTTATTTTGGGCATGCTTAAGTGAGTTTATTTTTACTTCAGCCTTACCTTCCTAATTTGGCCTCACTCACCACATGCTAAAAAGAGCTCGCTTTTTTGAAACATGCTGAGTGAAGAAGGGGGAAGGGGACCCGGGGAGATGCTTGGGGAAGCCGGCTGGGGAATTTCGTGCACGATGTGCCTAGTGTCTCCTTCCTCAACTGCATGCTGGAAAGCCCTCCAGATTGGAAACTGCGTGCTGATCTGGTCCATGAAAACAGGAGCCCCAGAACAAAAATGAGCAGAATGTGGGTTTTGGTGAGACCTGGTGCAAAAAGCATGAGCTTGAGAGTCATACTTGGTTGAGGTTTGAAGCCCCGTGTGGCAGATGTGGGGCTGCTGTGCCCATAATCCTTACCCTTTCCATGATGTGCATAACTCCAGGCTGCCAGCACCTGCATCTTTTCACCTGAGGGCTTCTCTGTACCAAAGCCACTTTGCCTGCCCACATGGCAGGCCCAAAGTACCAGGGAACTAGCACTCCCCAGCACAAGAGATCTTCACCAATGCTCCTTGAAGTAGGGTATAAAACCCCAGCCCACTCACCCCTCGGGAGGCACAATTCGGAGGCTTGCATCTACACTGACTCCCAACGGGCCCCAGGGGGGATTAAGCTCCAGTTGCCACCAGGGATAAGTGACTCGAAAACCCAGCCTTTATTGGCTGTATTTTCTGCCCTGCCTTGCCTCCTTCCCTCCCTCACCACGAGTCAGGGTGCCCTCAGCCAACCTCCCAAATAAACTGCTTCCACTCAAATCCTTGTCTCCAGGTCTGCTTCTGTGGGAACCCAAACTAAGAAACCCAGAGGGAGCATCTCCTGGTTGGGTGACCAGGGAACAATGACTTAACAAGGTCTGAATCTCTGTCTCCCAGGCATGAGACAAGGCGCATGGCCCCGCTCTATCTGGTCTTCTATGGGTTATGGAAGGTTACAGTGGTGGCCACAGATGCTAAGTAAACCTCTGGTCAGTGTCTGCACCAAAAACATTTATTCCAAGTCAGGAATAAAG
Organism: Canis lupus baileyi; assembly: GCF_048164855.1. Lineage (NCBI taxonomy): Eukaryota > Metazoa > Chordata > Mammalia > Carnivora > Canidae > Canis > Canis lupus. Next base: position 63,253,451 of record NC_132844.1, on the reverse strand, counting down.
AGTCTCCTACCTGACTTCACAGAAACCAAAATATCTACAAAGAAACAGACCCCAAGACAATGAATGGCTAAGAGAAAGGATGGACATTTCAGTTGGCAGGAGGCAGCCAAGGAGGCTCTGTGCACATGCATGTGCATGCACACACACACACACACGCACACACACATAGCTGTGGGAGGCCCAGAAGGGAGTCATCTGACTTAACTGGTAGGAACCATAGGAATCATGCCACCTGGTCTCCTTATGGGGGCAAAAAACCTGCCAAAGGCTTTCTCCCCCTACCATCTGCTAGGGGTCTTGCTGACCTCTCTCACCCTACACGCTGCTCCTGGCCTATTCCCACTCAAGTCTTCAGGTTCCTGCAAGATTATGGGGTGGGCAGGAGAGGCACAACCCCCATTAAGCAGTCAGGGATGAGCCTTGTTCCCTGGGTCATCTTGGGAAGACACCTCCAGCTCTCTGGAGCTCCTCATCTAAGAAAAGATCAGGGAAAGGACCCTGGGGCTAGGAACACTGTTTTCCGTGATGAGGTCTTCACTTCTGCCCCAACTGCTGTCACTGTGCGGCTGCTTTGTACCAGGCCCACATCTGGGTGCTTAGGATACACTAGGATATAAACCAGAAAAAAGTCCTTGCTTATTGCAATGCTTCTGTTCTAGATCTAGAAATCAGCACTTGCTGGAAAGGACAGCTCTGCCTGTGACCGAAGGACTTGTCACCCAGGTATCCAGATGAGAGAACCAGCCCGCTCCTCTCATCCCCAGCTGTGATACTTCCCATTCCCTCCCCAGCACCAGATTTTGAGTGCCCCAAATCCCCATCTGATTCCATTCAATTGATTTGACACGAGGTGTCCAAAAGACCTCATGTCAAGTAAAAGGCATGTTATCAAGGAGTGAGAGCCATGTCACCACTGTCCTGTGATGCAGAGGGGAATGAAGGTGTGCTTCGAGGGGAAGACTTAGGGTCTACAAGACAGAGAAAACTCAGGCTGGCCATCTAAAACGCACACCTCCCCACTAATCCAATCTCAGGTGCTTATGACAAAAATCACACTGCTTCATTTGTCTTTCACTCTGGGCAGAGCATCAGGCCCTGCTCTCTGACACAGACCCAGGAAGAGGAACTTCTTGAACTCCCTTCCACCTGTGCATGTGGATTTCTCTGCTTGTCTCTGGGCACCTTCATCCCAAATAGAAACCTCCTGCCCAGGATGTCTCCCTACCACCTGAGCATGTGCATTTGCAGGAGGCAGACTCATTTCAATATCAATTTGTGCAAAGCCTAAATAGGGGGTCAACTCTCCAGCTCCCTTCACACACACACCGGCCTGCAGCACACACATGATGGCACGGAGTCTGTGCGGCCGAGTCGGGAAGGACGGGCTATGGGATTAGCTGCACTTTGGGATTATCTCTGCTCCATTAGTGCGGACAATTGGGGATGACAACAGAAATTGAATCACTCAATCAAGGTTCACAAGCACTTCAAGGGAGCAAGGACAATCAGGCCAGTCTAGACCTCCTGCCTCCCGTCCCCTTTTTTGCAAACTACTCATCTCCCAGCTATACCTTTTCCGAGGAAAAGCCAGCAGGAAAGTACAAAGAGCCCTGCTTGGGCATCAGACAATTTGGTTTCTAGTACCGGTCCCATCCCTAATTTGCTGTGTGACCTTGGGCCAACGCCTGGCCCTCCCTGGGCCTTCGTTTCTTCATGTGTCAAATGACAGGATTGGACTAGTTGACGGAAGAACCGTGGTGAACACTGGCTGAGTGTGCACTATGCACTCAGCCTGGTGCTAAGATTCCATTCTGTTCCCTGTTCTCTCTCTCTGGTGCCTGGCATATAGTTGGTGGCCAATAAATTTTTTGTTCTGTGAATTCTTCCAACACCCTTCTGAAGCAAGTGTTGTTATAATCCCACTTTCCAGAGGGAGACACTGACACACAGCGAGTAAGTGAGTTAGTTGACTCTGAATCTGGGCAGTTGGATTCTAACCCAGCATCCTCACTCACCCTTCCTGCATGATCTACTGACCACACACATCACACAGGGGCAGCGTGTCGCTCCAACATACTCCCGAGCACGGTCTAGGGCGAGTACTTAGCAAATGTTCGCAGAAAGGCAGCTGGCCTCCTTTTCTGATGTCTTTCCCTGATGGCTCCACAGGACACCGTCCCCGAGACAATTCAGGATACCCCCATCCACCCCGTTAGTCTCTCCTTCCCCCAGGACTTGCACTGGCCATCTACTGGATTCCAGGCTCTGAGGACCTGAAGATGAACAGGTCTACCCTGGAAGATTTACTGTATGACAACACAGTGTGGTGAGCATTACCCAATAGGAGCAGTGCCTGAGCTGAGGCCAGGGAGTGGGCAGGATCAGGTGAAAGGGGGTGAGGGTATTGCAGGCAGAGGGAATGGAAGCGGAGAGCACAGGAGCAGTGGCGTCCAGCGCCTTCGGGATGGCTGCCCCGAACAGTCCCAGGAGGGCAGTGGCGGGATGCAGGTGGAGATGTGGATGAGGCCTGACAGCCAGGAACCGGTCAGGGTGCTAATCAGGGGACTGCTACTGCCTCTGCAGGGCAGGGTAGAGGGAAGGGGGCTCGCTATGTGGGCTAGATGCAGCATTCTACATGGATCATCAGCCTTGTTCACTGCCGTATTTTCAGTACCTAGAACAGTGTCTGACACATAGTAGGTGCTCAATAAATATGCACCAAGTGAATAAATGAATTGTTCAAATGGTTATAACAGCTCTTAAAAAAACAAGAAAACAGACATTCTGAGAGGTGACATGACTCTATATTGATAAGCAGGGAGATGAGGATTCGAGCATTGGTGTGAGCCCAGATCTACCCAGCCAGCCCCCAGATTCATGTTCTTTCCTATAAGACTTTCAAGTGCTTCCCATAAAGGGGCAAATCTATTGCCCTATCTTTGGTTTTGCCTCTGGCCATAAGACTTGCTTTGGCCAACAGAATACAATAGAATGATACTGCATCAGCCCTGAGCCTGGGTGTTAAGAGGCTTAGAGTTCCTCCTGCCTTCTTGCACCATTGCCACTGCCATGACGAGAGTCGGCCTGGGCTAACACCCGGGTTCCAGATATAGGAAAAGAGACAGGGAACAGAGCTACCCCAGCAAGCCTCTCTATCCAGCCCAGCTCAACATCAATGCTCTCTGCCACTAAGTTTGAGCATTTGTTATTTGGCAATAGCTGACAAACACAACAGGTCTGTTTGCATTTCAGGTAGGAAAAGTGACTTATAAAAGGTGTCCAAATAGCACACAGGTGATGCAGGTAAACCTGGGGCAGGTAGAAAGTCTTCCAGAGAGAAGACATTTGAACTGGGACTAGATGATGAGTAAAGTCTAATGCTCAATTCAGAAAACACTAACTGAGCATGTACTGTGCACCAAGCACAGTTCTGGGCCCTGGGATTTTTCGCAGGAGAAGGGACACAGAAGGGCATTCTAGGTAGAGGGAACAGCATCCACAAAGACATGGTGGTCGTGGGGACAGGCTGGCATATCTGGAGCATACAGGGACAGGAGAGGAGATGAGGCCACAAGGGCAGGTGGGTGGGCCAGGTGGAGGAGTCTGGGCCTTATGCTGGAGACAGAGACCCCCTGAAGGATTTTGAGTGGTGTGGCAATGAGACCTGGCTTTGGTTCTAGCCAGAATTCTCTGGCCACCATAAGGACTGGTTAGCAATAGGCAGGAAGGCCAGCCAAGAGGAGATTCTGCTGCATTTCTTACTGACAGTGGGTGGAGAAGGGAGAGAAGAAGGGGAGTGGGTAGCTTTGGGTATGGACTAATGAGGAGGGGAAGGGACCATGTCCTGGTCTCCAACCTGGGCAACCGGGTGGATGGTGGTGGGAAGATGGGAGGAGGGTCAGTTCTGCGGGTGGGGGAAAGAAAAAATCTGGGATTATGCTCACACTGCAGGAGGGACCCCTTTTAGCAGCTTTGGGGCTCACCCCACCACCCAACCATCTGCCTGACCCCCCAGAGGCACCTTGACCTTCCTGTCCTTTCACCCCACAACCCCTTAAGAAGATACCTCTATTGGCCACTGCTGTCTTTATGCTCCTAGGACAAGCAGCTGCCTTTGTGCTGACATGTGGTGCCAGCAAAGGCAAGAGGCCTCTGGAGGCTGGGGCAGGGTAGCAGCAGGGGGAGGAGGGGCAGGAAACAGCCAGCAGCAGCTGAGCCTGCCCCCTCCGCCCATCCCTGGCCTGCCCAACCAGGTCTTCATGGCAGATGCTTGGGTGGGGAGGCTGCCAGCCCCGGGCCTCCACTCCCTCGGAGCGCAGAGCATCCTCAGAGGAGCAGCGCTCAGCCACCAGGGCCCAGAGCATCCTCCCCAGTTCTGGCCAAGGCAGGCGAGGACTGCCACATGCATAGGGGCAAACAGAGAAGGGAGAAGGAATTAGAGAGGCAGTGAGGAGAGGAGGGTGCCAGGTGGGGGACCCACCCAAGGCCTTTGAAGATGTAGAGCCGCTGTCCCTGCAGAGAGCCAGAACTTAAGTCAGAGGGGACCTTGGAGCCAGTGGGAGAGGAGAGAGAAGAAGTGGTAGCAGAAGTGCAAGTGTTCATGAGAAGAGGGGGAGGGGAAAAATCACTAAGGCAAGGGCTGAGACTCTCATTCCCACCTGCAACAGCTGCGTGTTCCTACTCGGGGTGGAGCTGTTCACATGGGTCAGGACCCAGGACACCACCAAGACATGGTTCCCAGGGGGCGTCAGGCCCCCAACCAGGATCTCAGAGCCCAAGGCACCTGCGGGTGGAGGCTGGGGTGACCAGAGAGAGGGGGCTGCTTTGACAATTTGAAATAAAATGGGCACAGTGTTCTAATACTAACAGCCTGTTATTAAAATCAAGTGCTATTTTGCAAAATGCATTTGCCAGGGAATCGCTAATTACAGGCAAGGCGCATTTCTGTGTGTTGGTGCCGATTAATCCTGAACGGTTTAAGCAGTCGAATTTTATACATATAATTATCATTCGAGATTCACAAAACAGCAACAAGATGCTCTGGGGCTCTGCCCTTGAGGGACTTGGAGGCTGGGGTGTTGTGTGGGGGCTGGGCCAGGATGCAGAGAGGTGTCCAGACAGGAAGACTGAGTTGTGTGCTGATTCAAGGGACCTTTCACCTTGACCCACCTCCTTTCCATCTTTTATATCAGGGATGGAACAGAATAAAGATATTGATGTAGAGTGTCAGGACACCCAGGTTTGGGGAAAGAAAGCTCACAGGAGGGCCTCTAGCAAAGCTCCACCACCTTCTAGACAGGGCCCCCCTAGGAGACAAAGGGTGTCTTCCTTTCTCCCTAAGCCTAGATTTTTCATCTGTGAAATGGGCTGGCTGAGGAGTATCTTGAATATCTTGGGGATGAAGGCCAACCTGAGACCGGGAGGAAAGGAAGGAATCCTTATGGGGTCCTGAGGTGCTGCTGCTCAGTCAATGGAGGTGCGGGAAAATAAAGAGCTTCCAAAGCAGACGGGTCCTCACGGCAGAGGGAGCCCGGGTGGTGCGGGGGTGGCAGTCGCCAGCCACAAGGCATAGTGGAAGAGCCTGCTGGGGAGGAAGCTCAGGCAAGCCCACTGGTACAGAAAGAAACATGGAAAAACTACATGCTAACCGAGCACCAACTGCCCAGTCTGAGAGGAGGGAACAAGTTAGGGTGGGCCTCGAGGGGGCCCAGGAAGGTGAGTCATGTGGCCATGCAGGCAACAAGCAAGGGAATCTGGTGCTCCAAGAGGGAGCAGATGGAGCCAGAAGGCTGAGTCCAGCCAATTTTGCCAGAAGAGAAGGCCAAGGGCCCCAGCCTACCACCTGAAGCACAGGCTTGCTGGGAAGCCAGAGCAGAGACATGCGAGTGTGCACTCCCATGTGGAGCCAGAGGCGAGACGGGGAGGCTGCATGTATCTTTTTTTTTTTTAATATTTTATTTATTTATTCATGAGAGACACAGAGAGAGAGAGAGAGGTAGAGACACGGCAGAGGGAGAAGCAGTTTCCATGCAGGGAGCCCGACGTAGGACTCGATCTCAGGTCTCCAGGAGTAGGCCCTGAGCCAAAGACGGTGCTAAACCACTGAGCCACCGGGCTGCCCTGCATGTATCTTTAAGGAGACAACTGCCCTCCCCACCTGTCCTCCTCTCCAGCTGAAGCTCGGGTGACCCACTTCACCGCTGGGAGCTGGGGTGGAACCCGAGGAGGTGGGTCAGTGAGAGGACTGTGTGAAGCTCACCATCCACCTGCCTCAGAATCCCTGGGCCCTCGGCCTTCAGCACTTGAGAGCTCTTATGGGGTAGGACCCAGGAATCCTATGAGCACTACAGCTTAAAAACCACTGGCTTAGAAAGGCAGCAGTATCTACATGGGAACCCACAGTGTTTAGAATCAGGGATGAGAGCCTATGATGGTTTCCCTGAGTCCTGCCTCAGTATCTGCTTCTCTTCGCAATGTGTGACAGGCTGGAGGCATCAGGTGTGGGGCCCCTCCCACCACAGGGCAGGAATGTAAATCCCAGGGCCTTGAATAAATTCTAGTTCTTTCTGTCTCTACAGACAGCACTGAAAGGTGAGTTGCCTGGCCCCAAGTCACAGAGCGGATTAGACAGAAAGGGGAGCTCCAAGCTGGTCCTTCACATTGCTACCCAGCTGGGTTTTTGGGATAAAGGACACGAGAAGCAGGAAGAAGAGCTGGGGAGGCTAGCCCAAGCTGTGTGTCTCCTTTCAGAAGTTCCAGGAAAGTCACACACAGTTTTCCTCATAATTGCAAGCATGAGGAGTACCTGGGGATAATGTCCCCTTTCACCTGTTTTCTTAGCACATGGGAGAGAGAAAAAATTTTTTTAATAAAACCACATCCAAACCTTGGTACCCTAACCTGCCTTAACCACATGCAGATTTAAATAGAAATTTCCCATTGGGGTCAACTCAGACAGCCCCTGCCTCCAATGGGTGTCCTGTAACAGCACAGATCAGCTGGGTGCCTGCTGTGGCCCACCCATTCCCCAAGGCCTTGATAATTCACCCTGCAGGTCAAGCCTTCCCTCCGCACTGCCCTGAATCCCACCCGCAGCCCTACCACACGCACACATCCTTGTGGCCCATTTCTCCTTCTGATTGGAGGAGGGAGGCAGGGCCTCTGGTACCCTCTTTTGTGCCTTTTCCATCCTTCTTGGTGGCCTGACTCATCCAGGCAGGGGACCAAGGCTCTCCTGTTCACTCTCTGCCTTCAGCCCAGCCAGCCCTTAAACCATCTTTTCTTGCATAATGAAACACCCTCTCCATCAATAAAAGAGTTTGGGAAGTCAGAGCAGGGTGGTGGAGATACTGTCAGGAGAGAGGGGCCTCCAGGCCCTGAGGGGCCCTGAAATTAGGCCTCAGCAGAGACTTGTAAACAAGCCAAGCGCAACCTGAGAGCAGCAGCTCCTCCTTATCGCAAACCACCCCCCTTCTGAGTGTTGCTCCAGAAAATGGAAATCAGGAGCCAACGGTTCTAGAAGTTGCAGACTCTGTTCCTTTCCGTCCTGTTAGGATGAACCATGATGGCATCACAGATAAAGCACTGCCCTTGAGGTGAGGTGAGGAGAGCTAGGTTCTAGTCCTGACATGGTGCCCACATTGCTGTGTGACCTTAGGCAAGTCACTTGCCCTCTCTGGCCTTCAGTTAGTTCATCATCTGTAAAATACAGGACTGGTATTGATGGACTTCAAGATTTCTTCCAGTTCAGGCCACGTGGCTCTGATTCTGCTCCACGGCCCTCCTCTGGGACTGTGCTGGTGACAGGGAAGGGGAGCTGAAGAGAGGCCACCTCCCTCCAGTCTCAGAAAGCTCCCAGAGCTCAGGGGTGGCCCTGCTGCAGGCTGACTCCACAAGGCAAATTACAGCCTCTCAAGGGTGCCTATGACAAATGATGACTGAATGGCGCGCTTTCCGTATGCAAATGAGGCCTCCAATTTACATTCATTTGCACCTGATGGGTGTCTAAAATGGATGCATTTGATTTGTGCTTGATCTGTAAGTGTCTAATTTATTAATCAATAAAACGTCATGTACAGGCGCGAAGATCCCCAGTTCCAGCCGGCCTCCATATATATGTAAATAATGCAATCTCTCAATCTACTTGTTATGTAAATGTTAATATAAAACTGACAGAAAAATGCGTCTGCAGAACTTTATGAGCAGAGGGAACTGAGATTTATACAGACTCTCTACCCACCTTTTGCCCCTTGGCTCTTTTGGTGCCTCCTTCCTCTTGCCACACTTCCCTTTCACTTTTCCCTAATGCCAGTTGACCCATCTCACCTCCTCCAGGAAGCTCACCTGCCCTCCCAAGGCTTCCTTACACAGCCAGACCTCCCCCCAGACGCCCTCGCTGTTACCTTATACACAATCTTGCCTTTCTCTGGCCCTGGATCTTTGCCTGCAAGACCGTCCCTGACAGTCTCCACTCGCCCTGCCCACCATCGGTCTCCTCTCCATCTCTGTGTGTTGAGATTTACCAAGGACCAGCTAAAAGTCACCATCTTTAACCCACCAAGACACTGGGCATGCAGGAGCAGGATCCCTGCTGGGAAGAGGGAGGGATCAAACATCCCCATCCTCAAGATGCTCCTGGTTTAACAGCAGCAATGTTTCCATCTCTGTATGCAGGGCGCCGTTCTGAGAACTGTGTGTGGGACAGCCTCAGAGGGACGGTGGGACACAGGAGGGGAACAAGCCTTCTTCAGAGACGTCATCTATCACACTGGTGCAAAACGGGAGAAGGGGCGCTTGAATCCAGGCAGTGCAGTCCAGAGTCGGTCTCAAAAACCACCTAGAGTACAAAAGGTCATTCCAAGGCATGGAATCCGAATTAAAACCCCTTTTTGCACTCAGGGGCCACAAAACAAATCTTAGCAAAGACGGAACACAACAGCCTTCTCCAGCCTGCCCTCGCAGGAAGGCATCCTGAGCGGATCTCATGGCAGACTCATCTTTAGGGCACCTGTTCTTCACACTGGCTGGGGCTCTGTTCCCTGCTCCTGAGCTCCCGGAGCCCGCCCCTCCCACAACATAGCGTTTACTTTGCTCCATGTCTGATTTCACCTGCCCTCTGGGAGGTCAAGGCAAGGCCAGCTCTTCCCATGTCATCAGCAGCCCCCAGAGCACCCAGGACTCTGAAGACCCCTACCCACTCAAGGCCCTGCCACTCCTCTTCTCACTGCACAGAGTGAGAGCCCTCACTCCAAGCTTCAGGAACCACTCTTAGCCCACACTCTATTTATTTTTATTTTTTTGTAAATTGTTTTTATATGTTTGTTTACTTACTTATTTAAGAGAGCATGCGCAAGAGAGCACAAGTGGGGGGAGGGGCAGAGTGAGAGGGAGAAGCAGACTCCCTGCTGAGCAGGGAGCCAGATATGAGGCTCCACCCCAGGACCCTGGGATCATGACCTGAGCCAAAAGCAGATGCTTAACGAACTGAGCCACCCAGGTACCAGTAGCCCACACGTTATAGATGAAATCTATAAAATGTGACAGATGGAGACAAGAAAGGGACTCACCTCCATTGACTATTATTCTGCACTAGGGGGTTGGCAGATTGACACCCAGCAAGTGAAGCAGCATCACATATCCAGGCGAGGGTACGGCCAGGCTCAAATCCAGCTGGGTCTGGCACCAGGTCCATCTTTAGACAGGATAAGTCATGGCGTAGGCTGGGTGACCTTTAAAGGGCTGAGAAGGACATCCCCCTATCTTTCCCATCCATCATCCTCACGGCCTTATATCCCACCATTAAAGATTTGGGATTCCTCTCCCACGGGAATAATCTCTGAGCACCCACATATTCCCAAAGCAGTAACGAATGGCAGGAATGCAGTCCAAGAGGCCTGCCGGCCTACCAAATCCCTGTTCTGTCAACACCAGCGCTGAGTTATGTGCTGCTGGCAGAGAGGGGCTGCAGGAAGGGGAGGTGAGCAGAGTTTTGATGAAGGCCATATATCTCTACCAAGAATAAAACCTCAAACTTTCATTCAACGTTCTGATTTAAAAGGTCCCACTGAGGGCATTGACTTGGATTTGTCAGCAGGTGCTCCGTGAGACAAGGCTGTATCACCAATGTGGGCTAAGAGAAGTTTCCCTGAATGCGGGCCCAGTTACATCTCGTCTGTGGCACTTTTAGGAATTCCTTTGGAAGACGAGTATTTCACTCGCCCTTGAAAGTAAAACGAAAGTTGGCCTCCTGCAGAGGAGAGCAGTTCTCCAGGAGCTCCCTGAAGGAAATGTCTAGAACTGCAGTCAGGCTAAGGCTTCTTTTCCAGTCCCTTGTCCAACAATACAATATTTCAGAATAGCCAAAGGTACAAAGATGGGGGGCACCTGGGTGGCTCAGTGGTTGAGTGTCTGCCTTTGGCTTGGGGTGTGATCCTGGGGTCCTGGGTTCAAGTCCTGCAGTAAGCTCTCTGCAGGGAGTCTGCTTCTCCTTCTGTCTGTGTCTCTGCCTCTCTGTCTCTGTGTCTCTCATGAATAAATAAATAAAATCTTTAAAATCAAGGTACAAAGATGGAAGAAAAATGAAAAGGAAACACTAACGTCCATTGATGTTTAGTCTATACCCAAGGTCTGCAGATTTCATTTTATTTGATTGACCCCATCCTTTATAAGGTAACAAACTGTTATACATACACAGGGAGATAGGCTCAGAGAGGTTAAGAGGTTTATCTAAAGCCACACAGCAGGCAAAGAGCAGAGTCAGAATTTGAAATCTGATCTTTCTAACCACAAAGCTGGACTCTTTCCAGCACCCCAAGCCTTCAGTTACGGAAGGAAAATGTCTGAGCTACTACAGATGATGTGCCAATCTGAAATAAGAATAGGAAGCTGAGAACACCTGGGTAGCTCAGTTGGTTAAGCATCTGCCTCCAGCTCATGTCATGATCCCAGGATCCTTGATTCTGGGATAAAGACCCACATTGGGCTCCCTGGTCCTGGTGGGGAGCCTGCTTCTCCCTCTCCCTCTGCCTACTGCTCCCCCTCCTTGTGTATCTCTGTCAAATAAATAAATAAAATCTAAAAAAAGAAAAAAAAAAGAATAGGAAGCTAAAGCCCAGATCACTTAGAGAGAGCATGCAAATCCACCTGGCTAAAGATACACTGAAAATGTAAATGATTAAAGAGAAGAGTTTGAAAATCTTATTATGATATAAATTATTCTACCCATGAATGGTTGCTTAATGACGCTATTTTTAAAATAATTAAAATGAAAACACCTTAAGGCATTTGACACTACACAGTTAGAGTCTGGATTTTGGGCACAGTCCAGTTTGTAGTTTGGGTCGTATAAAGGAGGTCGAGGAGCCTCCTGCCACCAGGCAGAGTGATCATCATCACTGTAATAGCTACCATATGTGGTCACTAACTGTAAGTACTTTAAACGCACGAGCTCATAACCCGATGGAGTGACTGCTCTTCCCATCCATAGAGAGGAAAATGGAGTCTTAGAGAGGCACCTGCCCAGCCCAAGGTCACACAGCTGGTTAGGGCAAAAGCTGGAATGGAAATCCAGTTTTCTCTGGTGCCAGATCACAGGTAACCCCGACATTGTAGCCTAGCTTCTTTATTTCTATTTTTTAAAGAGGTATCTTAAAGGAAACCTTTAATGTCCTATTGTCAACCCTCGAACTCTAATGTGATAAAGATTCTCGGTCCCAGGTCCAGCCTCCTCTTGCCGAGGTGGAGCTACACAGCTGCGCTAGGTGGAGCAGGTGAATCCGGCAGGAAGGCCTGGACCTAGGCGCTCGGGACACCCTGTGGTCATGCGGACCTAGCCAAGTGACTCAACCGGAAGGCGCACGTTCCCAGCCCTTCAGGACATTGGATGACGAAGCTGCACGAGCTGACTCTGAAGCCCTCTAGCACTCAAATCCTGGGAGCCCACGCTTCTGCCTTCCTTACTTTGTCTGAGAACCCCTCTGTGTGCAAAGAGGTGCCTCCCAGCCGTCCTGTTGCTGCTATACTGAGGAGCCAGGTGGAACCCCACCAAAGCCAAGAGGCACAGCTCACTCCAGAAGCTGAGGGCCCTGGGCTCGGGCTAATACTTCTTCCTTCCCCAAGGAAGCCAGAATCTTGCAAGAGACAGATAGTCTTCTGGGCTATCTGATCCTCTCTCCAGGAATCCTTGCCTGTGGATTCTCCAGGAGGCTTCCTAGAATGGTCACCCCAACCAGTTGTACCCCTACCTCCATTCCCACCAGTCCCAGGACATATTCTGGGCTCAGGTCATTTGTGTGTCTGGGGGAAAGCATTGCATGGATGGCTCCTGCTCTTCTGGTAAGCAGGAGCTCCCCAGGGGCATGCATGTGCTAATTTGTCTTTTTTCCAGACCTCAGAAATGTTCTCAGGATAAAAAAAAATGCTGAGGTTACTGCCCTTTTTGTCTTTTTTAGAAGAAGAAGAAAAAAAAAGAGTGGACTTAGTGATGAAATTATTTGCAGTGTCCTGAAGTGGGGAGAAGGCAGAGCACAGCAGCTCTGAAGGCACTGAAAAGAGGTGGGAAGTCAGCTGGCACTTCAAAGGACCCCAGGACCTTTGCATAACCCGGGACAGAACAGGAACAGAAAGTCCAATCACAACAGAACAGAAATTCCCACCACATCAGTGTGAGGTGGGGCTCAGGGTCATATTTATGGCAGTGGAAATAAAATAAAGTATGATATTTATTGCCCACCTACATTTGTGAGCCCAGCTGCCTTTTCCATTCTCCACATATTTTCCTGTCGTTGGTCAACTTGGGCTTAAGGGAAATGTAACTCATTTTAATATTTGCTTAAACCAAATGGAATATAGAAAGGAAATAAATCTGCGGCCAAGCCATCAAGTTGTTTGGCCAAGCCAAACCCAAAATAAAGGGCCTAAAGATTGTCTATGGATTTAGATTATGCATCATTTCTGTCACTGCTCCCTGTGTTCAGCTCACTAATGTTGCTTCATGAAAGGTGATGGAGAGTTTGAGCTGTCTGAGCTCAAATCCCAGCTCTGCCACTTACTAGCTGAGTGACTATGGGCAAAGCAGTGAACCTCTCTGTGCCTTGATTTCCCCAGCCTTAAGACAGGAGTCAGAGTGGCATGCTGCCCACAGCACTGATGTGATAATTCAATCATATCCCCTGCGTGCATGCTCGGCCCAGTGCCTGGCACATAGCAGCTTTCAATAAAGGATAGCTCTTATAGTTACTCGAATTTGAAGGATTCTTATTGTTTTGAACTTCCTAGTGTCATATCAGAGATACCCAAAGAGAAGCACAGATTTTCATTTGCTTGCTCCCTTATTTCCCTGGCTAGAAGTAACATGTGGTCCCTATGGGTGAATGTGACAGGCGACACGCATGTTTTAACATTGAGGAGCTGGTCTGGGTGCCAGCTGCCTACCCCACCCAGACGCTGGACTCTGGGCCACCTGAACACAAACACGCAAGCCTGCCCTGCACAGGGAAGCCTCCCCTTTGTCCACCTGCCCCCGTGGCTCACACAGACAGGTGGAGTCTAAGAGGGATGAGTATGAAGTTCTACACTGGCGGTGGAACAATCGACTGCCCAACAGTCCTGGGGACTGGGGAGCCCTGGCTCACGAGCAGTTCCAGAAATGAAAAAGTTAACGTGTGGAGTGGGGGTGGGCGGTGAAGTGTGGAGCATGGGAGGGTAACTGGGCAGTAGTAGCTCACTATGAGAGCTAAGTCCTAGAAGGAGGAAACCAGGTCAGTGGTGTGATGGGGACAGTCACGAGGTGGATGCTCGGCCTCTCCACAATACGCGACCCTGGCCACACTCTCCATGAAACCTCCTACTCTGAGGCTTTTTTTTTTATAGTAATTTTTTTAAGATTCATTTACTTATTTATTCATGATATATATATATATTTAGAGAGGGGGGGGGCAGAGACACAGGCAGAGGGAGAAGCAGGCCCCATGCCGGGAGCCCGACGCGGGACTGGACCCCGGGACTCCAGGATCGCGCCCCGGGCCAAAGGCAGGCGCCAAACCGCTGACCCACCCAAGGATCCCCTGCTCTGAGATTTTACCCTCTCCTTCTAACCACCTTTCCTGCTGGCCCCTGGCCCCTGGGGCTCCCCCTGGACCCCATCCTCTGCTGGCTGTTCTCCTTACTGTCTGTACTTGGGCTGGTGACCTGCCGTGACTTCCCTACAGCAGCCAGACTGACACCCTGCCATCTGCTCACCAGGCCGAGCCCCAGGGCACACTCCTGACACCCTGTTCACATCTGCTCCCAACTGCCCACGGCACCCTGAACCCAAGGCAAACCCACACCAAATTCCCTTCTGCTTCCTCCCCTGCTGCTACCTTCATGTTCCCCGCCTGGGTTACTGTCATCACTGTTTGCCAGATTGCTCCAAACTTCACTCCTTTGCCGGGGAGTGGGGGGGGGGGGGTGTGCAGGGAGAGAGGGCTCGCAAAGAAGGGGAATGTTCCTTAGAAGTCATTTGTTGACGGGCACCTGGATGGCTCAGTTGGTTAAGGGCCCAATTCTTGATTTCAGCTGAGGTCACGATCTCAGGGTCGTGGGATGGAGCCCATCATTGGGCTCTGCACTCTGCACGGATCTGCTTGAGATTTCCTCTCCCTCTCCCTCTGGCTTACTCTCTCTCTTTCTCTCTCTCACTCTCTTTTTTTTTTAAGTTTTTTATTTATTTATGATAGTCACACAGAGAGAGAAAGAGAGGCAGAGACATAGGCAGAGGGAGAAGCAGGCTCCACACACCAGGAGCCCGATGTGGGATTCGATCCCAGGTCTCCAGGATCGCGCTCTGGGCCAAAGGCAGGCGCTAAACCGCTGCGCCACCCAGGGATCCCTCACTCTCTCTTAAATAAATGATTTGAAAGCTTAAAAAAAAGTTTTTGTTGAAATGTGAGACGCAGAGAGGAAAGGCCACATATTACAAGCTCAAGGAATTTGTCCAAAATAAACACACACAGGGTAGCCCGGGTGGCTCAGCGGTTTAGTGCTACCTTCAGTCCAGGACGTGATCCCGGGGTCCTAGGATCGAGTCCCACTTCGGGCTCCCTGCATGGAGCCTACTTCTCCCTCTGCCTGTGTCTCTGCCTCTCTCTCTGTGTCTCTCATGAATAAATAAAATCTTTAAAAAATAAAATAAAAATAAAATAAACACACACAGAACCAGCACTCAGATCAAGAAACAGAACGATCCCCCTCCCCCTGCCAGAAGCCCGTCCTGCCCCCCCAGCCACTCCCACGAGGGTAACTGCTCCTGGGACCTTTATCACCACGGATCTTGTAATCGACATAAGTGGAATCCTGCAGTCTGTATTCTTTCCTGTCTGGCTTTTTCCCCATGTCAGCAGGTGACAGACAGGTGATTCCCGGACTGGGTGCAATGGAACTTCGGATTGTCCCTGCTTTGTTGTGCAGTGCCCCTTGAGTCCTCTCCCCCCGCCCCGCTGCTGGCCAACGTTTGTATAGTGTCCACTTGGGGCCATATCGTGAATCCCGGGGTGCTGCCAGCGAACGCCCGGAAGCGCATCCTTTGGGCGCATTTCTGCTGCGTGCCCATCTATGTGGGGCTTCCCGGGGCCCAGAGTGGGCAGATAGACAGCTGTGGTCAATTCTGCTGAGGGTTTCCTGAGTGTCTGTGCCAGCAAATCCTTCCTCCAGCAGCACAGAACTGCAGTCCTTGGAGCCCTGGGAGCTCTGTTTGGTCCTCCCTCCTGCCTCCTCTCCAAGGAGCCTTACAGAGGTCTTATCTGTGGGCTAGTTTTTCCCTTTACAAAGCTGCTTCCCTTGCGCTTTTGGTCCTGCTGGTTCTACCCATGTAATAGGTTTTTAATCCCTCCATGCACCCCCGCCCCCCCTCCAGCCCCACTGCCTTTGCCTTACTCCTGTGCTTCTCCTGGCCTGTCTGGGGCCATCAGCTATCACAGGCTTCCTCTGGAGCCAATCCGGGCCACCACCACCTCCCACTGATGCCTTACACACACCCATCTGGGCCACTTCCTGCTCCAGACCCCCCAGACCCCAGGGCCTAACGCAAAGTCACCAGGCCTAGATCGGTGACCACCCTGCGGCAGGAGCCTGTGTTTCTGCACAGCACTCGCAAGGCTCCTGGCATGTATCCAGTGCTTAGACACCTGAGATGATCCAGTTCCCATTCTGGCCCCACCTACCTTTCTTTTTTTTTTTTTTTTTAAAGATTTTATTTATTTATTCATGATAGTCACACAGAGAGAGACAGAGAGGCAGAGACACAGGCAGAGGGAGAAGCAGGCTCCATGCACCGGGAGCCCGACGTGGGATTCGATCCCGGGTCTCCAGGATCGTGCCCTGGGCCAAAGGCAGGCGCCAAACCGCTGCACCACCCAGGGATCCCCCCCACCTACCTTTCTAATCGCATCCCCTGAAGCTCCCCTCAGGAACCCACAGCAGTGGACAGCTGCCTGGGGTGCATCCACGGGGTTGCTCAAGTATTAGCGTGTGCTAGGCATGTGGGAGGTGCCTTGCCCTCTGCCTGAAATTCCTTCCCCTTGTGGGATAGTTTTAGGCAGGGGTAGTCTGATCCTATTCGAGGTCACCAGATCCAGAGATAGCAGAACGGATTCCCAGTTCATGGCAGCTCACCACGTTCACTCAAGAGTGAAATAAGATGGCCTTGTGTTCACTCCCAAGGGGCTGGGAGACATGAACGGAGCCACTGCCAGGGCAACGTGCCTTCACCCTAACATGACTGATTTATAGTTTGTGCTCAAATACTGCAGGACAGAAGCTAATACATCTCTCATAACATCTGAGAGGCCACAGGTACATCAAAGGTCCACCAAAGGCCACCAAAGGTCCAGTTTTAGCTTTTCAAAGGGCCACAGAGGATCCTCACTCTGTTTAGATGGTCTCAGAGACGCTTGTACACCCGAAGCCCAGGAAAGCCGGCCTTTGGCTTTGCTACCAAGCCTTCAGCTCCATGGGAGAGGCATCAAGCTTGTATTACCCTTATGAAAATCATAAGCTCCAATGCTATTTTTTTTAAGATTTTATTTACTTATTCATGAGAGACAGAGAGAGGCAGAGACATAGGCAGAGGGAGAAGCAGGCTCCCTGCAGAGAGCCTGATGCAGAACTCCATCCCAGGACTCCAGGATCATGCCCTGAGCCAAAGGCAGACGTTCAACCACTGAACCACCCAGGCGTCCCACAAATGCTATCTTTTTACATTTGTTTGCAGTTTATATCTTACAAGCCAGCAACACAGGCTTTATCTTTTAATGTGACAAGCCTAAGAGAGAAGGACGGTCTTCTCATTTCATAGATGAAGAACAGGCACAGAGAGGTTAAGTCACCTGCCCAAAGGCACACAGCTAGGAAGTGGCACAGTCAGAAATGAAATGCAAGTTGCCTGATGCAAAACCTATCCTACCCTCACTGCCTCCACCGATCTGCCTACGGAAATCCTGCACCTCATCCAAGATGCCTCATTATTCCCTACAAAGCAGTTCCGGATTTCCCAGTCAGAATTAATTAATCTCTCCTCCATGCACTTCATCTGAACTTTTATTATAGTAATTATAGCAGCCTGACTTTTATTATAATCGTTATTTACATGTCTGCCTCTCCAGCTGGGCTGGGAGCTCATTAAGGGCGGAACCCTGTCAATTCTGTACCTTGAGCCCCAGGCAGGTGGGTGTTGAGCCTAAGACAGGAATAGTAACAGCAAGACAATGATGAAGGCCTCCCGTCTGTGGGCTTTATCCAAACCTTGGTTTACTTCACCTGGACTGCAGGTTAAGGACCGTAGGATGACAGGCTGCCTGTGGTTGTAAAAATGCAACAGAATGTTTAAAGGTCTTGGGGGCCAGAGTCCTAAACTGCCTCTGACTGAGGACGATCTTGGAGCTTCTGGGAAGGTCCTAGATAGAGACCATTCGCTAGGCTCATCCCATGAGTCTCTGTTTTGTTTTCTGTGGCCCTCACTCCATCCCTCCCAACCTTCCCCTCCTTCTCTTTCTTGCCTTTTCTCCATCTCCTTGTCCTTTCTTTCTCGTTCCCTTAACTGGACAAAATACAAAATCCAGAACCAAAATACATTTTCTATTACTTGTTGTACCAACTGAATTTTTTTTATCTGTTCCTGCTCTAAAAAGTATATGAGTGGGATGTTTTCTACTTTACTGCTCTCTTGCTTGAAACACACGCGCTCACACACACACACACAAGGAGGGAGGGAGATCAGATTTCCTTTTCTTTAAAGGACCCTCTTTTCTGCCACTAACCCTCTGGCTCCCACCCCTCATCCTCACCAAAGCTAGGTGCAACTTCCTGGCCTCTGGCAGAAAGGCCCAGGAGTAGATCACAGAACATCCCTTCTTTGGACAAAAAAATAAAGGATGGATGAAGCCCCTAGATGCGGGGACCTGCTATCCTGATAGAACAGACCTGGTTAACAAGCACTGCACCTGCAAAAAAAAAGTGGGTTGCTGAATCATATGGAGGAATGGGGTTATTAGAAGCCAGGGCGTGGCCCTCAGTATTGGCCTGGATTAGGAAGGAGAGCGGAAGGGAGCAAGAAGGCACGGGAGATGCGGGAGCAGCAAGGCATCATTATACTGATATTACTCCACGAATACGATGGATACCCCAGTTCACCAGGCACTTAGAGTGTGTCAGGCGCTGCCTTAAGTTCTTCATATGGTCTCGCTCATTGAAACCCCGTGGCGTAAATATTCTTACAACTACTCTTCCCATTTTTCAGATGAGAAGATGGAGGCACAGAGGGACTAAGGACTAAGCCCTGGGACTAAGGGCTTGCCCATGGTTGCACAGCTGGCAAACAGTGGGCCAGGGAGTCTGAACTGCAGAGCCTATGCTCTGACAACTTCCCGAAACTTCGAGAGCGCTGCGAGGCCTGAGGTCCAGTGTTAGTTATGTCACCTTGTCCCTCTGGACCCTGGGTAGGTCACAGTGAGATAGGCAGGTTCTGAAGCCAACCGTGTAACTTCCCTGTGCCTCAGTTTCCCTTCCTAAAAAGCGAGCTTCATAATTATAGATACTTCATAAAGATTCTATGAGAATTTGCTAAGAGAATACATGTAAAGAGCTTAGGACAGGGTCCGGACTGAGGAAGAGTCTAACATGTATCGGGAATTACTATTGTCTGGACCCCCCTCTGTGGTCACTCTCCTTGGAGACCTGGGCACAGGCTAGGGGCCATCCTGACGGGTCAGTCAGGAAGAGAAGAATGAAGGGGCAATCCTACCCTCAGGCAAGAACAAGGCAGATGCTACGCATTGACTACTGACCCAAGAGTCAGGTGCCCTGTACACGTTTTCTAAAATCCCTGGGTTAGAGGTACCATCATCCCATTTCATGGATGAGGTGCCTGAGGCTCAGAGCAATGAATCCACTTGCCCAAAGCCCACGACAGAAAATGGCCAGGCTGGGATTGGGGCCAAGGTCTGTCTGACTCCAAAGCCCAGGTCCCTAATTACCACTCTAGTCCCTTGGGGAGCCACAGGTCAGGCTTTGGGGCTTAGAGTCTCCCCAGAAAGTAAGAAGGGGCTGAAAGGAGGTTGACCTGGGTGTTACTGCCGTGCTCTGCGGTCATAAACAAACCTCTTGATGTTTCTGAGTCTCAGCCACCCTGCCTGCCTGTCAAATGAGTTGATGGAAGGGAATGCCCTTTGGGAGGCCTTTGGAGCATTTACAACCAGGCTGCACGCTTAGCATCATTATCATTATCATGACTGTTATGACTGTCCACCCGGAGTCACAGGCGGGCAGCTGTGTCCTGACTGCTCGGGAACAGCTGAGGGCGGCCTGAAAGCCAGGCTGTGATCTGGACCCGAACTTCCAAAGAGGAGAGAGGGACGGGACCAGGCCATCCCTGCCACTGCCCTGGAGCCCCAGGAGGGACAGGAACCGCCCGAGGTCAGGAAGCACCCCACTGTGGCCCATCAGACATGGGCTCTATTAATCACCAGGACCTGTCCTCCCCCGCTCCGCTCACCCCCTTAGCAGGTGTCGGGAGTGTGAGCGGGGTGCCCTCCTGCTCCCCTGCAGACCCACTCCGAGCACAGCTACTGAGCACCTGGTCCTGCAGCTGCATTGCTAGAGGTGCAGGCCGGCGGGAGGGAGCCCGGGTGGGGAGGGTGCTGAGTCGGCAGCAGGACTGCTCTCAGGCCCGGCTCTTCACTGGACTCTGTGTTTCCAGCGAGGGCACAGAACCCACGTCTCTTGAAGCTTTGTGCACATTGCAGAGGAAAAATAATTCGATTAGGGAAAGAGGACAAGAAAGACAAGGAGAAGGAGGGTGACCTGGTTTCGCAGCTGGCTCAGCGATGTCGAAGCAGATGGGTCTGGCCCCAGTAGGGATGCGAGCAATGCACCGCGGGCCCAGGAGGAGTCAGGTGAGGAGACGGAATAAAGGAATCTGAGGCCGGGAGCCAGCTGCATGTGACCAGTCACGGGAGGCCTCTCTTCAGGCGGAGGCAAAGCCGGCAGGAGACCTGGGAAGGCCCCCAGGAGGAGAGGAGGAGCCTGGGCCACAGTCTACACACTCAGGTCCTTGAAGAACTCCCAGTCTGAGGGGAGACACAGCCCTGCCCCCAGGGAGCCCCAGTGTGAGCGGGACACAGCCCTGCCCTCAGGGAGCCCCAGTCTGAGGGGAGAGAAATAACCTGTATTTCATGGAGCCTTTAACCGGAGAGAAGAGCTAAAGAGAAACCTCGGACTCATATTACGTACATGTTAACTGTCCCCCAGGGTCAGTGTGTATCATCTGTGTGTTCAGAACTGAACAGAATGAGGACTAAGGGGCGGATGGAACGTCCCCAACTGCACTGAGTTATGTAAATGAAAGGACAAGCCAAGAGTGAGGAGACAGAGGGCTGGGTCCTAGTGGATACAGAGGAACAGGGAGGACGTGTCGGGCCTGTTCCCGGCTGGGAGCCCCTGGGCGGTAGGTAATAGCTGGGCAACTCGAGACCTGTCCCAGGGGCCGGGAGAGTGGGCCTGCAGGGCTCTGTCCACATGCAGCACCCACTGGGGAGCAAGAAGTCTTGCTCCCCAGAGGGCGGCACCCGGGAGAAGCCCTGCCGCAGAGCGGCTAAGAGGCCAGTGCCTCAGCCTGGGTGGAACCCCTGAACCTGTGACTCTCCCCTCAGCCCTGGGCCAAGAGAAACCCCCGAGGATAATCAGACAAGTACTACTGTTAGCATAAAAGCATCATTATGGAGCACCCACTGTGGCCAGGCACAGTTCATGACGTCACACGCACAAACTCAAAGCTCACAACAAGAGGCCGTAGGTATTATACTATTCCTATTTGCCAGAGGAGGAGGAGTCTGACACAGAGAGGGTTTAGGAAACTGTCAGAGATCCGGAAGCTAGTACCTAGCAGCGCTGGGATCAGAACCCACGAGATCTGACGTGGTGGTTATCCAGTTTCTGTTTAATTGCTTCCAATGTCTGGGAGCTCACTACCTTTCAAAAGGCTGCTCTGGCTGGAGCACCTTCTAGCATAATCTGAAGCATGTAGCAGAGGCACATCACCCTAGATACACAAGGCCCGTGAGGGTAGCAACCGGAACGCTGAGAACAGTGTCCGGCACAGCGCACTCTTTAGGAATATCTGTGGAATGATCGTTTATCCAGTAGAATCATTTCCAGGGCACACATCCCCTCGCTCATGGGCCACAGCCAGAGCACAGCCACAGGCTCTAGGCACATGTCACAGACAAATGGGGTTTGGAGAGAGCCTCAAGGACAGAAACTGGAACAAGGAAATTCCTAATTCTCAGGGAGCAAGTACCATGGGAACCGAAGGGGCTGCTATCAGAGCTGAGAGCCCCCTCCTGCAGGAAGCATCCCTGGCCACTCTAGTCCCCAGCAGACCCCAGCGTCTTCACCTCACCCCTGGTCCTGCGCCACACCCGAGGGGGTGGTTCCTGTCTGTGGGGGTGGTCCACCTTTCCACTTGACCAAAAACCCCCCTTGAGGGGCAGAGACCCGGCCCCATGCTGCTGTTCAGCCCTCAAAGCCTTGGCATTACTATTAGGAACAAAGGAGACTTGCTCAGCGCTGGGGACGGATGGACATCAGATGCAGTGGTGGGGAGGCTGGAACACTACCTACCCCAACTCCTGCCACCCTCCACCTGCAAGTATGAGACCCCGGGCCCAGAGATTGACGGGGTGTGTAGGACCCCGGGGCCCTTTTTCTTGTGCTCTGTCATCTTCCCTATGCCTCCAGCGCCACCCTGCTCAGGTTTGAGGACTATGGACGGAAGAAACCCCCTCCAGGTACTCTTCTCCCTTCCCCCCCCCCACACCCCCTCTCTACTCGGAGCCTTGGGTGCCAAGGGGAAGGGCTGCCTCTTCCAGTTCTTTCTTAGCTATTTCTGAGAAAGTGAAACTGGAGAAACAATTATTCAAGCCTGGACATTCAATGCTTTGGGGAGGGACAGGAAGTGAGGGGTTACCATCCTGGGGCGAGGGGAGGAAACGGGATTGGTGCTGGTGGCAGTGATGGGAAGCCCTTGGGAACAGGCTCCCTTACTCCCAGGCCTCAGGCTCTGCACTCCACTGGAGCTCCACATGGCCCCTAGCCACCCACTGCCTTCCCTGGGGGCTGCTCGGTCCAGAGGAGAGAGCACCCCCGCCTGGGCTCAGGATTCCTGCACCCCAGTGTGAATGATCATAAACACAATGGGTCTAATTAGGTGGAGACACTGCCTGGCTTAGGAAGAGAAGCCCTCACATCCACAGCCCTCGTTCTCTCCACACACAGTGGCCTCTATGTTATCTCACTGCTCGTGCCTCCCATCCTCACACCCCATCACCACAGGCCCCAGTCCTCTCCTCCCCCAATCACAGCTCCTGCTCTTCCCCAACCACACGGGTCTCAAACCCAGAGGCCTCCTCTTGAATCCTGGCCCCACCGCGGCACCTCATTCTCTGACTCCCTTCTGTGTCAGACCCGGGACTAGGATAGCAGGAGGGTGCAAGGTAAGTCATGAAATCTTAAGCATTAGATCCTGTCTTTCCTTGTTCAGCATAAATTTTTGCATTTTTAAAGAAATGTTCCATTAAGAGATTATTTACCTCAATTACTTATAGCATTCCCCTGAATTTTGCATCCAAGGCATGTACCTCATCCTACTCCTGCCCTGTGCACACTCCCTATGGTTGGAAGTCTTGGGCTCCCTCCAGGATCCTCCCTCCCTCTCTGAGGACACAAGGCAGCTGACAGGCTCCACCTCGCTTCACCCCCTTCCAGTCCCAGCCCCAGATCCACCACTTCTCGTGTGGAGTGAGCCTCTCGTTTCTCCCCCAACCCCGGGGCAGGCTTCAGGGGACCAAGGCTGATGAACAGCTGTTAGCCACAGATATCTCAAGCCTTCCTAAACAGAGCTCCAAGGTTGTCTTCTCTTTTCAGGGGTCACTGACCCCCATCCTGTCAACACTGCCCCAGAGGTACTATTTTCCCAACTTTAATCATCTTGATGTTTCTTCCCTGACAGCCACTGACAGGGGTTCAGTGTGAGCCAATACTAACTGTTTGGAGAACAGAAGAATAAATAAAGACAGAGTTCTCAGTGGTAGAGAAAAGAGCCACTCTCAGCAGCCTTGGGAAACTCCCAGTTTCGATTCATGCATTTGTTCAGTTAAAGACCTCTTGAGCGCCCACTATGTGCCAGGAGTTGCTCTAGGAGCTGGGGATACAGCAGGGAACCAAGCAGCATCCCCGCCTGTTCAGGGCACAGTCCGCAGCACAGACTTCTTCCCTGCCACCTCGCCCCATGTCACCCCTCTCATTAGCTCGTCAGCACGGGATTCAGGGCCCTTGGTGCTGGGAGCCCAGGATAATCGCCTGGTGTGTCTTTATGTCTGGAGCAAAGAGTAAGGGGAGATAACTTCTGTGTAGAGCAGAGAGGTTTTAGATGGGTGTGGGAAGCTGGGGTCTTAGTTTGAGTGTGGTCCCTGCCCTGTTCACTGTAGGTGCAATGACTTCTGACTCAGTTTCCCCTCTGTGACCAGGAGAGGATAATCCTCACTCCTCCTCTCCCTTCTCCATCACGTCTCTGGGATGCTGTGAGCCACCAGGAGAGAACAGATGCTGGAATGCTTAAAATATGGCAAGTCTCCCTCCATGTAAAAAAGGGCACTAGGCCAAGAGCCAGGGTCATGTTCCTGGCATGGCCGCACACTGTGGGGTACAGCAGTTGAGAGAACAGATGCCAACTTTGACTCTGGTCACAATACCAGCTCTACCCCTGCCTAGCTGTGTGAGCTCAAATACTCTCTGTGCCTCGGTTTCCTCATTAGGTGTGCAGGGAACATGATATCCCACACCTGCTAGTGTTACTATAAGTAACATGCTCAGAAGAGCTCCTTGTACTTAATAAGTTGCTGGTTATGAGCTTGCCAGGTGACCCTGGGGGAGCTCACCCCTCCTCTAGGGTTCTGGGGTTCCATCTATCATAAGCAGGTTGGATCCAAGTTCCCTTCTGGATTCCAAGCTTTTGTAAAGCTGTGGGGCTTCTTCCTTTGGGGCTCCAGCCCCAGAGCCTCAGCACCTGCCTAATCCTTCTCTGTCAGCACAGAGGCCCAGAGCATCTCTGTACTCCAGGTACCCTGGCTGGGGAGAAGGAATCAACCAGAGAGGTTTGAGATGATATGGTTCTCTTTGTGGATCTGCTGTGATTGGCAGTGTGGGGAAAGAGGATGTCGCCTCAAGGGGCTGCCAGCTGCCTCTGCTATGGTATTATTGAAAGTAGAAAACATAATGGCATTTTCATTACCAGAAAGGAAATGCAGACTGAGGCTGTGCCTTCTGCAGAGCATCATGCTCCTTTCGCTCCTAGCTTGCAGGGCAGCTCATCCCGGCAGCGGCGGTGGAGGAAGCAGGCTGTCCTGGGGACACACCTATACCACTGCCCCCAGGGTGCTCCAGGGGCCCCAGGAGCACAGCAGGGGTCTATTGAGCCCCGGGGAGGCAAACTTCTCTGTGATAGAACAGGGCACTGCAAATTAAAGTCCCTCCTCAGCTCCCACTTTGGGCCAAAAGGGACCTGTCTGAGGTGACAGGAGGCCCCTGGGATCAGGAGGGAATTAGATTTCTCCCAGGAAAGGAGGAGTGCTGTCAGCCCTGGGTCGACACTGTGCCCTGATTGCCGGTTTCCTCCCCTGGTTCTACAGCAGCAAGACTGTGTGCAAGACCAGGGCTGGCTCAGACACGGGGTACGCTCTAATTCTGCCACTGATGTCCCACATCGCTGGTATAACCATCACATCCAGGCCCTCTTTCTGAGCCAACCAGCAGCAGGCTCCAGGCTCTCTGCAAAGAGCACGCACTTCAGCCTGGGATGGTTCTGCCCAGCCTGAATGGCCCAAGTAATGCTGCTGCAAGACTGGCACCTCAAATATGTCCCCCCACCACCTGTGCTGAGTGACACCTCCCTGAGCATCCACGTGGGTGTTTGGCACACCTGTCCATTCATTTGCTTGCCTTGTGCTCCCCAAGAAGAGTTATCTGTGCCAGGCTGTACCCCCAGTGAGCAAACAGCTGACCTCAGGGATGTGTGTCCCCTGGGGGACAGCTGAGGACTCTTTGAGAACTTGGTTCACCACATGTCCCCTTTCCACTGAGATGTCAAGAAATGATAGGGCCCCTGGTGGGGAGAGCTGGTATTCCTGGGACCTCAGATGGAATGTGATGGGCTTGGGGGAATGACAGGCAGACACAGGGGAGCTGATGGTATGGGGGAGCCCCCGGGGTCTCCTCTGCCCACCCAGAGAGTGAGGATGGTGGAGAGAAGGCTCAGGGTGCGAGGCTCAGGGTGCAAGTTGAGGAGCTCACTGGCAAGGTCCCAGACGTGCCAACCACAGATGTAGGTGGCAGGTCTCAGCTGCTGTGAGTGGGGATGGTCTCACTTGCAGAAGATGCTGGGAAACATGGGCCTGCTAAAACATGAGCCTCACCCAGGGCAGCCAAGAGCCCCTGCCTCAGTCCTGCAGCACCCACTCCCACAGAAAACATACCTAATAGTTGGCTGCCCAGCCCCCAGAGGCTCTTATTATGTTACACAAACACATGCACCCTCCAGACGCTGCAGCAGCACAGACTGTCAAATGGGCACCGAGAGGCTCAGCCCAGCTTGCACATGGAAACCAGAGAGGCACACGAATTCCTTCAGACACGCAAACATGCAGCTGAGAATGTGGCCCCCACACATACATGGAGGGCCGTGCCACATGCAAGTACACACTGCCATGCCCAGCAGACGTCTGTACCCTGGTAACCACCTGCAAGGACACAATCACACAGACCTGCACTCATGTGTACACGAGTCCAGAGACTGGTCATCCAAACACAAGCACACACATGTGCACGCACACACACACATACTCACATGCACACACTCCATTTCCAGGCAGGCTGCTGCTTTGGCCCGGGTCCTTGGGCCAGCACACTCATGTCCATTCTAACAGGTGAAGAAAGAAGACAGTGTCAGGAGGAAGGCCCACACTCTGCAGGGAGCCTCCTACGTGCCCCAGGTTGCCTTTCCAAGAGATGCAGGCTATGAGTTTTCCCATTAGGAACCACGAGTCCTCCCCCGCTACCCCTGCGGAGATGTGTGGTGGCAGCAGGGGGTCATTAAAGCATGCAGCCCGGGCATGGCTGGCGAGGAGGAGGAATGGACTGGGGGCAGCATATGGATGGATAGGCAGGAGGCACTGCAGCGAAACACGGCAGCCACAGAAAGACTTTCCGATGGCTCTGTAGCATCTGCAGAGTGCTGATCCCGGCCTCAGTCAGCAGCCCTGGGCAGCAGCGGCTTCCTCGCTCTCTCCCCTCCCTCGGGCCACAGAAGGTACCCTGCACAGGGTGGCCTCTGAGCAGGGCGGGATGGATGGAAGATGCTAAATAGGCCTACTCACCCTCTCTGCACCCAGGCCTGTCCCCAACTCTGACCATGCCTTGTCTCTGAGGCCCCTGGCCCTCTTAGTTCCAGCCAGAATGTGGATCCCTCAGGTATCGACCTTGAGCCCATCCCCAGAGGGCCAGGCTCCCCCAGCTGCTCTCTCTGCCTAAGAGGAATCCCCAAGGTCTGTGTGGATGCAACAAGCACTGCGCACCCCAGAGCCAGCATATCCACATTTTCCCAGAGGGCACCTAATGCCAAAGCACCCTCTAGGTGAAGGCAGGGTTGCAGAGTGAATGAGTTCTAGGCATCAGAGTGCTAATCCCCAGTCTCCCATCCTGCCACTTGGATGACCCATCTGCAAAATGGGCAGCAAACCATTTCCAAGTAAGTGATTGGGTCTGATGACTTCTAGAACCCCTACCAGCTTTAAAAGCTGGGATATTCTGGATTGATTCTGAATGGTGGATCCTCAGACATTATCAGGCACACTGCAAAGACACATCTGTTCCCTCTCCAGTGCGTGGGCATCTCCATAACCTATTCAGTCCCTGCCCATCAGCACACAGGGGCCAGGGGGATCATCATCCCTCTTGCTCTGGCTTCCCTGCTTACACCTGTCCCATAAATCCCTTCTGGATGAAGCCTGGGGCACCTGCATATTATGCATACACATCTATGCGTACGTACCTCTCTCATTGCAGCCAGAAACGATTAGCTAGGTTTTTGGCAGCTGAGTCACATTCTTGGCTTCCATTCAGCTTCTGGTCCGTGCACACCCAGGTGTCTTGCACATCTGTATCCTCCCCGCCCTTATTCCTGACTACCCCCCACCCGAGCTCCGCTGTCCTTTCTCCCCTCCTCTCTCTACTCAGCTAGGGAAACAAGCTGTGGGAAAACAAGACTGATTTTTCATCGTGTTTATAAATCTCTTAAGCTCTGCACAGTGTTTTTTTCCAGCTCGAAGGCT
Organism: Canis lupus baileyi; assembly: GCF_048164855.1. Classification (NCBI taxonomy): domain Eukaryota; kingdom Metazoa; phylum Chordata; class Mammalia; order Carnivora; family Canidae; genus Canis; species Canis lupus. The sequence continues at coordinate 63,225,537 of NC_132844.1, read as the reverse complement.
AGCTGGAATGTTGCTGTTTTCGCAGAGAAAAATCAAAGGAGAGGGATTATAATTACGGGTCAAGCCCTGAGCGGAAAGCAGCTGCAGGCGTTGGGGGCTTCCCTTGCTTGGGCGTCTTTTGTATCAGCAAAGAGACAGGCATCCAAGAGGCGTACTGAAAAAGAGACTCGACCTGGGTTTTTGCCTCTTCTGGGGCTCTCCATCTTGCCCTTCTGAAATGCCAGGCTCCACCGAGTGTCTCCTGTCCTTGTCCTTGGTGTAGCAAATGCCTGCACCTAGGCTGTAAGCGCTCAGCTCAGAAGCCACAGAGAGACCTGGCCCAGACATGCTCCTCCTGTCCCAGTCACATCCTTGGAATGCACCCTGCTGGCCCCCCACTGCCTTCCAGGGGCCAGGCAAGGACAACTCCCACTCACCACCATCCCCACCATGAATTGCTGGGCCATCCACAATCTCTTACCTGAGGGTGCAGCTAGCTAGTTCTACCCCACGCCTGGAAGAGCCTGTCCAATAAGGTGAGCTGGGAGAAAGAAAGGGGGGAGGAAGGAAAGAGAGGAGGAGAGAAACTAGAATTGTCTATTCTCAGTCAGAGCTCAAACCCTCCTTCCCTACGAGCACAGTGACCTCCTGGCCCATGGAAGTCTACAGAGTGCCTCATCCATCCTCACTAACGCCAGACCTGAAAGTCCCACCCAAGGCTAACTTGTTGAGAACCTGTTCTTATTTTATTATTTAAAACAAGAGTCTGAGTCAACTTGAGGCTGAAATGAAAGCCCCAGGCTGGGCATTCTGTGGCTGAGCAGTTCAAGGTGGATTTGAGTAAACAGCCATGTATTATCCCATGTTCCCCCAGACGGCCACTCATTCTTGCCTTCAAAGGTCTGTGGACCCAGATCTCTTCTTCCTCCCAAACCCCAGATTCAGACCTCTGAGCAGGGAAAGAGCTAGGAAGCCATCTGCTTCTGTAGCTTCCCCCCTGATGGATGAGGAGGAAGAAAACTGGTCCAAGCTCATGCCTGCCCCGTCCTCTTCAATAAACCAGCCAGCCAGCGTAAAGGGTTGGCTCATCTCCTAAGCTCCAGCAAAACTGAGGATAAGCTGCATTTCAAGGTGCAGAAAAAGTGATATTGGCCAGAGATAACAAGTTCCAGCTCCGTGCTGGCTCCGTGGTGACCTCGAGTAAGTCACTTTCCCTCTTTGGACCTCAAACCTGAACCTTTATGAGGATTAGGGCAAACAGGTGACAGGGCTTTTGCAGCTGTGAGGAGTTCGGGGATGTTAACTGGACAAGAGCTGTCATCAGGGGCAGGGGATGACGAGGAGATAGCGTTAGAACCACAGGGTCCTGAATTCAAATCCTGCTCTTCCATCTACTAGCAGATGGTCCAGGATAAGTCACTTCTCACCTCTGAGCCAGAGTTTCTGTACGGTACACCTCATGAGACAGTTGTGGCATCAAATGAACTAATTCATGCACAGTGCTTAGCTCAGGGCCTGGCACACAGTAAATGCTCACTAAATTGTAGCATTTTTTTTTCCTATTGGAAATTGACCAGCTAGCAAGGAGACTAGCTTTTTAATTCTGAAGAACTGAGCAGTGGGGTGCGTGGGGGAGGCTTGGGGAGCACCACGAAGGTGGGGTCCCTGGACAGGGCAGGGCATTGAAGGGCTGCTGCTCCTGCAAGACGGCTTGCTCATGGGTAATGCAGAGCCCAGCAGCCCCAGCCTCACTGCACTACAACTGGTCCTAGGCAAAAGAGGAGGAGAGCATGGGCTACCTTCATCAGAAACAAATTGATTGTTTCATATTCTCCCATTTTCCACACACACACCCCTACTGCAGTGGGGCAACCCCCAGAGCATGCTAAGTGGGTCACTGTCTGCAGTGGCATGGAGGTTTGGGGGACAGAAGGGAAAGGAGAGAAAGAGACATAGAGGAGGAGCCCCAGGAGGAGAGGGGAAAGGTAGAAGAGAGGAAGGCTAGAGGGAGGAGAGAGAAGGTAATGTGATGAATAAAGTAAAGCAGGAAAAGCAAAAAGGATGGACAGGGAGGAGCAGGAGGTGAGTGGGGAGGAAGTGCAGCCCACGACCTGGGTTCTTGAGCTGAAATGCTAATTTACACAATTCAAAAGTTCTGCAAACATCCCCTAGCCTGCAAGTGAGAGCTATTTTAAATGTAAGCTCCTTGAGGGCAAGGACTCTTTGTTACTGTTTCTTTTTATTTTGCTTTTAGCTTTGTATCTTCAGGTCCTGAAATTGTGCATGCCCAGCAGCCCATTCAATAGCTACTTGCTAGATGAAAATACTTCAGTGCAGAGAACCAGCTAGCAGATTGTAGCCTGGCGGCTCCCATGGGTTCTGCTCAGCACTTGGGAGAGGTGCCGGGTGACTCCACGGAATCTTAATGGCTGATTTTGAGGATCACAGCTTGGCTGCAGAAAGAGGGAAGGGCTGAGAGAAGGGAGGTAGAGAGATCTCAACAGGCCAGCCCACAGTTAGTAGGCAATGGGTGGTTGTGGTGGCAGGTGCTGAGACCGTGCCTTGACCTCAGCTGAGGATGTGGCTCTGATGTGTCTACTGGTCCTAAAGGTGTGGCACGTTTCAAAGAGTTTGTGGCAAACCAGACCCTTCCTGGGAAAGATGGTAGAACATTAACCCCAATGACCTGTTGATACTGATCCCAAGATTCCCTGCGGTGTCTGCACACCTCCCTACTCTGGACAGCTAGACTCGGGCTCATTAAGGAGCCAGGCCCAAGTCCGTAAGCCACCTCCTGGCCAACACTAGTGGGGAGCTTAGGAGGTCCTGAAGACATGCCTTCATTGGCGTGGCCAATTCTTGTCTTACAGACCAGATGATAAGATGGCACTCACCAGCTTTGGAGCTGGATTCAAACCCCAGCTCTGCAGTTCCAAGCCAGGCCACCCAAGCCCCTTAGTGCACAGAAAGAGCTGATGTTTCAGGCACTGTTCCAAGTGTTCTGCATATATGTTCACTACCCTATGTGGCAGGTACTACTGTTATCCTCCTTTTAAAGAAGGTAATTGAGGTAATTGAGGCACGGAGAGGTGAAGCAACAAGCAGAAGGTCAAGAGTAAGTGGTAACAGCAGGATTCGAACTCAGGCAGTCGGCCTGCACATCCTTGTCTCTTAACTTCGGCATCACTTATTTATATACCTTTCTTAAAGTAATCTCTACGCCCAACGTGGGGGTTGAACTCAAGATCCCAAGATCAAGAGTGGCAGGCTCTACTGACTGAGCCAGCCAGGCACCCCTTTCTATCACTTACTTAATTGAGCTTCCTGAGCCTCGGTTTCCCCCTTTCTCAATTGAGGCTCATAATAGTATCTTCTTCCTAGAGTTACTGAGGATTTGAAATAACATCTACCAAGTACTTGGTAAAGTAGGTATTTCATAAAGTGCAGCGACTATATGTTACTGACTGAAGACTATATTTCCATGGTAAAAATGGTAACAAAGCAAATACTTTCTCATAATACTTTCTCAATCTGTTACACTATTTAGCTTCTTAATCACCTTCATTTCCCCTTAGATCCGCCATCCAGCCTTTTCCATCCTGATCCCGACCCAGGAAACTGTTCCATGTGTTCCTCATCAATGACCACCATGCTGATTGCCTTCTGTTTCCCTTACTGCCCAGTCAACAGGGAAGACCAGAAGGAGATGAGAGGGAGGAGGGTGGGTTCAGACTACTTATCACATCCCCCACCCACCCCCACCCAACACACAGCTCCCTCCCTGCGAGTCTGGTTGTGACCTTCAAATCTTGGAGGTGACAGCTCCAGCTGGGCAGCCTTCTTGAGCTCATATGCTCTCTGGGTTTCAGGAACTACCCCTTCCCTTCACCCTTTCAAGTTTAAAGATGGCAATAGCCCCCCCACTGTCACTAGTCCCATGGTACCACTGGATAATCCCTATGGCTTCCCCATATCACGTCCCCATCTGAGTGTGCCTTCTGTTTCCTGATGGCATCCTGACCAATATGCAGCTTCAACTAGAAAGCCAGAAAGCATCGTTTCCATTGAAGTCTGGCGGACTTTTGGTCTAATCTCATTCTAATATTTACCAGCCATGTGACTTAGGTAAGAACTTCCATTTTCTCATCTATGTTTACATGGGAGTAAAATTAGGAGTAAAAATAATACTTACCTTATCAGTTATTTTGATCCAATGCACATAGTAGGATTCCATAAATGATGCCATCAGCATGATTAACATTATATTTATATCAGGAGCATGTGTGGCTATCTTCCCACAGTCTCTAATTGTGGTCTGAGGGAAGCTATGTGTTTCTGGAAAGTTGACTCAATCCCCCTTACCCCAACCCACACCATTCCAATGGGTGCATTTAATTCCAGAGGCCCCCATGATTGGTTACAAGAGAAGCATAAAATCCAAGCAGGTCTAATCAGAGTGTGACTCAGAACTGCTTCTAAGATTGTTGCGAGAATGTGTTCTCTGTCCTTCTAGATGGCCTGGACTATGGACATACAGCATGCAGCTGCCACAGCCATCTCACTACCATGAGAAGTCCAGCCTAAAGGTGAAGCCAACTCAAAGAGGATATGGAAATGAAGCCAAACTCTGGTGAATCATGCCTGGAGTCCACACCACTTTCTTATGAGTCAAGCCAATAATATTCATTTTTAGAAGTCAGATCAAATTAGGTTTTTGTCTACTTGCAATCAATTGTATCCAACGGATTGAGACTTTGTGCCTGAAATGGGATGTAGCCATAACTTACTCTACAATGTCCAGCAGGGCGTATGCATCAAGCCAAAGAGACAAGCTGGCAAACAGTGCAGTGTTGCAATCCAGTGAGGGCCACCATGATCTGTGGCTTGCACACCACCCCCCCCGGGGGGGGGGCACTACTGACATTCACAGCCATTGTAAATTTGTATCTTTACAAGTCAACTTTCTAGCAATGGCAGCAAAGTGACTCAAGAAGGGGGAGGCTCTTTCTAATCAGCACAAAGGTGTCCACTGCTCTAGCAACAAGGCTGTCGCTCCCCATCTGGCAGACAGCGAACACTGCAGATGCAACAGCAAGGATATGGCTAAACTGGACCTCTCTCCTCAGGCTGCAGCCCCTGTGGCTGATAAGGCTCTGGCGATAAGACAAACTTAGGCTGTTGGAATACACTGACTACTTCGTGTGCCTCCAATAACATGTAAGGTCCTGCAATACAAAGATGATCTTTGGTTCGAGGTAGCCCACTGAGAACAGAGAGAGAGAAAAATATATATGGCTTTGTTAAGAGAGGCTGTTATCTTTGATCTGAAACCCAAATTTTTTGAGATTATTAATCTGGAGCCTGGCAGAGGGAAAAGTGATGCTGTAGGGGAGTGAGCAAAGGTAAGTAATAGGGACGCAGAGTGGAACATAAATTTGGCATCAGTAGGATGTCTGAACCCCCTGACCACCACAAATAAACTCCCTTCCTGGCATGAAGACAATCCTTTTTGTTGTTGTTGTTAGAAGGGTGGACCTGAAGTGTAGCCAGTGAGCAGCTCTGCAATGCATCCCTATCCCAGAAGGAAGAGGAGGAGGTCCCTGGGAGGCACAGCAGGGAGGCAGAAGCTAGGGTATTAAGGGCCAGGGAATGAACAGAACAAGGGGATCACCAGGAGACAATTCGCGGTCTTAAGACTGACTCAGCAATATCTCTTGGCTGCTGTTATTGGCACATGGTATTGACTGGGAAGTAAACAGACTGGAAATCTAAGGTCTTCAGAGAGAGAGTTACATTGTCAAGTCTGGCTGGTAATGGCTTTTGATTGCTCAAACCTTAAGGCAGTGCCCCAGTTCCCAGCGTCATCTAACAGGAGGCAACCGCGAAAGCAGGGACAGAAGAGATGAGCTCCACACTGCCCGTATCACAGGGGTCGGGAGAGGAGAATGGATGAGGAAGCCCCCACCCACCCAATGGCTAACCAAGGAAGGCACACCTTGCCAGAAGTACATGCTGTAGACCACAGGCCACTGACCACAATGTGGCTTTCCACTTCTACTCTTTCCAAATGGAAGGGGTATGTTTTTTGTTTGCGATTTTTAATTTTTATAGTTCTCCACTGGTGCATATGAGGTGTACTGAGGCATAGATAGCTTCCCATTTAACAAATCAGAGCCTGAAACATCACAAGTCTTATGTGGATGGGATGAAAGAAGGTACGAGGCACTGAGAGAAGCTGGATGGGGAGCCATAAGCTGCAGCTGAGTGAGGTCTCAGGATGCCTCGCGCTGTGTGTGAAGTGAGCTGTGTGTGAATTGAGCTCGCTGTGAGTGTGGGGGTGTTTTTGAAAGTACGCGTGCAAAATAAGGGTGGGTGTTGCAGCCAAAGAGGTAGGAGGACTGTGGTGGACATTAGCATTGCCTTCCAGAGTCCATGATAAAAGCTTCCAATTTCTGTATAGGCTCTCCTATGGGTCTGAGGAAGTTGATTCAATCTCCAGCTCCAGGGCAGAAGTATGCCTGGTTTGACACCAGGCAAGTTAGTGATGGTTCATGACCCAAGTCACAAAGACAAGTTCTCAAGGAACCTGGGATCCAAGTCAGTCCATTAAAAGGGACTCTTGGAGACAAAGCCCCCAGTAAGAGGTAATTACAGAGGCCAACTCTGTGCCAGACACTGTTGTAGGCAATTGAGGATACTGTAAAGAACAAGAGGAAAAAAAGGGGGGAAAAAGGACAACAGAGACATGGTCCTTGCCCTCCAAAAACCCATACTTTTCAAGAAAGCACAGTATGCAGATGTGAGGCCAGGAAGGAAGTCAGCAGAGGAGGACAATGCTGGCATAAAGACGATGAGACACCAAAAGCCCATGAGAAATGGAGCCTGAGGCTGCTCCTGAAGTCCATATTACTGTTCAACTTTCCAAACACATGAACCGATAAACATCCTCCATTGTTTAACCTAGTTTTCCATTATTTGTATTTAAAAGATATGCTGTGCAGGAATCTCTAGAGCTTTTTTTTTTTTTTAAAGATTATATTTTATTTATTCATGAGAGACACAGAGAGGCAGAGACACAGGCAGAGGGAGAAGCAGGCTCCATGCAGGGAGCCTGATGCAGGACTGGAGCCTGGGACTCCAGGATCAGGCCCTAGGCCAAAGGCAGATGCTCCACCACTGAGCCATCCAGGCATCCCAGGAATCTCGAGCTTAATCCACTTATTTGGATCCCATCATAGCAGCTAAACCAGTGGCAGGAGCTTAGACCGTGACTGGTAATGGGTGTTGGATGAATAAACAAATCTAGACAACTACAAAACATATGAGCAGATGTGGCTGCTGAGGACTGACTCCAGCACAGTGCCAGAGAGGCCGCAATCCTTAGAGTGTACACGTGTCATGAGGCTAGCAATGGAGGACGATTGGGGAATTAACAGAGCATGCTCAGTAAGAACAGTGTAATGTTTTATAAAAGTGGTTTCTCGGGATGCCTGGGTGGCTCATAGTCGAGCGTCTGCCTTCGGCCCAGGGAGTGATCCTAGAGTCCCAGGCTCCAGTCCCACATCAGGCTCCCTGCGTGGAGCCTGCTTCCCCCTCTGCCTGTGTCTCTGCTTCTCTCAATCTCTCTCTCTCTCTCTCTCTCTCTCTCTCTGGGTCTCTCATGAATAAATAAATAAAATCTTTTTTAAAAAAGTGGTTTCTCTGATCAGCTCTGACATGCAAATATGACAATCAAGAAAAGATCAGAGGTGGAAGGAGGAGGATTCCAGTTCATCAAGTTTAAGTCACTCACTGGACTGATGGGAAACTGAAGCCTAAAGACATGACAAGACCCCCACATCCATTCAGACGGGTGAGATGCACACCATTCCCATGCTGTTCCCACACACAAGACCCCAGCTATTTGTTCTATCCTTGAGCACAATGCTCTTCAAAGTGTGGTCTCCAACCTGCCACTCAGCATCACCTGGGAATCTGTTAATGCAAATTCTCTTGGGTCTCACCCCAGACTTTCTGAATCAGAAAGTGAAGTGGGCCCTGTGATCCATCCCCTGGTTGACTTAGGCCTTTAGGTGATCCTGATGAATTCTCAAGCCAGAGAACCACTCTTCTAGAACGGTGGTTCTCAAATCTTAATGCGCACACAAGTTCCCCGGGGGACTCTTCTTAAACTGCCAATTCAAATTGCATAGGTCTGGGGTAGGGCCGAGGCTCTTCATCTCTAACTAGTTCCCAGGCGACGTCAATGCTGCTGGCCACGGCCCACGGTTCAAAGAGCAATACTCTGAAGATTAAAACATCATCATGCATCTGTTCCCCCTCATTTGTGGAAACTGAAACTTCTCATAGAGGTAGCTAAGCAGACACGATCTTGTGGGACTTGGAAAAGTAAAATCCCAGAGAAATACAGACCATGAATAAGGAGATGTATTTATAGCTAAATCATTAGATCATGCAGAAATAAAACCTAGGGCTCAAACCTTTTCTTTCGCACTTAAAAAAAAAATTCATTATAAAAGTAATATCATTAAAAGATTTTTACAAAAGGAAAGGAAGAAAAAACTCATACTCCAATCACCCTGGCTCAGCAACTATTTTTCTTTATATTTGCATAATCCTCCCAATCTTGGCTCATAAGTATCCTTAAAAAAGAAAAAATAACTAAAAGCAAGTCCTATCATGTACTCGGGGGTTTTCTTGACTAGAACAATTCTGTACGGGAGTGCTCTAATACTAGCACCATTTAATCTTAATCAGGAAAAACCCACACTTAATCACTTCATTAACATACTCAGCCAGTCAACAGTTAGCTAGAGCTACACTGCCTTGAATTTGCACTGCTTCGTGCCTGGTTCCCAGCACAGGTGTGTGCCCCCAGCTCTGGCTTTTCTTTCAGCAACCGTACACCTCCCTTCTCATTCACTTTCCTCTGCCTCTTAGTGGGGGAGAACAGATGGCTCTCCTCCACCATTCCTAGCTCCTATCTCACCCACAGCCCTAGGAGGAAGAAGCCCATCTCTGCCCATCTCTGCCACCTGACTCTGTGGAGATACGTGGCTAACGTAAGTATCAACCGATGCAGACTGAATAAACAAAGCAATTAGGAGTTCAAGACAACCTATTAGTATGATTTTTAAAAAATAATCAGCAAAGCCTACACAGAGGGGATAAAAACAAGATGATTACACATTTGAGGGGTTTCAAGCCTCGGTGGAAATGGAGTCACATCAAAGGAAAGCCTGATCTGTTCCAAGTAAGGGAGGCATCACACACACACATAGGACATTTAGGGGAGGAGACAAATCGGTAAGTTCAGGATGGGGACACCCCATCCCTAACCAGAAGAAGAGCAGGTTCCCAAAGGTGTCCTGGACCCTAAGCCTGCACGAGCAGAGAGGCCAGCACACAGCAAATGCTCACAAAATGGAATACATGAGTGGACATCTAAGTGGCCAGGAACCAGCCCATATACAATCAAGTGATCAAGATGAGCTGCATACACATGTGTGAGCTCTGTAAGTGGCCTCAGGTGAGGAGTACAGGTGCTAGGTGAACTACAGGATTGGCGGGCAGAGGAGGGCCAGGACCACTGCTATTCCTCTCCCTCTGAGGTCATCTCTGCAGATCACACCCCGGGCCACAAACATCCCTCTGCCCTGGATACTGTGGCTCAGAGACCCAGAGACGCCTTTTATCTCTCCTGTGTCTCCAGGCAGGATTCTCTTGTCTTGGCTGACTTTTTATGGTCTTCAAAAAATAAGTTACCCTCCAATGCCCTCTCTCCCTAACTTACCTACCCATTGGGGGCCCTCCATTCCCACCCCCTTGAGAATCAGGGCTTTCTTACTGGACACAAGCTTCTGCTCCTTTCTCCTGCTCCCTTCCTTAGAGGACTGTGAGATATCAGAAGCAAAAGGGAATTTGTCAAAGAATAGGATGCCCAGAGGTCTGGGTAGGAGGATGCAAGTGGACCCAGGACACCATATGAGATCACCTCTATACTGGTGACCTCTGTCCAATGGACACTCACTGTCTCCTGAGGGGCCTTTCTCCTTGAGCCTTCCGGAGTCATGTGTTCCCTACCTTGGTTCCACCCAGGAATAAGCTAGAATCCAAGGTGCACAGAGGGATGAGGACACTGACAGGTGGACGCATAGGATAGATGGATGGGAGGGGCTGAGGAATGGGGCAGGGGATGGTGTCAATGGGTAGAGAGATACATAAATGGACAGGCAGGCAGAAAAAAATGATAGGAGGCAGTCTGGATGGACAAACTGACAGGAAACAGAAAGGCTGCAAAGAAATAGATGAATATTTTTATTCTTTTCTTTGCCAGTTTTCCCAAGAACAACCATTAATTCAAGGTAAAGTGGACCCAGCTCTCCAGACCATCGCTTTGTAATCTGGTTGTCAAGTCATAATCACAGCTTCATAGACCACTGGCTGTTTAAGCTAAAATGAGGCCCCCTTTTACAGATGAGCAAACTGAGGCCCAAGGGGGTCAGTCAAAAAGCCCAAAGTCTCAAATACTGTCTTTTAGCTTTTGTCTCTTTAATCTGTCTCTGCCTCCCAATCTCTGCCCTCTTTCTTCTCCCTGAAAAAAAAAATCCCTCTTGTCCTGACTTTCACCTACATATCTTTCAACTGCCTTTTATCTCTGCCCTAGCCTGTTTCTTGGTTAAAAGTCACCCCACAGTAAATCAACCTACGAGCACAGTGGTTTCCACAGCAAAAGCAGGAGGTGAGGCCGACGTTCTGTTTCCAACAAAGCCACTTTCAATAATGTATAATTAATTATAATGTATAAAAAAGGCCTTTTCCTTGCATGCTGGTGGAAAGTTCCTCCTGACATCTAACATAACTCCATCCTTCTTTACAGTTGATTAAATAATTTCTCCCATTCGCTTTTCCCTGGGAATGTAAGGCATTGTCTTTGCCAACTTCAGAAAGGCCAACACAGTTAAATGCATGCTGCAGGGTGGGGGTGCGGGGGGGGGGTGCCTTCCTGCTAGCTCCTTCATGTTGGGGGTAGAGGGAGGCTGGGCCGAAGATGAGCTCACCCACCAGTAAGGAGGTAAGGAGGTCAGGGGACCCTGCTCCTTCTCTCCCGCACACACATGAAACTGAGCTGGCAGGATGCAGGAAACCTTTCTTGGAGTATTGATCACACAGGGATGAGTGACGGCCACTGGTGGGCTGTCTGGGCCCCATCCGGGAGGTACGAGCCAGATGCAGTTGCTACTCAGAGCCCCCTCCTTACAGGCCACCACTCCAAGGGGGCAAAGAGGGGAGTCTAGAGAAACTGGCATTATGAGAGCAATCCTATATTCTCTGTCCCCAATCCATGCTCCCCAGCCTGCTTCTCTCTCATGCTCTCAGGGCTTCAGAAGCCTCCCCACTGGCAGGAAGCTTCCTTGTACTAAATAGATGGGAGCCGGTGGTGATTCTGCTCCAGCCTTCTCTACCCTGACTTGAATCCCTGCCACTGAGCACCCACCCCACCTACACTTACTGCTGACATACAACCTGTCCATAGAGCTGCTCACCCAGCCTTGACTGCTTTCCTGTGCTATGTCTTTCTTTCCTACTGGCCTCCATGTCATCTCGCCTGGGAGCTCCCTAAAAGCAAGACATGTAATAAAAATGAGGATAACCCTAACAGTAATAATACACTCAGAACATAGTCTGTTCCAGGCTCTCTGCCATGCGTGTTCTGGATACCTCAACTCATTGTCAGCAGACCTGCTCTCCTTGAGCTCCACCCACCCTGCCCACCTGAGCCCTCTGGAAAGGGTCCCATCAGCTGGAGGGTCTAGCATTAGCCCAGGGGCTAACTTGGGGTCCGGGAGCCTGGAAGGAGCCATGGGTACCGGTGGGAGGGCTCCTTAACGTGGGCTCAGGCTGCATGGCCAGCTTTCCTGTCTAGCACTTCTGTGACAGCAGGGACCCAGTCTTGTATGAACTCAGGCCCTTGTCCGGGTCCTGACACCCTGACAGATCTGTCTCACCCTTGGCCAAGAGCCCTTCTACGCAAAAGGACTAATGTCATCTGGACCTATCCCGGAGGCGTAGAGCAGTGAAGAAAAGATTTGGAGCCCATATGCTCTTCTCAAAGGGTGGGAGCAGGGGGACAGGGTGACCAATCTCACAGGACGCCATCACCTATGCCCCAATTCTGCAGGACTTTCCACCATTACAGTCATTCAGAGGCCACGCTCTCGTCCTAAGGATGGCAGGTTTTTCCAGAAGGGAGAACAGGTGGTGGGCACAAGGTCACACAGCTGGTTAGCAGTGGAGAGAGAACTAGAACCCAGTCTCTTTTACACACACACACACACACACACACCCTAATGCTCAGGGCCCTCTTCTGAATGAGACATTTCTTGGGACTCATGTCTTCCTATCTGAGTGACCCCAAATTTGGCCTGTGTCCAGAATTCCTGAGGCCATGGTCATCAGTGCTTGAATCTCTGAAGATACAATTCCAGTCCAAATCCTGCCCAAGGTGTGCTTCAATTTGCCTAACCTCTGTCACCTCAGACAGCAACTCATACAGGAGACATAATAATAACCAGGATCACAGTCAGCTCTCAGTTGTCAGGTGCCTCCCTGGGTGCCCCGCCCTCCATGAGTATCTTGCAGCCCATCTGCCATCCTGCTACCTTCCACGCTGCACCCCAGCCAGCACGCCGGTACAGTCTGGGATGGGGTGGCTGTGAGCTCATGACTGAGGGTGTCACACCATTCATCAGACCCTCCTTTACTCTGGGGCAAGCGCCCCCTGGGCCAGCACATGTCTAATCTTTTGAGGGCTCCGAGGAAGCAGAGGACACGAACCTGCCCCCCCACCCCGCCCCAAGCACTGACATCTGGCCACAGAAAAAGCAGAAAAGGGCAGGAAGCAGAGATGTGAGGCTTCAGAGAAGGGATAAGGATGATGGAGATGGAGGCTGGGCCATGGCTGTCGCTACTGACCTTCATCCCCGAGAGCCCCAAGGAGATAAGATCCATAGCATCTTGTGCTCCAAGGAGGGCTTGGGTTCAGGGACAGGCCTTGGCCTTGAGGACCCAATCAGACATCTATAAATAAAGATGAGAGTGCGTTGTGCCCAGTGAGAGAAACTGGGGCAGCAGAAGTGCCATGGCTGGGACCCAAGCCATCACATCAGGGATGTTCCTACACACCGTGACACACTGTGATTAAGTGTGCAGATCCCAGCTCCGCTGTGTGACCTTGGGCACGTTACTTAGCCTTTCTGTGCCTTATCTGTAAAATAGGAATGAAAGCAGCACCTACTTTATAAGATCACTGTGAGGTTTAGGTGAGTTAATATTGCAAAGCGTTTACAACAGCACTTGGCACACAGTAAGGGCGATGTGAGAGATGATCATTACCGATATTGGTGATGACAAAGTTATCTCATTGCACAGAAGACTTTTCTATATTTTGGGCAAAGATTCACCTGCCCATTTACCTGAAAGAAGTAACACAGTCCAGCAGTGAGCAGTGGAGACCTGTGATGGGTCCTGACATCCCACATGAAGAGGTGGAGGAGAGGAGGTGCCTTCCAGTGGATGGGTAGTTCCTGGTTCCCAGGTCTGAGTAAGCCGAGGTCCTAAGGGAAGCTGCTCTGATCACCGAGAAGGCCCCTCCAACACCACCTTCAGCCCCTGAGATTCTGGATAGGAGTGGCTGGCCCGGAGCCTGGGAACAGGCGGAAATCAACGCACATCCTTAGCCCTCCCAAAGGGTCAGTGCACTGATTCTCTTCTGGTCTGGCCAGCTTGTGGCCAGTGGAGGAACAGTTAGGACTTCCTTCCCCTGGGTTGATGAAGGCCTGGGTCATCACTGCCCTCTGCTAAGGGGCTGCAAGGAGGGTGGGCAGTGGATGTGGCTATTCGGCTCATGTGGGGTTTAGACGGTCAGTGGATCAGTGAGCTGACCTTGGGAAGCAGCAGGTCACAGGAGGGCAAGGAAGGGAGAGAAGCCTTTCATCTGATGGGGATGAGGGTCCCTGACTTTGTGGAGTTTGGGGTCTAGTACAGGAAGGCAAGAGCTATGGTGATGTTAGAATCATTAAGTTTATTAGTATTATTAATAATAGCTCCTACTCCTATGACTACAGAACTCCTACACTGTTATTATAAGCATTTGCATCCTGTCATTCGATCCCCATAAAACCCACTCTCAGGTGAGGAATGTCATCAGCACCTCTATTTGCACATGAGGACCAGGCATGGAGAAGCTATGTAACCTGCCCAAGGTTCACAGCAGTGGGAGGCAGCTCAGGGGCCACTGGCCAGGCAGCACCGTGACCCCACATGGTGCAGGGAAACAGAGCATGCCAGCAGCACAGCCCCCTCCAGGTGTGCCAGCATCAGGGTGAAGGATGGCAGGAGGCTGGCTGGAAAGGCAGCCCGCAGGAGTGACTTCTGAAGACAATAAGGATTAATGGGGACAAGGAAAGGAGCATATGTTGGGGTGCAGATCCAAGCAGGAAAGCGTGTCAAGATGGTGAGAGATGAAGCCACTGATTACGGTGGAGGTGGGGTGGTTGGCAGGTGGGTGGGGGTGAGGGAGCGCTGCTCGGTGTCTCCTGCATTTGTCAAGTGTAGAATGGGAGTCGGCAGGCAGCCGGGGAGGGATCAGCCTCTAAACGTTCCTCCTGCGGGAGCAGGGCTGGGAGGCTTCCTGATGACGCTGTAAATCAGGGCTCCTAAGTAAACCCATTACGGCGCCTCCAGCGCTCAGTCTATTGCCCGATGCCACTGTTTGAGCCGTTACTCGAATTTAGTTTATGACTCCCGCCACTGTAAACCCTGACTAGAGCAGACAGGGGCTGCGCGGGCAACAGCCCCTCACCTTCAAAATCCTTGGCCTGGCTGGGACCACCCCAGGCTGGAGCACAAAGGGGAGGGGGGTTGGGGTGGGGAGCCTGTTCCTGCCTGGCCAGGCCTGGGGTAAAGTGGAGGAAGGGGGGAGGGAAGTGTTTTAGGGGCGGGGTGGGGAGGTAGGACTTAGCCCCTGCTGTAATACCTAGACTTTTGACCCAGGGAGGTACCAGCCTCCAAGATCCAAGAGGGGGCAGGGATCCGAGAGGGGCCTGGTGGGCTGGGACTCAAGCCTGCCCCTCCCCCAGATCTGTCTTCCCCTTATTGCCAACTCCACCCCAGCCCCCAGCACCTTCCCAAAGTGAGCATCACTGGCTCCGCCCCTGGGACCCCGCAAACCCCCTACCTCCCCATGCCGGCCAGGCTCCCGGGGTCCTGTTCACAAATCCTCCTTGTTTCTCCCTCTCTGCTATGCTCCCAAGTCCCACTCATGTGGGAGCAGCTGATACACACAGGCTAGTCTCCTTCCCTCCTCCATTTCCCCGGGCTCAGTCCTGACTCGGCCCTTCCCACGCCAAGGACAGTCTTCTCCATCTGTGCACACGCGCCCGCCTCCCGCCAGATCGCCAGCTCTCGGACAGCAGGGTGGTGTCTCCATCCCTGCATTGTCCTGTGCCAGTCCTGGGCCCAGCGCTCAGAGTAAGCTCAGTCCACGCTCGGTGAGAGAATATTCCTTCCCGTGGCCTGGATGTTCTATAGCGTGAGAAACACGGGAGGTGCTTAATAAGTGTTTGTGGGCTGAATGGAATCCAGTCCGGGTGGCCCTCTCTGACCCGGACTACACTGCAGCCAGCAGCAGGGGCCCCCGCCCCCCACCCTTTCAGAGGTCACGTGCTTCAGGCTCTTCCTGGGAGCTGGCCAGGATGCCGCGAGGCAGGAGACACACCATCGCTGGTGGGGCAGCTCCTGTGAGGCCAGGGACCCTCACCGATGCAGAGCTACCTGAAGAGCCCCAACAAGTACCGGGGGCAGAGAGGGCAGGAGGAGGGGTGCGTGACTCCCGAGCGCAAAGGGGCTGCGATGGAGGCACGCTGCCAAGTGCAGGGTGCGCTCTCTGGATCAGCCAGCCTGAAGACACTCGGGGAGGAAAGCTGATCGCACTAACGTGCATTAGAACAGACAGGCGCTCCCGACACCCATCACGCCAGATCTGTGCGATCACTCTAGATCAGTGTTTATCAAACCGTAGTCCACGGGCCATTGGTGGGTCATGCAATCAATGCAGTAGGTCACAACCAGCATGCTTAGCAGACGAGAAGAGAATAGGAGAGGAGAGGGTAGAACAGGGCATGTACTTAGTAAGAAGGCTGATTTAGAATACTTTGTTTCCATTACACACGTGTTGAGTATTGTATGCATCAAGTGTACAAACTGGTTGTGATACAAAATACATTTCTTACTGTGCATTCCAGTCCATAAAGCTTGAAAACCACTAACCTAGATGATCCCGAGCAACCCCCAAATCCACCCGACCCTGACTGATGTGTGCTCCCTCCTTTTCTGTAACGTGATTGAGCAACTGGGTGGAGTGAGTGGCTGTCCGAGCTAAGGGATGTTCTGCACCAACGGCTGCCTCAGGGCAGAGCTGCCCCCCACCCGGTGTCATTGGCAGAGTGTGTTCATCAGGGAGACACATTCAACGGGATCTCAGGACATACAGTCCCCCAGGGCCAGGAAGCGGTGCCAGAAGCTCGGGTCCCAAGAAAAGCACAGCTGGGAGGAGCCCCAGGCCCCTCTGATGCCCTCTGCAGTCACTCGAACTCCTCCTCTGCCTTCCAGGTAACCAGAAGGAAAGGAGGGCATTGTGTGGGCTGCAGGAGAGCTGGCCTGAATCCAGGCCTTCCCTCACAGACTCAGGGCTGGAAGGGGCCCTGGGAGCTTCTGCAGCAACCCTCATTTTGTAGATGGGGAAACTGAGGCCCCAGAGAGGGCAGTCCAATGGCTGGCTTGGAGCAGACCTGGGAAAAGCTTCCATATCTCCTAAAAACTCCCTATGAGCACTGCTCGCGCTGCTGCCCAGGCCCAAGGGGCTGGCACATTGGTGATGGCGGGGTGCAAGTGGGCTACACAGCCGTGCCTTCTCACTGCTGGGGGCTGGCTCCCAAATGCAGTGCCAGCTCAGGGGGTCCAGGGAGTGCCTGGATTCATGGCTTAGTCTCTTCTTGCACTTTCTGGGGGAGGCACCAGAGCTGGAGGGTTTGCAGGAGGCTGATCGTTATGGAAGAGCTGAAATGAGGGCAAAGGATGCACAGCCCTTTCAGATATGAGGAAAACCAGAGCCCTGGCCTGGCCCACATTTAACCCGGGCAGGAGAGTCAGGATGGACAGGGAATACAATGCCAATGAGGACAAGCTGGGCCAGGCCAAGCGGCCGGAGGAAGGGGCGGGCTGCGGCAGGCCTGGGGGGCCCACCCCAACTGCTCACTTTTCCCAGATTATGGTAAACCCTTCTCCCAGAGCAGGCCTCCTCCACACCTGTATTCTCTAATTCGGGTTGCAGGGAGTCTGGGGTGTCTCCTCTCCACCTGCTGGAGTCAAGGAGCCCCTAGGCAGGAAACCTGAGTCTTGGTTACCTCCATAGCCCCAGGGCCCAGTCCAGTGTCTGGCACCTACCTATCAGACAGGAAGTTCAAGAAGTATTTGAAGAATGAGAGTGAATGAATGAATGAATGAATGAATGAACAGAGCAGAGGCTAAGGAGCCCAGAACTTGCCCTCTGGAAGAGGATAGCCCAGCTTGGGCATGATGACAGAGAAGTAGGAGAAAATCATTTAAAATTGAACATATGATGAGAGACAGGTAAGAGGCACAGATGAGGAATGAGGTGGGAGCTGGAGGCGAGGCTGGACTGGGCTGGACCAATCAAGAGGACTTCCTGGAGGTAGAGATTAGGGGAAGGTAGAGTTCAGGCGCAGCTCATTTAGGTGCAAAGGAAGAGAAGAGGCATGGCTTCCAATTTGACGGCCCCCAGGGTCATCATCACAGGGTCCACCCAGAGAGGGTGTTATTCCACCAGGACCCTGTGGTTCCAGCCAGGGGCAGAGCTTGCTGGAGTTTCCCTCTACTGCCTCTGAGGCTTGAAGGACCTCAGCCACTGCATCAAGCAGAAGGGATGACACACTGGCCTTTCCAGAAAGCTCTGGAAAAAAGTCTAGTCTGCCTCTGTCACCTCTTAGAAGTAAAGACTTTTCTAGGAACTGACATTAAGCCTCCATTGTACATGCAAAGGCCCCCGCACACATGCAACACACACACACTTACCCCATCAGGCCCAAGGTGGAGCTTGCCCCTGGCTGCATCCATCAAGGGACTGCAGATGAGTCTCGGAGGGGCTCGCCACGGAGGGTGTGAGGGTTGGCACACAGGTCTCTGTATGTGGAGGAGTGTGTATCATATGGGTGTCTCCCTATAGCCTAAGTCTAGATTTTGACCAAGTACTGATGACCTGCCCACCAACTCGCTCTTGGCCCCACCTGTCTCTCCCCAAGGGTTGACTCTGTAGAGACCCCTCCCTGACATCTGCACAGTACCCACAGATGACCCTGGTGCAGATGGGGCCTCTCTCTCTCCTGCTCTTGGAATGTCTACCACTCGGCATCCCATCAATGGCTCAGGGTCTGTGATTCTATCTCCCTCTCCCCCTAGCCCAGACACACAAAGAAGACAGCAGCAGGGTCAGCCATGGGACCCGTGAATTCCTACTGCCTCTTCCTCTGGGGGGCCCTCGAGGGTCCTCAGGCTTGCTGAGTCCTTGCTCTCTTATCAAAGGGAAGAAAAGTGCAGGGATCAGCAGCTGCCAGGGGCTCCCTGTCAATCTGTAGTCATTTATCAAGGTGCAAAGACCATTAGGGAGCAGTGGTTTTTAAGGGGTTCCATCTGGATGAACAGCACCTGTTGCTATTTTTAAAATACACTTCTTTGTGACTAAGCTGGGATTAAGCCAAGGCAGAGGTAGATAGGGAAGCAGCTGAGTCCCCAGACGGTCTGCTTTCCCTGTCAGCACTGAGGGCCTGCCATGAACCCCGGAGGCCATGTCACAAACAGTCTCATCTCCTGGACTGCCAAGAAACAAGAATAGAAATCAGAGTGGAAGCAATAGGATGGCTGCAGATAGAGCACCAGTTCTCCCATGGTATGTCCAGTCCTGACCTCAACGGCTCCCCTGCCCTCACTCACCTCCTCCCCGTCACCCCACACTGTGTCCAGCAAGGTGCTGGATATGAGATTCAGGTGAGTAATTTTATTAAATGACCACCATCACACTTGGCAATCAAGGTCCAGGAGCTGGGCTTGGCACTGTACAATGTATCTTATTATAGGACCTCATTTCATCAGCGTAATCTGTGAGGTAAGACCTCTTTTTTGTCCCCATTTGTTAGGTGAATATATTGAGGCTCAGGGAGGTTAAGTAACTCTCCCAAATCACACAGCCAGTAAAGGAAGGATCCAAATTCAGGTTTATCTGACTCTTAGGTCCAGCCCCATGGCCATCAACCATCCTGTGAGCCAGCTCCAAGAGTGCCTGGTGTCCAGCTGAGGACACACAATATATGCTTTCCATCATGCTCATGACCAAGAGGCAACAGCAATAGTCATGCAACGAACATTTACTGAGGACCTACCTTCTGTGAGCTGCTGCCTGAGGACCTGGGGATACAGGCAGACAAGACAAAGCTTCTGGCCCCATGGATCTTATTAATCTATGATCTATCCAGTTGCCCAAGCCAGACTCCTAAGTTGTATCGCTGATGAGACCTTCCCACTCACTGTGCCTCCAATCTGATCCAGGTATTGTGTAACTATCACCACGCCCTGTTGATTCCACCATTTATGCAGCTCCAGCATCTGCCCACTTCTCTGTATCCCACCTCTACCACCCCAGTCCCAGCCACCATTCTGTCTCTCCTGAATTATTCCCATGGTCTTCTCACTGGTCTGCATCACTCACCCCCACCATCCCTTCGAGCAGCTTTCCACCATGCAATTACAGTGAGCTTTTCTTTTCTTTTTTTTTTTTTTAAGATTTTATTTATTTATTCATGAGACACACACACACACAGAGGCAGAGACACAGGCAGAGGGAGAAGCAGGCTTCATGCAGGCAGCCTGACGTGGGACTTGATCCCCAGTCTCCAGGATCAGGCCCTGGACTGAAGGCGGCGCTAAACCACTGAGCCACCCGGGCTGTCTGCAGTGAGCTTTTCAAAACATAAATCTGGTCCCCCTTCCCTTAAATTACAAGATTTCAATGAGTTTTTCCATACTCCTAGCAAAAATACTTCTTAACTGCCTCTAATGCCCTACATCATCTCTCCAGCCTTTCCCTATCCCGTGACCTCAGCAACCATCTCCATCATCCCTGCAATATAATGTCCATCCCACAATCCTCCTGACCTCCTCCACTACCTTTGTTCCCATTACTGCAGCCCTCACCATCACAGAAGCATGAGTCTTCGTAAAACACCCCCTCCAGGTGTGTGGCCATGCCAG
Source organism: Canis lupus baileyi (assembly GCF_048164855.1). Lineage (NCBI taxonomy): Eukaryota > Metazoa > Chordata > Mammalia > Carnivora > Canidae > Canis > Canis lupus. Next base: position 63,205,176 of record NC_132844.1, on the reverse strand, counting down.
GTGCTATGTGCAATAATGGAAACAAGCACCCCACCATCAAAGTGCTAACCATTTGAGACATGGACTCAGAAACACATCATCATGGCATCTGTCTGTTCAAGTGAAAGCCTCAAGATGGATCTGGAGTTTCTAGCTTTCCCACAACTCTAAGAAAAGCTCCCAACCCATAGTGAAAGGAAGCAGTGCTCTTCCTGCCCCAAGACTAGATGTGTAACAGCCAGGGCCACCTGAAGGGTGGACCCCCTAACACTTATATTCCAGCCAAACCTTGGGATAATGACCTTTGAGAGTGGCTTTAAAGAGAAACATGAAGAGTATGCTTAGAGTAGAAAGAAGTAGGCCCATCTCCTTAAAGCTCCCAGCTTTAAGGATGAGGAAACAGAAGAGGGTCTCCTCTTGATCAATGTCATACTACAAGTCCCCAGGACAGCCAGGCTCCACAGTCAGCCTCTGAGACCCCAGCCCTTAGCCCACCTGACTTTCTAGAGAAAAGGAAGTACAGAAGTAAAACATTCAGGAATAGAACAGCGTCCTGCCACCAGGGTCCTCTTCCCCACGTCCCAGCGAGAAGAGAGCAGGACACTCTTTCTCTGGGTTCCAGACTTCTAGTTATCCTCCATGCTGAGAGGAAAAACAAAATGATGGACACAGCCTGCGTTGGCCAATGGCATGAAATTATGGGAGCTGCTGATTGAGGCTGCCTTGGCCAAAAGGAGACAAAAGAAATTCTCCCCAATTCTAGGTCCTAAAGGGCTCCAGGGGAAGAACCTGACCACTTTATTGCTTAAAACCAACTGCTCCAAAGCTGTCTGGGTTCTTGGCATCCTCTCTGGGTCCCCATCTTCCTCCTCTCCCCTCCTGATCTCAGTTCCAAAAGAGATGTGGGACATTAGGCAACAGCAGCTAGAGAGGCCAAAGATATGGAAACCAGAGAAAGAGGTGGAACTTACTAAACACATACCATGCACTTATTTCCATGTGAGCACTGATTATTTACTGTTTTGAGGCCTTTGCGTGCCTTGACCCATTTAATCCTATAGTGGCCCATGGCGGGGGGTGGGGGGGGAGTGCAGCCTAGCCTGGCTATGGTGGAGGTGCTGGTGAGGGACCACTGGCACGCATCCCCCAAAGACTCTGCTCCCACCCCAGGTGAAATCCTGGGGTTCTTCTGGAAAATCCCTAACAATTGCCATTGTGTTCTTCAGTGCCCCAGACAACCTGCTTGGGAACAGAGATGCCCAGACTAACCAGTCTACCAGCTGCCAGCTGATCAGTTTACCCCCACAATGTGAAACAAGATTCACTCTTGCCAGGTGTTCTGCTATTTTCCCTCTCTCCTCTCTTTTATAAATCCAGTTCTTACCTTGGTCGTTGACAGCAGTCTCCTGACTGTCCCAGTCCTACAAGAAGTGTCAGGTACAGATAGAGCAGAGGCTTGCCAGCAGCTGGCCTGACCTAGGCCTCCCTGGGAAAACAGCTCGGGCTGTCCTTCCACAGCACAGGTAAGACCCCACTCTGCGGTGTCTGTGGTGTACTGTGAAACCCCCGATCCATGGGACCAGGGGACTATGAGCCAGCAGGCAGATCTTGGAGCTCTAAGATGGTATACAGATGGTGGACAACTGAGGCTGCAGCTTCTCTGTAGCACAGAGACTCACCTGTATCTCAACTCATAGCCATAGCAGCTGACAGGCTGCTATGTAGGTGTGGGGTGAAAAAAAAAAAGTTGTTCACATGGGCAGCTGCAGGGCCCCACACAAGATGAAAATGCAGATGCTTTATATCCTATTCTGTCCCGAATCCTTCCCTAACAGTAAGAAACATGGTGGTAAATAAAGCCTGTTGTATCCTCTGAACCCAGATAGCCAATTCAAACCCATGACCATGGCTGGGGGCTCTGGACTATTTGTTGAGTTTTCACCCCATTTTATAGAGAAGGACACTGAGGCACTGGGAGGTCAAATGACCTGCCCAAGATCATATAGCCAGTAAGGAGCCAGGTTGGGGCACCCAGCTACACTGGGTGGCATACAGCATGATACAGTGGGAAGGACGTGGATCACTTTATGAGAGCCCTGCCATCCAAAGGCAGCTCTGGGATCCACATCCACCTGCATCCACCTGCAGGAGGACAAATGAACATGAGGATGGGAACAGCGCGGTGGCCAGGGCATTGAGTCGGGAAGCCTGACCTCCCCCTACAGAGCAGGTAAAGGGAAGACTAAGGCATCTGCTCGAGGGGCTGCTGAGAAGCTTCAAGGATGGGAGTCAGGTGCTCTGAGAGTGAACCAGCCTGGAATGTGAGCAAAAACTGGTACATTCAGATCGCAGGCTGGGAGGGCATCATGGATGAGGGTGGGCGGCGCCAGGGGCTGTGGAATAGAGACTTGTCACGATGTCCTGGGAGTCTGCCTTAGAACCCAGACAGAAGAAGCCATTCACTGGTCAGGAGATAGGAATTATTTACATCAGCCTGGGTTACATCCACATGCGATGTGGCTGTAGCTAGGGGCAGGGTGACAGGCAGGAATCCTGCACCGACCAGATTTCACTGTTCAGACATGCCAAGGAGGATTAAGCCATTAAATGGGGGACAAGTAAGTGGCCTTCCCTGTACAAGCCAGGCCCTGAACTGCTCTTGCAGTGGCAGACGGCCCTCTGCACTCTGATCTGCGTGCCTTCAACTCCACTCCCTGTAATTCATCCTCCACACATCCACCCAGGCCAATTTCCTTACAGGCAAATCGGACCATGTCATTACCAGTGTAGAAGCCTTCCAGGCATGCCCCATCCTCCAGCTTCCCCACCAAGCCTAACCTGAGCTCCTTCATATGGCAGGTGGGGGCCCATCCTGGCTTGGCCCTGCCTGCCTGGGGCACATCCAACTCCCTGCCCCGGGCCTCTCTTGCTAGCCCTCTTGAAAGCCTTCGCCCTGCAATGCCTCCCCAGCTGCAGAACATCCTCGCTGCTCTGAATGCCCATTTCTCCCCATCTCCAAGGTTTGAAGCCCTGAGAATCGGAGTCCTGGGAGAGCTTGAAATTCCAATGGCCGGGCCACACCCAGAACTATGAAATCAGACTCTCTTGGGAGCCGGAGTGGAGACATCCTGGGTTTTAAAGCCCTTCAGGTGACTTCGGTGCATAGCCAGGACCGACATCGCCAGTTCTCTCTTTAACCAGGCCCAACCTACTCCCTTGAAGATTCAGCCCAGGTGTCTCATCTAATCATTAAATATTCATTGAGTTGGGCACTGGATATAAAAATAATGATGATAGCTAATATTTATTGAGCACTTGCCACATGCCAGACACTGTTCTAAGGGCTTTACATATATTAACTCATTAAACCAGAACAACACCTCTGTGAGGTAAAGACCACCTCCATCTACACATGGAGAAAGTGGGACACAGAGAGGGGAAGTGACTTCCCCAGGGTTGTACAGCTGGTGAGCCCTGCAGTAGGACCTGCAGGCTGGCGGTCTAAGCACGAGTCTGTGGCTCTCACGTTGTTCACAGGCTGCAAGAGAGAAGCAATAAACAAACAAGCAAATGCCAAGTGGGGAAAAATATATGGCGGGGGGGGGGAGCCATTCTGAATGAAAGCAGTAAGGAACCAACTTTAGCCTGGGGTGGGGAGTGGATCAGACCATCCTCTGGGAGCAATATTTCAGCAGATACCTAAAGTGAGAGAAGGATCCAACCAAGCCAGGTGTGGGGAAATGGTGTTCCAGGCAGGAGACCCAGTGAATCCGAAGGCTCAAAAGTGGGAAAAAGCATGATGCGCTCTGGGAACTCTGGAAGTCCAGTAGGGAGCTGGGGTGGTGGGCACAGACCAGGGAAAGCTGATGGGACCAGCACCTTGAGGGGCATCTAACAAGTTAGGATTTTATCCTGAGGTCAATGAGTCTTCAGCAAGGCATGCTCACTGTCTAGGGTGGGCTAGGGGAGCCTGGGGAGGCAGGGCCTTCAGGAGGATATTGTGGCCATTTAGCGAAAGGCAGTGGAGTAGAACAGAATCACCTCTTCCTGGAAGCTCCCCTGGTTCCTCACTTCTAGTGGAGCTCTGTTACAGTGTACTATAATTGCCTGTTTACCTCTCGGCCTCCCCTGACAGACGGGGAGCACCCTAAGGGTAGGGACCAGGTCTAGCTGATGCGTGTAACCCAGCACCTGTCCAATACTAGGTGCTCAGGAAACACCTGTCATCTGCAAGTGAATGGAATGGAGGCATGCCAGGCTGGCCGCGTGCCAAAGAAGGTCAAAAAGAAGGAAAGGAACCAGGAGAGGTCCCTCTGCTTTCTCCTCCATAGATCTGGGGTTTCATAGACTTTGACCAGAAGAAGAGGATGTTGTACCCCCACTTCCTCCAGCAAAGCCCCTCACCCCACCCTTGTGGATGAGCACCCAATGGGGAAGCAGTGTTAGCACCATAGGTAATCGGCAATGGCCAAGCCCATCTCTCCCTTCGATCTCCAGCAGGGCAATGTGGAGGGAGGTGGCCCCAGCCCAGACCCCTCCTAAAAGAATAGAACCTCAAAGTTCTAGGCAGTGCCAGACACTTTAAATAGCCCAGGTGTTAAGCTGGTAGTTCGGACACCGGCTGCTGCTCTGGGTTTCCACAGTGAGTGTAAAGCCAGGTCTGGCATTGGAGCTTCTGTGTTCTTCCTGCTGCCGCCATCACCACTGCAAGGGGGTCCGAAAAACCATGTGATGTCCCACCTCAGTCCAGATCAGAGGAGGGCAGAGACAAAGGGGTAAAAGGCACAGTGGGGTCACCCAGGTCCATGGCCAGCAGGTGGCAGAGCTGGGGCGAGGCATCCAGGCTTCCAGACTCCCAGCCCAGGGCTTTCTCCATGGCACTTTGCCACCACTCTTCGGAGCACCTGCCCACCCTCACTGCTCCTTTAGGAATGTTCTTATCTGATGGCACTGAAACTGCCCAGAGCACAGAGCACCACCTCCCAGGCAGAGGCAGCCAGCCAGCCTGCTCCACCAGGGACAGCACAGGCCCCTTCTCACCCTCACAGGCCATTCTGCATTTATGTTTTGCTAATGGGCATGATGCTAAAGGTTGTAGATCCAAGTCCTGGCCCTGCGACACCCCAGCTGTGTGGTTCTAAGCCAGTTATTAAACGGTCTCTGCTTCAGCTACAATAGAGAAACCCCAGTGACAATAGTCCTGTGTCCTAGGGTGGTTGTGAGGGTTAAATGCGTTAATAAGCTTATACTGCTTAGAATGATTCCCGGCAGGTAGTAAGGGCTAATCAGTATAAATGTTAGTAAGAACTTAGCAGGACAGAATCAAGGGACCTGGGTCACTATGCACACCTAGGCTATTCACCAATCCATCCATGCCTCAGTTTCCCCATCTGTTATATGGGGGAGTAATTCATCCCTATGCATGGCTTGAGGACAACCACAAAATGCCCAGAACTATGAAAAGAGCTTGGAAGTTAAAAACAAAAGTACCTCACAAGTAGGAAGCTTGATGGGCAGGTGACCCCAAGGCAGATGAAGGGTCCCATAAATCACCCCCAACCCGCAGGCTGCCCGGGTTTTATGGGCTCTAAGGCTCAGGCCACTTTCCTGAACATCATTCCGAATTTATAGACTCTTGTCACTGTCTTTCCCAATTCTTTTATTTAGTTACTTCAGAAACAAGCCTGGGGTTAATAGAGCTTTTGCTGCCCTTCCAGGAAAACACAACCTGTGATGCATTCAGTCCCCAGTCGGCAAGAGGAAGGAGCTGTGTGGCTGGCAGTGTGTCCACCCTGCGGTAGGCCACCTCCTCTACCTGCCAAGGCCATCAAATGACATCCCAGAGCCTGAGCATGAGAACCAGCCCTCTGCATGTGGGGACCCAGTGATGACATAGATCTCTTGCTTTCTAGGAATCCGAACAGGACTCGGCTCGGCTGGGGGCCTCCTCCCACTTATCGAACAAGGAAACCACAACAAGAAGTGCCAGCTGAGAACCTCTGATGAAACCTCATCCTGCATTTGTCACTTACAAGCTGTGTGACGTTAGCTAAGTAACTTGACCTCTCTGAACTTCTGTGTTCTGACCCGTAAACAGGGCAAAAGTACCTACTCTGTCTACTCCACAGGCCACTGGAATGAAGAAACGAGACCATGCACCATGGAGGGAACTAAGAAAAGATACAAGGGGAGAGGAGCAGAGTGGCCAGGAGCATAGGGCACTGGCTCCAGATAGCCCAGGCTCGAATCCTGGCTCAGCCACTTCCTGGCTGAGTGACTCTGAGCAAGTCACTTTACCTCTCTGTGTCTGTCTGTTTCCTCTTTGCTACACTTCAGGTAAGATTATCTAATTCACAAGGTTAGGTGAGGATCAAATAGAAGACTGCCTCCAAAACCTGCCAGAGCTCAGCAAATGTGAACAGCTAAGAGAAGCACTGGCCCCAAGGGAGGCTAGTGTGGTTGTTTAGGGCAGTGGGAATCAGACACAATTGGGTTTAAATCCTGGCTCAGCTGTGCAGTTTCTTCTGGACCTAAGACTCATCCCAGTAGGTCTGGGACTTCCCCAGATTTAGAAGTGAAAGTCTTGCATCCCGGAAATCTCCTCAGTTCTGGGCAAACAACCCCGTTGCCATTCTGAGCCTCAGTTTCCACATCCGCACAAAAAGAGTGGTAATACCTACTTTGGAAAGGTAGTGAGGAAACCAATGGAGAGAAACCATGTAGAGCACGGCACCAGCAGACACCTAATACACGCCCTAGGCCAGACACCATAGTGCTTTGAAGCTCTTCACTCATTTCATACCCGCCACAACCCTGAGGATTCGATGCTGGTATAAGCTCCATTTCATGGAGGAGGAAACTGGGCTCAGAGGGAGATGGCCTGCCCGAGGTCACACAGCTCACAGGTGCAATCACTGAAATTGGAACCCAGGCTGTCTGGCTCCTGGGCCTCAATCACTCTGCTAGGCTTCTTCTTATGTAACAAGTGCTCAATAAATTATACCAATAAATAAGAAAAAAAATGCATCACCCCTCTGAATGATGTTCCCAGTTTGTGTTCAGTATGGGGTGTGAGTTGATGATTCTGAGCCCAGGGGAGGGAAGGGAAAGGTCCCTTTACCTTATACTTGACATTTCCTTTGCTAGAGGGCCCTTAGCAGGAGCAGAGGGTGTGAAACCTGGCAAAGCGGTCCTGGCACCCAAAGCTCAGCTTTGAAACAGCAGGCCCACGGAAAGGCAGATGTGCAGGCAAGCCCTCCCCCGAGGATAATAATAATAATAATAAGCCGCCCTCCCCCAGGGATAGCTTATTCCCAGGAAGTAAGGTCACAGCGACATCCTCAGGCTCAGGCCCCATTGCTCACTCTCTTCCCTGCCCCTATGAGGGGCCATGTAGATGCAGATGGCACAGGGCACTTGTGCTTGTCCTAGAAAGCCTGCCTCCTCCTCCTCATGAGAAAGAGTGGGGACAGTGAGCTGAGCTTCCCAGCCTTGGCCAGCTTTGCCATGTGACCCAGACACAAGCCACAGCAGTATCCCCTCAGGATGGAGGCAGGAGGCTGGAACTATGAGGAGTCTGGAGAAGAAGGGCCTGTGGCTGCAGTCCAGAGTAAAGCCTGTACACCTTCTAAACTTCTGCTCACACAGGAATCTTAGGCTGCAGAGGGAAATGCTCAGCAGCAGCCCCCCAGTCAGGGATGGGGCTGGACGCAGCTGAACATGCAGGGCCCCCCGGCACCACCAGCAACCCCTCCGATGCCTGCCGGCCTGCCGTGCCCCTGAGAGCCAGGTCCAGCGTGGAGATGGCCTGGCCGCCAAGCAGCTTTGCCTGTGATCGGAGCTGAAGCCCAAAGCAGGAGGATAAGTGCACAAAGGCAGTCGATCAGGGCCCATGGAGGTCAGGATGGCAGCCTGCTTCCAGGAACACAGAAAAAGAGAAGGCAGGCAGCCAGTGAGCCACCCAGCCGGGGCTTCCACCACCCTCCAGCCCTCCTGCCTTCCTGCCCTCCTGCCCTCGCCTGGCAGCCCAAATTACAGATACACACTCTGGGGGCATTTCCAGGTGCCACGAGGGTCCCTGTGTTTCCCTCAGGTGCAGCAAAATGATTACAGAAATTGAAGGTGTGTGAGGTCACGAACGCTTCTAGTAACAAGGAGAAGCCACCTCACCCCCGTCCCCACCCTCCAGCTCAGGGATCACAGCATGTGACAACCTGAATTGCAGGCAAGAGTGTAAGCTCAGGAGCCGTGTGCTTGGTCTCAAATCCGAGCTCCGCCTTCTTCTCATCTGCTTGACCCTGGCCAAGCTACTTGACTTCCCCAGGCCTCCATTTCCTCACCCATAAAATGAACTAATAGCAGCACCTACCCCACAGAATTCAATGTGGGGGATAAAACGAGTCTATAAAGCTTACATTAGAACAATGCCAGGCCCATCCTAAACATTCAATACCCAGAAGCCATTATCCTGATGGTATAATGTCATATAATGCAATCCAAGCATGACCTGGTCGTTCTACTAGCCTGTTTCCCCACCTTAAGGTAGAGACAGATCTGCTTGCCGTACTTCCTCGCTGTTGTGGGGTCCAAAGCAGATAAATAGAGCTGCAAGCCAAGCTTTAAAAACTATCAAGTGCCGTGTCTATGTGGCAGGGGTGAATATAGTATATGCTCTAATAAATATAAGGTAATATGAACATAATACTAGCAGGTAACAATATGATGTAAGGTAATACCCTTCATTAAAAACCAAGTGGAGAGGGGACACCTGGGTGGCTCAGTGGTTGAGCATCTGCCTTAGGCTCAGGTCATGATCCCAGGGTCCTGGGATCGAGTCCCACATCGGGCTCCCCGCAGGGATCCTGCTTCTCCCTCTGCCTATGTCTCTGCCTCTCTCTGTGTGTCTCTCATGAATAAATAAATAAAATCTTTTAAAAAAATAAAAAATAAAAACCAGGTGCAGAAAGACACAAGACAGAAGAAGAGAGGCAGAGAGTGGCGGAGCGAGAGAGGGACCACCAGAGAGGCCTGGGTCTGAAGATCGGGGAATCAATGTTGTACTGTAATTTAAAAACTAATATACAGTAAATAGCAGCCCGGCACCACAGAGCAGCCATGTGGCAGGGTGGCGGGCCTGAGAGTCCTCCCAGACCAAGCTGGGCCAGCCACCAGTGCCCCGCCAGCCTCCCCTGAAACTCATGATCCACTGTTCTCTCCCTGCTCACGTTGGAACCATCCATCCACACCTGCAGCGCCTCCCAATTATGTGCCATATTTACATGGCACATGATTTATGGACCCAGTGGATCACATAGGCCTAGAAATGAGGTTGGGGCCTGGATTTCTTCCCTGGAGAGAGGGGGCTTGGGATGGGGCTTTGGTTCTAGGCAGTCAGGTTTTGCAGCAGGAGCAGCCCGGAGGCCCAGGCCCCAGTTGGCTTCCAATCCCCGCTCTCTTCCTGAGGCTCTCACCCCCTGCTGGCCTTCACTACCTCCTTGACTCCCATCCCCTCCTCATGGTCACGCACCCACTCCCCACCATCATCCCATGTCCCACTCTAGACACTGACCCCATCAACTATTCCCATATATCAACCTCCCCAGAGCTCCTGAAACCCCACTTCACAAGCATCCCTCTGGGGCTGGTTTCTCCCCGCTGGAAGTCTTCATTCATTCTTCTGTATCTGGGCTCAAGACTCATTTTCCTGCCCCACATGCTTTCCCAGCTCCTTCAGACCAAAGGATCCAGGAGATTCCCTCTTCCTACTACCAGGGTGGGCCGTGGGGCATGGGTATCAGAGGCTGGTGGGACAAGAATCATGGCCCAGGGAAGTGTCTCTCTCGGGTTTTCTCTTCACATATAGACCAGGCTGAATGAAGGGTCTCCTTCTGACAGAAGTTTCCCCAATCCAGGCTCCACAAACCCCTTAGGACTCCCATCCGATCCCATCTCCATCCCATCCCAGGGCATTCATAACTGTCTCAAAAAGATCCAAATAAGTATGTCCTGTGGCCCTGCCACTAACTCCCATCCCCTGAGGTATACTATCTGCTTTCCCCTGAGCCATGCTATGTAGACCCAGTCTAACATGCAGGCATGGAACATGACGTGAACTTCACCCCACACTGGGCCTCATTTCCCGGTGATCTGATCCCAACACCTATAAGGACCAGGTGGGAGGTCCAGTTTTGAACCCACTAGCCATCTTCACCCAAACCTTCCCCCACCAAATTCCCCTAACCCCTCAGCTGAACACAGTGTGACCATGAAGTAGAATGGAAACCCCTAACTGGACCAGCAACCACTTTAGTAACCTCTGTGTCTCAGTTTCTCCTCATGTGAAATGGCTATAATCGTAATGTCTGTCCTGCCTGCCTAGTAGGGTTTCCAGGAGGGTCCCATGGGATCATGCGGAGAGTATTATGAAATTCCCCAAGTTGCTATAATATTTAAGGGGCGCTCATTTGAAAAGAGTATCAATTAAGTTGGTCTATAGTGTTCTTCTCCACTCCTAGGAGAATGCCATTATTATACCCACTATGAATAATGACATCTACTTCTACAGCACTGTGTGCTGGGCACTGCTCCAAACACTCTACATATAGTAATCTGTTAAACGTTCCTAACAACCCTATGTGGTGGGTACTATTATTACCCTTATTTTGCAGATGAGGAAACCGAGGGACAGAGAGGAGCCAGCTTGAGTTCACACAAGCAGGAAACAGGATATAGCATAAACCCTATGGATGGGGGAGGGGGACAAGTACACACATGCTCCTATACAAAAAGGATGCTGTGCCCCCATGGTGTAGTGGCTAAGTGTCCCAACATAAGGTGCCATGTTTATCTGCTCCAGCCTCCTCCTCTTTGATGCAAGCAGCCCCAGATCAAGGAGCAGGCCTTTCCCCATTGGAGAAGGCTTCTCAAGTGTAAGGAAGCTGCCTGGCCCACTTGCAACTCTTTCTGTGCTCCTTACTGCCAGCAGTCAATGCCCAGATTCTTGCCCATGGAAGGCTGGGCAACTGTCCTCCCCCCAGTGTGATGGCCCTCATCTGTCATGTGCTTAGAAGCCGTGACTAGACAGAGGGTCCAGGATTTATGTCTATTCTCAGGCCTCTCCTCGCCTCCCCTTCTTGCCAGCTCAGCCCCTGTGACGCAGGTAAGCAGGCCAGGAGGAAGATTACATGGTTCCTTTCGGGCCAGCTGCCCCTACACAGGACCACAACTGCCAAATCTCTTCATCCAGTTAGTCTGCATTTGGGTGAGATGGTAAGATGTCAGCTTGGTCATGGGGCGGAGGAGGGGTCTGGGAAAGCAGTGCGAGAGAACATTTTTTTCTTTTCAGTGTCAAAGAACATTTCTTAAGTGGTCTTCATCACCCTCCCCCCACCCCGCCATCACCATCATCATGGTCTGAAGGTGTGTAGATCACCTGTGACCCTCAGCTGAGTCCTATGCAGACACACACATGTGCACACACATGTGATGGGAATGCAGGTGAGAAAGAAGCCAGACTGGGACACCCCCCCCCCCCATCTCTACTGCATCCTGGAGGTCACAGGCAGGGCTGGAAAAAGCATAAGAGGATCACTCAGATGGCGGACGTGAGGGGGCTGCGTGTACATGCGAGCTGGAGAGATGATTCATCTTTGCAGCACCCGGCCTGCTGGGCAGCACACAGTAGGCGTTCAGTAGCCACTTGCAGAACTGCACTGAAATCTGCGAGGACTGCAGACCAGCCAGACACGAGAGGGCTGGGTGACTGAGCATGGGCTTGGTCACCAGATGCTAAATTCCCAGGTTCACCTGAGGGCTGGAGGGGGCTGGAGGGGCACGCTGGAACAAGTGAAAGGAAGCCTCATTCCCAGGGCAGGCAGCAAAGCCCAGAACCTACAGCCTCAGGAGCACAAAAGCAAGCGAGTTGGGACTCTATCCTGCCCCCTCTCCTAGTTATGTGGAAAAGAGGCAGATGGGGGCTGATGTGCCCATGAGGCTGATGGGGGGCGCCACTGTCCATTGCTGGAGGTTTGTGTGAACCAAAGCTCCTAAGAGCCGACTGACAGGTGAAGGACGGATCAGTGAACAGCCACATGAGTGCACACACGTCCCAGCAAAGGACAGGGTGCTCCAGTGCCAGTTCCATCACCCCATGTAAGCATCCCTGGGACCCCGTTTTCCATGGTTCACTCAGGGATAGACAGAGCCTTCTGTTTCCCAGGGATGTCCTACAGCAGGCACAGGGATGGATGTGAGTGCACTGTGGCAGTTCTGTTGTGACAGTGAAATGTTGCATGGCATCTGAGGTCTGAGTTCTCATCTTGAGATGAGAGACTAGCCCTGTGGCCTTCCCCCTCTGAGCCTCGCTCCTTGTCCAAACAGGGAGGAGGGCAAAACCAGGTGCTGCCCAGCTCAGAGACCCATAGGGACTACAGGAGACCATGCACAGAAATGTTCTTTGTCAAGTAGCCAGTGCTCTGCCAACACTGGATGGCCTGTGTCCGTGTCTTTGATGGAGAAGTGGCAGCAGTAGACAAAGGGAGCTTATGCTAATGTGTGTCTATACATGTGCATGTCTGTACATGGGTACGAGTGTGGGAATGTGAACATGTATGAATGTGTGCATGTGCAGATATGTATGTAAATGCGTGCACAGCAGGTGTGTCTGTGTGTGCACATTTGTATGTATATATAAGTATGGCATTGTATGTGCACACACATACGTTTATGTGTGTGAATGCATAGGTGTGCAGATGTATGAGTGTTTTGAGAGTGTATGTGCAAGTGTGCATATAAGCAGGCCTGCTTGTGGTTGTGTGTACACATGTGAGTATGCAGGAGAGAGTGTGTGTGTGCACACGCATGTGCACGCATGCATGTGCTGGAGTAGGGGAGGAAGGAGGCACTGGCATTCGCACTGAAGCCCTGGCATCCTGGTTATTCAGCACTGAACTCAGTAACCTAGTAACGGGATTTGGGGCAGGTTGGCAGCAGGCAGAGGGCAGCGGGCAGAGGGAAACGTCAGGTCAGCACTATCTGTGAGCTCCCCATGAGAAGGAAGCTGGAGGACAAGTCATTTCCAGAGCCTGGGTGGCTCAGCAGAGGTATCTTTACTCGGGCAGATCCAGGGACTTATAAATCAAAAGATCAAATACCTAAACCATAAGGGACTAGAGGAGCCTCAGGCCTCATCACACAGGCAAGAACAGAAAGGGAGATGGGTGGCCCAAGTCACTGGGCAAGATCTTGGCAGGTCTGAATGGAGAAAACTCATTCTAGGCTCCCCTGCTCAGTGGGAAGTCTGATACGACCAGCCCTGGTGTTTGTGCTATAAGAGGACCTCTAACCTTTAACCCCATGACCCCAGTCACTATCCACCCTCCTGCCTTTCTGCCCCAGCAGGACCTATGTGGTGTAACGATGGCTCCTTTATATGTGTGTGGGGGGAAGGTGGGGAGGACACTGAATCGAGGTAGCAACTTTGCCCACCCTGCAATCTTCAATATCTTTTTAGAAGGGCAGGGCCTCATCTTATGGCCCTTGTTTGGGAATTTCCAGGGGGTTCCAGGAGCTCAGAGTCAACAATGCCTTTACCCTCACGGCCATCATTCTGGACACTCCTACATCTCTCTTTCATCAGACTCTGAGATCTAAGCTGGATCCTGAGCTGAGCTCACTTCCCCAGCTCCTCCAAGTCCTACAGGCTGAGTGACCATATGTCACTCATTTTGAGTACCAGAGAGAGTCATGTAACAGCAAGACCCCATTTACAGCCTCAGTTGACCCTTGAACAACATGCAGGCTAAGGGCACTCTCTCGCCACACTGTTGGCAATCTATGTACAGCTTTTGACTACCTCCAAAACTAATTACAAATAGCCTACTGTTGACCAGAAGCCTTCCTGATAACATCCATGGCTGATGAACATATATTTGTATGTTACATGCATTATATGCTGTATACCTGCAGTAAAGCTAGAGAAAGGAAAACGTTATTAAGAAAATCATAAGAGAAAATATGTTTACAGTACTATACCATATTTATTGAAAAAAAATCTGCGTATAAACAGGCTGGTACAGTTGGAGTCCCTGTTGTTCCAGGGTCAGCTATACTAGGTACTCAGACTCCTTTGGGGGACCAAAGTAAATCCCCTTCACAGACTTACTTGGGAACCAAAATAAATGCCCTCCCCTAGTTTATTGTAGTAAAGCTGCCTTAACAGGGTACTAGATTGGGAGGGGTAGGTGAGGTGAGCACCAGCTTTGGAGGAGGGAATAGGCAGTGAGTCTTAGGGAAGGAGAGATGGGAGGACCAAAGTGATATTGGGGATCTGAGTTCAGACAAGAAGGAAGACCACTGTGTGCTGGCCTAGGGCAGAGTGGGATAGAACAAAGGATGGGTTGGGAGAGATGACCCAGAGGAAGGGAGGCAGAGAGACACCCAGCATCCTGCTTCTCATGTTGTTGGATGCACCTGGGCAGACTGACTGGCGCTCAGCTCCTTCCGGCGGATAGACTAATGCTGGACATGCTGATAATAAACACATTGAACTCTAAAGAGCCCAACTTTGGGATTTTGCAGCCTCTCATGTCCCAGCGTGGCCCCCGTACCTACAGGACTGCTGCAAGGATTCCCATTGTCTACGGCAGACAATCCTATGCAGATTGATAAATTATAAGAGCTCAGTTTAGTTACTTAATCCAGCTTGACACAGTTTTAAGACCTAAGCCTTGTCTCTCCAGTCTCAGTCTGTCCCTCAGGCTGACCTGGTCCCCATTAGCCTTGGCCCTTAGGGGCACTCAAGAAAGCAAGCACAGATCTGTTCAAACCCAAGGCATCCTGGCCTTCTGTTGCTTGGAAGCAAGGCCACGTATAGCCTTGTGTCTCTTCTCCAGGACCTCCACCCCGTCTATACATTCTGCAGATACAATGCACGGAAATCACCTGAGAAAAAGTAAAGATGATAGATCACGACAGATAGAGACAATGTTGCTCCTTAAACTTGCCTGCTGCATTTGGTCTAGATGGCTTAACAACTACTGACCCAGCACATGGCTGTCTCTGCTCCTTGCCTTCTTACTTCTCATCTTTTGGCCTTCTGTTCAAAGACTAGCCTTGGGTTTGGCTAGTTTTTTCCAACCCAGCCCCCACCTCCACTTTTGATAAAATAAAGATGCCTATTCAGGAGATCTGGGATGGGATGGGGTTTGCATTGCTAGCCTGCTCCCTGGAGAGGCTGATGCTTCTGGCCCATGGGCCACACCTGGAGTAGTGACGTGTCACAGTGAATCTGCCTTCCTCACCACCTCCTGGATTCTCCCGGCCTCATTATAATACACTTTTTTTCTAATCCTGGTCTGTTAGCCCTAAAGCATGCATTTCTCAACGGGGGCAACAGCGCCCCCAAGGGGGAAAAATTTGTTCTTGAGAGGGGTGAAATAGATTTTATTTACTTTTTGTATATAAGGCACAGAGACACCTGCAGTGCATAAACACATATACAGTATACAGTATACCTGTGGTATTAAAATGCATGCAGAGGTGCAATTAGGGAAAAAATGCCTCAGAAGGCTCCTCGGAGAGGGGAATAGTAAAAAGAAGGTCTGGAAACATCAGCTTAAGGAAAATGCCTTCTGTCTAATCCAATGCCAAAGCTACACTGATAGCTGGTGGATTACAAAAGTAAACGAAGTGTTTGTCAGTGTGTCCCTTCCTAGCTGCCTGCCACTGATCCCTTCTGGACCACATGCCCTTCTGCAGGTTCTGTACCCTCCCTTTTCCCAAAAAGCACAGTGCCCACCTGGCTGGGCTGTGGCTTGATTGGTTAACCCTAGTCCCATATGAAACTGATACACTAGAGCCCACCTTCTATTCCCTAAGAAGTATTACATGTAACATTTTAGTTACTTGGTCTCAATTAGGAAGGGGTCACAAATACAACCCGAGTGCCAAAGCTATTATTCACTGTATGAAGTACATTCACACATGTCATAAGCATTAGCATCCCGATTCATCAGTAAGGAAATGAGGCCCCAGGGCGTAAAGAGATTTGCTCCTCGCTCAAGTCACACATACAGCAGAGTTGAGTCCCCTGACTCTCTGTCTGGTGCTCATTCTAAGGTCCCATCTTCGGTCCTACCCACAAGGACGGTGCTGCCTGTTTCAGGGGAGCTTATAAACAAGTGGGAGTGAGTGGGCAGAGAGGCCCACAGAGCAGGCTGGGCTCACAGGGTCTGCAATGGTGGCTCTGAAGCCAGCCTCCCCCGGAGGCCAGCAGGACTTGGAGAGGTATGGGCCCATGGTGCCCTGTGCCTCACCTGCAGGGAAAGGCAGCACAGAAGAGTTCAGAGCGTGGGTTTTGAATTCAGATAGACATGAGAGTCAAGCGACCACTCTTGTCATGTATTAATGACCTGGCAGGTCCCAACTTCTCTGAACTTCAGTGTTCTCCTCTGTAAGGTAGAGGCAGCAATAGCGGCAAATTCCTAGAATTGGGAGAATTCAATGAGATAATAATATGAAGCTCTTAGCATCGTGCCTGGCACATAATAAGCAACCAAGAAATTGTTTCAAGGATCTGGTCCTGACAGAATTTCTCAGAATATTCATTCTGCTTGTTCAGTACCCTACTCCTGAAGCCTCCTGAATCCCCAATAACCTCTAAGACTATAAGAGAAAGCAAAATCTGCCTTCTATGGACTTCTATGGGCTTTTGCTGTTCCTGAAATCCTTACCTCCTCCAAGGAGCCCTCCTGATAGCCCTGACTCTGAGTAGGCTGGACATGGCTAATCTCCTTGGTCCCCATCTTCATATATGACTGCTTGCTCCCTGAAAATACCTTTCCTTAGGCATGCCCATTATGGTTAGAGCTTCTTCTCCACTCCTAATCTAGTTGGTTTATTAGTCAGACCCTGCTAAATACATACTGGGTCTGAGCCTCTCTCCTCGCCTGGATGTGACCCCAACTCTGCGGATGGGACCCAGGTCAAATCATAGGCCCTGTACAGACCTCAGCAAGAGCTGTGCCCACTCACTGGGTCTGGACCCAACACTATCCTGGTGAGGTGATTCTTGGAACAGCAAGAGGCAAAAGCAGAGAAGAGAAGGCAGGGGCCAGGCAGGTTCTTGGAGATATTTCACACTCAAGCCTCGGGTAGAGAAGGATGACAGATGACACTTGTAAAACACAGAGCCTGTGCTTCCTGAGCAAACGGGCATGACTGTAAAAATCCACAGCAAACAAGGAAGAGAGAGAAGCAGGTGCCACAGCCCCAGAGGTGAAATTCGCCTTCCGAATATCAATTGCCGAAGTTTTCTGGAGGGCTTTCTAGAGTCTTTCAATGATCAGTTTACAGGTGATGGCATAAAACCTGGCTGCTAGTTGGCTGGGGAAAGCTAGGGGTATTACCCTCATGTCTCTGAGGGCCCATTTCCCCTCCAACCAAACCCTCCTCCAGATCTGAACAGGGGCTTGGGGAGCACAGGGACAAATATGAGGTTGTAACACATCTGCGAGGAAGGTACTATTATTTTCTTTCACCAAAGGAGAACACAGAGGCTCCAGTAGTTAACGAAGTTGTGGCAGAGTCAGAATTTGAACCCAGGGCCTCTAGGTAAAGGTTCCATTCCATTAAACACCAACTCTATCCCTTCAAATAAGTTGGGCCCTAAAAACATCAATAGTGTCCCAAGGAAAATCACAAAACACTCAAATTGTTGCTTTTGTCAGGGGTCCAATTCCACTTGGCTATCTCTGGTGGGTATTTTGCTCCTCATCTCTGTTTTCAGTCTGGCGGCCCACCCCCCATCAGATAATGCCCCGCCCCCCCCCATACCAATAATGGTGCTCATCTCCACCTTAGCCCAGGGCCTTTCCGAAGGGAGGAGAGGCCCTCCTCTATCTGCTGGCTGGAGAGACTGGACAAGCCTGACACTTGGGGCCCAGAACCTCTGGATCCTTGGTTTTACTTCAGAGCTGCCGCTGAGCCAAGAAAGCGGATTCCCACTCTAGCCAAACCAGAGCTTGGGTGGCCAAAAGGCTGCCAAATCTCCCCAGTGGCGCCACCTACCTCATCTGCATTTCCCACCCCATCCAACCCCTCCTCAGTCTAGCCTCCGGAAAGCTCCCGGCTCACCCTTTCAAAGGCCACACTCCCCAGCTTCCCAGATGTCTGGGCCTGGGGAAGAAACTGGTGCCTCAGAGAAGCAGGGAATTTGAGGCCCAGCAGCCGCCAGGCGGGCACCCTGTCCAGTCCAACCGGCCAGGAGCTGCAGCTGGGAGCCGACCTCGTGCAGAAGCAGCGCCAGAGGCTGAGACCCAAATGCCAAGTTTGCTGTTTGTATTCCCCAGGGTGACGGCAGGAAGATAAGTAACCATATTCCTGAACAGGAATTCGACCAGAAACTCTAAATTGAGGGCTGGGCAGGGGGTCTGAGCAGACACATGTGAGAAGCTGGAGGAGAGAGCCTGCCGGAAGGCAGCATCCCAGCCAGAGTCAGAAGGGAAAGACGACATCCCAGCATCAGCAGAAGGGCCCGGGCAGCCGGGCAGCCGGGCAGTCCGGCAGCCGGTGTGGTCCGTGGAGGCTGACAGCTCCAAGACCAGGAGGCCCTCAGGAGCTTTCCTGTGCAAGCCTGACCCTCTTCAGCCTCCAGAGTACCCCACACGCAAGTCCCAAGCTGGCTGGGTTCCACCATGTGTGTGACTCTATGAAGCCAAGGGTGGCAACCAGCCTGGGGGGAACAACCCCAAGACCTCAAGACCCGGGACCCACACTCCCAGTCTCTGCACAGTGCCCTCCCTCAGCCTCCTACCATTAGTTCCAAAGGGCTCCCCATCCCCCCGTATGAACAACAGCCCACCCAGAACCTCACGCCTGCTCCCTGGAACTTCATAGCTCAGAGCCTGGCAGTTCCCTCCCCAGCCTTACTCCTCCCCAACGCGGGGGTCAGTTTCCAGAAGCAGCCTGCACCTTCCCCCAGCCCCACAAGGCCAATCAGCCCATTGCAGCCACAGCGCCACCCCCCATACACACACACACACACACACACACACACACTGTGGGAAGGCAGGGGGTCGGCATCGACAGCCTTGCCTTGGACTCCAGCTCCCTCTCCCCACCAAATGTCTATCTGTCTGTCTGTCTGTGGTGTCTGTGATTCCCAGTGTGCACTTGCTGTCAGCCTGGCTCTGTCCCTCTGCAGTCTCTGCTCAGGCTCACTCCTCATTCTTTCTCAGGCTTTGGCTTTCGGGGGGCTTGATCTCCCTTGAACTTGCTGCCTATGTCCTTTGTACTGGGGTGAGGGGAAGAGGAGCAGGACACCTCCCGGGCGGCGTTACCTGGGGTCTGTGCTGGAGCACAGAGCAGTCCATCCCTCTCCTTCCTCCCCACTCAGGCCAACCTCAGAACCCGGGTAGGGCTGGGTGGGAGACAGACCTACCAACCAGGCTTGGTTAATGCCAGTTTCCATATTGCTTCATCATGCCATTCTGATGCCCCTAGCTGCTCACACACAACCCCCCTGATCTCCCCGCCTTCTGCCTGAGGCCAGGACAGGGCCCTAAGCCTGCCCCCCCTGCCTCCCCAAACTGCAACGATGCCTGCCTTCCCTCCACGAGCGCTGAAGCAACCCCTCGGCACCCAACCCAGCTCTACCCCACCCCACCCAGCCCACGGAGCGCAGGGAGCCCTGGCGTCCGACCCAGCCCCCAGCGACAGCTCGAGCCAGGCCTCTCCTCCGGGGAGATGCAACAGAGTGGTCTGGCGGCAAAGTTCTCCTGCTGCTTTCAACGTTGCGGTACACCTGAGGCTGCCGTCTCCCCCTCCGGCTCGCCGGCCTCGCACGGACCCACTCTCCCCGCTGCTCGCCAGAGTTTCACCCCCCACTCCCGGGGAATGAGAGAACGGAAAGGAAAGGATGGGCGAAAAGAGAAAGTGCCCGCAGGAGTGCCTGGGTGAGGGAGTGCTCAAGTGAAAGAGAAAGGGATGCAAAGTTCCCGGTCCTCCCCCGCGCCCCCGGGGGCGCTTTCGGCCCCGCGCCGAGCTCCCCGCAAACACCCGGATCGCGGAGACGCGGCGGCGGCGGCCACTCACCTGGGCGAGGCAGCATCTACCCCCGGCTGGGAGGCTCCGAGGCCGGCTCCGCGGGGCGCCCGGGCTCCCCGGCTCGGCCACGCATCCTTCCCCGCCCGAGACGGGCTCGAGCTAAGCCCTCCGGCTCCGGCGAACGCAGGCAGATGGTGGCCTCGGACGTCCGCGCGGGGAGAGCCCTGAGCCGCTTATTCTGTTATATCCATGGCATTCAGCGAAGAGAAGGGAGGAAAAAGCACAACTTGTTCTCTTCTCCTCCAGGTTAAAACAACAACAACAACAACAACAAGGAAAAGATAATTCCCCCCTAGGAAGACGCCGGTAGGATTCTCCAGATCGAGCAACCCCGGGCATTCCCAGGGGCCTGGGGCATCTTGGAATGTGGGGTGTCTTCAAGTTCAGACGAGCCAGCCGGGTTGTGTGTGCGTGTGCGTGTGCGCGCGCGCGTGTGTGTCTCCGCGAGAGCGAGCCAGGCACTCACACCCACACGCACACACACAAACACACTCCCCCGCACTCCCCGAGCGCACGCCGCCCCCCGCGCGCGCACACACGCGCGCCCCCGGACACACACGCGCGCGGCGACCGCACGCGCACACCCGGGAGGGAGCCGGGCCGGCGGCGGGGACAGCGCGGGGCCGGCGGCGCCCGGGAGCCCCGGGCCGCGCGCCCCGTCCCCGCCGAGCTCGCCGCGCCGCAGCCCCCAGTGGCGGCCGGCGGAGCTGCAGGCCCCGGGCCCGCCGCCCCAGCGCAGCCCCTTCCGCGCGACCTACACCGCCGCGGGTCCGCAGGGCTTCGCGGTCCCCCCGGGCGGCGCGGAGACGCCGGGAGCCGGCCAGCGGGCTCCGCCGCGGAGGGAGGGAGGGAGGGAGGCGGGGGGGCGGGCGGCGAGCCCCGGAAGCCGGGAGGGCGGGCGCGGCGGCCCCTGCGCAAGGCGAGCCGGCGGCCGGGACCGCGCCGAGGCCGCTGCCGCCGCCGCCGCCGGTGCTGCCGCCTCCCGTGCGGAGCGCGCCGTGCAGCCCTCGGCCCTCAGCCCTCGGCCCGCCGCCCGCAGGACCGACCCCCGCCGGCGGGCCCCGGCTCGGGTGGGCGCTGGGCCGTCGCGCCCGCCCCGCCCCGCCCCGCCCCGCCCCGCCCCGCGCCGGCCCCGCATCCTGGCGGGGGACCCGGGACGAACGAGCGCCGGGGACACGCACACACGGACTTAGACTTTCCGTGAGTACCGCGGGCTCCGTGAGCTGTGCCGTGGCGCCCGCCGTCCGCGCAGCACCTCTGCAACTCCGGCCTCGTCGGATCCGCCCGGCAACCCCGGTCTGACGGCGCAGGGAGCCGAGGACCAACAGACTGAAGCGACCTGTGGGCGGCACGCGCCAGGGCCTCCCTACCCCAGGCCGACCGCGGGCCTAGCGCAGAGGGTCTGGGTCCGGCCCGGCTCTCGTCGTCCACCCCACTAGGATCAACAACCAGTTCCTGGCAGGGCTGGACTGGGCTCTGCTTTACTGGGCTTCCCAAGAGGTACATGCACCTGTCCCACTGAAAAAAAAAAAAAAAAGAAAAAAGAAAGAAAGAAAAAATTTGAGATTCCTGCCTGTACTCTAGCTGGTTATAGATCCAGGGGCAGGGGAAATGTCTCAATCCAGCTCTTCTCTCCTAGTGGCTCACACCTTCCATGCACCTGTCCTAGATACCCACGGGGAGGCACGTGTGGCATGTGGATGTGTCTCTGCAGCCCAGGATTGGCTCAGCTGGATAAATCTGTAATACAAGACCCTGCCTCCTACCTGTCTGTGCACACAGGTGGGTACAGATTGGCAGAAGCCCAGGCACCGAGGCCCATGTTCTGGGCACCCTCTCCATGCGTGCATCCGAGGAAACTGCCAGATCAGCCTACTGCAGACCCTGAAAAACAGGCCTTTCCTGGCAGAGATTCTGGAAAGCCTGGGGAGGGAGGGGGATGGGGAGAAGGGCATGACCAGGATGAAAGTCAAGGTATATCAGAGTGTGCTGGCTTAACAAAAGAGAAGGGCAGACACAGGGGGTAGAGATAGAGGAGAGGAGAAATGAGAAGGAGAGGAAGGAGGAGGTGCTTAAAAGGAGATAGGGGGTAGAAAGGAGAGGGGGAAGGGAGGAGGAAGGGGGAAAGACCAAGGAGGGGGAGATGAGCATGGCCAGAGTTTGCTCCCTTGCTTACCTGTGGTTTTGCACACCACAGGTAGGGGCTTCCCGGGAGGGAGTTTAGGATTGGAAGGAGGAACTATACCCCAGGCTCAAGTCTCTGACTTGCCCCAAGAGAACGGGGCAGAGGGCTAGGTTACCTCTCTACCCTACAGTCACCCATGAGAAAACCAAAATCTAGTGGCAGGGATAGGACCCAGCTGCACCAGAGCGAGATGGAGCTACTCTTGGAGACCCCTAAAGCATTAGGATGGTGTGGAGGAGGGGCCAGTGCACCCAGGGATTCTGGACAGATGCCCCAATCCCTGCTCCAAAGTGAACCCAATGCCTCATCAGAAAGTTTTTTGCAGTTCGGAGAAGGGAATGGACATTTCATGAAGAGCCAGGATTTGGATAATTTCATGTCTTTTTTTTAATGCATATGCATGGAATTTATTTAAATGAATGGTTCCTTTCTTGCACTTTGGGTAATTCTGAGGACAAGTGTTTTTGTTTTTTGTTTTTTGTTTTTTTTTTTTTCAAATTATGTCTGCCTCACCTATCCGCTAAGCATGGGACTAGGAGTCAGGTTCTTGGATGCTCACGATGGCTTTGTATTAACAAGCCATATAACAGTCCCTTCCCCTCAGAGGAGTTCCCTTCATATACAGCTGCCCAGCTCTAGGAACCCCTGAGTGACCTCAGCAGTTGGAGCAGGGTGGGGACCCAGATGTACCTTGGGAGGCCAAGAGAAAGTCAGTCTGCAGTCACCATTCACAGTGGAAAACCCCCAGAATATAATCTGCATCTCAATAATGGAAAGGTGAATGATGGTGGATTTTTCTGATTACTTGAGCAAACCCAGAAGGGCTGGATAGGGGTACTGTTGGGCCAACTACCTGGCCGCTTTTACTGATTGCTGACCACAGAGGAGAGCCAGGGCTTCCCAAAAAGGTAGGGTGGGGGTAGGGCTGAAGGAACAAAGAGAAGAGAAAGCTGGTACACAAGCCATTCTAATGATGGGCATTGGGATTCTTCTACTTCTCACAGTTTTGCTCTTCTAAATAACCCTGTAATGGACATCTTTGTGTCTGACTCTCCACCCACATTCTTGTTGTGTCTCTGCTTGCACTAGATTCCTGGAAGTAGAATTACTGGGCCAAAGGGCATGAATATATTTCAGGCTCTTGGTACATACTACTTTGTTTCAGTTTGAGAGTCCAGAGAGCTCGCAGCAGGTGCTTAAGGATATTCTCATTTGCTCTTTCTCTGTCTCTGTGTGGCAGAGGGTGACTGTGCCTTGGGCCTCATGCTGCGTAGCAGAGCCACACTGTGCCCTTGGATATAGCTCCAATAGCCCAAACTGTATTTAGCCCAAGCTCCCCCTGACCTGCAGCCATGATTCATCTTCCCCTGCTCTGCTGGGCACTTGTGACCAGCCTCACCTTATTATCTGCAGCCCCTGGCTTTCTGGCTGGACTCTAGGCACCAACACCACACCACCACCACCACCACCACCACCACCACCACCAGCACCCTTCTGGGCACATGGCTGGTTTCCCATACCCCCCTGCTGGGTAGGATCACAGCACCTGACCAGAAGAATTCTCAGGAGGGGCTGGAGCAGGGAGGCCTCCAGCATGAGGAAGAGAAGGCCACATTGGCCTAGGCCTTCCTAACCAATAGAAGGGCCCCCATGCAAAGAACCATGGGGAGCCTCTCTTCTCTCTACCCACCAAGCATGAAAAAGAGAGAAGAAACCCGTGTAAGTAGCAGTGAGGGATTCAGATTAGATGGCAGGACAGAGCCAGGTACCTGAGCCTATGAAGTCACAGGGTAGGGACCGTGGAGCCTGCTCCATGAAAGAGGTACAATCTGTAATCCCAAGAATATACTAGACACTTCTCAGAGTCTCCCATGGCACATCGTGGCCTAAAGAGTGACTTTGTGGGCTAGGGGAATAAGATAGATACTGGCGCACAGACTCATAAAGACATGAGATCCCCCTCCACTATAGTCTATCACCCTAAGGGGCTGGAAGCAGGGAACCACTCCTAAATTCTCAGCACCCCATTCACTCTGCTTCCCCCAGGACCAACAGCCAGCCTGACCCCAGCTTATCCCACAGGCCTGTGGAACTTGGGCAAATGCATCATCATAGCTGAGGCCCAACCCCAACCAGGAGTGTACTTTCTGGAGTCAAAGACCAGTATCTTAATCCTGCAGTACCCTCTACCCCTCCTCCCTTCCCAAGTGCTAGAGTAAGAAGCAGCCCAAATAAATCCCTATTAGTATGCATATGTATTCCCAAATTCCTTAACAGCATGACTAACACCACCTACAGCCATTAGCTCGAGTATGTTTTCTAAATCCAGTTTACTTTTCATCAGCAAGCCCTCTGTTTACTCCCATGGGCTCCCTTCACAGCCTCACCCTCTTGCCTCAACACCAGGTCTGGGGTTGGGTGTCTGAGGCATCCACAGGTCAGAGGGTCCTGGGAGATCATATTCAATCAACAGAGATGTCTCCCTGAGTATCCCTATGCACCACCTAGCCCTCCGCTAAATATTGTAGGGAGAAGGGAGGGAAGGAGAAGGCAGTCTCTTCCCAGAGAGAAAGGACACAAACCAACTCTGGCACTGTGCCTTGCAGTCTATAAAGAGCATTCCCAAATGCTACCTCACTTGTTCCTCACAACAATTGCATGAAATAGATCATCATCCCCATTTTACCAACAAAGACACTAAGTCCTATATGGGGAACATGATGGCTCCAAGAGTTTGAAGCTCTGAATGGATGGCCTGGGATTGCAGACCACATCACCTGACTCCACATCCCAGGCCCCTTCCTTTGTACAGAGGGGCCTCTCTGAGACTGGCCTGAATGCCATTCTGGGACAAATTTTCTGGTTCAGTCTGAGGTTCAGTAGGCACCTGGCAAAGGGAAGGCCAAGGTAACCAGGGCCAGCTAGGTGGGGATTTTCAGTCGGGGAGAACCACCCTGGCAAATGCAGAGTTAAGAGGCCTTGGGCTTGTGGGATAGTGTGGGAGAAAGAGCACCAGAAGGGAAGGGAGAGGATCTGGATTCTGGTTCCTTAGTGTGACCTTGCGCAGCTTTTCCTTTCTCTGGGACTCAGCTTCTCCATCTCTAAAATGGGAGAATCAGGGCTAAATGATCTCTAGGAACTGATGAAGAACAAGAAAGAAAATAGTCAACCAGAGTTGGAATCGAGCTGCTTTGACTCAATGGGCAGTGGATAGTGGACCAATGCCATTGAGTTCCCTGGCTTTTGCCTCCTGTAAGGAATCCCCAAACCCTAAGGGTAGTATTGAAGCAGAAACTCTGTGGGCTGTGGCAAGTGTCCGATGGGACCTGGGAAGGATCAGAACTCTTCACTCCACCCAGGCACTTGCCCCAGCACACCGCCACCCCCCGCCCCCCGCCAGTGCTTCATGGGACCATCTTGCACCCCCAGCCCCACCTCTTCTCTTCCCATCAGGCATATAACAGCAGGCTTCCCAGGCAACACGTATGGCACACTGTGTGCCAGCCACTCCTCTTTGCCTGAATAATGGTTATTTTATTTAATTCTCACAAAACCCTATGAGGCATGTAGTGTTATTCCCATTTTACAGATAGGGAAACCATGGCACAGAGAGGCTGTATAACTTGCTAGATCAGAGTTGGCAGGTGGCAGAGCCAGCATCCTAACCCTGGCACTCAAACTCCAGACCTTGTACTAGAAGTGATTGGTTGTAAAATAAAAATGTGTTTAAGGAGAATCAAGGTAAGGAAAAATCACCATCCCAAGCTCCCAAATGGACAGAGTAGACTTCCTGCTTTCACACCACTTCTTAGTATCTCTTCCTGCTTTCTTTTATGTATTGTTTGGAGTATATAGTCATAAGTATGTGGTTTGTTTTATAATCCAGTCAACTGTGGAAGCATAGCTATTGTCATTTATGTTCCTGACTTAGCATCCTTCACCCAAGAGATTTATCGCAGCAGGAATTGACTGACTACAAAATTCTTTCCGTCCCTTCGTCAAGCCCTTGGCTTTTCTTTCAAAGGGATTTGGAGAGTGGAGCAGAAACTGACCCATTCCTGGTCCCGAGCAGGACAACAATTCAACCTCCTCTGATAAAACTGCCTTTGTAGGTTTCATGTGAAAACTACAGAGAAGGATTAAGGGAAAGAACAGCTGTGGCCCCTTTCTACACTCTGACAGAGCTGACCAGCTGTGTCTTCAAATGCTTATCCTATAAGAGAATAGGGTAAAAATGAAAAGTTTGGGGAAATTCTCTATTTCCAGGATAGAGCGATCACTTGCAAGCAAGGAAATCAGACAAGACTTGGAGGAGGCATTGACGTTTGAATGACACTTGAAGGTTGGTTGGCATTTTAAGGAGATGAGAAACAAGAGGTCCAGGTAGGGGTAAGAGTATGGATGAAGGCAGGGAGGCAGAGCAGTAAAGTGAGTGTGGGTTTTCTGGTGTAACCAAAGCAAAAGCAGAAGTCACGGTGGTAAAAAATGCAGGCTCTTGCATATAGACCCTTGGTTTAAATTCAAATCCCCTGCCTGTAGAGAAAATGCCTTTAGGCTAGTTGCCGAGCCTCTCTGTGGTTCCATTTCTCCAATGGTAAAGTGAGATTAAAACAGTGACAATGTCACAAGCTGGAAGAGAGGCCTGGATGATATACACAACTGTAGAATATTAGAGTGGCACATACTAAGTGTTTAAGAAGTGTTAGTTGTTGTTATTACTGTTATTACTTTATAAAAGCAAAGCAGGAGAAAGAGCAGACTTGGCTATGAAGATAATGGATCTGGGTTCCTCTATGTAAACAACTGTAGTGTTTTGAACAGATCCATGTAAGGGCTTGGTAGTTGAACTGATGGGGGAAGGGCCTGAACAACAGAAAAGCATTTATAAATGTATTGAAATAGTCCAGGAAGGGAGAAAGGGGGTCAGATCGAAGGCTATCTTAATGACAATAAAAGACGGTGGATGTAGAATGGACCAGACCCCAGAGGGGACAAGATTGTGGAGTTCTGAGGGGAAGGAGGATCGTGGTCAAAGCCATCTTCATGTTATGAAGACTACTCAACTGGAAGAGTGGTTGGTATCCTCGAGAGATATTGGGAAGATGGGAGAAAGTGAGAGATAGGGAATGATGAGTTCCACACTGGGTGTTTGGAGTTTGGAAGCGTGGGGACCCTTGGATATAATGCAATAAATGGGTTTGGAAGAAATAGAGTTCTGTAGAATGGAGTTGGAAGGTCATGGGGGTGGAGCAAATCCCTAGAGGAGAAAGTGTAGAGTGAGAAGGAGTGGGGGTTAGGAACTTACACTTACTCAGCTTTATTCCACATGTGGTCCTACACTACCCATTTTATACATATTACCCATAATCCTCTCTGCAAAGCAGAAATCTGTTAGCCCCATGTTATGCAGAAATTGCTGTGGCTCTACTAGATTAAGTAGCTGTCCAAGGTCACTCTGTTAGAGAAGTCAGGCAAGGAAATAGAGAAGCAGCCTGCAGAGGGGTAGAAGAACAGACCCCTATCATGGGAATCAAGGAAGGGGAGGGGCTAAGAGCTTTGCTTCTCAATGCCCCCATGTGAAGCTCACATAGGAAATGGTATTTATATGGCACATGGAGGGTAAACAGAGAGGCTGTTCTTCATGGGGGGGGGGATGATTTCCCCTCAGAAACCGGCCCTCTGCCTCCACATTGCTGTTCCCAGTACTGAAGTAATCAATATCCCAGCACAGCATGAAGCATGGTAATATTGAAAATATCTAACAACTAGTACACACGGGTATCAACCAATAGGAGCAGAAGCCCCCTGCCACACCAGATATAGTTCTGCCTCATTGTTACATAATGACGAGGTCTGTCTCAGGGTCCTAGACCAGGGGCTTTGGCAGTCAGGTGGGGGTAAGGGGACTCCGGCAGTGGTTCAGAAATATTTCCATATTTTAATCACCCACATGGCTGAATGGTGCATCTCTGGCCTGCCTGTGACCAATATCCAGCACACCCATGTGCTGTGACACACCGACTAGGACCACTGGCTCAGAATTTGGTTACATGGTATATCTGACCTGGCAAAGGGTTAGATGTATGAGGATGGTAACTAGTAAAGTCAAGAGCTTAGATTTGGCGATTCAGAGGTCATTGGTGGCCTTTAAGAGAGCAATTTCTGCAGTGTTATGGGTATGGAAACCAGATTGCTAGTGGTTGGGACTGAGTGGGAGGTGAGGAAGTAGAGGCGGTGAGCATATAATACTTTTTCGAGAAGTTTAGCTGTGAAAGGAGGGTGGAAGGTGGGATGGAAGCTCAGGAGAAATGAGAATGGAGGAAAGACTTTCTTGGGGGTGGGAAACACTTGGGTGTAAGCCAGAGTGAAGCAGCCGGTGTAGAGAGAAAGCAAGAAGAGATTGTCCTGGGGGAAGGGAAGGGCAGGAAAGGTTCAGGCATGAACCTTAGAAAGAGAAAGAGGTCCTTCTTCTGCAGAGACCAGAGGAAATAAACAAAGGAAAAGGAGACGATTTTGAGGTGGAGGGAAGTGATATGTGGTCTGGATCTTGTAAGTTGCATGGTACAGAGAGAGGAAGTGGGATTTGAAGGGAGAGGGAGGTTGGAGCAGCCCCTTGGGGATGAAACTGGCAGTCTGCCAGACGATGAATATGGGTATTTCAGGCAGAAGTGAAGCCCATTGCTTTTATTTTGCTATGGTGGGAAGCTCAAGGAGGGCATGGGACTTTGTCCTGCACTTTAACAACCTGGAAACAGCAGAAAGAACCAGCATGTATGTGCTCTAGGAAGGGAGTGGGGATGTATCGACTATGTAGTAAACTTGGAGTCCTTGTGAAAGATGGATTGTGGGGTCCTGGATAAGCAGGCTAGTAAGGATAGGATTGGGAGTGGGGTGGGCTTGCTTTGAAGGGGAACTGGGGTTTAACAGACTTGGAGTGACAGGTGGAAGGATAAACATCTGTGGCCAGAGCAAAGGAGAATACAGACTTTAAAGTTTTTACGATTGTGCTGGATGTTGCCTGTTGGCAAGAGACCCAAACCTGCTCTTTCCTACTCCCCCCTGTACCACAGGGGTCTAGACACACAAAACTCATTCCCAAGACTCCCTTGCTAGCCGGATTCCACATAGGGTCAACTGATGGGAAGCACTCAAGTGAGCTTAGAAGGCATGAAGAAGGTGGAAGCTATTTCTGCTTCTGGTGGCAGCACTGGCAGGGATGTGGGCTCAGGGATTCTTCCCAGTGTTAGTGGTGGTGCTGCCATGTCACCACCATGTCAGAGAATGCAGGACCCTGGGATCTGAAATGTGATATTTCCCCCCTATGTACTCTTTCAGCTGTAGGGGCAGTAATGGCTTCTTGAAGCTGTCAAACTCTTTCTTTTTTTGTTTTTTTAAAATCCAACCAACACCTTGAATACACGTGCCTTGTATTAAATTCCCCTCTGTTCGAAATACCTAGGGTGATTTCTGTTTTCCAGGTGATACAGTTTTACCTGCTGGAAAGCCCAGGATGTCATGTGGTGTATGAATGGCTGAAGTTAAGAGATGAAGGAGATAAAGGCCTTGGGAAGGAGAGTACTGAGGTCAAATAACTGAGATACCAGGGAAGTAAAGGCTAAGCATAAGAATCTGTAATTGAGGCTAGAGAGGAACTCTCACACCTTCCTCCAGGCTCTGGATTCTATTGGAATATCTGAAGATTCCTCCAACATACCTTCCCAGCTTTCACTGAACCAGAGAACACGCTCCTTCCACCCAGCTCCCCAAGTTACTTTCTTCCTCTGTACTCCTATGGGATCCACCAATGGATCAAACTGTGATATGTTTGTCATCCACTCTCCCTTGCAAAGTAGGTTACCTTCTAGTTTCCCCACCTACCCAAATCACCAGGAATGTATTTTGTCTGCACAGTTTTGGGAATTTTGTTCCTTCTTAAGATTTTCTTAATCTGGAGCCCATGGGTGATTCTAAGGGGGACTATGACCCACCTGAAATTGTGTAGCCAATTTCACATGTATATGTGTATGGTCTTTTTCCCCTTGAGAGAGAGAGAGACTATTACATCTATCACACTTTCAAAGGTATCCTTGTTCTCTTCACCTTGAGTGTGGTTCTAGGGAGAGGGAAAGAACGGTCACTGATGAGTCTTAGGAAATTCCTTGGCTCAAAGTCTGAACATTTTCTGTGACCTTGAAAAAAGACACTTTCACTCTCTGGGTCTCAGTTTTTCATCTGTAAAATGAAAACATAATTTCTGCCTTTCAGGATTATTGTAAGGATTAGACACAGTAGAAAAGCCAGTACAGCACCTGGCGTGGTTGACTTTTCACACAAGGTAGCTATTGGTATTGTTCAGGTTCCTCCAGAAACAGACCTTTAGATAGTGGTTTGAGTACAAGTATTTGATCTGGGAGGTGACCCAGAAAATGTCAGTAGAGGAGTCAGAAGTGAAGAAAGGGAAATAACCCCAAAAGGACGCATCATCAAGCAAGTATTTTCAATTGGAGCTCATTCCCCTCGGAATCTGTGGGTTGCAGTATGAAACACACTCTGAATTGCCCCCTCCAGGGGTGAGGAAGTGGAGTGTTTAGCCATCTACTTGCCATCCATCATTGGCTGAGGGCTTTTAGGGACATTAACTCTCCAGCACAACTGACTCCCTTGGCCAGGAAAAAACCCTCAGACATAGTCTCAGGTGTTCATAGTAGCAACTTAGTTGTGTAAAGGTTGAATGTCCAAGAGATAAGAGCAGGGCAACGACCGTGACTGGCACAGTGAGTAATAAGAAGCCTTCCCCTATCCCCACTATCAGCATTGACAGATTCCACACTCCCTGTCTCATTAGCCCTTAGCTTGTCCTCTTTGCTCTGTGTTGGACTAGCATTACAGTGTCCTGTGCACACACACCTGTCTCCAAGAGGACTGGGAGCTTTTTGAAGGCAGGGATTGTATCTTCTGCTAATTCCCTGATAACCGGATTCGGCATAGTGGCTGATACAAAATGAAAATATCTAGTACCTGTTTATAATGAATTAACAGCTCTTGGAATGGCAGTTTGGAGGTTTCTGATGACCCCACTCTGCCAAAAGGGTGGCACCATTAGGCACTCCACACACAAGGTAGGAGATTTATGGCCCCTCCTGTTCTTCTGGCAGGTGCCTTTATCACAGCGTGTATGGTTCCTGAATCATTTGCCAAGGGATTCATGTCTCAATATTATAATCTCCAAAGCGATGATATTAGAAATTCAATTTTAAAAAGGAACTGTTTAGGGTGTCAGCACGTTATGATAATTATCTGAGAGGATTTTTCCCCCCTGCTTGTTCTTGAACTGCACTGGTAAGCTCTTTTTCACCTCAATACAATGAATCCGGAGAATATGGACTATTTATGTGTATGTCCCCCACCCCCACCCTCATTCTCATCTCCCATCCCCATATTGCCAACACATGGGGAGCGGTACTCTGTTCCCCGGAGCACACGACTGAATAAGCCTGATTGCTTTCCTGTATTTCTTTATAAAACTTTAAATATTCATCGCGCCATCAAATTAAATGGGATTCTTTGGCTGTCATTCTTTTCAACACACTGAGTTCTTTTCTCAGGTACTTGTCCTACCACCATTTGAAGCCTCTGGGGACTCGGCATTTATCTAACATTATCCCCTATAAGCTGGGCTCCCAATCAAGTGAGAAGGATGCTAATGAAAATAGAAGGGTGGGGCTTGTTGCTGAGGCCAGGAAATCAGTTGAGGGAGAGGTAAGGGAGGGGGTTGGAGGAGAGCAAAAAATAAAAAAAATAAAAAAAATAAAAAAGTCCAGCTGGTTTCTCCTAGCCCAAAGGAGGAGGTTTGCGGATGAAAGGCCAGCCAGAAGGAGACACAATGGAGTGGGTCAAAGGTGAAATGGAAACCACCCGACAGGTCCATTTCAGCCTTCCTTCTTCCCTCTTCACCAAGTTTAAGGGCAGAGTTCAGGATTTCAATATTCCTGGTCCAGACACAGAGAGCTGGGTAGATGACATTTTGAAGGCCCTTCCAGCCCCTCAAGTCATTAAATTTCTTTGTCCGACAGCGACAGAAGCTTAACAAGAAAGGGCCGACGGGACTCTCCAGGAAAAAAACGGGG
Organism: Canis lupus baileyi; assembly: GCF_048164855.1. NCBI lineage: Eukaryota > Metazoa > Chordata > Mammalia > Carnivora > Canidae > Canis > Canis lupus. Next base: position 63,172,782 of record NC_132844.1, on the reverse strand, counting down.
CGGGGGAGGGGGGCACGTGAATATGCAGACCCGGCTGAATATTATGTACAGCACTGCGTTGCATTTCAGTGCAATACATGATATTTTGATCTACTTCCTCTGCTTGCGCGCTCCCTTACCAGGGGAATCGGCTAGCCAGCCGCGAGCTAATGTGCCAGGGCCCGGGTCGCCGTGTCCACGCTGCAGTCCTTTAGAACCGGCCTGAATTCGGGGACCGCGCGGCGGCGAGAGGCCCGGGCGCTGCGGCTGCGGCTGCGGGAGGCGGGAGGCGGGAGGCGGGAGGTGCAGGCGCGCGGCCGGGTGCAGGGGCGGGGCGGGGCGGGGGCGCTGCGGGCGGCGCTGCGGGCGGGCACTGCTGCAGTCCGCACTGCGGGCCGCCGTCCGCCCTGCCCCGCGCGGGGTTGGCCGCCGCCGGGGTCCGCCGCGCTTCGGGAGCACGCGGTGCTGGACAACGCACGGAGCGCTCTGGCCAGGGACGCCCGCTCTTAGGACCTCCCCGAGCAGTCACAGCACCTAGACCCCCTAGACCACGACGATTGCTGGGGGGGGGGGATGGGGGAAATCTGGGCGACCTCTCCGCAGCAGGAAGAAGCACCAGGTCGCAGCGGGGAGTTGGGTGAGGCCAGTCTCCTCACTGGGCCTCGACTTTTTTCATGTGTAACGTGTGGATTTGTTCTGGCTGCTGCCAAAGGACCCTCAGGATACTACTCCCCTAGCAATCAATTGCTTATCAGTGCAATAGAGGCCTGTTAGAGCAGCAGTTCTCAGACCTGGCTGACCATCAGTATCACCTGTGGAAGGGACAAACTGCATATTCTCAGGCCAACTGTGGAGTTCTGATTCAGGGGCAGCACTAGGAAAGTGTGTATTTTGTATGTATCCTGGTTGACTCTCCCAAATGAGTCAGAGGAGTTTGAGAAATATTGTATTAGAGCACCTCTCTGATTTTTTTTTTATTTTGCCCTGCCCTCACATCTGTGCAACACACACACACACACTAGCATCCCTGTGCACAAATGACTTATTTATTCCCTAAACTTTCAAAGCACTCATTATGTTCCAGGGAGACCTTAGTTTTCTCCAAGATAAACAATCTATAAGAAAAGGCAGTTGCTCTCAGAGAGGCCTTACTCTCAGAGACAGGCAGACAGCTAACTGTAATACAGAGTGATAAGGGCCCCAGCAACGGTGTGAGGCTGAGTGCCATGGAAGCACAGATGTGTAGGCTCATGCTGTGTGCTCATACAGTGGGGCAGATGGCTGCCACCCTTGGGCAGGGTGTCACTCTCGTGGACCTGCTGCACGCGGGTTTTTCACGCACAGTTACCTCGGTATCATGGACAGCTCTCCATCTGTGCGTTATATAGCATGCCGCCAAGTAGAGCGATAATTGCTCTGCTCATTCATCACGGAATCTCCGGGGACCACTAACTTGCCGAAAGAGCTCCCTCCACCTAGTCTTCTGCACCACAATGGTTCTCTTTGTATTCTCTTCTCCTCTTTGCCTTCCTCTTTCTCCAAGTTCTCCCTCTCTCCCTCCCTAGCCACCTGTCTCCACTTTAGTAGCCACCACCACCCACCTCATCAGAGAGTCTCCTTTCCCCCAACTCCATTTCTTGTCTCTAGCTGCCAGATGCCATCTAGGCTGAGGGTGGTTTGTAGTTGCAGCAAGTGAGGGAACTCCTTGAAGAGATGGAGTTGGATTGTTTATCACAACACATGGTGAGGGTGGGATGACATTTGACCTCAGCACAGTGACACTTGGGCTAGCTTGGTGCTAAGGTAGTAGAATCGGCAAAGCAGGCCTCAGTTAACAATAGAAGTCTCTAGCAGCAACCGCAACCAAACTGGTTCAGCATTGATCACAGTTCCCTCTTGCCCAGAGGTCTACACACAAGTCTCCTTCACCCCTTGGCAAGTACTAAACCTTTCCATCCTCTACCCGTTTGTCTTGCTTTTTCTCCTCTGTCCATTCACCAGCTGGTATCCTGTTACTGCCTTTTTTTTTTTTTTTTTTCTCTGTCCTCATTGACCTGATGCTTTGGACAACCATTTTCAGTTGTGTACTCTACGGACATATCTATTTCTGAAAACTCAAACACTTCCTTTTATCTACTAGGTCACTCTGATAGACACCCTCTTCTAGGTCCTTCCATTCAAGCTACCAATTTCTCATGGTCCATACAAGTCCCTGCATGCAATAAGAAGGCACAAGAATCCCTTATCCCTACTCTGACAATTTTTTAGTCAAAGTGATTTTGTTACTCCTCTGCATGACCCTGATTCCCGACTGATCAATTTTCACCAATAATGGCCATACTTTTTATGACACATCTTTTGCTTTTATTAAGTAAGGTCTGGAATGAATATATCTGTGGCAGTTCTAAGGAAAGTCTCTGATGTGAGCCCTACACACTACCATTAGAGTTCCTCCAGTTACTCCACAGATCATGACTCGTATTTGACTTCCTTCCTGAGACTATCCTGGAAATTACTTCCCAACTTTGGTGATTCCCTCTCTCTGAGTCTAAGCTCTATTTCCCTTATCAGCTTATCTGGTTTTATGTCTGATGCTCCAAAGCAGAAGTCTTATCTAGATCAAAAGTATATCTTTCACAGAACTTAGTGTACTTCCTTTGCTACAAACTCCCATTGTTGCGTCCCACCATCACATTGGTTGCTTCCTTGGATATAGAACCTGGTTCAGGGAGTGTCTGGGTGGGTCAGTGGTTGAGCATCTGCCTTTGGCTCAGGTCATGATCCCAGGGTCCTGGGATAGAACCCCGTATCACATCAGGCTTCCTGCAGGGAGCCTGCTTCTCTCTCTGCCTATGTCTCTGCCTCTTTCTGTGTGTCTCTCGTGAATAAATAAATACAATCTTTAAAGAAAAAAAAAAAAGGAACATGGTTCAGTTCAGATCCAGTTCCTGTTCCCGAGTCTGCTTCCTATGCTGTAACATGGACCACTGGACATTCTACTGGAAAAATTAAATGTATGCCCATCAGTTCCCTCAGTCCCAACCCAACTCAGACCTTCTTTTCCCCACTTGCTCATTACAGTGAATTATAACGACAACTCTTCAAGGTAAGTATTAGCATTCGTTCTTTGGAGGTGTAAGTTGAAGCTCATGGAGGCTGACTAATTCTCCCCTAGTAACTAGTAGCCTTGAGACTATAACATGGGCTATCAGCCTTCTTAGCATAGGAAAGATTCTCAGAATATGTGAGCTTTTAGCTTTAGAGAAAGGGAGGGTCAGATATTCAAAGCAAAAAAGAACTGTTCTCCTACTAGTCCTTTCAAGATGGATGGTTCTTCTCACTCTTGGTTTGGTCAAAGGAAGTCATAGAATTTTAAGGATATTAAATATGCATGGCAAATGCTGTCAGTGTCCTGCTTATATCCCCTTAGCACTCACTGGTTCTGTGCCTGCTGAGAGTCTCTTATTGCAAGCACCTGCATCTCCCTGCCTGAGGGCTTTCTCTATCCGTGAGATCATGCTTCCCTCTTCTCTAACCCCAGAAAAAGCTGTAAATGATAGGGATTTAGCACCCTGAGAGAAGTCCCCAATGAATGACAAGTGGGGATTTGGTGATTAATTACCTTGTCACCCCTAGTGAGGGACAACTCTGGAGCACATGTCCTACACCATCTCCCAAAAGTTCCCATTGAAATTGAGCCCCTGTTGTCCACAGTGGCAAACTGCTCATTTACAGACTTTGTTGGCTTGTTTCCCCATCTCACTTCCTGATTCTGCTACTGGTGCTTCCTGGGCTCATGTCCCAAATAAACTGCTTGCACTTGAATCCTAGACTCAGTGTCTGCTTCTGGGGAAAGCCAGACTAAGACAATCTGCTTCGAATCTTAGAGGACATCTGTCTCAACCATCTCATGACTAAATTAAGTCCCAGAAAGGGAGGTGACCTGTACAGGGTCACACCTGGCAGAGCTGGGCTGGAGCCACAGATGTCTCCAACTCTTAATCCAGCTTCCATTCCATCCTGGGATCCCTCCTGCGACCCTGGCAGCTATTCCTGGAATGTACCACCAGGAACTGGTGGAACTGGTTGGGGAGTGGAGTAAGGAGGGCAAGGGGCAAGTGAGTGAGTGCAAAAAAACCACATAAATCTCCTTATGATTCACCCCTATACTTTGTCAACAATTTCACATCTTTCTGCATATCTGGGCAGTTATAGGCAATTGGGATCTACAGCACCAACCCAGGTTAGTGACACAGCTCTCCTGAGACTTTGGGACCAGAGAGGTTAAAACAAGTTTTGCATCTATGTCCTGGATGCTGTATGACATTTTCAAGCAGCCACTGGTGCTACTGAGGATTAGTCTTGGTGCTGGAACTCAGGCTGGTCTAGCTAAGTGGCCTGGACTGGGTTGAGCTAGACTAGGCTAATAGGAGTTATAGGCTCAGAACATCATCAGAGATGGACAGGAGAATTGGAGCCACTTATTTCACTACTCTTATAGTGCAAGTGGGATACGTGAGACTGGGGGGTGGGGTGGGGGGTGGGATGGGAGTGCTCCATTGGCATGATTATACTTGCTATTTAAGAAGATCAAATATAACTTGGTTTTGATTACCTGTGTCAATGGAAGGAAAAAGGAAGCTCATAGAATTCCAAATAGTATGTAATACAAAATAATTTCTATTTTTGAGCGCAAATTGAATTAGAAGCCATTTTGAAAAAAGGGAAGGGTTTGCAGGTGTACCTGTGTAATCATGTTGAGCCCTTCTTGAATGAGTCAAGAGAAAGAAAAAGGTAGGGAGAAAAGTCAGGAAGTAGCCAGCCTAGGATTAAGGAGGCCCTGTAGAAAGTCTACATGGGGGTAAACTACACTATTCCATTAATACAACTGTATTTTTCACCAGTCTTTACAATATTGCCTTACACATATATACACATGCGCGTGCGCATCTCACACACACACACACATACATACACACACACACACACACACACACACACACATACTCTGCAAGGCTTTAATATCTAGCTTCCAAAAAGTGTCACATTCACCACATTTTTCTGGAATCTCCAACATCCTCATCTCCTTGCCAGTCTGACACATGCACTCTGAAATTCTTCAAATTGGTCCATTCAACCATTTTCCCCTATAACTGCTGCTGAGCCTTGGGGAGAATATGTGCAGGCTGAACCGGGACCAGAGTTTGGATCTCATGCCTCAGTCTGGCCCCTTATCCCCTCTTGAGACTTGGGTTTGAGTAATCTCCTTTTCTCATTCTCTGCAGTGACTGTGCTAACCTCCCTCAACTTTTCTGAAAACCTTTAAACTTCTCCAACTTCCTCTCAGTAAGTGATAAGGTATCCCTGTTAACAATGAAGAACAGGTCATCAGACATGGATTCCCTCGACCCCATTAAAAATCCATCTGCTCTCACAATTATACATTCCCTCTTTCCTTCTCTCATAAAGGAGCAAGTGTTCCTTCTCCTGCCCAAGGGAAACCCTTCCATCCATGATGTAGAGCCTTTCTCCTTCTATCTCTGTGATGATCTTGTTCTATCAATAATCCAACCTCTTTTCATCAACCTCTCCCTCCTGCTGACATCCCTTTAAGTGCAGAAACAGGTTCAAGTTTCTGCCATTTTATAAAGGCTCCTTCTGTCTTACATTTTCTTTCTCACCGTCTTTGAAAACCGCATTTTCTTAAAGAGTAACTTACATTCCCTATTCACACCTCCATTTACCCCATTCATCCCTCAACCCACTGCTTGTGGGTTATAGCCAAATCACTCCACCAAAACCACCTTTGTTTAAGACACCAATGACCTCATAATTGCAATGTCCAGTGCACTCCAATCCCCACAATCATTTTCTTATTTAGTTTCTCCTCACTGCTTCACATTTTTTATTACTTTAAAAATCATTCTTCTTCCTTATTTGTGACCACAGCGGTTTTTCTCCTACCTCTTGGATCATACCTTCTCAGTTTCTTGAGCACTCAAAATTTTTGGTGTTCCCCAGTATGCTTCCTGCTTTTGATCATCTTCTCTTCTTGCTCTATGAATTCTTCCTGGGTAAACCTACCTGTGCTCTTTCCTGAGTTAATTACTCCCAAACACATGACTCAGAACAGCCCTCTCCTCTAAATGAGACAAGAATATACAAAGGTCTATGAATATCCCCACTGGATGCCCATAAGCACCTCAAATTCATCCTATCCTCCACAGAAATCATCACCTTTCCTCCACAAGTGGCTTTCTTCTCTTATTTTCTATAGCAAAGAACTTGAGTCACCCCTGCTTCTATCCCATGCCTTCCTATACTAATATTTCATAGGTTATAAGTCTGTAGTTACCCTGTACCTCTTCTCATCGTTGCCTAAAACATCCTTATTTATTTGCTGTTTAATTTATTTGCTGTTAATTTGATTCTTAGGTGCTGGCATGTGTGTTTGGCTGTCTGTTCTTGTTTTAGCCTTAGTAAAACACAATTTTAGGCAGCAAAAAGGCAATTTGTCTTTAGTCATTTACACTTTAGTGTGAATGAGTTTACTAACAGAATATGATAAGGGACACAGGATAAAGGCTGAGTGCCTTAGATGGTAGCTAAATAGAGAACAAAGAGGCACTCCTAGGTACAGAACCAGGCAGTTGGCACACTTAAGCCAAACTCTGCCAACTTCTCAATTTTCTTTCAGTCTTGGCATTGTAATTTCACTAGCTTCAAATTACAAGAAGCTTGTTATTGCTTCACATCTATCTCAGGGCTGACCCATCTGTGTCTGGCTTACATTGACTGTTGCACTTGGGAAGATTTGAAGATTTAGGATAGAGTTGTCTGGTCTATAAACATAAGCTATACACCCCCCCTCCCTACTTCTCTCTCGCGCACTTGCTTTCTTGCTTTTACTTAGCTAGAATGTAATTAAATTTGAACTGCGGCCAAAGCCGATTTGTGAGACAAGCATTTGGTTAGTGATATCGAGCCAACCAGGTGAAAAAAACTCAGAAAAACTTCAAAAAGGCCAATAATCACATTGTGATTGAAATTCAGTCCCTCTCTTCTCATCCCCTCTCCTATTAACTCGGACAAGAGCTGGAATCCCTCTTGGGACCCTTGGCTCATTGCATTTCACAGATGGGTTTAGGTGTATATGTGCACATAGCAGAGAGGGGAGGGCCAGTGCATCCCTGCCAACCATAGCTGAAGAGCTCTAGTTTGACTAACATATTCTAGGAGATTAGAAAGGAACTAGAGTTAGCAGAACTGGGAGGTTAGGGGATTGGGATAGAGACAATAAATAAGGGAAGATGGAGGATCAAGGATGAAGGATCAGATGATTGGGACATCAAATCTTGGAACCTGAAGATAAAACATAAAAAGAAAAATCAGATTAAGAGTCAAAGGGGAAGGTCTTTGAGAATTACTCTTTTTTTTTTTATTGGTGTTCAATTTACTAACATACAGAATAACACCCAGTGCCCGTCACCCATTCACTCCCACCCCCCGCCCTCCTCCCCTTCTACCACCCCTAGTTCGTTTCCCAGAGTTAGCAGTCTTTACGTTCTGTCTCCCTTTCTGATATTTCCCACACATTTCTTCTACCTTCCCTTATTTTCCCTTTCTCTTTAATGAAATAGCAGATTCTTAATGTTGGGAATGGCCTCAAGTGGCATCTTCTCCATTTTCCTGAGGTAGAACTGGAGGCCCAAGAAGGAGATAGGCTTCCCCAAGGTTACTTAGTTGGATTCAATAAATCATTGACACATAGTGAGGTGCCCCATGCCTGATGTTCTTGGAGCTTTGGAGGAGTGTTGCAGTATAGTCCCTGACCACCGGGGAAGTGACACCTGAATGACAATGAACACACTCCTTCCAGCAGCCTGCAGCATCAGTTTTCCATGACCAGCAGCACGCTTGCTCTAGGTTAGATGTAACTCTGGCCCTTCCTTTCTTAACTCTACTCAGGTTCATAAAAGACAGCTAGGGACAGTCAGGAGTATGTGTGCACATGTGTGTGTGTTCACATGAGCACACTGGGCAAGCAGAAGTCCACTGGCCATCTCTCATTACCTTTAAATTCTAGGGAGAAGGGGTCTATAGGATGTTTATTACTTTGGGTTTTCCATGCCTCTTTTGCCCCTCCTTAATGTGGCCAGTTCTTCATTACTCTTTTCTGTGAACATATCAGATAGTTCTCTACCACCTACTGATGGCTATATGTAGGTTTGGAAGGCAGGAATCATGCTGGTACTTCCTTTGGATCCCTAAACATCACCAGTTGAGCATATAAGTTTTCTTTTTTTTCCCCCTTTTTATTTATTTATTTATTTTTTGCATATAAGTTTTCTATGCACACTTGTTGGATGGATAGATGGATGGATGGATGGATGGATAAATAATGGGCAGCAAATAAGGAAACAGAAGCCCTGAGAAGTTCAATAACCTACCCATGGTCACACAATTAATTTGGGGCAGATTTGAGACTAAAATGTAAGTCTTTTGACTCCCCACCCCATGTTCCACGGGTCCTTCATAGCACTGAGAGAAAGCCTTTAAGGGCAGAGGTAGACATAGAGATGCACTAGAGAATGAGTAACTTCTTGGTCAAAGCCAGTTTAATGTCCTTGGATGAAATGCCTTAAACTTAATAGCAAAAACCATTACATTGAGTCCAAAGATCTGGCTTTGGTCTAGTCTGGACTCAGATATTGAGTGTACAAATCACATGATCTCTTTCAGCCTCAGTTTCCTTATTTGTAGAGCACACTATCTTTGGTTGTATGGAATTTGAAGGCCTCTGAGACTTGGTATTTTAAAACTCCATCATTCTAGGGGCACCTGGCCGGCTCAGTCAGGGGGTCATGTGACTCTTGATCTTGAGATTGTGAGCCCCACATTGGGTGTAGAGATTACTGAAAAGAAATAAACTTTAAAAATAAAAATAAAAAATAAAACCCCATTATTCTTGATGCCAGTGGATATCCAAGTCCCATTAATTCATTTAGTCAATAAATGATAACAATAATAAAAATAATCATTATGATTGTTGTATTTTCCAGCTGGATGGGATGTTTGGATGGGAGGCTCTTCCTCCATGCTGCTATTTGGGGAATTCAGAGCTAAATATAGCCCAGTTCCAGGCATTCCAAACACCATCATCTCAAATTAGGAAATACATTTGCACCTCCTATCAACAGTCCTGTGGCAGACACGCTGACAACGCTGGCAAAGATGCAGGAAGACTATTTCCTCCCATGAAAAAAAACGTGTCTGCTCCTGGAAAAAAATGGTCCAGAGATTCTGTGGAAGGACCTAATGGTAGGATAAAGCGGTTGTAGGATTGCATCTAAGGATGGACTCAAGCACTCAGGAGAACTGACATATAATCACTACTACTTATTGAGCACCTACTATGTGCCAGGCTATATCCTAAGTAATTTATATGTGTTACATCTAGTCATCATGACAATCTTGAAAAATAATTTCTCAAGGCCACATGGCTTATAAGTTACAAAGGAAAGATATTCATCTACAGCTGTCTCTCTTTTTTTTTAGATTTATTTATTTATTCAGAGAGAGAGAGAGAGAGAGGCAGAGGGAGAAGCAGGCTCCATGCAGGAAGCCCAATGTGGGACTCGATACCGGGTCTCCAGGATCAGGCCCTGGGTTGAAGGTGGCACTAAACCGCTGAGCCACCAGGGCTGCCCTCTACAGCTGTCTCAACCCAAAGTTTATGTATCACCAATAACATTGTAGCCTTCCTGCAGCTCCTGCCTTCCCTCTTTCCTTGCACCCAAATGGATGCTTACCATGTTTCTGACCCTGTGCTAAGCATACAAAGGTAAATAGGACTCCGTTGGTGCTCTTAAAGACCTCCCAGTTAATGCTTAACTGAAAACATTAACTGATAATCAAAATACATACAGTATGACACAAGGATAAAAAATAAATAGAGGGTAAGGTAGGAACATATCCCAGGGGTGGCATGAAAAACTCCAGAAAGGACACAAAGTTTGAGTAAATACAGAAAGGGTGACCAGCAGGTGACAGGTCATCAAGGCATGAGATGGCAATCAGCAAGAGGAGCAGTGTGGGAAAGTCAGGGAAAATTGAGAGAGTGCATTGGGTTTGGAGGGCAGCAATGGGTGCAGGGAGAGTCTCGCCCCACCCCCCTTCATCTCTACAGCACACCATCTCCACTCCCAACATCATGTGGCACTATTAGCCCATCAAGGGGGAAGAACCAGTTTAAGGCACCCTAAATTAAGAACCTCTCTCCCTTCTGCTTCATAAAATGAGAGAAGCATCAAGCCCTATCCCTGGAGACTTCAAATCCCAGTTCAGGGATTAAAAACAAACACAAACCACAAACAAAACCCTGCGGAAGCCTGAGTGGTGGCCTGGGACCAGAATGAGCTGAGAAAAACACTCCCCTTCCCTTGACCTCCAAGCCACTTTCTGTAACCCCAGTGCCTGAGCTGGACAATGTCTCCAGGGCGTTGAAGCTTTTTCAGTTGAAACTGACTCTGCTGCCTTTGGCTCTTAGCACCTTCCCACCCTGGGAAGGGAGATGGATGCATGTCCTAGAGTGCTGCCTTCATACCTCCTCTCTCCTCTTCCATTGCAGGTTACATCCCTTGCAGAGTTCTCCTGCCCTCCTCACCATCATTTCCTCCTTTTCTCCTTAACTGGCCCCACCTCCCTTCCCTCCCGCTTCTCTCCCTCAAAACTCCTTATTCTTCCACAGTACCTCTCTCTCCAGCCTGAGCTTCATGATGTCAGAAAAGAAAAACAAGCCACTTTTTATGCTTTGTTTCTAAACCCAAGCCAATAAAATGCTCCTTTCATTTGAGGAGAAGGGAAAGCAATAACTCAGGCATTAGCAGGGAGTACAACACACTTATTTGTAGTCTTCATGGAGCTCACTGGGGCCGGCTCCTCCTGCATGCAGGGCCTGCTCCCAGAGCACTGAGCATGAGGTATAAGACTCAGAAAATAACCCTGAGGGGCGTGAAAGCAGCAGGTTGTGACAGAGCTGTGACCTGATCCTTTGTTCCCTATCTGTCACACCTATCTCCTCCCTTTGGGGTGTGACTGAGTCCCACCACTTGGCCAGTACCAAGGACAGTCTCCATCATCCCTACACAAAGAGGGTTCAAATATCCTGAGCCCTAGGGCACCTAGGTGGCTCAGTCCCTTAAGTGTATGCCTTTAGCTCAGGGCATGATCTCAAGGGTTTGGAATCAAGCCCTACCCCCCACCCCCAGATGAGGATGGGCTCCCTGCTCAGCGGGAAGTCTGCTTCTTCCTCTCCCTCTGTCCCTCCTCCTTGTTCTTGCTCTCTCTCTCTCTCTCTCTCAAATAAATAAATAAATAAATAAATAAATAAATAAATAAATAAATAAAATATTTAAATAAACCAACAAAAAACTCCAAATTGAGCCCAGCTCAGGAGTGGCTTCCATGGCCAAGCTAGACCACCCCTGCCTTCTATCCCCTTCTGTGACAAGCTGCCACAAGCCGAGAATGTAAGAGGAAGACTCAGTTCCTGGCTTCAAGGATTCCCCAGTTTGATGGAGCCAATATAGTTCACACTTTCAAAGAGCTTCTTGTCTGATGGAATCAACACAACCCCTACCTTCAAGGCGTTCTCAGGTTAACAGCACCCTCAGCCAATACTTAAAGAACACTACAGGGCGATATGATAGAGAGGGAAGGCAAATGGTCTTTGGAGCTAAGGGTCTGGCTAATGAACAATAAATCCTAGCTCCAATCTGAACCGGCGTCTTTATCTATGAAATGGGGTGTCCTCTCCTGTCTTTTCCTAGTAACCTGCATCCAGAGAGGCACCATGAAAAGTTTTAACTGTTACTCCCTTAAGCAAGCCCTTGGCAGGATTCTAAAATGTCTGCCTGGTGGCCATTTCCCCTTCCCCTTTTCTTCCCACCTCCTGTGACTCTCCTGTCAATTTCTGCCTCTCACACTTTCTCTAAAGCAACAATAATGGTGCCTTTTTATAGAGGGCCCCATTCATGCCATGTACTGTACCAGTCCTTAACAAAATCTCAATCTCTACCTCTTGGCTTTAGATCCACTCTACTTTCTGGGAATTGTTGGTTGCCAAAGACAAATTCTACTTCCCTCTGATTCTTCCGCCGGGCTCAGATTGGATGCACATTTTGGGTGCCCCATTACTGGGATGTCAGTTAAATGAATATCTATAACCAAATGTTGTGATTTGTAAACCTGCCCATAACAATCAGCTAGCACAGTGGCTCTGGGCCTCATACACAGCTTAACATCCCAGCTTCTACAGCCCAAAGTTCCCATCAGTAAGCTCATTTCTTGAGCCCTCTATTATTAGGTTACAAATCCATTTTCCAGATGGTGTTGCTGGCACAGGGAAAGCCTGGGACACTGGCTCAAAGTCACTCACTACCCTGAACCAGAGAAGATGATGAGTATCTGGAGGTGGGTGGAAGAGGTGATGGAGGCTATATTATAAAGGGCAGGGGGCACACCCAGACAGTGTGTCTCCATGAGTATCGCGCCCCTCTCTTGCATGCCAGCTTCCAGGTTGTTGGTGCCTTGCAGCACTATTCCAGGCTGCTGCAGTGGTCAGAGTAGAAAGCCAGAGAGGCGGGCCTGACACGAAGCTAACATAACTGTCACACTCCTGCCAGGCACCCTGAGGAGCTGTGAGGATGACTGCCAAGCAGTTAGGGCTGATCTTTGAGGATGGCCAGAATGGAAGGCCCCCTTCTCTGAACAACTGCCCAGAATGCAAAGTGACCCAAGCTCGGGTGGAACTGTGACTTCTCAGATCCCTCCACTGCAGGAATCACTATCCCTTCCTCAATCTCCAGGACAGACCTGGGGTGGAGAGGGAAGGGGAGGGAATAGCTCTAAGCTAGAGATTTTGGACTCCTTTAAGACAGGAATCCGGCACTCCTGTGTAAGAGAACTTTAGCTATACCACTCCTGCTCTGTCTGGAATCCCCCAGGTAGGTAGAACAGTAATGTCCTGCCTGGCCTCTGGAGGGCACAGGAAAGCTATGGGTGACCAACTATCCCAATTTGCCCAGGACTGAGGTGGAGGGGCAGGTTCCCTGGATGTGAGACTTCCAGTGCTAAAACTGGCAAAGTCCCAGGCAAGAAAGGACGAGTTGGTTACCCTGGAGAATGGCTTTGTCTCACCTGTTAGGAGCTCCTTGCTCCTGGTTCCCAACCTCCCTTCTTGTTCTTTAAGCATCTTTCTGAATGAAAAGTTTCCTGTTTAGCATTTGTCCCAGCATAGAGGCTAAAGGGGGCGTACTAGAGAAATCAGTGGGTAGATAACATCCCCAGGGCCACAGCCTACAAATGCTGAAACCAAGCAATGCTAGCTTTCACAGCACCCGTGAGAGGTTAAGTGAGAGGTGTGTTAGAAAGAAGAGGAAGCTGACTATCTTCTAGAGAAGCAGTGCTCTGACCAGGGCGATGGGGCCTGTGACATTGACCTTACAAGTTTATCAAGGTTGCCCACTGCTCATCCCAGAGGACCTCAAAGTGAAGACCCAGCTTGAAGAGGGATACCATGGACTTGGGAGCTTACAGTGAGCTGGTGTGTGTGGGAAGATGTGCCATCTCCCCGACATGCATGACAGTCAGTGTCTTTATGTCCTTTCTTTATGCTCTTGTTCATGCATAGCCTTCCAGGGCAACCTCTTCCTCCCTTTGTTGGTTCCTGTGTTTTTTTCTCATTCTCAGCTGATCTTGGAGCTCACCTTTTACAAGAAGTTGACCAAAAGGAGGAGTTTCAATGACCTTCCATTAGTCTTCATTTCACTTTCAAATGAGATACATGTACATCTTTGATTAAGGGGTTCTTTTCCAGTTTCCAAGTTGGTGAAGGATATGTATCTTCTAACCTGGACCTTTCACATAGACGGACAGAGCTCCTGAGGACAGGGCCCACACACAGCAGAATGGGTGCATCAATCCTCAGATGTGATTGGGTGTCCTTTCCACCACCTGACATGGCTCTAGCATGCACATTGTGATTTTCATTACAGTGTACTTTTAAAGGCTTTCCCTTCCATTATCGTGTGTGTGTGTGTGTGTGTGTGTGTGTGTATGCACATGTGTATAAAATAACCACTGCATATTTCTTTTAACTGGGCATTTATAAACCAGGTGGGACATAGAAAAACTCCCAGAACAATCCTCCAGGAGGGAAAAAAATAATAGCTTCAAGGTTCTATATGTTTGAGGAGAGGAGCAGAATAACTGGCTAATATTCATAAGAACTAATAATTAGCAAATTAGGACTCAAGGTATTTCTTTCTCACAGAGTAATCATTTGTTTGTCTTAAATGAACAAATGGGTTGATTACAATTATTAGCACGTGAGAGTGTTGACTGAGCCTCACTAGCAGCTGTGAAATGCAAACAGACGTGCAGAGACATAATCACATTCTCATTCCCACTAATGACTTTGATGAAGGCAGACTATCATACTAAAAACCGAAAAGATTAGCCTTGAGGTTATACGTTTATATGAAAGTTCTTTAATTAATGCATGTCATCTCTGTTCTTTGGGGCAGCCTTTTGCTGCAAATCTGTTGCTTAAAAGCTAAGCATCCTTGCATATATCATTATAGGAAAAAAATTTTATTCTCCATAAATTTGGGGGCATATGCAAATGCTTTTTCAATGATACTTTCTTCGTATTTTCCTCATATTTTTTAAATGAAAAATTTCAAATATACTGAAAAGGGAAAAGGATTTATCATGAGTACCATATACTTATCACCTATATTCTACAATATTTTAGAATATTTGGTTTCTCATCTACCTATCATCTATCCATCCATCAATAAATCTTATTTTTTATGCATTTGAAAGCATATTCCAGACATCGGTGCAATTCATTTTTAAATACTTCAGTATACATGTCACTAACTAGAGTTTGATATTTGTTTACAGTTCTTTTTTAGGTGAAATTTACATACAGTGAATGCTTCAACCTTAAATACACCATTTGATGAGTTTGGACAAATACACATGCTTGTGTAACCCAAAGTCCTAGAACATTGCCATAGCTCCAGAAAGTCCCCTCCTACCTCTTCCAGTCAATTTTGCAACACAGGCACTGTTCTGATTTTTTTCACCATAGCATCATTGCCAGATTTTATGTAAATGGAAGCATAAGCGTACAGTACATACTCTTCTGCATAAGGGTTTTTTCACTTAGTTTCTGAGAGTCCTCCATGCTGGGTGAATCAGTAAATCATTCCTTTTGATGGCTGAGTAGTAGCTCATTGAATGAATATATCACAGTTTGATTACCCATTCTCCTGCTGATGGACACCTAGACTGCTTTCAGTTCTGAGCAATTATAAATAAAGCTGCTATGAGCAACAGTTCCTGTGGACATATGCTCCCATTTCATATGGATAAATATCCACAGATGAACTTATTGGGTCATAGGTTAGATATATGTTTAGTTTCATAAAAACAAAACAAAACAAAACAAAACAACAACCTGCCAAAATGTTCCAAAGTAATTGTACCATTTTACACTCCCATCAGCAATATACGAGAACTCCAGTTCACATCCTTACCAACAGTTGTGCTGTTAGTTATTTTAACTCAGGGCATTCAGATGGGTGTGCAGTAGTATATCAGTATAGTTTTAATTTACATATTCCTGATGACTAACAATATTGAGCATCTTTTTCATGTGATTATTGGCCATTCATTTATCTTTCTTTGTCTATTCAAATCATTGCCTATTTTTATTGGATTGTTTGTCTTTTTATTATTGAGTTGCAGAATGATGTATATATTCTGGGCACTAGTCCTTTGTCAGATATATGTTTTGCAAATATTTCCCTCAATCTGGGTCTTGCCTGGTTCCCCCTCAATAGTGTTTTTTGATAAGCAGAAGTTTTGAATTTTCACAAAATCTGATTTAACGTTTTCTTTGATGGTTATTGTCTTCCTTAATCCTGTCTAGGAAACCTTTGCTATTCCTAAGTAACAAAGATATTTTTCCCAGTTTCTGCTGGCAGCTTTATAGTTAATGATCCATATCAAATTAATTTGTGTGTGTGTTTGAAGCAAGGGCTGAGATTATTTTTTTCTGTGTTAATATCCAGTTCTCCTAGTGCTGTTGGCTTAAAAAGACTTTCCTTTTCTCCATTACATTGATTTGGTGCCTTTGGTGAAAATCAAATATTTACAGATACATGAGTCTATTTTGAGGCTCTCTCTGCTATCCCATTGACCTATTTGCTGATCTTCATGTCAATCCATACCGTTTGGATTCCTATAGCTTTTATAATAAGTCTTGGAGACAAATAGCATAAGCCCTCCAACTGTGTTCTTTTTAAAAGGATTTATATATTCTAAGTCTTTTGCATTTCAATATAAAATTTAAAATTAGTTTGTCAGTACCTTTTTAAAATACCTGTTGGGATTATGATTGGGATTTCAGTGAATCTAAGGGGAGAATTTAATTCAGGGAGACTTGACATCATACCAGTTTTGAGTCTTCCAATTCACAAACATGGAATATCATTCCAGTTGTTTAGATCTTCTTGACTTTTTCTCGACATGTTTTGTACCTTTCAGGCTTGCATTTATTTTCTTAAATTTATTCCTAAGTGTTTTATGACTTGTTACTATTAAAAGTAGAATTTTAAGAATTTTTTTTATTGCTATGTAGAAATCTAGTTGCTTTTAGTATTTGACCTTACTTCTTGTTATCTTTCTAAAGTCATTTATTATTCTAGTAATTGTTTTGTAGTACAAATCCTGATTCCTGGGCATTTTCTATATAAACAGCCAGATGATCTACAAATGGTCATCCATTTTTATTTCTTTCTTTCCAATCTCTATGCCTTTCTTGGGTTCCTCACTGGCCATCATGTCTAGTACATCATTGAATTAAAGTGGTGAGATGGGTATCCTTCCCATGTTCTCTATCTGAGGAATGTTGGAAAATAATTCTCCATGGATTTTACACATTTGTGCAAGAGATTTCTCTTCTGTAAAAGAAATGCAGGCAGACAGAGATACAAGCTTCTGGACTATCTTTTATTCTGGATTATCTTTTCAAGAGTATTTGTACTGTAAATAGCCCAGGAAGACAGAGATAGTGTCTCCATTTGCAAAAGAGGAACAATCTGTTTGCTGTCCAGAATAATCCTTTCAGGGCAAAAGCTGGGCAAGTTTGCATGCAACACCTTATAAAAGATTAGAGTTCCCTAAGCTTAGCATTCCTCATCTGTGACACAAAACTATTTTGTGCAAAATACCCATTTAGGCCCAATAGGGCCCAATAGGGCCTGGGGGACAATGATGAGAACATGAAGTTCCTGCCACCTGCTGTGCTGTGAGGAATTAAGCTCTTTGTTTCTGACACAGAGGTCATGTCATCTGTCAGCATCTGCTATGGATTGAATTGTGTACCCCAAAATTCATATGTTGAAGCACTAAAGCCCAATATGACTAACTCCAATGAATTTAGAAATAGGGCCTATAAGAAGATGGCTAGGGTTAAGCGAGATCATAAAGATGGGACCTTGACCTTAGGATTAGTCTTTTTATAAGAAGAGACATCAGAGAATTTGCTTCTCTCTCTCTCTCCTCCACCCTCGTTCATCTTTTCTCTCATTCTCCCTCCCTATCTCTCCCCCCTCCCTCTTTGCGACACCCAGAGGAAAGGCCATGTGAGGACCAAGTACATTCCACAAGCCAGTAAGTCCATAAACCTGACCTTGGGGGCACCTGTGTGGCTCAGCAGTTGAGTGTCTGCCTTCGGCTCAGAACGTGATCCCAGTGTCCTGGAATCAAGTTCAGTATTGGGCTCCCTGCGGGGAGCCTGCTTCTTCCTCTGCCTATGTCTCTGCCTCTCTCTCTGTGTCTCTCATGAATAAATGAATAAATCTTAAAAAAAAAAAACTGACCTTGGACTTTCTATCGTCCAGAACTGGGGAAAAAAAATTTCTATTGTTTAAGCCACAATTGGGTGATAGTTAATGGCAGCACCAGCCAACCAATACAATATCCATAAGACTGTGGTAGGCTAACTTGTTAGCTTGCAAGTAGAGTAAAATTCATATGCTTCATATTTCTTGACAAGAGGGAAAGCATTAAATCTTTAACTATTAAGTATAATGTTTGCTATAAGATTTTGGTAGACATTTTTTTAAAGATTTTATTTATTTATTCATGAGAGACACAGAGAGGCAGAGACACAGGCAGAGGGAGAAGCAGACTCCCTGCAGAGAGCCCGATGTGGGACTAGATCCCAGGACTCCAGGATCGTGCCCTGGGTTGAAAGCAGGTGCTTAACCGCTGAGCCACCTGGACTGCCCTTGGTAGACATTTTTTTTATAATAAATTTATTTTTTATTGGTGTTCAATTTACCAACATACAGAATAACACCCAGTGCTCATCCCGTCAAGTGCCCCCCTCAGTGCCCGTCACCCATTCACCCCCACCCCCCGCCCTCCTCCCCTTCCACCACCCCTAGTTTGTTTCCCAGAGTTTTTTAATCAAATTGAGGAATTCTCTATTTTCAATTTGCTAAGAGTTTTTAACATAATTGGGTGCTGCGTTTTTGTCAAATGCTTTGTCTGCATCTGCTGGATGTGGTCATTTGTTCGCCTTTATTCTGCTAATATCGAGAATTATATTGATTGATTTTTGAATATTAAAACAATCTGGCATTACTGGAATAAACCTTACTTAGTCATGATGTCACATAAATATGTATGCATCGCTGTACACATTTTACTAATATTTGGTTAAAGAATCTTAAAGAATCTTTTTTTTTTTTTTTTTTTTTGGTTAAGAAATCTATGTTCATGAGGGATATTGGTCCATTACATTTTTTTATACTGTCTTTTTCTGGTTTTGGTATTAGGGTACTAATACTGACCTCATAAAATCAGTTAGAGAGTTTTCTCACCTTCTTTGTTGTGTGGATAAGTTTATATTAGTCAGCTCAAGCTGCCATAACAAAATATCATAGTGGCTCAAAAAATGGAAATTAATTTTCTCACATTTCTGGAGATTGGAAGTCCAAAATCAAGGTGCCAGCATGGTCAGGTTCTTCAGGTTCTGATGAGAACTCTCTTCCTGGCTTGCAGATGTCTACGTCTCCTCTGCATCCTCCCAAGGCAGAGAAAGAGAGAGAGGATCTATGGTGTCTCTTGTTATAAGGACACTAATCCCATCCTGGGGCCCCACCCTCATGACCTCGTTTAAACCTAATTACCTCTCAAAGATCCCATCCCCAAATACCAAATACCAATATTAGGGCTCAGGGTTTCAACATATGGATGGGGTTGGGGGGTACAATTCAGTCCTTTGAAGCATTTGAGTAGAATTGGTATTATTTCATTCTTAAATGCTTGAGAGAATTTACCAATGAAACCACCTGAACCTGGAGTTTTCTTTATGCAAATATTTTAATTACAAATTCAATTTCTTTACTAGATACAGAGCTATTAACATTTTTCTATTTTATTCTTGAATCAGCTATGCAATTTGATTATTTCAAGAAATGATTCCATTTAATCTAAATTGTTAAGTTTATTGGGACAAAGTTATTCATATTTTCTTATTATCTTTTTAATATCTTTAAGATCTACAGTATGTTCTCACTTCATTCCTGAGATTAGTCATTTGTATTTATTTCCTTAATGAATCTGGCTAGAAGTTTTGTTGTAGTTTTTGACAGGCGATTTATTTCTGTCATCTGTTTTTGACTTCACTGATTTCTGCTTTTATCTTTATTCTTTTTTCACTTCTACTTACTCTGTGCTTGCTTTGCTTTGTTTTCCAGCTTCTTTAAAAAAAATTTTTTTTTAATTTGAGAGAGAGAGAAGGAGGCGCTGGGAAGAGGGAGAGAGAAATCCAAGTAGGCTCCACACTGAGAGTGGAGCCTGATGCAGGGCTCCATCTTAGGACCCTGAGGTCAGACCTGAGCCAAAATCAAGAGTCCAACGTTCAACCAACTATGCGCCCAGGTGCCCCTGTTTTCTATTTTCTTAGGTGGGACCTTACATAATTGATTTCAGACATTTCTTTTTTCCTTTTTTTTTTCTTTTTTCCTAATATAAACGTTTAGAGCCATAAACTGCCCTCTAAGAACCGCATTAGCTATCTCCCACAGATTTCGATATGGTGTATTTTTTATTACTCATGGAAGTATTTTGTAATTCCTCCATGATTTCTTCTTTAATTTATGATCCTTTAGAAAAATGCTCAACTTCTAAATCTTTATAGTTTTGTATTCATTGTTGATTTTTTAAAAAAGATTTTACTTATTTAGTTGAGAGGGAGAGAGAGCACAAGCAGGGGGAGGGGCAGAGGGAGAGGGAGAAGCAGACTCCCCACTAAAGTGAGGCTTGATCCCAGGACCCTAAGATCATGATCTGAGCCGAAGGCAGATGCTTAATGTACCCAGCCACACAGGCACCCCTTGTTATTGATTTCTAATTTGGCTTTATAGTGGTCAAAAAGCATATCCTGTATACCTCCCATCCTTTTAAATTTATTAAGACTTATTTTATGGTCCAGAACATTTCCATCTTGTACAACATACTTGGTGTGCTTGAAAAGAATGTACATTCTACGGTTGTTGGAGGTAATATTCTATAAATATCAGTTAGGTCAAGGTGGTCGCTATTTCAAACTCAACTCTGATTTTTGCTTCTGTTTTCCTTGCCTAGACCAGGGGACTGAAAACAAAAACAAAATTTGAGCTGCTTGTGAGCATTACATAAATATGTAAAAATGTATAAAGCTTGGTACATGCAATTTTTTAAAAAAATGCCAGTTACCTTTCTCTTGTGGCCCCTGCGCCCTATGCCAGCTTTATCCTGAGGTCTGATAATCCGTCAAAATGAATTTAATGAATAGACAGAGCTCCAAAAATGGAGATATGCTCTTCCTGGCCCCTGCTCCCTCACCCCAGCCATCAGAATCTGACCTCACTAGCCTTTGATAAGTGATCCTTTCTTATAGCCTGGCTGCGTTAGAAAATACTTGAGTAGAGTATCAGAGGATACATCAGGAACCTGGGGCCAGCGAGCCTCAGCACTGTGAGTTGCAGGTGCCATAAACACCTTAATTCTATATCTTATTTCCATGACAGATATCACTAAGACCTAGCACTTCCTTCCTCTCAGAATCTGTGGGTGGTCCCCAGTAGCCACTCCCTCCTCCTTTTACTAATCTGTTATTAAAATAGATCCACTCCACCCTTAGCTGGACAGGTGGCCTCGCAGACAAGGGCTACATCACTTCCCAACCTCTTCTGCAGGAAGGTGTGGCTGTGTAACTAAGGTCTGCCCAATGGAAGTGGAGAAAAGGGATGTGTGCAAGTTTCTTATAATGCTTTTACAGTGAAGAGTTATGAGCTCCCCTTGCCTTCCTCTGGCTAGAATGCAGATGAGGTATTGGTGAGCTGTCATCTTGGAGCATCAAGATAGAAGAAGTTTGAATCCTTGGCAACTTTGGGAGCGAGGGACACAAGGCAGTCTCACCTCCCCCAGGTGACCTACTGTCAAATACACTTCAGTCTTATTTAACTCACTATATTTTGGGTTCTCTTTGCTACAGTGGTCTAACCTGAATTCTGACTGATTATAAAGCCTTCCCACCTCAGAGATGCAGTCAGCCTCCACCAACAGATTAGCATTTCATTCAGGAGACCTATTTGTCATCCTGATTTAAGCTGTATATCCCAGGTGGGTAGACTGTCACCTCTCTGAGACCAGGAGCAATAGTTGCCTTGTTCATCACTAAATGTCTGGTATCCAGCTCAGTGCTGAGTCTCAGCAGGGGCTTAATAGATATATGCTGAACAAATATATGAATAAATAAACCTTGTCCTTCGCAAGATGTAACGTTAGCCAGACCACCATCCCTTGGAGTTAGAATGACTGTAGTAACTATATCACCTTATTCCCACTATGACAAAGCATAAGGAGAAATTTTTGAAGTTTCATGACCAAAACAATCTGCATTTCTCCTAAGCAAAATGTCCCAAGATTCAGAAATGTTAGGCTACTGCTAAAGTTAAAATGTATTGTTCTTTGGCTGCCAGGAAACTGAGACTTGGCCTTGGACTCCATCACTGCAAATGTATAGCACCTGTAGTAGATGCAATGTTGTGCTGAGCAGATCCTACCTCCAGGGCTCAGACATCCATTCTCCTAGCTGCTCAGTGTTATGGACTAGCTGCTCACAAATTAATCTTCCCCTAGGATTTTCAGATAAAATACAGAACACTCAGTTAAATTAGAATTTCAGATGAACAACATATCCTTTAAAATAAAAAAAGTATAAGTATGTCCCATGTGATATATTTGGGACATACTTACACTAAAAAGGTGTTGTTGGTAATCTGAAATTTGAATTTCACTGGGCATCTTTTATATTTATTTGCTCAACTTAACAATTCTACCCTTGGCCAAAGAGATATGGCTTGTCCAAGGTCACACCATTCCCCCTAGTAGCTCACACCCAAAGACTAATCCATGTGGGAGTGGAACAGCTTGGCCTTGCCCCAATTCCATTTTCACTCCACTTCCTGTTATAGTGATGAATCCTGGCCCAGCTTCTACTCTTGTCCCATCCTGCCATTTGCCCTTTCCTTCCATAAGCATGGTCCCAAGAGCACCTCTTGAGCTAATGTCCCCAGACCTTGTTTCACGAGGAGCCAGGCTTAAGAGGGTACCTTTCGGCTACAACCTTCCCCCCTAGTTTTTTCTCCTTTACCCCCTTTCCCCTTTATCTGTGCTTCCTAATTACTATATATATATATATATAGTATTTTGCATGAGAGATAAGCATAAAGAACCGGAGAAGGAATCCCAGGTCTTACCCTATCCCCACGAATACCACCTGTAATGGAAGTAAGTCACATAACATCTCTAAAGCATCTACCTAAACAGCAAAGTTTGCAAGATTTGCCTTACAGACCTTCTGCACAAAGGACTGGATGTTGGAGGGCTCTTCACAGGTAAAGCTCTTTACAACTCTAGTTTGTGCTGTGGTTCCGGCTGGACCTGAACCCCAAACTCACTGACTCCTTAGTGACAGTCTTCGGGAGGAGGAAAATCTCCCTGCATTCCTATGAGACAGAAGCTACCATTCTGCCTGTGATGGGCATCCCCTGGTTGGTGTGAGGATGCCTTCTGTGCATCTTTACTGCATGACTGTCTCTCTACACTAATCCTGTACTTTTGTGCTGATATCCTGGTAGGTCTTAAGAGATCATTGAAATGAGTAAGGAAGAGATGCCTCAGCTCCCTGGAAAAGGAGGAAAGGTGCTGAGCTTCCTTTTAAACCGCAGAGCCAAGCACCCACCTGGAAAGCAAAGGGCACTTAAGGATGGTAGACATGAGCTAAAGGTGTCCCCAGAGAGCTGGCTAATGGAAGAATTATGCAGAAAGGCACTCGGGAGAGGATAGTGGTGGTGGTGCCAACAAGTTGCCATCCGGGCAGTTCTGACACTCCCCAACCCAAGACACAGGCAACACCAGTATGGCAGGCTGCCCAGGCTTGAACTCTGATGGCCTCAACCTTGGCCACACATAGAACACTGGGTGGGGGAGGGCAGCAATAAATCTCTTCAAATGGAGCAGGGAGCAGTGCTTTTGAAAGCTCCCCATGTGAGCCCCATGTGCAGCCTTCGGTGTGGGTGTAGGCATCACCCCCGACCAGCTCTGCTGCCTGGGCCAAGTCACTTCACTTCTTAATCTTACTTTTCTCATTGCTAACAGAGGAGAATGCCCACCTGCTATAGTTGAATTGAGGTGCTCTGGAAAGATGTTGAAGTCCTAACCCCTGTGAATGCGGCCATATTTAGAACTGAAGTCTTTACAGATATAATTAAGTTAAGATGAGGTCATGAGGGTGGATCCCTAATCCCAATATGACTAGTGTCCTTATAAAAGGACACTATTGGACACTGCTATTCACAGGAAGAATGCCATATGAAGATTGGTGTTTTGCTGCCACGAGCCCAGGAACCATCAGAAGCTGGGAGAGGAGCCCAGACCAGACCCTTCCTTAGTGCCATCAGAGGGAATGCGGCCTTGCTGACACCTTGACCTTGACATCTGGCTTCCAAGAACAATGAGACAATAAATTTCTATTGTTCGAGCCACCCAGTTTGTGGTACTTGGTTGTGACAGCCTTAGCCAAACTAATACACCACCCTACAGGAATTTTTTAAGACTTGAGAATAAAATACATAAAACCTCTGACATTAACATATGCACTCAGTAAATTATGATGACAATATTATTGTGCTTTTCAAGTCTTTATTTCTTTATATACTGTGGCTGTGTGGCCATGGATAAATTATATCACCTCTCTGTGCCTCAGGTTTTTTACCTGTAGAGGGGCCCTGGCAAAAGCACTTATGTTGTAGGATTATTGTTAGATAAAATACACTCAAGTGTGGCGTGCACTTAGAACAGTGCCTGGCACATATCAAGTTCTCTGCAAAAAGCATCATTGTGATGATGATACACAGTGAGAGGGAGGGACTAGATAATCCTTCTAGAAACATTTCCAACTAGAAACCCAATCAACAACTGTTTTCAACATGCTCAAACAAATAACAAAACTTCTCTGCAAGTTGGTTACAGAGTAAAACTTGTGGGGGAGGTCATTTGGGAAGTCCAAAGGGAGAAGTCCAGGCCCAGGGAGTCCTCAGGTGCTTCTGACACGGCGTCCTGGGCTTCATCTCTCTGAGCTGACAACTGCTGCCTGGTCTGGAGTTTGTCCTGTGATGGGTCCTCACTCTGTGGAGCACGGTTGTTAGAGCTCATGGGATAATCAAGCCCTAGTCGGTCTTAGTGTGAGGGACCACGGGGTGCCCAGGGCATAGACAGATGGCTCTGAGGAGCTGTGACCTGGGGTGAGACCCCAAGCTCCCAGAGGAGCCAAGGAGGGCAGGGGTCTGTGATATCACCCTGCCCACTGCACAAACAAGCCAAGGGAGCACCGGGGACAGTGAAGGTGACAGTGACAACATCTGAGTCTTGCTGTGATTGGATAAGTGGTCCAGTACATACATACTAAGCTTGGGAGGCTAGGAGGATAAATCTGCCCTTTTTTATTGATGCTTTCGCCTTGTCCTCCCAGAGAAATCTGATTATCTGGGCTATGCTGGCAGACGTCAAAATGAAATGTTTGCTTCCAGGTCCCTACTTGGGGGGGCGACTGGGGCCGGCTCCTGCCTTCCTGTCAACAAACCATCATTAATCCCCCTTTCTTACAGTCGATATCTGATGTCACTTTTTCTGGTTTATGTGGCTCAATGACCTTCCTTTATTTTGTTCCTAATAAAGATGGCTCCAGTGGGGCCGAGCCCGCCACAAGCCCTTTAATTCAGAGGGTGTTAAATCAGAGGGAGACTTCTGGGACAGCCAGGAACTCCTGGGGTCAGCTTTGTGGGGCTCTGGCCACCTGCTGCTCTGGCCATGGTTGCATCGTGTTTCTGTGGTTGTGACGTGGTCCTTGCTTCTCCCCTGGATGGGAGTATCTTACCTTCTCTTGGTAAGTGTGCCTTCCAGAATGTTCCAGCTCAGCTGCCCCCAAGGGGCATCCTAGACTCCAGGATTATGGCTTCTATAGGTGCCCTTGCTGCACCTACACACACACAAACACACACGCACGCACACACACGCACGCGTGCACAGAGCCTGCCCCAGCTTCACCAATTCTGTCTCCCCAAGCCAGAAGCTTCCTACTGTAATGGCTAAGACACAGAAGTTCTCAAACCTGATTATGTATTAGTATCACCAGGGGAACTTTAAAAAAATACAGATGTCTGGAGAAAAACTTTACAGAGCACTTTACCAAAGAGGCTACCTAAGTGGACAATAAATATGTCCGGGTGCTCAGCTTCCTTAGCCATCAGGGAAATGCGGAACAAACCACAGCGGGATTCCACTGCACACCCCACAGGCTGCCTCAAGTGAAGAGGACAGATGATACCAAGTCCTAGCCGGGTGTGAAGACACCAGAATCCTCATACACTGCTGGTGGGAGTAAAAGTGGTACAATCATACCAGAAAACTACTTGGCAGTATCTCAACTAAGTGGCGTACATGCCTCCTGACCCGGCACTTGCCTAGGTGTGTACCCACAGAGAGGCATGCATAGCTCCACCAAAAACACATGCAAACATGTTCATAGCAGCATTCTGCACAGTGAGGCAACCCAGAAATGATTCCTCTGCCCATCAATCAGAGAACTGATAGAGTTGGCACATTCACACAATGAGATTCTAGAGCACAATGCGATGAACAAATGTAATGACAGGCAAAGCGTGGATGCCTCCCACAAACACAATGCTCTTGAATGAGGTCAGACATGCAAAAATGTACGTACCTTTGTATTCCATTTACATGACGTTCGCAAACAAGCAAAACCAATCTCAGACATCAGAAGTGGGGCTATTGGTTAACTTTAGGGGGAGACTGCGAGGGGGCACATGGAGGATTCCCAGTAGCCGGCAATGCTTTGTTTCTTGAGCCAGGTGCTAGTTATATGAGCATATTAGTTTTGTGAATGTTTGTCAAGTGTGTGTATTTAGGATTTATAGACTTTTCTAGAAGGATGTTATTCAATAAACAGACTTAAAAAAATACCAGAGGCACCTGGGCGGCTCAGTCAGTTAAGGGTCTGACTTTGGCTCAAGTCATGATCTTGGTGTTCTGGGACTGCATTCCATTGGGCTCCCTGCCCAGCAGGAAGTCTGTTTCTCCCTCTGCCCCTTCCCCCCACTCGTGCACTCTCACTCCTCTCTCTCAAACAAATAAATAAAATCTTAAAAAAAAACAAAAACAAAAAAAACTCAATACCCAGACTCTACCTTTAGAGATTCTCATTCAATTAGTCTGGGCTTCAGCCCTGGCATGGGTATTTTAAAGTTCGAACATGCAGCCAGACCAGAGAATCCTGGATTTTGAGGGTGGGGGTTTGGAGTCATAGGCAGTAAGCTCAGAAGACTAGTTCTTCCACAAATGTGCTTATGTGAGTTGTGGAGTCTATCTGGATCTGTGGTGGTGCCTCAGTTTCCCCTAGGGTAACATGAATGAGTGGGACAAAAGAGCCTATGTTCTGTGCAACTCTGGCATTCAGGAGGTGCCACTATGGACCTCTGAAGACCTGTTACAGCTACAGCCATGTCCCCCATCCCCATCCCACATCCAGGAGTACTGTATGTCAAGGCAGAGCCATTTCAGCTGATGGAACCAGAGTAGGTCCCCTCGGGCCTGGAAGTCTCTATGCTCCATGGAGGTCAAATGGTGCCTCTGCTGAAGTTCAAGTAAGAGAAGGGAGCACATACTGATTTTATAAGCCCGACTTCCCTGCCTGTCCTTTCCTAGCTCTCCTGCCTAGGAAACCAGGTGAGGCAAAGAACACATGAGGGAATGCCAGCTTTCCCCTCTGCCCAGGGATCTTTCTCAGCCCTTGATTCTTAGCACCCTAGGCTGAACCCCAAAGACCTTCAGTTCTGGATTTGCTCTGCCGGCTGGGGATGGGGATGCGGGGAAGATATGCATTCTTCACTTCCCCACCCACGTCCAGGGGTCAAGGACTGTACCCAGGCGGAGACCCTGGAACCCCACAGGTTTAACTGGAACGTTCTAGCTCCATGAAGCAAGCAGAAATGTTGCCAAAGGAAGCCAGTATGCAGATGTTGCAGAGCTATTCTGCATCCCCCTAGCAGGGAATGGGGCAGGGGGCCAAGCTCAAAAGTTTCCTGCCCCGCCCCCTCTGAGTTCTCTGAGGATTTTGCTCCAACATTAGTCATCGGGATGTTTAAGAAAATGACAGCTCAGCTCCCAGATAGGGGAGTGGGGGACGACTGCCAATCAGCCGATAGAGCAGATGTCTGGGAGGTGAGCCCTTCATCATTTACCTTCTCTGGAGGAAGTGTGGGTGGTGGTCAGAGACCTTAACACTGCCCCAGGCCCGGCCCCTGACGCTGGGGAGGGCCCAGGGTGAAAGCAAGTCATTGCCTTTGGTGACTGGCCATGCATAATCTTCCTCAAGTCCTCAACGCAGCCCACAAGCAAATGTATTCTATTTGTTGAAGTTAAGGGGAAATCCATTGCACAATTTCAGCTGCAAAGCATGGCTCTGAGAGACAAGGGAACCTGTGTCCTGCCATGGCCAGAAGAGGAGAAGCACTTATCAGCTGTGAGAAGAAAATGTCATCCGCCCTCCAAATGCCATGTGGAGTTGTGTTATTACCCCTGGATCTCAGGGGTTTCTGAGTTTAAAAACTGAAGGCCTTTGTGAAAACCTGGTAGAGACAAACACATACTTCCAGAAGGTCAGCAAATGCTTTGCTGGAAAAGAGACTACTAGGGACCAGGTACAGAGAGAGCGACACACGAAGTGACAACAACTGACACACACACACGCCCAATAAGAAGTGAAGATAAGGAGAGCCCTTCGAAGCAGAGAGAGAGGGAGCAACAGCATCCTGTGCCCACAGAGCAAGTTATAAATACACGGGGAAGGATGACAGAGTCATTCACAGCACAGGGAAACAGATGACCACTTCTCCAGCACTCGGATCCCCTGGCCGCACCCCCTGCGGGGCCCACTGGTCCAGAGCCTTTTGCTTCTCCTCTCCCTTGCTCCAGACCCCTGTCCTGGTAGCTGTGCTAGGGTATGATGAGTAACTCTCCAAATCCCTGTGAATTTTGCATGCAGACCCACTTGGCTGGGGTTGACGCTTCTTAACCATCAGAACTGAGGTGCGTGGGGCTAAGCCCACATGGGGAGGGAGATGAGAACAACAGCGCCGACTGGGTGGTGGTTCCCCGAGGTTCCAAGGGCAGAACAACAATCCTCCCTAAATCCCTGAATTGGACAACCCTGCTGGGTTTGGGAGAGGGGACGCTGGTGCAACTATAGTTCCTAAATATGGGACTAGACGTGCAAGTCATGGTGAAGGAGAACAGGAGACTCTTCTAGCTGGTTGGAGATGGAGATGGGGGGGCGGGGCTTGAGGACTGGCAGTAAGAGAGAAGACGTATTTCTCCTGAATCCACAGCTTGGCCTATGGAGGCCTGTCTCTGGGGCCCCAGGGGATAGCCGCCTCCCAGGCTAAAATTCTCTTGAAGTATCTTGGCACCTAAGAGGGTGTTTTCAGCTGTCAGTACTAGAATATCTAATTAAACTAATACTTTGCACAACAAAAATTAGAGATAGGCCATTTCAGAGGTGGTTACAGGCAGTCCCTGGGTTGAGCTCAGATTCAAGGAGAAGAGGACACAGACCCCATGTCTTGGTGGAGTAATGTGAACAAATGTAAGAAGCAAAATAAACAAACAAATGTGAAAGTAAATAACTCTTGTCTTAGACAAGTGAATTTCGGGGTGGTCTTCTCATACAACATCATTGTGATGATGCCCTACTGAGACACCTTGCAAACCACATCCTGCGGAGGGAGTCAGCCACTATTGCAAGGTTGGCCTAGTCTAGAGGAAAAGGCACTACAGAAAGGACATTCGAGGGGGCCTCCCTGCCTCCTGTGGTTTTCCCCCCATGGATCACCTACTAGACTGAAGGAGCCCACAGGAGCCCCCCCCCCCCCCCCCCCGGCCCATCAGCTCCCATCCACCTTCATGCTGTGGCAACTTTCCTGCCCTATCTGCTATTTTCAGACTCCTTATTACTGCCAAAGCTGCACACTCTCTGGCGGGGCCTCCTCATTTGTTGCTCACAAAGCCTCCTCTGCAGACCTTCCTTTCTTAAAAATTCCTATTTATTCTCTCTTTGTACAACATGGGTTTCACGGCAGCTTCCCCAAGCCAGAGGCCCGCTCTGTTGGAAGTTCCACAGGCCAGCCAATTTGGCGAGGAAGGGCACGTTGTCTCCTGTCTTTTTTCCAGGTGGCTCTGACACTTGTAATCTTTCATCCATCAGCCTTCTCCGGATGGCTCTCCACACCTTGTCTGCCCCCCATTCCAGCTTCTGTGCTCGTTAAGTGGTTTGGATTCTGGTCTCTATGTCTTGCCCATTATGGAGCTCTATTATGCCCTGGATTCCAGGAATCCACATTCAGTCAACACCTGAGTTTTACCTATTGGCCATGTCCCTGGCACAGTGCTAGGCACAAGGGCACACAGTCCCAGGCCTGTCCTAGAGGGGTGCGCATGTGAAATTGCGAGGCATGGGTAGAAGGGAAGATGTACCATACAATGTTATTATGGGGGGGTCTTCATATTCCAAAAGATGTTTCTTGTAGCATCTGTTTGGTGCAGAGTGGTGTGCTGGGCACTGGGGAAACAGCAGTGGTCAAAGCAGATTAAGTCCCTGCCCTTGAGAGCTTCAGCCAGAAGTTTTTATAGAATTCTTTTGAGTATAGTGGGATCCAATAAGGAGAGTTACATTTCCCTGAGGGGGTTTGGAGGTGTAAATAGTGGAGGTTGGTGTTCTCGGGACTCACTGTCCCAGTTTGTGCCAAGAGACCCCACTGATAGCACCTGTGGGTTGGCCTGGGGTTTTCACCTGGCATGTGTGATGGGCCTCAACTGCCAGGGCCTTAGTGGGGCAGTAGCGGGCAGTGCTGTGTGGGAGCTGGGGGGTGAATTTCCTGGCCTCCTTGCCTTCAGGTGGGACCACTACTGTGGCCTGTTCTACACATGGCCAAGAGGACCTCAGTGCAATGGAGACCCATTTCTCCTTAGTGGTAGCTGCTCACTAACACCCAACAATGGCTCTCTCCCCACCCCTGGGTCACTGCCCCATGCCCCTGCTGGCACTTCCTGAGCTCCCCTCCCAAATAAACTAATGGCATCCAAACCCTTGTTCTAGGGTCCACTTTGGGTAGAGCCCTGAATAAACATAACAAGTAGTAGTGGTAATAGCACAGTGAGAACTCACAATATGCCAGGTCTCTCTTGAGTTGCTTGACTTGCATGATGCATTCAGTTTCTACAATGGCTAAAGATTGCAACTATTTCCACTTTGAGAAAGAGAACATAGAATCACTAGGGGGAAGCTGGCACAGAAGACCTTTGGCCAAAATCCAGGATTCCAGGCCCAGCTTTGGACCAAGCTGGTCAGTATACAGGGCTAGAGCCTCAGTTTCCCCTCCCTTTACCATTGTATGGTGCCTTGTCTGCCCTCCTCACAGGCCTTGTAGAGCTATTATAAAGGGGTTATAAAGCTTCAACAGCATAAAGGGCATGAAAAGCCTTAGGAGAGAATGAAGCTCAATGTGAAAAGAAAGGATGAAGAGCGTACTGATTTCTCCAGGGCAGCTGCTCTCAGCTCTCATGATGGGGATTCTATCTAGGTGAGATGAGATATAGATCCCTGTTCCTGCCTCTCCCAATTCCCAAAGCAACACCGAGTTCTTCTCCAGAAGTTCTGGGAAGTTCTTCTCCAGAAATGCTCCACTCTTTTCTAATGTCCTAGTCTTTCTTGTGTTTGTTTATTTCTTTGTTTGAAATTTCCCCTGCATGGGGTGCCTGGGTGGCTCGATTTGTTAAGCTAAAGACTCTTAATTTGGGCTCAAATCCTAATCTCAGGGTCCTGAGATGGAGCCCCATGTCAGGATCCACACTTATTGGGAAGTCTGCCTGAGATTCTCTCTCTCCTTCCCCCTCTGCTCCTCCCTGTGATTGTGCCCTCTCTCTCTTTCTATCTCTCACTCTCTCTCTCTCTCGAATAAATAAATTAAAACTTTACAAAAAATTAATAAACTAAAATAAAATCTCTCCAACAGACTGGGGTCCCTGAGGACAGGACTGTGTCTCCCCCTCCCAGCAATCCCAATATTAGTCATGAGCATGGGCAGCTGTAGCAGAAAACTTAGGTTGGACAATCCTATGTCAGATCCGGGAACTTTGAGGAGCTCTGGGAACTGGAGAATAGGGAGGTTGGGATCTTGACCCGGACTGATGAGGAGCAGAGTCCAAGTGTTAACTGAGGATGTCCTAATTCTGTTTGTGTAACTTTCCACTTGACTTATTTATAGGTATCCACACTGAGTGAGTTACTGGCTGTGGTCCAGGCACATCTAGGGATCTCCGTGGGGGCAGGGGTTGGGGGAGCAAAAAGAGGGGTGGGGCAGAGAAGGAAAGAGAGGAGGGTCTCCAGGACAGTGGCTAAGGAACTGTGCCCTGGACCCCCCAGTTCCCAGGCTCCCACAAGAGCTATATGGGCCAAGTTGTGCCATTTTGCATGATGTTTTTATAAAGAAGGTTTTGGTACAAGATATATTTCTGGAAGATGAAATTCAATTTTGCCTGGAGGCCTGGCCTGGCCCAAATCAGAAGTGGGTAAGACATGTTTCTGGCTACAGGCCTTACTTCTCTAGGCCCTCCACTGCAGGGTGTAGCCTGCCTGTTCTCCATGCCCTATGTTTTCCAACCTCAGCGCCCTGTTCTGTTAGTCTGTGCCACCTTATGCTAATGCTGAGTCTTCCAGATGATCACCTGCTGGTGAGACAATTCCTTAGTTGGATCAATCCCAGGGAAGCTCTCACTGAGCTTCTTCACAAGACTCTGTCCTGAGCAGCTCATGCACACTAACTCATAACCACCTAATAGTGGTTGTAACCCCATCTTAAAGATTCTGAAACTGAGGAACAGGGAAAGGAAGTGATTTGCCCAAGGTCACACAGCTACCAGTGGCAGAGGATACTTGCACCAGGCTGTCTGCTCCTGGTGGTAACAGGGGATTCAGAGTCTCCCTACCACCTGCCACCCCAGTAACCACTCTCACCTTTCCTTCCTCCAAGCTCTGAGCATCTTTGGCCATGCTACAACCCTCACTTGTCTCTTAAGCTTACCAGTGGTTGTGTGTGCTCCCTGCTAGCCTGCAGGATCCCTGAGGCCAGGCACTTCCCAGTTGCTGGAGGAGGACCTGTCACATGGGAGCCACTCCATGCATGCTTGTGGGGTGAAAGAAGAAATGGTTGGGTGGTGGTTTGTCCCCTGAGGGGTGTCTTCTCTGTTTAAACAGGTTTTCCCAGTCACAAAGTGAGGCTGCAGACCCAGGGTGTGCCTGTGTGTATGCACACACGTAGGTATGTGCATGTCTGTACGTGTGTGAGTGCGTATGTATGCACACTTAGGTGTGTGCAGGTGTGGGGGTGTGCAGGTGTGCATGCACCTGGGTGAGCAGTGCCAGAGCTATCAGCCTGCTGAGCTGGCTGGCCTGAGTCTCATAGCAGCCTAATCATGCCTGACAGATTGATTAGGGGAGAAAGTTGCCACGTCTCTATCGCAACAGACAGGGTGAGCGTGTCTCCACTTAACCTTTCCCTTCACACAGGAAGGAAAGGGGTGTAGGCTAGGGCAGTGGACGAGGGACCACGCAGGGACGGTGAGGATGCCTTGGGGGAGGCAGAGGGAGCAGGAGCAAGCACAGCAGCATGGTGGGAGCCTGGAAAGCAGGATTTGCAGAGCAGGGGCAAGCATTTCCAAGACAGCATTAGAAGACAAGGGAGCTGGTGTGACCAGGGTGGTCCAAGGGCCCCACAGAGCCATGGATGATCTCCTTGGGGCTCAGCATTGCCCTCTCTCTCCCAGAGGGCTGGGCAAGTGGGTGCTTAGACAATCTGCAGTCCAAGAGCCTGTCTGGAGGCTCTAAAGCCTGGTTCTTCTGTGCTCAGGAGGGGCCTTTAGAGGCAGCCATAAGCAAGGATGGTGCTGACAGTCACTCTGCCTTCAACTGGGAGCAGAGAGGAGGACAGAGAGATGAACAGAGCTGCAGAGGAAAGAGGAAGGTCTGTATCTCCATCCTCCTCCACAGGAGGAGATGGTCTAGTGCCAGGAAGGCGCTTTCCTAGGTCAGTTACCCAACCAGCACCAGCGGCATCTTCCCCTGCTTGAGGTGCAAGCAGGTGGGTGCCCAAGGAAACAGGGTGAGAGTGTGCTCTGTGAGGGCATGGTGGACAACCCTCCTGGACCTGTCACTTCTGTCCTGGAGGCCTCCCAGGACAACAGTCAGAGCAGACCCCAGAGAAGGAAGCGCCTGCCTCTACCTGGGCCTGGGGCTTTCCCCACAATCCCACGGGGTCACATGATGCCAAGCAGACCATGCTGCCTGGGTGAAGAGGCCCCATCACTTCCAGCAACTGGAGCACTAACGCTCTGAATCATTATATTTTTAAATTGAGAGTCTACTGGCAGATCTTTTATGCCACCAAGACACTTTTTATACTATCATTTTGTAGAACTTCTAAATGTACTGGTTAACCTGGGTAAAAACAAGCAAACAAACAAAAACCTATGTATATAGTAGTATAATTTCAAATATTTTATTTTAGAATGTTTAGGGAGGAAAAAATAAAACTAGAACAGATCCAATGGAATAACAGTGGTTGTCACTGGGGAATTAAGTGTGGCTAATTGTGATTTATACTTCTCTGCATCCCCTCAATTTTATTAGAACAATAGGCATTCTTCTCCTAAAAGTAGTAGGCCCAGTTTTCAAGACAAACAGAATCCTAATTTTTAGTAAGCAAAACTTTACACATGGCAAAACATCTAAAAAGTAAAATTAAATTAAAAAGTAATAGTGACTGTGTTTCGAAGCTATGTGTGATTTTTTTTTTCCTTTTCTTCCATTCCCTCTCCACCACCACTCCCACCCCCCCCAAATCAGCCACATTATTAACACTGAGGGTACAGGGTAAGTGTAGACGTGGTGAGGAAGGGGAGAGAGGCATTTCAAACAAATAAGAAAATCATTCCTGCCCTTCTCCCTCACCCTCATCAAGAGGAAAAGGAGGAAGAGAGGAAGATAATTATTGCTTTATCTGATGCTCTGGGTCTGGGTCAGAGGCCTTTGGGAGGACACACCATGAAATCAATGCAACAGTCGGCAGGCCTTGTTAATGGCCTTCCTGAATCTGTTCCCCTCTTTGTGTCTCTGGCAGAACTTTTATTCCCATATTTGCCCTATTCCCAGGGGGCCAGTGCACAGGGCAGATGCCTCATGCCCTTGCTTGGTCCCCAGCGTTGCTCAGTGGGGCATTACTGGCATCCAATTACAGGATGAGAAGCATTTCTTCCCTCAGGGACTGTGTGCTCAGGGAGGCCCCAGATGTTAGGACTTCTAAAAACTCTCCTAGAAAAAATAAATAAATAAAAAATAAAAAAATAAAAACTCTCCTACGTGCCCCCAAACCCCTGAGTGAAGCTGTTATGTCTTGGTTGAGGGTCACTAGAAGCCAACAGCAATGACTTCATTCCTGTTGCCAGTGGTTTAAGAGAAGGCAGGTGTTAGGGGTTGAATTGTGTCTCCAGCAAAAGATATGCTGAAATCCTAACACCCTATACTTGTGAATGTGACCTTGTCTGGAAATAGGGTCTTTGCAAATGACTAAGTTGAGGTTGTTAGTGTAGCTCCTAATCCAGTGTGATGTGTCCTTATAAAAAGGGGGAAATTTGGACATAGCCACAGAATGCACTGAGGGTAGACAATGTGAGCAACAGAGAGAGGACCATGTGAAAATCAGACAGATGTTGCACAAGCCCAGGAAGGGTGGGGGCCACAGGAGCTGGAAGAACAAGGAAGGATCCTTCCCCTACAGGCTTCAGACAGAGTGTGGCTCTGCTGGAAACTTGATTTTAGACTTCTAGTCCCAGAACTATGAGACAATGTATTTCTAAGCCCCCTAGATTGTGGTCGTTTGTTACAGCAGCCCTAGGAAACTGATCCAGCATCTGATCCCATTTGGGCCAATAACATCAGAAGGAAAGTTGGCTGGGCGAAATACAAAGAAACAACAAGGAACGAAGGATTTTTCTGATGATGATTTTGTTGTGTCTGCCTGTGATGGTGGGGAGTGCTGCAGCCATTTTGTGAAAATAAGACACAAGGTTGATACAATCAACCTATGGTGAAAGAAGATGAAAAGGACCCGGGGCATTGATGATTATGGTTGAGCCTCTGAAACGAGCAGCTCTACTACTTCCTAACCTTGGGACTTCTCACTATGTGATATAATCAATTCACTTATGGTTGCAATCATTTTGAGCTTGATTTTCTGTTTCTTACATCGAAGTGCATCATCCAAGACACAGCACATCATATCAATCAATCAACAGCCTCAGTCTGAGGCCAATGGTGGATGCCATCAGAGTAGCTGGTAACAATTGATGGCTCAGCTTAGAAGTCACCAAACCTTAGTTATCAATATTAGGCCCATGAGCATGTGCTGCCGGAGAGAAATCTGAGGAAGCTTGCGTTTGTCTTAGTCAATCTTAATTTTTCAGGGACAGTCACAGAAGTGTAGAGAAGTAGAGCCTGCCTGAGCCGGGAGGGAGCTCAGTGATCAGTTCATACAGGGGTTCTCAAAGCATGGTCTGGGACCTCTGGGGGAACTGTGAGGTCCAAATTATTTTTATAGTCAAAATGTGATTTGCCTTTGCCACTCTTGTTCTCTCTTAAATGTTCAGCAATGTGTTCCAGAGGCTGTGTGAAATGTGATCTCACAGCACACTGCATGCAGAAACAGGAGAATCCAGCTGTCTTCAAAATAAGGCAGACATTAAAGAGATTTCCAAAAATGTACAAGACAGTCACTCTTTTCACAAACTTATTTTGTAAGATACAGTTATTTTTCATAAAATATGATTTATGTTAACTAGTGATGGGTTTGCCTTTGCTATTTTAAAATAATAGACATTTTTAAAATTTCTCAGTTGAGGAAAGTAGAAGTAACTCACTAAGTGGAAACTCTGGAGTCTTCGGTAGCATACAACAGTGCAAAGGAGTCCTGTGACTGAAGGGTTTGGGGACTGCTGATATAGTGAGCTCATGGTTGACCCAGGGCGAGGAGAGGGGGTTTTTTCTACAGTCTCTTCTCTGAGCTCTCTGAGCCCCAGGATACTCATCTGTAAAATGGGCATGAAAATATCCATGTTGGTTCAAAAGAAACAGTGAATATGAGAGCAAATGGTGAAGCAAACTATGATAGGTATGACCAGTCATTCCAGCTGTGCTCTCCTTTGCAGGCACCACTTCTGGGACTACTAGTTGGTTGTGAATGAAAAGCATGGACGCAATTATGTTTATGGATACATATATATGTGCACATATACACACACCAGCGAGGTGACTTGCGGCATATATGCTTTTCTGTTTACAGTCAGAGATTTGCTTTAATCATAAATGTTTAAGTTTTCTCTGTGTGTGTCTCTGTCTGTCCCTCTCTCACTCTCACACATTATCTCAACAGCTCTTGTGAGGGGCAAAGCTGGCTGAATCTGATTAATAAAAGCACCAATATCCTCACAGCTAGAACAAGCATCAGCCCCAGGTGCTGGTCTGAGAGCCAGCCCTCCTCTCTGGATCACAAATAGGTAACCCCACTTGAGATGAGACAGGCGTTTTGCAGGCCTTTTCTGAGTCTTTCTCTCTCAGCACACAATTAAATAAGCATCATTTCCAGGCACTATTTTGTGAGACAAGTAATAGAGTCTGAAATGATTATTAGATATTTACTGTCGCAAAGCACTGAACTGAGATGTGCTTTAAGAACACTAAACAGTAAACAAGGGAAGGAGGGGAGCCCCTGGAGACAGAGTGGCTGGGACCAACTCTGGGAGATGCAGGCAGTGCTTCAAGCTGTAGCCCTGCTGGCTGTGCCTTGGCAGTGCCAGCGCTGTCCCCAGCCCCTGCCTTTGCAGCAGGGAAAGAGTCTGGCCTGGTTCAGAGGACCAGTATGCCAACACCTCCCCCCCCACCCCATGCCAGTATGTGTTCTCAGGCAAGCCCCATCCCCTCTCTTGGTCTATTTCCTCTGCTTTGTCCTGACGGTTGACCAGATGAC
Organism: Canis lupus baileyi; assembly: GCF_048164855.1. Lineage (NCBI taxonomy): Eukaryota > Metazoa > Chordata > Mammalia > Carnivora > Canidae > Canis > Canis lupus. The sequence continues at coordinate 63,134,959 of NC_132844.1, read as the reverse complement.
CCGTATCATTCTGTGGTCCTTGTAGATGAGGTCTCCTGTGGTCATACCACAGGAAGCTGGTGGTCAGGGTGGAGAGAGCAGAGGAACAGGAGTGAATGATGGGAGAGCATGAGCTCTGGGCCAGAGTCTTGGACTAGGCATTTTCATGCTTCCTGTGATCTTCCCAGCACCCCAGAGAGCTTCCTAAAGTATGTGCATCTGGGGTGGGAGGTGCCAATGACCAGCTCTAGGAGGGACAAATACCAAGAAAAGGAGGCAAAGATAGAAAGAGAGAGGCCCTTAGAGGGAGCAGATGGAGGCATCTCTCTCCCTATCCTCATTCCTCCAGGATGCTCTACCTTAAAGCCCCCTTGGACTTTCACATTTTTTTCCTAAAGCCCCTATGTTCTTAATGCCTGCTCCCCACAACTACTCTTGCCCTTCTACTCTCAGAAACTGTCCTGCCCGCTCCCTCCCTTCTCCCAGCCATTGGTCTGGGCTCTCCAAATGGAAGCTTGTTCCTGGTTCACTCACAGAGGCTCTCTTGTCCTGGATGTTTGGGCACACCTAGTCCTCTGCTCTTACCAACTCTTTGTGTGACAGAAAGAGTTTCTACCTGGTAGTCACAAGAGGTGGCCTCCAGGCCCACCTCTGTCACTCACCAGTGGTGGATCTTCAGGCAAAGTGGCTTATCTTATCTGAGCCTCAGTTTCCCTATTTGTAATTCAGAGTTAACAAGAGTACTTCACAGGATGTTCTGGTGCTTAAACATGAAAGCATTGTGTGAGCTGATATGGTATTTGCATGATAGAATGTAGCTACATTGTGCTCCATTTAATTTCATTTCATTCTCCCCCTCAAAAGCCCTTGTGGAAATGGTAAGGTTTGCACACACAGGCATGTCTAGGGGAGAAAGCCCATTTATCTTCCAGGGAGCCCTTTGCATTTGCTTTTATACACATACATATATACCTATCAACACACACATGCATATAGACACACACAGTTGAGGCTCTGAAGAGGACCTTAGAAGAAGACAAGTGATGAGGATAGGGTGGTATATCTCACAGGGAGGTAGAGACGGTGGGCAGAAGAGAGAGGGGAAGGAAAGGCCAGGAGATTCCTGGATGCTGTCCCTAGGTTTTTTACCTGAATATCCATTATTAGTTGGAAGATACTCATTATTGGTTGGTTGTATGAAAAGGCTCCTGAGAAGTGCCTCCTCCCCACATCGCTCCTCCTGGTGCTCTTTTTACTTCCACAAGCCACCTCTCTGGAATCATATAGCCCTGACCAGAATAAAAAATGAGCAAAAATGAGTGTTTGGGTCTAAGCTGTGCGAATACCAATTCTTCCAACTTCTGAACCAAGCTTGCCTTTGGTGGAAGCAGACTTTGTATTCACAAGGATGGAGAAAAAAACTGTTCCCATCTAGCCATCCCTTTGCCACTCCATGTGACAAATGTTCGCATTCTTGCTGCCTGAGTCACACATGCCAGTAAATAGTATAACCATCGATCCACATATCTCATGTTTATGGCCTCTGTTCTTTGAGTCTCTTTCTTGTCAACAGGTGGAGTGGTCAGGGGAAGGGTCAGCACCATGAGGCCACCCTGGGGCTATGCTCTGGAGCACGAGGGATGTGCTGGGGACCCTGCCAATTTCATCAGGATCTCAGCACTCTTGACACAATACACCAAACTGTAGGGAATGGCAATTTTCTATGTGGGGTCTAAGTTCCAAGGAGAAAGGATGAAACCTTTTGCTTTTTTAAGCTTTGGGCAAGAGAGAGTTGTCAAGAAAATCAGACAACATTTGGCAAGGACCTAAATCAGAAGGAGCTGGAACAAAAGAACTTGGATAAGGAGGAGGAGAGGGTAAGTCTGTAAAAGGGAAGAATGAAGAGGAAAGCAGTTTAAGAGGACAGCACATCCAGGCTGACCTCCACCCCACTGCCCCACTCCTGAGCTCAAGTAGAAAGGGACAGCCCTCACTGAGAGCCACCCCAATTAGTGAACATGTCTACTACAAGTGACCTTGGGGAACTAGTTTGGGGTTCTAGAGGACAAGTCAACTCCTGCTGTGCGCTTGAAAAATGAATCTCTTCTTTTTGGATGGGTCATCCTGTCAGATAAGCAGAGTGGGATGGAGGGGACATTTAGGGTAGAAAAATTCTTTGTTGTGGGGGCTGATCCTGCATTGTAGGGTGCTTAGTAGAATCACCTGCCCCTCCCCACTAGGTGCCAATAGAACCCCCCAGTGTGACAACTGGAAATGTCTCCAAACATTGCCAAAATTGCCCATGGCTGAGAATCACTGCTGTAGGGGCCATTCACTTCCTGAAATGAGTTTATAGAAATAGCCACTCTACCTGCCTGGGTTCTCAATACGATGCGCCTCATAAGCTGGCCTCGATGTGTATCCTCCACCCTTTCTCCAGGTGTGATGATGCACTTCCAATAGTACCAACTAGGAGACAATTTGTATAGACATCAAAGACAGATGCTTTTCTTCATCTGTGTCTGGGATCCACTCCTCTCAGACACACTGCAGGGTCTGGTAGAGGCTAGAAATAAAAAGCTCTAGCACTGGTTCAGCGAGAGGTAGCATAGAGAGGAGGATTCTGAAGTGACAAAGCCTTGCCATGGGAATGCTCTCCCTCTGCCCCTGGAAGGACGTGGGCACTTCCATCTTTCACCTGTGAGGTAGACACAGAAGGCACCTGTGCATCTGTCCTTCCATCTATATACCATGGAGAGGGCTGAATTGGAAGACATGTAGGGTTTCTGCCCAACTCTGATAAACCACATTCTGAGATTCTCTAGCTCTAAGATTATAATTAGAAAAAGTCTGATCTTGTCGTGCATCAAGGATAGGCAGTGCACGCTATGAATTCCCCCAGTTACCTCTTAATTACCTGAACAGTATAGGCAAGCATTGCTAATTCCAAAGGAAAAGATGAATCAGACTGAATCTGGCTGGCCCTCACATGCACCGTGAATCTCCTTCTCTGTCTGTCTCGCCTCTCCCCCACCCACACAAGCATCTATAATAGAAGGGAGACCCCCATGGACCCACGGAGAAGCTACACCCTGGAGCAGTTCACTGGTAATTGAGAGCTGACCAATTGTTTTAATTAATCGTTAGCAATGAACACAGTCTAATATGACCTGAACGCCTGGTTAACGGTTGAGAGTCTGCCAGCCCCCAACACACTCCCTCCCCCGACCAAAAATCTAAGAAAACACCTCTGCCCTCCATTCTGAATCTGCTCACGACTGTTGCATTTTCTCTGTGTTTCTGTCTCTCCTTCTCCCCCCCGTCCTTGCTTCACTGCCTCAACGTCTCTCCGTATGCATACATCTCTGGGAGTCCGCAGCCCTGTCACTGTCCAGCTATCTGGAGCTCCCTCTCCTTCTCCACCCGCCCCCCACCCCGCCTCCCACCAATCACAACAAATTGACACGGAGTGGAGGCCCTGTCAGGAACATTATCTGGCTGTTCAGACCAAAGGGGTTTTCTTTGTGCATCTCGCTGTGATTCATCTTCAGAAGGGATCGATTCCTGGGCATCCATCTCTGCGTCTGCAGAAAAACTCTGTAAAGTGGCTGCTTCCCCACTCGGCCTGGACCCGCTGGCTCTCATTGGGCAACAAGAGCTCTGCTGTTCACTGGCTTCCGCCCCCCAGGAGGAAAATCAGCCAGGGATGGGAGGAGGTTCTGACACCCCCCAGTGAGCTAAAGGCAGCTCCTTGGAGGAAACAGTGCCAGGACAATGGGCCCTGGGATGAGAACCCCAGCCAGTGCCCAGCCCCCTCCGCCCACTTGGAGGGTGCGACTCCCATCCTGTGTGCTCAACATCCTGATTATTTATGGAGTTGTAAAGTGTCCTTCAAGCGGCTCATTCTTCTCAACAAGCTGAAAGGCCGGTGAGGGAAAGCGCCAGCCAAAACCAGGCCACTCAGGGAGAAGCTGGAGGGGGAGGAATGCTGGGAGAGACCCTGTCATCCTCCCCGGCTCAACTCGCCTTTCAGGCTGACCTTGAAGAGTGGACACTGGCTCGGATTTCCTGTGTGTTTCCAGCTCTGAGAGCAGGGAGCAAGGGAAAGCACGCCCCAGGGGAGGTGATCTGGAGCAGGTCCAGGGGCTAGGCAAAGACAGAGGGAGGTGTTGGCTGGCCTCACCATGGCCTCCCCTCCCTGGAGGTCCTCTGCAAGTATACCCGCCTCTCCTACTTTGGGGAGCAGTTGGACCTCAGAGCGCCATCCAAACAGGGTGGCAAGAACATGTCAGAGACATCAGACCCCTCTGTGACCAGATTTTCTTTAAGGTCTCTGTTATCCCTTATCCCCCAGATGACATGGCAGGGGTCTCCCTGTCCTGCTAGGCAGATTGGGCACAGCCTCAACATACCCCATTCCCACGGTTGGGTCAGCAGAGATCACTGGTCAAGCTATGGGGACAGGGCTGACGCTCTCTGGAGGCCCCAGTGGCTGAGATCAAGGATGAGGCCATGGGGTTCCCCCTGGGCCAAGCCAAGGGTGGTAGGGAGCTCCTAAGTGTTTCTGATGATGCTCTGAGACTCCCTAATCTGATGGGATAACCCTGAGACTTGAGCAATGGGTTTCTCAGTAGCATGGCATACAGACATCTGGTCAGATCGATCGTATTCTTGCCCATGTGTTTTGTACAAGAATACATCACTGAATGCATCAAAGAGCCAAATGGAAGTGGACGGGCCGGGGGGGGGGTCGAGAGATAAGTCCCGAAAGGCCTGGAATGTGATCTGACCGGTGAATAACTCACAACGTGCAGCAGCCTAAGGGAAGGGCACCTTTGTTCCGGCATTAGTGATTAAAGGGTGGGTAATAGAGAAACGGAGCCCCCCCATAACCTGGAATGATGGGTACACCAGGCTTGGAGTGTAGCATAATGGTTATGCCCATGAGGTTTGGCATCATATGGCTTGGGTTTGAAACCTGGCTCCAGAACCAACAAGCTGTGATAACCTGGGGAACTTACTTGACCTCTCTGTGCCTCAGTTTTCTTAATTGTAAAATGGGACTAATAATAGCACCTACCTCCTAGGTGAGCTGTGAGGATGTGATGAGATAACAGAAAAGGGCTTGGCATATCGTGAACAGTACATACGTGCGGTTTATTACTTTCACAGAGCTTGAATTTCTTTCCATCTGATTCCAAGTCCACCTCTTGAACCAGGTGCTTAGTTTTTTCAGGCTTCAGTTTCTTGTATAAACATATCCCTATGTCATAGAGTTGTTGCGGGGATTCAGTGTATTAATACACATGGACACATTTACTACAACCGTCCACAATTGTGCAAACATGAGCTTTTCTCGGGGATCACTAAGTGAGGGACAGCACTCAGAGATGAGGAAGAAGGGTAAGAGAGCTGAATGGACCATGTCTAGATCATCAAGGAGGTATCGGGCTCACCACCTGAGGCAATCCAGGAAGGCTGCATGCAAGAGGAGGGTTGCATGAACTTGTCTCCCAGAACTCTGAGAAGACATGACTCATTCTGGGAAAACTGTTTGCTGAGGGGTTCTACAAAGTGATCAAATGCCACGGGCTTTGCAATGAGAAGCAGAAATTTTAAACCAGGGTGCGGTCCTCCTGGGTCTGCAAAAGGGAGATCCTCTTGTCCCCACGTCCAGATGAGAAAAACGGAAGCACTCAGAAATTAATGTACCTGCCCAGGATCACACAGCCCACTCAAACCCAAACCACAGCTCCATAGCTCACCACCACAGCACACCACAAACATGACATTGTTCCTCCCTGAAATCTGGCTCTTCTGTGAGTCTCCACCTCTCCCATCTTGGGGAGACTCGGGAGTAGGGTTGGATCCCAGCACATCATTTGAACAAGGTAGCTATAACACGTCAAAGGCATCAGACCCCGCTGTGCCCAGACCCCTTTCATCCCCAGGCCCTGGTCTCCAGCTCCATCTGCAGCTGCCATTCTATCATTTCAAGACCAGCTCTGCTGGCTCCCTCAGAAGCAGATGCTGACTTCTTGAGGTACACCCTGCTGTTCACGGCTCCCCAGCAGCTGTTGCCTTCTCTTCCCTTCTATTTTGGATGGGACTATGCCAAGCCCCAGAGGAGGAGATCTGTTTGGTCCAACTCAGCTGTGATAATCCCATTCTGTGCCATTCTTGCCAGTGATTGGTCTAGGATGGGGCATGTAACCCTGCTCTGGCCAATGAGACCTCAAAGAAGCTTGCCAGGGGTGGGACACTGAGAAATATATTCCTCCTCAGAAGGAATGTTCCTCCCAGTCTGGCTGCTTAGGAGCTGGGCAGCCTTCTTGCAATATTAAGGGCAGGCATGGCCAGCGGGTAGGTGGACAGACAGGAAAAGCCTGGGCTTTGATAATATCATTGAGCAGCCCCAAATCTCATGTGAACCTCTGGTTATGTGACTTGAATAAACCCCTATGAGTGAAACCACTTTGGCCAGGTATTTGATCCCTTTACTGTCTAAAAAAATTGTCAAAATCAGTTCTCACTGCCTTATTTCTTCCTAAAACCGAGTAAGGCAGGGGATCCAATCAGCACTGAAGTAACTATATTCCCACACTTCGGAAGGCCACCTTGGTAATAACCAAGGATTGAAAACATTCTTTGGGCCAGGTCTCAATGACCAACACACAATTAACTGTGATTCATTTCAAATCAAAGTATATTCACTATCTAACCCTAAATACAATCACATGACTTCTCTTTTCCCAGGGAGACAAAATTCTAATAATATCCTATAGAAAACTCCCCCATGCACAGGTTGACACTTTCTTTTCTTTTGTTCCAGGTGGGGATAATAACAGATGGAACTTGAAGAAACTTGGTCTGCAGGGCCCTGGGAGGTGTTGGGATGTGTGGAAGGGACAGCACTTTATACCCAGGAGGCTGCCTTGACAAGGACGAGAGAAGATGCATAGACGATGAGCCAGTTCCTCCCTGGGAAGGGGGGCAGTCCCCACAGACCTAACCCTTGGAACAGAGTGGCAGTGCTGTTCAGGTGTTCCAAGACTGATAGGCATGGGTTTTGAATTCCTGATCCACATTAGCTGTGTAACTGCACCCCCCTCCACCTCCACACACCCCTGCACAGCACTTCCCTGAGCTTCAGCACACCCAAGAGTAAAATGGAAACAGTGGATTTGCTGTGACAATGGAAGCTTGGAGGAGGAGGAGTTAGGAAGTTGCAGCTACCACTGATGTTCTGACACTGTCCAGACTTCAGAGAAGGTGATCTTCAACAGAAGTCTGCAAATTCCCCAGTGGGGAGATAGTGGCCACCTCAGATAGCTTGAAGGGAAGAGATGGCTCTGTCCATGGAGGCATCCAGGCTCAGCACTAGCAGTTCTAGGTGGCACTCACCCCTGGGAGAGCCACTCGGTCCTTTTGGGGGGCAGACTCTGGAGTGGAGCTGAGTCTACGCTTGTCTTGCTCAGATGGCAAGAGGAAGCCTAGCTTTCTGTGGGGTTGAGATCCCAGAAGATCAGGACAGAAAAGTCTCAAGGCTGCATGGCATAGCATGTTGTGCTGGGGAGCCAAACATATTAAGATTTTTATTTCGGCTCTGCCCTTGACCAGCTGTGCAGCCTTCGGCAATGTGCTTAATGGGTACATGCCACAGTTTCCCTACTGAGAGATGGAACTCACATAAAATAAAATAATAATAATCAAAAAGAAAGTTGGAACTCACAGCCCCTTCATCACAGTAGTGCATAGCACTGGGTGCAGGTGCCAGAGCTTCTCTCAATGACTGCTGTTTGCATCCCAGGCCTGGGAGACCCTGTGGAAGTGCCCAGCATATGTGGGGAGGAAGGGAATGTTCTGAGTAGAGGAGTGAGCAAAGTGGCTCATTTTCAAGTCCAATTCCCACTTTAATTGAGTTTTGCTGAAAAGCCCCATGCAAGCACTTTTCCTGCCATTTTGCCAGATTTGATGCTCACTGATAACAAAAATGTGAGGGGCTGCAGAAGATGGATTACGGCTCTTGGTAGCAGAGGGAGAAGGGTGGGTGAGTGGCGGGCTTGGGGGCAGCAGAAGGAGCTCCCTAGTAACCAGGGCCCCTCTCAATGTACTTCTCCCTGTCACCCCTTGTTATCCCCCAAACTGTCTGGCAGCCAAGCTGAGAGGGTAAATGTAATCCTCAACCTCGGGACCACCCCGGCGGAGGAGGCAAGACCAGGACCACACCCCACATCTGTCTGTTCCACTTTCTATAAGGCCATACCTTCAGAAGCTGTCCTCATGAGGATCCTTAGGTAGGATTAGTTCACCAGGTGCCCTGGGAGACGGCAGGACACGGATGGGCTGGGACATTGGACCGGTGCGCTCCAGTGAGGGAGGGACACGGAGTGATGCCAGTTGGGGCACAAGTCAGGTTGCAGGCTTTTGCACTTGGCATGATGGATTGAGACTGCACACATGGAAGGGTTTTACAGGTTTGGTTTCAAAGAGGATTGGCCCCACCCTCCTGGCCAGCCAAGAAGCCACAGGAAAAGGTTTCTCCTACACCACTCATCCCCCACGCCATGCATCCCACGCACTTCAGCCAGGCGGGAAATACTGGCTGTTGTAGTGTTAGCACCGGTTAGCAACAAAGCAAACTGAAAGCCAAACAGGAGTGAAAGGATTCAGACGCCTCACAGACAATCATGGCCATCTTCTGCAAGAAACTCCAGTCATTTTCTCTAAATGGAAGATTCTTATCTGGAAAAAAAAATAAAACTTACCTGAAACTTGAAGACAAATCAAGTGAAGAAATACTGCCTCCAATAGGATTCCTAACTCTGACCACAGAGGAATTCTGGATAAACACACACCTTAGGTTCTCTTTTGATCTCCTATCTTTTAAAATAAAATATTTTGGACGTAAAACATAACTAATAATACAGTGAACATCAGGTAGCCGACAACCAGTTTCAGCTGAAGCCCTTATAAACTTGACCCAGTCTTGATCCCTACCCTGGCCACACTCCCAAATCTGGCATCCATCGTACCCACTCCTGTGTGGGTTTGCCTGCTCTGCAGTCACATATCCATAAACAACACAGAGCACTGGCTTACATGTTCTCATGATTTATAGGAACAGCATAATAATCGAATGCTTCTAAAACTTGCTTTTCTTTATGAATTGTTACATGCTTGAGATTTATCCATGCTGATGCGTGCAGTTCTGGTTCAATCATTTTTTCCTGCTATTTAGTTGGACATTTTGTTTTTCTCCAATTGTTGCTGTTGCAGACAAAGCTACAATGAGTCTCTGAGCTCACATCTCCTTGTGTGCACAGGGACAGAGCTAGCAGGGGGCTGGTTGGGTAGAAGGTGCACCCAGTCACTTCTACAAGGTGAGGGAGTGGCCCAAGTGAGTCGGTGCCACAAACCCACTAGTCGAGAACCTCTGAGGTCTCCATGGCTGGGGGACACTGCCCAGGGTCAGTGGATCTACACTAACAAGGTAAGACTGTGGTCAGGTATCCAAAAGCCTTATCCCAGGGAAAGGGTAGACAGAAAAGGATGTGTATGTGAGGGGGTAGGAGTACATGTGGCTGTGTGTGCATCTGGGTCTCTGTGATGTGTGCATGTGGGCGCTCTTGCAAATATTCATGGGAACAATGTCCTTGTCTGTCTTTTTGGCCAATGCACCCCGGCACCTAGTATAGTACCTGACCTCAGTGTTCATTCAGTAAATATTTATTGGTGAAAATATACCATGCATGAAGCCATGCACGAGAGCTGTGCACGGTATGCATCCCCAGACAGGGCATGAGAGCTGGTGCTTGTGGCTAGGAGAAGGGACATGGCCTGCACCCCCAGCCCCCAGTGCAAATGGGACCACAGACCACTGAGTCACAAAGAAAAACCAAAAAATCTGAAACATGAAATAGAGCATGCACGCCGTTTGCACTTCTGGGAAAGGATCTAAGATGAAAATTGGTAATTAGGCAAGAGGACAAAGCCAAAAGAAAACTCAAGAAGATAGCATTTGGTCATCTTCCCCACAATAGCAAACTTCCTCCTCAGCAAGTTTAAAGACCCAGAAAACTTAAAGCCAAAGAATGAACAAATGGAAACAAAAAGAAATTAAGTAATGAAAGAGACAAGATAGAGCAACTCCTACACTGACAAATGATGTTTGACAGCCAAGCCTTAAGTGACAGCTGCTCGACTGGAGGGACTCTCAGACACCTGGAAGTTTGTTGACCTCAGCCCATAGCCCTCACCGTCTCAGGCCACAGAGGTTTGGGAGACAATCAAAGTAGAGGTAATAATCTCAGCCGCTTCTGGGTTTGTCCCCATGGTAGGGACAAGGCAGGCAGGCAGGCAGGGATTCCTCTAGGAAGGATGATGAGGTCGGTAGATGGGAAGGGAGCGATGATGAGGGGACCAGGGTACATATGTGACCCGGGAATCTAGATGAGCAGGTGAGCGGACAGGCGGTATCAGGGATCTGACTGCCAGCCCAGCAGGGAGGGATAAGGCTCAGTCCACCAGCAGGAGTAAAAGAGTAGGCTTCGGTTGCTGGCCAGTTCCTGGCAAGAGCAAGACAAGTGCTAATAGAAGGAAGGATGCAGGAGCTAGAGCCAGAGGTCCAGGGCCGGATCCTGGGACTGCTGTATACTGCTCTGTGTACCGTTGGGCAACTTTGCTTGTTGTCTCCATACCTTGGTGTGGTCATCTGTAAAACAAGAACGACTATTACGTAGCATTGACTTAGTGCCCACAATGAGCCATGTATTGACCAAAGAGCTGTCTACACATCATGCAGGCAGAGTTTCTAGCTCAACGTATTTTACAGATGAAGTAAGCAGAGCTCAGAGAGACTCTCCTAGAACCACTGTGAGGAATTCAAGTGTATAGCCAGCTATGATTGGATTATGGCTACCATGGTGGGGCTGAGGTGTCAGGTGTGTTGGCCAGATGGGGCCTTAGCACAGGTATGGGTCCAGGCATCTCTCATACCCAGGGCTTGAGAAGGACCAGTACCTGGTCTCAGACCCAAGGCAGAGCCTACCTCTAAGACCTGGAGCTCATCCATTTATTAATCTAGCACCATCTCCCTGAGGTCCTCCTGAGTCACTGCCCTGAGCACTAGATGTGTATCTTCTCCTGTGCTCTTCCAGGCAGCCAAACCCAGATATGACTCACCCAGTCTAGGACACATGCCACCTGCCCAGATGGCTCAGTGGTAGAGCTGGGATTCCAACCCCAATCATGCCTTCCTTTCAATTCTCAGTGTCTCTCCCTGGTCCCACCCACCCCCTTCCACCTTTTTCTGCCTGTATTTATTAATACCTTAACATCAAGCCCTGTCTGCCTCCAGCCCCAGCCCTGTCCCACTGCCCGTCCCCACTGTGCTGGAACAAGCCCACAACCCTCAGCCATCCCCTAGCCCCCAGGCCCTGTGCTTCACACTGCCCTAAATGTTTAGTGAATCTGAAACAGTTGAGGTGTTTTAAACACCTTTAAAAAAGAGTTAATTTGTTCCTGTAAAAACCAACCCTCTCTCCTAAGGTAATAGGGGAGCTGATGCTTGGCATGCAAATTGCCCTGCTTGACATTTCACCACGGTCAGATTGGTATAACAACCCAGAGAAGGAGCTTGGCAGATAGACACACAGCCACACGACACCTGTAAGAAAATGCACACCAAGACATGCATGCACCAGCAGACACAGCACACACCACACACACTGATTACAAAGCCTAGCACATGGAAAGCAGGCTCGCAGCACGTACTTGGCCCCTCTGCACCCACTAACCACATGCAGAGATCGAAAGAGGTGCCTTCTTGCTTCTCTGCCTGTTGGACAAAGGATGTGGACTGCAGTTAGAGGTGGCGGCCGTCCCTCCAGTGGAGAAGGCTCTCTCACCCCCTGACTTGTGCTGGCCCTGGTGCCAGAGGTGGGATAGAAACGTGAGAGAGGAAAGAATCTAAAACACAGATACCTGAACTTACAGCTGCAGCCCAGAGCTTCAGTTAATCTCTGGCCCTGGTGACCAGATCTATCTATTTCCAGCAGAATAAATAATCGATCATTATTGATTTTCTAAAGAAAACACTCCTTTGTGCACTCTGACACAAAAAGCAAGTGCTAGGAGCTGGGGTCCTGTAAAAGGAGACCCGTGGGCTCCTGCCTCTCAGCTGGCACCTGTGTGGTCATCTCTTCCCTCCCCAGACACCATTGCGGGATCAGGGAATCAAAGCCATAGGACATTCACCCCCACTCCGGGAGGCCCCAGCCCCTGCCACCCTTACCCAAGAAAGAACCAACAGCATCTGAACCTTGTGGGGTGAGGGATCTAGATCACTGTTTTGCAACCTTTTTCTTCATTATAGTCCTGGAGCAATATGGCAAAAACTCGTAATTAACACCGCAGATTTACTCTGTATCTGTGGGGACCACAGGCCATTATAGCAGCTGAGATGCTGCTGCTATAATGTATCATCCCCCCGCCCGAAGATCCAGTGTGTGCCCTCAGGAGGACAATATTGCCCTGGGGGTCGAAGCTTTCCTGATCTGATCAATGGGTCCCAGGAGAGAAAGCCTGAAGGCCAGAGGGGCCTGTTCCTCCAAGGGAGGAGTTGGGGCATGGGGAGCTGAGTGCAAGTGGAGAGCAGCATGGAACTTAGCAAGAATTATTAGGTCCCTAGAGGTTTATTAAAGGGAGGAAAACAAGCCCACATTCCTGGTCTCCAACAGACTAAAGAAAATTTCAGCAGTACGGACAGGTGCTAGACACTGAGAAGCACTTCCTGGCACCACAGCGCTGATAAGCACCTTGGGGGCTGAGGTAATTACTTGTTTATTGATTGGCTGAGAGTAAGAGGAAAGCATGGAGGAGGCGTATATAAACGGAGGGGTGGTGAGGGAGGGCACAGGCAGACGGTGCAGCCTCCGGCACCTCTGATGGGCTCCAGGATCCTAGACTGGACCCCAAAGCACATCCCCCAGCCTCGGTTTTCTCACCTGTAGAATGGGGCAAAGTCCATCTTAGAGCCTGGCTGTGAGGATGGGGCTGTAGAATGTCTAGCATCACGCCTGTGGAGAGTCAGCCGAAGCTAGCTCCCGGGTGGGTTTTCTTCAATTCTCTCCTCAGGTTCATTCTCCAGCCTTCTCCATCCTGCTCCATCTTCTCCCACAGCATCTTCAAGACATCAGATGTCAATCAGGGGTTCCCACAAGTGTGTGCACACCAGCCTGCTGTGCACAGCCCTGACCCCAGAGCTCAATATAAAGCCCCAGAAGAGCTAAGCTTTATGGCAAATTCACTATGTGCCAGGCATCAGGTACAAAGCTGCTTCATTTAACACTATTCCTGTATCTACAAACCACCCTGAAACAGTGGCCTAAAAACAATTACAGCCATTTGCCTTTTTCATGAATCTGGGGGTTTATGGGGCTCAACTGGGTAGCTCTTACTCAGGGTTGTGTCCACAGTGAGTGACAAAGTCAGATGGAGTCATCTGAAAGGCTTATCATTCACACACCTGGCAGTCAATGTTGGCAGTCATCAGATCTCAGCTGAGGCTGACAGAGGGAACACCCACACACGGCTGCTTCATGTGCCTTGGTTTCCCCACAGCATGCATGGTATCTGGGTTCTGTGAGCAAGTGATGCGAAAGCAGAGAGAGAGAGAGAGAGAGAGAGAATCAGGTGGAAGGTGCATTGCTTTTTATGACCTAGCCTTGGAAGTCAGGACCACTTTTGTCACATTCATTTCATTTCACTAGAAGCAGGTCACTGAGGTCACTCCACATTCAAGGGGAGAAAGTAAAACTTGAATAGAGGAGAGCCACAGATGTGTTTTCAAATCACAACAAGATTGCACAATCCTGCAAGCTCAGGATTCATATGCCCAATATGTGGAAGAGGAAATCAAGGCGTCCTAGGAAAAGTACCCAGGGATGGGTCCAGGAGGCACTGACAAGAACTAGAAAATATCAACTCACTGACCTGAGGAAGTATTAGGTACTCCACTCTATCCATTAAGACCATGGACACGACCGACTCCTCCTCTGTTGGATTGAGGAGGGTGCTGGGCTGGGAAAATGGTAGAGTTAGACTCCTCTACACTCAGGAGAGGCTGCCCTTTGGTCCTCCATGCAGAGTCTGGGCCCCACGGATGAGTCAAAACAGCAAAGGTCTCCAAGTCACCCTAGAGCAGTTAGTGAAGATGTGTCCTTGGCCCTCTTGCCTCCCACCTGCCCAACCAGGGAACAGAGTTGTGCCCTCATCAGAGACCTGCTGTGGTCTCAGAACTGACTTCTGTGTTATCCCTATGCTCATTCATTCCATGCTATTCTCTCTGGGCTTGTTTCCTCATCTGTAAAATGAAGATAATAATAGTAACCACATCATGGATTGCTCAAGAGCTAAAGGAGCCAATTAGATAGATGGTTAGAATGGTTCCTGGCACATTGTAAATGCTTGACAAATGCTACATGTAATAGTTATATGATTTTATTATATGACAGGTTATCCCATTTCCACAGGTAGAAGTTGGTTACTTTGTTTAACCTTTTTCAAAAGTATGTGTGCAATTTTGGGGGGTAAGAGTGATGACAATGGTCATCATGTAAGGAGTGGCTTCAGCAGTGATGATGGCTAGTTTTATAGCAATGCTGCTGCTGCTGCTGCTGCTGCTGATGATGATGGTGATAATGATGGTGATGATAGTGATGGGGATGATGGGGATGGTGATGGCAATAATGGTTACAGTGATAATGATGATGGTGATGAGAGTGATGATAATGGTGATGATAGAGATGGTGATGATGGTGATGAGAGTGATGATAATGGTGATGATAGAGATGGTGATGATGGTGATGATGATAGTGATGATATTAATGGTGATGATGATGATAGTGATAATTATGGTGATGATAGTAATGGGGATGATGGTGATTGTGATAGCAATAATGGTAATGATGATGATGATAATGGTGATGATAGCAATGGTGATGATGATGGTGATGATCGTGAAAATAGTGACAGTGATGGCAATGACGATGATAGAGATGATAATGATGGTAATGGTAAAGATGATGATGGTAATGGTGATGATAGTGGTGGTGATGATATAAGTAATGATGAGGACTCTTTATGGTGATGATTGGTGCCCAGCAAGGGTAGCTTTGAGAGTCCTGTTCTTCCATTTCAGTTATCTTGGTGGGACCCCGAGAACATGCTCCATGTCTCATTCCTCTCAGTATTTCTTCCACACCTGCTGCCCTATGCTGGGACTTGTAGCCAGCACAAGGTCAGTACATAATGCATGTTTGCTGGATGCACGCCAGACTTAATTCCAGACAGGTTGCTCTCAGAGCCTTACCATCGCAAGAAAAGAAATGCCACCCTTTCTTCTAGTAGGTGCTTCTATATCTCTCGTGGCTCAGTTAAGAGATTCTGATTTTTTTTTTTTTTACCTGAATCACTCTCACCACAGTTGAAGGTCCTTCTCCACTCCTGTTCTATGGTAGGAACAAATTAGTGACATCCCATATTTTTCTGGAGTCCCATACTGGTGGGGGAGCTTAAGTCAAAGGCTTCAGTCCTGCCCAGCCAAGCTGGGGCTGTTGGTGCTAGAGAACTGCTTAAATATTGATTATTGGTGACTGAGAGATGCTTGTGAGGAAAAGAGAAGTCCTGTTCTTGCAAGACACCAAGAAAGAAATAACTCCAAAAAGTCTGCTGGAGCGACAATTCCATGGTAGCCAGATCACTCTGGCAGAAACTACCCTACCAGAATCCCTCACCTGGGAGCAAACCCTTCTCCAAAGCAGTTATGTCCTTTCACTTGGCATTCTCCAAGGACCAGATCCCATGCCCCTCTCCCAGTCCCACCACAAAGAGCAGACTGGGTTGACCAGTTCTCAAAATGAAGGCAAATTGGGGCCAAGATACTAGCTGTCACTTAAAATCCACTCTCTTGTTTCCTCATTCTATTTTTTTAATCAGACACGTGATTATCTTAAGTTTACAGATAACGATTTTTCCTGACCTTTATTACAACCAGGTTGGACTCTATGACTGAGTTTTGGCCAATGGGATATGAGAAGAAATAAAGTGTGTAACTTCTGGAAAATGTCATCAAAAGGAAGGAAGTGTGATCTTTTCTTCCTTTGTCCTGCTGGCTGGAATGCAGACATAACGGATGGCGATCCAGTAGCCATTTGGACCATGAGATAATGCTGGAATAGAGGCCATGAATGGTAGAGGAGCAGGATAGAAGGAGCCTGGATACCATGTAACATTTTAGTAGTCAATGATTGACTGACCACTTCTGAATTTCTTAGAAGTGAGAGAGAAATAAACCATGTTATTTAAGCCACTGTTATTTGTTTATTTTCTATTATTACTGGATAAACTTAACTCTAATTGACACACCCAAGGACTGAATCTGGTCCAGGCATATTTTGTTTGTCTACACAGCAATGTTCAAATATTTTAAACTCAAGTCCAGCATCCTGAAATCAAAAGGGGTTTTCTTTCCACATAAAACTTAGAATTAACTTCTGAAAATATGGCAGATCTGACACCCCTAAGGCCTGCAATCCAGCCTGGCAACAATCCAGAGTCTGAATAATGGCTAGCTCTTTCATCTGGGACACAGGTCCTCCTGTTCAACAATCTCTACCAAGCCCTCTTCACTTCACATTCTGCCCCTACTGGCTCTGAGTTTGAAATCCTGGCAGGCATTCCTATTGTCCACACTCAGTTCTCTGAGAACCTTCCTTGCCCTGCCTTCTCCATATGAGCCATCAGGAGCCTGGGACCCAGGCTGGTACCAGTCTGAGTCTCATTCACAGGCATAGCCATGGCGAAGAAGCTTTCTTGGGGAGGGAGGTGGGAAACAGGTGTCTGAGACTAGAGCAAGAACGTATCCTGAACACTAGCAAGTCTATGGTCGAGCAGACTATGAGTCTGGTGTCCAAAGCCCCAACCCAGTGGGACAAGTTCCTGACTCTCTGGAAGTTTTTGCCTTGAAAGAAAGTTTTTCTGTTCTACAAACAAATAAAAAATCCCAAGCCATTTCCACCGTGTCCAAATCCAGACAGTGGCGAGAGTCTGTGGACAAAAACGTGCATGTGTGGTGTCTGGGTCAAGATGGCCCACCTCCCTTCCTACTCTGGACGCTCACTTCCAAAATCCCTTTGACAGGGACAGATACCACCTCACAGCAGGAACAGCTCTATCCTAGTTCCAGGCTAGGAATTCCATATCACAGAGGTTGTCAATTGTATTCTTTCATTTTGGCATTCCTGGAGCCAGCAAAGAGCCTAGTATGTGGAAGAGGCTAAACAAACAACAACAACATCCCCACCCCTACCCCCATTGAATGAATGAATGAATGAATGAATGAATGAAATGGTGAGACTCTAGGGCCTGATGTGATAAGCCTCAGTCCCAAAAGCTCACCATGCCCTCCCGGTCTCCTGTCCTAAGAATCACCAAACACTCCTGAATGGGGCACTGGAGCCTGTTGGTCCCTATCCCCATCCTTCCCTCCACTCTGTGTACCCCACCTGGGTTGAAGAAAGAGGCCAGAAGTAAAAAACAATTCTTGAGTGGCCACAGTGACTACCTTGATGGAGCCCCACTGCTTGCAATCCCCACAGGTCCAAGAGAACTAAGGCCTGAGGCCCCATGCTGGTGCCTGGTGAGCAGGAGGAAATTGGTCCACTATTAGGGCCCATGATTTGTCTATACAAGAAGCAAAATTAACTAGAACAGCTAATTAATCAGAGAAATGTGTAGCATCTCTGTTATTTTTAATTCCTCACCCACATTAATGCATTATTGGTTTACTTTAGAACTAATTCACAGCCTGGTCTTGATACCCTTATCTCAGGGTTGCCAGCTCCAGGCTAGACGCAGAGCAAACTCCGAGGCTGATTTCTGTGTGCTTCAAATCATCTCTAAGCACATTAGAGTCACATAAACAGGACATGTAATGAGACAGCCCTACTTTGCTTTGATACTTTTAATTACCAGTCTGAGAAAGGCAAGGAAGAGGAGGGGAGGCCCAGGAGAGATGCCTGTGGCCTGGTGATGCATGTACATTTTCTGCTGCAGAAATAAAGTCAAAATCAGCTAGCTCTTCCCTGAGCACTTTCCCTGCCTTGCGGGTGCCAGCAGCAGAGAGACACGGGGAACACACAGGGGTGACATGTGGCCCATGCTGATTCAGTGTACACAGAACAAGGTTCCTTTTTCAGAACGGAGTTTCCTTTTCCTCACAGAATCCTGGCAATTTGGCAAAGAAATCTCCTGGACAGGAGATAACCAAGCAGGGATTTTCTCCTTCCTTGTGCAAACATTTATTCATTTAATAAACACATTTTGAGCACCTATTCTGTACCAGGCACTTTTCTAACTATTGACAATACATCAGTAAACAAAAGAAATGTCAATCCTGGCCCTCATGGAACTCCATTCTAGCAGGAAAAGATAAACATAATACTAATTATGATAAATAAGTGCATTCCATAGTTGTTAATGTCCAGAGAGTTATTCACACGTCTTGCATTTCTGCACATCTTGCAAGTGAGGAACTGATCGCTTCTTGTTCTGCATTATGTTTTCAAGGATGTTTGTCCAGCAAACAGTCTTGGGGGCTAGAGATAATATCTTCTGCTGCAGCAGAGGCAGACATACTGACTAGCCAGTTTAATACAATTATGGTTTCTTCTGGAGCAAAGGACAAGCACGGTTACTATCCATGATAAAAGGTTCGGGTTCCCTAGCACAGGCTCCTCTCCTACTGTGTGTGCAGGTATCATCTGGTCCTCTTCATATCGCCCTACGGGAACTGGGGTTCAGGAACCTGGTATGAGAATTGGATTAGACAAAATGAGATGAACTTTGTCCCTGATGTTTGTGAGAATGACCAATGTGCCACCTCCACACTCAGAGACATTGAAGTCAGCTTCAACCCACTGTCCAGGGTTGTTTCTGAGGACAGAATTGCCCTGGCCTTTCTCCTGGCAGGTTGAGGTGAAGTCTGTGTGATTGATACCATATTCTGCATACCAGGAAGGCTCCTGAGAGGGCGAGGCACACTGCGGTAGAAGGTAGGTGGTGTCTAAGTGCCCCCGAAGCTCCTCTCCGTGATTCCTCTGCCCTTGAGGACCACTGAGCACTCTTCCCCCAGAATGATCAGTCCGTATCTCCCTGCATGTTGCTGGCGATCGTTCTCATTTTCCCTTGGATATTGCTCTCGCCTCCCTAACTAGGTTGTAAACCCAGGCCAGATACCACGTGTCTAGGGCTCCAATCTGTCACACACCTGGCAGAGTGCTCTGCTCACCATAAACCATCAATAAATTCTTGGTGACAATAACAACAAGCCTCCTACTCAGTGCCAAGCATGGCACCTGTCCTCACCTCATGTAACCTGTGCCTGAGTCGGGGAGGGAAGAGGAATTCACACCATAGCGGGGCTGCTGGGGCCACAGGGTCCAAGCCACCCCTCCTGCCAGCCTGCTCTGTCCAGCTGCCCGCCTCCCAGAGGCACAGCCACCCCCACTCCCACGCTTCTCAGTGAAGGGACAGGCTACTCCTCCCCCACCCCCAAATGTCCCAGGAAAGAAGGAGGTGGGAAAGGCTGGTTAAGTACTTTCCCTGTCTGCATCTTGCTCCCCCAGCCTCCGCGACTATTATTGGTAAGTGAACCAATTTTCTCCCCTGACATCTGTAGCTCTTAGCAGTGAATATATTTGAAAAACCCTTTATGATTACTTGAAATCTTCCCTGCAATTTGATTCTTGATATTTCTCTTTACTCACTGAATGATTCTTTTAACTCATTATTTCTTACACTGTAGACCTGCCCATCTCCCCACCGCCACATGCCACCTTGGATATTTATCCTCTCTCTCCTACAACCAGGTGGAGGGCACCTCCACCTTCCTCAGCTGTCTTCCCCACTTCTTCTCCAGGCTGAAGACATCCCCTTCTGGAAGCTTCACACCCAGCGCAGGATTTTGTGAAGAGGAAGATTTCTCAGGGGAAGAGAAGGGGTCTCTTCCTTCCCCACCTACTATGAACCTTGTACAACACCCCCTGCCTGTTGTCATGATTACTTCCAATTCCTTCTAGAACACTTAGTGTTCCAATCACAGCATGTGAAGTGACTTTTCCTCCAGGATAAAAATACAGTTAGAGATTAGTAATGATACTAGTGATCCTAATAACAATACAAAGCAGAATGGGTCTCAGAATGGGTCTCTTGGTGGGGGAATGTGGTAGGGTCTAGGCGGTGCATGAGCTTCATTTGGCATTAAAGACGCTGCTACAATGTATTTTCCCATGGCACATTGGTAGTTAAGGTTCTAAAGACAAAAATTGTAGTGGGATCCCAGGTTAATGCTGCTACATTTCCCAACTCCTATGAACATGTGTCCAAGCAGTGTTAAGAGAGTGAGCACAGCCCCCACAGGAAATGTCCTGCTTGAGACTTCTGCTGACTTTGCACTGCCAGACTCTCAGGATCCCCCTTGATCTGGACTCCAAGTATCTTTTCATTGGCACCAACCACCATGCCATTTATCCATTTATTTATGTTACGAGTGGTTCCCAGGCACTTAGTATGTACCAGGAGTTATGCCTCGAGCTAGAGGGGCCAAAGAGGAATAAGCCAGGTTCCTGCTCCATGAACTCACAGTCCAGCATCAGAGACAGACACAGAAGGAGCTAGAATACAGCCAGGATTGCAAGAGATAGACTAGCTGGAGGTTAAGAGTACAGATTCAAGAGTCAGGCTATTTAGGATTTGAATGCCAGCCACTGTTTGGTAATTGTGGGACCTTGAGCAAGTCTCTTAACTTTTCTGGGCTTTAATTTCCCAATCTATAAAATGGGGATAGTAACAGGATCTACCTTACAGGACTGATACGAGTAATATATGAAAAACCATTAAGGACAGAGTCTGGCAGATGGTGAATGCTATATAAATGTTAGCTCTCCCTGCTAAAAGGAGAGATGGATTCAGTTTGCTAGTACCTTTGCTTGAAAGAGGTCTTATTATATAGATCATCATTTTACTTTCAAGGTTTCTGTTTTCAGGACAAAGGGAGATGAGAAGACTCTCCTCCATTTCTCAAAAGGGAAAGCTGAGACCTAAAGTGGTTGTGAAGACCATTTGGTGGGGGAAATGTACCCTAAAGAAATCAGCTGAGTCACAGAGACAGAGTGTGCCTTTTGCTGACTGCTCAAGGGTGTCCCTTGATCCCATCGTCTCCTATCTGGAGAAAGCATGTCTCTACTTCTATCCATGGCTCAAGAAGTGGGTGTGGAACCCATTCCCTCCAGAGGGGCTCATGGGGTGAGGGCACAGAACTTCCCAGACACCCTTCCTCTGGCAGCTGCCTCACTCCAAGGGACCATTTGCCCCCAACTACCTGGCGGATGTCTCTAGCTGCCTTTGCTCTGGACTGATGTGAGGGTCGCATTTCCATCTGGACCAGGAGGTTCAGAGAGCAGACCACATCCCCCAACCAGAGTGGAAGGGCCCACAGCTAAAGCAGGATCTCCAGGTACATGTGGAGTCCTCAAAATGGGCTCTGCCCACAGGGCTCAGGTCTGATTGTGGGGGGTGGGGCTGAGAGGCAGGTGCTGTGAATCATGGAAGCTTCTTTGAGGCTGGAGCATCCTATTCTCCCCGACATGCTGCTTACACAGATTGGGTTCTCATGATGGGACCAGGCAGCCCCATGAGATGCATCCACTGCCCCATGCACAGGAACCCCCACTCTAGGTTCATTCATCAAGATAATGTGGGCACAGCTGGGGTGATGCACTGCTCAGAAAAGCCCACAGGGAGGAGCCAGAGGGCACCTCGTCTCCATCCATTGGGCAGGGAGGGGCCTCCCATGAAGTGTAATGAAACCTCCAGGCATTTACTGTTTAGCGTTGCAGCTAAAGGAATTCACATCTATTAAATAATACGCTTCAGTCCTATGTGCTAGCCAGGGCCCACCGTCCCATTTCACAGATAAAGAAACCGAGGCTTAGAAAGGGGAAGAGGCTTATCCTGGGCACATGGCTCATAAGGGCAGCACAGCCTCTACAGTCAAGTTCTCCTAGCTCTGAATGCAGGGCCCTTCCTCAGTCCTCACCGCAGTGTGCATGAGATTTCTGCCTGCGTTTGCGTTCTTAGCAGGGGAAGAGCTCAGAAACACAGAGCCAGAGGAGGAAGGCCGAATGGGATGCATCCACATCTCAGGAAGCCAGAGGAATTCAGTTGTCCCTTTCCAGGTCTGGTTTTACCCCTGCCGGGCAGCCTGGGGTAGAAGTTGTAGAGTGAGTGTGCACGGGGAGCAGCAGGATGACACCCGTGGCCCAGCACAGCAGGGCTGCTGCGGCTGGAACCGTTACTGCAGTGATTAATTATGCACCTTTCATGCAGAACCTCTGGGTTCCTGAGGATGCCTGTCAAAATTGCAGGGTTCGGCAAACTGCAGGGCACCAACCCAGAACCACCATCTGGACCCATTGGGCTGGGGAGGGAGGTAGAGAAAAGGCTCTGACCTACTGAAGTTCTGGGCACTGGCACAGGCCCCCTCTGCCTGGTGATGGTGGCTTTGGGAGGGGCTCTTTTGTTGCTTGCTCTGAAAGGTTTAAGGACCTCACCAGCTTCAACTACCATTTATGAGGACCTCAGCTACTTTCATGAGTCTGAGTCCTTATGCATCATCCCCACAGCAAGCCCATTTTCCAGATGAAGAAACTGAGGTGCAGAGGCACGAAGAAGCTGCCACAGTCACGCAGCACAGAACAGGGTTCAGTCCACTTCACACTACTAGGCCCCTCCAGCTGCTTTATCAAGACTAGGAAAGAGGAAGAGTACTCATAGCCTCCAACCTGACGACCAAGGTCCCTGCTATCCCTTAGTAATCCGTCTCTTTTAGAGAAATCATTCAGGAGTCCCCACATAATCACACTCCTCCCTGCATTCCTTCATCCGAGATGCACATGTTCATCTGGTCTGGATGGTAGGTGGGGGCGGAGTAAGTGGGAAGGGCAGGAGTGGCACCACCACCCAAGCACGTGCAAATGGAAACACCCCCCTGCAAGTGTCCACGTGCCTCTTCTCCAGGCATGGGCTGGAAATACTTGAATACCAGACTAACATCTCCTAGCTTCTGGGCTACTTCAACTTCTCATTGTCTAGTTTAATAAACTGAGGTGCTCAGGGCTTTTAGGATCAGGAGTTAAGAGGCTGGAGACAAAGGCCAAGAGCATCCAGGCCAAATGGAGCACTGCCACCCGTGGAACCAGCAGCCCCTTGCACGAAGTATGCAGAAGGCATAGTTCTGCAGCTACCAGGCAAGCTCGAGCATGTGTGTTGAGTGCCCATTGGAAGGGCCTAGGTGTGGAGCAGGTGCAAGGAGTTTGCCTCTGTCCTCAGGAGCTCCCCCTGGTGGACGAGATAGGAAATGTGTGGCTGCATCTCCCGTATGACTGGTGCTGCCCTAGCGTTCCACCAGACATGCAGCACTCTCAGGAGTAGTTCTGGGGGTGGGGAGGGAGGCAGAGGAGCTTTCAGAAGCCAGGGGAATAAGGAATGGGGATAAAGCTCTCACCTGAGGTGTCTACAGTGAGGACAGTAAGAATAGGAGAAAGGCAGCCGAGAAGGAGCAGAGGACATGGCATAAAGCACAGTGCTGTCCTGGGAGGTGTCAGGCAAGCCTGGCATGAGGCAAAAGAAGAGCCCAGGTCACTGAGAACTTAACGTTCATTGTGCCAGCAGCCGGGCTCGGTGCTTTGCCAGCTTTAGCTCATTTAATCCTCATCACCCTGCGAGGATAGAGACGATAGTTTTCTCTTCCAGCCAATGAGAAAACTGAGGCTCAGAGAGTCTACTCACTTGCCCAGGCTTGCAGAATTGGAAGAGACAGGCCCAGGGCTCACACAGGACCTCTGTCTCTGCCCAGCTCTGGCCTGCCACTCTGCAGGTCCAAGCAACTGCTGGGCTAGCTGGAGGAGGGGGGAAGGGAAGGCCAGTGACTCTGCATCAGGTGTGACTGGATGCAGCTAGACTGAGGGACACTCTGACATGTGGACAATGCTTGATTCTGTGACAGGCCCCCACCAACGCCTCACATCTGTAGTGAAGTAGATAGGAAACTTACTACAAGCTGCTAGAATGTGTCCTGGGCCCCATCTGCTGAGGATGTATAAGAGTCCAGAGAAGTCAAAAGGGGGACACGGTTCACCCTCTCTGGTGTCCCTCTGCATGGCCAGATTATATTAGGACCCACCCTAATTCATTTACATCATTAGAGGCCCTCTCGGCAGATACAGTCACGTTCTAAAGTTGTGAGGATTACGGCTTCGGTATATGACTTTAGAGGGGCCATAATATTTCACCCTCTGGGTGCCTCAAATTCACGTCCTTCTCACATGCAAAATACATCCTCCCTACCCCAAAAGCCCTAGAGTCTTAATCCACTCCAGCATCCAGCTGGAGCTGCAAGGCTGGGACCCAAATTGCTGGAGACAGTCAAGGTAGAGAGGGGGGTGCTATTGGGCCTGCAGCTCCATATAGCAGAGTCTAAGCTTTGGGGGAGGCTGCCATCAATGCACCCAAAGCAAATGGTCAGACCCTAAGATCTCACCAGGCCAGGGCCATCCTCACAGAAGAGGGTGAGGCGGTGAGGACAGGGTAGGATGAGAGGACAGGAGGGTACAGAGGCTGTGCAAGAGTGACTATAAGAGAGCCGTCTGCCTGTTCAGCCTCTGTGGGAACAACCAGATGTATGTGAGTGTGAGTGTGTGTGTGTGTGTATGTACCTATGCATGCCCATGCATGTGTGTGTGTGTGTGCATGCATGCAGACGTGTGTGTGTGTGCTTAAACACCATTATTGGTTTGTGTTCTCTGCATCTGCAGCTCAGAGACACAAGGGCCAAGATGATGGATCTATTGATTAACATTTTCATTCACTTCAAGATATGAAATGTGAGTCCCTTCTGAGATACATTTTGCTGGAGGCAGATGCCTTTACCTTGAATGTTATTGAGCAGCATCGTGTCCTGACCTCCAGAAGATGTGGGCCCCCTAGGGAGGTGAGGAGGGTCCTGATACTATGCAGCCTTTCCAGAGTGGGAAAGAAACACCACAGGGACCTGAGCCCGGGAAATAGATGGCTTCCAGGATGAGGGATATTTTGTAGTTATTTCTGGGGAACCCTGCAGAGCTGGCCCTGCCAACCCAATCTTGAGTCTGTGGTGACCTTGAAGGTCCTCAGAGTGAGAAGTTCTCAGGCTTTGCTGCATATGTTTTATCTGAGGAGCTTGTTAAAATAATGGACTTCAGATCTTTAGTTTGGAGATCTCGAGGAGTAAGGTCTGGGACCCTGCATTTCACCAAGCAGCTCAGAGGAAGATGGTGCCCCTTTGACCAGCACTTCCTGTTCCCTTATCAGAGTGATCAGCTGGAGCAGAATGTGGTGCTCAGGCTTCCTGACTACACCATATCCCAATCACTGATCACCCCACATGGCACATGTCTTTCCAGGAAAAGGGAAGACCCCTATGAGGGCATTATTAACCCTTTCAGAGGCATTAGAAGTAATGTCTTCCCACACCTCTGTCAACATCCTACAGCCAAAGACCTCCAAGAACAAGGCAGTAGGGGAAAAGTGGGTTTATCACTTGCTACAGTGAGGGAGAACATGCACCATGTGGACTGCAGGGCATCTCAGGAAGAGGACAGAGCTAGACAGAAGCAGTTATAGGACTTGGGCTTCAGTTATGTGATTTGGGGGAGGATCCGAGGAGGCTGGGGTTTGCTCAGGTTTGAGTGCTGTCAGAAAGTAAGGACAATTCCAAGATTGGGTGTTAATCAGCTTGATTTAGAGGCAGGGCAACCTGAAGCAAGGCTAGAGCTGTAACTGGTGAAAGGACAGCAGTCCCTCATGTTGGCTGGGGGAGGGGGTGTTTGGCATTTTATGGTTTGGATGATGTTCATGTTTCGTTTGCATTCAGACATGATTGTGGAATAGACTTGGTTTTGCCTTGATCTATCATGGTCCTGGGTGTCCTTGTCTAATGCTGATGTCCTGTGACATTGTTTCTATTCAAGGGGCTGTTCAGACTCCAGGGGCTGCCCTCCTCTTTCTCACCGCCCTGTCCTGCCCCTGCCCCTGCCCACTAAATTAGGCACTTAGTGGGCTATCCAGAGGAAGGAGTGCAACAGCCAGTATGACCCACTTTTATCCTCCAACCTCCAGCCACTCTGAGTGATCCCCCATACAGTTCCCAGGGTCTTGTCACCAGTTCCAGACACAGGGTCTGCTACTTGCTCTGGTTGCTCCCTTCCCAGTGGTGGATTTCTCCTCCTATCCCTTTAGCCACACCTCCTCCCACTACAAAAATGCCCTGTGCAGAAATAACCCCTCTCTGTTCCTTCGTGTCTTGATTTTGAGTTGCTGCTCTGCACAGGATTCCAATGTAGTAAGGACCATCTCTATCGAGAGCCCCTAAGTCACTCTTGCCCTACAATACTTGGTCCAGCCAGTCCCTCATAGAAGAGTAATGAGC
Organism: Canis lupus baileyi; assembly: GCF_048164855.1. Lineage (NCBI taxonomy): Eukaryota > Metazoa > Chordata > Mammalia > Carnivora > Canidae > Canis > Canis lupus. The sequence continues at coordinate 63,108,393 of NC_132844.1, read as the reverse complement.
AGGTAAGTGGTGCGTGAGATGTGGTGGTTAATGCTGCTCTAGTGTGGATTTGGGTAATGGTACTTACAGTGATAGTAATCATTGTAATCATGACAGGAAGAGTGATGGGAGGGAGTGTTAAAGATGCAGGTTGGGGTGGTGATGGGTGTGACAGTGGTGACAGCAGTGATGGTGATGCTACTTTTGTGGTTGTGATGGTGATGATAGAGTTCATGACCATCACAGAGATAGGGATGACAATAGTCATGATTATGATGGAGATGAGGGTTTTTTTTTTTAGATTTTATTTATCTATTCATGACAGACAGACAGAGGCAGAGACACAGGCAGAGGGAGAAGCAACTCCCACAAGGAGCCTGATGTGGGACTTAATCCCAGATTCTGGGATCAGGACCCGAGCCGAAGGCAGATGCACAACCACTGAGACATCCAGGCATCCCAATGGAGATGAGTTTGATACCCTTAAGGCCTTTCATGGCATTCACAGAATAATCTCAGAGAGTTTATTAAGTCATCCACTTATTTCTTCAGGCAAAAAGACTAAATTAATTTCTAAGGTTGCCCGTGGGCAGATAATGATGCAGAAGGAAGCTGGTACAACAGATCTTCTGTGGCACCTACTTCCACATCGGCAGCCCTGTTTCCAGGCCCATGGACAGGAGATGCCGATGCCTGCTGTGTTTCTAACAGTGTCCAAGGACAGAGAGGGGCTTGCTGATGGGCACTGACAGTTGTGAGGCACCTGGGGAGGCTCAAGAGACCTGTCTCTAACAAGGGGTGTCATATGCAGGTGTGGTCAGGATGGATACAGGATAAATATCCTGGGGCCCCAGAGCTGGGGCTGTCCCACAGGGCAGGGGCACATGGAGCAGGTAATCTGGACCAGGCCACTCACAAGTCAAGATGCAGGAAGGTTTGGTGAACTGAATCTAAGTGAAGGGGCAGGAGTGGAGAAGGGGAGCTGACAATCTAGGATAGAACAGGTTGGGGTGAATTTGGGGGAGGATCTGAATGTTCTTCACTTTGAGGATCTTCCCGTTGACAGAAGGCACAGATTCTCTGCTCCTCTGCATTATGGGGAAGTCAAATCAAGATTGCCTCCAAAAATAGACTGTGATACCCCTCCCCCCAGCTATAGGAACACCCTATATAGGAGTGACTGACTTCTCAGGACAAGGAAAGCCCATCCTATAGGCTGTTACACTCCCCCCTCATCCTGACTATACCTTATATGGTCTCCATGACTTCATCTCTCTCTGGGACACCTAGGACTCTGGGGCACAGAGGTTAGGGACCTGAGGTTTGGAAGGAACCCCAGGGAACTGTGAATCACACGGGGACCTTCAAGAAGCTTACCATTCAGGGAATCAGCCACATAAATTTCCTAAGTGGAGACTATGCTCGCTCAGGATCCATTCATGAAAATATAAATGACTTTAGATATTCCCATCAGAGGTCAGGAATACAAGAAATTGGTTACATGAATGTTAGAAGAACTGAAAGACCAGAATAGGGAGGAAAAACAACCAGAGGTCAGCAACAGCAGGAAGCCACTATGACCCTTAGGGCTGGAGGGACAATAGGAGGTGCAGGTATCAGAAACCACAAGACAACACTATTTGGCAGAGGCTGGAACTATGTTGAAGATTCAGTCACCCCAAAGATATCCACTGAAGCAGGGTGAGAGAGGGAGAAATACCTTGGCCTCTCACTTTTTTTGTTCCTGTGATCTCTTTCTGTTGCTCCCGTTGGCTGACCTAATGAGGAAGTGTAGTGTGCACACGGGCAGGGAGTAGATCTGGAAGCAAATAGCCATTGACCACTCTCTGTTCCAACTTTAGGAAATTGAACTACATTAGGATCTTGGGAGGTCTAATACCCCTTCTTCCACACTCAGTTCAGAGTTTCTGAAATAGATACAGGAACCAAGCAGCTGGAACCCAAGATATAATCTTTAATACCACTGCAACAGTGGACACTGCCTTTAGGTAGGGTCTCTTAGCCAGGTGGGCTTGCTAACACCTCATGCCTGAATTTTTAAAAAAAATTTTATTTAAATTCAATTTGCCAACATATAGTGTAACACCCAGTGCTCAACCCATCAAGTGCCCTCCTTAGCCGTCATCACTCAGTTACCCCACCCCCCATCCACCTCCCCTTCTGCAACCCTTTGTTTGTTTCTCAGAGTTAGGAGTCTCTCATGGTTTGTCTTCTTCTCTAATTTTTTTCCCCAGTTTCCCTCCTTTCCCTTATAATCCTTTTCACTATTTCTTATATTCCACATGAGTGAAACCATATGATGATTGTCCTTCTCCAATTGACTTATTTCACTCAGCATAACACCCTCCAGTTCCATCCACGTCAAAACAAATGGTGGATATTTGTCCTTTCTGATGTTGTGCCTGAATTTGACAAGATTCAGTGAGTCTCAGGCAGAGCTGGACACCTGCAGTCCCACCCCCATTCTGTGGTGGAGAGGAACAGAAAATCTGTGCCTTCTGTCAGCAGGAAGATCCTCGAAGTAGAGAACAATCAGATTCTCCCCCAAATTTGCCAACAGAGAAATTGCCTCCTCCCAAGGGCAATGAGAGACTCAATGGAGAGAGGAAAGGATTATTTCTCTAATAAATGTCCCTCCTCAGGGAACTGGAGACTAGCTGACAGGAAACCACTGGGTCTCCAGTTGGGAGTGCTGGGTCACCTCTACAACATCCCCACCAAGTGATTGTTCAGCTGCTCTTGAAAATGGTCAGTGGTGGGGACTCAGTATCATCCGAAGTAGTCCATTCCATCATCACCCACTTCCAGTGGCTCAAATATTCATATACTAACATAAGATATTCCTGTAATTTCTATTTCTCCCTTGGGGGCTTCACACAACACCTCTGATCTTTCCTCAACAAGGATCCTTCAGTAAGTGCATCTTCAACATCGCCTTGTTGAAGATGTACTTAACGATGGCAAGTACATCACCCCAAGACACAAATTCTCCAGGCTCAAAACTTCCAGTGCCTTCTATTTTCTCTTACATGTCCATCGTTTTCCAACTATTCAGCACCCTGGTCACCTCTCTCTGGACAAACTGAGTTGGTCAATGTTCTTTTTAAGGTGTGTACCCAGAACCAGTCACACTGAGAAATCACATGGTGGTCATCTCCACCGTAGAGCCCTTTGGTGTAAGCGGTTTATATTTTTTATCATCAATCATTGAAATGGGGAAAATTATTTCCCCACTTGGAGTTGGGGAAACTGAGGTTCAGAGAAGGTGTGACTTACCCAGGTCACATAGATAGCAAGCGACTTGGGTAGTCAGATCACAAAGCCCATGTTCATTCCACTATGACAAACTATTCCCAATGCTAAATGCAAAGCAGTGAGTAGCCAACCTGTAGAATCTGAGGCTGAAGAAACAGGAGAGTGAGAGCCTGCAGCTCTGGATCTGCCTCAAATGGGGGGAAGACAAAAGGGGAGCAAGTGGGATCCTGAGCCCTGGTCCCGCCCCTGCTCTGGCATGGACGCTGCAGCTTGTCGGGCTTTTTGGGTCCCTGCCCTCTTGGCTGGGAGATACTATCCTTCCTCTCCCAACAAACCTGAAGATGGAGGAGCATAGAGCAGCAGGGTCTCCTAGCTCCTTGCCGACAGGAGACCCCAAAAACACAGAGCCACGGTTTTCTTGGGTTTATTTGAATGTGTTTTAGGCAAATAGCTTCAGTAGAAACATTCATCTCTGACTGTAACTGAATAAAGTCCTGAGCTGTTCCCAGTGCCAGAGACAGAAATCACGTGTTAATAATTCATCGGAGGTGTGTGTGTGTATGTGTGTGTAAGGCTACCTGAGAACAAGTCTCATATTTCTCATTTATAGCTTCTGATACCATCTGACAGAAATCCGTTCTTAAGTGAAATATTGATAGGTTTACTCTGCAATCTTAAGCGTGCCTCCTAAATTGCTGTAATTAAGGCTAGCAAAGAGGGGTGGCGGCAGAGAGGGGAGACTAGAGATGCTGGGCCTGAGAACACACACACACACACACACACACACACACACACACACACAGAGTTGCCCAGAAGAGAGGGGATGGTTACATTCCCAGAAAGAGTTTTAAAAAGGCAGCTGATAGTGGCCAAATGGCCATCTCTGTGACCACATCTGCTTGTCACTTGTGTGGTTCAGCAAACCCAACACATGGAGGACAAGGAGATGGCCACCTCAGGAGGAGAGTTGCAGCCCCTCCTTCAGGAAGGACCCCCACCTGGGTGGCCTAGATGATCCCGGCTGCCCAGCAGATGGGGAGGTGGTGATGTGGGCAGGCCAGGAAGGACAAGAATTAGAAACACAGAATGACTGGAGTGAAAGTTTGTCTTGCCCAGCAATTGCACTGTTGGGGATTTACCCCAAAGATACAAATGCAGTGAAACGCCGGGACACCTGCACCCCGATGTTTATAGCAGCAATGGCCACGATAGCCAAACTGTGGAAGGAGCCTCGGTGTCCAACGAAAGATGAATGGATAAAGAAGATGTGGTTTATGTATACAATGGAATATTACTCAGCTATTAGAAATGACAAATACCCACCATTTGCTTCAACGTGGATGGAACTGGAGGGTATTATGCTGAGTGAAGTAAGTCAGTTGGAGAAGGACAAACATTATATGTTCTCATTCATTTGGGGAATATAAATAATAGTGAAAGGGAATATAAGGGAAGGGAGAAGAAATGTGTGGGAAATATCAGAAAGGGAGACAGAACGTAAAGACTGCTAACTCTGGGAAATGAACTAGGGGTGGTGGAAGGGGAGGAGGGCAGGGGGTGGGAGTGAATGGGTGACGGGCACTGGGTGTTATTCTGTATGTTGGTAGATTGAACACCAATAAAAAATAAATTAAAAAAAAAAAAAGAATGGAGTTTATAGCTCCATGGATCAGATCAGAATGAGAAATAGGTCTGGGCAAGTGTGCAAGGATCACCAGGGCTGGGCTTTGCTGGCATGGGGCAGGGTAGGGGGGTGTCCAGACTGGTTTCTTACTTGTTTTCCTTCTATTGGTCATTCTCTTATTGTGTGCCCCCCTTCCCTTCCCCTTGCTTTCTTCCTCCTCCTCTTCCTCCTTCCTTCCCCACTTCCTTCTTCTCCTTGCTCTCATCCTCCTTCCTTCCTCCTTTCTGTCTGTCTCACAGGCAGTATCAGAAGTAATGGTAAACATTTATCAGAGAGACTTTAATTAAAATGTTAAACACTCAGCTGCAGCCCAGCTACTTCCCGACACTATGTGTCCTCCCAGCACTTCATTATTTAAGGAAAAGAGTGGCCTTCCTTCTGTAAAGGAGAGATTAACATATTAATGGGAGGTAATTATGCTCTAGCCAGGCTCTGTGTAGTGGAGTCCCAGGTAGTAGCTTCAATGGACCATCCCCCAGAGGGCTGGTTGTACACCTGCTCAGGTGTGCCTTTGCCCTCCAGACCCCTGAGTGGAAGCGGGAGGCCGAGTTCCCTTCTAGAGACTCTTTCTTTCAGTCTGAAAACACTCCATCCTGATGGGTAAATGCAAGAGTTAGAGGGAGGTGGGAGGGGAAGCAGCAAAGTGTGGCAATGAGGAAAAGTGGGGAGCAGTGGGCAGGGCCGGTGGCATGGGAATGGGGACACCATAACTGTCAGTGAAAGATTTTCAGCCGCAGACACAAAAGGATATGACAGAAAGGAGGCTGTCACCTTTCAGATTAGGGGGTTGCAGTGGGGGGTGGGGGTAGGGTGGGAGGAGAAATAAGATCTGAAGTGGGGTGTTCTGGAGGGGCTGGAAGTCTTGCTCCTGTAGGTTTATTTATTCATTCATCCATTCATCAGTTGCTATTGTACATGAGCAACATGCCAGCCGCTGTATCATGCACTGCGCGCCAGAGCTGCAAATTCAATCCTTGGCCTCAAGGAACAGTCTGATACCTGGTCATTTGTCTGTCTCCCTGAGACAGAGACTCACGTTTTCAGCATTTCCAAGGTGCAAGGGTCATTAGAAGGAGGAAAGGCTGTGAGAGGCATAGAGGTGGGCAGGAAGAGAGGCCCCCTCCCTACCACACCCACCACTCACCCTAAGACAGACAAGAGCACAGATCCCAGCATGTGACACCTGGAGGCCTTCGGTGCCACTGGATTAGTCGAAATGTCTCCTTGTTTAGCTGAGGGATTGAGCCCAGAGGAGGTGTGATGCTACCCGAAAGCTACACAGCTAGTCTTAATGGAAGGGGTAGCAAAGCCAGGACAAACCCCACAGATACTTCTTAAGTGGTGACATCAGACAGGGGATATTGTCCACAAGAACGCACCTGTGTCAGACCAGGTTCCTGTGTTTGGCCAGCACCTGGCACGATGCTGGCTGTCTCACAAGTGCTTACTCAGAGTTACAGGCAAACAGAGAGCATCCCAGCCAGGCCACCTCCCCACCAGCCTGGCTACATGCCTGGAAGCCAGACCTAAGGCTAGAAACTGTGGCTCAGAAAGTTTTCAGGAAAATGTATGTACCTAGTTCTCCATCCTTGTCCTAACTAAGGAAATTGAGTCGTGTGTGTGTGTGTGTGTGTGTGTGTGTGTGTATAAAAGAAAGTAATCACATTTGGGGGGCTAAGAGGGGGACAGGCTAACTTTCCTAGTGGTGTTTGGAAGCATGGTGTGGGAGACAAGAGTTCAACAGATCTGGACCCAAATCCCATCTCAAAAGCTTTGTTGCCATACAGTCCTCTCCAAGTTAGTAAAGTTTCTGGATTCTTGTTTGCATCATTTGTAAAACAGGCACAATAAAGCCTATCATCCCCAGAAGGTATAAGGATTAGCATATATGTAGAGCTGCTGGTGTAGTGAGCCCCAGAAGGAGATGAATAATGATAGGACAGGAGCCAAGCATCTTCTGAACAGGCACCACTCAAACTCAGGAGTTCCTGAGAACAAGACACACAATCTTGGGATTTGTTTTTTTTTTTTTTTTTTTTTTTTAAGATTTTATTCATTCATTCATGAGAGACAGAGAGAGAGAGAGAGAGAAAGAGAAAGAAAGAGGCAGAGACATAGGCAGAGGGAGAAGCAGGCCCCATGCAGGGAGCCCGATGTGGGACTCGATCCCGGGTCTCCAGGTTCACGCCCTGGGCTAGAGGCGGCGCTAAACCGCTGCGCCACCCGGGCTGCCCAATCTTGGTTTTTTGTTTTTTGTTTTTTGTTTTTTTTTTCAATCTTGGGGTTTTTAAAAAACATTCCACAGAAGATCTACTAAAATAAACACTCAATGCAGGTAATTGGGAATTAACTCACATTTCACACCATGAGGCATTATGGGCAAAAAAAGCAAAAGGAAGACTTGATGTCCTTCCTATTACCATACACAAGACTTAACTCAGTTACATCATGTCTGCACTCCAGCCTTCTCTATCTGGCAAGAACCGGGAAGCCAGCACAGGGTCTGTGAACCCCTGATGGATATGCTGTGTATCTGCTCATTTTTCAGACAAAAGATTTGTGGTTTTCCTCAGGACCCCTTCCCTCAGGAAATCCTCCAGTCTATGGGGGAGATTCATATGGTGCCCTCAATCTGAGGTGGAAACAGCTCTGTCCTCAGGGAGCTCACATCTGATGAAGGAGACACAGCTGTTGTTCCTAGGCATACCTCAGTCTGAGGGAAACAGAAAATATCGAAAACAATTTAAGAGCTCTCACACATGCCAAGCAATATTTTACCAGAAGATTCTGGGCAGGGTTATAGCCACGCCCCTTCACCCCTCCTCTGCAGCCCCTCCAAACCTTAAGGCTCAGGCTAGATTCAGGCAGCACGTGGTTACAGACCCTTCGGCGAGCAATTAGTATTCTAAACAGGAAATTAATTTGTCCTACACATATGAGAACTTAGTAATTTGTTTCACTTTTATTTTATTGTCAGATAGGATTCATTTTCTACATGATTTTATGGTTGGATAGGATTCATTAGATATTTTCCCCCAACTACTTCTCTCTTAAAAAAAAAAAAAAAAAAAGTCCCTCTCAATCTGCAGAGCCAGTGGTTGAGCTGGCCTTAGCTCTTTCTTCGATGACTCCTCGCAAGTACCCATTCCCACACCGTAGCCCCGGGTTCTGCTCCTCAGTCTCACTGTAATTTGCAACTCGGAAGAACCAAGTACTGAAATAGAGATAAATCTCCCTGGAAGCTCCTGCAATGGGACCTTTGATAATAGAGTGGTAGGGACAGTTCATGGCTCTGAGGCTCCTTCATGTTATTTACTGGCATTGCCATCCTCACTCTCTCAGAGTAACTACTCCAATTTATTTAACACCCACCCTGGTCTCTTCACTTTGTTACCTGCTTTTGCTTCCACCTCTGCCCCAACCCTCCTTATCCTGTGGCCACTGAGAACAAACCCCCCATGGGTGTCTGGACAGGCCCCTAAAAGCCAACTGTAGCCTATCGAATGAGACTGCTTCGGCCCTGACCACAGGCTCCCCTTTACCTTGTGTCCTGCTCACCAAATCTCATTCATACCCTCAGAGTTGGGTCCCTGCCTTTCTCCCCTTTTGTCATGTAAGCAGTCACTTGGGCTTTATCTCCCTCCTCAGACTGGGGCCTCCTGAGGGTAAGGCAATATCTCCCCCTTCAGACTGGGGCTCCCTAAAGGCAAGGCTGTGTCTTCTCCTCAGACCACGGCCCCTAAGAGTAGGGTGGCGACTGCCTTGCTGGGACTAGAGTGACCAGGGATTCCCTGTCGTGAGGCACCAGCAGGCTATCAATGCTAGAACTGACATAGATGCACGAGTTGATCTACTTTGGGCCACAGCTCACCTCACAAGGGCCTTGGTGGAGAAACCAGTATTGCCTGAGGCAATGGCTAAGGGCTTCTTCCTCCAGAGATGACTGGGCTTCTAAGTCTGGTTTTCCTGGGACGCCTGGGTGGCTCAGTGGTTGACCGTCTACCTTCAGCTCAGGGCACAACTGTGGGGTCCTGGGATCAAATCCCGCATCGGGGTCCCCACAGGAAGCCTGCTTCTCCCTCTGCCTGTGTCTCTGCCTTTCTCTCTGTCTCTCATGAATAAAAACAAAACAAAACAAAAACAAAACAAAACAAGCCTGGTTTTCATCTTTTTATGTCTCTTTTGGGATACTTTTTCAACCAGGCCTGCAGTGGCACAGCCCTAAGCAAATTACTGTGCTGGGGAAACAACAGAGGTCATCACTGGTAGGTACAGACCAGGTGCCAGAAACTCAGCAGCTCCAGCCTCTGCCCGCCCATCCTCCCTCCACAGCAGGTCTCAGCGTCTTCTCTCTGGTCACTGTGAGGCTTACATGAGAGAAGGCGCCTTAACCAGCCCAGAGCCTGGCTCTCCACAGACCCCCCTGCAAGTGGCCTTCCTCCCTGCTTCTCTCACTCCTCTGATCTTATACTCCTCAGCAGACTTGCTGCCTCTGATGTCACCGTAATTTGCTGGTTACATAATGTGCGTCCTCACTGGGTGGCGAGTCTCATTCACTGGAGAGCTTCCAAATTAATAATCTATTATTTATGCCATCCACGGTGTCTCTTCACAGACGTCAATAAAAAGAAAAGCTATATGCAAAGGAAAAGAGAAGGAAGGGAGGGGATCCTTGGGAGCAAGCAGGGCCTGAGGACTGATGTCTTTGAAAGGCTCAGGGCAGGACAGAGAGCCTCAGTGGGGGCCGCTGACCTGACAGAGTCCTTCACGGTGTCTCCGAAGAGCTTATTTTCTGTTTCCTGAAGGGCCAAGGTCAACAGCAGAAGAAAGGACAGGGAAGAAGCAGCTCCCAGGCTTTGCCAGGCAGTCTCCAGCCCTCAAATGTAGACTCCCTCCTTAGACATTGAGGTGGGATAAAGGGGAAAAGATGGAGAGATTGGAGACACAGCCCTGCCCTCAGGGAGCCCCAGTGTGAGGGGAGACACAGCCCTGCCCTCAGGGAGCCCCAGTGTGAGGGGAGACACAGCCCCGCCCTCAGGGAGCCCCAGTGTGAGGGGAGACACAGCCCTGCCCTCAGGGAGCCCCAGTCTGAGGGGAGACACAGCCCTGCCCCCAGGGAGCCCCAGTCTGGAGGATACATGACCTTGCCTTAGGGAGCTCAGTGAAAACATAAACACTTTGCCCTTAGGGAGCACCTGAGTAAAGAAATAAACAAACAAACAAACAAACAAACAAACAAACATGGATACTGCTCCCCCAGACTCTGAAAACATACATTTTCCTCTGGGCAACTGAGAGGAGCTATCTATTAATCTTAGACAGAAACTAGAAGACAAGGGTAAACAGGTGTTTACAAATATCTCGACAGTTCCTCATTAAGTTTGGAGGAAATCGTAAGGACTCATTTGTAAATTTTACACTTTCACACAGTGGACAATCTGCCATCATTTTTGGCTGAACATGGCAGATAGAATATAGTTATTTAGCTCTGATCCCTCCCCAAAGTCTAAAATGTGTGTAAAGGAATAAACAAAATAGAGACAATTATTAGATCTAAGAAAATAAAAAATACTTTAATAAAGTATTAAACCTCACGCAGCTCTTTTCTAAACAGTATTTATACAATCATAAATGTTAATGTAAACATCCAATACTTATTTTTAACCAAAAATTGGGATAAAACCCATTGGGAGAACGGTTGGGAATGTGATTAAGCGGCCGGGGGTAGGGGGTTAAGAGGAAGAATAGCAGAATGCTAAATGCTCAGACTCCAGGGTAGAAAGTCAACAGCTAATGTCTCAGAGGGAAAAATCAAGGGAGAGCCAATAACAGGGAAATAAATACCAAAGGGAAGAGCTAAAGAGTTGAAAGATTGCCCCTGAGGAGAGGGATTCTGGATGGACAGATTGTACCTTGGCACTGTCCCTTCACATTATAAACCTATTTGACTTAAATATATAAAACTCTGATAAAAATAAAAATTAACATTTTTCTAATGATGGAGGATGCTGTCCAATCTTTGCTATCTAGAGGACAATAGGTGCCAGGTTGTTAATTCAATCAGTGGATACAATGTCAGAAGCACATCAGAGGCAGGGAAGCCTGGAGTTGGTGGCACAGGCCACGTCAGAAGTACCGAGCATCGTAACACCCATCCTGCCCAAGTGCACGTGGGGCAGGGACACAAGGCAGTGGCCAGAGAAGCCAGCTCTAGACTAAAAGTATCAGCAATAGATGTTCTCAAAGTGAACACTGGATCAAGTTTGAAGTTCTTGGGGCACCTGGTTGGCATAGTGGTTGAGCCTCTGCCTTTGGCTCAGGTCGTGATCCAGGGGTCCTGGAATCGAGTCCCACATCGGGATCCCTGCAGGGAGCCTGCTTCTCCCTCTGCTGGTGTCTCTGCCTCTCTCTGTCTCTCTCTGTGTGTCTCTCATGAATAAATAAAATCTTAAAAAAAAAAGTTTGAATTTCTTTTATAGCCAAAAACACAGGGCAGGGAGAATAAAGTGCATTACTTAAGATTACATCATAATAAGAGGTGAAGATGGGCAGTATCCATGGTTCTCCACCCTAGTGGCACTTTGAGCCACCTGGACAGCTTTAAAAAATAACCCATGCTCAGACTCCACCCAGTTGAATTAGAATTTTTGTGGTGGTTTAAGGTATCCCCAGGTGATTCTGATGCCCTACACCAGGTCACCTCTGGTCCCCCTTAACTAATCGAACCCCATGTCCTGCGACTTAATATATACCTTTCTGTGGACACCTGGGAAGGCGAGGTCATCACAAGACCAAATACCACCAAAATTTCAGTGGCTCAAAATGACAATAGTTAATTTATCACTCATACAAAATCCACTGTGGATCCAGGCAACTCTCTGGGGCTGCTGTCCTCGCTACGATGGCTCAGTGCCCTTAGTTCTTCACTCTGGTAGCTTTTCCATCTCAGCACAGGCTCCTGTGGTTGCCATGGCAGGAGCAAAAAGCACGACAGACTTGCAGTACCTATTCCATGCTTGAGAGTATAAGTGACACACATCACTTCCATTTGCAACCCACTGGCCAAATTGAGTTGGATAACCTTTCACATAACAGCAAGTATCACAGTGGGGGTGAGATCCTCTCATGTGTCCTACAGAGAAGAAAACCTAATTTGGGTAAGTACTAGTAACATCTGCAACACATTTCATGGCACCCCGGTGGTGCTGACTGTCTCTTGCATGGCCGTCTCCTATCTCCTCTATCCTCCCCTCTCTTACCACTCTTTAAGGCCTGGCTGGACTCTCATCTCTTCCTCAAAGCTCTCTTTGGCCATTGCTTTCTACACACATCCCCTTGGTCTGGCCAACAATATAGTTCTTTTTATTTGTGGATGCATTTGGCACTTATAGTTTATGAGGCCTTTTCAGGGTCTTTACATTTCCCCTGTTGAGAATGATTTAATCTTCTGGACTTTGAGCAAAGTATCAGGAAGGATTGCTGTTCTGGTTAATAGAGAAAAGTTTATCAGAAAAAGAGGAAGGATGAGAGCCTGGGGAGTATGCCCCATGACTTCGGAGCCTTTGTGCATTGCAGGCAGGGGAGCCAGGGATACAAGTGAACCCTGGGACTTGGAAAGATTGTTTTCAAAATCCCTAATCCTGAGAATCTTAGTCTGAAAAGTGAACAACAGTCAAGAGTTGGGCATCTTGGCAGGAGTAGACTGACCTTAGAACCATTAATTATCTTAATGAGGGGAAAGAAGTATAGAAAAAAACACAGGCTGCATGAGAAGCCCACCAATGAACTCAAGCTTAAAATGACATGTACAAAAGACGGCAGGTGAAGGACATTGCCCACTCTAAGTTCCCACTGCACCCTGAGTGAATGGACTTCAATTTCTACACATTTTTACCACTTTCTGCTGACCTGGTTATTTATTAATTTGTTTTTTTTGCTTGTTTTTAAAGATTTATTTATTTATTTGAGAGAGAGAGAGAGAGAGAGAGAGAGAGAGAGAGAGTATGGAGGGGAAGGGGCAGAGGGAGAGGAAGAGTCTTAAGCAGACTCCGCCCTGAGCACAGAGACCTATGCGGGACTCAATCTCATGACCCTGAGACCATGACTTGAACTGAAACCAAGAGTGGATGCTTAACCAACTGTGCCACCCAGGCACCCCTATTTACCCATTTATTTTTATTTAACAAACATAACACTCGTGGCAGGAACTATTACATGTGCTTTATCCTTTCTAGCTCATTTAATCTTATTTCAACCCCATATGGGTTGTTGTTCTCCTTACCCCCTCAACAGATGAGAATACTAAAGTTAAGTTAATTTGCTCAAGGTCATCACTAGTGCGAGGTAGAATCACTGGCTCCTTCAGGACACGGGAATATCTTTATATGCCCAACAACCAACAATAGCAAGCCCAGAGGAGGCATCTGAGTGCCTTCTGGTTGAATGAATGTCGTCTTGTTTCCCTCTGAAGCCAGACTGTCTGGGCTCACATCCCAGTTCCATCACTTACTAGCTGTGTGGCCCTGGACAAGTTAGTCACCTCTTTGCACCTCTGCTTTCTCATATGTAAGGTGGAGCTAATTAATAGGCCTCACAGGATGGTTGTGAGGATTAAGAAAATTGAAGAAATTAATGCATGGGAAGGGTAGCACAATACCTGACATGGAAGAAATCTCAGTTAAATGTTGGATACTATTATTCCATGTGGTATATCTCAGATCATCAAACTCTAAGTTCCTGTAAATCCACATTAACCATTGCTTTTCATTCTTAACACTACTGAGAACATGGTAGGCATGTAATCCTAAATATTATGCTAGAATAGGGATTGTCGTTATCTATTACTGCAATTAAAAAAAAAACATAGACTATCCACATTTATTTCCCTACGGTTTGTGGATCAGGAGTCCAGGCATAGTTTAACCAGGTCTTCTGTTTCATAATCTCTTACTAATTTATAATCTTGATGTCAGTCAAGATGTGGCCTCATCTGAAGGCTCAACTGGGGAAGGACTTGCTTCCAAGTTCATTCTGTGGTTGTTGAACTGGGGGGGCCTCAGCTCCTGCTGGCCATTGGCAGGTGGTAGCCCTCTCCTTCTTTCTGTGTGAGCCTCCCCACCTTGCTTTATCAGAGCAAATTCATGAGAAGAAAAGCCTGGAAGAAAGAAAGAGAGGGTGAGAGCTAGTAAGATGGAAGTCATAGTCCTCTGTAACTTTACTACAGAAGTGACATTGGTCACTTTTGCCATATTCTATTGGTTAGAAGCAGTCACTAGGTCCAGCCCACACTGAAGGAGAGGGGATTACACAAAGGCATAATCAACAGGAGGCATGAATCGGGGGATCCATTCAGAAGCTGCCAACCCCAAGGCTCAAATGTATTTGTTGACTGAACTCAAGAGCCAGTTTTGCTTCAGACAAAAGTGGGCAAGGTAGAGTGGCTGATGTTTAGGATTCTGACTGGTTCTGCTTCCAGAGCAAGCCTCTTTAAATCCTCTTGGGCTTTGGTGTCCACTCCTATAAAATGAGCAGCATAGACTGGGAGATGCCTCAGGTGCCTTCCATCTAGCACTCTGGAGTTCTAGGTTCTTTGAATTTAGCAGATCTTGATTCAACCGAGCTAACAAAGTTAGATTTCTCTGCACTCTTGGAAAGCAGCCAAGTACATGATCATGTGAGTCCCTCCCAGGCTCCTGGACTGACCAGGTGATGATGGATCACTGCCTCCCTCCCACCAACCATGCTGCCTCATCCCACCAGCTTCAGCGGAAAGAAAGGAAGCAAGCAGGCAGGCAGAGTCCTCAGGACCCTGAGGAAAGGTCCCAGGCATTTCCACTTGCCTCCTCCACCTCCTTGCCCTGAATTGCTCTGGAGGCTAAATTGTAGACCAGCACAAGTGGCCAGGCCGTCCAGCATCAAACCCTTGGTGAGATGAAAGGCACTTCTGAGGTGCATAATTCAGAGCAGCAAGCTCTGCACAGAGTGTGTGATTAGAATAAATGTGTGTCCCTGAGGCTGAACAGGCTCTGCAGCATGGCGAGCTCCTGTGTGCCCCACTCAGAATCCTTCTTATCTCCTGTCCCATCATGCAGTTCCTTCCTCTGACAGCTCAGCAGCCCACCCAGCAGGTCCTCCCTTTCAAACAACACCCTCCCTCCCTATAGAGAAAGTGATGAGTATGGAGAGCCAGAGAGACACAGTGGGAGATTGGAAATTGTAGAACCTCAGTGTGAGTCCTGGTGGTATCCCTCACCTGTGGCAGTCCTGAGGGAGTCCTTTTCACCACCAAACCTTAGCTTTCTCATTCATTCCTTGAAAAGGTTGGGTTAAGTGACTTTCAAATTCTCTTCCAGCTCTGAAATGCCAGGATTCTTACATTTCCCTAAACTGAGCAGGGAAATTAGGGATCACTAGATGAGCTAGGATGTATTTGACAACAAGTAACAGGACTCCCAATAAAACGTGGCTTCTGCACATTTGTCCACTTAATCAGAAGTGGAGATATTGGAGGCATCAGGGTTGGGGCAGTGGTGCAACAATCTCACTTTTTCATTTCCTTTGCTGCCAGCCTTAGTGAGAGATAATCTCCCTTGAGGACCCAAGATGGCCACAGATCTCAGCATGTTTCCCAGGATGGGATCCAGCACAGGAGGGAGGCAGGATGGTGGCTCTCTTTGATGCTGCTGGCCTTACCTGGAAGGAAAACCTTCCCAATGACTCCTTCGGTCTTATTAAGGTGAAATTCTGTACCTCCAAAGATATGCTGAAGTACTCTGAACATGGCCTTATTTGGAAATAGGGTTACCCAGATATAATGAGTTAAGATAAGGTCATACTGAAATAGGGTGGCCTCTAATCTGTATGATGAGTGTCCTTATAAGAACAGAAGGAAGACAGTGTAGAGATGGCCATGTGAAGACAAGAAAACAAGAAGAGTTACAAGGCACAAGGACCTGTACAAAGCCCCATGATGGATTCTAGCTGGGGGCAGTGGCTATGGTCCCTACAGAGAGCTTCCTCCTAGAATCATGGGGTGTGGAGGTAGAGAACTTTGTAAAGGAGGCCCTCCAGCTCTTTCCCCTTCCCAGTGGGCTGAGCCCCTGGATGCTGCCCTACAGCCCAGCTTTGCCAGAGTGAGGTGGGGGCGGGGGAGGGCACACAGAGAGAGGAAGATGTGTAGCTTTGCTCCCAGATGTGTTTCGTGGAAGGGTCATGCCTGGTGGCAGCTCAGCCTGGGAGGGGGGCAGAGTGTCAGGAGGGGGGAGGGCAGCATAGACACTGACCCAGGATGGCTGTGGTTGAGCTGCTGTGTTCCCTCCCTCCTTCCCAAGCCCACGCAGCACATTTCAATCAGCTCTGAGGATCTGTTCAGCAGTGAGAGAGCCAGGCTGCAGAGATGCAGAACATCCGGCCACGCCTTCCCCGGCCCCATACACTGATTGGAGATAAACACGAGGCCAATACACAGCAGCAGTCTCTTTCTCACAGTATGCAGTGGAAATCCTTTCTAGAGCCAGGCCCACGGCCAGGGGGCAAGAGGGTGAGCATTAAGAAATGTAGGGAAAGGCTCAGGGTCAGGAGTCTCGAGGTCAATTTGTTCATCCTTTTGCCTCCAAGAAGAATTTCAAAGATTCCCAACTGAGACAGGGGCTCTTCACTCCAGCCAGGTAATGAGACAGCCCAAAGAATAAAGTTCAGGCCACCACGTGTCTCAGGCAGAGGCCAGCATTAAACACAAGAGAAATCTGGACCCGTGCGGGGGAGGGCAGAAACCTCTCCTCATGCCAGCCAGAAATCTAACTGGAATACTGGATCACCACGTGGAGTGCAAAGAAGGCTCGGGCATAGAGAGCTGTGAACAGTGGGGGTGGGGGAGGGGCTGAGTGAGGGGATTACTGTGAAGGCCACTGCTGCCAGGGATATGACAACAATGAATATCCACCATTTGTTGAGCACGTGCTAGTGCCAGGTGCAGCGCTAGACATTTTTATTCATTATGCATTTTGTCCTGAAAATAACCCTCTGAGGTAGCTACTATTGTCCTCATTTTACAGAAGAAGGAAACCAAGGCTCAGAGAGGTAAAGAGATTTGCTAGGGCCACACAGCTAGGTGTGAGTGGCCCAGCCAGACCTGACAACCAGATCTGCTGGCCTTCAAAATCCATCATCCTCGCAGGGCCAGAGCCATCGCCAGACAGCTGTACCCGGGCCAGGCATAGGCCACAGTGGCAGATGGCCTGCATGGGACTGGCTCTAAAGCTGGGGACACTGAATACAGGGATCCCAACGGCTCCAGTCCACCTACCTGGAGGCCTCATCATCTCACCTTATGCTTCTAAAGTCTTTCCTAGTTGCTAAAAGGGATGAGGGGTCTAGTTCCCCTCTAATCCTACAGTCTCATATAACCAAAGTGCTTGGCACAGTCCCCTAAGCATTTCCCTTCCATCCCCTGCACTGCTTTAGCTCAAACCTTTGCCTTCTCTCTCTTGGTCCAGCTGGGCAGCCCCCTGCCTCTGACCTACCTTCTACACAGCTGCCATCACAATCCTCAGGGCAACTCTGGTCATGTCACCTCTCTCAAAACAAACTCCTCCAGGACCACTCTTGCCTGTGGTATAAAGCCCAAATTCCTTAATGTGACATTCCAGCCTTTCCCAAGCTGTCCCTAACCTACCCTCCAGGAGCCTCCTTCTCTACATCCTCCACATTTCACGGAGCCTGGAAGTCTGGCCATTTTCCCAAGCTGCCTTGCATTTGCACATTTCTCCTGCTCCCTCTGCCTTTGCTACATCTCCCTTCCCTGGGCCTGATTTTTTCCCTTAGCAAAATGTCACTTTTCCTGCCCGACCAAAATGTCATATGCTCTATGAAGCTTTTCCCAGCAGTTTTTTCTCTATGCAAACTCCTCCCTGCAGACTCCTTCTGAGTTGTGATGAAGATGATGATAATCAAAGGAATGACAGGTCACACTAAGGAGGTCTTGCTCTGTACCAGGTACTACTCAAAGCTCTTTTTATGCAATAATTTGTTGAATCCTCACAACAACCCTAGGAGATGGGTGTGCTATTATCCTTATTTTGTAGATGGAAAATGAAGGCCCAGGGAAGTTAAACAACTTGTCCAAGGTCACACAGTATTAAGGGAAGAGGAGCCAGGATCCAATCACAGCTATATAGCTCCAGAGCCTATGCTCTTAAGCATTCCTTGGGGCCCCTCCACCAAGAACACCCCTGAAATGACTAGCTGAAGGTACCTCTACAGGAGCAGTGCTCAACCCTGATGGTCTGTGAGCTCCTTGAAGGCAAGGCCTGTCTTATGAGTCTGTATGTTATATGTCTAGCATTGTACTGGAGACAAGGAAAACAAGGCATTCACTGGCAAGAACAAATGAATGACATGCAGTGATAATTATTTAGAGTGCTATTCTATCTCAGTCACCACAGGAGAGAGGTAAAGCCCCCAAAATGATGACCCAGTTGTGAGATCGTCCACTTCTCCACCATCTCCCAGGCAGGTGAGAAATAAAGCCAGGAAAATTCTTCTCTGTAAGGACCCTTAATAAGGCTCTGTTCACATGGTGGGGTGTGTGTGGGGACCCCTTCACTGTCCCTTGGGCTAGGGCTCAGGGCAGGGGCCAGCCACACTTTTTTCTTTTTTCCCCAGATACCCAGGTCCTTGGTAATACTGCTTGGGGTCTACTCTTTGTGGGCTCACCAAGTTCCAGAGGCATATCTTTCTGCCTCTTCTCTGACCACATGGTCAGCTGTGGAGGGGAAGGCAGAGCTGAGACTTACAGAAGATATGGGGAGTAGGTAGTAGGTTCTATAAGTCTCTCAGATTCATCGTGTCCCACACTGAGCCCACCATCCACACCTTCCCACCTGATCTCCTACAGATCTTCTCCGGTCCCAGACCTACCAACCACCTAGTTATCCAGATGAGAAACCTCACCCCCCCACTAACACCTTCCTCCTCCTCATCCCCTGCTGGTCCCCATATCCTGTGATCCTATTTCCTAAATATCTCCAAACCTATCTTCCAGGACCCCAGCTCGGGGCATATCATGGCTGGTCTAAAATGGGAAAGCCTCTTGGTGGTCTTGTTGCCCTCATAGCACCCCCATGCTCCTTCCTTCTAATCCCTTCTCTGCTGCCTCAAAGCACCTCACCACTTAAGAATGAGATCATGCCCATCCCTGTTTAAAAACCCTTCATGGCTCCCCACTGCCCAAAGGATGACATTCAAGCCTGTAACCACCTTCTCCCCCTCTCTTCCCCTGCACATTGTGCTGCTACCACACCACAGGGGCTTTGCCATGCAATCCTTCAGTCCAGAGCCCCACCCACCCCCAATCTGCACCCTTCCCCCTCTCCATCTGTCTCAAGGCCCACCCTGTGGAAGACGGAGCTCAGCTACCAGCTCCTCCAGGAAGCCTTCCAAGGGCCGCTCCCTCACCACTTCCCCTCCCGTGAAATCTGGCCTCATGCCCAGTGAGCTCCCACATACCCCTTTTGTATAAATCTCTCATGGGACTCACCAAGTTTTACTGAAATCACCCCCTACCTTATGTTGCCCCATTGAGCTGTTTAAGGGCAGTATCCCTGTCTTATTAATGTTCTGTTTCCTATCCCTAGTTCAGTACCTGGGATGGAACCTAGGGGATATTCTGTGAACGTGCCCTGGTTTAAAGTGAAAATAGCTTTGAATCATCCACCTGTATGTATGCGAGTTCCTAAGCCTATGTCTCTGGGCTGCCATGAGAACAAAGGGAGAAAACACTGGTGAAGTTCTCAGTGTGTGCTCATGGCTGTTTGCTGATCTCATGATCACTATTACCATAATCCAGGTGGTGTACTTGAACAAGCGCCAGACTAGGCATTAGGAGACGTAGATTCTAGTCCCAGACCCAACATTAATGATGACGGTGACCTTGGGCAAGTCAATTATCCTTTCTGAATGAGTCCTTAAGAAACATTATTTTCCTTCCTTACTTCACTTCCATTATTGAATGATTCCCACTATTATCCCCACCTCTCCCTTTCTTCAGCACAGATAATTAAGAATTTACAGATAATTAGTAGCATACCTTGACCTCTGAACACTATATTTATGAATATCCCAAACACACAAGCAATCACTTTGAGACCCATCACAGGGAAGACCTCTTCCCTGCATCGCCACTCACTGAGCCCCCACCCCTGCCCCCTGCGTATCCCCAACACATTTTTACATCAAAAAGTAGGGGAAAAAAAGGATAATCCTTTAAATGCCTTTAATTTTATGGTATTTTTTATTTTCTCATTTCTTTGTGGACTGTTAAACTTCACTGTGAACAAGTAAGTACCAGACCAGACCAACATGCGGAGACTAAGCCCTGTGGTGCATCACTACAGAGCTGTTTCCAAGGGAAAGCACAAGCAGTCTCCCCGATTACCACATCCCCCTCGCCCACCCAGCCCCAGCCCCACCTGGTGGGAAGCTGCAACTTCCACCAGCAGAGAGGAGACAGTATCTTATCAGAAACAGCATTTGCAGATCTGTACCCAAGCAACCTGCTCTTTCAGGGAATCACTACACTGTGCTAGATTATAAAGAAAATTGTTCCTATTACTCCAATGATACCATTACTCCCATCAGTTCTGAAGAAAGGAGAAGAGTCCCCACCCCCACCCCCACCACCCCTACCCACAGAAGCTACTTTGAGATCTGAAGCCATTTTCTTCCATGAAGGCGGGGGGGGGGAGGGGGGCAAGGGAGCAGCAAGGAACTACATTACCCAGAATCCCTGCGGCGGAACCTGGGCCGGCCCCTGGCGTCCAAGCCAACTGGCAGTCTGAACTGATAAGCCAATCAGGGTATGAGACTGAGGCTGGTGTTCTCATCCGCTCCTCAGAGAAACTGAAGGTGATGGTCAAGAAGGGTAGATAACGTTGAGTTTTTCCAAGACTGTCTTTAGGAAAGAACACTGGAGCCAAAACACAGTCTGGTGGCAACAAGTTCCTTAAATCATAGCATGGTGGAGGAAGTACAGAGCCCAGATTGACAAGGCTGCCCCTTCCTCCCACCGCAGAGGGTACTATCTGTCCTTCTTCACATCTAAGGCTGGGAGAAAGAAGATCTCTGTGCTCTGAGAACTCTTGACCTGATAGGGGAGATGCAGCCTCTGTCCCTAGGGAACTCCCAGTCCGATGGAGGAGGCAGCCTCTGCTGCTAGGGAACTCCCACTCGTGAGGGAAACACAGCCTCTGCCTCTGCCGCCTGGAGGCTCCCAGTCTGATGGGTGAGACAGTGCTTGCAAGTGATGGGGGAACTCAAAGTTCAGCTCTGATCCCCGCCTCTGCCCCAGCTCTCAGCACTTCCTCCAAGGTGTCCTTCCGTAGCCAGCTGGAGCTGGCCATGCAGCTGTGATGGACACAGGTGGCTTGGCACTTGTCCTTGTCCTTGCTCCACTGAGCCTGAGGTTGGGCTGGCTCTGGAGATGAATGGAGGGCTCTCATGCCAGGGAGATGAGCTATGGGTAAGCAGACAGACCCAAATGTAGCAGAACTTTGCAGCCTGAGCAGGTCGCCCACCAGGGGCAAACGTCACCAGAATTCTCCTGGGCAGAAATTTTTATTCTTAACCCTCCTCATCCCCCAATACTGTTCTCTATTTCCTCTTCTCTTTTCAAAAACTAGCCTCACTCTCCTCACTTAGGAAGCTGTCAGGATAGCTCTTTCATCTCTGCCTCTCATTATGCATGCAGCTGCATAGGGCTGCCACAGACACAGCCTGTCCCCATGAGACATCCCTTCCTCTCATGGGAACTTCTTGGTCCTCTTGGTCCTTTCAGAAGTCTCTGGACTCCCTCAGAGTAGGGCCTGAGTGTCCCCTTCTCAGACTGTCCCTCTCCCATCTAGCCAGGTGTTCTCCAATTTCAGGATTTCTATCCTCACCCCCCACAAGGGGGAGCTATAATCTCCAGGGGACTTGGAATAGAAACCCTAATATTTGAACCCTATGGTTGTCACTTGAAAGCTGTAACTTTTGCTAAGACACTTCACTTCTCTGAGCCTCAGTTTCCTGGAAAATGGGCAGAATAAGAATATTCCCCTAACTCAGATGGTGGTGGAATTGCTTGTAACACAGAGCCCGGCGTTAGCTACCATTATTGGTTAGTTGAGGATTCCGTGGGTGCAGCGAACATCCAGAAACCTCATTCCTAATGTATAAAAGCAGATAAAGGTAAAGCTAACCAGTTTACAGCCAGAATGGGGTTGCTGGAAGCCCCTCCTTCACAGCCTTCCCCACTTCCCTCCCCATTAAAGACCCCAGAGTCACGAATAAACTTGGTTACAGGTTAGAACATCCCCAAACAACATAGCCCAGCTCCAAAGCTCTGTTCAGCACCCATGATTTGCCAGCTTGGATCCAGGTAAGGTCTTCACCCACAAAATGGGATTTATAAAAACCTCCTTTAGAGATTGGCTGGGAAGATGTAAATAGCCTGCTGGAAAATGTGAGAAATTGTTAGTATGGGTTATGCTTCAATATTCCTCTCTCTCCAGGTTCTTGGTGATTTTTTTTTAGTTTTTCCTTTTTTAAATTTAACTTATTTTTTAAAAAGATTTTATTTACTCATTTGAGAGAGAGAGAGCATGAGCAGGTGGAGAGAGAAGCAGACTCTCCACCTGAGCAGGGAGCCTGATGTGGGACTTGATCCCAGGATTCCAGAATCATGGGCTGAGCTGAAGGCAGATGCTTAGCTACCACCCAGGTGCCCCTATTGTGGGTTTTTCCTTGCACTCTACATAGTAGGCTGAGTATGTTTTTAATATCTCCAAGGATGACCTGGAAAGAAGCTGCTGAGGAAAGATGGAAGACATTGTGGAGACACTCAGATTGAGTACAAAGGAGTGATCTTTCCCATTTCTTTTCCATCTAGGGAAAGGATTTTTCTTTGGGCAAGTATTGGACAGGATGGGGTTAAGATGGCAAGAATCTGAGAATACTCAGGTTGCTGAGAGCCAAGGCCACCTCTCACCCCACAGAGAGGAAGGGACAAAGAAAGAAGTCCTGTAGGCACTGAGGACTCCACATCTGTGAAGCCACTTCCATTCACTCCAGTTAACAACCAGGTAGGGGATCCCTGAAGATCCGGTGGCTCTTCCAGGCAGATCTTTATAAACAGCCTGTTTTTGACTCACTACATGTATCATTAGAAATGCATTCAGCTCCAATTAACAGGCAACCCAACCATACAGCTTAAATTAAAAGGAGGTTTTCTTCCTTAAATAGCCAGTAACCAGGGACAGGTGTTGCTGGTATTGATTTAGCTACTCGGTCTTACCATCAGAGACTCCTTTCACACCCCCGTTCCCAACAAGCTGGCTCTCATCCCCACGTTCAGTCTAATGGACACAAGATGGCTTCTGTGGCTCCAGGCATTACAATCCTATTCAAGAAAGGAGGGAAGGGAAGGGGCGGTGGAGGATGGAACCAACTGGTGTCAGGGAAAATGTTATAGGGACTTGACACATTCAGGAGGTTGGGTCCATCTACCCAAGAGAAGCAGGCAGCACTGTGTAAGTGTATCAGCCTTTTTTTTTTTTTTCAAGATTTTTTATTTATTTATTAAATACACACACACAGAGAAAAACAGACAGAGGGAGAAGCAGGCTCCAGGCTCCATGCAGGGAGCCTGACGTGGGACTCCATCCCAGGTCTCCAGGATCACGCCCTGGGCTGAAGGCGGCGCTAAACAGCAGAGCCACCGGGGCTGCCCTGTATCAGCCTTTTAGGCCAGCAGCCTCACTCTTATTGCAGCTTGCTGCTCACCTAGCGCCAGTTTCCAAAGGGTCAGCTGTGCAGGTATGTGCTTCTCAAGTGTAGAATCATTTTCCCTCACCAGATGGAAGGGGTGGAGGGCAGCAGGAAGGACACTGTTGCTGAAGTGTCCTCTACCTCCTGGCGGCATTCAGGCTTCTCTCAAACACTGGACATGGGATCTCTGGGAACAGAACTGGGCCTGTAGGAAGTTGTCAGCTTTGTGACTGTGCTGATTACTTACCTCACCTTCCTCCCCCTGCTCCCTCCACAACAAACCGACTGGAGGTACACAGTGTGCTAAGCAAAGCAATTAACCTTATTAGAGATGCAAGAGCATAAAGACCCCCTCCCTGCCAGCTGTCTCCTCCACAAGGATCTAGTGCACAAGTTTAAAATGGCAGCGCTGGCTTCATTAATTAATGCTTCATATTGATTCACTGCCTTTTATCACAAGGACAGGAGGTGACTGGGTGCTGAAATGAGCACTGTGCTGGGAGTCCTGTCCTGGTCCTATCATTGAACTCACTGTGTGGACTTGGGCCCTAGTCAGTCCCCTCTTCTATGAAATGGAAATGATAATCATATGCATCATGAGAAGTATTAAACTATTTAAAACCCATGTCGAGAACTTACTTTAAAATTGTTTATACTAGAGGTCTTGGGTGGCTCAGTAGGTTAAGCATCCAACTATTAACTTCAGCTCAGGTCATGATCTCAGGGTTGTAAGATGGAGCCTCACATTGGGCTTTGTGCTCAATGGGGAATCTGCTTCTCCCTCTCCCACTGCCCCTCCCCCAGCTTGCACACACACACTCTCTCTCAAATAAATAAAATTGTTTATCCAAGAAATTTCTGTAAAGATTGAAAGGGAAAATAGGGAAATGTAATGGGCTGAATTGTCATCCCCCCCAAAAAATCTTTTGTTGAAATCCTAACCCCCAGTGTTTGATACTGTTACTGTGTATTTGGAGACAGGATGTTATACAAAGTCATGTAGTTAAAATGAGGTCATCCAGGTGGACCCTAATTCAGTCTGACTGGTGACCTTATGAGGAGAGGAGGTCAGGAACAGACACGCAGATAGAAGGCCAGGTGAAGACATAATGAGAAGACGACAGGCCAAGGAGAGAAGCCTCAAAGGAACCAACCCTGCTCACATCTTGATCTTAGACATCTAGCTTTCAGAATTGTGAGAAAATACATTTCTGTTGATTAAACCACTCAGTCTTTGCTACTTTACAAATGAATGCAGTGAATATTATCTGTTTTTAAAATCCTAAGGTACCTTCAGAAGGCCAAATGCCCCTTACTCACAAGCACGACACAGGGTATCTTAGCAGGGGATCTCATGGTGCCGTGCCCTGATCAGGGTCACGCTGGCTATGTGGTGGGAATCTACACTGAATGGGAATGGTGCCCCTTCAGGCACTCCCTGAAATCTGACTGAGAGCATTTGTGTGGCTCCGACTAGCCGTGCTGACACCACATGAGTGCTCAACAGCAACCAGCCCATCCTGATCACCGAGGCGGAGATGAGCTCATAACTCATCGATAATACATTGGAAATGACAAAGCTCGTGATTAATTTGCTTATTTAAAATATCAAACAAGCTGCTTCAGCCATAGGACTGAGGTACTATCCTTCTACTAATCCATTCATCCATTCACGTCACTCGTTCCGTGTATGACTTTGTGAGCTACAGTGTGCCGGGTACTATTTTAGACTTTGGGACCAAAGCAGAAGACGGTCAACTTCCCCAGCTTTATGGAACTTACATTCTCCTGCAGGGAAAGGCTTTGAGCAATAAACCCAATACCCAATACACATACCTGAAAAACAAAACTGGATAAGGGAATAGCACATGTAGGGGATGTTATTTTACTCATCAGAGAAGAACAGAAGAACTCGCTGCTTGCCATTTGAGATAGACTTGAATGGAGCAAGGGAGAAAACCATGCAGATTTGTAGGGAAGAGATTTCCAAGCAGGGAGAACAGTGAGTGCAAAGGCCCTGTGGTGGGAATGGACTTGGGATGCTCAAGGAACAGTGAGGAGACCATGTGTCTGAAACAGAAGGAGGGGAGGGGGAGGGGAGACTGATAGGAGATGAGGTCAGGGAGGTAGTCAGGGAAAGCCAGCTAATGCAAACACGATAAAGACTCAGGATTTTATCTGGGGTGTAAAATGAAGCCCCTGGAAGACTTTGCACAGATGAATGACATGCTTTAAAATAATGTCTCTGGCTGCTGTGTGGACAATGGAAGCAGGAATGGAAGTAGGAGACCAGTTAGGAGGCTCTTACCCAAAAAAAGAGACAATGGTAGATCAAACAAGGATAGCGGTAGATAGTGGGATGGGGACACATTGAATCAGATTTTGGAAGTAGAGATGGCAAGATTCATTGATGGCGTGGATATGGGATGTGAGGAAGGGGAATTAAGATTATGCTAATGCTTTTGCCTGAGCCCTGGGTGAATGGAAGGGTGCCTGCCCACTCTGACATGCTTTCTGAGGGGCACTTTGTAGCTACTTAGTCTTCCAAGCACACATAACCCACAGTGCTTCCTATCTGGCCACAGTCTAAGAGTGGTGGTGCATAAGATGTTCTCCATCTCCAGTAACTAAACAAAACCCACTGCCTTCCATGTGGCCCCCAGAGAGATGGCCCTTATGCTCTGGTGAACTGAGGGCTGGAAGACTCTTGGATTGAGAGCTGAAGGGAACTTAGGCACAAATATAGACCACACAAACCAGAATCACCTGAGATGCCTGGTGCAGATGGAAGGCCCAAACTCATCCTATCCCTCCTGAATTAAAACATCTGACTGGGGTCCGGAAACTTCCCCACCACCAAGTTCTCTGAGTGAACCCCATCCTCTGCAAAGTCTGAACCACCACTTACCTTCTTCAGCCTGCAGGTGAGAAGATAGGTCCCACCCCCAGCTGCCACACCCAGGCCACATCTTTTCCATGCTGCCAAGCTACCAGCCACGTGGCCATAGTCCACAATGGTACAATTGACATCACTCCTCAGGGATTCTCCAGTGCTCTGTCATCCCTCAAAAATAGGCCTCACAAGGGGGCCTAGAGAGAACATGTGGAGTTCCATCCCCATTGCTAGGAGAAGAGTGTCCTACAGTGTCCTTCCCAGGTATAGAGAACAGGACAGCTGGACTGATGGGAGAAGCCATGGTGGAACTACTGTGAAAGGGTAGGTATTAAGCAAGACACAGAAGTGCACATGGAGGAGCACCTGAGTGGCTCAGTCAGTTAAGCATCTGACTCTTGGTTTCAGCTTAGTTCATGATCTTGGGGTCCTGGGATCAAGCCCTGCATCAGGCTCCCTGCTCAACGGGGAGTCTGCTTCTCCCTCTGCCTCTGCCCCTCCTCCTGCTCATGTGTGTCCACATTTTCTCTCTCAAATAAAAAAAACTTTTTTTTTTAAAAAAAGTGCATATGGAGATGGGGTCCCCACACTCCTGACACTGTCCTTGCATCTAGAAGGGACTAGAAGATAGTGTTGTCATCATTTCCTTCCATGAAGCCACTTGCAGCACACTCAGCATCAGCCCCAAGGAAAAAGGGCTGGGGCCAGGGCTCCAACTACACCATCTCATTGATCTAGGACTGTTTCCGGATCTACAAAATATATCCTGAATCCTTTCATGGGAATGGCTAGCCGAGTTGCTCACAAAGCCTTAAGTCAAACATGGCAGCCAGAGCAAGAGGCAGCACATGGCAGTCCCAGCAGCTTTACACTTGGCTGACTCCCTGTCCCTAAAGCCCTCAGCCTCCAAGGAGTAGGGATGCCCCCTGGGTGGGGGCCAGCGGTGCAATGAACTAGCCAACCCACCCAATGTGCTAATGTACAAGAACGGGAGTGAAATCAGCCAGTTATCCCTGGCTCTTTGGTTCTCCATAAAACCACGTAAGTTTAATTATATTAATAGATGAAACGTTGATTCTCTACTTCTGACCTTGGGATCACCAGTTGCCTGCCTGGGTTCTTCTCCCCAGCCCAGCAAAGGAGGTCTCTGCAGCCATGGAGCACGTTTGCAGCCTCGTTAGTGGATGTGGAGTGGACTCTCTAGCTGGAAAGCATGGGTGTCACATTCTGCCTGAGAAGGGGTGAGCCCCCCACGGCCAGTCAGTTCCTTGTCTTTAATTTCGCTGAATATACACACATCCTTGCACAAAGATGCCCTCATATACACACTCACACACATGCCCATCCCAAACAGAAGTCCACAGAGATATACACCCAACACATGAATAAAAGTAGCTTTCATTGTGTTTATGCTATGTTGGACGATGTTCAAAGGGTCACTTCATTTAATCCTCATAAGAACCTTTTAAGATAGGTGACATTATTACTGTCATCTTGATTTTACAGATAAGAAAACCCATGGGTGGTTCCCAGCTGAAAGTGGTGGAGTCAATATTCTAGGATGTCTCTGGGGCCTATACCTTCAACCATGGCCCTTCACTGCCCACTATTAAACACATGACCCCAGGCACCCAGTGCCCCCCTCCCCACAGTGCCCCACACCTGCTTTAGGTAACTATGCGCATAGACTCACAGGTGACTGAATGCACCAGCTCTGGGTAACATGCAGTGCCAACTCAGGGCATCGACTGTTTCTTCTAGTCCCTCCCTGGCAGGGGAATGAGAGTACCTCTGGATGCCGCTCAGGGCCATTGGTCCCCCTCCTGTCCTCAGACCCCGGAGCCCCAGCAATTGCTCATTTGCCTCATTCAAATGCAGACAAATTGCTGAGGTGGGTTAAGTCGTTGTTCAGGCTTTTCGGCGGTGATAGGCAGATCAGGAACAGAAGCATGAACTTTAAATCATTTAAGTCCATAACATTTAATAAATTTGTGGTCAAGAGATTCTTCTCTTGCTGGTGGCAGTTAAAGAAAAGGGCAGTTTCACAGCTAAACCCTAATACACCAGCTCAGAAAGAAATCACTCCTTGTTCAGACTAATCAAACTCCATTACCACTTCCTTAAGCAGGGACATGCTGTTTTGTTCGGGCACTAACACCATTAGTTCAATGTGCACTGGAAATATTAAAAGGATGAAGGGACTTCCCATCTCTAAGCAAGTTCCTGGGGTGTACATTCCTCCAGATGGAGTGGGAGCCATACAGAAAATAGTGGGCACTGTGGGGGACTGGCAGCTACAGGGGTCCTGGCCAATGCTGTTCTGTAGGGAGGATATTCGCTGCTCCCCTTCCAGGCTGCAGAGAGGACACCTGGACTCAAGGCTGGACAGGAGCAAGGGACAGGGCTATCCACTCCTCTGGAGCTGAAACATAGGCTCTGGCTTGAAATCTAACACAGCATATGCTGGGGCAAGCCATTCTTTCCAGGCCTCAGTGAGCCAATCTGTAGAATGGAGTTGATGAAAATAGTGTCTGTCACACTTGAAAGAATTAAATAGAAAATGAGCTTATTCTTAGGATTCTTTTCTAGAAAATATCTCATCTTGGAACAGGACCACTTTGTCTCTCTCTCTCTTTCTCATTCTCTCTCTCAAAAAGATCTGTAGATCTCTCAAAAAGAGAGATCCAAAGTCATTTTGTATGACTTCCAAAGCCAAGTGGTAAAGGCATGTAGCTTCCATCTTGGTGGCTGGGACTGGTTGTTCTGGGGGAAGCCAGCCATACATAATGTGGATGCTTAAGCAGGCCTGTGGAGATGCTCACAGGGAGAGGGACTGAGATATCCTACCAACAGCCAGCACCAACTTGCCAGCCATGTCAGTGAGCCACCATGGAAGTGGATCCTCAGCCCCAACCAAACCTTCAAGTGGCTGTAAATAAGAGACTTTGAGGCAAAACTACCTAGCCAAGCCACTCGTATGTTACTGACCCATGGGAAACATAAGAAATAATTTTAAAAATTATTGTTTTAGGTTTTTGGATGACCTGTTGCATAGCCATAGTGACTAGAACAGGGTCAAAATCCTTATTTTATAGATTAGGTATGTCCATGAAAAATGGCTTGCCTGAGGTTGATAGGAACACAGAGACTAGAACCCAGATTTCTGGGTCCTGAGCTAGCTTGTTCTGTGTGCTGCTTTTCTAGGGCCTGACCTGGCCTGGCTTCTGGAAGCTAGATTCAGTAGAGTCAGGGAAGTTTCACTCACCACCTCATCCTGCACCCAGCCTCCATTTAACACATTTCAGGCTCTCAGTCAGAGATAAGGTTATTTTAAAAGTTGTTATTAAATTGTGTCAGGGACAGTTAGTACTCACCAAACATCCATATGCTCTCCTGTATCTCCCAGCTTCCCTAGAAGTTAAGTTGGGATGTATGACTAGTTTTAGACACTGGACTATAAAGAGAAGTGATATCACTTCCAGGCTGAAATATTTAAGTGTTGGTGCCTAACTCTCAGCTCTCTCTTTTCTAGTTTCAGCAACCTGGAAATCACCTATTCTAGAGACTGTATCTATAAAATGCAGCCTGGATCCCTGAGTCACTGCTTGGAAGAGAACTTCTTTGGAGAGCCAATGGACCCAGAACAGACTTTTCAGGAACCAAAAATAAACCTTTGTGTATTAAACCACTGAAATCTCTGAGACAGTTTGTTACTGCAGCATAACCTCACTTAACCTGACTAATACACCATGTGCTCCAGACCTACTAGTTGGGATGGAGTTACTAACCCACATTGGACTATGATAGTGTGAGGAATAAACTGCCATTGGGTTAAGTCACTGAGACCTCAAGGTTTTGTCTACTTTTGCATCAGAACCTCCTATCTCACTAATAAATCAATGATAAATATACCTTATAACAGAATAATGAAAGAGAAAAACAAACACAAATATTTCCAGTAAGTTTCGGTGTGAATGTAAATAAGAAAAAATCAAACAAATGGTACTTAAGACCATGAAGGCACTTATGTTAATTTGAAAGAAGTGAAAAGTAGATAGTTTGAATATAAGTTCAACAATTCAATGATGTCATCAAGGAGCCAGGTTCTTTCCCTTTCTATGCCTTCTCCGCTTATTGGTTTTCATTCTTATTGTCTTATGGTCAAAAGGTGACTGCCACAGCTCCAACCATCACATCTTCACCTAATCTTTTTTCTTTTTTTAAGTAGGTTCCATGCCTAACACAGAACCTGAACTCACAACCCTGAGATCAGTACCCAAGATCAAGAGTTGGACACTTTCTTTCCGAGAGTTGGACACTTTCAGTGAGGCATGAGTAGGTTAAGCAGTATCTATATCCGATTGTAATATAAACACAGGGCCTGGTCAGGATCCTAACCACTTTTTAATTGGGAAGGGAGGGAATGAAAAAAGAGAGCTTATCCTTGAGTGACTCTATATCATCAGAGAAGAAAGTCTTTCCCAGAAGCTCCCATAAAACTTCCTTTTGTATCTCATTGACCAGAACCCTCTCACTAGGCTCAATGTCACATGGGAAAATCAGATTTTTTTAGTAATAAAGGAGGGTAACAGCTATTGGTTTAGGGATCAATAGCCTTTGCTCCGTGTATAAATAATGAAGTCACATTGCCTAACACCACAGCATTAAAATGAAAAAAAAAATGAGGTTAAGACAATGGTTAGAACACAATTCCCCTCTCTGGCATATCCATATTCTTGCTTTTCCTCAAGTCCCTTTCTTCCAGGTAACTGAGGCTCAGAGAAAAGAAGGTCTTGTTCATAACCAGACTGGATCTGCAAGATAGGTTCCCTGACCCTTGGACCAAGATTGGGTCTATACAGCATTTTTCATTGTGGGTTCCAGGAAATACTTTTCACAAGATGCTTGACAAATCAAAAAATGTCCAATTCCAATAATCAAATAAGTTAGAGAAATACTACCTATTTGACCCTATCTTAATTTGTTATACCCATTAGCATATTAAAGTCTCTGAGAAGTCCTGCAGCAAAGAACACATCTTATAATATTTAACCTAGCAGTTGCCAAAATATATTTGAGCATGGAATTGTCACCTCATGGCACCGATTAATGTCTCACGGGACTAGCATTCTGAAGAACAGCTTTTGGAAATGCTGCCTTAAACAGGACAGCTCCCAGTTATCTCACCCCATAATACAACCACTGTGCTGAACACATCCATCTGTGGAGACAGGGCTAATTAGTCCAGCATATGCTGCTCTGCCTCTGCTGCATTCTGGTGCACATTCCACTCAGGTGGTACATTTTTTTTTCCTTGGTTAATGAAGAGGTTTATTTTTGTGTGCTCATTTAGGAATTGTAATCACTTTCAAGAAAAAACGAGAGCGTGTCATTGGAAAGAATGAGCATGAAGCTGGGTGGTAATGGAGAAACCCACAGATGTATCTCTGACTTGGGGAACACTGGCAATAGCAGTCCACACAGCTCTACCATGCCACCAGGTATAGGGTACCTCTGGCGACATCATCCAATGGATTCTATAAGCAGATGGCCTCGGTTACCTCCTTGTATGTGTGGCTAAGGTAAGATCTTTGCCAGCCACTGCATATCCACCTTGGGTGATTCCCTTCTCCTCTTGGGTCTGGATTTCCTGTTGTCTACTAATAAGGACATTGAGATGTGGAAAGCTAAAGAAGCCTGAGCTCAGGATCCAGGTCTGGGATTCTGGCCTCTTTTCCCTCCACAGGGCTGCTCCTTCAGGGCCAGTAAGAGACATGAACCACCTGATATTCCATGATCACCTACTTACCTTGTTTAACTTTCTGTTAAAATGATCATGCAGAAAAGTACATGCATCAGTAGTGTACATCTCAATTTTTGCAAACTGAACACGTCATTGTAACCATGATTCAGATCGACATACCCTACCAGCACCTCAGAAGCCCCCTTGTGCTGCCTTCTAGTTACTATGCTCCCAACGGGAACCACTACTCTTGTTTTGTCTGTTACTGAACTTTACAAAAATGGAATCCAACAGGATACACATATTCTCTCACGTCTGACTTCTTTCATTTTAGGGTATGTTCATCAGGTCCTGCCACATTGTTGAGTGTCATGGTAGGTCATTAATTCTCACTGCTGTGTAGTATTCTACTATATGAATATACCACACTTGATTTATCCATTCTACTCTTGATAGACATGTTTTGTTTGTGTAGTTTCCAGTTTGGGTCTATTAAAAAATAGTGCTTTAGAACAATCCAGAATATGTCTTTCAGAAGAGCGTATGGATGCATTTCTGTTGGATATTGTAATACCCAGGAGTGGAAATAGCTAATCATTTGGTATGCATTGGTAGATATTTCTAAATGGTTGTCCAAAGTGACTTTACCATTTTATTCTCACACTAGCCATCTTTGAGAGTTCAGTTGCTCCATATCTTCCTCAGCTGACCCAGGATTTTCCATCCCTTCACTTTGATTATTCTTGTAGGTATGTAGTGACACTACATTGTGGTTTTAATATGCGTTTCCCTACAGACCGATGAGTTTGAGCACCTTTTCTGGCTTCTTAGCCATTCAGCTATCCTTTTTTGAGAAGTGTTCAAGGCTTTTATCCATTTTTCTCTTGAAGTGTCCTTTTCTTATTGATAGATTGAGATATAAACACAGGGCCTGGCAGCATGGTCACCCCCCTGCCCTGGATTCACCATAGTCTAACTGGCTAACAAAAACAAGGTGGTGTGGAAACTAAGCCCAATGTAGGCAGAGAATGCTCCCTTTAGGCAAGGAGTTTCCAGTAGGGACTAAAGTCCACTCCTTAGCTCCCAGTATTCCCTCTTCTTCTCAAGGTCAGACTAAGAGATGTACCACATTCATCCAGGAAACAACTGCCAGGTCCATGCTATGTCTGGAGCACTGTGTTTGGGGCTGGAGATTCTGCAATGGACAAAACAAGATAGACCGACCACAGGGATCTGGGATGCTTAATTGAGCATGAGAAGGGTTCTCAGCCTTTCTCCTCCAGAGCTGGATTAATCTCCTCCACCCAAGATCCTAGGAGTAATGAATAACACTGCCGGCTAACAACAATGATAGCAATAAGCTGTTTCTGATTCAGGGGGTCTGGTCTGGGAGGGGCCTGAGAATTTTCATTTCTAGCAAACTCCCAGATGATGCTAATGCTGCAACCTCTTAAGCCATTACCTGGGAAGAAGGCAATGGGCTAAGTACTATTATTATCTCTGTTGCTCAGTGAGGACAGTGAGGCATGAGTAGGTTAAGCAGTATCTATGCCTATGGCCACACAGCTTATAAGTGGGTGGAACTGGTATTGGAACTGAAACCTTGTGACTCTGGAGTTTGCTCTCTTGACGATTAACTACACCTCACTATGCCCCAAGTAGCTTGCTTTTAAAGGCTCCATAAAAAGTCCGGTTTAACTGCCAAGATAAGAGCCAGGTGTAGCATGCAGCCTTGGATTCCCATTAAATAAATCTGTCCTTCCTGGTGGGTTCTTGGATGGGCTGCATATCTGCTCTCATCCTGCAGAAAGGTGCCAGCGACTGTGAGGGGTGGATAAGCATGGAGAATGGAGACACATATTTGGGATTTGCAGCTTAAAGATCTGTACTTGAATCCCAACCTTAGGCATAATGACCCTTGTAACCTTGGGTGGGTCCGTAAAGTATCTGAGCTTCAGTTTGTTCATTATTGTTAAAACATAAAGAGAAATATAAAATTATTTAAAACCTCTAATTGACTAGAGCTGCTTTGTTTTAGCAGCTGGGAGAGCATAATTCCCCTGCAGGCAAATGGCTCTTTGTTGAGGAGATTGTCCTGATTGGGACTGAAGGGAGAGGCCTACAAGCAGGGGCAGCACACACTCTCAAGTCCGAGATTCTTTGTGGAGTGGGGAGAGGCACAGCTGGGAACAGGAGACATGGGCGAGGGGCAGGGGCTCCAGGAGAGGCAAAGAAAAGCCATTCCAAAAACTGCTGGGAATTTGGGGCTTTCCATGGGGAGGGTGGACAGTAAGACCCAGCAGAGGGATGTTAAGAAAATGGATGTCTAAAATCTAATTGTAAGTAATTTGCTTTTCAGTGGCACAATGTCATCACCACCACTCTTCCTTCCAGTTCTCTCCAAATTCTACTACTTAGGTGGTTGTGTGTTTCTGGTATTTAGCAGAGTAGCAGAGGAATGGGATTAGGTGTAAAGACAATTTCCTCATCTCAGGAATTCAGACAGACCCCCATGTGGATGATCTGCCACTATGATGGGAAAGCACACTACTGCTTTTAAAACCTGTTTTTAAAATCACTGATGTCTCAGACTGCAGAACCCCTGAGAACAAGGTCCAAGCCTAAGAGCCCTCCTTGCTTAGGTCCAATCAGAGAGATTGTGCGGAGGAGGGTGGTGGACAGACTAGGTGACCTCCAGCCTTTTCCTGCCCTGGGTTCTTAACCCAGGACTTGGGCTGGAAAGCTGAGTGTGCTAAGGGGAGGACTGAGAATGGCAGCAGGGGGTGGGATGGGGGTGGGATATCCTACATAATTTGGTGTGCTGAGACCAGAAGGTAGATCAAGGAAAGTTTTTCTCCATAGCTGTAGTCCAGCTAAGAAATAAAGAACCCAGCTAATAAACGAAGAAAGATTAATTACATTAGGATTGCACCATTTTGCCATCCCTATGAACTAATGGACCCAGGCATTGCTCAGTAGGCCACTAATATCACAAAAACAGGGGCATGTGGGTGGCCCTGTTGGTTGAGCATCTGAGTCTTGATTTTGGCTCAGGTCATGATCTTAGAGTCATGGGATCCAGCCCAATATTGGGCTTGGCACTCAGTACAGAGTCTGCTTGAGATTTTCTTTCTGTCTCTCCCTCTGCCCTTCCCCCTGCTCCTGTGCTTTCTCTATCTCTCTAAGATAAATAAATAATATCTTTAGGGAAAAAAATCACTAAAGCAAAGACAGACTTTTGTGCCTCCTAATGGATTAATACACATTATATCACTCGTGAGGTAGATTTGAAAGAAAGGCAGGGAGGGAGAGAAGGAGGGAGAACAAGAGAGAGGGAGGAAAGAAAAAAGAAGAAAGAAAGAAAGAAAGAAAGAAAGAAAGAAAGAAAGAAAGAAAGAAAGAAAGAAAGAAAAAGAGAGAAGGAAGGGAGGGAGGGAAGGAGGAAGAGAAAGAGAAACTTCAAGCCTGTAGAGCTAGATTTCAATTGGTAGGAATTACAGAGGACAAAGGAACATAGTAAAGGATACCACTGGGATGCAAGCAACAAAAGCTGGACAGTGGAAATCTCTATAAAACAGAAACTCAAGGGGTACCTGGTG
Source organism: Canis lupus baileyi (assembly GCF_048164855.1). NCBI lineage: Eukaryota > Metazoa > Chordata > Mammalia > Carnivora > Canidae > Canis > Canis lupus. Next base: position 63,072,418 of record NC_132844.1, on the reverse strand, counting down.
GCTCAGTCAGTTAAGCATCAGACTCTTGGTCTCAATTCAAGTCTTGATCTCAGGGTCATGGGTTTAGGTCCTGTGTTGGGCTCTGTGCTAAGTATAGAACCTACTTAAAAACAACAACAAGAAACAAACAAACAAACAAAACAAAAAACCCTCCAGAAACTCAAGTCATCAGTATGTTGGAAGAAAAATCAAAAAGGATGTGGAGAGGGATCCCTGGGTGGCTCAGCAGTTTAGTGCCTACCTTTGGCCCAGGGCGCGATCCTGGAGTCCCAGGATCGAGTCCCACGTCGGGCTTCCGGCATGGAGCCTGCTTCTCCTTCCTCCTGTGTCTCTGCCTCTCTCTCTCTCTCTGTGTGTCTATAATAAATAAATAAATAAATAAATAAATAAATAAATAAATAAATAAACAAACCAACCTTTAAAAAAAAAAAGGATGTGGAGACTTATAGATTATAGAAGACATACCACCTTCTCTCACTGCACTAGAGACTGTCTTCCATGCCCTGAACCTGCGTGGCCTGGTCAGGGGAGAGAAGGGTAGGGCTGAGCTAGCCTGACAGAGGGGGCTGGGGCTGGGGCTGGGGCTGGGGAGGCCTCTTCCTTCTGGGAGAGGGGAGATAGTTCTCTGGGAAGGAGTGGGGGAAATGGCCTCAGGCCTTGAAGGAGGAGGCACCTCAGGAGGAGGACAGGAGACTGAGAGAGGCATCACCATGTGGAGCCACCTTCTACTGAAGATGTAATTTACAAAAAGCTTTTGTCCTGTTGAGAGAAAGCACAGCTACTATGTTTAAAAGAGGAACAATGTCTTTTCTTCCCACTCTCATAGCTCTGACCCTCTGGGGAAAGACTTGTATCAGTGGGAACACAGCCAGGTTCTGCCATTGGGTCCCATAGGCCCTGGGTCTGCCTAGGTCCCACTTGGGTACTCAAGAACATGGCTGGGCCCCTGCCAAGCCCTGCCTTCATGTCAATGGTGCTACGGAGTGCAGTGGTGAGGGACCTGGAGAGCAGAAGAGTGATCAGGACAGGGACATGGACTCCTCCCCGTGTGTTGCCCAGCAGAGTCAGGATCAAAGAGGCATGGAGGTCCCTATGACTGAACAAATGGAATCACCACTGGCTAATGGCAGCCACAGAAGGACCTATGAGGGAGAGAAAAGGAGCTAAAATACATGCTCAGACTTGAGACATAGGAAACTAGCTCATGATTCTCTCCCCAGAGGTTGTTAAGGAATACTTCTGAAACACAGACAATAAGAGACTTTTTCCTGACCTTGGTCAAGCTGGTAAAGTTCTCAAAGTCTCCCTAGCCCATTCACTTGGCTTTCATGTGATCAGAAAAGGGGGCCACCTCTTGGTTTGCCCATAGGCAGTCCCTTCCTCCAGCTGGACCAGTCCAGATCCAGGGAAGCCTCACGTGTATCCTCAGCTAGTGCCTTTGGGCCACCCCAAACCAAACAACCATATGTGGCCCTTTTACTGTCCTTGTAAAGATGCTTTGTATTTCCCATGGAGGGAAGGCAGGGTTGGAGAAAGGGCCCAGTCCCCCAGGGGGACAGGAAACAGGGCAGAGGGCAGAGGGCAGTCTGACCCCATGGGCTCTGGCAAATAGTCTTCCCCCGAGTCCTCTGCCTTCATGGGCTTCGTCATATCCCTGCATTGCTTTTTGAAGCCTAGTGATCTGGGATGTGTGGGTAGAGATCAAGATGGTGGAGCCAAGCAACAGATATAGATAGGTTTGTTTACCTGGGGGGTAAAGGGAAAAAACTGGTGGCTGGGATCCCACAGGAAACTAGCTCCTACTTAGAGCCACTTAACAGAACTCATCCCCGCCTCTCCTGCTGCACTGTCTTCCCCTCATTCCTTGGCATCTGGGCTGCACAAATAAACTGACCCTGCCTGGGCTGGAAGCAGGCAGGTGGCATGGAATCAAGGGGACAAGAAAAGCAGCCTGGTACCCTATTGGTGGAGAGATGGGGTGGGAGATTAGATGCCCTGCCCTGAGGGCTGCAGTGGGCCTCACAGTCCCTCCCTCAGCACCTGCCTCCTCCAATTGTGTGCCCGTCACCACCAATGGCTGACATTTATTGAGCACCTGCTATGTGTGTTCCGGGCACCTTGCCAAACACTTCACACACTATGAGGCTGGGCTCTGAGATACAAGCAATGGAAACCAACTCTGGTTGATTTAAACAGGAAAAGAATTTACTAAAAGCATCTTTGCTTACTCATAGACTCTCTACAGGGCCTAGAAACCAGGTTTGGGGCTACACACTCAAGAATAACACCCAAAGTGGGCTGCCTAAACTGATCCAAATTTGTACACCACTGTAGCTGGGCTGGCCCCAGACTTGGAGCTTACACCACAGATGCCAACTGGCCACTGGCCACCAAAGTAGCAGCATGGTCTCCACCATCTCTTAAAGCCATTACAGCAGCCCGAGATAAAGCTCCAGTGTCCCCCGGTCTGGGCAGGTGCATCCAACTGGCAAAGCCAAGTCTTCTGCAGTGGAAGACAAGCTCTGCCACCTACTGAGACCCTAATACACACAGGGAGAGAGTGAGGCCCTCCAAAAGAGACAAATGTCCACTGCACAGGCATGACCTCATTTATCTCATTGAAATCTTGCAAGATCACCATGAAGTAAGTGGGTATGTCTCATTTTTCAGAAGGTATCCGAGGGTCGGAAATATTAGCCAAGGGTACAGAGCTGTTTGGCTGCAGGAGGCCCAGGAGCCTCTGCCTCCTAACCATATTGTCCCTAAGCCTCCTGTCAGTAGCACTACCAGACAGAAAGGAGCCTGTTTAAGATAGCCTTCTGCAGGAGAGAGAAAGAGGAAGAGTGAGAGCAAGAATGAGAGAGACTATGTGTGTGCGTCTCTGTGTGTATAAGTGTGAATGTGTGGGTATGTGTATGTCTCTATGTGTGAATGTGTGTGTGTGTATGTGTATCTCTGGGTCTGCGTGTGATTGTGTGTGTGAATGTGTATGTCTCTGTGGGTAAATGTGTGTATCCTGTGTGTGTGAATGTGCGTATGTCTGTGTGTGTAAATGTGTATGTGAATGTATCTGTCTATGTGTGTGAATATGTATGTCTCTGTGGGTGAATGAGTGTGTCCATGTGGGTAAATGTATGTGAATGTGTGTGAATGCGTGTGAATATGTGTATCTCTGTGGATGAATGTGTGTGTTTCTGAGTGTGAATATATATGTCTCTGTGTGTGAATGTGTGTGTCTGTGCAGGTGAATATGTGTGTGTGTGTGAACGTGTATGTCTCTAGAGGTGAATGTATGTCTCAGTGTGTGAATGTGTGTGTCTGTGGGTGCGGGTAGGTGGAGGATCTTTCTCTGACTTGGTCATTTTTTTAAAGACTTTAGTTATTTATTTATTCATGAGAGACACTGAGAGAGAGAGAAGCAGAGACACAGGCAGAGGGAGAAGCAGGGAGCCTGATGTGGGATTTGATCCTGGGTCTCCAGGATCACGCCCTGGGCTGAAGGTGGCGCTAAACCGCTGAGCCACCCGGGCTGCCCAGGCTTGGATTGGATATCAGAGTCCTAGCCGTCATGCCCATCTGCTCACATCAGGTATATGTGTACAACAGGAGCTAAAGGCTCTAACTCAAGACAGCGAAGTTGACCAAGGGCTCTGTAGAGGGAATAGTGTGCAGAGTGTGTAATTGGCACTGGCCACTTACACACTGCCCCATGCTGAACTAATGTTCATTCCCTAAACAGTGACCCTGACACTGTGGAGTTTCAAGTGGATATCTGCAAAGCATATAGATTTGGAAGGAAACACAGGGCCTTCTGAAATCAGTCCACTAAATTGTGAGCCTCACATCTATCTTGCTCTCCCCACAAACCTAGCTGCCAGTTCTTAGCATACAGCAGGTGCTCAGTAGCTACTTGTTGAAGGAAAGAATGAATGAATGGGCGAGTGAGTGAATGAATGAATTGGCTTCTTCATGGATGGTGTCATAATGCCCTTCACCAGCATGATCAGAGACCAGGTGTGTTTCTTTCTGCGTTGCTCATCTGCTTAGCCCCTCACTCTTCTGACCCCCACATGGTCCAACTGAAGCTTTGATGTTCATCTCTTACTTCTTTTCACTTGTTCCCACATTTGGTCTTTGCTTATTCATTGCTTAAAATACCCTTTCAGAGTCTGAAATCTGTCCCCATTAGTTTCTGCAGAAAGGCTTTGATTCCTTCCAACAAGCTCCAGAAATTCTGAGCAGGTGGACGCAGCAACTCTCATGCCGAAGAGAGTGCCCAGGGTTTATGAGCTGGGGAGTAGGGACCGCAGACAGGATGAAGCTGGAGCTGCAAATGGGATGGAGCAGCACCCTACCAACCTGGACTCGAGGGACCTTGAAGGCCAAAGAATAACAGGGCTGGGTGGTACAGCACACCGTGATTTTCAAACAGCCATCAAGATGCCCTAATGGTTAACATGTTTGACATGCAGGTGACCCACTACAGACCCAGGATCTCAACTCCTGGCTTGAAGGAGAGCCTACTCCTTCAAAGACGGATATGCCCAAAGAAGCTTACCTGCTTACATCACCCAGGGGGTTGGCCGCATCCTAGCTCGCTGTTGCCCAGACACCTCCACCCGGGGGGCTTTGAGGCTGCATATCTGAAGACTGCATAAAGACACTGCGAGTTGAGGAGAAGCTGGAGGGAGCTTGCCAGAGGGTAGCAGGCAGTTTCTAGCCTGAGAGCAGGGGCGCTGCACATGCATATCTACTTCCCCTCTGCCTGTCCTTTCCCTTGTTACTCTCCCTCATCTGGGGAAGCCAGAAAGCCCTCTCTGGCAGGAGCAGGGAGGACTGTGTCACAGGTGGACAGGTGAACTGAAAGGCGACAATCTGACCACACTCTATTGGTGCTCACAGTAAAGGGGCTGGGGCTTTCTCCTGGAAACTTTTGGTTTTGCATCTTTCAGCCCCTGTGCTGTTCACCTCCAGGGGTCAGGTTTTCCCAAGCACGGTCCTATTTAAATTTGCAACTCACCCTCTGAGCCCCACGCCCCCTGGCACTTCCATAACAGTGGGTATAAATGCCATTGCAGAATAAAGCCAATATGGGAAGATGGGAGTTAGGGAGGGTCTGATTTTAACTGTGGTGGCCAGGTAAAGCATGACGGTTGAGCATAGACCTAAGGGGGTGAGCCAGGTGGACGTAGGAAAGCCCACTCCAAACAGGGTGGACAGTGTGGGTTTCAGGGCCCCAAAGAGGAGGAGGCGCACTGTCACATTCGATCAAGAGCAACAACGTGGTGTGGCATTAAGTCAGGGGAATAAGGGGCGCCTGGGTGGCTAAACAGCTAAACGTCTGCCTTCGGCTCAGGTCATGATCAGGGGTCCTGGGATCGAGTTCTGCATCGGGATCCCCCCAGGGAGCCTGCTTCTCCCTCTGCCTCTCTCTGTCTCTCATGAATAAATGAATAAAATATATATATATTTTAAAGTCAGAGGACTAAGGGGAGATGGAGGAGACGAGAGCAGATCAGGGCTGAGGCGTTATGTGTTTCTGGAAAAGCTCTTCTAGACATGTTACACATACTAACTCACATCATTCACCCCCACCAAAGCACTGGGAGGTAAGGATGATCATGATCCTCATTTTCCAGATGAAGACACTGAGGAACAGAGATGTTAAATAGTTTCCCACAGGTCACAGAACCAGGATTCAAGCAGGTTTTGCCCGGAGTCTGCACACCTACCTGCTTTCCTATGTCATACATAATAGCGACTCACCACCTTTAGAGTCAACAGATGGGAATTCCAGTGTAGGACTATAGTGCTGGAGCTTTCACCCTGGTAAGTGTGGTGCCTCTGTGTGCTTCTGGGTCCTTATGTCCCACTCCTCACGGGGTTACAATGAAGCAGAGAATATGTGCGCGTGCTCATCATCTGCTTTCAAGCAATGGTGGCAGGTCCCACAAGCCAGGCATCGTGGCAAGGACAGTCTGAGGATCAGTGGGCAGCTCAGCTACAAAAACCCCGGGGAGGTGGGGAGAGCATCAGGGCCTGAGTGGAGGATGTGACTTTCTGCGAGGAGATCACCGCTGGGAAGACAGGTTCACGAGAGCACTGGGTCTAGTTCTTCATGGGAGAGGCTTAGCTCTGAAAGGAAGGAAACCCACCAGACTAGAAGTGAGAGCTGGCTCACGTGAAGGATTTTTAAACCAAAGGAGCCTTGAACCTGTGGAAACAGTGAGAGCAGATGGGGAATGTTGGAGAAGGTGATGAGGGATGGCTGCCCTCAGCACCTGTGTCTGAAATAACCAGCTGTGCCCCCCACTTTGTTGTCCACACCCTGACAACTGTGCTGCACTCCACTGGCTGTTTGCAGAGTTTGGCACCGTGTGTCATTATTTACAGAGCTTGGAGCTGTTTGCAAAGCTCATTGCTGACTGTACCACCATTTGGAGAGCGTGGCACTATTTGTCACTTGCGGAGTTGGGTTTTATTTGCAGGGCTCAGAGTTGTCAGGAGAGGCTAGCACTTCTTGTGTCGATGTCTGCAGGACTTGTCACTGTCTCTGTTGGTGGCATGATGGAGATAGAGCCCATTCCTCCTGGTTCCTGTTTGTTGAGCCCATCAGTGTTGATGCCAGAGTCTCTGTGGATGTCCAGAAGCTATCACTGTCACAGGCAGGTATTGGGTACAGTGCCCCTCACTGCCTGGGTCCGTGTTTGCAGAGTCTGCATGGGTATAGCTACACTGTTAGGTTCCCTTGTGTGCAGTGCCTCTCGCTGCCTAAGGCCATTTGTAGAGTTCACCACTGTAGAGTTCAGTTAGGATTATGGATTATGGTGTCTGTACCCTGGGTGCCATGAGTGCAGAGCCGGTCACTCTGTGCTACTCTTTGCTGAGTCTTATCACTGGTGTCACTGTCTGTGTCATAGTTTGCAGAACCTGTTACTGTCTGTGCCTCTGTTTGTAGACCCTCTTGTTGTCTGTAACACAATAGCAGAACCTGGGTACATTCTCCATAGGTCACAACTACACCAAAAGTGTATTTCTGATCTCTGGCAACCACCACTCCCCCAACCCAGACATGCACATCGCTTCATGTGCCTCCCTAGCCCCATGCCTCCCGACCAGTCTTGAATGTGGGCTTCTGGGGCTTCCTAACCAAAACACCCTGCCTCTGCTCCCTGACCTACCCAGTGGGCCCCACAGCCTGCTTCCTGGGGCTTGACTTCACTACAGAATCCAGGCCTCATGCTACGACTTTGGACTAGAAACACAAGCAGACCTGCAGAAGAGCCAGGGTTAGCAGAAAGCAGCGGCGGGGGGGGGGGGCGGGGGGGGGGGCCGGGGGAGGGAGAATGGTACAGAAAGAGAGGAGTCATCAGACAAGATTAAAGGGTTTTGCTTCTTCATCTGACAGGGCTTGAAGGCTGTCATTGGGAGGGAGATGGCTTTTTGTGGCACAGGGTGTAATTAATTAAGGGCGAGGGGAGGCTAGTGCAGGCAGCTGGTGTGAGTGATAAAGTGGCATTGCAAAGCAAGTCCCCAGTGGTGATAGTGATTAGGGGCACCCATCACACGCATGCAGTGGGCTTGCTGCGTTCAATGTTGGGAGGGGGTGGGGCTCTTTCGGATGGAAGGGCAGGAAGTGGGCAGAAAGCATTTGTGGGTGAAGCTCTGCCTCCTTTGGACCCCAGCACCATAAAGTTCAACCCCCTGGTGGGAGAGCTGAAAATACCCATTATGCTACTGCTCATTTCTTGTAGAAAGGAATAGGGAAAATGAGAGCATGTGTTAAAGGGGAAAAATCGAAAGGAATGGTTAAAAGAAAGTTAAAAAAAATTAAAGCATAAGAAAGCCATAGACTATTGAAAAAAGAGAGAGAAAGAAAATCCTCATTGAAAGCCAGAAAAAATGTGTGCTGAGGATCAAAAAGACTAGTTTCTGGAAAGGAATAAAAAAAAACGTTGGCATGGCCAACTGGTCGAGAAACAAAGAGACCAAGCAAAGGAGGAGACATGGGTTATGTGTCTATAATCTAGTCATATATTTACATTTTATTATTAATTATTTATCTCAGGGAAAGGTCAGAGGCAAACTTGAAGTCGAATATCCAAGAAAAGAATATGACAAGGCCCCTGGTAAGGAATCCCAAAGCCGCTTTAAATACTTCAAAGTCAGGAAAGCAGGTGAAGAGCATGTTGGATCACAGTATAGAAGGTACCCACGGCATGAAAGAGGGCCAGCCGACAGGCTCAGCAAACCCTGTGCCGGGGAAGACGACCCAGAGTCCTGCGCTCCTAAACAGACTTTTGATGCTGAGGTTGCACGGAAAGATAAAACACTAATGACGACGGGAACTCCTTATGGTGCTTTTTGGTTTACTTTTTTTTCCTCCTCTTACGTCAACTCATTTTATCCTCACATCAGTCGCTAGGTGGGTAGGAAAGGAATTTTTAGTAGCCCCATTCCTTAGATGAGAAAATTAAGATCAAAATTGGTTGAGAGGCAAAATCCCTCAGCTAAGGGACATCAAATTGGAAAGAAGGCCCAGGACTCCTACACCTGAGACCCCCAAATCTTAGCATGGCACCCTCCATTTTGGTTTGGTTTCCTGTAGAAGCAAGGATGTGGCACATGTAGCTAACTGGGAGATGAAGGGACGGGGGACAGAGAAGGGACCTGAGAAGGTGAGGAACCCACATGGGGTGTGCCATCAAGCAGGTTAACACGGTGAAAGCTGGAGCTCAATCCTGTGGGGGACTCACGTAAAACACTGTGGCACCAAGCCTCAGAGCTCTCCTTCCCCAGGGTGAGGGAGCTGAGGTATGTAGCCACCAGCTTCGTGTGGCCCTGGGGGACTGCTTCCAGGGGCCCCAATTCCCAGCACCTCTGTCCCGCCCCAGCAGACTGCAGAGAGGCTCTCAGGCTGAGTCACAGGTGCTCCTGCCTGGCATTTGGGCCACCGCAGGGAGATGTTAAGGGCCAAAGGGATGCAGGTGAGCACAAGCAGCACCTGCTACGCACGCTGCCCCAAGTCTGCCTTTCATTCAGAAATGGATGGAAATAGGCCACCAGCACCTGCTGAAAGCCACTTGGACCTCCTAGGCGGACCCAGGTGTGGAACTGCAAAACTGTTGTCCAAGTTATGTTACTTGTTGCTCCAAATGGCCGCTGTGTTTGGGGCCTGGCAGATTTCCAACAGAACCTATTCCTAACAAGTGGACCTTTGAAATGGGCATTTCCTCTCGGATAGATACTGTTACTATTATAAGATGGATCCAATTAAGCCCGGACTTGACACCAGAAGAAACTGAGATTCTGAGATGACATAACTTGCCCAAGGTCACAAGACAGAGCTGGACCTCTCATTCTAGGAATCCATGCCACAGCTTCTCCTACACCTCACAGAGATGGTCCTCGTGAGCAAGGAAAGCTGAGGCTTTCCTTTTGGAAAATTCTTTCTCGCATCCCCTCCCCACAAGAGGAAAGAGCAGGAAGGAACAGAAATGAGTAAAATACAGTTTATGTTAGCTCCTGGGAGACAGATCCTCACTGAGATAAGAGGGGGATTTGGAGCCCATGGGGTGACCTCCCTGACAGCCATGCATGGCAGAGTGTGGCCTGGGGGGCTGGGGGGCTGCAGTGCCATGGGGAGTCTTATAGTCTATGTGTGTGTGCGGGTCTCCATGGGTTTGTGGGCGTCCTGATGGGTGAAGGGGGATCCTGAGAGGGTTGGAGGGGTCCCAATAGGCATGAGCACCAACATGCACCAGAGACCCAGATGGAGAGAAGTTCTGGGCTCTGGATCTGGAGTCAGGTGAGGAAAGAGGTGAAGAGCCGCCCCCCTCCCCCTCCGGCCCTCCAGCGTCTGGGGGCTGAGCAAATGTTCAGGGATCTTTCACAATAACTTCTGCTTGCCTGACCTCCAGCCCCACAGCCTCACCAAAGCCTCCCTACCTCTCCTGCCCGGAATTCCTCTTATTTTAGAGCAGTCAACCCAGCACCGGAATTCCTCTTATTTTAGGGCAGTAATTGGGAACCTTTTGTTCCACACAGTCTCTCCCGCGCTCCTAGGGTTGCAAAGTTACTTTCTACTGCCAGGCACATGGAGTTTGGCCTTTTTTCATGGATTTGAATGTTTACAGTCAGAAAGGGAGGGGTGGGGTGTGGGGAGAGATGGAGACAGGTTGACAGAGGGAGACCTGTAGGGAGAGAGGGAGAGGAATCGAGAGCAGGATCAGAACGCTTGGAGAGAAAGAGGCAGGCAGACACCAGGGCGAGAAACGGAAGCGGAAAAAAACGCTAACAATGAGAGCCTGAGAGGCAGCAGGAGTCCAGAAGAGCAGGCCCAGGGAGGAGGGGAGGTAACAGGGAGGAGAGCAGACAGATGCAGAAAGGGAGCGCACGTGTGGATGCACGCACACTGGGGTGGAAGGGGGAAGAGAGACAGAAGTGGAACGCTAGCAAGGTGATCCCCCCACCCTGGCTCCCAGAGTCCTGTGCTACCTGCACACCGACCAGCCCAGAATGTTAATTACACACCGTTCTTGAACAATCCTGAAAGCTTGCAGGTTCCCTGAGAGGGGGAGCTGGCAGGCAGGGAGGGAACCTCACGTGGCATGCAGTGCCTCCCTGCCCTCCCCAGGGAGAGGAGCAGGGGAACCTTTGGGTGCCATCACAGAGAGGGGCCAGGTACACAGCGGTCCCTCAGGAGCCGGGGAGAGGCTGGCCAGCTGGGCTTAGGAGAGTCTGGAGAGAGAAACCAGGGAGACAAAGGACCCTGGGAAGAGGAAGCTCAGGAGGGGAGGGAGGAGGGGGGCATCAGGAAGGGGAGACCCCCTCCCCCACTCCACCTTTTGCAGAAAATAATTCCCTTCTGTCCCTTCTGTGCTGAGATGGTGTGCCCCTCCCCAACTCCACCCAATGCCTCCTTTCAAATTCATGAAGCCTTTAATAGGCCCTGGCTTCTCAGCCAGCTCCAAGTAGGAAAACCTGCCTCTTCTTTTTAAGGGCCCTATAAAAATTGCGAATGCAACCCCTTCTGGGTGATGAGACAGTCCCTTTATGGCCAGTCCTACAGTCCATATCATCTCCATGTTTCACATCCCCAGTCCCTCTAGACAAGATCTGTCTTCAGATCGGGCCTCCCAGGAAGATAGAGGATACCCAAATTTAGGGATGTAATCCAGGGGCTCCACCAGCTACTGACTGCTCCCCTCTTGGTAAAGGTAATGTACAGGCCCCCATTTTGCTCAGCCTCTCCTCTGACCAGCTGCCCAAGGGGCCCCCCACTATCCCCTTTACCTCCCTCCCCAGCCAGCTGCTGGCCTCTGTTCCAATGGAGAAAGAAGGCTGGAACGTGCCTACAGAGTTTATGATAAGGTATAAGGGGCTACAGTGGAAAATCTTTTGCCCAGACCTAGGGTAGAGAGAAATTCCTCAAGAGTGGTGAGGTTGGGTCTTAATAGACCTGGACCCTCCTCACCCTGGACCCTGCAGCCTTCAAGAGCTTTTCGGAGATCCTGGTGTGGCCTGGGCGCTTGGCATGGGCTTTCTGTCTACCCTGCTCCTGTATCCCATTGTCATTTTCACAGAGGCACCCCCCAGCCAGAATCACCCAGCCAGGCCCACACAAGATGTGTGAGCACAGATGCTGGAGGCCTTCGGCATGTAGACATATGCTACATACTCATGTATGCATTCCTGCCCGCAGATAGAAATGCCCGCAAAGGGGACACTCAAGCACACAGACCCCCACATAGGCAGACAGCCCAGAGCTCCATAAATATAAATTAAATTAAATATGCACAAGCATACCCGTGGCAAGTCATCAGGCCCCTGCTCTGCCCAAGGCAAAGATGTTTGGGCTGAGCAGCCTCTGCACAGCTAAGGAGCCTTTGATTTGACAAATAAATTACATTTCTTTCATATTAAAGAAAAAGCTTTGAAGAAGATTCAAAGCCTCCGGCCAGGAAGCAGTGACCACCCTGGGGAACAGGGGCAGCGGTCAAGCTCTCCTGTCCCTGCTCCAGTCACTGCAGAAGTGTCCCCTTCCCTGAGGCGTTGAAGGGCATTAAAAGTCATGATTATGGGAGGCTGAGACAGGGTCAATGGGTTCCACAAGTCTTGCAGTCTGGCTGTGAGAGGGGCTGCCCAGAGGTCTCTTTGCAAGCTCTGAGCAGTCCTGCAGCCCCAGGGAAGGAGCAGCGAGAGGGGAGTGCTTACCCTGAGCAATAGCAAACCATCAGCCTGTCTTGGGGTCCTTCTCATCTCCCTCTGGGCACCTCCTTGATCTTTACAGTGGAAAGAGTCTATCAGGCTAACCCCCTCCTGTGTTAATGACATGCCCTTTCTCATCTTTTTGGGACATTCCTGGAGTCAAGAGAAAGAATGTGTTGCTGAGACAGGAAAGATGTGCAGGGAGCACCCTGTTCTGCTGAATGGAAGCTGGGCTATATGGGAGGGGCTGAGGACCCAGGAGCTTCAAGACAAGCCCTCCCTCCAGCCTGCTGAACACCTTCCTCTTCTGAATGTTAATAATGCTCCTTAGAGAAACAGAAGATTCTTACTCTCCCAGCTCAGAGGGTTCTCAGGCAGAGGTAGCCTCAGAACTACCTGTTGGTCTCCAGGACACTTCCATCCTTCCACTCCAGGACACCTACCAGCCCCTGCTGAAAAGCCTCCCATGTTATTTTTAAATGTAATTAAATCTCCCAGAATGGACAATTTTCTGCAAAGCTCACTGCAACTCTCAGAGTAGTTTGCACTGCCTGGTGACCCCAGGAAGGTACTGGAAGGGAAGGTCAAGACATGAGGAGGAAGGCCTTCTAGCTTGTAGATCCAGCTCTCCAGCCACTGCCCACACCCTGCCTGAGCCTCCTTCTTTCCCCTTCATCAGATGAACACTACATACACAGAATCATGGGTCATCAGAGTTGAGGAGAACCTCAGAAATCACCCAAGCCCCTTGTTTTATAGGTAAGAAAACTGAAGCCCAGAGAAGTGGCATAATTTGTCTAAGGATGCACATCCAGTCAGAATGGACTGGACCTCCTTATTCCCATCCCATGTCCTTTAAATGTTAACTCCCAAAATGGAGCAAGACTCTCCCCAGAATCCTGAAAGTTGATTATTTATAAGACTATTACCTCTGCTTGAGATACCCTCTCTCCCACACTCTCCCAAAAATTTCTCTCTGGCACACTTAAATTCATATGTCAAAGCCCAGCTGAAAGGTCATTTGCTTCTTGGTTCCTCTCTCTACTCCACCCAACCTCTATAGATTGAATCACTTCTTTCTTGGGTCTCATTAGCCCTTTATGTGACTCCACTGGGCAAATAACAACTGGATTTGATTACTGACACGTCTGTTACTTTTCCTGGGCCACTTCTGGGGGTGAGGAAAATCACAGCAGAGTCTAACACAGTGTCTGCTCTCATAAAAGAGCAACATTACTAATTGAATATCAGTTGTCTGTATCAGTGGATGTATGGAGGAGGGATAGTTTGAGAATGATCCTCAGGATTCAAGGTCAAATTTCTAGAAATGGGGCTCAGGCTGAGGATGGCCACCCTGTATATTGGACTTTCTCTCCAGATATATTTGTATCTGTGAGGATCTCGGCTTCACCCACTACCTCCAGGGCAGGATGGATCCAAGGAAGGGGCATGTCCCAGTGGAGGGAGTACTGGGTGACTTAAGAGGGCCCCCTTTATCCTTCTCTGTTGGGATCGGGTTGAGGCAGAAGCAGCCTCTGACCTGAGCCCCCAGACACTGGTCTTGCTTTGCTGGCTCTGGGAGATAAGCAAGGTTGTTCTGCTCCCTCTCCTCTACCCATGTGGGTCACCGATGACTTACACACCCCGAGTGAGTGTTGAGATGGCCCCTTCCCTTTGACAACAGGTGCAACCCACAGTCTCGAAGCAAGAAATGTGGGCCCCAAGTCCGGTTTGAGGGTGAGGTCCAGGGTAGAGCTTGAGTATGGTTTGAGAGAACAGGTTAGGGGTAGATTTGAGAGACTGGCTACCATCACTCAAAGAGAGCTCCCAGCCTCGGGAAGGAGAAATGGTTCTGGTCCTGACCAGGTGACAGAAGGAACATACACAAACACAGACATCAGGGCCCACTGAATAAATAATGCTGAGACATAACTGGAGAGAATGGGCAAGGGCAGGAAGCATCTGGAGAAGCAGAGAGAGGTAGAGACAGCAGGTGGCTGGGGACTCTCTGACCTGCCTGCTCAAGCTGGTGGTGAGCCCAGCAATGTCAATTCTGTCTCTAGAAGTTCCAAGTAGCACTCACATATATTTCTATGCGTGTGTGCATGTATGTCTGTATGTCCGTGTGTGCATGTGTGTGCTTCTATTTGGCAAATCCATGTGTGTGCTTCTATTTGGCAAATCGGGGGGAAAAATGGAATGGAAATGGGACAGGACATTTGGAGATGAGCGACTAATTTCCTGTTAATGGCTGGTTGCTTGGCAACCCAGCTTCTTTCTGCCTATTGCCCTCAAAACTAGACTGTGGAATTTTTAGTGTTAAAGCGCCTCCCGTGGAAACTCAATTCTGTGAGAGGCCAGCCGGTCACTATCCGGCCTGCTCTGCTCTACCCCACTGAGTGACAGAGCAGAGCACAGTGCACAAGGAATCAAAGCCACAAATACACACAGCCTGCCAGAGTCTCTCCTTCCATCTTTCCTGCCACCTCCTCCACAGGCAGTCATGTGCATGTGCATATGCACACATATGTGTTTGTATAGCACGTGTGCATATGCACAAAAATGTACTTGTATACATACATCATCATCATAACAAGCCATCACCATATTTAGGTATCTACCTTGAGCCAAGTATTTTGCTAGGAATTTTATATTAATTTCTTCTGTTATTCTTCTATATGACCTTATGAGTCATAGTATCACCCACATTTGATAAAAAAAGAAAAGTGGAAAACTTGTTCCGGGACCAGAGCACTCACATGAAGATGTTACAGAAGTCCAAGAGTGAAGAGGGCCACCCTAAAATGACACCAAGGTGACCTCCATCTGCATCCTTCATTCCTACCCCCCTACAAGGCCTCTGAGGATAACTCCATTTGGAAAGTAATGGAAGCTAAACACAAGGGTCCCCTTCTTCTACCCAAACAGCAAGGACCTCGAGGGATGTCCTGTCATCTGCCATCCTCCACCCAAGTCAGTAGACCTGGGACAGGTGACTGAGTTGTTCTGTGCTTTTGCTTAAGTGACAGAGATTTAATGCCAAATATCCAGGGTCCCCTCTATCAGAATCACAATTTATTTAGAGCAAAAGTATGTCATTTAAACAAACAAGCAAATAAACTGACATTTCTCAGCTTTCCTTGTGGACAGGGATGACCAATGAACTATAAGGGAAGGTCTTTGGATGGGGCTTTTGGGAAAGCTTTTTAAAGGGGGATTCCCCCTCCATGTGGAGAAAAGGAATTCCTTATTTACTCTTGGTGGGAATGTAAACTGGTGCAGTCATTATGGAAAATGAAGTTTCCTCAAAAAATTAACAAACATATGACCCAGCAATCTCACTTCTGGGTATTTATCCAAAGGAAATAAAATCACTATCTCTAACAGATGTCTGTACTCTCATGCTCACTGCAGACACCTAAGTGTCTCTCAATGGTTGGATCAATAAAGAATATATATTCAATATATTGCGTGTGTGTGTGTATGGGTGTGTGTATCCCATTGTAGATATACAATATTCCATTGTAGGTATATATAGACACATAGAAAAGAATGAACTCATGACATTTGCAACATGGATAAAACTGGAGGGCATCATGCCAGGTGAAATAAACCAGAAAGAGAAAGACAAATACTATATACTATCACTTATACATAGAATCTGAAAGAGGAAAATCAAACTCAGAGAAACAGAGTAGAATAGCGGTTGCCAGGGGCTAGGAGGGTAGGGAATTAGGGAGAGGCTGGGAAAAGGGTATACATAAACTCTCAGTTATAAGATGAACTGTATTATAGGGATGACTGGGTGGCTCAGTGCATTAAGCATCTGCCTTTGGCTCAGGTCATGATCCCAGGGTCCTGGGATTGAGCCCCACATTGGGCTCCCTCCTCAGCGGGGCATCTGCATCTCCCTCTGCCTCTGACCCTACCCCTGCTCGTACTCTCTTGCTCATTCTCTCTCTCAAATAAATGAATAAGGCCTTAAAAAAATAATAATGGGGGTGCCTGAGCGGCTCAGTAGTTGGGCATCTGCCTTTGGCTCAGGTCATTAACCCTGGTGTCTTGGGACTGGGTCTTGCATGGGGCTCCTTGTGGGGAGCCTGCCTCTCCCTCTGCCTATATCTCTGCCTCTCTGTGTCACTCATGAATAAATAAATAAAATCTTTAAAAAAATACTGTATTGTGTACTTGAATTTTGATGAGAGATCTTAAGCATTCTCACCAAAAAAAAAAAAACCCCAAAAAAACAAAAACAAAAACAAAACAAGAACAAAAAACAAATAACTATGTAAAGTGTTAATTAACTCAATTGTGGGAATCATTTTACGATGTATATGTATATAAAATCATCATATTGTACACTTGAAATATTGTCAATTACACCTCAATAAAGCCAAAAAAATTAAATAAAAAATAATTTTTAAAAGGGGTGTAGGTACTCCTTTGCCCTCTCGAATTCCTCCTGCTTCCTGACTTGAACTTCTACAATGATGGCTGGAATTCTAGTGGCCTTCTTAGGCCATCAGATGACGTGAGGAACAAAAGGACCCATGGATGCTACGACAGTAACGGCATGAAGGAGCCTTATTGACAGGCATGGCTTGCTGATCCCTGCATTTCTTCCTCATGAGAGAAAAAAATCAGAATTTATTTAGGCCCACAGCACACGTCATACACAAACACGATGTGGACACACACATACAGGCATAACGCATTTTATTGCACTTCACAGTGTTGTGTTCTTTACAAACTGAAGATAAGTGCAACCCCATGTCGAGCAAGCCTGTCAGTGCCATTTTTCCAAACAGCAGTTTTGCTCGCTTCATGTCTCAGCGGACATTTTGGTAATTTTCACCATATTTCCAATGTTTTCTTTATTGTTATATTTGGTACGGTCATGTCTGCCCGGTGATCTTCGGTGGTACGACTATAATTGTTTTGGGAGTGACACAAGCTGCATACAGAGGAGATGGGGAATAACTGTGCGTGTTCTGACTTCTCTGCCAGCCAGTGTTCTCCTGTCTCTCTCCCTCTCCTCAGGTCTCCCTATTCCTCAAGACACAACAATACTGAAATTAGGCCAACTAATTACCCTACAGTGGCCTCTAAGTGTTCAAGTGAAAGGAAGAGTCTCAGGTCTCTCACTTTAAATCAAAAGCCATAATCATTAAGCTTAGTGAGGAAGACATGTTGAAAGTCGAGAGGCCAAAACCTAACCGCCTGCACCAGTTTACCAAGTTGTGAATGCAAAGGAAAAGTTCTTTTTTTTTAAAAAAAAGATTTTATTTATTTATTCATGATAGTCACAGAGAGAGAGAGAGAGGCAGAGACATAGGCAGAGGGAGAAGCAGGCTCCATGCACCAGGAGCCCAACGTGGGATTCGATCCTGGGTCTCCAGGATTGCGCCCTGGGCCAAAGGCAGGCGCCAAACCGCTGCACCACCCAGGGATCCCCCAAAGGAAAAGTTCTTAACAGAAATTAAGTGCTACTCCAGTGAATACGCGCACACACACACACCTTATTGCTGATATGGAGAAGATTTTAGTGGTCTCGGTAGAAGACCAAACCAGTCACAACATTCCCTTAGGCCAAAGCCTGATCCAGAGCACGGCTCTAACTCTCTTCAATTCTGTGAAGGCTGAGAAAGGTGGGGAAGCTGTAAAAGAAAAGTCTGAAGCTAGCAGAGGTTGGTTCATGAGGTTTAAGAAGCCAGCTCCAGAACATAAAAGAGCAACGTGAAACAGCAGATGCTGGTGTGGAAGCTGCAGCGAGTTATCCAGAAGATCTAGCTCAGATAATCTATGATGGTGGCTGCACTAAACAACAGATTTTCAGTGTAGACAAAACAGCCTTCTATTGGAAGAAGATGCCATCTAGGACTTTGTTGGGTAGAAAGGAGAAATCAGTGTCTAGCTACAATGCTTCCAAGGGCAGCCTGACTCTCTTGTTAGGGGCTAATACAGCTGAAAATTTTAAGTTGAAGCCAATGCTCACTAACCATTCTGAAAACTCTAGGACCCTTAAGAATTATGCTAAATCTACTCTGCCTATGCTCTATAAAGAGGACAATAAAGGCTAACTGACAGCGTATCTATTTACAACATTGTTTACTGAATATTTTAAGCCCACTGTTGAAACTCAGAAAAAAAGATTCAAATATTGTTCATTGACAGCATTCCTGGTGAACCAAGAGCTATGAGGAGATGGACAATGATGTTAATGTTGTTTCCATGTCTATTCAAACAACATCCATTCTGCATCCATTTCATGGATCAAGGAGTCATTTCAACTTTCAAAATGTATTTAAGAAATGCACTTCATAAGGCTATAGCTGCCATTGATAGTAGTTCCTCTGATGGATCTGAATAAAGTACATTGAAAACCTTCTGAAAAGGATTCACCATTCTAGATGCCATTAAAAACATTTTTGATGAATAGCAAGAGGTCAGAATATCAACAATATTGACAGGAATTTGGAATAAGTTGATTCCAACCCTCATGGAGGATTTTGAGGGGTTCAAGATTTGAATGGAGAAAGTACCAGCAGATGTGGTAGAAATAGCAAGAGAACTAGGATTAGAAGTGGAGCTTGAAGATTGGACTGCACTGTTGCAATCTCATGATCAAACTTGAACTGATGAGGAGCTGCTTCTTCTGGAGGAGCAAAGACCATGGTTTCTTGAGATGGAATCTACTTCTGGTGAAGTTGATATGCAGATTGTTGAAATGACAACAAAGGATTTAGAATATATCTTAACGGAGTTATAGGAAGCAGTGGGGTTTGAGACGATTGACTCCAATTTTGAAAGAAGTTCTACTGTGGGTAGAATGCCATCAAACAGCATCATATGCTGCAGAGAAATTGTTCATGAAGGGAAGAGCTCATTGATGTGGCAAATTTCACTGTTGTCTTATTTTAAAAACTGCCACAGCCACTCCAATGCTCAGCTACCACCACCCTGATCAGTCAGCAGCCATCAACATGGAGTCAGGACCCTCCCCCAGCAAAAAGATTATGACTTATCTTCAGATTATCATCTGAACTGAGAGCTCAGATGATAGCACTTTTAAGGAACAGAATATTTTTTTAAAGAAGGCATGTACATTTTTTAAGACATAATGCTATTGCACAGTTAAGAGACTATAGTATAGTATAAACATAACTTTTATATACAGTGTGCAACCAAAAATTCATTTGGCTCAATTTATTGTATTTGCTTTAATTGCAGTGGTCTGGAACTGAACCCACAATATCACCAAGGTATGCCTTTATAGGTTTTTGTGTGAGGGGAAGCTCCAAAACACTGTTCCAGAATCCCTCAGAATCACACACACTGAAAAGGCAATTCCAGAACCTCATTCTTAGCAGACGTCAGTCTGCATAACAAAGTACACGGGGTATGGCAATCAAATTTAATGATCAAAATGCAGAGTAAAATATTTTTATTTACATGCCTTTTATACTCCCTATGCAATAAAAGTAACAGTACTGTCCCGAACACTTTTCGAATTCAGTGTGTAGCTGACCCCCCAATGGCCTTGCATTTTTCCTGGTTATATGTGAGGGTCCACTAGCAACATTTGGGGGGTTGGGGAGGAAGACTTGGAGAAAGAAGGATGAATGATTAACTTTCAGTGTATGGAGCCATGTAGCCACGTAGGCAGTGGCAACCCTCCTGGACTATTCCATGTCTCCCCCTAGTTGTGGGGAACAGGAGGGAGCCTCTTCTTCAACAGGAGGAGACACAAAATGTGCTCACAGCACATAAGCAAGCTCCATCCCCCTGCTCTTTCTTATTTATATGACATAATAATTATTTGCTTCATATTTGCTAACAGGAAAGAGAACCAGGTCAAAAGAGTAGAGTTTTTTATACAGACAACTCTTCCGTTTCATGGGCAAATATTGGTATTGTGTTACAGAATGAAATAATTTATCTATTTTGAATGCTCATTAACAGCTGTTAAACTTTATCATTTATTAATAGACTAATAATTCATTCAATTAAAAAGTTAAATATAGAACCACTAATGGACTCAATTTAAATAATTAAGTCTAATATAAGTGGAGAGGGACTGCTGTAGAGACCTGTGTTCTGCAAAGTGTTTTGTGTGTGAAAAAGAAGACTGTGTACATACTCCCAGTTCACACATGACACACGCATATGTACTCATGCACAAGAATTAGGGCAGCACCAGACACAGAAAGCAGGGGTAAGATCCAGCTCACCCCCCAAAAGTGACTTCAGACACTGTTGGATTCCCCCTTATAAAGCATACCTGGCTACTCCCAACTGGGGAAGGCCCAGGGCACAGGTAGGAGGGAAAGAAGGATGCAGGCAACTTTGTCATGGGGTCACCTGTGATACTGCTTGTGGCTCCAAATTTCCCACCACTGGACACTAACCTTGGGGTTTAACACACAAACTTCTCAGAGATGACCTTCCTAAACTTGACCCTTGTGTGCTAGGTCTGTGGAGTCAGCCAGCTCCATGAAGAATTTCACAGCAGACTCAACCTCTCTGTTTGCAGTTCCTGGTGCCTTCCCATGTTTTCATGCACACACCAAAAATTACTTGGGGATGTTGTTAAAATGCAGATTAGGATGAGCAAGGTTGGGTGGGCCTGGGAGTCTGATCTTCTTTTCTTCTTTTCTTTTCTTTTCTTTTCTTTTCTTTTCTTTCTTTTCTTTTCTTTTCTTTTCTTTTCTTTTCTTTTTTTCTTTTCTTTTCTTTCTTTTCTTTTTTCTTTTTTTTCTTTCCTTTCCTTTCTTTTCCTTTTCTTTTTTTTCTTTTCTTTTTAAGATTTTATTTATTTGAGAGACAGAGAACAGGAGAAGATGGGAGGGAGAGGGAGAGGCAGAGAATCTCAAGCAGTCTCCATGCTGAGCACAAAGCTTGACAGGCGGCTCTATCTTAAGGCCCTGAAATCAGAACCTGAGCTGAAACCAAGAGTCGGATGCCTAACTGACTGAACCACCTAGGTGCCCCTAGGAGTCTGTATTTCTAAAAGACAGTGCTGTTAGGAATGATCCAGGGCGTCATTTTGAGCACAGAGGTCCTTTCTTTTCCCTGGAAGCTCCACTTCCCCCTGACACATCATCCAACCAACCCTGGGATCTCTTACAGCTCCAGCCTTTGGGTTTAGAGCTCATCTGGCTGGTTGAGGGCACAGTAGGTTGGAAGATTGCAATCTCTCAGTTGGTGCTGAGTGTTCAACCCTCTTCTGAGACCCAGGATGGAGCAGGACAAGCCAGGTGTCCTCCTACCCCAGGGAGTGCACAGACCCTCAGGTAAGAAGCCATGGGTAATCCTCAGTGATGTCAAGTATAGAAGATGTGTGGGGCCTGGGAGCTTATAGGAGTAGTTATCCCGACCCAGGGGTTCAATTGAGGCCTCCCCAAGGAAGAAACACTTCAGTGGAGACTGCAGGAGATGAGTTGGTGTCAGCCAGGAGAAATGGAGTGGGGAGGGAAGAGGATGTTAACAGTGAGGACATGTGCAAAGGCCCAGAGCAGAGAGATGACCATTTTCTCTCTGGCAACAACTGCTCCTAAAGCTGTTTCTGAGAAACACCCCTTCCTTCCTCCAATGGGATGAAAGGTCACTCCTTCCTTTGAACCCCTAGTTTTTTGCTTTTTCCATTCTTATGACATTCACCTTCTTTCCCTCTAATGTAGTACCAAGTATGAACTTCTTGAATTATCACCAGGAGCTGCCATTGTGGTCCTAAAGGCAGGAGCGAGCTGATTCGTGGCAGGATCTTTAGCAAATCCAGACAAGCCCCGCATCATAGGGCCATCAACATACATCAGTGGAGTTCCTGTTTCTGAGACACCCAGCATCGTGCAGCTCCCATCAGGGTTCAGTCACCAGTGACAGAATAAAGAATGGGATTAAAATGCATATTCTGGAGACAGACTGCCTGGGTTCCAAGGTTCCAACCCTCTAGTTCCCAGCTGTGTGACCTTGGGCCACTTAACGTCTCTGGGCAGCCATGTGCCTGTCTATTGAACAGGGGAAATTCCTAACTCCTAGGCTCACAGGCTTTGAATGAAATACTGTGTTATTTGTTATTTGTTTGCATGTGTGTATCTAAGAACTCAGAGCACAGAAGCTCAGTGGTAGCTATTACTACACAGTATTATCTGGTTGTCTGGTGACTGGCATCAAATAGTCCTCACGTCCAAAACATCCTCTGTGAGCTTCAGCTGTCTTTGACTCTGAAATCCCATCACCATTTTCTTAGGAAGATAAGCTGGGACCATGCAGGAAAGCTTCCATTATGCGCTTCTCCTTCCCAAAGCCACGGCTGAGCAATAGCTTGCCCACCTTCTGTGCAATCAGCACAGCAGTGATGGTCTTAAATTGCCAAATGCACCCAGTATATTTCTTGAATCTCTAAGACATACTAAATTGCATCCAGAAGAAGAGTTTTTGATGTTCTCTGGATTTTGCAGCATCTTATTTATTTGGAAACTCAGTTGTGTGAGGCTTACAGGGAGTCTATCCCAAGAGGGAGCAGTGGTGATGAGGTCCAGGGCCAAATCCTGGTCTCATCACCCTCACAGGGTCATACTCACAGCAGAGGATGGCATCCTGCTCTCAAATGTCAGCTTGGGGTCAATTCTTTATGTTTTCTGAGCTCCATCCTCCTCATTTGGGAAGCTAGACTGCTAGTGGCAATCCCTTCGGGGGATCTTGAGAATAGAAGGAGATGATAAAGGTGATGTGGTTAGTCAAAGGATTGACATCCAACGTGTGGTACTCACTTACCCTGGCCTCCTCTTCCATGGCTCCCTCCAGCTCCAGACAAGTGGGAGGAAGAGAAGGGCAGTGCTCCAGGCTTCTTTTCCCCAGGCTGGCCTTCAGCCTGTCCTTGCTGTTTGGAAGCATTTGCTGCAGGTGTAAAAGAGCTTAGAGAGGTAGAAAGTGTTGACTGAAGATGGCAAGGGCCCTGTTAAATTAGTCCCTGGAGAACAGTATTGGGGATACCCTTTTTGTTTGTTTTGTTTTTAAGATTTTATTTATTTATTCATGAGAGACACACACAGAGAGAGAGAGAGGCAGAGACACAGGCAGAGGGAGAAGCAGGCTCCATGCGGGAAGCCTGACGCGGGATTCGACCCTGGAACTCCAGGATCATGCCCTGGGCTGAAGGCAGGCGCCAAACGCTGAGCCACCCAGGGATCCCCAAGGGATACTCTTTGGAATAGGAAATCACCATCCATTGGCCTAGTACCTGCTAATGGTGGGGGAGGGGGTTTGTCAGGAGCAAGATTTACTCTGGGTAAAAAATTGCATCTCTCTCCTTGGTGGTATTTCTTCACCTCCCTTGAAGTGTAAAAAGCTAGATTCAACAAACTCTGTATCCTCCTGAACTAAGACATCCAATTTACATATAAATGGAGACCAGGAGGTTCAGAAGGAAAATGATGTTGGGGAAATTGTCTCTTGAGGATAAAGCTTCAGGGAAGAATCCAGAGAAGCATCCCAAGGAAGAAGGCCTGAGAGAAAGATCCTGAGGTTGACTCTTATACATGTCTCCCTGCTCAAAAGGACCCTTGCTTCCAAGTGGTAAGAAGCTAGGGGGCCTCCCTGTGTCTGTGGTTTCCAAAAGAGTTCCCAAGTACTGAGGTGTAAATGGTAATCCTAACAGTTAACGTGGATGCAGAGCCTACGACATGCAGGGCACAATTCTGAGAGCTTTCCACTCACCACCACGTTTCATTCTCAAACAGTCTCCTGGGTTGGCATCATCACCAGCACCACTTTACAGGTGAGAAAACTGAGGTCCAGAGAAGCTAAGCAATGTGCCCAAGATCTCCGGGCTAGGAGGTGAGAAAGGCAGCTCTGATGCAGTAATGCAATGCTGCCTCCTGGGACCAAAGCCCCTCCCAGCACTGCCAGCCTGGCTCCTCTTGCCCCCATGTGTCTGCTGCCTGTTCAACCACAAACCCCTCCCATGAAACTTTGGATTTACTGAATTAATAAATTAGAGAAGAGATATAGCTTTCATCTCACCAATATAGAAGCTCAAAAAAAAAAAAAAAAAAAAAAAAAAGAAACCAACACCAAAACCAAAAAACAAAAAACAAAAAACCTTGCAAAACCCTTACAGGGAAGAGGTGTCAATCAACAGAGATATGTTTTCTAATTAAGCAGAAATAAAAGGGGAGGTGAGACTGTCCCAATTTTAGCAGTTGGGTGAATCAAGCAAATCATCAATTCTTAATGGTTAAGAAGTTGGTATGAAGGAAGCTGAGAGCAGAGGGAGCTGGATAATTAGGCATGTGGTTGTTTTGCTTTTATTTATTTAATTTTTTCTTCTTTTTTTTTTTAAGGACATTAATGGCTTTCTCGTCCTCGTCCTCGTCCTCGTCCTCGTCCTCGTCCTCCTCATCCTGCTGCTGCTGTTGCTTCTTCTTCTTCTTCTTCTTCTTCTTCTTCTTCTAAATCTTAGTCTCACTGGGACTCTGCGTTGTGATGCAGCATCTAATAGTTCCCTGTGCTTTCTCCCCCTCCGTCCCTACAGCAATCCTCATAACATTAGATTATACAAAAATCCTTAACACCCAATGCTTGCTGACCGAACGGATGATTCTGCTTGAAATTGTGTCTCCAGCTCTGGTCCACTACCCATCAAAGACATGAGAAACTCACAGGCTCAGAATATTTGGGCTGGAGGAGACTAGACCCTGGAGCCCTCTATGTCCCAATTCATAGCAGAGGAGGGACAGAAGAGGGGAGGAGCAAAGTATACAGCAGGTTAGAGATGGGGCCACATGGGAGTGGGGTCTTCTCACTCCCAGGCCAGTAACTCCTTAGCCCTTGGGTGATGGTGAGAAATCAGGAAGCCTATTAAAAAAACACTCCATTACCAAACCCAGGAGACCTCATCAGTGCTGAAAAGCAGGGGCCGTTGAGCACAGCCCTGGAGAGACTAAGGACTCCCTACTCAGTACCATCATGACATCTCATTTTTAAATTAAATAATCTTTCCCCATTAGAGCCCTGAAAGGATAGAACAAGCCTTGCTGAAGTCACCTTAGGGTTAGGACAGACTCTTGTCCCCAAGAAAGGGAAAGAAGGAAACAGTCATTGGCTGAGGACTTATTGTATGTCTGGTGCTTTGGCCCCCTTTGCTCTTCATAGGAAATGTAGGAGGTAGAGGGTTTTTTGTTATGTTTTAATAGAGGAGTAAACTGAGACTCTGAGAGGTTAGGTGACTTGCCCCCTATCACATAGCAAATAGGTAGTTGAGCTGGGTTTCAAAAACAGGTCATTGGATGCCCAATTTGAGGACCTTCATGCTGGCTCAAGGATCCCAGGGACAGATAGAATCCAGAGCCGTCTATCTGAAGGAAAAGGTGAATGTATTAAGAAGAGCGCTGGACTTGGTAGTCAGAAGACCCCTTGTAGCTTTCCACAAGGCAGACCTCACACTGTATGGTGTTAAGCACACTTCCTGGCACTTAGTAGTTGCTCAATAAACACCTGTTGAATAAATAATTACTGGTGTATCTCACAAAGAACTTAGATCCAGGATACATATAAAGAACTCCTAAAAGTCAATAATTAAAAGATAAGCAATCCACTTTTAAAAAACATAGGCAAAGATTCTAACAGACAATTCACCAGAAGGCAATGCAAATGGCCCATAAGCACATGAAAAAAGTGAACAGCATCAAAGAAATATGAAGTAAAGCCATAATGAACTATTACTACACACCTACCAATTAAAATATTAAAAAATATTAAAAAAGCTAACACAAAAAATGCTGATGAGGATGTGGAGCGAATGGGATATGCACACATTGTTGGTGGGAATGCTCAGTGATACAGCCACTTTGGGAAAAAGTCTGCAAGTTTCTTACAAAATGTAACATACATCAGCTCTCTGGCCCAACAATTCTGCTCCCACATCTTTACCCAAGACAAGTGAAAACACATATTCTCAAAAAGACATACAAAAATGCTCATATAACTCACAATCACTCAAAACTGAAAATGACCCAAATGCTTATTAATAACAGAATGAACCAGCATGTGATATAGATTTCCTGTGGATCTTATTCAACAATAAAAAGAACTGAACTCTTGATATATGGAACAACATGGATGAATTGCAAAAACAGGCAGAGTGAAAAGAGAATTGCTCAAAAAGGGATATGTACTGAATGGTTCCATTTATATGTTGTTCTAGAGCAAGCAAAACATTTTTAAAGATTTTATTTATTTATTCACGAGAGATACAGAGAGAGAGAGAGAGAGAGGCAGAGATACAGGCAAAGGGAGAAGCAGGTTCCCTGTGGGAAGCCCAATGTGGGACTCAATCCCAGGACTCTAGGATCACGACCTGAGCCAAAGGCAGATGCTCAACCATTGAGCCACCCATGTCCCTAGAGCAAGCAAAATTAATGTATGATGCAAAATATTGAGTGGTGGCTGCCTGGGAGTTTGAGTAGGGATTAACTGAGAAGAGGAACAAAGGAACTTTCTGGCATGATGGCATGTTCTGTGTCTCAATAAGGATTTGGGCCACACGTGTATCAGTGATACGATGTGCGTGTTGAAGTGTTTAGGGCCAAAGTGCACAGATGTCTGCAGCTTCCTTTGAGAATTAGATGGATTAAAAGATGGATAAGGGGGATCCCTGGGTGGCGCAGCGGTTTAGCGCCTGCCTTTGTCCTAGGGCACGATCCTGGAGACCCGGGATCGAGTCCCACGTCGGGCTCCCGGTGCATGGAGCCTGCTTCTCCCTCTGCCTGTGTCTCTGCCTCTTTCTCTCTCTGTGTGACTATCATAAATAATAAATAAATAAATAAATAAATAAATAAATAAATAAATAAAAGATGGATAAGGGATGGATAGATGGGAAGATATGTGAACAAACAGAGCGAGATGCTAGTTGCAGAATCTGGGTGTCCATTATGCAAGTTGTCTGTATCTTTAAAAATTTCCATAATATAATTATTGGATATTATGAAAAAAATAGTAAGACCTAATTAGACACCATTCTTGGACTGAATGTACATGGTCTCCAAGGACATTTGAGGTCTCCCCCTGCCCACTTTGCAACCTCATTTCTCTCTTCCTCATACTTCACTGTCCACGTTGTGGTCACAAGGATCCTCTTACACCTCCTCAAACCCACCAGGTACCACCTTGGGCCACAGGACCTTTACATACTCTGCCTCCTCTAAAAGGTTCTCCTTCCTTTTTATCCCCCAGATAATATCACAGACTTGAGCTCAAGCAGCCTTCCCCTGGGCACCTTCCCTCTCCATCATGCACCTTCCCTCTCCATCATGCACCTTCACTAGCTCCACTGCCTTAGTTCTGGGAGAAAGACTTATTTTCTGTGAAACCACTTATGGTTCAGCTTGTAGTGCAGCT
This sequence comes from Canis lupus baileyi, assembly GCF_048164855.1. Classification (NCBI taxonomy): domain Eukaryota; kingdom Metazoa; phylum Chordata; class Mammalia; order Carnivora; family Canidae; genus Canis; species Canis lupus. Next base: position 63,044,809 of record NC_132844.1, on the reverse strand, counting down.
ATTCTGTTCATTCCCCACCCCATGAGACTGACAGCTCTGTGATAGCAGGTGTCTATTTGGGCTCACCAAGGCACAGCCACACCTGGCACGGGCCTGGCCAGACCCCATCTACAGAATGAATGAATTTTTCCAAGAAGCCCTGTGGTCCTAGGAAAGGTCTAGCTGCCCCTGGTCCATCTCTTGACCATCAAATGAGAAGATTAGTGAGGAGCAGCCTTCCTGTTTGCATAGTACCCTTTCAGAATAAATATTCTGAATTGCGTACTTTTAATTCAAAATGAAAACAGCTTTAATGAATCCTATATAAAATATAATGCATATACCTTCCACTAAGATTATTTACTTTGCTGAATAAAAGAATTTCAATGGGAAAATTGATGCTGTTTTTCAGCCACTAAAATGTTCCTACTTGGGCATTTTGAAAAGCAGCCACGAGGATAAGAGGCAGCTTTCCAATCTTTCACCTCTTACAATTCAGAGGGCATTAGAATCACAAAGCTCATTCACAGCTGTTATCTCATTTCTTCTTCTAAGCAGGTAATGTTATTATCTCCTCTTTGTAGATGGTGAAAGTGCGGCTCAGAGAGGTGAAGTGACTTGCCCAAGGTCATGCAGCAAGTTGAGGACAGAGTGCACTTGGGTTCATTCATACAGTGGACAGAATACTTTGTGAGCACCCACCCGCATCCTGTGTGTGGTACTACACCAGGTGCTGGGAATGCACTGACAATTAGATGTAACTTCCTGTCTTTTGTGGTTTGCACCCCACCCCTCTCTTGGTTGTAGGGTCTTTTCTCTACTTGGACAGAGCAGGGAAAGCCCATCACCTTGGGTACCTGGATTGAGCTCCCCAGAAGCATATTCTGAGACAATGATGTCAGGACAAGTGGTTCAGTTGGGAGGTGATAACAGGAAATACCCATAGAGAAGAGAGGAAATAAGAAAGGAGAGGAAGCCAACACAGGGAGCATATTACTGCAGTAGGCAACTGGGGGTTGGTTCCCCTGAGGAGTTCTGGGATACTGTGTAGGACATGTCTCAGACTTGGGTATATATGCACAAACTGCTACTCATGATCAGTTGGGAGCTATTCCCCAGGATAACTCCTTGTCACCTCTTCCCCATGGGAGGGTCCAAGAGCACTCTGGCAGAGTAAGCCCTCAGGCAGCATCCACACATGCTTGCAGAAAGGTGCATACCAAGAGGTGGGGCACCTATGACGCCAGGACAGAGTCAATCGGCCAGAATCCTGGAAGGACTGGCTGGGGGCACTTTGGGTGCTCTGAGCAATACTGCGGCATGGTGTTCATCTCCTGCCACTGTGGTCCAGGCTGCAGGCACCAGCCCTTGCAGGGTGAAGACTTCAGCCCTGCCTGCTGAAGGGACCCACCCCATTCCTAGGCAGCATGAAAGCAATTCAAAATCTCTCTTCCTCTGAACTGTTAGCTCTGGGGGCTTTTCCCACTAATCCTGCCATTCAGGGAAAACAAAAACGCAGCTGAAACGTTTGGAGAGAATAAAACTCCCTGTCATATTCCCTTTACCTGTGACAGGAACTTTGAATTATGTCCCAGTGTTCATTTCCCTCTTCTTGGTTTGGTATCACCCAAGTTTTAGAGGAGTCGATAGCTGCCCAGCTATAGACTACATTTCCTAGACTCCCTTGCAGCTAGCAGTGGTCAGGTGACTAAGTTTAGGTCTTGGGATAGGAGTGGAAGTGTGCACCTAAGCAGTGTCCAGGGCATATCCTTTAAAAAAGAACAGACCTGCCTTCCACTTCTTCCTAATCTTATCTGCAGGCTGGAGGCTGGCCCCCACTGGAGCAGCCCTCTTGGATTCAGCAATGGAGGGCCCATGTTGCGGGAGTGCAGAGCAGCACCCACAGCCTGGGACTCTGGGTAGTCAGACTGTCCGCCAGTCTTTGGCCTAACTCATGCACTCCCCTCAGCCAGTCTGTCTTCAGGATCCATTCTAGCAGCTCAGCCTATAGCTAACTCAGCTATGCCTAAGGTCCGTACCAGCTCTACAGAGGCTATCTCAAGAGCAATATTCTCACATTCCAGGTCTCAGGAAAGTGACCATTTCACCCTGACTCCCTTAGGGCAGGCCTGTCAGACCCTAAAGCCATGGCTCCATTCCCCAAAGTGGGCTTCTGGTTCACCATATGCCTGCACTCCCATCTCCCCAGTGCCCAGTGTATGACACGGCTCTGACCAGTGAAATGAGTATCTCACGGCTCTTGATTCTGGATGCCTGGGATTTTAGCATGCAGAAGCCAAAGGGATGCCTGGCCTGTGTGCAACACAGCCAAAGCCAAAAAGGCAGAGTAAGTAGGTTGGGGAGATAGCTCGTCCACAGCACCCCTAAATGAGAAGAGGATACTTTTGCAGGAGGAAGGTGTAGGAAAGCTGGTCAGATATAAGCAGAGATCTCTTAAGAGCAGGGGTCAGGTAAATGCAGTGAGTTTCAGATGGTTCTTCCCAGAAGAACCGGTCAGGGTCTCACCCCAGGCATCCAAACCAGGAGGTGGGGACAGGGCCAGGTGACCTGCAGGAGAGTTTTGCTTTAAAGCTCTGAAACACATCAAATGAGAATTGCTAAGAAGTCTAGCCCATGAGCTGCTTGAGAGCAGGAATTATGCCTAGACCCCTCTCGAGCCCCCAAATTTTATATTATACTGCAATCTAGATGGTCTCCAGCAAGATTTATTAAGCACAGGCATAAATGAGTGAAAAACATCAATACAGAGTTTCAGATATTCAATATTTGACACTGTTTTCTACCCATTTCTATAATTTCTCAGGACTCCACCACAAAATGGAGGCATAGGGAACGTGAGTATAAAGGAAAGGCATGCCAGCTCCTCCAAGGAACGGTTAGGCCATCTCCTTCCCCAGAACTGAGGACTCACCTTGCTCTCAGCACTTATCATAGCTGATTGTAAAAACATTTATGTATCTGCCTCCTAAATAAGATGGTGTTTTTGAGGGACTGAGTCTTTTAGGTGAATTCCCCAGTGCTTATCAGTGCTTGGTATAGAAGTGCAACATGTGTTTGATAAATATTGTTAAACACACGGATGAATGAGTACAGTTCCCGACTGGAAATGGAATCCTCAAGCACATTCCCCTACTAGAAAGTCACTGTATGTGAGAGAACTGTCTCCCAGGTCAGGATGGAATCTGATCAGATAGGGCGTGCTCTAAGAGTAGGGCTGTCTCCTCCCTCAGACTGGGGCACTGTGAGGGTAAGAACAGTCTCTCTTCCCTCAGATTAAGGATTCTCTGAGTACAAGGCTGTCTCTGCTCAGACTAGTGCTCCCTGAGGGCAGGGATATACTTTTCCCCTCAGATTAGGCTTTCTGAGGCAAGACTAGGCCTCTCCTTTAGACTGGGGCTCCCTGAGGCAGGGCTGTGTCTCCCTCACACTGGGGCTCCCTGAGGGCAGGGCTGTGTCTCCCCTCAGACTGGGGCTCCCTGGGGGCAGGGCTGTGCCTCTCCCACAACAGACTGGACACCCACATTCAGGCCTGGCCACACTCTGCTCGGCAGCCCATCTGAAGGGTCCTTCTTCCCTGTCAGTATGCTCTTTCTGTTGATGAATTCTGAATGGCCCTGTCCATGTCCTCTTGATAAGCATTTTTAATGTTTCAATCTGAATGTGTTGAGGAATCATAAATGCAGGGAGAAAAAAAAAAAAGAAAGGAAAAGGAAAATGGGAAGAAAGGCCAAGTTGTGGCTAAGTTCATTGCAGCAGGCGGCCCTCAGCCTGGAGGGAAAAGTCTAATGCATGCACAAAAACCTCATGAATAATTATTTCTGAGTGGCTCAATATTTTAAATGCTGGATTTTTTTTTCTTCTCCTCAGAAGCCTACCACAATTATTTATTGCAATGCAGAAGCTGAATGGAAGGCGATTAAGTTTGATTTCTTGGTTGGGGGAATGCGCGGAGGCAGAGGGGCTAGAGGCAGAGAGTAGGGATGCATGATGTAGCAGGGGTGAGCAGATGGGACCCCCTATGCCAGTATCTCGTGGGGGCAGAGAAGAAAGGTCACCACTCAACAAATAGGCCTGGGGTAGATTACAAAATCTTTTTCCCTGAAGGAGCTTCCAGCTTGGGGCCTCTGTGCTTACCTACTGGGACATCCAGGGGCAGGTAGCCCCAGTGCTGGGAAAATACAAATGTCAGCTATTTGCCCCATGGTTAATGTCAAGGCTTTGGGGAAATTAATACTGAAGATTAAAGGAAGTCTCCAAGCCCGGGTGGTTATATGACTATCTCTTCCCCAGAGCAGGAATAAAAGTTCCCCAACTCCTTCATTAGAGGGTCACAGCTTTGAGTTCTTCCCCAGTGGCTGCAAGGCCTGGTGGCTCATAGGAAGATCATAGCAACCTGCCTGGCCCTTCCTGCCTAGTCTATTTGACTCTGGCTATTGTCTTGTGGGGCTGGAAGGAGAGATAATATTATTATTTCCATCTTATGTTTAAAGGAACCAGAGCTCAAAGAGACCAGTGCTTTCCAGAAGATGAGGTCCAGAGAAAGACCCCCAGGCATCTGGACCTCTAGGTAGCTATTGTCCTTTATGCCATCCCTGGCTTGAGTATTATGTGTCCCCAGGGTGACACATGGTGACAAGACAATGGGTGTGTGAAAAGTGAAGAGAACACCCAGCCCATCCAGGCACCTGTAGGCACCATGTTTCCTCCTTCTGCTGCTCCTCCCCTCCCTGTGGCCTCTGCTGTCTGTACTTGCCCTGGATCCTTGATTACATTAGTGCCACTCTTGCCCATAAAACAGGCCTGAGCATGGGTGCTTGGAGGATGTGGCCTCCTCAACGAGCTCCTGGAGGCTGGATGTTATGTCTTATCTTGCTCATATATCCCATCCAGGACCTAGAGCAGCACCTGGCATGGGGATGGGATGGAATGGCATCTATTGGTACGTTATCATAAAAATAATGGCTGGCATTTCTGGAATACTCACTTTGTGTCAGGTACCCTGCAAGAAGTTTAAAGACATTATCTCATTCAATCCTCACAGCAACCCCATTCCATGGGTGTCATTATCCTCCTCCTCAGGTGCACATAGGGGAGCTGAGATCTAGAGAGGTTCCATAACTTTTCCACAGATAGATAACCTGTAAGCGACCAAGCCAGGATTTAAACCTGGGCCATTTGGCTTTATAGCTCTCACTCTTAAATGCCACATTATATTGCCTTTCAGCATAGGATGCATGGGTGTGTGCTAATCTCTGAAAATGGCCCATTCATTCATTCATTCATTCAGAAACATGCTACCTTTAATTGAGGAGCTACTACACCCAGGCATGGTGGTGTGCTCTACACATACCTCTAACTCTCACTTTCAACCACAAAGTTGATGGGTTCCTTCCCAGGGTCACATGGCTGGTAAGTGGCAGGGCTGGGATCTCAGCCCAGATCTGGTCTGGATGATTCCAGAGCCTGAGCTGTGTCCCCCTGAGTTACGCTGCATTGACTTTCAATTACTCATTTACCAAACTCAGCCCAGCTAAGATAAGAACACGGCACAGAGGGAAATGCCAGCAGGAGGAGCCAGAGGCCACTGGTGATAATAAAGATGACTTTGGACATATCACCATGGCCTCTGTCATCCCAGACTATATGGCCACTCCAAGCTGCCCCCCAGTGATAGCCATTTTCCAGCACATATGGGAATCAGACGAGATAATATATGTGTGGCAAGGTCACAGACACACTCATAGCTCATTCAGATGTGCGAGAAGCCCCTTTTCTTGATTTTTCATTAGCTGATTGGAACTGTCTTCTGTTTTCCTATTCTGTGGGTAATGGGGGACGAGGGCAAGTAAGTGTTAGCTCAATACGAGATCTCAGGCTGATTCAATGATTTAAACAGTCTTTAAAGGAACTCTTCAGCAACTTGTGCACAGAGTGAGGATTTCTCCATTTTCTGCCTCTTTTTTCCCTCCTGCTCTCCAGGCAGGCACCTACATGGATGGGCAGCGGCTTGTACAGTGCTGGAAGGGAAGAGTGCATTTGGCCTCAAGCCAGTCCTTGGGCGTATGTGGGTTGGTATCCATTGAGATGGGGTGGTGTGGTCTATCCTAAGTATTCAGCAGGACTTCCACTGCTGAGGAGCGAGGCTGATAACCTTCTGGTATGTTCTTTCTCCACTCCACCAAGATGAGGCTATCCTAGCACTCTATGTAGAGCTGGTCCCAGTTTGCCTCTCAGTGTTGGTGGAGACCCTCTGAGGTCCTGCCCCACAGCCTTCTCTGAATCCTCTGAAAAACTCCCCAACCACAGTCACGTAACTTCAGGTGCCTGGAGACCCAACTTCATGTCCTCCCTCCTTGCTCCATACCACAGCCCCTGGTTGACTTCAGGACAGCCACCCCACTTGAGGCAGGAACAGCCTGAGAGGTGAGGACCTTCTCAAGTCCTAAATGAGAAGGGAATCAGAATCTCCTCTGTTCTTGGTGTCTCCTCCATGAATCCAACATGCCTTTCTCCTTGTGGGTACAGCCTAGAGAACGATCGGGTGTGGATCTTACCGCCTCCCCACCCATCTTCAGCTCTCTCCTTCCCCTACAGCCCTCAGGATAGGAATCAATGGACTCCCCACTCTGTCTGATGGACATCCCTTATGTGAAGCCCACTGAGCAAGTCTTCCAGGCCTGCTACCATGCACGAGGCCCTTACTCTGCAGCAGTGTCTACCTCTTTCACACCTACTCTACCAAGGAGATACTTATATACGCCCTGGGTGCAGATGAAGGGCTACATGGCAGAGAGAAGATATCTGCCCAGGGTCACAGTTAGAGGCACAGTGCAAGCTCCACTCCACCCAAGGGAGCACTCTAGGCCGTAGAGTCTCTTTTGGAAGCCGGCCAACCCTCTCTTTTGAGGGGAGGACAAATTCAAGCCTCAGCCTCGGAGGAGGAAGGTCTCACAAAACACAGTTTAGTGGGGGAAGTTACAACACATTGATCTCATATTTGTAAAAAGAGTACCCCTCTCACAAATTAAGTAGGAATTGTAAACTGTAAAGGCCTAAACCAAAGTGAGGGATGATTGTCATCTGAGATGACGTACTCCCTCCCCAACCCTGGAGGAAGTCATGAGTGCTTTCCTCCACCTGCCATCCAGCTCTGCTCCGCAACTCCCCACTTCCCGGGGCTGCAGGTGCTGAGTATAGTATGTGGACTGCACACCTGCACGTGCCCTCTCCCAGGGATGGTCTGAATTTAAGTCTGGTGATTGAAGAAAGACTTTGGGGTAAAGACCAGAATCAGTTCCTGTCTCCTTTCCATTCCAGACAAGCAAGGGTTTCATCATGGCCCGGGACCAGGTCCCTTACCTTCTCCTTTTTTTCCTCTCCCCACCCCCAATTTGTTGTTTCAGAGACCTAGACGTGCTGACTTTTATCTCTACCTTGAGTATTCTGAGTTCTAATTAAGTTCATTTCAGCCCTCTGATTTGAGAAGCCTTATCAGGAATACTTAACCTGTGCAAATAATATGTGGAGCCAGCCAGCACTGGTCTGGCATGCTAATTGAACTTCACACGGGAACTCAGACAGAGCCGAGCAGCCAGGTCACCTCGGAACTCCTGGGAGGAGAGGAAGGCACCTGTCTAGGGACAGGAGAGGAACTGGTCTGGGCCCTTGGGGACCCAAAACCTTGGGTCACCTGGCAACTGGATTGCTCAGTAATTGGGGTTTATTAGGTTGGGGTAAGTCAGGAGATGCTCCTGGGGCTTGTTTAGACCCTAGATGTCCTGCTCTGCCCACAGGCTGGGCCTGGTTTCACGGACTGCACTCTGGCTTTTTGGGGCATGTCTGGTGGGCAGTGGAGATAGCCGGCCAAGAATGACCAATGGACACCAGCCTGCCCCTGGGGATGTGGCTCATGAGGACTTGCATAGGGAACGGGCACCAGCTGGGGAATGCCAGCCACTCCTCTGCCACTTAATGGCTTAAACAAGTGGCCCCCTCTGCAGCCTCAGCATTCACACTGGGATTGGAGGAGCTCAGGGCTTTGGCCTTGTGCTACAGGGAGCCTTTGGTTCTAAGGCCTCAGGACCATCAGTGGCTGAGTTAGTGGAGCTCCAATCCCTTCCCGCTTCAACCAAAGCATCTGCTGCTTATGTTATCTGTGGGAATCCATGAAAGATTACATTTGTGGGAAACAAAAGAATCTGTAGCCAAAACTTAGTGCAAGCCATGACGCCGGGTGATTTCTTTGCTTCTTTCCAAATCTAACAATTTTAGCTTCCAAAATCTGAACAACAGGCCCCCAGTTCAGTGGTATTTCTGTTCCCAGAGCCGTGGAATCCTGAATATATTATGTTTTACCTCTCAGCAATGTTTCTCTGGGGTTGGGCAGATGCTTCTACAAAGCATGCTGCCTTCCCCTAATCACATGTTTCCCAAAGACATGGACCGAGTTGGTGCAGATGGTGGAGGGAGAACTAGGGGGCCATTCCAAAGAGACTCTCCTTGGGGGTGATCACAGTCCAGGAGACCAGAACCCACCCTGCCAGAGCCACATCCAGAACAACTCGAACCTGTGAATGGGAGGGGCTGTGGCACTAAGGCAAATTACTCGGGAGGGGTAATCCAGGAAGGCTTTCTGGAAGAAAGGGGCAAGGAAGGAGGGGCAGCTGGGTGGCTCAGTGGTTGAGTGTCTGCCTTTGGCTCAAGCTTCAGCTCCTTGTGGACAGAGTGAGGATTTCTCCATTTTCTGCCTCTCATTCCCTCCTGCTCTCCAGGCAGGCACCTACATGGATGGGCAGCGGCTTGTACAGTGCTGGGAGGTAAGGGTGCATTTGGCCTCAAGCCAGTCCTTGGGCGTATGTGGGTTGGTATCCATTGAGATGGGGTGGTGTGGTCTATCCTAAGTATTCAGCTGGACTTCCACTGCTGAGGGGCGAGGCTGATAACCTTCTGGTAAAGTCTTTCTCCACTCCACCAAGATTGAGGCTGTCCTAGCACTCTGTGTAGAGCTGGTCTGTTTGCCTCTCAGTGATGGTGGAGACCCTCTGAGGTCCTGCCCCACAGCCTTCTCTGAATCCTCTGAAAAACTCCCCAACCACAGTCACATAACTTCAGGTACCTGGAGACCCAATTTCATGCCCTTCCTCCTTGCTTTGCCTTTGGGTCTCCATGACTGTGACCTCCCACTGGCTCTTAAAAACCACGAGGGGGAATAGTGCTGCTGTCACTGCTCCTGGACACTGCACCATCCCCACTGGTTTGTCTACATGCCATCCTCACCATTAATGGACACAGTTTGAATGTGCCTGCACCCTGGCTGTGATGTGAGCAATCCCTGCTTCAGCCTGGGGCTCCCAGGCCTCGGGGCACTGTACTAGCCCCACTCTCCTCCTGGCTCCCTTCCCAAGCCCAAGCCCTGCTCTACCCCTTCTCCACATTATTTCCAAGATTCAGACTCTGCTCCTTGGGTTCTGAACTTGGCAGATCACTTCTTTATGAGCCTGTCCCTCTCATTACAGATGCTGGCACAATTTGATCACATTAAAGAATAAACACAATGCTGGTGCTTAACTCCTGAAAACATAGCTTTTTTTCCTCAATTGCCTAGGTGCAGACTGCGTGGAGCTGAACTGGCTTGATCAAGGAATTAAATAAGGATTAAGAAGTTGGAAGGTGCCTGTTAATCCAGCAATCAGACAAACCTCTGCAAAATCATCTTGCTTCCTTTCCTAAAATATGAGTTAAGAAAAATGCAATTGGATCTTTTGTTCATTAGAAGATCAGTAAAAAGTGAACCAGTCAGGCAGCCGCATCTGGGGGAGGGGAAGAGAATGGAGGTAAACAGCCCACAGAGATCCATGTTAGTGAGGAGTCTCCGAGTCTCCCAGGATGACCTCCAAATCTATCCTGGACCCCCTCGTCCTCTCTGGCAGCCTGGATTTCAAGCTGTCACCAAAAGAGTTCTCTTTGATTGGCTTCCCCATGATTAGAAAGTCAGGGTCAAAGGCCAATACTATTTTCTCTACTCAAACTCACTTCCCAGGAGGACAACACATGGAATACAAGAAAGTATGGGATTTGGGGTCAACTCCAAACTCCCAGGATTGACTCGCAGCTCTACTGTGGGATGCTTGTATGATCTCAGGCAAGCAGTCCTAGCTCTCTTGAACCTCAGTGTTCTCTTCTGTGAAATGGGTCTTATATCATGGGGCTATAGTGAAGATAAGGAAAGTGACCCAGTGAACTACCTGGCACATCATAACTTCCTAAATGCTAGTAACTTTGCTTCCCCATCCTCCTTCAAAGATAAAACCATCCCTGGGGCTAGTTTTTTCCCCATCTAGATTATTGCAGTAGTTTCTACATTCAACACTTATCTTCCCTTTGATCTAAGCCACATCCTTTCTGGCATTTTCTGGCGGCAGGATTTCCCAGTCTTTCACTGCTTCCTTTAGGGAGAAGCTCTTCTCAGACTCTGCTTCCTTGTGGAGTTGTTAGTTCTAAGACTCCTGTACCAGTGCATCTCCAAGTTACAAGGTATGTCACCCAAAGACTCCCCCCACCCAATTTTCCCTTTTCTCTGGGTAGAATGTGAAGATGTGAGCCCAGAGCAGCTGTCAGCCATATCCCTAGCCTGAGGTTTAAACCCAAAGCAGTCACTGAGGACCCCAGAGCCTTCTCTATCTGTGACTCCCCTGGCTAGCTCCAGTCAATCCTTTGGGCCTGAGATAATTAGAGCTGGTTTCCAATGCTTCCTCCTCACCAGCTTCCTAGAATTCTCTTTTGATCCACCCGCATCAGTTCTCCATATTCCATACAGAATGAACTTCTAAAAGCACAAATCAAATCATGCTCCTCCCTGTTTAAAATGCCCCCATAGCCTCATACTGCTTTCAGGATCAAGACCCACGGAGGGGGGCACTTGACGGGATGAGCACTGGGTGTTACGCTATATGTTGGCAAATCGAACTCCAAAAATAAATAAATAAATAAATAAATAAATAAATAAATAAATAAATAAATAAAAAATAAATAAATAAATAATAACCCACAACTTTACCAGGGCTTGCAAGGCCTCACCTGTGTCCCTACCCCTGCCCTCCCCAAGATGCCCCCTGGCCCTGTGCTCTCTCTGCTTTCCAACTGTTTCCTGCCTTTGTACTCATAACTGGGAATGTCTTCTCACTTGCTCCTCACCTAGAAAACTTCTACTCACTCAGACTACATCACAGGAAGAGCCTTACTTCCTCAGGGAAGGCTTCCCTAAGGCACTTCCACCTTCTTTCCAATTTGGTCAAGCTCCTGTAGCAGATCCTTCTCACCATTTGTAATCTTGGATCGATTTGTACTACTGTTATATAAATGCCTGCCCATCTCCCCTGCCAGACTGCAAGCTTTAAGAGGGCAGAGACCACACCCAGTTCATTGGTTTCTCATCAGCTCTGCTTGGAACAGCACCAGGTGCAGCAGATGCTCATAAACATTTATTGAATGAATGAATGGAGTGACCCATTGGGTGATTACAACCTATGACCTAGTCCTGGTCCCTCTTCAATCAGGAAATCTCTCTGGAAGCTTTTCCAGACACCCTGGAACTACACTGGCTACTTAATTAGTCTCTGCTTTCTCCCCTTTGACTAATCCATTAAATGGCTTTTGTCTTTCTAAACACACCTACCAGATAACCTCCAATGACTCCCCAGTGGCCAGTGCATAGAAAAAAAAAAAAAATCCACTTGCTGGAGTTCCCCAGATCGATTCCTGCTAGTCTTCAGCCAAGGTAATGCCCCCGCTTTCTCCTCTGCCTGGAAGGTCCTCCTTCTCTCCATGTCCATATACCACACCTGCAAATCTCTGCACAACCACTGCCTCCATGGAGCTCCCTTAATTAAACTGCCCCTGCAGTAAGTCCTGTCCCATTCTTGCAGCAATTCATTGATTATATATAAGCTTAGAATTGCTTCCCAGATATTTCATAATTGGTGTAGTTTCATCCAGGTCACTAGCCCTTTCACATCCATTATGTGATTTGATCCCAAAAACTTTGCAGGGAAGCTGGGGCAAGCATTTTAAGGAATATTTTAGAAGCATCAGAAATCCACTGAGTTAGCTTAAGTGGAGGAGATTTATTATAAAGACACTAATGAAGAGCAATGGATCCTCATTTCGGATATAGTAGACTGGCCTCAAGGGGCCTAGGAGGGCATCCAGAGACTTCTCTTTCTCAAATCTTGGTCTCTCTCTCTCTCTCTGTCCATCTGCTCAGCCAGTTCGGCGACTACTTTGAGTCACCTGCCCTACTGGTGCAAGCAGCTGGAGGCCAGGTCACACTGCCCACTGCTCATTCAGCAAGACCTGGGAGAGGGTGGGACCGGGAGCTCAACCAGCCAAGTGCCGATGTAGTATCATGGATGCAAAAGTGAGCACTGAAGTCAGGCCAACTGTGTACAAGTACCCAGCTATGATAATCACTGGCTTGTGACCTTGCCAAGCCACATTATCTCCCCATTTCCTCATCTTCAAATAGCATCACCAGTGCAGGATCATTGTGATGATTCAGTGACAGAGTCACTGTAAGCATGTGGCACAGGCCCTAAAACATGGTAAAGATTAGCTGCTAATGTCTGCTACAGTAGGAATCATCATTCTGGTCGTATCCTTGAAAGCACCCTAGGATCCTCAAACACTACTGGAGCCCCACACAGAGCCTGCCAAATCAGCATCCTCCAGGAATCCATGTTTTGAAAGAGACGCCCATGGTGATTTTGTGTGCACCACTGGTGAACCTAACCCAGCTTACTTTCTTACAGATGGAAAACTGAGGCCCAGACAGGCAGAAGGGCTCTCAGGTCACACCAGGAGCTGGTGTCTGGAGCCAGGACCCTGACTCCCCGTACAAAAAAACTCAAGACACAGTTCCATGGGTGGGTTCTGCATGCATTCCCATCTAGTATCAGGGGTCTCCGGGGAGTACCCAGCAGGACTGGGTACAAAATGCTACCCTCAGGCGGTGCAATGCTCCAGTGCACCCAGGTCAGCTTCTCGCCAGCCAGGGAGTTAGGTTTTGTACTTTCAGTTTCCTCCATTGTAAAATAGGCCGATAGCCCTCATCTCATTGGGTTGTCGTAAGGATTAAATGAGTTATGGTATGGGAAGCTTTTAGACCAGCACTTGACACGATGCTATAACCATCAGCTTTTATCATTGGTAAACACATACCTCTGGGTCTCTTTTTGGCCTTTCGCTGTAGGGATAGATACTGAAAAAAAAGATACCCTGTGACACAGTGTTTGTAAACCACAAGCATATAAGGACTAGCACACACATCTGATTAAAACCCTGAGACCCAACCTCTACACAAAGTTTCCAGGGGGACTGCAGATAACCACAATACTCATACTAGTGCTTTCCCCCCCAAAAAAACGACTTTGCACAGATGCATGTGAAGATGCTCACTGTACACACAGACATTTGATGAGGAACTCCCTAAAGGCAGGGCTGTGCCTCCCCTCAGACAGGGGCTCCCGACAGTTACAGATCATCTCTCAACATCCAACTTGGAGGGATGGGGGCCTCTAGACACCCACTGCCCCTTCACTCCTGATCTTTAATGTCAGGGGCAAGGCATTTACTGCCCAGTAAATCGGACTCTTCCCAATTGCAAACACTCATGGCTGATGAGGTTTTTCAGTGCTACTTCCTGCCACTCTAATTGCTCCATGCCATGTTTTATGTATTTTAATTAGGGCTTTAAATTTTACACCTAAATCTCAAGGCTCTCCAGTAAAAGGACCCTCTTTAGAAACTGGAATAAATAAATAAAATCTTCCCAGGGAGATGACAGCCAGGAACCTTGAGATAACTCATATCCGCCTGTCACTCTGCCATCACCATTCTGTTATCTGGGGGCAGCCCAAGGGTGTGTTCTGGGGTCTCCCCAATAACCCTTTCTGTTTCTACTTCTGCCCCCTGAGGGGTGCTACTACCTCCCAAGGTACAGTCTGGATGGTCATAACACTCCTCAGATTCTTTAAGACATATGTTCCAGGCTTGCTTTGTTCAAGCGCTGCTGTCTGGTGCTGGCCCGAACCTGTGGTCAGCTGCAGTCACCTGAAAAGTTCATGAAACATACTGATGCCCAGACTCCTCCCCACCGAGGTTTGGGTTCCATTGGTCTCCAATGAGGATCCTGGCATTGCAAGTGATCCTGCATGGCTGCAGGTAACCCTATCATGCAGCCAGAGGGGAGAACCAACACTGCAGGGAACTCACTGCTGAGCAGAACCCATGTGGGTTTCTCCCACAAGACGTGGCACATCCAGCCACCCCATTAAACTGTAGACTGTGCGGACTGGGACCCCATCTGGCTTGTTCATTGCTGTATCTGCAGTAGGACTGCCTGGCATACACTTGGAACCCCATAAATATTTACTGCATGAGGCCCAGCCTCCTCACCCCAACCCCCCGTTATGCAGACACCCTCCTCTCTTCCCATTTCCAATGTACATCTCACCACTTTCTAGTTGGGTGGTTCTGAGCAATCAACCTGTCTTTCTGAACTTCAATTTCTACATCCTTAAAATGAGGGATAATGTCAGTAATCTTCCTACACAGATAATTCACTTTTCCCCTGGCCTCAATGGTCAGCATTGCACACATTCTCCTGTCACAGGTGAGGCCCTCTGCTTCTCTGTCCTGTTTGTAGACTCTCTGGACCGAAGTCAGACCCAAAGAAGAACCATGTGGTATTCAGCAGGACCAAAGGCCCTCACTGAGAACCTAGAAATGCAGATTTGGGTTTCTCCTTCCTCTGATTTACTCTGTGACCTTGAGCTTGTCTCCTGAAGTCTCTGAGCCTCTGAACTCCAGCAGCTGCCTTCCCTCCGCCACCACCCCTCTCTGCATTCAGTGGCTCTCCGGGTTAGGCGGTCACTCCACCGAACATGGCAGCTGCCCCTGAGACTCCCATGCAGTATCTGAGCAGCCGCAGCCAGCCCTGCATGCTCTCTGGATGAAAGTGAAGCACACAAACACAGCCGTGGAGAGAAAAGTCCCTTGATTCGACAGCCCCTGGAGAATTCCTGTTCTAACAGACACAGAAGTTCTGTCCCCCAGACATAGCCTGCAGTGCCAGTCAGACTCGTGGGCCCTCTCTCTGTTCCATCAGCTCTGGGAGGGAGAAGCAGGGCACGGGAGTCAAGTCTGCTCAATCAGCGCATGACGGGACAGCCCTCTGCGATGGGGCGCCCCACCTGGATGAGACAACGTGTATCAGCTGGAGCCTCCTCCTCTAGGACCTAGGAACTGGTTGCCTTCTGCCATCGCAGAAGAAATGGGAATTCCTAGGCTGAGCTCATGGTGGAGACAGTGAGAGGAAATCTGGAGGTGGGGAAACAAGGAAGCAAGTCCCCATGCTTTTTAAGAACCCACCTCACACCAGGAAGCCGCTCTGCCCACCCAAGCCCGCTCCAACTTCCTACTTGGGGTCTCCAAGCATCTCCTGTTGTCTGCTGTGCAGAATTCTGCACTCCCTTATATGGTTAGGGGCTGTTTATTTGCAACCCTGGGGCTGTGTCTTTCTTCAAGAGCAGACAATAAAGTAAGGTAGTACAAAAGCACAGAGCCAGAGGAGGGATCAAAGCCCAGTTTTGCTCATTTCTAGCTGTGCCACCATGAACAATTTACTTTTTCCTCTTTGAGCCTCTGTTTCCCTGTCTGTAACATGGGAACAAGAATACGTAGTCCCGTCGCACTGTGAACAAGGTGGAATTAAATAACTTATAATGTGCCCAGTACAGGGCCTTGCCCACAGGACATGGTCAGCGAGCTGAAACTACTAAAATCTAGGAGGTCCCGATTGTGCTCCAGCACCCGAAGGGTAGGAGCGCGCCCTGTAGCTCTGCAAATCCCCTGCACGCGCGGCTGAGGGTCGGAGCTCCGCGGGTGGGAGGGTGGGCAGGTTGGCGGAGCTGCGGTGGAGGCGCCGACGCCCTGGCCTTGGATGCCCGCACGGGCCACACAGGTACTTCCAAGTCCCCCCTGCAGATTTCTGCTCGCAGTTGATGCTAATAACACCTCCCCTCTCCCGCCCGGTCCCGGGCTGCGCTAAGGCAGGCAGGGGAGGCCACCGAGGGCACCAGAGCGAGGCCCAGGCACCAGCCGCCGGCTCGGGGCTGCGGGGCCGCGTGCCGTTACCTTGGCGAAAAAGGGGCATGGTTAATCCGCCGCGCTCTCCTCATGAAGCCTTCCCGTTTATACCTGAATTAACTTTTCACATCCAGTGAGGGCGCGTGGGAGGCTCTGGCCGCCGCAGGCGTGACCGCTGCTGTGACTGTCGGTGGAAGTGGGGCCGAGAGGACCCGCCACCCAGGGGCGGGAGGAGCCCCAGGCCAGGGGTGGATGTGGGGGAGGGTTGGTTTCCAAGCTCCGCGCGGTCCTCCTCCCGCGCCCGGGGGCGGAAAGGGGCGCCGGAGAGGGGAGGAGGGCGCTGCCTCCCCGCCGCCCGCCCGCGCGGGAGCAGAGGATTGGCCACCTTCGGGGCGGGCCAGCAGGGATGCGGCGGCGCTGCACCTGTTCAGCCAGGCAGCGGCGTGTGCCGGGTGTGTTAAATGTCTTCCTTAGGACGCAGCGCAAGGGCAGAGACACACAGGGGCGCGAGCCTGTGCACGCACCGCACCGGTGGGTATTGGTGGAAGCCTCCCGGGGGCCTGGCTTTCTCTAAAGGGGACCGACCTCGCTTTAGCTCCATGGACCCCGAGCTCATTAAACTGCTAGCGTTTCCTTGGAATAGTTCCGGAGTACACAGTGGACTGCTGGGGCCCTTCACTCCGGGAGCTGGGCCACCTCAAGGCCTCTTTTTGCAGATGCCAGGAGGAGTAAGCTGCTTGCTTACTCCTGAGTAGCCTCCCTGTGCTTCATCTGAGTGAAAGGCTTTCTAGGAACTACTTATCCCCACAAATGGTCCCTCCAGGGTGTCCCTCCTTCTCCTCCTCTTTCCCTGCCTCCTCCACCCAGTTCAGGACATCCAGGTCTGGTCAGTAAGCAGCGGTGCGCACGCCCAGCCCTGTGCTGGAGGCTTTAGGGTGTTTGGTTGAAGGAGAGAAGGAAAGGTGACCATCAAGGTGCCTGCGATATCTGGGCATTATCTGCTTCATGATCTTTGTTCTCTACCAGCTTAAAATCCGGTGGAGGAGCCAAGACAGGCAACAAAGACATGGCTAGCAGGTGGGGGATGAGGAAGGCTCAGAAACGGGAGGGGAGAGTGATTCAAAGCCGGAAAGAGAATTTGGGACTCAGTCACACCCTTCTGAGGAGGGAAACTATTGTGGGCTGGCTCTGAGTCACCAGAGATTTCTCAGGGGAGGCAGGATTTGAATTAAGCCTCCGAGCCAGGCTGTGAGCTAAGTGCCTGACGTCCATTATCTCATTTAATCCTTACAAAACCTCCATGATCTGGGTGTTATAATTATCACTCCCATCTTATAGATGAGGAAACAAGCCTAGTGGGGGGGGCGGGTCAGGGAACTGCCAAGGTCACAAAGCTGGTAAGAAGATTTTAAGCTGGGTCCGTATGACTCCTAAGCCCTTGCTTTGGATCCTAATGCTTTATGGCCTCCTCCAACCTTGAAAACATGTAAAATATCCAGTGAGGAGACCCCAAGGGAAGACCATTGCTAGAGAGGCAGAGTGCTAAGAAAATGAGAGAGTGTTGTGGGGGGTGGGGAGCAGTCCTAACTGACCAGAGAGAATTCCCAGGCCAGAGGAAAGAACAAATAGGTACATGTTGCTATCACCAGCTCTAACAGCTGTTCATTGGAGGGGAGAGGCTTTGAGGTTCTTTAATTTCCCAAGACCCCATCTGGGAAACCCAAACCACTTTTGAGTAAGGGCAGGAGGGTCTTCTTGTAGATCCTGTCCCCCAAGGAACTCTGCAAACCAGCTGATCCAATACCTTCTATTCAATTCAGATCAATAAACATTTATGTGCCAGACGCTAAGTGCTAGAAATTATTAAGGGACAATTTTTGCCATCAGGAAAATTATAGTCTAGCAGGGGTGATGGACACAAAATAAAAATTCACGGTAAAAGATAAATGTGAAGATCGAAATGTCCCCTATACATGGGACATCAGCCCAGGAGGAAAGAAAACGGGAGCTGAGCCTTGAAGGCAGAGCAGGTGACGGGAGGAAAGGGGGAGAAAGGGGGAGAATGGTGCCCTGGGTTAGAGGAAACCACATTAGCAAGGTCATGGAAGTGTGGAAAAGCACGGTTTGTGTTTGAAATTATAAGTGTACCAGTTTATGAGAGCATAAGCTTGGAGACAGGCAGTGGCGTGAAATAGCACAGCAGAGGAGGGCAGGAGTGAGGGGGCAAGAGGTTTTGTGGGACTGACTAAGGTGCATGAACTCAATCCTCCAGAGGACCAAAGGGCTTTTAGCAGAATCTAACGAAGTCAGGTCATGTTCTCAAATCCTAACTCTGGCTATAAGAAGAGCAGTAGCTTTCCCTAAGAGAGACTTGGTCCTAGGAGGCTATGAAGGAGGACTGGTACATTTTACCAAAGATAGGATAAGGTAGTAGGAGTGGGGAAGAGAGGACTGGGTCAAAAAACACTTAAGAAGGAAATAAGACGGGAAGTCCCTGGGAGGAAGAAGGAAGAGGCTGATGGTCTCCAGACTTGTCTTGGGATACTGAGTAGGTACCTTTCACCAAGATTTGGAACATGAAAAGAAACAGTGAGAAGGGATGATGAATCAGTTTGGGTTTTGTTGAGTTGATGATACTCAAGTGATATCCAGGTGGACACTCCCAGTAGATACCTGGACTTAAGCCTAGGAGATAACCTGGAGACATAGAAGGGGGGGGGGTGTATCAGCAAAAAGGTGGGGCTAAAACTAAGAAGGTGGATGAGTTCAAATATAGAGATCATGTCAAGAGAGAAGAGAGAGGATTCATAAACAGAACCCCAGGGAAGAGCCACACTCAGGTGCATACAGAAGAGGAGATGCCCCTGACAAAGACTTAAGCAGATAAAGAGGGAGTCAGAAGCCAAGGGAGTATCAAGGAAGGAGGAACTCCCATTTCAAATGCAGCCAAAAGATAAAGGAAGGTCAAGACTGAGAGGTGTCCACCAGCTTTGGCAAAGTAGAGGTCACTCTGGTCCTTATTAGGGTCCTAGCAGGAGACACAGAGCACTCTTGGGTTAGGCATTTTCAGGAGATTTTAGCAGAGGTTCTTGGTCACAGTGGGGCCTGGTGCAGGGAGGGCCTCGGGAGAGTGTAGCACCCTGGGAGGGGTAGCAGAGGAGAGCTTGAGCAGCCAGCTCCTTGGGCCAAGGACCAAGAAGAGGGAGGAGTTCACAAATCTGGAGGCAGGGAGCCTGAGTGAAGAGGGCTGTCTGATGAGCTCAGGAAGTTGGCAAAGGGGCACAGCCAGCCTAATGAGACCCCACAGGTAGGAAGTTGGCCAGATAAATTCCCGGATCTCACTCCTCCTCCTCCTCCTTCTAGCTTCCAGCCAAGGGTCACTATTGGTCACACCCAACTGAAAGCCAGAAGGCAGGTAAGGCAACAGGTGGATGCAGGTTCTACAGCTGAGCCTGTGGGGCAGAGGGCAGGGTGAAAGAGGGTGGATAGACATGGAGGGACAAAGAAGATGCCCAACATGGTGGTCTCCTGCGAGCACTTTGGTGGAGCCATGGAAGAGTTGGGGGCCCAGGGGCAGTGGGTGAGGATGAGGCACATTCTTGTCATGGTTGCTAGCATGCTCTGAACACCCTTCTTACCCCATGAGCCACTCTTCCTGGAGGGAGATGCCTCTATCCCAGCTGCCCTTGCCTCTGCGGCCCAACCACATGACCTGGACTCCACCAATCAGCCACACCAGTGGGACACTAGATGTGGAAGAGAGCAAGCGGAGGAAACAGGCACTGCACAGAATCTGCTTTCTGGTTGGGGTGGTAGGGAGGTGTCCACTTTGGGATCAGCCATTCCAGACTGTCTTGGCCTCCAGAACCAATGGTCAGTGATGCTAGCCACAGCTCGGGCCTCAGCAGCCAAGGTTAGAGGAGCTGCCAGTGAAGACCAGTGGTGTGGGCTGTGCACACTCCTTCTTATGTGCAAGCTCTCTGTCTTCCCTGGCCTTCCCAGAGTTTCTGGAAGATCCGTGGGATCCCTTCATTTGTTTCTCTTTTGCTTAAAATAGCCAGACTAAGTTCTGTTACTTGTCACTGGAACACTGATTTAAGAAGGGTGAACTGGACATGAGGACTGAGACATAGGAAGGCAGACTAAGCTTTCAGGACAAAGAAGAGAGAAGGTAGAGTGTTGCGTGGAAGGGACTTTTAGGAGAGGAGGGTACAGGACAGACTCATGAGCTCAGGGAGCGAACAATGATAGGTGGAGAGCAGTGATTAGCCCAACTAAGAGTTAAGGCAGCAGGTTCAGGGAGGTGAACCATCTTCCCAAGGCCATGCCGACAGTGATCACGGGTGCAAGAATTCCAGCCCTGGCCAACTGGCTTCAAAACCTCACACCACAGGCATCTCTACTGCAGCCAGACCAGGCAACTCCGTTGAGGGTAGTTTTCATGGGAAATTTTGAAGTCATACTTGAAGCCCAATTTGAAAGGATAGAACGGCCCATAGGGACAAGATGAAGAATGAACAGGTAGGCTTGTCAGAATGAAAAAGAGATCCAAGTTCTTGTCAAGTGAGTCAAGCTGCCTTAAGACATGAGGCCCAGGGATCCCTGGGTGGCGCAGCGGTTTGGCGCCTGCCTTTGGCCCAGGGCGCGATCCTGGAGACCCGGGATCGAATCCCATGTCGGGCTCCCGGTGCATGGAGCCTGCTTCTCCCTCTGCCTGTGTCTCTGCCCCTCTCTCTCTATCTGTGTGTGACTATCATAAATAAATAAAAATTAAAAAAAAAAAGATATGAGGCCCAGTGGCATATGGTACTTAGCTCATCCCCCGAGACTGTGTCACCCTGGAGGAAAATTGTTTTCCCCCACACAGCTGACTAGGCTGTACAAAGTGCCACCTCAAGAGAACTCTACCAGAGGGAAGCAGAAAGGAAGGGGACTGCAGAGCATACCTCCCACCAATCCCTTCGAAAGTGAGCATTCCAGAATGCTGGTGGTGGGGGGTGTCCTGAGAGCAGCTGGCCTGCTTCATCAGGACTGGACATTCTTTACGTGGCATGTCACCATGTTCAAGGGGAGGAAATGTAGGAAGGCTTTGATGAATAAATATATGGAGAGATTCTAGATTTTCCCAGAGAGCATGTCCAGACCTAGCCATTTGTGTGGTGTGTGTGTTCGGGTTGTGTTCGTGCCCTTAGGAGTAAAGGGCATGTTGATATGTTTGCAGAGCTGGCGCTCTGGGGCTCTGTGCAGGGCCTGCCCACGTGTGTGCAGAGTTGGCCAACATATGTGAAGTTTTTGCCTTATGAGGGTGGAGTCCATTTACCACAGGCCTCAGAGAGACCAGCCCTATGTGCAGTCTGTCACTGTATCACAATTAAGGGGATAATTTCTCAGGTGCTTTTTCAATTGACCATATCGACAAAGTCTTGAAATCTGGTTATTTTAGTGACACATAAAGCTTTTTCCTTGGTTAACACATTTGAGTTTAATTTCAGTAATATTTCCATTAACAACCTGTAATTAAAGCATCTAATAAAGATCAGCAATTCACTTAGCTGGATTTGCATTTAAAAAAAAAACAGAAAAGAAAAAAATGCATTCGTGGAACTCAGATTTCATTCTTCTGTTAAATGAACATTATGGTTTTTCTGGGTATCTTAATTGAACCTCATTTTTTAACAGGAATATTAAACAAATTAAATTAAGCGAGTAATTTCCCTTTTTAGGATAAAAAAAAGCCTTCAAGTGGAAAAGCTCCCTCTAAAACACCCATTAGTGGGAGGGGGTGGGGCCGCAACATGGGCAAATGTGCTGGTTCTGCTTCAGCAGCAGCAAGCTGATGAGCTGCCATCCTGAGGGGGACCCCGCACCCCCAGAGACCTGAAGACACTCAGTCCTGAGGACCTACTCGGCTGGGATCCCGTAGGCTGTGGCCCAGGCAGCTGAGACTGGCCCCAGGAACCCCAAGAGTGGAAGGAGTTGGGATCAGATAGGTCCCTAGAGTGAAGGAAAAGCCACCCAGGTCAGGGGCTGGAATCAGCTCAGACAAGGCAAGCTCAGAGGTGAAAGACCCCCATGAGCCTTGCTGTTTACACCCAATTGTTTAATTATCCCACCATCAGCTCATGGGTGGGGGCGGTGGGATTACTTGCTGTAACACAGATGCAGAAGCCACTGCTCTGGGAAGTCACAATATGAGAAACCATGTCGGCCTGGCTTCCATGTAGGAGTGTCCGTCTGGGTTGTCCCAAAAGTAGATTCCAAGATTGGACTAGACATGCAAAGGGACAGCGTCTATGAGGGAGAGTGCACAGAGAATTCTGCTACGGGAGGCTGGGAGAGCTGCTGGACCCCAGGGTGAGAAGGGAGGGTGGGAGCGGGGGACCCTGGCAGGAAGTAGAGCAGCTCAGCTGAGAAGGCTCAGGAAGGCTGTCAGAGTCCCTAAGCCCAAGCAGCCCATCCCAGGGGTTCCATGTCTCCAGCTCCAGCGTGGACCAATCTTAGCTGCTCTGCCACACTCGGACGGGATTAGGAGCACCATAACGTCAGTCACTCTCCCCACAGCTGGAGGACTAGAAGGTGTCTCGTCACAACTGCATGGTCAGTGCTCTCTCCACCTTGGTGCCTGGCCTCCTTAGGTTCAGACAGATTCAATCCCAGGAGCTGGCAAGGCCGAGACAGGTGAGGGACACAATTCCAGAATCAAGTGATTTTCAGGCAGTGTTTGGGAATTGGCCCCAAGAGGCAAAATTCACCCCAAAGGGTGAACCGAGTAGAAGGAAGTAGGACCCAGGCAGGCTGGGGAGGAGGTGGCCCAGGGTGGACAGTGTTGACAGGGACCGGAATCCCCAGTCATTGGTTGGGAGGGCAGATTTCCCAGAAAATGTGCGGGATGCTCCACAAGGCTATATAAAACCAGGGGAAAGAAACGAAGCGGGGATCCAGGTTTTAGAACTGGCCAAACCAGAGGTCAAGAGAGGTCAGAGGGATGGGAACCCCCCACGCCACAGCCCTAAAGCATTAGGTCCATAGGCTGGTGGGAAGCATTGAGTCAACAAGGGGAGGCCCACAGGAACCCGGTGGCCATGGCAGGACTTGCACACCCCATGCCTGTGGGGAGCCTTGTCTCCCTTCCTTCCACTCTCTGCCTGTGGTTTGCAAAGTCTTAGGTGGAGGGCAGGGCCAAGAGACATACTGTAATGAAATAAGGGGGTCTGTAGTGGGGAAGGTACTATCTCTGCCTTAGGGGAACTTCCAATCTTATGGAGAAAATATAATTCTGGCCCTCAAGGAGTCCCTGGTTTGATGGAAAAATACAGCCCTTTGTTTATTCATCCCGTGAACATTAACTGAGCATCTACTGTACATTTGGTATACATCAATGACAAAACAAACATGATCTCTGCTTTCTAGATTACATTCTATTAGGGAGATAAACAATAATTAATAAAATAAATGTTTTATAGTGTGTTAGAAGCTGAAAAGTTCTATGGGAAAGAGAAAGGTAGAGCAGTGTAGGGGAGGTTGGGGTGGAGCAGGGAGGGTGTTGTGATTTTAAATCAGATGGCAGTTTCAGCCTCACTAGGCATAGGAGGTAAAGGACAAGCCATGTGAAAATCTGGGGGAAGAGCTTTCCAGCAGGAGGACCAGCCTGGGTTGAGCCTTGGAAGAGGTGGGGTAGCTTGATTTGATGTGTTCGAACAGCATGGTGGCCACTGTGGCTAGGGCAGTGAGGGAGGGGACAAATAAATGCTAGGAGAGCTGAGCAGGAACATGCTGGGGATGCCCCCCCCACACACACACACAGAGCCTTGCAGATCACTGGGAGTACTTCAGTTTTCACACAGATGGAAATGAAGAGCCATGGAATGGTTTTGAGCAGAAAAGAGACTGAACTTTAAACCAGGTCATTCTTGCTATTGTGTTGAGAATGGGCAGTGGGGTAGGGGCAGCAGCAGGGGAGAGCTTGTAGGAGGCAACTGCAGTGAACCACACAAGGGATGAAGGGGGGGGTCCAAGCAGAGTGATGGCAGAGAGGCTGGTGAGAAGCCACTGAGTCTGAGCCACCCACTGAGCTACCCACTGAGTCTGGGTGTAGTTTGAAAGATTTGCCCAGAGATTAGCTATAGCCTCTGCAAGGAAGATGGCATTCCATAAATGGAGGTGAATGCCTAACTCCATACTGTGCCTCTGAGGATGGTGCATATGTGCGCGGGGGCGCGCGCACACACACACACACACACACACACACACACACATACACACACACACAGCAACAATACAGTCTTTGAAGTCACAACTCAGAGACTGGAGCCAGTCAATCCCGTCCCTACCCCTGCCCCAGTCCCCACCCCCACCCCAGTCTCCACCCCCAGGGAAGGCATCCTGGCAAGATTCCACCCAGAGCCCCACAGCCACCAGTAGCTCACTGGGTCAACACTGCCATTGCATGAACAGCCCCGGGAAAGCACAGTAATTCAATTCAACTGTGCGGCTCCATGATCTCGTGTCAACCTCACAGCTGATGATTACTGTTTTATCACAGGCTCGTAAAGTCCCCACGTCGCTATGAATCACGGACACTCTGCCAGCAAGTGCTGGGAAACCTGGCCAACTCCAGAGGATGCTGGCTTGACAAGCAGCTGCTGGGGTTCATCTGAGGTCACTTTTCAGTATTGCAGGGGTCTTCCATTTGCTTTTTCTGGAAATCAGGGAAGAAGTCATTCTCTTCCCTGGGGGTAGAGCCTTTAGCTCCCCTCTGCTGGAGGAATATTAAGTGCCTTGAGTCCTCTGCTGTAACATTTGAAATGGGCTGACAGTATGGTACAGCGGGAAATACCTGGGATTTTGAGTTCAAGAATATTGAACTCTGCATTTGCTATTTACTAATTGTGTGACCTTGGGCGAGCCATTTAAGCCATCCTAGCTGGAACACCCTCATCTGTAAAATAGATATTGTGCAGCTTAAATGAGAGAATGTTTGCAACATACTTGGAAACAGTAAGTCACTAGACACGTTTAAATTGCAATTGTTGTTAAGTCAGAATCCAGACAACCAAGCCCCAACCAGGCAGACACCTGGAACCAGGGAGGAAGCTGCATTCAAGGGTCAGAGGGTCACAAAAGGTCAGAAGAAGGATGGAGAAGCCAGACCTGAGGTACAGCACTGGGGTAAAGCCAAGACAGGACACTGGCATTACAAACAAGTGGAAATAGGAAGACTCTCAAGCTCTTCTAGTCTTGTAGTTTTAAAGGTTCTGTTTAGTAGGTGAACCTTTTTCAGATGAAATCTATATTGGTCAAGGTCCTCCAGAGAAACAGAACCAATAAGATGAATGAATGAACAAATAGAGAAGGGTATTTAGGAAATTGGCTCGTGTGACTATGGAGGCTGACAAGCCCAAAATCTGCCGGGTCAGCCACCAAGCCGGAGACTGAGAGAAAAGCTGATGCTGAAGCTCAAGCCTGAAGGTTGTGTGCTGCCTGAATTCCTTCTTGCTGAGGGATGTCAGTCATTGTTCTATTAAGGCCTTCGACTGATTGGGTGAGGCCCACCCATTTTCTATAGTACAATCTGTTTTTGTTTTTATTTTATTTTATTTTTATTTATTCATGAGAGACACAGAGAGAGAGATAGAGAGAGAGAGTGGCAGAGACACAGGCAGAGGGAGAAGCAGGCTCCAAGCAGGGAGCCTGATGTGGGACTTGATCCCGGGACCACAGGGTCACACCCCAAGCCAAAGGCAGGGGCTAAACTGCCGAGCCATCCAGGCTTCCCACAATCTGGTTTATTCAAAGTCCACCAATTTCAATCTTAATCTTATCCAAAAAATATACCCCCCACAGGACCATCCAAAATAACCTTTGGTCCAATATCTGGGCCCTGTGGCCCAGCCCAATTGACACACAAAATTAACCATCACAGGAACTTATGCAGAACCCCAGTACATAAAATAGATACAAGAGAACCTACCACAGTTGAAGAGGGAGAGGAGGACGAGATCCTGCTTGCCATAGAGCCCCTTATCTTCCACAGAGTCTCCAAGGACCCAAGTTTGAAAAACCACTAGTCTAGTTTCCACTGGGAGTGAGCTTTATGCAAGAGATAAGGTGATTATATGCTAGACACACAGCTGGCTAATGCTGGTTTCACCATGCCATAGCTTCTGCTGGACTGTACACTAGCTGTGTATAGGGCCCATTTGCATCTGCATGCTCAGCCCATAGCGATGGGCAAACACATAGGAGATAGACATTCAGTCAGTATATATGCTGAATGAACGCACATCAGGTCACAGATCATTTTAAAACTGGAAATCCAAACTGAGAAAAAGGTGCAACCCAAAAGAGCAGAACAAGCAGCAACGCCTTAGCACTAAAGCCTCACATCCGCCCACCCTGCAACCAGCAGGACCCCTGACCACATTCCAGAGGAGGCTGCCGGGCTGAGATGCTGTCCTTTTCTGCACCTGACAGCAAAAGCAAGCCACACTCCTCCTTGGCTTTAGAAGGCGCTCTACAAAACTGTTCCTGCAGCAAATTCACCATGGGCTGGTAGTAAAATGAGTCTGCATTCTGGGAACATGTTCAGAGTGATGAGAGGAGGCAAATTGCCCAGAGAAGCTGCTGCTAAAGGAGAAAAGGATGTTGTCCCAGGATGCCGGAGTCTAGTAAATGGGAGAACTACTAAGTATCTGTTGAGTAAATAGGCAAGCACAGATGCAGTGCTGGTCAATCTTACTGGGATGCCCTCTGCCATGGACTGCTCTGGGGGCTCTGGGGCGCAAGGCAGAAAGTGCTGCATGGGAGCAGAGACTGTTTGTACACAGGCAGGGGCCCAGGAGCCACGTCTGGATAGGGCTGGGCCTCCTTATACCTGGTAATTAATCAGGAACAGAGGTTGGCATCTGCCCTGTCTCTGTCTCAGGAGCCTCCAGAGGCTGAGAAATTTCCTGCCAGCTGCCAGCACAGCTGTTCCCAGACCCCAGGGTGCTCCAGGTAAAGGGAGAAGAGGGACCACCCAGGCAGAGAAGAACAATGAGCGAAGGAAAAAATTAATGACAAAGAAACATTTTGGCAACTCTCTTCTCCCCACCACTTGATCTTAAAAGTCTTTCTTTTTGGGAGTCTGGAGATCAGTGAGGGAGGAAAGAAAGGCACGTCCAACAGGGCTGCGGGTGCAATTTCTGAGCAAGACAAACAAACCTGCCCCCCACCCACCTCTGGAACAGTGGCATTGGCCCTGGCTGCCCATTAGAAGCACACGGGGACTTTAAAGAGTACAGATGCCCACGCTCCAGCCCAGAGAGAATCTTATTTAATTGGTTTGTGGGGGAAGACTGAGCACTAGCATTTTTTTTAAGTTACCCAAATGAGTTTAATATGCAGCCAGGACTGAGAAATTCTACTTTAGAGCCTTAGATACTCTGCACCCTGCATCTAAAACCTGCCCCTCCACACCCTCTCCCTACACCAAAGCCACACTCTTGACTCCACTCCTACTGGCCAGCCCTCTTCAGTTTGTTCCTTCAGGGTTCTCAGGCTTTCCACTTCACTGTCTTTCCCCAGCAAATCCTTCTTCATCCTTCCAGACCCTAGCCACATGCCATCCTTCCAGACCCTAGCCACATGCCATCTCCTCTCTGAAGCCTACCCTGATTTCTGCAGGCCGAGCTAGTCTGTGTGCCTCGGCCCCCCTCACCCCAGTGCCCACTGAACCACTTGCCCTTGTAAGGGTGTCTGCCACATGGCCTGTCATCTCATCCACTCACCCAACTTCCAGCTAGACAGTAAGCTTCTTAAGGACATGGATGATTCATGAACTAAAAAAATACTAATATACTCTAACATATGTACATATTTTAATGTGGCTTCATATGCTAAGATAGTCTGTATATTTATTTACTACTTTATTTAATGTCTCCTGGGGACTGGATGCTCTGAGCACTGGGGATGCTGTGATGTAGGAGATTATCAAGTCTTTCTTTTAAATTCCCAATTAGAGGTGCGGTAGAGACAGTGCTGCACGCACCCACTGGCAGACTTCCTGTCTCAGGCCCACTGTGAAGTTACTGGGGCAGAAGTGATGTCAGCCACTTCTAGGCCTAGCCTTTTACCTGCAGTCCCCTTTCGCTCTGACAGCCACCAAAACTGGAGGAGGGCTACTTGACTCTCCATGGCCTTAAAGCGAATGAGAAATAAAGCTTTTGTGCTTCAGCTCCCAAGATTTGTGAATGAGTGTGTGACAGCCACAGAGTCTAGTTTATCCTAATAGAAGATGCTCTTGGCCACAAGTAACAGTGCGAGAGTAAGAGCAGGGTAAAAACAGGAGGTTACTTCTTTCATAATAAAGCCTGAAGAGGTAGGTGGTTTTGGGGGTGGAGCAGGAGCTCATCCACAGGGAGAAAGACCCAGGCCCTTCCATCCATCCATTCTACCATCTTTGGTACAGCAACCGCCTCTCCACTCATGCTCAGAAGATGGATTCCACAGTTCCCAGCATCACATTCTTGTGACATGAGTGTCCAAAACAGTAAAAAAGCGGGGGAGACAAAAGCGCCCTCTCATGTTTCCCTTTTCAGGAGAAGAGCAAAGATTTTCCTAAAAGCCCCTGCAGACTCTTCCTCATATTTCATTGGCCACAACTGGGTCACCTGGCCAACTGTGGCCACAGGCTGGGCTCAGAGGAAAGAATGGAGCACCTGTCTGTTTGATCTCGGGGAGTGGGCTGTGCCAGCTGGGAAGGTCTGGGAGCCTCGGGCTCCCCACCAAGCCAGAGGAGACAGGAACTGCTCGCAAAGCCAAGCCAAAGGTGGAAGGTTTGCCTGCTTAACATTAATGATGGTACTTCCTGCACAAGAACCTAATTACTAATTGTAATTTATACCTGAGTTTGTGATTTGGGGAGAGCACCAGGGGACTCATTGCCGCCTCTGAGAGGCAAGATACAAAGGCAGGATCATTTGTTTTATTTCTTCTTTCAAAAGATTCTTATGAGGCATGTCTTTTATGGCTGCATACTCATTATATTTCAAATGCATTCAAGTATCCTTGATGTATTGCTAAGAGTCTGGATGATTTTTTTTTTCCCTCCAAAGCACTTGTGAGAAAAATACTTATAGGTGAAATTAGGCAAGCCTAGAGCTTGGTGGGCTTTGCTCTCTTACAGGAAGACTGCGCTGAGGGGAACACTTTCAGAGATGGGGATTCCTTTGGTTGCATTAGCACTGGGTATATCAGGTAGGCCAAGCCAATAGCAAAGCCTAGGGGTATAGTCACTTACATGTTATGATTTGGGGGCCCCCAGAGCCACACTGCATGCTGAAAAGCTTCTTCCCCACCCTCAGATCTCTAGCTCCCACATGGAGTCACCCCCTGGATCAAAGCACTGCTCTTCCAAGTTTTCCCCAATATTGACTTAATGGGTGATGAAAGCCAGTGGGTTCTCTGGGGCTGTGGGGAGGGTAGACAGGTTAGACACCCAGCTGGCTGGCAAAAAAACTAACATATCTTCCTATCAGTTGGAGAAGGGATGCTGTCCTGAGCCCCTGAATGCCTCTCGCTGCTGCTGCCCAGCTCCACCCTTCGGTCTCCAGTCCTCCCTGTGGTTCAGCAAATAAAGGGTTAACCCAGATGTTGTTAGGGTCCTTCTAGACCCTCCTTCAGTTCTGACTGGTTGTTGTTCCTACTGGTGGTTAAAGTTTGACTATCACTTCCAAACGTAACCCAAAACCACCCAAGTAAAGTCTCTTGTCTTAGCTGCAGAGCCATAGCAGTGCTGCATTCCATGTCGTTAATTTACCCATGTTTGCTTCCATATGAAGGTGAAGTTTTAATCTTAAAAAAAATGGGGGTAGGTATCCCTGGGTGGCTCAGCGGTTTGGCGCCTGCCTTTGGCCCAGGGCGGGATCCTGGAGTCCCAGGATTGAGTCCCGTGTCGGGCTCCTGGCATGGAGCCTGCTTCTCCCTCTGCCTGTGTCTCTGCCTCTCTGTCTCTCTCTGTCTATCATAAATAAATAAATAAATCTTTTTTTAAAAATGGGGGTAACACCTGGGTGGCTCATGGTTGAGCGTCTGCCTTCGGCTCAGGTCATGATCCCACGGTCCTGGGATGGAGTCCCGCATCAGGCTCCCCGCAGGGAGCCTGCTTCTCCCTCTGCCTATGTCTCTGCCTCTCTCTGTGTGTCTCTCATGAATAAATAAATAAAATCTTAAAAAAAGAAAAAAGAAAAAGAAAGTGAAGTTTTGAAATACTATCCATCAAATAAAAATGTTACTCTAAGAAGATGCGCCATGATCACCCTGTGGCTTTGGTCCTTCTAGCACATTGCTGGGTACCACCCCCCATCCCCCCTGGGTAGTTGGGGCAACTCAATTTGAGAATCAGGATCTAAAGTGCTGTGGTCAGAACATCACTGCACAGCTGTGCATATGATACCAAGAAGGTAAAAACCAATCCCTTCAGACTCCTGTCTGTACCTAAACTTTGTTTTTGGCAAAACTCAACCCCTACTCCCTGACAGCTATTCCCATTGCACTGCCTAATGGGGTCATTTTCCATTTTCCCATTCCTCCAATCTGCTCATTCCTTTCTATCTCCAGGCCTTTGCTCATGCTGCTTCTGCCAGTGGGACTGTTCTTTTCTTCAGCTCAGGCTTCAAAGTCAAACTCAAAGCTACATCATCCACCTCCAGAGCAAACCCCCAGGCTGTAATCTCGTCCTCTTCTTTATTATTATTATTATTTTACCTATCCTGTGGCTCAGGCTCCCTCTCTATGTAGCATTAGACTTATTTACATTTATCTTTTGAACTTGACTATGAGCTCCTTGAGGGAGGGACCATATAGCATTGACCTTTTTACTCCTCATAGTATTCAGCATTTTGCTAGACACGGAACAAACAAGCAGAAAAACTAAAGTACAAGACTCACCTTATACACTTTGACATTGGTTCATTGCATTTTCATGTCATGAGCCAGGATGGATAGAGCATAGGACAGGCCATTTGAAGGGAATGGATAGGAAAAAGTTTAGATAAAGGTGGGCCCCTTAACCACAGTGAGTCGGTGTGAAGTCAAGGACATGAGGGGGATGGTCCACCCATATCACAGATGCCAAGAGGCAGCACCATGCTGAGCATGGCTCTGGAGCTACAATGCCTGATTTCAAAACTTGGCTCTGCTGCTGCACAAACTTGAGAAAGTTCTTAACTCTCTATGGTTCCATTTTCTCATCTGTAAAATGAGAGTAATGGTAGTGCCTACATCACTAATTTGTCGGAAAGAACTGATGAAGTGATGTATGTAAGGCATCAGAGCAGTGGCTAGTGGTCACTTAGTGCATGTTAGCTATTATATGCTATGAGATCTGTCTAAATCCTAGTACAGCATACACAAGCCAGGTCTCCCACAGTTTCATCCTTTTTTGCTTCATAACATATGTCACTGTCACCCAGTCCCATTTCCTTCCACTTTCAGAGCAGTGTGTGTTTCCACTTAAAGGTATTTTTAACATTGTCAGGCTAAGCATGCTGGCCTTATAGCTTCTAGGGGCCAAGTTTATATGCTGACTGTATAGAATATTTTTGAGGTTAACAAAAGGTAGGCACATAAAAGAGAAAGTTGAATACATGTCCCATTGCCTACCTTCTCCCAAGTTTCTCTTCCCTGCCAGAAAATAGCCTCTTCACTTTTGTTATGGTATCCAATATTTTTGACAATTAGATATTAATTCAGTTTAGTGAACTTTTTATGGAAAGGAAAGAAAGAGGAAGGAAGGAAGGAAGGAAGGAAGGAAGGAAGGAAGGAAGGAAGGAAGGAAGGAAGAGTTCTAGTAAAAAGTCAAAATCATTCATAATTCCGTACGAATTTGTCAAACCAGATTGTCTTTATGACACTTAACTGAGGCCAATCTACTGGGAAAATGGAGCTGTGGGTGAACTGGGATTTAAAATAGGAAAAGGCAATGTCAGAGTTGTTCAGGAAGGAGAGGCCTGGGGGATACACAAAATGGAGTGGTAGGGGTGGTAATGGGTAAGGGGTGGCCCCAGCATCCAAAAAAGCAAGATCAGAAAACAGTCTAAGAGATAGGTCAGGGAATGGGGACAAAAGAAAGAGAAGAAAAAATTCTGCATAAATATTTTACATCTTAAAATTTAGCCTAGTGTTGCTTTGGATATGAATGTAAAGCAGATGTTACAGCCTAAAGCAATCCCGTATTTCTAGCTGCATAGGGTTGGTGATGCTGTTCTGTCTCCAGGATACTTTAGCCCGAGGGATCAAAGAGCCACAGCAGCTGGCTCTCCAGTGCCCACTCTCCCTTCTCCCACTCCTGCCCTGTAATGAGGGGAACAGTGTTCTTTTCGTGGTCCTCAGAGCCAACTTAGCACCCGATTGTGCTAAACAACCATGTCTTACTCCAGGATTTCCCTGTTGCCCCTCTCTCTGATCTCAACCCCAAATCCTTCTGCTCCATTTTTGTGGAGAAAACATTCCTTTCAGCCAGTCTTGGTGACACAAAGGCAGCCTCTGGAATAAACTAGCCATCCACCACTCCCAACGTTAGCTACCACCATCCCCCACTTAATTTTTTTAGTAAAGCAGCTTACTGGGTTTAGACAGATGACAACTCATTAGTGAATCAAAAAGCTGAAAGGACCTTAAAAGAATGTCTAATCTAACCGGTTCATTTCACAGATATTAAATCTAAGACTTAGAGCAGAGGGATGACTTCCCCACAGCCACTGGCAGATTCAGCGTGGGGCCACACCTGCTCCCCAGAACTGCTGGGTCCCTGCCCCCCTCCCATGTCTTCACTCACTGCTTTGCTGTAGGGCGTGAGCCCCACCCAGGGCTGGATGGGACTATCTAGCTATGACTGGTGATTTGTAAGGATCCTCCTGGAGGATCCTCTTTCCTGGCTGCCACAGCCTGGGTACATCATGGTAGACCCTTTCATGGCCTATCTCCATAAGCATCCCAAGATGCTTTGGGCAACAGGTAACAGAAACCTTCACATCAACTGGCTTTACCTGGGAAGATTAATGATCTCCTGCCACAGGATGCCCCAAAGCAGAAGGACTGCCCAGGTTGATATACTTGGTGGCTTGATATAGGTTCTCTGTAGGCTCTCTGCATCTTTCCAATTCACCATCTTAGCATCTTGGTTTAGCTCCCCTCCTGGTTGTAAGATTACTGCTACAGTTCTAGACATGATAACACCACATTAGAGACGATGGGTCATTTCCTCTTGGGTATTTTTGCTCATTAGCAAAGAACCTTTCCCTGAAGTCCCCTAACAGGATTCTCTTCTCTCATTGGTCAGGATTAGGTTACATGTACTTTCTCAACCAATGACGGGCAAGGGTTATGGGACTACGGGTAATTGTTTTAACCGAGTTGAGGTTTACCCTAGAATCTTGTGGGGAGGAGTAGATAGCCAAAGAAACTCACGATTCTGCCAACAGAGAGGAAGGGAATGGCAGTGGGCAGACAATGAACAGTTTCTGCCACATTTTATCACCAGAACCCGAGGAGTGTAGTATTTAGAGCATGGACCTAGAATGGCTGAGTTCAAACCCCACTTTGCTGCTTTCTAGCTGTGTAACCTCGGGTGAGTGAATTTGCCTCTCTGTGCCTCACATTCCTTGGGTAATATAATAAAATCTACCAATCTACCTCATGGTGCTCCTATGAAGGTTGTAAGTTAATATATGTAAAAGTTGCAAATATATATGATATATAACAGACTGGCCCACACTAAGTGTTATGTAGTGGACGTTTTTAGTTTTTTCTCAACTCCTTCCCCACCTTACACACACACACACACACACACACACACACACACACACTCCCTATATCCCTACCATTGCTGCCATGGGAATCTCATAATTATTCCAGAACTGACCTGCATTTTTCAAACCTTGAGACTTCCCATATACCAGTCCTTCCACTTATAAACTTCCCACCATCTTTCCTGTTGACACTTAAGAGCCAGCTCAACACCACATCTTCCACATACCTTCCTCCTGGTTTGCATTAATCTCTTTCCCACCCCACCTTGGACTCCTTAAACCCTCAGTGTTTCCACTCAGGCCCCTGTGCTTCCTACCTTGCTCTGCAGTCCTTAGCAGGTGAGTTGGTCTCCCCCACCCCAGACTGGGAGCCCTTGTCAGATAGAAACCTACTCTTGACCTAGTCTTTGACCTCTCCTTAAGAAAAAAAACCAGAGTGCCCTGCATAGAACATATTCTTAGTAAATGTTTATTGAATTACCCAGAATTAAATAGAAATATACCATCTCTACCCTCAAGGAGTTTCCAGTCTAGCTGAGGTCCAGGATAGACACATATGAAGACGTCAATCATGTAAGCATTGGAACATCAGTGCCCCAGGCCCCATGGACCTGAGGCTTCAGCCACAACAAGCTTCACACTCTTCCCTCAACATGTCATGTTCTCTCCCAGTGACACTGCCACTTACTCTGGTACTTTGGTGTTGTGGTCTTCAGTACACGCATTACATCTCCTTCCCTTTCCAGCCCGGGTATTCCTTAAATGCTAGGACTGTAACTTCCCATCTCACATCCTGGATCCCAGTGCAGAGCTTGGCAAGCAGCAAATGCTCAATGCGTGTTTGCTGGGTGAGCACTACAGAGGGATTTATGTTAGCTGTCTTTGTCCCTTTTCTCAGAATAACACTTCTGGGGCTTGTAACAACTTAATAGCAGGCTAGGTGTCTACGAGGGGCAGCCGGTCTGGGAAGCTGAGAGTGGGAGCCATCCTGGCTGAAGATGCCACGCATCCTGGCCGAGGAGATAAATGTATCATTAGTGTAATCCCTAAGAGGAGTTTGACAACACCTGCCCTGTTCCTGCCTCCAGGGAGGGAGCTTGCAGTGAGGAGAGGCACAGTGGAGCAGGGATTATATGCTCCTCTGCCTCAAGTGGTCAGCCTGGGATGCCACCAAGGGATCATTCTTCAGAGAAGGGTCCACTGATGGGCATAGCTGTGCAAGTATTGCAGTTCCTCCAGGAGTCTGGGTGTTTGTCCCCAGGAGTGATGTCAACAATGCACTGTTGTGATTGTTACTGGAGGCTTTTCATGTTCATACCATACTTGAGCTTCCTGAGCATTTTCCCATGTGTGACCTCAGCCAAGTCTTGTATGAGCTCTTCAGCGACTGTCCTGCTCATATTCTACATGAGGAAACTGACTCTAAGAGAGGACAGAAGCACTGCCCAGTGCCACATAGCTAGAGAGTGTGGGGCTCTGGATCCAAACCTAGAGCTTGCATGATTCTGGTTTGGCTGGAAGTTTGACAAATGAAAAATTCTATATTTCTGTCTTCAGGTGAGATACTGGTTGCACCAGCATCTATGCCCCTGTGGTCTCATGGACCACTAGATACCTATTCTTTTGTCTGTCTGTTGGGGGTAGGGAGTGAAGAATGGGAATGTAAGATATAGGGGTGTTGGGAGAGAGGTTGTGTTGTGTGTACGTGTGTTTATGCATGTAAATGTGTATACACGTGTGTGTATATGCAGGTGTTGGACCAGGGATGAACTGCAAGCATCCCTCATGCTTTAGGTGTATTCAGTGAGGACAATGATTGTTCCTTCTGATTGCCTTTAGCATCACAAATTCTTATAAGAGTGTGACTAGGAGCAAGAGCATTTGTAAACCCCATTCTTGTGTCAGTTCTGCATGTTGCCTGGTTCAGTCTGGAAAGGGCAGAAGGAGCTAAAGAAGCAGTTCTACTGTGACCTCTTTGTCATCCTGTCACCGGGTCACCTTCTCCAGGGAGAAATAGAGGACTCCCTCCCTCATCACCCTAGGACCACAGTGCTATCAGACCCTCCCTGGACTGACCCCTGTCACCCTCCTGTTCTTTTCCTTGTTCAGAGGGGAGGCATCAACACTCAGGGCCACTCCAAGTCCCCCACCAAGCTTCTGAGCTGACTTAGGAGGCAGTAATGCGATTTCTGGGTGGTCCCATGGATCCATGACTCCTGCCATCAGGAGCAAGTCACCTAGCACCTAGTCACCATTGTTTTCTCATCTTGTAGAATTTGGATCATGTCTCATGAGCCCTGTACATCTGTTGTTATCCAGCAGCCCCTTAAGCTGCAGTAAGCATCTCCTGGAGTTCAGAGGCCCTATAGCAGCCTCTTTGCCTCTAGCCTGCCTTCCTTCAGTTTGGACTCTCCTCTGGCCCTTCAAGATCTCCTTTGTTCTGCCTCCACCTACCTGTTGGCCTTCACCCGAGGTTCCAGCCCTTCCTGAGGCAAAAGGCTGTCTTCTGTTTAGAAGCATTTTGGTTTAGAAAGTGCTTCATACTCCACAGCGTGGTCTTGTGAGCCTGCTCACGTTGGGGATCATGTGGGGGTGTTAGGAGGTGTTAATATGTGTGTATCATGGTATATTGGGGTTGGGAGTATTGTCATGTGTGTGTATATGTGTGTTTGGTATGTGGGGATGTTGGAGAGTATTGCATGTCTGTGAATGTGTGTATATGGTATGTGGGGGTATTTGGAGTGCTGATGTGAGTGTGGTATGTGGGGTGTTACAGGCTGTTGCAGCATGCGTGTGCATGTGTGTGTGGTATATGTGTGTGTGGTGTATGTGGCCTCTGCTGTGATGAAGACAGGCTCCTGATTCTCCTTGGCACAGGTTGAACAGTCTTGTTGTCCAGGGTTACCTAGCTAGAGATGACTCACCTAGAATTTCCTGAGACAGCTATATATATTGGGGTCAAAAGGCATTTCTGGGATGGGTGTTCTAGACCCCTGATACTCAAAATCTTGCTCTAGGATGGAAGTATGGACATTCCTTTGGGATTTGTTAGAAATGCAGTCTCAGACTCTACCCCATAGTAACTAAACCAGTCTCCATTAGAACAAGACCCCAGGTGATTCGTATGCATGGTATGGAAAGGACTGACTAGGACAAGGAAAAGACAAGACAGCAACAGGAATGTAGTCTCAGAAAATGCCTGTCATTGAGTGGGTAAGATAGTGGGTTGGAAGACCAAAAGAAGAAGAGGGTGTTGTAAGGGACATTATGAAGTAAAGACAGGACTTTTAGCAGGAGTGACCTGAGGAACCCTGAGCTAATTGTCCCAGGTGCCCATCCAGCCCAGCATCTCCATTTCATTTGTATTGGGCCTACAGGCATCCCAGCAGACTGTAGGTGTGAGCTCCCCCTACCTTATGGGATACTCTATCTCTATGGGATACCGGCAAACTTTGCCTGCCTTTTGTGTCAGTGGAGTACCAACCTCACAAGGTGAGTTAGGAAGTGATACTTCTTCCTCGAGTATTTCTCCTCCTCTTTGATTTTTTTGGAAGAATTTGGGAAGGCTTATTGTTAATTTTTCTTGAAACGTTTGTAGAATTTACAAATTTACGAATTTCTGGACATTATTGAATTTTTTTTTAATTACTGATTCAATCTCTTTGCTTGTTATAGGTCTGTTCAGATCTTCTATTTCTTCTTGAGTTAGTTTTGGTAATGTCTGTGTTTCTAGGAGTTTATCTGGAAACCAAGCTCTACCTTCCCTAAGCAGATGCTACTGGACAGGTGAGTACCTAGGATTCCTGCTACCAGGTGAGTCTGTCCTCAAGTGTCCACCTTTGCCTGGCCCAATCCCCAGACCCCAGACTCTAGTCTCTTCAGTTGACCCAAATGCAGTGGAGGTGCCTTGCTGACTGCCCTGCTCTGATCACACGGGTTGTCTGCCTGGATCCTCACATCTGTTATCTTCTGATGGGCTTAAAACTGGCTCAGGGAAGGAGAAACCTTAGCAAAGTCAGCTGTCATCCTTTAGCTCCTGTTCTGCACTCTGGCACCTGAATCCTGACCCTGGGTGTGGACTGGTCAGCATCTCCGATTGTTCTGTAGGTGAGCAAAATAAGAACCTTTTTAGGCATTCCAAAACAGTTGATACTGGTGACCTGAGCTGTCTTAGTAAAAACCTTTTCTGGTTGAGAGTAAAAGAAATCCACTGTATTAGTCAGAAAACTCTGTTGGAGAGAAATAAGCTCTGACATCTCAGTGGTTTAACACAAAAAGTTTTATTTCTTGCTCACACAAAGCCCTCTGAGGTCCAGCAGACTTCCTTGGCAGCTCTCGGACTGTGATCAGGATTGAGCAGTTCCCTCCTTAATATCCCAACATTGGTCACTTAAGCTGTAGGGTTGTGGAGAGGGTGAGTGGAGCTCATACACTCAGGGCTAACTGCCTGGGACTGGAAATGACACATCCCTTCTGCTTACCTCCCCACTGCAGAGGATCCAGTCACACGGGGCCACCCTGAGGACAAGGGAGACTGAAAAGTATGGTCTTCCCAGAAGTTAAACTTCCAGACCAGTTTAAACAAAAAGGGATTGGGAGGTTTTGGGGTGGTCCATGGGACTTAGGGCAAGAAACCCAGCCAGGCTTCTTCCAGGGCTGGGAGCATCAGGATTCAAGGAAGCTCCTCTGTCCCTGTCTGAGGCTATAGGTCTCTCTTCTTTATTGAGTATGATCAACTCATCTGCTTTTAGCATGGACAGTGCTATGTACTGGGAGCCCCTCAGTCCCAGGAAAGCCATTTGAATTTGTCGCCCTATCATTACCTCTCTTCACACGTTACCTTTAGTTTTTCTTTCCTGATTGAATTCCTTCTTCTCTGTACAGGTGGCATAAAGTTGCTGCCCCCGTCTGAGGTCCAGATCCTCCCAGCTTTAGTACCTCCAACGACTACTGCATATCTTCAATCCTAGTTCCAGATATTCAGGAAAGAGACATTGATTGGTCTATTTTGGTCTATCATCTACCCCATTGTGGAATAATCATGGCTACCTGGACCCATCCCTTTAAGTGAAGTGACAAGGCAGAAAAAGGGAGGTGAGATCCAGCAGACACTCTACATGGTACTATTGTGTGCTTCATCAGGAACTTTCCACAGTAACACATAGAAGGCAAAAAACAGAAACGGACTAGAATTATCCTGCCAAAGGACAGTCCACCTGAGATTACAGCCCTCCTCCAGGCCTTCCCCTGAAGCCCAGTTTACACAGAATCCATTCTCATATTCGCTAAGGTGGTAGGCTGGACTCCAAGATACTGAATTGTCCCCTCACACTGAGTGTGGGTGGGACCTAGGAATATGATGAGATACTCACTCCTGTGATTACGGTTGCTTTATATAAGACTCTGTCATGGCAGACCAGGGCCAGACCCTCCTGCTGGCTCTCAAGAAAGAAGTTGGCATGTTGTCAGAGGTCCACATGGCTAGAACCTTAGGGCAGCCTCAAGGAGCTGGGAACCATCCCATTCCAATTTCCAGCAGGAAAACAGACACCTCAGTCATAAGACCACAAGTAACCAGTCTCAGCTTCAGATGGATTTGCAGCCCCCACCACAGGTGAGATCCTAAACAGAGAACCCAGAGAACCCTGTGCCACCATACTTGGACTTCTAATCTACAGAAACTGTGAGATAATAGATTCATGGTGTTTTAAGTTACTAAATTTGTAGTAATTCGTTATGCTGCAATAGAAAGCTAATACATCTAACTTAGAGAAAAACCGTGGGGCATTAGGCATACCTAGGCGAGTAAATTTCAAATGTTCAACCTCAAACCAAGTGTCTGCATGAACAAAACATTCAATCAGTTCCCATTTAACTGCTTTCCTCTAGAGTTCAGCTTTCTTCTTTTTTTTTTTTTAAGATTTTATTCATTTATTCATGAGAGACAGAGAGAGAGAGAGAGAGAGAGAGAGAAAGAGAGAGAGAGAGGCAGAGACACAGGCAGAGGAAGAAGCAGGCTCCATGCAAGGAACCCGATGTGGGACTCGATCCCGGGTCTCCAGGACCAGGCCCTGGGCTGAAGGCGGCGCAAAACAGCAAAGCCACCCGGGCTACCCTAGAGTTCAGCTTTCTTGGGCCACCCACATTCCCTACCACCCAATTCTCACAAGTTAGGGCTGAGGCTAGGAGAGCTGTTCCCCCATGGGGACATTGATGGGGAAGTGGGCAGCCATCCAGCTCTAGGAACGAGAGACATAATGCTGGTTTTACTCTAAATATTTGGATTTATGTAAAGGATTAATAACAGCCAATTGGCAAGAGGGCAGGAATCCAGCACTCCCATACATTGCTAATATGAGTATAAATTGGATGAGCTTTTTAGAGTACAATTTGGCAAGATCTATTAAATTGCAAAATGCACGTATCCTTTAATCCAGAAATTCCTCTTTTAAGAGTTTGCCCTACAGAAATTTTAGCACAGGGCCCAATTACATATGTACAAGGATGTTCATCGCACCATTGTTTGCCATAGAAAAAAATTGGCAATAACCTACATACCTATCAAAAACAATTGATTAAATAAATCGTGCACTCACACTGGAATACTATTCAGCTACTAAATAAACTGTGGTACATTCACACTGGAATACTCTTCAGCTGTTGAAAAAATGAGGTTCATTTATATGTGGTGACATTTCTATGTCATATCTATGATATACCGTTAAGGAGAAAAAGCGAGTTGCAGAACACTATATATAGTATATCATTTTTGTTAAAAGTAATTACATATTTATATGTTAAAATATGCATGAAAAAATGGAAAAATATAAACCAAATTTTTAGGAATAGTTATTTCTTGAATTATGGGGAACTTTCTGTTTTATATATGCTTCTGGATTATGTTGTATGATTGGGGAACTTTCTATATTATACATTTCTGTATTGTTAGAGAAATTTACCATGTGCATTTGTTAATTTTGTAGTAAAACAAAACAATAACTGTGTTCTTAAAAAATTGGAATAAATATCCTTAGATCCTTCGTCTACCATCTGAGAAACTGATGCAGGCTATAGGCTTACTAAACAAGGTTTCCCATAGGCTTCCTTCTCAGAGCTGTTGGCAGGTACACAGAGGTCTTTCACAAGGGCTGATGTGCAGTGAAGAATTGGCTTTACCCCAGGAAAGATCTGGCCTCCACCCTTGGCTACTAGGCCCTTGGAATGTCATGTCTGAGAGCAGTATCTCTGCTTGCTGGGGGCTTTGGCCACTGGATGGTGTAACAGAGTGAGATTTACAATGGAGGTTCTGGGCCATGTGGTTCCTGAGGGCTGGAAACAAGGTCAACTTCACAGGCAGTGTATGATGGAGCCCCAGTAAAAACTCTGGACCCCAAGTCTTGAGCGTACTTCCCTGCTTGGCAATTCTCGAGATGCATTATCACACATGGATAGCAGAGAAGTAATGCTGTCTGTAAGTTTACAGGGAAAAGATAGTGGGAGTTCCACATTTGGCCCCTTCCCTGAACTCATGTCCTATGTCCCTTGGCTGGTTTAAATCTGTATCCTTTCCTTTAATCATAACCGTGAGTACAACAGCTGTCAGTAAGTTCTCTGACTTCTCCTAGTAAATCATCAAAAAGGAGTGTGGTTTGGAGACACTCTGCTAACTTGAAAATGATGCCAGAAGTGGGGTGGTTGTGTGCGTGTGTGGACTATTTCCTTGACCTTCACAGTTGGCAAAACTCTTTGCAGCTAGTAAGGAAGGGACAGGCTGGCAGGGTACCCTGGCAGGGCAGGGCAGGGCACTCTAAAATGTACAGGAAAGGTAATTGCTTGGGGTCTCAGGCCATTGCTGCTGATAATATTTTTAGCCAGAACATTGGGCCAGGTGTCAAGAGCTCTGGATTCTAGTACCAGCTCTATTACTTACAAGCTATATGCAGGAAATAAAAAATTTCCAATAAATGCTCTTGGCTCTGGCCAAGGAGAACATGCCTGTTCAGGCTCAGTGCCCTTCACAGCTCCCTCCCCATACACAGACAAGGTCACAGATGTCCTAGAAGAGTGAGCTCAGATCTACCCTACCAGCTAGATAGAAAATCTTCCTCACTCCTGTCTCCCCTGTGCAGTTCTGAACTTCAGCATTGATTCCCTTGCTTCAAACCTAGTTTTTTCCCTTTGAATTTATCTCTGCTTAAACTTGCCTTTTTGCTCAGGCAACCTTTCTTGGTTCTTGTCTTCATATTCACCCCAGAACTCTCCCTTCCCTGGTGTTATTTTCAGAATTCCCTATGTAAGGCCAGGACTAGGATGAAACACATCAGGCACCTAGGGCACAAAATTTAAAAAGACATCACTGTCAGGACTGCCCTTACACCTGCATGGCCCCAAGAGGGAACACTGCCTTCTATACTGTGCCCTGGTGTCTCACTTATATGCCCTTGTCCCAGCCCTGAATCCCAGCTGGAGTCTGTCTCCTCCCACCCTCTTTGCCTTCTCCTTGACCCAAAGGGGCTTTCAGTCGTGATCACATATGGCCTTTTTAAAGGCCACTCACATCAGTGGCCCTCCCAGCTTCCTTCTAAAACCAAGTTTTTTCCAGCCTACAGGACTTCAAACATGTCATTCTTTCTGCCTGGAACACTGCCCACCCCACCCAATCTAAAATCCTCATAGCTACTCCTCCTCAGCCCCTT
This sequence comes from Canis lupus baileyi, assembly GCF_048164855.1. Taxonomy (NCBI): domain Eukaryota; kingdom Metazoa; phylum Chordata; class Mammalia; order Carnivora; family Canidae; genus Canis; species Canis lupus. The sequence continues at coordinate 63,002,181 of NC_132844.1, read as the reverse complement.
AAATATCACCCTTGCAGGGAAATCCTTTCTGGTTGCCTAGAGGAAGTCAGATGCCCATTTACATACTCTCACACAACATTGCACCCACCTTTTGTAGCACATATCACATTTATAATTAATTGATTAATGGCCACGAGCCTATAAGTTATATGAAGTTACATGTAACATAGTCCTGCAGAAAATGCATGGTGTATTCTAGTGGAGAAATTGATTTTGAGAATTTGGGGTAGCAAGAGTGTGAAGGCCTTACTTCTCCTAGACCCGTAGGGACAAGAGGAGATAGTGGTCGCTAAAATCTGAGATCGCTCCATTATAATTAGGAGAAATAGGAGCTGGCCTTGGGTGGAGAAATGCAGACTCTGCCAGCCAGGGACAGAGCTGGGGGATGAGCACCTCAGCCTCCACCATCTCTCATCCCTGGTCTCCTCCCTCCCATTGGCCAAACCTAGCGGGAAGGAGGAGGGCAGGTTGCCCAGGAGATACAGTCCCTGAAGGTCAGCCTACAGTAGGAGACCTGGAGGGCTAAATTCAGATGGCTAGCACAGCAAGATCACATCTACCTTGCTCACCTGAATCTACCTTGCTTACCCTCTGAGTCTCTAATGGATAGCCCAGCTCCTAGAACCCAGTAGGGTGTACATTTAAGTACACTTAAGGTGTAGTGGTATTGAATAAGGGATGGAGACAGGAAGGAATAGATTCTTCCCTTACCTATATCCCAGGGATATCATAAGACCAAGTGAGACCAGGTGCATGAAAGTATTCTGTGAACCACGAAGTAATAAATAAGAAAAATCATAATTTTTATTCTGATTTTTCTTCCTATTGGAGGGGCAGTCTCTGAAAGAGAATCACAGCTTTTGGAAAGATTCTGGCTGCAGTTACTTTCTTGGCTAGCCGGAGCACCGGCCCCCAGGGACCCTACTGGTCGGAACACTTGACCCAAAGGCACCCTTGGGGCAAGAACTCATCCTCTATCCAGGGGTAGCTTTTGGCGAGAACGTGTTTATTCCACAAGGGCATTTTATGTTTTCTTGACTAAGTTAAAAATAAAATAATGATATTTTTTTCTGGTAGCAAAATGCCCCCTGTCATACCTGGGGACTGGAGGTTCATTGCGACTTTATTAAAATATATGAGATAAATTGAAGAGCTGTGCTCTCCAGCCAGCTGACGGAGCCACTGCCTCCCTGTAGATGTTTTGGTATTGTATTAAGAAAGTTGTCACAAGTAATTTGGACTGGAGCATGTAGTTATAGACTGCCAAATGTTGATTAATTAAGTCGATGTTTGGATTAGTTCTGCCCGATGGTTTCATTAGGGAAAATGACTGAAAATGTGGAATAAAGTAGCAAGAGGGAAGAGAAAGCCTCATCCTGTAAGCGAGACCTAAGACAGAGAAATCCACCCATATTCATCAGTGTGTGCCTATGTGCGTGTCTTTTCAGGTATCTCAGTAGAGGATAGGCCACGACAGTAGGGAAAACAAGCAGTTAATACGAATTCTACTCCAGGTTTCAGGTCCTCTCCTGATTCCATCTTTGGCCTTGACCTCCCTGGGGCAACCACTTCCCCAGGTCAAATTTTCAAATGTTCATTGAACCTTTAGCCCTTGAACCAGATCAGATGTCAGCTTAGCCACTTGGGCTGGCCTTCCATGGACCCTGAGGGATTGCCAAGCAAAACCCAACAGGGAAGGTGCATGTTCCCACCCAGACCGTATTGCAAATGCTGGATAAAAGGGAAGAGTCTTGGAGAAGTAGGAAGATACTTGTCCCAACTTCAAGGGAGTTAACATTGATGAAAATGTGAGTCAATATCATATGTCATGTGCTTTCAGGAAATTGCATTTTGGCCAGCACCCTCCATATCCTTCTCTCTAACTTGTCTCCTTTGCAAGGGGAGCAAACAAAGACCACTCAGGTTTTTTTTTTTTTAAGATTTTATTTATTTATTAATGAGACACACACACACACACACACACACACACAGAGCACAGCAGAGGGAGAAGCAGGCCATCTACCTTTGAAGGAGACTGGGACCACAGAGAAGCTTCCTTCCCTTGCCTACAGGGTGAGACTGGTTAGTTAGGTGAGCAGAGAGACTCAGTTAAACTTAGCTAGCTTGTGAGCATGCTATAAACTAATACCTGGAAGCACCTGCAATATAAAAGGGAAATGAGTTCTTTGCAACTTTATTAAGTGCCTTCTGAATCCTCAGAGAAAGATCAGATTCAGTGTGATACATATCTGCCTATAGAAGGTAAGCCTATGGGGATTCCTGGGTGGCTCATCTGTTTGGCACCTGCCTTCAGCCCAGGGCATGATCCTGGAGTCCTGGGATTGGGTCCTGCATCAGGCTCCCTGCATGGAGCCTGCTTCTCCCTCTGCACCTCTCTCTCTCTCTCTCATGAATAAATTAATAAAATCTTAAAAAAAAAGAAGGTAAGCCTATGAGTGGGTATGGCTTTCCTGGTCACCCAGATATGCAAGATAAAGATGAAGTGTGTGGGCTTTGAAGTCAGACGGACCTGGGTTTGAGTTCTGATACCCTTCCTCCTCAGAGTGACTGTCCTGGGTTGAGTTCCCCCAGAAGTAAAACCTGATGCAAGGACCTGCAGATTATATGATGTTGGTCCCAGGAGAACCAGAGTAGAGCAGGAATGGAGAGAGCCAGCACAAGGCACTCCAGAGAGCAGGTTATACTGGGAATACCGGGGCTTCCCCCAAGGTTGGACCTCTGGGAGATATAGCTGATGCCTCAGGGCTGTCCTCCAGAGAGGTGAGAAAGCTGGGATATTTACCCACACATCCTCATCCTTTATTGATTGAGGGCTGCTCCCAGGGCTGTTACCTGCACCCAGGTCAAGCAGACTTTCTTTTTTTTTTTAAAGATTTTATTTATTTATTTATTCATGAGAATACAGAGAGGAGAGAGAGGCAGAGACACAGGCAGAGGGAGAAGCAGGCTCCATGCAGGGAGCCCGACATGGGACTCGATCCCGGGTCTCCAGGATCAGGCCCTGGGCTGTAGGCAGCGCTAAACCGCTGAGCCACCCGGGGCTGCCCTCAAGCAGACTTTCTTACAGCAAGCTTGCGTAGAAAGCCATCACTGTGTAAGGGAAAGGCACGATAGCCTCTGATATACCTTTGCATAAATAGAAAACTCTGATATCTCTGCATAAAATAAAGAAAGCATATAAATTATCATGCATATTCTGATGAGAAAGTCTGAAGCTTAATTCAGAGAGTTTCCTTATGAGGGAACAGGTTTCAGGATCTAGTTTCCAAAACCCATAGCCTTGGGCAGACAACCGAAAGCCTGAGCACCACTGGGCCTCCTCAAAGCCCCAGCCTCCAGCAAAGAGTATAAATTTATTTAGGAGATTGCTCCTCACCAGGGCCAACATGCAAAGTTCGTGCCCAGGTACCAAGCTATAGCATCTCCCTTCCCAGGAAACCACACGTGCTTTGAGTGGTAAAAGAGTAAGGCAGGTCTGGAATTGAGTCTAACTGATGACGCAATAGCTGTGTCCTCAGGAGTGATGTCTAACCTCTCTGGGCCTTATTAGCCTCATTCCAGAACCCCAGTAATCCATACAGACTTCTCAGAGGTATGGCGAGGACTGATTCAGGCAAGTAATTTAAGTAGATGTACAGACACCAGGCCTGAAGGAATGAAGAGCGCCTGTTTCCCCTCCCTGGTCCTCAGGCCCCACCCCCACCCCACTCCACCCCCAGGGCCCAGAGCACTGCCAGCCTCTTGGCCAACCTTCATCGTCTATGTTGATTTGTGACCTCCTCAAGGACAGGGGAATTCCAGCCCTGTCTAGGCCAGGAGGCATCACCATTGCCCAGGGCTGGCCTGTGCTTTCTCCCTGTGATGCTAAGATGTGGCCCTAGGACAAGCAAAAGCCAGTCAACGTGGTAGTGGTGGTGGGAGGGGGGCAGCAGGTGCATGGGGAAGCTCCACTCACTGAGGTTGGATTTTGTTGCCTCATTCAGATATCCTGGCCCCATCCTGCTGGGATTTATGCATCATGCTTCCCCGGGCAGTTGAAATGGTCTCTGCTGCATTTATGATTCTTCAGCAGGAAACTATAGCTCAATCAAGGAGGAAAACTCTTAAAAGGAATGGTCTCCCTCTGTCCTTTCTTTCTCTTTTACACACATGCATGTGTGCATACACACAGCACTTCGAGGAGGAGTGGAAAGAGGCAGCATCTGACTGAATAGGCAGAGAGGGAACGAATGGAGATGAAAGGAGGAGGAGGGAGGCAATGAGAGGCACCCAGGATCTCTGGGCAGAACAGGAAAGGAAGGCAGGAAGGCAGGTGTGGAGGGGTGCCACCCCTAGAGGGAGTGGGTGGAGGGGGCAGCCATGGTGGGGGACAGGTGACAGAGGCATCCCTGAAGGTGCTGTGTCCAGGCTGCAATTATTACATCCTAGTGATAGCAATGACACAGCATGTGCATCCGTGTGTGTGTGTGTGTGTGTGTGTGTGTGTGTGTGTCACACACACCTCTGGGCAAGCGTGCACCAGTGAAAATTCTCAGCACAGAAACAGAGCACAATCACCAAGATGGGAAGCAGATGGCCTGGAAACATTGCAGGGGGCTGTCGAGGGAGCTCATTGTCCCCAGCAAGCCAGGGCCTGCTTCCCCAGAGACACTCGGACTCGCTAAATGGCCAGGGAGTGCTGGAGTGCTGCGACCTGGTCCCTTCCCAAGGGGGTGGGGCAGTAAATGCAGACACAGCCCTGCTCCCTGCTCCTTCTCACGCTACTGCCATCCCTGCACAGCCAGTCAATAATGACAAAGAGCCAAGCTGCTAGCCTGGAGCTCTGGGGCTCAGACCCATGCTTCTCTCATCAGGGGGCTACCATCTTCTTCCTTTCTCCCTGAATTAAAATTAGTTGTGTTCAGATCCGCACTTCCCTGCTTGACAGAAGGCACCCTGAGGGCATGCCTCATCTATTATTTATCTTTGTTTCACCCATAGTGCCCAGCACAGCACCAGGTGCTCAATAAAGTTGTGTTAAATAAATGAGCTCCATAGTGGTATCCATCATGTGTCCCAGTGTACACAAGTGGCCTGCAGGGTCTCCACACACTCCCACAGCATGCTGTGCTTGCTTCCTTCCTTCCTTCCTTCCTTCCTTCCTTCCTTCCTTCCTTCCCTCTCCTTCCTCCTCTCCCTCTCTTCCTCCCTCCCTTCCTTTGTACCCTCCTCCCTTCCCCTTGTCACCAGCATTTCTCAAAATTCTAGAACTATGCTAGATGATACCTATGGGGCTGAAAGAGACCCATTCCCTTGGTTCCTTCAGCATTCTATGTCCAGTTCTGGACCTCACCCCTCTGGAGGACTGGGGAGAACATGGATGAACCCAGTGTCCAGAAACAGCTGAGGGGTTCATATCCACTAACATGTGTAAGGAGAGTTCTGGGTTGTGAGCTTCAAGCTCCTTGGGGATCTGGAGGTAAAAGTTACTCACCAGTTGATTTCAATTACTCCCAAAAAAGAAAGACTGAAGGGAAAGACAGAGGGAGGAAGAGACGGAGGGAAGGGAGGATGAAGGTAAGAGTGGGGGAAGGAGGGAAGGGAGGGAGGGTTATACAGGTGGGCCCAAGATGATCACAAATGTTCTTCAAAGACAGAGGCAAGAGGGTCAGAGTCAGAGAAGGAGATGTGAGGGGTGATATGAGGAAGGGGCAGGAGCCAGAGCTTCCACTAGAAGCTCAAAAGGCAAGAAAGCACATTCTCCCCCAGAGCTTCCAAGAGGAACACAGCCCTGCTGCTGGTGCCTTGATTGCAGACTTATCCAGGACTGTGGGATGATGAATTTGTGTTATTTTCAGTCACCAGATTTGGGGGCATTCGTTCCAACACCAACAGGAAGCAAGTATGGTGTGTGATTCGGTTTCCACCCTCCGTAACAGGGCTGCTAGATTATAGGAACCTGCTCTCAAAGTTGCCCAGACCAATGATAGATAGTGTTATTGGATCTCCAACTTCCCCACCGATAGATGGAGATGGTGATATCTAACATGAACGCTATGAACATTAAACCTGCTGATGAGCAAGAGTCTCCAGAACACATGGTATGATAATTTTCTTTTTAATTTCAGAAGGTACCTACGTGGTCAGGTGTGTCTTCTCTGAGCATACCTTCACTTTTCACAATGACTTGATTCAGGGCCTGACTTGGCACAAATATAAAAATACACTGTTTCTCCCAATTGGTGATGGGGACACAAGATCTTCATTTGACAACTCAAAGCCCTATTAACTCATTTGCAAAGCAAGGGATGGATCTAAATGGCTCCCGAGGGTGCCATCAGGCATTTGTTCATTAATTCATATGCTTAACATTTACCGAGGGTTCACTAAGTTTCGAGGCTGCAGAATGAACACTGAATAGCCCTTGCCTTCAAGGCACTTCCTGTCTAGCTGGGGGGATGTAGGCAACAATCTCTACGGTGCTGTGGGGTTCGTAATGTGACAGAGCACACTGGATTCAGGATGCATCCAAGCAGTGAATATTCCACCAAAGAATAAAACCATCAAGCACTGGGGACAGAGGGCCACGGGGGAAGGACTGTCCAGACCTCACCTCATGTGTTCCCCTGTCTCCTAAAGAGCTGAAAATTTTTTCCTGTTCTGCAGACTTCCAGGGAAAAGGATCCATGGTGGCTGCATGAATCATTTTCTAAATGATGGACGCCTAGAACATTCTTTGGGTCTGACCAACATCTCTTGACATGGAAACCCTTTTAATGGGCCAAATCTACTCAGAAGACAACTCCTCGCCCCCTTTTTGGGTGGGGTCTGATTGGAAAACAGATGAGGGAAGGGGTCATGGGCACTTCCAGACAGGGAATGACATGGGTTTCAGGGAGTAAAGAGCATCAGGGCTTTGCTGCTAGGACACCTCTGAGCATATCTAGGTATGCCCCAACTGAGGCATTGCCACCAGAGCAGATCCTTGGATTGCCCCCCAAAAGGGACCTTCCTTTGAACCAGTGCTCTCTGTCCTTGCACCTCCCTGCATTGGGCTCTGGAGTCCACAGAGAACATAGGAAGTCTGTCTCGGTGAGGTGTCCTGGCAGGACCCAGCCTTCTGCCTCGCCAGCTGGGGGCTGATCCCCCAGGGCAGACCCAGAGACAGCCAGTAGCAGGCTTCCCCATCATTAAGTTTGCAGGCAGAGACAATCCCAACCAGGAAAGGGCAGACCCACTGGAGAAGCAAGTATTCCTCTTCCTTCACAGGAGGGCAAGGCACCCGGTTCCCATTTCAGATGGCGGACTACACCCACAAGGTCAAGCAAACCTCCTGAGGGAAGAGCCCGGAGACCAGAGCTCTTGGTCAACCAGAGGGTTCAACTATACAGCACACCCTGTAGCATACCCCTTTATGTGTCAAGCACTGGGCCAGACACCAGGCTGCACAGAATAACAAGGTATGGTCCTTGCCCTTGGTGTGATAGCACCATAACACAATCATATCTAAGAGCCCCACCAAGCATCAGGGATATAAAAACTAGGGAGATACGATCCCTGCCTCTGAAGGCTTTCACCTAGATCACTCATTCAAAAAACATTATTTGGGTACCTACCATGGGAGGTGCTGGGTTAGGCCCTGGGAATCACAGCTGAATTAGACAGATCATTACCTTCAAAGGGCTCACATTCTCCTACACAGCCTGAATTAGCCCTTGCTGGGTTCCGGGGTGGAACTTTGGTATCCTGAGACCCTAGAGGTCATCTGGTCCACCCTTCCAATTCATTGAGGGACTGGGGGTGGCCGTGGGTGTCTTCCAGCCAATGAGATGTATTTGAAGGCTGTTGGGCAGCTTCCCTGGGATAGCACCAGGCCTGCCCCCTCTCTGGTTTTAGACCCTCTTCCTGCTCAGTATACAAATGTGACATCTGGATGTGCAACAGCTGTCTTGTAACTCTGAGGGTGAAAGCCTCAAGTTACAGTGGAGGGATGGACAGACAGAAGGGTCCTGGATCCTTGATGGCAACATGGAGACCCCACTGAGCCACCGTACAAGCCCCAGGTGGCCTCCTTATGAGTTATCTATTGCTGCACAATAAAGTACCCCAAATTTATTGGGTTAAAAAACGAAACATTTGTTTAGTTTTTGTAGTTCATAAATCTTGGCAGAGCCTATCTGGGTGCCTCTGGATCTCTCATGAAGGCTGTAGTCAAGCTAGGAGGGCTACAGTCATTTCAAGGCCCGACTGAGATGAAGAATTAGCTTCCAAACCCACTTGTGTGATTTCTTCCTGGCAGCCTGTTTCCCAGGATGTGGGCCTCTCTACGGGCTGCCTGAGTCTCCTCACAGTGTGGCAGCTGGTTTTCTGAGGGCAGGCCAGAGAGCTCCCACGATGGAAGTCACAGCCTTTTCCTAGCTTCATCCCTGAAGGGATGCCGTGGCATGAATGAGGAGTGGGGTCATCCCATGAATGGGAAGTGGGGTCACCAGGAGCAATCTGAGAGGCTGCTCACCACACCTCCTGTTTTTGGGTTTCTGGTCGCAGAGCACAAATAACTCCCATTACTCTTCTATGTCACTATGTCACTAGTTAGTTGGATTTTCTGTATTTATAGTTAAATGTATTCCTGATAGTATAGCAATAGTTTAAATGTATGTAGCATTCACTAAGTGCCAAGCACTCCACTCAATGCTTTACTTATATAAACTCACATGGTCCTTGCAATAACCCTCTAAGGAGGGTACTACTATTATCCCCATTTCACAGATGAGAAGACAGAGGCAAAGACAGGTTAAATGACACAGAACCAGGATTCTGGCTCCAGAGCCCACACTTGGAAATTAACCCTGTGATTCTCACATCAATAAGTGCCCCTGAAACCCTGACCTGCCATTTGAGTTTCAAACATCAGCCCTTGGAGATATGTCCCCTGATCCTGTCACCACCACGGCCCTCCCCCCACCCCCCCACCCCCCCGCCGACCACCCCCACCAGTATGCCCAGCTCTCTCCTCTCTATAGTGGTTGCATGCTTCCATGAGCACTCCCTGCATCCAACTGTAAATAGTCGATTGCATGGCTGTCTCTTCACTGGATGGAGAGCTGCTGCCTCGAGTTCAGGTGGGAAGGAAGGTGAGTGTGGGGCACAAGCCTCCCTGTATATGCATTGGCATGAATGTGAGCACTGAGCAGCAGTGGCCACGTGTTCATCATCTCTACATCCCCAGGTGGCTCATGGGTGCTTGAAAGATGTCAAATGAATGAACATACAGCAAATGAATATATGAATGTATAGGCAATTAGACAGTAGACCCACCATCTTTCCAGAACCTTCCCTGAGGAGGTTAAGAACTAGAGCTTTATGGTCATACTTACTCATCAGTACAATTGCTCTCCAACTTCCAGCAGAATCCCTTGGAGATACTATTAAACATACAGAAAAAAATCATAGGTAACACTTATCGACCACTTCCCGTGAGCCAGGGACCTATGTGAGCACTTTGATTCAACTTAGCACATTTTATCCTCACAACCACCCTATTCGATGGCCCTTATTGCTCTCCACACTTATACATGTACAGAAGCTGAGGCCCAGAGAAGTTAAGTAACTGGCCCAAGGTCACCCAGCCAGTAAGTGGCAGTGCTGGGATTTGAACGCAGGCAGTCTGGTTCTAGAGCCCATGCTGATAACTATGCACAGTACTGCACCTGTACTATTTTTTCATTTCGTTCTTGGAGATATTATAAAGCTGTATCTGGGTACTTTGGGTAAAGCTTAGAGAAATCTATGAGGCAACACTACCTATCAGAAAAGTGACCCCATACTGGGAGCAGGCTGCTAAGGCCCAGCCCCTTGTGATGGACTCAGAGAATGAATGGAGAGGCCTTGTCCTTGGCTTAGCCCCACCCTTAGTTGTTCAGCCCTCCCCTGGAGCACAGGATACACCAGAGGACACCGCCACTGCCCCACACCTTTGGTCTGAGGTACCAGACAGGGCAAATGGGGACGTGCGGGCCACCTCAAGCCCCAGAATATACCGGCAGAGATCTTCTGGGCCGAGGGGCATAGGGAGCATCCTGCTCCCCACCCTCCATGTGCTGGGGTGGCCCAGTGGCCTGATGTGTCCCTGCGTGGCTCCCATGAAGGCTGTGGAGGAGATGATCTGTGGTTCTCTCGAGGCCCTGAGTGTAGAAATGTTTAAAGGCCTTAAATAAATTCCCATCTAATTTCAACTTGCTCTCATCTCCAGCTTGCGCCCTCAGCCAGAGCATGAAATGAGCAGGCGGGGTTTCTCTGCTGCCACATCTTCCCGGGGGGACCCACTCCATGACCTAGCAAGTCTTCTCCATATCAAGTATCTGTGGCCCCAGCCTCTCTCCCTCCCTCTGCCCTGCTGCTGGCCCCCTCAGGATGGGGGTTGGAGTGTGTGGGTGTGTGGGGGGCTGTGGCTGAGCTCTCTGTCCCAGCCTCCCAGTCCATCCGCAAGCGTCGAAGAATAAAGCCGTTTTCAGAACTGTGTCCTGTACCACGAGGTAGGTGACCTCCCGGAAGTAGACCGAGGCTAGTTTTTCATCCATCCCTGGCTTGGCTCCTGCTGACTCATGGAGAGGCCTCTCTACTACTCCCCTCCCGCCAGACCCTCAGCTCTGCCTATCTGCTAAGGGAACTGCCTTTCTGCCAGGCTCTCTCTCCCCTTCAGGCCCCAGACTGGTGCCCATACGTGCCAGCCTCATGAGGCTCCATGCCCCTCCTCACACTCCATGCATGCCAGCTCCTGGGCCTGGGCACTCAGGGTCCCCTTGACCTACAAGGCTCCCTCCCAAACCCAGAGCCTCCCTGCCTCACTTCATGCAGGTCTCCGCTCAAATGTCACATCCTCAGACAGGCCTTCCCCTCGCTACCACAGACACTTGCTGTCTACTCCAGCTGCCTTATTTCTTATTTCATTTCTACCATCTTGACATATTCTAGAGTTGACCAAAAACATCAACAATACAAATAACGTATAGTATGTATGTCTATTTTATTATTGTCTGCCCACCTTACTAAAATCTAGTTCCTGAGGGCATGGACACTTGCACTCCCTCGGCACCCAGAGCCGGGCCCTATGCATTGGAGAGATTCGTCAGTTGAATCAATGCATGAATAAGTGGAAGGTTGGATGAATGTGTGACTTAACCCAGGGAGGGTGAGCAAGTGCCAAAGAAAGCTGTTTAGGGACCGTCTAGCCTAGAGCTGGTTCTCTGAGCCAGACAGGTTCTTGGAGATCAAGGTAGGATAGTGTAGGTAGAAACAGAACGCGCAGGATCCAGATGTCCTGGCTGCCAGTCCCCACTCTGCCACCTATTGACTGGCTCTGTGCAACCTTGGGCAAGTCACTGAACCTCTCTGTGCCTCAGCATCCTCAACTGCACCAATGAGATGCGGAGGACAGTATGATCTTGTAGGTGGTCGTGAGGAGTAAATGCAGGGATGTTTGTAAAGTGCTTCTGGCAGCACCTGGCACGTGGTAAGGACTCTAAACGTGCTCAGTACACACCATAGCCCTGTCTCAAAGAGCCATGTGAGGCCCAGGGAAAAGCAAGTTGCCCCAAGATGGAGTCAGAGTGCGACGAGATGCTTTAGCAGACTGTAAGGTTTTCTGTGTAAGGTGCAGTGGGAAGGCGGATGCTGGCCGTTGTGGGGTGAAGAAGTTGGCCGAGGGGCACAGTGCCCACTCAGGGAAAACAGTGAAGTAGAAGCTTGTCTTGGGCTCTCTGTCCCCACCAGCCACCACCACATCTAGGCTTTACCCCCTCATCCATGATCCCATCAGAATAAACACTCCCATCCCCAGGGCCATACCCTTTTCTTCATGCTTCTGCCACCTGCCCCTCCACCTCAAACTCCCCTGTTCTATGCTTCAGTCTCCATCTTTCCTGCTCTTTGTAGGATGACAAGATGTTGATCTGGCAAAGGTAACCCCACGGGCATGTCTGTGGCACTAAGGCAATGTATTTGCATTTTCAGAGGCAATGCACGCTTTGACAGCCCCAAGCAGCTCACTCATGGTTTAACCATATAGTCAATGCATTTGTTGACTACTCCTGTTACATGTGGGCCTAAAGTAGAAACTTTAGGCTCGGGGTACAGTGGAGTGATAGATATTTAGGAGCCACTTCGGCTCTGGTGGAGTTGGCAGGGAACAGCAGCGCTCCCTTGCACTTGGCATCAAACCAGCCAGAAGGTTCCTATTCTCCAGATGAGACACAGACCTGGAACTTGCAGAGCAAGATTTGTGTCTACAGAGTCCAGGGCTTTATGAGGCAGAGAGAGGAGATTTGTGAAGCTTTGGATCCCCAGAAGACAGGGGACATGGGGTTGAGCGTGGCATCTGGATGGGTCACAGGTTGATAGACAGGCTTGGGAATGAGGAGCAGGGCTTTGACAGCGGGCTGTCCAGGCAGGACATATCTGCTCCAGAGATCAATATGTAATTTGAACCGGCGTACCCTCCTCCCTCTCTCCCTCCCTCCTCTTTGGAGAATTTGAAGGGGGTGAAAAGTAAAAAATCTCCAGTGTGAATGAGAGAAAGGTCAGGATTGTACCAAAGTTTCTCTGAAGATGCTTCCCATGCCCCTCCTAGGAGGGAGAGATGAACCCAGGGACTGGGAGAAGAGGGACAGGGACACTGTCCCCGGCTCCTGTTGCCCCGTGTGGAGACAGGTCAGCCACAGACACCATTGTTACAGGTCTTAGAACCCACAGGAGGATCTTCCAGGTCAATTATTGATGGGCTTGCAGGGCATTTATAAAGATGTCCAGCTGTGGATGAACCCATATTTATCTGGGGTTAAAGTAGGAATAAAAACCAGGAACTGGTTGAATTCTTTGCAAAGGTAGCAGGTGGCTTGCTAGAAAGTCAAGAGAGCCAGGAAGATGAGAAGAATCTGGGAAGCGCCTAGATTCCTGTATGGGACATCCTCCACATTGACTACAAGTACAAAGGGAAGTAAGACATGAGTATCTGACCTCAGAGAGCCTTCACACGAGTGGGGCACACAGACCCTAGAATGGATCCTTTTAATCTTACTAAGAGGGTGGATCCAGAGACAAAAGTCTGAGGTGTGAGCAGCTAATTTGAGGGAGTCAGGGGCGGGGGGCAGGGCACATTCGAACAGAGGGTGACCAATGACCTCAGTACTCAAGGATGGATGGATTGGAGTGGAAATGGTTTATTTGGGAAATGATCCCCCCAGAATGAGGAGGGAATGTGTTCACAACTCTAGGTGAATTATGCTCAGCCCTATGGTGGAAGGCAGGCTCCAGAATTATCCCCCAAAGGGCAGATATTGGGGTTCCTCTCTCACTAACTCCTATAATTCACCCAGTGGCAATGCAGACGTCAACAGCCAGCGATCACCTGCAGGCACAGGCAATGCGGGTGGCACAGTGCTTTGAGCACAGAAAGGCTAGGACGGGAGGCAGGTGGGTGGACACCGGTAGCCTCTGTCACTGAATCCTGCAGAGCAAGGAAGGGTGGGCATTTAGGACAAAGGGACAAATGCACAAAAACATAGGGGAGATCCAAGAGAGGATGAAGAGAGAATGTCAGGGAAGGAGAACATCCTGGGGAAGGACACAGAGGGAGATGTTGCCTAAATTAGAAGGGACAATGTCAGAGACACAAAATTATGGGAAACACCGAATCTGGCTTATTTCCTAATCCATTCAAATGTGGATTCTGTAGCCAGGTTGCAGACCCATAGAAGTCATAAACCATTAGGCCTGGAAGGTCCCTGAGAAATGCAGAAACCAAGATCCAGGGAAGGAAATGATTTGTCCAGAGCCACACAGCTGGTTAACAGACAAGCCCTTAGAATCCAAGATTCTGGTTCATTAAGATATGAGTGGCCTGACATGAAACCATCCAGAGAGGTCTGTATCAGGAATCAGCCTTCTTTTTTTTTTTTTAAACTTTATTTTTTTTTTTAATTTTTATTTATTTATGATAGACACACAGTGAGAGAGAGAGGCAGAGACACAGGCAGAGGGAGAAGCAGGCTCCACGCACCGGGAGCCCGACTTGGGATTCGATCCCTGGTCTCCAGGATCGCGCCCTGGGCCAAAGGCAGGCGCTAAACCGCTGCACCACCCAGGGATCCCAGGAATTAGCCTTCTTAAAGGCATAGTTCCTGCAGGTGACCCCCACACCCCAGCAAAGGGGATTGGCATTCTCAACGTCTGTGAAGCTTCTGTGGCCATAGAAGGAAAGGATTAGCTTGGGTCCCTGATCGTCAGGAAAAATGGGGGCTTCCTCCAGCGGTTCTGGGTTTTTCTCACAGGGGTAGGATCTGTCTTAATGGGTATTAGATACTTGTGCCTGGCTTGGGTACACAACTGTAGCTCCTAGAGCAGAAGCACAATGCAGGGATGAATTAAGGCATTGCCAGAGATTAAACATCTGGAGATGCCTCTCAGTTCCCCAAGCCTTCCTGCAACATACAGGGACCAATGCAGGGGTGTGGGGGGGGCGGGGCAGGGAAAGAGCGTGCAGGAAGAAGAGCCTGTGTCTGGCTGCAAGTATAGCTTGAAGCCACCTGAAGTAGTTAACAAATACAGGTCACCTGTTGTGCCATGCTGACCCTGGAAGGGACCAGCTGCTCCCTCTCTGAGCGCTGGTGGATGTCTGGAGCAACCCACTTTGTGCACATCTGACTTCCCATGGTGACTGAGAGAGAGCATTCATTCATTCATGCACTGAAAACACTTCAGTGAGTCCCTTCCTTGTGCTGAGGACACAGCAATGAGCAAAACAGACTCGCAGAGCCTGCCCTGTGGAGCTTATAGGCAGCTGAAATGTCTGTCGGTGTTGAGGTCTACAATGTAGACAAGGCGAGGAGAGATGAAGTATGTTCTCTAGATGGTCAGGGATGATTCCTCTGTTGAAAATGATATTTCACCAGAGACTTGAAGGCAACGAGAGTAGACAAGCCCTAAGGTATCCAGGGTCTTCGAATCTGGAGAGCAAACGTCTGTTGGGGGGCTGGTCTGGGGAGAGCATGAGCCCACCTTGTTGTCCTCCTGCCCTCTTTTCCCTTCCTGGGGCTTCCCATTGGTGGGACCCCCCACCCCCACTCCAGGAAGCCACTCCACCCACCCAGGGAACTGGACAATGCAGTCCAGACAGGGCAGCCCCCTTCGCAGGGAGAGAAGGGTGGAGTGTGGGTCTGAAGGGGAAAGGGAAGAGAGTCAACACACAGATTATAAATCGTTTTTAGAGGAACATTGCAAATGCTGCTTCATGACCTGATTTCCTTCGTGAATAAACACCAGACCAGATGTAAAGGGAACTTCTAACTCTAAGGAGGACTCCCAATTAGACAGCCCACCCTGTCTCACAAGGGAGGCTCTTTCAGGGAGCTGCTGTGTGTGGCTCATTATGCCAACAACCTTCTTATTTATCCAGAATTCCCAGTGCCTTTCCTTCTCCCGCCTCTTAATGAGTAAATCGTTTGTCTCTGCAGAGGGAATGCAGAGATGGGCAGGGGTAGAGCTGGGATGGCCAGTGACATCCTTCTTGTGGACCAAGAAGCATTCCAGCTCAGTGTTTCCCACACCCTGGTCACAGGGGATCCTGTTAACGGCAGAGTCTGGTTCGGTAGCTCTGGGAGGGGCATTTCTAACAAGGTTCTGGATGGCACTGATGCAATGGCTTCTGATCCCACTCTGAACAGCAGGGTTCTTGAGAAGTTTCGACACCTGTGCACTCAGGCTCCAGGACGGGAGAAGCTGGAGTCGTCACAGGCTTCATATCTTTCTCTCCAAACCTAACCTGTCGATGGCCTCACAGTCTACCAATAGAGTCACTTCTGTGGGATTTTTGTGGTAAATACTATCAGGTTCTTATTTTGAAAAGGTAAATCCTAAGTTCCTTAAACTCCTCAGTTCTGCTATTTACCTACTCAGATTAATCTCCCAACGCAAAGTAGGGCACTGAAGGGAAGAGACACAGGGGTAGTGTGTTGTGATGAGGTGAGCAGGTGGGTAGGACACACCTCCAGGCCTGGCCCACCTGGAAACAGCCATACCAACATCCTGGGGGGCTGAAACTCTGGTTCACCCAGCCCTTATTTTTCCTAGAGCCAAGTACACAGGCATCATCTGGAGGCCCTATTCTCACAGGCTCCATTTTCCCATTATTAGAAATCTTTTTAAAGGGCTCCACACCCAGATAGGTTTCTTCCTCTAGAACTTGCCCTTTTCCATCTTCAGGAAGGAAGGGAGAAGACCCAGGATATCTTAGTTCCGCCCACTAAAATGTGAGAGCCCCTTGAGGCCAGTGAGGCCAGTGTACGCTCTGCCTCGGTCTGCGCTATACTTTCAGCACCGAGGGTCAAGCCGAGGGTCACACAAAGTAGGCCCCAGGAATGTTTGTTGAATGAATCAGTGCTCTGCCCATCAGCTCATCAGCTCGATGGGGCTCCTTGAGGGGAGTGATTGAATTGATTGAATCCTGGGATGTGAGTCCTAGAACAGAAGGACCTCTGTCTCTAAATCTCTAAGACATTTGATCATGGAACCTAAACACCTCATTTTAAGGGTGAGCCAAGTGAAGCCCAGAGAGAGGAAGAGGTTTCCCCAAAATGACACAGCATGTTTGTGGCCAGGATGGAGAGCCCTGGGTCTCTGACGCCCGGTCCAGGGCTTTGTGTATACTACCATTCACACATGCATTCATTCAGGAGCCTTTTATTGAGCAACCACTATATTCTAGGAACTGTTCTAAACACTACAGACTCAGAATTCACACGAAAATGGAGTCCTTGCCCTCGTGAGCACACATTCCCGGGGGCGGAGGCAGAAATGAGCAAGAGCAGCCATGAAGAAAATAAACAGGCTGATGAGAAATGAAGTGTGTAGGTGGTGGGGGTTCAGTGGCTGGAGCGGCAGGGATGGGGGAGTGCCAAAGAAAAGATGGTTTAGCTGAAGCTTTCAACTGAGAATTATGCCCAGGGAGATACTCTTTGCTCCCCTCAGTTTGTTGTGCATCTTCTAACATTCTCCTGTCTCCTCCTCACCCAGCTCTCTGCCGCCTTCGGTTAGACCACTGTTGTTTGGTCCTCCTCTGACCACCGTGACCCCCTCCCTAGCTTCCAGCCTGGCCGGACGCACAGTCTGAGCCACAGATGACCTCAGCTTCCAAGGCCCCTCAGTGGTCCTGTCTCCTTCAGTGAGAGAACTGGAACGTTGTTAATATTGTGCTTTAAGTCCCAAACCGCCATTTTATGGGGGAGGAACCTGAAGCCCAGAGAGGTCAAGTAACTGGTCCGTGGTCACACAGTAATTGGCCTCCTGAATT
Organism: Canis lupus baileyi; assembly: GCF_048164855.1. NCBI lineage: Eukaryota > Metazoa > Chordata > Mammalia > Carnivora > Canidae > Canis > Canis lupus. The sequence continues at coordinate 62,984,837 of NC_132844.1, read as the reverse complement.
TTCTCCTCTATTCCCTGCCAACCCTTGGGGAGTTACCATGGCTCTCAAGGCATGTTAAACAAACTTTCATCCTTGGTCCCCTTCCCCCAGCCCCCAAGGAAACCAGAGAGGAGCTGTGTGCAGTCCCTCTGCCATCTTGTGGCTGCTCCTAAGAACATCGCCCGTCCTGCTGCTTTGGAAAAGCTGCCACAGAATTCTCACTGTGATCTTTGCTCCCCTCCCTGTCCTCATTTACCTCCCAACAGCAGAGCTTCACCCACGCAGATACTCATCCTTAAGAAAGAAGCTGGGCTTAGGGTCAGGCCCGCCCCTCAGCAGCTGGGGACGGGCCCTGGCAAAGTCACCTCTCTCCTTCTGCACTGTTTTCTCCTCTGTAAAATGAGGGCAATAGTTTCCTCCCACTCATCTTCCCCAGCAGTTGCCAGGTGGGAACAGAGCTGCACAGACAGTGCCCTGAGAGGTGAAGCCTGTGCAAATGGCCAACACCATCTGCCCAGCACCCCCTCTGTCATTTAGCAGAGACCCTAACCACCCGGAAGTGACCCAGAAAGCCACCTGGAACAAGCAGGTGCAACAGTTGGATTCTCCTGACTTGATCACCTGTACGTATGCCAGACATGCGTGCAAGAGATATAAGGCCCTCTGTGCCTTCTCAAGCAAATTGGGATTCATCCTTCAGCCTTTCCCATGGCCACTAGTCTGACCTCTGTCAGGGTGTCTGTCTATGGTATGGGGAAGGGACAGTGTCTGGGTAATTCTTGCAGTCCTCAATGCCAGATTCTGTGGGGTGACAGGTGTCTCTGGGTGTGCCAGGTGCTGTCCATGCTCTGGCCATGTCTCCTGAATTTACCCCCTCAGTGTATCCTTTGTCTGAGGGCATCTTCTGGCCTGCTGGAACCCATTCTACCATCTGTTGGCAGGCCAGAAATTTCTGAGAATAGATGCCACCTAAGAACAGCTGTCAGCCTGTTACTAAGGTGCATTGGTGGATAGTGCCCCAGCTCCTCCACTGGCAGGTAGGGTGACTCTTGAGGCCCAGCTCCCAGAACACCCCATGGGACTAAATCCCTGTCACTCTCCTCCTTTGTCTCATCCCATACTCTCCTGGAGTGTCTTTCACCAATAAATAAACTATAGACATTTAAATATTCATCCCAGAGTTAGCTTTGGGGTGACCCCAAACCAAGACCCCAAGAGAATTCCAACATCAGAACCCAACACTGCAGTCTAGGGCCACTGCTCTAGTGCTGGGCCAGCTCTTCCCTGCTACCACCAGAGGGAAAAGGTAGAGATAGTTCTCCCCCAAAGACTGCAAAGGGCTGGAATTCCTGCCTTTCCACCTCTCTCTTCTTTGTATGCAAGTTTATTCCACCCACCCTACCCCCAGGTACACTGTTTCTATTAATAGATTTGCACTTTTTTTTTTTTTTTATTGAGCATTTACTGTGTCCCGGCCTCTTGCTAGGGGCTAAGTTGTAACTATGGTTTCTACTGACCTTGCAGCATTTGCAAGCTGGTGGTAAAGGCAAATACTAAGTATACACAAAAATGAAGGAGCCGTGGTGTAATGGACAGGTTGCGATGGGACAGAAGTGTGGGGACTGGGGGGCTCAAGTTCGGTGGAGAGAGGCCAGTGCAGGTTTCACTGAGGAAGAGCCATGCAAGCACAGACCTGGAAAAGGCTGCCAAGCAAACGCTTGAATGGGAATGTTCCAGGCCCAGGACCACAGCTGGTACAGAGGCTCTGATGTGGGGTGTTGGTGTGCTCGAGGGACCAAGAAGCCAGAGTGATGAGCCACAAGAAGGAAGAGAAGCAGTCAGAAGGAATCAGCAAACCAGGTAGGGTCCAGGCCACACTGGACCTCGGGGGTCTTCACGTTTGCATTGTACTCTACATGCAAAGAGAAGCCTGGGCCCATATCCTAACAGGGCTGTTTGGAAAGGGTCTGGCTGGCTGCTGGGGGAAGCTTCAGGGAACCTTCTAGATCCAAGGAGACCCGTCGGGAGACCAGTGCAGTTGTTCAGAAGATACAAGCAAATGATGGAGACTAAGGTGAGGAAATGCATGGAGATGAAGAGAAACTAAAAGAATTTCACCAATAAATCAATAAACTCATAAACAACAGCAAAATAAGTGGTAGGAGGTGGAAGTTTAAGTATTTTCTAAGTGAAACCTAAGAGTGACCCATTATTTAAGGATAGCAAGTAGGACAAAAATATAAACCCTTCCTAGATACCAAAAGATATAAAGATAGATTTAATTCCTCACCCCCTGCAAAGGAGGGAGCAACTGAAATGGGGACATTTAAGGACATTCTCTCTCTTTCTCTACATGCACATGCACACATGCATACAGACATGCATGCACATACCCATACAGATACACACATGTGCACATGCATGCAGACACTTGTACACACACATATGCAAGCACGCATGCATATACATACCAATTTGTTTTTCTTTAATTTTTTAAAAAATATATTTTTTAATTTATATGACAGAGAGAAAGCTCATGAGCACAAACAGGGGGAGAGGGAGAAAGAGGCCCCCTGATGAGCAGGGAGCCCAATGCGGGGCTCCATTCCAGGACTCTGGGATCAGGACCTGAGCTGACAGCAGATGCTTAACCAAATGAGCCACCCAGGCACCCCTTACACACACCAATTTAAAAGAAACCTGTTAAAATCACACCAGAAGGAGATAATCAACAAAATTCAGACTGTGTGAAACTCCAGGACAAATGATCCAAATTGCTAATTTAAAAATTGGATGGAGATAAAAAGATGTAGAAGAACACATAAAATAAAAGAGGTTTAAGAGACATGTCAGCCAATCACAGCATATGGATCTTATTTGAATCCTGATTTGAACAAACAATCTATAAGAATTTTTTATTTTGCCTCAGGTCAGTTATGGAAATATAAATGCTGACTGGATATTTTAAGAGATTATTGAAAAAATTAGGCATGATACTGGTAAGATGGTTATGTTTTTATTTTATTTTAAAATATTTTATTTATTTATTCATGAGAAACACACACACACACACACACACACACACACACACACACACACTCAGAGGCAGAGACACAGGCAGAGGGAGAAGCAGGCTCCATGCAGGGAGCCTGATGCGAGACTTGATCCTGGGTCTCCAGGATCACGCCCTGAGCCAAAGGCAGACACTCAACTGCTGAGCCACCCAGGCATCTTGATGGTCATGTTTTAAAAGGAGTCTTCTTTTTTTACAGGAATATACTGATATATATAGGTAAAATTATATGATGTCTGGGGTTTGTTTCAAATACTATGAAATAGGAGAGTGGGTAACATCACAGATGAATTAAGTCACCATGTGCTGACAATTGAGATTGGTGATAGGTTCACTGGCTCTCTCATATTTTTTCCTCTATTATGGACCTTTAAAAAAAGTTAATAATAAAGGTGCTTCATGGAACCAAGGGAAATGAGATTTAAGAAATGTCTTATAGGCAGAATTGATAAAATATGATATTGCATGATGTGAGCCTGGGAAGGACTAGAAGTATCTAAAACAACACTCATGGCTCTAGCTTGTACAACTCTTCACATAAGGTTGTATAGTCAGCTTGGGCTGCCATAACAAAACATCATTCATTGTGTTGCTTAGACAGTAGAGATTTGTTTGCTCACAGTTATGGGGGCTGGAAAGTCTCAAATCAAGGTCCAGAAGGATAGGTTTCTGGTGAGAGTTCTCTTTGTAGTTTGGAGATAGACAACTACTCACTACGTCCTCACATGGTAGAGGGAGAGCTCTCGTGTCTTTCTTTTCTTTCTTTCTTTCTTTCTTTCTTTCTTTCTTTCTTTCTTTCTTTCTTTCTTTCTTTCTTCTTCCTTCTTCTTCTCCTTCTTCTCCTTCTCCTTCTTCTTCTTCTCCTTAAGATTTTATTTATTTATTTGACAGAGAGAGAGAGAGAGAGAGAGAGAGAGAGAGAAAGCATGGGCAGGGAAAGAGGAAGAGGCAGAAGCAGACTCCCAGCTAAGCAGGGAGCCTGACACGGGGCTCAATCCCGGGTCCCTGGAATCATGACCTGAGTCGAAGGCAAACACTTAACTGACTGAGCCACCCGGGAGTCCCTCTTTTTCTTCTTTTAGGGGCACCAATCCCATTGGGTTAGGGCCCCATTCTTAGAAACTCATTTGATCTTAACTCCTACAAACTCTATCTCCAAATACAGCGATATTGGGAGGTTGAGCTTTAAGCTATGAGTTTGGCGGGGACACAACTCAGCCCATAGCAGTGGTGCCATTTGCTGAGAGGGGAGGACTGGGGAAGTACACTGGAGAAAGAGAGATCTTTCCTTGTCACCGGCAAGGACATTTAGATTTTCAAATAACACAAAGTTAACCAAAGCTACAGGTGGCCAGTATCATAATGAAGGTTTAAGAACAAGAGTAACAGCAGCATGGATTTATTCTATATTCCTTCACTGGGAACTATGCTCAGTACTTTCTAAGTCCCACCTCATATAATCTTCATTTTATAGATGGCTGTACAGAAGCACAGAGACAGCACCTCCACAAGGTCACACGGCTGGCATATGGTGAATCAGGATCTGTCTGATGTAAGAACCCATGCCTTTTTCTCATTTGATCACAATAGAAAAGCTCTGACTTTGGGGACATAGAGATCTGCACTGGAACCCTGGTTTTGCCATATACTTGCTGAGAGGCCTTGAGTCAGTGATAACCTCTCTGAACTTCAGTGTCTTCATCTGTAAAATGAGAGTGATACTATCAACCTCACAAGGGTTTAATAAAGATCTGATAAAGTAATGCATGGGCAGTGTGCCATGGAGGGCAGCTGCTATTATTTCTATTGTGATTTTTGTGGTATACCTTTATTTCTCTTAGATGACTTCCTGAAAGTTCCCAGAATTGTTACTTTTCTGACATCATTGACATCTTTCAACCCCTTTTTTACATTTATCCTCCTTCCAACAGACCAACAGTCCAGGCTCCCTTTGGGTAGGGATGGGGACAGGATGGGTAGGGCCAGATATCTGTGACTCATGATTCCTTTCCATCACCCTTGACTTCCTGGAGATGCCAACCTGGATAAGATGACCATGAAGCTACAACTTCCCAGACAGCCCTGGTTTCCCACGTTGGTCCCACAGTCAGATCTCATATCCCCATTTGAGGGCTCATAAAATATTCTGAGTATTGATAAATAACCTCAGTTTCTACCCCTGCCATTGAAAAGCAGCCCAGTGGATGTCCTGCCCTATGCAAACTTTCCAATCCTTACTGACCTTTATTCCAGGAAAGAGTGGGTGCTTTTCAGCCATGAAGCAGCATAAAGAGCCCTAGGGGTCAACATCCCAGGTCAGCTTAAAGCAGCTGTGTGTCATTGAGCTGAACAGGCCCCACCTCTAGGCCACAGCTTCCTCATGGAAGCTGCATGGACAGAGCCCTGAGGGCCACATCAGCCCCAGGCTCGGAGCCGCTGTTGGGGCTAAGCTTAGGTAGGTTCCCATCATGATTTTTTTAGTGAGATGAGGAAAGCGTGTGGCTCAATTGCACAGTTCGTTTCCTACCCTGCCCCCATCCTAAAAGCATGCCTGCCTCTCTGTCAGAAAGAAAGCCTAGTGGGGTGAAAGGAGATGTTTAATTCCTTGTAATTCTCCTTACAGCACAGATTTTCTGTTCAATTACCTACAGGGAACACAAGAGATTAGAAATGCCGGAAATTTTCTGGGTGTTGTGTCAAAGGCCTGATATGTGAGCAATGAAATTTAGAAGGCTACATCCCCCAGGAAAAGAGAGACTTTATCACTCATGTACCCAGAGCTTGTTAAGTGCCTAGCACTGTGCCCCCAAATGGCTGAGAAATAAGATTTTAAATATGTGAGCTTGCCCCTGCCTTTCTTGGTTTGGGCTGTAATGATAAGATATCATAGGCTGCGAGGCCTAACTAACAAACATTTGTTTCCCCCAGTTCTAGGATGCTGTGAGTCTGAGATCAGGGTGCCAGCCTGGTCAGGTTCTGGTGAAGACCCCCTTCCTGGTTTACCAATGGCTTCCTTCTTGCTGTGTCCTCACAGGGCAGAGTGAAGGCTCTAGTCTCTTCCTCTTCTTATAAGGGCAGTAACCCTACCATGGGTCCCCTACTTGTGACCACATCTAAACCTAAGTCTCTCTTAGGGCCCCACCATGTAATGTTATCACATTGGGGATCAAGGCTTCAGTGTATGAATTTTGGAAGACACATTCAGTCCATAGCAGTGTCCTTAAGGCTGTGACAATCTTTTGAGGTCAAAAGATTGAAAAATGGCCTGGTTCCCAGACCTCTGTTTTTTCAACCATATGGTGGCTTATTCACTCAGAGTGAAGGGTCTCTGTGGCTCTGGGGACCCACACTCCAGGAAAAGATGGGAGGGCATGACCAAAGAGTCACAGAGCCCCAGGTGCATGTGTGGGAAGGATAGGTGGGAGTAGGACCTGGCGAGTTTGGAAGGTATGGGACATGATTCCTCACTCAGGGTCATACAGTGAATTTGTCAGATCAGGGCCCACAGAGGTCCCCACTCAGGGCTCAGGCAACCCTTGGACGCTGACTGCCCTATTATGTGCTGGCTCTGGGGACCAGGGCTGGAAACTCGACATTGAGAGCCAGTTTTCTCAACTGTAAATGACTCAGTGGGTTTTTGCCAGGGTTATTAACAGTTCTGCTTTGTAAACTGCAGAATGCTATATATGCGTGACCCATATATTTAGAAAAGATGAACTAAATCCTCATTATTGATATGCATCATTGATATTTTAAATTACACATATTAACAATAATAACAGGATTAAGCCCATAGAATCCCAGAACTAGCAGGGTTCTTTTCTTTCACATAGCCTTCCTTATCTAGTGTTGGCATCCCCTGGTCCCTATCTGTGCCAAGTGGTATTAATTGCATTACAAATGACAAGTACATTTAATTTCAGAATTCTCCTAGTGAAAAGAGCTACTCAAGAAGGAATTCTTATGCCTGTACACCAACCAGCCCAGGGTTAGTTGGCTCAAGCCCTAGGCCTGGGGAAATCCATGGTGGGGAGTGACTGTCCATCGGTCTGACCTTCTTAGAAGACACAGAGCTCTAGAAACCAAGGACAGACCAGAGCTGCCATAGCTGGACCTGGGGCCCCAGCTGAAGTTTCCATGATGTCCTCTATCCTCTTTATCAAGCTGGTGTTGTTCTTTGGCTCTGAGAAGAAAAGGAAGTGGGGAGGGACAGGAATAGCTGGTGTCTTCTGTGTATTATTCCCAGATAATACTTTGTTTCCCAGATAATACTTTGTTTTAGTTTTTACCCACAGAAGATCTCAGAAAGTTTTAGAGAGTTCCAGACCTCCCTGCTATAGAGCCCAGCTGGGACATAAGAGGTCATCCACTAGCTCCTACCATCATCATGGCCCTTGTCATTATCCCTTACCTAACTATGCTTTCCAGGACTGGTGCAACATCTCTACAACTCCATCCACGTCCCCCAATCTCCCACAGCACCAGGTGTCATGGTGCATGGGTTTAGCCCTTTTAGGGATAAAAATATCCTCCCTCACTAGAACTGCAATTCTCATAGGGAGATTTTCCCACTAGACCACAGATACCATGTCCCTAGTGATAGAACGAGGCTCTGCTCAGAAAGGTAGCCTGCTGTCAGCATTTCAGAGAGTGGAAGCCAAGAGCCAGCGCACAGAAGACCAGCACCCTCTTTCCACATCTGCCTTCAATGTCTAATGTCCCTCTACTGCAAGCCTACTGAAATCCCATCAGAAAGGTGATCTTAACCTGCTTTTTTGAGCTCACATCACCAAGTCTCAGTGAAAACATTAAGAACACCATTATTAAATGCTTTAAAGGAGCCTGGTCAACTGGTCAAATTCCTCTGGCCAAAACAAAACTTCTAGGGTCTGCTAAAGGTTATAGTCAAGGCTGAGAGACTCCTGCCACCTTAGAGTTTTGACTTCAGTGTTGCTGGTAAATGGGAAAATCTTTAGGTCACAGCTGAGACTGGGGACAAGGAGACTCAGGGCAGGAATAGAAGCAAAGTCATCGAGTTAGGTGGGGATCTGTGCCAGGCATGAGAAAAATCAAGCAAAGGGCACCACTCTGACTTCTATTCCAAAAGCAATTATAGATGGAGTTTAAAAATATGTCTGGGTGACGGACACCGAGGGGGGCACTTGACGGGATGAGCACTGGGTGTTATACTATATGCTGGCAAATCGAACTCCAATATAAAATATACATATAAAAATATACATATAAAAATATTCTTGAATTTGTGGGTGGTCTTCTCTCCCTCCTAGCATGCAACCATGCCTCTGGGGGACATCCTTGTTCCTATAACAGAACCAGAAGACAAAAAGTGGATACTGAAGCATAAATATGCAAGATAACATTCTAATGTTTTCAGAGAACTCAGACATCATTCTTATCCTCACAATCACAATAGACACCCCCTCTCATTTGTAGGAAAGGAAGCTGAGGCTGAAGTTTGAAGTAGCTTTTCTGGGTTTGCACAGGGCTTTGGTGGCAGGCCTATGGCCACAGCAGGTGCTTTAACTTCCTGCGTGAGGCTCAGTGTGGTACCCACTCTCCCGGTGCCCTCTCTCATTCAACATCAAGAAATCTTCCTCACTCCAGAAAGGGAAGGGTTCAGCCTGAAGCAAGCAGGAAACCCCTGGGGTGGCTGGGGCCCATGTGCTGCCCCTCCACAGGATGCACCTCCATCCCTCTCCTCACTCATAAAAAAGGATGACCTTGTATCAGCCACATACCTGGAGATTCAGGGAGACTTGGCCACTTGTCAGGGGTATAACCTAGCAACATGAGGGAAGAGGGGCCTGACAATCCATAAGAAGGACCAGGGCAATATGGTGGCCACTTTCTAACGGCTTCACTGCTGTGAAGTGGGGAGTGTGAAGGCCAGCCTACAATACACCTGAAAGCTGCAAAGGCTGTGCCAAGACTAGGCCAGTGGTGCTTGTAGCTGATGCTAGTGGTCCAGGCTACTCATTAGGGGGATGAGGATTCATGTGATCTGGTGATGTGCGGCACATGGTCCAAATGGAGGTCATGGACATGAAGAAGAATCAAGTCAACATACAGGTTTTAGTGTCTATCCAGTGATGTGGGGTCCATTAAAACAGCCAACGCACACAAAGGAAGTGCAAAAACAATGCTCTAATAGCTTCTGTGGTGGGCTCCAGATCCTCAGGCCCTCTGTGAAGCATCTGACGTGCTAGTGTGGCTCCAGGGACTGGGAGCTAGGCATCCGGGATACTCTGAGATTTTCCAAGGCAATGTAGTGACTACCTTGTAAAGGCTTTTGTGGCTGGCACCAGGCTGAGTTACTGGTATGGCCCCAGAGATGAAGAGGACACAGAAAAAATGTGGGGTTGATAGGAATGACAGATTCCTATCTCATAGGAATGACAGATAAAACACAGGATGCCAAATTTGAATTCCAGAGAAACAACATATAATGACATGGAACATGCTTATCATAAAATATTATTGTTATGTACTTGAAATTCAAACCTAAGTGGGTATCCTGCATTTTTATTTGTTAATGAGGTCTAGCAGCCAACATGCTCTAAGAACCAGAGCAATACAGAGACTTTCCTCTCATCTCTGTGGTGCTGGCACCAAATGGTCAAGTCCCTGGCCAAAGTGGACTCCCTAATGTGACAACAGTGATGTGGGAAAAGTATCACAACAGTATAGCAGCACTCCTCTATTGCAGCCACGCCTGAATGAGGTACATATAATTGTACACTGTCGAATAGCTGCATCTTGAAAGAGGAAAAAGAATCGGATGAAATTAATTTTAATATATTTTATTTGTTCCAGTATGTCCAAAATATTGTCCTTTCAACATGTAATCAAGATAATAATATCAATGAGATATTTTACGTCTCGTTTTAGGGCTGGTGTGTAAATTAACAGGCCTTTTCAATCTGAATTCTTCAAGGATGCTCAAAAGCCTTTATACTGCAGTGAGGCTCTAATGGCTTCAGGGCCTGGTAGCAGCCATCCAGGCCCCTTGCCAAGAATCCTAGGCACTGGTATGGTTCCAGTGATGTTAGGGAGGTGGGGTCAGTGGGGGGCCAGGAAACTGACCACCTCTAAGAAGAACCAAGGCAATGTAGGGACCACTTTCTTGTGACTGCTGGGCTTTCACCAGTGGCATATCCCACTGTCAAGGGTTGAGGCTTTAGGGTAACCCTGGAGATATAGAGCAGTAAGTAGCCAGTCCCCTCTTAGTGATTTAGAGGCAGGCATGACAGGCCCAGGCCTCTTGCCAAGGGTCAAAAACGGGGGTGTGAGAGAGGGGGGCTGGACCACCAAGTAATTCCCTGTGACAAAAGCCAGGTAATGCCATAGCTATTCTCTAATGACTTGGGTGGCTGGCCCCAGAAATAAGGCTCCAGGGCCATGGAACTGGGGCCCCCGCTGTGTCATGGTGATGCAGGCAGCAGTAGCCAGCCAACCAGTCTGGGAAGAACCAGGGCAATGTGGTGAGTTCTGGAGTTGGCACAAGAGGTACAGGCCCTCTGCCAAGGGTCTCAGGCACTGATTTTGCCCATATGACATGAGGAAAGGGAGCAGATGACAGCCAATTCCCTCTAGTAGGTAAATCCAAGGTGTTGTGGACTGGCAGGTCTCCCTTTCACTTTCTGCCCAATGACACCCTGAACCCTGCCTACCAGAACCACCAGCCCTTACTGTTTGGGCCTGTGCTCCTCTTCCTGAGAATTTCCCCAGCTGACTCCAGCTGATGGGAACTGGGCACAAAGTGTGTCCACTCCCAGGTGGCCCATCCCAGGCAGACAAGGCAGGGTGAGGTAGCAATTATCCCCTGTTATGTAAGTTCCTATATAATTTCCTCAATTTTGCTTCTGGCCCTAGAAGCCTAAAACATTTGCCAAACCTTGATCTATCTAATGACTTTCAGGGGTTGTCCAAAGGTTAAGGCCCCTGCCAGGGATCTGAGGCCCCAGAGCAGCTCCTGTGATACAGAGGAAGAGGACCAAGGAGCCAACATACTAAGAAGAGCCAAGACAGTGTGTACCTACCCTCTAATGCTTTCTGGACTGGCACTGGAAGCTAAGTTTCCTGCCAAGAGTTGATGCACAGGAGGTCAGAGAGGGGGCATAGCCTCAGGCCCAGGTGATAGTGTAGCTCCTGATGAGCTGCCACTGAAGGATGAGTGAGGACTCTAAATGAGGCCAGCTCCCCTCTTCTGTTTGTTGCCATAATGTTGAGTGGACCAGGGAAAGCAAAATATTTCAGTTCCTATTCAGGGTGTCTTTAGGTCAAAGGGAACTTGTAAAATATGGATCTATAATAGGCTTATGCACAGTAATCACATAGGTGTGGGATCATATTTTATTTATTTTTATTTTTATTTTATTTTTTTAAAGATTTTATTTATTTATTCATGATAGACACAGAGAGAGAGGCAGAGACATAGGCAGAGGGAGAAGCAGGCTTGATGAAAGAAGCCCGATGTGGGACTCAATCCCATAACTTGGGGATCATGGCCTGAGCCAAAGGCAGATGCTCAACCACTGAGCCACCCAGGTGTCCCGGGATCATATTTTAATACATACTGTGTTTGTCTGTAAACTCAGTGAGTGGAGGATGGCAAAGTGGCCCCACTTTGTGACATAGTTCCAGAATGGAAGAAAGCTGTAGATGTGTGTTTTAACCCAAAGTTGGCTGGAAGGAGGGCCTCTTTGTCTTGGAGACAGAGAGAGGGTAGAGGGGAGTACAGAGTCCTTCAAATTGGAGAGCTGGGAAATGAAGGTTATTAACTGGGAAACCTAAAAAGTCATTACCTTGGAGAGGTCTGAGGTGATTAGATATTAGCTCTGCAGAATTGACTTGGGGATTGAGGGCAGGATATGGTGGGGAGACTCTGGACTTGAAGCAGACATGGAGAAAGAAGTATGAGGAATAAGCTAGTAGACCGGCTATAAGTGCCCAAAGCAAATTTGTAGCTCAATATGTCTGCAGCCTCATGCAGAGAGGGCTTAAGAGGTCAGATACTAGCAGAGAGATGGGGGTCCTCAGGCTGAAAGAAGATGTTTGGAGAATGCTCAGAAAATGCCAGGTATTGGTATTTCCACCTCAGAAGGTGTCCAGAGGTTAATGGCTCACCTCGACTAGGGGTCAGGTTTGGCAAATCCAAGGCCAAACCTAAAAGGGAGAGAGAAAAATTACTATGCTGTCAAAAGTGAAATGTCCAGTGGAGATTGCTCATGGGTACAAGAGGAACAAAAACTTTCTGCAGCTAGAAAAAGACTCTGGAAAGAGCCAATTGCAGTGACTGTAGCCAGAACTCAGGAATGGGCTCAGTTTGGAGCTGAGGCTACATGGAGGGAGGAGATGGGTCAGAGGAGGAGCTTAGGATTTGCCATCTCAGAGGTGTAGGAGGCATTTGTCTGTCAAGGGTGGAGTTATGGCTTGGCCTGTGGCAGCAGGGAAGACAACAGCAGAGGCATGGAACCAGATCATCAACAGGACACTGAAGTGACTATGGAAGGCCCCCAGCAGGATGGAGAGGCCACCAGACAGGTTCTAAACTTTTTGCAAAGTGAGGGCATCTTTCAAGGAGTCCAGGTCGTGGGTAACAGATTGTGCATGGCAAGCTTGACAACAAGGGCTGTGAAATGGGGTCTGGACTCATAGGATTGGTTGGAGCAATTTTCTGTTCTCCCTGTGGTGAAGACTGAGGTTTCAATGGAAAGACTAGAGAGGTTTCAATTATATGAGGTGGTGAAGGGTGTAATCCAGGGAAGCCTTGCGTGAGCAGAGGACTTTGCCATTCCAAAGGCAAGCGAGTTAATGGGAGTGCAAGAGTCCTTTTGCTTAGTGCTCACTATTCAAAATCACTCTCTTACCTTTGACCTTGATCAGAGAGATGCCCTGGTTCCCATGATGGAAAAGGGAGCAGAAAGGTTATGGATGCATCTATTGTTGAGTGAGAATGACTGAGCCAGAAGTCAAAGAGGAGGAATTAATTACACTGTATAGATATAACTCCTTAATTGCTACAAATCTGGTCTGTCTAAAAGTAAAATGTCCTGTGTTTCAGGCAGCTATGGATAAATCTTTGTGCACCTGAGTTCTTTTGAAACCAGGAGGCACCAAGCCTAAAGCTTCAAACAGCCATGACATTCTCACAACTGATGACCCACATGTACCTTTTGTTTTTCTTAACCATGACCTTTTTTGAGTACGATATCTGCTTTTTGTTTGCAGCCTATTTAACATCTGGGTTCCCAGCCATTTTTTTCTGGCTTGTTCATTCTTCAATAGAGAGGACTTGCAATCTCTAAAAATCTGTTTATGATTGTCATAAATGCTTGATCCGAGTTTATTTATGATTTATTGTTCACGTTTATGAGGTTTGCTTTTATTAAAGCTTCCAGAGATAGCAAGAGTTCTTTCTGTAAGTAAAAACTTCCTACTCAAAGAGCTCCCTGGCTACTTCACGTGCATGCATGTGAAGAAGTACCACTGCTAAATCTGCCTAATACAATCCACTAGAAGACACTCCTGAGATGTTCTTGGTTTGAAGCTTCCTATATTCTACCTGGGTTAAATCATAGAGTAGTCTGGCTATAGCTAAATGAGAAGTAAATCTCCCACAACATCATGTTTATTCAAGGACTGATTAACCCTGGTTATTGGTTAATAATGTGCCTTTTCTTTTATCTTGGCAGTTTTTCTCCAATATAGATTAATATGTCTACTTCCTTAGTGTCTCAAACATTTAACTTCAGCTCTGTCAAGATAATAATTCATTGACTTTTGGAATGGATGCGCAAGGAATCAAAGATAGTTGTTGGGGCACCTGGGTGGCTCAGTTGGGTAAGCATCTGACTCTTGATTTTGGCTTGGGTCATGATCTCAGGGTCGTGAGATTGAGCCCCATGTGGGGCTCTGTGCTCTGGGAGTCTGCTTGAGATTCTCTTTCTCCCTCTGCCCCTACTCCCCCCCCCCCCACTAAAATAAGTAAATAGTTGTTTTTAAAGTCTAAGCATTCTTCAAAGCCGTGATCTAAAAAGTTGCTGTGTCATCAATGCAAGGAATGTAATCATGTAATGATGAAGCTAATGAGTGAATATGTGCTATGAGGATTTTTTCAGGTCAGGCATATCTGAACACTCTAGACCATCATCTCAGGTGAGAGATCTGAGGCACAGGCTAAGCAGCTTGGGTGATGATACATTTAAGCTCCAAGCAAACACATATGCGCACATCTATCTTATAGCTATACACACTAGTAAATGACCTACAGTCATTTGCCAACCAAATATAATGGTTCAGTCAACAGTATATAGAGAAATTGCATTAATATACAGACATCTTTTAGTCAAGGTCTGATCAGGAAAAGAGACTCAGCACCAGTTTGTTAGCAGGAAGAATTGAGTGTAAGGAATTGGCTGACTGATCCTGGAGAGCTAGAAAGGCAAAGGGGGAGTGCTCCAGTAGCACCCTTTGGGCCAGGGAAGGTTACTGGGGTTATTAGAAACTCAGACAGAAACTCAGTGCTAGTCGCTCCGTAGCTCAGAGTGGGGACTGCTGCCCAGCTGCTGCTGATACTTGGTCACTTGGGTGAGGGCAGTACATGGAGGACTCAGACATCTGAAGAAAGGGCACTAGCTGTCGGCTGGTGGCTCTGAGAGAGTGTGATGAGGCTGGTTCTGGGAGGCTGGAAAGAACCGGAACCAACTGCCGCTGGCTGGGGTGAACAAAGAGTTGCTGGGATGACAGTCCTAAAAGCCAGACTCAAATTAGGAAACAAGCTTCATCACAGCAGTACCTTTCCGGTCTCCCTCTAGTGTCCCCTAGTGGCAGAACCTAGGCCGGAGCCAGCTGGCAAAGGAGAACGGTGATTTGCAGGTGCCAGCGGGGTGTCACACAGCTGAATGGGAAGGTTGGTCAAGAAGTGAGAGACTAGGGCTTAGCAACCCAAACAAGATGCAGGGGAGGGCAGTGGAGCGGTAAATTAGGTTACTGTGTTCTGCTTATTACCATTACTTAAATTCACAACGATCCTAGGAGCTTTCTTAAATCAATGGATTGAATTTGTTCTACCTACCTAGTGTTCCGAAGTCAGATTTTTTTTTTTTAATTGTTCCTTCGACCATACACCAAAAATCTTACTACAAACTGATGCCAGAAATTTTCTGAGCCCTGAATCAATATAGTGAAATAACCATTCTGGGCAAAACGAGAGAGAATTATCAGACTGTGTTCATTCTAACCTTCCACACAAAGCCTACCCCTGCTTTTTGTGGATTGGTAGTTATACATTTGGAAGTGACAACTAGCAAGACCCAGATGCTGACAGGAGGCTAAATTGCCCTTTAGAATTATCTTTTCTGCTACCTCCCAGTACTTTACCACTTACCTAAAAGAAGGCAAAATAATAGATTCTTTTGTTTCCAGTACCTATAATGTGCATTTCCAGGTTTGTTTTGGAGTACAGCTGTGAAATCTTTCAGCACTGACATAATTCCCTTCCTATCCAATTGTGAAGTGTTTTTTGAGCAATGTAATTGTTCCCCGCTGCAATTCTTATGGCAGTGTGTCAGCATGCCAATCACTTCTTCTTCTTCCAGTTCTGATTGTTCCCTGCTGTGTTAACACCCAGAATGAGTACTTCCAGCTGTTGAAAGATGTCAGCATATTTATATGAACTACTTCATGGCTCCTAGGGAAATTTCCTCAAGCAAAGACCAGTAGGTTCCTGATTCTGTGGAGATATGACTGGGCTTGCATTTGATTTTCTTTGGGGTCAGTAATAGCATTAAGTATTTCAAATGGCATATGTCAATACCTAGTGTTATTTTATCATAACTGGGCTTTGGTCATATCCATTCCTAACAGTAGAACATACATATTCAAAAATCTCTTCCAGAAATGAGAAACTTTGTCTTATGGTAGGTTTCCCTTCTTACAGTATCTGAAGAGATTATTTGTTGAAATGTTTCTGGCTAATACAAATTCACAAAATTTTTCATGGTATTTCATGTTTCTCTTTGTATTGAGTTTACATGCTTGTTTCTCTAAGATTACTAAAGATTCCTATAATCTGAGTATAACACATTCTTTCCCTTCACTGACTGGGTCTCCTCAAAAATCTTGACTGGAGTGGAAGTTTGTCCCCCAAAGAGGTATGCTGGAGTTCTAACCGCTGGTACCTGAGAATGTGACCTCATTTGGATAAATGGTCTTTGTGGATATAATTAAGATGTATGTTAAGATGAGGCCATATTGGAGTAGAGTGGGCTTTTAATGCAATATCACTGGTGTCCCTATATGAAGAGGAAAAGAGGGGTGCCTGGGTGGCTCAGTTGGTTAAGTGTCTGCCTTTGTCTCAGGTCATGATCCTGGGGTCCTGGGATGGAGTCCTGCATCAGGATCCCTGCTCAATGGGGAGCCTCTTTCTCCTTCTGCCCCTCCCCCAGCTCGTGCTCTCTCTCTCTCTCTCATAAATACAATCTAAAGAAGAAGAAGAAGAAGAAGAAGAAGAAAGAAGAAGAAGAAGGAAGAAGAAGAAGAAGAAGAAGAAGAAGAAGAAGAAGAAGAAGAAGAAGAAGAAGAAAGAGAAGAGGAGGAGGAGGAAGAAGAAAAGAGACACAGAGGGAAGGAGCCATATGAAATCAGAAACAGTGATTGGCCATAGGCTAGGGAATGTTAGGGGCTTCCAGGAGCTGCAAGAGGCAAGGAAGGACCCTCCTCCTCTAGAGGCTTCGCAGAAAACAATGCTTTGACTTTGAACTTTTGACCTCCAGGACCATGAGAGAGTACATTTCTGTTGTTTGAAGCCACCCAGTTCGTAGTCCTTTGTTCCAACAGCCTCAGGGAACTGACGCACCTCCTCTGTCTACTAAATATTAGAACTCTAGGGTAACAGGGTTCTTTGTCTTTGTTTCAACATCCCTCTCTCTCTTTTGCTCTAAGTTAATGCCTTCAGTACAAGTGGGATCTTCCCTGTCTTTGCTTTGGTTGGAAACACAGGGACAGAGGATTCTTAGGTAAACTCCTTGAAGAACACTCTGGGCTGATGGCCAGTGGCCATCTCTTTGCATTCCCTGGCTAAAAATCACGGGACATCCTGGCAGCAGGTGCAGTATCAGATTTTCTTCCCTGGAGAAAGTGTACCTATCCACTTAGTCAGTCACCACCGTTACTAAAGAGAAAAACCCAGAAACAGATTATAGGACCTTAAGGATCTTCACCCAATCCAATGAACTTCTTTTCCAGTCCCTATAGATCTGCAGTCCTGTATTGCAATTCTGTACAAGGCTGCTACTCCATAACAAGCAACATTGCCATGTTACCATAGCACACTTCTCTCTCTCCTGCAAATGCAGAGTTCTAGCTCTCAGAGCACAACCCCTAAGCCTGCTCTTTCTGATGTGCACATGCCTTAATTTCACCTCATTGGGATTACTCTGGCCATCCATCCCACTTTCTCACCAGATAATTCCTTATTCTTGTACCTATGTCATCAGTTCTACCTTAGAATTTCAAGATGCTGAATATATCTGATTTCAAAGTTAAGTTATACCAAAGCTAATCATTATAATGTAATGTCTGTCTAAACCAGGACTGTTTTTGAGAGTGAAAGGAAATACGAAAAATGGTTAAAATTTGGGGTGTCTGGATGGTTCAGTCAGTTGAGCATCTGCCTTCAGCTCAGGTCACGATCCCAGAGTCTCCGGATAGAGCCCTACTTCGGGCTCCCTGCAGTTATCCTGCTTCTCTCCCTGCCCCTCTCCGTGCTCATGCTCTCTCTCACAAATGAAAAAATAAAATCTTTTAAAAAATAGTTAATATTCTATAACTTTTTATAGTTAATATTCTATAACTTTTTGAAACATATATTGACCAATTTGAACTTTTATTATATTGATAGACCTAAAATTGTTCTACTTAAACTTTTCAAAATGATATATTTTCTAGAAAATAAGACCCATTTACATTAAAGCAGGAAAAAAGCCTTATACTGACAGTTAAACATTTATTTATTTATTTATTTATTTATTTATTTATTTAGTAATATTCATTTTATTTTTTTTAAGATTTTATTTATTTATTCATGAGAGACACACAGAGAGAGGCAGAGACACAGGCAGAGGGAGAGGGAGGCTTCTTGTGAGGAGCCTGATGTGGGACTCGATCCCAGGACCCTGGGATCACGACCTGAGCCAAAGGCAGACGCTCAACCACTGAGCCATCCTGGCGTCCCCTGACAGTTAAACATTTAAAAATAACGAAGAGAATGTCCACTCACAGCTGTTAACCAGTTTCCTAACTATTATCTTTCACTGTATTTTTCTGAAAAAAATGTATTTATCTCAATGTGATATTATTTCCAATATTTAGCCTGCAATCAAAGCTGTATATTATGATAACGAACTTGGAATGGATAGCTCAATTGATTCCTCTGTTGGTCATCATAGTTTTAATTGTGAAAATAAACTATAGGTGCTGAAATATTGGGTAAGATCAGAGCACATCTGCTAAATGTAGCAGATATGTACTAAATATTCTAAATTTTATTTTTTGGAATGAAAATGCACAAATGTCACCCATGAATATTTTCAATATGTTTTATTTTATCTCTAGTGCTTACCTTTCTTCAGCAAATATTTTTCCAAGACAAAATTGATTAAATAAATTGTCTCTGATGCTTTTGAATATTTCACTGAATTTAAATGCTTCAGAACTGTAGGCCTTCACAATTTCACTACTTTCTAAAATAGACTGTAAATGCGTCCATTTAAAAACAGGAATTGCAGCCAGTGATTCTTCAAACAAGTCATCACATTCTCAAACACAATTATAGAACTTTCAAATTAAATCTTGACAAGAAATCAAAGACATGTACACTGGAATGGAAACAAAAACTATACCTATTTGCAGGTGACTTCAGTGTCTACATAGACAATCCAAAGGAATTTTTTTAATTCCTAGAATTAGTGGGTTCAGCAAGGTTACAGATTACAGGGACTCCTGGGTGGCTCAGCGGTTGAGCATCTGCCTTTGGCTCAGGTTGTGATCCTAGGGTCCTGAGATTGAGTCCCACGTTGGGCTCCCCAGAGGGAGCCTGCTTCTCCCTCTGCCTGTGTTTCTGCCTCTCTCTCTGTGTCTTTCATGAGTAATAATTTTAAAAACGTCACAGGTTACAAGGAGAACACACAAAAATCAATAGCATTTTTATGGATACACAACAAGCATGTGAAAACCAAAATTAAAAACAGTACCATTTCTAATCGCTCTGAAGAAAATGGAATACTTCAGTATAAATTCAACAGGTAAAGGATCTGTATGCTGAAAATTACAAAATGTTGATGATGGAAATCATGGGAAAACCTAAGTAAATGGAGAGAGATGCCATATTCATGGATTGGAAGACTCAGCATAGTAAAGATGTCAGTTATCTCCAAATTGATCTATAGGTTTAATGCAGTCCCTATCAAATTCCCAGCAAAGTGTTTTGTAGATATATACAAGCTTATTCTTAAATTCATATGGGAAGTAAAGGACCTAGAATAGCTAAAACAATTTTGAAAAAGCAAAATGAATGAATTTTGAAAAAGAACAATCTATAAAGGGGGAAATTGATTAACTGGATGTTGACAACATTAGAAAATATTTTCAAACCACATATTCCATAAAGTTTTTGTAGGAAGAATATGTATGTAACACTTAGTACCCAACAGTAGAAGAAAAGTATCAGCCCAGTTAGAAAATGGACAAAATAGGGGCACCTGGCTCAATCAATTAAGTATGTGACTCTTGGTTTCTGCTCAGGTCATGATCTTGGGGTTGAGATTGAGCCCTTCATCAGGCTCTGCACTCCGCTGGGAGTCTGCTTAAGACTCTCTCTCCTGCCTCTCCCACACCTCTGCTCTTTCTCTCTCTAAAATAAATAAATAAATTCTTGAAACAAAAAAGATAATGCGCAAAATACTTGACTTGAACAGATATTTTTACCGAGGAGGACACATAGATGGTAAATAAACACATGAAAAGATATGGAGCTCATTAGCCAGTAGATGCATGCAAATTAAAACCACAAGGGGTTATTATTACACACCTGTCAGAATTATTAAAATTAAAAATAGTGACCACCCCACCTGCTGGTCAGGATGAAGAGAAAATAGGTTTCCATACATTGCTGGCAGGAATGTAAAATGGTACAACTACTCTGGAAATTAGTCTGGCAATTTCTTTTAAAATGAAACATACAGTTACCATGTGGCCCATTTGTTGTACTCTAGGGAATTTATCTTTTAGGAAAATAAAAATTATGTTCACACAAAAGTCTATTCACAAATGTTCATAGCAGTTTTATTCAAATTCACCAAGCAGTGGGAACAATGCAGGTGTCCTTCAATGGGTAAAAAGTTAAATAAACTGCAGCACATTCAGAACTACTACTCAGTAATGAAAAAAGAGCTAACTATTGATATACATGACAGAGGAATTACACTGAGTGAAAAAAAGCCAATTTCAAAAGATTACACACTGTATAATGATGATATAACATACTAGAATATTCTTTTTTAAAGATTTTATTTATTTATCTGAGAGAGAAAGCATGAGCAGGGGGCAGTGCAGAGGGGGAGGGAGAGAGAATCTGAAGCAGACTCCTCTCTGAGTGTGGAGCCTGAAATGGGGCTTGATCCCATCACAATGAGATCATACCTCAACCAAAGACAGACACTTAACTAACTGAGCCACCCAGGTGCCCCTATATTCTAGAATATTCTTGAAATCACAAAATTTAATGCTTGGCCAAGATTAGGAATGGGAGTGACAGAGCAGGTGTGACTACAAAAGGAGTGGCACAAGTTTCAGTGAGGAAATAATTCTGTATCTTGATTATGGTGGTGATTCCAATAAAGTTGCATAAAACTATACAGACACACAAATGAACAGATGTGAAACTGCAGAGATCTGAGTAAGTGCTTTGTACCAATGATTTCCAGGCTTTGATATTGTACTATAGGTATTTATCACGTTACCATTGACGGATGATGGCTGAAAGGTGCACAGAACATCCTTGCACATGTTTGTTGCAACTTCTTGTGAACCTATAATTATTTTGCAATAAAAGGTTAAGGGAATTAAATCTTGTACACTTGTTAAATTCTCATTCCCTCCGGCAATATCAGAATGATTCAGTTTCTCCACATCTTCATCAATATTTGATGTTGTCACTCTTTTTCTTATTGTGAGCATTCGGATAGGTTCACTTCTTCTCTTGCTTTTGTTAGGATAGATTTCAATTTCATCCTGTTTACAAGCTTTATTTTAAATAATTGCTTTTTTCCCCCTAAAAGCTGAAGTATGTTGGCACTCTATTGAATATATTGATTAAAGTTTCTCAGCTGATTTTTTTAGATAACCAAAATGTGGAAAGCTTGATTGCAAATATTCAGTACTACTGTAGGACCATAAGTTGATCTACAAAGTATTTGTTCAAAGGTTCAAACATTTTAAAAAGCCGGTTGACAGGCAGCAAAGGAAAAGATAAACTGCCATGCTGAAATATTTTATTGTAGGCAACAAAAAATTCATTACACATTTTAATCCAGTTAACTCTGGCTGAGTGACTACAAATTGAAAATTCTGAAAATCACAATGTTTGTGTCAATTGGTAGGATGTCACATCTTGTTTCAACCCCTGGTGTACCCAAATCTCGAGGTCTGCTGGAGGAAGATTGAGTTTTACTTCTGGATCCCACAAATCAATGGTTGTTTCTAAATCCATGTCAGATATCAAAGGCCACTGAGATGGCCTTAGAATTTGTCATTAAAGAAAGAGATAAGCTTTATCAGACAAAACTTTCCCAAGAGGCTAGCCTTCAGAAAATGTCCGTGCATTCAACTGAAGAATTGTGTTGACTGGTGAAAAATCCTGCATTTTTGTGTGTTTACAATGTCAATGGGTTCTGCCTGCAATGATTAAAGAGAAGGAAATGACCTAGTGTCTGTCGTCATCTCTATATATTGTTAATAAAATTGGAGCATTTGAAAATTTGGAACATTGCCTGCCTAGTTAACTGAATATAGCAGCTGTGGTCACTTCCCCCCAATCTCATTAGTGAAGTTGATGAGGGAACATGAGGTATTCATGATAGATGTGTATCTGCCCAACTAGGAAGGTTAAATTTGCCACAGAAACTGCCCCAGCTCAGGTAGCAAAATGAATATAAAAGAATTTCTTATTCTCTCTCCCCATGGGAACGTGTCAGGTTCAATGTTCAATGTCACCAGCCTTCACACAGATAACTATGAAGCAGCTAAGAACTGTTCTGGGAGGGACCTGGAGGAGCTTTAAGGTGTCTGTCCATGGGGAACAGCTTGATGCAGTTGATCTGTACTAACCTTGATACTAGTAAGATGGAGGTGGAGGAACCATGCTTATCATTTTGAAGATGATAGGCATTAACTAGTAGTCCTAGAACCTTACATAAAAACCACCAAACCACCTGAGAATGGAACATCATGTGTGAATGCTTTCTTCTAGGAAAAAAAAGCCGGTAAAAACTCCAGGTTGATTCAGCTATGATGCTGGGGCAATCTCTCCTATCAAACTTCAAAACTGAAAAAGAGCAAGGCACTTAAATAGATGCAAAGAAGAATGGGTAAATTATACAAATTCCCTCACTTAGTTCCTAAACACTTCAAGGATAAAGAATTAGCTCATGCAATATTGAAGCCAAGGTCATGGAATACCTTTGGCTAGAATAGTTTGTGCTGTGCTAACAAGATCATAATACGATTTCATAATTAGTGCCTCTTCCATGAATAAATATTTGTCTGCCATTTTCACTTTAGTCTAGAGTTAGGCAGTGCTTGGTACCACTGGTAAATAGTCCTATTGGAGACATGCCATTGCTTTTTGAATCAGAAGCAAGCTCTGTAATTTCTCTTTTAAGTTACCCTTGAGCCACCCCCCACCCTTATAAGAGGGTTTAATAAGACTCCAATGAGCACCAATGCAGAATCTGACATAGCCTAAAGCATGGCAGATTAACAAGGGTTTGATTCAACTGTAACTTTTTCCTACTTGGAAGAAATCTCCTTTGGTTTAAGATCTACCAAAGTTCAATGTAGAGTAAATTACTGAATATATTATTTTTAAGAAAAAGCATGTTTCCCCAGGATACCTTCCTCTGACTCTCCGTGAGTCAGGTATTCCTGCTTCCCTCCACCTGGACATTTGTCTTTCTGGCCCCAGATCCCTTGGCTGCGTTCCTGTTCCTAGTCCCAGACCACTTCTGGCTTTAAGATTCCCTTTCATAAATGCTTTCTTCAGTGCCAGCCAACATCAATGGTTTTTCTTTCTGGTGAGTAGCCCTTTATTTCCTTCCTTTTAGCTCTGACCTAGAGTCTAGAATTTCTCTTCTTTCCCCTAAGGTGACTTCTTATGTTTTGGGTGGCTCTCTAAGAGTTAGCCTATCCTAACACATTTCTTGAAAAATTTGGGCCCCAGATTGAGCCAATTTCCATTCTGGCACATACCTTCCCAGGAGTCATAAAAGGAAGAAACTCTGCTGCACAGGTTATCCTTTTTTTTTTTTTTAAGATTTTATTTATTTATTCATTAGAGACCCAGGTGTGGGGGGCAGAGACACAGGCAGAGGGAGAAGCAGGCTCCCTGCAGGTAGCCCAATGTGGGACTTGATCCAGGGTCTCCAGGATCATGCCCTGGGCCAAAGGCAGGTGCTCAACCGCTGAGCCACCCAGGCATCCCTGCACAGGTTATCTTATTTGTAAAGTCTCGCTAAGCCAGTACAAACCTCTTCTATTAAATATCCATGGGAGTACTTAAACACTTATATTTAAGTAAGTATATGTGTGCTGGTTTCTAGTACTACTGTTAGCACTTCAATTCAGGTTGAAAGATTGGCCTCTGACCCATCCTGCCCATGTTAGCGATTCACCAAACATGTTATTTCCATATTCCAGCCAGAGCTTTAAGCATCACTTTCTCCTACCCTGTCTCTAGTCTACCTATAAGAGTCTACATAGTTCAAGTTTCTATGTGTGTGTGTACATATATAAATATCTAAGCTCTCTTCTGGTTCTGTTTACTATTCCCTATCTCTTCTATTCCTCGTATTCCCATAGAAAGATTCCCAGGGACTCTTATGAGCCAGTGTCTGTTTTCAGTAGTCTTTTGGAGGGGGGGAAGAATCACTGAAGGTCTCCTACCTGGCTATATTAGTGGAAAGAGAAGAAGTATGATTAGTTAGAAGGCCTGATATGGCCAGCCTGTTTATTTTGGACAAATGGGGAAGAAGGGGACCCTTCCCCAAAATCTTCATGGGGTAAAGGATGTCTCCTTTGAACCCTTTGTGTGGGCCGGTTCTTGGTCCTCTGTGCCATATTCCTCATTTCTAATCCTTTTTTGGGGGTTCCTTCTAGTTTTCTTTCTTTTTTCTTTTTTTATTTTCAAGAGAATGGGGGAGTGTCAGAGGGAGATGGAGAAAGAATCTTGAACAGGCTCCATGCCCAGCATAGAGCCTGACATAGAGCTTGATCTCATAACCCTAAGGTCATGACCTGAGCTGAAATCAAGAGTAGGATGCTTAACTGACTGAACCACCCTGGTATCATCCCACCTTTCAGTTTTCTATCTATAAAAAGTTATCCACAGAGCTGCTGAACAGCACAGGGTTATAATAGTGACCACACTGAGAAGGGAAGATATTTCTCGTGGGATTGACCACAAGTAAGGTTCTCTCTAGCCTTGAGGAAGATATTAGTAAATTATACCCTCTGAAATGGGTATTCTTATTCATTTTTGTAAAAGTCTTGCCAGCATGAATTAGATCCAGAATTTGCTTTAAAATAATCCAGTAAGGGACAACAGAAACAAGATGGAATAAAGGTTGATAATGATGAAGAGTTTCATAATAAAAATGCTTTAAATCTCCCCAGGAGATAGCACTCAGGAGAAATTTTGTAAGTGAATTGCTGGTGATACAGGGAACTGCCAAAATCCCAGGAAGGAGCAA
The DNA here is from genome assembly GCF_048164855.1 of Canis lupus baileyi. Lineage (NCBI taxonomy): Eukaryota > Metazoa > Chordata > Mammalia > Carnivora > Canidae > Canis > Canis lupus. The sequence continues at coordinate 62,959,739 of NC_132844.1, read as the reverse complement.
GGACTCTTTCTCAGAGAAAAAGTAATGATTTAACATGTAGCTTTTGAAAAACATGTTATAATGCTTGCCTGTTCCAAAGGAGTATACTAATAATACTGGGGAAATTGATAAAAGAATACTACAATACTATTGCATATGTTTTGGGTGAAGGATATATTTGCCTATATATGTGTAGGAAGTTTCTGGAAGGACTCACTAAGAAATTGCTTCCAAATATTTACTTGCAGACAGAGGAGCCAGGCATCTTGAGGAAAGGAATGGAAAGGCTATACGAAAAACAAAATAAAATTTAAGTGACTGAACAAATAAGGAAAACTATATTGTCAATGGAGGATTTAGATTTTTTACTACCTCTGATACTGTCCCAAGTGAAAGAGACCTGGCCAGTCAGCTTAAAAGCAGACTATTTCAAGATTGTGTGCCTAGCCCCACTAGCAGTTGAATGACAAACCATGATAGACTCCACTGGATGAATCAGTACATGCGGTCAGACCTAAGGCAACACTATCTAAACTGCTTGTCCTAGCCTTGGGAGCACTGAAGAGACAGTTGCTTTGCTCACATCCTTAAAATGCAGCAGGAATATGTCCACAGCATATGAGAAAGTACAAGCTTATTAAAGTGTATACCCCACAATCAGGCTTCTTAGAAGAATGACTTATGAGTCATGTAGAAGATACACAAGCTATACCAAATGAGTTACAAAGAACTCATTAGTTATAGAGAACAAAGGAACCCCTTGAGTAAAGGCAGACAACAAGCACTACAACTTAGATGACATCACTCCTGAAATGACAATGTTATTGCACTTATTTGTGGATTCACTAGTAAGCTATTGTTACACCCCAAAACGTGAATTCCTCTGGACATGGTCTGGCATCTGCTATAGAGCTCCTGATCTTTTCAATTATAAAAAGAACAACATTTCTCTGAAAGGACAAGCTGGAACAGTTATTGCTAGTTGTTGCCACAACATCCTTGTTTCAGGTGAAAACAGATGAAGTGAAAAGCAGGAATGTCTGCTTAAGTAAGATTTTTGGCCTTAAGACATGCATGTTCAAGTTCATCATCCCATATTTAAGAACATTTTAAATACTGATAAGTGGATGGAACCTTTAGAACTATGCCTGATGTTGGAGCAGCTGTGTACTGATTGAGTGTTTGGGTTAAACAAATCCATTATCTTTCGCAAACAAAATAACAGTGAGACACATTTACCTTTTGAGAGGAGGGAAATGGAATTCACTGCCTTTTGTGAATGAACTTTGAAAGCATCCAGAATTGAAGCAAATGTAATGCAAATTTCTAGACACGTTTAAGACTCGTGCTTATGTCTCTGCTGAAGCATTACTAGAAGTATTTAGGCTGTCAGATTGAATCAGAGAAATACAGTAAGTTCTAGTTAGAATATCACCTGCAGCGCTTCCAGGTCTTTTTCCAAAGACCAGAGCTATATCCTATATTCATTCTTTTGACTTGGCCATTCTGCTTAGTTTTCTATGGATTATTCTTAAGGACATGAGGATTCTTAGATGTGTGATAAAATGTGCCATGATACGTTGGATTGCATGATGAAGTTCATCATGAACTAACTTCAAACCAAAGAATTCTGAGATGGTAAGAATCAGAAAAAATATAGGCTTCGTATCAACACATACTTGGTCAGGGAAAAGAAACTTGACTGTGTCTATCATGATTACAAACATACAAATGCAATTCCTTTTCTGAGAATTTACCTTTAAGATATATATGTTCCAAAATTATGTCTATAAGAGGCAACTAATCAGTATTGTTTATAAAAGCAAAAATTTTAAAACAATGCCATATGTACAGTACTGGTTAAATATGGTCCATCCATACAATGAAATACTATACAGTTATAGAGAAGGAGGAGTTCCTTTAGGTCCTTTGAAATCTTGAAGCTACACTAAGTAGAAGATTAAAGGGTTAGAGTGGTGGTCAACCTGTCATTTGTAAAATGGCTTTCATTTAGTAAAAGAAAAAAAAAGTTTAAGAATATGTTATATATTTGTTTCTACTGTCCCACACTATACAAAAGATACTGTTAATGCTAGAGTCCTTTAGGGTGGGAAATGAGTGTCAGGAAGATATTTCCCTGTACACTTTCAATTTTTTAATCATGAGTTATCCATTCAAAATTTGAATCTTTAATTATGACCTATTCATTCCAAAGGAAATATTTTAGTGAGCCTTTGAAATGGCTTCAGAATACTACCTAATATATAGTGGGCATGCTTTTTATTAAGCGATAACTTCCAAGATGTGCAATTGAACAGGAACTTGGAATTTCTGCTTATAGCATTATGGCTACTATAGATTTTTTTCCTACTCAAAAGTTAACAAAGAAATTGTAGAACTTTGGTTTTTAACCAACTACCCCACCTCTGCCCCCTGACGTTTGCGATTATTGAGAAGACTGCCGAGCAGTAAATGTTGGGTGTAGGAGAAGCACTGTGGCCTTGGACTTCTCAGGATTACGTGGTGCTGCCAGGAGCACTAAGCAATCTCCTGGAGCTATTTTACTTTGGCCCACCCAGCTTCAGGCTTTGTACTAAAGCAATTTTCCTCTCAAGTTTCTCTGCTTTCTATTGACTCAAAGACTACAAAAAAAAAAAAAAAAAAAAGAAAAGAATGAAAGAAGAAAGAAAGAAAAGTAAGAAAGAAATGAAAGAAAGAAAGAAATGAAAGAAAGAAAAAGAAAGAAAGAAAGAAAGAAAGAAAGAAAGAAAGAAAGAAAGGAAGAAAGGAAGGAAGAAAGGAAGGAAAAGAAAGAAAGAGAAAGAAAAGAAGGAAGAAAGAAAAGAAAAGCTAGGTATTTTTTGGAAGCATAAATCACTGAGCACAATTTAATCAGTTAGAAAGTCTTGCTAATGAATTAAGTTATTTGGTGAGGGGATCCCTGGGTGGCTCAGCCGTTTGGCACCTGCCTTTGGCCCAGGGCATGATCCTGGAGTCCTGGGATCAAGTCTTACATAGGGCTCCTTGCATGGAGCCTGCTTCTCCTTCTGCCTGTGTCTGCCTCTCTCTCTCTCATGAATAAATGAATTTTTTAAAATCTTAAAAAAGTTATTTGGTGATATTGGTTGAAAAGAAATAATAGGAATTAAATTTATTCATGAGTCATTTTCATGATTTATCAAATAAAAACTATATACAAACAAAACTCCTTAAATATGGATAGTTCTTGGTTTAGCTGTGTGGCGTATTTCCTTAAGAAATAGTGTTTTGCTTTCAGAGATAGAGGAGGGAGATTAAAAGGTCAGCACCTGCTCTAAGACAGTGAAGCCTGCACATGCTGATGGGCATAGTTCTTATTTTTATAGGCCTGTTCTGCCTCTCTCACAGGCTTGGTTTAGGACCAAGGGAGTGTGGTATGTGCAAGCCTTCTTCATAAACTTTAGAGGTGTGTTATATACAAGAGCTGGTCCTCACATTCCTCAATTTGCCCAATATTAGAAGTTTAAGATCAAACATATGCAGATTTGCTGAAAATGCTGTAAAAGAGTTGGTGCTTTATAGTCGTGTACTTGCAAGTTATATACTAGGTGTTTTCTGGAAGAACTCTTAAGATGCTGGTCTTTTAATCCTATTCTTGGGAGTTGGAGTTTCATTATTGAGCCTTGCAAGTGCCTTGCTTCAGACTTAAGCTGCTTCAAGGTGTCAATACCTAGCCGCTTTTATGTTTGGTTCTCCAGGCTCATTTCCTGTGCTTCAGATAGAGTCTGAGGCTTTTATTGAAGTGAGGAGATGAAGAACCTGAACACTGGTCACCAAGATGAATCTAACTTTTAATGAGGTTGTTGACAAGAGTCAATCTGCTGTACAAAACGACCAAGTTGTCCAGGGATGCTTAGGCATGGATGGGCTGTTCTATCACCCAGTTTCAGCAGCCAAGAAAGCCAACAATATGTGTGTCCCTCCTTTGCTTGCACAGGAGCACAGTGCTAGGCTCTGGGGGCTGAGGGATGATTGACAACAGGATTCCAGTGTGGAAGCAAGCTTTGAGGTATAAGAGAAGAGAAAGCCCTGGACTGAATTAGGATATCAAAGACATATCTTGGCATATAATTAGCTTGACTTCTTAGAAGCTATTTTAGTGGAAATACAGAACGAATGGCTCTGCCTCTTAGTCAAAGGTAGTGCTGGGAGTGAATCAGCCTTCAGTGGAATAAAGATTCCAAAGGTCAGCCTTTGTAAGTCCACTATGAACTCCTTTTCCCCTTCTCCCCCAAAACACTCAGGCATGGTCAGAATACACGCAGTGGTCCAGGTTGGGGGAAATCTTTCTCTATGATATCCCAAAACCTCATAAATGGTTAACTTGTGAGATCAACCCTGGTTATGGTCACTTATCTAAGCTATTAACTCTACAGTGGTTATTTAGTGCACATAAGTTGTAAGACTCAAGTGCACTCACACCTGTGCAAGCATTCTGTTAGCTTATATAATGCTGCATACATGTAAATGGTATAAGGGTGGCTGTTAGGAATAAATGAGATCACCTTGCAGGGGCCTGCCACTTTCAGTATTCTATCCTTAGAGCAATTAGGGCTCTGATAAGAAGATTGATTACAGAAGTAATTGGGTTTTGATCTGCACCTGGTGTTCCTGGTCCCGTCTGCCTCAGCCCCATCTGCAGCTTTGGCACTTTGAGCTCCCAGTATCTGCTCTCCAGCCAGCAATGTTGGCTTTTCTTCACCTTCCAAACACACAACTGAGACACCACACCCAGCCATGTGAACTCTGGGTGGCAATGTGGAAAGTCTCTGGGAGAAGAGCTATAGACGCCACTGCATCCACGCCTGATGCTACCAAGACCACCTTCTTCTCCATCATCTTTCTGGTTTCAACTTCCCAGATGGCGAAGGAGAGACCATAGAGAGGAAAAACACTGACTTTATGAGCAAAGGACAAAATTATGGCTTCACTGGTACTTTGGTGCTGAGTTCTAATTTATTGATGGGAAGGAACAGCTGCAAATATTAAGACTTGAGAAAATGTTTTGTGGGAACTGACACTCCCTAGGACATTGAAACAGCAATGGGGTGGACACGGGGACCTGGCCAGAGGTAGAGCAAAGTCTAGCATGATAAATCTACTGGCTGAGATACAAAGTGATTTTTAAGCTCTTTATTTTGAAATAATTGTAAATCTGTAGGAATGTGCAAAGAGTGTATAGAATACCATATACCCTTCCCCTGATTTCCCCTAATAGTTAAATCTTACATAACACGGTGCATAACATGGTAGCAAAACCAGGAAACATGTTGGTATAATGCGGGCATAGCTTTATGTCATTTTCTTATGTGCATAGATTTGTGTAACCATCACCTCAGTCAAGATACAGAGCTATTCTATTCCACAAAGATGTCCCCCATGCTACCCATTGATAGCCCCATGCCCCATCACCATGACGGCATCTGTAACCCTTGGCAATCACTGACTTGTTCTCTATCTCTACAATTTTGTCATTCTAAAAAATGTTATACAAATAAAATCATGCAGTATGTGACCTTCTGAGGTTGGCTTTTTATATCTTGGTGAATTCTATTTGCTGATATTTGTTAAGAATTTTGCATCTATATTCATGATGGATTCTGAGCTTTATTTATTTATTTTTTTTGTACTGTCTTTGTCTGGTGTTAGTATCAAGGTGATAGTGGCTTCTTAAATGAACTGAGAAGTGTTCCTGCCTCTTCTATTTTCTGGAAGAGTGTATAGAATTGATATTAAAACTTTAAATGTTTGGTAGAATTCGCCAGTAAAACTATCTGGGCCTGGAGGGTTCTTTTTCAGGATTTTTTAACTTACAAAATCGATTTTCTTTATGGTAATAGGGCTATTCAAATTATCTCTTTTATATTGGGTAAGTCGTGGTAGTTTATGCTCTATAAGGAATTGGTTCATTTTACAGAACTTGTTAAATTTACATGTGTAAGCTGTTTATAGTATTCTCATAGCATCCCCTGAGGTCTACAGGGTCTGTGGTAATATCTACTGTTTAATTCCTGATATTGATAAATTGAGTGTTCTTTTTTTTCTTTGTTAGTCTTTCTAGAGGTCTATCAATTGCATTAATCTCAAAAAACAGCTTTTTATTGGTTTCCTCTGTTGTTTTTCTGTTTCTAATTTCATAGATTTTTCTACCCTTTTATTATTTCCTTCCTTCTGTGTTGATTTTGTTCTTTTTTTCCTGTTTTTTTTTTTAAGCGGGAGCTTAGATGATTGATTTGAGACATTTCCTATTTTATTATATAAAGTTTAAGTTCTATGAGTTTCCTTCTCAGCACTACTTGTGTGTGTGAGTGCGTGCTTGAGTGAGAGTGTGTGTATGTGTGTGTATACTTTATGTTTTTCTTTTTTGCTTTTTACCTTGAGACTTCCTTTTTGAACCGTGGATTTCTTTTAGGGAAGTTTGTTTAGTTTACAAGTGTTTAGAGACTTTCATTTTATCTTCTCGTTTTGATTTTTAGTTTAATCCCATTGTGGTGGAGGAACACAGTCTGGAAGATTTCAATTTTCAAAAATTTGTTGAGGTCACTTTTGTGACCCAGAGTGTGGTCTATCTTGATGTGTGTTCCATGGGCACTTAAAAATGTATATTCTACTGTTGTTGAGTAAAGTTCTATAAATGTCTATTCTTGTGATTGATAGGACTACAGAGTTCTATATCCATGCTGGTCTAGTTAGTATAGTTTTCTGTCTGGTTTCTGTCAGTTGTTGAGAACTGAGTGCTGAAATCTCCAACTAAAATTGTGTATTTGTCTATTTCTCCTTTCAGTCCCTTCTGTTTTTCCTTCACACATTTTCCAGCTCTGTCTTTGAACCTACACACTTAGGATTACAATGTCTTCTTGATAGGCTGACCCTTTTATCATCATGTAATGTCCCTGGTAAGTTTTTTTTTGCCCTGAAATCTACTTTTTCTGATATTAATAGAGTTACTCTTGCTTTCATTTGAGTAATGTTTGCATGGTATATCTTTTATAATCCTTTTACTTTTAACATACCTATATTATTATTTTTGAAGTCAGTTTCTTATAGATAGCATATAGTTGGGTCATGTCTTTTTATCTACTTGACCAATCTGTCTTGTAATTGGTATATTTAGCACATTTACATTTAAGGAAATTATTGATATCTTCTGGCTCAAGTCTCCCATTTTATTTTTTGTCTTTGGTTTGTTCTGTTTTTCATTTCTCTATTTTCTTTTTTCTGTCTTCTTAAAAGTTCCTTTAATGTCTTTAAGAATTCATTTTGAGGGGCAGCTCTGTGGCTCAGTTGGTTAAGCCTTTGATTCCTGATTTCAGATCAGGTCATGATCTCAGGGTTGTGCGATTGAGCCCCTCGTTGAGCCCTGAGTTGGGCCCTGCACTGGGTGTGGAGCCTGCTTAAGATTCTCTCCTTCTCCCTCTGCCTCTCTCCCCTATACGCTCTCTCTGTAAAAAAGAGAATTCATTGTGATTTATCTATAGTGTTGTGGGGTTTTTTTAGAGGAAGAAGTGGGGAGAAGCAAAGGGAAAGGAGAGGGCAAGCTCCATGCCCACTGTGAGCCTGATGCAGGGCTCGATCTCATTACCCTGAGATCATGAACTGAGCTGAAATCAAGAGTTGAAGGCTTAACCAACTGAGCCACTGAGATGCCCCTATTGGTAGTGGTTTTGAATTTGTCTCTGCATAGTTTTAATTGATTACTCTAGGTATTGCATAATATAAACAGGACATCAAAATCTACTAGTGTCATCATTTTACCAGTTTGAGTGAAGTAAAGAAACTCTACTTCTTATCCTTTCCTGTATATAATTTTCTTAAGTATTCCCCATACATATATTGAGAATCACATCAACAGTGTTATATTTTTTTGCTTTGACTATTAAATGTAATATAGAAAATCCAAGAAGAGAAGACAAAGTGTTATCATATTTGCCATATTTTTACTCTTTTCTTCATTCTTGTTTCCTTCCTGATGTTCCACCATATCTTCTTCTGTTGATTCTCTTTCTGGTTCAATAACTCCCTTTAGGGACGCCTGGGTGGCTCAGTGGTTGAGTGTCTGCCTTTGGCTCAGGGTGTGTTGCCGGGTTCCTGGGATTGAGCCCCACAACAGGCTCCCCTCAGTGAGCCTGCTTCTCCTTCTACCTATGTCTCTGCCTCTGTGTGTGTGTCTCTCATGAATAAATAAATAAAATCTTTAAAAAACATTCTCATAAAAAAAGAACTCCCGTAAGCTGCTTTTTAGGGTAAGTCTGCTGTCAATAAGTTTCCTTTATTTTCCTCCGTTTAAGAATATCCTGATCCCCCCTTCATTCCTGGATATGTTTACTGGGTGTGGACTTCTGGATTGATGGTTCTTTTTCATCACTTGGAAAGTGTCATTCCACTTTCTTATAGCCTCCCATGTGAAATCTGTTGTCAGTCAAATTGTTTTTATTCAGAAGGTAAGATGTCATTTATCCCCTGATGCTTTCAAGATTTCCTCTTTGCAGGTTTTCAGAAGTTTGTGATGTGTCCTGGTAAGGATTCTTTAGGATTATCCTGTTTGGTGCTACTCAGTTTCCTGAATCAGTATGTTTATGTTTTTTAACAAACTGGGGGAAATTTTCAGACATTATTTTTTCAAAAACTTTTCAGCTGTACCCTTTCTCATCTCCTTCTGATATTCCATTGACACAAATGCAAAATCTTTTGTTACAGACCCAGAAGTCTCTGAGGTTTTTTTCACTTTTTTAGTCTACTTTTTTTCTTTTTTGCTCATATTGGGTCATTTTTATTGTTCTATCTTCAAGTTCATTGATTACTCTGTCTCCTTCAATCTGTTGTTGAGTTCATCCAATGAGTTTTTAATTTTAGTTATATTAAGTTTTCCATTTGATCCTTTATATCTATTTCTTTGCTAAGGCTATTTTTTCATTTGTTTCAAACATGTTTCTAATAGCTCACTGAATTATTTTTGTGGTGACTGATAGATGCTTTGTCAGATAATTTAATATCTGTATCATCTCAATATTGTTGTCTGTTGACTGTCTTTTCTCATTCAAGTTGATATTTTCCTGATTTCTTGATATGACAAGTGATTTATTTTATTAAATTTTGTAAATTTTGCTATTGTACTATGAAATTCTGGATCTTATTTAAATCTTCTGTTCTAGAAAAACTCTTTGACATCATGTTAGTGGGTAAAGGAGAGGGGTACTTGCCCATTATTACCACTCTGCTTTCATTGACATGGGGAGGGAAGTTGGAAGGGGGCTCCTTCTTTGTTAGTGCTTAGTCAAGATAGGAGCCTCCCTCTTAGGCCTCCCAGTTGATGCCATCCTGGCTGGGAGAGGAAGGGATGCCTTGTTACTACTCCCCATGTGGCCTCCATTGTCACCATGGAATGGAGGTGCTCATTCTGCCTGGGTGGGAAAGCAAATTTTAGGTCCCCACTTGGCCTTCTCTGACACTATCCAGTGGGGGTGACAAAGCTGATTATCACTGCTGAGGGAGACTACAAATCTAAACTCCCCACTCAGCCTCTGCCAAGGAGTAGGGCTGCATTTTTTCTGTTCTGTTTAGCTATACGTGACTGCTTATTATTCAAAGTTTACTGTCTCACTGGGCTTCCCCTTTCCTGGTACTTTGGCTAAAGAGAGTAGGCTTTTTTGATGGTGGTGGTGGTGGCGGGGGGAAGTTTGTTGACTGTGTTAATGGCTCATCCCAATCCAAGTGTGTGATATAGAAAGCAAAAAGAAAACCCAGAGAACTCACTTCCATGTTGTTCCTCCAGTCCTGAGTTTCTTAGTTGGCCAGCCGTAGTCTCTCTTCCTTTCAGAAACTTCTTATGTGTCTTTTATATGTAAAGCCAGGATATTTGCTTGTACTTACTGGGAGGAAGAGAGAAAGGTGGGTCTACTCCAACCTCTCAATCCTACTCCATTTCCACTTCTGAGTGGAAATGGCTAAGTGGATTTTAATTGCTCTTTGCAATTACAGTATGTAGCTTAAGAGTTTCCTCACTTTTATATCTATTCTCTTGCTTAGGATGAAGAATTAAATTTATCTTTAAATAATATGAACCTCTTTTAGTAGGTTTAACCTTTGGGAGGGAGAAATGGAGATGATGCCATCAGAAAGCTGTCAGGGAGAAGAGCAAATGGCAGCAAGTAGACCAAATGGATGTATAGATTTGTGTTGACACTTAACATCTTTCTATAGTGAGCAAAGTTCATCTTTCTGATCAGTGCCTGATCATTCTTACATGTTCTATACCTTACTGCCTCATGAAATAAGAAAGAGTGCTAAGTTGGAGACAGGAGACATAAGTTACAGTTGACACATGACCTTGAACAAGTGATCTAACCTTCTTTGGCTGTTTTATTCATCCTGAAAATGCTCTTGTTGGTGTATTAATTCCAAAGGTTATACCAGCTCTTTTGCTTTGTAATTACTCTTCAAAGCTAGCTTCCCTACCACAATTGCACATGCACGTGAATCCTATCACCAGCAACTACTGACCATATACTTTGTCCTACAGAAGTCTTTAAGGAGGACTTGGCAACTTGCTTCTTTGGGACATTTAAAGCCTCACTCATCAGTTTTTGGAAATCTTGCTCATTTACATTGTCACAGCTCACGAGCCCTGCGATTTAAACCTTAGAAAGGATAAGGCTTGTCAGCAGAATTTTTGTGTTAATTTGTAAAGAGATGAAGGATATTAAAACTTTCCATTCTGCAGAAGGCGTAGAGAGACTGCAAAACAAGGAGGCCAGAGGATTAGGAGAAGGAAACTGCAGACAAATGTCAAAACTCTTGAGGCCCTGGTTTTTCTCCTGTCCTGCTAGGGTCTCCCGTCCTACTAGGATAAGAGGGACATGAATTTGAAGGAGAGAAAAAATCATAGCTAGGGGAGAGGCAACTTCAAAAGGACCAGGTACAAGAGCAGGAAGGTAAATAGAGACAGCCATGATTTATGAAATGTCAAAGAGATATCTACCCTCAACTTACAATTGCATTCTATAAAATCTTTTCCCATATTTTTCATTTTTTGTCATTTATCACTTAAGCTATCAGAGATGATACCATTGGTTAAAGTATTTCCAGGAAATGCTTGTACAAACATAAATCTCTTTATGTACAGTGAATGGACAAATTGTTTAAATCTGTTAGAAGGAGTTAGCATTTTTCAAATTACTTATGCTTCCTATCCAACAAAATAAAAAAATAACAGCCGATAGAAGTTTTTCTCCCCCCAGGCAGTCATTGAGAATCCCTGCGTGTGATGAGAATTATGTTTGACGTGCTTTTGGCATATGCAAGCCCACTGGAGGCAGAAGAGACAGAGCCATTATAAGTCAGCACATATGAAAAACAAGATCCATGAGAAAATTTCAGGTAGCTTAGATATTGGAAGGCTACCTCTGGAGAGCTCTTCTGGCTGGAAAAAAAGTATGTAATGGAGTTCTTGGAGAGGATACAGGGAAGAACTCACTAATTCCATATCTTTTGTTTCTACCACTCCCCCTCAAAATGCTTTCCAGGAAATATTTTGATACTGTCCTGGGCCATTCAGAAAGCTTTGTGACTCAAACAATTATCGTATCTGTAGAATTGACAGTATTTTGAGTATTAACATTTCTGCAAGTGCAAAAGTTCTCCTAGAGCATCTTGAGAGAGATCTGAAGTCTGACCAAGAGTATCATTTACATGGATCATTCTCTTGTCCCATCATATTTCCTTTCACCTTTCCTTCTTTCCCCAATTGAAGGTCCACACTGCTAGGCTTTATCAGGAATACAGGACAAGATCAAGCCCACAAGCCTTGTAGGAAAAGGTGAACAGCAGGGAAAGACCCGCACCATTTACATATTGTAATATATATCATATATTTCTAAACCAGCACCATTATGGCTGCACAGTGCATAGCTATAGCAGGACTTTGAATCCCTAAGACCTAAGATCATGAAAGAAGAGACCACAAGAAAACAATAAATTCTATGATAACATGTGATTTTATGTTGTCAGTTTTCAGAAAAGAAAAGTGACCAACAGACCAAATGAAGGAGGGTGGATCACAGAGACTGGAGAATTTATTGAAGTTTACCATTAGGATATTATTAGTGACCTTAGCAAGAATGGTTTCCATGAAGTTATGAGGGATTGAGAGCTTGATTATACCAAGATACTATAGAATGAAGACGTGAGCAGAAGCTGAGAAGTGAAGATCAAGTTTGCGAATAAAAATGTCAGTAACCTTAGGGAGAGGTTCAAGGGAGGTTTTGGTGGGAGCCATAAGAAAAACTGGCCAAGTTTACAAGCTGAGGATGGGAACATTAAAAAAGATGCCAAATCTATTGAGGAAGCATGGTTAATGGAGCAAAATTCCAGGGGGAGAAAAGCTAGGAAGGGTACAGGTGAAGGACTGGCCTCAAGTACAGAAGGAAGAAGGATGAAATTCATTGGGGGTCAGGATGATGGGAGGAGAAAGTGGACTGCCCTGTTGCCTGGACTCCTTTGTGAGAGCACAGCCCACACCAGGCTTGAAGGGCTCTAAGATGTTAAGGGCAGGGCTTCCATGAAAGTGTAGAGTGGAGAAGACTGTCAATGGAGTGAAGATTTGGGAAAACAGGTAGGGGATGGATGGGTTCATTGGAAGAGAAGATAAGGCAATAAGTATCTGTGAGGAAAAAAAAGAAAAAAGAAAGGTATGAGCTACGACATTTTTGTGTGGAAATTGATGTTTATAAAAATTAATTTAGAAGTCATTGACCTACATGATCTCAGTGTTGTGGGATGGAGCCTGTTGGGGTTCCCTGCTCAGCGTGGAGTCTGCTTGAGATACTTTCCTCCTCCTTCTCCCTCCCGCTCTGTTCCTCCTCCTGCTTGCACTCTCTCTCTCTCTCAAATAAATAAATAAAATCTTTTTAAAAAAAAGAGAGAGAAGTCATTAACTTACAAAAGTCAACTGCAGTATGAGTCCCTCTGGTGGCAGAACTTCTAAGGTAGTAATTATCATGAACTTAATGAAGAGGTAGTGTAGACCTTCATCGTACTGAGTTAAACACAGATATCTTGGGTGTACAAAGCAAGAGAGATGGGTCTGATCCTTCAGTGAATAGACATCTTGAGGTGTGTGAAGTGCTGAAGGCCGTAGTCTGGTCCCAGCAGTGAACAAAGACACTAGATATTGAAAATAGGTCCTAGAAATCTGAGGTGAAGTTCAGGGAAGTTTGGAGGGATAGGAGTTAGGGTGAGACTATATGGCAAAGGGATGCAGTAGCTTTAGAGGGCAGCCTTTGGACATAAGTGTGGAGGTTCCAGAGGGGGCACTAGAACAGCTGTCCTCTGTCCAGGGTACTTGTAAGAGAAGGGGTATTATAGTCCAGGAGACTTCTCCATTCATAAATCCCCCATGTCCTGTGCCTCCTCATGGTCAGGCACTTCTACTCCCTGCTCAGCTCCAGACTTCCAAGCTTGCTGGCTTCTGTCTACATGTGTCCACATGGTCTGAGGTTCCCAAACAGTCCCCTTGCCAACAGCTTCCTTCTTGCAGTAATCACACCAATATAACATGGACTCAGTAGATAATCTTACCATCTCTGAACCTGCTTTGTCCCTTTGGGCATTACAGCCACATGATGTACCTGTTCTCTTCTTCTCCAACCCTCCCAGAAGAACGCCACTCCATGCTTCCTGAGTCACCATTGGCTGGTTGACAATTTTCAGTGTGTTGTCTGCAAAACTGTTTTTAGGTCAGATTTGGCTACTCAGCAGGTGCATCATCTAGTAAGTTACTTAACTCATTGATCTTCTAAGAGAAAGGAGAGATGGCCCTCAGCATTGTCCTGCCCACACTGGCCCCTGTCTCATGGAGACCATTTTTGTTCTGCTCTTCTGGTCAAATGCTTTTCTGTCCATTTTTATAGAATGCAAAAGAAGTTTTTTGTTTTATTATTATTTTTTTTTTGTAAACCTTAAAACAATCTACTACAACTATCTTATACTGGAGCTTCCGTACTTAAAAAAAAAAAAAAAAAAAAAAAAAAAAAAAAGGAAAACAAGAAAAAAAATCTAGAATGCAGTTAAAAAAAAAAAAAAGTTCGTTGTGGCATATGTGACTCTCATAGTAAGTGCCCAGCCAGTGTTAGCTGCTCTCTTATGACTAATGTGTCTTTGGTCAGAGTCCAGCTCCAACAGAGTCAGGAAAAGCTGACAGTGAACCAGAGTCCCCAAATGTCATTACCAAAATACCAAGTTAGCCACCAATGTGCTTACCGGATGGACCCCTTGCTGCATCTACTGCTTGCACTTCAGACCTTTGTCAGAGTACTTAGATTCAAACGTTCTTTCTAAAGTTACAGGAAACTCGGTGGACATCACCAGGAGCAGGGAAGGGGCACTCCAGCCAGTGGCCACACAGATTGTGGGTACCTTGGAGGATGAAAAAGGCATTCCAAACATCCATGCCTCCAGAATCCCTGATTCCAGCTAGAATGCCAGAATCAAGCTGCATGTAGAATGGCATTCTAGAATGGCATTATCGTAATCTCACATGAAGATGGCTTTTCAAAATGAGTTCATCATTACATCCTCATCCCTTTAAAATTGAGATTAAGTAGAAGAACCATATTTACATATGTCTTGACATTAATCATTTTGTCCCATGTAAAGAGAGCCACAAGTGGCTTTAGGGTAATTGCCCTCTCTCCTGATATAGCGATGTGCTTCTAGCTATTAGTTAATAAGAAGGAAGGAGAAAGAAAATAACATTTATTGAGCCACTTCATAAAGTCACCTCTGAAAGTCACCTTATGATATTTGGCATAACGTAGGCCCTCCTTAAATAAGAATGTCCTTGCTCTCATCTTCCTCCACCTCTACTTCCTCCCAGTGTATAAATCTTAGAGGGTCCAGTGTCATTATTTGAGACTATATCTATATAAAGTAAAGATTTGGTCAGAAAAAAGATTGGGAAGGAAAATAATTGGGCTTGAATGAGCCAAGTGCTAAGGTCCTGTGGTCACCTCAGCCCTCTTACTTCTGATTGAGACAAGAGCAACTTGAACTATGGGACTGAAGTAGTCCCTTTCACACTTGATGTTTCTTCTTTCCGTTTGCACAGCATAGAGGCCCCTTCAGAAAGCTGCAGGTCAAAGTCATTTGACAATCTCTTTCCCTGACTTTCTGTATGACTCAACTTCACAAACTCTTTTGGTGAATTACTGACAAGTTGGTGTGAAGCCGTGGTTTTTAAACTTGAGCATACAACAGAATCACCTGCATATCTTGGTAGAGGACAGATTGCTGGCCACCACTCCCCACATGAGTTAATGAGTTAGTGGATTTGGGGTGAAGCCTGAAAATGTGCATTTCCAACTGGTTCCCACGTGCTGTTGAGGCTCTTGGTCTGGGACCCATACTGAGACCCACCTATTCTCAACTTTGTAAATAGTATAGACTATGTATATAGCATAGTTCAAGACTTCACAGTTGCTAATCACAGGCTCTTAACACTGGTTCATTCTCTCTCCTAAGCCTGGGGCAGCACTGCTCAGTGCACACTGGCCTAGGCATGCCCCACCTTGGTTTGCTGCCCACAACCCATCTTGTAGCACTCATCCTCCCTTGACCATAGGACTTGCCATCTGTATGAGTTTGCTTGTGCTGCCATAACAAAATACCACAGGCTAGTTGGCTTAAACAATAGAAATGTATTTCTCACAGTTCTGAAAGCCAGAAGTCTGAGATCAAGGTATCTGCAGGAGAGGTCTCTGTGCAGGATAGGGCCCTCTCTCTTTGGCTTATAGATGGCTGCTTCTTCTGGAGTCTTCACACACTTCTTCCCTCTGTGTCTTGGTCCAAATTTCCTCTTCTTAAAAGGACCCCAGTCACTTTGGGTAAGGTCCACCCTAATGATCCCTTTTAACTCAATTGATTCCTTAAAGACCCCATCTCCAAATACAGGCACATTCTGAGATCTTCAGGGTCATGATTTCCACATAGGAATTTGGGAGGGCCCAGTTCAGTGGATAGCACCTTCTCATCTTCTTTCTCTTGAGAAACAGGCTGTTTTCACCCCTCTTCTTCTGCATCTTTCCTATTCTCTCTGTTTTACATTCTTTCTGTCTGGCTTCTTGAGTGGACCAACAGCCTGACAGGTAAGGACTTGGAGGCTCCTTGTGCAGCAGGGACCACCATGGCATGCATCTGGAGATGTGTACATCTCCATGAGGGCCCTGTGCCAATACCAGTGATAAGCAGGGCCCAGCCACACAGGAGAGGGGCAACAGATTGCTGTTAGAGGAGCAGCTAGCTCGATGCTGGTCATTATTCTTATAATAATACTCTATCTTGCTGTCACACAAACAGCTCCAAACATTTGCTAGCCATCTTTGGTCTATGTGGGATAAACTTACCTTTTCTGTTAACATCAATAATTCCTGATACCTTAAACACTCTGCATGGCTTTCCAGGATGCTATCCCTTTTGGTCAGGAAGCCAGCTTCATGGAGTCAGCCAGGCTGGTGTAATGGTTCCCATGTGAGAGATCAGGACACCAGTTTAAATGAATAAAACAAGGGCATAGGTTATGTTCTATCCACTCTCAGGCCTGCCCTCTCCATTCTAACTACTTACTTCATGTCTTCGCCCTTCTCAGGGTTTTTCACAGTGAAGTCATTCCCAGAGCCTCTGGGTGTTTGGGGCTATCTTCACCCAAGTGCCACCCATTGACTCCTGAGCTCTATGTCAGGTGAGGTCCCGACTAGAACAGAACGTAGTGTTGAGCTACATACAAGACTCCCCTGAGTTTGGTATGCTCATTTTCCCCCTACTATTCATTAAAATAATTATTAAGTCCTTGAATTCAATTATTATGTTAGCATACACTTCCCACTGCTGTGATTTCTCTGTGGGGCCACAGAGACATCTTGACAGCACTGTTTTTCAAACTCTTGGCTGTGACCCGCAGTGAAGAACAAATCACACTGCACCCAGTATACACATGTATAAACCAAAAACCAGTTGTACAACATAATACCAAACTTGGGTATTTTTTCCTATGCTACATTTTAATGCTTGCGGTGATCCACTAATGTGATTTTGTGACTCAGTAATAAGTTGCCACCTGCAACAGGGAAAATGATTCTTTACAGAATGTTCTGGCCAAACTTTGGAAGCCTGGCCTTATATTTTGTTTGCATTTCCAGTGAGAGAAGACAATGGGGTCAACTGGAGGAGAGCTCCCTCGGGCCTCAGGGCTCAGTGGGCTGCAGGAGGAAGGGGTTTCCTGGACACTGAGGGTACCCAAGTCCTAGGGTTACTGGACTCAAGGTGAAATCCAGGGTCCCCACCACACCAGTCCATGAAAGAAAAGCACGAGATGCACACACTGGAGAACTTCATAGATGTTCTCCCCTGACTGCACAGTGAAGTGATCTTGAGGTCTGTCCTTGCTACTTTCTTCCATATCTATCTTTTGTTCACCCTTCTGAACTCATCTGAATTGAGATAAAGCTTTGGTGCCTGCAGAGTGGGTGTTTGCTGTATTTTTATAGGGAAATTTTAAAGCCCTCCACTAAATGGTCTCTCCACAGTGCCTGGGATGCCACCATTCAAATTTTATTCCTTTGGCTTAAGCATTGTCTTCCCAAGATTCTTCTTTTTGTTTTCTTCTTTTTTTTAATTTATTTTTTATTGGTGTTCAATTTACTAACATACAGAATAACCCCCAGTGCCCATCACCCATTCACTCCCACCCCCCGCCCTCCTCCCCTTCTACCACCCCTAGTTCATTTCCCAGAGTTAGCAGTCTTTACGTTCTGTCTCCCTTTCTGATATTTCTCACACATTTCTTCTCCCTTCCCTTATATTCCCTTTCACTATTATTTATATTCCCCACATGAATGAGAACATATAATGTTTGTCCTTCTCCGATTGACTTACTTCACTCAGCATAATACCCTCCAGTTCCATCCACGTTGAAGCAAATGGTGGGTATTTGTCATTTCTAATAGCTGAGTAATATTCCATTGTATACATAAACCACATCTTCTTTATCCACTCATCTTTCGATGGACACCGAGGCTCCTTCCACAGTCTGGCTATTGTGGCCATTGCTGCTATAAACATCGGGGTGCAGGTGTCCCGGCGTTTCATTGCATCTGTATCTTTGGGGTAAATCTCCAACAGTGCAATTGCTGGGTAGTAGGGCAGGTTCCTCAAAGAGTTAAAAATAGACCTGCCCTACGTCCCAAGATTCTTCTTAGGAAGAGAATAATCTTAGGAAGACTCTAGAAACCTAAACTGGATTGCTAAGTCTTTTCCCTTCCAGTCTGGTCTTACCTATAAGTTCTAGAAGTTAATGCTCCTTTTAAAGGGAATTCTAGGTTGTTACTTAGAATTCTAAAGGCTGTTACCCTTCCTTGTGACATAGAATGCTTCGCATTGTGGTAATACACATGGGAAGCCTTCTTGAATAATGTTTTCAAATGTACAAAGTAAAATTTATAGGATTACAAGGGAAACTAGTTTGTGTATATATATATATAAAATCAAAAAGTATAGCAAATATATAATACATACTACATATAATATCAATTTTTTATTTTTAAATACAGTAATACATGTTTAACCCATTAAGTAAAATCTAGAAACAGGTTTAATAAATAATTTAGAATTTAGTGCAAAGTATAAACATTATTTTGAGTTATCTGTAAAAATTGTACCATGATGAAAATAGTTGATTTCCATTGACAGAAATGTCTCTGTTCCCACTAACACTGCTGTGGTTTGTCTGCATTCATAATTGAAGCAAGTGCTAGATTACAGTTAGAAGTCATCCAGATGGACTTTATTCCCCCCACTCAAGTTCACAGACCCCACTTTCAGGGCCCCTGGTCTAGAGAGCTGTCTACTACATTTAGCATTTCCTTTCTTGCCTCATCCTTCCATACTCTGAAGCTTGATTTACTGAGCCCAGTTCTGTGAATTTTGTGCTTCCTGCCTCCAAAAGCTTGCTGTGCCCCTCCACCCACTTTTCTCACCTGACTTTGTGGTCAGCCCAGCCCAGGGGTCGAGCAGGTGCCTATTCCCTCCAGTATCTGGGGGACAGCTTCAGTGACAATGTTCCCCAAGTTTCTGGGGACATTGTATTAAGGGAAAGCTTAAATTGGACTCCAAGTAGTCCCTAAATCAATTATTCTTCCACTGGATATGTGTCAGGAGACCTGTAATTATCTCAGTGTATTAATAACGTGATAAAGAACCTGTCCCTATTTAAAGCAGAAACTTTTTTAGTATCTGACCCTGCATATGAATAATAGCTTGTATCTTAGACCTTGGCTCCAAAAGATGGATCTTTATTCAGCAAATGGGAGACTAGT
Organism: Canis lupus baileyi; assembly: GCF_048164855.1. Taxonomy (NCBI): domain Eukaryota; kingdom Metazoa; phylum Chordata; class Mammalia; order Carnivora; family Canidae; genus Canis; species Canis lupus. Next base: position 62,940,357 of record NC_132844.1, on the reverse strand, counting down.
GAGCTCAGTGCAAGAAAAGGTTCACAGCAAGGCCATGACATACTGCCACTGAACAAAGGGTAACCAGTCCTTATTCCAGAGGGTGCAAACAAGAATGCCTTTTCAGGTCAAGGAGATCACTTGGTGATATATCAGAGTGTAAAAAGACAACATGGCACAGTGAGACTATGGGGGAAAAAAGTGTGTATGTCCTGCCTAAAGGCAGTCAATTTCAAATAGTTTTGAAGTATATATTTGTGCGCTACAAATTTGAGCATCCAACACTAGCTCTGAAGCCACCATGCAGGGTCCTCTCTAAAGGCGGCCAGCCACCATCTCCACAGGATCCCAGATATGCAGGAGCTGCCTGAATAAGTCACTTGAAGGGCAAGGAAGAGAGATGGGTTTGCTTTGGTTCTGAGGAGTGGTTAGGAATTGAGTACATTAATGTATTAAGGGTCACAACAGTTTAAGATCCTGGTGGGAGAGATTTTAAAAATACATTCAATTTTCAGCAAGGTAACTATGACAAAATGCTTAATTTGAAGAGGGAAAAAAGTGAGGTTAATGTCAATAGCCCAGAGAAATCCTGGAAATGACTTAAGGAAGATTAGGGGTCCTGGAGACCATTTCTAACATCTGGGGATAAATAAGGTCAATTATTCTTATACCTTTGTATCCATTTTGTGTGTGTGTGTGTGTGTGTGTGTGTGTGTGTGTGTGCAGAGACAAAATCTTGGGCTGGGGGATTTTGGAGGTTTGCCCAGAGAACCAGTTTTCCTGTTCTTAAAGTCCTACTTCAGTTCTTTTGACACAAGCTCCACACCTACCTCTAGATCTGACTCAGGAGTGGGTCTGGGGGCCTTCAGGAGGATTGGCTGGGTTAACGATGACAGTTAATATGAGGGAGGGGCCTGAGGAACATGCAGGAAAAGGAGGAACATCTGGGGAAGTCAAGCAGGGAATGTCTCAGTGTGTGGATGGGATGTAAAGGGCTAATGGGCCTAAGAAACCACATTGAGCCCTTCTGCTTTCTCCCATCAAGCCCAAGTGGCTGAGGGACATGAAGTTGTCCAATGTGACTAAAACCCCACCCTCCCTCTCCCTCCCAAATCAAGCTGGCCCCAGGCATTTGGACAAGATGACAGGATGCAATCTGTACTCAGAAATGTGTAGCAAGCAGGCTGGGTAGAGTTACTATAGCAACAGCAAGACTTGTTGGAATCAATGGGGGCTGCATGGACACAGAAGGGAGAAGCCCTCTTAGCTGAGCAAGAGAGTGTGTCTGTTATACTGACAGCTGGCCAGCAGGGGCAGCAGAGGAGACAGACCGGGTGTGTGTATGTCCAGGGAATGAGTAGTGACCCTCTCTGTTCATTCCGTGAACAGGTGTACCTTTTTTCTTAGAGGTATGCCTTTCTTTTGGAGGGATTGTTTGATGTTTCATCTCATTTAACCACAAAAGAATTCCTGCAGCCATTTGCAGGCCAGACACATCACACCAGGATGGGAATGAGAAGAGGAGCTAGGACCAAGTCTCTCCAAGAACCACCATGGAGCTGTCTGCCTTCTTCTGGGACACAAGGTGTTGAATCCAGCCAGAGGCAAGTCTTAAAAATCAAATTTAAAGTCTTAAAGATTGTTTCGTCACCCTCCTTGGTCACCTCAGATATAAAGGTTTGAGTAGGGGTGGTCATCAGATTATTCCCCCACTTAAATCTTAACTATGGAGTCAACTCATAATCATTCACAATGGTTTATGTTCTTACTATACAAACATGTAGAACATATGCTCCTTCCTCAATAAAGGGTAGAGGCAAATGGTAAAGGTGGAAATTAAAGGCTGACCAGGGAGAGCCTCTCATATTGTGGGCCTCAGAGGATACTTAAGCTCCTGGTTCTTAGCTTCTCAGGTTCAGGAACTCAGTATGGTCACACTCTGACAGATTCATGGTAGTCACAGGCAGAGGCTGACCTGGAGACCACAAGGCAATGTATTAAAATAGTTTCCCAAGTCACAACATGAGATGTTGGGAAGGTATATTTTGGCCACTTACATAGAGGGAATGAGGGTTAAATTAGCTGACATATGTGTAAGTACTTAGAACAGTACAGGAGACTATAGAAGTCTTGTTATATTGTGATTAAACCAGTGCAGTAGTACAGGATATGTACTATACAACTCCAGAAGATGACATTCACATGTGAATGGTGGGTGACCCAGAGTTGTGCAATGCATGATCTGCAGGGATGGACATGGCGGCCCTGAAACATTACTATCCACCTTGCAGGGCTATTATGAAAATTATAATTAAATGCATGTGAAATACCTTTAAATCAGAAGCACCATAACCCATTATCTGTACTGGGACATATATCTGGCAGCTTAGCAGCAGTATTTGCACAGGGTGCATCTTCCTGTTGGGCAGGTTTGCACAGAAGCTAAATTTGATTAAAAGACTATTGAAAATTTTTGAATAAGTGAAAGGAAGTTGAATGTCATCTGAAGGTTATTCTCATTCCACCAGTATGAAGGGGTCTCACTTCCAAGGACATCCCATTTTGGTTTACTGGAACTCATTTAGAAAGAGAACTTTCCATCCTAAACATGGACCATGGAAGCAATGATGATTCTTTCTTCTCTAGCGCCCCTCTTTTGGGTCTCCATCAGCTGCCAGGAACCTCTCTCTATGTTACTACACCAGCCTGCTGCAATTAATTAGATAAACTGCATCTCTTACATTAGTTAATCTTTAAATTGGTCTCTTCTAATGAAATTTTAGGGAAGCCCCACAGGCTCCTTGATGAAATTTGAAAGGCCCCTTAGTCTCATCAGCCACAATTTTTAGAAATTATTAACTTAAGCAATATTACAGCCAAAAGAATTGATTGAGTATGAAACAAGCGGCTTATGTCTGATTTCCTTCTCAAGCACTGTCAGACATCTTCCCCCCACATTCCAACTAATGTGTGCATCCTCTTTTCCATTCTGCTTTTCTCATGCAGTGTTACTTCATAAATAAAACTTCAATATTCACCATATTTTAATAGCAGGCTATGCCACCAAAATTTTATCCAGCCCAGTATGCTGAACACCTCCAGCAGGGTGTTCAAAGCAGCTTAACATCCCAATTGGCATATATGATGTACACAAATCATGGAGGATATGAGAAAACTGGGAAGGACTTGAAACAAACACAGAAATGAAACATACCCTACAGCATTTGAGTTGCATATCTTAGGGGACAGTCCGGTCCAATCCTTTCATTTTACAAACATGAAAACTGAGGTCCAGGGAGGAGATGTAACATGGCCCAGTCTGCATAATCAATTCACCTCCTCTGTTGTGTAGGGACTGGCTTTGGCAAAGGAGGTGTTTCCCCTGAACTTTGGGGACCAGGGAAGAATGGTTTACACAGCAGCAATGATGGATTGCTGCTATGCAGACATCCTAGCCTAACAGCTCACAAGGGGTCAGAATAGAGGCATCAATCCCCAGATCCTATGCTGCGAGCCTCTCATGGAAGGGAAGGAAGGTGTCTCATCAGAGCCAAACATGTGGGATGTCCACTCCTACCCAGCATTTGGAGGTGTGAAAAAACATCCTGAACGAGAGAACCCAAAAGGACAGGCAGCTAGGCACTCCTACACAGCTAGGCACTCCTACTCAGCTCTCTTGGCTGCAAAACAGAGCCAACAAGGGGGCGACACCTCCTCGAAAGGAGGAGCCTTGGAAAAGTCCTCAGCAGCAGCTGTGACATGAGGATCTGAACCCCTGCCCATGGAGTCAGTGCCCATGGTGTGCACAGAATGATGGGACTGGGATGGACTTCTGAAGCCAGCTAGTCTCCTGCCTCCTTTGACCAACGTGGAAGTCCCTGCCAGGGGCAGGAGGGGCTTGCCCAGCATCACACATGGAGTGAAGGGCTGAGCTGGCTGCAGAATGGAGCTGTCCTAATTCCAGAACTCTGCTTTGCACTTGGTTCATTTTTTGCTGGGTCTAGGAAGGGTAAGTAGTAACAACTATGAGGAAATAAAGGTGATATCAACTAGGTACAACTGACTCCAGCAAACCACACATTCTCCTAGAAGTCAGCATCTGTTACTTGGAGGGGGCTCTATCTGGCTTAGGCAAGTTGCCTCCATGCCTCCGTTTCTTCATCTGTAAAATGGGGCTAGTAACAGGATTTACATCATGGGTGGTTGTGTGGATTAAAGGGGAAGCACTTAGCACAATACCTGCTATTACAGCAAATGGTAGTTATGTTATCGTTATATCCCCTCCAACAACTACTTTTTTTCCAACCAAGTAGGAAAGTTTCCATTTCTCTGATGGGTTTACATCATCTTCTATCATCTGCATATGCTATTGATGTACCAGTGCCTTCACTAACAAAGAACTGTCTCACCACAAGTTCCAGATCAGCCAGTCTTTCCCCAAAGTAGCATTTTCACAGAGTTGTGAATTCTTGAAGTTTTTTTTTCCTTGTTAATAATGGATTTAGGAAAAATCTACCTTGTCCCTTGAGGAAAGAGAGATATCCCCAAAGCACCTGGCTCCTCTCGCCTCTGTAGGAAAGTACCTTTCTTTCTGATTTTTCATCTGGTTCTGTCACTCAGGAAGAGAGAGGCACTAGGGACTAAGTTAGAATCAGAAGGAAGGTGACCCAGAATGAATGACAGGCTGTGAGCTCCCCTCCTGTTCTTCGGGAGCCAACTCTGTTCTGAAAGGGGAGGGGGGCTTGCAGGGGTAAGAAGGTAGGAGGGTAGAACAGAGCCCTGCAGATGGGGATTTAAGCTTTCCCTTTAGTCTCCAAGAATAGCAGGGGAGGAAATGCTCTCTAACCCTGTTTTCTTTGCCCCAGATCCTTCTGACAGGTCAGCCCTACCTCCTGAAGGTCAGCTTCTACCTGCACCTTCCGGTCACAGGGACTCCCTGTGCTACCCAACTGCCATTCCCAACACCACTCTGGGAGATGCCTCCCACTCAGCTCCTGCAGAGGTGACTGGTGACTGAGGATGCTTCTGGGGGCCTCTGAGAGGGGAGGAGAGGGAAGGGGTGGTGACAAGGGTAGTGATGACACACGATCTCTTTCAGGCTGCAGAGTAGTTTCAGAGAGCTTCCAGACTGCCCACAGGGATGGATGGGAATCTTCCTGTTTGCTCAGGAATGGGTTACTCAAAACACTTAGCCTATGTGTCCTTAGCCCTACTATGCAAAAAAGAACTATAATTAGTCCTAGAGGGAACAATGAGAAAGCATCTCTTCTGGATAAAGTATGGAAACCCCCATTTTGTAGATGATACTCTTGAGGTCCAAGAAAATTATGGACTTCTCCGGAGCACAGAGAGTTTGTTAACAGTGGGAGAAAGATTAGAACCTTGGCCTCCAGTAACCCCTTTTCCTCCACATGCACCCGTGCCTGCATCCTGGGGAGTCTGGAGTCTTCTCTACGGTATTTTGTGACTGAGGGCCAGCTGCCCCATGGAATCTGGAGCACCATGCCTTTTCAAACACTTTCTTATTCCTGCCTCTTTCTCATGGGCCACCATCTCTTCCAGAAAGTCTCCTCTAAAGAACCAGCTCTGCTTTTATCATTTTTACTCTACTAATCAGCACCAATATTTAGCATTTATACTAAAGAAATGGACCTGCTGGATGTGTTTATTTGCACAGCTGCATTTAAGTTTTTATTAGGAAATTTTCACTGTGTAAAAATACATAAAGAAAAGGCAACAACACAAAAAAAGAAAGGCAACAAATATCATTGAAACTACTGCTCCAACTGAAGAAATAAGATATAAAGACAGTCAAAGCCCCCTGTGTTCACCTCCCCAGTCACACTGTCTCTCCCCCTGCAGACCCAACTGGAGACATTGACTGGTATGTTCATCACTTCCATATAGTTTTTCATACTTTAGAGACATTATTTTTTACATAAATAACATATAGGCAGTCCTCACTCTGCACAGTGGTTCAGGGGCATAAAAACAACCACACATGCTGAGACCATGCAAAATGATCTTAAAAAATCAATGGGAAAAATGACAGTTTCTTTGTGAGCTTTAAAACTTCTTGTTAGAAGGCAGGAAACCACAAATGTTGGAGAGGATGCAGAGAAAAGGGAACCCTCTTACACCGTTGGTGGGAATGTGAACTGGTGCAGCCACTCTGGAAAACCGTGTGGAGGTTCCTCAAAGAGTTAAAAATAGACCTGCCCTACGACCCAGCAATTGCACTGTTGGGGATTTACCCCAAAGATTCAGATGCAATGAAATGCCGGGACACCTGCACCCCGATGTTTCTAGCAGCAATGTCCACAATAGCCAAACTGTGGAAGGAACCTCGGTGTCCATCGGAAGATGAATGGATAAAGAAGATGTGGTCTATGTATACAATGGAATATTGCTCAGCCATTAGAAACAACAAATACCCACCATTTGCTTCAACGTGGATGGAACTGGAGGGTATTATGCTGAGTGAAGTAAGTTAATCGGAGAAGGACAAACAGTGTATGTTCTCACTCATTTGGGGAATGAAAGTGAAAGGGAATATAAGGGAAGGGAGAAGAAAAAGACTCCTAACTCGGGGAAACGAACTAGGGGTGGTGGAAGGGGAGGAGGGCGGGGGGTGGGGGTGAATGGGTGATGGGCACTGAGGCGGGCACGTGACGGGATGAGCACTGGGTGTTATTCTGTATGTTGGTAAATTGAACACCAATAAAAAATTAATTTATTAAAAAAACTTGTTAGAACATTAAAAAAATCTTACTGTAGACTATACATATACAAGGGAATTCTCTTAACAATAGTAAAAACAAATGGGGGGTAGTATGGCTGAGTACTATTCCATTGTATATATAGACCACATCTTTATCTCTTCATCTTTTGATGGACACCGAGGAACCTTCCACAGTTTGGCTATTGTGGACATTGCTGCTATAAACATTGAGGTGTAGGTGTCTCGGTTTTTCACTGTATCTGTATCTTTGGGGTGAATCCCCAGCAGTGCAATTGCTGGGTCGTAGGGCAGATCTATTTTTTTAAAATTTTTATTTATTTACGATAGTCACAGAGAGAGAGAGAGAGGCAGAGACACAGGCAGAGGGAGAAGCAGGCTCCATGCACCAGGAGCCCGACGTGGGACTCGATCCCAGGTCTCCAGGATCGCGCCCTGAACCAAAGGCAGGCGCCAAACCGCTGCGCCACCCAGGGATCCCGGCATATCTATTTTTAACTCTTTGAGGAACCTCCACACAGTTTTCCAGAGTGGCTGTACCAGTTCACATTCCCACCAACAGTACACTGGGTGTTATACTATATGTTGGCACATCAAACGCCAATAAAAAAATATACAAAAAATAGTAAAAACAATATTTAAAATATGAATGTTATCCCAATTATTCAATTTTAAACATGAGAAGCCTTGAGAATTGAAGCGTTTTATTTCTTTGTTAAAAAAAAGCTCCTCAAGAGTAGTTTGAACAGTGCTTGACTTTTTCTTCCCATCATACAAACAGTGCACATCTTCCACCTCTAGCATTTTGCTCATCTTACAATATAAAGCAAAAATATTTTCTATCTTTTCTATAAGTTTGAATCAACTTTCAGCAATTTTATCCTTTGCACTTTCAATGCTGTGACACATCTCCAAGATTTCCTTTAATGGGAAAGTTTTTGCAGGTGTCACTTCCCCTGGGCCATCTTCATCCTTTTCATCATAACCATGTCCCCATTAATGTGGATTAACTGTCTTCTAAATTAGTCTGGCCGCCTGTCTGCATTCTCCCCAGACACAGCAGTGCCCCTGCCAACAGTAAGCTATTCCCTCTATGGCTCCATTTACATTTGATTTTAATAGCACCTGTCATATTAGCAACTTTTTCTTTCTTTGCTGTGCTTCTTTCATTTTTGTTGGCCAATTTCCTCTTTTGATTATTCATTTTGATGAAATGTCACAAAGTTTATCACCAGTAGACACCAAAGCAACACAGCTGCATGCTTTGCTGTCTGTGCATGAACTGAATCACAGATGCCTGGTGATCAGTCACCCTAACCTGTGAAAGAGGTGACTTGACCGGTCGCTTATCATGATATACACCTGCTATTTATGCAGTGATTTGTGGAATGAAGACTTTGCATTAGAGTTTGTACCCTGCGCATTCACTCATAGTCAACATGGCATGATAACAAGTTTGAGCTGTGTTGTCAGGGCACTGATTTAACTAAACAGTGATAACAGAAGTCCAGGTATATGGGGGTCACGCAAAACAAGGGCTGCCTGCATTTTATACTATAAACCTATGTCTCTCAAAGCAATATATGGATTGTTCTTCATGCTTTTAAACTTAAATTTAAATGCTAATCCTACTGTATGAATATTTCTTTCTGTTCCAACACTTCTTCCTCTCTTGCTTGTTAACACATTTGTGTGGCACTCCCCTTATACCTGAAGCCAGGAGCTCTGTTTCTCCCATTGGCTGAGGAACTCCCCCAATGATGGGGGTGATCTCTTCTTTACATGAGAACCCCAAGGAGGCCCACTGAATGAAGGATGGATATGACTAGCTGCAGGAGGTTTGGATTAGAGTCACACTCCAGTTGCTAAGAAATCATGCAGGGACAGCCTGCAAGATTCTCTTGTGCAGGGACCTATCCCACATGGCATCTTGCCATGCAACAATGAGCCTTCAGGGCTGCCACTGCAGGCTTTCCCCATCTCCACTATTCATGCCCTTTAGAGTTAAATTGATTTTAATAGCATCCAATTTTCTCAAGTGCTGCAGAGACAGACAGGTTACAAAGGGAGGGTTATTCCCACCTCCTTTCCCTTCTTGAGTCCCAATGGACATTTAAAAAGTCATTTCAGCTGAAGCTTGGCCCCTAGCCCCAGGAGAGGTAATTAGGGAAACAGTATTAAGCCTGGACCTAGATGCTAAAACTATAAGCTTCCCATTGCTATTTTCATGAGGATTATGAAAGGAAGTGTCTGTGTGGGTGTCTGTGGATGGACAAGCAAGTGTGTCTGTGTGTGCATGTGTGAGTGTGTGTGTGTGTGTGCACATGTTCACATATTTGTGGTGCAAGTAAGAACACATGTAAACATGCCTGGGGATGAGGGTTGCCCCAGAAAAGATGATTATGGGGATGTATGCTGTGTAGGTGTATGTGTATCTTTTTCTTATCTGTATCCTCAGTGTTTAGCACTTTGTGGGTCTACACTAAATACGTGCTGAATAAATGTACCAACTAATCACTACTCAGTGAAGCTGTGTACTATATGCAGGCCCCATCATTCCACTGGCTTATCTCTTCCATTTCTACTTTCCTATCCGGAGAAATCTGCTGGAGTCTATATTATACCAGGGTGTGAGCAGGGCATGTTAGCAGACTGTACCCACTGCCTCTGGGGTGTGTGTGTAAGTATGTATGTGATATGAATGGGTGTCCATGAGTATGTGAGTGTGTATTTTAATCCAAAGTCAAAACCTACTGCCTAGATGTTAGCTTGCAGCCTCCGGCTGGGATCTCTATCCACTTCCTCTCATCCCTGCACCCTCCAGGCTCAGTAGTGCCCCCAGCTGCGACACTGTCCACCCTTGTGCACCCACCTCAGCAGTGTGGTAGCAGCCATATATCACACTGAGTCTGCCCCAGAACATACAAGAAATTTCTTCACATCATGTGGGCCACCTCCAAGCCTCAGCCCAGATTCCTCGGAACTGGGACGTGACTCAGTGAAGTTTCAAAGGAAAGCAAAGACTATCCCTTCCCCAATGAGTGTCGGCACCTGCAATTTTCATATATGCATGCATGTGTGATCATGTGTGCTGCCAATGCCTTGTCTGTGTCCCACATCCCAAATCAGTATCTTATGATCGTGCTACAGCGTGATTAATCTAGGATTCTTTTCTGGTGACTGATTCTGGGATGCACTGGTCAGTCTGCCTGTATTTGGAGCATATCTACTGAACAAGAACAGAGATAACAAATAGTACTATGTATGGCTTAGAACTTTGTGACTCCAATCTAGTATACATCCTAAACTCTGAAGAACTGACTGGAAGGCAGACATCCACCAGATGAGGGAATTACACAGACTAGAGGCAGCAGGAAAGCTATACAAGGAAGATGGAACTCTGTCAGGGCATGGGGAGTGAGGCAGATATGTACTCTTGAGTGTGGACAAAGGCTTTTCAAATGAGGCACCAACCAGGATGCCAGAAAGAGGTGGTTTGATATGACCAACATCTGCAAGCCAGTTTCAACTTTACTGAAATTGAGCATTCTCAACTAAGCATTCTCATTCAGCAAGAAATCTGAATTCACACACATGTAGTACTCTGAGGAAGCACACATTTGCACATCTGCTTAGCATCTGCAGAGCATTGAATGAGTGCCAGGCACTGTGCCTGGCCCAAGAAGAGACACACAAGGAGAGAAACCTTGTACAAATAAGGAAGCTGAGCCTCTGAGAGGCTGACTGTGTAAGGTCAGAGTCTAAGTAGATAGGACTGGAGCCCAGGTCTGGCCAGCACAGAACTGATTATGGTGGAGGGCAAAGGATGGGGTGGTGCTGCTAGGCTTATTGGGCAGCATATTGCTCGTGTGGCTGAATGGGCTGGCGTGTCTGGGGCTAAGGGGACACAGACAACCTGAGTGAGGACCTGTGGTTTCCCTGAAAGGCATCTTAGAGCTTCCAAGAGATATTGAGACTTCAGAGTCTGCCTCACAGCAGACTTAAGGACTTAAGAAGGTGGGGGAAGGAGATGTGGCTGCTGGGCAGTGGCCTTATTGCTGGCACCATCCGCAAGGCATCAGCAGTTGGCCTGTGAAACCTGCCTTGGGGTCTGAATCCATTTATAGGTCATCACTGTTCTCCAAGTGCCTGTTAATGGTCCCATAAAACATGTCTCATTGTGGCCAGCAGAGCTCCCCAACTCTGAAACTCCTTTAAAAACAAATTTTTAAAACCATTTCTTAATGAGAAAAGTATTCATGCTGACATTTCAAGGAGGGAATAAAGGAGGAAGGACCTCCCGGGTGCTCCGCCTGGCTGGGCAGAGGTTCTCCGCCTTCTGGAGCACAGGAAGTCTTTCCTTACTGGTCCGTAAGTGGGAAAATGTACCTGCCCATCCCGTTTCTAAGGCTGCCGAGAATCACTGGCTTATCTGAGTCCATTTCTGTGCTCCCTCTCCACCAGACATCTGTTATTCTCTCTTAAGTTTTTGTGATATCTCCTGTAGCCTGCGGACTGCTTAAAGATCTGGGTGTCTCTGGGTTATAAACCTGTGTGTGGCTTTGTTTTAATTTTGCCGCTGTTGGCCACCAAGTTTACATCTCCACACTGCTCCTGTCCCCTTTGCATTTCCAGCAGCACTCTAAACAGTTCTACATGGTTGCCTCAAGGTATCCTAAGCTTAATTAATACGCCTACAAACCTGCTGCTCCTCCTTTGATCCCCTCCCACCAATGGCATCAAATTCACTCAACACACTTATTACTACCTCCTCACAGACCTGTGGGTACTCCCATGACTGTCCTTCCAGGTAATTCTGGTGAGAAACCAAGGAATCGTGTTAAATGGCCCTCCCCATGATCCCATCCAGTTAGCTCCATGATTGTCAAATCTGCCCCTCCTGCTTCGCCTCCCCATTCTGGTTGGGACCCTCCTTGTCACTGGAGTAGATTGCTGAGTCCTTGCTGGTCTTCCTGGCTTTAAGCTGGATTCCTCCAGCTTTTAGAGGCCACTGGTATTATTCTAACTTCCACAGGGCCATTGTCACGACCTGACTCCTGCCCCTGACATAAGAGCCAGTCACTCCAGTCCAGACGGTCTCACTTCTCTTCATACACAGAACACTGCATATAGCTGGGGCTACCCTGTCTGCTGCACCTGTCAGATCCTTTGTGTCACCAATGCTATTTCCTCCAGAACAAACCTTTGCCCTTCCCCATCCAACACATACTATGGACAAATTCACACTCCACTGTGAATTCACACTCCATTCACACCTTCCTCCATTGGTGAAATCTGCTTGCACTTCCAGGCTCTACTCACAAGCTCCTATTCTGCAAAAGCCTTCCCTGGTCCCAGGATAGATAGGGACCTGTCTTCTCAAAATGCTTCATTTCCAGCTCTGCACCAGCATGTGTCACACTTTATCCTGTGTTACACCAAGTTCTTCCATGTTGTTCCCGGACACCAGTGACAAGAGTCATGATAATAATTAGCACTGATTGATTGCCCATGCTAATCACTTGGCATATATTACCTAATTTAATTCTCAAAAGGACCCTGTGAAGTAGGTAAGGTTTGTCCCTGTTTTACAGGGGAGGAAGTGGGCTTGGATGGTTTAGTCCTATGCCCAAAGTCACATAGCCAGGTGCCCTTGAGTCCCACTCTTTGCCAATCCCCCAGGCACCAGCTAGAGCCCAGGCTGTGAGGGGGATTTCAATCTGATCCTGCTGCGTCCTCCTCAGGCTCCAGCACAAAGCCAGGTGCACCAACCCTTGTGAATTAATGATGTGTTCATCCACTGGCTAAAGTACTGAAGGGACAGAAAATAGAGGATTGCCATCCTGAGTAGAAGAGAAGAGACTCCAGGGTCCCCTTAAATAGAGTGCCCAACTTCCTCCCAACCCCAGCTGTCTCTACTTAAATATTACACTTCTTCCCTGGGGCTGCTGTAACCAAGTACCACAAACAGGGTGGTCAAAAACAACACTAATTTATTCTTTTACAGCTCTGGAGGGCAGAAGTCTGAAATTAAGATGTGGGCGGGGTCACGCTCCCTCTGAAACTTCTAGGGAAGCATCCTTCCTGTATCTTGAGGTTTCTTTTTTTTTTTAAGATTTTATTTATTTATTCATGAGAGAGAGAGAGAGAGAGAGAGAGAGGCAGTGACACAGAAGGAGAATCAGGCTCCATGCAGGGAGCCCGACGTGGGACTCGATCCTGGGTCTCCAGGATCACGCCCTGGGCTGAAGACGGTGCTAAACTGCTGGGCCACCCAGGCTGCCCTGTCTTCAGGTTTCTGGCAGCTCCAGCTGCTCTCTGGCTTGTGGCTGCATCTAATCCCTGCCTCTGTCCTCATGTGGCCACCTTCCCTCTATCTCTCCAGCTTCTCCTCTTCCTATAAGGACTCCAGTCACATTGGATGAGGGCCCATCTTAACAACCTCCTCTTGGCTTGATTACACCTGCAGAGACCCTATTTCCAACAAGGTCACATTCACAGGTCCTGGGGGATTAGGACTGGGGGGTCGAAGCCATTTTGTGGACTCCATTCAACCAATAATTCTGCCTACATATCAGATCGTAACATATGAGGATATGGGTCCTTACCAGCACCAGGGATCCTGTAGTCATTCACTATTGAGATAAAAATCCCTGGGTTTGTGACAGCCTCCAAGATGTACTGCTTTCTGAGTTGATGTTGCCACATGATGAATATGTTTAAGATGTTTAACTCATGTTATTTTGAGACCCATGGACTGGCAGCTGGAGATGAAGACAGAGAGAGTGAACAAGAAGAAAGGAGTGAGTGGAGGTACCTCGGGGCTGGGTGAGCATGGCCCGTGCAGGTGCAGCTGAGGCAGCTGCTTATCAGACCCACCCGGTGTTCCATGCTGTTTGGCACCCCCTCAAGGTCCCTGCTCTTGTGGGCTCCTATCTGTTGCCAATCTGGGGTTGGCTGCTAGTGACCCTCTCCAAGCAGGGAAACCATGTTTACCAAAGTAAGATTTGCCCAACCTGTGTTGTCTATCGCTTCCCTGTTGACTGCCTCAGTTTACCCTCCCACCCAGTTTGGAAACTAGGAACACATGGATGTAAAAGTGAGAAGCTCTGTGCATCTCCATTAGGATTCTAGGTGTCTCCAGTGTGTCTGTGGGGTGCTTCTACACCGGGGAGCTCTACCGGGGAGCTCCACCCATCTTCAGAGAGCTTCAAGGACTCGACTTGTCTGTGTGATGGTCTGCTGCTCTGTCTGGGGTTCTGCAGGACCCAGAAGCTTCAAGACCTTCTGATGGGGAGTGGGAAAGGCTGGACAGAGCACTGACTGGAGGGCAGGAGCAGTGCTGGAATGTGTTGCTAAACAGCCACAGGCATGAAAGGTTATTAAACCCACTTTACAGATACAGAAACTGAGGCCAGGCTGATAAAGTACCTCCTTTCTGTGACACAGCTCACAGGTGGTGAACCAGGTCCATCCTGGCCCACAGGGAGCTGAGTCCAGGCCCCCCCATGGCCACCTTACTGCCTCTGGCCTCAGATACACTTTGTGTTGTGCAGACTCTGCATGTTGGTGAAGGTGGCTTTCTCTGCTTCTACCATGTTGGGTAAAAAGGTTTAGCCACTGTTCACTGTTCAGAGGGCTGGTAGGAAATAGCTGTTGCCCATTGTTCCAGTCCAATCCCGATTTATGTACATCCAGGGGTGTGAAGCCCAGGGCTAATACCATGCTCCTACTTAACTGTCTCTCTGTGTCTCCTTTGCTGTCCCTTCCCCAGGACTCTGGCACCAGAGCAAACACTGACTTGCCTGAGCTGGTGTTGAGCTTGGGGAGAGAGTGAGAATGGGAGGTCTACCTGTTATGCTGGCCAAGCCTCCAGGAACCAGACAGAACTTGGGGGGCAGCAAGGAAGGCCCCGCATGACCTGGAAGCAGCACCAACACTGGACTTGGTGCACACTCTGGGGCCAGGCTCCATGGATGGGTGGCAAGAATGGGGTGGGAGGAGGGAGTCAGCCTCAGAGGGTTTCAAAGCAGGGTGCTGCTTCTCCACATCTGCCCAGTACTCCCCACTCCCTGCCTTGCCTTCCTCATCTTCCCCCTCATCTTGTCCATCCTATATCTGCTCTTCTCTCTCCACCTTGCCTAGTCTATTTTATGTCTGTCTCTGCCAAGAGGTCTCTGTCTCTGTCTTTCCCTGTCTTCTCCATCCATTTCCCAAACTTGCTTTCCTCCGAAACAAAACGTAGCACCCTTGGGCTCCAGGACTAGGTTGTGAAATGGAAACCCTTGAATGTCCCCATTCAGAATGAGGCCAGGATCAGGTTCTAGTTGGAACCTCATACTTGCATGTGTGTGCACACGTGCACACACACACACACACACACACACACACACACACACACAGTTGTAGGGGCACCTGTCTTCTCTGCATACCTGGAGGAATGGCTTCCCTTCCTACTTCCCATCTGTATGCCAGGGAGTTGGCTGGACAGATGATCTTACACTGTGTCCCTGCACTCACACTGTAATTCTATGGAAATGGGTTTAAGTGACAGCACAAGGGACTCAAGGTTACAAGTCCACAAGTTCCTCTTCAGTCCTTCCAGCACTGAGTATCCGGACAGGGGTTCCAAATTCTCCAAGCACTGCCGTTTGGAGGAGGTTCTCTAGTGTCTCACAGCTGACACCCCAATTTTGTGCTGCCATAGCCTACTTTCTTCAGGTGAACCTTCACACACAGGCCTTCAAGACAAGCCCTTCTGCCACGCATGTGTTCATGTAAATTAGAATCTGCCTATAGCTCCTGGCAAACATCTGTGCTACTGCCAATCCTCTGCCCCAGGACCCCCAGGAAAAGAAGCAGCCCGAGTAAGGAACTCATCAAGGGATAGTGAGGTGACGGTGGGACAGGACTGCAAGAGGGGTGCCCAGAGGAAGGGACCCACTATGGCAGGAGGTATCTCATCAACAAGCTAGTTCCTTCACGAGACAGACTCCTGCCTGGAGACTAGGGGTACAGGTGGACTCTCAGCTTTGGAATTTCTTTGGGGAACAGAGCCTCACCCACCTGTTTAAAGAAATGAGAAGGGAAGGGAAAATGAAGTGCAGAGTTGCCTGGTACATAGTATAAATCTCAACAGGCTCCAAGGGAAGGAGGAGAAATCTCATTCATAACCTTGATGAATTTGAAACTTAATAAGGCCCAGCTAGCCCAGTGAGGGCTCATTAGTGGGAGGAGCAGAGCACTGCTCACTCCTTTCTCTTTGGGTAGCTCAGCCCCCTGTGCTCCTAGAGAAGGCTCTGGGATAATGCAACTTAACCACTAGACCATCAGCCTGCAACCCAGTGAATGTCCTCAAGCAAGTCAAAGAATGAATGGTCTCCTCTCTCTCTTCCTCCCTCCCTCCTTCCTTCCTCAGGAAGGGTATTCATCCTTCCTAACTCAGCCATAACACACTCAGCACCAGCCCTGCACAGCCCCTCTCTCAGCCACATTCCCCACCGCCACCCCCAGCCCCATAGGTGACCATTCTGTCCTTTGGGGTATACCCTGGAGTTGCATTTGTGTGCTTCTGTCCTTTAAATTTACACATGTGGTGTTGCACTGTAGACTCTACTCTTTGTCTTATTCTTTTACCTTCAGCACCATTTCTAAAGATCTACTGAGAAGCTGTATGTGCATCTAGTTCATTGTTTCTGGTTGCTGTCCAGAATTCACAGGGCTTGCCACCACATGCTACCTTTCTATTTCTCTGATGGGCCCCCACATTACCTCTACTACCAGCTGCCACAGCATCACTTCACAGAAGATCTGCACATGTCTTCCCAGTGATCTTCATGAGATCAGCCCCATAGTTCATATCCAGATTGGAGTGTGTACGTCGAAAGAGATGTGCACTCTTAATTTGCCCAAGTGCTGTGGGTTAGTAGGTCCTGCTTTGGTGGCCCTGGCCCATTTCATGGCAAATCTTTGTTTTGTTTAGTGGTTCTACAAAGATGCAGCTAAGCGTAGGCAAATGCCAGAAACCTACTGGCTGTGCCCTGCCCATTAGTGACAAAAGCCCAGTCTTCTCAGGGTCAGTGGCTCAGCTCCGGGGGCACCATTCAGATGGAATTTTCTGTTTTGTACCCCAGGGAACCCCTCCATATGAAACATAGTATGAACAATGCCCTGGAACTGTGTATTGTGCTGACCCCATTCCCTTGCCATTAGTGAAAGGGCAAATTCCCAGTGTCTCCAAAAGTGTATGGCCATAATATCCCATGCCAACCGCAGTCACTGAATCATTAAAGTTCCTTGGGAAAAGAGCATTTTTTCACTCGCCTCTTTAATTCACTTCAAGGTGAGTGACTGTGACTTTGTCTCCACCAAGGCTGCTCATTGAGAAAAGGCTAGAGAGAAGGAAAAGCTTGGATTGGAAGTCAGAGGATGCTTGAGCACTTGGCCAAGCAGAGGGACTTCTTAGTAGCCCCTCTAAAGTGCCCCCTCCCTTACCTACTCTCCTAGTATTTGCCCCTCCCTACTTGCTCAGCCCTGCCTTTCCTTCTAAGTCACAGCCAAGCCCTTTGAGGCCACCACACCACCTATGTTTCAGCCCTGGAATTGAGTTGCTCTCCTCAGACTGAGAATCAGAGTCTCAGCTTGACTGCTACTAGGGCAGCAGGTGTATCTCCCTACTGTGTTTTTGTGACCAGCTGCATCTGGGACCTAGGTTGCTAACCAGATATTCTGGAGAGACCAGCTGAATGGATTAACTTTTCAAAGTGCTGAAACTTCATTTGTCATAGCCACAAACTAGGAACAACTCAAATCAACATCAGCAGTAGAATGAGTAAACTTTCTCATTCCATCATGTATTCATATGATGGAATACTACATGCAAAGAAACAAAGAACATCAGTGATGAATTTCACATGCAATGTACTAAATAGAAGAAATTAGATATAGAAGAGTCCATTCCATTTTTATGAAGTTTAAAATCAGGCAAGATTAATCAACAATTATTAACCCACGGACTATTTTGTTTGATTTATATAACACTTCTTTACACACACACAGAGGGGATTGTTTTGAAATCAATTCTAGACATCATATCATTTCATCCATAAGCATTTATCAGTCATAAACTAATATAGTTATTAGACATAGACTAATAGATTAGTCTATGATCATAGAAGTCAGAATAGTAGTTACGTTTGGAGGAAAGATTTGATGGGAACGGGGCATAAGGGAGTTTTCTTGGGTGCAAGAAATGTTACATGGTGATAGTCATGTAGGGATAACTTGATATATTTCAAAATTCAGCAAACACTTGAACAGATATTTCTCCAAAGAAGATGTATAAATGGCCAATAAAATAAGCACATGAAATGATTCTCGGGATCATTAGTCATTAGGGAAATATAAATTAAAGCCACCATGAGATACCACTTCACTCCCACTAGGGTGACTATAATAAAAAAAGATGACAATAACAAGTGCTGGCCAAGACATGGAGAAATTGGAACCCTTGTATAGTGCTGGTGGGAATGTAACATGGTGCAGCCACTTTGGAAAACAGTTTAGCATTCCCTCAAAACATTAAAGATAATCATATGACCCAGAACTCTAGTCCTGGGTATATACTCAAGAGAATTGAAAATTTATGTCCACACAAAAACTTGCACACAAATATTATTCACAATAGCTAAAATGTAGAAACAACTCAATGTCCATAAACTGAGAAGCAGATAAACGAAATGTGGTATACCCATACAATTGTTGCATTCTCCAACCATAAAAAGAAATAAAGTACCTATGCAAACCCCAACATGACTTAACCTTGAAAACATTATGCTAAGTGAAGGAAGCCAGACACAAAATGTCATATATTGTATGATTCTTTTTACATGAAATTGCCAGAACAGGCAAATCCGTGGAGACAGAAAGTAGATTTAGCGGTTGCCAGGGGTGAAGAGCAGGGAAGAACAAACAGGGAGTGACTTTGAGGGTGATATAATATTCTGAATTAGGTAGCAGTAATGGCTGCACAACTGATGAATATACTGAAATTACTGAAAATTTAAAACTGCGAATTTTGTGGAATGTGAATGAACTATCTTAATAAAGCTGCCGTAAAAAATCCATTGAGCTGTACACAAGATTTTGCACGTTACTTTATGTAAGTTATACATAAGTAAATAAGTTTTAAAAAATTTGCCGGAAAGCAAAAGTTGAAAACTCAGTGCTAAGGGTTAAAAGAGTGAAACAGAACAAGTCTACAACTCTCTACTATGTGTGTAAACTCAAAATCACATACATATGAAGCAACATTGCATTTCTGTTAGGATTCATGCTGAAGTCAATGATACATCCTAGATTGTCTTTCCAAGAATCCTAATTTCTGCTTCTGATTTGAATTCTTCCCTAAGCCCTGGGCATGGGCTCCTGGCCCCAATTCCCAATCAGACCTCACCTGAATTTATTTCCCAGTGCTGAATCCAGATCCCAGAGGTCCTACCTACAATCAGTACTGACTGCTGCCCCACCTGCCTTCTGAATTGAACCTTCTCTTAGAATGCCCTTGGCCAAATCCAAACATCATTGAACTTGTGATGATCCTAACCTTTCCTGTGCGCATGTTGACCAGGACTTCCTGACCTTCTTTAGGGCAACCTTTGGTACTGGGTCAGTGTCCCAAGCCCACTCCAACCTGAAGACTGTGTCCCCACCCTCCTGGCTAGATGAGATATACCCAGGATTCAGGGTGACTTTTACTGCAGCCTACTGGTGTCTAGGCTGAAATGCCCAGGATCAGGAAAGGCTGTGTTTTAGCTTTACCCTACTGACAAGGTGTACACCTTGCCACACATGTGGTAGACTATCTGGAGCATTTGAAATGACAGACAATGGCACTTACCCTATCAAGTGAATGGATTGGTAATGAGCAATCCTCTAGATTGTCCAGAGACTGATTTTTCTTGAGCATCCCTCAAGAGGCTCTATACTGCAGTGTAGATCTCACCGAAGAAAATTGTACAATTACTGTGTATTGGTTGAGCCTCTTGGTTGCAGACAACAGAATCCTCTCTAGACAGTTTAAACAAAGAGCAGTTTAGTAAGGTATATAGAGAGAGCTCACAGAATCATCTGAACTGCTCAAGAGACAGTCTTACGTTCAGCTGCTGGAGACAAATGCATTAACAAATGTCAGAACTGGCCTTTTAAGGGAATCTACGCTTCCATGACAGTCAGCAAATGGCCATCAAGCACCACAGAACCACGCCAGCAAAATGGGTGCCCCCTACCCCAGGGTCTCATTTAACTCGGTTTCCAATCAATCAAAATCTCAGTGGCACTTAATTAGAACTAATACTGGAAGCTAGGGGTAGGGTAACCAACCATTCCAGGCTGCCCAAGACTGAGAGTTTTCCAAGATGTAGGACTTAACAGTGCTAAAACCAGAAAAGTCTCAGGCAAACTGGAGTGAGTTGGTTCCTAGCTAGGAAATGTGGTGTTTCAGGACTCTATATTGGGAACATAGGGAATTGTCAAAATTCAAAGAGGAGGTTAATTGATTTGGGGCAGCCGCAATAACAGATAATCTCTAAACTACATGAGAAAAATAAGTTATGATCACCATTTGTTGAGTATTTACTATAGGCGTGTGCTTGCTGAGTGCTTTATTATTACTATTGTTATTATTTTATTATTATTATCTCTTTTAATCTTCTCCACAAACGTATGAAATTGTATTATTTGTCCAAGGCTCTTATACTGTTTTGGGGGGAGATGGGCAATAAACAAAGAAGTAAATAAATGGGGGTATGTTGAAGAGTAAGGGAGAAAAGAACAAGGCAAGACCACAGTCAGGAAGGGGTGGCTATTATAGCTAGAGTGTGCAGGAAAGGCATTTCTGGGGAGGTGACATTTGAGCTTAGACCTGAGTGATGAGAAGGAGGAAGGGGACACATAACCATCTGGGGACAGGATGCTATAGCCAGAGGGAAAAGCAAATGCCAAAGCCTTGAGGTGGGAATGGAACATACAGGGAACAGAAAGGAGTTCAACGTGGCTGCAACAGAGCACAAGAGTAGTGAGATATAAAATGAGACTCGGGTCTGGTTGACTACAGTACGGAGATGGATTTTATTTTAAGATCAATAGAAAGCTAGTCAAGGGCTTTAAGCAGGGGTGTGGTATAATTTGATTTTCATTTTATAGCTAAGGTCACAAAGCTAGTGAATGGGAAATGAAATTTGAAGCCAGATATATATCACTGCAGAGCCTTGCTTTCAACTGCCATGCAAGTGGACTCCATCGGGATTGATAAGCAAGTGCCTCTGTGTATTGGTATTCACACATGTTCATTCTGTGTATCTACACATGTATGTGTGGATTCTACAGAATTGGTTCTCGACCAAGGGTGATTCTTGCCCCCACCCTCCAGGGATATTTGGCAATGCCTATAGACATTTTTGGTTGTTACATGTTGAGGGGGGGTTGCTGCCAGCATCCCATGGGTAGAGGCCAGGCATGCTGATAAACACCCCACAATGCACAAGATAGCCCCTACAATAAAGAATGATCTGGTCCAAATGTCAATCCTGCTCCACAGTGAATGGAATAGACATCTTCTTACATGTGCAATGATGGGTCAGCTCAAATTAAACCTGAGACTCCTTCCAATTCTCTCAGTATGTGTACTTTTCTTAGGAGACGGCTTTCAAAGCTGGCAGCATGCCAATTCCCAAGCAGCCAGCCAGAGAACAATACACCAAGCAATACTGGCAGCAAGCTGGTGGATGGAGATGGGCCTGGCTCTGTGGAGTAAGATGGGCTCTCCCTAGGCTTCCCAACACTCAGTCCGGGCATTGGGGCTGGAAGCCTCAGAGGGTGACCACACTGCAGTTACATTTGAACCCACTGTGTCTACTCCCAGAGGTCCCACTCTCTAGTGACATCTGAACACATCACCCCTGCTGCACACCAGATTCCCCATTCATGGAGACCCTTGGTGCATGCACACGCACCTTCCACTTACCAACACCATAGACAGACTACACATCAGATAGAGATAGTACATCATACCCACTAAAATGGATTGAGTGTTTTCCATGTGCCACTTGCTGTGCTAAACGCTTTTATACAGTATCTTTTTATTTGGTTTTCTTCCAAAGCAAACCTCGAAACAAAAATTTGGGAGCAAGTAGTTTCATTGGGAAGTGATCCAGGAATTACTATGATAGAATGGAGAAGTAAGATAGCAAAGGGAGAGAAGCCCATTTATGGCTATTAATGAAGGAGTTACTACTCTGGGCAACTGGAGCTGATGCCCACTGGGATCCTCTGGAGACTATGTGTAACACAGCCCAGGGTTGTCTCCCACTCAGAAGAGAGGAAGCTGGGGTATTTAGCCACCAACTTCTGTACTTTTTGTTAATGTCCAGGAGACATCAACTCTGGCTTTTCCTGCCTCCTGTAGCCCAGACACTTCTAGCCCCCAAAAAAGCACTGTCAGGGGCTCCAAAAGCAGGGGGGCAGGTAGAGGAACCACATGCAGGTAACCTCCAGGCAGGCTGAGGGGTTGTGGTAGGCACCAGCAGCAGCTGCTACATCTCCCACCCCACTAAGAAAGGTATTAAGAGCACTCCATTTTAAATGGGACAACAGGGGCTGGAAGAGTTTACATAAACTTTCCCAAGGCTACACAATTAATGAGGTATGGAATCAGAATTCAAACTCAAGTCTGTCTGACAACAGAGCCCACATTCTTACCCACTATATTAGCTTCCTGAGGTTGCCATAACAAAGTACTACAGACTAGGTGGCTTAAACAACAGAAATCTACCATCTCACAGTTCTGGAATCTTGAAGTCTGGGATGAAGGTATCAGCAGGTTGATTCCTTCTGGAAGACTCTGAAGGAGACTCTGTTTCATGACTCTCTCTTAGCTTCTGGTGGTTTGCTGGTAATCTCTGGCATTCCTTGGCTTGTGAATATATCACCTCTTATCTTTGTTTTTATCTTCACATGATGTTCTACTTCATGTGAAGGTCTCTGTGTCCAAATTTCCCCTTTTACTAAGGACCTTAGTCATATTGGATGGGGGCTCACCCTAATGACCTGTCTTAACTTAATTTAATTGCAACAACTCTATGTCCAGATAAGGTCACATTCACAGGCTCTGGGGGTTAGGACTTAAGAATATGAATTTTGAGGGAACACAATTCAACCCATAACATCCACCATGCTTGCTGCTGCCCCTCCATACTCCATGAACCTTGTTTTTTCTGCACACCCTTTTTTTTATCCTTTGAGCTTATCCATTGCATCCTGGACAAAGTGCCCTTTCATTTATGTCCCCAGCTGCTTTTGGTGGCCCTACCAGCAGGCATTGAGTGTGACTGGGTCACAGCCAGAGAGTACAGCACTGCATGGGATGGAAGAAATCCAGGGAGGAGCCTCATGGAGGGGGCTTGGGCCCGAGGTCCAACCCACTGTCACCTTAATCACCAAGATTAAATCACCAAATACAATAAAGAAAAGTATTATGGAAATAAAACACTGCCAAAAATCTTTCTAAAATTGCGAGTGCATGCAACGAGCAGTCTGGGTTTATAAAGAACAAATTATGCCAGACACACTTGATTGTGCCTTTGAGGGATCTAAGAAATTAAGGGATGGGAACGATGGGAGAGATGCAATACATCTTGATTTTAATACAGCAATTGATACATTGTCTTGTGGAATTGTCCCTGCAAAATTAATTCAAATTGGCTTGGTGAGGAGAACTATCCCCGAGGTTGAAAACCAGTGGAAAGATAAACAAACAAATAATGATTAAGGAGAAAACCAAAGTCCACAGCCCTGAGGTAGGGAAAGGAGGGAGGGTAATGTGAGAGAGGGGAAGCCTGGCTTGTCTGTCAGATTCAGGAATGTGCAGAGGTGTAAAAGGGAGGCCGTGTTTGTTTGGAGAAATGGGGAAGGGCTAAAGGGCTACTGAGAGCAAGGTTGACCAGAAGCCTGCAGGACAGTGGGCTTCTCCAACCACTAGATGGCCATATGGCCCATCTGAAGAGATTAGGACATTGGGGCTACACCCTAAAGAAACCCACAGCCTGCATGGGGTGAACTCACTAGAAATAAAGACAGTTGACTTCAGCAGCAGTGTCAGGTACTAAGCTTTGGTTTAGGTTTTTGCCTTTCCAAATGCACAACATTTGAAGTGAAGTCACCCATTCTTCAGAACCATAGAAACCTGGCTTGGGCTCAGAGTGTTGGAGCTGGCAGGGGGCTTAGTGAAGGGGCTCCTCTTTGCACAGATGGGGAAGCTCATGACCCAAACAGAGAGAAAAAATGGAGATCTGTGGGCCCAGGACTCAGTTCCAATGTTCATAGAGCTGGGATAAAGCCCAGGAAACACCATTTCTAACAGGTTTATCAGGGATGATTCTGGTCTGGATAATACTGAAAACCACAGGCCTGCATTCACTCCTGATCCTTCCTCCCTCATACTTTCTTTTTTTTCCCTCCCTTCCTTTCCCTTTCTTCCTTCCTTCTTTCTTTCCTTCCTTCCATCCTTCCTTTCCTACCAAAACATTTTTGTTCTGTGCCTATCTTATGGAAGGCATTGCCCCAGGTTCTAGGGACACAGAGGTAGAAGGTGATTACACTCTTTGAGAAGCAGTTGGAATACTCAGTTGGGAGAGTTTACAGGAAGCACAGGGAATAGAGATCATATTAAAAAATACCATGCAAACATCACCCAAAAAATCCAGGAAGATGGAAAGTATAGAACAAAGACTTGGTTTTCTTAATAAATATACTGCAAGGAACAAGAATAAGAGAGAATCTCTAGATTAAAGGGGACTGAAGAAACAAATCAGTCAATTACATGTGAGACATTACCTGCATCCTGATTTGAACAAACTGTTAAAAAGAGCATTCATGAGACAACGAGAAAATTTTGAACATTTGTGGATATTTGATGATTTTAAGTAGTTAAGAGGTATGTTGATGATCTTGTGGTTATTTTTTTAAAGAATCCTTACCATTTACATAAATACTAAAATATTTATAAGTGAAATTATATGATGCATAGAATTGGCTTCAAACTAACTCTGTGTGTGCATGTGTGTATGAGTGTGTGTGTGTGTGTGCGCGCACATGTGTATGTAAGGTGGTGTGGTCTCTAGTGTCTAGATTAAACAAGCTTGCCCATGAGTTGATAATTGTAGCTGATGATGGGTATATGAGTGTTCATTATACTATTATCCATAATCTGTTGTATGCTTAAATTTTTCATAATAGAAGTGAAAGAAAGAAAGAAGAAAGAAGAAAGGAAGGAAAGAGAAAGAAGGCAGGAGGGGAGGAAAGAAATGCAGATGATAATTAAGTCATCCTAGTCAACTAGGATGAAATCCTAGACTGATGACCAGATAGGCTAAATCACAGAGGGTCTACTGCTATGGTGGCAGGGCTCAACTCAGAGAGGACTAGCCATCAATCAGGCCAGGAAGAAAGAGGGGAAGTGGGAACCCACATCAAGAGAGTATGGACCTGTGCAGGCCACTGGAGAGTACCTGATATCCAGAGCTGGCTATGCTGCTCTCAGGAGCTCAGGGATTCTGGTAGATGAAGGGAGTAACCAAAAGATTTCAAACAGAGGAGGCGTGGAGAGGCACACATTTTGCTGAGTTCACTTGGGCTTCTCTACAGAGATTGGACTGGGACAGGGAGACCAAATGAAGGAAAACAAGTTATGGCCACTACAAGGGTCCAGATGAGAGGTGAGAAGAGTCAGGACCAAAGCACAGCAGTGAGAAGGGGACTCTGGAGATATTTAAGGTGTAGGATCTACAGGGTTTAGTGTCCAGCTGAAGGAAGATGTTTAGGATGGGTTTCTTGTTGGATGCCTAAGGGAGGTGGTGATATCATCTCTCAGCCATAATGGGGTGTACAGGCAGAGGACCAGGTAGGGTAAGAGGTGAGAGATTCATCTGGACATCTTGCATTTGTGGGATAGCCATGGGGGAGGGTTCATACATGGTTGGTTGTACAAGACTACAGCTCAGAAGAGAGGTTTACACCAGAAGATGGACATAGTCTTTAGGAAAGAGAGAAGAAAGGAG
This sequence comes from Canis lupus baileyi, assembly GCF_048164855.1. Taxonomy (NCBI): domain Eukaryota; kingdom Metazoa; phylum Chordata; class Mammalia; order Carnivora; family Canidae; genus Canis; species Canis lupus. Next base: position 62,914,527 of record NC_132844.1, on the reverse strand, counting down.
AGGAGAGCAGGACAGGGGAGGGGAAAGAAGGAAGCCCAAATCAGTGGAGAAACATTGAAACCCTAGGGAGTCAGGGGCATAAAAAGCCTGAACGCAATCCCAGTCTTCTGTTTTCTGCCACCCCCCCCCCAACAGCTTCTGTCCTGTGATTGTCCACTCAAGTTTCGAGGTCTACTGGATCAGTACTGACTGCTGACAGTGGCTTTCTTCCAGTTCCTACACTCATCATCCCTGCCAGGTGATTCTTCCACCTGTTGGTGGAGCGAGTCTTGCTCAGGAAGCTGATGGATGCCTCCATCGCCAAAGCCCACTATCCTGAGCATCAGCTCAGCCATCCTCTCCTGTGTATCATTTCTCTGCTCATGACTTTCACATGTTCTGGGGCGTGTGGTCCTGGCTTGGTCATCAGGCATTTGTGTAAAGTTGGACATTTATTTAACCTCTCCTAAGCCCATTTCCTCTTCTATAAAATGATGATAATCGTCCTGACTTCCTAAGTACCACACTATATGAATAGTACTTAATTATATATATATATACACCTCCAAAAATGCCATTGGTGTTGTCATCGTTCCCCTTGTTCCCACACACCTGTCTCATGCACACATGAGCAACCCCTGTTCTGTTTCAATGGCACCTGCAGACAGCACCTGGTTCCTGTTTTCCTAGATACTAAGCGCCTGCCTGGCCCTCCCCTTGAATGTTGACACTCGTTGTGCTCTTGGGCTATCTCCGGGTCTTCATTGGCCTGGCTTCCCTCCTAATTCAGAATTTTGGCCTCTCTAGCTCCTTACCCTGAACCACTAACCTTCTGAGAACAGTGGCCCAGCAGGACCTAAAGAGTCTCCAGTGATCTCAAAGCATTTCACATACTTGCCAGAAAGTTAGCAGAGCATAGCTGTTTGTAATACTGATTTTCCCAGCTTCTAACCACTAACATGATGGAGAAGTAAGGGAAGACTGTCAGAGATATTATCCCCAAACCCCACATGAACATAGCAGTGACTACAACTGGGGATTGGAGTGACTCCCAGGTAGGAGGCTGCTTGAGAAGGCCTGACCAGAGCAAGGAAAACTACACTTCCCATTCTCTTTTGCACAAACAAAATAAGAAACCCACTTGTGCTGGTGAAGGCTGACTCCCTCCTTTGTGATATCACTAGACATTATGGAGATGGGCACTTTCTAAAGCATTTATTTAAGAGCCATTTACCGGGAGCCCACCATGAGGCACGTACTAACTGCTAAAATTGAATTTATTTCCTGTATTAAATCTCAGGAAAGATTGGGAAGCCTGGTCAGTGAAGCCTCCAGGTAGAATTTCTATGCCTTTACAGAATAAAACGTGTATTGCTTAGTGTGCTGCTATTTATTGTTCCTGTGGCTTCCTCAGAGGGAAAAAAAATAAGATTTCAGCCTCACAGTGCTCTGGCCAACAAGGGGGCTGTATTATCTTAGTGATTAGCTTGAAGGAGCAGGAGTTGTCTTTTGTTTTCCTGAAGCCACCTTAATTCACTGCAGTGGTTCATTTGGAGTGGTATTTTAGGAGAGACAGAAGGTTGTTGCTGTTTTCATTCATTTATTTGTTTAAAATAGTATTCACCCATTTTTATTTTTTAAAAGTAGGTTCCATGCCCAACGTGGGGTTGCAACTCATGACCCCTGAGATCAAGAGTCGCATGTTCTACCAATTGAGCCAGACAGGTGCCCCAGTTGTTGCTGTTTTTAAAGATCAACTGGAAGTAAGAGATTGATTGGATTATCTAGAAAAAAATTTTGGATCATAGAATCAGCTAATTAGTCCCCAGTATCTATTCTCCCTTCCTCCTCTCAGCAATCGAATCTCCCGTGTCTCAGCTCTGGCTTCCCATCAGCACACATCCCCCAGTCTCCCCTGCAGCTGGCCATGGGGCCAAGGTCTTGTCAATGTATTTAAGGAGAAATGCTGTCCTCGACTTATGGGTCCTGCCCTTGAAATATGTAGGTGTCCGTGCCATTTGATTAGCTGGACATAGTGCCCATGATTCAGAGGTGACCATATGGATAAGAGCGATGTTCTAGAGGAGGAGTGTGGGTCCCCAGATGACCGTAGAGAGCTGAGCCATCTACCCACCATGGACCATCTGCTGGCCTCTGGTTGGTCACAGAAGAGAAAAGTAAATGCACTGAAGTTCTATGGTCTTTTGTCACAGCAGCTTAGCCTATACCCTACCTAATACCTTCTTTACCATAGTAAAATTATGAAAATCCAAAGTTCTTTGTATACCTTTTATACAAATTACCACACTCTCCTCCTCCCTCACCCCCAAACTCACAACTGCTTACATTCCAACTGCTCTGGGCAGCATACCAAAGAGTCCTAGCACAGCAACTTTGCTCAGTTTAGGCTCTTTTACATTCTAACTGCTGGAAGAGCAATCATTTCCCTGCAAAACTTTAAAATGTATGCAGTAAGCCATAAACAGCTTACTTCTGAAAACATAGTTTACCCTTGAGAAGTGCAAGTTTTCCATGTGTTAATCACTCTGTTTTGGAGAGTATGTTTGAGTTATAGAAATACATGTTAGAGCAGTGAGGTGGCTTCTGTTTATATTGAATGTTCTCTAGAGTGCCATATCACACCAAAGGACTCTTGGAATCGACTCTTGCCCTGCCCAGGCTGCTCAGTCTCTGGCTGTTTTGGTTAAGACTTTAACCAAAAAAGTGTGGGATAATTTTTGCTTGACAAGTAATAGCTCAGCAAGGTGATAGGTGGGGTGGGGATTATACAATCTAAAGAAATTATATTTCCTTTCATGTTAGAAGAGAGAAGAATAAAATCACAGTCATAAAATTTTTAAAAATCCTTGTCAGGCAATCCTTTAGGCAGGAGAAAGGTGTTGAGAAATCAAGCAAATAATGACAGCATGCCACGGACTCCCAGAAGGTTGGGTGTCACTTGCATAAGCAGCCTGAGAAAAAGAAAGGACCCAGTCAGGATGAAAATTAAATAAAAGCCAGATTGTGGTGGGTGAGAAGAAATGAATCCACCTTTGATCTAGGTGTCTGTTAGGCTGAGGAGCTCACAAAATGAACAAACCCCTTTATTGAAACAGAGATAATGGTGCTGATATGATAGCTCCTGCCACCTTCACTGACCCTGCCCAGCAGTGGAGAGGCCTTCGGGGGCAGCCAGGCCCAGCCAGACCCTTTGCCAGTTCTGACTCAGGCAGCCTGCGCAGCACTGGACTCCAGTCTGGCCACTCAGTAGAGCCAAGTTTATAGCCATGACACCAAATGCACCTGTAGTGAGTCTTAAATATGCCAGCATCCACCAAGTAGCCTCCCCTGAGCTCCTCAGCAACCTGACAGATGGAAAACACTGGATTGATGCCATACAGACCCGGGTTCAAATCTTCTGCTACTTTGTAGTTGAATAATCTCGAACAAATTACTTAATAATTTTCTCTATCTCCCCCTCTGTTAATTCACAGAATTGTTTAAGGATTAATGGAAGTGTGGGATATGAAATGCCTGCCCTTCTGTGGAGGTGAACCCCTTTTCTTCTTTGTTGGTCATCAGATTCATAAGGTCCCTGCCCTGCCCTGAAGCCTGGGTCCCTCAATCTTTGTCCACTTATTCTGTTCCTGATGGGGCCTCCTTTCAATACTCTGAACTTACCCAGATCCCTGTGAAAACTGCCTTCCTCTTACTCCCCACCACACCCCTGTTGTGGGTCAGCCTTATATCCAGGAAGCTCTGGGCCACCAGCCCCATGCTGTCCTCCTGGGCCAGCCTGTACCCCCAGAGACTAAGATGCTGAGCTTACCCCATGGAAGCCCAGAGGGAGGGGTTGCCTGGGAGGAGTGAGCTGAGGAAAGCTTCCCAGGCTTTCTCACTGCATGCCCGGGTAGCAAACCTGTTAGTGGACTTCAGATCTTGTCTCTGCTACTTCACAACCATATGAGTTGTAAGGCACCTTTCCTCTGGACTTCTTATGAGGTAAGTACATGTCCTCATTTAAATCTGTTGGACTCCAATCTGCTGTAACCTACAACCAAAGAGACCCACCATTCACAAGAGGGCTGCATCTAAAGCACTTGTCACCCTGGCAAGACACTATTTCCTCACAACACGTTCTACTGTGTGACTCCTGATTCTCCTTCCAGCGGGGTCTATGCTGGCCTGTCCATCTGCAACCCTCCCTCTTGGTTTTCAGTGCCACTTGCTTCCCATCAGTCTCTGCGCTGCCCAGTTACACTCCACCTCCTTCTCCATCAAGGCCAAGACCAGGGTAGACTGGTCAGAGATTGGAAAATGGTTTGATAGTGGGATCAGGGCATAATGAATGCTTTTCTGGCTCTGGACAAGACCGAGGACTCGCTCCCACTCAAATGAGCTGTCACTCAGACAAACACTGTGTACCCCTTAGATGGGGAAGTGATACAGTGGGGAGGGGGACACTCAAGGATTTCTTGCTAATTGTTGCTGTCAGCTTCTCCCAGGAGGAATAAGAGGTGCCTTGAGGGGTCAGGGATTGAACCAACCAATTGCCCATCTAGCGTTATTGTCACATGGCTTTCCATTGACATGATGTTTCAGGATAAGACTTCTCTCTGACTCTGGCTCTCCAGTTGGGTCAGTCAGTAATGATTCAGCACCTACTATGTGCCAAGCACTGTGCCAGGTTTGTTCTTGAGGGCACCTCTGGCTCTGCTGCATCAACCTGCTTTTATCATACAGCACCTACTGGGGACACCACTCAGCAGAAGAAACAAAATAGTCTTTGAGCCTTCTTGCTCTTAATGAAGTAAAGACCTTAAGTGTCAAAAATGGAAGAGAATTTGGGGACCATGTGTTCTGATGTTTCTCAAGTGTTAGTGGGAAAAGCCTTTTTTAAAGTGAAATCTTAATCATTAATCAATACTGAGTAAGAAGCAGGCAGAGGGGGAATGCCCTGGTTGACATGGGGGAGATGCGATGCCCCCTCTGCCTTTTGCTCCCTTAGGAAGCCCCACAGAAATATCCATAGACCCCAGTGGAGACCTCTGGCCAGGTGATGGTCATGGTTCTGTTCCCTGCTCAGATTACATGCAGAATCCAAATAATGTCATTTGCATTCCTCGCGGTATTCCAAACATAGTATAAAGAATATTGAACCCATCCAACTCTTAGAGGTTTATGGAGGAGAAAATTAAAACCTGGGAGGGGAAGTGACACGTCCAGGACCCCAGCCTAGGCTCCTCATTGGACCTTTTCCCACCACACGCTACCAACTGAAAGGCACTCCGTGCCTCTCTCCACTTATGTCCTGAGCACAATGTCCCATCTGGCTGTTCAGGATCCTGGAAAGTGAGTCCCTTTACATGAGACAGAGGCCACGAGCAAGGGTGTCGGGTGAAAGGTCACAGTGCTGGGGCCGGCGGGGGACAGTAGAACTTTGACCCCGAGCTCTGGCTGTCCAGGACAACAAAGGCTCAGCTGCCAGTGTAATTATGGGCCTGTCATTATTCATTAGCTCTGCACACGAACTGGCAGGGGTGCAGATGCAAGAGGCATGAGGGAAACTGGGAACATGAGAAGGAACTCAATGACTGGGGCCCTGGGGAGAGCAGACATGCCGACCATGCTGATTTGGGCACCCCACCCCCTCACCCCCCTACTCACTCCCCTGACCCCAGCTGTCCCCTTAGTGTCCAGAGAATGGTCAGAAAGAGGCCCTGGGCCCTAGTCCTCCATCCTGTGCCAACTGTGGGCCCTTGGGCACTGTAGTCTGCCTCCCTACTCCCCTGTGGCTGCCACAAGTCACTCATTCACATGCTCTTTCATTCAACAAATATCTATTAAATACTTACTATGTGCTGGCATTTTTCTAGACACTGGGGATATAATAGTGACAAAGGTCTAAATTTGGGTGGAGTGGTCAGAGAAAGCCTGAAGAGGTGACATTGGAGCAGGGACCTGAATGAAGTGGAGGGAGGGGGATCCTGGTACAAAAGGCCTGGGGCAGGGCTGCAATGTGCCTAGTATGCTGAGGGAGAGCCAGGTGGTGGAGCAGAATGAGGAAGGGAGAGGGGTGGGCAGTGAGGTCAGATTCATACTCCGGGAACAGGTGTGAGGAGCAGGGGCCTGAACAGGCTGGTCCAGCAATCCAGGTGTGGGATGTGGTAGCCAGATTAGAGAGGTACAGTGGTGTGGTAAGAAGTGCTCAGAGTCTTGTCTTTACACAGCTTATGTTTTATACATTCTGACAGCTCATCATCTCCCTCAGGGATTGTTCCCCATCAAGATGTTGTCTGTCCCAGATCAAAGAGTGACGAAGGGACTTAGGATTTCTCTCAGGGCTCTCCCCCCATAGAGATGTCTCTCATCACACTCCCTTTGCTTCTCCAAGGGGGACTCTTCCCAGGCCGGGGGGGAGGCCAGACATCTGACCCAGAGTGGGCTTCCAGGAGCTGGCAGCAGGACAGCATGGGTGGGGAGGGATCAGGTCGGTGTCCAGGAGCACAGGTAGGTAAGCAATGGCCCCACGGATGACAGAGATGCTCAGGACACAGAGGGACCATAGCCAGGGCCGCCACAAGTGGTAGGTGGGGGGACCTGGAATGGCCCCTTCCTTGTGGCACGGGCTTGGAATTTTATGACTGCGACCTCTGCACCCCTAGTGCTGGACTGCTTGAGCCAAACACCTTGCTCACACATATGACCACATGCCAGGATCAAGGCTGCCAGACCGTTCTCATGACAGGAGCCTGGGCTTGTAGTGGGACCGTTTGCCTGCTCCTCTCCACTCCTTCCCTTGCATATTTAGCCAAAGTGGCACTTTTAGAAAATAACAAGCCTTGGTCAACATACGGGCTGCCATTTTGGAGGAAAGACATGAGAGTTTACCCATGTCAGTGAAGAGTAGGAGATAAATGATATGGTATTGAACTAGAGAGTGGTATCAAACAGATCATGATTTTATTTATTTATTTATTTATTTGCATGAGCAAAAAAAAGATGGATCATGGAAAGTTTCCTGAGGTGCCAGCAGGAGCTTCTAAGCCTGGCATGAGGATTCAGATCCCTTGTGTATATTTCTCCCCTCGACCAGATGTAAAGCCCCCCAGCTCCCACCCTGTCCATAGCTATCATAGCTGATGCTCTTTTGGTGCCTGCTAAATGAATGGATGAAGAAATGAAGAGAGGCTAGCCGCTTCTACTCCCATGCCCAGCACAGTGCCTCAGGCATGGAGGAAAGTAAGTTGAATATTGTCAAGATGATTACATTTACCCATCCTAGGTCCCACTCCCCTTGCAATCTAAGAGTCTACTCACAGTTTCCTAAGGTGAGAGCTAACCAAACAAAGGCTACAGAAAGGAAGTCCCACTGTCGGGGGCTGAGAAGGTGTTACTTATTACCCCTTCAGGCCAATATACTAACATCCTTTGACAGGTGCCTTCTGGAGATGAGCTTGCTGGGGGAGATGGCTGAGGATAGTTTGGATACTTTTCAAATCTTAGGATAACTACACACTTGGCTTAGCATAGGCGTGGCCCCCCTATAGGAGGAAGATCCTACCCAGACAATCAGAGTCACAGCCCTTGGGCAGGGGGGCTGTGAGAAGCAGGTTCTGGGGGCTTCTCTGGTCCAGTAACAATGAAAATAGTAGTTACTAACATCTTGATGGGGCTTTCCAGGGCATACGATGCTGTCTCACACCTTCTCTCTGACCTCACTGCACCTGGGAGGGAAAAGGCCAGTGCGGCTTGCCACTTCACCCTCAGAGATTTCAGAAGGGCCAAATGGCGCCCTCAGTGCTGCTGAAAATAAGAACCAAGACTGGATTTGAGCCCTGATTATCCAATTCCAAATCCTCAGTCCCCGCCATTGCACCACGGAGCTCCCTCTGACAGTATAAAGTTCAGAGCAGGAGGGGACGTGAATGATCATGTATCCTAAGCCCCTCATTTAGCTGAGGCCCAGGAAGGAAGGAAGGAATGGGGTCCCTGTGCCTGGGGTCCCGCCCTGTGCACACATCTGGCCACATATTCCCATTCCCCTAATGTTCTCCATCCCCTTGACATTTGTCCCACCATCTCTATTTTACTCTCCAGACCGTGTTTCCTCTGCATCACAAGACAGCTGTGGCAGTTTACAGCTGTTTACCAGCAGCCAGATAGAGGAGGAACCTAAGTGGAATATAAACTATTGAATTAAATTCACCTCTTCAAATGCCGCCCAGATTCGCTCTACCTGAGAATTTCAATCAATGCTGGTAACTTCCTTTTGCCCCCTAAATGGAAAGTAACAGACGCAATTCTGCTTGCCGCTGGAGCTGTGCTGCCACTGCGGCAGGTGCACGTAGAAGGGAAAGGGGTGTTCGTGTGGATGGGTATCACAATAAGTCACCTGAAGATGCAGCTCTCTTGAGCTTCAGGCAATGCCATTAAGCAGGTGGGGAAACAGCTTCATTTCCCAGAGCCTGAGTATTAGAGGCACCCATGGGGCATTGGTGGAGGCTCTCAGGAAGACAGAGGCTGGGGTTCTGTCCTTCAGGACACTTTTTTAGGGACTCAAGGAGACAGGGGATGTCGAGGAGGAATGGCAGGGGATGTCGAGGAGGAATGGCAGGGGGAAAGGAACACGAATTTCCTCCCAGCACCAAAACGTGGGTAAGGCTCATACCCAAACAAGCTGCCAGCAACCCACGCACTGATAACAGGCCAAAGGGATGAAACATGGGCCTTCAAATTTTTATAGCACAAGATGGCCCTGGTCTGGGGGTTCCTGGTTCTGATCCCGGTTCTACTATTTATTAACCATGTGATCTCCTTAGGCAGGTCATTTATCTTTGGCTCCCTTTCTCTCCCTATAAAATTATGGGAGGCAAAAGCTTTTTGAGAACTGTCAAGTGCCATACAATTGTGAGCTACAAATATACTGGGGGCGGAGGGGGGGGGCGGAAGAGGAGCACCCTGAGAGATTTTCCTCTAGATCCCACAGACTCTAGGATTGGCCTCTGGATGCAGATGGGACAAGAGGGACCAAGGCCCACCTGTACTTGGAGGATGGGCTTGGCCAGGGTGGCCATCCCGGAAGTGTCCTCTGGGAGGCAACAGAGAAGGTGCCATGGAGCTTGGATACCCTGGTTCCTCTCTGCCCCAGAGTCCTTGGGGTGTAAGGGTAGAGGGAGGCCTAGGGTTGTGACTATGTCACTGTGTTAGAAAGGCAAAGTGCTGGAGTTTCACAGGACCCACTGTGGCCCTGTTTGCTGGTGATCTCTACTGCTTTTTGTGGGGTCCCATTGCCTTTCCGTTCCCCCAAAGTCTGGGTCTTCTTTCAAGATGAGCCCCCCAGAAAACAAGACACTTATCGGTCTTCCTTCCCTCATAACTCTTTCCCTCCTCAGAATGGGCTCTCTTGACTGGTCAACAGACACTTCTAAGCCCCTCTTCTTGAGAGCAATAGAAACTACCTTACTTAAGGCACAAGAAAAACAAGACAAAAATAATAATTGAGCACCTGTTAAGAACCAGACACTGTCAGCTAGTTTATAGACACTAATCTAATTTACTCCACATAATAAACAGTTAAAGTGGGTTCACTTATTTTTTGAATAAAGAAACAGGTACAGAGAGGTTAGATATCTTTTACAAGATCATATAGGTGGTAAAGTTATAGAGCAGGGATTTGGGAAACCTAAGTTCTCTGACTCCAATACCCATATCCTTTCCAGCATGCTAGCCACCTAAAAGCATGAGGATGCTTGGGGAGGCAAACGCCAGAAAAACTGGAAACTGCAAAGAACCATTATAGAACCTAGACTGGGCTTCTTCCTCCATTCTGGATCTCTCTATGATAATAAGCCTCCTGGGGGGCAAGTCTGTACTTTACTGAGTCCTTTTGGGGGATCCCCAAGGTGCCTGTGTTTCTCTCTTACATCCTCATCCCCATTCACTCCCTTGTTTCTCAGCAAGTCTATGCTGCTTCAGGTGGGGTTTTTTCCCCACTAGCAAAGTTATTTTCCCATCTTTATTCCAAACGTGATATGTGAGTACATACGGGTCCATAGATGCTGAATGTGAGCACACAGTACCCCCTTTAAACCTCCGCACATCCTTAGGGCAGGTACTGGTGTCTCTGATTCTTGGGCAGGGTAACCGAAGCCCAGAATCACCAAGTAAGCTGCCCAGTGTCACACAGACAGCCAATCCTCCACCTCAGCTTTGTGTAGTTCTCTGGAACTCTGTAGGTCTCTGGGATGTTAACCCCACTCATAGGGTTCCATCAGAAAGACAACCCGCTTCACCATCTTCTCCACTCTGAATGCCTGACTCTTCCTGCTAATTTAATATAGAGAAGTAAATCTATACCAAACACCCGCCCCTGGCACTGTGCTGGGATAGAACAAAAATATGTAATGTGCCTTAACACAAACATGACCTCCTTTTGGTCCTGCAACATCCTTTGGGCCTGTCCCCTCCTACCACCCTACCCATGTCCCTTTCCATCTCCCTTGAGCACCTCTCTATTTGTACTTGTCTGTAAATGCAAGTGCTCTCTGCAGAGCTCCATTTCCAGCCCCTTCTCTCCTCATCCTCCATCAGGGCCGGCAAATCTGAGGAACCCAGGAGGCAGGCATGCAGCAATGCACACAGAAGGCTGAGTGTCAAATGGTAGCTGCTGTGCAACAGCCAGGTAATACTCCTGCCTGGTTACAGGCCTTGAACCATCACTTGGCCCAACAAAGCGCCCAAACAAAGCACAACACTGGCAACCCCTGTGAAGCCTAGAGCTGCTGATTTGCCCCTTGTTCAGGTTTCTGGTTTCCCAGGACTATTGCATCTATCTCAAGCATCCGAAAGTGGCCAAAATCAAATCCACAATCCCCTTTTCTCAGCATCCTCCTGCCTGCATTCTGCAATCCTTCTCTTTCAAGTCATTCTAGCTACAATACTGGGTCCTATTGGGTCCTGTCTCCCTCCACATTTGTTGACCACATCCTGCTAATTGACCATCTCTCCCTCTCCAACCTAAGCTGCCCTACTTCAGGCTGTTACCCCTCCGCTGGAATATTGTCACAGCCTCCTTCCTCAGTCTCGCTCCCTTCCCATCCATCCCCCCATCACAGTCAAGTCATTGACCCGAACTACAAGTCTAGGGCTACTTCTGGTTTACAAGCCATAGCCTGTAGGAAGACTCAATCTCCTTAGCTCAACATTTAGGACCCTCCCCCAGTGAGCAGCATACCCCTTCAGAGCCCCCATAGCCCTCACTTCATTTTCTGGACACAGTAAACTGTTCGTACTTATCCTGCATATACCATGGCCTATAACACTGCCAAGTCTCTACTCCTATTACTCCCTCTGCCTGGAGGGCCTCCTACCCTTTCAACCTCCCCTTTGCCCAATAAACTGCTACCTTTGCTGAAATCATACATTAGTGCCACCTCCTCTGAGAAGTCTTCCTTGGTATTCCTCAAGTCTGAATCAGGCAGCCTCCTTGTCCCTTTCCTGTATCAAGGCACCACTCACAGGATTTTAACATTTCGTGTTTGCTGTCTGTAACCACATGTGGCTGACATTGGAGTTGTCTACCCAACACCATCACCCCTTTTCCTGATTTTATTCAAGCAGGGAAATGCTCAGCCCAAGGGAGAGTGACTGTAGGAGTAGTTAACACTATGAGTCAAATACTGTGTTAAGCACTTCCTTACTTCGTCTTTAAGGTCTCATTAACACCATTTTAGGTGATAGGGAAACTGAGGAGAGATGTTAAGCATCTTGCCTAAGGTTGTGTAACTAAGAATTGGTGGAGTCAGGATTTGAACTTGGCCATCTGGTTCCAGAGGCTGTACTCTTAATGGAGATGCTACACTGCCTTTCTCGTGAACAGTGCACCACAACTGGCCATGGCAGCCGGCTATAACATCATGTTCCTATCTGCCTGCGATTGGCGCAGGAACAGGCATGTGACCTGGAATGCCTGATGGGATATAAAAAGAAATCAGCTGAAGGGGAGGTGGGTAGGGGGATGAGGTAACTGGGTGATGGGCATTAAGGAAGGCATGTGATATGATGAGCACTGGGTGCTATATGCAACTGATGAATTATTGAAAACTATGCCTAAAACTAATGATCTATATGTTGACTAATTGAACTAAAATAAAAATAAAAATAAGTCAGATGAAAACTTCTAGGAAGGCTATTTTTCCCTAATAAAAGAGAGAAGTGAAGGTCCCTGACCTACCTCCCTCTGTCTTTGGACATTGGTTCTTGGTAGTATTGCTGGGCTGATGAGCCAGCAGCCTCTGCAGACCCCAGTCCCAAACTTCTTTCTTGTTTCATGAGATAATGGGTGTCAGTATTGCTTAAGCCATGATTAGATGAGCATTCTGTTACCTGCAACCCCACCATATACTTCAGTCCCTGGAATAGTGCCTAGAACATAGTGAGCCTTCCATAAAGGGCTGCTTAATGAAAAACAAAAGCATGGGTATACGTGGCCATACAAGTTAAACTCAGAGCACTGCATGAATTGCAGACACATTAATTTCTCTGAGCCTGTTTTCTCAACTAGGGGCTGAGCTCAGTGAATTCAGTTGGGTTACCACTGTTTCCACTTTCAAGTATAAGAAAAGATAAAGTTGAGGTGCGTGAGATCCCCTCACAATCATCCATTGCTAATCCTTGGCAAACTGACAGAGCCTGTCCAAGGGCAACAAGTTCTGAGGGAAAGTTCAAAGAAGCATATCACAGAAGAGGGAATGGTTGGGGCTCACCCTGGGGCCAGTCTCTGAACAAAGAGAGCTGCAAAGACCCCTTCTTTCTTGACCTTTGAGCTAAGCCTATAAAATCAGGAAGCATCAAGGGACCCTGGGTGGGTGATACAATTGGTTAAGTGTCCAACTCATGATTTCGGCTCAGGTCATGGTCTTGGAGTTTTGAGATCAAGCCCCACATTGGGCTCCATGGTTAGCACAGAGTCTGCTTGAGATTCCAATTGAGAGTCTCTCTGCCCCTCCCCCTGCGCACATTCCCTCTCTCAAATAAATAAATAAAATCTTTAAAAAATAAAATAAGGAAGCACTGGGATGACTTTCTTTGTTCACTGTGGATTCCTGAGGGGTACCCAGGGGCCTTCCATTCATCCACCACCAGCAGCTAGCAATAACTCCAGAGACCCAGTGCACAAACTTCACTTTCTTTGTTGGATTAACCAGTCAGATTAGACCAATGGGGATCACTGATCCACCAGCCAGTGTCACTCATGGGTTCCAAAGGAGTTGGGACGATGTCTGAAGCACCCCAACGTTGCAAGCCAGCCCTTGGCCAAGCCTCCATGCCTGCCCCCTTGCTGTCGATGGGCACCTTTGTGGGGCCTTATGTGAAACTGGCCCCCAGCTCCATGTTCACTCCCATTTCCCCATCAAAAGTCTGCACTCTGAGAGGTCTAACATCAGTCAGCTGTGTGTTAATGTGAAATGAAGTCTTTATCTGGATGATTTGCTCACTGAATCTCCTCTCCCCTAAGGTGCCTTTGATTCATCTTGCAAGCTTTGTGTCAGTTCTCTACCATTGCTTTGCACTGTTTAGCTCTTATATTATTTATTTTTCACTTGTTTTCTAGTTCCCCAATTATACTGTAAATTCCTCTAAGACAATACCAATATCTTCTACCCATACTTAGGATTCAGGTATTTGTTCAACCGTCTATTCAACATCTGTTGGGTTTATCCTAGGTACAAAGCTCTGTGCTAGGTCTGAGTTTTCAAAAATGAATAAAGCACAGCCCCTACTTTCTAGATCTTACAGCCAGTCTATGTGGGGGAGACAAGCTATAGATGCAGATAATTATGTCCCTGTTCCTTGAATGTCCACAGATTCATCCCCTTACGTGCTAACTTCTTTCTTGGCCACCTCTACCCCCTACCAGCCTTTATTTCAGCTAGTCTGGGTAAGTCTGTTTCTTGTAATCAAGACAAACCAATTACAATATCCCCCCCAGGCAATACATGTTTGAACTGACTCTTAAAGAATCAGTCTAAGGGAAATAAGGGCACGGGGAGGATATTCCTGGCAAAGGGGACAGCACGAGCAGCAGCAAGGAGGCCAAGAACAGTCTGTTGTGCGCAATGCCAAACACATGTGCATTCATTTCTATTTTCAGGACTTCATTGTGGAATGGAAGGCTTTGTCCACAGGAAAGCAATCCTAAGCATCAAAAGGCTGATTAGAAAAGGTATTTTGGGACATGCGTAGGGAGAAAAGTCCCTTCCAGGGAGCCTGCAAAATCACACTGGGTAGGCAGCTATCTCCAAAGACCGATGCTGAAGGTGAATCCTGCTGATTCACAGCAACTCATTTGATGGCCAAAGATGCACCAGTAAGAGGGAACAGCCTAACCACAGCAGCCAAAGTCCTGGGAGGATAAAAAAGTTCTCAAAGAGGGAACAACTAAGCTGAAAGGGACCCTAAGATCATTCCATCCAGCTGAATCCTGATGGCTTCACACCAAGATGGGAGGAATGTGGGACCAACACCCAGACTTTTACTCCCTGAGAAATATCATTTCACCAGGAATTTGATACTTACACATAAAAGGAATACAGACTCCCAAAGCTTTCGAGTGTAGGAGTTTAGGGAGTATTAATATGATAAGAAGCTAGATTTGATCCACTCTCCAGCTTCCCAGAAAAAGCTGGCTCTAGTATACTCAGCCAAGTGACACATGCTCTAAAACAATCCCAAGCATCTAAACAAGGCAATGTTATCCCCATTCCCCTGCCAGGCTCCACTGGGATGCCAACTAGTTCTTCATCTCCCAAGCCCAGCTTCTGGGAAGTCTACATTTGCTAAAAGGCTGGTAAGAGTCAACTTAATTCTATAGAAATTAATTGAAGACCTACCGTGTAAAGCCCTGTCATTGGAAAAGTATGAAGAGCTCAGATATTCTTACTTGGGACCCATCCCAATCATCCAATTCCAGAGGATCAAATGTGGTTAACAAGGACACTCTTGCCCTGTGAGGACATTCACCCGAAGCTCTGGCTTCCATCCAGCCCAGCGGATTGTCTTTCCATGACCTAAAGTGGCATCCTGCTTTCCTCTCACTTATCAGGAGCCACAGACCTAATTTGCCTCTTAAAAAGTGGTGCCCCACTGCCCACCTTCAGCTATAAAGATGGCTACCATAGGGCAAAACATGCCCACTCGAGTATAAGATCAATGAAGGCAAAATCTCACCTCAATTATTGTTTAACTCCCAGAACCTAAGACAGTGCCCAGCACATAGTTGTTGTTCAGTAAATGTTTATTGAATGAGTAAAATAATTTGGAGACTGCACTTGTATTTCATTGGTCCACATCATGCATAATTAAACCATGTAACTAGAGTGACAAGTAGCATTCGCCCAGGCACATCTGGGAACAAACACAACCAGTTCCTGTGAGTGTATAACTCAATAGGGGAAAGCAGAAGTGAGAACTGGAATCCCAGTCCTCAGGGCTTGGGGGCTTCGGGCACTGATGAGTGTGCATCCCAGACAGGCAAAGGTTAGTTAAGAGAGGCATTACTTTCATTAATGTACAGAGTGAGAAGTATTTCAGTGGAGGCACAGACAAAGCAATGGTGTCAAGATGTGGGGAGGAAGTTCCTCAAAGGAGACATCTAGTAAGTTGGTCTTAAGTTTGCCAAACAAGAGAAGGACAGTGAGGGGACATTCCAAGCTTAGGAGAAAGCACCTATCATGACACTACACGTGGAAAAGCATGTGAATGATATCATACCTATGACGGCTGTGCAGGCCTATGTACCCCAGGACACCTGGCAAAATGTTCATGGCAGCCCTGTTGAGCAGGAAAAAAACCCTCAAAACAACAGCAGGAGAATGTCCTTTAAAATATGATATAATTACATAATGAAATACTACACAGTAGTGAAAAAGAATGAATTATAGCTACAAACCATGTCTTGGGAGAATCTTAGGAATATAAAGTCAATCAAGAGAATAGCAGAAGAATTTGTACAGTATGACTCCACTTATAAAATGCTAAAAAATGTGTAAAACTGGATGTCTTTTGTTGTTGTAGATACAATAAAAATGGTACACAGTGAGGAGGCAGGTGTGGCTGGAGCAGAGAGAATGGCAGTAAGGGTCAGGGAAGGTGACATCAGGGACTGCTGAGGCAGGCATGAAGGGTTAGGGGCCCTAGTCATCATAAGGCCTTGGGGTTTTTCCTGTGAGTCAGGTGGAAAATTGGTGCAGGGATTTGAGCAGAGGAATGACCTGAACTGACCTGTGTTTTTAAAGTCTGTATGTATTTCTAGGGAGCGCCTGGGTAGTTCCATTGGTTGAGCAGCCAACTCTTGATTTTGGCTCAGGTCATGAACTCAGGGCTCTGGGATTGAGCCCTGTGTCAGGCTCAGCTTTTGGTGGGGAGTCTGCCTGAGTTTCTATCTCTCCTTCTCCCTCTGCTACTTCTCCCTCTCCCTCTCTCTTTTTTTCTCTCAAATGAATAAATGAATCTTTAAAAAAATAAATAAAAAATAAACTCCATATGTATTTCTGAATTATGTCCATGTACCATGGAACAGGTAAATTGCATACATAATAAGACATATACCAAACAGTAGAAATATCACATATCACACACTAATATACCAAGCCATAAAATACACTTAAGATGAAGGTCTTTGTTAATAACCGTGGATATACATTCACATCTCAGGTAGCCTTCCTGGTGATTCTGAAATGTAAAGTCTGGCTCCATCACTAATGTTTTAATCTCATCACATAGCTGACCTGGGAGAAGCAAAATATCAGCTCCCTGTTTTTCTGTGTCCATGTGCGCTTGCATTACAGGTATTATCTTCAAGCTGTGATTTTTTTGTAGGGATACCTTTAAGCTGTTTGCCCTTTTGTGAAGGGTTAGCTTAATTAACACTTGATAAAGTAATCTGTAAATGCTCATCACAACACCCACATTACAGCAATGCACGTGGTGAAAGCAAATGCCTCAGACACCCCTGATGTCCACCCCAGCACATCCCCTGTGTCTCTGAGACTCTATGTAATAAATATAACATGAAATCCCCTGAACTGGCTGGCTTGTAAGGTGACTACAAGCCTGTGGATATCAGGTCTGAATAAGAAAGGTATGTGCAAACAATGTCCTGATCAGAGAAGGGGGTGCAGAATCCCGGGCTTTGAATAGGGAGAGTCTAAGACAGTGCTGTCTATTTAGGGGATCACTAGCCACATGTGGCCATTGAACCCTTAATGTGGCTAGCCCAAACTGAGATGAGCCGTAAGTGTAAAATACTCACTAGAGTTCAAAGACTTAGTAAACAGTATGTAAACATACCTCATTAATTTTTATACAGAGTACAGGTTGAGATAATATTTTTCACAATATTGGTTAAGTATAAGTATTGGTATTAAGTGTATTATTAAAATTAATTTCACCTTTTTTCTTTTTGTTTAATGTGGCTACTAGAAAATTTTAAATTGCATATGTGACTCAAATTTGTGGCTCATGTTAGATTTCTATTAAACAGCACTGGTCTAGAGGAAAATCCAGTACCCCAAGTTATGAACATGTCCAAATTTATCAGCATCACCACACATCTTATTCCAATTGGTCTTGCCTACCATATTCTCAGGAATGGCCCTGATAAGTAAGGAAGCCTTTATGGCACATTGTGAAGGACCCACAGGTGGTGCCCTGTGAACCAAGTATGTGATATGTGCTAGACCAGGGGTCAGAAGGCCAAGTTGACCTTGGAAATATTGCTGGCATGTCACTTTCCTCATCTGTAAAAATGTGAAGAGGATTATTTCTATAGTCTCCTATCTTTCTACCTCTTTCCAGAAGTATTTGCATTTTTAAAGGGAAGTTTCTAGAGGACAATGTTTAACCCAAATTAATAAGTGCCAAATGGCAAAACTTTAGGCCCAGTGGAGGATAAGCTGGATCCCTTCAGATCATAATTCAGAATCCATATGAACCCGATGAACATATGGGAAATCACAAGAAGTGGCAGGCTGGATCAGGGATTCCAGGTGGGTCTGTAGTTCCCTTCATTTGTACCACCAAGCACATACTGTTGGTCTAGACTGCTTGCACAAGCCATTTCATGAACATGCTTTCTTCTGACAAACATGCATATATCTCCTTAAGTGTGAGGACCTGCATGCACACACAGCGTGACCACTTATGCAGTATTCACACTTTCCTGCACTTTTCTCAGGTATCATGGTCAGCAGCTTCCCACTCTAAGGGGAAAGCAGCATTCACCTAGAGAGACACAGAAACAGGAAGAGATTCCCAGGGGTCCTCGGGAAGCAGGCAGCATACAGCCAGGTCATGCCCAGAGTTTTGGTCCAAGACCAGCAAGACAGTGTAGCAGAGGCTGCAGGGAATCCAGAGACAAACCAAGAATGAGCTGGCAGGCCCTGGGAGAAGTGGCAAAACTGATTGCAAACCTCAGCCAGACAATGTGAGGCAATTAGGGCAAAATGAAGAGTCCCAGTTATCACAGAGGGCCAGAGCCATGGTCCTGGCTCTGAAAAGTGAAGGGGAAAAAGGCATCTACTAGGAAATAAGATATTTACTTCAGACTAGAGAAGATAGGAGAGAAGGCACAATGGAGACAGGAGGGATCGTCATGTTCATATGTCTCCTCCATTTGATGCCCGTGGACTGCTAGACCATTCACAATGCTTTGAAGACAGAGAGATAAAATAAAAAGAAGCTCCCTGTGAACCATAATCCAAATTCTTTTCAATTCCAGATTTCACCTCCTCCATGAAGTTTTCCTTCCTCCAATAACTGCAGTCTCAATGACCTTCTGCAAATTTCCGATGTAACTTACAGAAGATATCCAGGACCAGAATCTAAGAAGGGAAATCATTTGAACACTTTATGCGAACGCAAGTTAGTTTATGATTGTTTATTTTTTATTAGAAAAAAAAAACAGCCGACTCACTTGCTTTTTTTTAATACTTATTAATTTATTTGTGAGAGATTGAGAGCAGGGAGGAGGGGCAGAAGGAGAAGAGAGAGAGAATCCCAAGCAGACACACTGCTAAGCACAGAGCCTGATGCAGGGCTCGATCCCAGGATTCTGTGACTAGACCCTGAGACCATGACCTGAGCCTAAATCAAGAGTCAGACACCAAATTGACTGAGCCATCCAGGCACCTCAACTCACTTGCTTTTAAGTTAAGAACAGGAAGCATGAAATTTTGTGAAATTAGTGCTAGACAAAATATATGCCCCCTGAAGATTGGGAGAAAGAGAAAAAGGAATGAGAGTGGAGGAAGAAGAAGAAGAAGAGAGAGAGAGAGAGAGAGAAGTAGGAAGAGAGAAATAACTATATGAAGGAAGAGCTAGAGAAGAAGGGAAAGTCGGGAAGACCTGTTGCACATGAAGAATGTCACTTTTGAGAAGAATGTGCATTCTGCTGTGAGAGGTTCTGTGCATGTCTATGAGGTCAAGTTGTTGGCTAGAATTGCTTAGGTCTTCTGTACTCTTGCTGATTTGATGCCCACTTGTATCAGTCACTGAGAAAGGAGTATTGGAGTCTCCAATCATAATCGTATGTTTTCAGTTTCTTCCTCCATTTTTACCAATTTTTGTCTAATGTACTTGTAAACTCTGTTTACAACTCTGTTGTTAGGTGCACTTAGAATTTAAAATAGTTTTCAGTGAATTAACCCCTTTTATCATTCCGTAATGTTCCTCTTCTCCCTCGTGATTTTTCTTATTCTGTTTATTTTAATCCAGCCACTTCAGTTATCTTTTCTTTAATTGTGGTAAAATATGCACAAAATTTACCATCCTAACCATTTTTAAGTATTCAGTAGTGCTAAGTACATTCACACTGTTGTGCAACGAATCTCCAGGACTTTTTCATCTTGCAAAACTGAAACTTTATACCTATTAAATAACATCTCTCCCATTTCCTCCTCCCCTTAGCCTGTGACAACTATTCTTTTACTTTCTGTGTCTACAATTTGATTACTCTGGATACCTTGTATACATGGAATCATACAGTATTTGTTTTTTCTATGATTGATTTATTACACTCAGCATAATGTTCTCAAAGTTTATCATATCATAGTGTTATGTTAGAATATCCTTCTTTTTTAAGATTGAATAATATTCCATTGTAAGTGTAGACCATATTGTGTTTACTTATTCATCTGTCAATGGACCTTTGGGTTACTTACATCTCTTGACTATTGTGGATGCTGCTATGAACATGAGTGTACAAATAAATAGCTCTTCATGACTCTGATTTCAATTATTTTGGATGTATACCCAGAAGTGGAATTGCTTTAAATTTTTTGCTGAACTGCTATACTGCTTTCCATAGTGGCTGCACCATTTTACATCACTTCAGTTATTTAATGATTAATATTTGAATGGTATATCTCTTCCATCATTTACTTTTTACCCATTTGTGTTTTTATATTCAAGGTGTGTCTCTTGTCACGGCATATATTGGGATGCTGTTCTGTTATCTGTTCTGACAATCTCTGTTAACTGGGAAGTTTAGAACATTTACATTTAATGTAATTTACTATAATTCGCATTTAATGTAACTCAACCAATGTGGTTGAATTTAGGCTTTCCATTTTATTAGTTTTTTGTTCTTCTCTGTTTTTGTTCCTTCGTTTCCTCTTTCCTGCCATTGTTTGCATTATATTTTAATTTACCTATTGACTTTTTAAACTACATCTCTTTATGTTATTTTTTTAATGGTTGCTCTAGGAAATATAATATACACATCTAATTTTTCACAGTCTACCTAGATTTAATAGCCTACCACTTCGAGCAAAATGTAAATATAGGAATGTCAGTTTTAAAGTTGTATACAAGTGTAGAAGACAAGGTGAAGAACAGTACATATTGTTTGCTTAATATTTATGTGGTAGATATAGATGAGCACAAGTTTGAACATGCTTATTGTATTTCTGGAAGAATACACAAGAAATTGTTAATAGTAACTGCCTTGAGGAGGGCACAGGTAAAGGAGACAATAATGGGAAAAGAGTTGCATCTCCCTGTAAATCTCTTTGCACTTTTTTAACCAAGTTGTTATGTTACCTCTTCAATACATAATTCATAAAAAGATTTATTCTGTGATCCAAAAAGCCCTTTGACATATTAATGGTGCCATAACAATTGTTAATGGCTTTATGATGGCTTAAATTCCTAAAATTTCAAAGATTCCCTTCTTAAAAGGATAATCCTTAGTGATGGAATCAGTGAGCAGAGCAAACTCTCTCAAATAGTAAGATGGAGTTAAATTAAAAGTCCCAGATTCCCTTTGCTATCTCACCTCCCATCTTTCTCAGTGTGGTGGATGCTTCAACATTCAACCTCCAGTGACTGGTATCAGAAAATCAGGGCTGGCCGTCCCAATCCTTTTGCCACTGACTAGATAATGGGTAAGCATAGAGAGTAGGTCTGGCAAATACAATCTGAGAGAAGTTCCCCGGGACACCTTCTGAGAGCTTCATTGCTTTTAAGACAAAGACTCCATGAAAGGCCCATTTCTGCCTCTGGATTACATTGTCAGGATGTGAAGCCTGGAACTGCTACAATTACATGAAGGTAGAATCCTACCACTTGCTCTCTGCTCATTATGTGACTAATACATTCCCTCTCAGTTTGAGGTTTAAGATTATTCTGTTAATTGCAGCTGACAGTTTTCTACCTGAGGTATCATTATTCCTTCATTCTCCATATAGGCCCTTATAATTCTAACATATGATCAAGATTCAGAATTATTATTCCAGGCCAGCAGGTCATAACCTTGGTTGCATATTAGACTTACCTAGGGTTTTTTAATGCTTATGCCCAGGCCCTGCTCCTACAGATTGTGATTTAATCAATCAAAGGTATGCCCTCAGCTTCTGGAGTGTTCAGTACTCCCCAGGTGATTACAATTACTATGTTAGCTGAGATTCTCTATAGTCCAAGCGTACTTTATAATATTGAGTGTGCGTGGAAATCCCCTGGGGGACTTCTAAACTACAGCTGATTCATCAGGACCGGGCCAGGGCTTGGCATTTGCTACTGATCTGAGGACCACAATCTGGTGAAAGGCACTAAGCTGAGCTTTCAGGATCATCTCTCAAGACTGCATCACAGGATTGGACCACTTGAGGAGCTGCTGCCTTCCCTCAGTCAGGAAGTTTCCATATCAGACATCTGCCCCCTGCAGCTGTCAGTGGCAGAACTTGGTACCTGTGCCATGATGCCCATTGTCAAAACACTGCCTACCTCTCTGCTCAGCAACTCAGTTCTGAATCAAAATCTTACCCTGCTTGGTGGATCCTGAAATCACACCCTAAATCCTCCTGCAATAATGCCTAGGAAATGTCATTTTTAGCTTCTCAGACTCAGCACACTGGTGAGAGGTTGAAAAAAGTGTTGAATGAGCCCCTTGTCAGGAACCACCACAGTGCCAGAAGAGTCACTCTAATTTACTGGAGCCCCAAATCCCACCATTTGAAAGTAATTTCTCAAGACTAACTATTTTTTTGTATATTTTTTATTGGAGTTTGATTTGCCAACATATAGCATAACACCCAGTGCTCGTCCCATCAAGTGCCCCCCTCAGAGCCCGTCAGCCATTCACCCCCACCCCCCGCCCTCCTTCCCTTCCACCACCCCTAGTTCGTTTCCCAGAGTTAGGAGTCTTCATGTTCTGTCTCCCTTTCTGATATTTCCCACACATTTCTTCTCCCTTCCCTTATATTCCCTTTCACTATTATTTATATTCCCCAAATAAATGAGAACATATAATGTTTGTCCTTCTCTGATTGACTTACTTCACTCAGCATAATACCCTCCAGTTCCATCCATGTTGAAGCAAATGGTGGGTATTTGTCGTTTCTAATGGCTGAGTAATATTCCATTGTATATATAGACCACAGCTTCTTGATCCATTCTTCTTTTGATGGACACTTAGGCTCCTTCCACAGTTTGGCTATTGTGGACATTGCTGCTATAAACATTGGGGTGCAGATGTCCTGCCGTTTCACTGCATCAGTATCTTTGGGGTAAATCCCCAGCAGTGCAATTGCTGGGTCATAGGGCAGGTCTATTTTTAACTCTTTGAGGAACCTCCACACCGTTTTCCAGAGTGGCTGGCTGCACCAGTTCACATTCCCACCAACAGTGCAAGGGGGTTCCCCTTTCTCCACATCCTCTCCAACATTTGTTGTTTCCTGTCTTGTTAATTTTCACCATTCTCACTGGTGTGAGGTGGTATCTCATTGTGGTTTTGATTTGTATTTCCCTGATGGCAAGTGATGCAGAGCATTTTCTCATGTGCTTGTTGGCCATGTGTATGTCTTCTTTGGTGAAATTTCTGTTCATGTCTTTTGCCCATTTCATGATTGGATTGTTTGTTTCCTGGCTGTTGAGTTTAATAAGTTTTTTATAGATCTTGGATACTAGCCCTGTCTCTGATATGTCATTTGCAAATATCTCCTCCCATTCTGTAGGTTGTCTTTTAGTTTTGTTGACTGTTTCTTTTACTGTGCATAAGCTTTTTATCTTGATTAAGTACCAATGATTTATTTTGCGTTTGTTTCCCTTGCCTTCATAGATGTATCTTGCAAGAAGTTGCTGTGGCCGAGTTCAAAAAGGGTGTTGTCTGTGTTCTCCTCTAGGGTTTTGATGGATTCTTGTCTCACATTTAGATCATTCATCCATTTTGAGTTTATCTTTGTGTATGGTGTAAGAGAATGGTCTAGTTTCATTCTTCTGCACGTGCCTGTCCAATTTTTCCAGCACCATTTATTGAAAAGACTGTCCTTTTTCCAGTGGATAGTCTTTTCTGCTTTATCAAATATTAGTTGACCATAGAGTTGAGGGCCCATTTCTGGGTTCTCTATTCTGTTTAACTGATCTGAAAGAAATTGAGGAAGACACAAAGAGATGGAAAAATATTCCATGCTCATGGATTGGAAGAATTAATATTGTGAAAATGTCAATGCTACCCAGGGCAATTTACACATTTAATACAGTCCCTATCAAAATACTATGGACTTTCTTCAGAAAGTTGGAACAAATCATCTTAAGGTTTGTGTGGAAACAGAAAACACCCCGAATAGCCAGGAGAACATTGAAAAAGAAAACCAGAGCTGGGGGCATCACAATGCCAGATTTCAGGTTGTACTACAAAACTGTGATCATCAAGACAGTGTGGTACTGGCACAGAAACAGACACATAGATCAAGATTAACTATTGTCAATGAAAGCACAAGCTTATCCATGGCAGCATGGTTTGTACTAGCAAAGGACCAGAAACAAACTTAGAAGACTGGTTGAATACTCACTGTATACTCCTGTAATGGAACCCACACAGCAGTTGGAAAAAAAAAAAACAAGGTAGCTTTCAAGGGACTGATAACTGAAGGATCTATAAGAGACACTAAAAAGTAAAATGTAAAAAAGCAAGATGCTACAATTTGTACTAAAAGGGGGAAAGGGAATTTATGTACATTTATATTAGCAGAGATTCTAAACACAAAACAGGGATCAGCTAGCAATTCATAGAGAGGAACTGGGCAGTTAGAGAATGCAGTGGGAGGGAGATTTTTCACCACATGCCCGGTTTAAACTTTTGGATTTTGTACCTATCATATAAATAAGTATAATCTGCTTTGTAAAAATAAAAACTAATCCAGTTTATAAAAACCCTATGCAAGATGTAACACAGGCATGCATGCTTTCATTCATGTGCTCAACAAAGACTATCTAGGGCCCACTCTAGTCCTTGTTCCCAGTTCTATGGAAGGACCATCGTACAGTCCCTCAGGCTATGAAGCCCCAGAATGCCAGTGTGATGGGTACAACTGTAGAGGTGGGTATGCAGTGCCTGAGGGCACTGAGGAGGGGTGATTGGTTCAGTCGGATGGGACCACAGGCAAGTTTGATCCAGAAGACATTATTTGAGCTGAGACTTGAGGGGAGGCATAGGCTTGTGTTTGATGGAGAACATTCTGGTCAAGGAGAACACCCCGAGGAAGGGCACAGTACACAGTATGCTTAATGATCACACACAGTACAGTCTGATCTAGCGATGGATATGCAAACAAGGTGGTGTATGTGTGTGTGCATGCATGCATGCACATACATGTGTTGCATCTCCATGAGCCTTTCCACCTCAGTGTGTGACAATGCACAAAGAAAATCTTCATGGGATGGCCCCTGACATCAGCAAGCATTGCATCTGAGCTTCCCAACTGTGGAGCAGTGGTCTATTCTTCTGACCGAATCCAGCTGGACATTGCCAAACAGAGCAAGTGGGCCTAGAAGGAGACCCAGCTGTGGTTGACACTGGTTTACCTAGTTACATGTTGAAGTGAGGGGGAAAAAAAAGGACTGACCATCTCTGTTCCTAAAATGCCATTGTGATATTTGGGGCTTTGTCTGAAGAAACAGGTTCACGCTTTGAAGGTATGGTGTGTCCCCCACCAGCACCTCCATGTCACCGCTGGGCTGAAGGAAGGCAGAACTCAACCTAGAGAAGTCTCTTTCTGCATTCTCTTACCTTCTCCTTCTTGGGATCCCCTTCTGCTGCAGGGAGTAAAGAGAGATCCAAGCAGTGATGTGGCAGTGGTCCAGATGAAAGACAAATGCACTCTGGAAAAGGTCTGGGGGATATAATAGAGGAGCACCATCTGCACTGAGCTTGGATGGGCAACAAGTCCTTGGTTGGGAATAGGAGGAGAATATCTGGATACAACATGAGTATCAGGAAAGGAGAGAGACAAGAAATAGTAAGCAGATGGAAAAAATGGAGGCATCTAGTGGGAGAAAAGGCCAAACAGATAGAACTCTGGGACAGAATGAAGTGATGCCCAGAGGCGGCACGTTAGTTCCCCAGCACTGCCAAAGCAAAGTGCCACAAAGTGGGCGGCTTAAAGCAAAAAAAATAATTTCCTCCAAGTTCTGGAGACCAGAAGTCTGAAATCAAGGTGTGGGCAGGGCTGTGCTCTCTCTGAAGCCTCTAGGGAAGAATCCCTCTCTGCCTTTCCTAGCTCCTGGTGGGCACTGTCAGTCCATTGTGTACCTTAGACACTCCAACCTCTGCCTTTGTCATCACATGGCAGTCTCTTCTTGTGTCAAAACTTCCCTCTTCTTATAAGGAAACCAGTCATTGGATTTAGGGTCCACCTTACTCCAGTTTGGCTTCATCTGAACTAGACTGCATTTGCAAAGATCTTATTTCCAAATAAGGTCACTTTCACAGGTACCAGAGACTAGGACTTCAACATATCTTTTGGGGGACAAAATTCAACCAATAATAGAGGGTAAATAAGATAAAGATGGTGGAGATTTTGTTCTGGAGGAATCCTGGGGCTGCCTGCAAGCTCAGAAGGAGAAAGTGATCTGCAAGGCCCTCTGAGGTCACTGCTGGGGAATTACACCAAGTGTCTGCCATGCCTGGGTCAGACTAGGGTCATAAGCAATGTGAAACAGTAAGATGAAATGTGAATTTCATCAAAAGGTAAATCCTACCCCTTTGAGTACAACTCTTATGCTATTTCCAGCTCCAAAAAGTCCTTATCCATGCTCTTCAGGGCACCTCACTTTTTATCTCTTTCTCCTCACCCTCCTCAATCACCCTCCCTGTTTCATGTGCAGTTCCCTCAGGCTTAATTCCTTGGCTAGCAAACTAATCATTGCCAATGGCACACATGGTTTCAGGCCTTGCCTCTGCCAACTGGCAGTTTGCTTCTTACTAGTAGCTTTCTGGAGGCATGACTCCTTGATACAGGGTAGAGATCAAGCCCAGTGGGACTTTGTCACATTCCTTCCTTCAATCACTTAGCATCTGTGAGACATGGGACCAGGTCCTTAGAGTAAGCCAGTTACTTGGGGATTGGCTTCCAAATCCATGGTGACTCGCTGACCTGGACAGAGCTCGTGGGTAACACAAAGTAGAAGCAAAGTTGCATAACCTCCTCATAAACAAGGGAAAATGTGGTGGCCTCAGGATTAGCAGGCCTGAGCTCTAGCCCACAGCTCTGCCTAGTTCCTGTATGATCTAGGGTGGGATTTCCTGTCCAAAAAACTCATTTTCATAACTATCTGTGTGAGCCACAGTAGCTGCCTTCTCCTCTCCGAGCCTCAATCTCTCCCTCCTTTCAATGGGGGAATAAATAGAACACAGCAAATGTCTCTTCTGAGTGTGACACGAATTAGTGATTTTTACAAGATGGTTTGACTCAAGCTATATTTTTAAAAACCCAGTCTGTGCTTGAACACATCAAATATTTTATTACTAGGTCTACAGTACATAACAAAGTAATTGTGTAATTAAGAGATAATGTCAATGCTGTAGAACAATGTTGACAAGATAATAGTGTTCTGAAACCACATAAATGCCAAAGCAAGTGAACAAATTTATAGGTGGAAAAACAAGTGGCAAATGATCCAAAGACCCTTTGTGGTCCAGGTTGGTCTACTTGCCTGATAGCTCAGTTTCCACTGTGCCATTTTGGCACTGCCCCAATAATACCCCCCAGGTCCTTGTGGTGTACCCCCCCAAGCATATAGATCAAATTGAAGAAATCAAGGTTATTCACAGTAACTAATCTTTATCATTCCACTTGCAGATTCTTAGAAACTTAGTCACATGGCTGTCGGGCCTGGAGGGCCCTGAGGACACTGGTTCAAATGTTCCAAGTGCCTCATCACTGCCAGGTAAGAAGGCTGAACTGCAGAATCAGGAAGGATTTTATCTCGGTAACTTTTGAGCTGGAAGGAGGTTGGGAGCCCTAGACTCTTTTCCCAGTCTTCCACTTTTCCTTACTCTATAACCAGAACACCTTACCTAGATTTGGTTTCTCAAGGGAGCAAGAAGGAGCTAGAGGTGGAGGAGGGTTGTGTGACCTTGAGACCCCAAAACTGCTGAACAGACAGAAGAGATAAGGTCATGCTAACTGGATTACCTAGGAAGATGGAAATCATGGGGGCAGAACAGTGAAGGCCATGAGTGGGGAGGAGGGTTTGTCTACAACCTTTTACAGCTTTGGGAAAGGCCACTCACTCCCACCATGGAGCAGTAAATAGGGCAAATAGTGAAGTGCTGGTTCATGGGAGGGAAAAAGTTAGACTGGTCTCATGGGCAAGGGAACATGGTGTGCTGCACAGAGTACTGGCTTTGGACAGAGCTGGGTAATTTGCTAGATGACAAAATAAAACATTAACTTCCCTTCTCTGGGCTACAGCCTCTGTACTTCTGAAATGAGGGTCATGAATCTGACTAGTAATGCCCAAACACCCTGAATGGAGGTGAATTTATTTTTCCAACTAGTTTCCTGGATGGTTGGGATGATGGGGGCTAGGTGCTTCATGAACTTCTGACTGACTTCCACAGATCTTATGAAACTGTCTGGTAGATTCACAATAGTTTTGATGAATTCCTGAATGCCAGGGCATGGGATCCTAGATATATTTGTGGAGTTGAGGGCCCCCTAACCCATGAAGGTAACATCAGGTGGATATGTAATCCCCTCACTTCTCTGTTGGACACAGAACCCAGGGATCAATGAGCTATAAGTCCAGAGAGATGTGAGTCCCCTTCTCTACATCTCCGATCTTTTGCACATGTTGTTTGTTCCACCTGGAACCCTCTTTCCCTCCAACTGAACACCTTTGGATTTAGCTACCTGGATACTATTAGGAAAGCTTTGCTGATTCCTCTGATCTGAGTTAATTAGTTTCCTTGTCACACTGAATTATTTATACTCTAACCTGTTGAGATTGTTTTCAGATTTGTCTCTCTAGTGAGATTTCTTGAGGGCAGAAACTGTCTCTTCACCTCTCTCAATTGGGTAATAAGCATGGTGTCTTCACAGAGTAAGAGCTCAGTACCTTCTGATAAGTGAGAGCCAGGAAATTCAAGGAAGAAGGAAGGAAGGAGTGAGAGAGAGAAAGAGAGAGAGAGAGAGAAGAGTAATAAAGAAAGGGAAAGCAATACCAATTTTCCCAGGCTTATTCATAGGTATGTAGTTTTGATTAGTTGCCATCATTGTGTAATCCACCTTTTCATCCTGTTTTTCATTTCTTATTAATCTGTAAGCATTTTCCATGTTGCTACACAATCCTCATAATTATCACTTTAATGGCTCCTTAATATCCCATCAGGTTGATGTGCCATAATTTACTTAACCATGTCCCTCTTTAGAACATAACCTTTTAAAACATTAAACAGGGAGCTTTACAAGGTTTTAAAATAGATGAGGGGGGTGGTTTCTTGGCAACGTGTGAAAAATTTCTGAGGCGCGTGCGCTCAGCAAATGAGGAGCTCTGGCCTGAGCAGGCCTTCGAGGAGCAGGGATGGGAGCCAGGGCCTGGGTCTGAGTGGACACTGAGGGCC
Source organism: Canis lupus baileyi (assembly GCF_048164855.1). Taxonomy (NCBI): domain Eukaryota; kingdom Metazoa; phylum Chordata; class Mammalia; order Carnivora; family Canidae; genus Canis; species Canis lupus. The sequence continues at coordinate 62,885,144 of NC_132844.1, read as the reverse complement.
AGGAAGGAAAAGGCAAAATGGGGTTTGCCCCAGCCCTCACCCTCCCTCGAGCTGCCAGTTTGTGCCTCAGCTCTGTTTTTGATGAAGGAGAAGCCATCACTAACCATGCTTGGGAAACGATCATCATAATAGTAAGCAATGTCTAATATAGATTGAGCTCTGCACTAAAAACTTTAAAAAATGTATCTCACTTAACCCTCACCACCAACCAATAGAGGAGGTGCCATTATTTTAGTCCTCATTTAGCAGCTAAAGACACCGAGACTCAGAGGTCACACAGCTAGTAAGTAGTGGTCCTGACCCCCAGCAGTCTGGCTCCAGGGTCCCTAATTGTCCTGACTTCTCCTTCCGTCTTCTGCGGCCTCTGTCACTCCATGATTCCAACTCCCCAAAGCTCCCTCTGCATGGCTTATTCAGGCCTGTCCTTTCTGGTTATATCTGGAGGCCTGGGAACTTCAAAACTTTTAGCAGTGACCTGGACAAGGGTTTAGGAGGTTTGCTGAATCTACTGCCTGTGGATGACTTGCAGCTGGAGAACAGGGACACTTGTGGTGGCAGGAGTGGACTCTGGCATCCAAGATTCAGTTAGTAGAGCACAGGCATCACCATCTGGGTTTGCAGCCTAGGCTCTGGTACTTATCAGCTACACAGCCTTGGGGCACTTTTAGCTCTCAAAGACCCAACTGCCTCATCCATCAAATGGAAAATAATATCTAATAATACCTACCTCCCAGGAGGTTGTAAGGGGACAAGATGATGATGTGTGAGGCACGGTGCTCAAGGATGGGTAGCTGCTTCTATTATCTCAACAGACCAGATAGGAGCCAGCTCAAATAAAATCACTTCCATAGGGTTAGAAGCAAACCATCCACTTCTATACAGTAAGACAGGAAAGAAAAATGTGAACACCAAGGGAAAGGGGTTCATTTTCCATCCTCTTCAAAGGTATGGTTGATAAGATCATGGTGGTAATCGTGATGATGGTGGTGGGGAAGCTGCTGCTGCTGATGGCATTCACTGAGTATTTATTGTGTGCCAGGCACCGTGCTACATATTAGCTCATTTCATCTTCAGGATCCCTATGAGGTGGAAATTATGATTATTCTCATTTCATAGATGAGAAAACTGAGTTGCAGTGAGGGTTGCATGGTGGCCTGTGACGTGCCTACCATCTGGCTGGGTAGACAGGAGCAGAACATCTAACATGAGCCCGCTCTGCTCTGCTCTGTGCTGGGCAGAGCTTCTTCTTGGAAGCTCACTTCAGTCTAGGGACCCTGGTAGTACAGAGAGGAAAAGGGAACCTCTGCTGGAGTGGGTTTGGAAATGAATGACCAAAATGAGTCCCTCTTTGAGGGGACTCTGAATAAATGTTCCATTAAAAAGACTTTGAGAGGCTCAGAATTGTCCCATCAGAGAAGAGGGGATGCAGGGAAGGGTTGGCAGCCCTCCTCAAGCACTGGGGCTCCCTTTCTGCTGCTGGTACCATGCCTGAGTCATATTATTCTCTAAAAACCCTCCACTTTGCGCAGCACATCACAGGCATTCGGTAAAAATTTGCTGAGGGAATGAATGAGAAAGAAAGGGGTCTGTGAGGTCCCAAGAGTCAAGGTCATACAATGTGTGGAGCTATAGGGACAGACACAGCAACCTCCATAAGGAGGACTTGTCGATTTGAAGGCCCAGTAGATGGATTACTTCAGTAGTTTGTTAGTGAATCTATGGTCACCAGATGATTCTAGTCAAGACTGGAACAACTGCCCAAGCAGGAGGCTGGCCATACATGGCAGGCTGTACCACAGGACTTTCAGGGTCCCTCCCAGATCTGGGGTTCTGGCAGTTATGTACCCACCAGCCTGCACCTAAAACTTACTCCTCATTTTCCATTCCTGAGCTGGAAAGGAACTGAGAAGCTGATAAGCCCCTTCCTGTGGCAGAGATAATAATAGAACATTAGCTGCGTGTTTAATGGTGAGCTCTTACAGCCTGATAATGTCTGAGCTTAACCCAGAGCCATACATCTTTAAAGCTGGCATGAAACCTGGAGGACACCTCATGGTGGATCACTTGGGGCCACAGGTGACCTTGAACACCTCGTTAACACCTGAAGATCTCACAGCAAGGAAAAGGCCACCTGTGAACACCAGGTCAGAGTTGAGGATAGGAGGGTAACTCTGGCAAGGAAGAGACCATGGCCCCCTCACAAACCCTATATGGGTGTCCTGGCCTTCCCTCTGTATGGACACCCTCAGTCATGAACCACTCAGGGCCCTCTACCCCATGCATGTGGGGCTTACGCTCTGATGTCAGCATAGGTGAGGATGAGCCATTCTGTGCTGGTTTCCCATTCAGTGAGGAAGGTGGCCTCTTATCTCACTGTGGATGCAAGAGAGAAATCCAGAGAGTTTGTTGCTCTATGCCAGAAGCTCACCATGCCAGACAGGTGAGCTGGAAGAGACAGGCCTAGTGAGGGGCAGAGGTGCAAATGAGGAGGGGGAGAAAGCAGAGATTGTGCTGGCCAGGGAGGGGCTGGTGGACCCAGGGCTGGAGGGGATGCAATTCCCTGGACAGGGATCAGGACCCAGGCTCCAATAGGGTAGAGGTACCGTGGTCTGAACATCACATCCAGGTAGACTCTGAGTGATAGGCAGGGGGCATGTGCAGCAAAAGAGAGTCTGGCAATGACCCCCACCCCCTCCAGAAGGAGGGAATGTGGAAAAAAATGCTGCCTAGGCCTGATCTGATGGAGAAGGAGCAATAGATCCTGAGAGACTCTGACTAAGAAAGGCTATGGAGCCGGTCCCAGGTGAGAGGGAGAGAGGAGACAGAAAAGATGAAGAGCAAACCCAGCCTGTCAACCTAGAGCCCCAGAAGGCCCATGAGGGAGCTGGAACTGGATCACATTTGGGACAAATGAATCTTAAAAAGTCAGAAATCCTCCAGTCCAGCCCCTCCTCCTCCACCAGGATGTTGAGACCCTGAGAGGTGGGGTGAGGGATAGGAGGGGCCAGCTTTCCGGTCGGTCCTCCCTCTTCTTTTTCTGTGCTGCGTAACAAATGGCCATGAACTGAGTGGCTTCAAACAACAGCCATTTACTACCTCACGGTTTCTGCAGGTCAGCAATCTGAGGGATCTAGGTGCCCAGATCCCTCACAAGGGATCTCACAAGGCCAACAGCAGGGCACTGGCCCACCGGGCTCTTATCTGAAGCTTTCAGGGAGAAATCCACTTCCAGGACCATTTAAGTTCTAGGCAGTACTTAGCTCCTTGCAGGATAGGATTAAGGAGCTCATTTCCTCACTAGTTGTCACTCAGGGGCTATTCTCAGTTCTTTCCATGTGGCCTCTCCACCTCCAAAGCCAGCAGTGGTGCTTCAGATCTTTCAAGGGCTTCAAATCTAACCTCCTCTCCCGCAGCCAGCCAGAGAAAACACTGTGATTTGAAAGGGCTCATGTGATTAGGTTAGGCCCATCCAGATGCTCTCCATCCTGAGCGTCAACTGACTAGTAGCCTTAATTACATTTCCAAAATCCCTTTGTCACATAATAGAATATGATCATGGGAACACCACAAGGTGGCAGCCAACATGGGGCCGTTGGAGAACTCTTCCTGCTACACCAGCTAAGTGGATAGATGATGGAGTGCAGGCAGTGGCGATGTGGGAAAGAGTAGGGGAGAGAGACAGTGGGGCTCCCAGCCAACCTGGAGCCATGGAAGCTGTGGAGCACTGATGCTCCCCAGAAAGAACTTACAAAGCTAGATAGCCTGTAACTAGGCTTTGTTTCCCCTGCCTCTGTCTCTCTGGATCCCCCCAAACTGAATTCATAAATGCCCCTTAAAACACATGTGAGTCCCAGGTCCACCCCACACTTCATGCCCCATCTGGCCAGGATGGAGTAGATGCAGCCCACACTGCTAGCCTCTTCAGAATCTGTGTGCTATGGGGCAGTCTGAGGGGCCTGAGGTTACCAAGTCTCCATGCACTGTGGCCACCCGTGCCATGCAGATCACCAGACACCTAGATTCCATTTAAGGGCACCCTCCAGAGTTCACCCAGCCCCTATAGCCCAGATCTCTTCCCAGAACCAGAGCTCCTTACCCTTTCCCAGGAGCAGGGCCTCCTTGCCAGACCTCCACTACTGGTTGGGATCCTGCCAACACAGACTCCAGGAGCAGTATGGCCTGTGTCTGATGACCTCCCACTCTGAATGCCCCTCACCTATAGAAGGGTGCCTGTGCTCACCTAGCAGGAGTGCCATGTGACCAACTCACCCAGTCCCCCATTGTGTCCTGCACTGATCTAGTGCCATCGTTTATCTGTGGTCTTCACCTATGGCAACTCTGATAAGCCACCAGAAGCTCTTTCTTCCACAGGAGAGGAAGGTACCACCTGCTCCACATTTCCCATCCTGAACTCTAAGCTTCAATAACCATAGAAGATTCTAAAACAATCCAGTGTGGTCTCTGCTACCCTGTGAGTAACCTGAGGGCAGAGACAGGGCCATGCCAAGATTCTGATGGAGACTTCAACCATTCACCTGCCGGATGCCAAAAGGGAAATGGTGGTACCTAGAAGCTGCCTCTTATTTGTTGGACCAGGTTGCCATAACCTGGTAGATTGATCAGATTCCATGACACTTGGAGTCTCTCCTTCTATTCCTCCATTTCTAAGAAAGAGAGTGGTGGTAGCTTCTAAGGATAAGGAAAAGCCATTAGTCTCATATTTCGTGTCCCAGAGCAAAGCAGTGGTGAGTCTGTGACTCGCTTCCCTCTTTTTTGCTGAGTCTCTATTTAGAGCCCATATCATGGAAATTAGTGAGAGTCCTGGCAGAGGGGTTTGGAAACGATAAAAGTTGGGGGGAGCAGAACTCTGACTCCTGCACTGAGTTCTGTTGGGTTGGCTCAGAACTCCAGGGGTGAGGTGGAGAGGGCACTGATGGAGCATGGAGTGGGCTCAGGAAGCTGATGTTCCAGGACAAGGAGCGAAATGTCATGCATTACCTCATGTGCCAACTTTTTAATGTTAAGGAAAAGAAAACCCTTATTCCTCTCTAATTAGGTTCAATTTATAGGAAAGCGACAGGCAAATCACCCTACCTTAACTGAGTTCACTGCAGCCACAGCCTCTGGGAGGAGGGGGATTTGGCAGCTGCTGGTGGGCTCATTGCTGCCATTCACAGCTGCTTAAGCAGCAGGTTGGGAAAGGGGTTGCTCTAGCTTAGTCTCTCTGGGTTCATCACCAAACATTTCTTGAAATGCTCCAGGAATCAGGCTGGAATTTATCATTCATTTGGGGCAAATAAGTCAAGCCAGTGAAAAGATTTGCTGCACCCACTGAGAATTTAATAGCACTAGAAATGGCCTTTCAGATACAATGGTATAAAACCTGAAGTTTTATAGAGAAAAAACTTAGATCGGCATGTTTGCCTAGACCACATGTGCACTCTAGGAGGCATCCTTCAAACACCAAGTGGAAGTCCCCTTACAAACTTGCTCACAACTTGGCTCTGTTGTCTGTGTGACTGTCTATTTCACGCTCATCCTCTCTGACTGCAAGCCCCATGAAGCAAGGATGATTTCTCCCCTTCAACATGGACCCCATCATGAACTTAGTCCCCAACACAGGAAGCATTTATGTAATAATGGTCAAATAAATGAATGAAGGGATAAAGTTTCTCTTTAAAGCAGAATAGAGGGATCCCTGGGTGGCGCAGCGGTTTAGCGCCTGCCTTTGGCCCAGGGCGCGATCCTGGAGACCCGGGATCGAATCCCACGTCAGGCTCCCGGTGCATGGAGCCTGCTTCTCCCTCTGCCTGTGTCTCTGCCTCTCTCTCTCTCTCTCTGTGACTATCATAAATAAATAAAAATTTATAAAAAAAATAAAGCAGAATAGAAAACCAGAGTCATAATTGATAGTATTTGAAATGATGGGAAACTACCCATCACACTTAGACATTGATATTTCTCTAGCTCTTGCTCAAAGCTATCTTACAAATGTTAGAGAACAGGTAATATGTTTTAATCCAAGAGCTGATTTCTATAGAAAGGTGCAATAGCTTATAATCATGTGCTATTAGATCTGAGATGCTGACAACCCTTTTGAGAACCCAAATCACTGGGACAAGTGAGCTCAACCCAGTTCCAAAGGCATGGCACCCAAGGAAGGAACAGCAAATGTCAAGCCAATACTGTCTAGCTCTTCAGGGTTGGGGAGACCCATCCAGGTTTTCAGTAGCAGTACCAAGCTCGGGGAAGCTGGCCTTTGCTGAAATAGGAGTGCACTCTCATAAGTGGGACCTGGCAGTGAGCCCTCTCACTGCTGGCTCTTGCAAGAACTGACCTACAACCTTAGCCTGGGTGTGGGACATTGCTAAAGAATTGCAGCATTAAGGAGGAAGTCCTTTCCATCCCATTCACAGGGTATTAAGGACATTTTCCCCTTTTCCTTTTCTAGCAAAGACTTTTTCTTCAAAGGACTCAGAGGGAAGCAAAATTTTCAGTAGAAGTGAGTGACAGAGGATTCCCAGCCACTCTAAAGATCATAATGATACACATTCATCTCACTTCCTGACCCTTTTGACAGGCCAGCTGAGTTACTTAATATTCTAATATCCTGAATCCCTTGCTCAGAGAATCTCATTTGTTTATATAAAAGGAAAATTAAAGCCATACAGGAGACTTCATAAGAAATTACTGGAGTTGAGTTAGATTTGAAGCAGGACACCCACGACCAATACTCCCTCCTCCAACAAATTAAAAACCAACACAGCCCCATAAAAATGAGCTTTCCTGATTATTTTCACCCAAAAGAAAATGTCAACACTATGGCTATTGAACCTCTCCTCCCCTATGTCCTTGCTCCATGCCCATGATAAATTAAACCTTTCTCAGCCTAGTCAGAAGCAGAGGTGTCCTGTGTTGCTCACCCTACAAGAAGGAGGTGTGATATAAAGATTAAGAGTATGCTCTCTTGATTCAGACTGCTAGGATGGGCTTCCCAGCACCATCTCTGACCCATGGTTGACCAGTTATTTTACCTCCTACAGGCTCAGTTTCCTCTTCTGTAAAATGGGAATAAAAATAATGGCACCCTACAAGCTGCTGTGGTGATGTGGTGATGATCCTTAGTAAGCCTTCAGCAATCATTAGCTATTATGAATTCCAAAATGTCCTGGCCCAAACCTTCTCCTTTCTGTTTCCAGACATGCTCGTTTCTCCTGCTTCTACGCTTCTGATCCTGCTCTTTTTGTTCTAACCAGAACACTCTTTTCCTTTTATCTACTTTACAGAGCAGCTAAATGCTTCCTTTGCCAGGAAACTCAACTTGATTTCCCCAGATGGAAGTATGTCTCCCTCCTCAGAAACGCCTCAGCACTCCATCTCTTCTTGTCTTAGTACACAAGTGCCTGGCTCAGGAGTCAGCCAGCCTGCTTGGGAATTCTGGCTCTACCTCTGCCCAGTCGATTGGTACTGGCAAGCGTTCACATCTGTGTGAACACTTGCCATTAAATAACAAAATTCAACCGAGTATATTTGAAGATCAAATTGGCTTTATCAAATGATTTCTGAATCAGACAGGCAGCACACCATTCAGCAACCCATCCATCCATCCAAGTAGAAAGGAGCTCCACAAAGCTCCTTTCCTATATATTCATAGGAAAGAAAGGTTTTTAAAGGCAGAAAAGAAGGTAGAAAAAGGAAATTAATGGCAGAGAATGTACAGTTGACCCTTGAACAATGCAGGGTTTACAGGCACTGACCCTCTCCCGTAGTTGCAAATCCACAAACTGACTGACTCTCCCAAAAACGTGCCAACTAATAGCCTGCTATTGATGAAAAAGCCTTATCTAAAACAATTAACACATATTTTGTATATAATATGTAATATATGCTGTATTCTTATAGTGAAGTAAGCTAGAGAAAACAATATTATTAATAAATTCATAAAGAAGAGAAAATACATTTATGGTACTATATTTATTTTTTTTAATCTGCATATGGGATGCCGGCTCAGCAGTTGAGCCTCTGCCTTTAGCTCAGGTCAGGATCCTTGGGTCCTGGGATTGAGTCCCACACTGGGCTTTTCATAGGGAACCTGCTTCTCCCTCTACCTGTGTCTCTGCGTCTCTGTGTCTCTCATGAATAAATAAATATATATAAAATCTTTTTTTAAAAATCTGCATATAAGTGGACCTACTCAAGGGTCCATTGCATTGTTTCAGGTAAGGTCACCCTCCTAAGGGTAATGGAAGGGCCTATTCAGTGGATTGCTTTGCTAGTGTTGATCAGACAATTCCATGTTGACTGGCTAAGGGTTACATTCCTATGGGGTTGAAACTGCAATGAGGTTAGGCTTTAAGTCTTGTTTGCTGACATCAGGTGACTCCATTTTGGGCCTGCTGCCTCCTTTTTTCACAGTGTAATGGGAATAATTATCATCAGCAACTACAAGAAGGATTAAATGAGTCACAAAAAGCATTTAGCACAGTGCCTGTCACGTTGGAAAAAAAAAATTCTCTGGGTTTTTGCTATCCTTGTTACCACTGTGTCATTGTTCTGCCTCTCGTTTGCAGGTGTCTCAAGCATAGCAGGGTATTTATGTCTGTCCCACATGAGGTCTTACAGATGTTATTAAAGTGACCATGCATCCCAGTTAGCCTGTTATCCCAGCATAGATACTAATAGTGACTACTTTCACCCTAAAAAATGCCACTGTTTAGCTGATACATGAGCCATTCTATGACACAGTTGGCAAATGTGTATTGAATAAGTGAAGGAAGGTATGAATGAGGCTTGTTGACAAGATCCCATGGCTCAGTTAGTTACTCCCCTCACTCCAGACTCAGGGCCGTCAGAACACTCCTTTGCATTCGCCCTCCTGTGACCTCCAAGCCTCCTGTGCCCTTGACCTGACCCTGGCACTTTGGACTGCTCCACTCCATCAGTATATTTTAATTAGTTTTCTCTTTCTCTGCTACCCTTCTTTTTCTCTTGTCATCTGCACACCTGAAAGCCCATATGAACTCATTCATGCTGAGATAATAATATATAATAATTTAATGTGAGGGGTAAAAAAGAGTTTTTAGTTTAACATGAAACAATGCTTTAATCCCAAAAGATGAAAAATTTGGCATCAGAAATAAACTATTACAGGGATGGCCATTTTCCAGCAGAAGCCACCATTAACCTCCATGGAACCCTTTTTTGATTTGTATTTATTTTCTAAGGCAGGATGTGGCTGTCTACCCCTATCACCCCTCTGTCCCTCCCAAGCCTCACCTCTGGTGGGATTGGGGTCTTTTGGCCTAATGACATATGAGCATGAGTCTCAGGAACTACACTCTAAAGAGTGTGATGATGAGCTAGGGGACAAGGACTTGCTGGAATATATTCAAGGATAAGTGACAACTGAAATCTGGACCTGGGGGACAGTGCTTGAAGAGGGAGATCCCAGGGAAGTTGGGGTTTCCAGGTGCCCACCTGGAGATGGAAAGGTAACACAGGAGAAGGGTAAAGACCTGTTTCACTATGATCCAGATTCCTGGTGTAATTCTGCTCTGCCAGGAGTAAGATGAATTTCCAAGATCTGGGCAGCCCAGCTGGCTCAGCGGTTTAGCGCCACCTTCAGCCCAAGGCCTGATCCTGGAGACCCAGGATCAAGTCCCACATCAGGCTCCCTGCATGGAGCCTGCTTTTCCCTCTGCCTGTGTCTCTGCCTCTCTCTGTCTCTCTGTCTCTCTGTCTCTCTCTCTCTCTCTCATGAATAAATAAATAAAATCTTAAAAAATTCCAAGATCTAGTGGCAGAATTAAATATACATACCCACTTCTTCTGCAAACTTGATAGTGTATAGTATATACAAAGCACTGGGGGATCCCTGGGTGGCACAGCGGTTTGGCGCCTGCCTTTGGCCCGGGGTGCGATCCTGGAGACCTGGGATCAAATCCCACGTCGGGTTCCCGGTGCATGGAGCCTGCTTCTCCCTCTGCCTGTGTCTCTGCCTCTCTCTCTCTCTCTGTGACTATCATAAATAAATAAAAATTAAAAAATATATAAAAAAAAGCACTGGGTGAGGCTTTAGGGTAGGAGATGGTGGGTAATGGACATTAGTGTGGCGGAAGGAAGGAAGGAAGGAAGGAAGGAAGGAAGGAAGGAAGGAAGGAAAAAAGATAGATATGGCCTCCTTTCCCCAAGGCCCTTATGAATTAGCTGAGTAAGTGGAGCAGAAACAAGATGAGGATCTGCTGGTGTCACATATGGAATGAGGATGGAAATAGCACCAGGATTCCAAGTCGCCAGGGTGAAAGACTGGGAGGGACTTTAGGTATTGCCAGCATTCTTAGAGTGCTGGTAGGAAGTGATGGCCTCCTAGTTTGGGACACAGGAGAACAGGCCTGGTGGAGGAGACCCTTGTTGACCTCATTCTAAAAACAGGAACAGACATAGAGTATGATCCAATGTTCACTCCACCCCAGCTTTCCCAAGAAAGAGACACTGTGAAGATTAAGTCTACTGTCAGTTTTAAAGGAGGCAAGCCCTGTTCCAAATTAACAGAGCAATTAACCTGTAGAGCCACAGAAACACACACAACCTGGCAACTTTCAAAGCATGTAATTTATCCAATTAAACATTTTATGCCACTGTTAGCTACATAGAGTTAGTGTATTAGTAACCCAAAAGGTCTCTAATTCCTAGGCCTTTAGGATTTTTCATCTTTCTGCCATGGTATATCTGCCTATGCAATTATCTTATCCAAAGCATACTATGTGATAAAATTATATGGAAGTTTATTTAACTCCATTTCTGTTCTATGGTCTATATACTGCTCACAGTTTACATAAGATGCTTAGAAATTATGTTGAGCTTTTTTTTTTTTTGCAGTTGTATTCCTTTATTTGATAATCAGCAATTAGTTCTCATCCACATTAACAATCTGTATATTTTTGAAAGTGGTGACAGGTATATAGGTAACCAAAGTAGAGAGCTTGTTTGGTGGATCTTCATCCCCCTTATGTTTTTTGACAACTGCACATGAATACGATATGGAACATTCCTTATTTCTTTAGGCCTGACAGTTTTGTTGAGCCTGGTGTCAACATGCACATCTGGAGTTCCCATCTCCTTCATGGCAAACTTCCAGATCTCGTTGAGTGCCCAAGGGGCATGCTTCTCCAGAAACCCACACCATAGATGCACTTGTGTCAATGGTGTATTCTCTGGTCACTGCCTCATTAATGGCAGGATGGCCCTTCTTGACACCCTTCTTTGCATGAGCCATTCTGCTGGGCCCTGGTGGAAAGCGGTGTCCCAGCTTTTAATAAAGCCTCCTTCCTTTCTTCTCCTCATATACTCATTAAGAACCTGTTAACACCCTCTTGTCTATGAATTTTTACTTGACAACCCAATACACGATGACTTCCCCCAAGATCCTACCTCCACCTAACTCACTTGACATTTGCCTCATATTTTGTCTTGCACCTAGTAGAGCACAAACTCACTGAGGGGAAGGAGTAAGTCTTCTATTTCTGATTATCACTTGTGAGTCTGACAGAATGCTTGGTACCTAATGGACCTAATGGACTTGTGAAATTTCAGCTCAATCCATAATAGGTAGGTGCCGATCCACTAAACGTTGGGTGGCAGCCATGCATTTGAGCAAGGGCACAAGTTTTACAAACTAAGCGTACCTCTTCAAGCAGCCCAACCCAATCAAATCTGTGGACAAGGAATGGCATTTAGGTTTATATCACTTAGAAACTTTCAGGTGGCAGAAAACCTAATTCAAATAGCTTAAATAAAAGACAAGATTAATTATTCAGATAATCACAAAACCCAGGGATAGTTTGGCTTTAGGTGTATTTGAATTCAGAGCTCAAATTATATCGTTAAACAAGATTTTCCCAATATCTCAACCTTATCTTTTCACATTTTGGCTTTGCTTCTAGTCTCTTCCTGCTAACATGATGACAATGGTGACAGCTTCAAACCTAATGATGTCTCAGCCAATGAAAAAGAGTATCACCATCTACCCCAAATGTCTCATGGAATCTCATCAGCTCTGATTTGCTTACATGTCAGTCCCCAGACCAATCATAAGAGCCATGGGAATGCAGTATGCTAAGTAGCTTAAGCCTAGATCATATGCTGAACTCCTACAGCCCAAGAATCTATGCTTTTAATGAGCTATCCATGTTTTTCTATTATACATTACAATTTGGGAATTGTTGGTCTAGGGCCAGGTCACATGAGTAGATACCCAAGAGAGTGGAGAAGATCTTTGGAGGTGGGAAGTATGGATAGTATATTGGCTCAGACATCCATATAGATATGGAGTTGCTTAAAATGGTGACGTTTTGGGGTGGAGGGGTAGGGTGGGCAATGGAGGACTGTCAGCCAGAGGTCTTTCCTGCCAAAGAGCAACTTTCATTTAGTAAGACTCAAAGATGGTTTGAGACTTTGGTTTCCCACTTGGCCTATCTGACTCAAAGTCATGGACTTGTGAAATTTCAGCTTTAGAAAAGTTTTTAAGGATCATGTAATCCAAACCCAATCACCATTTGATCCCCAAGCACCCTAGATGTCATCCCTCACCAACTGGTCATGCAGCCACTGCATAAGTACTTCCCCTAATGGAGTAGTCTTCCCTACTCAAAACAGCCAAACCATCTCCTCACATCTATTCTTAATTTTTTTAAATCTATTTGGCAAAAGTCTGTCTCTTGATAAATTCTTCCATCAGCCCTGATTGTCTCTCTTGGAAAGATATAGGACATATCTATTCCTTGTTGCAAAAGACAGCCCTTTGCACATGGTGTTTGAAGATATTTATATACCAGCCTCCAGCCTTAGGATAAGCAGCCTGGGCGCTGTCTGTTCTACCTCAGGTGACATGGAATCTTACCCTCTTACTCTCTTGGCTGCCCTCCCTCCTGAAGATACTCTACTTGATCTGTCCTTCTTTCTTAAAGTATGATGCTCAGAACTCAACAACACTCCAATACTGATCTAAGGAGAAAACAGACTATTGTCTCATTCTAGACACTACACTTTCATTGCTATGTCTTAGCATTGCTGTAACTATTCTAGCAACCACCTCTCAGTGTTTACTCACAGTGGGTTTTCTCCTAATCCTCCCAACTTAGACTTATACAGCCAAGATACATCTCTTCATCATATACCCTGCGGAGGTTTTGTGAACCCAAGTTTATGATCTTAGGGATAATAAGCAAATTTCAGGCAGAAAGAATAAACAATTCTATTACTGCTGCCTACTCATTAATAATTGTAGTCTTTTAAATAACACATAAGGACTTAAAAAATAAATTTCAACAAACATCAAGCACTTACCACATACCAGTATTGAGAACATGATGATGAATAAGGGGAAAAAAATGCTTGCTTTTGGTGAGGTTCACATTCAGGTCAAGGAAATAGAACTCAACAACCAACCCTAGCAGTGGGTGCAGTTAGCATGGTAATGGTATGTACAAATTGTCCTCCCACTGCAGGGGGACTGTGGGGCCTTACCCAAGAGCTGACATCATAGCTGGATTTGGAAAGGCATGTCTAATTTCTGCAGTCAGCAAAGGAGAAGCCAGATATTCCAGGAAGCAAGAGCAGTGTGTGAATGTCTACAAGGATAAACATGATGCATGCTCCTGGAGCTGGGGTTCAGCCTGGGTGGTTGGGATCTATAGGAATAGGGGGTGGGGAGGTAGGCTGGAAAGTCAGGTTCCAGCTCAATCATGAGAGCCTGGAGTCCGCATTTTATCCTATGGTCTCTGGAAAGAAGGCAAAGATCCTTGAAGAGGAATTGACAAATAGCGACACTGGAAGCAAGGAGACCAGAGAAGAGATCACTAGAGTTAACTGAGGAGTGGTATCTAGAATATATACAAATTTCTTGCTGATCAATAAAGATAAAACAGAATAGGAAAATAGGCCAAGATATGAACAGGTGATTCATAGAATGGAAAACATGAATAGCCATTCAATATATGCTAAAATGTCAATCTCATCAACAATCAAGGAAATTAAAGTTAAGACCACAATGCACTGCCATTTCACCACCATCAGGCTGACAAAATTCGGAAATCTGGCCATACCAAGCATTCATGAAACACTCGCATGCTAATAGTGAGACAATCAATTATAGGACTGCTTTGGAAAGCAATTTGTCAACAACTAACCAAGCTGCAATGTGCACAGCATTGTACCCAGCACTCTACTCCTAGGTTGTCCCAGGGAAATTCCCCCACGTATTCAAAGAGACATATATGAAGATGTTCACTACAACATTGCTTGTAACAATGGAGAGAGAGAGAGAGAGAGAAGAGAGAGAGAGAGAGAAGAGAAACCACCAATATGATGGCTTCTATGGACTGAACTAAGTTCCCCCAAAGTTCACATGTTGAAGTCCTAACCCCCCAGGACCTCAGACTGTGACTGTATTTGGAGATAGGGTCTTTAAAACAGTGATTGAGTTACAATGAGGCCATTAGAGTGGGCCCTAATCCAGTATGACTGGTATCCTTCTAGGAAGAAGAAATGAGGTCACAGACAGGCACAGGCCCGTAAGGACACAGGGAGAAGCAGCAGCCATCCACAAGCCAAGGAGAGAGACCTTGGAAGAAACCAACCCTGCTGACACATTCATCTTGTCCTCTAGCCTCCAGAGGAAATAAACTTCTGTTGTTTGGGCCACCCAGTCTATGGCACTTTGTTATGGCAGTCCCTGCAAACCAATACAATGGACTCCTGTGAAGACATGAAATTAAAATTAATTCAATTAAAAGAAAAAAAACTGGATCTACATGTATCAACATGGCTACAGCTTGAAAACATGATATTGAATCAAAAACTAAGTTACTAGGGGATCCCTGGGTGGTGCAGTGGTTTGGCTCCTGCCTTTGGCCCAGGGCGTGATCCTGGAGACCTGGGATCAAATCCCACGTCGGGCTCCCGGTGCATGGAGCCTGCTTCTCTCTCTGCCTGTGTCTCTGCCTCTCTCTCTCTCTCTCTGTGACTATCATGAATTTAAAAAAAAAAAAAATTAAAAAAAAAAAACTAAGTTACTAGGCGTACCTGAGTGGCTCAGTCAGTTAAGCGTCTGACTCTTGGTTTCAGCTCAGTTCAGGTCATGAGCTCAGGGTCATGAGCTCAAGCCCTACATTGGGCTCCGCACTGGGCATGGAGCCTGCTTAAGATTCTCCCTCTACCCCTCCTCCTGCAATAAGTAAATAGTGTTTTTTTAAAAACTAAGTTACAAAAAGCACATTTGGTCTGAGACCAATTCTGTACTTTGTCCTGGAAATGATTCAGAGCCATTTCAGGATAGTGGTAACTTGGGAGGGGAAGGTGCGAATGGGACAGTGGGGAGGTGGGGAGGGGCTTCACCTGTAAGATTATATATATACCCACCTATGGATTGCATGTGTTATATGTATATTCTACACACATACATGGAATGTTTATAATGTATACTAGCATGGAATGAGAAGATGTAAACATTTTTTTAAATAGTGGTGGTAGGCACATGGCATGCTTTTCTCTGCATCTTATTGTATCTTAAGACCTTTTAATAATTTTTAAAATTGTTTTACAAGGCAACTGTATGAGCCTGGGAGAGAAGTGATAAAGTCTTGAATGAAGGCAGAGGCTTGGGAGGAACTCACCAATACACCCTGTAAGGGATTGTTTTTTCTCTTCTGTTAAATATTCCTTTCCTTGAAAACCAGATGATAGTATAGCTCTCTTGTTCAAAAGTAGCTGTACTAGCCGCTTTCTTCCCAGTACAAGTCCCGGGAGCTGCAGTGTCATGAGACTCAGTTCAGGTACTCCTTTTAAGTTCCTCCAGTTCAGAAAAACCTTCTCTAGGCATACTTCTAGCAAAAGCCTTTGCCCATGTACCTTTAAGAAGGATGTCCAGAGCATGCCCTTGGTGTGGAGTTTTTAGAAATCTAGACACAGACATATTCACTTTGGCCAAAATGGCCATGAAGCAAAACCCAGGGACATAGGGATACCTCCCGTTTCACATGTGGTCTCTGACGATCCCTTTCCTTGGGCCAGTTACCAACCCCTGAGACTCAGTTTCCCCTTCAGGGAAACCAGGGGTTTGTACTAGATGGCACCTATCTCCTTCCTGTCATGCTCCGGGTGGTTGGAGCACTGAGTCAGGCCAGGCCCTCCCTCCGCAGCTCCTTGGAGCTGCCTGGGAAGTTGTATGCTGTTTGTTGTCTTGTCCTGAAGAGGCAGGTGTGATGCTCACTTCTGAATCTTAGCATATCAATCAACACCTCCAAGGGAGCATTCTGAAATTCACAGCCAGGAAATCGACCCAGCCTTTATTTATCTAAGCTTGTTTATGGCTCCAAAGGCTGGGCGACTTACTTGTAGGCAAAGTGCTCCAGCTCAATGTGGGTCTATATTTGGTTCCAACTTGAAAAATCATAACTGCTAAAATCCCATATCGAGCAGACAGTTGGCACGTTAGGCCCTGTTTCTGAGGCTGAAGTGGGATGTGTCAGAGGTAATCAACCAAGCAATCAATCAATACTTGTTGACTCCTTGTCCTGTGCCATCAGCTAACTTGTAAACTAGGCAGTTTGTCTGGTACTCCTTCTCTCCTGTCCCCACAGCCTTGGCACTTTCGGGGGCCCCTGCCTTGTTTCACTCCTTTGCCTGATCCAAACCCTGAGAATCTCTCTCAGCCATCGAGCCCTTGAACTGCCCCTCTTCAAAGGAACTGGCCCTGTTCAGCTTTGTGCATTCCTGTGGGACTTGCAGGCATCAGGGAATTAGCAGGTGGCAAACGTATATTCTCTAATCTGACATCTTCCCTCCCCTTCCCCAACCCATGGCTCTTATCCTGGAGTGGGAATGAGTTCTGGCACTGCTGCTTGCTAGCTCATGATCAGTCTCGGAGTTGGCTTGCTCAACTCTCTGAGCCCTAGTGTCCTTATCTATAAAATGGGCCAATCATACTTATCTTCCCCAGGGAACTTTTCAAGATTGAGATGTTGACATACCTGAAGCCCCAAACACATGGAGGTGGTTCAGTGACAGTGACAGTTTTTGCAACGGTGGGCTTAGAGGAGGGCAGGGGGCCTCCCCAGGGCCTCCAGCTCACACCACAAGAAGCCCTGGGCTATGCACAGGGAACTGCAAAAAAAGAAGCCCCAGTTTGAGATCTCTAGGGCTTTGATTCTAGGGCAGGAGCTAATGCCACCTTAGAACCATGAACAGTGACAGACACACAGCAGTACTGAGAGTAAGCTGACTCCCAAGGGTCACAGAACTAGAGATGGGGCCCCTAGTCTGTGATGATTAGCTGTGGTGAACCCTCAACAGTTGGTCAGTCTGAGACTGGGAGGTCCCCATCCCAGCTCTTTACCTAACTGCCAGGAGTCTCCCAACCTTCATTCCTCCACCTATAAAAGGAGAAAGTGGGTTGAGGTTAGTCTCCAAGACACATTTCTGGCCCTAACATTCTAAATGGTTTTCATTCTCTCGCTTCAAAAGCCTTCCTGCTTTTCTTCTTTCCATGAACCTTTTTTAATGCAATAAACAAAACAAAGATTCCCACCCAGATGGAGTGTACGTGGAAGGGGCAGCAGACAACAAAGACAAGCAAAACGTGCAGGACACCAGGCAGTTTGAAGAGCTGTGGAGGACAATAGGGGAGTAAGAGGCTATGTGATTTTTAACTGGGGAAGGCCTCTCCAAACAGCATCACCTGAGCAGAGACCAGGAAGAGGAGAGGGAAACAGAAGGGGGCAGAGGTGCAAGGGTCCCTCGGGGGCCTTCGAAGCGTGGGCAGGTCATCTGCAGTAACCAGAGGCCAGGAAGAGTGCCTGAGCTCGAGTGCAGATGGGCAAGCCGATGTGGCATGAGGATGTGGAAGTTCTTCAACCATGATTTCTGTGTTTACAGTGAAATAAGAAGCAAGGTCATTAGCTGAGTGGGGGGATATGGATGGAGGAGACGAAAGAAGCTCTAGAATAGTTACACAGCAGAGTGCAATGAGAACGGACAAGGGAAATGTATAGTTTCTCCCTGGGCCATGAAAAACTGGCCCCCATGTACTCACCAGAGCACGATGAAGCACTCCTTAAATCCATTCACACGTTCATTTGGCTAAAGGCAAGTGAATGCTCTGGGCTAGCGCCACGTGAGGCAACACCAGACCAAGAAGCCTGTGAGCAGGGTCACCACACATCACTACTGGCCCTGGGTTGTCCCAGAGACAAAGATTTGGGAAGTGGAGGTAGGAAATTTCACAGGAAGGGAAGGATCCAATATGGGGCCTAATCATGAGCAGGTGAGCACCTGGGGCTCCACCCCACTGGGGACTCTGGGAGACTGTGGGGAGTAGCCCTCAGAGCTGTCCCAAGGGAAGAAGCTGAGCACCTCCTCATCAACTCTGGTTCATCACTGACTATCACTTGCTCCTGGGTTGTGGGTTAACTCCGGTCTCTCCAGCTGCTCCAGTGACTAGAGGAAGGCCTCCAGCTTACAGTAAGAAAATGTCAGAGTGTACAAGAATGGTGAGTGTCAAGAAAATATGAGCAGGCCTCGGCAACATCTATACCACTCTTGAAAGTGTCTTAGTTTAGATGAAAGATTGTATGTCACTCTAAGTACAAGACACAGTCCTTCCTTTCAAAGAATGAATTTATTAGGGGAGGCTAAGGGTAGGTTCAAACCTCAAAGGAAAAAGAAATGGTAAGAGAAGAGACAGGAGGTGTAGGATAACTGCCAAGTGAGTCTAGTCTTCAAGGGGTCAGCAGAGGAAGAGGTCTCCCAGGCTGGGATGGAAGGCTTCACAGAGGACAGGTGCCCAACTGGGTGAATCGAAAAGCAACAGAGGGCAAGGGTGAAGACCTGCTTGACAGGGGTAGATTTATGCTGCCTTTGTGGCCACAATCGACACACAAAGATGAGTGGCTGCTGGGGATGTGGGGACTCCAAGGCGTGGCAGAGAAAGACTGATGCTCGTCCAGAGCCACTTCTGGCCACCTGCATCCTACAGGTGCAAGATTATCTTGATTTGCAGCCAAGGCTGCTGTTTGGGAAGCAGTCATGGTTCAGAGGCTCTGCTTCAGGGAAGCATAAAACAAAGAAGGAGGTTCTCACGGGCTGTTATGAAGTAGTCTCAAAAATATATCTCTGATTTCCAGCCTTCCTGCACAGGGCATCTGCTGAAGACACAGCCATGATTCACGACAACAAATGACCCCCACGTCTTCCTTCCTGCAATGCCACCTAATTTTAGAAAGTTTGGCTGGAGGTTTATCCACTCCTGGAGAAGGGGATCAAGCACTTGGATTGCACCCTCTGATGAGGATAAATTAATTAGTGCAAAACCACACAATCACAGACGTACCATCTGGGTTTGAGTGTTCTAATGAGGACAATGATTGGATGATGCTGAATCAGGCCGGCATGGCCTGATTGCTGTTCACTCTCTGCCTGAAGGCCAGGCCCTCACAGGCTGCTACCTTTATCCCCTTCCATTCTCAAGCTCCCTCCTTCCAGCTTCACTATAAGTTACCACTTTTACCCAGGTACCACAGTCAGCTTGAGTCCCAAACCTCTCCCTAGAATTAACAGAGGAACCAGGAACCTACATCTCTGCCCCTGAGTTCCTCTTCCTACTCCTTGGCTGACAAACTGATTATTCTCAAACACAACTGTGTTTATTTTGTTCCCTCTCCCTGGAACATTCAATACCTCTTTAGGATTCACTGAATAGAGACCACATTTGAATGAAGGCCCTCCATCAGCCACCTTCTGCCCTCCGCCTCCCCTCAGCTCAGCTCCTCACTTCCTGGCAAGGTTTATCTGTGTCAGCCAAACCCTCAACCTGCTTGCCCTATAAGCCTTGCCACTGCCCACTCTCAGATCACCTGAACCTATTTTCTCCACCTCACATCCATCCTCTCCCTGGCAAATCCATCCCTGTAGCTTGAACCAAAGAGGGGCAATTCTAAACTTTTCCAAAGGCCATATGCTTGCTGTATGATGGTGGTCAGTGTGTCCTTCAGGCCAGGACCCACATTCCTGGTGATCAAATGAACAATCAGAGAAGCCCCTCTTGGTCAGCCCCTTCCTTTTCAGGTAACCTCACCTTGAGGTGGTGGAGAGCAGGTATAACAGTTAAGGTTTGAACTCTTGGCCCAACAGCACCCCCCTGCATGGTGATTTGCAATTTTGTGGAGGTGGATTTTAACATCTCCTGGTGGTGCTGGTGTTTGGGAATTGGGTGACCTTGCTAATGAGAGAACCCAGCAGACTGTTCAGCACTCAAATTTAAAATCAGTTTTATGTTATTCTGTTCATCTGTCACGTATGCAGAGGTTATCAGGAAGTGTTGTAAGAATATGTTCTTTCCTCCTGAAAATGACTGGCTTTTTCTTCCCGAGGGATGCAAGCAAGTTTAGTGATAATGCAGAAGGTAGTTCTTTAGTGGGGTTGGTGGTGTCGGTCTCCTCCTGGATTTGACTTCAGGTCTCTGTCTGCTTGGGTCACTTGGGGATCCTCAGTGTCTGGCACGTGGTGGGTGCTCAATACTCATTTCTTCGATGTGCTCATGCAGCAACATGTGTTCTGTGCAGCTACACTCCAGAATCATAGTTCTGGACAGAAATGTGTTTCAGAGAAAGACCTTTAAAAAAAAATGGGGATTTATGATGCTTCCCAGAGAGATCTCTTTCACCAGATCATGGCCTCTCTCCTGCACTCATTCATGCACCCACTAGAATCTCCTGTTGCTCTTTCAGATATCCTAGCAGTGTTTTCAACTTGAGAGACCCGTTGAGGGCAGGGACTCTGTGTCATGTCTTTGTGTTACCCACAGAATCTGTACAGTGTAAGCAGGGTCATGGAAAGTAGCCGGTAGACATTTGCTGACTGAAAAATGGGAACATTTCTTTGGGAAAGGTGGGGTTCCCTGCTCTACCCTTGGCCTTGGGCAAAGCTGCCAATGTGCCGCCTGTCCCTCAGGGGGGCAGGACCAACCCCCTCCCCTGCCTGAATTAGCCATGTCGGGGCAGCTCTGAGGCCATGGCTGCTGTCAGCAGTTCAGGAATCCGAGACTCCTAAAAATGTCAGAGCTAGAAGAGCCTCAGAGGCCACCTCATTCAAACTCCTTGTTTACTCAAGTGAGGGAATGGACCCCAGGGAAAGGAGTAGCTCTGTCCTGCTGAGATAGCTGGGAGAGTCCCTAGGGCCCCTGGGGCCCGGTCCAGGGCCCATTCCACTTATCCCTACCACACAGGCTCTTTTTCAGGCCTCCTCGACCTTCTAAGATAAGACTGCTGTTATCCCCATTCCTCAGGTAGGCACAGGTTCACGTTGACTGTGGGCACAGTAGGTACTTAGTGAATGTGTCTGTTGAATGAATGAATAGCCTCTAAAATTAGAGTATCACATATTCAATATTTTGGGAGGAGAAGCTACTCTGCCCTTCACCTATAGCCCTGAACTTCCCTGAGGATTCTAGAGGTCTGGCTGGGCCAAAAAGCTGGATTCAAATGCTCATGTATCCCTCCTCCCAGACCCCGCATCATCTGTGGGCCCATAGAGAGATGCTAGTGTGCCATCATTCAATAATTTTAACTGAAATGCACTTACATCGAGTTCCTACTATGTGTCAGGCACAGGGCAGGAGGCTTGGGTCCCTTTGTATGCAACGGATAGCCCCTCACTGAACATCCCTGTTTTGGACAAAGGAACTAGCCCTGGTTCATCATTGTCTCATGTGAAATGCAAAACAGAAGGTCTCTGAGTTGTCACATCCAGTTTATCTACTCTACACCCCTCCTAACCAAATCACTGCATATCCAAGAATTACCATAGGACTCCAGCTCCACACCACCAGACTTAACCTTAACCCTACCCACCAGAACAGGGGAAAGTGTTTTGCTGGGTTTTGCTGACCCAACTCCTTTATTGTCCTGGAAAGACCCCCACAGGATCCCAAGGTTCAGGGATATATGCCTCCCTCTGGCACTCAGGTATGATGGAGACTTTCCAGGTACCAAATGGGTCCCAGCTGAAGGAGAGTCCATTGATGCAACCTTAGGAGAGAGCATGCCCTGAGACTCTGGGGAAACGAGGCATCAGCCCTCCCCTGGTGTCCTGCAGCTCTTCCAGGAGGGCCATTACTTTCAACTTGCCCCACAACCCCCGCTTAGTAGGAGAACTTAAAGCATCATTATGTAACTTTGAAAAATAAAATCAATGTTGATTAATACAAGTGGTTTCCCAAAGCTGTACTGATGTGTGCTCAATTTCAAATCCATTTCCCTTGTTTAATAGACTGAGAAGGTTTGAAGAATGACTCCCAGTCAGGATGCTTTGTCATGGGCCCCTGAATGATGTGTGGGAGCAATCCATGAGGACATCTGGGGAATGAATGTACCAGACAGAGTGTGTGCAAAGACCTCAAGGAGAGAGTGCACCGGGACTGTTTCAGGATCTGCAAGAAGGCCAGTGTGGCTGGAGCAGAAAGAACCAGGAGAATGTAGGTGTAGGTGTAGATCAGAGGATGTGAGGGCCAGACCTCAGAGCTTTGTTGCTTCGAGGGCAGTGCCAGCACTGCCTGGAAGCTACTTAAAACCCAGAATCTCGGGGTCACCAGTTGAGTGTCTGCCTTCAGCTCAGGGCGTGATCCCAGGATCTGGGATCGAGTCCCACGTAGGGTTCCCTGCGAGGAAACTGCTTCTCCCTCTGCCTGTGTCTCTGCCTCTGTGTGTGTGTGTTTCTCATGAATAAATAAATAAATCTTAAAAAAAAAAAAAAAAACAGAATCTCAAGTCTTCCCCAACCCCCAACCTACTAAGTCAGAATCCACTCCGACAAAGATCCCCAGGGGATTCCTGTGCACAATTATGGTTGAGTAGAAAGTTGTGGAACAGGGGAGTCTTAATTCCAGCTTGTATATGATGATCACCTGGGGAGCTTTGAAAAATGTTGCAGCCCTTCCCAGAGTAAACAAGATTTTCTGGAGATGGGTCCACATAAATATTTTTACTTTAAAAAACTTGTCTGATTATCCATGTTTTCCAGCATCACTAAGCAACCTCACTGGATATGGGTGAGCCCCTGCAAGAGCACAGATACCTCTGTAATTTAAGGTTGCCCTATTGGATGCTCTGTCTCCCTGCCTAGAATGCCAGCTTCTTGAGGGCAGGGTCTCTCTCCTTCATCGTGCTTTCCCCAGTTCCGGTGTAGGGTTGGCATGCAGGATCTGCCTGGTATGCAACTGTTGGAGGAAGGAATGAATGAGACGAGTGTGAGTGACCATAGGGACCAGACCTGTCACACACAGCCTTACCTATCACACAAGATTCCCAGCTGGGGCTCTGGCAAATCCAATCTCATGCTTCTCAAGTGCTTCTCCTCCCTCAGAAAATGGCTTCCCCAACCACTAACAACTTTGACTCCATTTTCTCCCCTTGGTGATTAGAATCACAGGATCCTAGACTATTGAAGCCTACAGTGTATCAGAGGTCACCTCATAAGACACACAGGTCTAATGCAGATTAAGAAATTCCAGGGAGAGAAATTGACTTGTGCTGGGGGCAGGGCATAGAACAAACTGGGTGGCAGGGCTGGGCCTGGCTAGTGGGTCTTCTGTCTCCCAGTACAAAGCCCTGCTTGCTGTCCCCAGCTTACTCTTCCACCTTGGCTTCCCTCTCCACAGTGTCTCTAGATGCCTCCCTCACTTTCCACCAATCCCCTGCATGCCCAGGACAGCGCCCCCCTCCCTGTTCATTTCCCTCACCCAGGGCCAGATGGAAATTAGGTGAGCCCTGAAGCTTGTATCACCTTAGGAGCCTTTTAAGGAACAGACCAAGAGTGCTTATTTCAGCAGCACGTATACTGAGGAAAAGACTATGATATGAACACAAAATTAGGTCCAAAAACAAATATTTCAAATAAATAAGAAATGGTAACAAATTACAGATTCAGAAAAGCTGATAAATGCCACAAAAGTCACACAATCCAGAAAAATAAATTTTTATTAACTCACTGCTTATCACAGCCTTCTAATACTGTGCTTATAATGACTTACAGTTTTTTCTGACATTTGATGACCAGAAGAATTCCCATCAGCCAGCATCTGTCTCCATATTTCAAACCTGAATTTTCTCCACTGCCCGCATGCATCAGGTGCCGGGTGCCTTGGGCTCTGTTCACATAGTGATACGACTCGGTCTACACCTTTGCATCCCATCACAAGGTGAATAGACACGGAGGGCAGTAGGAACATCCCAGGAGGCCATGCCTACATGGGGATGACTAGCAGAATCTAATTATATGGAAGAGGAACTGCAAACCATACCTATCTCACGCTCGACCCCATATATGCATCCTCAACTCCAATTCCCTTTATCTGGGTCTAAGAATATGTGTGGCCATTTGAAAGCCACCAGATGGGATGGAAGGGGTGCTGGATGGAGCGCCGGAGGGAGGAACATAAGCAGTCTTTACTGACTGCAGTTTAAATATCTATTGCAAATTTCACAGAAACCTGTGAGCTAGTGAAGGTCCTCCAGTGGGCCCCAAAAGGCAAGCCTCCCCACCTCCACTCCGACCCCCCCAACCCTCCACTCTCTGGGGATTCTGTTCCCTCCTTCGACTTCTTTGCTCTGCCCTCCCTCAGGAAGGAGAATCACCAACAGAGAGAACACAGAAACCGAAGATTTTGAATGTGTGTTTCAGTTTGCTAGGGCGGCTGTCACAAGGTACCACAGACCAGGTGGCTTCAACAACTGAAATGTTCTGTCTCATGCTGGGGGCCAGAAACTCAAGACCAAGCAGGCAGCAGGATGGGTCTCTCCAGGGGTGCAAGGGGGAATCTGTTCCAGGCCCCTCTCCGTGGCTTGCAGATGTCCATCCTCTCTGTCTCTCCATCTCATTTTCTCTCTCTGCACATCTGTGTGTCTGCATTTTCCCCTTTCTGTAAGGGCACTGGTCCCTACCGGGTGAGATCCCACCCTAATGACTCGCTGTAACCTGGTGACCTCCATAAAGATCCTGTCTCCAAATAAGTCCCCATTGAGGAAAACTTGGGGTTAAGACTCCAACATATCATTTGGAAGGGCCACAGTGCAACCCCTAACAGTGGAACCATGCAAACTGGTATGTGCATCTCTGTAGAAAATTGAGGGAGAGGAATGGAAACCCAGAGAGACTTACAGAGAGGGAGGGAGGTGTTCTCTTGTTTACACTGTGCATTTAGAAAAATTACCTCATTAGCTGTCTGTCTGCATCCAGGCCCAGCTGCAACCACTAAATCAATCATTTGGGCATCGGTTTGGCTTTCTTGGACACCATAAATGGCACATTTTTGAATTTGTTTTGATTTCCTGTGGGTGTCTCAAATGTCCAAAATGATGGAGGGGATGGAGAGGCTGAAGTCTGAGGACAGACAGGAAAGATGGTTCCTCATCTGGCCAAGGGATGAAGGCTGAGAAGCAGGTCAAAGGCTGAGAGAGAGTGGAACAGGAAACGAGGACCCATCCCCGGGCCTTGAGTAGCCCAGGAGAGTCTCCCACTCCGAATCTGAAAGAGGCAGGCTAGGGGTGAGCAAACCCTATTTACACAGAAGGCAGTGGATCTAGGGAACTTCTCAAGAAATGACAGAAGATGAAGATATAAATTCAGGAGTAGGTGACACAAATCACTGGATTCAGAGATGAGGACGCCCCACCTTCTGCCTCAACAGCCTTCTCCAATTCACTTCTGGGGTCCCAGAGGGACCTCACAGATGCTTCGAACAGCTGGACTCTGAAGAGGCTCTGCCTTTGCATGGAGGCTCCTGCGGCCCTTCATGGACCCCACTCTTAGGCTATGAATGCCAACTCCTGCTCCCTGAGGACTTGAAAGCAGTCATTGTGGAGAAAAAGCCTAGGTTAGTTGCCACACCCCTGCACTATCCAGCCCATTCTATATTCTTCTCCCTGCAACCAAAAACTCCTAGAGCTACTGGCTCTGACAAACTGAGCCTGGAGGGAGCCCCAATCCCCCAATCCAGCTGCACCCTGGGCTCCAGCCCAGGCTCAGCTGGAGACCCAGCACTGACAAAGAGGAAAGTGGCTGGTGAATGCCACCTGCATGTAAGCTCTCTTAGCAGTCAAATCAAGGGCATGCTGGGGAACGATGGAGAGAAGGCTTGCCACGCCGAAGAGTCATTATCACAGCAAAACAAGAAGAAGAGCCATGTCTACTGAATAGACACGGAGCCTGTGTTTGCTTAGGTCGGCTGTGTTATGAACCGTATAGCGTGACCCATTGGTGAATCATAAAACCAGTTTAATGAGTTACAACCAGCATTTGAAAAAATAAAGCAGGATAGGGAAGTTAGAGAACTGCTTTTGTCAAGTGTACACTTTGACAAAAGCTCTTTTCCTTTACATACACATCTGTATGCATATGGACTGAATGTAAAAGTGTTTCTTCTCATGACCTGAGGTAGGAAAAGCTGAAACACACTAATCCAGACCACAACCCTTAGCATCGTTGAACCTGAATACCAACATGTGGCAGATCAAGCTGGAGAGCTTGTTCAAATGTGGATATCCAAGTATCACATTCCAGAGACTTTTAGAGGCCCTATTTCCTAGTGGGCCTGGGAATATGCATTTGAAAAGCTCCTCCAGTGATCCTGATACATTTAGTCTGTAGAATATGATGCAGGAATCTGTATCAGAGGTGGGGAGAAACTTGTATTTGGTAAAACTATGTTACAGGAAGCTCAAATGACATATGAAGATGCTTCCTTCGCCTTTTCATCTTGAAAAGCAGAGACTCGAGAAACAGGGGCATAAGGATGGGTTTTGGCAGGAGAGTGAGTGATATCCTTTCACCATTTGTAGGAAAATGAATTTAGTTTCTGGAAGAATCAGGTACCAGTAGACCATGCTTGGCTGTAAATTATGCTTAACAGAATTCAGAGCCAGGCATACAAAACAGCTAAATAACTCCCCTGAGTAAAATTATCTACTGAGTAGAACTGTCTACCCAGACACCTCAATGGCTCAGCCTCTTCTGAGGTACAGCCCTGGACTGGGTGACATCCCAAGATTGCCTTCCACCTCTGCCATGCCATGATTAAGAGCAACAGATAGAAGGAAAGGTTGGAAGACCCATGATCTCAAACACATTTGTCATTGATTAGGGCAATGGGAGAAGGAGCCATGCCTACTGATTAGACACAAACGAATTGGATCACAACTCATCAGTGGGTCATGTTTTGAAAAATAAAAATAGAATTAAATATAATAAAAAATATCATGGTGCCTTGCCTTTAGTAAGGATACTTGGTTTTCTATTGTTGCATAAAAAACCCAACACATATCAGAAAGGGAGACAGAACATGAAAGACTCCTAACTCTGGGGAACGAACTAGGGGTGGTGGAAGGTGAGGTGGGCGGGGGGTAGGGGTGACTGGGTGATGGGCACTGAGGTGGGCACTTGATGAGATGAGCACTGGGTGTTATTCTATATGTTGGCAAATTGAACACCAATAAAAAATAAATTTATATTAAAAAAAACAACACAAAACTTAGTTGCTCTAAAATAACAATATTTATTTGCTCATAGTTCTGAATTTTGGGCAGGACTCAGTGAAGACAGACCATCTCTGCTCCATGGACAAGAGTTAGGGTGTATCAGCTGGGCTTGGAATATCCGCTTGCAAGATGCCTCATGATGCCTCAAGATTCCCATGGCTGGGAATTCCACTGGGGCGGTCAGCTAGGGCCTGCATTCTCCAGCAAGTGGCCTCTCCATCCATATGGCTCATTTGCTTCCACAATATGACTTCTGGCTTCCCAGGGGCTACACACCAAGAGCAAAGCAAATCTTCCCAGAGGACAGGCCTCCATATGCAAGAGCTTATCTCATATTTCCCTTGCTAATGTCTTGTGGCTGAAGTCCAGAGTTTTGGTGAGAGGGGACTACACAGGACAGGAATGGTGGTGGTTCACAGCAAACCACGAAGGTAAACACTGATCCCTTAAAAATTTTTTTTAAATTTTTCCAATCATGTCTATGTATAAATAGTAACAACGCAAAATATATTCCTAGTAGTTTATCACAATTGAAAAAGTTTGAGAAGTAGTACTAGAGAGCCTTAGGATACAGAGAGAAGATAATTGTACTTCCCTTGGTTTGCATTTTCCCAATACTTCTGTGCTTATTTATCCCATCTGTTCATTCTTCTGATACTGTTCCCCCCTTTTCTTCTCCTTTGGCTTTTTTAAAAGATTTTGTATTGATTGATTTGAGAAAGAGAGAGCGTGAGTGGGGAGGAGAGGGATAATCAGGCTCCCTGCTGAGCAGGGGACCCTGAGATCATGACCTGAACCAAAGGCAGACACTTAACCCACTGAGCCACCCAGATGCCCTTCTTCTTTGTTCTTTCCTCTTCTGTTTCTCTCTCTCCTTATCTCTTTCCTTCCCAGTTTTCCTATCTTATAACTCAACCATTTTTTTATACTTTATCTTTCACATTCAAACACCTCTTTCAAACACCAGTGTACGTAACCTGAACATAAGCGGGCGTCCCATGTGACACGTTCTCTGTACAGCATCACATATAAATGAGCATGGTCTAGTTGCCAAAAGTAATTTTACATTTGTGTCAATTTTTTCTGCATCTCTTGAAGAATAGTAATGAGAATCCAGTTTAAATTCCACAGACAAACTCTGTAAAATTCCTTCTCCTCCCTCCATTCCCACCTGGCAACTTATCTGGAGTCTCCCATTTGCCAAACCCACAAAACTCCCAACACTCAGCCCAGAGGGCATTTTCCAACCACCTCCTCTCCACTTAGTCTCTGTCCAGCTCATTGGAGAATCACCAGTGCAAGAGCAAGGGTAGAGGTGGCCAACCCCAACCTGTCCCCAAACCTGCCTTGCCATAATGAGGAGACAATTCCTGTCCTGCAAAAATCACTTCATCACCTGCTGAACCCCTCGACTGGTGGGTGCAGCTTCCATTCAGACTCCCAGCCAGCAGCTGTGACAGTAGCAGAGAGAAAGTGGTGCACAGCAGAGGGGAGGACCCCAGGCTTGGAATGGGCTCTGTTTAACACTGCTGCCTTGGTGTCAGAGCCATGGAAAGAAGGTCAGGCCCACCCCACTCCCAGAGAGAAGCACTCACACAGGGCAGGTAAGGTCTGTAGACTCTCAGCTATGGAAAACATGGTCAGTGGTCAGACTGCCTGGAAGAGTTGGAGACCAAGAATCTGGGAGTGGGCTGGATAATTAAAGCTGGCTCTTGCATTCTTGCTGCCATTGTTACATTGGCTCATATTCCTGAGTCCTTATTCAATAGCTTTCCAATACTTTCACACACACATGCATGGCAGACAGACACATATCTGCACACACATGAATACACACACACCAGCAGTGTGGGGCATAAAGAAAACTATTACAGGCACTTAAAATTTCTTTGTTTAAAAAAAATTTATTTATTTATTTATTTATTTATTTATTTGAGAGAGAGAGAAATAGTGAGAGAGAACACAAGTATAAGCAGGGAGTGAGCGGTTGGGAGTGGGGTGCAGAGGGGGAAGCCACCCCCCACCTGGCAGGGATCTGGATGTGGAGCTTGATCCTAGGACCTGGGGATGATGACCTGAGCCGAAGGCAGATGCTTAACCGACTGAGCCACCCAGGTGCCCCCAGGCACTTAAATTTTCAATCTCAAGGCTTCAGCCAGTTAGAGAAAGAGGCCAGCCAGGCACAGACCTCAGGTACCCAGGTGATGGGCTGGGATTCCTGCTTCTACTGTCCACTCCAACACATGGGCAGGGTAAATATACCTGCCACTTTCTCTGCTTCCCTAATGATCCCTCTGCCAAGAAAGCAGGAAGCTCAGTCCTGACATGGCTGACAAATGTTGAGGATATCCCTAAGCCTCAGAGCCAGCTCCTAAAGTGGGCCACTTCATGCAACCAAAGAGCAAGAGCAGGAACAGGGCCTTGAAAATCACTTAGGGTGGCTGGTCCCCTGGTACTGAACCCAGAGAAGAATGATTTACTCAAGGTCACAACCTATTGCACACATATTTATCTTCCAACAAACACCTGCTGAACACCTACTGCTTGCCAAGGCTTGTTCTAATGGCAGGGATACAGTAGCGAACAGGAATGGTCCCTACTCCCAAGGAGTTTACCTTCTAGTTAGCTATAATAAGGTAACCAAGTAAAGTATCTGGGTGTCAGATGGCAATAAGTGCCAGGGAGAAAAATAAAGAGAGGACAAAGACAGAGAATGCTTGGGAGATTAAGACAGTTCCTAGCAGGGAAATATTTGAGTGAAAGCCTGAAGGATGTAAGGGAGCCTCTCTGGGGGGTGGTGCAGAATACTCCAGGTAGAGGGAACAATGAGTGCAAAGTCCATAAGGGGCATGGCTGGATGTTGGAGAATAGGCAAGAAAGGCATTGTGGCTAGAGTAGAGTGAACCAGGAGGTGAGCGGTGGGAGCTGAAGTCAGAGACGCATGGAGAGGTTGGGGGGCCAGTTCTCATGGTCCATTGTAAGGATGTGGCCTTTCCTCCAGTAGAATAAGAGCTATAGGAGGGCTCCAAGCAGAGGTGGAAACTGCTCTTAGTTTTCAAGGGCTGCTGTGTCATGAGTAGACAGAAGGGTAGCGGGGGTGGAATCAGGGCACCAGTGTGGGAGACTCTGCTCCTGCAAAAGTCTAGGCAAGAAAAAATGATACTTCCGACCAAAGAGGCAGTGGGGAGGTAGAGAGAAGTGATCAGTTTGAAGGATTAAGGCAGCAATATTTACTGAAGGACAGGATATGAGCTGTGACAGGAAGAGAAGACTCAAGATGACCCTTAGGGTCTTGTCTTGAGTTGCCAGAAGGAAGAAGTTGCCGTTACCCATATGACAGAGGAGAGTGAACTTCAAGCATATTGCACAAGATACCCTAGACATCTGGGTGCCAGTGCATGCAGGGGGCAGTTCAGAGATGAGCTCACTGAGGCAGAGCCAGGCCTGCAGATTCACAGAAGTGCCAGGGCAGCCTCATGCACTCTGGAATGTCAAAAAGTCCACCACTTGACAAAGGCTGGGCTAGTGATGGAGAAGCTCCACACAGTCCTCAGGGCAACACTGCACAGAGGAGGTGCAGTAACAGAAGAGCTGGCACAGCAGACTGCTGACATGCAGCTGCAGCCCACACTGTGTCCAGATACAAGTGAAGCTAATTTCCTCCTGCAGGTGCCTCCACCCTTGGAGACCCCTGGGAGCCTACTGGGAAACATGCTACACAATGAGTGATAAGTGGGTTTGCTTGAGCCTTGCTCAGGCAGCAGAATGAGCACATTTGACTAATATTCTCTAGACCTACAGGTCCCAAAGGTCTGAGCTACAAAAAGGACAGACTAGCTAAGATGAAGGCAGCTTCCTGCTGGTATTTGCAGAGCACCATCTAATCAATCAGCAGGTGCACGTGAATGGCTGTTGAGACGGAGGGATGTTTAAGGGATGTCTTAGTGGGGTTCCCCAGAAGCAGACCCTGAGACAATGATTTGGTAGCTGACTTGGGAAGTGAGCCCAGGAAGCAGCAACAGGAGGCGGGGGGGGGGGGGGGGGTAAGACAGGGAATGAATGTGTTAATGAGCTCAGTTCCTCTGGCTACCCTCTAGAAACTGCATGTCACAGGGTGTTCCCACTTGAGGGGCTAAGAACTGGAGTATTTATCCACTAACTCTCATCCGTCATTTGTGGAGGGATCTTTCCAGAGACTTCAACTTCCTGACACTTCTAGTATGTCACTTATCTTAGCCTCCTACTCTCCCGCAGCCAGGGAGCCCGGGAGCAGAGAGCAGCAGGTGTTTGCAGTAGGAAGCTGTCAGTATATGCTGAAACCAGGGTACTGAGGGGGATTGGCAGGACATGATGTTGACCACATATTTCACAGAAACAGCCCGGGCTCCATGAGTGGGCACTCCATTTTTAGCTTGGACTCCAAGAACCATCTTCATCCCAGAAAACAGACTGAGATAGATGACTCTTATCATTCCTGTAATCAGAGATAGAAAAAGCAGCAGAGTCTCACTGGTCCCAACAGAGGGAAAGCACCCTCAGCATTCTCAGATTGGAGACCAGGGCTGCACAATGGCCAACCAGACTCAGAATTTTGCAGTGTGCTGGGAAGAAACAACCCTCCATTAGAAATTAACTGAGATCCAATTCTTCTGGATCTTGGTGAGTGTTTGAGTCAATTCACGAGCAATGGCTGAGGCTTGGGAAGAAGGATTCTGCAGCAAGAGGTGGATGTGCCAGCACAGAGCTTCCATAGAGTCAACATCCTGCCCTAGTTAAGGATTAGCCTAGTTCCTTAGTGTGGGGACCTGACAACTGTCATTGCATTGTTAATATTCTTGTCAGCTTATCATTTGTGCACATGTACCATACATTCGTGCTCATCCTCATGAAAACCCAGACCTTCACATCAACAAATCACTTTGTCATCTTCATAAAGTGCCAAGTTTAAGGCCCATTTTAGGTATCATCAGCCATAGACCCCTGGAGGGATAGACCCCCATAACTATTAAAGCCCACTTTCTCTTGCCCACGTTGGGGAAACTATATAAATATCACCATCCCTCCCACCTCAAAATTCTATCTAGATGAGCAGTCCTTTGTGTAAGAAGCTAAAATGTGTATAGGTAACCATTTGTCAGGAAACTTGTTACTTGAAACGTGGTTATAAGATAAATAAGAGAGGATGCCTGCCTTTCAAGAGCCCTCCAGGTCCTGCAAATGAACACATGCTCTTTAGTAGGATACTAGCTGAAATAGTTCCATAAATTGAATGTTAGGATGGCAGTGGCTGCCCTCATAGGCCAGAGCACTGAAGACTGGGTTTTTAGACCTCAGGAGCTCTATCAGAGCCTGCTCCTTCCCTTCTGTTCAGATCAGCCCCTAGATGTCCAGACAATTATTACTTTGCAGCCATAGGTACTGGCCACTTTGTTCCAGTTGGGTTTGCAGCATATCTTTGCAATGGCTTTTGCGGGTTTTTGTTTTTCTGACCACCCTGAGAGGTATCACATAGACTTTGAAATTGTATGGCCCTGGTTTGACCAAAGTGCCCTCTACATCAACAGGCTGTGCGACCTTAGGACAGCTGCTTGCCACCTCTGAGCTTGTCATCTGAAAAGTGATGACAATAATAACATCAGGGTGAACTATATGAAAGTGCCTTTATGTGGATTAAAAATGGCTGGATATTGGCACTTTCATATATTCTTCCTGACACCTACCTTATAGGGCTGTAGGGAAGATGTGTATGTGTCACTGCAATGGCCTCATATCTAACTGACTTGAAACCACAGAGGGAAGTCACACTCCCCTTAGTCCCCCGAATCACAACCCCTCCCAAATATCTGCAGGATGGGGGTTCAAAGTCCATTCTTCCAAAGGACACCCAGTGATTTCTGGAAATCCTCATGGCCTCTTGTTCCCTCCATGGTGTTCTCTCCATAATGAAGGCTGATGCTAACTGCATATCCACTCCCTGCCAGGCACTGTGTGCAGCACTTCACTCAAATACACTCATCTAGTCCTCTTCCCTGCCCATGTGAGCTAGATACTGCTAGTGTCATCCCCTCTCATAGAGAGGGAAACACAAGGGCAGAGAAGCAGAGTGTCTTGCCAAGGTCACACAACCAGAAAGTGGGAGAGCCAGGAGTCAAATCTCAGCCACCAGCACCATCTGCCTTCCCTGGCCCATTGGGGCCCTGCCTCCACCATCCTGAGCTGCTCCCTGCCAGCCTCCTGCAGGCGCCTCTCTCCAAGAACCCATGGGTTCCGGGTTTGGGCACAGGCTTCTCTGTTTCTCCAAAGCACTGAGATCATGCAAATTCATCAGGAGCCTGATTCCAGGGAAAAGAAAGAGAACAAAGTTAAGCAGAATTGGAATGAGAGAGGAGACGTAGGCACGATGCACTGGGGATTAAAAAAAATAACAAGCGAGTTCCTCATCAACTCTGCAGAAACAAAACAGGAAACCTAGGAGTGAGTATGTACCTAGTAAAATATAAATTACCTAAATTGACCCAAGGAGACGTAGAAAACAAGAAGACCAATTACCTACCGCAGAGAGACTGGAAAGGTGGTTAAAGATCCACCATCACAAAAGGCACCAGGAACAGATGGTTTCACAGCTGAGCTCTATGTAACCTTTAAAGAACAAATAATTCCGACGTTAATTAAACTCTTCAGATCATAGGAAAAGATAAAGCACTGCAATTTATTTTACAAAGCCCGTATAGCCTTAGTACCAAAACCTGGTACAGATCGCTTAGGAAAAGAACTGCAACCAATCCTTCTTCTGAATATAAATGTAAAAATTGGAAATAAAACACTAGTAAATGAAATCTGGCAAAATGTCATTATGATCAAGTGGGATTTATCCTAGTAACACACAGATCTATGACAGGAAATCAATTAACATAATTCATTATGCCAACAAATTTAAGGGGAAAATGCGATCATATCAATAAATGAGAACAGCATTCAATGAAATATACACTCTAAGTAAAATAGAAACTCATTCATTCTTCTAGCACACATATATTGAGCACCTACTATCATCTAACTGGGTTCTAAACCCCAAGGATTATAGCCATGACCATACCTGTCAAAAATTCCCTGCTCTCAAGATGCTCATTTCCCAGTACGAGACAGACAATATACATAATGCCTAAGGAGCATACACATGTTAGGGATAAACCTAAGGAGAAAAATTATAACAGGAGATAGAAACTTAGAACATTGGATGGGGTAGGCAGGGAAAATGTTACTAAAAAGTGATGCCTGGGGCATCTGTATGGCTCAATCGGTTAGGCGTCTGCCTTTGGCTCAGGTCATGATCCTGGGGTCCTAGGATTGAGCCCTGTGTCAGGCTTCCTGCTCAGCGGGGAGTCTGCTTCTCCCTCTCTCTCTGCCCGTGTCCCCACTCATGCTCTCTTACTCACTCTATCTCAAATTAAAAAAAGAATAAGAAGAAGTAACCCCTAAAGAAGCAGAAAGGAAGAACATTCCAGGCACAGGGAGCTACCATGTAAAGACCCGCAAGAGCCCAGGAGAAACAATTTGAGAAGGCCAGAGTTCCATGGGGTAGCGAACAGGACAGTCATCATTCAGTTGCTGCAGCCAGATTATGGATGTCCAGCAAAGCTCCACTGAACCACCTGTGACATAGCGAGGACAACACAGGAGGTGACAGGGCTTCTGCCCACCCTTGGCAGGCACCATGTGACAGGTCCACTGTGCACTCCTGCTTCAGAAGCACTAGACCCCTCTTTCTGCTGAGTTCCCGTAGAAACTTCAGACCCAATGAAAGGCGAGATGATGTCAATTTTCAAGGGAACCCCAGACCTAAACCTACAGGACTGGGTTGACTCCCAAGGCCAGACAAAGCCATCCCAATAGCAAATAGATATATCTCCCAATCTACATTATTCAGCCTGAAACTACACTGTGCAGGGACTCCAAAGACCTATGCAGTTATGGAAACACATTTTCTACTTCTTCAAGGTCACAGACTGGTAAAATTTCCATGGCTAGACAACATACTGTGTCTCTGTAACACAGATTAGCCTTACATCAAATCATCAGTTCGGTGAGCTTACCGTGTTCTCCAAGAATAGTGGCTGAGTCCTTGGTCTGCATTTCTCTACCCAGCAGGGGCCTAAAACCAGGGAAGCGGGCTTCAAAGATGAACTCACCTTTCAACGTCTAAAATCCTTATACCACCTGCCTTCAAGTGACACTTTTCCTGCTCCACTAAAAGCCAACTCTAATGGGCTCCCAAACCTATGAAAAGCCCCCAACATAATACCCAACATAAAGTGGATGCTTATAAAATTCCCCTTCCTGCTCTTCCCTCCACCTTTTCAGTTTTCCACCATGCAACCCTACAGATGTCCCCTCTTCCACACAGAACATGCAAACCATTGGAACTTAATGGAGAAGGTACCTCTTCAAATAGGTGGGAGAGGAGTTTCATGAAGACTCTCCCATAGACATTCTTTGATGAGGTTAGGTTGCTCCCTCTGTGTATTCTCTCTACAGACATGATGGCTTAAGAAAGTGAATGTGGAGTGCTGGATGCCAAAGTCAAGGTCTCATTGTGTTGTTTTTTTTTATGTTTTTTTTTAAATCAATTAATTAACATAGAGTGAAATATTAGTTGCAGAAGTAGAGTCTAGTGATTCATTAGTTGCATATAACACCCAGTGTTCATGACATCAAGTGCCCTCCTTAATGCCCATCACCCAGTTACCGCATCCCCCTACATACTTCTCCTCCAGTGACCCTTTTTGTTTTCTACAGTTAAGGCTATTATGGTTTATCTTCCTCTCTGATTTTGTCTTATTTTATTTATCCTTCCCTCAACTAATATTCGATAAAGGAGGAAATACTATCCATTGGAAGAAAGACAGTCTCTTCAATAAATGGTGCTGGGAAAATTGGACATCCACATGCAGAAGAATGAAACTAGACCACTCTCTTTCACCATACACAAAGATAAACTCAAAATGGATGAAAGATCTAAATGTGAGACAAGATTCCATCAAAATCCTAGAGAAGAACACAGGCAACACCCTTTTTGAACTCGGCCATAGTAACTTCTTGCAAGATACATCCATGAAGGCAAAAGAAACAAAAGCAAAAATGAACTATTGGGACTTCATCAAGATAAGAAGCTTTTGCACAGCAAAGGATAAAGTCAACAAAACTAAAAGACAACCTACAGAATGGGAGAAGATATTTGCAAATGACGTATCAGATAAAGGGCTAGTTTCCAAGATCTATAAAGAACTTATTAAACTCAACACCAAAGAAACAAACAATCCAATCATGAAATGGGAGAAAGACATAAACAGAAATCTCACAGAGGAAGACATAGACATGGCCAACATGCACATGAGAAAATGCTCTGCATCACTTGCCATCAGGGAAATACAAATCAAAACTACAATGAGATACCACCTCACACCAGTGAGAATGGGGCAAATTAACAAGGCAGGAAACCACAAATGTTGGAGAGGATGCGGAGAAAAGGGAACCCTCTTACACTGTTGGTGGGAATGTGAACTGGTGCAGCCACTCTGGAAAACTGTGTGGAGGTTCCTCAAAGAGTTAAAAATAGACCTGCCCTACGACCCAGCAATTGCACTGTTGGGGATTTACCCCAAAGATACAAATGCAATGAAACGCCGGGACACCTGCACCCCGATGTTTCTAGCAGCAATGGCCACAATAGCTAAACTGTGGAAGGAGCCTCGGTGTCCAACGAAAGATGAATGGATAAAGAAGATGTGGTTTATGTATACAATGGAATATTACTCAGCTATTAGAAATGACAAATACCCACCATTTGCTTCGACGTGGATGGAACTGGAGGGTATTATGCTGAGTGAAGTAAGTCAATCAGAGAAGGACAAACAGTGTATGTTCTCATTCATTTGGGGAATATAAATAATAGTGAAAGGGAATAGAAGGGAAGGGAGAAGAAATGTGTGGGAAATATCAGAAAGGGAGACAGAACGTAAAGACTGCTAACTCTGGGAAATGAACTAGGGGTGGTAGAAGGGGAGGAGGGCGGGGGGTGGGAGTGAATGGGTGACGGGCACTGGGGGTTATTATGTATGTTAGTAAATTGAACACCAATAAAAAATAAATTTAAAAAAATATTTATCCTTCCCTTCCCCTATGTTCATTTGTTTTGTTTATTAAATTCCACATATAAGTGAAATCATATGATATTTGTCTTACTCTGACATATTTTGCTTAGCATAGTACCTCCTAGCTCCATCCATGTCATTGCAAATGGCAAGATTTTCATTTTTGACAGCTGAGTAATATTCCATTGTGTATATATACCACATCTTATTTATTCATTCATCTGTAGCTGGACATCTGGGCTCTTTCCATATTTTGGCTACTGTGGACATTGCTGCTATAAACATTGGGGTGTAGGTGCCCCTTTGAATCACTGTGTTTGTATCCTTTGGATAAATACATAGTAGTGCAGTTGCTGGGTCATAGGGTAGTTCTATTTTTAACTTTTTGAGGAATTTCCATGGACTATTTTCCAGAGTAGCTGCACCAGTTTGCATTCCCACCAACAGTGTAAGAGTGCTGCCCTTTCTCTGCATCCAAGGTCAGGGTTAAGAGAAACATGTTCATGGGGCTCTTCTCTACTCCTCAACTCCGAATACCTGGCCAGCAGCAATAGCTGCATCCTTTAAACCAAGTGGATGTTGGATGCATATCCCTGAGAACTGATGTCTACTCTGAAGATGGAAAGACTGACCACCAAAATCCCTTGACTGACTCTGACCATGTGATTAGCATGTTCTAGAGAAGATCATCTTCTTCTTATAGTCATCGATGCTATCAGTGGTGAGAACCAGATGGGGCATAGGGCCTTCTTGCTATGTAGACCACAGATTAGCCTTACATCAAATCATCAACATGGGGCTTGGTATTAGAAGACTCCTGGCTCCTGGACTCCCACTTACCAGCTGCAGAACTACAGGCAAAGTCCGTAAGATCGCTGGGCTTCAGGAGGAGTTTGGTTTTTTGTTTGTCTATAAATGGAAACATTAATACTCCACCATGGTTATTAAGAGAATAAAATGAAATAATGCTCATGGCAGGATCCACCTCATGAGAGCTACGTATCACACTTAAAGCATCTGATTCTCTGTAGGACTCAGGGATTGACTCCGTCTTCCACCTCATCATTGGACACTTCCACTCTACCTGACTTACCCATATTCCAATATCAATAACTATGCCAATAAAGCGCAATGTTGAAAGATCACCAGGACCACCGCTTCATCCAGTGCGGTCAGGTTTATTAACTTGTGTCAGCACAGGAGAGCATGGACCATGGGGAACCATGAGGTGCCTTAGTGAGAAGCTATTTCAGGATTTGGGCTTGTTTTGAGTGGTTTTAGAGAAAGCTGAGGAAGCTATGTTGTTCTAGACTGCATGCTGTCAGGGAGCAGGAGCATGTTGCTGGTTGGATATCTTAATCATTTTTATCAAGGAGGCAAGAGGAATAAAGCAAACCTAGAGTTGTTATTAATTAAGAAAGAAGAATCCTTTGTACCTGCTGGCAGGAAAGGATCTTCATGCATTTTGGGGGGTTTCCTAATATCCGTGTGCTTATCATGTTCCATTTTGGTCACAGGGAGACCTTCTCTGATGCAGATATTGTGTCACATGATTTATGTTCAACAGGAGCCACCAGGGTCTAGCTAACTAGTAGTTGCCAGGCTGGCTGTCTGGACCATTTTGCTTTCTTTTTCTCAATAGACAACCAGAATTACCAACTATGAGAGAACCCACTGCCTCCTGACTCAAGTGTGATTTGTTTGCAGATTCTATATAGTGTCTACTCCCAGCTTTTTCCAGGAACTCTTAGTTCCGGTCATTTCCCAGGGAGCACAGCAGGACAGAGAATGGAGGTTTTTTTAATCGTGGGTGAGGAGACAGGGCCTTGAGCTGAAAAGAGCTGGGGCTTGGGTGTCTGGATGGACAGAGGGCTGTGCAAGGCTTGTGTCATGATGGGAGGACATTGGCCTCAGTCTCTGCACTTCAGGACTGTGCTTGCCATACCCAGGCAGTGGAGAGCCACCAATCCTGGATGACCTCACCTGCAGGAATACCTTGTATTTCACCAAGCCAGGGGAACCAGTCTGGGCAACTTGGGAAAGAACATTAACCGGTTAGACAGAAAAAGTGAATCCGACACCTAAGGGCTGTGTGACCTCTAGCACGTTCCTTCTTCCCCTCTTTGGACCTCAGTGTCTTTGCAAAGATAAGAAGTCCATAAGGTCCCTTTATCTGGCATTCCATGACCCACATGACAAAGTGGCCACTCACCCCATTGAGGATTTGGTCTGGTGGCAGGAAGAAAGCAGAAAGCTGGAACCAAGACAACTGAGCCAGGAAATCTTATCCAACTCATCATTTAAATTATCAGAGTCTCAGGTGTTGATGATAATGTTCCCTGGTGTGTGATAATAGGTGACATTTGCCCAGTGTTCATGATGTGCTAGGCACTGCTCTAAGGGCTCTGCATGGTTACGGATGTAATTCTCACAAGTCTATGGGGTATACAATATTTCTTATTACCATTTTATAGATGAAGAAACTGAGGCATGGAGCTACTAAGTCAGTTGCCCAGGGTCCCCCCACCGTTTAGTGGCACAGTTGGGGCTGGAACATAGTAGCCCATTTTCTCAACCATCCCCAATATGCCTCCCTAACGTGTAGACCTCCCTCCTTGATCGTCTCTTTTGATTTGGAAGCCTAGAGCAGAGGTCAGCAAGCTATGGCCTGTGAGCCCCAAAGACAAATCTAGCCAGCCAACTGTGTTGTAAATAAAGTTGCATGTGGCACACAGCAACATTTATTTATTGTCCGTCTTTTGTACAACACCAGCAGAGCTGAGTAGATGCTGCAGGGACCACATGGCTTATGAAGCCTAAAGCATCAACTTTCTGGCCCTTTGCCCATCCTGGTCGCCGACTGCCAGCCTAGAGCAGTACTGCCTGGATGCCAAGGCAACTCTGTCACTTGCCCTGTGACCCCAGATAAGTTGTTTTTCTAAATCTGTTTCCTTATCTATAAAGTGGGCTTATTTGGAGAATTTGGGGAGCTGGTGCATGCAGGCACAAAATGCCTGACCCAAGGCAGGTGCTTGATAAGAGTAGCTGCTATCTTTGCTAACAGGGTGATGAACATCATGACTGATTCCTGTAACACCACAGAGGACAGACGAGGGACTTTTATCCCCACCTCATGCCTGGGAAAATCCATGCAGAGGGAGAGGCAATGGTTTACACAAAGTCTCCTGAAGAGTAGGAGGCAGAGCCCATGTCTTCTAAGTCAAAGTCCCACCCTCTGTGGCCCCCCCCTACCTCCCCCAGCCCCTCCAATCTATAAGTGGTCCTCATTTGTGTCTGCTGCCGTGTGAACCGGCCCATCTGTGTTTGTGCATTTTCAGTGTCTGTAACTATCCACAGCTGCGCAGAGCTCACTAGCATAGACATTTGTCAAAGCTGACACGCCAGTCGTCCATGCCACAGGAGACAGTGACAGATGCGCTCTCCAGCGCCACTGTCCAAGCAACCGAGGATGGATGGGGCCCTGGCTCTTTCTTGGCCCAGCCTGCTCAAGAAGCCACGGACCAGGCAAGAGATGAATTGCAGCCTGGTCAGTGGGCATGGTGGCTCAGAGCACGCAGAGTGCGGAGGAAAACCAGGAAATCTGGTCAGTCCCACCTTCCTGCACCCACCCTGAGAGCCCCTCCTGTGCTCCCTTCTCCTCCCCACTGGGCCAGGCCTGCCCAAACCCAATGTCTGTTGACCACTTCTGTGCAGTCACAGACAAGGACTGTGGATGCTTTGGGGATTTGGGTTCTTTTCATAATAATCATAATAATAGCCAGCATTTATACATGCTGCACTGTCCTAAATCTAAGCACTTATCCTTAGCCATCCCCTAGTGAAGGTATAGGACACTGAGGCCAGAGAGGTTAGGAGACTTTACCAAGGTCATATAGCAAGTGGTAGAGACAGAATTTGAATCCAGACTGTCTGGCTCTATTGTCCTCAGGACTACTATTTGAAGGTCTCAGGTAGAGGGGATACCACTATAGGTCAAAGACAGGCAACAGGAAGAAGAAACGAAGGATCCAGTTTCCTGGTCAAGAAAAGGTCACCCTGTCTGTTTCTCTACCTGCAAAAGGAGCAGCTACCATCATTACACTGGCTCCTCCGCCTTCACATGCTCACTGCCTCCACCCAAAGATCCCAACCCAGATCCCACCCCCCTGGAGCACCATCTCATAGCTCATTAATCTGTCACCTCTGTGTCCCTGAGGCAAGCTTGCGGTCCTCTGAGATTGTAGGGATGTTTATGGTTAGTGACAGCAAAGGGGGCAGCCCACATAAAACAAAAAGAAGAGAGACAGAACCAAGCTCTAAAAGTTTCCAAAGTCTTGCTCAAATATTCCCCGTGAAGAATTCACACACTCGGGATGAGCCGCTCCCTCCCTCCTGCATGGGAGGTCAGAAAGTCTGGGATCTTGTTCTAGCCAATGACTCGTTGTTGCAGGCTCCTGCAGAAGCAGCCTCCTTTCTCTGAGCCTTGATTTCCTTAGCTGTAAAGTGGGAACCATGACAGCATCTATACCATAAAATTATTGTGAGAATTAAACATAAAAAAAAAACATTAGAACAATGCCTGATACATAGGGAGTACTTGGTAATGCCAACTGTTGTTCTCAGGGTTTCAATTTACTCAATGGGGATAGAAGGGCACAGCTCCATGCTGTGTATGGTGTATGGTATGGGCTCCCAGCTCTAACACTGTGTGATTTAGTGACACTCTTGTGATGCGTCCTTGTCTCTTCCCACTCCCCTTTCTTCTTGGTACCGGCAAGCCCCAGCCACTGTTCTTACATGTGGGGAGGCAAGGCTAGAAACCAGAGGTGTTACCACTCTCTTTCACAACAGCAAATTATTCCAGCTGCAACTTTCCCATTAAATGGATCTACTTTGATTGGCCCATGCAACTGGGGAATCTCAGCTCTGATGGCTGGGTCCCTGCTGACCACAGCCTGTAATCGTGGCCCTCAGACTTGTCCCAAAGCTGCAGTAGAAAGCAGTCCACACTAACCCACCTGCATAGACCTAGCCACATTGGCCCAATGTTTGCAGGAGTAAGTAATTACAGCTTCCCTGGGATTCAAGCAGAGGACACCCACGCTGGGAGAGTTTCTCTTGCTGTTCAAGCTCCGTAAACACTTGAAAATTTATTTTATTTTTCAGTCTGTGGGCGGGATGCCGCCAAACCAGGAAGCATCATTAAATAGAACTTGGACTTTTTGTTTTTTCAGCTTTTGGGGGGGATAGGGTGGAGCTCAGGGTTGGCATTTTTTT
The DNA here is from genome assembly GCF_048164855.1 of Canis lupus baileyi. NCBI lineage: Eukaryota > Metazoa > Chordata > Mammalia > Carnivora > Canidae > Canis > Canis lupus. Next base: position 62,842,135 of record NC_132844.1, on the reverse strand, counting down.
TCCCCTACTGATGCTTTTGGGATAAACACATAAATCAGCATCATCTATATTCATTAGATAACGTGCCTTGTTCAATACAAGATTACCCCTGTTTTGCATGATTTTCCCCCCTTGTGATTAATATAAATGACTTAAGTTAATTATGTTTCTCTTCATGGAAAAATGTATTTGTCAAAGTGCTGAAACATCAATAAAAAATAAATGCTGTCGTTCGAAGAAGGGCAGGATTGCAAACGAGCAGTCAGGGCATAGGGAAGGGAACAGACTCACCCGTCTGGGGGTGGCATTCTGATTGAGTAGACACACTTTATATTTACTAACAGCGACAAAAGCATTTTTCTTAGTTAAGCACTTGCGGGTCCTGATGAGATAGACTGATGTCATCATTATTAACAATAATGATACCTCAGGCAGAGAGAAAACAGTCTTCTCCAGGATCCCAAAGAATGCTGCATGGATTAAGCCTCACCTATCCTTACCAAGGACAACTGATGTCTTAAAGCTGGGTATCTTACCCGCCAGCCCCCAAAACTGGACCTTGAAAGAGAGACAGAAAGGAAAATGCAGATGATTGGAACCAGCACTAAAGGGAAAGACAGGAAGGAAAGCAAAGCAGGAGGCTGTCGTGAAGCCCCAGACAGAGCAAGAAGGAACCTTAGAGCCTAGACGTTGCACCCACATCACAGAGCCAGCGACAAAACTGAGGCCCAGAGAAGGGAAGGGATTTGCACACGGGCACACAGCATGTTCATGGTAAACTCTTGTTGCCTGGACCCTCACCTTTTCCCTACATTCGGTTGTACCTTTGCCACCAGGAATCAAGGGCTCCCTTCTCTCTTGAGCAAGTAGGCAATGATGCCTGCAAGTGGGAGCAGGGGTGGAGGGTCCCTCAACTGCTAAGTCAGAGCCACAGAGAAACCTGAGTTACATTTTCTACTGTTTCTGAAATACCTCTACCCCACCCTTCCTGTCTTGGTTTCAGTTTCCTGAAAGCAGACCATGAAACAAGATTGTTGGTGCTGCTTGTTTACTCCAGGACAACCAGGTGAAGTGGAGGAGAAGTGAGATGGGGAAGAGGGAAAAGCTAGTACAGGGGGGAGGGTGGCAAGGTTGCTAATGAGAGGGTTACTGCTCTGGGCACTGTGCTCACTCCCACCAGGAGGGACTGTAGAAATGATGCCTCCACTTTGTCCCAGTGCTGGACAAGGAAGCAAAAGTATTTATTCACTCACTTCCAGAGCCTTTCATGTCCAGCCCTACTGGGCCACCCTGCACCCAAGCTGAGCAAGCTCCCATGATACCAGAAAAAAAAACAGAGAACTATGGAACCAGAGCTCATGAGAGAGAAACGCCAGCGTGCAAGTCATTATCATAGATGCAGGTGAACTGGGAGGAACGTGGAGAAGATGTGGATAGAGCAACCTTAGTATCAGCTATACCACCCCCACCCTCCAAAATACCCTCCCTCCAAGCAAACACTATTATCTTGCTGCTAATCATCAGAAACAGTTTATCTGGGTTTTGTCATGGGCCATCTTTTATTTTAATCTCCTTAGATACCTTTTCTGTCCCTCCAGATATACTATAAATTGATCAAGGGCACAATTAAAGCCATGGTCATTCAGTCATTCAACAAATATTTCTTGAACACCTTCTGTGTGTTGGCCCCTCTTTAAGGTGCTATGGAGATAGCACCCAAAGATAGAGAAAATTGTTGCCCTCGGGGATGTTGCATTTTAGAAGTGGAGATAGATGATAAAGTAAATACTACAATTTCAAGTGATCAGTGACCTAAAGAAAAACAAAGCAGGAAAATGGGATAACTACAATGGGGGGGGTGGGGTACTCCTGGGGACATTTGAACAAAAGCCTGACTGAAGTAAAGAAATAAGTATTGTAAGAATCTGGTAGAAGAGTATTCAGAGAGGAACAGGAACAAGAAGGCTGCTGTCACACCCAGCAGAGTGAAGGAGATAGTAGTAGGAGATAAGGCAAGGGAGAACCAGACTGTGTAGGATCTTATCTTTAAACAATGCCTGACACAAAAGCAGTACTCAAAGCAAGCTGGATGGATGGATGAGATGGGTTGGTGGATGTATGGATGTATGTATGTATGGACGGATGATAAATGGATGGATGGGTGAGTGAATGAGTGAGTGAGTGGATGGATGGATGGGTAGATAGATGGATGGGTAGATGTGCAGACAATAATGATACACCAATGGATAAAGAAAGAAGAAAATAGAACAACCGGTACAAAGAGTATAATGCCAACTGTACATTTAAGAAATGCAGAAAAAGTAAATTCTGGACCAAAAGTATCTAATGAGTAAGCCATTAGGCCAACAAGGCTATGAGAAGAACTATCCTTCTCTGGGCCTTAGCCAATGAGAATCCTAGAAAGCTGACTGTTTTTATCTTTTTCTTATATTTCCTACAGGGTCCTGGCCTTCCCCCATGGTGAATATTCAATGGCACCAAATGGTATTACAGGAGTATTAATTAAACTTTTGTGGCTGGAAGCTAGCAAATTATCCCCCCCCCATTATATATTACCATATTTATATACCATATTTTTCATCAGGGCTCCATTTTTAATCTTAGTCTTTTAATTAAAGCCTGTCATCACAGTCTATTAGTAAGGAATATGAAGGGGGAGATGTGCACATGGCTGTGGGTACAATTCAATCCAACAGTTCTTTATTGAGCACATACTACATACTTGGCAAGTTGGCAAGAGGAAAAGTGGTAGTGAAAGATGTGGAGGCACTTATGCTATTAAGCAAAGTTCATAATCCCATGAGCACCTGATGAAAAATAACATATTAACAGTCATTCATTAATTAACTAGAATACTTCATTAGTAACTTTTGCAACCTATCAATCTCCTTGTGGTTGTAAAGAAAGGCTGTTCTTATCCAGGAGGTCTCTAAATTCCAGCAGTAATGTTTTTTCATCTGTGATCCTCTGGACTTCTGGGCCCAGTCCATAGGAATAGGCTTCCAGAATGATGGTTCAGTGTCATGCTGAGATTTTCATTCACCGGAGAAAAATACCATTATGTTCATGACAGTCTGTCATGAGTTTTCAAAGGGGACCAACAAGATCTGCTCACAAGCACAAGTAGTTATAACACAAAACACTATATGTGCACTGAGAAGAGGTAGAGGAAAACAAATACTACCAAAATTTAGAGAAAAGTGGACTATATCCATGGGATAACTGGGTGGGAGGCATCTGATCTGGACCCCAAAGACTGGGTAATCTTTTGAGAGCAGGATAAAGGGGGAAGGAAAGCACTCTGAGAAGAAATTCTCCTCTATTCCTGCCTCCTTGGGATGCTATCCTATGTAGCAGCCACATTGAGGCATCAAAACACAAGCAGAGTGGTAGAGCAGGAGGATGGAATAAATCATAATCCTGGATGAACTGGATAGGAATATCACACTATGATGGCCTTCTTCCAGACTCTTGTTAAATTAGAGCTTCTAGTTTATTCCACTCTTAGTTATTTGTAGCTGAAAGCACCCCATTTCTTACCTATCCACTGTGGCACTTATTCATCATGGTACTCTCTTCTAGATGGATGTGACTGACCTATACACATCTCCGTTCTTTGTTTCCTAGGCTGTAACCCCTTCATCTCTGTATCCCAGACCCTCCCACCTGAGCCTTTTCCTTCCAGCTCTCCTATAACTTCTCTTCCCCCCACAAGCATATAGGTGCTTAGATCTTGAGTGATGAATTAAGGAATGAAAGAAAGACCACCTAGAAATCTTGCCTAATGCCAACAAAAGCCATGTCCCCTCAGGAATTGCCTAGCAAATACATAACTCTGGCAGTGACCTAAAAACAAACATTTGAAACAGGCACAAGAGACTTCCAAAAATTAAAACACTTAGCACCGAGGGAGGAAAATGTATTTAGCCAAAACAGCACTTGCAGGGGATGTTAACATTCTCAAATTAGGGCACTTTGCACTTTCACGGCATTAACACATAATACACACCATTTAGACATCAGAAGTTTCAAAGTGAGCTTCTAAAAACTTATTTGTTAAGACTTTTGTGGGTCAAAAAAAATTTAGAAAATAACAAAATTAAAAAATAAAAACTTATTTGTTTTAAGGAGATGAGATATGCATACACACATGTACACACATACATGCACACATGTGCACACACACATACACACACACAAGAGCACGAGGCTTTCACACTGTCGTCTGCCTCTGGTGCTGATTCCTTGGCCACTGTCAATCCTTCTGGTGCTGGAAGGCCTGTGGGTGCTGTTGCTGGCACAACACAGAAATCTTGGATGCATTCTGCATTGCTCACCTCACCCAGTCTCTCCTCCTAATGGACCCCAGCTGGCAAAACATGGCCTTCTAGATCCTTCCTTGATGTACTGGATTCCAACCGTCTCTTCACTTTCTGGCTTATGCTCCTGTCAGCCTACCTCCAGCCACTTTCCAAGTGTGGGAACTTGCCCCCATCCAACCACATTCCAACCTCCCCAAGGAGGGAGGAACCAGGTCTAGTATATCTTTTGTCTCAGTCTCTTTCTTGGAGCTCTTTATTCCTTGGGTGAACTCATTTTACATGGGTTGGGTCCCACCTGTGTGATGACAGACCCCATGTTTCCATCCTCATCAGTGTCTCTCTGTTGAGCTCTGTAATCACAGAGCCAGCTATCTGTCTGGCTCATAATGCTTACCTTTTAAGACATCTCAGGCCCAACATGGCCAAAACGAGGCTCTTAATCCTCTATCCTGCTACATCCTTCGGATCTTAGCTTAGACATCACTTCCCCAGAATTGTGTATGTATTGTAAATACCATCTTTTATAGGTATCAAAGAGGGATTCTTTTAGATATGTACCAAAGAGTGGCAGGCCTTCTTTTGTCTGTAAATATTCCATTAACATTTGCCTATATTGCTGGATTTTAAGTCCTAATGGATGTAGATCAGCCCTATTTGCTCACCACTGTCTCCTGAGTGCCTGGTACTATGCCTAGTACATATTAGGTCCTCAGTAAATATTTGCTAAGGGAAGGCATGCCCCCCCCCCACCCGCCTCATCTATCTCTGCATACCATTAGCACATGACATAGAGTGCTACGGGCTACCAGGGGGCAAAAGCTTAAGTACTTTCTTTATGTCAGGTTCTGACCTAAGCGATTTTCTCACATTACCTCGTGTAATTCTTGGAAAATCTTGGGAGGTAGGTTTTACTGCTGTTTCCATTTTATAGAGAGAAAAATCACTTCTCTGAGAATACGCACACATCCTGTAGGAGGCAGAGCTCTAGCCAGTCCCTCCTTTACCTGCAATCAGGAGAGTCTAATCTGGAGTGTGCTAATCAGGAGAGTCCCTGGGGGGTTGTAAGGAGACCTGGGTTTGAGTCTCAGCTTTGGGATTTCAGCAAGCCTGTTGGTTTCTCCAAGCCTCAATCCCCTCACCCTTGTCATTCTACCTTTACAAGCAGGTGTGAGACACTGCATGTAAAAGTCCTTTACACTGCATAAAGACCAACTTAACAAATGGGGAGATTTTGTGTTACAGACGTGTGCTTTGGCTAACAAAGGAGTTTTTTGGCCAAAGGTATACAGTGTGTCTACAATACTGAGCCACTGCCTCCTCCCTCTCACCTGACCTATGTCTTCGAGACCCTGCCTAATGATGGTGTCTGGTCCCCAAGACTCTGAAAGGAGTTAACAGGAAACATCAGACCAATGAACCAGACCCAGTATGTCCTATATCCTCTAGTTTCTGAGCTGCCTGATTATCCCAAGAAACCAGGGTTAACAACTAGTAATAGATAATAATTCTGCCTCTCTCCTGAGTTGCACTTACCAGTTTGCAAAGCACTCTTATTCATTCTACATTTATTCAACAAATATATGTGAGGCTCTATTACATACCAGGCACTGTGGTCTACACTGTAAGCAAGGTGTTATATCAGGCAGTCAAGATCCCTGCCCAAAGCTTCTAGGCTTGACAAGGAAATGTGTTTGGAGCCAACATCTCTATAGTAATTTACCATGAACCAGTTGCTTTATATAGAGTAATTCATTTATTCTTCACAGTAATTCTATAAGTTCTGCTATTATCCTCATTTCACAGATAAAGAAACCTGCTCTACAGAGGTTAAGTATCTTATTCAAGGTCAGTGGGGGAGTCAGCTGTCGGAATCACAGCAACATTTTGCTAGTGATAGCATTTTTGTATTCACATTTTGGGAAGCTAAGATCTTCACCAGGAGATTCCCAAGACCAAGACCCCAGGGCTGGAACTTCCCACCAAATGGCCCTGAGCCTTTCTTTCCATTCCAAAAACCAAAGATACCTCTTCATAGGAGAAGAAACCAACACACTGGCTGCTCTGGTCCAAGAATGCCAGGACTGTGCTAGAAGGATTTATAGATCCTAAGGCAACTTGCATCTCCTATTGGAACTTTTCCTCATCAAAGCAATGGAAATCAATGCAGTAAATACAGCTATAATGAACTGACCTGCTCACAATCCCTGCCTCTTCCTAAGGAAAAGGAATCATGAGAGACATATATTGGTTCCAGCTCTATCACGTCCTTCCCCCGTGCCTGATCCTCCCTCTGGGAATCCTCCTTGTTCCTGTCAACAGCATTTGAGCTGATAGGGGTTTTTATTGGATGCTCTTTGTCACTGTGACTGTAAGGATTCAGTGCAGCTAAGATTTAAGAGGTAGAAGGAGTTTAACTTCTTCCAAGCATCAGCCATGGCTACCCTGCCTTCTAACAGACTGTTCACGGACCTTCAGGCCAGAAGGGAGCTAGAGAATATCAGGTGATCATCTCATTTCACAAATGTGGAAATAGGTGCAGAGAGGCGAGAACCACACAGCGTAGGTTCAGCACACCTCTCCAGTATTGGTGCATCCCACTTTCTAGATCTAGAAGAATCTCTTCCACAAAAAGGTGGTGACTCCTGGGAAGCAGTGCTGCCCTTCCCTTAGCTTTGGCATCAGACTGCCTGAGATTGAATATCTGATCCTGTGTAAGACCTTGAGAAAGTTGACTGACCTCTCAGTGACTCAGTTTTCTCATGTATGAAATAGAGATGATAATAAAAGTATCTGCTCCATTGAGTTATTGAAAGCTTTAGTAATCAGAAAAAAACTATTAAAATTGTATAAAAAGTGCTCAATAAATGTTAGCGATGGGCATTATCTCAAAAAATAGTGTCCCTGGGGATAGTTGCTGTTTCTGGAGGAGCTGAGCTTCCCTGGCTCACAACTTTGAGCCAGGACATGAACTCTTGCTGCCCTGAGAACCAGCCTGTGTAAGACAGGGATGGCTTCTCCTTTTTCACAGATGGCAGTTGTGTTCCCTGGACAAATGATGAGATTAAAAGTTCTGGAAGGCAGGAGACAGCCCTGTACATCTTTGTATTATCTGACAGTACTGAGCACAAATAGTGACCTTGCCCCTGGATCTTCCAGCTGGACCCAACCACTAATATCCTGTGCATGCCAGCTCAAGAAAGCCAGCCTCCGTACCAGGTGGGGTTCTAAGGAATTGTTCTACCTGAGTCTCACAAGTTTTTGCTCAAGTTTCAGTTTTGACTATTTTCTGCCTCTGAATGTCCCAGATCTGGTATTCTTTCCAAGTGTTCTTGTCTGCTTTCTCACTTTTTCCCATATATTTACAGGCCTTTCCATCCCAAGTGTATATCATTGACTCAGGGGAGAACTTCTGGTTCCAGTTTTCAATCCCATGGAATCTCTCCTATCCTGTTCCCCTCACCCTGAGAGAGAGAGAGAGAGAGAGAGAGATACACACACACACACACACACACACACACACACACGCATACATGTACACATTCCAACCCCTTCTACTTCTGTCTACCTGGAGGTAGACATTGGTAGTTGTTATTTCCATACATTCTCCCCTTTGGCCTCTTTGCTTAATTTCAAGAATTGGAAATGCTTATATTCACTTTTCCAACATTTCTGTGGTTAGGGGTGACTGTGTAATCCAATCTTGGTTACAGAGGTTGGAAGGATGACTCTTAGAAGAGATTCCTTCTTAATAGAACTGAGGAATCTGTGAAAAGAGTCCCCCTTCCTTCTTGCCTTGGGTACAATTATGAGAACCTGATGCTTGGACCTGTAGCCACCAACTTGCATGAGGAAAAGAACAGGACAACTGCAGAGATACTGACCACAGAACTACCAACACTGAGCTACTAAATGAACCAGACCTAGAGTCACCAGCCTCTGGATTTCTTATTATAAGAAACAAATAAGTTTCCATATTTCTTAAGCCACCTTGAGTAAAGAGTTCTGTTGCAGAACCTGCAAACAAAGGCATTCCAAAGCTTTATCAGGTAAACATCAGTCTGCCTACTGCAAACTCCATCAATGTGTGGATTGAACTTTGCGGATAAACTGAAGAACAAATTCTCTAACATAGCCTAGTAGGAGTCTGCATAAAATTCAAGAAACCCAGAATGTGGGAGGAAATTTAAATGTCACCCATGTCTGACATATAAGACAATGGAATAAAATTGTGGGTTCAGAAATAAACCCCCACATATACAGTCAATCAATTTTCAACAAGGGTTCTGAGACAATTCAATGAGGGAAACAATATTTTTTTACTAAATGAGGCTGGGATAACTGTTTATCCACATGCAACGTATGAATTTGGAATCCTACCTCACACCATATGCAAAAATTCACTCAGATGTATCAAACATCTAAATGTAAGAGCTAAATGTACTAAACTCTTAGAAAAAAACATAATCACAAATCTTCATGATGTTGGATTAGGCAATGGTTTCTTATATGACACCAAAAAATAAAAAGAAAAAATATGTAAATTGGACATCATCAAAATTAAAACCTTTTTGTACCATAAAGAAAATTAAAAGATAGCCCACAGAAAGGGAGAAAATTTTTGCAAATCACATATCTGATGAGATTTATACCTAAGAAATAAATCAAGAACTCTTATAATGCGATAATAAAAAGACAAAGAACTCAGCTAAAAATTGGGCAAAGAATCTGAGTAGACATTTATTCAAAAAAAGATGTATGAGTCAATTCAGTTCATTTTTTTCCTCTACTAGTGGGCTGAAATCCCCTTCTCAGCATGGTTTCCATGGTGGGGGAAGATGGCATGAATACATGTGGTAGCCCGGGGAGCATGGAGAATTAGAGGGGCATTTAAATCACATAAAGCCTTAAATATCAATAACAAAAATGAAAGTGCCATAGACTTTCTAACAAAGAGACAAATAACAAAGGGAGAAAGTTCTGTCTTATAGGCTATTTACAAAGAAATATAAAACAAAACAATGGAACTTTGTTTTTCATCCATAAAACTAGCAATTAGTTTAAATACAATATTCGATGCTGGCAAAGGTGTGGTAAAATAGGCATAAATACATGCTTCTTTTTGGAATAAAAGCTGGTACATCTGTGGAATGTGGTTGAACAACAGGTTCTTTCATGCAGCCATTCCACCCTTATGCTTTGAACACAGAAGTTCAGACAGGTGTTTATGGTATAAAAGATGTTCATCAAAAGTGTTTTTGTATAAGTCCCAAATGCAAACAACTCCAAGGTCCTGCAAGAGAGGAATGGTTACAATGGTTATAATATCCACTTGTTAGAATCCATTTCAAAATAGTTGAATGGCATGGGGAAATGCTCACAGTATAATGTCACACTTAAAAGTCAGGCTCAAACATCAAGATGTGGTAATTTTTTAATTATATAAAGTCTTCACCAATCCATAGAAATACGACTGGAAAGAAATACCACAAAGTGCTGACAGTAGCAGTTCCTGGACAGTGGAGCAGCCAATAATGTATATTTACTTCTTTATTTTTTCTGAATTTTCTAAATTTCCTCAAATGATCATGTATTGTCTTTTTTTAAAGGAAAAAAAAAAGAAGCAATATTAGGAAAGAAGGAAGGAGGGAAGAGAGGGAAGGAGGGAGGGAGGAAGGAAGGAGTCAAGAATCTTAATTACTTGGACCCCTTTTATTACCAGGTGAGTCTTCAGAGGCCTCATTGGTAAAACTAGGACAATTGTACTTAAACTGTCTCACAGAATTACTATGAAGATACAATAAGAAAATGTATGTAACATGCTTTGTAAATTGTAAACCACTTTACAAATGTTAGTTGCTGTTAACATTATAACACAAAATTAACTCTAACAATCAGAGAGAAAAGAAAAGAAACCCATAATAAGATACCTCAATCTTTGAGTAGGAACCAGGAAAATACAAGAATGAGCTAAGTATAGAAAGAAGGAAAAAGTTCCCAGGAATCCTGAAGAATGATCACTAGCATCTCCCAGGAAGTCCAGGAAAAATGTTTAAGAAGCAAAAACAAACAAACAAAAGCCTTACAAGGCAACCAATTGTTCATAGCATTGCTACTGGCCACAAAAGATGTCCTGCCCTTGCTTAAAAAAAAAAAATCTGAAAACTGAGAAATTTTCATTCAAATCAAGGGAATGAGGAAACTCACTCATTGTGACAGGCAGATGAAAATCAGAATTAACTAAGGTCAAAATGTATTAGAAAAGTGTCTTGCAGGATCTGACTTGGCTCCAAAAGTAAAAATAAGCACCCCAAGGGAGAAAACTGATGAGTGGGAGAAGGTTCTTAATTATCATGAGGCCAAGACTGGAATTAGAAATGACAAGGACCCAGCAAAAGGACTCGAATTCTTTACCTTTCAAAGGAAGCAGCTCGTGGCCTGCCATTGCTGGCCGTTTCCTCAGGTTTGAAATTCTCTCCTGTTCTAGTTTCTCAGGCCCTCACGTGTCCTGCTTGCCTGCAATTACTTCTCCAACTTCCTCTCCCATTCCCAACTTTCCAGGATCCTTTGTTTCTCCCTGCTCTTTCCTATCCCCACTTTCTCACTGTTCCCAGCTAACACCTACAAGTTTTCCTTCCCAGTAGGATCCTTTTCTCAACTCCCACACTATCTTCCCTTAGAAGCCTTGTTGCCACTCCACACTAAGGTTGCTTAAAGCCAAATGCATCTTCATAAAAATGAACTAAACAAAAACTGGTTCAATGGATTCGCATCTGTTACTCCCAATAATAGTTCCCACTAGAAATACTGACATCCTCTTGTGCTTCTTCCTCTCTTCCCAAACCAAACTTATCATGTCCCAAATATCACTAACACAGCCTGTCACATTTTTCTTATATCAGGGACATTCCCTGTCTCTGCCCAGTCCAGATCTTTACAAGCTACTGCAGCAGCCTCCTGACTGGACTGCTCTTTGTTGGATCTCCTCTCCCCAGTCTCTTCTAAGTGCCACTGTTAGAGAAAGCTTCCTAAGACACCTTTTCCTGACTTGGATTCTCCCAACCAAGGCTCTCAATAATTACTCTGTGCCAACTGAATAAAGAACAAATGCTTTGCCTGGCATTCAGAGCTGTTGAGCTCTAGCTAAAGACTGGGTGAATAGCTTGATCAAGTCCAGTTGAAGGGATGGGTCAAGGATGGTGGCCAAGATGAGATTTCCAGCATGAAGCTAGGGTTACCAGTTGTCAAGAGCTCAGTGAGTGTGGACAGGGTTGTTAATGGTCCAAAAAAGTCAGATCTCGGGAGGGAATATAATTGCCAACATCTGAGCACAAAGGACAACATCCCAAAGTGGATCAAGGCAATGGAACCATTCCAGAGATGCAAAGGAGTACAAAGATAAGAAGTAGAAGGGTGAGCTCCAGAAACAAGGACCAGGTGGGCAGTAGCTGGAATGGGGGCCAGAGAGACTCTTCAACACAATTGGGTCAGAAATGTGCTTGCTCAGAGCCAATGAGGAAGATGTTGGGAAACATGGTATATCTGACATCAACTTTGTGGGCAACTTGCTTCACACGCTTACTCTTTTCCATCCATGTAAGACAAGCTACAGCTTCTGACAAAGGCAAACATGCAACTTCTGGAAAATTGACCAAAATCAGTCCTTTGGGTTCACTTCTACTCTACATGAGCCCACACTCTATGCTCACTTCCCTTCAAGATAATTGTGTCCCCATCTCCAGTCCTTTCCATTATGTCCCTGACCTAGAATGTCCTTGACCCAACAATGTCTAATTCTCATCCAGCCTTCCTGACACAACTTAAGTTCCATGGCTATCCCAGTTCATGAGCAATGTTCTTCCTTCTGAACTCCATGTAAAACAAGAAGCCAGGGAAATAACTGATTTGCTGGATCTGAATCTGTGCTACTCCTCTGGCATTGAAACTTCCTTAGGCTGTCAGTGACATTGGCATTTTTATGGCTTCCCTTCCAAGACGGATGCTGTTGGCTAGCTAAACAAACCCAACCTTGCCTATGTCTTCCAAAGAGTCTGGAAAGCCTTAACCCTCCTGTTCCCAGCCTTGGGTGGCCATGTGACACAGTTGTAGCCAATGATAGATGAGCTTAAGTCTTGTATGGCTAGTTGGGAGGGGTGACAGGGATGGAGTAGGGGGTGCTCCTAGAAAGAATTTTTCCCAATAAAAGAGACAGAAACAGTGGGTGTCCTACCCTTCCTTTTTGTTCCAGCCTAAAATATTGGCATGATGTTTGAGGCTGCAGCAGTTGTTTTGTGACCATGAGGTAAACAGCACAAAGATGAGAAGCCACTTCTGAAAATGGATCTATGGGGCCCCGTCTCTAAGGATGTTGTTGAGCAGCTAAACCAACATCAACATTCACTTGCTTTCAAAATGCTTATTATAAAAAATAAATAAAACTCGTTTATTTAATCCACTTTTAGCTAATTTTTCTGTTACTTACAGCTGAAAGAATTGCTAACTCAATCATCTTCCTTCCCAGACTGTGAGCTATTTGGTGGCAGGGACGTTATCTTTTATATCTTTGCTTCTTCTAGCATCTAACATAGGGCCTAGCCCATAACCAACCTTGATAACCATCTGCCAGCAGATGGGGAAGGGTCAAGAGGGAGTTTTCTACCTCTCAAAGTGTGTTTTTAAGCAGGCAAGACATGGGTTATAGATGAAATAGTGGTAAATAAATGAGACAGTCTAGACCTAGTTGAAAAATTAGACGTAAATAAATCCTGCTGACCAGATGGCATCCACCCAACAGCTCTAAAGGGCAAAATTGCAGAAATGTTGGCCAAAATGTATGACTTATTATAAAAGCTTACAGAGGAGCCTAAGAACTGAAGAGCAATGGGTTTGGCTTTTATTCCAAACATGTTGATAGAATCTGTAAGAGAGATCACAGGACACCTGAAGAATATGAACTTGGTGGAAAGATAGCATGGATCTTCCTGAAGGAGACTCAGAAAAGACTAATCTAAAAATTCTCTTTTAAAGGGAAGCAAATAGAGAACCATTATGGAAAGAGAGGGAAGAAACCACTAGATAGCACATCTTTAGAATTTCAAAAGCTTTGTGGTGTGGTTTTGTAAAGCACAGGCTCTTAAACATTCATCTGCTCTGGGACTAGTGAGGCTGTGGTTTCAAATCCAGAAACAGAGAAATAGGATTTAAAAAACAAATGTTTTAATAGAGACTTCTAATGGCAAGCTCCCCTGAAAATCATAATAAGATAGATAGGAAGTGAATAGTTTGAGAACTATCTGGAAGGGGGAATGTTCACAACAGCAACTCTTCATCTACTTGTGACTACAACACAAAGCTCAAAAAATGGGGATAAGGCTGCCAGATAAAACACAAAACTGCTAACTAAATTTTAATTTGAGAGAGACCATTAAAAAATTGTAGCACACGTATATCCCAAACAAGACCAAGGGGCATACTTATACTATGAAATTATTCATTGATTCTCTAAAACACAGCTGTACTGGGCATTCCAGGCTTGGGGGTTTCATGTTTTCCTTTGCTTGCTTTCTTGGTTTTGTTCTTTTATTTTTTGCTAAATCTGGTAAGCTTAGACAAGAAGAAATGGAGAGAAACTGGAAGAGCTACATGAGTAGACCTGGAGTTCATAGAATTGGGGCAGACAAGGATGTTGGCCAAGGCTCTAGAAGAGGAGTAATCTCAGCTAAACCTAAAAGACAATGGGCCCTGAGTCCTTAGGACCTTGGAAGGAGCAGAAGAAAAGGAAAACAATGATTAAATGACACAATCAGTATAGCCTAGTGGTTAAAAATACACACTCGGGGGGTGCCTGTAGTGGCTCAGTTGGTTAAGTGTCCAACTCTCGATTTTGGCTCAGGTCATGATCTCAGCAGCGTGAGATCAAGCCCTGCATCAGGCTCTATGCTGAACATGGAGCCTGCTTGAGATTCTTCCTTTCCTTCTCCCTCTGCCCCTCCCCTCCTCCGGCTCACTCTCTTTCTCTCTTTTAAAAAAATATACACTCTGGAACTAGACTGTCTAGGTTCAAACCCTTGCTCTGGCATCTATTGGCTGGGTTTTTTGGAGGAGTGTTGCTTAACAACTCTGTGCTTTAGTTTTCTCATCTCCACATAACATTATAGAAGTATCCACTTTATAAGCTATTGAGGATTAAATGGCACACTTGTAAAGTGCCTAGAACAGTGCCTGGCACATGAGAATGTCAGTTATCATCATATGCAGAGGTAAGCCAGGATAGGTCAGCACCCTGGCATCAACTTCTATCTAGTGGCTTCCAAGTCCAGGAGGAATGACTAAGTATGCCACTTACTTCTATGTTAGTCAGTGCTATGTTGAATAGCCACACAGCACACCTGAGGGCTGATTGGCTGGGGGTTGCAGGAACGCAGAGTGAGCTATCTTGAAGGACGCCATCCTCCCCAACGGTCACACTTTATAATCCCCAGCATCCCAGCTCCCCTCTCTCTGCCTCTGCCAGAAGCAGTAAGAGTCTTCCTTCTTAACATCTACCATCACCTCTGCAGCTGCAAGGCCAGCAGACCATAACTTGGGGTGAGATCAAACAGGCCTCCAGAGTCAGCAGCTTCTGTGATGCACTCTGCTGGGGCTACACCAATCAACACTGGCCTGCCTTTCCTCCCCTGGTATGGACCATGCTTTGATCTTCCTCTTTTTCGGCTCTGGAGCTCTTAACTTGCTGCTGAGCACAGGGAAGCATATTCTTTGTCCCCTCTAGACACCACCTGGCCTCCAGATCTTCCTGGCTTGTCCCTGGACAATTACAAGGTCATTTCCTTCTGTGTGCTTATCTCTGTTCTCGGCTCCCTAATTCTCCCTCCCCTGCCCGCTGGACTCATCTAGAGTGAGCTCAGTCCTCCCTTAAGTGAGGACACAGAGAAAGAAGCAATCAGTTACTGCCCTGAGGTCAAAAGGGAGCTTAGTACAGGTACTATATAGACCCCATCTCCCTTTCTCTGCCTCCAAAGATCTTCCCTTCCACTCTCCAGAGATGAATACAGGCATGATGGCCTGTAGGTCCCATAGGTAAAGTTTAAAAATAGACATGACTTAGAAATTCTGTGTAGGTCAGCTACTGGATAAGTAGGGGCTATGGCCTAGGGTGACTTCAAGAGCTTCACACAAGTCCACAGGCAGCAGAGTGAGCAGCTAAGTGTATGACTCCAGGAGCATCTAGGAGAAAAGTCCAATTTTAAAGGCAGGAAGACGAGAAGTTAGAATCCTCATACACTGCTGGTGGAAACGAAAATGATACGGCTGCAGTGAAAAACCATTTGGTGATTCCTTAATAAGTTAAATATACAATTACCATATGGCTTAGCAATTCCATAGTCAGGTACACACCCAAAGGAATTAAAAACAAGCTTTCAAACAAAAACCTCTATGTGAATGATTATAGCAGCATTATTCACAATAACCCAAACATAGAAATCACCCAAATATCATCAACTGATGAATGGTTAAACAAAATGTGGTCTATCCATACAATGGCGCATTATTCTACCTCAGACAGTTGAAGTTCTGATGACTGCTACAATATGGATGGACCTTGAAAACATTATGCTAAATGAAAGAAACCAGACACAAAAGGCTACATATTATATGATTCCATGTATATCCATTTAAATGTCCAGAATAGACAAAGCTATAGAAAGAGAAAGGAGATTAGTCATTTCCAGGGGTTGCGGGGATGAGGAGATGGTGGGTAACAATGAAGAGGTATGAGGTTTCCTTTTGGGGTAAGGCAAAGGTTCTAAAATGGATTGTGGTATTAATGCACGACTCTATGAATATACTGAAAGATGTTGATTGTACACTTTAAAAGGTAAATTTCATGTTACATGAACTATATCTCAATAAAGCTGTTTTTTTTTAAGTTGGCAGATAATCCAAAATATACTTCAATTCTATGAGACCAAGAGAAAAAATCAAAATCTCATTTACCAAGGAAGGGATAAATTCTTTTTTTTTTTTTTTTTTTTTTGAAGGAATAAATTCTATGGCATTCTAATCGTGGTGGTGTGGAAAGCCCATAACAGACCATCATTCGTTTCCATTATTGGTTTATTTTCCTCTTTCTGCCCCTTGGTGCTACCTCTGCACCTCACACATATCTCTGCTTCTTCTTTAATAGGATCAGATTATAATTGTTGGCCAACCTGGCTGCTCCCCTACTGCACCATGGAATCTCAGAGAACTGAGACCATTCCCTGTTGGTCTCCTCCAGCGCCTGGCACCTGGTTGGTGCTCAATAAAGAAATATTGAATTGATAGAAATCTTATAAATCTCTTTTATCTAAAGATCTGACACTCTCACAAGAAACTCCTAAAACTAATTGCCTTGGGGAAAGGAACAGGGTGGTGGAAGAGAGGAAACAGGAGACACTTTCTGTATATCCTTCAGTACCTTTTGACTTTTATGCATGCCAACACATCATCTGTTCCAAAAAGAAATTAATTTAACTTTTTAAATTGCTTAAAATCTGACACCTATAAGCAAAGACACAAAATCCATGCATTTGACAAAAGAGAGAAGAATAGAATATGACCATGGTCTTCAGAGAGTAGACTCCAGTAGCAAACCTCTTAGTGAGATATTCAGGGAGATAGAATGCAAAACCCCTGGGAGAGAATAGCGGTGACATTTATGGCTCCCTTCCTATACCTCCAAGAAGACAATCTTATCTCTTCATTTATTCTTAGTAATGACGTCAAGTCTCCCTGAGCACACCTCAGCAATCAGACCAATCCTGGAGTCAGTCCTGGAGTCACTCTGATTCATCAGGATCCTGTTACATTCACATCCTCACCGACACACCTACCTGTCCGCTAGCAGGCCCATCAGAGCTGCAGTGGCCATAAACCAAGAGAGAATCACTGAACATCTCATCCGATGACCGGTACAGAGTGTGAGGACTGGCCGCAAACACCCAAGGCAAGACATGTCTGAAAGGCTGCAACAAACACAAACTTGCCCTCCATGCCCTCAGGCCTCTCCTTGTAGGTTTTGCTCCTCTCCTGGACCTCCTCCCAGGTAAAGTTTCTGGACGCACACGCTGCAGCTTCTTGGGCTTGGGCAGTGACCCCTGTGGCAGTGAAAAGACAGACAGCACTGAGACTCAAACGTCCCCAAGGGACACCAGTCCTCACAGTGAGCCAGCATTCAGTAAAAGCATACTTTGAAATGATCTGTTGATGTCCCAGTCTCCCCATTATTCCTGCAAGTGCCCTGGAGGCAAGTCTGTGTCTGCCAACCATCTACGACCAGCCCCCAGCACAGACCTGGCACATGGCAGCCTCCCAGGATTTGTCACTTAGCTGACACTGAGTGAGCGAGTACTAACCGGTGCCAAGCACTGCTCTGATTTATTTCATCCTGATATCAGCCTTACGAGGCAAGTGCTATTATTCCCATTTTATAAATGAGTCACCAAGAGCTTAAAGTAACTTGCCCAAGAGCCCACAACTACTAAATGACGGAATTAGGACTCAGCCCCATAGGCTCCAGGCTCCATTAGCTTAACCAAAAATGCTATGCCATGATTCATACCAGAGACATGACACCAAGAGAGAGGAGAGAAAGAGAGAGAGAAGAGGTGGGTGGAGTAGAAGGAAAAAAGGGGAAGAGAAAGAATAGAAAGAAAGGAGGAGAAACCGGGAAAGAGGGCAGAAGGACAGGGAGGTCATCAGGTCCTCGGCACAAGTTCTCCACGTTGAGAGGCAGCAGCTCTATTTGGACAGAGCCTGAGAGGTCAGGGACTGACCCAGGCTTTGCAAACTCTCAAGAGCCTGATGAACAAGCCAGAATATTAGCTCATTAGTTCCAGAAAGAACTGTAACTTCCGAGAAAACCAGAACCTCATGTCCATTGGTTGGAGGCCAACATCCATGGGAAATGAATGATTCTCATCAGAATACTGCATAGTAAGCAAGGACCCTGCCAGCGAGTAGCAGGGTGATCTTAATGGCTCGTGTCGGTGAGTTATGATTGCCTGATGCTCCGGCTCCTCTCGGGTCTGCCTGTCAAGCAGAGCGGATGTTTCTCTCAGCTGCATGTGCCCCCTTGCTCTGGACAACGCAGGGGAAAAACCTGACAAATCATGGCTTCTTGGAGTCCCTTTCCTCTTGACGATGCACAGAACACCCTCATTCAGTTAACACTTTTGTTTCCCAGACAAGGCACATTGTGATCAATTACATTTCACAATTGATCAGGCTTCACAATCGTAGATGCTTAACTCCGTTACACATGGATTCTTCTTACAACTTTTTCTGTCTAAGGACAACCAAGTTCTGAAAAAAGGGAACAAAACAAAACACTCCTCAGGACTGTGGACTGATTGTACCTTATTCTGGGTCCTGTAGCTGCTTTCGGCCCCCAGGTCAGCAGTGGCTCTCTATTCCAGGAAAGGGTCTGATTTTTGTTCTCATGGTGTGATAATATGGGGCACCAGTTGGAAGTGGGACATGATGAGATGGGGAGGGAACCATGCCTGGAGTGAGGAGGTACATGGTACATGCCGATTCCACTGTGAATGAATGAATGTAATTCAATGAAGAAGGGGTAGTGGAAGGGGAGGTGGGCGGAGGGATGGGATGACTGGGTAATGGGATTGAGGGGGACAATTGACAGGATGAGTACTGGGTGTTATACTATATGTTGGAAAATCGAACTCTAATAAAAAGAATATATAAAAAATAATAAAATAAAATTATGACTCCACTTAAGCAAGTCTGATTTCATCCAGGCTGTTCTTAAAAGCCATCAATAGGCAGCCTAGCTTAGAGAATTTCTGTGATAAGGGACAAAACCCCCTTACCAAGAGCAAACTTTTCTGCTACCCCTGCTAAGACTAATATTTAAAGCTACTGAGCACCTTCTATATTCTAGATGCTGTGCCAGACTGCTGCAGGCATGCATTAGTTACTCATTATTGTATAACAAATTACCCCAAAACTTGCAACGTAAAACAACACACATTTATTGCCTCACAGTTTCTGTGGGTCCAGGCACAATTTTGCTGGGTCCTTTGGCTCCCAGGAGCCTGCAGACTTACCTCAAAGCTCCACAGGAAGGACCCACTTCCAAGCTCACTCACATTGTTGTCAAAACTGACTCCCCCTTGAGCTGTTGGAGTCCATCTCTCAAGGAGCTCTTGTGAGCTTGCAGTACAAGACCTCCACCATTCCCTTCCATGTGCACCTCTCCGTAGAGCATCTTGTACTTGGAAGCTTGCTCTGTCAGAGAGCAAAGAGTACCAGCAAGACAGAAGTCAGAGCCTTTGTAATCTACTCATGGAGGTGCTGTCCCAACACTTTGCCACATTCTAATAGTTAGAATTAAGTCACTAAGACCAGCACACACCCAAAGGGAGAGGATACACAGGGGGTGAATATCAGGAGGTGAGGATAGTCGGGAGCCATGTCAAAAGCATATGGTCTCCTCAAAACATGGTCATAGTATGTGATCTCAGATACAGATTAGAAGCAATTGTTAGTCTCTGCATTTCACAGATGGCAGAAGCTGAAACTCAGAAAGGTTAAGTAAATTGTCTGAGATCACACAGCTCATTGATGATGGAACCAGAACTCAAACACAAATCTGTTGAAATAACCATTCCCTAAAACCCAGCCTGGTCAGGGAGGTTTTTGGAGTCAAGTGGTTTTCCCATACTGGTCCCAAGATCTTACCCCAAAAAGGGCCACCCATTCTGTCATTGGGTAGGGTTGGTTGCCTCTAGTTTAGCCTGAGACTAGTTTGAAGGGAACCAAATATTTGTGGCCACAGCATGAAGATCGATATCTAGACCCTCTCCTTCTAGGCTTTTAACTTGCTGTGGAGATGGGGCTCATGCTCTTCCACCTTGGCTCTATCAGTGTAAGGTAGTACCTTACTTTTGGTCACTGGCTGGTTTCCATAGCCTGTCATTAAAACTTTGATTGTTTATCAGTTACTCTTCTTGGCAACCTGTCCAATGATATGACTCTGGAACTACCTGACTTAGCACTTATAACATCTCATAGACATGTATTAAACACTACTCTGTGCGAAGCATTGAGTGATGCAGGGAAAAATCAAATATTCTAAAAAAAAATCTAAAAAAAATTAACAGAATTTCTTGAATCTGGGACTGCACTGGAGTCCAGTACAGTAGCTCCTGGCCACATATAGCTAGTGAGCACTTGAAAAGTGGCTAGTCTTGGGATCCCTGGGTGGCGCAGCGGTTTGGCGCCTGCCTTTGACCAGGGGCACGATCCTGGAGACCTGGGATCGAATCCCACGTCGGGCTCCCGGTGCATGGAGCCTGCTTCTCCCTCTGCCTGTGTCTCTGCCTCTCTCTCTCTCTCTGTGACTGTCATAAATAAATAAAAAATTAAAAAAAAAAAAAAGAAAAGTGGCTAGTCTTAAATGAGGTGTGCTAGCACTGTAAAATAACAGTTTCAAAGACATACAAAAAACAGTAAAACTAATTCATTAATAATTTTATATTGATTAAATTTTCAAAGATAATATTGAAGATATATTGAGTTAAGATAAAATATACTACTGAGATTAATTTCACTTCTTTTTACCTTTTTATTTTATTTTATTTTTTAAAGATTTATTTATTTATTTATGATAGACATAGAGAGAGAGAGAGAGGCAGAGACACAGGAGGAGGGAGAAGCAGGCTCCATGCCGGGAGCCTGATGAAGGACTCTATCCCAGGATCTCCAGGTCTCCGGGATCACACCCTGGCCTGAAGGCAGTGCTAAACCACTGAACCACTAGGGCTGCCCCTTTTTACCTTTATAATGTGGCCTCAAGAAAGAGGCACCTGGGTGGCCCAGTGGTTAGGCATCTGCCTTTGGCTCAGGGCATGATCCTGGAGTCCTGGGATCAAGTCCCACATTGGGCTCCCTGCATGGAACCTGCTTATCCCTTTGCCTATGTCTCTGCCTCTCTCTTTCTGTGTCTCTCATGAAAAAGTAAATATTTTTTTCAAAAAAATATGGCTGCAAGAAAGCTTTAAATTGCACACACGGCTCACTTTTGTGGCTTGTTGTATTTATTTTGGCAGCACTGGTCCAGAGGTGGAGGGCTTGCCCTGTGCCAGGCCCTGTACTCTACACACACTCTATGCTGAACACAAATCACTTAGTTTCATCCTCATAAGAAATTCACGCAGTGGGGGCACCTGGGTGGCATAGTCAATTAAGGGTCCAACTTAGCATGATCAAAGTCAGGAGATCGAGCCCTGCCTCAGACTCCACTCTTGCTCTGAATCTGCTTGAGACTCTGTCTCAAACTTCCTCTGCCCCTCCTGTTCATTCTCTCTTTCTCTCTCTCTCTCTCTCTCTCTCAATAAATAAATAAATAAATCTTAAAAGAAAGAAAGAAACTCACACAGTGGGCATCATTATCTCTTTTATAGATATGGTGACCACAGGGCTCAAGCAACTTGCCTGAAGTCCCACAGTAAGTGGGTGAGCAAAGTCCATCAAAGAGATGAATACACATCTGAGCCGTTCAATGATGGAGGGTGCTATAATAGAGGAACGGGACCAGGTTGGGGCACCAAAGAAAAAGTAGTCACTACCTTGGAAGCCCTCTAGACAGAGGTGATGCTTAGGCTGAGTGAGCCTGGAATAAATACATTGAAGTAGCCAAATGCAGAAAGGGCTTTCTGAGCAAAGGCAGAGCACGTGTGAAGTTGCAGAGGCATGAAAGTGCATGGTGTGTTCAGGGAACGGCAGGGGACAAGAGGGCTTGAGTTCAAGGAACAAGCACAGGGAGATCCATTGGGCAAGATAAGCAAGAGTATTGTAGGGAGAGTCTGGGACACCACGCCCAGGAATGTGGGCTTCATCCAGCAGGTCAGTAGTCTCAACTCTGGCCACACATTGGAATCTTTAGAAGAGGATTTTAAAAATAATAATGCCCAGGTGCCATCCCAGAGCAATTAAATCAGAAAGTTGAAGGAGCTGGTCAGAGCCCAGGGTTTGTTAAACACTTCTGTGAATGATTCTAATGTGTGACCAAGGCTGAGAACTCTCCATGGTAGTGGGAGTCTGGGCAAGAGCTTTAAGAAACGAAGTCCAGTGATCACAGTTCTGTGTTAGGAAGACAATTCTGAAGGTTGTGTGGGAAATGGAATACTGGAAGTGAGGGACTAGAGGCGAGAAGTCTGGGCGGGGTTTTACTAGAATAGCCCAGGTCAGGGATGCTAAGTCCAATGGGCATGTAGCTATCTGCAAGACTGGGGTAGGCGGAGTACCCCCAGGAGAAAGACCCCTGCTGTGCCCGTGGCCATCTTCAGCCTTCATCTCTCAATCATGCATCTCCAGCCTCCATCCCACTCACCTACCTGGAGGTCTGTTCCACAAGGCATCGCATGGGCGCCTCCAGCTCCACATGTCCTGATTGAAGCTATTACATCCCTGCAGAGATTGCTCTTCCAGGTTCCCTCGTTTTCCTTATGGATGTCTGGAAACCCCATCCGACATCACCTCGTCCCTCTCCCTCTCTTTCCACATCCCATCAGTCTCCAAAGATGGTCATTTCCATCCACAAAGGCTTTCAGAGGTGCTCCTCCCTGTCATCCCCCAGCCCCACTCCTCCTCATGCTTCTTCATTTGCTGCTCTGAGCACTGTGATAGTCCCTGTGGTGACCACCGTGGGTGGGCTACTCCAAGTCATTCCCCCCGTTCCCTGTTCAGAGAATGCTGACATTATTTAGGGATCAGCCAGGGAGATTTCATTTTGATTTAGACCAGCATGTGTCACCCTGACTGCACATTAGACTCACTTGATGGATTTTTTATGAATCCCAGTTTACATGCCCTGCTGCTTGAAATTTTGATTCAATAGGTCAGGTGTATGGCTCAGACACTATATATATGTGTGTATATATATATATATATATATATATATACATATATATATATCATATTAGAATCACCCAGATGATTACAGTTTTTTAAATGTGTACACTTCCCAAGGTTATTCTACTATATAGCCAGAGTTAAGAACTATCACTCTAAACCAGTGCTTCTGAAAGTACCTGGCGCAGAAGCAGCCTGAGAATTTGGTAGAAATGAAAATTCTTGGGCCCCACCCCAGACCTACTAAACCAGAACTCTGAGGCCCACCAATCCATGTTTTAACAAGCCCTCCAATTTTTAATAAGCACACGCAAATTTGAGAATCACTGGTCTAAATTATTCACATTAATCCCATTCCCATTTGCTAGTGATAGGTTTTCTGTGGGCCTGTGACCTAGTTCTGACCAATGAAACATGAAGGGAGGTCTTCCTATCTGATAGAAGGAGGGATTCACAGAAAAACAAAAATCTTTCTCTAAATTATATACTTGCTGGGGGGGAAGATGGCCTGTCGTTGTGTGAGGCTGTGATGATCGGTGCTATGGCAGCCATCTTGGGACTGTGAGGAGAAAGTGGAGAGCATCAAAGGGAAGCTAGGCTTCCAGTCTCTTATGTTGTTGAGCTGCCAAATTAATCAATCCTGAAATTTTCTGATCTGATCTTTGGTGTGAGATCATTAAATTGCATTTCTTTTTAAGCCATTCTTAGTTGTGTATTCTCTTATCCGCAACCAATAGCATCCTAACTTTTATAGCCTCCTGTTTGCCACAGCTCTAGACTCTCCCCTTCAAACTCATCTTACTGTCAAACACTGTGAAGAGTCTTAGATTTTCCCTCACTTACAAGCTAACGACTTAGGCTGGATGCTGGCAAAAAGCACAAGGCCTTCTTGGTCAGAGGCAAAAGACTACGTTATGCAGTTTACAGTAAGCAGCATATTTGCATGGGGTCCCCTAGTCCCTGCAGGGACAACACTATGGATCCATATGCACCTGCATACACATGGGGTTGAACTACAGGAAAAGAACCCAAAGCCAAGGTTCCCAAAACCATAAGCAGCAAACAAGCCAGTTCTCTCCCTCTCCTCCTGAGGAAGGAACAGTTACACAGTTATCACACAGTGGTCTCCCTGTATTTTGTTCCCTGTATGACTAGCTACAGAACTGCTCAGTATCAGGAGACAGAGCCTTGCAACCTGGAGCCCTCAGCAAGAACATGCAGGCTCACTGGGAGCCCATGGTGAGCTGCCTCTCTCAACATCTACAAGCAGCTTCCAGCTAGAGCTCCCAGATGCCCGTGGCTGTGGCCCTTAAGTCCTTTCCTCAGATGTCACAGTGTCTGAGGTGGCTCAGGGGCCTGAATCACTCCCTCCCCACTAGTGGCTGAGGTCTGCCCTGCCCTCCAAGAAACTATGGGCCATGACTATGCCTCAACACCTCAAGGATGTGCACCAACTGTTTTGTCTTGCTTCTGTACAGAATCCTCGTATTCTTGGTTGGCATCCCAGTTTTTCATCCCAGTTTTTCAGACTTTTGTCTTCTACCTGAACCCCACATCTCATCTGCATCTCTTTGAACTTAGCTGCAGCAGGATTTTGGTCTTGACACCTTTTGGTTTTGCATGCCCAGGGCTCCTCATCCTTGAGGTTGGTCCTTAATCTGCTTCCTTTTCTCATAACCAGCACGCTGGGTTTCCATGGGTCCAGAAAGAGAAATTCAGGCAAGTGGTTCCTATACCCTTCCTCACCCCAGAATCAGAGCTCTGCACTCCAGCTTACTTCTCTACACTATCCCTGGACTCTCCACACTCCTCACACTTCCAGGACTACATGGTTTTCTCCACCCCATCTGTTGTTTTGCCCCTTTTCCCTTTGCTTCATGTCCTTCATTGGGCCTGGAATGTAGTCCTGTATCCCACTTCACTCCTGGGGAAATCCTGTCCCTCCCTCAGGCCCCTGTGAAATAACATGACTTCGGTGGATCTCTGGAGGATTCCTTTCCAGCTGGACAGACCCTCTGCCTCCTTTCAACCCCCAGGGGCTGTGAACCTCTCTCATGGTTCTCATCTTTCCGGGCTTCTGTTATAGTTCTCCAGGACTTGTCTCGTTCCTGCTACTGGAATAAAAGTGCACAAAAGCAGGAACTGCATGATACTCCCTTTCTGTCTCCCTTTCAGCCCCAAGCACTGTTACAAGCTCTGTAACTAGTGTGATAGCTTCCCCCTAAATATATTTGAACACCATGGATGCTTTTTTCTGACTGAGGCAAACGAGCCAGTCCTGCTGTGACCGCATCACCACCAAGCTATTCCATTTTGCTGCTACCTTAGACACCAGAAGAGGGATGAGGCCTTCATGTCCCTGGAACTGATGTCATTTGGTGAGTCAGCCAAAGGGCAAACAGGGAGCACACAAGTCTACAGGGAAAATGTGTGGTGTTGGGAGTGTCAGAATCCTACAGTCCTTTGTGAAGCTTCCAAAACAGTGTGGTGAGAACAGATCTCAACTTTGTCTACACACCTCAGCCTCTGGGGTAGCTGGTGGGCCCTGGGTTGGGCTGGAGTCCTTGACCCCAATGGGCTGTACAATATCATTTTCTGCATATTCATAAAAAGAAAAAGGTTGACATGTCCTGCTTTAAGGGTGTCAAATTCCTACACCCCTAAGGTCTAGTGTCTTGGGAGTTTAATCCTACAAAGGCTAGACTATCATAGCAATGAGAACCAAATAAAGGGGCCTGTAAACAAAATGTAAGGAGATTAAAATGTGGGCTGAGGTGAGAATGGGCAGGTTGACAATTGTGATGGCAATTTGTGTTGGATCGGGACTGGGATGGGATGGATCAGAAGGAACGAGGGTGGTGGGCCTAGAGGGAACTGGGGTCAGAGCAGAAGGTGATGGATTGGAGAGGCAACGGGTGGGTTTGGTGTAAGCTGAAAATGAAGTGGATGGGGTAGGGGAGTAGTCAGGCTCCTGCCAGAGAGTTCCATTGCTTTCCTCAGTGTCTCCTTTCGTCCACCCTCCTTGCATACCAACCAGTGGATGAGCATAGACCGGCCTTGTTACCAGTCAAAGTCCAAACAACATGACAAAATCTGCCCTGCCAGGCTGACTCCACTTAAGGCCACATGTGTGATTGATTGATCCCTCTCTAGAAAAGCCTGTTTATCATGAAGATTCAATGTTCCCTGACCCACTCTACTTTTTTGCTTTACTCCCTAACATTAGATGTGACTTCAGGGTCCCCGCCCTCCCCCCAACTTCTTAAACACCTAATGTCCTGTTTATATTTCTACATGGAGTTTGTCCTCTTTCTCTCTGCATTCCTGGGGCTGTAACAGGACACGTAGCTCTTCTTGCTACTTCTTTTTTTGTTGCTGTTACCACGGGGCCCTTCTGCTCTCCCATCACTCACTCAGCAGCTCAATGTCCTTTGCAATTTCAGCTGAAATCAGACTCCTTCTCTCTTGCTTTGCTTTCCCACCTCCTGTGGCCTCTCTTGTCATTTATTATTTAACTCAATCACCCTATTATACATGCACAGGAGCCATTTCTGAATATGGTTGGTATGAAAAAAAATTAAGATCCAAACCAAAAGTAAACTCACCTCTTCTCAGCCCACCTCCCAGCTCCATTGTCATTCTGTTGGGGTCCCACACAAGGATCCCAGAGGGGCCAGCCAGTGAGCACGGATCTGTCCAATTAACAACTTCTCAGGTTGGACCCAGTGGAAAATTTCCAGATGGCTACTTATAGATATTCTTAAATTTATGTCAGAGATGTCTTCGTGAAGGTGGATGTTTGAATGAAATCCCATGTGTAATTCCAAATGTAATAAGGTGAGTGGGAACACACAGGATGATTGGTTTAGGGACCCTGGTTCTATTCTCTAGTTAATGTTCATCATTAACTTACTCCTGAAACTTTAGATTCTCTAGATCTCAGTTTTCTCGTCTGTAGAGCAAGGGTTCCCAAAAATCCCGTCCAGTGGGAAATTCTAAAAATGATATTTACCCAGTGAGCAACATGATTCAATTAGAGATCCATTCCCAGTGTCAAAATCTGGCTTACACTTAATCAACGGGTAATAAGGAATATACTTGCTGTGGTGATGCTCCTCATAACTTTAGATCAACCAAATGAACCCCTCATTGTATAGATGAAAAGGCTGGAGCCCAGAGAGATGAAGCAGCTAACCCAAGGTCACACAGCAAAGGAGGGGCAGAGTCAGACCAGAGCTCAGTGCTCCCCATCTCCTTGTATGGTACCTTAAGCATAACTACAAGCATTTCGATCCTCTTTCCAGTGAGAGGTGGGTCTACATCCCTTATCTTCATCTAGATGACCTTGGCTTCCACCAATAGAGTACACAGAAGTAATGCTATATGACTGCCAAGGCAAGAGTCACAAGGCCATGCTGTTCCTGCCTCACCTTCAGAGAACACTTCTGGGCTCTCAGAGCCCTGAGCCTCCATGTAAGAAGTCCCATGATCCTGAGACCTTCGTGCTGGAGAGACCACATGGAGACAATCTGGACTCTTGTCTCAGCCAAGCCGGTTTTTTCAGCAAGCCTGAGTATCAACAAGCCCAGCCCAGCCACCAGACATGCATGAAGAAAATATATTGGAAGTGGCCTCCAAATCACTATAGCTGAAGGTACTTCCAGGCACTCAAGTCCTCCCCTGAAGCCCCAGACACCAAGGAACAAAGAAGAGCCCATCCCCCATGTCCTTTTCTAACTCCTGACCTGCAGCATCTGAGAGCACAATTAAACTGTGGCTGTTTTACATCATTAAGTTTCGGGGTGATTTTCTGCATAGCCATAGATAACCCCAAGAGTTCGTAAACTCTCACACTGGCTAATAACTGAGCTTAGGGCTCCCTGCTGAAGTGTGTGATTCAGCACACAGGCTAAAGGTGGGGAGAGAGTCCCTGTCTCCTCCCCCGACTGCCCTCTCCGAGCGAGCGCCCCGCCCGCCCGTTCTGCCTCCGGTGCAATCAGCCACACAGGCTCCCACCTCACTCCCCAGGCTGAGTTGTCTCTCCTCCCCCATTCCTTTGTGTATATCATGGACATCAGGCTTATCACACTGGATAATAACTAATTTATTTATGTCTGCCTTTATTAGGCTGTGAGCTCTATAGGGGCACGGCTGGGTTCTGCACATTTCCCAAAGGCAGTACCTAGCACATAGAAGGTACAAAAATATGTGTGGAAGAAATGCCCGTGGAACGAAACTGGCAAAGACCATGTGATGAGCTGCTTGCCCCATCCTGGATAAGGAGAGCAGACCAAGGGCCTCTTCTTTGTCCTCCTCCAGGCAGACCCCATCTGCTTCACATCAGCCCAAAAACAAGGAAGAAGAACTGCCTCGTGCCCTACATGCCCTGTGCCCTACTAGGGGACAAAGAGCAAGACTCAGACAGCTGGGAGTGGGACCAGGAGACAATGGAACCATTCTGGAGAGTCAGGTGTGTGCTTTGTTAGTCGTTGCCTTTATGAACGTACTTGTCCTGAAACCCTGGTTGATTTTCTCATTTAAGCATTGGTTTCAAAGTTTTGGCTCTGGGAGAGGGGCTGTCCTTCAGCAGGTTCTGTTATAAACTTTGCAACCCAAGATCTGTTCAGTGGTGAGCTGGAAAAGTTTCTGGTTGCTAAGAGACCAGTGAGCAAATTACCATCTCACAAAAGACCCAGCTAAGGCCAGGAAAGAAACAAAACAAAGCAAGGTTGGAAATAAGCCTCCTCAATATCAAAATAAGGTAAATACACTGGCTAGGAAAATAGCTGATTGGAAGACAATTATAAATATTCTTCTCACTGAACTGTAACGAGGCACGATAGGCAGCTATGCTCTATCTTTGTGTTGTGGTTAGTTTTGGGTTTTTTGTTTTGTTTTGGTTTGGTTTTTTGTTTTCTGTCACTTGAAGGAAACAGCAGGAAAGACCCTTTCCAGTCTTGCAATTCTGAATCCATGAGTCAGAGGGAAAAAACAAACTGTCCCAGTTGATAAGGAGGCAAAAAAAAAAAAAAAAAAAAAAAAAAAAAGAAAAAGAAAAAGAAATAAGGCTGTCTCTTTCATGAGCTCTCCCCACCAGGAGGGTGAATAGGCTGCCTGTGGCTGTGGCCCAGAAACATCCCCACAAGCCAAACAAAAGGGTCCTTCCAGGAAAGGCTTCTCATCGCTGCAACGAGGGGCCCTAGAGACAGGGAGGGCGCTGGCTCCCGGAGGGGCAGTACACTTCAGAATCCAGGCTGGCTGTAAATTGAGGGTGAGCAGCAGCTGAATTTGTAGAAGGAAGGAGCAATAAAGAATAGTCCCAAACAGGTCCCAGGTATTTATTTTGTTAAAGTGCTTTTATAGCTATGATTCTTAGTCATTCCTTTTCTGGCCAGATAATTGTATAGGGTATTAAAATTCGTTTTAATGACAAAAAGAAAAATGCATGCTAATCTCTCTCAGTGAGCCACATTTATGGTGGAAATTCAGCTCCTCAGACAGAAAGACCTCCTAAGACCCCACAGTTCCCCTGGACAAATAGTAAGAAGATCTTCTAAGTGGAAGAAGAGTTTGAAAATCTTCGGTTACCATAGGGGAGTGGTCACTATCATCTGAGTTTTGGAACTCAGAGATAAAAATGAAGTGGATCCAAGAAAAGGAGGGGGTGATGGCATATGAGAGCATCAGGGAGACAGAAATTGGGAGAAAATGCAACCAGCCAGCAGGTGTGTGTCAGGGAGTTATGGAGTGATATGGCTAACAGCTGTGTGCCTGAACAGTTTCCTGGATCAATACTGGTTGAACAGCAAAAGAATTTCAGAGTATGGTGGATGAAACAAGATGAAATACTCTTTAGGGAAAAAATACAATTCCCCACACAGCAGCTTCCTTCGAATCTTTTCTGTTTGTCAGACTTCAAATGGTGCGCAACTGCCAGGTCTTAGGCAGGATGGGTAGCTTCCCATGAAAGACTGTAAGAGTACTGTCCCCAATATCCATAGTCCTTCCCTGTGGAAGAAAAACACACAGTCACTCTATCATATGTAGCCGCTGCCATACGACTTGGTTTGGCCCATGAAATGGGAGCAGAAGTCACACATGTCTCTTTCAGGTATAAGTTTTAAGAGCCAGTATGTGGTCTTCTGGCCTCTTTCCTCTGCTGTCATGATGACCACAAATGTTCTAGATCATGCCATACCCCATAGCTGTGGTCTCCAAGAGAAGAATACACAGAGCAGAGCTGCAGTTGGACACACAGCAAGGGTGGCAAATAGAGCTCTGTGGAAGCCATAGAGCAAAATCTATCTGACTCACCCATCTCCTGTGGAACTAAAACGTGGCTGGAGTTGTCCTTGCCCAAGATTTCTCACTACCTGGCCACAGTCTCACCATTAGACAAAAGTCATTGTGCTCCAGATGACCTACTCAGAATTCAGACGTGTTGCCCCGCAGGTTCCCTTTTCTAGGAAATCGGGGCTGGAGGCTCCAAGGCTCTACTGTTCGGTGAGGTTCAGAAACCAGAGAGCCCAAAAATGGGCACACACCGTGTCTCTCTTCCTCTCCTTCCCCCAGGCACCAGCCCTCCCCTCTTACCTCATCACCTATTCCCTCCCCTTCCTCTCCCTTTTCTGCAGCCCAGATTCTGTTTCCTCCTTCCTCTTTCTCATCATCCCAACCACAGACAAGGTGGACTGAGCTGCTGGGCCAGCATCAGGGGGGCATAGGAGAAGCAAGCCTCTGAACTCTTCACTACTTTGCTCCTAACAAATTCCGTGTGCACAACAAAGTGGAGGAGCTGCTAGTAAATGAACTTTAATAGCAGCAGAGAGGAAGTGCGGAGAGATAATTATGGAAAGGTGGTGTGTGGAAAACCACTAAGCCAGGAGAGGCGTGACCACAGCTCCGGTTCCTATGACCACCGGAAGAGGTTGCCCTGAGTCAGAGATTCAACACCCTTGGCAAGCAGGTCTCAAGAAGGGGGCCCAGTCAATGGGGAAGTGTGAACATTTAATAGGATATTGACTGGGCCTTTTCCAATCTCAGAATTTTTGCTAATGCCTCCAAAGTAGAGGACGGTAGGCAAAAAGCCCCCACACTCTAAAGAGGAAGTGACCAGAACATACCCGCAGGGTGTATTCAAAAGTGTATGATTCAGGCCTGTCAGCCCACCTCTAACACCACAAGAGGACACAAGAAGTTAGAGAGTATCCATTGAGGTAGGGACATTTCTAAGCATAAAGAGTTGTCAGCCTGGTGAGTAAGGCTGGGATGTGTCCCCAGCCCCCACATCCCCATGGAAGAAGGAATGGAGATGTTTCTGCCAGCCCTCGAGCAAAGCACGGGGGTCTAGGGAAAGCACTTAGAGGGTAGCAGACCTTCAAGATGGGAAAGTGCATCCTATGTCCAGCTGGATGCAGGCTGAACCACAGAAATTATCAGTAGGTTGACATGGTGTTCCTACTGGACAGAAGCTTGGGGAACATCCTTGTCCTTGCCCCCAGTTCCTGGAACAGGGAGCCTAACACCTGCTTCTTGCCCAGAGAACTATAAAGGAATGTGGGAAGCTGGCTGGAGAGGCCAGCAGTGGCAAAGGAACAGAGAGGACATGGGCTGGCTTCCCTCTCATCGCTGGGTGCAATAGCTGAGCAGCAAGGCCTCTGCAAAATATCCCTCTCCTCCAGGGGAGTGAGAAGACCTCCACCCAAAAGGGAGGCCCAGAAGGACAAACAAGATGGGAGAGAAGGGGGTGGAAAGCAGCCATGTCCCCTCTCCAAGGCAGGTCCCTAGCTCAGGCATGAGCTGAGGGATGGGGTGGGGAGAAGCTTGGGGTTGGGTGTGAGACTGAAGTGGGGTTTTTTATGGTTTTGGGTTTTGTTTTTTTAAAGATTTTATTTATTTATTCATGAGACACAGAGAGAGAGAGAGAGAGAGAGGCAGAGACATAGGCAGAGGGAGAAGCAGGCTCCATGCAGGGAGCCTGATGTGGGACTCAATCCCAGGTCTCCAGGATCACACCCTGAGCCAAAGGCACTGCTAAACCACTGAGCCACCCAGGCTGCTCCAAGATTGAAGTTTTGATGTAGCCTCCCGGCTGGACCTTTCAAGGCTACCTAGCCAAAATAAAGCTAGTTATTATAAACAACGGTGGCCAAAAGTTCTAGATGCTCTGCTTGAGACAGCATCAAAGGGTGAGGAGGAGAGCTGCAACCAAGAGCCGGAAAACAAGAGATGGACAAAGTAAAGCTATTTCCTAGTAGTGCAACCTTGAGTCAAATCGGTTAAAAAAAAAAAAATCTATACCAGGAGGAGCAATTCACCAACTAAAAAACACTCTCTAGAGAACGTGCACCCTGAGAGCAACTACTGAGTGTGATGAGGATCGTAAAGGACAAGTGGTCCTCCATCCTAGTAGAATATGCATTATTAGGGACTCAGGGACAATAGGGTCCCAGGAGGGTGAAAATCGGGGGTGGGAAGCAGCAAAGAATCTTAGATCTCTCAGAGTGTGATCCTAAAAAGTTCTCAACTCTGTCCAGTAAAATGTTGCTACTTAGCATTTATGCAGGAGAGGGAGAAATGAAATGAGATGAAGTGAGATTGTCTCCTCCGGGGAGCAGTAATGAGGACAAGTTCAGAAACAGTGAGTTAGAAAGGTAGGCAATGTTCTAGATCTGGTGCTTAGACATTTTTCTGGCTCCAAGGAGAATCACTTTCACTGAATCTGCCTTTTGAGGTCTCCATCCCCATCCTCACCAAGTGCCCTTTTTGTAAGAATCTAGAATAGAGTTTTCTCTCAGGTCTGACCATCTAGAAAAGCAGTATATCTCCTGGGTAAATGGTTTGTTTGTCTTTTATATGTACTAGAAAATCTCAAGTCATGTTTCCCTCTTTGCTTCAGCCACAGGGGAGCTCGGAGCATAACTTGTCACATTTACAGGACTGAGTGATACACATATCTGGGGATTGGTCTCAACTGTGCCTTTAGTATTTTGCTACTGTTAAAACTTCTACTGCAGGGACAACTGGGTGGCTCAGCAATTGAGAGTCGGCCTCGGCTCAGGGTGTGATCCTGGGGTCCCGGGATCAAGTCCCACATCAGGCTCCTTGAGCCTGCAACTCCCTCTGCCTGTGTCTCTGCCTCTCTCTCTCACTCACTCTCTCTCTCTCTCTTTCTCATGAATAAATAAAATCTTAAAAAAAAAAAAAACTCCTACTGCAATTCGCTTAACATTGTTTTAGCTCTTTTTCATTTCACATAGCTTTGTGAGCTCCCTAAGATCATTTGGGGATTAGGTGGGGTATAATTATTTAAGGAGAAATACTTCCTCCTCCTTTCAAAGTTTTTTCTTTACCTGCCATTTTCAAGTCTATCCTTATGCAGCAGCAGCAGCAGCAGCAGTAGCTGCTGCTGCTGCTGCTTCTTCTTTTGTCTTAACATGGTGTAGAACTGATGCATATTCCATGAAGTTTTATTTCCAATCCTAGTTCTGCAGGATGTCAAGATCATCTTGAAAGCTGATTCTGGGGTCTGATGCTTCTTCCAGTGCTCTTAGCTTTGTGTTATCTGTAAGCATCCTTATCCAAGTCATTAATAATGATGTTGAATAGACAGGCCTAATGGAGATCCCTGTGATATGCCACCAGAGACCTCTTTCCACCCAGTATTGATGTATTAGTCACATTTTCCATTTCATGTGGTTGAACTAGTGATTAGTCCATCACATTTCCACATCTGTCTACTAGGATGGCCAAGAGACTTGGTCAAACACCTCTCTGAACACCAAGGAGACTCTGTCCACGTTACTCAATGTGTCACTCCTAATATCTTCTTCCTAAAAAGATAAAGATTGGCACTGGATGTCAGGAACTCAACCCTACTGTAATCATGCTGCTGCCACCTCTATGTCAAGAATTTGGCATAATATCCCCCAAATGAGAAGCCTGGACTGCCAGTAGCACCAGCAAAATGGATAATCCACCCAGAGTTTTGTGTTTGTTCCCGTGCAGAAGTATCATGTAGGTTCTCCTGACTGGTGCAACCTGAGTCCCCTGCCTTATCCCAGCTACAAGGGATGCTCAAAATTTCAGCGCTCTGGGTTCTGCCATGGGTCAGCAGTTCCTATACATCAGGAACACCAGCAAGCTTTAGAATGGCATTCTAAAGGTGCCAAGCAGTCAGACACCATGACAGATGTCCCTGGAGCCCAAATGGGAGAGCATGGCTGCTGCACAAAGCCCAAACTCCACCCTGCAGTTCTCGGGCCCCACTCCAAGCTCACAAGGGAGGCAACTTGATTGGCTGATCTTGGACAGGGGCCATCCCCAGGCTCAGCTAGCTG
This sequence comes from Canis lupus baileyi, assembly GCF_048164855.1. Lineage (NCBI taxonomy): Eukaryota > Metazoa > Chordata > Mammalia > Carnivora > Canidae > Canis > Canis lupus. Next base: position 62,807,559 of record NC_132844.1, on the reverse strand, counting down.
GACCAGGACTGTGGGTCCAGGCAGCGTTCACACCACACCCACACACCCTCTGAGCCTGTGACCAGCTCCTGGAATGTACCCATTTGGGGCAGCCAGCACCCGAGTCTCTTTGTCAGGACTGTTCTCAAGCTACCACAGCCCTGGGAATTCACATCCCCTTAAGGCATCCCATAATCAATAGGTGACAAGATGAGAAGTCACTACAGTCCCCTTCATGATCAAGACAGAGAAGTGAGACCTACATTACTTATTCAGTTTCCCTGTGGGGCTGACTCAGACCACTCCAGGCCTTCGCTTTATACTCCCTTCTCATCTTGTCCCAATTCCCTAGACCCCTACTGATATTTCCAGGAACACTTCCTAACACTTCTACACACTCCCTCATCTCAGGGTCTGCTTCAGGGGAAACCAGTCTGACACAGACAGCCATGGCTGGATAAATGGGTAAATCAGGTATTACTCCAGAAGGGGCCATGAGAAACCCCACCACCACCAAACTGCCCTTCTTCTCCCTGATTTGACCCTTTGCAGATCACCCTGATCCTGAAAGCAGGGAGCTAACTTCTAAATTCCTGTGCTGGTCCTGCCCTTGTCTAAGACCAGAGCCAGGACTCAAAACCTACCTTCCTGAAGACGCACACATCTTCCGGTTAACCTGGCTGGTGAGAACTTCCAAGCATACTCCACAGTAACTTCCAGAACCCAGTCTTTTCCGTTTTTTGAATGTCAAGAGCACATGTGCCCATCTCTTGTCTCTGAACACAAATCATCTCCTCTATAATTTATCAAAGATTAATGGCAACGGCTCTGAAATCACATGCCAAGTCCCTCCAGGGCTGCCGGATGTAATTCATCAGGCTCAGGGCTCCAAGTTCATTACACCTGCTTGGGCTGGTTTTCCTGCCCCCTCACCTTACTTTGACTTCAATTCCCTCTTTGCAATGTTTACCCTACTCTTTCCAAGTGGAAGACCACTTCCTCACTGGAGAAGGAGGAGATAAAATAGTAATTAGACAAGCATTGCCCTTACTTTGACTTTAGCCCTGAACATTAGATCATTTTGTCTAAGCAATGCTTTGCCTTTAATCTTTGCATGCTCAACAGAGATAAATAGGATTCTTCTTAATGATCAGAACCCATAGTTCATTCAGTGTATTAGACCTCCCACCTTGGTTCTTACAGACAGGGACACACTGCTGCATTCAGCTCTTGCCCCTTGTCATTTAGGGAACCCTGGGGGCCCTTTTGCACAAACTTAACATCCACAACAGCTTTTGAATCCCAGGCCAACTCTTTTGGAATCCAGCCTGCTGCTTCTCTTGCTGACAGCTGTCCCTCCTTTATCCGTTGTCATCTCTCTTCTTAATAGCTTGACTGAAACGTTCTTAGTCATAATCCTTGGCTCATATTTCCAATCCCCTTAGCATTTATTCCTGAGAGCAGAGCTCATGAAATCACCTGTTTTCATCACTCTCCTGACTCCATCCTTAGGAAGCACTCACTTCCTACAAGGTTAACTCTGAGGCAGTTGTCTTTAGGGTCATCTGAATATTTGAGACTCTGTAGCCAGAGTAACCCCCGGCTTCCCTGGCTTCTGTCTAATATATCCTACCTCGTTTCCTACTATTTTTCCTGCCATTTCATGCTATCGTCTTTTAGTGCAGGCAATAAGGGAGGTTCAACCGGTTTCTTTAGCTAAAAATCCCCTTTTCCTTTGCAGCTGGATCAATGCTATTTAAAAAAAAAAACAACAACAATGTCAGGAAGAGTAAATGAGATTCTAACAAAAGCAGTTATCTACAGAAGGTGATAGAAGCATAATGGAAGTGTTAAGGATGGGACTTCCCATATATATACCTTTTTGTGTACTTTTTGTTTTTCAGTCATTTAAATATTTTACATGTTTCAAACATAAATCAACAACTAAATCTATATAAAAGTCATATAAAAATAATTCAAGATGTAGTACCCTGACTCTACACCCTTAATGGGATATGTTCTAGAAAGGGAAAAAGAACCACAAAGAAGGTTCACATGTGACTTAGTAATTTTGTTGTTAGGAGTATATCTGGTATGATAATTCTAAAATGATATCATGTGCATTGAGAGATAGAGAAAGTTAATAAGTACATTGTTGAGAAGTAAGTTCTCACCAAATGAGAAAGGAAGCATCTATATGGAATGTGGGAAATGTGGGAAAAGAAGGAAGGAAAGACCCATGGTGTTGGATTTGAATTAGAAATACTAAACTGAATTCAAGATTTGTTTTTGGGTTTTTTTTGTTTTTTTTGTTTTTTTTGGAAGTATTTCTAAACTCAGTCCACTGAAAAGGCCTATAAATAACAATACACCAAAAACAATGAGCACACCAAGTCCCCATATCTTGGTTTTTAAAAAACCATTCTCCTTTATAAGGAATCAGGCAGGGTTCCTTGAGGACATACCTGATTCGGGGCTGCAGCAGAGAAACTACAAGATGAGCCAAGAACCTCAGGTTCTACTAAAAATTCAGGAAGTCCTAAAATTCTAATGAAGACATGTCAAAGGAACGCAGGAGCCAACCTGAAGGGGCTCCCAATGACCAAATTTGGGACAATGTGAACTTTAATACTTGGGTTTTTTTTTATTCTTTTTTTAAAAATTTATTTTAGATTTTATTTAAATTCTAGTTTATTCACATATAGTGTATTATTAGTTTCAGGGATAGAATTTAGTGATTCATCAGTTGCATATAACACCCAGTTGGAGCTTTAATATTTGTAGTGAATTATGACATATTCAATTTTTAAAAATCTTTGAATTCATGGTGATAGTCAAAGGGTGGAGAAACTCTACAAAACAAAGTCTTTCCATGAAGTAGAAGGAAAGGTAGAATGAGAGACTTATCATCTGCCATATTACTGTGTTAGAATCTGCTTGGCAAAGCATCAAGGATGTACTCTCTTACCTTTGGGTAAGAGGTTGGCAAGGTGTTCATATAATCAAAATATAATCCCCTCAGATTATTTATTAATTTAGAAGGTACAGTGGTGGACAACACTTACCCACATGTTGAATTTAGTGTGACTAAGGGCAGCACCAACTGGCATGAAATGATTCCCAGTGTGCTACAATGGGAAGCACACCCCACCCACACAATGTTCTTACCAAAGTGTTCAACCAGAATTCAGTCAGAGGAAACAATCAGAGAGATGCAGACTGTGGACTATCGAATGTGCCACAACAGAAGTGGCATAGACTCTTCAAAAATGTCCATGTTGAGAAAGACAAAAAAATTGAAAAGAACTATTCTAGATTCAAGGACAATGAAGAGACTTGCAGTGAATGATCTTTGCATAGAGGGGGAGCTACAAAGGACATTCTGGAGACAATAGGGTAGATTTGAATATTATGGTATATTATATGATATATATTATATTATTTCACTACTACATTTCTCAAGTATAATATGATATTGTAGTTAGTAGGGAAATATCTTTGCTGAAGTATCGTGCAAGCATGCCAAAGTATTTAAGGGGAAGTATTATGATGTCTACAACTTATACTCAAACAATCCAGATTTAAAAAAAAAAAAAAATATATATATATATATAGGAGTACCTGGGTGGCTCAGTGGATTAAGCATCTGACTCTTGGTTTTGGCTCAGGTCATGATCCCAGGGTTGTGAGATTGAGCTCTAAGCTTAGCATAGAGTCTGCTTGAGATTCTCTCTCTCCCTCTGCCCCTCCCCCCTGCTCTCTAAATAAATAAACAAATAAATAAAATCTTTAAAATACATATATATATGCACACACACATATATATACAGACACAAATTTGGAAAGAGAGAGATTGGTATGTGTGGCAAACATAAGTGAGAGGTAATAGGTGTTCATTGTATCCTTCTTTCAACTTATCTGTAGCTTTGAATTTTTTCTAAACTAAAAGTTGAAGAAATGCTCAGACCCCTCTTAAAACCATTTATATCAAAATCTGTAGTTTTCCAGAAGCATTTACTATGCAGCCAGGGTTGAGAACCGCTGACCTGCATTATTCACGATGGCCTCTTTCCCCCCTACCATCTGCCCTCAGCCTCTGGAAATCAGTCCCTCAGGGGACACAAGGGCATCTGAGTCTCTGCCAGGCCCTTGCAGCTCTACCTCAGAAGCTCAAGCAGAGGAAGAGAGAGGGAAAACCCTTTTAGAAGTTTCTACATAGCATAGGAACCCAGGTCACTTTTACGTCCGTCTGGCTCCCTCTAGATGAAGGCCTCTCTCTTCAGGAAGTGCCCTCTCCAGCACCTCTGCCCTCCGAGGCCCCTTCCTGCATCTGCATCCTCCACCCCCAGGCTGGAGGCTGTGTCTTCCTCCTCCTGTGCTCATGGGGCCCCCAGCAAAGGCCTGGCCTGGCATAACTTCCATAAACATGTGCCAGGCAGGCTTACTCACACTGCATCCTCCACAATCACCCTCAGTGGGGGGTGATAAGAAAGCACACAAAAGGATTTTACTTTGTCCAGAAAAATCCAGAGGCATAGGGTCAAAGGAGGAAAGAGAAGAGGGTGTGAAGGAAGTGGCTTTTACAGAGAGCAGAGTCATACTCACTTACTCTGGGTCCTTCTTAGATGCAAAAGCTGCAGTGTGTTGTACCCCTGGTGTCTCATGAAATCCATCCAGCAGTGCAGCCTCATGAGGATGTAACTACTGTCAGCCTCATTCTATGCCATGAACTATGAGGTCCAGAGAGGTTGATTACCTCTCCCAGCATCACACAACTTGAACCCTCGCAATCTGGGACCAAAGCCCACAGTCTTAACCGCTGTGCTGTACCTTACTGCTTCGCAGGGAGTTAAGGAAAGGGAAGGAAAGCAAGTGCTTAGCACTTATCAGCACGTACTAACACATTATCTTGTTGAATTCTCTCTGCAGCTCCATGAAGTAGGTCTTATCTTCCTTTGACAAAGCTGAGGAAACGGATTCTGAGATAAAGGAGTTCAGTTCAGTCATGTCTCACAAGCTAAAAGGCACCACCAATTGCATTGTGCTCTGTGTGGATGGCTCTCAGATTCTGTTAAGGACCAGACGCCCCCTGGAGTTGTGCAAGGCCCACAGTGACCTGCCCAGTGTTGCACTGCCAATATCATCCCATGATTTGAAACCAAGGTTTCTCTCACCTCAGCCATTATCGATCCCACTACGCTGCCTCCCCCGCACCTCCAAGCACTGAGTGTTGCCAAGCATCTCTCTGCAGGGACAGAGCTTCCCGTTGTGCAAGAAAAACTGTGTGTGCCCCCCGCCCCCAGGTGGTGTCAGAGGTCCCAGGCCTTTCTACACAGAACTCAGCTCTTGAAAGTGTGAGAACTTTGCCTTCCCAAGGAGGCAAGGAAGTATGTAGAGAGGGGGTTGAGGAAGAAGAAACAGAAGTCTGAGACACACTTCCCCCAACTCGGCACACTTGGATAGTGGTGGGCACAGCTAGGGTGACCAAATTGTCCCAGTGTTCCCAGGACTTGCCCAGTATCAGCACTGAAACTCTCACATCCTGGGAACCCTCAGTCCCAGCAAACAGAGATAGTTGATTTCTTAGCTCCAGCTGCTATAACAACATAACCATACACAGGTGGCTTAAACAGCAGAAATGTATTTCTCACACTTTAGGAGAACTGGGAAGTTCAAGGTCAAGATGCCGGCTTATTTGGTTTCTGGTAAGAACTCTTCCTGGCTTGTAGATGGTTGCCTTCTCATTGAGTGCTCCCATGACTTTTCCTTGGCACATGCACATGGGGGCTGGGAGGAGGAGTGGGAGGCACCCTGATGTCTCTTTTTTTTTTTTTTTTTTTTTTAATTTTTATTTATTTATGATAGTCACACAGAGAGAGGGAGAGAGAGGCAGAGACACAGGCAGAGGGAGAAGCAGGCTCCATGCACCGGGAGCCCGATGTGGGATTCGATCCCGGGTCTCCAGGATCGCGCCCTGGGCCAAAGGCAGGCGCTAAACCACTGCGCCACCCAGGGGGACATTAATCCTATCATGCCCTCACCTAACCCAGATTACCCCCCTAAAAACCCTGTCTCCAGATACAGTCTCATTGGGTCAGGGCTTCAACCTCTGAGATTTGAGGGGACATAGTTCAGTCCATAGCAGTAGAACACCCTACTTATAGCCAGGTTCCCCTCCTCACTCCCTGGTCCCAAGGTGCAGGGGAAAGGCGATCTATTCAATCAGAAACCCACCCAGCCACAGCAGCAATGAGAATGTACCTCTTGGGACACCTGGGTGGCTCAGCGATTAAGCCCCTGCAGTCAGCCCAGGGCGTGATCCGGTAGTCCCGGGATCGAGTCCCGCATCAGGCTCCCTGCATGGAGCCTGCTTCTCCCTCTGCTTGGGTCTCTGCCTCTCTCTCTCTCTCTCTCTCTCTCTCAGTCACTCTCTCTCTCTCTCTCTCTCTAATGAATAAATAAATAAAATCTTTAAGAGAGAGAGAGAACGTACCTCTCCCTGGAGCAGACAGCCTCTGCCCCCTTCCTGGCCTGTGCAGAGAGGGTGGCCTCACAACTCCCAGTAGCTATGGAGGAATGGCTGAAACTCATCAGTACACAAAGTCAAACTTGAATGCTTCTCCTGTAGACCTTCCTAGATGCCCCAATCTGGAGATAAGAGAGAGGTGTGCAAATGGAGTACAGACTGACAAGCTGTGTGGCTTATCTGCGGTCAGTAGCTTTACCTATAAAATGAGGGTAATAATGCCTACCTCACAACCAGAATGGTTGTAAGGGTTTTAAAGAAAAACAAACTGGATTTTAAGTGACCAGCACCTAGCAGGTGTCAGTACGTGGTTGCAGTACATCCTTTCTCTATCTTTTGCTCCCTTTCATCCTTTGATTCATTGGGTATTTACTGAATAACTATTGTGTTGCAGCACTAGTGATGCAGTAGTAAATAGAACAAAGTTTCTGCCTCCCTGAAGCTGACATTGCGGTCTGAGGAAACAGACAAATAAATGTATAATAGCAGCAAAAATGTCAGAAGGTGGCAGAGATAGGCATGGAGGCCAGAGGGTCAGCTGATGGACGAGTCTGGAATCCAGAGAGTGGAGTCAGGAACATGCACTCTGGAGCCCTCAGAGTGAAGGTCTTTAAAGCCCAGGGACTAGATGGAGCTGTAGAGGGAAGAGGCAAAGAAGCAGCAGCCAAAAGTACTAGAAGGGGCTGCCAGCTAGTGCAGCGGAAGCCCAGGGAGAGGGTGCTGATGGCCTCACATGACAGGAGGGTCATGTGGGTATTCCTGAATCCCTGATTAGCCAAAGAAAAGGAGAGAAGACATAAATGTTCAGGAGCGGGAGAAGGATGGTGGCTAACTAAAAGGGGGGAAGGAATCTAAGTCATTAAACAATAACAATATAACAACAGAAACCACAGCAACAGCAATCAGGAGCTCTTGCGCCAGCCAGGCACTGGGCCCAGGCCCACGCACCTGCTGACATTGTCTCTTGGCTCAGCGAGGCTCCATCCACTCTCCGTCATCCTGCAGGGACAGCCCCATGGCCTTCCTCAACCACCATGTGAAGCTCTGTCATTGAAGGGACGAGAGAAAGGATGTGGGAACATTAGGAGACAGAGACAAACAAGCCCTGCATCACCATCTCCTTCATGCCTTCTGCTCCTCTGCCACCAAGCTGACCTGGGCCTTCCCCTCTGCCCCTCCCATATCACCGTTGCTGGCTGCAGGGACGCTCCGGCCAGCACGTAGAGGGCTGGAGCCAGCAACCAGAGCACTATCTCCCCTCTCCCCTTAGCTGGAGCTGCCACAGAGACAGACATTTTCCTGAACTCACTCCTGACCCTGTCAGCAGCCTCTCAGCCTACCTTCTCCCAGAGGCAGATGCTTTCATAGTATGATTTTAGGGGACAACATACATGCACCCACATGTGCACACACATATGCACATGCCCATATGCACACACATATACATATGCTTATATGCACGCACAAACACACATACATGGGCCCATATGTATGCACATACACACATACCCACATACCCACTCTAAAAGATCTCCCCCACTGGCTCACCTCAACACCTGAAATCCCACCAGGTTAAGGTCCAGGGGAGACCTATGCAGTTGTGCCTGTTACTTATAAACACTGCACCTGTGGGAAGCTGAGATTTAAGAGCTGGGGAACTGGAGCAACAGAGGGATCAAATGTGCTGGGAGAGGCTGAAGGAGGTGGGACAAGCTGAATCTTTCCAGAAGAAATACAGCCCCAATGATGGGTGAGGGGAAAGGTGAAGAATCACTTGAAAGGGTAGAAGCCAAGCATGGGAGAGGAAAGGAGCCAGAAAGGTCGTTCTCTGCTCTCCTAAGAACGTGGTTTAGTATAGTGGCTGAGTGTGACATCAAGTGAGGGCTCAAATCCCAGCAGTGCCACCTACTAATTATGCGGTCTTAAAGAATGGGTCTCAATCCCACTAGCTCCATTTCTGTATCCTTAAAACAGATAGAATGCTAGTACATATCTTGCATACTGTCATCTGGAGGCTTCAACAAGGTAATTCACGTAAGGGGCTTAGCACAGTTCCCAGCACTGAAGAAATGCACAGTAAATGTTTAAGATTATTAATATTTAACTGAAGACTGCTGCCTGCCTGCCTCCAACACCAATTCCATCTGTGGGCTTCCTTTGGAGTCGGCCAAGGCTCTTAGGGTTCACTGATGCTCTGGGTGTGAATCAGTTGTAAACAGATATATTGTATCTTCTGTTTGAGGAAAACATCTCCCCTTATTCCAGTGGCAATATCTAGTGACCCCCTGAGAGAGGAAAGGGTGGAGCGCAAGATGACAGGAAGCCTAGCTGTACCTGCAGCATGCAGGGCAAGAGGAATATATCTCAGCAGTGCATGAGTGCTGCTTTTCCTGAGTTTGGCTTTCCCTGAGTTTGGCACCTGTTCTGACTTGGTGTAATGCAGACGAAGGAGAACTGGGGAAATGTAAAATTGGTACAACCTCTACAGAGAGCAAGGTGCTCTAATAACTCTCAAATTTCCAAATGTGCATCCCCTTTGACCCAAAATCTTGGCTTCAGCAATATATTTTTACAGATATGCTCACATACATGCAAAATGACACAAGCATAAGGTTATTCACTACAGGATTATTTGTTACAACGGAAATTGGAAACAACCTAAATATCCATTAATTGTCCAATAAATTATGGTCCATCTTTACTGTGGAATATTAGGCAACTATAGAAAAATATGAAGACATTTATATAAACTGATTATGAAAACATCTCAGGATCCATTGTTAAGTGAAGGAAGCAGAGTACAGAAGACTGTGGGAAAAGTGAGAAAAAGCCATATAGTCCCATATCTAGTTAATATGCTTGGAGTAACTCTGGAAGAAAACTGAAGAAATTATAATATCGTCTCTGAGGAAGAGAACCAAGGAGCCAAAAGACAAGACAGTCACTGACTTCTCTTTTATATATTTTGAATTTTAAAATGTTGAAAATCTACAGATTTTCATTTAGCAGCACTGGGCCTGGAGCCAGACCTGGGTTCAAAACTCAAATCCATTAGTTGTGTGATGTTGGGCATGTCACTTTACTCTCTTTGGGCCTTGGTTTTTTCCATATGTGAAATAATGGTGAGAATAATACTTGTATCACAAGTAGGTGTGAGCAATCTCTGAGACTATTTAAAATACCCCATTTAGAAGTGGCTGCAACAAAGACAGCTTTCAATATATGTAAGATAAGTGAATTTATTTCCTCCTACTTGCCTAGGACAGCACTGCAGAGTGGAGTGAGGGACTGAGAACATGGTATAAAAGAGAAGTGAAAGTAAAAAGTGTCTATCTCACAAGGATAGGAGGGAGGGTGGCAGGTCCCTTCACGCATGCATGCTGTTTACAGTGCCATGGTTTGCAGTGGGCTGTCCCAATCAGTGGGTCATTGGATCCTCAGTAAGGTTCCTGTGACATAAATAAGACAGAGACGCATAGCACTGTTTTACACTATCCCAGGGAGCTATAGTAAGGGGCTTCATGTGATTAATCAAACAGACATGAATGGAGAGGTAACATGTCAAAGTTGAGAGTACATGGTTCTGGGGAGAAAACAGAACAGGTTCTGGTGGCTTGTTTAGTCACGCTAAGCCTCAGTTTCTCTATTCACAAGGTGGAGATCATCCCAATACTTTGCAGGATGTTGAATGAATTAGGGCTTCAAGCACTATAACAAGGACATGGGAGACGCTCAATCCATGGAAGCTACCATTTTCATATGGGATGGTTATTTGAGAAGTTAGCACAGGTGGGTGCCCAAAATGTGCCTTAACAACTCACATGAAGACTCTTTGCCTTCAAAGAACTCACAGTCTAATAAGAGAGACAGAGATAGAGAAGTAGATGCCAATATAAGTACAGTTCTCTCTCCCCAACCAAGTTCCTCTTAAATAAAATCCTGGTTTGCACATATGTACTTCTGTATATTATGGTCTCATTATACATGCAACATGAGTTGTTCCCATTGACTGTGATTAAAAAGTAAGGATGTGAAGGGAAGTAGAGGGGAGGGGCAGTAAAGCAGATGTAAAGCAGGGGTAATCCTTGGAAAGATAAGGGAAGTTAAGGAAGAGTCACATGGGGCCTCTGAGGAGCTTCCCATCCATGGTATCCATGAGGAGGGGTACAGCAGGACATGAGTCAGTGAGGCCAATAGCAGGGTCATTGACAGAGTTATCGCAGACAAGAGTCCCAGGGAAGGGAGCTGAGAAGTATAGCCTCCATGTGCTGAGTACCTCACATGCAGGTTCCCCTACTTTTTTTTTTTCCTTTCTTGTTAATTATTCTGGAGGCTGAATCAACAATCCTGAGTTGTAAAGCCAAAAAACATTGACTCCAGGATACTGGTAATAGCAGAAGATAATGAATGTACTCTGCTGGGAACAATCTCATCCTATCTTCGAAACAACCTGGAAAGCAGGTACTGCTTTTATCATCCCCATTCTACAGATGAGGCAACAGGCTCAGAGAGATTAAGACATCATTCCTGCCAGAGGTCACACAGCTACCCAGTGCAGAAGCCAGGATTTGTAACCAAGTCTGTTAGATGACAAAATTCATGTTCTTCCTCACTTCAAGGTAGGCTTTAAACATTCTTATGCCTACTATGAAGCTAAAGATACTTAGATGTGGTGGTGCTGGGCTAGAAATCTGTACATGTAATAAAAATATTGCTGAATTATTATTACTATGCACAGAGACATACCAAAAGATGAGTATTTGCAAAAACTGTTGAAACCTGAGTAAGGTCTGTGATCTGCTTGATTGTAGTAAGCCAAGGTTAATTTTCTGACTTCGGTGATACACTGCAGTTAATAAGATGCCACAACTGGCAGCAGTGGGTTCTGAATCTGTTGGAGCTCTCTGGACATTTTTGTGCAACTTCTTATGAGTCTACAGTTTGTTCAAGGTGAAGAACTGGGGCGCCTGGGTGGTTCAGTCAATTAAGCATCTGACTCTTGGCTTTAGCTCAGGTCATGATCTGAGGGTTGTGAGATCAAGCCTCGCATCAGGCTCCAGGATCAGCAAGAAGTCTGCTTGTCCCTCTCCTCTGTTGCCCTCTGCTTGCTTGCTCACTCTCTCTCTCAAATAAATAAATAAACAAAATCTTTTTTAAGTGGAAAACTGAAAATACATACACACACAAATACATATGTGTACATACATATAGAAACATTTGGTTGAAAATATAAGGCCAGGGTCTTGTGAGGAGATTCTAGATGTTTCCTAGCCAGTAGAGAACAGCATAAGGACATTAAAGCACAGCGGTAGCCTTCCTCCCAAACCTAAGACGTATAAAATATCATAGCTGCCCACTATTGAGTAGACTCTTATTGTCGGATAACTTTGTTTTAAGAAAACCCAAGTTTTCCCACCTTACTTGTCAATAGAGGGCTCACAATTACAGATGTAACCCATGTTTCATGAGTTTTGGCCCCTACTTGCTATTACAGAGCTTCTAACTAACTCCAAGTCCTACCAAATGAGTCCTGGGGACCTCTAGAGGTTTCTCACACAAGCCCACTGGTTCTGTTCATGCCCATCCCATCTGTAGATGGCCTCTGTCCTCAGGCACCCCAAAGCAATGCTTCCCAGGGGCCCTGCTACCAGGCATGAAGGTCACCAGGGCTTGGACCCAAGAGGTTCCTCCTAATATTAGCAAACCTAACCAGATTCTCCAGACTCTCCCTAAAGGCCCTCAGCATTTTATGAAGGAGGGCAGATGCCTGCTCCAGGCCATGCTTGGTCACCTGGGTACCAGAACAGGGCAGCCCACATCCAGCAGAGCCTTTCTGAAAATCACTCCCAAGCTCTCCACTAAGAGACTTAGAGAAGAATGCAGAGTTCTGAGACACAGCCCTCATAGGAACTAATATTTACTGAGCATTTACTATGTGCCAGGCCCTGTGCCAAGCAGTTCCTGTGGGCAAACTAATTTAATTCTAACAGATAGGTTGGCTGCTATAACAAAGAGACCTGGCAATAACCCAGTGGCTTAAAAAATTTAGAAGTGTATTCCTTTCTCACATAGCATCTGAGGGAGGCTTCCCAGTCAGAAGTCAGCTTCAAGCAGAGTGTCAGTGACCCAGGCTCTCTTCATCCCCCAAGATGTGACCCTCATCTACATGGGATAAAGCCGTGGCTATGTCTCTTTGCAGCCAGTAAAAGAAGGGGAGCATGGAGGTGGCACACTGATTGCCCTAGGGCCCTGAGTCTGGCAGTCCCCTATATCACTCTACCCATGTTCTCTTGGTGGGAACTTCATAACATGGCCTCACTGAACTGCAGGGAGACTGGGAAATGGGTGCCCTATACAATTCTTCCAAAGTGAAAAAGAGGAAAACGTGTTCTGGTGGACACCTGTCAGCCTGCTCTACCCTCCCTCACATGTAAGCCCACAGATGCTCATATGGATGAATCCTCACCCTAGATAATAGCTATCTGATCTGACCAACTAATTTTAACATTAAGGTATAGCTGGACCCTTTCAGATAAAATGTGTGTTTTGCATGTTTTATTAACAGGGATCTAACAGAGATGCAAAACTTAACCCAGAGATAGAGCTCTAACAAGGGTGGGGATCAGGGAAGACCTTTTCAAGGGGCAACACAGTCCAGTTTTTAGAACAAAGAGGCTTTACTAAGTGAGTCCAGGGCCTTCACTTAGGAAGATCACTGAACCCTCCAGCCATCAGTTCCCAGCAGAAGAGAATCCAGGAAGATCATGAATGTGGCATGGTTTATTAAGCTGAGATGTGCTGCCAAGTCTAGGATTATTTTGGTCTGAGGGAACCTGCATACCCTACCATCACAGCTGCTCTTTGGGAAGGCCACAGTATCCCTTCCCAAGGTCTGGGTTGGAATGAACAGGTTTCCAAAGGTGAGCCCAAAGGAGCTCAGCAAGAATGCTCCTCGGTGTGTGCACGTGTACTGCTTCAGCCAGCTGGGCAGCTAGTCATTTATCCACATGGATGACTTGATTTTTGATTGAGTTAACAAGTACTTATTGGATACAATTTCCAGAAGGCCTGCAGTAAATTGGATGCTATATAGGTATATGGGAACCCTATAAATTTTTACGACCCTGTATTCTTCAAATATTGGGATAGTATAAGATAGCTGAGGAAGAAGGGGAGGGAAGAGCAAACACTAGAGAAAGAGGAGCTGTGGGGAGGCAGGTGAAGAGAGAGAGAAGGATGGTGGGTCCTTCTTGTTTCCAAGCACCAATGAGTGTGTTCACCAATGAGAAATAAAACCAACCCATTGTGCAAATTACTAAAATACATAATCTGTCCTCGTCTGAGTGCTTCTTAAGTGCCAGGCACTATGCTAAGTGTTTTCTGTACACGATCTCATTTAACCCTGACAATCCCGAAGATTGGCACTCTTGTTAACCCATTTTACAGATGCAGAAAGGGAGGCAGATAGATGTTAAGCAACTCACTCAAAGTCACACAGCTAGTAAAGGACAGACTCAGGTTTGAAACCCAGGCCTGATTCCTGACACTGTACCCTAACCACTGTGGCTGACTTATACTTGTCAGCCATAGTCTTCCCATTTGTGAAATGGGGCCATTACAACCAGCTCTGTTTGCCTTATAGTGTTGTTGTGAGGAATCATTAAGAAATGATTGCCAAAGAGTTCTGTAAATTTATAAAGCCTTATGAAAAACTATTAAACAGCATTGCTCCAAGTCTTGCTAAGATTATTCTACTTTGGAGAACAAAACAGTTAAGAGTAGCAAGATTAAAATAAGCTTCCTGTACTCAGAAACAAATTTGAAGGAAGGATGTTATTTACTCGCCTGGCAGAAAACAATTCCAAGTGGAAGAGCCCAGGATTGTTTTACCCCTGATGACCCTATCAGAACATCTAGGAATCAACAATGTAGCTATCATGCTGTGAGGACTCTCAACAAGGCCTGTGGAGAGCTCCACATGTAAAGATACTGAGACCCCTGGCCAGTAACCAGCCTCAACTTGTCAGCCATGTGAATTGGTCACTGTGGAAGTGGATCCTCCAACCCCAGTCAAACCATCAGATGATGCAGCCTCAAAAGAGACTCTGAACCAAAAACTGCTCCTGAATCCCTGATCAATAGAAACTGTGAGAGATAATAAATGATTATTGTTTTAAGCCACTAAATTTGGGGGTAATTTGTTACACAGCAAAGGATAACTAATACATAGTCTATGCTATTCCATGGCTTCAGTATAAGATTAAGGGATGCTAATCAGAATTCTTGATTCCAAGCAAGAAAAATCAATTCTGGAAAATGTAAGCCAGAGGGGAATTTTCTGGGAGGGCCCACTGGTAACCTGGGTAAGAGAACCCAAGCCCTGGTACAGAAAAAGAAGATCCAGGTAGCCACACCTCTATGGTTCTGAAGAGCCATTAACCATCCCACATATCCTGTCTTAGTTCAGGCTGCTGACAAACACCATAACAGATTATAACAGAATACCATAGATGAAGGGGCTTAAACAATAAACGTTTATTGCTCACAGTTCTGGAGGGTAAAAGCCCAAAATCAAGATGCTGGCGATTTGGTGTCTGGTGAGAGTTATCTTTCTGGTTTCCGATGGCCATCTTCTAGTGGAATCCTCACATGGTAGATATCAGAGAGAGTGGAAGCAAGATATCTGATGTCTTTTAGGGGCACTAAACCCATTCACAAGGTTTCCACCATCATAATCTAACTACCTCAAAAACCCCACCCCCTAATACCATCACATTGGGGGTTCAGGTTTCAACATAAGAATTTCAGTGGGACACAAACATTCCGTCCACAGCACATCCTTAATTTACTGTCTCAGGATTCAGCGTCTGGAGTAATAGTGACATGGATCATGTCTCAGCTCCCAGGCTACAACAACGGCCGGTGAGAAAGGCTTTGCCTCTTTGGTATTATCTCTCTCTGAGACTGATTATTCCCAGTGGGGAAAGGTGATTTCTGAAAGGAAACTGGGGTGCTGTTAGACAAGGGGATGGGATTCTCTGCAGTCAAAATCAATAATTGTCCAGCCCAGGGGTCACTGCATGGTGTTACAAAGAGGAAGACCTCAAATATCAAACCAGACTGCATATAAGCAGTGGGATGAATGCTTTGCATTCATAATCTTTTTAATCCCTACAACAGTCTTTCAATACTACCTTTCAAGGAGGGTAGTATTGCTCCCCCTTATCCAGACAAGGAGATGGAACTTTATACACATTAAGTGACTTGCCCAGGTCTTCATGGGAAGTAACAGAGCTGGTTTTCAAGTTCAAGTCCATGGCTTTCCAGAGTTCTTACTTGTCCCACTTTGCCAGGCTTCCAAGTTGGACCCCACAAGAACAGAAACATTCTGCTTTGATGAAATCAAACAAGTTGAAAAGAGTTAATTAAGGAAAAGAAACAAAGGCTGAAGTGAGGGGTCACCTTATCGTCTCTCAAGGGGGAATATGCCTGAGTCCTATCTGACCCGCTTGGCCCAGAAAGAAGGGAGTGGTCATAGGCAGAAAGGATAGTACAGACACATAAAGAAGGAAATCTTCCCGAAATTGAAGTTTCCCAAGAGCTCAGGTCGTGTGACTGTAAATGGTCCACGTTTGCCACCTAGCCACAGATGGCCTCATCAGCCCGAGCTCAAAAAGCCAACTTTGGGGAAGCCCCGTGGATAGATAATACAATGGGCACAAGCAAGATGTGGAGATTTTCCTGGTAGACTTCCCAAATGACCAAGGCCGTCACTGGGTCCCCTTCTCTGTCACACACCCTCCTTATGTTTGTGGGATTCCCAGCCAGGGACAGAGTGGCTGACCTCTCCCTGGCTCAGGTGTTAGGCCCTTCCTTATCCCCATCCCTACTCTCTAACCCACTAAGGAACTTTTCTACAATCCCATACTTACCCACTTCAGCATTTTCTAAATATTATTCTCGATTTTATGACTTCATCTTTCCTAGTTTGTTAGGAAAACAAATCTACTCCCACCTGGTTGATGGCTAATTTAAAGCATATTCCTGTCCTCAGGCTAATGTTTTTATGACATTATTATGACACTAACTGGCTAGTATTGATGCTAGCTTTTTATTGGTCAGGAGCCATAACATCTCTACCAAAAAGAACTTAGCATAGGCTAGAATAAGGCCAACATGAGAAAGATTACCTACAGATAAGAAAATAAATGAGGGACCACCATGATTCAAAGCACATAATAACTGGTCAAATATGTGATAAGCAGATAAACAAACATACCTGTGTAAAGCTTTAAAAAAGATGAATAAGGATGACAGTTCTCATAAAAGAGTGTTCCAGGGCTTTTGTATTTCAAACACCAATATTTTGTTTTGTTTTGTTTTTCAAATTGGGAAAGGAAAAATCAACAAAGGACCACTACCATTTTATATTTTTCCAAGTAAGGACATTTTAACAAAACTATCCTCTCCATTTCTCTTCTCTCATAAGACCCCTTTGTTACCAGCAAAGAGGAAGGGTATGATCACAGAATGAAGGAAAGTCTTTCCAGAGAAAGAATCATTGGCACATTAGATAGGGGTCTTAGTCCTACATTATAGAGTCTCTTTCTAGCAAGTTTAAGCACAAAACCATATATTATAGAGTCTAGATAGTCACTAGAAGAGCTGAAGGAACAGACTGTAAGCAGAATTTGCAGTGTTGACTCCGCACACCACACCACAGAACCAGGCCGTGGAGAAAGCTACCAGATCAGGGAGCAGCTGCCACAGCTCTTAGGTCATAGACACCTCAGCTCCTCAGAATAAGCCCCAGTCTCACGTCCCGCTCAACTCTCAACATCATTCACTGCCAAATCAAAGTCCTGCATGAGTTCAGCTGATTGGCAAAACCTAAACATGCCTGAATCTCCATCTGCCAAGGTGTCTGGGAAATGTAAGTTCAGTTTTCAGCCTCTGCAGCACAGAATAGTATGTGGGGCTATACAAGGGACTGGATAAATTCGTTCACCACTGTCGGTGAGCTCTTGCTGCATACTCACAAAGCATGGCAAGGCCTGTCCTAGACCACAGACTCGAATTTGGGCATGGAAGCCATCCTGAGGGATGTGTGTGGTCATGCTTTATTGAGAAGGTTCTAAGGTCAACAGACTCACACAGGAATCTGCTCAGAGGGTGACTCTTCTTGCGAAGAGAGTTTGCTGCCAGGAACCACAGCACTAATCACACCATAGTGGACATCTGTTGTATTCATAGCTGTCCATTGACTTTTGAGCAGCTTTTTCCCATATTTGGGAATATTTGCTTGCAATGAATCCTACCTCTCCAATATTAAAGTCAGAATCCAAATTTCCAGACTCCTTTGCAGCTAGTATTTGAGAAGTGATCTGAATTCTGACAGTCTTACGTCCCCACTTGAGATATGATTCAAAAATGGGTAGCATGAAGAAGCACTTAGCACATGGAGCTTCCATTTGTGCTGACATGAACAACCCAGAACCTCAGCCTTTGGAGGGCTGGTTCCCAGTTCAGAAGAGGCACTGTTGCTGGCAGAAGTGGCTGTGATCTCATGCTGGGTTCCTGCTACCCAGTGCTCAGTAGTAGCAGCCACAGCAATACTGGTTTCCCCCTTGGGCTGGTTCTATAGCAGAGTTTAGGGTATTGTTCCCGGACGCTTTACCTCAACCCTATTTCTCAGCCCTCCAAATGATTGTTTCACCTTCAAGATAAAATCCCCTGTCTACAGTCCTCAACCAGAGTGGATCCTGTTGTCAGCAACTGAGAAGCTACCTGATGTGCTGGGTGGGGAATACCTGACTCTGAATCCATGGCCTCTCCACTACACTGCAGAGTGAGCCTGCAGCAGAGAATCTACCTAGGCTTCATCCTCCATTTCCTTCTTGAGTCAGGTACACACAGGGAGGGGGAAAACCTGCCCTTTCTCTCAGATTTCTCCCATCCCAGGAGCTCCTACAGAACAAGAGTGCTCTTCTTCATTGAATTTTTATAAGCAACATTTTGGGCAAGACAGGTATTCAGTAAATGTTTGATGAATGAATGAGTGAATGGTTAAATTATGATATAGTTATGCCCAGGTGAATCCATAACCCAGACCTGTGCTACTCATTACAGTATCTACAAGGCACACATAGCTCCTGAAGTGTGCTTAGTGCAACTAAGGAACTGAATTTTTATTTTTTTTAAGATTTTATTTATTTATTTATTTATTTATTTATTTAGAGGGAAGGAGAGAGAGAGAGTGCTTGAGTAGAGGGAGGGGAAGAGGGAAAGGAAGAGAAAAGCATGCAGGGCTCAATCCCAGAACCCTGAGATCATGACCTGAGCCCAAATCAAAAGCCCAATATTTAAATGACTGAGCCACCCAGATGCCCTTGAATTCTCATTTTATTTCAATTGATTTAAGTTTTAACATTTATGCCTAATTTCATTTTCAAAAATTTTTAGCTTGTTTAACTTGTTACACAAGTATACTTTTTCAACCATAAATTTTATGAAAGCTAAATATTGACCGAATATTTCCAACAAAAATTTAACACATGTTCAATACAAATCAGGGTATGCTGTAATTGTAAACTATGTACCAGAGTTCAAATACTTTATGAAAAAAGAATATAAAATATGCCATTAATATTCTTAATATTGATTACATGTGGAAATTATAATACTCTGGACATATTAGTTTAAACAAAATATATTGGCTGACTTTACCTGTTCCTTTTTACATTTGTGTGTGTGTGTGTGTGTGTGTGATTATTAGAAAACACAGAATCAAATATATGGCTTTTACTACATTTCTGTTGGACACCATGAATCCGTACATTAGTGATAGCATCACTCAGCAGGCAGTTGCGGTGCTGAAGACACAGATTACCTTTGAACCCTAGAGCTTCTAACCCTACAGACCTAGGCCAACCTCCTGCTTATTCCCCTACCCGCTCTAAACGCAACAGAAGGAAGTTTAGGCAGGGGCCTACAACATGTGTAAGAGCAGAAGTCACGAGTTTGGTATTTTAGGAGGCAGGCAGGTGGCCTACCAGAAAAAGGGCCAGAGGTAGGCCACAAGCACTGACCAATGGCTCTATTCAAAAGCAATACACGAAGAAAAATTTCTGAAGTGGATGTCCCCGGGGTCACCAGTGTGACATCTCTGCTCAAGCCCATGGAATCAAAAGAAGGTCCTCAGAGAGCCTCAAACATGGCTGCTTCATTCAAGGGTGAGGAGTCTGAAGCCACGGAGGTTAGAGCTATACCAATTAGCGCTAGAGCCCAGGCTGAGCACTAAGTCTCCTAATGCCCCCTGGAACACACCAGCTCTTGGCTTTGGGAGCTGCAGATACATGCCAAGCAAGTCTGATTGAAGAAAGGAAGGATCCTTCCTCCAGGGACGGGGCAGCCTGACACTTACCCCAAGACTTCCAAGCATCTCTTTCTAGGCACTACTAGCCCATTCTGAGGAACTAGAGCAGGGGCCAGAAGGCATTCTGTCCCAGCAAGGAAAACCCTGTGATTTCTATGCACAATTCCAGAAGACCTGAAACTCTTAAAAGGACTTGTTCCAGGAGAGAGAGAGGAGCACAAAATAAAGATGCCTTGAGCTGGTGTGAAGAGCAAGGAAGAAACTGGGACCCCAGGAGAGAAAGATGCTCTTAGCAGCCCAATCCTGAGCCAAGGAAGTGCGGAAGGCCAAGAGACCAACCAGGAGGGTGGTACACAATGAAAGAGGGAGGAGGGGGAAGGGCCTCATCCTGAGGGCTCACTTCTAACAGAAAGGGAAGTGAGCCTTCCTAATTTCCCAGACAATTTTCATCCTGGATGCACAATCTACAAAATGCTTCCCTCCAACCTGCCCCCATAATTTGACCAAACAAAACCATTCATACTCACATCCAAATTTATCAATCTGAGCAAAATACGGTGAGTAACAAAGAAAGGTAATTTTCATATTTTATTATACAATATTGTTTATCACTGAAAAAAAGCTTTAATATCTTTTAATACAAAAGCAAATTGTTAGTGTTGCCAGAGAGATTGCTTGCCTGCCCTTAAAAAAAATCAACACCTGTTTGCAAACAAAAGCACTGCTAGAACTGAGTCAAATCCTTTATTCTCTTTCCAGGCTCCACCCAGCCCACTGATCTCTTTTCTGTACAGAGTCTAACACATAGTAGGCGCTGAATAAATATTTGTTGACTGAATAGCATGTTCTTTCATCCCCATCGTTTATTTCCTGACCCTTGACTGGATCTTGATTCATGGGGTAAAATCCCACCTACCCCTTCCCCTTCCTAGGGTAGCCCAGTGTCCTTTCACTGCCTTTGATACATAACATTGGTTTAGAGACATTGCCTGAGGGGACTGACGGAGGGTTTCAAAGAGTGAAGGAAACCCTTAAAGGCAGGCATGGTGACTCTAGAGAGAGAGAAAGGTGCTAAGTCAGAGCAACAGACAGACAGATTCAGGGATCCAGAGGCTACAAGAAATGGTGGCAGCAAAACAAAGTCAGAGAAACCAAAAACTCACACAGTTCCAGATAAAGAGGTAAAAAGGTTGGCCACGAATGTTAATCTTGAAATTTCTTTTCCGTTTTGATGTTTTATTACAGAGATAATGGCAGAGAGAGAGGGAGCCAAGACAAGGATGGGAAGACAGAGAGACAAAGAAGACAAGGGAGACAGGTGAACAGCCAGGCACGGCTGGCTGACCTTGAACTCTGGCCCTCCCTCACACCCACCAGGCTGGGCTCCTTAAGGCCTCAGTACCCATGCTCACTCACGGCAACCACTGGAAGTCCAGACACCATCCCCTTGTCCTCGCCCCCCTCCCCCCCAAAGATGGTTGAGCCACTCTACATGTTGGTACCCTCTCTCCAACATCCTCCATGAAGCCTTCCCACTGCTCCAGCCCACACTGGCTGCCTCCCTCTCGGCTCCTAAAACACATCTGTTCATCCCAAGCCCACATGGCCTAACCACAGGGCACTGCTGTTCTGGAGTTGGCCCTCGGCCCACAAGGGCATCTTGACTCTCACACTGGGAACTGTGAGTTTGTCAAGCTCCACACCCCATCTCCGCCAGGATTCCCTGGGATACCCAGTCCGATGCTGGGTATCACAAAGCGCTCTGTGAATCCCTGTGCCCCGGCCAATCCCCAAGGAGTGCCAACAGGGCACAGTCCGCTGGTCTGGAAAGAGCTTCTTGGAGCCTGGCCCGCCGGGCCATCTCCTGGGCTCCTGCGCCCCCTGCCGCCCAGGATGGCACCTGTTGGCAGGACCAAGCGGATGGCCAGCGCGGTCCCCACGCACCCGCACCCGGGGAGGCTGGCAACGGCCTCTGGCCTCTGGCCTCACGGTGGCCCCAGGCACCGCCGAGGGTTCCGATGAGATGGGGGGCGCGGCCAGGGCGCCTGCTGCGTTTGCCTTGTGCCCGCCCCATGCCCTGAGCGCTGCGGACAGCATCCCCACCCCAGCCCACCCCCGGGGGCGCTCAGAGCTTCTCGTCCAGCTCCAGGCCCGGATTCTCGTGCGCGCCCCCGCGGAGCGGCGCTGGGCTGCCGCTCAGGCTCAGGTAGTTCTGGATGGCCGAGGCGCAGTCCAGCCGCTCCATGACCGTCATGAGGTAGTGCAGCTCCTGCAAGCTGCCGTTCTGCTCCTCAAACAGCTCCAGGATGGCTGCGGCGGGGCTGCGTTGGCAGGACAGGAACCTGGCCGGGATGCGGGGTGGTGGGTGCTCTGGGGCCAGATCCACCCCCTCCCCGGCTCCGGCCCGCCTGCGGCTCCCACCTGCTCTCCAGGGGGCTGGAGTAGTGGGGAGGGCCCCGAACCTTGAGACCCGAGGTTGTCCTGGCTCAGCGGCTACTTCTCTCTAGACCCGGGGTTCCTCCTTTTCACCCAGGGCTCGGACTAGAGGGCCTCTAAGGGTGCTTCCAGCTCTGACCGTCTGGAATTGCTTTCTCCGGGTCCCCCACCCCAAACACACTGTCCCCTCCTCCTCCCTCTCCCCCAGGCCACCACATCCTGCCCACTGGTGAGGAAGCAGGTGTTCTAAACCATGGCTTCCCCAGAACCCTCCTCTGCTCAAAAACCTTCCAGAGTCTCTTTCCAGTACTAACCAAGCCTGTACTCCGGGTGCTAGGCTCATCCACAACTTGATGGTGCTGGGTTGTTTTTTTGTTTTTGTTTTTGTTTTTCTGCTCTTTGCTCCTAGCTCTCATCCTGAACCTTCCAGCTGTAGGCCTTTTCCTTTCCCACCTTGCACACACCACACCCACAACTAGCTGTGCTACTCCCTCCCAACAGAGTGGCTTCTCCCTACTTCCCTACCACCTCCTCCCTAACGCCCTTTCTAATTCCCACCTGTAGGTGGAAGAGACCATCCTGCAACCCCCAGTTCAGACTTCTGCTCATAGCTACCCCACCTTCTTTATTATTCTTGCTTTAGCTGTTTTGTGTCTCTGTTTTCAACTTGCTATACAACATTGCTATACATGCCTTATTGTATATATACATGTATAATATGCCTTATTATACAATAAGGCATAAAGGGCTCTGCCTTTATCTTAAGCTCTCTGTATCCCTTACTATAGTATGAGTTCCCGGATGCTGGAGCCAGGTCTCATTCATCTTGTATTCCAATGTTTAGCATAGTTTTCCAGAATATAGTGAGTACTTGATAAATGTTTAATATGTAGATGATTTTTAAATCTGCTCTGCTTTCAGCTGGGTCCAGTTCCAGCCCCATCACCTGGGTGAAGTCCTTCCTGACTACTGCACTCACAGTCTGTGTTCTGGAGCTTAGCTCAGAATTGTTCTCCTACTGATTGCTGTTGACAGAGACCATGGTTGCATTGCCCGCATTATTATTAACATTTATTGAATGAACATATGCCAGGCACTCAACTACATGCTTTATCCACATTATCTTATAGTCTGCCTTCTACCCCTCAGGGCACAGCGTGTTAAGCACTCAATATGTACCCACTGACTTACATTTTAATTGATTCATTTTTAAATATTTATTGAGTACCTACTCATGAGCCAGGCATCATTGTAGGTAGTGAGAATATAGTAATAAATAAAAGGAGCTGCTCTATTATGGGGAACAGGGTGGGGCATAGCCATTCCCTAACTTTTAAGTTGACTCCTTGTTTGTGCTATAGTCCTCAAGGTGTCCCAGGAACCCCCACCCTCACGCCAGTACCCCCACCCCGCCGTCCCATCCACAGACTTCGCCCTTCTTACCGGATTTTCATGCCACAGAGCCCCAGGTGGGAGGCCAGCCGACGCCAGTCATTGCCTGTGATGCTGTTTGGTTCCAACAACATCTGCAGCTGTTCAAAGAGCTCTGGAGGCAGCCTGGGGCCAGGGAGGTGGAGTTCTCAGAAGGGAGGATCAGAGAAACCCAGTCTGTTCAACAGGCACCATGAATGGTGTATGCGCCCTGCAGGGCACAGGGGAGGAATCACAAACATCCCTCAGCCAGCAACCCAAGCAACCCCACCTCACCTGTTGCATGGGGGTGGTTGAGAGACAGGGGGAGGCACCGCCCAGGATTCTTCCTCTGATGCCTGGAATCTGAGGATTTCCATGTACTTGGTCTCCAAGCCCTGAGCCAGGAGAGGGTCAGAAATACACTTAGGGATCATGAGACATCCCCTGAGAAGAACCATTCCTCATATCCTTCAGCCTGTCACCCAGAGCTACTCTATCAGGAGATACGGCCCTACCCCACCCAGGATCCCTTCCGCTCTGCTTCCCTGACCCCAGAACTTCCAGCTTTATGTCTGCCTACTGAGTTCTGTGGGAGTTGAGACATGAAGACTAAACAGGTGCACCCTAAGACACCAAAAGTCTGAGTGAGGTCATGGGGCAAGGAAAAGTCAGCCAAACATAGGGAATTGAACTCAGGCACATGTGTCTCCTTCCCTCCATCCTATGGTCCCTCCTTGCAGGTGACAACCTGAGAGGTACTGGCTTATTCTCCACTAAGACGCCTCCACGGTTCCCCAAAGACCCTCAACCCCTCAACTCTTTCCCCTTGGGAGGGTGGGTTTTTTAACCCCCATCCCATCTACTCAAGCCCCCCTCCCTGGTCACCCTCCACACTGAGACAGAACATCATCTCTTAGAGACAGACAGTCAGCCTAGGAAGAACCCGCTTTTCTTTGATGTCCATGTTCCTCTAAGCTAAGAATCTGGGGTTTGACTCTTTTACCCTCCTACTGGATTCATTTATGGACAAAGAGAGTCAGGGATGAAGGGTAAGTTGGAGGCCAGGTGGTCTGGAAGAATGCCATCCACCTGCTTGATTATGTGATCAGGGCCATGCTTACCGGGCACCAGACCCCTCACCCCCTTTGCCCAGGGCTCTCCCAGGCCCTGCCCTTCCTTTGCCCCTCAGCTCCAGCTCACATCCTGGAAGGTGTGCATGGTGACGATGATCTCACTGGCAAGTGCTGAGCAGTTAACGCTTTCACTGGCTACAAAGAGGAGAGGACATGGCAGATAAGAGAGGGAGAAGTCAGGGGAACCCCATAGGCAGGCTTTTGAAATCTGAAGACGTTGGGCAGTACATTCCCTCTTTCTCTCTACAAAGATCAGTTGTGGCTGATCTTTTAGAGAAGGTGTGCATGCATGCCTGACTAGATAAGGAGCTGCAGAGGGGAGGGGAGGGGAGAGCAGGAGAGAAGAGGAGTAGGGGTTGCGGAGAGGGGACAGGGCAGGAGGTGGGCTGGGTCTCCTGGACTACCTGCGTTTCTCCTGAAGCAGAAGGAACGGAAGGGGCACTTTCCGTGCCAGATGTGGAGATGGGGAACCAGCTGGCAGCTGCTCTCGTCCACGTTCTCCCAACCTGGGGAGGAGGCAGAGCAGAGGGCCTCAGAAGCGGGGTCTTCCACAAGTGTTTGAGGAGGGCTTCTCTGCGGCAGGTGTCACGCATGGTGCCGTGGGGAGGGATGAGGCGGGAGTGAAAGTGGGAGGGTGTCTAAAGTGGATGAGAGTCCTCAGGGCGCGGATAGAGACCCTGTGAACAGCCTTCTCCTACCACCACACACCTCCTCCACACACACAGCACACAGACCTTCCGCCTCCCTTCCACTCCCTCCAGGCGCAGCCATGCAGCTGTGCCCCGTCCACGAACCACACGGACGTCCTAGGCTCCATAAGCAAGTGCAGCACCCCATGCCACAGAGAAAGGAGGGCAGAGAAGACTGGGACTCCTCCTGGGACACCAGCCCCAGCCAGGTGGGACAATAAAATCCTCCCCTCCCCTCACCCCACCATACATCCACCTGTCCCCCCACAGAGGGGCCCAGGGCTAAATGGGCTACAGAGGACAGGAATGAGCAGAGCCTGGAGCTCCTGCAGGCAGCAGCAGAAGCCAGAGGTCCCCTTGAAGCTGTTGCCTGCCCAGGAGCCTCCAGAAAAAACCTGAGGTTCCCAGATTTCTCAGCAGGGGGTGGCCCAGGCCCCTCCCTCTCCTAGGGCTCCTTGCTGCCCTGCCCCCCCACCCTGGCCCACCTCCCTCACCCTCAGAGATGTACGTGAGCTTCAGGCACTGGTCCCCTCGGGCCCCTGTGAAGTCAAAGAGTTGGCAGGGCCCGCGCAGACGCCCACCGTGGGGCTGCTCATTGGCCATGGCCCACTGCAGGGCGCACGGTGTGTTGTTGAGAAAGTAGATGCGCAGCTGCAAGTGGGACTGCCCCGGCGCCAGCGGCGAGCAGAACACCGCCAGCTGCAGCCACTTGCGGGCCTCCCGGCCCCTGGGTGCCTCCAGGACACAGGTATAGAGGCTGCAGAGAGAGAGACGGTGACAGGAACTGATACAGGGGACCCTGGGACCCCAGTGTATCTGCCACTTGGCTCCTACTGCTCTAGGAGCCGGGGAGAGTAGAGTGGTCCAGGGCATGTACAGTCTGGCAGGGAGTCAGGCAAGTAGGGGGACGAAGAGTGAGTCACGTCACAGTGACCATCACATGGGGAGAAGAGCCAGCACGCACCCTCCAGCATGGGAGACAGGGAAGGTGGGCTCAGGGCCACTACGCTTCAGAGGGGTCCCAAACATGGCTGGCCCTGCTCTGCTCAGTGGGAAGGAGAGGCAGAAGGGCCTAAGATCCTAGAAAGACAGAGCTAAGGACAGGCATGAGATGGGAGGGGGCTCTTGGAGAACTAGAGGGGATAGGCTGCCCTAGACAGTCCAGGGACAGTCAGGGACAATAGAGACTGACAATTTTTTTTAAAAGATTTTATTTATTTATTTGAGGGAGAGGGAGACCACAAGCAGAGGGGAGGAACAGAGGGAGTGGTAGAAGCAGGCTCCCACTAAGCCTAATGTGGGGCTCAATCCTAGGACCGGGGACCATGACCTGAGCCGAAGGCAGACACTTAATTGACTGAGCCACCCAGGCACCTGAGACAGATAATTTTAGAAAGACAAAGGTGGGGATAGGACAGATTCTTCCAGAAAGAGGGCTGGGGTGGTAGTCATAGACCAGTAGAGAGACTACAGCAGGGTGCATAGTCTTGGACAGGGTTGGAGTGAGACAAACTGCTCTACACACTAGGCCAGTGGGACCAGGAAGGGGACTCGGGGAGAGAAGGGATTTGCAAGCCATCTGGAACAGATCAAGGGGCAGTTCCATACAGAAAGGCGAAGATGAGGCAGACTGAGAAAATGGGCAGCAAGCCCGGGTCCATGGGCCTACCTGAAGTGGGAGAGGTGGATGCGACACTCATCCCGGGAGGTGTGCGCCCCAGGCCGCCCCAGGGGCCTCCAGACCTTGGCATCGAGCAGTGTGGTGTTGCTGCTGTAGGTCCGGGCATGGCTGGGCTCCTGGGCACAGTGCTTGAATGTGAGGGTGCAGGGCTTCAGGAAGGAGGCCCCATGGGGGCCACAGGCCACCACAGGGCTCACCAGCCCCTGCGCTCGGGACAGTGATGGGGCGTCCAACAGGTCCCACACCAGGATCAGTGATACCCGCTCCTGGCGGCCCACAGCCACAGCACCTGGGGAGAACAAGAGCGGTGATGGGCCTGGCAGGCAGGTGCACCCCTACCCCAGAAGGGGCCGGAGGACATGGTGGTGGAGGTGGGACAGGAGCCCAGGAGAGAGGGTGCCTAACATGGCACACAGGGAGGTGGTGTGGAAGGAGAGAAAGACTGTAGGCTGGCTTGTGGTGTAATCCTGAGCAAGTCACCCTACTTTTTTTTTCCGGGACTGTTCCCATCCCATATGGGATTAGTGGGAATCTATAAGAGGTGCTGTTGCTTCAGACACTTTCCTGTATTGAGAATTGTCATAACACACTGTTTATTACTACCAGGCATTTTACTTCCACCTGTCAGGGAGTTGTCATAAAAATATGTAATCCATCCATCTTTAGAGTCAATAAAGTCATACTAAAAATATAAACAATTTTCAAAATTATGGAGATGTCTATGAACGATGCTCCCTGAGGTGCGATGCCCTTGTCCAACACACAGTGAACAACTAAACGCTGAGGAGGGAGAAGGTGCCCTTACCTGGTGGGATGAGCAGAGAGATGCCCATATCCTGGAGCATCAGGCAGCCGCCACGGTGATCCACCTCTCGAGCCGAGAACACCAACAGCTTGTGCATCAGCTGACGGATGACGGTCTGGCCTTGAGTGGGTGTGTGTAGCTCCTGGTAGAAGGCGGCCATCTCCGGCAGTGTGGCCGGCGGGCACCCTCGTGAGGGCTCGTCTTCTGGCAGGGGAGTGGGGTGGGCCACTGGCTCCTCCTGGCTATCCGGCTTCCAGCAGGCCCCCAGCAGCCGGCGAGGACAGTGCCATCGAAGACACTGGAGCAGAAGGAAGGCGCTCGCCACCGGGACCCCCACCACCAGGAGGAACTGGGCGGGTTGGATGGAACTCTCATGGGAGCACATCCGCCTGGACACTCGTGCTGCCAACTCCCCTGCACCCCTGTGCCAGCCAAGGCCAAGGATCTTGAGGAGGGAAGAGACAATGCCAGGTAAGCCTTTTCAGTGTCACAGAAGCCAGGACTTGGCTTCCAACTGGCTGCAATGAGGGAGCCAATTGTCCTCATTCCAGTGCATCCTCAATTAATACCTTTAATGAAACTTCACCTACCTTTGTCTTCCTCAAGAACTACCATGGCTCCCCATGGCCTAGCACCTCACATTAAACTCCCTGTGGGCAGAAAGAGCTTGGTTTTGAGGTTAGAGGATGCAAATTCAAGTGCTGCCTTGGTCACTGGCTGAGTGAGTTTGTCATATTGTGTACTGTGCCTCAGTGTCTGCATCTGTCAAAATACCCATCTTGATCTTCATAGAGAAATCTTTAAGTGGAAAAGCGAGTTACAGAGAACTAGACATCCTCTGATCTCATTAACGGAAATTCAGAACTTATACAAGTATAGATACATATTTATGTGTGTATATATGTCAATCACAGAGAAAGGTCTGGAGCAACACTATGCAGTAAATGGAGCAACACTATGCACTATAATGGAAGCCCGGGACACCGGGGTGGCTCGGTCAGTTAAGCATCAGCTAGTGATGTCATGATCACTTGACATGATTGGCTTAGGTCATGATCTCCTGAGTCTTGAGATCCAGCCCCGGGCTGAGCTCTGCGCTCAGTGGAATATCTGCTTGGGATTCTCTGCCTTCCCCTCTGCTCCTTCCCCTGCTCTCCCTCTCTCTCTTTCTCTAAAATAAGTAATAAAATCTTTAAACATATATAATTAATCGTTTAATAAAGTATTAATTATAATGTAATATGATTTATATATAAATATATAATATATAACAGATATTTCTGTATTACTATAAATAATTATTTAATTAATGATTTTAATAATATATTTTATGATTTAATAATATATTTTATGAGGGCACCTGGGTGGCTCAGTGGTTGAGCTTTGGCTCAGGTCATGATCCCGGGGTCCTGGGATTGGGCTCCCTGTGGAAAGCCTGCTTCTCCCTCTGCCTATGTCTCTGCCTCTCTCTGTGCCTCTCATGAATATATAAATAAAATCTTTAAATATATATATATATATTATGTATATAACCCAATATATTCAAAATATCGCTTTGAGAGGAAATCAATATAAAATTGCTGAGACATTTCACATTCCATTTTCATACTAAGTCTTTGAAATCCATGCATGTTTTACACTCACAGCACGTGGTAGTTGGGACCTGCTCTACTTCAAGTGCTCAGCAGCCACACATGCTAGTCTAGTCATTCCTGTCTGGGGCAAGGCAGGTCTGAGAGGCCACGCTCCAAACTATTCCCACCAGTCACTACTGAAACAGCAGAAAACTGAGAGGTATGAACTAGGACTTTTAATTTTCTTAAACCCTTTTTTCTGTCTTTGAATGTTTTCACCCCAGGCGTGTATTTTATATTAACTTCGTCATTCTTTTGAAAAGCTATCAAAAGTTAAAAAATAATTACTGCTCGGAGTGATTGTGAGGATGGCATGCCATCATGGGAAAAGCACTTGTAGATGATAGAGCACTGCCCAGATATGTTTCTTTATTTATGCCCCATCTACTGCCAGAAAGGTCAGAAGGCAGCACACAGGGACATGTGAAATAGAACAGGAGTAACAAAGTTACAGAAGGAAGCAAAAAGAGAAAGAAAACGAAAGGTGAGAGCCTCCAGGGAGGCTGGAAGGAGGCAGGGCAAAGCAGGCACTGGCTGCTTGCTCACCTGGTTACCAGCGGGGCCCTCCAATTGGGACCTGGCCCTTCCAGCAGCTTCCAGACAGTTGCCAGACCTTTCTCAGGCCTTCCAGAGTCTCCCGCCCTCATTCTACATTAATTTCCAACGCCCTACACCCCTGCCAGGCTGGGATCCTCACACCCAGCTAATTCCAGCCTCTGGCCTTTGCTCCCACTGTTCTCCCCACCTGCCTCACCTGCCCACCTGGCCCCCCTCCTGCTCAACAGCACCTCCCAGTGGCTCACCAACACTTGACACTCTCACCGGCTGCCATTCCACCCTACCGACTCTTGACTGTGCTGTCACACGTGATTTTCCCACTCAGGTGAACATTTTCCGAGCACCAGCTGTGTACCTCGCAAGTTCAGTCTTGACAAGGATGATGTCTTAGGCAGCTGTCAGGAAGCTTCGGAGGGAATATGATGCATTCCCTCTGTAGCCGAGTTCTGTGTAGTAATATCCTCTTTCAAAACCCTCAGGGTCCCCATGGCTAATCCCCTAGGCTCTGTGCTAGAGAAGCTTCTGGCATTCATTCCTCCCTACTCCCTTTGCTCATACCCTGACCGGGAGCTGAGGCCTCGCCTCAGTCCTCCAGCTCGATCCATGCTTCCTCAAGGAAACCCAAGCCCCTTTCCTTAGGTTCTCCTAGACAGGGGCAGAAACTCCTCTGTATCCTTAGGATTAAGGACTGGCGTGGGATCTCTTCCCTCACCGCCCCACCCCCGTGTCCCCATTGAAAACGTAGACAGGAAGGAAGGTTTGGCATTGATCCTTTTGCCTTAAAACGCATCTCTGCAAAATGCAGCTGCCTGCTTCAGCCAAGCCCTTTGCAGGGCACACGAGTGAAGTGGGTGAGTTGCTGCTGCCCTACATCTGGTGGGAGAGGTGACTGGAGCAACCGGCGTCCTTCATGGCGCTGGCATTCCTTTTGGTTCGTCCACATGAAAAGATAATTGGAATTATAACTGCAATGATATTGACTATCATTTATGGAGCTCTGCCCTATGCCACTGTGTTGGAGCATTCTGTGGGCCCCTCTCATTTGATCTTCCGAGTAGCCTTGTGAGCTAGGTGTTATTTTTATCTCCATTTCCCAGGTAAGGAAGCCAAGTTTTCTCCCCACTGTGGGACATATGGGAGGTTATTATGCTACATCTGAAGGCTGAGGGAAGGATGAACTGGAATGACAACCATGTTCTAGAAACACTACCTTTCTCTCCTTATCTCCCTCCCTCCATCCCCCGCCCAGGGCTCTCTTCCTTTCCACTTCTAGAGGAAGTGAAGTAGGAAGAAAAAGAAACAAAAATAAAAATATGGAAAGACTCAAAAGGCACATCTTGGGTTCCACAGTATGTGACGTCCCCCAACCCCCGCCTACAAAGGCACCCATGGCAGGGGACGTGCTAGCTAGTATGAACCACAGGAGGGACTCTGCTCTATTTCTATAGCAACAACCTTTCTGGGGCCTCCAAAGACCAGAGTCCAAATCCCCTCCACCCCACTGGGTGGCACAGCAGAATCTCCCTGCCCAGCCTCCCAACCTGAACAGCTGGCATATTATTCCCCAAGGCCCCGAGGGGCCTCGCATGAGCAACCCATTCATTAACTCTCCCCTAGCTTGGTCCCCTTCCTCCCAGGCTGATACCTCTACAAGCTGCTCGGCCCTCACTCCATCCTCCCCCTAACCCCAGGGGGAGGAAAGATGCCAAATCTACAGCAAGGCAACCAGCTAGACCTTCCCAAACCCATGCCTTCCTCTTTACTACCCATGGCTCCTGTCTGTCTTGCCCTGACCACAGATTATCTAGGTAGCCAGTCCCCAAGACAAGGGTCCTTTAGAATGCTACCATCACCTGTCCATCAGGAGTTGCCTCCTCTACCACAAAGATCTGGGTTCCTGCTGCAAAGTTCTTCTGTTCATGTCCTTTGAGGCAACTGTCAGCCCTCTTCCCACATCACTGCTTCTTACCATGCCTACTCGGGCCCTGCTAGGTCTCCTTACTGAGACACATACAAAATACCAGGATGAATGAGTCCAAACCTGGCATGGGCAGCATTCATCAGCAGAGGCTACATTTTTATAGTGCATACCACCGTCTCCCGGGTCCTCACACCCACTGGGCACTTGCCCTCTGCCATCTCCGCCTCCAGCCTGGGTAAGCTGGCCTGGCTCCTCCCCTCAGCCTGAAGTGGCTCCATTGCAATGCCCACCCCACCCCCAGCTGCCCTAGGGGGTATTCACCTTACCGTGGAGGTACTCCCAGAGGCTGCTGGCTTATCCAGGAACAGCAGTTCCTTCTGAGAGACAGAGAGGTCACCCAGACCCGGTCACCAGGCCAGCAGACAAGTGAAGGTGGGCGGGGAATCTGGGCAGGAGTGGCCCAGAGCTTCCTGGCAATGACCTGCCTCCCAGCGCCCTACAGAGGGGTGGGGGAGTCTGTCTCTGTCTATTGGCAAAGTCCAGCCAAGGCGGGGGAGTAGCTGAGGATCCCAGAAGTCCGTGAACTCACCAGTCTGGGTCTGGAAGGGAGGGGACAGAGAAAACCTGGGTACACGTGAACCCCTCCCCTGCAGTGAGTGCCCTCTGCTGGTGGGTGGCTGCCCCAGCCAGAGGCTAGAGAAAGAGCAAACAGTGGCAAGGAGGGAGCCCTAACAGGAGCTTCTCAAACTGCAGAGTGCACAGGAACCATACAAGGGGTCAGGTGAAAAGGTGGGCTCTGACCCCATGGGTCTGAGCTTGGGCGTGAGATTCTGAGTCTCTAAGAAGCTCCCGGCTGACACCAATGCCGCTGATCTAGGAGCTTAGACAATGTCTAGCTGCACCCCTTTTCTCTGCCCCCACACAGAGATGAGAGGAGGCACTGAGAGGGTTAACAACTCACAGGGTGCTGGCACCATCAGGGTGTTCCCCTATCTGCTCCCTGCCCACACTCAGAGTTGGCAGGAACCCTGTGCTTTGGGGAGAGCAGACTTTGGGCTATTTGCCAGCCTGAGTCCTTTCATAGAAATTCTGCCTCAGAAAGATAGTGCCACTGGAATGAAAGATCCCTGCAAAGATGGATTTTTCCCCCCGGCTGTTTGCTGTTGTACTCTTAGCTCCTGGTACAGCCTGGACCATAGCAAGTATTCAATAAAGACTTGTTGAATGAATGCATGGACCGGCTCCAAGAAAAGAGGCTCCTGACATTGAACCCAGGTGACTCACCTAGGGGCTGTGTACTCTCAGGTGAGTTACTCAACCCCTCTGAGCCTCCTTTCCCTTGTCTGACACATGCAGACAGTACGATCTACCACAGGAGGGAAAAGCATTGTCATTATCTGAGCTAACGACTGGAAAATGCTCGCCACAAAATGGATGCCCAGCGAGTGGTAACTGTTGTTTCCGCGGGCTGGCCTCCCACGGTGGAGGACCTTGGTGAACTCCCCAGCCCCCCAGTTATCATCTCACAGAAAATAAGTAACTGCCACCGCTTTCATCTCAGTTAATGATTGTCCAGCCTCTTGTCCCTGGCTGCAACCCCCTCCCCTCGGCTGCCTTCCCCTGGGTAGAAGCCAGAGGAGGGGATAAACACTTCCCAGGGGTGCCTGGGTCCCCAGAGTGGGGAGATGGAACAAAGGAACGGTGGAGAGCAGCCCAGCTGCGAAGGGGACCTCATGAGGAAAGGATGGGCAAGAGAGAGGTGCTCAGAACTTTAATAGAGACAAAAAGGGCGGGTGTTAGTCTTTGCTGGACAAGACTAATAGGAGTCTGAGTCACACAAGAGGCTGCTTTCTCCTCTGAGTCAGGAAGTTATAGGGGTTTGTGAACATCTGTCAAGCTCAAGTTCTAAGCCTGGAAGGGCTATGCCAACTAGGCTATAACCAGAGGCTGCATCCATGTATCACGAACTCATTTCCAAAGCTGCTGGTGCTTGCTTCACTTGGGAATAATCCCAGCTACAGGAAGGTCCTGGGGAAATCTGAGGGTCTCCACCACCCCAGGGACACAAAACCGGTTCATTGGATGTGACCACCACAGGCTTCTATAGGCATGTAGCCTGGGGCTGAGCTGGCCCAGGAGATCCGGGTCTCAGAGGGCCAGAGCCACAACTGTTCCATCAAGGGGCCCGCCCCCATCCAGAAGCCAGGTCTAGCAAACCAGGGAGACCTCTCCCAAAAGGAACCCTTCAGAGCCATGCAGACGGGCACCTGCACTCCCTGGCTAGTGCCAGCCACCACCCTTGTCATTGGACAAAGGCAGGCCAGATAGGAGCCTCACCCCACCCTTCTCTCGTCCCCCACCCTCCTCTGCCTCACACATAACGGATATCATCGGGCACTCTGCATGGGAGGTGTGCTGCCTGAGGTAAGGGGAATGCAGGCCTGGGGAAAAGAAGGTACCAGAAGGGTAGAACAGAGGAGAAAAGAGGACAGGGGTGGGAGGAGCCTCCAACACTGGACATAAAAACAGAAAGAGAGAGAGACAAGAAGGCAGAAGATGAACAAATAGACAGTGAGGACCAGAGAAATATAGAGATGCACGGGCAGGCAGGCTAGTCAGCCCTGTCCCCAGAACCTCCAGGATGTGGACAGGGGCCCTTGACAGGGAAGGCTGAACTAGGCAATCATTCCGGGACACTGAGAATTACCGCCTCTGTCTTCCTTGCATTCCTGGCAGTCATGGAGAGGAGGCTGAAATATCATGCACAAATAGGGATGATATGGGGTAGGGGCCTTGGCTGGAGGAGGGTCTGTGCTTGTCTCACGTGCCAGCAACATCCAAAGCAACACGAGTGTGGCAGCTTTCTAATCAATGACCAGGCAGTTGCTTCCTTGAGAAGTCAGACCGCCAGAAAGCTGGGCACTTATGTTTGTGGTTCTGTCCCTTCAGAGGTAGAGATATGGAGGAGGGACCTCCTCAGCCCCTGAGGGGCAGGCAAGACCTAAGGCTTCACAGAAAGGAACCACATGTCAATCAGCTAAGTTCGAATTCAGGCAGCAGCTCAGGCGGGGTGGGCCTCTTGGGTCTGCCAGTCTGGTGTATCGAGATAAGCCTGGGGGCAGATGGGCTGCCCCATTCTTGACTGGAAAAGACGCCCGGAGATCTCTGGCTCTTGTCTTTCTGCACACGGTCCTTCTAGGGGGGTTATATCAGCTTGGCTGAGTACAGTATAAGGCAGCGTCCCCATCAAGGGCCTGCTATGTTACTGACCAAGTGCCACCGACTACAGGAGGCAGAAAAGATTGGTCATACCTGGACCTGAACTCTAGGAGTCAGATACATGCCGGGGGAAGGGAGCCTTTCACTCAGAATTTATCAATACTAGACAGTATCTTCTGAGGGCCAACTGGGTGGTATGGAGAAAAGAAGTCCGTGGAAGCCAGAGAAAGGACAAGGCAGTATGGGCTCCTAAGAGCAGGATGGGAGCTGACCCAAGGTGAGGAGAATGGTGTCTATTACTAGACCTCTCATGAGGGGTTCAGGCCAGCAAATAGTGTCATGTAGGAGGTAGAGACAGTCAAGCAGACACAGGAAGACGACTAAGAGGGAGGCCCACCACTAGCGTGTTGTTTGCCTTCCTAGATTTTGCCTCTGTGAGGGGAATGCAGCCTCAAGGTGCCATCTTTGTGGCCCTTCCCCACCTGGGGCCCATCCTGGTCTCGCTGCTCACTCGTCATCGGATGATCCGTTGGTATGACATTCCAAAGAAGCCGCCCTGGTGCCCACCTCACAAAGTCTTGTTGGCAGGGTGGATAACCATCTACTTTGTCATGGGGTGAGCACCCACTTCTCATACCACGGCCCTGGTGCCTGCTAGGGTGGGGCCCCCATACCTGAACTACTGCTGCATTCTGGCCTCCTCAGGGATGGCATGCCATCTCGCCTTCTCTGGAGGGGTCCCGTCTGTGCCTGCCTAGGATTCCAGCCAGAAGGGTAGAGGAATCCTCTCCCTTGTTCCTCTCCCTCTCCATGATTCTCTGTTGTTTCCTTCACCTCACCATGCCCAGCTCCTCCCTGCCGGCACTCAAGTGAGGCCTAGACACTCTTGTTCCCATTTTGGCACACAGGGCTTCCTTTTGGTAACCAAGCATCCTTATGCCAGAGGACTTCCTTCATTTGCTGTGAAACACCCTCCCTCTTAGTGCCCTGCCACCATCTCTCCACAGCTATGCCTCCTATCTGGTATGGAAGGACCTGGGAGGGGGCTTTGGGCGGCCCCTGGCCCTGCCTCTCGGCCTCTATGCTGTGCAGCTCGCCGTCAGCTGGGCTGTCCTGATCTTCTTCTTTGCAGCCCACGCCCATGGTCTGGTAAGGCCTGCAGTGTTCAGCAGCGGGAGTAGTGTAGAAGGAGGTGAGACCCCCGGGCCCCCAGAGCAGATAGCGCAGGAGGCCACTCGAGTGTAGGCAGGTAACAGGTGGGCAGACTTCTGCGAGCTCCGGTTGGGTGCCCAGCTCTCAGGCACTTGGCTCACCAGGGCCAGAGCTCTGCAGAGAGGCCGAGGGCACAGTTCTCAGGGCAGCCTGCCTGACCATCCTGCTTGTCTGCCCCCCTACCCCCACCCAGGCCCTGCTGCACATGCTGCTGCTCTACGGGCTGGTGGTAAGCACAGCCCTGATCTGGCATCCCATCAACAAGCTGGCTGCCGTGCTCCTGTTGCCTTACCTGGCCTGGCTCACCGTGACCGCTTCTATCGCCTACCACCTGTGGAGGGACAGCCTCTGTCCGAACCACCACCAGCCTCTGCCCATGGGAGAGAAGAGGGACTGAGGCCCCAGGGACAGGAGAGGAGGGAGGATGGCAAGGTAGGGGTAGAAGAGAACGCCAGTGGGGGCATGGGACTACTGGGGGGAGAGGGAAAGGGGGAGGGGGGACCAGGGATTGATGAATCCCTGAAGATGACTCGGCCCAATGTGGTCACTGTCCTAGGTCCCCTGGTGCCAATTTCCATTCGATTTCAGAAACAGGAAAGGGAAGGGGAAACTTATTTTATACTTAATATAAATTAATAAAACCCTTTACTAACTTTAAAGGTATGATGTGAAGTGCATATCTGTGTACATGATGTCTATGGCTGCAGAGTAGTGCAGACCTGTCCATGCATGTGGGAGTGCATGTCCCTGAAAACACCAACCTGTGCATCAAGGGATTGGCGGGCACAAGGTCTCTGCTCCAATCATGCACCCTCCACACCTTCCCAATAAAGCTGAGATATTCAGGACTTAGATTTTCAGTTACCTGGAACACAAAGTCTTTTTGAAGAATTCTATAAAAGCAAAACAGAGGGGCACCTGGGGGGTTCAGTGGTTGAGCAGCTGCCTTCAGCTCAGGTCATGATCCCGGGGTTTTGGGATCAAGTCCCGCATCAGTCTCCTCTGCTTGTGTCTCTGCCTCTCTCTCTCTCTCTCTCTCATGAATAAATAAATAAAATCTTCAAAAAAAAAAAAGCAAAACAGAAAAGTAGATAAAATAAAAAGATCTGAAATATACATGTCAGGTTTATATACTACATTTTATTATAGAATATTTTAATGTTATTTCATTGGATTTTAATTAATATATAGTAATAACAATATCATATATTATAGTTATAATAATATTACACTGTTATATACAATATATTATATATTATATATGTCATATCAAGACCTTATGTGATTATCTCTGATAAGGAGGATTATAGATCGTTTTTGTTTCATACTTTTTTACTGTTAATTTTTTTAAGTCAATTAATGACTATTATAATAAGAGAAAAAATGGAGAAAAAGAGATGAATGCCTCAGTGCTGACAAGTGAGCAGGAGCTTTCAGTAGGAGATTCTTATCCAGACTTCTCTCTTCCCACATCTTCTCATTGGCTGCCTTATTTTGGACTCTTCCCTCCTATTGTTTTCATCTCCTCTTGTTTCCAGGCCCCAATGGTAGCAAGGGTAACAGTGATTGCCCCTGGGGCTGCAACCCCAAATACCAAATAAGGTCAGCTAGAAGTCCCAGACACCTTGCATAGGAGCTTTTAAAAACATTGACCATTCTCTAGGGGTGCCTGGGTGGCTCAGTTGGCTAAGCATCTGCCTTTAGCTCAGGTCATGATCTCAGGGTCCTGCGATCCAGCCCCACATCAGGCTCCCTGCTGCTGCTGGAGAGTCTGCTGCTCCCTCTGTCCCTTCCCCTGCTCATGGGCTCTCTCTCTCACTCCTTCTCTTTCTCTCTCTCCCTCTTAAATAAATAAATAAATAAATAAATAAATAAATAAATAAATAAATAAATAAATAAATAAATAAAATCTTAAATATATATATGCCAGTCTCTAGGGATGGAGCTGAGCATCAGTGTTTTTAAAACTCCCCAGGGCGTCCTGCAGCCCACCTGAGAACCACTGCTGAGTGCATAGCAGAGCCACTGGGGAGCTTATTAAAAAGGCCTGCTCTGTAGACCCCACCCATGACCTAAGAATCAGAACTTTTGAGGTAGGCTCCAGGCATCTTTAGACTTAACAAGCTCCCAGCACTGGTGTCAGCTGTCACTACAATTGGAGAGCTCCAGGTATGGATGGTTTCTCAGGGCTCTTTTCACCTTGACAACCTGTTTCCGTGTGCTGAGTTCTGGGTGGAGAACCAGCTATGACCTGTGTGGGCTAAGGACCACACAGGGAGAAGCCAGACGGACATCATCATTCAAGGAGACTGGCTCTTTCTGGAGCTCACCGAAGAACAAGAAGGAATCTGCATCCTCCCTGCCTCCAGAAAGGACATGCTCTGCCCGGCAAGGCAGCTCAGGTACCCCCACCTTTGTGTCCCCAGTCCCAGTGCAGCCCAGGGCACAGAGCTGGTGTTCATATGTATTTATTGTTTGGATAAATGAATACTTTGTCCCATTAAAAGAAATGTTGACCAGCACCCTACCAACACCTGCAGACAACTCTGCACCCATTGACAAAGCCTATGTTTGGGGAAGAGAAGGATATGAATAGTTTTTGACACGTCTCAGGTGGTTCTAATGTGCAGCCTGGGTGAAATAGCTACCAGCATGGTTCTCAAAGTGTGGCCCAGTGGCCCCCTAGGGCAGCTGTTAAAGGCAGATGCTTGAAGGCCTGGACTCCAGACCTGTGCCAGACCCACAGAATCAGACCATCTTGGGGAACGAAGGCCATATGGTGCAGTGCTTTGCAGTTCTGGCCCAGTCTACTTCACTGTCTGTGCTTCATTTTCCTCACCTGTCCAATGGGGCCCTCCTGGAATTGTCTGGAAGAAGAGATGGGGTAATGAGTAATAAGATGTCTGGCACAGAGGTAGTACTTGATACCTGTTAGCTGTTCTAGGAGAGAAACCCAGAGGCCACCTGTTCACTAAGCACACGTGGTTCTGATTCACACTGAAGTTGGAAACTCATCTTGCTGCACAACCCCCAGCAGTATTTCCCTAACTTCCTAAGAGCCAGGAGAGTGAGTGACCTCCTTCTCAGGTCTATGGGCTAGCCTGACCAGTGTCACACTCACAAAATGACTGGCTTTTGATGTCGCACGTTCAGGTGGATATTGTCTTCATCTCAATCAAATTTTCTAAAGCTGCTTTTAGTTGAATTTCTAACTTCATTTAAAGTCACCAGTTGACTTTAGACAAGTGAGCACCCCAGAATTATTTGACATTATCATCATCTCAAATAGGCAGTATAAATATTTGCTACTAATTTTGTGTTGCCAGCTAGTTCTACAAGTTCAATTGATGCTCCAAGAAGAGGAGAGTCAGCCCAAGCGCATTGCATGACTTTGCCCTCCCCAGTGCAAGCTGATCCACAAACCCAAGCATCCAGATACCTCCAGTTTTAGACACTTGGCTCTAGAAGAAAGCTAGACAAAACTAACAAAACTGCCTGATAGGGATGAGTCAAACTAAGGGGCTTCCTGTCTTTGAACAAAAACAGCCAGAAAGGACAGGACTTCTCAAAGTCGCCCTTAAAATTCCCTTCTGCAGGGGTGCCTGGGGGAGCTCAGTCAGTTAAGCATCTGACTCTTGATTTCGACTCAGGTCATGATCTCAGTCAGGGTCATGAGATTGAGCCCTGAGTCAGGCTCCACACTCAGTGTGGAGTCTGCTTGTCCTTCTCCCTCTGCCCCTTCCCACATCACACGTTTTTTCTCTCTCTCAAATGAAAGAATAAATAAAATATTTTTTAAAAAATTCCCTTCTGCACCACTCCTTGGATTCCTGGGTGGGAACCTTTAATCCCTCAGTCTCTCAATCTGCCTGACCCCTTGTCCTTACTTACCCTATCGCACCTCCCAGTTCTGAGCCCCACCCGAAGCACACACTGCCCTGGGCCCCTCCTGGATCCCCAGAGTTACCCAGAGTTGTGCCTGAATAGAGTCAGAGCTGCCTCCTGTCTTTGCTAGATGTGTCTTGGGATCCCACCATCCCAATCACATGTATGAGCTTCTCTGTCCTTGAGTGGTGGTTTTCCAATTGCCTCTAAGTTGGCACGTGGCATGTGAATATGATTCACAGGGTGGAGGGTAGTGGAGAGGGGGAGATGAGCTCCCCCTTCACATTGTCTGCAGAGGTGAGGCGATGCACCAGGTGATATAGCACACCCAGGAGGTAGTATGTCTCTTTCCACTATATCTTAATCCATCCTTCCCTCCCCTGAACCCTGCATTCTTCCTCCCTTTGCCAAGTCTGCAGAGTGAAGACACACAGGAGCAACGGGAAGTGGGTAGACCGATAGGTGTATGTCCAGTGGACAAAGTTTGGTCCATTGGGCTGGCAGGGGCAGAGTGCAGGCAGTGTTTTTTCTCTAGGCATCCCTGGCTGCTCCTCCTTCCTCTCTGGGCAGGTAGAGGTGATGCCCTTATAGAAGCATAAGGCTCCCTGAATGTTGTCAGGCAGGGGCCAGGGCTCCAAAGTCTTCTTTTGTGATGGCCACATCCATCCTACCTCCTGGAATGCCCCAGCACGGCATGCTGAGTTTCAGAGTCCTCCTCTCTCTTGTAGTTCTGGAAAACCAGCACAAGGCCCTTTTGTTTTAAGTTCTTATTGCTGATGCTCTTGAGTGGCACGCTAGTTACCTACCCAGACAAAGCCTGGCTTTGGTTGGGGACTCTCTCAGAGCCAGACCTCCCTCTTTTACACTCAGGTAGAGTCCCGTGAGGTGCCTTCTCGTCCCCTAGCTTTCAAGGACCCCCACCACTAAGACCCATGCTGCTAGCATGCAAGCTGGGAGAGGCCCTCTTTGTCACACCAGGAGCCTCTGTGGTACCTACTCAGCCTCATTCGTCCCTCTGCGGTCTCCATCTCCAAGATCCCCCAGCCCACCCAGAAATGATCTGCCCACAGGAGCTCCACAGAAACCCCTGTCCCCTCCGACCACACCTGCTCCACGCACTGAGCATGCTAAGCCCTGAAACTCTCCTCTCAAAAGTTGATTCAGTGTATCGCTCTCTCCTAGTAGTTCTTTGGCCCTGCAAACACCCCTTCAAAGAGGAACACTCTTAGTCACCTTCATGCACCTGATGCTTATCGGATCACTTTCCTCAAAGGCTCAAAAGCGCCAGCCGCGGGAGCCGGGCGGTGCCGGGAGTGGCTGCTGGAATGGAGGACCGGGGTGACCAGGACCGAAGTCCCCATTGGCACCATTTCCCTGGGGCAGCCTGTTCTGCCTGGCAAGCCGCGCGTTGCGTCCTGCACAGGAGGAATTGAAAACCCTGGCCCGCCCTGTGAGTCCGGTGCCTTCTGGGGT
Source organism: Canis lupus baileyi (assembly GCF_048164855.1). Classification (NCBI taxonomy): domain Eukaryota; kingdom Metazoa; phylum Chordata; class Mammalia; order Carnivora; family Canidae; genus Canis; species Canis lupus. Next base: position 62,765,620 of record NC_132844.1, on the reverse strand, counting down.
CTCGGCCTCAGACCTTCCGGGAGATCCTTGGTTCCCTCCCCCCGCCCGGCCAAAGCTCTGGACACTCCGTGTTTATGTCAACAGCGCGGTTGCCGGAGAGTGCAGGCTTCTGCCCGCCAGGGGGGTGTCTGGTGCCTGTGGCCCGTTGTTTGTGTACCTCGTCTCGGTAGTGACCGAGGGCCGGCACGCCCGGGCTGGGTCTCTGGGGCAACGCACTGTTGGGGTCCCAGCTGTCCCTGCACATAAAGCACCCACTCTATCAACACGCTCCCGAGGTGTCTTCTTTCACAAAGTGAGAATTTAAACCTTCCCCTGGTGAGGCTTCTATTTTCCACTAGCCCCCTCCTGGCCTCTCCTCCCTTCCCCGGGGAGGGCAGCTCAGCAGCAGGCTGAGACCCAGGGAAGAGCTGTGCCTGACCCTGTCCCCTACTCCTCAGCCACCTCCAGAACATTCAAATGTTTTTTTGCAGTGACCCTGGGAAACGGGACAGGGAGAGGTGGGCTGCGGCTTATCTTGGGCCCAATCCAGCTCCTTCCAGCCACTGCCACCTGGGAGAGAATGAGATTGGGTCCTGTGGGGACAGATTAGGGGAATTCCCTTTTTGCTTTCCATCCCTGCTCACTAGCTGCTCTGTCTACACCTATACCCTCTACACACACACACACACACACACACACACACACAACTGTGTGCGTGCACCCCTCATATACTGATTGCTTCCAGAGCCAAGGCCCCTGAAGAACTCCTTTTTCCCCTATTCCCTTCTTGCTCCTCCTTCTTCGGAGCCTGGCCTCGGGAGTGGGGGGCGGGGGTGGTCCCAGTAACAGTAGGGACTGCACGGTGAAGGGGCAACAGCATGACTCTGGCAGCACATAGCTCTGCTCTCACTGGCTGTGTGACCTTGGTCAAGTCACTTAAGCTCCCTGATCTCAAATTCCTCCCCAATAAAATGAGAATAATAGTAGTACCTATGCCAACATCCTTGTGAAGAGTAAATGGGTTCATTTAATGAACACAACCAGCTTAGACCCAGGGTCAGGCCCCCCCAGGAAGGGCTGTGTTAGTGCCAGTGCTCACTATTACTGAATCCCAGGCAGCATAACATATTTGGAAAAGCCTTGGAGGCCGAAGGACCTGGGTTCAAATTCCAGCACCCTACAGACTCCTACTGTGACTTTGAACTAGATGCCCTATTTCTGAGTCTCCTCCTCTGCAGGAGGGGCAAATGGATAGAAACTTACCCCAGTGTTAACAGGAGAGGTTAGGAGATGCCTGCCCTAAAGAGTATAGTGGCAGCTGCGGGTGGTGGAGCCAAGCTCCTGGCACCTGATCCCCAGATTAGCTGCTGTACTTGGGGCCCAGCAGAGGAAACTGGTAGGACTTAGAAAGGAGAACCAGGGACCAGCCAGGAACCAGGCCCCCAGGAGGTGCCATAAATAGCCAGAGCTAGCTCAGAGGGCCTCCCAGGATGTGGTGCAGGGATGGGGGCTGGGAAAGAGCAGTGGAAAAGGAAGCCATCAGTTATCAATTCAAGGGAGGACCGAGGGTGCTCTCCCAAGTGTCAAAGGAAAAAGTGTGTGTGGGTGTTGGAGGAGCTAGGGGTCACCTACTTTAGAAGTGACTAGCCTGGTCCACCTCTGCACCACCTCTCACCATCACTCAATCAGGACATTTTCACTGAGCTGTTCATCTTCCCCCCACAGGAGCCTTATGGGCTTGCCAAGGTCCTTGACTTTTTCCTCTCTTCTTATGTCTATCCCTTTGGCTGTCCTGGAATAGAGGACAATAACCCAGATAGCATCACAGATGGAAGCACTGAGGCCCAGAGATGCTTAGTGATTTGGCCAAGATCACACAGTGAATCAAGGCTGAGATGGGGACCTGAACACAGATTTATTTTTTTCCCTCCCAATCCTGGGTTATACATGACAGCCAAAATCTCTGTGCCGTATTCCTAGTCCTTGGGGCACCTGGGTGGCTCAGTCAATTGAGCATCCTACTCTTGATTTCGGTCCAGGTCATGATCTCAGGGTCATGGGATCCAGCCCCACATCAGGCTCCACATTCAGCAAGGAGTCTCTCCCTCTTTTCCTTTCTCTGCCCCTCCCCCAGCTTGCTCTCTCTTTCTCTCTCTCTGTCAAATAAATTAATTAATTTAAAAAAATGAACATGCCTTCAAGGAGGAAGTCTCTCCCACAGGGAGAAAAAAGAACTGAAAGGATCCTTCTTCCTCGCCTGCCTCCCCCCAAACCTTTGAGTCTTCCTTGGTTGCTCCAAGCCCCTTACTGTAGCTATGACCCAGAAGTGGGTGAGGGACACATGCCTCTACCACTTTAGACAGGTATTCATCAGAGCTGGCTGGGTGCAGCCCTTGGAGATAAGAATTATTCTCAGAGGACCTGGACTTAAATCCTCAGGTGATCTTGTGCAAATCATTTCACCTTCCTGAGCCACTGGTCCTTACCTGCAAACCGAGGCCAATAACACCCGCCCGTGTGAAAGCAGTGTGAAGACTGAATGTGCTGCTGCATGCTTTAGTGCCTCCTGAGTATGAAGACTGGGTGCTCCAGGAGAGGCTGTGCCTCACACATCTCTGTGTTCTTGCTATTTCCTACCATGCCTGGCACGTAGGAGCCCTTGATAAGTGTTGATCCAATAAAAGAAGGAAGTAAACTCTGCATTGAAATGTTGTGTGTTTGTGTGATGACAAAGAATAATGTGTGTTCGCAATGTATCAGAGATCACCACCTTTTCTTTGTGGACACAGGCAGTACTACTACCGCCCTGTGCTTGACACCCCTGGAAAAAAACGCCTGAAAAAAATAATCTCGGGATATGTGTTCTCAGTAATAAGCCTATTAGGAAGGGTGACCATATAGTTGATGGTTGATACCGGAACGCTATGGGGAGTGAAAGATGCATTGGTACTAATTATGCCTGGACGACAGGTAGAAACTGTGACCATCCAGGCAGACCTAAATGCTTGGGCCTCTTATTCATAGGGCACTGTGCTGCTCAAAATTCTCTGGGGAGAGAGCACCAAATACTCTAAACCAACCTGACCCCTATTCTCTAGGCAGACCATGGATGGGGTACCTTCCCTTTCTATCACTGCCACCCAATGTTCTCAGGTTCCTTACCATCAACCTCTAGGTGACCCTGACCTCACCCTTCTACTGTCCTGAGAATGGCCTAGAGTGTCTGCACTGCCCTAAACACGAACACCAGTGGCCTCCGCTAAGCATCTAAGCAAACATGATCCATCCAGCTTCCAATGCCATTTCAGCTCAGTGGTTTCTTCCTAGGGGCCCCAGGTGTCTCTCATTACTTTCACAGGCTTTTAACTGGCCCCTCTGCTTCTGTTCCTTCTCATCTTTGGTCTATTTTCCACCACGTAGCCTGAGTGATCCTGTAAAAATATAAGTTAGACCATGTGTTTCATCTGTTCAAAAACACTGGCTCCCCATCTCACTCAGAGAAAAAGTCAAGGTCTTGGCAAGTCCATAAGGCCCTACCTATCTAGCCCTTATTTACTTCCCTGGCCTCATCTCCTAGGGCTCTGCAGCCACACAGCTGTCTGCTTGCTCCTCAAACACATAAGGAATTCTCCCACCTCAGGGCCTTTGCACCTGCCCTTCCTCCCCTTGGAACACTTTCCACAGTGTACTCCCCTCACAATCTTCAGATCTTTTCTCAGTTTTCAAAGCCCTTCTCTGGCCACTCTATAAAAATATCACCCCACCCTTTGACACTTCTGTCCACCTTACCTGCCTTCTCTCCTTAGCACTTAGCACCAGCACATAGACTAGATAGATATAGATCACTTATTTTGTGTATTGTCCAACCTCCTTCAAGCTCTGTGAGGGCAAGGATTTTCATTTGTTTTGTTCTGTGTCATATTCCCAATACTGAAACAGCACCTGGCATATAGTACATGCTCAACAGTTTCTTTCCAAATTGAAAGTTCTTATCTTACTCTGTCTCAGGACCCTCCTTTCCTGAATCCACATTCCCCAGCTGAGGGTTTCTCTGCAAGCACCCCATCCAACACAAGCCTCATCCTGCTTGCACCTGCTTGCATGTCTCTCCTAAATCTCAGGACACCCACCTCTCAACCCCTTTCCCCATCCCCCCAGTGGAGCTGGAAAGGTTGCACAGGGGAAACAGAGGGAAGAATATAAGGTGGAAGGACATGGTATGAATATATGCGTGAGCCAGTGGGGGCAGGGAGAGCAGGCCTTGCCATCCCCACCTGCCAGCTTCCTGTCTTTGCCTACTGATAAATAGGGGATGCTAATGGCCAGATTTTCCATTCCCCCCCCCATCCCGGCACCCGCTGTCACTCAATTAAAAAAAGATAGAGGGCGAGGGCCTGGGGGAGGGGCAGAGGGCTGGGGTTATAAAGCCTGTGTGGCCCGGAGGTGAGAACACTAAGCCTGGCTTGCCCAGTCCTCTTCCCGTCATCCCCAGGCAGATTTAGCTGCTGACAGCTGCTTGGGACTCTGCCGCCAGGCCCTGGCCCTAGGAACTCGCTGCCTCTCCCCTTTCTCAGTGACTGCAGAGCCATCACCCCTCCATGGCCCAGAAAGAAGAGGCCGCTGAGGCCGCTGCGCCTGCTTCCCAGAATGGTGAGGATCTGGAAAACCTGGACGACCCTGAGAAGCTGAAGGAGCTGATTGAACTGCCTCCCTTTGAGATTGTCACAGGGTGAGACCTGGGTGTGGGCCGTGGGGCTCTTCCGTAGAAGAACGTGGGTTGGGGGCAGGCTGGGGGAATTTAGGGTGGTAATAGTAGGGGTCAGGGTCACAGTTCTGCAGCCATGAGCCTATCATGTGTGGTAGGGGCAGTGGGGGCTACAGGGGCATCTCTCTTAGCCTCTTGGGCGACACCTCCCACGCCCTCTAATCAAGGGGAGGTAGTAACAGCTCCTTGGAGGCAAAGGCCCAGAGAATGAAACCACCACTCAGGCCTCCTGGCACTGGGATATCACCTGCCTCTCCAGGTACAGGCTGTCTACTAGGTCTACTAGTCTCAGGGAGTTTGGTAGGAACATGGGATGACACAGACATGTTCAAATATGGCCCCAGTCAAAGTACCTCCTCCCTTGACTTCTTTCTCTGCTGCCGAGTAGGCCTCTCTCCGCTCTCTGTATGGCTCTCGTTCTTTCTTTAGAGCTTCTCCCTGGAGTGGAAGATCCTAAGACAGAGAAAACAGATCCACCCTTTCCCAAAGCTGAGTGATAAGCACTTTTTTTTCTTATTGAATCAAGTCTGCCTCGGAGTTCTCCACATCCACTCCCAGGGCAACAGTAGTTACAGAGCAGGTAACAGTCCAGGGCCAGAAGCTTCTGGGCACCCTCAGCCACAGCCCCAAGGAGGATCAGGGACCCTGAGCGAAGAGTCTCCAGGCCCCAAAGAGGCCTACAAACAGGGTCTTGTCCAGACGATGCCATCGCCAGGAATAAAACCAAGTTTTCCTTCCTCACCTCCTTTCACAGAAGACCCCCCCCAAGAAGTTCGTAGGCAAAGAATAAGAAGTGGATGCATAGGGCCACATTTCCTCCCTCAGCCCCAAGGCTTCCTCCATGGGCGTCTTCAGCAATGCCCACAGGCGAAGTAAGGTCCACACTAGGAGAAATTTCAGGAAAAATGGAGGCATGATGTCCTCAGGGGGCAGAGGAGCCCTGGGTGGCCATTCAGACTTGCCATTTTAAGCATGGCAAGTGATTTTCCAGCCCTGGCCTCAGTTTTGTCATTCTTAACGTGAGGAAGTTACACTAAGTTGATCCTTAAGGTCCCTTCCAGCTCAGACATTTCCTGATTTCTAAGAGAATCTGAGGGAAAAATGCACCCTGGTTCCTGAGGGAGGAATTCAACCAAGAGCCTGGAACTTGTGTTCGCCCATGCCCAACCAATGAATGTCACCATCCTCACAGAGTTAGAGAAGCAGCGGAGTACCCAGTAATATAGTCCTAGGGAGATCCTAGCGCTACTAGGCCAGGAGAGTCAGCAATTCCAGTGGCTCTCTTCAGAAGGAGATCTTTTTCCTCACCCCTAAGCCTGCTGGTCCATGCTGCCTTGTTCACCCACGGGTGCATACACATTCACTCTGTGCAGCACTGTGATCTCCCCAGCACAAGGGCAGGATAGGTCCAGAACAGAATTAGACTATGTTTGTTCAGTTTAACATGCTTTGGGGTCCCAGGGGGGTTGGTCTAAAGGTCAAATCCTCTGATGCAACCAACTTATGATCATCCAGGGCTTTGTAATCACCGAAAACTTACACTAGCCCAAGCCCAAGCCCATTCAAACATCAGCACAATGCTGGGAGAGGGGGTTACGTTACTGCCACTCCACAGACAGGGAAACTGAGTTAGGGAGATTGAGTGATTGGTTCAACACCACCAGAACCAGTAAGTAGCAGGTCTTCTTCTGACTCCAGTCAAGTATTCTTTTCACAGGTCTCTGATTCACTATGGTCCCAGATTTCCCGAACAGGGTTCCACCTACCTCCGTCTGTGAGGTAGTGGGGCTCAGAGGCTTCTCTGACCCAAGGCCCAGAAAAAGAGGTGCAGCCAGGGCAGTTTTCTGGGTGCTCTAAGAGCAGTTCAGGAGGGAGGTAGAGCCTGTGTGTTTTCTGGCCACAAGTAACAGCTGTGGAGATCTGTCTCCTGGGCCCCTCTGCATAAACAGATGGCTAAAAATAGCCCAGAGGTGCGGCTATGTCTGTGCAGGGACAGGAGGAAGGAGCAGCTTTCCTCTCCCTTCCTCTCCAGACGCCCTGGTATCAAGGAGGTCAGCAAAGCAGCTCCTCTTCTAGCCTAGACTCCCACAGGGGTTGGAGCTGTCTATACTGCTCCTTAGATTTGGGCTGCAAACTAGCAGAAGAGTGAGTAGCTTTTGGGAAAGTCTGAAGTGAGGAGGGCGTACCAAGTAGGAATAAGGAGATATGCCCTACTCATCATGATTCTGGGCTTGAATAGGGTACTCTGGACAGAAAGCAGGCCAAAGAGCATTAACAAAATTGCATGGAAGAAAGTGCTAGAGAAAGGTGTAAAAACTGTAGTGATGTGCCAAAGCCAATTCATGATGACTGATAATCCATGGTATGCATCTCTTCCTGACTCTGTGTTCAATGACCTTCATGTTAGGTTCTTGAAATCTCCATAGTAGGACTGTTTACAGGATCAATAAATCTTAGAAATCAGGACTTTCTTTCCTTTTCTTTCTTTCCTTTCTTTTTTCCATTCTTCCTTCCTTCTTTCCTTCCTTCCTTTTCTTCCTTCCTTTCTTCTTCCCTCCCTCACTCCTTTCCTCCCTTATTCTCTTTCTTCCTTTCTGTTACAGAGCTGGGTGTTGAACCAGTACACAAAGGAAAGAGAGAACCCTCTAAACACAAAAAGGGCTTAGGTTTGGTTGTGCTTAAGATTGATCTCTGAGGGGTAAGATTTGAGGCCCAGAGAAGGCACCATCTGACCGCGCCAGGTTTAATTTCTTGAGTGTTGACCATTGTCCAAACTCTGAGGGGTTGGATTACTCGACTATCTTTCAGATGAGGAAACCAAGACTCAGGAGGATGATCAATTTGCCCAAAGCTAATGGATGGAGTAGGGCATAAACCCCAGGAGGATTGTCTGACTCCAAATCACCACATTGCATCTAAAAAAGCCATAAATGGGAGGCTTTTTATATTTGACAAATATTTACTGAATAGAAATCATTTATTTGCTGCCCGTTTTCCCCACTAGCATTTAACTTCCATGAGGACAGGGACTCTGCCTTGTAACTGCTTTATTCCCAGCTCCAAGAAGAATGCCTAGCCCCTAATAGATATTTGTTAAATAAATAAATGAACTAATGAATGAACACCTACTGTGTGTTAGGTCTCTGCCCAGGCATTAAGATAAGGAACTAATTGTGAGGAGGGCGTCTTGGAGGAGAGCAGTTCAGGACATATGAAGGGCCAGCAGCACTCATATATAGAAGAGAATTCCACAGGTTCACACCTGCCTCTGAACTCGGCATGCTTTAGGGAAGCTCTGGGGCACCAGAATTAGTTGTCTTCTCATCTTTCCATCCCAGTGATGAGGGACTGCGGCTCTGCCCAGCAGGACCCCTGGCTGTGTGTTTGTCTGTTTGCCTCTAGTTGTGTTGTGTATGATTTTACATAAAGCTGAACCTGCTATCAAAGGGATTAGCAAGGAAGAGAGATAAATGGCACAGGTTGTGACTCTGCTTTCAACCACTTCTTTAGCTACTGGTAGTTTACCCTGCCCACGTGGGGAACACAGAGAAGATAGGCAGGGTTCAGAGGAGAAGGCACAGCAAGAAGGAAGAGCCCTTGACTCGGCTGTTAAGGCCACAGGCCCCTCATGCCTCAGCCTGGATTCCAGAGTATGCCGAAAAGGCTTATTCCAGAAAGAGTAGAAGACTGCCATGGACTCTGGCCACCCTGGCCACCACAGAGGCTGGGGGAAGGTCAGAGCCCCACTGTGCAGACACTGCCTCCCAGGGAAAGGGCAGCAGCTCAGGGCTCATCCAGGGCAGAAGCCCATCTAGAACCATAGACCAGAAGCCAGGAGCCCTGGCAAATCCCACCCAGGTTCTAGGAAGTCAGGCTGTTAGAACACTCTGCCTCTATCCTTCTCCCTGGGCCCACTCCTCAGCATCCACTTTGAAAGTGGTCTAGCAGGACGCCTGGGTGGCTAAGCGGTTTAGCACCGCCTTCAGCCCAGGGTGTGATCCTGGGCTCCCGGGCTCCCTGCATGGAGCCTGCTTCTCCCTCTGCCTGTGTCTCTGCCTCTCTCTCTCTCTCTGTATCTGTCATGAATAGATAAATAAAATCTTAAAAAAAAAAAAATGAAAGTGGTCTGGAAAAGGGAGAAAGAGACCAAAACTAGTACTTCTGCCTCTTTTGAGCAGATCATGAGAGGTCTGGGGAAGAAACCTGAAACAAGTCAACACTCCATTACCCATCTGTAGATTTTCCACTCCACAGATCATTTTGGAGCAAATGTTTAATCTCAGACCACCTTTGACTGCTTTCCAGGTTGTTCCCTTTCACTGTATAGATTTATGCCTAGGGAACAAAAAGATTTTTAAATGTGAATGTGAGAAAAATATATCTACTACATTTATTCACATCCCTTCTCCCTCCATCAGGTCGACCATGTTCCAAATGGTCTTTCCTAGATATTAGGATTCTTGGTCTCCTGCCTAGAGAACGAACTGTGATGCCCAGTAGCCTGGGCCCTAACGGATGAAGTGTGAGTGACCCATCTGCAGAGAGTATGAGGAAGTGGTGCTTGAGGAAGTGTGGGAAGGGAAGGAATAACACTACTGGTTTCTGTGCCTGAAGGATTGACTGAACCCAGGTGAAAAAATCTGCCACCGGCGTGTTTCTCCCAACTACCACTCCAACACATGGACACACACACACCCCACCTCAGCAAGATAACATCTGCTGGGCATGAGAGTATGGGATCTAAGTCAGCATGGCACTCAGACATCATGCTACTAGGGAAAAAAAAAGATGTTTGCGATTATCTAAGAAATTAGTGTTACCATTTCCTTTCTTCTACTAGCAGGCATAATAGTGTCGACTTATTTAGTTCTATAAAATCGATTCTATAAAATCGCCTGAGATGGCCATGTTGTCTAGCTCGCTGGAAGGCTTTCAGACTTTTCCTACCTCTGCTCTCCTGGTTCTCCTCCAGAGCCTGCCTGTTTCAGGCTGTGGGAGGCCCAAAGAACCTCATTTGACCTTTATGGTCCTTCTGGAAAATCAGGAGGCCCGGTGAGACGCCAAGCAAGCCCCATTTTTGAGCAAGCTCAAAAGGAAAGACTGGGAGCCAAGAGCCTCCCTGACTTTCTTTTGCCCCTTGAAAGTATTCCCTTACCTTAGGCACCTAGTCCAGAAGGCTCCACAGAGGCATAGATGATAGACAGAGAGAGAGACTATAGGGCTGCCAGCCAGAGGGGTGGGAAACCGATATTTATAGAGAGGTGAACTTTCTTCCTCTCCCTTGGGTTTCAGGTTTCTCTAGGTTCTCTCTTGCAAAGGGAGAAGAGGAAGGGAAAACATCTCAGCTTGAGAGGCTGGGAGGAACAGCAGCCTCAGACCAGCCAGCCGGCTTGCATCTGCATGCTGGACCAAATTCACATTCTTGGCTGGGCTCTATTTGGCAAAGTTGGAGCAATACTTTTGGGGGCTCCAGAAGGAAACCCAAAGGGCCACACAGACAGCTTTGGGGAAGCCCCCAGTCAACAGGCAGTCATGAATACTTCCAAAGTTTTTGCCTGAGAATCCATCATACAGGTGACTCTGGATTAGACATGGGGGCAGTGGGGTATCTGGCAAAAGGCTCTGAAGAACATAAAGTGTTTGGGCAAGAAAGGTAAGCTCTGTGGCTCTTGGGAGAAAAAAAAGAAAGCCATTCTGGGAAGTGAAGGGACCAGTTAGCACCAGTAAAATCCAGGATTGGTCTTGTAGGGTGAATTTAATTGGCAAGAGCTCAGTAGAAGTATGCTCCCAACAGGGATTGAAACAGGAGAGGTGAATCATTGGGCCATCATCCATTCTCCCAAAATGTTAAGTAAATAATAAACACATCCAACTAGGGACAGAGGGGTTTAGAGAGCTAAGTATAGTACCTGAAGGAATCCTGGGGCCAGGTCCTCAAACACATCCATCTCCACAGTGGAAACTTAACTTGACAGCAAGAGATATGGAAACTTGGGTGGAGACAATTTTGTGAAGGGGGCGGGGAGTACTGCAGGGAAACAGCTCATGTTTACTCAGCTCTTTGGCACCTGCTGCTTATCCCTAAGAAGCCAAGGCCCTGGGACACCTGGGGTTTCCCTGTAGCCCTGGGAGTTAGAAAGGGCAGGCATGCAGAGAAGTAACTACAGGACATCTTCTGGGGCAACCGTAGAGATTACATTTTTTTAAATTATTTATTTATTTATTTATTTATTTATTTATTTATTTATTTATTTATTTATTTTTGGAGAGAGTGTGGGGAGGGGAGGATGAGAGGGAGAAGGAGAGAGAGAATCTCAAGCAGACTCCCTGCTGAGCCTGAAGCCCAACAGATCCACTCAGAGGAGTCTACATATGTCCACACCTGGGCCCCATACCAACCCAATGAAATCAGAACGTCTAGTGGGGAGCCTGATGCAGGGCTCGATCCCACGACCCCCAGATTGGGACCTCAACCAAAACCAAGAGTTGGACATTTAACCAACTGAGCCACCCAGGCATTCCCAGAGAGTACATCTTTTAAAAAGGGAAACATTCAGCCTCTCCAAGCCAGTACTCAATCCCCTCCTCTCCTGTGACATTTTCAATCCCTCCTGTTAAAGCCTCCTCATTCTCCTTGGCCTCCAAACCTGCAAAAGTCCTCCCTATTTTAGAATGACATGCAGACACACTTGAAGATAAAAACAATCAACTCCCATGTCCTCTCTAGTCCCTTTCTTTTGCTCTCTCCTCCTTCTTACTACCAAATTTTCTTCCAAACCTGGCCTTTTCCTACTGGTTTCATTTCCTAATCATCCACCCCACCCTCAAAGCCACTGGACATAGTCATCATCAAGTCTGGCATCCTAAGACACCAAGTGGGCTTGCTTAAAGTTCAGGCTTTTACCTAGCCTCGCTCTACCTGCCTAAAGCCACCATGCCATCTCCCATGGATGTCACTTTTATTTTGTCTTTCTTTATTCAAGAGCCTGTAACAATTCTCTGTTGCCTCCTGAATCAAGACCAAACTTCCGAGAACCTTCTTCCCATGTCCTCCATGCTCCCTATGCATTTCAAATTAGCAGTTTTCAGCCACTCTTAGCTAGAGTCGAGCTGCTAGATTATAAGCGTCTGGAGGGCAGGGGCCAAGTCTTTTATGATTTTGAAATGACTCAATACTATACACAAGCTAAATCATATCAGGGTACTCTTAGGTAGTCTGACCTCAAAGATAAAAAAGCTCTTGGACACTTATTGGGTGACAACCCATGTTTCTGACTTGAGAAACAGTCACTGGGAGAGCATGGCATTGTGGGTGGTGGGCCATGCCACGCCTGGGATACAGTAGCCATGAGGGGCAGGGAAGAGAAGTGGAAGCAGGAGATGTTCTGCAAAATCCTCAACTTGCTCTGTCATGAGAAATTTCATATATGCTTGCTACTTTGTAAGATTACTATTGGAACAGCACTTTTCCAACCTGGCCACCTATTAGAAACATTTGGAGAGTTGTTTTTTAAAGATGCTGGTGCCTGGGCCCCCTCCAGGTGTTCTGATTTCATTGGTTTGGTGTGGGGCCCAGATGTTGACATTTGTAGAGCCCTCTGGGTGGTTCCCATAGGGACCAAGTGAAAGAGTGACTGACTTAGAAATGCAGGAGTTGTGCCCTGGAGCGATGGTGGAGTGTTTGGAGACCCTCCCTACTGGGGTGACCAGAACGTGCACCTCCAAATTCTCTCCTCTCCTCCAGATAAACTCTCCTGGATTCCATCCTGCCTTGTCTGTCACTGATGTTAGCCTAGGCAGGCAAGGCCTGCTTTGACAGGAAGCGTGAACATGCCCCTGGGTCACCGACTTTGGAGAGCCACCTACTCAACCCAGGCTGATCTAGAAACAAGAGCTCATCATTCTCTCTTCTTCCCTGTCCCTCTGCCCTCCTCAACCCACAGGGAGCGGCTGCCGGTCAACTTCTTTAAGTTTCAGTTCCGGAATGTGGAGTACAGCTCTGGGCGGAACAAGACCTTCCTGTGCTACGTGGTGGAAGCGCAGGGCAAGGGAGGCCAGGTGCAGGCCTCCCGGGGGTACCTGGAGGATGAGCACGCAGCCGCCCACGCCGAGGAGGCCTTCTTCAACACCATCCTGCCCACCTTCGACCCGGCCCTGCGCTACAACGTCACCTGGTACGTGTCCTCCAGCCCCTGTGCCGCCTGTGCCGACCGCATCATCCGGACCCTGGGCAAGACCAAGAACCTGCGCCTGCTCATCCTGGTGGGGCGCCTCTTCATGTGGGAGGAGCCCGAGGTCCAGGCCGCCCTGAGGAAGCTGAAGGAGGCCGGCTGCAGGCTGCGCATCATGAAGCCCCAGGACTTCGAGTACGTCTGGCAGAATTTTGTGGAGCAAGAAGAGGGCGAGTCCAAGGCCTTTCAGCCCTGGGAGGACATTCAGGAGAACTTCCTGTACTACGAGGAGAAGCTGGCAGACATCCTGAAGTAGGCCACTGGGCCCAGCCTCACGTGAGTCATGGGGCCACTGCTGTGTCAGTAGCCCTTAGCTTGGGTGGAGGGCTGGAGGGCAGGTGGAGTGAGTGGTCACGTTTGGTTTGACAACCGCACCCCACGCCCACCCCCCCCCACCCCCCCCCCGCAACAAACTGCACTTCTCTGCTTTTGGGTTGGGTGTAAAAACATTTTAGGAGATCTCTTTTCCCTATTCTCTTTCCTCTGAATTTCTCCCAAAACCCTTTTCACTTCTACCCTTTTATATCAAGCCAATGTTCCCCACACTCAAGGTTGACAGGAATCCAAAAGCTTCGGTGAGACACAGTGACTTGCCGTGGCCAGATCTGGACGGTGCAACAGCAGAGAGAATATCTCACTCCCCTAAGTATGCCCCCATGAACATGAGTCCAGCTCCAACTCTAGACACTTCTGGGTGCCCTGCTCCCAACCCCATTTGCAATTTTACCCTTCTGGTGCCCTGTGACAGAAGTTTTTCATTCCTTCAGGGGCAGTATTTTTCATTTTTGGTACTCTTGAAAGTCCCCAAATGGATTTGTATTCAACTTATTTATTGCCAGAGAAGCTTTCATGTTTTCAAACAAATGGTCCCGCTTTGAAGGAGACTGATAATTCGTGCATAACGCAGGAATGTATAATGCAGGAACATTTTTCTTGCTTTGAGAAGAACCTCTACAGCACTGATAGAAAAATGCTGAATTCAGGAATGGGAATATCACAGCAACAAGTTCTTTTATGGAGGAACGTTGAAAGGGTTAAAAAGATGTTTGTAAATTAGACAGCAGCTCAGAAGTAGCCTCCTACAGCCATCAAGATGAGATAGGAGAACTGGAAGTAAAGATTAGCTATTTAAGCAAATAATTAGGACACAATTAAGGCCAATTTGGCCTCTTGCTGAGGGTAAATTAGACTCTCACAGAAACAGGCCGATTACCCTCAGGAAAGAGGGTAAAAGATCCTTCACTAACTTTTTTTGAGTTTGGTCTGATTTAGTTGGTTCCTTCAGAAATGCTACAACCAAATCCCTTCACAAGACCTGAGTTACTGATCAAAATCCTCCAGAATCGGAGAAAGGGTCTTTACCAGCCTTTTCTCCAATTTCAATCCTGGAACAGTTCACATATTAATAAAACATAAAGCGGCACGCTTCCATGAAGTTATTCAATTTATTTTTGGTGTCTCACTCTTAATATTTTTAAGAGGTGACTCCATAGACACATTTTGGGAAATATCAATGTTCTGGAGCTTGATGTTGGCAGGTGTCTGCTATTAGACACGCATACAGGGTGCCTGATAATTCTCTGAGCATTTGCCAATCTGAGAAGACGATTTGCAGCCATTTCTTACAAAAAGCAGCCCATATTCAGTGAAGTTAGTGAGAAGATGGTCAGGTAATGCCACGCTGTAGTCTGCTCACATTAAAATAAGACACCACTCAGAGTGGTGGTGAGTAGTAGTAAAAACAGATTTCCAAGGGAAAATACAAAATTAAAAATTTAAAATTCTTTGAAGATTTTATTAGCGTAGATGCTATCACTGTAATTAGAAACCCTGTGTATACTCTCCAGAATGATGACTGGTAGCTTAATTTTAACTATAGTATACTTTCTTCTTAAACACCTTTCAGAACCACAGGCCATTTCTTCCAACTGCCTAACCAGCAAGTCCTCAGAGATGTGTGTGTGTGTGTGATGTGATGGTGTTGTTGTTTTTCCATTAAGTCAAGTAATTACACAGCTAAATCTGCTATAAAAATTAAACATTTCAAGGAGGATTAAAAGAAGCTTTTAATTTTAGATAATTGAGGGTTGTATCTTATGCTAATCTAAACGGAAGTAAAATAGATAAATCAGTTTGAGGGAAAAGTCCATTTCCAAGTCAAATTATTTTTAAATAAAATATTATTGGACATGTTCCACATTATAAGCCTCCTTCCATTAGTGTACATAACTGTATTATCTGGACCCATTAACATGTTTCCAGGTACTCTATTTGAGTTACTCATGTTCCTGAAGGGAAAGGTTAAAATGTACGAAGTTAAAAAAAATTGGCATGAAATAGAGTTGTAATCTAAAAGCCCAAAAAACAACTTTGCTTAACTAAAATACTAAGAAATGGGCATTTGTTAAAGGAAATTCCCTTATACTTCCTAATCCATCTTTTTTTAAAAAAATGATAGAATAGGATTTAACCATATATTTAACTCAAGAGAGTTAAGGTAGAGATCTTCTGGGTTTTTCCCTGTGTGAACCACACCAAAATATGACCACAACATACCTAACATTGGGTAAAGCAGAAATCACAAGAGACTCTAGGGGAGAAATTCAGAGACTTGCTCAGAGGGCACACAGGAACCCTAGCTCAAAAGAAAACTCTTCATTGTTTGGGGCCAGGAGAGCTCTCAGTAACATGCTTTCTGTTTTCTCACTAAGGTCTGCCTGCTGCCACCAGGAGACAGCAATGATATGTATGGCCATGTGGGACATGCCTGACTTCCTAATACCACTTGAGCTGGACAACATTGGACACCAACCAATCCTAGTGCACAGGTCCTCCAAGGACTCTAAATATACTGCTCATGCTGTAAATCATTTAAGCCATGACTCTCTCTAAGGCTGCTCTTGGGAAAGAGGAAAGTGAGTTGCAAGGAAAGAAATGGCAACCATATATGGACACCAGGGATCTGTAGGGCAGAAGAGTCTAATTATTCCCCCAATGGGCTGCTTAAGGGAAAGAGCCTCAGACCCAAGGTCTGTGCAGATCTTTAAAATATGTCCAGAAATGCATTTTATGTGAAGTTGGTTTTTTTAACAAAGAAAAATGGTAACATTAATAAAAGAAGTTGTGTGGTTTTTCTGTGAGTTTTTTTTTTTTTTTTTTTTTTTTTTAAGGAACTTGGACATTTAGAAGTTACTATGAACAGTGATCAAGTCCTAGGAATAGGGATGTTCCCAGGCTATGAGCCACATCATGACATTAGAAAGTGGAAGGGAGGCTTAACCCAGGGCTGGTTTAGGCAACACAGGATACCAGCTCTCCCAGGCCAACTTACCACCCTGGTCTTGACCTTTATCAAGTATTTCCTTTTGAGATTACTTATGAACGCCTTTTCCCTTCTCTGAAGACAAGGAATATGGCAGAGGGTGAAACAAAGGGCAGGGGAAATCTTTTTATAAGGTATCTGTGTTCTCATTGCCGATTAATAAGCAATTAGCCACTTGATTTCAATGTTTAGACGCACACCCTGTAAGATTAGTTATGTGGTACTTGATGGTGACAGCAGGATGGTGTCCAGTCTCCTTTCTTAAAAGGCTTGAATCCTATGTAGAAGCAAAATTTCACATACAAATTTCTGGGTGTTTGCCAAACTCTAACTAGGTTTCCAGGAATAATGTACTCATTCTGTCAGGCCATGCCTCCTCTTCCCAAGCTTCAAGTGTAATAAGTCATCAGAATTTGACCCCTAGACTATCTGCAAATGACAAAGCACTTTATCACATCCCTGCTGAGTCCCAGAATTCCACTTACAGCCAGTCCTCCCCAAGACTAGCCTTTGTTCAAAGAATCTTTAAGGCTCATAGTTCCATGAAAAAAATAACCCTAATCCCTTTAAATGTAGAAGCCTACAAAACCAATGTTTTGAGCCAAGAGGAAAGATTTATTTGCATAGTTAAGCAAATTACTTTGATTCTAAGTTTCCTCTTACCATCCCACTCTCATTTTCCATGTTGTGTATTCAGATATCCTTTTTCCCCTTCATTTTATCCTATGTGGACAGAAGCAAAGCTTCAAGAAAAGCCTTAGTCTAAGTTCAACAATGAACCTGGCCCTGCACCGCCCCTACCCCAACATAAACTTGTCTGTTTCAGAGATACACAAATACTGAAGTACTTCTTGAAACTGCTGCCTCCTATCACACTGCAGTATGATAAGAACATGAGTCTAAAGTACAAAGATTATATTTAACCAGTGTTCTTCTAGTGTTTCAACAAGCCCCTTCTGAAACCCAGTTCTTTTTACAATAGGGAAAGCAGTTAAGTCCCAGGACAGACCCAGAATTCACTCTAGCGAGGAAATCAAGAGTAGGTCTGGCTAGTTTAAATTTTTATTTTTTTAAGTAGGCTCCACACCTAATGTGGAGCTTGAACTCAAGACCCTAATCTTAAGAGTCTCATGCTCTACCTACTGAGCCAGCGAGGGACCCATTTTAACTCTTAGGATCATAGTAATGGTAAAAGAGAATTCCACTAGTTTTCCCAATACCTTTGATATGAATCCAGGAACCTATTCTTACACTGTAAACACAGGATTGGATAAAGTGCTGCTCTCTTAACCTAAGAAGAGAAGGGGACTAACATGTACTGTTTTCCATTCCAGCTGACTGCATGATCACAATTCTCTGCAGCTTCATAGCACAAAGAAACCAAGCCATCTCCCCCACCACACCCCAAACTACCAAACTAGAATTTTTGAAAGTCAGCCTTTTTCTTAGAAGATTCATAAGGATTTTGTTGAGAACCACTGATTTGAGTCATTACTCTGCCCTAAGCAATTTAGCAGGCATTGAATGTACATTATGTCATTTGTCCCATGACTGAATTCAGACCCATTCAATTGTAGAAGCTATGTGGTGGACAGAAGAGAGGAAGAGTTCACCATGAGGAGATCCTAAATTCCCACCTTTCCAGTAATGCTGACCCCACAGTTCTTGTCTGTTTTTCTTCTCACCCTGTTCTGCCCACTGGACCTTTTGTCTGACTCTTTCCAATTAAGTTACAGGTGAATCCTCCATTACCCAGGTCCAGAACAGATGTGTGCACAGAACCTCAATGGACCCCCAAGAAAAAGATATTTATTCTTCCTTTTCTCTCACCACAAATTTCTTATTAACAACGTTAAGACTTATTTTTGTAATTTAAACAAAACAAAACCCAGAATTCTCTCCTAGGATATGACATATGGATAATATCAAACAATCTCACAAATGACAAAAGATGAAAAACTACTTGAAATATTCATCCTTTCTGGAATTTCTCTTCAACAGCAGAGAAGTAGAATCAATGCTGCCACCTAGTGGCAGACTGAACAAGTCAGGTAGTATCCTGGAGCAAAACTGGTCAGAGGCCCAATCAACTATCTGGTTTACTTGCCTAATATGAGGCATTCTACTCCTTACTTTCCTGTCAAAAAAAAAAAAAAAAAGAAAAAAAAGAAAAAGGAAAAAAAAAAAGAAGAAAAAAGAAAAAAGAAAATCACATCAACATTTTCCAAGCAATCCCTCCTCCAGAGTCCCAGTCTCATCATGAGAACACAGCAACCAAAGTCTAGCCTGTGACATAGACTACTTCACATGAAACTTTCTTTAGACTGTTTTAAGGTCAGTTCGCCCAGTGCTATGGTCCAGTAGGGATGACACAGGAGATCATGGACACATCCACAGTGTGCATCTGTTCACAGTGTGTACACAGTAATTCTGATGTCTGTTGCTTCAAACACTTCCTCAATCATTGCAGATACATTTTCCCATTGCAGACGATCAAGACCACATCCAATCCTGAAAAAGACAAAACAGCTCCACAGGTTGTGATGAAGGTACCAAGGAAATCACTGCTTCCCTCTTCCTTTAGGCTGCACCCACCCAAAGGATTAAGACAAATAATCTGACCCCACACCTATGGGCGGGAATTTCAAAGTAAATTCCTGTTGTGAATCATCTAAGGTTGATGGCCCCAACATCCAATAGCTGTCACTTTTTTGCTAATAAGGTGCCACTTCTATGTTTGAGGCTACCTTGAGAAAATTGGTGACTACAGCGACACGAGTGACTCACTATCCTTCTATATCTAATGGTAAAAACTAGCTGGGATTTTAAAAACACACTTTTGATAAGAGATAAAAAGAAAGAGGGACAAAGGACAGGATCTCTGCAAAAAGGAATTCAAAATGAAAAGCTTGGAATTGCCAAGCTGAATGCAGTTCACCAGTAAAAAACCTGAGTCAGTCCATAAAACTCTTCTGCATGGCACTTTTTTTTTTTTAATTTATTTTTATTGGAGTTCAATTTGCCAACATATAGCATAACACCCAGTGCTCATCCCATCAAGTGCCCCCCTCAGGTGTGGCACCTTTCTTCCAAGACGTTACTTTATTGATCCTCGATACCCCTAGGGGAAAAAGGCTTAAAATTGCTAATTTCATATAGTCTGATAATTAAGTCCCTTAAAAAATCGTGATGAGAACACACAACAATTTCTGATACAGAAGACAGAATACATTGAAGCCCAGGGTAAATGAGGGATCTTGTAGTCACATTCCTAAGTAACTTGGGGCTTAAAACAAACCTGCATGTATGGTCAGTACGGACTCAAAACTGGACAGGAAGATTAATGACCCCAAGCCTAATTCCTAAAAAGAAAGTAAATACTGAACCCCTTACATCATTCCCTTAAGCTCTGAATAGCTAGGATCTAAGACAATGTACAAGGGACATATCCTCTGGCTACTACCCACTGACCACAAACAAGCATGCAGTTTAAAAGGCAGTGATAATTTACAACTTTCTTTGCACCAGATTAACAGGTTCAGGACACCTTAAGTGGCCCAGAATATCACCACTGTTCAGCTTGGTTCTTAGGCTTTTACTCCTTCAAGAACAGAGCCTCAGCCTCAGGCAGAAGACGCCCAGAATTTAACAAAGGTGACTGAGCAATATGTCGTCCCTAGAAAGTAGGCTGAAACTGGTGTGTTTTAATTATCCTGATTCATTCAATCCAGGTTAAGAAATGGGTATAAGGTAGCCTAATGTCTGACCACTGGTTCACTGATGATTTTTTAAAGTTTTTAAATTTGTCACTTTCAAGCCTATATTTTGAGTTAAGCTTTCAAGTCAGACAGCAAATCCCACCAGCCAATTACGAGTCTTCATTCAGGGCCCTGGATTTCCTTGCCTGGGCATGGAGAGATCGGTGACTCCATTCTTCAGACAATGGGACTTCATGGCTTCTAAACTCTTCTGTAAGTTCTCATAAGTTGGCTTATGTGAAGCCCTTTTCTTTGTAATCTGAGTACAAAGAATGAATTCAAACTTCCATTAGTCCAAAATGATAGGCAAAGAAGAGCCATCACATTCTCCCAACATCCTAATAATTAAAGTAAGTATATTTTTATAGAAGAGTTCAGAGCAGGATGACAAATGTCAAACTGTGCTTTCCAGTTATAGGAGGGCCTCAGAAAAATCCATGAAAAGGGCCTGAGAAATCCTGCCATGTGATAACCTTTCCTTTTCCTAAGAAGCCAAGGAGATTGGCAGGCTGTACCTATTGTCTATTGTTTTTAAGCAAGGTAGGTGAAAGTCCTTGTGCCACTTCCAAGAGATAAGCAATGTATCTACAACAAGGGAGAACCCAATACCACCTGAAAACTTCCTGTTAAGTCTATTTAGAAACGATGCTTATTTGCTTTTTGTTTCTCTATAAAGAACAGAGAAACTGGTAGCGTTCCAAACAAGACTAGAAGCTACACTGACTTTAAGGAGAGCATCCAAAGGGCTTAGGACACGTCCCCACTCAGTGTGCTGTCCCACTCAGACGTGTAGTGGGTTGGTTGCTGTAAGTGACCCAGCACCATCACCAAGAAGCTACATTCCTTCTGCAGCCTGGAGACCATTCGGACAGTGAAAGAATCCCATACTGAGACAGAAGGCAGGGAAGGAGTTAAGTAATACTAGGCACTGCAGTCAATAGGAAAGAATGAGAGAAAAACTCCTTTGGGCCACATGTCTTTTGAGATACTATTATTGCTATCTCACTATAATTAGGAAACAATTAAAGTATGAGGAACATCTCTAACTTTTCCAAGTCTTAGAACAGAGGTTTTTGGTGGCTGTCACAGTACTCTTTCCCATGGAGCTGGGATGCAGCCTCATGTTCTTTTCTAACCCTTGTGCTCCATATAGCCACTACCACTTGATCCAAGTTATCATGATATCACAAGCTTTTTGTTATCTTTAGCTGTCTAGAATGGACCACTATGATAGGCAAATGCAGTACAGCCCACATGTTCACCAGTCCTTATGACTTAGTGGGAACTGACATAGTGAGAATTGACCCCCATCTTACCAAGTAATATATATATCGCCCATCTCTCTTCAGAACAGCCACTTCTCCAGATTTCTTTTCTAAGAAAAAGTTATTCAATAATAGAAAGGTGGGGGGGAGGGGGAAATCAAAGCACCGATTTGCATTCTTCGATCTGAAAAAAGAAACTTTATAGATCTGAGTTCACTTCAGAACTAAAAATAATTTTCAATTCTGAAGAAACACTGTAACACTTTGCTCCTTATCAGCCTTAGCTTCCAGCTTTCTCATTATTTTTTTGCTTGTTTTCCTCTTACCCCATCTTTTATCCTGACCATATTTTCAAATACATCCTTATTCACTTGAAAAACTTTAATGATTTTTTACATACAGTTATCATGCTAAGCATTGTGAAGAATATAACTGTAATAAAAGTTCCTAATCACTAAGGAGTTTTCAATGAAGAGGCAGTGTCATGTATAGAGAACTACAATAAAACGGTATGAAATTGTCTTAAAGGAATCATTAGGGCACACTGACCCAATAAACAACTGTTTCAGAAGCTCTACATGTGATTCTAACACAGACCTCTGGTTTAAAATCTCCGGTAGAAAGTGAAAGGAAGATATTTTGAAATGCCTCTTTGAACACTAAGTATAAAATGAGTAAACAGAGGATCTTGAATGTCGGGTTAATACCTGTAGACTTTGCTGAGCACCTTGGTTATTGAAGGTTTCAGAAAAGTGGAGTAATATCAAGAAAGTTTTAGGATAGAGGAAGAGATTAAAAACCTTTACAAGAATTCAAGTTTGGTGTGGTTAAGACCCAAACTAGAGGCCATTTTTGTAGAGGAATACCTTAATCTGAAGAGTTACAAGTACTCAGTGGTTAGGAAACCAACCCCCCCCCCTCCCCCCGCCCCGCCTCAATATGTATATCCTGGTCTAATATTTAAAATATAACAGGAGGCCATGATGCTCTACACAAGGCACACTAATTGAGCTGTTTTTCAAAACTCACGTTGGTTTAACAGTTCCTGCACCCCTCCAAATTTCTTCTTGAAGAGGACAGCTATCCCAGCACCCATTCGACAATCCTCACTGATACAGTGGGCTAAAGAGTCTGTTTTGGGGCATGCAAAAAGGTCTCCTTTCACATAAGTGATCTAAAATGTGAAAAGGGAAAGAAGAGGTTTTATTTGATACAGAAAAACACTAAGCCTAGTTCTTTCATTTCCCTTGACTGCGTCCCCCACCTCTACCCCTCCTCGATTGAAAACCAGATCCACAGGGTCGCCTGGGTGGCTCGGTGGTTGAGCCTCTCTCTGCCTTTGGCTCAGGGGGTGATCCCAGCATCCTGGGATTGGGTCCCAGCCTTGGGCTCCCAAAGAGCCTGCCTCTCCCCCTGCCTGTGTCTCCGCCCCTCTCGGGGTCTCTCATGATTAAGTAAATAAAATCTTTAAAAGTTACAAATAAATAAAAAAAATAAAAATGAAAACCAGATCTGCAGAACTTAAGGGAGTCAACCACCACAAACTAAAGAATGTGTAAAAGCAAAGTGATGGATGGGGTCTCTGCCCGGACTCTTTCAGCCTTTTTGAAGCAAAACAGCTGGAGAAGGTAGGGAAGAAAATAAAAAAGAGAGAGTGAGAGACAATTCGATTATGGCTTTAATTAAAAAGTGTTTATGCTTTTGACCTCAATTACTCTGAATTTCTGTTCACCAATAAGTTAACAGTCGCTACGCACTCTGCTTCC
The DNA here is from genome assembly GCF_048164855.1 of Canis lupus baileyi. Lineage (NCBI taxonomy): Eukaryota > Metazoa > Chordata > Mammalia > Carnivora > Canidae > Canis > Canis lupus. The sequence goes on along the minus strand of NC_132844.1, from coordinate 62,742,534 downwards.
TTCCGCATCTTCATGAGGGCTGCCGGCCATGATACGGAGTCGCTATTCCCAGAACTTAAGGGGTTTCTCCAGCTGAGAAGGGAAAAGGAAGGAACAATGCTTAGGCGGCCTCGATATACTACAAAGCGCCCTGACCACCCATTTGGCTGGTGATGCCTTCCCGCACCACTTGTCGCTGGGCCTCGGGGACGGGATGCGAAGCTCTGCTGGGGCAAGGGCCGAGCCGGGCGGGGGCGGGGGCGGGGGCAGAGGCGGCCGGGCCCGCTCGCTTTCCGCGCTGTCGTCGGCCGAGAGGCGGGCCCCGCGAGGCGCCGCCTCCCTTGTCCGCTCCCGGGCGCGGCGGGCTTGGGGCAGTCTCCTCTTCTCGGCACGACCCAAGCCTATTTCCCCCGGTGGGTCTGGCCGGGAAGAGAAAGGGAGGGGCTTGGCCACAGTCCCGCTGAGCGTCCGGGCCGGAGGGCGGGGGACGCGGGGGACGCGGGGGACGCGGGGGACGCGGGAAGCGGCCTCTCCGGGAAGGCGCAGGCGAAGGCGGCCAAGCGAGGCCTGCCACCCCGCCTCCCACCCCGAGGGCGGCCAGCGAGGGGTCCCGTGGGCAAGAGCGGGAAGGCCCGCTCGGAGCCTCGACGTACCGGGGTTACCCTCCACCGGGTCAGGAGTCGGCCGTTGCGAGGTCCCGCCCCGCGGGGAAGGGCTCGGGATCCGGCCCTGGTAGGTGGGAAGCCGCGCACGGACCCCCGACGCGGAGCCAATCCCGCCGCAGCCCTATATTGCGCGCACGTAAGATGGCCGCCCGCCGCGCGGGAGCGGGGCGGAAACAAGCCCCTCTAGCTGGCCCGCCGAGCCCGTACTCTTTGGTAATGGCCGCCGAACTTCCGGCGGTAAGATCCGTGGAATGTCCCGCCGCCGCCCGGGCATGCGTAACGAGACAGCCCACCGCGAGTGGGGGAAGAACGGCGCTTGCGCATTAGCCCCCGGGGGGGGGGTGTCTCCAGCGACCGCAGCGAAAGGGGTGGGCAGTTGGCAAAGGCGCTAGTTAGCGCCTGCGTAGTGCTATGTCGAGGGCGGCGTTTGAGTTCAAGGATCTGGCGCCTCTCGAAGGCGCCTGCGTGTTCCTCCAGCCCGCGGCGGTGTCAAATCAGAGAAGTGGGCGTGGCTCCGCGGCACGCCTGCGCGATGCTCCTCCAACGGGGGGTGGGGCGAGCCCGCTGCTGGGGTTAGGGGGCGTGGTCTCCGAGGCGCCTGCGCGGAGGCGGTTGGAGGGAGGCCCGATTCCCCTTTGTTCGGGTTCGCCATTTTGCGAGGCAGCGGCAGTGGCGGCGGCAGCGGCGGCTGGAGCCTCTGATTGGGTTTCGGGGTCCGGTACTGGAGCCAATCAGCGCGGGCAGCGAACCGGGGGAGCGAGGCACGGTGAGTGTGAGGAGCCAATATCCAGCGGCCCAGAGCCGGCCCCAGCGCCCCGATTGGCGGGTCTCGCTGACCACTCAGGAGAGGCCCAGGCGCCCGTCGAGCCCCGGGAGTCTCGCTGAGCCCAGCCGAGCGGGGCGGCCGGCGGCCCGGGCCCGGGGCCTGGGAGTGCCCCGGGCCACTCCCGGCCGGGGCCTGCAGGGGGCCGCCCCGCGCGGGGACGGCGCCCTCGGAGCGAGCAGCTCGGGGTCCAGACCCTTGCAGGGGGCCTGTGCCGTTGGGGATGCGCCCGCTTTCTTGGGCTCTTCAGGCCCAGTTGTCAGGCCCCAGGCTCGGGGTTCGTGGGCCCGCTTGCCACCAGCGCCCCTCCGCCCAGGTCCACGCACGCCCGGGGCCTTGGTCTCCTCCAGATCGCCCCGGCCTCACACTCAAGTCCGCCCTGGCCCCCTCCGTGCTCTGGCCCTCGGGGCGGGCGACCTTCCGGGGGCCCCGCCATCCCTGGCTCCCCGGGAGCCGGGTCTGCTGGCCTGCCCCCCCCCCCCCGCCCCCGCCCCCCCCCCGGCCCCGGGTCGCGAGTGAGGCCCCGGGGAAGGTGCGCGCCGCGGCCACGGGGCCCTGACCGCGGCGGGGAGAGGGAGCGGGCCCGCCGCGCCGGCCCCGGGGTCGCGGGAGGGGGTCGGTTGGCGCGCCCACTCCCCGGCCCCGCCGCGCCCCTCCTCTCCGCACGCTCGGCCCGGGGCTCCGGCCCGGCGCCGTTACCACCCCCTTTTGGCTCGTCATTTCCTCTTCTCCCCGCCCCGCTCGCCCGGGAAAGAACCGCACACCTCCGTCTTGGAGTCCGACCAAGCGGTCTCCCTTTCTTGTCCCGGCCGTGCAGCCGGCCAGTCCACTGGGTGCCTGCAACCTCTCACTCTTAGAAGATTGCCAGCCCTGCGCGTTCCTTTTCCCGGAGGCTGCACGCACAACTTGTTTCTCGTATTACTAGTTTTCTCCTTCGCTCCTCTGGCGGACTCTCCCTCCTTTGGGAATGCAGATTTCTTTCTTTCTTTTTTTTCCCCTTTCACTTTGCACGTGTCAGGTTTGACCCATTAGTGCAGTCCACAGCCGTCTCTTGATTTATTATTTTTTTTCTAGCATACTTTGTAACTCCCTGTTAATGTTTTCCAAGTAGGTATTTATAGAGCGTTAACAATATTGTGGGGTTTTCTGTTAGGGTGAGACGAAATCTCCATTGACAGCCATGTCTCTAGCAGTTAGTATGTACCAAGCATCAATCTATATGCTGGGGAGGAAGCAGATAGAGGTCAGTAAGAACCTTGCCTGCCTGGTGGATTAACAAGTGGACAGCTAATTAATATTTAACAGTTAGTGCTATAATGAGGCCAAGTTCAGTTCTGTGAAGTACTGGTGTGTGAGCTCCTAACAGCCTTGGTGGAAGATTCGATGTTGCCACACTTTCCATTGGCCTTGAAGGACAGACAATAGGATTTTTTCCGACAGGAAAGAATGGAAGAGCATTAGGCACAGAGAGAAGAAGAGGATGTCCAGAGATACCAAATTATGCTGTGTTTAAGGGGGAAGAATTTAGGCTGGAAAGACTAATTGGTAAAAGCACCTGTATATCTTGATTAGGGATTTTCAGAAGCAGTTATCTTTTGGAGGTTCAGATGGAAGTAATCTCAAAGTGTATTTTTTTCCAGGATTGGAAAAAAAAAGTTTCTGACCTGTGGGCTTCTGCTCCACAACAGCAGCTGACTTTGGGGGAAGAAAGAAAGATTTTTCTCCTAGGACTTTAAAAGCTGTTAGTCCTGTGAAGCACCTACTATAGTCTTGGCCGGTAGAGTAGGTCTTAAGTATATGGTGCCCATTTTTATAATCACATTTAAGGTCATAAAAAAAAAAAAAACTAATAAGAAAAAAAAAAACTAATAAGTTTCAGAAAACTCTTCCTGGTCCAGTGCTCTCTCCACTAGTAAAACTTCAGGCACAGCTTTTTTTTTGTTTTCACTTTTTAGAACATGTTTCTTATTGTTTAAATCATATTCTTTTTTTTTTTTTTTAATTTTTTATTTATTTATTCATGATAGTCACAGAGAGAGAGAGAGAGGCAGAGACACAGGCAGAGGGAGAAGCAGGCTCCATGCACCGGGAGCCCGACGTGGGATTCGATCCCGGGTCTCCAGGATCGCGCCCTGGGCCAAAGGCAGGCGCCAAACCGCTGCGCCACCCAGGGATCCCTTAAATCATATTCTTAAGCTCATTTAAATATTATCCACATTGGTTAGATGGGACATCACGTCTGAGGTATTTTTTAGAACATTTATATTTATTTTCCAAATATTGTTTTAACCTTAGTATGTAAAAATGGATGTATCTAGCCTCTTTAAAACCACCAGGCATTTTCATTAGACTTTTTTTCCTAAAAGGCAGTAACAAATTACAGTCTGGTTGTTGTTACGCTAAACATCTGTAGAGCATCCACCTGTCTGCAGAAGAACTTTCCCTGGAATTTTAAGAGATCATATTCTGGCCTCTAGTTCTCTCTTGACATGGGGCTTTTTTTTTTTTTTTTTTATGATTTTATTTATTTATTCATGAGAGACACAGAGAGAGGGAGAGACAGAGACACAGGCAGAGGGAGAAGCAGGCTCCACGCAGGGAGCCTGATGTGGGACTCGATCCCAGGACCCAGGGATCACACCCTGAGCAATGCCAACGCTCAACCGCTGAGCCACCCAGGCGTCCCAGACATAGGGCTTTCTAGCCCGCTGTTCATATCCTGAAATTTCTATTTCTTGCTTTTACGCTCTCTTCGTTTAGAGTACTCCACCCCCTCTGACACCATCACGTGCTAAATCCTTCTCACTTTGGATCAAGTCAGATGCCACATTTTCCTAAAGCCTTCTTTGACTTACCTATCTCACAGTGGAAGAAATGTTTTTTCTCCCTATTACTGTTTTACCTTCTCAGAGTTCCAGTACAGATTTTTACTTCTTTACCAAACTTAAAGACTCTGACATTAGGATTTTCATCAGAGTTTTCTTTTTATTTCTGAAACTTTAAGGATGATGTCTGGCAGATGGTGCATCATTAGTGGAGACAAGGAGCAAATTAGGAACTCCAATCCGGAAATCCCTCAGACAGCAGGGAAGCCGGACAGTCCTTTGTTCTCTGGTCTTTTATCAAACACAGATTAGGACCCATTTGTTGAGTTGTGAATTTAACGTAGTTGGTAATGCTGCTCTTTTTTTTTTTTTTTTTTTTTGTAATACAATAGGAAATATCAATGTGCATCTGTGTTACATAAAGATATACATTCTTGGAAATTTTGTTTCAGTTACCTTTTTTTTTTTTCTATGTACTGGTTGCAGTAATCTGTGATACAAAATGTGTATCTTCCTGAGAATTGTGGTCAAAACAATCTGAAGGCACTGTAGTAGTCTTTACCTGGTAGTGATTGTTAAATATAGTAAATTCGAGGAGCTTTTCACATCCTTATCATTGAGCTTTCGGAAGTTTTAGTTTTAAAATGTGTAGGGCCACATAGAATGAGTTCCCAGTAGTCAGTTATGTTTAGCTTGCACTTTCAGGTGGGGAGGAAGAAGATTTTCATGCTAGCCAAAATATACACATAATCACTCTTTGAGGAAGAAACACCCAAAACTGTTAGGCTCAAGAGCTAGGCTGAATAAATCCAGCTGGCTTAATTTTGTTCAAATCTTGGACAGAAAAGCACTGGAGGGAAGACAATATCACATTGTATTGCAGTTTTGGCAACTGAGGTTCAAGGTAGTAGGAGCACATGGCTTCAGTGAAGCCAGTTGGGTACATAACTCCCCATCAGTAGTCTCAAAATCATGTTGCAACCTGAGTCCCTCATTGATGTGAGAGATAATTGTTATTAGGTGGAGAAGTGTTTCCTTTTTCCCCTTCAGAGTACCATGGATCGAAATGTTTTTAAATTGGAACATTTGTATTACCAGTGTAAACTAGTTAAGAGGAAAATCTGTAGGACATTCTGTTTATTACTCTCTCACGTCCTTCATAAAATAAATTTCTGGAAATTAGTGACCAGGGAAAAAATCTCATACAGAGAGGGGATTTTGGTGAGGGAATGGTGGTGTTGAAAGGATATTCTTTCATGATCCTAATGTTTAAAATCAACTTTATTGAGTTACAGTTTAGACACAAAGGGTAATCATTTTAAGTATACATTTTAATTAGACAAGTTTCTACATCTATGTGACCATCATCACAATAAAAATGCATATAAAACATTTTCATAACCCCAGAAAGTTCCAGATGCTCTATCCCAATTAGCTTCCCACCCCCACCCCACCTTTCCAGTCCCAGGAAACCACTGACCTGCTTTCTGTCTCTAGATTATTATGGCCTTTTGAGGGTTTCATATAAATGGAATCACTTATGCTCTTTTGAATCGTGATCCTGAATTCTTTCATTTTATTGGTTTTTAAACATATATTGTGTTGCAGTTAGAAACAAGATAGTTTAGGGAAGAACATTTACTTCCCTCGCAGAGTCACTTTGTCTTGCTGAAAACCTGATTTTCCATACTGTTACCAGAATCTCTCAGGAGCCAATTAGTCAACCAGTTCAGAAGAGTAAAAATCAAAAAGTCAGTTTGTCAGTATGCAACAAGAGAGAACTCAAGTTTATTTATGTTGCTGTTGTATTTGTTCTCTATTGGCTTATCTAAATGTAAATCCAAATTATGGTTAGTTGCTTGGTGAGCATTCCATCAGAGCAAAGGGTAGTGAGTTAGAGAACCATATGGCCACGGAACATCATGCAGCGATGGCATAGTCATCTTGTCACTTATTTATGGTTCTTATACCATGTTGGTTATGAGAACTAGGCTACATTTTTAGTATAAAAATTTTCAAACATACAGTAAAGGTAAAAGAATTTTAAATAAACACCAGCATACCTATCACCTAGAGTCTCTCCTCTTAACACTACCATGCTTGATTTGTCAGCTATCTATCCATTCATCTATCAATACATCGTATTTTTGATATATTTCAGAGTGAATTTTATACCTAAATATACTTCTTCCTAAATACTTTACATGCACTTGAATATATTTTTATTTCTTTCACACCATATTGAGACAGTTTACAAGTGATTAATCTCCTCTACCACGTGTGGATTTTTGTAGAGTAGTGCATTTCTTTGCTGACGTAATATGTAGTTCATTTCGGCTCACATAACTTTATCATTCAAATTTTAGAATTTATGAAGGCCTGGAGTTGTGGGCAAAGATTTATCTATGTTTTGCTTATGTGTATCTGTACTTCTGCCATACTTCCAAGGTATATTACCCTTTGGTAGTTGGTATAATTTTAAATTTTTGAATCAAGTTTATCTAAGGTTCTCAAATACCATTTTCATTTATCTAATAGTGACCTTATTTTAAAAGAATCTTGGGATCCCTGGGTGGCGCAGCGGTTTGGCGCCTGCCTTTGGCCCAGGGCGCGATCCTGGAGACCCGGGATTGAATCCCACATCGGGCTCCTGGTGCATGGAGCCTGCTTCTCCCTCTGCCTATGTCTCTGCCTCTCTCTCTTTCTCTCTCTGTGACTATCATAAATAAATAAAAATTAAAAAAAAAAAGAATCTTTATGTGATAAGGGGTGTGAGAAGAGTTAATTTGACGTAGGCCTGGTTATTTGAAAATATTTAAGGACTTAACTCATTTTCTAATGTTTGAAATGATACTGTAGAGACAATATTGTGATATAAAGGTAAAGTCAAAAGAAGAGTCCTTCTTCTTTAGAGATAAGATACTAAAGTATTCACAGAATCTTAGAATAATACAGTGTCTGGGATTTACTGCAAAATAATTCAGGGGTGAGTGAAAATTGGATGAGATGTGTGACAGGATTGACCATGGAGTAAGATTTGGAGATGGCTGTGGGGGTTCATTAATAATGTTCTCATTACTCTTCTTTTAAGATTTTATTTATTTATTGAGAGAGAGTGTGCACAATTATGAATGGGGGAGGGGCAGAGGGAGATAATTTTTTAAGATTTATTTAGAGGTAGAGACTGCAGGATGCGGGGAGGGTGCAGAAGGAGAGAGAGAGAATCTTAGACAAACTGTGTTGAGTGTGGAACCCAACAAAGAGCTCGACCTCATGACCCAAAGAAAGTTAAAATTATTTAATAAAGGGTAGGATATTGTAGGCATTCAAATGTAAGAGTGGGGGAAACTTACGTTCTTTTTAGAAAAACTTGTAGTCTTAATAGGTCATAAAAATTTTTCCTATTTAATCTATAAACATTTCTGCCATAAGTATAACTTCTTATTCCTTGCTCTGGATTAAAATGCAGATTCTTAAACCTTTGCTCAAGACTTCTCAATACTACTTAATGGAGATTTTGATATGAAGAATGGTTGACTTCAGGTCTGGGTAATTTCCTTACTAGGTAATAAGCAGTGAAGTTTTACACTGCAGACCATTTGTAGTGAACTAGAGTAGCGCTTTGGTATTGTATTGACGAGCAGGTAGCAAGTATGTGCTTTAAATTAAAGAAACTGTTTATCCTCTAAAGTACATGTGCAGACCTGAAAACTAGTGTTAAGTAGGCTTTGTAACAACGTGTGGTATTGTAGTTTCCTGAGTGTTTGGAAGTTGGAAATGTTGCCCTGGTAGTATTTGAAAGGTAAGGCTGCCAATAAGAAATAACTAAAAGCACTTCCAAGACATGTGAAATGGCATTATGAAATTGTTGGCATGAGCGTGCCTTGTCATCCTAGTTACAAATGATATCAAAAACGGACATTTCCTATTCTCTTACCTGTTGACTTGGGAATAAAGCACAACAATAAGTTATCAATGTCAATCATCTGGTGAGGCTTTTATTAACAATCTCACTTAGTTTCTTTCCCAACCTTTCTAATAGGAGTGCATTTCGCAGTCTTCTAGGATCTCCTGAGTGAAACTCACTGTGGACAGGATTCTAACTTGGAGGGATCATGGAGCAGTATACAGCAAACAGCAATAGTTCGACAGAGCAGATTGTTGTGCAGGCTGGACAAATTCAGCAGCAGGTATGGAAGTAAAACTGCTTTAAACAGCACAGTAATGGAGCCCAGAATGGCACCACCTACATGGGGAATTATTTAGAAGTACCAAATCTTATGAATAATAGGTCTGGTGACTTGTGCCAGAGTGCTTTTTTGAAGATTGGATTTGTTGCGATTTCTCTCATGTTCCATGTGTTCCGAGCTCTATATACAGTCCATGACCATATAGAATTTGCTCTTTTGGGGAGTCTGGTTTAACACTGAATTGCTCATTTCACTTTGCTAAAGTCAAAACCTAGAGTGTTCTCAGATGGAAATTTGGAGTTTTTGGGGTTTTTTTGAAATCATTTTTGTTGTTTTCCTTTCCTCAATTAAGCTAGCTTTGTGATCTTTTAAAAAAGGCTTTGGCCACCATGGATAAACCAAGATTGTTAGCATCTAAGAAATCTCCTGTTTTTTTATTTGATCCGTCATGGTGCTTATTTTGAAAATTCTAGTTCAGCATTAGGTTGATACTTAGCCACTTTTATGAATAAGCACATATGAGAATGGAACTCCCTGTTGGCTTACTCTTTAAAAAGATAGATTGCGGGGCAGTCCGGGTGGCTCAGTGGTTTAGCGCCGCCTTCAGTCCAGGGTGTGATACTGGAGACCCTGGATCGAGCCCCACATTCAGGTTCAGGCTTCCTGCATGGAACCTGCTTCTCCCTCTGCCTGTGTCTCTGCCTCTTTCTCTCTCTCTCTCTGTCTCTCATGAATGAATAAAAAAAAAGGAAAGAAAGAAAGAAACCATGCTTTTGAAAATAAATAAAAAGATTGCTTTCTTAGGTTTATACAGAGATGACATGTTCTGATGCTCTGTACCTAGCTTTTTATTTTCATGAAAGTTTACTTGTATTTCTCCCACGAAGAAAATACATTTATTATGTATCACTTTGACCTTAGGCCAAGACTGGTGAATGTTTCGTTTCCATGAGGGAACTTAGATAATACAAAAAAGTAGATGGTCAGGAGTACAAAGGCTATTTTGATGATGAATTGTTCTTATTTAATGATCAAAGAAAGGAGCAACTCTTGATTAAAAGATATTAATTATTTAAACTCCTTCATTGGCTTTTCCTTCCACATAGCTGCTGTGTCTCTGGTAGCTTCCTTCAACTGCCTCCTTAGGAAAGGGGATTCCACAAAGGGCCCTCTATTCACACCACCCCCTGATGGATGAAGTCTTGTTTGGTCAGAACTTAACCATTAAAGGATATAAAAATTAGGTTAAATCACTGAAAACATTGCTTCTAAGGTAAATAAGTGAATACAAATAATCTTAGTTTGGGAACATGAGAGCAGTGACCAACATGAAGATGATTTTGGTTCACAGTGATTGCTTTATTCTCCTATCTGGCGATTACATTTAAGTCCCAGAAATTCTTCATTTTGGCTTCAAAGCTGTAAAAACCTGGTAACTTTGTTTTTGTGAACTCATTTGAGAAAATAAAAAGAGCATTAAGATAACTTTAGGCAGAAGGATCAAATGCTTATTTCTGGAGGGAATGATTGCATTAAAAAAATTTGTGTTAATGATGACAACTATTGTTTTTGAGTCATGGAAATGTGTTTTGAGTTTCACTATGGGGACAAAGGGCTAATATCTTTAATCCTGTTACCTACAACAAAACAGTTTCAGCATAGGGAGGCTGTACAGTTTGAAAGTCCTCTGTTGGGTGGGGCTGTTGAAAGAAGACTCCCTCTCCCACAGGAGGTAAGGTGATCTCATGTCTTGAACTATACATTTCCTTCCTGATACATTTCAAGCTCTTCCTGTTCCTGTTCTCAGCAGCAGGGTGGTGTCACTGCTGTCCAGTTGCAGACTGAGGCCCAGGTGGCATCCGCCTCAGGCCAGCAAGTCCAGACCCTCCAGGTAGTGGTGCCCTCTCTGATTCTCTGTAAGCACTGCATGAAATTCTCCTGTCTTCATGTCTGGTGCTATTTGTGGTAGGATCTCAAAGAGGAATGACAAAGTCAGTTGCATGTTTCTGATGCTGTTAACTTGTCTTTGAGGCTTATAAGATTCCAGTTTCCTTGTGTTTCATGCCCAGTCATGCAGTGACCCCAGTATCAATTTTCTGAAAATTAAATTTGGCTCTTGTGTTTCTTTGGGAATACCCGGGAAGGAAATGGCATAAGAGACAGTAAGAAATTCTTACAAGTGGCATTAGAATCTATTTAGAGCCCAAGCTGTATAATCAGGTTGCATGGTAAAATCTGTGGACTTGTATTTATAATAGTGGAATAAAAAATAGCTAGGGTTAGATTATGCTTTATTTTTGTTGAAAGGGCAATTTAGCTGCATAATAATCCTTGTACTTGGCAAGGTGTATCTAATCAATAAATCTGTTAATCTCTTAACTGCTGCCTTTTCACTACCCTTCCTAGGAGACCATGACCTGTTTTATTACTACAGGCAAAGATTACTCTATACCTCTTATTGGACAGAGGTGGAATTTGCTTTCTATAAGTCTTAGGTATTATTGCCACTATAAAAATTCTTACTTCACCAGAGCAGTTCCCTAACATTATGTATGGCCAAACTAAATATCCTAAGGTGGAGTTATATTTTGCCCGGTTCCTATGTAAAAATGAGAGTAGAAGCCTAAGTCTTTTCTGTGTCTGCAGGTTACTTTGATTAAAATGACTATTTTTGAGAAATTGGCAAAATTTAAATCACCCTGCCTTTTTTCCTCCATTGAATGGAAATGATTCAAAGTAGGAACTAGAATATAGAACAGGCATCTCACTTCAGTGCTGCTAAGCATCTGGCAGTTACCTGCCCCTCACCGTAATCATTTCACCCTAACCTTTGAGCCCTACCCCCGACCCCATATCTGCCACCAGTAGTGTCTGATGATGAGAAGCAGTCAGTTCTGAACATAAATTAGGCTAAAAAAAAGATGAGCTTGTAGGTACTCCCAAACCATGTTCAAATCTCAGAGTTCAACAGCTTGTTCTTCATGTTTTTCATGCTTGCTTCATCTTATTGATACATAAAACAGTATTGTCATTAACCATTTGTGGAATGGGAATGTAACATGCTCTTAACTGTATGGCTTCTTGTCTGATGCATGTGTCCTTGTAATCATTCATATGTTGTAAACACAGTGGGCTCCTTGGAGTCTCAAATGGTTTATCATGTGCACATTTAACATATTAGTGATGGGAGAAGTTCAAGATGATGGGTAGCCAGAAATTTATGAATAGTTGAGCCTTAACACTTTATGTTTCTTACTTATAGATTTTAAGAAAAATGGGGACAACTTTATGGAAATAATGAAAACCTTTCCTCTAGGGGTCTCATTATGTTGGAGAATTTTTAATACTTCTTTCAGTTACTCATTTAATAAATATTCAGAACAATTCTTTTTGATGGAGTATATGCAAACATTGGTGTAGCAAAGGGAATTTAATTTGATAAGGAAAGGAGAAAGCATGAGAGAATCAGATTGTAAAGTCCTTTAAAAAATAAAGTGGAATTTTTCAATGAACAGTTTATAAAACTTAGGATTTAAAAGTTCCTGAAGATTCTGATGCATTTGGTGGTGGTGGTGGTGGTACTGGTGAGGAGGGGGCCTTAATTTCTAATCTATCATCTAGGGAATATTGATCTTTTAACCAGTTACTGTTACTTGAACACGCTTTTCAATGGCATTAAGAATGAATATTTTAGCCCTATGAATATTCTTGTGTTCTGTTACAAATAATTCCTTGAGACAAAGACAGGATCTGGAAATGAAAGTTTTGGACTTGGAGCTATTCTTTTGAACATTCCATTTCATTTCTAACATGGTTTGTTTTTTTTGGCTTCCAGGGTTCATTCAATTTAGTGCTAGGTATTTTTATATTGGGACTCAAGATGTTATAGAGCATATATAATGCTCTGGCTTCTAGATTAAGCCATTTACTCATAGGAGCTTGGAAGTTGGGAGGTTTTTGGTACACTTGAGTGTACTCCCCAATTTATCACTATTTCTGCTAAAAACAAAACAACTATGCAGATATTGCAGGGTCCAGTGTGAGGAATTCCACCACAGAGTTTTAAAATTGACCAGAAGATATTTCTAGGACTTCTCTAGTGGGCTCTTGAAACAACCACAGGACTAGAATTCCCAGAGTGAAATGGAGGGCAAACGTTATATATTTCATTTATGCCTGAGAGACTATGGGGAGAAAGGGTCTTCTGCTTAAACTTCCAGAGCTGCTTGTTACCCAGCCTCCTGGAGTCATTGCTAGGTAGTTTGATTTATTCCTTCCAGGTTATTTAGAATTTGCACTCAACCACCATCACCACCATCAGCCCTCCCTCTCATTGCCTCCTCTCCAAGCTTCACAAGAAACTATTCCTGAATCTTAGTCTCAAAAAGCACATAGTCTGGATGTTTTGATTAAGTGCTTCTCATGGATTTAGCCTGTATTTGATGACAAATACCTTATATCTTCTGAGACCCTGGGTATATTTCATTATATCTGACCCTAAAGTATTCAACTTTGCATTTGGTCAAAGAGTGTTTTTGAAGAGGGTAACTTGAAAACAAGAACTTGAGACATATTTTCTTAGTTTCTCTTCTATCTTTTCCCGCTTTACGAAGGCAGCAGAATATTTCCAGTGATTATCTTTTGGGAAAAACCATTTTTGTATCTTACATTATTTCATTGTTTTTACTTTATTTCCTTCTAGGTCCAGGGGCAGCCATTAATGGTACAGGTCAGTGGAGGCCAGTTAATCACGTCAACTGGCCAACCTATCATGGTCCAAGCTGTCCCTGGTGGACAAGGTCAAACCATCATGCAAGTACCTGTGTCTGGGACTCAGGGTTTGCAGCAGGTGAGCAATGCAAAAAATGTTTAGACAATATCAGAATAGATGTCTGAAAGAAGAGCTTGTTCGAACTATTTGTTGATTTGACATTTAACTGCCACCCTACATTCACAATTAGACGATTTTCTACTTTTGTACTATCAGGGATAGAAAGCAGAACTGTACAGAAATTGGATGTCTCTGGTGTAAGGACTGAGATGTTGGGCATGATCTTGAGTCAGTATATAAAGAATGCAAAAAAATAAGAATCTAGTTTAATAGAAGTAATTCATTGCTTTGATCTTTGTTGGAACTTCTGGCAACTGAGGGAATTTACAGTGTGCTTTGGAAATTATTGTTTTTGGTTAGAAATGTTATCCTTTCATCTCTTTGCAAGTGATTTATAATTTGAATTATCTAGCAAGTAATGAACAAGAAAATACTTAAGTGCAAACCCATCACACACTTAGAGCAAAATGTATAACCCTTAAATACTTTAAGAGAACTAAAAAATGAATGGTATTTCTCTTTTGAAGTGAGGAAAAGAAAGGACAAAATAAGCAAAAAATAGGTTAAAATGAATGAAGTAGAAAATTAATAAAAATGTAGAAAGGGTAAATAAAAACTGATTCTGTAAACAGACCACTGAAGTAGCTAGGTAAATCTACGGGAAAGACCAAATCAGAAACAGAAAACAAAGGTAAACGAGACATGCAGCTTGGTGACATCAAAGTTTTAAAAACTAGAAGGATTGGGATCCCTGGGTGGCGCAGCAGTTTAGCGCCTGCCTTTGGCCCAGGGCGCGATCCTGGAGACCCGGGATCGAATCCCACGTCGGGCTCCCGATTCATGGAGCCTGCTTCTCCCTCTGCCTATGTCTCTGCTTCTCTCTCTCTCTCACTGTGTGCCTATCATAAATAAATAAAATAAAATTAAATTAAATTAAAAAAAAAACAACTAGAAGGATTTTTATTGAGTTTGTAAAAATTATAAAGAGTTTATATCCAGTGCTGGGGTGGGTGTAGAGAAAAGGAAACACTCATTATTATTGGTAATTTCAAATTCTGAAGGCATCTCACTATTAAATACATAAATATAAACCTTTGATACTTCTGCTCCACTTCTGAGAATCCATTGTGTAAGAAAAGCATCTGTGTACAGGGAAAAATGTACAGACCTTTATTGCAGCATTGTACTAGGTGTACTAGGAAAAAAAAAAAAAAAGGTACCCAACTGTCCATTCCATCAATAAGGATAAAGAAATGGTTGAATACATCATACTGCATATGTTCATATATGGAGCATTTTGTCCTTGTTAAAAAAGATGAAGTGTTTACCGGGTGGGTAGTCGATATTGAAGTATTTTTAGTGAAAAATAATTTGCACAGAAATATACTATGTGATTTCTGTAATGGATAGCTGAACACTCATGGGTATATATGTTTATGTGCACAGAAGTGAGGGCAAGGGAAAATTATTAACCTTTTAGTATATCTATATTTTAACAATTAAAATGATCACAATGATTTAATTTTTCTGGAGGAATTTAATGTAAGTTGAAAAAACCCAGCCACAATCACACTACTTGATAACTCTGAATTTTATATAAGTCCTTAATCATTTTATGTACACTTTGGGGGCATAATTATGCATATAGTTTTATGTGTTTGGTAGTGTTTTAGTTTGCTTTTATTAAAATTTAACTTACTTCCACATCATTTTCTTACCATTTTTAATCCCTTCATAATGATCAACCAATTTGATGAATCAGAATTTATAATTTACAGAGTAATTGTAAATTACTGGGATTTTTTGTACTGAGATTTTTTGTCTGTTTTGCTTTATTTTTAGTTTTTTGCTCTGATAGGTAAGGTTACCATAACTGTATTTGAGTGTGATTGCCTTATTTTTCAGTTGAATTCTTAGAGTAATTTCTTTGGAGTGAGGGGATTGTTTGAGTAAAGGGTAAGATCATTTTTAAGGCCGTTGGCATATTTTTGCCAAGATAGAGTTGTAGTTAGGATTAAAAATAGTTTCCACATTGCTCCATGCATAAATGTATGAGGCTTTAAATATATTTTGTGTGTGTGCTTGCTGCAGTGTTGTACTGCTGTTTCATTTCTGTCCCTTTTGTTGCCTCCTCTCCAGTCCCTTGCCACACCTTCCCCTCCACTGTTGAATAGAAACAGTGTGTTACAACGCTAGCAACAGTGTACTGTGAGTGTAGTGACCTGACTTTGATTCCCAAGTCTGCCATTAAACAAGATTTCTGATCCTGGCCAAGTCATTTGATTATCTGTGTTCTCATCCAAAAATGAAGTTTTTATATCAAGTAATGTTTAGGGTTCATTCCAGCTCTAAATTCTTTGATTTTATGGGGAGGTTTTTTTGGTCTTTAGGAGACTTTGAAAGGGTTATTTCTTTCATTCCCTTCCCTCCAAGTAGGACTGTAACTAATCAAACCATGCTGAAGAGATTCTTTTCTGTTAATATGTATAAAGCTCTAGGTATGAATCCATTGCATCCTTTAAAATGTTTAAGGTTGGGGATCCCTGGGTGCCGCAGCGGTTTGGCGCCTGCCTTTGGCCCAGGGCGCAATCCTGGAGACCCAGGATCGAATCCCAAGTCGGGCTCCCGGTGCATGGAGCCTGCTTCTCCCTCTGCCTGTGTCTCTGCCTCTCTCTCTCTCTCTCTCTCTGTGTGACTATCATAAATAAATAAAAATTTAAAAAAAAAATGTTTAAGGTTTCAATCCCTTTTTTACTAGAAGTTGCTTCTCATCAGTGTTTTTTTTATCAGTGTTTTTTGAATAACCATTTCTTTTAGAAGAGTACTCCTTAACCTGTTTTTTGTTTTGTTTTGTTTTGTTTTGTTTTTATTGCATGCTCTATATTAGAATTCCACTGAAATCTGTATCCCCGTAGAAAAGGTACAGGTGTCCAGATATATGCTAAATCTGTGTATAACTTTAGGTTAAGGTCCCTGGCTTAATACAGACAGGGGAACCAAAGTATAGAGTGAAGAAATAAATCCAGGAATATTGAAAGTTGATATATAACAAAAATAGTATGAAATATCAGGGAAGAAGTTGTCTAAGAATGACATAGAAAAAGAAAACATGGTTTTCTCATACTCATACTATATACTCATATACTTGGTAGATTTGCAGGTTTAAATGTAAAAAAGCATACTTAGAAACTTAGATTTTAGGGGTACCTGGGTGGCTCAGTGGTTGAGTGTCTGCCTTTGTCTCAGGTTATGATCCTGGGGTCCTGGGATCGAGTCCTGCATTAGGCTCCCTGTAGGAAGCCTGCTTCTCCTTCTGCCTATTTCTCTGCCTTTCTTTCCGTGTCTCATGAAATAAATAAAATCTTTAAAAAAAAAAACAAACTTTGATTTTATTTACAGGAGAATTTTGTTTATGTCATAGGGTATAAAAGGATTTTTTTAAAGATATAAAGACCAAATTGATGTGACTTTTTTAAAATAAAAATTTGTATATATCAAAATATAAATAAAAGACAAGGTACAGATATGCAGAAGGTATTTTTTTAACACACATAACTTGGATTGTATCCAAAATACTTGAAAAATATTTATGTATTGATACAAAAATAATAATCTAGTAGAAAAATGGGCAAAGAATATGAATAGATGGAAAAGGAAACCCTAATGACTAATAATAGGTATTCTTTGCTGTTTGAAACCCAGATAGGAATTAGATTCAGATAACTAAATAAATTTGTTCACTTATTTTTGTATTAGCCACTATCTAAATGTCAACCATGAGGCAAGTATTTGGAAAAAGTAGTCAAGACCCAGGTAGAGGATTCTGGGGAGATGGCAGAACAAGACATACCAGGAATCTGTCTCCCCACCTACCCAGTAATTGCATTGGCAAAATCTGTCTGACATAAACTATTTGGGGACTCTGGAGTCTATTGAAAGCTTTTTACTTCTAGGAGAAAGCATAGACTTCTGTTGAAGGTAATTTCAGTAAGTTTGAGCACTTAGCACAATAGCAGCTACCTAGCACCCTAGCAGGCAGTTGCATGCAGGTCTTTTTTTTTTTTTTTTTAAGATTTTATTTATTTATTCATGAGAGACAGAGAGAGAGAGAGAGGCAGAGACACAGGCAGAGGGAGATGCAGGCCCCATGCAGAGAGCCCGATGTGGAACTCTGTCCCGGGTCTCCAGGATCACGCCCTGGGCCGAAGGCGGTGCTAAACCGCTGAGCCACCCAGCCTGCCGGCATGCAGGTCTTAAAGCAGCTTATGTGGGCAGCTAATAGGAGCCAGGGTGAGCAAAATGGACCTATCCTCCAAAATCAGGGATCACTGATGGCTGCTTCTGATTGAAGGTGCAGGCGAAGGAGGCAGGCAGCCTGTGTCATCCATCATCACACTTCCCACGCTGTTGTAAGTCCCTCTCCCTCCAGCAGAAGTGATGGACTCCTAGAGAATTATAAAAAGCCAACAGCCTTCCCTGCCCCCTTCTTTTTTCTCTTTTTCACCCTTTGAGAGCCAACACCCTTCTCAAAAGAAGCTGAATATATGGGAAAATCAGAAAAGGACTGCACATTCTTGGGGACAGACAGGCACAGAAAAGACATGAGAAAGTCTTACCTTTATGCCTTAGTCTGATTTTTTTGGCACAGAGACTGCCTGCAACAGTCAAAACAATAACTAAACCTTGGGAAGGGCAAGAATCTGATTGTCACAACTATAACATTTTTTGACTTAATACGCAGTTTCCAACAAAAATTGTAAGGCATATGAAGAAACAGGAAAGTATGGCCCATTCAGAGGAAAAAATTAATCAATAGAGGCTATCCTTAAAAAGATTTGCTGTTTAAAAAAAAAAAGATTTGCTAAGATAAGCACTTTAAAAATAACTGTCCTGAAGATGCTCAACTACAAGAAGATGTTGAAAAAGTCAGGAAAGCAGTGTAGGAACAAAATGGAAATATCAATAAAGAGATAGGAAACCTGAAAAGAAACTGTGGCACTGATAAGCACACTAATGGAAATGAAAAATTTACTAGAGTCAGGGCAAATTTGAGCAGATAGGAGAAAGAATCCACGAATTTGAAGATAAGGCAATGGAATTGATTGGGTCTGAGGAACAGAAAGAAAAAACTTTGGAAAAAAGTGAACAGAGCCTAAGGAAACTGAGTTCACTATCAAGTGTGTCAATAGATGCACTGTGGGAGTCTCAGAAGAGAAAGAGAACGGGGCAGGGAGAATGTTTGAAGAAATAATGGCTGAAGATTTCCCAAATTTGATGGAAAGACATTAGGATGAACTCAGAGACCCACAGCAAGACACATTATCATCAAACTTAAAAGCCATACATGGAGAACCATGAAAGCAAGAGAGTAGTGACTTGTCACCTACAGGGGATACTCAATAAGATTTTTAGCAGATTTATTATCAGAAACTTTGGAGGCCAGAAGGCAGTGGGCTAATATATTCAGTAGATTGATCATATGTCAGGTCACAGAGTAAGTCTCAAACTGCATACAAAGTATCTTCTCTGCTCACAGTGGGATGAAGTTAGAAATCAACAATAGAAATAAAAGTGGAAAATTAACAAATCTGTGGAAATAATCAGTGGATCAAAGGAGAAATTACATGAGAAATTAGAAAATATGAATGAAAACAAAGACCAAACATTACCAAAACTAATAGGACATTGCAAAAACAGTGTTGAGGGGGAAGTTGATGGCTGTAAGTGCTTACATTAAAAAATAAGAAAGATTGACAACCCACAACTTAACCTGGAGACTTAGGGAATAGAAAAAGACTGAATTAAGGCCAAAGCTGGCCAAAAGAAGGGGGAAAAATGAAATAGTAGAAAAACAATAGAGAAAATAAAAATAAAAGTTCTTTGAAAATAATAAAATTGACAAATCTCTAGTGTTAGAAACTAAAAAAGAGTCTCATGCCAGCATGGTTATATATCATCTTTTTTATTTTTTTTTATTTTTTTTTTTTTTAATTTTTATTTATTTATGATAGTCACACAGAGAGAGAGAGGCAGAGACACAGGCAGAGGGAGAAGCAGGCTCCATGCACCGGGAGCCCGACGTGGGATTTGATCCCGGGTCTCCAGGATCGCACCCTGGGCCAAAGGCAGGCGCCAAACCGCTGAGCCACCCAGGGATCCCTATATATCATCTTTTTTAAAACTGACTTTGATTCCTTAAATCATCCTGTATCTAGGCAGCAGCTAAAATTCCCCCATTGTTTTGTAGATGAAAAACCACTTATGTCTAATTTATAATAGAGAGCAGAATGAGATTATTTTTTTTCCTCTTCAGAGCCTTTCTTGTTTTCTAAAGGAATTTGGGTAACTAAGATTCCAGGACCGAAAGAAACCAGTGCCAGCAGGGTACTAACCTTTCTCTGTGTTCTCTTGCACAGATACAATTGGTCCCACCTGGACAGATTCAGATCCAGGGTGGGCAGGCTGTGCAGGTGCAGGGCCAGCAGGGTCAGACCCAGCAGATCATCATCCAGCAACCCCAGACAGCAGTCACTGCTGGCCAGACCCAGGTAATTCCTTATCTCTGTCAACACAAGAGCACTGTCAGCTGATTTGGAAGGGTCAGACAGCTGAGCCAAATACTTCCCAGGTAGTAGAAATAGGGAAAGAAAATATCAAAAATGTTATTGTTGTTATTGTTGTTGTTTTCTTAAAAAGAAGGGTCCTTTAAAAAAAAAAAAAGAAGGGGTCCTTTGTGGTAGCTTTGGAGTCTATTAAATTGTCATGATCTATTTCCTTCAGACACAGCAGCAGATTGCTGTCCAGGGACAGCAGGTGGCACAGACCGCTGAAGGGCAGACTATTGTCTATCAGCCAGTTAATGCAGACGGCACCATTCTACAGCAAGGTAAGTGTGCCTGTCCATTTCTGTAGGACTTTGAGGGGCACCTCTTTTATCCTTGGAGCAAATGACTGCTTCAGAAATACTGTGGTTACCTCTGCACAACATACTTTTAAACAAAATCTTTTTAAATCTTCATTGATTGTTTTGTTGTCATTCATACGTGACCAGTATTGGTAACATTTGTTAGGCATACCTACAGTGGTTGTGAAAAGGCTGGTCCTAGAGATTTATTTAAGCTTTTGAGCCTTTCTGGGGGAAAAATATTTAGAAATAGAAGATTGGAAATAGTTTTATTATTGGTATTATTGGTAGTGGAAGAGAGAGATCAAAGTCAAATTGGCATTTAGTCTCATTGCTACTTACAGATTTTTTTTTTCTTCTGTTTTTTTTTTCTTGTCCACTTTATTATTAATTTTTGCCCAAAAGACTTCTTATGTTCCTACTATGTATGCAGCACTTCACTAAGAAAGAAATTTTCTTCTCAGCCTCTAATCTATTACGAGAGATATATATGTGACCAAATAAATGCAGTGCAGAGTCTTTATAGAGGTGTGTTCTAGAAATAGATAATGCATAAATATAGGAGCAATGAAATCTGACTTGGGAGGAGAATGGACTTCAGAGAAGAGGAGGTGGCTCAAACTGAACTTGAGAGCTTTTGGAAGCATCTGTCAGAAAACTAAATTGGGAAAGGACATCTCAGAGTAGGAGTAAAAGTTTTACTTATGAGGGGTACCTGGGTGGCTGAGTCAGTTGGCTCAGGTCATGAGATCAAGCCCTACATTGGGCTCCAAGCTGGGCGTGGAACCTGCTTAGGATTCTTTCTTGCCCACTCCTCACCCCCACTTACATACACACCTGCTCTCTCAAAAAAAAAGAAAAAAGAAAAAAAGTTGACTTCTGATTAAAATTAGCAGTATACAAGCTCCAGTGAGTACAGTAAGTGTGTGCTCCTGTGATTCAGGAGGAGGCTTGAACTGGATTGAGCCCAGGCAGGGGCTCAAACCAAAGTGTTTAGTTGAATTTTAAATTTTCTTTTTTTTTTCTTTTTCTTTTTTTTTTTTTTTTTAAGATTTATTTATTCATGATAGAGAGAGAGAGAGGCAGAGACACAGGCAGAGGGAAAAGCAGGCTCCATGCTGGGAGCCTGACGGGGGACTCAATCCCAGGACCCCAGGATCACGCCCTGGGCCAAAGGCAGGTGCCAAACCGCTGAGCCACCCAGGGATCCCCTTAAATTTTATTTCTACAACAGTTTGAGGCATTACCAATTTAGGATAAATAAATTATATATTTATGATATTTATAAAACTTTCATCCTCAACAGATTATTCCTGTAAATAAGAACAGTGGGTACAGCTGAAGTCAGATTGACCCTTAGAAGTGGAGGCCTCCAAACTTTCTCACCAGCCATTGAAAGCTATTATTGGGATACCCAGGGAGGTATCCACTTCAAGGATAATTTTATCAGATCTGGAACCCAGATAGTGAATAGAAAATCAAAGATAGTGATTACTTGGATTACATGCAGCAAACCAGGCAGAGAGTAGGAGAGGCTCTCCCTTTGTGCTGTTTAGTATGCTTTTCCAGGGTAAATAAGTGTGTGCCAGATAGAAGAGGGACTAACTGTGTTCCCTTCTTTCTGTGTACCTGTTTTTTGTTTGTTTTATGTTTTATTTTCTTAAAGTTACAGTCCCTGTTTCAGGCATGATCACCATCCCAGCAGCCAGTTTGGCAGGAGCACAGATTGTTCAGACAGGAGCCAACACCAACACAACCAGCAGTGGGCAGGGGACTGTCACTGTGACACTACCAGTGGCAGGCAATGTGGTCAATTCAGGAGGGATGGTCATGGTAAGAAAATGCATTCTTCACCTTACCACTCTCTGTCATTTATCTTTCTGTATATTTCTTTGTCATTGAATATTTTTTTGGACTTGCAACTTGATGTCTTTCATAAAGCTTATTGAAAATGCTGACCCCTTGGGATCAAATTGATCCTTAAGGCACTTACAGAGGTCTGCTTTTGCAAGAAACATTACATTGAACTATATAATTCATTCTGAGCACCTACTATGTGCTGGGGACTATTCTAGGTGCTAGAGATACAGCAGAGGATAAACAGAAATACCTGCTTTTGAATAATTTTATTCAGAATTCAAATAATGAAGACATAGACTACTAATCTTTGGGAAATGGGAAATAAATTGCCCACAGTGAGTGAAATAAGAAGCTCAAAATTAGATAGCAATCAATAAAGAAACCAAAAAAAATGTATGCTACAAAGACATTGGGAAAATAGGGAAGGAGAGATGAGTAGTGGTGTGAGCAGAGGCCAAGTCCTCCTGTCCAAATTGGATGTCAGTGCACAGTACCTAAAATGAGTAAATTAAGGACAAGTAATAGAAGCCTGCGCACAGAGGTGGAGGAAGCTACCAGAAGAAAACAACATCCATTCAACACATCATAGTTGGGAAGGGAATGGGGCTTGGGAACCTGTTACTGATTTCCTCTTACATTTAGTATGGTGTTTTTAGTTTTAGTTTGTTTAGAAAAATTAGGATTGAATCAGTAAGTAGTTAATTAAATTATGTAACCATAAGCATTTGGGTCAATCTCTGCCAACCTACCTTTGTACTGTTTCATTATTTATAATTACTCTTCCTGACCATTAGATGGCAGCAGACTTTCCTAGAAATGGAGCCATACATAGGTGGACCAGAATTTGGACATGGTTGTGACATTCGTCAGTGGGGCTCCTTGGCTCCCTATGACAAAATCTTCTGGAATGTTGGTTTAAAATGCAGACCTTGAGTGTTAATGTTCTCCAGGAATCTGCATTTAACTAAGTATTCTATAAAAGCTACTCTTTGTAGCATTTAGAAAAAAATAATTTAATAGGGGCCAAGAAAGAGTTTCCTTTGTCTTATATGCCACTATTTAATAACCTGTGGTTTTCTCTTCACACAGATGGTGCCTGGTGCTGGCTCTGTACCTGCTATCCAAAGAATTCCTCTCCCTGGGGCAGAGATGCTCGAAGAAGAGCCTCTCTATGTGAATGCCAAACAGTACCACCGTATACTAAAGAGGAGGCAAGCCCGGGCTAAACTAGAGGCGGAAGGGAAAATTCCAAAGGAAAGAAGGGTGTGTATAACAACTGAAAGAAGAAAGAGAAAGGGCAGGGACGTACTTTTGAAATTACCTTTTATATGGTTTGTCTCCTTGAGCACCTTCCAAACAAATGAAAGTAAATAGAAGTTATCTTTTGTTAAAGTTAGCATTTGTCATCATTCCGTGTGGCCGCAGCTACAATAACAAAACCGTAACAGTGGCTTCAAAAAGAGTTTATTTTTTTTCTTACATAAAAAAAGTCTGGAGAGAGATTGTCCTGGGCTGGTAGTCCATTTCCACGGTCAGTTCTTATGATCCTCTCTCCTCTGGTGTCACTATTCTGATGGCCTTAGTATGCTAGTTACAGTCCAGGATGATGGGTTGGGTTCCAGCCTAGGAAGAAAGAGAACAAGAAGAGCATTCTTCCTCAAGGAAACTTTCATGAAGCTCTATAAATCTCATTAGCCAAAATTTTATTACATGGCCACTTACCTGCAGATGAGGCCAAGAAATGCAGGCTTTTGGTTTTTTGTTTGTGTGTTTTTTTTTTTTTTTACTGAACTGCCATTTGCTCAACTAAAATTTGGTCTGTTACTGAAGCAAAGGAGAGGGGATAGAGAAGTATAGATAGTGATCGTTGCTACACCTTTGAGGAATCTTTATTATCCGTTTAGCACTTAGATCTTTATGGTAGTTAATACACAGTTCAGCTGCTGCCTATAGTTTACTCTTTTTCCATAATTCACAGTTATAATTGCCCCTGGTGGCTCTGATGATAGCTTCCCTGAACTTCAGAGAAGAGGATTTGTGCATGAGATAACCATGCTGGTTCCAACTAGTACCTTTATTTATTTCTCTGGTTTTTTAGAAATACCTGCATGAGTCTCGGCACCGTCACGCCATGGCTCGGAAGCGTGGTGAAGGTGGACGGTTTTTCTCTCCAAAGGAAAAGGATAGTCCCCATATGCAGGTGAGTATGATACATTTTATTCTTCTCTTCTTGCCTTGTATTTTCTTGGGAAGAGCATTCAGAGTCCTCTTCTTACTTTCACACCAGAGACTAATTACATTCTCTAGTTGAATGCAATGTTGTGTCTCTTAGATTCCTTTTGACCTTAAAGCACTATAGGTGTTCAGTCCAGTGGCCTTTTTTCTTCCTCATCTTTGCCAGTTGTTACTATTAATTCCTTCTTAGAGTTCTCACTTTTCTTTGTTTTAAAAGTTTTATGGTTTCTTTAGTATAATAGCATGACCAGCAGCGGCTAACACTTAACTGCTGTGTGCCAGCCATTACCATAAGCATTTTTTTTTTCATTGAATCTTTAGAGCAACCTCAAGCCCCATGAGGTGAGAATTCTTATTTCCATTTTTCAGTTGAATCTGAGGCTTAGAGAGGTTAAGTAGTTTGCCCAAGGTAAAAATAACTAATAAAATGGTGCACCTGAAATTTAAAGCCAGTGTAATTCCAGAATGTATTTGTAACTGCTGTTCTTCACTGATTCTTACATCTGATTCCGCTGATTATACTTATCAGCATTTCTGAATCAGTATTTCCAAAATAGAACTCTTGGTTTTTATTCTATTTTTTTATCCCTCAACCAGTCACTTATCTCAATGAGTGACCTGTCTATCCACCGAGTTGCTAAAGCTTGAATTGTTCAATTCTTGAAAAAGTCCTCTTGGTTTTACCTTTAGAATAAAATCTGAATCAGTTTTCATTTTTTCCCTTCCAACTGACATCAGCCTGGAAAAATCCTCTCTTCTTTTGCTTCAGTTTATGTAACAGCTGCCTATTGGTATCCTTTCTCCCATTCTTATGCTCCTGTCATCCATTCTGCACATCTTCCTGGGGTCTTCTTAAAATGTGTGTCATCTCACATCACCATCCTGCTTAAACCACTTCCATGCCTGCCATTTCCCACATGCACATAGACTAAAATCCCGAGTGCTTACCAATGGCCAAAAAGGCACTGGTGTGATCTAGCTCCTGCCTACCTCTGGCTTCATTTCCTCCTGCTCTTGGTCTTTATGCTGTTGCTGTACTGTTCATTGGTCTGTCTCCTGCCATAGGACCTTTGTCTTGAAAATAGCTAATCTCTAAAGCTTTTCACTTCCATCTTCTTGTGTGATTGGATCTTTTGTACCTTTCAGGTCTTGGTTTAAATCTGAGGCTAGAGCCAGGGTAGATCTCTTGCACCTCATTTTTTCATATCTTCCTTTTCTTCTTGAGCATCAAAATAGTCAACTTGTTTTATTTGTGTAATTGTGCAGTTGGTGCCTTCTTCACTAGACTGTTAGCTGTGTAGAGAGTAGAGAGTTGTTTTGTTCTCCATTGTATTGACTGGACTTAGCATAATGCCCAGTCCAGAACAAGCACTTGGTAAATGTTTGTTGAATTCTTAGATTCCTCTCATTTCCTGATACTTTATTCTGTGTGACCATTATATCTCACTTACACTGTTGTCAAATCAGTTTTTATAAGCTAGTGTTTTTTAAATCATGTTGGTTTTCATTTCTTACTGCATCAGATCCCAAGCTGTTTCTGTATGACATCCAAGCAGCTTGGCCTCCTCACCCCTTTCAGTGTCAGACTGGGAATCCTCAGTATTTCCACACATGAGCACAAATTCCTTTTTTAGTGCTATTCATTCCTACCTGTAGTCTGGGAGCCCCTGCTTTCTCATCATCTGTTCCGGCGGTATTTGGATCTAGAGTGCCATCTATGGATGTAATGCTAGGAACTCTCCTAATTCTGTGTGCTAGCAATAGGATTTTGATCAAGGTACTTGGCTTCCTTTGGCCTGAGTTCCTTCACCTGTGAAATAGGCTGCTGTTGTTGATACTTCATAGGACCATTGTGGGGATTTTGTGCAGTAAGCTACATTGGACACCTACGTAGCACATTATTATTTTGAGGCCTCAGTAAATGCTGGTTATTGTTCTTATTCATTGTTCAAGACCCCACTGCAGTCCTACCACCTCCAGAAATCTTTTAGCTTTTTCTTAGATCCCATCAGTTGAAACTTCAGAGCCTTGGTGTGGAGGAACTAAAGGCGGATATTGTGGAGTGTTGGAAAAAGTTTCAAAGGACTGATGCTTGTCTTAACACTGCAGGTTTTAAGTGGGAGGCAGCAGGCAGAATTTAGTGGAAAGAAGGTTAAATGGGAGCCAAGAGATTTGGGTGTTATTTCTTGCTGGGTTGCTGACTAACTTTTTTCACTCTAGTCCAGGCAAATCACTTTATCCATCTAGGCTTTGGATTTACCTACAAAATGAGTGCATTAAAATAAAGGCCAATGTCCTTTCCGGCCTAAATACTGAGTGCTTAGTATTTAAATATGATCAGAAAACCATCACACAAAAATAAAGCATGACATGATTTGTCTTGGCCACCTCAGGACCCTTAAACTTGAAAGGTAAAGTACAACACAGGGTTCTCTTAGGAAAGAGATACACTGTCAACTCTGGAGTGCTTGGAAATGGAATGCCAGGCTGGACTTAACAGTCCTTTTATGCAAAGGTTTGTTATTTCTTCTTTCCTTATGGAGCTGCATTTTAATCCATGTAGGTAGACTTAGATGCATTATTGGCCTTTGGTGTATTTAGCAAAATTGTATGTATTCCTCCTTGATGAGGAGGAGTTAGAGCCTTGAGTTCCCTATTACTTCTGCAGAGGATTTTAATCACTATTATTCTTTGTCTTTAGGATCCAAACCAAGCAGATGAAGAAGCAATGACACAGATCATCCGAGTGTCCTAACCCCAGGCCATGTGATGGAGCAGATCAAGGTCATGTTCCTCGCCACTGCTTCCCACTGTTCCAGGAAATTGATCACCTCTTCCGATGGGACACTGACGATTACGTGCTGCCCTTTTCTACAGGACAGAAACCACTTAGTTTTTAATAAGTGGCTCAGTATTATAATTGCAGCGATGTCTGGCAAATTGAAGTTGCAAGCCTTTGTCTCGCCCTTTCAGACAGGACCTATTTCAGACTGTTGATGACATTGACATTTCATGGATTAGGATGATGCAAGGGACCGGTGCACGTAAGTGCACACACAGCACTTATGTTGGCTTCTGAAGCCAGCCAGCCATCTTAGCAGGGGAGAATAACCTTCTCAACCAAGACTGCAATCAGGGAAGCCTACGCCCACTCCTTCCCATGGAATCTAAGCAGCATCTATCCTCTGATGGGGGATCTCAGGCTGACTCACTGGACACTTTGTATTCAGAGGTGGCTTCCAAGCAAGGCAGCTCCATCTCATGACATGGAAACAATAAATTCTCTGAGATACATTCATCTAATCTGTGGTAATAATAGGAATCTCTGTCTACCCAGATGATAGATTGTTATTTTTGGACTCCAGCCAAGAAAAAGCTAACTCTGGGGATAGATGACAAAAGACTCCAGCATTAAAAATAGAAATTGCTGAATCTCTCTTTTTTTAAAGCTTTGACAAGTTGTGGTCTGTTTGTCTGTCTGCTGACAGATCATCTGGACCATAGTTCTTGCTTCTGCTACTTTTAAAGACAATTTAGAGGGTACTGGACCTTTGAAACTGCCTTTCCTAAGTAGAAAACAAAACCATAGAACAACTTCTGTGCTGAAGTGCTGAGGACATTTGTAGTAACTCCTAAACAGAAAGCCAAACTAGAGGGGTTGTTTTGTTTTGTTTTGTTTTTTTAAGTAGGCTGCACACCCAGCGTGGAGTCCAGTGCAGGGCTTGAACTC
Source organism: Canis lupus baileyi (assembly GCF_048164855.1). Classification (NCBI taxonomy): domain Eukaryota; kingdom Metazoa; phylum Chordata; class Mammalia; order Carnivora; family Canidae; genus Canis; species Canis lupus. Next base: position 62,714,492 of record NC_132844.1, on the reverse strand, counting down.
ACATCCCTGAGATCAAGACCTGAGCTGAGATCAAGAGTCAGATGCTCCACTGACTGAGTCACCCAGGTGCCCCTAGAGATTTTCAATCATAGGCTTTATGACACCATTTGTGGGGAAGAGAAGGGTTCACACATGTTTCAGTCTAGCAGGAGAAGAAAGTAGTATATATATATATATATATATATATATATATATATATATATATATATATACACACACACACACACACCCATGTTTGTCATGTAGCATGATTCTCCAATGGATGGATGCCTGGGATGGATCATTAAGATGAAAAGAATAATTTACATTTATACTTTAACCTTTTAACAAGCATGGACAGGGAGAAGTCTGAGAAGTGCTCTTTGACAGTTTCTGTCTGGAAAGCATTGTTCAATCACACTCTCCTGGACGTATTCCAACTCACCTCAAGTTTTAAGGAGAATGTGTTGGCTTCTCTCCTGCAGCACTTTGTTCTGTGCTGGACCCAGAGAGCGAACATTCGCTTTCTTCCCCTGGCAGCTGATTCTTCGGTGCCAGTTTCCATGTTTTCCCTTTTCTACATAGGCCTTGTACAGCAGAAAGGTTTTTACATTGCATCCATGTTCTGGGGATAAGCTGCTGGTTGGTAATGGTGATGCCTGCAGGGTCAAGCATTGGGCCACAGTTCCCAGGATGGACTGTGCCTCGGAAATCTCTCTCTTTGCTGGATGTTGAAGCTGGGGGAATAAAGATATTTCAAAAAGAGTTGCTTCCTTCTCTAGAAACAAGGAAGATGTAATTCTTTTGAAGATCACTTGGGTTTGATTTAAATACCAGGAGTAAGGATTGGCACTTTGTGTGATTTCACTTTCATCATATTAAGAGGGAAAAGAAAATAAACCCTCTGAAGAAAATATCACAAAGGGAAATAATAGTAATGATAGAAACAGGTACAGAGCTTTGCAAAGAAAGCAAGAAGTGAAGTATTTCCCTAGTCCTTGGTATCATCTGTCCTATCTTTTAGATGTCAGGAGAGGCCAACCCTTCAGTAGGCTCACTAGAAATTTCTGGCTCTTTAAGTTTCAGACACTGGCTTTATTCAGTAGGGCCCAAGTTTTTTGGATGATAGTTCACTAAAAACAATGAGAAATTTCTATCCCTTGGTGTGTTTAGGAGTCTCTAAGATGCAGAGCTCAGAAAGAAAGTTCTCAGATCTAAGCCAACAGCAGTTCTAAAATGCTATTTATTTGTGTCTGTAAGTTTGTACATAGTAATATCAACCTCATATTGTTGCAGGTGTTTTTTTTTTTTTCCATAAGTTTTGAGTTGTGTTTTGTTTGAAATGAAATGCTTCAGTTGTCATTTTGTCACTGCATTTCAGATAGCTCATGGCCCTTTTATTTGGCCATTTTAGCACACCATAATAACCCACAAAGTGGGGGGTTTGAGATTTGGACTTTTTCTTTGTTACTAGAAGTTCTTTTATTTGTCCTTGTGACTGTAGTGATGACATCATAGATGCAGAAAGAGTGAATGGATGAGTGAATAATTGGTTCAATGCATAGTTACTTCACTTCCTGAGTGCTCTTTTTGACAAGATAATTGTAAATGTATATATTTTAATTGCACTGGTACATTGAACATGTCAGTGTCTATACCACTGGACCAACAGAGCTTTTTCTGGCTGTTGGGTGCCTGATAATAATGTCTTGATTTTCCTTTGGGACTCAACAATATAGGTTTTTCTCCCAGCAGTAGGGGGAGTACAAATGACAGATCATTGATGTCACTGCAATTGTTATTTTTTAAAATAAATTTGTAAAAATAACTAAAAAATGATTTGAATTTTGACATTCCTTGGGTTCTAGGTTGTGTTTATAATACTGAAATCATGATCTTTGTAGACAGACATGGGACCACTGTAGACAAGAGTGTCAAACTTGTAGTGTCCAGGCCTTCCAGTTGTATATTGCCCTTCCTGTCTTTTTCTTCCCTTTTGGCCCTCCACCCTACTGAGGAGGTATTTTGTCACCTGTGCACTGATCCTGTATATGGTCTCACTAGTGAAATGTTTACCAGAATTTGATAAAGTAATTCTACAAGCAAAATAAGCTTTTTAGTTATTGATGTAGAGAACAAAGGTCAAAGCAATAGAGAAAAAAAGTTAAAACTTCCTTACGACTTACAGTCCATTGACAAGCACTTGAGACAGGCAAAGTGACCTTCTTCTAGGAACTCAACTGCCTAGATATTAATACTTTGCTAAGGGAAAACGCAGCCTTAGTTTGACATTAGCCCAACCTCCAGGATCTTGTAAATCTCCTTTAACATATAAAAATTCCTTTAAACTGCTTTTATTGCTACTCCCCAAGATACACGTTGGCAATCATCCCCCAAGCATACGGCCCACTGATATACATCTGAAGGGTCTCATGACTTAGGATTTTGGTAGATGTAATAAATGGCCCCTCACGTTCCTGGAAACCTTGCTAACAAATTTCTTAGAGACTTGAACTATACCTAACACCCTCCCAACTTGATACAATCAGCGACTCCCCACAACCCCAGTGCAGCTCTTGCTCATGGTCCTGTTACTGTGCTTTAATAAACCACCTGTTCTGTACGAAAGACACCTCAAGAATTTGTTTTGGACTGTTCGCTCCCAAACCCTCACATTGTCACGTCAGTTATCACTGAAACAGCATCGATTGGATATTGTAAAACTAAAGACGGTGAAGCTGTGGTTTTTAGGTTTTGTTTTTATTTCTGCAGTACAAACACGGATACTTTCCTGATTGCTAAAAATCCACAACACACTCATCGTGTTACTAATGTGAATTCTCCCAACAATCTGAGCAACTGACGGGCAACCTTAGATAAGCCAATCATCACCACACAGGGAACCCGGAGCTGGAACTAGAGCAAAGCAACGCCAGGAGCATTCTCGGGAGACACCCTATAGACCCGTCCTGGCAGATGAAAGAAATAGAAGAAACTCCGTAACAGTTAAGGGACTGACCCGTAAATACCCTTAGCCTAAGGGTATTAAATTTAAAAACCATACTGAGGTTGCCTTTGTCAGATCTAATCGAACGCTGCCCTTAGAAATTCAGAGGTGAGCCAGCATTCCACCCCGGTGATAGAAGACCCGTCTCTTGGCACTATCTGAAATAATCTGTTTTATTGCAGAAGCATCTTCACGATTCCAAATTTTTAAGCGTCCTCTTGACTTTCGAAAACGCCTGCGCACCTGCCCCCCGCCCACCTCCCTCCCAGCCTGCTCCCTCTCCCGGCCTGGGCACCCGCGCAGGCGGCGCGAGGCAGCTGGGGCGGGGCCCGCGGCCGAGGAGCCCCGCACTGATTGGTTGATGGGCGGGACCCGCCGGGGCCGTCGTTGCGGATTGGCTGCCACGCGGAGGACCCCCGTTTCCGGTAGCTTGGCGGGCAACCCCGCCGCCGCCATGGCGACCGGGGAGCAGCCCGCGGCAGCGCCGCCTCTGTGGCCCATGGAGGCCCGGTTGGCGGCGCTGCTTCCCGACCTGCTGGTGTTCAGGAAGCCCCGGGGACCGGAACCCGAGCTGGCCACAGCCCAGGGCGTCCTCCTCGGCGTTCACGTGATGGGTGAGGGGCGGTGCGTCGCTCTCCCGCCCCGCCCGAGGGGCCGTCGGGGCGGGGCTCCGGCGGTTACAGACGCGGCGGTTACAGACCCGGGCGGACGCCGCCGCCGCCGCCTCGGGAAGCCGGGAGGGGCCCTTTCGGAGCGCGAGGACGCCTACAGGGATCGTCTGGCGTAGCCCCGGAGTTCACTTGGGAAACGGAAGGAGACTCAGAAAAAGGCAGCGATTTCGCGGGGCCGCCCTGCAGGCCCTGAGCCCAAGTTTTCTCCCAGTTCGCATCCTGCTTCAGCCAGTTCCTCCCTCCCCCTCCACCCCCCCCCCCCGCTCAATTAATTTCTTCTTTGGGTCCCTAAGTGTGTGCCCGCCGCGGCTCTAGAAATTAAGAGATCCGGCAGCTTCTTCGAGACTCACTCCCTTAAATATTGGTGGAGTTTGTGTCACGGATCCGAAGGCACCTGCCCCGGAGGAGCTCACCCTCCCGGGCCCTCCATGGAGCTCTCATCCATGCCCCCTCGTCACTGGTTTCTCCGTCCCTCCTTCCTCCCTTGGCCAGGGAGCTCCCGAGGGTACGGCAGAAACGGGGTGACTGGCTGGAGAGGAATGGGGTGCTTGTGGGTGACTCTTCCTGTGCAGCTCCTGGAAACGCAGGGGGGTGTGTGGGAGGGCTGGCTTTCTGGGCTCCCGGAGGAGGCAGCAGCCAGCCCGGCCCCAAGTACTAACGCTTGTTAAAGGGCGAGGACCTCGCTCACTCCTCCGGAGGACGTCTGCTTCTTTCCCCTGGCCCTGATGCGCGAAGTGGAACAGGGCCTGAAAGTCAGGATCCGCCGCTAACGCCATCTCTGTTTTGTCGGCTAGGGTTCACAGCACTAATGGACAGGTGCAGCCTGAGCTGCAAGTCGGAACGTGACATGGACAAACTGGCCCGCATCTTCAGCTGTTACATTAGTGACATCGTGGAGCGTGAGTGACCACTGTAGGGAAGCCAGGAGGCGTGGTGCCGGGCTTCCCCGAGCGAGCGTCTGTAACAACAGGAGGAGGCCTGGGCTACTTGAAAAGATACTAAAGGGTTACGCCTTCAGTGTTACTCATCTTTTGTTTCTTTTATTTCTTCTTACTGCTACCAACAGGCTAGGTTTTTGTTTTTGTTTTGTTTGCCTGTATCTGCCATTCTATCTGGTCTCACATCCTGAAGTGGACGCAGTGTTCAGAAAGGGGAGGCAACAAACTGATTGTAATTTTTACTTTGCATGTTTGGGTTTTATTTCAAAATAAAGTATTCCTCAGGTTGTCTCTTCTAAAAGTAACTCAGCGTGTGCCCGCCCCTATGTGTTCATAGACATCTTTCCAGTCTGTTATTTTATTTTGATCCTGTGAAGTAGGAATGAGTGTTTTCTTCATTTTTTCTGCCATGTGTTCAGCTTGTAGAAATTTGTCTAATCTGGGGAAGAAGAAAAAAAACAGCCCCTTACATGTGCAGTAAATGTTTTGAGAACATACTCTATGATATGTACTGTAAAAGGTTCAGAGTGTGCAAAAACATTTGCTCTTGAGGAGCTTCCACTTTAGTTAGACCCATCCAACAGAATTACTCTGGTCCTGAAACCTTTAGTACTTATGTCATAGTCCCTTCCCTCACTAACAGCACCCATACAATCATGTCTCTGATTCTGTCTCTGAATTCACCAGAATTCTTACTTTGTGGAATCCCCTTAAGGAACTTGTTTATTTGATTCACCCCTTAACCCCTTATAACCCAGTTATAAGAGGTCTTTAAATTTTTCCCATCAGGTTTAGATGAAAGGGAAAGAAATTATATATGTAATACAACACCAGGAACTGCTGGGTACTAGAAATACAGGCGAAAATAAGACACAATCCGCCCCCCCCCAGGAGTTTCCACTAGATCCTTCCACTATCTCCAGTGGGAGATAGAATAAGCAAACAAGAGAATTACAGATTATATATATATTTTACAAAGGAAACAAATAGGGTGTAATAGTAAAAAAGAATCGTAGAATGAGAAATTTTCTCTGTTAGGGTGATCATAGGAGGCTCCTCTCAAGTGTTTATGCTGAGACATAAAGGATGAGAGGAACATATTGTGAAGAGGGGTAAAGTATTTCAGGCAGAAAAATGCCAAGTGCAAAGCTTCTGAGACGGGAGGAAGCTTGGCTTGTTCTAGGAACTAAGACAACCAGTGTGGCGAATGTATAGCCAACAGGGAGAAGAGTGGCTTGAGGTGAGACTGGAGATCATCATACTCTGTAGGCCGTAAGGAGGTTGGGTTATATATTTTTGTTCAAAGGGAAACTGTTAAAAGGTTCTGGTAAGGGGATGATGTGATCTGATTTACATTTTTTAAAGCTCATTTTAACTGCCTCATGGAGATTGGATTATAGGGAGCTGATGGAGGGCAGGTGGTAAGAATGGAAGCTAGAAGAGGCAGTTGTAGCAGCTGTGGAGAGATGATGCTGATTTGCCCTAGGATAGTGGTTCTCAACCTTGGCAGCACAATAGATAACCACTCAGGAAGTTTTTAAAAATCCTGATGTCTAGGCTTTACTCCAGACCAATTAAATCAGAATACCTTGGGGTAGGCCCAGGGATAAGGATTTTTTTTCAGTTCCCAGGCTATTCCAATGTTGAAGTCAAGGTTACAGCCAAGATAGAAAACATTGGTCTAGAGATAAGACAGGAGAACCATAAGGAGATGAATGATTTGAAATGTGTTTTTCAGGATTTGCTGATATATTGACATCAGTAGGAAGTAGTGAGGAAAGCGACTCTCCCTCAAGATTTTTTTGACTTTCATAACTGACTTGGTGGTGGTGTCACTGAGATGGGCAAGATTGGGCTTTGAGAAAGAAAATAAAGGATCCTGAGTTTGAGATGTCAATAATTCACTCAAATGGAGAAATGAAATCAGTAGGTATGATTGAGGCTGGAGCTCAGAGAATAGACCCCTGTTAGAGACAGAAAGTGAGTTGATGGCCTAAAGATGTTACTTAAAGTTAGGAACTGATTGACTCTACACGAGAAGGGTGTAAGTAAAGAAAATGAGCCTAAGACTGAGGTTTGAGGGACTCCAGCATTGATTATGATTAGAGATAAAGAACCTACAAAAGAGACTGTAAAGCAGCCAGTTAGGTAGGATATTGTGGTGTTCTTGAAGCCGAAGGAGTAGCGTCTCTAGGAAAAGAAGGCTGAGGCTGGCCAGGTTCGATATGAAAGCTATAAAGTATCCCTGGGTGGCACAGCGGTTTGGCGCCTGCCTTTGGCCCAGGGCGCGATCCTGGAGACCCGGGATCGAATCCCACGTCGGGCTCCTGGTGCATGGAGCCTGCTTCTCCCTCTGCCTATGTCTCTGCCTCTCTCTCTCTCTCTCTCTCTCTCTCTCTCTGTGTGTGTGTGTGTGTGACTATCATAAATAAATTTTAAAAATTTTTAAAAAAGGTATAAAGTACAATGCTGTGAGAAAAATACTGAATTTAGTAAGGTGAATGCTGTTGATGATCTTGATAAATTTTGGTGAAGTGATGGAGTTGGAAGTCAGATTGGAGAAAGCAGAGAAGAGAATGGTAGAGAAAACAAGAGTGAATAGGTATAAAGTACAATGCTGTGAGAAAAATACTGAATTTAGTAAGGTGAATGCTGTTGATGATCTTGATAAATTTTGGTGAAGTGATGGAGTTGGAAGTCAGATTGGAGAAAGCAGAGAAGAGAATGGTAGAGAAAACAAGAGTGAATAGGAAATGAGGAACAAATTGTATATGGCCAACTCTTGAGAATGTTTTTGCTGGGTTGTAGCCTAAAAATGGAGTTAATAGCAAGAGAAGGTAGAGTCAAGAATAGGTAGTTTGACTTTGTGTTTTCTTTTTCTTTTTTAAGATATTAATGCAAATGATCCAGTAGAGAGGAGTTAAGGGTAGTGAAGTTCTTGAAAAGATGGGAGGGGCTAGGATCCAGAGCCTAGTGGAGTGTGTCTTTCACAGGAGAACAGGAGTATGTCTTTCATTTTCAAAAAGATGGATATAGGGACTCCTGCATGGCTCAGTGGTTGAGGCCTGCCTTCGGCCCAGGGTGTGAGCCTGGAGTCACAGGATCGAGTCCCACATCGGGCTCCCTGCATGGAGCCTGCTTCTCCCTCTGCCTCTGTCTCTTTGTGTCTCTCATGAAGAGATACATAAAATCTTTTTTTTTTAAAGCTGGATATAGATATTGACAAATTTGGGGAGAAGCTAAAGGAAAGGAAAGAGTCTGAGCTTTGGAGGGAGCAAACAGACCAGAGAACATATGAGGGAAAACTCAGCAGGCCATTCTTTTGATCATACATATAATTCTTCCATGATCTAGTATGTCTTATTTTTTATGCATTTTCCTCTCTCTACTTGATTTCAGATGTGCTGTGTTTTGGGGGAGATATCCTAAATATCACAGGTATTTTTCAGTTTTTCTGAATATTTAAGAGACTATAGGTGAGGACGACTACATTTAGGTGGGATTTGGCTTATTTGCTTATTCAGTATTGTTTATTTAATATGTACCAGGCCCCAGGGAAACAAAGATAAAGACACAGTCATTGCCTCAAAGTTTTTCTCCATCTAATAGAAATACTTTGCTCATATTAAGTTCACATGTGCTTTACATTTTGCTTAATTGAATGGCAGAAAAATAAATGCCTATAAAGCACTTGTTTGCATGAGAAAACTAATGAGAAACCTAGTTCTGCTCTTAAGCAAAGCTATGTATAAGCTAGGGAGGAGTCAGATTGGAGAAAGAGAAGAGAACGGTAAAGAAAACAGTTATATGCCACAGAGTTGGACTCTTTTTAAATTTAAAATTAATTAATCCACCCTTGAAATTATATTTGAACATGAACCTACATTTTAATACCTCTTAGCTAGTGCCCCTCCCATTCTGTATACTGGTGGAGGAAAGATTATCAAAAATATTCTTAAATTTTGGGAACATTTCAGCTTCTATCTTGTCTTTTTTTTTTTATGATGAGTGGTTTTGAGGTTCTAAGGCAATTTTTTAACCAAGCATAATATACAGGGCCAAGGAACCTTGCCTGACACCTTGTATGTTATCTTCTGCATCACTGGGGGCTTTGTCCGGATCAGGTAAATCCAGATACCTGTCATCCTGTCAACCTGTCTTGTGTGTCTGCAGGGAATGTGCTCCTGGCACTCTGGACAGTGAAACAGAATCAACTCAGTGACATCATTACCTTGGTGGCAAAATGCAGTCTGGAGATACAGGAGAAATTTGGGATCTACCATACCAGAGAAGGCCAGGATCTGCAGCTAAAGATAGGTAGTTGCTACTAAAAGAGTGATCGATTAAAAAAAAAAAACTAAAAAATTCAAAATATAAATGACAACCTGGAAAAAAAATATCTGCGACTTATACCATGCACACAAAGATTGAATATTAAAACACCTAGAAATCAATAAAAGACTAACATTTTAAGAGAAATGTGGGAAAGCACATGAATTAATAGCATATAGATAAAGAAATACATCTTTTTACATGTGAAAAGATGTTCAATTTCATAAGAAAAATGCCAAATGAAAGTACATTGAGATTATTTGTCACCTATAGATACCAAAAATTCAGATGCTGCACACACTGTTGATGAGGCAATGAGGAATAAACACCCATACATACTGCTGGTGGGAGTACAACTGCTGTTGAGCAGTACAACTTCTATGAAGAATAATTTTGGTAATCTCTGTTGAGATTCCAAACGCATTTATTCTTCAACCTAGCAGTCCCACTTCTGAATATTTATCCTACAGTTATACCTAAATATGTATGAAGTATTATAGGTACAAGATTATTGGTTGCAATATGGTTTGTAATTAAAGGTTGAAAATCTATAGGAGACTGGTTGAATAAACAATATGTCTACTCAATAAGATTTTCTGCAACTTAGTTTTTATTTTTATTTTTTTAAGATTTTATTTATTTATTCATGAGAGACACAGAGAGAGAGAGAGAGGCAGAGACACAGAGGGAGAAGCAGGCTCCATGCAAGGAGCCCGATGTGGGACTTGATCCTTGGTCTCCAGGATCAAGCCCTGGGCGGAAGGCAGCGCTAAACCACTGAGCCACCCAGGCTGCCTGATTTTCTGCAACTTAGAAAAAGAGATTCTGATATAACAATATCTTCAAAATATAACTGAGAAAAAGCAAGATGCAAAGCACTGTGTTTGGTATGCTACTTTTTATATAAAGATGAAAAAAGAATTTTTCTTATTCATGTTTGTATAAACACTGGAAAGATACATAAGAAGCTACTAAAAGTTATCTACTGGAGGAAAATGGTGTAGATAGATATATAGGTGAAATCAAGAATTTTAAAATTTTGTTTTAATTCCAGTATAATTAACATACAGTGTTATATTAGTTTAAGGTATACAATATAGTGATTCAACAATTTCATACATCACTCAGTGCTCTTCACAAGTGCCCTCCTTAAACCCCATTACCTATTTAATCCTTCCACCTCCACTCTGATAACCACCAGTTTGTTCTCTCTAGTTCAGTCTGTTTCTTGGTTTGGCTTTTTCCCTCTCTTTTTTCCCTGTGCTCATTTGTTTTGTTTCTTAAATTCCACATATGAGTGAAATCACATATTTGTCTTTCTCTGACTTATTCAACATTATACTCTTAACTCCATTCATGTTGCTGCAAGTGGCAAGATTTCATTGTTTTTATGGCTGAATAATATTCCATTGTATACATATATATCCTATCTTCTTTATCCATTCATCTATCAATGGACACTTGGACTGCTTCCATAGTTTGGCTATTGTAAATAATGCTGCTATAAACATAGGGGAGCATGTATCCCTTTGAGTTAGTGTTTTTGTATTTTTTGTAGTAATCACACTATGCCAGATTATAGGGTAGTTCTCTTTTTAGCTTTTTGAGGAAACTCCATACTATTTTCCACAGTGGCTGCACCAGTTTGTATTTGTTCCCACCAACAGTGCAAGAAGTTTCCTCTTTCCACATCCTCCCCAACACTTGTTTTCTTGTGTTTTTGATTTTAGCCATTCTGACAGGTGTGAAGTAATATCTCATTGTAGTTTTTTTAAAGATTTATTTATTCATGAGAGACACACACAGAGAGGCAGAGACATAGGCACAGGGAGAAGCAGGTACCCCATGGGGAGCCTAATGCACAGGATTTGATCCCAGGACCCCAGGATCACGACCTGAGCCAAAGGCAGACACTCAACCACTGAGCCACCCAGGTGCCCCTCATTGTAGTTTTGATTTGCTTTTCCTTGATGATGAGTGATGTTGAGCATCTTTTCATGTCTCTGTTCGTCATCTTCTTTGGAAAAATGTCTATTCATGTCTTCACATTTTTTCTTAGATTATTTGGGGTTTTTTGATGTTGAGTTGTGTAAGTTCTTTATATTTTGAATAATAACCCTTTATCAGATATGTCATTTGCAAATGTCTTCTCCCCTTCCATAGATGGTCTTTTAGTTTTGTTGGTTGTTTCCTTGGTTGTGCAGAAACTCTTTATTTTGATATAGTCCCAATAGTGTATTTTTGCTTTTGTATCCCTTGCCTCAGGAGACATTTCTAGAAAAATGTTGCATGCCCAATGTCAGAGAGATTACTGCTTGTGCTCTCTTCTAGATTTTTATAGTTTCAGGTCTCACATTTAGGTCTTTAATCCATTTCAAGTTTATTTTTTGTATATGGTATAAGAAAATGGTCCAGTTTCATTCTTTTACATGTAGCTGACCAGTTTTCCCAATACCATTTGTTGAAAGAGACTGTATTTTTCCTACTGGATATTCTTTCCTGCTTTGTCCAAGATTAATTGACCATATAAATGTGAGTTTATTTCTGGCTTTTCTATTCTAATCTATTGATCATCTGTTTTTGTGCCGGTACCATGCTGTTTTGATGACTACAGCTTTATAATATAACTTGAGGCCTGGAATTGTGATACTTCCTGCTTTGCTTTGCTTTTTCAAAATTTCTTTGGCTGTTCAGAGTCTTTTAAGTTTCCATACAAATTTTAGATGTATTTGTTCTAGTTCTATGAAGAATGCTGTTAGGATTTTGATGAGGTTTGCATTAAATCTATAGATTGATTTGGGTAGTATAGACATAATAATATTTGTTCTTCCAATCTGTGAGCATGGAATGTCTTTCCATTTCTTTGTGTCCTCTTCAATTTCTTTCATCAGTTGTATAGTTTTCAGAGTACAGGTCTTTGACCTCTTTCATTAGGTTTATTCCTAGGTATTTTACTGGTTTTGGTACAGTTGTAAATGGGATTGTTTTCTTAATTTCTCTTTTTACTGCTTCATTATTAGTGTATAGAAATGCAACATATTTCGGCACATTGATTTTATGTCCTGCAAATTTACTGAATTCATTTATCAGTTCATATATGTTTTTGGTGGAGTGTTTTGGGTTTTATAGTATCATGTCATCTTCAAATAGTGATAGTTTTACTTCTTCCTTACCAACTTGGATGCCTTTTATTCTTTTTTGTTGTCCAGTTGCTGTGGCTAGGACTTCTAACACTACGTTGAATAAAGGTAGTGAAAATGGACATCCCTATCTTATTCCTGACCTTAGAAGGAAAGTTCTCAGTTTTTCCCCATTAAGAATGATGTTCGCTGTGTTTTTTTTTTTTTAATATATGGCCTTTGTTATGTTGAGGGATGGTCCCTCTAAACCTACTTTGTTGAGCTTTTATCACAAATTGATGTTGTACTTTGTCAGATATTTTTTCATATTTCATATTTCATCATATGGTTTTTACCCTTTCTCTTATTGATGTGATATATCATGTTGATTTGTGAATATTAGACCAGATTTGCATCTTGGGAATAAATACCACTTGATTGTGGTGAAATATTTTTAATGTATTACTGATTCGGTTTGCCAGTATTTTGTTGAGAATTTTTGCATCTATGTTAATCAGGGATACTGGCCTATAGCTTTCTTTTTTGGTGGTATCTTTATCTGGTTTTGGTATCACGGTAATGCTAGCCTCATAGAATGAATTTGGAAGTTTTTCTTCTATTTTTGGGAATAAATAGTATAGGAAGAATAGGTATTAGCTCTTCTTTAAATGTTTGGTAGAATTGCCTGTGAAGCTGTCTGATCCTGGACTTGTTTATCTATTGGGAGTTTTTGATTACTGATTCAATCTCTTTGCTGGTATTCAGTCTTTTCAAATTTTCTATTTCTTCCTGCTTCATTTTTGGTAGGTTGTATATGTTTCTAGGAGTTTATCCATTTCATCCAAGTTTCCCAATTTTTGGCATGCAATTTTCATGATAGTCTCATAATTGTTTATATTTCTGTGGTGTTGGTTGTTATTTCTCCTCTTTCATTTGTGATTTTGTTTGAGTCCTCTTTTTTCTTAATGCATCTAGCTAGAGATTTATCAATTTTGTTGATCTTTTCAAAGAACCCTCTCCTGGTTTCATTGATCTGTTATTATTTGTTTTTTAGTTTCTGTATCATGTATTTCTGCTCCAATCATAATTATTTCCTTCCTTCTGCTGCTTTTGGTTTTTGTTGTTCTTTTTCAAGCTCCCTTAGGTGTAAGGTTAGGTTGCTTATTTGAGATTTTTCTTGCTTCTTGAGGTAGGCCTGAATTGCTATAAACTTCCCTCTTAGAACTGCTTTTGCTATGTCCCAAAGATTTTGGACTGCTGTGCTTTCATTTTATTTGTTTCCACATACTTTTTTATTTCTTTTTTGATTCTTGGTTGACCCATTCATTGTTCAATATCATAGTATTTAAACCTCTATGTATTTGTGGTCTTTCCAGATTTTTTCTTGTGGTTAACTTATAGTTTCATAGTGTTGTGGTCAGAAAAGGTGCATGGTATGATTTCAGTGTTCTTGAATTTGTTGAGGCCTGTTTGTGGCCTAATATCTGATCTGTTAATAGAGAATTTCCATGTGCACTTGAAAAGAATGTGTATTTTGCTGTTTTAGGATGGAATGTTCTGAATATATCTGTTAAGTCAATCTAGTCCCATGTGACATTCAGAGCCATTGTTTCCTTGTTGACTTTCTGTTTATATTAACTGTCCTGTCCATTGATGTAAGTGGAATGCTTAGTCCCGTACTATTGTATTATTATTGATTAGTTCCTTTCTATTTGTTACTGTTTTATGATTTGGGTGCTCCCATGCATAAATATTTACAATTGTTATATCTTCTTGTTGGACTGTCCCTTTATTATTATATAGTATCCTTCTTTGTCTCTTGTTATAGTCTTTGTTTTAAAGTCTATTTTGTCTGATTTAAATATTGCTACTTTAAATATTGCCAGCTTTCTTTTCTCATCCATTTACATGATAAATATTTCTCCATCCCCTCACTTTCAATCTGCAGGTATCTTTGGTCTGAAATGAATCCCTTGTAGGCAGCATATAGATTGGTCTTATATTTTGTTTTGTTTTTTAAAGATTTTATTATTTATTTGACAGACAGCACAAGCAGGGGGAGCACCAAGCAGACAGAGAGAGAGGGAGAAGCAGACTCTCCACTGAGCAGAGAGCCCGATGTGGGGCTCAATCCCAGGAACCTGAGCCAAAGGCAGACACTTAACCAACTAAGCCACCCAGGCACCTCTGGTCTTGTTGGTTTTTTTTTCTTTTTTTTTTAAAGATTTTTATTTATTTATTCATGAGAGGCACAGAGAGAGAGAGAGAGAGGCAGAGACACAGGCAGAGGGAGAAGCAGGCTCCATGCTGGGAACCCGAAGTGGGACTCAATTCCAGCTCTCCAGGATCACACCCTGGGCTGAAGGCAGCACTAAACCACTGAGCCACCCGGGCTGCCCCTGTTGTTATTTTTTCCACTCTATCACCCTGTGCCTTTTGATTGGAGCATTTATTCCATTTACATTCAAAGTAATTATTGATAGATATTTATTTATTATCTTTTTGTTAGTTTTGTTGTTTTGTCATCTGACCCTTTCTTGTCTTTCTCACTTTCATGGTTTGCTGGTTTTCTTTGGTGATATACTTGGATTCCTTTCTCTTCATTCTTTGCATACTATTAGTGGTTTTTGATTTATGGTTACCATTAGGTTTGTATATAACATGTTCTACATATAGCAGTCATATATATATATATAATATATATATAATATATATAATATATCATATATTAAGTTGATGGTCACTTAAGTTTGAACCCATTCTTTTTTTTTTTGAACCCATTCTTTACTCCACTTCCTACCATGTTTGTTTTCAGTATATGGTGTCATATTTTCATCCTTTTATTTTGTGAATCCATTGACTGACTTTTTTTTTTACAGAAATACTTATTCTTAGTTTTTTTGTTTCCTCCTTTTCATATGCTCACTTATGGTCTTTCCTTTCCACTGAAAGAATCCCCTTTAATATTTCTTGTAGGGCTGACTTAGTGGTCATGAACTCCTTTAGCTTTTGTTTGTCTGAGAAACTTTTTATCTCTCCTCTTCTGAATTATAGCCCTGTTAGATAGAAGATTCTTGTCTATAGATTTTTCCCTTTCGACACTTTGAATATCATGCTATTCCCTTCTGGATTGCAAAGTTTGTACTGAAAACTGCTGATAGCCTTAGGGAGTTTCTCTTACATGTAACTGTCTTTTTTCTTGCTACTTAAAAAAAATTTTTCCCTTGGGGCCACCTGGGTGGCACAGTCAGTTGGGCATCCGACTCTTGGTTTTGGCTCAGGTCATCATCTCAGGATCATGAGATCAAGCCCTACATCAAGTTCTGTGCTGAATGTAGAGTATGCTAAAGTTTTTCTTTCCCTCTCCCCTCCCACTTCTCTCTCTCTCAAATAAATAAATATTTTTAGAAGTTTTTTTTCTTGAACACTCCTTTTTGCCACTTTGATTACTATGTGTGTCTTAGTGTAGACCTTTGGTTGATTTTGTTGGGGTATTTCAGTGCCTCCTGGATCTAGGTATCTGTTTCCTTCCCAGATTAGGGAAGTTTTCAGCTACTGTTTCTTCAAATAAATTTTCCTCCTTTTTCCCTTTCTTCTCCTTCTGGAACCCCTATAATGCTAATGTTATTATACCTGAAGGCATCACTGAGTTCCCTTAAGTCTATTGTCAGTTTGTGTCATTCTATTTTTCTCTCATTTGTTCAGCTTGATTACTTTCCATTACTCTGTCTTCTAGTTCATGAATTTGTTCCACTGCTTCTTCCCCCTGCTATTTATTCTATCAGGTTTATTTTTTATTTCATTTATTGCATTTTTCATCTCTGATTGGTTCTTTTTTATGTTTTCTATCTCTTTCTTAAGGGTCTCACTGATGTCCTCCTCTTTTTTCTTGAGTATCTTTATGATCATTACTTTAAATTTGCAAACAGCCATGTTACTCATTTCCATTTCACTTGGGTCTCTTGCTGTGGTTTTGTCCTATTCTTTCATTTGTGATGTATTCTTCTGTCCCATCATTTTACCTATTTATGTCTGTTTCTGTGTATTAGGAAAGTCAGCTACATCTCTTGCTCTTGAAAGTAGTGGGTGGGGGATGCCTGGGTGGCTGAGCAGTTGAGTGTCTGCGTTCAGCTCAGGGCATTGATCCCGTGGTCCCAGGATCAAGTCCCATATCAGTCTCCCTGCATGGAGCCTGCTTCTCCCTCTGCCTCTGTCTCTGCCTCTGTGTGTGTGTGTATCTCATGAATAAATAAATAAAATCTTTTTTAAAAAGTGGTGGGATGTGCACTTTTGGCTAGGTGGCACGGGTCCTTCTCCACAGGATACATGCAGCTGCTGCAGAGGCCAGAGGTTTTGGGCACTCTGGGCAGCACACAAGGGCAGGGTATGCAATTTTAACAAAGTGTGTGCATCCTCCATGAGAGGTTGGGAGATGCAGTGTTGGCAGATTGCCTGGGTCTTCTGGGAGAGGATATCTACAGCACCAGGACTGAGGCAGGTCTGGTTGGCAGTGGCAGGGCACAGTGTAAGCATGTTAGGGAGTAAGTGCCACACTGCACTTGTTCCCACAGGTGGCTGTGTGTTTATGAGGGCTAGGAGAGGGAAATGGCACCTTCTAGCTCCTTTGTTCCTGGAGAAGTCCCTCAGCAAACTCTGAGATTAGTTATTAACTCTCCTTCCCATAAGCTACAGGTGCCTTTCAAACTTTGCTTCCAGGTTGTATCTCTGCAAGCTGTTTGCTGTGCTGTCTTTTTAAGGGCAGAGGCTCAGCTTCCTATCACTAGCTGAGCTCTCTCAGAGCCAACGCCACTGTTTTTTAAAGTTCCAGGCTTTAAGTCCCACTGGTTATAAACACTCATGAAATTTGGACCCTGTGATTTTCAAAGCCAATTCTACAGGAATTTCTCTTTCCCTTTTAAGCTCCCCCAGTATGTTTCTTGCCACTCTTCTTGCCTATGGTTCCTTCCCTCCAGTGGTCACACCCATGGGGTTTAGGTTCCCACTGCATCCTCCCCCTTTCTACCCTCTCCAATGTGGCCTCTTCTCTATATTTAGGCATGGAGTTTTTTGGGCCAATCTTGGGGTCCTTTTCTGGGTTTTTGCTCTGATGCAAGTGTTATTTAGTTGTGTCTGTGGGAAAGGATGAGTGTAGGGTCCTCTTTTTGCACCATCTTCCCCATAAGTCAGAATCAAGAATTTTTAATGTGTATTCTTTATATAGTTTTATTTTTGAACTATGTTTTTATATTACATAATCAAAAATGTAATACAATACAATAAAGATTTAAAAGCTACACACAGACAAAAATTTCACCAGTGACAGAATCAGGATTAGAGGAGAAACTCTATACACAAAGCTCCTTCACAGAAGCCCAGAAACATCAACAGGTTTCTGAATGAAGGGCAAAAGTTGACTCTGCCTATTCACTTATATTTTGAGGAATAGCCTGAAGAATTATATTCTGAATTAAATGGCATCTCTTCTGTCCCAGTATCTTTGTTGTTGTTTTTTGCTTTATTGATAGATAATTCATAATTGATACCCTACATAACATATTTGTATACTTTTGAAACCATCACTACAGTTATGATAATGTACATATCCATCACTCACTGAAGTTTACATATACCCTTTTATAATCTCTCTTCCTACTCCCCTCCCTATCCTCAAGAAGTCTCTAATCTGTCTTTAGAGATTATTTTTCATTTTAAAGAATATTGTAGCATGTATCAATAGTTAATTACTTTTTACTGCTGAGTAGTATTCTATGGATATAGCCACAGTTTGTTTATCTGTTCACTTTGTCCATGTCCTTGTTAACACTTAATCATTGTCTCTTGGAAGAACTCCTTTTAATATTTCTCATAGTGTGGATTTGCTGGACATGTTTTAGTTAAGCTCTTGTAAGTCTGAAAAAATATTTCACCCATTTTTTGAAAGGTATTTTTACCGGGTATAGGATTCTAGGTTGATGGGGATTTTTTCTCTTCCATTAAAGTTGTTCCATTGTCTTCTAGCTTGAGCATTTCCAACAAGAAATCTACTTTCATCTTTATCTTTGTTTCTTTATATATGTCTTTTCCCCATCCTGATTGCTCTTATTGTTTTTTTTTTATTTATCACTGGTTTTGGGTATTCTGATTATGATGTCCCTTGGTCTAGTTTTCTTCATTTTTCTTGTGCTCGCAGCTCATTGAGATTCTGGATCTATAGGGGTTTGGGTTTTATTAAATTTAGAAAATGTTCTTCCATTATTTTTCCAAGTAATTTTTTCTCTCTTCCTCCTCCTCTGTCCAATTACATATTAGGCTGCTTGAAATTGTCCTACACTGATCCTGTGTTCATTGTTTCTTTTTTTCTCCCTGTGTTTCATTTTGGATAGTTTCTATTGCTGATTTTTCAGGTGTACAGACTTTTTTCAATGTCTCTACTTGTTCAGTCATTTTTCTAAGTTCTTGAATATAATTATAACTTTTAATGTTTTTTTAATTTACTAATTGTGTCATCTGTACTATTCTGAGTTGGGATTGATTTTCCTCTTCATTGTGGATCATATTTTTCTTTGCATAACTGGTTATTTTTAGTGGGTGCCATACATTGTGAATTTAACCTTGTTGGATGCTGGATTTTTTAATATACTTCTATATAAGTATTTTTGAGCATAGTTCTGGGATGCAGTTAGCTTGATTTTTCAGGTTTTGTTTTTAAACTTTGTTGGATGGGACCACAGCAGTGTTTAGTCTAGAGCTGGCGTTGCTCTATTCCTGAGGCAAACTTCTGCATACTGTACCTAATATCCTGTGAATGATAAAGTTTGACACTCTGGCTAGTGGGAATAGGAACCATTGCCAGCCCTGTGTGATATTTGGGATTGTTCCTTCTAATCTTTTCAGGTGGTTCTTTCCCTGGTTTCAGATAGTTTCCTCACGATGTACTTATTAGTACTTAGTACTCAGATAAAGACTTGTAGGGGATTCTGGTACAGATCTCTAGAATTATCTCTCTGTATACTTCTCTCCAATACCCACAATGCCCTGTGAGCTGTAGCTGCCTTGACCTCCTCAGATTCTAGCTCTGTTTCCCCAACTTGAGAAGTCCTCTGGACTATACCTGAGTTTCCCCTCTCCCAGATGTCCTGGAAACTCTTCTATGCAGTAAGCTAGGGTATCAGAGGGTTGACCTCGTTTGTTTCCCATCTCTCAGATAACATTGTCCTTCATTACCTGATGTCCAATATCTTTAAAACTGTTACTTTGTGTGTGTTTTTTCTAGTTTCTTCATTGTTATGGGAATTATGGTAAATTGACTACCTGTTAAGCCATGTTGTTGAAAAGTATATATCTCTGCCATTCTTTTAAAACTATCTTCCCTTTGTTTTTAGCTTAGATTGGGTAACTTAATTAAGGACAGACTTTATTTGGATATAGTCCTTTTACCCCTGGCAAGTTAATCAGTTTTTTATATTAGCAGTTAGAAATGCCTTGGGGTAAGAAAAACAGGAGATAGAATAAAAGTGTATGGCAAAGCCCAAGTCGGGTAAAATATTGTTTACTCACTTAGCCTTGATTATACATTGAAGAGGTGGTATAGTCACTGTGGCAGGAGTTTCTGAATATAACCATTTGGTCTCTGTCATCAAGACCTAGCTGTTTATTAGAAGAACAGTTTAAAGAGAGGAATCTTAGAAGCCCAGGATCTCTTGCTTCTAACCCCCATACAACCCCGGTCTTGTTTGAATGTCTCTGGGTATGCGTAAGACAGAAGAAAATCTAAGAAATTAGGCTCACCTAATATTTTTGCAATAATAAGATTGGCTTGATGCATAAAGCAATGTGAGGATTCCAGACCCCACCCTTTGCATAGTTTTCCATTTTAGTTTGGCTATTCACCACTTGTCTCCTTTTTTTTCTGGATAGGTCTATCTGCCGGTCGAATTTCTCAGGTTATTGTTGGAGATGAGCAGCGACAGTACCTCTTGGTGATTGGGCGGGATGTAGATGATGTCCAGTTAGCTCAGCGTTTAGCTCAGGCAAATGAGATTGTCTTGTCCTGGAACTGCTGGAAGCTCTGTGAGCAGTACATGTTTGAAGTGGAAATCATGAAGGAGGATGAAGCTGTGAAGGTAGGAGGCTAGTCCTACCCATCACATGTCCTAAAAAGGCCTTCCTACTACACAGGCAGTGTTCTGGTGGTGGTTGCATATGGCTTGACCAAACCAACAACTATTGGAACTCTATTTTGGAGGGAGGTGGGGGATACTCTCCCAGGAAGTTAGACGAGGCAGAACAATGAGGCTGGAAAGATAAATGATAAACAAGGTAAATGGCATCCTCAACCCCTCTGTTAAGGGACCAACAGTAAACCGGTTGGTGGGTGGGTACACAATTGAGCAGTTTCCTTTCTATAGTTAAGAGATATGCGGATCATTGACCCATTTGATTTTGATGAGCATTTTGACAAGTGCCTTGATTACCTGCCACATTACCGGACAAGTGCTGGTAAGTTATTTGGTCCTTTCTACCTAAACCCAAAATTTCAAAGATAAATTTTCCACATGACTGGAGACATTTTGTTTGTTTTCCTTTTCTCAGATACTCTAAGAACTGCCCTGGAGTTGGATCCAGACTTTGCGCTTGAACAAACCCTGAGGAAGCACATAATGAAAAACCTTTTGAAGAAGGTTATTCCTAATTCTTGAGTCACCGTGTAGATTGTGTGTATGTTTATGTTGACAGGTGTACATTTATATGTGATCACCTTTTCATACTGATCGAGTTCATCTCCTGCTCTCCATTGTAATGCCAGCAGGTTTCCCCATTTGTACCAATTACTGTGATAACGTATCATACCCTCAGATTTCTCAGTTCTTGCAAGTGGAAGCTATATTGTTTTTTCAATTTGTCCCTCAAGAAGCTGGTACATTGTAAACAGGGAAGAGAGTATATGTTTGGTAAATATGTGTTGATCTATTATGTATATATGAATTTATATGAATCCTTTAGTAAGTGATATAATGACTAGTAGAATGAACATATCTAACTTATAAAGAGAAAACCTAAAAGCCTGGCAAATATCATCAGTGAATTAGGTTGAAAGTCAAACAGTTTTAATTCCAAGTGCACTGGTTTGTACATCTTCTATACTTTTCAAACCTGAATTGTAGGTTTTTAGTCTGACATCTGTAAGTTATTTTGTCATACTCACCATGGAATACAGAATTTCAATGGCTAAACATGATATTGAATGTTGAAGATATTGGCAAGATAACTGACCGTGTTTTTTGTAGATTGATGAAGGGCAGCCTATGGAGTATATATCTGAATTCCGTACTGTGACTATGGTTTTGGTCAGCCTAGAGTTCCACAAGACAGCATGGATGTTGCATTTGTGTCATCTTATCCAGGAGGCTGCCCTGTACATCTCCACAGTCATAGAGAAAGGGGGTGGCCAGCTAAGCCGGATCTTTATGTTTGAGAAAGTAAGTACAAGGAAACTTGACTCATCAGTGTTAAAGGTGAGTGAAGAATAATAGTCTTGTATTTCACATAACACATGTGTAAGTCAGATTCCCTGCTATTTATTTTGTGACAAGCTGTATGACACTGAAAGTTCAACTAATAATAGTTAAAGAATGGGATGTTCTAGTTAATTTAATTTTCAGGGTAACTGAGGATTATTCTCCATGTCCTTTTTTCATTTAATTCTTGTTGAAAATCTTTGGTAGAGCAAAAGAATAATTGTCTGGCTCTATTAGTAAAGTAAATCAGATATTTCTGATAATTGAGGAGATTGAAAAAGAGTAATATCATAATACATGACATTGTGGGTGAATAAAATGTGGGCAGATAGGCTTAACTCAAGGCATATACTAGAAATAGAATTTTTGAAAAGTTCTTGACATCAGTTTTTCTTGTGTTTGAAATTTCAGTTCCTTAAAGAGTTAAATTAAGATTTTCTTTTTTTTTTTCTTAAATCTCCGTGTTGATATGGCCCAGAGTGTCCATTTCATGAATCCTGTAGAATTCAACATTTCTAACAGAAAACGAGTGGGGAAAGGCTCTGGCTGCATTCAGGGGAGTTGGTCCAGTTGAGGCAAGCATATTCTTTCCCTATGTAAACTTCTCTTTTCCTTCTTTGTCATCTGTCCCAGGGCTGCATGTTCCTCTGTATTTTTGGCCTTCCTGGGGATAAGAAGCCAGATGAGTGTGCACATGCCCTGGAGAGCTCCTTCAGCATCTTCAGCTTCTGCTGGGAGAATCTTGCTGAGACCAAGTGAGGAGGAAGGTGGGGCAGAGTGGAGCTTCTCAGGCCCCAAGGGGCTCTTCAGGCAGGGTAGATGGCAGTAACAAGTTACTGGGGTTGAGAGTGTCCAGAATCTGCCTAAAGGGAAGGAAACATGCTAAGGGAAGTCAGAAAATAAGCTCTATTAAGAAAT
Source organism: Canis lupus baileyi (assembly GCF_048164855.1). Taxonomy (NCBI): domain Eukaryota; kingdom Metazoa; phylum Chordata; class Mammalia; order Carnivora; family Canidae; genus Canis; species Canis lupus. Next base: position 62,692,010 of record NC_132844.1, on the reverse strand, counting down.
CATTAGGTACAGAATTATATACTAGATACCTAGGGAAAATGAAGATAAGTTTCCATTTAATTGGTGGAAAGAGGGAGGAGCCAAATACACATAACAAGATTTAAGAACACCCTAAAGGAACAAGCAAATGTGAAAATAAGTATAATACAAACAATGTATCTATATGTTGTGGAAATGTAGAACAAAGGTAGCCTGTCTACAGGAGGGAAGGTGTGGGAAGAGAAGTTGTGCGGCTTTACTAAGATAGGAATGGACCACCACTGGTTAATGCTCTCCTTGCCTTTCGGTCTTAGTCTTTCCTAGTCCCTTGATTTTTCTGGAATTCTCACTGATCTCCCTCCTCCATATCTACCCCACCCTCCCACCTCTACAAAAGCCTTGTCTTAATGAAGGTATAGAAAATTCCATGTTCCCACTAGTTACATTCTAATAATGTGGGTTAGAATTTTTCATGACTTTTTTTTTTTCACTAGAAAGCCCTGAAGAAGGTGTATACATTAGATTTGAAAAGTTTTTTTTTCCCAAGATTTTATTTTATTTGAGAGAGTAAGAGAGAGAGCACAAGCTGGGGGAGAGGGAGAAGCAGACTCCCCACTGAGCAGGGAGTCTGATGTGGGGCTTGATCTCATGACCCTGGGATCAACTGACTGAGCCACCCAGGCACACTTGAAAAGTTATTTTAAATGTTAGCATCAAGTCAAAGATTTGTTTGCCATACTTATTCAGTATGAAAAAAAATATGTAGCACTTAACATTTATAGGATACTTTGTGTATGTTACCAGTGTGAATGTTTTTATCCCTCCTTTACACATGAGGAAACTAAAGCCACAGAAGAGGAGTTTGTAGCATACAAAAGAGTTGATAATGAAACCCAGACCTTCTATCCTCAAATCCTGTGTCATTTTCATTACTTCACAGCTGCCTCTTATAAAATACAAATACTCTCCAAAAGGGATACCCTATATTACTAATGTAATATTATTGTAGAGGCATTGTAATATCTATAATATTTTTAAAGAATATTAATACTGAAAAGGAACTTAGAAATGATCTGATCCAACTTTTTATTTTACAGATAAAAAAGATGCTTCAGATGCTTCATAGATAATCAAACTCTCAGTCCAAGGTAGATGTATGTCGGCACTTCTTTTAAACTTGATGGAATCTGCAGATGCTCCTTCAGCCCACTTCCCACTTCTCTCTCTGGTATGGGTGTGTTGGGGCATCCTTTCCAGTGCTGGCCTCTTCTGCTCTTGAATTTTACATTGGCCTGTGGCCTTCAAGAGCCCTGCCCTTGACCTTTACTCATGAATGAGATGGTCATTTCTTAGACCGTAGTTTAGTGCTTTCAGTCTTAGTTATTTTAGAATATAGTAGATTTTAAGAGCTAGATAGAATCTTAGAGTTCATCTAATCTGACCTCCTCCACCTTTTTTTTTTTTTTAAATCTGACCTTCTTCTAGAAACTAAGATCTAGAGGTTTTGTTGGTAAGCCACACAGCTTGATAATGTCAGAGCCTGAAAGCTAGTTTCCAGGTCAATTTTTTTTTCCTTGAAGAGAATTATTAATTAAGTAATTTTCCCAAAGCGTGTGTTTGGTTCCTTAATAAATCATGAAAAGAAGATTCTCATGGCCAAATATATTTGGAAAGTGATACAAACTATATTTCCTTCTTGGAGGTTCACAATATACATTAATATTCAAAGGTTCTAAGTAGTCATATAATAAAAAAATTTGTTTCATCAACATTTTAATCAACATTTCCTAAATTTACTTGATCACCAAACACTTTTCTCCAGAAAGACCTAAAGACATCCAGAAGAATGAATGTTCTCAGGAGCATATATTGGAAAATGCTGCACTAACCAGGTGCTAAAACTTGCCTTCTTTATCCATAATCCAAGTGTAGAGACAGACATAGCCTCAGAGCTACTGTGTGCCATCAGTAGCTGGGACTACAGCTTAGGCCTCTGCATCATATCAGCCTCATCCGGACCCAGAACAACATTCCATATCTCTTTTTTCAATGATCCTTTTCTCCTTGGGTCATCTTCTAAATTCCTGTTTCTAGTCTAGGATATACCTTCAATTTTCAGTTCATTTACATAAAAAAATTATTCTCTGAGTCTTATGATTGATCAGGCTTTTCTAGTTTGTGACTGTTTTCCTAGAATATTCTTGAGACTCATGGAGTGTAGTCTCAGAATCTCATCATTATAGTTCTTCAGCACCAGAAATACCTTAGGTATATTTACATATGTTGAATAAAGAATGTATTTTTCATCAGTGAAGAACATCTCTTTTAAAAAAAGGAAGAAGAAAAAAAAAAAAAAGGAAGAAACATGGACTTCCAGGAGTAGCAAGGGGGAATTCAAAAGTCCAATAGAGGGCAGCCTGGTAGCTTAGCGGTTTAGCGCTGCTTTCCACCCAAGGCCTGATCCTGAAGACCCAGGATCGAGTCCCACGTTGGGCTCCCTGCGTGGAGCCTGCTTCTCCCTCTGTCTGTGTCTCTGCCGCGCTCTCTCTCTCTCTCTCCATCTCTAATAAATAAACAAAATATTTTTTTAAAAAAGTCCAATAGAAAGAAATAAATGATCAAGTGAGAAAAGTTACAGTTTGTTTCCTTCTCATAGCCCTATTAGTGACTGAGTTTATCACATGCATGAATGCACCCACTCCACGAGTGTTCATTAAACACCACTATGAGCCAGGCACTATGCCAGGTACAATGGATGTAAAGAGAAATAAGACACTGCCTCTTGCACTTAGTAAACAACTACCTTTAATACCATGAAATTTAAATGCAGGAATAAAACTTGATAGGAGCTGCAGCAAAATGCTATTTCTGTTCATTCTCCCCAGAGATCACAGAGGAGTCTTGACCATAAAGACAACGTTTGAACCAGGTTGAGAAAGAAAGGAGTTCAATAGTTGGAGAAAGCAAGAGAGGGCATTTTAGACAAAGGAAGCATGGGGAAACATCCAAAGATGTTTAATTTTATTTTTGGTGTGGCAGCAGAACCAACTGCCTGGTTCGGGTCTTGGTGTCTCTTTACTCACCCTGAACAATGGGCCCAGGTAAAGGCTCTCCATCCTGTCGTTAGAAGAAAGCAGGAGAATTCTGATCGTGTAGTAGACAGTAGTTAGTATTGTTGCACTTTTTATGCTTTCTGTGACAACCTGAAAATGGTTTATTTGTAGATTTAACTTGAAACTAATTTATGCCTCATTGTACCCTCTTTCTCCAGCCACAGAACTTATCTGTCACAAGAAATTTTCGCATCAAGTAAATCTGATTATTCCCTATTATGTATGAATTTGCCACTTTTGAACCTTTGCTTCACCTGGAACAGGGTATGCCCCCTTTTCAAATAATTCATATTTCTCACACTTTCCCATCCCTAGCCTAGGTAGAACCACTTCTCCCTACTGCAAACACCATCTGTGCTGTAGGCATCCTGAACTGCTTAATTTGCACAAACACAGCAGGCTTTTCAGAGTCTCTGCCTTTTACCTCTGGATGGAATGCTGTTGCCCTGCTTTGGCAGTACTTCAGCTTGCAAAGTCCAATCATACGTCCTCTCCTTTCTGAGTGGTTTTTCTAACTCTCTCGTATGAGTTAGTTCGTCCATTCTCTTTGTTCTGTTAATTTGCTGTATTGATCTCTAATATGTAGTATTTGTCTTGCTAACTTATAAATATGTGTCTTCATCTCTCTCAATTTCTACCACCCTTCCCTCTCCAAGACAACTTCTCCAGAGCTCAGTACTTGGTACTGTACATACTTCTCAGTGCTTGTTAAATGAATGAACCTATGCACAAATGAATGAATGAAAAAAATTACTCATTTTTGGGATGCCTGGGTGGCTCAGTGGTTGAACATCTGCATTCAGCTCAGGGTGTGATCCTGGGGTCCTGGGATCAAGTCTCACATCGGGCTCCCTGCAGGGAGCCTGTTTCTCACTCTGCCTGTGTCTCTGCCTCTCTGTGTGTCTCATGAATAAATAAGTAAATTTTTTTAAAGGAAAATTACTCATTTTTAAAATGTATTCCAAAGGCTCATTTGCTTAATGAAGGCTTCCATCAAAAGCCTGAACTTCTGATTATTCCTTTACTCTGACATTCTAGCATTATTTGATCTGTTAACCCTGTATTGATAACTGTTGATCTACTTTTTGTTTTGGGATTTTATCTGAGGCAGCATGGTATAGTGGAAATAACATTGGTCTAGGAATCAGGAGGTCTAGATTCTCATTCTGACTCTTCTATTGATTTCTGTTGTATGACTCTGGGAAAATTAATTAGCTCCTCACTTGTGGGTTTTTGTTTTGTTTGTCAAATGGGGTTAAAATATTTACCCTACATACCTCACATATTTGTTGTGAATTGTCCCTCAAAGGGTCAGATAAAATAATCAGTTTGAAAATACTTCAGAAAACATATACAATCTAACAGATATATGGTATTTTTATTTAGTCTTTCTGCTGATAATACCTCCCCAGCTAAAACTCCATGCATACAGGAACTATTTTGTTCCTTTATAACTTTATGCATACCATGCAATGTAGACAGCAGTCTCTGGCCTTTTCTATTCTGAGCCCCAAAGCTAGATGTCTAGATCTGAGGACTGACAGATCTAGTGCCTCACTTTGACACGTCTGACTATATTTACTAACTGTTGCTTTTCCAATCCCCAGGCTTGTTTCCATCAGTATCACCAATGGACCAGTATTCTGTGGCATGATTGGGGCAGTGGCAAGACATGAATATACAGGTAGAATAAGACATTGGACTGTTGGCTCTGTGACTTTGGGGTGAAAGTGGAAGAGATGGTTCAAAAACTCTCCATCCTTTTCTTTACTGTCTCTCTGACATAGTCATTGGTCCAAAGATGAGCCTTGTGGCCAGAATGATAACTGCTTATCCAGGTTTGGTGTCCTGTGATGAGGTAACATATCTAAGATCCATGCTACCTGCTTACAACTTCAAGAAACTCCCACAGAAAATGATGAAGAATATCTCCAACCCAGGGAAGATGTATGAATACCTTGGCCATAGAAGATGTATGTGAGTGTCATTGTGTGATAATTTATTCCCATCTCTTTTATAGAATCAGGGTCTAGGAATAATCAGTGTTTGACTATATGAAACTAGAAAGAAAGATGCTTCTAGTCCTGGCCTGTCGGATTAAGATACATAAGAGGAGGGTTTAGTGTCTAAGATCTTTAGCTTTTCTGTTTAGCTCTGAACTAGTTCCTTAGTGAACTTCTTGCTGTCCAACAGGAACAAGAATGCAGTAAGTCATGAATCTGGCTGTTCTTTTTTTCTTTTTTATTTCACAATTTATTTAGTTCTCTGAGCCTGGAACAATCAATATTTCTCCCCTTTCTCCTCATAAAGATTTTTAATTTTTTAAAACTCTTTTATAGAGAACCCTGGACCTTTTCAGTTTTCTGAAAGTACTTGCTGATGAGGACAATTGCTCTCTAGCTATTTAGAGATATACATTCTATCTATTGCAGTCTGTTAATAGACACATTGTCCTTTTTCTCAGAATGTTTGGGAAGAGACATTTGGCCAGAGAGAGAAATAAAAATCACCCTTTGTTAGGTGAGTTTTCTTTTCTACTTTAAATCATATTTTTTCAGCTATAGGTGATTAAATTATTTTTAATGCAAGACTAAATGCTTCTAAGCCTATATTAAAAGAAGAGAGGGAAAAAAAGAACAGAGAGCAGCCCTCTTACTGAATTTATGTTAGAGGCCTTGCTATTTATTCTCCTTGTTGAATGTTTACACTTCCGTGGAGTCTTCTCACTTTGCCTGAGAAGTACCAACATTTAGTAAGAATCTTTGTAAGCCAGAATTCAGCTATTAAGGTCTTGCTCAGCGTGTTATGGATCATCTCAGAGGAGAATTCCTCATCATGAGACAGCAAAGAAAGCACCAAGACTGTTACCACCCACACTGCATATTCCCTATCTTTATATTTATCTTCATTTATATCTATTAGTCTATTATCTTTAAATAGCAATGACTGACTTTGAAGACTAAATTGTTATAATAGAAATGTTTACAAAAATATAAGGAGATACAGTAGCTCCCATGTCTTAATGTTATTACTTAGGCTCCAGAGCAAACCACCAAACGCAGCACACATTTCTATATAGTCCAGAGTTTATTTTATGCAGAGATGTGAAACCTCATCAAAGAATGGGATTCTGCCCAGGATTCTAGGGGAAAAAATCATTCTGAGAATTATCTTTGCAAAATAAACAGAGTGTCTACTAAAAAAGCACAGGAGTATTAGGTGCTCCCTATCTCTCTACAGATCGGGAGAAAGAACTGGAAGCCTTCCAAATGGCACAGCAGGAATGTTTGCACCAGAAGAAGGGACAAGCAGTTTTGTATGAAGGTGGAAAAGGCTGTGGAAAAAGTCAGCTGTTGGCTGAAATAAACTTCCTGGCCCATAAGGAACAGCACAGGTAAAGATTCCTGCTTCCTGGCTCAGTGTCTACTTCTCTTGAGGCTCCTTTCCCTTGTTGGTGAGATTCTTGTATCATTAGATTCAGCATCCTTGAGCTGGTGGAGTGAGTAAGCTCTCTGTGGGACAAGGGATTCCCAGTGACCACAGTTACATTCACCAGGGTGTTACCACTGAAGCTAAAGGAAACAGATTTCAAGCAGTGCTTCTATGCCATCCAGACTCTCATGGCTATCTTCTTTGAGATCGATACATGTCCAGCCTATTACCGGCAAGAGTGCCTGCACAAACAACTCCATGGGATGGTGGAGGAACCCCTTCACTGCCTTTTTAATGACCTCTTCTTTGTGAAGGTAATGAAGGCCGTGGCTTTCTGAACTGGATTACTAATATTATTTTTGGTGGATAGTAGGGCCCAGTATTGTTTTCTAATCTTATGTATAACCTAAAAATACATAGTTAGCAATGGCAGGGTTGAGATCTGAAATCCCTTTGACACCAAAACCCAGGCTTTCGCTTTGTTGAGGAGAGTAGATTCTAGGACTGACTCTAGCACTTGCTAATTGAATGTCATGGCACAAATCACTCTGCCTGAGCCTACATTTTTTCACCTGTGAAATAATGATTATAGTACTTTATGTGATTAGTACATACATTTTAAAGAAGGTATAAAATAGGTCATAGTGTAAATGTGAGAGATCATAGTGTAAATGTGAGAGGGCTAAATCTGTCAAGGTGTTACTGACCAGTCGAGCATTCCCAGCAATTTTATTCATGTGTTTTCAAGTCAGTTGTGATGTTTTGTTCTTTAACCCTAGCCATGGAGTTTGTCACTTGAATCAGCATCTGAATCTCAAAAGCTTCCAGCAGTCTAAGGTTTACTAGAGTGAGCAGGCTAAGAAAGAATTCCCTGGTCCACAATGCCATTTATTTTTCCTCTATCACTTCTTCTAATCTACCAAGCCTGCAGGGCATGGTATTTAATGGAAAATAGAGAAAAGGAAAATCTCTCCAATCCCTCAGTTCGGCCCTGTCTTAAAACAGGCCTTGCCTGTGGCTCTGGCCCTTGTCCAAGTGCTAGAGGAATAGCCTTACTTTGACTCTCCGGTCCATGTCACTCATTTGCTGTGAGTTGTGCAACTTGCTAGCACAATGTTAGGAGATACCCATCATGATTCTTTCTGACAAGTCTCATACACTCATTCATTCTGGTGTATTTGGAATAACTGGGGTGCTGGCGCTGTCCAAAATAACATTGCTAAATCCAACCTGTCACTTTACATCTTAGTCATGACCCTTTAAGTGTTTGCCAGAGTCTGGGTTTGGAAAGGGTCGGTCTCTTTCTCTCCTCTAATCTCCAGTTGACTTTCCATGTCACTCTGAATTGTTTATTAGATATTGGATTAGCATTTGCGACCCTATGTGCAGTCCTATAGAAGAAACCCATTCTAACACAAATAGAATCATTGTCTGTTCCCTTTAGAGAGTCTGCATATTTTTATTAGGTTGTCATTGTGAATGCTAACATATGAATAATTTTCTTGGTTAGTTTCCCTTATCCTTTGAAGTTTCGCACATGGATGACCTGACCAGACAAAAGAAGGTTAAGGCATGTTTTTTTCAAGTGCTTCAGGAGGTGGGTACTTTTGCTACATACCATTAATTCTTAATATATGGAGATGGTTTGTGCTTATTTTAACCTATTCATAGCACAGCTTGACTTGGGCCTGTCTATCTGTGATATCTTCATTGTATCTATCTTTAACCTTGAATCAATCCTATTGTACAGCAAACAAGAAAAGTTCTTGGCTCTTCCCTGATCCTTGGTTCTTAATGAAATTTTAGTAACTTACTTTAAAACAGTGGCTTCTAAATGGAAGCAGATAGCTCTTTTACCTCCAATTTGTTACAAATACACTCAAGCCTTAACCCAGATTACAGAGTCAAAAATATCTAAAATTTTTTTTTAATTTTTATTTATTTATGATAGTCACACAGAGAGAAAGAGAGAGAGGCAGAGACACAGGCAGAGGGAGAAGCAGGCTCCATGCACCGGGAGCCCGATGTGGGATTCGATCCTGAGTCTCCAGGATCGCACCCTGGGCCAAAGGCAGGCGCCAAACCGCTGCGCCACCAGGGATCCCAAGTCAAAAATATCTATAAGCAGAAACTGATGTAGTCATTCTGGAAAGCAATCTAGAAGTAATTAGTCAAATTTTAATAACATACATTTTCTAGACCTAGCAGTTCCACTCCTGGACCTATGTCCCAGGTAGTCTGTCCACTGCAGTGTTTGTGGAGGCAAGGGAGACGTTGGCATCAATGCTCTGCAGTATAATGCAGAAGTTTAGAAGGGAATAGATGAAAACATTGCAACATAGAGTGTTCTTAAAAATAATCTTGAATAAAAAGAAATAATGAGATCTATACAGTAGCATTTATATAAAAAAGTTTACCTAACTATAATGCGCATTTTTTAAGAACACAATACAAACAAAAGGATTAGGGGAACACCTTAGAATGGTTACCTGCTGCAGCAGGGGGTGGGGAGTATGAATAAAAATGAGTATTTTTTTTCAAGTTTACATGAATAAGGTCTGATAACTGCTAGTTTTAACAAGCACTCAGATAATTCTAATGTGCAGCTTGGTTTGGAAATTACTAATATAAAGTATTATGAGTTCCTATACAGTTTGAAGTCTTTGCCAAAATCAAATGTTTGAAAGCTTTATGTTCAGAGAATATTTTGATGTTCATTTTGTTTTTCAGTTAGAGTGTTTTCTTGTCCAAAGAAACTCAATACATTTCTTTAGAAATTAGACATACTGGCTATATTTTATATTTATAAAATAAGATATGGGGATCCCTGGATGGTCAGTGGTTGGGCATCTGCCTTTGGCCCAGGGCGTGGTCCTGGAGTCCCGGGATCGAGTCCCATATGAGGCTCCCTGCATGGAGCCTGCTTCTCTCTCAGCCTATGTCTCTGCCTCTCTCTCTCTGTGTCCCTCATGAATAAATAAATAAAATCTTAAAAAAATAAGATATTACCTGGACTTAGGATACATTTTATCCTGTATAAAACCCCAGATTTTTTTAATCTGTTGGGAAATTCATGGTACATTTGAAAATCAGATGACTTCATTTCTAATCAGAAGTTGTCACTGTTTCTTTGCTGTTATTTTCAGGCAGTGAGGGAAGCACCACTGATTTTCCTCATTGATGAAGCCCAATATATGGATACAGCTTCCTGGGAGTTTTTGGAAACATTACTCTCCACTGTGCCCATCATCATGGTGATGACATTGACCCCTACTTTCACCCTGTGTGGCTGTGCCCAGCACTTCCTGCAGAGCTCTCAGGCTGTCCTTGTGCCCATTTTGAAGTTGGCAGCGACCTCACTGTTGAGAATGGCATGTTGGGAACTGGGGGTGGTGAGCATCCCCCAAGAGCTACAGATGTGAGTGGCTAGGACTAGCTGGGCACTTCATTAAGGGCAGAGCCAGTGCCATAATATAAGTGAGAAGGCTCAGGTCTCACTTACCCAAGTTGGGGGAGAGAATGGCCTTAGTAACCATGATGAGGCCCAAGGCCAGATTTAAGGATAGACCGTCTCCTAGCAAACCAGTAAAGTGCTACCTTCCTGGGCGACCCAGGTTTTCACTAGACAAGACTTGGATGGTTTGCTTCAGGTGTCTATTATATGTGGTCAGGCCATTTTCTAGAGCTCTTTGGTAAGGGGATGTTAGTTCTTCTTAACAGCAATAGAAACAAAATAGTTAAAAAAGAAAAGTTATTGCTAAAATACATTTCAAGCCATCAGAATCTTTTTTTTTCTTTTTTTTACATTTCTGTGTTGCTTCTTATCTCTGTTAGAGAATATCATCAAGAGCTGACTTTAACAAAAGAAGAAATAATCCTCAGTATGAAATACCCTTATGCTTGGCTCTCTTCAAGTGGGCATCTTAGTCAGCAATCCCCTACTTACCTCCCTACAGCTACCTTCTCCACAGGTGCTTTGGAAATCCCCTCTACTGTGAGGTCTTATGCCAGGACCTTCTCTCTAAAGATATTTTGCTCTTTCATGACCTCCAAAAGGTGGAGGAGAACAGCAAGTGGGAGAACCTCTCAGGTAAGCTTAGCTTCCAGGGTTCTACCCTCTCAGCTGCTGGGGTTCATCCTTTGATATGGCATCACCTGACCCTTAAGAGGCATGTGCCTATTTCCTGCTAACATTCAAAACAAGAGTAAGCCTTCCCAGCCTGCCTCAGAGAACTTAACTGAGTCATTAAATCTATTATAGTTCCTTTTTGAGCAGCCCAAGAGATAGGAATAAGAAAAGAGGATTTATAAACAAAAGTTCATGAGAGAATTGCATATTAATTACTGATGAGAAGGACGACTTGAAGATTTGGATAAGGGGTGGAAGAAGGGAGGAGGGTGGGAGAGGAAGATAGAAGCATGTGTAAATCTGGAAAGGCATCCTAGGGCTGTGAGGGCTGTGACATAATAGAAGGGAGGGCTACTGGAAAGTAAATGGGAAGAGTGTAAATGTTGAATACCATATGGTAGAAAAAATGTTGTTAGTTTCTGAGAGAACATTAGCGAGCAGACAGGATGAGTGGGGTAAGCCACCTTAAACATATGCTCTCTTTGTCCTGTTCGTTTCTTGGCTAAATTCTTGTATTTTTGTGCCTTTAAAACTAGTCACTGAGCCTGGTGTTTTCCTCAGTCATTGTAGTCTTTCCCTATAGCCAATGCCATGAAATCCACAATGTATGGTATTTTTCCTGCTGGCTCTGAAGAAGACCATGAACTTTATATCTGCACAGTCAAGGATGATGTGAACTTGGATACAGTGCTTCTCCCACCATTATTAAAAGGCAAGTCCCTTGAAAACCTCAAGTGAACCAATTACAGATGTCACTGCACTTAGTAATTTGGTGATGAATATAGGTCTCTCATTATCATGCTAGTTCCATTTTCTTTTAAAAAAGAAGCCTGCCTTCTATAAATACATTCTGGTACTGCCCAAAGAGCCTTTAAGAGATCTGTAAACGCTACTTGAGTATTGTCTTACTTAAGTGAGCCCCTTGTTCTCTGAGGCTAGTGACTGAGAAGTTTTCTAGTTATTTAATAAAATTAGGTCCCGAGTTTCCCTTTATGCATATTCCTGTGCTAGAAGAGGCACTAAGCAGGGGACATAATGTGGCTGAGATTTAAGAAAATCTATGGTGCTAGTAAAGAGTGTTATACACATAGCAGGAGTTAAATAAAAAGAGGGTGAAGTAAGTTTATCATGACTGATGAGAAAAAGAATGGAGAAGTCATCAGAACTGAGTAGGCATAATCAGATTGGGGGATATTCTTTTTAGAAATGAGGAAGTTGGAGTTTTTTTCATTTCTATTCAAATGTTTGGTGGTCAGGTTCCATACTAAGCCCTTTTAGAATATTATGATGATTAAGCCTGCCTTCAAGTCAAGCATGATCTTGTTGAGAATATAAGACAGGCATATGAAACAGCAGTAGAGAACACCTTGATAATTAAGGGCCAAGGCTCTGGGTACCACTGGCTCTTTCACGTACTGGCTATGAAACCTTAAATAAACTTATCTAATCCTTAGTCTTCTCATCACTTCAATGAGGATAATGATAGCACCTATCGTGTGGGGTTAGTTGAGGATTAAATGAAATAAATCATAGTACATAATAAATATTCAATGTATGTTAGCTTATAATGTTATATTATAACATATAATAGCTCTTATATATAGCCATTATAAGCTAACATTCTGGTGTCTGTAAATACATCTAGACAGTTCACACTCTTACAACGACAACAGGCCATACTTGGCATTGGTTTTACTAACTTGGCAGCATACAGGTCAGAAAATATACCTTCAGGTGGTTTTCTTTAGTGGAGGTCCTTATGACAGTTTCCACTGCTATTCTCTGGAGCCACAAGGGGTATCTTTTGTGTGACAGAATGAAACCATGATGGGTGGGTGCTTAGAAGCCCCATGTCTCAACTAGAAGCTACTGTCTCTTATCACAGCCCCATAGGCATAGATTTCAGGCTCTGCAAGGGATATGACCTATGACAAGAATTACTACACAGAAGGAAACCCAGAACTGTGGCTTACCACCAGTTATTTTTAGCTTATTCACAGTTTTCCTAGTCCAAATTCAGTTTCCCATCAGGGATAATTGCTAGCATAATAAATGTCATGTGGTGACTCAGCTGACATTCTCATTTAATCAGGATCCTGGGAAACAGCTGAAAAGTTAACCCAAGATCAATATTGTCCACAGGGAAGGAAAAGGTTAACTTGTAAGCTAAAACAAATAGCTCATTCAGCAAAGCCTTGGTCTAAATGAAAGGCCAAAGCTAGATTAGGAAGGGCCACATACGTTACAAAAAGGGCCTTGGCATGATTGTATCTGTACTTTATATACATAATTCTACTACTAGTTAATATGTTACTGGAATAATAATGAGAAGAAACTGGAGATGTTTCAGTGGTGTGGTGAATACCTAGTGGTTGTTGCTTGAACAATGATGGGAGAATGAGGACAAATGAGGACTTGGAGATAAGGCTCTTTTAAGAGGTTAGGGTGAGTGGAAAAGGAGAGGACCAAAAGCAAGCTTTTTTTTTTTTTTTTGAGAGAGAGAGAGAGAGAGAGAGAGAGCATGGATGGGAGGGGCACAGGGAGAGGGGGAGAGAGAGAGAGACTCTTGAGCAGACTCCCTGCTGAGCGTGGTGCTCAGTGCAGAGGGCTCAATGCCATGACCTGAGATCATGACCTGAGCTGAAATCATGAGTCAGAAGCTTAAGTGACTGAGCCACCCAGGCACCCTGAAAGCCTTTTTTTTTTTTTTTTTTTAAGTGAATCGATTATCAACACAATGTATTCTATATTTGTAGAAAGCTTGTTCAGGGCTCTTTTTGTTTGTTTGTTTGTTTGTTTGTTTTTTTCCAGAAATAGCAGTAAACCAGTTAGATCAATTGAGCCCAGCGGAGCAGCTGCTGGTTAAGTGTGCTGCAGTCATTGGTCACTCCTTCCACATAGATCTGCTGCAACACCTCCTGCCTGGCTGGAATAAAAATAAGCTACTTCAGGTGTTGAGGGCTCTTGTGGATATACATGTGCTCTGCTGGATCAACAAGAGTCAAGAGCTTCCTGCTGACTCAATAATAGTGCCTTCCTCGATCAAGATTATTGAACAAATCAAAGAGGAGAAGAAGAAAAAGTCAGGTGAGGAACAGCTGCTTTCTTGTTCTTACCTGAACAGAGAAGAGAACCTTGGGTAGGTATATCTGTGTTCAGAAAGAATATCAATATCCTTTATCACGGGCCTCAGTTTCCTAAAACTATAGCTAAGAAATGGGGGAAAGTGATTCTTTTAATAACAAAGGAGCCATAGTGAATGAATAACCTGTATTTTTCAGAACTGTTTTAATTCCTAGAATTTTAGGTCCTTGTTAACCCCATGTGTTAAGTATCTGTATCTTAATTTTTGGTTGGAAAATAACCCTTTACTGGCTTCTAGGTATAAATAATAAGAAAAAAAAGAATAAGCCGTCTTTAAGTTTTAGAAATTTACAATAAAGATAAACATCTGGTATTGAAACACACATGAACAAAGCAAGATATACATTAGCTTGCTACCTCAAATTCTCCATGTAATAAAATTGTAGCATAGACTACCCAAAGCACATAAATTCACAAGTAATTTCCCTTTGACTTTGAAATATGTTTGGGCCTTATATTTGAACAGAGCATTTCTGATGATTTGATATTTATAGTAATTTGTAGTAAAAAAAAATCTCAATTTAGGAGGAACATCTAAGAATTCTATTCAGTGTACTTCTGTACCACTGATCATTTTTTCTCTGTGGTACTTTGTATAAGATATATGGTCAATGTCATTCTCAGATGTGTAATATACTTTATACAGAAGAATTATAAATAAAATTTTCTTATAAACTGCATCATGTGTTTGGAAGTTTGCTACTGATAGCATAAAAGGCCTTTGAGGGAGACTCTCACTGAAATTTTCCTATATTTCAGATGCTGACTCTCCTCTCAGTCTGCAAGAGGAACTATCCCTACCTCAAACAGAGGTGCTAGAATTTGGAGTGCCACTAATACGGGAAGCTGCTTGGGAGCTGTGGCCCAAGGCGCAGCAGATAGCCCTGCACCTTGAATGTGCCTACTTTCTCCGAGATTTGGCCTGCCGCTGTGGGAGCTGTCATGGTGGGGACTTTGTCCCCTTCCACCGTTTTGCCATCTGTTCTACTAAGAGCTGCAATGGGACCTCCCGGTTCTGTAGTTACAAAGATACTGGCTCAGTACTAAGACAAGTGATCACAGACAAATTGCAGCTGCCTTCTCCCCAAGGTAAACCCAGGGAGTAGAAAAAGGACATGCTGGTGTCACTTCTCTTTATTCATGTACCTGGAGCTCTTCATCCAAAAGGTGGAATCAGATTAAGGGAGGAAAATAGGTGGAAAGAGCTATTTATCTCTGTGCACCGGGGATAAGCACCAGAAATAAAAAATGGAATATCAGAGCTAAAAGGAACTTTAGGGATCATGCTTATTTTGGTTGGCAATCTTGGGCAAGTTACCTAACCTCAATTTATTGAGGAAAATAACAATACCAATTGCATAGAGTTACTGTGAGAATTAAATGAGTTAAAATATATAATGTGTTTTGAATAGTGCCAGGCACATGGTTAGTGCTCAGTATATTTTAGCTACTGTTGTTATTATTATTAAACTCTATGCATATATATGGGACCCCAATGTTTATCAGATGGTGTAACTAGGTATTAAGAATACAAAGTGAATAAGTGTGGGTCCCTGAAATGATCAGTTTTAGGGGTTGATACAGACATACAAATAGAGAATTCTAATATGACATGGTAAAGGCAATGAAAATAGCATACCTAGGCATTGGGGTATCTAGAGAAGGGGCCATTGGCCGAGCCCAAGAAGTGAGTAGGAGAAAACTCTCCCTTGAAGGAGATAATGGCCAGAAGTGAGAACTCAGGGATAAATAGGAATTAGTTGCTTGGAGAAGTTTGAGTTAGTGGATAGGTGTTCCCCAAAGCCAGTAGCCCTTCTACCACATTCTAAATAAGAGCTCACACACATTGTTTTAACATTTTCAGTTATTGGACAGCCCATTTCATTGTCAACAACTATTAGAAAGCTTCGTTCATCAAGGTGAAATCTGCCTTCTTATAACTTCACCCATTTTTCAGAGTTGCACCTTTTTAAAAAAAACTATTTAAATTTCAGCTAGTTAACATACAGTGTAATATTAGTTTTGGGTGGACAATATAGTGGTTCAGCACTTCCATACATTACCCAGTGTTCATCCTAAGTGCCCTCCTTATTACCCATCACCTTTTTAGCCCATCTCTCCACCCCTCCCCGCTGGTAACCATTAGTTTGTTCTCTATAGTTAAAAGTATGTTTCTTGGTTTGCCTCTCTTTTTTTTTTTCCATTTGCTCATTTGTTTTGTTTCGTAAATTCTACATAAGAGTGAAATCATATGGTATGTATCTTTTTCTGACTGATTTATTATTTTACTTAGCATTACACTCTCTGACTCTATCCGTGTCAAGGCAAATGGCAAGATTTCATTCTTTTTTATGGCTGAGTAACACATATTGTGTGTGTGTGTGTGTGTGTATGTACACAAACAAATATATATATGTCACATCTTCTCTATCCATCAGTTGATGGACACTTGGCTGCTTCTATATTTTGGCTATTGTAGATAATGCTGCTATAAACATCAGAGTGCATGTATCCCTTTGAATTAGTATTAGTGTTGTTGTACTCTTTGGGAAGATACCTAGTAGTGTGATTGCCAGATCATAGGTAAGTTCTATTTTTTACTTTTTAAGGAACCACCATACTGTTTTCCACAGTGGCTGCACTAGTTTGCATTCCCACCAACAGAGGGTTTCCCTTTCTCTATATCCTCGCCAATACCTGTTGTTTCTTGTGTTGTTGATTTTAGCTATTCTGACAGGTGTGAGGTGATATTTCATTGTAATTTTGATTTGCATTTCCCTGACAATAAGTGAAGACAACACAAAGAAATGGAAAGACATTTCATGCTTATGGATTGGAACAACAAATATTGTTAAAATGTCTATACTACCCAAAGCAATCTACACCTTTAATGCAATCCCTATCCAAATACCAACCAGCATTTTTCACAGACCTCGAACAAATAATCCTAAAATTTGTAAGGAACCACAAAAGACCCTGAATAGCCAAAGCAACCTTGAAAAAAGAAAAACAAAGCTAGAGGTATCACAATTCTGGACTTCAAGTTATATTACAAAGCTGTAATGATCAAGACTGTATAGTACTGGCACAAAAATAGACACATAGATCAATGGAATGTAATAGAACACCCAGAAATGAACCCACACTTATATGATAAACTAGTCTTGGACAAAACAGGAAAGAATATCCATTGGGAAAAAGACTATCTCTTCAACAAACACTATTGAGAAAGCTGGACAGCAACATGCAAAAGTATGAAACTAGGCCACTTTCTTACATCATCCACAAAAATAAATTCAAAATGGATTAAAAGCTTAAATGTGAGACCTGAAATCATAAAAATCTAGAAGATAGCATAGACGATAACCTCTTTGACATCAACCATAGCAACTTCTTTAGATGTCTCCTGAGGCAAGGGAAACAAAAGCAAAAATAAACTATTGGGACTACATCAAAATAAAAAGCTTTAGTGCAGCAAAGGAAACAATTAACAAAACTAAAAGACAACCTACAGAAGGGGAAAAGATATTGGCAAATGACATATCTGATAAAGGGTTCGTATTCAAAATATATAAAGAACTTATAAAACTCAATACCAAAAAAATGAAAAACCTGATTTTTTTAAGAGCAGAAGACATGAATAGACATTTTTCCAAAGAAGACATCCAAATGGCCAACAGACATGTGAAAAGATGTCATCACTGATCATCAGGGTAATGCAAATCAGACCTGTGCTGTCTTCCATATTTGAAGACAGCTGTCAAGACCCAACCAAATCTTGTCTTTTTCTATTCTGATAGTTGTTGTTGGTGTTGGAAAGGGAGAGATGGTGAATCGTTTGTGGTAACAGACTAAAATCAATAAGTTAATCTATTCTCTTAATGTCTGTTCTAGCTATAACATTCTGATGACTCTGTGAAGGTGGACCAGTGACTTGGAAAAATTGGTCATTGGCTGTTGAACTCTTTGGGCATTCACACTTTTGTCCTTTCCAAGGAGAAAGAGAAAAGTCACAGTGAATGTCCTGGTCTAGGATTATAAAGAAATTACTATCATTCCTATTTCCCATATGACTTTTTCCTTTTGAGAGGTCAGTGTCAGCTTTAGATTACACAGCCTGATTGGTCTATATGAGAAAGGCCCAAGACCTTCCCAGCACAACCATACTCTCTGAGGATGCTTCCCAGATTCAAGGTCCCTGTGCATGGCCATGCAGAACAGGCACTGCACAAATCTAGACAGTGCTAGTCAACACATGCTATGATGTGATGGTTCCCCTGGAAATTGCATTGCCATAGTGCTGCCAAACTCCTGGTTCTTGAGTTACCTTAGTCTTACTTTACCTTATTTGACATTGTTCAGCAATCAGAGAGCTGGTCCTTTTCCTTAACACAAGTTCTCCCTACAACCGTCCTCTGGTACTCCCTTTCAATCCCACCATCCATGCCTCTGAGCCCTAATGGTAACATTTCCACATCATTCCCAGTTTTTTACTTTTTGATCTGTGGAAAGGCAGCTGCAGAGGAACAGAGAAATCTGAAGGATAAGGGCTGTTTGAAGCCAATTAGGTAAAGCTGGAACTCTTGCTGGCCACTGTAACTCTAGTGAACTGTGGCATCAGGGGTCCTTGTGATTTTCTACACTAGGTCTAGCTCTGTGATTCACTCTCAGCTGGTCGTGAACTCAATACAGATATATTCAAGGATTTCTTCTATTAGAAGTAGCCATCAAACCAGATGGACCTGTTATTTATTCATTTCTCTAGCAAATAGAATTAGGGACTGGTTTGGGAGGTTTGAGAAGAGTTACTATTTGAATCCTAAGTAGTTGCCATTAAGGAATTTGTAATCTACCATCCTGTTTTGTGTGTAGGCTGATATTAAACCTAAACTTGATATTAAACCTAAACAATTGAGGGAGGCAATTAGGTCATGAGTAAGCTTCTGAACTAAGCTTCAGAGGAGAAGTAGTCAAGAATTGGAAATATTCTCAATTAATACAAAGATGGATAATGAAAGATAATAATCTTTTTCTCTCTACAGATAGTTTTCAGTTCCAGACAAAATCATTCAGAAGTCAGGAGGCCTTCACAAGTGAACACTGCAGGTAAATGGAGATGCTGAGAGTGGGCTTGGGGGACAAGGAAGTGAGACACAGGTGACTATTAAAAGGGCCACTTGACTCACCTGCAGACCAGGAATGCCTCTGACCACCCAGGAGTAGTGACCCTTGTACGCAATCCAGAGTTCAAGTTAACAGAGAATTGGAAAGGCAATTTTTGATTTTTTTAGGGAAATTATTCCTTAGTGTTTAGGAGAAACTTCATATAATAGTTCTCGAATGCACTATACACATAGCAGATTTTTCTCTGCTATAAATTTGCCTTCTCAATTATGTTTGACCCCAGATGATATTAAAAGGAATTTACATTGCCTAATCGTGTGCCTCCTGACTTTCTAATGTCTAGCCTATCAATTTTAAATGTCCCTACCTTGAGTTCACCAGCCCCTCTAGAGTTTCCTGTCCTGCTTATCCAACTTGATTTCTTAGAGGTTTTCAAACAAAAATCTGTATTCTACATGAATCATCCCCACACTCACCTGTATATCTCTGCTCACACAATTATCCCTTTTTGAAATTCTAAGTGGCCTCCATATCCTTCTGCTTATCAGAGTGTTCAGTGATCTTCAAAACCCTCCTCAGTTTCCATCTTTTTTAACCATTCTGCCTCAGAGAGATCTAACCTCTTTCGAATTCATGGTGTTTATAGAGAGTGCATGGACTAGTAGTCAGAGAAGTGAGCTCTAGTTTGGTTCTATTCAGTAGCTGTGAGGTCATTCAGAAGTCACTGAAGCTTCCGAAGCCTCAATTGCCTCTTCAGTAAAAGGAGGGTAGTTTTTGCCTATCTGAAAGACAGTGTTATTGTAGGATAAGATGGTGTTGTATAAAATCATGTTCAAATGTGTTGACAAAGTTCAAATATGCTCATAGAGAAATTATTACTATTGCCTTGTATCATTTTCATGTTTATATTTTACACACTGTTAGTTTACTCCTCAGGTATAGTTGTTTCCCCATTTAGTCTGTGAGGTACTTAGATTGGCTATAGGTTTTTAAAAAATCCCTAATAGGGCTTTGACATTATAGATCAGGTCCCTGACTTTCAAAAACTTACGGAGTGATGGAGGAGAAGGCTAAACATAGAATTAATGAGCTATAAAGGAAGGCCTCCTGGAACAAGTGGCTTGGAGCCTGGTAATATGCCGAGAACAGTGGCTGCTTTGTGACCACTCTCTGTTCACCTTCTTCCCATAAAGAACAGAGGAAGAGTTCCTGGATCAAGTGAACAGGAAGCTGTCTCAGGCCAGCCCCGAGAAAGACATGTTGACCACCAAGCCCTGTCACTGTGAGGATATCCTGAAGTTAGTGCTCTCACCACTCATCCACCACTGCCTGGTCATTGGAGAAACCACATGTGCATTTTATTACCTGCTGGAGGCTGCTGCTGCCTCCTTGGACCTATCAGATAATTACATGGTGAGCAAGCTCTGTTCCCTGCCCCTGAGCTGAGTCCTTTCACTTGGAGAAGTTGGTGGGGATTTCTTATGGTCAAGTCAGCTTGGGTGAAAAATGGAGCAAAGAGGAGAGAGAAAGGAGCTGGAAGGTGTTTAGGAGAAAACATGAAGTGGGAATGTCCAGTCCAAGAGCACCAAGCGCTGCTGGCCCTGCCCCTGACTTAGGTGTGCCATCCAGCTCCCCATTTCTAACTGTGAAACCACCCTGATTCCAATCCAAGTTTTGACTTCATCATAACCTTATTCCAGGCTTCGTCCTCATCGCACTACTAGGGTCATCTGAATCTTAATCTTGTTTCTCCATCCCTTGTCTTGTTTGGAGGCCTTCCTTTATTTGAAGAAGGCAAGCAGTCTTCTGGGGCAGCCCTCAGCATTCTCATTTTTGAAAAATCACAAGGTGAAGATCTGTCAGTTTGAGGAGGCCACTTTCTGCTGTCTTCGGTCAGAGGTAAAGTCAGGGCAGGACCCTGAAGTTTGAGTTGTTTCTCCTTGAGGGTTACCCCATTATTCCCTTTAAAAATCTTTGTGACTTTTGCATGCAACTATAAATGTGATAATGTGAGAGAAGGTTTTACAAATTCCAATCATAGCAATACACAATATGTAGAAAGTGAAAAGAGCTCCATGCTGCCCCCAGCATAGTTAATAATGTGCATATTCCACCAGAAATATACACATAGGCATATCATTATTATTTTCTATTGTTTTTAAAAATCATATTCTACATTCTCTTTCTTCTGCAGCTGACTTTTATTCTTGACAGTATAGACTGAACATTTTTGTATATTAGTGTGCATCCAGTTACAGCTGCCAAGCACTCCCTTGTATGCTTATATCAAAGATTAATCAGTCCGTTCTTCACGTGCATTTAGGTTGTCTCTAATTTGAGATTATTACAAGGATTACTACAGTGATTATTCTTGTATATATCTCTTTCTTCCTTGTAAAAATGTTTCTGTAACAGAAATTTCCAGGGGGAGAAATGCTAAGGTGGAAGATAGGAATGATTTTACATTTAATAAATATATTGCCAAATTGTCCATCAAGATTACACATCTTCCTTGACTTGTGATGGGGTTACATCTCAATAAACCCATAATAAGTTGAAAATATCATGTAGCCAAATCTAATATATCTATCACAAGTTGAAAATGCATTTAATACACCTAACCTACCAAACATCTTAGTTCAGCCTGGCTAATCTTAAACATAGTGAGAACACTTATATTAGCCTACAGTTGGGCAAAATTATCTAACACAAAGCCTGTTTTAGAATAAAGTGTTGAGTATCTCATGGAACTTATTGTGTACAATACTGAAAGTGAAAAATAGAATGGTTATATGGGGACAGAATGATTGTTGTATCAGTCGTTTACCCGTATGATCCAATGGGTGACAGGGAGTGTACCCACTGCTGCCACCCAGCATCGTGATAGAGTATCATACCATACATATAATGCTACCCCAGGAAAAGATCAAAATTCAAAGTCAGCCTTCTGACAAATGTGGGAGATGAGAAAAGAGGGTGTTTTATCCACAGCCATATTTTCTCACTCCTTTACCCACACACGGTTCTACTGGTGCTGGTTAGTGTGGCACAGCCCTATGGTGCCCTTACTCTGACGCCTCAGTGGCCTGAGTTCTAGCCCTAAATGAAAGAGCCAGTGTATTATGTCCAGAGCTTACAGAGTTTACATTGTTGTTTCTCATTTTCTCATCTCCAGGTCTGTTTCAACATGGGACAGATCACCTTGGCCAAAAAATTGGCCAGGCAAGCCCTTCGACTGCTGAAAAGGAATTTCCCTTGGACCTGGTTTGGTGTCCTTTTCCAAACATTCCTAGAAAAATATTGGCGTTCCTGTTCCCTAAGCCAACCTCCAAACAACCCCAGTGAGAAGTGAGGAGCCTGGCCAAGTCATCCGGTCCCTTTAGGACCACAGAGAACTAAACTGGGACCAGGCGTGGAGTATTGCCTCTATTGACCTAAGACTCCTCCTCTTCCAAGCATATGGCAGTTCCGGTTCCTCTACCTTACTCTCTGAACCAATAAAATATAGCAGAATGAGGACTTCTTTTGGTTTTGAAGCCTGGTGTTACCCTATGTTTTTCAAATAAAAATACATATTACCCTGTCTTTTTCAAATCAAGATACATATATGTATGTGTGTATATACATATATATACATATATATAGCAATTTAATATTATTTCTGATATATATACAAAACACTAAATTGCTGCCCAGTTATTAAACTGTAATAACTTATAGGAAATATATTCAAAATAGCAATTCAAAGAATGAACCCTTTAAAAACACTTCTTTGAATTTTTCCAATCAAGAAGGATGATTTGATTTGAGGAACCTGGCTGGCTTAGTAAGAGCACAGGACTCTTAATCTCAGGGACATGAGTTCAAGTCCTATGCTAGATGTGGGGCCTACTTTGAAAAAAAAAAAAAGGATGATTTAAAAAGGTTTATGGGGCTAGAAGCAATGGGATCCCAGGAACATGTCTGAGTTTGAAAGCCTGTAGAAGGCCCCTTGATGAATAGATTTGGATTTTTGTGGGGAGGGATAGTTGGGCACTGGTGCAGACTAAGGGCATACTAAGCGCTCTGTGCTTCACAGCAGCAAGAAGAAGCTGGCAGTCCTGCAGCAGCAGGTACACTGCCTCTCCCTGCTCTGGCAGCTCTATAACCTGGAGACCACAGCCAGCAGCCACAGGTTTGCCTGCCTCGCCACTCTTATGCAGAAGAATTCTGCTGAGGAGTTTGCAAATGAAGCCCAGGTAGGCAAATCCTTGCTTCACCTCTGGACCTCACTCAGAAACCTGAGACGCAGGGAGAGAGATTCCTGAGTTTAGCTTGGCTCTACAATAACCCAGACTTAATGAGACATACTGATCATATGTTTGAGCAGCATTTCTCATATTGCAGCTTTTAGATGGGTTTCCAGGTGTGGCTGTCTATGAGTTCCCTGAACTGAATGTCAGCTTTGGTTGTATATTCAAAAACACTTGGGGAGTGGAGGGAGGTAGGGAACTGGTCATAGCTTTCATTGGATTCTTAAAGAAGTCCATGACCTAAAAAAAGGATTCAAATTGCTGACTTAGGAAAAAAGAAGGAATGGAAATGTCTTCTTAATTTTAGTGTCCATCTATCTATCTCTCTTTTTTATCCATCTGTTCAATAAATATTTGATGAACACCCATTATGTACCGGGCACTGATCCTGGCTCCAGGGAAACAGACAAGAAGAGATCAGTGAAATATATGGAATGTTAGGTGATAATAAATGCAGTGGAGAAATATTAAGTGGAGTCAGGGGCCCGTGGGGTTCTGGGAGCTGGGCGTGGGGTACAGTTTTAAACAAGGTGGTAGGAAAATCCTCAACGAGCCAGTGACATTTGGGCAAATATCTGAAGGAGGTGAGGAAGAAAGCCACATGGCTATCAGGGAGAATAGTAGACAGGCAGAAGGCAGTGTGATGCACAAGGTATGCTGCCCATGTTTGAGGAACAGTGAGGAAGCCACTGTGACTAGAAGGGAGAAGACAGAACCAGGAGGTGACCAGAGAGAGCCAGGGGAAGGTGGATGGCAGATGGTGCAGGCCTGTAGGCCACTATAGGAGTTTGGACTTTACAGAAGATGGGAAGCAAGTGGTAGGTTCTGAAAAGAGGAGTGACAGAGTCTACTTTTATTTCAATAGGATCATTCTTTCTGCTGTATTGAGAATCAGTTGACGGAGGGAAGAGAGGAAGCAGGGAGGTAAATTAGGAGGCTATCGCAGCAATACAGGCAAGAGATAGTTGGCTTGGATTGTTGTGGTGGCAGAGAAAGCAGGAGGAGTGGTCTTCTGTTAGGAGAGAACCAATAAGATTCACTAAGTTGATGAGTTCTGGGATGGGAAAGAAAGAAGAGTCAAGGATAATCCCACGATTTGCAACCTGGACTTCTGGAGAGATAGAGACGCTCTTAGTTAGGATGGGGCAGTCTGAACAAGAAACATATTTGGGGGGAGATTGGAGCCAGGTTTTAGACATGTTTGAGATGCTTATTAGACATCTAGATGGAGAAGTTAAGTAAGCAGTTGAATATGCAAATGTGGGGTCCATGAGAGAGGTCAGGGAACTGGAAATAGAATTGTAAGGGTTATCCGTGTGTAAAAAGTATTTAAAGCCATGAAACTAAGTGAGATCTCCCAAGGGAATGAGCCAAGGTCCAAACTTAACAGCTCCAAGATTAAGAGGTCAGGGTCATAAAGAGAAATTGGCAAAAGAAACTGAGCAGTTGCCAAGAGAATATGATGTCCTCAAAATGTAGTGAAGACAGTGTTTGAAGAAGAGAGTCATTGATGTCAAATGTGCACATACTTATAACCGACATGTAGGCAGCAGTTCTGAAGAGTTCCAAGGAACGAGAATCAGAGGCCTTCGTTAGAGAAAACATAGAAGTGCAGTTTGGCCAGTGTTTTGAAGAGAAGGTCCAAGACTGGAGAAAAAGGGGGGCAGGTAAAAAAAGCATTTGTTTAAAGATCAGGCAGTGGGAAAGATCAGATCAGAAGTGTGAGGGCGAGAAGGAGTGTGTTTTCACAGCGGGAGTTGGGGAGAGTGATAGGGACTCCAGCAGGCCCCGATTACGTGGGCAGCAAGGCCCCATTGTGGGCTCTTCATGCAGGAAAGGGACATGATGGAAGTGTAGCAGGAATGTACAGTAGGAACATTTTGCCCCATGTTTGTTGTCCTACAGGTTGTCTCTACCTATGTGGCCCTATCCCAGTTCTCCCAGAATACGGGTGACAGGGACAAGTGGCTGCACTGTGAGCAGATGGCCATTCAGAAAAGCAGCCTATGCTGGTTCTCCAGGGAGGGATTGCTGGCCACAGCCCAGCTCATGCAGGCCTTGGCCTACACCAAGCTCTGCCTCGGCCATCTGGACTTCTCCATCAAGCTGGGTAATGGGGCTTGGCGCTGGTGGGCCTAAGGCTCTTAGAGAGGCCAAGTTCACCACTAGGCCTCACACAGTGCTCTTTCACCTCCTTAGGTTTTCAAGCTCATGAGATATGCAGACACCTCAAGAAACCAGCTCTGGAGAATCTGGTTCTCTCAGTTCTCTTCAGATCTGCATTTCTGAAGAAGAAGTATTAAGAGCATTTACTGCTATTTGTATTTGTTGCCTAAGAGGGGAGGGTATGATCTTCAAAAGAAGTTTGAAATGGAGGGGGAGACACGGTTCCATTTCTTACAGCCAGTGCTGTCTCTTCTCTAGTCACTCCAGGAAGCCGTCTTAAGTGTGGGGCTTGGGAGTGGAAATGCATATTCATCCTCCTTCCCACCCCCACTTTGACCCCCTTCCCTTCCTCCTTCATTTCTTCACAAAGAGGTAGGGATTGCAACAGCTCAAGGAAGAACCTAGAAACTGACTCAGAGGCATTTGCCCACTTCCTTTGCTGAGAATCAGGTCTGATCTCAAGCACACATAATTTCTGTATTAAATAGAACTAAGGCGAGGAGATCTGGGGGATGTTAGACTACTTTGGAGATGTAAGATCCCCTCCTCTCCTCTACCATCCTCCTCACTCCCTAGTGGGTCCCAGTGGCTCTGTCTCTTGGCAGATTTGATCTGTGTGTCCATGTGCTGGAGCGTCAATGGGTGCTCATTTCCCACGGTCATGATGTCCTTGGCCTGGCCTGCTTCTATTCTGCTTGCTTAGATCTGCTGCTCTACGGAGAAGGTAAATCTTGTGCAGGGCTCTGCTATATTCCCGAAGGATTCAGACCTCAGCGCCCTGTGTTTGGAACACAGGTAGTCATGAGCCTCTCCCTTGGGCATGGCCCCTGCTCCTAGTCCCTGGTTCCTTAAAATCCAGGAACCACATTGTGATTCAGGGTGTCTGTGTTTCAGGTGTTGTCTGCTCCCCTATACCACATACCTTCTATACCAGTTCCTATGCTGACAACTGACCTCAGCCTGGTTACCTTGTCTGTCCACAGGATTGCTGTGTCGGCCCTTTGGCGAGTGTCTGCATTTCATTCAACACTGTGAGCACAGCTGCATTCTAAACTCTCAGAGTAATGTCATGCTGGGGGTCCACTCATCTCTGGCCATGTGGTAATGTGGGGTACCAGAGTCTCACTCAGTGGGAAAGGGTAGAAACTTAAGGACATCATGGGGTCATTTAAGCTACTGCCTTTTACCCCTCCAGGCAGGGGGGTATTCTGCATCAGTCCCTATTCCTAAAGACCTTTACCTCCTACCCCCTCCCATCTTATTAAAAGGGTTCTTCTTGTCCCTGGGCAGGTTTGGGTCTATAGCTTTAGGGTTAAGTTTAAGGTTACATTTAAGTGCTGGATGTCCCACAGTCTCCATTTAAGTCCCCTTCATGTGAGTTAGTAGCCTTGGCCACTGGCCCACATCACAGTTCTGACTGTCCAGGAGATCTTACAGCCTTAAAGAAGTGATGGCTCAGGGGATGGAGCTGAGAGCTGTGATTCTTCCCTCTAGGTTTGCCCAGGACTCCCAGTGGAATCTCTTTGAGCACCACTTCTCCAAGGCTCGCCAGTTGGTGAAAAGAACCAATGCCTCACTATTTGGTTCACATGGTTTTGTCCGATTCCTGGAGTGCCATGTGCTAATGTTACAAAAAATGCCAGACAGTGTCTTCATGCACACTCTGCCAGAGACTTGCAGCCAAACCCTCAAGGTACCTGTTTCTCTACTGTCCTTCACCTGTCACCTAAGTTCTAGTTTGGTCCTGTGGTACCCTTTTTGTTACCTGCATCTCTCCCTTATTCTTCTCCTTGCTGCTTCTGTCTCTCTTTCCTTGTCAAACACTTTTTTCTTCCACCTAGAAAATCTTTCCATGTACCTCATGTACCCTCCCAGATAATCTTGCATGTAGGCCAGGACTGGATTCCCTGACTTTCTGCCTTTGCACAGCTACTACCCACTACCACTAAAATGTTAACATTTAGTACTTCTCAGTGGACCCACTCTGGCTCAGTTTGACACATCTTCCTACAGCCCTTCTTTCTGCATCTAAGGCATTCTGGTTAAACCCTAGCTCAAAACCAACTCTCTGGGACTGCTCTGCCATGAGTGCCTCCTCTCTGACCCCCAAAGCCTGGGCACATAACTGACTGGGCACTGTCCTAGGTCCTGGTGGAGCAGAGCGGAGGAAGGACAAATCCATCCTTGACCTCATGGAGTTTCTTCTCCTTCCAGTACTGTAAGGAGTTCTTCTCTCGGTGTGTGACCTGCCCAGTCTATCACCAGTGGGTCTCTGAGCTTAAAGCCTCTGTAATGAGATATGGAAAGAGAGAATCCATGTCCTCGACTAACATCATCAGACCTTTTGACACCTGCTTGGCCAGGATTTGGATAGAGGGAGAATACCTGGAGGAAAACCACTCCTTTGGAGGACATTTAGGAATACAGAGTAAGCATTCATTCCTTGAACCCTAGCCTGAGAGACGTCACAGACAGGTCTGGACCCTTACAGGCAGCTAAAGGCTGCTCCAAAGAAAGAAGGGATGCAAAGCTATGAGGAGTTAGTCCTTGTCCACAGGTAATTATCATCCTCTCACTGGTACCAGGCCCACCCCAGACAGACAGGGCCCTTTTCTCAGCCCTTTGTTCCAGCATCTGTAACCCATAAGCAGAGAAAATTCCTCCTTGATCCCAGCTTAAATAACTAAATTGTTTCTATGGAGGAGCTGGATGGTCACTAAGGGAGAAAGAAGGCTTAAGAATCCACAGTGTAATGTCTATGAAGGTAAATGGTAAGATGTGGGCAAGAAAAAGAGGAAAGTTTATAGTTCTTCCCTTGGGGCCCAGCAAATCTCCTTTTCTAGGCCATGAGTTAGATTTGTAATTGCTGAGACATTCTTTGGGATTTGGGATATTTTTTATGTTCCTCTTTCAGGATTTGACAGAATGGCTGATGTCAAGGAGAATAAGAATGAAGAAGAAATTCAAGAATGTACATGTTAAAAAAAAAAGCCATCTAAAGGGACCATGGTTTTCTTGTTGTATATAACACAAAGAAATGACCCAAGTTCTCCTTTTGAAGATACTGTATAGTGGACATATTCAACATATTACCCTTTTACAGTAACTACTATCTATAGCTTTGTCAAAATAAAAGCCTATGTTTCTGAAGCATGAAACTTAGACCTTTCTTAACTCTTAACAGTCATTGGAACAAGTGAGGAAGAAATCAGAAGCAGCATAGAATGGAGGCCTGGGAGGCTTTGAGATGGACAGATTGCTTCTTCTATAAGGCAAGATCCATTAGCAAATGGAAAACACAGCCCTAATGCAGAGGGTGTGGTTACTTATGGAAAGCTGGCAAAACAAGTGCTTTGATGTCACCCTCTTGGCACAGATAGGGTGATAGGCTCCTAAGAAGTTGAGGAATCTTCTAAGAGGTTCAGAGGGCTGTGGGAATCCACGTCTCTTTTGGGGATTCCTACATGAAACTCAAATTGCCAACGTGTACATGAGTCTAGCTCTCTTCTTTCTTTATTCTCCCTTTCTAGAGCTGCTGCCTTTAACCTTTATCTGTTTGATGGCCTTTCTTAGACTGAGCCTGATCTTCCTACTGATTTTTTTACACTTTATAACTCAATCATCTAGTGCTTGAAATACATTCTTTAAATCCTTTTATCTACTCTGTGAAGCAAGTACTTTTTAAAAAAGATTTTATTTTATTTATTCATGAGAGACAATGAGAGACAATGAGAGAGATTGAGAGAGAGAGAGAGAGAGAGAAGCAGGGAGCCCGACGTGGGACTCCATCCCTGGTCTCCAGGATCACACCCTGGGCCAAAGGTGGCGCTAAACCACTAAGCCACCTGGGCTGCCTGCAAGTACTTAATTTTATCTTCATATTACAGATGAAGAAACTGAAGCTTAGGAAAGTCTTACCCCAGGAGACACACAGTCACAAAATGATGGAGCTGGGATTTGAACTCAAATTTGATTCCAGAGTTCTGCACTAGGCTATAGAGACTTTCGTGGGACCTAGCCTATGGTAAGCTATCCTGTACCCAGTCTTCAATATTCTGTTCAAATGACCATGATCAGAACTTTAAGGACAAGCAGGGAGGTGTTTGGGAAAAGGAGCCCTGTATTGGCCACTTAAATCCTGCTGTCTGGTCTGTACTTTCCCTGTTCCCCCTCTCCCCTATTTCCCCTTTTTTTCCCACCTCTTATTTTTTTTTTTTAATTCATGATAGTCACACACACACAGAGAGAGAGAGAGAGAGAGAGAGATGCAGAGACACAGGCAGAGGGAGAAGCAGGCTCCATGCACCGGGAGCCTGATGTGGGATTCGATCCCGGGTCTCCAGGATCGCGCCCCGGGCCAAAGGCAGGCGCCAAACCGCTGCGCCACCCAGGGATCCCCTTTCCCACCTCTTATTACCCTCCTTCCTCTCCCTCTACTCCCTCTCTACTCCCCCTTCCATTCCTCTGTCTCTTATCTCCTTCTTCCTTAGTCCTTTTAACCTCTTTTCCTCCTCCACTTCTTTAAATTTCTGAGAGGCACCAGGGACTCTGGAGCCAGACAACCTGGGTTCAAATTCTAATTCTGCTATTTATTTGCTGTGTTAGCATAAATTTATCTTCTTTATGCTTCAGTTTCCCTTTCTGTAAATGAGGATAAAAACAGAATAAAGAACATTATTGTGATGATAAACATAAAACACTTAGAACAGTATTTGACACAAAGTAAGCACTCAATGAGTATTAGCTATTATTATCAATTTAATTTTTATATTTAAATACAGATTATACAGTAATGTGGCAGTTTTCAGAAGGAACAAAGTGTCTAACAGTGAAAGTCTTTCCCATTCCTGCCCTCCAGCCACTAGTCCCTCCTCCCCAGAGCTGATCTGTGTTACCACTTCTTTGTGTATCCTTGCAAAATTATTTGTGCACCTACAAGCAATAGCATATTTACTGCACCCTTCTTTCCCACAAATAGTACTAACTAGTCAATTGTGTTGCTCTTTCCTTTTTCTCTTTTCTTTTCTTTTCTTTTCTTTTCTTTTCTTTTCTTTTCTTTCCTTTCCTTTCCTTTCCTTTCCTTTCCTTTTCTTTCTCTCTCTCTCTCTCTCTTTCTTTCTCTCTTTCTATTTTTTTGCAATTTTTTCCCTTTTGGCAATTTTTATAATTGAAATAGAACCCATCCTTTCAGAAGGGGAAGTGGGTGGGAAGATAGGGTGACTAGGTGATAGGCATTAAAGAGGGCACACGATGAGATGAGCACTGTGTGTTATATTTCATGTTCACAAATTGAATTTAAATAAAATTTTTTAAAAATTGAAAAGAATCCACCCTTTAAAAAGACAGTTCAGTGGCTTTTAAATTTTTTATTTCTTTTTTTATAGTGTTCAATAATCTATCAGTTGTGTATAATACCCAGTGGCTTTTAGCATATCACAAAATTATGCAACCATCGCCACTATCTAATTTCAACATTTTTATCACTCCAAAGAACTGGGAACTCTCTGCCCATTAGCAGTCCCTACACAATCCCTCTTCTCCCAGCCCCTAGTAACCATCTGTCTCTATGTACTTACCTTTTCTGGACATTTCATATAAATAGAATCATTATATATGCCCTTTGTGTCTGGCTTCTTCCACTTAGCATAATCTTTCCAAGGTTCATCCATGTTGTTGTAGCATTCCTTTTTATGATTGGATAGCATTATATTGTATAGATCACACTTCATTTATCCATTCACACCAGCTTATGGACACATGGGTTGTTTCCACTTTTTGACTGTTATGAATAATACTAGTATAAACATCTGTGTGTAAGCTTTTGTATGAACATATATTTTCAAATCTCTTGAGTATATACCGATGAATGGAATTATTGGGTTATACAGAAACTCTGTGTCTAACTTTGTAAGGAGCTGTCAAACTGTTTCCCAAAGTTGCTATTGTATTTTATAGTCCCATCAGCAATGTGTGAGGATTCCAGTTTTCCACAGACTCACCTGGTTAACATGTGTTACTGCTTCTCTTTTTTTAAGATTTTATTTATATATTTTGAGAGAGAGAGAGAGCATGAGCAGAGGGGAGGGTCAAAGGCAGAGGGAGAGAGAGAAAATCTCAAGCAGACTCCATACTGGTCATGGAGCCCAGTGTGGGGCTCAATCTCATGACCCTGAGATCATGACCGGAGCTGAAACCAAGATTCAAACGCTCAGCTGACTGAGCCACACAGGTGCCCCTACTTCTCTTTTTGATATAGGCATTCTCGTGGATATAAAGTGGCATCTTATTGTGACGTTGATTTGCATTTCCTTTATGCCTAATGATATCAAACATTTTTATGAGCTTATTGGCCATTTGTCAATCTTCTTGGGAAATGTCTTTTGGAATCCTCCGCTCATTTTTTATTAGGTTACATGTCTTTTTATTGTTGAGATTAAAGAGTTTTTTTTTTTTTTTTTATTGGTGTTCAATTTACTAACATACAGAATAATACCCAGTGCCCGTCACCCATTCACTCCCACCCCCCGCCCTCCTCCCCTTCTACCACCCCTAGTTCGTTTCCCAGAGTTAGCAGTCTTTACGTTCTGTCTCCCTTTCTGATATTTCCCACACATTTCTTCTCCCTTCCCTTATATTCCCTTTCACTATTATTTATATTCCCCAAATGAATGAGAACATATAATGTTTGTCCTTCTCCGACTGACTTACTTCACTCAGCATAATACCCTCCAGTTCCATCCACGTTGAAGCAAATGGTGGGTATTTGTCATTTCTAATAGCTGAGTAATATTCCATTGTATACATAAACCACATCTTCTTTATCCATTCATCTTTCGTTGGACACCGAGGCTCCTTCCACAGTTTGGCTATAGTGGCCATTGCTGCTAGAAACATCGGGGTGCAGGTGTCCCGGCGTTTCATTGCATTTGTATCTTTGGGGTAAATCCCCAACAGTGCAATTGCTGGGTCGTAGGGCAGGTATATTTTTAACTGTTTGAGGAACCTCCACACAATTTTCCAGAGTGGCTGCACCAGTTCACATTCCCACCAACAGTGTAAGAGGGTTCCCTTTTCTCCGCATCCTCTCCAACATTTGTTGTTTCCTGCCTTGTTAATGTTCCCCATTCTCACTGGTGTGAGGTGGTATCTCATTGTAGTTTTGATTTGTATTTCCCTGATGGCAAGTGATGCAGAGCATTTTCTCATGTGCATGTTGGCCATGTCTATGTCTTCCTCTGTGAGATTTCTGTTCATGTCTTTTGCCCATTTCATGATTGGATTGTTTGTTTCTTTGGTGTTGAGTTTAATAAGTTCTTTATAGATCTTGGAAACTAGCCCTTTATCTGATATGTCATTTGCAAATATCTTCTCCCATTCTGTAGGTTGTCTTTGAGTTTTGTTGACTGTATCCTTTGCTGTGCAAAAGCTTCTTATCTTGATGAAGTCCCAATAGTTCATTTTTGCTTTTGTTTCTTTTGCCTTCGTGGATGTATCTTGCAAGAAGTTACTATGGCCGAGTTCAAAAAGGGTGTTGCCTGTGTTCTTCTCTAGGATTTTGATGGAATCTTGTCTCACATTTAGATCTTTCATCCATTTTGAGTTTATCTTTGTGTATGGTGCAAGAGAGTGGTCTAGTTTCATTCTTCTGCATGTGGATGTCCAATTTTCCCAGCACCATTTATTGAAGAGACTGTCTTTCTTCCAATGGATAGTCTTTCCTCCTTTATCGAATATTAGTTGCCCATAAAGTTCAGGGTCCACTTCTGGATTCTCTATTCTGTTCCACTGATCTATGTGTCTGTTTTTGTGCCAGTACCACACTGTCTTGATGACCACAGCTTTGTAGTACAACCTGAAATCTGGCATTGTGATGCCCCCAGATATGGTTTTCTTTTTTAAAATTCCCCTGGCTATTCGGGGTCTTTTCTGATTCCACACAAATCTTAAAATAATTTGTTCTAACTCTCTGAAGAAAGTCCATGGTATTTTGATAGGGATTGCATTAAACGTGTATATTGCCCTGGGTAACATTGACATTTTCACAATGTTAATTCTGCCAATCCATGAGCATGGAATATTTTTCCATCTCTTTGTGTCTTCCTCAATTTCTTTCAGAAGTGTTCTATAGTTTTGAGGGTATAGATCCTTTACATCTTTGGTGAGGTTTATTCCTAGGTATCTTATGCTTTTGGGTGCAATTGTAAATGGGATTGACTCCTTAATTTCTCTTTCTTCAGTCTCATTGTTAGTGTATAGAAATGCCACTGACTTCTGGGCATTGATTTTGTATCCTGCCACGCTACCGAATTGCTGTATAAGTTCTAGCAATCTTGGGGTGGAGACTTTTGGGTTTTCTATGTAGAGTATCATGTCATCGGCGAAGAGAGAGAGTTTGACTTCTTCTTTGCCAATTTGAATGCCTTTAATGTCTTTTTGTTGTCTGATTGCTGAGGCTAGGACTTCCAGTACTATGTTGAATAGCAGTGGTGAGAGTGGACATCCCTGTCTTGTTCCTGATCTTAGGGGAAAGGCTCCCAGTGCTTCCCCATTGAGAATGATATTTGCTGTGGGCTTTTCATAGATGGCTTTTAAGATGTCGAGGAATGTTCCCTCTATCCCTACACTCTGAAGAGTTTTGATCAGGAATGGATGCTGTATTTTGTCAAATGCTTTCTCTGCATCCAATGAGAGGATCATATGGTTCTTGGTTTTTCTCTTGCTGATATGATGAATCACATTGATTGTTTTACGGGTGTTGAACCAGCCTTGTGTCCCAGGGATAAATCCTACTTGGTCATGGTGAATAATTTTCTTAATGTACTGTTGGATCCTATTGGCCAGTATCTTGTTGAGAATTTTTGCATCCATGTTCATCAGGGATATTGGTCTGTAATTCTCCTTTTTGGCGGGGTCTTTGTCTGGCTTTGGAATTAAGGTGATGCTGGCTTCATAGAACGAATTTGGAAGTACTCCATCTCTTTCTATCTTTCCAAACAGCTTTAGGAGAATAGGTATGATTTCTTCTTTAAACGTTTGATAAAATTCTCCTGGGAAGCCATCTGGCCCTGGACTCTTGTGTCTTGGGAGGTTTTTGATGACTGCTTCAATTTCCTCCCTGGTTATTGGCCTGTTCAGGTTTTCTATTTCTTCCTGTTCCAGTTTTGGTAGTTTGTGGCTTTCCAGGAATGCGTCCATTTCTTCTAGATTGCCTAATTTATTGGCGTATAGCTGTTCATAATATGTTTTTAAAATCGTTTGTATTTCCTTGGTGTTGGTAGTGATCTCTCCTTTCTCATTCATGATTTTATTAATTTGAGTCTTCTCTCTCTTCTTTTTAATAAGGCTGGCTAATGGTTTATCTATCTTATTAATTCTTTCAAAGAACCAACTCCTGGTTCTGTTGATCTGTTCCACAGTTCTTCTGGTCTCAATTTCGTTGAGTTCTGCTCGAATCTTTATTAACTCCCTTCTTCTCTTGGGTGTAGGATCTATTTGCTGTTTTTTCTCTAGCTCCTTTATGTGTAAGGTTAGCTTTTGTATTTGAGTTCTTTCCAGTTTTTGAATGGATGCTTGTATTGCGATGTATTTCCCCCTTAGGACTGCTTTTGCTGCATCCCAAAGATTTTGAACAGTTGTATCTTCATTCTCATTAGTTTCCATGAATCTTTTTAATTCTTCCTTAATTTCCTGGTTGACCCTTTTATCTTTTAGCAGGATGGTCCTTAACCTCCATGTGTTTGAGGTCCTTCCAAACTTCTTGTTGTGATTTAGTTCTAATTTCAAGGCATTATGGTCCGAGAATATGCAGGGGACAATCCCAATCTTTTGGTATCGGTTCAGACCCGATTTGTGACCCAATATGTGGTCTATTCTGGAGAAAGTTCCATGTGCGCTTGAGAAGAATGTGTATTCAGTTGAGTTTGGATGTAAAGTTCTGTAGATATCTGTGAAATCCATCTGGTCCAGTGTATCATTTAAAGCTCTCGTTTCTTTGGAGATGTTTTGCTTAGAAGACCTATCGAGTATAGAAAGAGCTAGATTGAAGTCACCAAGTATAAGTGTATTATTATCTAAGTATTTCTTCACTTTGCTTAATAATTGATTTATATATTTGGCAGCTCCCACATTCGGAGCATATATATTGAGGATTGTTAAGTCCTCTTGTTGAATAGATCCTTTAAGTATGATATAGTGTCCCTCTTCATCTCTCACTACAGTCTTTGGGGTAAATTTTAGTTTATCTGATATAAGGATGGCTACCCCTGCTTTCTTTTGAGGACCATTCGAATGGTAAATGGTTCTCCAACCTTTTATTTTCAGGCTGTAGGTGTCCTTCTGTCTAAAATGAGTCTCTTGTAGACAGCAAATAGATGGGTCCTGCTTTTTTATCCAGTCTGAAACCCTGCGCCTTTTGATGGGGTCATTAAGCCCGTTCACATTCAGAGTTACTATTGAGAGATATGAGTTTAGTGTCATCATGATATCTATTCAGTCTTTGTTTTTGTGGACTGTTCCACTGAACTTCTTCTTAAAGGGGAATTTTAAGAGGCCCCCTTAAAATTTCTTGCAGAGCTGGTTTGGAGGTCACATATTCTTTTAGTTGCTGCCTGTCTTGGAAGCTCTTTATCTCTCCTTCCATTTTGAATGAGAGCCTTGCTGGATAAAGTATTCTTGGCTGCATGTTCTTCTCATTTAGGACCCTGAATATATCCTGCCAGCCCTTTCTGGCCTGCCAGGTCTCTGTGGAGAGGTCTGCTGTTACCCTAATACTCCTCCCCATAAAAGTCAGGGATTTCTTGTCTCTTGCTGCTTTAAGGATCTTCTCCTTATCTTTGGAATTTGCAAGCTTCACAATTAAATGTCGAGGTGTTGAACGGTTTTTATTGATTTTAGGGGGGGATCTCTCTATTTCCTGGATCTGAATGCCTGTTTCCCTTCCCAGATTAGGAAAGTTTTCAGCTAGAATTTGTTCAAATACATATTCTGGCCCTCTGTCCCTTTCGGCGCCCTCGGGAACCCCAATTAAACGTAGGTTTTTCTTCCTCAGGCTGTCGTTTATTTCCCTTAATCTATCTTCATGGTCTTTTAATTGTTTGTCTCTTTTTTCCTCAGTTTCTCTCTTTGCCATCAACTTGTCTTCTAGGTCACTCACTCGTTCTTCCACCTCGTTAACCCTCGTCGTTAGGACTTCTAGTTTGGATTGCATCTCATTCAATTGATTTTTAATTTCTGCCTGATTAGCTCTAAATTCTGCAGTCATGAAGTCTCTTGAGTCCTTTATACTTTTTTCTAGAGCCACCAGTAGCTGTATAATAGTGCTTCTGAATTGGCTTTCTGACATTGAATTGTAATCCAGATTTTGTAACTCTGTGGGAGAGAGGACTGTTTCTGATTCTTTCTTTTGAGGTGAGGTTTTCCTTCTAGTCATTTTGCTCAGTGCAGAGTGGCCAAAAGCAAGTTGTATTGGGAAAAAGAGAAAAAGAGAGGAGAGAAAGAAGGAAAGAAAAGAGAAAGAGAAAAAAAAAGAAAAAAAAAGGGAAGAAAAAGAAAAAAAAAATGAGAAAAAAAAAAAAAAGAAAAAGAGAAAGAAAAAGAAAGGAGAAAAAAAGGGGGTGGGGGAAGGAAACAAATCAAAAAGCAAAACAAAACAAAAACAAAAACAAAAACAAAAACAAACAAACAAAAAAAGAACCACCGGGGAGTATCTTCTGATTCTGTGTACTTTAAGTCCCTTGGCTTCTCCTGGAAGTTGTCCGTCTAGCTGGTGTTCTGGGGGAGGGGCCTGTTGTGCTGATTTTCAGGTGTTAGCAGTTGGGGGAGCTGCTGTGCCCCTGCCTGGTGCAGGGCTCAGTGGGGGCTGTTCACCCCGTGAGGCCGCAGGAGGAACAGCCCCAGTGGCGGGGCAGCTCTGGAAACCTGGATTCAGCTCCGGCAGGAACTCCGTCTGCAGGGCCTGGAGGCTCCGGGGCGGGGCCGCTGATCTGCTCAGCTGGGGCAGGAGCGTCCTTGCTGTCCTGGGCCCTCCCGGCCTCTGCCTGTCCCGGGGGAGGCGGGATCCTGGGCTGTGTCCCGGCGCCCTGTGCTCCGGAGCCTGCGCTGGTGGATTCGCGCTCCCGGGCCGCGCAGCCCCCTCCGTGGAGCCGCCGCCCGAGCCCCTCCGAGCTGCTCCTGGAACCGCGCAGCCCCCTCCGCACGGAGCCTCTTCCTCTGCCCGAGCCCGGCCGAGCTGCTCCCGGGCCGCGCAGCCCCCTCCGCGGAGCTGCCGCCCAAGCCCCTCCGAGCTGCTCCTGGAACCGCGCAGGCCCCTCTGCACGGAGCCTCTTCTTCTGCCCGAGCCCCTCCGAGCTGCTCCCGGGGTCGCGCAGCCCCCTCCGCGGAGCCGCCGCCCGAGCCCCTTCAGCTGCTCCGGGTCCCGCCGGGTCCCGCCGTGCGCGCTGCAGCCCTTAGGGAGCTCGGCGCACTCTCCTGGGCGCGCAGTTGCTGTTACTGTCCCGGGGAGCCCGAGGGCATCCCCGCCCTCCTGGGTCCTGCTCCACCTCCCCGCGAGCCCCTTTCCCCCGGGAAGGTCGGTGCAGCTCCTGCTCCTCCGGGACGGGGCTCTCCTGTCCTGGGGACACTCGCCCCGGCCTCAGCCCGGCTCCTCGCAGGGCCCCTCCCCCTTGGAGGCCTTTGTTTCTTTACTTCTTTTTCCCCGTCTTCCTACCTTGATAGAAGCGCGAACTCTTCTCACTGTAGCATTCCAGCTGGTCTCTCTTTAAATCTCAGGCCGAATTCATAGATTTTCAGGATAATTTGAAGGTTTTCTAGGTGGTTTGGTGGAGACAGGTGATTTGGGGACCCTGCTCTTCCGCCATCTTGCTCCTCCCCAAGATTCTCGATTAAAGAGTTTTTAAAAGTATAATACTAGACCCTTATCAGATTTGATTTACACATATTTTCACTCATTCTGTGAATTGTCTTCACTTTCATGATGATACCATTTTGCAGCAAAAATGTATTAAGTTTTCATGAAGTACAATTTATCTGGTTTTTGGGTTACTTGTGCTTTAAGTGTTGTATCTTAGAAATCGTGAAGGTTTACACTTCTTTTTTTCTAAGAGTTTTATATAGTTTTAGCTCTTTTAGATCTTTGATTTATTTTGATTTATTTTTTGCATTTCCAAATTCTTTCTTTGCATGTGGTATCTACTTGTCTCAAAACTATTTGTTTAAAAGACTACTCTTTTCCCCCATTTAAATGACACTCTTGTTGACACACGGTTTTGTTAGATGTATGGGTCTACTTCTGAACTCTCAGTTCTGTCCCATTGTTCTCTGTGGCTCATGCCAGTACACACCATCTTGATGTAGCTTTGTAGTAAGTTTTAAAATCAGGAATATGAGTCCTCCAACTTTATCATTCTTTTTCAAGATTGTTAAAACAAGCAGCTAAAGCTGCTCAGGGCTCCTTGCATTTCCATATGACTTTTAGGATCAGCTTGTCAATTTCTACAAAAAGGGCAGCTGTAATTTTGATAGGGATTGAGTTGAATCTGTAAGTAAGTTGGGGAAGAATTGCTATCTTAACCATATTAAGTTTTCTGATCCATGAAAATGTCTTATCTTTTCCATATATTTAGGTCTCTTTTAATTTCCTTCAATAATGTTTTATAGTTTTCAATGTACAGATCTTGAACATTTTTGTTAAATTTATGCATAAATATTTTATTATTCTTAGTTCTGTTGTAATGGAATTGTTTTCTTAATTTCATTTTTGAGTTACT
Organism: Canis lupus baileyi; assembly: GCF_048164855.1. Lineage (NCBI taxonomy): Eukaryota > Metazoa > Chordata > Mammalia > Carnivora > Canidae > Canis > Canis lupus. The sequence goes on along the minus strand of NC_132844.1, from coordinate 62,652,868 downwards.
CACTACTAGTGCATAGAAATAAAACTGATTTTTGTATATTGATTTTGTATCCTATAACTGCTGAACTCAGTTATGAACTCTAAGTTTTTTTGTAGATTTTTAGGATTTTGTATATACAAGATCATATCATCTACAAATGGAAATAATTTTACTTCCTTTCCAATCTAGGTGCTTTTTATTTCTTTTTCTTGCCTAATTACACTTGCTAGAACCTATAGTACAGTATTGAATTAAAATGGCAAAAGTGGACATCTTTGTCTTGTCCTCAATCTTAGGGACAAAGCTTTTAGTTTTTTACCATTTTATTTTATTTTATTTTATTTAAAATATTCTATTTATTCATGAGACACAGAGAGAGAGAGAGAGAGAGAGAGAGAGAGAGAGGCAGAGACACAGGCAGAGGGAGAAGCAGGCTCCATGCAGAGAGCCCAACGTGGGACTTGATTCTGGGACTCCAGGATCATGCCCTGGGCCAAAGGCGGTGCTAAACCTCTGAACCACCCAGGCTGCCCAGTTTTTTATCTTTTTAAAGTATTAAGTTAGCTGTGAGTTTTTGTAAATGCCCTTTGTCAGGTTGAGGAAATTCCCAGATCCTCCTACTTTGTTGAGCATTTGTGTGATGATAGGGTATGGATTTTGCCAAATGCTTTTTCTATGTTGAGAGGATCATGTGTTTTTGTTCCTTTTTCTATTAATATGGTATATCTTAGTGATTTTAATGTATAAAAACAATTTTGTATTCCTGGGATAAATCCCATTTTTTCATGGTATATAATCCTTTCTATTTATTGCTAGGGCCTATTGGCTAGTATTTTGTTGAGGATTTTGGATCTCATTCATAAGAGAGATGTTGTTCAGTAGTTCTCTTGTGATCTCTTTGTCTGGTTTTTGCATCAAGGTAAAACTGGCCTCATTGAATGAGTTGATAAATGTTCCTGCCTCTTCCATTTTTTGGGAAGAATTTGTGAAGGATTGGTTTTAAAACTCTTTTAATGTTTGCTAGAATTCACCAGGAAACCATCTGGGCCTGGGCTTCTCTTTCTGGCAAGTTTTTTGATTATTAATTAAACTTTTTTACTTGTTGTAGATCTGTTGAGATTTTCTATTTAATCTTGAGTCAGTTTCAGTAGTTTGTGTCTTTCTAGGAATTCATCATTTCATCTAGGTTATCTATTTTGATGATAAACAATTGTCCACAATTTTCCTTATAATCCTTCTAATTTCATAAAGTCAGTAGTTCTCCTTCCACTTTCATTACTCATTTAGTAATATGAGTCTTCTCTTTGTTTTTTGTTTTGTTTTGTTTTGTTTTGTTTGGCTAAGAAAATAACCTCAGCTAAGATTTGTCAATTTTGTTAATCTTTTCAAAGAATCAACACTTAGTTTTGCTGGGTTTTTTTCTTTTTCTATTCTCTATTTCATTCATTTCTGCTCTAATCTTTACTATTTCCTTTCTTCTGCTTGCTTTGGGCTTAATCTGTCCTATTTCTAGTTGCTTCAGGTGGAAATTTAGGTTTTTGATTTGAGATCTTTATTCTTTTTTGATATAGGTGTATACAGCTATAAATTTCCCTCTAAGCACTGAGTTTGCTGAATCCTCTAAGCTTTGCCATGTTATGTTTTTGTATTCATTTCTCTTAAAGTATTTATAATTTCTCTTGTGATTTTTCTTTGACCCATTTGTTATTTAGAAGTGTGTTGTTTAATTTCCACATATTTGTGAGTTTCCAAAATTTCTTTTATTTCTAATTTCATTCCATTATACTCAGCATATTTTGTATGATTTCAATCCTTTTAAATTTATGGAGAACTTGTTTATAGCAGATATATAGCCTATTCTGGAGAATGTTACATGTATACTTGAGAAGAATATGTATTTTGCTGTTGTTGGGTGGAGTGTTCTACCGATGTCTGTTAAGTCTCCTCCCCCTCCTTGTCCCCTTCTTCTCTTCCTTCCCTCCTTCTCCTCCTTCAGAGAGAAAGAGAGCAAGCAGGGGGAGGGTCGAGACAGAGAGAGAGGGAGGGAGAGGATCCTAAGCAGGCGCCATGCTCAGTGCAGAGCCCAGTGCAGGGCTCAGTCTCATTGCCTGAAATGAAATCAAGAATTGATGCTTAACTGACAGCTACCCAGGTGCCCCTGGAAGAGAGAATTTAAGGAGGGCATGTGTTATGATGAGCACCAGGTGTTATATATAAGCAATGAACACTAAATTCTACTCCTGAAACCATATGACACTATATGTTAACTAGAATTTAAATAAAAGTTGGAGAAAAAAGAATAAAAAGAATTTTCTGAGTTCTTTAACCATTTTCTTTCTTTTTTTTTTTTTAACCATTTTCTTTTAAATCATTCTCAGTGTACTCTTAATTTGCATTTTTTCCCTTAGATGAAGTTAAACATCTTTACTGTGTTTATATTTCCTTTTTGTGTGAACTATATGTATATACCCTATTTAGTATTTGTTTTCTAATTGATTTATAGGGTTAAGGAAATGAGCCTGCTGCCTTTGTATGAGTTATAGCATTTTTCCTCATTTTGTGTTTTGTCTTTGTTTATTGTGCTTTTGTCATGGAAAAAATGGTCAGTCTTGACTTATTTTAATATGTCAGTTTTATTTAATAATATATATATGGCTTCTGAGTTTTGTATAATAATTTAAAGAGCATTTTCCTCACTAAGGTATTTTAACTATTTCCCCATGGTCTTTCAAGTATTTTTTTAAAAATCTATTTTATCAAGACATAATACGGGATGCCTAGGTGGCTCAGTGGTTGAGCATCTGCCTTTGGCTCAGGTCATGATCCCGGGGTCCTGGGATTGAGTCCTGCATTGGACTCCCCATGGGGAGTCTGCTTCTCCCTCTGCCTATGTCTCTGCCTCTCTCTGTGTCTCTCATGAATAAATAAATAAAATCTTTAAAAACCACACAAAATTTATGTGCAAGAAAGTGCAACTATTTTAATGATTAGTTTTGACAAATATATACACCCATGTAACTGCTACCACAGTCACAATAGAGAACATTTCAGTCACCCCAAAAACTTATTTCAGGCTTCTCTACACTCATTCTTCCCACCCCAACCACCACCACGAGCACAAAATACTCCTTTTTTTTCATTGTCTTTATATTTGTGATTATTTTTCACTTGTCATTTCTTATTTCATCCTTCTTTTTGAGTAAGTTAGCTAACACTTTGTCTCCTCATTTCATTTCAAAGAATAAGCTCTTTTATTTATGTATTAGTTATATAATTTTTTTCCTTTAAAATGAACTAGCAATTTGAGTAAGATGTTTAATTCTCTTTGAAGGTGTGACTTTTCCTCTGAGAACTTCTTTATCTGCATTCCAAATGTTCTGATATGGAACAATGGGCTTGTCATGTTACCTGCACTTTCTTTGCTTTGTTTTCATGTTTTTCTTATGACAAAATTTAGAAGATTTGTATTTTGATCTCAGAAGTTACTTTTATAACTCAGATTCTGGTTGGTAGTCATAGACTTCTACCATGAGCAATAATGGAATTAATATATTTCCCCTTCCTGTTTCCCTATTCTCTACCAGCCAATTGATCTTATAATTTTCCTTTGTATTGTTTAAATATACTTTTACTTCTGTTAGGTTCTAAAAGGTTTAAACTACAATTCAGACCAGAGTAAGTTTTTCCCAGAGGGGTTCTTTATAGACTTTATTCTGCCCTTCTCCTGCATTCTCTCCCCTCCCTCATCACCTCTCCTCCCCATCAGGGAAGTCCCTAGTCATCTTAGCCAGGGAAAATGAGGCCTTGGTTGATTGATGGGTGGGCAGCTTCTGCCTCCACAAGGGACAGAAGTAAATTTAGGTTCTGTTGCAGGCTGAGACTATCAGGGGAAGCTCAGAACATCCTGCCAGAGCTCCCTGAAAATAGCAACATTGGCCTTATCCAGCTGGACTCCAGGGGACAGACCCCGCCTATCCCTTCTCAGGTGCCTAAACTAAACTCAAAGCCCCTCCAGGTGGTGAAAACCTCTTTATGAATAGCTTCCAGGACTGTAAAAATAAGTTCCTGGAGCACCTCATCCTCTCCATCTGTCTGTCATCTCAATATGTGCAAATAGTTTCAAATTGAACATTTTCAGTAGAAATTCTGAGACCTTAAAGGCCCTTCCATCCCCAGATTGGACAAGCTTTCATTTACCCTTGATAGTGACCACACCTTTATCATTCATTCTTCCTATGCCATGCCTTTTCTCTACTGGGCTCTTTCCAGGCTCCAGATTTCAGGCCAAAAGGAACAGTGCTACCAGATGTCCATTCAATTGAGACACAGCCAGCTCTGATAAAATATGTCAGCAAAGTTTTTATCTCCTGGTACTTGAAATTCCTTTGTCCTGCCAAGGAATAGGCTTAGGATTTTTTTAAAAAGATTTTATTTATTTATTCATGAGAGACACAGAGAAAGAGATAAAGAGAGGCAGAGACACAGGCAGAGGGAGAAGCAGGTTCCATGCAGGGAGCCCGATATGGGACTCGATCCCAGGTCTCCAGGATCATGCCCTGGGCCAAAGGCAGATGCTCAACCGCTGAGCCACCCAGGCATCCTGATTTTTTTTTCGGTTTCTGATCTTACTCCTATTTCTTTTAATTTTTTTTAATTTAAATTCAATATAGTTAACATTTGGTGTATTATTAGTTTCAGGGATAGAATTTAGTGATTCATCAGTTGCATATAACATCCAGTGCTAATTATTTCAAGTGCCCTCCTCAATGCCCATCACCTAGTTACACCATCCCCCCCACCCACCTCCCCTCCAGCAACCTTCAGTTTGTTCCCTCAACATCACTCCTATTTCTTTTCAGCTCCAACTCTCTCACCCCACCTGTCCTGAGTCTCCTTTCACTTTATCATTATCCCCTTCCTCCCATCATATGTTGTCACATCATAAAACGCCTCTTGTTTAAAAGTGCAGAGCTGAAGGCAGAAGAAATTTCTAGATTCAAGCTAATGGCTCTATAATTTAGGTACCATGAGAAAGACAGGAAATACTTTTGAAGAAGGCTTCTTGATGCCACGTGAGTCAAACTGCATCACAGTACTCTGACCAGAGAATGAAACCATGTCCCTACTGATAAAACAGGCAGGAGATCACACAGCACAAACTCTGGACCAGAATCTTCAGTTCCCAGGTGATATGACTAAGCAAACTCCGTCCCTTTCCTTCCCACTCAAACATCAAGAGCTCATATAATATCATTCAGAATTTATTTAGTTCAGTGGTATAACTGCAGAGGAACAAGCATGGGGGACTCCCAAGACACCTCAGTCACATTTAAATATCACTTTCCAGGTCAGAAAAGTCAAGATGTTAGATTAGATCCTAAAGTCCCTACTGCTCTGATATCATAAGGGTCTAGGGCTTGGGCTGGCTAGCTGGATGCACAGAGCTTTGGGGATGGTCTCTGTGAGTGTACAGTATGATGAACAGCCTAGCTGGGTGGCATTTGGCCATTCGGCAGATCCTGAGCTGGCTCACAGGAGGCTCCTCCACCCTTGTCCCTTCCAGGGAAGATGACTGTGGCATATGTCACAGGCTTGGAGCACATCAGGACCTTAGGAGGCAGAGGGGGCGATGAGGATTGGGCTGGGGGTGGGGTTTTCTCTGATGAGGGATCAAGAGGTACACTATAGGTGATATTGTCAAAGGAAGGTGGTGAGTCGAGCCTAGCATATGGAATGTCCGATGGCAAATCAAGTCCCAATCCAGAGTCACCGATACAGTGGGCTACTGATGAGGAGGCCTGTAACAAAAGCAAAGAAGTGAGGCAGAGAGAAAATGCCTCCTTCTGCCCCAGTCCCCTTTGGGAGGAAGCTCAAGACCACACTGGATCTGTTTCTCAAATCTTGGGTATGTCAGTGGGCAAGAGGGCTTCCCTTTAAAGATTTTCAAGCCCCAACTTCCTCTTTAAATTGGGGAGGGTGAAATACCAAAGTGGAAAGGTGGAAGACAACTGGTACCAAGTTTACAGCATTTAAGAAGAAAGTATGGACTCTAACTGGGTCCCCATCTTTCTTCACCCTCTCATCCTGGGGCTTCTCAGTGAACCTGGCAGATGGAAGGTCTGGGGAATTTGGCTCTTACCATGCCTGGAACTCCGCTGCTCTGAGACTGGCTACGGACACCACGCCTGTTCCCTGGGAGGACAGAGGATGGCCTCACAGTCAGCTTTCCATCCTGGCTCAAAACCCACCCCCTCACTCCCTTCAGAAGTCCCTGAAGCCTCTTTCCTGGTCCAGACCCTTCATCCCACTCCTATGAGCAAACTTTCCCCACTGCCTTCCCAGTTCCACCCCAACCTGCCAGGAGCCTCCCCACCCACTTACTGCTTCCAGCTCCCTTCATGCTTCCTCAACACTCAGCCTGTCTCCTGAAACCCTTCCTGAACCTCCTCCAGTCACTTGCCTATCCCACTGCCCACCCTGTCCAATTCCTGTCTGTCCCTAGGCTGGCTCCCACTGAATCTCCTTCTTCCCCTCCATCCCTCAGCCAGGAACTTCTAAGGCCTGGGAGCCTTACCAAAGCCCAAATAAGCCCATCCACAGGAGAAACAGACCTAGAGTCCCAGCATTGTCTACAAGACTAGCTGGTACACCACCTGCAGGGCTGTGCTGGGGTAGGCAGGTTAACGGCTACCTACCTTTCCTCTTGGCCATCACAACAAACAGCACCACTGCTGCCACCAGCAGGCCCAGCAGGAGCACAGCGCCCCAGATCAAGGGGATGCTGAAGGACATAAAGGGATAGGTGAGCTCAAGCCTGAACCTGGCAGGAAGCTGCTCACCAGGAACTCTGGAGCAGTAGAGAAGGGTACCGCTCTTGGTGAGCCATGGTTTCAAGAAGAGGATTTGGGGAATGGAATGAGGAGGGCAGACAGGGCAGAAGAGAAACACATTACCAGGGTATCCTGGCTGGAAACTACCAGGATAAAGGGATCATTGCTGAACTGGAATAGACAGGTGGGTCTGCCTGACTTCCTGCCAGATCAGAAACTCCCCAGGGGTGGAAGGAACCATAAGGTTTCCCCTTGAGTTAGCCCGGGGCTCTGAACAATCTTTCACCCCCTTTCCCACCACCACCCTTTTCCCGGCCACCAAATACAGCTCTTGTCAGTACCTCTTCTCATCCTGGCTGGGTTCCACAGGGCTGGCACTGCCCACAGTGTCTGAGGGGCCATCATCAGCCAGACTCCCAGCCTTATAGGTTTCCTCCTCTTTCAGGCTAGGAGCTGAGTCAGAAGGAAATATTAATGAGCACATACCCATGGTGGACAGGGGCATGGGCCTGAGATCTGAGGGATGGGAGAGTGGAACCGAGGAAGAAGAGGTCCCAAGTAAGAAACACAGATGGAGGCTTGGCATATTCCTTAAGGGCCCTCATTCTGGAGATCATTGATGGTCTCCTTCTGTCTTTACCTGGTTGTAAATAGGCCCACTTTCTCTTCCCCCACCAGTTCCTACCCCTGCCCCTGCCTTCCTTCACCTGCTCCCCCACACCCTCTGGTCTACCAGGCTGCTCAGACTATGCTGAATCAGCCACTGGGTAATCTGTTCTCACCTCCCCACCCCAGAATAGGTTTTCCAGTCTCATCCTCAGTGGCAACCTCACTGCTGGCACTCATGAATTGGTCTCTAAAGGGGCCTCAGCACAGCCTGCTAGACCTCTCCACATATCTGCAACTGTGTGACCCCCCACACCCCTGCAGGCTGAAACTCTGCCCTCAGCATCTGAGGAATTCCAGGGTCACCCCTAATGTGACATAGTGTCAAGTTACCCTTTCTGACAGCCTTACTCAGATCCCAAGACTTGGTTTTGTGACACGTCTTCTATCATCCTTACAACATGCTCAACTTCCGGCTGTGGGACTCATGGTTAGTTTCTCTGGGCCTGAGGATCTGTCTTGGGAACCTGGCCAGTCCTTCTAGACCCCGGGGATAGGAGTCTTCCTTGTTCTCAGAGGCTCATCATTCCTTCCTCCCATCCCAAGCCAAACCAGGATCTGGAGATGCTGTGTCTTCCATTTGGCTGCATGTGTCCTGCCCTCCTGGTGCCTTTTAAGCCATCCACATCCTCCCTGAAAGCCATGCTCCACCGGCCTACCTGAGCATCCACCCTCTACAGCTGTTGGAGCCCTGGCACCTGCCCATCAACCCAGTGCATCCTGTCCCACAAGATGGAGTTCTCAGACCCTAGAGTGTCAGGAAAGGAAGAGGACAGAGGACAACAAGGACCACCAGGAGCATATTTATAATATTAAGTAATAATCATGGGCCAGAGATGAGGGATTCTGATGACAACTTAGTCCATAAGTTGGACTAATCAACAAATAGGGGAAAAACAAGAAAAGGAAAAATGTCTTTCTTCATTTCATTATTTGGGGATTGGGCACAAATTACTTGAGAAAGGAACACCTGAAAATGAAAAACTGTCATCATCCATAAGAGAAAGGTAGTAGTAGCAGTCTCCACTTCTACGGGCAGCCGGCCATTTTCCCTCCAGAACATTTTTTTTTTAACAACATCCAATTTTTCTGGAAATTGTTTTCTTCTACTTTAAAATTGTCTTTTAATAAGTGCTTAGACATTAGAAAGTTGTAGCCTGTGAGAGAAAACCACAGCCTATCAAAGTACTTCTGTACTGAAATAGGGTTGACAATACTAGCTTAACTATTAGTGAGATTTTCTTCATTTTTAAAAATTATTTATATGAATGAGAAAAGAGAAGTGGGGAGGGGCAGGGAGAGAGGGAGAAGCAGACTCCCCACGGAGCAGGGAGCCCAATGCAGAGCTAGATTCCAGGACCCTGGGATCATGACCTGAGCCAAAGGTAGACGCTCGACCGACTGAGCCGCCTAGGTGCCCCATATTCCATATTTTTAAAACTACATTTAGTTTTAATTACAGTTGAAGTAATTCAGGCACTGACTGCACCCTGCTTGAAGTGAGGCACACACTAGATGCTCAATGAAGACATAAAATTGAATAAAATATGGATTCAGTAATTTTAAGCCATCAAACCCATTATAACAGGAGTAATAAACCAGAAGATTTAAAAAATGAATTCCAGTTGATATGCCCAAATTAAAACTTCATTTAAAAAAAATAGCATCAAGTATGTTGAAAATAGTGAATGAGGAGGCCATGGGTGAGGAAGGACGATATGCCTTCTGATGGGAAACCGGCTAGTTGCAGGAGGGGGAAGGGACCCGCTGTCTGGCTGTTTTATCTCTGACTGCTCACCCCATTTGGTTTCCGTTCCCTGAGGAGCCGTAAAAAATATCTCCTCCCAATTCCTACCCCCTAAGGGTCCCCATCCCCCAAAGACCCAAGAGGCAGCTGGGGAGGGGCAATGGCCACCTAGGATGACTCACCTGGAGGCCTCACCTCCAGAGCGACTCTGTGCACCGTCTGGGACCCCTTGGTACCGTCCACCACGCAGCCGTACTCGCCAGCATCCTCCTTCTGCAGGGCGATCATCTCCACCTGGAGCAGGCCTCCCCCCAGGTCTGTGAGAAACATGCGCCCTCCCCCTGGGGCTCTGCGGTCCACGGCTGAGGACACCAAGGGCTGGCACCCCTCTGGTGAGAACCGGCACCACACCTTCCGAGCCTTGACGTCCTGGAGCCGGTAGTGGCACTGCACCAGGATGGAGCCACCGACAGGTGCCTCCAGCACCTCGGGGAAGGCGGCACTTGAGCCCTGGCCTGGAGAAGGAAAGGCTGTGGGAAGGCAGTGCAGGAGCTGGGGGGACAGTCCAGCCACTGCCACAGGGGCATAGGGACAGAGAGGTTCACCTTCTGGGCCCTACATTGCCATGATAATGCCAATCATTTCTGGGCCTGGAGCAGAGCGCATGGGGCCCAGAGCGCAGCCCCTTTCACCTTACCTGCCAGTCCCAGGAGCAACAGCAGCAGCAGGTTGGGGCCCATGGCAGGTCAGGCAGATGTCAGCTCTGGGGCTTGCCTGGCCACTGACACAGCGTTCCCCAGGGAGCAGGAAACAGCTGCCTCCGACAGTCACATGGGACCCCACATGACAGGCTGTGTGGTGGGAGGCAGGCACTGGGGGCCCCTCCGTCGGTGGGAGCAAGGCACCCTTCCAAAACCCGGCTGGTTCAGTGCTTGGGAACTGACCATGAGGGTAGGGAGGGGTGGGCAAGGCAGGGTGAGAAGGCCCAAGAAAAAAGCCTAGGCTCCTGGTCCCCGGCTAGGGGATGAGGTAGGACAAGATCGTGGTTAACTGGAAAGCAAGAAAGAAAGAGCGAATAGAGTCCTCAGGGTCTTTCAAAGATAGGATCTGAGGATGCAGAGCCATGGAGGAGGAAGGTGGGGCATGATTTTTGTTCTCAGGTCTGTAATGAGCACACCAGCCCGAGCTCTCGGGAGACTGTCCTGTCCTGCCCCATGACCTCACAGCAGGGGCACCCACTCTTCCGGCACCCTGGCCGGGACTGGCCCTCATCTACTGTGCCGGGTGCTCTTGAGACCTGGCAGTGAACACCCACACCCTCCAGTTCTGGCATCCTTTGCTAATGACACTTCCTTTCCTTTCCCCCTGTCTTCCAGAACTCCTTAACTAGTTGAATACCGAACCTCATGGATTCATCTCATTTCCCTATCCTTTCTCTCTCGTTTTCCCATCTTTTTGTCCATTTTGTTCTGATTCCTAGAAGACACCCTCATCCTTTTCTCCCATCATCTATGATTGTCTTTCAAGTGTTTATTTCCTTAGTACTTTCAGTTTACAAGATTGCTTATTCTCCAAACATCCCATAGGACATATTAGTTTTGTTTCATGAATGTACTAGCCTCTCTGTTGGGAGAAAATTCTCCATGGGTATTTTCACGTTTCTGCATGATCCAGGCACAGATCAAGCTTTGGTCTAGTGTGATCGAATAGCAAACATGCCTAGAAAGCTAGAGAGAATGTATCAGCTCCAGACTGGACTTGCTTAGGCACCCCGGCCTCTCCCTCCAGAAGATCTGCCTACCTTCCAGAGTAAAGGTCTCTCTCTCCCAAGAAAGAAAGATGGGTGGATGCTGAATATAAAACTCCAAGCCTTATACCTGGAGGTTCCTCTCCTGTGACACAAGCCCACTCTGCCTGCACAGGAAACATTTGGCCCCTATTCATGCCGTCCTGTGCAGAACTGGGGTTTGGGGGTTAAGGAACTTGCTTCGGGTTTCTTAGTAGAAAGCAAAGTTGAAACTTGAAATGATATTACCTGACCCCCTTCAGTCCCATGTGTGCTCCAAAGAGTCCAAGGCAGGGCATCCCAGTGGTGATCTGTACACTGCGGGGGGGTGGGGGGGTGGGGGTCTCCAATGTGGCAGAGGAAGAAAGAGAAAAGGCCAAGTTCTCAAGAACTACAGGTGTGCTCCAGTGCCGCTCACCGGGGACCCTCCCCTGCCCTCTTGTTGGCGTTGGTACAGGCAGGTGGACAGGCTCGCTCTTGGTTGCTAGACTGTGCCTCAGGCCTGCAGGAAGGGGACAACAGCCTGTGACATGATGAGGAAGCTTGACGTGCTGCTGAGTCCGAGGACTCGGGACATGTAGCCAGGACCAGTGTCTCAGAGCTGGGGACAGGGCCAGCGTAGCAGCCTCCACAGGGAGTGGGCCAGGCAGAGCTGGGCTCGGCTGGCTCGGGGGCATGCTGTGTAGACATGGGCTGGACACAGGGCTGCTTCAGGGGGTCCTTCCCAATGATCTGAAACCCCAGGAGCTCATGCACATGGTAGGGGGCAAAGCAGCTGCATGTGGCCCTGGTCACAGGGGCTCCTGGCCTTCCACCTTGCCAAGACCCCGGATGGGACCTCGATTCCTCCCCTTCCTGCAGCTCTCCTTGGGCAAGTCTCCATCCTCTTGCCCTCTCTCATGGCTGCTATGGTGTATGTGTTTTCAGGGGAGAGATGAGGTTCCCGAGGCGCCCTGGCTGTCCCTCTGCCCCTGAAATACTCGTGGTTCACTTCCTCAGCTCCTCAGGGCTTCTGCAGTGGTTCCTACTGATGCCCTCCAGAATGACAGTCCCTTCTGCACTCCCAGTGTCCTAGCCCGGCTTCGTTGTCATCTGCTCCTCAGCACTTCATCTTTTAGCATACTGGATGACTCATTTATTGTGTCTGTCTCCCCTCCCACTAGTCCATGGCTCTGTGTGGGCAGAAATCTTTGCCTCTTTGCTTTACTGTCATGTTCCCGGCACCTAGAATGGTATCTGGCACAGATAATGTCTGTTGAATAAATAAACGAATAAGTGAGTAAGGTTGAGCTAGAAGGAAGGGCAACATGAACATCAAGTGAAATCTGGACTTCCAGGCTCTGCTGGCGACTTGGGGTGATGTCCGTCCCTTGCGAGCCTCATTTTCCCTTCTGTGTAGCAAGGGGCTCTGACCAGGAGTTCCCAGCTCCGGTTGCTACTGTGTAAGTCAAGCCCCGGGTGTTTGGCTCTTAGGGGAAGCAACCACAAAGAAAGCCCAGCTCTGGGGAAACGGGTGGATGAGTCAGCTGGGAGTTAGATGGACCAGTGTGGGGTGGGCAGCATGATTCCTAGGGAATCGATGAACAGGCGCAAGGAGAGGGGAGCCAGACTTGGATGCTAGAGAAATCCCAGAGGAGGATGCAGGATTCAGGAATTAGATCTAGGGAAGGAAGCGAGAAGAAATAAAACCTCGGCGATGTGGAGCCTGCAAGAATGAAGGCATGTAGTAGCCCAAGACCCGAGGCCCCAAGGAGTCAGACTTTTCATCTATTCCTCACCCCAATTCATTCTCTTGGCCCTGTAGCAAGAGAGAGACCTCCATGAAGCCCCAAACCATCCAATTAAACATGAAGTCTTGGATTTATTTGGGACAGTGTTTAATGTCCAATGTCTAGAAGTTCGTACATGTTCCTCCCATTTTCCAGGTGCATACACACACACACACACACACACACACACTCAGGGAAGCAGGGGATGGGAAGGGCGGCCTTTTGCCAAAGCAGACCCAGGAGCCTTGGTGGCCGAGGGGTAAGTGCAGGCTGGGGTGGTTCCAGCAGAGCCCCTTCCCAGGTGAGGTCCTCTTCTCTCACATGTCTCTCCGCTCTGTAACAGATCTTGTGCTCACATGGCGCCTCTGCACCCCACCTCCCCACCCCTGCCCAGTCCGCCCCCCCCCCCTCCCCGCCACCGCTGTGCTCACCAGGCTCACCTGTTAGGGTCTGGAGCTGATAACCTGGGTCACAGCTGCAATCCAGCTCACTGGCCTGGGGTGTCCCCAGTTTCTGCCCACGCCAGGCCGCAGCCCAGAGGGCGCTGGCTGCTAGAAACTTGCTGAGAAAGATGCAGGCCAGGAGGAAAAGGATGGAAGTGGGAGGGAAGGGGATCTCCTCTTCGGAGAGGCTCCTTGGAAACACAAGGAGGACATGAGGGAGGCCTGGGGGAGGCTCACACACTGAAGTCTGCCCTCAGAGGAGGAACAGGGCCACACCGGGAGCTCTTGGGGGCCTGGAGTAGTCCCCCACCCAGCACCAGCCCTGGGATGAGGATTTGCGGGCTTCAGGGAACCTGTAATCAGGAGACCTGAGTTCTAGGTTTGGATCCACCTACTGAGCACATTTAAACATGTCCCCTGCAGGGCAGTTTCCTGCTGCACGGGAGGGGAGAGCATGGGGGTAGATGCCCATACACATACCCTGTGCTAATATTAACAATATTTCAACACCAGTACATGGGAATGAATCAATCAGAGCCAATGCTGGTCCTATCCAAAGAAGCAGGCATCTGGGGGTCCCAGCTTTGTACTAAAACTTTTATTGTGGGGTTGTGGGGATGTCCAAGGGCTCCCAGGGAGGAATGGGAAGCTGACCATTCAGGGGTTTTAAAGCAGCTGCTATATATATATATATTTCAATATTTTAACAACTGGCATGGACATACCAACACACAAAGGCTGGTTGGAGGGGTGTTCAGACAAATCATCCCCAGGCCCTTTCATGCTCTCTCAAATTGTCTTGGAATTTGTAGTTACTTCTAGGGCCCCAGCTTCCATCCCATGCCCGGGCTCTGCAGGGTGGAAGTCTGCCCAGAGACCTTAGCAAAGGCCCATCTCTGTACCTGGAGACGCTGGGCTCCACGTGGGCATCCTCGAAGCCCTTGGATTCCTCAGGAATCCAGAGATCTCCAGGGTCCAGGTGATCAAGGGGGTCTGTGGGAGACAGAGGCTGTAAGTTTCTAGTCCCTCCTCCTTCAGGCAGCTGGTTGTAGTAGGGGGAAACCTGTCCAGCTGTGGTGAGGCCCCCTGGGCTCTGACCTGGAGCTGATCAGGTCATTAGCTTCTCTGAGCCTCAGTCTCCTCATCTGTAAAGTGGGTCGAATAGAAACACCTCCTTTACAGTAGTGTTGTAGGATTCAGTGAGAGCGCCCTATATAGTGCTTAGCACCTCATCAGAGCTTGGTAGCTACAGCTCCTACCCTCCCAACACACAGGGTCTTTGGGAAGGTCATATGGATGAATGGGTGTACTTGAAAGTTCTGTGTGAACTGTCAAGCTGTCTGCACCAGCTATGGATTATTATTATTATACTATTATATTTCTGCCACCCCCTGGGGAGTTGGCTGAGGCTCAGACCTGGATAGGGCTGAAAATTTGTGTCTCTTCACCCTCTCTCCCCATGTAGAAGAGTCATGGACTTGGGGCTTGGGTCTAGGGCGAACCGTCTCCCCTCCCTTTCCCTGCTTAGAACTTAGACAAATGGCTCATTTCCACCATTAGGAGCCATGTTGCGGGGGGTGGAGAGGTAGGAAAGGAGGAGAGTCTGAAAGGGGACTTGTCCCCCCCCACACACAGATTTTTCCTCCTTTGGGACACAGTGTTCTGGAGACATAGGCAGAAGGCTTCCCTGGGGAAGCTCAGAGGTGGGGAGCACCCCGCTGTCGCCCCACCTCCGCCTCACCTAGGCAAGCCTGGCATGAGGATCCCAGGTCAGCTCAACAGCAGGAGGCTGGGGAGTGGACTGTCACTTACCCCCCAAGCACTTTTAACTGTGTCACCTCATTGGCGCCTCACGGGAGCCCTGTGGGGGCAGCAGGACAAACGTCATCATCTCCATTTAAAGATGAGGAAGTGGAGGCCCAGAGAGGTGAAGCCCATCACCCAGGGTCACAAGCAATGCCCCTTCCTCAGGCTGTTTTCTGCACCAGGTTGGTGCTTACTTTACGTTTGCAGGTCCTTTGGGTAATTGGATGAGGGAGTAAATGAACCTCTTCCTACTCCTTCAGGACCACTTTATAGTATTCACATCCTAACTGGATGCCAGATGGATAAAGCTGTTTGGGGAGGCAGGAACACAACCAGCTCATTTGGTTCCATATACAAATTAGAGGTAGGTGGGATCCCTGGGTGGCGCAGCGGTTTGGCGCCTGCATTTGGCCCAGGGCGCGATCCTGGAGACAAATTAGAGGTAGGGACCCTTCCTGCCAGTGTTGCAGTCCTGTACCAGGGAGTACAGCCTGGAGAGGGGCTCCAGGGCTGGCATGTGGCCCCCTTGTGCAGTGAGCAGCCTGCACAACCACCCACCATGACCCTGAGTGGGAAGGCAAGAGCTGCACTGTGGGTTTCCCCAGGTTTCCCAGAAATCTAGAGGGTGGTCCTGTGCACAGACATCAGAGACATAGTCCCAGCCCAGGGGTGGGCCAGAGATGCAGTCACCTTCCTACTCACCAGCCAGCACCTCCACCAGGACCTTCCTGAGGGTGTCGGCCTCATCACCATAGAGACTCTGGCACTGGTAGAGGCCAGCATCGTGAGCTTGAAGATTCCGCAGCGTGATGGTGAGTGTGCCACCCAGCGCATCATCCACGATGGCCGTGCTTCCATTCCACCTCTTTAGGAAGGACAGCAGCCACGAACGGTGGGTGCTAACGACCCGCTGGCACGGGCCCTCTTTGTCCACCTGGCGGCACCAGGCTTTACGTCTCCCCCAGTGCTTCAAGGAGTTGTAGGGACAGGAGACCTGCAGGGACCGGCCTGCCATACCCTGGAACACCGTCGTGTTGTGGGCTCCAGACAGCTCTGGGAAGGAGACGGTCATTCACTATTTGTTTGTTTACCAAATGTTTATCGAACACTTACGGTGTGCAATGAACGAAGAGATAGACATCCTGCCCTTAAGAAGCTCAGGGTCTTATATAAGTCAGGAGAAAGTGCACAGCCTACCGTGACAGCCAGGTCCTAGGTCTGGATTTAACCCTATTGGACTTGCTGGGCAGTTTTAAAGAAGTAACTGACCCTCTCTGGGCCTATTTCCAGAGATGTTGGTCTTAAAGTTCCCTCCGGTTCTATTCCACACATTTTCTCCCTATCATGTGAGACCAAGGCCTGTCCTCCACCCTCTCCATCTCAAGAGAGCAGGACCGGTGGCCCCTCAGCCTGGACAGGATACCCTCTCCTTGCCCTGGGCATTCGTGCTTACTCTGCAGCTGCCCACACTAGTACCGGCTCTGCATCTCCCCCTTCTGACCCTTAGCTCCCAGCTTCCCTATTTCTGTGACTTTGTTCCCCTTTCAGGAGAGACTCATCTCAGAGCTATTTTGGGGGAGACATATGAGGCTGCTATTTTGGGGACCCTTCTTGGAGCAGGGGAGATAGGCTTAGAGCACAGTCTATTGCCAGGGCAGAGCCTGCAGAGGAATCACCTGGAGCCCTCTACCTCAACTTACCCTCTCTTGGTCCTCCTTTACCCTATCTTCAACCATATGGTGACAGAAACTTGGAAGACAAGATTAGGGAGTGGGTGGCCTGCCTTTTGGAAGCAGAGACACTGGACCTGATGAGAACAGCGCCCCCTCCACTTGTCACCCTGTCCATCCCTCCTCCAGACAGCCCTCCATCTTCTCCCTCCCCACCCCTAGCTAAGAAGCCTCAGGAGCAGGGCTCCAGTGGAACAGGCTCTCCTCTCATCACCAGGTTTGCCTATTGCTCTAGGGGAGCCAGAGGCACCTTTGCCAATGAAAAGAGGTAGTTGTGTGAAAGAATCTGGGGTGTTAGTCCCCCAACTCAGTGACAGAAATCTTAAGCCCCCTTACCTCTCTTCTGGGGCGGAGGACAGAGGACCTTCACATCAGCAGAAGAGGCACCCCAAAGATGCACATGCTTATGTGTGGGTTTTTTCCTCCTCCCTTTCTTCCCTCCCACCCTGCCATTCCTCTGGGGCCAGCGGTTCATAATTTTAGGTCCTCTTACCAGGGCCCCACAAAACTTGCCCCAACTGCTAGCTAGTGCCTGAGATGCCACCATCAAAATTCTTTCCTTTTCCATGTGCCAGAATCACCAGCCCCTTATACTTCCAGTTGCACGAAGAGTCTGTGAGTGGGCTCTCATACTGGGGAGGGAGGAAGAGCATAAAGAATGCAGGGCAGGTGGGGAAAAGAGGAGTGAGGAACATGCTGAGGATTTCAACAGCCTTTATAGTGGAGCCCAGGGCTCCCCACCCACCTGCCGCCATATACTCAAAGAGGGGAAGGAGAGAAGGCCTGGGCAGCAGGGTCCTACCTGTGACAGCGAGCAGGATGAGCAGCCAGAGAGGCTCCATGTCGGGTTTCCCTTGCAGAGGGCAGACACACTGGGTACCTTGTGCAAGATCTCGTCTTTCCCTTGAGTTGCAGAAAGAAGAGGGTCAGGCACATCAAGTGCTGCCCACAGGAACTGGGCTCATGGGGATTAGGAAATAGTGAGGACTGGGGTCTGGCTTTATGATTCAGAGAGGGGTTGTGGGGTGGGGGAGGAAAGGAGGGGAGGAGCCAGCCACTGCTCCCAGCAGCAGGAGGCTGTGGGTCCCAGATCTCCGAGAGGCCAGCCCGCCCTACTGCCCGTGCCAGCCAGGGTGACCCTATGTGGCTGAGGCTGGTCAGTGTCCAAGGCACAGTCCTCACTGCTGTAGTCAGACCCCCCTTCAGCTGCAGCGCCTGCCACACTCTGGCCAGCCTTGCAAGGGATGGGGAATAGCTAGACCCTCAGCCAGCCCCTCCTGGTCCTCCCCTCCAGCAGTGGATTCCTTCCCCACTTCTGGTGTGTGCAACCACCTGTCCATAACCTTTCTGAGTCTCAGTTCTATTCCCTATCTTATGGGAATAGTGATAGGTTAGGGTTATTGGAAGGGCAACATGGATTGCCACAGGCAAAGTGCTTTAGAATAGAGCCTGACGCCCATAAGCACTCAACAAATACTAATTTGTACTATTATCTTAATTAGCACGGGAGGGGAAGATGGGCTTTCCACACAAGGGAGAATTTTCTCTTCCACCTGCAATCTCCTGCTAAAGTTTATCCTCCTTTGTATAGTTGGGTGCTTCCTGTGTGCACATGCTCACACGGGGTGTTATTTTGTGCACGCACACCCCTTTGTGTGTGACACCCCTGTGTGACAACACAGGATGTGACATTTGTTGGAGTTATGGGGGTGGGGTGTGCTTTCTCCACAGTTACAGGCCCTTGAAGGGTGATGGAGGCACAGAGACTTGCAAGGGCAAAGGTGTGAAATGGCTCAGTGGTGAATCAGGGATGGGATGGGGGAGGTATGGTAGTTCCCAGGGGCAGGAAGTTGAATCTTGCTGAGGAAAGTAGCTGGAGAGGCTGGAAGAGCCCACAGGGACCCACAGATCATCAGAGTCTACTTTGCCTTGCAAATGCTCACTAATTTGTTTTTATTCATTTCTTTACTCATATGTACTGTGCATCTACTATATGTATAGGGGATGTGCTTGGAGATGGGGGTTAATGATAAACATGAGATAGTCCTTCACTTAGAAAGCCAATTGCCCAGTCTTGACCTAATAACCTAGGAAAAGAAAGGTCTGAGGCCACCTGAAAATCACTCTATAGGTACCCTTCTATAGTCTTTTTTTTTTATAAAGTCAGGATTATTGCCATATCATTTACAGACACAAAAATTCACCCCTTTGGGTGTCTACTTCTATGAATTTTGACATACTTATACATCTCTGTAACAACTGCCACAAGCAAAAAACAGAACACACTATCAGCCCCCCCCCCCCAAAACGTTCCCTCATGCCCCTGCTAGCCAATCTCTTCCTCTCCAACTCAGGTCCTGACAACCACTGATCTGCCTTCTGTTCCTACAGCTTCCTGCCCTTTTAGAATGGTCCTATTCCTGGAACCATATGATATATAGCCCCAAGTTTGGTTCCTTTCATTTATCAAAACGTATTCAACATGCATGAAATTACACTTCTTGGTAATTCATTTCTTGTTATTGCTGAATATATGTCACTGTATAGCTGAACAACACATAGTTTATCCATTCACCAGCTGATGAACATTTGAGTGGTTTCAAGTTGGGGGCAATTATGAAAAAGGCCACCATAAACATTCATTTACATATATTTTGTGTGATCATATGCTTCATTTCCCTTGACCAAAATCTTAGGAGTGGTTTGTACCAGGTCGTATGGTAAGTGTGTGTCTAATTTGATAAGAGCTGCCACACTGTGTTGAAAATGGCTATACCATTTTTGCATCCTTGTCAAGACTTAATATTGTCAGAGTTTGGTAAGCCATTCTAATAAGTTTGTGACGATATCTCACTATTTCATTCTATTTTCATAATAACTAACCATGTTGAACATCTTCTCATTGTTTACTTGCCACCTGCATACCGTTTTTGGCAAAGTATGAATTCACAACTTTTGTCTATTTTTTGTCATTGATTATTATTACCATTGTTACTGAGTTGTAAAAATTCTTTATATATTCAGGGCACCTGGGTGGATCAGTTGGTTAAGCATCTGCCTTTGGTTCAGGACATGATCCTGGGGTCCTGGGATTGAGTCCTGCATAGGGCTCCCTGCTCGGCAGGGTGCCAGCTTCTCCCTCTCCTTCTGCCTGCTGCTCCCCCTACTGGTTCTCTCTCTCTCTCTCAAATAAATAAATAAAAATAAAATCTTTTTTTAAAAGAATTCTTTATATATTCTGGATACAAGTCCTTTCTCAGATATATGATCTGAAAATATCATCTTCCAGTCTATAACTTATTTTATCTTTCCCTTAACAGCATTTTTTAAAGGATAGAAGATTTTAATACTGATAGAATCCAATGTATTGATTTTTCATTATGATTTGTGCTTTTGGTGCCCTGCTAAGAGTATTTTTCCTTCCTCAAAGGCACAAAGATTTTCTCTTCTATTTTCTGCTAGAGGCTTTACAGCGTTAGGTTTTACATTTTGGTCTATGATCCATTTCAAGCTAATCTTTGCTTGTGCTGCAAGATATGATTTGTGGTTTGTTTGTTTGCCTCTAGATGTCCAATTGTACCAGCATTATTTACTAAGAAAACAATTCTTTTTTTTAATTTATTTTTTATTGGTGTTCAATTTGCCAACATATAGAATAACACCCAGTGCTCATCCCATCAAGTGCCCCCTCAGTGCTCGTCACCCCAGTCATCCCCACCCCCTGCCCACCTCCCTTTCTACCACCCCTTGTTCATTTCCCAGACTTAGGAGTCTCTCATGTTCTGTCTCCCTTTCTGATATTTCCCACTCATTTTTTTCTCCTTTCCCCTTTATTACTATTTTTTATATTCTCCAAATGAATGAGACCATATAATGTTTGTCCTTCTCCAATTGACTTATTTCACTCAGCATAATACCCCCCAATTCCATCCACGTCGAAGCAAATGGTGAGTATTTGTCATTTCTAATGGGAAAACAATTCTTTCTGCATTGAATTGTCCTGGTCTCTTTGTCAAATATCAATTGACATGTAGGTCTATTTCTTGACTCTCCATTCTATCCCATTGACCTAAATGTCTCTTTACACCAACAACACACCACCTGGACTACTCACTGTAGCTTTATAACAAGCCCTGAAATCAGATGATGTGAGTAATCCAACTATGTTGTTCTTTTTCAAAAAGAACTTGCATTAGCTGCTCTAGTTTCTTTGCCATATGAATTTCAGAATCAGCTTGTTAATGTATTACACCACCACCACCACCCCCCCAGAAAAAAATTGCCTGCCAGTCGTTTGATTAGGATTACACTGAATCTGTAGCTCAGGTTTGAGGGAACCAGACATCTTTGCACTATTGAGTCTTCCAATCCATGGACATAATTTGCTATTTATTTATTTCTTCTATGGTTTCTCTCATGAATGTGCTTTGTGGTTTTCAGCATATGAATCTTGTGCATATTTTATTAAATTTCCATCTAGGTATTTCCACACCTAAGTATGATTTGGCTGCTATCTTAAATGTTTCTAGCTTTCTATACCTTAGACAAAAGCAGAATTCTGAAGTCTCATGAATCTTACTTTCTGGCCTGTTTATGTGCCATTCTGACCTTTACCTCACACTTCTTTCCTACCTGAGGGAAGGCTCTTTTTATTCCTCATAGCAAAGGGCAGATATCAAGAAATCTTGACTGAATCCTCACAGCACATGCATATCAAATGCTCTCATCTTTCAGGTTGTGCTAATTTGTGGTTCAATTTCCTGATCCTCATATCTGAGTGTAGGAACATTTTGACATCACCCCACTACTATGCACAGGGCTAAGTCTGTGTTTAAAGATACCTGCCCTCAAATTTGAGCACAGATCTTTTTCCCTTTATCATTACATCTGAACCCCATCATTCGCTGCTGTGTGCATTCATTCAACCACCATGTTTGCGCTAGTCACTACACTAGAGAACTCAGATCTCTCGGAGCCTCGAGTGTTCCTGGATATAATGGCAACCATTGCCAGGGAAGTCTCAGGCCAGAAGCATGTCTGGGTATGTGAAACACTCCTGATGTCTCTCTTCAGCTGAGACTTTACAGCTGCTGGACAATCCCTTTCAGAATTCCTGGAGGTTCCCTAGTGAAGTCCTTCTAGCAGCTATTCCAGTGATCACTCCCCTCAAACATGGCCTTGTACTCCCCTCTCTTCCCTAGGGATAAATCAAGACTGTCCTATGTGAGCATCCTCTCCATCTTTCAGACCTTCCATTATCCTCTCACCCTTACTCAAGCCACCTGAGTGGCAGGGAAGCACCAGGTTCCAGTCAGCACCATGGCTAGAAGCAACACCTGGGCTGGGCCAGGTAGGAGGAACACCTGGCGTGGGAACTGGTCTCTGAAAGCTGTAATGACTCAAACTCACTCAAGGTACACATTGACCCAAACTGGAAAAGCCCCTGCCCAGCCCTGCCTGAGAAGGGGGCTGGGGAGAGTAATTGATGATGTCTACCACACCCTTGGCCAGAGCCACCAACTACAGACATCAGAGCCCACAGATGTCACTTGCTGATAAGCAGCCACTTCGATTTCTCTTTTCCAGTTCCTTCTTCAGTTCTGTCCTGTTTTTACTTGTTCTCAACTTCCTGGATTCAAACCCCTGCCATAACCCCTCTCTCTCTCCTTTGACCCCTCTCATCCTTGACCTTCCTTCCCCCGCCATTCTTTGTATTTAGACCATCTGTCCCTCTCTGACACTTCCAGCTGAGGCCATTATCCCATTCTTAACTTCTCATATTTTCTCTGTTGAGGATTTCAACCCCAGTCCAAGGCCAGTGCCTCCCCTCTTCAGGATGAGACATATCCCGGGGAGTGAGGGTGTTTGTCCCCACGCATGTGCATGTGCTGGGATTGCTTTAGGTCACAGGCAGGCAGCAGCCGATGGGCTGCAGGATGGCAGGCCCGAAGGGAAGATCTGGACGAGAACACAGGAGCTGGGAGGCAGGGCCTCAGGCACTGCACCTGGCGCAAGCCTTCACATGGATCACATGGCCAAGGCAGAAGCACAGGGAACCTCACCTGCCACATGGGTGGATTGGGATGGGTCCAGACTCTGGCCAGGATTGGGGAGGTTTCCTAGCATGCACTTTCAGGCAAAGTATGGGGACTAGAGGCCAGGTGGGACAGAAACTAGAACTGCAGAGTGAAGAGTAATCACACTTACTTTTCCAGTTTGGGTCAATGGTGTACCCTGAGTGAGTTTGAGTCGTTACAGCTTTCAGAGGCCAGTTCCCATGCCAGGTGTTCCTCCTACCTGGCCCAGCCCAGGTGTTGCTTCTAGCCATGGTGCTGACTGAAACCTAGTGCTTCCCTGCCACTCAGGTGGTTTGAGTAAGGGTGAGAGGATAATGGAAAGTCTGAAAGATGGGGAGGATGCTCACATAGGACAGTCTTGATTTATCCCTAGGGAAGAGAGAGAGGGTGTAGTAGAAGACCATGTTTGAGGGGAGTGATCACTGGAACAGCTGCTAGTAAGTAAGGTTTTGGCTTCTTACAAATCTGTGCTTAGTCCCATCTCTGTTATTTACTAGCTGTGTGGCCTTGGGTGAGTTCTAAACTCTCCAGCCTGGGTTTAGTATCTGGGCATATAAAGCTAGGTCATGCTAAGTGCTTTTTAAAAAAGCCTAGTATTATTTTCTCTCCTCTCCCATATATTTCTTTCTAAAACCTTCCCTTCTTCTTCCCGCCTATCCCTATCTCTGAATGCCATTTTCCATTTTCAAGATGACGCTTCCCCTGCATCCTGTCTGTCTGTCTCCCTCTCCTGGATAATCCTCAGGAACTGTTTTCTCTGTTCTGGTGTCTCAGGTCCCCGCCCCCACATTTCCCTCCATGTTTACCTGGCCAGAGTCTCACCTATCCTGAAAACCCCTCCATTGTTTCTGCTCCCACATCACTGCTAGCCCTTTTATTATCATGCACTTCTTTTATGTTTTACTTTTTTACTTTTTAGGGACAACTTTGTTATTTATCTCTTCAACTGCTCATTTGAGTCTGATCACTAGAAGTCACGAATGGCCCCCTCCTAGTCCTCCTGGCCTGGCTTTTATGCTGCCTTTGACACCCTTGATCATCCTCTACTCCTGTGCCTACCCCTGCCCCATGTTAACCCAGCTCAGTCTCGCTCTGCCCCTGGAAGGCTGTCCTTCTGGACTACATCACCCTGGCTCCTCGCCCCCTGACTTACTGCTGGGTCTAGCTAATGGGAGCTACTGGCAGGGGGTTGGCAGTTAAGAGAAGAAATAAGTTGGGGTATTTACTTTCCCCTACTCCCTCCATGTCTGCCATGGCTCAGGCAGTGACTGTTTTCTTCTGTAGCCACAACTGATTGGTGGTTCCTCCAAGAGCTCCAGCTCTTGCTTGGCTCCAGTAACACAGTTCTCTCTCCTGCTCTTTCAAGTTGGTGTGTTAATAGCTCCTTGTCTTTGGATGCATCACCCCTCCTTTGGTGGTCCCCTCATCCTTGCCCACTCCTCTGTAGGAACTGTGTTAAAATGATCAGCAATTGAACCCTTTAGTGTATGCCACCTATTCCTGGAAGGGAACTTGGTCTGTAACTACTGCTTCCTGGGTATACATAATGCCTTAAAAACAAAAGAGGATTATTGGAGAATTGCAGCCTAATGAAAAGAAACAAAACAGCTCCTCCAGAGAGGAACTGAGTGGACCCCACATGGTGTCACTGTTTCCCTGTCATGCCCTGGCCTGAGCCAAGTCACAAGGCCTTCCCTTATACCCAGAGCATGTTGGGCAATCAGAGATCAACAAGGAAATAAACCCTGAGACCAACGTACAGCTGGGTCAGCCCTTCCTGACATTATCTGACAATGAAAACCTCTTAAAAGTACTCTAAATTTTGAGACTCTGCAGGAGCTCTGAAGTTATCATTTGTGCCTGTATTAGAGTAGAAAGCAAAAACGGTCCTAAAGACAAATTAGTTGCTGCAAAATTTGACAATTTTCCTCCATTCCTCTAACCAATTCCCCAGAGATAGTTGCTACTGATATTTTGGTGTTTGTTCATCTAGCCTTTTTGCTATGGTCACACACAGAGATGCAAACACAAAGGAGCTCATGCTAGACATATTATTTTGTGGGTTGCAATTTTCATTTAATATATCCAGAACATCTTTCCATATGGACAGATGTCTACATAATATTCCTTGGTGTGAAATGTATCATAATTTCTTTAATCATTCTTCCATTAATGGATTTTTAAATATATATATACTTTGAGATTTATTTATTTATTTGAGAGAGAGAGAGAGAGAGAGAGAAAGCATGAAGAGTGAGCATGAGCAGGGAGGAGGGGCAGAGAGAGAGAGGGAGAAGCAGGGTCCCTGATGAGTAGGAAGCCCAATGCGGGGGGCGGGCGTCCTGATTCCAGGAGACCCCGGGATCATGACCTGAGCTGAAGGCAGAGGCTCAACTGACTGAGCCACCCAGGTGCCCCCCATTAATGGATATTAAAAGAGTTTCCAAGAATTAACTCTTGCAAGTTGTGAGAAGCATAACTCACTTTTCCTTATTAAGATGTTTAGAGAAAATATATTACTAGCATGGATTATTTTCACATGGCACTTATCACTGTCTCTTAAAACATTAATGTTTTGTGGAGCATTGGGAAGCAAATCTAGATCTTTACTAGCTTCAGTAAGCTTCAGCTTGCAATCCCCTCCTTCTGCAGTCCCAGTCACATAGCAGAACCTGCTGTTACTCACCTTCCCACCCTACATCACCAAACCATCCCCACAAACTCAAATATCTCGACCTAGAAGACAAGACCTAAAACAGCAGAGACCAAAGAGATATGGAAAATCCTCACTCCCACCCCCACCCCCACCACCCCCAGTGCAGGCCCTACTTGGTGACTTCTGAGTGTTTGGCTGAGGAGACACAACTCCTTCAATGAAGACATTAGTGACCACCAGTGGGTAGGCTAGCTATTAAAGAGCCAGAAAGCCTGGGTGGAGAGACTGAGTGGGGAGGAAGTAGGAGTGTGTTAGCCAAATGGTAGTTGCCAGCTCTTGACAGCAGGATAAATGTGGACTCATGCATTTCCTTGAAGGACAGAGTAAAGTTTCAGATTGTTTTGATTACTTTTTGTTGGTGCCAGCCTGAGTTTCCTTGAATGAAGCTCCTTGAAAGACAAGATCCTCACCAAGTCTAGCTTGTGTATTTGCCATGCATATGACTGCTACAATAGGAGAGAGAAAGGACTTCATTTGAGAAATCCAGTAGGGATTCTGAGGAGAAAGAAGTTCAGGCAGAAGAGGCTGCAGAAGTTAGGAAAGGCAAGGCAAGCCAAACTTTTTTTTTTTTTTGTCTTTTATATATTTATTTTTTAAGGCTATCCCATTCTACAGAATAAGATTTACACTTAGGCAAAATTAAACTGAGCAGAGCACAGGGGCCAGTGTTAACTCTGAGGAATCCTGCTAGGACCTTAGGAATAAAAACAATATATTAAAATTTTAGTTTGAATATACCGATTCTTGCTGTGAGAGCTCACTTACCTACACTTTCCACATTTCATTTAGCCCATTGCCAATAGATAAGGCTTGTTTTGACAACAACCTGACCAATCAGGTGAATGATATAGCTCAATCAGAGCTATATTTTTAAAAAGTGACTCAATCCAAATCTGATAATGACTAAGGTAGTTCATATCATTTTATTCTCATTTGAACTCCACTAGAGTCAGGGATGAAGAAGTGTCCTCTTCTATTCCAAGAATGAAGTCTTCAGGTAATGTCTCGGGTGCTATCTGTGCTAACTGGTCATCATATGAACGTAGGGTCCATAATTTCTCTCATTCATAGGTTTCTCTGGTTTCTGGAAGCATCAAATGAATCACCATGCTGCCGAAGTCCATGCAGAGCCAGTCATCAGTGTCTTTCCCTTCAATCTTAACATGAGGCTCGCTTTTACTTTGCAGGTATTTGTACATTTTCACAATGTAGTAGGCCATGGCATGCAAGTGTCGGGTGGAAGTTCCTCTACCAATCACAAAGTAATCTGTATATTTCAATTCTGGAGGAACCTTGATCACACAAATGTCTCTTGCATTTTCTTGCCTCAGCAGTGAAACCAGCATATCATGTCAAACTTGGGGCCAGGATGATCTGCTGCGCCGGACTCCGGGCGCCCCTGACCCGCGGCGCCCTCCACCCGCTCCCCCAGGCCCTGCCCGCCGTGCAGGCCGCCGCGCGGTCCAAGCCCAGGCAGGCCCGACCGAGCGCCGGGGCCGCCGAAAGCCGCCCCAAGGCCAGCAGCCCAAGCCCGGCCCGGAGCCCGCCGCCGGCCCCGCGCCCAGGGAAAGGGCCCCGCACCGCAGCAGCGAGCCGGCAAACCAAACTTTTAATCCTTTAGAAGCTGCACTGGGATTCTAGGATTTAGAATTTACACTAAGAATTTTTATCACACCATGCCATCTGGGTGGCAAATGAGAGAAGGGAGAGATCACTGATGATTGCATAGGGGGTTTTATGGGCCAGGCCTGGAGGAGGCAAACTACAACTTCCAGAGCCCAGTCACTCATCAAGAAACGCTAGACTGTAATCACGTAGCTATGCTATCAGGAGGAAATAATTTGGGGAACAATTACTTAGCCTCTTTCAAGAGTCAAGACTTTGAGAAATTATTTAACCTGTCTATGCCTCAATTTCCCCATCTTTAAAGTGATGGGGAGTACTTACCTTATAGGGATGTTTGCATCATTAGTGTATGTAGAGGAATGAGGCCCATAAGAGGCACTCCATAATTGTTGGCTTACTAGCCTTAATCACTGTGTCCCCAACCCTGAGCAATGATTGGCAGTCCGCAGACCCCTGTACATACTGTGTAATGACTATAGCCCCAGGTGCTCTAGTCTGAGTAGATCCTTTGGGTTTGGACAGCTCATGAGTAACCTGACCCCTGGGATGGCTCATGGTGTTGTAGCCAGGAAACCTGAGTTGGGAAGATGATTGGTGAAGATTGTCTCCCTCAGTGGGTATGTAGACTAAAATATAAACCAAGAGGCACTGTCAGGATCCTAGAATGATGGAGAACCAGAGGTCAAATGAGGCCATAGGTCAGTGCCAATGGCCCTTTTGAAGCAAGGCTGGGTAGGGTAGGAGGTCAGGGTACAATGGTTGCCCAGCCTCTAGCAGTCAGGTCTGGAGAGCTGGAAGGGCAGGACAGAGACCTCAGGAGGTAAGGTGATGCTCAGAGCATCCTGCTCTCCACCTCCTTCAACTCAAGGTTGTTCCTGGGTGTCCTCATGCAGCCACAGACTGGGGATAGAATCACATCCTCAACACTGGGAACCTGGAATGTCACAAGTGACAAGCGCTTACCTCACCTTCCTCCTTGAGAAATACCTCATCCTCACAGCCCAGCCTGCCAGACCTCAGACCACCTGCCCTTCTTTTCTCCAACCCCTCTCCCTTTCCGGCCATGAAGCAGCCTGACCTTCAGGTCCCATCTTGTAGGCAAAGCTGGTGTCTCACTGTGATTGATAGCAAGCTGATGACAAAAACATTCACAAACAA
The DNA here is from genome assembly GCF_048164855.1 of Canis lupus baileyi. NCBI lineage: Eukaryota > Metazoa > Chordata > Mammalia > Carnivora > Canidae > Canis > Canis lupus. Next base: position 62,624,535 of record NC_132844.1, on the reverse strand, counting down.
GCTGCTTGAGCAAGAGGCGGTAAATTCCCTGCCCTTGGAGAGATTGAGGCAGACACTGCATGACTCAGTGGGATTTGCAGAAGGGATCTGGCATCCCACTAGCAGCTGAATTGGGTGATCTTTAAATGTCACCCTTGAGAAGTGATGAATAGCAATTCAAGCAATCTTTCTCAAGACATGGCAGGACCCTACCCTCCATCCCCGTGGCCTGGAGTTCCCACAGTTCAGAGTCACTCCTTGGGGGCACATAATAAAAAAAAGGGGCCCTGTCTCCTATAAGGGCCCTGTGGAAGTGTACTAGGGCAAAACAAGAAGTGGCCTTCAGTCTGCTCTGTTTGAGGTGCAGCTTGCAGAATAGATGAGAGTTTCCACGGAAGGCAGAAGAGCCCAGGTCAGTTCTGGTGGAGCTGCTGGGGCCACTATGGGGAAGGAAGTTCCTATGCCCCACCGTGACTGGCAAGGCCAAGGGCTAGGGGAAACCCTTGAGTGACAAGCACTGCCCACATCTTGCTAGGGTCACTTGTGAGAATCAAAATCAGGGGGTCAGGAAGGAGAGGAGGAGCTGGGGTGGAGAAATAGAACTTTCTAGTCTGGCTTAGAAGCCCTGAGAGATAGTTGGGGAGGGGCTTTCATGAGGAGTGTCACCAAAGAGGAACTTGCACAGTGGGTCAGGATTTCACAGCCCCTGTTTAGGAAGGAAGTGAGGATCACAGAGTGGGGAGAAGATTGTGTCACTCGGAGGCACTGGGGTCCAAATCCTATCTAATTTGTCTCTGCTCCAGTGGCCCTCCTCCCGGACCCTGGGGAGAGGAGTGGGCAGGTATCTAGAGACCCCCTTATATAGGCCCCAGAGTCTGCCCATCACAGACTTCAGACTCAAAGCTTCTCCCCTCTGGAATATAAGGACTGTCCTTTCCTCCTTTTTCCTCATCTCCTTTGTAGGAAGGGGGTAAACCTTTTGCTGGTTTTTGAGCATCTTTGCCACACTGAAGTCCTCCCATCACTGGTGGAGCAGCCTTATGCCTCACAGGTATTTTCTAAGTGTTCACTTCCCAGTGAAGACTGACTTTAGCTCTTGAACTCCCTGTCTGGGGCAGTTGACTTGGAGGGCTGGGATCTGGCTCCAGCGATGTCGGCATATTCCACAGTCAGAAGGGGGTCAGGTATGGGCTTCAGGTTGAGTTGGATGTTGACATAGATGGAGTCCTCAGGCACAAAGTGGTTCAGGTGGGTAAGTGAGGCATAGCAGATGGCCCCAGTGTCCTCTTCAGAGCCCATATGTTGACTGGAGCCCTAGAAATCAAAGAAGACAAGTGTTCACTGTACAGATCACAGCTGGGAGTGGTCAGTGGCCCCTGGGGGCTGCCCAGAGCAGAATGGAGGACAGAGACAAAGATAAGTCATGGAACAGAGTATGGATGCTGCAGAGCCTCTGAGAATGGCTAAAGTCAGCAGAGTCGCCATCACTGAAGAAGTTTAAGAGTAGGCTATGGAAGACGACACAGGTGTGATCCATGGACCAATAGCATAGATATCACCTGGAAGCTTGATAAAATCTCAGACTTTCCTAAGATCTGTTAAAGCAGTCTCTGGGGCTGGGGCCAAGGAAATTCAGTTTGAACAAGTTTTCCAGGTGATTTTCATGCACACTCAAGTTCAAATAGCATTGAGCTAGAAGAGCATTTGGTAGGGATGCCACTTGCAGAGTTGATCCCAGCATTACAGAGAGTTGAACCAGATGACTTTAGATCCTTCCAGTCCTGCAATTCTGTGATCTCAAGAATTTTCATTCTTTAGACAAGACAGACTTACCCAACAGCAATGGCCTGTTCCCCAGCTCCTGATGACAGAGCACCTAGGGAGCCATGTTTCCACCATGTGACCCCTTTCCCCCTAGCTGACTGGACTGGTGGCAGCCACGCCATGAAATGGGCTCCCTGCCCCCATTAACAGTTGGCCCTTAAGCTAGTGCTTAAGAGCAAAAACTAGGGCAGTCAACTTCTCTCTTTCCCTAAGGGGTTTAAATTGGGAAATGTGGGGCAAAGGGTGCATGCAGATGAGGCAACAGGAGCATGAGGAGTCATGAGTGAGCCCAGGTCCAGAGTGAACAGAAACTAAATGTAAACACAAGCTGGGAAACTGAAAAAAAACAACACTGAAAAACAAGATACCCAGGAAAGCTGAGATCGCCTCTGCCTTGATGAGGGATCCTTCCCATGCACGGTGGTCTGTTCCTTCTGGACTGAGATGTTGTTGTAGATGTGGTGGGATTTGTCCTCACCTGTGAGGAAAAGAGTCCAGTTTGGGGCAGGGACCTCTCCATAGGTCCCGTTACCCTGGGAAGACAGGAGTGCTGGAGGTTCCCGCTGGGCAGAGGGGACCCTGGTGGGAGAGGGGCTGGGTCTCAGTGTGGAAATTCCACGCTGCTCCAGGGTGTATGCTGGTGGCCAGCACAGAAGGGTGTCCAGGGATCTGACATCAGTGCCAAGGAGCAAATCAGACTGGAGTCATGTGGCTAATTTGCATAAAACTGGTAAGCTGAATCAATTCCAGTCACTGAAAGTCCCAAATTTAAACATCCATTTAAGTGTAATCTATTTGTGAGGTGTTGGGTGGCTCAGTCAGCTAAGCCTCTATCTTCAGCTCTGGTCATGATCTCAGGGTCCTGGGATCGAGCCCCAAGTCAGGCTCCCTGCTCATCAAGGAGTCTGCTTCTCCCTCTCTTCTCCACTCATGCTCTCTCTCTCTCTTTCTTTCTCTCTCTCTCTCTCTCTCAAATAGATAAATAAAATCTTTTTTCTTATTTATTTATTTATTTATTTATTCATGAGAGACAGAAAGAGAGAGAGATGCAGAGACACAGTCAGAGGGAGAAGCAGGCTCCACGCAGGGAGCCTGATGTGGGACTAGATCCCAGATGCCAGGGATCAGGCCCTGGGCTGAAGGTGGTGCTAAATCACTGAGCCACTGGGGCTGCCCCAATAAAATCTTTTTTCAAAAGTATAATCTACTTGCTGGTGATGTTATCTATAATATCTTTCAAATTTTTGGACCAGGAACCACAATGAAAAATATTTTATCTCCCCCCCACACACACACACTCTTAAAGTCTAATGAAAAAGTATCCTTCCAACGTGCAAAACATTGTGACATTTGCTTTTTCCTTTCATTTTATGAAAATAGCATTGTGACCCATTAAATTGACTTTATGCACTTTGAAAAATACATGTATAAAATTTTACAACCCATTACTACTTTAGGGTTTTTATAGCTTTAAAAATAAAATCAATGAGGATCAACATACCACTGACTCATTTCCACATTTCAATATTGTCAACACACACATCACTGGGTTATATGGTTAATAAATACGCAGCACATATGTGCCAAACAAACCACAAACAACAACAACAACAAAAGAACAACAACACAGGAATCATCAAAAGCTACTGATCTCATAAATCTTACACAAAATGCTGATGATTTTACATGTGATCAGTGCTAAAAACTTACAACTTGGACAATTAAAAAGTCCTTTAAGTCCTTTTATGAAGACAACATTTTAAAGCAATCATGACCACTAAAAAGCAATACTGTTGACAGAAAGATTTTTAGATAAATTTGTTTAAAAATCCTTAACTATAAGACAATGGCGAAATATAATATCCCATATGGATGCTAGAATACCCAGTTTTTGGCCATTTAGGCTTGGAAGGAGCTGGCCTTTGAGCCTCTGAAGAGAATGATCCCATGTGCTGCTCTGGCAAAGCAAGAGAACCCAGGGGATCCTGACCTCTTCACTTCACAGGTCTTAGTTTCCTTGCTGGTAAAATGAGTATGATAAGCCTTCTCTTCAGGCTCATGGGCATGAGGACATCATGGCCAAGCCCTCAGGGGTCTGCTCGGAGCCAGCCCTGGAGTTTACCTTTCCCGGAGCTTCTTCGGGCTTTCCTCAAGTACAGGATCATGAGGAAGGTGAGCACCAGCAGCAGCAGGACAGCCACCGTGGAGCTGGGAACGATGAGATGCCAGTTGCTTTGGGGGCTTTGGAATAAGGGACAACCAGCCAGGTGAGGAAAGTGGGAGCCAAATTTCTGCCCAGAAGCCATCCCTCTCTCCACCCACACAGCCATGATAGACTCTCCTGCCCCAAGGAGGAGAGTCTATCAATAGACTCTCCTCCCTAAGGAGGCAGCCCCATGCTCAAAGGTTCTGCCCCTTAGATCATGCATATCCAGCTACATCTGGATTTGTTTCCTCCTCTGTGAAACGGGACTGTTGACCACGTCAGCTGTCTTTGCTCCTTTTCTTTTTCTGGCTGCTGTCTCCTAACTTGCCCCTGGGGGGCTTGTTGCAGCATCTGTACCCAGCCCTCCCACATCCTGCCTTTAACTATTTCTTGGTCCTGATTCCTCACTCCTACCTGTGGGATGCCCTCAGCTCTCAGGACACTGGTGTCCTGTGACCAGCCGCGCTGCCACATCACAAACAAATTTGAATAGGACCTGTTCTTATGTCAAAGACAGAACACAAAGGTAGGCTCCCAGGGAAGGTGCTTAGAGTGTCAAAGGTTGAACTTTAATTTCCAGAGGCGCACCTGTAGGGACACCTCTCAGCACCACCTAGTTTCTGGGTTATAAAGCCTTGAAGCAAGGAACCAAGGTTGTGAGAGCCCTGGGCTCCCACTGCAGTGATTATGGGTGGGGAGAAGACAGGGGAGGATGGAGGCCAGAAGAAAAACAACTGTGGGGTCAGTCCCAGGGGCTGCGGCCTGGAAGCCATCAGGCAAGGGTAGAGAAGAAATCAGGCCATGGGTTGTAGTAACTACAGAGTACGGCTTTTCCCTGGAATTTGGGATGGAGGAAGGCCAAGAGAAGAGTGAGGCAAATGAGGCAGCCCTGGTCACGTGCCTGGCACTGGGCCAGACCCAATCCCACTTCATCCTCACAGACACTCTGTACAATGGTGGTTCCCAACTGGGGGTGCTTGTGTCCTCCTCCGAGGCAAACTTGGCAACGTCTGGACATATTTTGGTTTGGTTGTCATAACTGGGTGGTCTGGGGGAGGTTTGTACTCTTGCTCTCTAATGGGTAGGGGCCAGGGATGCTGCCAAATACTCTACAGTGCACGGGACACCACTCACAACAAATGTCAATAGTGCCAAAGGTGAGCAACCCTGCTGTAAGGTGAGGATGTCATTGACCCCATTCTGCAGGTGAGAAAACTGAGGTTTAAAGAGGCAAAGTGACCTATGAACCATGTGACTCCCATCTCAGCCCCTCAGAACCAGGTAGCTGTGGGGCCGAGTTAGCTGGAGGTATTCAGCACAGTTGGTCATAGGTGGGAAAAAGTGGAGGGTGGAGAAGACGAGGAGGGAGGTCACAGTACCTCTCCATGACAGGGCTGGGGGCAAAGGTCCAGGCTGTGGTCCTCCCAGAGCTCCTGGTGATGGGCAGGGCTGGAGCTGTAAGAGACTGACAGTGAGGAGAGCACTCCATGTGTTTGCCCCACATTCCAGGCTCCTCACATCTAGCCCTTGGCCTTGGGGAGTAGGGGCCCTGGGGAGTAGGAGCCCACAGAGGGCCCTGGGCCAAGTGAGGACTCTGAGAAGCACCACATGCCCTGCATATGAATGACTTTTCCTCACAGTGAAGTGCTCCAGTACAAGAGGCTTTACATTAGACTCACACTGTCACTTGCATATTGGACATATTTCTATAGTCTTTTCTATTTTCATTGTTCTTGACCATGTCATGCACTCTCAACATAGAATGCTTCCCTTCCACCTCTGCCCACTTTTGTCTCTTCTGGATAAATTCCCGCTCACTCATAAGGCCTAAGTGGTTTCACTTCTTCTGGAGAGTTCTCCAGGAGAATCCATACCACTGCTTTCTCCAGCAACTGGTCCCTCCCTTCGCTGGGCTGCCATCTAATGTGCTTTCATTATGCCACCTGCCATCTGCTCCTAACCCTTCCCTTATGTGTTCTGCCTTGGATGCAAACGGCGGTGGAATGGGGGGAGGCTCTGTGGGCTCCTCCAGCACAGGAAAGGGTCTCGAGGTCTTTGATTCCCCTTACAGAGTGCAGCCCCTGCCATACATGGAGTGACAGTGAGCCATGGCTTGTGTGGTGACTGACCAAGCAGTCAACAAGGGTCTTCCAGGCGCCCAGCTCACCGAATGGCTGAGCAGGCTTGGCAGCAGGACAGGGGTCTGGGAAGATGCCGTTCAAGCTCTGACCATCACAGGGAAACACGGGGAGGAGGGAGCTTTGCAACTCTGAGGTTTTCAGGAAAAAACACCCGGAGCTTCATTCAGGAGTAGAGCCAAGCTTCCATCTGAGCCTTAAGGTCTCTCGACACTAAGGGGTAGGTCTAGGGAGATGACCTGGGCTCTCTGAGCCCTTGGCCGCTACACCTCCCAGGCTCACCCCCAAAGTCCGTGTCTACCTCACCAGCTGGCTGTCTCCTGTCTGTTCACATTTCTTAACCCAACCAGTTACCTTCCACTCAAGCACAGCCCTTTAAGAGAAGCTTAGGGGGTTAGGGTCAGGAGTCTGGATGCCCTGGGATGGCCCAGTAGAGCCAGTCTTGTTCAAACCTGAGGTGGCTTTATAGTCATTACAAATCAACAGATGAGTTTTGTTAGTAGCAATAAGAATGTTCAGAGAAATGCATACTATGCTAAAGGAAGAACGAAGTGAGGCAGAGGTCTGAGTTCTTGTGCTGGATCTGACCTTAACCAGCAGTGACTTGGGCAAGGGGTGCCGGTTTGGGCTGTGAGAGCCCTGAATAAAATTACATAAGAATCCTTTCTAGCTCCAGCATCTTGTGATTCAGGATGGCTGAGAACCACACAGAGAAGGGGAAGAACTCACCTGGAGACACCACAAGATGGATATTTCTGTAAGTAAGGATCTCAGAGGATTTGTAGATTCCGCAGGAGTAAAATCCAGAGTCTTCTACCTTGAGCTTGGTCATGGTGACAATGAAGTAGCCCAATCTGACCCCATCCTGAATGGAGTTTCCGGGCTTCCACTGCATCCCCTGGATCCTGGGGGTAGGAGGCTAGCACAGTACAAGTACGTGCTGATACCTGCCTGCACCAAGCTTTCACTGATTTTGAGTCTTGCCAGGACTGGTACAGGCACTTCACAGAGATTGTCTCCCCTTCCAGTTTACGCAGCAACTCTGGCTTCTGTTCCCAGGAACCTGAAAATACACTCTCACGTCAGGGAGCAATTTCTCTGCCCCTGTGGGGCTGGCAGGTGGGTGCCACCTTCCTCGGAATGTGCCCAAGACCCAGCCTCTGGCCACAGTGCCACCCTGCTCCTGACCTGCCCTCTGCATGCCTCCTTCATGCCCTCCTCACCAGACCATCTCTCCCTCCTCTTGCCCTATTCCCTCCCTCTGCCCTCCTCATCACCTGAGGCCAGGAGCACCAGCAGGACTGGTGGCAGCAGGCGTGTGGCGTCCCTGGCCATGGGCCCTCTTCTTGAGCGTGGCAGAGTTAGCAGGGAAGACCTGAGGACGGGGAGCCAGGGCTGGGGCACAGGGTTGAGGATTCAGCACAGCCACCCTGGCTTGTCAGGGAAGAAGAGCTGAGGACGGCAAAGTCCTCCAGTGAGGCTCGGGGAGGTCTTGGCCTTGTAGGCAGGAGTCTCCCTCTGCAGGTGCTACACATGGCCCAGTCGGCTTTCAGAGCTGAGGCTCCAGGGGACTCAGCTGCTGCTGGCTCTCTTGCCCAGCCTCCTCCTCCTTGTCATACTGGGGTCAGGGTGTAGAAAGCTGTGAAAGCCCAGGAAGAAACTCTGGTGAAATCAGAACTCATTTCTGCTTTCTCTTTCTCCTCTTTATCCTACCACTTCCCCCTGGCCCCAACTACCTCCTCTCTACCCAAGTATACAGCCTCCACTGAAGGTGAGTGACAGAGTTAGGGGACCCTTTGGAGGTGCCCAGAGGTCCAAGACTTCCTGCTCAGGCCTGCCAGGGAGCACTATGGGGGCTGGAGTGGCAGAGGAGAAAGGAGACGGAGAGTCATTTCCAGGAATGGAGGTGCAGAGAATGCCCCTGACAAGGGTGGGAGAGAGTGAACCTGGGGGCATGGGGGCGGGAGGCAGGGGAGAAGGGAGATGCAGAAAGACAAGGACAGGAGGCTGAGGGGGTCTTGAGTCACTCCACATCTCCAGCTGCCAGCCTGCCACAATCCCTCCATAAGCATTTGTTAGAGAGATCACAGTAATCAAGCACACTTTAAGGGATAACTGCCATTAGAAGAACTACAGAAAAACTATCCCCGCAGGCTGTTTCACAACCAAGAAAGGAGAAAATCCTGTAAAAATGCAGTGTGGCAGGTCAGGTAGGTGGGGCGCAGACTCTCAGGGGGAGATTAGCACAGGAGGCCAAAAGTGCTTGGGGACCGAGCTGGGAGAAGAAGGACAGGAAGCAGGACAGGGTGACAGGAAGCTCAGACCAGGGTGTGCAGAGTTCTGAGGACAGGATGCTCTCCAGCATGGCAAGAGGTGTTGGGGCTTCAGATCCTGTGGCAGCCAGTCAGCGGGGGGGGGGGGGGGGGGGGGGGGGGGGGGCGGTGCGCTCCCTGGGAGGGGACTGGCTCTCTGCAGCTGCGGCAGCCCCCAGAGACCCTCACTACTCCCAGCACTGGGGCAAGCAGTCCATCTGCCTGAGACGCAGCAGCACCAACTGAGTTTGATGTTGAGGGAAAACCCTCCTGCAGCCATCTGGGAGAATGCCATCCTAAGGCTTATGTCCCAGGGTGACACATCTGCCTGCCACGCTCTGCAGAGCAAACATCCCTCCGTGCTGGGTTTTATGTGTCCTTGCCCTTGGTCACAGCAGGAAGCCCTTCGCAGGTGTGGCCCGTCCTTGTCCTTCCCACAGCCAACTGCTCAGGAAGCTTTGTCGCCTCGCCTTCCCTGGTAAAGGCAGCAGCAGCCCTGGCCCGTGTGACACCCCCACCTGCCCTGCCCCTCCCAGCCCTGGATCCATTGGAGATCTGGGTCCTCCTGAGGCTCCAGGGAGAGGACGAAGAACAAGAAGGAGAAAACAAGAGGCTGGGGCTTTCAGGGAAATGTCCCAGAGCACTGGAGGTCCCAAGAGGCCACCCAGGCCATCAGAGCTGGAGAGCTGGGGCAGGGGGTGTGGGCGCCCTGCGTCCTCGCTGTGGAGCTCATGTGGGAGCAGGCTCCGTGGGTGGGCACCTCATGCAGGCTCACTGCGCTCCAGGCGCCCCTCATCCTGGGCAAACGGGGATGGTAGGTCCCCTAACAGCTTCCCTGCCTGGCATCGGGGCACAGCCAACAGGGTGTGTTGGCTGCCCAGGTCCAGCACCCAGCACCTGGGGCCTGGGTGAGTGCCCCGCTGCCCTCCCTAGTCCCTTCCAATTGAGGGCAAAGCAGAGACATAGGTTCCAAAGGCCTTCAATGTGGACAACGCGTCCTAGAGCTGGAGCCGGAGGACCAGCAATCACGAGGCATTTACTCAGTTGTGGGAGGTTTGTGTCACGTCATTTTATCCTGAAAGCAGTCTTGAGAGGTAGGAGTTAGTGTTCGCCTTTTACAAGAGAGGAAGATGAGACCCGAGGGCTAGTGACTGGCTCAGGGTCACGCAGGGACAGGTGGCCTCGCTGGGTCCCCGTCCTGAGCCCTCTGCCGCTCTCCCACAAGACATCCTGTTCTCAGATGAGGAAGGGCTGTCAGTGTGCTGTTGTAGGATCTGGGGAGGGGGGGGTCTTGGGGAGCTTTATTCCTCTGGGGAAATTCAGCCCCCTCCTGGTTACACACCAAGGTCGTGGCCACACCCTCCCGATAGGGAGGATGGCTATCACTCTGTGTGTGTGTGTGTGTGTGTGTGTGTGTGTGTGTGTGTGTGTGTGTGTTGGCACAAGGCTTGTCAGTTCCTCAGTCTGAGTCTCCTCTGGTGCCCTCTCCTGGACGGAGGAAAAAGGTGCCTCCTTCCTGCTGTCCCCCAGGATTACCTCCTGCCTCTTCCTCTCTCGCTACATCCATTCTGGGGGCAGCTACCCATCAAAGCTCCAGCTGCGTCATTCTCTTGACTATGAGAATGCTCTTCCCATGTGAGAGGTCTCTGCCCCCGGGTGGAGTGGAGATGTCACGATCCCTAGGTGCTTATTCCAGTTGCCCTAGGCTGCTGGAGCCCCTGCTCTAGAGGACGAACCCAGTCTGTATTCTTCAGTCTTCACTATAGAAAAGGCCGATTCTGAGCCAGGAGCCAGTGAAGCAGAGGCCAGGCTCCTTCGGCCATTGGACCACCCCACTCCCACCCTGGCCCTGCACCCACCAAGGCGTCCCTCCAGACTGTACTCTGCTCCAAGCTGTCCTTGCTGTGTCACAAGTAGCTCCTCTCTTCCCAGGGGACAATGAGTCCCCAGGGGAAGGTAGGTGATCTACTCTTTCTCTGAGCAGTGGCCTCCCCTGCGGTGGACTCTGGAGGGCCCTCAGTCTCCTGTGGGGGAGCTCAGGTCTGGAGTTGGGATCCAGGGGAGACAGTTCTGAGTGCAGCCTCTGCATGCCAGTCTGGGGACAGGCTGGTCCTGCAGCCAAGGGCTCTGGGCAGCCTGGTCGCAAGCTTTCCCTGAAGGGCCAGCCAGCAGGTGGCAGCAGTGGGAGGCTGGGCTCTGCTGGCTCCCAGGACTTGAGGGACCAGCAGCTGAGGTCAGGGCAGGGCACCTCCAGAGGCCCATCAGGGGACGCATAGCCCTGAGTGTGGGGGACTTGGACCACTCTGGGGTCCTCAGCTGCCATGGACCTCCAGCATCAAGTTGCTATTCCTTCTTCTCCAGGGCAAGGCCTGGAGAAACACTGGCTGCCTCTGGGGCTTTTTTTCCCCCCAAGCACATGGGGAAGCTTGAGGGAGAAGAGGGTTGCTGAGGACACAGGGTTCCAGATGGGGAGAGGGCAGCTGTCCACCAGTCCACTTTCCTCTGCTCCATCGCAAGGGGTCCTGAGGCCCACGGGCCGTGAGCTCCCTGTCTGGGTACAGCACCGTCAGGGCTTCTCTGCCACCAGCTGGGGCCCAGGACTCTGTGGCTCTGAGCAGAATCCCCTTGGTGGCTTCCCCTGGGGCTTCCTGCCGGTACCCCCCACTCTGGGTGCCATCCCAGGTTCTCGGCAGCCCAGGGGGACTGAGCAGGTGAAGAGCAGCCTCTCGTTCTAGGGAGGCCTGAGTCCGGCCTTGAGCAAGTCCTCAGCCCCCAGCCTGGCTCTAGTTCAGACAGGTTCCCAGCTCCATCCTCCTCTGGCCTCCAAAGGCCCCTCCAGGAAGAGTTCCCCCACTCCACAGTTAAGTGGCCTCAGATCACACAGGCTTCCACGGAGGCTCTGGTCTTCCAAGTGGGTCCCTCCAGGGTCTAGTGGGATCATTGCATACCCTGTAGCCTGTGAGAACAAGGAGAGAGATGAAAGGGGACAGGGCTCCAGCTCTCTTCTCCCTGCCCCCCATGCTCCTGGGCCAGTCTATCCCCTCTTTCGGTTCTGCCCTCTGCTTCCTGCTAGTTCAGCCCCAGAGGGGTCATGCCGCGCCGCTCCAGCCTGCCCACCCTCCTCCCTCACCTGGATGCCAAGTAGTCCTTCTGGCTGGACGCAGGTAAGGACGCACCACCTGGGGTCGGAATGCACCCAGGCCCTTTGGAAAGTGTGTCAAGCCCCAGTGCTCTGCCCTCAGGAGGCTGGGAGGGTGGGCTGTACTCACTTCCCATGTGTCTCTTCTTCCAGAACCCATAGACCACGATCAACATCACAGACACTAGGAGGAAGATCAGTATCCCCAGGTACACAGTGGGATGTGAATCCTGGTGCCTGAGGGGACGGGACAGAGTGGGGAGGAGGTGAGCACCCAGTTACCCCCACCTGGACCCATGTTTTTCTGCATGCCATGTGAGAGGAGCCAGACTGAGAGAAAATCTGATGGCCCTGGTGGGAATGATTGGCTCCCTTCCTTGGGGAGCCAGCTATGGCAGGAGGAAGTGACAGGCTCAGAGGTCAGGGGAAGAAGTCCCAGGTGGAGGTGAGCGTCTCTCCACTTTAGCGCCTGTCCTCCATTGTTCCCACAAACCTGAACATCCCTGAGGACAAGGACTCTAAGGGACCCCATTTGTGACGGAAAAGATTGAGAGTCTTGTTCTTCTCATAGTGAGAGCCTCTCCCCACAGCCCTTCCCTCCTTCATCCTCTGAAGCAGATGCAGCAGGTGCATGGCCTGTATCCCCTTGCCTGTAGCACTTCATGTGCGCCGGCCCTTGGCACTTCCATTTAAATTTTCAGCCTGAAGACTTTCTCCTTTTATTAGGTCCCTCTTTGCCACCCATGGCAGGCAGCCCTCCACTGATGACCAATAGGAGTAGTGTCGGTGTAGGAGTCAGTGTATTAAAACCCCAGCTTCCTTGCCCTTCAGGTGGTCGTCTGATACTGGGCCCGAGAGCCTCCCCTGCACTTGAGCTCCGCTGCTCACAGTGGTGGCCAGCTTGATTAGGTTCTCTCCCAGCTGCTTCCCTGTCTCACTTCCCGATGCTCTTTCCACACTCTTGGTCCTAGAGGCTGCTTCTAGGGGAGCCCAAATTAAAGAATCTCCCATTTCCCACTTCCTACCCCCAAGCCACATCCTTATCCTGCCCCTACCTTCTCCTCTCCATCCAGACTCTTATGCTGACCAGTTCCCAACCCTCACTTCCCCCTGGCATCCTTTATGTCACCTCTCCATCCTGGCTTCTGGCCTCCCACCCAGCTCTCATTCAGCAGCACACCAGACCGACTTCCTGAAAAGGAAAGGTCTGCAATAACATTTGCTTGCACCTTGAGGTCTGTTCAGGCACCAAGAACTGTTGCTGTATCTGTTCAAATGTCCTCCAAGCCCAGAAAACACAGGTACCTGATAGGGGATAACTTGTTGAGGAGAGCCCCGCTGGTGTGGCACACTTCTGTGGTGGGTGATCCGGTGCGCAGGTGCCCAGCCCTGGTGGATATGGATGCTGGGCCAGCAGAGGAGGCTCTGGCATCGCTGGGAGACACAGTCACTATCTGGGACCCCATGGTCCTCCTAGGCCCCGTGGTAGAAGGGCCAGTGCTGGTGAAGCTGTAGTCTGTCACAGAGGTCAGTCTGATGGACTCTGAGGCAGTGGGGGACACGAGTCTGGTCAAGGTGAGGAGATCAGGTGTGAACATTGTCATGCTGGTGGTGAATGGGGCATCAGGGCCTGAGGTAGGGGTTGGGCCCGATGTGACAACAATTCCACTCTTGAGGATATTGGCCAGATGTGCAAGAGGAGTGCTTCTCTTGGTGGTAGAGGCTAAGGGGCCAGAAAGGGAGAAACGTTAGCCTGAGTCAGAGGCCTCCCCGATAGAAGCAGATCCTCGTCTCCCCTCATTGACCTTGGACCCAGGATTCTGCTCTGCTATGTGACCAGATGTTCATTTGTTGGGGAGAAGAAGTGGAAACAGTAAAGAAGGAAGAGTCTCTCACAGTTTCTTTAGCCTGCCCTGTCAGGCCTCTCCCCTCCCCATGCCCATCTCTCTCATTGCTTCCAGACCCTCCTCATTCCAGGAAGCCAAAGAGATTTCTTCACTATGATGTTGAACAGAGACTTTTCTAGGAGCTCCATAATTGGTGACTAGGGTCCAGAAATGAGGGCAAGGAAGCCTTGATGGCCCATGTTCCAAAGAATACCTCCAGCAGCAGGGTCAGATGCCCTCCTTAGGAGCTTATGAAGAGACACCTGCTCCCCTCATCCATCCTTTCAGCCTTCTACCTCCCATTTTCTAGGAGGCTGGCATTTGGATGGTGGAGGAGTAGGGAGCTATAGGAAGCATGTGGTCCCTTGTGGAGCAGTGTGGTGGAGTCTATCTCCATAGAAAACAAGAGATGGGAGAGAGTCCTTGAGGAAGAGAGAGGGCTGACACGGGAGGCCTCATCCCATGACTGTGCATGGCAAAGGCACATTCCTGAGAGCCAAATGGCCACCATGGAAAGTGCCCATATTTCTGGGCAAGGGAACCCAGAATGAGCAGCATTGGTGAGAGTAGGGAAAGGGGAAGAGGCTGACCTGGAGCCAGATCTCCCACATCATCCTACTCAGCAGTGGGGAGACCCCAAAGACCCTTCAGAGAACTCACATGCAGGTGCCTTGGGAGAGCAACATTTGGACACCCACCTCACAAACGGCTGGGTAGAAAAGAGCCGAACAGAGAAAGTACTACTACGGGGTGGGAGCGCAGTGAAGTCACACAACGACCTCCCTTCCTTCATTCTTGCCTTGGTACTCCAGGGCGTTGGGAGAAGAAGGCAGGGAGAAGTAGCTGAGAAGAACCCCACTTTCCCACCTGCTGAGATGAAGGAGAGGGAGTTAGCCAAGGCTACCTCTTCCTCACTCTGGTGGCTTGGGCCATAACATGTGGTCTTCAAGAAGGAGTAGAAGAAGTGGGGCACCTGGTTGACTCAGAAGTTAAACATCTGCCTTTGGCTCAGGGCATGATCCCAGGGTCCTGAGATTGAGTTCTGCATCAGGTTCCCCATAGGGAGCCTGCTTCTCCCTCTGCCTATGTCTCTGCCTCTCTCTCTGCATCTCTCATGACTAAATAAATAAAATCTTTTTTTAAAGGAGTAGAAGAACATATATTGCTAGAAGATTCGAGGTTTTAAATGGGCTGAGGATTTTTGTTTATTATTTCCTAATAATTTCAATTATCCTAATAATTGAATAGGTCTGCAAAGTTGGAATCTCCTCAAATGGTCTTTAAAAGGTAGATTGGGTGTGGGGGGACATATGCAAAAAGAAAATGAAACCATTTCATGTTTCCTGAAAATTAAGACTTCAATACACCTGTTTTCAACTATTCCCTGGATCTGAAGCAGAAGTGGAGAGGGAGACTTGAGATCTGGCCCCATGTCTTAGAGATAGCAGTTGCCCTCACTCAGTCACAACAGAAGAGGGGGATGCAGGTGGGTCAGGTGTGTAACGAATGTCATCATCATTGGCTGCTTTTTTCAGGTTCTCTTGCTGGTGGGAGGACCTCAGGGCTTGGCCTTTCTCTCTTTTTCTACACTCAAGGGAGAACTTTTACATCCCCTTGATTTTTCTTATTAACAGCTTTAGTGAGATATTATTCACATTCTATATACCACACCCATTTGTAGCAACAAGTTCAATGGCTTTTAGTATATTCACAGTCATGCAACCACCACCACAGTCAACTTTAGAATATTTGCATCATCTCCAAAAGAAACCCCTACCCTTTAGCTATTACCTTCTACCTTCCCCTTCCTTCCCCCAGCCCTAAGCAACAATGAATCTGTTTTCTGTCTATATAGATTTCTTGAATCCCCTAGACTTTCAATTCTCTTCACAGAGATACTTCCAAATATATCCCCAGCTCTGACCTCTCACCTGAGCTCCAAGCTGATATATCCACTGCCTGCCCCTTTTGCCCACTTGGGGTTCTAGGAGGTGTCTTAAACTCAACATGACAAAATACAGCTCTTGGCTTTTCTCCTCCAAACTAGCTCCTCCCCAGAGTCACCTGACCCAATAAATGATACTATCAGGCCCCTTGCTGATGGAATAGAAAACCTCAGAGTCACTCTTGATTTCTCCCTTTTGCTCCCCTCTTGTCTTACCTACAAAGTGTACAGGGTGGGCAGGAAGCCCAAACATCATAGGTTGGAACCCCTCCACTTCTTTCCACCTCCAGAGGCCATGTCCTACTCCAAGACATTGTCATTCTCAGCCAGAATGTGGACAGTAGTCTCTCTGTCCATCTCTTACCCTTCCACCATCCATCTTTCACAGAGCAACTATTATAATCTTAGAGGCAAACCACAACACACCCCTGTAAACTCTCCAATAGCTTCCTATTGTACTTAGAATAAAACTCAAACTCCACATCATATACTTTAGGGCTGCTGTTTGACTCTCCAACCTCATCTCTTGCCACTCTGCCCCACACTCAATATGGAGTAGTCACACAGGCGTGCCTTATACAGGCCCAGCCCTTTCTCACCTCAGAGCCTTTGCACATGCAGTTCTCCCCACCTAGAATACCCTCCGAAGCACTCACATTTCAACAGGACTAGAGACCTCTCCTCACATGGGCTCTGCTTGATGTCATCTGCTCAGAGACAGGTCCTCTCAGGTCTCTGGTGCTTTAATAGCTCCCTCCACCACTAGAAAGTAGAGTTACTTTCTAACTTGTCACACTGTCTGATTTTAAGAACATTTATCGTTATCTACAATTATTTGTCTGATGATGTATGCCAGCCTATCATCTCTCATCTTTTTAGATCTCATTTTCTTCATTGGTAAAATGGACAGTAATGCCCATGAAGATGTCAATAAAAGAACTGGATGGCGCCTGGGTGGTTCAGTGGTTGAGAGTCTGCCTTTGGCTCAGGTAGTGATCCCGGGGTCCTAGGATCAGGTCCCGCATCGGGCTCCCTGTGGGGAACCTGCTTCTCCCTCTGCCCGTGTCTCTGCCTCTCTCTGTGTGTCTCTCATGAATAAATAAATAAAATCTTCAAAAAAATAAAAAAAGAACTGTGAAAACCCTGTAGCACAACATGCCTGTTGATGGATTATTCTTCTTACTATATCTGCTGCGAATGAAGTATGAGGCAGGGAAGACACCCCTACCCTCCCAGTTCCCTGGCAGGCCTGCTTACCTGGAGACACTTCCAGCTGGAAGCCCATCATTGGGTACAGGGTCCCAGAGCTGTTGCGCATGCACCAGTAGCGGCCAGAGTCCTGGCGCCTGAGGGCTGCCATGCTGATCTTGACCACCTTGGCCTTGGTGTCATCCTGTAGCACGTAGCGCGGCCCCTGCGCCCAGACCCGGGTGAATCCAGGCTCACACTTCTTCTTCCTGATTTTGCACCATACTCTACCCTCCACGTGGTTTTTGCGGCTCTTGTAGGAACACTGCACAGACAAGGTCTCCCCTTCAAAGTGCTTTACTTTTGTGTACACGTTCTCGGCAGGGGCACCTGGGGAGATACTACTGGTGAGCAAGGTCTGGTGAGAGAGGGGAAGGAGGCATCTTGAAGGTTGAGGTGAGGGGAGAGGAGGTGGATACTGCCCTGCTGTCATGGATCTCACAGCTTCAGGGAGAAACACAGCCCTACTCTGAAAGAACTCCCCCCCCCCCACCCCGCCCCATCCAATAGAGGGCATGCACAGGCCCTGCTAAAAGCTAATTCCCAGTCTGAGGCAGAGAGACACAGTCCACCCACTCAGGGAGCTCTCAGTCTATTGGAGTAGACAGTAGCCCTGCCCTCTAGAAGTTCCCAAACTGCTGAGGAAGACAATAATCCTGTGCCCTTGGGGAGTTCTAGGATGAAGATATAGAACTAGCCCTCAGGGAACTCTCAGACTGATGGTAGAGACACAGGCACAGCCCTCAGGGATTCCCTAGGCTAATGGAAGAAACTCAGCCCTTACACTGAGGGAACTCCAATGGACAGAGCCCCTTTTTTCATGATATTTTTCTAGCCCAGTGGGAAAGTAATAGCCCCATTTTCAGGGTCTTATGGGAAAGACCCAGGTCTTGTCTTCAGTGAGCTAGACACACAAATGCAAACAGAAGTCACAAAGTTATAAAATTCCAGACCACAAGCAACTTTGATAGATAAGAAAATCCAATATTTGAAAAAATTAAGAGCAGTTATTTAGTTCACAAATAAGTTCATTATAGTTATCTTTTAAATAGCAATTTGTCATAGTTCATTTTAGGTGCTATTTCATTTGAAAACATTCTAGTTGCATAAAACCCATAGGTTAAAAACGCCCAAACATACATCTAAATTCCCATTGGAGTGCAGACCCAAAGAATTGTACAATTATTCACTGTTCATCCACAGCCTGTTACAGTCTATGCCTAGAAATAAGATGTGGTCCGTGCGTTTCACAATCCACAGCCTGGCAGGGAGAGAGTAGAACTAGGGGTGGGGGTGGGGACTCAGGGGACAGCGAGAGGGACAAAGTTATGATGGGCTCCCTCCACTCCTCTCCCCACCATAAGCTCAGCTTTTATTCCTCTCACACCACCCAGAGCCTGATGTAAACACACACATACACACACACACACACACACACACACACACACACACACTTCTTCCCAGCAGTACAGAGTAGAGAGCACACATTTTGGAGTCTACGTGACTATGGGTTAAAACCCTGGTTCTACTATCAACTAACTGTGTGAGTCGATCCCATAAGTCTCTGTTTCTTCATCTGTCTCAGGCTGTGGGAAATGTGTCCCAGGACAGTGTCTGAAATGTAGCTGGTGCTCCACGTGCTTCCTGCCTCAAATGCAGGTTCCTTCAGACTTCTCCAGCTGAGCCCAGAGCTCTGATAGCCAAGGACCCTGCACTTGAGAGGAGACATCTGCCTGCTTCCAACCCAGCTGCACGCACTATAGCTGAGGCTCGGGGTAAGATAGCACCCTCTCTGAGCATCCCTTTGTCCTGTACAAACCAAATACAATGATCCAACTCAGTTATTTGGTGAGTCGGAGGCTTGGGGGACCCCTGGATTGCTCTACACAGGAGACACACTTCTGCCCTGGCAGAGGGAGGAGCCTCTCTAGGGGAAGTGCAGGGGTGGGGTGCCCCAAGAAAGGGTCTCCTGGGTATTGTGTTCATTTGTGCTCACCTTCCACCCTTCTCAGAGGCAGTAGCCAGAACCGAACAGGAAATGGTAACTTGGTAACCATTGCAGTAAGGGAGGCAGGATTGGGTGAGGCTCCCTCAAGGAGCATTTAGTAGCTATGGGGTGGGTGAGGGGCCTTCAAGGATTGTTTCCCCTCAGGACAGGGGGATGGGGACAGGCGGTAGTGGCACAAGCAACTCAACCAGTTAAAACATACACACACGTGATGCAATGATTCTTATAACCAAAGAGGGCTTTCTCGACAAGAGAAGGAGGCTTTTTGCGTGAGTGTCCATGGTCAGGGGTCCTAAGGAAGCCTGGCAGATGAAGGGGCCCAACCAGAGAGGGTCCAGAGCTTTATCTTATTTTGTGAGTCCTGTATTAGCTTTACCTGGGGCCAGATAGTGGGATGCAATCTTCTTACTGTTCTCTGGTTAGAAGCCACTAGGTCAGCCCTCTGACCCCTCTTCCAACCCCACAAAGCATGAAACAAGATTACTGGGCAAGGAAAAGCCTGGAGGGAGACTCCAGAAAAAGGGCCATTCCCTACCCCCTGAGCCAGCTCCCCTGCCCTCTCACCTGAGACATGGCTCTGGAGCCACAGCAGCAGCAGCAGCAGGAGGAACATGGGAGCCATGGCTCCATCCAGTTGGGGACGGTCACAGGCCAGCAGGGGGCCAGGCCACCCGCATCCAGGGTCTGGGCCCCACGCCAATGCAGGACGTGTCACTTGGGTCTGCCAGGGAAGGACCTGGCGTTCTGAAAGTGCAGTTGCCCATTTAGGGAAGTGAGGAAGTTGTGGGACCTACTACGATCGGCAGACCGCAGGGCCCGCAGAGCCTGCGGAGGAGGGCGGCGCTCGCTGCTGTTTACGCCCTCTTCCCCGAAACTTCGGGCAGGTGTGGCTGCTCCACCCAGCCTGCCCCCACACCCCACCCCCAGCCCGAGGAGGGCTCTCAGGGTAGAAGACTCCCCACCTTCTCCAAACCTCTCCTGGAAACTGGCCCATGGGGGGACCTCCTACTCTGAAACAAGGGGTCCGTCTAGGGGGGCTGGGGCGAGTTTTCTGGACCCTCAGCAACAGACTCCCTGGGATCCCCTGGGCTCAGAGGTCCAGGGGTAGGGCTTGGGGTTGGGGCAGGGCACCTCGGATCCTAGGTTTCACCAACACGCATTTCCGAGGAAGTTCTCGCAAACTCCATCCATTCATTCGCTCAGCCCTCCCGCGATGCGCTCCTTCCCTTGCCCTGCCTCCCTGGCCAAGGTCCTGGCTGGTGACAACAGCCCCTGACGCTCCCGCTGGCAAAGAGCCCCTTCTGTGCTCACACGCGATCCTATTTCCGTCACGGCTAGAATTACAGGGAGAAAGGAGGCAAATTGTTAAGTCTCAGATCATATGGTTTGGGCGCCGGGAGGGGCTTCTGTGCTGTCACACGTGGGCGCGCGCGCGCACACACACACACACACACACACACACACCCAAACTGTCTCTCCCTTTGACTACTCCCTTGTCTCCTTATCTTTCTCCCTCTCTCCCATTCTCTTACCAACCCCTCTAATCACCCACCAGCTCTCCCCCCTCGGTCACGGAGGCTCCCCCTCCCCGCGCTCCAGGAGCCACGCCCCCAGCCCCCCAGCCCAGGCCTGGCCCCCAGCCGGCGCGCGCATGCCCACTCCACTTCCTCTCACTCCACCCTATCTCGCCCAGACAGCCGCCGGGCTGCAGCCAAAATGACCCAGCATTTGGCCCAAGACCCCACCCTCTACTCTGTCCTGAGCTCTAAGACTCAGAAGGATAGACTCCTGACATCCAAGAGCCATGTCATCTGTTCCTTTGGGGTCGGTGGAACCTACATGACTATGTGCTCCCTGTGCCAACTCACCTGTGCCAACTTTCTTCTCCTTAGACAGGATTCACAGTAACAAGTCTCAAACCAGGCTTGAACTCCCAAATCCCAAACCAAGGAAGTTTGATCTTTGCCGAGTCCAAACTTGCAGTCTCTTAACTTATTCTCCATTCATTCTTTCATTCGTTCGTTCGGCCGGTCGATCGTTAGTCTTTACAATCTTATGCGCCACGCGAGGTGCCAGGCATTTGGGGTAGAGGCATGAACTACAGTTGTCATTTCAGACCTCTCAACTCCCAGAAGACGTGTTACACTTTCCTTATTCACCCAGATGCCTGTGTTCGAAGGCTCTCTGCCCTCCCAACATGAGAAGTCTTCTTTCCTTCCTTTCCTCCATGCCAGGGATTAAGTGGCTTCTAGAGTGGAGGGTGCCATTTACACCTTGTGGGGGGTCTTATTGCTTGGAATCAGAGCGATAGCTGTGAGGATAAGGCCATAAGAACCCCAACACTCTCATTCCACTGAGAGGAAGTATAAACTGGATTCAATGTTACTTGAGGGAAATTTGGAAGGATTTATCAAAAATCTCTAAAATGTGTATACATTAGGCTTTTATGTACAAGATGATTTAACACAGCACAATATTTTTTCTTTACATTTATTTTCCCATTAAAAAACTGAGGTTTAGGGGTGCCTGGGTGGCTTAGTCAGTTAAGCATCTGCTTTCCACTGGGGTCATGATCCCAAGGTCCTGGTATCAATCCCCATATGGAGCTCCCTCCTTAGTGGGGAATCTGCTTCCCCCCTCTGCATCTCCCCCTCCCCATGCTCTCTCTTTCTCTCTCTCTCTCAAAAGTAAATAAATAAAATCTTTAAAAAAAAAAAAAGAACCAAAGACAAAACAAAACAAAAATACCCCACTGAGGTCTAACTTACATAGAGTAAAATTCCCCTTTCCACAAAGAAAACTCCAGGCTCAATTTTCTTCAATTTCTTTGGTGAGCTGCACCAAATACTTAAGATAGGATAACACCCACCGATGTTACAGAAACTGTTGCAGGCAGAAAAGGAGACATATCCCAACTTGATTTGTAAAGTCAGAATATCTTTGTTGTTGTTTTTAAAATTTCACTTATTTATTCAAGAGAGATACACACAGAGAAAGAGAGGCAGAGACACAGGCAGCGGGAGAAGCAGGCTCCATGCAAGGTGCCAGACGTGGGACCAGATCCCGGGTCTCCAGGACCACGACCTGGGTGGAAGGCGGTGCTAAACCGCTGAGCCACCCGGGCTGCCCCAGAATATCTTTGACACTAACACCTGACAAGGATTTTACAGGAACAGAGAAGTACAGATGTGTATGCCTTATGCACATAGATAGAAACATCTTTAATCAACTATAAGCAGATCAAAACCATCAATGTATGTAATAACATAAAACAATATGACCAAGTGGGGATTATCTCAGGAACGTAATTTATGTTCAACATTTGAAAATCAGTCAACCTAATTCGCCGTGTCACCAGAAAAAAAGGATTATCTCAGTAGATGCAGAAAAAAGCACTACTTCTCCCACTACCACCACCAATTCATAATTTAAAACTTTCAGCAAAGCAACAATAGAAGAGAATGTCCTGGCCTTAATAAGGGACATTCATCAAAACCTACCTCTAACATTTTATTTATGGCAAATATGTCGGCTACATTTCCCTTAAGATTGTTCATGGTAGATGTAGGCTGAGAGCTCAATGCCCTGGCCTTGCTAGATGTTCAGTGTTCTGGATATGACTCTGGGTTTTTCTTGTTTTATGGATGTGATATCTTCTTCTGTTCCCTGAAACATTTATCTTTCACTCACAGGCAATTATTCTGTTTGCTCAATATGATTTTCTCTTAGGCTATGAATTTCCTCACGTATAGTGCAGACAGAATGATAGATCGTGGTTATCACATCTTATTTGTGGACAAAGCATTTTGGAATAATTGTCTTCTGCTCACATTTTGAGCTGCCAAGGCATCTGCTTTTGCCATTGTTAGTTGCATTTGATTTTTTAAAACTTGCATGAATTCCTCAGTTTCTGGTCTGCTGATTATAACCTTTCTTATTTTCAATTTAACAATCGAGTCTTTTACTTTTTAAGGTATTCAAGATGGGGAGGAGAGGATAGCTGGTGAGATTCGTGTGCTACCTTGCTCAGTTTCCCCCTGCATATTTCAGTTCAAGGGTTTGCATTTGAGCACAAGAGAACATACATGTCTTCTGCTTGGTAAGTTTTCCTATAGAGTTATTTGTTGAACAGAATTCCTCAATTTTGATTTAATAAAATTAATTTTTTTGCCTTATGATTTGTGCCTTTAAAACTTTGTGTAATAAATGCTTCTTCATTCCTAGGTATTCATCTGCAGAGGTTTTTTTCTATTAATTTAATAATTCTATTTTTCACATATATGTCTTGAATTCATCTGGAGTTCATCTTTGTATTTAATATTAGGCAGAGATCCAGTATTTTTGGTTGTCTTATTTTTTTAATATACTCTGCCAGTTTTCTCAAGGATGTCTACCAAATAATGGGCTCTTTGTCCCATTTTTCATGGTGCTTCCTTAATGTAAATGCAGAGAAACCTTCCATGGTCAGTCTGGAGGAGCTAGGGACTGGGAGGCGGGTCTTGGAATGTTCAGTACTGGGATAAAGGGTCACCACAGATGAATGGGAGCTAGAAGTTGTCTCAAGAAGACTTTTTTCACAGGGCTGTGGTGTGAGTGGTTTGGGGGGGAGGGCTCCCAATAGCTGGGCAGGGGTAAGAGAATAGGTACTCATCTGGGATCCATGGAGGATATTAAATGCACTCAAGAGTCCTGAGGCCCAGACTGGTCTGACACAATCAGAAACCCCCATCACTGCTGCCCCTACAGTATCCTTATCACCCTGAGGAGGGAAGACAAGGAGGAAATTCATAAATGGAGGTGAATTTTTTCCCTGCCCCTTCCTCCTATCCTAAACCTGTTACTGGGTCCTCCTCTCCTCCTCCCTTCCTTTTACCTACTTCCAGCTACCCCTTCCTTTATGCTAAAAGCCTAGCTCCAGAAAGAGCTAAGGATCAGAGTTCAGTGGGGTGGTAGGGATAGAGCCAGAGGAGTAGGAACAATCCCACCAGGTCAGAAAGGACAGGGCCATCAGGCTGAACTGAAGATACTGAGGCCCAAAAAGAAGAGCAAATTTGTTGAGGTGATGGGGGTGGGAGAAGTAGTAGGGAGAAAGCCTCAGAATCAGAGCTAGACATACCAGGAGCGAGGACCACACAGAGGGGCCCAGCGAGGGCTCTCAAGAGCCTGCCTGGGTCTTTGCCCTATCTGTGCTGCTAAGTGCTGGGTGACAGTTTCTGGCCAGTGCCATGGGATCTCTGGGCCTCCTTTCCTCAGTTGTGATATCTTGGATAATCTCTGAGATCCTTTAGGTTCTGAATTCCAGAAGGTTCCTCCTCATGACTGTGTGGCTGTCAGGGAGGGAGGAATAATGTCTATTTTGTAACGGAGTTCCTATGTATCATATCCCTAAACCCACCAAGCACTTTACCATGTCTTCATTTTGCTAATTAAAAAGGTGTAAAGTGGCATTTCATGGTTGTTTTAATTGATATTTCTTAGGTTATTAAGAATTGTGAACATCACTTACCTGCCTTTTGGATTCCCTCTCCTGGAAATTGCCTTTCACATGTTCTACCCATTTCCACTGGGATTCTTGCCATCTTATTGATTGGCATAGCTTCTTGTGTGTTATACATCATATTGCTATATTACTTTTAGATATTTTCTTTTTTTTTAAAGATTTTATTCATTTATTCATGAGAGACACAGAGAAAGAGGCAGAGAGATACAGGCAGAGGGAAAAGCAGGCTCCATGCAGGGAGCCTGACGTGGGAGTTGATCCGGGGTCTCCAGGATCAGGCCCTGGGCTGAAGGCAGTGCTAAACTGCTGAGCCACTGGGCTGCCCACTTTTAGATATTTTCAGTTAATTTTTTCCAGTCTATCATCTGCTTGGTAAATTTTCCTATAGAGTCATTTGTTAAACAGAATTTCTCAATTTTGATGTAATCAAATTAAAAAATTTTTTTGCCTTATGAGTTGGCAAAATCACTAAGCCTTTAAAACTTTGTATGAGAAGTTCTTCATTCCTAGGTATAATGCTTCCTTATGATAAAGGATGTTGTCGTGTATATAGGGAACTGTTTGGAAGCCTACCCTATGTCAGTGTCTCACTTGTCAGTTCTTGTACCAGCACCACTGACATCAGTTCTATTACTTAGTAGCATATCTTGATATTTGGTAGGACAAATCTTATCTTTTAATTTTTATTTTTTCATGATTGACATAGCTATTCATGCATCTTTATTTTTCCATATAATTTTACAGTAAGTTTATCTAGTTCTAACCAGGATGTGAGGGTGATCTGGCTGCAATATCTGTCCCTCCATTGATTGTCAGTGTTGATCCAGCTGATCTGACTGGCTACAGGTGTCCCCTTCTTCTCTCACCACTCCATGTGCATCTGTCCTGAAGCTGCACGCTCAAAGAGGCTGACCTTCTCCATCAGAGGAAGAGGATCCTTCTTGGCTGAAGGGCATACAAGTAGCTGTGCTCCTCTGCTAGAACCATCAAAGTCCATTTGAAGGAAAATGTAGTGTAGTCAGGCTTCCAAGACTAGACACATCCAAATGAGGCACTGCATGTGGCAGTCTGCCTTTCTTTGAAAAAATAAAATATTAAGCTGAAAGTGTGTTTGGGATTACAGTTAGAGACTTATAATTTGGGGGACATTGACACCTTTATAAATATAATTGTCTCATCCAAGAACATAGATTATTTGTATTTTTCAGATCAAGGTCTTGGTTAAATTAATTCTTCCTTAATATGTTATAGATGTTGTTGCTACTAGAATTGTATCTTATTTTGATTAGATTTACCAAGTGATTATTTCTAGTATAGATAAGCACTTAAGTAGATGATGCCACCATTTCAAATTGTGACAATTATCCTTTGTCCTCTCATTGGTTCTCCTTATGATTTTGCCCAGAACCTCTAATACTACATGAAGCATTAGTGGTAGCTGTGGAAATCTTTGATTTGAATGTATACTTTCGGGATCCCTGGGTGGCGCAGTGGTTTGGCGTCTGCCTTTGGCCCAGGGCGCGATCCTGGAGACCCAGGATCGATCCCACGTCGGGCTCCTGGTGCATGGAGCCTGCTTCTCCCTCTGCCTGTCTCTGCCTCTCTCTCTCTCTCTCTCTCTCTGTGACTATCATAAATAAATAAAAATTTTTAAAAAAATGAATGTATACTTTCTTCCCCAAGTAATATTTACTGTAGCCATTGGTATACAGGCTTTTCCAAGTTATTTCTTCCTATTTGCAATTTATGAAGGATTTTAAAATAATTTTAAATATGTTGAACTATTCCAAATGCTTTTTCTGCATCAGATGATTTTCTTCTTGTAATTTATTGACTTAGTTCATTTATATTGCTAGATTTTCTGAAGCTAAATGATCCTTTTTGTCCTAGGATAAACCCCAAATGATCATAATACATTCTTTTCTTAATTATTATTACACTGTTGACTTCAGTTAGTTAATATTTATTTCAATTTTTTCTCTATGTTCCTCAGTGATATGAACCTATAATTTAATTTTCTTGTGTTATCCTTAACTGGTTTTGAGCTAAGGGAACTTAAGCCTCTTGAAACGAACTGGGCAGCTTTTGCTGCTTTTTATCTTTTGCAAACATCTTGTATAAAATATAAATCAAATGATTCTTAGGATATTTATAGGTGATACCTATAAAACCATCTGAGTCTTGCAATTGCTGTGAGGATGGGTCTTTATCTAAGATTTCAATTTCTTTAACATTTATTAATCTACTCCATTTTACTTCTTGTGGTCATCTTGGTATTTCATATTTTTTAGGAATTTGTCCACACCTGGGATTTCAAAAGATTTTGTTCAGGATTTATTTATTTAAAAACCTTTATTGAGTTTGTGGTAATTTTCTTTTCCTTCAATTTCTTGTTTATATCTTTTATCTCATCAGTTTTATCAGATGTAGGTCTATCTTATTAAACTTTGCAATGAGCAAGCTATGAGTTTCTTTAATAGCCATTTTTTCCATCTTTTTTATTTCAGGCCCTCATCATTATTATTTTCCTCCGTTACATGTCCTTGAACTTGCCTGTTGCTCATTTTCCATCTTCATGAGTAGAGCGCTTAGCTTATTTATTTTTAACCTTTTTGTATTTCTCACAAATGTATTTAAAGCTTCTAATTTTCCATCTAAATATTAGCTATGCCCCGCAAATCTGATATGTGGTGTTTATATATTATCATAATATATTTTATTATATACTTATGGTTTATATAATAATAAATAACTACTATTTAATTTCAAAATACGGTATTTTAGCTTCATTTCTATGCATTCTTAAGTTTTAAAGACTTTATTTTTAAGCAATCTCTTAACTAATGTGGGGCTCAGACTCATGACCCTGAGATCAAGAATTACATGATTTACTGACTGAGCCAGCCAGGTACCCCATCATTTTTAACTTTATTGCATTATGTTTAGAGAATGTATTTCATATCATATTAGTTTTTTGGAATTTATTCTTCTTTTATTTCCTCATACAAGGTCTATTTTTGTAAATATTCTCTGATATTTGAAGGAATGTATGTTTTTATTTATGCAGAGTGCTTTATATGTGTGTGCATATACATAGTTTATATTTATAAATAATAAGTTTTATTAACTATTCATAATACATTTATATAATTGAAAGCATTTTTAAGGTGTAATACATATTTTATATATTTTTAAATATTTGTTTTAAATTATAATTTATTATATATTATTTGTACATAATAATATATGTGTTTGTAAATATTATGTAAATATAAATGATACATGGAACTTATTAATCATCTGGTTTAAAACATAGATTCATTCATTTATTTTTTGTTTCTTTGATCTATAATCTTCTGAAAGGGATATGACTCTCCAATTATGCTTATTAATTATTTACTTCTCCTTGAATTTCTGATAGTGTTGTGATTATTATTTTATGGCCATACAGTTAGGTACATAATGTTTATGATAGTTCTGTTTTTTTATTTAAGTATACTTTTCATCAATATTTATTATATATCTATATATCTTTGTCTCATAGTATTTTTTACCTTAAGTTCTTTTTTGTTCAATATTGCTACTACAGTTTATTTCATATTAGCCACAAATATTTTTCCAACTTTTGTTTTTAGCCTTTTAACATCTTTTTTGTTAAGTGGATCTCTTGTAGATAATTTTTTTCTTATTTAAAAAGCTTTTTACATTCAAAAATGTTTAATTCCTGCATGATTAATATATACTGTTATATTAATTTCAGGTGTACAATATAGTGATTCAACAATTTTATACATTCCTCAGCGCCCATCACAATAAGTGTACTCTTAATCCTCTTCTTGTAGATAATTTTTTAAAACCCAAACTGAGAGTCTCTATCCTTATTTTGTGAGTTTAACCCACTTACATTTTTTGGAACTTCTTTTATATTAGGATTTATTATTGCCTTTTTATTTAACTTTTTACATTCATTGTACTTTATTTTCAAAAATTATTATCCCACTTACCTTTGGGTAGGGTATTATTTTGCTGAGTTAAAGAGTATGCATTCTATTTATTTTACTGAAGACCCATATTTATATTGATTTACTCCTGTTCCTGCCTTAAACTTATCAATATCTATATATTGACTCTCATGAGACAAGCACTTACCATCCTTTCATGATCTTCTGGTCTCTCCTCCTCACCCCATGCTGATGTTGTCTGGAATGTTATTTTTCAGTTGCCATGGGAGTATTTTCTCTTTCTCTTCATTTTGGTTCTAGCTGCATTTTTGTTGTTGTTTAAGGAAAAAAAAATATTTACCAAGATACTTGATCACATTTATTTCCTCGCCTCACCAAAGTATTATAATCACATATTTGAGTGACAGTTTGGCTGGATACAAAATTCTACTTACAGAGTTCCTTTCTTCAATCCTTTAATAACATTATTCAACTGTCTTCTGGCATCCAGTGCTCCTTTTAAGAAGTCTAACATAGATCTAATTCTTGTTCTTCTGTAGGTGATATGAAAGCCTTTAAATATACTCTTTGTCTTTGATGTTCTTGCATTTCATGTGATTTCCAGGAAACCAGAACAGAGAATGAAATTGGCCTCCCAAAACCTCAAGAGGAAGAGAAAAGGGAACAGAGTCAACTTAGGGTCCCTGCAGGCCATGGGTAACTGATGCCTAGGATCTTTATAATCAGCTGAAGTGCAGGGTGGCACTGGGCCCAAAGGGGAGAAGCTTCTCCCTGAGCTAGTGGGAAACAAAGGGCAAGGCTGGGATACACAGGTGCAGGGTCTTCTTAGACAGACTTGCCTCCTGGGGAATCCAACCTATCCATGGCTATCTTCATGTCTGGGTCAGATCATGCATGTTTATCTCCCTGGGTCTCAAGCCTAGCAAGTCCCAAATGTAGCTTCCCACTAGCCCAGGCCTCAGGCCTGAGGCAGGCTCCTGGTACTCCCTTCCTCAAATCTGAGGTTAAGCAAGCTACCTGGCCACTCTTCACTGTCCCCTCACTGAGACCTCAGACCTACCTGTACTTGGTAGAAGCCAAGTACAAGTCCACACAGGAAAAGTATTTGGAGCTAAAGCATACAGAAAGTAGACAACAACTGTCCAGGCTAGAAGACAGAATAGAGTTTGGCCCCAAAGCTGTGAGAGAAAGTAGGGGACCTGGAAACAGTCCCACAGGGTCCACTAAGCCAGGGTGACCTGTGTCTAAGATCTGTACATCATTGCTGTTGGTGTATGTAAGAAAAAAAGAAACAGAGAGACTCTGGGTTTCTGTCTACTGAGTTCTGGGCAGATCTTCCCACCAGATGGGGTTAGGAAAGAGATAAGAGCCCTTCCCTGGACACAGGGCCCTCAATACCCTTGAATCAGAGCAGAAGATCTGGTGGAGTCTGAGGTGACTGAGGCAGATGAAAGGGGTGAGTTACATTTCTCCCAGACCTCAGAGAGAGGGGAGCATTTCCTGAAGAAGTAAGCTCCCCTGGAGATACCACCAAGCTGATAATTCTGAGAATAGTGACCAAATTGCTGGAAGAGTCCTCCTACCTCAGCTGAACTCTCATGATAAAGAAGCCAGCATCTAGCCCACCCCAGATTGTGTGCTGAGAATCCTGAGCCGCCATCTGGGGCTTGGAGCTGTGACTAATCTGGCACACTCATTTGCAGATGTCTGCCAGCACTGGGTTTTCCTCATAGGGCTTTCCCTTGGGAGGGTACTGGCTTTGCAATGAGAGCACCTGTCTCGACACTTCATAAAGTTCCTCAGGCACAACTCTATTTCCCCAAGAATCTGGATAACAAGCCCTCAAGTCAGAGCCCTCGCTGGTCCCAGCTACTCCTTTCCCAGGGCTGAGGTAAGGGGAGAGGAAGTCCACACCCATAGCATAGGCCCCAAAGCCAGCCCTCTGGTTACAGAGCCACCTAGCTCCCTGCCCTACCCCCCCTCCATCTCACCTGAGGCCAGGAGCATCAGAAGGACAGGTAGCAGGAGCAGGCATAGGGGTCCCCAAGCCATGCCACCTCCAGCCTGTTTCTGACAGTGGAGAAGAGAAGGGGAGGCCTCTGGGGAGAAGGAAGCAGAATGTGAGCCTGATTCTGCTCCAGCTTCCCAGCATCTCTGAACTAGAAGACTCAAGAAAGGCCACCACCTTGACTGGAGAAGTAAACTAATGGGCAGGCTCTCTGGGAAGTGGGGAGGAAGGAGTGGGTAGGCTTGGGTGGTGGTTTGCCACCCTCAGGGTCTGTTTCTGGGCCTGCAGACCTGAATCCCGCCTCAGGTGCTCACTTTTGCCCAGCTTTTCCCTTTTTCTGTTATGCCATACTTTCCACCCTATCACACTCCTCCATCATTGCTGCAAAAAGCTCTGAGAATGTCCAAGAAAAGAACCATGGTAAAAGAAGAAGCCATTCCTCTATTCCCCCCCCCCTTTTTTTTTGAGAGAGAGAGAGAGACAGACAGAGCACATGCACCAACAAGTGGGGATGCAGGGTAAGGGCAGAAGGAGAACGAGAGAGAGAATCTTAAGCAGACTCCACGATGAGTGGGGAGCCCAATGCTGGGCTCTCTCATGACCCTGAGATCATGACCTGAGCAGAAATCAAGAGCCCGATGCGATGCTCAACTGACTGAACCACATGGATGCCTTCCATTCTTCTATTCTTTCTCTCTGTGTACTGCCTGAGAGTGGTTGGGGGGCTATGGAGTCCCTCTAGTCCCCAGAACAAGATAGGGACTCCACTCCAAGGGCATGGTGGGTCAGTGATATATTTTCAACCTGAGAAGTTTTTGAGTGGAGAGAAAATTTCAATTTCAGGCACTGTGAGAATGGTGCCTGGGAGAGGTGGAGGCCAGGGGAGGGGAAGAAGTGCTGAGCAGGAAATATCAGAGGGGAAGATGAGGGGGACAGATCTGCTGGCCCCAGGAAGCAGGGAGGAGAGATCAGCACCAGCTCCATCTCTTCACTTCTCATTCCCTAAATGTGCTCTGTCAATGTTGGTTGGAAGAATACTTGAGTGGGTGAAAGGTGAAAAAGTCTTTCATTTAAAAAATGTATGTGTAAAATGTGCAGAGGAAAACCAGCCAATGTTGGAACAAACTGAGAAATAAGATAAAGTGGTAAAGTATAAAATAACTATCCATGAGCCCATACTGATATAAATAAATAATTGAATAAATTTATAGACAAATGGGGGAGAATAGACAAATCTTTCCAGAAGAATTCCCAGTAATTGATATAGATACTCTGCCCTCAAGGGTGAGAGCATAACTGCTACCCCTTAAGTATGGGCTATCTATAGTGCCTTTCTTCAAACAAAACAAAACAAAACAGGGAAAGAGTAACTTCAGAGTGGACAAATCTGCAAACACCATCTCAGCTCTGTGACCAGGTTAAGACTGACCACGATAATCATGTGGGTTGTATGTACCATTGACATGATCTGATGAGAATGGCACTTTACCTCTATGGTTTTCCTCCCAAAACCTCTAGCTTAGTGAGAGAAAATATCAAGCAACTCTCAAATGAGAGACAGGTATTTTTTAAAAACTTAGTTTGATTAGGCACAAGAACAGCAAACAGGACCATTTAAGGGACTAGTTTATCTAAGGACGGTACACTCACCAATGTAGGTAGCCCAGTGTGCATTGAACTCTCACATGGCTGTTTTTTCCAGTTGGTTATAACCTAGCTCCCTGCTAGGTGTGTTTAGTCTTCAGAGCATCCTGTTCAAGTAAGAGGATTAATCTCATCTTCCTAAAATTAGGGACATTCTGATCTGCTCCAGACCACACATGTCCCTGGACCTCCCTGCCCTGGTCTGGCTGTGGAACTGGGCCCTAGAGAGCCCAGAGAGAAGGCAACAACAGGGGGGAGGAGGTGGGAAGCTGGAGTCTCTGAGGAAAATGATCAAGGCACATGGAGCCTAAGCTGTGACTGGGCACCAGGAGATTGCCCAGGTCAGAGGGGACAAATGGAGGAGGGGTGTCCAGCCACTTCCTGTCTGTGACCACATGTTCTCAACACAGAACTAAAGTGAAGGCTCAGCTACTCTGCATTAAAACTGGATTTCTAGGTTCTGTTAGAGGCCCCAGCCTGTATTAAGACCCCAGGGTGTCTGCTCCTCGCAAGACCCCAGTCCTGACTGTCATGCTGGTCCTTCTTCAAACTGTGTTGAATTGCTCCTGTGGCTGCTCCCCAACTAGCCTCACAGGTGTTGGGCCACAAGGGTGTCCTCTCGCCAGAAGCTGATGAGGAGCCTGTAAGCAGTGTCTAGCTGCTCACAGTAGTTCCTGATCCTGCATTGTGCTCTAACACTACCATACTGTGGACACTCTATTCCTTTCCAGACAGACTGTGAGTCCCTTGAAGGCAAGGCAACTTTTTCCTCTATGTGAACCCTGTCTTGCTCAATCCTGCCACATCATCTGGGCATGCTCCTTGATCTGAGAGGGAGGGGCCCACCGAGTGCATCTCCAGTCTCTTATTGTGGAGGCTGAGCTGCAAAGCAGAGCCAGTGACTTGTCGAAGGTCTCGTGGAGATTTCACAGCTGAGCCAGGCATTTGAACCCTGTCCCTCAACACAGCCCAGCATTTTGCCCACCTCCTGAACAGCTCTCATCCACTACGGCTCCCAGCAGCATGTCCCTGTCAACCCCCCAAATGGGGTGCACTTGCACTCACAGTCCAAGGACAAGGCAGCATTGGTGGAGACTTGGAGGAAAGGATTTAGGCACCAAAATAATATAAGCCATATCTTTGAGAATAAAAAATTAAAAAAATCATAAGTGTGATTCTTTTTTTAAGAAGAAAATCTGCTTTAATTGAATGGAAATTCTAAATCAAACTACCCAGGTGTAAAAGTACCAAGTGCTATAAAAAGTTTTCATCTGCATTAATAAGAAGCTAAATTTATAACAAGGAACTGAAAGTTTTGTTAGCCAACTGGTTCTGTTGAAAGAAAAAGCTTGAGAGCAGGGCTATCTGACAGAGAATATGGTAGCGATGCCCCATGTCCTCCAGCCCAGCACAGTAGCCACTAGCCATGTACAGTCGTTGAGCATCTGACACATGGCAGGTGCTACTGAGGAACTGAATTTTGGTTTCTCATTTGATTTTAGTTAACTTAAATGTAAATAGCCATGTGTGGTTAGTGGCTAGAAGATTGGCACAGCTTTAGGTGACTGAGGTCAATTTTAACAATACCCTGCCCTCCTCAGAAGGAACGGATTTCTTTGTTGTGTGGTATTTGTGAATGTCGAAACTATAAAGCTAATAGAAGATCATGTATCAGAAGGTCTCTGTGCATTGTCTAAGAGACAAGATTCAAAATATTATTGTGCTTCATGTTGGGATGCACATCTTAAATAAGATCCCCAAACCTAAGTCATAAAGGGAAAAATAGATAGATTTAATCACATTGTCAAACACTGTCTTCCCCAAATAACAACCTGTGGAGAAGAGAAAGCTGAGTTTATTGCTCACGTTGGTCAGGGAGGACACTACCGCAGCGTCCTAGAGGAAGGGCAAGGTCAGAATTTATTCAGAAGTTTGGTTTAAGGCAGGTCTTTGCAGGGCTTCATTAGGCGAGGGGAAGGATTATAGTACAACAGTCCATAATTAGTAGGAACAGCAAGGCAAGGATTTTGAGTCAGAGATTCAAAGATGCTTAGGACTCAAAGTATTTCTTGATGCTTTCCATTGAAGAGTCAATTGATCTTTCAGAAAGTTTCTATAATGAAAAAAAAAATTTTAAAAAAAGAAAGCCTCTATAATGAACAATGAAACCATTTGCCTGGGGGGGGAAAAGAAAGTCTGGAAAAATAAAGTAATACCAGAACAGTGAAAGAGCAAAGTCATGTTAATATAGACAGTAAGATGTGGCTGAGACAGATTGTGATTATAAATAGTTTCAGCACACAGCATAAACATTTCTTTTTCAAACAAAAGCTATTGTGGACAAAAGACACATTGGCAAAGAGCGCCACATAGACACCAGCTTTCCTGCCTGCAGCCACAGGAGCCATGCAGTGAAGGTTTGAACTACAGCTACTTGGAGTCAGACAGATGCCTTTGGCTCTTCCTGGAATGAGAGAGAATGGCATGAACACCTGCTGCTCACCACCTGATCTTCTCCTGGAAGACAATTTCTCATCACCCCTCTGATGAGGTAAGAGGCTTTCTGCTGTACCCCTCAGAACAGAACCACAGATTCTAAGACCACTGAGTGGCAGTTGCCAATGGGTCCTCAGCTGTGGGGTATCATATGGCTCGTTGCAGTTCTCTGACCCCCTTTTGTTTTGGCATATGAGACAAGGACCCCAGGGAGTTGGAACATTGAGCTGATCTTCCTTTCACTGCCTGTGTAAGTAATAGACTGTCTAAATCTTAAAATGGCTCCTTGTATTTTCTGCACCAAATCACCCGAGGCCTGGCCTCATGCGTGCTTGCCAAGTAACAGATGAGAGATTGAGGAGAGATATTTGCAGTGTGAAAAACTGACCATGGATGAATATCTAAATGAACCAAGGGGTTACTAAGAAGCGCAAGCAGAAGAAAGGAAGTCCAATAGCAAAATGATCAGAAGCAAGAGATCCAGCACAATAAATATCCAAATGTCAAATGAGCCCACAGATATAGATGTTTGATTTCGTTAGTTCTCAGAAGAATATTCATGTAAAACACTGAGCTGTCACTTTGTACTCAGCTGACTGGAAGGAATTAGGAAGTTGGATAAGATTCAGTATCAGTGAGAATGTGAGAAAGTTCTGGAACTTCCATGAGGAATAGGTGTGTGACTGTCCTATACTGTCTCCAATCCCTGAATCTACGTTCTATTGTCATTACTGTTTTTTGTGTCCTGTCCTGTTTAGGAAACATTTGCCTACTTCAAGATCATATTTTCTGTTTTCTTCTAGAATCTTTATTGTTTATACCTTTCATATTTAAGTATGATCCATTTTAGTTAATTTTATGTATGGTGTGCAAGAAGGGTAAAAGCTTTATTTTCACCCTTGGTGACTATCCAATAGACCATCACTATCTGTTGGGAAGACCAATCTTTCCCACTAAATCACAGAGACACCTCTGTGATAATCAGGTGAATACATGTATGGGTGTGTTTCTGAACCCTTGCTCTATCTGCCTTATGCCCCCTGGGTATGTGCTCTAGAAAAAATCTTACATGGGTCCTCCAAGAAGATGATGGGAGTATTTATTTCAAACTGCTTTTCATTTTTCTGGATTTTGCTTGTTTGCTTATTTTTTAAAATACTTTATTTATTTGAGAGACAGAAAGAATGAACAGTGGGGAGGGTCAGAGGGAGAGATAGGGAGAAACAGGCTCCCTGCTGAGCAGGAAGCCCAACATGGGGATCGATCCCAGGACCCAGAGTTCTCTATCCGAGCCCAATGCGGATGCCTAACCTCAGCCACCCAGGCGCCCTGGTTTTCTTTCTTTCTTTCTTTCTTTCTTTCTTTCTTTCTTTCTTTCTTTCTTTCTTTCTTTTCTTTTCTTTTCTTTTTTTTTTGCGCTGTATTTTTTAAATTTTTGTATTGGAGTTCAATTTGCCAACATATAGCATAACACCCAGTGCTCATCCTGTCAAGTGCCCTCCTCAGTGCCCATCACACAGTCACCCCATCCCACCCCACCTCCCCTTCCACCACCTCGTGTTCGTTTCCCAGAGTTAAGTGTCTCTCATGTTTTGTTACCCTCACTGATATTTTCGCTCATTTTCTTTCCTTTCCCCTTTATTCTCTTTCACTATTTTTTATATTCCCCAAATGAATGACACCATATAACGTTTGTCCTTCTCTGATTGACTTATTTCACTCAGCATAATACCCTCTAGTTCTATCCACATCGAAGCAAATGGTGGGTATTTGTTCTTTCTAATGGCTGAGTAATATTCCATTGTATACATATACCACAGCTTCTTTATCCATTCATCTTTCGATGGACACAGAGGCTCCTTCCACCCACCCCAAGGTTGCTAGAACTCATAGAGCAAGTCGGCAGTGTGGCAGGATACAAAATCAATGCCCAGAAATCAGTGGCATTTCTATACACTAACAGTGAGACTGAAGAAAGAGAAATTAGGAGTCAATCCCATTTATAATTGCACCCAAAAGCATAAGATACCTAGGAATAAACCTAACCAAAGAGGTAAAGGATCTATACCCTAAAAACTACAGAACACTTCTGAAGGAAATTGAGGAAGACACAAAGAGATGGAAAAACATTCCATGCTCATGGATTGGAAGAATTAATATTGTGAAAATGTCAATGTTACCCAGGGCAATTTACACATTTAATGCAATCCCTATGAAAATACCATGGACTTTCTTCAGAGAGTTGGAACAAATCATCTTAAGATTTGTGTAGAATCAGAAAAGACCCTGAATACCCAGGGGAATATTAAAAAAGAAAACCAGAGCCGGGGGCATCACAATGCCAGATTTCAGGTTGTATTACAAAGCTGTGGTCATCAAGACAGTGTGGTACTGTTTCTTTATTTTTTATAAATAAGATCAGCTGCTGAAGCAGATTAGGTACCCATCACGAGGGGAATGGGAAAGTAAAATTCAACACCAACTTAGAATCATACATAGCAGTAAAAAAAAAAAATCAAAGATTCAGATTTGCAGATGATAACAAGGATGGTCTCAGAAGCAAAATAAGATTGAATGAAATTTACAGAGTTATAGTTTTCCAAAAAAAGATTAAATCACAACCTTCATAAGTTAAAAATTAAAGTTTGTTTAGCTCATATTCAGTGAATTAACCAGGCAGACCTTAGAACCAGTTAAAAAAGGAAATCAAGAAACATACTGTTATATGGAGGAAAGGAATGTTGAAACAAATCTGGTCCTCAAAGATAAGCCCCTGTTCAAAAAAGACCTGCCTTTGGTTCCAAATGTAATCAGTTCTGATTTTATTAAGTTTTGAAAAGTTTGATTCCAGAATGCTAAAATGGAACTATTTTCACTTATGTGACTGCCATGGAACCTGAATTTTCCAAATGTCACTGAATAATTAATAATCATGTGTATATCCCAGGAGTAGACTGAAGTAGAGTGATGGGAAATAGGAATCATTTTCTTAAACACGCAGAAGTTTTTGAAAAAAATACCATAGATTTTGGAACGGGAAAAAATAGGAATTATCTGTATTTGTATCTTTTTATGCAATATATGGCACATAATAACGTCCAATATATTGTTTTTGGTAAATAGGAACTTTTATTATAATATAACTTCATAATAGAAAAAAGGGTATATTTGCTATAACATAACAAAGAATGTATGTTTGTATTTGTCTTTCACTGACAGTGAAAAAAAAAACAGAACAGAACAAAGACTTTCAAATTTGAACTGTTTTCATCTCAGTTTTGGATGAGATTGTTCGGGGGATGCCAGGGACCATTCCTCTCTCCTTCTCATGGATCTTTCTGTACAGTAAAAAGTCTGCACAATCCTTTCTCAGACTTTCTGGCAGCCAGGGTTCCAGATATAATTTAGGTGCCACCAATCAAATCCATCTGTGCAAGACTTAAGTTTGGAGCAAAGGTATCCATTTTGCTGGATAGTGGCTGAGGTGGGGTGATGCTGGAACCAAAAGTTATGCCAGCAGCTTCCTGATTTGGGAAGTTTCCCAATTCTCCAGGGTCCTCACTGTGACAAGAGCAATGTCCCCTTTAGCAGCACCACCCTATTGTGTGGCTTTGAGAGTCATGTCCAGATCTGATTCTGTAAATCATTTACTATTCTAGTTTTTAAAAATCCCTTCCTACATAAAATAGGCAGATTGGATTTAGCTATCTGCAACTAAACCTTGACTGACACAAATACCAAGAAAACAGATGCCATATTCCAGAGTGAGGCAGGAAACCAGTGCACAACCCATGCAAAAAGGTATTCAAACCTCATCCACACCAAGGGTATGCATTTGTTGGGATTTTGAAGATTAGAAGAAAATTTTTAGAGATAGCTTGGGAATATTAATACCCTGCAGGTAGAGGGGAATGGATGTCTCCTCCTCACCTCAAGCCCACAGAAAGGGGCTTCAAGGTCACAACTTGAATATATTAAACGTCTTCTGCACTTTGAGAGACATGGCAGACTGGTGCCTGACTCCAGCCTAAGAACTGTAATGGACAGAGACTGCCAGTGGCTAGATGTCCCAATGTCAGAGTGAAGAACAGGTGGCTGTGTGGGGGTCCACCAGTGTGCCATGAGTTTGTTGGGGTGAATCAAATGGGTATTTCCTGTGGACCAGATGTGAGCTGCACATGTGTGAGACCCTCAGTGTGGGTTGTCACGGATCCTGTCCAAAAACGCTGCCTGGGGGTGGACAGATCCCATGGAAGAAAGCTAGAAGTTGACTGACATAGGTGAGGAAAATAATTTTCCGTCTACCCTTCTGGGTTCCTGGCTGAGACCCCTGTGATAAAGATAGATTAACAATAGCTGTATCTTTGGAGTGACTGGGTGACTGAGGGGGGCACTTGACAGGATGAGCCCTGGGTATTATACTATATGTTGGCAAATCGAACTCCAATAAAAAATATACCAAAAACCAAAAAAAGACAGATTAACAAGAGAAAAACTAACAGAAGTTTATTAACATGTATATCTCATGTACACAGGGGAGATAACCAGGGGAAAAACTGAGTAACTGCCCAAGGTGGCTTAGAACTCCAGTTTAGGGGATCCCTGGGTGGTGCAGCGTTTTGGCACCTGCCTTTGGCCCAGGGGGCGATCCTGGAGACCCGGGATCGAGTCCCACGTCAGGCTCCCGGTGCATGGAGCCTGCTTCTCCCTCTGCCTATGTCTCTGCCTCTCTCTCTCTTTCTCTCTCTCTCTCTCTCTGTGACTATCATAAATAAATAAAAATAAAAAAAAAAAGAACTCCAGTTTAAATTCTATGTTCAGCTAAAAACAAAAGACAGGTATGGGGAAGCCACAGGGCAAAATTAGTTTCAGGGAAAGCATGGAAAACAAGAGTTAAGGTTTGTTATGCAGATTTCAATCCCTGCCTTCTCCACAGATAAGTTTCTCATATGGTTTAGAGTCCTCCTTCTCATCCTGGTAGAGAGGAAGACACCTTTACAAATGGGGATTTCCTTCATAAATGTAAATTCTCTCACAAAAGTTAACTTCCACTCTGCTTTCAGAGCTTCTTCTGTATCTGCTGTTTCTCAAAATAAACTTTATGCCAGACATGTTTTCAGGTGGCATATTCTGCTCCCCATACTGCCAAATGCTTGTAGACTGAGGAAGTCAGAGGCCACCAGTCAAAAGTCAGATGCAATTGCATGTGTCAATGAAATTGCAGGTAATGGGGCTACTCCGAGGAGCCCAAAAAGTGCCCTATGACAGAAAGTCAGCTTTAAGCTGACCAACCCTTGGAGCAGTGGCAACAGGTGAGACCTTCCCTGCTCCCTTCCTCTTCCCTTCCATGGCTCTGTCCTGGGGGACGTCAGAAGCTACAGCAAGAGGTGGAGATGGTAGCAGAGGAAAGAAAGAAAAGCCAGTTAGTACCCTTCTATCCCTCTGACAGGGGGACAAAATCGAGAGGATTTGGAGGAGAAGATTTCATTTTGAATGGAACACTTTTTCCCCTTATTGAACTGAAGCTACTTTGGGAATAAACTTTATACTGCTTAGAATGGCTCAGAAGGGTATGGATGAATAAGTAAAGCACAGAGGGGTTTTAGGGAGTGAAACTACTTTTAATGATACTACACCAGTGGGTATGTGTCAGTACACCTTTGTCCAAACCTATAGCATGGTCAGTACCAAGTGTGAGCCCTAAGGTGAACTTGGACTTTGGTTGACACTGATACGTCAATGTAGATTTGTTGATTCTAACAAACGTACCACTCAGGGACAAGACGCCCATAGTGGGGGACTCGGTGCAAGTGGGGCAACAGGTGCGATAGGGGAACTCTGTGCTGTGTCCTCAGTTTTGCTGTGAACCTGAAACTATTCTCAAAACTAAAATCTATTTTTCAAAAAAGAACCAGAAGAGTGATGGGTCTTGCCATACCTTTTACCAACAGGCCAGCAAGTTCCCCAGCAGAGTGAGTTTGGACGGCAGTGCGAGAACAAATATAAAGTTCATCTGGGGCAGCCTGGGTGGCTCAGTGGTTCAGCGCCACCTTCAGCCCAGGGCGTGATCCTGGAGACCTGGGATCGAGTCCCACCTCGGGCTTCCTGCAGGGAGCCTGCTTCTCCCTCTGCCTGTGTCTCTGCCTCTCTCTCTGTGTGTGTCTGTGTGTGTGTGTGTGTGTGTCTCATGAATAAATAAATAAATAAAATCTTTAAAAAGAAAAAAAATTTAAAGTTCATCTGAATTACCCTTTGTGAATCCCAGTTGTGGTACTTAATACAGAAATTGACTGCCATTCCCTTGGCCCTGATGACTCCCAGTGGCTTCTTTGCTGCCAGCCCTCTATACTCCCCCCTACCCATTACTGCTTTTCTCTCTCTGGCTAAGAGAGGGGCTGGGCAGAGATCTCACAAAAGTTCAGGAAACCTGTTCTTTAACACTGAACAGAGCGGAATGTGGTATTTGTTAGTGAAGGAAGGCATGCCCCTCTGCTCCTGGAAGGTCGAGTCTGCTTCCCTGGGTTTGCTGTGTCCTGGGGACATCTCAGGAGGCTGCCTTACCTGATGAGTGGCAGAAATGAATGTTATTTGAAAATGATGCATCTCTGCCATCTCTGGCCTGCGTCTTCCTCCCTCCTCTGAAGAAAAGACTGGATTGCTAGTAACTAAAATCCTCAGCCTGCCCCTCCCACCTGTCCCAAGGAGCCAGCCCAGCCCCACTCACATCATTCCCAGGGATAGGGCCTCCCTCCTCTCCAAAGACCTCTGAGCACAGAAGTGAGGAAAGTCAGGGAACAGGCTCTGGGGAACCCCTGGGAGCTGGTCCCTCTAAACCCACACCTGAAGCCGCTGCCTATGTCCTCTCATTCATTTCCACCCAAGCCTGGCCATGGCTCTCACTCACCTGAGCCTGAGGCTTTCCAGAGAGACACAATGAGAACACCAGGCCATTGTTCAGGATGAATCCACATGTCAGAACAATCTCCAACAACAGAGGTCCTGTGGAACAATCGTCAGCAATAGCAGGCCTGTGGAAAGGGCAAGCACTGGAATCCTAGCTTTGACTACCCCCACACCCAGAGTCCAAAAGGGTGGGTATCTGCTAAATGTTCTATTCTGAAGCTGAGCCTGCTCCTGGCCATGAGAGCAGCCAAGCAGGGGTTTGTACTCTTTGAAGACGGGGCCTCTACTTTTCCCAGGCTCTCACCGCAAAGGAATCTATCTGGTCTCCTGCCACTAACACCTGCCTTCTCCAGAACTCCTGCACAGCTGCTGGGTCACTCTGCACTGAGACCCTCACTGTTCCCCTCAGGAGGCCTAGGGAAAGCCCTTTGTGCTCCCCGCTGCTTACAGAAAAAAGTGCACATGACTGTGGCCTTCAAGGGTCTCCACCATCTGAACTTATGGTCGTGTGTTAACCTTATCCTCTCCTTGACATTCAGCCCACTGTCCACCTCTGTAGCTGACACATTCTGTGTGCGTTCTCACCACTTGCTCCTGGCATGGAACGCCATCCTCTCTGTGCCTTCAACATTTCTCTCCCTCCAGGTGGTGATCTCTGACACCCACCTGTGGCCCTCACTCCCCAACAGCTCTGGGTGGGGAACAGCTTCTGTAGATCCCATTCCTTTAACTCCAAGGAAGAGGCTGCTAAGGGATTACTCAAATTCCATTGGCGCTGGGGCCCCATTTTCTAGATGGTGCCTCATGGGCAGGGATATAATATGACTGCATACTCTTAGCATCCCAACTCCCAGCTCCTTTCCTACAGAGCTGATGGATGGGACTTTTGCTGCCTTGAAGTAGTAACATTCAAGGCTTGGATTGGGCCTTCAGGATAGAAAAAGAAGAGAAGGTCATTCTGCCTGCTAGGGTTCAGGACCCCCTTGGTCTGCCTGGAGCAGGAGAAAGTCCTCCATGTGGTCAGCCTGGTTCCAGAATCCTCATGTGGGGCCTGAGCTGAGGGCCTCAGCTAAGCCCTTACATTCCTTTGCTTGGGCCTCCACAGAGCAACCCTCGTTTGGACACAACTTACATTGGATCCAGATTGCCTTGGTTGGTTCTCTTGGCCAGTGCCATTTTCTGAAAGAGATAAAAAGCCCTTTTGAGCCTTGACTGACATGGGCTCCTACTGGGTGCCCAGATTCCGCCTGCCCAAGATGGCTCGGTATACTCCGAGCTTGCCTATTTCCACAACCCAGCTGACTTACTCTGAGCCAGAGAGGGACCTTCTTCTTCTCCTACATGCTGAACAGCCATCTTCCAAAATCATTGCCATGGGACAATACTCTGTTTGGGGGAGAAACATTCACAGGGTCCTCGAAGGTCAAAGGTAGAAGGAGTATTCAATACCATCCAGCCCAATCCTCCAAGGAACAGGATGACAAGGAATGCCCAAGGTCACTCAGCAAACAGACCCAGGGACCCACGTTTCCTGACCCTATTCCTATATATCTCTGTGACCGCCAGCTGGCCTCAGCCACCAGAGTCTCATCCAGTAATCCCAGTCTAATCTTTCAGCTCTCAGTACTCTTGTCCTCCCAGCCCATCACAGTCAAGTGACCCACTCACCTGCCACGAGTCTTTCTACTCTTGCTTCTGACCTACATGGAGCTTGCCTGTGAGGCAGGGAACCTCCCTCCTGCCCTCCCTGCCCCATCTTCTCTCCTCTTAAATTCTCATTTCAGCCCTTCTACTGTGGGGTTGGGTGGACACCATCCATCACCTCCAAATATCCCCCCAATATATTAAGTTTCTTTTTGTGCTCCACAACTGCCATGCCCTCCCCCACCTGGAAAACTGAATAAAAAGTCAAGAATAAAGAAAGACTCTCCCCAGTGCACTGAAGGAGCATCTATTCATCCCTGGGCAGGCCCAGCCAATCCCAGAAAGAAACCTTCTCTGTTCATTTGTTTTAACCTAACTAAAAATCAGTCCCTGACTATCCTTCCTAGGAGTACAAACTCAGGTATTACTGCAAGTACCCTCTCCGGAGGATTATACTTTGTTTCCCCTGTGAGGCTAGTAATTCCTTCAGGCAAGAGCAATCTGTACTTGACTCGGTTTCCTTAGCCATATTAGCCTAGATTTTCTCCAGTTACTAGAGAAAAGGAATGTGAAGCTGCTACCCATCCTGCACTGAGTGCTCTTTATGGCTTGACGGAAATAATTATGTTAGTGTTTATCATAAACTAAACCTGATACACTTCTCATGGAATAGTCTGGGATCAGTCATTCTTGATTACTTTTCTTGGTGTTCTCGTCGCGTGAGTTAACGAATCAGGCAGCATGAGGGATTCAGACCTGGTGAGCCCACGCCATCTGCTAGTGCCTGGAGTGAGCACACTCCTCCGAATGTAAAACATAAGGCTTTTGTTCCTCTGAACTCAACAAACACAGAAGAACCCAGAGAATTGGAGCCACTGAATGTCACAGTGTGGAAAGCCAGAAAAGGGTGGGGGACTTGCTCGAGGTCACTGAGCATGTCCGGGGCAGAGAGGGAATGGGTCTCGGGCCAGCACTCTTCTCCTCGTCCCATGACAGCCTCACCTCCCTGGGTAAAGAGCAAAGTGCTAGTGCTTCCACACCATCCAAATTAATAAAATGTCTCTGAGTAGAGGGCAATGGAACCGCTTAACTGACTGCATAAATCCTTTGTAACCAGCCAGTTAGTTCCTGGGTATCACTGGATGTTTCTAAAGTACTGGGAATTACTATATTCGAAGACTTCCCTCTGTCCTGCCTATAGCCCTGTCGGTTTGCATGGTCAACTCTTTATTTCCAAATACTACGACGTCCAACTTAAGCCCAGCCCTCTCCTGATGTTCACATATTGCAGTTAGCAGGACATGGGCCAGCGGTGTCCTGTGGGGAG
This sequence comes from Canis lupus baileyi, assembly GCF_048164855.1. NCBI lineage: Eukaryota > Metazoa > Chordata > Mammalia > Carnivora > Canidae > Canis > Canis lupus. The sequence goes on along the minus strand of NC_132844.1, from coordinate 62,580,366 downwards.
GAGGCCCCTCCAACACACTCACTCAAAAGGAGGTTTCTTATTTTTTTTTATTTATTTAAATTAAATTAGCCAACATATAGTACATCATTAGTTTCAGATGAGTTCAGAAATTCATCAGTTGTGTATAACACCCACTGTTCATCACATAACCTGCCCTCCTTAATGCCTATTACCCAGTTACCCCATGCCCCCACCCATGTCCCCCCCACCCCCCAGCAACCTTACCTTGGTTTCCTATAGTTAAGATTTCTTAAGAAGCTTGAGGCAAGGACACCTGCATGGTTCAGTTGGTTAAGCACCTGCCTTCTGCTCCAGTCATGATCCCAGGACCCTGGGATGGAGCATCAGGCTTCCTGCTTCTTCTCCCTCTCCCTCTGCTTGTGCTCTCTCACTCCTGCTCTCTCATTCATGGGCTTCTCTGTCTCAAATAAATAAACAAAATATTTTAAAAAGAGAGGAGGAGAAGAAGAAGAAGAAGAAGAAGAAGAAGAAGAAGAAGAAGAAGCAGCTTGAGGCAGAAGTATCAGGGTCCCCCTCCCCATGTGGATAGACAGGCTTTCTAATAAACCTGTGGTTTATTAGAGGTGCCCCCACCAACAAGAAACAACTAGAGGTAGTGAAAGGGCCTCATTTTGCTCTCTAGAATCTATTCCTCATCTGCTACTTTTTAAATCCCTTTAAAAAGGGAGCAGCTTCTTATTGGCAAACTGGACCCATTTCAAGGATTCACCAAGAACCATCCAGTCAAGGTAGGATCCCAGCTGCATCCCAGTATCTGCTGAAAGATACAGGGAGAAACTTAATCTCTCTGAGCCTCCCTCCCTTGTGCCATGGGAACAGCAGGGCTTATTTCACAGCAGGAAGATTAACGAATTATGCTCGTGGCACAGAGTCTATGGTCAGTTATCTATTTCTTCAATCAGGCTCTCTGATACAGAGAGGATGTTTGAGATGACCTAGTGCAACTTCTTCACAGGTGAGAAAATGGAGGCCCAGAGAAAAGCTATGGCTTTCTCAAACTCACAAAGTGTGAGTGTGGAAGATCCAGGGTGCAATGATTTGGGGTCTGAAGCTTTTCCCATTACTCTGCTCCATCTCTCCAAGGCAGCCCTCCCAGCATATGGGGCCTCAGCCTGTGGCTGAGGTCAGTCTCCACAAAAACCCTTCTCTGTCCTGGGTCTCGCTTCTTCTCACCTTTGCACTCTACCCAACCAATCTGTTTGAACAGGACATGGGGCTTCTAAGGTAAGAGATCGATCACACAATGGTACAGCCCCAAGTCCTGCTGGAGCTCTGTCACAGTGACCTTGCATAGGGCCTCAGTGGGACAATCCTTCAGCAGGAATCTCCCTACCTGGGCCCAGTTCAGGCCTTTATTTCTAATGTTCGTGCACACCAGTGTCTCTGGGGGACCCTGGCTCCTCATCTGTGGCCAGGCCTTCAGGCTAGAAGACTAGGACATGTTGTTGTAAGAACCAACAGTGGTCCAGTTCTTTCCTTCTAACAGGCACTTCTGTTTCTCCTCTTCGCCTTCAGCTTGGAATCCTATAATGAGGAGTCAAAGGGCTTCACAGAGCAAATGTTTCTTCCACCATCCCTACATCTGCAGACCCCAGTGCAGATACAAGGTCGCAGATCAAAAGTAGTAGTAACTCCACCAAGCCTTTCTGAGTCATTTAGGATTTCCATAAATTATTTTGAAATGGTTCAGAAATTTTATATATACACATATATAATATATAATTATATATACATTTATATTACATATTATTATTTATATATATTATTTATATATACTTACACAATACATAATTATATATAAGTATATATATATCTCCCAGCAAAGTACAAACATATGGAGCAAATAAGGCAAAATATCAATTATGGTTGAGTGTTTGAATCTAGCCAATAAGCTTATGGTGGCTACTCTTCCCAGATTTTGTAGATTGGAAAATTTTCGTAATAAAATTGGTAAAAAAAAAAAAAAAAAAAAAAAAGAATAAAAAAGAACTTAACCGGTTTTACAAACTATATTCTATTCTTCTTGTGCTTCCCCCAGACATGTCCCTTGCTTTCCAGAACACAGTACTTCATACTAGCCCCTGCCATCTCAGGGCTGAATGGCCTCCCCACTCCTCTCCATCCCCACCCACCCACCCTGGTCCCAGAGGAGAATCTACCTGAACAAAATTGCACCTGCACTAATCTCTTTCCCCTTTCAATCCTCAATACCATTGGTCACCCTGTACCTGCTTACACCACCACCACCACCATCATCCACCATAACTTGTATTAAGCACCTATATGCCTAAATACTGAGCTGAAGAAGTTTACAGTAGTCTACTATTTAACTCTCAGGAGAATCCTCTAAAGTAGGTACCATGTACAAACAAATACTGAGTAGGTACTATTTATAAATGAGGACATTCAGGCTCAGAGAAGCTGGAGGACTTCCTCAGGTCATAAATGTAGAAAGAGACAGAGATCGGATTTGAACCCCACTCTGTCTGATTCCAGAACCCTTCATCTCTTTTCTATGCTGCCTTTCTGTGTCCTCCTAGAGAGATTTGTACTGTATTTTTGTCTTCATGTTGTGACTCTTCCCTTTTGTTACTTACCTTTCATTTTTACCAATGCCTCCTCTACTTCAGTGCCTGATTCCTTTAAAGAGAGACTTCATCTTACACTTTATATCTCCCAGGAAACCAGCATAGCGATGAGAAATTGTTTGGGTGACTTCACATAATTTCTCGATTTCACAGTATGCTAAAGGAAGCTCCAGGTTCTGTTTCATCACCTAGTTCCTGCTGGGATAGGTGCACCCTTCATTTCTCTTTCCTGTGTCTAGCACACATCCTGATCCCATCCAGTCCCTCCTAAGGAAGTGAGAGAAACCCCTCTTCGCAGGTATCCCTTTGACTGTCTGCATCCCTGCCACCTCCTTACCTGAGGCCCAGAGCAGCAGCAGCAGCAGTAGCAGCCATGGCCACCCCCAGAGCCCTGTCCCCTCCATCCTATCCCACTCCCAGGGTCCATTGGGTGCTGGCCTTCCTGGGGTTCTTCCAGTTGCTGGAGGATGTTTCCCCCACAGGGGTGTTTCTCATGTTTCCTGAGAGGCTTGACTATCACTTTGCAATTGAGAAAGGAAGTGTGAAGAGGGAGCAGCTCGGAAAAATGCAGAAGAGAAAAGAGTGATCACTGACCTTGTGACATCTTCCTTCCTGCTTCCATTACATCACAGCCCATTGGTCAACACTCGAGAGCTCCCCATTCTCCACTATAGCAAGACCCATCCATCTGATGTCCCACTTCTGTTTCACCCACTTCCACAGGTCACCAGGACTTTCTCATGCCTGGCCACTGACCACTACATCCTGCAACACCCCCTGCCATTCCCTCTGTCTAGAATGACATCATGCACCCAAAGTTGGCTTGTTCTTCAAGATGCAGCTCAAACCTTGCCGATGACCTGCCTTCTTTTTTTTTTTTTTTTTTGACCTGCCTTCTTTAATCTTGCCCCACAGTAGGGTTCTCAAGTATGGGCATGTAGCTGAATCACTCAGGAAGTCGGAAAGCATACATATGCCTGAGCTGTACCTCCAGAGATTCTGATTTGGTAGGTCTGGGAAAACTCAGCAATCTGCATCTTTACCAGCAGCCCAGGAGATTCTAAGGCAAGTGATCCAAATGGGGGATACTGTGAAAGCTCTGTTTGAGGTCAGATGAGTTCTGAGGCGTTCCCTCATGTACTCGTCCCGGATGCAAGGTGTGTACTTCTCTGAGCTCCCAGCTTTGGCAGAAGCATGAAGACCACAAACATGATGGTACTAGGAGTAACTACCACAGATCAGAGGTATTTGTCATCTTCTGACTCTCCAGCCCCCAATACCATCTCTGCCTGGGGGACATGCCCCAATGCATGGATCTCACTAGGATGCAGAGCTCTACTTCCTCTACTATTGCATATGAAGGCAGAGATTGCTCCTGCGTCTTCTTCCTGGCATCTAAATGCCAAGCATGTGACTTGACCTAAGCTTGTGCAAGATTCTGTCTAGGATTCTGGATCCTAAAGTTGTAATATAAGGCGTAGGGCCAGTTGGAGATGCCTGACGCAGAAGAAATTTAAGCACTGAGAGTCCAGAAATAGCATGTGCCAAGGATGTGCTGGCTTCAAGTGTCCAAGGGCCATGGCACAATGGCAACATCACTAGATTGTGTGATATTGTGAATTATAAGAAATATGTGTTCAGTCATCCAGATAATTAAAACATATTAAAAGATATTTGGACTTCATCTATAGTTTCGGGATCGCATCTCCCAAAATCCATGAAATTTCCTAAGCTGTAAGAGCAGTGGGAGCTTCTTTTGTCACATTTGGTCTCTTGTCCTCAGTTTCTGAAAACACTTCAAAGCCATAAATGTGACATGAGTGTTTTGTTCATAACAAGCCCCTTTCTACCACACTTGAGTTTATGTCAGTGAATAAACTCTTGGAATTCCCAGAAAGATGGAGGCTGTTGCCTACGGAATCAACCTTGAAACTTTCAACCCCATCCCCTGATTTCTGGGGAAGAAGGAGGGGCTGGAGTTTGAATCAATCACCAATGACCAATACATTCATCAATCATGCCTATGTAATGAAACTTCCAGTAAAAAAAACAAAACAAAAAAAAACACAAAAATTGGGGAGTTCAGAGTGTATCCAGGCTAGGAAACCAGAATATTTCCATGTGCCACTGTGCTGGGCTCCAAACTATGGGGACAGAAACCGTTTTGTTCAGGACTTCACCTTATTTATTTATTCATCTGGCTGTTGAGCCATATCCTTTAATATTCTCTTATAAAATACGAGTAATCTAGTAAGTAAAATGTTTCTGAGCTTGGCAAGTTGCTCTAACAAATTAATGGAACCCAAAGAGGAGAGCACTGGGAACTCCTCTAGTAGGTGGACCAGAAGCACAAATGCTGCCACTGGCATCTAAAGACGAGGAGGGGGAGTCTTGTAGAACTGAGCCCTCAATCTGAAGAATCCGATTATATCTTTGGGTAAGTAGTATCAGAATTGAGTTGAATTAAAGGACACCTAGCTGGTGTCCAAGAATTGTTTGTATGAGAAACCCCCCCCCCAACACACACACACACAGAGAGAGAGAGAGAGAGAAAGAGAGAGAGAGAGAGAGATGGGAATTGGGTGCAGAATCTAATCAGTGAACAGACCCTTTGACTGTCTTCTTCTATGACTTCAGCTGTGGCCTCTACTGTGTGCATTGTCTCTTGGTTTCACCAGTTAGATGTCTTTTTTAAAAGATTTACTTATTTATTTTAGAAGGAGAGAGAGAGAGAGAGGTGGGGAGGGTCAGAAGGAGAGAGACAATCTCAAGCAGGCTCCTCACTGAGCACAGAACCGTACCTGGAGCTTGATCCCCCAACCCTAAGATCATGACCCCAGACAAAACCCAGAGTTGGCTGCTTAACCAACTGAGCCACCTAGGCACCCCTCACCAGTTAGACTTCTGCAGGCTATCCCTGTGGGTTCTTGGTTCTCACTTTGCCTTCCTTCTCTGTCTGCCCTTTAACTGCCCTGTAGCTCTCATGCTCACCCATAAAATAGGCATTCAGGCATACCCATGTCTTGCAAACTCCAACAGATTTAAGTCAGGATTTTCTGATTTTCTACCTCTTCTGTTCTAAAGGAAGGGAGCCCCATTTGTGGGCTACTATCCCTGCTTCTCATGTGATACAAGGAGGAGAGACATTTAGACTTGACAAAACTCCTTTCCATTCTATATGGCTTTGAAGCCCTTAGTCCTCAGAAAAGGAACTCTAGCTTTTGTTCCTGTTAGTAAATAGTGACTTATTACTTATGTAGTCTCATTCTAGGCACATATTTCCTTTCTTAAATTTTTTTACTTAAAATTTTATTTTAATTCCAGTGTAGATAACATATGGTGCTATATTAGTTCCAGATGTACAATATAATGATTCAACAGTTCCATATATTACTCTGTGCTCATCAGGAGAGGCACTTAATCCCCATTACCTATTTTCCCCATCTCCGACCCACCTCCCTTCTGGTAACCATCAGTTTGTTCACTATAGTTAAGAGTCTGTCCCTTGGTTTGGCTCTCTCTTTTTTTTTCTTAGCTCATTTGTTTTGTTTCTTAAATTCCACATTGGAGTGAAATCATATGGTATTTGTCTTTCTCTGGCTAGCTTATTTCACTTAATATTATACTTTCTAGCTCCATCCATGTTGATGCAAATGACAAGATTTCATTCTTTTTTTATGGCTGAGTAATATTCAATTGTATGTATACACCACATCTTCTTTATCCATTCATCTACCAGTGAACAATCGGGGTCCTTCCATATTTTGGCTATTGTAAATAATGCTGTAATAAATATAGGGGTGCATGTACCCCTTTGAATTACTGTTTTTGTATTCGTTAGGTAAATACCCAGTAGTGTGATTCCTAGATCTTAGGGTAGTTCTATTTTTATTTTTTGAGGAACCTCCATACTGTTTTTCACAGTGGCTACACCAGTTTGCATTCCCATCAAGAGTGCACAAGGGCTCCTTTTTTTCCACATCCTCGCCAACACTTGCTGTTTCTTCAGTTTTTTATTTTAACCATTCTGACAGGTGTACAGAAAAACAAAATGCTGTTGGTATTTTGATAAGGGTTGCATTAAATTTGTAGATTGCTTTGAGTAGTATAGACATCTTAACAATATTTCTTCTCCCAATCCATGAGCATGGAATATCTTTCTATTTCTTTGTGTCATCTGCAATTTCTTTCATCAATGTTTTATAGGTTTTAAAGTATAGATTTTTCATCCCCTCTGGTTATTTTTTTCCTAGGTATCTTATTATTTCTGGTGTAATTATAAATGGGATTATTTTCTTAATTTCTCTTTCTACTGCTTCATTTTTAGTGCATAATGCATAGGAATGCAGTGGATTTCTGTACATTGATTTTGTATCCTGGAACTTTAATGAATTCTTTAATCAGTTCTAGCAGCTTTTCGGTAGAGTCTTTAGGATTTTCTATATAGAACATCATGTTGTCTACACATAGTGGAAATTTTACTTCTTCCTTACCAACTTGGATGCCTTTTATTTCTTTCTGTTGTCTTATTGCTGCAGCTAGGACTTCCAGTACTATGTTTAATAAAAGTGGTAAGAGTGGACATCCGTGTCTTGTTCCTCACCTTAGGGGAAAAGCTCAGTTTTCCCCTACTGAGTATAATGTTAGCTCTGGGTTTTTTATAGAAGGCCTTTATTTTGTTGAGGTATGTTTCTAGTCGCATACCTCATGGGTATGTTCTGAGGATTCAGTGATAGTGTACCCTTGATAATGCATGTGATCAACAAATGAGATTCTCTATCAGTCCTATGTTTTGGACTCCATCTCATCCAGTATTTTCCCAGGATACAACCTCTTGTTAACTTGTTTTCTCTTTCCCAAATTTAGAATTCTCACCGTGATGTCATTTCTTCTTCTTAATCCATGCTTTTCAAATCCCTTCTCTGGGAATGTGGGAGAGGACCACAGATGAAGAGAGAAACCCAAGCATCTGATTCTAGAGAAGAGGAAGGCCCAGAGGTAGGGAGAACAGGATGTTTCTGTAGTAGGAGCTCTGTCTAGATCAGGCAAAAACGTTATAGCCCAGGGGAAGAACAAGGGCAGAATTAGCAGCAGTGCCCTCTGTACCTCACAACCCCCATGAGACAGCAACAGTAAAGAACATTGAAGAACATTAAATAAACATCTCTTTATTTAAGGCAAATCCTGAACCACTAGAACAGGCATGTTTGCAGCTCTATCTTCTCTTCTGAGCAGGCAAAACACATACCCAATGTTATTAATGTAATGAGGAGAGCTGGCAGGGTGAGAAGGTGGGACCTGAGCCTTAGAAATAACCTGTTACAGATTCAACTCATGTCATTGCCCTTCCTTCCCTTCCCCCTCACAGCTCTCCTCCAGGACAATTGCCAGAGGGATGTAGTTAGAAGTCAGAGGTCATTCTCATGGCTTCACCAGCCTAGGGTCCAAATGACCTCTGTGTGACAGCAATCAGGACAGTGAAGACCAGGCTCTTGCTCAGGAATCCACACAGCACAAGAATGACAATGTTGATCACAGAGAACCTGGGGGAAAGAAGAGTTGTAAGTTGTCGCTACTCTGGCATGCCTCATACCTGAGTATTTACAGAAGTCCTTCATGCCCCTTCTCTTATTTGCTTAGGCCCTTCTAGCACCTGTCCCCATACTGACTGGTCCTGTGCCTTTAGTGTGTCCCATTGCCTAAAACTACTGACTGGAAATATGTTAGTGAAGAGCATAGGGCCCATGTGCAGAAGAGGCACCGGGGAGAAGAGGCAGGCTTCTTAGGACTCTCTTCCTCACTGGGATGCAGTAGAGAGTGAAGGCTCAGCAAGGAATCCTAGTTTGTAGTCCCAGCAGCATGGTTTGCTTCCTGAAAGGGCTCTGGCCTTTCATGGCTCTGGCCTGTTTCCTCATCTGTAAACAGAAGAATCTAATCCTTGCCCAAATCTCTTCATGAACTTTTACAGATTTTAGCATAATGGTTCTAAAAGTTCTGAGATAGCATTTGTGGATACCATAAGAAGAGATACCATGAGTGAGGAAACATGGCCTATCTATACTCAGTGATATGCATACAGATTATAGCACAACCAATCTGCATGATAGGACACGGGGCAAAAAGAGAAATAGGTGACAGTAAAACAAACAGAAACCTAGATATTCACCTAATGTTATATACAAATTTAACATCTAAGGAATTTGGCAGCCCAGGAGGTAGGCAAGGATTGTTTATTTTATTATTATTATTTTTGTGTGTGTGTGAGTGGGCAAAGCGATAGAAGTTTATTAAGCAGAACTACAGAGAAAGCTCTCAAAAGTGAGAGAGGTCCCGACAGGGTTGCCCAGGATTATTTAATAAATAATCACGTGGTATCTGGATTGTAATATGAAGAAAAAGTCATCTTTTATATAATTTATACCATTTAGCAAAATACACCCCCACCCCCAAGATGGACTAAAGATTTAAATAAAATGAAAAACAAAACACCCACAAACACCTAGAAACGTCACCAGAAAATAGAATCAAGCACATTAAGGAATAAAGCAAAGCAATAATTTAAAAATCAACACATTTACCCACACAAAACTTAAAATCAAATGTATGAGTTCGCAAAGGGGGAAATGACAGAATGGTGACAGAAAGCAGCAAAGGCCCCTTTCTGCTGAAGTCCCTGTGGGCCTGTAGCACTGTCCTCCCTGTTCTCCTTGTCCTCCATGTCTTCCATCACCTGGAACTACATATCCCAGCGGCTGGTCAAGTTCAACCCCTGGCAGCTCCTGGCCCCTCATGGTTAGTGTAGCGCCATCCACAGCACAGATGCAGTCCACTTCTCCAAGGCGCAGCTCAGCTTGACCTTCAAGTCTCCTCTGTCCTCTCAGCCCTTTCACATATTCATGTGTGGAGCTCCTGGAGGGTGTCCACTTTTGAGAGCCAGCACGCACCCCTTTCTGAGGCTGCACACAGGCCACCAGACCACCGTCCCCACTCCAGGGCCTGAAATTCATATGCCCCTGGGCTGCCCCTAACAGAGGATTGGGAATTCAGGCGTATAAATACTCCAGCTCCCCCAGCCTCTGATATAGACAAGTCCCGTGGTCCTCCAGAACTGCCCTTCAGGACTGAGCCCCAAAGACTCAGCTTGGTGATGACACACTTGCTAAGCTTCCTTCTCTCCTGGTCTCACTTCCCTGATGTATTTACCTGAGGTCATTTCCTACATTTGTACAAGACTTTCCCCACTGCTTGCTTCCAGGGAACCCACCCTAAGACAGAGTGACAGTGGCTCCCTCTGAGGTGCTCCCCACCCCATCCATCCCCAGATTAGAAGCCCCCTTCTTCCATTACCTAGGCAAACAGCTCCCTGTACTAAAACATTTCTTTTTCAAACAGCTTGGTGGCTTCTGCTTCCCTGATTGGATTCTGACTGATAGAATAGTTTATATTATTAATAAATAAAGTTAATAGAAGAGGTGCAGCCTCTATGTGGGTAATAGTATGTACTCTCAATTTATATGCTGGAAAACCAAAGTAACTTTTAAAAAGAAAAATGTTGATTCTCACTGGATCGTTTACTTAGTCCACAAAGATTTAATAAGCACCTATTATATACCAGGCACTGGCGCCAGCAAAACAGTTGTTGGGGAAGTGGTGGGGGCGGTGGGAGGGGACAAAGTTCAGAGAGGCACTGCCTCTACCTTTGTAGAGCTCCTAGTCCATAGTAAGAGAGAAATGAAAACAAGTGCCAGTTCACATCAAATTTAGTAGAAATATTTTCCAAATCCCTGTAGGCAAAGGATCCCTGTGGTGACAACTGCTTTACTTATATATTATGGATCACAACACAAATTGTTTCCAACCTTTGGAGGATATTTGGCAATATGTTTATAGAGCAATATAAACATTCATATTCTCTTAAGGGAATTTCCTTTGAATAAATAATTTAAAAGAAAAAAGACATCTGCAAAAATGTTCATCTCAAAGTTATCAATACCATAAAAAATTAAAACAATCTCAGCGTCTAAAGCAAGTCAAGATGTAAGTCATGGCTGGTTCATTGAGCAAAGGATGCATTTGTTGAGATTATAATCATGAACTCTAGGTAGCAACATCAAAGGATAGTTTTAGCATAGAAAAATAATAGCAATGTTTATAATTATAATTACTGCTATATTAAATATGTATGAACATGAATAAAGACTACAAAGAGAATGTGGAGATCAGACATGTTAGATTAGTAGGAATATGGATGAATATTTCTCTGTTAATTCAATATTTAATAATCAACACATTCAAAGGTAAGTCAACATTTAATAAGAAACTGTAAAGAGGGTTTTGCATGCAAAGTTAATGGTTCTTAGCTTTGCCTGCACGTTAAGAAATCTCCTGAGGATCTCATAAAAAATACTGAGACCAGCCCCATCTCCAGAAGTCCTGGTCTACAGGAGGGCACATGCATCAGTATTAAACACAAACCAAAGCAAAAGCAAACACTCCGGTAATCCTAACATGCTGCAGCCACTGAGAGCAGTTGGGCTAGATTATCATTTCCAGCTCTGCATTTTCTAGCCTCCCTATAGACAAGGAAACAAGCTACAAAGAGTTCATGACTCACCTAAAGTCACACAGCCAGCCAATCTGGCTGCTATTAGAACCCAGGGGCCCTTACTCCACTATACCATTAGGCTGATGGGGTTGGCTGAGACCTACTGGAATTCAGCAAAGACATCCTTTCTCTCTTCTTGCTCCTCTAGTGTGCAAGAAAACAAGGTGAGCCAGGAAGAGTGAGCAGTCTCACCAACAGTCTCTTCCCATTCTAGCACCACCCCCTTCCTCCCCAGGGATATTTCACCAGAATTAGGTGACTCAAGTCTGTCCTGCCCTCCCCACAACCCCATCCATCATTCCCCACAGCTTCTCAAGCACATGGACTCAGAATTAAAACAGTAGGGCCAGAGACCTGAAACCATAGCTGGTGACATTCGTCACATTTGTGATGTTGACTCCAAAGTCAGGAGAGGAGGTGTCAGCAGTTGATTTGGGTGGGAGTTGGGTCACAGTCCTGGGGCTGGCAAGAAGCGTGCTCTGGGCCTTGGTAGTGGTAGGAGGATGGGTGGAAATCTGAGCCAAGTTCTGGGTAGGACTCTTGTCTGATGCAGTGATGCCTAAAGGATCGGCAAGAAGACACATTGAGTAAATGTATGGATAAGTTGAGGATGAATTTTTGGGAAGTGGGTTGGTAGATGGAAGCATGGAATATTACTCAGCCATTAGAAACGACAAATACCCACCATTTGCTTCGAGGTGGATGGAACTGGAAGGTATTATGCTGAGTGAAATAAGTCAATCAGAGAAGGACAAACATTATATTGTCTCATTCATTTGGGGAATATAAAAAATAGTGAAAGGGAATAAAGGGGAAAGCAGAGAAAATGAGTGAAAATATCAGTGAGGATGACAGAACATGAGAGACTCCTAACTCTGAGAAACAAACAAGGGGTGGTGAAAGGGGAGGTGGGCGGGGGGTTGGGGTGACTGGGTGACAGGCACTGAGGGGGGCACTTGGCAGGATGAGCACTGGGTGTTATGCTATATGTTGGCAAACTGAACTCCAATAAAAAAATTAAAAAAGAAGAAAAAGAAAGAAAGAAAGAAAGAAGAAGAAGAAGAAGAAGAAGAAGAAGAAGAAGAAGAAGAAGAAGAAGAAGAAGAAAGGAAGGAAGGAAGGAAGGAAGGAAGGAAGGAAGGAAGGAAGGAAGGAAGAAGAAAGAAAGAAAGAAAGAAAGAAAGAAAGAAAGAAAGAAAGAAAGAAAGAAAGAAAGAGAGGAAGATGAATAGAAGGAAGGCAGGAAGGCAGGCAGCCAGGAAGGAAGGGAGAGAGGGAGGGAGGAGGGAAGGAAGGATGGATAGGTGGCAAGGCAAATGAAATTGAGGAGGGCAATGAACATGGCCATTCATGAAGCAAGTTTTTCCTTTGCTAAGATTAGAAAATTAGTGTGAAGTCAGCCTGGGTCAGAGACAGGAAAAAGGAAAGAACTAAGGAAGAAAGGCAGAGAAGGGAAGAGAGACAGAGACAGAGACAGAGAGAAAAGAGGAGGAGGGAGGAAGGTGGTTAAGGAGGAAGAGTGGGGAAATAAAAGAATTCAAGCTATTCCTATCACTGGAAATGCACTTGCCTGCTATTCTTCACCACGTTCTTCAAGAATAACTTGCTGATTACTCAAACTTGTACCATTCTCTGCCTTGTCCTCACCTGAACCTGTAGCATATTGCTTTTTAAATTATCTATTATTAATATATTGCATATGAATTTTATCTCCCTTAGGGTTAGGATTCTCCAGGTGCCAGAAACTTGAGCCTTCTTCTCTTTCCTCTCCTTAATTTCCCTAGTTAACATCTACTGAGGCCCTACTATGTGCCAGGTACCACATTAGTTGCTAGGGATACAGAGCTGAGAAAGGCACAGGTTCTTTTACTCAGAGATGAACATGGGAGGCATTTAAGTAAACTGGCCACTACTACCCAGTGAGACAGCATCATCTATGAGAGGGGACATGAAGTGAGCTCTGTAGCTTTGCTACCAAAAGTGGGGGCCATGGACCAGCCTCAGCAGCAGCAGCAGCACCTACAAGCATATCAGAAATGTGGAATCTAGGTCCCATCCTAGACCTATTATATCAGAGGCTGCTTTTGAAATAAGATCCCCAGGTGGTTTGTACCCACAGTAAAGTCTGAGAAGCACTGCTTTTGGAAGCACACAGGAAGGCCATCAAATGGACCCTTCGGAAGGAGATAATGGATCACAGAGGCATCCCCCCAAAAAAATTTCCATTTGGAAATCTAAAGAATGAGACTAAATTATCCAAGTCTATCACTCATGTTTCACTATACCCCATTTCTTACAATAGCACCTCAAATTAAGCTCTGCTACCCCAAGAGGAATCCCATACATAGAAGCCCCTTCTTACTTTTGGGCCAAATGCATCTCAATGACCTCAAATGAGAGACAAGGAGCTTTTGGGAGAGGCCAGGCTGCTAGAAATTCTGAGCCACAGCCTTAGTGGTGCTACCAACACTGCCCATACCCTCACCTGGCCTGGCTCTCCCCCATTCTCCTATACCAGATCACTCACCCTTGGTCACCACCAGGCGGACACGGGGGTACAGGATGTCAGGGTTCTTCTGAGGGTGGTAGATCACACACTGATACAGTCCTGAATCCTCCACTTGAAGATTAGTCATTTGGACGTTCAGGATGGCCTCGCTGGGGATGTCTTCTAGGAAGTACCTGCCTCTCTGGACTTGACTGGTATCCCCTGAAACATTCTCTGTGAAAATCAGTGTCAGGGGCTTCTCTCTATCCATAAGCTTCTGCCAAGCTTTCTGGCTATAGGTGTACTTCCAGGTGGAGGTGGTACATTTCATATTCAGGGTGCCTCCCTCTGCTAAGACATACTTTATTTCATCTGGTTCAGTTGTAGCTTGGAGTTCTGTAGGTAGGAAATAAGAGTTAGACTCTATGAGGAATAGTTTTCCTCTCTTTGGAAAAAAAAAGAGAGAAATCACCTCTCTTTCTTGTTCAACCACTCATTTTTCAGATGAGATCCTCAAGGCCTCCAGAGAACATGCAAACTTCCCTGCAAGCCAGCACTAGATCCCAGATCTTTTTACAGCACTCCTGTTCTTACTCCAAGAACTAGACTGCATATTTTTTGTGCAAACTTTCATTGTTTTGAAAGGGAAAAATTGTTTTTGAAAGGGAAAAATTGCCTGATTGGAGGCAGAACACGGTACATGTGCCAAGACCATGAGTGATAGGGGTATAATGGAAGGGAAGATTATAGAGGACATACAAGGTGATGAGTAGATGTGAAGACATGGTAATAATGGACAGTGATTCCACTAAACAGCTAGGAAAACTGCGTCTAAGTAGGGGAAGGAGATCTATTCTGGTCTAGTCCAAGGGAGCTTTGCCAATGGGAAGACCAAGTTGAGAAGAAGTAAGATCTTGATCTGTGTTTTTGGCGACACAACAAGGCTCTATAACTTATCCACGAGGTCTACAGAATATTCACTCAAGCCTGGGTTACTTTCTTCCGTGGAAACCACCAAATAATGGACTGGACAGTAATGTTGGGTCAAACTGAGGGTCAGGCTACCAGTACCTACAACCACTACTCTTATTATTAATACTACTGCACGTGCACACACACACACACATACACACAATTTTATCCTTGGGCAGTAGCTCTGAAAATGCCCATTGAAAAATGCTAATCACGACCCCTTTAATGAAGCCCCTGGGCTATCATCACAGCCCACCTATGGACTCCTAAGGATTTTGAAAATGAAACCAGGCCAATTCTTCTGTGACCAGACTGTTTCTAAGGAAATCTAAAAAACAAGCTTCCTGGAAAGTCATCTGAATTCTGGTCAGAAATTCTGCTCCAAGAGACAGGCAAACGGAGGCTGAAGGCTATCTTAAGCCAACCGTGGCTCACTCATTCACTCACTCATTCATCAATCAATGGCTAAGAGACTACTGTGTGCAAGGCACTGTGTTGGGCTCTGAGAAAGATACACACCTCCTCTCTCCACCCTCTGTAACATTAATGTAAAATGTTATAGATAAGTTATTTGTCAACTCCCTGGGCAAAGTAGATAGTATGGTCTAAATGTGTGTGTTCCCCGCAAAAGTCATATATTGAAATCCAAACCCCCAAGGTGATAATGTTAGGAGGTGGAGCCTTTGGGAGACGATTGGGTCATGATTGACCCTACAAAAAGGATTACTGCCCTTATAAAAGGGGATGCAGAGAGCACCCTCACCCCGTCCACCCAGGGAGGACATAGTGAGAAGTCCACAGTCTGCAATCCAGAAGAGGGCCTTCACCAAAATCCAACCAAACTGGCAGCATGATCTTGAGCTTTCAGCCTCCAAAACTGTGAGAAATAAATGCCTGTTGCTTATAAGCCACCCAGTCTGTGGTATTTTGTGATAGCGGCCCAAGTCGACAAAGAGAGTAGGAGTTACAGGAGTCTGAGACTGTACACAAACTTGCCTATCTCTTGTGAAAGAAGACAGCAAGGACTCAGCACTGAAGTACTATCTGCATGCCATTTCTTGCACCACTGCAAGAAAGGAATTCCTTATGTTAATAAAAAAGAATAACAACTTCCTTCTATTGCTGTTTTTAAAAGTACTAGCTCATGTAATCTTCCTAACTTTATCGTTAAGCTTCATATTTTATAAGGTTGATACTACCATTATTCCTATTTCAGAGAAAAGGAAATTGAGGCACAGAAAGGTTATTTAACAACCCAGAGGTTATTAAGTGATTTGCCCAAAGTTCCACAATAGAAAGTGATAGAGTCAGGATTCAAACCTGGCTAGTCTGACCCCAGACTCAGCTTTAAACCCCAGAGCTGTGTTGCCCAAGGCAGCTGTCTCGTTGAGATGAGAGCAGTCCCAGCCCACGCCTGAATAGGTACCTAATGATTCTGTTCCTTAGGATACAGGAGTTAGAAGGAGATTTTAGGTTATCCCAAAGCCACCCTCATAGGACCCAATGAAATATATATCACGGGCTTTCTTGAACACAAGTACACAAGCATCTACCCTCCATCTTCTCCTAGTTCTGCTTTGGAAAAAAAACATGATTATGACACAAGTGAATGAGAACCAAGCTCCCATCTGCCTATATGAGTTATTACCCCAGCTCCAAGCAGGCTTAAAGTGCCATGTGTGTGCAGGCTCTGCAAGGTGACCTTGCTCAAAGTAGTAGGTTCCTGGAAAGCACCTTTTCTCTGTAATCTTCATGTCTTTCCACAACAAACTCTTCTTTTTACTTGTTATTGACATTTTCCCTCTCTTTGTTTTTTTTCCCCAATTTATTCATAAGGATTAGGAGGGGAACAACTAAAGTCCCAAATGCTTCCATCTTTAGGAAAAGTGTGAGCTGTACAAGAGAAGTGAGGGTGTGGTGATGGGGCAAACCTGCAAAGCCAGGACAACAACACCTCCAACAGCAGCAGACAATGGCAGCCTGGAGTCACAGCCCCCAGGAAAGTGAGCATCAAGCCCCCTCTTTTCCTTTCTGTTCTGCTATTCCTCAGCACTAGCAGATTTCCTGGCCCACAGTAGGCTCCTGGGAAATACTTGTTGAATGAATTATGTCTTTTGGGGTTAATAGACGGTCACATCAAAAGCACAAATATAACATTTGAAACAAAACTTCAAATGCAAACAAAATTATTTTGGATCATGTCAGGTTTAGATTTGCTCTAGCATTTTCCAATCCAGAGTTGTGTCTATCTTTGCCAACATCAAAATGCACAGATATCCTGTTTCCCTAATTCACCCGTTCTATTTCTGTTCTCAAGGCCATATACAGTCTCCTGTTCTGTTAAGTTTGGGTAGAGAGACCCAGTCTGGCAAGTCTTCTGGTTGGCTCTATGCTGGGTAGCCACATCCTCCCCACCCCCCAGAGCTTCCAAAGAATAGGGAAGCTTTTCTCATGGTGGGATCTCCGAGGTTTGGGGCAGAGGCCTCACCTGCTCATGCCTCTTCCTCGCCTCACCTGAGATGAAGAGCAACCAGAGCAGCTCCCAGAGCCTGGCCTTCCTCATCCTTCATGTGCGCCAACACCAGCTGGCACTGATGTGCCTGGGACACTCTAACCTCGAAGCTCCAGAAAGTTGCACAACAGGATATGAAGCCATTCTTGGGAGGTGCTGAGGTTGATGCTCTGTTTTCGTCATCGGTTGTCTTGGCTCCAGATGTTAGGGACAACACAGAAACCCAGAGATAGGGTTTGAGTGTAGCCTTTTCTGAATTCCAGTTTCCTGATCTCTGGGAATAATGACAATTACCTTTTCAAACAATCTCACAAAATTTTAGTGAGAATAATACTTTTGTGTTAGCAAAAGTGAGGCATCACTATTATCAGGGTACTAGAGGGCCACCTTGCCCTCTTGAGGCCAGCTCTTAATCCAATCCAGTTCAGTGTAATTAAGAGTGCCAAACATGGGAGGGATGGGTTGGGATAATAATGCCTTGCTTTTAGGGTTATTGTGAGGATAAAATGGGGGTCCTTATGGAAAGCACTCAGTACTGTACTCAACATACATAGTTTTTTACACTCTCTCCCTACTCACCCCCACCCTGATTTCCTTGGCTTTTTCTGACTCGAGGCTTACCCCCTCTTTACTGGGATGGCCCACATCATACATTTGCCCTGAGCCTCCTGTCATAGACCTGGCCTCAGAGCTCATGGAAGTGTAGGAAGCCCCCTAAATTATTTGAGATGACATGGCAGCCATTAAACAAGAATAGACTTAGAAACAGAGTGACACAGGACAGGACAGTGATGAAAGAAGGAAAAATTCAGCAGCTGCCATACCAGAAACAATAAAAGGCAGATTTGACAATGTGAAAAATCAATAACAAAAAAGATTCACTTCAGAAATACTCCCAAATGTTGGGCAGCCCCAGTGGCTCAGCGCTTTAGCGCCGCCTTCAGTCCAGGGCATGATCCTGGAGACCTTGGATGGAGTCCCACGACAGGCTCCCTGCATGGAGCCTGCTTCTCCCTCTGCCTCTCTCTCTCTGTCTCTCATGAATAAATGAATAAAATCTTAAAAAAAAAATACTCCCAAATGTAAAACAAATATAAGCATTTTGAAGATCTCAGAAATATATTAGAGGAAAAGTCCTAAAAAACTAATAAATAATTTACAAATAAGAGATGTTTTTGAAGTATAATATGAAACAGTGGATCATAAATGAGGATAAAAATGTATATTTAAAAAATACTTTCAGGGATCCCTGGGTGGCGCAGCGGTTTGGCGCCTGCCTTTGGCCCAGGGCGCGATCATGGAGACCCGGGATCGAATCCCACGTCAGGCTCCCGGTGCATGGAGCCTCCTTCTCCCTCTGCCTGTGTCTCTGCCTCTCCTTCTGCCTGTGTCTCTGCCTCTCTCTCTCTGTGTGTGTGACTATCATAAATAAATAAAAATTAAAAAAATACTTTCACTGTAGTATGGCAACTGAAGAATACCATATTGAAAATTTAGAAGTTGCTAAGAGAAGATACCTAAAAAATTCTCATCACACAAAATAATTCAGTAACTATGTAGGTGAGAAATGTTAACCAGATTTGCTGTGGTGATCATTTTGTAATAATACAAATATTGAATTATTATGTTGTACATCTGAAACTGATATGTGTGAATTATACTTCAATTAAAAAAACACTTTCTAGATCTGAAAAGAAATCTGCAATTTGAAGCTGAAAGTCCAACAGGAACAAGAAAAAATTCATGAGACCAAAGAAGTTTCCAGGTGAAAATTGTCTAATTTAAATAAAAAGATTCCTTGCAAACTGGTACAGCCACTCTGGAAAATAGTATGGAGGTTCCTCAAAAAGTTAAAAATACAACTACCCTTTGACCCAGCAACTGAACTACTGAATATTTACCCAAAAGGTACTTTTGATTCAAGGGATATATGCACCCTGATGTTTATAACAGCATTATCAACAATTGGCAAATTAGGGAAAGAGCTCAAATGTCTATCAACTGATTGATGGATGAATGTATAAATGAATGTATGGCTGTATACTCAGCCATAACACAGAATGAAATCTTGCCATTTGCAATGACATGGATAGAACTAGAGTGTATTATGCTAAGCAAAATGAGTCAGCCAGAGAAAGACAAATACCATATGATATCATTCATATGTAGAATTTAAGATACAAAACAGATGAACACAGAGGAAAGAAGAGAGAGAGAGAGAGAAGCAAACCAGAAAATAGAATATTAATTATAGAGAACAAACTGAGGGTTGCTAGAAGGGAGGTGGATGGAGGGATGGTCTAGATGGGTGATGGTTATTAAGGAGAACACTTGTGATTAGCACTGGGTGCTTTATGTAAATGATGAATCACTGAATTCTACACCTGAAACTAATATTACACTGTATGCTTACTAACTGGAATTCAAATAAAAACTTGACAAATTAATTAATTACTTTTTAAAAAATTCCTAACTGCTAAACAAACAGGGGAAAAAAAACACCTTGATTCCTTCAAAAGAATTGAAATGAGCAGGACTCACATTTCTTCTCTAAGCAACAAATGCTAAGAGACAGTGAGATGATGTGTAAAGAACATTATGACTAGAATTTTACACCCACACTGATTGCTATTCAAGTATGAAAACAACTAAGAGTACGATTATGTCTGCAAATTAAAAAAAAATTCTAAAGTTAACTTTGACTTTTTAAGCTAAAACTGTGAAATGTAGCAATTTCTAAAATATACATAGTAGTGGAGACATTGAAATCATATTATTACACCCTGCAGAGATTATTACAGTTAAGGTTTTGCTAAAGTTCCTTCTATGTTCTATAAATGATATCAGAATCCAGGCTTCAAACTGCGCTTGGATTGAAATTTCAGAGACGTTTTGAAATTTTCTGATTTAGAGAGAAGCCTGCATGATTTTTTATAGGGATGAGTCAGATTAGTACAGTTCATTTAACAAATCCCTTTTCTTACAACAAATTCCACATTTAAATGAATAACACATTTTCTAATTTTTTATGTCTTTGGATACTTTGTTTCGAGAATCAATTTACTGGAATATTAAGAGAGAACTTTCTTTTTAGCTGTATTAGTTTTTGCTTCTTATACTTAAAGCCTCTGTCATTTGGTGTGTATACATTTCAGATCATTAAATCTGGGTGGATTGATATTTTAATCATTATATTGTGTCTGTCTGTGATATTTTCCTTGCTCTGAAGTCTACCTTAATCGGATATTAATACAGCCACTTCTGCTTTTTAAAAATTTAATGTTGGGGGCACCTGGGTGGCTCAGTCGGTTATGCATCCTACTCTTAATTTTGGCTCAGGTCATGATCTCAGGGTCCTGGGATCAAGCCCCAGGTTGGACTCTGCGCTCAGCGGGGAGTTTGCTTGAGGATTCTCTTTCCCTTGTCCTCTGCCCCTCGTCCCTCAAATGAATAAATAAATCTTTAAAAAATAACTTAATGTTGGCATGGTATATATTTTTTTCCATTCTTTTTCTTTCAATTTACCTAATCGTTGACTTTGAAGGGAGTTTCTTGTCAGCAGTATCTGGTCAGATTGTGCTCTTTTATCCACTGTCTTTTGATAGGCATATTTCAACAATTTAAATTTAAGGTAATTATTGATATGTTAGCACTTGATCTACCATTTTATTACTTTCTATTTCTTTCTTATTGGTTCTTATTTTTGTGTTTTTCTTTTGGGAACTTTTAATTAAACAGTTCAAGAAGGATTTCTGACTATTACAAGAAGTGGATTCCTCCTTCACATCATCCTAACTTGAGATGGCACCTCAGTGTGTTTAAATGAGAATAAAGTCTTTCTCCACCTGTCCTGTCTGCTTTATGCACTTAAGGTAAACAGAATGTAAATATCCTCTACTCCCTTATCCATTAGTTTTCTGAAGAGATGGATGACCCACGCAGTATCTTAAGTTCTCAAACTAGTTTTCCCATCAGGCTACTGTCTCTTAAGCCTTCTCATTAAATCACCATGGGACTTGTGACCTAGGGTTTCTTTTTATTTCATTGAGGCTGAGTAAACAATTCTACTTTCACACTTAATCCTTTGGTGGCCAGAGTACCAGGAAGGTTTATTTTTAAGGTACCATGAGCTTTTTTGTCAAAAGCTTACTTTTATCAAACACTATTTTCCACACTATCATGAAAGCCTGTACAAATATTATTCTGGTCGTTTTTTTTTTTTCCTTCAGCAAGTCACTGGCCCAAGTCAGTATGTCCTAATCATCATGATGGGGTAAGGTAACAGTTTCTTTCTTAATATGGTTAAGCACATATCTATTCTACCCTCACTGGAATATGTGTGTGATACCTTTTGACAGTGAGATTATGTATATCTTCTTTTCTGGCTGAAAAGAGGGCCCCACAGGTCTAGGACACAGATCTCTGAGATCTGGAGCTTGGTCTCTGAGAAGTTCAATGAGGACTTTAATGGGAGTGGAAAAAGCTTTAAACTGGCACCAACTACAGCTGCTGGAAACATACTGTCCTTGTCTTGATGAAATGTATTGCCATGCAACACTCAAAGGAACAAGTTGCAACCATCCTGTCCCCCTCCTTCAGTCCCCCAGTCTTCCTCCAGTCCCCTTATTGACAGAGGACAATAGGGAACCAGTGGGCAAAGAAGTTGGGTTTCAGAATCTCAGCTCAGACTAGGGTAGAAAAAGGTTTAATCAGAGAGATAATAGCTGGATAACCAGCTCTCGCACCATCAATGAACAAGGCTGCCCTAGTCATAGGATGGGAAACTTTTATGAGTCTTGCTGATAGTGACTTTGAACATGGAACAACCTTTGGATTTGGAAACACTTCTACTCACTTTGAAAACATGCATACAATTAACTGTGAACAACATTTTTTTTTAATTTGGGCAAAAAATATCAACTTATATATAGCAGTCATTATTTTGTAAAGGAAAACATTCTATTCCTTTTTGAATTCAATAAAGATACTCAGCTTTTTGAGACTCAATTTGTCTTAACAGACCGACTGCTATTTCATTTTTGATGCTTATGTAGTGACAATTTTGCCACTGAGGTCCTTTAAGCTGGCTTTTGTTCCTTTCATGACCACATAGGATGTCAAATATGTCCTTGCTTGACAGCAACAAGATGCCACAGGCTCATCTTAAGTTCTCCCTTCCCAATATGGAATCAGCCACCCTCCAAGAAGCCAATACACTTGAAGAGGAGAACAGTATTGGAAACCAATCTCTGGGACCAAGTGAGGACCATTAGTTTTTTCTCATAAGTATTATTGTTACTGAGGTAACCCTACTTCAAGCCAGTTTAGAGGAAGAGCCAGAAAATACTTTTTTTTAAAGGTTAATAATTTTTAAACTTCCCTAAAGAAAACCTCAGGACCAGATGACTTCATTGGTGAATTCCACCAACCATTTAAAGAAGAGTTAACACCAATCTTTCACAAACTCATCAAAAATACAGAGAGGAGAGGACACTTCTCAACTAATTCTATGAAGCCAGTACTACCCTGATACAAAAACAAAGACATTACAAGAAAACTATATACCAATATCTCTTATGCATATAGACACAAAAGTCCACAATAAAACACAATAAAACTGAATACAATGGCATATAAAAAAGAATTACACAACATGACCAAGTGGAATTTATTCCAGGAATGCAAGGTTGGTTAAACATGTGAAAAACAATTAATGTATTACACCATACTAATAGAATAGAGAAGGAAGAAACACATGGTCATCTTGACAGATGCCACTGAGGTCCTCAAAAAGCATTTGATAAAATCCAGCACCTTTTCATGATAAAAAAAAAAAAAGAAACTTTCAATAAATTAGGATAAGAAAGGAATTTCCTGGTAAAGGGCACCTAAGAAAAACCCATGACTAACATCATAGTTAATGGTGAAAGATTGAAGCTTTCTTAAGATCAGGAATAAGACAAGGATGCTTCTCTTGCCAATTCTATTCTCTATTGTACTAGAGATTCTAGTCGGGGCAATTAGGCAAAGAAATGAAGTAAAAGAAATTCAGATTAGAAAAAAATGAAGTAAAACTATCCCTATTCACAGATGACCCAAGCTTCTAAATAAAGAATTCCAAGGAATCAAAAAGCACCAACAACAAAACAAAACAAACAAAAACAGCACTAGTAAATGATTTCAGCAAAGCTGCAAGATACAAGATCATTATACAAAACTCAGTAGTATTTCTACGACTAGTAATGAACAATCTGAAAATGAAATTAAGAAAGCAATGCCTTTACACTAGCATCCAAAAGTATAAATACTTAGGAATAAATTAAACAAAAGAAAGATAAAATGTATACTGAAAACTATAAAATATTGTTGAAAAAAATTTTAATCTGAATAAATAGAAAAGCATCCTTGTTCATTGATTGGAAGTCTTAATATCATAAAATGAAAATATTCCTCCAAATTCATCTGCAGATAAAATGCAATCCATATTAAAATTCCAATTTCCTTTTCTTCAGAAATTGACAGCAAGTACTGGCATAAATATGTACACATAAATCAAAGAATAGAATTGATAATGTAGAAGTAAACCCAGACATCTATGATCAATTGATTTTCAACAAGGGTAACAAGACAATTCAAAAGGGAAAGGATAGTCTTTCAACAATTGATTTGTAACAACTGTATGTCAACATGCAAAAGAACACTGGAGGGTATTATCCTGGGTAAAGTAAGTCAATCGGAGAAGGACAATCATTATATGGTTTCACTCATACAGGGAATATAGAAAATAGTGAAAGGGATTGTAAGGGAAAGGAGAGAAAACGAGTGGGAAAAATCAGAGAGGGTGACAAAACATGAGAGATTCCTAACTCTGGGAAACTAACAAGGAGTAGTGGAAGGGGAGGTGGGTGGGGGAGATGGGGTGATTGGGTGACAGGCACTGAGGGGGGCACTTGACAGGATGAGCACTGGGTGTTATACTATATATTGGTAAATCAAACTCCAATAAAAAATATATATATGAAAAAAAGAAAACCTTCTTTCACTAAAAAAAAAAAAAATGCAAAAGAACAAATTTGAATCTGTACTTCACACCATATACAAAAAGTAACTCAAAATGGATCAAAGGTCTAAATATGAGAGCTAAAAGTATAAAACTCTTTAGAAAACAAAGGAATAAATCTTTATGACCTTGGAGCGGGCAGTGGGTTTTGGATATAACACATAAACACAAACAACCAAAGAAAAAATAACCTTCATCAAAATTAAAAACTTTTGTGCTCCAAAATTATACCATTATCAAAGTGAAAGGAAAATCCACAGAATGGGAGCAAATACTTGCAAATTACATATCTGATAAGGATCTAGTATCCAACATAAAAAGATAAATAATCCAATTTTATAATGGGCAAATTTCTCCAAAGAAGATAAAACAAATATCCAATATGCACTATTCTAGAGTTACTTGCATTCAGTGATGTCCTGGTAAATACTTATTAACCAGCTGTCTGAAAAGTGACTAAATTTGTAGCAAGCCAACTTCTGTGGTATAAATACTCTCACGAGAATTGATTTCAAGCTCTCAACACAATGTCACTGAATGTGGAGTTGGAAAGAGATGCTTGCAGTCAACTTTCATGATCCAGTACAAGCTGGCTCCACTATATAATATATAACATATATGCATGTAAAAGGTATGTAATAATTACATGCAATTATGATAATTATAAGTATCCTATAATTATAATATATACATATATTAGGAATTATAATTCTTAATTCTGTTTTAGTTGTACAAACACTGATGCCCATTGTTGTTCATTTTCATTGAGAAGTATTAGTGCCCTATCAGGTGACATTTTATACTTGGTAGTCTTTGCCCTTGGTTCTTACGAGTAGCGTTTTGCTACTACAGGATAGTGAAATTGACTCTCCAAGTCTAGATTGTGAGCCAAGTGGGGAAAAATGAACAGGTCTGTCTATAAGCCTTTCATTTAGCTGCAGTAGGTCTGCCGACAATTGCTCAATGCATAGTTTTCTGTTCATGTTAATAAGCGGGAATCCCCACTGAACAAATTCACTTTGCACTGACTATCCAACAACAGAAATTTTAGTAATAGGAGCATCTGGGTGGCTCATGGTTGAGCATCTGCCTTTGGCATAGGTTGTGATCCTGGGGTCCTGAGATCAAATCCCGCATCAAGCTCCCAGGGAGCCTGCTTCTCCCTCTGCTTATGTCTCTGCCTCTCTGTGTCTCTCATGAATAAATAAATAAAATCTTTAAAAAAAAGAAATTCTAATAATACAATTAAAATATAACATAAATGTATAAATGAACTTCCAAAATTATTGGATATTAAGTTTGACACAACTGCAAATTGTCATCAAGATTAACTGCAAAGACCAAACAAAACAAGACAGAAAATAGAATATATAATTTTCAAATATACTTTTAGATGTTTGAACTTTACTGTCATTTTCTATTGAATCTTGATATAAAAGCATATTAATTAGATTTCCCTCTTTCGTGAAGCTTTTCATGAATCTTTTTCTTACTTTTAAAAAATATTTTCTTAATCTTAAAACATGTCATATATTATCTTGTCATCCCATGTTTGAATTATACCTGTGTTGAGCATATGCTAATGTTAAGACCATTCACAAATGCTCAGTCTCTCCTCTTTCCTGACACATTATGGGGTTGCAGCCTTGTACCTTTTGAAGCAAGTATGGCCATGTGATTTGCTTTGGACAATGAATTATGAGCAAAAATATGTATCAGTTGGAATGAGGCTTTAAGAGTCAGCACAGTCAGCACAGAATTCACCACATTTCTTCTTCCTTTAGAGTGGTTATTGAAGCTTCTATCAGCCTCTATTGTGGATAATGTTCACTACAGATTTGTTTCCTTTTTCATTTTGGGTTTTAGGAAGAAGCAGCATGTTCTATATTTTGATAAGTACACATAGGTATAGATCTTGGGAACTGTATGAGGACTGTACTTATTCTTCCTAATTCTTAGCCCAAATATCTGGGCATTTATTTCAAATGGTATCTGTCCAGAGTATCCTGCCTTTTAGTATGATCTTCACACTGTACCAGCAAACTGTAAAGAGGCATTTATGTTCTACCTTCAGGAATTGATTAGGAAGAGCCTCTAATAACTATAGGGGTAATTTAATATGATAAATGAAAAGGAGAATACAGATAAGAACGAGTTTTTGAAGCTTTATCTAAAACCTTCTCAGTTATTTATTCCATTGGTTAAGTACATATATATGTGTTTGTCTGTCTGTGTGTATGTATTTTACATATATATAAATATATATTAGACCTTCGATTTAGATTCAGTCCCTAATATATACTAGTATTATTTTCTTTGACCAATCCATTTTAATTTTGAACTTCAGTTTTCTTAAAAATATTTAGATAGAAATATTAACTTTCCCAGTATCACAGTAGTCCAAAAATTTATTAATAAGTTAATAAAAATGGATAGATTATTATTAATAATCAATTCAATTATATGGAGAATTATTATAGAAACATTATGTTTTTAAAACTTTACCAAAAGGTCCAAGTAGAATGATAGCACTGGTCCACACAATTTTCAATTTTATATGGATTACAAGAACCAATTTATATAGAGACCAGTTATTTATTTGGGTGTTGATGGGGTAAGGATCCAAAAACAAAACAAAACGGAACCCTCAAGCCACAACCTGGTATAAATCTAGTCACCACTAGAGGAAGCAATTTACCTAGTTTATTTTTGGATAAGTTTCTGTGGCTTCATATGGCAACTAAGTAGAAAGTGGCATTCTAAGGGAGCCATAGTTTTTAGACTCCTTATCCTCAGACCTTAATACTCAAAAAGTTTTATCCTAGTAATATCTTTTACACTGAGATAGCTTTAACCTGGAAGATATATATATATATATATATATATATATATATATATATA
This sequence comes from Canis lupus baileyi, assembly GCF_048164855.1. Lineage (NCBI taxonomy): Eukaryota > Metazoa > Chordata > Mammalia > Carnivora > Canidae > Canis > Canis lupus. Next base: position 62,553,219 of record NC_132844.1, on the reverse strand, counting down.
TATATATATATAAACTGGACTTTATAAGGACGAGGTTACTGTCCAGCCTAGCTGAATCTTTGTTTATACATGGTGTTCATGATTTAGGGAGTTCCCAGGGACATAAGGTTTCTCTATAAATAAGGTATAGGTCTGGTTCTGGTTAGTTGGAATCAGGGGGCTGAATGTAACAGAAAATTTTAGTAAAATAGTAGTTTAAGCAAGATATTAATTTCTTGTGTCTCATTAAAAAGTTCAGAAATTGGGGATCCCTGGGTGGCGCAGCGGTTTGGCGCCTGCCTTTGGCCCAGGGCGCGATCCTGGATACCTGGGATCGAATCCCACGTCGGGCTCCCGGTGCATGGAGCCTGCTTCTCCCTCTGCCTGTGTCTCTGCCTCTCTCTCTCTCTCTCTCTCTCTCTCTCTCTGTGTGTGACTATCATAAATAAATAAAAATTTTAAAAAAGAAATATTATTTTAAAAAAAAAGTTCAGAAATTTTGGAGCTGGTATGGGAGTTTTTCATCATCAAGGACTTTGATTCCTCTCTCTGCCACACCATCCCAGCCCATAGCCTCCAAATCACATCATCTTCTGAGCCAAAATGACTGCTGGAGCTCCAACCATCACATTTGTGTTCTAGACAGCCAGAAAGCTTGTTCTTATACACTTCCTTAGCTTCAGTGAGGTTTGCCTCTTCCCTGAAGCTGACCAGGCTTGCTACCCCTACCCCAGTGGCTTGATGCTTCTGTTCCATAGAGATAAGAATTTATTTCCCACTCCCTCTCTCTGGGTCCTCACCATGGAGGGAGATTCTCTGCCTTCAGTCTTTCTCATGAGTACCTGGAAAAGAGGTTGCAAGTGGATGTGAATACTTCTCTTGTGTTGGGATCCCAGGAGTCTTGTGCTATCATACTAGCCTGCACTTGATGTTTGACAATTTGCAAAATCTTAGGTGAATTGTTCTTACTCACTCATTTGGTATTCTGCATCTCTTTCTTTCTGTGGAATACGTGGGCCAGTGCTACTCACATCTCAGGTCCACTTACAGTGGCCCTTGGGTTCTGGGCCACTTGGTTGCCTTGCAACCTCAGTTTCTTCTAGGTTCAGGGAAAGTTATGACTCTACAGCTTACCTAGCTTTTTCTTGTTGCTCAGATGGGAGCAGCACTCATTTGAGCTTTTTGCATGCTGGGTATAAGCAACTTGAGAGGCAATTGTGAAGACATACTGGCTGAAAAATTTCCAGAGCTATGAAAAGTCATTAAGCCACAAAAGAGGCCATCATCAACCAAGCAATGTAAACAAAAAGAAATCAACATCTGGGCATATTGTCAAGAAATTAAAGAACACAAAACAGAGAGGAAGCAGCCATTTATGAAGAACGTTAAATAACAGACTTCTCAGCTGGAATAACGCCAGCCAGACAGCAATGGAACAAAATCACCAAAGTGCTTAGGAAAAACAAAAATTGTATACCTAACAAAACTCCCAATAGTGAGGACTGTATTCATTAGGATTGGATTCTGCTATAAAAAAAAAAAATAGAAGAATTCCAGAGAACAGTGTTTCACCCAACTTAGAGGTTTATTCTCACCCCGTAATGAGATAGCTGTACTGCCTCCAAGATGTATGGGGACTGGGTTCCCTGAAGTTCTCAGGCCTCAGGTTTTCTCCAGGGCAATATGCTGTCATCATCAGATATAGTTCTTTTGCTCATGATCCAAGGCAACATTTGCCATTTCTAAATTCCTTTTCTTTACAGAAAATTAAGATGGAAGTAACTCTTTTATAAAACGAAAATTTTGCCCTTATGTCAGCATGCAACATATTCCATAACATACTGTTGGTCTGAGGAATCCACACTTCTGGGAGCTGTGGTTCAAAGTCTGGAGAAAGGGCAGCCCAGGTGGCTCAGCAGTTTAGTGCCACCTTCATTCCAGGGCCTGATCCTGGAGACCCGGGATCGAGTCCCATGTCAGGCTCCCTGCATGGAGCCTGCTTCTCCCTCTGCCTGTGTCTCTACCTCTCTCTCTCTCTCTCTTTCTCTCTGTGCGTGTGTGTGTGTCATGAATGAATGAATGAATGAATGAATGAATGAATGAATAAAATCTTTAAAAAATAAAAAACAAAGTCTGGAGGAATGATCTAACTTTGAATTTACATTCTGGCAGTCATGGGAGTCAGATCAGGGCCTCTTTTCTCTTTCCCTTTAGACGGTAGAGCATCTTAAAAGATATCCATAAACATGAATCCATAAACATCTCCAGACAAGCCTGGACACCCAAGATACATATTTGCTTTCCTCCCATGCATGTTTACTGGGAGACTCCTGACACATGAGGCACACAGCTCCCAGGAAGGGAAAGACACTGACCTTGTGTGCCTGGAGAAAACCACCTAGCACCTGTGGTATATTCGTCCCCCACAGACTGAGGATTCTCAGTCCTCCTCCCTAGCCCACAACTCCCCCTCCTCCAGCATCTCTCTCTGTTATCACCAGTCACATAAATCCGCCAGTCACTTCTGCTGGAGTCAGCTATCGTTCTTGGTTCTTTCCCTTATCTTCCAAATCCATTTCTGCCACAGCCAGTCAATTTGATCTCAACCTAATGCTCCCGTATCCTCCTGCCACTTCCCTGGTCCCCTTTCCCATCTACAACCTTGTCATCTCTCTCCAAGGTCACTTTTGGAGGCTTCAGAAGCTGGTCTTGCTTCACATTCTGTCCTTCAATCCAGACTGCTCAACTTCCCAGATCATTTTTTTTCTGAAGTGCATCTCTACTTCAATATTTGGAACTCTTTGTAATTCAATGAAGTCAATAAGAAAAAAGCTAATAACCTAGTGAAAAAATGTACAAAGAACATGAACAAGCAGATCACAGAAGAAAAAAAGCAATGTAAACAGTCTGATGACATCAAAACAGGATCAGCCTTCCTTATAACTGAAAAGATACAAAACAAAACAACACCACATATAATCTGCACCTATTAAATTGTCCAAAAAAAAACCCACCTGCAAATGTTGTTAACATTTAGCATTAGCAGAGGTATGAGCACCCCTGCACTGTTGGTTGTTAGGAGTACAAGTTGGTGTAACTTCTGAAGAGGACAATTTTGACAACATTGATAGAAATGCACATACCTACCAACCCAGCAATTTTACAGCTAGAAATCTCCCCATAGATGTGCTACAGAATTACAGGGAAGTTTATTGCACTACTATTGGTAAGATCCTTTGAAAACTTTCACAATCATTAAGGAAGTGGCTGGGTGAACTGCAATAAAATGCCTTGCTGGTATTTAAAAAAAAAATGAGCCCAATCTCCATGTGTAGATAAAGATCAATCTCTAAGATCAGGCTCTGGAAAAAAAAAAAGATGCAGGACCATATTTATTGCATAGTGTGTTTTGTGTAAAAAATGTTAAAAGAAGTATATGCTCTTATAAAGTTATAACATTTTCTGAAAGAATATATAAAAATAAGTTAACAGAGGTTGCCTTTGAGGGGAGAACCTGGAGGTTAAGGAAGGACAAGAAAGACTTTTACTTTTCATTTTATACTTCTAAACTGCTTGGAAGTTTTTGTTACCATGTGCATATATTTTTTAATCATCTTTAATTTTTTAGGTTTACAACAAAATTGAGCTAAAGGTACAGAGCTGTATACCCTTGCCCACCCCACAGAGTCTCCTGTTATCAACACCCCCACTATAGTACATGTGTTGCAATCAACCTACACTGACACATCAGTACTACCCAAAGTCCATAGTTTACAGTAGGGTTTACCCCTGGTGTTGTATATTTTATATATTTGGACAAATGTATAGTGACATGCATCTACCATTATAGTATCATACAGAATAATTTTACTGCCCTAAAAATCCTCTTTCCTCACCTAACGCCTAACAATCACTGATCTTTTTTACTGTCCTCATAGTTTTATCTTTTCCAGAATGTTATGTAGTTGGAATCACACATTACACAGCATTTCCAGATTGGCTTCTGACATATGCACTTAAGTTTTCTCCATGTTTTTTCATGGCTTGATAACTTACTTCTTTTTAGTGATGAATAATATTTAATTGTCTGTATGTACCACAGTTTATTTATCCATTCACTTACTGAAAGATATCATGGTTGCTTCCAAGTTTTGGCAATTATAAATAAAGCTGTTATAAATATCTACTTGCAGCTTTTTAAAAAATGTTTGTTTATTGATTTATTTGAGGGTTGGGGAGAGGGGCAGAGGGAGAAAGAGAATCTCCAGCGGACTCCTCTCTGAGTGTGAAGCCCACCACAGGGCTTGATCTCATGGCCCTGAGATCATGACCAGAACCAAAACCAAGAATTGGACCCTTAACCAACTGAGCCATTCAGATGCCCCTCCATGTGCAGCCTTTTGTATGGACATAGGTTTTCAATTCCCTATCAGGGAATACCAGGGAGTATGATTACTGAATTCTATGGTAAAAGTATGTTTAGATTTATAAGCCACTAGTCTTTCAAAGTGGCTGTACCATTTTGCATTCCCACCAGCAGTGAATGAATTCCTGCTGCTCCATATCCACCCAACAGTTGGTCTTGTCAGTGTTCTGGATTTGGAGCATTCTAATAGATATATAGTAGAATCTCATTGTTTTAATTTGCAATTCTCTCATGATATGTGGTGTGGAGCATCTTTTTGTATGTTTATTTGCCATCTGTACATCTTCTTTGAGGAGATGCCTGTTCAGGTTTTTTGTTAATTTTTAAATTGAGTTGTTCATTTTCTTATTTTGGTTTTTCAGAGTTATTTGTATGTTTTGTATAATAGCCCTTTATCAGATTTATCTTTTGCAAATATTTTCTTATAGTTTGTGACTTGTCCTTTCATTCTCTTGACAGTGTCTTTCACAGAGGAAAAGACTGGTTTGTTGTTGTTGTTGTTGTTGTTGTTGTTGTTGTTGTCGTTGCTAAAAGTAGACTCTACACCCAGTCTGGGCCTCAAACTCACAACCCCAAGATCAAGAGTCACATGCTTTACTGACTGAGCCAGCCAGGTACCCATAAGCTTTTAATTTTAATGAAGTCCAGTTTATCAATTATTTTTTCATGGATCATGTCTTTGACATGATCACAGCGGTGCCTGGGTGGCCCAGTCAGTTAAGAGTCTGTCTTCAGCTCAGGTCATGATCCCAGGGTCCTGGGATGGACCACTGCATTCAGATCCCTGCTCTGTGGGGAGCCTGCTTCTCCCTCTCTCCCTCTCCCTGCTTGTACTCTTTTTCTCTCTTTCAAATAAATAAGTAAAATATTTTTTAAAAGAAAGGAAGGAAGAAGGAAGGAAGGAAGGAAGGAAGGAAGGAAGGAAGGAAGGAAGGAAGGAAGGAAGAAAAAGAAAAAAGTAAGTCATCACAATACCCAAGGTTATCTTCTAGGAGTTTTCTAATTTTATGTTTTAACATTTAGGTGTATGATTCATTTTGAGTTAATTTTTGTGAAAGGTTTAATGTCTGTGTCTAAATTCATCTTTTTCATGTGAATATCTGCCATAATTTGATGAAAAGAGTATCTTTGGGCAGCCCTGGTGGCTCAGCGGTTTAGTGCCGCCTTTGGCCCCGGGCATGATCCTGGAGACCCAGGATCGAGTCCCACGTTGGGCTCCCTGCATGGAGCCTGCTCCTCTCTCTGCCTGTGTCTCTGCCCCCCCCCCCTCTCTCTCTCTCTCTCATGAATAAATAAAATCTTAAAAAAAGAAAAGAGAATCTTTTCTTCATTGTATTGCTGTTGTTTCTTTGTTAAAGATCAGTTGACTATATTTACATGAGTTTGTTTCTAAGCTCTCTATTCTGCTTAATTGATCTACTTATCTATTCTTTCACTAATACCACATTGTCTTGATTACTGTAGCTTTTTGCAGCAAGTATTAATTTTGGAGAGTCTCAGCATTCTAATTTTGTTCTTCTCATTCAATATCACATTGGCTATTTTGGGTCTTTTAACTCTCCGTATAAACTTTAGAATCATTTTGCCAATATCCACAGAATAACTTGCTAGGATTTTTATTCAGATTGCATTGATTCTGTAGATCAGCTGTAAAGAACTGTTATTTTGACAATATTGAATCTTGCTATACACAAACATGGAATATCTCTCCATTTATTTAGCTCTTCTCTGTTTTTTTAATTGGAGTTTTATAGTTTTTATCATATAGATTGTATACATACTTTGTTAAATTTATACCTACATATTCCATTTTTGGGGTGATAATATAAATAGTATTGTATTTTTAGTTTCAAATTCTGCTTGTTCATCACTAATATATAGAAAAGTAATTAACTTTTGTATGTTAACTATATAATCTGCAACTTTGTTGTAATTGCTTACTAGTTCTTTGAGGGTTTGTTTTTGTTGTTGTTGTTACTGATTCTTTCAGATTTCCTACATAGATGATTGTGTCATCTGCAAATAAAAAGTTTTTTTTCTTCCTTCTCAATCTATATACCTCTTATTTCCTTTTCTTATCTTATCGCATTAACAGGGACTTCCAGTACAATGTTGGAAAGCAGTAGTTGGAGTGGACATCCTTGCCTTTTCTGATCTTAGTGAAAAAAATTTTCACTTCTCATCATTAAGTATGATGTTAGCCATAGAGTTTTCTTTTTAATGTTCTTTATCAAGTTAAATAAGTTCCCTTCTATTCCTAGTCGACTGAAATTTTTCATAAATGGGTGTTGAATTTTGTTAAATGCTTTTTCTGCATTTATTGATCTGATCATGTGGTTTTTCTTCTTTAGCCTATTGATGTAATAAATTACATTAAGTGATTTTCAAGTGTTAAAACCAGCCTTTCATACCTGGAGTAAATCTATCTGGTTATGGTGTCCAGTTATTTTTGTATATTGTTGAATAGGATTTGATAATATTTTGTTGGAGATCATTTCATTCGTGTTCATGAAATATATTGGTCTATAGTTTTCTTTTCTTGTGATGTCTTTGATTTTAGTATAAGAGTAATTTTGGCCTCACAGAATGAGTAGGAAGTAGGCCCTGTGATTTTATCTTCTGGAAGAGATTGTAGAGAATTGGTATAATTTCATCCTTAAAAATTTGGTAGAATTCACCATTGAATCCACCTTGGCCTGGAGCTTTCTGTTTTGGAAGGTTATGAATTATCAATTCAATTGCTTTATGAGGTATAGGCTTATTCAAATTGTCTATTCTTCTTGTGTGAGTTTTGGAAGATTGGGTCTTTCAAGGAATTGGTCCATTTCACCTAGGTTATCAAATTTGTAGGCATGGGGAAGATTTGTCAAAGTATGGGGTAACAGAATGATGGACATTAAGGAGGGCATGTAATGTAATGAGCACTGATTGTTATATGCAACTGATGAATAACTGAACTCTACCTCTGAAATTAATGATACAGTATATGTTAATTAACTGAATTTAAGTAAAATAAAAATTTTAAAAATTGTAGGCATGAAATTGTTCATAGCATGAAATTGTTCATAGCATTCCTTTATTATCATTTTGATGTCTGTGAAATCTGTAGTGATTCCCTTAACTCATATCTGCTCTTAGTAATTTCTATATTCTCTTTTTTCTCTTAGTAACCCTGGCCAGAGGCTAATCAATTTTATTAATCTTCTCAAAGAATCAGCTTTTGGTTTTGACTATTTTCTCTATTGATTTGTTTTCAATTTCACTGATTTCTGCTCTAGTTCTTATTATTTCATTTTGTCTCCTTACATAGGGTTTAATTTGCTCTTCTCTTTCTAACTTCCTAAAGTGGAAATTTAGATTATTGGTTTTAGATCTTTCATTTTTAATATATGCAACCAATGCTATAAATTTCCCTATAAGCACTGCTTTCACTGAATCCTACAAATTTTGATAAGGCATGTTTTCATTTAGTTCAAAATATTTTTTTAAATTCTCTTGAGAGTTCTTCTTTAACTCACATATTATTTAGAAGTGTGTTGTTTGATCTCCATGTATTTAGGGGTTACCTTTCTGTTACTGATTTCCAGTATAATTTCTTTGTGGTCTCAGAACAGATATTGTATGGTTTACATATTTTTTTAATTTGATAAGGTTTTATGGCCCAGAATATGGTCTATCTTGGTAAGTGTTTTATGTAAGCTTGAGACCTTCTCATGTATCTGCTGCTGTCAAATAAAGTAGTCTATAGATGTCAATTATATTGACTGATGATGTTGTTGAGTTCAACTATGTGCTCACTGGATCTGTCCATCTCTGATAGAAGGATGTTGAAGTCTCCAACTATAATAGTGGATGTATCTATTTATCCTTGCAGTTCTAACAGTTTTTGTGTCATGTAACTTGACACTCTGTTGTTAAGTGCATAGACCTGAAGGATTATTTTGTCTTCTTGGAGAACTGACCCTTTCATCATTATATAATGTCCTTCTTTATCCCTAATAACTATCCTTGCTTTGAAGCCTGCTCTATCTGAAATTAGTATAGGTAATCCTGCTTTGTTTTAGTTAGTGTCATTATTGTTTCAAATATATTCTTCATTTTCTTCTCTCTTCTTCCCCTGGTATTTCTTTTTACACATGCCACTCATTCTGTAGTTATCCCATGATTTTTGGATACTTGGTTCTGGTTTTTTGTTTCAGTCCTTTTTCTCTTTGATTTTTCAGTTTTGGAAGTTTCAATTGACATATCCTCAAACTCAGAGATTCTTTCCTCAGCAATGTTCAGTCTACTAAGGAGTCCATCAAAGATATTCTTCATTTCCATTACAGAGTTTTTTATTTCTAGCAATTCTTTTTTATTCTTTCTTAGGATTTCCACTTCTCTGCTTACATTTTCCACTTTCTTGAATTTTGTCTACTTTTTCATTATAGCACTTAGTACATTCATGACAGTTTTTTAAACTCCTGACCTGATAATTCCACCATTCCTGCCGTATCTAAGTCTAGTTCTTGCTGATCCTTGCTCAGTCTCTTCAAACTGTGTGTTTTTGCTTTTTAGTATGCCTTGTAATCTTTTTTTGATAGCTAGACATGAAGCATTGAGTACAAGTATTGTGGTAAACAGGACTTTAGTAACATGGTGTTAAAGTGTAAGGGGAGTACAAGACTGATAAGAACTCAGTCTTTGAGTGCACTAGTGCCCCTGAACTGTGGACTTCAAGTGTGATTTTTGCTCTCCTTCTTAGGTGGAACAGGATGACTAAACGGGACTACAGTTGGATATTTCCCTTTTTGCACATAGGAGGCTAAATCACACAAGAGTTGAGTATTTTCCTTCTCCCAGGTTAGTTGGACTCTGATAAAACTCTAATAGGCTCTGATAAAATGGTTTCTCTTGAGAACAAAACTCAAGGAAAAACAGAACGCTCTGGTATTTTTAAAAATAATTCTTCTTCCCCTGCTAGGAGCACAAGGGGATTTTTCTCCAATATTCACTGCAAGAACCTGGTACAGATCCTGAAGGTAAAACTCACAAAAGTGTGGGACCTCCCTATTAATGAGCCCCCATGTTTTACTGCTTAGATTTGTCCACACTGAGCCTCTAGCAATTCATCAATGCCAGTTCAGGTTTTCCTACCCTAGTATTGGTCCCAAAAGAAGTTTCTCTCTTGGGTTTTTGCTCCAGTAAACTGTGATTCTTGTATCTGCCTGTATGTCTCTCGAATTTGGGCATAGCATTCACTCTGGGACCTCACTTCTCTCATAGATCTACAAAGAATTGTTAATTTTTCGGTTTGTTCAAGAATTTTACTTGTTGTTAGGATGCATCACAACTTCTAAGCTCCTTATATGCCAGCCTGAATACCAGAAGTCCTATTATTTTTCTAAGTGCATTTAATTTTAAACAAGCGCCCATAATGCCTCACTGCTTCCAGAATCAATTTCTATCTCTTTGGCATGGTTTTCTTTCTCTACATAGTCACCCAACCCACTATTCGACTTTATCACTTTTTGTTCTTTTATGAAAATGACATACAATCCACAAAAGAGTAAAAACATATAAAGACTTGGAGAATGTTCTATCCATTCTGGTCTTGCAATCTCAGCATGCTCAGGTCAGCCATGCATGTCCCATTGTGTGATTCACCCCCACATGCATAGGAAAAGCAAAGAATATAGTAGTAATATATGTACCTGGAAAAAGCCGTGTGAGTGTGTGTACACATGAATGTGCATATTTATTTAGACCATAAGTATGTGTACGCATCTGTGTACAGTGTGTGTGTGTGTGTGCATGCATGAATGGGTATGTGGTATACATGTGAGGGTGTTTGTACATTCTTACTTTCAATGCCTTGAACATAACACTGCTTGAAGTCCACAGGGAGTGGGTTGAGTTTCTGGGGCTTTTCTGTAAAATTGAGAGAATGAAGACATGAGAATAGGATGTATAAGAGCTGCCAGAGAACATGCGTTTGGTCCTGAGTCAGGTGGTAACATCCAGGAGTCTGATTGACTGACAGGGAAAGCTGACAGAGGAACTGTCAGTGATCGTGAGCTCTCCTGGAGTTTGGACCATGCTCTCTGGTCACTGGGAAGATGGATCCTTGAGAGGACCAACACTGTCTTCCAGCCTTGGCCTCCACTTTGGTGAGTGTCCCACCGGGTCAGGCCATCTTCACAAGATGAAGTGTGAGTGTCCCAAGCCACATTTGAAGACGCTTGGGCATTCCTTTTCCCAGGTACCTCTAGTCCCAAGAGGGGTGTGAGAACACCTTGGAGTCACATGGCTTCTGGGAGAGACTACCCCAGATAACAGAGCAGTTTATTTTTTTTAAAAGATTTGTTTATTTGTTTATGATAGACATAGAGAGAGAGAAAGAGAGAAGGGCAGAGACACAGGAGGAGGGAGAAGCAGGCTCCATGCCAGGAGCCCTTTGTGGGACTCGATCCCGGGACTCCAGGATCGTGCCCTGGGCCAAAGGCAGACGCTAAACCACTGAGCCACCCAGGGATCCCCAACAGAGCAGTTTAGCTAAAGGTTTTCTTCTTTTTCTTTCTTTTCTTTTCTTTTCTTTTTTTTCTTTTCTTTTCTTTTCCTTTCTTTTCTTTTCTCTCTCTCTCTCTCTCTCTCTCTCTCTCTCAGAGAGCATGAACAAGGGTAAAGAGAGGTATGAGAAGGAGAGGAAGAAGCAGACTTCCCACTGAGCAGGGAGCCGAACATGGGGCTCAATCCCAGGACCCTGGAATCATGACCTGAGCCAAAGGCAGAGGCTTAACCAACTGAGCCACACAGACTCCCCAGTATAGCTAATGTTGACCTCCTACTCCCTTCAAGATCAGTTTGCTTATTGAGAAGTGTTCCTGAGAAACATTTATTAAAGAGAGTATGAATGTAGCTCTTCTAAAGATTTTTGCAAATATTTGGGTTCTGCTTCTGTTGGGTATAACTTTAAATAGTTCACAAGTAAATTTTGCTTGATTAATTTTTACTATTTTCCTAATTATACTAAGTCTTATCCATTTTTCAGTATATCATATGCAAGTTATCAGACTTAACTCTTTTGAGTGTTCTAGCCTTTTTTCTGGGTTAAAACGTTATTTTCTGTATGATACATCTGTATTAAAAATAAGTGAATGAAATGGGAGAAGAGTCATATAGAGTCATACACACTTCTACTGAATTTTAGTTTTCATGGCATTTAAATCACAAAGTCCTATTCCTATATAGAGCCCCACCATCTAGGTTTCTGGTTCAATTCTGCCCTTCATGAGCCATCTGAATTAAGTAGCAAAACTTCTACAAGTCTTGGATTTTTCATCTCCAAAGTGTTTAAAATCAGTGACTCCCTCACTAGGTATTTCTAAGGATTATATGAATTAATCTTTTGAAAGGACTTAAAGCAGAGTTTGGTATACACTATTCAATAAATTCCAGATACAGAAATACTCACTACCTACGGTTTATGTCAAGCACTGTTCTAGGGCTGGGGATACCAGAATAAAAAAGATGAACAAAATCCCTGTGCTTAGAGAGCTTACATTGGAGGGATGGAGGCAAACAAATAAATAGACCAAGTGTCACACGGTGACAAGTGCTAGGGAGGAAAAAGATAAGGATGGTGGAGATAGGGAAGGTGGTATACTGGTTTTATATTGTTATCAACTCAGGTAAGCTAGAATTGTATTTCTCCAAATTCATTTACCTCATGGCTCCAGGTTACAATTCACCATGAGAGCAACCTACACAAGATTTGGAAGCAGAACTGAAGCCACAGGCATGGTACCCCTGAAGGCTGGTGCTGGTGCCACTGCAGCCCAGGTGCCTTGTTGCTAGACTCACCTGTTTGGTGTGGGGCAGCTCCTGGTCCATAGCTCCTGTGACTCAGTCTCCAGAGTCCTGGGCCAAAAGTCACGGCTCATCCTGCAGTCCACCCTCACAGCTGAGGTTGGAGAGCACTGAGAGGCAATAGCAGGCTCCACCTTGCCCTCTGGCTCTCCATTTTCCTCATTCTCCCTTCCTTCAAATCCAATCCTTTCTTTCAGTCATCAGCCCCACTGACTTACAGTAACTTTAGGCCCAGGCCCAGCTGTCAAGTCCACCTGACAGATTTATTCCCCAGATTTCACCAATGTGTAGGGTCTGCACCCTATAATTCCCATAATCCTGAATGATTTGTGATCCACTTTCCCAAACACACCCTGACTGATCGGAAGGTGACATCTATCTGGGAGTAGTGAGCTGCTGTTTCCTACAGGGGAATGAGAAGGCTTCACTGATAGGGAGACATTTAAGCAAAAGCATAAAAGAAGGGAAGGAACAAGGCATCTAGTGCTCTGGAGGAAGAACACTCAAGCAGAGGGATAAAACATACACAGATCTGGAGGTGAGAGTATGGTCAGTAAACAGCAAGGAGTTGAGTATAGTCAGAGGAAAGTTAGAAAAGAAGAGTCTTAGGGGTGGGGGTCCGGGAGAGGGATGAACTGGATCTCAGGGCACCGTATGGACCATTTTATGAATTTGTCTTTTACTGTGGGGAGGGAAGCCATTGAAAGGTTTGGAGCCTATCTACAGATTTAAAGGGTTATTCCTATTATATGGACAATGCACTGTAGGGAAGCAAGGATAGATGCAGAGAAGTTAGCTGGGAAGCTATTGCAAAAATCTGCGTGAGAAATGATGGGGGCCTAGTAGAGATGGTGATAACTGACCAGATAAACTTGATAGGGAGAAACTATGGGGTTTGCTCATGGATTAGCCATGAGAGAATAAGAGAAAGGTGTAGGATAGCTCCATTAATTTGCTTGATTTTTAACTCTATCTTTTTCCTAGAAGGATACTAGTTAGAAAAGTTCTAGAAGCAAATTATATGAAATATGTATTTAAGCTGGTAATAAAATAGAACACTTTTAGCATGACCTGATAGCAGAAACCATACAAGAAAGACTGAAAAATCTGACAATATAAAAAATTATAACATAAAATAAAACAACACAAAGTAAAAAGACAAACTAAGAAAAAAGATCTATATATGAACATATATTCAAAACATTGTTGCATGTAATATGTAAGAAGTCTTTGAAATCAACCAGAAAGTTATTTATAATCCTATCTATAGAAGAGGGATGTAAAATGTCAGTGATAAATTCATGAAAGAAGAAACACAAATGGACAAAAAGGAAATGTGAAATTGTTCAACATAGCTAACAACCAAAGAAATGCAAATTAAAATGACTAGGGGATATATTTATTTTACCACCAGATTGACAAAAAAAAGGAATGACAGACACTGTGAGGACACTGAAGGAAAGGCCACTCTCGTTGGTTCCTGGGATGGGAGTGGAGGTGGGGAATGTAACTGGCACTATCTTTCGGCAAACACCAAACAGTAAGAAGGAAGGAAATGACAAAGGTAAAGGCAGAGAGGTAGAGCTACTCTGTGCTCACAGAAACTTATTTTCTTCTCTTCCTGGATCCTCAGGTAGACCCCATTTTTGCCCAGAAAATGGAGGCAGAAGTGATGTGTGCTGGTCCAGATTTGTTCCAGACCTGGCTATAGACTCTCCCATGAGCCACACTTCCTCTTTGCTATCCACCGCTGGAAGCACAGGACACTGAACACTTAGGATAGCAGAGCCATGAGATGGAGAAAGCCTGGCTCCCTGAATGGCTTGGCTCCCTCTTTCCTTCTCTCTCTCTCTCTTTCTCTCTGTCTCTCTCTCTCTTAAAAAAAAAAAAAAGTAAAGAAACCCAGAAGTCATAGGATCTAAGTCAGGTGATAAAACTCACAATGTTTGCAAGTGATATGATTATCTATGTAGAAGTTCCAAAAATAAGGTTCCTCAAAAAGTTGAAAATAGCGCTACCCTATGACCCAGCAATTGCACTACTAGATATTTACCCCAAAGATACAAATGTAGTGATCCGCAGGGGCACCTGCACCCAATGTTTGTGCAGCAATATCCACAATAGCCAGACTATGGAAAGAGCCTAGATGTCTATCAACAGATGAATGGGTAAAGAAGATGTGGTATATATATATATATATATATATATATATATATATATATATATACATATATATATATATATATATATATACACAATGAGCTACACTCAGCTCTCAGAAAAATAATAATAAAAAATAAATCTTGCCATTTGCAATGATATGGATGGAACTAGAGGGTATTATGCTAAGCAAAATAAGTCAATCAGAGAAAGACAATTATCATATGATCTCACTCATATGTGGAATTTAAGAAACAAAACAGAGAGAAGGGAGGGAAAAATAAAACAAGACAAAATCAGAGAGGGAGACGAACCATGAGACTCTTAATCATAGGAAACAAACCGAGGGTTACTGGAGGGGCCGGGGGGGTGGGATGGGATAACTGGGTGATGGGCATTAAGGAGGGCACATGATGGAATGAGCACTGGGTGTTATATAAGACTGATGAATTACTGACCTCTACCTCTGAAACCAATAATACATTAGATGTCAATTAATTGAATTTAAATTTTAAAAAATTTTAAAGAACTTCCAAAAATACATACAATAAATCATTAGAAATAATAACAGAGGGCAGCCCAGGTGGCACAGCGGTTTAGCACCGCCTGCAGCCCAGGGCGTGATCCTGGAGACCCTGGATGGAGTCCCACGTCAGTCTCTCTGTTTGATGCCTGCTTCTCCTTCCTCTGCCTGTGTCTCTGCCTCTCTCCCTCTGTCTCTATGAATAAATAAAACCTTTAAAAAAAAGAAATAATAACAGAGATTATCAAGTCACCAAACACAAGATCAAAATATAAAACTCAATTATGTTTCTGTACACTAGCAACAATTACAAATGTAAGTTTTATTTATTTTTAACACAGAATTATAGCAGCTACTTGAGCTCACATTTATAGTCTGACTGCTTTCTGATTCATTCTGGACTTTTAAACACTGCTGCCTCATTTTTCATTTCCTTTTTTACTTTTTACCTCAGTAAATAGAAGCAAATCTTCAATCTATGTTTTTAAAGAAAGGTACCTTAGGTTCTTTCGTATGAAAACTCTTTAGATTGTCTTTACAAAATTAGGACAATTTAATGAGGCAGAAAATCGCTGGTTCATAATATTTCCCCCTATTCTCAAGAAAGGATAATTTGTTGACTTCTAGCATTTAGTGCAGTGGCAGAAAACTCTGAAACCAAGGTCGTTATTAAGTCCTTTAGTGCTAACCCTTTTCTCCTTCCAATGTTAATGCTTATAGATTTTTCTTAGTTATCATAGAAAAAAACGTTTTTGCTAGATATGCCAAGAGGTATATGCTTGGCATTACTACCATTCAGCAGTATTCAGTTTACATTTATTTCTAGACACTTGGGAGAATCATATTTCTCAGTCCCCTTGGAATTGGATAAGGCAATATTACTTTTTTCACCCAAAGAAATGTAAATGTAATGTCACTTCCAGATAGGAGCACTGAATTGTGTATCTTTCTGGCAGTTTTTCTCCCACTGTAGAAGCATTTGATTTTGAGGGGCTGTAAGATTGAAGTAGCTAAACTTGGAGGACAGAATTGAAAAGTGTGAAAGTGTGTGAAAGTGTGCCTGGACCCTCAGGAGACATTGCACAGTAGAGAAATAATCTTTGGCTGTGGGAGCCCCTGAAGGTTATTTATTACTCCAGCATGAAGGAGTCTATCCTAACCATAAGATACAGATCTCTTCATTGATTTTTTTTCCTTTTGATTAGCACACACGGTTTATTTCACTTCAAATTTCTTCTACATCTTAGATGACTTTGCCCACTGGTAGGCTAATGTTAGTGTTCTGAGCACTTTTAAGATAGTGCTAAGCTATGATGTTCTGTAGGTTAGGTGTATTAAATTCATTTTTTTACTTACAATATGCTTATTGGAGCATAATCTTGTCCTAAGTCAAGGAATATCTGTATTTTATATCATGATCACTTAATCATAGCAGCAACTATGATCCAAGAATATTGGCACCTGAGGTTCCACACTCTCCCTAACTCACATAGAAGTATTAGAGGGACTCGTTTGTAAAGGGAGATGACCAGTTTATGAGAAAAGTATTAGAGATACTGAGAACGAGATATCCTTCAAAAAGTACAGAGGCTTTTGCCTGATTAATCTAAGTCAGTGATTCTCAACTGTAGGTGATTTCACCCCTCCAGGAAAAATTTGTCAATGTTTAGAGAAGTGGTTGGTTTCATAACTGAAGAGAAGGTGCTACATACATCTACTGGGAAAATCCAGTGATGCTGCTAAATATCCTACAATGCATAGGAAAGCCTCCTGAACAAAGAATTATCTGGCCCAAAATGTTGATCATGCCAAAGCTGAGAAACTCTATTCCAGAGTATAATCCAACATTCAGAAAACCACGCACACACAGAATTCCTTACCACTTTTATGCTGCAGTCTTTCCTCTCTAACTTTTCATCTTTAAAAATTTGCAAATGTACAGAAAAATATAAATAATAAGTAGAAATAAAGAAATCCTCTAATATATAGCACAAAAATGTAAACATATACAAAGGAACATGAGGAAAATAGATAACACAGGGGCTTAAATTAAGCAATTTAAAAGTCTTCACTCATATCTTTAGAAAGAAAAGAGAAGACATCCATGAAACTAGAACAGAATACTAGACAAAGAGGCTCTTCTAAGAACAAAAATAGTATCTTTTGCAATTAGACATCTAATAGAAATAAGAATATTTCAATAGAATTGGCAGATAATACTGACAAAATGCTTGGGAAAGAACCAAAGAACAAAAAAAGATGAAAATTAACAGAGAAATATGAAGCACTAACCCAAGAAACCAAATAAATGAAGAGACATACTATATTCATGGATTGGAGGACACAATGCTGTTAAGGAGCCCATTCTCCTAATATTGATCTATAAGTTCAACACAATGCCTGAAAAAGAATTTTCCTATAGAAATTGATAAGCTGATTCTAAAATTCTATGGAAAAGTAAAGGACTTAAAATAACCAGGAAAAAAATAGTGAAAAGAAAAACTTGAAGGACTTGCACTACTTGATTCTAAAACTTACTATAAAGCAACAGTAATTAAAAGAATATCATATTAGCCAAAAAATAAATAAATAGATCTGTGGAATGGAATTGACAGTTTAGAAACAGATCTACTTTATATATTTAGGTGATATTTTATGAAGGTGGTAAAGTAACTCAGTGGAGAAAGAAAATCTTTTCAACAAATATGCTGAAACAACTGGATAACCACATGGAAATAAATGAACCTCAATACACAAAAATTAAGTAGCCATTGATTATATATCTAAAAATAAAGGCTAAAGCTGTAAAGCTTCTAGAAGAAAAACATTTACAAATGCTGTTATAACACTAGAGTGGTCAAAGATTCTTAGGACTTAGAAAACATTCAACATTAAAAAAAGAAAGAAAAGAAAGAAAGAAAGAAAGAAAGAAAGAAAGAAAGAAAGAAAGAAAGAAAGAAAAAGAAAGGAAGGAAGGAAGGAAGGAAGGAAGGAAGGAAGGAAGGAAGGAAGAAAGAAAGAAAGAAAGAAAGAAAGAAAGAAAGAAAGAAAGAAAGAAAGAAAGAAATTGGACTTCATCAAAATTAAAAATGTTCCTCCAAGACACCATTAGGAAAATAAATAGGCTAGCTACAGACTGAGACAAAATATGTGTAATTCAAAGATCGGAAAAAGATTTATATCCAAAATATTTAAGGATTCCTAGAACCCAATACTAGAAAGAAAAATGATCCAAAAAAAAAATAGGCAGAAGCTGGAATAAGCACTTCCTGAGGATATGGTAGTGGCTGGTAAGTACAGGGGACATACTCATCATCATCACTCATCAGGGAAATGCAAAGTCAAACTACAATGAGACTTCTCTATGCATCTATTAGAATAGGGAGAATTAAAAAGACTATCAATATCAAATGTTGGCAAGGACATAAAGGAACAAGAAACTTTCACATATTGTTTGGTATAAAAATGGTAACTTGGAAATTTGTCTGGCAGTTCCTCATAAAGTCAAACATACTCTTACTCTATCACCCAGCAATTCCATGTCTATGTATTTAACCTAAAGAAAGGAAAATACATGTCATGGCTGAATTGAGTCCCCCCAAACTCATGTTTGAATTCTAACCCCTTGTACTTCAGAATATAACTGTATTTGGAGTTAGGATATTTAAAGAAGCAAGTAAATTGAGGTCATTAGGATGGACCATAATCTAATATGACTGGTGTCCTTATAAGAAGAGATGAGGACCCAGATAAGTGCAGATGAAGAACCATGTGAAGACACAGGCTGAAGAAGACAGCTATTTACAAACCAAGGAGAGAGTCCTCAAGAAACCAACCCTACGCATACCCTGACCTCAGACTTCTAGCTTCCAGAACTGTGAGAAAACAATTTGTTGTTAGGGAACATTCTGGTAGCCCTGCAAACTATTACAATGGATGTCCATAAAAAGACTTGTTCAAGAATGACCACAGCAGTGTGATTCATAATAGCCAAGTAACTCAAATGTCAACAGGTAAGTAGATAAACAAAGGCAGTCTATTCTACATTCTTATGATTTACGAACAGAAAGAAATTAATGTGCAGTAACATGGATGCAGTAACATGGATGAACCTCAGCAAGACTGTAGTGAGTGAAAATGCCAGACACAAAAGAGTACATACTCTATTATTTTGCTTATAAGGAACTCTAGAAGAGACAAAGGTTATCTACGTGAAAGAAATCAGAGTGATGCTTGCCTCTGGCAGTGATGATGAATATGTTCTATATATTGATATGGAAGCGGGTCCCATGCAATTGTCAAAACTCATCAAATTATACACTTCAGATCCGTGCATTTCACTGTACATAAAATTGTAATTAATAATGTCAACCTCAGGGCTCTTGTGTGGCTCAGTCTGTTGAGTGTCTGCCTTTGGCTCAGGTCATGATCCCAGGGCCCTGGGCTCAAGCCCCACATTCAGCTTCCTGCTCAGGGGAGGGGCCGGCTTCTCCCTCTCCCTCTACCTGCCGCTCCCCCTGCTTGTGTGCTCTCTCTGTCAAATGAATGAATAAAACTTAAAAAAAAATGTTTAAATGTCAACCTCAATAAAAAATGTAAACAAGAAAGACGAAAAGTAAAAGGGCAAAATAATGAGAGATTTGGAGAATATGCCTATAAAAGCTAACATTTGTGTAATAGAAATTTCATAAAAAGGGAGAAAAAAACAACAGAAAATGGAAGAAAGATTATAAAAGAAATGAAGAAAATGCACCTCAAAATTAAGGATATGATTTTTCCAGACTGAAGAGGCCCACTGGTGCTCAGTAAAATAAATGGTAAAAGATCTGCATTAATACACATCAGCATGGAATTTTAGAATGTGGTAAAGGATGAGAGGAAGGAGGAGAAATGATCCTAAAAGCATCAGAGAAAAAGAGAAAAAAAAATCCTCATTAGTGGATTAGAAATGTAAATGGCATTGGGCTTCTCAAAAGAAAGGGAAGATATTGGAAGGAATGTTCCAATTAAACTCAGAAACAGAAAGATAGGAAATTCAAGAGAGCAAGCCAAGAGAGTGCTCAAGAAGATGGTGAGTAGAAATCACAGGAGGTTGTGGGTCCGGGCTTACGGGAAGCCAGTGCAGCAGGAGGACAACCAGTAGGTCAGGGGCATCTCAAGGGAACTAATCTAACGTGTGACTTCATGTGTTTAAACTTCTCAGATGAAATCTACATTCTTGATAGAGAGTTTACAAATGAATTAACGGTGAATAGGTAGGAAAGAAAACAAATGAAAATAAGGTAAGCTGGGGGGTGATAAAAATGACACTGAAAAGAGGGACGCCTGGGTGGCTCAGCAGCTGTGGGGCTGCCTTTCAGCTCAGGGCGTGATCCCGGTCCGGGGACCCAATCCTGCGTCGGGCTCTCTGCGGGAGACTGCTTCTCCCTCTGCCTATGTCTCTGCCTCTCTCTGTGTCTCTCATGAGTAAATAAATAAAATCTTTTTTAAAAAATTATACTTAAAAGAAAACATAATCATAATACATTCATTCCATGGCTAAGCTAAAAAACAAGTATCTACAGGGTTCCAAAATGTGAAATCTGAATATCCTTCTTATGGACAGTTGTGATTTGACTATATTGTGGTTTGGGGAGAGAGCATATGGGGGTGGGTAGGAAAGTGATGGGTTAAGTGATCCAATTTTCATCCTCATTAGTGGAAATTAGCGGCTAATATCAAAAACTGGAAAATGAAAAAAAAACTGGAAAATGAACGAAGAGCAGTATAAGCTTTGTTTCTTCACTTCCACAAATATAGAAGTAAATATAAGAATTGGTAGATAAAAGATGTGGATTCCTTCAAAAGAATGGGAGCTGAGACAGAGAGTGGTAGAGCACAAGACTGCTTTGGATTTTTGAGTCTTGTACAATTACTTGCCTTTTTATTTTTGTTATTTTTTTAACTCAGGTATTGTTGGCATACTTTTTAAAACCAGCATATAGTGGACACACCACTATTTTCCTTTTTAAACAATAGCAATCACTACACATGTCAAAGTACTTAGAAAATTGTTTAGAACTGCTGCTTCACAAGCCAGTGTTTCTTTTGTTTTCCTTTTTCTGCCTTTTTTTTTTTGACTGTTCATAGCAGCTGTATTCACAAAAGCCAAAAGGAGAAAGAACCCAAACATTCATGAACAGTGGAATGGATGAATAAATTACTTTTTCTGCCTTTTAATTCATCACCACATTGCCCCTCCAGGAAGAGGCTATCAATTATGTACTTCCAACAATTCATGAGAATTCCCTTTTCCCTACACCTCTCCAGCACAGAATATGATTACCATTTATTTTAATCTTCTTTGAACTGATAGGGAAAGCGTGGGGTCTCACTTCATTTCTCATCTCTCTGATCATCAGCCATTTCAGACATAGGTTCATATGTATTATTTGTTCTTTTTTCTGTAACAATTGACTTGTTCCTATCCTTAGCCCTTTTTAAAATGGAAACATTTGTCTGATACTTATTTATTTAAGAGAAAAAGATTTTAGTCCTAAAGCTGTTAACTCTTTTATCTGGCATATAGAATGGAAATATTTTCCTTCATTGTCACATACTTTTAAAATTTGTGTCATTTTTGGAAATATCAAATATCACATTTGTAGATGGTATGAACAAAGGATATTTCCCTTATGGGGAGGAAGAGGAACCAAAGCTAACTGCAATGGGTATTGGTGACTGGGAGACCAGCTGAATTGTGAGCTTCAAAGAGAAACAGGAAACCCTGGAGAATGAAAGGAGAGGCACAGAGTAGGGGGAGGATGCCTACCAGTTGGGTTTGGTCCACAGGGTAGGAGAGGGGTGGCCTGGATGCACAGAGAGAGTTCCCATGTGGTGGGTCCCCACTTTTTGGATATGGCATCAGGGAAGGCAACATGGTGGTCCTTAGCTCTGGGATGAGAGGTGCCACCACTGCGGTAGATTCAGGTGCTGGGAAGTGTCTTCCAGAGAGGCACAAGAACACCTTTTCTCGGAGGCCCCAGATCGCAGTTGTCCTGAAGGAGCAGGAGGAGATGGGGGGACTCCAGGCTCAGCAGGGAATGCCCAAGGGCCCTGGGGTCTTAGGGCTGGGGGCAGTCCTTGCTGCTCCTCCCATTGTACTGGTGGAGACCTGAGAAGTGGGGAAGGAGATTCAGAAGCAGACTCATTGGCTGTTCCACACCTCTTTCATCTGACCCACTTCCGGCCCCATCCCCTTTCCATTCCTGAAGTCTCTCTTCATCAGGTCCTCACCTTCTCCCCAAGTCCTGAGGTGGGAGCTCTGGAGTGTGAGCTAAGCACTCAAGGGTTAGGTGGACCCTTAGAGGGGACTTTAGGGTAGGTAGATCTGGTCTCTGATAGAAGGAATGAATGCCAATGTGTATGCACACGTGTGTCTCATACCTCTGTGTGCACACCTGAGGGTTAAGGGAGGACACCTGAGGCTGGCCTCAAACCTGGACAACCCAGCTACTGTGGGTGGACATGACCCAAGGACATGAATTTGAATGTCAAAGAAGATGTTGGCTTAAATCAACCAAATGCATGTGCAGAAACAGGCGAAGTAAAGAATATTTAAATTGGGATTAGTTATAATTGATACAATGCCACCTGTGTGACTCCTGGCTGCTTCTGTCCTGCAGTGCCTCTCTCCCAGGAGAGAAACCTTCCCCTGCTCCCTTGGTCCCCAAGTAACTCCAGGCCTTCACTCACTCACCTGCGTTCTATAGGTCAGAAACAGGAGGAGGGCTGTCAAAGCCAGGATCTTGGTCTCAAGGAATGCACACAACAGCATCATGAAAGCGCTGTCTGGCAGACTGTGGGAAAAGCAGGAAAAAGGAGGGGAGGATCCAGGCCTGGGAGAGCAGCCCCTGAGCGCAGCATGGGGCTGGAGTCTCTTTATGGGCCAGACCTACCCTGAACTCACTGAGGTCAGCCACAGGGACCATCCGGAACAAAATCATGAGAACCCAAGAAGCTGGGGTGGAGGGAGAGGTTGGCCAGGGGAAAAATAAAGAAATGATCAGAGTTGTCATTTGTGTGGTCACAACTCTCAGGGCTGGCCACAGCTCCAGTGGATAGGAGCAGAAGAAAAGCAGAGGGAGAGACCCCCCGCCCCAGGTTTGTAATAGGCAAACCTGGGCCGGGACTACCCAGAGGTGCCCCTGGAGAATGTCTGAGCCCCAGAGGAGCAGTAAACCCAGAGACATAAGGCCTTGATCCTAGTCCACTGCTGCCCTGAAGTAGCTGAGTGACTCTGGACAGATCTCATCTCTCTGGCCTGTGAATCAGCACTCATAGAAGTTTTTGCATTCCTGATAACTATTTCTGCTCCATGATGAGGGAGGGGGAGAGCCCCTCTTTCACCCTTGCCAACCTAGTCCAGCACTGAGCTGAGACCTTAGGGCCCCTTTCAGACATCTCTGTCTCCCTGGTCTCCTGAACCAGAGCCCACACAAGTCAGCAGCTTCCCAGCCCCCCTCTTTAGGCGACACCCCAGACCTACCAGTGCTTAGAGCTACTGATGAAGGTTGAACTGGTTATCACTGGAAAAGCAAGTGTGATTGATGACAACAGAGAAGGCAGTGGCAGGCTAGACTCCCCAGAGGGAGAGAGGCCAGCCCCCAAAGCCTGAGAGGAAGAGGGGGAGGGGCCAGGGTCAGCCTCAGGGTCCCTCAGGCCAGGACTGACTGGAGTCCAAGGCAGGGAGCTTCCCAGAGCTGATAGGAAGAGAAAATCAGGGGCTGGGGGAGGCTTGGAGTGAGAAAGAAGCCTGATACTAGGTCCCTAAATCCTCAAGGGCAGGGAGAGTCAGCAGTGCTCCTGTGGAGAAGGCACAGACTACTTGTCCCAAAAGTCTGGCCCTTTCACCTTCAAAGTCTCGAGATCTTTCTGGTCTTGCCTCAGACCCAGGTTCTGAACAACCTGCGTGCTCAGTCTGGGGGTGACCTCAGCCACAGGGCCCCACACAGACACCCTATACCCTACATGGGGTGGACAGTTCTGGGGGTCAGTGGATGAGGTTGGGTCTAAGCCATCATGTGGACTGGGTATTTACCCCCATTGGGTCCCAAATTAGCTTATACATTTAGGGATAGGAAACTCAAGGATAGAGGTGATGACCCAAATATGAGAACTCAGGATCTAACTGCCCACATCAGTGTGGGAGCAAGCAAGGAGGTAGTGGGATTGGGTGAAGGAGGTTAGGGAGTGAGGCAAGTGGCTTCATTTCCCCAGACACCCAGGAGGGCCCCTTCCCTCTGCAAAGAACTCACTTGAAGTCACCACCAGGCTGATATTTTTGAGAATATAGATGCTCCCCTCCTCTGTCTATTCTACACCAGTAGATTCCAGAACTTATCTTCTTGATTTCTGTTATGATGACAATGAAGAAGCCAGCAGAAGGGTTGTCCCAGATAAATATGGAGGGCTTTGCGCCGTTACCTGGGATCTGGTGCTGGTGACTAACTTCAAACAATAACCTGGTTTTGTTTCCTTATACCAGGTTTTGTTCTTATACTCACCTGCCAGGGAAGCAGATGGGCATTTCACAGAGACTACCTGGCCCTGTGCTGCCCACACAGGCTCATTCTCCTGGGTTTGTTCCCAGGACCCAGAAAACAAGTCCTCAGGTCAGGCTAAGGAACGGGAGATGCCACACTCGGAGCGTGACCCCAAACCCCCCCAGCCCTCCCTGGCCCACCATCCCATAGTGTACTGCACCCCCACCCAACCTCACCTCCAAACTCCCTCCCTCCCTTTCCCTGTTTCCCTGGAGCCACTCTCCTCCCCTTGCCCCTTATCCAAGGCCAGCAGCAGCAGGACCAGCAGCAGGTAGAGGGACTCCTGGGTCATACTGCCCTCTGCCAGTGTGAGGGTGCCTGGAGTGAGGGATACAGGGTGGTTATAGGATGGAGAGACCCGGGAGCTAAGCCCAACTCTGCCCAGATGCCCCAGCACATCGAGTGCAAGATGGAGAAAAGAAAGGACTTGATTGAGTAAGTGTGAGGTCTGCAGCATGGATTCTGTGGGCAGTGGGAAGGTGGGGCCCCCCAGGGGAACCTCCAGCTGCTGGGGGCATCCCTGCTTCAATCCTGCTCAGCCAGATGGTCCAGGCACTGTGATTGCCCTTGGCTCCCCCTGCCCACCCCACCCCCCACCCAGCACTTATGGGGGGAAGCTAGGTGGAAATAAGAGGCTACCCTACTTCTCTCAACCTCAGTTCCTTTCACTTCATCCTCTCAGAGGCCTGGCTTTTTTTTTTTTTTTTTTTTTTTTTTTTTTTTTTTTGCCCACCTCCAACAAGCCAGGGAAGAACTGGCCCAAGGCAGGGAGGGACTCTGAGGCCTGACCAGCCTTTAAGTACCCGTGATCCCCAGGGATAGCAGAGAGCCCCTGGCCTGGAAGGCACATGGTTGAAATGACACAGGCACATCTATCACATGTACTCTCATAGCTTCCCCCTTCTCCCTCAAGATGTACACTATGAGCCTGGACCCATTACAACAAATAGGAACCATAGGATAATGCATCAGGGCTGTCCAACCCCAAGGTAAGCTCCCAGTTGTGCCTGCACCCTTTCACACACCCCTATCATCAGCTCCAAGAAGTGTAGCTCAGTATTCAACACCTGAATGCCAAATCCCACATTATTTCCCCTGTAGTGGTCTCTATAGGGAGTGGGTTTGTGTGAAGGTTACTAGGGCTCCACACAATATTGGATACAAAGTACAGTTCCCTCCTGCACTGTCATGAACATTGAAGACAAGGTATAAATAAACATGCAACAATGGGCTACAGCTACTAAGGATTCTAGCTAAGTTGGACCTGGGCTGGTTGGGCCCCGCAGGCACCTGAACCATCCACCTCTGGCGGTGATTCCGTTTGGGGGAACAGTGGAGACACCACTGGGACCCCCGACTCCCTCCTAGACTCACAGCACCCTGACCATCTCCCTTGGTACAGGAGGTTTGTCACAACTGGGTTTGTAATTAGTGCATCGTGGACAAATTTTGCACAGGTGGTAAGAGGGAATGTTTGAGTAGCTCGGGTTCAGATTGTGAGGGAAATCTGTGTTTTCCATTTTGAGAGGTTACGCGGGAGGTACAAGGAGAGAGGGGATGTCATTTCAATTTTCTGGAAATGAAGTAGGAAGGAAAGGGACTTTCAGGAAAAGAGCAAACACAGGTTTGCAACTGAGACTTTACAAAGCCTGGTCACAAGAGTATTGAACTCTGGAATTCCCAAGCTTGTCTGCACCTTAGAATCACCTGGGGCTTGTGAAAAATATATATATATATCAAGGCCTAAGCCACCACCCAGACTGAAGAACCTCGCCCAGAGTGATGTGGTGTGACATCAGTACTGGTGACGCTCCCCATGTGATCCCAGCGTGCAGACAGGTCTGGGGACCACTGGTCTCATTTAATTTCCACAAAATCCTTGTGAAGCAGTGGTCACTAACCCTATTTCACCATGGAGAAACTGAGGCACGAGAAGCCTTGGTGATTCCCTTAAGGTTCCCCAGTGAATGGTGAATTGGTGGCACGCGGAGCTCCTTCTGCAGCCGGTGCCGCCCTCGGGCAGGACAGGGAGCGGAGCAGGAGGTGGGCTGTTGTCGCCTGGCTGTGCACCGAGGCCCTGTCCCCTGATGCCACTGCAGTTGGCTGGAGAGCGCTCCTGGGACGGACGGACTGCCCTGCCCCCTGCTGGCAGGAGAGCGTCATTACCGTGTGACGTTCTCCGGTCTTCCCAAGGTCACCTTTTTCCTTCTTACACTGTCCTCCCTCTGGTCCTCAGTCCTTCTAACCTGCTTTTTGCTGTGTGACAGAGTTCCTCCCTTCGCAGCAGACAGGGAGCACTTGGCGGGTGGAGTCGCCTTTTCCCTGCACTGTGGGCTCCCTACAAGTGTCTGTGGGGTGAACACCCTCGAGCAGAGCTGGGGGTCTTGGGCTCCCCAAAGGTGCAGGCAGTGCCCAGCACCTGGGCCTTCAGACCTGCCGGAGCTCAGTGGCATCCCCAGGAATGGAAACTGCAGACGCTGGAACCCAAAATCAGTCTCTGGTCCCCAGTCCTGAGAAGGGTCGCCTCTTCAGAGGTTTGGCTCTCCCAAGAGAAGCCTGGGTCACAGGGCTCCAAGGGAACCGGGCTCTGGGAGATAGGCCAGGAAGTGTGGACTAGGGTTCATCGTCAGGGAATGGCACCATCTGTGGCCCTAGTAAAGGAAATAGCTGTGGGTGGTCCCTGGTACCTCTGGAATCCCACTCTGTTGACCATGTAGGGAGTACCTGCCTTCTTCCTCCAAACCAGGATTCAAGACGTGAGAAGAAACTGGGAGAAGCTCAAACCACAGTAGCCCCAGGAGGGGTAAGGAAGGGCAGCTCTACCTGCCTCCTCCTCCCTCTCATCAGCATAGCTGTGGGGACAGAGGGGACTCCATTTCCCTGACCATAAAATAGGAAATTATACCTTTTCTCCCATTGAACCCATAAGGTCAATAACTCTAGTTCACTTTTTTTTAAAAGATTTTATTTATTTGTTCATGAGAGACACGAAAGGCAGAGACAGAAGCAGAGGGAGAAGGGGAGGGAGAAGCAGGCTCCCTGCAGAGAGCCCAGAGTGGGACTCAATCCCAGGACCCTGGGATCATGCCCTGAGCCAAAGGCAGACGCTCAACCACTGAGCCACCCATGAGTCCCCTCTAATGGCCTTCCCTGAGGTGCACTTTCCCTGGGTCTTCCTGCCTGGGGCTCTCTGGTCTGGGTCCCCTGCATAGGTTTGGGGCCAGATGTCTGAGAGTTGAGTGGATCTGAGCTATTTCTTTCCCAACCGCTCTGACCACTCCTGGCCTCCAAACACACACACACACACACACACACACACACACACACATGCATACACACTCAGGATCAGACCAATCACTCCTCCACATTTTTGAAAGCCCTGCTTTAATTCTGTCTCCTCCAGGGGCCAGGTACAGGGTGTACAGCCTACCCTGCGGGTGAAAATGCCACATGAGGGGAGGCTGGTGGATGACTCTTGTCTTCTAGTAGGAGAAGGCAAGGATTCCAGAAACAGCAAAAGGCCTGAAGGGTTTGGTAACAAAGGAAATCATGTGTCTGAAAACCTTTTATAACTCCAGTCTGGCACAAATTTGGGACAGACATGAGACTCTCACTCCATTGATTCAAATGTCATATTTATCAAAGTTTTACAATATTCTACAAGAGAGGAAAGTACAAGTACTTTGAGGGTTTTTTCTTAATTATAGAAACTTTCTAGGGACGCCTAAGTGGCTCAGTGGTTGAGTGTCTGCCTTTGGCTCAGGTCATGAGCCTAGGGTCCTGGGATCAAGTCCCTCAACAAGCTCCCCACAGGGAGCCTGCTTCTCCCTCTGCCTGTGTCTCTACCTCTCTCTGTCTCTCATGAATAAATAAATAAAATCTTAAAAAAAAAAAAGAGGGATGCCTGGGTGGCTCAATGGTTGAGTGTCTGCCTTTGGCACAGGGCGTGATCATGGGGTCTGGGATTGAGTCCTACATCGGGCTCCCTGCATGGGGCCTGCTTCTCCCTCTGCCTGTGTCTCTGCTTCTCTCTGTGTGTCCCTCATGAATAAATAAATTAAATCTTTTAAAAAAAAGGATTTTTCTATTTTTTCCCTTCTTGACCACAATAATGGTTTAAAAATATGTGGGGGGGGCGGGGCACCTTGATCAGACATTTAAAGAAATGAACATGCCCTTATTACAAGCGCATGTATCCCTTGTCAGTGAAACCATTAAGACAAGTCTGGTGCTGGAAGAATAAGAGACTGACACTCTGGCGTGTTTAGCTTCCTACCAGGTCGGGCTTTCCCTTTCTCTCTTCCTCCTTTGCCCCCTAAGGCTGCCATCTGTTCAGGTGTGAGGTCCCCTCTGGTCCCTGCACAAGGGGCCAGTGCCCCACCTGCTGTCATCCAGCCCCGCCACCCCCAAGACACCACCAGGCCACTGCGCCACAAAACCCGGGCATGTTATCCTTTGTAGATATTGTCGAGCGCAGTATGCTAATATTTTGCTCAGGATACACGTGGTCAGAAAAATGACTGGTTGGTCATTTTTCTGTCTTCTAATTTCCTTCTCTGTTTTTTGTATCAAAGTAACTCTGGCCTTATAAAATGAGTTGGGATGTGTTGTCTATTTTCTTAAAGAGTTTAAATTTATTTACTTATTGTTTCTTTCTTAAATATTTGTGGCATTTTGTCTTACTAAATACCCATTTCTCAGCCTCTCTTGAAGCTAGACACCCAGATGCTCTCACTGGCAAATTCTACCAAATGTTTCTGTGTCTAAAATGGTTACTGATGTTGTAAGAGATTGCTAATTATTTTAAATGTTTAATTAAATATCGGCTATCTTATGATTTTCAGCATGGTGCTTACTCTTACTATAACTTTATTTCTATTTATTTACTTGTATATTAATTTTCTCTCTCCCCTCCACTTTCTCCATCCCGCCAAACACTCTCCTCTGAGTATAAGCTGCATGACTGCATGCTGTCTCAATCTACTCCCTGCAACTGGAATGGTAGGCTCATGTACATGTGAATGAATGAACAAACCCTGAGAAAATAGTCTTTGCTTGATCAAATGTTGGTCAAGCTCCTGAACCTTCTCCTAGGCCCATCGATGGACTTCCTTGTAAAGTACAGTTTTTGGCAAGAACCCTCCTCTTTATACTGTTCTACGCTCCTTATAAAGCTCAGCATGAATTCTGTGTCCTCCCAGGGCTCAGGTGTAGGAGATGCAGCCCACCATCAGGTGAAGACATGGATATCCTCAATATTAGTATATGACAGAGTTCCTTATCCTCCGCCACCTCTAAGTGATGTCTGGCCACCCCGGCCAGTCCTCATCAAAAATCCTGTTAAGTCGAGTGGGTTTAGCCAGAACAGCCCTTGCGCTCCTTAATCCCGATACTTCTTCTCAATAATTTTGCATCCACTGACCCCCACCTGCTCCCTGGCCGTAAATTCCCACTGGTCCGTGCTATATTCCGAATTGAGCCCACTTCTGTACTGAGGTCTCTCTTCCCCTTACTGCAGTAGTTCCTAAATAAAAATCTTTTTATCACTTAAACTACTGCCAGGCTCTGGTTTCTCTTTGACAACTCTCCTTTTGTTTGTATGGGTTTTTCAGCTAGTATCCTTGAGTTTTTCAAGTACATAACTACACAACCAGAAAATCATAGTAATTTGACCTATTATTTAAAGTTTATGCGTCCAATTTTATTTTCCTGGGCAATTACATTTGCTGGTGCATAAACACTTCGACAATACTTTTGTCATTGAGCATTTTTATCTTGATCCCAGCATTTAACATGATTCCTCACTAGTGTGATGTTAGCTGATTAATTCAATAAGTCATTTCTTTATTAGAAAAGCAATTTCCTATTTATAGAACAGGAAAATTTTTGTCTAGAATGGATGTTGAATTTTATCAAATGCCTTTCTGCAATTGATCAATATCTTCATATAATTTTCTCCTTTGATTTACCAAATAGAATCAAGCATTGACCTAACTTTGATAGCCAAACACATTTGTATTCACATAATACAAGTGATTTAGTCATGATATATTATTCTTTCCATATACTCTTCTAATTTGCTATACACATCTTTTTATTTTAACCCTTTTTTTTTTTTTTTTTTGGTCAAGATTTAACAAGAATTTAAGCTTTCTCTTTATCTTGTTATAACCTGCCAGGAAGCATTTCACTTTTTTGCTCCTTTGTAATAGCTCAGATTTGATGAGCACCATTCGTCTCTTGCAAATATGTTGGGACTCACACCTAAATCAGCACCTAGGCTGATTCCTAGGTAGATTTTTAAACACCCATTCAAGTATTGTCCATGGTTAGCTGTCCAGCTGATGATTTCAAATCTTGACCTAGTTCTAACTTACACTTTCCTCTAAAAAAAAAAAAAGAAAAAGAAAAAGAAATTTATTTCTGGAAGGCAGAAGAGATGGCCCCCTTCCTCATCCCTTAGAACCTATGAGTATTGCCCTTCTATATTGCAAAATATGTGATAATTAAAGATCTTGAGAAATGGCTTTTATCTTGGATTCTCTTGTGGGTCTTGAATGCAACCACCTGCCTCCTTATAGGAGAGAGAGGCCGAGGCAATTAGATAGGGTTTCACACAGAGCAAGCAATGTGACTATGGAGGCAGAGATGGGAATGATGGAACCACCTGTGGAAGAATGCCAACAGCCAGCAGCAGCTGAAAGAAACAAGGAAGGATCCTTCCCTAAAACCTCTGGAGGGAATGTGGCCCTAACAACACCTTGATGTCAGACTTCCTGTCTCCATTTCCCTTAAGTAACCAGTTTGTGGTGATTCACAACAGTAGCCCTAGGAAACTAGTATGTCCTCCAATCAGGATTTTTACTTTTTGTGATTATAGAATTGCATTCATTCATTCATTCATTCATTCGTTCATTCATATGTTTTCTAATAGATTTCATATCTGGTGTTTTTTAAGTTTTTTTTTAAAGATTTATTTTTAAGTAATCTCTACACCCAACATGGGACTCAAACTCATGATCCCGAGATCCAGAGTTGCACATGCTCCACCAACTGAGCCAGTCAGGAACCCCAGCACATTTCATATTAGTGACTTCAACTAGTTTGTCATTGCTAAGGCACATAGAAGTATTTCCTTTTAAAAATCTTTTTCCAAAAGCATATTTATTCATTTCATCATATTTAAATTTTTTCACCTTTCTGGATAGACAGTCTTGTTTTTCACTATGTGCTTATGTTCTGTTTTATATATATATATATGTATATATGCATATATATATACACACACACACTTAAATGTAAATATATTCTTAAAAAATATTTAATGCGATATGCATATTTTAAATTTACACTTAATTACACTGATGTAAATCAAATAATTAGAAATAATAAATTATTAACTTAGCTAGATGTAAGATCTACATACAAAAATTAATTGCACGTATATTCACAAAAAACAAGCGATTACAAAATATGATTTTACAATGACATCATTTTTGGTCAGCTTTATCACCAGGATGCCATAATTATTTAAACCTTTCTTTCTTTGGATTTGTCTCAGTGCTTCCCACCACCATTTGTTGGCTCTTTTTTAAAAATTAACTATCAGTGACCTGAAGCCAATATTCAAATCACTTTTTTACAAGAAGGATGTTGGTTATCACCATGTGTAACACCGTCTGGTTTTCCCCACACAGTCAGGAGAGACATAAAAGTCATGAGTGACAAAGCTTCCCTTTGTTCTCAACAGAAACCAATTCCTTGTCTTCTGACATCTGGTGTTGCAACAGGAAGCTCTGAAATCAATGAAACTAGTTTTTCATTCCTCCGGAAGTAACTTTCTCTTCCTTCTAGCTCTGAAGCTTGCAGGATTTTTCTTACAGAAATATGACAGGCATCTGATTGCTGACCAGTATTTGGTTTCCCCCTTGAGAAATGGAAGGTTCACATTTTGCAGCTCCTTGGCAACCTGTCTGGCTAGTGCAATGT
Source organism: Canis lupus baileyi (assembly GCF_048164855.1). Taxonomy (NCBI): domain Eukaryota; kingdom Metazoa; phylum Chordata; class Mammalia; order Carnivora; family Canidae; genus Canis; species Canis lupus. The sequence continues at coordinate 62,520,710 of NC_132844.1, read as the reverse complement.
GTGGAAGTGATGTGTCTCACTTCCCGCAGAGCCATTGAAGAGCTAGAACTCCACTTTCCACCACTCTCTTCCCTGTCTTGATGACCAGAGCAGCACATGTTGATGTGCACATCCACAAAGTCAATGTACCTCAGATGCTGAACCAACCCACAACGGACTCCCACCCTGGACAGTCATCTGGGCACATGGGCTTCACAGGAGCAAGGAAAAACATTTTTTGTGTGAACCCACTGAACTGGGGTTGTTTCTTACTCCAGCAAAATCTGGCCCATGCTGTAAGATAGTTTGTACCTCTTCTAGCAATTATTAACAGAGAATCACATTTGTTATCCAGCACTTAAGAAATTCTCCCACTAAGCCTACATTTATTCCTTGTGTTCTCATTCTTCTGGCCTCTCCTTCAGAGACACCATTTCCCCAGTGGCTGCTTCTCCATTCTTTGTCATCTTCCATCTCTCAAGTCAGCAAACATTTGCTGTTGAGGGCCACATTGTAAATATCCTGTACTTATGGACCAGAGGATTTCTGTCATAATTCGTCAGCTGTCATTACAGCATGACAGGTTCCCTAGATAACACATAGATGAAGGGGCATGTCTGCATTTACTTTACTTACAAATTCAGGTGATGAGTTAGATTTCACTCAAAGGCTGTAGTTTGCCAAACTTTACCCTAAAAAAAGAGAGCAAACAAAGAAAGAATTAGACATGGGGCTGAGAAAGAGAGAGCACTTTCAACACTGGATGGGGCCAAGGGCATTCCCAAGGGCATTCCCAAGGAAAAGGCCAAGGGATATGTCAGGGAGGCAACTGTGCTAAAAGCCTAGGGGGAAGCTAGTCCAGACTGGGGCAGGAAGACATTAGACCATCTGGGGATGGGCTAGAGGAACAAAGCCAGCTGATGAACTGATAGGTTCAAACATACTAAGGTGAATTTTACATTTGGGGATAGAGTTTAAGGATGAATTAATGATGGTGCCTAGAATATAAAATAAATTTTAAAATTAAGGCAATTAATAACTTCGTGAAAAATGTAAAGCTGTACCACAAAGGAAATGTAATCATTATGAACGACATGACTGGACTATGGAAAATACATATACATGGCAGGAAGTATAAAATCTAAAAATTAATTTTATCAGTAACTCTATTTGACTGTTGGGAGAATAAAGGTGGAGGAAGGGATAGGCAAGAGCATGATGGGAAAGAGAGAAAACTTCATCTTCCATAGGGCACATTTCATGGATAATACCTACACATCTAATAGAGAAATATTGGTATCACAATAAGTATAAAAAATCCACAATAAGTATAAAAACTCCCTCCTAGAGGGGCTGCTGGTTGACTCAGTCAGTTGAGCATCCTACTCTTGATTTAGGCTCAGGGTAGTGGGATTGCACAGCCAGCTTTGCACTCAGTGGGGAGTCTGCTTGAGATTCTCTCCCTCTACCTCTATACCCCCCTCAAGCCCACACATGCTTGCTTTCTCTCTCTCTGTCAAATAAATAAGTAAATCTTTAAAAAAAAAAAAGTGACTCCCTAGGGAGAAAGAGAGCTGGGGTGTAGAATGTTGAGGCATAGAACTGCTACTTTTTTATTAATGTGACATTATAACGTACAATTTTTGGAGCTACAAGTTTTGAAAATATGTATATGTGTGATTCTGATGAAATTTTAAAACACATAATACTGCAAAAGCCACCATACCCTTTTTCAATTCCTATATTTAGAACTCCTGAGTCAAAGGTGATCGCTTTTTTAAAGCAGATTTGGATTAATCTGACTACACTCTTTCAGAAAGGCAGTTATCAATATGTTTACTGAGCAGAATATGTGATTGTCTTTCCCTAAAATCTCCCCAATCCTGGTTATCATCATTTTCTCTTAACTTTCGTCAATCTGATGAGAAGAGTGGTTTTGTATTTATTTTGAAAATATCCACTTTGGATGTGTTTTCCTTAAAATTATTCATTTGTATTTCTTCTGTAGAAAAGTACCTGTTCATAATCCCACTCCCTTTTCCTATTGAAATATTCATTTTCTCTTATTATTTAAAAGACTTGTTTTTTTATATGAAATAGAATAACTGCCAAATAGGAAGGAAACCTTAATTTGCAGCTGTGGTTTGCTTTTAAACTTTTTTATCATATCTTTTTATCATGCCCAAATATTAATCTGTATATAAAACGACTGAGCATTTTTCCCTACATAGTTTCTGGCACCAGGGCCATGATTAGAAAGTTCTACTCTAAATGACATAACTTCTATTTTTATTTCCTTTGAGAAGTTTGCTGTACTGCTATTCCATGTCTACATATATAATTAGAAGTCAAGTACACATGATATTGTGGATGTTGATTCTTAACGATGAGAGACATTCATTGAAGAGATACCATGTAACAGGCACTCCTGTGAATGTTTGGAAGGGTTTACTCATTTATTCCCAGAATAATCATATTAATGATCCATTATTATCTATTTAAGAAAGGAGGAAACTCAGACTTTTAGAGGTTTAGGAGTTTGCTCAAAAACTTCCTGTACCCTGGGCACCACAGACCCATTTTGACTCAGCAGAGAACAACTCAGAGCCAACTCCAAGCAGGAGGGACATAGAGATAGTGGAATGTGGGCCAAGAGTGATCTTGCGGAGCTGCAGGGAGGAGGTGTCCCTTCCCAGTGGTCAGCAACAACCAGACAAAGAGGAAATCAGCGTGGGAAACATTTGCTGCACACCCTCACACATTTATGTCAGCCGGAGCCAGAGTCTCTTCCCTCTCCCTCAGAAGGGTGCCCCCCACCCCCTGCATTTTGTCTGTAATTAGGTTCGGAGAGGAAACACAGACAGAGTCCGGCTCAAGGCCAGGAAACAAACTGCTAGGAGCTCGCCTCTGCAGCAACCAAACCAGTGTAGTTTGGTTTCCTGCCTTGTCTGTGGGCCAGGCTTTGGCAGAATGGCCTCATCAGAGGTCAGGAAGCTGGTCTGGTTACATCTTCATGTTACCGTGTGACTTTGAGTAGATCACTAACAGATCTGGGCCTCAGTTCCCCCGTGTGGGAGGGGAAAAAAAATAAAAAGCAACACCTTCCTCCCAAACCTACTGTGGGATTCATTAGGAGAGCGCATACGTGAATACACCTAGTTCCTAGGCAAGAGAGCCCATGACCTCCTGTGCCCATCCTCTTCTTGTCTGTCCCTTTGCCCTTATCCCTAGTCTCTGCTCATTGCCACTGCAAGGAGCAGGGCTCTGCACCCAGGTGGAGTGGGGAGCAGGAGTCTGGGGGGTGGGGGGCAACAGGGGACCTGCAACCAATACCCTCAATAGATTCAAAGTTCCTCTTCAATCTTGAGCTCTGTGCAGAACTCCCTGGGGCAGGGGCCAGCCTGTCAGAGCCCTTGGTGGCCGCATGTGAATTACATGTTAGCCCAAGGCCAGGAGTCCTCTTCTCTCTCTCTCTCTCATTCTTTCTAACATTTGTTTGTTTGCTTCATATAAAATATCTTTGTAAGTCGCATCATTTTTTTAAAGTGCTAACATTCACTAAATAGATGCTGGAGTCCTGCATGTGTTTATGTATCAGTTATGCAACTAGAGCGCTAGTGCTCACAGGTGGTAGGATTGAGGATTTAGAGGTGATCGGTGGTCCAGGCTCCTGTGCTCCACCCACCGCACCCTCCCATTGACCCATTTTTTGCCACCAGCCCCACTTTCCCCGCCTTTGCGAGGAACACTCCCTGCACTTTCTTACTGGTACTGAAACTCCACCTGTTTTCTTCTCTCCTCCAGCACCCATAAAACCTCCCAGGGTGGAAACACGTCACTGACTTACGAGGCAGGACTAAGCGTGAGGTTTCTGACCACTCCTAGGGGCAGTGAGGTTTGGAGTTCTTGCTCAGACCTCTAAGTGCTCCTGAGCTTGACACTCACCTTCAGCGTGGCTTTCCCTGGAGCAGGGGGCAAAGTCCGGGTCCTGCAAAGAAGAGGCAGTGCAGAGAGAAAGGCCGGTGGGAAGCCTGTTATTTGACCACAGTTTCCTCCTGGCCATCCCAGCTCCTCCCCCAAGGCAGAAGGGAAGACCCAGGATCTATGTGCCAAGCAGGGCTGTTGCCTCCACATCCAGACTCACGCTTGTCCCTGGAGGTCCCCGCTTCCCTCTGCCCGTGGCCAACCCTCCCCAAGTCTCCCACTCCCCAGGCTGGCCTTGGCCTTTCCCATTTTGTTCATCTTAGAAGGCTGGAAGAGCTGAGCAGAGTCAGACCAGCTCCCGGTTCCCTTTCCCCTGTGTCCCCTATGTCCCCTGCTGCCAGCACACAGGGAAAGGACTGGATGGTCTGGAAAGCCTCGCTCCTGCCACTGCTGCTGCTGCCACTGCTGATCCCAGGTAAGGAGGAAGGGAATAGCATGGGGTGGAAAGGAGAGTGTGCTATAGGGACTATGGGACAGTGGGACATGGAGCAAATGCTCTATGACTGCTGGTGGAGCTGGTCCTGGTGTGGCCCTGACTTGCAGCCCTCTCTTCAGGTTCATGGGCACTACCAGAGGCTCAGCATCTTCATCGAGTGGCAGGGCAGACACTTTCAGTGACATGCCGGTACACCCCCAAAGGCTGGCCCTACCAAAGGAAGGGCTGGTGTAAGGAGGTGTCGCCGTTCAAGTGCACCAGGTTAGTCAGCAGCTCCAGTCCCCACAAGCTGGTTCAAGCCTCTCGATTCTCAATCTGGGACAACCCTAGCACCGGCCTCTTCATCGTCACCATGATTGGTCTGAAGGAGGAAGACTCGGGATACTACTGGTGTAGAATCTACCATGCTTCCAGCAACTCTGTCTCTAAGTCTGTAAGATTCTATCTGGCAGTGTCTCCAGGTAAGCCCTTTCCCATGGGGTCCCCTAGCTCCCTCCCAAGTTTCCTAGTCATAGAAGCCAGGCCACCCTTCCCCCATCCAGTCCTCCTGGGAAGGCTGTTGGAAACAGGTGCACACACATGCACCCACCGCATTCACAGTCCATCTTGATGATTTACAAGCTTCCTAAAGGTGCTCAAACAGATCATTTGAGCATGCTGACCAGCCTGAGCTCCTATGACCTGGCCACAGGGGAGTCCAAGACTTCCCAGCATTTTTAGAGAAGGCACCTGTACCTGGAACGTAGTAGGTACTCAGTAAATGTCTGGCCACTGGCCACAAACCACCCCCCACTATGTTGATAGAATATTGGTCTGTCCATTCTTCCTGGCCTGGATCAGTCATCAGCAGACTAGTCTGAGAGCCAAGGATGGTTTTTAGATGGTGGGGAAAAAGTAAAAGAAACATAGTATTTTGTGACATGAGAATTATAGGAAATTCAAATTCCGGTGTCCATAAATGAAAGTTTTTTTGGGAACAGAGCCATGCTCATTTGTTTACCTATTATCTAAGACTGTTTTCATGCTACAGGAGCAAAGTTGAATAGTTCTGACAGAAGCCATATGGCCCACAAGCCTGAAGTAATCACTCTCTGGCCCTTTACAAACAAGTGTGCCAACCTGAGTCTGAATCAGATCTTCTCCGAGTATCTGTGCTTACAGTGGACTGAATGTTTATGTCTCCCACAAAATCAAGTTTGAAATCCTAACCCCCAAAGTGATGGTATTTGGAGGTGGGGCCACAGGGAGGTGATGAGGTCATGAGGGTGGGGCCCCTATGAGAGGAATTAGTGCCCTTCCAAAAGGGATCTCCAGTGAGCTCCCTCCCCTTCTTTCCATCATGCAGAAAGACAACCTAGGTAGAGAATTCACCAGAACCCCACAGTACCCTAATCTCAGACTTCTAGCTTCCAGAACTGAAGAAATAAATTTCTGTTGTTTCTAAGCCACCCCATCTGTGGCACTTTGTTATAGCAGCCCAAGCAGACTAGTAGTGGTGGAGGACCTTTTCAAAACATCTCCAATCCATCAATGACTTTTTTAAAATAAAATACAATAAAAATTAATTACTAGAAAAATAAAATGAGAAAAATACAAAACAAAGTACTAGCCCAAAATGCTTATTCAATTTTACAGACATAAAATTACATTTCAACAAAGACAATCAGAACATACATAAGGAAAAAAGTTCAGTTATAAAAACAGTACTCTGGTTCATTGCAAGTATGCATGTGGGTGATGGATATAGTTGCTTACCATTAGAGCTGAAACACCAAAGTGCCTCAATCATAACTGAGCAGAAACTTAGAAGTAAAGTATCAATTTCCCATATTAAGTGCCATCCACACTTTGAACAAACACCCTGTAGATCCACATTTAAGGATTTTAATGTGACAAGTGAGCATTCTTCTTGCTTAACTTACCTAATCTGAATAGCATTAAGACGTCATAACTCTTCAGAGAAAATACCTTAAAAATTGTTTTAATGCTTTGTTTTAGTAACACTTATAATAGAAAACTGGTCTCACAGTTATGTTGACAGAAATCCAAGAAGGAATTTTATATCAATTTCCACAAGCTCAATATTTTTAGGTTTAATTTCTACAAAAGGGAGTGAGTGATACTGTATTTTCAAAATGCATCCTTAATCCTTCATCTAGTTCCAAAATTTATCTTATAAAGGTAGTTTATATTTAAAATATCTTTTGATGAAAAAATGGATTCTGAATCTATGAAATTCCTATCACATATCTTCTTTTGGCAGAAAATGAAATTCATAATATTCTATCAAAGTATTAAGGTTTTTCTATAAGTACTTTTGCAGATATGCAATATAAGATCATCACCTGTTTTGTTGATAACTGTTACCAAATTAGAACATGCAACCTATGGAAACTTCTTCTAAGCCTCTTTTGTTTTCACCCTTAGATTTTATTTGCCATTGAAAAATATGTTGTGCTCTTCTCTTGCATGGGATAACCTCAAGGCTGTAATATAAACAAGGCTGACTCCGTGATTCACATCTTTAAAAAGTTAGTAATAACTTGGTTTCCATCTTGCCAAACATTAAGAGTCCTCTTTGTAGATCAAACATTCTCAAGGGAGCTCTCCCACTGGGTAATCATGGTAACTTGGCATGCAGTAACAACCATGCAGTGTTTCCACATTATCACACGATAAAGAGAATGATTTCAAATTCAACACATTCATCTTTATGTAATTCACAATTTTGATCACTTTGGTAAGTCCGTGGTGCAGTCTAGCTGGTACCTCTTCATAGCAAGGCTTGGAAGGAGCAGCCACAGCCATCAGAACATATTCCTACATGGAACTGGGACCCCACACCACTGATCTTCGTGGTTCTGTTCAGTTCAGGGTTAGTTGTGTTTTTTGACAATGAAGCAAAACGAGGCATAAGAATACCTCCCTATCATCCTGTTCAAATTGCACACAGAGTGAAAGGAATAGCTATGTTTGCAATATGTGTGCATTTCTCAAGTTGCCGTGAAAAAATACTTTGCTAGCTTGATTTGTTATGGAGTTGGTCTTCCTTCTCATTTGCCAGTTCCTGACTACCTGGAGCTACTGTGTCAATAGAAGGGGATATTTAAGCTCCCTTCTTTGCCACAGACTAACTCAGTACAAGAGGGGCAAACACCTCTTGTACAATCTTTCAAGGAGGTTTTGACAACTGTAGATAGATATTCTGTCTCAGGAACACAAAGCTGTTACTTTTCAAGAAGCCCACAGAACACTAGAGTTTGTATGTGAATACTGACTGCTTCTAAGAACTTTGTAATTCAATACTCTTTTTTAAAAAAAAAAATAGTTCATTTTGAACTTTTGGTTTTGTGTTTTACGTGTAAATGTCACTTGTTTTCATGATGTATTTTTCCATTAGCCAGGACCTCTCAACAACAAACTCACTGGGTTTTAGTACTTCACCATTAATTGTAGCTATAAAACTCATACTATGTATGAGTGCCATAGTTTCCCATTGCTGGCATAACAGATCTCCACAAATGTAGTGACTTAAAGCCATGCAAATTTATAGTTTTACAGCTCTATAGATCAGAAGTCTGGAATGGGTCTCACTGGGCTAAAATCAAGGCGTCAGCAGGGTGCTGTTCTCCTTTCTGAAGGCTGTTAGAATCCACTTCTTGCTCATTCAGGTCTTGTGCAGAATTTCGTTCCTTGTAGCTGTAGGACCAAAGTCCTGTTTTCTTGTGGTCTATGTACTAAGAGCTTTCCCAGCTTCTAGAGGCCGCCACATTCCTTGGCTTGTGGTCCTCTTCCTATGTCCTGAAAGCCAGAAGCCCTTTCTGAGCTGCATTTCTCTCTGATTACAGCTAGGAAATATTCTCTGCTTTTATTTTATTTTTTAAGACTTTATTTATTTGATAGAGAGAGCACAAGTAGGGGGAGCAGCCGAGGGAGAACCAGACTCCCCACTGAGCAGGGAGGGCAACGTGGGGCTCAATCCCAGGACCCCAGGATCGTGATCTAAACTGAAGGCAGATGCTACACTGACTGAGCCCCTCAGGCACCCTCATTCTCTACTTTTAAATACTAATCATTAGATTGGACCCACCTGGAATATCTCTCCCCCTCAAGATCTTTAACCTTAATCCTCTCTAAAAGTCCCTTTGGCCATATTAGGTGACATTCACAGGTTCCTGTGACAGGGACAGGGACATTGTTCTGCCTACCACGGTGAAGGATTACATTTTCAAATAAAGCCAATGCAAACCCTTAATAACTTCAGAAGGGAAAGTATCTTTGAAATCCATTCCACTATCGCCGTTTGGTTTATTACTACTGCTACGTTCAGAAAAGAGATGGCTTTTCCCAACAAAAAACCTCAGTGACTTTTGTTTTGCTGATAATTAGTACTTGAATGAGCTAATCACTACTCTACATTAGCCAATCATGTCAAACTCTAATTTTTTTAAAAGATAGATTGAAATTTTTACCAATTATGTAAATGATTCTTTTCAAGTGTTTATACACCTTTGGGTTATAGTCGACCAACTAATCTCCAGGTATCGTGGTCCCGTTCTGATGCTTTCATGCAGCTTGTGCCATATGGAGCCCTCCGTGACAGTTTAACAACACCCAAACTGGTCTGTATCCTGTGTCAACCAGATCAGTTTACAAATCACATGCTTGGACCTTGAGGTAACAGCAAAGTGATGTACAAATTTTAAGATCCTTACTCCCGATTTCTATATTTACCTTGTGCAGGCATGCTATAAATAATTTGTGGACCAGCATCAGCCCATAGATCACACACTGTAGCTCAGGACTAGAATTTTCCTCGAGTGTCCTGACAACCTCTTCCAAGTTGGATGTATGGGTCGCTCCTGGTCATCATTCCGGGCAGCCTCAGAGAGTGCCTTTGTGGGACAGGGTCATGTCCATATGTCCATTGGCCCAGGATTCTCTCCAGGGAAGTTCCTGGCCATCGGGTGTCTCAGCATCAGGTACCCACTCCTGCATGCCTCTTCCTCTCTCTTTTCCTCAGCTTGGGGGGGACTGCTCCCCTCATGGACCTTGGGTGGGTGTGCAGACCTAGCTGAGAACACTGAGAGTCCCTGGGTCTCAACGTTGGGGCTGACCCTCCTTCTGTTTCCCTCCTGGGCCTCACCCACCCCCAGTAGTCATTGTTTCCTCTTTCTCCTTAATAACCCCCATCACCCTTCCAGAGATGACCTTCCTCCAGCTTTCCTCAAGAGCTCGTAGCATTTGTAGGTGTGGGGTCTTTCTGGGAAGGCAGGGCAGTGGGGATGGGGAACAGGTAACTCACAATGTTTCGAAATCAAGAGGGGGTCCCCTAAAAGGTATTTACCCAGGCCATTGAGGCAGTGGGGCCTGCAAAGGGACCTAGGGTTCTGCTGCATAACCAGGAAGGACAGAATTGGAAGAAGCAGCCTTAAAATTCCCCACAAGGGACCCCCTTCCCCTAACAGCCCCAGAAGTATGAGAAAGAGAACGGATGCCAGAGACAAGAGCCGCTTACAGACAGTGACTGTTTCTACACTCAGGGAGCCTGAGAGGTAGACAATGCCCTCCCAGACATGTAGAAATGCTTGGAGGGAAGACCAGGCCTCCTGACTCCTCTTCCAGTGCTCTTCCCGGACCCAGGAACACCTCCAAAGAACTGGATAGAACCTGAGCTGCGAGTCTGTCTCCTCTTCAGCCACAGGACTTCACAACCTAGTCCCACCCTCACAAATTGTATTTTTCCCCTGGGGTTGAATGGGCTTCTGCTCCGGGTCCAGCCCAAGTCCCTGCTCCAGCTTTCCTGCCAGCTACAACAGAAGTGCTGTCCCACCAGTTAACTAGGGTTCTTTCTCTTTCCCTGACAGCTCCTACCTCCATGCAGGCCACCCAGGCTTCCAGTGAACTGGTCTCATCACAGACCCAGAGCTCTTTTCCCACCACAGCTTCCTCTACCACCATCACCCCTTCACAGTGAGTTCAGGGTGGGGCCTCACCCCAACAGCCCTGGCTCAGGGGCCCACAGGTGACAGCTGTCACCCCAACCCCTCCTCCCCTTTTTGTCTGCTGTTGTCCAGGCCACAAAACTCCACCCTCCACTCTGCAGCCCCCAGCACTCTGGTGCCCGTGCTCTGTGCCTTCCTTGTGGCCAAGAGCCTGGTGCTATCGGCCCTGCTTGTCTGGTGAGTGGGTTTGGGTTGGGCTTAGGGGAAAATGGGGCAGGGAACAGCTTCTGTCCCTGGACAGAGAGTCAGACAGGGAATCAGCCACTAAACACAGAGGCAGGACAAGTTATACCCAACAGAGCTGTCCACAGGAGCCCCTCACGGGTCCATACATTGTGCATGCTCACTATAAGGCTCACCTTTGTCTTCTTCAAACTTAGATGTCTTGTCCACATTTTTCCGTCTGTTTTCTCCTTGACTCTTCTTCTCCTCCTTCCCTTCCCCTGCCTCTCTCCCACTGATTCATCCCTCCTCCCGTACCACTGACCTGTACAACCACAAAGTCCCTCCCACCACCTGCCCTTCCAGAAGGCCTACCCAGAGTCACCATCCCAGAGCACAGCCCCTTCCCAAGTGGTGAGGGAAAGAGGGTGTGCACAGAAGGGAGAGGCACACCCTGGGGAGGAGGGAATGCACTAGGGGGAAGGTGGGTGGAGCTGGGGGAAAGGTGCTGGGACAGGGCGAGACAAGAGGATCCTGAGACAGGGACCAAGCAAGCAGAGGAGGGACGGGTTGTGGGGATAGGGCAATAGGGTCAAAGAGTGGATTTGAGTCACTTCCTGTATTTCTCCCCCCTCACCCCTATCTCAGAGCCTCAAGGAGTCCACACGTACAACACAGAGGGAGGTCTCTGATGCGCCCAGCTCAGCCCAGACACCAGGCCTTGGGGTCCAAGAAGGATGGCCAAACTCCCCCAGGCCCCCGAAGAGCTCCTCCGTGGCCTCTGAACCCCATGCTTTCTGCAAAGAAAAGGCATAAATCCCCCAGAACTTGACCCAACGCCCTTGGCTACACCCCTTACTCCAGTGCTGAGGATTTCCCAGCCTATTCTCCTCCCAAGGTCAGGCCCACTGGTTGCTCACACGCAGTTGGCATCCGGGCCAAGGAGCCGAAGGCCGGTGCAGCAGCTGTCCCCCACCTGAGCCAGCATTGTGGGCCACTGTGACTTCTCCCTCCACCGCCTCCTCCACTAGCCCTCCTCCTCATCCCTCTGCTTCCATCCTTCTCACCCCCTTCTCCCCTGCCCCCTCTCCCTCCCATCTGTAGCCAAGACCCCAATGACCCCCAATATTTCTCTCTTTATCCCTCATTTGTTCAGCCATGCTCTGCCAGACTCTGTTCTGTTCTTCTCTGTCGTTTCCGCCTCTTCCTCCCTCTTTGCAAATCCCCACCACCTGGCACTTGTACCCAGGCCAGTCTGCCAATCATCTAACCAGCATCCTGCCTTTGGTCCCCACCTCCTGGATTGTTCTCCTTTATCGTCCCTTCTCAACAACACCTCTGGGCATTTTTACACATGGCGGGGCGGGGGGGAGTCCAATGTCATTACTGCTCTGCCAAGTTTAGCCACCCCTTTGTCACCATGTCACTGTGCACCCCCCGTGCTGCCCTTACTGCCACCATGATGGCTGCAGGCTCTGGAGAGGAGTGGCTTTTCCCGTCGCAAGCTGGGCTGGGGGCTTTACAACCAAGACCACCCTGGTCTGACCCCAGGCACTGCCCCTTGCAGGTCTCTTGTCTCTCTGACACTCTCTCAATGTCAGACTTTCCAGACTGAGCCTCTTTCACTTCTCTCCTGTTTCTCATCTAGTTGTCTTTATTCCTACTTTCTGGGAAAGTTCCTCAAAGTTACATTCCAGTTCTTCTTTTCGAAGATTTATTATTTATGCTATCACATCTTAAAATTTCTAAAATGGTCCATTTGTTCTCTGAATATTCCTTTATAACATACATGTTTCTTGGGGGGGGGTGTTTTTTTTCCTTGGGAAATATTAAAGTTTTAACTTTTGAGGGTTTTTTGTAAGCCTTGTGTATTTTGTTTCCTCCAGATACCTTTTCGTATCTTCTGTCTTCTTTCACTAACTTCTGTCATTTCTCAGAACTTTCTGGAAACCTCTGCTGCTTCTTGGCAGCCCGTCAGTAGTTAAAAGCTTGGATGCTCAGTGTGTGTTACAGAGATTTATGGACTGCATTGATTTGGCAAGTCTCGTTGTTACAGACTTTTATGCTCCTGCCCCTCCATTTCTATGTTGAAATCCTAACTGCCCCCCCCCCCCACCAGATGATGGTATTTGTAGGGGAGCCTTGGAGGTGACTAGCTTATGACGGAGAAACCCTCACTACTGGGATTGGTATCTTTATAAAACAGCCCCAGAGAGTTCTCTGGCTCCTTCTACCTTGTGAGGACACAGCAAGTAGACAGCCCTATATGAACCAAGAAGTTTCCCCCAGACACAGAATCTGCCAGCAACTTGGCCTTGGACTTCCTGGACTCCAGAACTGTAAGAAATACATGTTGCATATCAAGTCTATGGTATTTTTGTTATAGCAGCCCAAGTGGACTAAGACAAGCATGGCTGCATATTCTCTTCTCTTTGAAAGCTCAGTTTCTCCAAAAAGACTCTTTTCATTGTCTTTGGGGGATGGTTAGAGGCACCAACCTTAGCGAAGCACAGGGGCCTCTCTGCCCACCATCTGTTTTCGCCCCCTGGGACCCCAGGTGGAATACACTTTCCCTTTCTGTGGCACCTGGTGCCCTAAGCCTGGTGCCCTAAGTGGACATCTCTGTGACTCACCCTTGTCGGAGACTAACCTGCAGGTTGTCTGCAGGGCATGAAGAGTAAAAGGAGAAAGGATGTGGGCAGCTGACCCGCTTGCTGTATCTCATGAGAGGCAGAGAAGCTAGGAGCCAGACTGCTTCTCAAACCCAGCCCCCCACTTGTAGTCTGCGCCGGGAGCTACCCACGTCTCCAATTTCTAAGGTTCTCTGGGTTTTTAAGGTAAAAAATGACTGACTGGCTTTTTATTTCTCCCACCCCCACCTTTCTCTGGTCCATCAAAGTCACCCAGTTGTTACCTAGCTTTAAGACGTTTACAGAGCTCTGTCTTCATCCTTTCGGATGGATTTTTATAATTTTTATCCATTTATTGCCACCCCCTTACACAGCTTCCACATCTCCTTAGCAGGAGCAGGGGGGGTACTCAGATCTTCCATCAAACCAGCCCTGCCAGCTCCCAACACCATGGGCAGGAATAAGCGAGACCCCAGATCTCCACTTGCTCCTGTAAAGACTCCTGATCCCTTCTCCACCCCACCCCCCACAGCCAATGCTGGGACCTCAGACCTGCAGCTTCCTTCCTTTCTCGCTGCCCCTCCCAGTCACAAGACCCCAGGCTCCCCAGTCCTCCCACATCACCCAGGATCGTGTCGTAATAAAACCTTGTGAATTCATCAAATGAGCCCCATTTCCCACCTTTTCCCAAATCTATAAATCTTTTCGCTCTGCCCTCTGAAATGTGAGCCCTCATGTGTTCAGCTTCTCTGAATGGCACCTTCCTGCTTTTGGGGTAATCTGCCTCTCCTCTGAGAACACTGCTCTCTCTGTAGTTGGGTGGCATCTCGCTCTCCTTCACCACTATGCCTGAGATGGGTGTGGTGTCTCTTCACTCCTCAGTGCCACTTCCTATCTTCTTATCCTCCCTAAAGCAGCCCCACAATTTGATTTTCTGCCATCAGACAATACCATAGACCCCATTACTGTCACATCTCCTATACAATCTGGAGTCTCCCTCTTTCTTCTCATTGGCCTTTACCCCTGGCTCACTATTACTCCCAGGGCTCCTGTCATAATCCTTGATGGGCTGTGGCCTACTTGGACTCATAGATGATCCTTCCAAATCCCTGACCTCCCAGTTCCTTATGTCCTCTCCTGCAGTGATCTCGTCCCCTCCCCTGCCTCAGCCACCATTCAGATGGTCAACAGGAATAGTGGCTCCCTCCTTGGTCTCAACTCTGAGCAGCCCCCTTCCAGCCACCACCTGTCTCTCTAGCTCAAGAAAACTGACCTGATCACTGTGACTCTTCAACACCACTGGGATCCCTGATCCACTAGTTATGCCATCTTGTCCCTCTCCCTTACTTCACTCATGCTTTCCTTTCCCTTTGACTCCATGGCCCATCCTTACAATCACTCTTTGGCACATAGTTTCAGTTTCTTTTCCCCCCTCTGCTTTCACTGAACTCCCCTGGCACAACTCCAGCCCTGGTTGTATCCAGCTTTCCACTGCTCCACTCTGCATCCTGCCCTAAAGCTGAACATGACTGGAGAAAAGCAACCTATCATGCAAAGTATCTCTCTGTACACACATGGTCTCCTTTCTAGACTGCTAGTTCACAGCACCCTTTGGCCCCTCAAACTCCAGTGCCCTCTCCTCACCCTCAGCTGATGCCCTTGTATCTTAACTCACTGAAAAGAAGGAGTCCTGTTTGGTCCAACTGCACCAGTCAATCATCCCTCTCCTATACCCCAAGTTCACTGTCTTCTCCCTATTCCCATCACAAGCCAACATTTCCATATAGTACCCATCCCATCGTCTCTTGTCTACACAAGAAAATTGCTCCAGAAGTTTGTCCCTCTCTCATGTGTCATGACAATCAGAATATAAATGGACTATGACGTATTAAAAACTCTCTCTTGGGATCCCTGTGTGGCGCAGTGGTTTAGCGCCTGCCTTTGCCCCAGGGCACGATCCTGGAGACCCGGGATCGAATCCCACGTCGGGCTCCCGGTGCATGGAGCCTGCTTCTCCCTCTGCCTATGTCTCTGCCTCTCTCTCTCTCTGTGACTATCATAAATAAATAAAAATTAAAAAAAAACTCTCTCTTGACCCCAAAGCACCTCCACCTACTGCTCCACATTCTATTGCCCTTTATGACAAAACTCATAAAAGGAGTAGATACACTCTCATCCCCCAATATATCTCTTTTTTGTTGTCTCTTGAACTCACTCCAGTCGGCCTTGTGTGTGCCACACCCTGAAACATCTTGCCACAGTCTCCAGGGACTTCCACATTGCTGAATCCATAGGTCAATCCTCAAAACTCATCATATTGGAAAGATGAGCAGCATTGGATGTGACTCACCACTCCTCCCGTCTTGAAATGCTTTTTTCCCTTGGCTTACAACAACAACAAAAATCTTGTCATTTCTCTCTCAACTCATTTGATGCTATGTAGTAAGTTACTCAAAAACTTAGTAGCATAAAACAACAAATGATGTGTTTATTATCTCAAAGATAGGTCGGAGGGGGTGGGAATCAGAAATTTGGGAATATCTTAACTGGTGTTCATGATTTAGTATCTCTCACACAGTTGCAGACGGGATGTGAGCAAGAGCTGGAGTCAATGGAAGGCTTGACAGCAACTGGACCGCTTCCAAGATGGCTCACCCACACGGTCAAGGTCTCATTTTCTCACTATGTGGGCCTTGCTTCATGATGTGGGAGCCTACTTCCCCAGAGTAACCAATCTAAGAGAAACTCCAAGGAAGAAGTCACAGTGCCTTTCATAATCTAATCTCTGAAGTCACACACACTTCATTAGAAACTGGTCACTGAGGCCAGCCCACACTCAAACGGAGAGGGATTGAGCTCCATCTCTTGAAGGAAGAGACACAGAACCACCGCAGTACCTCCTCTGACCATAAAATATTGACATTTCTCCCATATTCAAGATACACTCATCCAAAACACATTCCTGAGTAAAGGGAGTCAAAAGGTAAAAACAAAAGATAAATAAATGGAGAGAAAAAAGATACATACATCCCCTCCAAAAGTCTTCACAAGTCTCACCCAATTATGGCATTAGCATCAGGTCCAGAAGATTGTTGTTTAAATCAAGCCTAGGTATGGGTGAGGCTCCTTGGGTGCAGTCCCTTACATATCGTACTTTGCATGCAGTTCTCCATATGAAGACCTGTGGCCAGAAGACAAAAGTTATGTGTCAGACACAAACCCAACATTCAATGGTGGTACAGATATGGAATAGCACAAGAGACAACCCTGGTCAAAAGAGGGGTAGATGGGAGATGAACAGAGCACTGATTCATAGAACAATTGGAGCTCAGCTGGACAGATGTTGGAAATTTCTTGATTCAGATGCTGCCCTACTTCTACCTGGGAATGATTCATCATGGCTCTTGGCCCCTCCCTCTGGGATCTTGGGTCTTCCCTCTGAGGTATTCTTTACTTTCCATGAAAGGCAGCCAGTATTTACAGCTTCATAATTTTCTCAACCTTCTTCCTTCCACTACAACTGGAAGGATACAAAGGCCTTTTTAAAATTTTATACTCTGTTCCTTTCAGTCCAAGCTGATAGTGTTTTGTGAATATCACTCTCTAAAATAATATGTGGGTCTCCTATGAATCTTCTTGAAATCCACTCAGTTAAACAAAAGCCACACTCACAAATCTCCTCAATATAAGTTGTCTTCCATACCTTGGGCTTCTGCCGAGAAGCTGAGGGGTAATGTCTTTTACCTTCGTTAGAAGCCCTTGAGTTTCATTGAAAGAATCTGTGAGGCACACACCCTCAAGCTTCTTAGAGGGTCTTGTCTAAAGCATTACCTTCATCTTTCTGGGGTCTCAACAAGGAATTCCACAGCCACTCTTGGTTTCATCTTTAGACTATATTTTCCTGAGAGAGTCCTGGATGTAATTTTAGCATCATTCACTGTCTGGAGATTCTGAGAATGTTCAAAGCCATCAAGATCCCACTCCTTCATGTTGAATAGCCCTACCTATAGTTTACCTCCCTGCTCTCACAGTCTCCAGTAAGCCACAAGAAGAAACCAGGCAGCATCCTCAATACTTCACCCCCAAGATCTTAGCTATCCCACCTAGTTCATTGGGTATTTTTCCTACTTTCCTCATTACTGCAGGTGACAATGTTGCTAAACCTTCTACCACTACACAGCAAGGATCCCTTCTCCTTCTTCTCTACTGGCTCGGTGAATTTGGAGAATGTTCTTTAGGTCTCTATGCCCAATCTCCTCACCAGTAAAAGGAGAACTGACAATACCCATATAGCCAAGCTATGTGGATGACTAAGTAGGATGATATATTCATAAAGCATCAGACATTTGGAGGACACTGAACAAATGCTGTGCTTTAGAGGGAGTGAGGTGTAGTAGGAAGAGGACTCCTCTGTTACACAGCAGAGGCAACTCAGAGCTGATCTCAGCTGGAGGGACAGACAGCCTACAGGAAGTCAGCTCCTTTTCTTTTTTTTTTTTTTTTAAGATTTTATTTATTTATTCATGAAAAACACAGAGAGAGAGGCAGAGACACAAGGCAGAGGGAGAAGCAGGCTCCATGCAGGGAGCCCGACGTGGGACTCGATCCGGGGTCCCCAGGATCACACCCTGGGCTGAAGGTGGCGCTAAACCGCTGAGCCACCCAGGCTGCCCCCTCAGGTCCTCTTCTTGATGGACAGCAGAGGGGAACACAGAATCTGGATTCTGGGCCACTGACCAACCTAGGCCCAAAACACATGCAACTTTACTGATATCCTTCTTCTGGCCAGCAGTGGCCAGGGACAGCCTTCCTCCTTGCCAGGAGGCTGTGATGACCAACTAAGTGTAATGGTTTGGGAAAAGGGTGGCCTCTGCATCTGGGTGCCATTCTGCAGCAGTTCCTGACCCAGCCCCACGCCCCATTCCTGTTCTGATTTTTTTTTAATTTTTTTTTTTTTTATTTATGATAGTCACACACAGAGAGAATGAGAGAGAGAGAGGCAGAGACACAGGCAGAGGGAGAAGCAGGCTCCATGCACCGGGAGCCCGACATGGGATTCGATCCCGGGTCTCCAGGATCGCGCCCTGGGCCAAAGGCAGGCGCCAAACCACTGTGCCACCCAGGGATCCCTCCTGTTCTGATTGCTGGTGGGACATGCAGTGGAAAACCCTGATGGAACTCAGGAGCCCAGATGCCCCTAAAGCCACCTGCCACTTTAAGTAGGTCACTGACCTTCTCCAGACTCGTTTCCTCACCTGTAGGGAGATGAATATTACCACCACGCTGTTGTGAGGATTTAGATAAACAAACAAGGGATAGTGGAAGGGGAGGTGGGCAGGGGGATGGAGTGACTGGGTGACGGGCACTGAGGGGGGCACTTGACGGGATGAGCTTTGGGTGTTATACTATATGTTGGCAAATTGAACTCCAATAAAAAATATGTATATTAAAAATAATAATTATTAATAATAATAAATAGATAATACAAATGGGCAAGCCTTGCAAATTAGAAAATTATGTGAATAAAAAATTGTTTCCTACGTTTTTGTCAAATTCTTTTTTTATTTTGTTTCTTAAAGTTGTATTTACTTAATCTATACCTAACATGGGGCTTGAACTCATGACCCTGAGACCAAGAGACACATGCTCCTCTGACTGAGCCAGACAGGTGTCCCTAAGTTTTCTTCAAATTCTAAAACCAGGGGTGTCTTTGTGGCTCAGTGAGTGGTTGAGTGTCTGCTTTTGGCTCAGGTAATGATCCCAGGGTCCTGGGATCAAGGTCCGCATTGGGTCCCCTGCTCAGTGGGGAGTCTGCTCTCCTTATCCTTCTGCCTGTCCTGCATTCCCACATTTGATCTCCAGGGGACCAACTTCTCTATTTTGCCCTATTTTCTCCATCATTTTCCTTCTTATCCTTAGTTCTCCTGTTGGGCCCTGGACACCCAGGAACCCCCGTGGGTGCTGTTCTAAGCAAAGAAGAGCATTGCACATAATCCCAGGCACAGGGGCACAGGGACAGAGAGGCTTGGAAATAAGACCCTGATTAATGGTCTCAGCTCAGCCCTGTGTAAGCTTAGGCATGTCACTGCCCTTCTCTGAACTTCTATTTCTTTCTCTGCAAAACAGAGGGGATGGGGTTGAGTTATAAAGCCCATTTCACATCCATAGGAGGTAAAGCCAATGAGCATGAAATGAACACTGTCCTGTGCCCAGCTAGGGTTACCAGGTACAGAGCACCATGGGATTCAAACAGACATAAGGAGCCAGCAGCCCTTGAACACAGAGTCCATAGGTGGAGGGACCCCTGCGGAAGATTCTAATTTGGACTGAGGGAAGGAGCAATGGTATGAGAGCAAAGTTGGACATGAGGTGGCTGGGCAGGGGATGGAAGAAGCAGGACACTAGTGGGAAGAAGAAAGTGGCAGCAGGAACCCAGCAAGGGTGAATATGATATTGCAATTTATAAAAAATGTATATTATGGTCTTCATCCATTGTTCCTGATCACAGCTGTCAAAATCCTTGAAATTTCCTGAGCAAATGAAGCCTTTTTTTTTTTTTTTTTTTTAGGTAGGCTCCACACCCAACATGGAGCCGAGCATGGGGCCTGAACTCAGGACCTGAAGATCAAGACCTGAACTGAGATCAAGAGTCCAACACTTAACCAACTGAACCACCCAGGAGCCCCAATCAAAACCTCTTTTGCTCCTGAGATGGAAGCATCTTTTGTCATATTTGGTCTTTGTCTTTAGTGCCCAAAATGGCTTCAGAGCCATAAAGTTGACATGAGTGTCTTGTTATTCATAACAAGCACCTTGCCACCACCTCCAAGTTTATGTTAACGTCCCAACATTTGGAAATCCCCTAAGGATGGGTGAGGCCTGGTTGCCCAACGTGGTCAGAGGGTTGGAACTTCTATTCCATCTCCTGATTTCCCAGGAGGGGAGAGGGGCTGAAAGTTGAATCAATCACCAATGGCCAATGATTCAATCAACCGTGCCTATATAAGGAAGCCTTCAAAAAAAGAAAGGAGGGGGCTTTCAGAGCTTCCACACTGGGGAACCAGAATGCTTCCACTTGCCACAATATGTGGTCCCAAAGGACACTGGGGACAGAAGCTTCTGTTCTGGGAAACTTGCCTTATGTATTGCTTCATCTGTCTATTGACTTGTACCCTTTAATATCCTTTGTAATAAACTGGTAATCCTTTGTAATAAATCAGTAATCTAGTGAGTACACAAGTTTTCTGAGTTCTGTGAGCCCCTCTGCAAATTAGTCAAGCCCAAGGAGGGTGTTGTGAGAATCCCCGATTTGTAGCCAGTTGGTCAGAAGCCCAGGTAGCAACCCAGGACTCATGACTGGCATCTGAAGGGAGCAGTCTTGTGGGACCATGCCCTTAGCCTGTGGGATCTGACACTAGCTCCAGGTCAATAGTGTCAGAACTGAGTTTGTGGGACACTCAGTCAGTGACCGTGAAGAACTGAGTTAATTGCTTGGTGGTGTGGGGAAAAAAACACATCCTGGGACACCTGGAGGGCTCAGCAATTGAGCGTCTGCCTTGGGCTCAGGTCCTGATCCCTTGATCTGGGATCGAGTCCCACATCGGGCTCCCTGCATGGAGCCTGCTTCTCCCTCTGCCTGTGTTTCTGCCTCTTTCTCTCTCTCTCTCTCTCTCTCTCTCTCATGAATAAATAAAATCTTTAAAACACACACACACACACACACATCTTAATGAGTTGCTTTGCTATGGAGTCACATTAGTTTTTAGAGTAGCCATGATTTCATGTGCTCCCTAGAGAGGACATAAAGTCCCAGGAAGGGGCTGAAGCCCCTGTCCCATCTCCACTCACCCCTAAAGGTCTGGCAGCATGCTGGTATCCAGGGACAATGAGGGCTCCCAGGTCTGGGGGCTTTTCCTCAGAAATCCACCTCCTTTTTTGCAGTACTCAGCCTACGTGCTGGGCTCCTAAGGACCAGGCTCCACACCAGGCCCAAGGAGGGGAATTCTAGGGAAATCAGCAGTCTCATTTGCACAGACCAGAATTTCTGTTCGTAGTGGAAATACTGAATATACTGAAGAAACCTGAATATGAACTGGGTAGTATAGTCTATTAAGAAATGGTTTTTACCACAATGAGATACCACCTCACACCAGTAAGAATGGGGAAAATTAACAAGACAGGAAACCACAAATGTTGGGGAGGATGTGGAGAAAGGGGAACCCTCTTACACTGTTGGTGGGAATGTGAACTGGTGCAGCCACTCTGGAAAACTGTGTGGAGGTTCCTCAAAGAGTTAAAAATAGACCTGCCCTACGACCCAGCAATTGCACTGCTGGGGATTTACCCCAAAGATACAGATGCAATGAAACGCCAGGACACCTGCACCCCGATGTTTCTAGCAGCAATGTCCACAATAGCCAAACTGTGGAAGGAGCCTCGGTGTCCATCGAAAGATGAATGGATAAAGAAGATGTGGTCTATGTATACAATGGAATATT
This sequence comes from Canis lupus baileyi, assembly GCF_048164855.1. Lineage (NCBI taxonomy): Eukaryota > Metazoa > Chordata > Mammalia > Carnivora > Canidae > Canis > Canis lupus. The sequence goes on along the minus strand of NC_132844.1, from coordinate 62,499,016 downwards.
ACTCAGCCATTAGAAATGACAAATACCCACCATTTGCTTCAACGTGGATGGAACTGGAGGGTATTATGCTGAGTGAATTGAGTCAATCAGAGAAGGACAAACATTATATGTTCTCATTCATTTGGGGAATATAAATAATAGTGAAAGGGAATATAAGGGAAGGGAGAAGAAATGTGTGGGAAATATCAGAAAGGGAGACAGAGGGATCCCTGGGTGGCGCAGCGGTTTGGCGCCTGCCTTTGGCCCAGGGCGCGATCCTGGAGACCCGGGATCGAATCCCACGTCGGGCTCCCGGTGCATGGAGCCTGCTTCTCCCTCTGCCTGTGTCTCTGCCTCTCTCTCTCTCTCTCTCTGTGTGACTATCATAAATAAATAAATAAAAAAAAATTAAAGTATAAGATCTTTAAAAAAAAAAAAAAGGGAGACAGAACATAAAGACTCCTAACTCTAGGAAATGAACTAGGGGTGGTGGAAGGGGAGGAGGGCGGGGGTTGGGGGTGAATGGGTGACGGGCTCTGAGGGGGGCACTTGACGGGATGAGCACTGGGTGTTATTCTGTATGTTGGCAAATTGAACACCAATAAAAAATAAATTTATTATTAAAAAAAGAAATGGTTTTTAATTGCATTGGCTATGATGATGTTAATTTGCTATGTAGCAAGAAGCCCTTTTTTTTCAGAGCTGCATACTGAATTATTTAAGAGTAAAATGTCAGGATACCTGCAATTTATGTTAAAGTACTTCATCATAAAAGATACAGTGAGTTAAAACTAAAAAAGTGGAGTGGTGTACCTGGACTCTGAGCTCCAACAACCATGTCTGCCCCAGGCACATCCTGCTCCTCTCTGGAAATTAGACAAATGCCTCCTCCCCACCCACGTCAGACCCCATTTCCATGGAGAGATTACCAAAAAAAGCACTCTTCTAGGCTCACTGGTTAGAAAAGTGCAACCCCTTCCAGGACCTGACTTAGCCCCACCATGGCTCTGGAGCAGCCTCGATGATTGATGCACCAGGTGGGTGTCACCTGGGTATCATCAGATGATAGCAAATGCTGCCACCATTAAAACCACAGTCCCAGCAATGCACTAGGGTCTCTGTGAAGCCCTGAACTTGAGGCTCTGAGATTCCAGTCAGCAGATCTCTGCAAGGGCTGTGTCTAGAGTTGCACATACTATTACAGGTTTCTTTCTGTTTTCTTTGTGAATTATGTATAAACATCAATATTTTCCTAATTCTAAAAACCTTGAAATTCATTAAAGGAATATCTGTTAGATTCTTTCATCTACTTATTTTTCCAAGTGACATGTAAGCCTCAGGAGGTCAAGCTGCAGTCAAAGCTAAGGTACTGGTGGTGCCTCCATCTGAGCTAGCCCCATCCTATCCCACCAGCCCCTCTGAGGACCGTTGCTCAGTGCACTCTGTTTCCTCTGCTTTCAGCTCTCCTCTCCCCACCTTTGCCTGAGGCCCTCCTTGCACCTCCCAACCCCTCTCCTCTCCCCTCCAGTGCCCACAAAACCTCCCAGAGTGGACACACATCATTGGTTCACCACTTAGACCTGGATGCAAGGGCCAAATAGGACTTAGGACTGTGGTCAGGACCCACATGACTCTCTGAATCTCTCATCTGTTTTTAAGTCCATCTTTCTGGGGGTGAGGGGTAAAACCAGCACCCAGGAAATGACAGTTTGCAGAGAGATGGTGTTTACATAAAACAACAGGAGAAAGAATGGGACAGTGCTGAATTGACCACAATTTCCTCCGGGGACTTCTCAGCTCCTCCCCTGCCCACCCACCACTTCTGCTCCTCCCAAATGGGGAGCTGAAAGCTGAGACCAAGGGAGCAAGGAGCTTCTTGATTTCCTGTGGCTGCCCTGTGGGGAAGGGGAGGAAGCTAACATCTCTCAGGACCCAGAGACCATCCATACGCCTTAGGAGAGATGTTCTCCTGGCTCCTCTTTGCTCCTCCCCTATTCCCATAGAGCCCATTACTCCCCACTGCTTCCAACTTCCCCAAAGGACGCCTTTGTCCTTTTCTTTTTTTTTTTTAATTTATTTTTTATTGGTGTTCAATTTGCCAACATATAGAATAACACCCAGTGCTCATCCCATCAAGTGCCCCCCTCAGTGCTCAGTCACACCCCCCCCCCCGCCCACCTCCCTTTCTACCACCCCTTGTTCGTTTCCCAGAGTTAGGAGTCTCGTGTTGTCTACCTCTCTGATATTTCCCACTCACATTTTCTCCTTTCCCCTTTATTCCCTTTCACTATTTCTTTGTCCTTTTCTATTCTTCCTCCTCAAGAGTGCAAGGGAGCCCTGATGTCAGACCCATTTCCAAGAGGCCACCTCGTTTCCTCAGCCCCTCTGCTCCCATCCAAGAGCTCAAGGAGAGAGGCAGCTTAGCTGGAAGGACCCCTTCTCTTTTGCTGCTTTACCACTTCCAGCTGCCCTGCCTGTGCCCTTGACATGAGATGAGGGGTTGGAGAAGAGGACAGGAGAGAATGTCTGAGATAGAGGAGGCAGGGCAAGGAGAAGTAGCTCTGCAGCAGAAGGCCAGCCAGGAGGCATGTTCTGGCTGTGGGCACACAGCAGGCTGCTCCCCTCCCCTAGCCCTGCAGGGCTCCTGACCTGAGGGCTTGGATTCCAGGCTGCTGGAGAAAGAGACTAGAGCCTGTGAGAATGGGAAAGGTTTCTCCGGGCAGGCTGGTGCCAGCCCCAAGAAGAAGAACAAAGGAGGGAGTCTCAGCAAATCTCTGTGACCTGCCAGTCACTGGCACAAAGCAAGACTCAGCCCAAGACAACATGTCTGGCTTCACCAACACCCAACTAGGCTCCAACAGGCAAGTTCAGGCTCACTAATGGGAAACACAGTGCTCCCTGCAGCTGTTGGTATTTTCACAGGTGAACATCTTGCTTAAGGAAACGGGTCTCCTTGGGCTTCAATCTTCTGGAAGGAATGCTGCCCACCCACTCTTTCCCCAGAGGACTGGCTCCTCCACCAAACAGCTCTCCCCTACAGAAGCCAGGGAGGAAAACACTGATAGATTTCCTACTTTAAAAAAAAAATTTTGTTAAAACAGAAATAGTAGATCTAAAACTGAGTCACTGTGCTAAGCACGACATCAACAAACCAAGACTTCATATCTAATCTAACTGCAGCTTCTGCCCCTCCCCGGAACCAGTCAATATGGAGTTACCTGGACAGCAATAGTGAGCACTGCTTGTTAGACCCCTGCTTTTCACCAGAGAAAGGTGACCTTGCCTGAAACACTCCTTGCTAGAAACTTCCTATTTCTGCCCCCTTCTGCCTATAAAAGCATTTGTATATTTTGTACAGCTCCTCGGAGGCGTACTTCATCCAGACCTCATCAAGACTTCACCCAGCTACTACATGGGATGCTGCCCAATTCACGAATCACTGAATAAAGCCAATATCTTTAAATTCACTTAGTTGAATTTCGTTTTTTTAACAATTTGTCTGATAAAGGATACTATAAACTATTTTTAAGTGACAGGATAGAGGAAATAATACATTATATAAAGATTAATATCTGGAATGTGTAAAGAACTTACAAAATCAATAAGAAAAGGACAATTCTCAATAGAAGAAACAGAAAAGGTAGAAATTACAATCCAACGAAAGACCCAGAGAAAATTCATATGTTGGAGACAAGATCCATTTTATCAGTAAATAAGAAAATGCAAATTAAAACAATGGGGGGGATCATTTTTCACCCATTAAGTTAATAAAAATTTCAAAGACTGGTCACTTCCAGTGGTGATAAGGTTGTGAGAAAATTGATAGGAATATAAATTAGTGCATGCTTTTAGGAAATCAATTTGCCCAGATTTATCAAAATATTAAATGTGCATCCCTTTCCTACGAACAAGTTAATCATTTCTGGGGTTTGTGTGAGAGAACAATCATGCGTGCACAAAGCAATATATAAAAGGTTGTTTGTCACAACATTTTATGCAACAGTAAAACTTTGAAATAAATTAAACTGGCCATGAACAGGAAAGGAAGAAAATAAATTATGTTTCATCTCTAGTATGGGGTACTGTGTGACAGGTTACAAAGAATGAAGCAGATCTATGTATACCAACAAGCATTCATCAGATTGCCAAACCACATTTAGGTCCAAAAAAATTCAAGCTACTGAATGACACATATCATAGTACCTCATTAATATAAGTTAAAAAGATACAAAGATAAAGCTATATCCATAGATACAGTATGTGGGGGGGAGGGGTGTGTGTGTGTATAAACAGGAAAGAATGTGTGCAAGGATCACATGCTAACAGGAGTCAAGTCTGGGTAGGGGATATGTGACAAGGCTGTGAAGAACTTTCAAATTTTTCTGAGTATTCTGTATTATTTGAATATTTTTACAATAAAATGTAAGATAAGACAGAAATTTTTTCCTGACTGTTGAAGCAAATGGATAACAAGGATGTTGGAGGTCACAGCAGATTTGTACCACCACCCCTTCCCCCCAGGAGGGCAGAGGAGGGCTATGTGTATCTTGTCCTGACCACGTCCCCTGGTGACAGGATAGTCTCGAAGTCCTCTCTGGAGGCCCACCTTCCACATGGGTGTGTTCTCATAAGTTGCCTAACACTCTAATTGCACATTTGTTCCCTCCTCCATCATCCAGTGAGTTTAACACAACCAGCTAAAGTCCTACTCTATATCCCACCTCTGATTTCTCACTCACTATACACCAGCAAGTGTTCTTTATGTATTTTATGCTCATGCAAAGCCCCAGACATAAATGCTTATAATGTCCTTATTCATAATTGCCAAAAAAAAAACTGGAAACAATGCAAAAGTCCTTCCACTGACAAACTAGTATTTCCTCTTTTTTTAAAAGATTTTATTTATTTATTTTAGAGAGAAAGTATGAGTGGAGGAAGGGGCTGAGAGAGGGGAAGGAGAGAAAGAGGGAGAGAAGCAGGTTCTGTGCTGAGTGCTGATCCTGACACAGGACCCAATCCAATGACCTTGAGATCATGACCTAAGCCAAAATCAAGAGTCAGACATTCAACCAAATGAGCCCTCCAGGCATCCCTGAAGTATTTTCAGACAGTGGAATACTACTCAGCAGTGCAAAGGAACAAACTACCAATGCACACATTTTATTAAAAAAAAAAAAAGGCTGCATACTGCATGATCCATTATATTTGACATCCTGAAACAGGGAAAACTATTGGGACAGAAATCACTGATTGAGGGAATTTGGGGGTGGGGGTAAGTCTGTCTATATCTAGGTTGTGTTGACAGTTCTATGACTATGATTTGTCAAACTCCTAGAACTGTACACTATGTATGTAAACCAAACCCCCAGTTTATTTTTTTTCAAAGCCCCAGTTTAAAAAATAAAACAAAACAGAGATATTCATCACATGCCAGCAAGCCTGCTCACTCAGCCTCCTCTGACTACTCTATGCACGGAGACATAGAACACATCGAAGCAGGGGCCTTCCTTCCTTCTGTCCCCATCTTTATTCCTCTGTTTTTCCACTTCTCTTCATTCTTTGCCAGCAGAAAGCTCCCAACAAATGGAACCCTGCATGTGCCACAGTACAGACACACCTGTTGGAGTGATGTGGTTCTTAAGGAAGAAGGGTAAGCGCCCTCTCTCAACAGAAGTTTGTCCCCATGTCTTCCTTCTGTAAATGGAGAAACCGAGCCCCCCAAAGCAAACAGAGCGTCCCTATTGCATCCATTCTCTGTGATCCCAACCTTCCTTCACTGTGTGGCTTTCAGAGACTATTCCAGGAGGCACTGAGAGGGGCTGTCATGGTGAACAGCAGACCGTAACCATTCTAGAATCTTCTAACTGCAGTCTGGTCGGGAGGTAACAAAACAGAGAGAGATTAGGGGGAAAACATGAAAAACATGCCCTTTCCAACAATCTGGCCACTATGCCCTTGTCCCAACCTTCTCATTGGAAGAGGTCCACTGGGCCATGTGTCCAGGAAGAGAGAATGGTTTTTCAGATTGCCCCCAAGCTTTGTCATGATATAGACACAACCTTAACAAGCTTCATCTGTCAACCTCTTGAGCAACTATCTCAGCAGGAATGTGTCTCTCAAGACTTCAGGGATTCAGAAATCCCACTTCTGGAATGTATCCCACAGATACACATATACGAAATGACATATGCAGATGCCTATTTATCCCAGTACCATTTGTAGTTCCAAAAGATGGACAACCACCTAAATGTCCAAGCTATTATGCATCCATTCAATGACATTCTCCGCACTTTCTCAGGATGTGGAAGCTCCCTATGTACCGATATAGAGTGATCTGCAAGAAACTTTGCATTTGGTTAGGTTCAAAATTCTGCCTATAATATGCTAGCTTTTGTGTCTTTAAAATGGCGGAAATTAAAGATATACTTACATTTAAAAAAAACTCTTGAGGAAAACAATAATAATGGTTTTCAGCATCGGATAGAAGGCAAGTGATGTGGGACAATGTGGGATAGAGATTTTTCACTTTTTAGATACATTTTTTTCTATTTTTTGAACCACTAAAGTTTTTCAAAATGAAAATCTTGAAAAATGATTTTACAAAGCTTCTGTGTCTGGAAAGATGGAATGGATATACTTTCCTCTCTTCTTCCCTCTAAGTAGAACACAAACTCCTGGGCATTGTTGTATATAAAACAAACACAAGATGACTGTAAGGTGGAGGAAGGAAGCCTCAGGACCTGAAGAACAGCACAGCAACACTTCCCCGGGTTCCTTTTACCTCTCACATCCCACGCTGGATATTGGAGAAACTGCAACCCAGAAACACCACCTGATACAGAAGGGGAAAAAAGGCCCTAAAAAAAATGCCTGCTTCCTCTGGCCAGAGAAAACAGGACAGGCCAGTCCACTTTTAGACACTAACCATTCTACCCCAGCCAAACACCACTGAAAAGCCTGTGGCCTCACCCCACCATCCTAGCAAAGCCTGAAAGAGGAGCCAGGCTGTAGGAAGACACCTCCACCACCCAGCGGTAAAGCCAAAGAAGGCCAAGGTGGGAAGTTAAGATCTTCCTCTCCTGGGGGTAAAGTCAGTGGAGATCACAAAGTCCTGTAGTGCTGAGGCACCCCTCTTCCTCCCTGTGAGGTGATATCAAGAGGCTAGTGGAGCCCAGGATGCCCAGGAGGCCAAGAGAAGCTAAACTTCTGCACCCACCTGGCAGTAATAAGTGGGCACCCACCTTCACCTAGTGTCACAGAAGGCCTGCTGAAATATAAGATTTAAATAGGATCCAGAGTCTTATAATGTAACACCCAAAATGCCCATGTTTCAATCAAAATTTATTCATCACATCAAACACCAGAAACACCTCAAACTGAATGAGAAAAGATAATCAAAAGACACTAACACTGGGATGCATAGATGTTAGAAAGTTTCTCTTAGCAATTAGGTAATTGTTGATAAGTTAGGCTTAAGTTGGCCATTTTATTTTTTGTTTTCTCTTTGTTCTCTCAATTTTTTTGTTTCTGTATTTTCTTTTTCCTAATTTTCTATGAGTTCCCAAATGTTTTAGAATATCATTTGGAGGGATGCCTGCATAGCTCAGTGGTTAAGTATCTGCCTTAAGCTCAGGGCATGATCCTGGAGTCCCGGGATTGAGTCCTGCATCAGGCTTCCTGCATGGATCCTGCTTCTCCCTCTGCCTATGTGTCTGCCTCTCTCTCTCTCTCTGTGTGTCTCTCATGAGTAAATAAATAAATAATTTTTAAAAGAATATCATTTGGATTTGTCTATAGTTTTTGAGTATATTTTTGCATAGCTTTTTTTAGTGTCTGCCCTATGTATCACACTACATTTATATAATTTACCAAGGTATTACATTATGTATGTATAACCTGTGTTGATATTTTACCAGTTTGCATTATGTGTAGAAACCTTACCCTTTCCCATTTATAATAGAACAATGATAATAATAAATAAGATGGCAGAAATCAATGAATTGAAAACAGAAAAAATAACGGAGAAAATCAATGAAACAAGATGATTCTCTGAAAAGATCAATAAAATTGACAAATGTCTAGCAGGACTGACACAGAAAAAAAGAGAAAAGACACAAATTCTTAACATCAGGAACAAAACAGGGATATTATTACATTCCCTGCAGACATCAAAGAGACAATAAGGGAATACTATGTGCAATTCTACACGCAAGTTTGACAAGGTAGATGAAATCAATCAATTCCTGAGAAAGTACAAATTGCCACTCACCCAATATGAATTTGATCTTGTGAATAAACCTATAACTATTAAGGTTACTGAATATGTAGTCTAAAACGTCCTGAAAAAGGAATCTCCAGGTTTACATATTTCTGCTTAAGAACTGTACCAAACTTTTAAAGAATTAATGCTAATTCTACATAATTTCTCTGGAAGGTAAAAGAATGAAGCTAGACTTATCCTTGATACCAAAAACCAAAGATAGCATAAAGAAAAACCAAAGATAGCATAAAGAAAAAACACTACAGATTGATATCCCTTATAAATATAGGTGCAAAAAATCTTTTTTTAAATGCAAAAAATATGTTAAAAATATTAGCAAATAGAATTCAGCAATATATAAAAATACTTATATACCATCACCAAGTGGAGATTACTCTAAGGTTGCAAACCTGACCCAATATTTTAAAATCAATCAGTGGAATTCACCATATTAAAAAGCTAAAAAAAAAAAAATCACATGATTATAAAATTGAAGTACAAAAAGCACTTGAAATTCAACATCCAATCATGATACTCTTAGGAAACTAGAACCAGAGAGGAACTTCCTCAAGATGATAAAGAACATCTATTAAAAAAACAAACAAACAAAAAAACCTACAGCTGACATGCTAAGTGGCAAAAGACTGAGTGTTTCTCCCTAAAATCAGGAGCAAGAAAACAATGTCCATTCTCACCACTGCTACTCATTTGGTACTGGAAGTTCTAGACAATGCAATAAGATAAGAAAAGGAAATAAAAGGCATACATATCAGAAAGAAAGAAAGAAAATGTCCCTATTTGCAGATGACATAATGATCTATATTTTAAAAAATCCCAAGGAATCTATAAAAAATCTAGAACTAGTAAGCAAAATCAGCAAGTCACAGGATACAAGAATTAATTGTATTTCCATTTATTAGCAATAAACGTGTGAAAACCATAATTAGCAATCCACTCATGAAACAAGATTAACAATTTACAATCAGCCATGAAAGGTAAAATACTCAGATATAAATCTAACAAAACATGTGCAAGAGTTGTATGCTGAGAGCTACAAATGAAAGAAGTCAAAGAATATCTAAATAAATGAAGTGTTCATGGATTGCAAGACTTAATATAGTAAGAATGTCAGTTCCCCTAAAATTGATATAGAGATTTAATGCAATTTCTATTAAAATTCCAGAAAGACTTAGACAAGATTCTTCCAAAACTTATGTGGGAGAGCAAAGGAACTAGAAGAGCCAAAACAACTCTGAAGAGGAATAGAGTGGGAAGAATCATTCTATCCAGTTTCAAGACTTAAATTATACTGCCACAGTAATAAAACTGGGGGGTATTGGTGGAGGGATCAGCAGGAGAAAACAGAGAACCCAGAAATAGACTCACATATGATTATCAGCTTATTGTTAATTGAAATATTATAAATTGAAATAGATTTGACATATAACATTGTATAAATTTAAGATGTACAACAGACTGATTTGATACATTTGTATATTGTAATATGATTGCCATTATAGTGATAGCATCTCTATCACATCACATAATTATCATTTCATTTTTATGGTGAGAATAGATCTAGTCTCTTCAGAGGTTTGATGATTGTAATACAGTATTGTTGTCTACATACATTAGATCTTCCAGGACTTGCTTATCTACCAGTTCCAGGTTTGCACCCCAAACAACATCTCTCTTATTCCCCCAGCCCTCAGCTCCTGCAACCACCATTTTACTGTTTTATAAGTTTGGCTTTTTCAGATTCTACATATCAATGATATACACAGTATTTGTCTTCCTCTGTCTGGCTTATCTTAGTATAATGTCTTCAAGATCCATCCATGTTGTCATAAATAGCCAAATAATTTTTTACGAACATACAAAAGCAATTCAGTGGAGGAAGAATGGTCTTTTCGATGAATGATGCTGGAGCAATAGGATATCTATATGCAAAAGACAAACAAGAAATTTGATCTAAACCTCACACTTTATACAAAAATATACTCAAAATGGAGCACAGGTTTAAATGTAAGACATAAAACCATAAAAAATTTAGAAGATTACATAGAAGAAAATTTTGGAGACTTGGGGCTTAGTTGAGTTCTTAGATGTAACACCAAAAGCATGTTTCAATCCATAAAAGAAAAAAATCCATAAATGGACTTCATAAAAATTAAAAACTTTTGCTACACAATAGACCCTGTTAAGGCGATGTTAAGACAATCTACAGACTAGGAGAAAATATTTGCCAATCATGCATCTGACAAAGGACTCTTGTCTCAATACATCAAGAACTCTCAAAACTCATCAGTGAAAAAATAAACAATCCAATTAGAAAACAGACAAAAGACTTGAGCAGACATTTTCACCAATGGCAAATAAGTACATGAAAATATGTTCAACAATACTAGTCACTAGGGAAATGCAAATTAAAACCATGATTAGATATTGCTACACAGCTCTTAGAATAGCTAAAATTAAAAATAGTGACAATACCAAATGTTGGCAAGGATGCAAAGAAACTGGATTCTCATATATTGCCAGCAGGAATGTACCATTAAGCCACTCTGGAAAATAGCTCCGCAATTTCTTCTAAAAAATAAACATATACTTAACAGCAATTGCACTTGAGGCATTTATCCTGGAGAAATAAAAATTTATGTCTACATAAAAACCTGTACATGATTTCATAGCAGCTTCATTTTTGGTAGCCAAAAACTGAAAACAACCCAGATGCCCCTCAGCAGATTAACCATGATAACATCCATGGACTATTCAGCAATAAAAAGGAATCACAGAGAATTGAACTTCTGATACATGCAACAACTTGGATGGATCTCAATATTTTTTCTAAGTGAAAAGAAAAATAGTCTCAAAAGGCCACATACTGTATGATTCCATTGCATAAAATTCTGGAAATTACAACATTGTAGAGATGGAAAATATTAAAGGTTGTCAATGGTTAAGAATACTGGGAGAAAAAAAAAAAGAATACTGGGAGAGAGAGAGAGATGGGTGTAAATATAAAGGGGTAGCTCCAGGGAGATCTTAGTAGTACCGGAGTACTTCCGTATCTTGATTGCAGTGGTGGTTTCAAGAATCCACACACGCCGGGCATGTGTACCCAGGACCTCTCTTACTATCTTTGAACTTTATATTAACCTATAATTATTTTAAAAGTTAAAAGGTTTCTTAAAAAAAAAAAAAGATTGTAGGCATCATTTTTTGTGTCTTCTCTACTACACTGTGATCCCTTCACCCCAAAGGCTTGAAGAAGGGAAGGGGTGGGCTGTGGGAGGGCTTCCTCTTGACTCCCCACACGGCCGAGTGCGTGGCAGGCCCTTACTAAATGTTTGTTGAGGGTAATAGTCCTGGTGTTACCGGGACACTGCTCTGGGTTGTTCTGCAGCCAGACCTTTCCAGGTCTGTCTGGCCTCTGGGAAGGAACCTTTGTCCAAGGTCGGCAAGAAGATAGGAAGCCGGTGCCAGTGGCAGCCATCTCCTCGCCCACTAGGGGGCAGCAGAGGATGGAGAACGGTACCCAGCTCCGCGCTGAGCGGCCCGCTGCCTCTCCGCATCTCTGGGAAGGGCACAGGTTCCGCCCAGTGGTCCTCTGACCACCCAGAGAGCTGAGGTTGCAAAACCAGCTTGAGCAGTCCCGGGGCCTGATAAAGAGGAGTACCCCCCCCCATGCGAAGCCAAAGGTGGGATCTCCCAGCCTTGGCATTTAAGATGGGGAAAGAGCACAGAGAGGGCTCAGGGTGATCATTCCCTGCCTCTCCGTCTTTCGTGCCATCTGAGGTTCAGGAGCTCCCCTGCTCAGAGCACTTTGCTCCTCACCGTCAGGGACAGGGCTGCTCAACCAGCCTGAATCTCAGAGAAGAGACAGAAACCCCTGCCACCCACCCCCGAGTCATACAGCATGCAGGATAGAGTTGTGCAGCTGCTCCCGAACTGGTATCAAGCTGCAGACCATGGACCTATTTGAAATGAGCTCATCAGTAGGGAAAATACCTTGAAACACTTCCAGAGACGGACTTGGAAGCTTAGGGCACCTGCTAAAGACATTTTCTAGATGATTCTTCAGGGCCAAAGGGAGGGAGAGCTTTCTAGGATGGAAGCCAATATTTCCCTCTTCTCACACTCTCTCTGGGCAAGAGAGAGCGTGAAAGCGGGTAAACCACTCTGCCGCTTACTAGCTGTGTGTTTTTAAACAAAGTACTTTGCCTCTCCTGGCCCCAATCTTCTTGTCTGTATAGTGAGGGAAATAGTAGCTATCTCTCCAGGAGTTACTCTGATGGTTAAATAAAGCAACCGAAGCGCCTCTCACGGCACCTGGCACCTGGCACGCCGTCACTTAGCCTGCTCCTGCGCCCCCTGCGGTCTCTGGTACGTTCTGCACCTTGTACCGACTGCGGCTGCAGTGTCCTCCTTGGCCAGCGGGCGGCGGTGCGGGACCACCGTGCGGGTCTGCGGACAGCCAGGCTTTCCCGGGAACAGAATTCCGCAGCCTGAACAAGCGGCGGAATTGGAGCATCCGAGAAACTAGGTCTTAACCTGTGCCGGAGTTGCCCTCGCTCTGAGCCTCAGGTAGGCAGAGCAAAGGGCAGCAGGTGGGCGGGCGGGAATCAGGAAGTGAAAATGCTAAGAGATCCTCAGGCTGGGGGACCCGTGAGCACAGCCCAGATTCCTGCGCTGGCAGATTTAGAGACCCTACCCACTGTCTCATTCCGGAACCTTCCTATAACTAGAGGTGGGAGGGATAGAATACTCTTCAGGACGCCTCCTGGGCACCTTCTGGTGCGATCTTGCCTAAGCTTCCCTATCTGATGTTTTGGACTGGGACACATTTAGAGATCTGGGCTAAGACACTCACAAACCTGGAAACCACAGACAAGTAAGTTAAATTATCTTCGTTTATCGTTGTTTGTTGTTGTTTTGTTTTGTTTTTTAACTACCAATCCAGTTGTTTCAGTCCCTGTTAAAAATTCTCCAGCGGCTCTGCAATCACACCTGCAATATAAGCCAAAACACCACACCATGACCTACAAAGCCATATCTGACCTTCCATTATCACGTCCCTCCTCTCTCTCTGTCCTCCCTTGACAGGGAGGCTGTACCCCAGGCATTTCCCAGTCTGTGCCACTGCACTTCCAGTTCCCTCTGCCTGGGACTCTGTCTCTCCAGAAGTCTGCACCGCTCATTCCCTGCCTTCATTCAGACCTCCTCCTTCCCAGGGAGGCTCTCTCCAACCCAGCATAATCTTTCATTCCCGGCACCGAGGGCTGCTCTGCCTAACATCAGACGATGTGTCCAAGTTTCTCTATTTACTGGCTTTCTGTCCCAGGAGAATATGAGTGCCCAGAGGGCCAGGCTCTTGGCATCCTCTCTCCGTCAGTGGGAGCTCACTAAATATTTGTTGAATAAATTCATGACTTAATGAATTAATCTACAAAATGTGGATGCTTAGGAAGAATCATGGCGGTGACAACTCTTTGTAGATTTTATTCAATGTATTAGTGTGCACCTATGCTGTGCCTACTGTACAGGCTTTTGTAGGCATCATCGTTATTACTCATGGTCATAAAGATAATAGGGTGGAAAATAAGTCTGATCTGGGCCCAAGTGCAGACCCTAGGCGCAGTCCATCCTCTTCTCATCTCTCTTCCCTTTCTTGGAGGCAGCCTCGGTGCCCGCGGAGAGCAAAGCGCTCTGGGCACTGTATACAGAAGTTCCGAGGGGACGCGGGTGTTCCCTGCACGGTCCCCTGCCCCCGTTCAGACCTCTGGCCCTGAAGTCTCAGAGATGCAAGGAAGAGGTAAGAGATGCCCCTCTCCCTCTCTCTCCTCCCTCCCAGACTGTTGCACTCTCGTCCCTCTTCTCCCGAGAGAGCCGAGAGCCGGGTCGACCGGGATGATTCGTCCTTCGGTTCCGGTCCAGGGTGGCCCGAGCCTCCAGAGATTCCCAGCCAGGGTCGCAGGATAACGCGCCGGAAAACACGGGCCTGGAGCACCGCGCTCTCCCGGCGTCGGGCGGAAAGAGAAGAGCAGAAGGGGCCGGAGCGCGGCGGTCGTGGCTATTGGCGAGACCCGGGAGGCAAAGCGCGTGGAGAGGGGACGCGTGGGAACCGCAGAGGATAGCGGAGAGCAGCCGGCTCCGGAACGTCTGACTGCGAGCCCCGGCGGTCGTGCGCGCGAGTAACAAGTGTGCAATTTTGTGTGCAACCGGCGTGTGCACGTGGGCACTTACAAGCTCCTGAGGAAGCTGGGTGCACACGGAGCTTCAGTGTTCACACAAAGAGCGCCTAGACGAGGAACATTTAAATGAGGGGAGCAGGAAACTGTTCCTAGGAGCCTGGGGAGGAGGATGGGGGATTAAAGGCGCGATCTCGGCGGGGTTCGGGGCGCGGCTGCTCGGCCGGAGGGACCTGCCGGGGAGAGCAGCGCGGGGAGGGAGATTGCCTGGGCCGGCTTCTCGCCTATTCTCCGCAGAACTTTTTCCCCCTCCCTCTTCCCTCGCGCTGCCTCTCTCGGGGCGGTCTCCAGGGACTGTCTCTCACATCCATTCTCCTTTCCTCCTTGATTTATGCTGCAGAGTGGAACGACCTTCCCTGACCTCATTTTCATGACGGCGCGAGCACACCCGGAGCCGGCTACGCACATTCCGGAGCAGGCGCGCGCCGACACTCACACACTCACACTGGCGCACGCACACACACACACACACACACACACACACGAGACCCGGGCTGCTGGACCCTGCCCATGCTTGAGTTCACACCAGCTCCGCCACTGTTCTGGGCACTGCCGGGGCTGTGGACGCTCAAAGAATAGATTCTCATTAGCATCTTGCTTTGAATATCATTTGCATTTTATTCATTTCATGTCAAAACGCTCAGAACTCTCCCCAGCCCTCACCTCTCCCCAGAGCTGGAGAGTCTGGGCCTCCAGCTCCCTGTGGGCCACGCGCTCGCCGGCTGCCCCCACCCTACCCACCCTCGCGTGGCCAGAGCACCACAAACACCGGCACCCCCGCAAGAGGAGCTAACCTCGCCTGCGCTCCGGGCAAGTTCCAGGCCCTGCGCTAAGGGTTTATAAGTGAATGACCTCACTCAGTCCTTGCAACCACCCAAAGAACTAAGCACTACGTTGTACCCATTTGAGACTCGAGGAAACTGAGGCACAAAGCCGACCTGCCCAAGGTCAAGGACCTAAAATCGGAGAAAGCAGAACTGAAACCCAAGGCGGCCAGACCCCGAAGCCGGAAAGCTTAACCGCTTCGCCGCCCGGCCTCGCGCAAGGTCAAAGCTAAGGTAACTGCGACAGGAGAAAGTGTGTTTTCCTAAGTGCGGAGGAAAGTCATTCTCCGCCCCACCGCGACCCTTCGCCCACCCCGGCCGCCGGGGGACCCGCGCGCATTCCCCGGCGGGGGCTCGCAGCGCCCTGTCGTCGGGCCGCCCCCGGTCCTGACCCCTTCCCGGCGAGGGCTCGGCGGAGTCCGGCCGCCGTGCTCTCGAGGTCCTCTGTCGGCGCTGGCTAGTTAAGAAAAATAAACAACGTTCCAAATGGAGGCGATTCCTTTCAACCCAAGCCCCGCCGCCCGCCAGAGAAATGCAAACAGCGGGGGACCGCCCGAGTCCGCCCCGGCCCCCGCGCCCGAGCCGCGGGTGGGAGGGCCGGGCCGCGGTAACCCGAGCCGCCGCGCCGGCTCCCCGCGCGCTGCCCTCCGCCTGCCCCTTCGCCCCTGACCCCGCCGGCGGCGCGCCGGGCCCGCGTCCGCCTTCCCCGGCGCCCCCCACCGGGCCGGCTCCCCCCGCCCCGCAGCCCCAGAGCGCCCCCCGGGGAGCCCCGTCCCATTCCGAGCCCTCGCGGCCACATGGCTCCTATGGGCTGCGCTCCCCTGCGGCTGCCGCGCGCCAGGCCTCAGTCTTGGGATCATTAAACACCGAGACAAAATGGCAAGGGGTGTCAGGAACCCGCCTGGCAGACTCCTGCCCAGTGAGTGGATGTGGATGGGGGCCCGGGCCCGGGGTGGGGGTGGGGGTGGGGGTGGGGGTGGGGGCGGTGCTGCTTCCAGATGGTCCCCTTGCGTCCTGCGGTGCGCGGCCGGGGAAGCTAGGGGCGCCGCAGCGCGGTGCGGCCACCGCGGGCCCCACGAAGCCCAAGGGTAGTGTGCTGGGGTGCCGGCCCAGCCAGGTGAGCACCGCTTCTCTCCAGAGGCCTCGTCCTCCCCAGGTCTTCTGTGGCCGAGAAAACCTGCGTCCCGGGCCACCAGGGGGAGCCGACGGGCGAGTGCGGATGACCCGGTTCGCGTCCAAACCCCACTTCTAGGTTACGCAGCCGAGCGTGAGTGTGCAGTACGCGCAGGACGCGACAGCGCCAACCTCGTTTCCACTGCTGCGCGGATGACTCTGGGGAGTCGCGGCGGCTGCATGTGCGTGCAAACAGCCCCCTGCCCCCGGGACCGAGATCGGAGGAAATCCCGGGACCCCGGCTCTGTAGCCCTTATCAACTTGAGAAGGAGTCGCTACGTCCGGTGGCCTGGCGACCCCGCGGGTCAGAGCGGCCAGGGATCACCCGGGCCTCACCGCTGGCTGGCCACCGTTCCAGGGGCCTGGAGCTTGGCGCCTGGAGTGTAGGGGAGGAGCCGTGGCACACCCGCTTCCTCCGAATTCCTTCACTGCAAAGCTGGGCGGTGCAGGGAGCTGCCGGGAAGGCCCCCAGTCAAGCTCTCACCAGCTTCGCGAGAGTCGGGGACAAGGCGAGGACCGGGACCCCAATACCCTGAGGCCCCGTTTAGCCCCGGCTCCTTTTCTCGGGACAGGCATGTTGGTCTGTCCGTCTGTCTTTAGTGTTTCCCTGCCTCGGCTATTCAGCTCCGACTACCGACTGCCTTTGCAGCCGAGCGCTCTCCTGGGAGCTGTACTCACGCACGTGCGCACTCACTTGCCACACTTGCCAGTAGGCGCCCTGGGTCCCTCTCGCTGCTGCGCCCGCAGCTCCGTGGCTGCCGGGGCTCAAACCCCTCCGGAGCTCCTGGCCTTGACTTTACCCCAAATCTCTCGACCCGAACGGCAATCGGCACTCTTTAAAAGAGTGTGGGACCGCTCGCGTGCATCCTCCACCCGCCTCCCCAAACACACATGGATACCCCGCATCAGATTTCCTTTCTCGAACTTTCTTGAAGGAAGGAGACTTAAATCAAGTCCCCTTTCCTTGACGATTTCCTATCCGGTCTCCTAATGGCTATTTTTCTCCCATTGTAGTGAAGAGAGGGGAAAAGTTTGCTTGGGGCAGGGGAGCTAAAGTGGACATGAACCTCACCACCTCCATCTCTCCCCTAGTTCGGTCCCTTTCCACCAGCTGAAACCGAGCGACTCTTCCAGCAAGGAATCCGTTTATTTGGGGTCCTTCAAAAAGGCTCCCTTTGGGGATGGGCGGTCTATCTGCGCTGCCTGAATCCCTCCGCACCCGCAACCCTCGCTCCTCCCGGCCCCTGCAGTGCAGACGCTGACTTCAAGAGCCCCCAGGGAGCGGGTTTGAAAGCCCAACACCCGGTTCCTGGGAAAACGTTTGACAGGTCAGCCCCCCTGCTCTCTCCTCCTTTCCCCCTCCTCTCAGGCCGGTCCCCCTCTCCCACCCTACCCAAACCCTCGCGTGGGATTCCGACACGGATCCAGGGGCGAAGACGCGGCTGACAGTTAAATTGCAATGTAGGCCGAGGGGGGGAAAAGGGACCGTGTCTCTTTAACGGGCCCTGCAGACAAAGCGTCTCCCCTCGGAGCGAGCGGAGTCGGGCGCAGCCGCGCGCAGACCTGTCAGCGCGTCTCCCGCGCTTGGGAGAGAGTTTGCAAAGTCATAATTATATCTCTTAACCTGTCTTGCTCTCTGCAGAAGAAGGTCCCATTATATTGAAATGAGATTATTAGCCATCAAATACTTTCTTTCTCGGGAGTTGTTTTTTTTTTTTTTTTTTTTTTTAAATTCAAATACCTTAACGACTTGGCAATTGCATTTTGATCAGATTTAGTTGGCGCCCCAGCCCGGCGCGGGAGCCGGGGCGGGAAGGCAGATGGTTGGGGAGGGAAGTGAGGGGGGGGGGCGGTGGGACGAGAAGAGTTTGCAAAAAGAAGCAACCTCTCTTTCATCCTTCCCTTTTGTCTCCACTCTCCGATGGGGACCAGTAGGTCTGGGGAGGGAGTGGGAGGTAAGGGGAAGTGGGCGCAAGGTGGGGTATGTCTTCTCCCCCTTCCGGATTGCTTAAACCGCTTCTTTGAAAATGGACCGTGAATTTCGGGTGGGCAGGGGCCAGGCTAAGTAAGTTTGAGGGCTGCGAGAATAGGGGTGGGTCTGGGGCACCAGGTAAGGATGGAGACTGGAGCTGGCAGTAGTAAGGGCTTAGCTGTTTCCGCTCAGGTTGGCTCAGGGCTCCTGCCAGGTTCCTGGTGGATGGAATTTCAGTCTGTAATAAATGGGTTTTGCTCTACGCCCAAGGTCTGTCTGGTTTTACCGAAGATTGTGAGCCCCTCGAGGGGGGAGCCCATCTTGTTTCCAGACTCTGGAACCCCGTCCCTACTGCCAGCAGAGCCTTCCCCCCAATCCTCTCCCTGGACTGGGGGGGGTAGGGGGGATTGGGGGTGGGGAGGAGGCTGTGAGGTGGAAGATTTTCCAGACTCTAATTGTAAAGCCCCTCACTTTGACTTCCCCTGGTGGGAGAAGCAGCCAGGCTTCTGTTTTCCTTGGCTTCAGCCCAGGCTCAAAGAAAATGTAAGGAGCAAGACAGCTCACCAGTCCCGCCTCCCCCACATACACATACTCTCATGCTTCACATACAATCCTGGTGGGTCCTATCGTGCATCTAGTTCCACTCATCATCTTCCAGATGAGCATCTCTTTTCAGGTACTCAAAAGGCAAAATGAGATCCAGAGTCCAGAAACCTGGCTTCTAGACTAGGCTAGAACCATCCCACCTTGGACAAGGTAACCCCTATTTCTGAGCCTCAGTCTCTCCCTGTGCATAGGAAAGTCTTATACTTGGGATCTGTATGGATGGTCCCCTTCATCTTTGACATTACTTTCCTATAAAGACAGTTCTTGGTACAGTGGCCATCTAGAAGATTCTAGAGAGGCTATGCCACTCCTCTCCTCTCATCTTTTCAGAAAAGCAGCCGGGGGACGTGAGGGGAGTCCACTATGGCTCTAAAAGTCTCCAAATACAAAAACTTTGGGAAAATCTCAGTGTCTACTAAAGCTGAAGCATGCATACCTATGAGCCATAGGTAGACATTGCCCCATAGGTGGGTATTGTCCCAACAGAAATGCATACTGTGTTCACCAAGGGACATACACAATAATGTTTACAGCAGTACTCTTCACCATAGCTCCAAACTGGAAACTACCAAGTCCATTATCAATAGAATGAGGAAGTCAGCTATCACACAACAGAATATTACAGAGAAAAGAAAAAGAACAAATTATTGTTATGTGCAACAACATGGATGATTCTCACAGACAATATCAGACAAAAGAAACTAGACACAAAGGAGTACATATTCCACGTTTCCATTTATTAAGAGTTCAAGAAGAGGCAGAAGGAATCTATGCTATCAGAAGGAAAGATGGTAGTTACTTTAAGAGAGGATGAGGGGAAGGGAGTATGAGGGAAGCTTCTGGGCTAATGGTGATCTGATTTTTTATTTTATTTTATTTTATTTTATTTTATTTTATTTTACTTTATTTTATTTTATTTTATTTTATTTATTTTATCCTGAGAGAGAGTGAGAAAACACAGAGAGGGGGAGAAACAGACTCTCCGCTGAGCAGGGAGCCTGATGAGATGTGGGGCTTGATCATGATCCTGGGATCATGATCTGAACTGAAGGCAGACATTTAACTGACTGAGCCACCCAGGCCCTCTTGGTGACCTGATTCTTGATCAGGTTATACAGGTGTGTTCAGTTTGTGAAAGTTCATTGAGATATGCACCTATGCTAAATGCATTTTGTGAATATATGTTTAAGCCTCAAAGTGAGATTTTTCTTCCCTTCAATCATTAGTTTCACCCACACACACTCCTGTTCTAATGCCTCAAAGCCCACAATAGCAGGATGTCAGTCACTAATGTCATACTGGACCCTCCTGCCCTGTGCTCAGCACTGTGGAGCATCCACAAATGCCCTCAGAGTGTTTTTGGTCTGCAAGTAGATGAACATAAGGGAAACAATTGAGGAGATATCCAGTGGGACAGAGTGGGTAGTTTATGATCCTGTGAGCCAGACAGCCTAGTTTTGAATTCTCAATCTACCACTTACCAACTGTGTGACCTTAGACAAGTGATTTCACCTCTCTGGGTAGTATTTGAAATATGGAGAGGACCATACATCTACTTACTCACAAGGCTGTTGTAAGGATTCCGTCAGATAATTTGTGCAACAGCATGGGGTAGGTGCTCTGTGAATGTTAGGTACAATGGTTACCTGTCATGGTGGCAGCTCCGGCTCACGCTGACTCAGAGTTCAGAAGAGAGGGATTGAGTATAAGTTGGAGAGGAAAGGCTGGCTGAGGAACAAACAACTTGAGCTGGGGAGAGGTTGATGAAAAGAGGGCCTTAGAAAGATCATCTAGAGCAGTGGTTCTCAACCAGGAACAATCTTGCCCTCTGGGGGCCATTTAGCATTGTCTGAAGACATTTTTGGTTATCATAACTCAGAGTGCAGTGGTGCTATGAGCATCTAGTAGCTAGAGGTCAGGGATGCTGCTGAACATCCTACAATGCACAGGGTAACCCCCACAAGAAAGAAGTATCTGGTGCAAAATGTCAGTGATGCCAAGGTTGAGAATTCTTGATCTAGAGGATAAAGAGGATTTGGTGGCAAAAGAAAGGCATTTCAGGAGGGAGAAGGGTGTATTCTGGAAGACCTATATGAACTGAGGGGAGGTGGCATTGGGGAGTGCCCAGAGGTGTCCATGTTCTGGTGTTCATCCCTCAGGCTTCAAGTTCCTCCTTTACCTCGCTGATTTCAGAACTTGCTGGGGGTTTAGAAGGCTCATCCTGGACCTGGTTTCTTTGCTGCTCTCAGGAGAGACTTCAATAAAGCAAAGCAGATTCCTTCAAGATTTGCAAGGCCATAAGCATCACATCTGCACTGCAACCACAATTGGAGGAAATCTCTAAGGCCTAAGGGACTCATGGGGAGGGGTTTGTCCATTGCCATGGAATGCATCTGGGAAGGCTGGGACTAGACCCTAGAGCTCTGTCATTAACATACAGCAAGTCAGGGAAGAAAGAATTGCAGATATTGATAAACAACCTAGAAGGGAAAACATGACACTTTTTAAAAGTCAAAAGGGAAGTTGGCACTGAACTTTGGAAGTGCCTAAGAGAACTATGTGATTCTCTAGTGGCAAGTATAATTCCAGGCCCCAGAACCATGATTCATAGTCATAGGGTTCAAGAAAAGAGGAAATTGACATTGATTGATCAAAAAAAGTTCTTGCCTGAAGCAATTTCTCTATTCCAGGCACTATTCTAAACACTAAGGACACAGCATGGAACAGAGACAAAGCAAACCCTCATGGGGCATATATACAATGGGAGGAGAATGATAAATAGAAAGAATATAATGTAACACCAGACATTTAATTGAGCATCTACTATGGGGTTGTTACTTATAAATATCCTCGGGATCCCTGGGTGGCGCAGCGGTTTAGCGCCTGTCTTTGGCCCAGGGCGCGATCCTGGAGACCCCGGATCGAATCCCACGTCGGGCTCCCGGTGCATGGAGCCTGCTTCTCCCTCTGCCTGTGTCTCTGCCTCTCTCTCTCTCTCTCTCTCTCTAAAAAAATAAAAAAATAATAATAAAATAAAATAAATATCCTCAATTTCATAAGAAACTTTAAGATAGAAATTCCTTTCTCCAATTTAAGATTAGAGGCTCAAAGCTTGGATAAACAGGCTCAAAGGAGGTAAACAACTTCCCCAAAGTAGAATGACTATTAAGTGGAAGATTCAAGATTTGAACTCAGGTGGCTAATTCATGATAGATAAAAAAAAAAAAAAAACACTTAGTAAACTTCCTGAACCTGATAAAGCCTTTTTACAGGTAAAACAAAACCCTAAAGCAATCATCATATTTAATGATGAAATAATGAGTTTCCTCCTTTAGATCAGGATAAGATAATGGATGTCCACTTCAACATTTCAATTCAACATTGCATTAGACATCCTAGCCAAGGCAATGAGACAAGAAAAAGAAATAAAAGGCTTAAATATTGGGAAGGGCAAAGTCAAAAAATTATTATTCATACATGACATGAAGTTGTACCTCATAAACCCAAAACAATCTACAAACTACTAGAATTAATAGGTGTGTCTAGCCAAGTCACTGAATGCAAGTGATAAACCCAGATAAATTATATTTCTTTATACGAGCAACAAAAATTAGAAAATAAAATTATGAAAAGCAATGAAAAAATAGGTGGGTAATATCTAAAAGGTATGTGATTTCTTTTTAAGGTGATAAAATGCTCTAAAATTGATTGTGATGATAATCACATGTATCTGTGAATATACCAACCACCATTGAATTGTATACTCTAAATGGGTGACTTGTACGGTATGTGAATTATATCTCAATAAAGCTGTTCTTTTAGAAAAAAAGATGAAGGTAGGTATTGCAGAAGTTCTCCTTCCTACACACCTGTCACCAGTACTTAGAAAAAATCCTTATAAATACAATTTACAGCAGCAGCAAAACTCATCCAATGCCCAGGAACAAACGTAATGAAAAATGTGCAATACCTCTACACTTAAACTACAAGATATTACTGAAAGAATTTAAGGACCTAAATAAATGGAGTGATATACCATGTTCAGGAATGGGGAGGCTCCTATTTTAATGATGTCAGTTCTCACCAGACTGATACATAGACTCAACACAATTGCAGTCAAAATTCCACCAGGTTTATGGATTTATGGAAAATGAGCTCAGATAGTTCTGACTCCATGGCCCATTGGAACTGGACACTACAGAAAAAAATCTGAGGATCACAATATCCCCTATACACAAGGTACCAGGCAGCCATAACTGAAAAACCATTAACACCCTCAATTATAAGATCAGGACCCTGGAAAATCCAATTGGGAGTAGAATGAGAAGATAAACTATATTCTCAGTTCAACAATTACCATGCTTTCAGTAGATATGAGAGAAATACCATAATTGACTAAACACATTTTTATTTAAACAAGAATTGGAGAGAGGACTGGAGTTTGTCACCCTCCACAAGTAATATCACTGGGGATATGGCTCCATGGCTGGGGAGATGGCTCCCTCCCAATGAAATATAGTGTGCAGTAATTCCTCCGGCAAGAACTAGGGGAGTGGATCAAGAAGTCCCTGAGGTCACACTCCCTTGGGTACCAGCTTGCATAGTAGCAAGACATTGCAGGAAGTTTTTAACCTATCGTGACAGCAGCTGGGACTTGGCCTTGGCCTTGGGCTTTGGAGAACTCTGAGAGAATTGAGCCCTGAAGATAATCACTGGAGGAGACAGCTGCTTCCTCCCTGCTGACAAGTTAGGAAGCATCTGAAAGGCTGGGTGAGAAACTGGAGGGGGTCGAGGGTGCAGCACTGCTTTGGTTCCCAGGCTACACCCACAGAGACAGGGCTCAGGAACATGGGCCACAGAGAAGCAGAGCTTATTCCCCAATGAGTGAGAGGACTTAGGCTTCCCTCTGCTTCCCATCCTGATCCCTGGCTTTCCTAGAAGGGGGAAATTCAGATCAATTGAAAAGAGAAATAAGAAAACGCAAAAACAGAGCCTCCCTGTCCGGACAATACTCGCTCTGCCTCTTTCCGAAGGCAGTTGTCTTCCTCCAGGAGTGAGGACTTAGAGAAGGATTCTACAGTATCTCTTCATTTTCTCTAATAAAGAAGAGGAACAGAGAAAATAAAAGCTGGGGCAGGAAGGAACTGGTGACTAGAAATATCAGTGAGTCAGAGTTTTCAGGGGAGAGAAGGGTGAAGGACAAGAGGAAGTCTGATTCCTTCAGGCTGGAGGATCAGAACCTCCCACACACCCTCTCTCCCAACACACACCTCTAGTAGGGAAATCAGTCAGACTCATTCTTTTACACAGTTGGGGCTGGAAACTGAGATGTGAGAGGGGATGAGGGAAAGATGTAATCGAAAGAGAAGGAGGAATTCTCTTTTCCACCTCTTGCAGTGTCTCTTTGAATCCATGGGATTCCAGTGGACTGAAGGCCTCTGTCCCAACTACAATGTCACCGATGGTTGCAGCTAGTCAGTTCCAAAGACCCTGATGTTGAGTCACTGAGCTGTGGACCCCAGGTTCTTCTTGGAACCTAGAAGGTTCTGTCTCTTTCCCTGGTAGTACACTAACAGCAACAGTTCCAGAAATATGTCAGACTTTTCTTCACTCTCATTCCCATGTGCCCAGCACTGTGGGACCTGACATGGGGAACATGGCACTTTTCCTGATCTCATGGAGCTTGCAGTCTAGTTGGGGAGAAGCATACACAGGACATGGTGTGAATACCACTGGTGTATAAATCCCCCACTGGATTGAGTGTGTTGACACCAAGGTCGATATCTGCAGGCTGGGGTATCCAGAAAGCTTTCTGCTGGGGGAAGAAGGGCAGAATTGAGTTTAAGAATGGATGGGATTTGGGTAGAGGAACCAGAAATGAGCAGCTGGAACAAATGCAAAGCAGAATCAGGGGACAAGTGTCCAGGTTGGCTGGGGCAAGGCATTCACACTTGTGGGAACCAGGCAAAAAGAGGGCCAGAAGAGCAATGTGGAACCCTAGTGGGAGGATCTTAGGTTACAAGGTAAGGATTTAGGGCTTACTGAGGGCAATGGAAAGCCCCTGGGGATGAGCTAGAGAATTATAGGCCAGGGTCCCCACAGGAAACAGATGGCACACACAAGTTTGAAGAATTGAAAGAAAATTTGATGGCGGATTAAGTTTCCTAGGGCTTCTGTAACAAATTACCACAAATTTACTTCTCTCCCAGTTCTGCAAGACAGAAGTCTGAAATCAAGGTGTTGACAAGGTTAGTTCCTTCTGGAAGCTTTGAGAGAAAACTGTCCCATGTCTCCCTCCTAGCTTCTGGTGGTTGCCTACAATCCTTGATGCTCCCTGGCTTGTAGTCGAATTGTTCCAATCTCTGCCTCCATCTCCATATGGCCTTCTTCCTTGTGTATCTTCACATGGCCTTCTTATAAGGACACCAGTAGGGATCCCTGGGTAGCTCAGTGGTTTAGCGCTTGCCTTTGGCCCAGGGTGTGATCCTGGAGTCCCAGGATCAAGTCCCAGTTGGGTTCCCTGCATGGAGCCTGCTTCTCCCTCTGCCTGTGTCTCTGCCTCTCTCTCTCTCTCTCTCTCTCTCTCTCTTTCTCTTTCTCTGTGTGTGTGTGCCTCTCATGAATAAATAAATAAAATCTTAAAAAAAAAAAAGACACCAGTCAGTGGAGTTAGGGCTACCCCAAATCAATATGCCCTCATCTTGACTAGTTACATGTGCAAAAATTCTCCTTTCAAGCAAAGTCTGGAGAGGCAGGTGGAAGATGGCCAATATGTGAAATAATGCCAGCAAGGGGTTGACAGTTGGCAAGCCACATTGAGAAGAAGCAGGTAAAGACCCAGGAAGGGTTAAAGGTCTGGACCGGGACTGTGGGTTGACAATGTCTCCTTAGCCCTCACCTCTGGTCTTCCTTAGACATCAGTCATGTGGTTGAGCTTTAGGTACCCATTTGTCTTTGTTTGTTTTAACTTTTTTTTTTTTTTAAGAAAGAGAGAGAGAAAGAGATCACAATCAGGGCGGAGGGAGAAGCAGACTCCCCACTGAGCAGGGAGCCCAATTCGGGACTTGATCCCAGAACCCTGGGATCATGACCTGAGCTGAAGGCAGAAGTTTAACAGACTGAGCTACCCAGGCACCTTTTTGTGTCAAAACAGGGAGTCTCAGGGGTATGGGCCCCAGCCCCTGGGAAAGGAGGCATAGTGGAGTGACTGAAAACATCTGAGTCTACACACTGGCCTGGGATCAAATTTCATCACAGTCACATTTGTTAGTAGACTCACAGTTTTTGAAACTTGAATTTGAACACTTTTAGGCAGGGCCTTCATGCTCAGCTTTGCCCTCAGCCTCATTCATCTCCCATTGTTCCATTCAGGACATACTTAACTCATGTCTATTACCTGCCCAGCTCCTGGAGGCACTTGAGTGTTCCACCTCTATTTGAAGACATAGAGTGGGGAAAGAAAACAAGCTAGCCTTTAGGATGAAGTTCCCCAGCCCTGTGCATCCCCTCACCCAACATAGGGCAGAATCATCTGGGGCAGCAGGGAAGGGCAATGAGTCCCTAAACATTGGGAACGGCCAGGTGAGAGTATGGGTCAGGGGAAGGCCTGGTGAAAGGGCTTCTTTAAATGGAAATATTTCCTAGGAAGCCCTCAACTTTTGTTTCTGACTCTTCTTTTCTGTCAGGGGACTTAGACAAATTCTCAAATACCTCTGAGCCTCAGTTTTCCTTCCTGTAAATAATGATGCCCTCATAGACATCGCTGTAAGGATGAGATGAGATAATTCTCATTGCCAACCATAAAATCAAGGACAATGGGAGTTATTGTCCACTTGCTGTCTGCACCTCCTCATCTCCCATTCTCTAATTTTAAATCAATCATTCCACCAAAATGAGGCCAGTTAAGGTCAAGAGTGACCTCCACATAGCCAAGCCCAATGACCAGTTCTCAGTCTTCATTATCTGGAGCACCTTATCTGGAACACCTCAGGATTTCAATCTTCTTGAAATACTCCCTTCAAGTTAGCTCTGGGACCTCTCACTCTCCTGGTCTTTCTCCTACCTCCTTGGCCATGCCATTCTAGTATCTCTTGCAGGATCTTCTTCCTCTTCTTGACTTATTTTAGAGTCAATTTCCCAAGGCTCCATCCTTGGGGATGCCTCTGCCCACTATCCACGTTCACACCCTTGGTGATTGTAGTAGTTTCCCGGAACTATTGTGACAGAGTACCACAAACTGGGAGGGGGGAGCTTCAAACAACAGAAATGTAGTATTTTTTAGCAGTTCTGGAGGCCAGAAGCCTGAAGTCAGGGTGCATGATCCCACCAAAGGTTTGAGAAAAGAATCTTTCCTTGCTTCTCCTAGCCTCAGGTGATTGCCTGCCATCCTTGATTTGAGCAGTGTAACTTCTATCTCTGCCTCCATGTTCACACGGCCATCTTCCTCTGTGCGTATCTGTATCCAAACCTTCTTCTTCCTAAAAGGATACCAGTCATTGGATTAGGGCCCATCCTAATGCAAAATGATCTGATCTTAAGTTGATTAAACCTGCAAAAACCCTATTTCCAAATAAAGTCACATCTATAGTTCATAATTAACATAAATTTTAAAAGGATGTTATTCAATCCAGTACAATGGTCTCATATGGTCTCATAGTTTTGAATATGATCTACACATTACCGACTCCCTAGTGCATATTCCAACCCACACTTGGTTTCTATTTTCCTGTGTTGTATCTCCTGCCCTCTCCACCCTTCAACTAACATGCCTAACCATCACTTAGGACCTACTGTTTTCTGAATGAACTCTTGCTCCACACCCTTGGGTTTCCTCTTTCTCTGTATATGGCACTACTTGGCAACCAGTTACCCAACCCAAAAACTCTGGAGGTATCCTTAGTTCCTCTCTTTCTCTATACCCCAGATGAAATTCATCAGCAAATTACGCTGGTTCTAATTTAAAACTATTTCAAAAGTTCAATCACTTCTCATGACCTCCACCCCTACCATCCTAATCCAAGCTACCACCCATTGTTACCAACTACAGGAGCCTCTGACCTCATCTTCTACCTTCCTTCTCATTGCACTGTCTGCCACCAACTGACAATATGAATTTATAAACACAAGGATCTAGACTGTTTCTGCTGTCATGTTGAATGTTGAAGGGACTCACAGAGTCATGTCACTCAGCCCTATCCATAAGAGAATTATTTTTTTTTTCAAAAGAGAATTCTAAACAAGTTTTTAACCTCCCCCTCACAGGTTTCTTCTGCTCTTGGTGCCATTTGTGGTTTTGGAATTGCTTTATTCATTCATTATCAATTTGCATTTATTGAGTACTTCTATGTGCCAAATATCCTCCTAGACTCTAGGAAAATAAGGATAAATAAGAAATAGTCTCTACTCTGTATGTGTTCCTAATAGGAAAAGGGACAGGTAAACCACATATGATCTATGCATAGGTGACTACTTTCTTGAGTCCTAGAGAGGGAGACACCTAAACCAGCCCCTTAGAATATCAGAGATGACTCCAACCCCACAGAGGAAGACACTGCCAGATTTCCCTTTCTTTCCTCCTGCCGTCCCATAGTCACCCAAAGCTTCTTTGAATCCAAACACACCTCTGTTGAGATTAAGTTGCCTTGTGTTTCTTACCCAGTGGTGAGGATTACTGCATATTTCTTGAAACATATCGACTCAAAAAATATGTTTGTATTCAACAAATACTTAGTGAGTAAGGCGAAACTCCTACCTTTATGAGGCTTATGTTCTACTGGAAAAGACAAATTAATTAATTAACAAATTCGCAAATGATATGTGTGGCCAATTACATGAATAGATAATTATATGAATAGATAAAGCCAGGTAAGGGAATAGAGAATGATGATAGGTACTGTTTTATTTCATTATTTTATTTTTTTAAAGATTTTATTTATTTATTCATGAGGGACAGAGAGAGAGAGAGAGATGCATAGACACAGGCAGAGGGAGAAGCAGGATCCATGCAGGAAGCCCGTGGGACTCGATCCCGGGTCTCCAGGATCACACTCCGGACTGCAGGTGGAGCTAAACCGCTATGCCACTGGGGCTGCCCTTATTTTATTTTTTTAGATTTTATTTATTTATTTGAGAAGAGAGAGAGAGCATGAGAGGGAGAGAGGGAGGGCCAGAGGGAGAAGCAGACTCCCTGCTGAGCAGGGACCGCCCCCCCCCCTCCATGAGGGGCTCCATCCCAGGACCCTAAGATCATGACCTGAGCTGAAGGCATATGCTTAACTAAGCCACCCAGGTGCCCTAAGAGGTACTGTTTTAGATGGAGCTATCAATGAAGTTCCTCTGAGAAGGTAACATTTCAGTAGGTATCTGCATCAAGGGAAAGGGTGCAGTTTCCTGGGAGAACAATTTTCCAGATAGAACAGGAATGAATAGCAACTAGGCCAGTGGGGGTGTGGATTGGATGATGGGTGTGATGAGGTCAGAAAGTAAGCAAAACTCACACCACAGAAGCTTTGTGAGCCTGGGGGAGGATTTGTACTATCTTTTAAGTGTGAAAAGATTTGAACAAGAGTGGTCTGTCTTTTAAAGATGGCTCTTTGGACTATAAGGAGGTAAAAATGGAAACTGAGAGACCAGTTATCAGGCCCAGTGGTGGTCCATTTGGGCGTTTGCAGTGGCTAGACACAACATTAGGGTGCTTAGACTTCATCCTGAAGGTTTTGGGGCCACCGAATTCTTTTGAGCAAGAGTACGACATGATTGGGTTTCTGTTTTGAAACAATCACTCAGACAGTAAGGAAGATGGATTGGGATAGCAACTGTGGATGGGACAGGCTACATAATATGCAGGTCCAGTGCAAAATGAAGATACAAGGACCCTTGTTCAAAAACAAGCACAAATTTCAAGAAAGCGACAGTAGAGCATTAAACCAAGTGCTGGACCCTCCTAAGCATGGGGGCTGTGGGGCTCTCATCCACAAAGCCCACTGTGACACTGGAGGCATGAAAGCTTTCCTGATTTCACCCCTTCCACTCTTGAATATCACCCAAAATATAAAATAAAGCAAGAAACAAAAACACAATTCCATCTTCAATAGAATTAGGAGATATTTAAATCCTTGAACCATAATAAGAAACAGAGCAGGGCACCTTGGTGGCTCAGTGGATTAAGTATCAAAACCCAATATCTGCAGAAGGTATAATGAAGAGGAAACCTATTTGTTACAGAAAATTTAGGAATGATTAAAAAGTGGGAGAAACCAGTTACTAAAGAAAACCAAAGTGAAGCAGAGGGCGAGACACAGGGATTATCTGAAACCCTGAATAAAGGAGTAATGAAACCATTTTAGAGACCCACCTACTCCCTACAATCAGCCAGGCACACTTCCCCAAACCTGTAGGAGACCTGACATTTGTTTTGGAGTTATGGCACGCTAAGCTTAGGTGGGGGGAGGGGGACCTCCAAAATGGGATTATCAAAAGGCCCAGGAAAATCAAACCAGAGAGGCTGTAGGGTAATGAGCTCCTTAGGCCCTTCTTCTCTCAGCTCCAGACACCAACAGCTTGGCTCCCATACAGGAGATGGAAGAAACCTGCTCCAGAGAAACCAAATGGTTCCAGATAAAAGACTGGCAAACACTGGCATTTGGAACTCCCAATAAAACAGCCAGCTGACCACCCAATCAAGACACACCAGTCCACAAGTCCATCTATGCACTTCCATTCAGAAATGTCCAAAAATAATCATACACTGAAGGAAAGACTCAAACACCACAGGAAAAAA
Source organism: Canis lupus baileyi (assembly GCF_048164855.1). Lineage (NCBI taxonomy): Eukaryota > Metazoa > Chordata > Mammalia > Carnivora > Canidae > Canis > Canis lupus. The sequence goes on along the minus strand of NC_132844.1, from coordinate 62,468,172 downwards.
AATAAGGGGAAAAAACTGATAGAGAAAAGAAAGAATTATAGGAAGCAGAACAATTCAAATAGATTTTAAATCATAGCCTCAGAAAGGTAACATAAGATTATCACATCCATCAAACAAAACAAGACACAATATTTTTAAAAAATAAAAAGGAACAGAGAACAAATTAAAAATAGTAGTCAAAATGTAAAAGTCAGTGGTAAGGTTGATGATAAAGTCAATGAAATGTCCTAGAAAGCAGAACAAAAAGATAAAGTGAGGGATAATAAGAAAGAATAGATAAGAAAATTAAAGGATTAGTCCAGAGGATGAAAACTGACTGTTAGAATATAATGAGAGAACTGGAACAGGAAATTGTAGCAGGTTGTATTTCCCAAAGATGACTGCAACACGTCCTATCCCACACACTTTTCTAGAACCTTGCTGTGCTCCCATCAAGAGATGCTATCTAACTCCCTTGGTCTTGAACCTTGAAAGGTTTTTGTAACTGTATTTACCAATATAGTATGTGACTTCTAAAGCTAAGGCATCAAAGGTAATGCTTCTTCTACTTTGCTTGCTGGAATAATTGCCCTGGGGCTCTGAACCACCATGTCAGCAGTCTAATGCCTAAAGGCCACCATTCGGGAGGCAGCCCAAGCTAGGCAATGCAGAGAGGTCACTTGGGCTACCCTGAGAAGAAGGAAGAGGCCCTGTAAGCCCCCAGCTGCTTCAGTCCTCACTGTTTCAGCTCTAGCTACCATCTGACTACAATTCATGAGAGAGAACCACCTAGCTGAGCCTTTCCCAGGTCCATAAAAGGTTATAAAATGACTTTTATGCTTTGTGACATAGCAAATAAGAACATTGCCTAAGAGAGAACAAAATTTCTCAGATTGAAAGATACGAGTCGACAGACTTAAAATTCAGTTTTAATTTTAAGGCCCCACTGAGGGCCTGAAATAATTAATGGAGCCACCCGAGGACACAGCATGTGAAATTTCAGAACAAAAGGATTCAGGGTTTTTTTTAAATTGTTTTTAATAGTGGGAGTGAGGATTACATAAAGCAGGGGAATGACACAGAACAAATATCAGTATGGCACTGAACTTCCCAAGGGTAAGAAAAAAATCAATGGATCAATGTCTTCACGTGAAGTAGGCAATGCTCTGCTAACAATAAATCCTCAAATTAAAACAATAGAAGTCTACTTTTTGCTCACATAATAGTCCTGGATGAATGTTCAGGTAATAGGTAGGCTCTCTTCCATGGGACCCAGGGTCCTTCCACACTGTGGCTCAGCCATACCACAGGTTCCTCCCTCTGAGCTTTTTTTGTGCCCTGGACCCTTTTGGCTGTTGGGTGATGCCTGTTGATTCCTTCTTAGAATTTTTCAAATCCACAAAACAAAACTCATACGAGTAAAAAGCAAACCAATTATATAGACATATAGCCAACAAAATATAAAAAGACAACCTGACATGGTAATTAATATGTATTTCTATATTAATTCAATAGCTAATAAGACAACACACTTAAAGCATAGATGAGTTAAAGTTACATTTATTCTTTAAAGACATATTAATGTGAAGACTGACTACAATTGTGGCTTGCATACCTTTCAATATCAAGAACTAAGAATTCTAATTTCAAGAGCTCCTGGATGGCTGTCGGTTAAGCATCCAACTCTTGATTTCAGCTCCATCTTGATCTCAGGGTCATGAGTTCAAGTTCCACATGAGTTCAAGCCCCTACTTAAAAAAATGAATTATTATTTTAATCACCCCATATTGCCAACCTTTGACAAAAAATGAAAACCACTCACCTACCTCTACATATTAACTGACCAACAACTGCAGGCAGGGATTACTAGAAACTAGCATGGATATCTGGCTTACCAATATGAGACCATGTGACTTCACCATTTGGTAGCTGAATGCCTCCCCGGCTCAGCGTCGGCCAGTTGTGTTGCATGACTGTCTGTCAACAGGAAGACTGCAATTATGTGCAATCTAGTGGCAGGTCTAATAACTGCTGTAATTCCTGAGTACTGATGAATGTAATGATATTTTGAGATATCTGCAACAACTGTAATGTGATATGAAAATATCTGTGATTTCTACTGGTGACAAAGTCAAAGGTACTGCTTATACTACTATTCTTTGTAATCCCATTCATAACAGAAAGAAATACTAAATCTCAATTCAAGGTTAGGGAAAATAAAGATATACTTTTCCCAGCCAAGTTTATTATTTATTTTCCCAGCCAGGTTTATAGAATCCCCTGAGCTTCCAGGCCGTGGATCCCAGGCTAGGACACTTGCTCTCGAGCCTTCATTTATATCTCCAACCAGCCAGTGAAAAAGGAAAGTACACAGAAGAAGAGAGAGAACAGATTTGGGTACCCAGCTGGCAGTCTCTTACACAGGCAGCAGCAGTGTGACCTTCTCGCCACTCATACAACACACTTAAGTCCCCTTCCAAGGAAGTTAAAGCAAAGCCAAGAATTGGGTTATACCCTCCAACCCTGCACACATCCAATATTTAGGGTAATTTGTAATGAAGATTAGGAAACACAGGCAGTCCCTGGTCCATAACAATGATGGAACCCTGTTGGGACCTTGGACTTGGAAATGGAGTTTACTTCATGGGACCCTGGATCTTCTTTCTTGAAGGAACTGTCCACTGTATTCCACAGCCCCTACTCTGCCCTCTGGGAACTTCTCCCCTGTCCATTATCTCCTGTGTCCATACCTGAAGTGGTTTATGGGAGGATTCTCCATCTTGGGGGTGCCAGTGCTTTCACAGCCCACTTGTTACTCATGGAAGCTTGGAGATTTAAATGTTATTTTAAAGCAGTTTTCTTTAGGCCATAATCTGTGGTTTCCTTGGGAATTTAATTTCTTCCTTAAAGTAAATTTCTGATCTATTGACTTCCCATTGGTTACATATGCTAGTAAGCGCATTCAAAGTTTCATAGCCATTATTCTTAAATCTGTTTGTTTGGTTTTTGCTTTTTTGGCCCCATGCCATTCTCTGTCAAATTAATATTAGCTCCTGTAAAGCCATCTGTAGCAAGAGACTTATTAGGCAATGTCCTTAACCTGATCTTGACACAGGGATAACTAACCTCTGTTTAACTGACATGACTTCATAGTCTTGTGACTTTACTTGGTCTTATCATCTCCTCTGTGGGGTCCAGACACTGTTTCTTCAACCCTTAATCCCTGCTTACAAACAGACTGGTGCTTTCTTGATGACAATCTATTAAGTGAGGTACTAACCAACAATAAGCCCTGCCTGCCTTTTTCCCATATCTTCCATTCTAGGTACAGTCTTAGTAGAAAATTATCTCTGGTATCAGGTTTGTCAAACATTTGTATGCCAGTGTAAAAGGTATCTCTAGCTCCTCCTCTCCATTACATCCTTTTTTTTTTTTTTTTTTTTTTAAGATTTACTTACTTTACTTGAGATCAAGACTGTGTGTAGTGGGGAGGGGCAGAAGGAGAGAATCTTAAGCAGACTCTACTCTCCCCAACACGGGGCTCAATCTCATAACCCTGAGATCATGACCTGAGCTGAAACCAAGAGTCAGATGCTTAACCAACTATGCCACATAGGTAGCACCATATCCTGTTTTATCTGTTTCCTCACTACCTACTCCTAGCCAATGCCACTTGTTTTAGTTTCTATGATGGCATCACCCCACTTCTAGAATCAATTTCTGTGCTAATACAGAGTAGGTCAGACTGCATAACAAATATGCCCCAAAATCTCACTGGCTTAAGCAAAAAGTGATTATTTTTAGTTCACACACCATTCCCAGGTGGGTTATTCAGGGCTGGACAGTTCTCCATGTGGTGATTCAAGAACTGACATTCTTTTCATCTCATGGCCCTGCAAACCCTTAGGATCCCATTTTCATTGTCCCCACCAATCTTTCTGGAGGGAGAAAAGCATGGAGGAAGCAAGCAGAAGAAAGTCTGAATGGGCCAGGTCTAGAATTTTAATTCCCATTAAAGAGAACTTAAACTCATGGCCAAGCTTCACTGCCAAGGAGGCTGAGAAATATAGTCTGTGTGCCCAAGATTCTGGTGGACAGCTAGTGGTCTCTGCCATGGTTATTTTCAACCTAAAGTTGTATACCCAGCCAATTTATCAGTCACATCTATGGATGGTAAAAAAGACATTTTCAGGCACAGGAAATCTCCAAAATAAATCTTCCAATGACCTTTTCTCAGAAAGCTATTAAAAGATGTGTTCAACCAAAAAAGAAGACCACGTGGGACCCAGAAAATGGAGAACAACAATTGTATCAATTTAGAAAGCTTTCAATCCATATTAAACCAGAAATCTGGAGGGCTTTCTCCAAGAAAAAAGGAAAGTGAAGTTGATAAATAATATGACAGTATGACAAGGTGGAAAATTGTAATGAGGTACATCATGTAGAAAGTTTTTGGGGAATGAGGAGAATTCGGTCAGGATTTCAAAGAAAACTAATTCCTAAAGTGTAATAATCACTAAATTTAACAAAAACAAGTTTTATGATAAGAAATTCAGTCACTAAACACTATCTCATCAGTGAGTCATCTTGACATAATCATAAAATTGAAAACAATGATAATAGACTTAACCAAAAATTAAAATGTAATCAGGAGTGTTTGGAGAAGGGGGTGTAAGTGGAGAAGGGGGTCTAAAATCCTCGTAAGATATTTATTACCCAGTATGGGTGAAGTTATTCTGTAGTAACAACCCCAAACTTAAGTGGCACAATATAATAGAAGTTCATGTCTTATTCACATTACACTCCTCAAGTGAATTGCCAGGGGTTCTGTTCCATATGGTCATTCAGGGACTCAGTCAATTATTCCACCATCTGGCACACAAGGTACCCCAGCTCCATGGTAAGGCAGACAGACCAGAGAAGTGTGAGCCTTTCCTGTCTCAGAAGTGATCCTCAAAACCTCCTCAGACAATTTCATTGGCCACAGTCATGTATCCCTATCTACCAGAAGGACACTCGGAAGTGCAGTCCAGTGCTCTGAAGCAGAGGAGCAGTAATGTTCACGGGGGATGTTTACAAAACCATCTAAAATGAATGATTTGAGAGACAGTATCATATGCATATTATTTTAAAATATGGAAGTAAGTACCGGAACATGTTGAAAAGCTAAAAGGAAAAGTGAAAACGCTTGAGAATGTTGTCTCTGGTGAGCCTGGCAAGCAACCAGCATGGGGAGTGAAGCAGGGCGGGGTACACAAGACTGCTGGGTTGTGTTGTAAGCTTTTTAGCATTGTTTGACTTTTTAAACTATCTGCATGTACTGTTTTTATTAAATTGTATAACTTATTTTTTAAAGTTGCTTGAAAAATAAAGACTGGAGCCAGGGAGACTCTCACAAACAAACCCTCCATAACCCCATCTGGAATCATAACTGCAGTCAGTGTTGGACAACCAGTCAGCAGTTTGCAGAACCCCCACCCTCCCTGGTTGTTCCAAGGCTAAGGGCATGGCTTGGCGAGCTCCTTCCCCGCACTTCTTTCAGGAGACTTGAATTTGCTTGGAGAGCCCAGGCGCTGTCTTCCAGCCTCTGAGCCCTTCTTAGGCTACAACTATCTCTCTTACTAATGTTTGCCTCACACTCCTCGATCCAAAGGTTCTTCTCCTTGTAAAGGTGAATGCAAAATAGTTGAAAATTCTCACTCTGGCTCTTATCTATTAGTTAGACCCCATTGGTCCAAGACTTTTCAACTTGGCCTGACAATTTCTTTAACTTTCTCTTTAAGAACTTCAGTCAAAAAAAAAAAAAAAAAAAAAAAAGAACTTCAGTCAAGTTAGGATTCTGACTGATGAGAAGTTTCTACTTGCCCCTTTTCTCCTTCTTTTGTGCTCTTCTTACCACCTCTGTAAATGTCCTGGTAGCACCAGAGCATTCTAGGAGATTCGCTATGCCAGTCCTTTGGATGTCTCCTCCTCCTTGTGCTCCACGTAATGGCCAGAGAAAGTGGCAGTGAACTACATTTGATCATGGCATCCTTAATAACTCTCATTTGTGTTCTAAGCAAAATATTCTAGGCCATTTCCAATCTGACCCCATCCTCTTTTCACCCTTATCCTTCCCGCCCCCTTGGCTTCTCATGTTCTAGCCTTTTCCCTCTACTTGCTGTTTCCAGAACCTGCCAGGAATCTTGGGCTTCCATCTTGGCTGCTGTTGAGCTCCCTTCCTGGAATGCCTTTTCTCCTCCCGCTGGGTGCATCTCACTCAGATTAGGAAACTTTCCCAGATTCCTGGCAACAGCAGAGGGAAGGGAAAGCAGCCTGTTAGGTTAGAACCAGCAGTATGAGTTCAACATCCATTTAGGGACTCCAACATTGGGAAAGTCACTCAATTCTCAGAGCCCTGATTTCTCAGCTGAGACATTAGGGTTGCTCTGGATTATCTTTTACATCTCCTTCAGGTCTAATTCTAGCCACCTCCATTCCCCAGCTATAAAAATTACCCTGACTTGTAACTTAGTGTTTAAGAGCACACATTTTGGAGCTAGAGCCAAAAAGCCTAGATTCAAATCCCAGCTCTACCACTTACTAGCTGTGTGACCTTCAGCAGGTTCCTAAACCTCTCTCTATTTCATTTTCTCTCTATTTAATGGGAGATAGTAATAGTAATTGTCTCATAGGACTGTTGTGAGGATTAACTGAGACATATATTCCACATATACATATGCTGTAATACATATGAAGCCCTCCATAACTGCTCTAATAAAAGTTTCTTAATTATTACCATTGACTGAGCAGTTTGAGGAACAGGGCCCCACTTTCTCTCTAAATCCCCAAAGCCTACAGCTTTACCCAGCATGGTATAAAACACTCCATATTTTTTCTCAATGAAAAAAGGAGAAAATTGGAATAAACTGTGGTTGCATCAGTTGAGTTAGGTTTCAAGAGCTTTGCTTAACCCCCTAGAAGTGTCTTCCCTTTCAGAGAACCACTCCACCAAATCAGGTCATATCTAGCCCTCCACTCAGCATTTGGAAGACTTGAGGGGTAAATCAAGGAGGTTTTAGTTGGGAGGAACAGAGCTTGTTTTAAGCTTACATGGGCCAGTCCCTACTTCTGAGACCTCTACAGGTGAAGAAGTCTGTGAATTTAAGAGACCTGAGAGAACACATCCTGGGGGGCTGGGAGTGCTTCAACACTGAGCACACCCAGGGGCTCCCAGGGGGTCACCCCTTTTTAGGGAGACCCAGACAGCACTAGCTAGCTCTCCCTGAAATGCACAAAAGGCAAGCGACTTCTTCACTACAGACCACTACCTGGAGATGAGGGACACTGGGAAGGGAGAGATGGGAAGAAGAATCCCTGCACTCCCAGTGGAAAGCCTGGAAGGCACTGCAGGCCACGCAGCAGGCAGGCAGATGGAGTTGGTAAGAGCTGGAGCCGCTAAGGGCTGTAGAAGTTCAGGTCAGAATCAAAGAGAATGAGTGGTGAGGGCAGAGAGCTGGGGAGTGGGTCAGAGAGGACCCAGGAAAGCAGCAGGAAAGGGCAGCTGTCAGGAAAATCTTGGTAAGGGGCGGTAAGCGATCCAAACCGAGGTGAGTACCTCTACCCACTGTATCTATTGCAGGTTATTTAATAAAGAGCTACGAAAGTGACTGCAATTTCCGTGCTAATGTACCAATGCCTCACAGTTCTGCGTCTTAACCTCATTGCTGGGGCTCCAGAGGCCCCCTCCCACCCCCGCCTCCCCAGCCCAATGTCCCCCTGCAGCCACTGGGGCTGAGCGTCTCATTTTCCTAGAATGTCATCCATTTATCAAAGGACAGGATTAGCCCCCCTCCTCCGCATTGCATTCGGAAGGCAGAGTCTGGCTCTTTCTAATTTCAACTTGGCAACAGCTTAGGTTATTAACCTACTGAAATACCCTCCAGGGTCTCCCTCTCACACCGTGCTGCTTCCCCCATGTTTTCCCAGCATTCACTCCCTGATTCTCTTTTCCTCTAGGGCTGTAAAACTTAAGTTTTTCCCTCCCAGATCTTTAGATGTGGATAAAAGACATTCCTCCCCCAACTCCTGTCTGGTGCTAGATGGGGGTGAAGGTGGCATTCCTGGTGAGCAGAGGAGGCTGAGAGGATGCTCTCCAGGACATGGAGAGGCAGGGATGCCACTTGTGATGAGATGTGGGGAGGCAAGGAGGGAAGTGGGTGAAGCTCTCAACTGAGAGTCAGGAAACCTGAATTCAGGACCTGATTTTGCCACTCATTCAACCTTTGACGTTGGGCAAGTCAACTTCTCCCATCTAGGCCTCAGTTTCCTATGTCTGAACTGAGAGAAAGAATAAGAACCAGGGGTTCAAGCACTCAGATAACTCCAGAGATCAGATGGTTTACCCACATGAGTGAATTGGCCCATGTAAGATTACGAGGGGTGGCGAGCAAGTTGGAAGGTACATATCCAAGCAAAAGGCATTCACATTTTAGAAATCAAGATTCTACCAACCAAAATAAAGCTGCTGGACAAATTAGGCCCAAGAATTACCAGTTTTTAGCCTTTAGAAAGTCCTTTGAGGTCCCTTCCCACTCTAACATTCTACCATAAAATCATCTAACTAGCAGGGCTCATCTTACAAGTTTGTCAGGTGGGTAGAGCATGAATTTGGAAAATAGGTCTCTTGTCCACTCCACCCCCAACCCCTGACATACGATTGATTTACTATCTCAAATTCCTTGAAAAACTGTGGTTAGGTTAAAATATGTCAACAAATCATTTGACCCTCTTCCCTACAAAAGGTAAAACCTAATTCCTCACCTCTTGTGTGTGCATTGGGCTTAGCAACCTGCTTCTAACAAATAAAATATATTGGAAGTGATAGTACGTGAGTTCTGAGACTAAGTCATAAAAGGCATCATGGCGTTCTCTTCCTCCTCCTCACCCTCTTCCTCTTTTTCTCTCTGCTTCTCTCTCTCTCATCACTCTCTCTGGAGGAAGTCAGTTGCTATGTCATAACACAAAAAGCAGGGATGCCTGGGTGGCTCCATGGTTGAGCGTCTGCCTTCAGCTCGGGTCATGATCCTGGGGTCCTGGGATCGAGTCCTGCATCCGGCTCCCCGCAGGGAGCCTGCTTCTCCCTCTGCCTATGTCTCTGCCTCTCTCTGTGTGTCTCTCATGAATAAATAAATAAATAAAATCTTAACACACACACACACACACACACACACACAAAGCAGCCCTATGGAGAGGCCAGCATGGCAAAGAACGGGTGTCAACAGCAATGTGAGGCAGCCATCTTGGAAGTGGATGCCCCAGCCCCAGTCAAGCCTTCAGATGACTGCAGCCCCAGCCAACACCTTGACTTCAATCTCATGAGAGACCCTCAGCTAGGTAAGCCAACTGGGTCACCCAAATTCCTGACCCAGAGATACTATGATATAATAACAATTTTTGTTATAAGCTGCTAAGTTTTGCAGACATTTGTTACACAGCAATAGATTATAAGTACATTAAGAAACAAACGTCCCATTCCACTTTCCCATTTTCCACAGTGAAAGATAAGTTAAATCACATTCTTAGGGAGAGTGAAAGGTCATAAATGTGTACCAAAAAGAGGACAAAAGCAGAAAGAATGTTTCATGAGCTAAAGACAAGCTTTGCTGGCTTTATGATTTGCCTAAAAGCAGTACTGGAATTACCATAAGTAAATTAATTTTTAGAAACAAGTTGCTGAGCTGTATTCTAAATCGTAAGTCAACTCCACCTAACTCAGACTGCCCACTGGACACCTGACTTCAGATGGCCTGCTGTCACCTCAACCTTAACCTTTCCCATTCTCAACCCAGCTTTTCCCTCTCAGTTTCCATGTGTCAGAGAATGGTAGCAACCATACATCTCAGGCCCAAGGCAAAGAGCGAGCCACCTTAGGCTCCAGCTTTATCACAAACTGTAGATTTTACCTAAAATATTTCATCAGTTCAATGACAGCAAAGAAAACAGGGAGAGAAATGGTTTTCTAAATTTTTCAGAGTGCTTCCATTTCTTCGAGGACATGCATATCTCTCTTTCCCCATGTCCTGGTTATCTACTACCATATAACAGGCCACCTTAAAGCACAGCGATTTAAAATAATGCTCATTCATTTTGCTCATGAATCTTCAATTTTCACGTGGTTTACCAAGGAAACCTCCACTCTGCTTCACAATATCTGGGGTCCTAACAGATGAGTCATGTGGCTGGAGGCTGGGCAGCTGAAGCTGCCTCATACCAGTGATTTTGTTAAATAGTCAGAAATTTTTGCAAGCCATTAGTAGCTCAAAATCACCCCTATTGGGACTAGTTACAACCAGAAACCAAAAAACACCATAAACCAGAACACTTTGTTTCAGAGAGCATTATACACCACTGTTGGCCATAGATCCATCATTCTCTTTCTCCATCACATGGCTAGCTTGGGCTTCCTCACACCATGGGAGTCTTGGGAGAATTAGGCTTTTTACAAGATGGCTGGCTTCCCCAAGAGCAAGCATTCCAAAAGGTCTAATCAGAAGCTGCAGTTTCTTATGACCTGGCCTCAGAGGTCCCAGAATATCACTTCTCTCACAGTCTATTAGTTATGCACATCACTAAGACCAACCCAGATTCAAGGAGACAGATTAGATTCCGCCTTTCAATACGAGGAGCAACAGAGAGTATGCACCATCTTTAATCTACCGCAGCATGATAAGGGAGACTATGGTGTAGCAGAAGACTACTGGATCATTCATCAGAAGATCTGAGTCTACCCTCTGTCTGTACTTCTTATTACCTTCAGCAGGTCATTTATTTGGACCTCTTTTTCTTCAGATACTAAATAGAAAGAAAGGAAGGGAAGAAGGGAGAGGAAGAGGATGGAGGAAAGAGGAGGGCAATAAACTTTCTGCTGCCTACTTTGCAGGGTTATCATTGGGAGCAAGTAAGATCATTTAATGTACCAATACATAAATTAGCACCATTATTTTTATATATGTTCTTTTTTTTTTTTTTTTTAATTTTTATTTATTTATGATAGTCACACAGAGAGAGGAGAGAGGCTGAGACACAGGCAGAGGGAGAAGCAGGCTCCATGCACCGGGAGCCCGACGTGGGATTCGATCCCGGGTCTCCAGGATCGCGCCCTGGGCCAAAGGCAGGCGCCAAACCGCTGCGCCACCCAGGGATCCCTATATATGTTCTTCAGTTAGGGTGACCACATCATTCATAGTTCAAACCAAGACACTTTGCAGAGTGAAAGGGAGTGCTATTACTAATTACATTACAGATAGAATCAAGACAGATCTCTGCAAACCAGTTTGCATGGTCACCTCGCTATAATATATATGCCAGTTTTCAGAGAAGAAATTGAGTAATGTGAACTGGATCAAGTTACCCAATGGTGAGCACTTAGTGGGGAAAGGCAAGAAAACATTCTTTAGGAGAATTTACGAAGTCGGAGATGTAGCTAAAAATCCAAGGGGAATAGGGCAGACTATAAATAGATACATAAAGTGTAAGTGAATGGGAAGAAAACAAGTTTATTCCTCTGGTTCAAGTCATTTCTCCATTCCCAATGTCAAGTTGCCTATCCAGGCCCCAACTGGTGTTCTCACCTCCAGTCTCACTTCTATCCATTTCTCCAGGAATTCTACCTAGGATGTGCAATGTCTCATATTATCTACTGGCACAATCCCTTTGATCGCTGTTCATCACCTATGGAAGATACCTTTAACTCCAGACATGGTGCAAGCTGGCTATGGTCTGGCCCTCCTCCTACCTGTCTCTCCAGCCTCCTGCCCAGCCCCACTCTGGCCTCACACTTTATTTACATTCTAGAAATTCCAAAACAACTTTTATCTCTTGGCATGTGGTACTGCAGTTTACACCATGATGCGTCTGTCTACTGTCCTTTTAGCCTGGAATGTTCTTTCCTATTTCCTTTGCCTCTGCACCACCCAGAAGTTATCTCCTCAGGGAGGTCTTTCTGGATGCCCAAAGCCAGGAATAACACCCTTCCCAGTGCTCACTAAGCATCCTGCAAACACTTGGCCTTGGAATCCTGGAATAGTTAAGGGCACAGACAGGGTTCAGACTGTCTGAGTTCGAATCCCAACTGATCTGGGACAACTTATTTAATCAACTTGTGCCTCAGTTTCCTCAACTGTAAAATGGATTTACTAGGACTCACCTCTTGGAACTAAGTGTATTTGTTGTTGGTGGTGGTGATATAGTGGTGTTTAAGTAAGTTCTAGGCCCAATGTGGGGCTTAAAATCACAACCTCAAGATCAAGAGTCACATGCTTTACCAACTGAGCCAGCCAGGAGTCCCATGTGTTAATATAATACACATATCACTTAACACAGTGCATGGCACATATAAAGTACTCAATAGATAGCAGTTATCCTCTTTCTGACATAACCCACATCTGGCACCTAAGGACAAAGAACAAAGACTGGATCCTAATATGTGTTGGCTGAAATGAATTGGGTTTAGGAGCCCTTGAAGTCCTTCAGGAAGATTCTCTGCTCCAGGAGCAAAGGACTAGAAGTCAGAGGGCGGCCAGAAGACTAGAAGGAAGACTAAAATGTTGTAGGGTGAACTAAATAACAGAGAGACATGGTAACTGGAGTCTTAGCAGGGAATGGGGTGACTTCCTGTGATGAAAGTGGCTTCCCTTTGCACAAAGCCATGCTCCTCCTCCTTCAAAATCTCTAGGAAAACCCAGCTCCAGCCTCCCCAGCTCTGTGTGCCCTTGTTATGTCTCTTTGTTGTGTCCCTTGCCTCCTGTCCCGTTCCTCATTCCCAGGGCAGCTCCTTCCTGGGATGGGGCAGCCTCTGACGTCCAACCTGCAGAACTGCATGCACACGTGCCTAGTCTCACACCAAAACACATGAAAGTTATAAAGCACCTTAAAATTGTTTTCTTGCCCCAAGTTAGATGACGGGGGTGCCCCCCTCAAGTTCCAGCTTTCCTTTCTCTGGCTTTGCATGTCTAAACACACCCAAATTAAGATTTTATGAGCCAACCAAGTTATACATAAAACATTTTTACATTCCTAAACTGACAAAGTGATTTAACTTTGTAAAGGGCACTTAGAGTCTAAGTATTACATATGCTTCAAAATTTCCTCCAATTTCCAGCTCCAAAGAAAGAAAGAAAGGATTTCGAACAGCTCCAGAACTACCAGACATTTTGCTGCTGGCCCAGTAGTGGCACGTCGTGCCATGAAGAATCCTGTCCCACGAAGAGCACTCTGGAGCTGAGACAGCCAGAGCTCTACATGTCTTTGGTGTCCAGACACCAGCAGTTCCACCACCACCCTCTCTTCACCTTGTGCTGACCTGTAGCAGGACGAGAGGGTGTGAAGAGTTGGAGTTGCCTCTGCAGAGTCAAGCTCCTGGAGGCCAAACATCTGCCTAGCTACCAAGGCTTCCATCTCCTCCAGCCTTTCTTTACTAGGATGACATGAACGCCTCCTCTCTACCCAGACCTCTTGACAAATGCCTAACTGCCTTATAGGCCTATTACACACTGTAAAGTGCTTTTACACTTTAAAAGGTCAAGGAAGGGTGGGGGAGGGGCACCTGGGTGGCTCAGTGGTTGAGTGTCTGCCTTTGTCTCCGGTCCTGATCCCGGTCCTGATCCCGGGGTCCTGGGATCAGGTCCTGCATCAGGCATCTCAAAGGGAGCCTGCTTCTCTCTCTGCCTGTGTCTCTGCATCTCTCTGTGTCTCTCATGAATAAATAAAATCTTTTTTTTTTTAAAAAGAGGGAGAGTGGGAAAGAAGCCAGCCACCCCACCAGGGTCCTATCCTAACCCCTCTTGAAGCCAGTGGGTGGATCTGGAAGGAGAAGGTGCTAGCTGGTCTTTGTCTCACAGAGAAAACACGAGATGGTCAGAACTATAGCAGCAGGGATTCGGGCTTAAAGTTCCTGATAATTGGTGGAAGAGATGAAGAACAAGATAGAAATAGATGCTTCTAGAGTAGGCACCCACTGGAATCTTAGCATGAGAGGCAGTTTGACCTAATGGCTCAGATCTAGAGTCACGAAGCCCTGGGTTTGAATCCTGACTCTCCTCCTTATCCGCTGTGTCCTCCGGTAAATTTCCTATCATCTGGAAGCCTCAGTATCTTCGTTTGTAAAATGGGAGTAATAGTAAATTGCCCACACCATGAATTTATCATGATGGTTAAACACAAAAGGGCTTCACAAACACTTTGGCATATAATCAGTGCTCAGGAAATATTGCAACCACTATTGTCACTCCCCAGGTTTGCGATCCCTTGAAATAATGAGAAGACCAGCCTCTAAGCCAGCACCTGCCTCTCAAGGCAGGTGTCCAGTTGACTCCACCTCACAAATTCCTCAAGAAACTCCTGGAGGACCTCCAGCCCCAGCCAGGACTCCAAGGCACCCCAGCTAGGGCCTCCATCCCTGCCTCCTTGCCCCATCCCGCCCTAGCTCAGAGAGTGAGCATTCCAGCCAGGACCCCAAAAACCTATCCTGCACTCCTCAGCTCCAAAAAAATGGGGTTCCAACAAGGCAGAGCAGTAATGAGATGGAAGATTTGGGCTAATCCTGAGCCAAATGAGGGTCTAATTCGTGCTGTAAAAATCTGTCAGCTGCTAGTTAACAGCTCCTCTAGCCCCGAGCACGGGGGAGGGGGAAGACCTCCGCTCGCACCTAGGGTGGTGTTTCTCTCCCTTTGCCTTGTTTTTTCATTTTTGGAATGTGAATATAAACTTTATGGAGGGGCCTGGTCTCTGTTCACACCGGGTGCTAATAGCCCACAGCTGAAAGCTGAGGTGCAGAGGAAAACGGGGAGGCGGAGCCCCCAGAAAGCGAGGGGAACCAGGAAGGGCAGTGGAGGGGCCGGTGGAGGGACCCAGGAGGCGGTGGAAGGATATTTAATATTGAATTTGCTTTTTTTTTTTTTTAATGTGGAAACTTTTAGACACAAACCGGCCCCTGTGTTTAAGACATTAAAACATCTTTAAGCGTTTTCTGGTTTGAGTTTGCTCCGCAGCCGTCCTGGTTCCTGGAATGTATTTTATTTTTCTTTTAAGTCGGCGAGAGCAGAAGGAGAAGGGGGGTGGCGGGCGGGCGGTGGGGGGGGGGAGGGCATTTTCAACAGATTTTTCTTTTTCTGGTTCCTGGGGTGGGGAAGAGGGCGGAGAAGGAGAGAACAGGGCTCCCTGTGTCTGATCGTTAATCCCCAGGAATCCCGCTTGGCCTTTATGGCCGGTGCACTTGCTGACAAGAGAGAAACTGCGTGGACGTTCCTGGTCCCTGTCGGGGGCGTCGCCCGCCCTCCGGGGCTTGGGGTGAGCCCCCCCACCCCTGCTACACGCTGGGCGCTGGGGGCGGCCCCGTGCTCGGGCCGCGCGGTGGGCGGGGCGCCGCGGGGGCGGGCGGGGCCGGGGTGACCCTCGCCCACCTCCGCTGGGCACCGGGCGGGCGTCTGCCTCGGCGGCCTGGGCTGCGCGCCACGCGGGGCAGGGACCGCGCTGGAACGCGCACGTGCCACGGGGGCCCGAGGGGACGCCCGCACCCTCCGCAGCAGCGCCCTCGACCTCGGGGCGCAGTCCTAATGCCCTAGCACCAACCAGGACGCCGGCGTCTTGAAGCAGGAGGCCCAGAATCCGCATTCCTGGGCCGCCGGGTCTGAGCCAGGACTCCGAAGAGCCCTGGCGGAGAAATTGGCCGGGATACCCGCGCAGAAACTTCGCCTTCGGCGGAGACGCCCAGGCCCGGGAGCGCGGCTGGGACTCAGATGGCGTCCCCAGGCCACGGCTCGAAAAGTAGGGCAGTCGCCCTGGCGTTGCTCCGTCCTCATGGTGGGGCCAAAGAATTGGCAGCCCAAGGACGGAAGGCTACAGGAGCACGCAGTAGGTGCCCAATAATTGCCAATTAGAGTTCTTCCATCGGTGGCGCCTCAGAGCTTCGTGGTCCCGAGGGCCCCAGCCCCACTCCCAGCTCTTCCAAGAACCCTTGCCCCTGCTGAATCTCTGTTTTTCCATTTGAACAATGGAGACGTCCAACCAAAAGGAGTTGTTTTTCACAGGATCTGGAAACAGGATGGCGATGCGATGCGTCTGAGAGATGCAGATTGGGCTGGCAGTGAGGGGGTGGTGGGGAATTCATGGGATGTGTTGAGAGAAAGGACACCTTAGGGAAACTCTTCATCTGGGAAAGCGCTCTTGTAAGGTGATCTGCCTACCCAGTGGCAAAGAAGCCACTGGGTAGAGATAGGGAGTACCTGTTCTGGAGGGGAAACCTCCCTCCCCACCCCACCCCACCCCACCCCACCACCCCGCCACTGCAGTCCTCCTCGACCGACATTCAGGCAAGGAGGGTGCGCTGGCACTGGGCTCAGGGAGGGTCTGGGGGCAAAGAGAAGACATGTGAGACCGCCAGGCGCCCAGGTCTCACCAAGCCTAGTGTGGTGCCACCTCAGAGGCTGCTGGCCCTGTTTGTCTCAAGCAAAGAGGGCACCTGACCTGCCGGTCTGGGGCGGGGAGGAACACTAGTGGGCAGGGGACTTGCACTTCACAAAAGCTGGGAAGTTGAAAAAACTAGCCACAAACATGATTCCTTTCTCCTTCACCACCCAGTAGTCTTCCAGAGCACCTAGGACAGTGCAGGGGTGAGAGGGCGCACTGGGTCCTCCAGGAGCTTGCACTCCCTAAGGGAGAGGAGGAGGAGGAAGTCCGAGGTAAGCCCAGGGAAAGGACGTTGCCCTGGTAATCTCAACGCCTGAAGTTAAGTCCTGACCTGGACTTCCCTAAGGCCTTAGAAGGATGTACCACCTGCTTAAGGGGATTGTGTCCTAAAATTAGAAGGCCTTTACAGATCAGGAAACCAGAGCTCCATAGGTCCCTGACTGCCAGGTGCCATGGCATGAACGCAAACGCAGGCCCAGACAATGGTCACACCCCCACTGTGCAGGCTCTGTTTCTGGCCTCTGCTGCCTCTAGCCCGGCTCCTGGATGCTTGGGGGGCCCTCCTGTGTGCCCAGCAAACCCCAAACACTGCGTGATCCACCCTCTACCCCCAGAAGAAGAAAGTATCCAGGACCAGCCTTACTTCCTAAAGGACACCCTCCTGCTCCCTTCTCCTGGGGTTGGGGGTTAAGAGCAAGACCTTGCATGTAAGGGATAGACAGACAAGCCTGAGAGCACCCACACACACACACCTTTTGTAGCAAGAAGCGATGAGTTCCCTAAGAAGGGCAGTGGGGGCCTGATAGATGTTTCCCCAAGAACCCAGCACATGCTCGGCCCACCCAGGAGAGGCAGTTCCAGCCAACCCTGAGTGTGCCCTGCCCAGCACATTCCAGGGAACCTAGAGGTGCTGATGGTTCTGCCTGGGGAACGCAGTTCTCTTTTGCAAACTGGCGGGCTCTGCAGTAATTTGGCTCTGAAAATTGGTGCCACAGAAACAGCTGAGAGCTGGCAAGGCCGGTGCCCCCGAGGGTCAGCCTGTCAGTCCGCATTAAGATATGCAAAGCCGAGGCGCCTGCGCAGCCGCTGATGCCTCTCGGCCTGGTGCGTAATTGGTGTCAACTGTTTGATTGTGATAATTGCTACTGTCTGGGGAAGTGGCTTCCAGGCCCCAATGGGACAGAGCCAGGTCTGCAGGCGGCTGGGCCCACTACTGGGCCCTGAGAGCTTCCCTGCCCCCTGGCCCTTCTGCCCACTGTCCCCCGACACCTGCAGGCCTGGGACTTCAGAAGGACTCCATTTCAGCCTCTCCCTTTCCCTGAGAGGGGTGAGAAGCTCTGCCTCCCCACCCTCCACCATGCAAACTACATCTCCTGGAGGGAGGGAGAACAGGCAGGTTTAGGCCCACATGAGTCACCCTGTGCCCCACATTTCCCACCCCCTAGGAGTCACGATAGCAATTTCCTTTGGCCACTATTTTGGCTGACCCTCACCAAAGCCTGTGAGGTTGGTCTTATTAAACTCTACTTCAGAGGTGAGAAAACTGAGACCCTGAGGCTGTTCTATGCATTATAGGCTGTGTAGCAGCATCTCTAGTCTCTATCCACCAGATGCCAGGAACACACACACACACACACACACACACACACACACACACCACTCTTCCCAGTTATGATAACCAAAAATGCCAGGACACTGTCGCATGTCCCCACTTGAGAACCCCTGGTTCCAACCCAGCCCCCATGGTGTCAGAAGCCAGGTGTTTGGCAACTATAGTCAGTGTAATTCATTCAATTCTTTCAAAGAAAAATTTCCACAGCACCTATCATTGTAGGAGAAAGCCAAGAGGCCTTGGCTTATAGGGGCCACAGAGATGACTACAGAACCCTTCCTGCTTTCAAAGCTTAGTTTGGTGGGGAAACACATGGAGTTTGTAGTCAGACTGCCTGGGTTTGAATCTCAGCTGCTATTTGACTAAGGGGAAGATCTGCCTCGGTTTCCCCACCTGTAAAACACAGACAGTAATAGTAACTACTTGATTGGCTTCTGATGAGGACTTAACGAGCTGTTGTTTGAAACTGTTTAGAACAGCCTGAAATATAGTAAGCACTCGGTGTTTGTTAAATAAAAAATAATAATAAAGCACTTACTGTCTGGGGGGCGGTGGGCAAGGAGTCTTTGGTGCCTACGAATGAGTATAATGTAGAACAGAATCAGGCAAGGGTCAACCAGAGGCAGCAATGGTAGAAGAAGAAATTCTTCCTGGAAGATAGAGAAGGCCTTGGAGCTTGAGGGGTGGTGGAGAGGTTGAGTCTTCAGAGAGAAGGAAGAGATTAGGGCCTGGAGCCCCTATGCACTAAGAGGTCTGCACTGGTCAGTCACCAAGACAATCCATGTTTCATTTGTAGGCAGTGGGAACAGGGAAGGTGATGGTGCTCCTGAGGGCAGCCGAATTTAAAGCCTGAATGAACTGGGATCCCTGGGTGGCTCAGTGGTTTAGTGCTTGCCTTAGGGCCAGGGGCCAGGGTGTAATCCTGGGGTCCTGGGGTTGAGTCCCACATCAGGCTCCCTGCATGGAGCCTGCTTCTCCCTCTGCTTGTGTCTCTGCCTCTCTGTGTGTGTGTCTCTCATGAATAAATAAATAAAATCTTTTAAATAAATAAAGCCTGAATGAAGACCCTGTCCTCCAGGAAGTCCTGTGTGACCCCTTCAGCCATTTCAGAATAATCCTCTATCCTCTGAATGTCTACAACAGTGCTTTCTCTACTCTCTGGATGTGAAATCAAATAAAGCCTTGTATTATCATTCTTTTCAGCTACCTGCTTTGTGCCAGGCGTATGCAAGCACTTTATTAGTATATTTCAGAATGATTATATCCTTTATCATGATTATTATATTTATCGTGCACCAGACTATAGGCTAATCCCTGGGTGCACTATTTTGTTTAATCTTCATGCAGCTCTACATATCCATTGTGTAGAGGTTAGGGGAGTGAGTTTTGGTGTTTGAATCCAGCTCTAACACTTGCCAGCTATGTAAAGTGGATATACATGACTCCTGTAAGGCTCAGTCTCCTCATCTATAAAACGAGCTTTAAAAAAACCTGCCTCCCAAGACAGCTGTGAGCATCAAATGAGCTCATGGATGGGAAGCACTAACAAATGCCTAGACACAGTACAGGTACAATTAAAAACTTGCTAGAGTGTTTACATGTATTAAATAACAATCACGATGATTAAAATGTGTGGCTATGTGCCTATTTTCTTAACTCGCCTGGATTGGAAAGGGTGTGAGCCAAAGTTTCTGGAATATGAGGCTGAGGCCAGTGGTAAAGGTGGAAACCCCAATGGAGAACAGAGGAAGAGGTGGTGGGGTGGGGAGCAGTGGAAGGTGTTTGGCTTGGGTGCAGGCAATGAAAGAGTTCATTGTCTGCAGAGAACTTCAAAACAATAATAAAATCAAGTAAAGGTCGGTCTGCTTTTTTCTTATCACCGTGTACCAACAATTCTGTGTTAGTGATAAAATACTCTTCCCTGGCAGTGAGGGGTAGGGATGGGGTGGGGGAGGCAGGGAATCTGTTGTCTTATGTTCTAAGCAATTATTGCCTTACTGTGGAGTTCAGCAATACTGTACCTACCTGAGCTTCAGATGAGCAATCTGTGTTACTTATTCTTTCATAAAGATTGTACAGGACTTGGTAGTTTGCTTGAGAACTCTCAAGTGAAGAAATGGAGACAGCCAGCCCCTGACACCTGGGACTCTGCTACCTTCTTCTTCTTCTTCTACTTCTTCTTCTTCTTCTTCTTCTTCTTCTTCTTCTTCTTCTTCTTCTTCTTCTTTCTTCTTCTTCTTCCTCTCCTTCCTCTCCTTCTTCTTCTTCTTCTTTTAAAGATTTTATTTATTTATTCATGAGAGACACAGAGAGAGGCAGAGACATAGGCAGAGGGAGAAGCAGGCTCCATGCAAGGAGCCAAATGCAGGACTCGATCCCAGGACCCCAGGATTATGCCCTGAGCCGAAGGCAGACACCCAACCACTGAGCCACCCAGGTGCCCTTCGGCTACACTCTTCACTTGGAGAGTGGGTTTGTAACAATTCTGAATCCTCAGAGCTCCTGTAGTTCACATCCCTGCAATTACACAGTGGACTCAGAAATAAAAGATGTTGCACAGTGACTGGGAAGACAAAGTATCAGACTCAGGCTGCTTCAATCCTGTTATTATTTACACAAATCATCCTCTAAGGGACCCAGAGTTCTCTCTTTGGGGGAGCTTTCTTTCCTGAGGGGTCTCCCCCCTGCTCTTCAATAAGCCATGAACATCATATTTAAGTAGTAATCAATTACTTTTATCTTTTCTGAACTACAGTACTCATTTTATTATGTATTTACTGGTATAATCATACATATTTTAATAAAAGAACATTTCAACTGATTGTCTTTTCTGGCTGTCAGTATTTATTTGTTATGTATTATGTATTATTACGGTGATGATTTGGTCTATAGGGACATGTGAACAATGACTCACTCAGGGTGTCTGATACTTAGGTAAGCCAATGGTCTGGAAAGGGCGCCCCACAAGGCAACCACCGCCCAGACCCTCATGGTTGCCCCCCCAGGCCCTGGCACTCCTCCTCCTCCTCCAGTGGGAGCATGAACCCCAGCTTCCCACCCAGCTGCCCCGTCCCTCCCACAGCAGACCCCCACCCTGGTCTCCTCTCTCCTGTCCCCAGTCTCAGCTGTGACTGGGTAGGGAAGGTTCTCAGAGGAGCTAATAAGCTCAAGGCCTCCAGGGCAGGTACACTTCAACCCAAGCCCAGCCTTCCTGCAAGATGCCTGAAAGCATCCTGTTCAGGTCCACAGTGTGTTGGAGAAACAGAATCCCAAAGACAGGTGGTGACCAGCCTGAGGTCACCCAGCTGGTCAGTGGGTCAGGGAAGCACTCTGACTCAGCACTCCTGGCCTCCAAGCTGGTGCCCTCCCCTGACACCACTCAGCCCAAGCCTAAAGAGGATGGTCTAGTGATGGGACTGTAGTCCCCCAGGAGGCCTCAGTAGGTGCTCTCTTTGGCCAGGGGGGGCCCATCGTGCAGCCCCTTTCTGAGACCAGAGGAGCCAACGCCCCTGCCTATATCTCCCTCCTTCTTGTTCCGTCTGTGTGAGCTGAGAGCAGGACAGGTGTGTGAAGGAATTCTCGAGAGAGGGGTCCAGTGAGCTGGAGGCATTGGCCTTTCCCTAAAGAGCTGAGATGGGCATTAAGCCAGACCTCTGGCTCCCTTGGCGTAGACTAAGTGGAGTGGAGGAAGAAGTACCCCATGCGAGGCCCACTAGGTGAGGTTGTCCCTCTTTTTCAGGAAAAGGGAAAATCTGGGGTCCCTTCAAGGCAAAGACTCTCTGCATCTGCCAGTTCTACTTCCAGGAAGCCTCTCCCTCCTCCCACCAGCTCTGGAGCCGCAGAGATGGCTGCTGCTCCCATTTCAACCAGCACCAGATCCATTAATAGCATCAGTTTTATTTGCACCAGCCCTGGCTCGCTCCCTGCTCCCCAGGGGCGCTCGATCCAGAATGCCAGGCCCTGCTTCCTTTTCTCCTGGAACACGCTGACTCCCTCCCTTGGGTGCCCAGGGAGTTGGCAGGATAATAACCTGCGAGAGGAAAACTCTCTTCTCCCTGCCTGCTAATCTGCAGCGCTCACCAAATTAGAAAAGGCATCAGGAGCCCATCGGGCTGACTGCCGCAGGGATGTCATGCCATTAACCCCGGGCTGCCTCCTGCTGGTATGGGCAGGGGGTGGGGAGGATGTTTCAGCTCCGGGCCCTTTGCAGCACCCTGCCTCTAAGCAGGAATGAAGCCCACCTCAGGCGCCATTTCTCATCCCCACCTCCACCAGTTGGTATGAAACCTCCACCTTCCTCAACCCCCTCCCCATCCCTACCTCCCCCCATTATCCTCATTGGCACCCCACCCTGTTAGTCGGCACAGATTTCTAGAATAGCCAGTCCAAGCCCCCATTTCACACATGAGAAAACTAACACCCAGGGAGGAGACATTTGTCATCCGGTTCTTCCTTTGGGACCTAGCTCATCTAGCTCTCCACTTGTCCGTTCAGCGGAGCTTGGCAGTGCCTACTGTGTGCTAGGTCCCATTCTAGGCACTGAGGATACAGCAGTGGGCCAAACAGAAGACCAGCCCCACGGAGCTCACAGGCTTCTTCTTCCTGGAGGCTGTCCCTCATCCCTGAGGCTGGCTAGAGGTGCCCCATGGGGAACTGCAATGGTGGGTTGACTCTGCCTTCCCATTAGGCTGAGCTTGTCTTGGCAGCAGAACGCGTGCTGTTCAACTCTGTGTCCTAGGGCTTGGTATGCGGCCTGGCACATTCAGAGGCACAATATGTCTTTACTGAAAGTCATGACTAATGCTTAAGTAGCATTTACTCTATGCCAGGCACTGAGGTGCTATGCACAACGATTATTCTGACTTCAGAGGGGGAAACTGAGTCCCAGAGAGGTTAAGTGACTCATCCAAGGAATCCAGCTCGCATGCAATTCAAAGCCAGGCAGTCTTGCTCCAGACTCCCAGCTCTTAATACCTTGCTATAAAGGAAGGAAGGAATATCACCAATCACAGGGATGCCAGGATTCTCTGGTCACTTGTTACCATGCATGGGGGGCCGAAAGTTCTTTCTTGCACCTGACACAAATCTCTGCAACTGCATATGCCACCCTATGCTTTATTTCGTGACTCCCAAGCAGATAGAGCATACAGTTAGCCCTTGACCTCTGTAAGATCATCTTACTAAGCACAGGAGTCATGCTGGAACTGGACTGGGATTGCTCGGTGGCTCCCAAGTACACATTTCCATCTCCCTGCTTAGGAGTCCTTCTGTCCCAAATTCTACCCACACCACCTCCTCCAGAAAGCCTTCCTGTGCCTACAGTACCAGCCAGAGCAGGAAGGGGTCCAAGCCAAACTGTGTACCACTCAGTCTGGCATAGTCTGGTTGCTCCTTCTAATGGCCTAGGGCAGGGCCCATAGTCCGTTCCAAGTAAATGTTGGTTGCTTGTTTGACTGGCTGGTTCTCCTTGGGCGGTGTAGTAAAAGCCAGGTCTGAATCCCAGGCCCAGTCCTGCTGTATTGAGTTGTGAGACCCAGGGCAAGTCACCCCATCTCTGAGCCTTAGCCTCTTCGTGTGCTTTGAGGGGTTGGATTAGATGGTCTCTGGTTACTTTCCCATGTAAAATTCTAGGTTTGATGGTAAATATCAGTTCCCTTTACAGGTCATTGTGAAACAAGATTTCCTTCCTCGATCATGGATAAGGCTTGTCTGCTTAGAGAGATGATCAAGTGAGGAACATCTTCAAAATGACCTAGAAAGGACATGTCATCTTCAGGGAGGGACCGGGTAGCCTCTGGGAGGATCTTTTTATAGACTCTGGGAAGTGAGAGTGAGCAACAGGAATAACACTGCATCCCTTACTCTATGCCAGGCCCCACTGTGTGTATCCTACATGTTTTCTTGTATTCAGTGCTCACAGGCTCCCTGAAGTGTGTCCTCATGCCCATTTTACTGATGTGGAACCTGAGGCTCCTCCCTAAGCTCACACAGCATGTAATAACTCTCTGAGCGGGTAGTGGGACAGGTGTGCCTGACTCCAAAGATCAGGCTCTGCCCATGGCAGAGAGCTGTGTTCCCTTGCTGCCTCTGGCTGCATGTACCTGGACCATGTCCTGCTGCTGGGCTGGGTGCCACAACATCTGGGTGTGCTCTGGAGCAGGGAGAGCATGTACAGGGCTATCGTGCTCACACTACATCTGAAGAGCCATAGGAGTGTGTGTGTGTGTGTGTGTGTGTGTGTGTGTGTGTGTGTGGACAGAGAACACAACTGAGCTGGGGGAAGATTGGAAGCCCAGAGAGGGAACAAAAGAAAAAAGAAAGAGTTGAAAGAATGCAGAGTGATGAGGATGACAATAATAACAATAATAATAACAAGGATAGCACAAACCTTGCCTTTTTTTTTTTTCCAAGCAGAATGTGAGCTGGAGCAGGGCTGAGGGGATTAATCTCTTAAAAAATAAGTGCCGTGTGAGGAGACAGGCAGTGATTAAGGTTTTAACTGATCAGTCTGCATCTGACAGTGAACCAGCTATTATCTTAACGGAATCAAACGAACATTCAAAGCCGTGCTCAGCCCCAAACATGAAAGGAGATGTCATCTGCTGGCAGCTGGCAAGCCGCAGGGGGAGCTGAAGGGGAGAGAGGGATGGAGGGAGAGGGGAAGAGAGGGAGAGAGAGCAGCATGTCACAGGCGGGGTGGGGGAAAGGGAAGCTGAGAAAAGGAGGAGTGGCACGGGTAGCAGAGCCTGGCTGCCCCACGGCCTGGCCTTCGTCTCAGCTCCAGTGCACTACTGCCGCCACCACCACAGCACCACTGCCCAGTCACAGGGGTGATTGTCCCGCCCCCACTGGGGACCTGCAGTGCCCCTACTTCCCAAGGGAACAAGAGGGGCTGCGAGCGATGGAGTTAGAGGCCCCAGGTGGCACTGCCAAGCTCCGGCTGAAATCTTGCATGGGAGACCAGACTCCAGCCTCCCCTCCACAGTTCCAGTAGACTGAAGGCCCAGGAAATTGTTCTTAAATAAATGAAAGAAAGGGAATAAGAGAAAAGAAGCAAGACCAGAGAGAGGAGAGAGAGAGAGAGAGAGAATGCCTCTGTGAGGCACCTAGGTTCATCACTCATTTAATTCTCCCAGCAGCCCAGCCACACCTGAAAGGGTAAGCCACTTACTGCAGATTCCACATCTTGAATGAGGCCAAGCTGGGGTTTGGGCCCAGCCCTCTCTGGCTCCAATATCTCCACTTTTTTTCACCAGAAAGGGGGGTAGAGAGCAGAGACAGAACAAGGAAGCACAAGGCCAACCTGGGGAGAGGCGCTGAGATCTCTGTTCCTTGTGTTTACGCCTCAACATTAAGCAGATGCCCCCTTCAGGTCCCACTTTCCCAGAGCAAGGGTACTGGGTGTGGCTTGCCCTGAGTCCCTGGCCTGGAGCAGGACCTGGTACGTGGTTTGTGCTCATGGAGTATTTGTCAGAGGACGGGCTGAAGGACGGGCATGCTCTCAAGGCCAGTCTGGCAGAGGCAGGATGGACAGACCGAGCTGGTGCTGGCCCGGGGTCTGCTCTATCCACTGCCGCTCTGACCACTGGAGAGGCCTGAGAAAAGGATGGGCAGCAGGGTCTTCACCCCCAGGGATGCCAGAGGGAATAAATGCTGGGCCTGGGGTGGAGCCGGAGACTGGGAGAGTGCTGGAGGGAGAGAGAAAAACATTGGAAGAAAAAAAAGGTTTAGAGAGACAAAAGTAAAACATCTGAAAAATCCAAAAAATGGAGTCACACACAGGGGCCCTGGACACGGGACACTTATTTTTCATGTGGACCCGGTTTTCCAACTCCACTCCCCTTTCCTTCCCGGCTCTCGCCCCTTGAGGAGACATCTGTCTCTCCAAGAAAATAGACATATGGCCTTCTCTCTTCCCTCTTTGTCACACACTCAATCTCTCTCTCACACACACACACACAAACAAATACACTCTAACACAAATCCACCTCCCCCTCAACACACACACACACACACACACACACACACACACACACACACGTGCATGCGGAGAGCCAGTCGGTGCTGAGTCCCTGTGCCAGGTCTGCCACTCTGGACCCGCAGGCCTGCTCTGGGCCACAGCCCCCGCCCAAAATTGCTGTCTTTTTTGTTCAGGTCCACATTGGGAGGCTAGCCGGGGTCCAGGCCATTCTCTGTGGTCCTGCCCCTTCCTGAATGCAGCCTTTAAGCCTGCACCAGAAGGAAGGAAGCCAGGGCAGCAGCCAGCAGCCAAGGATGATGGGCCAAATGGGAGGGTCCCCCCAGAGCTGCAGTGATTCCCTCCCCACTCTGTCAGTTGCTGCTCCCCTCACCCCTGCCCCCACCTTGAGCAGGGTTCAGGACATGCCCTGTTCATGCCTGAAACATGGCAGTAGCCTCCAAAGCCATCTCACTGTCTTGGATCCACCAGTATACCACTGCCAGGGGTCTCTCTCTAAGACAGCCCAGGTGGCATCCCTCCCTCGTTAGAGACCTATCAGAGCCCCTGTTGGCCTGGAAAGATCAAGTCCAAATTACCCTTATTTAGTAATGACTGGGCTTGAAGGTTCTGCACTCTGCCCCCCCCCTCCTCCCTGCCTGAGCTTCCTCTGCCCTCCCCCAACGCCTCCCCCTCCACAGCCAAGTCGTGCTCTCTGTCCCTGAGCACAACTCACACATCCTCCCACTTTACAATGCAGCCACGGCCCCCTCTGCCTGGAGACCTGTCCCTCCCTGCCACCTAGCCAGTCTTCTCTCTTTAGGGCTGCTGAAGTGACCCTCAAGGCAGGTCAAACACTGTTCTAGGCCCTTTATAGGAAATGACTCATTTACCCTTCTCTTGAGCCTTATGATAGACACCTTTTACAAAAAGGAAACTGGGGCTAAGAGAGGTTAAGCGTCTTGCAAAGATCACACAGACACATCCTGAAAGTGGAAGAGCTAAAATTTGAAAACAGGGAGTATGGAGCCAGTCCTGCCGCTCAGAGGGGGGATCCCTCTCTCCCTCCTCAAAGTCTCCACTGGCCACCCAGCCCCCACGTCCAATCTCTTTGCCCTCCAACTTCCTCAAGTATGTTATCTGTACCTCTCATGGGCTCTTAATTACACAATACCTTGAATTAGGACTTTGATCTCTGTGTGTGTTAATTTTATCTCATGAACTAGATTATTTATTATCAGGAGTATAAACTGTTTTTGCCATTACTTGTGTAGCTCTGCAACCACCATTCCCCCCACACCAGTTACCAGGCACAACACTAGACATAGGGTTAGAAATAAAAATAGCTCCAGCTAACATGTAGTGAGTGCTTGCTATGTGCTGAGCCCTGTTCCGAGTACCTTCCTTGGATTGATGTAGTTATACTTTGCAGACAGAAAATTAGAAAAATTAAGCACATTTCTTGCTCAAGGTCACGCTGTGTATGGTAGCTTAAATTCCTTGCCATTCCCCCATGAAGAAAGAGATTTATTTCTTTACCCCTTGAACATAACCAATAATGCAGCAGAAGTGCAGCTGTGCCACTTTTGGGCCTAAGGCTATAGAAGACTTGGAAGCTTCTACTTTTTGTGCTTCTGGGAGCTCCACGCTGCTGCGTGCAGCTAGAGGGGACCACGTGGAGAGGTCTTGAGGGTGCACAGGGAGCAAGAGCACGGCCACCCCAGCATCCAGATCAGAAGATGCTGATCTTCTTCTGGACCACTAAGAACACAGAAGAACCACTAAGCTGAGCCCAGCCAGCCCAGACACTAGGAGAAAGAGCATGATAGTTGTTTTAAGCCACTCTGTTTGGGGGTGGCCTGTTACACACCAACAGGCAGGTCCTGTTATTATTCCCATTTCTCAGAAAAGGAAGAGATGGAGGGATATGGAGGCTACATGAATTGCTTGCCCAAGGTCATGCAGCTTTGTCAGTAGAGAATAGGAGCTGAGGCAAGGTCCCAGGTCCTTGAGACTCAGAGTTTGGGGAGAATGACCTTTTGCAACAGGACACCCTCAGTTAGTGACCAAGGCAACAGGTGCTCATGGACTGGGCACAGCCCCCAACCAACTGTACTCTGTGAGTAGACCAAGGGGTGGTAGTCCGGGGTTGCTGGGAAAGCAGGACTATGAACAGCACTCCCCAGATACCCTCGTTGATCTATTTTCTCCATAGAACATCCACAGAAGCTTCTCTTTGAAAAATGTGTTCTCATTTTCAAACCACTGGACCAGATCACCTCTCAGGCCCCTTCTAGCTCTGACATCCCAGGACTCCATGAATGAGCGATGGGAATGAATGGAGGGCAGCTGATCAAATTGCTGGGGTTCTGCCTGAATGAATGATGTGCACAAAGAGGGACCGAATCCATGAAACACTGACCAACCTGGAATGCAGGGAGTTCTGGAACCTGGCAAGACAAAGATTGTGTTAGGGAGGAAGGTGCTAGAGGCATCCACAGGAGTGGAAAAGGAGGGAGAAGGGTAGGCCCCAGGGAGAGATGTTGCTGGGGAGGCAGTGCAGGTCCCTGGCACCCACCATAAGAAGAAAGAGTGGCATTGGGTTCAGCACATGTGCTCTGGAACTAGCAGGTATGGGTGGTATCTCAGCTCTGCCCTTTATAGGTGCAGACCTGTGGCACTAGTTTTAAGCACACTGCACCTCAGCTTTCTCATCCATAAAATAGACATTATGGAGTAGTTATCTCATAGGGTAGGCATGGGGGCACATGAAATAATGCAGGTAAAAAGCATAACCCAGTGTATGGCACTTAGGGAGTACTTGATAAATGGTAGCTGTGGCTTCTTTTTAGGAGACCCAGAGTGACTTGCATTAGCTAAAGCCCCAGTAGCATAGCCAAGCCCAGGAGGCCCAGAAAGGTACCCTCTGCATGTCCCCAGCTAGAGGTACACATAGGATGTGCATTTGGGGAAAGGAAGTAGGAGACGTAAGGCAAAATCTGAGGCTGATGGGGGCTTAGAGCATCATGCAGAGAGACAGTAGTGACATGTGCAGGCACCCAGACATCTCCAAGCTTGCCAGGAGCTGGGTACTGAGCAACAGGCTGCGGAGGAGACAATTTTAGGGCTGGGGCAGGGATGCCACCCCGACAGGGATGTTAATGAGGTCACACAGTAGAATAAGCCACCTGATAAGGATGGGAATGGTTGTAGGAGACTCAGATTCCATTCCACCCTGAGATCCACCAGGAGAGAGTCATCCCTTTGGCTTTTGGGGGTTCCCAGGACCTTGTAAGGATTAGGTGGCTCATGGCAAGTGAGGCCAGGTCCACGATTGACACAGGACAGAGCTCTCAGGTCAGAGAGACAGCGTTCCCTAGTGGCTGAAAGCACAGCCTCCGGAGCCAGGTGAATGGGGTCCAAATCCTGATCCTGCCACTAAGTAGTGGCAAGACCCTGGGCAAGCTACTTACTCTCTCTGTGTTAAATACTGTGGAGAAGTCATGGTTCCTGATTCCATGGTATGCACAATCCAGCTGGAGAGACAGATGCTCAGAAAAAGCTTGTCATTGCCATATGTGGCAGGTGACACACCCATTCACAAGACGGTCAGTGCCGTGCGCTGGAGCTAAGGGGATATCAGTATGTTCTTGGAGAGGTCTTCATGGACCATGGAATGCCACCTGGGTTAGGAGAAATGAAGGGGAAGGTATTTAGGGAGAGGAGAACCTAGAGATGGGGATGCAAATGGTCTGCGCCATGGGAGCAGGAGGTGGGCCCCGGTCAGGCGGGGGTGGGGGGGGTGGGGGGGGAGGCTATGGCTGGAAGGGCCCTAAGGAGCCAAGCATCTTGAAAAGAAGTGGAGAGGTTTGATGCTCCCAGCTACATCCACTCCCTCTGGGCTGAGGCAGGGGCAGGGGGCACAAAGATGAGTCAGGAGGACTCACAGGTGCCTCTGCTGAAGCTACACCCATGCCTATAGCCCCTGCCAGCTGCCCTAGCCTCCCTGGGTCCCCAGGGTCAGGCCATTACAGGGTGAGATTTATCATGGGCAGGTGTGCTCCAAGACGGTATATTATCCAGGATTATGAACTGTAACAGGATAATCTCTCTAATGTAATTCAAGCTCTCGACATGGCTTATGGCTCCTTAATGTACCTCAGACTGAAGAATTACAAGAACATTCTCCCCCAAGCTCCCCATGTCCCCTCCCTCCCTCCTCTGTCAACCCCTAAATGATTTAGGCAATTGCCTGAAGCCAGATCTTGGCATTTAGTCATAATTCAGTGCAGTTCAGTAAACATGATGGGCAAGGAGCTTTCCCTGCCTGCCCTTTCTCTGAAAAGCCTCTCTTTCCTCCTCTGTCCAAATCCATCCGCTTCCGCCACTCAGGGACAGGCTGGATACAGGACAATCCAGAAACCTCAGTTCCCTGGCACTCACCCCAAGATACCCTCCTGGGCACCCAGACTTAAGCTGCCATGTTTGGGCTCAGGGTCCCCAGTTACCCAGAATGATGATCCCCTGAACCTGATACCCTCCAGACTTAGAAGATAAGTCCAGAGCCACAGAATAATGTCAGAGCCAGTGACATCAGGAACATTCTGGTCCTGTGATCAACCTGTAAACTCATACTCCTCAGGGAAACATTCAAATCTTCTGCAAGCCATCCCAAGAACATTTTCCAAATTTTATTTTGAAAATATCATTTTGCCCCTTCTGGGAAAAACAAAATCCAAAACCTTCCCCAGAGAGCTATGACCTCTACAGTTGGAAATCCTCATCTAACCTAGCTCCTTTCACTGTACAGGTGTTGATCTAGTAACCCAAATGGGTCTTTCTAAATCACAAATTATGTTTCTTGAGCATCTACTATGTGCCAGGCATTTTCCTAAGGACTTTACATGATTCATTCAACATTCATTCATTCATTCATTCATCCCAACAGTCTTCCAGTAGGTGTTATTATTCTCCATTTACTGGTAAGATAACTGAGGCTCAGACAGAGTAAGTTGAGGCCATAGATCTGTTCATCTGGAAGCCAGGATGTGAATCCAGGTAGATTAGCTTCAGAGCCTATGTTTCCAACCACTGCCCTACACTGTGTAGGGTCATATAGCTCTTGAACCCCGAATCCAGCGTGGTCTATACTGAGCACCCTGCTTATGTAGCGATGGGACAGGGCAGCAGGGTCTTCTGGCTCCCAGACACCATCAATACCTTTTCACAGTGGCCCTCAAGCCCAATCCTTAGCGTGGTAAGAAATCCAGGCTTCCCCTCCACCAGCCAGTGGGAAGGCTACTTGAAAGCCCCTCAGCTTAATGCAGGCAAGGAGCCCCCCTTCCTCTGCTGCATTCTCTGTGCCCATCCCCCATCTCACCCCTTACTTTAAACATAGAGCTAGAGGCCCTTCCAGGCTGCCAGGATCCAAGGGAGGCAGGAGAAATCTCCCCTGCAGTAGTAGGGATGGGCAGGTTGGGAAGAGTTCCTCCTAAACTCTGCTCATTAAAAACAAGGCAATCTCATGGGCAGATAATGATACCTATCAGAGCCTTATATATCCTCGGCATTGGTTCTTCCCTAATGCTCTCCTTGACCTTATCACTTGGTCCTTTGGTGACTCATTATTCTCATCTCCAAAGTGGGCTAATAATAGCAGCAAGGATTAAATTAGAAGATGCAAGTTTAAAAAAAAAAAACGCTTTGGATAAAGCACTCTATACTTGCCACTGCAACACACACACACACACACACACACACACACACACACAGACCCCTCTGGTTGAGTCGGTCATTTAGTTATGGATTTAGTTGTGTCCCCATGCTCAATTCTGCACCCATAGCCTAGTAAAAAGAGAGAGTCAGGTGAGCTGCCCATCTCTGATCTCTGCATCCAGAATAGATTAGCTCTGAGGTTATACCAGCCATGCTGGGCGCAGGCTTGGCATCTAAGAATCTTTGTCCTGGGAAAGACTGCTACATAGAGGGGGACACTGACAGATGTAAAGGGAATTGGTAATCTACAGCGTTTGTTCATTGAAGTGTAAAAGGTGCATAGGACACTTCACATAATGGAATGAGCACCAGCAGAGGAGTATATGGACACCTGAGTCATGGTCCTGCCTCTAAATTTCCTTTCCCTAAACCTCAGTTTTCTCATCTGTCAAATGGGATGTGGGAAGAGATCTCAGGTCTCTTCCAGTCTAACATTCTGTTTTAGGGCTTACTTCCTTGGCAGATTGCCCCTGCCCCTTTCTCAGGTCTTCAGATTTTTCCTCTTCGCCTTTTCCTGCTCCCTTTTTTGTGGTCCCCCGGGGGTGCCTCCTCACAAGCCACTCTTCTTGCTCAGAGATCTGTTATTCCAGGACGTGCCACGAGGGGGAGCCTACATTTGGATGTCTGGGGTCAGGAGGGACGCCAACTCAAGTGTAAGGCTAGGGAGGTAGCCAGCCAGTCCCAAGGGGCCCCAAGACCAGGATTTAAATAGTAGGTTGAGGGGCCTGGGGATGGGGCTATAAGCCACAAAGATCATTCTCTAAACTCTCAAAGGACTGAGTTCCTGCTTAATGGTATTTCTTGTCCTCTATGATACAGTTTTAAGTGCATATAATGGCATTATTTCATTCATCCATCCATCTAGTCTGTGAGTCACACAAGGCAGGTGGAATTATCTATCACCTCTACATTTGGGAAAACTGAGGCCCAGAGAGATTCCAGGCTTACCCAGGGTCACATGGCCAACTTGGACCAGAGCTGCTGATGATCCAAATCTCCTCACCACTGGCCCAGGTCCCTGGGCCTCCCCCAGGGCCACGCCTCAGGCCAGGCACACAAGGGACCTTCAGGGAAGCTTCTTGAATGAATGAGTAGGCCCTCTGAACTAGGGTGCAATTTCCCTGGAGTAAGCCTTCTCTGCCTTACATTGTTCAGCACAGGCATAGCTACCCTCTGCTCTAACCTTCCCAAACCATAATGTTCACTTGCTACCATGTTACTTCCATGACCAGGAAGTGTTGGCACTGTGGTCATGCCCCTGCCAAGAGCTCCAGCCTCCTTTTCTTATCTTTCTAGTCTGACTCAGGTATGTCACCTCCTCTAGGAGGCCTTTTCATCCCCTCCCACTGTGGGAAGAGCTCAGATCAACAGTCAATTATTGTTTAGAAATGATTAGATATGAGTCTGAGTTTCTCCACAAGAGATACTGAATCTTATTCATCTTAGACTCCCAGTATCTATCAAAAACCCAAGTCAGCCATCAGACACCCATCTTAGGTACTGTCCCCTTATCCCCTCCACAGCATTAGGAATCACTGTGCATCTACCCTGGGGACCTTCATAAAAAGGCATTTTAAGCATACACGGCCTGAACAAATGATTGATTGATTAGCGTTCCCCTCCCCTCTTACCTCTCCTGATCCTTCAAGTATTGGGAAAGGTAACAATTCCATATTTCTGGAGATCTTCAGGCCACCTTCGGCCCCTCTAAACCACCAGCTCTCCACACCTTTTGGGGATATCTTCTACAGCCAGCTTCCCCAGTCTCAGCTTCTCCAGGTGACCAAAAACCTTCTGGTCAGAGATGGTCCATGGTATTGAGAGGAAGGGGCAGCCCCTTCAGTGAGGGGGGGGGGGCTCCTCTTCCACCTCCTCCTATTAACCAGCTTTCTGCAAGCAAGCCTTGCCTCTGTCTCCCCTCCCACAAAACCTGGCCTACACTTCCCCTCCCTCCTCTCTCCACCACATCAGATGAAGTTGTAGAAGACCCTGGATGGGACATTTAGCAGGTAAGGTTTAGAAGGAGCCATGGGACACTCAAAGCACAGGGAGACTTTCACTGGATCCAACTCACCTGTGCAGGTTGGGCCCAGGGAGGGAAGGTAACCAGTTCATTCCATTTACTCATTCATTCAGCAAATACTTACTGAGTGCCTGCTATGTGTGTAGCCCTGTTCTGGGACTGGGACTTCTTTTGAAAGTCTCTGCCTTCATATCATCTACAGTCTAACAGGAGCAGACAGACAAATCAGCAGGTAAATACGTAGCATGTTACACGATGATAAATGCTACTGAGAAAAGCAGGGGAAGGGAGATGAGAAGCCTGTGTGTATTGGGGGAGGGAGGGTCAGAGAAAACCTTAGCAAAATGACAGAGGAAGCGTTGTAGGAATCTAGGGAAAGATAGGTTCAGGCAGAGGGAATAGCAAGTGCAAAGGCCTTGAGGCAGAAGGGTCCTATCCTGCCTGTGGAACAGTGAAGAGGCCAGTGGTACTGGAGTGGAGTGACTGTGATTTTGGCTTTAAAAAGATAACCCTGGCTGCTCTGCCGCTAATGGACTGAGGGGGACA
Source organism: Canis lupus baileyi (assembly GCF_048164855.1). Taxonomy (NCBI): domain Eukaryota; kingdom Metazoa; phylum Chordata; class Mammalia; order Carnivora; family Canidae; genus Canis; species Canis lupus. The sequence goes on along the minus strand of NC_132844.1, from coordinate 62,433,834 downwards.
AAGGATGCAGAGGGACAACTTAGGAGGTGTTATAAGATTCCAGGCAAGAGAAGATGGTGACTTGGAACCGTGCGGGAAGTGGGGAAGTGGTGAAGAGAAGCAGATTCTGGACAGATTTCAAATTCAATGTAAACAAGATTTGCTAAGGCATTTGGATGAATGATGACAGAAAAAAAAGAGGAGTTGAGAATAACTCCAAGATTTTCTTCCCCAGCAACTGGATAGAGGAGGTTGACCCCTTTCTGGGATGGCAGAGACGGACAGTAACAGATCTGGGGGGAAAAGATCAGAATTTCCCAGCTGGACGAGTTGAATTTGAGATGCTCACTAGACGGTCAGGTGGAAATAGGAAACAGGACTTACAGGTCTGCAGGTCAAGAGAGAGATTACGGTAGAGCTAAGAGAATAAAAACAAAATCTGAAATCTCTGGATTCCCAGAAGAGCTCTTTCCAGAGGGTGGAGAGGACTCTCCCCGGCGGGTTGGAGGAGTTAAATACCTGCGCGCAAAACCAAGGGCGCACAGAGAGGAAATACGGTAACCCCGTGCGCGCGCGCCCCCAGCCCCAGGAACTGCAGGAGGTCGGGGGACCCCGCCGCGCCGGGAGAGGGGCTGGCTGTCCCATCCAGGGGCGCTGGGGTGAGGCCGGAGGGGGCCCAGGGCTCCACTCGCACGCATCGGGGGCGGGGCAGGGGCTGCTCGGACTCGGGGGCGGATCTGCACTGAGGTCTGGGTTTCTTCTCTCAGCAACGGTCTTGACTAGTTTCCTTGAGCCACCGTCAGATATTTATTTAACCTCGCAGTTCAGCCTCCCGGGGGCCCGCAGGGAGGGATGGAGGCAGGGAGGGGAAGGCCGGTGGAGATGGGGAGCAATAGGGAAACATTTCCTTCCCTCTGCACAGGCTGAGGCTGCCTGGCTCACTCGTGCAGTCCCACCCCGGGCCCCCAGACTTTCGGGGGTCAACCGGCCCCTTGGGTTCCAAGAGAATTCAGTAATCACGCTAGTCCACCTTGGTGGATTTAAGAACGAGGAAACCAGGGTGGGATAACTTGTTGAAGGACCTAGTGAGCCTGAGGCCAGGTGGCCAGTCTCTGGGGTCCCCCATCCCTTGTCCATCAAAGGAGCACCCGTGGTGCCAAGACGACTGGACAGACATAGGTAGGTTCTGTGCGAAGCCCCAAAGTTTGTCAACCTTGTGAGTTTTGGCTACACGCTTTACCTCTCCATGCCTCCCTTTCTTTTTCCTCTGGAAAAGGCAGTCATCACCCTTACCCTGCCTTCCTTGTCTCGTTGAGGGACAAATAATATTTTTTAAGAAGATACCAGCTGCCAATTGCCGAGCTGAGCGGGGATGAGCCTGACCCTCCCTGCCCTGGGCTCCTCGCACCGGGCTTACTGTCTCCCCAGCTTTGTACACCCTGCCGCTTGTCTGGTTGGCAAGGATGAGAGCTAGAGGGAGGAGCGAGGGGAAGCCAGATGGGAGCCCCCCAGCCCCCAAGCCACGGTCCCCGCCACCGGCCCAGGGGTCAGAGCTGGGGGCACTGGGGGAGGGGAAGCTGGGGGCCAGGGGGAGCGGAAGTCCCCCTCGGAGGCCCCACTTCCCCTCCCCCACCTCCCCCCCGGCCAGCTCCGGGGCAGGTGAAGAGGGGACCGGGCTTCGCTCCAGGTGGCGGGGCAGCGACGGGGGTGGGGAAAGGCAACAATAGCACTTTTATTTGGGACTGTTTGGCTCTGAGCGGGTGGGCGGAGGACGAGGCGGCCAACAGGGCTGCGGGGGAGGGGGTGGTCAGCGGCATCTGGCTACACACCTGCTCCTGCTTAACCCTGTGCGTGCTGGGGCCCAGCGCGCGGCGGGGGAGGGCGGCCCCACGGCGGGGAACCGGACCCAGGCCGCGGAGTGCGCGCGGGCCAGCCTGGCCAGCCTCCTGGGTCCCTGGCCGAGCCCAGCGGTCTCGGCGCGCGCGGGAATGGGGATCCCTGGGGACCGTGGGGATGTCCCGTGCCCTTGGCTGCGCCCCTCGACCTGCACCGGCCTCTCGGGCACAGTCGGTGGCTCCGGAGTGCGCCTCCGGCGCGCCCGCGCAGCTCGGGAGAGAGGGAAAACGGGAGGTGGCTCCAGGGCCTCGGCGCGGATTCCCCGCCGCCCTCGGGCCATTCCGGGAAGCCGGCCTTCCGGAGGCGGCGCGGCGGCCACGGCCATGCCAAGGGCGCGGGGCGCGGGGCGCGGGCCAGGCCCAGCGGGCGGCCGCCGGGCGGGGAAACGAGCGCTGGGCGCGCCCTCCCGCGCTAAACGCTTCCAGGCGCGGCGCTGCAGGTGAGCCGGGGCGCCCCGCGCACCCCACCCGGCTCCCGGCCTCGCCGACGCTCCCTGGCGGCCGGGCGCCCGGCGGTGGAGCCCCGCGCTGCACCTGCCCGCGCCGGGACCCTGCGCGCCCGCGGTACCACCCCCTTCCACCCGGGGCTGGCGCGCTTGCCCGCCGCACAATCGGAGCTTGTTTGTGGGCGGAGGAGCCGCGCCGGGTGCGGCGGCCCCGCGCCAGCCCACTGATCCCATAAAATATTATTTGTGTTTAAAAATTCCAGTAATTGGCTATGCAGCCGCTTTTTCCGAGCCCCTTGCCAAGCGCAGTAAAATCTCAGTCCGGCTGGGGTTATTTTCATCATGCAAATTCCCATTTCTGTAAACAGGGTTAAGGCCCCTGGACGAGGCCGGGCTGGAACCAAAGAAAAGCCGGAGGATGTGTCAGACTGGGTCTCCATTCCTATGATGACCTGGGTAATTGGGGAGAGCTATTCAGATATCCCCCCACCCCCACCCACCCACCCACCCAATCACTTTTCCTTGAAGACTAGGGCCTGGACGGTACTGGGTAAAATCTCTAGTTTCCTTCCCTTTTCCTTCCCTTTTCTCATCTGAGTAACTTACATCATCAAATCATGGAAGCCTCATCCATTCTCTCTCTCTCTCTCTCTCTCTCTCCCCCCTCCCCCGCCTCCTTCTCTCTCTCTCTCCCTTTTTTTTTTTTTTTTAAGATTTTACTTATTTATTCATGAGAGACACACAGAGAGAGAGGCACAGACACAGGCAGAGGGAGAAGCAGGCTCCATGCAGGGAGCCCTACGTGCGACTCAATCCGGGGTCTCCAGGATCACACCCCGGGGCAAAGGTGGTGCTAAACCGCTGAGCCACCCGGGCTGCCCTCTCCTTCTCTTAATCACAGGAGCAAACTGAGGCTCAGAGAGAAGGGACTTGCCCAAGATCACACAACAAGTTTGTGCTAGAACCTGGGCTCGCACAGAGCTTGCCGCGACTGCCTATCCATCAAGAACCCCTGTAGGGCTTGGAAGAGGAGGCAGCTGGTGCCCAGCGCAGCCAGCACAGAGCCCCAGGCCTGGTTCTGGGATGCTGACTGTGGGCACAGTCACTGGGGGAAGACTCCCTCCCTTTCCAAACATACACACTTCCTGTCCCTCAGGATCTGGAGAGGAGGAGGAGGGGATGGGGGAGTCCCTGCCAAGGCCTTGGAAACCCTGAGTAATGGGCAGGGGAGCCTCTGCCCTGCTCCACCCAGTGATGGCTGCTGTCTGCAGCAGGGAGCAGGAACCACACACGTGGGAGGAAGGGATTTCTTAAACAGATGCTGAAAGAGAGCCCAGATTCTGAAGTTGGCAGGAGAATTGGGGCTCAGAAAAGAGTAAATAATTTGTATTATTTGTAATATAATATTGTCTTATATGTAACATATTATTGCTATATTGTATTGAGCATTTAGTATGGGCCAGGCACAACTTCACAATTTGTCTCATTTTAACCCCTACCACAAGCCTAGGAGGCAGGTATTACTATTCTAACCACTTTCTTTTTGTTCTTTAATCAAGAAAGTACATTTGCAAATAAAAGCAATAGTTCCAGTGCTTGAGAATTTCTAAAGGTCAGCTTCTCCCAGGATATTGTACCCACTTTCCAGGTGAAGATACTGAGGCTCCAAGAGCTTAAGTCACTTGCCCGGGATTGTCAGCAAAGAAAGGCCTTTCTGGGGGGAATTTCCATAAATGGAAGACCTCTGGGTTTCCTTCTTTCCCTCACCACGCCCAAGTTTTCATGCCAGCCTCTTCCAGCTTCCCACCAGCGCCCCTGCTAGCTTTTGTGCCGGTTACCTCCTTACCCTGGGCTCCCTTCTATTCTCAATCTTCCCCATCACCTCCTCTTCTTAGAAAGCTAGGCCCCTGTGCCCCAGAGGTGAGGAATATCTGTGTAAATAAATTCACCTGCTGCTGCACTTAGACTACTAACCCAGGCAACTTAAGGGAGAGAAAGTTCTAGAGCTCTTTGTATAACAACTAAAACTCTTCCCAAGAAAAGTGATTGTGGGCTTAATAGTGCCTCCTCTATGTTCATACACACACACACACACACACACACACACACACACAGACACACCCCAAAAGCAAGAGTCCCAGTTGTGGTTCAAAAAAAGGAAGACATTTCTAGTAGTTCAGAATTATCTTACAGCAGAGAGTGAGCAGCCTTGGGAAGAAAGGAGCCTCCAAGCGCTACAAATGGCCTGGCACAGGCTGGAGGTTCCCTCTTCAACAGTGGCGCCAAAGAAATTCTTGGGTCCCCTTTGGCTTACTTGCTCGGAGATCAACTCTAACCCTAGAATTCCAGCTACATTACTGTACAAATACAGGTCCTATTTGTAATCAAATGGAATTCAGAGTTAGTGTGTAACATTTCTTGTCACTCTCTGAATCAAAATACCATCAAGGTGGCTGATGTCAATGGGAGAAGGAGAAAGAACTCAGCTGAGCAAGTAGGAAGATGACTTGCTGGTGTGGGGAGGGCTAATGTGGTGGCAATGTTGGGGGTGCAGAGGGGAGGTCCATGTTGAGAAAGCAAAGAGAAAATGGAAAACAGTGTCTGGTGGATTCTGGGGACACCTGCAGCTGAAGATTCTAGCTTGGGGAAATATAAAAGAAAACCAGTTCCTAGAATCCCAAGGGCCTAGCAAGGGTTTCTACAGGTCTCACCTCCCCATTGGAGCTCATCTCAGCCCTCCAGATTTCCTGCCTTCAAGGCTTGCTTCCTGCTCAAGGGAGGCCTTGAGTGTGTTATGCTCAGGTGAGGGGCCCCCTCTTACCCAGCATTTTGAGACCTGGACATGGGTTTGGGGACCCAAGGGTGTAGGAAGGATGCTTCTTCCTAACCCCAGGACCTAACACCCTCCTTCCCAGAGCCCATCACAAGAATTAATTAAGCTACTGCCTCATCCCTCGGGGGAAGAAAGAGCTGCCCAAATGAGCCAAGGACTCCATCTGTGAAGCAATCTTGGCACAGGATCTGGGGGAGATTGGAGTGCAGTGGACTTCCAAGGAGCCTGCTCAAGCCAGACTTGGTGAAGCCACACTGACTTCTTGGGGTGTCTGACCCATGAATATGATGTCACCTGGGACTGGGAGACATGGCTGGCACTCTTGGGCTCATTTCTTTCAGGACCTTGAAGGGCTGACACTGGACACCTGTTACCTCACAGTCCTGGTCTTCTTCTCCCACCCTCAAAGAGGAGATGATGGAGTGGGGTGGGCGCCGTGACTTGTCATCCACTTGGCAAGTGAATTTGGAGATCCTTCTCAGGGACAGGCAAAATCAAAGATGACTACAAGTCCTAATCTGTGAGGAAATTCCAGGTAGGAAGAAAGATATATACAAAAAGGAAAAAATAACCCGCTGTGGCACAATAAGGATCTCAATAAACATAGCTTGCACACCAGGCATGGACTCTGGTCAACCATGAGAGAGGAGCGACAGGCTACGGGCACCTGAGTGAGGAAGGCTTCAAGGTAAAGGGCAGGCAGTCAAGCCTCTGAGCCAGCCTTCGGTAGAATTTCTATCAGGCTGAGAGCGAGGTCACAAAGTATCCTGGGTGATGGGAACATCAATCAGTCTGCAATAGACAAGCCTAAAGCAGGAACCTGGGATGAGGGGGTGAGCTGGGAGATAGAAGGGGAGATGGGATGGGATTCTAATGCTTCCTCCCACACCATGATCTTTTCTTGATCCTGGAGGATCCCTCCCCTCCTCTCTCACTTTTTTTTAAACAAAAGGTGGGTGAACTCCTTCTCCAAACTGTGTCTGAGACCCCACCAGCAGAGGACATCGGTGGCAAAGGAGAGGAGGAAACACCAGGGTATGTGCAGCAGGACATCATCCTTGCCTTCTGCCTGTTTGCTGCATCTCTCTGCCTCTGACTCCTACTCAGGGATCCTGGGCTCCTCTCTGTCCATCTTTCTGCCTCTGTCGCCCTCAGGAGTCCCCAGCCACTGCCTCCTAGTACCCATTTCTGCCACCGCCACCTCTTCCTGTCTCCCTCTCCATCCTCACCTGACTCTGTTTCCCCCTTTGCTCAGGAACAAGACTCTCTCCTCCAAGTGCCCAGGCCACAGTTGGGGTCAGGCTGTGTGGTAAAATGTGTGTCCCTCTTCTTCCCCCTCTCTGGGCCCCACTTCTCTGGGCACATCCTGAGAAGGAAGGCGATGCTCCATCCCTGGGCCAACCCAGCCACCTGCTCTTCCCCTCAAATCCTCCCCCCTTCCTCATCCAAGGAGGGCCCACCTCTTTTGGGGAACAGTCCCTCATGGAGCCTCAGCCAGCTTCCCACCTGATGGTCCTCAAGAAAGGGCAATGGATTCCTCCCAAGACCAGACAGACTCCAGGCCTCCTCTGAGGAATCTGACACCTCTCAGGCCTGGCAACAGGATCCCAGTACCAATCTGGTCTCTGATTTTTATCAAAAGCCCCACCAGGAACTCACCTTTCAACATGCACCTTCTGCCACCGAGGCCTCCTTGGGTACACATGACAACTCCTCACCCTGCCCTCCCTTCAAAGTAAATATTTTTGCTGGATTAGGCAGAGTCTGCCTCTTTTCTCTGTCACAAAAGAGAGGAAAGGTGCAACTCTGAGCTCTTTAGGATGCATTACTTCATTCATCTTCACAGTGGTCCCAAAAAGTTGAAAATATGTCTGATTTTTTACTAGGCAACTACCCCAAAGATACAAATGTAGTGATCCAAGGAGGCACCTGCATCCCAGTGTTTACAACAGCAATGTCCACAATAGCCAAACTGTGGAAGGAGCCCAGATGTCCATCAACAGATGAATGGATAAAGAAGATGTGGCATATATATATATATGAATAGAATATTACTCAGCCATCAAAAAATGAAATCTTGCCATTTGCAATGACATGGACAGAACTAGATAGTATTATGCTAACTGAAATAAGTCAATCAGAAAAAGACAATTATCGGGGATCCTGGGGTGGCTCAGTGGTTTAGCACCACCTTCAGCCCAGGGTGTGATCCTGGAGTCCCGGGATCGAGTCCCACATTGGGCTCCCTGCATGGAGCCTGCTTTTCCCTCTGCCTGTGTCTCAGCCCCTCTCTTTCTCTCTGTGTGTCTCTCATGAATGAATAAATAAAATCTTTAAAAAAAAGAAAAAGATAATTATATGATCTCACTCATAATATGAAATTTAAGAAACAAAACAGAGGAGCATAGAGGAAAGGAGGGAAAAATAAAACAAGATTAAATCAGAGAGGGAGACAAACCATGGAGACTCATAACCATAGGAAACAAACTGAGGGTTGCTAGAGGGGAGGTGAGTGGAGAGATGGGGTACCTGGGTGATGGGCATTAAGGAGGGCACGTGATGAGATGAGCACTGGGTGTTATACACAACTGATGAATAATTGACCTCTACCTCTGAAATTAATAATACAGTATATGTTAATTAACTGAATTTAAATTTAAAAATGAAAAAGAAAATATGTTTGATTTTGTAGATGAGGAGATTGAGGATCAGAGAGATGGCTCCTTACTGAGGTGGCATAGTGAAGACTGGGTCAGGTCCAAGTCTGAAGCCCTTTCTCAGACTCATCCCTTTCTCAGAGCCCCAAGGGATATCCTGGAGGCAGATCAATGATGGTACCATGGACAGGAGAGGGGAAACTGGCAAGACCTTGAACTCTAGCATATGGTGCAGTCAGTTAAGTGTCTGACTCTTGGTTTTGGCTTAGGTCATGATCTCAGGATCAGGATCTCAGGATTAGGCTCTGAACTCAGTGAGAAGTCTACTAAAGTTTCTTTCTCCTCTCCCTCTGCCTTTCCCCCAGCTTGCGTGCTCGCTCGCCATCTCTCAAATAAATAAATAAATAAATAAATAAATAAATAAATAAATCTTTTTAAAAAAGACCACCACCACCACCAACAACAACAACAAAAACAAAGCCCAGTTCATAACCAATTGCAGTATGTGGACTTAATTGAAATCCTGATTTAAATATGATGAAAGAAAGCTCTATCTGACACAATTGAAAATTTGAACCCTGGATATTTGTTGATAGTAGAGACTTCATTCTTTTTTAAATATTTTATGTATTTATTTATTTATTTATTTATTTATTTATTTATTTATTTGAGAGAGAGAGAGAGCACACAAGGTGGGGGAGAGTCAGAGAGAGAGGGAGAAGCAGGCTCCCCTCCCAGCAGAGAGCCAGACACAGGGCTCGATCCTGGGACACCAAGACCATGACCCAAGCCAAAGGCAGGCACTTAACAGACTGAGCCACCCAGACTCCCTACGACTTCATTTTTTAATAATATAATTTTTAGAAAAGTTTTAGATTTACAGCAAAATTGAGAAAATGGTAGAGTTGCCATATCCAGTTTATCCTATTGTTAACATTTTACATTGACATGGTGCATTTGTTACAATTAATAAGCACTGATACATTATTAACTACTGCCCATAGTTCATTCAAATTTCCTTAGTTTTTACTTAATATCTCTTTTCCACGCCAGGATCCCATCCCACATACCACATTGCATTTAGTCATCATGTGTCCCTTGGCTCCTCTTGGCTGTGACAGTTTCTTAGACTTTCCATATTTTTGATGACCTTGACAGTTCCCAGATGTACCAGTCAGGTATTTTGTAGAATGTCCCTCTATTGGAATCTGATGTTTTTCTCATAAGCCTGAGCTGTGAGTTTGGGAGAAGAAAATCACAGAGATAAGTGCCACTTTTGTCTCACCATATACTAAAGGGTGTATACTATCAACACGCTAGTGTGCTTATGACTGCTGGCATTGACCTTGATCATCGGGCTGAGGTGGTATTTGTCAGATTTCCCATTATAAAGTTATTCTTTCCATCCCCCCTTCCATACGTGCTCTTTGGCAGGAGGCACTATGGACAGCCCACACTTAAGGGGTGGGAGGGTTATTCTGTCCCTCCCTTGGGGGCGGAGTATAAATTATTCGGAATTCTGCATGAGAGATTTCTTCCTTTTCCCCTATTTATTTATTCGGTTATTTAAATCAGCATGGACTCAGGGATATTTATTTTATACTTTGAGTAATCCAATACTACTATATTTTGTTGCTTAAATTGTTCCAACTTTGGCCATTGAGAGCTATTTTAGTTGCCCTCTTGTCTCTCTGACATATCTCCATCAATGTGGAATTTTTGCTTTTGCTTTTGTTTTGCTTCACTTAATCACATCCATACTTTTTGGCACTATAAGACACTCCAAATTCAGCTGGTGACCATCTTGTCCCAGTCCTAGAGTCAGCCACTTCTCTAGGGAGCCCTGGTTCCTTTTACTGGAGAGTAGTATTGGAAACCTAAATCTCGGTGCTAGGTGTACTCATGGATGCCTGGGTTAAAGACTTATTTTAATGTCTTATGTGACCATGGTATTGAGGTTAGTTTTTAAAGAGCCCCCTTTTTTTAGACCATATGAAATATTTATGGCTGAAATATGTCTGCAATTTGCTTCAAAATAATGTGGGGAGAGATGGGACAAGACTGGCCATGAATTGCCCATTGTCAAGACTGGGCGATGTGATCCATGGGGTCTCTTTATACTGTTCTGTCTACTTTAGTATATGTTTGAAATGTCTGGAGTAAAATTTAAAAATAATAAAACAAAGCTCAGCCCCCATCACCTCCTCTAGAAGCTGTTCTTGATTACTCTCACATGGCCTGGTAGCTGTTCCTTCCTCCTGCTGGGCATTTCTATCCTTTCTGTGGTAAAGCCTGCTCTGTGGGGGTCCAGGGCTTCTGTTCACTGCCAGCCCTGAGGAATGGAGGACCTCCTCGGAGTGATGCACCACGGCAGCATTCCCCATCTGGGGGTGCTCAGCACCAGCGGCGGGGAAAGCTGCCCCTGCCCCCCAGCTATACCCAAGTGCTCCCTACAGTGCTGACAGCATGGTGCCAGGCATTTTCACAGGCACTTTCTAGTTACTCTTCATACAGTCCCAGACAGTAGGCATTATTCTTACACCGAGTTTACAGATGAGGAAACAGAGATGAAATGAGTCACAGAACATCCCTGACCATTCTACAGGCAGAGTTGGCCTCTTCTGAACCTATCAGAGGGAGAGGAGATCTGTGAGCTAAGGGTTTTCCATCTGCCCCTCTGATTCCATCCTCCAAACCCTCACGCTTTCCTTTGTCCCTAGCAGCTGACCCCTCTGGACAGCACCACTCCGCTCTCTATCCTCTGGCTTCCCTTTGGGTTTGGCCAGCAGAAGGTCAGAGGATGGAAGAGAGAAGTGGGATGTTTGTCCCCCCACAACCACCCCAGCATCCTCTCTGCCGTAAAGACTCGGCAGTGGCTGTCCCCCCATTGATGGCCCATCCTGGGAGACAACCCCTCCTATAGCATCAGCACTCACCAATTATGCTACGTCTCCCCTTCCCTTCCATGCCCTGCTTGCCAACAGCTTCCCACAGGGCATTTGGCATTTTCACTCCTTGTTGGTTCCCTGCATTAAATGCTCCTCGGCACCCTGGGGTGGCGTCTTGCGGGTACACCTGCGTCCACTGAAGAAAACTCCACTCTCAGCTGATGGTCACAGAAGTCCTAGCTAAATGCCCTTGGCCACTGTGTGGAGAGGAGACGAGAAGGGTCCAGGGCAAGGGTTGGAGGCAGGAGGAGTTTTGCCTTAGGGCAGAGATCTTTTAATTTAATAAATATGCTGAGTGTTGTATTCTCCTTTCTCTGTCATTGCCCCCAGAGTCCCTTTTGCCACCTCTGGTTTTTCTTCTTCTTTCTTCCTCTCTCTGCCCCATTTCCAGTATCTGTCTGCATGAGCCCCTGGCTCATCCTTTGCTGACTTACCCTCTCATTGTGACTTGGTATCTTTCCACACTTCCCCGCCTCTGATAGTCTCACCTGTCTGTCTCTCCCTCCCTCCATACCTGGCTCTACTTTGGTCTGCTCCATCTCTATCCATCACTGCGTTTACTCTGAAAATCTCTCTCTCTTTCTACCTTCCTGCCCCTAGTTTGTCCTGTCTGCTTCTGGCTGGCTGGCTGTCCCTCTCCTGTCTCCTGGTCCTATATCAAGCAGGATCCCAACAAGAAAGCAGGTTCACCTCCAGTTGGTTCAAATGAAAAGATGTAAAGAAGGAATCTTTCCAGAGTTAAGGAGAGGAACCAGGAATGTTGAGGCTCCAGAGATGAGCAATATGGGCATGCCATTAGCACCCTAAATTGGAGGGGTCAGGGGTGCCAAAGTGCTGTGTGAGTCCCCTGAAGGCTGGAACCTGGGGGAAGGGGCTTCCCTGCAGGAGCTGCAGTCTTGGGGAGATGCAACCACACAGTGGTGTGAGGGTCCCACTCCAGCCTCCTTGCTGGCTGCTCCCATTGTCTGGACCCAATAGGAAGCCAGAGGGCTCAGCCTCCCTGGCACAGAGCAGAGCAGAGAAGGGTAGGGAGCAGATAGGCCAGGGACCAGGGACAAACAGGATAACCAGCATATTGGGTGCCCTCTTTAGGGTCTTGGTTGAGCAAACCCTCTGGTCGGCAACTGCCAGGGCAGGCTCTTGAAGCCCTCCAGGGAACCAGTGTCTGAGGAGCTGAGGTTGGAGTTCACAGCCCTGCTCTTCACTGTTAAGGCCATACATTTCTCAAAGTGAGAAGGATGCTATGATCAGCTGTCCTCTTCTTCCTAGGCAATCCCTGCTTTGCTAGTGTATCAGTTAGGATTAGATTTCTGCAAGTGTCAGAAAATCCAAAACAACAGTTGCTTGGAAAAGATAATAGTTTATTTCTCTCACACATACAGAAGTCCCATGTATAGGAAGTTCAGAGTCAGGGCGGTAGGTTCACAAAGTCATTAAGGATTCAGGCTCCTTCTATTCTAGTCCCCTGTCTTCCTCAGTACATTGCTTCTGCCTCATGGCCCAAAAGGGCTGCTCAAGCTCCAGCCACCCCACTTTCATCCCAGTGGGCAGCAAAAAGGAAACTCAAAGGAGGATTCTCCTCCCATTGAAGAAGACTTCCTGGGAGCCCCACACACTTTCACTGACATATCATGGGCCAGAACCATGTGTGGCCATACTGAGCTGCAGAGGAGGCTGGCAAATATAGTCCTTCTGAGCAGGAACACAGGCAACAAAAGAACTGATGATTCTATTACCAAGGAAGAGGGTGAGAATGGCTACTAGAAGTTTCCGCCACAACTTGAACAGTGGGTGCTGTGGGATTTGGAGACACTGAGGAAGCAGAGGGAGGGGGTGCATGTAGCAAAGTTTAAGCAAAAAGAAGACAGTCTCTCACCCTGTCCTTCCTTTTCTCAGGAACTTTCTGCAGCTGCAGCTAGGGTGGGCTTTCCTCCCCTTGTCCCACTTGTGGCCACGGCTCACAGTTCTCACTGACACAAAGCACCCCACATGGCCAAGACCGGCAGCCACTTCTCTGTCCTTAGCTTCCTCCACTTGCCCTGCATGCACAAGGAGGGAAGGAGGGAAGCTGTTGCTCTCCTGAATCTCCCAGCGCCAGCGTGCCCCCCACCTCGCCCCTGCTACTCACAGCCTAGGCCCCCCTCACTGGCTGTTGCTGGCCTCTCTTTAACCCTCTCTGGTAGGGCTCCCCCCGTGCCCTGGTTGGGTGCCCCCGGTGGTCTCATCCAAGATCAGAGCTTTGGAGACTCTATTGTTCAAGACCCTAAGACACGGTCTCTAGCCCTAACCTTTCCCTCCAGACTCATTTCAGTAAACATTCACCTCCTAGCCGCACAGATACCTCAGTCGAAACAGAACCCAGGGTGCTGCCACTCTTCTCTATGCCTCCTTTCATCAGCTCAGGAACTGGAGCTCACCTCACCAAAAACAAAATGCTCAAGTCCTTCCCATTCTCCTCACCCTCCCCTGCAACCCATCAGCCAGTCCTGCGAGGCACACCTCTCCCTTGCTCCCAATCCCACTGGGGCCACCCCAGGCCAGCCTCTGCTCCAGCCTGCCCCCTGCTCAGCTCTACCGGGCCCTGCTTGCTGCTCATCCCTTCCTCTCAGAGCAGCAGGGAGTCGGGAGTGCCAATCACATGGGATCACTCTTCTCTTCCCAATGACCCCCAAGGGACTTACAGGAGAAACTCAACTACTCCCCGTGGCCAATAGCATCCCAGACACACACACACACACACACACACACACACTAGGGCCTCTCTCCTATTCCCGCTGTATCTCTATGACTCATCCTTGTTTGCTTGTTGCTCTCTCTTTTCTAAAAAATATTTTATTTCATTTATTTGACAGAGAGCGCATGAGCAGGGGCTGGACGGCAGGCAGAGGGAGAGGGGGAAGCAGGCTCCCTGCAGAGAAGAAAGCCCACTGCAGGGCTCCATTCCAGGACCCTGGGATCATGACCTGAGCCCAAGGTGGATGGGCAGGTGCTTAACCAACTGAGCCACCCAGGCACAACTCCCTTCTTCACTTTCTTTTCTTTTCTTTCTTTCTTTTTTCTTTTTTTTAAGGTTTTATTTATTTATTCAAGAGAGACACAGAGAGAGAGGCAGAGACATAGGCAGAGGGAGAAGCGGACTCCCTGCAGGGAACCCAATGTGGGACTCAATCAGGACCCAGGATCATGACCGGAGCCAAAGGTAGACGCTCAACCACTGAGCCACCCAGGCGCCCCTCTTTTCTTTCCTTTTCCAGTTCTGCAAACAAGCTAAGACCTTCTCTGTCCCATTACCTCCACACTATCTGTCCCTCCTTCCTGCTATGCTCTCTCCTGTCCCCTCTCATCCTACAGGTCCCACGTCCATGCCATGCTCTTGGGCAACCATCCCTCCTGGCCCCTTGTTAATTGTCTTGCAAGTCTTTTGCAGCTGTTTTATATATTCATTGTCTTTCTGTATGTGTCACTTCACTACAACACAAGCACCATGAGGGTAGGAAATGCAGCCATCACCTTGACATAGTGGGTCCGGTAGAGAGGCCTTGGCATGTACAAGACCCTTGGCAAGGATCTGCCCTAGATCCCTAAATGAATCCTCTATCCTCCATCATGCCTAACTCACGGCCAAGGTGACCCCTGGCTCAGCAAAGATGCTGTTGACCATTACGTACTGTCTTCATCTAGCCCCAAATATGCCCAGAGTTTTCCAAGGGCCTCAGCATGAGGGGTTCTTTGGGCTTGCTCTAGTCTGGCTCTCATGGAGCCAACTCTGCCTTCCCTGTCTCTCCTGCTCTCCCCAGGGACTCCCTCACCCACCCCACCGCACCTCATTACACACATGGGCACCCACTCACCAACAAGCCTGGAATAAAGTATCACTTATAAAATCCCTACTAGGTGCCAGGCACAGCTAGTCTTCACATTCAGCTCTAGAGGACAGATTAGAAAAAGATGAGATTTTCTTTGAAATGAAAAGACATGGCCCCAAAAAATGGAATAATCTGCACAAGACCACAACGGTGAGTGGTAAAGTTGGATTCAAACCCAGGGCAGCCTGACTGACCCCTCAACGGCACCAGGTTAGTAGGTGATGAGAAATTTTGAAGCCACACTTCCCTGTAGCATGCTTACCCCACCCCCATACCCTATCTTGCCCTTCAGCTCTAGGTTCCTAGGATAAGGAGACAGGACCCAATAGTTAGAAAGTGTGGGAGGGGAAGGTCAAGGTGGTGGTGTAGGAGAGTATGGAGAGTAAGGGGGTTTGGCTTTGGGCAGGGACAGAACTGTGGCTTCAGGGGGGTGAGGGAAAGGAGGAGCAATAAGAGAGGTGATGGACAGACAGGTGGATGGGGAGGTTGAAGCACCCCAAATTCTGAATGCTTCTGTCTTCTTGCCTTGCCTATCCCACAACTCTGCTCCAGAGATCTGACGTGTCCCCTTGGGCTGGGGAGGGAGGTGACCATCCTCCATCCCCTGCCTACCTGCCTGCAGTCCCCCACAGCCTATCTGCTAGGGAAAGGGTCCCCAGGAACTGAGGCATCTGTGCTGCAAAGAGAACAGGAGGGCAGATGGAACAGAGGTAGTTCTATTCATCTTCAGGAGAGAAGGTGAGGATAGAGGGCTTGGCAGCCAGGACACAGAGAAGCTGGAAGGTACAGCACACATCCAGGTGAGAACTGGGGTTGTTGAGCCGCGGCCCCTCCACCTGACAAATGAGGAGGGGCTCTGGCCAACGAGAGCAGGGCCCAAGAAGGACGACTGTCAGGAGAAAGTGCCCCCCCACAACTAGCCCAGTTCGGCCCAGCCTGGGAAGGGAAGTAGGAAGGGGCCCCATCACCAAGACAGCCTTTGTACAGCCAACTTCTAGCAACGGAAAAAGCCCCTCTATAATCTGCAGCCTCCTGCTCCCAGGCCTGATGGGAACTGGCCCCCTTCCTTGGGCCTCAGGCCTGCAGAGTAGGGACAGTGGGAGGTGCGCTGCCTCCCCCACATGGGCCACCACCAGGGGCAGCTGAGGCGGGCCACAGACTCTTCTTCCAGCCCTGGTCCCAGCACGCCTGAGAGGAGCGCGGGGAGTCGAAGGGCGAGGTCAGGCTGCCCCCTGGCCTCCCTGATAGCTCTTCTCGGGGCTAGAGGCCTCCCCTGCCCTGAGGGTCTATCATCTCACCCCCACAGTGACTCTGTGCTGCCCTCCCTGTCTTTTTCAGACACCCTCCTCCCACATGCATGGGGGGAAAGCTCATGGACACCGGACTCGGAAAAACTCCGCTTGAATCCTGATCTTGCTTCTCAGTAGCTGTGCGGCCTTGGGCAAGTCTCTTAGCCACTCAGAGCCTCAGTTTCCCTGTCTCTCAAAATCATAAGCGTGCTAGCTAGACTCACCTCATGATGCCTTAATGAAGATGAAGTGACAGGATGTCGGGGAAGCCCAAAGCACCTCACATTCTCTATAGCTTCTCCCTTTTCCAGGGAGGTGAAGCCCAGGGAGGCTTCCCGAAGGAGGTGGCTGGGCAGGGCCCAGGTGCCGGTAGGGGTTGCTGTGCATGCGCAGGCCCATCAGGACCTGTCGGGGCTGTGGGGAGCCTGGTGTCCGGCCTGGGGAGGACGGTGTAGCGTCTGTGCGCTAACACCCACCCCATCTCTGGTCGCCCTCCACCCAGGACGAGATTTGGGCCGCGCCTCCCGGGTCTCTCCAGCCTGAAGGCCCCCGACCCACCCCAGGGCGGGCTGGTCTCCCCTTGGGGGGCCAGGGCCAAGAATGGGCGCGTCAACTGGGGCAAATTAACACGTAGGAAAACACCCCAGCACCTGGAGAAACAGGAGCAGGGGCCGGGGGAGGGCGGCCAGAGCCTTGGAAGTCAGAGCCCGAGCGGAGCGATAATTCACCCGAGTGTCCGCGGCCTCCCGCCCGCTCCCCGCCCCCGCTGCTCGGCCTCTGGTTTCAAAGGCGGACAAACAGCACAGTGTGCTGGTCCCGGCTCCCTCGCTAAATCTTCCTGTCTTCAACTTCTTGTAACTTGAGCCTGCAGAGCTGACCCTCCCTCGGAGGCCTAAAGGGTACTGGAAAGAGAGGAAAGGCAGTGGGGAGGGGGGCGAGTAGGAGGGGGGAGGAGGGACAGGAGGGAAGGGAGGAGGGGGGAGGAGGGAGAGGAAGGGAGGAGGAGGGACAGGAGGGAGGAGAGGGAAGGAAGGAGGAGGGACAGGAGGGAGGGGAGGAGGGAGAGAAGGGAGAGGAAGAAAGGAGGGAAGGGAGGAGGAGGGACAGGAGGGAGGGGAGGGAAGGGAGGAGGAGGGACAGGAGGGAGGGGAGGAGGGAGAGAAGGGAGAGGAAGAGAGGAGGGAAGGGAGGAGGAGGAACAGGAGGGAGGGGAGGAGGGAGAGAAGGGAGAGGAAGAGAGGAGGGAAGGGAGGAGGAGGGACAGGAGGGAGGGGAGGGAAGGGAGGAGGAGGGACAGGAGGGGGAGAAGAGAGAGAGGAGGAGAGGAGGGAAGGGAGGAGGAGGGACAGGAGGGAGGAGAGGAGAGAGAGAGAAGGGAGAGGAAGAGAGGAGGGAAAGGAGGAGGAGGGACAGGAGGGAGGGGAGGGAAGGGAGGAGGAGGGACAGGAGGGGGAGAAGAGAGAGAGGAGGAGAGGAGGGAAGGGAGGAGGAGGGACAGGAGGGAGGGGAGGAGGGACAGGAGGGAAAGGAAGAGAGGAGGGAAGGGAGGAGGAGGGACAGGAGGGAGGGGAGGGAAGGGAGGAGGAGGGACAGGAGGGAGGGGAGGGAAGGGAGGAGGAGGGACAGGAGGGAGGGGAGGAGGGGGAGAGGAGAAGGGAGGGGGTGGGCAGAGGGATTCTGACCAATCCCACTGGGGCCTCAGCCCTCATCCATTCCTTCTCCACCAGGCAGCCTCTGAGCCCCATCTTTCCTGGTGTTGAGGGTGGAGGATGTCCCAGTGGGGCTCCATGTCGCTGTAGAGGAAAGCTTTGCTTTCACATGCACTGCAGCTTTGGAGTGATTCTAGATGCTTCTGAGCTTGAACTGCATGTGTGTGTGTATGTGTGTGTGTGAGTGTGTGTATGAGTGGGGGAGGCTGTTATGAGCTCACAACTCGGCATGTGGAAAAGTCATTTTCTGGCTTGACTTCGGGGCAGGCAGAGATGGGGAGCAAGGCATTGCCCTCCACACCCCCGCACCCCCCTCCTTCTGTCACCCCCAGGGAAAAGTCTAATCACATGGGAGGACCTTCCCACAGCCACTCCTGACCTGAGACAGTGCTGAGTGAACTGCTGCCAGCCCAGGGCCCTGTACAGCCCTTCTGACAACTTGGGATACTGGGAGGGTGGTCTTGAACAAGCAAACCAGAGGACCCCTTTTCCTCTTCCGGGTTTCAGGCAATGTGGCCCCTGGTGGGATTTTCAGCGGGAGGTCTTGCTTCAAGGCTGGGGTAGTTGAGGGCTCTCAAAGCACTAGGGAGGGATGCCTGGTAGCTCAGTGGTTGAGTGTCTACCTTCGGCTCAGGGCGTGATCCTGGAGACCTGGAATCGAGTCCCACATTGGGGTCCCTGCATGGAGCCTGCTTCTCCCTCTGCCTGTGTCTCTGCCTCTCTTTCTGTGTCTTTCATGAATGAATGAATAAACAAACAAATAAAATCTTAAAAAAAATTCAAAGTACTAGGGAACTGGAGGTTTCCAGAAGGCAAAAGACATTTAATTAATGGCTAGATGGGAGAGGGGTCAAGATCAGATTGGTGGGGGCAAGGGTAAGAGCAGAGGTGAAGGGCAGGGTGAGGGCTGCCTTTGAATAAGGGTAGGCAAGAGAGTAAGAGCGAGGTCTGAGGGGAGAGACATCTAGCATGTCACAGATGGGGTGAGTGTAGTGGCAGTCCTAAAGTGAGGGGTGAGCAGAGAGCTGGTGTTAGGATTCAGTGTAGGGAAACGTGTTGGGACAAGGCATGGTGGTAAGTGCCGAGTTCATTCACGGCATTATCAATCAACAGGTATCACCTGAGCACCCCCCATATGCTGGGCTCTGTTCTACTTGCTGGAAATATATGGCAGTGAGCAAAACACAAAACTCTGCTCCAAGGTTACATACCAGGGATGGAGGCAGCTAATAAGATAGAAAAGTGAACAAATTGTGTATTAGATGGTGGTAAATGCTGGTGCCAAAGCCAGGAAGGGGGATAGAAGGTGATGGGGTAGGTATCAGCTTTTTTAACATAGCCTCCCTGAGAAGGTGACATCGGTGTCTGGACCTCAAGGGGGTAGGGAAGCCAGCCAAGCAGCTATCTTGGTGAAGAGCCTTCTAAGTAGAAGGAAGAGCAGAAGCACACTCCCTGCCAGCTAGGTGCGAAAGCACCTTCAGTGTGGCGGGAGGGGAGAGGGCCAGGATGGTAGCACCTGGGGGACTAGCTTGGGGGGGGTTCCTGCGTCAGCTCTGTCTTCTCCCTCCGAGTCACATGGAGGCAGAGGCCAGCATGAAGGAACCCCGTAGAATGAGGAGACCACATGGGGGGGCAAGTGCAGTGGGCAGGCCCCTGAGACCCGGGGTTGGGCTGGGGCATCTGGCTTCGGGGCCTCCCCTTGGCTCAGCCAGTATCCCCCCTCGTCCAAAGCATGAGGCACCGCCTCACTAGGCGCTTGTCTTCAGGAACTTTGTCATCCACCCCCCCATTTGTTTGCTAATAAAAAGATGGAGGGGGGGGCTGCTGTCTGCCTTCTCGGGATCGCTGGTGTTCTCCTTCCCCTCTCTCCCCTGCCTGCTTCCTCTCCCGCTCCCTTTCTCTCCCCGAGAGCTGATGCAGTTAATTGGAGCGTCTTGAAAGTGCACATTAACACACACAGAGCCAAGGAGACGTCTTGGCAGCGAAATATCATTATCACTTCTTGAGCTCCAGCCAAAATCCCCTCGCGGTCAAAACACAATTCTTTAAACTAAACAATTAAGGATTTGTGCAAGTGTGGCTGCCATGAGGTATCAGGCTGGGAGCGGCTGGCCCTGCCAGTGTCAGCAGAAGTTAGCAACCTGCTCCACGCTCCGCGCCAGGTGATGGGCCCGGGGACTCGGGGAAGGAGGGTAAAGATCAGGCCCGCAGCAGAGGCCTGGCCGCCGGGAACAATCTGCCCTGTCCCCACATCTGGCCAGCCACAGGTTGAAGACCCCAGAAGAAAACATGGCAAACAAGTCCACCCCCACCCTTCACCCATTATAGCGATTCTGGACTTAGCCAGAAGCCAGAGAATTCTGAAATGCCAGACCCCCAGCCCTCTCTATTCCCTGCTCCCACCAGCCCGTCTTCAGAAGCGCCGCGCCCTGGCATGAGGATCACAGGGCTCCACGGCTCCAGGGTGGCCGAGACCTGGTTAAGCTCCTCTGATGCCTGGTGCGCTGTGTCCAGCACTCTATCACAGGGCCCTCGCCCCTCTGCCTGGAGCCCAAACTCATGCCCGCCCCTCTAGCTCGGCACCATGTGATACTCCTCACATGCAGGGCCATGCACACTACATGGCCCTGTCTGAAGCAGAGAGGTGCTGGGGCACCCCCACTTCTGCCCTGCCCCAATTGTGCCATTTCCAACCTGTGCGGACCTCAAGTGAGGACTCTGCATATGGTCAAGGGGTGACATCTGGGCTGTGAATCTCCCTGGTGTGTTGCAGATCAACCAAGGTTATCTCAGGCGAGTCCCCGCCTCTTCCTGGGCCTCAGTTCCCATGTCTACACCAGAGGGTCTGAGCTTGATAGTGAAGACTCCTTCCAGTTCCAGAATGATGATACGCACCATCGCAGGGTCCGTGGAAGTGTTCGGGCAGCAGGCTCAGGAAGCCTGCTCCTTCTACACTTGGAAAAGTTCTGCTCATGCCGTGCATTTCAGCAAACCAATTCAGATGCTTGCCATGCTCTGGGCAAAGGGAGCTGGGGAGCCCAGGGAAAGTCCCTCTGTCTGCAGTTTTAAGTGTCTCACTCTAGACTGTCAACAAAGCTTGAGTCTAGTGAAGCAAAGGCTCTGGAGTCAGACAGCCTGAGTTCAACCCCAGCTCCCCACTCATTAGCCTATATGACCTCTGGCAAGATGCTTAACCCCTCTGTGCCTCAGTTCCCCCATCTGTAAAATGGAGCTAACCATAGCACTCACCTCTTAAGGTTGATATGAGGATGAAATGAGTTCAAATATGGAAACCAGAGAAGTGCCTGGCTCATAGAACGCACTTGATGAATAGTACCTACTATTATTTCCATTACTGTGGCTTTTCTAATGAGAAATGAGCTTATCTCTAAAGGTGGTATCTTAATTAACCATACTTCTCTGCATTTGTGTTCTTGTGCAGACCACTCCCATATTAAAGCTGGGACAGCCCGGGATAACCGATAGAACTTAACAGAAGTGATAAGTGATACCCTGTGACTTCCAAGGCTAGGCCAGAAAAGGCTTTTCTGCCTGGAAGCCTCGACAGGTTCACTGTCAGGCACCATGTAAGAAATCCAGCTACCCTTAGCCCACCATGCCTGGGGGAGGCCCAGCCTAGCCACCTGGAACAGCCTCAGGGAGAGGGAAAAAGAGGTGCTTGACTAAGCACCCAGCTAGTCATGTGAGTGAGGAAGACAGCCCCGCAACCAGCCCTCCCATGGCCCCAGCCCAGTCCCACCTGCTCCCTGATCAAACCTCAAAAGAGAACCCAAGGAAGAACTGCCCAGCTACGCCCAGTCAGCCCACAGAACTATGACAACTAAAAATAAATTTTCATTTTAAGCAACTGAGTTCTGCGGAAGTTTGTTCCACGGGAATGGAGTGAGGGCGAGTCAGACTTGGAAAGAACCTTGATGATTCTAATTTGAATCAGATCCCAATCAGATCATGATGTCCCCTGACTTCCCTTGCCCTCTCACAGTGGCTTCCCATCACATTTTGAATGAAATCCAGAGGCCCCTCTAAGGCCAACCAGTCCTTACATACTCTGTGCCCCCTTTCTCTCTGACCCCAACTCCTATTACTTGGTTTTCCCCTCCTCTGCTCCCAGCACTCTGGCCTCCTCATCTGTCCTCAACCGTGCCATTTTGTCTCCTGCCTCAAGCCCTTTGCTAGTGCCCTTCCCTCTGCTGGGCATGCTTTTCCTCCTTATTTTCTCGCTGCTCATCCCTGTACTTTATTCTAGTCCCTAATCAGATGTCATCCTGGGGGAGGGGCTTTCTTGAAATAGTGCCCCATTGGGTCCTTCTAATCTCTCTTGCTCTCCCCTTCTCTGTTTTATATCTCCTCAGGTTAATCCCTAATATTACATTACACATTTACTCACACATGTCTCTCCCTCCCATGAGAATGTCAGCTCCATGAGGGTAGGAATTTTGTTTGCTTGGTTGGCCACTGAGCTCTGGGGCCTGGAACACTGCCTGATACATAGTAGGTCTCAATCAACAGTTGGAGGATAAATAAAATGTCTACATCTCAGAAAAACGAAACCTAGAGATGGGACAGGCACTTGCCCAAGGTCACATGGCTACTTAGCCGGACCCTATCCCAGGGCTCTCTCTTCTGCGCTACCCCATGCACTCCCACATCCCCCAAAAGGCCTCTCCTCTCTGTCACTCAGGGAGGCCGATAGCCCTCAGCTCTTCCAGTTGTTTCTGTCAAACGGTATTTACAATAAACTTTGTTTGAACTTTTGTCTAAGTGATAATAATAATAACACGATAATTATATGGAGTATAACATACAGCCAGCTGTATTTAATTAAAGCTATAATTTCACTAAGGGTTTCTGGAAACAGTAAACTGCAAGAGTTGTACCACCCGCACCCCTGTGTGGGGCCTGCATCCGCAGGGAGCAGGATGACTGAAGCAGAGGCCCCAGAAGCCGGAGTCTGCCAATGGGGTCCAGCTTCCAGAGTCTGGGTGCTCCCATCTCAGAGCCATGCACAGCGTAGGTCTGCGGGGCCCTCAGGCCAAAGACGAAGTCTGGAAACTCTCAGAACACGTGCACCGATTTCTTCTGACCTTTGCTGACTCACGAGAAAGTAGTTTCTTTCAAGACATCTGGAATAAAGGACTCAGGAGCCCACAAGATAACCACTAGGAGCAAGGAAGATGGCTCTTAAGGCCAGGGACCCAGGCTGTGGGACAAAGGGAAGGAACCGGTGCAAGCTGAGGGAGAAGAGGGCAGGCACAGATTCTGTCAGCAAAGTTCTGTTTGGCGCATACCATGCGCCAGCGCTGCTCCCGACACCAGGATTAAGGAGACCTGGGTTTTGCTCTACTGAGAGTCTGGTTGAGCAAGGAGGCAGCCTTATATACCAATCACAGGAGGAGCCTCCCTCAAGAGAGGATTGGGTCATCCAGGGGCTGGGTGGGTCATAAGGATTGGGTCACAGAGTCCTGCCTGTGGGGCCAGAGTCTGCAGGTTTAAATCCTGGCTCTCTGTTCTTCGCTGGGGTTTCCATTTTACCTCTCTGGACCTCATTTTTCCCTTCCGAAAAATGGGGATAATAGTACCTACTTCAGTGGGTTATCATGAGCATGAAATGAATGAATCTGGGTCAAATACTTAGGAGAATAGTAGAGAGGCCAATAAATGTTAGCTGTTATCATAGGATATTTTGAAGAGCACCAAAACAGGGGGAGTCATTTTGATCTGGAAATAGGGTGACCAACCATGCTGGCTTGGATGCAGAACATTCAGTCGTAAAACCAAGACAATTACAGGAAAGGCAGATGTTGGCCAGCCTACCTGGAAAGCCAGAGTAGGGTCTCAGGGAGAAGGCGAGGTTAGAGCTAAAGATGACCACGACCAGGCAGCCCGGGTGACTCAGTGGTTTAGCGCCGCCTTCAGCCCAGGGTGTGATCCTGGAGATCCGGGATTGAGTCCCAGGTCGGGTTCCCTGCATGGAGCCTGCTTCTCCCTCTGCCTGTGTCTCTGCCTCTCTCTGTGTGTCTCATGAATCAATAAACAAAATCTTAAAAAGAAAAAAAAAAGATGACCAGGACCTAGTTCACAGATGGTAGACAATACATGGAAAAGGAAGGAACCAGGGGTTCAGACCCAGATAACTCATGAGCTCCCTGTGTGACCCTGGGCTAGTCACACTGCTTCACTTCTCAGAGATTCTGTTGACCTATCTGTATAGCCTAAGAGGGGACTGCTGGCTGTCTGGGGCCCCTTGCCAGTCTGAGATCAGAGGAAGCTAGAGCTGAAGGAAGAGCCTGGTAGGAGGGCCTGATGGGTCACCTCACTGGCCCCCAGCATGTGGACATGTGCACACGTGTGCGCACACACACGTACACACACACACACACACACACACACACCCCAGTAGGGCAAGAATGAGGGGTCAGCTGCACAAGGGAAAGGAACACTTGCCCACATACGAAACCCTCTCTTTGGGGCCTATAGCAGGGCTGGATCCGTAGGGTTAACAGCACAGTCAGTTTTAACTATCTAAAGAGGCTGGCTGCTGAGGGTGGGGGTTGAGCGAGAAGATCTCTGAAGAGATGCAGAAATATTCCTGGGTAATAAAATATCCCCTTTTCAGTGTCAAAGTTAATGTACCAGGCCTCAGGTAAAACCGGCTTCTTATCAGCCAGTGCACTCCCTGGAGAAGGCTGGAAGGAAGGTGGGCAGGGAAGGAGGGAGCAGCCTGGGCTCCCCTCACCCTCAGAACAGAGCCAGAATGGGGGAGCTCTGTGGTCAGAGGAGGCCGAGGCCCCCTTTGTGACAACCCCTTCGTCCCCTGGACTAGGACATGAGCCCAGGTTGACAGTGTCCCACTCGGCGTCATGCAACTGGAGCTCTGTCTACTTCCCTTCCTCCCCTGTCCTTTGGACAGACGCTCATCCATTCCAATGCTATCCCTGTCTATCCCTGTCCCTCACTGGCTCCCTTTCCTCTCCATGTTCTTTCCCCCTGTCTGCCCCATCCCTTCTGCGCCTGTCTGCACATGGGACTATGTTTGAACCCCTGCTGGGCTTCTGTCCTCTGAGGCCAGGACAAGAGGCAGGAGGGCCCATATGGTGCCTGGGAGCAACGTGCATGTGCTGTACACGCACACAGCCCTGCCCCCCCCCCCCCGTGCAACTCTGCACAAGTGGGTGTGGGTGGCCAGTGGCCTCATCCCACGGCCTGGTCCCTTTGCCCACACACAGGGCTGCCGCCTGCACCCCTGCACCGGCACTGGGCCTCAAACCCCCTGGCATGTGCCGGCTGCACAGCGGTGACTCTGACAGGCCACTGGTTTAAATATAGAGTTGCGTATGCAAGACGGGGCTAATTTTAGCAGGAATGCGCTGGAAACTTTCTGAGGGCTCTGTTCTCTAGCTGTCTCCCCTGTGCTCATTGCTTGCTCAGGGCTGGAAGTAAACCTGCTCATCCCTGTTCCTTACTTCCTGTGTCTCCTTCCCCATCAGCCCTCTCCTTGGCTCAGGACCCCAAGCCCTGGCCCTGTTCCCTGTCCCTCCCACCCCGGCCCAGGCCCACTCAGTTGCCTGAGGTTCTGACTCCCTTGAATCTTCTCTCTTGCCACAGGCCAGCCCTGGGGGAGATGATCAGTCAAGCAAATTTCCTTTCCCTGGCCCATCCAGTGATGGGTCCTATGGGGAAGTGCCCCTGATTCACACACTGACACCATCCACCATTCGCTGAGCAGTCGCTGGGTGCCAGGCACCATATCAAGGGCTTTAAAGGGGGTCATTCACTGAATCTTCACAACGAACCCGGGGTAGGCATGGGTCGGAGCCCCCATTCTACAGACCACAACACTGAGACCCAGAAACATGCAAGGACTTGCCCAAGGTCATTCAACCGCGGGTCACCACATTCAATATCTTTCACAGGGTGAACATGTGCCTTTTAAATGAGAACCCTGGGAGAAGGAGGTCATGTTTGGCACAAAGGAATAACTCTGGGATGATGGAACTTCCAGGACTCGGATTCCAGAAGAGCACAGATCCTTGGGGCAGGAATGGGGAAGCTGCCTGTCTCTCAAGTGTGCTACTGCCTCACCCACGGTGGGGGCGGTGGGGGGGGGGGGGAGTACGCCTAGGGCAATAGGCCATGCTCCGCCCCCACCAAATTCTGCATTCATTCTTGTTCCTCCCCTGCCCCACTTTCCCTTACCCCTCCCTGCAAGTCGCATTGATGGAGCACCTACGTGTGCCCAGCACAGTGGCAGGTGCCTGGCTATAAAGATAATGAAGCAGAGGGCAGGGCTGGGCTCCAGAGCCCTCCGGGCTTAGCCAGTGGCAGACGCAAGCCCGGAGTAAACACCCAGCTGCCTTCTCGTCGGGAAGGACCACAATAGAAGCGATGAGGACAGAGAGGAGAGAAGTTGACATCCGGGAGGGCTGCACCCCCAGCGAGAAACTCCAGAAGGCATCAACTCTTCTCCCATGCTGCTCTGACTGTTCTCTCCGGCAGCTCCAGAAAAATGCCCTGTCTCCCCACGGGGCTGTGTAACAGCGCTGCGTGGTTGTTGTGTTTGAGTGCGAGGACATTTCCCTGTAATGAGGATTAGAATAGTAATGAGGAGGATGACACGCTGTAGTTAGAGAGCAACAGATCTCGGGGGAGCGTGGGCCTGCCCCACCGCGGACGCCAGCTGCCGGGAGGTGACACAGGCTGCGCCCCATTAGCCAGTCCAGGAGCCACCAGGCGAATGTCCACCTCTAGCCACCATCCCTGGCCCACACCACAGGCTGGGGAGGGAGGGTGGCAGGACCGGGGCTGTGGGGCTCTGGGTCAGGGCCCAGCACTAGGGGAGGGAGGGGACCCCAGGAAGGAGTAGAGGGCCCGGCTCAGAGTGTAGCCTCCTCGTGCCCCTTTCCCGTTTACCCCCTTCATTTTTATCCAAAGTCCTAAATTCCTTCCAATATACCATTTACTTTCCCTATTCATTCTTCTTACTGTGTCTCTCACTAAAATATAATCTCCATGTTTGCCCCCTGCTGTCCCTCCGGTGATAGCACAGTGCCCAGAGCATAGTAGGTGTTCAAGAAAGATTTGCACACCAACTAATAAATCTGGTTTCCATGTGCCATGAGGACTCATACGGAGGGGATTAGAGATGTCTTTCCATGTGGCTCAAGTCTTTGTGCCTGTCTGCAGGAGGAAGTCTATGCTGTGTGTGTGTGTGTGTGTGTGTGTGTGTGTGTGTGTGTGTGTATGTCCAAGAGCTATATGTGTACAGGTATGAGGTGCATGTGCGTCCGTGGATGTATATGCCTGTGAGCTGTGGGTCTTGTACACATGTGTGCAGTGAGGTGTGTGTGTCTGTGAGGGCCATGTAGGTGAGGTGTGCGTATGTCTGTGCGTGTGCACTTTCAACCTGGCCACTGACTCCCTTCACACACTTCAGCTACTGGATGGTCACACGGACTCAGCACTGGTCTCACTCTCCTCTGGTGAACTGGAGGACAGTCCAGGGGTGCCTCTGCCTGCCGAATCGGGGTGCCCTGCTGTAGCTGGAAGGCCCCCACCCATGCACTCTCCCACGCCGCGACTGTGGGCCAGACTCCACCAGGGTTGTGCCCACATCCAGCTGTGCCCCCCGGTGCCTGGGTTCCTGTGCTGACTTCCAGAACAGAGGCTGTGCCCTGCAGGCATGGGTGCCACCACAGGGTGGCATTCCCCAGTGGGTTTCACACACTTCCGATGGAAAAGTCAGGGCCCGTGAAAAATAATAAGAATGGCTCACGCATCGAGCTGTGCCGGCTATGTGCCAGGCATTGTGCCAAGAGCCTTATGATTCTCCCATTTCTGTGGGGAAGCTATTATCAGGACAGGTGGAGAAATGGAAGCCCTGAGAGAAGAAGCAACTTGTCCACGGTCACACAGCTAGGGTGTGAGACATGGGCACGGGCATCACTGCTGACACCTCAAGTCCTCCTTCTCCTTTCTCTAAGGGCTGCTTCCAAATGAGACAGTAGGGCCGCCTCCCTGACCCTGATCCACCACCACCTTCCTCTTTGGCAGGAGGGGAACTGGCCAGGGCACAGAAGAGTGGTCTGCTTTCTAAAAGTCTTGTATGTGGGTTAATCCCCCAAGCTTTATGGCAGCCATCCCTGCCCTTATCCAGGCACCCCCAGGATGCGTGCCTGTGTTCTCCAAAAAGACAGGTCTGAGTTCTCTCCCCCTGGTACCTGCAACTAGAATCCTATTTGAAAACAGGGACTCTGTGGATGGAATCCGATTAAGATGAGGTCCTGCTGGATTAGGGTTAGGGTGGGCCCTAAATCCAGTGATTGGCAACCTTATAGGAGGGAAATGTGCCCACAGGCACAGCCAACGCCATGGGATGATGGGAGCAGAGAGAGGGATGCGTCCCTCTGAGCCCTCCAGAAGGACCAAAGTTTGCCTGAACCTTCATCTCAGACTTCTGGTCTCCAGAACTGTAAGAGAATAAATTCTTGTTGTTGTAAGCCACCACGTTTGTGGTAATACGGCTGTCGGAGGAAAAGCGCAGAAGAACGTGCGCGCACCTGTGTATACACACACGCGCACACACGCACACATGCACGCAAACAGCAACCGAAGTACACAATTACTTGGACTCGCACTTTGACAAGGCCACACAAGCCCACATTGTGTGGCTCCTGTGCAAGGTGCTCCAGCTCACAGCTACCCCACACCCAGCAGGGCCGCGGTTCCCCCTACACATCACCTGATGGCCTATCATCCTCCAGGCCCACCAGGAGCTGTCTGGGAGAAGCATCCAAACTCCCTCTAGAGGCTTCCCTCCTGGTCTCCCCTTCTATTCCCTTCCCAGCCGCCGGTCTCCTGGTTTGACTTCCTTCCTCCCCTCCTTCCTTCTCCCTCCTTCCCTCCTTCCTTCCTGCCTTCCTTTCCCCCTCTGCCTCTATTTCTTCCCCTTTGAGTAAACACAGCCCTGTTGCAAGGCCCTGCCATGTTCTCAGAGAGCCGCACATTGCCACCTGTTGCTATGGAGAAGCCTCTTTATCACAAACACTTGGTAAACAGCTGCTGCTGGGAGCCCCTTTCTGCCGGCCAGGGGTTTATTTGGAGAAAGTCAATAAGGAAAAATAAACATTCCGGTCCTGTGTATATATAGCCTTGGGACGAGTGCTCTGCAGTGGCTCGGGCCTGCCAGCTCCCAGAGGGCCCAGCAGGCTGAGCCTCACCCCTGCCTCTGATCCCAGAATCCTCCATTCAGAGCTGGGGTGGGGGGCCAGCTAGCAGCCTCTCTCCAGATTCAGTCAGGTCGCTCTGCAGGCTGGACCCACCCTGCCCTAGGCGGGGGCCCCCCAGTGGAGGGTTGGAGGCTTGGACCTCCTCGCCTCCCTTCTAGGGAGGGGTGTGATGAAAGGGGCCCACCCACCCTGTCTCTTCCAGGTCACTCTGCCTCCCGGTTTCCGGGGAGATCCACTCCGTCTGAGCTTCCAGGACACTAGAGTTTCTGGGAAGAACCACAGTCAATTTTGCTTGATTAGGACTCTCTCTTCTCCGACACCTGAGTTTCGGTTGAATTCAGTGTGTTCAGAGTGTTTCATAATATACAGCATTCAGCACATGTGTATTTAACAGCTGTGATGATAGTTGAGGGGAGGGGTCATGCTGGACTCTAGTGTCTCCCACCCGCAAGGTGCCTACAGTCTAACAGAGAGCAGCATGGTGCAATTGGCTAAATATTTGCAGGAAAACAGGGCATGATGGGAACTTAGCAAAGCTCCTTACAACGTGTTCATTTCTAGTACATGCATTAACTCAGTTACTCCTCAGAACAATCCTGTGAGGTGATGTTTTTATTCCTATTTTACAGACAGGGAAGTAATTTACCTAAGGTCAATTAGTGGGAAATTCAGGATTTAAACCCAAGACCTCTATCTGGAGGCAAAAGTCCCAGGCTCAGGGTTGCTTACTTGGCTCAATTAGTAGAGCATGGGACTCTTGACCTCGGGGTTGTACATGCAAGCCCCTTGTTGGACGCAGAGCTTGCTTTAAAAAAAAAAAGTCCCAGGCCTAAAGCACTGTGCAATTCTATCAGGCTTGCAATGGCAATGCCGCAATCCTCACCTTCAAGAAGCTCACAAGTTCTTTTGCGCACTCTCTCTCTCTCTCTCAAATATTTATTTATTTATTTATTTATTTATTTATTTATTTATTATTTATGAGAGAAAACACGAGTGGGGGGAGGGGTTGAGGGAAGAGGGAAAAGCAGAGCAGTAAGCCCCATGCAGGGCTCTATCCCAGAACCCTGAGATCATGACCTGAGCCAAAGGCAGATGCTTAACCGACTGGGCCACCCAAGAGCCCCTTCTCTTCCTCTTTTTCCCTGAGCACCCTGTGCACCAAGTGTATAGAACCACTTGCATTTCCTAAATGAGTGAGGCCCTCCTGGGCCTCTGTGCTTTGCACTTACTCTTCCTTGTGCTTGGAAACCTTTCCTGAAAAGTCACACATTCATGCACAAACTTTTAGTGAGCACCTCCTATGTGCCTGGTGCTGTTTTGAGACCTGGGAACAAAACAGATGAAGATCCTTGTCCTTGTGGAGTTTATATCATAGCGAGGGATATACACTGAAACAAATGAGTAAAATGTACACCATAGTAGGTGCTGCCCAAGGATGAGGAGGGAAATACAGCAGGGAAGGGGGATGGGTAGAGCCTTGAGGCCCCTGTGATGACGCAAGTGAGATAAGGAACTCTATCTCAGGTTTTCTGATGATTCGTCTGGCTGCTGTGTCAATAGACTGAAGGGGGACAGGGTGGGAGCAAGGAGACAGGCAGGTTGGGGATCCCTGCGTGGCTTAGCAGTTTAGCACCTGCCTTTGGTCCAGGGTGTGATCCTGGAGTCCCCGGATCGAGTCCCACATCAGGCTCCCTACATGGAGCCTGCTTCTCCCTCTGCCTGTGTCTCTGCCTCTCTCTCTTTATCGCTCATGAATAAATAAATAAAATCTTTTTTAAAAATTTTAAAAAGGAGACAGGCAGGTCACAGAACTCAGGGTTCTTACTTTCCCACAAGGATGTCAGGACTTCTGTCCTGTGTGTCTACCCCCTCAAGCTGTAGGTCCCCAAGGGGGCTCCTAGGAATAGCCAGGTACAAGAGGGCACCCTCCCCAAAACACACATACTGGTCCAGCCAGCATATTCTGGTTTGAGGATGAGTGCCTGCAGGTCCCCAGGCCCAGTGTTCCCTGCCTCCCATCCCCTGACTTCCTCCCTGCCGCCTGCCCATCTCCCCTCCCAAGGCTCTGAGGAGGACAGGAGCCCCGCAGAGCAGTGATCCGCATATCAGGAGCAAGGGAATTAACATTCCCAGGCTGTAATTATACCTTCTACTGGTGACACCTAAGGAAGCATCTTTTTATAAAAGCAGGTAAATTGAAGGCTTATAGGATTGTGGGGAATGGGTGTATTTTTAGCACATTCCCCTCACCCCCGCCCCCGATTGCCAGAATACTGGTAATTGCTCTGGTGCCAGTGGCCTGAACTGAGGCTGGGGGGCTCAGAGTGGGATTGAGGGGTCATTGTGAAGGGGATCTGTGAGGCACTGAGAACCCAAGTAAGCCAAATGAGAATTTAGGAAAGAAGCCTGGAAGAAACTTCTTCTGATGGGGGAATTATGGGGAGGAATAATTCATGGGCAGGTGAGGAGTACAGTTTTTAAATTACATATAATATAGGGGGGCCTGGGTGGCTTAGTCAGTTGAGCATCTGCCTTTGGCTCAGGTCATGATCCCAGAGTGGTGGGATTGAAGCCCTCCTCAGGCTTCCTGCTTGGTGGGAAGCCTGCTCCTCCCTCTACCCTGTCCGTGCTCTCTCTCAAATAAATAAATAAATAAAACCTTTAAAAAAATAAATTATATACAATCTATACATTATAACAATAATAGCAATGGTAACAACCCTCATAATGGTACTTAGTAAGTGCCAGTGTTCTAAGTGCCTTTTGCTTATTAATTTGTTAATCCTCACAACAATCATAGGAAGTAGGTACTGCTATTATTCCCATTTTACAGATGAGAAAATCAAAGCATAGTATGTTCAGGTGTGACTTTGACTTAGACATTGGAGATACATATATACAGCCCTATGCACATGAAAGTTTGCTGGCTTTGACGAGTGAATGAATGAATTCCCTCCTTCTGGATCCCCCAGATGTTTGCAAAGAGGCCTACAGCTCAACCAATCAGGAAGCTCTGAAGTTAGGAAGTCCCTACCCTGTGGGGCAGGGCCTCTGATCACACTTCCTGTTCCCGAGGATGGGGGGGGACTTTCCCAGCAGGTGCAAAGTCAGCCATCTCGGTTGGTGGGCAGTCCCACCGTGTTCTTAAGCTCAGACCTCTGGAGCAAGAGGCGGGAGATGTTTGAGAAGCTGACAGCAGGGTCCTTGGTGCTTGCAGAATCTTCTGCCCATGTAGGGAACTGGCTGGAATAGCGGTGGTGCTGATCTTGGAGAAAATGTAGAGAGGGAGGAGGAGGAGAGAATAGGGTCTCTCTGGATGTTGTCCAGTGGTTGCTGCTGTCTAGGGACACTCCCTTCTCCAGCAAGGACATCAGCATAGAGAAGGCACGAGAGAGAGAGAGAGAGAGAGAGAGAGAGAGAGAAATGTGATTTTTAATGCAAGCCTCGGTAATCAGCTATTTGTGATGGAATTTTATCTGTCCTGGTCTCTGAGGGACGAGAAGCGGGAGTGAGGGAAGAGGGGTCAGAAATTAGTATGCAGAAATATCTGATCAGCCAAAGTAATTTTCTTTAATAATCGTATTCATACTGCCTGCTCTCTGCTCACTAGAAGAATTAAGTATTTAATAGTAATATATTTCATCTGGCAGTGGTTCCGTTTCGTTAGGAACCGTGATGCCTCGTTGGGGTATGTGGGTGGGTGGAGGTCTGATGGGGGGACAGGTAGGAGGTGTCAAAGCAAAAAGAGATAGATAAGCAAGGAGGGAAGTGGGCATGGTGGGCAGGAGAAGTAGAGGGGAAGCTGTGTGCCAGTGTGAGCTCCGTGACCCTCTGAGATGGCACGCAAGTGCCTTTGTTGCCTGAACTGGGCTGCCCAGCTCCATCCACTGGGCAGTTGGTATGTTCCAGACGCCCCCACTTCTGACCCAGTGCCTCAAGCTACCTGCCGAAGATAGGTCCTCCTTTCCCAGCCTCTGGCCTGTTCCTCCCCCAGCCCTGACACCCTCCCAAAGGCTGAGGGAGGAACTGGGTGGCAAGCCCTACGGGGTTGGAGGGGGTACCATTACACAGTGAACTCTGGACCATGCTGTGACCTCCATGTCCAAAGTTCTGGAGCTCTCTGGGCAGATGCCTGGGGACACTTCTAGGTATTTTACAGGCCAGAGATGAGCATACAGTTCCTGGCTCGTGTGTGAGCAACACTGGTATAGAGGAGAGAAGCAGCTGATGTAGCCTGGAGAACCTGACAGCCGCCTCTCTGCCCCCAGGCTGCAGAAGCAGTGTGCTTTAGCTATTACATGATTTTAATAGTTAAAAAGCAGGCCCAGCACGTGCCAGGGACATAATTGATGACACCTAGCACTTGGGAACCTGCTCTCCATTGGAGACACTTGGAGAAGCTCTTTGCATCCTCTGCCAGGCTCCCTGAGCTCAGCTGCCCTGGCAGAAAACATCAGTAAGAAAGGTGCAAGCACATTTGCCCGATGAGGTGGAGACAAAGAGAGAGAGGGCCAAGCAGCAGATAGCAGAGTTCAGCTTCTCGCTGTTCTTTTAAGAGCAAACTCCGCAAACTGATGTGCAGTGATGCTGGCACTTCCAGGCGCCTGACAGGCTGGAATTAAACACCTGTCCATTAAACTGACAGCCCCGGGAAGGAAAGAGAGGAGGAGGAAAATGGAAAGCGGGGGGATCGGGAACCCAACTGTAGGCTGGCTCCTTCCCTGCAGGAGGCAACGGGCCCGCTGGAGAGGTCAGAGTGGGAGCAAGGCAGCATCTGAGCCCCTGCCTGCTCTCAAGTTTCTGAGATGGAGTGTAGGCAGGCTGATAACAAACTAAAATTCATACTTGGACATCGGGGATGGAGAAGGAGCATGTGATGCCCCCAGGGCCCTGGACTAAGGAGAAGCTGGGAGATTTATCCTCATTTGCTCAAAGGCTTGTTGTGCGAGCTCTGGCAGCCTCCCTGGCGTTCTCAACCACATGATCTTTGTCTGCTCTGGACCCTTTAGGCATGTAGCACCCACCAGACAACCCATCCCACATGACCCTGTGACGCCTCTTGGGCTGTTGAACATCAGAGTGGGTCTATCCTGGCTCCCCAAATCAAGCGTAAGCTCCTAGAGAGAAGGAAGCTAGTCTTCTACTTCATAGATACTGCCCTATAGTACTCAGAGCATACCAGGAGGTGGGGCTGAGGTAGAATGGGTTTAGGGATGGACGGGGCTCATAAGTGGGTGGATGGATGGGTGGATGGATGGATGGATGGACGTCATGCTGATCATTAGGTGCTACAAATATCAGTGTGCCTGTCCTAGTTGTTAAAATTTCTGTGCTGGTTAGTTAATAGTCATTGTCCCTAGCCCATTGAATGCTCCACTCCCCACCATCCTAGACACCGCCCTGGGATTTGCTGGACCTCCCCAAGATTCAGCAACTAAACATTAGCACCCAGCCCAGCAGGGGGCCTCAGGACCCTGCTCCATTGCTCTGACCACGCATCCATTCCCGTTGGTTAGTGTATGGGCTCATTATTTTAAGCAACATCTCTGGGTGGGTAGAAGAATAGAGGCCAAGACTGAATATTGAGATTAGACAATTTTAGGAAAGGAAGGACTAAAAGGAAGCAGGGAGGGACAGAAATGTCAGATAGCCTGGCTGGCGGCTGGGTTTTGGTTCTCGGGCCACCTAGTTGAGCAATCTGAGCCTCAGTTTGCCTATCTCTTGAGCAGGGACCATATCTGCCCTGCCTACCTTAGAGGGTTTTCAATTGGAATCCGTCCCCCAGTGCTCTGGTCATGATTCTTTGCTGTGCACGTGCCCATTTCTCCAATAGGTGAGGAGCTCCTTGACCACGAGGGTGCTATAGACAATACCCTTATATCTCAGCACATGCTTGGCTGGTGCCTATTGAGCAGAGGGATGCAAGGGTGTTGGAAGAGTGAGTGACAGCAGAGGCAGACTGTGGAGAGTCTAATGGGCGGGGTTGCCGATGGGGGAAGCCACTACAAGATGGACAGGGAAGAAGGAGAAGGAGGCTTTGGAAGGTGCTCAAGGTAGCAGAAGACATCTCTTCCCCTCCTCGGGCAACCCCTGACATGCTACCCACCCTGCCCTGGTGAGGCCCAAGCTTCAGGTGCACCAAGCTGGTGTATGTTGGCAGAAAGTGAGTTCCAGATGGCCCAGGGCAGATCCAACTGTTAGTAATGCCACTTTATCTAGCTCCCTGCAGGCTGACTGTCCCAGAGGGGAGAAAGTGGCAGTGTGGGAGGAGTGAGACAGGAAGCCAAAGGCTGGAGAAGCTCAGACCCCACCCTCCACCCCAGTCATACCACTCATCCTGTTCCTCCTCAGATCCCTGGCCCCTGTTGGCCACCCCTTCCCAGGCCCCTCCCTCGTGTCCAGGGCCCATTTGTAAGGCCAGAGCTCTTCCTGCCACCTCAAGGCCCACCTCAGCCTCCTCCCAGCTCAGGACCACAGAAGTTAGTTAGCACTTAATTACTTCCCATCCTGTATGATTCTCTCTTAGCTGGTGTGAGCGTGTGTTGCGTGTGAGGGTGATCCCGCATGACATCTGTCACCCTCCTACTGCCACAGTTGATACAGCTGATCTGTCTGGCTAGGCCGCTATTCTTTTCCTCAGAGCTTCCAGCAAGAAGGCAGCTGCCACAAGTGGGGGGCTGGGAGCAGCCTGTTGGCCAAAGCATGTGCAGCGGCACCCCCGTCAGCATGTGTGAATATGGATGTTAGAGCCAGACCGCCCAGGGCTCTGATCCCAGCTCTGTCATTGGTTACCTGTGTGACTTTGGACAAGCCATTTAGTCTCTCTGGGTCTCACCCATCAGCCCTGCCCACCTTTAAAGTGTTGTTCCAAGGATCTGATGAAAAAGGGATGTGAAAACTCTTTTCAACGAAGGCAATACACAAATGCACTGGTGCAGTGTGGTTATCACTGGCATCATTCTCATGATCGTTATTGGTTTAGGTGCAGCCGAGAAAGCAGGAAGGAGCAGCGGCCAGATCTTATTAAGGTTCTGCAGTGGAGCAGAGTGATCATGTGCAGACTTCTAGGGGAAAAAAATCCTTTGCCATTTGTTTGTGTTATAGCAGAGCCTTCAGCAGCTACTCCAACACACAGCAGCCCCTCTGAACCTGTCCACACCCCTTTGGGACTGGGCATGGCCACTGTTCTCTTTGACATGGGGCCATGCTGTTCTATTGGCCTCCTCTATCTAGGCTCATCTTCACATCCAGACCGTAAATCATAAATTGTCCCTGGCCCCCAATGGCTTCTCCGGTTTCTAGTGTATCTTTATAGGACCAGTACAGCAGGCGGGGTAGGGGGAAAGAACAGAAGGAGACCAGCGCTGACCTGGGATCCAGTCCTGGATAGATCGACTGCTCTCACTGATTTGAGTGGCCTTCACTAAGTTGCTCGACCTCTTAGTGCCTCAGTTTCTCCCATCTGTTAGTGAACCCTCTGGTACCTTCTGCAAAAAGTCAGAGAACCCGAGACACTCAGGTCTCATTTCTGGCCAGGCACCTCCTCCGCCAGACCCTCTATGCAGGGAGCCAGCCCCCTCATGTCAGATTTCTGGACCCCTGGGTCCCTCCATGACCTCTCTGCCCCCCACCCCACCCCAAGCCCCCCCATTGCCTCGCAGGGGCTCCCCCGGCTCCAAGCCTGTGTTTGTGAGCTCACCAGGAACCGCGGGACACGGGCCTTTCTCTCTGCCGTAATGAAACCCTTTAATCATATTCAAATAGGTTACTGTTCAGGGGGAAAATAGAAATATGGATTTGATAGCAATAAATTTCCCTGGCTGCCTAAGCCTAGTTCTTAATTGTCCTGTCCCAGGGCCCGCACATTTCATTGTTCGTTAGGTGCTTAAGTCCCTGCTCTCATTTTGTGGCGGTGACATTACCGTTGATGGCTCTAATACTCTCATAATTTGAAAGGGGATTTGCATGATAGAACGCAGAGTATTAAAAGAAAAAGAAAAAAGGGAGAGAGGAAAATGGGGGGGGCAGATGGGAGGAGGAGCTCTCGGAAGGGAAGGGGGATGGCAAGGGGGAGGGGGCGGAGGAGGAACTCAATCCAGCTTTCACTTTAAAAAAGTCACTTTCTTCAAAGTCAAATCATTGTTTTCATTAAAGTAAAAAAAAAAAAAAAAGAAGAAGAAGAAGAAGAAGAAGAAGAAGAAAGGAAAAAGCCGAGGCTGCACGTTGGGCTGACTGGGCACTGGTATTCTCCTTATTGTTCCTAATGGTTATTAATTATTATTATCCGGCTGTGCAGGGTTCTGTGGACGTGATGTCCCCAATGTCCTTGGGGTGGAGTTAGGGGTGGAGGGGCATTAGAGGAGGGGCTGACTCCTGCCGGCCTGGGGAGGTTTGCTCCCAGGCAACAGGAAGAGGCAGCTGCCCCACCTTGGGGCAGATGCCAGTAGGAGCCAGGTTTGGGTGGAGAGAGGGGAGAGGGGGACAGTTTCCTAGAAAGAAGGCCTGTGTCTGAGGAATCCAAACCTCCTGGGTCCTGGCCAACTTTTCTTGAGTTTCCTAGAAGTTTCTTCTTTCTGAAAGCCAGTGATTTGGGCACAACCAGCCTGGCTGGACACAAGACAATTCTGATCACTGGGGGAGTCTTCCGAGTCCCTTTTGCAAACTGGATTCCCCATCTCCCCCCTGTCCCAGTACAGAACAAGGAGGCCTTGCAGAGGTTTGGCTGGATTCCCAATAGGGCCTCTCCTAAATTCACCATTGGGCATCAAGGGTCAGTGAATGCTGTGACCATGCTGCCCTTTGCCCCCATCAGAGTCCCAATGACAGACACCTCCCACCTTAGCATCTCTCTACCTGGGGCCAGAAGTTCTAGATATCAGTGCAGCCCTGGGTTTCCAGGATTTGAAAGATAATTAATCCAGCTTTCTTTGAGGTGATGCATATGTGTTCCAAGCAGGGCCACCTCGAAGGCTTCTTGACTCTCCTAGGACATGGAGAGATGTGTGGCTCTGTCTCCTGGGATAGACCAGGTAATGGTGCCAGGGAGCACTGCAGGTGGCAGGACATTGACTGCTGGGGGGTAAGGAGTATTGTGCATCTGAGGTCAAGTGCTTGGGCTCTCACCCTCCTGCAAACCCCACCCCTCTAGTCTTGTTACTTTATCTTTCTCGTCCCACTGGCCAGTGCCTACCCCCAACCAAGGAGGCAAACTGCCCTGCAGAGAGCAGCAGCAGAGCCAGGTGGTTTTGGCTGTATCACACCTGTACCCTTCCTGCCAATTCTCAGCACCACCCAGCCAAGCCTCACCCCTCAGCTTCCCAGGGATTCTCTTCTAGATTAGAGTTTTAAATCAACTAAATTCTGGGATTGGTATGAAAGCTGTCTGCAGAGAGCCTATTCGTGCCGCACTCCTCCTCTCTCCCTTTTTGGCCTGCTGCTAGAATTCGGGGAGCTGGGAAAGCACATTCTCAGGGTCTTATCTATCTCCTCGCCTCCAGAGCCCCCTCCACCTTGAAGTTGATCCTCCCGACTTAGTCCTCCTCACTGAGCCCAGGACCACCATCACAGCCAGAGGCATCCAGTTCCTAAGGGATAGGTCTGGAATCACCTTCCCCAGAGGGAGTGGCTGGCCATTCCTCAGCCCTCTGCCATTGCAGAAATCTAGGTTATCCCCCCAATGAAAGGGGCTGAAGTTGCAGGGTGAAGGAGAACCGATTAAAGGAACAGTGGAATCTAGACCACCGCAGAAAAAATTATGGAGGGCAGCCCCGGTTGTGCAGCGGTTTAGCGCCGCCTGCAGCCCAGGGTGTGATCCTGGAGACCCTGGATCGAGTCCCATGTCAGGCTCTCTGTATGATGCCTGCTTCTCCCTCTGCCTGTGTCTCTGCCTCTCTCTCTCTCTCTCTGTCTCTATGAATAAATTTAAAAATCTTAAAAAAAAAAAGAAAAAATTATCGATGCTAGACCACAGGACTCTAGGTGTCAACACATTCCTTACTGTCTTTTATGATAAGGATCCAGGTGCAGGCATGGACCAGTGGCAGCCCTGTCCTCCTCTCTGTACCTCCACACAAATGCAAAGCACCCCCCTCCTCACCACCACCTGGAGTGATGGAATGCCACAGACCCAGCCTCTCTGCTTCCCAGCCTGACTCCTAGATTCATAACATTTTAGATGGGACCAGTCTTCAGAGGTGCAGTCCAAAGCCGCTGGGAAATAAACTCCGTGCCCCCCTTACCCCACCCCCAAGACCCCCAAGGAGAAGCTGTCTCCAGGAAAGAGGGAGGGTGGAAAGCCAGAGAGACAAAGTGATTCTTAAATATTTTCCTTCTCTGCAGTCACTCAGGGAGGAGCGGGTGAGGGGCGATGGAGGCTGGAAGGGGGGACAAAGGGGGTTTAATAGGCTCCGGTGACAGCACAGTGTCCACATTGGGAAAAGATTAATGACGAAAATTAATCGCCTGACCTTTCTTTCCAGGAGCTGGAGGTGAGGCGGGCCATTAAAGCCTCTTATGTTGTAATTAACGTTGGAGGGGAGAAGAGAGCTGCCTTCAGAATGGATGTGATCATTTAATTAGGCTTAGGAGTAGGTGCCACAACAGGTCCGGAGAAGTCATAATTTAACTATAGCTTTAAATTACACAGGCAGAGTGGGATGGCAGAGTTTGACGGCAAGGAGAGGCCGCCACGGAGCTCAGGAAA
Organism: Canis lupus baileyi; assembly: GCF_048164855.1. Taxonomy (NCBI): domain Eukaryota; kingdom Metazoa; phylum Chordata; class Mammalia; order Carnivora; family Canidae; genus Canis; species Canis lupus. The sequence continues at coordinate 62,394,264 of NC_132844.1, read as the reverse complement.
ACAATTAAATAAACACCCCGAGTGAGGCAGAGAGCCGGTGACAGAGAGACAGACGGACAGACAAAGAAAGCACTTTGGTGCTGACAGTGAAAGTGGTGGGAAAGGGGGGGGGGATGCAGGGGGAGAAAAGTGAGAGCGCCCCCGGGGGAGCAGCGGCCTGGAGGAAAGGGGGTGCCCGCGCGGTGCTCTGGGCGCCCTCAACTCCCACGCGAGGTGCACACTGCATCCCCCCAGCACATCCCGACCTTCGACCTTCCAGGATTTGCAGACACAGCTCCGAAGGCACGGGGAGCCGAGCCTTCCACTCCGCGCTCACTTCGCGGGGCGCCTCTCTCCCCACGCCCTCCCCCTCCCTTCTGCCCCGAACTGGAAGCACCCTCCCTTCCTGACCTGGAGAGCCTGGGGTCCCCAGGCCCGCCCCAGCGCCACGGCAAGCAAGCAAAGCCGGGCAAAGCCGGGTAGGCGGGCGTAGCGCGCAGGGCACGGGACACAGCGCAATGTCAGGCAAGCAGGGCTGCGGGGTGTTGGGCTGGGTAGCTCAAGGCCGGGCCCCAGGCCACGCGAGGGGGAATAACCCGCGGCGCCCAGAGCTCCAGAGGCGGTCAGCTCCTCCACCTGCGGCGTTAGTCCCTCCATGGGAGGAGCAGGAAGGTGGCACATTGGCTTCGGTGCAGAGGTGAGGACAGAAGAGCTGGGGGCAGTGTGGAGAGGGGCTGCCTGCGAGGCTCAAGCCGAGGTCAGACGGAAGCTGCTTGGACCCAAATGGGAAGGTTGGGATGGAGACCTCAGCTTTTGCAGAGGGCTTTAAAAAAAAAAAAAAAAAGATTGTATTTATTCATTTGAGAGAGAACAAGGGGGTGGGGGGAGGCAGAGGGAGAAGCAGACTCCCCACTGAACAGGGAGCCCAGCGCAGGGCTCTGTCCCAGGACACTGAGATCATGACCCCAACGGAAGGCAGATGCCTGACCAGCTGAGCTACCCAGGCACCCTTTGCAGTGGACTTTTGTAGAGGTGCCGCTGCCAGCTTTGCCGGAGACAGTGGGGTGGTTCATGCTGGAGTAGGTCCAAGAGAGGCTCAGTGACCACCCAGGATGGGGATTCAGGATGGCTTCACTGTCCCCTCCTGCTCTCATCCTTTGGGGACTTGGAAAATGGAGAAATGGAGTCAGGAGAGACAGACAGACAGACCAAGGGATAGAGTTGCAGAGATGAGGCAGGTTGGGACTTCTCTTACCCTCCAAGGGCTCCCAGGGTCCTCCAGGCACAGGTTCAACCCAAGACACCAACCCTTGGGGCCTAGCCCCGGGACTGCACATGTATCTGCCCCCAACACCTGAACAGGAGGAAGAGAGTTATGGGGGAGGAAGAAGATAGAGACTCTACCAACTTCCCACTCATTCCCTAGCCCCCTCTCTGGAGGAGCAAGCTGTAAGACCCTGCCTCCTGCCCCTTCCATGTGGGAAAACATAAAAACCACCAAATAGATCCCTGAAGAACACTTCTCCCTCCACCCCGAAGAGCAAGGAGGTTGTGATTAAACACCTACAAATTCTCCAAATTAGTGAAACTCTCAGTTGGAGCTTTGTCCCTGCCCCTCTGGTTCATTGATGGATGGATTGATAAACTGTCTCACGGGTCTCTTTGGTGTCTCTTGCAGCTCAGAGCTCTGGCCTGAGAATGCCCGGCCTGCACTGGGGATAAAGAAGGTGGGATGGCCTAAAGCCACTGGAGACCAATGGGGGTGGGAAGAGACACAGGTGCAGGGATGCCAGATGGGGGATAGGCCTCCTGTCCTCAGACCAGGGCTCCGCTGGCTCATGAACCTTGGGGTCATGTCTCAATTGTGCCCTGGGCTGCCTTTGCTGTCTGGGTGTCCAGGGGCCTCAAAGCCCTGATCCAGAATTCCTAAGGCCCTGACCTGAGTCAGATGGGGAGGCAGAGGCTGCCTGACACCTGGAAGGCCAGATGGGGAGTGTGGAAAGATGGTGGGAAGTGGAGAGATGGTGAATAGAGACGAGAAGGGGAGAGAAAGGAAGCCTGACCAGGCCTACAGGTTGCCTTTGAGCCCCTTGACTGAGAGACTAACAGGGAGAGTTCCTGTCCCCCCACCTTGTAAGTAGGACAGTGCACCCCCCCAGGAACCCCAGCTCATAAGAGACCTCTTGTGGCCTCTACATTTCATATGTTCCCTTCCTCCTTCTACAAGATTGCAGACCTCAGGAACCTCTGCTCTGCCATTTCCATTTGGTTTAGAATAAAATCTGAATCCGTAAGAGCCTACAAGGCCTGCTCTGCATTGAGCCCGACCTCTCCATCTCTGTCTAGGGTGCCTCTTCCCCCGCCCCCCCCCTCTCTCTCTCCCAACTAGAGTTTTAGCTTCCACAGCACCAGACCAGGCCGGCAGTCCCGTCCCCCTCGCCTTATTGCACTGTGCCTAGGATGGTGCCTGGCCGAAGGTAACTGCAGAGTAATGTTCATTGACTAATTCAGTCTTACAGTTCTGTTTCTAAATGAATTCCCCACTCCTGGTGAGACCTTCACATACAAAAGGCCACTCCCATTATGGACTTCTTACATCCTGCTTTGCCCCCCTCCGCTCCCCCCCCCCCACTCTTTGTAATGTTTCCTTCTCTGCAAAGACCAGAATGGAGTGTTTCTAGGAGGTTCTCACACAGAGGCAACAAATTAGCCTGCAGCAAAAATTAAAAGGTCCACTTGGGGATCTCTGACCCAAATGCCCAGGGTGTAGGGCTCAGCTGGGATGCACCGGTGGTCACCTGGCTAACAAGTGCCTCATCCCATCCTATCCAACACCCTGACAGTGCATTCCCACAAAGTGGGGTAGGAAACAGTAACTGGGGAGAGTGGGTTATCCCCCTTTGGAGGAGGTGAACAGAAGCAGGGGCCCTGCCTGGAAGAATGTGGTTGGGAAGAGTCCAGAGATGGGGGAAGGGTAGAGGGGGTCTGCCTCCATGAGAACAGTCGGGGCCTCTGGTGTGTTTGTTTTTCTGTCTGACTGTTTGTTGGATGGGGGCGGGGGAGATAAGGATGTGGAAACAACCTTAAAATAACCTCCACAATTCCCCGAGGCACTCCAGGGACTGGGCGCTTGGATTGAGCTTGGAACTTGCTGGCTTGTGCTGTGGTGGAAGGGGTGGGGTTATGGGCCACTTTGGCCTGTGTCTGTGTGTCCCCATGGCTGTGCTCTTGCCCTGTCCCCAGCCCCCCATTCGCTCCCTTGCTCCCTCATGTGCTCTGGGCAAGCTGGAGTGGAGTTCAGCCCTCTCAGCTGATGCTAGCAGGAATAAATAATCCCATGATTTGAGTTAGGAGGCAGGGCCCCAAGGAAGCATGGCAACTGCATAAATCCTGAAGATGTGGGGCTCAGGTGGGCCCCACAGAGCAGCTGGGTCACTCCTTGGGAGTTATGACTCCTTAATTTAACACTTGCCTCCTCCTCCTCCTCTTCTATCCTGGCCCAGTCACATCCCACACAGAAGCTTCATCCCACACTCCTGGACCCCTGCCACTGAGCCCTAGGGGGACCTGGGCCTTCCCTGCAGAGTAGACTGGAGGCGCATCTATGCTGAGACTCTCTTTGTCAGGCCCCATCTCCCCATACTCCTTTCCTGGTCTCTTTTTCAGGCCTCCCTCCTTCCCCAAGCCTCACCCTACAAGGCATTCACAGCCCCCCTCCCCAACCCTAGAAACAGTCTCTCCCACCTACTCCTTGCTACCACCAGAGACCTAGGAATCTGTAGGGAGTCTCCAAATAATCCTAACCTCTATATCTGCCTCTCTATGCCCTTGGGTCTTAGATGAAAGGAGAGAATGAAGAACATTTGTCTTGAAACCCACCCTCTCTGGTTGCCCTTCTCTGGCCTATCTCTGGACCTAGATTGGAGTTCCCACTCTGCCATCAGCCCAGCTCTGGGACCTTGATCTTGAGCAAATGTTCTTCTCCTCTATTACCTGGAATATCACCCATCCAAGTTCTTGGGCACTCAGTTGGGCAATTGCATCTCTTCAAGCAACTGCCTGAGTTTTCAAAGAAGGGGGTTTTAAACCCAAAGTTTTTATCATTCGGTGGATATGTGAGTATGGGAACTTTCTGAAGAGGAACTTTCTATCCTTGCCCACTTAGAAGACCCCTTCAAACAGCAGAGCTCTGCCACTTGGCCCCTTAACTTTCCAAAGGCTGCTGGTCTCCATCATCATCACCCCAAACCCAAAATAGCTGGTGCTGGAGTTTTCAAATGTTTTAAACTCAGGAATACTGGACCTCAAACTGCCAAATATAAAATCATCTTCCAATTGCACTTTAACAGAACCTGTCATTCATTCCATCGGACATTAAATGTTTATTGAGTAACAATTGCAAACCACTGGGCACCCAGACTAAGATGAAAACTGAGATAAGCACGGCAGTCTAGACTGTAGCTGTGTGGTTGATTGTTCACAGTCTGGGAAGTTGTTATAGCCAGTGAGTAAAATAGAGAGCAGATAGGAGGGCAGCCCAAGTGGCTCAGCGGTTTAGCGCTGCCTTCAGCCCAGGGTGTGATCCTGGAGACCCGGGATCGAATCCCATGTCAGGCTCCTTGTGGGGAGCCTGCTTCTCCCTCTGCCTCTATCTGTGCCTCTCTTCCTCTGTGTCTCTTATGAATGAATAAATAAAATCTTTTAAAGAGAGAGAGAGGCAGATAGGAATGAGATAGGGACAGGGAAGGAGAAGAGCAGCGTTAGAACCAACATCCTCTCTTCTGCTTGACTCCATGGGGCAGATGTGCGCTCTCCTGTCTTGCCAGGTGGGTGGGACTCATCGCCTTCTCTCCACCCCAGCTGAAACTTCTGGATTGGGCCTGAAGCTAGACTTGTAAATTGTAACTTCAGGGAAGTTGGGTGTTGGGCGGCAAGTTACAGAGGGCTCTCATTGATTCATTTCTTCCTTCACCAGCAGGTATCTCCCAAGGCGCAATTCCGTGCCTCCCAGGAAACTCCTAAGCCACCGACAGATGAAGGACGCTGCTGTTCATTTGGAGAGATGAAGCCAGTGGTGATGCTCAGCATCCCATGAAGGACATGGACTGGCAGGGCGGCAGGGGCTCAGCTGCAGGGAGGGTGCCCTGGGGCGGGTGGGACAGGCAGTGAAGGAAAGCATCAAAGGGAGGGGGTACTCCCATTGTCTTTTGAAGGACACATATGACTGGTATAGCCTGGAACAGTGGAGGGAGAAAACCGTTGGCATTCAGTAAAGAGGAAAGACAGGAAAGGAAAACAGCACATTAAGTTAGGCAAGTAGGAGTGACAGGGAATGCTGAGTTTCATGGCACGTTGCATGGACTGGTTTGGCTGGAGCTGAGTTATTGGAAATGGGGTTGAAGAGATAAGTGAATGGAGACTTCATAGGGATGACCTTGAGGCTGCATTAGTCAGCCATTACTGCAAAAATACTGCTTAGCGGATCACATGAATGCTTTATGGTTTACAACAAGGCTTTGTTATTTTTACTCGCAGACTGTGGGTTGGGCTCAAGACTACTATTCCACATTCTCCTTGGGCCAGCATGGCAATCATAGGAGCTCAAGAGACCAAGTCAAATAGCACAAACATTTTTAATCCTATGCTCTGCTCACATCCACTGACATGCCATTACAAGTCAGGTGACCAAGCCTGCCATCAGCGTGGTGAAAAAGTAGAGTCATGTGACAAAGAATATGGGTGTAGAACCCTATTACCAGGAGGAAAGAGTTGGGCCTGGTGATCCAATCTGCCCTAGTGCTGTATAATAGCTGCGGAAATTTCCTAAATACAGTTGACCCTCGAACAACACAGGTTTGAACTGCACGGGTCCACTTAAATGCAGATTTTTTTAACACAGTACAGTTCTATAAATGTATTTTTCCTTCCTTATGATTTTCTTAACATTTTCTTTCCTCTAGATTACTTCACTGTAAGAATACAGTATAGAATACACCTAAAGAGTATGTGTTAATCGACTGTGTTACTGGTAAGGCTTCTGGTCAATGGTAGGCTATCAGTAATTAAGTTTCAAGGGGTCAGGCCCACGTTGTACAGGGTCACCTGTGGCCGAGTGGTATGAGCTGCACCCTATGGTTGCTGAATTCCTGCTTCCAGAAGCTCTTTCTCTGACGTTGGCTCATTTGCATTTCCCCAACAATCCTCTAAAGTGTTGTTAACCCATTTTTCAGATGATAAAGGGGAATCATAGAAGTGATGTGGCTCAACTAAATTACATAGCTGGGATGAGATGGGGCCAAGATTTAAGCTGGGCACCCGGGCTCCAAGTCCAGAACTACTTGCTGTTCCCCACAGCTGCTTTGGCAAGATGGATCTGTCCCTGTGCGCAGGGTTGGGGAGAGCCTCGGGGGTCCACGGGTGGCAGACTGCAGAGGGATGAGACAGCCACAGCCCTGCGAGGAGCACTTGAGCTGGGCTGGTGACAGAGGAATGGAGACAAAGGTCTAAGTCCTTTATTTGTGTTACATTTTCTTCCTTTATTAAGGTGTCATTTTCACAGAGTAGGAAATACACAGATCCTGAGAGTACAGTTGATAAATTTTGTCAAGTGTATCTGTGTTGTCAACACCCAGGTCAAGGTTGAGAGCCTTTCCATAATCCCAGAAAGTTTCCCTGGTGCCCCTTGCCAGGCCATCCTCCCTTATCACCATGGATCAGTCTTGCCTGTCTTTGTACTTGATATACGTGGAGTCACACAATTTGTTCTCTATTATGTTTGGACTATTTCACTCAGCACAATGTCTTGGATATTCGTCTCTGCTGTTGCATCTAGCAGTAGTTTGTTTCTATTGTAATGCATATTCCATTGTATGAATTAACTACAATATAATCCATTTTCCTGTTGGTGGGCATTCTGGGTTGTTTCCAGTGTTTTGGCTCTTACTCACAGTCTTCCCTGTGGACATAGGTTCTCATTTCTCTTTGGGTATATGCCAGGGAGTAGAATTGCTAGGTCATAGGTAGATGTCTATCCCACTCTATTAGAGACTGCCAAGCAGTTTTCCAAAGTACTCTTACTATTCATACACACCATTAGCAATATAAGAGAGTTCCAGGTACTCCCTATCCTTGCCAACATTTGGTTTGATTGGTCTTTTTATTATAGCTCTTCAGTGAGTGTGAAGAGGTATTTTGCTGTTGGATGGTCCGCTTTCAAGGCCAGTTCTCATCTCCCTTGTACTTCTCTGTATCTCAGGGGGCTACTTCCTAGGCTGCTTCAACCAGCAACTCTATCAGCTGGCTGTTGGCCAGGTTCTCCAAGAGGAGGCAATGACGGGAGATTAAAGGGCGTGAGGAAGAGGAAAAGCAGAGTATTTCTACCCTTCTTTATTGTCTCCAGCTACATCTCCTCCATGGCTCCAGCTCTTGGTCTACAGACTCACCCTGATTGTAGCTTCTGCTGGGTGACCCCCTCTCTGGGTTCCAAAAACACCACTTCCTCCTTTTGTCTCTGGTGGTATTGACTTCCAGTACCTTTCAGTTTCTCATCTCTTCCATCACCTGTGCCAACATTTCTTGCCCCTGGGACCTTATATTTACTGTCCCTTCTACTGAGAATGCTCCCCCCACCCCACATCTGCATGGCTCTCTGGGTCTTTGCTCAAATGTCACCTTCTCAACAATGCTTTACCCTGTGACCATGCAACTTAAAATTAACCACCTACCACTTGCAGTCCCTCTATCCTGCTTTATTTTTCTCTATAGCAACCATCATTTTCCTTCATACTTTTCCTATGTATTTTACTTATTTATATTTTCACTGCCTTTCTCCCTCCACTGGAATGTAAGGTCCATGAGAGCAGGACTTGGAGTCCATCTTGTCCACTGTTGTATCCCCAGTGACCACTGGTCAGTACAGAATAGGCAACTAGTCATCTGTTGAGTGAATGAATGTGTGCAGAAAAAGCAGAAATTGTCAAGCTTCAGAATTGGAATGCTGGAGTTAGGGCTCCACTGGGCATCTCTAAATCTGACAGGAGTTCAGTGGGTGATAGAATCCTATCTGAAAGGGGAGGGGAAGAGGGGTGTGCTTCACTTCTCTGTCCCTGTGTCCCCTTTTCCTCATGGCCCAGCCACTTCCCTTGGAAGAGGTGGACCAAGCAAATTTCAGAAACTCCCACATCGAGAGATCTGTCCTGGCCGCTTCACAGAGGCCCAGAGAGCTGCCTCTGAATTTGGTTGTCAAAGGACACATTTGGACACAAAAGCCCTTCTTGATTAAAGTGGGTCTTTCATTGGGAGTGGATGGGATCAGAGGTCAAGATTGTGCTAGCCCATATTTTTAAAATGAATCTTGACCCCTACCTCACAGCATACACGAAAATTAACTCCAGATGGATTGTAGATACAAATGTGAGAGATAAGACCAGAAAGCTAGAAAAAAAAACAGAATATCTTCATAACTTTGGGATAGGTAAAGATTCCTTTAAAAGGCACTCAAAAGGCACTTTATTGTGAAAGATAAAAATTGATAAACTGTCCGACATTAAAATTAAGAACTTCTGTTCATCAAAAGACACTTTGAAGGGAATGAAGAGAAGCCACCAAGTGAGAAAAGATATTTGTAGAATATATACTCACCAAAAGATTCATATTTAGGAGATTATATTTCCTACAAATCAATAAGAAAAAGACAGAAAGCCAGTTGAAAAGTGAGCAAAAAGAGTTGAATACGCATTTCACAAAAAGAGGATATCCAGGGGCACCTGGCTGGCTCAGTTGGTGGGGCATAGGATCCTTGATCGCAGGGCTATGAGTTCAAGCCTCACACTGGGCACAGAGTCTACTTTAAAAATAATAATAATTAATAATAATAATAATACATACATACTTTTTTAAAAAGAGGATATCCAAATAGCTAATAAACATAAGAAGGGATCCCTGGGTGGCGCAGCGGTTTAGCACCTGCCTTTGGCCCAGGGCACGATCCTGGAGACCCGGGATTGAATCCCACGTCGGGCTCCCGGTGCATGGAGCCTGCTTCTCCCTCTGCCTATGTCTCTGCCTCTCTCTCTCTCTCTCTCTCTCTGTGACTATCATAAATAAATAAAAATTTTAAAAAGTTAAAAAATATTAAAAAAAAACATATGAAAAGGGGTTCAATTGCATTAGTCCTCAGAGAAATATAAAAATTAAAAACCACAGGTGCCTGGATGGCTCAGTGAATTGGGCGCCCAACTTTTGATTTCAGCTGAGGTCACGATCTCAGGGTCATGAGATGGAGTCTGCGTCAGGCTGGAAATCTGCTTGAGATTCTTTCACCTTTTCCCTCTACCCCTCCCCCTGCCCATACATTTTTCTCTCTCTCAAAAATAAATAAATAGAAATTTTAAAAAGTAAAAACCACAGTGCAATACAGCAAAATGGTTAAAATAAAAAGACGGAGAAAACCAAGCTTCCATGAGGACGAGGAGCTGCTGGAAGTCTAACGCATTGCTGGTGGGAGTAGAAGTTGGTTCAACAATTATTGAGCACCTTTCAGCATTATCTAATAAAACTGAACACATGCATAGTCTATGACCCAGAAATTCTATTCATCAGCAAATATTCATAGCAACATATGTAATAGCAAAAATCTGGAAAATTCAACAATAGAATGCAGAAATAAGTTGAGGTATATTCACACAATGGACTTGTTACAAAGTAATGAGAGAGAATGTGCTATTGCTACCCACGACAATGTAAATGAATCTCACAAACATAATATTGAGTGAAAGAAGCCAGACCAAAAAAAAAAAAAGACATTTACGTACTGTATGATTTCACTTACATGAAGTTCTAAAGCAGGCAAAATAAATCTACAGTATTAGAAACTAGCGTGGTAGTGACTCTTGGTGGTGCAGATGGGCAGTAACTGGCAAGGAGCACAATGCATTATTCCAAAGTGCTAACAAATGTTCTGATTCTTCATCTAAGGGTTGGTTACATGGCTGTGTTCAATTTACAAAAGTTCATCAAGCAGGAAGTTTAGAATTTCTGCACACATCTATATGAGCATTATACATCAATAAGAATATTATTTTTAATAGGAGTGTTAGACTTCTGGGGAGAACTAGATGAAGGGAGGTAGTGATCCAGAGTGGGAGGATGGCCAGGGTAGGGACTGGGGAACGGACTTCTGGACTTGCCTGTCCTTATAAAGCCTGGTCCTTTCTCGTCGGGCACTATATCTTCCCCTTGGGTCCAGGGGCTGAGATGCCAGTGTCACTATGGGAAACACAAAGGGGCAGCCAAGGGATGTGGAGAGGGAGGCAGAAGCCCTGGAACACAGCCCACCTCAACTCTGAGCCTCAGGAAAATGAAGGTAGTGCTACCCCAGCTGGCCACAAAGAGCATTAGGACAGCACAGGTGAATGACCAGGCCAACTGGTGGCGGCCGCCCCAGTGGAGATTGCAGCTGTCCTGTCACATGAACATTTGCTCAAAGGTATCCAAACAGCAGGAAAAGAGAGAGACACGATTTAAACCTGGAGCTGAGCATGTGTCGCAAGGGCATCATCAGACATCCATCTGCCCTTCCCTGCCAGCCCAGGACACACTTCTCATGGCCTGAACATCTCACCGTGTCGATGGGAATTCTCATGTTTAAAAAAGACATATTTTTCAATAAGCAAGGCCCCTAAACAGAAGCCAGCTTCTTCATCTGGTCTTGGTGGCAGACACAGTCATCTATTCCAGGATGGAGTGGAGGACCCACACATGCAGGGCTGCAGAGGGGCCTCTGGAAAGCGTCCCTAGGTGTAGTCTGTCCCCACCTTGGTCCAGCCCTTGGCACCATGCCCATCCTCTTAGTACTCCCTCCACACTACCACCAGCGTGGTCCTGTCTGCAAAACCCAGCTGTTCCTCTGCCCTTCAACCTGGAATGTTCTCTATCAACTCCCTCCTGTGAGACTGAGCACTCATTTCTTCCCCGACTCCTTCCTCTCCTTCTTCTGGAAGGCCTGTCTCCACTCCACTCACCTTGAGTACATGTGGTTCCCTCTGGAGACAGGGAGCTTCTTGGGAGCAGGCTGTGTGTCTTGTTTACCATTGTGTCTTTGGCACCCAGCAAATAGGAAATGAACATAAATGTTATCTGAAGGAAGGGAAGAAGGAACCTTCCTACAACTGGAGTCAGATTGTACGGGATCCACTAGGCTGCTTCACATGAATTCCAGGAATAGTTGGTAGAGGATAAATACCAGGTAACTGGGTGGCTAAGTCGGTTGAGCATCCAGCTCTTAGTTTCCCCTCAGGTCGTGATCTCATGGCCCTGGGATGGAGCCCACGTGGGGGTCTGTGCTTGGCAGGGAGAATCTTTGAGTTTCTCTGCCCCTCCTCTCTCTCTCTCTCTCTCTAATAAATAAATTAATCTTTGAAACAACAACACAGAGGATAAATACTCTGGCCCTAAGGACTGATTGTGGCATTGATCATGAACTGATGAGGGAAAATGTAGTTCAGCTGGACCCCCTCAGAGTTATGTGCAGATGTCACCACATGGGAAGTTGTCCCTGAGACCAGTCTACACATCCATTGTCCCATCACCATCAAGGCCATTCGTGTGGCCGACAGATGTGTTGACCTGTTAATCCTCCTGATGCCCCCACCAGGTGGCTACTAATCACCATCCCCATTTTACAGATAAGGAAGCTAAGGCACAAAAAGAAAAACCAGTGTGTCCCAGGACACAGAACTGGTAGGCCGCAGGGATGTGAGCTGGGGCTGGCTGAGTTGCCACCAGGTGCTAACCCCCCAGCTCAGTGCCTTTCAGTGTCATAGACCCATCCAGCCATCTTCACGGATTGACCTCCACAGGGTGACTTAGGAGGCCAGGGACCCGGGTTCATTTAAGGTGAAAGCACTGAGTTAAGGGTAAAGCGTACACGAAGGCTGAGGGAGGCGGGCTAGGGCAGTAGCCCTGTGTGTATGTGCCTGTGCATGAAAGTGTGTGTGCAAGCATGTGGCTGGGTGTGTGTGCAGACGTATATGCATGGGTTTGTGCGGATGCCCCTGTGTGCCAGGGCCAAAGGGAGGGGTTTGCCAATTAGAAGGCAATCGATGTGAAGCTTCCTCACATGGTCAGCGCACAGTAAATATTTGCAGAATTGAATTGAAATGCTAAAGAGAGTGCTCTACAAATGTGAGGTGCTATTATTACTATTATCTCCAAATTGCAGGTCTGGGGAAGAGGGGAGCAGGTAGAGAGGTGGTGGCAGTGTTAGTTAGCCTCCTGTCACCTCCAGTTCCGCATTGCACCAACTCCCTCACTGGACTCCCTCTGAGTGGTTTTCCTCCTGTGCTGGCTGAAGCAGGGATCTTGCAACCTGGGAAGATGGCAGTGACGATACAGTGACAACTAACATGCAAGCGGCCCTCTGGGTGGGCTGGCCCCTTGCGAGCGCAGCGCTCGGCCCGCCCCCTCTCCATCACTCCTCCTGGAGCGGCAGTTGTAATCCCATCGCACAGAGGACAAGAATGAGGCCCAGACAAATGGATTGGCCCAAAACAACGTGTAAGAACCACTTGAGAACTGGAGCTGTACTTTCCCACCGTCGATACCTGGCCATGGAACAGGGGGGCATGGACTGTGGAATGCAGAGCACCAGGCCCGAGAGCCGGCCACTTCCTCTCCCACTACCTCGATTTCCTCACTACAAAGTGGGGATGAGGGCAGCCTGGGTGGCTCAGGGGTTTAGTGCCTGCCTTCAGCCCATAGGGTGATCCTGGAGACACAGGATCGAGTCTCATGTCGGGCTCCCTGCATGGAGCCTGCTTCTCCCTCTGCCTGAGTCTCTGCCTCTCTCTCTCTCTCTATCTCTCTCTCTGTGTGTGTGTGTGTGTGTGTGTCTCAAGAATAGATAAGTAAAACCTTAAATAAAAAGTGGGGACAAATCACTGCTACAGCAGAGAGTGACTATGGTGACAGCATACAATCTAACACCTCGTACCTACTGAGCACTCAAATATGTGAGCTAGTCCTATATAGGCACTAGTCCTCCCTTGAATCTAATACTTGGGACGCCTGGGTGGCTCAATGGTTGAGCTTCTGCCTTTGGCCCAGGTCGTGATCCTGGGGTCCCAGGATTGAGTCCCACATTGGGCTCCTACAGGGGGCCTGCTTCTCCCTCTGCCTATGTCTCTGCCTCTCTCTGTGTCTCTCATGAATAAATAAATAAATAAAATCATTTTAAAAAAATTAAAAAGAATCTAATACTCACTTCTTCTCCCACCAGGTAATGAAATCAGAGTCAGAGAATTGGGGCACATTTAGGAATTATCTAGTCCAACCTGCTCTGGTAACAGGTAAGAAAAATGAGACCCAAAGAATAGCACCAAGGTCACATGGCTGGTCAGTGGCAGGGCCTGGATAGAAACAGATTTTCAACTCCCAGGCAGGGCCTCTCTGCTCGCCCAGAGTGTCTCTGATGGGAGCCCGCCTGAGGGTGCTGGGAGGCCAGGAGAGACAGGAGAGGGTCAAAGGTCCAGCCTCCAGAGAAGGGGTGGCAGCAAAGCCTGGGGGGATCAAAGCTGCCACAGCCTCCTGCAGTAGATGCCAGGCAAGGAAGCCAGAGAGTGGGGCGGCCCCGAGGGATCACAGCTGGCCCAGCAGCTCACAGGGGACAGTGTGTCATCCACTGAGGCCCTCCTAGACTCCTCTCCCTGACTCACCAGCCCCTCCCGTCTCATGGCCTTCCACAATCGGAGCCACTGACCAGGACATGGAGGAGGATGTGGGGGGAGAGGCCTTGACTGCCCAGCTGGCCCCCAGCATTCTCTTCTGCCCTCCATCTTAGCTCCAGCTGGTCCCTCCTGACTGCCACCAAGAGCCCACCAAACCACCGTGTCAACCTGCCTCCTCCCTGGAGGTCCAAGGCCTTAAAACTTAATAGTCTCTCAAATGCCGTAACGCTAGAGGGGGCTTTTATGGACTCGATGGGGGTAACATTGTGAAGGCGTTCCAGCCTCAAGTGGGCTGCTCGAAGTGGGCCACCTGCCCCCCACCCCCGCCCCCCCGCTTCCTTCAGGGACCCCGGAGAGGCCCCTCCCCCGTGAGGGCCATGCACCCCCCACCCCTAGTCCCCAGCCAGCGGGCTCCTCTGTGTTCTGCCCAGGTTATTAGGACTAGTCCGCCCCACAAACAGGGGCCTTGTGGGAGGTTGGGACCCCGCTGGCTCTGGCTGGATTGAAGCTAGAAGAGGGGGGGGGGGGGAGGTGGGCCAGGGGAAATATCTCAGTGACTAATGAGCGGGCAATTGAAAGCTCCTTCGTGTCAATGGGGAGCAGATGGGGAAGGAAGGGGATTCCTGCGGCCTGGCCTCAGAGGTGTGGGTGGCTGCGAGGGAGGGGGAGGCGGGGAAGCTTGTGGGGTCAGCAGGTGGGGGATGGGGGAGGGAAAGGAGGCCCCACCGGCTGTCACCCACCTAGCATCACCCACCAAGCAGCGCAGTTTCTGGGTCCCAGCGATGGGGCCGGGGCGAGGCCACAGTGTGTTCAGGGCCTTTTTTCTTCTCTTCCAAAAGCCCTATTTTTCTACTTCCTCCGTCACTCCCTGTCTTGTCCACTCAGTATCTCCTGGTCTGGCCTTGCCCTGCCCTTGTCCCCCCTTGGTCCTCCCTGCTCTCCCTTCTCAGAGGCCTCTGCTCTTGGTCCTGGAAGACCGCAAACCGAGACCGGCCCGGGCTTCCCAACAAGTGGGCAGCACCCCCACCCCCGTAAATAAAATACTAAACGACACTAAACAAAATACCCTGGCTGACTTGCCAACACACACACACACACATACACACACGCTTATCCCAGACACACATGTACACGTGAGCGCACGCGCACACACACGTACTCGCAGGCACACTCACACATATTTTCTTCATTACCTCCTCTAATACTGTCTTTCTTCCATCTTGAGTTCAATGTTGTTTTTTGTGTCTTTGCGACCCTCCCCCTCCACTTCCCCTCAATTTATTCCAGCTGTGAAAACCTTTTTCCCCATCTCCTCTGTCACCCCGGCAGATAGGTGAGTGGCAGGCAGAGGAGTCCACTCGCAGCCACCGTTGGTAATCGATGCCAGATGTTGAGCTGGCCCCCAGCCCAGCCCCAGGCAGGGCTCCCGCGCCCGGCTCCTGCATCTGGGTGTGAAAGGCGAGCCGCAGCCCCAGCCTGGGTCTCTGTGGGCTCAGAGGGACATGGGGGGTGGGAGTGGGGGTGGGGCTGGGCCCAGGGGCTGCAGGAGCCTGGAGGCCTGGGTGCAGAGGATAGTGGGCGGGTGGGGGGTGGCTTGGAGGAAGGTGGCCACCCAGCAGGTTGGCTGGGAATTGCGGCCTGGGATGACAGAAGCCCAGACAGCCCAGAGACAAGACACCAGAGAGCAGGCTTCCCTTGGCCCCTTGTTGGCCATTTTACTTCCCCAGGGGGTAAAAGGTTGGCTGCTGCTATTGGTTATAGATATATGTATTTTTAAAATACAAAAAGCCAATTAAACACACTGGAAGTCTCCACAAATATTCTCCTACTAATGCTACCCAAACCAGCTAACATTCACGGAGTATTAGGTGCTTTCTGAGTCGTTGCACATGAATTCACTCATTCCCTGTTTAAATTTCACAACAACAACCAAAATAAATAAATAAATTTCACAACAACCCTATGAGGTAGGGATCATAACAATCCCCATTTTACAGACGCAACAAAAGAGCCCTAGAGCATCTAAATGGCCCATCTAGAAAGTGGTGGCAACAAGATTTGAACCCAGACAGCCTGACTCACTCCTGAGACTACATGAGGCTCTTGGGAAAGACTTCAAAATATTAAAAGGTCAGAACTAGACGTAACCTGGTCCACATGCTTTTCTAAATAATGGAGGAATGGAGGCCCAGAGAGGAGAAGCGACTTGCACAAGGACACACAATGAGTTGGACCCAAAGCAGGACTGACTCCCAGTCCCGGTCGCTGTTCAGACTCCTGCATACAACACCACAATTCTGGCTCAGTCAGGCTCAGGGCTGCATACCCTTGGCCAAGAGCCAAGCTTCCTGGAGGAAGTGCCTTCTGTAGGGCTTGGGACAAGATGAGGACCAGAGACTGGCAGACAGGCAGGAGGAAGCACTTTCAATGGAAAGCATTCTGCTCAAAGACCAGTGTGTGTGCAGGGCAATACCAAGGCGGGCTGGCAGGTAGCATTAATTAATTCTCTACTAACAATCACTGGGGTCACAAAAGAGACTCAGAGTTAAGCTCTGCCCTTAAAAAGAAGGAAAGGGGAAAAAAAGAAAAGAAAAGAAAAAAAAAGAAAAAAAGAAAAAAGAAAGAAAAGAAAAGAAAAGAAAAGAAAGAAAAGAAAAGAAAGAAAAGAAAAGAAAAGAAAAGAAAAAAGAAAAGAAAAGAAAAGAAAAGAAAAGAAAAGAAAAGAAAAGAAAAGAAAAGAAAAGAAGAGGGAGTACCATGGGGGCAGTCTTTTGCTGTTTCAAATATAGTGGCAAGGTGATATTTGAACAGAGCTCTGAAGAGGTAAGGGAAGGAACCATGTGAACATCTGGGGTAAGAGTGTCCCAGGCAGAGAGACAGGAAGTGCAAAGGCCCTGGGGCAGGAGTGTGCTTCGCTGGCTGTGTCCAGAGCACAGGGACCAAGCAAGAGAATAATGGGAGGGCAACTGGCTTTTATTCCCAGTGCAGTAGGATGCCATGGGGAATCCCGAACAGAAGGGAGACATGGGACAAGAAGGGCAGCAGTGAAGGCGAAGGCGGGGGGAGTAGTAGTCAGATTCTGAATATGGTTTCAAATTAGAACCAACCTGATTTCCTAAAAGTTGGGCATGGGTGTAAGAGAGAGCCGTCAAGTCTGAGTCTGACTCCGGTTTTTTTGGCCAGAGCCACTGGAAGGACAGAGCTGACCTTGCTAAAGGAGCAGGTTTGGGGCAGATCAGGAATCTGCTTTTGAACCCACTGAATTCGGGGCGGCCACTCTCGTTGCTGCGATGGGTCGTATTGGAGACTGAGGCAACAAGGCAATCGGGAAAGATCTCGTCTTTATTTAAAATAGTGGTAGCCCGTTCATCGTGGATTTTTGGGGCATTCAATTTTTTAAGATATGACATCAAAATATTATTTATCTTGATTCCTGAGGTTTGGGAGCCCCATTTGTATTTTGTAGTCCAGTCTGGGCCCTGCCTGTTTTCAGATATCCACACGGAATGCAGGGGTTGAGCCAACCTCTCTGGATTCCCAGCCGCTCTCTACCCACAGCGAGCAAGAGGTCCCCTGAGTGGGATCGGTGGCAGGAATGTGACCTGAAGGGTAGCTGCATGCAGCCAGGAGGTGGTCCTGAATGGGGAACGTGGCCAGGGTGGGCAAGGCGAGGCCTTCGTTCTGATGCATGGCTGGCTGACCTAGAAGCAGCCAGAAGGGTGTGAGTCCATCAGCTCACCGCGCCCCACCCGGGGCCCCAGTGATGGATGGCATCTGTCTTCTGCTTTATTAAACTCACGCCGCTCCGTTCAGCCCTGGATTTGCAAACGGCTTAATAAGCATTTGGAAGGGATCGGGGGAGGGAGGCCGGGATTTCAGGGGGTTACCGAGACCCAGACAGGAAACGGCTTGCGCCCAGAGTGGGCCCCAGGAGGGAGTCCGGTGTCCGGGTGGGCGACTGGGGGTAGTATTTGGTTTCACAGAAGGCACTTGGGAGCCCGGGGCGGGGCGGGGGGGGGGGGGGACCACAGGCCTTTGGTGCCACCCCTCCCCCAGCACCGTTGTTACAACACACTAGGAGTTCACAGCACCCAAGGGGTGTTCTGGGCACTTTGGAAGGGCAAGGGGTTGCAGAGATGGACCAAGGATGGGGGAGGGGAAGAGGCAATCCCTGTCTGTCTAGGAGTTCCCAGCTGCAAGGGACAGTGGAATACGCAGAACTGAACCCACCCTCCCCCCCCCCCCACACACACACACATGCTCCTTTCTGAACTTCTGCAGACTCCATAGCATGTACCATGATTTGGAACCTTGTGTACAACCCCCAGCATTGGCACTGAGTGTGGGCCCTCGGTGCCCCTTCTCCTTTTTTTTTTCCCTTCTCCTGAATGAGGCTGGAAACCCCCAGGGGAAAAGAGGGGTATACCACAGCCATCTTCTCTCACACAGGCAGCTTGCACCCCACCGGCTCAGTCATGTGCAGGAGCCAGTTCCCATGGGCTTGCCAGAGCCAACTGCAGGCAGCTCTTCCCAGTCCATTGGCCAGTGAAGGGCCCCTTGGTAGACTGGAGCCCACCATGGTGGGAGTATTCATGCCATGGAAATCGTTAAACACTTTTTTTCCCCCTCTTGGAGGGTCAGCTCTTGGACATTTACCTGTGAACCTCTGCCTTGCCCACTCTGCCCCCAGCCAGAACCACTTCAGATATAATATATATATATATAAATCCACCCTTCTTCTTGGAAAGGTTGTAGGGCTCCTTCTGGACAGTGGTGACGGGACTGTGTCTCTTACTGATGAGGATGGTACCCAGTATGATTAAGTCTCAAAGTCTAGGTTCAAATCATGGCTCCTCCAGTCAATAGTTTGTGATTCACAATGTTCTTCAGTTGGATCTTGGAGGAGTTGTTCTGAGATTTAAATGAGATAATACTTGAAAGGTGTTTTAGAACAGGACCTGTGAACAGTAAGTAGCCAACAGACGTTAGGCCTTCCTGCGGGTCTGCAGTGATGCTAAGTAACTTGTCCTAACTCAAGCCTTACAACCACCCTTGATGGAGATACTTCTGTTATCCCCATTCTGCAGATGGGGAAAGTGAGGCTGAGGTGTGTTCATCTTTTCCTGAGGTCACATAGTGACAGAGCAGGGACTTGAACTCAGGAAGGTCATGGTCTGACAGCCCTGCTGTCTCACCGCTGTGCCACTGGACCTATCCAACAGGGCAGTGGGGCGGGGAATGGTAATAATGGTGGAAGTGGCCCTTGGTTTTCTTCCTCTCTCCATCTTGCCAGCAGCAGAAGGGAGGGATCCTCTTCCCGTATGACCTCAAGAAGAAGCCTCCTCAGAGCCCTGTCCCCCAGCACATCACCTCCACACCTGCTCCTCCAGGGTCCAGGAGCTACCTTACCCAGGAAACTCACTTCCCTCTGGCATTTGCCGTCTAGCTCTCTTCCAACCCACTACCTTTGTCTCTGGGCGGGTTTCTCACCTGTCTCTCCTTCTCTCTCTCTCCCTGCACACGTACCCCATGCCCAAGCTCCATCTCCACCCTGGTCCTCCCGAGCTCTGCACACCTGCTCCAGAGTTGCCTGGCCCAGGGCTGCAGAGCCGGCCCCAGGGAGGTCAAGGGCTCAGCAGCTTCCCTGCAATGTCCCTTCCAGGTCTCCTTTTATTTGTTAAAAATTTTTTTTTCTGTTTCTTGCTGATTTTACCAACTCTTCCTCCTTTTTCTCCCTCCATTTCCTTTCTCCTCCTCATCCTTGTTGGTCTTTGGTATCTCCATCTGTATGTCTTCACTCCTTCCATCTCTTGCTCTGTTTTTGTCTCTCCCTAGGTCCGTCTGTCTGGTGACAAGTGTGTCTGGGTGCGTTTCTCTGTCTCTTTGTTTTTTGTGGACGTCTGTGGGTCTATCTCTCCTCCCCATGTCTCTTCCTTTCCGCAACATCCTAGAGTCAGGGGGCGGTGCAAGGCGGGGGGGGGGGGGGGGGGAGTTCCCCATGTCTCAGAGTCTAGCTTTACCTCAGTGCCTTTCCTGCTCTGTGTGTGGGGGGGTGTCTGTCTGTCTGTCTGTCTGCCTTTGACTCTGTGTGTCTGTCTTCAGGGCTGTCTCTCCGGGTCTCTCTCCAGCAGCATTCTTTAGGGCTGCACTTTGGAGTCTCCCGGAGGAGACCCCCACTCACCCCTCCCAAAGTTCACTGCCTTGTCAAACGGAGCTAATCTCTTCTGGGAGGAAAAAGCCTCATTCAAACTGGGGGGCGGGGGGAGCAGAGGGGGAAGGGGAGGTCTCCTTGGCTGCAGCCTGAAAACACCCTGGCCCATAATACCCCTTTTGTTCTAGGCTGGTGGGAGGGGGTGGGCGGTGGAATGAGAGAGGGGGGATATTAAAGGAGCAGGTGAAAGACATGTGTCTTCAGCAGCCAGAGATAAGCGCTTACCCCCTTCTAATCTGACTGAGGCCTATTATCTTCCCGCCACAGTCATTACTATTAATATTAAACACCCCCAACCCAGCTAGAAAACAACCTGAAGGGGCCGACTCCTGGCCCCAGACAATTCTGCGGGGGAGACCCTGCCCTACACCTCTTCCTGCAGGACTTGACCACCTCCTTGGTCTCCCCAGACCCCAAGCCCCCTTGAACTTCCTCAGGACCTCAGGCCCCTAAGAGCCCCCCCTTCTGCCCCTCCCTCAACCCCGCCCAGTGGCCTTTCGATCACCAACCCTTCCTCTCTCTTCTGGACCCCCCATGTCAGCTTCAATTCTGGGGGTGTCTCTATGCCACAACCCTCTTCTCTGCACACCTCGGTATAACCTGATATGTTAGTCAGAAGCCTGTAGAGGTTTATTCCGTTGACTTGACATCTGACGGAATTGTATTTGCATTCCAACGCCCACACTTCCAGGCTGGGTCACCTTAACTCTCTGAGTCTCAGTTTCTCACCTCTGAAATGGGGGCAAGATATAGCCCCTATGACATGGGGCTGTTGTCAGGATTATACAGAAGGACTCTCTGTATTAGACGCTTGATGCATTTTAACAGCTCAGTAAAAGATCATGGTAACTGTTGTTCCTTGGACAAAAAGCAACCCAGGGGAGCAGGTCTCCCCACTCATCCCTTCATCAAGCCACCAAACAATCACTGGGCCCCTACGCTATGCCAGCTTCTATGTGGAGCTCTAGAAATAGGGGGGCAGAAAAATAAATTCCTGCCTCCAAGAATTCACAAACTAGTGATAGCAAGAGACACATAAACAGGTAAACGCATCATTGCAGTGCTCAGTAATACGAACCACAAGAGAAGTTTATACAAAGAGCTTTGGGAACAGGGGCGACGAATTCCCCCTCCGTGGGCGATGTTGTGTCTACACCACTAAAGGATTAATTGCCTATTCAGTATCTACAAGGTGGTGAAGCCAGTTATCACTGTACTCATGTATATGGTTATAGCTCTCAAGAGGAGAAAGTCATTAGGCTTCTGCCAGGAGTGGCAGAGGTTTAGCTGGGGGACCAGCCATGGGGGACCCCTTCCCTGCTCCCAGGACCCTGCATTGCTAGAGTGGTCTCAGGAGCCTGCAGACACAAGAAGGAGGGAAGCGAGAGCTGATGTTTATTAAATGTGTTCCTCTGAGACAGGCACTGGGCTGGATGGTTCAGTATCCGGTCACTTACTCCTTATCACACCCGTCTCCCCAGCTGGCTTCATTGTACCCATTATACAGGGGAGCCAGCAGGCTCACGGAGAGGACATGGCTTTCCTAAGAGCCCATTGCTGGAAAATGGAAGAACACATCTTCATCGCTCTGACTCCCAAGTCCATGGTATTTCCATTCCCAGTGCATCTCAAATTTCCAACCCCGACTCCATCCTTATCATCAGAGGAGCTTGAAAAAATATGCAAGAGGTGGGGAGGGGATTGGATGAGGAAAACAGCCTGCTTGCAAACCCTGAACTCTTTTGACATCCTCTGTTTTATCTTAGAAGTCTACATGAATTTTGAATTTTACTCCATAATTTAGCTATGTGTGCTATAAATAAAAACGTTTTAAAATGTCATTAAAAACCTTCCCCAAAAAGTCTCAGACAAAAATTTGAGGCTCCAGAAAGCTGTGCCAAGTTTATTCTATTCCCTCTTTTTTTTTTTTTTTAAGTTTTATTTATTTAAGTAATCCCTACACCCAAGGTGGGGCTCGAACTCATGACCACCGAGATCAAGAGTTGCACACTCCACAGACCGAGCCAGCCAGGCGCCCCTATTCTATTCTTCCTGTGTCCCCTCTGGAAGGGCATTTGTTGTTTGCATCTGTTTGTGTTGTTTGTAGCCTTGTCCACTTCTTGTGGTTGTCTTCCATCTCCATGACTTATTTATTTTATAACTGGAAGTTTGTACTTCTTAATCCCCTTTGTCTATATCGCCCATCCCCCACCCCATCCCCTCTGGCCATGACTAGTTTGTCCTCTGTCTAGAAGAGTCTGCTTGGGTTTCTGTTTGTTCATTTGTTTTGTAGCCCTGTCCACTTTGGGTGATGTACCCCCTTCCTTCACAGAACGGCTGGGCCCCCATTCCCTGCAATCCTATGGGGCTGCCAACCACAATTCCCCCATTCCACCTGCCCACATGAGCCAAACTGAGCCAATCACTGCACACCATTTTCCTACCCACTTGATTGGTCTAAGGGGCGGGAGTATGACTCAAGCTCCGCCAATAGGAGTCTTTCTCTATGATTTTCTAGCTAGAGGGTGTTGGAAACCACACACACTCTCTTTCCTCTGAGGTGTAAGAATAAAATTGTCTGTTGCCAGTCTCTTCTACCCACCTCTCCCTGTCATCCAGCAAATGAGATGCTCTGACCTTCTTGTCCCTCCCCACTCTTAGTAGAGGGGAGGAAAGAGGCCCTTATGCACCAAAAAACATAGCCAAGATATGGGTGAGGTCAAGAAAGAATGCAAGAGAGAAAGCTGATGGTATCTTTTGAGGCATGACAGTCTCTAAACTGTGCCTACACTCCCACCGCGTGTGTGTGTGCACACATACACACACACTCCTTCCTGGTTGAGTCAGTAAATCTCTTTCCTTTGGTTTAACTGTTTGGGGGTGAGTTTCCATCACTTGTTTGCTAAGCAGTACCTTCTAGAACACTCAGTTCTACTTAGTTCCTCCTGGATCACCAACACCTGCAGGCAAAAGAAGGAGCAAGGCCCCAACAGGCTTTAGGATTAAGGAAGTTCAATTTAGATGCGATACAGGTGCCCCGTTCTTCCACCAGGGACCTCCAAGGTCTCTCAGTTCTGGGCTGGAAAGGACCAAAAGCAGAGGGATGACAGGGACCCTTCTAATCAGAAAGCTCTCTGCTCTCTTCAAGGAAGGCTGGCTCCGCGCCCTGCCCTGGAAACACATCCTAGGACCCCCTTCTCTGAGACATAGCAAGTCTTTACACTTGCTTCACCTAGTCCTGCCCTAGTGGGAGCTGGACAATAGCCGATCTTCTCCTGTTCTCGTCCTTCTGAGGCCTCACTATTCTTTTGCCCGTTTGTGTTGGTTCATGCATGCTGTGTGGACTGTGTACTGGTTAAGAGCCCAGATTCAGACTGTGCAGGCTCAAATCCTGGCTCAGCTACTAGTGACTTTGAGCCCAAAGTTGCTTACCTCCTCTGGACTTCAATGTCTTCACCTTCAAAATGGGAAGGATTTGATTAATTAATGCTTGTAAAGTGCTTAAGCCATCTCTGGCACAGAGTAAGCACTCAGTGTTAGCCATGATTATTATATGTTAATGCTGTGTGTGCGCATGTTTGGGGAGGTGGGTTCCTCCATCTGACTAGGAGTTCCCTGAGGACAGGAGATTTGCCTTGTTCATCTTTGAAGGCCCAGGCTCATTGAAAGGATGCTTCAAAGAGGTTCGTTGACGGAGGGAACAGGAAATGAATGAAGGCTGGCTGGCTAAATACTCTGAAGATTCCAATCTTGATTTCTGTCCTTAGGTCTCTCAATAGCCCCATGGGGGTCTCCAGCAACTCCCTACTCCTGCTGCCGGAGGGGCAGTTTGTCCGACAGAAGAGGTCTTGTCACAAAGTAACACTGGAAGCAAAAGCAGTTGTGCCCTGTTATAGCCCTTGACTGTGTCCAAGGCTCTGTCACAATACCACAAAACACTGTGATGTAGACAGGATAAAGATCATACTTAGCCCATTTTACAGATGAGTAAACTGAGGGCAGTTCTATGACTTCTCAAGGAAAAGTCCCAGCTGAGGCTGGAGCCTGGTCCCCAGGCTTGGAAAGATCTCTGTCAACCTCTCTCAACCACATCCCAGTGATCAGATTTCTCTCTCTGTTCCCTCCTGATTTGGTCAGGGAGGGGTGGGGAGGGATGAGCCAGGCAGCATTCACTACATCATCTTGGTCCATGTGGTCCAGACAATAGCAGAGGAGCCAAAGGCAGATGACTATGAATTCATCTTCCATATATCTTGATACTTGTACAGCCCAGCGGGAGGGTGGTGGAGAGGAAAGGGAGGCCCAGAGCCCAGGTGTCACAATGACTCCAGAGTACACAATGGCCCATTGTGCCCCTCCATGTCCCCCCTCCTCCTCCACCACACCCAGCACATGGTGTCCTGTTTACCTGCCTCCAGGACCTGGCTCCATCTCAGGTGCCACTCCAGCCGGGCCTACGCACAGGCATTGCCAAACCCTTTGCCCACGAGCCTTGGCCTGGCAGCAGCACGCCTTCCTGGGGACTCCCCGCCAGCCCCAGCCTTTGTCCTAGCCCACTCCCTGCCACTCCAACACGGACACCTCCTCATGGCTCATAGCACAGTGCCTGGCACACTGTAGGCTCTCCGGAAGTGGTTCCTGACAATTATAAAGGCTCCCTGAGGATGACAATAGCCTCCAGTACGTGGGCCTCTGTGAAGGAAGAGCTTCTCCCAGCCTCAGAGGTGGGAGAGGGTATTGTGAAGGACGTGGGTTGGCGGCTGAATGTCAGCTAGACCTAGAAAAGGCTTGCTTTCCTGCCCCCTTTCCTGAGCCCGGGGTTCTGGAGGGGGAGGGGGCAGCATGGGAAGAGTGAGCCTGCCAGTCTCTTGGGGACAGGAGACCCCTGTTAGGTGCTCTCTTGATCCCACATGGGATGCCATTCTCCCATTGTCTCAGAAGTCAGAGGGCAGGGGTCAGGGCATCTCCAACACATCCAGCCAAGAGGACAGATGGAGAGGCATGGCTCCTCAGGCCCTGGTTCTGTTTGGGGGCCAAGGAGCCACGTAGAGGTGAGAGGGGAACTCTGGGGAGGGAGTCAGCCATCCACACATCCTCTAGGCTCTGGGGCTGTGGCAGAGGAAGAGGAGGAGAAGGAAAGAGAAGAAGAGAGCCAAAGGGAGCAAGAAGGGAAAAAGAGGGGGGCACCACAGAGAAAAGCCACAGAGGCAGGCAAGAAATGGGAGAGCAGAAAACCATATCCTCAGATGACCAGCCTCCAGAAAGGAAGCTGAGGTTCCCCCCAGCTCAAAGGAGAAGCAGACATAAATCCCAAAGGCTGTAGGGGAGCTTGGAAAGCATCCAGTCCAACCCACTTGTTTCATTTATGAAAAATCCAATGCCCAGAGAGGGAACACGGCTTGCCCAAGGATACACAGCGAGGCAGGATGCAACTCAAACCAGAGCCACAGAACAGTGGCCCCGGGCCAGAAGACACTTCTTAACTTTCTGCTGAGCAGCAAAAAGGGCCTTCAGATGCTCTTGCTCTGCTTGGCTTCCAGAGATGCAGGAACAAGAAGAGCAGCCATCCCAGCTCACCCAGCCTGGATTCAGGTATCAGAGGGAGGAGATGGCACATCCAGGGCGACCACCCACTGGGCACAGCATTGTCTCCCTAGTGTCACTTGAGCCGAGGTCTGACAGGCTTTCATTTTACTTATCCACTTAAACCACCACTTACTTTGTGTGCCCAGCACTGTGCCCAGTCCTCAGATTGGGGAGAGCAGGCAATCAGAAAATGGCAGGGAGGCTACAAGGTGGTCTGTCCATATCCTTTGGAAGAAAGACAGGTAAAACGGATATTCGTTTGGAGCTTACCATAGGCCAGCTGCTGGTCCTCTATTATCCCACTGGATCTTCACTAAGCATTGCCAGGGAAGGACAGAGGGAGAGAATCTGAAGCAGCCTCCCTCTGAGCTTGGAGCCCGTGGTGGGGCTCCATCTCACAACCCCAAGATCATGACCTGAGCCGAAACCAAGAGTCAGAGGCTCAACCCACTGAGCCATCCAGGTGCCCCTAGAATCCTGTTCTTAACCATTAGGCTGTACTATCCCTAGGATGAGCTTTAAGTGATAGAGTAATGAGCCCCACCAGCACCACCCTGGGCCCATCACACCCCTCCTTCTATCCCAGCCAAGCTGAGTCAGTCCCTTCTCTGGGCACACCCTGAGGCTGTTATAAATACATCACTTGGGCCCTTATTTTCTGTCTTGTCTTAGAATTAATTGTTGGCATGTCTCCCTGGCAAGTTTAAAAGGGCAGAAATGGTCTTTGATCATCTATGAATCCCCAGTGCTTAGCACAGTGCCTGGCACGTGGCAGGTGCTCAATGATTGCTTTCCGAAGGGGTATAGCTAAAAAAAATGTGACATCCCCATATGGCATCTGTAAACAGAGGACAAGTCCCAGTAGAGGCTTAGGCCCTAGGGGGGCAAGGAGTCCCATCCATCTCCATCTCCTGACTCTAGCGCACTGCCTGGCATTCAGTAGGTGTTCATAATTGTCTATTTGAATGAGTACAGTCAATATGGACTAGGCTTCAGATACGAGCCTTTTGTAGGTCTAGAGGGTGGGGTCAGGAGGTCTGGGACTGCATCTGGATTGGGCTCAGAACTGAGGGTCTCTCCCCAAGAAGTTGGGGGCCCAGCCAGGCCTCCATGAGAGCCTGCAGAGGACTGGGATTCAGGGTGCCAGGGACAGGTATTCCTGGGGACTCTGCCAAGACTCGGAGCTGGGGGCCAGGGGTGGGCTGGATCCAAATGAAGAGAAGTGATCAGGCTGGAATTAGGATACCTTCTTCAGCCTCTTCTGTTTGCAGGTGCCAGAGGACAGTACCCTAAGCCTACAACAGTCACTGCTAACCTTGTACAACTATCAACAGAAACAGGGGAGGAGAGCAACGAATACCTGTGGCTTGGGCTCCAAAGTCTAGAAGAGGAGCCAAGGAAACAACTGAGATGGACAGAGGTGAGGAGAGAGACCCAAGGAGGCCTCTGGGGAGGAGCAGGAAGGTTGCTGAGGAAGTCTGCACTCCCAGCAAGTTGTGCCTCTGGCAGCAACCCCACTGGGCTAGGGTCCCAGGGATTTATTGACTAATCCTCAAATGATACACTCTCCCTGATTTATTCTCTCTCCCGCTAGCGCCCTCACAAGATCCCATTGTCTTCAGACACTGCTGGCCCAGGGCCTCCACCTCAGGGCCTCCTGCCTCCCCAGCATTTCCGGGGGGAACGGAGGCTCCCCATCACCAGAAACCCATGTTGTGCTTTGCTCTCCCGGCCTGAGGGTCAGGCTGCCAGGCCACCAGGCAGTGCCAGGCACAAGGCTGGCGGCACCTAGTCAACTCGAGAAGCTGCTGGTGAGCAGGGTGAGTGCCTGGGGCTGCTGGCGTTGGTGCTGGCCGATGCCCTTGCTGGGCAAGTCTGAGGGGGGAGGCAGGGGCGGGTGGGGGCGTGTCACCAAGGAAGTGGGTGTTGGGGTGCTGAGCAAGGGAGCAGAGGAAGGTCAGAGTGGAGGTTTTCACTGATCCGAGTGGGCGGGAGTAAAGAGAATTCATAAAAAGTTTCTTTCTTCTTTAATGGTCTTTTTTCCCTATCCGAGGGCCCGGGCGCGGGAGGTGAGGGAAGAGGGGAGGGGGCAGGGCAGGCCCTCCACAAGTGACACTTAATTCCCGGTCTGGACTGGGCCGGCGTTTGAAAGCAGCTAAATTAGCAAAACAGAAGTCAACTGTCGATTGCTTCATTGGAGGATTAAGTGTGATAAATGGGGGGTTTGTTCGCTCCAAGGTCCAGATGTTGTGTCTAAGTGAGGGGTTTTTTCAAGGTTTTTTTTTTTTCTTTTCTTTTTCTTTCTTTTTCCTTCCCTTTTCTTTCTTTTCTTTTCTTTTCTTTTCTTTTCTTTTCTTTTCTTTCTTTCTCTTTCTTTCTTTCTTTCTTTTTTCCCCCTCTTTTTTTTCTTTCTTTTCTTTTCTTTTTTTTTTAACATTCTTGGCCCAGGGCCCATATATATTTTGGATACTGCTGGGAGTATATAATATCATTGGAAAATGATGCGGTCTGCTAACCTTTTAAATAACATTTCCTCCCTCCTCTATTTTCTAATAGTTTGTTTTTCTTTCCATGTTTGCCTTTTATTGGGGGAAATTTTTTTTGGAAATTAATGAGGCTCGAGTTTGGAGACCAAAATAAAAAAAAAAAAAAGATTTAAAAGAGGGGAGTGTAAGCGGCAGAGGGGTGTGGAACGAGGCTGGGCGGGAGGAAGACTGCTCTTTGTATCTTTTAAAACTTTCCTGGTTCGATTTTTTTTTTCTTCTTCTTTTTTCTGCTCTTCCAGCGGAGGCTGCCCGGGGCCCTCCGGCGGGGCTGCGCGGTGGCGCGCGGGCAGGGAGCCCGGGACTCTCCGCGGCGCCCGCTCGCCCAGCTCGGGGCCTCGGGGCTGCGCGCCGCGGGCCTCCGGGAAGAACCTGCCATTCCCCGGCCGCCCGGCCCGACGTGAGACGGGGTGGGGGTGGGGGTGGGGGCGCCTCCTTCCTGAGTGAAACCTACGGAATCCGGCAGGAATTCGGGCCTCCCAGATTTAAGAAAACAAACAAAGGAAAGATTGTCAGAGAGGGGCCGCCAAGAGCCGCCGGGCCGCCGCGCTGCCCTCCAGGCTCACCCCGGGGGCGCCCGGGCCTCCCGGCGGGGGCGGAACCCGAGGCTGGACGGGGGCGGGTGGGGGCGGGTGGGGGCGGGTGGGGGCGCTCCCCCGGGTGGTCCCCGGTGGGCTTCCCTGCCCTGGGTCTCGGCTAAGCGGCCGCCCCCTGCCTCGGGGCGCCAGGAAAGGCGAGTGCCGCCGGCGTGGCTGCCCGCCGGAGGAGGGGCCCTGCGGGAGTCCCTCGGGCGCGCCCCGTGCTGCGAGGCAAGCCCCTCCGCAGAGCCCCACCCCGCACGCGCCCAGCCGGGTCCCTAAGCCAGGTCTAGGGCGAGGCTCAGGTTTCTCTGAGGGCCCGAGCGCTTCCTCCGAGCAGCCACCTCGGTTCCTCGCGGCCAAGACCAGGTCACCGCGCGGGTGGGCCCAGCCAAGGGAGATTCTAAGAAGAATGACACAAAGTGCGAATGTGAGAAGGAGGTTCGGTAAAAACAGGAGGCGTGGACACCTGTACGGCGGCAGCAGCCGGGCGGTAAACGTGCTGGGGCTCAGGGCCGGCCCAGCCCTCCCCGACTTCCCGTTCGCGACTCCGCTCCCGAAGTCAGCGCCCCCTGCCTCTGTTTCCCTGTCCTCCCAGCTCTCGGCGCGCGTGGCTGGCGGCCGCCCCTTTGCAGAATGTCTCTGCCCCTCCGGCGGCCCTTGCTTGGGGGCGCCCGTCTCGGGGTCTCCCTCGCGGCCCGCCCCTGCTCGCGGCCCGCCGCCCCCTCCGCACTCCCCCGCCCCGCCCCCGCCCTAGGTGGTTGGGCGCCCGGCCCGGGGCCGAGGCCGCCCCCGGCTGGGCCCTGCCCGCGCTGACGGAGCCTCGCGCCCGCGGCCCAATTAGCGCGCGGCGCGAGGGACGCGGCATCTGGAATTGCGCTGCGCTCACGGCCAAGGCCGATTGTTTAGTCTGCGCGGCGGGGCGGGCGGGCCGCGCGGTGGCCCCACATCTGGAGCCGCGGCCAGACGGCCCTGCTGGCGGCTGGCCGGGGTGCGTGTGCATTTTTAACTCTGGGATTTGCTGACAAGTTAAGAAGTCAGAAAGTCAGTGGCGGCGGGGCCTGGCGAGGCGCGCGAGCGAGGGAGGGGCCGGCCGAGGCCCAGGCGCACCCGCCGCCGCCGCCGAGGAGACACGCTCCCGGGGCGCGCGCAGCCGCTTGGCACTTTGGCCCAGCGTGGCTCCCCCCAACCCTTGCCCCCACCCGCAGCTGCCGCGTGTTGACTGTTCTTCCGGATTGCTTCCCTCCCCCGCCTCTATCCTCTCCCACTCCTCCTTCCTCTTCACTAATTAAGTGGCCAAATTATCCCGAAATCCCACACTCCCCAGCTGGCCGGAGCTCCTTGGAGGCTAGCCTCTGAGGGGGAGGCCTGGGAATCTCAGGGCTCCCACGCTTTGGAGGGAGGGCAGAGAGGCCCAGAGAGGGCCAGCGACTTGGCCGAGGTGGTGGAGCAGTTAAGTGGTGGAGCCAGGACCCGAGGCCAACTCTCTCGACCCCTAATATGGCTCTTGGCACAGTTCCGGGTCCCTCTTGGGGCTGGTCCGGGCTGATGAGTAGTCTCACATCATCTGAGTTTCTTCCCATCCTTAGAAATGTGCTTTTGCACTTCCACTCATTCATTCAACAATATCTGTGGCTCACGGCCTGCGAGGCTTGGGGAATATCGCTGTAAACCAGACCGGCATGTTCTTATGCTACAGAACTTCCATTTGAGGGGGGAAGCCAGAAATGTGGGGGAGACAGGGACTTCACAGTGAACAAGCAAGTCCATGTGTGTCTCCACTTTGCAGATGGACAGTCTGAGGCCCAGAAAGGCTATTCGATTTGTCCCAGGCCACACACCGTCACACGTGGTAGAACTGAGGTGCACATTCAGGCTTGACCCCAAAGAAAGCCAGGGCTCTTCCCCTGCAAGAGGCTGCAGGAGAATTTTGTAGTCATCCAGAACTGGGTGACTGGCATCCGGGTGCTATACCATTTCCTTCCACCAGCAAAACAAGTCTTCACCAGGCCTCTGCTATAGTGATCGTCACTAGCATTTGTGCACACCTTTCATTTTCCTAAACCATTTTCCACTTACTTAGTCACTTTAAATCTTCACCACAACTTAGAGATGTAAAGCATTATTATCGTTGCCACGTCTGGAAACCGAGGCCCACCAGCGTGCGCAAGATTCTCAGTAACAAGAACCTTCCTTTTTCTTCCAGTTTTGGTCTGTTTTTCTCTTGTTCTGTTTTCCATGGAAACAGACCTCGGCACCCACCCTCATCCCCAGGGAATGGTGACTACATTATGCCTCTGAGATGTCTCCCCAGGAGCTTGAGGGGTGACTATACTGTGCTGTGGGTTCTCACACAGCCTCCTGGGAAGCTGGGCCTGCTTTTCTGGATGTATGAGTCTACTCCAGCTGCACAGCCATTCGAGGCTAGGGACTTCAGGTTTCATCTGGTTCTAAATGTGTCACCCAGCAGTCACATCCCCTCTCTTGAGATGGGAGATTCGGGGTAGAGCACATCTTCTTTTCTCAAGTCACAGACTCATTTCAAAATTGGCTGGAAGCTCTAGATCACCAACGTCAAGTGGTTCATGAGCATGCATGTACTTACACACTCAATTTTTGTGTATTTTGAGGAGATTTAGGGACTTCGAAAATGTGTCCATGTGCATCCTAGGGATTCCAAGACCCCTGCATTAAGAATCTCTGTATTAATGGTTTCTATATTTGCCAGCCACGGGCAACCCCCATTACAGACCTAGAAATAAACCACACAGCACCCCTGTGGGATTTCCTTGGATCCTTTTGGGATTCTTTCCACCGAAGAGTCAGCTGTCAGAAGCCCTCCGGCCTTATCTTTCTGGATCCTTTACCTTGGAAGTTGTCACGTGATAGGAAGAGGCAAGAGTCATCCCAGTGGGGCCGGAAACACACACCTGTGTGTTTTGACCATGGGGTGTGTGTGAATAGTGTGCCACTGGGCACCTCCCACTTTAGATAAAGCCTAGATAGGGGAACTCCCCTCCTGCCCAACGTCATCGCCAGCCACACCTTACCTGTTCTCAGCACCCACTCCCAAAAACCGTTCTGACTGACCACAACCGTTCACAGTACAGGATGAACAGAGAAGGTGTCAATGTCCTGATTTTACGGAAGGAGCAGATGAGTGGTTGTACACCTATCTCAGCATCACACAACGAGTTCAAATTTGAGCAGTGGGGCAAGTCTAGGTTTTCCCAGCTCCAAACCCAAATTCCTTTTCATCATCGGTAATTATGGTGAGCCCACTGTGTGCAAAACTCTGTGCTGGAGAGAAAAGTGAAGTCAGCAAAGGGTACCACTGAGGCCCCACCCACGTCCCCAGACTCACTTCTTGGTTCACCTGCAGCTGTCACTGCCCGAGGGCAGTGGGCCTGGAGCTGTCCACCCTGACTGGTCTGTCTGCTTCCCACCTACACAGTTTGTCCAGTGCTGGGCCCCAGCGAGCTGTGCTCAGCCCACATGGCTGCTGGGACATGCCAGGGATTTATGGCCCCAAGGGACACCCCTGACTAAGGAGGGCTGGGGTGGATGGAGGAATAGGCTGGCCGCCTCAGCACTCTGCAGGACAGTTCTGCCGTGAGTTCCCCCAGTCCTCAGCGAGCCCCCGTGACTACCTGGAATCAACTCATCCTCCGCCTTTCATTGGCTCTTCTCTTTTCTCTTCCCCATCCTCTCCCTCTAGCTTCCAAGGACCACCTTCCAAATAAACTACTCACACTCAAGTACTTGTCTCAGAGTCTCTTTTGAGGGGACCCAAACTAGGACACACAAACACAAACACACATGCGTGTGCATGCACCCATGTCTCTGAAAAGGCAGGGCACAGAGAAGTGCTGCCCAGTTGTGACCAGGTGGCACCAAGAGTAAACGCTGACACACCCGGAGCTCTTAGACTGTGTCCTTCACTTTGCTGTACACATTCATCCTACACCAACTTCATTTAATCCACACCACCATCCCATTATATACCTGCTTTACAGAATAAGAAACCGAGGCTGACAGATGAACCTACCCCAGGTCCCTCTGCTGGGTGGTAAAGCCCGGCTGTAGGCTCAGACCTTTCCACCTCCAAAGCAGTCCCATAATGACCCCATGTTGCGCTCCCAGGAGCCAGCATTGTAGGAACCCAGAGAGGTCCAGAAGGACTTCCTGGAGGAGATGGGGCTTGGCTTGAGCTTGAAGGACAGTGTAGGGTTTTGTTTTGTTTTTTAGATTTTATTTAACTTGACAGAGAGAGAGAGAGAGAGAGAGCATAAACAGGGAGAGTGGCAGGCAGAAGTAGAGAGAGAAGCAGACTCCCCACACAGCAGGGACCCCGATGCAGGGCTTGATCCCAGGACCTGGGAATTTTGACCTGAGCCAAAGACAGGGGCTTAGCTTAACTGAGTGAGCCACCCAGGCATGCCAAGGACAGTTGGGTGGAAAAGAGGAAGGAAAGTTCTGAACAGGGTGTGAAAGTGTGAAGAACTTTGAAAAGAAGGTAAGGAGCTGGGTCTGGCTGCCCAGGGAGCTGTGTCTAGGAATTGGAGCAGGTTAAAGCCTGGCTGTGGAGGCCTGATAATGAATAATCAGCCAGGAGGAATGGCCTCTTCCTTTCCCCCTCTCCCTGACTGGCCTGTGTCAGAGAGGGCTCCCTCCCAGCTGTCTCTAGGAACTGAGAGGGAAGCCTTTGGGGACTGGCCAGAGGAGTCCTGCTGTCCACCTGGCCTGCCCCGTTTCCTGGCCAAGCACCCCCTGGACTCCCATCAGCCCCTGTTTCCAAGTAGTAAATAGATGTATAAGGCAACCATCTCCATTTAAAGTGCTGCAGACCAGAGGGAGGAGGGAGGAGGGCCTACAGGCCATCTGGGCCCTTGTTTGGCGATGTTTGTGCTCACAACAAACCTGATAGACAGAGATTTATCACCGTTTTCATTAGCTGGGGTTGGTTTGGTTTGCTGCTTCTTCACCACAGCACCCCCTCGCCCCCCAACCTCCCCCCACCCACCCACACACCCACCCACACCCACACACACACTCTGGAGTTACAGATTTACGATGAGTAGGAGGGCCCCCAGGGCTGGGGGAGAGGGAGGAGGAGGCTGAGAGCAAGGTGTGAGCTTGGAGCAGGGGGGGAGAGGGAATTAGGGGCTCCAGAGGGTGGGTTGGCCAGAAGCGCACCGGCTCCAGAAAAAGGACTGGGGGAGGGAAATGTGCGTGCGTATGTATGTGTGTGTGTGTGTGTGTGTGTGTGTGTTAGGGAGTGAGGAAAGACATCTGCAGCGACACCCACACACGCAGATACATACACATATCACAATCACCATGATCATTGAGCATAGAGGTGATTGACATTCGAAGCCACCACTCCCCATGCGAGGACCCGCCCCAGGAAGGTCACCGCAACTTGGGTCCACTCCAGACTGAACGTATTTAACAAAGGCTTATGCAGCGTTCCTCCTGTGCCAGACACTATTCTGGGACTTTAGATACGTTAACTCATTTCACCCCCACACCAACACTCTGGAGCAGGCACTAGGGTCATGACTGTTCCCTTGATGCTGGTTACTTCCACCCCCCACTGCAGGCTGCACCCCACTCTGGGGGAAGGAGCCCTCCTGCGTGTTCCCAGATGCTGCAGAAATCATCTTTACCCCTTGATGTGCCTGTGGCATTTCCGAGAACCCCAACTGGGAACCCCTTCCTCTCCCACAGGACTCCCCCTCGTCCGCTGGGCTGGCTCCCTGTCTCAGCATCTCTCCTCACGCCCTGCCTCCTCCCTGCCAGGCCGTCCCCACACCTCCACACCTCAAAACTCTTCCAGTCTTCAAATACATCTTGACTTCCCCCATGAAGCGGCCGTTCAGGAGCTTTCTCAATGTGCTTCAAGCCTTCCAATCAGAGACGCTTAGAGCTGCCCTTGGAAATTATCTGGAAAGAAGAGGAAGAAGCCTGAGAACATGGGCTCCCCACCTCTCAGAAACAGAGCCGTCCTGTGTTGGATTTCATTCGAATACAGGTGCCCTGTTCAGAGAGGGAAGGGCAGATTTAACCCAGCGACCAATCTCAATGTTCTCATCTTATGGATGAGAACTCAAGATCAGAGAGGGTAAGTGACTTGTCCAAGGCCACACAGTGCAGTCACCTCAAGGCCAGAAGGCAGAGGCTTTTTTTCTTTTAAGATTTATTTTATTTATTTATTTGAGAGAGAGAGTGAGTGAGTGAGCAGGGGGAGGGGCAGAGAGAGGACCTCAAGCAGGTCCAAATGCAGAGCTCCACCCAGGGCTCAACCCTAAGATCATGACCTGAACTAAAATCAAGTGTGGGATGCTTATCCACTAAACCAACTGAGACACTCAGGCACCCCAAGGCTGAGGCTTTTCTAATGTGAAGTTCCCCCAGTGTAAGCATCCTCCGTCTTCCTATGAGACTGTGGACTCAAGAGGGCAGAAGCCAGAGTCAAACGTACCTGTCTCCAGTCACAGCTGAGTGGCATTTCATGGGCTTTTGCTCCCCAAATCAGGCATCCTTCCGAGGAACCCGTGTCACCAGTTTGCCTTCATGGTACCCAGTAGAGATGGGCTGATGGGGCTGTGACAAGGTGGGAAAAGGAGCAGCATCTTGTCCCTAGAGAATCCCCTCTGACTGGAACCCACACCACCAAAAGAAGCTCAGCCTCAGGATTTCCAACACATAAGTACCTTCCTTTCCAGACCTGCTCACTGTAGCCCATGTCTCTAGAAAAGAGAGGGTTGTTTTGTTTGGTTTTGCCTGGAAAGTCCTCAGCTATAATCTGAAGGAAACCAAAGGAACTTCCTTTCCCCCCACAAACCAGAACATCAACCCACCATCGCCCTGCTAAGGGCCTGCAACTCTCCCATCAAAGTGTGTCCTTTGGGACACAGCTTGTCCCCAACAAATCTAAACCCTGTGAAGCAGGAACATCACAGGAGCTCTGAATTAAGCTAGATCCCTCACAGGGAAAAGAGAGTGCACTCCAGCCCCACATCATTCCTGGGTTCTAGTCCTGGCTCTGCAACTTATCAGCTGGGGAATCCTGGGCAAGTGACTTAACCTCTCTGCTCCAGTCTCCCTGGGTGCAGGATCGCAGCATGTGGAACAATGCTCAGAGCATCATTGCAAGGATTGGAACCGCGAGCTGTGGGCACTCGGTGCAATGTTGGGCTCACTCTCACCCACCGAGAGCTTCCTGTGAATAGGGGCCTCAAGAATTGGCAAGTGAGTTGCTTGGCAAAGCTTCCAGGGAATGAGACGATATAGACAGTAGGGCTTGAAGAGACAGAGAGCACGGGAGTCACCCAAAACGTCAGACAGCCCTGGGAGCAAGGGGGTCCCAAGGGACCTAGGGGGAGGGACAGCCCAATCACCGAGCAGCCCTCATGGGAATCCTGGAGGTGGAAAGAGAAAGATCTGGCACCAAAGCCAGCGTTGACTCCTTCCTTGGTTTGGCAGGAATCCTTAGCTCGGCTTATTGTTCCCTCGAAGGGGCCATTTTATGTGATAGTAATAACAAATGTTTTATAGCACTTACTGCATGCCAGACACTCAGTGCATCCCCCGCCCCATGCCCTGCAAGGTAGGGTAACTAGGGATTATTATCACCAGTCAGTCCTATAAGCACCGAGGAGCTGAACAACACCTGCCCCGGGCCACTCAATCCTAAAGATCAGAGCTGGGCTTTGCACCAGGCGGTCTGTGAGTGCAGGCCCTGCTTCTAACCCCCGGGCCCCAGGCTGCTTCCACCTCAGCCCCTGTCCAGGGCACACCATCCACAGGCCTCTGTGGAGTCTCCTGAACAACCTTCCCCGCTGGGGCCACATCAAGTCCACATTTCTCGCTATCAGCCTGGGATCTGATTCTCTTTCCAGTTGGATGGAAATTACCAAGCCTAGGGGCCCTGGTGTGGGGCGTGGAGGCAGAGGGAGTGAACCAGGCAAATAAGACATAATCCTGGCCCTGGGAAGTTTTCCACTCAACCCTTCTGGACCGGGCAAAAGTACAAATGGAGGCCCACATTCCATATGTCTAAATATTTAAAAGTTATAAATCAAGTTAACAAACTGTTAAATAAAATATGTTCAATTCTCCCATGCTGACACATACACCTTCTAAAGATCCGGAAGGCCGGGTTCACATTGAGAGTTGTCGGGCTCCTCGGAGCTCTGCACAGGGCAGCAGAGGGAGAAACTGCCTCCGTGCTCCCCCAGCCTCTGCCCCCTCCTCCCCCGTCCTTTCCCAGCCCTAACTTCACCTTACACTTTGAAGGGCTTTGGTGTGTGGACACCCTGGACTATACACCCAGCTCTGTGCACAACCCCTGCACTCAGCCCGCAGCAAGGGCAGGCTTCCCAGGACAGGGCAGGGCAGTGGCGCAGGGGCGGGGAGGAGGGCAGGGGCAAGGGGTGTTAGACCCAGGAGGGTGGACCTGGGGAGGCAGCCTGCATGGCCCTGCACACAGACTCCTGGCCCTCTCCCCAGAATTCCGGGGGCTCTGGGCATCTGGAGAGCCATCTGGAAGGAGTGTGGCTCCCGGCACAGACTCTTTGCCTCGTGAGAAGAGACAGAGGAGGCCCTAACTGGGAGACCCTCCTACCCAGTCTAGAGGCCCTGGAGCTGAACATGGGCCTCCATTCATTCCTCTGCTTCCAGCTCACTTTTATCCAATCAGGCAATGTCTCAACATCCCGACCACTCTCGTTTCAAAACAGTACTCTGAGCCCCATCAGGGGTGCTGTGGTCCAGACCACTCTCGTCTGTAACTGGGTCACCACAACAGCCTCCTAACTGCCCTCCCAGCCCCTGGTCCTATCCTTCCCCCTCTCCACGGACAGAGTGATCTTTCTCTAGCACAACCTGGATCGTGATGAGGTCAGGCTTGACACGCTCTTGGCTCCCTGCTGCCCATTGGAGAAAGCCCAAACTCTTCAAGCTCCGGCCCTTGGCTTCTGGCCCCCCGAGCCCCCCAGCCCTCACCACTCCCCGCCTCTATGTGCTGCTCTGGCCCCTCTACACCCATCCCTGCTGCCTGCGACATGTGGAGCATGCACCTCCAAGCTTGCGGCCCCTCTGGCCCATCTCCCATCTTCTGTCTGGACCAGTTCCTCCTCTTTAGGTTCCAGCACTGATCAATCCTTTCTTGTCAACAGCCCTGTCCTGCCTCCAGGTCTGCCAGGGACTTGTGCTCTCTTGATAGAGTGTCTCCACTATGCTGCAATTATCTCTAATCTGACCACTTCCTGTTACCCCAACCACCTCACCCACACCATCGCTGGCTCGTGCCTGGACTATTGCAGTAGCCTCCTAACCAGGCTCTCCGCTCCTGCTCTTGCCCCGACTCCAGGAAGTCCTCTCCCAGAAGCCAAAGTGAGCCTTATAAAGCACGTGTTTACTCAGGTCACTCCCTCCTGGATATCCCCAAGGGCTCCCATTTCACTCTAGAATCCACAGAACTTGCCAGGATCTGGCTCCCTCTGACTTCCCTTCTCTTGTTCTTCTCTGATCATACCGGCCTCCTCATTCCTCTTTGTACACTCAGGCATCTCTGCCTCAGGGCCTTTGCACAGGCTATTGTATCCCTTCACTCGGGTCTCTGCTAAAGTGTCCCCACTTCCAAGACCCTTCTTTCGCCACCGCTTTATTTCCCTTTACTCTCTCATCTCCACTTTGTAAATTATGTATCCCTTGGTTTATGGGTGGCTGCCTCAACCATATCAACTCCACAAGAGTAGGGACTTTGGTGTTTTTCACGTCAGTGTTTCTGGGGCATAGACCCGCATCTGGCACACAGTGGGTACTCAATAAATATTTGGCAGGGAAATTAATTAATCTATTTTTCAAAGACTTTTTATTTATTTTTACTTGAGAAACACAGAGAGAGAGACAGAGACATAAGCAGAGGGAGAAGTAGGCTCCCTGCTGAGCAGAGAGCCTAATGCAGGACGAGATCCCAGGATCCTGGGATCATGACCTAAGCCGAAGGCAGATGCTCAACCACTGAGCCACCCTGGTGCCCCTTAACTAATATGTTTATACATCTATGTTTTAACTAGAATGTGCCACTCTGAGAGCAGAACCCATGGCTTATTCATCCCAGTGTCCCCACTGCTTAGCCTCGTGTTGGGCACAAAAAGGAGACCATTATTTGGATGGTGAAGGAGAGAAGAAGGGCAGGAGCATAGCATGCACAAACGCAGAGGTGGGTCCAGCTAAGGGGGAGTGGAGCCCAGTTATGGAGGCACCCAGAGGCTGCCGGGAAGACTTGCCCCTCTCTCACACAAAGCATTGCAAGGTCTTGGGCTAGAAAGAAGAATTTCGTATAGAAATTAGAATCCAGGGATCCCTGGGTGGCGCAGCGGTTTGGCGCCTGCCTTTGGCCCAGGGCATGATCCTGGAGACCCGGGATCGAATCCCACGTTGGGCTCCCGGTGCATGGAGCCTGCTTCTCCCTCTGCCTGTGTCTCTGCCTCTCTCTCTCTCTGTATCTGTCATAAATAAATAAAATATTAAAAAAAAAAAAAGAAATTAGAATCCAGGGGAAGAGTAATCAGGAAGACATGGAATTGATTTAGAGATTACAAGAGCCCCTCACGTCCCAATCACAGATCCTGGAGGAACTGCCTCATCTGTGACAGACGCCACACCATGTCCTGCCTTCATGCTCCTGGGCCTGCTTACCTTGGGCTTGTCACTTTCTACCTCTGAAAATTGGTGGCCTGGCCACCCCTGGGGCTGCTTGGATTTGCATGAGAAGGTGGAGGGGAGAAGGATCTAGACAGGGAGATGTCAGTGGCCCTGCCACCTGGGGACCATCCAAAGCCCTTTGGGCAACACCTCTGGCCCAGGGCTTGGTCACCGAGAAAGGCCTGGGGAAACAGGGGGACAGACTGTCTCAGGTCTCCCCTTCCCCTCCCTTGCCCACCCCCAAGGCTTTACTTTGGGTCAGCTGAAGCCTGAAGTGGCTTTTAAGCAATTAGACTGAGCTCTAGGCACTTGCAAATCTAATTGTTTCAAAAGCCCTTGAAGGGTTTGAGTCTGAGCTCTTAAAATGCCAGAGAAGAGGAGGGTGAGGGTGGGAAGTGTGAAGGCCCTGGCTTCTCTTCCCCTCCCCTCCTTTCTGCTCTTCATCTTCTGGGGGAGGGGGAGCTGGAGAGGGGCCAGTTCATGGCAGAAGGGCCCCTCCCTCTAGCCTCTAAAGAAAGGCCCCCTTCACCCTACTTCCAGTCTCCAAGTAACTGTCTGATCAAACTCATGCCCACTGCCAGCAGAGCTGATGAGGACCAGTGCCACCCAGGAGGAAGCAACCCTCCCCATGGGCAAAGCACCCCCACCTTCACCCCAGAAAACATGTCAACAGCTTCCCTGTGATTGCACACCTATTCCTGGGCTGGATGCTTGAGATTAAAAAGATGCCCCCGACCGCAGAGAGCCTCACAGTTCATGGAGGGAAAAAAGACCTGTTCCAGAAGAGCAGAAATGCAGGGGAAGTGAATCCTAGGAGAGACGTGAAAGCAGGGCGCTGTGGGAACACTGAAGAGGATGGCCATGGGTCCAGAACTGGGTGAGAGAACAGGGGAACACTCCACAGGGAGGTGGCATTTCAACAGAGCCTGAAGGGTGGGAGGATTTTGCAGGTCCATTTGAAAAGAAGGATACCTCGTGAGTCCAGAGAATGAATACGACCCTGGGCGGACAGAGAACCCTAAGGGTCAGCACCCTCCCCATCATGTTCTGACTCAGTTTCCCACTAGTTCAGTGGTTTCTGTTTGTATCCTCTAAGCTTTGGAGATCCACAG
The DNA here is from genome assembly GCF_048164855.1 of Canis lupus baileyi. Lineage (NCBI taxonomy): Eukaryota > Metazoa > Chordata > Mammalia > Carnivora > Canidae > Canis > Canis lupus. Next base: position 62,353,815 of record NC_132844.1, on the reverse strand, counting down.
GGGAGCTTTGGACCACTTCCAGGGGTAAGTAGGAGAGTAGAGTATGCAAGGTCCACCCCCAACCCCTGCCCCACTTCAACTAGAGCTACGACTCTTGGCCGCTTTACATTTTGGGTTTCAGTGTAAATTAAGTTTATTAAAAGGCTGTAGTAAGCCACTGCATCAGCCCCCTGTAAATGACTGGTCTAGATGGTTCCTTGGGTCCTTTCAAGTTCTGAGCTCAGGAGTCTTCTCAGAGCTCACAGCCAGGGCTTTCTCTACTGAGAAAGACAGCAAAAGAAGCAAGCTCAGAATCCTTGTTGCCCATGGCCTTGTTTTGGAAATTCCACCCAAGGTCTGATGTCCTGCATGGGCTCCTTCCCAAGTGCCCTGAGGAGCTCAGCCCCATGACCAAACTAGAATATACTGATTGGTTGATCCCTGAAAATCCACCTATCAGGGCACCACCTTTTTCACACGAGGCAAAGTTCCCTGAACTTTTTCTTGAGGATGAGATACCTTTCCTTTCAGGGAATTGTGAAAAAGAGAGCCTGAGTGGCCGCCAATATACCTGCATGTTGTGTGAGAAGGTGAGGGGTGTCAAAGCTCAGAGGGCAGCCCGCCAAACCGCTTAGAGATGTGGCAGCTCGGGTTTTCAGATGGGATGGAGGCTCTCCAGGAATGCCAGAGGAAATGATTGAGTAAATTTGGGAATGAATGGACAAATAAACAAAGAGGCCATTGCCAAATTGCACTTCTCTCAGGAAAGGGTCATTTTAGAAGCTGTTATCAGCTGTTGACTTTGGTGTGAAAGAAGTATCCTAGAGCAAGAGTTGATGGGAAGGTTCTGGAAACTGGCTGTCACTATACATGAGAACAATACAGAAAGGAAGGTGACCAAACTCAAGGCAGTCCCTCCCAGAACTTTGTCCTCTCCTGGACAACCCCCACCTCCACACACCTTACCTCACCCCACTCCTAACACTCACCCCCTTTCTTCCCCAAGCCCAGCCCAGCTCAAGGCCCAGGTGCTAAAAGGTGCCTTCAGGGTGAGGAGAAAGGTATGTGGTCTGGAGCTGGCAGGTGAGGGACAGTGTGTCAGTCCGGACCATTGTGAGGGGTGTGGCCGGCTGAGTGTAAACACCCAGGAGAGGTAGTGGCTTCCGGCCTGAGCTCTGGGCAGAAAGGAATGGAAATTCCTACCTGCTTTCCTCTCCCTTCCTCACCTGCCACCACAGCCCCTTCACTTCACAAACAAAACACAGACTGGAAGTCAGTGGAGTCTTTGCAATGACATCCATCCTCACCCAGGGCCTCTGGGACAGGCCTTGGATCTTGCTTTCAGAGGCCTCTACCCTGGCCTACTTCCTTGGCCCCATTCTCCCCTTAGGAGCAGCTTCCATATACAAAAACCCAAGGAAGGTTTAAAAAACCGAAAACAATAAAATCTCCCCCAGGTCTCCCACACTCATAGGTTGTAGAGTCAGGAGTATATAACTTAGAGCAAGTTCCTTAAACTTTCTGTATTTCAGTGTCTCCCCAAATGGATAAAATAAGTGTGAAGACAGCATGAAAAGTGTAAAGCATCAGGGGCACCTGGGTGGCTCAGTAGTTGAGTGTCTGCCATTGGCTCAGGGCGTGATCCCAGAGACCCAGGATCCAGTCCCACATCAGGCTCCCCACATGGAGCCTGCTTCTCCCTCTGCCTATGTCTCTGCTCCTCTCTGTGTCTCTCATGAATAAATAAATAAAATCTTTATAAATAAAAAAAAGAAAAGTGTAAAGCATCTTTCAAGGGTTAAGAGAAAAGATAAAGTCATTCAAATTATAGGTTCAAGTCCTGCCTCTACTTCCTACCCTATAAGTGGGTGGTCTTGAGTGAGGTACTAAGTTCTTGGTTTTCTCATTTCCCTCTGTTTTCTCATCAGAGATGCTCCTGTGATTTAGCTCAAAGCTCTGGGAGGTAGATTCAGTGACATAATGTGTGCAAACCACCCAGCCCAGGCCACACAGGTGGGAGGTATCTCTGTATTTCTGTATTTCTTTGAACTTAAGATTGCTCCATTATTTCATGTTCCACTAAGAAAGAAATGGTGTCAGCAGTGGATTATGAGACACACCTCAGATTTCAGAGATGGATGCACCCTAGAATTGATGACATACTGTATTATCGGGAGAACAAGGCCAGGGCCACAAGAGTTTCAACCTCTATAGCAGTAGCTCTCCACTCTCTCCTAGAATAGGAGAATTTTTTTAAAAATTTTAAGGAGTGGGCCAGAGGGAGAGAGAGAGAGAAAGTATCCCAAGCAGACTACCCGCTGAGGGCAGAGTCTGACTTGGGTTCAATCCCACCACCCAAGATCATGATCTGAGCTGAAATCAAGAGTTGGACACTTAGCTGACTGAGCCACCCAGGAGCCCTGAGTGTACTTCAATTTAACCAAAACCTCTGGGATGTGACCCAGTAATCGTCTGTGCCTTGGTTTCCCCATCTGCAAAACTGGGATAATTACAGAACCTACTTCTGCAGCTATATTAAATGAGTTCATTCATGTAAACGATTTAAAGCAGTGCCAGCCCACATAAATGCTAATCTAAGTAATGTAAGTCAATGTTAACTATTATTAGGCACCCACCAGGTACCTCCTAGGTGTTGGTTGAATGCAATAGATATTGCCACAGGTCTGCTGCCTTGCTCCGCACCCCCACCCCCTGGCTGGGAGAGGCCCAGTCTGGCCTGTGTCGGGGGTGGGGGCCCAAGAAGAGGCTCACCTGCCCAAAGGCCTTCCGTCCAAAGTTCAAGGGAGCCGCACCCTTCCCAGGAAGGGCGCCCAGCCCCCTTGGCCATAGTGAGGTGGGCTCTGTAGCGCCCAACCTGCCAGGGGCCCGTGGAGTCAATGACAAGAACCAAACTTCTCCCCCAGCCTCCATCTCTCCTTTTTCCTGCTTTTCTTATTTTCTTTTCCATAAAGATTAGCCTGTGTTGCTCCTCTATCGAGGCCTGGAGGATAAACATGTGGTCCAGAGGCAGAGAAACCCCAGGCTTGAAAGCCCCACTGCCCCCATCCCGGCAGCATAAACCCAGGGCTTTTAAGCAAGGAATGGTTTTCAGTAAATCTCTCCTATCAGCAGAAACCTTTGAAAGAGTTTGTTTAAAGGCCAGGGAGATAAACAGCAAGGAGAAGTGTTTGTTTAAGATGTATGTTCTGTGTGGCCACTCTGGGGCCCGGATTCACATCTAAGGGAGAAGAGCCACTCAGAGACCGGCATGGGGGCCTCCCAGGGGCACCCAGGGCCAGGGATGTGGGCTCCAGCCCAGGCTGGGACTGAGCCTCGGAGGAGATTGCTGAGCTGGGCTGCACCTGCAGGCCCCTCCTAGCCTGGGGGGAGGCCGGGGGGGGGGGGGGGCGGCTGAAAGGAACCACAGGGAGGGAAAGGGCCAGGGGAGGGGGACCCAGAAAGGCCTGCTGATTGGACAGCAGGTAGAAGTCCCCCAGGGAGCCCCCTAACTCAAAGTTCAGACCACAGGCTCAAGGCCCAGCCCCCAAGGCTCTCTAGTCCGCAGCCCAAACAAGCAAGGGCTTGAATCCGGGTACTGCTAGCTCTGTGACCTTGGACAAGACACGGTCCCCTAACCCCTAACTCCAGCCCTGGTTCCTCTCTGTTGTGAAAATAACACACCCGCCTCAAGGAGTTGACAAATGTGTGTGTAGAGCACCTGCTCCGTACCAGACACTGTCCTCAGGGCTCAGGATGATAGGACAATAAACAAAATAGACAAAGTCTCTGTCCTTTGGGAGCCTAAAGCGGAGGGAAATCGTCAGGTGGCAGGATGACTGAATTATTCCTATATTAGGTGATGGGAGCTATGGAACAGGGCACGAGAGCCTGGGAAAGCCTGGTCAGGTTTGGCCGGGCTGAGAAGGTGACCTTGAAGGACACGCAGGTCTCTGAGGGCAGGGGGTCCAGGTAGAACCCGAAGCAAGGGCAAATTCCCCGGGGAATAGAATGAAGTACCCTCTGTGAAACACATGTAAAGCTCAGAAGCGCAGCTCTGGGTCAGTAAGTAATAGCCGACGTGGCCATTATTGTCACTGAAGCAATTACTGAGAGCAGGGCAGCTTTCAGGGAGGAAGCAGGACTTGAGCTGGGTTTCCCCTGGAATTCCTTCTCCCTGCCAAGGAGAGAGAGCACAGAAAGCATGTGTGGAGCAAAGCATCTTGAACGTACGAAGACAGGCAGACCAATGACAGGGCTCGTTCCCCAAACCCAGCGTGTTCTCAAGGAAAGCCTTCAGCTGGGGTGGGGAGTCTCAACCCTGATTCTGGCTCTGCTGCTTATCTCTCAGGTCATCTAGGGCAAGTGGCTTGTAGCTTGTAGCTTTGTGGGACTTTCTTTCCTCTAACTAAGATGGGAATAATATATCCCCTCTCCCTGGGACATATGGTGGGTGTTCGTGCCTAGAACATGGTAGACGCTGGCACCTAGGTGGTTCAGTCGGTTAGGCGTCTGTCTTGATCAGGTCATGATCTCAGAGTCCTGGGACTGAGGCCCCTATTGGGCTCCCTGCTCAGCAGGGGGTCTGCTTCTCCCTTTCGTCCCTGCTCATGATCTCGGTCTCACTCTCTCTCAAATAGATAAATAAAGTCTTAAAAAAAAAAAAAAAAGAACGTGGTTGATGCTCAATAAATATCTGATTTGTGTTTTGGGCCCCCTCTCTCATCCTTTTAGAATAGAATCCTCATCCTTTAAAATCCGTGGCACTTCCATGGGAAGGTGAGCTGGATGGGTTGATGGGCCCACCAGGTCCCAGAATTGGAGGACAACTTATTGGACAGCTTATTGGACAGCTGAGCATTGTCTTCATGTAGCTGGAAGGCTGTCCCACTGGAGAAAGTTCAGATTTGTTCCTGGGCCCCAGAGGGGAAGGTAGGAGTTGGAGCAATCTCATGGTCAGGAGGGGTCTTCAGTGGCAGGGATGCCTCCTGGCCAAACAGGTCTTCTTGGACTGAATAAGGTAGGAATTGTGTGAGCACAGGAAGCCAGTTTTTGGATGGAGTTTGAGCAGAAGAGATACCTGCTCTGGGAAGATTTTTGGACCTCTGGGTGCCTGGGCATCTCCCCACCCCCAGCATTGAGATTGGGGGATTAATTTGCATTCCTTCCCAGGCTCCAGGGTCCATTTGTATCTTCCCACATCAGATCTTCTCTATTACCTTGTGGAAACTTGCCTGACCTGTGTCCTTAGGTTTCTGCCAGGTGACAGGCCAGCATGTCTGATAGCTGAGTCCCTGCTAAATTTGGAATGGTCCCAGGCACCTGGCTGGCTCAGCGGTTGAGCATCTGCCTTTGGCTCAGGTCATGATCCTGGGGTCCTGGGATGGAGTCCTGCATTGGACTCCCCACAGGGAGCCTGCTTCTCCCTCTGCCTGTGTCTCTGCCTCTCTCTGTGTGTCTCTCATGAATAAATAAATAATTTTAAAAATAAGTAAATAAGTAAATAAATAAATTTGGAATGGTCTCCCCACATTAGCATGTTAGTCCTGTCAGGTAAGCTAGGTGCAGCTTAATGGGGTCGAGAATGTGTTATCTTAGAGGTATGAGGGATGATAGAATTTCAGGCCCTGTGGGAGTGACCAAGGGACAGATCTGTTTGGGAAAACATGTCTGACTAGTTTATCAAATAGTTCCTAGAACCCTCTGAACCCTACCTACAGGAACATCCACTTTAGCTAAGATCAGAGACCACATGGCTCAAAGAATTAAAGGGTGGGAATGCCAGTCCTCGGCCTGCCCTTACCGACCAGACCAGTGGAAGGACCAGGGGGATCTCTGCACACCTCTCCCTGCCCCATGGATGCCTTGCCAAGGAGAACCCGTGTGCCTGGCAGCTGGAAGCCAGCACTTTTCTTTTCAAAGCCCCTGCATCTCCTTTCCCTCCTCCTCCCTTCCCGCCTCCCCCCACCCCAAAAGGAGGATGCCCCTTCTGTTGAGTACACAGCCTGTAATTTTGCTGTCAGATCTCAGCCAGGAGGTCAGTGTTGTGACTGACTGTGTAAGGATCGCTCCCTTAAGGGTAATTACACTAAATTCCCCTCTGAAGGACAGCTCTCTCTGGATAGAATACAAGAAAACCCCGCATCCCCCATTCACGGAAATTCATGATTTCTGTGGTTGTCACTGGCACCCTGACAGCGAGACACTTCTAGGCACTCCGACTACTTGGAGGTGAGTCTGCAGGGTGGCAGGACCCAGGCAGGGAGAAGGGGTGGCAGTGGAGGGGATGGTCAAGCAGGGAGGGGGAGGGGGCCACCAAGGGCCACAGTGGGAACCAGGTGGTGGGTTGGGGACTGGGTTGTCAGCAGGAATGGGACCAGAGCCAGAAGCATGGCCACTCCAAAGGAGGAAAGCAGGACAGCTCCCTGCTGACATCCAGCCAGGAGAGGACACCCCTCCACATTCACTGGTTCCTTTGTTTAACAGGTTGGCCTTGGGCACCCACCTGCCCCACGCTATCCTAGGTGCTGAAGGGTAACTCCAAGACGGGTGGCAACCCTGGAAGGAGCTGTAGGGCTCTCAGGCAAAACAAAGCACTCACAGGTGGAAGGTGAATAGACAGCCTAGTCCCTGCCCACCATCCCCAGGCCTAACCGTTGTCCTGCCCGCTCGCTCTCCTGCATGGCCAAGAGCGGACTGACTGCAGACCTTCCAGATCCAGCATCCCCGGCCCTGGCACTTCTCCCCGCCCTCCCAGGGAGACCCGGGGGGAGCTGGGGAGTCACTCACCCACGACAAACAGTTAAAGGGAAGAAAGCGGGTCTGGCGATATCAATGCACTTTGATAACAATAAACTCTGCTTTTAATTTATGCTAATGTGTAGGGCTGTGGTGACAGTAAGAAGTAAATTACAGAGTGGCTTTCGAGCTGGTAATTATCCCTCCATTTTTCGCTGCTCTGGAAGATGGACACACAATTATGCTCTCTTGCTGTATATTAATACAGATTCTTGACATCTTCAGCAGACCTGGAGCTGTCATGGAGCTTTTTGTCTCCTTTAATTGAAAATTAATGGTTACTGGGTTGCCACGGAAACAGAGGCCACGGACGCCAATGGCGCTCACGTCTCACCGAGGGACTGGCGGCGTCAGGAGTCCGGAATGACCTTGAAAGTTAAAAGAAAAAAAAAAACTTAAAAAAGAAGGGGAGAGGAGGGGAAATGAGGACAGGAGGGTGGGAGAGTGTGTCAGGGCTGAAAGAGAGGAGAGAAGGAGAGAGGAAGAGAGAGAGAGAGAGAGAGAGAAGGGATGGAAAGAAAGGGAGAGGAAACAGAGGGAAAGAGAAGATAAAAAACAAGAAAGAAAGCTGCAGGAAATTAGGAGCAGGGATGCTCGAGAGGGGGACATTCAATTAGGAAGTTTTACCTCTCGATTTTGGTCTCTTATCTCTCTCTCTCTTTTTCTCTGTTTCTTTCTTTTTTTTTTTTTTTTTTGTAAGACCTATTGAAAAACTAGAAGCTGGATTTCGGCTCCAAAATCCATGATTCTACAAATCTATATCAGGAGGAAGGCCAGCCTGCACCCAGAGCCCTGGAAGCAAGAGACAAAGACTCCTGGTGCCATGGGAGGTGGAGCGGGGCAGAGCTGAGGTGTGCCAAGTGGGCACTTGCCAGGGGCCCAGTGGGCTGTGCTGTCAGAAAGGGAGGCCAGAGAAGAGGTTGCTTCATGGGGAGCCCGGGGAGCTGCCACAACATTGCTCCAGCAGTAATGAGCAGGTGAAAGGGCTCTGTCGGCTGGGCCTTCAGCTTGAAGACACAACAAAAGAGCTCAAATGAGTCAGAGATGGGGGGTAGGTAGGGGGAGGGTCCTGACAGGGGAAGGCGAGGACGGTTGGTTTGCTACCAGGAAGATAGGAGATAAAGGGAGACATTTCTGTGTGCCTCCAGGATGGCCACTGGCTCTGGGCTTGGGAACCTCTTTTTCCTTAGGAGAACTTGGCAGGCCAACAAAGGGGCACAGGGATCCCTGGGGGTTCTAGCAGAGAAGGTGGGCTCCTCCCTCATCAGCCCACCGTTCCTGTCTCACCCTCTGGAGCACAGGCTTCAGAAATGCAATGCAACTCAACTAACTACTGGATGTCTACAGTGACCCAGGAGCCCAGCTAGGGAAGCAGATGCAGAGTCTGCTCTAGAAAGTCTCACACTCCAAGCAGAGGTGGGGGCTGGGGTGGGGGCGGTGGGTAGACAGACACAGAAACAAACATTGCAAAGTGAGCCACACACACAGCTCTCTCTATAGGAATGTTCATTACGGTGCAGTTTATAACAGAAAAAATCTAGAAACACTCTGGATGACCAACAATTGAGGACTCATAAAAGTACAGGAGCTCCCCTTTATCCACGGTTTCACTTCCCATGGTTTCAGTTACCTGCGGCCCGACCACATCCGGAAGTAGATGATCCTCTCTCTGACATACGGCTGGAAGGTCAATAGTAGTCTGTGCTCCAGCGCAATGCCTGTGTCATTCCCCTCACTTCATCTCGTCATGTGGGCATTTTAACATCTCATGTCATCACAAGAAGAGGGGTGAGTACAGAACAGTAAGATATTTTGAGAGAGAGAGATCATATTCATGTAACTTTTATTACAGTTATTGTCATAATGGAACTGTGTTCCATTTCACTATTAGTTATTGCTATTAATCTCTCACTGTGCCCAATTTATAAATTAAACTTTATCATAGATGTATAAGTATAGAAAAAGACATAGTATATACATAAGACTATTCACAGTTGCAGGCATCCACTGGGGGTCTTGGAAAGTATCTCCTCAGGATAAGGGGAGACTACGTATACGTCTCTTATTACACACCCAAAAGATGGAGCACTGTACAGTCATCAAATTCTGTTGGAGAAGAATATTTAATGACCTGGGGACAAGGTTCTCCATATTTTTGTTTAATCAAAAAGCCAGATACTATTCCATGATCATGTTTCTAAATTTTTGAGAGATACATACATTAAGCACATTATGCTGTAATAAAGCTACATAAGCGCGTGTGAACATGTATGTGTACTTTAAAAAACTGGAAGATACAGTAAAGTCCTCCTATGGTTATCTCTGAGTGGTGGAATTATGGTTGAACTTTATCTCCTTTTATATATTTTCCTGTATTTTCTAAATTTTTTATAATAAAGAGATATAACTTTTATTGCCAGGTTAATAATAATAATAATAATAATAATAATAATAATAATAAAAGATGTATTTTTGAAGTTAGCTTTTCTATAAACCAGTCCTGGGGAGATAGAAATTCCCAGCCAGAAGCTCCACACACACTGAGACTAGACTCCCTGGCCCAGGTGCTCTTCCCAAGATACCAGACTCAGCAGACCCTTCCCTCAATTACTGGGACCCCATTCTCACTCCCACCCAGACCCTACCCTACTACTACCCTGTTCACCCTAGGGTGTTCAAAGATGGGGTGAGGGACTGAGGCTCCTCCAGGAGGGCCTGTGTGGTGGGCCAGGCTCAGCAGGTCCTAAAGCATACAACCCTGGAGAGCAGGAACGACGCCTCCTTGGTTCCTGTGTGAATCTTAACCCCATTTTGCAGACCAGGCATCTGAGGCCCTGAGAGGCTAACTGACTCCTGCCAAGTCACACAGGTACTCTGGTAGGTGGGAGAGCAATCTATCTCCAGATTTGTAGCTTCTGCACCTTTCTCTGCTGCCTCACCCCCCACTGGGTCCAGAGAACTTGGGTGCCAGGTTTGAATTGCTTGGATTTCTGGAATAAGCTCCATTCAGGGAAGGTCACCATGATAAGCTGCATCTTTTCATCATCTTTGTACCCTTGGCTGGACTGGGAGAACATAGTCATGTCACCCCTAGTTAGAGCAGGAACTTTGGAGAAAAACTGGCTGGGAGTAGAGCTCCAGGAAAATGTATCCTTTCCTCCTCCCAGACGCCTCTCCAACCCCACCTGTAAATAGGCAAACAGGATCTGGCAAACAGGATCTCCATCCCTCACGCCAGCACTTGCCCCCCCTGCCCCAAGTCTCAGTCTCCAAAATCAGCTTCTGTGCCTCCTTCCTCTGGGACGCTTTCAGGCGGTTAACTTCCCGCTGCTACTCTTATTCCTTTCTGCCCCCTGGTAACCAAACTACGGCACACACACATCCTCTGTGGTAGGCCCTACACCAAGTACTTTTCATGTGCTCCCTCCGTCTTCTTAACAATCTTAGCAGAAGCTGCTACTATTTTCTTCCACTTGGGCAGAGAAAGGTCAGCTGACTTGACTGAGGTCACACAGCAGATGGGTGGCCAAGTCAGAATCTGGACCCAAGCAGTCTGAGACCAGAAGCCACAATGCCAACCAGCCCACCCACAACAATACAAGAGTTTGAGGTTTCCCTGCAATTCTGTTACACTGGAGGACATGGAACTCAGAAGCCCCTTTGGGGACATTTGAGTGATTAGGCAAGTCAGGGTGATGGCCTTTCCCCAAGAGGGGATCTTGCATTTGTAGGCAGGTGGAGACGGTTCATCCCCTACCCAGAGGGCATCTGGCAACTGCCATGTCATCCTGCTCGAGTCTATCCTCACTGGTCCTGCCACCGTCAACACTCAGGACAGACTCTGCAATGGGGGAACGGTTCCCAGGGGAGTGGCTGGCCCACTGGAGACAGTGGCTGGGGAAGGGTCCCAGGCGCAACCCCCACCCCACCCTGCCTGAGCCCTTGAGAGCCGGAGGAGGCCTGGTGTCCTCCACCCTCCTCCTGGCTGTCTTTCCCAGAGTGAGAATAAACAAGAAGACAAACCCAGCATCATCATGGTGGCGGCAAGGCGAGCAGGGAACTTGCCTTCATTTCCCTGGTTTCCCTGATCCCGACCTTAATCCCCGCTCAGCATCCTGTCAGCCGGGTTGTTCTCAAGCTGACATTGCTGCAGGCGCCTTCTCGGCAGCCTTTCCTCAGATCTGCCTCCTCCGGGGACTTCTAAAGAGGAGCCCGAGGTTTCTCTGTTACAGCCGGCTTCACTCGCTGCCCTCGAGCAAAGCCTGGTCTCCCAGCGGGCCTCAGGGAGAGGGGGCTGCAGGGGGGCAGCACCGGCCCCACGTTTCCATGTTTCGCAGCAAGAGGGGAGGACGGAGGAGGCCGCACCTCAGAAGCTTCCAGAGTGAGGGGCAGATCTGGGCAGGAGCCCCTCCAGTGCAGTCGGTAGCCTCCAGCAGTGGCCAAGCCTTGCTCAGGTGTGTTGGCCCGAGAGCGGGGAAACTGAGGCTGTACCCCTAGGGAATTCAAGCTGTTGCTGCTTCTGGCTGTGGAGGAAGCAGAGAGGTCTGCAGATTTCCTGAGTCTGCCTGGAGATCACAGCTCAGGGTGGGTTTGGAGGAAGGGCAGCTGGGGCCTGCCCTGCTCGTGTATGAGAGAAAGCCCGTACATACAAGTTGATCTGTTGACCCGTGGAACATTCCCAGATGCTGGGCATTGGGAGACAAACAGCAAAGGCAGCCTGGTGAAAGGAGTGAGATGTGAGCTTGGCGCATGGGGCCGGGTCCCAGCCCAGCTCTGCCATGAAGAGCTGTGTGGCCTTGGGCCAGTCACTTGGCCTTTCTGAGCCTCATTTCTCTCATCTACAAGGTAGTGGGAGGTGGGGAGAGGATATAATAAAAGCTACCTTGAAGGATCAATGTGAAGTTTAGAGACAGGTGCAGAGCACCTGAGGTTTAGAATGATTTTTACTACTCTTGTCACCACCCACAGGGGACATGAGAGCTCAGAATTTTGTCTGGGTCTTCATGAAGGGGGCTCCGCATGCAGGGGAATTGCCAAGTCCCTGTGTTTGAAATGAAGCTCAGCCCACTTCATGAAGAAATGTCCAGGACGGTGGGCTCTGGTCGGCCCTGCCCCTCCGACACACCCCCAGCCTCCAGGTTGTGACACACCTATCCTGCCAAGGGGACAGAGATGTGGGAGGCTCCTGGAAGCCCAGGAAGGGGTGCTCCTCAAGTGCCCTCTTGCCTGGCTCCTCTCTCCTGGAACCCCCCCCCCACACACACACACACAGAGCCACAAATGCTCCCCAGACCAAATTGGAAAGTGGTACCTGAGACCCTGGGTACTCAGCTTCCTATCCTGGGCATCTGCCTTCAGGCAGAGAGCTCTGAGACTGGGATGCAGGCTGGATGGGCTTTGAGAAAGTCCATGGGGTGCCAAGGGCAAGAGGCTTGGTGAGCGGCAGAGAGGGTACCTCCCCATCTATCCTCTTCATTCCACAGGTGGGAGAGAGGGAGCCCTGGAAAGAGGGCTGCAAATCAGCTTCTGGATCCGGTTACTCAATCACCTCAATCGGATTCCTCCCCGGAGCAGTGAAAAGAGCACTGGCTCTTCCTATTGCCAGGATTTACTTACCTGAGTGGCCTTAGACAAGTTACTAAACCTCTCTGAGCCTTGGTAACATGGGAACACTATTGTTTGTAGGCGTTGTGGTGCAGTAATAAGAAATCGAATGCCGATCATGTTTTAGGTTTCAGAAATGGGAACAAATGCCAAAAAGTCCAAACAGCCAGATCAAAATGTCATATAACCAAGCCTGGCACCTAATAGATGTTGGTAAACTCTCCTTTCTTGCCTTCCTCCCTTCCTTCCAACCAATTTACCAGTCTTCAGACTGATTCATTACTGCCCTTGGGGACAAGTCAGATTTCCTCCTGACCCAATTGTAATGTTTCCGGCTCATCTTTTGAGGGCAGGGGCTGCCTTCAGAGTCCACCTAGGGTACTAACACCTCCAAATCAGGATCCCTGGGTGGCTCAGCGGTTCAGCGTCTGCCTTCGGCCCAGGCTGTGATCCTGGAGACCTCGGGATCGAGTCCCACATCGGGCTCCCTGCGTGGAGCCTGCTTCTCTCTCTGCCTGTGTCTCTGCCTCTCTCTCTTTGTCTCTCATGAATAAATAAAATCTTTATATTAAAAAAAAAATAACACCTCCAAGTCTTTAGAAATCCACCAGTCTCAGAATTCCCAGGAACTCGCCAGTGTGGCCAATTCCTGGACGCTCCCTACTGAAATTAGTGCCCAAGGGGTGGGCCTGGGTGTCAGTATTTAATAAGCTCCCTTGTGATTCCTTTTTTTTTTTTTTTAAGATTTTATTCAGTTAGTTGAAAGAGAGTGCACAAGCAGGGGAGCAACAGGCAGAGGAAGAGGGAGAAGCAGGTTCCCCACTGAGAAGGGAGCCTGATATGGGGCTCAATCCCAGGACCCCAGGATCATGACCTGAGCTGAAGGCAGATGCTTTACTGACTGAGCCACCTGGGCAGCTCTCTTCCTTGTGACTCTGACAACCCCTAGATTTGAAAACCACCTCCTTGGCTTCTTCTTTGACTCTGGGTCCACACTGTGTGGTCTTGTTTGTCACATGGTATTTAAAGTCCGTGTCTTGGGAATGTGGCTGCTTCTTCTACCAGCCAGGAGACGCCTATGGAACGGACCTGTGAGAACCCAAATCCACTGGGCAGGACAGATGCCATGTCACCTGTACACATGCCCCTGCAGTCAGCAGGAATTGGGGGCTTCCCGGCCCATCTTCCACAGTGGAGTCTGCAGTCTTCAGGTCAGTATCTCTGGGTTTCCCCAGGAGATGACCTGGAACATCACTGGGGCTCCAATGTCAAGCAAGACATGAGCTCCCTGCCCTGGCATTCAAGGAGGCGGGCTCAGGAGGGTCAAGTCGCCTTCAAACTCTCAAGAACCTTCCTGCACTGAGGTCTGGGGAGCAGGGCAGCTTTCTGCAGCTTCTTCCCTCCCTGGACCATCCCCCCAAAGGATGGCTGCTTTGGTGTTTGGGGAAGGACTGGGAGGGGGTACATCTCAGATCTCTGACAGCTCACATTCCCCTACATTCCAAGCCCCACGCCCTTCTAACTACTCCCACCTGCCTTAGCATGAGTTAAGTTGACCAGAACTCTACCAGAGGAGGTGCTCCTGGGGAAGGGGGGGCAGCGGGATGTGTGAGTTTGAAGTCCTGGCTTCTCACACTCACAGTTGAGTGGACCATGGCAAGTCCCTCCTGGTCCCTGCCCTCCCCTCCCCTCCCCTCAGGGAGCAGCACCTGAAAGCTGGAGCCTCAGAGAGGCCACATTTATAAGTGCTAAGTGAATGCAAGGCTTGGCTCTGTTTGTTCATATTTTGTAGGATGAATCCTTTTTGCACCTTCCCTCTAACAGGTGCAGGCTACCTGCGAAGCCCCCTGTCCCACTGCCGCCTCTCAGGGAGTCCCAGCCTCGAGCTGTCTGGCTCTTAAAATGAGCTCATCTGTTTGAGAGGCTTCAGAGGCAGCTGGGAGGAGCCCCCCATCACCCCACTCCTTCCAAGAATGGGAGAACTCTGTTCTAAGGTAGCTCTGAGCTGTGATGTCTGCCCAGGAGGTACTGGGGGAGGCGTGGAGGGGAGGCACCGGGGAAAGAGGACTCTGGGAGCCAGATCCTGAAACTCCCATGGGCGTGAGAGCAGAAACCCAACCCCTGGCCCCCCACCCCAACCCCCAAGCCACCGTCCGGAAAAAATAAACTATTTCCTGCAACCAGCTCTGAAACAAAGTCTATGAGTGAGCTGTGACACATGTTACATAAATAGAAGCCGCAGAGGGGAAAAGCCTGTTTTCTCTTTCATTATTTATCACTCTCTAACCATCTCCAGCTGGGTGAGTAAACAGGCGCATTGGCCCATAATGAGGAACAGACTGCACTGTGGGGCTGCCGCAGGGGCGCGGGTGCGAGGGTGACAGTGTGTGTGCCCTGTGTCTATCTATCTGTCTGCTCCCCTAGGAGAGGAAAGCAGGAGTCTGCAAGGAGCAGGCTTGTGGGGAGCACCTGACCCCAGACAGCATGGGGCTGTCTACATGGTGCCCTGACTAGGGTGCCACCACCTCCCTGCCCTGAGGGTTGTTTGGGGACTTGTGCGTGCTGGATGGAGGAGGTGGCACAAAGGGAGAGACTGTGTGGGTGGGGGAGGATTCGAGATGTACAAGCAGAGCACGAGGCTGAGAATGTGCCAGGTCTCAGAGCATGACCCCGGTGGGGTGGCCTCTGAGTGTGGCGAGGGGCCGTGTGGGAGCAGGATAGGAGCCGGAGGGAGTGTGGTGCTGTCTGTGAGACAGATACTGAGGGAGACGGGGTCTGGGCTGCTGGGGGTTCTGGGAGTGGGGACTGTGTGTGCATGATCCTGGTGGTATATATGGGTATGTGTGATTCTATGACTACATAAATGTGTGAGTGTGCATGTCCGTGCAACTCGATAGTGTATACATTTGTGTGTCACTGTGGGAGTATGATATGTACATGTGAGACTTTACAGCCATAAACGTGGTTATGGGTTGAACTGTGCCCTCCCCCCCAAAGATATGTTGAAGTCCCAACCCCCAGCACCTGGGAATATGATCTTATTTGGAAACAGGCCTGTTGGAGGTGTACTCAAGACAAGATAGTGCTGGGATGGTACTGGTGGTACCTAATGCAGTGTGACTAGATTCCTCATAAAAAGTCCATGTGAAAATGGAGGCAGAGATTGAGAATAATCGATAATAAGGTTCTGTTGCTTCAGCCACAGTACACAGCCGTGTACTTTGTTATAGCAGCCCTAGAAACTAATACTGGAGTACATGTGTGCACACTTGGGAGTGGGTAGGTAAGTTTGGGAAATCGTGGGAATGTATACGTGAGATCCTGACAGTGAAGGTGAGTATGGGTGTGAATTTCTGACTATGGGAGGCTGTAAATATGTGTGAAAGACAGGGAATGCGCAAATGTGTGTGTGTGTACATACCAGTAGACACACACACTCGGTAACCACCTATCATCATCGTGGGAAGGAATTCAGCATCCACCCTTCACTTCTGGCTGCCTCTAAACACCCCTAGAACCCTTCCCTGGCCTTGGGCAGTCCTGCCTGAGGTCAGGCCAGCCCTGAGAAGGGCTGGATGGTCCTTGCTGAGAGCTGCCCACAGCGCCTACCCCCACCTTGGGGTCAGCCCGACATCAAGGTTTAAACCTCATTCATGCAGAACCTGGATGCTCATCAGACTCCTTGTTTGTGGCCCTGGGCGTTCTTGCCCAAAGCCTGATTTCTCTCTCTAGCTCAGGGCTACTGAGCTAGTATCACCTGTCCTGCATGGGGGTTATAAGGGAAACAGGCCTAAACCCAGAGAGTCTTGGAATAGAATTGGGTTCCTAAGTACCTGTGTAGACAGGCCCATTCCAGGTGACCACTGAATGTCACAGAACCACCTGGACATCTAGCCTCCCAGGCTATGTCCAGACCAGGCTGTCTTCCTGCTGGCTAACCCCTGCCCCCCAACCAGGGAATACCACAATTGTTCAATTACTCAACACAACACATGCCCCTAGACTCTTAGAATCCTCTAACATGCACCAGAGAGGCCTTCCTGCAAACCTCAGACAAGCCACTTATCTCTGAGCCTCAATTTCTCCTCTGTGAAAAGGGTACAGCCACTCTTGCCTGCCTATTTTGTAGGAATGATGTCAGATTTAGGGAGCCTAATGGACACGAACTTGTCTTATAAAGATATGCTTTATAAATTGCTCCCACAGGGGTGCCTGTGTGGCTCAGTCAGTTAAATGTCTGCTTTAGACTGAGGGCATGATCCCAGGGTCCTGGGATCAAGCCTTGCATCAGGCTCCTTGCTCAGGGGAAAGTCTGCTTCTTTCTTTCCCTCTGCCCCTCCCCCTTGCTCATGCTCTCACTCGTTCTCTTAGATGAATAATAATAAAAATCTTAAAAAATATGCTCCCACAGCCCACCTCTGTGAATGGCACGTCACAAAGGTAGCCCACATACGAAGACCTGTAGTATCAGTGTCCTCTCTACCATCAAGGTGGTCTTCTGTTTCCTTTTCCAGCTTCCCACAGTCTCTCCTCTTAGCTTCATAATGGTTTGATTTAATTCAGGGCTCTGCAAAGTGTGGGCCGAATCCTGCCTGTTTCTGTATGGTATGTGAACTAAGAATGATTTCTTATTTTTATTTTTTTTAAGATTTGTTTATTTGAAAGACAGAGAGGAAGAGAGAGAACAGCGGAGGGGGGTGGCAGAGGAGAAGAGGAGAGAAACTGTAAGCAGACTCCAAGCTGAGCATGAAGCCTGGCAAGGGGCTCAATCCCATGACCCTGAGATCAGACCTGAGCCAAAAAACCAAGAGTCTGATCCCCAACCAACTGTGCCACCCAGGCGCCCCAAGAGGTTTTTTTTTTTTTTTTTAGGATTTTATCTATTTATTCATGAGAGACACACACAGAGAGAGAGAGAGAGAGAGAGAGGCAGAGACACAGGCAGAGGGAGAAGCAGGCTCCACGCGGGGAGCCCGATGTGGGACTCCATCCTGGGTCTTCAGGATCATGCCCTTGCCTGAAGGCAGTGCTAAACTGCTGAGCCACCTGGGCTGCCCCCAAGAGTTACTTTTATAGAGGAACATTTGCCATCAATTTTATAATAGGGGGCATTAACTTTGAATTCCAATCAAACAAAATGTTAGCCCTCTCCTCCCCACAAATCTCATTCTTTTCACTAGCAGACATGTACTACAAAAAAAATATATTCAGTTATTTAATTATAATTATAATCCATCAATAAAAATTTTGTGAAAATTTCTTTTTTTTTCTTATTATATAAGTCCCCACATAGTATTCTTGATGCTGCCTCCTGGCCCACAAAGCCTAAAATACTTACTATCTGTCCTGTTACAGGAATCATTTGCTGGTCTCTGCTTCCACTATTGAACTCTGCTATTCTAGAAACAAGTTGGCCATAGTTTGCCAGTCCCCAAAATAGAACACTCTAAACCCTTGGCCATTTTGATTGGTTTAGAGTGAGGCAAGTAAATTCCTAGACAGGTCCTGACAAGCCAGCGTTTGCTTGAACAGTTCACTGGCCTGGACTGGGCAGGATGTGAGTCTAAACCTGATGGGACTCCCTCCAAGGACTCTGAGAACAAGGCCCACCCAAGGAAAGGCAGATTTAAGCAATGTAGAGAACCCTATGGCATTGGTTAAAGCTCCTGGATCACACATCACCTGCAGTGAGCCCTACCCCTTGATTTTTTTGGTTACATGAGGCAATCAACTCCCGTTGTTATTTAAGCTTATTTGAAGTGAATGTTCTGCTGTTTGCATGGTTACAAAAGCATAAAAGAAGACCGTCTAATCTAGCTGGGGGCATTCAAGGAAAACTTCCAAGAGGAGGTGTCATCTAAACTGGGCCTTAGAGTCAGCCATGAAAGCAGAAAGAAGAAAAGGTATTCTAAGCAGAGAGTATAACACAAGAGGAAGGAGCACAGCACAGGCCACAAGTCCCAAGTGGCAGAGCTGGGAGTGGCCAGGGATAGAATCAGAGGCTCAAGAAAGGAAAACTTGTGTACCAGGCCAACATGCTTGATTTTAGCCCCATGGGGGTTGGCACTTACAATATAACTTTTCACAACTGCTGCAGAGAGGTGCAGGAAGGGGATCAGGTTAGAAGTGGGGAGGCAACCAGAAGGGCACTGCAATGTCCCAGGGAGAAGATGATGAGAGTTCAGACCACCAGGAGTGGGGATGGAGATGAGGGAATGACTCTGAGAGTATTCTGGAAATCACATCCAGAGGAACTGGTGACTGATTCAATGTAAAAAGGGAGAGATAGGGAGAATCAAGGGGTGATCCCTAGTTTCTAGAGGGATAGGCTGGATCAGGATACCACCACCAAAGAAAAAATGCAAAGGCAAGGCATGTTTTTGGATACAAATGATGATCTGAGTCTGGGACATGTTGAATATGCCATCTCTGGAGGCTCATAGACATGAGAGTGGGAGTGAGGTCTAAGATTGCAATAGTGCTTGGAGCCACCAACCCACAGATGTGGTTAAAACCAAGAGAGTGGGTGGGATTGTCCAAGAGGACATGTACCTTGAGGAAAGCAGTGGGTCAAGGCTGAAGCCTTGTGAACCACACCAAGCATTTAAGAGGAGGGCATTGGGAAATGACATGAATCTGCAAAGACACATGGAAAGGAAAAGTCAAGGAGGAGCACAGAGGGCAGAGTGTGCCAGGAGCTGGCACCCCGCCCATTACCTCTGGGCGCATACCTTTAGATGGACAAGGCTGCTCCCTGCCAATACCTGCTCTTTGCCAGAGGGTTTTTCTGGCCATGGAAACACCCTTGGCTACAGCTCAAGGCATGCTGGAAGTGCTGGAGAGTCAGTGTGCCTGGAGGCAGCCCTGAACCAATGGCAAAGGGGGAGCGGTAGATAAAGACCCCAGCTTCCTTGCCCCGTGGTAGGGATGACTTGAGACCTATCTCATATGTCTTCCCGAGGTCCCAGCCAATGAAGGGAGTGCTCTTGTGGGTTCCCAGGCTTCCTTCTCACCCCTCCCCCCTTCACTCCTCAATGGGTATTTCCTGGGAGCACTTCCCAAATAGACCACTTGTGTTTAAATCTTTGTCTCAGAGTCTGCTTTTGAGAGAATCTAAACTTGTCATGAAAACCAAACAAGTGAAACATTTCGAGATGCTCCCTCCATGTAACTTTTGTCTTGGGGGGGATCAGGTCATCCCCACCCTGGGTGCAGTGGCCACCTCCACACTCATAAAGAGACAAGCTAATTTGTGCCCTGCTCCTGGGGTTCTCAGCCAGGGCGTTCCCATTCTGAGGCTGAGCAAACTTCACTATCTAAATATCTTTTCCAGGAGGGGCACCTGGGTGGCTCATTTGGGTAAGCCTTTGGTTCAGGTCATGATTCCCAGGGCCTGGGATTGAGCCCCACATAGGGCTTCCTGCTCCGCGGGGAATCTGCTTCGCTCTCACTGCTCCTCCCTACTGCTCATCTTCTCCCTCTCTCTCTGTCTCTCTCAAATAAACAAAATCTTTCAAAAATAAAAATAAATACATATCCATATCCATTCCAGGGGAAGGGGGGGGAGTCCTTTTCTATCTTCTCACCTTAGCTCCTTCTGTGTTTATAGGGGCTCCAGTGTACAGGGAAGAGTGGTCACGGCCCTGTGAATACTACAGAGGCTTAGAAAGACTTCCTCAGCCTGAGCGCCTCTCCTTGGACCCCTGGATCAGCCCTCTCCATTTCCAGCACTCCAGGTGTCCTGTCACTTCATTCCAGTTGTTCAGCCCTGCAGGTGTTTATCATTTCTCTTCGTCTGTGACCCAGGGCCTGGCTCTTACTACCGGTGGTGACCCACAGAGAGGTAGGGAGGGCTGGGTGGCCTGTAACACCCCCCACTTCCAACCTACTCCTCACCTCTTATCCCTCAAGGCAAGAAACCACGGAGAATGGCCTTGAACCAGAGTTCTGGGGACAGGGACAAGGATCCTCAAGAAGCCATATGGTAGAGCAATGAAGCGGATACTTGATGTGTATCAAACCAGGGTGTGAACACAGGCACTTTGCTTACATAATTGTGGAACTGTGTATGAGTTTCATTGAGCTGTGGTCTTGTCACTTGTAAAGTAAGGACAATGACAATACCCCCCAAAATGTAAGTTGGTGTACCCACTGTGGAAAACAGTATGGAGGTTCCTCAAGAAATTAAAAATAGAAATACTATATGATCCAATATTCCCACTACTAGATATTTACCCAAAGAAAACAAAAACACTATTCAAAAAGCTATATGCATCCCTTTGTTTACTGCAGCATTACTTACACTAGCCAAGATATGGAAGCAGCCCAAGTGTCTACCAATAGATGAATGGATAAGGAAGATGGAATATCACACAACGGAATATTACTCAGCCATAAAAAAGAACTAGATCTTGCCATTTGTGACAACATGGATGAACCTGGAGGGTATAATGCTAAGTGAAATAAGTCAGACAGAGAAAGACAAACACCATATGATTTTGCTTTTATGTGGAATCAAAACAACAACAACAAATGAACAAAGAAACAGACCCATATACACAGAGAACAAACTGATAATTGAGGACAGGAGTAGGGGTATGGACCAAATGGGGTGAAGGGAATACTGGCTTCCTGTTGTAGAATGAATAAGTCACAGGGATTAAAGGCATAGCATAGGAAATACAGCCAGGGGTACTGTAATAGTGTCCTATGGTGAAAGGTGGTAGCTACATTTGTGGTGAGCACAACGTACAGACTTGCAGGATCATTGTGTTGTACACCTGAAACTAATATAACAATGTATGTCAACTATACTTCAATCTTTTTTTAAAAAGACTTCATTTATTTATTCATGAGAGACACAGAGAGAGAGAGGCAGAGACATAGTTGGAGAGAGAAGCAGGCTCCATGCAGGGAACCCGACGCGGGACTCGATCTAAGGTCTCCAGGATCACGCCCTGAGCAGAAGGCAGGCGTCAAACTGCTGAGCCACCCAGGGATCCCCTACTTCAATCTTTTTAAATGAGGGGAGAAACATGGCCCTTATAAATATGAAAGATGTATACTACTACTCCCAATGAAGGAAATGCAAACTAAAAAAATAAAAAATGATTGACTTAGTCTGGGTTCCCCCAGAAGTAGACCCTGAGACAACTATTCTAGTACATGTGGTTCATTCAGGATGTAAAGGAAATACCAGGAGAGAACTGAAGAGGTAAGACAAGGAAGGGAAGGAAGGTGACAGAATGTACACCGTCACACCAGCTCCTAGGGTGGGCTCTCCCTGCTGGGGAAGCCCCAGGCGTACACACAGAACACACGTCTCAGACTTATCCCATCAGAGGGATGAGGGAGTGGGGGTATTTACACACCAATACCCACATATCATGGGTGGAGGGCTCTCCCAGAAGCTGTTAATGCCCTGGCACTTCTGGCCTCCCACATAGTGCTAGAGTGGGCTTCGATGCCCAGAGTAGGTGCAGGTGATTGGAAGTCTTGGGAGTGTAAGTGGCCAGGGGGTGGGCATAGAAACAGGGCACCAACAACATCTGTTGCATCATCTTAGCTATTAGAAGGCAAAATGAGGTCACACGTGAAGAATGCTTAACACAGTGCTTGATGCATAGTTGATTCATCTCTAATCAAGACCCAGCCTCATTCCGGCCTTCTGATGCCTGGCTCCAGAGATTTCCTGCTGCCTAACAACCATGAGGGAGGTCTTGGGGACTAGAGGGCCAGGATCAAGAGAAGAAGGGACTGGAGGGGAGAAAGCCAGAAAGAAGAGGGCTGGCAAAAGAACTAGGAAGGAGGTAAGCCCTGGAGCCCAGGCCTGGCATGGAATGTGATTTGGAACAGAGTATGAAAGCCACAGGAAAAGGGGGGATGCCCAGTCCATGGGCCAGATGCCACACACAATAATGAACATATAAAAACTCTCTCCTATCTCCCCTTATGTCCACACTACCTCCATTGCCTCTGTTATTTGGGACCCACCTTCAAGAAAGAAAAGAAAAGAAAAGAAAAAAGAAAAGAAAAGAGGGAGGGAGGGAGGAAGGAAGAAAGGAAGGAAACCAATCACCCAACCAAAACCAGTGGTCACAGTGAGACCACTGTGAGGATCAGAGATATGTGTCAGAAGTGCCTGGTATAAGATGCTTCATAGGTGGTAGCTATTTGCAGTGTGAGAGTGCAGTAGCTTGACTTTCCTCCTCCACATCCCATCTCACCCTCCAGTACCAGTGGCTGAGACCCCAAACCCTAGGCCTTCAAAGTTCCCCAGGGAAGGTGGGGCACCTGGGTAGCTCAGTAGCTGACTATCTACCTTCGGCTCAGGTCGTGATCATGAGGTCCTGGGATCAAGCCCCACATCGGGCTCCCCACAGGGACCCTGCTTCTCCCTCTGCCTATGTCTCTACCTCTTTCTGTGTGTCTCTCATGAATGAATAAATAATATCTTTAAAAAAAATTCCCCAGTGAAGGAATACTTCCCTTGCTCAGCACAGAGTTCTGAAGGCATCCTTGTGGACCAGGAGGAAGGGAGTTGGAAGGAGTGAGCAGAATCAGAACACAGCCATCTGGGAGGAGGGGATGGCCCCAAGAGAGGGAGTGTGCCACCTAGTTCCATTTTCTATCCAAGTCCCACCCCACCTCTCTGGACTCCCAGCTTCTCTGTTCCTCCAGTCAAGGAAGACCCATTTCCTGCCCATGTTCCACAACCCCCAGCTGATACCTTCAGGGCATCAACTTGCTCTGAGATGTATCAGGCTTTTTTTTTTTTTTTTTTTAACTCTGCTCTAAAGTATAAAATCATAAATAAAATAAAATAAAATAAAATAAAATCAACAAGCATTTACTGTGCACCTACTATGCAAAACACCCTGTGCCGGGGGCAACAGGAAATTCCAAAGTGACTACAATTGTAAGCCACTGACCTCAATTTGTTATGTAGTCGGAGAGATGGGGCATAAATGATTAAACAGTTAACACAATAGAATGTGTTCAAAGTTTCTAGGTGCTTGTTAAATAAAAGTTAGCCAACAACACATTGTAACATCCACAGGAGTGCCCAAGAGAAGGAAGGAGGTGTAAACTGGCCACCGGGAATCAAGGAACAACTCGGCTCCAAACTATCCTGTGCTGCCACTGCCCATACTGAGAAGCTCTGTGACTTCTCGGATTCCTCCCCACCTCTCTGCCAGACCCTCCTTTCTCTCTCCATCCTGCAGCCAAAGAAACACAGTAAGCCCCTTGCTTGGGGATTTCAGACTAGAAAGTACCAGAATTGGGATTAAAGTCCCCAGTGTCTTCACGAGGAAGGAAATCATGCGGTAGCTCCCGAAGAATGAAGGAGGAAGGGGGTCTTTCCTCCGTGCCTGCCAGCTCTTGGGCTTTTCCTTGTCCCTGGGCACACCCCCTCTTCCAGGAAAGGCTGCCTGATGTGTATAGGGGAGGGGGAAGGGCACTGGGTACTCTCCCCGCCCATCCTTCTAGGTGTCCTGCTGTCTCCCTCCACGGAAATCCCTCCACAGAGAACTCTCATTTGACGCAGAGACACTGTGTTCTAATAGGTGGAAAATTGTTCATCACTTGTCAAGTTATTATTGTTCATTTCCTGATCCTTGAGGACTGATTTTCCACCAATTAGCCTGGGGTCGCATGCCTGCCACCCTATGGACTAGGCCTAAGTCTCTGAGCCCCTGAAAGTGACTGCAGGGGGCCCTGCAAATATCTCCCAGGGCCCAGGCATCCAGCCTGGCACCAAGCAAGGGCAATTGGGCCCCACCCCCAGTCCTGAGTGCAGGCCACACCACAGCCCCCTGGGACAGCTCCCCACAGCACATGGACCTCTACTCAGGGCAATATGGTAAACTGATAAGCTTCCCGCACCACCCCCCCAGGAGCCTCCCTTAAAAGGGGGGCATCTAGGGAGTGTCTTGAGGGTTCCTGGCACAGTTCATTAAGATATCAACCCTTAATGAAATATTTCTTTGTTTAAATCATCATTTATCTTGGGGAACAGGGGCCTTTGTGGCAAAGGAAAAGGCTGTCCCCTCCCATTCCTCCCCCACCTTCACCCAGCACAGGCTCTTGGGGTCTTTCTGAGTCAGAAAGACTAGTAAGCAGGGTGGGGAGGAGCAGCTGGGAAATGGGGAGGGGAGAAGAATCCAGAGTAGAGAAACCACAGGGGGAAAGGAGTGACAACCTGATTGAGCAGGAGGCAAAGGGGGAGAAAGAAACAGAAGGCCTGGGGTGGGATGGGGAGGGGAGGTGCACACAGAAGCAAGCCCACTGCCATGTGACCACAGTGGCCAGAGGTAGGAAGCAACCTAACTGTCCACCACCAGGAGACTGGCAAAGAAACCAGGGCATACCAAACCAGTGGAATGTTCTCCACCAGCCTTTTTCAATGACTGACCTGGAGATACATGTAGCAAACCTAAATTAATCTTCCCAGCATGAAGTTCAGTAATAAAGACCAAGAACAGAAAGTTACCTTCTATTTGAAAATTTCTAGATACCCAAGCAACACTAAAGGATTAATTGTATAAACTTACTTGGGAAGGGCCACCTACCAACTGCAAGAAAGTGACTACCTCTGGCAAGGGAAGGCTGGGGAAAGTGAAAGAGATACAGAGAGGTCCTCAACTAGAGCAGCAGCCACAAGGTTGATCTTTTTAGTTCTAAGCATGAAGAAGGGCACACAAATCAGGAGTATAGAGCAGCTCAATTAATTTTCACAAAGGGAGCACTGCCTTGCAACCAACTCCCAAATTCACAAAACTCAGAACAATAATCCCCAGACAACCTCCCCCGGGGTCCCCTCGTACCCTCTCCCAGTCATGCCCCACCGCCTCGAGTTCTAATGCTGTCCATCTGCCCAGTTTTTGAATTTCCAAGAAATGGAATCATCTTGGGTGCTTTCTCATGTGTGGTATGTTTATGCTCAACATTCTGCATGTGCGATATCTCCATGTTGCTGTGCATAGCATTGGCATTGGCTTGGTTCATTCTCATTGCCAAGTACCAGCCCGTGAAATACCACGATTTGTTCACTTATGGCACTGTTGATGGCTATTGTGCGTGGTGCTGCAGAGAACATTCTAGTGTAGGTCTTTTGGGGAACGCATATATGTATGCGTTTTAGGAGTGGAGCTGCTGTGTTATGCTGGAAAGTTTTATTCCTTAATAAGGCTAAAAAAAAAAGTTTTGAGGAAAAAAAAAGTAAGACTCAAACAGATGATGGAAACATAAACCATCTGGGCCTAGATATGTTGTGACTGTGGGATTAAGGAGACTAATGTTTTTGGACACACCCCCGCCCCCACCCCAGAGTGCCAGGCCTCATATGAGGAATAGGCTCACCCACTTGCCCACTCATCCCCACGGCAGGGAGGCAGCTGACCCTGCTTCAGAGCAGAAGACCTGGAAGCACATCCTTGCTGCACCACCTCCCAGCTGTGTGACCTGGGGCAAGTTGCCAGACCTCTCTGAGTCTCAAGGTCTCCACTTATAAAATAAGAAAAGCCACTACGTCTGGGGAGATAAGGCTCAAAGGCACGTGAGTCAAGTGGCTGGCACACAGCAAGCATTTAATAAGTATCAACTGTAGTTGTTGTATGTACAGTTTGCATTTTTGCGAGGTCAGTATTCCTCTTTTTTAGGTGAGGAAATCAGGGATTACAAAAGGGAAATGAAGCATTTCTGGAAAGCAAATGATTTGCCCATGCTTTTCCCTGCCAACCACCCAAGGAGCCATTCTCCCAGTGTTGAGGATGAGGAAAGCAGGACTCAGACATCATGTAACTTGCCCAGGTCACACTGCTGGTAAATGATGGAGGCTTAAGTTCAACCCAAGGCTGCTTCATGCCAGCCCCTGTGCTTCTGACTATGGCCTTCCTGGCAGGGCTAGACCACAGACCCTCATTCTTGCCAAAGCCAAAGCCCCTTGCCCTGGCCCCTTTGAAGGAACGAGGATAGAAACGGGACCCTCCTGTCTATTCTGGATCACTCCACCTTGGGAGCCAAGGGCTACTCTAGAACCTTCTCACAGAGCTCTTGTACCAGAGGGAAGAGCTTCAGACCGGCTGCTTTGATTTCAGGGTGTTTGTTCTGTACCTTTCTTTGGTGAGGCTTGCTTTCCTCCCCAAAATGCCCTTTAGGTGAGGATAACACAGGGCCTTTTGCCTCCCTTGTGCCCCCCTCAATGTGACTCACAGGGCGCTGGAAACTCAAGCTGGTCTGGAGATGACCGGTCACCTGAAATGAAAGCCTAAGCATTTCCCAGGGACTCCCCACTTTGGGCAAGGGAGCCCGCGTGGGAGGTGTGGAGGGCTTCTGCACGAAGGTGATGGGGAAACGAGTGGGGAAAGGACTCAGAATAAGCCAGAAAAGAGGTGGACAAGCCCGTTCCACCTCCCCCTGCAAAAATCCCTTCTTTTGTACTGAAAGTCCCGAGTTGTCATCCCACCCCAAGCCTCTGCAGGAAGGATGGGCAGGAGGCCTGGGGGGCATGGCCACGGCCCAGCTGGGCTTACACAAGGACCAGCCAACTGCAGGCCAGGCCCAGACCTGTCCACACACCCCGACTCCCACCAGAGCTGACTCTCCATGGAAGCTAAACAGGATCACATTACCAAGGGCTTCCTTCCTTGCAGCCTGCCCTCCTCCTCAGGTAAGCCACAAGCAGTGCCGCTTCAGGGGCGTCCATGAGTTCTTCTCCATCCTCACCGAAGTGGCTCTGGTTGGAATCCTGCTTCATCCCTTAGCAGCTCGGTAAGCCTAGGCAAGTGGTGTAATCTTTCCATGCTTCAGCTTTCTCTTCTGTAAAATGGAGATAATGGTACTATCCACCTCATTGGGTTATTCTGAAGATGAAATAAGTCCTCCGCCTGGCCGGCTCTCGGACTCGAACATTAGCTGTTGTTATTCTTTATTGCTACTGCTATTACTGCACTGCGAAGAACACTGTGACAGTCACATAAAAGACACTTAGAATCTTCCTCCCCACAATTTCCCACTTAGATACCTGAAGGGTTCTGGGAGGACCTAAATCTCCATGACACCCACCCCGTGGGACAAAAACAGGATCAGGACCTGGACGGGTGTCACTAACCTTACAACCACTTCTGAGGTTAATATCCCTACCTGCAGAAAAGGGATATTATAATTGATGATACCACCCCAAAAGGAGCCTCCTCTCCTAGGTTCCTTTTCTTCCAAGCGCCTTTGGAAAGACCCTCTCTTCCAAGAGACCCTTCTCTCTCTCCCCAGGCGACAGGACTGACTCACCCTAAGCATCTGCAGCTCACACTCCACAGAGGCATCAAAGGGTCGGCCCTGTCTCCACCTGCCTCAGGTGATCTGGGCCAGGAAAGAAGGGCCCTCCCTTGGTCATGGGCACTCCTTGAAGATCTCTGGGGCGTCTTTCACCTCTCCCCACCCGCAACACAGAGAGACAGGAGATGTTTTGGGAGTGGAGGATTTATTCAGATTTCCACGGGTCTCTGGGTGGGGCATCTGCTACCAGCTTACTCCAGGCCGGGGACACTCGGGCCTTTTCCCATCCGGACTCCCCGCCCCCCCCATCCAACCCCCTCCCCCAACCTCCGCCCCCACCCTAACCCAACTCGCGCCACCGCCACCACCACCATCCCTCCGAGCCCCCAGGCAAAGACACCGAGTTTTGTTTGCAATCTAATTTGTCCGGATAATCGCCTCGATTTTGCACTTCGCTTTGCCCGCGTGTATCCGGCTTTGGGCCCCTTCTTCGCCGGTTAGCAGAGCACTTTCTGGGAAATTCCCCTTCCGGAAAGGGAGTCAGCGCGCGCCCGGGGTGAGCGTTCACAAAGCCCCGAAGGAGCCTCCCCACCCCCCACCCCCCGAACCCCGGCTCCCGGAGCTCACCGCCAGCCCCCACGCGGCGGGGAGCGGGAGGGAGGCAAGGAAGGACTCCGGCCGGACACCGGCTCCGGGATCGGGGCCCCCGGCCACTCCCCGCGCCGAGCGCAGCCCGCCGGGAGCCAATGAAGCGTGTGGGAGCGGGCCTCTGCCGTACCTCCAGGCTCCGGGCGAGAGCTGGGGTTTGCACGGCGCGCCGCAGGCCCCGCGGGGGCAGGCAGAAGCCGGGGGCCCCGCCACCTCCCGCCTTTTCCAGGTCCGCCGCCCGCGTCTCCTCCCCAAGTCCCCGCGGCTTCCCCTAAAGTTCGGCCCACGTGGTCTTCGCTCGCGGCGGCGGCGGCGGCGGCGGCGGCGGCCAGGCCGGGCGAAAGCGGCTGCACCTGCTTTAGGCGAATTATGGTAGCGCTAGAAGTTGGTCTCCCCTCCCTCCGCCGCTCGCTCGCTCCCTCCTCCCAGGCTCTCCGCGCGCTCCCTCCTTCCCCTCCAGCCCGCGTCCCCCGCCCCCTCCCGCCCCGCCCGCGCGCCGCCCGCTCGCAGCCACTCGCAGCCCGGGCTCAGTCGCAGCCCCTCGGAGTCCGGAGCCGGCCGCCCCTGCGGACCGGACAGCGCGGCCGGCTGCCGGGACGGAGCCCCCAGCCCGCGAGGAGGGCGCGGCGCGGGCGGCGGCGGCGCGGCGGGGAGGAGCCCGGGCCGGAACCAGGGCTGGGCCGGGGGCGGGGACGCCGGGGTCCCGGAGCCCGGGCGCCGGAGCGAGCGAGCGAGCGTCGCGGGAGGACCGGGAAGGAGGAGCGCCGCCGCGGCGAGCCGAGCCCCCACAAAGTGCGATGCCCCGGCGGGGCTAGGGCGCGCGGCGGCCGGCGCGGCGCGGCGCGGAGGGAGGACGCCCGGGAGCTGCGCGGCGCCGGGCGGCGCGGAGGGGCAGCCCCAGCGGGCGGCGGCGGGCCCGGGCTGCGACCCGAGCGAGCCCCATGCCCCGCGCGGGCTGACGGGCCGGAGCCCGCACGGAGCGGCCGGGCCGGACAGGTAGGTGGCGGGCCGAGCCCGGGGACGCGGGTGGGGGCTGGGCCGGCGACCAGACCAACTCCCTGGCTCGCGCACTCTCTCGCCCGCTCACTGGCTCACTTTGTGTTTGCAAACTGCCCGCCGGAGACGCGCTGGGCGCCGGGAGGAGCCGGGCCCAGGCCGGCGCACTTTGTTCCAGCCGGGGCCGGCTGCGGCGCCCTGACCCCGCGCCGCCACCACACCCCGCCCCCGGCCTGGGCCCCCGCGGCCCGGAGCCGCCTTGGGAACAGGTGGGGGCTGCGGCCGGGCGGCGGGAGGTGGGGGCAGCCGGAGGTCGGCGCGGCGGGGTGGGGGGGCCTGGAAAGGCCACTGAGGCCCGCCCTTCCCCCAGGATCTGGCCCCGCCCCCTCCCGGCCTGGCCGCGGGGCGTGGGGTGTAAGGGGGCGCGACCCCCCCACCCCCCGGCCCCCCGCCGGAGTCGAACAAAGAGTAGTTCCCGGCCCCGACTTTCCTGAGCTGGGGAGGGAAGTGGTGGCGCGAGCTCCCCCAACCCAACCCGGGTCTGTCCAGGATTCCCCGAGACGCGCCCCGGAGGCAGATGGGGGTGGGGGGTGGGCCGCGATCGCACCCGCCAAGTAGCCTGGGGTGAGAAGGGGACTCGTTTTGCTGGGCTCGCACCTTGGAGGTGCCGGGGCCAGGCAACCCCTTTCCCCCCATCGCTTCGCTCGGCCAGCTCCGAGATGGAGCGGAAAACTTCTTGGGGACTTGGGAGCGTCTGGAAACGGCCCCTGTGATTTTGTGCGCCTGTGCTGGAGGGCGGGGGACCGACCCGGCGATACCTTTCTCCACCGCATTTAGGGAGAGCCACCCCTGCCCCCACCCGTCTCACCGCGTTGGGGCTGGAAAGGGAGGGCGGCCGCAGGGTTCCGACGCCCCCCCCCAGGGAAGAGGGTTCCCGAGTGACCAAGCAGGACCCCCCCCCCCCAGACTGACGACCCCAGTGTCTCCTCCGGACTGCCCGTCACGGACACCTCTGTGACCCGCGGTCACCCCGGCGGTGCTCCGGCCTGGCGCTCCCGGTCAACGCCAAACTAACTTGGGGCTGAGCCCAGGCAAAGCCTGTGGCGCCAGGAAGCGGGGGGCTCCGAGCGACCCGGGTCCCGGCCTCCCCGGCAAAGGACCATGCGATTTCGCGGGACGCGGATTCTGAGACAGAGGCCCTAAGGGCTGCGGATTCCTTCCTACAACTGGGGCGATCTCGTGAACACGTCCGCGTCCCTCCCGGACCCTCTAGGCTAGGGGAAGATGATATGGGAATACGGACACCCAGAGCCTATAGAGCGCCCAGCTCATCCCTTTGCACTCCGGCTTCTCTTGCCAACCCCCGCCTGGCGGATTTCCTCGCTCACTCGGCGTCCGGGGTTTAAGGCGTCTGGAGATCACCGCGTGTCTCGCACCCCAGCACCGGGTCTTCCTACGGATTGGCCTGGCCGCGGAGCCTGGAGCAGGGGCTCAGGTGGGAGGATGAAAGAGCAAACCCGAGTCTGAAGCTGTCATCCCTGCAGTTCCTGAGAACACCCAGGAGCATTTTGGCCCATGCGGGTTTTTTCCTTGAACTTCAGCATCTTCATCCCTCGTTTTAAAGCCTGCCTGGATTGTCCCAGGGCGAACTGTGCTGGGTCTGGGATTGCAGGGCCCGGGAGTGAAGCATGAGATGTGGCGGGGGGTTGGAGCCGGAGACCGACAGGGTGCCGCCATCTCCCACGCAGAGGGAAGGAGCGGCGGGAGCGTCTACACGGCCTGTAGCCGCGGAAGGGTCTGACCACAGCCCCATCGGAGAAGGCAGTGGGTAACCAGACTGGAACACGGAGAGTCTGAACCCAGAAACTCACTTTCAGCAGAGATCCCGAACTGGAAGCGTCCCCGGGGCTGGGCATTTCAAGCCCCTGACTCCTGGTGAGCCAGCGGGTAGTCTCAGGGGCCGGAAGGGCAGGGATGACAGCATCTCAGATGCCCTGAGAGACACTCGCTTCAGACAGTCCCTGCCCCAGATGATCTCCACGAACCCCATGCAACCGGGAAGAAAACTGCTCTGGGGATGGGAAGTCTGCAGGCTTGTTTTGTTTTGTTTTCAACTTGAGAAACTTTGTCTTGCCTGGGTTCTAGGGTGCCCTGACACCTGGCAGGCTGGAGGGAGGGCCCGAGACTGTTGTAGGCACCTGGACGACTTGCTTTCTCTGACTACTTTAGATTTGAGCCTCTCAAAAGCAAGGGGTATGACTGGGTGGGAGGTTGGGGTGCACTCCTTATCTGGTGTTGCTCCCACTCTTTTCAGCCGGGCAAGGTAGCATGGGGGAGGAAGTGGTGTTGTGGGGGCCCAATCCCCCCAAACATACCCAGGACCCCCAGGAAGTTGGGAATCTCTTCTCCCAGACCCTCCAGCCACTACTTTACTCTGGTCCCAGCCTCAGCACTGAGTTAGGGGAGAGACCATGGGAAGCTTCTCTCTTGGCACTAAGCCGTTGAGTCTCTGGGTGGGGTTTTCTCTCCTTCTCCCAGTCCTGGGCAGGTTTCCCAGGAGTTACAGAGTTGGGGAACCCCTGAGCCCTGGGGAGAGAAAGGCTTGACACCAATGCTGGGGAATGCCAGGGGTAAGGCAGGTTGGGCCCAGCCTGACACAGAACCTGCCTTTGTCCCTTTCTATGCAGGTACTCTGCTCACACCTAGACACTGATACCCCCCCCTCAACCCCTTTCCTCTGCTGTGGGCCAGAAACTTCCTTTCTGGCTTCTAGCAGGTAGGTCCCTTCTCGCCAGGAATGTGCATATCCTGCTGGGCCCCTACTCCAAACACACCTCTTCCTTAGGGGGAAGAAAGCAGGGGGGATGTGCTGGGAGGGGGGGTGGGGGGCTTCCTTTGATGTAGTAATTCCCCCAAGTGTTTGCTGAGCCCCTGGTCTGTCTGGGCAGGTCCCAGGCTGGGCACTAGAGAGCGTGAACAAGAAGGCTGGGTCTGCTCTCTGATGCTTCTTTTGCTGGGGTAGGAAGGACAGACAGGGAGGCTATTGCGTCAAGGAGAAGAGAATGAGAGCAGGGTGTCTGTTTCAGAGGAGAGGTGTGAGGCGCAAAGGGAAGGGAGGGTCATCTCCAGAGGACTCCCCTGCCACACCTGGCATGGCTGCACCCTTCTTCCCCCACATCCTAACCGATCACTGTGCTCCACCCCCCGTCCCCCCCCCACCTTGGTGGTTTGCCTATCTTTCCAGCTGAAATGCAAGCCCCTCCGCATCTGTCCCTGGCACAATGACTTGACTTTCCTAATAACCCAAACTGTGCAAAATAATAATTTCTTCTACCCGGGGAGAGCCACACAGCGTCCCTTCACAGTCTTACAGCTCTCCCAGCTTCTCCAGACCAAGGCCAGGTGGGTGCTACTTTTGACAGGATTCCATTGGCTGAAATGGTTTCCTTGGACTTGGTTCCAGAACTCCAGAACCCAAGGCAGGGAACACCAGCCTGGCCAGAACATGGGTCACAGTGGAAGAGACTTTGGAACCTGACCACCGGCAGTGATGGGACTCTAGGGAACTTATTAAGCTCTTGGAACCTCAGTTTTCCCATGTTGTAAAGTGGGTCAATAATGCTCACTTTAGAGAGTCCGTTTGGGAGTTGAGTGGGAGCTTGTATGTGAAGTCCCTAGCACGGAGCCTGGCACATACTAGTGCTGACCAAGGAGTGGTTTGTATTATTCGACTTCCAGCGTTACCAGCACTCACGTTGGACTGAATACTGGAAATGTTTGTGTTTTAACCTCCATTTCATGGGCTTGGAAAAGGAAGCCTAAAGAGAAGAAGCAACTTGGCTGGGGTTACCAGCTAGTGAGTGGAACAGCTGAGACTAAAATGCAGGGCAACCAGTAGGGCCTGAGCCTCGCTGTGGGGAAGGGAGAGAGGAGGGGATGAGAGGGCCTGTCAACCCAACCCCCCTCCACCACACCCTCCTTTACAAACTCAGGCCTGGGCTGCCCCTTTGCTGTCCACTGAGAAGGCTCTGTTTTCTCCTCCTGCCTTCCCATTAAGGGGGGGGGGGGGGTCTAGGTTCAGAACCTGGCATTTCCCACCTGCATACGACCCTAGAACGATCCAGACGTATGTTACCCCACCATCACCACTTGTGATGGTGCTTGTGAAGACAAAAATGCGAGGAATAATTCACCTCTCTCCAAAAAGGGAGACTTCTGGGGTTTGGAACGCTAGCCTATACAGTCTTATGGAAGACAAGTTTGGCCACCAGTCTTAGATCAATTGGAGACCTACCTGTGGATGGATCACTTCAAAGAAGAAGAAAAAAAACTTCAGCCTAAAGTTCCTGGCTTTTTCAGCATTGCCTTCCTGGATTGGCCATGGGAACACACACCTTCTTCACCTGCTGCCAGCCCCACCCTGCTGGCATCACAGCAGGAGCCCTGTTACTCCAAGCCTTGTGGCTGCCCATGCAGGGGTTTGGTGAAATGGCACTCAGTGGGCCCCTCATAGAGACTGTGGGCCCCTCATAGAGACTCAGAGCACACCTGCCTGAGCTAGACATCGAGAACTCCCAGCACAAGAAGTGCACATCTGGACAGGGCCACAGGATGTTGAGCTGTGGGAGTCAAAGTGCCCTGTGCCTTGAGGGGGCCTGGTCCTGATGGATGTCCTTCCTTCCCTTGATTCCTATCCCAGGACTACTCCTTTCCGGGTCTTTGCCAGGCTGTCCCTCTAGTGCAACCCTGCACCTTCTCCCCACCCTGGCCAGAGCCATGCCACCTGTGCCCAGAATACCAGTAGCTCTGCTGACCTCACGGTTCCCAATCCTCTGCCCAACTGGAGCCTCCAGAGCTGGGACCTGAGGGCCATCAGGCTTATTGGTAGTCCTGGACCAAGGTAAATGGCATTTTCTCTCCCACTCCAAGCTGATTCTGATGGAACCTGACCTGGGCTGCCCTGCAAATGGGGTAGGGGTGAGGAGGACGAGCTGGTGGGCTTTCCTCAGAGTGGAGTGTGTACACAATACTAACCCTTGGCATTTGTTCAAGGTAGTCAGGGTCAGCAGGTGGAAGTTACCTCGAATTCTCACCAGTAGCAAAGGAGAGACAGATGGCGACTTAAGGGCAGGGTAACTCAGGGAATGGAGACCAGGAGGAGGACTGTGGAGCACTTAATGGGTGCAGTGGCAAGCATGAGGGTTGAGGGGAAGAGGTTTAATAAGAGATGACTCCATTGCAACTTGGAAAATTAGGAGTGGAGCAAGTGCCCTAGGGCTGATCTTTCAGATAGGGTCTGGGGACTGGTCCTGATGCTCCCCAGGGGCAAGAGGATGCCTCTGCTGACCTGGGAGAGCCTTCATGAGGCCTGTGCTGTGTGAAGGAAAAGTGGAAGTTGGGGGAACGAAGGGACTCCCATTCTTGTTTCTTCCAACCGATGAGCTCCCTCAGATTGGGCTCCGCAGCCTGGAGCCCACACTTCCAGGAGACCCAGGCTGAAAGAAATTGGTCCAAAAAAGGGTATCGGTGTACTTCTTCCTTTCCTTCAGGGCTTCCCCAGGCAGATGCACATTGGCACCCTGCAACGAAGGGTGTGCATAGCTGGGGAGAATCTGAAAGAGACACTGAATGGCAGGATTTGTAGGAGACCCAGGGAGTGGCTGCAGCTGTAAGCATTGAAGGAGCAAAGCTCTGAGTGTGGAGAAGCTCCCTATCTTCTCAAGGCTCCTGCATCGCTGGATCATTGGAGCAGGAGGCGCTTGTGAAGGTTGGATCTTGCTAAGGATGCAGAGTTGGTCCACTTGGGAGAACCCCTCCTTTAGGAAGCCTCCGGGATTTCCCCTGGAGAGCCAGTGCTACTGGTCTCCCCATCCAGCTCCGCGCCCTTGCTCTGGGTTGCTTGCCCCGCCAGCATTTCCCTGAGCCTCTGCAAGTGCATTAGTGCAAGTTGCTGGAAGTTCCTTAATCTCTGAGCTCAGGCGTGCTACACCTGACCAGAGCACCGAGAAAGAGCCTGGGGCACGAGACCCCCTCCACTCCAGTGCCTGGGGAGTCGAGGGAATTTTGGAAGAGGGGGCTGCCGGTGTTTGAGGTGGGGGGGGGTGTGCCTTCTCCCTGCGAACTGCACTCCTCTCTTTGGGGGATGACTTAGCAGATCTGGGTGGTAAACAAGGTCTGGATTCCAGGAGAGGGTCACTGGACAGCACACTGCTACCAACTTCCTAATGCTGGGGAGACCTTAGGCATGCCCACTTCTCTCTCGGCAAAGGTGTTCCTAACTGCAGGTTGACTTGGGAACCCCTGCAGCCTCTTCTGCTGGGCTTCCTCTGGCCCAGGCCGGAGCTGCGGGTCGGGCATGGGGGGGCCGGGGACACTGCCAGGTCCCAGCGCACTCCCCTTGTTCATGGCGGTGGGCCCGGCCTCCGCCTCGCCCTCCCGAAAGGGGCGCTGTGGAGTGTGGGGCAGGCGACTCCGCACGCACAGGCCGGGCTCCTCCTTCCCAATTAGGCAGCGGAGCCTGATTAAAAGGGGGTGCTGCCCCCCCCCTGCTCGATCTCCATCAACGAGATTTCCCTTCATCAGAATCTCACATCCTCCAGAAATTAATTTGATGCCTCTTGTTATCAATTAATTGAATCTCATTGGGAGAGAGAGCTCAGTGAGGCGGGCTGCAGCTTGGCCCTTGTGTGCCTCCGTGCTGCCCTCCCCCTCACATCAGGATGGCGTCACCCCCTCCCCATTTCTCTGTTTCTGCTTTGCCTTTCATTCTACCTATTTTCTAAAACAAAACCACCCTCATGAATGCTTTTGCCTTTTGCCAGGTTTGGCTTGGATGGGTACCCTCCCTGGTCACCTCCTGGGATTCACCCTTTCTGAGCTGGGGCGCGGGGGGGGGGGGGCAATAGGGAGTTGTTCTCCCCTGGGCCCTGTTCCATCCTTCCTTAAACCAACAGAACCTCACCCTTGGGGGATTTGGCCCTGACCCTGACGCTGTGTACTCCAGGGGCTGCTGGTGAGAAACTTGGAGAGGACCCCGGGGAGAGCTAGGGACAGACTCCAAAGAGCCTCTTCCACAAGATACACACACCCTAGTTGGAGGAGGGGACCTTGGAGGGCCAGGCTAGAGGCCTGCCTGTCACACCTCAGGATTTTGTTCTGGTGAAAGTTTCATATTTTTTAGAAGAGGCCTTTAGGAGCTGTTGCCCCAGCCAGGGGCTGATCTGCTCAATGAAGGGGCAGAGGGCACAGATGTGTGGTACCTCCTGGCTGCCTGAGAGCTAAGTTGGGCCTCTGCAGGAATAAGAAGGTAAATGGAAGATGAAGGAGGAAAGTTCTAGAAGTTGTCCCAATCTGGGAGGGGGTTGTGGCAGGTACAAAGTACAATAAGTGGTCACCAGACCCTGACTGAGGATCTCTGCCTTGCCATTTCACATGCCTTCCCTGTTCTGATCCTCACAACAGCCCGGAGAGATTCTCCAGGCGACGATATAGACATATCTCAACTCTCAGTTGATGGGTGAGGGGCCCAGGCCTGGAGAGGTAGTGCAATGGCCCTGAGGCCACACAGTTAACTGGAACCTGCTTCTCTGGAATGCTGGCCATAAGGGCTGAGCCACTAACTGACCAACTTCACCCCTTAGGAGTCTTGTTGACTCACACAAAACTTATTACAAGGGTACATTTCACACAAATACCCCCCTTTGGCTTCTTGTGAAAAACTAAAACCCTGTCAACACTCAGCCTGCATTTGGTAAGGGCAGGCTGGGATTGATGCCCTGTACTTCTCACCTGGCCTCCTAGGTGACCAGCCTGGCCCCTGAGGGCATTGTGGTTAGTAATTCTGTCTTGGAGATTTTACTTATCCTCAATATTCTTCAAGGAAGAGCTAGGAGAAGGGGAGGTGGTCTGAGAGACTCTGCAAGGTCTTAACTAGAGCCAGAGAAGACCTCTAAGGACACCCTGACCCCAGCTGAATTCTGTTCAGAACTGACGGTGGTATTTTTCCTGTTTTTGACCACGGAAGGAATTATAGGGCCTTGTGTCGCCAGGAGTCTGTTCCAAGCTGAAACCAGGTCATCCCTGCCCAGGTGAGCCCGACTATGAAAGTCATCATCACTTGTCCCCCAAACTTACTTTTTGTGAGGGGGAGTGGGGAGACTTTCTTCCAAGAATGGAACCTCAGGTGGCGACAAGAGAATTGGATATAAGTCACCTTTCTGGAACTCATTTTGTAACAGGGAAATTGGGGCGGAGGGGAGGATGCTGAATCTTGTGTATCTGGATGTGGATGTATTTCGGATGCCCCTTGAGTTGGTACCCAAAATGCCTGTAAATACTACACCTAAATATCATCAGGGGAGACAGAGAGGGCCCAGGGCAGGTCAGGAGCAGGTTGGGCGTGAAGCAGTTAGGCCCCCAGGAAGGGCCAGACCAAGTGATGTGTCCCAGGCTGACTGGAGCCCCTCCTTTGCTCACGGGAGCCCCCTGGTGCCAAGGGCACTACCGGAACCAAGCTCCAGATGGCCACTCAGGCCTCGGATGAGTTGCCCCCACCCCAAACCAGCAGGCCCCCCCACGAAAGACGTCACTATTTAATTAGCCATCTCTGATTAACCAAACTTGGCATTCGGCTTCTCTTGCCCTCATCTTTCCCAGCTCCGAATCAATGGCTTTGATATGCTAATTAGGGAGTAATTTAATTTCAAAAGGCCGCAATTAACAAGGGTGTTGTGGACATGCTGTAGTTAAGCGGAGTAATCTAATTTGCATTAGTAACAAGCAGGGACTAATTAGAAGCTTAATTAGACACTTAGATGGCTCTTATGTTTACTTTCTTAATGAGATGGAGTGGGATCTTTGGTTCTCCTCTTTTCTTTCTTTTCTTCTTTCTTTCTTTCTTTCTTTCTTTCTTTCTTTCTTTCTTTCTTTCTTTCTTTCTCTTTCTTTCCTTCTTTCTTTCTTTTTTTATTGATTCTTCCTCTTGGTGTGGTTCTAGGATGGGGTGCTAGGGCCTGGTGGGAGCATTATAGGGCCAGAGCCAGTGGAAAGTAAACTGTGGCTGGGGGCAGTGGTGAGGAAAGGTTCAGACTCCAGGGAGAGCTGAAGGCAGAGGCTCAACCGCTTCCCAGAGTGACCACCCTTTAGGCCTCTGAGGTGGGATTCAGGAGAAGAGCACTGATTTGGGAATGGGAAGAGCTGTTAGAGTTCCAGTTCAGCTCAGCCTCCTTGCAGCCAGGTGACTTTGTCAGGTCAGTAAGCATCTTCAAAGTGTGGCTCCTTCATCTGTCAAACGAATGCCAGGTTGTGTGCAGAAGAGGGGACAGGGTATGGGAAGGGACTTTCAAGGACTCTATGAGTGGAATGGTTGTTATTAAAATAAAATATAGTCACAAATTGTGTGCCCAGGCTTCACTTCCTTGTGACTCCGCTTAGAAGTCACCTCCTACTGGAAGAGCCTTCCCAGAGTATCCCCATTCCCTCTAGGCACCCATAGCCAGCACCTCACCCCTACAGTGTCAATTTCATGTAACATTTGGAAAGTTGGGCGATATATAGAGATCAGAGGTTCTCAATCCTGGCTACAATTGAAGCTTAAGGTATTTATTTATTTGAGAGAGAAAGAAATAGCATAGGCAGGAGGAGGGGCAGAGGGGGAAGGAGAAGTAGAATCCCTACTGAGCAGGGAGCCTGATGTGGGGCTCAATCCCAGGACCTCGAGAACATGACCTGAACCGAAGGCAGATGCTTAACCAACTGAGCCACCCAGGCGCCCTCTGCAATTGAAGTTTAGAATGCTTGGAAAATATTTTTAAATGATCCATGTCCGGCCCCACTCCCCAGAATCGCAATTTATTTGATGCAGGGTGGAGCCTAGGTATTGGGTATTTTTCTTAATGCTGTGTTTGCCTGGGTGTGTCTCTTTTTCTTCCACCAACTTGTAAGCCCCACAAAAGCAAAGGCTGTGTTTTATTCCCTCCATATGCCCAGACCCCAGTACCTACTGTGTTCAGTATTAGTTACAGGCAGAGGACCACCAGCCAGCTGTGTACCCTGTAAACTCACCCAGATTTGACAGGATCTGTAAGTGTTGTTTTTTGAATGCCTTATGCAGGATCTGAGAATCTTCTGGAAACAGACCTGAGGAAGAGGGAGGGAAAATGCTAAAAAGGTGAGGGGTATGTGAGTCCTCCAAGAGATGTGTGCATTGCCAGAGGGAGGATAAAGTTGGTACAAATTTAATGGATATCAATTAGGGAATAAATATATTGACAGCCTTAAAAATACATAGTTCCACCTAAACACGTTTCCTAAGCTAGTAGTTAGAAACATCGAATGTTCCGTTAGCAAAAGGGTGTTTATTGCAGAGTCATAGTAAAAAAATAGGTAATAGTCTGGATGTCCAACTCTAGGGGATTGGCTCAATAAATTCTGGAACATGCAGCCCATTGGAGCAACAATGTGACCACTAAAAACTGTTGCTTAAAATATTTGCTGTCATGTGGAAATGGTTATGATAGTAAGTGGTGAGTGGAAAAATAGGAAAATTCAAACCATGTACAGATTATGACCCCAATTTCACTTTTTAAATGTTTATATGCCAAAGAGAGTGAAAATGAACTGACTGGAAGGGGTGGATCCCAAAAGGCTAGCTCTCTGGGTGGCACAATTATGGGTACCAGTTTTTTCTTTATACTTTTTTTCTCTTCAAAATTTTCTACCAAGGTGTCTAATGCTTTTAAGATTAAAAACTAAAGTTATTTGAAATTCAGGAGAGAACGTGAAGCAGCACGGATGGTGGCTCATCTCCCAAGTCAGAGGCTTCTTGCCTTCCGTTAGAGAGGCAGGCCCTCACCCTGACTCTTGCACGACGTTCCTCGAGCTCTGAAGTTTTGTGCTGAGAGGTCTTGAATGGTCTCTGATATTGGGGCATGTGGCTGCTGGTGTGTCATTTAGGGAGAATCTTGGGCAGGAATCAGAGTACAGAGGGAAGCCTGGGGTGCCCCAAAGTATGGGGATAACAGGGGCTTGGAGAGGGATTAAGCTTTATCTGGAACTCAAGAGAGCCCCATCTTCTTAGGGAAAGACACTCTTGGCCTAATCAGAAAGCCCGGTGATGACGTGACTCACATCACCTTGCTCTGGTTTGGAGACCCATTTTGGAGCCATAGAGACATATTCTAAGCCATGGGCCCTATTCTCACTTTACTCAAATGCTGAACACGGGCTGTAATAAGGGGATAGGATCATAAACCATAGCCCACTCAGAATT
The DNA here is from genome assembly GCF_048164855.1 of Canis lupus baileyi. Taxonomy (NCBI): domain Eukaryota; kingdom Metazoa; phylum Chordata; class Mammalia; order Carnivora; family Canidae; genus Canis; species Canis lupus. The sequence goes on along the minus strand of NC_132844.1, from coordinate 62,313,248 downwards.
GAGTTGCAGCAGGACTTTCTGGGCCCCCATACTTACTTAACTACCCTTTTCTGAATGCCTTCTTCATGGAGTGGATTTTATTTGATATCACAGCAACCCTGAAAGGAAGGTTTATTGGCATTAGCCTCATATGACAAATAAGGAAACCGAGGCTCACACGGATGACCTCACTGCTCTTATTACAAAGATAATGAGAGACCAGAAAATGGTCAGCAGGTAGATGGCAAATGAGTGGCTATCTACAGAAGGCCAAGGTCAAAAGTGGCTACTGCCCAAGCCCTCACCTCTTCTGGCAGCCTGAGCAGGTGCGCCTTCAGGGTCTGAGCTGAATGAGGGAGGGGGGGGTCCCCCAGGCCTTTGGATGACAGATTGGGAAACATTCTTCAGTTACGTGCAATGTCAGAGCTTATTGCTCTGAAGAGCCCTCTGCTTTATGTCCCTGACACAAGATTTGATAGCAAGATAACTAGAAAGATAGGAAATAGGAAATATAAGGTGTCCTCATGCTCTGTTCTACGTGGTACCCACGTCTTTTCATGTAATCTAGCAATGTGTCCATTTCAAAGACTTTTGGCTCTGGAAGAGTCTGAAACTGGCAGCCTCTATTGAAATAAGGGGCTTTTGCCTGTGCCGTTTCCCCTGCAATTCAGTGTACACTTCACCTGGCCAACACCTACTCACCTTTCATTTGTGAGCATAAATGCCATTTCCTCAAAAAGAAGACTTTCCCTGCACTCCCCCCGCCACCCGCCTGGTTTAAGTAAGATTTCGCTGTTTATTCCCTGTACTCACACTTGATAGAAACCTACTTTATTGTGAGCTTATCTCTTTTTGTGTCCTTACTTATCATCTGCCTCCCCTCACAGGAACCATGAGCTCCAGCAGAGCAGGGCCTGTGCCTTGTTCTGCCCTGTTCTGCTCAGGTCTGCAGACACGGAGCCTGCCACACTGTAGGTGCCTAAATATCTGTGCAACCCGTGAATGAAGGGTCCTTGCTGGTGCTGTACACTCTTGGCCATCCACTGGAGGAGAGAGAATGACTTCGTTCATAGCCAAAACTCCACTAGTGGCTAAATTTTCAAAAAGACCAATGCCAGATTTCCCTAGTAAAAAGAGGTTGGGGAGAATAGGACCCCCATTATTACAAGTTGCCCTCAAAGCATCTAGGACACTACTGCACAGGCTTCTTTAAGATTTATAAACCTGCAGAGGGCAGGGACCAAATTCCAGCGTCCTGCAAGAAAGGTCCCTGAGGACCTTTTTTCTTTTTTCTTTTAAGATTTTATTTATTTATGAGAGACACTTAGAGGCTGAGACATAGGCAGAGGGAGAAGCAGGCTTTCTGTGGGAAGTGTGATACGGGATTTGATCCTGGAACTTGGGATCACGCCCTGAGCCAAAGGCAGATGTTTAACCACTGAGCCACCCAGGTGCCCACCCCCCCCCCACCCCTGCTTTAAAGTAAGCTCTGTGACCATTGTAGGACTTGAACTCACCACCTGGAGATCAAGAGTTGCATGTTCTACTAAGGAAGCCAGCCAGGCGCACCTCCCCATCAGTGTTGTCTTAATCAGGCACTAAATCCACGTTGAATGAATACATGACCTTGGAGATAGATCATTTCATTTTGGCCACAGGCAGCTCATAAACTAAACTCAGTGGTCGGGACACCTGGGTGGCTCAGTGGTTGAGCGTCTGCCTTTGGCTCAGGGCATGATCCTGGAGTCCTGGGATCGAGTCCCATGTCGGGCTCCCTGTGTGGAGCCTGCTTCTCCTCTCTCTGCCTGTGTCTCTGCCTTTCTCTCTGTGTCTCTCATGAATAAATAAATAAAATCTTTAAAAAAAAATAAAGTCAGTGGTCATCACGGGGGAGACCTGTGGTCTTGGATGAGCAGCATCAGCATCACTTGGGAGCTTTTTAGAAGTGAAGATGCTCAGGCCCACTCCAGACCTACTGAGTCAGAAACCCTGGGCCTGGGGCCCAGCAATCTGTGTTCTAGCGAGCCCTCCGAGGGCATTGTGATGCACTCAAGTTTGAGGTCCCCTGGCTTGAGATTAGGGTCCATTTTGTTCTCCCTTCCTACTACCCCATGATGTATTTTAAGAAGCCTCCTGTGTCTTTTATTGAGGCCAGCTTCCTCATCTTTCTCGGAAGTCTATACTCTGTAGATAGCTGGCTACTTCTAGTCTGCTTTCCCCCATTATACGGAGGAGAAACGCGGGTAATGAACGTGGCCCAAGTCACCCACAAGTTGATGGTAGACCTGGGGCTAGGTGCCGGGTTTCCCAACTTTCAGTCTCAGGCTTCCAGCTCTCGCCGTGGCTAGATTGTGGGTTTGCGGGGGGCTGGCAACAGTGACTACTCGTTTCACCTCAAAGCACTACAGTCGCTGCGGGTCGGGGTTACCTGTGGCCACGCCCCCGCCAGCCCTGCGGGCGCTGGAGCCCGGGTGCGCCCGCTGCCCGCTGCCCGCTGCCCAGCTGCGCGCGTGCACGTGTGCGCCGGGGCGGCCCCGCCCCTTCCCCCCTCCCTCCCTCGCGGGTAAACTCCGGGCATCCATCAGTCTGTTAATTGCACTAATTAGAGATCGCGGAGGTGTTAATTGGAAAACCCTGGTATTGTGCCTGTTTGGGGAAGAAAACGTCAATAAAAATTAATTGATGAGTTGGCAGGGCGGGCGGCGCGGGTTCACGGCGAGGCGCAGGGTGTCGTGGCAAATGTTACGGCTCAGATTAAGCGATTGTTAATTAAAAAGCTACGGTAATTAATACTCCCTACGCCATATGTGCCCGCGGAAAAGGCACAAAGGTTTCTCCGCGTGTGGGGCTCCCCGGCCCTCTTCCAGTCTCACCCCAAAAGCATCCTGGTCCTGGGGTTCTCCTTTTAGCCCCAAAATGGGTAGAGCTCGTCACTTCCGGCCTGGGGGCGGGGTGGGGGGCACAAAGCGGACCGGGGAAGTTACCAGGAGGCGTCCCCTGTTGCATGCCCGCCAGGGTTCTTCGAAGGGCCAGGAGCCTCAGGGGAAGTGGGAGCCCCCAGCGGCCCGCAGCCTCCCCCGGAGCGGAAGAGGAGACTGCGGCTTTGACCCAGCTTCCTTCCTTTCTTCCGCAGGCGTCTGCGGGAGCTTCGGGGCCTGGCCCAAGGCTCTGAGATGCCCTGGTTCCCCGAGGGGTTCCTGAGAGGTGGGAGACTGGGACCTGCCCAAAGGGGGGACTAGAGCCCCAGAGAGAAATTCTAGACCACCTAAAATGTGGCCTTAGTCACTTTCCCCTGACCCCAAGGGGGCAGAAGAGGGGTCAGGGGAGGTGGGGGTGGGGTGGGGGATGAAGGCCTCAATCTTCGTGAATCCTAGAAAGACCTAGTTGCCCCCTCCTTACGCACTGTAAGAAGGAAGAAAGACCAATGTGGTGACAAGGGCAAGGGGCAGTGACTTGCCTAAGGTCACACAGCTGGCCCTTGACACCAAATGATTTCCTTCCTGCAAGTGTCTTCTCCTCTCCCGCAGGTGTCAGCTGCTGTTGGCTGAGGGAATGAGTGATGAGGGGGAGAGGGAGTGTGGACAGAGGGGAAGGGCAGGAGTGGAGGGAGGAGGGGGCTTTTGGAGGGGACTCCCCCCCACCCCAGTACCAGAGGAGGCAGCTCAGGTCCACATTAGGCGGAGCCCTTTGGGCAAGGGACCACAGCCGCAAGCCAGATGGGTCTTCAGTGGCTCCCACCTGCCACTAGAACACTGTGGCTTTGTGTGCATGTGCTGGGGTAGGGAATTTTACCCATGGAGCTTTCCAAGGCCAAAAAGGCCTTCAGGACCACCTCTCTGTAGAGATGGGGAAACTGAGGCCCAAAGGAGGAAGGCAGAGGATTCACAGCTGGTTGTGGCTGAGCCCAGGCTCCTGCCTTCTCCTAGCCAGGGTCCAGGTTCTCAGGGCCCTGCTGTCAAGGTCTACCAGCACCCTGCCCCAGGCCCTGTTGCCTCTAGAGCCTGCTCACCCACAGTGCAGGGAACACCCTAGTGCTATTGCAACACCCAGTGGAGAGCCGGGCAGGAGGCATGAGGCTGCTGGTGTACTCCTCCTCAGAGAGCAGGTGTCCAGCACAGAGAAGGTAGAGGGTGTGGAGATGCCTGGGAACACGTGCAGGTTTGGGTGTGCATTGGTGGGTGGGTGGGAGCAAGGAAGGAGGTGAAAACCCAGGGAGAGGGCAGAGCGTGCCACATGGGAATTAATGCCATTCATACACCCTGCGGAAATGACTTTTCAAATGCATATAATCTCAAGCATGCAAATGAGAGGCTTGCTTCACCCTGTTTAATATGAATGATCGGCCCTTGAATAGCTATTATTACACGCCACATTGCAGCAATTATGTTGTTCACTGGGTGTCGCTCTGTAACCCCCCCCCCCATAAAAAGACAGAAAAGAAAGGGACACCTCTGTTTGCAGCCTCCTTCCTTTCTTCTCCCTTTTTCCAAACTTGCTGTCTGATCCACAACTTTATGGTGTGTGTGTGTGTGTGTGTGTGTGTGTGTTGGAAGGGGGGCACTCTCCATTACCCCAGGGAAGTAACTGCTGGATTTTCTTTCCTTTCTCCTGTACACACACACACACACACACACACACACACACACACACCCCTGAGGCTCTGGTCTTTGTCCCCTGGGGCCCAGGAGTTCTCAGATCTCAGAGAAGCTAGATTTGGAATCAAGGCTGGCAGCTGCTCTCCACCCCCAGCAGGGCCAGGGTTGGGGGAGAGGAAGCAGGGTGGGCCCCTGCTGTCTCCCCATCCCCCTTATGTGTAGCTGGGGCCCAGGCCTGAGTGGGGGAAGGTGCTCTGCAGGTCGGTGGCAGGGATCAGGGTGGGTGGCTCAGAGAAGGGGGCTGGGGCCCTGTGCTCGGGCGGTGGAGGCCGGTGCCCACCCCATCCATCATTTGACAGCCACTGGCCCTCAGGCTGACATGGCCATTAAGGCCTAGGCCCAAGTGCTCAATCTCTTCCGAACCATCGCCCCCAACCTCACCCTCACCCTGGCCCACCTCTTCTCAGAACTCAGGAGTGGGAGAGGCAGCTGGGGGTGGGCAGTGGTAGGGAAAGCCCTTGGAAACACACAAGAATGCATAAACATGGGACACCCTAGCAGCATAGGGTCACCCAAAAGGCTACACAGATCAATCTATTAGGATGAAGACAAAGTCACAGAAGAAGAGGGGCCACAGGACCGGTGATGTGGCCCATGTGGCTGGTGGGCCCCCCACAGACCCTTAAATCTCTCCGTCCCCCTCACACACTCCCATACCCTTACACTTCTCCCAACCTTGCTTCCAGTAGAGACAAAAACAGCAAGTGGCCTGGCAGAGTAAGGGAAGAGTCCTTCTGGAGTGAAGGGAGAGGATTTCTGGGCAGGAGGGAGATGCTCTTGGGAGCCGCCACCTTGGGGAAGGAATGAGGAAGATAACCAGTCTCTCCAAGCAGCTCTCTGATCTGTGCAGCCACGACCTGTTGGAAGACCATGTTGTGTGATCCTGGGTCTGCTTAGGCCAAAAGAGGATCAAAGGAAAGAAAGAACACTGGCTGGGTTCTGTAGGCCCCTCAATCTCCATGTTAAATGGGCCAAGTCTTGGGCCTCTCAGGGCCTCAGAGTCTTCACCTTTACAAACAGGGCAGGCAGAGAGAGAAGGGGTAGACTGGAGCTTACATGCTGCAAGGTGGTTTACGTGTGCTGTTCAATTTACTCTGCTCAGGACTCCAAGAGGCTGAAATGAATTACTTCTACAGACAAGGAAACTAAACTTTAGGAAGTGTTTGGGGGGGGGGGAGGTGTTAATTTATTTTTAAATTTTAAAACAGATTTTATTTATTTGACACAGAGATTGAGAGAAAGAACACAAGCAGGGGGAGGAGCAGAGGGAGAGGGAGAAGCAGACTCCCTGCTGAGCAGGGAGCCCCATGTGGGGCTCGATCCCAAGACCCTAGGATCATGACCTGAGCTGAAAGTGGAGACTTAACCAAGTGAGCCACCTAGGCGCCCCCGGGTTTTTTTTGTTTTTGTTTTTGTTTTTAGTTTATTTATGTAAGTAATCTCTGCACCCAATATGGGGCTCATACTCACTACCCTGAGATCAAAAGTCACATGCGCTTCTGACTGAGCCAGCCAGGCGCCCTGAGGTTTAGGGAGTTTAAGACGCCTGTCAAAGATCAGTGGTGGGTACCAACCAGGTCCCTTGTGACTGCAATTCATGTTCCTCTCAAGGGGCTGTGGCTTCAGGGATAGGTTGGTACTGAGGGCACTCCAGATTTTGAGAGCAGCCCTGTATACTAAAGTACCCCATGTGCTTACAGGCCCCCACCCCCTACCCCCAGCACATGTTAGAACCTCCTTGAGTGGTAGAAGGAAGCTCAGGCCTCCTCTTTCTCCTGGCTGCCTTTGACCGTTCCAAACATACCCTCTCTTTCTGGGAATGTTTCCACCACTCCTTGAGAAGCAGCTGGGGGAGGGAGGGAGGGAGGGCGGGCACAGGATTCAGGCCTTGACTCTTTGCCCTGAACTCTCTGGACTCTCACTTTTTCCATCTGTAAAATCAGGATGATAATAGCTCTCTCATTCCTTGTGAGAAGGAATCATAGTGCTTACAGAAACAGTAAATATTATGGAGTATCTCCTTTTGGCCAGGTACTAGGCTGAGGGGCTTTAGAATGGAAGGTCAGAGGAGCGGGACCGCTGGCTGCCTTCACTGCACAGCTCCAGGCCCAGCTGAGTGGCTCCCAGTAGGTGCTGGGCAAAGGGCAACCACATTTGTGGAACAAATGTGGATTAGAGCTTTTCTGGGTCCTGGGGAAGGAGACTCTGTAAGGAGGCCCTGCCCTGGGGGAAGTCTCTATCTATAGGGAACACACCCAAAGGTCATTACTGGTGGGGGTGGGGCCCAGCAATATGGTTGGTCCAAGTGAATAGCTCCTCTGCTTTGATACAGGGTTTCCTAGAGGACCCTAGCTTCCAGCATGCCCTAGCCTGGAGGGAGAGCCCAAAACGGGTTTCCGACCCCACCCTCCCCAGGGGCAGGGGTGAAGCCTTCACCTTTTCCCCTTCCCTGCCAAGGTCTCCTGGAAGTCCAGGAAATGGGGAGGAGGGCAGTGGGGCAGCCTCAGCATGTCTGGAGCAGCCCCTTCCCCCAGCCTAGGGAGAGGGTGACATGGGGAGGAGAGGAGTCCCAGGAGCTGCTCCCTGGAAGTTGAGGAGGAGGAGATGCCTAGGACTGGGGCCTGGGGGGGGGGGGGGGCAGCTGGGGGTGTTAAGTGGCAGTGGTGTGTTGTTTGGGGGTGTTGGGGGGACTCCACTGGCTGCCCTGGGATAGACAGCGGCGGCCTGGAGCCTCAGCCCCTCCCCCATGGCTCTCCCCCTCCCCCCCATCCAGGTCCCGCTAGAACGACATGATGGTGGAATCCGCCTCGGAGACAATCAGGTCGGCCCCCGCTGGTCAGAACGGCGTGGGCAGCATCTCCGGGCAGGCCGATGGCGGCGGCGGGGCCGGGGCGGCGGGCGCTGGCGGCGGCGGCGCGGGCAGGGACCCGGCGGCGGGCGCAGACAGCAACGGCGAGATGAGCCCTGCGGAGCTGCTGCACTTCCAGCAGCAACAGGTAGGAGCCCGCGCCCCCTTCCCGGCAGCCGGCAGGACAGGGGCCCGCCAGCGGGGCGGGTTGGCCCCCCCCTTCCTGGTGACCCACGCCCCAGGCTTGCCCGGGGGGCCTCACTCTTGACCTCCCCTCCAAGCCTCCCAGCCTCCAGGGACTCCTTCTGCGCCCTCCCATTCTAGTGGCCACCTAAAGGCAGGGGCCCAGCAGCATTCCCAGGAGAGAGAAGTGGGACCCAGAAGTCAAGGAGTTTAGAACAGCCCCAGAAATGCCCACAAAGACAGAATGACGCTGGGCAGTAGGCTTGAGACTGTGTGTCTGGGCTGGGTGGTCGCCTGGGCTCTCCTCCTGCACACTGTGGGGACCGAGACCCGTCTAGGTGGATGCCCCTTGGAGGAAGGGGCTATGCACAGAGGAAAACCTTCACTTTGTGTTGTAAAATGTTCCCCACCACTATCTCTGCCTGGGCACCTAATCCAAGCTGTGAAGAAATTAAAGTTCCAGGCACCCGAGTCCAAAGCAGCTAGGGAAAGGCCAAGAGCAGTAGGCTAGAAGTCAGACAGGGCATCTCTGTCTGCGCCCCCCCGCCCCCATCCCCCTCCACCATTCCACCCTCAACTACAGAGTTCAGGAGTTCAAGACCAGCTGCTGAAGCTTGAGAGGCCCTGGGGTGGGGAGCCAGGTTGGGTGATGACAGAGCAGGGGCCCCAGGTCCTGGGCCCACAGCCCCACCCCTGGACAAAGGGAGAATCATGCTTGACAAGTTCAGGGGAACCGGCCCAGCCAGCCCTGGCCTTGGGATTCTCCTCCTCTTATTTGATTGCTCCTCCAAGCACACTGATGGCACTGCCTGTGGGGGGGCTCTCTGGGAATGCTGTGAAGTCGGGTCTTGCATGAAGGTCCCCACCCGTGCCCCACCCCTGCCTCAAGTGTACACATATGTGGGTTCCCACGTTGTCCTCCTCTTCTCTCCCAGGCTCACCCTGGGGCTCCTCCCCCAATTCCATGGCCCCTAAGGGGCCCTCTCCCACCACCACACTATGTGAAGCTGGAGGTCAGACTACAAGCAGCACCATCTGAAGCCCCAAACCCCGCCCAGAGTTGGTCAGCCACCACTAACACAGAAACTGAATGAACCTGGCTTAAGTCCCAGGCAGCCCCTTACCAGCAGTGCAACTTTGGCCAAGTCATGGGGCCTCTGTGAGCCTTGGCCTCCTCGACTCCTAACGTACAGGGATTTTAGGATCAGATGCAAGTTGAGTGTGAAGTCCCTGCACACACTGAGTGGCCCATGTGGATGCCAGCAGACTTGAGAATAGAAATCACTTCCTCTTACAAACTGTGGAGAGGATCTGTTACCTTTCCCTGGAGACACAGTCCTTGGGAGTTTGCTGGCCTCTCCCAGGTCTTCCTAAGCAGGTTCTCTGGGGAAGAGACCCACAGAGTTTGTGACATCTCCTGGGGATGCAAGGTCAAAGGGCAAAATCCTACCCTTTATGAAAATAATAACAAGACACACCCCACCAGAAGTCTCCAAGGCCACTCATTTTGTATAGCCACCTCTTCCCTCCCTTCTGTGCACACTGAGCTCAGAAAGATCTTGAAGGTGGCGGGGGGATGGGACATGGGGGAACTACTGATACTGCAAAGTGTCCTTTAAACAATTGCTAAAACCGCAGAGTGAACACAGATATCTGTATAGCTGAGGAGATGTGTGGGGTGGGGAGAGACAGAACTTTCTGTACTGATCAGGTTTCTTCATTCTGCATTGCACACGAGCCATGTTTTGCCATCTATATTCCGCATTCTGGTTATTCCTGTTTGTTTTGGGGAATATCCCAAAGTCCTGGAAAATCCTATATCTGTTTCACAAATAAACTGGGGTGGAGATTTGGAGGCAGGCAGAGGGCTGTTTTATCCATTTGGGCTCACTATGGGCCTGGTGCCTGGGGCCAAGGAAAATATTTGAGATCTGAAAAAAGTTCTATTGGCTCCAAACTATGAAAGAACCCCACAAAACTAAAAATTATAAATTTTTCAATTAGCAGGAAAGTCTGTGGACCCTCCTTCTAGCCCCATCCATATATGAGCCAGGCTTTGGTGGGGGGTGGAGCTTACGGTATAACACTTTCTGGTACCCCCAACAACAAATGTTCCTGGCTATTTGTGGGGTAGAGTAACTGTAGAAAAGAAAGCCTGGCCCAGCGGGTTCCTCCTCCCTCTCCTCAACCCCAACCAGGAAGTCCTTCGAGGACAAACAAATAACCTTGCCTCTGTTTGGCTTGTTGGATCCTTCTCCTACCCAGGTCACTTAATCACCTGGCCACCTCTGGGTGGTGGGTGCTGTTATTCCCACTCTGCATAGGAGTGGGCACGAGAACAGCTGCAGATAGATCTCAGGTCTTCCGGTTCCTGGACCCAAGCTCACTCAGCCTCCTTTTGGCTACTATCCCTGTCACAGGGTCCCCGTGGGAAATGGAGGGAGCAGGGCTTGACTCATGGTAGGTGCTAGATATCCGTCTACTGGTGAGTGCATGAGAGCGCCCCATTCCTGGCCCTGAAAGCTCTTAAACAAACAAAAGCAACACACTGCCCTGCCGCAGGCCCTAAGTAGCCACTCTAGGGGAGGGAGGTTGGGGACCAGTGTGCAGGCTGTGCACTGGTCCCATTCCTCGTCCTTGGGCCTCCTTGCACCTCCAAGCCCCTCTCCTTCTTTTACATCTGTCCGCTGGTCTCTGTCTCTCCACTCTGGATAAACAAGCCCTGGAAATGCAGTCTTGGCCTTTGAGAGTAATGAGTTGACAGAGCAGAGAGAGATAAACAGGGCAAGTCAGAAGTCAGGCCAGTGACAGGACTTTAGGCCGAAACAAACAGTGCTGAAGAGGGTGGCCGCATCACTTTGGAACAAGAGCAGACACCCGTTTCCATGCAACAGCAGGCTGGGAGCTTGTTCAAACAGAGGCTGGGGCTGGGGCTGGGGCTGGGGGTGGGGAGGTGACCTGGCTTGACTGCCAGGCCCCATCTGACTAGGGAGAGGGTCCCCTGCTGGCTGCAGTCAGGGCCCCAGCTTCCAGCTCCCTCGTCTCAAGCCTGCTGTTGCTGGGTCCACTCTGTCCTTCGGGCTCTCCCTGGGTCTTGGGCCTTACCCGCTTCGGGAGAACCTCCTGAGAGAAGAAGGCTCGCAGTGCGGTAGGCCTTGGAGCATGCATTCATTCAGCAAACATGCTCTGAATCTTATTTACACCGGGCTCCCTGCTGGCCAGCTGGAGTTGGTGATCTGCAGCTGCTATTAAAGAATACCCTGGGCCCAGCAGGCATGCCAGCTGCCCACTCATCCCCTTCCTTCCCCAAGTGAAGTTTCCTTCCTCATTGCTCCTTCCTCCCATTTTCCCTCTGATGGCTTTTTTCTTTGAAGGTTGGCCTTGCATTTTATCCTAATCTGATTTCTCCTGGATAAAATGTCCCCAGTGTGTTGGGGGGGGGGGCAGGTTTCCCCAGGGACCGCACAGGTACTCCTTGGGCTCTGTGATGGGGGGCAATGAGAGCTGGGACGAGTGTGGGAGGTGGTGGGCCTCCAAAGGCCTTGGGGCCCGGCCTGACTGCTCTGGCCCAGGAGAGCCGGTCTTGGGCCTGGGAGGGCTGCGCCAGGCGGGGTGGGAGCCGGCAGAGAGCCGCTGGCGGCCACGCTGAAAGGCATCCTGGGCCTCCAGAGCCTGCACTTCCATTGTCCTCAGGTTTCGGGGGTGACAGGTCAGTGAGGGTCACAGGAGGGTTGCCTAGCGTCTGGGAACTCCAACCGCAGTTGCTGTGACAACCAGGGCCAAATCCCACCCTGTTCACATCCTGTGAGGACATTCAAAGGGGTTGGGGGGCTCTGCACACTAATGGCCTTTTAACTCACCCCCTCCTAAGAGATGGGGGGGGAGTGGTCAGGGCACAGAGGGAAAGAAGAATGGAAGACATTTTTGTTTTCCTCCCCCATCTGGCCCTCCTCTGCCCAAGCTACTTAAGGGGACGAGGTGGAAAGGGAGGCTTCTGGGGTGAATTAGCACACCACCCCCTCCCACCCCACCCACACTCTCAACAGTGGTCTTTAGTTTCAGATGAGGGGCCCATTTCTCCTTGGGACCCACACCCTCCAGATTCTACTCTTCTCCTCTGGTCTCACCTTCTGGACTCTTCTCTTTTCTTTCAGTAGGTTGAGGCCCTCCCTAGGAGGTGCTGGGGGCCTACAGGGAGAGTTGGGGCCCCAACTCTCCAGAGGGGAGACTTAGGAACTCGTCAGTGAAGCCCTTGACTCTCCAACAGCTGTAGCATAGCATAGCTGCTGCCAGGGAATAGAGGCCCAGGTATGAAGGCAGCCAGTGGAATTGTGGGTGCTGTGGAGGGAGAGGGCCTTAACCCTTGTCCTGGTTACTGTCCTGATCCAGGGTTACTAAGCCAAAGGGTCTTTATGGGTCTGCCTCCCAGTCCAATAAAAAAAAAGTTTCTTCAGGAGAGGGCTAGGGCAAGGCGGGTGGGAAGGGCAGAGGGAGGCCCCAGGCCCAGGAAAAGGATCCTCAAGGTCCCTGCTTTGCTGGGACCAAGAGGAAACCAGCCCCCCTTACCACTAAGCCTTCTGCTATGGAATTCTGACACCCCTTCTGGCCCACCCCCACCCCCTTTCTATGCTAGGATTCTTGGGAGTTTGGGGGCAAAGGGGGAGAATTTGGGGGAGGAGTGGCTGAATGTTTCCTTATCTGAGAGTGAAAGATTAAGATGCAGAGGGCCACCCTTAAGTGGGTCAGCGAGTTTCTCACCAGTGGAGCGCCTTCATCCTGAGCAGTCCCGGTGGGAGTCCTTGGGAAGGGACTTGCATGCCCCTACATGCTCCACTCCACGTCTGTCCAATACTCAAGCCCCCTGCAGAAGAAGCACTAGTGTGAGGCTAGTGGCTGGGCTCCTGTGGCTCTGGACCCAGACCTGAAAGAGACCCGCTTCTGGAGAACCAACAGCTGCATGGTAGTGGCAGGTCTGGGATGCATCCCCGAGCAGCAGGCGGTGGGGAGCAGAGAGGAGGGGTCGCATGGGGACTGGCAGCACTGCCACCACACTGCTCTGTTTGCATGCTTTCCAGATCCTGCAGCTCCCTGGCCCTGCCTCCTGCACACCTCCCTTGGCGGGGCTGGGAGGGAACCAAGGAGCCACAGAGGAGTGCCATTCTCACTTCAGAGCATTTGGGGTCCCTTGTTAATTCTCATCTCCTAGAGGCGAGAGCCCTTTCCTGGCAGTGGTAGGAAGGGGGCCTGAAACCCGGCTGTGCACCTAGGCTCTGAGTCTCCCACCCACGTGGGCCTGCCTGTATCGGTGCGTTGCTGGTTTTCATTTTAATGGTTCTAATTTGAGAATGCGCCGATGTCATTTTTACGAGGTTGGTGTAAAAAAAATTTACAGCCTTTCCAAAAAGCTTTTTTTTTTTTTTAAGGGAAAAAGGTGTAGAATCACTTCAGGGGTTTTATGGTCTCCTCTCCCCATCCTCCTTGCTGCCCCCCTTTTCTGTGTCATTTCATGTTTATGTCTCTGCTGGAGGACAAAGCCTGGCTAGTAGAGAACCTGGATCTCCCCAGGTCAGTACATTTAGTGGTTAGGGGCCACTGACCTCTGACCCTTCTCCCTGGGCCCCTTCCCACCCTCTCTGGCCTCAGAGAAGTTGCATTTCAAGCAGTGGGCTGAGAAGTATTTCCTGTTTAATTCAAATCAACAGGTAGTTATTAGGTACCTACTGTTTACCAGCAGTGGGTTAGGTATCTACCCTCAAGAGATTTTATCACTTCCTGCTTAAAATCCTCCAGCAATGCTTCCTCCAGCACAGAATGAAATAGAAAACCGTTGTCCGATGTGATCTGGCTCCTGCTCACCTCTGGGACTTCCTCCGAGGCTACTCAGCTTGGCCACTCTGGCCTTCATACTTCATAATGCTCTAAGGTTTAGGCCCACCTCAGGGCTCTTGCACCAGCTCTTTCGTCCACTGTGAATTTGGTCCACTGAAAGAGTTCCCTCCTCATCCTAAATGTCTCCCCAGAGAGGCCTTCGCTGGCCACACAACTTAAGTAGGCCGCCAGCTGTGCTCCGTGTAATGCTCTGTGTAACGCTAACCAGGCCTGCTTGTCTTTGTTTTAGTGTCTGGTTCATCTTATTAGAACATGATCCCCGTTAAAGCAAATACTGGGCCTTCCTAGGGGCTAGGATGGTGCAAATGCCCTGTGGGGCTTCACAAATCCTTTTTGAATTATTGACAAAAGAATAGAGAGTCATACTCTGGCTGCAGGTGCAGGGGACAGGTGATGGGCTTTCCTGGGGCTCTTTTCAGGTCTGGGATAGGCTAACCTCTCCCCCCACCCCACCCCCCACACAAATGCTCTACTTGTGTCCCTTAGCCTAAATCTAGTCAGCCCCAGTTGAAATTAATTATCAAGACAATTTCCATCTCAGTTTTGCCAAAATTAGCTAGATGCTGACAAAAGAAGTTTGGATTTTATTTTGGCTGCCCCTCACCCCCATCCAAATTAAACCAGAATTTGCCAGAAGTTCCTCTCTCTTGCCTGGCCGCTTGTGGTTCCTCTTCCCTGTGCAGAGCCCATGTCAGGCCCAGGAGATTCAGGCTCTGCCTCTGCTACTGCATGGCTTTGGCCGTGTCACTGTCCCTCTCTGGATCATTTCCACATCTGTGAACTGCATTGTGCTTCACAAACCAGTTAGCTTCAGATCCACCGCAAGAGATACATTTTTACTTGGAGCCCTAGCCCGGTTTCCTGAAACAATGCTTATGCCTACCTGATAACTCTGGTGCTTTCTTATATGCCTGTGTGTGTTCCTTTTTTTTGACCCGCTAAATTGCTATTATGACCCACCATTAGATCATGACTAGCAATTTAGAAAACATGAGACTAGAAACCCTCCAACAGTTCCAGTTCATCAGGTCTGTGTGATGATTATTTTTTTAATAATTTTTTAGAACTTTTTTTAAAGATTTTATTTATTTATTCATAGGCAGAGACACAGGCAGAGGGAGAAGCAGGCTCCCTGCGGGGAGCCCTATACGGGACTCGACCCCAGGACCCCGGGGTCACACCCTGAGCCAAAGGTGGGCGCTCAACCCCTGAGCCCTGCAGGGGCCCTGGTCTGTGTGATTCTACTTCTCCATTCCTAAAGTTTAGCCCTTCCAGCTCATCTCCGAGCTCCACATCCCCGCCCTCCCAATCCTCAGGCTGCAGAAAGGACCATAACCAGCCCTGCACCTGGCTTCCATCGGCGAGGATGCCTGTCCCTCCCCACTGAATTCTCTGAGACAGAGTGAGGGTGTGGTCTCATCCTGCAGCCAGCCCAGGAGACCCTCCTGCTCCAAGACTTGTTTTTCTTTTTACAGCAGCCCCTGTTGCCCTCAGAGTTCTGGCTTCATTCCCCTTCATCCCGAGAGTGCCCCACCGCCCTCCCTGGATGTCATCCGTTATAAGCCATTTGTTCCTAATTGTGGAGATCCTGCTAATGACTTCTGAATGGATGGCGGGTGGGGGCGGGGTGGAGACTTCTCCTTCATTAGCAAGACCGTTCTTAGGCTGGAGGGGGTGAAGGGGTGGGTACAGGCGGGCAGGGAGGTTGGTGAGTGAGTCCTGCTGGATGGCACTGGACAAATGCCCAGGGGATGCCCAGGAAGGTGCATATTAATAGTAAAGATAAAAGCTGATGTCCATTCAGGACCCACTGGGTGCCAGGCACTGTGCTAAATATTTCATGTGCATCGTGTACTCTTCACGGCAGCTCTGGGAACTAAGGACAGGGTTATTCCTATTTAGCAGAGAAAGAAACTGAGGATCAGGTAAAGTGACTTATCCAAGGTCACTCAGTATATGGTGGATCCAGATCTCTGACTACAGTCTATGAACTGAATGACCTACTAGTGCCTCCTTTTATTGTTGTTGTTTTTAAGATTTTATTTATTTGAGAGAGGGAGAGCACAGAGGGAGAAGCAGACTCCCTGATAAGCAGGAAGCCCAACTCAGGCCTTGATCCCAGGACTCTGGGATCGTGACATGAGCCCAAGGCAGATACTTAACTGACTGAGCCACCCAGGTGCCCCTACTGCCTCCTTTTAAGGAAAGCTAGCCCTTATCCCCCAAACCACAGAGCTGGAGATTAAGTTTTAAATCCAAGTGGTGGAGAAAGGGGATTTGAGAGGCTAAATGACTCCCAGTTTTCCATTCTGCCCTGAGCCCCACTCTCCTCCCTCTTCCTAGGGTTTCCATGATGGCTTCTCCTTGGTGTGGGATTCTTTTTTTTTTTTGAAGATTATTTATTTACTGATTTATTTGAGAAAGAGAGAAAGCATGAGAGAGAGAATACGAGCTGGGGGAGGAGTGGAGGAAGAAGCAGACTTCCTGCCAAGCAGGGAGCATGACGCAGGGCTCTATCCCAGGATCCCGGGATCATGACCTGAGCCGAAGGCAGACACCCAGCCGACTGAGCAACTCAGGCACTCCTCGGTGTTGGATTCTAAATGCCTTTTCCCAGCCAATTCTGTATTTGGGTATCTCTGGACCTCGAGGAAGGGACAGTAAGTCCAGCTTTCTGAAGATTCCTGCCTTGGTCTAGTCTACCCACCCAAACTACCTTTATTTAGCTCCTCTTCGCACCTAGACAGCTGAAAGCACACAAGGCTCAGGGGAGAGGAGATTCACAGGCCTCGAGGGACGTGCACAAGCTCCTAAAGTCCTTCAGTGGGTGAGGGCAGCTGAGCGGTCAGAGGTATCTGGACTCCCATTTCCTGGCCATGGGACCTTGGGTCTCAGTTTCCTTGTCTTTAAGAGGAAGATAGTGACATAGGCCCTACCTCACTCGAGGTGGTAAAGCTTCATAGGGCTATGTAGGAGGTGGTAAAGCTACATAGGGCTATGTAGGAGGCCCTATATAGAGGCTAGCTCTTGAGCTCTGTCTACCTGGCCTACCTCCCCTGTTTACCGTAGACCAAAGTGAATTTCACAGGTATGTCTGCTATCTGCTGCTGCCCGGGAAGGGGGCTCACCGATACATTTGACAGCACCTGTGCTTTCAAAGAGGCTATGACCTGGTTGGCATCATCAGAGTGAGTGGGGCTGGCTCTGTTGGGGTGGGGGGGAGCCACCATTGCCTAAGTCTCAGCAGTGGGTACCCTGGAGGAGGGGATCCTGGGCCAGAGGGACTCCACCCCTCCCAGAGTGCTGTCCCCAGCCAGGGGGTCTAGATGTGTGGACAGTGGTAGGGAGCGGGGAATGAGCAGCACTGGAGTATACTGAGCAGTCAGGGTCATGTCCAGGCCGGCCGAGTAGGGGAGTTTTGACCCCAAGGCACCCATAGCATGAATTTTTGGTGGTACTCAAACCACTCCAAATTGGGTCAGAGCTGAGCCCCAAGCAAATTACACAAAATGACTTTGGTTGTCCACCATCACTGTCCCATTGCCTGTAAGCGCAGGGCCTGTGCAAGGTGGCCGGGCATGCGTGTGAGTAAGGGAAGGAATGAAGGAAGGAAGCGCCTGCAGGCACTCAGGCTCTGATGACCTGAGGACCTCCGTGGGCTCCTCCAGCCTCTCCTGCTGCCTGCCCTGGGGAATAGTCTCAAGGCCCCTGGCCTTGCTGGGCCATTTCACTCCTCTGTACAGTGGGGGTAAGTGGCCAGGGACACATTTCAGCCTCCCGGGCCACCTGAGGACCTCACCCCTGAGGACTCTGGCCAGTAGAGCCAATGTCACCACATTTTTCGGGCTCTGGGGCCAGGCCCACTGCTCACCTCCACTCAGGCTCTGCAGCCCTGAGCCTGGGAGCAGGCCAGGTTCTGTTCTGTTGTGTTTCAGCAGCTGGCCCAACCCCTGGCACATAGCAGGTGCCCCCTAACTGAAGGAAGGAGTGAGTGGGGGGGGATTCCCAGGAGGGGTCGGCCTTGGCTGGGCTCCCTGTCACCTGGCCTGCAGGGGAGGAAAGGCCCAGACTGGGAGGAGGGCAGGAGGGTGAGGGAAGGGCCTGTCATTTTTTTCCTGTAAGTCTTGTAATTTCGTCCTTTGGGAGACTACAAAGAGTCTGCAGGGAGTGAATCCAGCTTCCCAGGCCACTCCCTCAACTTCCCCTGGAAGGCCATTCCCTTGCGGCTCCCCTCTGGGTCACCTGGGCTGCCCAGCTCCCCCAAGCCTTCCTCTTCCTCCAGCTTACCTCTGACCTCCACCCCCCACTTCTCTGTGGCACCCCCACCTTTGGAGAACAAAGAGTATTTGTCTGACTCCTTAGACCTGGAGGGGGTCCTTCCTGATGATTACATGGCCACCTCCCTTCTTTCACCCCATCTGCTCCTTTCCATAGCTTCTCAGAGCAGCCTTTTGACTCAGAGGGCACATTTCTAGTTTCTGAAGTGAATCTTGGAGAAGCAACCCCAGGCTACTTCTCCAGGGGGAGAGAGGGGCTGGGGAAGGCCTAGGATCAGGGCGGGTAAGGGGGGGAGGTTGGTGGGGGGCATTCATTCCTTGGGGCATGTGCTCCAAGATACACCAGTATTTGGAGACCGTGCTAAAGGGAAGCTAGGTTAAGTCTGGGGGTGGCTGGGCTGTTCAGTGGCAGTGAAGGGGCTTGGAAGGCATGTGTGTATGTGCAGTGGGGAACTCAGGAGCATTTGCCAGGCAGAGAGTGTGTATGAGTGTGTCCCTGTTGCACCACACAAGGCTTTGCCTTGTTGGTGCTTGTGGTGAGGTCAGAGAGAAGTCCATGTAAGGACAAACAAGTGTGTGTGTGTGTGTGTGTGTGGACAGAGGTAAGGGAGCAGCGGTGAGCACACTACATTACGTAGGCACGCTGGGCAGAGGAGAGAACCCAGGTTCCCGAGAAGGGAAGGGAATGGACACTTTGCAATGCCACCCAGAGGGCTAAGCTTGGGTCCTTTCATTCCCCTGGTGTTTCAGAGATGGACAGTGGCCTGGTTTTGCCTAAGAGACTGGGACACAGGGAGAGAATAACTTGCCCAAGGTCATACTGCTGGGAGGCAGCACAATTGGGATTCAGACCCAGGTCTGTCTGATGCCAGAGCACCCCCACCCCGCCCCAGTCAAAGGCCTTGAGGCAACTGCCTGGGGTGCCTGAGGAGAAGATCTTTGTGGAACATGATCAGGTTTTGTGCTCCTGGAATGTGGATTCAGGACAGGTCCCCGAATCCCCTGCCTCTGAACCACCCAGCCCCCACTGACCCAGAGTGGGATGATAGAGGGCTTGGCCATCCTTACAGAGGACTTCCTGGGCCTCCTTCCCTGACTCCCTACTCTCTCATCAGACCTCACATCACTCACCTTCCAGGCTCACAGATGAGCCAGAGCTGCTGCTCCTGCAAACTCCACACACTCCCCACCCCTGTGACCCTGCCAACTCGCAGTCCAGTCCAAGCCGCCGGGGCCTCTGAGCCTGGACTGCCACAGCGAGGCCAGAGTTACTCGCTGGTAGTTCAGACGTGCCCTTGAGGACTTGACCCAGTTCCCCGATCTGCAAGGCCCTACAACTCAGATCTCTGGAACTCAGACAGCCACACCATGCTCAGACCCTGAGACAATACCCTCATCCCCCCTCAGCTCCAACTGAATGACTCCAACTAAATGCTACTCCCTTCGCTTCCAGACCGGCCACCCAGCCAAGGCTTCCTGGGCTTAGATCCTCTGTCTGACACCTCCAGACTGTGTGATCCTGGGCAAATTACTTTACCTCCTAGAGACTCAGTTTCCTCAGCTGTAGAATGGAACTGATAATCCCTACCTCACAGCCTCACTAGGACTCAATGAGATCACGTGTGTAAAGGGCCTGGCACATAGTAGATGCTCAGCAAGTAGTACCTAGTATTAGTACCTAGGGTCCTTTTGTGGCCACTCTCCCTTCCATTTGCTGCTCCTTTGAGTCCCAACAAAACCTTTCAGGTCCCAGAGGGAGGCCCCAATAGGCTCTGATCTCTATACCCCAGCAGTTCCTCCCGAGACTCCTACCTCTAGGCTTACTGCCAAGTCCAAGTGGACCTTGGGACCCTCTCACTCATCCCCAAGACCTTCCACCCGGGCCTGGCCTTCTTCCCTTTACTGCCCCCTGACTCTGTGAAACCTGGATCCTGCGCTGACCCCCAACTGCCCCTGCCCCCCTCCAGGCCCTTCAGGCCATGTCGGAGCAGGCTGGCTGCACTCTGACCCTGACCAGGCCCCTGTCTTGCAGGCTCTCCAGGTGGCCAGGCAGCTCCTGCTGCAGCAGGCCTCGGGCTTGAGCTCACCGGGCAACAATGACAGCAAGCAGTCAGCCTCTGCGGTGCAGGTGAGGAGGAGGGTATGGGAGGAGGGCAGGGGCCAGGGCCAGGCCTGGCGGGGAGGGTGGGCTTGGCCCGGAGGGAGGGGCAGGGCCAGTTCCCAGTGCCACAAAGTGGGCAGCTTTCCAGAAGCCAATGCAGTCAGTGCCTGGGTGGGGTGAAGAAACTTCACTTTCTCTTGTTTCCACCTGATCAGCCAGGCCTTCCTCTACTCAGCCTCTTTGTTGCGTGTCACTCAGTTTGTGTCTGCAGGCAGGTTATCTCTCGCTTTCTCCTCTCCGGGGTACCTCCCGCACCTCCTGCACTTCCTACCTCCTGCTTGCTTCCTTTCCCTGACTCTGCCCTGGGAGGGGGGTGTCCCCATCCCTTCTCAGTTTTCTGTTTCTCCATCCTGTGGGTCACTTGGCCCATCCCCCTCTCCTGGGCTCTCTCTTAGATGTTGAGGTCACCACGTGCCCCCCCATCTCTCACCCACCAATTCTGTCTCCCCCATTTCCTGTCTCTTGGTGTCTCTCTATCTCTTTTGTTTTCCTTTGCACAATCTGCCCCTTTTTATCCCCCCTCCCTTCCCCCAGCTTGCCAGCCCATCTGGCTGGCTGGGGGAGGGGAGATCTGTGGGAGGTGGGGGTGGGGGGGAAAGCCGGGCCTTCTGTTTACCTTTTGTGTCACAAAGAACTTGGGAGAATTGTGGTCTGAGTCGGGGTGGGTCACTATTCGGGCAGCAGCCGGCTCCCCTCCCCCTGGCCCTGCAGCCTGCCTTCCCCTCTCCCCTTACCCCTCCCCACAGCAGCAGGGGAGGCTCAGAATTGGGGAGAGGATGAAGCAGGGCTTTGAAAGGAAGTTTATCTAGGGGAGAAAAGGGTGAGCACGATCCTGATCTCCAGATCCTTAGTGGATCCTGGGTGAGAAGCTCTGGAGTTTGCAGGAGGTGGGAGGCTGAAGGGAGGTGGACAACAGGGGTAGGGTGCAGGGTACTCCAAGAAGGACCCAGGACTAGGCTTTGTCCTGTGGAGGGTGAGATTCCAGCGCTCTTGTAGAAGGTCAGGGGGACTGACAGGTCCGGGCCTGAGCAGTGCCCATGGCCCTCCTTTCAAAGTCTTGATCTTAAGGAGACGGCCCTCCAGGGGGAGGAGTTGGGCCAAAATGGGTTATGGTCTGGGTGGGGAGGTCAGAACAGAATCTGGAAGAAGAGAAAGTTCTCACACTGGAATGATGCGAAAGGCTCTCTGGCCCCTGTGGCATCCGGACTGGGCCTCTTTGGATTGGGGACTCCCCCCTGCCGCCCCCCATGTATTCCCCGGGGTCTGAAGTGACCCTCAGACTCCTCACCCTGGGCCCAGCCTCACACCTCCTTCTTTTTTTTTTTTTTTTTTTTAAGATTTACTTATGATAGACATAGAGAGAGAGAGAGAGAGAGAGAGAGAGAGAGGCAGAGACACAGGAGGAGGGAGAAGCAGACTCCATGCCAGGAGCCCGACGTGGGACTCGATCCTGGGACTCCAGGATTGTGCCCTGGGCCGAAGGCAGGCGCTGAGCTCCTGAGCCGCTGAGCCACCCAGGGATCCCCCCCCCCTTTTTTTTTTTAAGATTTATCTATTTATTCACGAGAGACACAGACCCAGAGAGAATGAGAGAGAGAGAGAGAGAGAGAGAGAGGTAGAGACACAGGCAGAGAGAGGAGCAGGCTCCCCACAGGGACACCGATGTAGGACTTGATCCCGGACCCCGGGATCATGACCTGAGCTGAAGGCAGGCGCCCAACCACTGAGCCACCCAGGTGTCCCTCTCATACCACCACCACCACCACCACCACCACCACCACCACCACCACCACCTCCTCCTCCTCCCCCTCCCCCTTCTCCTCCTCCTCCTCCTCCTCCTCCTCCTCCTCCTCCTCCTTCTTCTTCTTCTTCTTCTTCTTCTTCTTTTTAAAGATTTTATTTATTTATTCATGAGAGACACACACAGAGAGAGAGACACAGGCAGAGGGAGAGACACAGGCAGAGGGAGAGACAGGCTTCATGCAGGGAGCCTGATGTGGGACTGGATCCCGGAACTCCAGGATCATGCCCTGTGCCGAAGGCAGGCACTAAACCACTGAGCCACCCAGGGATCCCCTCACACCTCCTTCTAAGAACAGGGAGGGATGGGCTGAGGAACTGGAATGTTCCCTCAACCAGAGAGGGCCTGCTGACCCAAGGCAGGAGGGAAGCAGCTTGAAAGTAGTTGAAGGGTCTGAAGTCAAGCATCCAGAAGGACTTCACGGCTGGCTCTGAGGAGTGGGAGATCTGAAGTAATTGAGAGGAGAAGGGAGGTTATGGAATCTTCCTTAGGAAAGCCCCTCCCCCCAGAAAAATTAAAAGTTAAAAATTAAAAAAAGAAAAAGAGGAAAGCCCCTCCCCAGAATGAGAGCAGCCCTGGATGGCTCCCAGGCAGAGGTTTGGGTCAGAGGCAGAGCAAATGATCCTTTTCTCAGGCTTCCTCTCTCCTTGCTTGCTTCCTCCACTGAATCAGTGACTGATTCATCCATTCATCAAATACTTGCTCAGTGCTAACGAAACCTACAGCACTTACGGAGTCCTTACCCTGGAGCAGACACTAAGTGCTCTACGAGTCTCATTTGTCTCTCTTTATTCTCATAATCCTGTGGGGGCTAGAGATGCTATTATTAGTCTCATCTTGCAGATGAGGAGACCTTGGCCCAGATAGGTTAAGTAACTTGCCCAAAGTCACACAGTTCATAAGGGACAGAGCTGGGATCTGGCTCTAAACAACTAGCTCCAGAATTTAGACGTCAGTGCCTGCACTGTGACGTTCTGTGTGCTTTTTGCACAGCCATGAAGAGCAGTAGTCCCTGGGTGCAGAGCCCTGGCTGGATGATTCTCTGGGTTTGGGGAGATGGGGTTCATGGGGCTATGTCTGAACTCCCTCAGGAGCCTGGAGCTCTGCTGTTGACCCTCTTCCTCCTCCAACCCTGGAAACATACCTTACTTGCCTCTCATCCACCCTTAGGTTCAGTCTCTAAGGAGGTAGAGCTTCTATCTCTGACCAGGGCCCAGGGCCTAGAAATTGAGTGAAGTGGTTAATGAAGAAAGATAGATGGCCACCCTTTTCCAGTGGCCTCCACATGATACTGCCCTGCTCCTTTTTTTTTTTTTAATTTTTATTTATTTATGATAGTCACACAGAGAGAGAGAGAGAGAGAGAGAGAGAGAGGCAGAGACACAGGCAGAGGGAGAAGCAGGCTCCATGCACCGGGAGCCCGACGTGGGATTCGATCCTGGGTCTCCAGGATCGCGCCCTGGGCCAAAGGCAGGCGCCAAACTGCTGCGCCACCCAGGGATCCCTACTGCCCTGCTCCTAAACACGGGACAGGATTGGCTGCCCACTCACCTCCCAGCTGTGTTCACCACCCCTTCTGGGAGCCAGCTTCAGAAGTTTCTAGAACCATGTGAGTCTCCAGCTCCAGCCTGGAGACGGCCTCTAGTTCATGCCCAGGCCTGGGCTCCAGGCAGGGAGAGGTCAGTTAGAAAGGGCAGCAAATGTAGCTGGGAGTTTTGGGGGATAGAGAGGATGATGGCTAGGGCCAGGCCCCTTAGTTCCATCCAGCCTCCATAGCACCTTCTCAGTGCCCCTGAGGCTGACCCAGAATTTTTAGAAGTTCATTTTCGTGCCCTTACCACTTCTTGCTTGCTGCTGCCCTAGCCCAGAACTAGTCTGAGGATTTTCTTCTGGTCATTTGCAAGGGGGTTTAACCTAAACCAAGCTCTGGCCTGTCTCCCCACTGAGCCAAGGACCCTAGGTAAACCCCACATCAGAGGTTGAGTTTGGGTCCTTGATTTTGGCACCAAATTGCATCCATGGGATCCTCAGCCTCCCAGCCCTTCGCCCTTGAACAAGCTTCTTCTCTGTCAGCTGCCACCCAGCCCAGCACTGTATTCACAGTGGGTGGAGGACCCAGGGGTCTGGGCAGGGTCCCCAAGGGAGGGGCTGGAGGCAGCTATAGGCATTTTGCCCACAGCTCACACTGCCAGGGCTTTAGTAAGCATTTAGCTGCCCTGGCCACTCTCCAGATAGTGACTCACGGGCCTTGCTGAGCTGACAAGCTGACAGTGCCTATCCTGACACATCCTAGCCTAGTGAGGGGTCAGCGGGGCCACCAGGGGAGCTCCAATTCAGTTCTCAGAACCGCAAGAGGCATGAAGGGTGGTGGATGGGGTCATTCCAGCTCAGGAGCTCAGCTTGCAGCAGCCACCTCACTGACCTTTCCAGACCCCCTTGGCCCCGTCGGACAAGTACACGCAAGGTAATCCATCCACATCTGTGTAGCCACCCTCTCCATCCCACTGTTCGGCCAATTGGCAGGATCGGTGGGGGCCAGGGAGGCCTTCCAAGGTCATCTCTTCCATTCCCCTATGTCCAAGTAGGAAAGCCCCAAGGAAGGAAATGCCACATCCTTTCTTGCATGCCACACACCGTGACTCACAGCCCTAGTGGCTGGAAAGAGCCCCTGGTGTCTGGTCTGTCTCCCTGTCTGGACCATGTCCATCTCTCTCATTCAGTCCTCCCAGGATGAGAACGACAGGCCCTGGGCGCTGGTCCTCAGGGACCCTTGCCATTGCAGTGCCTTCTGAGGATCCCAGCAGGCCTAGGGGCAGTATAGAGAAGGGAGAGAGGGAGAAGAGGAGAAAAGAGGAGGAAAACTCAGAATGTTTTAAAAAGTAGGGTTTTTTTGTTTGTTTGTTTAAGGTTTTATTTATTTATTTATGAGAGACACACAGAGAGAGAGAGAGAGAGAGAGAGAGAGAGGCAGAGACACAGGCAGAGGGAGAAGCAGGCTCCATGCAGAGAGCCCAACGTGGGACTCCATTCCGGATCTCCAGGATCAGGCCCTGGGCTGAAGGCAGGCGCTAAACCGCTGAGCCACCCGGACTGCCCCCAGAATGTTTTAAGAAGTAGTTTTCCCTATATTTGGTATAGGATTTAATGGCCTAACAAATCACTTTCACTTACCCCTCTTCCCACCCTCCCTTTGGGGACAGGCCAGGTTATTTAACCTCTCCAGGTCTCAGTTTTTCTCATCTGTAAGGCAGTAAGGATGATTAGGCCTTCCCCCTTGGGTTGCTGTGAAGATTTAGCCAAGTGCCTCAAGGCACGCAATTAGCAATTAGCAGTCCGGGTGGAAAAGGTGAGGCAGGCTGATTTCAAAGAACAGTCCGAGTCAGGAACAGGAACCTAGGTCACCTGACTCAGAAATCCAGGACTCTGAGCTCAGTGCCACCATGGTGCACCCCCAGAAGGAGGAGGAAAGAAAGGACCCCGAGGAAAGAAAGCCTTGGGGGCACCCAGCAAGGGACGCGGGGGCTGGCTCCACAGGGGTATGGGTCTGCGCCATGGTCTGCCACCTAGCCCAGGCCCCTCCCAGAGTGAGGACCAGGAGACCCCACAGCGTGGCTTTCTAGAGTCTCCTCCAGATACACAGTTGTAAAAAGGGAGCTTGGCCTTTGGATCTCCAGCCCCATCGACCCCTCAGCTCCCTGGATCCTTCAGTTTCCACACAGGCTTCCTAACCCACCTCAAGATCCGCTCCAGGGTAGAGAAGGCAATGTGGACGTGGAAACACCAGGAGCTGTAGGGTTCACAGACCCGGGCTTGATTCCCAACCCTGCCACTTAAGGCTTCTCCTTGGAGGACCCTGGGAGCATTCATGGCTATACCCCTCCCAGGGCTGTGGGCACAGAGCTGGTTGGGATAAAGGGCTAGGGCTCAGCCACTGGCTATTGGGGTGGGACATAAGAATGGGAGGCACTGGGACTTCCCCGATGTCCCTGGATCCACTACACTTCCCCTGCAGCTCCTCTGCCTGGGGATTCCCTAATTGGTAGCTTGAGGCTGGGTCCTGCCCCTTGCCAGGGATCTGGAAGGGAACCAACTCCTACCCTACCCATGAGGCTAGGGGGAGGTGACAGGGGCCACAAGTCTCCTGAGGACAGAACCTGTCACATCCTGCCCAGGACAAGTCCCTGCAGGGTACTCCTCCCTGGCTGGGCTGCCCAAACACCTCCCTCCCCATCCCTGGGCTGGCAGAGGGGCCTCTGATCTGCTAGGGAAGGTATTTCAGCTCAGGGGAGCAAACACTCAGTGAGTGCCTACTGTGTATGGGAAACAGGGGAGGGGGGCGGGCAGGGGCCCTTCTAGGGCTTGGCAGTGGGAGGGGAGATGAGACAAGCCCGGCACAGAGTGGTGGGGCTGGCAGAGAGCCCCATCGGGGCACCTGTGCTGCCAAAACAGCAGGACAAGACTCGGGCCTCCCTGGCTCTGACTGCCCAAGCTGGGGGATTTCAGGGAGGTGGGGCAGAGAAAAGAATGGTGTTACTGCTTTTTCAGGAACCTTGTGCTGGTAGCTAGGTCCTCTGAGCCTCCTCCAGGGGCCTAACCCAGGGCAAGGGGATAGAGAGCTGCTCCTCTCTGAGAATCCTGTGTGTTCCTGCTGGAAGGAGTCATCTCTTTAGTTCAGTTCCTGTTTTAGGTTTGAGGAAACCAACACCCCAGAGACAGCAGGTAACTTGCCTGGAGGCCACACAGCAACTTCATTCCAAAGCCTGCCTCCTGACTCCCTGCCTGGTGTTCTTCCCACCCCACTTTGACTTAACTACACCTATAGACGCCTAGGCTGGCACTCCCTGGGTCAGCTCTGGGCCTCTGTGTGTGCCATCTAGACTGGTGTGCTGGAGTATGTGACGTGTCTGTGATCAGAGCCAAAGTCCAGGTCCTCATGGCATGTAGACCACTTTTTTGAATTCTTTCCCTGACTGCAGATTGCCCTTCTGGCCAGGTGCACCCTGGAGATAGCGCCCCTAGAACAGACTGAGCAAGAACTGGGAATGGCTAGGTGTTGCCCATCCCCATCACTGGGGGAGAAACCCTGCAAAGCATGGGTATGGGTTCTTCTGACTGATGTCACTAGGGGCTACTCTTCTGCTCTGAGAATGGTGTATCCTGCAATAACAGCCAACCCTCATGAGCACTTGCTGTGTGCCAGGCTCTATTCTAAGTGTCACCTCATTAATCCTCATGGTAGCACTAAGAAATAGGCACTGCTGCTACTTCCACCTCAGAGACAAGAAAATGGAGAACAGGGAGACAAGTCACTTGTCCAAAGACACACACCTAGTAGGTGGCAGAGCCAGAATTTGCCCTCCAGTCCACGCTGCTGTACTGTGGGTGGGATCAAGGTGAGTAGGCTAATGGGGCCAAATCCCACAGGTGCCTGTGTCCGTGGCCATGATGTCACCGCAGATGCTCACCCCCCAGCAGATGCAGCAGATCCTGTCACCCCCACAGCTGCAGGCCTTGCTCCAGCAGCAACAAGCGCTCATGCTCCAGCAGGTGAGTGTGGCCCCAAGGCAGCTAGGAAGTCAAAGAGGGGAGGATGGGGCAGGGTAGGCCTCCCATCTGGCCTCCCATCTCCCACCCTGTTTACTGCCAACATCACTGCTGGCCAAAGCAGTGGCAGAAACCAGAGAGACTGCTCAGGCTGGATTGATCTGCATTCCTTCAGGGCAGCTGGGGAGAGGTCAGAGGTCAGGCCTCTCCCACAGCAGCACCCCATGATCCCCCTCTTGCTGGCCTTGCTTCTGTATCCAGAACCCCAGGGAAAGGCAAAGTACTGGAACAGGCTGGCACCTTGTTGTGAAGTATTCAGGAGACCCACTGAGAGGCAGGGAGGGCCCAGAGCTGTGGGGGGCAGAAGCCCCCTCTCCCTTCTCCACACCCATACAAGGGACCTGCAGGGTGTCTGTTTCACCACCCCATTGAGACTCCCTACTTCTGCCTCCAGGAGCCTAGTAATGGGCAGGGCTGGGGTTGCTCTGGGGTCAGCAGTCCCCTGCGAGTGGTAACTCACTCCCACCCCTGTCCCCCTCCACATCCCACCCAGCTGCAGGAATACTATAAGAAGCAGCAGGAGCAGCTCCACTTACAGCTCCTCACCCAACAGCAGGCTGGAAAGCAGCAACCCAAAGAGGTAAGGGGCGTGGGCAGGGCTGATTGTACCTTCAGAGGACGGTTGTACCAGCCCTCTCCTGGCCAGAGGCTAGGCGTCCCAAAGTGGCCAGGAGAGGATTGCCCTGCGGAAATAGGAGACAAATCAAGAGGAGGGAATTGCGGGGCATGGGGAAATGAGACCAGGGATGCCCTCCTGCCCACTTGGTCCTCGCGTTGTCCAATTACTGAGAGTGGGCAGGCTGAGCCCTGTGTTCCCTGCACACATGTGTCCTGTTGCCCTTGCTCATGACCAGCTGCCTTGTTGTCGGGCCCTCTCCGGCCCACTTGTCTCTTAGTGACTTAGCACCTCGGCCCTCCACTCTAGCCCCTCAGCAAAACCACTTGCACTGCTCCCCCAAGGCCTGCCCCAACCTGTTGCCGCATGTAATATCCTGCCCTTCCCCTCCAGAGAACTCCCAGCCTACACCCCCTGCCTCACCTGGACCGCAGGGCCTGCTGAGCTTCTGTACCAAGCCCCTTGGCTCCCCAACTCCATGTCCCAGACATGTGCCTCCCTCCTGCTGGCCAAACCACAGCCAAGTCCTGAGTTGCCTCTTCCCAGAAGGCTTCCCTGCTGACACCCAGTCATTTCCCAATGCCCTCAGCCTCCCCCCTCAAGCTCTTGTCATTGTTGCATTCCCAGCATTATCTCTAGGAAGGCTTTATTGAATAGCCAGCCCCCCACCCCACCCCCAGGGCAGGCAGGCAGAGACGTCCCTGCCTCCTGAGCACCCAGGACATGCTTGGCTCCTGGCGCTCAGAAAAGACTTGCTGACAGCCTGACTTGTCAGTGCCTGTGTGAAGAACTGAATGGGGGGGGTGGGGGTGGGAGGGGGGACAGAGAGAGCGGGAGCAAACAGAGCTCCAGACCTACAGTGAGCAAGCGAGCAAGTGTGCGCCTGAGCAGTAGAGATGTGACTCTTCCCAGGGCCTGGGTCCTGATGACCAGCTGATGCTCATCTTTTAAAGTCCCATCAGACTCTTTGATTTTCTGTATCTAAGAAGCAGGAGAGGAGAGGAGCTGGAGGGGGTAGGCCCCCTCCTCAGTGCAGAAGGGGGGCACCCAGGCATGTGGGAAGGGTGCCCGCCAGGCGGGAGGGGCCCCCCTGACTCTGACAGGCTCATCGATCATTGTGATGAGAGCCCCCCCCCTTTCCAGGCGAGCACAGCTGCGGTGTGAGGCGCTGAGGCAGCGGAAGGAGGGGGGCGGGAGCAGGGAGGGCGTCGTGCTGCGCGTCTGGCTCTGCTGTGTGTGTTTGCGCGTGTGCGTGCGTGCGTGCATGCGTGTGTTTACCGCGAGGAGGCATGCAGCCCTATGGAAGCTGGGCCGGGAGCAGAGAGGCTGCAGCCGCGGAGGCCACTACGACAGCTCCGGGGGCCGACAGGCCCTGGGAGGGGGTGGCCGCAGGGTGGGGGCCAGACAGCACGCCGGAGGCTGATGGCACCCCTCTCTGCCCGCCCCCTCGCACCCCCCACCAGGCACTGGGGAACAAGCAGCTGGCCTTCCAGCAGCAGCTCCTGCAAATGCAACAGTTGCAGCAGC
The DNA here is from genome assembly GCF_048164855.1 of Canis lupus baileyi. Classification (NCBI taxonomy): domain Eukaryota; kingdom Metazoa; phylum Chordata; class Mammalia; order Carnivora; family Canidae; genus Canis; species Canis lupus. The sequence continues at coordinate 62,283,708 of NC_132844.1, read as the reverse complement.
AGCACCTGCTCAACCTGCAGAGACAGGGGCTGGTCAGCCTGCAGCCCAGCCAAGCCTCAGGGCCCCTCCAGACCCTCCCGCAAGGTGAGTGCCCGATGGCCCGCCCCCGGCCCCCGGGCGGGCACCCTCCACCCCACCCCCAGGGCCAGAGGGGAGGCCCTGTGGATTCCTGGGGCCCTGCCAGCCTCGCACCACTCTCTCTCCCGCAGCAGCCGTGTGCCCGACGGACCTGCCCCAGCTGTGGAAGGGCGAGGGCGCCCCTGGGCAGCCTGCCGAGGACAGCGTCAAGCAGGAGGGGCTGGACCTCACCGGCTCAGCCACCACCGCTACCTCGTTTGCCGCTCCCCCTAAAGTCTCACCCCCCCTCTCCCACCACACCCTGCCCAATGGACAGCCCACTGTGCTCACACCTCGGAGAGACAGGTGCCTGGGGCCTAGGCTGGGAGAGGGTGCTGCCACCTGGGGCGGGGGGACGGGTAGGCTCTGGACCGGGAGGGATGGCACCTGTGGTGAGGGATTGGATGGGGGGGGGGGGGCAGGGAGGTGGAGCTCAGGGCCCTGAAGTTTACCCCTCTCCCAGGGCACACATAATTGTTGTTGGCCTCTGGGAATCCCATATTAGGGAAAGAAATGTCACCAATGGGAGGGCCAGGCCAAGCTATGAGCTGGACCTAGGGCTGTTGGGGTCTTCAGGGTCCCTGACCACTGCCTCCCTCATGCTCTCCTAGCTCCTCCCATGAGGAGACGCCAGGCTCCCACCCCCTCTACGGACATGGAGAGTGTAAGTGGCCAGGCTGTGAGACCCTGTGTGAAGACCTGGGCCAGTTTATCAAGTAGGTGTCACCCTAATTCTCCACTGCACCCCCCCCGAACAAAAACCTTTCCATAGGGCCCATTACCCCCCAGCCTGCCACCTAGCTTGCCCCTTCTTGGGCCTTCAGCCACCAGCTGTCCTGCTGTCCTCACCCCTGGGGTGCCTAGCCTAGCTCCTTCCCTGCCCCCACCAGCTCCCTGATCCCCACCCCCACCCTCTTACCCATCTATATCGAGGGAACCAACAGCCTTCCTAAACCCCATCCCTTCGCTGTCAGAGCCCTGCAGGGTGAGAGTGTAAGAAGCAGGACAGGATGCCCCCACCGCCCTCCCCAGGTTCCCCCAGATTCAGCCAGAGACTGATGGCCTAGTGACAAGCCGGAAGACCGGTGGACAGGCAGGGTGGGAGGCGGCCAGGCGGCTGGCAGCAGGCGGCCAGCTGCCACAGCCGTGCCAGGCTCTGTCACTGACTGATTAACTCCGCTGTCTCCCAGACCCTTGCAGCATCAGGGTCAAACAAATTGTTTTCACGCTTCGTCAGAGGTTTACTTAATTAGTTCATTTGCAATTAGATCTCTCTGTAGCTGGGATTTTAGCAAAGACATCAAAAGGAGGCTGACGAGAAGGCGGAGAAGGCGGCTTCCCGTTGCCCTGTTGCCCTGTTTTTTTTTCCCCCCACCTCTTTCCCTTTGTATCTCTTGGTCTGTCTGCTCTTCAGGCTGTGGGCAGGAGATGGGAGCATGGGATGGGAGCAGAGGATGGGAGGGTGGTGGCAGCAGGCAAAGTCGGGCCAAGTCTCTCTTTTCTGCCCCCTCCTCCCCTGAAGACACCTCAACACAGAGCACGCCCTGGATGACCGGAGCACAGCCCAGTGCCGGGTGCAGATGCAGGTGGTACAGCAGCTGGAGATCCAGGTGCGGCTCTGACCATGTTTGGGAGGGACGTGGGGACCCCCAGATCTCTACCCCCTCAGCACTGACTTTCCAGGAGGGTTTTTGAGGATCTCAGAGATGGGTCATCTTGTGCTTTCTTGCTCCTAAGTGCCATGGTCACAAGGTGATTGCAGTTAGATTCTCAGGAGCAAACCAAGGTTGGGAGTGTATCTGCTGGGAGGCCTGGAAGACCAGCATCCGTATAAAAACAATCAAAATACCAACAGCTAACATGTTGAGCACTTGCTTGGTGATGACTTAAACGCTTTCCCTATATTAACTCAAGGAATCCTCTAAACAGCCGAATACAGCAGGTATTATCATCATCCCCATTTTACAGATATGGAAAACTGAGGCCCAGAGAGGTGAAGTGACTTGGCTTCTGGTCACTCAGCCCAGTGGGTGGCAGAGTGGGGATCAGAACCTAGGCAGTCTGGTTCCCGAGTCTATACTACGTAGCACACAGTACTCTGGACAGTCCATCAGGCAGCATGATGGACAACATTTACCCAGTTCTCTGGTACCTAGCAGAGTGCCCTGCCCTGAGAGGGTAGTTGTGAAAGACCTATTGAATTTATGAATGGGGGTGAATGAATCATTCATCTATTCCTGTGTTTCCATTCATTGCGCGAGGACCCTCACACATAAGTGCCACTGAACTTGGGTGTTGTTCAGCCACAGCCTCTGCCTTCGATGGAGAGAAAAGGCATGTGTTGTTAGCAAGGAGGCCCCTGACTTGTAGCTCAGCAGCTTACTGAGCTCGAGCCTGGGATGCACAGTCTGGAGGAGAAGCAGGGAGGGCTTCCCAGAGCAGGCAACCCCAGGCCCTGGCCTTGAGGGTGTGAGGGGGCAGGGCAGAGCTGAGGCCTTCCAGGAGCAGGGGACAAGAGGGAGCCAGGGACTGATAGGCCAGGCTGAGGAGAGCGGTGGGGGGAAGAAGGGTTATCTTGGGTATCTGGGTGGGGAAAGGTGGGATGTAGAGGAGGAGGAGGGTCGGACACCTCCGGGGCTCAGCCCCTGCCCACCTCCCACCTCTCCACAGCTCGCCAAGGAGAGTGAGAGGCTGCAGGCCATGATGGCTCATCTGCACATGCGGCCCTCCGAGCCCAAGCCCTTCAGCCAGCCAGTGAGTGATTCCCCTCTCCCTGCGGCCCTCCCAGGACCCCTGGGACCCCCACCCTTGGCGCCGGTCTCAGCACCCTCCCCATTGCTCACAGCTGAACCCGGTCCCTGGCTCCTCCTCATTCTCCAAGGTGACCGTCTCTGCAGCAGACTCGTTCCCAGATGGTCTCGTGCACCCCCCCACCTCGGCTGCTGCTCCTGTCACCCCCCTTCGGCCCCCTGGCCTCAGCTCTGCCTCCCTGCACAGTGGAGGCCCCGCCCGCCGGAGGAGCAGTGACAAGTTCTGCTCCCCCATCTCCTCAGGTAAGGATTGCCAGGAGGGTCATTTGCCCCCCAAGCTGGACCCCCCATCTGGCTACCTCATCCTCTGCCTATCTCCCCCAGAGCTGGCCCAGAATCATGAATTCTACAAGAATGCCGATGTCAGGCCCCCTTTCACCTACGCCTCCCTCATCCGCCAGGTGAGCATGGAAGGTAGAGTGGGTGGGAAGGGCACACAGGCTGCACCCCCAGCTCAGCGTCCCAGCCTCCGCAAGGGTCCTGGGACCGGAGGAGGCTGGCACATGGCTCTCCTTCCCAGCTTTACACCCTCTCACACAGGTTCCATTTGAGTCTACGCGATGCTCATGCAGACGTGTCTCTGAGGGCATGCGCACTGTTTTTTGCGACCCACACCCACTGTGTCATTCAGCCTCATTCCCATGTACATATGCTCCCAAGAGACTGTTTTCCTATAGACTTATGGTCACTCTCGGTTGCTGCCTCTCTCTCCCCGCCCCCCCCAACCCTCTCATACACACGTGCTTAATGCTCACATCGCATTCATATGAACATACATTTACACAGTTGTCCTCTTGCTCTGATCTCCGTGAACAGGCACACATGTCCTCACACGTATTCCCATACATGCACACATACCCCATCTCATGCTTTGGGTGTGCTTTGCCAAAATCAGGATAAATTGCAAACAGCCCCCACCCTGTGGACATCTCCCTCCTGAGAGTACTGCTTCATGCCCATTCCCGGGCAGGGACTCCTCTGAGGCCAGTTTCTCTTGTGAAGGAATTCATTTGCTCCTCACACAAGTGCAGAGCCCTGGAGGCTTGCGTTTCCTCTGGCCTCTGGCTGGGCTGTAAGCAGCCTGCCTGCCTCGGGGCATCGACAATACCCACCAGTCCACTTGTCTACAGGCCTCTGCAGTGGGTGTCCTCTGTTCTCAGGGTGGGAGTCAGGGGCCAGGCAGAAGGGAGAGACCTCAGGCCTGTGACCCTTCAAAGCCCAGACAGAGGGTCCCTCTGCACTTTTCTTGCCCACAGGCCATTCTGGAAACCCCCGACAGGCAGCTGACCCTGAATGAGATCTATAACTGGTTCACCAGGATGTTCGCCTATTTCCGGAGAAACACTGCCACCTGGAAGGTGAGGCCTGCTCCTTCCTCCTTGTCCAGGGGCCCCAGTCACTCTCAGACATTTCCACATCCCTTTGAGACCAAGGCTCCGTAACATTTAGTCCCCTTAGAGGGGTACTGGGCTGCACCATGGGCCCTTCCACCCCATTTCAGCATGGGCTATGGGATGTTCTCTAACTGCCTCTTAATAGCCCCTTCTTTCCAGCCTCTGCTGCCTTCTTTCTGGGAAGAAGTCCTCCTCTTCCCTGGAGTGCTCCCCCATAAGCCCCATGAAGTAGGACCTCAGGGAGCCAGTAATGCCCGAGCATGTCAGGGAGGTCTGGGTTACCCTCTTGAGACCCTAAGGGTCTGGGTACCTTGGCTGAAGGTGCATGTTTGGAAGCTGTGGGGTGCGATGAACAGACACAGGGATGGGCCAAACAAGACCTGTGGACTGTGCTTGGGGACACAACATCAGGCACCCCCACTCTCTCCCCAGCTCTGCCATGACGGCAGGAAGATAATTGTCTCCATCCAATTAGTCATTTCAACACCTTCGGCCATAGATGTTACTCAGGAGACCGCAGGCAGGGAAGGGAGGGACCCTACAAAAATGGGACACGGAGATGTGGACTGGGGCGCTCAGCCGTTTGTTCTCCCATAGCCAAGATGGGAGGGATGTGTGTGTCCGTGTGTCTGTCTGATGGGTGAGAATATTAGGGTTTGTGCAGCAGAGTGGAAAGTGATATTTAAATGGGGGTGGGGGTGGAGGGAAAGTGAAGGGAGTGTTGGCGCCCTGAGGGGAAGGTTAGACACCTGGGAAGGAGTACTTAGCTCAGGACCTTAATTGGATCCCTGGCTCTTGAGTCCCCCTGCTGGCCAGCTCAGAAACTGCAGCAAAACCGGCTACCGCCGCGCAACGCGGCTGGCTTTCAACAAGTGTCACTGAGGCCCCATCCCCACCACCAGTGCCCGATGGGGTGGAGTCTGCATAGGGCCCCCTCTCCTCTGCCCTGAAATGTGCTAACTGCAGCAGGAGAGACTGCTCCACGGCCCTTCATAATTCCCAAAGCTGGGGAGAGAGGCTTCAAGGCTGGGACAGCTGCTCTGATTGGCTGTGAGTGATGTCATTTCCTGCCAACCACAGTCCTGCCCTCTCCCTGAGCCCGCAGGGCCTTGTTGGGACCACCTGGTCCAGTCTCCAACCCCCAGACCAGATTGCATACCAGGTTTTAAAAAAATGATAGAGTCCTATACAAACATAAAGGATCATTACAATTTTCATCTAATGTTTGTATTCATAATGCAGATTAATCCCCTACCTGTCGGGATGAGAATATAGAGCCTCGCTCCCCATAAGACAGCCTCCTTCTTGGGGGCAGAGTGCCACTCACCCACCTACCCTCCATTCCCGTACTCTCTTAACTGTACCACCCTGCTCTCCTTTTTTGCAATCAGAAAGAGCTAGTGTGGGTGACTTGCACAAACCCCTCAATGACCATCCTGAATCCCCGGTTAGCCGAGCCCCTTTGACCTTCTATGCTACAGTCCATGGTTGCCTGGTAGCCAGGGTCATCCCAGTGGTGTGTCTCTTGCTCCCGGGTGTTCATGTCCACCTCCCCTCACCTCCTATAGGGTCCTGGTTCAACACTAGCTGAATGAGCAGGTGACTTTCCCAGTTGGTGGTGCTCTGCCGCTGCCTCCGCCACTTGGAGCACTGCCTGTGCCCTCCCTCCCTGTGGCACAGCAGATCTAGCTCAGCTTGAGCTCCACTTTGACCTCCAGGATTTTTGCAGCCAAGCTTCATTCACGTTCCTTGGGAAATGTATCCTTGTCTACACCTGACTGTTCACCTTCCACCAACCACCCATTTATCTGCCCCTTGAGGTCCCTCTTCTCAACTCTTCCTCCTCTTGTCCTCCTCCTTTCACCCTTCTGGCCCACACTCCAAGATGCTGTCCACCTCAGACCAGGGCAGCAGGGTCGGGAGCCAGTGTGGGCCGGGCCAGCTGCCATTCATCCAGGGACAGAGCTGCCATCTGCCAAGCCGATGGTCCTCACCAGCCCTCCTCCTGTGTCCATCCCCTCCCAGGGCCCGTGTTGTGGGCCTGTCCTTTTGTTTACGCAGCCCCCGCCAGACCCCTTAAATTGCCGTTAATGTTTCAGCGTAACGAATTAGTCTCTCATCACGAATCAGGCTTCGAAATGAGGGAAAAAAGCCCCGGTGAGGCCATCCTCGGAAATTGGGGTCATTCTCATTTGCAAAGCGGAGGATCGGAGCCCCGTAATGCGGGCAAATTTATTCCGAGGCAGGAGCCCCGGCGTGATTAGGCCCTTTGTAATTATCGCTCCAAGAGATTCCACTCCAGCCGCCCGCCTCCCTCGTGGATTAGCAAGCGAGTCGGAAAAATACACAGGATTTAATTAGAGGCAAATTAAAATTGGTAATGAAATCGGGCCAGTTGCAAGTGGCAAGAGTTGGAAGGGAGAGAGGGAGAGGGGATCTCCAGGGGCACAAGCTGCCCGCCCTGCCGGCTTTCTTCCCCGTTTAGAAATGTAAAGAGGAGACAAGGATGGGGACAAGGCGGGGGAGACTGTGGGAGGACAGGTAACAGGGACAGGAATGGCGGGGGTGGGGGGTGGGGCTGAAGCTGAGAGAGGAGAGTACAGGGACAGGACTGAGGGACTTGGCAGGAGTTGGTGGGCCAGGGCCCTCATCTAGGCCCCCTGGAGGGAATGGGGCCAAGCTCCCCCCAACCCGCCCAAGTGTCCTACAATTCAGATGGCCTCAATTCCTAAAGTCACTCCACCAGAAGGAGGTGGGAGCGACAAGGTGACTTCTCTCTTCTTTCCTCTTCCTGCCTCACAGCTACTAAATCCATGCTCTCCTTTCTCCCAGTGTATTTCAACAAGTATGTATGAGAGGCCTGCTGTCTACCTCATGCTCTTAAGCTGTCTCTTCTCAAAGCCATGGCTCCCATACTCCTAGAGGCTGGAGAGGCTTGCAGTGAGAGTTCCTGATTTATTTCCAGAACTTCCAAAGCCTCATAGAAATTTTGCATGCACCTGAGATAACAGGTCCCAGGCTCACTGATGTGCCAGGGCCCAAGTGCAGGCTCATGGCGACCAGGAGCCCCCAAGTGACAGCAACATGTGTCTGATCAGTGCTGCCGGGGGAACCAAATTATTACTACCTAGGTGGTGTTCAGTTGGTAGGCAGAGTTTTCCAAAATATGGCAGGGAGAAGGGGACTGGATCATAAAATGGGTTGTGGCAATGAAGACCCTGACAGACCCTGCAGTCCCTGGGTGGTGGGCAGGAGAGAGGCCTGCCTGCCAGCCCCAACCCCAGCTGGGACTCCTCACTGAGACAGCCCCAGCCTCCCTGGGCCTGGGGAGTGGGACCAGGTGGGACAGGTGGGACAGGTGCTTTGCCCCTTGCACCCACCCGAGCCCGGAGAGGGTGGAGAAACCTGCTCAGAGCATGCACCTTGTCACCACCCCCAGAATGCTGTGCGGCACAATCTCAGCCTGCACAAGTGCTTCGTGCGTGTGGAGAACGTCAAGGGCGCCGTGTGGACTGTGGACGAACGAGAGTATCAGAAGCGGAGGCCGCCAAAGATGACAGGGTATGTGGACTCAGCCCTGAGCAGGGTTACTCACCTGGGGCATGGACTGGGCCACCCACCCCATTTTTCACCAGGACACCCCTGTGTACCCTCGTCCTTCCCACTTCGGAGGTGGGGTGCGGAGAAAAGGGATGCAAGAACCCAGGAGAGTGACAGGTGGACGTTTATGTCTTATTCTGTCCCTATGTCTAAATGAGGGAAGGAGCTGGGGGGAGGGGGGGACTGCCACCAGAGAGACACAGAGACTGAGGGTAGCCATGGCCAGAGCTGGAACACGGGTGGATGCCAGGTAGTATGGCTGTTGGTGAGGTGGCTGCCAGCCCCAGAGCCATACTCCCCTGTCTCCTCACAGGATGAGCTCATCTCTGAGGTCCCCAGGTCCCACCTCTTTGTTTTATAGGGAGAAGAGACCCAGAGAGGGCAAGGGGCTGGGGGGGAGGTCACACAGCAGATTCCTGGCAGAGCTGGGTGTCTGAACTCCCACCTTTTATGTTCTGCTGTAGCAAGCAGCATTTTCATTGGAAACTGAGGAAGTTGGGAGAGGGCGGAAACCTCCCATTGGCTTCCAGGGGTCTCTTACCCACCCCATGTGCTCCTGACGCGCGGCCCTTCTTTGCCTGTGCTGCTTGTCCAGAGGCCTGCTGGGAGGAGAGAAGTCGGACAGTTAGATTGGGTACCTCTGTGGGTGCCGTTTCCCCTCAAAGATCCTCCTGGGAAAAGAGCCTCTCTCTGCCAGGCGGTTGGTAGGGGATATATAGGAAGGTGGCCTGGAAAAGGGAAGAAAGCCATCTCCTTCTGAGTGCCCCCTATACACACATACTAGTCACAGCACTGGTATGTCTCTTTACCAACTTGGTCAGAAGACCTGGGTTCCGGTGCACCTCTGCTTCTCACTGGCTGTGTGACCTTGGGCCAGTTCCTTCACCTCTCTTAGATTGTCTGTAAATGGGGAATAAAGGATTAATCATTATGGGAGAGGGGCAGCCTTGAGCCACTGCTTTACAGGACCCAACTCCTACACACCTTCCTGTGCACAAAAGTCTCTGGTGCAGAGCACACAAGGACCTGCTGAATGCGCAGCTGTTAGATGTCCCAAAATTCGGGATGGCAAGATGGTGTGGATGTTACAGATACAGGACTCTTGGGGCTCTAGCTTGGACCCGGTGAACCCTGGAACATCTAGACAGCAGATGTGAAGTAGCGTGATGGAAGACAGGCATGAGGAGGGATCCCCGTTCCCACTTGCCAGCTCCGAGACACTGCACCTGCTCCAGAGCCCCTGAGAGCCCCAGCGCTGGACGCGTGGAGGGGGCTGTCCATATGTGCTGTGCCCTGTCAACGTGAGGGCTGAGTAAGATGGAGTGCACAGGGACTTGGCAGACAGCACTGACCCTGCTCCAGCCTCCTAGGACCATGAATGGAATGGGCCCTGGCACAGAGCAGGGCCTAGTAAGGCTGAGGGCGTGAAGGAGGAGCAAGTGAATGAATGAACCCAACACAGCCTTCTCTGTCTTCCAGGAGCCCCACCCTGGTGAAGAACATGATCTCGGGCCTCAGTTACGGAGCACTTAATGCCAGCTACCAGGTGAGTGCACCCTGGCCGGAGCCAGCCCCTTGCTTTCCTGCCCCCACACACTGACCTTCACCCCCTGTCCCCCGCCGAGGGCCCATCTGTCAGAGGAGGGCCAGGAGGGTGAAGGCCGCCCTGGGTGGCCCAAACCCCAGCCCTCTGCCCCACCCGACTCAGGGCTCAGCCCCCACCTCTGCTGCTTCAGGCGGTCCAGAGAGCAAGGAGAGCATTGGTTGGCATAACCAATGGTGTTCCCTGGCTTGTCGTTCTGGGGTCTTCTGTCTCCTGGGAAGGGATAGGGATAGGTTGGGTCCAAGCTCCCAGGAAAGCTGGGAGAAGGCCAGTCAGGGTCATGATCTGGCCTTGCGGGGGGGGGGGGGGTGCTGTGTTGGAAAGGCCAGGCCTGGGTGGGCTGGGGAGTCCCTGAGATAGATCTGCTCTCAGGATCAGCACATAGACTCCCTGGAGGTTCTTTGGGGGTGGGGGCAGGGATATACCTGACTGCCTGGAGCCGGCTGACAGGGCCAACCCTGTGCCCTCCAGGCTGCCCTGGCCGAGAGCAGCTTCCCCCTCCTCAACAGCCCTGGCATGCTGAACCCGGGCTCCGCCAGCAGCCTCCTGCCCCTCAGCCACGACGAAGTGGGCGCCCCCGTTGAGCCACTGCCCAGCAATGGCAGCAGCAGCCCCCCTCGCCTCTCCCCGTCCCAGTACAGGTGAGCACATGGCCTGGACCCCCCCAGTGCCCCCCCTAATGCCCCTGCAGGTGGGATCCCCATCTCAAACCCCCCCACACACACATACCTGTCTTCCCAGGACTGGTGATCTCTCTCTCTCTCTCCCTCCTTTTTCCTGGCGCCTCTCCCTCTTCTCTCCCTTCTTACTCTCCTCCTCCTCCCCCTTTCATTCCTCTCCTTCCACAATGACATCTTCCTCTTCTCCTTTCCCACTGTTTCATCTCCTCCTGACCAGAGGCAACCTCCGTCCATTCCAGCCTTCCCCTTCCTCAGAGAAAAGCTCCTGGGGAGATCAGACCTAAAATTAAGGCCTCAGTAGCTCAGGGATGAGCTGGGGAGGCTAGCTGGGGACACCCCACTGCACTCTGACCTTCTGGATGTTGGGGGGGGGCAGGGGAAGGCCCCTGGGACACCCACATGATCCCTTCTGTCACAGCCACCAGGTGCAGGTGAAAGAGGAGCCAGCCGAGGCAGAGGAAGACAGGCGGCCAGGCCCGCCCCTGGGCCCCCCCAACCCCAGCACTGCGGGGCCTCCTGAAGACAGGGACCTTGAGGAGGAGCTGCCAGGAGAGGAACTGTCCTAAGGGCCTCTAGGGGCAGGCGGGGCAGGGGTGAGACCCCTCCCTCCGGACCCCAGGCCCCACCTACCCCCACTCCTCAGCCCCGCCCAAACCTCAAGGCACTTCCAGGACTCAGATTGGGGGGCTGGGCCAGCGACTCCCGATGTGACCTGACTGACAGACGCTCGGGGAGGGGGGCAGGGACAGGCCCGCCCCCGAGGGGACACATAACCCCTGGTCTGGGACCGGCAGAGGACACGGAGGGCCCAGACCCTTTCTCAGACCCTCCCCTACATCTGAATACCGCCTCCCCCCAACCACCAGCAGCAGCAGGGCCCTCCTCCCCCACCAGCTCTCCCCTACAGGGCCCCTCAGCGCCATGGAGACCCGCAGGCGGGGCTAAGCCACCCCTCTCCAACCCAGGGCCCCTCGCACCTGGCTCTGGCAGTGTTTTCTGGCCAGAGGCCCCCCACCTTCCTAATTTGTGCTCCCTTCCTCCTCCTTTTCCGTACTGTGAAAAAATCTCCCCGCTGCCCCCAGCTCCCACCCCGGCCCAGGCTGTAGGGCCGGGGGAGCTGAAGTTTCAGACCACCCCCCCCCCCAAGAGCACCAGCCCCCTCAGCTGTGCCCACTGGCAAGCTGCAGCTGGGGCGGGACAAGTTGTGTGCCCTGTGGGGATCTGTGGGAGCAAGGCTGCTTGGCTCCAGCCTCTGCCCTGGACCTAAGACCGAGCCCAGGCTGAGCTGAGCCGCTACCCCCTTCCCTGGGTGCCCCACACTGGGGAGCAGAGGAAGAGGCCCAGGGCCGGCCTCCTCACAGAGAGGTCTGTGCCTGGTGGACTAACGGAGGGAGGGGGCGCCGCTGAAGGGAGCCGCCCTGCCCTTGAGGCTGGAGCTGGCGTCACAGGCAACGCTGGTGCCACCCAGGAGCATCCTGCCTCTGTCACAGCAAAGGCCAGGCAGAAACCAGGCTTGAGGGGCAGGTGGCTTCTGTGACCCAACAGGTCACCCCCAGCCTACAGGTCCCCCATTGTAGTTCTCTCTCACCCTCCCTCAGCACCCCTCCCTGACCCCTCTCCACCCCCCAGTTAAACCAATGACCAAAGACCTTTCTTATGCCGGAAGCAAAAACCAAAACTTTTTGTTGGCTTCTTCCTTTGTCGCCTCCCACACCCCTGCTCCTCCTTGCTCCCTACCCTGGCCCCAGGCTGGAAGCCCTCCCTCCACTTAAGTTATTGTTTTAAACCAAAGTTTACAGTGTCTGTTGGTGGCCCAGACCCTCTCTCCACCCTTCCTCCACCCCACCCCGAGGACCCTGGGACTCAGTAGAGGCTGGGGGCTCTGCTCACCCCAACTCTGCTCTTGGCCAGCCTGGAGGAAGGAATGAGGGCAGAGGGAAGGAGATGTGCTGCCCTCAGCATCCCAAGGGGTTCCCATCTCCTCGGGCCGTGGGCCTTGAGCCCGAGTCCCAACCCTGGGCTGCTTCCTGGGGGCTCTGCAGACCCCTCACTAGGACCAAGTCCCCCCATCACGCTGGGAGTGTGGATTCCAGCAAAGGAGCTGGAAAAAAAAAAGTGAGACTCCACAGACCCCCTATGGGGGACCCCAACTTAGGCCGAGGACTGGGTATGTTGGATGCTCATGATACCCCAGGCCAGGCCCCTTTGCTGAGAAGACTCCTTGGACTATTTCCCAAGAACCCCCTCCCCACATACACCCCTTCACAAGCCACCCCTCCTAAGAGGCAGGGGGCCGTCCGCCCCCTCCCCTGTGTACTCCCCACCTGTGTTCTGTTTGACCAGCACAGAAATATTAAACGTCCTCTATTCACCGGGCCCTGCGTGTGTCACCAAGGTGAGGGGGGAAGGACACTAAAGTGGAAAGATGGCTCTGGGGGGCCGAGGGCAGCAGGCCTGGTGGACAGCGGGGAACCCTAGGGGCGCTCTCTGGGAATGCGTGAGTGGGCCAGGAAGGGGCCCCGCCAACCTCTCTGCTCCTCCTGCCCGCCTCTTCCACTGTCCTCCACGTTCTCTGGTATTTTCTCCTAACCCAGGTTCTGTGGGTCATTCTGTTTTTTCCCAAAGCCACAATTCCTTCTTGCCGGTCCCGCCCCTCCTCCAAGGGTGTGTTCATCAGATTTCCTTCAGGGATGCGGAGGGTCCCTGCTGCGGGGGTCCCCACCACCTAAGACATCCGCCTGCAGGCCCAGCTGCCCTTCTGGGCGCGTCACCGTCTCCACAGTGGAGAGGGTGCTGCCTGGCTGGGGTGACTGGGGCTGGGGCTGTCGGGTGGGTTGTACCTGCCACTCGGTGTGGTGTCAGTGTCGTACCAGTGGGCGGGTCCGGAAAGGGGTCGCTGTGTTGCTGGGGTAAGGGCACCCTGGACAGTTAGGGGAGGGGAGGGAGGAAGCCTAAGCTGTCAAACCAGAGGCGTGTCCTTCAGGCCCCACCGGTTCCTGGCCCCGCCGACCTCCGTGTCCGGTGCCAACCACCCACCAGTTTCATCCTCCAGGACCTCCAGCCCCTTCCAAACACATCCTCCTCAAGGGTAGGGCCCCCCAGAAAGAATGTGTGTACTTGGGGGGAAGCAGGGAGGTCAAAGGGAGGGTGTGGAGAAGGCAACCCAGTTGGAATCCCTTACCCTTCTGGCAAATCACCAAACTGCTGGAACTTTCCAAAAAACACATTGAGTGATGGTGGGGAGTGGGCTAGGAAAGAGGGCAAGATCTGGAAATAGTCTTTGCTGACTTCTCAGAACTGTCTTGTCCCTTCCTGCTGCTTTCCACCACGATCTGTTACCTTCTTCATCTCTCTGCCTCACCCCTGTCCATGCCACCGTCTCCCCCTGCCCTAATCCTCTGGACACTTGCACAGAGTCTGGGGTGAATCCCTGTTCCTCCTCAGGGCATCTCAGAGGGTCTAGCCCGGTCAGGCCAAGGGACCTCTGCGTGGAGTCTGAGTTACCACCACCCCCAAGCCTCCACCCACAGGCTGGCCCGCCAGGCAGTGTATAAAGAAGTAGCACTGCTGTGTGCTGTCGCCTGGCCCTCCCTGCCCTATGTGGAGCTGTCGGCCCTGCCGGGAGAACCAGCTGCATGTCATCCCTGTGGACAGCGGCATCCCCCGTGATGTAATAAAACAATTACTTAGGATTTCACTGCAGCCACTTCCCCTCTGGGACCCACCAGCCCCCTTCGAAGCCCCAGAGAATCCAGAGGTGTCTGCTACCAAGCTCCCAGCTCCCTTACTCTACCCTGGGCGAAGAAGGTTTCTGGTCTACAGACCGGTCCTTCCTGCACCAGAGATGACAACCAGCCTCACCGTCATGACAGTCCTCCCAGGGGTCTAACTTCAGCTTCTCTTGCTTCAACTAGAGTTTTGTTTTTAGTTTTTGGGTTTAATTCTTTCCCTAGAGATACAGCAAATGTCTGGTCAGTGCACTTGGACATGGCGTGAGGATCTGTCTCGGGCTTTGACTGAGGAGGAGAGGGGTCTTGCAATATAGGCAACAGGAGTCTGCTGTGGGCCACCGCCTGCACAAGGCTTACAACTCCATAATTCATTTTCTCGATGATTTCATAGGTTTCCTTGGAGCCCCCCTCCACTGCCGTTACCTTTTCCCAATAAGAACCAAGCCCCCCTAAGGCCCCTGGGCATGCTAGCTGTCAAGAGGTTTTGCCTACTGTCTTGTCCCTCCTTCCTACTGCGCGTCTGGGTGATGGGTGCAGGTTGGGTTCGTGCTGGCTGGCAGTTTATCCTGGTCTTAGCATTTCTGCCCTGACGGGGAGAGGGAGGCTCTCCGCGGAACCGGTCCTCCAGCTGGCAGGAAGAGGGCTACTCCAAGCCGCATATTTGGGCGGGTGAGAAGGTAGCAGTGTGGGCTCTGCAGGGGGCACAAGTGCCCCCTTCCCCTCACTTCGGAAAGCTCTTCCCTCCCTCTACCATGAACTGGCCACCCCTGCCCAAGGTCTTTTGCTAACGGCCAGCAGAGGGCGCTTTAGACAAAGCGGCCCTTGGGCTCCTCCTCTGGGCACACGGGCGGTCAGAGGAGGGGAGGGGAGGGGAGGGGAGGGGAGGGGAGGGGAGGGGAGGGGAGGGGAGGGGGGCGGGGAGGCGGGGCTCAACCTCCGGTGAGAACTACAACACCTCAACCGCTCTGGCTGTTTGGGGGCTTCCCGGACCTCTCCAACTCGGCGACCTGAACAGAAATGGGAGAAGGCAGGAGAAACGCTGAAGATCTAGAAAGAAGTGGTCTCGGAAGCCTAGTACCGGGCAGATGGGCTCAATAAAGGTGTTTAGTGGTATTACTAACCCTTAACGAGCTCTCATTTTGTACCAGACACAATTCTAGACACTTTTATCTTTCTTGGGATCCTCACAACAGCTCTGAGCCAAATACCATCATTATCCCCATTTTACAGATGAGGAAAATGAGGCACAGGAATCCAAGAGGCTAACAGATAAAGCCTTAAGAATGAGGAACCTGTGGTTTAAGGTGGGGAAAGGGAAGAGGAAGCTCAGTGGCTTAGTTTCAGCGTCTTAGGGACACTATTTTCCTTGGCTCCCCCCTTCCACCCCTTCTTGGAGACTTTCAATGAGGAAACTGAGGTAAGAGCACCTGGGAGCCAGGGGCTAGGCCCTGGCTTCATAGTTCCGCAGCTGCCACTCTTCTCCCAGCAGAATGAGGTAAGTCGGGGCTCGGAATAGTCGCTGTGGGACAGAGGGAACTGGAGAAAGCAGGCTGGAACACCCTATAAAAATAAGCAACCGTGGGCCTTCTGATGGAGCAGAGCGTCAGAGCAGTGAAGACAAAGAGGCCCTTGTCCAAGGTGGGGAATTCACAACGACCACACACAAGCGTACACCTGAGCATGTGCACAGACACACACGGCACACACACGTGCTGCCCGCTACTCAGGCTGTTTATGCCCAGAGGCCTCTTCCATCTTGAAAGCCTGCAATTAGCCCGTGGACACCCAGGGCAGGGACACACAGCACATGGCAGTCACAGAGACATCCCATCACACGGGCCCAGGACCTCTCCACACCTGCAGTCTGCCTCCACCTCAGATCAAAAGTTTAGAAAAACAGCCCCTCCCAAGAAGGTGGTCATGCTGGCAGCCTAGGCTGAAAGGCCCTCTGTCCTGGCCAGGAGGGGCCGCAGCCAGGGTGTGGAGGGTGAGGGGCCGAGTTAGTAGGGTGGAGGGGGGTCCAGAGGTGGGTTGGACATTCTGGGGAGCTTCTGGCCCAGACTAGGAGGCTTCCACACCCACTAGGGCTCAGTGCCCCTCCTGCTCTCGGACCTGGAGCTCAGATCATCTACATCAGGCCACTGCCTAGGCCTAAGAATGGGCCAAGTGTAGGGGTATAAGGGTGAGCGGACGCCAGAGAACTACAGGACAAGTCTCTGTTCTCAGAGAGCTGGTTCTCTGGCTGAGAAACTGATAGAGATGGGCCTGGTGCTACAAGGAAGAAAACTCAGGCCCTGCAGGAGTCAGCCTAACAAAGATCCAAATCCTACCTCTGCTACTTGCCAGTTCTAGGGCTTTGGGAAACTTCTTGACCCCTCTGGACTTCTGTTTCCTCATCTATAGACTGGGTGGGATTATCATCTTGGCTTCTTGAAAAGAATAATGATATATTCTAAGAGTGGTGCATAGGGGCACCTGGATGGCTCAGTGGTTGAGCATTTGCCTTCGGCTCAGGTAGTGATCCCGGGGTCCTGGGATGGAGTCCCACACTGGGCTTCCCTCAGGGAGCCTGCTCTTCTCCCTCTGCCTATGTGTCTGCCTCTCTCTGTGTGTCTTTCATGAGTAAATAAATAAATAAAAAAATTTTAAGTGGTGCATATTAGGCCCACAGCACATAATAGCTGTTAAGAAAATGTAGTCTTTGGATGCCAATGACCATAGGGGGCACAAAGGACCAGACTGCTCCTGGAGGACTCCTTGGAGGAGAGGCTGGAGCTGGGGAGGCGAAATGCATGGGAAGAGGAGAGACTTTTTAGGTTTGTTCCAAAACCACATGCTTGGCTTTTGGAGGTGTTCAGAGCAGGCCTCTTGGAGAAAATGAGGCTGCTGAGGAGCCCGGAAGGAAAGATAAGACAGGGAGAGCTTGCCCAGTGGGGATCTAAGTGAGCAATGGCAGGGCTGGGAGCGGTTAGGATGCTTGTGGTAGGGGGGCGGACCCAAGGGGCCATGGTACTGGGAGATGACACTGGAAAAGTGGGAGCCAGGTTGGGGGTTGCCCACAGGCCAAGCTTGTGGGGTCCAAGGCAGGTGCATGAGGCAGCGAGCCTGGGAAGAGGTGAGAGCAAGGCAGTGATAGATCGATGTCAGGTTTGGAGGAGAAGGAGGTATGGGGAGAGCAGGCTGGCTGAAATGTTGGTGCTGTGAGGGTCACTCAGGTGGCTGCCTGTGTTGTCAGATGGCAAGTGACGAGGTCCCAAATGGGGAGGGTGCTTTGGGTAATGATGTCAGGAGGCTTGTGAAACAACATTAAAGTTGAAGATGGAATTGGGTTGCTGCATGAGAGAAGAGAGGTGCAGAATGGCCTCACCTGGTATATCTGAAAAGTCTGATCAAAGTGTGGTACATTTTCACATTGGAATATTATATAGCACAGAAAGGGAATGCATAAGAGCTGCTTGCATCCATGGGGTACAAAGTAAGCAGAAGAGAGAGAGTACTGCCGTTTACATAATGCTTGAAAACAAAGATAATAATGCCATATATCATGTTAGGGCACATAGGCGTGTAGCAAACAGTTAAATAATTTGTAGGACCAAGAGAACTAATCCAGGTCACTGCCTTTTTAGGGAGGGTGGGGGATGCAATGGGATGGGGTGCTCAGGGGGCTTCAAGCATACTGATAATAACTCAATTTTGAGCTGGAGTGGGGGCACAGGAGTCCATCCTCTTGCTCCCTGTATCTTTTGTTCAGCTAGAAGATTTTATTTAAAAACAAACAAAAAGGGGCACCTTGGTGGCTCAGTCGGTTAAGTGTCTACCTTCAGCTCAGGTCATGATCCCAGGGTCCTGGGATTGAACGCCTCCTTATCAGGCTCCTTGCTCAGCGGGGAGTCTGTTCCTCCCTCTCCCTCTGCCCACCCCTGCTTGTGCTTGTTCTCTCTCTCTCAAATAAATAAATAAAATCTTAAACAAATAAAGACTGATTGCAAGATTTGGGTCCTGGGC
This sequence comes from Canis lupus baileyi, assembly GCF_048164855.1. Lineage (NCBI taxonomy): Eukaryota > Metazoa > Chordata > Mammalia > Carnivora > Canidae > Canis > Canis lupus. The sequence goes on along the minus strand of NC_132844.1, from coordinate 62,265,768 downwards.
CACAGAACTCTCATCATTGCAACCCCTCTGGGCTAAGATAGGGCCAAGAAAGAAGTCAAATGCTGGGCTTTCCAAAGCAGGTGGGACTTTGTGCTGCCCCCATGCAGAGGGTCTGGGGAGAGAGACAGAGAAAGAGAGAGAGAGAGAGAGAGAGAGAGAGAGAGAGACCTTCCTGGCTGGAGCACATCTGGGCTCACATCTGGCTCTAGGGCAAGAGGCACAGCTGTGAAAGAAGGTAGACATGGTCAAGGGGCAAGGAGGAAGAGCCAGGAAGGAGGGCAGTCCTCAGGCAGTGATGGGGCTCCAGGGTCCATGGTTGGCAGGCCTGAGAGACCTCCGACCACCTACCACCATGGGCTTGGCAATGGGAGGCCTCTGACACCCTAGGACAGCAGTTTCCAAGGACAGGGATGAACTAAGGAGTCAGTGTGTGGAGTGGAGATGGAGGCAGAGGTGTGGTCTCTTTTAAAGGAGTTTAGTAGCAAGGGGAGAGAGGGGACCCCCAGAGGCACAGAGGAGGGGGACATGGCATGGAATGCCAAGAAAAGGTTTTCTTACTGACTTGCTCAACTGTAATGATTTTGTGTATTGTTAAGTATTTTTAAGCAGGGGAGACGGCAGAAAAAGATCAAACCGTATACTCCCCAGTGTATGTGTGTGAGAGCACACCCTCCCTCCTCCACCAGACTCCGTGATTCTCAGTCTCCTTCCTCATTACTCATTAGCTCCCCCAGGACCCAGGCCCAGCTGCTCAGGAAGACCGGAGAGTCTGGAAACAGTCATGAGACTTATGTCCGGGGCAAGGAGTGGAGTGGGAGTCCCATCCTATCCCATTCCAGAACAGAGGCCTGGGTCTGGTCCTGGCCCGATGACACTCAAGAGGAGAAGGGGAGACTGGGCACACAGTGGGCCAGGGAGGCTCTGACACACACACTACAAGGAGGGAGTCCTGAGGTGAATGGGAGAAAGGGAGCAGGACAGAGGGAGGAGTGGGGCTGGGCAGCCATTGGAGTGAGGCCTCCCACCTACTTCAGCCCTCCCCCCCATCGCGCTCACCACCCCCACCCAGCTGCCATTCACTCCCCTTTCTCTTCTCTCACCATCTAACACCTTCTTTATCCCTGCTTGCTTCCGGCTTCCCAAAGAACACTTGGCTGTGATTGACTGTTCCCAGACATCCTTTCCCACAAGCTGCTCTGGTCTCATGCTCACCATCACCCCAGGCTTGAACCAGGCCCAGCTGGGCTTCTTGATGTTGCCTCCATGCCAGAGAGTCACCCCAAACTGGCCCACTTATCCTCCACTACCAGAGCAAACACAGTGGAGCGACAAATCTTTACTGAGCCCCATTATGCCCAGGGCTGGGTGCTAAAAGCATAGCTAGGCATGGATCCTGCCCTCGGGGGGCTGACACAGCTCTGATACATGGAGCAGTAAAATAAGAAATCAAGATAAGGCACCATGCAAAAGAGCATATTCTCCTCTGGCCGGCAGCAAATTCTTGGTATAGGGACAGTCTTTCTGTTTTGTTTGTTTTGTTTTAAAGATTTTTTTTTTAAGATTTTATTTATTTATTCATGAGAGACAGAGAGAGAGAGGCAGAGACAGAGGCAGAGGGAGAAGCAGGCTCCTCACAGGGAGCCCGATGCAGGACTTGATCCCGGAACTCCAGGAGCCCTGAGCCAAAGGCAGATGCTCAACCACTGAGCCACCCAGGAACCCCAAGATGGTTCCTTTTATAACACTTTCAAGGAGTTCAATTGTTAAAAAGATCTTACAAAATTGTTATTAATATGGTAACAACAAAGCCAGCAGCATAGACAGATAATGAAGCCCAGCTATAAAGTCAATCATTCAGACATCGGACGTTTATTGAGAACTTACCAAGCTAGGCCCTGAAGTACCAAATGACCAAGACGTAGTCCCTCCCCTCGAAGAACCCCAAAGAGAGGCAGATACATAAGCAGAGACAGCTTTCCATTTAAGTTTGGGAACCTAGAAAGGATGTGCACGATCTCCCTGGGTAGCAGGGAGCTATGGGTCAGAGGTCACATTTGAGCTGAGTCTAGAGAAGTGCATGGGCCTAGTGAAGAGAGTCAAAGGGCCAGGGGGCGGTCAATGTATTCAGAGTGACCACGCCCAGCAGAATTAGGCCCCAAGAGGCAGATTGGAGTCATATGCTGGAAACTTGCTTGCCCAACTCAGAAATTTGGACTTTTTACTCTAGACAAAATATATGTGAGCAGGGAGTGACAAGCCCATGGCGGGTTGTTTGGTTTGGTTTGGTTTGGTTTGGTTTGGTTTGGTACATTCATTCAGCCTGGGTGTGAGAAGGTAGACCTGGGTGGTATCTGGGAAGAGAGAGGGAAGGAAAGGGGAAGGCCCCCAGAAAGGAAGTAGGAAGAAGCTGAGATGTTCCACAGACAGGAGGCAGGAGACAAAGGGGCAAAGGAGGCCCTGTGGTTTCCCCCGGAGTTAAGAGAGTAGCAGAAGCTCGGGCAAAAGTCAGGAGAGGTGGACAAGGAGTTTATCTGGGTAGAAGGTGAGGGATTGGTCAGGGTTTGGTTGAATTTGAGGTAACCACAGAAAATCCAGTAGGCGCAATTTGTAATTAAAGATCGTAGATCAAGCTCATGCATTTCTCTTCAAGCTCACTGAAGCCCTGCTAAACAATAGTAAAGAAACTTTTTTTTATCTTTCTTTTTTTTTTTTTTTTAAGGTGTGGATTTATAGAAACAAATAGAACAAGGCAGAAGAGGACAGTAACACGTTTTGGAGGTTGGAGAGAGGATGGCAGAGGAATCTGAGTCCTGAGCCAGCAAGGACAAGGAGAGCTGAGAGGCACCCAGCTGGAATCATGGGCCTCCCCACTCAGGCCCAGGGATCAGTGGCCAGCAGGATTACCTCTAGAAGTAGGGGTAGGAGTGATTTTTTTTAAATAAACAAGTAAGTGGCTCCCAGGGGGTACAGAGGAAGAAGAGATCTTCAGGCAGAGCACAGAGGATTTTTTTAAGGCAGTGAATTTCTGATGAAGGATAGTGGGAAGAAAGGCAGGCAGGAACAAGGGGCCTGGGGCACCCTAAGAGGAAACCAGCCTTAAAAGGATTTTACCCCACCCTGAAAGGAGACCTCCACTCTTTCCCATGTGATAGGTGGGATGATCATGACCAAAACCTGATTGGGTGACAGGCACAGGGAGGGTTAATCAGATCAAAACAGCCCAAGGAGCCCATAAAAACTCTTAGACTTAGAAACTCTGTGGCAAGCCTCTCGAGTCCCCTCCCTCCTCGGGAGCTGTGTGCCATCACTTTGCTATTGCTCAATAAACCTTGCTTTGCTGCCTGCCACTCTGTCCCACCTCTTCCTTCTTCAAAGCGGCGTGACCAAGAACCACATGCATCGACAGAGAAGAAAATCCTGTAACACTACTCTGTATGAGACTCTAGTGGTGGATACATATCTTTATACATTTGTCCAAACCCATAGAATGTACACCACCAGGAGAGAGAACCCTAATGTAAACTATGGATTTGGGGTGACTATGATATGACAACAAAGGTTCCCTGATTGTGACAAATGTACCACTCTCATAGGGGATGTTGATAGTGGGGAGGTTGTGGGGGCGGGCAGGGGATATATGGGAACTCTCTATACTTTCCCCTCAGTTTTGCTGTGAATTTAAAACTGCTCTAGAAACTAAAACCTGTTATTAAAAGCCAAAAGCACAACACAATAAGCGAGTAAACAACAAAGTGAACAAGTAGAAAATCAGTTTAATGGGCAGTTAGTCCTCCAGTCCTCCTCCCCCACCCTAAGCAGGCAGGTCCTTTCCCTGCCCGGTCCCGTCAGAGACCATGGGAGATGCATATTCTGGAGTGGGTGAGACAGAGGGTCTTTGGGCTGGGGGACACTGACATAGTTAAGGCAGGGACATCACAGGGGAATTAAGTGTAAGACTCTGACATCACGGTTTCTAAAGACCAGGGTAGCGAAGGCTCACCCACCTGCACAGAGCTTTGAGAGTCCCATTCTTCAATAGAAATGCAAGGATCAATACACATATGAGGAAAGTAATATGAAAAAAGAGAGAGCAATCAAAACAAGCAGACAAAAGCAACTTGGAGAACTGTGCTATGCAAAGAAAAGAAGAAAATTTTAAAGTCATTTTTTCTCAGAAAAAGATGATATTGCACTCATGAAATAGGAAGACATGCTAGGGGCACTCAGCTAGCTCAGTCCATAGAGCATGCAATTCTTGATCTCGGGGTCATGAGTTAGAGCCACACATTGGGCATAGAGATTATTTGAAAGAAAGAAAGAAAGAAAGAAAGAAAGAAAGAAAGAAAGAAAGAAAGAAAGAAAGAAAGAAAGAAAGAGAGAGGGATCCCTGAGTGGCTCAGTGGTTTGGCGCCTGCCTTTGGCCCAGGGCGTGATCCTGGAGTCCCGGGATCGAGTCCCGCATCGGGTTCCTGACATGGAGCCTACTTCTCCCTCTGCCTGTGTCTCTGCCTCTCTCTCTCTCTCTCTCTCTCTCTCTCTCTCTATCATAAATAAATAAATAAATCTTAAAAAAAAAAGAAAGAGAAAAGAAAGAAAGAAAGAAAGAAAGAAAGAAAGAAAGAAAGAAAGAAAGAAAGAAAGAAGAAAAAGAGAGAAAGAGGAAGGGAGGAGGAAGGGTGTTTAAAAAATAGAAAGAAAACATGCTATAAGAGTAAACATTTGGAGAACAAAATGAGGTCTTAGAAATTCAAAATATAACAGAAATGAAAACAAACCAGAAATCTGGAAGTTAAAGATATCCTCCCCAAATGACAGCAAACAAAACAATGAAGGAAAACAGAAAAGAAAATGAAATTAGAAGTCCAGTTCAGGTGGACCGACATCTAGCTAAAAGGAAATCTAGAAAGAGAGAAAATCCCTAAAAAGGTAAATGAAACGGCATTTCCCAGGATTGAGTGACATGAGTTTCAAACTAAATAGGCCAAAGAGTTCATAAAAAAGTGCCCTCACCAGAGCACATCCTCATGGAATGTCAGAACACCAGACACAAAGAGAAAATCCTACCAACCTTTAGAGAGAAAAATCAAGTCATGTTAAAGAACTGAAACTCAAAATAGCATTGGTTGTTCAACAACACTGTTGTAGAAGATAATGGAGTATTTGTTGCCTTTGAAGTTCCAAGAGAAAATTATTTCCAACCTAAAATTCTATCCCCTGCCAGACTACTAATTAAGTGTGGGATAAAAAATGCGTCAAGACATGCAAATGATCCAAAAGCTGCAATTCCGGTTTATTGCTTGCCACAGTGGGAGGGAAGAGGATGTGTTCCACCATCCCAAGAAAAGGAACACAGAAGGACAGCATCAGAGAGTGGTTAGCAGCCCATGTCAGGAGTAGAGGGCAGCCAGGCTGCCAGGGGACATCAAAGGGCTCTGGGAGAGATCTCTTCAAGAAGATAAAATGCATAGGATACCTAAAATTTGAACCTATTGTGATGAAAATCTGTGCCACTGATTTGGGAAAGATTTGGGGGATGAATCACTAATATATATAAAGAAAACTAAGCAAATAAAGAAGGACCATTAACTGTGGAGGGAACAAAATGTTGCAAAAAGCTAAATAATGTGGTACATGGTTTGGCTAGAAATAATATTTCATCATAAGAGTGAAAACACTGAACCCCGATCTAAATAAGAGGATGATGTAACCATGAACCATACTGGGAGGATGGGGAGACAGGCAGCATTCTGGGGGATGGTTATATGGAGACAGTGGCTGAAAGAGAGTTCAATCTACACCTTATAAGGTGAGACCTTAATTGGTACCTAAAACTGAAAAATCCAGAAGCAGCAATGCACATCTCCTTTATACAGATATGATGCCCAAACTCAAAGGAATCATCTAAAAGAAATGAGAGAGGCAGAGCGTGGGGAGTGGGAAGAGGAGGCCGGGAGGCCAGGAGAGTGCCACGAGACCTTTTCTTAACAAAGCTACTAGAACAAGCTGATGCTTTCAGCTATAGTGTGTAGCCCTCTGGGTTATAATTCCATGCTTCTCCATCTGCCTTCTTCTAGAAGGTGAGTTCTACAAGGACAGGGCCCAGGCCCCACTCGTCTTGTTGCCCCAGCATCTAGCCCAGTTCTGGTCCGACAGCAAGCCCTCAATTACATGTTTGTGGAATGAATCATGGTAGGTTCAAGCTGGGAGGGAACTTTCATTTAGAGTCTGTCATTTTACAGGTTGGAAAACAGGAGCCCACAGAGAAGAAACGATGTGATCCCCAGTGAGTGGCAGCTCCAGGGCCATGCTGTCAACCTCTGGATCCTCTGTCCACTGCTCCTGCAACACCAGGGGCTGCCTTCTCCTCTGCATAGAAGCGACAGTTCCGACAGTTCCGGGAGCTCTCTCTGGGAAAGGCTTTAGAGAGGAGCAGGAATGTGGAGAGGGAAGACAAGCCACCCAGGAGCAGGAGATGTGAGTGAAACCTGCTCCTCAACAGTCAGGAAGCTACAGAAAGGAGTTTGCAGAAAAAATGGCACATTTCCACCACCTTTTTAAAAAAGATTAATTAATTAATTAAATTTATTTATTTATTTATTTATTTATTTATTTATTTATTTGAGAGAGAGAGCAAGTTCACAGAGAGAGAGGGAGAAGCTTCCTACTGAGCAGAGAGACAGGTGTGGGGCTCCATCCCAGGACGCTGGCATCACGCAATGCTAGGATCACACAACACTAAGATCGTGTGACCAGAGCCAAAGGCAGATGCTTAACCCACTGAATCACCCAGGCACCCACATTTCCACTATCTTACCTGTGAGCAAAAGCAACCACAAAGGGCGCTCTGTGCTGCCTTCCAAAGAGTGCCAAGTGCATGGACAGGAGGCGGGGATGAATTTGCACCTAGGTCACTACTGCCGGTGAGTTCTGAAAAATGTGGCCTTTGCTCTCTGCAGCCTCCAGAGAAGAAGGCAGGACCAGACAGAGGTGGAGAGCAACAGTCCACAGCCCCTGTGGCGCCACGCCACCCTTCTCATCTCTGCCTGCAACCCCGGCAATTGCACCAAAACGTCCCCACCTGGGCATTAGTACATTCATACGAACAGTAAATTCATACAAACCCCTAGCCTAACTCCGAATCCCAGTGTGGGCTTAGCAAGTCCACCCTGCTCTCAGTGCCGGAGGAATTATTAGCATCATTAAGGGGCACCTTGTCCTTCCCCTCTCATCCATCAAGGACAGTGTCCAGCACCCAGAGGGGAGGGGGATCTCAAGTCTAACCTGTGACCTGAGGAGGATGTTTGGCAGGATGCCAGAGGGTGATATAAGGAGGCAGGAGGGAGCAGTGTGTTGGAGGGAGAAGCAGCAGCTGATATTCTCTCCAAAGGGACTCTGCTCTGACGCCCCTGCTCGTGGACTTCAGCTCCGTGCCAGGGAAATGCACGGGGCAGGGGCAGGAGGCTCTCACTGGGCAGCAGGAGGCTGGCCGTGTGGAGCCCCAGGTTGGCGAGCTGGCCGAGCCACGAGACCTTTTCAGACATGATATCCGGTTGGGACTCTGTGAAGCCTGGTGGTATCTCAGGCAGGGGACAGGGTATTGTCTGCCTGGGTCAAAGAGCTCCTGGCCATGAAGCCCCTTCCTCCAAGAGCTCTTGGAGCCACACACCCCCCACAGCCCCAACCCACCCCCTTACCCCCCAGTGCAGAACCCAGTCTCCCCAGTGCATTCCATCCCCCGCTGGTCCTCATTTGCCCTCCTGCACTCCTGCCGTGGCAGCAGGATGAGCCTGTGGGGGGAGTGAGGCGGCCAGCACCGTTTCTCCCTCCCTCCGACATGAGAACCTGGGTCCTTCCCTGGACTCCTAGCCGTCCCCTTGTCCTGCTGAGCTTGGAGTCAGACAGACTTAGGGCCAAATCCACATTCCACCGCTTTTTAGCTGTGAGACCGGGAGCCAGGTGGTTGCCACCCTTCTAGGCCTGGCTTTTCTCAGCTGCTAAAGGGGACATTATCCTGGGGATGTTGTGAGGATTAAATAAATAACATGAGCAAGACATTCAGCTGCACTTGGCACGTGTTTCAGTCGTCTGTCGCTGAGTAAAACCCACTCCAAAATGTAGTGGCTTAAAACAAGAGCTATTTATGATGTCTCACGATTCCCGGGGCTCAGCTGGGCAGTGGTGGCTGGGCTCACTCATTTGGCTGCATTCAGCTGGCAGTTCAGCTGGGGTGGCCAGAGCAGGTGGGCCCTGGCTGGACCTCTTTCTCCAGCAGGATGGGTTTCTTGTGTAGTGGTCCAGGGCTGTAAGAGTGCAGGCTGGAACTTGCGCAGCATCACTTCTGGAGCATTCTACTGGCCAAAACAAGTCCCAAGGCCAGCCCAAGAACCGAGGAGGGGGTTGATAGCTCTTGTTTCCTGGCAGGAGGAGCAACATGGTACAGGAATGGGAGAAATTGTTGGGGTGGTGTCTTTGGAAACAGTACACCTGGCACATAGCATTAAAGCAATGGTAGAGGGGGAATGGTGGGACCTCGGCATGCCCATTCGGATTAGAACCCTCTTAGAGTCTGGCCCAGAGAAGTGTTTCCCAGACAATGAGGGCTGTATCTCTGGCATCCTAGAGATGATTTGATGGACCTGGGCATGGCAAAAAGTAATTTTGCATTTTCAGTTCTTTTGCGATCTTTTGATACCATCAAAGAGAAAGATCCCAACCCAGTGCTAGCTTGCCTCTAACACCTCTCTGACCCTGGCCGTCTCTGGCTGGGCAGCATCTGGCAAGCAACAGTATTTAGCTAGACTCTAATATGTTACTTTGTTTCCTCTGTATTTATTTTTATAATTGCCGGGTAATACAGGCTTTCCATTCCTGAGGATGATAGGGAGTTGGCTGACGTAGAGAGCCAGAGAGCTAAGAACCTAGGCTGCAAACTCTCCCCTAAAAACCCCCTTTCGGTGAGTCTGTTGTCCCCAGAGGGAAAGTCAGTATCCCCGGGAGCCCCCATCTTTAATCTGTACTCCTTACCCCCTTCACCCATCAAAATTCTCCCCCTCAACGTAAATTCTACTCCCTACAGAAGTTCCCAGACGTCCTCACAGGCCTCTTCCAGAAACTTCTCTGTACTTACTGTTCCCAAACACCCTCCCCATTTTCTACAACCAGGCAGTATGGTGCAATGGGAAGCACCTGGTCCTGAGGCCAGACCACCTGGGGGACGTCCTAGGTCTATCACCTGTCAGACAGTTGAACCCTTCATGTTTGCAGCCCAGGGCAAGAAAGCAAAGGAGGCCCCCAAATTCTATTATCTTGACAGTTAAACATTACAAATAAACTTACCAAACCATTACATAAAATAATTTCCAGCTTCCTAGGCTGACAAATACATTTTCCTTATAACCAAAGATTTGTGTGTGTGTGCAGACACAGGGGTATGGTTTTCCTATGATGAAAGACAGAAAAATATAAAAATGACTGAATTTAATTAATAATGTAAATGTATGGGAGTTCTTCTGATAGGTTGGCAATGTTTGGATGAATAATCAATAATCAATTCATGAATTATTATATATTTTTCTATAACATTTACATTCCTTGCTCTAATTTCAGTAGGATCACCAATTATATTTCTATAATTGATTCTCATGTAATTGTTTTATTGACAGTAGTGCTATGACAGATTAAAAAGTAAAATGTAATTGTGCTCTAAGTATACATTTCAATATATTTTATTATAAGCACTTTAAAATAAATGTAACAATTTTTAAACTTTAAATTATTTAGATTCTTTAACTTTTCTTATTTTTAAGATATTCAACATGATCAATTGTAATTAAAAAGGGAAATAATAAGATATAACTGATGAACACCAACCAATGATTTGTCTGTACATGAATACCACACTATAATTTTATAATAAATTTTGAAATAGGTTAGTGTAATTCTTCCTAATTTTTACTTCTTTTCGGATTTGCTTTGGCTGTTCTGTCTGTAGATTGCCTTCATTGTCTAAAGATATTTTCACTAAGTATAGAATTCTGGGTTTGACCGTTTCTTTTCCTTTCTTTCCTTTCTTTCCTTTGTTTCTTTCTTTCTTTCTTTCTTTTTGGGTCTCAATTGTCCTGTGGCTTGCGTAGTTTTGCATGAGAAGTATGCTGTCGTTCTTTTCCTTTGTTCCTCTGTATGAGATGTGCCCTTTTCTCTCTGGCTGTTTATACAACTTGCCCTTTATCACTGGTTTGCAGCAATTTGCTTATGTGTCTTCATGTGGTTTTCTTTTCTTTTTTTTTTTAAGATTTTATTTATTCATGAGCATACACAGAAAGGAGAGAGAGAGAGAGGCAGAGACACAGGCAGAGGGAGAAGCAGGCTCCATGCAGGGAGCCCGACGTGGGACTCGATCCCAGGTCTCCAGGATCATGCCCTGGGCTGAAGGCGGCACTAAACCGCTGAGCCACCTGGGCTGCCCTTCATGTGGTTTTCTTTATGTTTCTTCTTCCTGGTTCATTGCACTTCTGGAATCTATTGATTTTCTCTTACATTAAATTTGGAAATTTGAGGGAGGGGAGAAATTATTTTATTTTACTTAATTTTTTCATCATGATAAATGTGCTTTTTAATCCCCATCCCCTATTTCCCCCATCTCCCACTCACCTCCCCTCTGGCAACCATCAGTTTATTCTCTATTGTTAAGAGTCTGTTTCTTGGTTTCTCTCTCTTTTTCCTTTGCTCCTTTGTTTTGTTTCTTAAATCCATAGATGAGTGAGATCATATGGTATTCGTCTTTCTCTGACTGACTTATCTTGCTTAAATTTGGAAAACTTTTGTCCATTTTTCTTCAAATATCTTTGTCATCTCCTTGCCCTGATCTGGGTCTCCAATTACTCATATGTTTGATTTCTGGATATTATCTCAAATGTCATTGATCCTTTATTTATTTTTTTCACGTTTTTACCTTCTCTCTGGGCTTTATTTTGGATATTTTATATTGCTGTATCTTCAAATTCACTGATCATTTCTTCTACAGTATCTAAATATGCTTTTAATCACATACAGTGTTTTTTAAAATTTAAGATAGATATTTTTAATTTATGGAAATCTCTTTTGGATCTTTTTAATATTATTTTTATAGTATTTTTCTCCTCATATGTTCATATGTTTCTCAAAATTCTTGAACACATGAGGCATATGAGGCATATTTATATTATTTCTTTCAATGTCCTTCTCTGCTAACTCCTTCAACTCTTCATTTCTGGGTTTTTCTATTGAGTGATTTTTCTCCTGATTGTGGGTCATACTTTCTACTTCTTTTATATATAAAATATATATTTTTTCTATGTTTATGTGATATCTACACCCAACACAGGGCTCAAACTCCCAACCCAAAGATCAAGAGTTACATGCTTTACCAACTGAACCATTGTGCCCCATACTTTCTACTTCTTTGTATGTATTTTGTTGTTTGTTTGCTCTTTATCGGATTGACGTTTTTTCTATTCCTAGTCTTCTGTAAGTTTTTATTATGAATGAATGTTGAATTTTGTTTAATATGCTGAATTAAATTGATTGGTTTTCAAACATTAAACCAACGTTGCATTCCTGAAATATACCTCACTTTATCGTGATGTATTATCTTTCTTACATGTTGTTAGATTTGATTTGCTAAAATTTGGTTAGAAATTTTGCAACCATGTTGAGGAATATTGGTCTGTGGTTTGATTAGATGCTAGACATTGTGAATCTTCCATTGCTGAGTGTTGGAGTTTGTTGAATTCCTTTAAATAGTATTGGACTTTACTCTGGCACATAGTTAACATACTTGGAATAAGTTGTATACTTTTGAGGCTTGCTTTTAAGATTTTTAGGATGGATATAGAGTAGCTGTTAGTCTAAGGTCAATTTAGACCTCTACTAAGGCAATACCCTTCTGAGAACTGTACCCCGTGTATTACAAGGTCTTTCTACTCTGCCTTTTGGGAACACAAACTAATCCCTGCCCTGTGTGAGCTACAGGCATAGCTCTGCTTCCAGTGACTCTTTCCCTAGCCATTCCTTTCATGTATGTATAAATCAGTACTCAGCCAAAGATTCAAGACACTTCTGCAAATCTCTGGATATATGTTCAGCTTCCCCTCCCTGGGACTCTGCCCTGTAAATTCTAGCACCTTGGCCTCTTGAACTCTAAATCTGTCTTCTCAATCAGCAAGACATCCAAGCTCTACTTGGATTCCCTTCTCTCTGCACTGAAGCCTGCAAACTGCCTCAGGCAGTGAGCTGGGGTAATTACAGGGCTCACCTCATTTTTTTTCCCTTTTCAGGGGATCATAGTCCTGAGTTGCCTTTGTCCAAAGTCTGAAAATCATTGTTTCATATATTTTGCCTGGAGTAAAGTATTTTAGGGCATGAGAGTAAATCCAGTCTCTTTCACTTCATTATGGCCAGAAACTGAAATCTTGTTCCGTTAATAAATTTATTTTTTTGTGTGGTGATGACTATGCAGAGCCTTCTAAGATGCAGATCTCAGGTCTGAAGCCCCATTGTCTACATCTAAAAGCAGTATTAACTAGATGTGTCACTTTGGGCCAGTTACTAATCCTCTCTTGCCTCTGTTTAGATTATTGTCAAGCAGAGAAGACAATGACAATATTGATTCTAAGGGTCATTGTGAGAAATTGGTAAGATTTTATAAGCTTAGTACCTAAAACGGTGCCTGGCACACAGTGAGTGGGTGTTCTGTAAATGCGGATTCTCTCAGGGACAATCGGATCACCTAATCCAGGCTCCCTCAATCCCCTCTCACCTTTGCTCAGAGAAAGAGGAGTTCTTCTTTATTTTTCCTAAGGCCATCATATCCCCTGGATGATGAAGTAAAAAGACCTTTTATGATTATACTTTCTCCTCATTGACTTCTTTCCCCCTGATTTTTCACCCTCTCTCTTTCCACAGACTCCTTTCCCTCAGACTAAAACATATTCCTGTCTACTGCCTTCTAAACACAAACAAATAAAAACATTCCCTCTTCCCTACCTCCCCCTTGAGCTCCTTTCCTCTGGCTTTATTTCTTTTCCCTGCCAACTTTCCTGAAAGAGGGCTCTGTACTCTCCACTTCTACTCCTCACCTCATGCTCACCCGACATCTCTCCACACCCTGCTCGGCTCACACACCACCCTCTCACAAAGCCCAGGCAACCTTCTAGCTGCAGTGGTCACATCTTAATCCTCACTCCACCTAACCTCGTTGGAGAACTTGACAGTGGATGAATCTTCTTCTTAGGTCAGGGCCTCTACGATTCTATCCAAAATGGCCTTTGGACCCAGACAAGCAGATTCACTGACAGAACCAGGAGCTTATGGGGCCAAAGAAACATGCCCGCCCTTCTAGAACACCAAACTTGTCTTCATGGCCACACTCTGGGTACCCAATATTTAGGAATTCTTTGCCCAAAGAGTCCTAGGCCCACTTGCAGAGTCTGCAAGGGCTTCTTCCCTCAGTTTGCCCTCTTAAAGGGTGGATCATGACTACCACATGCACTCTGGGCCTGAGGGGTGATCAGTGGCACTGTTGGCAGGTGGAGAGCATGAGCAGAGCTTGGCTGTATGGCTGGAATGTGCAACGCATGCTAATGTGAGACCCTCACTCTGCAGGAGAAGCTAAAGGGTGAAAAGAAAGGTGGCAGGCTGTGAGCCAGGGGCCATTTGTGTATTCTCCTGCCCTGCAAATGGATAAGGGTGGGTTTGATTCTGCCCTCTGGCTCTCCTGCAGGTCCCTGACCATTTTTCCCTGTCTCCTTCACTGACTTTGCTCTCATGTCCATCTTCCTGAAAGAGGCTTCCCAGGAGCCAGCTTTCGACCTCCATGCTCTTCCTCCCCCTGCCCATCTCTCCAGCATTCTCTGTGCAGTGAGATAGTTCAGCATCTATACACCTGCCTCTTCCTTCAGATGTGAGGTCCTGGAAGAAAGCCTCCCCTGTTACCTTGGTTTCCCTAGCATGGAGTTCACGGGCACCCACAGGTGCTCCATCAATATCTGTTGAATGACAAAGTGAATGAATGAGTGCAGCTCACTCACTCACAAATTCATTCTGTGAGGCTAGTATTTCCTCAGCTGATGTGATGAAAAGACTAAGCAGGAGCTCTGCAGTTAGACTCATAACTAGATGTGCTCTAGGGTAGGTCATTCAACTGCTCTGTGCCTCAGTTTATTCTTCTGCAAAATGAGGATAATAATAGTACTTACTCATTTAGGATGTCATGAGGAATAAGAGGGCAAACACACAGGCCTCCACTTCCCTTCCTCTATACCTGTGCTTGTCCTGTTTGTCCTCCCCAGAATGCCACTGGCATCATCCCTGTTCTTCATGACCCAGCTTGAATACACCACCTCCTTGCAGCCTTCCCAGATTCCCACAGCCTTGTGTTGCCTCCCCAGCTAAACAACCATGACATGCTGCCCAAAGACCATAGTCCTACCCTGCTCCCAGATTCTGGTTATGGCTCTATGCCCCACTCTCACCACCATAGAAAGCTTCTGGAGGGCAGGGCCTCAACCGTTGGTGCTTAATGAATGCTTAGTGAATGAATGAATAAATGAACGAACAAACGAATGCATGGTTGTAGGATGTTTCAGACACTCTGATAATATGCTGATACATCTATAAGAATTGTTTTTTTTTTAATTTTTTTTAACTTTAATTTATTTATGATAGTCACAGAGAGAGAGAGAGGCAGAGACACAGACAGAGGGAGAAGCAGGCTCCATGCACCGGGAGCCCGATGTGGGATTTGATCCTGGGTCTCCAGGATCGCGCCCTGGGCCAAAGGCAGGCGCCAAACCGCTGCGCCACCCAGGGATCCCAAGAATTGTTTTTTAGAGGGTCTTGGACTGAGGTGAGGCTGGCCCTCAAGAAATGAGAGTTTTTTTGGTTGTGGTTATTGCTAGCAAAAACTGAGCACGCAAGGAAAGAGGCCAGTGAGCTGATCCATTTGCAGTTAGCAAGGAAAGATTTCTGATTGAGGGCTCTATCTCCGCTTTCAGCCCCCACGTGTGCTCTGTGGGTCAGAGATCAAACACAGGTGTCATGGAGGTAAACTCATGTCAGGGCTGCCTGCTTTTCTGGGGCCCGAGGCCCCTCCTTCCATCTTCAAAGGTGGCAATGGTAGGTCAGTAGGTCAGCCAGTCGAGTCCTTCTGCTGCCATCTCTCCGACCTTCTGTCAACACATTGTGTATCTGCTCTCTGATCACAGCCAGGAAGGTGTCTTTGCTTGGAAAGATTTGTGTGACTAGATTGGCCCACCTGGATAACCCAGAGTCATCTTCCCATGTCAAGGCCATACCCTTTAGCGCAACTGGCAAGCCCTTTCACCATGTAAGGTAATCCATTCAGACATTTCTGGGACATCTTCTGGAGGGACATCATGATTCTGTCTAACACAGTCCTACAAGTTGTTTCCTGTGTGAGGACTGTCTAATCTCTTCAGAGTATCTTCCCATTGCCACCATAACAGCAAATCACGAGGTAGGGTTTAGCACATGACAGGCACTGTTCTAGGATTATTCATTTCTCTTTTTTTTAAAGATTTTATTAATTTATTCATAAGAGACACGGGGCGGGGGGTGCAGAGACACAGGCAGAGGGAGAAGCAGGCTCTATGCAGGGAGCCCGACGTGGGACTCGATCCCAGGTCTCCAGGATCACACTCTGGGCTGAAGGCAGCACTAAACTGCTGAGCCACCTGGGCTGCCCATAGGATTATTCATTTCTTAACCGATTCAGTCTACACAAATTCCTTATGAGGCACTCCCCCAACCCCCCACACCACTCCTTATGTGTGGGTTGTGCATGGTGACTTCCTTCCAAAAAGCACAGTCAGGAAGAGGTGGTAGGGAAACCTAACGAGCAGGCCCTCAGCCAAGTGATCCAGGGTGACATCCATAGTTGTGAATCACAGTGATCATATAAAATATTGACATGATATGATGAGAAGGGCACATCACCCCTGTGATCTTCTTCCCTCCCTTAAATCCATAACCCAAGTTTGATCATGAAAAAAAATCAGACAAATTCTACAAAGGGGCATCCTACAACATGTCTGGTTAGTACTCCTTAAAACTGCCAAGATCATCAAAAGCAAGAAAAGCCTAAGAAACTGTCGCAGCCAGGACAGGAAGCGCCTAAGGATACATTGACAACTAACTATGATGTAGTGTCCAGGATGGGATCCTGGCACATAGAAAGCACATTGGGTAAAAACTAAGGAATCCAAGTAAACCATGGGCTTTAGTTAATAACAATGTATTAATACTGGCTGATTAATTTTAACAAATGTTAACAATGGAAAAAACTGGCCATGATGTGTATGGGCAGTCTGTACTTGCTTTGCTATAAATCTAAAGTTTTCCTAAAAACCAGTCTCTTAATAAAAAATAAGTAAATAGTGGATCCCTGGGTGGCTCAGCAGTTAAGCGCCTGCCTTTGGCTCAGGGCGTGATCCTGGGGACCCGGGATGGAGTCCCGTGTCGGGCTCCCTGCACGGAGCCTGCTTCACCCTCTGTCTGTGTCTCTGCCTCTCTCTCTCTCTGTCTCTCATGAATAAATAAATAAAATATTTTAAAAATAAGTAAATAATTTAAGAAAACCCTACAAGATAGGGGGCATCGCCACCCCCATTTTACAGACAAGAAACAAAGGCACAAAAAGTAACTTGTCCTCTAAAATGGTAGGGCCAGCATTTGAATCCAGGTTTCTGCCTCTGAAGTTCGTACTCTTAGCCACCATGTTTTCCTGCCTCTCTAGGGGCTGTCTAATCTCCCCCGTCAGCCCAGAAGTCCCCCCAAAGTCAGGATCTGTCTCTTCCCTCAGACAAGGAGCAGGACTGTGCCTGCCTCCCTTGAGGGATAAGGACTATATTTTCTGCCAAACAGTACCAGCTCCTGGCCACTGGGCACATCCAGTGTAGACATTATGTCCTGCATTTGAGGTTGGGGGGGAGGGGATAGACCAGTGCTTTTCAAGCAGAGCGCTTTTGCTCCCCCAGGGAACATTTGGCAATGTCTGGAGAAATGTCTTGGATTGTCACACCTAGGGGAGTGATACTGCCTTTTAGTGGGTAGACAGCAGGGGTGCTGTTAAACATCCTGCAAGGCCCAGGACAGCCTCCAAAAACAGAGAATTATCTGGCCTCCAAATGTCAACAGCACTAAGGTTGAGAAACCCTGGGAGAGACCCCACTTCTTTTTTTTTTTAAGATTTTTTAAAAATTTATTTATTCATGACAGACACAGAGAGAGAGAAAGGCAGAGACACAGGCAGAGGGAGAAGCAGGCTCCATGCAGGGAGCCCGACGTGGGACTTGATCCCAGGTCTCCAGAATCACACCCCGGGCTGCAGGCGGCGCTAACCGGCTGGGCCACCGGGGCTGCCCGAGACCCCACTTCTAATACCATTTTTCTCAGCCAGTCATGTGTCCACCCTCGAGCGCCAATGTTTGATTTGGGAAATCCGGTCACCAGAAGTACAGTCGGGACCCTGCGGTGGAGAGCTCCACCCCAGGGAAGCAGGAAGGAGGGGCCAGCCCAGCACACCCCCCCCTCACCCTAGTCTACCTGACCTCCCCTTGGACCTTTTCGGCAGAGCCACCAGGATGCCCTATTTCCCGGGGCAGAAGGAAGTAACCAGCCCTGAAGAGGTCACGGCTGAGTCAGCCCCTCTTGGCCTCCACTCCAGGAGCACGTGGAGGCCAGAAGGAGGCATCCACGTTGTGCTCAGCACTTGCTTGGGGACAGCCAGACGGGCAGGCGTGACCAGGAGCGGGCAAGCGGTAGCTGCCGAGTCAGCCCTGTGCTTGCCCAGGGCCTTCCTGAGGCTTCCCAGGCAGGCATGTCACGGCAACTGGGTCCCTCGGGGCAAGTCAGGACTTTCTGGACCTTGGCTCCTTTGCATGTTAACAGTGGAGAACATTCACTCTATTGGCGAGAGGACAGAGTGGTTGGGGAAGAGCCTTTTGATTGAGCACTGAGTCAGGTACTGGTTCCAGGTGCCGGAGAAAGTGTGGTGAAAAAACAGCACCCCATCCTCAAAGAGGGCGGACTCGGTGAGGGGTGAAAATACAGGGGCAAACAGGGGATCTATTCTGAGTGTGGACCTAGGGTGTGCTGGTGCTTCTCCTCTTGGCTCTCATCCGCTGGCCTTCTGCGCTCTGCAGGTGCCTGAAGCCTAAAAACATTTCCCAAACTCCAGTTTGATTCTGCCAATGGGAAGAACTGGTAAGAGATGGAGAGAGAGAAGCAGCCTTACCTGCTTCTTCCACAGGTGATACTTTTTTTTTTTTTAAGATTTTATTTATTTATTCATGAGAGAGACACACAGAGAGAGGCAGAGACACAGGCAGAGGGAGAAGCAGGCTCCCTGCAGGAGCCCAATGTGGGACTCGATCCCAGGACCCCAGAATCATGCCCTGAGCTGAACGAAGGCAGACACTGAACCGCTGAGCCCCCACGTGTCCCCCGCAGGTGGCTCCTGAAGTGGCAGCAGTGGTGGGTCCTGGGGGAGGCACTTTGGCAGCAGCACTGGGCGTGTGGGCTGGTTGGATCTGCCCAGTGGCAGCCATTCCAGCCATAGCCAGGGCAGAGCTAGTAGCACTCCCAGCTGCTCAACGCCATCCGCAGGCTGTGGGTTCCAGACCAGGGATATTAGCAGCTTCCTAGCCTCTGAGCACCACCTCCTCCCTTCCAAAACATCTGTGACCAATCTCCCCTGTATTCAGTCCCTTTCTGCTTGAAGCACCTAGAATGGTCTCTGTTTTCCCAATTGGACACTAATTGATACAGATGATAATAAGTGAGATGATAAATGTGAAAATGCTCTGTTTCTTCTCACTACAAGGCCCAGAGCAGAAGGGAAACTCTCGGTGACTTTCCCCTTAGTAAGACTCTGGCATATTCCCACCCCTGCCCCATCAGCTGGACGGCTTTAGGCCAGATCACCTGCCACTCCAATGGGAGGCCATCTCCCCAATGGATATCTTCAGGGACCAGGATTCACAACCCCCCACTCAACACCCCCTTCACTTCTACTACCTCTTTCACCCCCTGCAGTCCTGTTTTATCCTCATGGCTATTAGAAGCACTTTCTGATTATCTGACTCAATCCCACTCTCTCTACTTTCCATCTGTTTTGCTTTGTCAGGTTGCCATCAAAGACTTAATAGCCTCAGAACAGGGCCATGGAGGAAGGTAAAATTCTTGCTCCCTACCTCCAAATACCACTCTGCCACTTCAGAGTGGTCCCCCAAATAATAATAACAAGGCGAATAATCTTAAATGAGGTTTCCTGGGAGTCCCTGCATCTCCCAAACCCCTGTTGGAAAAGCTTTGTTTATTTGAGGGGGAATTTTTGGAGAGAGTGCCCATAGCATTCATCAGATCGTCAAAGAAATATGGGCTCCAAGAAAGCTATAACCAGTAGGTTAAGACCAGTCTGTCAATCACATATATCCCTTTAAGACCAGTACCGCATTGCTCAAAGTGGGATTCAGGAAAGAACATCTGTTTACATTTACTTATTTTTATACCAGATTCGTTCTTATTTTCTTTTTGTCTCATCTTTTTACTTTTCTTTTTTTTAACTTTTACTTATGTACTTTTCAAGATTTTATTTTTCAGCAATCTCTATTGACCAATGCAGGGCCTGATCTCACGCCCCCGAGGTCAAGAGTCACATGCCCCACTGACAGCCAGCCAGGTACCTCCCCTTTTATTTTGCTGCTTTGATGATGTTTGTCATGTACATTTTCTATTAACAATAGCGCAGGTATATAATTTATCAGTCAATAGACACATGTCGGGATTGATATTCAACTTTTCTTAAAGATTTATTTATTTATTTATTTGAGAGAGAGAGAGAGAGAGCACACAAGTAGGGAGCAGGGGCAGAGGGAGAGGGAGAACAGACTCCACATTGAGCAGGGAGCCCGATGTGGGGCTCAATCTCAGGACCCAGAGATCATGACCTGAGCCATAGGCCTAACTCACTGAGCCACCCAGGTGCCCATATTCAACGTTTTGCATTGAAAAAGTTGCCCTGTCAATAGAGTTTGGAGGAAGCGGAAGGGCTCATATACCAGCTTTCACTGCAGTATTATCCATAGCAGCCAGGAGACAGAAACAACCTGAGTGTCCATCAAATACATGGATGAGTAAATAGAACGTGGTCTACTATCCATACACTGGAATATTTGCCATAAAAAAAAAAAAAAACACCTGAAGCTGTGATACACGCTACCACATGGCTGGACCTTGATATTATGCTAAGTAAAATAAGCCAGGCACAAAAAGACCAATCTTGTATTCCACTTACATGAAATATCTAGAATCAGCAAATGCATAAGAGACAGAGAGCATACTGAAGGTTTTCATGGGTTCACGGGGAAGAAGGAACTAGGAGTATTATGTGTTGAATTGTATCTCCCCAAAATGATGTGCTGAAGTCCTAACCCCTGGTGCCCCAGAATGTGGCACGATTGAGAAATAGGGTCTGTGTGGACTGAACCAGGTGGAGGTCATGAGGGTGGGCAGCCCTAATCCAATATGACTGGTGTCCTTATAAAAGGAGACATTTTTATCTCATTTGTTTTTATTGAAGTTCAATTTCCCAATATATAGTATAACACCCAGTGCTCATCCCATCCCAGACAGGCTCTCCTCAGTGCCCGTCACCCAGTTACCCCAACCCTCTTTCCACCTCCCCTTCCACAACCCTTTGTTCGTTTCCCAGAGTTAAGAGTCTCTCATGGTTTGTCTCCCTCTCTAAGTTTTCCCACTCAGTTCTAAAAAGGGACATTTGGACACAGAAACACACATACACAGAGGGAAGATGATGTGAAGACAGGGAGAAGGCAGCCATGTGACTGGAGTGATGTGTCTATAAGCCAAGGAACTCCCAGGATTGCCAGCAAACACCAGAAGCCAGACGAGGCAAGGGAGGAGCCCTGCCTAGAGCTGTCAGAGAGAACGTGGTTCTGCTGACACCTTGATTTCAGACTCCTCGCCTCCAGAACTGGGGAGACAATAAATCACTGTTGTTTTAAGCCACCTAGTTTTTGTACTTTGTCATGGCCATAGCCACCCTGGGAAGCTAACTGTAGGGATTTACAGCTTAGGAGTTACAGCATTTCTGCTTGGAGTGATGAAAAACTTTTGGAAATAGATAGTGGTGATGTTGGCACAACATTTTGAATGCAATGAATGCCAGTGAATTGCACAATTAAAAACAAAGTGGAAAATTTTTGATGTTATATATATTTTACCACAACTTAAAGCAATTAATAATGTAGTACATAAAAACTTATGTCTACCTGCACATGACTGTTTATAATGGCTGTTTATAATTTTGTATATATTTTGCATGCAAAAGGCATGTCTGATAAAGGACTGCTATCCAAAATACAAAGAGCTCTTTAAACTCAACAATAGAGAATGGAGCACCCAACCAAAAAATGGGCAAAAGATCTAAACAGACACCTCACTGACAAAGAAATACAGATGATAAGCAAGCATATGAAAAAAATGCTCCACGTCCTATGTCATTAGGGAAGCACAAGTTAAAGCAGCAAGGAGATACCACTGCACATCTAGTACATGCCTGCATCCAACACCCATGAGAATGGCGAAAATCCAAAACATCGAAGATAGCAAATGTTGGGAGGATGTGGAGCAACAGGAACTCTCATTCACTGCTGGTGGGGATGCAAATTGGTACAGCCGCTTTGGAAGAAGTTTGGCAGTCTCTTACAGAACTAAAATACTCTCAGCATATGATGCAGCAATCATGTTCCTTGGTATTTACCCAAATGAGGTGAAAACTTATGTCTACCTACACATGAATGTTTATAATGGCTTTATTCGTGATTGACAAGACATAGAAGCAACCAAGATATCCTTCAGGAGGTGAGCGGGGAAAATAAACTGAGGCACATCCAGACAATGGAATAGTATTCAATACTAACGAGAAATGAGCTAGCAAGCCATGAGAAGACATGGAGGAACATTAAATACACATTACTAAGTGAAAGAAGCCAATCTGAAGAGTCTACAAACTACGTAATTCCAACTACGTGACATTCTTGAAAAGGCAAAACCTGAAAGGGACCAGTGGCTGCTCAGGGTTAGGGCAGGCAGTGAAATGACTCTGTATAATACCATAGTGCTGGATATACGTCATTACACATTTGTCTAAACCCATAGAATGTGCACCACCGAGAGTGAACCCTAATGTAGGCTCTGGACTTTGGGTGATATATGGGTATATGGTAAATGGTATATGCGTATATGGTGGATGTGGTTTGTGCTCAATTTTGTTGTAAATTTCAAAAAGCTCTTAAAAATAAAGTACTTTTTTATATCCAAATTCTGGCACTGTCCAGATAATTCTAACAGGTTTACTTATAATTGTTACAAAGTTGAATTATGGAGAAGAAGAAGAAGAAGAAGACGACAACGACGACGACGACGGAGGAGGAAGAGTTGTTTGGATGCCACTGACAGAGGACATTTTTATGTGAATAACAGCTCACAGTTAACCAGCTTACCACAGGGATGAAGGAGAAGAGGTCCTCTGTGGGGGCAAGTTACGTAACCCCTCTGTGTTTGGGTCTCCTCATCTGTGAAGCAGGAGAAATATCGGTATTTAATATTAATCTGTATTTACTACCATGACTATTAAATTGGCGGCGAGTTACTGTAAAACGCTGTTGCGCGTATCCCATGGGAAGCAGGGCTTGGTGCTCAGCACAACAGACAGGGGCCCTCTGAAGCTCCCCTCACCTGCTGCTGGGCGAGCGCTGGGGAGGGTAGTGTCGGCAAGAGAGTTAACATTTACTGAGACACAACCAAGTTGTACCAGGTGCTCACTTAATTTCTCCCCCAGTGGCGAGGTAGGAACTCCCCTTCCCTTCCCAAACGGGCGACTCAGAAAGTTCAAGTGATTTGCCCACAATCAAATTTAAAGCTAGGTAGAAGGGACTGAACCAGGATGCAGATCGAGTGGGTCTCCCTGACACCCACCCAACTCATTTCTCCTCTGCCGTGTGCCTGGTACCCCAACCACCAATGAGCCAGAGATGCGTTGCAGGGGATCCTGTCACCATATTCAGCAAGCAGCTTGGAGGTGGTGACACATGATGAAGAACACAGCAGTTCCCGCCATGTGCTAAAGGCCGTGTCAGGAATTGGAATGGGCGCTGCCTGGGGCCTCAGAAATTGTGGCACAAGTCCCAGCTACGTGTACTACTAGTTGTGTGGCCATTAGCAAGTCACTTTACCTGGGCCTCAGTTTCCTCATCTGTAAAATGGTTATATGAACTATCCAGACTGGGGGGATTTTCAAGGAAGCAACAGATCTAGAAATGTCTAGTAAGGGGCTGGCATTTCTATCAGGAAGCGGCGGGGCGAGGTTAGAGCCCAATTCCCCACAAAGTGGCCCTCAGGGAGCTAGTCAGGGAGGGGAGCTGGAGGTTCTGGGTTGGTTCAGATCCAGCAGTCTCCAGGCTACACACAAACACGCCCCCTTCTACACAGCCCTCTGCTGGGAGGTTGCGCCATAATGTCCTGTTCCCCATTCTCCCGGGCATGGTAGAGAGCGCAGCTGTGGTCCAGCTGCGGAGCCCAGCCCAGCCGCTCCCGACCGGCTCTGTGCCAGAAACAGGAAGCCAGGAAGAACTGTGCATGTCTGCTGGACAGTGGGAAGGGGTGGACACCAGGGCCTGGAGCCTGGCCAGGTCTGTGAGTGCATTGTGTGCAAAGGACTATACAGGAGAGCTGTGCAGGGTCACTGTCACCCTTCCTTGCCTGGAGGGCTCTGGGGGGAAGGGATTAGAATAAGCTCCAGGAGGCTGGAAAGAGCACTGGTTTGGGAGTCTGGAAACTTGGGGTTTAGTCAGATTTTGCCACTTGCTCACTGCGTGACTTCCATTAGCCCCTTCCCCCTCAGCCTCTTGTGAAACTGGAACTATCTATTGAGCTGTCTGGGGCAGACACAATTCTAGGGAATATGCTAGCAGACAAACAGAATCCCCTCCTGGAGCTTCCTTCTGCCAATAAACAAGAAAATGTAATAGAAAACATGGTGAAAAGGTCATTGAAGAAGAATAAAGTGGTGTGAGTGGACAGTGAGGGGTCTGGGATGGCCTCTCGGAGAAGATAACATAAGCAGAAGAAATGCGGAAACAACAAAGGAGACCACAGGAAGATTTCAGGGAAGCACATTCTAAGCAGAGAAAAGAGCAAGAACAAAGGCCCTGAGGCAAGCGCATGAGACAAGTAGAAAAACTCAGGAAGCAGTGAGGACAGAAGGGAATGAGTGAGAAAGATGGAGGTGAAGGTGGGAAGAACCCACCTAAAGGAGGCAGGAAGCCATTGTAAGGACTTGGCATTTTACTCTGAACTGATCAGTGGGCTCCAGGAAAGCAAGGCCTGGGCTGGGGAGCAGAGCCCACCTGATGTTGTGTGTGAGTGAGTGGAGGGGGAAACTTCAACCTATGCTCCTTTACCCTAGGGTCCTAGCCAGGTCCTTCAGGAAGAGTGGTATACAAGGCCTAGAGTGATCAAGGCACCTGGCACAGGTGCAAAACTTAAAGGGGCATCAGAAGACTCTGCAATGAAGATAAACAATATTTTCCTGCAATATGTCTAAAAATCAAAATGAATGCAAGAAAAAAAATTCCACGATGCACAAATTGCCAACATCTTAAATCAACACAGGATGTAAGTCTGCACTCGCACGATCCCGTCTCACTGGCTTCACTCTAATGCCAGCCCTGGTTCCAATAAAACTTTATAAAAACAGGCAGCTGGCCAGCAGGGCTGTAATTTGCTGTTCTGGCTTTTTTTTAAATACTAAAATATTGGATTAAAACGTTCTTTGTCTCAGCACCCTTCTAAATTTTGCACCCTAGCTAAGTGCCCCATTTATCTTACCCTAGTCCTAGTCCTGGATAACAGTGAAAGGGCCGATTTCTACCCTGAGGGCCCCAATGTTGATCCCTCTGGAGGCTCAGAGAGATGAAAAGACTTCACCAGGGAAACATGGGGATGAGGCCCGCCACCTGGCCATTACATCCTACTGCGCTCTGTCCTGGAGTGTTGATTTTGATGAGTGTTCATTTTTTTAACTTTTTATTGGAGCATCATAGGCACACCAAAAAAGCGCATGAACCTTAAATGTTCACCGTGCTGAATTTCCACGAACTGAGCACACCTGTAAAACTGGCATGTGGGATTCAACTTAGAGCATATTTTACATTTCCAACAAACCAAACATATTAATTAGTGCAGGGCCAGATTCCTAGGGTTCTGAGCTCAAGCCAGCGACTAACAGTAAGGCTGAGGACTGGGCTGACCCAGAGTTTAGGGGCGGGGATAGGGATTGAGAAGGGGTGCATCACTTAGGGTCAGTGCTTGAGGAGGAGGCCCCATATGCAGGAGAGGACAGAGAGAGAAGGTGGGGGCTGCCCTGGAGACAACGTCCCCTGCCCCCCACCGCCACCCTTGGAGGAGGGCGAGGCCCACGCCGCAGGCCCAGGTAAGCCGGTAAGAATGCAGCAGTCGCGGAGCCCGGCGCGGGTGCGTCCCGGTGACTCAGCCCTTGCCAGGAAGGGGGAGTCCACTCTGCTCTCCAGAGCTCCCAGACAGCAGCCGGATCCGGGCTGGCTCCCGGGACGCCAGGCCAGGGCCCCGCAGCAGGGAGCCCGGCCCCGGGAGCGGGACCCTTCCTCCCGGGCCGGGGCCCCCCCTTCCGGCCGCAGCCACCTGGGCTCCCCGCAGGGAAGCGGCGGCGAGGAGTGAGAGCGGCGAGCACCGTGGGGCCACCGCCGTCCTGGCCGCGACGGCGCCGCAGGGGCCTTGGAGGGCGTGAGTAGCGCCTGCGGGGGCCGGAGGAGGCCGGGAGAGAGCGAGTCCCCGGCTCGGCCCCCGCTCGGCCCCCGCTCGGCCCCCGCTCGGCCCCCGCTCGGCCCCCGCGTCCCAGCCTCGGGCTTCGGGCCGGCGGGAAGGCGGGGTCTGGGGGGAACTGGCCCGGCGCCGCCGCCGCCGCCTCCCTAATTGCTCGCTGGCGGGCGCGGTGGGGCGCCCAGGCTGGGCTCCCAGGCCGCCCGGGTCAAGCGCGGCCCGGAGCTGGCACCTCGGCGGCGGCCCCACCTGAGGCTCGTCCCACGGGCGCGCCCGGCCCCCGCCCGCGGGGCCGCAGCCTCCAAACCCTGGCCCTCGTCGGGTCCTGGCCCCAGAGTCGCGTGGAGGGTCCTCGCCCTCCCCCACCCCGCGCTGCCCGACGGCGGCTCCTTCCGTCCCCAGGGCCCCCGGGAGGGACCCGCACGGTCGCAGATGTGCCGTCGGGCCGTCCCTGCCTGCAGGGGCCCCTTCTGTCCTCTCTCCTCGCGCACCCGCAACTTGGAAGGCCTCGGATTCCGGTCTGGAGCCAAAAGAAGGGCTGAACTCGGGGAACTCCCTCTGCCTGCGAGGTTGGTGTTCTCACGCACAGCTGGCGGGGCTGGGGGTTCGGGATGCTCGGGACTGCTAGGGACGCGGGAGGCCAGGCGGCCACCAACCGGGTTCCCGGAGGGACAGCTTCTGGCGGCGCGAGCGAGCACGAGGTCTGTGAGCCCCCGGCCCCGGACGGCGCCCTACGGGGTGGGAGAAGGGCCCGAGGTCTCTGATCACTCCCACCTTTGGGACAATGAGATTTGGGGCCACGACTATTGAGGCAATTGCCTCGAGGTGGCTGCGGTCAGAGCGGTTTCTCTCTCACTCTCCTGACTTTCCGAAAACTTTTGCAGAGTTCAGGGCAGAAGGCGAAGCCGCAGCTCCTCCGGCGGCCCCTCGGGGCGCCGGGCCTGGGGGCGAGCGGGGACCTGGGGAGCCTGGGGCCGGGCTCCGAGGTCGCGGAGGAAACGCGAGGAGTCGGCTTCCTGTGGGGGCTCGGGCCGCGGCGCCCCGCGGACAGACGTGTCCGGCCCAGGCGGCTCGGGGCCGGGACGCGGGGGGGAGGGGGCGACGGGGAAGGCGAGGAGGGGGCGGGGAGAGGGTGGGCCTGGGAGGAGGGGAGGGGAGAGGCGAGCCGGGGAGGAGCGAGGGGGCCGGAGAGAGAGAAGGAAGAAGGAAGGGGGCGAGCGGCGCGCGCTGGCGCCGCGATGGGAGAAAGGAGCGAGTGAGAGGGGAGGGGGCGCGGGGCCAGGGCGGGGAGCCGAGCGGCCCCTCGGTGGGGCGCCCTCCGCAGGCGCGCATGGCAGCCCCCGGGCGGTGATCCCCGCGGGCCGAGCGAGTGGCGCGCAGCTTGCACGAGTAAGTCGGTCGGTGGCCGCGCTGGAACCGGGGGAGGCGCGCGTCGGCGGCGCGGTCACCCCCTGCGCGTCCCCCTCTGCCCTGCTCGCGCCAGGGGGAAGGTCGGCCCCGCCCGCTGAGCCCTGTTTTCTGCAGGTCCCGGGCCGATGTCCCAGGTGAGCGGCCAGCGTCCCCCTCACTGCGACGCGCCCCATGGTGCCCCCAGCGCCGCCCCGGGCCCAGGTAGGACCTGGGATGGAGAGCGAGGCTGGAGGGGAGCGGGGCGGGCGGCTGGAAGGGGGGTGGGGGGCGGGGAGGCGAGCTGGGGGAGTGGGTGGGGGCATTTGCGCACCCTCACTCCTTTTCCCTGAAACGCGGGGAGACGGTTCCGGGGAGCTTGGGTGCGGATGGGGGGTGAGGACACTGGGAATCGGGGACCGGGTCCAAGAAGAGTGGAGGGCTGGGGTGATGGGGGCAGGGCCGAGTGGAGACAGCGGCTGCGCCAAATTGGCTCCAACTACCCCCACTCCCAACACCAGACACACACACACCGCGGTGTCTGTCCGTCTGGGATTCGTGTCCTAACCGTTTCTGCCCAGTGTGTAAATATTTATGGGGGCCCCAGGCGGGGCTTGGGGTGTCTGAGTCCTTCTCTCCTTCCCTTCCCCCATCCCAGCCGGAGCGCAGCGCTTCCCGAAAACTTTTGTCCGCCTCGAGCGGCTCCAGGACCCAGCCCCTCCCCTCCTTGCCATCTTGTCTCCCTCGTCTTCCTCCCCACCCCAGCCCGGCCCCGTTCCCTGCAGCTCCGACCCTGCTGGCGCGCACGCGTGCACACGCACGCACACACACTCCAACCAAGTGAAATGCACTTACCCCAACTCCCGGGGTCTGTAATCTCTCTGGGATTCCTGCAGGAGCCTCCCAACCCTGGAAGGCTTTGTGGCTCCCTGGGGGTGCTGGCTGTGGCCCTCAGACCGGTCTCCTTGCGATACCCATGGAGGCCGAGGCTCCCCGTGGCAGGCAGGGCCAGGGAGAAGTCAGGAGCAGCTGGGATTTGTTCGGGGGCAGCCGGGTGGAGAGCAGGAGTCTAGGCCCAGATTTCTGGACTTTAAACCCAGTGTAGGTTGGTCTCATTCTTTTGCCTTCCTCTCAGCCACCCCAATTCTCCTCTTCTCCCCTCTTTGAGTGTCTGAATAAGAAAGAAGGTCTGGTCCTGGACCTCCGTCTGACACTAACTGGCTGATGGCCTTGGACAAGTCCTTCCCCCTTTGGGCCTCAGTCTCCACATCTGCCCAGAGGGGCCTGTGTGCCTGTTGGGGAAGGCCGTCTACCTAGTGCACACCCAAGCCAGGCCTGGTGGGGCGTCTCCTACAGCAGAGTGAGGACAAGTGGGAGATGTCTGGCCAAGGGCCAGCACATACATGGGACTAATGTGTCGGCTGAGCATCCCCCCGCCCCCCCAGCCTCAGATTCTCTCCTCTTCCTGGGGCCCCTGGAGCAGAGACTTCTGGGGGATGAGCTTCTCCAAGAAGTGCACTTCTTTCAGCCTGGAGAGAGAGGTTGGGGCGGGACGGGAAGGATCTTTCTCTCTGAGAACCTCTCTCCTTCTTGGCCTCTCTCACTGGCCACCCCCCTCCCCGCTCCACTTTCTGGGCCTCTCTTCCACCCTCTCCCTTCGCCCTGCCTTTTTTCTCCACTTCTCCTTTTTCTCTGCTCTGTCACCTACTACCTCCTTGCAAGATGTGCTCTCCCGTGTGACCCATTCTGAGGCTCAGCAGGGAGCTGGGGACTCAATGTTCTGGGGCAGGGTGGGCCACCTAGAGGGGTAAGCCCCAGTCTGTAACTTGAGGCACCCTCCCCCCACCCTTCCAGCAGCCCAGAGAGCCCCCTCCCCAGCCTGGGCTGGGCCAGACAATGTGGCTTTCATAATGTGAGGAGGCCTGGCTCTGCCGCCTTGGGAGAATGAACCCTGCTGCCCAGGAAGCCCAAACCGCAAGAGACCCAGCCAAAACCCCACAGCCGCCTGAAGCGTAGACCAGAGTCCCCCACACTCCCTGCTGAGTGCTGAACAGCCAGCCAGGCCATAGCACTGCTCCTAGGGCCCCCCCGGCTGGCAGCACTGCCAGGGAGGAAGTCACCCCCCCTCAACTGCCCCAGATGCAGACAGGGTGCAAGGGGACTTGGGGCACCTCTGATTGGGGCAAGTGGCCAAGCCCCCACACCCTCGGCTCCCCCAGTGCCTCCTCCCCACTCCACCCTGTGAGCCCTGGAGAGCCTGGCTCCCTAACCCACAGAAGATTTCTGTCCAGCACTGAGGCGTCACATTCCAGCTCTTGGTTCTCAATTGAATTTCCTGGGGAATTGGAGCCTTCAGACCTAAAATAAAACCAACCCAACCCAGCCTAACTGGCCAACTCAGGCCCTCTTCAGTCCTCAGCCTGGTGGCCAGGATTGTGACTAGTATGTCACAAGTGTGCATCCAGTGAGCCCACATTCTCTCCTTCTTGGGGTTTGGAGCCCACTCCCCCAGGCCTCACCCCCTCATTCTTTTCTTGCCCTAACCTGGGGCATCCTAAATTCCAGGACTCAGTTCTCACCACCAGACATTTGCTGAGTGCTCACTGCCAGAACTTCACTCCCCAGTCCTAAGTAACAAGAGGATGGCTAGGTTGGTGCTAAGTCCTCAGTAGATGGGCCACTCCAAGGAGGGACCGTTGGCTTGGGTGTCAGGGGAAGGCTTGCTTGAAGAAGAGGAGCTAGAGCTGAGCCCTGAAGGACCGGTTCGATTAGGGGAGTGGGAAAGAAGAGGGTTAGAACCTTCTGGTCAAGAGGAACAATATGAGAATGGGTGGATTGGAGCATTGTCAGAAGGCCCAGTGGTGACCTGGGGCCATGGAGAGATCAGGCTGCCTGGAACACAGGATCTCTGTCCATTCATCAAATTGAAGATGTAGACTGAGCCCTTGAATACCAGGCCAAGGAGAGACTGGAGTGTGGGATTCCAGTCACTGCTCTCTGAGTGGAGAAGTTCTGGCCCTCTCCAGAGATAGTCAGAGCTCCAAGGGGGACGCTCGGCTCCTCTGTTCACAAGACAATGGAGAGGTCTGGGTTTGAGCCACCAGAGATTGTTGCTCCAGAACAAAGGCCCTGTGGGCACTTAACAGGCTTGGAGTGAACCCATCCCACCTGAAAGAGGTCCCCCCCATTCCTCGGTCCAGGAACACCTCTTACTTTGGTGGACAGCAGGCAGCTGTGGGCTCCTGCTGAAGCTGTGAGTCTCTTGGCCTTCCCTCTTGGGCTATGGATTTTTCTTTTTTGAGATTTAATTTATTTATTTGAGACAGTGAGAGAGTGGGCACAAGCATGGGGAAGGGCCATAGGGAGAGGGAGAAGCAGACTCCCTGCTGAGCAAAGAGTCCAATGTGGGACTCAATCCCAGGACTCTGAGTTCATGACCTGAGCCAAAGGTAGACGCTTAACCAACTGAGCCATCCAGGCGCCCCATGCTTGTGGATTTAAACAGGACTTTCCCACTCCATTCTGGGAGGTCCTTCCAGAACTCAAGGCATTGGCTCAAACCCTAACCTGTGTTACAGAAGATAGTATATTGAGGCAAAGGGGCTGCTGCCTTTCTGCATTCCCTCTTGTAGATGGAGACCCTAGAAAGAGGTGCGGGGCTGGGGCTTCTGCTCAGAGATGCCACCGGTATATCGTGTATGGGCCCCTGTGAACATTAGAAAAAAGTGCTCTCTGGACAAATGGAGTAGGTATATATAGCTGGGCGGGCAGGTGGTGCCTCCGGAGAGGATGGGGCCCTAACCAGGGACGCCAGCATCCCACCCCCGCTTCCTGCCCTCCTTGGCAGACCCCTTTATGCCAAACATGAATTGTGCATCCATGTAAGAATCCTTGGCCTTTGCTGGCCACTGCTTCCCTCCAGCCCATGCTGCATTTCTACCCTCTCGAGCATTCTTATGGGAGCTTCTCCCCAGAGATGTCCTCTGTGGCTGACCAGCAGGGGCTCCTGGTCCCAAGAAGCAAAATGAGGCTCTTTTGTTCTCTTGATGGTTGAGCACTTGGGCTCCACCTTTTGTCTGACTTTTCTGCTCCCTGTGCTTCTAGGGAGAGCTGTTTCTTGGCACCAGGCCTTCTGGGTAGTATCTCCTTCGTAGCTCAGGTCTTCCCCTGAGCTTGATGCCTTCCCATTCTCATTCTGCTTCTGTGTCTCTGGCCACTTAGCACGGGTTCCTCTTAGGCCCTTAGTGTCACATCTGCTGAGTCCCCTTCTGGCTTCAGGAGGCCTGTGCCTCTGTGTTTCCAGGTCAAGGTGACTGCACTGGATTGTCTTTCCTCCCTGATATCTGTCCCCCGTCTGAGGCTCGCCCTAGAATGGCAGGTTTCCTGCAGGAGGGCCTCCTCGGGACTTGGTCCAGGCTCTCTAACTAGCTGCCCCCATCGGCCTCAAGGTCACCAGCCCTGGAGGTGACCCACAAGGAGAGACTGCCAGAGAGTGGCGACAGTGGGGAAGGAGGGCAGAAATGGGGACGAGTCTCCCCAACCCCTCTGTCTTGCCTTCATCCCTCTCCAACCCTGGAGGTAGGCCAAGAAAGCTGCAATCCCTTTTACTACAATCTCCTTTTACTACAGGATTGATGGTGTCATCAGTGTGCACCCCAGTGACCTCAGGAGAAAGCCTAGGAAGTGACTGCGAGGTCCGGGCTCTCTAGGCTCCCCAACTGGCCTCAACACCTCCAATGGCTGTGGCTTCCCTTGTTCATGCTGCAGCCGCTCACCCTGCTGCTTTTCTTGAAATGTCCTTTTTTTCCTTCTTTGCTGATTATCATTCAAGACCCAGGATGGGCACCATCTTCTCCAGGAAGCCTCCTGGATACATGCGTGCACATGCGCGCGCACACACACACACACACACACGCATGTGCACACGCACACACATGCATGCACACCCCCGGGATGGGTGCCCATCTTCTGAGCTTCCACAGCCCTAGTGTACCTCCTGCCCCGAAGTGTTTGGGACTGCCCACCAGCCGCCGCAGAGAACCCCTGAGACAGGGCCCCCCTCTTCCTTGCTTTGGTCTACCTAGCACTTGACCTATTGCAAGGTGCATAATAGCTGCTTAATAAATGGTAAACCAAACAGTGCAGAGAGGGAAAAAGGAAAGAAAGAAGAAAGAAAGGAAGGAAGGAAGGAAGGAAGGAAGGTAGGTAGGTGGGTGGATGGAAAGGTTTCATGAATGGCCCCTACATGCCAGGGCACTGCTGAGCAGTTCATTTACTCTAGGAAACCCTGAAGGACAAGCATGAGGACCCTCCTCCCCACCCTTTACATACAAAGGAACACAAGTCCTGGTAACTTGGCCAAGTTGCTTAGTGCTAAAAGCCAGGGCTTGGATCTCCGAGCTCCTCACTCAGGCCTTTTTCATTATACCACACGCAGGAGAGACAGCGCTGCCTGTCCAGCCGTGGCACGGTGCCTCTAGGGCCAGAGGCTGGACCCGGGCAGGCCCCTCCCTTCCTAGGGGCTAGGACCAAGCTCTGAGCCTCTTTCTTCAAGCCAGCTTGGTCTTGGCCCCCAGGAACCACAGCTGACCTGTTGTAGACCAGGATTCGGGCTGGGAGAGGCACCAGCCAGCAGGCATCGCTCCTCCCTGGATGTCCTCACCTGCTCCCCTTGTCCCAGCCCGGGGATCTTCCAAAGCCATTTGACTCCCCACTCATTAGCCCAGTAGTGAGGGGGCTCTCAACTGGCCCAAAGAGTGGATGGGGCAGGACGGAACTGACCCCTGCCTCCTTGGAGCAGCCGAGGTCACCATGAGCCGAGGTCACTCTGCAGCCCTCCAGAGCTTGCAGGAGCCCTGGGCCCCTCTCCCACCCCAACACCTGTCTCTGCTGGGTTTTCCTAGGCAGGTGTAAGCACATCCCTCAAGCCTGCTGTTCTCTCTGCTGCCTCCTTGGGCCCCCTGGGGCACCCTTGCATGGGGGATGGGGATCTTTGGAACAGGGCTTGCTCAGGGCCACCAGTGCAGCTGAGCCCCTGAGTGGTGCCCTCCCCTCAGGCTGCTCCCAGCCCCCCTGCCCTACAGGCCCCACCTTCACTGGCTCCTCTAACGGTGGCCTTCTCCGGGCCTCCTCTCTCAGCCTGGCCTTCATCTGGAGACAGAAGGGAGACGAAGACCAACACATGCAGGCGCCTGCGTTCTCTGTGATTGAGTCTGTTTCTATTTCTAAGACTAGTCTTTTGTCTATCTCTCTCGGTCGCCCGGGGCGTGTCTCTCTCTTGGTCACTTTGTGTGGTGTGTGAGGAGGCGGGTGTTGATCATTTACGCTCTGGGTTCTTGCCCTTTCTTTTTCTCCGCCGTTGCCTGTGGCTCTCCTCTCCCTGTGCCCTCGTGGTGTCTGTGTTTCTCTGAGTCTCTCATTTCTGTGTCTGCCCTGCTCTCAACATGGCATATAGTGGGTATATGCCTTCAACACCCTGTCGAAGCCCCTGTCACCCTGAGTGCACAACTGGGGGGTCTGATGAGAGGCTCAGGATGCACCCTACACCCTGGAATGGCTAGCCTGGCCCCGAGCCCCATGACCCCTGACTTGCCTTCCTTCTCCCCCCTTACCCTCAGGCCTTCCTGCAACCCTGGTGGTGCTAAGAGTTGGGAGTTCAAGCCCCTTTCTGCTTGGGCCCCCACTCCCAACCCCCTACTCCTCTTCCCCTGGGCCCAGGGGGCCTAGTCCTGCTGCCTCAGGAGCAGTGGGTTTGAAGGTGGCTCCATTTCTGCCTTCCGCCCACCCTGCGCAGAGGGGCCGAGCTGGTCACTGTAATTACATGTGGCTGCGGTCCGCCTCTTCCCAGTGTCTTGGGCCGGCTCCCTGCCTCCCTTCCTGCCTGGCCCATCCTTCTCCTCACCCCCAGGTCTCTGAACCTCTCTCCTGCTATCATGGTCTCTCCCTGACCTGGCTTCTCACTGCCTGTCCCTCTGGCCCTGCTCGTACAGCACACTCCCTTCTCTGTCGCCCCTGCCTCCCCCTCACGGAGTCTCTGCTGAGTCTCCTTCCTGTTCCAGGCCTGTGTCACGGGGCTTCTGGGGGACCCCTCCTCTGGTGCCCAATCCTGCCTTCTGATGTTGTCTGTCCCTCCTTCTTACCTTTCCTTTGACTCTTTCCCTGTCCCTGTGTCTCCATCCTTGTCTATCTTCTCCTGTGCCGTGTTTCTCCCCACTTCCCTCCTTTCTACTGCACATCCCTGGCCCCTCTCCCCCATGAACTCACAGACCCACGTGCACACGCTCATGTACACACATAGATACACGCACTCTTGACCACTCGTGGCTTGTGTTTTGGCAGCTTTCTATTTTGGAGTCTGGCACTATTGCCAGAGAGGGTAAGGGCTGGGTAGCTGGTATAAAGAGACCAGGAATGAGGGCACATGGCATTCTGGGCTGTGGGAAGGGGACCAGGGCCGGGCAGACAGGAGGGCACCAGGAAAATATACCTTGGTCGTGTGTTTTTTCTCCAGCCCAGACCCCATCCCTCCTGCCTGGGCTGGAGGTAGTAACAGGATCCACTCACCCTTTGGAGACAGCGCTAGAGGAGGGCTCCCTGGAGGAGGCGGCGCCCCCCATGCCCCAAGGCAATGGCCCTGGGGCCCCTCAGGCCCTGGACAGCACTGACCTCCATGTCCCCACAGAAGCTGTGACACGTGAGTCCTGGAGGGCCAGGGGGTGGGAGTGGTAACATGTAGGGGTTGCCCTAGGGGCATGCTATCCATACGGGCTGGCAGCAACATGGTGGGTGCCCGCGGGAGCCTAGCACGGGGCCAGAGCCTCAAAGTGTGGGCAATGAAAAGGTGTAGCACACTGTCAGTGCCCTTGCTGTCTAGGAAAGAGCCCTTCACATACAAAATGATGAGTATAACATCAGTTCACAAGGAGCGTGGACGGGCTCCAGGCAATATGGTTCAAGACAAGAGGGCGTGGGGCCGTATGAAAGGAGGAAGAGAGCTGGGGGTGCTGAGGGCCAGAAGCCAGAGCCCGCTACAGCCCACCCTTCAGGGGATCCAGGGTGAAAAGGAAAGAGAGAAGCCCCTAGCTAATCTGAACAGAAAGGAGCCTATTCCCAGGCTTGTCTCAAGGCCTCCACGGAGGTCCTGGGAGGGAGAGAACTCTTCCCCGTCACCCTCACGAGCAGGGGAGGAGGCAGCCAGAGCCATTTGTAATTAATAATAGGGGTCACAAAATCTATAGACACATTTGCACTTTCCAGCCTTCTTTCCCTGAATGATGCCTCACAAACTCCTCAAACCAGCCTGTAGTGAGGCAGCAGGATGGCCAGCGCCAGGTCCGTTTTACAGGTGAGGAAACCGAGGCGCACAGAACCACGCAGCCTGGACACAGCCGGGGAACTCGGGTCTCCTGGCTCAGTGCTCTTTCCTCTGCCTGTCTGCTCAGCTGGCATGGCTGAGCAGGGAGCCGCCTTCTGCCAGGGCAGCTGGGGCTAAGTTGGACTCCCTGGAAGTCAGGGTTACTAAATCCTGCTAGCGCACTGCCCTCAGCCTCCTCTAGACACACCCACCAGCAGAATTGAGAGAAAGAGGTCAGCGCCGTGGCCACAGAGGAGGGGGCCTGGATGGGAGTTGGACAGACACCTCTGTGTCTAGGGGCCCAAGTGTTTGTTCTGTGACTCAGTCCCCATGGCCACCCCCACGGCCATGGCCACAGCAAGCTCTGTGTCTGTCCGAACCTCCCAGGGCCCTCAGCCTCACCACACACTCCCGCCCTCTGGCCACCGTGCCCATGTGTAGGCATCAGGGCAGGGGGCACGGAAGCTGACCGAGGACTCAGGCTGGTCTCCCGCCTTGGGGCCAGGAGGTGGGAGCAGGATGATTCAGGCCTGGCTGCTTCCCCTGGCCTTCCCCCTGTTTACCCAGATGCAGGCACCAGCCACACCTCAGGGCCAGAGGCTCCCAGCGTGGAGCTTCTCCAGAGTCCCGTGTCCCATCCTCCCCTGACTCCCCACCTAGCCTTCAGCTCCTTCCCCTCACCTCCATCCTATCCTCGCCCCACTTCCTAGCTGTGGAACTTTGGGCAAGTTTTGCCCTCTCAGGGCTGTGGGACAGTGAACAAGTTACTCTGCTTCTCTGGGACCCAGTTCCCTCCTCTGTGAAAGGTGGATACTGCCCTAGGGAGAAACTGAGAGGGTTCGTGAGAGAATGGCACATCAGGCACTCAGAAGAGTGGCTGGCAGGCAGGAAGTGCTCCATGATGTGATGTCACTACAACCATCTTTCAGCAGGCCCAGCCCTCTCTGGCAGGGGAAGCACTGAGGCCACCTTCCCCTGTCTGCAACCTCCAGCACCACCCTCCAAGACACCTCCTTCTCGTACAGTTCAAACCCAGAGGCCTGGCCTGGAGGGAGTCAGGGACCCAGACCCCCATGCCTATGGGATGAAAGTGCCCAACTTTTAGGCATTTACAGAGGGTGCCACCCAGGAACCAGCAGCCCTGAATGACTGAGGTGTCCCAGAGCTCTCCACGTCCCCTTCTCAGTCCCTTCCTACACACACACACACACACACACACACACACACACGTCTGCCCCCCATCTCTTGCAAACAGAACCACACCATTCAGGTGAGCAAATCTAGTGTAAGGAAGGAACTGGGTGCTTTATCCCCAGCTTCTATGTACCCCAGTGATGAAGCTGAAGCTTGGTCCCTCAGCCTGGGATGGGGACTCAGAGAGTTCCTGACCTCAGGGATCTCCCCATGGGCATCTCTTGCCTTCTTTCCCCCCTCATTCTGGGCCCCCTACTAGGTTTTTTCTGCCAGTCACCCCACAAAAGCAGACAGGGCAGGGGAGTTGAAGTGGAAGAGGAGATAGAGGGGCTCCTCTGAGGTGCCCCTGGAGTCCAGGGCCAGGGCGTTCATCTCCAAACAGATGTTTCCAATAAATCACCCAGCACACCAAGGGCAAAAACAGCTGGGGGCTTGGCAGGGGCCAAGGTGAAGGTTAACTGCTTCACTGCTGTCCTCTGCACCCCAGCCAAACAGTCCTTATCCCTCCTCCCTGACCACTGCCACTCCTGCCAAAACCCCAGGACCCCAAGAGCAGAAGAGTGGATTTCACATGGGATAAGATGGTGGGATCCGGGGCTTTGAGCCTCTGCTCTTGCCTTGCACCTCTGTCTTTTCCAGAAAAGACAGGCTCAACTCTACTATTTCCTGATGTGCCTCTGGGCAAGTCAGTTTTGTTCTCTGGGCCTCAGTTTCCCCATCTGCAGAATAGAGGGCTGGCTAGGTGACCCGTGGTATATCTAAGAAAGAAGGCAGGATTAGGGCAGAGCTCTGGGAGGTTGGGCGCCCCCCACCCTCACCCCCATTAATCTTTCTCATCATCTCTCTAGGCCAGCCTCAGGGGAACCCCTTGGGCTGCACCCCACTAGTGGCAAATGGCTCAGGCCACCCCTCAGAGCTGAGCAGCACCAGGCGGGCAGGAAATGGTGCCCTGGGTGGCCCTAAAGCCCACCGGAAGTTGCAGACGCACCCATCTCTAGCCAGCCAGGGCAGCAAGAAGAGTAAGAGCAGCACCAAATCTACTGCCTCCCAGATCCCCCTCCAGGCGCAGGAAGGTAAGCACCCCATCCCCGCTCTCCCTAGACAAGGCCTTCCAAGTTGGGCGCCTCCAAGCATGATGCAGGGACGAGCAGCAGCACCCTTACCAAGTTGCTGGTTACATGCAGGCTCAGCCCCACTCCAGGCCAATGGGATCTGAACCTCCAGGTGGGGCCCAGGAGACCCGGTGTTCACACTGCCTCCAGGGAATCTGCCAATTTACACCTGCTGGGTAAAGTGAGGCATAGCTCTGTTCTCAAGACTAATCCCTTCCCGTCCATGCTCTCCCAGAATTGCTGTAACAAGGAACAAAACCATCTGGGCTGAGCCAGCGTAAGCCAGTCAAGTTCTGGAAACAAAATTTTCCTCAAGGAGTGGACCATCTGTTTAGTGAGAGCAGAATAAAAGGATGCACCATCAGATATTAACTGGGGGTGTGGCAGGAAGTCAGAGAACCCAGATACACTAGCCATTGTTCTGGTAACACGAGGGTCCTCTGCTGGGCCACCCTGGGCAGCTGGCTTCCCTGCCCCACCAGGCATCAGTTCAGTGTGGGTGACAGCAGCCTGTGGCTCAAGTGGTACTTGACCTTCACCCCAGAAGTTTTGAGTGAGTCCTGTCCACGTTGGGCGATGCCAGCCTGGTCTTCTGCAAACAGGATTCAGTGTACACATTTGCACGGAATGTGTTCATCAGCCTTCCCGCAGGGCAGATTCTGCTCACCAGTCTTAATTATGAAGGGAATATTCATCCATTTAAATGTACTGGGCATCTGCTGTGAGCCGGGTACTGTGCTATGGGCTGGGTACCCAGTCCCTGGCCTCATAAAGCTCTCATGAGAAAGACAAACAGGTAATCACCATATGGGGTGATAAATACAGTGATAAAACCACACACGGGACATTATGCAAACACAGGGGACACCCACACCAGCCTAGAAAGCTGAGGAGGGGAGTCTGGGAAAACTCTGGAGGTGTCTGAGCAAGCCTTAAAGAGTCACTAGGAAAAAAAAGGGGGGGTCACTAGGAGGATCCAGCCAGGGGAGCATTAGCATAGAAGGGAGAAATGGCTAGTTTGGCTAGATTATCTAAGTCTAGGTGAGGAATGGGGAGAGGTGAAACTCCAAGCAGGCAGGGGCTGTGGGGGTGGGAGGCACCTTGTGAACTGTGCATCAGACCTAGACTTTTTATCTGGAGCGTAAGGGGCGTCTGGGGGCTCAGTCGGTTAAGGGGCTGACTCTTGATTTCGGCCCAGGTCATGACCTCGGGGTTCTGGAACTGAGCCCTGCCTCCAGCTCCATGCTGGGTATGGATCCTGCTTAAGATTCTCTCTCTTCCTCTGCCCCTCACCCCGTGCTTCAGGTGGGCCCACAGGAGTGCTTTCTTGCTCTCTCTCTTAAAAAAAAGTGTTTATCTGGAGGGCAATAGGGAGCCATTGAAGGATTTTAAACAAGGAAGTGGCTTCATCGGATTTGCATTGGAAGAGAACTCCCCTGTTCAGTTTACAGGTAGTTTGCAGGGGTTCTAGCTGTGCAAGACCTCAGTCCTATTACACGGAAATGGGGTGAGAGAGTCAGACCCTCTGTGGCATGTGGGACTCCCGTAGGACCAGCAGCCTTGTGCCAGGGGCACACCTGGTCAGGGGAACTGGATGCTCTGCTGCATGCCCAGCCTCTGGGAGGGATGCCAACTCAGCATCCTGGCAGCGCACGGAGCGGTTCGGAGCCAGCCTGCCTGGTTTCGGTTCCCAGCTCCATCACTTACCAGCTGACTGTCCACGGGTAGGCTCCTGCATTAATTCACTTACCATTTATGTACTCAGCCCCTCAATGTCAGGTGCTTTCTAGGGTCTTGTAACATATCGGTGACTACAACGAACAAAGATGCCTCTCCTTGTGGTGCTTACGTTTCAGTAGGAGGAGAAAGCTGTGCAGTGGTGTGGAAGGTGCTAAGTCCTTCCCGGGAAAGGCGAAGCAGCCCAGGGCAAGGGGCTAAGGGTGCTGGGGTGGGGCAGCAGGCTGCAGTTTTAAAGAGGGTGGTCTCGGAAGACCGCTGCAGTGATTCAGGAGACAAGAGTGTGGGAGGAGACCAGATCTTACTTCTAGGGAGGTGGAAGCCACTGGAGGGTTCTGAGCGCAGGAGGGATGCACTCTGCCAACCTTTTGCAAGGGTCCCTCTGGGCTGATGTGTGGGGAGTAGATGCAGGGAAGGGTAGTCAAAGGTGGGGACTGGGATGACCAGTGAGAATATTTTTGCAGTTGCCTGGGTGAGAGATGAGCAGAATGGGAGGATTCTGGGTATATTTTGAAGTGACTTCTATGTGCTTCACATAGTTTCTTCATCTGTAGAGTGGGGCTAATAGTAGCCCCATCTCATGGAGTTGTTGCCAAATTTAAATGAGTTCCATTCATGCCTAACACTTGCTGGGCATGTTCAACACTTGTTGAACAGTGCCTGGGACCTGGGACCACGTGGGTTTGTTAAATAAATGACTAAGGATGAGGAAGAGCAGGGACTCAGAATCCAGACCGCGGGGGCTCAGAGCCCCGCTCTGCAGGGAGCGAGGCAGGTGCGTGCATGTAACTCTGTTCCTTGGGGTCATCAGCCAGAGGGAAGCTGAGCCCCTCATCTCATCCCTCTGTGGGCGCAGGAGCAAGGGGAGGGTAGCCGCGCACTGGGTGAGCCCTCTGTGGCTGGGTTCCTGGCCCTGCCGGCTCACCGGCCCTGTCCCCCACCCCCACCCCCACGCCCGCAGACTGCTGTGTCCACTGCATCCTGTCCTGCTTGTTCTGCGAGTTCCTGACGCTGTGTAACATCGTCCTGGACTGCGCCACGTGCGGCTCCTGCAGCTCCGAGGACTCGTGCCTCTGCTGCTGCTGCTGCGGCTCGGGCGAGTGCGCCGACTGCGACCTGCCCTGCGACCTGGACTGCGGCATCGTGGACGCCTGCTGCGAGTCCGCCGACTGCCTGGAGATCTGCATGGAGTGCTGCGGGCTCTGCTTCTCCTCCTGACGCCGCCCCCGCCGCCCGGGGCTGGGGGGATGTGCCCGGGCCAGCTCCGAGGAGGGAAGGAGGGAAGGAGGGAGGGGCGCCCCCCCCCCCCCCCGCAGCGCCGCTGCCTCCTAGCGGTGCGGGGACCCTTGGGGCCTGGGCCGCTGAACACTGTGAAGAGGGGGCAGGGGGGGCAGGAACGGGGAGAGGGAGGCGGCGCCGGTGGGCCGTGCGCTTCTCTACCTCTCCCTGCCCCTGGGGCCCGCCTCCCGCCTCTGGCTCCGAGGACAGCAAAATGTGAAGTGAGACACCCCAGCCCGCTCTGGGCCGAGCCCCTGCCCAGTCTCCTTCCCGGGCCCTCATGGGGGCCTGACTCTTACAGTGACCCCTGAGGTCCCCCAGAGGGCAGGGCTGGGCCACGAGGGACAGGAAGGGTATAGAAAAGACTGGAAGGGAAGAGGGAGGGAATGGAGGGAGGGTATGTTCTATTTGTTGCTGTAAATAAAGTTATTTGTCCATCTCAGATCTTTCAGCACTCACGAGTAGTGTCCGTGGACTGCGCGTCTCCAAAGCAAACACACCCCCACCCCAGCACACACACCAAGCACCCAAATGGTAGAGGGGGCCTCCCTGCCCTCTGGGGTCCCTTCCCTCCTTCACGTTCCCACGAAGGCAGGAAGAAGAGGCGTACCAACTCCCCACCATGATTTCCCTCTTCCCACCAAAGGGAAGGGAAAGCCCAGGGAGGGAAGAGTTAACCCTTGGCATAGAATTAATTAACAACAGATGTGTTCGGGTTTTGATTAATTAATCTCCTGCTGACTCCTGCTTCTTGAAGCCCTTCCCCACCCTTCCCCATGATGGCTCCGAGGCTTGGGTGCTGCCTGTGTTGGTGGCAGAGCAGTGCCCAGGGTGGGGGCAGCTG
This sequence comes from Canis lupus baileyi, assembly GCF_048164855.1. Taxonomy (NCBI): domain Eukaryota; kingdom Metazoa; phylum Chordata; class Mammalia; order Carnivora; family Canidae; genus Canis; species Canis lupus. The sequence continues at coordinate 62,223,926 of NC_132844.1, read as the reverse complement.
TGGCGGGGCCCAGCATGGGCTTGCTCCTGGGCTGCACTGGGAGGCAAATATGGCCCAAGTGGGGGGTCACTTGGCCCAGCCTCAGTGCCCTGTCAGAGGGCCCGAGAGGGAAGAAGACCTGCAGGACTAGCAGAAGCCTCGGAGGCCATGTGCGGAAGCCTCAAGGCCAGCACCCTTGATGTCTGTGGGGAGGGTAACCCTGAGCCCTGCAGGGCTCCCCTGGGGGAGAGGGAGCTTCCACAGGGAGGAGGGCTGGCAAGACTGAGGCCTCCCCACCCCATCTGGGACCTGGGGGAAGCCAGGAGGGGTCCAGGGTGAGTGACAGGGCAGTTTGGTGATTGGACTTGGATCATCCTGAGAAGAGAAGGCTGAGGAAGGCCTTGGAAAGTGGAGTAATTGGTGGGTACTGCTTTCACTAGTGGCCTGGAGGGTTTCTGAAAGAAGGAGGGAGCTCAGAAGAGGATGAAATCTGAACTCTTAAAGAACATCATATGATGGAGCAGCCCATGACTTCGGGAGGGGGGTGCAGTCGCAGCAGAAGGAGATATAAGAGGCCCTGAGAAGAACTGCCCCGACCACCATGCGCCTCCCCCACATCCCCCCCACCCCCCAACAGGTACACAGTGCTTGCTTGCCAACGGCAAGGTTTCCCTGACCTCTGGGACTTTGTAGGACACTCAGGACACAGAGAGGAGGGTACCTGCCCAGGGTCACATAGTCAACACCAAAGCCAAGAGCAGCCCTATCTCCTCCACCCGCCCCACCCCCGCCCCCATGTTCATTTATCTATCTGGTGATCTGAAGTTTTGTGCCTAGTTATTGCACACCCAAAGTACAATAGGCTCAAAAGTCTCACCTGGGCGTACACAAGCTTATATACCTATTTTCTCTCTCTCTCTTTTTTTTTTCTATTTTACAAAGATGTCGAAATTCTATACACATTGTCCAGCACTGTTTTTATCACTTGACCATTTGTCTGAGGGATCTTCCTTAGCGCAGCGAAGAACGGCCCAGAGTTCCACTGAAGCCCGAGCCACAACCTGGTTACCCAGCTCCACTTAGTCCCTTCCCTTTTTTTTCTCTGCTACAAACAAGTCCGCGTGAACACGGACTCTTCCATGCATAAGCTGCGTCTGTAGCATATGCCTGAAGGTGGGATGGCTGTGACTTGGACAGGGCCGCGCCATCAGAGGGTGTGCCACTCTGCTCCCATGGCCACAGGAAGGCCACTAGCTGCCACTGCTGTGGCTCTTGGCCCCCAGGAGGGCAGACGGTGGTGGGGGGCATCCATTCAGTCCCTGCCCCGCCTCAAGGCTTTCCCAAGGCTGGGGTCTGACGTTAGGGAGGCCGGGAGGAGGGGTGCAGTGCGCCTGACCAGGTCTGGTCCAGGTGGGCAGGAAGGCCCCCTCCCTGGCCCTCTCCCCTCCGAGGGCCGTGGCAGGAAGAGGCTCCTCTCCAATCCAAATAGCCATTTCCTGCTGCAGGCTCGGGGCTGTTTTCTTTAGGACAGTGGCTGAAACCCGAGAGGCTGAGCTGGTGAGGGCGGGACAGGGGCAGGCTTCAGCCAGCCTCCCCCCAGCACACACAAGCTCACACTCACACCCACAGACTCTCCTTACAGTCACGTACTCACATACATTCCACAAAGTCACACACACCACACTTACACACACACACACACAATGTACACATATGTACACTCCGGCTCTTCACGTGACATGTGCAGCCGTGGCCAGCCTTGCTCGGGGCCTGGGGCTGTGCTGCAGAGCCTCTGTACACTCCCCCCCTCATCCCCTGCCTCCCCTAGCCTTGCCCATGTGGCCCTCAGCCGGGTTGGGAAGCCAATGGCTTCTGTCACATGGGCTACTCACCCACCCAGTCCTGCCCAGATATCCTTCCAGAGCAAGCCCTAGTTCTAGACCCTTCTTCCCCTCTACTCCACAGCTGTTCTCTGTTGGCTCCCCAAGCTGCTTTCCAACTGGCTGGCCTGAGCCAGGTGTCAATTCTAGCCCTGGCTCTGGGGTTGGCCCCCCCACCCCCGCACCCCCCACCCCCTGGGGTGGGCCCCCCTCACTCCCCCACTCCCCCCCGAGGAAGAGGCTCTGTCCCTTGGCCTCAGTTTCTTTATGTATACCGTGGAACATCAGTGAGACTCTGAAAAGGTAATGGTTGTCACAGTATTCAGGGAAGTAGCCTGCCTATCTGGTTTTCCTTTATCTAGAGAGCAGGTGACGAGCCCCCTTTTGCCCAGGAGACTTCTTGACTGGCAAACCTCATGCCCTGAGTTGTCTAACCCAAGACAGGCATCACCACACCCATGGGAGGAGAAGGTGGTAAAGCCAAGTTAAGTTGTCTCTGGCTAGGACTACCCATGACCACTGGGTGAGCTTATGTGCCAAACTCATAAGATTTTGCCCCATGACCAAGCAAGTAGCTAAGCTAGGGGCTGGCTGATGAGGGGTGTGGTCAGCAGGCCCCTCTGCCCACATGGCTTCCATCAGCCTCTCTCCATTCTTTAGCACAGTTAATTGGCATTCCCCATACTGGTACCCAGAGCTGGGCAGAGCTTCAGGCCCTGCTGATCCTGTGGCTCTGGGACTCCTAGGACGGGACACCTGTCAGCAGACTCCTGCAACCAGTCATGCCTTGGAGCCTTGGCCTATCCCCCTCATCACCCCCACTACCACCACTGGGAGGTGAGGCAGAGGTGGGGGCTGAGGGCTGGTCCCCGAGGCTCTCGAGACAGTTGCTACAGATGCTCCCCATTGCTGAGCAGTGGCAAGGCAGTGGGGTAGCTCCCAGGACTGGTCCTGGAGGGGAGGAGGAGGAAGAAGCAAGAAAGGAGCCTCAGGCTACACGTGGGGGCAGCAGAGGGGCCAGAGGATCACAGACCTGGCCCCTTGTCACTTCCGTGTTTGTGCTCCTTTGCATATTCTGACACTCATGGACAGAGCATAAGGTGGACCCATGGCCACAGCCCTCCCGTTGATGCAGCCATCCCTTCACCCTTCACCTCCCCCAGCCTTGCCTGCTCCTCACCTAGTTTGACTACCTCTCCCCAACCCTTCAGCAGCCTCCTCAGTCCACAAAGCCTTCCATCTCTGGGCATGCCTCTTGTTACAACCTCATTCCCTCCTCCTTCAGAAGGGTAGGGCACTGGGGGGCTGGGGCAGGTGGGAATGGGAGGCATATTCCTGCACTGCGTCTACCCGACATTCCTCTTTTTGCCACATTTTTCTTTTTGCTCCCCTTCCCCAGGCCAATCACCACGTCAAGGGCTGGAGAGCTATGACAGGACTCTGTGGCCAGGGAAGGTGGGTTCCTTGGCTGCCCCTCCAGAACCATGTGGAATCCAGGAGAAGAAGCTTCCCAAAGAAGTAGGGGTGCTGTCACAAAAAAGAGGGAGGGGTTGGCAGACAAAAACAGCAGGTGTCACCATGGGTCGGACTACTATGTGTAGGTCCAGAGGAGGCGCCTGGGTCCCGGAGGCCTGGCTGGAAACCTTGAACCGTCAAATGCCACTCAAGGCCTTTGGCCAAAGAAGAGAAGTCAAGGACGGTGAGCCTCAACTATCCAAAGCTCGGGAGGAGAATGAGGCTTGTTTTGGGGCTCCAGCAGGCAGAGGGAGACCAAGGAGCAGACACCAAGAGAGAGCTCTCAGCCCCAGGCAAGAGAGTCAGCTCTGATAGTGACAACAGCCAGTGACAGTGGTGCGGTTGCCTTCCTATTCCAAGGACTGTTCTTGTGGGGAGGGAGGTGGATGGGGTTGACTGGTGTCCTGGGGTTGACTGGTGGCAGGGAGGACAGGTGATGGGGTCATGTCAGGTGGCCGCCTCAATTCCTGCGACCTCAGACCTTCCACAGCCCAACAATGCTGAGGAGAGAAAAGCAGGGATGGAAGGCAGAGGGGAGATTGTGGGGGGACAGAGTGCAGACAAAGTGTCCTCGAGGCCCTGGAGGCAGAAAAGCCACGCAGGCAGGCTGCAGGACCCCGTCCCCAGCTCCTCCCAAGGTCGCTGGCCGTGGGCTGTGGGGGCAGTGGTGCCAGTCATCCCAGGTCCCTCCCGTGCCTGGAGCCTCCGCAGCACCGGGCAGCTTGGCATTCATTAGGGGCTGGCTAATGGCTCGGAAGATTGGCCAGGGGCGCTGCTGAATAGAGACCTCGGTGAGATTTATTCCTAATTATCTCATTTGTCTCCCCCCATTACTCTTTATGGCTGGGATTTATAGGGCCATTAGTGGGGCCCAGCCAGGCCAGGATGAGCATGAGCCTTGAGATGCTCCATAATAATAACAATAACAATGCTCACCCTGGCCAGATTAATGGGGGGTTTGCCTTCTTGTCCTCCCCACCCCCTGTCCTTGCTGCCCACATGTTCCTCTCCCTTTGGGACCCCTGGTCTTCAGCGCCAGGTCCTCAGCCACCTGTGGAGTTAAGGCCTGTGGTCTCCCCAGTTCCCCAGTCCCCTCTCCACCCCAAGCTTGCCTCTTGGCCCTTCTCTGGTGCCACCGTTTGGGAGCTTCAAGGTGGTAGTGGGGGAATGTGGATTCCAATGGGAATGCCTCTGGAACAAGCCTGTATCAGTAATGGATGTATCAGTAGTAGTTGAGTTTGGCTATAAACGGCAAAAAACAAAAACAAAACAAAAAAAAAAAACAAATAAAGGTGACTTAATCCATAAGGACATGTATTATGTCCTTAACAAGAAGTACAGAGCTAGGTGACCAACCCTGAGCCAGTTGAGAGACTCAAAGATGCCACTGAGGAGCCTGGTTTCCATCTTTCTGCTCTATCATCCTCAGCATGTGGTCCACATCTCCCCTCATGGTCACAAAGTGGCTACCAGAGCCCCAGGCATTAAGCTCACACACAGCATCCACGCCAAACAAAAAAAGACAGGTGGGGGAAATGAGGCCTTCTTCTCTTGCACCTTTCACCAGTGGAAGGAAATCATGCCCAGATGCTCCTTGCAGGTCAACCTACACCTCTGCCCGATGGGGTCACATGTAGTCTTAGGTTGGGCTCCCCCAGAAGCAGGTCTTAGACAAGGCTTCGAGTACAAGTTTGTTCAGAGATTTCGGGAAACCTCAGTAGGAGAGCAGAGAGAGACCAGGAGGGAAGGCAGCCAATGAAGCGTGTGTTAATTGGTTACCACTGTGAGCGATTGGCACCCAATCCTGGAGGACACGTGCCTTCAATGTTGCTGAGTCACTGGTTGACTCAAACCCACAGTCACTCATTGAAGGCCATTCCCAAAGGAGTGTCAATTTTCTGGCACTTGCTACTCAATTGCGCTGCTGGAGGAAGCTTTCAGGCAAAGGGGTGGAGATGCAGGCAGGCAGAGGTTGGCCAGCCAACTCCTCATTCACTGGTAGGGCCCAAGCATACAGGAGGGCCCCATCACCAGCATTGGGCTTGCCATGACAAGCATCCAGACCAACATGGATTCACTGTTTGGCAAGGAGAACTTGGCTAGCCATCAGGGAGGCTGCCATAGGGCTGGCCACAGCCTTTCTCCACAGCCTGTGTGTATGCAGGGCAGGCAGATGCATGCATCCTAAGCACACATTCTGGGACCTGAGATTTACATGGTAGGAGAAGGTAGTACAAAAGGGAAGAGTCTTCCCAGAGAGAAGAGGGAACTAATACTTAATAAATACTACATTTATTACCTATTGTTATGTAACAAGTAATCCAAACCTAACAGGTTGAAACAATGATAAATATTTATTCTTTCATAGAGTTTTAATGGGTCAGGAATTTGGACATGGCCTGAGCTAGTTGAGTCAGCTTCAAGTTCTCAAGGTTGCAGTCAGGATGTTGACCAGACCTCTGGTCATCTGCAAGCTTGATGGGATGGGATGGTGGCTCCCTCACATGGCCAGCAAGTTGGTGCTAGGCCTTGACAGGGGTCCTCAGTTGCTTGTGTGTACACCTCTCCAAAGGGCTATCTGAGCATCCTCACACCATGGGCAGCTCACTTCTCCCATGAGTGATCCAAGAGACCAAGGTAGGAATCACACTGTCTGTTATGACTTGGCCTTAGAGTCTTCCCTATCTTAGAAGCTGGCTACCATATCTTCTATGAACCAGGGTCCACAGCCTATTTGATCTTCATTCCATTGTTAGAAATTCATATCTAGTTTTTATAGCATGCCAGGCTCACTCAAGTGCTCAGCACATGTAGGATAGGAATCATTATCCCCATTTTATAGATAAGAAAAAGAACTTGGAGAAGTTAACTAACATATTTGGGATGACATCTCTCATGAGGCACTGTGCCAGGCTGGACCTCAGATTTCCTGGCTTCAACACCTGAACTTGTCTCATTTCACCATGCTGCTTTCAAGACAGCAGAATATGCTCTGATCTGGGAGTCAGGGGTCCTATGTTATGATTTAGGCTTTCTGTTGCTGAGACACCCTTGGCCATTATGTTCTATAGCAGATGGTGTTGACTGCCTGCCTGTATTCATTAGGAATATGTCCACTGTCAGTTTATTTCTCTCTTTTGTAGAGAAGTTTGGAGATGATGGTACAGAGCTGGGATAGCACTCTACTCCTTGAGGCTCCCAGAGGCCCAGGCTCCTTACAGATCACTGCTCTGCTCCGGCTCTTGTTCTCATGGTGCGTTGTGGTGGCACCCAAGTTCCTGGCAGCAAGTGCAGAAGAGAATAGAAAGGAGAGCAGAGGGCATATGCCAGATGTCTCTTAAAGAAGATTCCTGAAGGCTGCTGTGTGCAACTTCTGCTGACTTCTTATTGTGTAGAACTTAGTCAAATGGTCATGCTCAGCTTCAGAGGAGGCTGGGAAGTGTACTTTATTCTGGTGTACTTTGTGCCCAGCTGAAAATTCTATTATTTTGGAAGAAATGGAGCATGGCTATTGGGGGATGGCTAGCTGTTTCAACTACCCTACCCAATAGCCATTAGCTTCTCTCTCTCTCTCTTTTTTAAACAGATCCCTGATTTAATTCAGTCTCCTCCAGGCAGCCATGAGCTTCTATGACAGCAGACCTCAACTCTAGGGAGTGAATTATGATTATGATTGATCAAAGCCAATCATGTGGTTTCATTCCCTTGCTAGTAATTTAATTTATTCTAAAAGGGGTAGGTGACACCATCTTGGCCAGTGAGAACCAAAGGTAAGTCTCTGAAGGTTCTAGGACCTAAGACAGGAATATTCCCATTTCCATCCTTAGTGATTGTTGTCTGTATGTAACCTAGGCAGAAAGAACCACCTTAGGAGTATGAAGGGAGCCAGTCTAGGAGGTCAAGACAACCCTTCCAAAGATTTTAGAGTGGAAAGCAGAAAAATATCTGTTCCTGAAGACACCTTTGAGCCACCAGAGTAACCAACCCTGCAACCATACTATCTATAAATACTATCTGTTCAGTGTTGTCCTGTGGTGAATTTTATTTAAGCCACTTTAACTAGGCTTTCTGTTACTTGTGGCTAAAAAATACTGACTTATGGACAATTCTACACCAACAAACTGGGCTAAAAGAAAGCTAAAAGAAATGGAAAAGCTCTTAGAAACATATAACTTACCAAGCCTGAATCAGGAAGAAATAGAAAATCTGTGCAGATCAATTACTAGTAAGGAGATTGAATCAGTAATTAAAAATATCCTAACAAAGAAAAACCCAGGACCAGATGGTTTTACTGGTGAATTTTACCAAACATTTAAATAAGAATCAACACAAATCCTTCCCAAACTCCTCCAAAAATATGGAGGGAACACTCATTGTCAAATTCATTTTACTAGACTAGCATTATCCTAATACCAAAATCCAGAAAAGGACACTAGTAGAAAAGGAAACTACAGGGCAATATCCCTGATGAATACAGGTGCAGAAATTCTCAATAAAATACTATCAAACAGAATTCAGCAGCACATTAAGAGGATCATTCATCATGATCAAAAGAAATTTATTTTTCAGGTGTGAGAATGTTTCAACACACATAAACCAATGAGTGTGATATACCACATTAATAGACTCAAAGAAAAGAATCATGTGATCATCTCAATAGACACAGAAAAAGCATTTGACAAAATTCAACATTCATTCATAATAAAAAATCTTACTAAGTTAGGCATAGAAAGAACGTTATAAAGGCCATATATGACAAGCCACAGCTAACATCATACTCAGTGGTGAAATGTTGAAAGCTTTTCATTTAAAATAAGAAAAAAGACAAGGGTTCCCATTCTTACTACTCCTATTCAACATAGTATTGGAAGTCCTAGCTAAGTCAGGTAGCAAAAAGAAATAAAAGAGGGATCCCTGGGTGGCGCAGCGGTTTGGCGCCTGCCTTTGGCCTGGGGCGCGATCCTGGAGACCCGGGATCGAATCCCACGTCAGGCTCCTGGTGCATGGAGCCTGCTTCTCCCTCTGCCTGTGTCTCTGCCTCTCTCTCTCTCTCTGTGTGACTATCATAAATAAATGAAAAAAAAATTAAAAAAGAAAAACATTAATAAAAAAAAGATATTAGAATTGGAGAGGAAGAGGTAAAATTATCTCTATTTACAGATTACATGGTTTTATATATAGAAAACCCTAAAGATTCAACCCAAAACTGTTATATCTAATGCATGAATTCAGTAAGGTTGCAGAATATAAAATTAATATACAAAAAACAGTAGCATTTCTATAGACTAACAGGAAATTTTATGAAAAAGAAATAAAGAAATCAAACCCATTTATGATAGTATCATAAACAATAAAATACTTAGAAATAAATTTAACCAAGGAGGTGAAAGATCTCTACTCTGAAAACTATAAAATATAGATGAAAGAAATCAAAGAAGACACATATAAATGGAAAGATACCCCATGCTCATGGATCAGAAGAATTAATACTCTCAAAATGTCAACACTACTAAAGGTCATCCATAGGTTCAGTGAAATCCCTATCAAGATTTCAATGGCACTTTTTACAGAAATAGAAAAAACACTCCTGAAAGTTATATGGAACCATAAAACACTCCAGTTAGCCAAAGCAATGCTGAGAAAGAAGAACACTCCCTGGTTTCAAGCAATACTAGCTATAGTTGTGGTGTTTGCGTGGCTCAGTCAGTCAACTCTTGATTTTGGCTCAGGTCATGATCTCAGGGTCGTGAGATCTAGCCCTGCTCAGGCTCCACACTCAGGCTTCAGAGTCTGCCTGAGATTCTCTTTCTCTCCTTCTCCCTCTTCCCTTCCCACTTTCAAAATAAGTAAAATCTTAAAAAACAAAACAAACAACAACAAAAAAAACTAGCTACAGTCATCAAAACATAATAGTACTGGCATGAAAACAAATAAACCAATTGAACAGAATTGAGAGCCTGGAAATAAACCCAAGGATATATGGTCAATAAAATTTGACAAGGGAGTCAAGAATACCCAATGGAGCAAAGAGAATATCTTCAATAAATGGTGCTGGGATAATTGGATATTTTCTTGGAAAAGAATGAAACAAGATCTCTATCTTATACTACTCGAAATGGATTAAACAGTTAAATCTGAGACTTGAAATTATGAAACTTCCAGAAGAAAACATAGGAATAAAGCTCCTTCACATGGTTCTTGATAATTGCTTTTTGGATATGACATCTAAAGCACAAGAAACAAAATAAAAAATAATCAAGTGGGACTACATCAAATTAAAAAGCTGCTGCACAGCAAAAGAAGAAAGCATCAACAAAGTGAAAAGACAGCCTGTGAAATGGGAAAAAATATTTGTAAGCCGTATATCTGATAAGGGGTTAATATCCAAAACATATAAAGAACTCATACAGGGATGCCTAGCTAGCTCAGTTGGGTGAGTGCAACTCTTAATGTTGGGGTTGTGAGTTCAAGCCCCATGTGCAATGTAGAGATTACTTAAATAAATAGAACTTTTTAAAAAAAGAATTCATACAACTCAATAGTAAAGAAAAAAATAACCTTCTTTAAAAATGGACTAAGGACCTGAATAGACATTTTCCCAAAAAATCCACAAAAGGCCAATAGGTATGTGAAGAGGCTCAGCATCACATTAGAGAAACTCAAATTGAAACCACAATGACATATCTCTCTGTACCTGTAAAAATGACTTATCATCAAAAAGACAAGAGATAACAAATGCTGGTGTGGATGTGGAGTAAAGGGGACCCTCGTGAACTCTTGGTGGGAATGTAAATTGGTGCAGCCACTATGGAAATCTGTATGAAGGATCCTAAAATATTAAAAATAGAACTACCATATGATCCAGCAATTCTACTTTCCTTATCCAAAGGAAACAATACTAACTTGAAAAAATATCCGCATCCCCATGTTCATGGCAGCATTGTGTTCAATAGCCAAGACATGGAAACAACCTAACTGTTCATCGATTGATGAATGGATAAAGAAACAGTGGTATATGTGTACAATGGAATATTATGCAGCCGTAAAAAATGAGGAAATACTACCATTTTCAAGAACATGGATAAACCTTAAAGGCATTATGCTAAGTGAGTAAGTCAGACAAAGACAAATACTTTCTTTGAATGCATGATCTCACTTATATGTGGAATCTAAAAAAGAAAAGAAAAAGAAAAAAAAACCTCATAGAAAAAAAGAGATCAGACTTGTGGTTACCAGAGGCAGAGGGTGAGGGAGGGGGGAGTTAGAGGAAAGCAGTCAAAAGATCGAAACTTCTGGTTCTAAGAAAGTGCTAGGGATGTAATGTACAAAATGTTGACTGTAGCCAACACTGCTGTGTGATATATAGGAAAGCTGTTAAGACAGTAAATCCTAAAAGCTGTCATCACAAAGAGATATTTTTTCTTTTTTCTTTTCTTTTTATTGTATCTATACAAGATGATGGGTATTGGCTAAACCTATTGTGGTCATCATTTCACAATGATGTGAAATCATTGATCGTATAAATCAAACGATCACGCTGAATGCCATACAGTGATGTAGGTCAATTGTTTTCCAATAACACTGACAAACAAAACCATACTGACTAATCTACTTCCTTTCTCTTGACTTAGTTGTTCTATGAGAGGAATAGAGAGGTAACTCCCAAATCTCACTTTCCTGGTGAAGAATTCCAGAAAGCTCAATGTCTACCATGCTAGTGACAGAAATCCTATGCAAACGAACTTAAACCAGAAAGGAATTTATTGCCTCTTATAGCTGGAAGGAACACTCTGGTATTTATAAAATTAAAAAGAGATTTTCAGCAATCAGTGGGAGCAGGGGACCCAATACCATCAGGATTCTCCTCTATTTCCTTCCTTCTGTTTCAACTCTGTGACTCCTTGTCTATTGGCCTCCAAGTCTCCTGTTGCAGACAGTTCTTCTCCATGTTGGTAGATGAGGGAGAGAGCAAGGCAGAGTAGGAACCAGACGTGCCAGCACAACCCCAATAGGAAAAGCGTTCTTCATATAGTTTGTCAATCCTAGGAGAGGACTCTAATGGCTCTTCTGGATCATATGTCCATCCCTTAGATGAATCCCGGTTGCCAGGAGCATTGGACACACTGATTGGTCAGGCCTGGGTCATCTGTTTACTTCTGGAGGGTTACAGTTTACTGTGACTCTATGTGATTGGTGCCCCTTGAAGCTGGACAGTGTGTGGCAGAACATGATCATGCCTGGTTGGACCAGGGAGGGTGCCTGAGCCATGAAGGAAGCCAGCCATCTCTTGGGCTCTTGTCCTAAAACTCTAGCCAAAGGGGCCACTCCATTTTGGATGATAGCTCTATGAGTCAGGACCAGTTAGGAAAATGCAGAGTATTGGAAATTGTGACTGTGTTTGGAGAATGAGGGGAGGATTTAATATAGAGAATGGGTTTGATGGGTGGTGGCGGTGGAGGAACTGAGAAGCCAATGTGATGGGGAGGCACCTCAGAGATTAGCAACACGAGGAAGACATGGAGAGAAAAGAGGAGGAGGTGGTGTTACCAGAGCCCAGAAGCCAGGGCCACATGGGGGGGAGCTATACCACTGCCAGGGCTGCCTGGTAGAAGTTGTGCCATGGAGTAGGCCTGGTTGGGGCAGCTGGAGCCCCAGAGGGGACCCCCTGCCTCTGGGGAAGCCACTCCAGACAAACACTCTGGCTTCTCCCTCCCTTCCGCCCTACAATGTCTTTCCAGTGGTCCCCCCCTGGCTGAACTCGGCAGGGAAGAGCCCGAGAAACCCAAGCAGCAAAGATCACTGTCTCTGTGGTGCAGAGCAGAGCAGAGGAAGGGAAGGAAGGCTCTAAGGACACAGGCAGATGACAAGCACAACAGCCAACTGACCCCATCAGATCCTCTCCCTTGGAAAGAGTGAAGGTCACCAGAGGTCATTCTCATGCTATCTGTTCACATCCTAGTTATGGAAACTCGGGGTCCCTGCATGACTACCTCCCTGTATCTGCGTATTGCTGAGTGTCCCACAATGATCCTCTGAAAGTTCCTCACTACCCATCCTTTCAGCCTGCCCACCCCCTTCCTGGCAATTCTGGGAGTCTGAGCTGCTGCTCCCTCCAGATCCAGCCTGGGCTGACAGGATTGAAGCCAAAGGCAGAGCATCCAGCTGTGCGGCTGAGGAGGCAGGCCAAGCCTGTGAAGCGAGCCCCAGGCCAGGAGGGAGGGAGGCCCTCTCACAGCTTCCTAACTTCACCACCACCACACCGCTCTCCAGGAAATATTCGGAACTCAAGGCAAATGAAAACACGTGTCAACGTTTATAGGATGCAGCTAAAACAGTCCTTAAGGGGCAATTTAGGCCAGTAAATATCTTATTAGAAAAGAAGAGATTTCTTTCTTTTTTAAAAATTTTTTAAAATTTAGATTCAATTTTCCAACATCTAGTATAACACCCAGTGCTCATCCCATAAGAAGATTTCAATGATCAGAATTCCCACCTAAGGGAACCAGAAAAAAAGCAAAGGAAACCTGAAACTAGCAGAAGAAAGGAAATAATAAAGAACAGGGCAGAAACTGGGGCCCCTGGCTGACTCAGATGATGCAGCATGTGACTCTTGATCCCAGGTCGTGAGTTCAAGCCCCACATTGGGCCTAGAACTTACTTTTCAAACAAACAAACAAATAAATGAATGAATGAATGAATAAACAAAAAATAAAGTTGCAGAGGCATACCTTTAAAAAAAGGGGGAACAGAGCAGAAATCAATGAAATAAAAACTAGAAAACAACAAAGAAAATGAATAAAACCAAAAGCTGATTTTTTTTAAGGATTTTATTTATTTATTCATGAGAGACACACACAAAGAGAGAGTCAGAGACAGGCAGAGGGAGAAGAAGGCTCCATGCAGAGAGCCCGATGTGGGACTTGGTCCCGGGTCTCCAGGATCACGCCCTGGGCCAAAGGCACGTGCTAAACCGCTGAGCCACTCAGGGATCCCCCAAAAGCTGATTTCTTAAGAAAAATCCAATAAAATTGATAAACCACTAATCAGCCCCAAATTACCCAAAATACATTTATGATAGCTTTGAAAACTATGAAATACTTAGTGATAAATCTGACAAAAGATACACAAGACTGGTACACTGAAAAATTAAAATATGTTGCTGAGAGAATCAAAGAAGAAATGGAAGGGGTGCCTGAGTGGCTCGGTTGAGCGTCAGACTCTTGGTTTCTGTTCAGGTCATGATCTCAGGGTGCTGGGAAGGAGCCCTGCATCAGGCTCCCCACTCGGTGGAGAGACTGCTTCTCCCTCTCCCTCTGCAGCATCCCCACTCGTGCTCGCTCTCTCTCTCTCTCACAAATAAATTTTAAAATCCTAAGAAAAAAGAAAAGAAAGAAACATTCAACATCATTAGTTATCAGGGAAATTAAAATTAAAATCACAACAGGGGGCGGCTGGGTGGCTCAGTCAGTTGAGTGTCCCACTCTTGGTTTCGGCTCAGGTCATGATCTCAGGGTCCTGGGATGGAGCCCCACGTTGCACTCTGCACTCAGCACAGTCTGCTGGAGATTATCTTCCTCTCCCTCTGTTCCTCCCCTGCTCACACTTTCGCTCTCCTTCTAAAGTAAATAAATAAAATCTTAATTAGAAGGTGACAATGAGATATCACTGCATATTGATTAGAATGGAGGAAATGAAAGACTGACCAGACCAAATATTCTGGAGGCAGTGGAGGAACTGGAATTCTCATAGGTTGCTGGTGGGAATGCAAAGCGACGCTAGTAGCCCTTTGGAAAACAGTTTGGCAATTTCTTTAAAAATTCAACATACACCCACCAAATGGCATGTCTGTTCCACTCATAAGTAGTTACCCAAGAGACATGAAAGCATGTCATACAAAGACTCGTACACAGGTGTTCATAGCAGCTTTATTTACAACAGCCAGACTGTGAAGCAACCCAACGTCTATCAAAAGGTGGACAGAGAAAGGAACTGTGTTATATCTCTACAATGGGCTATGAGCACCAAACAGGAATGAAGTGCAGGTACACGCAGCAACACGGATGAATCTCAAAATGATTATGCCTACCGAAAGAAGCCAGAGTAAAAAGCCTGTGTGATTCCATTTAGGGAAAATTCTAGAAAATGCCAACTAATCTATAGTGATAGACAGCAGACCAATAGTTGCCTGGGGTAGAGGGGGGGTGGAGAAGAGCACGAGGAAGGGATTCCGGAGGATCACGAGGGATCTTTGGGAGGGGATGGATACATTCACCATCTTGATTGTGGTGATACTTTCACGGGTGGAAACATGTGTGAGAGTCTACCAAATTCTACACGTTAAATACACTCAATAAATGTCCGGCATATCTCAAGAAAGCCGTGTTAGTAAATGAAGAAGGAATGGTTTCCCGGAGGAAACTGAGGCAGAACAGTTTCGGGGTGAAGGACGGCATAGCACTGTGCCCGAGCACATGGCCTCAAGAGCCAAACTATCTGGTTTCCTGCTTTGGTACCACCACTGACTATTCATGTTGGACATTATAAGTAACATCATTATGGACATCTTGGAACTTAAAACCTTGAAGCACATCTTGGATCATTTCCTTATGGTAAATTCCTACATGTTACTTAACTGCTCTGTACCCTGGTTTTTCTACCTATAAAATGGGGATAACAGTGATATCCATACCATTGGGTTATAGAATTAAATAAATCTGTGTGTGTGTGTGCGTGTGCGTGTGCGTGTGCGTGTGAGAGAGACCTGGAATAGCTTCCTGATACATAGTAATTTTGTTAGCAAAAGCTGGCTGGATGCTAGAAAGGCAAAAATACAGATGACCCCTATATCCTTGTGGTGCTGGCAAGTGGTTTCCAAGGAGATCGGCAGCCCCTGGAGCTCGGAGACCAGGGAGGGGACACCCGGCCAGTGGAAGGCTTGGAGACCAGGAAGGGGACACCCGGCCATGAGGAATGGGAGGCAGAAGAGAGAACTCAGATCACCCAGCTTGTTTTCTAGGCAAAGCCCCCAGGAGAGAGAAAACCAAAATGTTGTGAAAACATATTTCTTCCCTAAATTTCATCCTGGTAGAATTACTGGCCAGTAATTACCTAGCAAATTAGAGCATCTACCAGGACCCCAATTGGATACCTGAGGACATAATTGGTCCCTAATTAGAAAAAGTTGTCAAATGGGAACAATTATCTCTGTTCTGTGTTTCATTTTCTCCTCTCTGCCAGCCTAATTCCTCTGCTCCCCCTTCCCATCTGGCCTCCCTGCTATCGTACTGCTGGCCAAGAGGCAGGAAGGCAGGGGCTCCTCTGTGCCCGCCCCTAGCGCCAGCCCGTGGGGGTAGCACTAGCGGCCACCCTGTGTTCCCAGTGTTCTCCCCACCTTGTTTTCCAAGGGTCTGTTTACTCGTCTCCTCTCCCACTAAACTGTAGGTTCTCTGCAGGCAATGATTTGTCTTTCTTTAATTCCCTGTCTCCAGACCTAGCCCAGGGCCAGGCTTCTAGAAAATGCTTAGAAAGGATTGTTGAAATGCGGTGATGACCATGGGCCCCAGAGGGATGGTGCCGAGTGTCTCCTTCCAAGCACAGCTAGAAGCTTGTTGCCTGACCCTCACTTAGCCTGTCCTAGCCCAGAACCGCCACCCTGCCCACATCCGGCAGAGGAAGCTTGGCAGGAGGTGTGATCTTAGCCTGCATCCTACATTCTGCATCGTTCCAAAGTTGGAGACAATACTTCCAGGTTGAAGAATCAGGAAAAGCTGCATGGAGCAGCTGGTGTTTGGTTTGGGAATTCAGAGTTACAAGGCCAAGCCAACAGAAGCCATCACAGAAGGTCAGAGGTGGGCAGCTCAGGCAGGTGAGGGAGCTGGGCTGGTGTGATTATTGAAGTCCTTGAGGGAGGTAGGAAGAAGGAGAAAAGGAAGGCAGGAAGGGAGGGAGGGGGGAAGGAGGCTGAGGGGTGCGATAAAGCTTGAAAGACCACCAAGGAGTGTGGGCTTCCCATAAGCAATGGGGAACAATCCAGCAAAGACATTCCTGGAAGTTGAAGCTACAGTCGGTGATCATGACAAAAGCAGGAGGAGACCAAGGGTGGTGAAAGGTGATGAGAGGTGGTGGAAGGAGGGAAAGGAAGGGCACGAGAAAAACCGGGGGTGATGCCAAATGGCTCCAATGAGACAGTGAAGACAGAAGGGGATGAGAAATAGATCCAACCAAAGGCCCCATCTTTTGCCTTAGCAATTTCATGTCTAGAAGTTTACAGGGGTCTACAGGCGTCTTAGCAATTTCACGTCTAGAAGTTCCTAAAGAAATTATTCAAGCTGTGCTTGAAGTCTTATGTTCAAGGTCTGGTGGTCCTGAAGATCTCATGTCCATCACAGTATTTATAATAGTAGAAAGGGTGAGGGAAACACTATGCTAAATGAAAGAAGACCATGTACTGAACAATCTCATTTTTTATGAAATGTCCAGAACAGGCATATCTGTAGAGGCAGAGAGCCGATTAGTGGTGGTCAGGGAGGGACTACTAATGGATCCAGGGTTACGTTTTGGGGTGATGAAAATGTGCTAAAATTAGATGATGATGATGATGATGATGATGATCACACAACCCTATCAATATACGAAAAACCATTGCATTGTTCATTTAAAATGAGTGAACTTTATGTTTGTAAATTATAATATCTCAATAAAGCTGTTAAAAGTTTGAAACAGGGCAGGAGGGAAGGGTTCAGGTCTGACGCCACCCATTCAGAGGAGAAGGCACCCCTGTGTAAAGGGTGTGTAACAAGGTGTGTGGAGGGGGAACCAGGAAGCCTTGGAACCAACTGGCTGGATGCTGACAGGTGAAAGGGAGACCTGCGGAGCACGACACTCCAAACACAACTGTCCTTCCAAGTGCCCTCATGTGGACACACAGATAGGGCCCCACTGTCCAGCATGGCACAGACGCAGCTCTATCTGCAGCCTCCAGTCTGTAGGAGGGTAACCAGTGTTGCTCTATATCCAGCCACCAGGCCAGGTCGTGGTTGACTAACAGGGGTGAGGGTCAGAGGAGAAAGAAATAAGAAGGAAGCAGTGATGGAAGGTTCTGGAAAGGGGGTGGGGGCAGGAGTTTAACCAGAGATATTGTCCAACTCTGCCCAACCCTCTCCAGCCTTTGGTTCATCTCCAGGGCTGAGAGCTAGGGAATCCCAAAGGAAGCCATGTTGGGGTGGGGGGGCAGGGAAGTGGGGAGCAGAGGAAGGAGGAAGAAGGAAACACTTCATCACCTTCTTTGTGTTCAGCGTGCTTTGGGTCACCATGTGCACGACTCCAGGCCTGTTCAGTCAGCAGATGCTCATTGAGCACTTACTCCATGCCGGGCACCAGGGATAGAGCAGCAAAGTCCCTGCATGCATGGAATTTCCATTCTCTAATTGGGAGACAGGCCACGAGCAAAAGAGTAAATAAATATACAGGCAGTCAGATGGGGATATTTGCCCCGAGGGAACAGGGACAGGGAGTGTGGGGGTGACATTCCATACAGGGTGATCACAGGCTCTCTGATATCTGAGCAGAGACCTGAATGAGTGAGGGCATGAGCCTCACAGGTATTGGGGGACAGGGAAGCATTAGCAAGGGCAAAGCCTCCAGGATCAGGCTGGGTTGCTTGTGGGCTGTGCATTCACTTTCTCAGGCTTAGGTTTTCAGAGCAGGTCCCAGAATCGGGTGGTCCTGGGGTTTAATCCCAGATCTGTCGGTTAACTGGCTGTGTGACCTTGACCGACTTACTTAACCCCTCTGGGTCCTGGTTTCCTCATTCTCCTCAAGGGGGAGCAGCTGAAGCTACCCTAAAACAGGTGTGGAGAAGGGGTGCAGTGCCTTAAGGGCCCGCTTCCATAGAAGCTGTGCAGAGGTGTCATCACTCTGGGGTGACCACACACTGGTAGTGAGGGAGAGCCTCACAGGACCCCCAAATCTCCATGATCAGAACCAGTGGGGATAAGTCATTGATCCCAGAACTGGAGGAGGTGCAAGAGGAAGTGGGGCTCCCCTTCATACCCTCTTTGCATCCACCTCTCCCCATCCCCACCTTCCATTCCGGAAGCTTCCAGCATGAGGGTCTTTCAGGCTTCTCCAAAGAGGGGACTAATTAAGCCTTAATTGACACAGCACTAATTAGCTTCTTAATTACACGGAACCACATGATTAGCCATACAGCAGACACTAATTGTTCATTAGGAAGCAGCCTCCCCTCTCCCCTCCCCTTCTCTAGGATCTACCAGTTAAGACACCTAAGGGGCCTTTGGTGGGCAGCAGCCCACCGCCCCCAGCCTCGCCTGAACCCATTCTGGTGCTAGAAGGGTCAACTGGAATAGGTCACACTGCCCTGGCCTGAAGTCAGGTGCCCTCTCTGATGATAATATAAATAACACCAACTTCTACATTTTGAGCACCTTAGATTCAAGACCCTGCAGCATTTCTTCTTTAAAACCCCTGGCCCATATCAGGGCAGAAGTGTGTTCTGGGGACCCCAGGGCAGGCCCAGCTTAGACAGTGAGAAGCAGGAACAGCACTCATGAAATGCCCACCTTGTCCTACCAGAGGTGTGGACAGGAAGGGGAGTGACACCATGTGTGGATGTAGTGACCACACATCTTGCTTCTAGAACAGTCTATTTTCACCTGATGCCCTGATGTCACTAACAGTAACTTCTTCCATTCTCAGAGTGCCCCAATTTAGACAATAAATGATGTGACCCCACAGCGGACACCCCTTCCCCTGCTTGCCATGGGCCAGGTGCAGCACATACTAGCCAAGAGGGGGCAGGGTTGGGTTGTGGCCACAAAACAGGGAAAACCAAGTGTGGGGATGTGGGCGAGGACTCCCCCAAGCTTTCACCACTAGAAAGGGGAGGCGTTGGGATGCTAACCCACATGGCGGGGCAGGAGGGGATGCTCAGCAGCTCACACCCCTTCTCCTCCTGCCCCCGCCATGCTCCTCCCATGCTCCTCCTGGTTGGCAAGGGGGTGCCATGAAAGAAGGGCCTGGTGGGATGAGGAGGGGCAGACATTACTTATGGGGGAGTGTGGCTCCAAGTTGAATCTCTGGTGGGTGGGGTTGGGGCATGGGATACAGGATACTGGGATACAGGGAAAGTATAAGCAGAGGCATGGCTGAGGGACCCGTGTTGTGGGAACAGCACCTCGGTGTCTGCAGTCAAGGCTGCCTATTGGGGGAGGAGGTTGGACAGTTGGCAAGCGGATTGGGAGCAGGTAAGAGAGAGGAACCTACAGAGGCCCGGGAACAGGGACATAAGCCAATTACCCAAAGAACTGCCCAACCAGAGGCGGCATATTCCATTATCCATTTCCTGCCACCGGCCTGAAGATCTGAGACAGACGGTGGCAGAGTCCCAGAGCGCTTCAACCGAGACGCTCCGAGAGGCTGGGCACTTACGTTGGCTATGATCTCTTCAAGCTGGTGAGCAGATTTGCTTGTCAGGCCTGGGACACTTTGATGGACATGAGGCCAAAAGGGATATGGTGGCCCGTTCGAGGAGAGCCTTGGGCACCCTGATCAGTGGCTTATTTCTTGTTGAAGAGTCCTGGAGAACCAGCGCCTAGGTCATGACGATGCTGGTGTTGGGACAGGATGGGCAGATTCGCTCACGGCCCCTTGTCACCTCTTCAAGTCCCAGCCAGACCTGGTCTCCAGGGCCAAGGTGGTCCGATGATATCCCGTTCCCTCTCTGGGTCTTAGGAGAGGGAGAAGGTGAAGATGCCAGTGCTGCCCCCATCTTAGCATGCTGTGGGCAGTGCCAGCCACCCACACCCCCACCAGGTCCCTGGTGTCACTGCAAGAGACACGGCAAGTAGGTCACGATGTTCCTCCAGATGCTCACCGGCTTCTCATTATCTGGAAACTGTTACAGTGTGTCAAGGAAAGCCCTCTGGGGTGTTTTCCCATCTGTTGCTCTATTTCTGACACATGCTGCTCCCCACCTGGAATTCCCGTGCCCTCTGCTCCTCTTCCCTAAGCCTTCCTGTCCTTGGACAAGGTACCAAGTGTCCTGTGCCTTTTTCTCCTTATGCATAATGTGGACATGACAGACCCACCTCCTGGGGGTCACAGAGGACTCCCAGGGTTAATTGATACAGAGTACTTAGGGCAGGGCCCGGCACCAAGTAGGGGCTCAATAAACAGTGGCTACAGTTCTTTTTCAAGGCCCAGCCTCAATCTCTCTTCCTCCAAGAAGCCCTCCCTGACCACCCCAGCCTTAGGCGGGCACTCCCTCTTGTGCCTTCGCTGCCCACTCCTCAGGGCTTGTCCTTTGTCATCACTATACACCTTGCCTCCACACTTCCTGGGGCTTCCTGTGTGCTGGGCAGTAAGTGCTCTATGTCTGTTCACTCTTTTAACCCTCACAACAACCCTATGTGGTAGGCACACAATCATAATCCCCATTTTACACATGTGAAACACAGGTAAGTTAAGTAACCTGCCCAAGGTCACACAGCAAGTCAAGTGATGGACTGAGGCCAAAGGCCCAAGCAGTCAGAGTCTGTGTTGTTTCCTTCTACTGGGATCTTCACTTGATATGTGTTTGGGAGGGGGCGGTGGGCAGGATCTACACATGACAAGTACCCAGATGCTTCTATGGAGTTTTCAGTAGGTATACTGGGGGGAGGCCCTACACCAGGGCTCTGCGTGTATGTTCATTGTGTGTGCATAGTACGCGTGCAGAGATGTGTCCAAAGGTTGCCCGTTGCATGTACGGAGAGCCTAGACACCATGTGTTTGGAGTGTGAGCCCTGCACACTGTGTGTATGTGCGTACCCAGGGTGTGTTTCTGCAGGGGGTCGTGGGAGGGGACATCTCACCCCTTTGTGTTGCTGTCCTTCTGCCTCAACAACAATTACATACTGCAGAGGGATGTGGAATAGCACTTATCTTCTCTGGAAACTGAGATGCTAGAGCCTGGAGTGGTTTCATGGCTACTGTGCTGTGTGTGTGTGTGTGTGTATGTGTGTGTGTGTGTGTGTGTAGTGTGATCTTTATGTGATCTAAGCACGTATGCACGTGGACATCTGCCTGTATGTGCCGAGTACACCTGTGTATACATGTGTCAGCAGTGCACCAGCAAAGGTTTGCACGGTGCGCTCGGCAGGTGCCTTTGGGTACCCAGAAGAGATACAGGAGCTGAGTGTGCAAGAGGCGTGTACGTGTGTGGGCATGTGAGCGCCTTTGTGCACGGAGACGCACAAGTGCAAGCATGCGCAAGGGGAAACGTGGACGGTGCCAAGATGGCAAAGCAGGACGGGCTGAACCGGCGCCGCCTCTGCGCCAGCCCGCCGCTGCGTGATCTGGCACCTGGTGCTCCATCTCCCACAGCTCAGTTTCTGAATCACAGAGAGAGAATAGAACACCTGTCTCCAAGGGCGCCGGGAGCATTGGAGATGACGGGCGGGTGGCACAGCAGGCGCTGGATGCGGGCACACTGCTGGAGGGCGTGTTTGTGTGCATGTGTACATGTGTGTGTCCTGGGGATGGGTCCGTGTGCATCCACAGAGAGTGGAGTGGATGTGGGCGAGCATCACGGCGAGCCTGCGTGTCAATGACTGCTGTGTGCACATGGGGGAGGGGGCGGGGAGGGTGGATAGGGGTGCACAGTGGTGCTTGACCGTGTGTGCCATGTTACACGCTGGAGGAGCATGCAGGGGCTGTGCCCCGGGCCCCTCGGTCCAGGTGGGGCTGGAGATGAGGGGCTCGTCTGGGCCCAGGGTGGTATCTCTGGCTGTCAGGCCCGCGGTGGGTGGGGGGCAGCCCCCCTGGCGGTGATCGAACCCCGCTCTCCCACCAGGCCTGCCAAAATACAGCGAGACAGGGTGTAATTACCGGCACTTACCTCGGCCATTACCCCCCTCGCCGCTGCTCGTGACACACGACCCGTCAGCTCCACGTTGGCACCATTAAGGGGCCTCATTAGCATCCCGGCTCAGAAGCAAAATTACCCTCACTGCTCATTTCAAGATGTCATCAATTTTAATTTAGGGCCCAAAGATAGTACAATGGGAAGGCCCTCCCCAGCCCGCTGCACACGGAAACGGGGAGAGGGTGGGGGAGGGGCCGCGGGGCAGCCAGGGCTGGGGGGTGGGGCACTGGCTGGAAGTGCCAGGGAAGGAGGGGGGCCCAGGCTGAGCCGGGAAGGGAGGAAAGCGCTGGTGTCCGCCTGCCCGGGAAGGCCTGGGGCTGGGACCTGGGGTGGGGTGGGGGGCGCAGATTGGGAGGGAAAAGGAATTCAAGGCACCACCAGGGCAGGGCCCCCACCCACCCCGGGGGACGAGGGCCATCTGACGCTGAGATGCGGGGAGCCGCATGGGGGTGAGCTGCTGGGCACTTCCTTTCAGCTGTTCCTTTACCCCCACAGCAGCCTCGGCAAGTGTATCTTGCAATCTCCTGTTACAGGAGAGGAAACTGAGGCATAGGGACCTCCCGCCTCCATGGCCTAGGGGAGCCTGTTTGGCCTTTGGGATGGTCTCCGGTCAGCATGACAGGGCAGGTGGGTGGAGGGCAGGGGGTCCTCTCACGCTGTGCCCCCGTGTCTGGAACGCCCCCTCCCTCTCCTTGTCAGCCTGGTCCTCACGACTCAGCTTGATGTCCCCTCTCCCTTTCTTTAAACCTCTAGCTGAATCCTCCCTATGGTTCCTGTGTCTGTCTCCCTGCCCCCAAAGCCCCAGAGACTGACTTCTAAACAACAAGGGCTGTCCCTTAGCTACCCAAACAACCCCAGCATCCCACGGTGGGGGCGGGGGGGCTCAAAGTGGGTGCTGAGTGACTAAAAGACCAATGAGCATCTGGGGCTTAAGACAGGGTTGGGGGGGCTTGAGAAGGGCTATCTCAGCCTCTGTAATGGCACAAGAGCAGGAGTGCCACAAAGGTTAGGTGCATGAATGAATGATTGATCACATGAATGAATGACCCAGCAGGTGGAAAGTGCCTTTCCCTGGGCACTTTCAGGTCCCTCCAGGGACAGTATTTTTTTTTTTTAAAGATTTTACTTATTCATGAGAGACACACAGAGAGAGGCAGAGACACAGGCAGAGGGAGAAGCGGGCTTCCTGTGGGGACCCCGATGCGGGATTTGATCCCAGGACCCCACAGTTGTGCCCTGAGCTGAAGGTAGACGTTCAACCACTGAGCCACCCAGGAGGAGGCCACAAGGCACGCCTCAGCTCTTCCAGCGACAACGCGGCCGGGGGAGGGCCGGGCCTGCGGACACAGGCTGAGGGGAAAGGACACTGCCAATCACCGCGCCCGCCCTCGTCGGGACTGGACGCTGGACGGGCCCTGCCTGCCTCCCCCGCTGCCCAGCAGCCCCTCCAGCTCCCTGGCCGCCCGGAGGTGAGAGGAGTGTGCAGGGCCCCATCCTGAGCCCCGAGACAGGGTCCTCGCTGGCGGCGGGCGCTGCTCCCCGGCCTCACAGAAGACGGATCGCTCCCTTAATCACTCTGGAAAAGAACCCCAAGCCGATATAATATTATAATTAATTAATTCACTAAAAAGGTATTAAATTTCTCTCCCCCCTGTGGATATTATCTGAATTCATTGACCTTTAGAAAAATCACCCTCTAATTGTAACCAGGTCCAAAAGCATTTGCAGCCCGTCCCTTTTACATTAATAATATCTTCCTGGACTCGGCTCTGGCTGCTTAAATATTGTATAAATTCCACTGCCCCCCTCGGAAAAGAGAGAGTGAAGAAAAAAGATGAGGCTAAAGGAGCGGGGGAAGGGAATGGGGGCCCAGGCCCCTGAGAAGTGGGGGCCCCAGCAGGTGAGGGGCAGGAGGGGCCTCCCAGGGACTGTTTCTAGCTGTTGTAGCTGATATGCTGGGTGGCTGGGAGGGGCTGGGAAGGGGAGTGGGCCCTGAGATGGGGAAGGGGGCATGGGTTTGGAGCAGGAGTGTTACACTTGGAGTTTGTTTTTTATAAGGGCCTATGTGTGGGTGTAGAGGGAGATCCAGAGTGTGTATGGACGCTCAGCCAAGTCAGTTCTCCAAACAGTGAAGGAACAATCTCAGTTTAAAGGAGCAGTGGGTGACGGAAATCCCAAAGAGGACATTCTGGTCCAGGCTTCACTCCAGTTCCAGCTTCCCAGACAGCCCCATCCTAGGGATGCTGGAGCAGGCCTCGGAGGAGACGCATGGTTGGATGTCCAGGGCTCCCTGACACTGAGGATGGAGGTACTAAGGAGCAGAGAGCCAGTGCCCCCCTCCCCAGCCCGGCTTCAGCAGGGCCCACATCCACGCCTGGCCACCTGTCCGAATGACCCGAAGGGGAGATCTCCGCGGGAGGCGGGGGGTGGAAAGCTGCCTTCCAGTGTGTGTCTATCAGCGAGTGTGTCCGTGTCTATCTCAGCCTGTGGGACTCAGATCCCAACACCCTCACAGTACAAGGGGGTGAGAAGCTGGCAGCTGGTGGGGACAGGCTGACAGACACAGGAAGTGGAGCTGAGGGTGGCATGAGGATCCTTATGTCCAGCACCTTGCCTCTTGCTTTGGGACCCCACGTGGGACCTGCAGCTGTGACAGTGTCTTATCCTTCCCCTACCTAGCTTGGACCCCTTTCCCAGACCCCAATCCCTTTTTACACTTTTACTTGTTCTCAAGGCCTGGGGGGGTGGGGAGAGGGAGAGGGCTTCCACCATGAAATGAGGGGGTTGGAAGGATGTGTCTGTGTTTTTACACCAGCCCACTTACCCCCTCTACCTTTTAAAAAATAACTTCCCCCTCGTAGACTTGACATCTGGGAGGGTGTTGTCTACCAATAAAAAGCCTCAGTGAAGAAAGCATCCCCCTCTTATTTAATTAGAGATGTTCAGGGGCAGCTGAGTGGTTAAGCGGCTGGGTGTGTGTTTTAGGCTCAGGTCATGATCCCAGGTCCTGGGATCGAATCCCGCATTGGGCTCAAACCCCACGGAACAGGGGAGCCTACTTCTCTCCCTCTGTCTTTTCTGTCTTTCATGAATAAATAAATAAAATCTTCAAAAATAGTAATAGAGATGTTCATAACCACCAGTCCGGAGCTGAGGGCCTGACTCCATCTCAGCCACAAGCTAAGGGCCATGCAGCCCAGTCTCAGATACGCGAACACTGGCTGGTGGCTTGTGGACATGCACCTGCCAGGGTGCACAGGGGTTGCACCTGTGCCGGCCTTAACCAAATCCCCAAACCCGCAGGGCTGGCAGGGCCCGCAGGCTGACCGCCCGGAATGTGCAGTGGCGCTGAGACGCCGCTATCCCCCCGCTAGAGGGCGCGCGCTGCGGCCTGGCCCTGGCCCTGTGGCGCCCCCTTGTGGGCAGAACTCCTCACACCCTTCATCGGCGCCAAGGAGGGTCCAGGCCCTGCTTCCCAGGCTGCAAGTGGTGGCGGGGCTGATGGGCCCTCGGGGACAGGAAGCCAGCAGGCAGGTGGCTGGGGAATACAGCGGTCTTGACGGGTTGTACAAGGAAGCAGAAGGGCGGCTCTCCACTCCACTGCCTGGATCCCCAGGATGAAGGAGAACAAAACAGGATGGGAGAGTCCCCAATTTTGCCTGAAGGACTGGACTTGGGAGTTGCCAGCCCCTCCCGCTCCAGGGTCCACAGGGCCCAAGCCTGGGCCCATCGGCTCTCTCCCAGTGAGAGGCCAGGGCTTGCCCCAGGAGGGGCTGAGTGCATGTGTGGCGGGGGTGTCCCAAGGAGGGACTGTGGGGCAGGGGGAGATGCCACTGCTCCTGGGCCGGCTCCAACTCCGCAAGGTCATCCGCGGCTCCATCTGACCTTGAGATTAATCCCGCAGCCTCTGCCGGTCCAGCCACCATGGGCACCCACACACCCGGCTCCCTTCCCTTCTCTCCCCTCACACGTTAATTGCTCCAATGTTGATTTGATCTCCAGTTCTGCACAGAGGAAATTGCCCTCTTAGCCATTTTCATCCTGGGATTCTTAATTTTTTTTAAATTAGGCCCCTTCGGCCTCTTAGGGCCCCGTGAGGGAAAAACCATTTTGGTCTCTGCCTGAAGACTGTGGGAAGAGTTGGAAGAGAACCAGACCCTGTCCTCCCTCCCCCAAGACCCCTGGGACTCAAGAGGCTGCCACTCTGCCCCTCTCCGCCCCAAGCCTACCTCCCCATCCTGGGTGAGGTCATAAAATCCCAGGGTCTCAGAGCAGAGGCGCATGGGGATTAGAAGCCCAGAGAGAGGAAAGGATTTGCAGAGGCCTCACTGCCAGACAGTGCCAGAGCAGGGGAATGGGGCCCTCATCCTTGCATCTACCCAGAATCTGGTACTCCTGCCTCCCCCCAAATTAGTTCAGTTGAGGTCCTCTTTCCCCAAGCCCAGAGGACTCAGCTCCTCAGTGCCTAGAGGGCCTGTCCTGCTAGGGCCGTCAAAGAGCAGAGGCGGCCAGCCCTGCCTCCACAGAGCTGCCTGCCCCACCTTCTTTCTCAAGCAGCTGTCAGCCCACCCAGGGAGGGAGAAAATTCAGGAGAGGCCACCACTAAAACAGGCGTCCAGGACCAGGAGAAATATGCACCCCCCACCCCGAGCCAGGGGTGCCCCAAAGCAGCCAAACGGAAGACTTGGCTTCTGAGCAGCGGGGTCCCCGCACCACCCAGCGCAGCTGTCTCAGACCACAGCTGGAGGTGTGGAACCGCGTGGCTGCAGCGCCATCTTGTGGCCAGGAGGAGGGACAGTGACCCCCCTCAAGTACCCAAGGCCCCCAAGTCAGGCCACATCCCCAGCTTGCCATGAGGCAAGTCTGGGAGGTGGGGGGACCCAGTGACGGGCTTGTTCCTTCCTCTCTGTATCCCCCTACCCAGAGCCCCATCAAGGGTTTTTGAATTCCAAATCCGTAACCGTGTGCACTGGGTCAAACCCTCCCCCGTGTGTCAGCCCCAGACCACACCAAGGAGACTGGACAAGCGGGTACAAAGCACAGTGTTTACTAAAGGCACAAAGTGGGGAGCCTGGAGGGAGCTGCTTTTCCAGCAGTGACCCCGTGCTCTAACAGGAACCCGGCGCCCCCTCTTCCGGCCGCCCCCGCCCTCATACCACCTGGTAGAGAGCTGTTAGCACCAAAGGGGGGTGGGGGTGCCAGGCTGGAGGACAGACTTGTTGCCATCTGAGTCCCAGAAAGGCAGGCCTGGGCACCCCCTGGACCAGTCGCTGCCTCGGAGAAGGAACTTCCTGAACCCCCTGCTCTGGCGTGTCCTCCTTCACCAGCAGGGGTGGGGATCAGACCCAGATGACAACCCTCCCAGGACCTCTTCTTACCTCTAGCACCCCTGTCCCCTCCCTTCCCCTCATGGCTTCACCTCCAGGAGCTGGGCCGAAGGGCTCTTCTCCCCCAGCCCCTTCGGGAGGACTATCCCCGGGGAGTCCCGATCCCCACAGGCTGCCAAGCAGGCACTAAGTCCAGACAGGGGGCCAACAGGGAGGAGTGAGGCAGGGCAGTTGGCTACTTCACACACAAGTGCAGCCCGAAGGTGGGGAGGGACGTGGCCCCAGCCCCGGCCCGGCAGGGCAGCGGCAGTCAGGGTCACAGCACGTCGCCTTCCTCCATGCTGAAGCTGCTCCGACGGCTACTGGCCTTGGAGGCCTCGGGGGACATGGTGGAGAAGAGAGGGTCGGAGGCCAGGGGTAGCAGGGAGTCGTCCAGAAGCATGAGGTCCAGATCCTTCTTGGACAAGTTAGGGAACGGGGAGCCATGCTCGGGCCCCAGAGGCTCGGGGTAGCCTGGGGGCCCTTCATCGCCCCCGCCCCCAAAGCTCAGGCTGTGGCTGAAGTCCAGGTGGTGGAATGGGGACGGCGGCTGAGGTGGCTGGGCTGGCAGGGGCAGCGGGGCCTGGGGAGGCACCACCGGCAGGGGCTCGGGATCCGGGACCTCGGGCTCCAACAGCAGGGCCTCCCCGGGGCCCTCGTCACTAGGCAGCTCCTGCTTCACCACCTGCTGGGCCAGCTCAGCCATATTCACGCCTGATGGGGAGGTGGTGGGGAGGCCATGCACTCGAGCCTGCATCTCCAACTCCTGCAAGGTGGGGCAGAGAGGGCTGGGGCGCACACCCACGGGCACCAGCTGCCCTTGCCCCTCCCCTTGTGGCACCCCCGGACCACAGACTGGCTCAGCTGGAAGCAAGTATAGGGTAGCTCCAGAGTCTAGACCGGTGTTTTTTCAAACTACAAGTCACAACTCATTAGTGGCTTGTGAAACCACTGTAGTGAGTCTTGACCAGCTCACTCTCTATTTTTTTCTTCTTAAATTGAAATAGACTTGCCTAGACCGGACCAGAATAGAAATGATCAGAATGCACTGCCTCTATTAAGAAGGAGGGTTCTTTCATGAAACTTTGATTTTTCACTTGGAGTGTGGCTATGTGTGCTGGATTGTAATGTCAATTGTACTATCTCCTCTGAGAAATGGACGAATCAGAAGGCTGCCACCCACCCGCCCTTCGCAGGGACGACCAGCCTCAGATCCAAAGAAGGCAGAGACCCCGAGCACAGCCAGGACTACAACCTTGGGCTCCAGGTGGTAGGCAGGAGTCTCCCAAGCCTTGCTTGTCTCCAGTGGTGAGACTGGGCACTCGGCCACTTTCCAGATCTCTGCCTCCCTCCCCACCTCCCACCCTCGCAGTAGGTTCACACTTCCCCATCCCCTGAGGTGAGGTGTAGGCCTGTACTTGCACTGATCAGGGAAATGTGAGCAGAAGCCACAGGTGTCACCTTAAGAGCTACGCATGGCTTTAAGAGCCCACTCTAGATGGGCCTGTCACTTGGCCTGGGTCCCAGAATGAGGGCCTCACAGAACCTAACTGCTAGCTGGTATCTGTTGCTTAAAGTTGCTGGGGTTTGCCTGTTAGCCAACCAACCCGTCCTCCCTCTTCGTGGGCAATCATCCCCGTTCCCCCAATGTCAGAGGTGTAAGCACTGCCCCTGAGGTCAAGAGCCAGGCTGGGGTCGGGAGGCAGAGCTACCCAACCAGTCCAAGTGTGGGGGCCAGACCTGGATGCGGAGCAGGAGCTGCTTGTTGGTCATCTCCAGGCGCCGAGAGTGGCTCTCAAGCTCCCGGGACTTCTGCAGATCCTTCTGCATCCTCCGGATGTAATCAACAGAGGCTTTGAGGATGGTGCCCTTGTTCCAGCGAACGTCCCTGCAGGCCAGACAGCGTCAGGAGCGGCCAGGTATTTGCCAAGTGCTCCGCAGGTGGAAGCAAAACCCTGCTTTCATTCCAGAAGTCTATGCTGCACATCCCAACTTTGCCCGCAAACCTTAGACACGAACAACTCCCATCTGTGGAGGAGGCCAGGCTCCATCTGCACAGAACGGACCCCCTACTATGCCAGGTGACTTTGCTGCCACTACCCACCTCACTAACCCCATGGAAGCAAATAATTCAGAGCAGCCTCCTTCCCTAGGCCTTCCATTTCTGCCACCAGAACCCATCATATGTGTCCCCCACTCTCACTCCTCATGGCCCTGAACATCCCTCTGTGGTAGTCCCAGGCCCTTGCCATAGGTTCCTAGCATGACTCCTCCTCCAGGAAGCCCCCGCCCCAGCCTCACTTCCGGGATTTTGCTCATCTGTCTCAAGCTGTTCTGATTTGGGTGGAGGGATCTTCTTTCCCCTAATAGATGATAAGCTTTTAGAAGGTAGTACCCAACCATGGGATTGTCTCCTCAGCCCTCTGGCAACCAGCGCAGGCCCAGGTCCGGTGCAGGAAATACAGGTGAGTCACCTGCCAACACTCCCCACCCCCCACAGCCCCAACCCTTCTCCCTTCCCTCCCGGAAACCACTCACAGGTCATTGGCCTTGGGGATCAGCATGCCCAGCTCCTTGATGCGGTCATTGATGTTGAACCTCCGCCTCCTTTCAACTAGAGGTAACAAGTCCCAGAGGGAGCAATTAGAAGGATGAGGACCCCTGTGGGGGAGAAGGGGCCCAGCCCAGGGAGGGATGCCTCGGCCCTTCTGGGAAGTAATGGGGGACTCACGGAAGGGGACTGTTATGGGAATGCGGGGCCAGAACAACCAAGGGGCTCTTAGAGGCAGAGTCACCTGGTCAGCTGGTAGCACAGCAAAGCTGCCAGGGGTAGCCGCGCCGGCCACAGGGCTAGGACTCCTTCCCTACAGGCAATGATCTGATCCGATATGATAAACCCATTCATTCTGAAGTGTTGGGGATTCTGTGAATATTGCTCCCCCATCCCCTCCTAAAGAGGGGCTGAGGGCAGAGGGCAGTGCTGAACCCCCCCAAGTCCCACCCATGGAGGATGTAAGATCTCGAGTAGGGAAGCCTTCCTAGAACCCATGCAGGTCAGAGTGGCTTTTTTTTTTTTTTTTTAAGTAAACTCTCCCTGCCAACCTTGGGGCTCAGATCAGAGAGGCTTTCTAGGCAGCCCAGATGAGAGCAAGGACAAGGGAGGCAGGGAGAAGGCGCCAGCGGGACTCACTTAGGTTGTGATTGTCTTTCTTCTGCCGCTCCTTGGCCAGGGCCCGGCTCTCAGCGTCTGGAGGTTGGGGGAGAAGGAGAGAGGAGCTGGGAGGGAGGCAGGAGAAAAGGGAGGACTTGGGAGTGGGGAGCACCGTGAGACAGGGAGGTGGTACCTGTAAGCTCTCGCTTCTGGGTCAGGTCAGCAGGGCAGGAGCTGCTGGTGACGCCCACCAGGGAGGCTGTGACCTGAGGGTCACCACTGTACACGTTCAGGTGGCTGCTAGACAGGGGCAACTGTGGGGTGAGGTGGGGAGAGGGACGCGGTGAGCACCCCCTCTCCATGGGCCCATCATCCGGGGGAAAGCCACTCCCAGGGACACCAAGGGGAAGCTGCACTGATGTCCCCCGGGGTCCTGCTTTCAGTTCTAAGGGGTCCACAGCCAGCACGAGGATGTCAAAATCCACACTGGGCCTCTCCAACCAGCAGCTCCACAGGAAAGTCTGTAGGCTTGGGAGCTCAATAAGGTGTGGCTCCTGCCCTCTGGGAGCAACCAACCAGCCTAGTGGCTGGAAGCCCTGCAGAGTGATTGCACCAGGCCTCAGCCCTGAGGGTGACAGATGAGGGGATTAAGTCCCAGGCATTAGGAAGCCCAGGGGAGAAGCACGTAATCTTATTCTGGAGTTTCTGGAAGGTTTCTGGAGGGTGTGGTATTTGAATTGAGCTCTGAGCAGAGAGGTGAAAAAACTCGACAGGCAGAGGGACAGCTGAGCAAAGATGCAGGGCAGGACAGAGCTGGACAGAGCTGGCTGTCACTGGCAGAAGCTCAAGCCGCAGAAGCGGACAGTGTGATGTGAGCAGGCTGGGAGATGCCACCAGACCCTGGGCTTCCAGATTGAACTTGCAAAGAGCCTGGCATGTTGTAATGGGCTGCCGGTGGGGGGGTTAAGCAGAAGCCTGGCAGGGAGAGATTTGAGCTCAGGAATGGTCACCCCAGCTCCTGCCATAGGAACACGCCGAGCAATCACAGGGCCAAGAAGCCTAGTGGTACACGGGCATCCTATCAGATACATGGAAAGTGCTAGAGGGACCAAATACTTGTGCCTTCTGGACCTCTGCTCCTCCCCAGCCTTTGGTGCTCTGCTGGCAGCAGGTTTCAGACCCAACTGGCCCTGACCAGTCCCAGCTGAGCCATGGGGCAACGTTGCCAGGGCAGTGGGGCTTCCTACTGCAAGATTTGGGGGCTTCCCCTCATGGGTAGGAGCTGGGGCCACAGTCAGGGTAGTAGGCTCAGTCTCAAGTGGCAGACGTGAGCAGCTGAGGTTTACGGCCTTCCAAAAAGGGGCAGGCACACCTGCTCCGTGTGAGTATCTATCAGCCTATGCAGGGCTCGTTCCCATTTCCTGTGGCTAGACGGCATCACCCCCATTTTGCTTCTGGGAACACTGGGGTTCAGAACAATTAAGGGACTCACCAAGGCCAGAAGCTAGGCCTCTCTAGTCTAAGGCTGGCTCCTTCCCATCGGCTATCTCACCTCTGCCTGGGAGGCCCAGAGAACATTCACACTGCCAGGAGGCTGCTGGAGGGAGGGGACAGAGCCAGCCCCCCAGCACTTGTCCCTTGCGGTGAGGGACACAGGCCTGTCCCCCCTGGGTCCTAGGCTTTTTAGAGGAGGGAAGCCCCAGATCCCAGAAGAACTCATCAGCTCAAGGCCACCTACTCCCCTCCAGGAATGCTTTCCCTGCCTCCCCTCTGCTGAGGCCCAGCACCACTACCTCCTGCCCTTCCCCTAGCCACCCCTCCCCCAGGAAGCCTTCCCCAACTGCCCAGCCACCACTCCACACTGAAGCCCCATCATGCACGCAGCCTGAGCACGCCTCTGTGGATTCATAATTCTGCTCGGCCTTGGGCTTTGTCACAGAGGTGACTCTTATCTCTTCAGCAACATGGCTCTGCCCAGGTGAGGCCCCTGTCTCTGGTACTTTCCAGGCTCAAAGCCACTATAGAACCTCTCCCTCCTCCCTCTGACATGCCCACCCCACCCTGGCCAGCAGTACCGTGTTGGGCATCTGAGTTTCAGGATTGATGAAGCCCAGGACATCATCCAGACACATAATGTTGTCAATGACGTCAAACTGAAAGAGAAAAGTCCATCTGGGGAGGGCCCGCTAGGAGAAAAGCACGGAGAAAGGGCCCTGGGACAGACACTGACCTGAAGGGACCTTGGAGCCCACGTCACCTAACCTGCTAATCTCCGGGGGAAAGGAAAAAGGTCCAGAGAGAGTGCGAGTTGTCCAGGTCCCACAGGCCCAAGGCCAAGGCTCTTCCCCAGAAGCCAAGTTGCCCAAGAAGATTGCTTTATATACTTTATCTCTGGACATGGCTGTGCAGGTGTGCTGGGCTTTCCTCTAGGACTCTCTCGTTTCTCCTAGCAGAGCTTTCAAAAGTAGGGATGAGGCTTTTCCCATGAGACTGGGGCTCCCTGAGGGCAGGGCTGTGTCTCCCCTCAGACTGGGGCTCCCTGGGGGCAGGGCTGTGTCTCTCCTCAGACTGGGGCTCCCTGAGAACAGGGCTGTGTCTCCCTCAGACTGGGAGGTACTGTACCAGCAGCACCTTGCCTCTGCCGTCAGACTAGGAACCGCAGGAGCACAGCACCCAGCAGCCACTCTGCTCACGGCCACCACCGGCCACCCCTCACTTACCTCCCTCTCGGGGTTGGAGCCAATGTGCAGCATGGCCATGGGGCTGTTGGGAGCACTGTTGCCGGCGGAGGAGGACATCACATGTCCAGCCCGCACCCCTGGGGAGGCAGCAGGCAGGGGCTTCGGGGAGCCCTGCGCAGGGCTGATGTGGGCGGCAAACTTGTTCCCGTAGGTCTCGGACAGGTACTCTCGCACCTTCTGGTCCCGGGACTGCTGCAGGTGGTAGGAGGTGGGGTTCTCCAGGTAGGACTGCACCTGGGGCGGGGGGAGAAGGCAAGGGTTCTAGGGCTCCTAGAAGCAGGGCAGGCAGGGACAGGCTTTGCTTTAGGACAGGCCCTACCTTCAGGACCTCCCCGGGCACCGGTGGCGGAGACTGGAAGTGGACGGGGGTGTTGATGGCCGGGGTGGGCGGCCCGCCCAGCTGCTGCTGCTGCTGCTGCTGCATGTAATGCATGACAGCCTGCTGCTGCATGCGCTCCCGCTGCTCCTCCTGCTGCGCCTGCTCCCGCATGAGCTGCATGCGCAGCCCGATGCGCGATGCCATGGCGGCCACTGGCACGGGCTCCCTGCGGGCGAGGGGGGCAGGTGTGTGAGGGGCCAGTCCCCCCTAAAGCACTCAGTCTCAGGGAGGGGGCCAGGACTAAGGGACTGCACCCATTGTACAGGAGGACACACTGAGGCCCAGAAGGGAGAAGGGACCAAGGTCACCCAACAAGAGGGTGACAGAGGTGAGACTTGAACCCAGGGTTTCTGGTTCCTGGGCCAGAAGCGGAGACCATCTCTTCTTCGTTAACTGCAGCAGATCGGTCCCAGATAGTTGGAGTCAATCTTGACTCCTTGCTTTCTGTCAGGCCACATGGTGATCCTGGCAGATCTGACCTCAGATACAGCCCTGCCACCACCACCTCCCTGCCATCCATGCCTCCCAACCTGTAGCTTGCCTTATCTTAAGGAGCCCCCTAATGTTCAGACTTCTCCTTTCTTGCCCTACAACATTCTACTCGCAACTCAGTAATCAGAGGGATCCTATTAAATCTAAGTCAGATCCTGTCCCTCCCCCTGCTCAGAACTGTCAATGGCTCCCGTTTCACTTGGAGTAAAAGCCAAAGTCCTTACCCTAAAAGCCCTCTGTGATCCATCCTCACTGCATGGTCCCCTCTTGACCCCATCTCCCCACACTTTCTCTGTTGTTCCACATGTTCCAGCCACACCCTCCAGCCTCCTGACACTCCCTTAAACACCGCAGGCAAGCTCGCACCTCAGGGCCTTTGCACTTGCTCCTCCCTCAGTCTGGGATGCCCCTCCTACCTGCCTCCCCAACACTCCCTTCTGTGTGTTTCCCCATTACTCTTATCACCATCTTAACTATTATGCATTTTTGCTAAGTTATTTCATTCACGGTCTATCTCTTTCTCACTAGGAATGCAAACTCCCCTGAGGGTAGGCATTTTGTCTGCTGTGCCTTCAGCCTTCAGCCCAGGGCCTGGGACGTGGTGGATGTTCTAGGAATGTGTGCAGGGAATGATTACTATTTACACATCAGGTACTGGCGACACAGCAGCAAGCTACCTATATTCACTGAGCTTGGGGAGTTACATTCCAGTGAGTGAGAAAAGCAAGTGCACAGGCCATTACAACCCTGTGCAGAGATGGTCGCTTCAGGGTACCTGGGCCTGCAAGGGTCCATGGAGGGCTCCCGCCACTTAGGATGTCAGCCCTGATTGTGCATGGGTTTCAGTGGGATGGGGGCCTAAGGCCCCAGGCCTAGTCTAGAAACTGGAGGAAAAGACAGAATGGGGCACCCGGGTGGCTCAGCGGTTTAGCGCCATCTTCAGCCCCGGGCCTGATCCTGGAGGCCGGGGATCGTGTCCCAAGGTGGGCTCCCTGCATGGGGCCTGCTTCTCCCTCTACCTGTGTCTCTGCCTCTCTCTCTCTCTCTGTGTCTCTCATGAATAAATAAATAAAATCTTAAAAAAAAGAAAAAGGAAAAGACAGAATGAGTCCCGTAGCTGGGCCCCTTCTGTCCCTAGCTCACTGAGGGACGATGGCACATCCCTTCTCTTTGAGCCTCTCTGTCTCCCTATGCACAAAATGAAAGGTGCCTAAGGCTCCTCCCAGCTAAGAGACTCCCCGAGAGGTACAGAGCCCCCAGGATTCTGGGAGAGGGTCCCATCCTGGCGATATTACAAGAGGCCATATGACTTCATGGTTGAGCAAGAATTATGAAACAGGGCAGACATGGGCTTAAATCCCAGCTCTGCCACTTGTTGACTGTGTGACCTATGGCAAGTCACTTAACCTCTCTGAGCTTCAGCTTCCTCACTTGTAAACAATTTCTACATCAGAAGCTTGGTGAGCAGGGCAGCTGGATGGCTCAGTGGCTGAAAGTCTGCTTTTGGCTTGGGTCATGATCCCGGGGTCCTGGGATCGAGTCCTGCATCAGGCTCCCGACAAGGAGCCTGCTTCTCCCTCTGCCTATGTCTCTGCCCCTCTCTGTGTGTCTCTCATGAATAAATAAATAAAATCTTAAAACAAAAAAAAGCAGCTTGGTGAGCATGTTAAGTGAAAACAATGTGTCTTGAACAGAGCGTAGCACTTGGTAGGCTGAATGGGTAAGTAAAGGATAAACACAAGTTTGGCAGGGTCAGCTGCTGTACAGACTGAAGGCCAGAGCTGCACCCCGAGATCCTAAGGATGAAACCCAGACCTCTGGGGGGTAGCAAAGGAAAGCAGCATAGCCTAATGCCAGACAGACATCAGACTAAGTCAGCATTAGTGGAAGGTACTGGCAAATATTCAGTGAAAACCAATGGATCATGGAAATAATAATAGTTCGCATCTATTTGAGCATTTACTGTGTGCTGGGCGCTGTTCCAAGCACTTTAACCTCAAACAGCCCCACGAGGCAGTTTTGGTTATTATTCGCCTGTTACAGCTAAAGAGAAACAGAGGCACAGGGAAGTTAAGTACCTGGTGACAGAGACAGAGCTGGAACTCACACCAGAGTGGCTCCCCAGCCCATGGGGGCAGTGGATGGGGGACGTGGTGACTGCTCTGTCTCCACACAGACCTGGGAAGGGGCTTGTCCCGGTTGCATGTCTGGTGGGCTCAGGACCACCAATGGGGCCCAAGCCACCTGACCCCAACCAGGGCTCCCTCTACCACCGCAGCTGCTGCCTTGCAAAGCTGGTCTGCACCATCCACCTCAGAGCTTTGAGCACTCAATGACCCCTACTCACCTTCCTTCCTCCCTTCTCTGCCCCCCAGGTCAGGAATGAGCGAAGGGGCTGCCTCAGCCCCAAGGGTCTCTCTGCCCAGCTCCCAACAGGAGGGTCCCCAGGGAGAAAAGAGCAGATGCCCCCACCGCCCCCCTTCTCTGTTTCACACAGCTGTGGACTCCACCCGGTTCCTCTGCTCCTACAGAGACGTAGCCTGTCTTCACCTCCCCGCCCCCCTCCCACTGCAGCCGTGCAGACCTCATGGGCTCCGACCCCAGCCCACTGCCCTGCAGCTGCGTGCCCTGCACCCCTGCATGCTCACACATGCAATGCCGGGGAGCCCATCCTTCTGGGAACAATCTAACTTCAGTTGGTCCCCGCTGGGGGGAGAAGCACCGGACCTGGCAGTGCCAGCCAGCACGAGGAGGACCGGGGGGAGAACGAGCCCCTTGTTTCTCTGACAAAGGGCTGGGTGCCCGTCCCAGGCTGAGCCGGAGCTGCCTCTGCCACGGGAGAACCTGGGCTAAGCCCTGCTCAGCCTCCCACTGGCTGTGCCAGCCTCAGTTTGCTCATTTGTAAAACGGAAGCGGGAATCCCTGCCCAGCCACCCCGACCAGGGCTGCGTGAGCCTCCTGGGAGAGGGTATCAGAGAACTGTGACCGGCGAGGTGTCTGTGCCTTGAGAGGCGTTGATAGCCCGAGCCTGTCCGCCATCCTCTGACAGAGGGTGGCCAGGTGGCACAGCACAGTGAGGCTGCCCCACCCTCACCCCGCTTGTCAAAGCTGTCACCCCAGCCGCAGAGCTGTTGCTCCCTTCACGTCTCAGCCTCCTCCCCTGGCCCTGCCTGGGGGGCTCTGTGAGATGAGTACAGGGCTAAGGGGGGGGGAATCTGAGGGCAGGTGGGGTGACCCAGGAGAGACCCTGGGTGTGGGGACATTCCCTGCCCAGCCCTCAAGTACACCTGCTCACTCTCAACACCTGAGGGCCATTCCCAGCCTCCCCCAGTGCTCAGTCTGGTCAGGAAGAACTGGAAGGAGGGCCGTCCAAGGACCAAAGTGACCCTTGAGCCCTCCCCACCATCTGACCTCCAGGCCAACTGGGCCTGGCAAGGGTCCACCATTCATGCATTCGGTAACACCAGGAACCTCGAGTGCCTACTACGTGCGGACAGCAGGGCTAGCTGTTTCCCTGAAGAACCTTCTCCCCTGCCTCCACCCCTAGGTAACACCCTCCTCCTGAGGGGACAAGGGGATCTAACGCCCAAAAAAATTCCTACCTCTCCCCAGTCCTATAGGAAATGTAGCAGGGACTGAAGTTTCAGCCAAGACCATGGAAACTGACACTATCTGCACCCTCAAAACCCACTACCATCCCCCCCACCCCACTGTTCACACAGAACCTCCCACCTGACTACCCCCTGCCCTAAGCTGAAGCTGGGTTCCAGCTTAGCTGTGACCAAAACAAGCTTCCCAATCCAACAGGTGCAGTTGAAGCCCTTCCCCACCTCACCCCCCACCCTGCTGTGCCCAAACTGGCTGGGTGGCTTTGGGGAAGCCACTCAACCTCTCTGTGCCTTGGTCTCCCCTTTGGTCAGATGGAACCAATAAGGGCACCTGCCTCTTGGGTTGGTGTGTGGAACTCCCTAGTGTGCCCTCAGGCATCTGAAAACAGACAGATGTTGGGCTCACCTCCAAAGCTGGGCACATCTCTGGTCAGGGCCAGGGCTGGTTTCATGTCAGCCTGTGGGGAGGCCTCCCTCATCAGCCACTTACACCTCAGTATGAACAGGCCCAGAAACAACCTTTCCTGAGGGAAGTTGTGGACGGGGAGGGGAAAGGTAGGGAGAAATCACTGGCCTCCATGAGAGACAGGCAAGGAGAGAGGATCCTCTGAAAGCATCAGAGGAAAGAAGATCTCAAAGATTGAGCACTGAGTGGGAAAAAAAAAAACTACAGAATGAAATGTACAGCCTAAGCCCATTTAAGACAGGAAATGGGTAAACCTAAACCTGTAGAACAGACTAGAAGGATCAGAAGTTTTCTTGAAGGCTTGCCCTGGGTCAGGGCTGGTCTATGTGCTTTCACATATTAACTCATCCACTCTTCACAACGCTACGAGGTGACTACTGTTATTGCCCTCAGTTTCCAGGGGGAAACTGAGGCATAGAGAACTGAAATAACTTGCCCAAGGTTGCACAGTTGATGAGTAGCAGAATGGACTTAAACCAGGCTGCCCCTCAAACTTCTACTCTGGGCTCTCCCAATACCCCCAACTGTTCAGAGTGGTTACCTGTGGTTTTGGGGGGTGGTAAACAGGGGTTCTTATAGTTTCTCATTCTTATTCTTTTTTAAAAAAAGATTTATTTATTTGAGAGGAGAGCGTGCATGTATACATGGGGCGGGGGGGTGGGGGTGGGAGGGCGGGGGACAGAAGGTGAGAGAGTATCCCAAGCAGACTCCACAGCAAGCACTGAGCCCAAGACAGGGCTCGATCTCACAACCCTGAGATCATGACTTGAGCCAAAACCAAGAGTGGGATGCTCAACCCACTGTACCCTTCATTCTTACTTTTGAAGCACTTAACTCTTTCAATGTGGATGTGTGCTGCTTGTGTGATTTTTTTTAAGGGTGCGGAAGGGCAGAGGGAGAGAGAATCTCAAGCAGGCTCTGTGCTCAGCATAGATGATGTGGGGCTCAATCTCACACACCCTGAGATCATGACAGGAGGCTAAATCAAGAGTAGGCCGCTTAACCGACAGAGCCACCCAGGTGCCCAGCATGATTCCTTTAATACAAGGTGAAAAGAAAGGGAGACAGCTTGCAAGGGTTTGTGAGGGCCCAACCTGCTTTCTGTCATACCCAAAAGTGGGGTTCCCTCAGTTTCACCTGGAGTCTGGCCCAAGCTTGCCCTCCTCAGTGTGATGATGATTGTTAAGTCAGCTGAGGACTCTGGGTGGGGACACTGAGTGGCCACCAGGGGGTCAGAAGTCACATGCCCATTGGAGCTGGAGGGCCAGGATGCAGGTCTGACTCGGTTGCCACTACAGCCCCAGACATGAGCCTTCAGAGGGAGCACAATCAAGCAGCACTCTTCAAATTGCTCTTAGCTGAGCCAGGACCCCTCAATTAATTGTGGGGCCTGAACTTCTCTGGATATTTTTCTGTCTTCTAGGTGATTCTTTAAAACTTAGAGCTGGGGGATCCCTGGGTGGCTCAGCGGTTTAGCACCTGCCTTTGGCCCACATCAGGCATCCCACATCCTGGGAATCCCAGGATCGAGTCCCACATCAGGCTCCCTGCATGGAGCCTGCTTCTCCCTCTGCCTGTGTCTCTGCCTCTCTCTCTGTCTCTCATGAATAAATAAATAAAATCTTAAAAAAACAAAAAAAAAACAACTTGGAGCTGGAAGGGATACCTGCATGGCTCAGTCAGTTAAGTTTCTGCCTCTTGATTTTGGCTCAGGTCTGATGTCGGGAGAGGGGGGTTGGGAGGTCTTGGGATCGAGCCCCGCATCGGGATCCATGCTCAGAGCAGAGTCTGCTTGAGATTCCCTCTCCCTCCCTTTCTGCCCCTCCCCCACTCACTCGTGCTGTCTCTCAAAT
This sequence comes from Canis lupus baileyi, assembly GCF_048164855.1. NCBI lineage: Eukaryota > Metazoa > Chordata > Mammalia > Carnivora > Canidae > Canis > Canis lupus. Next base: position 62,183,571 of record NC_132844.1, on the reverse strand, counting down.
AAATAAATAAAACCTTAAAAAATAAGTAAAAATAAAACCTGGAGCAGGAAAGCAAAAAACATATACCCCATGATTCAGCAACTCCATTCCTAAGCATATGCCCAACAGAAAAGCATCCGTGTGCTCCTCAGACGACACACACTAGAACATTCATAGCAGCACTATGGATAGTGCCCAAGCCAGAAAGCGCCAGATGTCCATCCACAGGGAAATGGATAAGAAAGTTGTGGTACATCCACACACTGGAATGCTACTCAGCAGTGACAGTGAACCCTCTATTGCTAACCACAACACAGATGCCTCTTGCAGACAACGCTAAATGAAAGGAGCCACAAAAACGCACACAGCACCATTGATGTACAGAATGTTCAAACAGGCAAAACGAACCTTCTGTTAAAAGTCAGGATCCTGGCGACCCTTGGGGGCAGTGCCTGAGAAGTGGCACAGGACAGCTTGCAGTGGGGGCATTAGGAATGCTCTGTAATTTGACTCAGGGTGGGTGACACAGGAGTGTCAAGTCTGTGAAAATGCAGGCAGCTGCTCGAAAGGTGTACACTTTGCTGTACGTGTGTTATACAGTCGTTAAAATTTACATATGAATGAGGGCAGACCTGAAATAATTTAAAAGAAGAACTGAACAAATGGCCCTCACCCCTGCCCAAGTGCGGCTCCGACTTTAAAATGCCGTTGGTACCAGGCAACATCAACACCCTGCCCCAGGGTAGGGACAGCCTCTTTGGAAAGGCAATCTGGCAATATGTATCGAAGCCTGCGGAAGTCTCCACCAGCCCGAGGAGGCAATCCCACATGCAGCAAAGGCTTTTCTGCAACAAGATGCCCAGCATATTATATAGAGAGAAAAATGAAAAATAATCTCAATGTCCAACAATAGAACGGTTAAATAAATCATGTTGTGTTCCTCCTGGTGAAATGTTATGTTTACAGTTGGCAACCCGGGGATAGATGTCAAGTGACAACACGTAGAATGCAAAATTGTATAGAAGATCTGATCATCATGTATAAATACATGTAGAAAAACCTTTTGGGAGGAAATAGACAAAAATGTCAGACTTTTGATGATGCAATCATGAGTGTAATTTTTCCTTTTTACTCTTTGGAATGTCGTTCTTTTTCTATAATGAAAATGGACATGTTTCTAATCAGAAAAATAAGTATTTTATACTAATAATTAACACCGATGGTGTGCTTACTACATGTGAGGTACGCTTAAAGCACTTTATTTAAATACCACAATTACTTCATGACATGAGTACCAGTACTGCCCCCTCCTTTACACATGAGGAAACAGGCACAGAGAGGTGGTCACATGCCGAGGGTCACACAGCTAAGGAGTGGTGAGACTGGTCTCTGGGATTTAGAGTTAAGCCCCTCCCCATCCTGCGCTTGGGGCAGGAGTGGCCACATTTTGTATTAGGGATTCTCACTGAAGAAGCCCCCTACGAATCAAAGGGTTTCAGCAGCCGATCTCTTTCAGCCAGCCTGGGGCCCGGGGCGCCTGGGACGATGGAATGGTCTAGAATCCCCAAAAGCAAGCAGAAAAAAACTCTGCCCTTCCTCAAAGGGCAGAGATAATTTCCTGTATTCCCAGAAAAACACATGTCTCGTGGCTGAAACAACAAAGGGTACAAGCCCAGCAGCCGGGATGCCTGTTTAAGCCATTTACTACGTTCTGTGCTTCTGTGGTCGGAAGAAGTTTCCTTACTGATTGGGGCTGTTACAAACTACCAGTCGTGTGGCAGCTGCCCAGTGGTGTCAGAAGGGAAATTAAACCAACCACTAAAGGAGGCCCCCTGAACGGGTCCTGAGGCTCCCAGAGGCAGAGGGAAGGACCCCGTGAACTTCTGGGTAACCTTCCGGGTAACCTTCCAGCCTTGGGAAGGGAAGAGAGGGGGAGATTCCAGGACCTGGGTTTGTTTTGTCTTCCCTGAGCTCCCTCTGGCAGAGGCAGTGGCAAAGGAAGGCCTGATGAACTGAGAAACAGAACAAAAATGTACACACAATCCCCATGCCTTAGGCAGTAGCCATTTGAAATTACCAAGCTGGTCACGGGTCCTGGCAGGGGCTGGGGTGGGGGTGGGGGGCATCCACTGGCCTAGACCCAAAGAGAGCTGGGGTGGGGGTAGGGGAGGAGGTGGCATAAGATTCCCGGGAGCGGCAGTCTTGCATATAAGTCTCTGTAAGAACCTGGCATCAGAATGCTTGGGTTGGAGTCTCAGCTTCAGGCCTGACTGTCTCAGACTAGCCTCAGCTTTTCCATCAGTCAAGTGGGGTTTACCAGCTAGAGCCACCTCTCCCAGAACAGTTATGACCTAAGTTGGGATGCTGGGTATGGGAACCTCTGCAAGAGTGAAAACGTGGAGGGGGGAGAGATGGCACCACTTTGTCACTGTTTACTGTCCCATTGTCCATGACCACCTAGGGTATCCCTGGATCAGTCTCCTCTTACTGTTTCTCTTAAGTTTCCTTTAAGAAAAGGCACACACATACACACATGTGCACACACATGCACACACACACACCCATATCAAGGCCCTGGGCTTGGGCGAGCAGCCGAGTGGGAGCCCCAGCTTGTCTCTCTTGATAGGACAGGGCAGGAAGGCCTTGAGCCAGCTTTTCCTACTGGGCACCCCCTTTGTTTCCTCCCAAAAGCCTTGAGTTTTTAGAAGATTTTCTTTTCCAAAGCTTGTACATCAGATAATTCACTGCAGTGCAATGGAAGAGGCAGGTGGGTCGTCAGGATCCTACCTCAGGGGTCTCAAGAGACCACAAGCAGGCAGAGCACTTGGCACAATGTCTGGCACACTGGAAATACTCCATGATTCAGGGGGTTTGTTATGCGGCCCAGGGGTTCCCTAGAGGTCATGAAAGGCAGCAGCGGGGCCCTCTGGCTACCTCTAATACCAAAAAAGAGCAAATGGAAATCACACTCACTGCCCTTGGTAAGTGTGCACTTTTGATTGGAAGGTACTTGGTACCCGGAGCAGAAAGGTGGTCAGTGGTATGTGCTTTTAATATGCACAGATTTAAAGGGTGTGGCTCAATGCATTTTGCAGGCATGCCCCCTGGGTCATGACCATCTAGATCAAAACGGGGTCCCTACAGGACCCTCCCCTAGAGGGTAGGAATGTCCAGTCTCACCTCCACCCCTTGGCTGAGTGTCACCTGACCTGGGACACATATACAGACGATCACATAGGCTGTGGGCCTCTGTATCTCCCATGGAACACAATCACTCTGCCAAATGGGACCATTCTTGGCACAGGCTAAACAATCCCGTTTGTGATAAATAAAGATTAGGAGACAGGCAGTGACTTAGAGGAGGAAGCAAAAGCTCCAAGAGGGGTCTGCACAGAGCACATCAGTGGCAGCATAGGAGAACTCGAACTCAGGCTTCACCCCATTCCGGCATGCAGAGCACCTGTGTTTAGAGGACCCACCGCGGGAGGCCGCAGGGAGCTGCGGGGCCACGGCCAGGGGAAAAGTGGAGGGCGGACAGGTGCTTGTTTTTAAATCTCTGAACACAGGCAGGAGGAAGGGAGGAGAGGAAGGAGAGGGGAGGCAAAGGGCAGCCACGGGAGCTCCTGGCCTGCTTAGCAGCCTCCAGGGCCCACAGCTCAGGCCCATCAGCCCCACGTCCCAGCTCACATCCCACAGGAAAGGGTGGGAGCTGGCGCCTCCTGGCTGGCCCGCCTGTTGGCCCTGGGGCAAAGCACGGCAATTGTGCAGCACATGGAGAGGCTTCAAAGCCAAAGCCAGACCAGAGAGGCGCCCATCCTGCCCCGGAGGGACCAGCTGGACCCTGGCGTGAGGCCTGCCCCAGGAAGACTGCCACTAGGCTTCGGGGGCAAGGGGTCATGCAGCTGAAGGAAGCATGGAGAAAAGAAACTAGAAAGGTCCTCGTCTACCCTCGTGATGTGTACAGATAGAGCCCAGCCACACATGAAGCCCCTCTGCCTGCCTGTCTCTCCTACACACACACACACACACACACACACACACACACACACGTTGGCATATCCCCCACCCTGCCCCTCAGTGGGCAGCTGCCTTTCTGCTCTTTCCCTCACCTGCTTGCCCCCACCTCCCTGACACTTGGTCCACTTTAACATCCTGCCTGTGGCTGCACTGCTTTGTTCTCTAGTCGTTTCCTGGCCACCTACCAGTCTCCCCAGGTACAAGGAAACTTCTGAAGAAATCAGCTTTCTTCTGAACCTCCACCCCATCCCACCCATCAGAATTCCCGGAATGAGACTCAGGGCCCCAGAATGCTGCTTGTCCACTGACCCAACACATGCCCAGTTATCACCTGTTCCCTCTCCCAGCAAATACTCCTGAGTCCCTACTCTGGACAGGGCACTGAGCTAAGTATGTGACCTACATCAGAGCATGTGTCCCCCACAAACACCTCAGGGGACAAATAGCACCTCTGGCAGATGAGAAAACCCAGACCCAGAAAGGTTAAGTGACTTGTCCAAGGTCACAGTGCAGGAACACAGTGAGGCAGGCTTGCAAGCCCAAGTCTGTCTGTTGCGTAACCATCACCAGCTCCTGCACAGATGAGGAAACCAGGGTCCTATAGGGAAGACCCCTATATATGGATTGTTGTCCCCCTAAACTCCCAGCCCCGCCTCACTCCCCCATCCAGTCACCCTCAGTGAATCCTACAAATGGCTCCCAGGGAGGCCCCCAAATGCAGGTCAGACTCCACCTGCCGGCAGACAGTTCTCTTCTGCTCAACCGCCAAGACTGATGCATTGCCAGGGGCTCAGGAGATGAGAGATCTGGATCTCACAGAGGCAGATGCCCTGGGTCATGAGAGACCCTTGCAGGGACGGGGAGATTATATCAAGCTCACTAGAGAGAAAAGTGATTACAGAGGTCTGACCTGGACTCCAGCAGGGGTGGGGAGGGGGTTCCCCAGATATGAAAAGGGCCTAAAGCGCAGGGAAGTGACTCAAGATGGGACTCCAAGTGGCCTAAGCCCCCACAGACCTCCCCCAGCCCATCCCAGCCAGCCCACCTCCCTCTCCCGGCCAAGGGAAAAGCAGCTGAGTTTTGGGGGATGCTAGGTCAGCCTGTACAGTCACTGATGGCCCTCACCAAGGAGGATGAGACCTGATAGTTCTGACCCTTGGGAATGAGTCTGTTCCCAAAGGGTTCCCTCAGATGCCTCCCCAAGGGCACAGTGGCATTAGAAGACCTGCATTTGGCTGTCCCACTGCCCAGTCGTGATCTCAGGCAGGTCGTGCCCCTCTCTGGGCCCTGGAAGCTGGTTGATAACATGAGAGGGCAGGACAGGATCCCTGGCAGGCCCCTTCCTGCTCTGTCTGGGCATGCTGAGCCTCCGGACAGCATGGATGCAGCCAAGGCCACGTGCCCGTGGAGCCAGCCTGTGGGGCTGGGAGCAGGAGAGCCAGCTACTGCGCCCCGCGGTCACTTCTCTGCGGCCGCCCAACATGTGGGGACTCCATCCTTGCCGCCCCAGCCCCACACTGGCCTCCCCAGCCCCCCATGGCTTGGCCTACACATCGTAAATGAACTCCTGTTTGGCTTCCTTTGCAAGAGCTTAATCTGCCTCTGAATACTTTGAAAACAATTTCTTTATAACTTAAGTAACTGGATTTTGCTAAATAAAAGAAGACATGGAGGAGGGGAGGGGAAGGAAGGAAGGAGAAGCCTATGAGCATGACACCTACATTGAGCCCACAGAGGGGGCCTCTAGTCGCTCAGGTACAAGCCAACAGGTGTTCATTGTTACCGGTACTGAGCACTTACCATGTACCTGGCACTGCTCTGAGCTGGTGTATGTTACTGACTTAATCCTCAATGCAAGCTTACCCACCCACCTGTGAGGAAGCTGTAATACATCCCCCATGTCACAGAGGGAACAACTGAGGCACAGAAGAGGCTGACGATTTGCCCAAGGTCACACAGCTGGTAGGCATGAGACCTGGGGTGCCTGGTCAGGACTCTGCACACCCAACCTCCCCTGGCCCAGGCTCCTGAGTGCAGGGAGCATGGCAGTATGCTAGGTGCCTGGGTGGAGAGTCTGTCCGGAAAGGGCCCACAGAGACAGGTCACAGCAAGCCCATTCATGGAAGGGGTCCGGGTAGGCAGGCGGGGCAAGATGCCAGCCTTACTTAGCTCTTATCCCTCCAGAACTATTCCCCCTTTGGTACCTGCTTCCCTCGGCCCCTGGGGCTGCTCCCTACAGCTTCCTGACAACTTCGTGCCATCTCCTCACCCACTCCCCTTGGCTGCAGCTCTCAGAGCTCTCTGGAAGACACCTGGGCTTAGCGGAAGGCTCACATGTCCTGAACACAGACAGACCAGAGTTCAAGTCTGGCTTTGCCACTTACCAGCCGTGTGACCCGGGACAGGAACTTAGTCTCTCAGAGCCTCAGTTTCCCCATCTGTAAAACAGGATTGTGATGATGCCACCTCTCTCAGAGTAGGCAAAGAGACCCAGGAGCCGAAGTGTGTGATGCTCCTGGCACCTAGGGGGTGGCCATGAGTGTTAGCTCCCTGGCTGGGTGAGCAGCATCAGTCTGGCCAGAGTTTAGCTACATCAGGGCCTTTTAAGCCCTCACCACTCAAAGCAGGATTCCCAGGCATCACATCCCCTGGGAGCTGGTTAGAAATGCAAGTTCTCAGGACATCCCAGACCTACTGAGTCAGAATCTGCATCTTAACATACATCTTAGAATATCTGTGGGTGCATTGAAGTCCACTTGTAGCCCTCTGGGGGCTTGGTCACTTGGTTCCAAGCATGACAGTGGGTGAAGGGTAGAAAAAGACGGTGGGGAGGTGCAGGCCCCTGGTGCAGAGAGAAACACTTGAAGGGATGCCGGAGCTCTTCTGTGCCCCCACAGTGAACCTGAACAAACAGACTTGATTCTCAGGCCCAGAAGCCAAGGTGGAGGCAAGAACACAGGGTTCCAGGCTGTCTCTGCACTCAGTACTCACCTAGTGCTGGGGCTCTGGCCTATGCAGGAGGGGGACTAATCCAGGTCTATGGGGAAGCAGCCTGGAGGCCCATATGGTTACCAGTGGAAAAGTGGACAGGCTGAGTGAGACAGACACACACACACACACACACACACACACACACACACTCACAGCATCCCCTACACACAGCATCGCACACTCATGCACACTTACCATCACATTCACGTGGCCCCAGGACTTGCCTGTCCAAAGAACAGCTCCAGCAGAGACCAGACAACTTTGAGGAGAGTGTGCACCTGCGCCCATATGCTGCGTGGTCCACAGGAGGCAGGGGGCATGTGCTGAAGCCCCCTGCAGCAGGCCTAGGACACCAATTTCTTTCCTCCTTACTGCTTTACCCTTGCTTTCACCTGCCGAAACCCCAAATCCATCTGAGCAACGAGAAACCCAAGTCCTACTCACCTAAGGTTGACATTTTAATTGGTCACAACCAACGTGCCTGCTGACCACCCTCCCTGCATGAAACCTACCACCCCAAGTTCCTGAGGGAATAAATGGCAGGGTGAGCTCTGATCTCAGGGTCCCCCCAGAGGCAGCAAGACACAGTGAAGGCTGTGCCCATCTCCCATGCACACACTCACACAGAACAACAGCAAAGCCCACCCCTTCTCAGACCACGTAACTTCAGGAGGGGCAGGGACCCCCTGCACACCCTACGCACGGAGGGGCACAGCTCTCACCTCTACACCTCCGTGTCCAGTTCAGAAACACACACCCTCCCGACCTCTTTCACACCCCCTATACAGGACCGTCTACAGGCTCCAAAGAAACCCTAAAATGTGAAGCCAGGACCTCAAGCAGGCCTAGGATGCCCAAGAAAGAACCATAGATTAGAGGATCGGTTGGGGCTCCCGAAAGTATGTGATGTCATGGGTTCTGGAAAGGCCCTCTACCCCAAAATATCTCCTCTCTGGGTCCGGAAATCCCTCCCAACCCTCTCCGAGTCACTGCCGGGTGAGGCTGCCCCATGTCGCTCACAGCTCCCAGCTCCGGAGAGGAGGACAGTTGGCTTCAGGGTGGTGAAAGATAGGAGGGGGAGGGCGCAGGCGGAGAGCCCTGCTGAAAGCCGACCATCATCTCCCCAGGGTGCCCTGGCTGTTCCTCTGAGCTCCTGCCGGGAGGGGGCACTCTGTCCCCCAACACCAGAAGGCAGACTCCCTAGAAGCCAGCACCTCTCAGCCAGGGAGGGGGTCCTCCAAGGGGAAGGACACTAAGCACCCCGCCCCACACATGCCAGAGGAAATCAAGTGCCAACCCGACTGTCCCCTTGAGGAAGGCGGAGTGCTGGTGACTGACCAGGAGGCGGTGGGAGCCCTGAGAGAAGAGGTGGGGGACGGGAGGGGAATTAACCAGGTTCCAAAATAGCACAGTCGGTTCTGCCTCGCTTCACCCCGCGCAGTGTCTGGCAGGTTCTGCTTTCGCTCTGACTCACGCCTGGTGGGGGCAGGACAGGGCGGCCGGCAGCGCGGACAGAGGCCACAGGACAGCCACAGGCCGACCTCCGCTCACTATACGTTGGTCCTCGTCCCTGCCCAGCCCCCCGCCCCGGAGCTTCTGGGGACATCCGTAGTGGCACAAAATCAGGGGTGCCCTTGCCTGGGTCCTGTCCCAGCCCTCACCCACCCCAGGGCCTCCACAGGGCTGGCTGCTGACCCAGACCCCAAACAGGGCAGCTGCCCAGGTACACTCCAGTTGGCACCTCCACCCCTTCTCCACCTGGCAAGACGGGAGAACTGCCCTGACGGGCAACCTCGCCCCTGGCAAGAGCAGTGGCCTCCACAGCAACGTTTCCACCTCAGCCTACCTACAGAGTGAGTGAGCTGCGGCACCTGCCCATCCCCGCCGCACACACAGCTACGAGAGGAACACCACTCTTACTCTCCAAATTCGCACAGCAGCTGGCCCACCTTTTGTTCCTGTCCTTAAACACAAAAAGCACCCTTCCCTTAGCTGGGCAGAGAGAGGAACCAGGCACCCTAGATTTTGTGCATGGTGGGTTGGCAGAGGAGCCTGTTACTCTGTTCTCCCCATTTCATGATCTCCCACCCACCGTGTCCTGTGGCCCCCCCAGGTCCCCATTACCACCACCACCCTGCCAACTACCACAGAGGTGAGATATGGGCAGCCACCTGTATCTGCCTTATACCTCTTCCTGGAACCAAAGTCCCTTAAGCTCCAACCTGAGCCACCAACAGAAAGCCTCATCATAAAGCCCACCTCTTGGTTCTGTATAAACCGTGTCTGTCCTCCTCTCAGCCCTCACACCAGCATGCCAACCAGCCCCAAGAGCACAATCACCTTTCTATCCAAGTGGGGGAGGTGCATGATAGACGGGGAATGTCAGAGGTCTCAAGGTTGGCCAGTGCGGTGGACAAACTCCTGCTGCCCACCCTGGCACACGCACCCTGACCAAACCTGGAGGAGAAAGGCTGAGGGCGGCAGCTGGAGAGAGAAGTCAAAGGGAAAAGGAGCTGGCTTGCCCACCTGTAGCCTGATGCCCCACCAGGCCTGGCACCGGCCCCACGTCCCCCTCCTGCCCTCCCCCCACTCCCACACCTAAGGCCTTACCTACACACCACTTCCCTCTCTTAACTCTTCCCATGCCCTCAGCCCCATAAGGCTTGAGACTGCAATGTGGGTCTGCGGGTAGGAGCAGGAGTCAGCAGGAGGGGGCCCCTCTCCAGGAAGCAGACACAGAGCAGAGCCTTCACCAGGGACACAGGAGGGTACCCTTGAATGAAGTGACCCCCCCACACACACTTCATTGCCCCCACGAATTGCATCCTGTTCCTCATAGAGACACAGAGGGAGGGCACTAGAAGAAACCACGTGGCAGCCATGGGGCTAGTGGCCCCCAGAGGGGAAGAGGCAGGAGCACTGAGAGAAAGGAAAAGGAAGTCAGAAAAACCGCTAAAATCACAGTCTCAGGATGCTCAGGCTGGGAGGGGACTCGAAGATGGCTCCGGGCAATGTGCTACCCAGCACAGCACATCCGTCCCTCCCTCTAGGAGAGGATGCAGCACAGAGAAGTCCACTTGCCTCAGACGGGCCTGGAAATGGCTGCCGGTGTCTGGCAGAGGGGAAGGACCTCGTGTCTTCCCTTTCCTCTGCTCTGAGGGCCTGGAGGGATCCTAACAGCTTCCTCTTTTTATCCATATTACCTGGGACATAGTAGGAGCTCCTTAAGTATCTGTTGAACACAATGAATATGCAGTGGTGACTGGCTCCAGGGGGAAGGGTTGGCCCAGGGCAGCTGGGAGTGGCTGCTCCCTGGCCATGGAGAGAAAGGGAGCCGAGGAAATAGGGCTTGACCAGAGGCATACTCCAAGGGACCAGGCTGGACTGCCAGGCCTGAGTTCAGGGAGTGCAACTGAAGCTGTTGGGGCACCAGCTGCCAGCACCTGCCTTTGTGTCAGAGCCAGCAGGGGCAGCAGCCCGCTGTCCCCCAGCAGCCCTGAGCCTAGGCTGAGGGGCACTAGCAAAGAGACCCCCACCCCGACACTGGGTAACCCTAAGGCAGGGTCCACACGGGTTCCCAGCAAGCCTGCACCTCAGGGTGCCACAGCAGTCATCTACCCCTGAACACGCATGTTCTTGGCTTCCCTCCTTTCCCTGGTTCATTTACCTGGCCCACTGCCGGTCACTCCCAAGTAAACTACCTGGACTCACACTCTCGTCTTAGCCAATGGGCCCTGAGGAGGCAGTCAGGCCCAGACACTGAGCAGCTAACTCTAAAGCCTAGAAAGGAAGGGCCGGAGTTGGAAGAGGGCTGGAGAAGCTAAGAGGCAGGTGTTTACAAACCCAGTCCCTGGGGGACACTGGGTACAACGGCGAAGCATGTGTATACCTAGAAATTGTCCACCTGTTAGAGGTAAGAGTGTCCTCAGAAGCAGAGCTTGTAAGATGGACAGAAGAAGCAAGGACATGCCAGGATTGCACATTATGTGGTGAAGAAGCCTCCATTCCAGGGGTGGTGATGGCCTCATGAGGTTGCTGGTGGCAAATGCCAAGAGAATTAGAGGTCCTGCATTGCCTCCCACCCCTAGGCTGCAATGAGGATAGAACTATCAGTCCAGCATTCCAGAACCTCAGCATGCCCATTCATTCGATAACATGGCTGTCACACTCCACACTAAGAACTAGGTGCTGAGGACATCAAGGAAGGCCACTTCAGCCCACACTAAGGACACATGTTTCGAAGCAGGTAGAGCGGAACATTCCAGATGTGTTGCTTATTGTCTGTGTGACCTTCAGCAGAGTGGCCATCTTGGAGAATTTCTGTAATGATTAAATGTGAAATCCCTAATATAGGTGTTCAATAAACATCTGACGAATAGGTGGATGCCTGCATGCATGGATTGCATGGATGGATGCATGGATAAAATGCATGGATGGATATAAGGGATGGATACATCTATGAAATAGTAGATAGATGCCTGAAGGGAGACGGAAAAGACACAATAGTTGTCTGCAGGCTGATTCCCATCTGAGTCCATATCTTTCTGCTAAATTGAGTAACAACATGAAGGCCCATCACTCGCTAATTCATCTGTTAGAGAAATCTGTATCTCTATCTATCAGGTTGACAAATGAAACGTAAGATCCTCCTCATGAGCCTTAGCCATGCTATTGGGGGTGGGTCATTCTCTGAAGGGGACAGTAAACTGTGTCAGGACAGGGGGCATCCTGGGGCATCTGGGTGACTCAGTGCTTGAATGTCTGCCTTTGGCTCAGGTCATGATCCTGGGGTCCTGGGATTGAGTCCTGTCTCGGGCTCCCCACGGGGAGCCTGCTTCTCCCTCTGCCTATGTCTCTGCCTCTCTGTGCCCCTCATGAATAAATAAATAAAATCTTAAAAAAAAAAAAAAACGAGGGGGCATCCTCCTGGCTGAGTCTTCATCATGCCAGGTCCCTGTGAGGTCCCCACCAGGCCCGCAGCCCACTCCTCAAAGGCCCAACTTCACCCAAGCCCTACCCTAGGGAAGGCAGGTCAGGGGCTTGGGAGAGGGAGGGAGAGGCACACAAAGCAGGGCATGGGGAGCAGGCCAGGAAGCCAAGAACAGAGACTGGACATGTGGGAGGGGGTGAGCAGGAATCAGACCGATAAAGCTGAATTGCAGAGAGAAGGGTTTATTGTCTTTGGAGAAACAGAGAAAGAAAACAGCCCTGAGAGAACAAGAGAAACAAAATGGACTGAGCAATAAGGAAAAGTCGTACCCTGCTCCATCACCCCCCATGGTGCCCCACTGTCCGCCAGACCGAGTCCGCCAAACTCTCTACCAGGCCTCAAGGCACCTAGGACGCCCTCCCTACACAGCCCTGGGCCAAGCTGCTCCTTCTCCCCAACACAGTCTGGGCCTCCAGCTGCTCCCCTGCACTGTCCCCCTTCCACAGAGTGTCCAACCCCTGCTCGCGTCCAGGAGCCCATGGATGCGTCCACTTGGTTGGAGATGTGTTGGCTTGTTGGTGGGAACAGCATATATGCACAAACGGGGAAAGATGAGCCCCAGCAGAGGGAGACAAGGCTCTGGGGTAGGGTGGGAAGGGAGCTGGCTTCCATGTCCCCTTCCAATCTCTCTCTCCCCTACCTGTCCCCATGGCCTAGCTCTGGCCTTGCACAATCTTGTGGGCACTGGCCATTTTTAAGAGGGCTGAGCCACCACCAAAGGAGGGGAGCAGACCCTGTGTCCAGGACAACAGGGTACAAGGAGGGTGGGCCGAGAAAAAGGAGGATTTTCAGCTCTGCCCAGTCCCAGGGGTCAGAGTTCAGGGTGTAAAGGTGAGCCCAGAAAGTAAGAAATGGGACAGACCCCATGAGAGTGGTGTCTGGGCACCTGCCATCTTGCCCTGAGGGGCACGGCCATGAGGCAGAAGCAGGACCCCCATCAGAGCCTAGCCAGGCTGCCCCTCTGTAGGCTGCCTGGCCTCAGAGGTCCCTTCGGGCTGGGAAACCTGAGGAGATGGGGCAGCTCAGGACGGACTCTCAGAATAGAAGTAACTGGAAGCCTTGGCGCCCTGCCTGCAGGGGCATCTAGACTGGGGAAGGGGGGCTTTCCCACCAGTCTGTGGAGCATAAGGAAAGAGTGTGAGGGTCCAGGCTCCCGCCCTCACCACATCTCACCTCTACATTCCCGTGCTCTCCCAAGAAGCACAGGAGAGAGACAATGCAGGTGGAGCAGGGAAACTGAGGCACAGAGCTGCTTGCCAGCTCTGGAGGCCTGCTCTGCCCACTTAGCCTCCTACAACATCCTTGAAATTTAACTACCACACTTTTCACGAGCACATAGAGATTCTAGGCTCTAATGTTCCTGGGCCCCCTTTCACCCTGGGAACATAAACTTTCCAGAAGTGGCCTGCCACAAGTCCCCAACATTGGGCAGTGAAAAGCAGGCCTGCCTTTTCCTGACTCCTGACGTGGAAGTAAGTGGTGCAGAGCCCAGGCTCTGGCGGTAAGGCTCCCTGGGCTCAAACGTGAGCTCCACCGCTTGCTGGTGGTGTGACCTTGGAGAAGTCACCGATGCCTCTCAATGCCATGGTAACTGATATTAATGGGGGATAATGCTCTCTGCTTGTACCTCACACGTGATGACAGAAACCAATGTATTCATTTAGTTCCTCGAGTGGCTTAATGATCCTGGCCCCTCTACTCAGGACACACTTACCACTCTGATCACCAGTCCTCCTTCCTCCCCACCAGGGGCCCAATGGCTTGGGCCCTGGCAGGGGGGCTGAGGAACTGAGGAGCCACTGCTGTTGATAGAACTGGTGCCAGGCCCATGGCGGGCACAGAGCCCAGGCGTACAATGGGGCTGTGTGTACACCCAGCGTTACCCTGGAGCAGAGCTGGGCAGGCCGGCATCTGGGGTTAGGCCAGGAATTCATTTCTCTGGAGAGGGCCTTCGCACCCCTCCTGGGCTGCACGGACAGCCCTGTTGGGGGGTGGGTAGGGAGGCAGGCACCACCCATTCCCTCAATGAACCCAGGCAGAGGAATGGGGACATGCTAAGTGCTGGACCCTGGGGAATTAGGGAGTCCCGGGTCCAGCTGCTCCACTGGGCTTCTTGCTTGTGAGGCATTTCAGACCCATTATGTAATTTGGGGCTGTGACCTCTGCTATGAGCAAAGGGAAGGTAGTCTGTGGGACCAGGAGAAGGGGCAAGAAAAGTTTGCTGTGACCCTCTCCCCCAGAAAGAGAGCCTTGATCCCACTGTCCACCCCCCTTCCATCTTGCTGGGGCCCTGGGCTCTGTACCAAGGCCCCGAGTGACCCAGGGGAGAGAAGCTGGCTCACTCCCCAGGGGAATGAGTCACTAGCAGGCTGCAGCTGGGATGGTAGGGACGGTGGGCAGGTGGAGCCTCTCCTCTTCCTTCCCTGGCAGGTCCTCTCCAGCTGGGAAACCACTGGGCTGGTGCAGGGTAATGACCACAGCATCCCAGCCTGGGCCTCCGCAGGCTACTTCCTCTGGTTTAGGGGATTACATAGTGCCACGAATTGAGGCCTGGATGCCCTCCCAGTCCCCACACTGACTCCTATAGCTGCAGGTGCGGACCGGCTCCCGAAACCCCCCTGAGAAGGTGTCAGACTGCAGATCAGGGCAGTCTCCTCCCCCTGAGGCCTGTGGAGGGGGAGCTCAGGCCTCTGGCCCGTTGTTGGAGGAAGGAAGGAAGCCAGGCCAACCTATACCTCGGGTTGTGGCCAAAATGCAGAGACCAAAGAGATCCTTTGCATGAAATCACTTTCCATTCTGCTCAGAGCCCTGGCAGCTCCCGGCAACGGGAGATAACTGCCCGTGCTCCCTCACTGCCTCCATTCACACACCCCCTCACACCCTGGCATGAACGCACAAACATGTGCCCTATGGGCAGCCGCCCACACTCCCAGAAGGTCATGCACGAAAGTCACAGTGGCAGCTGCAACCCAGGGGACACAGTCAGATGCCCACCCTTCCTCTCACACCCACCCACAGGCCCCCACGTCCCCAGCTGAGCCCTAACTCCAGCACATCAGAGCCTGAGGGCCCCATTCAGAGCACTGCAGCATCCCAACTTTCACCTCAGGAGAACTTGAGGGGGCTCCTGCCTGGCTGGGAAGAGGGACCTTCCATAGCCAGGCCCACTTCATGGAGCCATATGAGCATGTGCATGTGTGTGTGCACACACACATGTGCCTGACCTGCCCTGAGAACAGAGACTGGCCACCAGAAGGGACCTTCTTTTTTTATTTTTTATTTTTAAAGATTTTATTTATTTATTCATGAGAGACACACAGAGAGGCAGAGACACAGGCAGAGGGAGAGGCAGGCTTCCTGTGGGGAGCCCGATACGGAACTCAATCCCTGGACCCCGGGATCACGACCTGTGCCTAAGGCAGATGCTCAACCGCTGAGCCACCCCAGCGTCCCCAGAAAGGACCTTCTGAAACTGAGCCCATCACCTTCATTTTACCAATGGTCAAGCTGGGACTCCGACTGAGGGAGTGTCTTTGTTCAAGTTTATGAGCAGGGCTGAGCCTAGACCCCAGGGCTGGGGCAGCTTCAGGCTAGTCAAACAAAGCAGAGGACAGGGAAGATGGAGTGACGGCAAGAAGGAAGACAAAGGGGTAGGGGAAGACCCGCCACCATAGGAGAGGTACTGTTTTTCTGGGATACTGCACTGGTACCATTTCATTCATTCTGAACTATTTCGTGAGCACCTAGGATGAGCCAGTGCTGTGGCAGCTGCCCGTCCCAGCTCTCACTCCCTCCTGCGAGATTTTGCTTCTGGGCTTGAGTGTTGTCTTCAAGGTACCTGTGTCCTGCAGGCAGCAAGGCCAGGGCAGCACTCACACCTGGTCCAGAGAAGCAGCCTGGCAGCCCCCTCTGTACCCCTACACCCCAGGAGCATCAGTGCCCGTGGCACTCAGGAACCCCCACCCCTGCACAGGTCACCTCCAAGAATCAATGCCCATCAGAGGACAAGAAGCCTGGGAAGTCACCCACCAGAGATCCCTGGGCTGTTTCTAGCAGCAGAACCCTGTTTTCAGATAAAATTTACCTAGAACCTTGATATGTAAAACAGGATGGTAAAGTAGCTCTTCCGGGATGGGGGAGGGCCAGAGCACCTGGCCTCCAACTGGGGGCCTCCCCACCCTGTGAGTTCAAACAGTCCCCAAATCACTCCCTGGGGTTTGGAGGAAGAGTTTCAAAACCAGCTTTCTCTGGTCTCTTTGCGTTACAGAAGCCCAGGGGAAGCCAGTAATGTGCACAGATCACACAGCGTAGGGAGAGCCAGGGCCACAGCCCCCTATCGCAAGGCTCCTGCCACCGGCTCCTCCCTGACTCCCAAGGCAATGGCACTACATCCCTCTCACAGGAAAGGGACACAGTAGCACCACCCCCCAAAAGTCTTCCGGATTCAGCTCCCACCGTGTTCCTGGCAAGAATTCTATGGCCTACAGTCTCCTGGGTGGCTCAGATGTTGAGCATCTGCCTTCAGCTCAGGTCATGATCCCCAGGTCCCCGGGATGAGTTCCACATCTGGCTCTCCACAGGGAGCCTGCTTCTCCCTCTGCCTGTGTCTCTGCCTCTCTCTCTCTCTGTGTCTCTCATGAATAAATAAATAAATAAATAAAATAAATAAATAAATAAATAAATAAATAAATAAATAATAAAATCTTAAAAAAAATTCTACGGCCTACTATCATCTCTATCTTGCAGGTAAAGAAATGGATGTTCACAAAGGCTAAGTGACTCACTCAACCTGTGAAGGGTAAAGCCCGCATTCCAACCCACCTGTATGCCCTCCACCCCTTACTGCAGCCCTACAGAAATCACGGCCATCACAATGCCTGGGTATAACCACTCCTTCTGAGCCCCATCCCTAGCTTCATCTCACTCAGAAAACTGAGAAGACCCCTGTCCAACTCCAATACACAAAGAGGACACACACAGAGCTTCTCATTAGTAATAATAACAAAAGTAGTAAGAATGCCACTACCTCCTCATATAGCACTTATTATTCATCACTTCCAAAGTTCTTATCTTAGTCCTCAAAACACTATACTCCCATCCTTATCCCACAGATAAGGAAACCGAGTTACAAAGAAGCTGATGAGTTGCCCAAGGTCACACAGCCAGGAAGCAGCAAAGCCAGGAGTGGATCCCAGGCCATCTGGCTGCACCCCTAACTACTGAGTTATACTCCTCCCCTATAATGGGGGCTATGACAAGGGCCCTAGCTTGGGGCTTGCCTCCTTCCTCTGAGGTCCCTCACTGCAGGAGTCAGAAGCCAACTGGAACCTTGGAGCCAGGGGCATGGGAAAGCCTACCTGATGAACACCGTTAGCTCATGCTGGAGGGGGCGTGCAGGGGGGGTGCCTGGAACACTCACCCCCCTTCCCCACCCCCACAGGAGCTGGAGCTGGAAGGATGAGATAGTGGCAGAGCAATCAAGGCCCACACACAAATAGGACACCTACTGCGTGCCTGGCTTCAACTTGTGACAGGTGCGGGAAGGAGAAGACTCTGTCCACGCTCTCCTGCCAGTGGCTCCAGTCCCCAGCAATGCCCAAAGGGGTCGCCCCTGCCACCCACACCCCCTTCAGTCCTGGCTGCACCAGATGTTGGAAACACATAGAAACAGGGCTAAAATTAGACCCTATAATGAGTCAGTGCTAAGAATAACTCAGGCAAACAGCCCTCCGGGAGAGGACAGTCTGCCAGGGAGGCACCACCTCTTCCCACCTCCCACTGGGCCTGGTAAACCTCTCAGACTCTCCTTCAGAGCCCACGCCAGTCCACAGAGGGCCTAGGGGATCGATACCCTAACTGCTGGGATGACGGAGACAGGGACCTGCTTGCACACCCTCCCAGCCCACAGGCCAGGTGACCAGCCACCCTTGGTGAAAGGTGGGAGGTATCAAGGAGTGAGCAGGGCTGGAGAAGGCCATCCCACTCAAGGCACAGCCGGGCTGAGGCCCTGAGATGCTTGACCTTCTTTCCCCAACCCGAACACCGACTACCCCACAGGAAAGTAGGAAACGGTGCCCTGGCTCCCTCCCCTCCTGGCTCACCTGCCAAATGGGACCAGCCTACCTCATAGGTAGTTGGGGAGCTGGGACCTGAGGGGGACAGCAGCACAGTCAAGGGCAGACAGCACGCGTAGGGGCTGAGACGGGATTTAGGGGTACCAACGTGCTAGATCCCACGGTCCCAGGGTCTCCCTCATTTTTCCCATGTGCTTCCCTCACTGCCCCCCCCCGCCCAGAAATGATAAGAATAGACTTGTCAGCATCTGTACATGAACCATTCACATATGGTGTCAGAGCCGAACCTCTGTCACTCCAGGTGATAAGCCAGAGGATGCGTTTCATGACAGTTGAGAAGACTGGGACTCAGAAAACCCAATTAACTGGCTGGGGCCCCCAGAGTGGGATGCAGCCTTATTGCCATCCATTAGCCGGTCAAGGAGCCCCCTGGAGCCTGTGTGCTGGGCATAGCCCCATCTCCCATCAATGAATGCCCAAAGGGAATAGGACACCCTCTAGTGCTGCTGGGGCCACTAGAGGGCCAGCAAAATGTGAGGAGCCTTCCAGAAGGGAGCATCACTACATACAACATTTCTCTGAGAAGAAAGGAGGAAGGAGTAGAAGGAGGGGATGTCCTGGGCAGAGCACATGAAGTCAGGAGCCCTGGCATCTAGTCCCAGCTTGCATGATCTGGGGAATCATTTCCTAGGCTTCACTCCAGGTCTGTTTTTCCATCTGGAAATTGAGCTTTGAAACCCAGGCCTTTGAGATACCCTGCAGTATATCACAACCACATATTGGAGGTACACAATAACTATCAGCATGTCAAAGGCTCAGAGAAGTCCTGCAGCAAAGAAAACCATTTTGCTTTTTTTTTTTTTTTTTACTCCTACTATCCCATACCTGCTTGACCACCAAACCCTTCCACAGACACATCTGGGGAAACCCTGAAATAGGACTGGGGTTCCCTGGAGTAGATTTGGTGTCACCAATTCAAATGCCTATAAAGGACAGCAGGAAACATGAAAGCTTGAAGAAGGCCCAAACAAAATGCATCGGGGCTTTGCAGTTAGTGGCAAGCCCCCCCACCCCCAAATTCCTGGCAGCCCTGGGGATTCAAGGAGTTTAGCACTTCTGTTCAGAACTGACTCAGTGTTTTCATCCCAATTGATCCTCAACAATTCTGTTGAGAGGGACAAGAAACGGAAAGCAAAACATGTCACTTTGGCATATTGATCGTTTTGAATCAAAGTTACTAAAAAGACAGCAGGTACAAGGACACTCTGACCCTCCTTTGTGCCCCTGAGAGCAGGAAATAAATCTCCCATGTGAAAGGTACCCTTCCTGTACCAAGAGGTAGAGAGGCATCCTCATTACCAGGAATAGGGAATTCTGGGCCTAGAAGGTGGTATTAACAACCTTGTTACTTCTTTGCTAATGAGCTATCCCAAGCCCAAACCCCTGTTTTCTCAATTCCTCACAAATTTATTGTTTCTTTGTCTAAATGGTATAAAAGCTGCCTGCTTGGCCACTTCGTTGAGCCTCATATTTTGGGGGCTCCTGTATATACAAAATTAAAGTCGTTTTTCTCCTGCAAATCTATCTTATGTCAAGTTAATTATTAGACCAGCCAAAGAACCTAGAAGAGAAGAAGGGAAAAGTTTTCCTCCTCTATACTTTTGGTGTTCGACATGGAGCTTCTTTTCCCTGGCTGGACAATGCTCACATTGGGAGCAGCTGAGAGATTCTGGGACTACTTGTAGGAGCCAGCAGACAGCAGAAGGTAAAAATTCTTAATCATGTTGGTCTCCCAGATCTCGGCCTGCTGGGTCTGGTGAAAGTAAGAGTGGTAAGTCCTTTTCTTTTCTAATTTAGATTGGGAAGAGAAAATATTTGTGTAAACTAGTTCCTTGGGTATGGGGACTCTAGTAAAAATGTGTTATAAATACTTTTGTTTTCTATTGATCCTCTGACAACCAGAGATTGTCACTGTTTTCTTTTGTCTCTTTTGTGTTGTTTGTCATATGGGAGAGAAGCAGACATCTCCTTTCCTTTCATCTTATTCTATATCCCGAGAGCTTGGCTTTGTGACCAGTGGGAATATTCTCTCTAGTGTCCATAAGCAGAAAAGGGCATGTCCCGGCCTATGTCTGATGGCCAGTTGAATAGACAGGAGTTCTAAGAGACAAAGCCACAAGCAGCATTCTCTTTGTCTGACAATGACGACTCTCAGGAGAATCTGTCATAAGAGGTCCCAATCCATCAAGGGCCTTTGTCATCTCAATGTATGTGGTCTTGGTAGTGCTAAAGTCTCATTCTAATAGCACCCACCCAGAGTCACAAATTAGCAGGTCTGTAACTGGAGACATTCAATGTTCCTGTGAAAGACAGAGATGCCATTTTTACTATACCATTACTATCACCTATGATGACACAGGTGTTTGCTTTCTTAGACTAATGCTAGGTGAACTTCCTGGATCTCGTAAGGGCTGCATCCTTTACGCCCTCTTTAGGAACACCCCCCCACACACACACCCATGTCCATGGTTAACCAATTAAAAGGCTCTTTGGGTTGAATTGCCATTAAGGTTAATGTAAGATCCTCCTTAAAGATGACCATGGATTCTTTGAGTTGGACAAACTTCTATATTCACACACACAACCAAATTGAGACCTCTCATTCTAAATAACTGCCTCCTAAATAACTAACATTTATCCTAAATACCTGTACCTATGGAAAGATCAAATTAAAAAGAACATACAAGGGAATAGGGTGGCTAGCCTTAAGGACTTTTTCAACAAGATGAAATTACAAAGCCCGTTTGTCTCCACTTTGAGAAGATCCTACAGATTTTTTGTTTACATTTTATTTAAGTTCGATTTGCCAGCATATAGTATAACACCCAGTGCTCATCCTATCAAGTGCCCTCCTCAGTGCCCATCACCCAGTTACCCCCATCCTGCCCCCTGACCTCCCCTTCCCAACCGTTTGTTTCCCAGAGTTGGGAGTTTCTCATGGTTTGTCTCCATCTCTAATTTTTCCTACAGTTCCCCTCTTTTCTCTTATAATCCCTTTCACTATTTCTTATATTCCACGTATGAGTGAAACCATATGATGATTGTCCTTCTCCGATTGACTTATTTCACTCAGCACAATACCCTTCAGTTCCATCCACCTCGAAGCAAATGGTGGATCCTACCAAATTTAAAGAAGAATGAGAACCATTAGTGGTCATTCACAACCCCACTCAGGGACCTTGACTAGCTGCTAAGGAGCATTCTTTCTATCCATGATTATACTATAGTTATCAGACAAGCCAGATGGCCTCCCAGGGAAAAGCACCCCTCCCCTCCTTCACAGAGAAAACAGATGACTAGAAGTTCTCCCAGGCCTTCCTACAAATGATCAGGAAATGAATCAGCTGGAGGCCGATGTTCAGTAATAGGAACAATAATAGAGGCTTTCCCCTCTAAGGTGAATTGGTCCAAGAAGGCCTTTGTTAAACACTTTAGATAGATTTTTAGACACACTGTTTTAAAGCTTGAATCTCGAGGACGTAGAAATTTTCCCATCTCAGTTGAAAATTTCCCTGATATAAAGAAGCAAATTTAGTTGGATGGACAGGTCAGCCCCTTGATATTCAGGCTGCAATCCAGTCCTTGGGGAGCTGGAAATGACTCTTTGTCTTGCAGGCCTCTACAAAGCCAGAAATGTGGCTCCAGACACACTTCAAATCCCACCTATCTTTACCAATCCCCAAACCTCACTTAATCATCTCAAAATGCTTGTAGATATTGTAAAAGATCAGGACATTGGAAACAATTATCCTGCACTTAAGAAAAAGTAGGTAAAATTTAAATGGCAATTAATCTTGACCTCTGATAAGAGGCAAATATACCCCAAAACTCCTTGGAATAGACTTAGATACTTTCTCTGTGCCTTTGTGGTATCACACAAACTTGTTCCAACTGCCAGAAATAAAATTTGGATCCAACTGTTCTATGAACTTGTGATTTTCCTATCATTGCACCTGACTCCTGGCTAAAATTTTAGAACAATGGCTATAAAGTCTCTGTTTGTGTCTCTCTATATATTTACATGTGTCTATATGAATGCTGTAGATATATGATAATTTTTTACCACCAGATGCTCTTGCCAAAATTAATCTCTAAAAGAGCTCTATTGAGTTGGTGAAGAACAAGCACTTAGAAGGACAAAGTATACTAAAACTCAGAAATATGAAAACTAAGCCGAAAAACTTTTTTTTTAGTTCCACACTGATCTGGGATAATCTTTGGGAAATAAAAGCTTGTTAAAGCTTGTTGGTTTAATTAAAACAGACATGCCTTCAGAATTATGAACATTAATTATGATGCAAAGATACAACATTTATTCTACTAGGGTTTACTGCCCAAGTAAGGTTATGTTTTATGTTACAAAGTTTGTCAGTGAGAAAAGTAGCTAGGGATGATGTCTGATTTTGTCTATCATCTCATGAAGTTTTTGTGGGTAATTTAAACATACTGCTTAAAACAGGTAATTTAGATAGATGAATGGGATAAGAGGGTTTACGTAAACTTTTCAATAATAATTGTGTTTTATAGTACGTCTACTTAAAAATAGTTTCCCAGGGCGCCTGGGTGGCTCAGTCAGTTAAGTGTCTGCCTTTAGCTCACGACATGATCTCAGGGTTCTGGGATGGAGCCCTGCATCAGGCTCCCTGCTTAGTGGGGAGTCTGCTTCTCCCTCTGCCCTTCCCCGCTTGTGCTCTCTCTCTCTCTCTCAAATAAAGTCTTAAAAATAAATAAAAATAAATTTAAAAATTTAAAATAGTTTCCCAAATCTCTTAATAACTTCCATTATTAGTTTTGCTAAGTTAAATGATAGAAATTCATTGAATATCAATATGATTTACAAATAAGATAGAACATTAAACATTAATTACCAAATTTAACTTTTTTTTTAAGATTTTATTTATTCATGAGAGACACAGAGAGAGAGAGGCAGAGACATAGGCAGAGGGAGAAGCAGGCTCCCTGCAGGGAGCATGATGCAGGACTCGATCCCAAGACCCCAGGACACCACCTGAGCCGAAGGCAGATACTCAAACACTGAGCCACCTAGGTGCCCCCAAACATAAATTTATCTAACGTTGTCTTCCTATTGCAGAGGAACTAAAGATATTTGGGTCTGTTAAACACATCTTGGCCACATTAAAATACTATTTAAAAAGGCACATGCTTCTAGAAATTATAAAATGTATTTATAAACTTGCCAATTTATAGACTGCTGGTACTACATACAGTTCACCTTTATTTACTTGTTTTCACTATAAGATAAATTTTTAAGGGTTAAAATTTTTAATTAAGTATGTAATTACTACTAGAAATAGTAAGGGAAACAAGTCTATGCAAAAAAAAGTAGGGTGTGGTTTTTTTGGTTAGAAAACGTATGAGGTTTGAGGATACATTTTTTAAAAAGTTAAAGAGGAGAGAGAGAATTTTACCTTGTGTGACCAATCTGGCTAAAATCAAATTGTTATTATAAGGGTTTTTAAAAATAAGCTTTAATATCAATAGTTTGCCTATTATAAAACTAAAACTGCTAAAAGGACAGAGTTTTCTTGGACTATTGGTCTGTTCCTGATAAGAGATTATAAAAGGTCTTTTTTTTTCTTCCTTTTTTTTTTAAGACTTTTATGTTTTTCCCCCCTCTTTGCCCCTCCTTTTTTTTTTAACCATTTAAGTCTATCTTTATTATCAGTCCTTTGATTACTTAAGAAAACTGTCTAACTCAATATTAAGCTAAGTTTTGCTTAGAACCTTCTGTATTTCCCTTTAAAATCTTTTATTGTCATTTTGGTTAAATGGATAATTAAGTACTGTTTCTTTATGATCTATGATCTTTTTAACAAGCATTCAAGTCTTTTTTAATATCATTTGACAAACTTCCCCCAAATCAAATTCTAAAGTCCTTTGGACCTCAAACTAACTTTGGGATTTTCCAGAGGGCTTCTGGAATATCTAGAAAGATTTGTTCTTTCTCCTTTTTTAAAACAAAAAAATAACAACAAAACTTAAAAGGTATTAGGAGGGCATTTTAAACTAATTAGACCTACTATGTTAAATCACATGGGAAGCACTGTCAAAGAAAGTTAATATTAAGTCTTCTTTATATTGTATTAGTAGAGGTATATGTTTTAAGTGTTGCAGAAATTGTATAGAAGTCCTAGATATCTGATATGTCCTAATATAATCTTATCCTTTGTAATTCTAGTTATTATCATAAAATGTATGTCACAGAAATAACCAAATATCCTCATCAATAACATGGTAATGGCCTCTCATCAGATCTTTAACCATAGGCATTTTTAAGTCTTTTGTCAGTTATACAAGTTCTTGTTTTACTCTGACACTTTTACAAGAGTGTTTTATCTTCAGAAAGATTCATGGAAAGGACTCCAACAAGTACTCTAGAATATGGGTTTCTGATAACTTTCAGATCATACCACTGAACTGGGTAAAAACTAACAGACCTCTAAGGAAAAACTGGATTCATAAAACTGTTAAAAGGTCAACATCAGCACAAATTAATTAACTGAATTAACTGATAAAGATGATTATAATTTTTATGACTTTTTTTGTATATTTTTTTATTGGAATTCCATTTGCCATGACTTTTAATTTAAAACATTGTTGGACTTCTAATATTCAATTTTTTCCAGATTTAAAAAAAAACAAAACTTTTTTTCTTAGGAAAACCATGACTTACAGCAATTTGGTAAATTATACCCTTGTAAGTAGAATTGAAACATTTACCTTTTACTCCATGCCTGATGCCTCCAGAATTTGTCAACTCTTAGTGAGTATTCTTATTTTCATGACACTATAGTTATTTACACAAAAGGGATCCTGAATTCTAGTTTCCTCCAATACTTCCTGACAACTCTCCAAACGGATGCTCTCAAATGTCCTTCTCCTTTTTTTTAAGATTTTATTCGTTCATTCATTCATTCATTCATTTATGAGAGACACAGAGAGGCAGAGACACAGGCAGAGGGAGAAGCAGGCTTCCTGCAGGGAGCCCAATGTAAGAATCAATCCTTTTTTTTTTTTTTAAACTTTCAAGTCGCTTTTTTTTTTTTAAGATTTTATTTATTTATTCATGAGAATACACAGAGAGGAGAGAGAGAGAGGCAGAGACACAGGCAGAGGGAGAAGCAGGCTCCATGCAGGGAGCCTGACATGGGACTCGATCCTGGGTCTCCAGAATCAGGCCCCAGGCTGTAGGCAGCGCTAAACCGCTGAGCCACCAGGGCTGCCCAAGAATCAATCCTAAGACCCCAGGATCACTCCCTGAGCCAAAGGCAGACATTTCAACCACTGAGCCACCCAGGTGGCTGTCCTTCCACTTTTAACAAATAACTAAGAACTAAAGCTTCCCTTTGCCCTAAAGCCCTATGTGGTGTGAACAACTTGATAGAAATTTCAGAGGAATTGCCACAACCGCCTCTGTACAGGCAACCTTCATGCCTATTGTTGTAGTGGCCCCACAGAAAAGATCCCCAGAGACACAAACTGCAAACCAGGAAAATCTAACAGATTTCCCGTCTACCCTCACTCCTTCTGAAGATGCTTCCAGCCTGACATCTAGAAACCTTCTCAACTGGCTGCCTTCAAAACCCAGAAACTGGGATCACAGATTGCTCTGATCACTAACCTTTGTCTTTTCTTTCCATAAAAATGCCTTACTAAATACCTGATTTGTCACACAATATAGGCCTAACCTTAGGAGCCCAGATGCATCACCAGCTCCTAAAATGAAACATAGCTGTTTAACTGGACTGACATATTTTCAAGATTAATTCAATTAAATAATGGAGCTCGGCTTCTAGACTGTGAAATTTCTGGAAGTTTCACGGGTGAAAACAAAGGGGAACAAAATATGCCATCCAAAAGACACCACTTTGGCATATTGGTTATTTTGAATTAAAGTTACTTTAAGAGACAGCAGGTATAAGAAGGATATCTGACCCTCCACTATGCCCTGAGAGCAGGAAATAAATCTCCCACATGCAAGGTACCCTCCCGTATCAGGAGGCAGAGAGACATCCTTACCACCAGGAATAGGGAATTCTGGGCCTAGGAGGCGGTATAAACAAACCTTGTTACTTCTTTGCTAATGAGCTACCCCAAGCCCAAACTCCTTTGTTTTGTCAATTCTTCACAAATTTATTGTTTCTTTGTCTAAATGGTGTCAGAACTCCCTGCTTTGGTCATTTCTTGGGGCTTCATATCTTTGGGGATCTTGTACATACAAAATTAAATGTTCTTCTATTAATCTGTATTATGTCAATTTCATTAGTAGGCCAGCCAAAGAATCTAGAAGGGAAGAAAGGAGAAGTTTTCCTCTCCTACACAAGGAAGGGATCAGTACCCTGTGTCACACAACTGGCCCAGGTCACCCAGCAGGTTATTGCTGCAGGCAGGAGAGATGATGAAGCAGATCATACCTATTGGGCCCTTATTATGGGCCGCAGGTCACCTGCATTATCTCCTGTAATTCTTACAACCACCTTTGAGTAAAGCACTGATATGATCCCCATCTCTCAGAGCGAGAAACTAATGGTCAAAGAGATTCAGTCACTTGTGTCCAAGGTCATACAGCTAGTCAGTGATACCACCCACATTTCAACCCCAGCAATCTGAATCCAGAACTCATGGCCTCAGCCCAGCTCTGCCACTAACTAGGCTAGTGACAGACTTCAACATTCTGGGCCTCAGTTTCCTCACCTATAAAAAAGGATAATGGAAGAGCTGTGTATTTAGTTACTGTGAAGATTAAATTTGCAAATGTATAAAAGTGCTTAACACTGTGTCCAGGAGCAGGTGCTCAGTATATGTGACCTATCATTAGATACCACATTCTACAGTGGGAGCTCACACCTGGGCTCTGGGCTCTGGGCACAGAAGGCTAGAAGTCAC
The DNA here is from genome assembly GCF_048164855.1 of Canis lupus baileyi. Lineage (NCBI taxonomy): Eukaryota > Metazoa > Chordata > Mammalia > Carnivora > Canidae > Canis > Canis lupus. The sequence goes on along the minus strand of NC_132844.1, from coordinate 62,156,553 downwards.
CCATGGCTTCCTGGAAATTGGCCTCTGCCAATCAGTCCCAGGGCTCTGCCCCCTCTGTCTGGCAACACTTTCAAGCTGGGCTTCCTAGGATGCCCGGTGTAGAGGAGGACTCTGGAAACTGGGGTTCCCAGACCCAGGTTTGACCTGGGTGTCATCCTTTGAGGCCCTAAAAGGCCACCTTCCCCTCAGAGCCAAGGATAGTCCCAGCTCACCATGGGTCACAGGCCTCTCCCCACCACTGCCCTATAGCCCTAAGTCACGGGATGGGGTGGGGGTGGGGGGCTCTCCAGCCAGGCAGCTGATGAGTTCATGACCTTTCCCAGCTCTCTCAGCCTTAGAAATGACAATGACTACTCACCGAGAGCCCTCTGAACGTCCTACAACCGGCTTATCCATATTAGGTCACAAGATTAGCATTACCAACCAGAAGGCTGGCTGCTCAGGGGTTAGTATGCCCACTTAACAGATGAAGAAACTGATGCCCCAACTGGCTCTGGGCAGAGATTTAAGTAATGGAAAAGCTTCTGGCCTCTGGACCAGGGCTCAGGGCTGATCCAGGCTCCAGGCCAGATTCGCTGAAGCCAGCTGGGGCAGTAGAGGGGAGAAGGCTCAGGAGGCTCCCAAGGCCCAGGGAAAGGGAGGAAATGGCTAAGCCCTGGGCCCTAGGTCTTACTGAGTCACTGTAGATCCTGCAGGTCGTGGGGATGGGAGGAACATCAGTAATCCTGAGTCTTCTTCTACCCCTCCCCACCTCAGCCAGGGAAGATGGGCACAGCCTTTGCCCAGTGCCCTGGGATGACTCCCACCCATCCTCTCCTCTAGCTAGCATGGGCACTTCTGGCTAGGCCTGGCCCTGTAGCACTCTACCGATAGGGAGCACTCACTTCCCAAGATGGCTCTCTAGCTCCAGACCCTGAGTCAACCATTCATCCCAGGCATTGTCACCCCACACTGTCCCTATCCAATGCATGTCATCACCCAGAAAGCCTTCCCTGACCACCTCACCCTCTGCCTCTGCTGACCTCCCACAGGGCCCACTCACCCATATATGCCATGCCAAGAACTGGGCCCAGAATCCCCAGTCTGGCCCCCAGCATGTGGTGCTGGTCTTGCACTCAGTAGGTGTTCCCATAAACATTGCACAAGAGGGAGATAATCTCTAAGGAAGTGACCCCAAATATTTTGACCATGATCTATGGAAAAATATATTTTATTTGGCCCAGTGTACACACACACATATACAAATAGCACACATACACACACACACGAACCTGAAACAAATAAGTTGCACAAAACACTTGACTAATATCATGCAGTACACTTGGATATTCTCTCTATATCTTTTTTCATTGAAAAAAAAGAAAAATATTCATTGAGACCCATTCAGCTGCTTTCATGGCCAGAAATTAAGGCCCAGTTAGTGGCCTTGATCCACAGTTCAAATTCTAGCCCTCTAGGGAGATCTGTGTGGCTCAAACTCCCTGCCCAGCACATGACCTTCTGTACAACAGGTGCCTAGTAAAGGCATCCATTCGTCAGACACTCACTCTGGGCCAGGCCTGTGCTAAGCTCCTTACTATGGCATCTCATCTGATCTTCACCATCACCCTAAAAGGTAGGGACTCTTACTACCCCCATTTTGCACGTGAGGAAACTGAGGCCCAAAGTCACACACTACATGGTTCAGAGAGCATTGAAAGCCAGATCTGTCTGAATCTGGAGCCACATTCCTAACTCCTGCCCACACCACCCCACACTGGAGGGTCTTCAGCCCCTCTCTTGAGTCCACATCTGGCAGGGAGCTCAGCCAAGGAAGTTCACTCTAACTCCAACCACTAAAAAGCCATTCCCTATGGTCACTTGACTCTGTTAGTTGGCTACTTGACTGGAGACTAGCCCGGGGCCAAAGGCCTGAAAGCTAGCCCTCTTGCCTCCCCAGCAGTCCCTGCTCCCTCCTACCAACCCACCTCCAGCTGAACCCAGAAGAGGGGCTGGGATGGGGCGGCGGGTCCATCTCAGGGCTCTAGCGGACCATTCTGCTTTCCCTCCTCACTGATATAACTGCTCTGCGGCAAGTCACTCACTTCCCCTATGCCTCCGTGTCCCTGGCGATAAAATGGGGTGATGATAACACCCAGCCCACAGGGGGACTCTGAGCATTCAAGGGGCTGATGCAGGTCACACACTTGGCACAGCAGCTTCAATGAAGTAAGGCTTGAGAATTTTGAGAATTATAAGCTCTTATTATTATCATCCCCAGTGCCAACCAAATCCTTGCCATCAAAAATAATCACACGAACACCAGGCGGTTTTCTGCTATTTGCAAACATGCTTATATATCAGGAAAATCTTCACGTTTACACAGCGCTTACTTACTGGGTGCCAAGTGCTGCTCTGAGCACTCTACATGAACGAAGTCTTTTAATCTCCAGAATGAACCCACACAGTAGGTGCTAGAATCATCATCTCCATTTCACAGATGAGGACACTGAGGCATCAAGAGGCTAAACTTACCAGGATCACACAGGGGCAGAGTGGCAGGGCCAGGATTTGAACGCAGGGGGACTGGAGAAGTATCTGCTCCCAATCCCTGGGGTAAGGAGGTATGTACTGTGGCCTGGCCAGTGCCAGGCTATGCATGTCATTACCTCCTCACCAGAGCCTCCAAACAAGCCTGGAGGTGTGGAGGTCAGGCAGGGAGTGCTTAGGTCAACTGCCCAGGGCAGGAGTAGGGCAGGAACCAGCTCTTCTGACTCCTGGTTTCCCTCACTGTCCACTATCCCCATTACCCACCCCTGAGACTGGCCAGGGACCCCTCCTCTGTGCCACCTGCTTCCCCAACCCTGACCCTGCTCAGAATCTTCCCAGCCCTCTTCAAAAGATACCCCAATGCCAGTGCAGCCCTTGGGGCCTCATCCCCACTCACCTGCCTGCCCGAAAACAGGAGATACACCCAAACACACACACACACACACACACTCATAGTACCTGGGAAGTGGCAGTCCCCTGGAAGGAGCTGCCTGGAAAGCTCAGCTCCTTTGGGGGGCCAGAGCCCAGGGCCAGGCCCCTGCCCCGGTTCTAGGCCCAGTTTCCTCATTCTCCCCAGCACTGTTTCTCACCCAGCCCCCTGCACCTCGGCTCAGAGGAAGTTGCACAATCCCCTGGGAGCTGCAAGTGTGGCCGAGGATTACTCACAGAGCAGAGGGAACTGTACAGTCTCCCGGAAGGCTCCACACACCCACAAGACTACCCAACACAGACAGGCTCCTGTTCCATCTCACCCCGTCTCACCCCATCTCACCCACTCTGAGCTCCAAGACACCTATCATGCCCTCCTTCTTCCCAGACAGAGCCCCTGACAGCCCCACTCCCCACCTCGCTACCTACCCAGCCTTAGGGCACAAGCCATCCTACCCCCTGCACCAAGATGGAGAGGCACAGAGGCAAGAGTTTTCAGGAACCCTACTAGGTCCAATGCAGGCCTAATCCTAACCTACACACCCTCCCAGCCCCTCCTGGAGACATGTGTCCTCTTAGCCTGAAGCCCCATGATCCACCACCTTCCTGACCAACCATATCATCTGCTACCTTGGCCTTGGGCCTTCCCAGGGCCTCCAGACACCCAGTGCACGGTCCTCCTATATGGCCCACTTTGAAGTGGACCCCACAACCAAGATTACTCTAGGAAGTTTTGGGAAGATCTGAGCCACCACACAATTTTCACTTGTGACAAAATGTTCTTGCTACACATGTGATTTCAGAGGTTCCTCAGCCCCCAGATACTTCTCTAACAGCCTGTCAAACAGTGTTTCTTTCTGGTGCCTAAGGGATTCCCACCTCTGATAGCTAGTATTCCTTGTCAAGGAAGGCTGGTGATTTTTTTTTTTTTTAAGATTTTACTTATTTATTCATGAGAGACAGAGAGAGGCAGAGATACAGGCAGAGGGAGAAGCAGGGAGCCCAATACAGGACTCAATCCCAGGACCCCAGGATCACAACCTAAGCCGAAGGCAGATGCTCAACCACTGAGCCACCCAGGCATCCCAAAAGGCTGGTGATTATTAAGCCATGTCAGTCACCAAACCTCAGGGTAGATGAGTTTACTAGGCCCTTTCATGAGAGTATGTTTCAAGAAGGGAGAACAGAGTAGAAATTTCAGACAGGCCATGACTCCTGGAGAAGGCCGGAAATGCCACTGAGGTAAAGTGCACCCCAGAACAGGATGATCAGAGAGGCCCTGGGAGCTCTGACCCAGACTCTGACCCAACCTTGGGCCCTCCCTGGGATAGGAATTCTGGAAGGACACAGTGGGTGAGGAGGAGACTGGCCTGGGGGTACAGAGCCCCCAGGAATGACCTCTGGCTTCTACCCCACACGGCCCAACCTTGCAATGAGGCCTCAGATAAAGAGTATGATAGGCATCTCTTATCGCCCCACACAACCTTGGACTCCCACCCGGGTAAGGACAAAGTCAGAAATGGTTTTACCTGGGCCCCAGGGTTCCCCAGAGAGCCCCTCACTTCTGCTGCCCTCATCAAAAGGCTGGGGCCCTCAGGGCAGTTTTCCCCCAAGCCCTGAGGCCTAGAATAGCAGGAACCAGGGCTGAGCTCACAGCTGGTCACCTGACACCTCCAGTTCAGTGGACTAGGAGCTTGGTCAAGGGGGAGGGGCTGGTACCACAAAGGAAATAAGGATGATGATGATGATGACGACTACGAGGAGCAGAGAGGCCCCTTTGCAGAGATGCTTCCCAAAGTGCCTACACAGGTACCCTCTCCCCAGTCCTGACGAGAGTCTCAGGAAAGGGAGGGGGAAACAACCCTCACTACCCTCACTGTCCCTGGGAGGGCACTGAGGCTTCAAGCACCGAAGTGACTTCCCCAAGGCCATGTAGCAAGCTCAAGGCAAATCTGTTTCTTGGCTCTGTTCCCAGATTGGAGTTTCTCAATCTCAACACTGACACTCAGGGCCAGATGATTCCTTGGGGCAGGGTTGGGGGGGGAGGGGGGGCTCTCCTGAGCATTTTAAGATGTTTAGCAGCATCCCAGGCTTCTACCCTCCAAATGCCAGTAGCACTTCCTGAGTTGTGACAGCCAAAATTGTCATCAGACATTGCCAAATGTCCCCTGCGAGGCAAAATCACCACCAGTTGAGAACTACTGCCCTAGGAGACCTTGAAGGACAGGCACCTGCCAATTCTAAGTTGCATGGTACCTGCTGAGGGCTCTAGCCCTATATATAGCCTTCTCTCTCCTCTGCCAGATGTGCCGGGCAAGAGGGCCTGAAGGCACGAGAGTGTACTCTGTGGCCCTGGTACCCTCTGGCCAGAGGTTGCCCCATTGGGGGTCTCCTCTGAAGACCATCTTCCTACCTCCCAACCTGTAGCCCCTCCCTGGCATTTAATTTTATCATAGATTGTCAACAGTCTCTCAGCCCTTTTGACCGCACACTGCTAGGAGTACAAAATTTTGAGCATCCCAGGTATACACGCTTCTTTTCTCATAAATTGCTTATAAATACCAATCTATGAATATATCATGCAGGTCAGCAAACAACCACAAAAAGAGGTTTAAAAAATGGGAAGGGGAATACAAATTATGCCCAGGATGAAACACTGTTACACACTCACCAGCACAGCAGAAGTTCAACAGTCCAGCAACATCAAGTGTTGGCTAGAATATGGAGCAACAGGAACTCTCAGGTGCCACTGGTGAGGAATAAATTGGTATAACCACTTAACAAAATAGTTACTAAAGGTGGGGCACCTGGATGGCTCAGTTGGCTGAGTGTCCAACTCTTGATTTTGGCTTCGGTCATGATCTCGGGGTCGTGGTTTTGAGCCTCGGATCAGGCTCTGTGCTGAGCGTGGAGTCTACTTATCCTTCTCCCTCTCATATCCTGTGCTCTAGCAATTCCATTCAGGCTTATAGGCGCTCAGGAGAAACGTAGGCATCAATGCACCAGGCAACACAAACAAGGATATTCTTTACAGTGCTGTTCCCAGTAGCCAAGAAAGGAAAGTCACCCCATGTCCACAAGTTAGCAGGGTGGATACAAACATGGGAGCCAGTTCATACAGTGGGACGCTGTACACCGTGAAAATGAACACACAATAGCTACGCATAGTGACCTGGGTGCATCTCACAAATGAAATGTTGAGTGGAAAAAAACATGACATCAAAGGCCATGTTCAGTGTCATTCTAGCGGTATCAAATTCGGAATCAGGCAAAACTAAACTCTTTTGATAAAGATTGCAGACATCGGTGGTTCCGTGATAAGAAAAAGCAAGAACTGATTATCAGAAAGAGCAGGACTGTGGTTACCTCTGGGGGAGGGGGTTATGACAGAGGCAGGGTGCGTAAGCTGACCCTGGAGTGCAGGGCACATTCTGTTTCTTCATCTGGGTGGTGGTTACTGGGGGTTTACAATTACTTATTAGAGCATACATCCAAGTTCATGCTCTTATCAGCCATTATGGTGTATTTCACAATAAAAGGGGGAGAAAAGGGTGGGATATAAATAAATAGAAACAGAAGTTCTAATATTATCTCCTCACTCCTGGCTTTGAAAACCACTATAATTAGGCCCAACAAACTGGATGAGAATCTATAGTTAGTCCCAGGCCTGGAGTATCTGGCGATGCTTGGGGCTATCTGTGGAGGGGCACCCCCAGCTGGCCAGGGCTGGCTGCCCCTCAGCCCATCCCTCTATCACCACCTCTAGATGACCCTGCCACCGCTAGCCCCTGGCTACTCTAGGGCAGGGAGATGCATCAGGTTGGACACCTTCACACCCGTCTCACTCTCCCCAGGACCATCCATTCTTTCAGGCGCCAACAGCAGGACTCATGGGCTCACGCTGGGAAGGCACCCTCTGAAGATGGGAGGTGGAAAAAGAAGTAAAGAGGAGGGAGAGAAGGGTAAGAGAGAGCAAGAAAGAGAGACATACATGCTTTGGGGGCCGATGTTCCAGATGCAGTGGAAGTAGCTGGAGGTTCAGAGGGAGGGGGCTGTGGGGTATAAAAGAAGGAGGGGAGGAAAGAAGGTACCGGCGGTGCGGGGAGCAGAATCATGACCCCAGATTCCAGGTCAAGTCCCAGGGTGCAGCAACAGGCAGGCCCAAGGAGATCTGAGTTAGGCCTAATTTAGCACACCCTCCATGGCCCAGGGCTTCCGAATGGCAGGTGGGTGGCCAGCCGCCTCCCGGTGGTCTCCCCTTGTACTCAGTAGCCTCTAGTCCTCCTGGAAGGAAGGACTCTGTCCAGGAGTGAAGCTTCCTGGGTCTGTAGAGGTGACTCCCAGGTAAGAGGATCCAGAGAACAATAGAGCTGCCCTTCTTGGGGCCCAGAGAGTGGGTAGGGCTGAGCTCCTATGCTGGCATGAACTCTTTGGTAAAAACTCACTCTAGAACAAGGAAGAATGCTTTCCAGAGTGAAGGGCCAGGCTTAAACACATTTCCATTCATGTCTATGTAATTCTGTATTATCTTACACCAATCGGCCTCTCTCTGTCCTCTGTGGTTACCGAAATTCCTCACCAGGCTGTCAGCTTTAAGGGAGGAGCCGTGTTCTCATCCCCACCCACCCCACTTGGCTGGCACAGTGCTAGGAGCCCGAGAGGTACTCAATTCATGCCTGTTGACTCTAAGGGTGCTCCAGGCCATGGGGTGCTAGAAAGGCTCCCTCACGCTCCCCAGGCCCCAGTCCTCCACTGTCCAAAATATGGGGGTAGCAGCAGCTAGCTTCTAAGGCTCCCAGCCCCACAGCCCCAGCCTGCCAGCAGCAGAGCCAGCCAGCACCACGCCACAGGGGCAGCTGAGAGCACACCTGGCCAGAGCCAGGAGGAGACAAGAGGCACCAGGGACTGGACAGGATAGTGTGTCACCTCCTGGCCACTCTGTACCTCTCAGGGACTGCAGGGGGGGCTGGGGCAGGTGCTGTCCCCAAACCAATTATAAACAAGGCAGAGGACAGGCTGTGACTTCCCTTGGCAAACAGGAGAAAACAAACCAGAGCCCCACCCCACGGACCCACTGGTAGAACTGGGGCGGGGATGGGGCAGGGGGAGGGATGCTGCTGGCAAACTCTGTACAGGAAGGGACAAACTGTCAGCCCTAAACCAGAGTGAAGCTGGACCTGGATCCCGGGGAGAGTAGGGGGGGAGGGTGCGGGGGAGGCGGGCAGAGCCAGGGAAATCCTCCTTGTGCAGCTGTGTACCCATCCCTGAGTAGTAGATGGTGAAGCTGATACCCTGCCTGTGGGGCAGAGACCTATTGTGTCCTCATTTCTAGGTAATTGATGGGGGCTCAATTCACACGAGTTCCTTCACTCCACAAAGGTTTACTGAGCACCCACTGTGTACGAGGCTCTCTTCTGGGTGCTGGGGATACAGCCTCACACAAAACAGATCAGACCTCTGTGCTCAGGGTGCTGACGGTGGAGTGTTCCGTTCATCTGTGGACTGAATGGCTCAGTCACCAAGCTCATCCTGCCACCTCCCTGCAGGGCTGAGGGCCCTGCCACCGCCTCTTCTCACCTCTCTTCTGGGTTTGCTCCAACTCCTCCAGCTTCCAAGAAAGGATCCACCCCAAGGCTCAGGACCTCCTAGAAGATGATGGAGATACCCCTACATCCAATAGTGACTCCCCCTCTCCTCCGCAACATCTCCAGTCTGGGTGAGGAAGGCGAAGGGCACTGCTACTTTTCCTGCATGTTTTATCATTTTTGTTATTAGCAAGAAACACGATTCAAACAGTGATTCCATACCTGCCCACCACGGGGTAGGAAAGTAAAATAACAGTGTGGGTCTTTCTACGGCGTGAAGGGCCACTTTGGAGGACTCCCCCCACCCCACCCCACCCTACATCCCAGCAATGCCACTCTGGCTACAAGGACTTTGGCAGGAGTTTTAGACCCTGTCCCCTGTTCCCATGACTCTTGGGGACAGTGCTGTCCTTTCTCGTCTACCTCATCCCACCTTACGCAAGCAGCAAATATTTCCTGAGCACCTGTCTTAGAGGGGGGTGCCGAGACCTCAAGGCTAGACAGTGGTCAGTTTAACAGGAGGTGGGGGCAGAGAGCCAGGGTGGGGAAGGGAGGCTGATTATATGCCAGGGATTGGCAGTCACCAGATGATTTCACAGTGGTCCCTGCCCCTGGGGACCTGGCTTCAGACAGGAGACAGGCCTAAGAGGTCCAAAGCAATCAGAGAGACCCAGAAGACAGAATGCTCTTGCCTGGGTAGCTGTGAAGCAGTGAGTTCTCCAAGTGTGGCCTGGGGACCAGCAGCATTAGCATCCCCCAAGAACACATCCAAAACACAAATTGCAGACCTACTGGGATTTGTAGACCTACTGATTCCAGACCTACTCAGTCAGAAGCCCTGAGGGTAAGGCCCTAGCAATCTGTTTGTTTGTTTGTTTGTTTTAAAGATTTTATTTATTCACGAGAGACACACAGAGAGAGGCAGAGACACAGGCAGAGGGAGAAGCAGGCTCCACGCAGGGAGCCCCATGAAGGACTCGATCCCAGGCGTCCTGGGATCCCATGAGCCACCCAGGCGTCCCACAATCTGTGTTTTAACAATTGTCTCCAGGAGATTCTGATGCCCACTCCACTGCCCTGGAGAAATGGCATTATAATCACTTGGGGAATTTTTGGCTTATTGATGCCTAGGCTCCTCCCTCAAGATTCAGATGCACTAGTATTTTTTTTTTTTTTTAAATAAGCCCTACACCCAATGTGGGGCTTGAACTCGTGATCCCAACATCAAGAGTCACATGCTCTACCAAGTGAGCCAGCCAGGCACTCCGGATGTACCAGTATTTTTCAAGAGCTCCCCTGGTGATCATAATATCCAGCCAGAGCTACTGTCAAATGGAACAATCCTCTGGTCTCCCAGGAAGGTGTGCCTTGATGGACAGAGGATTTGGTTAGAGGGAAGGATACAAAGGAGGGGGTGCCAGCAGAAGGGATCAGCATGAACAAGGACTGGCAGGAGGAAATATGGGCCAGGGATTTCTGGAAAGTCTGCTGGAATTTTGGATGAATCCCCAAGGCATCACATTTTATCTTGGGGTCTCCACTGGATGGGGGTGGGGGTAGTCAGGCCTCCTTTCTCCTCATCCTTACGCCCACACCTAGGAGCCAAGAAGAAAAACCAGTGATGACTCTGCCTCGTGCTTCCGCCTCTCTCAGGTGCCCTCTGTTGTCACCCACTATCCACCATCCCACAGCAGAGCACTTCCTGGGTGTGCAGGAAATCCCAGGTCCTGCCCTGTTGCTGGGATACTACTGAAGCCAAGGGGTGATGTACCTCTGGTACAGGGTGGAGGAGGGGCAGACAGCAGAAGTGCTGGGGAAAGCCATGGGTCAGTGATGGGTAGTAAGTTGCCAGGCCAGATGCTAATCAAGGAATCCCCGCGGGCGGGGTGGACCAGGGGTGGTAGCGATGCTGCAAGCATTGGCAGGTTCTCTGTGCCATCCTGTTAAATGTAGAGACTGGGCTGGGTGTGGTCACCAGGGAACAGTGGGGCCTGTGGCCACAGAAGCTGCAAAGCCCCACAGAAGGCATTTCTCGAGGGTGTTAGGTGCCTGGGGGAGTCCTGTGGGCAACTCATAGGTCTTTTTTTCTTCGCTAGAGCTCTCTGTGCCCCTATGTCCTCACGTGGAAATGAGAAATAAAGAAATAAATGAGTTGTAAGAGTCAGTTATGATAACTAACATTTTTTAGCACAATACTATTCAAAGTCTTATACAGGCAGCATGCATCAACATATTTAGCCCAGATGGGGTGCTGGGTGGCTCAGTCAGTTAAGGCTCTGACTCTTGATTTCTGCTCAGGTCATGACCTCAGGGTCCCAGGATCAAGCCCCAAGTCAGGCTCCTCATTTAGCTTGGAGTCTGCTTGAGATTCTCTCTCCCTCTCCCTCTGTCCCTCCCCCTGCACGCTTTCTTTCTCTTTCTCTCTCTCAAATAAATGAATAAAAGTTTTAAAAACATTGTTTAGCCCTCTCTAGAGCACTATTAAGCAGGTGCTATCATAATCCTTGCTTTTTAGGTGTGCAAACGGTGGCACAGCAGGGTTAAGCAGCTTGCCCAGGGTCACACAGCTAGTAAGTGGCAGAGGCCAGATTCCAAGCCAAGCAGCCCGGCCCAGGAGCTCAGGCTGTCACCTATCTCAGGCTAGATGGCACTTCGCTCAGTGCTCAATCCATGCTGGCTAGGACTATGTCCCAAGAAAAACTAGCTGGTCGCACCATCAGGGCCAGCCTGGAGTTCCAGCTCTACGGATTAGACTTCAGCAGTGCTCCCTCCTAGCACACGTCCCTTTGGGAAGCCTCGCCCGTCCACCAGGTGCCTGTCGCCAGATATCAGTAGAAAGTTCACATTGGAGGAGACCCCACAGATGCTCTAGGTTCACAGACGCAGAAACAGAGCCTGAGACAGGCAGGGACCTGCTGCAGTACAGCCTGCAGTAAGAGGACTCCTGTGCTTTCTTAACCTTAGTCGCTGTTTATTCTCACTCAGGAGCTGCCACAGCCTTTTCCCCACATCTGAGTAAACAAGTGCCTAGTGAGGGCTGCACCATAGGTTAATGTGTGAGGTTTCCAAGGAGACCCAGGGAGCCTTGTCTGAACTCTTCTCCTCCCACCGCCAGTCAGGAGAGTTCTCACCAGAGGTCCTTTGGTCACCTGTGTCAGCAGCTCAGAACAGCAGCCGGGAGACAAGTGTGGTCTCCGGGCAGAGGCTTCAGCAAGTTCCCACCCCTGCTTGGAGCAGGAGACCCTGCATAGGGCAAAGGTGCCCAGACCATGGTTGCTCACCTTTTCAGAGAGAACTCCTGAGAAACCCAAGGTGGCCTTCTTTAGAGATTGAGAATATGGATTTTGGAGGCAGTTGGACCCAGGTTAGAATCCCTGTGACTTCCGGCAACCTGCTTAACTTCTCTGAATCTGTTGATGAAAATAATCATTGCTACTTCATTCTAAAGCGTAAATACATAATAAATGTTGGCAACTATTGTTTATAACTAAATTTTCTCATAATGTTCCATCATAATATAAAGAGACTAGATGAATATTCTATTAATATAATATCATGTTGGGGCGCCTGGGTGGCTCAGTGGTTGAGCATCTGCCTTTGGCTCAGGTCTGATTCCAGGGTTCTGGGATCGAGTCCCACATCGGGCTCCTCGCAGGGAGCCTGGCTCTCCGTCTGCCTGTGTCTCTGCCTCTCTCTGTGTGTCTCTCATGAATAAATAAATAAAATCTTTAAAATATACATATGTAAACAATATCGTGTTGTTATACTCTCCTAGACACTCACATACACAATTCATATATATACAGGTACCTAGATACCTATAATCTCATAACCACACATACAGACTCCCATCAATTACACACATGACACAGTGAAACACAGAGCAACACTATGGACTCACCATGTACCAGGCACTGCTCCACCCTGAATCCTCACAACAGCCTGGAAGGAGGGTACCTTTTTCTCTCTCTTTTTTCAGAGGAAGATATACACGTTATATGCGTATTCACTTGCTGCATCCTAGGATGTGGACACTTCTGGCAGCTCTGGAAATCCTGACCTCTCTCCTGCTGTATCAGAGGAGGTCAACCCAATTTCCACAGTCATCTCCAGGGCAGCCCCAAGCTGGGCCCCAAGTGCTGACTGCCCTCCATCCCTAGGACAAAGGCCCAACCTGGCTTTCATGCCAGCTGCGGTTGGGGAAACCCCTGCTGCCTGCTGCCTGCCGGCAGAAACCAAGTTGACTTTGAAAAGGAAGAGAGAGAAGCCAGGGGGTGGCTGGGCCACTCCCTGTGGGGGCAGGTGCTAAGTTACTCTATAAACTCCAGCTAATGATACAATTACAGCCATAAACAAAGCCCCAAGAGGGATCAGGGCCAGAAGCCAGACCCTCAAAGGACAGCCAGGCCTGAAGGGTGGGAGGCCCCTCCTACTTACTTTCCAGCTCTGAGGCTGAAAAGGGGCCTCCCCGGCAATGGGGGTGGGCACTGGGTATCCCCACCATCCCAGGCCCCTGGATAGGATCTTGCCTCTCCTGGCCCACCCTCTGCCCACCTCTGACTGTGAGTCACACTGGCCTCAGCCCTCAGAAGACCAGCTCGTTCTCCGTGGATTTAGTGCTCACCTGAGGGGATGTCCCCTGTCCTGTGCCCTGCACCACTTCCGTGGCACCCAGAACAGGATTCCCAACTGTCTGTACCTCACAGAGCTGAGCTGAGGGCAAAACAGCACTGCAGCTGTTAACAGGCCTTGTAAATTGTAAGCAATATAGGCTCCCTTCCAGAGAAGCAGAGCAGAGTCTGCAAACAACCTTTCGTTTATGCTTTCTGGTTCCTCACTCTTCTACCCCAGCAGCTAAGGGGCAAGCAGAAAGAAGGGGGCAGAAAGAAACAGAGTGAACTGCTGTTTTTCCTACGGCTGGGGAAACTGAGGCATGGTACTAGCATACCAGCAAACTCCCGCGTCGGGCTCTCCCCTTCCGCTGTGTCTAAGACTGGCCTTTATTGCTGGCATCTCTCCCCCAGACTGTTATCTGCCTGAGGGCAGGGCCTGGAGGCTGTCCCCCAGGCTGGACACAGGGAAGGCCTCAGAGCAAACAGGCTAAGGAGCCAGGAACTCCGTTCTGATCTGAGCCAACCGCATCTGGCCGCCCAAGAGGAAACCAGAGCTGCCTCCCCCCCCCCCCCCCCCCCCCCAAGAATTGCCAGGTCTTGGGCCAGTGGAATCTTGGATGGGGCGGGTACAGGGGCCTGAGCCCACATCTGAGAAGCATCCCAAGGGCCTGCACCGGCCTTGCCCTTCCTCCTCCGCTCCAGGGAGACCCCCCACTCGGTGGGGGCTGGGCGGTAACTGACACTTCCCCGCCGACGGGAAGCCAGAGAAAGGCCTGCGCTCGAGTCGAGTCCAGAAGGCGTCCGCGCCGAGCCGTGCCCAGAACGGGCCGGAGAGAGTCCCGGCTGGCCTGGCCTGGGCTGGGGGAGGCCTCCGCGGGGAGCGGCCGCGGGGGAACGCGGGGAGCGCGTGCCGAGGAGCTCCGCCCCGGGCGCCCTCCCTCCCCCCCGGGGCGCGAGGCTGGGGCGCGCCAGGCGGCTGCGGCGCGAACCTGCTGGCGCAAACTCGAGCGGCTCGGCTCGGGGCAGCCGAGCGTGAAGCCGGGGCCGGGGCCGGCCGGGGCCGAGGGGCGGGGACCGAGCTGGCGTCTGCCCGCCCGCCCGGAGCAGGGAAGTGCACGCGCTGCGCCCCCGCGGCCGCCCCGGGTTCGGGAACTCGGGGACCGGACCCCGCTCGGACTTCGGGGGCGGGACCGCAAGGGGCTGGGCGGTGCCAACTCCCGGCGCAAGGGGAAGGGGGCGTGCTTTCCGGGATGCGGGACCGAGGGGGTGGGGGGCAGATGGCCGGGAGCCCAGGGGGCAGAAGGACGGGCGCGCGGAGGGGGAGCTCTAGGCTTGGGGTTCCCAGAGGTCGCGCAATACTGCAAAGGGGAGCAAAAGACTGAGCCCGGGGACCCGGGGGAGCCACGCGGGGAGAGGCAGGGGCGGGAAGGGAGGGAGGGAGGGAGGGCGCTGGCACCCGCCCCCACCGGCCGCCCAGCCCCGGGGCGTGGCGCCGCGCCGGCCCGCCCACTCCCGGGACCCTCAGGCCGGGCCTGGCCGGGCGGGACTCGGCCCCCGCACACCTCCCGGGCCTCGGGCGCCCTCCCCGTGCCGCCCGCCGCAGCCGCCTCCCGCGGAGAAGGAGGAGGCGCAGGGCCCGCACGTCCCTCAAACTTGCTGCGAGTTCACTCCCACGACTCCCGCCCTGGGCTCCCCGCTCCCGAGCCGGGAAGGCCCGTGCCCGCCCCGGCCCCTCCCGCCTGGTTACATAAGGTCGCCGAGAAGCCGCCCCCGGCCCGGCCCGGCCCGCATGAGGGGCCGGAGCGGCTCCCGGGCTCCGCGGGCGGCGCCGCCCTGGCCCTGCGCCGAGCCCCGGGGCTGGACGGACGGCGGCGCGGGTGGCGGCGCGGGTGGCGGCGCGGCACACGCACTCCGCGGCCCGGCTGCAGCCCGCGCCCCCTCCACCCACCTGGCTCCCGCACCCGCGGCGGCGGGGGGGGCCGGGTCCGGCGCCCCGGGCCCTCCGAGCACCCCCTGCCCGCGGCCCCTCTCACCTAGCTCTGAAGGTCAGTCCGTCCGCCGCCTGTCCCCCGCGGCTCTGGCAACTTGTCCCAAGTTCAGGTGTCCGGCCGCGAGCTGCGCCCGCCGCCCCCTCCCGGACCCCTCCGGCTGCGCGCCCCTGAGGAGGCCCGCGCCGTCCGCCCTGCCCGCTGCCGTCGGCGCCGCTGCGCCGCTCGCTGGGTCCAGCCCGCGGCCGCCGCCTCCGCTGTCACCGAGCCCCGCGCCCGGCGCCGGGCTCCCGCTGTCAATCCGCGCCCACTTCCCGCCGCGCCCGGCAGAGGGCAGCACACGCCCCCCACGGTCCGCCCCGCCCCGCCCCGCCCCGCCCCGCCCCGCCCTGCTCCGCCCCTCGGGGCCTACCGCGGCGCCCGCGGGGAAATGTAGTCCCTCCCGGCGGCTCTGCCGGGAACGCTGGGATTTGTAGTCCCACTCTGTGGGTCCCGGCCTGTGTGCAGGGAGGGACGGGGACTTGTTCCTCTGACTTGTTCCTATTCTTTCTGCCCCTTCTGCAAGTTTTTTTTTTTTTTTTCCTCTTCTCACTCAGAGATGCCTTGAACTACAGCTCACTAGGATATGCTCCGGGGCCTCTCTGACCCCAAGGAGAGGCCAGCAGCACCCTATCTTTCCCAGATTCTCGGAAAGATGCGGGGTCCCCGTGGTGTGCCATTGCCATAGAAACTACTAAGTAGCAAACCTCAATTTCCCTCGTGTTCGGAGTGGAGTGCTAGACTTGGATCTTGTATTTCATTCCTGCCCCTGAGCATAAGAAGCAAAGTTGGGATCAGGGTGGAAGAAGTGTGTATAAGGAGCCTATAACCCTCCCATTATGGTTTTCCAGTAATACCCCGCCTCAAGCCTCATCAGTCCTAACTTGCTGGCCACCAGCCCCCTCTCCACCCTATGATGATGCCCAGAAGAAATTTTCACATCCTTCTCCCTGTTGGAAGTTACAGGGCTGAGCACCTTTCTCTGCTTGCTCCCCTTCCTCCTATCCCCCATACATGTTGCCCAAGGACTGTGGGTCTTTTACCCAGTGGCTCCTAAAAAGAATAGAATGAAGTCTAGAGGGCGAAAATATCTTATTTTGTTCACTTAGAGCAAGTGGGCTTGATCTCATGTGATTCAAGTAGTTTCCCTCTTATCCACAGGTGAGGGCCAGTCCTTCTTCAAATACAGACCTTGGGGCATAGGACTCTACGTGAAAATATGATCAGGTTCATTCAGCCCAGACCTCCTGGAGCCCTCCTGGAAATAGGTTTTGGTAGCATTATCCCCCTTCCAGAAGGACCCATGACTGTCACAAGTGCACAGGACCCATGACTGTCACAAGTGCACATAGGCATCTAGCATTTCTCAGAAGCTCCTAGTGCAAATTCAATCACAGGTGACAAAATGAAGGCCTAGGTATGGGAGGCATGGAAGCCCTCGTCACAGAGGTAGTAGACTTGCCTGGGGTGATTCTGCTGGTCATTCGGTCAATTAAGTGAGCAGAACATTTGGGGTTGTGGCGGTTGGGCCCCTTGGCCCCTCACAAAAGAATGTCCTGCCTCAGTGTCACTACCACTCTTTTCTCTCTCCAGAGAGAAGCTGTAGAGAGACTCCCAAGTCTGAAGGGTACAGGGCCCATCCCCAAGCCCTATGTTATGCCCCTTCTCTCTTAGAATCTCAATGATACCCTTCTCTGGCCCCCACAAGCCTCCCAGACTCTGAGGGAGAACAGGGTCCAGCAGAGGCACATCTGCCCCGACTCCCACTCTTCCCTCCTATTCCCTGTGACCAGGAGCTGCCTTACAGGCCACAACCACCTTCTAAAAACAACACGCTGGCCAACAAGGAGAATAACTATTTATTGTGACAGAAAGTCCAGAAGCCAGCAAAAGAAGACGGAATCCAGAGAAGCAGCACACAGGGAACCTCCTGCAGGGCGAGGGTAGGGTGGGGGTTGTGGGGAGGGATTGAGTCCAGAGGAAGAAGGAAGCCCAGGCCTCCAGGCGCTGAGTCTAGGCGGCAGTGGCGCAGCCCACCCTGCTGTTGCCAATGTCAAAGATGGAGTAGTAAGACCTGAGGAAGACAACCCCAAGAATCCACAGGGGCTGGCCACTGCTGGAGGGCAGGTAGGTGGCCTGGACCCCCAGGGCACAAATGCCATTTTCCTGCACAACACGGAAGGGCAGCGCTCATTCATTGGCTCCCACATGGACAGGGCACTGCTCAGCCCTGAGCACAAAGGCAGAAATGAGGGAGCCAGGTGTGCTCCCCTGGAGGCCCCCCAGGCTGACTGAGCCCCAGAGTAGGAGGGATTTCTGCAATGGGTAAATGCAGACCTCGGTGACCACCTGCAGCCTCCTCTCCCCGAGTTCCCACGCACTCCCTTTTGCTCCCGACGTGGAGCAGGTCAGCCTGCTGGCAAAGCCTTGAAGCCACACCAACTTGGCTTCCAACCTTAGCTTCACCCCGACTAGCCGTGTAGCCCTGTGTCAGTTTCTCAACCTCTCCAGACCTCCAAGGTTTCACTTGTAAAATAGAAATTAGCATCTCCCTCCTGGAATGTCCTGAAACTTCAGTGGGACAGTGTGGGCACAATGCTTCCCCAAGTGCTGACATGTCAGCGCTCAACAAACCAACCCAGTGCCTTTCTGCACCAATTAAGAATAGTGATCGATAATAGATGACACTCTTCTGTTTAACAGCCTCTTGCCAGAGTAGGGGTTTGGAGCCAGCAAGTGGAAAAAATAAAGCAGCGCTTGCAAGGAGCTAGGAAATGGTACATGATAAGGAGACCCAGCGGCTCCCAGGCCCCCCTCACACCCCAGTTGCGTCCCCACAGACTCACTGTGAAGAGGAAGGAGTGGTATGGCAGGGAGAAACGGACACGACTCCCTGATGAGGAAGGTCAAGGTGGGCAGGTTCTGGACGTTGTTACAGTCCACGATAAACTGCAGAGAGGAAGAGGGCCCAGGTGCCTCGAGGTCCACCCGAGCGGACCTACCAACCTCCTCACCTCAGCGCCCCGGGCCCTGCTGCCCTGCTTGGCCTCCCGTTCTGGTTAGTTTGCCTGGGAAGAGTTTAACCCGTTTCCTTGGAGGGGCCAAACCTCCAAGGAAATTCTGACCAGTCATGACCACCCCTTACCCCCTCAGCACAAGCCTCCACACCCCGGACTCAGTCTCCAGGCCTCCAGCCCAACACCCCCCCACCACCTCCAGGGCTTTGGGCAGCTGGAAGCACAGAGGCCAAGAGTGGGGCTACTCCCGGAAGAATCATAAATGCTTCCCAACAAACCTCTCCGAAAGAGGGGGATGCCTCCACCAGACACACCTGTCCATATTGGTCCGCCTGGGCCCCTATGGCCTGCAGAAGGGCACTCAGGTTACTGCTGGGGTACAGTGAGCAGAGATGTGCCTGTGTCCACAATGGCCTGGCAGCCCTGGGAGCACCAGCTGGTGGCACAGCCGCCAATGAGGAACCTGAATGGTGAGGAGAGGAGCGCCCTTAGCAACTCCAGCTCAGGGCATTTCGGAGGTGGGCTTTCCCGGCCTCTGAGGAATAAACAGCTTCAGCCACAGAATCAAGGTACACCTCAGGAAAGTCAGGACTCTGCAGAGGTCAATCCAGCCACCCCCCGGCTCAGTCTGTCCAAGGACACCTAAATGGCCATGGAATGTCTTTCTTAAAAGTTGCAAGGAAGGTTCTAGAAACACTGAAAGCCTGGGTCACTGAATGGTTGTAAGTACGTTGAGCACATTAATCCCCCCACATTCACCATAGTTTACAACCTGTAACACACAGTGTTGGACCACAGAGTCTATAATGTTTGAGATTCTAAGACCTGCCCCTATTATGTTGTCCCCACCTCACCCACTTCTTCAGGCTGAGGTGGGCCTTCAATCTCCAACAGAGGACATCTGTGGCTTTGTAAGGGCAGGCCTCAGGAGTCGCCTAGCCCGACCTCCTAGCGGTACCAACCTGTGTGTGTGTGTGTGTGTGTGTGTGTGTGTGTGCACGCGCGCGTGTGCATGCACGCACGCCATGAAAGGCCTCAAAGCCTGCCACTTCCTCACGTCCCCAGCACACACTCACTCCTCAATGCGAATCTGCCAGTAGTGCTCCTGGGTGACTGGGGCCCAGTAGATTGGTTCCCTTGTGCAGGCTGTGGTCCATCCCTCTGAATATGAGAACTGCTCTGTTCTGAGAGCTCCTATCTCTGCAGAAGGCAAAGGGAAGGGTGAGTCAGGGATGACTATAGAAAAGATTTCCGGTCCAGCAATCGCCTTCAGAGGGAAAGAGAGATCCTGCCCTGGCTGCAGGCTGAGGGTCCCTAGAGCATGAGTATGTCACCTACTCAGACTGGGGCTCCCTGGGGCAGGTCTGTGTCTCCCTCCCCCACCCACTGCAGACTGGGGCTCTCTGGGGGCAGGGCTGTGTCTCCCCTCAGACTGGGGATCCCTGGGGGCAGGGCTGTGTCTCCCTTCAGACCTCCTCCCTGAGGGAAGGAGTTCTGTCCCCCTTTCTCACTGCGGCTCCAAGCAGAGCCCCTTAGAATTCCCAGTGCCTCTGGTCTAGGTAATGCTGCCCTCAAGGCCCTGCCTCTGGGGAGGCTGCTGGTTGTGTGGCCCACACCCTGTCTCACACCCCTTCCTCTCTCCCGTTCACTTCTTGCTGCTAGTGTTGTGTGTCACTGGGAGTTTGACCCTGCACCCCGGTTGACATTTTTCTGCTGGGACTGGAGGGAGGTGGGGCCTTGGCCCAAGGGAGGGAAGAATAGTCCACCTCCTTTCAGCCTCCCCTGGTAGCCAAATCTGAGTGTGGAATTGGGCGGAGCTCTAGGGGCTAAACTCAAAATGAATTGTAACTGGAGGTAGAGACCAAGTCAGCAACATTAGGAACAGGGAAATATTGTTGAAAGTCACTCTAGTGATTAAGGCCGGATAGCAGATGCTGACTATCTCCAGAAGGTGTTTGGCTCACTGTGGAGAGGAAAGAAGGAAAGCCCATCATCCCAGGCCACACACCCCGCCCCCACCACCTGGCTCCCACACTAAATGGCTGCATTGCTTGTGTTTGTGGTGAGGAAAACACCTTCCTGGGGACAAATGATGAACCTTGACCGGAAGACTCTGGCACCTGGCTGGAACAATACATCAAAGGAGATGAGGCAGTAGATTTTTATACAAAAGAAGTGTCCGGGTAGAAAACATTTGCTCAGGAGGCAATGAGTGAACTGTGGCTCTGGGCAGGAGGTAAATCCCAGTGGTATTGAGAATCAGCAGCCACACTAAAGCTAAGTTCACCCAGATGAGGGAAAGATTCTAAACTGACCACGAAATACAAAGAAAAATCTGAGTGGGCTGGGGACAGACACAGGGATGATGGAAAAGTGGGTGGACAGGGGGACGGTTTAGAAGCCCAGGAGGAAAGTTCTGGACACAAGTAGTAGCTGGAGCCAAATGCCTGCTGGGAGGCCGCCAAACCCCAAAGCATTAAGCCCACCCATCCAGGGTCTGGGGAGGATGGAGGGAGTTGCCTGGGAGCTAAGGACCCCCGTGCAGTTTCTTACCTGCCCAGGTAGAAGCTGAAGACTTAACTGGAGAGGAGGCCTGCCTGCAGCATGCCCTGCAGGGCTGTGATGCTCCTGCCCTCTGCCAGGGCCCGGTAAGCCAAGTCCATGATGCCATCAAACCTGACCTAGAGGAAGTAGGGACTTGGCTCATGCTCACTGAGGCCGAACTGCTAGTTGGAGACCTGGATGCTCTGGACCTGGAAGGGACACACCCAGGCGGTGGGAGGTGACAAGTGTAACTCCACTCACCTTCCCACAACCCTCTCCACAAAGACCCTCAAGGTTCCCTCGTTCGTCCCTCCCTGATCCCTGCCCCTTGCCTTCTTGACACATCTTACAAGAGCCATGTTTTCTCTCAAGTGGCCTTTCCTAACTGCTGTAGCACCCTCACCTCCATCTTCCCCCCCATCCTGGCTTTAAGCTCTTTAACGAAAGGACCAGGTCATCTCATTCATCAGGGTGTCCTGGGTGCCTGGCCCACGAAGTGCTCAGCGAGGGCTGGTTGACTACCTGAAGGAGCGCTTGGCATACTCATGTCCTGGCCTGAACTTGGTAGAGCACTAAATGTTTTTCTGTATTTTCAGGGTCTCCTTGGAAGCTCCCATCAGACTCTGAGGCCTCGGAGGTTCCAACCCAGGTCAGAGCCCTGGAGACAGTTCCCACACCCTGAGGCAGGGAGCAGCCTGCAGCATGGTTCACCCTCAGTGTCATAGCCGTAGACTCCACTGAGGCTGCCGCTGCCATGCTGCGCAGAGAAGATCTGCCCATTGCTGGAGTAAGTCGAGGACATGTTGGGGTTGAAGTGGGGGTGACTGGCTACAGTGGGAAGGAGGATTTGCCAAGGCAGGCTGCAGGTGGAGGGCTGCCCACCCGATTTTTGGCCTGTACTCACATCCTGGAGCCTCGGCACCCCTGGCCACGCAGTCAGGGGATGCCTGGCTGAGGGGATTCCCAAGATGTGAAAACCCATGTGAGGTGGCCAGCCTTGGCCTCGAAGCCCCGTCTTACAGACTCTTGGTGGTCCTTTGACTGTGACCCTTGGTAGGCAGGTTGCTTAGAATCCCTCTCTGTTTCCCTGGCCCCCTGCAGATCATCTGGCACAAGGCAAGTGCCTAAAAATTACCATCAGCTTTAGGAGCAAATGAACCTCCAAGGCATCCCTGCATTCTCCCCCCACTTGCCCCATCAAGAACCTGGCCATGCCAGGACCTGAGACATGGCCTATGAGGGACTCTTTGGACAAGGAGTGTCAGGACCCAAACCCCAAAGCTCCGGCAGGGACCAGAGCAG
Source organism: Canis lupus baileyi (assembly GCF_048164855.1). Classification (NCBI taxonomy): domain Eukaryota; kingdom Metazoa; phylum Chordata; class Mammalia; order Carnivora; family Canidae; genus Canis; species Canis lupus. The sequence continues at coordinate 62,134,507 of NC_132844.1, read as the reverse complement.
CCTAAAGGAGGGGAGCATGGCCTGTATCCAAACACAACTGTAAGACAGGGACCAGTGTCTAGGAGATACTCTGTGAGAACTTAGTGAAGTGGGATGGAATAGAAAAAATGTTATAGACCTTGGTGGGACGGAATGGCATTGTCGGCAGGGAACAGAATGAGCAGAATGGAGTGGGATGGATGGAGCAAAAGGGGTGGGCTGGAGCGGGTGGAGGAACACGTGATGGTGAGGGGGAAGACAAAGAGACCACCCAGGTCCAGGGCCAGTCTCTTCCCTCTTTTTTTTTTTTTTTTAATTTTTATTTATTTATGATAGTCACACAGAGAGAGAGAGGCAGAGACACAGGCAGAGGGAGAAGCAGGCTCCATGCAGGGAGCCCGACGTGGGATTCGATCCCGGGTCTCCAGGATCGCGCCCCGGGCCAAAGGCAGGCGCTAAACCGCTGCGCCACCCAGGGATCCCTCTTCCCTCTGTCTTGCACATGCCCCTGACTCTCAGGATTGAAGCACCCAGGCCCCACAATCCCTGCCTCATTGGTTCCTTCCCCCGAGGCTATCAATGCCCTCCCCTTGCCAACCACTCTCCCTGGCAAGCCTTGCACTTACCACAGGCCCGGCTCTGGCACTGGACGGAGGGCACCCACAGGATGGAGGAGCCAGTATCAAAAAGGACCAGGAAGTTCTGCGATGGGGTCCCAATGCTGATTTCCCCAAGGTACATACTCTGGGGGGCCATGGGGCAGGCTATTACCTCTGGAGGGATACAGAGACCCTCAGGCCCAGAGCCTCCTCCATGGACAGAGCCCTTGCCCTACAATGCGATCCAGAGGCAGAGGCCCAAGCCTATCTTCCATCCTTGCCGAGAACACACAGACCTTCAGTCTGGGCTGGCAGGTAGAGAGAAGGGAGCAGGTCCCAGGGGCCAGGTGGGAGGGTACGGAGAGGATCGTGCGGCACCCCCAGGGACCAGCCTCATCAGCCTTTGGCACCGAGGAGAAAGAACCCCCACAGAGGGTCAGGACTCACATCCAGGTAGGCCAGGGGCTTGAAGACCACACTGAGGTTGCCAGAGTGGTACTTGTGGGCAGGGTCATTCTTGGGGTCCTCAAGAACTCCCCAGTAAGCCCTTCTCCTTCATGGGCTCACAGATGGACTCTAATTTCCTCAGGGGAACTCTGCAGACGGGCTGGTGTCAGGGCAGGGACTTCCCTCTTCCCGCCAGCATTGCTGATCGTCTGTCCCTCCTTCCCTCCCCACCGCTCCACCTCCAGCCTCGGGCCTCGGGCCCCCAGCCCTGGTGTCCCCTGTGCCTACCACCCTGTGTCTGTGCCTAGCTCCCTCTCACTCCTGCTCTGGCTCTGGCTCCATCCCTTTCTCTCTGTCTCCATGTCTCTTTCCCTGGCTCTGCCCTTCTGTCTCTTTCTCCCTCTGCCTCTCTCTTTCCCTCTCCTTCTCTTTCCTTCAAAGCTCTTCTCAAAACTTGTTCCAAGACTCAGAAAACAAATACGGTTTTCACCATGCATGCCCACGCCCCATCTCCAGGATGGGTCCCATCCTGCCCTGGCCCTCTGCTCTCAGACATCCCATAAATTCCTTCCCTGGAAGGGGAGGGGGGCTTCAGCCATCACCCATGGCAGGATATATGCATTGTCCTTATGTAAGCTCTACGTCCAATGGAGGGCTTGAACTCAGGACCCTGGGATCAAGGGTCATGTGCTCTACTGCGTCATCCAGCCAGGCAGCCCAGGATATATGCATTTTTTAAAAGATTTTATTTATTTGAGAGAGCGAGCACAGCAGGGGGAGGGGCAGAGGGAGAGGGAGAAGCAGGCTCCCCACTGAGCAGGGAGCCCGATGTGGGGCTCAACCTCAGGACTCTGGGATCATCACCTGAGCCAAAAGCAGACATTTAACCGACTGAGGCACCCAGGCACCCTGGATTTTTTTTTTTTTTTTTTTTTTTTTTACTTATTTAAGATAGTCACAGAGAGAGAGAGAGAGAGGCAGAGACACAGGCAGAGGGAGAAGCAGGCTCCATGCACCGGGAGCCCAACGTGGGATTCGATCCCGGGTCTCCAGGATCGCGCCCTGGGCCAAAGGCAGGCGCCAAACCGCTGCGCCACCCAGGGATCCCGCACCCTGGATTTTTAAGTAAGATTTCGGAGATGCAGAGTTCACCCCAATCCTCTCTTATGGTGGCCCTCAGGCACCTGGCCCTGGCTGAATGTGACACTGCATGGGTACAGGGGACAATGCTAGACCGGAACTCAGAAGACAGGGTCCTAGGTCTGCCCCTACTTCTCATGGTCTGGCCTGGGGCCAATCACTGCTCTTCTCTAGACACCAGGTGGTGTGGGGGTTGGCCTGGGTGGTCTGGAGCCCAGATCAGCTCTGGAACTGGAACTGAGGGGCTCTGGGTTTCTGCCTCTGTCACCCTTGTCTCCTCTTCCAAGACATGCTTGCTGCCATGGCCTAGGGGGTCCCTATGGCTCCACCAGGCTCATTCCAGACTCCAGAAGTCCTGCCTCTTTTCTTTTCCCATGTGATTCCCCATTCTCTCAGGGCCCCAAATTCTCCACTAAACCCGTTCACACTGAGCTGTGAAGACTGATGGCCGCTCGGGCTTGCCACCTCTACAGAATGTGCCTGTTACAAGCAGGTTTCTGAGAGGAGCCATGTCTTCAACTGGGGCATCAGTGTTTACGGGTGAGGCAGCAGGCAGGGTGCAGGCCAGGCGCCCTCCGGACATCCTGGGAGCCATGCCTCCTCGCTTCCTTTCTCCGGACACCCTAGCATGTAGACACTACGTTCCTGGTGTTTCTCCTTAGATCGCTGTGCCATGTGCTAAATAGATTGCGGCCTTAAGGGAATTTTTAGTGAATGCCTGCCCATCCAGAAATAATCGTTCCTTTCTGCGGGAGGAATGCACACTGGCTGTTGAGGGTCTGTTGGGACCAGTCACCCTGGCTCTGTCCCAGGTCCACCTTTTCTCCTCAGATGGGGAAGGAAGCGGCTGTGCTTTTCCTTTGCCTGGAAGTGCAACTGCCAGCGGAGTAAGTCTGCAGAAAGGCCTGTAGCCCATAGTTAACGATTATTGGGAACATACCAGGACACTTTGCTTAAGATAATGAAAATGAGGCTCAAGAGAGAAAGAAATGAATCAGCTTGCACAATCACAAGGTGTGATTTTATTTTTGCTAACAAAGATAGCATCACTGACACACATTGCTGAGATGTTTTGGAGAGCCAGAGTAGGAGAGGGAAGGACCACCCAGTCACAGGTGATGAAACAAACCAGACAGACCAGTGCCAGAAAGACAGGTCATTTGATCTTGAGGTTGACCCAGTCCCTGATCCTTCAGAAGAACCCACCACCTCGAGCCCCTCATCTCTGATTATCTCCCTTAAAAACCCTCCCTTAGGGGATCCCTGGGTGGCTCAGCAGTTTAGCACCTGCCTTTGGCCCAGGGCACGATCCTGGAGTCCCGGGATCAAGTCCCACGTCAGGCTCCCAGCATGGAGCCTGCTTCTCCCTCCTCCTGTGTCTCTGCCTCTCTCTCTCTCTCTTTCTCTCTCTCTGTCTATCATAAATAAATAAATAAATCTTAAAAAAAACAAAACAAAAAACCTCCCTTACAAGCATCAGGGAGTCTGGGACTTCTGAGCATTAGCTCCCCGTTCACCTGGGTAGTGCCACACCAATGAATGAGCCTGTCTTTCTGCACTGCAAGGCTCAGTGTCAGTATTTTTAACTGACTTGCAGGGCATCTGGTGGACAAACTCTCCTTTGGTTCAGTTAGACACTTTCTGAGGGCAAAGGCTGTAGCTCCTCCTACCTCTGAGTCCCCACCTTACACCTGCTCGGGGAGCCTTCCTCGCCCCAGCAGAAACTCCAGAGCAGAGACAGGTGGAGTGGCCCCTAGCCAGGCCCCAGACTCACTTGACCACTGCTGCCTCCAAGAGCTGGAGGCTGATCAAGGCCATCGCCATCCACTTCATGATGCTGGTTCCCAACTGGCCACAGAGGAAGAGCCCCTCCAAGTGGGGCTGTTGTGGAGTGAAGGCCGGAGCACTCCTGCCTTTATACCTCCAGGTTCTAGCCCAGTCCCTGCCTCCCTGCCCCAGGCAAAATCCTGACCTCAATCCCAGACGCACCTTGTGCTGCACAATCTCTTGTTTCCGTACGTTTTCCTTCTTGACAGTGGCCACAGAGGACCTTAGATCTTCTGCACTTCTTCATACATGCTGGGGGGCCAAGAAGTGTGAATAATAGGAGTTGCCATAAGATGCACCAATGAGGATTTCTCCTTGTCCAGGAACAGAGGCATGATGTGACATTTTGGGGTGAAGGCCAGAGTCAGGTCAACTGAGGGCATAGGACCTCCATACGCAGGTTTCTGATCCTTAGTACTATTGACATTTTGGAACATATGATTCCTTGCTGGGGGGCTGTTCTGTTCTATTTAGATGTTTAGCAGCATCCCTGGCCTCTACCCAGGGGATGCCACCAGCAGTCCGAATGTTGTGAACCAAAATATCTCAGGTTATTGCCACATGTCCCTTTAAGGGTTAAAGTTGTTGAGAATCATTGGTCTGTAGGTGACGCTTTCAGAGGTCTGACTCAAGTCCTGGATCCCAGCACCCCCCAGGACCCCATGGGATGCAGTTTGGGTGGCTGGGGATGATGGGGCCGGTACAGCAGATGATGGTAATACCATGTGGTAGTGAGAGGCTGCCAATGGTGGTAATGAAGGCTGTATCCTTAGCACTGAAGCCAGTGGTGGGGCTGGCGTGCCAATGGCTGAAGTCAGAGCTATATGCAGGAGCTTTGGAGGCTTCCACAGTCAAATGGGGTTCAAATTGGACAGATTGTCATCATAGTTCAGCAGGTGCTCGGGACACACCCATGATGTAAATCACACTGGCCTCTGGCTGTTCCACTTGTACAGGTCAGCAACTACAGGAGGCCTGGGGCAGGGGCAGGGGAGGAGGGGACATGCCAGACCTAGCCTCTCTTCCTTGTTGTCTCTCTTCTCCCAACCCATTGAGGCTCTGCCCCCATCTTTAATGTTCCTCAAATACCTGTTTCCCCCATTACTGTCTTCCAAACTCTCATGTGCCCCTGTCTCACCCCTAAGTCTGGTCAAACCCATGCCTCTCTCTCTTTTATCTCCCAGCCCTCCTTGCTTCCCAGCTATAAGTTTCTCTTGCCTGAGATGACCTGGAGCTGGCCAAATGCCCACAAGCCTGGCATAGGAGAGCTCCCAAGTTTGGGGTGAGTGGAAAAAGCCCCCAAGCTAAACCCATCTCTGCCACCTTGTACCGTACACTCAGCACCAAACACATTTATCATGCAGAAGGGGCTTGAGGGCCTGCAAACACCGATATAATCCAGCCACTGGGGGAGTTTCTCCTCTGGCCACCACCACCCACTATCCACCCAGAGTCCCAGAACCTCCCTTAGCCCTGGATGGGGGAGGAGACAGAGGGCACTAGAGGTCTTCCTAGGATTGGCACAGAATGGGATATACCCACTTGATTGTGTCTCAAAGCCAAAGCAGCCCCCATTCTTCCCTGCAGTCCCCAGGGACACATTTGACTCTGGGATGGTAGACAAGGGAGTGAGGGACTACATTCCCTGGAGCAAGGGCTCTGCAGATTTGGAAGGGCAGGCCAAAGAGAGGCATAGGGTCCTTGCAAGCTTAGCAAATCCTATGAATAGAGCAGAATCCATGGGATCCCCCAAATCTTGTGAGGCCTGCCAGACTCCCAGACAGGGCCTCCAGGGACCATTTCTTTATCTGGTAGGACCCTAGGAGTCTGACAGCTGCAAGGCTAGCCTACCTCAAACCCCAATGGCCCCACGTCTCTTCAGATCATCCCTGGCCCACTGCTTCAAGCCAGGGCTCCCTTCTTGGCTGCCAGGCCCAGGGGGTCTGCAACCCCACCTCCCCAACTTGAACTTCTGATAGCAACCAGTCTCCCCAGTGTCCTCAGACATTCTAAGTCTTCACCTGTCTCTGGCCTGACCCCCAAGACCCAGCCACTAATCGGTGGAAAGCCCACTTCTCTCGCATCTACCTATCCAAATTCTGTCCATCCTCAGTGCCTCTCCCAAATGTGGGGATGTGCAGTCTGAGGACACCTGAGATGTCATCTACAACCATCTCCTACAAAGGACACCCAGGGAGCCTGACCCACTGACTCTGCCCACATTCTCTTCTGCCCCTAAATGCTGCACCCCCTGCTGACCCTCTCCCCTTGGTGCTGGATCTCACACACTCTCAGATGGGTCTCCAGTTGTTTCCTGGGGTATGTTTGCCTCCCCCAAAGACTAGAAGCTCCCAGAGGACAGAGGCTGTAGCCTGGTCCAGAGCTCAGGAAATCCTGAACAGTAACGAAAGCCCATGGAATTGTTCTTAATCAGGGTGGCTTACCTCCCCCGCCTCATTATCCCAACACTATGATGTCCCCCTACATTCCAAAGGGATCTTCTCAAATCCAGCCTGAGATCACCTTATGCCAGTGGTCTCCCAGGAAAGAGGCATTTGCTCAACACCCTCTGGTCTCATTTCCTTCTGAGCACCACCTGCCTCCAAACTCATCATCAATGGCCACTTGTGCCTAAGTAAATAAAATTCCAGCGCATCACCCTTGTCTTGAGAACATGCTGAGTCTGGCCCCATCCTGTTTCCATGCTCAGCTTCCATCACTAACCTACACATGCTTTATCCTGTAACCACAGTGACCCCCTTGCTTTCATCCCTCCCAAGATGGCCTGGTATTTGCCACCCTCCACACCTTCATCCATGCTGTGCCCTCTATCTGGGACACCTTCTCAAGCATCTGCACCTGCAAAACCCCCGCCTCCTTCAAGACCCAGTCCAAATGCCACAAACCTTCCCTGCTGTGCCCACCTACACTCAGACTGACCCCGATTTTGGAGGACTTTGCCTTTTCTTCCCTTGCGGTATTTGTTTTATACAATCTTCTATCCCAGTGACTTGCCCCAATCTTACCACATATAACTAAAAGATGAGGTATCTTCCTGCACGTGGCTCTTTCAACAGCTCATTCATTTGTCAGAGTGTCTACAAAAGTCATGGATGCTGGGAATATCTTAGGAATAAGGCAAGGACCTAGGTTGCCCACTGCCACTGCTAATCCTTCCCCTGGAAGACATCACTAATCAGATGCATCACTCTTACCCATAGTGCTGAGCCAAGGCCTTAGGATCCTGCCCAATCTAGCTCTCCATGCAGCCATTCTTAATCATTCTTGAAATGAGAATCCCCAGGCCCTTTAATGGAGGGATTTATTGGGGTTTTCCTTTCAATCTGGATACTAAATTTCATTTAGCATCCCATACAATACTGCTTTTTAAAAATCAAAATATCTTGAAACCACAACTATTTTCACTGTTGTAAATTATCTTCATACTCTTACTGTACACACTTGGGTTTTAACATAGCTGTAATCAGTCCGTAAACACTGCTTCTGCTCTGCTCTTGTCACTAAGATTACTACAAACACATTTCCATGCATTAAGAAAAGCCACAATGGGGGCGCCTGAGTGGCTCAGTCAGTTAAGCATCTGCCTTGGGCTCAGATCATGACCCCAGAATCCTGGAATCGGCCCCCGCCACCCCCCCCACCCCTCAATGGGCTCCCTGGCTCTTTGGGGAGCCTGCTTCTCCCTCTCCCTCTACCTGCCGCTCCCCCTGCCTGTTCTGTCTCTGTCAAATAAATAAGATCTTTAAAAAAAGAAGAAAGAGAAGAAAAAGAAAAAGGAAGAAAGAAAGAAAAAAGAAAAGAAAGAAAGAAAGAAAGAAAGAAAGAAAGAAAGAAAGAAAGAAAGAAAGAAAGAAAAAGAGCAAGCCACACTCAGCATTTTTCAGAGTTGGAACAAAGAATCCTAAAATCTGTTATGGAATTAGAAAAGATCCTGGATAGCTGAAATAATATTGACAGAAAAAAAAAAACAAATTTGGAGGCATCACAATTCCAGACTTCAAGCTATATTACAAAGCTGTAATCATCACGACAGTAAGGTACTGACAAAAAACAGATACATAGATCAATGGAACAGAACAGAGCTCCCCAGAATGGACCCTCAAATCTATGGTCAACTAACCTTTGACAAAGCAGGAAAGAATAGCTAATGGAGAAAAGATAGTCTCTTCAACAAGTGGTATTGGGAAAATTAGACAGCCATATGCAGAAGAATGAAACTGGACCACTTTCTTACACCACACACAAAAAATAAATTCAAAATGGATGAAAGCCCTACATGTGAGACATGAATCCATCAAAATCCTAGAGGAGAACACAGGCAGCAACCTCCTTGACCTTGGCCACAGCAACTTCTTGCAAGACATGTCTCCAAGGGCAAAGGAGACAAAAGCAAAAATGAACTATTGGGACTTCATCAGGATAAAAAGCTTTTGCACAGCAAAGGAAACAATCAACAAAACTAAAAGGCAACCTGTGGAATGGGAGAAGATACTTGCAAATGTCTTATCAGATAAAGAGCTAGTAACCAAAATCTATAAAGAACTTATCAAATTCAAAACCCAAAAAACAAAAAATCCGGTCAAGAAATAGACAGAAGACATGAAAAGACATTTCTCCAAAGAAGACATACAAATGGCCAACAGACACACGAAAAAAATGTTCAATATCACTCATTACCAAGTAATTACAAAACAAAACTACAATAAGACACCACCTTGCACCAGTCAGAATGGCTAAAATTAACAACTCAGGAAATAACAAATGTTGGCGAGGATGCAGAGAGGGGGCAACCCTCTTATACTGTTGGTAAGAAGGCAAGCTGATGTGGTCACTTTGAAAAACAGTATAGAGGTTCCTCAAAAGGTTAAAAATAAAACTACCCATGATGCAGCAATTGCACTACTAGGTACAATTATCCAAAGGATACAAACATTGTGATTCAAAGGGGCACTTCCACCCCCAATGTTTATAGCAGCAATGTCCATAATAGCCAAAAATATGGAAAGACCCCAAACATTCATCAACAGATGAATAAAGAGGATGTGGTACACACACACACACACACACACACACACACACACATACACACACGCTATGGAATATTACTCAGCCATGAAAAAGAATGAAATCTTGCCATTTACAATGATGTGGATGGAACTAGGGAGTATTATGCTAAACAAAGTAAGTCAGCTGGAGAAAGACAAATACCATATGATTTCACTCATGTGGAATCTAAGAAACAAAACAGATGAACATAGGGCAAAGGAAGGAAAAGGAAATAAAATGAAAACAGAGAGGGAGACAAACCATAAGAGACTCTTAACTCTAGGGAGCAAACTGAGGGTCGTTGGAGGGGAGTGAGTGGGGGGATGGGATAACTGGGTGCTGGGCAGCATCACAGCACCTCCTCCTTAAGGAGGGCAGGTGATGTGATGAGCACTGGGTGCTATATGCAACTGATGAATCACTAAATTCTATCCCTGAAACTAATAATATGCTATATATTAACTAAATGGAATTTAAGTAAGGAATTAAAAAGGGGTGCCTGGTTGGCTCATTGCAGTGGTTGAGAATCCACCTTTGGCTCAGGTCGTGATCTGGGGGTCCTGGGATCGAGTCCCACATCGAGTTTCCCACAGGGAGCCTACTTCTCCCTCTGCCTGTGTCTCTGCCTCTCTCTGTGTGTCTCTCATGAATGAATAGATGGAATCTTTAGAAAAAGAAAGAAAGAAAGAAAGAATTTTTTAAAAAGTCACATTCTTCTATTCCTGAAACCAGTGTTGCACTCTGTGTTTACTAACTAGAACTTTAATAAAAATTTGGAAAAAGAAAAAAGAAAAGCCACATTCTTACTCAGTTTTGGTGGTTACACAGTGTGCTACCATTTCATAGCTAGGATCAGTTAGCCCTATTCATTTAGGTGAATTCCAATTTCTTATTCTTATTGATAGCCTGTGGGCCACAAATAATCATCCAGAAGAAGAGAGTAGTAATCTCCTTACTATCAGAGTCATTTGAGCAGAAGGCAAAAGAGCACCTTTTGAGGAATACTGATCCAGGGGTCTCCTGCAGCCAGTGGGAGATTGTGCCAAGGATCTGGGTCTATCTGTGTATTCGGTCCCATGAAATAAGCCCACACAGCTGAAAGACCTACCTCACTGCAGCTCTGGGGACAGGGGCTCTATAAGATTTGGGCAGCTGTCTAATGAAATGTACCTAGATCTGTAGCTGTTATCTTGGCTTTCTGGTGTTTTCCTTAAATTCTGTGTTTGTCTTATTCTTACACCAGGAGTTCAATCAAAACTACTAAAGACATACCTGACCTGAGATTTTTTTTTCCAAGTTCAAGAATGTATGCTTTGTAAAAAAAATTTTTACTTTTATATAATTTTCTACTTACAGAAAAGTGGCAAAGGTAGTACAGAGTATTCCCATATGCCTTCCGTCTAGAATCCCCTAATGTTAACATCTTACATCATGCCACATTGCAGGGTCGAAGCGAGGAAATTTACCCTGATAACCAGTCTATGGACCTTATTTGAATTTCACCAGCCTTCCCACTAATGTCCGTTTTCTGATTGAGGATTCGATCCGGGTTCCCCTGCTGTGTTTAGTTTCCGTGTTGGTCTCCTCCAGGCTCTGACTCCTCGCTTGTTGTCTTTTTTTTTTTTTTTTTTTTTTTTTTCTTGTTGTCTTTTGTGACCTTGCTACGTGTAAAGAGCGAGGTCGGTTATTTTCTGGAATGACCCTCCATGTTGGCTGTTCTGATTGTCCCAGGACAAGATTGAGGGCATGCCTTTGGGGGCAGAAACCACCGAAGTGACACACCCTTGTCGGTGCCTGATATCAGAGGACATGATATGGACGCGGCTCATTTCTGGGGATTTCTATTTATTTATTTATTTATTTATTTATTTATTTATTTATTTATTTATTTATTTATTTATTATAGTCACACACACAGAGAGAGAGAGGCAGAGACACAGGCAGAGGGAGAAGCAGGCTCCATGCACCGGGAGCCCGACGTGGGATTCGATCCCGGGTCTCCAGGATCGCGCCCTGGGCCAAAGACGGGCGCCAAACCGCTGCGCCACCCAGGGATCTTTCTGGGGATTTCTACCAGGCTTCTCAACTGTACAGTTACCGTCTTTCCCCTGATAATAAATAAGTATCTTGTGGGAGACACTGTGAGACTCTGCAGGGGTCCTGTTTCTCAACAGAGTTCCACCCATTAACTTAGCATCCATTACTGGGTTTTGCCAGCAAACAGCCACGATGGTGGTGTTTGCCTTGGGGCTCTTCTAGTTCCATAAGTCCTGCTACATTTATCAGTTAGAATTCTCATGTGAGCAAGAACTGGGTTGAGGTTTTAAAGTGGACAATTCCTCACCTGCCAAAATATCCTATCATTGAAGGTATGCGGGACAGGGTATTTTGTATGTGTTTAATTGGGCAACCCTCACAACAATCCCACAAGTTAATTAATTTATCCCCATTCTACACAGGAGTCTGATTTATCCATCTATATCTCAAACAGCTGGAAATTGAGCTCCATGTGTACATGTGGAGAAATAGATGGACTGAAATAGATGCTTAACAGACTGGATGGCTCATAATCCCAGGATCCTGGGATAGAGCCCCACATTGGGCTCCTTGCTCAGCAGGGAGACTGCATCTCCCTGTCCCTCTGCCTGCCACTCTCCCTGCTTCTCCTTTCTCTTTCTGTCAAATAAATGAATAAAATCTTTTTTAAAAAAAATAGACAGACTGTTTTTCTCTCTGGTTTATTGATTAACATCCTTTTGCTCTCTGACCACAGCTTGCCTGTCTGGCTTATGTGGAAAGGGAGGGAGGGTGCATTGGATGGTGAGGGGCATGTGACACTGCAACCCAGCTGCAGGAAGGGGAAGGATGGGACAGGGCCTTGGGGTCAGCTAGAAGCCAGCATCCAAACACCACTACGACCTTCTGGCTTCTTCTCATTCCGGCTTTGCTTCCTCCCCTCACCCCCTCTGTCACCGTACACCGGCTTTCTCCATATTACCAACCACAGACAGCTGACTTTCACACTTCCAGAGAAAGAAGGAAACCAGGATTCCCTGAAGAACTCCTTGAATTTCTGACTCATTCCTGGACCAGCCAACTGAGGCCAGCAGCAGGGCCCTGAGAGAACCCAGAGGCTCCCTTGGGAAGCATATTGAAGAGTGTAGACAGAAGTCCCCCAGAAGAAGTAAGGGATGTGTCTGGGCAAATCTCAGAGATGTCCATGCACATCTATTTCTGATGACCTAGGGATCCACCTGCAAACTCTTCATCACCCCTCTTTGCACAAATTAATGTGATGGTCACATGTGACATGCAATTCACTTGAGAGAAGGCCAATCTCTACCATGTGTTGACCCCTAGGCCCCCACAATTCACTTAGCCTTTCTGAGCCTGAGTTTCCCTGACTGTGAGTGGGGGGTAACATCTGCCCCTGGGGATGCTGCAAGCATCCAGGAAGGCCAGGATTGTGAAAGTGCTAGCAGGGGGCAAGCCCCCAGGAATTCTCAGTGGAGTGGGAATCTCTCTCTTAACGGAGCAGGTCTGGAGGCAAGGCTAAAGACGAAAAGGAACCCAGGAGGGCTGAGAATGTTCTGTTTCTTGACCTGAGTTCCTCTTCTGAGGTCTTCCCAAGTCAATGAGTTATATACTCACGATGCATGTACCTTTCTGCATGCATGCTGGACTTCCATTCATGTTTTATAAAGTCACCATTTGAAAAGAAGGAAGGGGAGAAAGAGAAGGAAGAGAAGAAAGGAGACAGGACACCTGCACTCGGAGCACCCCTAAAATGAGGGAGGGAGGTGGTCCCTGCTCAGGGAGTTCCCAACTGATGGGGACCTGACAGGTTTACCTGTGCTACCACTGTCCCCAGCAGCACAGAAGGAAAGATGCCCTTAGGTAAGATAAGGAGCAAGAACTGTGGATTCTGTGCATAGCCATGTGTTAATTGTTATTTATTTATTTATTTATTTATTTATTTATTTATTTTTCATGACATAGGAGTTTATTGTGAAAGTAAATTAAACATACAAACCTGTGGTATGCCTAGTGGTGGCAAAGGCAATCTGGTAGCTTAAGGCAAGTTTTGACGATGGATTTAGAAAAGATGTTGCAATGATGTAACTTTTCAAAATATAGATTATGGAAAAATATCAAATTACATCAATAACTTCATAAAAGTTTTCAAAGCCTGCATGCATGGAGTAAAGGACTCTTGATCTTAATGCTGGCATTAAGACAGACAGAAGCAGCGGCGTGCTGAATGATAAGAAAAATCGAGTATTTTACAGGATGGCAATATGAACATTTAATAACATTGGATATTAATAACTGGTAGAATGAAAGCCCCTAGCTAGAAGCAATAGAGGAAAATGTACCATCATCATCATGGTATTAAAAAAAAATTAAGTGCAGAAGTCAAAACCCAAGGGACTCTGGGATAAAAGTAACCTCAAAACACCATTTCAAGGGCCACCTAAAAGGCGATTCCCTCAGGGGAAATGAGGGCCCTGAATGTGTAAACATGTGAGCTGCACAACACCAATTACCAACTAAATTCATTCATAGATCCTTAGTTACACAAGATCAGCTTGATCTTTTATGATACGTTATTGTTTATAGCCATTGAAACACACTCCTTACCATGCATGACTTCAAATATGTGACAAATATTTTTATTCTGAGATACAGGCTATGTTTATGAATTATAAGACCTATACACAATGAAAGTCACACCTCCCTCATCAATTGTGTGTGTGTGTGTGTGTGTGTGTGTTTTAGATGCACTGACCTTATTTACCCAAGGAATACAAACATAGTGATCCTAAGGAGCACCTGCATCCCAGTGTTTATAGCAACAATGTCCACAGGAGCCCAACTATGGAAAGAGCTCAGATGTCCACCAAAGGATGAATGGATAAAGATGTGGTGTATATATATAATGGAATATTACTCAGCCATTGAAAAAATGAAATCTGATCATTTTCAATGACATGGGTAGAACTCGAGGAAATAAGTCAGCCAGAGAGACAATTATCATATGATCGCATTCATATGTGGAACTTAAGAAACAAAACAAGGAAGGGAAGGAAAAATAAGACAAAATCAGAGAGGGAGACAAACCAGAAGAGACTCCTAACCATAGGAAACAAGCTGAGGGTTGCTGGAGGGGAGGTGGATGGGGGGGTGGGGTAGCTGGAGGATGGGCAGTAAGGAGGGCGTGTGATGTAATGAGCACTGGGTGTTATATAAGACTGATGATGAATCACTGAACTGTACCTCTGAAACTAATAATGTTATTAACTATATGTTAATTAATTGAATCTAAATAAAATTAAATAAAAAAAATAAATCTGATGACCTTAGACTTTAGTTCCTTTTCTGAATTATTAATAATTAATAATTAATGTCAGTTTTTCACTCTTTAAAATAATGCCATTCTATTATGATAAAATACATTTTTGCAAAAATTCAGAAATGTAGTAACATTTAATGAATGTGACCATGAAAAATATTTGTAGAGAAGTGCCAAATGACTTAGCACTCTTTCCAGTCTTGTACGTAAAGAAAAAAGTTGCATTCGATTTGACAGTGAACCTATTTTTAAAATAGTCTCATACCAGTTCATTTCAAATAGTTCTATTAATAGTCCTTTTGGAAAATACCACACATATAACCTGTGAGTTTTTTCCCAGAACAACTAAGAAAATGTACCCTCTACACAGATGAACATTTTCTCTCTAATCTTTCATCACCCAGTACTATTTTTACAAAGGCAAACATTACAAAATACACATAAAAGCAGCTACCTTAAACATGATTTGAAGACAGTATTACTGTGGCAGCTGAATCATCAATATCTCCAGTTATTTTTTTTAGGTTTATTTATTTATTAGAGAGAGAGAAAGACAGCACATGCACACAAGAGCATGCGGGTGGTTCAGAGGCACAGGGAGAGGGAGAGAGAATCTGAAGCCGACTCTGTGCTGAGCATGGAGTCCTAGGCAGGGCTCAATCTCTCAACCCTGAGATCATGACCTGAGCTGAAATCAAGAGTCCGACACTTAACCCACTGAGCCACCCAAGGCACCTCTTCAGTATCTCCAATCAAATATACTGTTTTATACATGAAGAAGCTCCACTATCCCTTTTCTGATTGACAAAAAGAAAAAAAAAAATCCCTGAATAAAACAGAAGCCAGCCTGAGACTTCTTTAGGCATTTCAGTCTATGGAGAATATCTCCACACAAATTCATGATTACAGAACAGAATGTAAAACAGATCTGGGTCAAGTTCAAGTTAACAGCAATTTAAAATGTTTATGTTTAAGGAGGAAAGAAAAAGGAGCCGATTATCAACACTTAAAAGGATACTGCAATTTTAACTACTATTAAACTTCATGTTAAAAGGCTATGGCAGGGGCGCCTGGGCGGCTCAGTCGGTTAAGCATCCAACTCTTGGTTTTGGCTCAAGTCATGATTTCAAGGTCTTGAGATCCAGCCCCAGGAAGGGCTCCACGCTGGGCCAGGATTCTGCTTAAGATTCGTCCTCTCCTTCTGCCTACTGCCCCCTATCCTCACACATGTTTTCTCTCTTCCTCTAAAAAAAATAAAATTAAATTTAACATCTGTAGCAGACAGCTCTACACTACTAGGTTTTTAGCTTACAAATAATGCAAACACATCAGCAGTTTTGAAATGCCATCGACTACAAAAACTCACAGACAAGTAACCAAGAATGGCTATCTAAGCTGAAACTGTGAAAAAATAAAAATAAAAAATAAAAAATAAAAAAATAAACTGAAACTGTGTAAACACATCTAAAATTCCAAAAATAATTAGAACAACTGATTTTGTGGGGGAAAAACCCTCTGATAAAAATTTTAATTTCTTGACTTTTTTTAAATGACACAAACTTTTAACTTAAAATGGAAGGGAAAACGAGCTTTACAAGTGAATAGTTTCAACTCACTAAAATCATGCCATCAAGTAAGCCTGCACAGAAAAAATTTTCAAACTACTGGTTACGTGTATACAAAATTAGAAGTGCAGGTATTATAATCACAGTGCAAATCCATGGCAGTTTGTGATGACTTGTTACTAACTAAGATTGAGGAATAGAGGGACACCTGGGTGGCTCCGCAGTTAAGCGGCTGCCTTCGGCCCAGGGTGTGATCCTGGAGTCCTGGGATCCAGTCCCACATCGGGCTCCCTGCATGGAGCCTGCTTCTCCCTCTCTCTCTCTCCCGCTCTCGCTCTCGCTCTCGCTCTCGCTCTCTGTGTCTCTCATGAATAAATAAATAAAACCTTAAAAAAAAAAAAAGATTGAGGAATAGACCTCAGGTCCTATTCAGTGACAACAGTTTCTGGCCTTTTAATGACTATTCCCACCAACCAGAAACAATGGATATATGAAGATGGGTGAGTGCATCTGCCGTGGTACTACTTTACGAAATTGAAGGTCATCACCATGACCTAAATTGGACCCTAAATAAACTAGGGTCTTGTGGTCTTCTTACCTCCACTTCCTCCCGATGGGGCCTGTCTGGTCTTCAAACCCACACTTCCTTCCCCAAGCCTCTTCAAAGGCCCATCGCACTAACGCATCCTTCTGCTGGGCTTGCTCCTCATCCAGGCAGCGCATACCACCCAGTCTCGGGACCTCAATCCAGCTTTTCCAGGTAACACAGACTCCGCTCAGAAGTGGGAGCCTTCACCTGCACCTTGCCTGCCTCTCCTTCTAAGTCCAGGGTCTGTCGCTGGCTGGAAAGCACTGGAGAGACACGCTGGTTCCTGTGGCCACTAGAGCAATTTCCCAGTGGCTGTCAGGGCAGGCGTTCTGGAAGCACCAGGCCGATCCCTGCAGCACATGTACTTATTTTTTGCATTCTCAGCTCAGCTTCCTGGAGAACTTGTTCTTGAGTTCTCAAACTTGCGTCTCTGGTCCAGGACGAGGCATGGCACCCTTTGCACCCCAAGGCCGTACTGCCTGGCTCAGGACTTGCCGGGTACCTGCTGGCCTGCTCCATGCTGACCAACTTGATTGTCATATATTTAGTGTAGATGCAACCCAGACACTCATGATTTCATAGACGCTGCAGGATAGGAAGGGCTCCTGAGAGAGTCAGGAAGCGAGAGAACTGCAGCCTGAAATCCTCGCCTCCTGAGCACCTGTCTCCTGGGCTGGGCACCTCGGAGAGGGGCAGAGTCCCCCAGGGCTGCGGTCTCTAAGGGTTAGATTTGTCCTCCTCCCCCACCCTCTGCTCACCCTGGACCCAATGGCAAGGGGCAGTCTGTCAGAGATAAAGTTCAGCCAGGAAGTCCAGCCTGTCCCTGCACCACCAAGGCCCTGCCCAGGGGCTGTCATATCCATTGGAGCATAGTCAGTTGTCATGCCAAGTGGGGGCTCCCCATCCAAGGCTCTGTCCACCCTGCCAACTCAATTCCTCTCAAACTGACCTGATACCCTTTTATTTGGACCCCAGCTGCCTGACTGCTCCCCAAAGCCAGAACCCACAGAGCTGCTTTATTTGGGGCATCCTAGTTCTCGACCCTGAGAAGTTGGGTTTCTCTGGAATGAGTGACAAATAGGGGCTCCCCTGCTTCTAGGAGACCTGGAGACCCAGACAGCACTGTGTCTCTCTGTGTCTGGCCAGAGAGATAGTCAGAGACAGTCTACACAGCAGCGGCCAGTCTCCCCCTGTTGTTGCCCACGGCAGACATGGAGTAGAGACCCTCAGGAAGGCATCATCTGGGAGCTACAGGGGCCAGCTGCCCTCCCAGGGCAGGTGCCTGGACTGGAACCCCATGAGGTAGATATTGCACTGACCTGGAGGGAAAGGAGTGAGGTGCTCAGCAGGCAAGTCTTGCTGCATTAAGGCAAGAACCTGAGCTCAGAAATCAAAGAAGCCTGGGTTCCTATCCCAACCCCCTCTGGCTGTGTGACACTGGGAAAACCACTTGACCTCTCTGAGCTTTGGTATCTGCATCCCTGGAGGGAGGGGGATAATGTGACCTACTGCTGCATTCTGCACCATGAATAGCTGGGCAGGTGAGAATGAGAAAGGAGTGGCTCTTGCAGGCAAAATAGCACCTGCAAAGCGCCCAAGGTAGACAGATGACTTGACGGAGCCGTGAGGTTGGACTATAGCAGTGAGACGGGCCTGCTGAGGGAGGCAGAGGCTCAACCACCAGAGCTAAGGCCTTGAGGTTTTTTTGACCACAGTTAGAAATGTATTTTACATCACTAGCTTATACACATACATATAATACGTAGTGGAAACAAAAGCCTCACTGTTCTATACAAAGTTCTAGTCCATGGTATGTGTGTGCACCTGATTTTCCTGTTTTATTTCTTTTGAAAGTGCTTGTTCCAATCAACTAAACTGATTTCTAATGAGTTGTGAGCTGCAATTTGAGAAATATTGATGTATGTGGCATTGAGCACATGTACGCGTGCACAAGCACACTGTCTTGCACACTCAACTGTCATTCCACACAAGTGATTAATCACAGGTGTTTGGGGAGCAGGGTGGTGTTGCTTCCTTCCTCCGTGTCGCTGACGTTCGAGGCACAGAGGATGCTCACTGCACATTTGTTCATCAGGAGCAGGGTTGAAAGCTGGGAGAGAAGAGGAGCACAGCCCACCATACTTGGAGGCGTGAGGAACCTGAAGAGGACCCCATTACCCATCATGCCTCTTGCTTTGGCTTCAGCCCTTTCCCTGGGCAAATAGAATGGAGACCCCCACAGTAGTAAGTACCAAGTCTCAGGCTTAAGAAAAACTGAGTGATCATTTGTGGGAGAGGAGTGACTGCTCCTGGGACTGTTATCAGGATTTGGAGAGTAAATGCCCAAGGAGATTTCTTTATATATCTTCTGTCTGGACATGGCTTGGAGGTGTGCCGGCCTTCCCTGTAGGAGTCTCCTGTTACTCCCTAGCAGAGCTCTTAAACGTATGGATGAGGCTTCTCCTATGAGACTGGGGATCCCTGAAGGCAGGGGTGTGTCTCCAATGGGGCTCCCTGAGGAAAGGAATTGTGTCCCGACCCTCTGACTGGGGGCATGTGAAGGGGTGCGTAACGTGGGCCAGGGCAGGGTCTGTATAGGATTACGGGGGGCAGAGGAATGGGAGAGACCTCAGGGAAAGGCTGCAAAGTAGCAGAGTGTGGGACCCTTAGGTCAAGCAGGCTGGGTGGGCTCAGGGGCCTAGTGTGTGACTGTGCTGGTACAAGGTGGCGCTAAGGCCCCAGGTGTCTTTATGTGGGACACTTGGGGCACAGCAAGGGCCTTACTTCAGGTTAAGATGACTTCAGAACCTCCCACTCTAGCTTCAGCTTTCCTCTTCCCTACAAGACTGAAGTCCGATCTTAGAAGCTCTCCTACCCCGACTCACTTTGTGTGCAGACCTCCTCATGCAGAGGAACTTTTTGACCACTGTCTGGGGCCCATGGGCTGGCTCAGGGTACCACTCTTCATCTCAGGGTCGTGAGGTCAAGCCCCATGTTGGGCAAGGAGATGACTTTATTTTTTTATTTTTTTAAAAGATTTTATTTATTTGTTCATGAGAGATACAGAGAGAGGCAGAGAGGAGAAGCAGGCTCCTGCCAGGAGCCCGATGCAGAACTCGATCCCAGGACCCCAGGATCACGCCCTGAGCCAAAGGCAGATGCTCAACCGCTGAGCCCCCCAGGCGTCCCTGAAGAGATGAGTTTAAAAACAAATGCTATCCACCCCATTCGTTAGTGGATTGTGAGGTCAGCCCGGCAGATGCCCATGGGGGCTCTTCGCCTAATGCAGCTGTCTGGAACTGAATAGAGCAGAGTGCAGTTTAGGCAGCACAGCTCTGCAGGGCTTTGTATGTGCATGTGTGCGTGTACTGGTGTGTCCCAGCTCGCTGTGCAAAACGCTGAAAGGAGGGCAGCCCGGGTGGCTCAGTCGTTTAGTGCTGCCTTCAGCCCAGGGTGTGATCCTGGAGACCCGAGATCGAGTCCTGTGTCAGGCTCCCTGCATGGAGCCTGCTTCTCCCTCTGCCTGTGTCTCTGCCTCTCTCTCTCACTCTGTCTCTCGTGAATAAATAAATAAAATCTTAAAAAAAAAAAAAAAAAAAAAAACGCTGAAAGGAACCCACACTCACACTGTCCTGTCTGGATGTACAAGCACAAACATGCACATGCCCGGAGGCACCCCCTTGCACACAGGCACTCACATCCAGCTTTGGGCTGCGCACAGGGCCTGCTCCCCCATGGGGGCCCTGCGTCCCCCCAGTGCTCCCCGTGCAGGCACACCTTCCTCCTACCTGGGCAAGCAAGAAGAGCTCCCTGCAGTCCTCCTCTCTCCATCCCTCCTCCCTTTTCCCCCCTCTTCTCTTCCTCCCTACCATCCGGCCCCCTCCTCTTCTGCCCTCCGTCCCTGTCCTCTCCCCTCCCCAAGGGAGCTGCCTCCTCTAAGGCCCCACTAAGCACCCACAGCCTGGGAACTCCTCTCAGCCCAGCTGAGACCCAGGAAAGCTCCTCTATGTGACTCTGTTTCCAAAGGCCAAAATGAGGACTAGTGGTCGGCCTTTACCACCGACATTTGACATCAAGCCAGCCAGTCCTACCTACCCTGTTCATTGGCTACCCTGTGGGCATGCACGGCCTCAGTCTCTCTTGCCAGTGGGGCTGGGAACTTCCAGAGTCTCTCCCTGGCCCTTGACCAGCCTCCCCTTGAAGCCCTCAGGCCTGTCCAGAGGGGCTACGAACCGGTGCTCCTGCACCCTGTGTCTTCCTGAGACCCTGCTGGGAGCCGGCAGTGGGGAGCACAGCAGGTTAGAACAGGCTGCAGGAAGTTGTCTGAACCATGCTAGACTTAGCCATGCTCGGGTCTCCTTGGGTGAGGTTGTGGAGAGGCCTGGGGTTTGAGAATTGGGTGGTGAGGAGGGGAGTCCCAGGCTTGGGATATCCAAGACCAGAAAATTTAATCACAGAGCCTAGATAAAGAGTAGGAACTGGGATTGTTCCAAGAGTTCCAAACCCAGCATTGATAATGGGTCCAGGAAGCTCCATGTCTGGAGCTCTGGTTGGAGTCCCAGTCCAGATCCTGGCCGATCTAGTTTAGGTTCCAGAGAGGTCAGCCTGTGAGTGGCAGTGCAGCCTGCTAGGGCTCCTGGTGTGGAACATCTGGGTGAGGTAGGAGCCTGAGACCTGGCACAGGGAGCTGGGGACAGGTAGCCTCGGTAAGGCTCTCCCTCAGCAGGTATGGGCACCTCTCCCTGACACCTTGACACCCAAAGGGCTTGGATTCCCATGCCCACTACACAGGGACACTAAGACCTGGAATGGGAAGGGGGACCCAAAGGCCCAGGGTGTCCTCATGCACCCAGCAGTGATGGGGGAGACAAAGGATCCAGAGGCCTCCAACACTCCCTAGAGCTACCCTGATTGCTTTCCTGGCTGAACATCCCCTTTCCCAGATGCTGAGGGAGTCTGGAAGGGGTCTGGCTGGCCTTCCCTAGATCCTCCTCACCCTTCATGGTCTACCTTCTTTAGCAAGCTTCACCGGCTATGATATAGGGATCTGGTCACTATGCTGTGACCATCCTAACAGATCTCAAACGGGGCTCTGTGCCTAGTACCCACTGGGCCCTCTATGCGCATTTTCTTATTAACACACAACATTATGAGGTAAACATTATTAGTTTCCCTCAATAGATGAGTGAACAGGTACCGAGAGGATGAGTGATCTGCCTGAGGTCACACAGCTTTCAAATGGCAGAGGCTTGCGTCCCCTACTCCTGTTTGTGTGAGCCTCACTTCCTCAACTGCCAGCTTCGGAGAGTTGAGGCTCTGTCAGGATTCAGCCCACACAATCTGGATTCTGGATCCTGGGCCCACTGTGTCCAGCATTTTCTTGGGATATCAAGACTGCTAGACTTGTAGGATTGTGCATCGTGCCCCGCAGCTCAAGCCTGATATATCAATATATCGATCTACTCCTCAGGCTCCTTAGTCCCAGGGAAGTGGAGCTCAGTAGGAAAGAGGTCAGAACCAACCCGTTGGGCCAGAGACGCAAAGAGCCTCAAAGAACACCCGGAAACTCTTCCCCGTCCCCACCCAGCCCTGTGCCCCATGGCCTCCACTCTTCCCACCCAGGCTCCCATCTACTTCCAAGCCCTCCCGAGACTCTCCCCCACCCAAGCAGCACCCAGGCAAAAGGAGAGTTGCACCGCATCTCATTCCCTTCCCCAAAGGGTCAGTCTCCAGCTTCCCCACATCTTGCCCCAGCTGCATTCCTTCTTGGGCCTTTTCACTCAAGGGGCATTCTCACTGGGCCCAGAAAGCGAGGAAGGCAAGTGGCAGGAAGGCTTCCTGCCAACCACAGCAGGCATACTACAGCTTCTAGAAGGGCTAGGGTGAAGGACCCAGTGATGCAGCAAAACTTATGCTCTATGGCCCATAGAGAATCCCCTCCTGGACACTTCTTTCTGATGCCCCCAGCCCCCAGCCATGCTGTCCTGTCATCTCCGTGTTCATGGCAAGAGCTGGAGCCTCTAAATTCCAGGACAGACCCAACTACATCCAGAACCGTTATGTCAGAAAGAACCGTGTTCTGGTGAAAACATCTGCCATTTACTGAGCACTTACTATGGGCCAGCTGCCATGGTTCGTGCTTGGCAGACATTCTCTTATTTTGATCCTCACCACGATTTCATGAGAGAGAGATGTTATCATTCCTCTGTCACAGGTGAGGAAACCGAAGCACAGAGGAGTCCAGGTGTGAGTAAGTGGTGGCGCCAAGTTTCAAAGTTCAGCATCCTTGGAAGAGGGACAAGACAGCCACATGTGGATCTGTGGGCAGAATTAGGCCCTAATGAGAGGCATTTATGGACATCATAACACTGATTGGAGGGAGGACTTTTGAGACAGCCATCTCTCCCTCCTGGGAAGCATGTGAGCAAAGACCTGATAGACATCTCCAAGAATCCAGTCAAAAGGATCCTTGGATGGCTCTTAGCTCAGCTGAGCTACGAGATTGTATCCTGGACTCTGATTCCACAGATGCAGAGCCCCTGGGGCTCCCCACAGGGCCCCCACCTCTGCCTCAGCTCTCCTTTCCCTTTAGCCTCCTCTCTGGAGTCCAAGAGTCCCTCATTATAAAAGTCCCTGCCTGGGCAGCCCCGGTGGTGCAGCAGTTTAGCGCCGCCTGCAGCCCGGGGTGTGATCCTGGAGACCTGGGATCGAGTCCCACATCGGGCTCCCTGCATGGAGCCTCCTTCTCCCTCTGCCTGTGTCTCTGCCTCTCTCTCTCTCTCTCTCTCTCTATGAATAAATAAATAAAATCTTAAAAAAAAAAAAAAAGCCCCTGCCCCTGCGAGCATGATTCCCCTTTACGGTATTGGTCTGAGCGCACCCCAGAGCTCAGAGAAGCCCTAACCTGACCAGAGGAACCTTCCTGTGAGGCCGACACCTGTCAGGAGAGGGGGGCGGGGCCGGGGGGGTTGGGCCGGTTCCTGCGCGGCCCTCTACAGGCCCTCTACAGAACCGGAGCCGTTCGGAGACACTGCAGGAGCAAAGGGGCCCACCTAAGTGTTCTTCAATAGATGAATGGATAAGGAAAATGTGGTCTGCACAATGGAATATGATACAGCCATTAAAAAGATGCAATCCTGCCATTTGTGACAACATGGATGGGCCTAGAGGACATCACGCTTGGTGAACTAAGTCAGGCCGAGAAAGACAAATACCATACAGTTTCACTCATAAGTGGAATCTTAAAAAAGTGAATAAACAAACAAAAAGCGGAATGCGACCAGTAAATACAGAGAACAAATTGATGGTTGTCAGTGGGGAGTGGCTGGGGGTGGGGTGGCAAAAGGGGTGCAGGGGAGTGGGAGATACAGACTTCTGGTCATGGAGTGAATAAGTCACAGGGTTAAAAGGCACAGCTTAGGGATACCGTTGATGATAATGTAACAGCCACTTGACAGACGGCAGCTACACCTGCGAGCATGGAATAATGTAGAAACCTGTCAAATCACTAAGTTGTACACTGAAACTAATGTAACTTGTGGGTTAACTATACTCAAATTAAAAAAGAAAACTTAAAAAAAAAAAAAAGCAAAGGGGGCAGGCTCTGGGGGGAGCGCATTCACCTGTGCATCAGGCAAGGCCCCGGCTGGGAATTCACAAGGATTCCTGGGTAGAAGCCCTGGAATGTGGCCTCTGCAGGCCCAATCTTACAGGCCAGAGCTCCTGCCACTCTTTCTGCAGCCCACCCAAGGGCTCTAAGCCCCTTCGGGTCAGGTGTAAGCATGGAAAGACACACGCCTGGCATGCAGCCCGAGCTCAAGCCACTAATTACCTTCACGCCCTAAAGCAAGTCACTTTACCTCTTGGCCTGTTTCCTCCTCTGCACAGTGGTGATAACAATCCAGCCCAGCAAGCCCAGGAGAGATAAATGGTGGAGAGGGCCCTATGGAAAGCAGACAGTGTTTATACCATTGTAGACTGCTATTATTACCCAGGGGTGGGCTTGGGGAGGGCCCCTCCTGGTCTGACCTGAAATGTCACTCCCAGACAGGATGCTGGCTCCCATCCTTTCCTGAGGGCAGCCCAGGGGGGTGGGTAGGGCCTGTTTCTAAAGCAGGGAACTGAGCACTCAGCAAACATTCACTGATGTTGGTGAGGATCTTTGAAATGATTCCATCAGGACACCACACCCTGACATCAGTAGGGCAGGCTCCCTGAGGGAGCAGTGGTCGCCCTCCTGGGCCTCACTCCCACCCTCCACTTCCCGCCTGGAGATCCAGCTGTCTGCTCACACCCCATCCACCCCGCCACTGGGAAATTCCTGCAGTTGAACTCTTGGGGCAGAGGCAATGACCTGGGGAGGGGAGCAGGAAGGCTGGCAGCCACATTGGGCTAAATCTTCTGGAAGTCCCCAGGCTCCACAATTATGTGCCTAGAAGCTACTAGGACTTGGTCTGGGACTACCCCAGAGGAGGCTGGCCATCCCTTGCGCCTTTCAGCAGGGGTGCAGTAGTGGGCCTGGGGTCTTGGGAATGAGACATGTGACTTCCAGGAGTTTCTTCCTCTGGAACAGCTTTTATTTTTCAAAATATTTTATTTATTTACTCATGAGGGACACGGAGAGAGGCAGAGGGAGAAGCAGGCTCCCTGTGGGGAGCCCAATGTAGGACTCAATCTCAGGACCCCGGGATCATGACCTGAGCCAAAGGTAGATGCTCAACCACTGAGCCCCCCAGGCGCCCCATGGAACAGCTGGGTTGTTAGCTTGCCCACTGTCTACTTACCAAAGTCGTGTCATGTTCATCATCTCATTGGCTACTTTTCCCAGTAAGCTCCGTGTTTTCTAGGTACAAAAGCTGAGGCTGACTGGGAGTGAGCCGTTGCTCAAGGGACCATAGATAATAGCAGAGTCAGATTCAGAATCCCGTCTCTTGACTCAAGCATGGATCCCCTGCCATTGTCCATGAGGAGGGGCCCGAGCAGACCTGTGAGTCACTGGCATGGCCAGGGCCCCTAGGCCCGTCCCAGCATGGTTGTACCTTTCCCGTCGTGGGTCTCCTATTTGGAGAGACTAGCACTCCTGACTAGGAGCCCCCAAAGGAGGAGCAGGACTAGTGTGGGGAGGACAGGGAGAAAGCAGAGCGGAGTTGCCTGGATGGGCTGCAGAGAGGTCACCCCCTACTGCAGGGTGGAAACACTTCCCAGCCTGGAGCAGTCATCCCTCTGGCCCAGAGATCAGAAGGAGGTAGAAGGGTCTGGTGCCAGCTCTGCCACGGTAGCAGCTGCTGTACCCGGGGCCCCTACTGGGCCCCAGGTGAAGGGCTTCTCCCATCCTGCTGTGGCCAGTGCTCTCTTCACCCATTTCACTGACAAGAGAGTTACATCCAAGGGTGGAGAAATCTGGAAGATAGTCAGTTCGATCCCCACCCAGGGAGAGAGCAGTCCCGGAATTGAAGCCTGGGCAGTGTTGTTCTGGAGAGCAGGTGGGGAGGGAACAGGGTAGGCCTCACCTTGGCTGTTTTCCTTAGTCAGGAGGACAGGTGTGCTTGCTCCCCAGGGCAGGGAGCTGGGGCACAAACAATGACCGGAGACAAGGTTTGTCCCGGTCTTGGGCAAACCTTGCTCCCACTCCTCCCTGAGGCCCCCAGTGGCTTATCGCAGATGCTGGATTTCCTTTAAATTAACCATCCAGGGGGCTGAGATAGAAATGGAGTCTTGGAGGCAGGGAGGCCGGTGAGAGGGGGCGGCGGCAGCGGCCTCAAGATAAGTAAAGGGAGCTCCTGCAACAATGCACCAGGCAGGGGGTTTATGCAGTGCCGTGCAGGCCCCAGGCTTCCAGGCAGGTATCCAGATGTGGAGCCTCTGCCAGGGCTGGCCCCTGTGGTAGGGCAGAGGAACCCCAAAGTGTCCATTCCTGGGGAGCGGTTCTCTGGGAAAATAACTAAGCAAGCCTGATTAGTGGGTTATATATTACACTGTGTTTTTTCCTTTTGCTATTCCTGGGCTTTTAGCAAAGTCCTGTTTAAAGGTTCTAGCCTTGATCTAGCCATGCTGCGGGTGCCAAAGGAGGATCCAGGGTCCACCTCTGGGCCAAAGTGTTAAAGGAGATCAGTACCCCTAGGACCTGCCTAGTGGCAGAAGGGAAATCAGTAAGGGGTCCCAGAGAAGGTAAAGCTGGTACAGCCTCCACCCCCCGCTCCCCAACCCCTGCCTTCCCCCACCAACTCAGGAGGGTCAGGGTGTTCCCATTAAAGCAGATTTCCTTCCAGATCCCCTTTCTGCATCCAGGACTCAGCTATCCTGTCGCTTTCCTTTGGTAGCACATCCATCCCTGGCAACTTCAAGTTCTGGGACAGGGCTTCTTGGAGGAGAAAAAGAAATGGTCGCAGACCTGTCACAAAAGCCACAACCACCCCAAATTTCCCAGAATGAAGCCCCTCTGTCTACGAGGCCTCCCCTACTCCCAGCCAGAACCATGCCAGAAAAGACTCAGTAAGAATCTGACATCATTCGCCCAGCCAGAATTTAAAAATAATCATATTAATAATAAATATGTTAAATTACATTTAAAACAATAAATAGAAAAATAAACTGATAAATAAAATCAACAGGTACAAAATGTTTCAAAATTTCAACCAAAGAAAACACACAGACGACAGATAAGACAAATGGACGTAACGGGAGGGTGCTAGATGCATCGGAGGAACCCTTCACAGTTTACATCATGGCTCCCTCCTCGCCTGGTCACCCTTCCTCTCTCCCCAACTTGGAGACCAGGAGACTTAGTGGCTGGTGTCTTGGGGGAACCAGCCAGCAGAGGGAAGCATCTGGTTCCACCTCAGTGCCCTTCTGCAAAGCAGCCTGGAACCCGGGGTGTGGGTTCGGGGGACAGGAGCGTGAGGCGGAGCGGGAGGAAGGACGTCCCTACAGAGGCAAGTCGGTGCTGTTGTGCCGGGTTTTCCTGGCAGTGCCATCGTCTCGGGGCAGCGCCCTCTGCAGGTTGGACATGGCCACGGTCTTTTTGAGGTCAATCACGGCGTAGGAGTCTGAGCTGCGGGTGGGGTGGGTGGTGGGCGCGGGGGCACGGGGGGCCGAGGGGTTCTGGGGCCCCTTGGGGCGGTCTCCACCCCAGCCCTTCAGCTCCACCTGGATGTAGTTGAGCTGCCTGGGGGGCTCAGGGCCCGGCCGGCGGAAATCAAAGTTGAAGACTCTCGGGGAGCCTCGGCGGCGGCTCAGTGGCACAGGGAAACTGCCATGGCTACGGAGGGCAGCCCGGGCGCTGGTGGGCTTCTGGAGCGGGGTCTCGTCCTCCTCACCATCAGGGAAGCCGTTGGAGGACGGAGTGAGCCCATCCCTCGAGTCTCCGTCATCCCCAGCCTCCTCCCCCAGCCGCTGGGTGTGGCTCTCCCACACAGGGGGCAGGGAGGGCAGGTTTTCGTAGTGTAGCAGGGCTGCCCGGCGGTGGGCAAGGCCATTCCAGCCTGGCTCCTCCGTGCTCAGTCTCCAGCCCGCCCCTGGCCGCAGCCCCGCACTGACGTTCTCATAGGTGCACTTGGGCTGGGCCGGGCACTCAGAAGGGCCCTCGTTGTTGTTGTTGTGGTGGGGGGGGGTATCATGCAGGCTGGGGCAGAGGCCCTGGCACTTCATCATGTGCCGCCGAGCCGGGGTTGGGCCCAACACGAACTTCACCTGGCCCGGCTGCAAGAACACCTGGGGGTCACGGGGGTCGGGGGCCCGGACCTGTGGGGGAAAGGGCACCTGGCCCTCGGGCAGGGGCTGCAGGCAATGCCGGCTCCTGTGGTGGTCATCCTCACTGGCTGGCGTGTTGACATAGGTGTGGGACTGGGGGAAGGAGTCCAGGTGAAGCAGGAGAGCCCAAGGGCAGGGAGGAAGGAGAGAGCAGAAGGGACAGGGTAAGAGAAATATGGGGAAAAGAGCTGGAGTTTCCACCTCTTCCACATCCTCCAAACTTCCCAGGGAAGCTGCATCCCTTTTCTGGACAGTAAGGGACCCTATCAATTCTCTTCCCTGCCCATGATCCCTAGGAGGCGCCTTGTTTCCTGATGGCCCATCTCCACCCAGGCCAATGGGGAGGAGCAGGGCAGCTGCTTGCTCACCTGCTCATCAGGAGCAATGAGGGCATGAGTGGACTCTTCCCCAAGCGAGGGGTGTCGCAGGCTGCTTGTCGAAGGGCGCCGGGGTGCTGAGAATCTCGGGCCCTCTCCTGGGCAGCCAAGGAAGCCATTGGAGAAGCTGGAGACAGTGTAGCCTAGAGCTGGACACATAGGAGACAAGCCCATGTGGGCAGTGGGGGTCCTTACACCGCCTGACAACCACCTGCAGCTGAGCATGTGGCTTCCTGGGAGTCCTCCAACCTGAGGGGAAACATTCCCAGGGCCCCCAGGACGGTGGGCCCCATTTAACCGGCAGCCCCCCATCATCTTCCACCTCTCTGTTCTCTAATCCCACCCCCTCCCTCAAAGCTCATGGTGAGCCCCACGTCCCCCAGTCCAACCTCAGCTGAAACACTGAGGGTCACCTTGTCGTCATTGAACTGTCCCTTCAAGTCATTCTAGCTCTGCCAGTGAGCTCTGGGGAAACTCCCCAACATCAGAGGCTGCATTCTTCTATCTTCTACCCCCCCTCACCCCCTGCCGCAGGCCAGCCCACGAAGAGCAGAACACCGAGGAGGGGCTCAGTGTGGACCCACTGAATAAACCAGAGGAAGGTGTGGGAACCTCTCCAGAAAACAGGCATGGGCAAAGATGCCCACACCAAATCAGGAAAGGTAGATGGGTATGACCCAGTAGACAGAAAGAAGAAAGCAAACTAGCTCCAGACTGCTGTTGCTATGGAAACCCAGTGTCTTCCTGTCTGCTCCCGGACCATCCGTCATTACAAGGCCCAGAACGCCCCAGCCGCAGCTTGAGTCGCCTGATTGGCCCAGAAAAGGACTTACTTGTCCCCAAGAGTCATCGGATGTCGGGCAACTGTCCTGGCTGGGTGGCCCAGCCGTCCCCGCCTGCCTGCCTGCCTGACTTGTGCCTCCAGGCCTCGCATTGGCAGGGACTGGGCCTGTGTATACAATCATGGAGGCTGAGGATGGGGTCTCCTCACCATTGGGAGGCTGGGGGGCCCGAGGGAGGCCGAGCTCGGCCGGGTGGCTGTTGCGTGTGATGATGACCGGCTCTTCCATCACATTGATGCTGTTGCACTGCATCAGATCCTGAAGCAGGTTGAAAATTTCCTCGGCCCGGGAGCACTTGAAGGCGAATATCCCTGAAGGAAGAAAGGAAAAAAATGAGGCTCCTCTGACCATGTACCAACAGGCAAGGACCAAGGAGGTTGAAGAGACGCACAACACTCAGGGAATGCCTCTGAACTTGTCCCAGGCCTGGAGGGGGCGGAAGGGCCCCTCATCCCGAACACAAAGATCTGAGAGCTCAGGAAGGAACTGGGCCCACCTGTCCCTCCCCTCATCCATTACCACCATCTAGAGATCTATTACCTCACCTGTATTCCTCACAGCTCAGTCATGTGCACAGGTGAGGGGTACACAGGTAAGGGGAGAAGTCAACATCTGAGCAGAAAAGGATAGTATTGCCCCTCATCCAGTCTTGCTTTCTGTGGGTTCAGTTACCCCCAGGCACCTGGGGTCCAGAAGCAGATGAGCCTCCTTTTGATGTCAGAACATCAGTAGGAGCCTACCACTACCACACACTGCCTACATCATTCCCCTCACTTCCTCTCATCACGTGGGCATGTTATCCTCTCATGTCATCACAAGGGTGGTGTAGTACCGTAAGATACGTTGAGAGAGAACAGACCACGTTCATGTAACTTTTATTACAGGACATTGTTACAATTGTTTTACGTTGTTATTATTAGTTATTGTTGTTAATCTCTTACTGGGCCTCGTTTGCATATTAAACCTATTAAACTGTGTCACGGGCACACATGTATAGGAAAATACAGAATATATATGGGTTTGGTATTATCTGTGGTTTCAGGTACCCACTGGGGGTCTCCTCTGCTGGCAAGGTGGGGGCATTACTGTGTTAAATGAGTGACCACTTCACATGCTGCCCCCATCCTCCTCCACGTACCACCCTTTGCTCCTCAGAAAAAGAGGCTCTACCCAGGGCACCAACTCTTGGCTTGATGCACAACCATGTCCAAGCTCTTTGAGGCAGGAGAGTCTCTCCCTGTTCATTGTTCGTTCACTGTACTTAGTCCAGTACCCAGCCAGAGAGGGAATGTCTACTCTGTACAGGCCCCTGACTTCATGGAACTTAAACTCCGGTGCAGAAAGAAAGAAAGAATGGCAGACTCACTACAAGACACACGTGGCCAGGCAATCATTAGCTCTTCATTGGCTGCCCTATGGCCCTTCAGACCCCAATGCAGCACCTCAGAGTCCCAGGGACAGCAGGACTTGGCTGAGGGTGATTCAAGGGATCCAAAGGTACCCCTGGCGTGTTGGGCTTCTGCACACCCCATCCTGGCAACAGCAGGGCCCAAGGCTCAGGGGAGGCTACTTGGGGTCTATGCGCATGCATATATCCAGAACAGAGATCAATAAAACCCGGCTGACATATGAAAAATGAGATTTGCGGGAATGAGACAGCAAGGATAGAGAGGAAGTGATGGAAAAGGACTTTGCTGGCAAGATATACTAGGAGCCAGAAAAGCCTGGGAAAGCCTGGAGTTTGAGGAGAACTCGGTGTGGGGGCCTAGGGCAGCCCCTCTGGAATCCCAAGTGCAGATGAAACACATGACAAGAAGTCCCTTCCTGTCTTCTTTCTGTTCAGCCAACGTAAGCACCTCTGCTTCGGAAGCCCAAAGAGGAAGATGCATGGAGGGGAAGGCTCCCAGAACATCAGAGACTCACTGCTGTGGACAGTGGCCTCATCAGGGGAGCCTGTTCATCCCACCTCCCCAGTCCCCTCCCTAACCGCATCTAATGCAAGCCTGGCCTGGGTTCTTTCCAGAAACCCAGAGCTTGGGTCTGGGTCCTAAGAGATAAGCCCAGACGATGCTACTCCTTCAAAGAGCCATGACAGGCTCTAACCTTGACTTCATTGAAGGATCACCGTTCTCTGACCCTTGACTGCAGGGAGAAAGGGGAGGAAGGGAGAAAACATCACACTCCAGGCGACAGGAGACAAATATTAACCTCCAGGTGGTTACTCAGTACATCAGAGACCCGAGTCTGACCTTGCCAAGCCTAGCATTCCCAAGCCACGCAACCCCAAGGTAACTAGAGCCTCCAGCCTGACCCTTCGTTATTCACGGGCTCCAGGGTCTATGACCTGGGGGCTCAGAAGAAAATTTGTTTCTATATACCCTCAAACTAGGGTACAGAGGAAGGAGAAATCACTTGCTTACCCAGACAGGTTCTGGCCAGGGAGCACTGGCTGTCTCCCACGGGCTATGCAATAAATGCCCCCACAAAAGGACCCAGACTGGAATCCCAATGACTGAGCTGAAAGAGCACTGGCCTGGGAGTCCACTTAGTTTCTTTTGAACACGCTATGTGCTCTTGGCCATCACCCTTCCCTTCTCTGGGTAATATCCACCAGGTCAGCAGGCTTCCCCACGGCCCCCTGAGCTCTGACTTCCTGCCCCAGTACTTGCCCTGGGGCACAAACCCCTCTCCTGGTGTGCAGCAGGAGCCATACTCACCCTGGCCCGTCTGACACCGGCGGCCACTCTCAAAGGAGAAGAGGTTGGAGTCGTAGCCATAGCGCCGCAGGCAGAGGTAGGGCCAGCGGACAGCCTCACGCCGATGCAGGTGCAGGACCAGCTCACTCTGTGTCAGCTCCATGACTCCGGAGCCCAGCTCCACCCCCTCGTCATCCACATTTGTCACCTAGGGGGGCAGAGAACAGAAGGGTCAGGGGGGAGTTCAATGAGTATGCGTAGCGGTCCCTGAGCCACTGGGAGGCAGGCCAATGCAGCGCTAGGGCTGGGGAGCCAAGGGGCTCTCTGGAATGCCACATGATCACCAGGAGACCAAGCGGATCCAGCAGTGCCACTGACCACTGCCCTTCGCTAGGCCTCGGCTTTGGCACTTGGGCAGTGAGGGGGGGGTGGTCAGTTGACCTCCTAGGTCAGATGGTTTGATGACCAAGGTTAGAGGACCTTGACGGTCCATGACCCCTGCCCAAGGACCAGATGCCAATGCATGACGTTTCAAGCTAAAATTTTAAGGCCCCTGAGAACAGAACACAGACCTCCTCCACCACTTCCCTAACTCTAGGACCTTGCCGAGGGCTCCCTCTTCTGGCAAGCAGGAGAACCTGTGCCTCAAAAGCTGGGTGTGAGGAGGGGACTCCCCTACAGGGAAGTGAGGTGGCAGGGGCCAGGGATGCCCGGGGCCACTGGGCCTGGCCTTAGCTTCCCAAAGCCACCAGCAAACGCTAATATAGGGCTTACCATGCATAATGCATATCTATGTATGTATACTAACTCACAAACACAGACTTGTTTTTTCCTCCAAAAAAATATATATGTAAAGCTATGAAGAGATACTGGTAGGAGTGGATGTTTCAAAGGCACGATGTTTGAATCCCAGTATTTCTTCATTCTCGGTAGGACATTCATGGTATAGGAGAGCCACGCAATGGGCAGCGGTCTGGGCCTCAAGTCTTAAGGAGCCACCACCTTGGCCTGTCACTTCACCTTCTCTAGGGAGGCAACGGCAACTTGACAGGTTGGCCCAGGAGCCATCCAGGGAGCCCAGGAGAGGAGGAGGTTGCGAGTACCTTGAACTTGGTTGGGTGGTTGTCTGGGACGCTGTCTCTGTTCAGGCAGCTGCAGCAGCTCCCCATGGTGTCAGAACAGCCAGGCCACCCTAGGGGAAAATGCAATGGACAAGGTAATCTAGGTCAGCTCTGGAAAGCCCCACTTTAGGGACTCTGACAGAACCACCTCGTTAAGATCACCTCCGCTTGGACATAGGAAGACTCTGTCCCTCCTCTAAGACACTCATATTCTCAATCCAGGGCCAGACATGTGTCAGATAAACATTAATTCAAGTTAGGATGTGTTAAAGATTAATGCTGACAGAGCAAAGGAAGAGAACTTCTCAGAGGTAACATCTGATCTGGACCCTGAGAAGTGAGGAGCATTCTGAATGAGATAATGCAAGCAATGGGAAGCCTGTAAAGCAGGAAAAGCATGGACAAAGAGGGAGGGGTGCCTAGGTGGTGAGATTGGTCAGTCGTCTGATGCCTGATTTTGGTTCAAGTCATGATCTCGAGGTTGTGGGATCAAGCCCCAGGTCAGGCCCCATGCTCAGCATGAGTCTGCTTGTGTCTCTATCTCTGCTCATCCCCTTGCTTGCATGCTCTCTCCCTCTCTTTTTTGAAAAGATGAATAGAATAGAATAGAAATAGAATAGAATAGAATAGAATAATAAAATAAAATAAAATAAATAATAAAATAAAACAAAATAAAATATAAAATAAAATAAAATTAAATTAAATTAAATAATATAAAAGGCAGGGAACCAGAAAAGTGATTTTCTTCAGAGGGAGCTGGATGCCAATCCAGAGCCTTCATCTGGATTCAGCAGAGAAACTGTAACTTGGGAGTCCCCGACACTTTGGTCTGGACCTTCCTCTTTTTCTTTTTTTTTCCCCTCTTTTCTACCTTACCCTTCCCACATCACTCAAATTCTTTTTTCTTCCCTCACCACCATCCCAAAATGGACTTCAAATTTATCTTTTTGATGTTCTCTTCTGTGAGGCATCACATCACAGTCAAGATACAGTAAGAAGACTAAATTCAAAACAGCACATTTTTTATAACCTTGATTATGCATTTCTTCCTTTAAAAAAAAAAAAAACTCTGGGTTTGCTCCTCTTTGTCTAAAAAGGAGACCAGAGGCCTTAGTATCTGGCTTTTCCCTCCAGGATTATAGCACTTGGATTACATGTCACAACAGTTGGGCCTTTGTCTAGAATGGAGAGGAGACCGCCAAACTGGAGTGACCTTAGGGAGCAAACAAATGCACAGAACAGTCGCAACCAGAAGGGTTGCAACTTGATGCAAGAAATCAATTTATAAGGGATACCTGGGGAGCTCAGTCAGTTAAGCCTCCAACTCTTGATTTCAATTCAGGTCGTGATCTCAGGGTCATGAGATTGAGCCCCACATCAGGCTCTGCACTCAGCAGTCTGCTTGAGATTCTCTCTCCCTCTCCCTCTCCCTCACTAAATAAATATATCTTTAAATAAATATATCTTTGAAAAAATGAATCTGTAAGATCAGATATCCTTCAGGAACTCCCACTGAATGTGTAAAGCCTTGAACAATCCTGACTGATATCCCCCATTCCTCCCGACTTGGAAAACTCCAGAAGAGTGGCTCCTTTACACAGCTCTCACCTCACCCAGGCCATCGGGGAGCTGACCATGGGAGGGGCATGGGGAAGGACCCCCACTTTATTCCCCCTGTTCTTGGTGGGGCATCATGGCAAGTAGTCTGCAGAGAAGTCACCTGGATCCCTCTGGGACACACCTGGGGCTCACCTGGCACAGGAAACAAAGACCACAAGTTAGCGGAAACCTTCCATGCTCGCCCCCAATTGTTAATGAATTCACTTGCTGTCAATCCATCCCACCTGGATATCTGTTCCAGGTCCTGACAGGACACACAATGAAGAGAGTGAGTTCAAGGCCAAAGGGCCACAAATCCAAGCCCCCCAGGCCCTGAAAGGGAGCCACTACCCTAGTTGCAAGGAATCTGAAGTCGGAGACAGCCTTTTCAGTTGCCCCTAGAACCCATCTGAATCCTGTTACAACCAACACCAAAACCACCACCTTACCTTTGCAGAAAACTTTAACTCTACAGAGAGCTTTCTGAAAAGGACACTGTGATGTACTGGAAAGAATGCTGGCTTAAGATTCAGGAAACGAATGATCTAAGCTGGCACTAAGCATCTGGGAGACTCTGGCAAGACAATCCCCTACCTCCCACCTCAAGGCCTTAGTTTTCAAGGGAAACCTCTGTAAATGGCGAGGTTCTGGCTTAATTAACCTGAAAGCGGTTAAGTCCGTAGTAAAATGGTCACGAAAACGGGTATTTGCCCCTTCCAGGACAAGCTACGCTCCCTCCATCTGACATTTGGAAACTTGATAGATATTCTGTTCTCCAAGCTTTGCAACGCCTAAAATTTTAACATAAACGCTAACAATAAATCAGAATTTCAGGGATCCAGGGGATTCAGCCCCAGGTGGACATGTTGACAAGCCAGGGCCTTGGAGATCCTTGAAATCCCACCCTCCTGCTTTCCAAAAGCAATATCCTTTCCCAGGGGACCCTTGTGCTCTGCTTCCTCCTACAGCTTTCCCGGTAAAGGGACCCCCATCCCTCTGGTCTGGCTTATGCTCTGCAAGAAGGAAAAAGGCTGAGGGAGGTGTGCACAGCCTGAAGACAGGCAGCCGGGAAAATACTGAGGCTGGAGCCACCAACAGGGAGTCTGGGGGTGAAACCAAGAACTATAGGGTGCAAGATGGGGGAGGGTGTTGCACCTTTTTCTGTCCCCTTCGTTTGTCTTTAGGATATCAGAACGTATCATGACACTTCAGTGACGGGGGTGGGGGGGGGGTGGTGGTTACAGTGGCTGGGACAGGTAGGGGCTCTGGTCCCCCAGAGGTGTGGATCGGAGGTGGGAGTGTCAGGGTGGGTTATGGGGACTCAAAATATAGGAGGGCTTGCGGAAACATGGGTAAGTTTTCTGCATTAAAGCGTGGTGCAAGGAGAACGGGGCGTATGCAGGATCAGGAACCGCAGCGCTCTGGAAGCATCTGGGGGGCATTCCGGAGAGTGGTGGCTCTGCGGGCGTGAACAGGAGAATTCGCAGGAGTGAGGGGGTTCCAAGGGCTCCAGGACAAGCCGAGGTGTGTCCGGGGTTGGGGGTGGGGTGGTTCTGGGGAATGAGCGACAGATTCGGGTGGCGGGGTTGTCAGGGAATTTCTACAGACACCGGGAAGCGATGGGGGAGGTCGGGGCCGCGCGCCGTCCCAGATCCCCGCCCCCAGCCCCGGGACTCCACCGCCCGCCCGCCCAGGGCTTCCTCGGGAGGGAGCGGAGGCTGTGGCGCGGCGCGGTGCGGCCTCGGTGGAACCGCCTCGTCCCCGCCCCGCCGCGCCCCGACTCACATCGCCCCGCGGCCCGGGCGGCGCCGGGCCCCGCTCCCGGGTCCCGCTGCAGCAGCCGCCGCCCGCCCGGAGCTAAGGCCTCCCCGCCCCGCCCCGCCCCGCGGCCGCGGGGTCGGAGGTCACCGGCAGCACCAACGAGACGCTGCGGGCGGGCGGACCCGATCGGGGGCGACCAGCGCGCAGCCTAGAAGGTCCCCTTGGAGGACTTTGCAGTCGGGAGCGGGGAGCATGCGCAGACGCCAGAGGGCGCTCCGGGCCAGCCGCGGAGCTAGCCCCACGGAGAGGGGCGGGGCGGGGCGGGGCGGAGCGGGGCGGGGGCGGGGCCGAGAAGGGACCCAGAGATGGGACCGGAGGTTTCCACTCCCCGGATCAGAAGAGGGACCGGGGTCGGGGGAAGAGACAAAAA
Organism: Canis lupus baileyi; assembly: GCF_048164855.1. Lineage (NCBI taxonomy): Eukaryota > Metazoa > Chordata > Mammalia > Carnivora > Canidae > Canis > Canis lupus. The sequence continues at coordinate 62,097,367 of NC_132844.1, read as the reverse complement.
AGATAGGGGAAGGGCCTGAACGGCCTGCCTGCAGGGAGAAAGGCAAGATGAAGAATCCCTAAAGAGGGCTGGGGACCGGGGGAGGCAACTGAGAGGGGTGAGGACACCCGGAGAGGGGCGGGGCCGGAGGAGGGTCTGAGGGGACCTGCCGGCTCGGAGAGGCGCACGGTTCCGCCAATGACTGAAGACCCGGCCCGACGGCGGCTCCCAGGTGTCCGCCCCGTGCCCGCGGGGGCGCAGTGCCTTCGCGAGCCCCTGGGAGTGGGGAGGGGCAGTGGAGCCTGCACTCTCCACCCTGCGGTCCCCCAGATCCTGTCCTTCCGGCTGCAACTCCAGGCCCCGCGCCAGCTGCCCGCTCTTCCAGTCCGGGAGGGGCGGGCGGGGGCCGCGGGAGGCGAGGGAGAGGGCGGGCGGCGCTCCCGGGGCGGGCGGGGGCGGGCGCTGAGGCCTCAGGGTGGGGACTGGGCGGGGGGCCGGCCGGCGGGGTCCGTCCAGAGCTGCCCGGACGCCGGCGCGCAGCGAGGGTGAGACCCCGGCGGAGTCCCGTGCCCTCCCCTAAGCTCCCAGCACCCAGACTGGGAACCCCGGGGTTCCCGACTCCCGGGGACGTCCAAGAACAAGCCCTAGGAATCTGTCGAGGGGACACTTGGCAGGGCCGGGTACTTCTCTCTCTCGCTGTCCGCGGAAAACCTTCCCATCCTTTTACCTCCCTGGTCCCTAGGGCTGTGCAGGCTCTGCCCTCCAGGGCAGGGGCGGATTGGGAAGAGTGAACTCTTGAACCGGGTTGCACCTGCGCGGGGGCGGGAGACAGGGTTCAGCCCTGAGAAGGAGGGGGATTCTTGAAGAAATCCGGCTTGTTAGTAAGACCGGGTCCAGGGCTGAGTGGAGATGGGAGGATGGAAGGGTGAGGGGTGAGAGCTGACTTCTGAGCATTGTTTCTGTGCGGGGCAATTGCAGACAAACTAGAACCTGGAAGAGGGTGCAAATCCACCCTGAGGTCCCAGGTGGCTCCGAACCCTCTCCCAAGTGCCTCTTGCCGCCTGGATGGAGCAGGGGCAGTGCTGTCAGGGGAAGTGGCTACTCCTGGCCCTGAATGTGAACAGCCCATCCTGGCTGCTTTCCACAGGAAACATGACAGAACAGGAAGGAAGCAGATGGGTGTGGAAGCAGGGATGGGTGGCACAGGACGTCTGAAGGGGGTGGGAGGGCTGGGAACCAATATAACTGTTAAGAGTCCAAACCTTGTTCTCAACTCCACAGCTGAGTTTTATAGAGGCCTGGGATCTGGTGAGGACCTCCTGTGCCCTAGCTGCTGTCAAAATCCATCCTAGACCTCAAAGGCAACTTCTTCCTAGGACATCCCCCAGTTTTTTAGTGTGACCTTAGGCAAGTTAACCTCAGTTTGTTTCAGCTCTCAACTGGGATAACAGAAACTACCTGATAGGATTGTTTTAAGGATGCATTCTATTATGTAAAGTGCTATTTTGGTCCCTTGCACAGAGTAAACATTACAGAAAAGTTTGCTCTGGTTATTTTTCTCCTAGAGTGCCATATATACCTGCCTAGAGCTCTGGCCCTATTCAGTCTAGTCTCATCTCTCTCTTATCCACAGGAGTATGAGCTCCTTTTTTTTTTTTTGGAGTATGAGCTCCTTAAGGGCAGGGCCCATCTGTTTTCTACTTCAGTGGTCACCCTCACCCCCAAGATCCTGTGGTCCTGCTAAGGCTGGCCCCAAGGAGGGCCAAAGAGATGTGTTTAGAATTATCCAATAAAATGGGAAATTGCTGCTATAGGTAGAAGCCAAAAGCACACGGGATTTTCCTGTCCTTGAGCTTATAGACAAGATGAGGAACTGTCTTGAGCTTGCAGCTGGCAAAGTGGCCCTTGTGTTGGGAGCATGAGGATGCAGGTTCAGTGGAGTGTTCAGTGCACAATGATGAATGGTGGGAGTTGACACTGGGGAGGTGGGGAAGGGGCCAGTCTCCCAAAGGCTCATTAGAAAGGCAGAATGGCCTCTCCTTCCATTGTGGGCCTCCTCTTTCCTCCTTCCCAATCTTGGGACGACCCAGAATTTGAGCTTCAGAACTCTTGGGAGTTTCTGAAAGGCCTGGCCTCAAGATCTGGCTCAGCCACTTAGTAGCTGAGTGACTTTGGGCATTTATGCTCTGTGAGCCTCAGTGTAGCCATCTATAAAATGGGGACAGGAGAACCACCCACCTCATCTGGTCATTGGGAGGACAGAAGGAGACCATGCCTGCAAAGCACTTAGCCCTGCCTGGCACATCGTACATGAGGGACTGACAAATGGGAGTTCTTGTTTTCTGGACAGACTTTGTCACCAATGTCAGTGCCGAGCTCTGACTGGCCCCATCAAGGGGAGAGCCTCACCCCTCCAGAGCCAGGTCCACCAGCCAACTCAGACAGTGACCCAGGCCACCTGCCAGACAAGCACCCTGAGGAGACTTCTGCGCAGGTAGTAGGAGCCCTTCCCTTCCCTCTGAGGCCAACCTGCCTTCCATCCTACAGGCCTCCTCCCATTTCTACCACCCGCCTGGAAGGTAGCCTTTGAGCCCGATCTCCTGTGGTCCTTTTCTCTTTGCAGGAACCCCTGTCCCTACAGCCCCTTGGGATGGGGGATGGGGACATGGGGGTTCGACTTTAAACTTATTCACATGAATACCCGTTCCCTCTCTTGGGGAGTCTGTGTTGTCAAAGCCAACTCCAGGCTTTGGCCCCAGACTAATCGGTTGATTTCAAGCATAAGAAAGGATGCCATTTGGGGGTGTGGGGCCTCCCCAGCCTGCTTCAATCAGACCACAAATGCAGGAGTGGATCAGCTGTCCTTGTCTTGATCTTGGAGGGGGGCACATGGTAATCATTCCAGATTGGGAGGAGGAGGGAGGAAAGAAGAGGAAGGCAAAACTAACCACCCCTCTCCTGCCACATCTCCTCAGGATCCCGAAGTTCTGAGCTTGGGGCTCCCTTGCCTGGACACAGACGGGGCCTCCATCTGGCCTGGGCTTCGGATCCTCCTGCAGCAGCTGCCTCCGCAGGACAGTGATGTGGGTCTCCCTCTCTCTGCCTCCCTCTTTTTACTGTGGGGCCAGACTCCAGAGGATAGGGAACTAGGACCCAGCTGTGCCGCTAACTGGGGAACTCATTCCCCTCCCCAGCCTGAGTTTCCAAGTCTTCACAATGGGTACAAAAGCATCTGCTCTGCCCACAATGCTTAGTTGAAGAGCAAATGAGAAAATGGACATGAACAACTTCGGAAACCAATAGTGGAATGTACAAATGTAGAGAGTATGGTTAAGTATTTATTGAGGCCCTAGTGTGTGCCCAGACAAAAGGCTTACACTTCAGCTAGGCGGGCAAGACCAGGAAACGTGGAATAAATCGGAAAAACAACAGAAAGTGACAGTGAGCTCCAGCTCCCTGGGGGTAAGGATCTAGATAAGTGGTGACAGGGCTTAGTGCTGTGGGCTGTCAGGACCTGAGTGGTGGCCATTCCCGGGGGCAGGTGAGACTGAGGTAGGCTTACTCCAGCTCTCTTCCCTCTCTCTGTGCCCTTCTGTGCCGTTGTCTTCTGCACCTCCAGAAGCTTCTACAACCTTCCTTTGACCCAGCAGCTAACTAAGCCTTCTCCCTCCAAACTCCAGCCTTGCCTGTTGGGGCTCTCCCAGTCTCAGTGGAGGCCTGTTTCTGCAGGAACGCTACTGCCTGGCCTTTGAAGAGGATGAGCTGGCCGAGCTGCGGCTCTTCTGTGCCCAGCGGAGGCGGGAGGCCCTGGGACAGGGGGTGGCCTGCCTGGTACTTTCCAATCTGGTGGAACACACCTGTGAGAAGGTATGTAGTGCGCCCCCCCCCCCCCCCCATTCCTCCTTGCCTTCTCACTTCTGTAGAAGGGCCTAGCTCCAGGGGCTCAGGTGGGGAAACAGGGGTTGGGGATTGACAGTTTGGCAAATTCCAAAAAGAGAGGCCACCTTTAGGGGTTCTCCGTGGAGCCTGCAGTGGAGGTGGGCCTGCCAGGGGGAACCGTTGGGTTGGGGTTAAGATGGAAGAGCCAGGAGGGAAGCCTCTGACCAGCCCAGCGCCTGACCCGGCAGTGCAGGGAGCCGCTGAGGCCAGGGGAGTACGGAGTGTTCGCAGCCCGGGCAGGAGAGAGGCGCCGCTGGCACCCGGCTTGCTTTGCCTGCCAGGCCTGTGGCCAGGCCCTGATAGACCTCATCTACTTCTACCACGACGGGCATCTCTACTGCGGCCGTCATCACGCAGAGCTGCTCCGGCCCCGCTGCCCGGCCTGTGACCAGGTACAGCCCCAAGAGGGCTGCTGGGAGGGGGCTGCCCAGGGTCCACCGCGGCGAGAGGTAAGGGGACACCTCTGCCGGTACCGCGGAGTGGAGGACTCCGAACCAGCCTGGGTCCTTTGTGTTCCCTGTGGCTCTGACTGGAATCCTGGGCATGGGGACCCGTCGCCTTGTGCCCTCCCCTGCCGCAAGCAAAGGCCCCCAGACTTTCTGGGACTCAGAGGATTTCTCCGGAGCAGGGACAGGCGTTCATCTCGGTTTGCCGGGTGCCCAGTGCTGTCCTGATCAGGCGAGGAACTGCCATAATGGGAGCCCAAGAGGCAGAGCGGAACCCTGGGTTGGGAGTCCCGGCGACCGGGGTCGCGCTTCTTCAGGCGGTGCCACCTGCTAGCGGGACCCCGGCTAGGCCAGTCAACCCTCCCTGCGCCCGAGTGGTTGAGTAGATCAAAGGGGATGTCGGTAGACATGCTTTAGCGTTAACTGGGTAAAAGGCGTGGTTCTGGGTGGATGAATGAGTGAATGAATGAATGAACGGGCCGTTCTCCCCCCCTCTCCCAGCTCATCTTCTCCCGGCGCTGCACTGAGGCCGAGGGGCGGCGCTGGCACGAGAACCACTTCTGCTGCCAGGACTGCGCCGGGCCCTTGGGCGGGGGGCGCTACGCCGTGCCGGGGGGCGGCCCCTGCTGCCCCCGCTGCTTTGAGCGTCGCTATTCGGCTGCCGGCTCCAGCCAGGCCCCGGCACTGGAAGGGAGGGCGTCCCCTGGTAAGGGAGGAGAAGGTGCAGATCCGGGGGGAAGGGGGCAGCGGCTTGGGCTGGGCCGAGGAGGGGATTCTCCCGGGCCGGGACCCTCGCCCCGGTCCCACGCCGTCCCGTCCCCCCACCGCACCCCCCAGACCCGAGCCTCGGGGCCCGCAGCTCTCACCGCGCGTCCCTGGCCGGAGCGCTTCCAGGGCCTCCCGAGCCCACCCCGCGCCACCGTCGGGGCTGCGGCGCGGGACTCACTGTCGGACTGGGGACGCGGCCGCCCTCTGCTGGGCGGCGGCGGGGACGCGCGGGGGCGGGGGGTGCCCGGGAGCGGCGTCGCGGCGGCGGCGGCGGCGGCGGCGCGCACGGCCCGGGGGCGGGGCGGGATAGAGGCCGGAGCCCCAGCTGGATCCGGCTTCTGGCGCCCTCCCCGCCCGGATCCGGGAGAGGGGCTCCCGGCTCTGAGACCCGCGTTTCTGGCCCGGCCAGCAACAGGGGAGGCGGGCCTCGACGGAGCGGAGGACGCCGCGGCCGTCTCCCGAGCAGCCCTTCCCGCCGCTGCCTCCCGCTTCGGCCCGGAGGCCCGGAGAGGGCCGCTTCCATCCAGCCCGGAGCAGGAAGATCGAGCTGGGGACCGGACGGAGGCACCCCAAGGGCAGGAACGGGGCCGGCTGGAGAAGCCGCTCGACGCCAGGGAGGACGCCCCCTGCCCCACCTGCTCCTCCTCTTCGGACTCGGAACCCGAAGGCTTTTTCTTAGGCCAGCGCCTTCCCGGTCCCTGGAAGTCCCCCGGAAGCCTCCAGGCTGGGGACAGCGACACCTCCAGGAGACACTGCGCCATTTGCTAGTGGCGCAGCCCGGGGAAGGGGAAGGGGCGCGTGATCGGTTTGGTGGGAGAGCGAGGATCTCCTCACCCTGTAAACATCCTAGATTGAACGCAGTCAGGGGCACCCCTGGGAGAGGCGGCCAGGTCACAAACTTGGAGTGCTCCTCTTAAGCCTGCGCATCCTAAGCCTTCAGACGGAGACTTTCTTGGGGGAACCCCACCCCGCAAAGTTACGCGTCCCCTGCTGAGCTAGCCCCTAGGCCCACCCCCACGGCTGGGGCGGCCCCGCCCCAGCATCTTCCTGAGCCAATGAAGGGAGCACGCAGAGACCACGTGTGGCCGTGCCTAGGCGGGCAAGCCGCAGGCCTGGAGGGAGCTCCCCGCCTCGCGGAGCTCGTGGACGCGCAGCCCGGGACCTCTCGCTCTCCCCCGGGCCGCGGCGCCCCCTGCCGGCCCGTCGCCGGCGGAAGTGCGAGGCCGGAAGTGGCGTGCTCTGCGGGCGCCGGCGCCTACGCGGTGCGTCGGGAGACGCCTTGCGGATCGTGAGGGTGCCGCTATGGCTTCCAGCGGGGTCGGCGTGAGCGCTGCCGGCGCGCCAAATGAAGCACCCGAAATTCCAGACAACGTGGGAGATTGGCTCCGGGGCGTCTACCGTTTCGCCACCGACAGGAACGACTTCCGGAGGTAACCGAGGCCCCGGGAGCTTCTCCCTTTCCGGCCCTCCGAGCCCCCTGCGCCCTGCCTGGCGCCTCTGCGTTGCTCTGGCTGAGCTTTGGAGCGGTCCTTGGCTGGGAGAGTTCCCGTGCGGCAGAAGCGATCTTTTGAGTTACTGGGCTATGTCTAGAGAATTCTCACCGTGACCAGGGGGACCCGGGAAAAAGGCGCCAACACAAACAGGCCTTTCGGCCCTAGGCGAGTGTTTAATTGTCCTTTGCATTTGATTCTGCTCCGTGGATACAGAAACGGACTCCAAGTAACCATGTAGTTCTTGGGCAACCTACCATTGTAAAGCTCTACGTTCTTGCAATTCTAAAAGCGTTTATGCCTCCGAAGCTTTTTCCAGGGCGGTGATGGCAAGTCTTTCCCCCCAGTATCCTTCCTTAACTAAAGACAAGTGAGTCAGGGACGACAGGGTTAATGAGATGTTCTTTTTCCAGGAACTTGATCCTCAATTTGGGACTTTTTGCTGCGGGAGTTTGGCTGGCTAGGAATTTGAGTGACATTGACCTAATGGCACCTCAGCCGGGGGTGTAGCCAAATAGGTAAGAACTTAACCTGAGCTCTGCGGGTCTGGGAGCTCTAGAGGTTGAGAGAAGCAATAATATTTGTCATCTATTCACAAAATACAGGAAGGAGATTTGATAGAAGTCCTTGGCTGTTCCTAGTTAAATGTGTTTACAGATGTTATGAGGAATTTTGAGTCTCTTACTAATTTTCCTCCAGTGCTTTTACATTTCTAATGCCACTGTTGTCCTGTTGTCTGATTGCAGACACATGGAACCCCCTGTGCTGTACTTGAACCTTCCAAAACTAGAGCCTCCAATTTATGACCGTCACAAGACTTAGCCCTCTTGGAAGTTGAAGCTTCAATCAGACCACCTTCCCTTCCCAATTGCTTCGTCTCCTTGAGCCCACTCAGAACTCCATTCTCTGGTCAGCAGTCAGGTTTCAGCCAAAGTGTTGTCCTCTGTTCTGTAAAGTTCTGTACATAGTTCCTAAGTTTCTGCAGGAGGTGATCTTTGCTCTTGTCCTGAGGAATAACCTAATGATATTTTAAGAAATATTTGGAATAAAGACGTATACAAAGACCGTCATTTTATTCTTTTAATAAGAAACTTCAGCTTACAAAAACAAGGTGTAAAAAGTCAAGATTTACAAAAATCATAAAAACATGATTTTTATTTCACACTCAAGAGACATGAACGAGCCCCAAACATGAATTGTAACAGAGATGGTTTGCTTCATATTAAAAGGAAAAAAAAAAAAGAAAAAACCGTAGCCACTGTACACTGATGCCAACATAAGGTGAAACGTGATTTTTGAGGAATTTCCACTGTTGAGCAGAAGTAGGGGAAGAAGCCATTTGGTGTTGCATAGCATTTTACTGCACCAGGTGGGTTTTCCAGGCACCAGGGGGGCATTGTTGCTATAATCGAGTGGGATCTCTTGGGAGAAAGAGGGCAGTGATACGCAGGTGGAGGCAAGGTGAGTCAGCCTGGGCAGCGGGTACTAAGTGACACTGCTTGAGGAAGCTGTTTCCTTCACGAGGAAATAGATGTTCTCTGACCTGAAACTCACGGTAGTGCCACTGTCCCAAGAGTTGGGAGTTCTTTGGAAATGGAATATGTAAGGAACTGGCAGTGGAAAAGACTCATGTAGGCTCAGAAAGATGTGGAGAGAGACAGTTTTCCCCCTAGGCAATTTTGTTCTGGTTGTTTTATTCTAGGCATTTATTTTTTAAAAGTTTATTTATGGAGTCTTTCTACACCCAACATGGGGCTCCAACTCATGACCCTGAGATCAAGAGTTGCATGCTCTGACAGCTAGCCAGGAGCCCATCTATTAGGTATTTTTTAAAATCCTGCTTTTCCACGTCAAGTTTCCTATGGAAGGGATATGGGATTAAAGGGTATGAACTGGAAAGGATGGAGGGGTCAGTATGAATGCACCACAGTGGCCTAACCGGCATAAATCTCGTTAAGAAATCTTGAGAATCAGATTGTGTATGTTTTACAAAGTCCTGTTCTCTTACAGTTGTCAGGTAGGCTCCATCTGTTGGGGAGGAGGTTGAGCATGTGTGAATTCAGGCCTGTGGATGGCTTGCTTACCAAGAAGCCAAGACCCTGAAAGATTCTACGCTAGGACCACAGACGACTTGACAGGTCTTAACACCCATCTTACTAGGTGTTAGGATGAGAAATGGTCACACGCATGAGAGCAAAGCTTGGGTTTGAACCCTCCCCCATGGTGACCAGAAAGGAAACGTAAGCCACAGCATAAATTCTAAGCCCCTTCAGATCTGCATCAGACCACTGCTAAGATAATACAAGCATCTCCTGTTCTTCATAGGCATGAAACAGATCCTTGGTCTGCGGCCTGATCTACTCATAACTGTGAAGAGTTCTATTTTACAAAGTTTTTTAAGATTGAAAATAAAAATCCAGCAAATTAAGACATGGCAGCTTCCAAAGCATAATTTGTATTTCACTCAAAATTTTACGTTTTAGCTTCAAGGAATAGAATTTACTGTTAGTGGGTTTATAAAGCCGTAATACTGGCAAGGTAAAGTTTCATTTAAACTGGCTTAATTCCTCAGTGTTAAGAATTTAGCAAGTAAAGCTATCAAATCTACAATTTTCCCAAATTCTGATGAACAGTTATGAATTCCATAAATTGAAATGCTGGCCTTCACCATTCCAACACAACATTCTTCCCAAGCAAAGTCGGTTTCACATTTGTCATCTGATTTTTAGCCCTGGCTGATTAACATAGCACTACAAAAATCTCAGATTACGTGGTTAGATTTTAAATGGAAACGTGCCAGCAGAAATAAGTATGGGAAGAGTCCACAAGAATGACCATTTGATCAATGCTGGAGTGGCTAGCTATAGTGTATTTAGAGCAATGTGTGGGTTGAAAGAATAAACACTGGTCAGTTGAAGCCCTAGACCAAGACAATGGTTAAATGTGAAAGATCTAAACTAAACTCACAGTCAGAAGGTGCTTTCAGCTTTAGTGCTGATTTTAAAAAGAATCTGAACCACCAGGGAGATGCATACTTACCCAGTAAAAAACTAAGTTACCATGGGAGATTTTGCTCCAAAAGTACAACCTCACCCAATTAATTAGGCCAGTAATTAGGCCGAAAGAACCAATTTTCAAATGTGCTTCAAGTGGTGAGCTTTTTAAACACCCTTTGGTGAAGTCTCACAAGCTCAATGGAAACCTTAAGATCAGAGTAAAAGGAACAGGCTATAAACAGCCCTGCAGGTGAGCAGACTGGGTCTTCTCCCCTTCCTCAGCCACTCAGCATCATCCCAGTCAGCACCTGCCAGGGGAAGAGGCTGGAGGGCTGGGGTAGGTTCTTTGAGCCTTCTCTTTTACATATTACACAGTGCACTGGCTTGCCTTATAATCTAAAGGTTCACATATTGGGGATTGTGTTCTACACTGCTTCCTGAAATTTTGTGCAAAAGAACTTCAGAACTAAGGAAGGTAATCCTTCAGGAGGAACCATTTTTGTTCGACTTCTATCCTAAGTTGTCCAGCATTAGGAAAAAAAGGCCCTTTCTGAACATTTGTGCTCTCCCAACCAGCTGGAAAAACAACTCTTCCACTCATAATATATAACCCGACAAGGGTATAGTATATGTTTGGGAAGAAGTAGCACTCCCAGCCTACCCGAAAAGGCCCAAGTTAATGTTTGGAACGTAAAAGAGGTGCTGAGACAGAACGGGGTATACAGTCTGCCTTGAAAAGCAGCCATTTGATGAATAGTCACAAATCCAAAGATTTTGGACATTACACAGTAAAATTTCAGAACCTGCTGGTAAGAATAATTATCTTTCACACATGAGATGAAATGCTTTTTAAAAGTCTTATATCAAATGTCCTTTACACTGTACAGACCCATTTGTCACCCAAAATGACAAGGAGGCATCTTTTCCCTTAATCTTTTCAATCCCATGCAAACCATAACTGGGTACAAGGCACCAAATGTTATGAATTGTATAAAATTAGTTCACAAAGCTTTATCAATAAGTAAAACAAACTCCCATCTCCCCCTCCCTGCCTGCCCACCCACATCCCACCCCCACAACCCAAGCAAGTTTTCATTCTGTACTACTGTCAACCTCTCTCAGGCTTATGCCCCACTGCCAGCCAATTCACTTCATCAGTTCTTGCACTTGGATGGAGCTATAAGCATAGCCAGAGTAGGGAACTCATACAATCATTGACTCTAGAAGCCTTGCCATTAAAAACAAAAATAAACTCTGCTATTGAGTCCATAGGACACATTAACACTTCTACAGTTTCTAATTTTATTCATGACATTTTAAGAGACATCTGGAAATTCTTTTCAGTGTGGCACTGCCCCCCTCAGAGGGCCCGAGAAGGGGCTGGATCAAAACTGGCAAGAGCTCTGCCCACCATTTAATAAGAGCTTCAGTTCCTGGCTGTTAAGGGCATTCCTAATTTTTTTTTTTTTTTTTAAACTAGCATGGATGCTTATCTCAGAGGCAACCACAAGTATGAGGGTCAAACTAGACTGAGGTAAAAATCCTTTTTGAGGGCCAGGGTGCATTCATCTTGGCTGGCTACAGCAGAAAGTAAACACACCAGCCAACTACAAAGGGTTCCTGGAATGGGACACTAACTACTTGTCTGGGAGCAGCAGGCCCCATAAGGTTTAGTTAGGAGATCTTGGGTTTGATTTGGCAGCATCTAGTCAATGTCTACCTTGTTCTTATCTTCTTCTCTTTAGAATGTTTCAGTTTAAAGTAAGATGCAACTAAGAAATCCATCTACTTCCAATATGTAAATAAATTAAAGGCAAAGGGACACTTCCCTCACAACAGCCATTGGCTTATGCAGCAGGGAACTCTTTAATAAAAATCTCCATAAATACTAACTTCTCAACAGCGTCTAGTGCTGCTGCCTCTGGGTACCTGAGGTGTCTGTGACTGCAGGGGCACCTTCGAGAGTATGCAGCTCAGTGAGGACTCTGGTAGTGGTTTCTATTCCAACTTATTTTAAACAATTTTATTAGTTTGATACAGGGGTGCTCAGCTAAGTTAAGGGCTTATTTCACAAAGTCCTTAAATCTGCTTAATAATTCTTATAAATATTTGGTATAAAACTATCTTTAAAAATTAAATTTGAAGATCTTTTAATTTTTCATTAAATGTTCATTTTTCTTAAGTATTTCCCCCTGGACAGCCGGAGGGATGAAGTAGATGCTCTATTAGTTCTTTTCCATTTGTAAGTTCTCTTTTTCTAGAATAATAAATATAGCATTCAAAGACAGATGAGGCACAATTTGTATTTTCTTTTTTACTCTCCTTGGGTTTTGTTTTTTGTTTTTGTTGAGTTAATGAACTTTTCCATTGCTGCAAAAAGTCATCATCAATCCTGCCAACTTAAAAATGTGGATCTAGAGAGTACAGCTTTATATCAGAGCCTCTGGCAACATGGGCAGCTGTAACACTTTAAAACAGTGTCCAGGAGAGGGCGAGCCCAGGCCAAGCTTGTACAAAGAAGCCTGCAGTAGACCATATAAACCAAATAGCATAAAAAATGCCATACGCTATCGCTTCCAAATAAAAGCTAAGTATTACAGAAACCTCACAGTGTTGGAAAAAGCAAGTTTAATTTAAAATATAGTCACTCCCCCTTCTTTATCAGGGTGAGCCATTTTGTCTGAATTTCTTCCATGTCTCAGCGCTATCTGGCAGGTCCTATGGGAGAGTTCATCTCAAAAGAGGTCAACAGCACATGCTACAGATCTGATCTGGAAATGGGGCTCACCGAAACCCCTAAGCTACGACCCTCATTCTTACCCTCTCTTTTCCCAACATCCCACCCTCCCCCAAACTCCCTCCATATCTGCTTCCTTTGAGTGACAACAGTACTGCTACCTGAACTGAAACCTTAATATGAGACACTCAGCTTCATACTGATGGCTGAGGCAGGCTGCAGCAGCCCCTGCAGTGACAGTTCCGGTTGGCGTTTGCTGTTCCTGGTGAGTCTAACTGCAGGAGTGAGAAGGTAAATTCAGTGGTCTCTGATGGGGAGGAGGGTTTCCATCTGGGCAGTTTCATTCCACTTACAAACTTAACCGCTATAAAAAGAAAGATGTATTTTACTAGCACTTAAGTAAAGGACAGGGCACTCTTTTTTTTCCCCCCCTCCAATGGGCTGAATGCAGGTGGGTAAAGAAACAGGGATTATCAAATTGGGGAGGAAACAGGCCAGGGACAGCAGCAATGAACTGTTTGGACGTCAGGGAGCAGATTCCTAAGCCCTAGGAAAGCAGAAGTTCCCAAACAAGAATGTTCTGGCCCTCCAGGTGCAAGAAAGAAGCTGCAGGCTAAGAAAAGCTGCACCCTGCACCAAGACAAGAACAGGTGATGGGCATTCAGATAAGACTGGGACTGCCAGGCATCCTTGCCTACCCTCAACTGAGTTCTGAGACAGCCTTGGACAACTGACCTAAAGACCAGTTTAAACCAAACCATGTGCTTGCCCTACACCTGAACCAGGGATATGCTACGGAACTGGGCAGCCAGAGATACCCTTAGGCTCAGCATGCAACAAAGAACAGGTCATCTGCCAGTTTATTGCTTCCCCATATGAACTGCTCCTTCTTCAGAATGAAGGGATGTTCATGCCAGTCTTAGATGATGTGGAATGATCAAATGATGGCACTAGCTAGCCAGGGAAGGTAGGAGACTTGAAAAACCTCCCATTTTGCATGGGGAAATTTGTTCTATGCATCTCATTCCGCTTTTCTACTGCTATCCCCTAAAAAAGGAAGTCTGCTAGTTTTCAACCCTTGAGGGTTACTTCCTTTGTGGGAACAAATCCTTATTATTCACCTCCTGCCTTGGAACCAATTCCATCCGGCAAGCTGCCAGCCCAGGCCCCTGCCCCCACCCCTTCACGTGCTGTGTCCAGGGCTGCTCACATCAGGAGGGTTCTTCTGGGGCTGCAAGGAGATCCTGATTAGTGGGGGGATCACATAATGGAAAGAAAACATGGCTGCTCTCCTGGCTGCATATGATCAATTTACCCCCTCTTTCCTCCACCCAGATCCTCTATATTCAGAAGCAACTGATGAAAGAATCTTCATAGAAGTTACTCCTTTTGATTTGTTTTATCAAAGGAGGGAATTCCCAATCCATTCAAAAGGAAGTGACTACAGATTTTAGGATAAGACATGAGTCACCTGGCTGGCACCTTCTGCTGTAGTCCCAGTGAGGCAAACTTAGTATTCTGTTCCTGCACTAAACCTTACTTCCTGTAAGAGGAAAGATGTATAAACACCAACAATTTAAAAGCAAGCCAGTCCTTGAAATATGCCTCCCATTCAGTGGAAGGGCCGTGGTCTGCCCTCATCGTTGTTGCTGGACTGCACCTGAGCTTGGAGTTGGGTTTCTGAAATTCTTGCATTGCCCTGAACTGTTCTTTGAGTGTAAAAAAGGATGTAGGCTTGAGTTTTGCACACTTCCTCGACACTGCATACATTCAGCTTTGAGTCATTGCAGTGGACCCAAAAACCTAGGAAAACCAAAGGAAAGAAAGAGAGAAAGTGACTACCCCACTTGTATTTCCAATTGGCAGGCAAAACCAGGAGATGAAGAAAGGGACAGAGGAGTTCTGTACAGAGCCAACCCCTGACTGGTGGTGCTGGTGGTGGGGTAAACAAACCAATAGATTTCCCTGTGACGGCTGGCTTCAACTCCACCCAAGCCCACCAAAATACTGCTTACAGTATCGACTGGCTGTAATTTCTGTCCTCATTTTATCCAGGCTTTTTCATTGCTTACTAGGGCCCTCTACAAAGGCAGCCTGAAGACGGGCTAAGAGATGGGAAGAGGAGGAGCACAGGTGAAATGTACATGGGGAGGAGTGATGAAGGGAAATTTAGAAGGAATAAAAAGTTATTCCACCCAGCTACCTTGAGGGGTAAGGGGTTCGTTATGAGAAACACAGCCGAAGCCCACCCTCCTCAGTGCAGTAGATGGGAGGCTCTGGTCTGGGATGCCCAGGACTGAAAGCTCCTTGGAAGGGGCCCTTGTATCCCCACACCTCCCACAGTAAGGGAGGGAGGTGGTAAGGACATAGAAAGTACTCGGGAAATGGCTTCAGCTCTATCGCGAGCTGGGGCTAGTGAGATTCATACAGTATCTCCATGAGATTATAAGAGTCATAGCATTTCTGCATAACTACGACGGAAATGGAGGTCTGTAGAAGTATTAAGAATCATGAGAAGCCTCAAACATTAACTGAGCATTATGTGCTAGGAACCGTGCTAAGTACTTTTACATGTGTCAGTTCCTGTCAATTCTTAGAACAATCTTATGTTGTCACTTGGTGTTATATCCAAAAATTGAATCCAACTTTCATAATTCTTTCCACTAGATTTTAATGTATGTAATATCCCCCTATAGATGACATAAAAGGAAAGTGATGGAATGTGGACAAACCAACCCTTTTCCGTGTCCCCCACCCCACAGAGTAAAGCGCACGCACCTCCCTCTGTGTTGTAGCAATAGGCTGTGTAGTGTCCTGAGCCAAACCCTTTCCCGTGATGCATGACCACTGCGGAGAGATCATAGGCAAAGGTCTCTTTGTCAAGAGAGGAGAGCATGTCCCTGCAGCAGTAAGGTTCCATGGTTAATACCTGGTCAAAGACGACATGGACCCCAATCTTCTCTCGATGATTACGGCCAGACCACCTAAAACAGGGATAGAAGTTTCTTATAGTAAAAAATGGCATATGCTATCCTAGGTAAAGGAAGGTAAAACAGGGAACCAAGAAAACGTAACCTTTCAGATTTGGCTTCTGCATCAATAAAACAGTGATCAGTGTCCACATGTATTTCCTGTGAACGTTCCGTGACGTACTTTGAAACTAGAAGTCCCTAAAACAAGCAGTTCAGGCGATAATCTTTTTGTAGTTTACTGCCTGCTCTTCTCTTCACAGACTATGTCATTCTCGGTTCTGAAGATGACTTTACATAAGCCCAGGTGAGGCTAGAGAATCTTCAAGCAACAGACACCCAGCGCGAGCTACCTGATGAAACAGGGCCATGAGAGCTGAAGCCCTGTCCTGGGCCCCCACGTTAACATGCCTTCCTGGGCGGGAAGCATGTCATCTCCATGGAACATGCAAGGTCTCTAGGGAACAGGCTTCCCTTTCCAACACCAAAGGAGACATCTGCCCTCACCAAAGCCTTTGAAGCAGCTATATCCCCAAGCTCACAACCACCTGGGAGGCCCCAGAGCAAGCTCACCTGAATCTTTTAAGGTGCAGCCGGAGGACCTGAGGTAGTCTGTAGATCATTAACTGCTTTCTAGCTTCACTCAGAACAAGGGGTTTGGGATTGGATTTTCGTCGTTTGCCTATATGGTTTGGGAAGGTATAAGACATAGATCGTGAGGAGTCTTGTTCTTTCCTAGCTATGGTGAGACGACTTGCCACCCAATATGCCTTCTCCTTATTTCTCAGTACTGGGACCTCAGTTTCATCTGGAGCAGTGCTGTGACCCTGTCAGACTCTATTTCTCAGCGGACCGCCCCCCCCAACCCCCCGTGCCTTCCTGGTGCGGCTACAGCTCTTTTGCCAGAGAGGAAAGAGATGATTGTGTGGGGGCACTCTTACGATGACTGCAACTGCTCTTCTTCGACCATGAGGTAACCTTGGGGATAGAAGCCTTGAACTAGTCAAGTTGAAAAATGGAAAGAGCCTGGATCCCCCAATGGCCGTGCAGATACTGTGCTAACCCCTGAATGTCCTTCAGACTTCTTTTATAAAACAGAAAAAAAACAAGAAACAAGAAACAAAAAACAAAACAAAAAACAAAAAAAACCCTGTATCTTATTTTAGTCATTATTATTTGAGTTAAACGAAAAACCAAACCTAATCCTGATATATCCATTTCTAAATTTTTGCATCAGTAGCCTCCAAAACTGGTATGGGTTTAGGGTGGTATATTCCTGATATCATGGATTTATTAATGGAATATACTGAAGGGTCACTGCAACAGCATGCATGCAGCATAGATGCACATTAGGGTTCTATGCCTATATATATGGGTTTATCACTTAAATTATGACACACCAGAATATAACTTTAAACATTTTTGTTTTCATCAGGTAGGCCTAATTCAATCTCCTGCTCACAGCTAGTTGTATGCTGTTCAAACTCTCAACCTCCGTTTCTTCTGTAAAATGGGGAATAAATCATATATTTCAGGCTTAGGAAAAAAGTAAGGTGGCACAGGATTACCAAAGGACAGGATATGTAAACAGATTTTTTTTCAGCATGAATTGTTTGTGGCATATACAAATATTTAGAAAAGAAACTGGCTTTATAGTTTTATGCTGTACCTAATTTTTGGATAAAAGCAGACTGCTGGACATGGAGGACCAGGTGGACAAAGGCTGGCCAAATTCATCCAGTCCAAAGAAGAACCAGTGCTCAGACTCTAATTTTGTTTCTAAAAATACCAAATTGTGAGAGGAAAGCATTTCTAAATTACATCAAATAAACAATGGAAATAAAGTTCTCTTAATTTCCATCAGAAGCCTTCTCTATACCCATTTACTAATGACTGCTTGATTATTAAATTAATTAGATTGGTGAATGGATGGGAATATAAAATTAGTGGTCCACTGTGATAATCATTGTCTTTGAGATATCATGGTCTCAGTGTCTGAAGAGCCTGCCATCTAAGTCCTGTCTATACCACTCATGAAAGGCAGCAAATCACAACCAGAGGATGCTTCACGGGGCTTCCTGTGACAATAGGATATGGAGCTGCTGGTTCTTATAATGGACTGCAGCAGAATGGGTGTGTCACAGAACCTTTTACTAGGCCTGGTGGTCATGATATGTGGGGGCATGAACAGAAAGAGAATTCAAAAGGAGTCCTGGCCTTATTTTACATTCTAATTCACCAGCACATTTTTCAAAATTATTGCAGCACTGCCTAGGAACCCTGGCAGTGACTGCCACTCTCAGTAGAGGGAGTATGTGAGCTACCATGAAAACAATATAGAATCCGGCTTTTGTTTCCCTAAAATGAAATTCACAAAGAAAAAGAAATTACTGACTCTGTCTCCATTTGATTAAGGTGGCCACAAAGAGAGGGAGAAGACTGATAGTTTCAAAACTTCATAAGCAACAATAATGCATCCCATACCTTCACCACAGCTTTCCTTCCCTGCTATTATCTGAACTTGCCTAGAGAAATCCTGATCAATTGGCACACCTGGCAACCAGAAAAACAATCCTTTCTTGCAAAAATAAATAAAAGTATTTCCTCCCTAATCTACCTTGTCTAAGAACGATGGACTTAAAGCTGTTAACATCCTCCCTTTTTTTTTTTTTTTTTTTAAAGATCATCAGGATTTTTTTTTTGGTTTAAATTTTTATTTATTTATGATAGTCACAGAGAGAGAGAGAGAGAGAGAGAGAGAGAGAGAGAGAGGCAGAGACACAGGCAGAGGGAGAAGCAGGCTCCATGCACCGGGAGCTCGACGTGGGATTTGATCCCGGGTCTCCAGGATCGCGCCCTGGGCCAAAGGCAGGCGCCAAACCGCTGCACCACCCAGGGATCCCTGTTAACATCCTTCTGTTCCTCACAAGTAAAAAGCTTTATGAATCACTACCTTAAAAAAAAAAAAAAAAAAAAACTGCTGTAATAAGATAATATGAGTCACTACCTTTATATCTCAATAAGGAACAGGACAGGTGACTCTATAGTTACCCAAGTACAGCATTTCAACTTTTGTTTAAAAATGGCAGAATGATATCAAGCATGACTTTTGATTTTTTTTTTGTCCTGAGGCTCACTAGTTGAAAAGACCATAGACAAATATTTTAATAAGGGTCATCATAAGATTGTGGCTCTCAAAACTTAAAGTACAAACTATTTTATGGATGCAAACTGATTTCAAGATATCTACACAATCCATTAATCTTAGTTCCAAATCCTGATACGTCAAAAACCCAAACAGGAGCTTCAAGTATTTGCTGTGCTGGGTTAGCAAAAGCACTGAATGTTAGAGTGGCAAGACAGAAGAAGCTCTGAATAAGGTGCCTCTGTACCACATGGGGAGAGTTCCATTTTAAAATGAGAGCCATGACAGAGAAATACTTTCTTATGACCTTCCCCATGTGCATGACATGTGAAGACATGTGAAGAAACAAATGCATAAAGTAACCATGAAGCTGATGCACCTTATGACTTGCCTTCATGGTCTCGTACCAATCTATAGCATCGATTCTGACAGACTTGAAATCTACAAATTCAGTACAAGGCACAGGCTTCTGATACCGTAACCCTCAAAGAGTCTATGACACCTGACTTTAGATGAAATCAGGACTGTCAGATCCATGTTCATGAATTTAAATAGGACGCTTGTAGCACCATGTGGCTCAGTACTCATATTCTTAGAGCCCCTATTTCAGGATCCACACTTTCAAATGCCTCCCTAAATAACAGCTAATGTCAATCACAGCAGGAGTCAAAGGAAGCCCAACTCTTAGGTTTTGTTTTGTTTTTTAACATATGATGTCCACACACTTATTTTCAGAAAGATGGGAGAAAAAAAATCTTTAAAATATGCTTTAGAATCACTCAACATTATCAGTGTTACTTTTGACCAAAAGGGCAAAAGCAGCACTATAAACTGACATTCCATGTGAATGTTCCCCCCGCCCCCCCTCTTCCCCCAGCACTCACTGTTACACTGGTCACAAGCGTAGATTCTCCCTTCCAGAGCCTCTGTCTCTGTGAACTTAGCCAGCATCTCAGTGAGCAGGCACTCTGTCTGATTCAAAGGGACAAACCCCTTTTCTATGCAGTGATACCGTTCAGGGAATTCCAGGGACAGATCCCAAAAGGGCTCAATGGTATTGGATTTGTAATTGCATGATATACATGTGACCTAGAATGAACAGATTGATTTACAGGTTATATAATCATCATGCTTCCCACATACATTTTTGCTCAATTTATATAAAAAAAAAAAAAAACAAAAAAACCCCACCAAACATAACTTGCCAAAACTACGTTTATAGTTTAATTATAATATTAAAATATTAAATGTGACCTTAAGAGCATTAGAGATAGTACTATCAGTATATATTTCTAACTATGATGCTAGCTGGAACTGGAAAATCATACAGCACACAAGGATTATCACCTACCCCTTTCTCTCCCAAAGCATGCTCTACCATTCAGTGCTGTAGCAATACAGACTGGAAATTATCATGGGACCATTCTCGGATCAGTCTGAGATAGAGGATTGGCAGATTCCTGTCTGTTCTCTCATCCTTACTCCTTCCTTGTCCAGACTTTGTCACTTCTTCCCACTCCAACTTGCCCCTCTTTTTTGCCCTTGTCTCTGGCAGTATCCCTACACAGACCCCTGTATTCAAAGAGCCTCAAAGTACCTTATGATCAGACCTCCTCACCTACTGTCACCTTCCCAGATGCACCAGTGGTTCTTCTTGTGGACCCACAGTGGGTAGAGGAAATGCCCATAAATACTCCCCCTTTACACGCTATAAAACAAAACCTCTTCCCAATCCATTCATCATTCTTTTGAAACCCTAAATACTGAGACACAAACCTCAATAACATAATGTAGAGGTGCCCACGTTTTTAACTCTAATAATTCTTTCTGCACATTCTCACAAAGTTGTATCTATGAGTCTTTGCTTATGTCCCTACATGGCCTATGATCTAGTAAATGAGAGATAATGGGGAACAGAAGGGGGACTTGCTTAGGCCTTTAGCATCCTCCGAGCCACCTCCCTTCATTGTATGTAAAGAATGTTCTGGAAGGAAATAAGGCTCTTTCAAACTACTATGGAACTAGGGTTATAATAGACAAACTGTTCAACTTCCTAAAAATCGATCAAGGATGGCCTGCCAACAAGGGGTTCTTAATTTTAACAATGAGAATGTTATATTACCTATATCGTCACTGAGGGTTGAAGACATTCGCTGAAGATGACGCGATATGGCAAATTCAACCGGAAATCTGCCCAGAGGAGGCAAGTTCACCAACAAGGCCATTACAAGGTACAGCACAGCGAAATGTACAATGGCCACCCTCCGATACGTGTCATCACAGCAAATGCTGGCTATCCTAGTTCGCCCAATGACCCCGGGGGGCATTCACGGGAAGCCCACTCCATCCAGCAAGTCTCCATGCGATGTGACCCTAGGCAGAGTCGGGAGCAGGGTGCGCCAACCTTACCTGACTGAGTAGCTGCCCGTGGAATATGGTGTTCACTACCTTTAAGACCTGTTTGGTGAGCTTCCTCTGGGAGAAGGGGATGAGGATCCGGCGCGTGGTGCCCTCAGACTCGAGCTCTTGCTGCACTTTGTGCAACAGCTCGCAGAGGAATTCCTGCGCGTCCTGCTGGTCGTAGCCACGGAAGGCGGGGATCAGGCTCCACACGGAGTGAAGCATGGCGAAGGGGGACACCAGGGCCCACTTCCCGGACCACATGACTCGGAAGAGGGTGTGCAGTTCGTGACAGAGGGAAATGTGCTTCGAGCTCGGCTCCTTGTTCTGTATGAGTTCTAGGCTCCTGCTGATGGAGGCCCCGCCGTTGAAGCAGAGGCCCTCGCGCTCGCACGCCTCGGCCCCGCCGCTCCTGGCCGACAGCTCCGCGGCCGAGGCGGCCGGCCTGCCCGAGAGCGGGGCCTTCCCGTTGGGGGCCTTGGGGAACAGCTGCTGGGTCTGGGAAGGGTCGAGGTACAGAAAACACTCGCGGAACTTCTGGAGGTGGCTGAGCACCTGCAGGATGGAGTTCATGTAGCAGGTGTTGCCCAGGTTGCGCAGGCCCGTGACGCCCGGCGCCATGGCGGGAGCGCGGCGCGGCGGCGGGCGGCCCCCGGCGGGCGCGCGCGGGGCGGCGGGGCGCGGGGCGGCGGCGCGGGGCGCGTGCAGCAGCAGGCGCGCGCTTTTGCGCGGAGGGGCGCTGGCCAGCTCCTCCAGCAGCCGCCGCTTCACCTCGCGCCGCCGCTGCCGCGCCGCCTCCTTCTTCCGCTCCAGCGCCTCCTCCCGCCGCCGCTGCTCCAGCTTCGCCTGGCCGCGGGAGCTCTTCTCGAACCACAGCCGCAGCGTCTTGGCCAGCAGGCGCTGGCGCCGGTACCACAGAGCCGTGAGCATCTGCGGCTGTCCCTGAGGAGCGCGCTGCGGCAGGACGGCGTCCTCGCCCGAGGCCATGGACCGCAGCGTCCGCCCGCGCCTCAGCGGCGGGTCCTGCTTCTGGCCCCTGACCGCCAGGAGGGAGCTCCTGAGCAGCTTCAGGTCCCCCTCCGGGTTATCGTTGAGCACGTAGTCCTTGCACAGGTAACAGAACACGTACAGGTCCCGGACCTCCATGGCCAGCGGGTGCCCAGTCTCCTCGAAGTGTTTCAGGGCGTGATCCTCGATGTAGCGGCCGCAGGCCACGTGGGAGCACTTGAGACAAGCCCACACGGACTCGGTGGTGGCGCACTCCCTGCAGCACCACTTCTGCGGGTTCAGGATGGAGTGGTCCTGGGCGAGCCGCAACCGCCCGACATGTTTGCATCTATCCATGTCTTATAGAAGGCTCCACTCTTTCAACCTGGCACGACAGAGCCCCCAGAAAGAGAGAGAGAGAGCTTTCAGCAAAATATTCTCGAAAAAGGCTTGCAACTGCCATTGTCAACTCAGTGTTCATTAGTTTTCTTTTTTTTTTTTTTTTTTTTTTTTTGTTCATTAGTTTTCAATTCAAAATTGGTTCCTTTGGAAGGAAGTTAAAAAAAAAAGAAAAATACTGGAGGGAGGGCTTAGCACCAAGTTGAATCTAAACATTTTCTAAGCTTGTATTGATTCTTGAATATCAGCTAATTTTTATGTGAGGCTGATTTGTATTCCTGAGGAAATGGCATTACTTTTAGTTCACATTGCACCCAACTGGCCACCAGGAGAAAGAAATTTGTAATCTGAATCATCTCTGAACTGATGATGTCCTGGAAGTGAAAGCCTCTACATCTCATACTGATCAAGATCCTAGTTGTATGCACAAAGGGACAAAGGCAAGGAAGAGACATGTTTCACATACCAGTAAGAGATGAAGACCTCCTCAAAAAGGCAACCCTAAGTTTCAATGTATTTCAAAGCAGAAATAACAGGATAAGATAAAGGTAAGAAAGGGAAAGTCCTCTATGGTACAAAGTATCATTTCAATTTTCTTGAGTCTAAAGAACCTCTCTAATAGTCTGTAAGCCTCAATCTAAATTTTTTTTTTTTTAAATAGGCTCTACGCCCTATGTGGTGTTCAAACTCAACCCCTAGATCAAGAGTCACAAGTTCTACCGACTGAACCAGCCAAGTGCCCCAATCTAAATAACACTTTATAGGTCTACTATGGTCTGAATGTTTGTGTAACCCCTTTCATATGCTAAAACATCAAACCCCCTTCCTGCCTCCTGAAGTGATGGTAGTAGGAGGCAAGGACTTTAGGAGATGGATTAGGTTGTGAATGGCTTGACCCTCATGGGATGAGCCTTCACGAATGAAAATTTTAATGCCCTTATAAAACTGCAGCAAAAAGCCAGTGTTACAGTCATGAACCATGAGTCCTTACCAGACATGGAATCTGGTGC
The DNA here is from genome assembly GCF_048164855.1 of Canis lupus baileyi. Lineage (NCBI taxonomy): Eukaryota > Metazoa > Chordata > Mammalia > Carnivora > Canidae > Canis > Canis lupus. Next base: position 62,074,102 of record NC_132844.1, on the reverse strand, counting down.
CATGATCTTGGACTTCCCAGCCTCTGAACTGTGAAAAATGTTTCCTGTTTATAAGCCACCCAGTCTATGGTTATTTTTATTATAAGAGGAATTAAGACAATGTGAAAAGAACATGTACATCTTATAGAAAGGGTGGGAAAATGGTTACTTTCCTTACTGAAAGTATAGGTAAGTACAGAATTAGATCCGACTCTCAGGACAAATGGTGGAGTGGCTACTGGTTTAACCAAACTACCAAGCAAAAAGAAAAAAAAAGCAAATCTTGCAGACGAGATACATGAAAATGCTTTTTTAAGAAGTGGCAACATACTGAGTTTTGTTTTTTTTTTTCTTTTTCTTCCTGTCTTCCTAACATTGCTTCTTCAGTATTGTTCTTCAGAAAAGACTAATGGGCAATTTATCCAAGGAGAAGAAGCTAGACAATTATTTCAAAAGAAAACTTTATTTGGAACCTTGAAAGTTTTTTTCTTTCCCAGTATCAATATTTGAAATTCCCTAAAGGTAGTCACTCTTATAAAGTGAACTTCCTTCACCCCCATTTCTTCTCCTCTTTCATTTCTGTGAGCAAATGAAATTCCATGATTATGGAGTCACTCCGAGAAGTTTTAGATCTAGTACACTCTGTGTAGTCCCTTCAGTTGGTTTTAAGATGACCTTTTTGGCCTGGTCCTATTGCCAAAACCCACAACTATATCACAGGACCAAGTCAGAGATCCTTCCCATTTTGTAATTGCCCATTCCAGATTGACAAAGGCCATTCCTAGATAAGAAACCCTTAAAATCATACAAAGGAAGCACCTTAGATTATTTTCAATCAAGTCAGAGCATGCTTTTCCTTGAGTTCTTTCAGGATTTAGTTTCTTCTACATTATTTTTTTAATTATTGATTTCTTACAAAGTGCTCTTTAAGTCACTTCTCTAGATGTATTTTTCCATTTCCTAACTAGATACGATCTTCAGAGAGAAGATCATGTGTTATATTTCTTTTTTTACTCCTTTGTAATTTTACAATTTGTGGGTGCTCAACTCTTCATGGTCAAAGGTATTGTCAGAATTACTTTCCCACAAAGTCCAGAATGGTACTGAAATAACTATTTATTTTTTATAGGGCACAAATTAAAACACACATACATTTAAAAAATGAGATGGTGAGTAAATGAATTTTCTTTTTGATACTCATTACCAATTAAGAGTTCAAGTTGGGTACACATGATGCTTACAACCAATTACTGGGGACACAAAAAAGTCAGTAATGGAAGAATGAAGAGGGGAAAATCAAGAGATTGGCAATTCCCAAGTTTCTCACTTATATGATACTTTTTAAAATGTAGTTCCTGAGCCACTTACCAGCATCATAATTCCCTAGGAAATTTGTAATATGTAACAGATTTCTGGTCACAACTCCAAACCTGATGAATGAGAGTCTGGGGAGGGGTCTCAAATCTCCATTTTAAATAAGCCCTACAGATTACTCACTTGTACATTAAAACCTTAGAACCACTACACCAATCCAGTGAATTATTTAGGGATGAAGATATCCTCATGGAAATCAAAGAGAGAATTTTCTTTCTCAAAATCTTCCACTTTGACTAACACTGTCCAATAGAACTTTCTGTAATGATGGAAATACAATTTATCTGTGCTGCCTAATACCATATTAACTAGCCTCATGTGCCTAGAGTATTTGAAATGTGGCTAGTGAGACTGAGGGACTGAACTTTTAATTTTATTTAATTCTAATTAATTTAAATAGTGGCTGCTTGTGGCTAGTGGCTGCAGTACTGGATAGCACAGGCTTAAATACACCAGGACATATGATCTTTAACTCACTTGGCTTTTGTTTTATTTCCTTCGAAAGATTTAGTATTCACTGAATTGTATCTGAATAGCTTCTTCTTAGGACTCAAAACTTGGCAAATCCCCATTTTAGCCAACAGGAGCTTGATATGTCTTCAGAAATTTAATTGTTACTGAGATCTTATCACATGAAACAGCACAGCTTCAAATCCTATAAAGAGAGTATCTCTGCGAACAGGAATACAATACCCAGAGCATTGATGTCTTGCAAAATCAACTCCTGTGCTAGAAAAAAATATGCTGGAACAACCAAAGCCAAAATAGAAAAACACTAAAAAACCATTCCACACCCTCTCCGTGGAGAGCTGTTAAATGGAAAGGGCATTCTGGAAATTCTTTCTTCCGATTTCATTTTCTGATCTATAAATCTGCTGATCACGCACATCTTTTCCTGCACAGCCCTTTTCCCATTACAAATCTGTCGTGGTGACTCACTAACCTGCCATATGGCAGAGTAAATCCATTCAGGAAAACACAGGGCTACTTTGCACCTCACCACAGTGATTTAAGCTAGGCAGACTAGCTTCTCTAGAGAAAAAACATTTCTGGATCATGAAATAGAAGCCACCCAAAAGTGACACAAAAGAAAAAAGCCACTTTAACCAACATACAAAATAAAGAATAAAGAGAACTCAACCCAGGTATACTCTGTTCAAGAAAGAAATTGTGTTTAATTTACCTCTCACACATACTCTAACTACTTTATTTAAGAAGAAGGCCTAACATCCACAGGCATAAAGGTTTCTATTTTACATTTTTCTGACATGTACATCCTTTCCTTTGTAATTCCCAAAGGTCACTATAGTCCTAACATTTCCACTTAAAACAGACATTACCCAGTATGACAGGCACCCAGTATCCAAGAGGTAAACTTGCAGTGTAACTGGCAAAGAACAAGTTGTGCCTTGATAGTTCTCCATCATTAAGTAGATCAGCAACTTTCAACAACTGTCATGCACATCCTGGATTGATCTGCATATGGGGTAAACTTGACAGCATATTAGCTTTTTGCTTCTTTAATTACCATATTTTAAAAATATGGATCAACTGGAGCTAAAAGACATAACCACTATTTAAAAGCATTCTACTATATTAATATAACTAATATAAAACTAAAAGGTAATGAGATCTTCAATTCATGCCTTTTGTTCTAGAAACTTCTAGATTTATCCCTATTTTTTTAAAAGTCTTTGTATGAGATGACTGAATATTAGAATCACTTTCAAAAATCTATAGTTTAAATACATGATTGTCTTTTAATTGGACTAGTCCAATTTTTTCTCATGTAGCAAATTTCTTAGCTGATCCTAAATGCGTAACTGCATCATCAGAATAAAACTTCTGGGGGAGAAATCAACAAAAAACAAATAGGAAAATAATAATCTCCTTTGGGGGAATTTCCATTTCTTCTGTCTTATCATCTTTTTCAGTTCTTAACTAGGGACAGTGGAATAATCCTGCCTGGTCTTGGTGAGACCAAGTGGCATAAATTCCAGCTTCAGAGAGAGTAGACACTATGGTAACATGCTGACAGCCTTCATTTACATAAAAGAATACTAATTACGTGGTATCATCAACATCTGCGATTCTGCTCACTGCCATATGCGACAGCGCAGGGTATTTTAACCCTTCAACTTACTAAGTGTACCCTAAATTGCATGTACCACAAAACTCGTAAAGATTGCTTGAAAAGGCACAGTGAATACATTTTTATAAACATTAAAAATGAATTTTATTTTCAGCTAACATTTTATTTCCAAGAGACATGGGAAAATAAAATTTAGTACCAACATACAATTAAGGAAAAATGAAAGGTATAGTTAACCCAAAAGGGAATAATGCTATATCCTAGAGTATTATGCAGGGTTCTAAAAGGCTGTATTATAAATAGGATGAAACTAGCCTTCTGAATTTTGAGATGATGGCTAAAATAAAAAGATAAAAACAATAAATACAAAGTACAAAGTCGGAGCAGAGCCTGAGAGGGATGAGGTTAGTGCAAGAAAGTGTTCAGAAGCCCTTTGCTAAGGCAGTGCATGTGTGGGGATGTGGCTGAGTGGGTGGTATCCCTACATGCTGTCACCCTTCTTTACCCTCTCTGATTCTCCCTGAATGGGGTAGGGAGTGGGGGTTACCTATAGGTCAGAGCCTGGCTCAGGGACTCCCACGGAGGCAGAATTCTGAGAGACTTCAGAGGCTCCGACTAAATGTGTTCCTTGGCTCTCTGACCAGAGAGCTGGGAAGGATGAACAGTGAAAGAGCAGTGGCTCTTGGCCACATGTTATGGTATGCTGATGTGCTGGGTGTGCCTGAGCCCTGTGAGCTGTGTTATTGCTCACCTGGCCTCAGTAATCAAGTACTGGTGTTCAAGAATGAGTGTCTAATCGTGGGCAACAGCAGATTTAAGGCTATGCCTATGTGGTAATCTCTCTCTCACTTGTATTGGGACCTGACTTCTTCAGTTAAATAGGAATAGGATTCATCTAGGGAGCTCTGGACTGGGCCTACAGGTCTGCTTTGCCCAGGGCAGGGGCTGTGCCTGTGGCCCAGCAGGGAAATGACAAAGGCAGTACAACCATCAAGGAAAAAACAATCTGCTCTGTATCAAACACCAACTTCTCTGACCATATAGTAAGAGCTAGAGTTAGGTGTAAGCCCTCTGTTCCTTCAGTCTCTGCTCTCTTTTGTTCACCTTTCACTCCAGGTACACACATGCCCAAGTCTCTCCTGTTTAGACAAAGAAAGAGAGACATACAGAGAGATACACAGACACAGGTTTGCCCTGCCTCTAGATGATCACTGACAGTGTTGTTAGGCTCATTTTCCTTCTTCTTACTTTATTTCTGGCAAGATAATGTGCAGCTGCATCTTCTTCACAGCTCACTCCTTAACACATTCATCTCATAGAAACTATTTTTGCAAAGGTCATTGGCAATTTCCTTATAGCTGAGTTCATTAGCCTGAATTTTAGGCTACTATTCTCTGGTTTTCTTCCTCTGTCTGAAAATACTTTCCCTGTTTTTATGTCTCTTTTCTTAAAATGAAGGATTTTCTCAAAGTTTTGCCCTCTGCTCTCTTCTCAGTGATTTCACCTATTCCTAGAATACATAGTATCATTTCTATATTGTATTTTAATTTTTAGGAGTACTTTTTAAAAAGTATTAATATAGTTTATATACCATAAAATTCACTCATTTAAAATGTACAACTAGGGGCATGTGGGTGGCTAAGTCAGTTAAACATCTGACTCTTGGTTTTGGCTCAGGTCATGGTCTTGGGTCCTGAGATTGAGCCCTGAGAGTCAGGCTCCACACTCAGCAGGGAGTCTCCTTGGGATTTTCTCTTTCCCTCTTCCTCTCCCCTTTGTACACACACTCTCAAATAAATAAATAAAATCTAAAAAAAAAAAAAAAAAAAACCATACAACTCGACAAGTTTTGGTATATTCAGAGTCCCACAAGTACTTCTGAGTATAAAATCTTCCTGCAGAGTCTCCACCTTAGGCTGAATTTTCACATTCTGATACCTGCATTATAGTATTTGCAAGATGAAGCTATTGAACATGTTCTGCACTTTTTGTTTGTTCGTTTGGTAGCTGAGATGACCATGGGCTGAGATATATACAGTTCCATCTAGGTCTCCAGGTGTTCAAGATACATAAGATGACTGATGGGGTTAGAGATGCCATCTGTGGAACAAAGCTAAGCTAGCTGGCCTTCTACAGATCTGGCTTTTTGATTGATTAGCCTAATACTCTTGCCACAGAGATCTGTGCCTAAAACTTAATCCCTTGTACAAGATGATAGTAGACTGGGTACAAGGTGGCCACAAAAGAGTGCTCCCAAGAAATTCTGAATCTACAGGGAACACACACACACACACATTTGCGTGTGCGCGTATGCGTACTCTTAATAATGTTATCTGTGACTCCACAGAGAAGTGGCAGCTAAGAGAGGATAACCAGGTTGGCTGTGCAAGCATTAAACAGGTCTAATTCAGAGCTACCTCCCAATGAGAGGGGACTATTTGCTACAACCTGATGTTGTTTTAGCAAAGGTCTACCTGACAAGCTAGTGTTAAATAAAGCAAGGTCCAAACTAAAGACTCCCACTTCTACTCCATTGCCATATGGAAAATTTCTATTGCTACCACTGAGAGAATCAGGGATATTAACCTTTAAAAATCTGACCACAGGAATCATGGTTTGTCCCTGCAGGATGCCTCCAAAATACTAGGTTCCCCACAGCAGCCAGGCAATCATCAAAAATGTATACATATGTCAAAGTATGTATGTGTGTGTGTGTGTGTGTATAATATATATATGCCAAAACTTCTTGGATTATGCCCTTTAAGTATGTGCAGTTTATTGTATGTAAGTTACACCTTAGTGGAACTATTAAAAATTACACTAACACACACCAGTGAACAATTTACCCCTAATGAAATAATGGATTGAGACAGCAGCTCCTTATACTACTAGGCAAAAGCTGGCAGGAAACTATCAGGAGTGGGTAGACTGACGACACCTGACCCCAATGATCAATTTTACACTAAAAGCAGGATAATCAGACACTACAAGTGACATGCTGATACAATATAATAAGGGGTTCACAGTAGCATAACCTATAAAGTACTCTGGCTGAAAGAACTGAACCTGAGTCCAGTGAGGCATTTGGATCTAACTACTAGGGTATGAGAAATGTGGGAAACAGAACATGCTATCACAAAGCTGCACTTAGCCAGATTACCAAATCATAGTGTGGCAAATGCTATAGGATCAATGATCTGGAGTCTTTATTTTTTTTTAATTTTTATTTATTTATGATAGTCACACACACACACACACACACACACACACACACACACAGAGGCAGAGACACAGGCAGAGGGAGAAGCAGGCTCCATGCACCGGGAGCCCGACGTGGGATTCGATCCCGGGTCTCCAGGATCACGCCCTGGGCCAAAGGCAGGTGCCAAACCACTGCGCCACCCAGGGATCCCTGATCTGGAGTCTTTAACAGATAAATGGCATAAAGAAAAAAGGGGATGAGGAGATGGAACTACTATAGACTATATGAAACCTAAAGGCGTTATCAACTACATTCAACGTGTGATTCATATGTAATCCTGATTTGGACAAACCAACTATATAATAAGATATTTTTCAGATAACTGGAAAAAAATGTTTTAAAATATTGTCTGTCTCGACCTATATCAATATATATTTTTTAACAAGCTCATTGAGGTATAAGTGACATACAATAAACTGCATATGTTTAAAGTATACAATTTGATAAGTAAAACCACCACAATCAAAAGAATGAACACCTCTATCACCGCCAAAATTTCTTCATGCCTCTTTGTAATCCTTCCCTCTCCACCACAACTGGAGACATTTAAACACAGACTAAGTGTCGGAAAACATTTGGTATGGTAGCTATACTTTTTTAGTCTTTATATGTTAGAGACATCTCAAGTATTTATAGATAAAATATGATGATGTATGGAATTTGCTTTAAACTATTCTGGGGGGGGACCAGCAGGAAGATAGATGAAACATTGTCAAAACATTCATAATTGTTGAAGCTGGTTGATGAGTATATGGAGCTCATTATACTATTCTCTTTATTTTAGGGTATGTTTATAAAGTTCTACAAAAATTGTTGTAAGCAAAAGGAAATCTTGATACAAACCTATCATAAATTAGAGAAGTTCTGAGACCTTTCTTCTCTATCATCATTTTACCATCATATCTAGTTTTACTTTGTTTTTTTTTTTCTAGTTTTACTTTGAAACACAACCTCCCCACTCCACATGAACATACCACATCAGTTTTTCTCAGCAGCATTGGTTCACAGAAGGTAGGTGACAAAATACCCTTTGGTCTGGGCCTCAAACATACCCTCCTTTAGGACCAGGTGGCAACTTCTTTGCAGGCCCTCCAAAGTTTCTTTTAGTTAACTTTACCAGAGTTTTGTCCATAAAAACTTCTGAGTATTTTTGTCTTTTGGGGTCACAAAGCCACTTTAGTCAGTCTGTTGAAATGCTCTTGCTTGGTCTAATGTTTTCTCTCTGAAACTGCTTCTCCTTTATTGAAAAAGAAAAACCTCTTTTTTCACAGTTCTCCTTCCTAATAACTGATAATGCAGGTATCAAGGTATCAAGGAGTTCATCTTGTACCTTCCTAAGTCTTACCGTGGTTCAGCAAACAGTAACATAAATCTCTGACCCTGGGCAAACACAGGTTACTCCCAGGCCACATGATGTTTGGCAAAGCAAATATAGCCACATGGATCCAATCCAATATTCACAAATATCAACCAACAGGTTGTTTTCCAGTTGAGACTTTGGAACAGTCTTCTCAGAGAAACAATGTTTTAAATAGCATGTGGCCCAGTGAAAGCCCATCATGTATCTACAGTATAGTACTAGAATACTAGCACTACCAGGATGGAAGCTAACTACCAAATGTATTATTTTGAGAAAATTAATTCAAAGTTTTAACTTGAAATGCCAAGAATTGCTCTCCCAGCTGCAGCCCAGGCAGTGAAATTGGGAAATCTCCCTCCTCCCACTTCCCCACGGCTGAAGAGGGCTTTCCACACATGGCCATTTGTATGGAAGACACATATATATGTTAGGAACTGCCTGTAGAGGGGGGAAAAAAAAGAACAATTTCTGTGAATGGAAAATAAATCTGACTAGAATTTACAAATGGACTGTCAGGATTAGATGCCAGTGTTGGTTATTTCAGTGGCTGTTCCAAGAAATGGGAACCTCCTCTTCCTAATGTCTTGTTTCTTAAAATGATAGCAGTATATTTAGTTCCATGCCTTTGCCATCAATACACCAAAGCACATCTTTCAGGACAAAGGCCCATCATATTTTGCATGAGCAGAGACACAATTTTTAAGCACTTTATTTCAAGAGCAAAGACGACAAATATCTAGAAAGAAGAGACCAAATACAAAGGGGTATTTGTTACATACATAGAAAAGGAGAAAACTGTAAGCTACAAAGAGAACACTACATTGAAGAATGCTTCAATGTGGAGAACAGATTAAATAAATTATAAATTGGCCATAGAACGGAAACCATCAGTTGTTTTTTGTTTTGCTTTGTTTTATAAAGAGGCAGACCTATTTGCACAACAATTCAAAATACAATATGTTAAAAAAAACAAAGGGGCAGAATGGTGTATATACCATCATGACTGTTAAAAAAATTATATACACACACAACCTCCCCCTCCCTCTCTGTTACATGTGTTAAGAGATTAAACACACACACCCTGTGGTGGCAAACTGGAGGTGGAGATGGAGAGGAGACTCAGTCATTAACTTTGTACCTTTTGGGAATAAGAAATCATGTGTTATCAATTTTTAAAAAGGATATAGCACTGAGGAGACTGTTTCAACAGTCTTAAAAACTCAGGCATCAGCAAGATGACTGAAGATAAGCACAGAGCATCCATGGTTTATTATGTTTTCATTAGAAAAGAAGATATAGAGACAGGAAGTCGGATGATATTTACAGTATACGGAGAACCTACGGAATTATATTCTAGTAGCACTAATCATTGCACAGGGAAAGACTCCCACTCCCTCTCCATAAGCTTATGACTAGCAAAGTGCAGACCTCTTTAGCTTATTGCAGAGTGGCAATATAGCTGAGCTTCCATTGGTCAAGTGTCAATCATTTGAAATTCCATATCAGCCAAGGTACCAAGGTAATTTCTACTCTACTTCCCTCAGGGCCACTACCAAAAATTGTCCAAAGAAGTGATTTCTGTGGGAAGACTCTTGCCTTTCCCAACTCTCAAGAGATCTTCCCTTCCTTCAAGGACCAGCTTCTCACATAATTCCCAGTTTACTGGTCAGCAAGCTATCTCTCTCAACACCTAATCAACCCCTCTGAAGGAGTATGAGTGTGAGAGTGTGCGTGCACTAGAGGGTGGTAAGGCAATTGGTTAAATGGTGGAGGACCCTCCTCCAGACCACTGCAAGTACAAAACCCACACCATAAGCCTCAGCTTGTCAAGTCTGTAAAATGGAGAGGCAATGCTATCTACTTCAAGGAAATGTTCTTGAGGGATGCTCAAATAAGATGGCCATTAACTGCACTCTGAAAGTGAATGCCTCTAAGTACTGGCTGACTTGGCCATCTTGTCACCTATCCCTGAAAACAGTTACTTTTGCTTCCACAGGGCCTACATAAAGTTGGGCTGGCTAAGTGAGCAGCTTATAGTAATTGGCTGTCTGATCTTGATTTTATCCAGATAGTTTTGTTTAATATGGCATTCATAATAAAATACCCTTAAACAAGAAATTAGATGATTATTTTGTATTAAAAATGAGAGAAATCACTATTTTTCCCAAGCAAATTAAATATTTTTTCTAATATTATTTATTTTTCTTAGGTCTTTAAGACCTTTAATAGCAACACAAAGCAAGGAAAGTAAAAGTCCAATTGAAATGTTAGAAACAAACCCATAGCACCATAAAATGCAGTTGGATGAAAGAAGCAGAATCAGTCTCTGCTCCCTCTCCAGTGGGGGTATGCCCATTGAATATTTACAGGTCCCACAGAATGTGCTGCATGGCAAAAATATAAAAGAGGCCTTCTTTCAAATAAGGCATAGAAGGCTTTTCAAAGACATGAACTGTGCATGAACCCTCATCTCTCGTATAAGAATAAAGCAGCAGTGCTTCTGGGAACTCAACTATAGTAAGCAGACAGGAGAAAAGAGAGCCAGTGCACACACCCAGGCAATGAACCTCATGTAGTTTAAATCCCACAAATCCCAGCCACCTCTGCTCTTATTTTAAAGAAACCAACCCTTCTACCCTGCCAATGAGTCTCACTTTTTGGATTAAGACAATGACATCTTCATTAAAGGCAAATATAGAATCTTATAAGGGAAACACACAAAGCCAATCAATGATTAACAGCTAAATGCAGATTAAATTACCATAGCAGGAAGTGGAAAGCAGAGCTCTGAAGGACAGGGTGTTATGTAGATAGAGTGAGGAAGAAACTAAAGAGGGAGAGAAAGTCTGAAACCCCACAGAAGGAAAGACTTGAGTCTTAAGGGGTAATGGACATCAAGAAGGGATGGTCCTAAACAAAATATATGAGAACACAAAAAATAAGCTTCACAACTTCACTATTTTTTTCCCCAGCAACTCTCCCATGTTGCCTGTGGTCACTGTGCTGAACATTGTACATACCACCAAATTACATCAGAGATATATAATGAAATAAAGAATGTATGTAATTCATTAGCTCAATACATATGAATAACTAGAAAAGTAATTATTCTAAAGTTAAACCTTTCATTTCTGAACATGTGTTGTCTGAGCCTGACTTCTTAGTAAATTAGTAAAATTTAGTTAAATTTCAGTTAGTTATTTTTTAATTTTTCCTATTTTTTAGGGAGGAGGGATGGGGGAGAAAATCTTTTTTTAAAAGATTTTATTTATTTATTTATTTGACAAAGAGAATGGAGAGAGAGCATTAGCATGGGGAGCAGCAGGGAGAGGGAGAAGCAGGTTCCTCACAGAGCAGGGAGCCCGATGTGGGGCGCAATCTCAGGACCCTGAGCTGAAGGCAGGTGCTTAACTGGCTTGAGCTACCCAGGCACCCCAGGAGACAGAGAATCTTAAGCAGGTTCTATGCCCAGAAGGCAACATGGGGTTCAATCTTACAACCCTGAGATTGCAATCTGAGCTAAAATCAAGAATTGGACACTTAACCAACTTAGTCACCCAGGTCTTCCTTCAGTTTGTTATTTTTAAGTTAATAGCCACTAGCTGGCTATAACCCAAGGGTAAATAAAGTGCCCATCAAACCACCTTACTCACCTATACCAAACTTAATCAAAACATATATATTATTATATATTATATATATTATTACTACTCACAATGAGAACCTACCTGAACAAATTAAGAACTAAACTGCTTTGAAGGACTACTGATTAAAAATATCTAATATTGGCAGAAGCAAAATAATGTTACATATCCAAAAGACCAATCAACAGACCTCTAAGAGACCATTTAATGCATTACTAATTCCAATTAAGAGTCCAGCTTATGAGTCTGCTGGTAGAGAAAATATATCACAAAGGTCCAAATATGCCCTGGACCTTAAGAGGAAGGAGGGCAGGACCATCAAGGTGTTGGTGTCATTGAGTAGGTTCAGGAAATAAAAAAAAAAAAAAAAAAAGGAAATAAGGAACTTTTGGGGCACCTGGGTGGCACAATTGGTTAAGCGTCCAACTTTTGGTTTTAGCTCAGATCAGGTTTGTGAAATTGAGCCCCGCATTGGGTTCTGCGCTCAGAGTAGAGTCAGCTTGAGACTATCTCCCTCTCCCTCTCTGCACCCACCTTCAAGTAAATAAATCTTTAAAAAAAAGGAATAAGGAACTTTGTGTTCTCACATGATAATGATATCAAATATCTCCAAAACAGTAAACAAGGATTTATCTTCTGAGATTGAAATTAGAGGAAAAAAAGTAGTAAACATAATAATGCATCCGTTAAAAATACCAAAACCCTGAGATCTGAGTGACTGCAGAGTTCTGGGTCTCCCAATCCAATCAAAGTGACCCACATATAACCTTAGAGGTTATATGACTGTCCTGGACATATAAGCCTAAACCTGACCATAGACTAGAGGCCACAGGCAAGAGACAGCATCCTCAGAGTAATAATTAAAGTGTTCTTTCTACATGGGGAACAAGTCCCCAGTCTGTAAATACAACTACTTGAGCCTGGTGGTATCAAATGAGGGCCAGATACCATTCGTCACCAAAACCATTCAACAAGACTTCCTTTGCATTAATTCCTTGCACAGAAAACTAAAATTGATTTTTCCATGCAGCCTGCCATCAGGGAGAAAATGTAATGACCACCAAGTTATAGTATGCTTCACAGTTATATTTGTCACTGTAAATGAATCTTCTAATCATTTTGACTACACAAGTCAGTTCCTAAGAAACTGGACATCCTAACGTGTTCTCACAAAATTGAGGTTCTGAACCTTTAGAGTTAAGGTCTAAACCCTAGTTATGAGTTCACCAAGGTAATGCCATCTGCAAGGGCCAGTAAGAAGCTAGCTAACAAGCTAGGGGTAGTTCTCTATCTAGGATCCCTCCAAGTAGAACATAGTTGGACAAAATTTGGCTAGGGCCAGATACTTTCTAGTATTTTTATAATTAACTTGCATTATAATTAACTGAACTATCATTTGCTGGACATTACTATATCCAGGCACTGTTCCAAAACTTAATGCGCGTCTAGTCTTCCTGACAACCTGATGAAGTAAGTGATTTTAAACTCCTTTTTAAAAGAATATAAGGGCTCACAGAGAGGTAAAGAAACCTTTCCAAGGTCACACTGCTGGTATATGGCTAAGCAGTGAGACAGATACCAAAGCTGGCTCTTAACCAAATATGACTGCTACTGTCAGAAGTTTAGATTTTTACAATCTAATGTGACATATCTCATTTAGTTATCATTTGCTTGATTAGTAGCCTAATGTTGAACATCTTTTCAAATAATTATTAAACATTTTGTTTTCTCTTTTGTGAACTGACAAAACATACATTCACCACTTACCTAGCATTCACATAAGAACTTACCAGAACCAGTAAGAACTAAACTGTCTTGAAGGTGCTATCAACAGAAATATATCCACTATTGGCAGCAACAAAGTAATAAGCATTATAAATTCCAAGAAATCAACTAACCTTTGCCTACTTTTGGATCTGGTTGTTTGTCTTTTCTTTATGAAAGGAGTTCTTTATATATTCTGGATATAAGACTTCTGCTGATTAGATGCATTGTAAATATCCTCTCTCAGTCTGATGCTGGTCTTTTGTTTTAAATAAGATTTAGTTAATGCAAACATATGAGGGCATTCCGGATGGCTTGGCGGTTTAGCGCCACCTTCAGCCCAGGGCGTGATCCTGGGGACCAGGATCAAGTCCCACGTCAGGCTCCCTGCATGGAACCTGCTTCTCCCTCTGCCTCTGTCTGTGCCTTTCTCATGAATAAATAAATAAAAATCTTAAAAAAAAATGCAAACATATGATGCAATTTAGGATTTTGTATTTTATGAAATCCTTTCTTTACTCAAGATAATAAAGACATTCTCTTTATAGTATCTTCTCAGTTTTAAAGTTTTACATTTGGATTATTAAAATACCTCTGGACAGCCTGCTTCTCCCTTTCCCTCTGCTTGTGCTTTCTCTCTCCCAAATACATAAACAAATCTTTTTAAAAAAGTAAATAACGGGATGCCTGGGTGGCTTAGTGGTTGAATGCCTGCCTTCGGCTCAGGGCATGATCCTGGAGTTCCGGGATTGAGTCCCACATTGGGCTCCCTGCATGGAGCCTGCTTTTCTCTCTGCCTGTGTCTCTGTCTCTCTCTGTGTGTATGTCTCATGAATAAATAAATACAATCTTTTTTAAAAAAAAAAAGTAAATAAAATACGTCTGGATTTATGTTCCTATTCTGTTCAGTAGACTTATCGGACTAGTCCCTTACCAAGACCACACTATTCTGATTACTACAGAGGCAAGTTCTGCAAATCTTGCTGTTCTATACTGCCCCCTTCAAGGATTCTTTTTCAGTGTAGCCTTAGCCATTTTTGCCTCTTTACCATATGAAATTTAGGATAAGCTTGCAAAATCATTTTTTTAAAATCCTTTTGAATTTTTGATTGGTATTCCCTTGAATCAAAACCTTATTTGGGGAGGGGCATCTGGCTGGCTCAGTCAGAATAGCATGTGTGACTCCTGATCTCGGGGTCATGAGTTCAAGCCCCATTTGGGTATAGAGATTTAATAAGTAAAACTTGAAAAAATTTAAAAACTAAAATGAGGGCAGCCCGGGTGGCTCAGCGGTTTAGTGCCTGCCTTTGGCCCAGGGCGTGATTCTGGATACCCGGGATCGAATCCCATGTTGGGCTCCCTGCATGAAGCCTGCTTCTCCCTCTGCCTGTGTCTCTGCCCCTCTCTCTCTCTCTCATGAATAAATAAATAAAATCTTAAAAAAAAAAAAATGAAATAAAATAAAACCTTATTTGGGGAAAATTAACTTCCTTATGATAGCAAGTCTTTCGATCCATGAACATGGTACTCTCTGTTTATTCAGGTCTTACAATATGTTTACTACACAAGACTAACATATTTCTTATTTAGATACTTCCCAGATATGCTACAGTTTTTTATGGCTATGTGAATAGGATCTTTTTAAAAATATGCATTTAATAAACAGCTATTGCTAGCTAATGTACAGGAATGTGGCTAACATTTGTATTAGGTTGAATCATATGAAATGACTGATATTTGACCATTTTTATCGACAAATAATGTTAATTTCATATGGTTCAACCACGAAATTGCTGAACTTCTATTAGCTCTAATAATTTGTCAATTTTCTTGAATTTTCTATGAATAACCACATTTTCAAATACAGACAGCTTTGTCCTCTCTTTACTATCTATATCTTTTATTTCTTTTTCTTGTTTTTGGCATTCGCCAGGAACTCCAGTTTATTACTAAATAGAAAGATGATAGTAGGTACCATGCCCTGTTTCTATCATTAGAAGGAATGGGTCCACAGTTTTAGTATTAAGTATGATATCTATCATAGGGAGTTTTGCTTAACTTTGGGTTAAGGAAGTTCCCTTTTATTTCTAGTTTGGTGAAAAGGAAATTTTAATCAGACTAAATATTAAACTTCATCTAATATTTTCTTCTGAAATTAAGAAAATTATATGACCATACCTTCTTAAAAATTAATTTGTTGGATTATGTCTGTGGTGGATTTTCTGATATTGAACCATCCTTGCATACAATGATAAACCATTTGGTCATAATGTTTTATTTTGCATTTTAATATAATGATACATTTTTTTAAAGATTTTATTCATTTATTCATGAGACAGAGAGAGAGAGAGAGAGAAAGAGAGAGGCAGGAACACAGGGAGAGGGAGAAGCAGGCTCCATATAAAGAGTCCGACATGGGACTTGATCCCGGGACTTCAGGATCACGCCCTGGTCTGAAGGTAGGCACCAAACCACTGAGCCACCCAGGGATCCACTATAATGATATTTAATCTGTTAATATTTCATTTAGAATTTTCACATCCATATTCAGAAATGTGATTAGTTTTTCATTTTCTTCTATTACCCTTCTCTGTTTTTATAACAAAATTACTCTAACCTCAAAAAATGAGATGGGTAGCTTTACTTCTTTATCTCTTCTCTGAAACAGTTTAATTCCTCCATGGTTTATCTGTTCCATGAAGGTCTAGTAAAACTTACCTGTACAGCTGTCTCTTCTTGGCACTTTTTAGGACTGTTTTTGTGGTGGATATAGCTAAGTTCAAAGCAAGACTCATTATTTCCTCCCAGTGATCACAGGTCTTCAAACTTTGGGGAAGTCTGTCTCGGTAATCCAGTGTCTATTTTTACCCCTGCAGAAAATCTTTGTTTTATACTTTCAAAAGTATTCAAGTAAATAGTAAGTTCATGGTAGAAAAGAGATAACAGTAAACAGATCTGCAAGCAATTAATATTTTTGAAAGCAGTATACACACCAGTGCTAGCTAGCCAGGAGATTCTAATACACTGATACTACTTTTAAAGGCCAACTGACCTTCAGAGTATAACAGGAAACTCCAAACAGTAACTATATTATGGCTACAAAAAGTGATGCTAGTATTTTTGAAGTAAACTGATTATTCCCCTTCACCACTATCCCTTCTGAATCCACTAGCCTTCCAAAATCCAGATTAACATTAACCATTGCTCCAAACAACAAAAACCCACAACTACCACGTTTAACAGCTTGCCACTATCTGTATGATAAAGTCCAAGTCCCTTAGCCAGAATTTTATAAGTATTTCAAACAATCTGACCCCAAGGTAGCTTCTAATATTATCTCAAACCCTTTCTTTGTATGCAAACAACCAGTCAGACTGGTCTGCTCACCATTTACTCAGAATCCTGGTAATACTCACTTCCTTGGAATACTATCCTGTCTGCTCTATACTTAGCTTTTTCCTGACAACGTCACTGCATACTGAATCTCTCCGTCAAAGAACACCTCTCATTGCCCACAACCTCAGCTGTTTATCTAGTTTCCTAACCATACTCCAAGATTCTTAAGGCAAAGAATGCACCACTTTTTACCACTTCTTACCCACAACTCTTCATATAAAGAAAAACTAAGAACTTGATCCTAAATCTTCCCTGGGCATCTTTTACTCATGTTAGTTGCTTGTCTCTTTAATCCTAGGTAGAACTCCATCACTTTGACAGATAAGCTGAACTGTTCTCTACTACACAGAGATGATTATCTTTTGAAGTTCTATGATAACTGCTCACATCACTGATTCTTCCTAGTTCTAGTTCCTTTGCAGAACATTTTATAGGACTGTCACACTTTTATCACTACATATGTATGTACTGGTAAATGCCTACATCTTAAACAAAATTGGGTACATGCTGTCAAAAAAGTCCACTGTTTAAAAAGAGCTTTCTAGATAGTTCACATATACTGCATATTTCTTGCAAGAGAGAAAACAAGCACAGTAAGAATGTCCTTTTTTTTTTTTTAATTTTATTTATTCATGAGAGACAGAGAGAGAGGCAGAGACATAGGCAGAGGGAGAAACAGGCTTCATGCAGGGAGCCCGACATGGGACTTGATCCCGGGTCTCCAGAATCAGGCCCTTGGGCTGAAGGTGGCGCTAAACTGCTGAGCCACCCAGGCTGCCCCAAGAATGTCATTTTTGATAGCTCCCAACAAAGTGACATATTTGAAAGAAGTTAGTTTCTTTCACCTAGAAACTCACTGCTATTACAGGGACTGTGTTGTTCACAGATACCAGCTTCCTGAAAGGGCATTTCTGGCAACAAATATTTTATCACTACAAATTAATTCAGTTAATACATATTATTGGGATTCCACCTGGGATGTACCAAGAAATATGCTTTAGGCACAGAAAACAGTCAAAACAGGATTAGCAACATTATAAAATATTAATTAACTCAAATGATGGACTATTCTGATGTCTTAGAACACTAGAATAAACATAATTCATTATTTTTAATTCTTTTTGATTAAAGATCATGTGGTACTTCTAGTCACCTTTCCTTTTTTTTTTTTCTTTTTAAGGATTTTATTTATTTATTCATGAGAGACACCGAGAGATAGAGAGGCAGAGACACAGGCAGAGGGAGAAGCAGGCTCCATGCAGGGAACCTGACTCAATCCTGGGGCCCCAGGATCACGCCCTGGGCTGAAGGCAGACGCTCAACCTCTGAGCCACCCAAGCATCCCTAGTCACCTTTTCTGACACTCTTTTTTTAAGGGAAAGGGGTTGGAGGTTCCTTATGAAAAATTCAGATCTATGTTTAGGGAGGTAAATTTGTTTATTGAAGATGCTTCCTTATTAATTCTTATAGCTGAAATAAATGATTAATAACTTAAGAGTTACAAAAGGTGATAAAATGCTTAAGCACCAATGTACAACACTGCTCTAAAGGTTGTTCCATACTCTAACAATATAAGGTTTTAGAAAGTGACTCCAGTTTGAAATGTGGAAAGAAGTATAAAAAATTCCACATGAAAAACATAGCAAGGCTTGTCTCTCATTTTTTCTCATTGGTTTGACTGAGAATTTCCTTATACCTGCCATACATCACAGGTGAGAATCTGGGCTCAAATAAGACAGATGTGGACAAGATTATCAAAGTATGGGTTTAAGGAAAATAAGAAACAGTAGCAGGACTTCTATATACTACTAGGGGCCAAGTGATAAAGAGTAGGCTAACAGTTAAACTGGAAAACATTTATTAACCTGGTCCAAAACTGCAGTGTCTGATTTCAAAACGGTCTTGGAAGTGTCTCCTAAAAACCTATTGTAGAATTGTACCTTCTTCACAAAACACTGTCAGTGATGTAAAATGAGACAAGACTAGAAAAGTATGTTAGCAGGTATACTAACATATTAACAAACAGGGATTTATTTTTGTTCCAAAGATTTTATTTAATTGAGAGAGAAAGAGAGCTAGAATGGGAGTGAGGGAGAGAGGCAGAGGGAGAAGGAGAAGCAGACTTCCCTCTGGGCAGGGAACCCAACATGGGGTTCCATCCCAGGACCCTGGGATCATGACCCGAGCTGAAGGCAGATGTTTAACTGAGCCACCCAGGTGCCCCAACAAACAGGGCTTTAAAGTCAAATGCTCACATGTTTAAATAGCTAAAAATACTGAAACACACATGCCCATCACTAGGAAGACATCAATGTGGGCAACTAAAAGAAATATGTCTTATCTTAAAGTCTTCATGAGTTTCTCTATAGAATAGGGCATTCTTAGATTTTCCATGTCTTTGAGATGTCTGGCCCTTTGAGTCCCAAATTTATAACTATCTACTTCATTCCTGCTTTACCTTTACCTCACTCTAACATAACATCAAATACTATACAAGAAGGCTCCCAGGCTATTGACAAAATGTGAACAATGATTATATGATAGTAACAATAGTAATTATTAAGATACACCAAGGATCAAGTATTTTTCACAACTCTTCTGGGCCCGAAACAGCAATATACCATTATTCCCATTTGATATATCCTTATATATCAAAGGCTTGTGTGTACACAGGCTTATAAAGGCTTATATCCTTGTATACAAGGATATCCTTATATATCCTGAGGCTTTCTTATATGTTAAATAACTTCGTTAAGAACATATAGTTAGAAAAGAATTCAACCAGGATTCAAAAGTAGTACTGCCTATCTTCAAGTTTTGTAACATCTGACTGTATCCAAGATATAGGAAGGAAAAAAGGTAATGCAACAGTAGTGATAGGCAGAGGGTGGCAAGGGAAAGAAGTGGTGGCTATTCTTGGGGAGGTGCACCATTCTGAGACCAAACCACCACTAAAATCTTCGATCTAAGTCTTTACCCACCATCAAGGGCGCAATCCTTAGGTTGGAGCACACAGCTTACCACAGGATTGCTATGTCTTACACTTACTTGGTATCTCCCAGAGTGGCAAAGGCTTAGCAGTACCTTATGGATGAGCTGATGAATAGATGGAAGGAGACAAACACATATTTAGAATGCAAAGGAGGTTTTAGCCAGGTCAGAGAAATGCTTGTGCCATTAACATGTCCATTACAGGGATGCCTGGGTGGCCCAGTGGTTGAGCATTTGCCTTTGGCTCAAGTTGTAATCCCGGGGTCCTGGGATTGAGTCCCACATCAGGCTCCCCACAGGGAGCCTGCTTCACCCTCTGCCTCTGTCTCTGCCTTTCTGTGTCTCTCATGAATAAATAATATCTTTTTAAAAAATGTCCATTACATGATTGTGAAGCACAGTCATGAAAGCCAACTTGACTGCAATTTATTTTTGCTAGGTTATTCACGTGTGGAAAATGGCAGGCATTAGGATATACACACAACTATTGTTTTAAGAATCAGAGAATGCAAGTTAACAAAATATAGGAAGAGTTTACAAAATGATATAAATTGAACAGGTAGGAAGCAAATTAACAAAAGTAGACAGGAAGTGACAGGCAGCTGAGAAAGAAGGTTTTTTGGCTCATAGAGAACACTAAGTCTGTCTTTATAAAACAGTACCCAAAAGACCTGAAATAAGACACCTTGACCAGCAGATATGCAGTTTTTCCTGTTAAAATCAAACAAAACCACTTCCATTCTCTGATCTCCCCATTTCCATGATGAGTAGTACCATCACTTTCCCATATATCTAGGGTTGAAAAGTTCTGTCTCATCAAGGATACCTTCCTTTCTCTTTACATTCTATGCACTCACATTAATAAGCCAAACACCCATAATTTAAAAATGCTCCATCATGATGGTGGAAGTAATGTCTACCCAATCTACTCAAAAAGCCCTTCCCAAAAGTAAATGCTCCAAAAATGTCCACAGCACCTTAATATTTTCCGCTTAACATTTAAGACTTTAACCACCTGACCCCTCTATTTCTGATACTATTTCTGAGTATCTTCGTAGGCTTCCTCCAATGTAGACAAATTAAACTATTCATTGCCTCCCAAACATACTAACACACCTTTGCCTTCTCACCTTTGCTTATACTGTACTCCTCCTCTAGGAAAGGTCTCTATACTCTTTTCTGTTCATTTATTCATTCAGTAAATAATTTGAATAACTATTAGGTATTCTGTTGGCCCTGGAAACATAGTGAAAAAAGGCACGTCCTTGTCTTCAGGGAGCTTACCACCTACAGAGGCTTATTATTCTAGGTTCAAGATTTATGTCCTGGGCAGCCCGGGTAGCTCAGAGGTTTAGCGCCACCTTCAGTCCAGGGCCTAATTCTGGAGACCTGGGATCGAGTCCCACATCCGGGTCCCTGCATGGAGCCTGCTTCTCCCTCTGCCTATGTCTCTGCCTCTCTCTCTCCCTGTGTCTTTCTCATGAATAAATAAATAAAATCTTTAAAAAAAAAGATTTATGTACTTATGAAGTCCTACTCTAGGTTCCTATTGCATTTTTAGCTGAGCACTTATTACAGTCTACCAAATACAGGTACTTTTAATTTATAAATCTTGTATTGGCCAGAATATCTATCAATTACTTTAGGGCAGCTTCTATTTCTTCATATTACTAATGCAAAGCAAGACACCTTTAAAATAAAAAGAGGGAATGGAGGGAATGATATCAGCAAAACAGGAGACTAGGAAGTTACAGGCCCTCATTCCTCAACAGAGAAACTGAGTTCATAACATATGGATCAGAACACCTAGGTGAGAATTCCAGAGACCAACTGAGAAGCTATAACATCCAAGTCATTGTAAAACCAGGAGATTTCAGCAAAAGGGGAAGAGAAATTTGTTGTATTCACGTGCCCATTCATATCCCTCTCTCTACACAGCAGAGCATGGAACAACTATGAGGAAAGATCCTCAACAAGGACTCCTTTCTCTGGGCCAAAATAAGAGTGGACAATGCACCCAACATTCTGGCTCATCTGAGGGTTCCCTGAATGAGAGATTTCTGTCTCACCAGACACAGCACTGACCAAACTGGAGTCAGAGTTTGGGAGCCATTGAAAAGACAGAGGTAAATGGTTATGTTTGAGGTACAGTTCTGTAGGCAGACATTAGGGGGAGCAAGAAATCAGAAAAGGTTTCAGGGATCCTAGAACCAGCTGCACTAATTGGTGAAGGTCCTTCCCTACACAAATCTAGTACACAAAGACTGAGATAGGTGGTTGTTTTATCAAATGTTAAAATCTCAGTAAAAAATTACAAGGCAGACAAAGAAAAAGTGAAACGCCCCAACAAAAGGCCATTAACCAAACTGTAGAAACAAACTCTAAACAGATGCACATCTATGAACTACTTGATGAAAAATTTATAATAACTCATAAAGATGTTCAATGAGGAGGTATCTGGGTAGCTCAGTTGGTGAAGTGTTCAACTCTTGATTTTGGCTCAGGTCATGATCTCAGGGTTTTGAGACTGAGCCCCATTGTCAGGCTTCTGGCTGGATGTGGAGCCTGCTTAAGATTCTCTCTCTCTCCTCCTCCTCCTCCCTCTGCCCTCCACTCCTGCTCTCTCTCTCTCAAAAAAAAAAAAAAATGTTCAATGAGCTAAAAGAGAAAACAGACAACTAAATGAACTCAGAACAATAATGCATAAAAAAAAAGGAATATCAAAGAGATGGAAACTATGAAAAACAGAAATTCTAGGGTACCTGTGTGGCTAAGTCAGTTAAGGGTCTGCCTTCAGCTCAGGTCATGATCCTAGGGTCCTGGGATTGAGCCCTCCCTGCTCAGCATGGAGCCTGTTTCTCCCTCTCCCTCTGCCTGCCACTCCCCCTGCTTGGTGCTCACTCTCTAATAAATAAATAAAATCTTAAAAAACAAAATAAAAACCAAATTCTGGAGCTGAGGGGGTGCCTGGGTGACCCAGTCATTAAGCAGCTGACTTTAGCTCAGGTCATGATCTCAAGATCCTGGAATCAAGCCCTGTACTGGGCTTCCCACTCAGCAGGGAATCTGCTTATCCCTCTCCCTCTCTCTCTGCCCCTCCCCAGTTTGCGCTCTAATAAATAAAATCTTTTTTTTTTAATGAATAAAATCTTTACAAAAATTTAAAAAAAGAAATCCTGGAGCTGAAAAATATAATAACTGAATTGAAAGAAGTCATTAGAGGGGTTTAACAGCAGATGTGATAAAGCAGAAGAAAAAAATCAGCAAACCTGCATAGGTCATTTGAAATTAAGTCAGAGACACAAGAAAGAAAAAAGAATGAAGAAAAGTGAAGAGAGACTTAGGGACTTATAGGACACTATTAAGAGGACCAACGTAAACATTATGGAATCTCAGAAAGAACAGAGAAAGAGAAAAAGGTAGAGAGCATATTTGAAGAAATAATGGCTGAAAACATCACAAATCTGAGGAAAGATATGGACATATCTTCAAAAAGTACAAAAGATTCCAACTAAGATAAATCCAAGGAGAACCACAGCAAGATACATCACATTGTTCAAAGCAACAAAAGAAAATCTATTTGTGGGAATCCCTGGGTGGCTCAGCGGTTTGGTGCCTGCCTTTGGCCCAGGGCGTGATCCTAGGGTCCCAGGATCGAGTCCCACGTCGGGCTCCCTGTATGGAGCCTGCCTCTCCCTCTGCCTGTGTCTCTGCCTCTCTCTTTCTATGTCTATCATAAATAAATAAAATATTTAAAAAAAGAAAATCTATTTGTCACATACAAGTGAGCTTCCATATGATTGATTAACAATGATTTCTCAGCAGAAACTTTGTAGGCTAAAAGAGAATGAGAGGCTATATTCAAAGTGTTGAAAGAAAAAAAAAATCTGTCAACCAAACATACAGCAAGATTATCCTTCAAAAATAAAGGTGTAATTAAGACTCTCAGATAAGAAAAGCTGAGGGAAAGAGTTCATTACCACTAGTCCTGCTCTACAAGAAATGCTAAATGGAATCCTTAGAAAGAAAAAGGTAACAGACGATAACACAAAAACATATAAAAATATAAAGTTCTCCAGTAGAAGTAAATACATGGACAAATATAGTAACCTGTACTACAGTAATTTTTGGTGGATAGAATTTAAATGATAAAAACATTTAAAAACTCTATCAATTTGTTAGTGGGTATCCAATATATGAGGATGTAATTTCTAACATCAATAACAAAGTATGGGGATGCCTGGGTGCCTTAGTCAGTTAAGTGTCCAACTCTTGATCTCAGCTCAGGTCTTGTCCTGGGGGTTGTGAGTTCAGGCCCTGTGCAGGGCACCACCTGGCTGGGCATGGATACTACTTAAAAATGAAAAACATAAAGTGTGGGGAGCTATAGAGAAGTAGAGTTTCTGTATGCAGTTGATGTTATCAGTTTAAAAAGAATGCTATAGCTTTGAGATGTTTTATGTAATTGTAACGGTAACCACAAAGACAATATAAAATATACACAAAAGGAAATGAAATAGGAATAAAAACATCAATACAAAAAATCAACAAAACACAAAGAAGGTAATAAGAAAGGAAATGAGGTACAAAAAAACTCTCTAGGACCTACAGAAAGCATTAAAAAAAGGGCAATAGTGAGTCCTTTATTATCATAATTATGTTCAGTGTGAATGGATTAAACTACCCAAAATCAAAAGACTCCCTGTTTTTAGGCAATCTGTGTTTAAAGATTTTCGAAACCTTAAAAAACAGGATCTAACTATATGCTGTCTACAAGAGATTCACTTTAGATCTAAGAACACACAGAGACTGAAAGAACAAAGGAAGGGGAAAAAATTTCATGTAAATGACAACCAAAAGAGAACAGGGGCTGTTATACTAATATCAGACAGAATAAACTTTAAATCAAAAACTGTTACCAAGAGGCTGGCTGGCTGGCTCAGTTTGAAGAGCATGCGACTCTTGATCTCGAGGTGGTATGAGTCCCATGTGGGACATAGAGATTACTCAAATAAATAAAATAAAATAAATAAAATAAATAATAAAATAAAATAAAATAAAATAAAAACAAGAGACAAAGAAGGACATTATAAATGACAAAAAGGAAAAAAGTCAATTCACCAAGATTTAGCAATTATAAACATTTACGCACCAAACCTCAGACTCCTAAATATATGAAGCAAATTTTGACAGACTGACTGTAATACAACAGACAGCAACACAATGAGATGCTTCAACACTCCACTTTCAATAATGAATAGAACAACCAAAGAGAAGATCAGTAGGGAAATAGAGAACTTGAACATTATAAACCAACTGAACCTAACAGACAAAATACACTCTACCCAACAATAGAATATACATTCTTCTCAAGTGCACATGGAACATTCTCTAAGAATAAAATCCATGTCAAGCCACAAAACGAGTCTTTACAAATTCAAGAAGACTGGAATTATGCAAAGTATCCTTTCCAACACAATGAAATAAAACTAGAAGTCAATAACACAAAGGAAATTGGAAAATCTTCAAATATGTGGAAATTAAACAGCACTCCTAAATAACCAAGCGGTCAAAGAAGTCACAAGGGAACTTAGAAAATACCTTGAGACAAATGAAAATGAAAAAACAACATAACACAACTATGGGATCCAGTGAAAACAGTGCTTTTAAAAGTAAAGTTTATGGGCGGCCCTGGTGGCTCAGCGGTTTGGCGCCGCCTTCAGCCCAGGGAGTGATCCCGGAAACCTGGGATCGAATCCCACATCAGGCTCCTGGTGCATGGAGCCTGTTTCTCCCTCTGCCTATGTCTCTGCCTCTCTCTCTCTCTCTGTGACTATCATAAATAAATAAAAATTAAAAAAAAAAAAAACAAAAAACAAAAACAGAACAGGAAAAGGAAAGTAAATGAAACTAAGAGTAGGTTTTTTGAAAAGATCAACAAAACTGACAAACCCTTACATAAACTAATTAGGAAAAAAAGAGAAGACTCAGATAATTAAAATCGGAAATGAAAGGGAAAATTACAGCCAACTCCACAGAAATAAGAAAGATTTTAAGAGATTACTATAAACTACATACCAACAAATTGGATAACTTCAAAGAAATGGATACATTATTTTTTTTAAGATTTTATTTATTTATTCACGAGAGACACAGAGAGAGAGGCAGAGACACAGGCAGAGGGAGAAGTAGGCTCCATGCAGGGAGCCTGACGTGGGACTTGATCCGGGATCTCCAGGATCACACCCCAGGCTACAGGTGGCACTAAACCGCTGCGCCACCGGGGCTGCCCTGGATACATTATTAAAAACACAATCTAGCAATCTACACAAGACTGAATCATGAAGAAATAGAAAATCTGAAAAGACTGATAACCAGTAAGGAAATTGAATCTGAAATAAAAATCCTCCCAATGGAATATAGTCAATGGTATTGTTGGTTGTTTTTTAACATTCTTTTCTTTTTTAAAATATTTTATTCATTTATTTGAGAGGGAGAGCACAAGTGAGGGGGTGGGGAGAGGGAGAAGCAGGCTCCTGACTGAGCAGGGTGTCCAATGTGAGGCTGGATCCCGGGCCCTAAGATCATGACCTGAGATGAAGGCAAACACTTAAATGAGCCACCCAGGTGCACCTAGTCAATGGTATTGTAATAGCATTGTATGGTAACAGGTGGTAGCTACACTTGTGTGAGAACAGCATAACTTACAGACTTGTTGAATCACTATGCTGTATACCTAAACTGATGTAATATTGTATGCCAACTATACATCAATAAAAACAAACAACCTCCCAAAACAGAAAAGCCCAAGACCAAATAGTTTTATTGGAATAGACACAAATACATGAGAAGACATATCATATTCATTAGAAAACAATATTGTTAAGATGTCCACACTACCCAAAGTGATCTACAGATTCAACAAAATCCTTATCAAAACCCAATGGCATTTTTGGCAGAAATATCATCCTAAAATTCATATGGAATCAAGGAACTCCAGAAAACCAAAATGATTTTCAAAAAGAACAAAGTTGGAGGATTCATACTTTCTCATTTCAAACTGTTACAAAGCTTCAGTAATCAAAACAGTGTCATACTGTCATAAAGACAAATAGAACAACAGATTAGGACTGAGAGCCCAGAAATAAACCCTTGTTTTATGGTCAAATGATCTTTGACAAGGATGCTAAGATCACTCCATGAGGAAAGGATAGTCTCTTCAACAAATGATACTGGGAAAACTGGATATCCATGGGCAAAGGAATGAAGTTAGATCTTTATCTTATACCACAGACAAAAATTAACTCAAAATGGATTAAAGACCTAAAACTATACCACTCCTAGTATATAGGGGAAAAGCTTCATAGCATTGGACTTGGAAATGATTTCTTAGATATGACACCAAAAGCACAGGCAACAAAAGCAAAAATAGACAAACATACAAGTTTGAATACATCAAACTTAAAAATTTTGTGCATCAAAGGATACAATCAGCAGAGTGAAAAAACCTACAGAATGAGAAAAATACTTGCAAATCACATATTTGATTAGGGATATGTCAGGCTATATAAGAACTCCTACGATTCAACAACAAAAAATCAAATAACCCAACTGCAAAATGGGCAAAGTATTTGGATAGATATTTCTCCAAAGATGATATATACAAATAAATGGCTAACAAGAATCTGAAAAGACACTCAACATCACTAATCAGAGGAATGTCCACTGACAGATGTATAGATAAACTATAGTATATACACACAATGGAATATTAGCCTCATAAAGGAAGATATTCTAACACATGCTATGATATGGACTAATCTTGAGGATTAAGGCTAAGTGAGATAAGCCAGTCACAAAAAAGACAAATACTGTATGATTCCATCTAAAGGATCTATCAAAGTCATAGAAACAGAAAGCATAATGGTGGTTACCAGGTGTTAGGGAAAGAGTGAAAAGAGGAGTTGTTGCTTACTGGGTACAAAGTTTTAGATCTGCAAGATGAAAAAATTCTGAAGATCTGTTTCACAACAATGCAAATATGCCTCACACTAACGAAATATACACTTTAAAATGGTTAAGATGGTAAATTTCATATATTTTTTACCTCATAAAAAAACAAAATAAAAAAGCATTATAATATTTGTTCAACACAAATAAGACTCATGACTTCAGAGTTTACAATCTCATATGGAAGATAAGGAACAAACACATAAAACCTAGATAGGTAAAGGCATCCCAGGTTGCCAACACAAACACCAAAAACTTACTAAGAAGCAGGATAAATACTAGTATTACCTGAACATGCTTCTAATTAATACGATCAAAACATCATTTGGGAAATCACTCTACTCCAAGGTAATTTTTCTTCTAAACCATTAGGATCTACACTTACCAGTTCAGATGAATGAATTCCCCAACTACTAATCTTCAGACCAATAATCTCTTTGGCTAGGGTAAAATTGCTATTTGCTTTGTTCTTAGGAAACTGTTATTAGTAGATTATATCTCACAGCATTCTTGGTGTTAAATGCCCTTTTTTTAATGCCCTTTTTGTAATGGTAATGATAACAGATGGTAGTTTGGGTTGGTGTGTTGGTGTGTGTGTGTGCATGCACATGCAGATGTGTATTTTACAGATCTGTGAAATTTTTAAAATCTGAGAACCACTGTTTTAGATAAAGTTCTCTTAATACAAAGCTTTGGAGAGCCTTTTAACCTTATGACTCTGACTCTAAAATGTTATAGTTAGAGAAATAGGCTTCTTATAGTAATTGCCAGCATGGGTATTGGGTCTTATGCTATTGTTTTCTTTTGGAGAGTACTATTCTTTATTAAAATTACTTTTATTATTTCATTTTCTGCTTCCCATAACTCTGAAAAAATAGTTTGGTAGATATTTTTCACGTGGCATGTATAAATAGAGAGGCAATATAACATAATGCTGAAAGGTCAGGCCAAGTTGCCTGGGTGGGAATTCAAGCTCTGTCCTTATTAGTTATCTATGGCCTTGGGCAAATCATCTCTTTGGGTCTTAATTTCCTTATCCATAATATGAGAACAATAATAGTTTCTACTTCGTAGGGTTTTTCTAAGGATTAAATGAGTTAATATGTAAAATGCCTGGCACAGAGTTAGAACTCTAGAAATGGCTGTCAACATAGAGAGTAATCCTGTGACTTGCTCCAGATCACAAGCTGACGCTGCCAACCAAGTGTGGACTATGACTAGCCTGCTCTCTACTAAGATCTTTCACTCGATTCCCACATACTCCCTTTTCCCTTTGGCCAAATATTATAAAGGTAATGCAGAGGTATTTTGGGGCAAATTATTATTCTGGGCTCTTATTAGTTACCTCTTCAAGTAGAATCCAACTAGTTTGTCCCTCAAAATCTGATCCTGCCATTTTACTGCTATAAGTTTGTTTACAATTTAAAACTATCTTCATTCTGACCCCTTTTTGCCTGCATAAATTGAAGCTTGACACACTTAAGGCTTTAAGAACTTGTAATATTAATAAGCTCCCCCACTTTCAGTAGCCTCTCTCTCAAGCATGCTTTCTAAAATTCTCTGCTTTGCATTCCTAAGTAGCTGGTGTGTGATGAGCTGAACAGAGATAATTCAAGCAGAATAGGAAAAAGAAACACTTTGAAGACACACTAACGCAAAACTTCAAATGATATAGCACCGCTGGGAACTCAGAAAAATCACAGTGACAGATCAACCTAGGGAGCATGGATGAGCACCTGGAATATTTCTTTCTGAAGAGAGGAGAGCAGGTGCAAATTGTGCTAAACTTAGTACATCGAGTATGCAGCTATGAATCCCTGACCAGTATGGGCAGCTGGTGGGGACCCTCTAAGGAGATGGCAATGACTGGTCAGTGGTTGTCATCTTCAGCTACAAAAGCTAAAGTGTGGCTCCCTACATCTGCATCCTTCAACTGGTTATTTATTTCAGTGCTAAAATAATGGTTGGCCTTGAAGCATATTTACCCATTTGCATAAAAAATAAAAACAGAATCATATACAAAGGGAAAATACATAATGGGCTTAATAAAATTTATATTGACATCTGACAGGTTCTCTCTTTTCAATCCTCTTTGTACCTTAGTGAAGAAAAGTCTCTTAGAAATCTGAGAACCCTACTTAGGTAAGTGTTTTTAAAGTCTAGAAGTGAGAATTTTTGTTTTTTTCTCTGAGTAGCCACTTTGCCTCCATAGGGCCATGTGCTTCAAAAGTAGATGACCTCAGCATTATCCAGAGGTGGGCCCTGAGAAGTGTCAGCCCATTTGTGCATGGTACTCCCTGGCAATCCATGGTCACTAGGCCAGCAGCAGGCATGTGGCCAATGCTTGCCAATCAAATTTAATGGAAGAGCATAATGCACACGTAGAGTAGAAGTATCATCTTAGTGTGGCCATCTATTGGTCATCTCTCTCACATTAGTTGAGATTTTCCTGGGGCTTTTTTTGTAGGCTAAATAATTTTATATTCTACCCTAAACATTTTCAATATTGTGAGACTCTGCATCTTGTTTATACCCTATGGAAAATGTTGATATTTTTACTTTAGCAGCCTGGTTGGATTCTGGTCCCAAGTTCCAACCAACCTTCTGCAGTGTATGACTTAAATGTCATTTCCACATTCAAAGCCTTTGCAAAGCTATTCAGATATATCTGGCAGGAGCGCAACCCAGTGGCCAGTCTAGAACCTAGACAGGAATTCTCATAGCTCAATACTCAAAAGTCGGCTGTTTGGGAATAGCTTCATGCATGTGACAATTGGGGGTGTGCCCAGGAGATCACAAACAATCTTATGGGGTTACTTTCCTATGCTCCTCCCTCTCCACTGTCTTCTAGGTACCTCTCAGGCTCTTGGAGCTCCCCTTTACTGTCTTGCAGCCAGAAATCTGGGGCTTTTGTTATCTCATTCTACCACATAATTTGGGAGCTGGGCAGCAGAAAAACAGAGAAAGGAAAAAAGTAATGGGAGTTCACCCCACATTTTTAGGTCTATAGCTTCTCCAAATGGAGAGAAAGGTTCCCCTCCCTTAGAATTTTAGGCATCTGTAAGCCCCTGTTGCTGACATGGCCAGCACCAACACAAGATTTCCTGGGGGTTGGGGCACAAGAGAATGATAGAAAAACTTTTAAAGGGGGCAGTTTCTACCATTCTCTCTTAGCGCTAGGAGTCTCCTTTTCCACTTGAGTCAGAACTAGAGGGTTTATCCTAGCACCCAATTCCAGGTTTGGGCTGCACCAAGTCCAGGCAGGGGACATGAGAAATAAAAAGGGAAACTCCCAGCTGGATGGTGGTTAATTCAAATTCTGGTCTTCTCTAATCTACCTGCTACTGCTGATTTCTCAGAGTCCTTGAGTTGCTATTCAATGTGTTCTACCCAAGTTTTTAGCTGCATTCAGCGGGAGAGACTGGGTGGATATACGGGATGGAGTGTATATACTAGTGGAGTGTTATATAAAAATCACATTTTCTCATAAAATAATAGAAAATCCTTAATTCCACAAATATTTTTTTATATGAGGTTCAAGTAAGCTTTGAAGTTAGGAAAAAATAAAGTAGGGGCACCTGGGTGGTTCAGTTGGTTAAGTGTCTGCCTTCAGTTCAGGTCATGATCTCAGGGTACCGGGATCAAGTCCCGGGATCAAGTCACGGGTCAGGCTTCCTGCTCCCTCTGCCCCTCCCCACTGCTTGTGCTTTCTTTCTCTCTTGCTCTCAAATAAATAAAATCTTAAAAACAAACAAACAAAAAAGAAAGTAACTTGGCTTAAAGAAAAATATTAAGTAACTACAAATTTTACCTATGTGTGACAAAAATCATGACAGTGGTATACAAATGTCATAAGTTTAAGTAATGCTGTTCTACAGGATAGAAGCCACTGTATTTTTTGTAAAGATTTTATTTATTTATTTGAGAGAAAGTGCATGTGGGCACATGCCTGCACGCACAAGCAGGGAGGGTGGAGTGGGGAGCAGGCTCACTGCTGAGCAGGGAGCTGGACACGGGGCTTGATCCCAGGACCCTGGGATCATAAACCTCAGTCAAGGCAGATGCTGAACGAACTACTCCACCCAAGTGCCCCAGAAGCCACTGTATATAGTTCTCTTTATTTAACAGTATTACTAATTTAAATTATGAATTAATATAAAATCAACTACACATGAACCTGCTTATACTATTTGCTTTCTGTTAACTGACCCTATAGTTGTTTCTTTCTGGCTATTATAGTCTACAGAATACTGGGAAAGAACAAGGTTGTACAGGCACCTACAAACAAAGCCTTCCTCAGGAAGATGGGTCTGAGCGACTTGGAAAGAAGGACAGAAGTAGAAGGGAGTGTTCCACACAGATTACACAGCACATGAAAATTCCACAGATTTAGAAGTTATCCTCATCTTTGAGAAGTCTGCCTCCCTTAGCCTAAAGCTTAAGGAACTCTCCCCATGATACCTTCTTCACATCCAATATTATCACATGCCTACCTGTGAGCCTGGATTTCCTTTGTCCACCATATTAGATTTTGAAGTCCTTGAGACCTGGCACAATGACCATGTCATTGTCCTCTTTGTCATCCAGGCACCGAATGGAGACTTATGCAGATCATCAGTAAATGAGGATTTAATGGATGGATGCATTTCCTAAAACCATGCTTAGTACAGACACAAAATCATAATGACTTATCTCTCAGTAGAAGCAGCTGCAATACCACTGAATTAGGTTAATGTCAACTAGGAATTTAGCAGAGATCTTAAAGCCTGCAAAGAAGAGCAAAATGCAAATGGGATGTGTGTGCGTCTGTGTATATAGGATGTGGTAATGTGTTGGGGGCAGTTTGCAGTATCCTAAGGGCTCCATCCATATCTAGCCTAGCCCTGCTGCTGTTACTCAGACATTCTCCTGGCTGCTGAGCAGTCAAGTCTGTCCCTAATTGGAGAACTACCAAAACCAAAGGAAAATCCATTGTATGGTGAGAGACTTTTTCCCTTCATAATGGATGTAATCAATATTACCTCTTCCCCAATGTTGTAATAAAAAAAGAGATTTGCATGATAATAGGTATCTAAGCTTATCTGCTCCAGCTGCTTTATTCTCTTAAATGAAGTCAAAATATTCATGTTACAAGATCACTATGTTCCCTCTCCCCTTCCTCCTTTCCACTACCCATATCCAGTCAATCCCCAAATCCTACTGATTCTTCCATTTGAATCTTGACTCTATTTCATCACAACTTCACAATGACCAATAAGCCTATCTCTCTGGCCCAGCTCCCATTATTCTCTCACTCACATATTTCTCTTTAACCATTGGCCCCCTCACTGTTCCTCCAACATACCTGGTACTCTCTGATCCCAAGACATGTACAATACTATTTCTGCTACTTCAAATGCTCTTCCCTCAGATATCCACATAGCTTGCTTCCTTACTTCATTCTAGTACATGCTCAAATGTTGCCTTCTTGGTGAAGCTTTCATTGGTCACTCAAAAAAAAAAAAAAAATTGTTCCCCACACGATACTCCCCTATTCTCATCCCTCTTCCTGATGTATCCTTCTCCCAGGCAATTATTACCGGGTAGGCACTGTGTGTGTGTGTGTGTGTATTTATTTATTGTCTTTCTCCCCACTGGAGTGTAAGCTCCATGAGTGCAGGGAGTTCTGTCTATTTTAGTCACTGCTGACTCCCAAGTGCCTGGAACAGCACATACCAAGAAACAGGTGCTTAGTAAGTATTTTCTGAAAGAATGAACAAGACTACTTCCATCTCTAATGCCTCTAACCTAATTCAAACCACTGTCGGTTCTAGCTCACAGTACTGCCACTGCTTTTTAATAAGCCTTCCTGCCTTCAGCCTGAAACCTAACTATGTTACCCTTGCTGCTTTGGGGATAAAGCCCAACCTCACTATGGCTCATTAAATCTCTGGTCCTGCACCTCTCTAGCCCAACCCAATTTCCTCACACCACAGCTATGCTCCCATAATTCTAAATTATTTTTAGGTCCCCTATGGAACAGCTTACTATCACTTCTAGGCCTTTCCACAAGCTGCTCCCTCCCCTATAATGTTTTCATCATTCCCCTGGATACTCACTCTTTCTTTGGTCTGCCGCTTACTTATCCTTCCTCCAGGAAACCTCCCACTCTCTTAAGACTGAGTTAGGGGAACCTTTTGTGTGCTCTGGAGCACACACATGTGCCTCTCGCTACTCAGCATCTCCATCCATGTTGCACTGCGATTGCCTGTTTGATGGACTATATCACAACTATAATCAACATGAGACGGACATGGTACCACGAACATAGCAGATACTTAATAAACTTTGTTGAATGAAAGACTGAATAAATGAACAAACAACTTTCTAATCTAGTCTTCTCCTTGGCAAATTATTAGTAGTCATATCTGAGATTCCTTTTACATACACTCAAGAGGGAGAAAAATATCCAGAAGAAAACTGAAAAACTAAAAGTAACTTTTTTCTAAAATATTTTTTATTTTTTCATTTGAGAGTAAAAGTGAACAAGAACACAAGCAGAGAGCAGCCCGGGTGGCTCAGCAGTTTAGCGCCGCTTTTGGCCCAGGGTGTAATCCTGGAGACCCGGGATCAAGTCCCACATTGGGCTCCTTGCATGGAGCCTGCTTCTTCCTCTGCTTGTGTCTGTGCCTCTCTCTCTCTCTCTCTCTGTGTGTGTGTCTCTCATGAATAAATAAAATCTTAAAAAAAAAAAAAAAAAGAAGAAGAAGAAGAAGAAGACAAGCAGAGGGGAGGGTCAGGGAGAGAGGAAGAAGCAGACCCCAAACTGAGCAAGGAGCCAGACACAGGGCTTGATCCCAGGATCTTGGGTTCATGACCCAAGCCGAAGGCAGATGTTCAACCAACTGAGCCATCCAGGCACCCCAAAAGTAACTTTTTAATTGGGGTTTAAAAAAACATAATGATCCAACTGATCAAATAGAAAACTTTATACCATGATAAAAGGGTTCAAAGATAAACTGGCACACCAATGGTGTGCTGCAGCAACAGCTACAGACAATATAAAAATTTAGAAAGTATTTAAAATAACCCATATCCAAAAATTATATACTTAGGATACTTAATATATTGGCCACTAGCTAATAGTTCCATTTATGGAAGACTCTTACGAATTAGTGGGCCTAGGCAATCATCATCAGTGGCTACTGATATCACACACCAAAAAGATAACCAGACAGGGGTGCCTAGGCGGCTCAGTCAGTTGAGCATCTGTCTCTTGGTTTCAGCTCAGATCATGATCTCAGGGTCATGTTATTGAGCTCCCACACTGGTCTCCGTGTCCAGCAGGGAGTCTGCTTGAGATTCTCTCCCTCTCTGTCTGCCCCTCTCTCAGCTTGCACTCTCTAATAAATAAATCTTAAAAAAAAAAAAAAAGACAACCAGACATTATGTACTTCGTGATGGAAATATATACTGACACTCACTAAGAATTCTTCCTGAAATGGAAGAATCACTGGGTGATATGCTATATGTCGGCAAATTGAGCTCCAATTAAAAAAAAAAAAAAAAAAAAAAAAGGCAGCCCAGGTGGCTAAGTGGTTTAGTGCCTGCCTTTGGCCCAGGGCCTGATCCTGGAGTCCCAGGATCGAGTCCCGCGTCGGGCTCCCTGCATGAAGCCTGCTTCTCCCTCTGCCTGTGTCTGTGTGTGTGTGTGTCTCATTAATAAATAAATAAAATCTTAAAAAAAGAAAAAAAAAGAATTCTTCCTGAAAAATAGAACATGAATCTAATTTGTCTCTGGATTTAACTACTCATTTACAGACAACACAGTAAACAATCTAATAATAGTTAACTAACACTGGGATACAGTCATCAATATTTAGGCTGAAGGAAATTTGACAGGACAAATGACCCAAATAGGACAAAGAGGTTTCAAAGAGGGGCACCTGGGTGGCTTGGCTGTGTAAGCGTCTGCCTCTGGCTCAGGTCATGATCCCAGGGTCCTGGGATTGAGCCCCAAATCAGGGCTCCCCGCTTAGTGAGGAGTCTGCTTCTCCCACTCCCTCCCCTTGCGTGTGCATGCACAAGCACCCTCTCTCGTGCATGCTCTCTAATAAATAAAATCTTTTAAAAAAGATGTTTCAAAGAAAAAGAGCGGATGGAAGCAAGAAAGAGTGATACTATCAGCTAACTGCAATGTTTGAACTTTATTTAGATCCTGATCAAATGAGCAAACTATTTTAAAAAATGAAATAATTGGGGAGATTTGTACACTGACTAATGTATTTGGTGATATCAAGGAATTACTGTCAATATTTACATGCATAATAATTATTGTGGTAATGTTTATAAAAAATAATTCTTAACTTTTATTTTTTCAAATATATTCATGAGAGACCCAGAGTGCGTGCGAGAGAGGCAGAGACAAAGGCAGAGGGAGAAGCAGGCTCCACGCAGGGAGCCCAATGCAGAACTCGATCCCGGATCTCGTCTCCAGGATCACAGCCTGCGCCAAAGGCAGCGCTAAACCACTGAGCCACCCAGGTTGCCCTAATTCTTATCTTTTAGAGGCACATAAAAAACTATTTATAGATGAAATCATATGATGTCTAGGATTTGTTTCAAAAGAACCCAGGAGTAGGGTAAGGAAGAGGGAAGGGGTATAGATAAAGTTTGAAATTTTCTTTCTTTTTTTTTTAAAGATTTTATCCACTTATTTGACAGAGAGCGAGAGAGAGAGTGTGAGAGTGTGCAAGCACACTCAGGGGGGGAGCGGCAGAGGGAGAGGGAAAAACAGGCTCCCCACTGAATAGGATCCTAAGACCTGATCATTACCTGAGCTGAAGGCAGATGCTTAACCAACTGAGCCACCCAGGCACCCAAAGTTTGAAATTTTCTATAATAATTTTGTTTTAATTATGGAAAGCAAGGTTCATTATAATTTTTTGTTTCTTAGGTAGGCTCCATGCCTAGCACTGAGCCCAGCACGGCACCTGAACCCATGACCCTGAAATCAATACCTGAGCTGAGATCAAGAGCTGGATGCCCAACCAGCTGAGCCACCCAGGCATCCCAGGGTTCATTATAAGTTTAGCAAAGGAGGGGCACGAGGCTGGCTCAGTCAGTAGAGCCTGTGATTCTTGATCTTGGGGTGGGGAGTTCAAGCCTATGTTCAGGGTAGAGTTTGCTTAAAAAAAAAAAAAAGTTTAGCAAAGGACAACTGGACAACTGGAGTCCTGTTTTTTCCTATTAATTTTATACACTTGAAAAAATAAAACTAAGATGTGTAGAGAATATAAAACTGCAAGAGTACAGCTCTCCCTCTGCTTTCTGTCCCTGGTTGCCTCTCTAGAGGTAACTACTGTTAACTGAGTATCCTTCTGCAGCACATTTCCAGAATATTTTATGCTTTTAGAAACATGTTTGACTTTATCATACACATTATTCTACATTTAAAAAAATATATTATTTATTTGAGCGAGAGAGAAAGAGCACAAGTGGAAGGGGGGCTGGGCTCCCCACTGAGCAGGGAACCCTGTGCAGGGCTCCATCCCATGACCCTAAGATGACCGGAGCTGAAGGCAGACATTTAACCAACTGAGCCACCCAGGCACCTCTACATCTTTCTTTTCTTCTCTTTTCTTTTCTTTTCTTTTCTTTTTTTTTAACTTTAAGATACCTTGGAGGTTTTCCCATACATCTAGCTTTATCTCACTCTTTTTTAAAGACTATATACCATGTTCTATGACATGGACGGCCTAATTCATTTAACTAACTCCTCTACAAATGAAGAATTATGCTATTTTCAAACAATGTGCCACGTGTACTCTTTGACATCTATCATGACACACTTATGCAAGTGTCTATGAGATAATTTACAGAAGATGAATTGCTGTGACAAGGAATACATACATTTAAATTTTATTTCTTTTTTAAAGATTTTATTTATTTATTTATTTATTCATGAGAGACAGAGAGAGGCAGAGACCCAGGCAGAGGGAGAAGCAGGCTCCCTGCGGGGAGCCCCAAGTGGGACTCAATCCCAGGACTCCAGGATCATGACCTGAGCTGAAAGGCAGATGCTCAACCATTGAACCACCAAAGGCTGCACTGATTTACACTCCTTCCCTCACCTCCCAGTAGCAATATTTGAGAATTCATGTTTCCCCAGTACAGGATTGACACATCTTTAAATAATTTTCCATCTCACATTTGAAAAATTATACACACACACACACATATTTTGTGTGCCTTTAATTATGGTGACTATCAATGTTTTTTTTCTCTTTATCTGAACTGTCCATTCATGTCTTTTACATTCGGTTCCTGGTCTTTAAGAATTGATTTGTAAAAACACTTTCTGTGCTGATGAAATCAGAGTACTTGGTTCCAAAAAGTAAAAAAAAATGGCCTTCAAATTACAGATATAAAAATACTAAAGAGTAGCTCAAAAATACGGGTACCTATTAAGAAATCATGTGACTGAATGAAGTCAGCTTTCTGTAATAGTGTATGGTATTATTATAGGACATTCAGAGAAATGCCAAAAAACAAAGAAAGGAATACAGAAAACATGTCAGATGTTTGTATTTCCAAGAAACCAAGACATTCACATGTAATGTTGTTCAAATTTACTAATATCCCCTTGTGCTTCTTCCCACCTTACCTCAGTACTAGATATGGCACCCCTATTCACCTGACTTGAAAACTTGACATTCTCTTTAACTCCTTCATCATGTCACAGTCAAGGTGGTTACCAAAGTCTACTAATCACATTCAGAAACCAGAGTACAAGGCTCAGGGCTAAGTTCTTTGTTATAGCAGCTCATTTAAGAGAATGGATTCAGGGCAACCTGGGTGGCTCAGCAGTTTAGCGCCGCCTTCAGGCCCAGGGTGTGATCCTGGGGACCCAGGATCGAGTCCCACACATTAGGCTCCCTGCATGGAGCCTGCTTCTCCCTCCACCTGTGTCTCTGCCTCTCTCTCTCTCTCTGTTTCTCATGAATGAATAAAATCTTTAAAAAAAAAAAAAAAAAAAAGAATGGATTCAAATGCCACCTCCCCACGCCCTCTCCCCCCCCCCCCACACACACGCTTGCACATACACAGGTGTGCGCATGTGCACACGCGTTTCTTAAACCTAATTACCTTCCTCATTGCTATTGCTCTCTCCTCCCAAATCTAGGCCCTTAACGCTGTGGGCCATTCATTACACCTTTAAGTGCTAATTGATCTTGATGACTCCTATCTTTTTAGAACTACTATATACCCTAAATATCATCATAGTATTAAGCAAAAGCAGCATTTTCATCCTATACTGTATACCCCTGCTCAAAAATCCACAATAGTTGGGGTGCCTAGTTGGCTCAGTTGGCAAAGCATGGGACTCTTGATCTTAGGGTCATAAGTTCAAGCAGAGCTTACATTAAAATATATATATATATCCACAATGGTCATCTATCTAATATCTTAGAGATAGCTGATACACAGAAAGCTCATTTGTTTTAAAAGACTATCTCAAACCCACCATTACCTTTTACTGGGCCTGTAACTTTAAATTTGTTCCCAGAATCATTAAAATGAGGTATGATATTTATATGCCTTAGAATGGATGTGCTGATCGTATGAAATAGTTTATGTCATAGTGCCTAGCATATAGAAAGTACTCAAAAAATAATAGGTGAATAGCACTAATGTGAATGAATAGTCTAAACTCAATAGAACTTGAAGGGATTTTTTTAAAGGATTTTATTTATTTACTTGAGAGGGTGAGCAAAAGAGAGAGAGAGAGCATGAGCAGGGGGAAGGGGACGGAGAGAGAAAAGCAGACTCCCCACTGAGCAGGGAGCCCAACCTGGGGGGTCAATCCTAGAAGCCTGAGATCATGACCTGAGCCAAAGACAGATGCTTAACTGACTGAGCCACCCAGTGCCCCTGAAGGGATTTTTAAATTAGAGAAAAGACCAAGTGTCTAGCAAGTCCTAGGATGCTGTATGTACTCGATAATACATGTTAAAACCTGGGCTTCCAGTAAAATATGGCAGAATGAATACACATTTATCTCCTTTCCTCTCAAAATCCCAGTAAAATCAGTATATAAAGGGTAATAAAGGCCATCAATTCATAAAGACAAACAGTGGGAGATAATAAAATAGTACATGAGAAGTATCGAAATTTTGGAATCTGGAAAGCAAACAGAGGAATGGGAAGTGTAATATACAAGAGCATGCTAAAATTTAAATGCTGCTCACACCAGGGTGAAATAAGCAAGCAAGTTGGTTAGAACTTCAGAACCAGGAAAGGCCTGGAAATTAGAGGCTCCACATACCTCTGAAGGTAGAGGTAAGGAGTGGGATTTAAGGGATTACTAAAAAAAAAAGGTTGGTTGGACACTGTTGAAAGGACCCCTCCGTTTACCCCACCTCTGCCCTGAGCAGCAGACTATGTCTTACCTGCTGGCAAAAGACAGGATTTTATTTGAGCCCTAGACAGTCTGGTCTTTGGAACACCAGGCACAGCTGGAAACTGGGTGCCTGGCAGGTAGCAGTGCTGAAGAGACAACAGCTGTTTGGTGTATTCTGATTAAAAAGCTCCTTTAACACCTTCAATAAAAGGAAGGTCACAATGCCGCCCAATTAAAAAAAAAAAAAAAAGGAGCTTCTATTAAAGCGTATCTTAAAAATTAAAATAATCTTTAGAGATAATTTTTGGTCACATTTTGAATGTCAGTTTCTTTTTCCATTAATATTCTAATGGTATTCCCAATCGTCTGCAGTTGGAAATGACTGAAGTTAGTGATATGATAGACGTCCAGCCGGTGAGCAGGAGTCTGATGGCCGCATTAGTTAACCTTCAAGTCATTATTAAGTGACTCAATCTAATGAGCCAAGTAATCTCTTTCTGTACAAAAGTCTATTAAACAAATTACAGGGTCTTGGGAGCAACGCACAGGGCAAGGAAAATCTCATGCATGTATGGACATTTTTCTTCAAATAATGAAGAATAAATAGAATAAATTTAACATCAGTTGGTATTTAATTTTTTTAAGTTAAGGTTCTTAACAAAAATGGCACTAACTTGAAAACAAAATAAGATTAAAATAGCCACAATAAGGGTGAACTAGATAGGCTAGTGTTTCATATATGATTTGAAAAATTCCAAACCATTTGGTACTTCTTTTAAATAATAATAATAATAATAATAATAATAATAATAATAATAATAATTTTAAAACATCACAAAATGTCAAGCAGTTTCCACTTTATCCTCAGCAGTCAGCCACTGAGAAATATCAGTCAGTGCTCAAGACACAGAGGCTTGAGCATCACAGCGTCTATTGCCAACTCTGAAATGTTCTGGAAAGGGAGGTGTGACTACAGCAAAGGATTCCAGAGCTGGAATGGCAGCTTCATGAGGACAGAAGTGTTTTTGTTTTTATTTTGCTTACTGACTTACTTCCAGCCCCTAGAACTTGTCTGCAACATAGATGCTCAGCACAACCAAACAGCTATCCTGTAAGGTCCTTTTGGTCCTCCTAAAGTAGGGAGCAACCAACACAAAGAACACTCCAAATATGGCACATATCAGTGAGATCACTGGAAAGGTTGGATGGTATTCCTAGTTAAAGTGAAGCCCTCCTTTTTCCAGATTTCCAGAGCTTCCATAATCTGGAATATACCCCCCAGCACAATTATGAAAAAAGAGCATAAGTCTCACTTCTCTAGGCTAGGAGACATAGCTTCAGCCTATCAGGATGTCCCTAGAATGTACACGGAGGTGTTGTGTGGTAGGCACTGCTTGTGACCATTCACAATCCACTCAATTACTAGACAGGAGCACCATGACCTTCTGGCCCAGACTGGGGTCACCGTTACATTCTAACATAGAAACAAACCTTAGTACTTCTCACTGAAAACCTAGAGAAGAGTGGTCTTATTTTACATTTCTGCAAATCTTTTCAATGTCTGAATTAAGGAAAACAGCCAGATTCTCCTATCTATTTCTGTATTCAATTGGTTACACACCACGCAGCTTTTGGAAAACTCCACTATAGACTTGCAAGCAAGTAATGTTTTAGTATTATTATGAACATAGCTTTGACTCCTGAAAGAGTCTCAGGGGGCCCTAGACCACTCCTTAAGACACTGTTGTAAAAGAGATGTATGCTAAAAGCTGTAACTTTGATCAACAATTAGAAGGGATTCTCAAACAGGAAATGGGTGTTAAGATGGAGAGGAAAAAGGAAAACATGCTGACCATATATGGCCACACTTTATTCTTTTTTTTTTTTTTTTAAGATTTTATTTATTTATTCATGAGAGAGACAGGGAGAAGCAGGCTCCCTGTGGGGAGCCCAATGCAGGACTCAATCCCAGGACCTTAGGATAATGACCTGAGCCAAAGGCAGATGCTCAACCACTGAGCCACCCAGGTGCCCCTGTAGTTGTTATTGTAAATGTTGCTTATCCTTTGTACTTTACCATATTTCAACGGAGAATGAATTGCTATGTGAAGAAAAGAAAAGCCAACGATTCTGATAAAATATAGCCCAGAATGAAAACCATGTATTAGAATTCTTTCCAGTTCCTAGACAAATGTCGATTGTTAATGTACACTGACTTTTTAGACCATTACTTCTAAGTGACATGCTAATTATAAGATCCATAAGTCACCTCTCTCCTGCCCTTCCTTTCCTTGCATAACTTTCTTCTGTCATTCAAATATTATTTAACAGGACAAAAGAACAATTTCCAATCACTAATCAGTTCCAAACTGCTGCACAGCTCAATCTTTCTGAGAGCCCATTTCTACAAATAGCAGCTAACTGGCAATCTACAAATCAACTCATTCTAATCCCTTTTAAACATACATACATATTAATATTAGTCCTTTGCTAGGTGCAAGTGATTTTCTAACTACTACAAATGATTCATAAAGAAGCAAAACAGCTGTATTCATTTAAGGATGGTCCAAGACAAATAATTACTTATGGATAATCATCTCATATTGTCATTTTCCCATACTTAAGAAGATACATGATTTCAAATTTTCCTTCCCACAGGCAAGCAAAATCAGATTAGTTATGGTGACTTGTTCAGGAAATATTTGGTTTTATCATCTTATTTAAATTTACACCCACCTTAACAAACTTTATATGAGTTTTACTAACTAGGCCAGCAGTTATAGGCTCTGGAAAAGAGGATCTAGGTTTGAATCTGAAATCTGCCACTTGCAATTTTGACTTTGGGCAAATTACTTAATCTGTGCCTCAGCTTCCTCAACTTTTAAAATGAAGATTAATATCAGTATCTGCCTTGTAAGTAGATGATGGGATTACATGAGATAATGAATAAGTGGGTAAAACACTTCAAAAAGTGCCTGCCACATAAAAAGTATTCAGTAAATGTTAACTTCTATTTTTATATATTAGTCTTCTAAGATAGTCACAGCAGACAGAATAGTTCATAATAATCTAATAAAGTTCCAGGACAATATAGGAGGAAAATATTAAGAAGAGATGACTATCTTAATGTCCTTCCTTCTTAAAAATAGGTAATTGTCTGCACTACCTAAAAAGTGCTGACAAGTCATGGAAAAGACACCAAAGACATTTTCATAATTATTACAATTCTGTGAAACAAGAGAGAAGAAATTTAAAGAAGACTTTTCTGTCAACATAGACTGAAGGAATCGTAACAAAATTTGACATATCTATCTAGAAACAAGAGAATCATGCAACCTGCTTTAACACAGATACTTCTATGGGCAAGATAAAATTATCACAGCCAGAAGGTAGTTCATGCATATCTGTAAGCATCATACACACCACGACATATGCAGTAAGAGCTGAAGGTGTGTAACTGTTCTCACACATAGCCTAGCAGCAGACTCTGAAAGAATTGAAGCTTAAAGCCAGAAAGAAAATTTTCATGAAAAAATTTAAAATTCTTGCCTCTAGGGCTGACCTTCTACAAGATGACTTACCTCCTGTACTGAATCAGAAAAAGATTAATCTATAGAGGGCTAGCACATAAAAATGCTAACTAGAATACATAACAAAATTATAGCTAACATTTACTCAACACTTACTATGTTCCAGGCATTATTCCAAGTTTTTTAGATGTATTATCCAACTAATCCTCAACATCACGATGAGACAGGAATTTTACGGTCCCCACTTACACCCAAGAATTAAGTTTGTTAAGAAATTAAGTTGCCCAAATATCAAGTTAATGATGGCTAGTCAAAAACAGTACAGCTTCTAATCCCAAGTTTTGAATCATTAGGCAAAGAAGAAGGTTGCACAAATACATATCATACACTTACATACCCTGGGAAGGGGCTAAGACTTAGGTAGAGGGTTTGGTTATCTATAATGTTTGAATTATTGACAA
Source organism: Canis lupus baileyi (assembly GCF_048164855.1). Lineage (NCBI taxonomy): Eukaryota > Metazoa > Chordata > Mammalia > Carnivora > Canidae > Canis > Canis lupus. The sequence continues at coordinate 62,029,857 of NC_132844.1, read as the reverse complement.
TAAAAATGTATGGACTTGTAGCATTAAAACATTTTATATCTCATTAATTTAATCACACATTCTATCAGACCTTCTGTGGAATTCCATGGACACAATCTGCTCTTGCCTAAACAAGCAGGACTGCCACCATAAGCCTAACATCACAGCAGCTGGTAGTATTTGGAAAAAGAGAATCCAACCACCAAAGCTTCAAGACCTACCCTAGACTTGTTTTAATATGTGCCTGATCTCCAGATCCTACCTTTATCTTCAAATATGGCTGTGTCCTCTCTTAGTTTAAGTTAACTCATAGAACTGAGAAATTCACAACAGTATGAAGGAAGAATGTGGTAAAAGTTCAGAAGGGGAATAAGACAAATATAGTAACTGATCACTCACATGAAGGGTATACCAACCTTGGCCACTTGCTACAAATTGGCCATACATAACACTATTAAGAATAATTTTCATTAACCTTTTTTTATAGTTTTATTCTTACCCATTAAACAAGTTTTTTCCATCTTCTTCCATATTATTCCACTGCCATTGATTAGGTTTCCTCTTCTCTATTACCTATAGGGGAAACAATCCATAAGGTTGAGCTAATATACAGCAAGAAAAAAGCAATTTCATGAATTTTATTTATAAATTCAAAAAAAGGGTCAGTACCTAGGACATGCAGCTACCTGGAGTTTAAGCTTAAAAGCTCTATGAAACCTCTATTAATTTCAGGAGTAATGACTTCAATAATTGTGATAGTGATCTTGAAAAATGGGAAATTATAATTCAGCTTAATTCTGACAACTATTAATAAGACTCCATATGTCCAAATATTTGCCATCTCAGTTCCACTTACATCATTTAAACTACTGCAATATACTTTTGAATGGGGAGGGGTAGAATTACAGATACATAAAACAAATCACTATAGTAGGAACAAACGAAAATGGAACATCCTTTAAATGGTCATTAAAAATAAAGTCCCTAGCAAGCAAATTTCAAGCTTACCTCCTAGGGAAACTTGCTGAATTCTCATGTTTCTGGTGTCATGAAAGGCAAGAGTACAGGATGCAGAGTAACAAAGACCAGTTATCATCATGGTGTCCACTTACTAGCACAAGATCTTATGCAAATTTCTTATTTGTCTGAGATTGTTTTCTAATATACTTCAGGGCACTGGTAAAAGGACTAAGAATGTAGGTAAAATGCTAGGTCATGGGACGCCTGGGTGGCTCAGAGGTTAAGCATCTACCTTCAGCTCAGGGTGTGATCCTGGAGTCTCCGGGATCAAGTCCCACATCAAGCTTCCTGTATAGAGCCTGCTTCTCCCTCTGCCTGTGTCTCTGCCTCTCTCTGTGTGTCTCTCATGAATAAATAAATTAAAAATCTTAAAAAAAAAATGCTAGGTCATTGCCTAGCACAGAGCTAATGATCAACAAAGGTTTAGCAACTTTCTTTTATCTTTCTATCTTTAGTTTAGAGCAATGTTCAGGGCTTGAGAGGATAAAGCCCATTCTTGAAAAACTTCCTCACCTTATTCTGTCAAAGAATAACAATAACAATGATGATGATGATAATAGCTGCTGATGGCATTTACATGGTTTTAAATGTGTGCCAGACACTCATCTAAGCACTCTCACATATACTCATTCACTTCGTACGACTGAGTTAGTTATTATCTTTATTCCCATTTCACAGACAGTGAAACTAAAGCACAAATAAGTTCCATGGTTATTAAGTGGCAGAGCTAGAATTCAAAAGCAGGTTTCTGCTCTGAAGAAACATTAGCGCCAAGGACTAACATCAAAGTGACAGAAGGAATGCCTTTCCTTAAAGAGCTCTCTAATATTAATGTATGTAGTTAACATACATTAATACATAGGAAATGTTCAGATGGCTCACCAAGTAGAATAGATTCATATTTTAGGTAATTAAGGTTATCTAAATATAGGTATAAAATAAATGTAACTAAATATTAAATATAACTAGGATTCAACATAGTTAATGTATTTTAAAATATAGTTTATGTGTTATATATCTTTTTTTAAAAAAGATTTTATTTATTTATTCATGAAAGACACAGAGAGAGAGAGAGAGCAGAGACATAGGCAGAGGGAGAAGCAGGCTCCATGCAGGAAGCCTGATGTGGGACTCGATTCCAGAACTCCAGGATCATGCCCTGGGCCAAAGCTAGGCACTCAACCGCTGAGCCACCCAGTCATCCAAATGTTTTATATATCTCAAAGTATTTTAAGTATATATTTTATATTATTTTTCAAGTTTATTTTTTTTAATTTTTTATTTATTTATTTATGATAGTCACAGAGAGAGAGAGAGAGAGAGAGAGAGCGCGAGAGAGAGAGGCAGAGACATAGGCAGAGGGAGAAGCAGGCTCCATGCACCGGGAGCCCGATGTGGGATTCAATCCTTGGGTCTCCAGGATCGCGCCCTGGGCCAAAGGCAGGCGCCAAACTGCTGCGCCACCCAGGGATCCCTATTTTTCAAGTTTAAAAAGTTGATCACAAGAATATCAATACATTTATTTAATTTTTTAAAAAGATTTTTTTAGAGAGAGAGAGTAAGAGAGAGCACAAGATGGGGGAGGGGTAGAGGTAAAGGGAGAAATGAACTACCTGCTAAAAGGGCAACACGACTGGGCTTGATTCCAGGACTCTGGGATCATGACCTGAGCAGAAAGCAGATGAACCAACTGAGCCACTCAGACACTAATCAGTCATATCTAATGAGAGTAAAAAATAGGCCAAAGCCTTGGATGACACAAAAGTAAACTTACACAATAAGAAAAAAATTTTACATCCATCCACCACTAAATAAAGAAATCTCATGTAAAATTCTTCTAAGAAGACCACAATTAAATGTCTTATATGCTAAATTAGGAAGTCCAGCACAGGCTGGCAGGAAGAGAGAAAGCTAGGTGTCAGTAAACCTGGGTTTCAGTCCATACTCTGCCACTGAAGAGTTTTGTGATCTTCAGGCCCACTCAAATTTGAAATTCCAAAATTTGTACACACCACCCATATTTACCCAGAGTAAGTAATTATGTAGAAAGAAAACATGTAACACTCTACATTTCAGAGTACAGTATGGAGAACATGAACAAAAAGGATCAAAAAAATAAAAAATAAAAAGAATAAAATTTAAAAAAAGGATCAAGGTCTGCTGACTTTAATGTTCTAAGTTATTAGTTGCCATGGGTTTTTAACAATGACCAGTGGTGGGAACCCTGGGTGGCGCAGCGGTTTGGCGCCTGCCTTTGGCCCAGGGCGCGATCCTGGAGACCCGGGATCGAGTCCCACATCAGGCTCCTGGTGCATGGAGCCTGCTTCTCCCTCTGCCTATGTCTCTGCCTCTCTCTCTCTCTCTGTGACTATCATAAATAATTTTAAAAAAAATTAAAAAAAACAATGACCAGTGGTTTAAGTTCAAATTTAGGACCTCTGCACAGAAACTGCAAAACAGATTTATGATTTTCTGTGAAACACAAAGGGTGCTAGGATTGTACTGACACACTCTGACCATGGTTCAGAATAATCTAAGTGGTAAAATATAAGTTCACTTGCCAAATGAACTCATTTCTTATAACTTGTTTATTAAAATCCTTTTTCATCATTAAACAGAAATGTGGTCCATGGATTTATGAAGCTGTGTTATACAGTGTACACAGAATGTCAACCTAGACTATGAGCTTCCTGAGAACAGGTTGTTTCTCATTCATTCTAGAGTCCTACTCACTTAATATATATTGTTGGTTGAATGAATTATTGATAGAGGACCTCTTCTTTTAAAATGACCTTTATCTCAAATTTTAATTCTTTAGCAATATGATAATATTTACAAAGTATTTTCTTTTTTTTTTAAGATTTTATTTATTTATTCAAGAGAGACACAGAGAGAGAGAGGCAGAGACATAGGCAGAGGGAGAAGCAGGCTCTTGATGTGGGGCTTGATCCCAGAACCCTGGGATCACATCCTGAGCCAAATGCAGATGCTCAACCACTGAGCCACCCAGGTACCCCTACAAAGTATTTTCAATTAAATATTTCACATGGCAAGGGCGTCTGGGTGGCTCAGTCAGTTAAGCATCAGACTTTTGATTTTGGCTCGGGTCATGATCCCAGGGTTGTGATAACAAGCCCTGCACTGGGTTCCATGCTCAGGGATAGCATGAAATAGCTGCATAAGATTCTCTCCCTCTCCCTTCTGCCCCTCCCCACCCCCACTCACACACTCTCTCTCAAATAGATACTCTTTAAAAAAAAAAAAAAAAAAAAAAGCAAACCCCTCAAAACCCAAAAACTTCACATGGCATTCACCACTATAAACTGTAATTTTTTTCATCTCTCCACATGTACATGTTTGTTGTAGAACAGAACACTTTCACATTGTTTCCAAAATAAAAACAAACTAGGACCAATACAATGATGTGTAAAAGATCCACAGCCTCAGACTAAAAGATGGTCATGCCCCACATTAGAAATTTTCTTCCCTAAATGCCTGTGTGGTTAAAATAAAAAAGTTTTAGGGGTGTCTGAGTAGCTCAGTCAGTTAAGTAATATGTACTCTTGATTTTGGCTCAAGTCATGATCTCAGGGTCCTGGGATCGAGCCCCGAGTGTAGAGCTCCATGCTCAACATGGAATCTGCTTGGGATTCTTTCCTTCCTCCTATCCCTCCCCCACTCATACTCACATGTGTGTGTGTGCTCTCAATCTCTCTCTCTCTCAAATAAACAAAAAGTTTTAAATAAAAATTTTAGAAATCCATCTGCCTTGATTGGCTTTCTGTATCTAATAAGATATTAGATGGGTCTCTTTACTTATAAGGGGCATAAGAACACGGGAGAGTGCTAGAGTCAGATTTAGAATCATAAGGCTTGAGTTTGAGCGTCACTTATTAGCAGTGTAACCTTGGGCAACTCACTAATGTCCTGGGATCTCTACCTTCCTACTTGTAAGTGGATATAACATCAGCTCTACTCCCTTCCAAGGATGCTGCATAGATCAAATAAAATGTGTGTGCAATGCATTGTAAACTGACAAGAGCTACACATGGGTTAGCTCTTCTTTCTTTGCTACTAAAAATAGCAAAGACTTATTGAGAAGAGACTGATATTTGAACATTCCAGGGGTTTGGGGGAGCATGCTAGGATTCAAGAACCTGACCTTTCCTGTGGAGCTAAAGAATCCTAAAATGTGTTTGGTAACTGCATCTTTATTTTAGTTAAATAACACCCTGGTCTTAACTAACAGCTTATAGGGATTAAAGAGCATAAGCTCTTAGCCACACTGGGAATATCTTCTCACAAAAATTAAAATGACTTAAAAGCAATAGCAGATATACTTGCATTCTCCCCAATCATCCAAGATAAATATATGCAAACAAAAGCAATACCAAATCCCATTTAGTTTGTAGAGCAGCAGTGGCAGCCACGAAAATGGCCTTCCATACAGCATGCACCAGAATTGCTATTCCATCACTGTGCTTAAATCTAATCCTGCTTTTCTACACCCCACATATAACAAAAATCATTAATTGGTAGAGCTCAGTCTGTAGCATACATCCAAATCATTTTTAAAACATTAGTTGTCATTACCAAGAATATTTTTAAAAATACTATACAACAATTTTGTCAGCACAGAGTGGCAATTTTAATGGGAAGAGAACATTTATGAAAATTTATTATACTCCTACTAGATACCATGCTAAGTGAGGTGTTTTCACATATATTTGCTCAGTTAATTCTCACAATGAGGTGGGTGCCAGGGGCACTTTATGAATGAAAGATAGATACTTGAATCAGTTGTTAAATGACTGGTCCAGGACCACACAGGAAAAAAACAGCAACACTTAGGCCCAAGATAACTGCTTTGATTAGTGCAATTCCAGTAACTCAATACCATTGGCAAAGAACAAAGCTTTGTGCCAAGAAGGGACTGAGCTGTAAATCTGCACTCCTTTTTTTTTTTTTTTAAATCTGTACTCCTATAGAAACAGTTTCTGATTTTAAAATTTAAACATAATGACTTAAAAATAAAAAATAAAAAAATAAACATAATGACTTATCACTGAAGGCTGGCTCAGTCAGTAGAGCATGTGACTCTTGATTCTGGGGTCATGAGTTGAAGCCCCACACTGGGTGTAGAGACTACTTAAAAAGGAAAAAGAAGAAAGTAAGAATCACTTTTCTTTAATTAAAAATTAAAGCTAACCTACACTATACTATACTATAGTATACTATACTATATATACCTATTCACTATACTATAAACATAAAGTGATACTGTTGATTTTCCCTGAAATTCCTATTAAAAAACTGATATTTATAAAATGAACATTTTAGAAGGGCTCTAAAATAGACAACACTAAAGATACGATAAGGTTTAGATCAATTGATGGGCTCTTTATCTGTGCCAAGCAATGAGATGTTAGGAGTATTTGGACAAGAACCAAAACCCTATAGAGCTTTCCAATGGAACAGTTCTAGCAGAAACAATACAGAGCTTGATGGCTCTGTTATCTGGTTAGAGTATTTTAAGATACAAAATAAACCCAGATCTGAAAAATATAAGGTTGTATCAAATTATAAAACAATACCCTAATTAGATGTTGTGGTTAAGAGAGCAGGTTTATTTTATTTTATTAATATTTTATTTATTTATTCATGAGAGGCAGAGACACAGGCAGAGGGAGAAGCAGGTTCCACTCAGGGAGCCTGATGTGGGACTCGATCCCGGGTCTCCAGGATCACGCCCTGGGCCAAAGGCAGGCGCTAAACCGCTGAGCCACCCAGGGATCCCAAGAGAGCAGGTTTAGACATCAGGTTGGCTGGATCAGAATCTCAGTAGGACCCAATTCCTAGCCTGGGTTCAGTTTCCTCACCTATATCATACAGCTGCTGGGGAGTTATAATGTGGAAAGTGCTCAGAAGAGTCAATGGCATCATCTATTATTTTTCTAGTATTACCTTGTGTAAAAAATAAAGCACATATGTCAAAAGACTGAAGGCCTCTCATTTTAAGCTAATCCATTTCCAAGTTCAGAATTTAAAACATAATAAAAAGAAGCAAAATCCTAACTTTCATGATAACAGTCAGGATGGCGGTTAATCTGGTGTTGGGTGTAAGGGAGATCACACAGGGAACTTTTACACTTAGAGGATGGTTATCCTGGCTTTTGTTTCACTTATCTTTAAAATGTACATATGTTTAGGGGGACCTAGCTGGCTCAGTTGATAGTTGATAGAGCATGTGACACTTGATCTCAGGGTTGTGAGTCTGAGCCCCACAATGAGTGTAGAGATTACTTAAAAATAAAATCTTAAAAAATAAAATAAAGTGTACATGTTTTAAAATATATTTCACAGGAAAAAAAATTAGAAAAAAATAAAAGTTAAACTATTTCCAAAGTATAATGAGAAAGCACTGTTTAACCGGAGAAGAGGGGAAGAGGAAAAAAAGCAAAAAATGAAATCAATGCTCTATCATTTAAAGTGTTCTATGTTACGTTAGATTATGTATGCAGCAGCTTAGCTCAGTTATGGAAATATTTCTATTGAACTCCATTCAATCCTACAAGACGGTTTTCTTTGTGGGCTACTTCTAAAAAAGTTGTCATTGACTCACTGGGGGCACCTCTTTATAATCATGAAACCTGGAGGTTGTAAGGAATCTCAGAGAACTTCCCTTACAACATATTCACTTTCCACATAAGGGAATATTAGACCCCTGAGCTCCCAAGCAACAGGCTTTCCCTCATTCTGCTCCCAGCTGTTACTGCTAGCCACCAAGGTGACACAAAGGAAGGGGCAGAGCCCATTCTTTCAATTGCTCTGAAATAGTGACTAGAGAAAAAGGTGAATTTATACCAACCATCAGGTATCTGTTTAAGACTTAATATGCACCCCCCACCCAGATGCTAGCACCAACAGAGGAGCCCGGTACCTCAGTCAGAGAAGGCATTCCATAAATACATGTGTAAGTAAATTTGGTCAAAAGTACAATGTAGGGGGTCTGCCCCCAAAGATTTTAGACAGAAATGAAAATCACCAAAGAATTCTATGCCAAGATATAATGAATCTGGCAGTGTGCTGTGGGCAAATGTACCACATACAGAATATAGGAGGGAATGGGGAAATAAGACAAAGATTTATGTCCCAGGGTGCCACAGGCAGTTGGTTAAGCATCTGCCTCTGGCTAGAGTCATGATCTAGAGGTCCTGGGATCAAGCCCCACACTGGACTCCCTACACAGCAAGGAGTCTGCTTCTCCTTCTCCCTCTGTCCCTCATCCCTGCTCGTGCTGTCTCTCTTACTCTGCTCTCTCACCCAAATAAATAAATAAAAATCTTTAAAAAAAATTTATGTCCCATGGGTAAAATGGAGGAAGAGGTCTTAGAGGAGAAGCACTGAGAACTGAGTTTTGCAAAGTTGGTAAGAAAGCACCCTAGGATTTCTCCAAAGAAACCTGATGATATTTTTACAACACCTGCTTCCCTTTTCCACATTACTTTCAAATTTTAACAGGCATCCTGATTTGTTTCAAATTATTTCACCCAGGGCAGCCCCGGTGGCTCAGTGGTTTAGCGCTGCCTTCAGCCCGGGGTGTGATCCTGGAGTCCCAGGATCAAGTCCTGCATCGGGCTCCCTGCATGGAGCCTGCTTCTCCCTCTGCCTGTGTCTCTGCCTCTGTGTGTGTGTGTGTGTGTGTGTGTGTGTGTGTGTGTGTGTGTGTGTCTCATGAATAAATAAATAAAATCTTAAAAAAAACATTACTTCACCTGCTATAATTATATTCAGGAAAGCATTGCCACCTTTCTCCTCTAAGAACTTTTGGAACCCACTGAGAATGGAATAATAGGAAGAAAAAAAAAAACCTTTTAAATGCTTACTATAAATTCTTCAAAACAGAAACATCTTTAAGTGGTAAAATGCACATTTTCTCAAGTGTGAAGTTCAACAACAACAAAAAAAAAACTGGACCCTAAAAATTAACAGAAAGAAAAAAAATCTCCTACACTCATGACTGCAAACTTAAAGCATACACAGGATATTTGGGTATATAAGCAATGGATAAAGGGCTTCTATTTCCAGTTACTTTAGTGGGACAATATAGAACCATAGTGGTAAGGAAAAGACAACTGGAGTACAGACTCAGTTCTAGTCTAGATAGATGAGAAAACATAAATAGACCACTTCTGCACTCTGGGTCTCTTTCCACATCCATAAAAGAACATTTAAGTTACTTAGTGATCTACAGTTCTGTTATTCTATCTGTAAAGTTCCTGATTTTTTTTTTTTTGAAGATTGTATTCATCCGTTCGACAAAGAGAGAGAGAGTGCACACAAGAAGGGGAGCCACAGGCAGAGGGAGAGGGAGAAGCAGGCTCCCCATTGAGCAAGGAGTAGGAAGTGGGGCTTGATTCCAGGAACCTGGAACCATGACCTAAGCCAAAGGCAGAAGATTAACTAACTGAGCCACCCGGGTACTCTACTCGTATCTGTGAAGTTCCCAAAGCCACTCAGACGTCATTCTTCTATAGCAAAGTACATGTTAGGCATTAATCCTGAGGATAGCAAACCACAAAATAAACTTTGTTATCCAGAAATCTGCACTGTAGCAAAATCTTGCAATTGCCACAAGCCATTCACCTATTAAGTCTTGTACTGAACCAGGGCACTAGAGAATAAATTTAGATTTTCAGTGAAACATGATGCACTGAACATTTACATTTGCCTCTCTGCTCTCTCTATAATTCCATTGAAACAGGAATAAAAACAAGATCTACAAGGACAAAGAATAGGAGAGGAAAAAACTACAACAAAGTTTGTGGAAGCTGGAAACAGACTGTATTTTTTATTTAGAGCATAAGAGCACGTTAAGGGGAACCCCAGATCAAATTGAATTGTGCTAGAATACACCAGTGAAGCACAGAATACCTCTGAATGTGGGGATAGCGGGCAGGGATGAAAAAGGAGTACAGAATGAAAGTTCTGCCCCAAGATTTCAACCCTGACTCCAAGCAGCCATTGGTCAGGGGATGAGAAGCCTACTTTGCAAACTAGAGAGACCCTGGACTCAAACACAACTAGGGGCATGCCTAGTAGTCTAAAATTTAAAAAAATGGGGATTATGGGAAAGTTGATATCCTAAAAGGCTGATAGCCCCTGCTCTTTCCCCACTCAGACTCCCAAATGTTGCAACCAGGGGTGTAAACTAATGATGGGAGCATTCTCTCTAGGGAAGAACTTGGCCAACAGAAAAATACTTATAAATATCGGCTGCTAGAAGTGAGCTCTTAATTACCTTATAATGAATAATACCACCAGCCAACTTTTAGAAGCCTTCACTCCAGCAAATCCAGCTTTCAGCTTCTCAAGTGGTTCATTATAAAACATGAGTAAGACAGCCAAGGCTATACATTTAAGGAAATCCCCTAAATGAAAAACCAAAAGAAATGATCAAGTAAAGGTATTTTAAGGAAACAGATGGTACTGGAGGCTGAAGAAAAAAATGTAATTACAATTAACATACTCAGAAAAGAAATTTTCCACCCATGAATCAAAAATATACTATTAAAAAGCAACATTCAGAGGGGCACCTGGCTGGCTCAATTGGTGGAGTGTGCGACTCTTAATCTTGGAGTCATGAATTTGTGCCCCCACACTGGGCGAAGAGATTGCAAAAAAATAAAATCCTTTTTTAAAGATTTTTATTGGGACACCTCGGTGGTTCAGTGGGTAAGCTCTGCCTTCGGCTCAGGGCATGATCCTGGAGTCCCAGGATCGAGTCCCACATCGGGCTCCCCACATGGAGCCTACTTCTCTCTCTCTGCCTGTGTCTCTCTGCCTTTCTCTCTCTGTGCCTCTCATGAGTAAATAAATAAAATCTTTTTTAAAAATTAAAAAAATAAAGATTTTTATTTATTTATTTGAGAGAGAGAGAAAAAAAAATGCACGCATAGAGGAGGAAGGAGAAGGACAGGCAGACTGCACTGAGCACAGAGCCCAACATGGGGCTTGATCTCAGAACTCTGAGATCATGACTCGACCTGAAATCAAGAGTCAGACGCTCAACCGACTGCGCCACCCCAGGCACCCCTAAAATCTAAAATCTTAAAAAAAAAAAAAAGCAACATTTAAAAAAAACTGGAAATTGAAAGTATGATAGCAGAAACACAGAACTAATTGGAAGAGTCTGAAGATGAAGTTCAAGACATACTCCAGAAAGAGACAAAAAAATGGAAATAGAAAAGATGGCGGTAAAGTAAAGGACCCATCACCATACATTCCATACCAAAGAGAGTTCAGGAGGGAAAGGAAAGGAAAACTGAGGGCAAGGGAGAGACGGGGGAGGTTGGTTAGAATTTAAGAATTCAACAAAATCTCTCAGAACTGAAAAATCTACATTTGTAAATTGAATAGGGCCCCAGTGTGCCCTGCTCAACACAAGGCTCACAATGAGGCAGATTATCATAAAATTTCAGAACATCAGAGGCATCCTAAACCACCTCGAACCAAGGAGGGGAAAGAAAAAAAAAAAAAAAAGAGAATATCATCAGACTTTTCATTAGCAACAACAGAAGCTAAAAATCAATAAAGCAATTCCTGCTAAACTCAGAAAATTATTCTATATTCTATTCCCAGATAAACTATGAACCAAGTATGAGAGAAAAGGAAGATACTTTCATACATGCAGATTCTCAAATTTACATCCTATGCAGCTTGCTCTTAGGAACCTTAGGGAAGAATTGCTTAAAAATAAACACTGAAGAGGGAAGACAAAGGGTCCCAACATAGGGAGATGAAGGAAATATCTATGTTATACAGTAAGATAGATCCAAGAATGAGAGCTGTGCAGGTCTAGAGAACAAGTTATACAGACTTTTAAAAAGAGCAGCATAAGCCCTACTGCCTACAAGTGTGGCATTAAATACCAAAAGAAACAGCTGGAAGAATAGAAAATGGAGGTCCCTGTAGAGGCCAAATGTTGGGGGAAGGAAAAGCAGGTAGGGTACTTTTTATTTAGCGTTGATAAATGTTAAATTTTAAAAGATTCTTGAAAAGGTTAAAAAGAATGTTTTAAAATCACATCTAAAATCATGGTTTTCCAAGCAAGATTTCTGAAGGAAAAAGAAAATAATAAAAAATGTACTTTTCAAGGCAGTGTAAAATCAAATTATTTGGAAAAAACACACTACACCTTTGCATAGAGTATGGCTTTGTTTGAAAACAAGAGCAGGAAATAATATTTTGCTGATACTTAACTCAAAAGTCATAACCAGAAAAAAAAAAAGGAAAAATTTAAATATATTACAGTATTATTGGGGAAAGTTCACAGTTTATAGCTATATCAATCATTTCACAAATTAAAATTCCTTTTTCACACAGTCAAGCAGTTTTTTTTTTTAAAGATTTTATTTATTTATTCATGAGAGAGAGAGAGGCAGAGACATAGGCAGAGGGAGAAGCAGGCTCCATGCAGGGAGCCGGAAGTGGGACTCGATCCCGGGACTCCAGGATCACGCCCTGTCCCAAAGGCAGGCACTAAACCGCTGAGCCACCCAGGGATCCCCAGTCAAGCAGATTTTAAACCAAACTCAAAAGAATAACTTGACTGCATCATATTTTGGTAAGAAATGAAAATGCTTAAGACACTACTGTTTCCTCAGGAAAGCACAAATACTGCAGATTTGTCGAAACAAGTCAACATTTTGTTTCAGAGACATTTATCCTTTCTGAAGACAGAAAGAAATAGTAGTGGGATTCACCAGCGAATCTGAAACTGCTGCCCAGCTTTCTCTAAGACTCTAAGAAATGGCATCTCAGCAAATATGCTCTTCTCTAGAAATCCCCAAATACTATAAAAATATATTTTTTTAAGGTTTTATTTATTTATTCATGAGAGACCCAGAAAAAGGCAGAGACAAAGACACAGGGACAATCAGGCTCCTCACAGGGAGCCCAATGCAAAAATTTTTTTTTTAATTTTTTATTTATTTATTATAGTCACAGAGAGAGAGAGAGGGGCAGAGACACAGGCAGAGGGAGAAGCAGGCTCCATGCACCGGGAGCCCGACGTGGGATTCGATCCCGGGTCTCCAGGATCGCGCCCTGGGCCAAAGGCAGGCGCCAAACTGCTGCGCCACCCAGGGATCCCCCAATTCAAAATTTGATCCCGGGACCCCCGGATCAAGTCCTGAGCCAAAGACAGACCCTCAACTGCTGAGCCACCCAGGTGTCCCAGGAGTCTGCGACTCTTGATCTTGGGGTTGAGTTCAAGATCCACATGATGTGTAGAGATTACTTAAATAAATAAAACTTAAAAATAAATATATGTTCATTTCACTCTCTTGGAATCAAGAAGAAAACAAGCTATTGTATAAAGTATCATTTTCTTCCTTTTTTTGAAGTTCGAGAAAATATATTAATATCCTGCAAAATATAATGCAAAACCAAAAACTCCTCCAGCTTTAAAAAATAATAAAATGCCCAGATCTATTCTTTAAGCAAATTAAATTAGCAAGACAGCAGAAAAAGTCTGCACTGCAAAAGTCTACACTGTAAGAAAAAATTTTATAACAATGTATGCTGACTTATTGTGGTGATCATTTCACATTATATACAAACAGCAAATCATGTTATACACCTGAAATTAACATAGTGTTAGATGTCAATTATACTTCAGTAAAAAGAAAAATTTAATACTATGTTTATTCTTTCATGCTTATTTCACAGAAGGGAAACAGTTAACTAAAATATGAGAAATGGGACGCAACTTGCTAATATCAAGTATTGAGAATATGAAGCCTGCAAGGTGTATACACTCGGCAGCCTGATAGTACTTATGCTACAATGCCACTCCTGAGTCTGTACCCCAAAGAAATTCTCAGACATGCCCATAATGAACACAAACAAGACTGTTATTGGTAGCATTGTTTATGGTAGCCTAGGCACCCATCACTATGGGAATGGACGTACACCGTGGAATAGCATGTTGCAGGTAGAAGCAATTAGTTAAATGTATATCCAAAACCATTCATAGATCTTAATGCCAAGTGAATAAAGTAAAACCAGAGTAAGAGCTATAGCATTGTTTTTCAAAGATTTTAAGTAATCTCTACACCCAACATAGGACTCAAATTCAGAACCCCTAGATCAAGAGTCACATGCTCCACCAACTGAGCCAGCCAGGTGCCCCAGAGCTATAGCATTTTTACAGGGATAATTCTATAGCCAAATTCTGCAATAGTGTAATGTCATGAACAGTTTTGGAATTAAAGATAAGTATACCAAAAAAATCACTAAACATTTTAGAAAGATACATCTAGAATCAAGGATATACATCGAACACATTAGACAGGGTGCCTGTGGTATAGGAGAGGAAAATAGGCATGGAAATGGGGGCTGAACAGAAGGCCTTTATACATCAATGCTAGACTGTGTCCAAATCACAGGGTATAAAGTTCAAAATCAAAATAATATTTTTTATTCATGCACATGTTAATTTATTCAATAAAAATTTACTGAAGACTTCTTAATGACAAGTACTGTGCTTAAATATAAACTTTCATTGTTATTTCTACTGAAGGTTTTTTATTTTAAAACCTCAAAAAGGGGCAGCCTTGGTGTTGGTGGCTCAGCGATTTAGTGCTGCCTTCAGCCCAGGGCCTGATCCTGGAGAACCAGGATCGAGTCCCACATCGAGCTCCCTGCGTGGAGCCTGCTTCTCCCTCTGCCTGTGTCTCTGCCTCTCTCTCTGTGTCTCTCATGAATAAATAAATAAAATCTTTAAAAAATAAAATAAAACCTCAAAAAGATACACATTTTACGATACATTTTAACTGGAAGTAGAAAAGAAAAGTAATTCCAAAGACTTCATATACTATAAAGCGAGAAATTTATCATTCTTAAAATAGTTTTAGCAATTTTTCCCATCAGGACACCTGGATGGCTCAGGGGTTAAGCATCGACCTTTGTTTGGCTCAGGTTGTGATCCTGGAGTCCTGGGATTGAGTCCCACATCAGGCTCCCCACAAGAAGCCTGCTTCTCCCTCTGCCTATGTCTCTGCCTCTCTCATGAATAAAAAAAATAAAACCTTAAAACACACACACAAATATAAATATACCTTCAAATTCTTTGAATGACGAACTTAAATGAAAGGTTGAAATACAGAATGAACCCTGAAGTCCTACCAAATTACTTTGTCACATCTCAATCCACAAGTCAAACATCTTTTCTTGCGGGTTTCAGTGGCGAAACAATTTCTTTTTGGAGAAGAAATTTTTTCTACTTTATTTGTTCTATGTAATTTTCCCTAAGATATTTCAACTGCTCAGGAACACTTCTTGCCAGATTTCTGTTTTCTAAAAGAATTCACAAGCAGACTGTTGGCTGCCAACGTAGGTGTTGTAGCTAATATGCTCATTACACTGCACTGCTAACAAAAACTGATGAACACATTCAGTGCAAAGTGACATATCTCTTCCACATCCCATGGGCACAGAAAATGTTTTCCCCCCAAATTACCTGTTCCCCTCATTTTTTAAACAAACCTCAAAAGGTAACTAGTATACAAGACAATATTGGTAAACAAAACCAACAGCAACTTGTAGGCCATCATATGTCCCAAGGTCTAAAAATTACATAACCCCCTTCAGTATTTCAGATTTAGATACTAAGAATTAATACATGAGGCACGCCTAGGTGGCTCAGTGATTGAGTGTCTGTCTGCCTTAGGCTGAGGGAGTGATCCCAGGCTCGGGGATCGAGTCCCATATCGGGCTTCCTGATATGGAGTCTACTTTGTCCTCAATGTCTCTGTCTCTCTGTGTCTCTCATGAATAAATAAATAAAGTATTTTTAAAAATAAGAGTTAATAGATGGGAGGTGAAAAATAGAAATGGTTGGTCCAACAATCAGTACTGCTAGAAACACAAAAGCTACATGGTCTGTCAGAGGAGTCAGCAGAATCATCATCATACACAGTAAAAGACAAAATGTTAATTTATCAGGCTTACAAAAGATAATATATTTTCATTTAATAATACTAATAATGGACAATTACTATATGTCAGTTACTGTTCCAAATATCTTATATGCGTTATTTAATTTAGTCCTCACAAGAACCCAATGGTACCCCAGGTACTATTATCATCTCCATTTTCTAGATCATTTTTCACGTCAAATTCAGGCTCTTTATCATTGCCTTTAAAACCTCCACTGAATGGTTTCAATTTTCATTGTATCCCTTTTCTGCCATTCCAGTCCTCATTTATAACTCAAAAACTTGACTGATATATATCATATGAATAAAGCAGTTCTCTTCTCTGGTCAGCTTCCTTCTTCTCCCTTTCTACTACAGAAGATAACCCTGTAGAGATGGTCTCAGTTAACCCATTCCTCACATGCTTATTGACAGTAAACACTGTAGAAGTGTATATAAAGGAAAAAGTGAATACCTCCCCACAAAAAAGGGAACACATCAATAACACTCCTTATATTTTACAAAAACAGAAATATTTTATACATATTGTTCCGTAACATTTTTTAAAAATACGTAATTTAAAAAATAAAGAAGTATTTTAACAGGGAGGGGTATATGGTTGGCTCAGCTGGAAGAGCACATACGTGACTCTTAATCTTGGAATCATGAGTTTGAGCCCCATGCTGGGCACAGAGATTACTTAAACAAATAAGAGCTGCTAGGTATATTTAAAAACAAATAAGTAAAATAAACTTTAACAGTGGCTATCTTTCTACATCAGCAAAGAGAGATCCACTGCATTTCTAACAGCTTAATGGTGGTTCCACTGTGTGGAAATGTCACGTCATTTTTTTTTCCTGTAACAAACAATGCTACAAAGAAAAACTCTGTACTCCTAGTTTTCATGCAAGTATATGAATATATCCATAGGACAGATTTCTAGGAGTGGAATTGCTGGGTCACAGGGCAAATACATTTTAAATTCCAATAGACACTGCCAAATTTACCTCCAAGAAAATTTACATTCCCATCAACAGTATGTGAGAGTTCCAACTACCTCATATCCTTAGCCTCTACTGGCTACCATCATCTTTCAATCTGATAGGTAAAAAGTGGCAATTATGTTTTATTTCATATTTATTTAAATGATTAGGATTACTGAATTGATAGCTTAAGTTGATTTTGAATTATTATTATTTGTAGGCTAAGCTGAACTGCCCATGGAGGAAAAAAAATTCAAAAAGCATATTAACAGGATAATTGGGGAAACTGGTAGGTAATATTTAACCAATCCAGGATTTTAGCATGGAGTAGACAATGATGCCAATCACAAATGAGTTTGGTCTCTTCCTTAACATACTCACCATTCACTTGAAATACAGTTATGAGTTCTTCAAGCTATGTCATGTATTAGAAATGTTCTTTTAAAAGAGTATATTTAATTCCATAGTCATGTATTCACTTTGTCATCTTTACTAACTCGTAACATTCCTCTGTTTGGTGCCTATTTCAGTGATATTTTGCTTTATATGAAATGTTGCTTATTAATCTGACCTTTGACCTCTTTTGGATGGTAAAGCACAAGAATATAATCAGTGTGTGGCCATGAACATCCAATATAATTAAGAAAACTGACATAGGTAGCTATATTAGAACACAGAAAGAGGAGAATAAGAGAAGTAGATGTTAGCAATGACCATCCATAGGGATGTTCTGGGCATTTTAGATTATGAAAAAAAATAAACACTATAAAGCCCCCAACGTACTCTATAAATGCTTACATAAATGTGATGTCTTCTGTTCATAAATGCTGATTCACTGTCAAAGGCTAGATGCTTATGATTATAATGCTATTTAGCAATGATGGCTGAAATGAGCTATTCACACATTTTCTTACCTAATTTTCTTTGTGGCCACGTCTATGTAACAATTTTTGTCAAGGAGACTCTAATTAGCTCTAACAGGGACTCTGACCTTATTATCCTAACAAATTAGTATTCATAACTGCAAAAATAAGTACTACAAATTATCTAGCATTCTAGAATGGTTTTGGTTCAAAACTGATATATCAGTAAACCCCTCTCTACCATTCCTTTGATTGTCAATTAAAATTTATATTCTTCATAGAACAAACTGACACTTAAGACTTTATCTCGGGACACCTGGGTGGCCCAGCGGTTGAGTGTCTGCCTTTGGCTCAGATCATGATCCTGGACTCCCGGGATCGAGTCCCGCATCGGACTCCCTGCATGGAGCCTGCTTCTCCCTCTGCCTGTGTCTGCCTCTCTCTCTCATTGTGTGTCTCTTGTAAATAAATAAATAAATCTTAAGATTAAAAAAAAAAAAAAAAAGACTTTATCTCAAAGTCAAAAGCTCTGGCTACTCTAATATGTCCACATGGCCAATCCATGTGAACACATGATAGATACTAAACATCATCCTTCCCATGTCAGAGGCTGGCAGAAGGAGATAGAGCAGGGGGCAGGAAAGAGCAGAATACCAACATGACGAGGTGCTAAAGCCATGCTATAAATTATCTTTTGGTCACTCATGGCTGCATTTTAAAAAAAGCTGATAAAAAGGCAGGACCTATCCATCCTTTGGAGGAATACAAGTATTGTATGAAAGCATCTTCATAACTCACTAACAACAGAGCTGTGCTCCCAACCCTCACATAACTTGCCCAATGAGTGAAGAATTGCTAGGTTATAAAGGCAACAACAAGAAGCTCAATAAGAAGCTCTATATGCTGACAATGGGAGGGAGCAATGAAGACTGGTTCCCTGGGCTCTAAACTCTGACAGACTGCCCTGCTAATCCTTCCCAAATCCCACAATGTTGGGGTGGGGGTGGGGGACAGAACAGAAAACAATCCAAAATTGAATCAAGGACAGTAGCTCTGGATTACAGGAGGTTATAACATTCCTATTTGAATGGGGGTTGGGTGGGCAGCAAGGCTGTCACAGGGCATATACAAAAGCCTGTATGTTTATAAAAACACAATACAAAAATAAATTTTATTCCTGATCCCTTTGATGTGGTAACCAACATCTGCCCCCAATCATTTGCCAGCCCAGGCTGCATGGAAGGCACAGAGTAGCAGGCATTTTCACACAGTGAGGCTGGAAGAGATGCTACTAGAGTGTAAATTACTAATTAGCTCAATAGAAGACAAAGAGAGAAAATACCTGTCACAGAATGCTGTTTACAACTTGACATATAATAAAAACAACCCTGAAAATTTCAGAAGAGTGTCTTACTTTTCAGACTTCTATTAACATGTAAATGGCAAAAGAATAGTATTATAGTGTTTAAAAACTGCCCATGCCTCAGAAACAATAATGCATGACTAGAAAGAATGCTTTCCAAATAATTTATAATTTTCTCATCCTTATGAAAGCTAAGTGTTTTTAATTATTACAATCAGCTTTAACAAGGAGCTATATTTCATAGCTTTGGGGTGGGGGGAAGCCCTCAAGTGCTGTATTTTACATACATCAGAATACAGCTAATAGTCCTTTTACTGAAATTGAACAGGCCTCATTTTGCAGGTCATGCTTTTATGAAATGGACTGGTTACCATTTTAATAAAGATTGAGGATGAGCTGGAAGTTAGTAGCGGGATGGGGTCAATTAAATCTCCTTATATGGTGACAATTAAAGACTCCCAAAATTTAGGTTTATTTTGGGGGAAGGATATTTATATTCATTCCCCTACCATAAGGTAAACCTAATTTGTATTAATTGCAACCTTAGGTTCTTACGGAAGTACATTTTACACTTAGATCACTTCCAGCTCCTTGATGCTATAGAAGGATCTTCAATATCTATATTTCACCTAAATATGTCTCAGTTACAGTGATGAACAGGACTGTGGCTCCTGTTTTCACATAATAATCACCCATATGGGGCACCTGGGTGGCTCAGTCCATTAAGCATCTGCCTTTGGCTCAGGTCATGATTTTGGTATCCTAGAATCAAGCCCCATGTCTGGCTCCTCACTCAGCAAAGAGTCTGCTTGTCTCTCTCCCTCTGTACCTCTCCCTGCTCGTGCTCTCTCTCAAATAAAGAAAAACTTAAAAACTAACAAACAAATCATCACCCATACATCATTACCAGGTATCATACCCTGAAGACTCCCGTGTGTATGAACACACCATGCCAGATGCTAAGAAGGTCCCCAACAGAGGTGTACACCATGACATGGTTTTGCTGATGAGGGAGGGACCTACAAACTTGTCATTCACAGGTAAAAGAATGTTTTTCAGAATCCAGTGAAGAAAAGAAAGCATATGACCCCCAAATCCACTTTCAATCCAATCTTGAGATTTCTTTGCATCACAACATTTTTACAAAAATCAAACATGCCAACTTGCTTATACATTCAAAACACTCTTCCCTTTTCTTTTCAAAATTAGGCCTTCCTATCCACTTGTTTTCAAACTTACTTGAAAAATACTCAAGTAAAAGAAAATGATAAAGCAAATGGGGCAAAATGAAAAACTGGTGAATTTGAATAAGGGTACAGAGAAGTTCTATACCATCTTTGCTACTTTTCCATAAGCTTGAAACATCCTAAGAATATCAAATGTCACACATACACAAGCATTAACAAAAGCTCTCTCTCACAGGGTTGTTGAGAGTTTCAAACATTTCACAAACTTAGTTCATGGTGGGCAATTAGTAAATGCTAATTATTAGGTATTTTAAAAAATGAGTGGATCAACTATAACAAATGAACCACTCTGGTGAGGGAGTGTTGATAACGGGGGAGGCTGGTTGTGCATGTAAGGGGACTATGGGAAATTTCTGCACCTTCCACTCAGTTTTGCTGTGAATCTAAGGCTGCTCTAAAAGAAAAAAAATAAGTCTTAATAAAAAAAAAAAGAGTAGACCAATTTATTTAACCAAATTAAAGCATCCATAAATATACTTAGTTTATTATTTACACAAACACATAAAGAGAAGACAATAAAAAACCAGGGGGAGTCTCAACAGACTCTCCTTGCTTATGGATTTCTGCACTGAAACTGGAGTTCCATTTTCCTGACAACAATGTTCCTGGATAACAATCTCTCAACTGTAAGCCTATATGGTTTGTAACAAGCCCTTTTTTACATGAAAAAAAATAGGGAGGCAACCATTTATCTGCAATGCATTTAGTCATTTTATTAGTTTGGGGTTGTTTTATTCTATGAATGTAATTCTGTAATGAAAAAAATAGGGGCATGTAAGAACCCTGATATAATCTTTGCATTAGACATAGCCCTTATGGTGTTTGTCCCAGGTTCCTCATCTAGAAAGCAACTGAGGAAAGGTTTATAACAAAACCACAGGGATAATCTAAAGATTGGCAAATAGGACAGGTTAAGGAATAAAATAAACCAGCACTGTTTAATCTGGAGAAGAGCATGGTGATGGATCAGCTCATGACAGTCAAGCAGGAGTAATACCAGAGCACGGACTGCTTGCAAAATGCCAAGGTTCAAATCCTATCCTCACCACTTCCTAGAATTCTACAAGTTTAAAAAGGAGGGCGGGGGGGGGGGGGGTCTGAGTGTATCCTTGAGTGAGGGGAAATCATTTAATCCCAAGGAGGCTTTATTTCAGTAAAGTAAAATGGGAACAGGAGCAGCACCAACCTCTTAGGGTTGCTGCTAGGAGTAAATAAATTCTAATCTGCAAAGCACTTACAACAGTGGCTGGCATAAAAGCATATGGGTGGGGAGCTACTACTATTAAGTTTATGAAGAACTAGGATTTTAATACTATAGTAAGCAAATATTTTTACTCAAAAATGAAGAATGAGGCAACACAAAACACATATAAATACAGCATTACATGTACGGTGGTTAGAGAGAAAGTAGACTGTCCTAATAGAGAAAATAATTACATACCAGAAAAGACTATCTGCAAAGGTTGCCACATTATCTCTGATGATTTTTGAAAACAGGATAAATTTTTATCTACCTGGGATGATTTAAGTGGGATATTGACTGAAGTTGCAGGACAAACTAGAGGTCTTCTCAAGGTCTCTTCCCATCCAAAGAATCTATGATTAACCAGAAAAACATTTAGGTATGTACCAACTACTCGTTCAAATCTGAATATGCAAATTAAGTGTATTGCTTAGCAAATAAGATTATAACCAAAATAAAGTTCAATTGAGTAGAATTCACCTGATGAACAAATGAAAACAAAGCTCACATTTATTGATGAATAAATGGAGTCCTTATTGATGAATAGTATTATTTGAACCAAAAGATTACCTATTTTCAGCTTTAGAAATATCAACTGAGAAATAACCATTCCCAATGAGAATCAGTGATTTAGCACACTATTGCAGCATATAGAAAAGAAAGGACCCAAATGGATTCTTTCCTACGGCTGACCTTAGAGTTTATATTTCCTTCTTCATCAACATCACATAAGTCTAAAATTATTTATATAAAGACATCAAGTATAAAACAACTATAATATAAAAATGGCAAAACCATAAACAGAATACAAATTGTTAATAATACCAAACATATCGAGACAGCAAGGGAATATGCACAAACATCCAACAGAAACAGGTGCCCCATTCCAAGTTACTCTTAAGATTGAAAGTTAACATTTCAGACTAATCCTCTTCAAATTTAGCAGCAAAAACAGTAATTTCTAAAAATCTTGTATTAGGGCAGCCCGGTTGGCTCAGTGGTTTAGCACCGCCTTCAGCACAGGGTGTGATCTTGGAGACCCGGGATGGAGTCCCACATGAGGCTCCCTGCATGGAGCCTGCTTCTGCCTCTGCCTCTCTCTCTCTCTCTGTGTCTCTCATGAATAAATAAATAAAATATTAAAAAAATAAAAGTAAATAAAAATAAAAATCTTGTATTAAATTACAAAATCAATGTAGTCACCTTGAACACTTGCTTAAGAGAATCCAGACAGATTTTAGATTCTGAATTATTGACATATATTAACAACCATTTTTTCTGATATCTACTAATCAAAATATAATTTTGCTGTTACAAATGCCATCATTTTTGCTGTTTATACAAACACCCATAAAACAGTGGCAATACAAAATTTACACAACTTTGAAAAAAAGTTATCTTTGTGTATCTGAATGTACCCTAAAATAACCTCAAATAAGATTCTCAAGATCAGTTTGCATTTTTTTCCTTAAGTAAATTATAGCTATCCTTTGACACTATCAAATAAAAAGTAATAATCATTCACATTCTTAGCTAAATATAAAAGCTGCAGAATAAAAATCATCAAACCAAAATAGTAAGAATAATCTAAATTTTGTACCAAATTTCTCATCCTCCTTTTAATTTCCATGCCTTAAAAGTCAAAAGCTTCTAGGAAATGAATATTAATATGGCCTTCTTTATTCACAACTACAAAACAGAAGAGGCAGTGGAAATGTCCAGGCATTGCATTATTGTATAGAGGCTTTTTCATGATAAAAGTTACTCATATATTCATTACGTAACCTAAAAAAGAAGTCCCACTCTAAAATTCTCCTACAAATCTCTTTATTCCATTTAGTTAAATGCGTGAGTTACCTACTATAGTGTGAAATGTCCCACATAAAGCTAAAGGCAGCTTAGAAACTCAAAGCCCTCACAGTCCTGATTTAAATCTCTTCTCCAGCAAACTTCCCCGGTTGGTTATTTGCCTTCTTCTGAAATGATTTCTCAATATTCTCCAGCCATCAAAAAACAATTAGGCCGAAATATGGTTGATTAATCAAAACAAAAAGATGTTCATCTTTTTCTATCTCAACAACAGTGGGCTCTCCACTGAAAATGAAATGCTGTGGATAAAACACTCTACCCAGTGCTGTTAGGTACACCCTGCTACAACACAACACTATCACACTACACAGGCGGAGCCACACTGCAAATAAATAAAACCTGTATTCCCATTATCACAACACTAGCAAAACACAGAGGTTTCCAACACTGAGTTGACGCTTCATCATTCACAGAAGAACAAAATCAAATCAAAATGGGTCTCATCTTTTCAAAGTGGACATGGAAGTCGAATTAAAAGCAATGAAAGGTGGAAAACAGATTTAAGATGTCTTTAAGAGAAAAGGAGGTTTCTGGAATTTCCTACTTTTGTGGACAAAAGGACCCACAGTTTCAACACACTTACAGTTCTCTTCTCAACAAAGAATTCCTTTCCTGCACAACACTCCCCCTCCCCAATCTCCACTCTTACTTTTCAGCGTTTACTCCTATCTCTAGGTCTCTTTTCACTCACCATGGTTCCTCCTCTTCTGCACCAAAGGCTCCCTACACTTGATCCTTCACTATAGTGTCTGTGCCCTGACCCATGCAGACCTTCTGGAGCATCTCCCCATAACACGCACATTTGATTCTCACTCCTGTAGAGTCTAGCCCAGTTCTTCATCCAGCAGGACTTCTCCAGCTTCCCTTAACCCTGTTCTCTTCCCTTACACTCCATCTCATCCTTTAATTCCCAGGGCCCATCTCTTCCTTGCTCCTCTCACCATCCCCTTTCAGCCCTGTCTCTCCACCTCACTGTTTTTACCTTGGATCTGGCTGAACCTCGTCAATTAACACAATTCCCCAGTGACCCTGTCCCAGACCGCCATCACTTCTTTACACCCTCTTTTCAGCTTGTCTGGTCTCAGAATTGTCCTATAAATGCCCCACCTCTCATCTGTTTCCTTTCATCCTTCCACTACGCTTATTCCTAACTCCACCTGGTCCTCATCCAGTGTCTAATTCACCCTCCCTCACTTTAAAGAATTTACACCCATCGCCCACCCACTAACCCATACCTTCCTCAGAACCTCTCGATTCCCACACCACCGCGGGTCCTAGTCCTTCAGCTCATCTCGCTCTGCACTAGTTCACACCCTTGTCACGTCTGGCTCTTAATCACCCTCTCTCCTCTACTCCCAACTATCACCCCAGCTCTGCCCCTCCTTGCCTTCCACTTCCAACTCTTACCCCAGCATGCTAACCCTGCTACTATCCCCCTAGAAAGCTCTGGTCCTCAAACCCCTGCTCTTACACCTAACCCCAGCCTTGGTCTTCCTAACCTCATTCCCGGCCGGCTTCCTAGACACCCACCCTGGGTTTTGCCTCCTTCCTACCTCCTTGGCTGGCTTTTTCTCACTCCTCCTCTCCCTGCCTTCTAACCCTTTTCCCCCTGAATCCTCATCTCATTCTTAGACCCGTTTCCCCCCGCAGCTCCTAAGCCTTCCTTCCCTTCTCCTCTCAAGGCCCCCCCCGCAACCTAGTCGTCGCCCACCCCGCCAAAATAAAGCCCCGGCGCGCCCCGACAGCCGGCTCTCGCCTCCGCCGGCCCCCGCCCCGGGCGCCCCCAGCCCGCCGGCGCCGCGGTCCCGCCCCCTGCCGCCGCTCCTCCCGCCCGCGAGGCGCGCGCCGCCTTTGTCGCCCCTCACCCGGTGTATGAGGATTTGGCTTCTTTAAAGGGGAGGGCCACTGTGCCGGAGACTCCTGTCCCCGCCTCCGCGTCTTAGAATGGGCTCCCTGGCCGTCGCGTCCTCCCCGGTCCTCGTCCCCCCACCCCCTGGAGCTACCCCCTTGGCTGCCTCCCCACCTCCTCCGCCCCCTCCCCGACCCCCCTCTATTTACCGCCATCATCAGCACGCGCGAGCTGTCACCAGGGCGCGAGACAACCGAACCCGGCCCCGCCCCCTGCCCGCCCATTGGCCCGCCCGCCGGAGCCCCGCCCCCAGGGCCCCGCATTGCGCCAACGGCGCAGCGCTCGGCCCCGACCCCGGCACAGCCAGCCTCTCCGAGGGTTCGCGCCACGGGCGCAAAGTTTAGGGTTAGCCACAAACGTGCGGCCGATTTGAGCCTGGCGTAAGGGGCGGCGGCGTAGAGAGGCGTCGTGAATCGCGGGTCGAAGTTTGGTTGAAGCACAGGAGAGTAAATAAGGAGGTTTCCAGACAAAGAGACTCTTAAAGGTACAGAGTCTTAAGGCCGTCCCTCCTCCTTAAAGGGCCAGACTCTCCGAGCCCATCTCCGCCCCCTTCTCCCCAGCACTTCAGCCCGCGCGGAACAGTGAAGGAATTCTCCATTAGTTCTCCGCACACTTTTTGGAGCTCCTTTAACATCTTTCCCCACTGCCAAGGGGAAGAGCTTTTCTCACTATCCTATGTTTTCGTTTTGTTCCGTTAAGAGACTTATTGTTAACTTGCGTCGGTCCGAAAGCAGCCGCCTCCGAACCCTGAGGTTTCCCGAGGCAGCAGCGTTTGCGAAAGTTACTATTGGCTACCAGACGGGTGAGCACGTGTCTGACTTTTGCCACTGAAGACCCAGGAGGGACCCAGCTGTTTGATGTAAATCTCCCACCCCACCCTCCCACAAGGAAGAGGTTCACAGCCAAAAACTTAAGAAGTTCAGATTGTAGGGATAGAGACCACAGGGAAACAACAGCGGCTATTTCTACTAGTCTGTTCTGCCCCAGAAAAGGCTTCCTCCAGAGGCTGCATTGTTCTAACATAACTCGCGGGAGGTGACGCTACCCTCCAAATTACAAATAACAGGCCAACACTGTTACATCACCCAATCACATGGCTAAAGCAGGTAAAGGCTTACATGTTAATGGACAAGTTAAAGACATAAACATATGGCTTAACAGCTACACTGGCTCAAAGCTACACACTTGTCAGTATGAAATAGAGAAGCACAAAAGCTAAAGAACAACAAAATTATAAGGGAGAAACAGTAAGTGCATCTGTAAGCATGCACCTACAATGCCTGCAGCCAAGCGTACTTAAGTGTGAAAACATGTCTAAAGGTAATTAACCTGGACATTTTAAAGAGGTTTGATGATGGAAGGAAAGGACCTGGAGATTGATTTGGTGAGGGTCTGCCATGTGGTTCAAGAGCTCAAAGTAAGATCTAAAATTTAGCGTTCCTTTTGTTGCCTATCATCTTTAATTCTTTTAAAAATCTTATATTTTAACTCCTTTAAGATTTTAATTTATTCTTGAGAGATAGAGAGGCAGAGACAGAGACACAGGCAAAAGCAGGCTCCATGCAGGGAGCCCAATGTGGGACTCGATCCTGGGTCTCTAGGATCAGGCCCCGGGCGGAAGGCGGCGCTAAACCGGCGCTAAACCGCTGAGCCACCCGCGCTGCCCATTTTTTTTTAAAGATTTTATTTATTTATTCATGAGAGATACAAAGAGAAAGAGAGAGGCAGAGACACAGGCAGAGGGAGAAGCAGGCTCCATGCAGGGAGCCCGACGTGGGACTCGATCCCCGGTCTCCAGGATCACGCCCGGGGCTGAAGGCATTGCTAAACCTCTGAGCCAACCGGGCTGCCCCATTTTAACTCCTTTATTAGCAGTTTTCTCCCCTGACTCCCCAAAGCCCCTCCAAAATTAAATTTAAGAGATTAAAGACTGTATCTTATTCAATGTTAATTCTTTAGCAAAGCGCCTGATATGTAGTAAGAGCCACTTAAGACTTCTGAAGAAAGAGGTGTTCTCAGAATAGCAATCTAGGGAGAAAAGATTCTCAGTACCTTGAGTATGTATTGGATCAGTGGTTCTCAAAGTGTGTCCTGTGGAGCCCTGACACTTTCACAAGGTCCTGAGATCAAAACTATTTTAATAATAATAGGACATTATTTGCCTTTGTCACTGTGATGACATTTGCACTGATGATACAAAAGTAACAATGGATAAAATTACTGCTGCCTTAGTATATATCAAGGCAATTGATCAATGTACTCTTCACTGCCACTCATTCATAGGAAAAAATAACACTTGTTTCACGGTAGAAGTCTTTGATGAAATACTAAAAATTATGTTTTATATAAGTACCCATCTTTTCAATACTATTCGACGTGGTTAAATGGATGTATGAATAAAGCACTTATGTTCCTTACCTAAGTACCATCTTTTTCTTGAGGAAAAGCACTTGTGCAATGTCTCCACATTTTGAGCTGAATTAGCAACTTTCTTCATGGAATACCATTTTTACTTGAAAGAACAGCTAACAGATAAACTATATTTTGTCAGCTTTGGGTGTCTGACATATTTTCTCAAAGATAAAGTGAGCCTGACAGCACTTGTTAGCAACAATTAAACTCAAGCTCTCAAGCAAAACTTCGAATTTTTACAAACCTGTATGTGCCACTGTGAATGTAATAACTTCCCAGGGCTTTTCTGATGAGATTAGTGGTGATATTAACAAATATGATTTTTTAATCTTGTAAAAGAAATGTGTCAACACCTAAAAGATCTGCAATGTTTTCCCAACCAATGCATGATGCTTCAAAATCAGGTATCAGTGGGCAGCCCAGGTGGCTCAGCCGTTTAGTGCCGCCTTCAGCCCAGGGCGTGATCCTGGACACCCGGGATCGAGTCTCATGTCGGGCTCCCTGCATGAAGCCTGCTTCTCCCTCTGCCTGTGTCTCTGCCTCTTTCTCTCTCTGTGTCTCTCATGAATAAATAAAATCTCAAAAAAGAAAAAAAGAAGTATATGTTAAAAAAAAATGAGGTATCAGTAAAAGATCCCTTCAAAGTACAAAATAGGGATCCCTGGGTGGCGCAGCGGTTTAGCGCCTGCCTTTGGCCCAGGGCGCGATCCTGGAGACCCAGGATCGAATCTCACGTCGGGCTCCCGGTGCATGGAGCCTGCTTCTCCCTCTGCCTGTGTCTCTGCCTCTCTCTCTCTCTGTGACTATCATAAGTAAATAAATAAAAATTAAAAAAAAAATTAAAAAAAAAACAAAGTACAAAATAAACCAATGAGTATTATTATATAACAGAGTACAAAAAGTTTACTGATAGAATTTGAGATTCCACATTGCAACTAACAGAGTTGTAATGTAGTATCAAAGAATATCCACAATTATGTGAAAAGATTAATATACTCCTCGCCTTTTCCAACTACACATCTGTGAGGTTGGATTCACATTATTCAACCAAAATGACAAATTTTAATAGACTAAATGCAGAAGCAGATACAAGAATCCATTGTCTTCAATTACGCCAGGCATTCAAGAGATTTGCAAAGATACAAAACAATACCATTCGTGTAAGTTTTTTTGCTTGAAAAAGTTATTTTTTCATTAAAATATTCATATTAACATGTGATGAATTTATCTTTAAATGAATACTTTCTTTTTTCCCATAACTTTTAATAAGTCAAATATAGATATAACCTACAGAAACAAAACCTCTTTGGAACTTAAAAGCATCAAAGAGTCCTGAGACTAAAGGGTTTGAGAATTGTGTATTAGATGGAAGCAGAAATAAAAGACTATTTTATTTTAAGATTTTATTCATTTATTCATGAGAGACAGAGACAGAGGCAGAGACATAGGCAGAGGGAGAAGCAGGCTCCCTGCGGGGAGCTCAATGAAGGACCGACCAGAGGACCCAACAGGACACAGGGATGAATCAATTACGACCTAAGACAACAGGACACAGGGATGAATCAATTACGACCTAAGACAAAGGCATCCCTAAAAAGACTATTTTAGATCATTTAAATGAGAAGGCTATGCAAAAAGGCTGTAGTGTAGTTTCAGAATTAAGAGCTTCAGTGGTTTATCAACAAGAAATGGAAAACAGAATCAGAAACACTGAGCTTGGGATGCCTGAGTGGCTCAGAGGTTGAGCATCTGCCTTTGGCTCAGGTCGTGATCCTGGGGTCCTGGGATCAAGTCCCCTGCAGGAAGCCTGCTTCTCCCTCTGCCTGTGTCTCTGCCTCTCTCTGTGTGTCTCTCATGAATAAATAAATAAGTAATCTTAAAAAAAAAAAAGCAAAACAAAACACTGAGTCTCCCTTAAAGATAAAACTGGTAACAAGTGTAATCACAATACACATGGCACCACACAAATATAGTTCAGAGACAGGCACAACTAAGGCCTAAGAGGTGAAGGGATACAGGGATGGGTATGTTCCACAAAGAAGACAGAGTTAATTCTACCCCAACCTTTTTTTTTTTTTTTTTTTTTTTTTAAACAGAGCCTCTTTCCTTTCTGGTTGTAGAAAAACAAGTAAAATCTTTTCACTGTGAATAAATATTAAAAACAGAGTTCCATGCTCCAGAGATGGGTCAAATAACTATGCTCACTGATCGGGTTACAAAAAAAATATACCTTTGCTACGTATACCTTCTTGGGACCCTCTCTCACTGCTCATTCTCTATTACAATAACATTCTTTCCACTGGGGGAGAATTTTAACCTGCCACCAAGCAGTATGACCCTATAACTAACTCCCTTTTTTCTTTAAAGGTTTTATTATTTTTTTAAAGGTTTTAAGTAGTCTCTATACCCAACATGGGGCTCAAACTCACAACCCCAAGATCAAGAGTGGCATGCTCTTCCAACTGAGCCAGCCAGGTACTCCTATAACATCCCAGCTTAAACATCCTAACCAAACACCACTACCTTCAGCACCATCAAAAAGCAAGAGCAGAGAGGGCATCCCCTTGCCTACAAAGCTTTTGACATCTATTCTCCCTTGAGTCCGTCAACAAGCCTATGAAGCATGCAAAGTGGGTACCATTATTCTCACTTTATATGAGACCCAGAAAGGCCAACTTGACTGAAGTCACCTGACAAGTTCAGTACAGTACTACAGCCAGCACCTAGCCACCTATCTCCTAAAAGCAATAGCTGCCTTGGAATACCTGTTACCTCTATGTCCCTAGCTTTGCCCTTCCTACATGACAGATTTCCAATATTGAATTCTGCCTTTGGGACAATCTAGGATATATAAATGTGTTCCCTAAATTCTCTCTTTTAAAGCCTCCAAAGAAATTTCAGCAAAATTCATGCCATTCATTCATGCCCTGATGGGGCAGGAATGGGATGGCAAATAAAGCAGAGAATACAAGAGAATTAGGAACCTTTGCCTCAGAGTTCCAAAAAAATTTGTTTTAACTTGCTAACTTTATCACAGAGGCAAGGAACTACTTCTTGGCCTCATCAATGACATCATTCTGAATGATGAAAATATACTTATTATGTCAAGTTCCATTATGACAGCATAATTATCAGATCCTACAGAATGTGGACTGTGTAATAACGGAAGAGTAACTCCAAGAGTAACCAAGAAAGCTATAAAGATTCTTCATACATTATTTACTTTTACCCATTTCTAAAAGGTTGTGTGCACGGATGTGTAGAGACAAAAGAAGGGAAAACCAATAGAAAGGTAAGAGCAGGAAAATAGTCCCACTTGCCAGAAACTGACCGAAAGGTCTGGAGGACTATGAAATGAAGGAGGAAAAACCCCGGATAAGACCTTAGAGGAGGAGTCTAAGTGGCAGGGGGAAGGTCTCACAATACACAAGTAGAACATTATTTCACGTCTGCTTTTTTTTTTTTTTTTTTTTTTTTTAATGGACCTGGAGCTCAGGTTCAGGTGTCTTTTTTTTTTTTTTTTTTTTTTTAAGTTTTTTACTTATGATAGTCACAGAGAGAGAGAGAGAGGCAGAGACACAGGCAGAGGGAGAAGCAGGCTCCATGCACCAGGAGCCCGATGTGGGATTCGATCCCGGGTCTCCAGGATCGCGTCCTGGGCCAAAGGCAGGCGCCAAACCACTGCGCCACCCAGGGATCCCTCACGTCTGCTTTATCTTTGCCTTCCTGCTGTTTCCCTTCAGGATCTGTTCTTTTAGAGACCCTTTTTTAGATCACAGATCTTTGAGATACTCTAATAAACCCTATAAATCCTATTCCCCCAAAACTAAACATACACATACAAAACCATGTCTGATTCCAAGGCACCTTAGGCCTCTTGGGGCTCCCCTCAGAGGTTAGGCGGCTCTAAGTTAGAACCACTACTTTACAGTCATCATCTGCTCATACTCCAGCAACTAACCAGACTCTCTCATTAAGCACA
Source organism: Canis lupus baileyi (assembly GCF_048164855.1). Classification (NCBI taxonomy): domain Eukaryota; kingdom Metazoa; phylum Chordata; class Mammalia; order Carnivora; family Canidae; genus Canis; species Canis lupus. Next base: position 61,998,006 of record NC_132844.1, on the reverse strand, counting down.
ATACAGTCTCCATAATCTGGGAGGGAATAGACAGGTATGTTGTCAGATATGTTGTCTTGTTTTGTGTTTGTTTCAGTTACTGAGAAAAGATGAAATACACAGGGGGAAGAGATTTCCCTAGATGAGGCCAAGTCAAGACTGCATGACCTCTGGGATGGATAATGTAGAGATCTCAGTCTTGAATCATGGTCAAACGAGGTGACCTAAAGCCCAAGAGACTGATTTTATAATGTTCTACACAATGGCAGAGACTCACCTTGGGGGGAGAGTCCATCCGCAAGAAGAGACTGCTCAAAGTCCAAAGACACCAACCCCAGGGAGAGGACCAAACTTGTAATACAACTAGTTTCAGCCATGCCACGTGGCACTTGTGACTGGGCCTGCAGCCCAGTCCAAAGACACCAACCCCAAGGAGAGGACCAAACTTGTAATACAACTAGTTTCAGCCATGCCACGCGGCACTTGTGACTGGGCCTGCAGCCCAAGGAGCCCAGACAGCTCTAAGATACAGAGCAGATGGCTATAGAGAGGGAAAAACAATATTGGGAATTATAGGTATGAGCCTGGAGACAGTGAGGCCATACATCAGTCGTGCCTGGCTCCAGATCTACTGTATTCACATCTTCAAAATGTTCAGGCTATTGCCCTTCCTATGTTCTCAGAGTCTCAATTCCTGACACCTGGAGGGCATGCATAGGTGGGAATTTCTAACTGCTCTCCTTTACCACCCAGGATTTGACAAGAAAAATTTCACTACCTCATCCTGAAGCCTCATGAACGGAACACTTGGACACTGGGTTGGGGAAGACCTGGTGGTGGAAAGGAATGGTGATGGTGAGTCTTTCAGTATTTCTTCAGTGGAACAGGGACACCAACAGACAGCAGGGGAAATGTGACTGACCATTTGATACTCAAGATCTGAGGCAAGCAAGCAGGAGGCAGCCTGAGAAGGAGTCCAGAGAATCACAACAGCACAGGAGATAAGGAAAGAACAGTCAGAGAAGGAACCACTGATGGATAAAAGTGATGGACCAGACACAAGTGGAACATAGGGTTCCCCAAATCCCAGCATTTGCCTTCTGCCATCACAGATTTTGTCATTTGCAGGTATCACTTGTCAAATAATTTGAATAGTTCTTATAAATGGACTCTTTCTTAAAAACTTACCCTCATCCTAAGGAATAAAGTGCTAGTTCTGCTTTTTCCTAATATACATTAGAATAAGATGTAAGTATTAATATAAGTTTTCCACATCCCACCTAAAATCACCTGGCACCACACAGAGGCCCAGGTTGCCAGGGGTCCTGAGCCTGAAATTTGGTCCCATCTCTAGCCTCATCTCTTAGCATGACCTCTGTGGGAGCCCACAGCTGCCCCCCCATCTCCTAGTTAAAGGAAAACTAGATGAGTCCTACAGCTGCCCTGCATAGCTTTGAGTGTTTACATTGGCAGATTTCCATGTGGTTCTGGCAAAGGTACCCACCAAGGTGACATGTTGGCACAGTCTTAGAAATTTTCCAGTTACTGCTCTTTTGGGGGTGGCTACAGATGGAGACAGGGGTAAGGCATCTGCAAGCAAAAGAAGGAGATGTAGGAAGACAAGTCTAGTATAGAAGAAAAAACATCAGATTTAAACCAAAACATATGGCATCTCTATGAACTAGCCGAGTTTAAGTTTACATTTATAAAATGAGGATCAGTTTGCCTTTTTTTCCTTAAATTTATACCAAAGCTCCTAAACTTTCATCCAACCTGAACTTTCAAAAATCATATAGTGATAATCCTAAACTACTCTTGAAAGTCCCATTCAGGCTTGCATACAAAAGCTAGATGACATCTGGACCCTTCCCACTAGTTACCAGTTTAGTTTTGGCAACTTCACTAGTAGAGCCATATTTGCTAAATGAAGAAATGTATTGCATTACCTGCCTTTTTTAGTGATAAACTTTTTTTAGTTGATGCAAAAGGCAAAGACGGACACAAGTACCCAAGTGACAGTTCATAAAGTTTGATCTGGTACTCACTGGACTTAAAACTGATTAAATGTATGCTCGAAATAAGGGAAAAAGAACAAAAGTGAAGAATACTGGAAATGTATGAACCAAAATTGTGTCTAAAAGGCAAACTATAGTTAGTAAGTTTATACTATTCATTCGTTTTTAGAAAACAGAGTCTCTCCCTAAAATGCATACATCTAGAGTCATATTTACCATGCTCAACCTCTGTATATTTTCAAGAATACATTATATTCAAAATGCTGTCTCATCTCACAAAATATATGAGGTAGCCTACGGAAAAATACAAACAGATAAAGCTGGACAAGAGCAAATATAAATCTGAAAGCCAAAAACTATGCATTTTATTGTGTGTAAATGACATCTAAAACACACCTCAGTTAAAAAAGCAAAAATAGGAAAAAGAGCCAAACAAAAAAGCCAGGGACAAAAAATGCAGCCAGCAGGTCCTGCAGTTATAAAGTTAAACTGAGCTTCCCGCCAGCCAAAGCTACAAGGGAAACATGACTGCCTCCTGATTCTTGTTGCAGAGGCTTTAGATCTGGGTACCTTCAGTGAGGGACAACATTGTAGTATGTACATTAACATGTTTCCTAAGACCATCCCTGCCTGTATATATCAATGTTAGCACAACTGAACATTTCTACAGCAGGAGTCAGGTGGGCAGGCAATGTAAGTCCAATGAGCAGCAAGGAGGCTTAAATGAGATTAGGACAAAGAGCTCAAGAAGCCATGAACCCTTAAGCAAGAGGTGCAGAACTGACTGCCCAGTGTGAAGAAGCCAGCTAAACTCACAAGTGGCTCTGGCATCTATCCTAGCCCAATTGATTCACAAAGAGCTTCATTACAGGGGTTACTCTGCAAAATAACCACCAAGGGCCCACCTGGGCACATCCATTGAGCTTCATGCAGCAGAGGGGGCCTCCACATCCATTTTCTCCTTCATTTTTTAGTCACAGAAGCCCCTGAGTTTTAACTGGACACATGGCTACCCAAGTAAGAGGCTATATGTCCGAATGTCCCTTTCAGCAAAGTGTAGCCACGCTGATAGGAGAGATTCCAGGTCATACCCTTTAAAAAGAAACTGCTTTACTCTCTAGACATGGGGCTGATGAGTCTGCTTTGACCTTGTGGGCAAGATCAACACCCTAAGGTTGGCTGAACAAGATAAAAAGAAACTGAGGTCCTGGTGACCGTGTACAGTTAAACCTGCCCCAGACCACCTAATTACGTCTGTACTATTAGAAGAGAGAATAAACTTCTACTAGGAGCCATTATGATTTAGGTCCTCTTTGTAATAACAGCTTAGCATGTGGCTTAACCTCATTCACAACAGAATGGAAGGATGCCAGAGGGAGACTCCAAAGGAGTCCAGCAACACCCTAGAAAGGTTAATTCACAATTCATTTCAGCAAACAGGTCAGGAAATGATAGCCATCACACCAAGTTATGCCTCTTACTCCTTCTCCAAGAAAGGCCCAGCTGCATCCCTGGAGTAGAGGAAAAGGCCTTTATTATAGCCCAGCCCAGCCCAACCCGTCCACTGCGGACCTAGGCCAAATCCTTGATATTTGGGAGACAAAGACTGCTTTCCCCACCAACACTAGGCAGGGACAGCCCTGTCCTACCTTTTCCCCTAAAGCAGGAAAGCTCCACACTTCTCCACTCTTCATAATTACCATTCTTGAGAACAGGCCAAGTCCAGTAAGGCAGACGTAGGGTGAAGCAGCTGCCGGGGGGGCTGTGTGTGAGGGTCAGGGGAAGGGAGTCCAGAGCCCCAGAACAAAAGTCACAGCTGGGAAGAGGGAGAGAAGCCTCCATGTCTGCCCTGGGTTTCTGGAGTCCAGGGACCTCAGGGTGCAGCACCTGCTCCTTCTATGCAGTCCCCCTGGTGACAGAGCTGGTCTGGGCAGCTGCCAGTCACTAACGAATCCCAGCCACCGGCACCTGCTGCTGCTTGCGGATCTTATTGAAGAGTTCCATGTATTGGACCATGGTATCTGCTGGGCCGTAGACAGCATCATGTCTGTTCCCAAACACTGCTGGGGCTCCTGGCGTGTGGCTGCCTAAAAAACTCTGCAAGAACTCGAGCAGTAGGCTCCAGCAGTCGCTAGCTACCACACAGGGGCCATACTCCACCTAGGGCCAAAAGAACATAGAACAAGGGTGAGTGAGGCAAGGACAAGGTCTTCTGCTTCTCTTATACCTCTTACCCCCTGCTCCTAAATTCTCCAGCCCCAAACCAAAGACAAACACCTTTTAACACAGTGTTGCTCCACAGGAAATACTCAACCCAAACACCTGGGATTCCATATACCCAGCATTATTCCCTTTAGGCATCTCTGGCATTCTCATCTCATCTTAGGAGTTATCAACCTACAGCCCAACCCACAAGACCAAAAGTCCCCTTTTGATACAGGCCCCTTTTGATGATCTCAGAACTGTATAGTCCCTACTATGCTGCATTAAGATCGAAGGAGAGCTAGAAAAAGTCTGAGAGAGAAAATGAAGAATGAGAGAAAAGTAAGGATGTGTGTTTGTGTGTGTGTGTGACCAGAGAGAAAAGTAGACACTAAGTCTCTTTAAGACCAAACATTACCCCCAAGATAGACCCCACCTAACTCTAAGAAGTAATTTCCCAACCCATGTGGCAGGGGCCAAAGGAGATACACCTTAGACTTTCTCATTCCTTTTTCCTAGTTTTTCACTGGAGGGATGGCAAGAAAAATAACTAGTAACCATAAGGAGAAACAAGTAAAAAAGAGCTGGGATGTATCTGTACTAAAAAAGCTAGAAATGTGAAGGATAAGCAGACAGTGGGTTCCCAGTGGGACTCAGCTAATGCAAGGTATATCACAAGCCAAAAGAAGTCAGGAAACTTTGGTCCCAGAGGTCACTGGAGTTTCAGAGCAGTAATCACTACTAAGGCCCTTTTCTCCACCTGGAATGCTTTGTGGGCCTCATCTATTCCCACATCTCTACATTATAAATCCCTCTTTACATGCTACTCCTGCAGAAAGCATCCCAATCCCCAAAGTCAGCAGTGCTCTCATTGGCCCAAATTCCCAAAGCAATTTGTGCCTGGGAATGCCTTAAAAATTAACTTAAAAAACAGTCGGTGTGTTTCAGATTCACTCATTTTCTCAATCACACATTTTCAAAAAGCAGGCCCTATAGCTTACTAATTTTTTTTCTCCTCACACAGAGCTGGGCACATAGCAGACTGAGGAATTTCACTGGTTCCAAAGCCAGCTACTGCCACACTCCCTCTTTGCGGTCTCCAACATATACCTCAGAGATGGAATCACCACACAAACTTCTTTCCACCATGAAAGAAAGTTGACAGCATATCAAAAGGAAAGGCTCATCTCTGCTACACAACCTTTGAGACCTATCTTAAAGTATACCATGGAGAGGGGTGTAGTTACATGATTTAGGGCCCACCACCCAAAAGTTACCTGTACACTGTCTCCCCCTGGTTTGCTCCAGTCCTTGTGACAGGTGACCAGTTCCTCCACATCACAATCAACCTGTCTCCCTTGGCTATCCCTTCCCTCCTCCAGCAAGCCAGCCTTCCTAAGCTTTCTGCCACTGCAACCCCAGCTTCCCACTCTCACCCTGGGCCAGAGCCCGAAGGACTAAAGAAAGGATAAAAGATGCAGAGACAGAGAAGCACAGATGCTCTGGGGACAGGATCAGGAAGGCATCAACAGCGGTTTGCACTCAGAGGGACGTGGAAATCCACCAATCCCTCTGCTGAGCAGCCCTTCAGCATATACTGCTCCTTTTCCCCCAAGGTCTTACCTCTACAGAGATGCCTCGGGCACTGGGCCCCATGGTGACTGTGCCCACCTTCACTAGGAAATCACAGTACTGGTAACGGGTACCCCGGGTCTCAATCTTGCTGGCCTTGGCACTCTGGAAAAAGCCCTTGAGCTTCACCATGAGCACATCGAAGTTGGTGTCGGCAATAAGGCAAGGGCCATTCTCAAAAAGGGCGAAGCAGCTCAAAGGGTACTCTGAGTTGTGCATCACGTACATCAGTTTCCCGGCCTGACCTACAGGGACAGAGAGCCTATCAGCATCAGGATCTTTGTTGGCAAGCCTCGGAATAGTCAAATGCATGGAACAGGGCCAGATGGCAATCTGCCACTACCTCAGCCATCTTGGAGGGCAATGGAGGGTAATCCCCTCACCAACAGTCTGTTCCACAAAGAGGAAGGAAGAAGAGCAGTGGGCAAGGCAGTATGTGGTAAAAGCTCATTCCCCAGGAAATATGAGGAGCATAAGGGAACTTCCATAGCACTGGTAAGTTTAGTTCTTGAATGATGGGCTCCACAGATGGGTGCTTAATGATGACAATCAATCACCCACAGAGACTTCCCATAGTCTTCTGTATAATCCTATGTTATGTAATAAGGAAAATAAGAAGTAATATTAAAAGCATTTGAGTATACAAAAATGAAGCAAATGCTCTCTTCTCTGTCCTTCCCTTTCTCCTTTGGCCTCCTTCCTGATATAAAAGAAGAGGCCCCACAGAAGCAGCAAAGGGGAGTATCTGAGCTTGAGGCTGGAAAGGAAGGCCAGAGTGAAGCCATGGTAAGACTTATTTTCCATGCCTCAAGAAGTCTGGACTTTACCCTGAAGGTAATGATGAACCCCTGGAGTGCTATAAGGCATCAGCTGACTTGGGAAGCAATCAGCACTTTCACAGAAAGAACTCAGGATCTGGAATCAGAAGGTCTCATTTCAAGCCCCATCCAATCTTTCCAGTCTCTGAGAAATGAGTTTTCTCATTGATTACTACTAGAGATTTACTGCAAGAAGGAAAGCTACATATATTTGGTTAACTGAGAAATAGAAAGCAAGATCCCCTGTTTATACACTGTAAGAATTAATGGATACACTACCACAATCCCAAGTATTCATGAAGACTTAGCTATAAAGTATTTACTAAGTACTTAATCATCCCAAACATCGTGCTAGGGTTTAAGAGGCATGCAAGTAGAAGACTTAGTACCTGACCTCAGGAAACTGACACTCTCATTAGAGACAATAAGACAATAAAAAACTATTAAGGAGATAGTAAGACCAAAACGCTTATGTGGGATAGACCAGAAATCTTTTTGGAAGGAAGAAAAGACCAGAGCAGGAAAGGATCAAAGTGTGCAAGAGTCAATAGGAAAAACTTTCGTGGAGAAAATAGCACCTGAACTATGATACAAAGAGAAGGTAGGGTTTGGCCACATAGAAAAGGAAAGATATTCTAGGCAAGAATGAGAGCTTAACAGTGGAAACGAGATGGGGCAGAGAGACCTTTACATAGGCCTCCACTCTGCTGCTACTTCCAGAACTCAACAGGCTCTGCACCAACCTTTCTCCACATCCCTCCTGACCACTTGTGCCAATGGGTACCTTTTACCTCCTGCTAAACCCAGAGCAAAACATTTCAACCCTGAAAAACAAACAACCCAAAGCTGATCTATCATTCATTCTGTTCTTGTGCAAACTCACTGTAATTACCGAATTCATACTACAGGAGTCTGCAGGTGCTCTTACTGTCTTGAAAACATTTTGAAAGTCAACTAAGGTTTTTTTAATGAAGAAGGCACTGTCAACTGTTTGTAGACAACAGTATTTTTAAAATCACAATGAAGTATCTTTGTATCAGCACAAACTTTTTTTTTAAGATTTTATTTATTTATTCATGAGAAACACACACACACAGAGAGGCAGAGACACAGGCAGACAGAGAAGCAGGCTCCACGCAGGGAGTACGACGTGGGACTTGATCCCAGGTCCCCAGGATCATGCCCTGGGCTGAAGGCGGCGCTAAACCGCTGAGCCACCTGGGCTGTCTGTATCAGCACAAACTTGTGAAGCAAGCAAAACCAGTGTTACTGTGCCCCTTTGACAGAGGAAGAAAATGAAGCCAGTAAGTCTGGACCAGCAACAGCAGCACTACCACCACCACCTGGGAACTTGTTGAAATGCAAATTATCTGCCCCAGCCCATACTTACTGAGTGGAAAACTGTGAGAGGGGCCAAGCAATCTGTTAATGAGCACTCTGGTGATGATAATGCTGGTCCCTATGAAACTTGTGATCTAAAGCAAGGAGCCAGCAAGGAGCAGAACTGGAACTCCAATATAGGCCTTCTGCCCTCAAGTTTATTGCTCCTTCCATTCCACCCCACTATCTGCCACAAATATGTCCTCTCCCCGACTAGACTGTAACTCCTTAAAAATTAAAGGTCAGAATAGGAAAACATGGCTCTACAATAGATAGTTTCATAAACATGGTATGCCATCGTCTATCTATGCACAAATGTTTTGTTTTCCAGATGATTTTGGAACTGTTATCTGTTTTTTATCCCACCTTCTTATTGAAGAAGGCAAAACTACCAGTAACAGTGTCATTTTAGGGATCCCTGGATGGCTCGGCAGTTTGGTGCCTGCCTTCGGCCCAAGGCGTGATCTTGGGGTCCCGGGATTGAGTCCCGCATTGGGTTCCCTGCATGGAGCCTGCTTCTCCCTCTGCCTGTGTCTCTGCCTCTCTCTCTCTCTCTCTCTCTGTCTCTCATGAATAAATAAACAAAATCTTTAAAAAAAAAAAAAGAAAGAAAAAAAGTTCATCATTTTACTGATGATGAACCTCAGAACTCTTATATTTATTACTTACTATACAACACAACCTCAGTTCTAAGTGCTTTGCACATAGTAACTAATTAATTAGCACAATAACACTAAGGGATCAGTACTATGATATTTTCATTTTACAAATGACAGAACTGGGGATGCCTGGGTGGCTCAGCAGTTGACCATCTGCCTTTGGCTCAGGGCGTGATCCCGGGACCTGGTAAGCCTGCTTCTCCCTCTGCCTGTGTCTCTGCCTCTCTCTCTGTGTCTCTCATGAATAAATAAATAAAATTTTAAAAACAAACAAACAAATGACAGAACTGTCGTGGAAAGATACAGAAACAGAGCCCATAGCAAATAGTTTCATTAGAGGGGATTTAATACAGGGAATGAAATACCAAGGTTGGAGAAACCAAAAAAAAAACAAATAAATGGTGAAACCACCCAAATATTAGCAGCAGAGCAAGCTACTACCATCCGTAAAGCTGGAAGGAAAAAGAGAGGATGTACTGCCATTAGAGCCAGACACAAGGGCCAAACAGCAGGAGCTAACACCAAGGAAGAGACATAGTCATAGCCAGAGACACCACCCAAAGCAGGAGAGATCCTGTACTCTCCCTGTCTTCAGTCCTCTAACCTTTACCAGTGCCCTCACTGGCCAAGAGTGACTAAAAGGGAGCCTGGCAAATGTCTGCAGGAGAGGTCTGGGGAATGGATTTATGGGGAAACGGGCAAATGACTGGCATAGAAACAGTCACAGGTTATGGGACTTCCCTAAGTTGCAGTTGGTATGTGACCAGAACTTAGTTCTCTGGTTCCATGATCTAGATTCCTAATCACTGTGCTTTGGAAATGTCCTAGGTCAAGTTACTGCAGAGCCAAGACTAAGAGAATCCAAGTTCCTAACTCCTATACAAAGGTTCTCTAACACAGGAAACAACAGATGTTGGCAAGAATGCAGAGAAAGGGATCTCTGGGTGGCGCAGCGGTTTGGCGCCTGCCTTTGGCCCAGGGCGCGATCCCGGAGACCCGGGATCGAATCCAACATCGGGCTCCCGGTGCATGGAGCCTGCTTCTCCCTCTGCCTGTGTCTCTGCCTCTCTCTCTCTCTCTCTCTGTGACTATCATAAATAAATAAAAATTAAAAAAAAAAATGCAGAGAAAGGGGATCCCTTTACACTGTTGGTGGGAATGTATACTGGTGCAGCCATTCTGGAAAGCCATATGGAATTTTCTCAAAAATTTAAAGAAAGAAACTACCGTACACCCAGCAATTGCACTATAGGTATTTATCCAAAGGATACAAAAATACAGAGTAAAAGTGGGAACATACATCCTGTTGTTTTTAGTAGCATTATCAACAATAGCTAAATTATGGAAAGAGCCCAAATTTCCATCGACCGATGCATAGATAAAAAAGATGTGTTGTGCAAACACACATAGAGAATGGAATATTACTTGGCTATCAAAAAGAATGAAATCTTGCCACTTGCAACAACATGAATGGGGTGCATACACGTACACACAGAGTGGAGTATTACTCGATCATCAAAAAGAATGAACTGTTGCCACTTGCAACAACACAGAGTGTATTATGCTAAATGAAATAAATCAGAGAAAGACAAATACCAATATGATTTCACTCATACATACAATTTAAAAAACAAAACAACTGAATGTATGGGAGAGGAAAAAAGAGAGAGAAGCTAAAGCATAAGAGACTTAACAAGAAAACAAACTGAGGATTGATGGAGGGAGGTGGGTGGGATCTAAATGGGTGACAGGAATTAAGGAAGACCGTTGTTATGGCGAGCACCTGGGATTATATTTAAGTGACAAATCACTAACTTCTAAAACCAATATGACACTTAATGTTAACTAACTAGAATTTTAATAAAAGTTTAAAGAAAAAAAAAAAAAGATTCTTTGCCTCCCTACCATCACCACCACCATCCACAGCCCATCTTAATATATCAAAAAAAAAAGTTGATTCAATGGTCAAGGTCATGTCAATGAGGTATCTAAGGCTGCTGGCTAGGTGTGGGAATCAGACTTCCTGCAGAAAGTTCTAAAAACTCTAATGTTATGAAAGAATCATACACTTCTGAGCCTACAAGGAGCCTCTCCCAAACTTAAGAGTGCATGAAAAGATCACCAAGGGAGTTGGTTGAAGTATAATTATGAAGCCTGTAGCACCAGTCAAAGGATCAGGATTTAATGGATTCGGAAACATCTGCCACATGTTCAAGAATGCCACGCTTAGGAAATGAGCATAAAGATTTCAATGAATATGAATGTCAATCAACTGCAAGTGAGGGTCCAGTCACCCTGCAGACCCATCTCACAGACCTTGGCTGCCAAGAGTGGAGGCAGCTGTATGGTAGGTTTCACAATCCACACAAAATGTTCCTTGCTTCTCTGCCCCAAGCATCTCCAATTTCCGAGTAAGGAGCTCCACCGTCTGCTGGACACTCTTGCCCTCGGCCACAGGCATCTGGGATACACTGAAAGGGAAAAGACCAAATCATAAGTATTCAGAGGCATATGCACACTCATTGAGCCAATCATTCACACACAGAATCACAGCTCCTCAGGGCCAGGAGTTATCTTAGAGACCATGTATCCTGAACGTCTCTCTCATTTTAAAGATGAGGAAATAAGAGGCTCACAGTTCCTAACAGCTCCACTAAGAACTAGAACACAGGTCTCAGGACACTCCTACCAACTTAGTGAACTTCCTATCACAGCAGCATTTTCCAACCAGGACACGTGTGCCAACATTCAAGCAGTTTTAGGTGGCACACAGAGTAATCCATAACACTGATGTCCTTTGCAATTCCTTCAGTTCTGCCTAAATTAGGAAAATCTGTTTGAGGTTAGTATGTTTTTACCAATTCTCTAACATTTTGAAGGTGTGTTGTCCAGTACAGTAGCCACAAACCACATGTGGCTATTTACACTTAAACTAATAAAACAAGTTAAATTAAAACTTCAACTGCTCAGCTGCACTACCCCATTTCAAAGGCTCAATAGCCACATGTGACCAGAGGCTAGTATATTGGACAGTGATGTTATGGAACATTTCCGCCAATATGGAAAATTCTATTCAACAGCCCTAGGATCAAAGAGAAAGCAAGCCTCAAGTCTGTAATCTTTAGGAGTCAGAGGCAACGATATGTACAAAAATAAAATCAAAACAATGAGATAAAAATGTTATTTCCAAGATTCCTTCTATGGTAAGTGAAACCGACCTCCCCTTAAGAGTAGTAGGTAACGGGCAGCCCAGGTGGCTCGGCAGTTTAGCACTGCCTTCAACCCGAGACCTGATCCGGACACCTGGGATCGAGTCCCGAGTCGGGCTCCCTACATGGAGCCTGCTTCTCCCTCTGTGTCTCTGCCTCTCTCTCTCTCTCTTTCTCTGTCTCTCATGAATAAATAAAATCTTAAAAAAAAAAAATAGTAGTAGGTAACAATCATTAAGCACCAACCACGTGCCAGGCAGTGTCCAAAAGGCCTTTAGACAAATGAACTATTTGGATCCTCACAACGGCCCTAGAAGATGACTATTATTTATCTCCTTGTAATAAGTAAGGAAACTGAAGAACAAAGAGGTTGAGTAACTTGCACAAAGTCACATAGCTTGGTGTGGTATAGCCAAGATTCAAAGCCAGGCATGCTGGTTCCATGTCTGTGTTCTTATTCACTATACTAGATTGCTTCCCTAAACAAGTAGTTGCCGGTTAAAATGCTTCTAAGAAAACTAAACAGATTCAAAAAAAAAAAAATTCATAAATACTTCAGGTGGTACACTTAACTAAACAAAAACCATACATATTACTGAATTCTCAAAGACATTACTTTATGATCAATCAACCACAGAGGGAGGGAGGAAAGGAGGGACTACTGCTGTTGCTAAAAATTGTCCCTACTCTCCATCAGAAGATGAACTCAGAAGCAATGGATAACGTGCCTTTACTGACAAACATAAGAGAATATCTAAACTGACGTTACACGGGTCCGAAATACCAGGAGTGTGATATACTTGCTAAGGGTCCCAACAGACTGAGGGCCCATTCCGTCTTTCTGTCTTCTGCTGAAAGAACAGGGGCTTTCAGGTTCCAAGCCTCTATGCTGCAAGCTTTTCCTTCCAACCCTCATACACTCCCTTACACTAGAAAACTTAGAAAAGGCTTAAAATATCCATTGCAGAAAACACAGGTGCAGTAACCGACAAGCCTACAAGAACCTGAGCTATCAGAAAGACTAGCTCCGGGGATCCCTGGGTGGTGCAGCAGTTTAGCGCCTGCCTTTGGCCCAGGGTGCAATCCTGGAGACCCAGGATCGAATCCCACGTCGGGCTCCCCGCATGGAGCCTGCTTCTCCCTCTGCCTATGTCTCTCTGCCTCTCTCTGCCTCTCTCTCTCTCTGTGTGTGTGTGTGACTATCATAAATAAATTAAAATTTTTTTTAAAAAAAAGAGTGGTTCCCACAGGCTCCAGCCCTAACTAGAAACGTGCTAATACTTACCGGTACTCAAAACAAAACAATCCCTAAAATCTAGCATTTTCTCCAAGAGCATTAGGCCCATACCTTTCTCTGCCACCCCACTTATATCATGTTGAGAGATTAAAAGTCCATAGTAATTAGTTACACCAACCATACAGTTAAACATAGTAGGAAACGAATTCTGAAGAGGTGACGTGCCTAAACCCCAATCTACCTCCCAACAGCTGCTGCTGCTTTTTTTTTTTTTTTTTTCCCTCTAGACCGAAAATCTTAAGACGGCCGCACCAGAACCAGACACGGGCCGGTCTAACTGCATTAAGTGGCTGTAGGGAGGGGCAGGAGAAAATCTTTAAAAAAAGACGGTTTCCTCGTTGCCTATCCTTTACGTCCTCTAGCTACGCCTGTAGATTGGGTCCTAGTTCGGGCATCCTTAATTTCCACCTCGGGCAGCCCTATGGCCTCCTGGGAAGGAGGAACACAACCACTGATGGGCTCCTGGGACAAAACGTTTCACCTGCCGCCTTTCAGGACGAAGGGAAGTGTCTCCGAGCAAACAAGCGCGGAGAATCTGCAGCCCTCGCAGCGTCTCCATCACCCACACGTTCCGAAGATATCTTATCTTCATCAGCTCATGGGGGACCGCGGTCCCTGGTCCCGGCCCTCCTCCCGGTACACTCCGGGCTCCGGGGCCCTTCCCGACCCCGAGCGCCGCCCAAAAAAGTCCCCTGCGGGCCTACCAAGTCACTCCCATGGTATCGGGCCAGGAGGATGGCAGGAACAAACAATCGGATCACAGTAGTCTCTGGCCGCCCACACTAAGTGAAGACCCCTAACGAAAGCTTCGGCCGAGGGAGGTGCTCCGGAAATGACGCAAAAGGAGAGCGTCCAGTCGACGCGCCCACGAGGAACAGGGGCAGGTCTAGGCATCTCCTCGGTGACGCCTCCAGTGACGTCACTACCCAACTCTGGCCCCGGCTTTGCAGCTAGGCAAGTCCACGTTTGGCTGGGAACAGAGGTCCTCGATCTATGAAAGTAGAAAACCACCGCTCGGACTGCCACCACTTGCAGAAGCCAGCGTTAGAAGCAGTGAGTTCATTCGGGGACCGGCTGGCTCCAGGCCCCGCTCTTACGGGGTGTGGCGGCGCTGATGGCCTTCCCGGCCTCCGGACGCCGGGAGGCGCTGTGAGCTCCGCGGGGGCCTCTTGGGAGCTGGGACTTCACGGCGCAAGTGCGCTCAAGGCTTTTTTTTTTTTTTTTCCTCGTCTGTACCCCACGTGTAAACCTTTCTGGCAGAGTTCTGGGAAAAAATGCCCAAATTCAAGCCGGCTCGCGGAGCTGCAGGCCAGGAAAAACATGCGCCGCTGGCTGAGCAAATCCTGGCTGGGGACGCGGCGCGGGCAGGGCCCCGGGAGAAGCGGCGGGGTCGTGGGACCAGAGAGGAGGACGAAGAGTATGTGGGGCCCCGGCTGACCCGACGGATTTTGCAGCAAGCGCGGCAGCAACAGGAGGAACTCGAGACCGAGCATGGGACTGGGAACAAGGCCGCAGCCCCGCGCGAGCGCACCACGCGTCTGGGTAAGTGGGGGAGGGGGGGTGCCAGGAAGAGGGTGGTTAGTTTTGGAGGGAGGGGGAAGTAGATAGACGGCCAAAAGGTTCTGCCAGGGGAATCCTTTGGAATAAAAAAAGTGAAATTGAATAAGGAGTCCGCATCACACCCTTGCAAAGGTGATGAAATGGGAGACCCAGCCCTGGAATAGATTCAGGGTGGTCAGAGCTCTCTATGCCCACTTGTTGCTTTAGATGCTTGCGTCTAGGCAGTCTCTAAGTTAGACCAACAAGAAGTTAATTGGTCACACCATTGAGCACTCCTAACGTTTATCCATCTGTTCTGTACATTCTTGTAGGTTGTCTAGTCCGTACTTTGCACTGTGCTAGGTGGGAGTTTAGATGGTTTTGAGTAAAAAAGGAAGCAAGATAGCCATGACCCTGACTTCAAGATCTTACAGTCTAACCTGAGAGACAATTAAATTGACGATTCGAATAATACATTTCATGATGAAAGTATAGTTTTGGGACACCTGGGTGTCTCAGTGGTTGAGCATCTGCCTTGGGCTCTGGGCAGGATCGCGGGGTCCTGGGATGGAGTCCCGCGTCGGGATCCCAGCGGGGAGCCTGCTTCTCCCTCTGCCTATGCCTCTGCCTCTCTCTGTGTGTTTCTTGTAAATAAATAAATGAAAATCTTTTTTTTTTTTTTTAAGTATAGTTTCATCTTAAAACAAGAGCATTAGTTTTGGGGGTCAGGGTTCCTAGGTTACATGACTTTGGTGCTGAAAACTAGTGGAGAGAGAGCTCTAAGCAGAATGAACGATATTGTTTAGGTGCTATAAAGAGGAAGAGAGACTAATAAAAAGATGGTCTTTTTTTTTTTTAATTTTTTAGGGTGTAAGTGTTGACCTCCGGGTCACTTAATACATTTCTCAGGTCTCATCTTTCATTTGTCCTGAGAGCAGTGTTTGACACAATTAAACACTGGCCTCCTGGGTTCGGTATCTTTACTTGGCTTCTGAGCCATCCCATTCCTGTTTTAGTACTTCTTCACCTCTCAGCATCTTTTGCTGGCTCTTTTGTCCCCAGCCTTTTATCATTGATATGCCACAAGTTTGGTTCTTGGACCTCTTCTTTTCATATCTCTTCTCTGGTGCTGTCATCCATTTCACGGTTTAAGTACCATCTATTTGGTAACTGTTCCCACCCTTGGATTCTTGCCCTGATCTCTTCCATGAAAATCAGATTCTTCTATTTTAGCTGCCTTTTTGACATCCCCAATTTGAAATCTAATAGACGTCTTAAATTTATTTTTTTTAAGATTTTATTTATTTTTTCATAAAAGACACAGAGAGAAGGCAGAGACATAGGCAGAGGGAGAAGCCGGCTCCTCACAGGGAGCCCGATGCCGGACTTGATCCCAGAACTCTGGGATCCCTCCCTGAGCTGAAGGCAAACGCTCAACCGCTGAGCCACCCAGGCGTCCCAAGAGATCTCAAATTTAATGTGTCCAAAACAGAAATCCTGATCTTCTCGCCAAACCTGCTCCTCCCACTATCAGCTCAGTTAATAGGATGCTATCCTTCCATTTGATCAAGGCAAGCCTTGGATTTCTTTCTTATTCCACATTTGATATGTTAGGAAATCTTGTTGACTCGTATCTTCAAAATAGATCAGAGTCGGGCAGCCCGGGTGGCTCAGTGATTTAGCACCGCTTTCAGCCCAGGGCCTGATCCTGGAGACCCGGGATCGAGTCCCACGTCAGGCTCCCTGCATGGAGCCTGCTTCTCCCTCTGCCTGTGTCTCTGTCTCTCTCTCTCTCTCTCTCTCTCATGAATGAATGAATGAATGAATGAATGAATAAATAAATAAATAAATAAATAAATAAATAAATAAATCAGAGTCAGACCACATCTCATCACCTTGGAACACAGTCCTATTTGAACCACCATAATCTCTCACCTGGATTATTTTTAGTAGCTTCCTAATTAGCATACAGTCACCCTTACAGTCCACTCACAATAATTGGATGACTTAAAAGACCTCCATGATCTGCCCCTGTTGCCAATCTGACCTCTTCTACTACTTTCCCCTTACTCTCTTCATCCATACAGGCTTTATTTTTCCTTAAACATACTAACTTAGGGCTTTTGTCCTGGTTATTCCTTCTGTTTTCTTACCCATGTAGGCTTATTCTCTTGATTGTTCACCATCTCAGAGAGGCCTGCCCTGGTCACTTCATTGAAAATGGAAATACACGGGGCACCTTGGTTAAGCACCTACCTCATTTGGCTAAGCACCTACCTTCGGCTCATGTCATGATCTCGGAGTTCTGGGGCTGAGACCCATGTTGGGCTTCCTGCTCAGTGGGGAGGCTGCTTCTTCCTCTCCCTCTGTGTGTGCACATGTGTGTGCGCATGCATGCGCTCTCTCTCAAATAAATAATCTTAAAAAAAAGAAAAAGGAAATTCTCAGGGTCCTGGGGTTGAGTCCAGTGTCAGGTTCTGCACTCAGCAGGGAGTCTGCTTGTTTCTCTCCCTCTCTCTCTCTATTTCTCTCTCTCTTCCTCCCCACCCCCCGGCCAAATAAAATTTTTGAAGAAAAAAAGGGAAAGAAATACACCTTACCTCTGTTTCTACACTCCTGACTTCTCAACTCTGTTCTTTTTTCATAGCACTTGTCTTCTTTTAATACTTATTATTATCTATCATTCCTGTTCAAACGTAAGCTCTGTAGGTTTCTCTTTTACTTATTTTTTAAATATTTTATTTAGAGAGAGAGGCAGAGACATTGGCAGAGAGAGAACCAGGCCCCTGAGGGGCACCTGATATGGGACTCAGTCCCAGGACCCTGGGATCACGACCTGAGCCAAAGGCGGATGCTCAACCACTGAACCACCCAGGTGCCCCAAGTTGCCTTTTATACTAATTTTTTTCAACACTTGGAACAATGCCTCACATATAATAGGCTCTCATTGTTCGCTGAATGAATGGGCTAATAGTAGTAAGGTAGGTAGAAGTTAAATCTACAAAAGATTTGGAGGCTATGTTTAGGATTTAAAGCTGTCCTAAAGACAGCAGGGGGCTATTGCAGAATATGGAGACCAGTTAGGGGATTGTTGAATACAGGCAAGCAATGCCCCTGATCTAGGCATAGGCAGAACTATGAAGGATTTGAGAGATAGTCTGAGGTAGAATTCAATAGGACATGGTAATTGATTGTGTAATTGGGGTGTGGGCAGGGGGCGAGGGCAGGCCTACCAGGTTCTGGCTCAGTATTTGGTGATGGTAGTGCCATTTACTTAGATCTGAAACACAGTGAGTAGTATAGACCTAGAAGGAAAAGAGTGAGTTCATTTGATGACAGGTGAGGTTTTAATTGCCTGTGGCTCATCCAGGAGGTGCTCTACAGGAGGGAGCTAGAGTAAAGGGAAATATACCTACAAGCACAGATTTGGGGTTTGTTAGCATGTAGACACAAAACATCTGGCACATCCCCTCCCCCATTTAGCTTTTATCACACACTGCCTCTTTTCTTAATGAGCTGTTCATGTGTAACATTTCTTTCTGTTCGGATATTACATCCCTTCCCAGATGCCCAACCACCTATAGCTTTCCAATAACCAGTTATAAAAATGGGTTGTTCCAGGGGTGCCCGGGTGGCTCAGTCGTTAAGCATCTGACTTTGGCTCAGTTCATGATCCCAGGGTCCTGGAATCCAGCCTCCTGCCTCATGGCAGGGTCTGTGCTCAGCAGGGAGTCTGCTTCTCCCTTTCCCTCTGCCTCTGCCCCTGCCCTTGGTCCTGTTAGTGCAGACATATGCACAGTCTATCTCCAATAAGTTAGTTCTTTTTAAAAAGAGGGGTTTGTTCATTAAAATCTGAACTGCATTGCCTGACCTCAAGCCCTCCACAATCTGGCTTTACTTTGACCATCTAGCCTTATTTCTTGCTACTGCCTATCAGATGCTCTTGTAACCAAGCCTTCCTGGCAGTGTTGTTACCCATGTCTGGAGCACACTCCTCCAGCTCTTGTACTCCCTGTCCAGAGTCTAACCATCCTCTGTTGTTATTACCTTTTACATACCTGTGGTATACACTGCCTTTACCTTTTATTTTGGCATTTAATGAAGCCCTACAATGTTCATAGAGCAAAAAAAAGTGAAGAATGTACAGTCTAAACTCAGACTACCTGCCTCAGGCAGGTTACTTAACTTTCCTATGCTTAGGAGTCCCTACCTGAAACTGGATAGAAGTAGCTACTTGGGATCCCTGGGTGGCGCAGCGGTTTGGCGCCTGCCTTTGGCCCAGGGCGCGATCCTGGAGACCCAGGATCGAATCCCACATCGGGCTCCCGGTGCATGGAGCCTGCTTCTCCCTCTGCCTGTGTCTCTGCCTCTCTCTCTCTCTGTAACTATCATAAATAAATAAAAATTAAAAAAAAAAAAAAAAAAGAAGTAGCTACTTGTTGGCATTATGAAAATTAGGTACAGTGTTTAGAACAGCTCCTGCTATATAACTGAGTCTAGGGTGTTAACGATTGACTACTCATTGGCATCACTATCTCCTTGGCTCATATTTGTACACTTTGTCTCTCAAGCAAGATTGGGACCAGGAAGCCCCTGGGAACTGGAAGACAGTGGGTGCATCCGTGCTTCCACTGCCCCCATCTCTATCTGTTATAAGCACATGTGAGGTCTGTATTTTACATGATGGGTAAAGTTGAATTGACCTCTACATCCCTCCCCAACTCCCTGCCTTGCTCATCTGTTTTATCCTCTCTTCTAGGTCCGGGAGTCCCGCAGGACGGATCAGATGACGAGGATGAGGATTGGCCCACCCTGGAGAAGGCTGCCACAATGACGGGGGCAGGCCATCACACAGAAGTTGTTGTGGATGCTGAGGATGAGCGGGCCATTGAGATGTTCATGAACAAGAACCCTCCTGCCAGGTAGGGCTAGCATGGCCTAGGGATTGGGATGTCAGGTCCGGGTGCAGTTTTCTATAAGGAGGCACATGCCCTGCCAGTTTTGGTTCCCTGCCTTTGGGAAGGGCCCTGAGCATAGCTGATTGTGGGGAACCAACTTGGCAAAACTGGCCCCTCCTCAGAATGACCCCAACTTCCTGCCCACCTGTCCACTTGTTATAGAACTGCTCAGACTGGCTGGGGAAACAGCTACAGGGTCTTTTTTCATGATGCCTCAGGGCGATCCATCCTATTCCATTTGGTTTTGTTATGCTCAGTTTTCTCAGTGCTAAGTTCGATTTCCTTGGCCAGATCTCTTTCACACTCTCAGCTTCATATCAGCTAGGGTTTCTCATCCTCAGCACTACTGGCACTTTGAGCTGGATAAAACTCTTTTTTGTCGAGTCTGTCCTGTGCAGTGAGAGGTATTTGGCAGCATACCTAACTTCTCACTAGCCACCATAGTGACCTTTTTCCCCAATCTTGATAACCAAAAAATGTCTCCAGGTATTGCCAAATGTTCCCTGATGGGCAGACTCACCCTTGTTTAGGAGCACAGTTTATTGCCCTGTATCCTAAATGGCAGCTCCAAACAGGTGGGCATTGAAGCTCCTACACGCAAACTCTTTAAGCTGGTAGATTCTGATCCAGGGGAGGGAGGTCTAGAATAAAGACCTTCAACTAGTTCATACTGACCCTGTGATATTTATATGATACTCTTCTTAGTTCTTAGGCTTTTATTTTTTTATTTTATTTTTTTTAAATTTTTATTTATTTATGATAGTCACAGAGAGAGAAAGAGAGAGAGGCAGAGACATAGGCAGAGGGAGAAGCAGGCTCCATGCACCGGGAGCCTGATGTGGGATTCGATCCCGGGTCTCCAGGATCGCGCCCTGGGCCAAAGGCAGGCGCCAAACCGCTGCGCCACCCAGGGATCCCAGTTCTTAGGCTTTTAGGAGCTAAATGCATCTCTCGTTGCTGATAGTATTGAGAAAAGACACAGAAGCTGAAGGATAAGTTCTGTGGTCACTGAGAACACAGTGAGGAAATGAGCCAGTTTCCCACACTGATGCCCAGCAGCTAAAGTAGACGTCACAAAGTGTGTACTTGGGCTGTATGCTTCTCCTGGCAGAGGGCCCTTGGTTCTCAGCACCTCCAAACTCCTTTGTAATATAGTATTCTGACATGATTGGCAGGATGATTTTATTGCTTGGAGCTGCCAAAACAGGGATTCTTGATAGTCCTGAGAAATGACAGCTGGCAACTTCTGAAAGCAAACCAGACCCATGTGAACTCAGCAGTCAGGGGCCCATGTAGTTGGGGGCACATTATAGTGTATTGTCAAGTACTTGGATTTCAGGCTGAAAGACCAGGGTTTGACTCTCTCCTTACTTGAGAGCTCTGAGACCCTGGGTGAGTTATTGACGTCTCTGGATATCAGTTCCTATGTCTGAATAAGGGCAATAATGACACCTCTATGAGATGTTGTACAGCCTATATGAGAAAATCTGGAAAATCCTGCTTCAATGCCTACTGTTGAGAAAATAGCCATTTTTTTAAATTTTTTTTTTTTATTTATGATAGTCACACAGAGAGAAAGAGAGAGGCAGAGACATAGGCAGAGGGAGAAGCAGGCTCCATGCACCGGGAGCCCGACATGGGATTTGATCCCGGGTCTCCAGGATCACGCTCTGGGCCAAAGGCAGGCGCTAAACTGCTGTGCCACCCGGGATCCCGAAAATAGCCATTTTAGATATGCCTTAGCAGCCTCTGAAGACATCATTCTACCAAAGCCCAATGTGACAATAATTCTAAACCATCCTGATAAGGTTATGTTTGATATGCTCTGTGCAAGGAAACTGAGAAAAATATTGTTAATCTTAGAAATCTTTCCATAAATTTCAAAAAGTGAAATTGGGGGGAAGTTTGTGTCATAGTCTCTCCTTAATGGCCCCAGTTGCTTGAAATCTTGGAAAATAACAGAGATGTGTCTGGCATTCTAGAGAGGCCAGATCAGGACTTTGTAATAGGAGATCCCTTAGCATGTTGCCAGCACTCGATAGATGTGTTTGAAATAGGCAATGCTTACTGTACACTTGCTGTGTACTAAGAGTTCTAAGTAACATGCAAACATTAACTCCTGTAATCCTTGTGCTGACGTTATGAGTTAGGCACTGTCACTGTCCCGGTCTCACAGATAAGGAAACTGAGACATAGAGAGGCCAAGTATGCCCAGGGTCATACAGGGAGAGGAAGAGCCAAGATCTGAACCCAGGCTGACTGACTTCAGAGTCCAGGCCCTCTACCTCCACACAGCTATCAGCTTTGTCCCAAAATGAATGACTTTTGGGTCCTCACACTGCTCAGGATTCTGTGGTGGGTGGTAGGGCTCAGGAAAACTGGGGCCACACATCCAAGCGGGATCACAAGTGTATTAGAGCTCATGAGGGACTGTGCAGGAAGTCTAGAGCTTCCCAGACTGACCACCGCCCTCTCCCCTTCCCTCCCACACCTCCTCTACTCTTAGGCGTACCCTGGCTGACATCATCATGGAGAAGCTAACCGAAAAGCAGACGGAAGTCGAGATGGTTATGTCAGAGGTGTCAGGCTTTCCTATGCCCCAGCTGGACCCCCGGGTCCTAGAGGTCTACAGAGGGGTCCGGGAGGTAAGAGCTGAGAGGAGAGCCGTGATCAAATACCCTCCCAGGGGCTGTGGGCTCCACCTAAGGCTTTGTGTTCCCTCACAAATGAGGCAGAGTGGCCAAAAGCAAACTTAAAAGATACCTGCTCTGCCACTCAGGGACTTGGTAGCCTTGGGTAAGGTTCCTTAACTCTAGTCTTGGTTTCCCTATCTGGAAAACAAGGGCATAAAAGCACATCCTAACAGGGTTGTGGTGAGGATTAAGTGAGCTAATCTGTGAAAACCAACCACATGAGGACATGGCATGCGGCACATGGCTTGTGTGTCATGGGCAGCGATGACTCAGCGCCCTCATCCCCAGGTGTTATCGAAGTACCGCAGTGGGAAACTGCCCAAGGCCTTCAAGATCATCCCTGCGCTCTCCAACTGGGAGCAAATCCTGTACATCACAGAGCCTGAGGCCTGGACTGCAGCCGCCATGTACCAAGCCACGAGGTAGAAGAGGGGGGTTAGGGCGGCCTGGGGTCTGTAGGTGGCAGTGGGGGTGGAGGTGCAGCTTTCTCTGCTACTGTCATTACATCTTTGCCTTGCCCCAGAGCTCTAGCTTGTGTTTCTGTACATCACGGTTTTCCCAGCTTTCCTGTTTCATGTTTGGAGCCAGGACTTGGTTGAGACTCTGCTGTGATGAGTTTTCAGAAGTGGGGCTTAGAACTACTGGGGGACAACCCCTGGTGTATCAGAGGGGCCTCTGAAGTCTGTGGCTCCCCAGGCACACTTGGGTCCCTCGTGACAGCAAGGTAAAGAAAATCTATGTCAGGGAAGAAAGGTGAAGAGCAGAGAGCTCTGGCTTTCCCAAAGACAGAGCGCTCCCTTTGTTTGGATACATCTTGTAGCCCCTCCTGAGCCCTCCCTAATCTGTGTCTGCACACAGCTTACTCCTACTCACCCCTCAGATCTCTTATGTGCACCATCCACAGTGATTATTTAAAGTGCCAGCTCCAGGTGGCTCAGTCAGTTAGGTGTCTTATCTTTGGCTCAAGTCATGATCCCAGGGCCCTGGGATTAAGCCCCAAGTCAGGCTCCCTGCTTAGCAGGGGAGTCTGCTGCTCCCTTTCCCTCTGCCCTTCCTCCCTGCTTGTGCATGTACTGTCTTTCAAATAAAGTTTTTAAATCTTTAAAAAAAAAAGTAATAAAGTGCCAGCTCCTGGCTACCAAGTGACCAGGGATCTCCCTCCGTATTCTACCCCCCTACCCCCAAACCTAGGATTTTCGCCTCTAACCTCAAGGAACGCATGGCTCAGCGCTTCTACAACCTTGTCCTGCTCCCCCGGGTACGAGATGACATCGCTGAATACAAACGACTCAACTTCCACCTCTACATGGCACTCAAGAAGGCCCTGTTCAAGCCTGGAGCCTGGTTTAAAGGTGGGAACTGAGAGGGAGGGGCCGGAGCTCCTGCAGGTGAAAGCAGCAAGCCTGACTTGGGAGATGACTGTCTCGGGTAGGTGGGGAACCTGCTCTAGCTCCTTTCTCTCACCCTAGACTCAAAAATGACTGCCTCTCTGACCCTCCCCAGGGATCCTGATCCCCCTGTGTGAGTCTGGCACCTGTACCCTCCGCGAAGCCATCATCGTGGGTAGCATCATCACCAAATGCTCCATCCCTGTGTTGCACTCCAGGTAGTGTTGGTGAGGATGGAGAACAGTCAGCAGATACCCAGATAGGAGTATCCCAGGGTGGGGGCTGGGAGTGGACAGAGTGGGGAAGGACCTAGGAATAGCCCTGGGTCTGTGGCTTGTTTAAGCTTCTGAGCATGTCGCTACTCCACTAGAATGGAAGTTCCCCCCCAAACAGGAGCCCGGTGCCTGGCACATGGCAGGTGCTCAGTAAGGAGTTGAATGAATGAATGGAGAACATGAGAAGAAAGTTTGTTAGGGGTGGAGATCTTCAGATGCTTAAATATATTCTAGCCAGATACTGAGATGAGCAACTGAGTGAGAGGTAGGGGTTTGGTGTGAATCCGCAGAGACCTAACAGGCTGAGGGTGGGTGTAAGATCAGGTAGGTGAGAAGAAGGCCTGAGATGGCCCCCTTAGGAATAGTACAGGGGGGGGGCCAGGAGAGGAGGAAAGGGACAGGGCAGAGCAGATCTTCCCTCCAGCGTCCCCCCCACCACTAACCCTTCCCCACCAGTGCAGCCATGCTGAAAATTGCTGAGATGGAATACAGCGGTGCCAACAGCATCTTCCTGCGACTGTTGCTGGATAAGAAGTATGCGCTGCCCTACCGGGTGCTAGATGCCCTGGTCTTCCACTTCCTGGGCTTCCGGACAGAGAGGCGCGAACTGCCTGTGCTCTGGCACCAGTGCCTCCTGACTTTGGTCCAGCGCTACAAGGCAGACCTGGCCACAGATCAGAAAGACGCCCTCTTGGAACTGCTCCGACTGCAGCCGCATCCGCAGCTGTCCCCCGAGATCAGGCGTGAGCTCCAGGGCGCAGTCCCCCGAGATGTAGAAGATGTTCCTCTCGCCATGGAGTGAGGAAAGTTACTTGTCCTGGTCTGAAGGGCATGGGGGGCTGGTCACCAGGATTCCCTGTTGGTGGCACTGAGCTCTTAACAACTGAAGTCTCAGATCAGGACAGTCAGTGAGAGGGGTCACAGGCATCTGTGACTCCTATCCCTGACAGGGAGGACTGAGGGTCTGCTGGCTCCCTGTTCATTCTAGGTCTTCATCCCTGCTCAGTTCTGAGACCTGACTTGAGAGGCCACACTCCAGTGTTACCACTCCCTGGCTGGGGCTTGGAATAGGTTCTTTCTCTCAGGCTGTTGTGTCAAGTCACTGGGATGTGGATAAATACCAAAGGCAGATATTTATTGAACTTCTGGTGTTTTGATATGATCGGTGGAGTTATTTTTGCTTTCCCTCTTTAGCTGGAGAGAAGTTCTTCCCTATTCCTGTCTAGGACTGGATTCTTTGTAGTTTATAGAGGATACGCCCCCTCCACCTCCTGATTCTAGAAGTTTGGATCTAGAGGCAGAGGCTATTTTGGGGGAATGCCAGCGACCAGGGGGCTGTTCAAAAGATGGTCCTTTCTCAGCTATGGACAAAGTCCCCAGAGAAAACTGGAGCTATAGAAGCAAGAGAGATCAGAGAATAATAAGATCAGGCCCTGAAACAAGTAGATCCAGAGTCACCACTGGACAGGTTCTCTAACTTTCTTGGCTAATTAAAGCTTTAGACCAGAGGTTGGCAAACCAGAGTCATGCTAGTTTTCTTATGGCCCATGAGCTAATCGTGCTTTTTACGTTTTTTAAATGGTTGGGGTAAAAATTTAACAGCATGGTGTGATAGGTGAAAATTACATGAAATTCAAATTTCAGTGTCCATAAGCAAAGTGTTGGGACACAACCCTGCCTATCCATTTGTTTTTTATGGCTGCTTTCATGCCACAGCAGCAAAGTTGAGTACAGTTGGACCTTGAAGGGTACAGTGGTTAGGGGCACCAACTCCCTCATATAGCCAAAAATCTGCATATAACTTGACTCCCCAAACATAACTACCAATAGCCTATGCCTACTGTTGACTGGAAGCCTTACTAATAACATAAACAGTCAATTAACACATTTTATACAATATATGTCGTATATACAATATTCCTACAATAAAGTAAGCCAGAGAAAATGTTAAGGAAATTTTAGGAGAAAATACATTTACAGTACTATATCAATACTGTAAGTTTATGTATCTTTTTTAAAAAGATTTTATTTTTTACTTATTTATTTTTAAGATTTTATTTATTTATTTATTCATGATAGACACAAAGAGGAGAGAGAAAGAGAGGACACAGGCAGAGGAAGAAGCAGGCTCCCTGCAGGGAGCCCAATGTGAGACTCAATCCTGGGTCTCCAAGATCACGCCCTGGGCCGAAGGCGGTGCTAAACCACTGAGCCACCTGGGCTGCCCAGTTTATGTATCTATTGGAAAAAAAATGTGAGTATAAGTGGGCCTGTACAGTTCAAACCCACGTTATTCAAGGGTCAGCTATACAATTCTTTTAGAACCCTTCTTACTTGATTCCCGTGAATTCATTTTCCAAGCCAGTTAATATATCTGGAGAAAAACTGATCTAGAATTTCACATTTATCTGCAGTTTTGTCTTTGAGAAACACTGCATAAAAACTGCCCAGCTAAGTCAAGCCAGGTACTACGGACTGCACAGGCCTCAAACACCAGAGCTACCTCAGTTTACCTTATATAGGGAACCACACCCACACCTGGTGTCACCTGCCTTCCACAGTTCTCCAACCTCTGCTTCTATACACACAT
Source organism: Canis lupus baileyi (assembly GCF_048164855.1). NCBI lineage: Eukaryota > Metazoa > Chordata > Mammalia > Carnivora > Canidae > Canis > Canis lupus. The sequence goes on along the minus strand of NC_132844.1, from coordinate 61,971,372 downwards.
TTCAGGTCTTTTTCAAGATAGAAGGCCATATTGTATATGTTTCTTAACCATTTCAAGTAAAAACTAGGCTCTCCATTTCATTTCCTTCTTTAAAAAAAAAAATGTGTCACTCATTAAGTTTTTGAGTATTATGCCTCAAGCCTGTTTTCCCATGAGCCCTTTGGTTTTTTATTGTGCAATTTTGCATGGTGCAGTGAGTTTCAGGAATGCATACATCCCATTGTAATGCAGAACTGACTATATCTGGGGCAGAAACCAAATGGCCCACAGAGCCTAAAGTATTTAATACCTTTACAGAAATGGCTTGTGATGACCTTTGACTTCTGCCCTGCTTACACCGTGCATTCTGGGAATAGCTTTTCCCCCATACCACCATCCAACCGAAGAAGCCAAAGCCAGATTTATTCCAGAATTTTTATTAAGGTAGTAGCATGATGGTCCTGGGCCACCAGCCTGGACCTTGTGGCCTTAGGAAAGACCTGTGTCAACAGGGCTTGCCTCTCTCTCCAGACAGGGGCTCAGTCACCTCCAGTTTATCCCTGCTCTGTCCTGTACCCCTGGAGGATGGGGCAGAGGGCCAGAGGGAGAGGAGGGCATGGCCCCACCCCAGGCTATAGCAGCTCCTTGGCCACAAAGATCCTCTAGCCAGTAGCAGAGGGGAGGGATGCAGCAACCACCAGGGTTACCATTTGTGGGGTAGCCGGGCCCCACTACACCCTCTTACAGTTGTCCTCAAAACAATTAATAAATTAAAACCACCTCTTCCTTAAGCACTGACCCCCCTCAATCACACAGGAGAAGCTGAGCGGAAAGCAAAGCAAGGAGGAATTGGTTGGTTCCACCCCTCTGACCAAGGCCTGGGCCCTCCCTCTAGGAGCAGCTGTGAGCATGGATTTATACAGGGACCCCCACAAAGTGTGTCAGGAGGAGCTGTCCAGACTGTTTCCTTCACACGTCTATCAGAATATCTGAAACTCCTTCAGAAAGGCCCTAATCCAAATGCAATAACCCTGGAAGGTGCGACACCTTTACAAGGCACTGGGGGCATGTTGGCATCTGAGAACAGGAGAGCCCCAGAGATGAGGGGGCTCAAAAAGGAATGCTGGCACATGTTAAAACAATTCACCTACTTCAATTTCATTTCTGACCAGCCTGGCCCACCGCCAGCTAGGATCAGGGAAAGAGGGGAGCTGGTCAGATGCAGAGAGAAAAGGCGGAGCCTGACCAGCCACGCAAACATGACCAGCCAGGCCCCCTAGTGCACACTGCAAGGATAGGTAGGGCCTGACCCCTTCAGCTTTGCAAGGGGCAGATAGGAAGGAGCCCCCTCAGGCCTCAGATGTGGCGTGGTTCATTCCTACAGGCAGGGGGGTGGGGGCAGCATTTGTCCCCTCCTCTGCTGCCAGGGGCCACAGGAGGGGGCCTCTCCAAGGCTACAGGTGGATGGCTGTGACATCTGTGGGAGTGCTGGTCTGGCTGGGCCCCTGGCTACTGGAGCCCCTGGGGGCTTTGGGCGCCGGGCTGGGCGAGGTCTGGGCGGCTTCTCTGAGGCTCTCCCTGAGCGCAGCTTCAATCTGCTCCTGACAGGCCCGCAGGCAGTCCTGCAAACACGGGGGTGGAGGTGGGGGGTAGGGGATGGTAAGGAGTGACTGCTGGGTAGGATGGCAGAAGGTCCCCTTTGGGACTGAGGGCTCACTTCCCACCCCCACAGCATCTGGCCACAGGTGTGGAGGAAGGACACCTTCCAGCACACAGGGAAGTCTGGGGAGGTTAAGCCACAGCCCAGCCCCAGGAATCAGCCTTTAGTTCTAAGAAACTGGCAAGAGGATGTGGCAAGGGGGTGTGAGAGCAGCCCTGCATGTGACAGCAGATCCTCCACCCCACCCCTGCACACCATTTGGCAGGAAAAGGGCACCCAGGGACAGTGCCCTTCAGCCCACCCAAGTCACCTGCTCTTCTCCAGACCAAGGCAGGAGATAAAAGGCCACAGAAGCCCCAAGGGCGGGGCACCTGAAACCAGGAGCAGGGACTAGGTTAGGGATGCATGCCTCCCTCTGCTGGAGGCTCCGGGAATAGCACTGCTTCAGGAACTGCTCACAGGCTGCAGCCCAGGGGCCCCACACTCACCACCTCAGTGCCTGTGATCCCTGCCAGCAGCTCCGTCAGCTCATCCCCAGATGTGGAACAAGCACCCAGGCCTTGCACTGCAGCCCCAATGCTGCCTGTGGCGATCATGGATGGCGGGTACATGGCAAAGGTGTAATCTTGGAAGGAGGGAGAGGGAATCATGAGAGCAAGGCTTAGCGTGGACTTCCTATTGCTCAGAAAGTGCCAGGCAGCTGGAATAGAGCAGGGGGCATACTGAGAACTCCCTGCAGTGAGCTCTGGAGGAGCAGCAAGGGAGAGAGGCAGGAAAGGGCCTCTCCTAGAGAGGGCCAGGGTGGACCACAAACTTCCACAGGTCCTCAGGCCCAGGGTGGTTGGGAAGTGAGCCAAGCCAGGGACCGAGGAGTGAATGAGTCTTCCTGGCAAGAAAATAAAACCAGGGTCAGAAAGCCCTCGGTTCTGCTCCCAGCTTAATCACTGTGAGACCGTGAGCAAGTCCTTTCTCTAAGCCACCTACATAATGGGGGGTCTGTCAAATCCCATACAACTCTGATTATGTTCTGCTGCCTTTTCTGCACCCCCTCATCTCAGAGGGGATATTTTGAGAAGAGTCTAACCCAAATTTTGAAAGGAATCTAACTCAAAATCTAGTTACATGCCACCCTTCCAAGTCCTTGGATTTTCTTCACTTGCCAAAAGTGTGCGGGGCTCTTACCTGTGGCACAGAGGGCCAAAAAGGTCTGGGCATGTTTTTTGACCAGGGCTTGTCGGTCCTGGGGCAGAGAGAGCCGGTGCAGAATCAGAGCCAGGAAATCATGGGCAATCACAGCTGCCAGGTCCCACTTGAGCTTCCCCAGGACCAGCACCTCCCAGTCCTAGAGGTTGGGAAAGAGGGTGGCGTCAGTGGCTGAGGAGGGAAGGGAAGGGAGTAAAGCAGAAGTCTCACGGAAGGAAACCCACCAGACTTGAAGGTCAAGCCCCCAGTTCTGCTTCTGGATTTAAAGACTGGTGCTGTGACATGAGGAGTCCAGAGCACAGAAAAACTGGGGGTGTCTGCTTTGGGCATCTACTGCTTATTTACAAAGTATCAGAACTACACATTTGATATAAACTGTCCTTTTCAATCCCGTTTGGTTATCTTCCGGGGGCCAACAATCCAGGTCTTCTCCTGACTTCACACAGAGCTCTGGGCACTTCTCCAGCCAGAGTTGAAAATAAAAACCACCAGCAGCATCATCACCTTGAGCCTCCTCTGGGGTGAAGCAGAAAGACTCTTCGTAATCCCAAGGATTTGTGAAAGGGGAGACCATAGCCTCTCCAGTTCTGCATCCCTGCCAAGGCCACACCCCTTGAAGAAACCGGAATGAACATGAGGCCCCACCTCCTGTGACACAGCCACTGAACCAAGCCTGAGGTTCCTCAAAGGGGGAGGTTGCCCAACCCAACCCACATCCCGTTGGTGGGACACTGGGGGTGGGCCTGAGATGTAGCACCCCACTCCACCCCCTTTACCTGGAACCATAGTGGCTAGTGTCATTTAAGTCTCAGGAAGCAAAGTGGATGCCAAGCCAGACAGGATGGGTCCAGATGATCCCTGAGGGACCAAACTCTATCTCCAATGGCTCATGGCCCACACCTACATAGCACTGCTAGGTCCTGGAGGGAGGCTAGGAGCCCCACCCCAATCCACGCATCTGGGGTTCCTAGTCCTGGCCCCTTTTCTGAGTTAACACATATGAGGATTTCTTCATTGTTTTATCTCAGGAAGGAACTCATGGGTTTGGCCCCTTACTGAGGCAGAATGGCAACCCCGCCCCGCTTCTTCCAGGTCCCTAGTCACAGCTGTCCCTCTCTTGGCCCCCACCTAGGTGTCATCTTCCCAAATCAGCCCCAAGCCCCTCACAGGGCCCTACAGAAAAGAGCCTGGCCTGGAGCCAAAAGAAGTTGGACAGAGAAGCCAGCATTCTAGTCATGCTTGTCCCAGTGCCTCAACTTGTAAGAAGTGAACAGAAAGCACCTTGCCTCCAAAGAAACATCTGGAAGGCAACCTGGAGTGGAGGCATGGGGTCCCATGTGAGGAAAGGTAGCCACCCAACCCTGTGTCCAGGCAACTCCTGAAAATCTTAGCCCTCACCTGGTGGAGGACATACCCCTGGGAGCGATTAGCGGCAGTGGCTGGCGGCTTCCACATCTGTAGGCTTTAAGGCCACCGGGGCTAGCCTAGAGGACCCGGAGGCTCCTCATGTGCCTCAGTGCAATGCTTCCCTCCTCTGGGCCTCAACCTCCTCTGCTAAACAAGGATTTGGACTGACTAGAGTTCTCTGCAGTCCCTTCCAACTCTGACCTTCCAGGAAGGCATCTGCACACTCCACCCCCCAGCTCACGCAGAGGGAGTGGAGGAAGAGTCCTTGTGGCCTGTTCTAAAAAAACTCCCCTCGCACAAAGGCACACACACCATGCCAGTCTTTTCACAAAAAGGAAGTCCCCTTCTACCTTCCAGCCCAAACCCTCCAAAAACATCTTGCTCACTGGCCCTGGAAACCGGCTCCACCTTCAGACTTGCCAAAAACTACCAGATTCATCACAAAGAGCTGTGGGGCCTCCCGGAGTTCCCAACTCTGGCCTCCTACTCCCATCTCTGAGAGCTACTTGGCAGGAAGAGGAATCCTGTTCCTCGACAAGCAGCAGTCGGGGGCCCCAGTACCCTGGCTTCCCGGCCAGCCAATCACAGCAAACTGCATGCTGCCCTCCTCCCCAGGAGATGGGGCCCAGAGACTCCTCTCAGGGTCAGGAGAAGACTTGGCTGGCCACAGAGCAAGGTGGAGGAAGGTGCCAGCTCACCCATCCTCTCCCCCAGGCCCCTCAGGCCCCCCAGGAGGTGATCTGCCTGCCCTAAATAACCTCTCCCAGACCCAAGCAGCTCCCCCACCCTCCTCTCCAGGCTCAATGGGGAAAGAGAGCCTTGACTCTCTTGCCTGCCCCGGGAAGAGCCCAGCCCAGGTTCCCAGCAAGAGGCCTGGGGAGCCACTTCCCAAACCACAGGAGTGACAGCAGCTCCCCACAGGGTTATGAAAGACCTCAGGGCAGAGTGGCTGGGCCAGGGGAGGGGGCGGCATTATCACATCGGAAGCAGCTGCAGCCTGGCTCCCTGTCGCTCCCTCAGCTCTGGCCTTTGGCTAAGGGGGAAAGGGAGAGGGGACTCCAGCAGGCCTGAAGCAGCTGCTCAAGTTCCTCAGAACGAGGACATGGAAGGAGCTCTGTCTTCTGGGATACAAAAGGAAAGAAACAAGGTGGGATGACAACTCCTCAGCCCTTCCTGAGAGCAAACGGCCTGACTTTAAGCCTGACTTTAATCGGCTCTGGCTCTGGGAGGCTTTTCAATCACAAAGTCCACACTGCGGCAAAGAGTCAACCAAGGCAGCCCCCACCCCCACATGAAACACATTCCACTCCCCCACTCCAGTGGGGGTGTGCAGGCATGTCTTTTTGCTGCCAATAAATAACTCATGGTGGCTGTGTAAACCCAGAGGCAAAGTACTAGTGAGTATAGACATGCAGTTTGACTTGTTGCTATCTGGGGGAAAGACCAGGAAGGAATGGCACCCCCTGGAGGTCAGAAGGGGATTCGATTGGTGCTGGCAGCTCCAGCTCAGGCTGGGGAGCTACCCTGACTGTCCCACCCTGACAGTGCCCCACCTTTGGTCCAAAAAAAATAAGCTTCTGCTACCCTCCCCAGGGCAGAAAAGCTTTTGAGGTCTTGGTTTTCCTTTTCCTGGTAAGTGAGGCGGTACTGAGTCGGGGTGGGGAGAGTCATGCACGCACCCGCAGCTGGCGGGGAGAGACAGAGTGGTCGGTGTAGATGCACAGTTTTTCGATGGTCAGGGGCGTAGTCTCGCGCAGCTTGGAGGCCAGCAGCATGCAGACCGCACCCAGGAGCTGCAACTGCGCCTTTCGGGTGGGGACGCAGGACAAGTAGCGATCCAGGTAGTTCATGGCCAGGGGGAAGACTTCCTCCTCGCAGCGCTGCTCCTCACAGACCTGGGGGAGGGCGCACAGTCACTTCTGGGGCGAGGGCATGGGAAACGCTGCCGCACTAAAAGGGGAGAGGGGTGGCGCTGAAAGGGAAGTGGAATGGGGAGCAAAAAAAATGGGAGGGGGGATAAGTGTGCCTTCAGTGACAAGGACTAAGAGACGGAGGAGGATGCGCCTTTCCCCCAAGGTGACGCCCCCCCCCACTTCCTCTGAGTTGCCGGCCTCCTTTCCCCCTCCCCCGGGGGGTGGGGGGATACGCCAGATACGCCAGAGGCTCCCTTCCTTAAGGATTCCAAACTGGGACGGCCCTCCCCCGTGGCGAGAAGGGGGCCGGGGAAACGGAAAAGTCAGCCCCGGTAGCCAGCGGACTGGGACCTTACCCCCATTACAACCACCCACGGCACACACCCAAAGGGAAGGGAGGAGACTCCCGCCGCCGTCTCCCGCACTTTTCATTTCCCCGACTGCCGGAACCGCGCGCGCGCCACCCCCACCGCGCTCCCCGCCCGAGCCCCGCGACCGACGCAGGCACCGGCTCTGGGCGGGGGCGGCCGAGCCCAGGCTCCTCCGGGCGCGCGCTCCGGAGCCCGAGCGGGGGAGGGCAGGGCAGCGGGGGGAGCGCGCCCCCCGGGAGGCTCAGTGACGGTGCCGAGCGATCGGCAATCAGAGTCAGGGCTGGGGAAGGGACGCGACGGCGCGGGGGCGGCCGGCCGGCCAGGGCGCCCGGGCGAATGGCCAGGCCCCGCGGGGCTGAGCCACCAAAGCATCTTGCTGATCGCTCTTGGGACCAGGATGTCCCGACAGGGCGGCCCGGGGGATGTCCGGAGCCGGGCGGTGAGGGAGGGGAGACCCTTCCGGGCGATACCTCCAGCATCCAGTACGCCAGCATCTTCCGCATGTGCGGCTTGATCTCCCTCTGCACACACTGGAAGTAGGAGGCGCGGGGCACGTAACGCTCCTCCAGGCGGAGCAAGCTCTGCAGGACACGCTGGTCCCCGAGCAGCCGCGGGTCCGGCCCGGCCCGGGGCGCGTGCCGGGTGCCCTCGCAGCACAGCAGCTCCATGATCGGGCAGCGCGCGGGCGGGCGGGCGGGCGGGCGGGCTGGCGGGAGGCAGGCGGCGGCGGCCGGAGAGCGCGGGGCGCGGGGCGCGGGGCGCGGGTCTGGCGCTGGCGCTGGCGCTGGCACTGCGCGCGGAGCCCCAGCCCGCCCGCGCCGGCGCGCGCGCCGCTTCCCTGACAGGCGCCCCGCCCCTCGCGACGATGTAGCAACCGTGGAATGCTCGGGCGGCGCGGCGCGGCGCGGGGCGGGGCCGCCGGAGCCCCGGACGGAAAGGGCTGGCGGGCCGCCCCCCCCCCCCCCCCCGGCGGCCGCATTGGTCGGCAGGGCGCGGGCCGGCCGGCTTCCGGGCGCTCCCGGGCCTCCTGACCGCCCGCCCGAGAGCCGCTCCTAGGAGGCGGGCCTCTTCCCCAGCGGCTCGGCCCTCCCCCGCTGGCTTCTCGGGCTCTAGCCGCCCGGGAAAGAACCTTCTTCCAGGGGGTTATTCATTCATCCGTCGGACCCCGCTTGGCCCTCCTAGCGCTCTGGGGGAGTGGGAATACGGCCATTCATGAGCCGGCCGCTTCCTGACGCAGCTGATCCGAGCGCTCGGCGTGGAACCGCTTCCCCGACGATCCCGAAAACCCCACGGGCCGGGTAGTCCCCTCACTTGGCGGATGGCGAGGCTGGAGCCCAGCAGCTGGAGCCCAGCTGAGCGTAGCAATCACACATGGCCTGTGGCCCCGCGAGCACCGGGGAAGCTGAACCTGGCCCCAGAACCCTCACCGCCTTCCACCCCCACACCCGCGACCCGGCGACACTGGCACTGCGGGGGCTGCCCCATCCCAGACACTTAGCACCTCTGTAGGATCCCTGGTGACCCCTGTGCCCGCGGGGCGAGGCTTGGTCTAAATCTGCCTATTGCAGTAAGACAGCAGGGGGGAAGCCATGGATTCAAGGCCTCCTCACCTTGTCATTAGTTTGGCTGTGTGGCCTCGGACAAGCCCTGAAGTTGGCCTTAGTTTCTGTTGGAGGAAAACACGGGCGGAGAAAATAGATCCTCTGTGAAGGAGTTCCTTGCTCAGACTCTCAAATCCTCCCGTTGCCATTTCTTCTACTTCCCACACTTTGGGTTGTTTCGCTGTTTTCCCCCAAAGCTAGATTCTATGTGGCCAAGAGGCAGACCACAGGAATCCCCCGTTAGGCCCCGAATGGGAGAAGGCCTGAGGGATCCCTCTGCCTCTCCTGGGGTCCTCCCCAGGAAGGAGCCGCTGAAAGCAGTGAGTTGTTAGAGAAAGGACAGTTACAGAAGAAGCAAGTTTTATGCTAAGCATGTTCTTGATGAATTGTTCTTTTTTTTTTTTTTTTACGTTTTTTTATTTCTTTTTAAATAATCTCTACCGCCCCGGGTGTGGACCTCAAACTCACGACCCCAAGCTCTAGAGTCACAAGCTCTTCTGACAGAGCCAGCCTCAGCACCCCTGTTCTTTCTTATATAATACATTTTACTGTCATCTTCATACCATAGGAATATTCATTGTAGAAAACTTAAGACAATACGTATAAGCCACAAAAAAGGAAATAACTATCCACAATTTTACCACCCAGAAACAACCCTTTAAAATGTCAATGTTTATCTTTCTAAAGTTGTTCTATGAATAAACACTAATTTTTAGGAATAAGATAGCAATCTGTTTTGTAAGCTTTCTTTTTCCCACTAAAAAAAAAATGCTGTTAATGCTTTTTCCATGTCATGAAATATTCTACATTTTTAATGGCTACATAGTATATGCCTTTGGTGAATTTATCATAATATATTTTGCCAAAGATGTATTGTTGGAAATTTAAGTTCTTTCTAGTTCTTCCCTGCTAGAAATAATACTGTAAAATATTTTTGTCATAATATCTTTGTGCACGCTCAGGATTATTTCTAGAAGTGAATTAATTTCTAGAAGTGGAATTTCTCAATGTAAGGTTATGAAACATTCTAAGGCTTTTGATACAGTTCTTATTACCAAATTTCCCCTATAAGAAGCTGAACCATCTAATGAGCAAACATTAGACAACTTGAAAAAACAAACAAAACACACTACCAACTAGAGACATGAAAATGTTATACCGTAATTATATATACTTTTAATTCAAGGGCACTTGTATCAACATGTATGTGTGCCATGTGCCTTGTCTGATCTTGTAAGTCCTTTATTGCTGTCTTCAAAAATACAAACATGCAGTTTCTTTAGCTAACCATTGCAATGCACTCTTTCGTTAAAGAGAACACTAAATTTATAATTATGAAGATCAGGTACGAACTTACGGGGAGGCAAAGATGCTGAAGGCTTTTAGGGTGCAAGAGGACTAAAAAAAATTGTAGATTTTGAAGTACAGAACCAGAAATTAGATCTGTCCTGAAGGAAGGTGTCTCATTACTTTCAGAATTGTTGAATAGGGGACGCCTGGGTGGCTCAGCCCTTGAGCATCTGCCTTTGGCTCAGGACGGGATTGAGTCCCACATGGGGCTCCTGCATGGAGCCTGCTTCTCCTCCCTCTGCCTACGTCTCTGCTTCTCTTATGTCTCTCATGAATTAATAAATAAAATCTTAAAAAAAAAAAAGACTTATTGGGTAGGACTGTGGAGATAACAAAACTCTATCTTTGATGAGAAAGTAAATCACCATTATTTCTATTTTTTTTTTAATTTTTATTTATTTATAATAGTTACAGAGAGAGAGAGAGGCAGAGACACAGGCAGAGGGAGAAGCAGGCTCCATGCACCGGAAGCCCGATGTGGGATTCGATCCCGGGTCTCCAGGATCACGCCCTGGGCCAAAGGCAGGCGCCAAACCGCTGCGCCACCCAGGGATCCCCATTATTTCTTATCTTAAAATCTGCTCCAGTCTTATTGAGGTATAATGTAATGTTACTTTAATGTAGACAACACGACTATTTGATATATGTAGATGTGGCATAATGACTACCACAATAAGTTTACATCACCTCACAGAGTAACAATTTCTCCTCTTCTGATGAGAACTTTTAAGATCTGCTCTCTTAGCAACCTACAAATATACAATCCAGTAGTTAATTGTAGTCACCATGTTATGCATTATATCTTCAGGATTTATCTACCTTTTAGCTAAATATTTGACCACCTTCACCATTTCCTACCCTCTGCACCTTCACACCCCCTGCCTCTGACCACCAACAATCTGTTTTCTGTACCTGACTTTGGTTTTTTTAGATTCTACATGTAAGTGAGATTATATAGTACTTGTCTATCCCAGTCTGACTTATTTCACTTAACATAATGCTCTCAGGAAAAAAACAAAAAACAAAAAAAAACCATAATGCTCTCAGGGTCTCTCAATGTTGTCATAAATGGCAAAAAATTTTTTTCTTTTTTAATGGCTGAGTAATCTTTATATATATATATATATATATATTATATGCATGCCACATTTTCTTTATAGAGAAAAAACTGGACAGATGAAAAGTGGAATATTAGTAATAATATTCTGACATATTATTAGACATCTACATATCTTATATAAATAAAAATGAATTATCTATTCATGTGCTTTGACCATTCTTTTTTTATTTTATTTATCTGAGAAAGAGAGAGAGAGCACAAGTGGAGAGGAGAGGGAAAATAAGGCTACCTGTGAGCAGGGAGTCGAATGCAGGGCTCAAGCCCAGAACCCTGGGATCACAACCTAAACTGAAGGTAGATGCTTCATGACTGAACCACCCAAAAGTCCCTGCCTGTTCTTTTAAAGGAATATTTTTCTTATTTATAAGTGCTCATTACATTTGAAGGATATTAACCCCTATTCATACTTTTTCTTTGTTATATATTTAAAAAAAATTTAGTTCATTGTTTGCCTTTCATTTTTGGTTCATGGAAGATTTTTTTTTTAAGATTTTATTTATTTATTCACAAGAGACACAGAGAGAAGCAGAGACACAGAGGGAGAAGCAGGCTCATCGCAGGCAGCCCAATGTGGGACTCAATCCTGCAACCGGGATCATGCCCTGAGCCAAAGGCAGATGCTCAGCCGCTGAGGCACCCAGATGTCCCGGAAGATTTTTTTTTTTTTAACAAACAAACGTTTTTTTATTTTACATAGCCTTACCTACTGAAATTTTCTATAATGACTTCTGCCCTTGAATCATGCTTGCCCACCTTAAAATTACATAAGCATTACTAGAAAATGTAGGGAATATTTACAGATGAAGTTTTTATCACCTAGGGAACTTATTGAATATACAGTTTTCAGAGCTTTTCATTCCTCAAGTCTATCATGAGGCCCCCAAAATCTGCATTTTCAAGAGTATATAAAGTTTTTTTTAAAGATTTTATTTATTTATTCATGAGAGACACACACAGAGACAGAGAGGCAGAGACACAGGCAGAGGGAGAAGCAGGCTTCATGCAGGGAGCCCGACTTGGGACTTGATCCTAGGTCTCCAGGATCACACCCTGGGCTGAAGGCAGCGCTAAACCGCTGAGCCACCAGGGCTGCCTTTTTTTTTTTTTTTTAAGATTTTATTTATTTATTCAAGAGAACACACACAGAGAGGCAGAGACAGAGGCAGAGGGAGAAGTAGGCTCCTCACATGGAGCCTGATGCAGGACTCGATCCCCAAACCACGGAATGACACCCAAAATGGAAGGCAGACCTCAGCTGCTGATCCACCCAGGCATCCCCCCACTTTTTTTTTTTAAGATTTTATTTATTTATTTGAGAAAGAGAGAGAGAGAGCACACCGTCACAAGCAAGGGAAGGGACGGGGGGGGGGGGGGGGGGGGGGGGGGGGGGGGAGGGAGAAGTAGGCTCTCCACCCAATAGGGAGCCTGACTTCGGGCTCCATCCCAGAACTCTGGGATCATGACCTGAGCCAAAGGCAGATGCCTACCCTACGGAGCCACCCAGGCACCCCAAACCATACCCTTTTTAATGCTATACTGCTTCTTCTTAAGTAGGGTCTGTGTCCTATACACCTGTGTCTCCTCTGCAAGACCTACCACTGTGCTGTGACCACCAGCAATATCAGTCCTTCATGGAGGGCTCACTGCATCCCAGGCACTGAATGTGCTTGATAGGTATTAAACCATCTCATTGGCTCAGTGGTTGAGCGTCTGCCTTTGGCTCAGGGAGTGATCCCAGGGTCGTGGGATGGAGTCCCACATCGGGCTCCCCGCAGGGAGCCTGCCTCTCCCTCTGCATGTGTCTCTGCCTCTCTCTCTGTCTCTCATGAATAAATAAATAAAATCTTAAAAAAAATAAAAAAAATAAACCATCTCATTTTCACAACAACTTAATGAGAAGTATACTATTATTTTACATAATATATTCCATTTTACATAAAAGGAAACTAATACTCAGAGTAGCTAAATAATTTGCCCAAGGTCACACAGGAAGTCAGTGGTACCAGCAGGATTCAGTCCGGTAATCTGACTGCAGAGTTCCTGCTCTTAACTAATTCATTCTTCTGCCTCTTAATCCTTGTTCCATGAGTGTCTGTTGATTTATTAGTTGTTGATTTATTGAGGAAGAGGCACACAGAAAGTTCCCAGTCCTGGAAGGTAGGGTGGGAACCTGTACCCTGAGAAAGGGAATTCCTGGTGAACAGGGCGTTTTGAGGGATACCTTTGCCTCACCCCTGGCTGGGACTGCCATGCTCAGGGCTGAGTCATCCTGAACCTCCAGGGCCAAGAAACCAGTCAGCTACCTGCCAGGCTGTCTGTCCTGTAAGGAGGCAGGTGAGCTCAGTGCAGGGCCAGGTCAGAGCTGACTCTAGAATGTTGACTGATCCAGCCTGGGCACTTCCCCAGTCAGCTCTACCTCAAAGGAATAGGGGGCTCACCTTGTTTTGTCTAAGAACAAAAACACACACCAAATAAATAAATAAATAAATAAATAAATAAATAAATAAACAAACAAACAAACAAAACAAAACAGAGCGCTGACCCAGGCCAATATGGGAGGAGTTTCTGCCCAGGTGCACTCAATTAGAAAAAGTTGCTCAAGGAAATGGCAAGTTAGAGGAGGGGCAGGAATGGAATGCCACAGGCCAGATGAAAATCCCCAAGAAGGAAGCATTACAATGCCTTCTTCCTCTTCTGTCTTCTCCCACTCCTCCTCCTCTTCGACACTGACACTGACACGTCCCCACCTGGGAACTGAGGGGGTGAGCAAAGTGATGGGGGAGACCGAGCTCCATTCCCTTCCCTACCTTCCCCTGCTTCCTCCCACTCCATTCCCACCCTACCTGTCTCCCTGTCTCCATTCTTTTTTCTTTTTCTTTAAGATTTTATTATTTATTCATGAGAGAAGCAGAGAGAGAGAGAGAGAGAGGCAGAGACACAGGCAGAGGGAGAAGCAGGCTCCCTGCAGGGAGCCTGATATGGGATTCGATCCTGGGACTCCATCCTAGGACTCCAGGATCACGCCCTGGGCTGAAGGCAGGTGCCCAACCGCTGAGCCACCAGGACTGCCCTCCCTGTCTCCATTCTGTGGCTCTATTTGTACCTTCAAACCCATTGAGAGGACAGGTAGAGGCAAGGCAGGTTTGACGCGGGGAAAAGCTCTGGAGTCTGGCTGCTGGAGTGTAAAGCCTGGCTGCAGGTTTTATGACTCTGAGGGAGTTACTGTAACCTCTTTCCTCATTTGTCCAATGAGGCTACTACTTAGCCTATGTTGGGGTTCTGAGGATAAAACAGGCAGAAAACATCTCACCCTGGCCTAGCACAGGGCAAGCCCTCAATGGTGGAAGTTTCTGGGGGAACCTGGGTGGCTCAGTCAGTTAAGCATCTGCCTTTGGCTCAGGTCAGGATCCCAGGGTCTTGGGATGGAGCCCAGCAGCCCAGCATCAGGCTCCCTGCTCAGCAGGGAATCTGCTTCTCCCTCTCTTTGTGCCCCTTCCCCTGCTAATGGGCACTCTCTCTCTCTCTCCTCTCTCAAATAAAGAAAATCTTTTTTAAGAAGTTGGTAGTTTCGGGGATCCCTGGGTGGCGCAGCGGTTTGGCGCCTGCCTTCGGCCCAGGGCGCGATCCTGGAGACCCGGGATCGAATCCCACGTCGGGCTCCCGGTGCATGGAGCCTGCTTCTCCCTCTGCCTGTGTCTCTGCCTCTCTCTCTCTCTCTCTCTGTGACTATCATAAATAAATAAAAAAAATTTAAAAAAAAAAAATTTAAGAAGTTGGTAGTTTCTGTTGTCATCGTTATTATTGCCTCTCTCAAGGTGTACCCTTTCTTTTGTGAACATGCACCCCTCAGAGAAAAGCAAAAGTCTGAGCAGCGGAAGCCCCCCTCCTGGGGAGGCAGCTCTAGCAAACTTCTGTGATCCAGCCCATGATGTGAAGCGTGTGGTCAGGGGTGGGTGGTGAACAATGCAGGGCCTGGGGCCACAGGGCTCCACACTCCCCATCCCTGGCTGTGTGACTGTGGGCAAGTTATACCACCTGTCTGTGCCTCAGTTTCCTTTTCTGAAAATGAGGGTAATAATAGTACCTCCCCTGCAGAGTGGTTGTGAGGCTAAAATGGGCTCTTTTGTGTAAAATACACAGAACAGTGCCTCACATACAGTACGCCATTAAAAAAAAAGTTGTGACTGCAGGAGTTAAAGACACAAACTTCTTCAGGTGTATGGAGTATTTATGATAACAAATATAATCCAATGGCTATGGAGGCACCTGTAAAATAAAGCACACAGGGGATTCCTCTAGAGTGGTGGTGAAGGTTTGGCAAATTCTTTGCCTCAGAGAGGGTAATGAAGACAGTGATCCACTCAATGAAACAATCCACTACACTACATGTGGTCTGAGAGATGGGGGAGGGAAAAAAGTTAAAATAAACATGGTCTGATACACCATTATTGGATTTCCTCATTTTCTGAGAACTGAAGGGAACCTATCTGTGAATCTCGTTTTCCCCCAACTTTTTTTTTTTTTTTTAAGATTTTATTTATTTATTCATGAGAGACTCAGAGAGAGGCAGAGACAAAGACAGAGGCAGGCTCCCTGTGAGGAGCCCGATGCAGAACTCCATCCCAGGACCCTGGGACCACAACCTGAGCCAAAGGCAGACGCTCAAGCACTGAGCCACCTAGGCATCCCTTCCCCCAACTTTCTAGTTGGAAATATTTCAAACCTACTGAAAAAACTGCAAGAATAGTAATGCCCTTCACCTAAATCCATGTGTGTTTTGTTGAACCATGTGAGACCTAATTACAAACATCATGACTCCTTACCCCTAAATATTTCAGCCTGTGTCTCCTAAGAATCCAACAGTCTCCCACATAACCACAAAACAATGACCACAATCGGAAAATTTACACTAACACAATACCATAAATAATCTATATACAAAGTTCCCCAGTTATTCCACCAGGATGTTTTTGTAGGTTTTTTTCCTTCTCAACCCAAGATCCCATCAAGGATCATGCATGCGTTGTTACTCTAACTCTTAACTCTTTTATTCTAGAGCAGTCCCTGACCCTTCTTTTAAAAGTCTTTGATAGGGCAGCCCTGGTGGCTCAGTGGTTTAGTGCCACCTGCAGCCGAGGGCGCCCTGGATCGAGTCCCACGTTGGGCTCTCTGCATGGAGCCTGCTTCTCCCTTTGCCTGTGTCTCTGCCTCTCTCTCTCTCTCTGCATCTCTATGAATAAATAAATAAAATATTTAAAAATAAATAAAGTCTTCGATAACACTGGTGTTTTTGAAAGTCAATTGCTTTACAGGGGGTGCTCCAATTTAGATTTGTCTGATTGTTTTCTCCTGATTATGTAAAGATTAAATATTTTTGGTAGAGATATTACACAGGTAGTGTTGTGTCTAAATGTACGTTTTAGGGGATCCCTGGGTGGCTCAGCGGTTTGGTACCTGCCTTCAGCTCAGGACATGATCCTGGAATCACAGTATCGAGTCCCACATCAGGCTCCCTGCATGGAGCCTGCTTCTCCCTCTGCCTGTGTCTCTGCCTGTGTCTCTGCCTCTCTCTCTCTCTCTCTCTCTCTCTCTCTGTGTCTCATAAATAAATAATAAAATAAAATACATGTACGTTTTAGGGGCACCTGGGTGGCTCAATCAGTTAAGCGTACAAGTCTTGAGTTCAAATCCTGTGTTGGACTCCATGTTGGGTATGGAGCGCACTTTAAGTAAGTAAATAAGTGTATATTTTTTAAAGATTTTATTTATTCATGAGAGACACAGAGAGAGACAGAGACACCGGCAGAGGAAGAGGCAGGCTCCACACACGGAGCCTAATGTGGGACTCGATCCCGGCACCCCGGGATCGCATCCTGGGATCGCATCCTGGGATCGCACCCCAGGATCACACCTCCAGCCAAAGGCAAACACTCAACTGCTGAGCCACCCAGGCATCCCAATAAGTGTATATTTTATAGAGGAAAAATCAAGCATTAAACCAAACTGAACATAATTTTATCATTTCTTCAAGGATTCGGGAGACATCTCAGGGTATACAGTTTCAGGCCACACTTTTGAGCATCTGTTGTATAATATCTCAAATCAGTAATCTTCAGAAGTATTTCTCCATTCCTCAGTAAAAACTGAGTATATCGTTTCTATATAGAATACTTAATTTATAAATGATGTCTATACCTGCTACTCTACTGTATCATGCACACTTTGGAACATATTAAGAAATTTTAAAGGGTAGGACAAAAATACAAAGAAGAGAATTTTTCACATTTTCTTCCCACTCCACAGCAAAAAGTCTTACACCTGGAGTTCACCGGTATTCACTTTACCAGCCCCTAGACAGGTCTCACTATTGATCAAGAAACTCCTTGCCAGGGCAGCCCTCGTGACGCAGTGGTTTAGTGCTGCAGGGTGTGATCCTGGAGACCCCGGATCGAGTCCCACATCGAGCTCCTTGCATGGATCCTGCTTCTCCCTCTGCCTGTGTCTCTGTCTCTCTCTGTGTGTGTCTCTCATGAATAAATAAAATCTTTAAAAAAAAAAAAAAGAAAGAAAGAAACTCCTTGCCAAGGTGCCTGGCTGGCTCAGTGGGTACAGCATATGACTCTCAATCTCAAGGCTGTGAGTTCGAGCTCCACATTGGGTATAAGAGATTGGTTAAAAATAAAATCTTAAAAAAAAAAAAAAAGAAAGAAAGAAAGAAAGAAAGAAAGAAAGAAAGAAAGAAAGAAAGAAAGAAAGAAAGAAAAGAAAGGGCCACCCGGGTGGCTCAGCAATTTAGCGCCACCGTCACCTCAGGGTATGATCCTAGAGACCCAGGACTGAGTCCCACGTCAGGCTCCCTGCATGGAGCCTGCTTCTCCCTCTGCCTGTGTCTCTGACCCTCTGTCTCTCTCTCTCTCTCTCTCTCAGTGTGTCTCTCATGAATAAATAAATAAAATCTTTAAAAAAAAAAATCTCAACCCAGGAGTGCCTGGCCAGTTCATTCAGTAGAGCGTGCAACTCTTGATTTCAGGATTTTAAGTTGGAGTCCCATGTTGGGTGTAGAGATTACTTTAAAAAAAAAAATCTTTTAAAAAAGAAATATCAACACAGCACTGCAGGCAGTACTACCAAATCAGAGAAATCAGAGCTGGCATGTGAGTTAACCTGTCCTCTGTTTCTGTTTCACGTAGGAGATTGCCTTCTTGGCTGCTCCATGTGATTGTCCAATAGGCACCTTTATTTTATTTTTTTTTATTTATGATAGTCACAGAGAGAGAGAGAGAGAGGCAGAGACATAGGCAGAGGGAGAAGCAGGCTCCATGCACCGGGAGCCCGACGTGGGACTCGATCCCGGGTCTCCAGGATTGCGCCCTGGGCCAAAGGCAGGCGCTAAACCGCTGTGCCACCCGGGGTTCCCCAATAGGCACCTTTAAATTCAACTTCCCCAAAGCGGAGATCCTAATATTTTCCCTGCTCCAAACCTGCTTCTCCCACAGGCTTTCCCCCATCAGCAAATGGCAACACCATCTTTCCAAAACAAGGCCAAAGCACTTGGTGTCATTCCTGACTCCTGTCTTTCAGATCCCACATCCATCCATCAGCAGAGCAGAGATGTTCTGCTTTTATTTTTTTTTTATTTTTTTTAAAGATTTATTTATTTGTGATAGACATAGAGAGAGAGAGAGGCAGAGACACAGGAGGAGGGAGAAGCAGGCTCCATGCCAGGAGCCCAACGCAGGACTCGATCCTGGGACTCAAGGATCACGCCCTGGGCCAAAGGAAGGCGCCAAACCGCTGAGCTACCCAGGGATCCCCGATGTTCTGCTTTTAAAATATTTCCAGAATCCTCCCTCTTCTCTCCTCCTCCTCTGCTACCTCCCTGGTCTAAATTCAGTTCTTCCTTGTCCTTATTGGTCTCCCACATCCACCTCATTACACGTTTCTGGTTGATTCTATGCCCCGAATGACATCTCCAATCCTCCCCTTTCCTCTATTTCCAAGGCCACCACCCTGGCATAGTCGCATCACCTGGCTCACAGTTGCTATAGCCTCCTAGTGAGTATCCCTGATCCACTCTTGCTCCCTCCAGTCATGTCTCAACACAGCAGCACTCTAGTGGCCCTTCCATTCACTCCCAGTGACCCGCCAAAGTCCTCACGATCATTACAAGACCCTGCACGATCTGCTCCCATCCCGTTTCCCACTACTCTCTCATCCACTCAGCTATTTCTAGAACAGACACTACGTGTGTCACTAACATCCTATACCCACCTGCTCCTTCATCACCCCACCCCAAAGCAGAATGGTGCCTGGTTCACAGTAGGTGTCCAAAAGAACTTTCTTGAATAAATAAACGAATGAATAAAACAATCTAGATGTAAGAAAAATGCCAGCACGAGCCACATGATGGACAGCAAGTTGTTCTTGGTAAGGAAGCTGCTGGAAAGGGCTGAGGCTGGGCACAGGGACAGCTCACGTCCCACTCAAAGCTGGGAGGTACCGCTTAGCTCCAGCCTTTTGCTGCACTGTGGTAATGAGTGCTGCTGTACAGTCCCTTTGTTTTCAAAGCACACATAATGTGGTAGGGATTGGATCTGAGGGGTGGGGAGCAGTTTGCAATCTCTCACACATAAATTGCTTGTGAAAAGAAACCTCAGGTACTAGCCTGAACCTGTTTAGTCTCTCCTTATCATAGAATTAGAGCACAGGCTATCTATGTACATATTTGCTTTTTCTCCCTCCTTCTGGCGATCTGGATTCTAAATAAGTGAAGCTTTCCTGTCTTATAACTCTTTCTGAGATAGGGCACCTGGGTGGCTCAGAGGCTTAAGTGTCTGCTTTCAGCACAAGTCATGATTCCAGGGTCCTGGGATAGAGTTCCATATTGGACTCCCTACTCAGCTGGGAGTCTGCTTTTCCTTCTCCCTGTTTCCCTCCCCTTGCTCATGTGCTCTCTCTCTCTCTCTCAAATAAATAAGAAAACCTTTAAAAAAGAGAAAGAATGGGCAGCCCATGTGGCTCTCTCAAATAAATAAGAAAACCTTTAAAAAAGAGAAAGAATGGGCAGCCCATGTGGCTCAGTGGTTTAGCTCAGTGGTTTAGCTTTCAGCCCAGGGAACAATCCTGGAGACCCGGGATCGAGTCCCACATCGGGCTCCCTGCATGGAGCCTGCTTCTCCCTCTGCCTGTGTCTCTGCCTCTCTCTCTCTCTCTATCTCTCGTGAATAAATAAAATCTTAAAAAAAAAAGAATATTCTACGACATTTCTCATATATATATATATATATATATATATATTTCATTTATTTATTTGAGAGAGAGCATGAGAAAGAGAGACAGAGAGGGCCAAGGAGTGGGGAGGGGTAGAAGGAGAGGGAGAAGCAGACTCCTGTTGAACAGGGAGCACCATCCAGGGCTCTATCCCAGGACCTTACGATCATGACCTGAGCAGAAGGCAGACACTTAACTGACTGAGCTACCCAGGTGCTCCAAGATGTCCTAGAATATTCTGGAACTGAGTCAGAAATGAGAAGCTTCCACTTTAAGAGTTTCCAGTTGAAAGTGGATAACTATGATGATCCTGCATCATGGAGAAATCTTGGATGTCATTCAGACAGAAGACTTTTATAGGGGTATTTGCAACACCCATTAGAGGCAGGCAGGGTGCTTTATGTGATAGAAAGGATGGGCTGCATTGGGAGTGGTGGGGGTTGGTGGTCATGGACACCTGATTTCCAGGAGATGCCTGTGGTGAAAGAGGCAGGCTATAGGAGCTAAGAGAATAAGTGGGGTATAAGAAGGGAGAAGAAAGGAGGAGTGTGTCTCAACTGTGGGGTAACCACCCACCATAGCACACTACAGAATTTAAGGTAGTAATAGTAATAATGATGATGATGATGATGATGATGATGATGATGATGATGATGATGCTTGCTAAGCACTTTCTTTTAGCCAGGCACTGAAAGCTTTACCACATTTGCTCTATGAGGAATAGGTGCTGTCAAATATCCTCCTATGATGGACTCAAGAGAGACACACAGAAATTGGTATCACCAACACAGCAGATGGCTCCCTTAATTTGGGCTCCCTGGAAGCAGACTCTGAGACAAAGATTCCTGGGAAGTAATTT
Organism: Canis lupus baileyi; assembly: GCF_048164855.1. NCBI lineage: Eukaryota > Metazoa > Chordata > Mammalia > Carnivora > Canidae > Canis > Canis lupus. The sequence goes on along the minus strand of NC_132844.1, from coordinate 61,950,639 downwards.
ACCTGAGAGATGGTCCCAGGAAGCACCCAAAAGGAATGGGGGAAATGAGATGGGAAAGGGAAGGAAGGCAGTAAAGAGTGCATGATTGGCTGAGTTACCACTGTGGACAAACAGAGCTCATTTCTGCTGGAGGTAAGGAAAGGGCTTGCCTGGAAGTCACTGCACGGAAAGGTGAGAGGTGAGAGGCAAGGGAGTGGAGACACCTGTCCACCAACTCCCAACAGCCAGAGTCCTTGAGGGCTGCTGGGGATGGAGGGAAGGTCCTGGAATTAATTACATAGCACTTCCCTCCTGTGGGAGGGCACAGTGGACTGGGACAGAGCTATCAGGCAGTCATAGAGCTGGCACTCCAAAGTAGGGCTGGTGCACTCTGCAGCGGTGAGTGCCATGGGCAGCTGGGTGGATCCCGACTGCATGTGCCCCATTGGCAGAGCTGGGATTTGAGCCCAGGCAGGAGCTGGAGCATGAGTTCTAGGCCTACATAAATATTTTTAATGTTTTGTGCTCATTTTAAAGTAGTGTGTTTTGGGGCTCCTGGGTGGCTCAGCGGTTTAGTGCCTGCCTTCAGCATGATCCTGGGGTCCTGGGATCGAGTCCTACATCGGGCTCCCCATGGGGAGCCTGCTTCTCCCTTTGCATGTGTCTCTGTGTCTCTCATAAATAAATAAAATATATTTAAAAAAATAAAGTAGTGTGTGTGTGCATGCGTGCATGTAAATATTAGAGCACCAAACCTAAGACTTTATCAAGTTTCCTTTTATTTATTTATATTTTTAAGATTTTATTCATTTAGGGATGCCTGAGTGGCTCAGTGGTTGAGTTTCTGCCTTCAGCTTAGGTCGTGATCCTGGGGTCCCAGAATAGAGTCCCACATCGGGCTCCTGCATGGAGTCTGCTTCTCCCTCTGCCTATGTCTCTGCCTCTTTCTCTCTGTGTCTCATGAATAAATAAATAAAATCTTTAAAAAAATAGATTTTATTCATCTATTTGACAGAGAACACAAGCGGGGGGGGAGGCAGAGGGAGAGGGAGAAGTAGGGTCCTCACTGAGCAGGGAGCCCAATGTGGGGCTCGATCTCAGGACAGGACCCCAGGATCACAGCCTGAATGCAGACACCTAACTGACTGAGACACCCACGTGCCCCATTTTTTCTTTTTTTTAATTTAAAGATTTCATTTATTTATTTAGTAGAGAGCATGAGTGGGAGGGAGGGGCAGAGGAAGAGGGAGAAGCAGACTCCCCACTGAGCAGGGAGCCAGCCCTGGGGCTCAATCCCAGGACCCTGAGATCATGACCCCCGAGCTGAAGGCAGACACCCAACTGACTGAACCACCCAAGCGCCCCTCAAGTTTTCATTTAAAATAAAATTTATGTAACAAAAAACTTTAAAAAATCACAAGTAGGGCAGCCCTGGTGGCTCAGCGGTTCAGCGCCGCCTTCAGCCCAGGGCCTGATCCTGGAGACCTGGGATCAAGTCCCACGTCAGGCTCCGTGCATGGAGCCTGCTTCTCCCTCTGCCTGTGTCTCTGCCTCTCTCTGTGTCTCTCATGAATAAATAAATAAAATCTTAAAAAAAAAATCACAAGTAGACAATGGCAGAAGGGGGCACATGGATGTGGCGGTTCTGAGACAGTTGAGAACTCACAGAAGAGGAGTGAGAAAACAGAACTTTGACTGTGAAGACCTCCACTTGAGTCCAGGACCTGGCTCTGTTCTGACAACACACCTGGAACCAGGCGAGCACTTCAACTCCAGAAGCCTATTTCCAGGCTATGAAACACGATAACAACACAAACTGCTTAGAGGGGGATTCTAAGACCAGGGAGATCATGCACCAGTTAAAAAGCACTAAGGAGGGCATCTGGCTGGCTCAGTCAGAAGAACATGTGACTCTTGATCTCAAGGTAGTAAGTTCGAGACCCACATTGGGTGTAGAGATTACTTACATAAATAAACACCAAAAAAAGCACTAAGGGGGCACCTGGGTGGCTCAGCCGTTGAGAATCTGCTTTCGGCTCAGGGCATGATCCCAGGATCCTGGGATTGAGTCCCACACCAGGCTTCCCACAGGGAGCCTGCTTCTCCCTCTGCCTATGTCTCTGCCTCTCTCTATCTCTCATGAATAAATAAATAAAGTCTTAAAAAAAAAACACTAAGTAAACTGAAGTAGTAGGCAAATCTAAGGGGTTAATTCCAAGGAATCCTGTAGAGAATGCACAGGGATGGGGATTCTTACTTCACCCCTCCTGTGTGACCCAAAAGTTCCCACCATCATCCTTCCAACTTCTTCCTTGCAAACAGTCCAGATTTTGATGAGGTGTCAGGTCGTCATGTGTTTCAGAGGAGGCTAGACACTCATCTCAGAGGTTGAATCTCAAATTAATCCAAACCAAATCACGATAATCCCACAATTGGTTTATTGGCTAGAAATTCTAGCCAATAAGATGTGAAGTAAGTCTGCTGAGGGGCTTCAATAAATGGGGTACAAGAGAAAAATAATTCATTTCTGCCCTGTGTCAGAATGGAGTAAGATATGCTAATATTGGGCATCTAGGTGGCTCAGTGGTTGAGCCTTTGGCTCAGGTCTCGATCCTAGGGTCCTGGGTTCAAATCCCGCATTGGGCTCCCTGTGGAGAGCCTGCTTCTCCCTCTGCCTATGTCTCTGCCTCTCATGAATGAATAAATAATTTTTTTAAAAGATGCTAATATTTATTGTAAGCTTGCCATGTGCAAAGCACCAGTCTATGAGTTAAAAACAAACAAAACCCCTCACTCAAAGGGACGCCTGGGTGGCTCAGCGCTTGAGCGCCTGCCTTTGGCCCAGGGCGCGATCCTGGAGTCCCAGGATCGAGTCCCACGTCTGGCTCCTGCATGGAGCCTGCCTCTTTCTGCCTATGTCTCTGCGCTCGCGCTCTCTCTCCTTGTCTCTCATAAATAAATAAAAATTAAAAAAAAAAACCCTCATTCATTTAATCCATGTAATATTAAACTTTTGCGGTAAAATACTATTACCATCCTATTTTCCAGAGAGTTAATTAAGTAATTACCCAGTGTCATATAGTTATGGGATTTGGAACCATGTTCAGCTGCAAAACCCACCCTCTTTTTTTTTTATTTTTTAAAGATTTTATTTATTTATTCATGAGAGACAGAGAGAGAGAGGCAGACACAGGCAGAGGGAGAAGCAGGCTCCATGCAAGGAGCCCGACGTGGGACTGGATCCCGGGTCTCCAGGATCACACCCTGGGCCGAACGAACGCTAAACTGCTGAGCCACCCGGGCTACCCAAAACCCACCCTCTTAATCACTGTGTTGTGATGCCTGGAGCTACTGCAGCCATCTTGCAGTAAGAGACCTAGCTGACACCTGACAATGATACAGCTACAAGTTCAGAATAAATTTCTCTCCCAATAATGCTGCTGAACTGCTGAATTAACCAATCCTGAGACATCTACTCCTGGACTTTTTGTGATGTATGAGGTATTAGATTTTCCTTATTGTTTAAATTAATTTCTCAAATAAAAGCTCCTTTCTCTACTATCACCCACATCGTGGGACAACCTTCAATAGTAAACAGGCAAAGAGTTCTACCGAAAATTCAAGAAAGAAGCAATATGAATATTACCTAAAGTCTTTCAGAAAATACAAAAAGAGGGTTGTCTTCTCAACTTTTTTTGATTCCAAAACCAAACCAAACAGGAAGAGTATGAGAAAAGAAAACTATGCTCATGAATGCAAAGTCCAACAGCAAGATATTAGCAAACTGATTCCTGCAATATATAAAAGGATACTATGTTATGATTATGTTGACCGTATGCCAAAAATGTTCAGTTAGTTCCTTTTTTAAATCTATGTAATTTATCACACTAAAAGATTAAAGGGTAAAAAAAAAAAACCCATATGATCACATCAACAAATACCCCAAAAAGTATTAAATAAAATTCAACACCCGTTCATAGCAAAAAAAGAACTCTTGGCAAAGCAGGGATAGACAAGAACTTCCTTAGTCTGATATAGGACATCTACTAAAACTCTAAACATCCTGTCTCATAGTGATACATTAATAGTAAAGCAGGCAAAATGCCAAACATCCAGGCCAGTGGGAGAACTTCAAGGGCAAAGGCTGGGAAAGACCCAGAAGTGCCAGTTCCTCCTCCATGTTCAACCTGTCCAGTCCTTTCCTGTTCCCGGTGTTTTCATGATGGTGTAAACCATCATCTTTCCACCTTTCTCTCAACTGGTATATTTTTTAAATTTTTATTTATTTTTTTATTACAGAGAGATGGAGATAGCACATGTGCAGGTGACTGAGTGGGAGGAAGGGCAGAGGGAAAGAATCTTCAAGCAGATCCCCCTCCCCCAGCATGGAGCCGCACATGGGCTCCATCCCACAACCCTGAGATCAGGGCCCGAGCTGAAACCACGAGACGGAGGCTCAACTGACTGAACCACCCAGACGCCCTTTAACTGGTACATTTTTGTTTCTTTAAAGGTTTTATTTATTGGGCGACTGGGTGGCTTGGTTGGTTATAATCCCCGGGGTCCTGGAATCCAGTCCAGCATCAGGCTCCCAGCTCAGCAGAGAGCCTGCTTCTCCCTTTTCTGCTCCCCCTGCTATGTTCTCTCTCTCTCTCCCTCTGTCAAATAAATAAGTAAATAAATAGATCTTTTGGGCAGCCCGGGTGGCTCAGTGGTTTAGCGCCGCCTTCAGCCCAGGGTGTGATCCTGGAGACCCGGGATCAAGTCCCACGTTGGGCTCCCTGCATGGAGCCTGCTTCTCTCTCTGCCTGTGTCTCTGCCTCTCTCCTCTCTGTGTATTCTCATGAATAAATAAATAAAATCTTTTAAAAAAATAGATCCTTTAAAAAAAACAAATAAAACCTTTTTATTTATTTATTTGACAGAGAGAGAGAGAGTACCATCTTTCTTTTGAGTCCTCAGATTTTAAACTCTGGTGCCATCTTGAATTTCTTTCTTTGGTTTCCGACATCTACTCAGTTAGCTGGGCCAAGGAAACCACCGCTGAAACTAAGGTCCCACTTTTCCTATCCTTCCAGTGGGCTTTTAGCCAATTTCTCAAAACTTGCCACCAAAGCAGACCCTTTGCGGCAGAGAAGAGAGAATGCATCTCTCTGAGGAATCTGGTAGCATAATCCCAAATTGCCTTCTGCAAACCTGAAATTTATTTGAAGTCTAACATTCTGCCTTAGAAATTTATATATATTTAAGATCCTGGTACATAATATAACCATAACTGTTGTAATATAAAAGTAATGGCGCCTGGGTGGTTCAGTGGTTGAGGTTGTGATCCCGGGGTCCTGGAATCTAGTCCCGCATCAGGCTCCCCACAGGGAGCCTGCTTCTCCTTCTGCCTATGTCTCTGCTTTTCTGTGTCTCTCATGAATAAATAAAATCTATAATAATAATAATAATGGTTTAAGTTACTTATGGTTATGGAAAATTGAATTCCAAAGAAGCCACGTATACAGCAAGACTGACAGGAGTTTCAAACCCTCTTTTGAAGGGTTGGGCTTACATAGTATTGCAAAAGCCTCCCCGAGAGCCTCTCTGTCTTCACACTACTTCCAGATAGATCCAGATCAATGGCCCAGAGCCATCAGATTAATCTCTCATAGACACTCCTTTCATCTCCTGTCCAAGGACCTGCTTATCGGGTCAAATTTAAAAGTCAACCAGCCTGGCTTTTTAAGTTCTCCTTCAAGAGGCCCCAACTACCCTATCCAATTTTATCTCAGCCAGAGCACTCCAGTCCACCTCAAGGCCTTATCACCCACCACTGGCATTTTGCCCCTTTCTCCAAATCCAGTTCTCTCCTTCAAGGCCTAGCTCCTGCGCCACCAATTCCATGAAGCTTCCAGGGCTGTAGGACTGAACAATATTAGATATTTAGAGCTAGAAGAATCAATGACGGAAAGAGAGAGGAGCTGACTTGCCCAAAGGCACATAGCCAGTTAAGGGTCCTTTTATATTATTTTCCTTGTTTCCTGTTGAATAAAAACACTGGAAACTCTTGAGGGTAGGTACTACATCCTTTCATTCCCAAATTTGGTTATCCTGCTGTAGGTGTGCCACATAAAGCTGTGTGCACTTTGGTTCCAGACTCCCTCCCTGTTCAGGCAATAACCCTGCTTAGAAGGGGTCTTTCTTCCACTTTCTGTCAGCCCATTTAAATACAGTTTCAGGAACGCCTGGGTGGCTCAGCGGTTGAGCGCCTGCCTTCAGCTCAGGGCATAATCCTGGGGTCCCGGGATCCAGTGCGACATCGGGCTCTCTGCATGGAGCCTGCTTCTCCCTCTGCCTGTGTCTGCCTCTCTCTCTCTCTCTCTCTGTCTCTCATGAATAAATAAATAAAATCTTTTTAAAAATAAATAAATAAATCCAATTTCAGGGGCACCTGGGTGGCTCAGTGGTTGAGCACCTGCTTTTGGCTCAGGTTGTAGTCCCAGGGTCCTGGAATCAGGCCCCGCATCTGGCTCCCCACAGGGAGCCTGATTCTCCCTCTGCCTTTGTCTCTGTGTTTCTCATGAATAAATAAAATCTTTAAAAAAAAATCCAGTTTCAGATTCCTCTAATTGCGGGTTACTTTTCCCTTTTAAAACTGTCATTAGTAAAAATATATATATAAATATATATAAATATATATAATATATATATAAATCAATAATATAAAATAATAATATAAAATAAAGTTGTCATTAGTGTTGTTACCTTACTGAACAACAAAAAAATGTATTTTTATTTTTTTATTTTTTTATTTTTTCTTTAAAAAATGTATTTTTAGAAAAGATTCACACTTCTTCCAAACTCACACATCCAGATCAAGTGGCTCATTCTTTTTTTCTCTTTTTACATTCCCTCCAGGAGAGTTTGTATCATTCATTCTCATTCATTCATTTATTCCACAGATCTTTACTAAGACCCTACATACGACATGCCAAGATACTCCTGAACTATACAAATATAAGACAGTTCTTTTCTCTTATTAAGGAGAACACAATCTCCTGGGGGAAATAAAATGTGCTTTGCTTTCCTTCTTAATAATTTACCTTTGCTTGATTCTTTAATTGACTCAAGTATGGGGGTTTTTGGCCTTTGACTCATCGTGTGGCCAGAAAGTTCCCTGAAATCAGGAATTGAATCTTCTCACTTTTTTGGGGTATGTAGGTAGAGTTCAAATGTTCCAGTTACTACTGATTGTCCTGGTATAATTATTAATGGTGTACTCCTTTACCATCAAAAGTGTTCCAGTTTGGAATAACAAGTGTTGGTGAGGATGTGAAAAAGCTAGAGCCCTCAGAACTGATGGGAATGTTAAATGGTGCAGCTACTTTGGAAAATGGTTTGGCAGTGCCTCAAAAATGTTAAACATAGAGTTACCATCTAACTTCGCAATTCCACCCCGACTACGTACATATGCAAGAAAAATAAAAACATATGTCCACACAAAAACTTGCATACAGATGTCAGAGCATCATTATTACTCATAATAGCCAAAAAGTGGAAATGATCCAAATGCCTGTCAACACGTGAACAAACACATTGAAGATAATGTGGTATATCCATACAATGGAATATCACTCAGTCATTCACACGAAGAAAGGGGGTCCTGATGCACGCTGCAGCATGAATGAACCCTGAAGCATGATGGTAAGTGAAAGAAGCCAACCACAAAAGACCACAGTTCATATGCTTCCATTTATATGAAGTGTTCAGAATAGGCAAATCTAAAGAGACAGAAAATAGATTAGTGGTCGCCTGGGGCTGGGGTGGTGATTGTAACGGGGAGTGACCACTAATGGGTACTGAGTTTCTTTTTGGGGTGATAAAAATGTTCTAAAATGAGATTATGGTGATGACTGCGCAGCTCTGTAAATATACCAAAAAGAACAGAGAAACTGTATGCTTTATAAAGATGAATTCTATGATGTGAAATTTAGGTCTTAGTAAGACTTTTTTATAATTTTATTTTTTCATTTTTAAGTAGGCTCTATGCCCAACATGGGACTTGAACTCATGGCCCAGCCAGGAGTTCCTCAATAAAACTTTTTTTTTAAGTATCCCAATTTGGATAATAAGTTCTATGATTGCCTCCTACCTAGGGAGGCCTTACTGTCAGTAATTGAGAGCAGAGGGACTTTTGAGTTAGACAGGCCTAAATCTATCACTCACTTGTGTGACCTGGGGGAAGTTATCTGGTTTTTTTAATCTGCAAAACAGGGCAGTCATGCCTACCTCAGATGCTTGTTGTAATGTAAGATGATAATGCACGAAATGTGCTGGGAGCCCCTCAACTCCATATGCAAAGTGTTCAGCTTTATATTTGCAAAAGTCTAATACAGGATGAATGGATGGATGGATGGATGGATGGATGGATGGATGGATGGACGGACGGATAGACAGGCAGATGGATGGGCCAATGGGTGGGCCAAACCTGAAGCAACTCAAGATTCAGAGAGCAGGTTATACCCATTCAGTAAAACAAGATGTTCTCTTAAAAAGGAACTCAAGGATAAGTGGACCAAGTTCATCACAGTCATCCGTTCTGCTTAGCCATTCAGCCCCCTCATTAGTGTTCTGAGCCGCCACAGTGTACAAAACCCTAACTGAGCTTCCTGGAGCATTATGGCAGAGAAGTCAGGATCCCCACTTTCAGGAGATTTCCCTCAACAATGGGAGCCTAGACATGTGTGGAAGAAGAAAACAGCCCACACCAGACCACGTCAACAAACCCAGGCTGACCAGAGGCACTCTTGGCCTCTGAGTGGCTCTGAGCAGACAACCCAGAACAGGTCAATCGTGTGTTCCCCTGAGATGTGGCCTCCATCACCTCCCATCAGCTGCTGAGGTATGTCAAAAGGTCCCAGAGATGCCTTAACCAAAACACTCCTCCTCAGCTCCTTCCTTGGCTCCTCTTCCTCCAACAGCTTCAAGAACTGTAAACATCTTCCAGAGCTTAAGCCAGGGCGCTTCTCTTCTCACACATACATCAGAGACCCCCCCACACACACACACCTCTTCCTTCAGCCTCAGCCTTCATGCTTCTTCAGTTCTTTTTTTTTTTTTTTTTTTGCTTTTTTTTGCTTCTTCAGTTCTAACCTCCATCCCAAACTCCCAGCCTTCACCCCCACCTAGATATCACACTGATGCTTCAAACTCAAGGTGCTCAAAACCTGTTCCCTCTCCTCCTCTCCTTTGTTTGTTTGTTCCCTCCTCCTTTGTATCATCTGTCAGTTAACTGTGATCCACTGAGTCACCCAAGCTAAAAACGCTGACATTATTCTTTCTCAGTGCCTCTTGCTCCAAGTTTCTATGTCAACCTGTAAACAGACCCTGTCACCAAAATGTCTCTGGAATCTGGCCCCTCCACTCAACAGTCAGACACTCCCACCCCACATTTGGACTGCTGCAATCCTCTTCCTTCCCACTGGTCTCTCTCCCTCCATGTACCTCCCCAACCCCTGCTCCCCACTACTGTCCAAGCATTCTTTCAAAAACATCAGGAATGCACATGTGCATTTGCTTCTTAAAACCTTAAAATCCCTACAACTACCAAGATAAAATCCAGATCACTTATCTGAAATGGACATGCAAAGGCTGCCATTAAAAAAAAAAAAAAGAAAAGAAAAAGGCTGCTGCCATGATCTACCCTAAATTCTCCCTCTCCTGCCTTATCTCCCCTCCCTCCACAAACACATCCTCCGCATACTTCTACTCCAGATGCACTAAATGGTCCAGCACTGATGCTTCTGGGAAGCTCACATACTTCCTTCTACCTAAATTCCCCAACCACACCTCTCTTGCGATGCTGCAGTGTCCTTTAAGATCAGCTCAGATACCACCTCGGCAAAGACACATGGCTCAGACTCTCCTGTTGATGTTTGAAGCGAGGGGCAGGGCGGGCGGGGGGGGGGGGGGGGCGGGCGCGGGTTGGTGGATTGGGCAGGTACAGCAGTTGCCCACAGAGCCTGCTCTGACTACTGACCAGGGAGGGGGAATTTGCTGTGGTGAAGTCACCATATTTCAGGGTCTGGTCCTCAGCTTTGCAGAGAAACTGTGCTTTTGGAGACTGCCTGAAGAGTAGATACAGTCTAATTGTCTCCAATGAAGGCCACAGAAACAGATACACACAAGAGCCAAACAGAGCCACCAAGTGAACCTGAATACCAAGCCAGCCAGTATCAGCCCATGCTTTCCTCGACACAGAAGTCCAACCAGAGGATTGTGTGGTGAACACAGAGCCAGCCTGCCCTCACTCAGCCAAGGCATCCACTGTGTCCCGCAAAAGACAGTGTAGAGTAATGGTTCAGTCAATAGTTACAGGGTGTGGGTTTGCAACCCAGCTCTTCCACTTACTCTGTGACTCAGATTAATCTACCTAGACTCTTGGCTTCCTCATCTGTCAAATGGAGCTAATGATCCTTTTTGCCCTGGCTATTCCCTCTGCCTGCACCACTCTTCCCCTGCCTACCCACATAGCTCCTTCTCCTTCTTCCCTCAGATCTCTGCTCAATTTTCACCTCTTCAGAGAGGGTTTTCCTGACCTTCCTAGATAAAAAGAGAAATCCCTCCCCTCATTTCTAGCACTGCCCATGCTGCGTGCCCTGCCATATCCCCAGTGCCCGGACCAGAGCTTAGCCACCCATGTAAGTACAGCAGAATGGATGAATGAAGCATGCCTACCCCATAGAGTTGTGAGGATATGAAGTGTTTAGGACTGGGCTTGGCCCACACCAAAGATGCATAGATGTTAAACCTTATTAGGAGAGCCTCCTGCTGAGAGAGCTGTCACATACCAGGCATCAAGAGATGCCCAAAAGGTGTTGAGGGCTCAAGGGGCTCAGTCTTGTTAGAAAGACGGATGGAAGCCTCGGGAACTTAGTGATGCTGCAGCAAGACATGAGAACCTGGCATACTTGAGGTGTGGTTTGGCACTGCCAACAGGGAGGGTGCAAGACAGGATGGTGCCAGGAAGGGGGGGCGGGACAGGAAGGTAGGGCCTGTGGCCACAGCAGAATTTCAGTTGTGCCCTAAAGGCACTGGAGAGCTATTAAAGGGTTTTCATCTGGACCAGAACCTGAGTACATAAGCATTTGGAGTTTGGGGAAGAGGTAAGCAGAGAAAGCAGTTAAGAGGTTCTTGCAATCACCTTGGGGTACATGGTTGGCTCAGAAGAGCAGGGGACTCTTGATCTCAGAGTAGTGAGTCTGAGCTCTACATTGGGTTTAGAGATCACTTAAAAATAAATAAAACATTAAAAAAAAAAAGTGCTTGCAATAACCTAATGAGAAATTCCAAGGGTGGCTTCTGAAAATAGAAGAAATGCAGGAAACAGAATCACTGGAACTCAGTGGCCATGTGGATGGTAGTGGAGGTGCAGTCCAGGATGACCCTAGGGACTCTGGCTTTGGCCTGAATTGGACGGAATCTGATTAGGACTCTAAGTGAAAGAACAGATTTAGGGGAAAAGATTCTTTATTTCACATGTTGCTTTTGAAGTGCCCACAAAGCCCTTTGCCAGCTGGACATAATAAATAGGTGCTATTCATAGAGTTCTTACTGAGTGCTTGAAATGCCTGTCTGTTTTCGTCCTCACAACAATCATGTACGGTAGACATTAGTAATCCCATTTTGCAGATAAAGACACGGAGGCTAAAAAACAATGTAAAGAAATTTCTAAGGTCCACAGCCAGCAAGCTCCCCAGTTCGGATGTGCGCTCCAGTGCTCTGGCAACACTTTCCCCTCTCATGTGGGGTATTGCGCCTCTGAAGTTCTCAGCACAGGCAGTCCAGTCGTGGCCTGGATGCTGCAACCTGGGGAATGTGGAGAGTGGAAGAAGAAAACACCCTCATTTAAGGGGCAGGTGGAGAAGGAGGAGCCAAGGAAGGAAACAACAGTTGGAGAGGTCAGCAGAGAACCGAGGGAAACCCAGGGAAAGAGCTGCAGCCAGGTCACGATACCACCGTCAGGGGTCAGTGGGGCCTAAGACCCTTCCCTCAGCCCCCAGAGGGTCAGACCAAAGGGCCCAAGCGCCCTCCCACCTCCACTGACCTCCACTGATGCATTCTTTACTTAGATATGCTAACAGAAGCCACAGGTGAAAGTTGAGCCTTCCTTGGCTCACTCTGGGAGCCTTTGTGTCTCTTTAAATCACTTTGCATATCTTTGCTCTGACCTATCATGTATTGATTTTATAATTGACATCAGAGGGAACAATCTTAATTTCAATTTCTGGGAGGTTTCTTCCAGGCTGACCTCCAGTGGTGTGGAATGTGGCACAATATATTCAGGCCTTAGACTCAGACCTAGTTTAAACAAAGGCTCGGTTGTGTGACCTTAGCCAAATTACTCAAACCTCAGTGTTCTTACCTATAGAATGGGGATGATAGAAGCTGCCTTGTAGGGGAGGTTATAAAGGGGAGAGAAGAGTACCCACCAGTTTATAGAAATGTGCTGTGTCATGATTCGGTTATCTCAGCATACTGTTGGACTTCATTCCTCATTACCTGGTGAGATTCTTAAGAATTCCAGTGCCCGGGATGCCTGGGTGGCTTGGGCATCTGCCTTGGGCTCAGGGCGTGATCCCAGGGTCCTGGGATCGAGTCCTACATCGGGCTCCCCATGGGGAGCCTGCTTCTCCCTCTACCTGTGTCTCTGCCTCTCTCTCTCTCTCTCTCTGTGTGTGTGTGTGTGTGTGTGTCTCTCATGAATCAATAAATAAATTTTTAAAAAAATTCTGATGCCCTCATTCCACTCCCAGGCTTAGACATCAGAATTTCTAGGTGTGGGACCTGGGTACTGTATGTTTGTCCCCGCCAGTGATTCTGAAATGGATCCAGAGTTGAGAACTACTAGCCAGCTCCTAGCCAAGAACTACTGTCTCCTTCCCCTGTGGTCTGGAGATCTTCATACTGAATTTATCAGCCTATCAGTAAATCACCTCTTAGCAGCAGATGTATCTATCCCATGATTGGAAATTATCAGAGGGCCACCCTCCTCCTAGATGAAATGTGGTTATTCCCAAATCAACGCTACTGACTCATGCCCCATTGAGCATTAAAATAATCTCATTTTCAGAGAACAACCCAGAGCTTTCTAATTTATTAATTTATTCACTCATTTGCAGTTGCCCCCTTAAACTCTCTAAAGCATGAATAACTGGGAATCCATGCAAATTCAGGGGTGAGGCTAGAACCAATGGAAAGAGAAGTTCAGCACAAGATCACCCAGGTCTCCAGGCATTAATAACTACTCCATAATGAATTACAAGAACAGTTATATAGTGACTACTCTGTGCCTGGCATTGCCCTAAGTGCTTTACACAGATTAATCATTTTAATCCTCAAATGTACTGTTATCCCCACTCCACAGAAGAAGAAAGGTGACATGACTTGCCCAAAGTGACACAAATGTAAGAAGCATTTGAACTCAAACAATCTTGGGTCCAGGATCAGGATTAGTGATGTAACATAAGCTAAGGAGATGGGCTGAACGGGCCCCTGGTGGCCCAGAACCAGAGACCAGGGAAGAAGGCCTGAAGGCCTGATGCTGTCCCCAGGCCTGGGGAGGAGTCAGGAGGAGGGGCCGAGCCCCAGAGAAACCAGACTAGGGGGTCAGGGCTGACCCCAAGCCCAAACCGAAGGCTTCCTGGATTCCCTGGCAGAGGAATGAGCAACATGAAAGGGAAATTCCTCCAGGAAAAGAAAACATTTTTGAGGGTTGTGTTTTTTGTTTTTTTGGGTTTTTTTGTCTCATCTCTGATTTCAAACCCATGGTTTCTTTGCTGAGTCATGGAGGACATTATGAAAAGGGTGAGGCAGCGTAGGAGTGTCACCTCCCTACTCCCAGGGAGGGCTGGGGGCTTCTGCAGCCCAGCTCCCTGCCTCTGGAAGGTTGATGTCAGACAGCTCCAGTTCTAGACAGAGTTCACCAAGAAGCAAATTCTACTGTTCATCTTCCTGAGTCTCTTCAATGAATAAATAAGAACATTAATGAATGCCTGAATGATAATCAAGTAAAGAAAGGATTCAAGAAACATTTACTGATCCCCTTACTGAAGACTTTGGAATCAGACAGCCCTGGGTTGGGTTCCCAGTTTCTGCCACCTATGACCTTAAGCAAGTGACAGAGCCTTAGTTTCTTCATCTATAAATGGGGATACTGGGGCGCCTGGCTGGCTCAGTCAGTAGGGGACGTGACTCGATCTTGGGGCCATGGGTTCGAGTCCCATATTGGGCATAGAAATTACATACATACATAAATACATACATACATACATATATACATACATACATAAAATGGGGATATTTGTTTCAGCCTACAGGCTTGAAGTGAGGGCCAAATGAGGTAAAGAGAGGCAAAGCATGTAGTGTGTATTCCATAAGTGGTGCCTCTTGGGTGCCTGGCACTGTGAAGGGCCAGAAATCCAAGAAGAAGACAATTCAACCCTGTAGGAGTTTGTAGTCTGGTGGGAGGGGAAGAGGGATATAATGAATCCACACAATGGGTGACCGCCAGAAACTAGAAGAGAGGCCAGTTCCTGGGACACCTGGGTGGCTCAGTCCGTTAAGCGTCTGCCTTCAACTCAGGATGGAGCCTCGCATCAGGCTCTGTGCTCAATGTGGAGTCTGCTTCTCCCTCTTCCTCAGCACCCTCAACCTCTTGCTCATACTCTCTCTCAAATAAATAAAAACTTTAAAAAGAAAGAGAGAGGCCAGTTCCTAAGGCTAAGGACACAGAGAGGAAAAAGACAGCTGCCAAGCCTGGAAGGACACATCAAGAAGTTCCAGCTCAAGTGTCTGGTCCAGGGCTTCTCCGATAATCACCTGCAACTCTGAAAATGCAGATTCCTAGTCACCAGTCGTGGGTAGGGCCCAAGATTATGCATTTGTCTTCTTTCCCTCCTTCCCTTCTTTCTTCCCATTCTTCCTTCCTTCCTTCCTTCCTTCCTTCCTTCCTTCCTTCCTTCCTTCCTTCCTCTTTCCTTCCTCTCCAGGCCCAATGTGGAGCTTGAACTCAAGACCCTAAGATTAAGAGTCACAAGTTCTACCAACTGAGCCAGCCAGGCACCCCCACTTGCTCCTACCCCCCGATTATGCACTTCGAACCAGCTCCCGCAGCAGTTGCCAGACCAGGGGTCACACTTTGAGTCCACAGGGAGGCTGTTCTCACTCACACACTTTTCTATTATTCTTTGTATCCATTTTAGGGCAACCTGCTCAAAGTGACTTGCAGAACCTGTTAACTAGGCAGTTACCAGAGCTCATCCCCAGATCTTGGAATCAGGCTCAGATACACCCTGCGGACTCTAATGCCCACTAAGGTTCATATCCTTGAAGGTGGTTATTTATTTGCTGCCTCCAGCCTTCCTCTTTCCAGGCCAAATCATCCAAATGCTTCAAATGTTTTCACATCCGGTATTTTGTAATGAATTCCCTTGAAAAGGTCATAGACTTGTGAGAAAGGACTTTAATTATGAGTCTTTCAGTAACATAACCATCCTCATTCCATCTTAAGGGGTGGGAGACGGGAGGCTGGACTAGAAAAGATGAGAGAATTTTTTGCCGATTTAACCCAAGATACTGATAATAAAGATAACATTTAGCGGACATAAAATTGAGTAAGAAGTATCACCAATTCAAAGATTATTTTAGATGAATCACTGCAGCAGAAAACATGAAATGCCCTAAAATCTTACAGAAGAAACTTTGATGGAGGCTTTTCCAAAACTGACAATTATCCTATTATTTATATGACATTACCAATAATGACTTGTGAAGCTGAAATAAACTTTTCTAGACTATCAATAATTTTTAAAAAAAGGAAAAAAAAAACTTCCAATCAACCTCACTAGAGAAACACTGAGGTATCCTTTTTATTTTCTCCAAGGAAAAGATTACAAAATCATTGTCATAGTGGAATACAACCAAAGAGGATGTAGCCAGAAGATGCAGTAAAAAGGTGTTAGAGGAGAGCATCAGGCAGTTATCACAAATATTATGTTATTTTTCTGGAGTTTGTAATGTTTGTGATGTTTGGGCTTTGGCATTTTTTTCTAGTACGTTGTGATTTCATTGCAAAATCAGATAAATATCCACTCTTGTTATCTGTAATATTAATATGTGAGTATGTATTACTTTCCTTAAAGAGGACTTCCAAAATTGCATAAGCTTTACACCCAACCAAATCTGAATCTAACCTGGGTAGACGGGGAAGCAATCTGGGGTCAGACCTGGGCTTAAGTTCACAGGTCCACCGCTTGCTGGCTGTGTGCGGTGTGGCCCTTGACAAGTTACTTAACTTCCCTGAACTTCAGTCTTCTCCTTTATCTAAAATGGGATGGTAATATCTATCTTGCAGACTTGTCCAAGGATTAAATAAGATACCACATGTAAAAGTGGCTATTATGTGGCCCATCTCAATGACCTTGTGGCAAAGAGACAATTGAGACAGTGAGAGGTTCATTCAAGGTCACACAGCTGAGGATAGGTACTTTAGGAAGAATCTGGATTTCCAGTTTATATTTACAATTTCCCTTTCCCTATCTCCCACCCTTTGAAGACAGGAAGTGAAAAGCATCCTGTATTATCTTGAGCCCACCCCCACTCTTCACCAAAGAGAGGTCACAGAGCCCTTTGCCTCCATGTGGGGATGTGCAATGAGCACCCCTCTGACAGTGCCTTTGGGAAATAATGAATCAGATGAAATTAAGAAATACTTGGCCTTTTGTTGAAATCACATATTTGGTTACCAGTTTTGTGTTCTCCTTTTTCTACCAACTCAAACAACCCCAAGATTCTTGTCTTCTTTCCACAGACTTATGCCAGTTTCTTTATAAGCATTGCCTCATTTCATTCTCACAGTGGCCCCATGTGATAAGAAGTTGTAACTCTCACTTCCTAGATGAAGAAACTGAGTCTCAGGGATGGATGTGAATCCTGGTCTGTCCATGTCAGAGCCCAGACTCTCTCTCTTTCTCTCTCTCTTTATGAGAGCGAGAGTGAGAGAGCCCAAGTGGCAGTAGGGGTGTGGGTAGGGGAGAGGCAGAGGGAGAAGTAGGCTCCTTGCTGAGCAGGGAGCCCAATGCAGGCTCCATCCCAAGACCCCAGGATCATGATTTGAGCTGAAGGCAGATGTTTAACCAACTGAGCCACCCAGGCACCCCCGGAGTCCAGTCTCTTAATCACTACACCATGCTGCCTTCCTGCCAATTGCCCGACTTGTATTTTTCTGTACAGTGGAATTAGGATTTAGGTGTATGCTAGAATAGAGAGAGGAAAATCAGGGGATTCTTGTGGTTCCCTATCTCCATGAACCCTAGTGATGTCCAGCCATACTGAACTACTCCTTTTTCTCTATATCTGCCCTATTGGCATATGCTTTTGCTCCCAATCTCCAGAAGAGAGTAGAGCTAAGAGCTGTTTGCCATTCAAGGAGTCACAGGGTGGGCATCAGAAGATCTTGGTTCCAATCTGGTTGGGCCACCATCTTGCTCTTATTCAACTCCATTGATCTCTCTAGACCTCACCTGACACGCTTTTTTTTTTTTTTTTTTTTTTTTGGACACACTTTAAATAAAAGGTAGAAAAAGGCTGCCGGGGTGGCTCAGTCAGTTGTGTCTGCCTTCGGCTCAGGTCATGATCTCAGGGTCCTGGGATCAAGCCCACATCAGGCTCTCTGTTCAGCAGGGAGTCTGCTTCTCCTTCTCCCTCTGCTGCTCCCTCTGCTTGTGCTGGCTATCTCTGTGTCTCTCTCAAATATATAAATAAAAATATTAAAAAAAAAAAAAGGTACAAGAGAAATACTTCCAGGATCTTTGCAGTTCTAACATCCTCTCAGGGAACTCATCCCATAAACACATGTGCAGGTAATTGGACATGTTCCTGTTGTTTTGCTGAAGATCCCCCCTTCCCCCTCAGAACTAGAGGGTCCTCTTTCTATAGTGCATCATGAAAGCTGCATGATGTGGCCACAGAGGTTAGATAATTCTGGGTCTGAATCCCGGCTCCACCAATCCCTGGCTACATGGCCTTGGTCAAGCTCTTAACTCCAGGAAGCTTCCTTTCCTTCCTCTGTACGATGACAATTTCTTAATGGTCCCCATTCCATTAAGCTGTGAGGATAGAAGAGGTGAGGCCTGGAAAGGACTCACTACATCATGGTGATGACTCATTTTATGGAGGCCATTATTGTCATCATGGTGTATGAGATGCTCAGGCCTCCTTGTCCATTTTCGATCTGGGACATAGGAACCAAAAGGGGAACTTCAACGGGAGATGGAGTTGGAAAGGGCTGAAAGAGCAAGGGACATGGGATGGACAGATGGTGTGACTCCGGACGGCCACACATGGCTGATCTGGGGAAGAAAACGGCTCACCCTCTGCCCAGCCCCACCCATGTGTATCTGGGCAATGTCAATGAGACACTTGGCTGGAAAATGCAAGAGAACACAAAAATATCCAAAGTGGGAATTACAGATATTTCTGAAATGCATCCCCAATTTTCTATCTCAGCAGGCAATGCCAAATCCCTGGGCTGAAGCACAGGGTCTGTTCTTTCCTTCTCTCCACACTGGCACCATTCCTAATCAGAATTTCATTCCCCATTCAAGCAGTCAACTCAAAGCCTCCAATTCTTCCAGCATCTGAGAGCTCAGCCCATCTGCTCTAAATCCTTGAAAAGAAACAAATAAACTGATAAACCAAACAACATTCCTACCATTTCTCTCTCTTTAAAAAAGACCAAAAAACAAAACAAAACAAAAAAAACCTTGGCAATTATTTATAATAGGGACAAAATGGAAACAACCTAATTGTCCAACAATAGAGAATTCATCAAATAAACCGTAACCTCATAATAGATTATACTATAATAGGGGAATATACTATAACACAAAACTGTACTACATTATATGTAATAATATTGCCCAATACTGTTGAATATTACAGGCAACCATGGATGTAGAATTGAATGGTGATTACTGGTGTGAACCCCGGAGGTGGACTGACCTGGGTTTGACTCCCAGGTCCACCACATACCAGTTGTGTCACTTTGACAATTCTCTCTCTGCCTTAGGTGTGCACTGGAAAAAATGACAATAATAGTAAAATGAGCTCTGAGTCAGACTATCTGCCTGGTTTAAATCCTGGTTCTGTGTCACTTTCTAATAGTTGTACAATCTTGGACCAGTTAATGAAGTCTTCAGTTCCTTGGTTTCTTCATCTATAAATAGGATCTACCACCCCGTGGGTTTTGGGGTTAGCTAATATGAGACTGTCACCCACCACTCTCATGCCACCTCTCACCCAAGTGGTTGCTAACTATAAACCCGCATCCAAGTTGCCTAGAACACATCACCTTGAGAAAGAACACCTTAGCTACTCCAGATGTGCATCATCAACCTATATCCAGCCCATGTGGGCTCCATGGTAGGGATTTCTGTCATGGGCAAGAACTAGTCAAGCAGGCACTAGCCCTCTCCCCTCTAACAGGAGCAGCTGGAGGGTGCTGGGGCTCACTTTAGCCCGGTGGAAAAAAAACAGTCTGAGCTCAGGGTATGGTGAGCCACGTGATGGTGTGCACTGCCCTTGAGCTCTACTAGAAACTCACCGGCCGTGTGCAGAGGGGCTCCTGATGGAGGGTCCCAAGTGCCCCAGTTACCACTCAACAACAACCCGACTTAGCCAGGGTCACAGAGAGGCAGCCACCTGTTGAACCACAGCACAGCTCAGTTCCCATCTTAGTTCTTCCTCTGGGTAAACCCTGGCACTATTATCAATTTTACCCTCCAAGGAGGGGGTGGGGTAGCCAACCTGCTATTTCTCTTGAGCCTAACTGTCAATTTCCCACGGTTCTTGACTTCCAACAGAACTAGGGTAATTCATATGGCACACACGGTCACACTCTACAGAGTTCATACACACAGGATCCCATTTGAACACGATGGTCATCATTCACACACGTATAACGCTCAAACATGTTAGAATGTGTTTTCTCCCCCACTAACTGACTTCATCTTCACAAGAAC
Organism: Canis lupus baileyi; assembly: GCF_048164855.1. Taxonomy (NCBI): domain Eukaryota; kingdom Metazoa; phylum Chordata; class Mammalia; order Carnivora; family Canidae; genus Canis; species Canis lupus. The sequence continues at coordinate 61,930,594 of NC_132844.1, read as the reverse complement.
CTTGGGAGCTGAAGTGGAGGAGCTCCAGCGAGAGGATGGTAAGGCCAATGGAGGTACAGGATGTTGCCCTGGAAAGTAAGTTCCAAGGCCACAAGGGGGGCATGACCTCAGCGAGGGCCAGGCTTCTGAGGCTCCGAAATATGACCTGCCAACATGTCCAGGGTGGGGGGCGGCCTCCACTCCTGGGGGGAAGCTCAAGGTAACCAGTACCCCAAGAGAGAGGTACACCCCACACAGCCAAGCCTAAACCAACAGTGGGAGACACAGCCACTGAGTGGAAAGGACAGAAGCACCTGGGGCCTCTGGCCGGCACATTCTCTCTTTGTAGGCGAGGGACTGGGAGGTGGTGACTGGGAGAAGTGACTTCTTCCACAAAAGGGAAAATCACTAGGCCAAGTCAGGCCCTACTGAGTTGCCTACTCAGCAACCTTGGGCTTTTTTTTTTTTTTTTTTTTTTTTTTAAAAGTATCCAGAGCTCATGGACCTTTCTTTGTAACTATGTTAGGTTTTGGTCCAGTGACAATCAGGCCTCATGGTTTGGAAGCCATTCTCTTTAAGGTAACTCTGCACACTTCTGTATCCATTCTGTTTTGATCTCATGGTCTACCTCTCAGAGCCTGCTTTTTCTCTGCAGCTCTGGGCAGAGGTGAGGGAAGGAGGGAGAGATGCATGTTGGTGGCTGTTAGATGGCACTATTATCCTCATTTTATATGTGAGGAAGTTTGATAACAAAACTGTCCTTTGTATATGAAGGATGTCAGCCTCTACACTCCTTGGGGTGGAGATCCTGGTGGACTGACCTCTGTAACACCTCCTGGCCCTGAGGTATGGAGCACAGAGCCTCCCAACCAGGAGCCTTCAGGGTACAACCAGGAGCCTTCAGGGTACAACCAAGAGCCTTCAGGGTATAACCAGGAGCCTTCATGGTACATTTGCAAGTTGGAATACAAGGATGAGTGAAGCTGCTGTTTGCTCGAGGCCACAGGGCAGCTGTCCCTCACACTGGCTGGCTGCCAAGAGAGTATATTGGAAGAATTCTATAATAGAGTAGTGGCGGAGCTGGGCAGAACCATTCACATCTTTATCCAGTCCCTCACCTAAAAGCTCGCATTTGCAGAATGACTCACTGAGTTGAGGGGGTCCAACCGGTGGCCCCAAAATGAGAGAATCTAAGGGTCAGAAGGGTATTCAAAGGCACCTACTTCAGCCTAACCAAATTATTCACTTTCCCCACAACCCTAGTTCCCAGAAATTTACATTTCAAAGACCAATAAAATTTCCCCCAAAATTTTGGAGACCAAAAAGTAAGACTATTGCCAAGTAAGGTTATTAGGGAAAAAACCTCTGGTCTATATATACCAAATTTCATAAAACAAAGAATACCTGAACACCAAACCCTTTGAGGGCTCAGAATAAAGGACAGTACTTTTTTTAAAAATCTAATCTTTATTATTATTTTTTTCCTGTTTTATTTATTTTTAAATTTAAATTCAATTAATTAACATACAGTGTATTATTAGTTTCAGAGGTAGGGTTCAGCGATTCGTCAGTCTTATATAACATCCAGTGCTCATAACATCCTGTGTTCTCCCTTAATGCCCATCGCCCAGTCACCTCATCCCCCCCCACATCTCTCCCCTCCAGTAACCTTCAGTTTGTTTCCTATGATTCAGAGTCTCTTATGGTTTGTCTAATCTTTATTATTAGGATGATGATTTTTTGTAAACCCTACACCCAACATAGGGCTCAAACTTACAACCCCAAGATCAAGAGATCACGTGCTGCACCAACTGAACCAGCCAGGCACCCCTAAAGGATAGTACTTTTAATGAAATGAACTGAGTCACACAGAAAAACCCAGTACGTCCTCTGATGAAAACTGGTTTGGAATCACAGCCCTGTACCAGCCCCAACGATCTGTGCAGCACTTGTAAAAACTTCCTCAGTGTTGGGAGCTCACCATTTGAGGACAGCCCATCTTAGCTTCAAGAAAAACTCTTAACTACTAAGATAGGCAGAGACACAGGTAAGAGGGAGAAGTAGGCTCCCTGCGAGGAGCCTGATGTGGGATTAGATCCCGGGACCCCAGAATCACGACCTGAGCCAAAGGCAGACGCTCAACCACTGAGCCACCCAGGTGCCCCCCCTAAGATTTTTTTAATATATAAATATATTCTTATAAAAAATTGATCTGTTAGGGATAATGTTTCAGTACCCTTCATCCCTTCACTCCACTCCACTGCATTTTTTTTTTTTTTTAGATTTTATTTATTTGACAGAGGAAGGGCGAGAGCACAAGCAGAGAGAGTGGCAGGCCGAGGGAGAGGGAGAAGCAGGCTCCCCGCTGAGCAGGGACCTCGATGTGGGGGCTCGATCCCAGGATCCTGAGATCATGACCTGAGCCAAACACAGAGACACTTAACCGACTGAACCACCCAGGTGCCCCTCCACTGCATATTCTGCAACCACCTTCAGCACCAGTTCCACTGAGGCCAGGTGATTGGTAAGAATAATTGCTAAAACGTGGAGGGTCTATGGGCTGAGCACTGCTCTAAGTGGTTAATATGTAGTCACTCAGTTACTTCCTAGAACAACCTCATGGGGTAGGTATAATTATTATTCCTGTTTACAGATTTTTAGAAAGTGCAAAGACTAATTTGTCCAAGTACATGGCCGAGTTCATATTCTAACTCCAGGGGCCTGGCTCCAGAGCCTCTCCTCTTAACTATCACACTTGTTGTATAGTAAGGCTTCCTTATACATCCAATTCAAAGGCAAGAAATATATCCACCACCCTTCTCCCTTGGTCCCAACTTCTTCCATTTCCCCTGGATTGCTGCAGTAAATCCCACCCATATCTCTGCCTCCACTCCTGCACCTCATGTATTCTTCCCTCCTTTCTTGCATACATTTATTTAGTTATTTACTTACTTATTTATTATGTTGGCTCCATGTCTAGGGTGGAGCCTGATGCGGGGCTGGAACTCACGACCCTGGGATGGGATCAAGACCTGAGTTGAGGGGATCCCTGGGTGGCTCAGCGGTTTAGTGCCTGCCTTTGGCCCAGGGCGCGATCCTGGAGTCTCAGGATCGAGTCCCACGTTAGGCTCTCTGCATGGAGCCTGCTTTTCCCTCTGCCTGTCTCTGCCTCCTCTCTCTGTGTGTGTCTCATGAATAAATAAATAAAATGTTTTTTTAAAAAAAGAGTCCGACCCTTAATTCCGATGCGTAACTGACTGAGCCACCCAGGCGCCCCTTGCACACATTTAAATTGCTGGTTTAAGTTTATTCTCATCAGAAAAGTAGTTACGCTCAGTTAAAGAAAATTTGACAAATACAGACTAGCAGAAAAAATAAAAAGCAAAGAGAATCCAGTCTTATTCACAGTCCTACAAAACACCAAAAACCATCCCTATGAACATTTTAATAGTATCCCTTCCAGCCTCTCTTTTTTAATACATGAAGACTTTTTATCCATACGTGAGAATTTTTTTTTTTTTAACTTGGGTATAATCACTCAACATCTAAAAATTTAGTGAAGGACGCCTGGGTGGCTCAGTGAGTGGCTGAGCGCCGCCTTTGGCTCAGGGCATGGTCCCAGGATCCCGGATGGAGTCCCGCATCGGGCTCCTGCACGGAGCCCGCTTCTCCCTCTGACTATGTCTTTGCCTCTCTCTGTCTCTCATGAATAAATAGATAAATCTTTAAAAAATAAAAATAAAAGTTTTGTGAAAACTATCTCATGGGCATTTTTCACATTATTAAACATACAATTGCTATTGTAAAGTTAAGCTCTGATCGTATTAATTATTTTTCAAAAATTTCCAAAGCTCCTTCCATTCCTATCATATAAATTTCAAATTAGTTAGTTTGGCATTCCAGGCCCTCTATAATCTACTGTAGTGTTTTGTTTGTTTTATGGTTTTATTTTTAAGCAATCCCTACAACCCATTGTGGGTCTTGAACTCACAACCCCAAGATAAAGAGTTGCACACTCTACCGACTGAATCAGCCGGGCACCTCTACTGTGGTGTGTTTTCTCTCCCATTGTTCCATATTCTGGCACCTACTCTAACACATACACTTAGCACATGGAGTCTCCCCAGCTTGAACACTTCCTACACACATCTCTTGGGCCTTTGCTGACACATGTTCTAGATTTTATTATTATTATTTATTTTTATTTTTTTTTAAAGATTTTATTTATTTATTCATTCATGAAAGACAGAGAGAGGCAGAGACACAGGCAGAGGGAGAAGCAGGCTCCATGCGGGGAGCCCGATGTGGGACTCGATCCCAGGACCCCGGGATCACACCCTGAGCCAAAGGCAGGCGCTAAACCGCTGAGCTACCCAGGGATCCCTTTTTTTATTTATTTATTTATTTATTTATTTATTTATTTATTTATTTATTTATCGTTCTAGATTTTATTTTATTTTTTTTAATTTTTATTTATTTATGAGAGACAGGAGAGAGAGCACGAGCACAGAGACATAGAGAGAAAGAGGCAGGCTCCATGCAGGAGCCGGATGTGGGACTCGATCCTGGGACTCCAGGATCATGCCCTGGGCCAAAGGCAGGCAGGCGCTCAACCGCTGAGCCACCCAGGCGTCCCACATTCTAGATTTTAAAGGACACATAAATTTTGATTGGTCTATGCTTAAACTGAACTCTTCTCTCACTCCCAAATCTATTTCCAACACCCCCCACCCTCCCCCTACCCCAGGCTCCATCATCATTGGCTCAGGGCAAATACCTTGGAGTTATTTATGACTCCTTTTTTCCCTCACCTGACCCACATTCAACACGTGACCTACATTCAATCATCAACAACTTCAATAGACTTTGCTTTGGAATAGCTATCTTGAACCCAAACACTTCAGCATCTCAAATTCAAATCGCCTGTATTTTTCACCCATAGCCTATATCTGGACCTCCCTGCTTTTCACTCTGGCCTCCAAGCACACTGCTTCCATTGCAGGAGCCAAAGCATCCTTTTTTAAATTATTATTTTATTTATTTACCTGAGAGAGAGAGAAAGCGCACATGCAGGGGGAGCAGTAGGCAGAGGGAGCTGGAGAAGCCAACTCCCCACTGAGCAGGGAGCCTGAGGCAGGGCTCAGTCCCAGGACTCTGGGATCATAACCTGAGATGAGGGCAGATGTTTAACTGCCTGAGCCACCCTGCACCCCTCTTTCTACTTTTTTAAATGTGGCTACTAGACTCTTTAAAATTATATACGCACTTTGCATTGCATTTCTATTCAACAAAGCTGTGCTAGACCACTGGTTCTCCACCCTGGCTGCACATCAGACTCACCTAAGGAACTTCAAAAATACCAGTGCCTGGGCTCCATCTCCATAGATTCTGATTCATTGGCTTGGAGCATAGGTGGCCAAGGCATTGGGATTTTTATTTTATTATTATTATTTTTTATTTTATTTATTTATGAGAGAGAGAGAGAGAGAGGCAGAGACACAGGCAGAGGGAGAAGCAGGCTCCATGCAGGGAGCCCGACAAAGGACTCGATCCCCGGTCTCCAGGATCACACCCTGGGCCAAAGGCAGGCGCTAAACCACTGAGCCACCGGGGCTGCCCGGCATTGGGATTTTTAAAAAGCTCCCCCAGCCATGACTGAGAACTACCATGGCTACCATGGCTCTAGACTTTCCTACATCTCCTCATTCAGGTCTCAACTCTAATGTCACTACCTCAGAAAGGCCTTCTCTGACCAGCCCAATAAAAATGGCACGATTGGGGTCCTGGGGGGCTCAGTTGGTTAAGCATCAGACTCTAGGTTTCAGCTCAGGTAATGATCTCAGGGTGGTGGGATTGGGCTCTGTGCTCAGTGAGGAGTCTGCCTGGGATTATCTCTCCCTCTGCCCCTCCCCCTACTCTCAGGGTTGCTCTCTTAAATAAACAAACAAACAAGCAAATAAATAAATAAAATCTTTTTTTTAAGTGGCACCAACATGTCCAGGCATTCACATTCTATGCTCGCATGCTGCTTTATCTTTCTTCATAATTCTTTTACTGTCAGACATGACATTACATACTCATTTGTTCATACACTTGTGGTCTGACCTGCTCCCCATCAGAATGTAAGCTCTCCAAGGGCAGAAAGTGTGCCTCATCCCTGAAATACATTCAGCATCTACAACAATAAAGAGTGAGCAGAAGCTCAATAATATTTGCTAAAATAAATGAATGTTCAAGCCATAGACCCATGAAGCTGAGGGTGCCAACTGCGGGTAGTAGCCACCAGCCATCAACCTGGCCACACTTCAGCAAGTCACCTGCAACAATGGCCATGTGATGTGCTGGGCATCACCTAACTTTATTTTCTCTCCTTCCCTACCACCTCCCTCCCTGTATAAATCTGATAGGTTTCTGGAAGACAGTTGGACTATAAGTACCAAACACTTAAAAAATATTCATATTCTTCTAGGAATCTAGTCTAAGGAAGCCAGAGAAGGTTACAAATAATTACATATACTTGGACAATCATCCTAAAATTATACAGAATTTTTATTAAAGATTTTTATTTATTTGAGAGTGAATGTGAGTAAAAGAGCATGAGCAGAGGGGCAGAGAGAGAAGGAGAAGCAGGTTCCCTGCTGAGCAGGGAGCCCAAGTCAGGCTCAATCCCAGGACCCTGGGATCATGATCTGAGCTGAAGACAGACATTTAACTGACTGAGCCAGCCAGGTGCCCCCAAAACTTTTAAAGATATGGAGAGGGATGCCTCGGTGGCTCGGCAGTTGGGCATCTGCCTTTGGCCGGGGGTGTGATTCCCGGAGTGCCAGGATCGAGTCCCACGTTGGGCTTCCTGCATGGAACCTGCTTCTCCCTCTGCCTATATCTGCCTTTTTCTGTGTATGTGTCTCTCATGAATAAATAAATAAATAAAATCCTTAAAAAAAATAAAGATATAAAGAAACACTCACTATATTAAGTCAGAAGGGAAAAAAAAAGAAGAAAACAAATTGAGTAGAGAAAAATGGTTAATATGGTTAAAAACAAAAACCAACCAACCAACCAACCTGGCTAAAGAAGATGATTCCTACTACCTTAAAAAGTCACTGTATGGTTGTGTGGGGCAGTGGGGGAAGCAGAGACATGTTCTGTCTCTTGATCTGGTGTTTTATGCTTGTCACATAACACCTATGATTTGTCCTCTTGTTTTATGCCCAGAGAGAAATTTTCTTTTTAAAAAAATTGTAATTAATTTCTACACCCAATGTGGGTCTCGAACTCACAGCCTTGTGATAAGGAGTTACATGCTCTACTGACCGAGATACCTAGGAATTCCTGGAGAGAAATTTTCCAAAACATTACTATTGGTCATCTCTACAGAGTGGAATTATGGGTGATTTAAATTTTTTTCTAAATGTTCTGTATTTTCTAAAATAATATGCTGTAGGGCAGCCCTTGGTGGCTCAGCGGTTTAGCGCGGCCTTCAGCCTGGGCCGTGATCCAGGAGACCCGTGATCCTGGAGACCCGAGATCCAGGAGACCCATGATCCTGGAAACCCGAGATTGAGTCCCAAGTAAGGCTCCCTGCATGGAGCCTGCTTCTCCCTCTGCCTGTGTCTCTGCCTCTCTTTCTCTGTCTCTCATGGATAAATAAATAAAATATTTAAAAATAATAATAAAATAAAATAACATGCTGCATTTCTATATTTAGAAAAAAGTGAAAAAACTGTACACCTCACTCCTATTAGAAATGATCATGCCTTCTTACAGGTTTTTTTACAAAGCAATTTATTAATGGGTATCGAGGCCTTTAAAAATATTCAAACCTTGGATTGGGCAGCCCAGGTGGCTCAGCGGTTTAGCACTGCCTTCAGCCCAGGGTGTGATCATGGAGACCCGGGATCGAGTCCTGCATCTGGCTCCCTGCATGGAGCCTGCTTGTGTCTCTGCCTCTCTCTCTCTGTGTCTCTCATGAATAAATAAATAAAATCTTAAAAAAAAATTCAAACCAAGAATAGAAAATGTTTGGAAAAAATCCACAGCAAACCATTAACAGTGAACACTTCTGTGGAGCCTGTCTAGGGAAAGCGATGTTAGGAAACTTTTTTTTTACTTGGTATTTTTTTGTATAGTTTAACTTATTTAACAATGAGCATGTGCTACTTTTAGAATCATACCACACACGCACACACACACACACACACTAAACCCTTGACTAGTAATCCTATCTCTAAAAATCTATTCTTTAAAAAGAAATTACTAATAGATAATCTGTGTAGGCCTCTATCTATTAAAGAAATTGAATCAATAACTAATAACTTTCCAAAGCAGAAAACACCAGGCCCAGATGGGTTTGCTGGCAAATTCTACCAAACATCTAAGGAAAAAATTATTATTATTCTCTAGAATCTCAGGACATAGAAGCAGAAAGAATACATCCCAACTATTCTATGAGACCAGCATTACACTAATACCAAAGCCAGACAAAAACATTACAAGAAAAGAAAACTACAGACCAAATCTCTCATGAATATAGATGCAAAAATCCTCCACAAAATATCAACAAATTGAATCCAATAATGTATAAAAATTATACACCATGACCAGGTGAGATTTCTCCTAGGTATGCAAGGCTGGTTTAACATTCAAAAACCAATTAATATAATCCATCATATCAATAGGCTAAAGAAGAAAAGTCACATGATATTAACAGATGCAGAAAAAGCATTTGGCAAAATCCAACACCCATTCATGAATGAAATAGAGGGGGTACTTCTTCAACCTGATAAAGAGCAGCTACCTAAAAACTATAACTAATATCATATTTAATGATGAGAAACTCAGTTTTCCCACTAAGATGAGGAACAAGATAAGGATGTCCCTTCTTGCCACTGTTCTCAATATTGTACTGGAAGTTCTAGTAATACAATAAGACAAGGAAAGGAAATAAAAGATACAAAGATTGGGAAGGAAGAAACAAAACCGTATTTGTTCACAGATGACATGACTACCTATATGGAAAATTTGAAAGAATCAACAACAACAAAAAGTCCTGGAATTAATAAGCAATTGTGGCACTGTTGCACGATACAATATTAATATACAAAGTGAATCACTTTCCTATATACTAGCAAGTGGAGCAAGTGTAATCTGAAATTACCATTTACAGTATTCACTTTGGCAGCACACATACTGAAATTACCATTTACATTAGCAGCCCCCTAAAAATGAAATATTTATTTATTTTTAAAAATCTTTAAAAAAATGAATCTAGATATAGACCTATATTCTTCACAAAAACTAACTCAAAATGGATCATAGACCTAAATATAAAACTCAAAACTATAACTCCTGGAAGATAACATAGGAAGACCCCTAAATGACCTTGGATAAGGTCATGACTTTGTAGAGGGAACACCCAAGGTGTGATCTATAAAAGAAATTATTAAAAATTTAATTTATACAAAAAATTTAATTTATACATATACATAAAATTATAATTATACATATAATTAATAAGCTGGACTTCATTAAAATTAAAAACTTCTGGGGTGCCTGGGCACTCAGTCAGTTAAGCATCTGCCTTTGGCTCAGGTCATGATCCCAGGGCTCTGGGTTTATGCCTCAAGTTGGGGGTCCCTGCTCAGCAGAGAGTTTGCTTCTCCCTCCCCCAGCTCATGCTCTCTCTCTCTCTCAAATAAATAAATAAAATCTTTTAAAAAATTAAAAATTTCTGGTCTATAAAAGACAACGTCAAGAGAATGAGGAGACATGGGCTATGGATTATGATAGAATATTTGCAAAAGATACATCTGATAAAGGATTGCTGTCCAAAATATATAAATTAATAAAGCTCAACAATATGAAAATTAATCTAATTTAAAATTGGGGAAAAATCCTGAACAGACACCTCACCAAAGAATATATGGGTATGGCAGATAAGTGTATGAAAGATACTCAACATCATATGTCATCAGGGAAATGAAAAAAAAATATTTAAAGATTTTATTCATTTATTCGTGAGAGACACATAGAGAGAAAGGCACAGGCAGAGGGAGAAGCAGGCTCCCTTCGAGGAGCCCGATTCGGGATTCAATCCTGGGACCCCGGGACCACACCCTGAGCCGAAGGCAAACGCTCAACAGCTGAGCCACCCAGGCATCCCAGGAAATGAAAATTAAAACAAAGATAGGATATCACTTGTATAGGAATAACCTCACAGTTCTCCTATATGTTTATCCTTTACTGTCACATGCCTACCATACTCACAATGCTTCTGACACCAAGCAATTCTGCAACATCGGCTGGGTGTCCTGTAATTTACCTCAATTCTCACACTATCTACTTGGAGATAGTGTCAGATCCCACAGGTTAAGAGCTCACTTCCACAAGACTTCCTTCTACTTCAGATGCCAATCACAAGTAGTAGGTCCCAGGTTATCCAGAACTCTGTCCAGTTGTCTACAGGTCAGAGATTCCTGTGACCTCCTCTTTGGATTTTTTTTTTTCCTCTGTATTAATTTGCTAGTTCACAGATCTCAGGAATACAGTTACTTACGTTTACCAGTTTATTAAAGGATATGATAAAAGATACAGATGACCAGCCAGATGAAGAGGGTCCCAAGCTCTGTCCCTGTGGAACTGGGGTGTATAGCCCTCCTGGCTCGTGGATGTGTTTACCCACCTGGAAACTCCCCAAACCTCATGCTATTGGGATTTTTCTGGAGGCTTCCTCATGAAGGCATTAATTATTCCATTCTGGAGAAAGGAAGGACAGAGCTGAAAATTCCAAGCTTTTAGTCATGGTCTTTCTAGAGACCAGGCCCACCCAGAGGCTATTCAGGAACCGGACCGGACCGGAGTCACCTTATTAGAACAAAAGATACTCTATCACCCAGGAAATTCCAGGGGACTTAAGATCCCTATGTCAGGAACCTGGGTCAAAGATCAAATACCAGAACAAAAGATGCTCCTAGTGTTCTTATCACAGGAAATTAGAGAGGTTTAGGAGCTATGTGCCAGGAACCAGGGGCAGAGACCAACATACTCTTTTTTCTGTTATTTCACACCACTACACACCTATCAGAATGGTCAGTAATCCAGAACACTGACAACACCAAATGCTGATGGTGAGGGGGAGCAATAGGAAATCTCGTTTGTTGCTGGTGAGAATGCCAAATGGTAGAGACACTCTGAAGACAGTTTGGCAGTTTTTACAAAATTAATTACACTCTTACCATAATTCTAGCAATTGTGCTCCTTGGCACAAATGAACTGAATGAACTAAACTGAAAATACATCTACACAAAAAACCTGTGTGTGGGCATTCACAGCAGCTTTATTTATAATTGCAAAAACCTGGAAGAAAGTAAGATGCCCTTCAGTTGGTGAATGGATAAACTATACTTCAACCAGACAATGGAATATCATCCAGTGCTTTTAAAAAAAAAAAAAAAAAAAAAAGGCTATCAAGCCATGACAAGACATGGAGGAAACTTAGTTGCATATTACTAAGTGAAAGAAGCCAATATGAAAAGGTGACATGTTATACAAATTAAACTACTTGACATTCTGGAAAATGCAAAATTATGGAATGAGTAAAAAGATCAGCAGTTGCCAGGGTCTGATGGGGAAGGACTGACAAATATCTGGAGCACAGAGGACTTGTAGGGCAGTGAAAATATGATACCGCAGTGGTGGATACATGTCATTATACATTTATCCAAACCCATAAAATGTGTAACACCAAGGGTGAATCTTGATGTAAACCATGACTTTTGGGTGATAATGATAATTATAGGACCATGATCAGAACAAATGTGACATCCCTTTGGCGCAGGATGTCAATAGTAGGGTTGACAGTGGGAGGCTGTGCATGTGGAGGGACAGGGAGTGTATGAGAATTCTCTGTACTTTTTGCTCAGTTTTTCTCTGAACCTAAAAAAGAAGTTTATCAATTAAAAAAATACTTATGCATAGGAATATACAAAGGGTTATGTATAGGGCAACTGGGTGATTCAGTTGATTGGGCGGCTGACTGGATTTCAGCTTGGGTCAAGATCTCAGGGTCGTGGAATCAAAGCCGTGTCCAGCTCTGAGCTCAGTGTGGTCTGCTTGGGATTCTCTCTCTCTCCCTTTCCCTCTGCCCCTCTCCCTGCTCGTGCTCGCTCTTATGCTCTCTCTCTTTCTCTCAAATAAATCTTTAAAAAAAAAAAAAAAGGTTATTTATGATAGCATAAATGTGTAAACAGGGCAGCCCCGGTGGCTCAGCAGTTTAGTGCCTGCTTTCAGCCCAGGGTGTGATCCTGGAGGCTCGGGATCGAGTCCCACGTCGGGCTCCCTGCGTGGAGCCTGCTTCTCCCTCTGCCTGTGTCTTTGCCCCTCCCCCTCCGTGTCTGTCATGAATAAATAAATAAAATCTTAAAAAAAAGAGAGAAAAGTCTTCTCTAAAAAAAAAATGTGTAAACAATCTTACATTTCAAGGGCAGGGAAATGGTTATGTGAATTATGTCCCACAGCCAATCAGTTCTATCTGTGCAGCATTTATAATAAGCAGGGAAAATGTTGAGAAATTGAAAAAAGCAAAGATATATAATTGTATGAATGGAATGATAAAATTATGTATTGCAAAAAACCTAGGAGGGTAAAATACTGAAATTTTGGCAGTGAGTTGTCTTTGAGTTTTAAATTTTGCTTTTACAAATGTGTATCCTTTTTATTGTAAAACTTATGATAAAAACTTAAAAATAGTGGCACCTGGGTAGCTCAGTTGCTTAAGTTGCTCATTTGCCTTTGGCTCAGGCCATGATCCCAGGGTTCTGGGATGGAGCCCCACCTTGGGCCCCCTGCTCAGCAGGAAGCCTGCTTCTCCCTCTGCCTCTGTCTGTTGGTGCTTTCTCTCTCTGTCAAATAAATAAATAAAATCTTTAAAAAAAAAAAACTTAAAAAATACAGAAATGGATAGCAAACAGAAATCACTCATAACCCCATTATCTGCCAGTAACAGAGAGGTCACCTTCACATGTGAGAGAGTGGATGATTTTCTTTTCTGTGTTCTATTATTTGTAGATTTTCTATTATTAGTAGAAAATTAAATATGCTTTGTTTTTATTTAAGATTTTATTTTTAAGTAATTTCTATACCCAACATTGGGCTCAAGCACACAACCTGGAGACCAAGAGTCACAAGTTCTTCCAGCTGAGCCAGTGAGGTGCCCCTCTTTAAAATAATATTCCAGGGCACCTGGGTGGCTCAGTCGGTTAAGCATCTAATTTTTGGTTTTGGCTTGGGTCATGATCTTGGGTCCTGAGATTGAGCTCTGCTTTGGGCTCTGTACTCAGAGCAGAGTCTGTTTTTGTCTCTCTCTCTTTCTCTCTGCTCCTCTCCCTGCTCTTTGTTTCTCTCTGGAATAAATAAATAAAATCTTTAAAAAAAAAAATCCTTGTCAGGGCCGTGCCTGGGTGGCTCAGTGGCTGAGCATATGCCTTCTGCTCAGGTCATGATCCCAGGGTCCTGGGATCAAGTCCCCCATCAGGCTCTCCACAGGGAGCCTGCTTCTCCCTCTGCCTATGTCTCTGCCTCTCTCTCTCTCTCTCTCTCTCATGAAAAATAAATAAAATCTTAAAAAAGAAAAATCTGGGATGCCTGGGTGGCTGAGCTGTTCAGCACCTGCCTTCAGCTCAGGTAGTGATCCCGGAATTCGAGATCAAGTCCCACATCAGGCTCCCTGCAAGGAACCTGCTTCTCCCTCTACCTGTGTCTCTGCCTCTCTCTCTCTCTCTCTCTCTGTGTGTGTGTGTATCTCTCATGAATAAATAAATAAATCGTAAAAAAAAAAAATCCTTGGAAGGGCACCTGGCCGGCTCATTTCATGGAGCCTGCAACTCTCAATCTTGGAGTTGTAAGTTTGAGCCCCACATGTGGCATGGTGCTCACCTAAAACTTAAAAAAAAATTTTTAATAAATAAATAGATAAAAATAATCCTCTTCAGACATCATTTCTAAGGCCTCTCCATGGAATATTTCAAATCCTCCAGTTTGAATGGATCTCTCATTCCTATCTACACTCTAATTTGTGTCTATATTAGTTCAGGATATAGTTTATTCTGTATGCTTATTAATTGTGTTTTTGCATTTCCTTCTCTCCTTGCAGGCAGAGACAAGTCTTACCCTTTCTATATCCTAGCTTTGTATCTAGAAATTTACTGATTAAATGTTCCTGCCATGTTTCCTGTTACGTCCCTGCCCGTACATTCATGTGCCCTCTCTCCAGCCAACACAGTGGATGCTCAGAGAATCTATCTTCTTTTAGGGGAGCTTGATGGCCTAAATCTCTCCCAGCTTCCTAGCTTGAATGTTGCTCCATCTCTCCCTCCCACATACCAGGACACAAAGGGCGGGGCACTTTCTCCAGAAGGGCCCCAGTCATAATGCACCTTTGTGTGAAGCAACAACCTTTGCACTGGCTCTTATTAGTATTTTCAGAGAAATTCGTTTATCAGATTAACTAGTTGGCACTGACATGAAGAATCTGACCCTGGGACAGAGATATAAGCAAACTAAGGTGGGGTGGTGAGCGCATGGCAGAGCAAAGATCTGGCTGGTGGGGAACAGTATGACTGTTCTGGGGTAGAGGAGGCCGACTGGGGGCAAGACAGGTAAGGGGGCAGGGATTAGGTTGGGGCAGCCCAGACTTAGGAGGCCATTAAAATCAATTTTCACTTACTTTACCAAAGCACTTAGAGCCACAGCGTGAGCTGAAAACCAGGAGCAGCAGGAAAATCTGGCCAGACACCAAGAACAGCCTCAGTCTATCATTTTAGGATTTCAGATGATCACTTCTTTCCTGTCCCCAAGAATGGCAATATCTAATTACATGGCACTTACGTGGTGCCCCTGGTCTACCCTTTTTATTATATTAAGTTGATCAATCTATAAACCAGAGGAGATAAGTATTATTAATATTATGTGACAGATGAGGAAACTGGCATAAAAAGATTAAGTAACTTGCCCAAGTTCCCACAGCCAGATGGGGACAATCTAAAATGTGGGATCCATCAGAACCTGTGCTCCAAGTGCTAAGAGGGCACAATGAGATCCTCCCTTCCAGGATTAGGCCCCCAGGGCCTCTCTGCTCTACCCTTTCACTTTTCCTTTCTGGTGCTACAGAAGGAAGCAAAAGGGCTGGAAAGCCTATAGCACTAAGGCAGTGCTATACTTGGTAGTTTAGAGGTGACTAATAAACAAGCTTTTTTTTAAAAAAAAAAAAAAAAAAGGAGATCCTCCCACCCCTGGTTGTGTAGTATTCAAAAGCTCCCTCTGTCTATCAGCCCACCCAACTGCTGAATTAAATTTAGCCTTGCAGGGGATCCCCGGGTGGCTCAGCAGTTTAGCGCTTGCCTTCGGCCCAGGGCGTGATCCTGGAGACCAGGGATCGAATCTCATGTCAGGCTCCCCGCATGGAGCCTGCTTCTCCCTCTGCCTGTGTCCCTGCCTCTTTCTTTCTCTGTCTCTCTCATGAATAAATAAACAAAACCTTTAAAAAAAAATTTAGCCTTGCAAATAACCTCTAAGCAACTCCTGGAGTGGATAGGAGTTCAGGCATTTAAAAAATACTTATTGGGATCCCTGGGTGGCGCAGCGGTTTGGCGCCTGCCTTTGGCCCAGGGCGCGATCCTGGAGACCCAGGATCGAATCCCACGTCGGGCTCCCGGTGCATGGAGCCTGCTTCTCCCTCTGCCTGTGTCTCTGCCCCTCTCTCTTTCTCTCTCTGTGACTATCATAAATAAATAAAAATTAAAAAAAATAAAATAAAATAAAATAAAATAAAAAATACTTATTGTAGGGAAGTCTGGGTGGCTCAGTCAATTAAGCATTCCACTCTTGGTTTCAGCTCAGGTCATGATCTCAGGGTCCTGGGATTGCTCCTTACCTAGCAGGGAATCTGCTTCCCCCTCCTTCCTCTGCCCCTCCCTCCGCTCTTGCAATGTCTCTCTCTCTCTCTCTCTCTCTCTCTCAAATAAATAAATAATATTTATTGTATACCTGCTAGGTGTCAAGCACTGGTCTAAATGCCAAAATAAATTTTTTTGGCTAAAAGGATTATCACAGTAAGCAAGATGGCAGAAAAATGTAAGGGTCTTCTCAAGCAGGGATGGAACACATGGGACTACTAAGGTGACTCCTCTCTGTGCCATGGCTCAGGTCTTTCCAAGAGCAGGCATGGGGATGCCCGGGTGATTCAGTCAGTGACGCCTCTGCCTTCAGCTCAGGTCATGATCCCAGGATCCTGAGATTGAGCCTGCATCGGACTTCTGCTGAGCAGGGGGTCTGCTTCTCCCTCTCCCTCTGCCCTCCCTCCCCTCTCACACTCTCTCTCTCAAATAAAGAAATAGAATCTTGAAAAAAAAAAAAAAAAGGAGCAGCCATAGATACAAGTCGAGAGTAGCTGAAGTCAAAGATGTCTCCAAGGCAGAAAATGCTTAATAGGGCTTTCAGGGGATCCCTGGGTGGCGCAGCGGTTTAGCGCCTGTCTTTGGCCCAGGGCGCGATCCTGGAGACCCGGGATCGAATCCCACGTCGGGCTCCCGGTGCATGGAGCCCGCTTCTCCCTCTGCCTATGTCTCTGCCTCTCTCTCTCTCTCTCTCTCTGTGACTATCATAAATAAATAAAAATTTTTAAAAAATAGGGGGCTTTCAGGTCTCAAATACTATGTCACCACAAGATGTTAAGAGCCCTGGATTCCTGGATCACTGCTTGGAGGTCATGAAGTGAAAAAAGCTGTCTGATTTCGTGTACCGTTGTTGCAATAAAGTCTGTTGTGTTGGGAGAATGAAAGTTCTGAGATGTTTGGTGAAGCTGGGGTTAATGGGCTTCCCTTAGTCTGGGAAGCTTTCCCCAAACTTGTCACCCTCCTCTCCACAGGGTTCATCTCTTCTGTAAGGTCTCCTGAAGCCCTTTGTTTGAATTTCTACAATGGCACTTCTAGTGGATGTTTTAGGGTCAATCTTCTCTTGAGTGGTGAGCTCCTTAAGGGTAGGACTTAATATAAGACCATCACTCGGGTGTTCAAGAAACTGAGATGATTTGGTGAAGAGGAAGGAAGAACAATGTAGTTTTGGATAGACCATCTAAACCGATGGTAAGATACCTGAGTGTCCCTACTCCACTAGCATTTTAAATAAAGGGCTTTGAGCTCAGTAAGATGTTAGAGGGGATTTGGGCCATCAGAAAAGTCTCAACAGGGATGCCTAGGTGGCTCAGCGGTTGACCATCTGCCTTTGGCTCAGGTCGTGATCCCCGGGGTCCTGTGATCGAGTCCCGCATCAGGCTCCCCATGGGGAGCCTGCTTCTCCCTCTGCCTGTGTCTCTGCCTCTCTCTGTGTCTCACATGAATAAATAAATAAAATCTTTAAGAAAAAAAGTGTCAACATTGAGAACTTTAATAGCAGAAGAGATCCTGTAGATCAAGATCATGATAGCCAGCCACTGTGCCGAGCTCTTTTCATCATTTTTTAAAAAATTTTTTAGACACAGAGAGAGAGGTGGGGGAGAGGCAGAGGACTAGGGAGAGAGAGAGGGGGAGAGAGAGAGAGAGAGAGAGAGAGAGAGAGAGAGAGAATCCCAAGCAGACTACCCACTGAGCATGGAGCCCCATGCAGGGTTCGATCTCACAACCCCAAGAACATGACCTGAGCAGAAACCAAGGGTCGGACGCTTAACTGATTGAGCCACTCAGGCACCCCTCATCATTATTTTAGTCCATTCTCAGAGCAACCCCAGGAAGTAGTGATTATTACTGCAACTTCAAAGACAAGGAAGCTGAGACTCAGGTTATATATGGTAACATCCTGGTAAGTTGAGGAGCTAGAACTCAGATAAAAGCAAGACCAATACAATAAACATAATCATAAAGACATTGAGTTATTTTTTTTTAATACTTGGGATGCCCCAGGTAATTTAGTACTTTTTTTAAAAGTAAATTCTATGCCCAACATGGGGCTTGAACTCCTGACTCCAACATCAAGGAGTCACATGTTCATCCGAATGAGCCGGTTGGGCATCCCAATTTAGTACTTTCATATGCTTACATCTTGCAACCATCCTATGAAACAGTATCTACAAATGCAAAAGTATAGTTCTACTGATCAGCTAAGCTCTTAACCATAACTATGGCTTTAAGTAAGCTTTTGGGGACATTCACTATTAAAGGGCTAGAAAGATAATAATTTGCAAAAACACTTTTATAGTTTGCAAAATGATTTCACGTATCTTTTATCATTTGATTCCCACAAGGTAGTGAAGGGGGATGGGCAAGGCAAGTGGAGTTTTTTGTTGTTTTTTTAAAGATTCTTATTTATGAGAGACACAGAGAGAGAGGCAAAGACATAGGGAGAGGGAGAAGCCGGCTCCCCATGGGGAGCCTGATGCAGGACTCGATCCCAGGACCCCAGGATCACAACCTGAATCAAAGGCAGATGCTAAACCACTGAGCCACCCAGGTGCCCCAAGGCAAGGGTTTTGATACCCAATTGAAAGATGAGGAACCTAAGACTCCAGGATACAATCAAGATTCGAATGGAGGTCTTTGACTTCTAATGCAGGCCCCATTAAAAGCACAGGTAGAAAAGAAGCAATACATAGAAAGGGTGAAAATTAAATGATGGAAATAATATAATACTAACTGAAAGAAGTTTATGCCAAATATTAACATGGGATAAAACAGATGCTAGGCAAAAAGCATTATAAAAGATAGTTATCATATGATGATTCAAAAATGTGCTATAGGGAACCCTGGGTGGCGCAGCGGTTTAGCGCCTGCCTTTGGCCCAGGGCGCGATCCTGGAGACCCGGGATCGAATCCCACGTCGGGCTCCCGGTGCATGGAGCCTGCTTCTCCCTCTGCCTATGTCTGTCTGTCTGTCTGTCTGTCTCTCTCTCTCTCTGTGTGACTATCATAAATAAATAAAAATTTTTAAAAAAAGATATAAAAATGTGCTACAATAATAATTTGTTTGTTAGAACAATATAATAATTCTAAATCGGTATATCCCAAATAAGAAAAGCTTCAAAATGCATAAAGCTAAATTTGACAAAACTATAAGGAGAAATTGATAAATCCACATTGGGGCAAGAGAGTTTTAATACATCTTTTAAAATAATTGATAGATCAAGGAGTGCCTGGGTGGCTTGGTCGGTTAAAGGTCTGCTTTTGGCTCAGGTCATGACCCCAGGTCCTGGGATCCAGGCCCACATTGAGCTCCCTGCTCAGTGTGGAGCCTGCTTCTCCTTCTGCCTCTGCCCCTCCCCTGCTTGTGCTCTTGCACGCTCTCTCTCTGAAATGAAAAAAAAAAATATTTTAAAACACAAAATAAAAAATAAAAAGATAATATATCATGTGACAATTCAGTATATTACAGAAATACAACAAAATTTAACATAAAAATATTAATGTAATTTATAGCATTCCAATGAAGGAAGAAAACCCACAGCATCATTTCAATAGATGTAGAAAAAGCATTTGATAAAATTCAATTCCTATTAAAAAGCGTTTACCAAAAACCTACAGCATTATTATTAGTAGGGAACTCTAAGAATCACTTGTTCCAGGGGATGGAGGGATGGGCAAAATGAATGAAGGGGAGTAGGAGATACAGGATTCCAGTCACAGAATGAAAAGCCACATGAATAAATACAGTCATTGGTATTGTAACAGCAATGTATGGTGTCAGATGGTAGCTACACGTGTGGTGAGCATGGCATAACCTAATAAACCTGTTGAATCACCATGTTGTACATTTGAAATTAATGTAACACTGTGTGTCAACTATATTTCAATTAAGAAAAATAGGGGGTAACTGGCTGGCTCAGTTGGAAGAGCATGTGACTCCTGACCTCAGCATCCTGAGGTTGAGCCCCACATTGGGTGTAGAGTTTACTAAAAAAAAAAACTTAAAAAAAATTTTATGTATTTATTTGAGAGAGTGAGAGAGGAAGAGCACAAGCGGGGGAGGGCAGAAAGAGAAGCAAACTTCCCACTGAGCAAAGAGCCTGAGCCAAAGGCAGACGCTTAACTGATTGAGCTACCCGAGCTACCCAGGCGCCCAATAAGTAAACTTAAAAAAAAAAAAAAAAAAAAAAGTAGCATTTCCTTCAAACTCAGGAACAAGTCAGAGAAGTCAGCTGTTCCTCCTTCTAATTGACTACATTGGAGCAACAGCAGAAAGCAAAGAAAAATAAATTCAAGGTATAGAATTAGAAAGAAACAACGTAATTATTAATAGATGATGTGATTGGACAGAATCCGTTCAAGTCCTTAAACTACTAAAATTAGTTATAAGAACGATCAACAAAACTGAGTATGTCAGTAGTGTTTATTGGAGGGATGGGACCAAAAGGGGGACACAGGAAGTGTCCATGGAATTACTGATGTTGTATGTAAATTGTAAGGTGGGTATTACAGGTTTAGTTTTATTACGCTGCTTTATAATTTATACATATATGTGTATATGTATTTATATTCATTTGTGCCATATTCAGTATTCATATTCATAATTCAATTTAAGTTTAAATAAAATGTCTCTCTACTTTCTATGTTACATGTGCTTTTCTATTCTTTTACAAGGCAGGGGCACCTGGGAGGTTCAGGGAGTGGTTAAGCATCTGCCTTTGGCTCAGGGCGTGATCCTGGAGTCCTGGGATCGAGTCCCATATCAGGCTCCCCATGGGGAGCCTGCTTCTCCTTCTGCCTATCTCTCTGTGCCGCTCATGAATGAATGAATACATAAATAAATAAATAATCTTTATTCTTTTACAAGACACATATAAAAATGTCTGTATTTGGAAGAAAAAAATGATTAAAGAAAGAAAAAAAGAAAAGCCAATGAATAGAGGCTAGATGTTTTTTTGTTTTGTTTTGTTTTTGTTTTTGTTTTTGTTTTGTTTTGTTTTGTTTGTTTTTTGCTAGATGGGTTTGATGGATGGGCTGCTGGGTGACAAGGAGGGTCGTTAACAAGGCTAAGCCCAATTAACGTCAGGACAAGGGCTTAGTCAAGGACTGAGAAGAGCCTGGGAGATTGGTGGTGGTGGGGGGCACTGGTAGCAGTGACCTTTAAGAGGGCAGTTTTTATAGGCTGGCAGGAGGCGGGGCCCAAAAGCAGAGGGTTAAATCATGAATGAATAAATAGCAAAAAACTGGAAACCACCCAAAGGCCTAACAATCGGGGCCTGGTTAAACAACCATAGCACCATTCATAGAAGAAATGATGCTGTGTCCACACACAGACGGGCTTACAAAATTAGGTGACGTAAAACATTTCAGGACACAAGATAGCATTTGTGCCGATCACAATCATGAAAGGACACGCGTGTGCAGCGAGGAGCAGATAGGATTGGACAAGACCAAGTCATGTTTGCGGATGCTGTTCTAAGGTTAGGGGATTTTTTTCTTCTTTTTTGGAATGCTGGCAATCAACAAACGAAAACATGTAATGTTTCTTTAAAATCCAAAGAATGGCTGTTGAAGGGATGGACGCAGCCAGTGAAGGCCACTCAGTGGAGAAATCTGCCAGTGCCAGGAAGAAATGGGATGGCAAAGCAGCTGGGGGAGTGTGGAGGGCTTTGGGCAGCAGCTGGTGGGGGGAGGAGAGGGAGAGGCGGTTTCCTTTACTGCCTGTATTTCTTTTTTTAATTAAAATATTAATAATCTTCCTTTTCAACGGATTCGGTCTAGAAGGGTGCGTGTGTGCACGTGTGCGTGTGCTTGTGTGTGTGTGTGTGTGTGTGTGTGGTAAGCGAGCCCTCAGCCCCAGCCCTACGCCCCACTGTTAACAGTCGAATGTAGCTTTCCGGAGCTGTACCATTTTCTATTATATGCAGCTCACTGGTTTTTAATTACTGAGTGAGATAGGCTTTCTCACATAGAGCATTAGAGGGACTTAAATGGGGGAAATGTCCCATCCTCCAGAGTTAACTTCTGTTGGAAAGTGTCCTTCCAGATTTTTTTGTCTGAGTGCCTGTAAATGCCTGCATGTGTATTCGCATATAGTTTTATGGCTGGTTGTTTTTACAAAAGCGAGAACATTTTCTACCCGTAGTTGAGTGGTTTCACTCTACAATATGTCATGATGGATCACTCCCAAGTCACCACATAGAGATTAACCTCATGCTTGGATAGCTGCCTAATATCCCACAGCATACAGATGAAAGGTAAGCTTCAGAGAACACAGGGGCATCGCTTGCCCTACGATTGGCAGGGAAGGAGATCCAGAGACAAAAGATTCAAGATGGCAGGAGGCATTGCTTGGAGGCAGACTGGTCCAGGGAGTCAGAAGAAAGCAGACAGAGAGATCTTTTTTCTGCCCTCTCCTCTTAAGCCAGAGTCCCATCCAAATCTAGCTCAACACACAGAACTGCAGGGGGGAGGATTATGATTTGAGCCTGAGTGATAAAGCCACCACTGAGGGAGAACTTCCTTGAGTGACATGTTCTTCCCCCAGTGGTGGCTAAGCTGAGCCTACTTATCAGAAATCTTAAGGGGAGCCCCAGAATAGCAGTTCTGTAAGTGTAGTTAGTCCCTGAGCCCAGAAGCAGCATCGACTGGGGAGCAAGCCAGATGGGCAAATTCTCGGGCCCTTGGTCCTACCCAATCAGAATCTCTGGGAGTGAGTTTTAGCCATCCCAGTTCAAGGGACCCTCTAGGAGATGCAGATGTAGGGAAGGCAACTTTGAATACATTTGTTCTAGAATGTGGCTTTGAGTTTGACCTGCCCCACCCCAGTCTAGGAGATGGCAGAGAAGTCAGCCGAGAAGAGGATGGGTTGGCCAACTTCACAGTTGGTCTTCTTTGAGTTTAGAGGCTGTAGGCACAGTCAGCAAGCAACTCTAGGTAGTCCCTGGAACTGCCCTTCCCTCCCTATGACACCACCTCCATCGCACCACCTCCTCTTCTGGGAGGGTGGCAGTGCAACCCATTGCTTCCCACTTTCCCTTAACTGTGTCCCCTCCCAGGCTAAGTAACCCCACCCCTGGGGCACTGCCCTTGGAGGAATGGAGGACAGAGGAGGCAGAGAGGAGAGCAGCCTTGAAAGTTGGGGAGGAAATGGGATGTGGCTTCAGTGTGGCTGGGTTGGGGGAGGGAGTTGGAGGGAGAAGAGAAAGGAAGAGGAAGAATGTCCTCATTTCACCAGCTGCTTCTGCCCGCACCTGTTCAGCGGAGGCCTGAGGAAGGTCACCAGTAAATGAAACACAGCCCCACCCAGTCTACAGGGGCCCCTTCCCACACCGTCGTGGGGCCCGGGTTAACTGACAGGAAAACTGTGAATGGGTTCAGGTGGCTGAAATGAGGGGCGAGGGGAAACAGCTGGTCTCCTCCGGGGGTAGAGCAACTGTCTTCTATCACCCCCAGGCTCTGAGTTTGGGGCAAGGGGTGGAAGGGTGGGGCAGGTGGGTACCAGGTCTGAGACTGCAGATCTCCCTCAGAAGCTGAATGGAACATCACTGCAGAGCAGGAAGTCTCCGTACAAGCAGGCCACGCCCCACTAGAGCAGGTTCCCTGGTGTGAAGCCCTACAACATTCCACAAAGGTCTTCAGTTACTCCATGAGCAATAACCTTCATTAAAAAACAAAATTGAGGGGCGTCGGGGTGGCTCAGTGGTTGAGTGTCTGCCTTTGGCTCAGGTCGTGATCCCAGGGCCCTGGGATTGAGTTCCGAATTGGGCTCCTAAGGGGGAGCCTGCTTCTCCCTCTGCGTATGTCTCTGTTTCTCTCAGAATAAATAAATAAAATCTTTAAAAAACAAAATTGACTTTATTTGTAGAGCAGTTTCAGGTTCACTTAGAAAAAGTGAGCTGTGAAAAGTGACAGGAAATTTTAAAAGTTTCCCCTTGGTCTGCCCCCCAGAGAAACACACAGTAGCAGTTATCCAAGCATTCAATTGGTCAATCAGTCAATCGATCATTTTATACACATCCCAGGAGGGTTTTTTTTTTTAATTAATTAATTAATTAATTTTTTTTATAGCTATTTTCATTTATTTATTTATGATAGTCACAAAGAGAGAGAGAGAGGCAGAGACACAGGCAGAGGGAGAAGCAGGCTCCATGCACCGGGAGCCTGACATGGGATTCGATCCTGGGTCTCCAGGATCATGCCCTGGGCCAAAGGCAGGCGCCAAACCGCTGCGCCACCCAGGGATCCCAAATTTATTTATTTATGATAGTCACACACACAGAGAGAGAGAGAGGCAGAGACATAGGCAGAGGGAGAAGCAGGCTCCATGCACCGGAAGCCCGACGTGGGATTCGATCCCGGGTCTCCAGGATCGCGCCCTGGGCCAAAGGCAGGCGCTAAACTGCTGCGCCACCCAGGGATCCCCCAGGACGGTTTTTGACAGCAATTCTCAAACTTATTAAGAATCACTAGGAAGAGGGTGCGCCTGGGTGGCTCAGTGGTTGAGTGTCTGCCTTCGGATTGAGTCGTGATCTTGGGGTCCTGGGATCGAGTCCCACATCGGGCTCCCCACGGGGGGCTTGCTTCTCCCTCTGCCTATGTCTCTGCCTCTGAGTGTCTCTCATGAATAAATAAATAAAATCTTAAAAAAAAAAAGAATCACCAGGAAGTTTATTAACGAGGCAGGCTCTGGGTCTCCCAACCAGAGATTCTGATTCAGGAGGTCTGGAGGGAGACGCCGGTAATGTATTTTTTATTATTTTTTGACATACTCCACAGGCGATGTTGATATATTTGACACACTGGGCCCTATGATGAGAAGAATTGGTGTAGGGTAGAGGGCCAGAGGCTCTGGTGGGAAGTGAGGAAGTGGTGAACATAAAAACCTGAATACTCCTGCCCAACAAAAAAACAAAAGCCCCAATCCCATTCCCCAGCCCCCACCTTGAGAACTGATGACACAGCATATGGATCAATGTAAACTGAGGCAGTGGGCAATGATGGGTGTTCACAGGCCCTGAAAATGTCAGAGAGGACCAGACCATGAGAATGCTCATGGTACTGAGATCCATCCCTTCTAGAGCAACCAGAAAAGACTCAGAGTGAGGAGGAAATAAGCCAGGAACATGTCTGAGAATTTTTTGTTGTGAGGCTTGAGTAAATTAAAGTTTCTGTGCCTCCATTTCCTCACCTGTAAAATGGGGCTCACGATGGTCCTTCCTAGGTAACATTAAAAGAACACTATATGTAAAGAGTTTAGAGCAGTACCTGGTACTGCTCTGGTACATAATAAGCACTAGGTAAATGAAAGTTGTCACTGTTAGCACAAAGAAGGGCCCCAATTGGCAGAGAGGAGTGGAGAGGGCCAGAAGAAAGCCTTGCATCTAGGAGAATGCAAGCATCCTCTTGAGGATGATTAGTGTGGTTTGAACAGAGGGGTCATGGATAAGGATATGGAGGATTAGATTGGAAAGATGAGGCAGGGGTGTTGAATTATGGCCCCCAACATGATATGTTGAAGTTCTAACTCCTAGTATCTCAGAATGTTACCTTATTTGGAAATAGATTGTTGCAGATCTAATTAACATGAAGTCCTATGTGAGTAGGATAGGTCCTTAACCCAATATGACTGGTGTCTTTATAAGAAAAGACACAGAAGAAAATGGACACTTAAAGATAGAGGCAGATCAGAGTGACAGAGCTAAAAGTCAAGGAACACCTTGGGATACCGGAAGATAAAAGAAATAGGAAGGATCCTCTTCTAAAGACTTTGGAGGGACACAGTCTGCTGACACCTTCATTTTGGACTTCTGGTCTCCAGAACTGTGAAAGAGTACATTCCTGTTGTTTTAAGTCACTCAGTCTGTGGTCCTTTGTTATGGCTGCCCTAGGAAATGAATATTGGGGGTGTTTGCATTCCATGTGACAAGCAGCATGGAGCCACACTGTGGCATCTTCAACAGGGAAATTAGTCTTGATGAATAAACCAAAGAAACTTGGACTCATCAAAACCTGCTCCCAGTCTTGGCTCATTTTTTTTTAAAGCCTTTGCTTAAAAGTCCTTTGCCCAAGCGTCAAAAATGTTGGATGTCATGAAAAGACAAAGAAAAATTAAGGAGCCATTTTAGGCTAAAGGAAACCTACAGAGACATGATAACTGAATATAACCCATGATCTGGATCTTTGTTTTTTTTGTTTGTTTGTTTTTGTTTTGTTTTGTTTGGGCTATAAAGCATATACCATTAGGACAACTGCAATGTAAGAATGAGGTCTATAGATCCAAGCATCGTGTCAATGTTAATTTCCTGGGTTTTATCAATCTATTGGGGTTATGGAAGAGAAGACCTTATTTTAGGAGACACACCAAACTATTTAGAAGTGAAGGGATATAATGTCTGTAACATATTCAAATAATGTATATATATATGAATGTACATATATATGAATGATAGATTGATAAAGCAAATGTGATGAAATGTTAACATTGGGAAATCTGGGTGAAGACTATATGAGGATTTTTGCATAATTCTTGCAACTTTTCTCTATCTGAAATTGTCAAAAGGTGAAAGGAAAGAAGTCTGTCGACTAACCCCCTGAAGTCTCTAGAGTCTAAATCTGGACACTGAGCAAATGTGATCAGAGAAAGACTTCTGAGAACTTCTGATTTCTACATGTTGGGATTCTACTTATGCCTTTGGTGGTTATGGGCTATTAAAATGTGGTTAATTAATGTGGAATTCTCTACAATACAAGTTATTTGCAAAAATTACCTGGGACTGGAAGGAGCCATACATATGAAATCCGGCTTCTATCAGATTCATTATATCCTCATTAATATCCTGAGACAGGTGAATGCAGGCTCTTTTTAAACACATTTGGAAATAGAAATCTTATCCCCTCTCACAGCCCATTCCATTACTGGTCAGTTTTGACCATTAGACAATTTCTCAACCTACTGAGCTGGAACCTCCCTTCCTGACACAGGATAATATACAAGTTCCGGTGTGTCACTGTCCTTCAAGAATGTAAATGTAATATTCCAGGTCCAGCCTGACAAACAGAAGGCAGAGAGTGCTTGCTGGGTATTCTGTTCACATAGCGTCAAATGGAATTAGGCTTTTTCAAGACTGAATTACACAGTTGACTCATAATTAACTTAGACTCAACTCCAACCACAGTTTTCTCTTATGAACCACGGTTAACAGCTATTGGTTATCACCACCCAACATCACATTATGTATCTGAGTGTGCTCAGGGTCAGGCTCTACCTCTAAATGTAAATTTCATAAAGGCAGGGACTTCGTCTTGTTCTGACTCCCCAGCACCTACAAGTCCAGGCCCATTGTAGACATTCATTTTTTTTTAAGATTATTAATTTTAGAAGGGGAGAGTCCTAAGCAGATTCCACACTGAGTGCAGAGCCTGACAGGGGGCTTGATCTCACAACCCTAAGATCATGACTCAAGCCCAGCTGCCTACCACCCCACTCTGATCATAGGCATTCAATAAATATATGCTGAATAGGGATGCCTGGGTAGCTCAGTTGGTTAAGCATCTGCCTTCGGCTTGTATCACGATCCTAGAGTCCAGGATCAAGCCCCATGTTGGCTCCCTGCTCAGTGGGGAGTCTGCTTCTCCCCCTCCCTCTGCCCCTCCCTGCTTGTGTTCTCTCTCTCTCTCAAATGAATAAATAAAATCTTTAAAAAAAAAATATATATATATATATGGTGACTAAATGAATTCAGCATATCTATAAAATACAAACCATATATCATTTATCTTGTACTTGTATAATATTTTTTTAAAGATTTTATTTATTTATTCATGAGAGACACAGAGAGGGAGAGGCAGAGACACAGGCAGAGGGAGAAGCAGGCTCCATGCAGGGAGCTCGATGTGGGACTCAATCCCGGGACTCCAGGATCACGCCCCAGGGCCAAAGGCAGGCGCCAAACCGCTGAGCCACCCAGGGATCCCTCATTTGTATTTTCTCCTTCATATTTTCCAAAGTTTCTACAATAAGCAAGTATTTCTTGTATAGGAAGAAGAATTCCAATATATGAATATTTATTGTCCTTGCTGTTATACTACTATCTCGACTACATACATCCTCATCAAGGCAGTGAGAACACAGATGACACCTTCCTAAAATTGACCTTGTCCTCAGAAAGTTTCCATTCTAGGAGTACCCAGGTGGCTCAGCTGGTTAGGCATTTGCATCAGCTTGGGTTGTGATCTCGAGGTTCTGGGACTGAGCCCAGCATCCCTGCATCAGGCTCCACACTCAGCAGGGAGTCTGCTTCTCCCTCTGCCCCTCCCCCTACTTGTGCGCACATTTTCAAATAAAAAAGAGAAAATCTTTTTTTTTTTAAGAGAAAATCTTAAAAACAAAAGTTTCCACTCTAGTTAATATCAATAACAAATACATACACACATTCACTTTAATCCTAAAACAACTCTGTGAGGAAGTCACCATGATCACCTTTATATTATAGATGAAGAAACAGGCTCAAGGAGGTAAAACTACCTTGTTCAAGGTCACTTATCTGAGCCAGGTCACAGATCTGAGCCTGGATTTTAATGCAGGCACTACCAGAATGGACACTCTCAATCACTCCACCATGCTCTAGAAACTCAAACTAGCAGCTTCCCAGGGATGATGACACAGAATGAGTAGGGGTGAGGGCTATGATGAGAAAGATGCCTGATACACAGTACTTCATTCCATTCTCGAAACTACACTGGGAAAGACATGTTCTTTTTTTTTTTTTTTAAGATTTTTATTTATTCATGAGAGAGAGAGAGAGAAGCAGAGACATGGGAAGAGGGAGAAGCAGGCTCCATGCAGGGAGCCTGATGTGGGACTGGATCCCGGGACACCAGGATCATGCCCTGGGGCGAAGGCAGGTGCTAAACCGCTGAGCCACCCAGGGATCCCCATGTTCTTTTCATCTCCCTGCTATAAATGAGGAAAGTGAGACTCAGACAGGTGCTTGGACCTCTGCTGTGATGCTTTAGGCTTACTAAACCCTTTGCCCTCCAGTTTTTTCTGCTACAACCATGGTGATAATAATAGTTGTTACCTCACTGACTGTTGGAAAGTGAGAAAACAATAGATTCAAATAGAACAACAGATTCAAAACTCTTATCATCGTGCCTAGCATACGTTAAATGCTTAGAAAATATTAGTTACTGCTAGTATGATTCTTTTTTTAAAGATTTTCTCCATTTATTTATTCATAGGAGACAGAGAGAGAGGCAGAGACATAGGCAGAGGGAGAAGTAGGCTCTCTGCGGGGAGCTGGATGTGGGACTGGGACTCCAGGACCCAGGGATCACGCCCTGAGCCAAAAGCAGATGCTCAGCCACTGAGCCACCCAGGCATCTCTAGTATGATTTTTGATTCCAGAGTTCACACTCTTTCAACTGCAAAAGGCTGACCTGCTAAGTGAACAAAGGAGACAGATTAATTCTAAGTGATGCCATCAGGACATTTTTGATGAATGAATGGACTCACAGGGGAGGTGCCATCCGAAGGAGCCTTTCACTAGGTGGAGGGGGGTGGGGGCATGCCTTGAAGCACAAAAGGGCCCGTCTGGGCTCTCTCCTGCTCTGCGGCCTGCTCCTCTCCAGCAGCTCTCGGCCTCCGGCCTCCGTTCCCCACCAAGGCCTTCCGGTTCTCCCGCCCCCTCTGCCCTGCCCCCTCTGCCCTGGGTGCCTTGTCTCAGCTGTTTCCTTAATCAGGGCCCCACAGCTCCGTAGCAGGGGGTGGGAGCCCCTGCCCCTGGGATGGCCCCTGATAAACAGCTGGAGCCCTAGGTCGCTGAATGTGTCATCTCCAAAGGAAAAGCAGAAACAAACCACCAGAGCCAGGGCTGGGTTGGGGTGGGGGTGGGGGGCAGTGTTGGTAAGTCCCATTGCACCAGGGGCCCCTCCATTCTGTCCCAGCCTCTACATTTGGGGGCTCCTGCTCCTTCTTCAAGATTCGAGGTAACAGTGTCTTCTCCCCACAAAGCCTTCCTTGACTGAGCCCTTGCCCCCCTACCCCCTTGCAAGCTTCCATTGCATGCAGCACAGCATCCACCCCTGCTGTTTATTACATTAAGTGGAAACTGCCAGCCTTTGGGGGCTCAACCAGCCTGGGAGTTCTAGAAGGAAAGCATTTTGTCTCATGGGCATAGCCCATGGCTTAGGAAACACTGTGAAAATCCTGCCAACAATTAAGTAAAATACAGGAGAATGATTACGCAGGCATTGAAAAAGAAATGTATTGACAGAAAAGTCTTTTTGGTAAAATGTTATGTAGGTAGAAGTGAAAGCCGAGGGATTTTTTAATTTTTAAAAAATAATAGGGGATCCCTGGGTGGCTCAGTGGTTTAGCGCCTGCCTTCGGCCCAGGGTGTGATCCTGGAGTCCTGAGATCAAGTCCCACATCGGGCTCCCAGCATGGAGCCTGCTTCTCCCTCTGCCTGTGTCTCTGCCTCTGTGTGTGTGTCTCTCTCTCATGAATAAATCAATAAAATCTTTAAAAAAATTTTTTTTAAATAATAGTTACCATTTTATATTTTAGCTGTAAGATGTTCATTTGAGGGGCAAGTTTCAAAGTTTCATTTGACTTTAGAGATCTAAGGATAATGCATTTTTCCTTTAGTTTTATATCTGCAAAGCAAAACAAAAAAGGTATCTCTCACTACTTTTAAAAACATTTTAACTGGAGGGGTACCTGGGTGGCTCATTTGGTTAGGTGTCTGACTTCAGCTCAGGCCATGATCTTGGAATCCTGGGATGGAGCCCACCTGGGGCTTCACAGTTAGCAAGGAGTCTGTTTTTCCTCTGCCTCCCCCACCCCATTTGTGTGCGCTCTCTCTCTTTCTCAAAGAAATAAAATCTTAAAAAACATATTTTAACTAAGGCACCTAGGTGGCTCAGCAGTTGAGTGTTTGCCTTTGGCTCAGGTCGCGATCAAGTCCTACATCGGGCTCCCGCAGGGAGTCTGCTTCTCCCTCTGCCTGTGTCTCTGCCTTTCTCTCTGTGTCTCTCATGAATAAATAAATAAAATCTTAAATAAAATAAAATGTACAGTCCAGATTTTCAGGCAAAGGACTCCAGATTTCTAGGTAGTTGTTAAACTACAGTATAACTGGATTATGTGTTACTGGTATAAATTTGTTTTGTAGAATGTCAGATATTTAAGTATATTTACATAGTATAAAAAAATGTTATGTAAAAAAAAGAGAAATGCAACACTGGGCATGCAAAATGGCCCTAATTTTGTAAAAATAAAAATGATTACACATAAACAACATTCTATGGCCTGGTTTTAAAAGAATACACCTATGAGTGTGCATGCACAGAAAAAATTATTTCAGGACACACACCATCTCCTAACACTGGTTTTCCATGGGGGGAAAATTTAGAGAGTGGGGTGGAATTTGCACCTTTACTTCTTCTTCTTCCTGTCTATAATGTGTTTTTAAAATAAGTGTAAGAATTAAATATAAAAGTTACCTATTTAATGAGCTGTTTACATAACTGCATGACAATTATGGGAAGGAAACACACAGAACGTAAAAACCAGCTGTCTTCGAGCAGCAAAAACTAGAAACAATTTTTCTAACTTTTCCAGTTTTCTCTATTGTCCAACTTTCCTATATTGAGCAAGTATTCATTTTAACATTGTTTCAAAACTTTAATTAATTAATTGATTTATTCATTCATTCATTTATTAAGACCCTGTCCACAGATGTGGATGGATCAAGCCTCTATCCACAGTGCCCTCTCCAGATCTGGATGCCTGAGAGGTGGTGGGAGACTGGAGCAAAAATTACTGGCTCTGGTCAAGAGGATCGTGGCTTCTGGCCACACGCTGACCTCTGCCTTCCTCTGCCCCCAACTACACCCATTTACCTCCAAAGACTGCCCAGCTCTCCCGGAATCCTCCCCTCACCTCCAGCCTTCCTGACTGGCCCTTGCTTCAGAATGCCCACAGCATAGTGTCTGTATTCCAAGACTTCATACTTGCAGTCTTCTATCCTGTTTCCCCCACTCATTTGTTGGACTCGCATTTATGGAGAGAGTATCAGCAGTGACAGGCACTGCTGGAGAACAAGCATGGGAGCCCAAAGGTGTCCGGCAGAGAACGGTCATCCTTCATACAGGCTGAGTGGAAGAGGGTGGAAGAAGGCGACAAAAAAGCAGAGCTTGTCCTCTAGAAAGGACTAGAAGCTGCACCCACATATAACATCCACTAGGACAAGCTACCCAGGAGGTGGGCTTTGTGGGCAGGAGCGGCCAAGTGGATTTTTTTAAAGATTTTATGGATTTTTTCATGAGAGACACAGAGAGAGAGAGAAAGGCAGAGACATAGGCAGAGGAAGAAGCAGGCTTCCTGTAGGGAGGCCGATTTGGGACTTGATCTCAGGACCCTGGGATCATGCCCTGAGCCAAAGGCAGATGCTCAACCACACTGAGCCACCCAGCGGTCCCAGGCAAGTGGATTTAAACTGAGTCTTGAAGAATGGCTACATTTGGACAGACAGGGTGGACAGGAGGAGGCTAAGGGGTATTTCAGGAAGGAAGGGCAGCAAGAGCAAAGTGATAAAAGCAGGAGCACCACAGGAAGGGTCAGGTACTCTTAGTGGCAGGAACTGGGTTATAAAGGTTGATCGTGGGTCAAGGGGCTAGAAAGGTGGATTGAGCCCAGATGCTAAGAGAACTAGAGCACCATGATAGGTTGAACCTGATTTCACAGACCCTGGGAAGCCTCTGCTGGTCTTTTTTTAAAAAGTTTATTTATTTATTTGAAAGAGAGAGTGCATAAGTGGGGGGGTGGGGGGTGGGGGGCGCAGAGGGAGAAGGAAAAGCAGACACCCTGCTGAGCAGGGAGCCAGACTCAGGGCTCCATCCCAGGACCCCAAGATCATGACCTGAGCCAAAGGCACACTGAGCCACCAAGGTGCCCCTCTCTGCTGCTGGTCTTTGAGCAATGGTGCTGTGGAAATGCACAGTGATCCAGGTGGGGGCTCCTGAAGGTCTAGCACAGGCAGGCGGCCACAGGATTAGGGAAGCGGCCCAGGGAGGAAACAGCAAACCTTGTTCCCAGGTGTGCAGTGCATCCTTAAAGGAAGAAACTCACTTGCACTGAGCGTTGACCATGAGCATGTCATTATTCTACCAACTTCAATCCTCCAAACAGTCCTGTGAGATGAGATCATGTGATCCCAGTTTAACGTGCCCGTGGTCACCTTGCTCATAAGCAGCCCGAGCCATTGGAATACCTAAGCCAAAGCACCCTTTCTCCATCTCATTTTCTTTTATAGGTATCTTTTATAGTCACCAGCAACTAGCACTGTATGGTTCAGTACACACTAGAATGAGTGGGTGAAGAAATGAAGGAACAAATGATCGGATCCCAGGGTGGCAAAGAAAGCTTCTGGGCACATATAAAAAGGGTGGAGGTGGGGAAGAGTAAATGGAAAATAAAACAATCGTTTTGTTACCACTTCCTCTGGGGCTGGGTCTCGGTTTTTAACAGCGTGCAGCAGGCACATACAGTCTGGCACACGCGCACACACACAGACACACAAAGAGCTATTTATTTACTTCCTTTGTGAGGGGTAAATAAAGATCAGGTCAAAACAGGCCCCCCCAAACTGCCAGGGGGTCTTCCCCAGGTGTTGATGCAGCACTTGGCTGAGAAAAGTCACAGGTGGCCGCCTGTACGCATGTGTGGGCCTCACTCACCAGTGAGGCCTCACGTGCAGTGGGGAAGTAGGAGAGGGGGTGGGGGAAGAAGTGCTTTCTCTCTCCTCCTCCAGTGCAGGCCAGGGCAGCCAAAGGCACCCACCTGCCCAAAAGAGTCAACGATGGTACAGCATGGATGCTGGCCGAGAGCTGGTGCAGGGTGTGGGCACAGGCGATGGATCCTCAAGGGGCTGAACATTGCAGAGAGTGGCTGACTGCTGGGCAGCGGGTACACACCCACTCATGTGGAGGTACAGTCGATCCTCATTATTCATGAATTTTGCGTTCGCGTATTTGCCTACTCACTAAAATGTATTTGTAGCTCCCAAATCGATACTCATGTCGCTTTTACGGCCATTTGCAGATATGCACAGAGCCATGAAAAATTTGGGTCACCTGACACTCATGCTCTTAGCTGAGGTCACACAAAGCACCCTCTGCCTTCTTGTTTCAGCTCCCATGCTGTAAAAAGGTATTCTTCACAGTCTATTGAGGCTACCTTGTCTACATTTTTTTGCCCTCTTGTTGGTTTTACTGTTGAAAATGGCTCCCCAGGCTTCAAGCTGATGTATGATCTAAAGATTCTTAGCACAAGAAGGCTGTGATGTGTCACAGAAAACACGTGTGTTGGATCAACTTTGTTCAGACATGCGTTATAGTACCACTGGCCAGGAGTTCAATGTTAATGAATCAGCAATATATTTTAAGTAAGTTGTCTTTAAACAGAAACACACATAAAACAAGGTATTATATCAACCGGTTGATGAAAACATTGTGATCAGAGGCTCAAAGGAACCTAACCCTGTATTCTCCTAGGAGCGATGGCTCAGTATTCACTAAATCAGTGTTCACAGCAACTTTATAGAACTTGAATAATGAGAATCACCGTGAGTAATGAGAATCGACATTTCAATACTATAATAATTGGGCAACCTTATTTTTGGGTTCCTGTAGGTGCCAGTTGATATCTTCTCTATCTACCACCTACCATCTACGAACACCTGTTAAGTACAAAATCCTACACTAAAAGCCAAAAATATGGAATGTGGACAGGGCCACTGCCCTCTCAGTGACCACAGAGATAAGGGCCTATGACTCAGAGGGTTTTATTTAATTGGCCTACGTCCCTGGGTTTATTTGTTTTTAAAAATATTTTATTTATTTATTTGAGAGAGAGAGTGCACTTGCACATGCACACAAGTTGGAGGAAGGGCGGAGGGATAGGGAGAGAGAGAATCTTAGGTAGACTCTGTGTTGGGTGTGGAGCCCATTGCAGGACTCGATCCAGCGACCCTCAGATCATTACCTGAGCCAAAATCAAGAGTTGGATGTTTAACTGACTAAGCCACCCAGGCACCCTGCAGATCCCTGGGTTTATATACCAGTGGGACCTGGAACCTGAAATTTCTGTCAATGTTTTCATCATAATGACAAACACCTGGATCATAATAATAGCTGAACACTTGCTATGTGTTGGGCACTGTTCTACCGACTGAGACAGCCGGTGCCCCATCAGGCGCTGTTCTAAGTACTATGTGTACAGCAAGCCTCCTAAGGACTCTGTGAGGAAGGTACTAGTGTTATCCTCATCTCACAGACAGAGACACTGAGGCACAGTAGAGAGTTAAAAACTCATCCGGGCTACACAGTTGCTGGGTGGTACAGACAGAGTGGTTTACACCACTGCCAGTGACAAGAAAAGCAAGACGATAGACTGCGTCCTGTGAGGATCTCAGCCCTCCCCCGATGAAGGGGACTCTGATGGGTCCCTCTCCTCTGCCATGCCACTGGCATTGTTCAGTAGCAAGAGAGTAAGCAGTGACCCTGGGAGGCCACTCAGTTTCCAGACAGGAGCAAGCAGGGCCTGAACTAGGCCAGGACTCGGGGAACAAAAGGTTGGAGGAGGGGACCAGAGAAGAGATCTCCCTGAGGCTCAGATGAGAAGTCACAAAGCTCACCATCTGAGAAAACGCAGATTCCACACCGGTATGTGAGAGAGAAGTGAAACCGCAACTCCAATGCTGCTCACCCCCTCCCCACCGGCACTCCACCCCCTGCCCCAGTCCACAGCGCGCCCTGCTGCCCCAAGATGGCAGGCATCTGCTCCAAGGCCAAGGCCTGCCCCATGCTTCCATGGGCTCCCATTGGACCTTCTGAGCTCTGAGCCACAAAGATGGCTCTCTTAGAGCTGTGATAGCCTAGTCTGTCCTCAGTGGGGGCCAGGGAAAATTGAGGGCTTAAAAGCTCCATGAGGTAAGGAACTGTGTTTGCCTTGTTCTTTTCTCTCTTGCCCACACTGAGTACAGTGCCTGGTGCATCCATGGTAGGTGCTCAATAAACAGACACTGAATGGGTGGGTGGGTGGATGAACGAGTACCGGACCCAGGAGACTGCCTGCTGGCATCAAGCCACCAGGAGATTCATATGATTTTTGACAAAGCTTGACCTCCTGTTCCAACTTTGCTCACTTTCCATCTGTCGCTGAGACTGAGGCTGGCCCTGAGCGCGCTGGAACTGTGTGTGTCTCTTACCCTCTCAATGTCTCCACTTCCTGATGCTCGAGATAATTATTACCTCACTGAGGTATGAGGATATGACCCTCCTCTACCCCTTCTGAGAACAGAAGGGCCCCCCATAGGGAGGAATATGGTGCTCTTCACCCTGACCCTACAGTGCTAATGGGACAAGGGCTCCGTAATGACTTCCAAGGGGCTTTTGGTCAGGTCGACAGAGACTCGAATCCTCTACCTTTGATCAGAGATGAGATGGTCCAGGACACAGCACAGTAGCCAAGAAGGTGCCAGCCCCTCTGCCTTGCGCCTCACCCAGAAAGAAGTCCATCTGCAAACATTTCTCTTAGAGGTTCCCCACAGAAAGCCATCCTCACCATGTGACGTCAGCTCTCTTGATCCCTGCCCTTCTCAATCTACTGACAAACGTTGTTAATTGCCACACTCCTTCCCAGAATCCAGTTCCCATCCTGTACATTTCACACTAGAATCCCTGGTATATATGATTCCCAAACTCTCTTGCAGCTCAGTGTGGTGGGTGACCAACTTTTGGCTACAAGGATAGGTGACCTGTCAGTTTTAGGTCATGTCCTGAAAAGGACAGCAGTACCTCTCCTTTGCCCTCTCTCCCCACCAGCAAGGTCTTAGATCCTGGCCCCAGGAGATACGGTGGTGATCTGTCTTCAACATCCCGGGGTCTGGAGAAGCAACATCATGGAAAGAGCTTGGATCCTCAACACTGACAAGAGTTCAGATCACCCACCCAGACTTGCATGTGAGAAATTTCCATTTTATTTAAGCTCCCGATTTTAGGGAGGAGGAAATCTGTTACAGCACTCTAGTGCCTACCTCCCTGCCAATGCCTATCCCAGTCCATTCCTCGGTGCCAGGATTCAGATGGGTACAAGGTGTGCGACGGGCCTTCCTCCTCATGCATTCAGCCCCAATCACCTAACTCCATGAGGTCTGCTTTCCCAAGTGCCAGAGAGGGCCTTCCAGGTAGATGAGACACCCCAGACCCTGACTCAGTTAATATAAAATGGAGGCAGCAGGTGAATGTCTCCCTCCCTCAGAATATACAATGTCTTCTTCCCTCAAACTGACCACTTCTCAAACTATTTATTGACTTTGCTAGAAAAGGCTCTTCCACACTCAGGGAACCGCCATACCTGGTCAGACCAATCCCGTCCTACGACGAAGATGGTGAGGAAGAGCTGGATATTGCTGGGGCTTTGGATCTGAGCCCAAGTGTCCTCTTTCCCACTTATCAGCCCTGTAACCCTAGACAATCTCTCCGCCTCTCTAGGCCTTGGTGGGAGAATAATCACTGTTTACAGGTTTGTGGAGGGAATTCAAGGTCATATACCTCTCAAGTCCCTGGTGGCACACCTGGCACATCGTAGGTGCTCACTAAGCTGTCGCTGTTATCATGGAAGTGAGCATGGGTATATTGAGGACAGAGGCGGAGGAGAGCCCTGACCCACCTCCCCCGTGAAGGGTGGCAGGGAAAAGGAAGGGGGAGAAAGCAGGGCTGAGCAGGGAGACAGCGGAGGGCACAGCTGTGCTGTCTATCAGCTGCCTCCAGCCTACACAATCCCTGTGCCCATCTCACCCGTCCCCACCCACACTTCTGCCTGGGTTGGCCACCCTCACCGCCGCTACCATTGTCCCCACACTGTCAGCTGCTGTTTCTTGCCTCATTTTCCTTCCTGCCCCTGATAGGGCAAAAAAGGGGATGGGAAGCAGCTGCCTTGCCCAGCAACCTCCCTACCCTATAGGCTGGGACGGCCGGCGGCGGGTGGTTCAGAGCCCAGGCTTTACTGACAGACAGGCTGGGTTCCTTCCCCCGCTCTGGTCCTTAAGAGCTGGTGACCTCAGCAAGTTATGAGGCTTGTCTAATCCCTCAATTTCCTTGTCTGCACAATAGGGATAATCCGGCTGCTGAGAGGAAGGCATGAGACCACGCATGGTGAGCACTTGGCAACGTGCCTGGCAGGCAGCAAGTGGCTGATATGTCAGCTCCGATCGGGGCTGGCTTCGTGGGCATGTGGCCTATGCAGTCACACGGAGCCCCATGCTCGGAAGGGCCCCCGCTTGGTTCAATGCTCTATGTCACCATCCTCAAAGTCTAAATACTTTTTTTTTTTAAAGATTTTATTTATTTATTCATGAGAGACACACACACACACACAGAGGCAGAGACACAGGTAGAGGGAGAAGCAGGCTCCACGCAGGGAGCCCAATGCAGGACTCGATCCCAGTACCCTGGGATTGAGCTCTGAGCTGAAGGCAGATGCTCAACTGCTGAGTCACCCAGGTGCCCCTAAATACTTTTTTTAAAGTAAGCTCTATGCTCTATGTGGGGCTCAAACTCACGGCCCCAAGATCAAGTCGCATGCTCTACCAACTGAGCCAGTCAGTCGCTCCAAAACTCTTAAGAATTTTTGAACAAGGGGCTCTGCTAATTATGTAGTCAGTTCTGGCTATTACAGCATGTACTTAGAGTCTGCTGGCTGTGAAAGCAGGGAGGGGCTCAGCAGTCTGCAGGAGATGTGGGGGCACTGGAGGGCCCTGGGGACCCAGGAGAGACATTGAAGCACAGTGATGAACAACCCTGCCAGGTCGCCAGCAGTTAGTGTGAGGGGTAGTGAGGCTCCCGTACACTCTCGCTGGGTGCTGGGGCAGATGAGAGTGCCCTCTCCTCAGACAGCCAGGCCAACAGGCGGCCTCTGGAGCCCACCATTACCTTCCTCTTGCCACCATCCCCCCACCAAGGGTGAAGATGCCCAACATACCTCAGTGCCAACACCCGCCCATGTCCCTGGCTTTGATACGCTATATGCCCAGGTCATGATCAAACTCAGGAGCACGGGAGTTATGTCCAGAATCTCTACATGTGTGGGCTGTAAAAGTCCTATGTGATGGGAACCAGTGCTGCCCTGAAGCCCCTCAGTGTCTGGGTCCGGCTGAGTCCTGCTGTTCAGGCAGGGACTGGTACGGGAGTGACATAAAGGAATGTGTTAATTACTACTCTAGGTGGCCCAGCCCCAGGAAATAGAAAATATCTGCTCCTTCTATCTTCTTGATTTAAAATCCCAGGCTGGCATGTTTGGAAAGTAGTCTGGGGTGTCTGAGGCAGGGACTTGCAACTCTCAAGAGACATGGGGGCTCCTGAGAGCTGGGGGCTCCCCTAACATGATGCTAAGAAATGACCTCCTGGAGCTGCCATAACCCACGTAAGGGAGGCACATCTTATACCTGCTGACCATCTCCCCTTCTGGATCTGAGACCCCAGAGGGCGGGACCCAGCACAGTGAGGGCTGACCAGATGTTTGCAGACCTGGCCATTAGGACCACTGCACACCCTCCTCCCCATCCACCCCACATGGCCCCAGATCCTGCCTCAGCTTCCCCAGGCTCACCACCACAGCCCAGCTCTCTTCTGTTCCTGGGTCCACGTGTGAGTCTGAGGGTGGCCGAGTCTGGCAGGTGGGGCTGGGCCCTGGATGAGGCCCCTCTGCATCCGCCTCCGGCCACCTGTCCTGAATACTCACTCCCTTCCAGACAGCTGGAGAACAGCTTCTGGTAGGGGGGTGCGGGTGTGGGAAGGTTCTAAGGGAGCTAAGCCAAGGCTGAGGGGAGGCCCTTCTAGCTGATGGGGATGCTGAGTGTGCACTCATGGGGGTGGGGTGGGGGAAGGCACTTGGGAGAAGTGGGAATTGGGGGTGGGATCAGAGAATGGAATGTGGAGTTCATTCTCCTGGGGGCACAGCTGTTGCATATTCCTTATCTTAGGGCTCAATCCAGACTCCACCTCCTTCGCTGTTGCTGAGCTGGGGAAGGCAGATCTTGTGGGATACAGTCCTGCTCCCTGTGCTCACTACCTTAGGTTCCCACTGCTCCAAGCTGCTCAGATGGACAAGGAAAAATCAGGCCCCCCCAAGGAAATGCCAGCCCCACACTTCACTCTGTGCCCATCCACGGGTAACTGGAGCTTGAAAATGTGTCATCTAACGTTAAGATCCTCCCACAACTGCCATGACGACTTGAGTTAGCCACCCCAGAGTTGCCTCGGTATTTCAGTATTACTGGTGCCACAGGACTCAAAGGGTCAGCAGATAAGGCTGCTTTAGTCAGAACATGAGGCAGCGGTCATTCCCCAGGCCTCACCAGGATCTCCCCTGGGTTGTCACACCATATTCCTCATGCCAACTCTATACTTGGCATCTACTGGCTCCAAGGAGATACTACAAGAATAAGACTGATTTTTTAAAAGAGATTTTATTTATTAATTTGAGAGAGAGAGAGAGAGAGAGAACGTGCAGAAGCAGGGGGAAGAGGGAGAAACAGGCTCTTCACAGAGCCTGATTCGGGGCTTGATCCCAGGCCCCAGGGGTCATGACCTGAGCCAAAGGCAGACGCTTAACCAACTGAGCCACCCAAGAGCCCAATAAGACTGATTTTCTATATACTTATGGAAATACGACTCATGACCATAACATTGTTCATGTTATTACAGAACCAGAACATTTGGAAAAAAGGGGGAAAGTAGGGGGAAAAAAAACACACACAGTTCTACTGCCCCTAAAAACTACCAGTGCTAACACTTTAGTATATTTTCTTCCAGTCTCTTCTGTGTGTGTGTGTAAAATATATAGTTGCGATATATCATATGTAGAATTTTACATCCTGTTATCCTCCACATTACTGTATAAGTTTTCGTGGTATTACATATTTTTGCAATTGACTTTTTTTAAAAAAGATTTATTTATTTTAGAGAGAGAGAGTATGTGCGTGCACACATGGAGAGAAGCAGAGGGAGAATGAGAGAAAAACTTAAGCAGATTCCATGCTGAGCACAGAGCACAACATGGGGCTGGATCTCACAACCCTGAAATCATGACCTGAGCAAAAATCAAGAATCAGGTGCTTAATTGACTGAGCTACCCAGGCACCCTTGTGATTGAGTGTGCACGCTATTTTTAATGGCTATCTAATATTCTCTTTAATAGATACACCAGACTTTGCTTAATCATGCTCCATTGTGAGGCAAACTGCTTTCTGAAGGGAGAGTTTACCATGTGACAAGGCCACCAGCAGGGTAAGAAGATGCCCATTTAGGTCCACTATTGTGCAAGGACATACTCACTGTTAGACATTTTTTTTTTAAGATTTTATTTATTTGAGAGAGCGAGAGAGAGAGAGCACACGCACATGAGTGGCAGGGAAGAGCAGAGGGAGAAGGAGAAGGAGACTCCCAGCTGAGCAAGGGGCCTGATGCAGGACTTGATCCCAGGACTCGGGAATCATGACCTGAGCCAAAGGCACACCCTTAACGGACTGAGCCACGTAGGTGCCCCACAGACATCTTTTTTGTGAACAAGCCATGACACCTTTTGTAGACTCCTGTGGCTGTCAAGTATCCAGTCTTCTTTCCTACAGCACTACCGCTTCCTTTCGGGGGCATTTCCTCTTCCCTAGTACAAATCCAGGAGCCAGCCTGCCTACCTGCACCAGACACCAGAGGGGCTGGCCCATCCATTCCCACCCTGCCTGGCCAGGCATTGGTGACCGCTCAGTTGCTGGCATCTTCCTGCAGGGCCCTCTGCCCAGCCCTCAGGCACTTTATCAGTTTCTGTCCATTCCCAAACCTAGTCTTCCAGCTTGTTTGGCAAGTCTGAGTTCCCAGCCTTCTTCTAATAAATTCCTTTTGCCTCATACTGGACAATCTATTTCTGTTGCTTACAGAACTGTGAGAATACTAAGGGATACCTCGCCCACTTCATGTTTTTCCAATTGCAAGTCAGGACGCTTTACTGGATCATGAAGTCTTGAAGCTAATCACGACCAGCATTTAAAAAAAAAAAAAAATTAAACAACAGAATAAAATCTTGAAAGTACATATCTGGAGTAGGGTAAGTACTGCTTAATGGAACTTGTTTTATATACATATCCATGTGTGCTTGTATGTGTGGATATAAAATGGGTTAAAATGAAAACATTTCTAGGTTTGAAAAACATTGCCCTTATTGAACTTGGGTTACTTGAGAACAAAGAATGGAGCAATCTCTCCTAGATGTTTTTATATTTCTCCCCACATCTTTAGAACTCAGGAAAGCATACTCCCTTGCCAACAGCGTGGTATATTTCAAGGGTCCACCCACTATTTTCTCTCTCTTCATAGCTTGGTGTCTCCTCTTACCCTTTACTTAGTGATGCTTAACAGTAATGGATGTCTTTCCCTCTTGGTCTTTAAATTTCTCTTTAAGGGCACCACTATGCTACTAGCCACACAGGCTGAAACATTCTGGGGTGGCCCCGACTACTCTCATACACTCACTTACTGTGGGCACCCACTGTAGCCTAGTCGGAGAGAAGGAGGCACGTAAGCAGCAAACTATAACATACCTCATCTTAGAAGTATGCCAGGTGCCTGGCGGGGGAAGGGCAGAGCAATTTCACAGGGCAGATGATTATTCATACCTTCCTACCAAATAATTACTAAGTTCTGCTGCTTTTACCTTCAAAATATTTTGCCAAATCACCCCCCTTGTTTCCATTTCCATTGGCCTCACCCTAGTTTCAATCCTTGTTAGATTTTGTGTAGACTTTCTCTTGCCAGCTCTGTTCTACTGCTGCCCTAGAAGTTATCTTGAAACAATCTGATCATGGCACTTCCATGCTCAAAAGCTTTCAGTGGCCCCCTATTACCTACCAAAAAAGTCCAAATTCCCCAACCCAACGCTGTTGATTTGGCTTCTTCACTATTGCTCTATGTTCTACTAGGGCCACAGGTTTTGTTTTGTTTTAAAGACTTTATTTATTTTTTCATGAGAGACACAGAGAGAGAGGCAGAGACACAGGCAGAGGGAGAAGCAGGCTCCCTGCAGGAGCCAGACACGGGACTCAATCCCAGGACATCGGGATCATGGCCTGAGCCAAAGGCAATCACTGAGCCACCTAGGTGTCCCAAGGCCGCAGGTTTTAAACCAGTCCACAAGTTCTTCCTTTCCAACTACGTATCTGTCTGAGGCCAGATTTTCTTCATGTACATCAACCCAAACAACACCCTGCAATAGATTAAAGCAGAAACAGACATGATAATCTGGCTGTCTTCTACTAAGCCAGGCATTAAAGAGATTTGTAAAAAAGGTAAAACAAAGCCACAGTGCTCACTACTTTTTGATCATTTT
Source organism: Canis lupus baileyi (assembly GCF_048164855.1). NCBI lineage: Eukaryota > Metazoa > Chordata > Mammalia > Carnivora > Canidae > Canis > Canis lupus. The sequence goes on along the minus strand of NC_132844.1, from coordinate 61,887,223 downwards.
TTTAATCATTTAATAATAGTTATTATTTTATTAAAAATACGATGCTATGTTAACACACAATACTTTTTTACAGTTCCTCTAAAGAGATTCATATTCTTTAAATTTTGCATTTAAAATTAGAAGTTAGGGGATCCCTGGGTGGCGCAGCGGTTTGGCGCCTGCCTTTGGCCCAGGGCATGATCCTGGAGACCCGGGATCGAATCCCACGTCAGGCTCCCGGTGCGTGGAGCCTGCTTCTCCCTCTGCCTGTGTCTCTGCCTCTCTCTCTCTGTGACTATCATAAATAAAAATTTAAAAAAAAATTAGAAGTTAGGGAAGCCCAGGTGGCTCAGTGGTTTAGTGCCACCTTCAGCCCAGGGTGTGGTCCTGGAGACCTGGGATCGAGTCCTGCGTCAGGCTCCCTGCAGGGAGCCTGCTTCTCCCTCCGCCTGTGTCTCTGCCTCTCTCTCTGCATGTATCTCGTGAACAAATAAATCAAAAATCTTTAAAAAAAATTAAAGTTAGATGGGGCGCCTAGGTGTCTCAGTGGTTGAGCATCTGCCTTTGGCTCCCCGAAAGGAGCCTGCTTCTCCCTCTGCCTGCGTCTCTGCCCCTCTCTCTGTGTCTCTCATGAATAAATAAAGACATGAATTCATGTCTCTCATGAATAAATAAATCTCTAAAAAAATGAGAATAAAATAAATTAAAAGTTAAATGTCAATAGTCACAACCTTCAAAGACAAAAACTCGTTGGGATCCACAATAATTTTTTTTAAAGATTTTATTTATTTATTCACGATAGACATAGAGAGGCAGAGACACAGGCAGAGGGAGAAGCAGGTTCCATGCAGGGAGCCTGACATGGGACTCAATCCCGGGCCTTCAGGATCGCGCCCTGGGCCAAAGGCAGGCGCGCTAAACCGCTGAGCTACCCAGGGATCCCCGATCCACAGTTATTTTTTAAGGGTGGAATACCCTAGCCCTTTTCCTTCACTCATGTCTTAACCTCTCTGCTAGAGGTGTGTCTGTGTATGCTTTTGTGTGTGTGTGTGTTTTAAGATTTTATTTATTTATTTAGAGAGAAAGAGAAGGTGGGGCAGCGGTGGAAGAGGCAGAAGGAGATAGAAAATCCCAAGCAGACTCCCCGTTGAGCACAGAGCTGGATTCAGGGCTTGATCCCATAACCCTGAGATCATGACCTGAGCTGAAACTAAGGGTCAGATACTCAGCTGACTGAGCCACCCAGGCACCCTTGGAGTTTTTAAGCCATTAAAAAAACATGAAGTGGTATATTAAAAATAATTATTGTTATAAAAATAATTATAGAAATAGTCATTAATTATTTTAGAAAGAAGCAATAATGATATAAAGAGTAAGCCTAATGTCATAGAAATAGGAATCGAAAACCGATTTCTACAGTGCAGTTTTCAGTAAAAACAAAAAATGAAAATTCAGGTGTTTAGAAAAGTAAAAAAATATATATAAAAGCTATCACCATTTAAAATTGCTCAGGAAAAAAAAATTTGCTCAGGGGATCCCTGAGTGGCTCAGTGGTTTAGTGCCTGCCTTCAGCCCAGGGCGTGATCCTGGAGTCCCAGGATCGACTCCCACATCAGGCTTCCTGCATGGAGCCTGCTTCTCCCTCTGCCCCCCACCCCCCGCCCCATGAATAAATAAATTAAAATTTTTAAAAAGATGTTAAAAAATAGGGATCCCTGGGTGGCGCAGCGGTCCGGCGCCTGCCTTTGGCCCAGGGCGCGATCCTGGAGACCCGGGATCGAAACCCACGTCGGGCTCCCGGTGCATGGAGCCTGCTTCTCCCTCTGCCTGTGTCTCTGCCTCATTCTCTCTCTCTCTCTGTGACTATCACAAATAAATAAAAATTAAAAAAAAAAAATTAAAAAAAAGATGTTAAAAAATAATAAAATAAAATTGCTCCTGGGGCGCCTGGCTGGCTCAGCAACTCTTAAACTTGGGGTCATGGGTTCAAGTCCAATGTTAGGTGTAGATATTACTAAAAAATTCTTGAAAATAAAATAAAATTGCTCCTAAATAATTTCTCCTTAAGTCCACTTCTCTTTTCTCAAATGGCATCTTTGATAAGAAATTCCTGGTTAATCCATCCAAAAGCAAGTGCACCTTCCCCCAGATTCCCCCAGCTCTACCACTTAAACCCTTCCTCTGGCCCAGGGAGCCCACGAGAGCCCATGAGAGAATGCATATTGAATTCCTAAATGTGCCCATTTAACTATCACAAACTCAATTATGTTCACTGGAGGAGACACTAATCAACCACAGAAACTTAGATATTATTTATACAGTGTGGTATAACTCTAGCACAAACATCATGTTTAACCAAGGACTTGGCCATCTGTTCCGATGACAACGGGCCATCTTGGAGATTCTCTGAAATGGGGGAGAAAGCTCAAACTATGCATCTTATGTTCTATGAGCAATTTAATAAGTAAACTTAGAGTGATTCTGAGACGGATTTTGTTTCTCCACTGATCTTGAACCCAGCACCGCAGAAAATGTGACTCTGCTGTAAATGAGCAATGGACAAGACCTCTGTGCCTTACAGATGTTGTTGGAGGAATACACCAGGTGAGTGAGCCCAGGATCCAGACCTATGCAGCCCTGTCCTCTGGACAAGGTATGTGGCATGCTTCCTGGGCCAGGGCTGCTCCTTCTTTCTGGGTAGGGTATCTTGGGTGAAGTGTGCAGGTCCAGTGTTAGGACTCTGCTTAACTGCCAACTCCAGAGATGTACCCTCAGCCACTGCAACCCTACTAAAGCCTGAGTCTGGGGGAGAGAAAGGAAAAGAAAAGGACTTGAAGGGCTGGAGGAAAAACTTGTGTGCACCATCACCGCAAATGGGGCGGCTGTGGTCTGGCTGATTCATCCAGGGCTCCCGAGATAGGTCAGGGCCCCAGCCCCACCTAGCAGAGCTCATATCACCACCTCCCACTCCTGCTTCCTGGGTCTTGCATGACACCTGACCTGCCTGCTGGGGCAGGGCTGGGCCATCCTGGCTCCCTCCCTTCCTTGCTTGGCATAGGAGACAACCCTGAAGCTCCCACTAGGAGGATGGAGGCGGCTCTGGGCTTTCCTGGGGCAGTTGTACCCACACCATCATCACTCCTCACAGACGTGCACACACACAGATTCACCATCACACACAGAGGCAGTTTGGGGATCTACCAGCCTGCTCTATGTGTCTCAATGCTGTATTTAGGACAGTGCATCAACAGAACCTGGGGGCATCTCACACTCCCCCTGGTGGGTGGGCACACACACGCACAAGCATACGCAACGTGCAGGAAAAGTCTGACTCAGGTCAGAGCTCTTTCAGCCCCCAGGCTCTCAGGACTGACTAGCAATATGACCTTGGGCAAGTTACTTAATCTCTGTGCCTCAGTTTCTTCACCAGTAAAATAAAGGAACCTTGCAGGATTCTTGGGAAGAACAGAGGAGAAATGAGTTAAAAACATGTATATTTATTATAAACTTATCTGCAAATGGTGCATACTGTACGGAGGCGCTCACAACAGGGCCTGGCTATGGAACTATTGTGCAAAAGATATGCTATCACAATCTCCAACATGTTTACTGCCATGTGCCTGGGAAGAAATGAGGGTTCAGAGAAATCCACACAAGATTCCCAAAAGGAATGCCAAAAATGACTCCCAGAAGCTGTGTCAGAGGAAAGGCAGGGAAGAAGCAGGACTTTCTGAGGATGACCCAGGAGGCCTTAAGCTCACATCCAGGGGTAGTAAAGAGAGGGGTTTTTTGAGTTAGAACCCAAGAGGCTGGTCCTAAGCCAAAAAAGACTATTTCTTTGGAGACACAGAGATCCGAGAGAAAAATTCAGCCTGGTCCTAGAGGTGGATTCAAGTAAATTCCAAGAGAAGACAGAGGCTGCCTCCAGAACCAGCAGGTACCAGATGACTGGAGGGAAAAAGGGAGAGGGCTTGGGAAAAACTAGAATGTTCCACACCCTGGCCTATGCTCAGCTCCCCAGTCCATCTGAGAGTCTATAACCCCAAGATCCTCTCTCACTGTGATGAAAATAGATTGCACATGTGAACAGCCTCCAAGTCTGTGGTTCTGCAATAGATACTGTTTAAAGAAAAGGGAATGGAGCTGGAAGGAAGGGGAAACACAGACTTGACTCTCGGGGGCCTGGTGTTGGGAGGAAGCAAGCCTCCCTCCCCTTCATAATCCCAAATCAGCCTGCGACAGCCACTTGCTAGAGAGGAATAAACTCTCCCCTGGGTCTTATCCAGACTGGATTCCTCAGCCCCCAGGAGTAAGCTTAGGAAAGAGTGTTGGAAGGATAGATGCCTTCCTGGGGACAGGCAGCCCAGGGCCCTCTGTGCCCCCATCCTCCCCGCCCCGACCGGCCCCCCCTTCCAGAGCCTCCAACACTTCCAGCTGGAGCCTAAGCTGGAGGCCGAGGTCTGCATGTGAGGCCCTGCTCCTGCTTCCTTTCCCAGAACTCAGGGCCCCCAGGGGAAGGGCAGGAGGAGCAGCCTGGAGGGAAGAGAACAGAGGACAGGAGGGAGGGCGAGTTGGAGCACTCGAAGCTGGGGCCCGAACTGGGAGTTTCTGGGACAGTCCCAATTTCAAGTATTTTGTCCAACTGTCTGACCACAGGCCAGAACTCATGGGCTGGTATTTATTTTAGACAAAAGGACGAAACGGAGTCATAGGTAGGATGGTAAGGAAAGAAACCAGGGTTGCCTCTTGGTTCGGGGAAGGCCCCCGTGCCCACTCCAAGCAGCTCTGGCTGGAAGACGGTTAGGACCATGACAGGACAGTGGAGGCATTGCTTCTAAGGACTCATGACCCGTTTGGCACTTGGCAGGGCTTTGTGTGCATGAATCTCATGCACCTCGTACAGAGGGTGGACTCTGAAGCCTCAGCCCCTTCCTCTGTGTAACCACATTGTGCCTTGGTGTCCTTGTCTGTGAAGACATAACAACAGTGCCTCCCTTGCGAGAATGCTGTGAGGACAGAAAAGATAACACTTGTTTTACAGTAAGCATTCAAGGAAGATCGGCCCTGACTAATCTCCACAATGACCCGGTGAGGTAGGGACTACTTACACCCACTTGACAGGTGAGGAAACTCAGTTTCACACAAGCAGGAAGGAACCAAGCTAGGACTCAAACCAGAGTGGTTTGTCTACTGGGCATCGGCTCTCTTGACCACTCCATGAGAGAAAGCATGAATTAGTGGTTTTATGTGCAGACTCTACAGCCAAACAGCCAAGTCCGACTTCCAGCTCAGCCACTGACCAGCTGTGTGAAAGGAAGCTAGCTGCTTAACCCTTGGTGCTTTGGTTTGCTCATCCTGGAGATCTGGGATCGAGTCCCATGTCGGCTCCCTGCACGGAGCCTGCTTCTCCCTCTGCCTGTGTCTCAGCCTCTCTCTCTCTCTCCGTGTCTCTCATGAATAAATAAAATCTTAAAAAAAAAAAAAAAGAAGAAGAAGAAGAAGTAAACACGAGTTAGGAAATGTCTGGAGCACAGTTAGGGCCGCTTTCTCGGGCCTGCCTTCCAGGGCGCCCTCTGGTGGTCTGGCTTGTAACCGCACCCTCCTTCCTGCTCTTGTTGGGCCTTGCCCGTCCATGGTGGGGCCTCTGCAGCTCCTCACACTTCTTTTTTTAAAGATTTTATTTATTTATTCATGAGAGATACACAGAGAGAGGCAGAGACACAGGCAGAGGGAGAAGCAGGCTCCCAGCGGGGAGCCCGATGTGGGATGCAATCCCAGAACCCTGGGATCATGACCTGAGCCAAGGCAGATGCTCAACCACTGAGCCACCCAGGCGACCTGCTCCACACCCTTCTAAGGGTCTTGATGGGGCACCAAGCAACCCCTCTCCTACCCCTCACTCCGAGACAATGCTTGGGCCTCTGCTGTCTCACCTCAGGAGTGGCTGTCTCGGGGGAACTTCAACCAGGGTAGGAGAAGTGCCCGCTGAGGGCAAAGGAGCTGCAGGTTTTGAGGGCCCTCAATGGAGATGACACGGTATTATGTGTCATGCCTTCGAAGGGTACGAAAGGCCATGCCTACAAGGGCTGCTGGTCTGGCCCTCTGCTCCCAATACACCGGGCCTTCTGTCTCAAGGGCAAAGGAAGGTCAGGGATGGGGAAAAGAGAGTGTGGGTGGGAGGGGCCCCAGCGGGAAGGAGGGGCCCCAGGGTCTGGGACCTAAGAGATCATTTTATGGCGGTTGTACTTGGTCAAAAGTGGCTCCCTGAGCTCTGGTGTAGATAGCTGGGGATGGGTGGGGCAGGGGCCCCATGAAACCGGCTGGCAGCTGAACGACCAGATGGTGCTCTCCACCCAATCCTGCAGTCCCGGGGCAACACACTGGGCAACAGCCCCACCTGGTGGACAGACGAGGATCGCTATGGGCCGGGGAGCACAAGGAGCAATGGGATGACCCGGAAAGGGGAAACAGGTGAATAATCACATGGGACGGTTTAGAGGTGGAAGGGGCTTTGAGGTCTTTCAACGAGCAGAAGCCCCTCCTAAGCATGTGCTCTAGACTCCCTTAGACGAAGAATTCACTTCTTCAGACGGGGATTAGGCAACCGTTTGTTAGAAAGTTCTCATGCTATTTCGGAGATCTGCCCCCCACCGGTCTGTCCCCTGGCCCCCTATCTGGCCCACTTCGTGTGGGCTTCCAAAAGCAACCTTCCAAACATTTGAACACAGCTATAATATCCTTCCTAAATCTTCTCCCCATTTGCTTCAACTGTTTGGAGTTTGACGCCCCTTGTTCACCCACTGCTTTTCTCCACTTGATCCTTTTCTAATATATTAAGTTCCAAGGAATCCTTTCCAATTCTCTACATAAGCCACCCCAACCCTAGCAACATCATTTTAAAAACATCTTTGGATCTCAACCTCCTACTCTTCAGGATCTAATATGATATAATACTGTTTGGGCCTGATCTATGTTAATGCTCTGATTTGGGGGCTAATTTAAATTGTCAAGAGCACAGGCTCTGAAGTCAAATTCACCAGTGTTCAAATCTGGGCTCTGCCACTTACTAGCTGTGTGACTTCAGGTAAGTTTATTAGCCTTTCTGGGTTTGTTTCCCTATCTATAAATTGGAGATGGGGGTATTCACAACCGGGCATTGTGAGTATCAGATGAGATAAGGCAAGTGAAACACTTAGGACAGCTCCTGGCAGCATCAGTCAGCTCCTAAGTGACCATTATAAATTATAAGCACATTCTTCTGAGTTTCAGGCAAGAGGGGGTGCTTTGAGGGAGAGGAGAAAAGAAGACCTTCTGGAGTTAACTGGCCTTTCCCAAGCAGTGTGAATGCCAGGTGAAATCCAATAAAAGGGTACCTAGCTCTGGTCTCATTTCCAGTGGTGTCTCAGGACAGCCAGGTCACCCTCCCCACCCCCACCCCAACCACCATCACTGTAATGGGGCAGGTCTTGACAGCTCTTTGAAACTCAGAGGGTTTAAAATTTAAATGTCTTTGAGGGTAAGAAAAACACACCAAAATAAACATACCTCCTGCTGAACGGAGAAAGGGAAACTTGGCAGGCACCCCAGAACTTTCCCCACCCCCAGCCCTCCCTAAACTTCCTCTTGTGGTTTCTCAAGAGCACAACCTGTTCTCCCCAGCCAAGAAAACGCCTGGGGCAGGGGGCTGGGGCAAGCCAAGGGTTCCACCCCACCCCACCCTATGACAAGGGAGGAAAGTATGTGTGGCAGAAAGGTGGCCTGGAGGTCTATTTAGTTCAGAATTTCACAACCGGCTTACCTGTTATCTTGGTGTGGCCACCCTCTAAACCCTCAACTGCCAGCATCAACACCCATCCCTCCCCCAACCTATGCCTCTCTCTCAAAGACAGATGCATGGAGGTGATTTGACCGCAGGCAGAGGGGGACCGCTCCAGGCCTCCCCAGATCTGTGCAGAGGACTCTTGTGAAAAAACCTAGAATTTCAGGAAGGTAATGGAAAAGTGGCTGGAATCCCGGGAACCTCTGCCCTGTGGCCTGGCTCACATCAGGGGCAAGGGCCCAGCCTGCCTGGAGGGATGGAGTCAGAGACACACATGCAGCTTTGGGATGCAGCAGCTGTGGGCAAGAGAGGTGAACATCTTAAGATGGTTTCCACTACTGGACCATCTTCCTTACTCAGCTACCAGGTTGGACTGTTCCTCTTGGAATCTAAAATATGAAAGTCTCTGCTATTCCTAAAGATTCCCACCAAATGAGGTGTCTTAGTCTCACACATTCCCGGATTCTGGCACATTACAACCATGTTGCCTTCTTTCTTGCAACCTTAGTTTGTTCCTCTTGATGAGTGAGGCTTATTCAAGAAAACACACTAATACACACACAGCCTGAAGGGAAGGATATAACTCAGTGCAGTCCCTACAAGCTTACTCAAGACCTGTTGAGGCTCCATGTAAACCGTTACCAGCACCCACACTCAGCTAAAAGGTTTCTCTCCTCTCTACTACCCAAGACACAGGACCTTTTGGAAACTCCTAAGTCCCTAACTCAAGTGGACATTCTACATGGTCAATCAGAGAAGCAGGGTAGTCTAGTGATCAAGAACAGGGCCTCCCAGGTCAAGTGCCCTGGGTTTCAATCTCAGCTCTGCCATTTATTTCTGGTGTACTCTTTAGAAAAATAACTTAACGCCTCTGTGCCTAGGTTTTCCCGTCTATACAATGGAGATGATCCTAGTGCTGACCTCATAGGACTTAGGGAAGGTTTTTTTTTTAGATTTTATTTATTTATTTAAGATATTATTTATTTATTTGACAGGGAGAGAGCACAAGCGGAGGGAGCAGCAGGCAGAGGGAGAAGGAGAAATAGGTTCCGCATGGAGCAGGGAGCCAGATGTGGGGTTCAATCCTAGGACTCTGGGATCATGACCTAAGCCAAAGGCAGAAGCTTAACTGACTGAGCTACTCAGGTGCCCCACTTACGGAGGTTAAATGAGACACTATACCCCAAACATTTAGAACAGTGCCTGACAGTACTATATAAGCATTAGCTGGTATTCTGAACCCTTGAGGGAAGGAAGGAAAAAAGAGGAAGCACTAAAGACCAAGGTAGTCATGGCCTCAAGGACTAGGATCTTGCTGGAATTCTCAGAGATACCTTTGATTGGAAATTCCAGGCAGAGTAGAAGCTCTGACTTGTTTATGTCCCCAACATCTAGCCTGTGCAGGAGATATAGCCATAGCTAATGGATGGTGAATAAATTCATCTAATGTTGTATCAATCATCTCTCCAGGGAGCCGAGGAATTGAAAAAGCAGAAGATTCTGCAGGAACACAATGAGAGATCTAGTTGTCTTCACCTATGTCTGGTCCCCAAGAGAACCGAGGAGGGTGGCATTGAGAAAACAGTGGAAACAGTCTTAAGGCCCAAGGATGAGGAATGGGTACCCCAACATTGTGTGGATGGTCACATAACCCTCAAGTGGACTCCCAGCTGCATGCAGCTGTGAATTTTTGGATTCTTAGGGACCAGCCCAGAAACTTGCCTTTCCCTGAATTTATCCTGCTCATTCCCCCCTCTTCTTCATGCCTAGATAGTAGGTTAAAGAGAGCAGGAACGCTATCTGGGTCCTCAATGTATTCCAATGCCAACCCCACAGTCAGGGTTCAGTACAGGTCTGCAGAATGAACAAGTGGCCCCCAAAGTCCTCCTACCACTTCTCTGCCTGGTGACTATCCATCACCTAGAATCCAACTCCAAAGTCCTCTTCTCTCCTGAGTCTTCCTCGCCAGCCCAACTTGGTGCTTTATGTCTGTTGTTTTCTGTGACCCACACCAGTGGTAGTTGAATAACATCATCGTACCCTCAGCATCCCATAAATCCCAGACACATAGTAGGGGCTCAATGTTTGCAGATGAAATCATTATGCTCCCTTAGTAACAACAACCAATTTCTTCAGTTACTCTTCTTGGCAGTACATTAAAAGATGCAGAAGAGGCTTGTGTGCACATCAGACACCACAGGGACACTGAGGCGTCCCTTCTTCCAGGCGCTTCCTCTGACCTAATCCTTCTGCCCACATCGGTTCTGCCTTCCTACTCACCTCCCATTGCTATCTCTGAGGTATGAAGAACGACGACAACCCAGGGAGGCCACTGGGCTTCTGGGTCAGCTGGGAGAGGGGCTGTGGGGACAGGGCTCAGGGCTTTGGGGGCGTCTCTGCTCTTCACCTACGTGCAAAAGTGAGCCAAGCTTTAGGGGACAATGGGGAGGTGATGAGGACGCAGTGACCCCCTTAACCGACCCCCTTCCGACCCTACCCCGGGCGTCCAGCCTGAGCTTGGAGGCACCCCAGCGAAGGGTGGAGAGGCTGACACCCCAGCCATCAAGCCTACCTCCAGAGCAGGTGAGCCCCCCGGAGCACCGACTGTGGCCTCATCGTCCCGCCGCCTCGGACTTGCCTCTGGGGAGGGGGGCGTCGCCACCGCCTCGAGCCGAGCCGAGCCGAGGGGCGTGCGCTCCTCCTCCGGGCGCCCCAACACAAACAGTCTCCACCCCCGCAGGCGCCGCGTGTTTACAAAGTCCGCGCCGCGCCGCGGATCCCGAGTTTAAAGCTGGGCAGGAAGTGGGGAAGAGGGGGCGGGGGAGACAAAGGGGCTGGGTGCTCGGCGCCGCTAGTGTGGGCCCCGACTCCTCCCCCGGCCGCCCGCGGTTGGCCCCGCAGACCCCGGCCCACGTGCCCGGGCGAGGGGGCGGGGCACGCCCCGGGCTCAGGTGCGCCTGCGGGGCCCGGGCCGCGCGGGTTCCCAGAGTCTGGCCCGCGGGGCGCTCGCCAGGCGATCGCGCGTCGCGCAGGAAATAAACAACTTCAGGTGCTGGGTCTTGACCTCCGGCTCTGCTTCTGGCACGTGCCCGAGATCCTCTGCGGGTATTAGCTTATTTTCTTCTCTAGCAATCCCACCCCTGTTCCACACACACACAAAGGAAACTGAGGCACAGTGCGGTTAGGTAACGTGCCCGAAGCCTCACAGCCTGCGATGTTAGGATTCAAACCCGGCGTGCGCGCCCTCCCAGGCACCCGCAAACGGAACTGAAGGAGGGGCAGTGGGGGTCCCCGGTCCCGGCAAGGAGAACCCCCGTCCAGGGCGGCTGATGAGCGAGTGAGACGCAGAAAACCACAGGCACCGCGGGGTCGCAACGCCTCGGGACTGAGGCGGGCCCCGGACAGCTTCTTGCCGCCCGCGCACATCGCTGCGGATCGAGGGCGAGAAGGCAGCGGGATGCAGCGGAAGACCTGGGCTAGCGGGTCTAGGCTCGAGGGGCAGGTGGACGTTGGCGGGCTGCGGGGCCGGTGCGCGCAGAGTAAGGTTTCCCAAAATTACTCGCTCAGGATAATCACCTGCAGAGCTTCACAACACAGAGTCCCAGGCCCCGTCCCCAGAGAGGGAGCCCCTGGGACCGAGCGGGACGCAGCCAAAGGTGTTGCTAACAACAGGCAAGTTTGGAGCGCCCCAGGGATGTGCTCTGCGGGAGAAACGATCTCCTCTAGAAACAGGTGCGAAACCCGAGGGCGCATCTTCCTAGCCGATTCCGAGGCACACCGGGGCCCCAAGAACCTACCACTCACTGTAGGTCACGTGAGCCGGGATCCTCAAACACCGCCGCCCCCCCCGCCCCCCGCAACCCGCCTGGGCTTAGGAGAGCTCCTAGGGGTGCGCGCCGCCCCGCCCCCTCCCCGCCTCTCCCCGCCCCTCCCCGCTCGGGGACTACAAGTCCCATCCTGCCCTGCGCTCGCGCACAGTACGCCAGAGCAAGATGGCCGACACGGCGGCCACTGCCGGGGCCGGTGGCTCCGGAACGGTAAGGGCGGGAGGCGCGGGGCGGAAGCCGAGAGAGCCTGGGCATTCTGCAACTTCCCCCTAGTGTGGGCAACAAGCTCGCAGCCAGAAATCCAGCCCCACCATGAGCTCCGGGTGGAGGAGCGTCTTTCAGGCCGTAAATGCCCCCCTCCTCGGGACTTGGCTGCGGCCTCCTGAGTTGGCGGACCGGTGTACTGATTGGCTCCTCCGCTGTTGGGGGTTGGGAACCCGGAACACCTCCTGATTGGCTCGGGGAGACCGGCTTCGCCTTCTTATTGGCCAGCCTGAGTTAGGAGGGATTCCCGTTTCAGAATAATTTAGCTTTCCTACTTTTCTGAGCGGTTGCCCTTTGCCTTCCTATGCCCGGCATCGTGTGGTGCTGTTTTAATTTTTCTTTGTAGTGACAGAGTGTGGAGATGCGAGGAACAAGAGAAAGGCCTTTTTTTTTTAAATTTTTTCTGGGAAATGGATGTGAATTCAATCCCATCATGCATGTTTTTTCAGCTATATATTTTGATAATATGCTAAAAAAGTAAGAAAACTTATTAGATTCATAAGTTTTAGGTAGCTCCTTAGGATTTAGAACCCCTTGGGTACTCGATGATTACTCAGTTGGCCAGGATTTATAAATCTTAACACCAGGGGCTACCGTATTTTATTAAGCACTGATAAATACATATTTAGCGAAAGAACTTTTGCTTGCCATTGACGATATGTGAACTGTTGGATTGCATTCTTGTCCTGTGGGTGAATTAATTTTTTTTAATGGGGTGCTGATTCGCAGAGATCAGGAAGTAAACAATCCACTAACCCTGCTGATAACTACCATCTGGCCCGGAGGCGAACCCTTCAAGTGGTCGTGAGCTCCTTGTTGACAGAGGCAGGGTTCGAGAGTGCTGAAAAAGCATCCGTGGAAACATTGACAGAGATGCTGCAGAGCTGTAAGTACCAGGAAACAATAGCTCCTTTTCGAGTCAACCAAACATCTGTGCTGTGTCTTGCACTCTGATAGTGTTAAAGATAGGAAAAAGAACAGCATAGTAAAGTGACTTTCAGGCTTTAGAATCAGATGGACGTGGGTGTAAGTCATCGCTCTGCCACTTAATAGCTTGAACAAGTTGCTAAACCTCCTGAACCTCAATTTCCTTATTTGTGAAGTAGGACAATAATTTGTATCTCCTGGAGTTGTGAGGATAAGTGAGGTGCATGTGTAAGACACTTGATATTAGGAACCTGGTAACCTCTTGATGGTTTATAAGTGCTGTTGTTGCTGCTTGTTCTCTATATTCCAGGAAGTTATAGTTTTGTTGCAGAGTCATGATCAAGTCCCATGAATAGATGCTATATATTGGATAATCAAATGCTATAGTATGTGATACAAAGAGGGAGAGTAAATAAGTTTTATAGAACGGAAAAAAAAATGCTTAAGAGGAAACACATTGAGTTGGAGAAGCCTAGAATGGTCTCACACAGGCTTTTCTGCATATACAGTGTATTTCCCTGCTTGGGTTTTATTAGTGGTGGTGGCAGTGGCAGCATGGCAGGGTGGTGGAAAGTAGAATGGGATGAGAGATGGGCTTACTTAACTTGTCTTTTGAGGGATCAACACAAATCAAAGTGAGAGAAAGCTTTAGGCAGGGGGGAGATTAACTGCAATGCAGGCCAAATAAAGAATTGACTGACTCAGTGGGGACCTCTGGAGCACCTGTACTTCAGAGTACACCACATCAGGCTGAAAGGGCCTTGCATTTGTACTCAGTTCTTGATCGGACACTCGATGTGGGCTGCCCCAGGAAGGACGTGGTCTGAGGTGAGGTGGCTCTCTGCAGCTGGTGTTTGGAACTTTTATTTTTTTATTTTTTATTATTATTATTTTTTGTTTGGAACTTTTAAATACCAAATGTTTTCCTAAAGCAATGATCTCAAATGTTTTGATCTTAGAACCTATTTAGACTCTTTTTTTTTTTTTTTTTAGACTCTTAAATATTGAGGATCCTGAGGAGTTTTGTCTACATGGGCTTTATATAGAGCGATTTTTGCCACATTAGAAAATAAAATTGAAAAAAAAAAAAAAAGAAAGAAAGAAAAGAAAATTGAGGACAGCCCGTGTGGCTCAGCAGTTTAGTGCCGCCTTCAGCCCAGGGCCTGATCCTGGGGACCTAGGATCGAGTCCCACATTGGGCTCCCTGCATGGAGCTTGCTTCTCCCTCTGCCTATGTCTCTGCCTCTCTCTCTGTGTGTGTGTCTCTCATGAATAAATAAATAAAATCTTTAAAAAAAAGAAAAAGAAAATTGAAAAAAATTAAATATAAACATATATGAGTCCACATTCTATTATCCCTCAGAGCCATGATATCATCATAGCCCATGTAACCTCTGGAAAACTACATGAGACAATGAGTTAAAAAGTCAAAGAATGTCTTCACTTAATTATAAACATAGTTTTGGTCTGTGGACTCTGGAAAGGATCTCAGGGCTGCCTGAGGACTCCCAGGCCCCACTTTGAGAACTTTTGTCCTCAAAGAACGGACTAATAGTTCCCAACAGAATTCAGTTTTTGAAAAATTCTTGGAATTCAGAGTTTAAAGATCCTCATGATTAAGGCAATTATTTCTGATACCACTGGACAAAAGGCCTTTTTTCTCTCAGAAGAAATAGTTGCCACCAAGCGGGATGGAGCTGAGATAGTTGTGTTGGAAAGCTGTGAATATTGAAACTAAAAGGCTTGAAAATGGCATAAAAGTCTGCCACTCCAAGGCACCTAAGTGGTTCAGAGGTTGAGCATCAACTTTTGGCTCAGGTCGTGATCCCAGGATCCTGGGATCAAGTCCCACATCGTGCTACCCACAGGGAGCCTGCTTCTCCCTCTGCCTGTGTCTCTGCCTTTCTCTGTGTCTCTCATGAATAAATAAATAAACAAAATCTTTAAAAAAAAAAAAAAAGTGCCACTTCATTCCAAGGAATACCAAGGATAGATGGCTTAGGCTGAGGTCTTGCTCAGGCTTGAGCAGCTCCATGTTGTTAAGAGCTCTGGGTATCAAAGTTTTAGGATTTGTGTTAGTTATAAGCATGAGGCAGAGTTTTTGTGCTTATTGCCTACAGTCGCTTGGTTTCTAGGGACTCCAATCTTAAACTGGGTTCAGAGCAAAGTCTCTGAATACTATTTTCTACATTTCTTATACATGTCCTTTGAAATCCTAGGACCTACTAAGAAAAGAAAGAAAAAAGCCAAATGGGTGAAGATACTTTAACTGACACTTGGCTTATTTCTAAGACATTCTATACCAGGATTCTAATTAAATTTTTCCCACAGTAAACAGATGCTGCCCACCATTTTCCTGTATGGGAGCCAGTACTAGTGACTTGCCCAGGGTAGCAACGAGTTGATGGTGGGTCTTGGTGAGTTGGTGGTGGGTCTTCAGTTTGACACCCTTCCCTCTCAGTCACCACTTGCTCTTAACTTCTGAACCATTAGGGCCTCTAGAGCAGGAGATCCTTACATTTGGGGGCTCCTTTTGCGTCTGGTGAAATCTGTGGACCTATCCTCAGAAAAACGCTTTTCTGTATGTAAAATTCAGCAGTTTCAGAGCTTCATACCTCCTCTTTCCCTGAAGAACTTTTTTTTTTTTTTTTAAGATTTTATTTATTCATTCATGAGAGACAGAGACAGAGAGAGAGGCAGAAGGAGAAGCAGGCTCCATGCAGGGAGCCCGATGCGGGACTCGATCCTAGGACCCCAGGATCACGCCCCAGGCCGAAAGCAGGCGCCAGACCGCTGAGCCACCCAAGGATCCCCTACCTGAAGAACTTTGGCAAAACTTTTTTTTAAAGATTTTATTCTTAACTAATCTCTACTCCCAACATGGGGCTTGAACTTAGAACCCCCGGATCAAGAATCGCATGTTCCACCTGCTGAACCATCCAGGCACCCCAATAACTTTTTTTAAAAAGATATTTATTTATTCATGAGAGACACAGAGAGAGAGGCAGAGACAAAGGCAGAGGGAAAAGCAGGCTCCATGCAGGGAGCCCAATGTGGGAGTCAATCCCGGGACTCCAGGATCACGCCCTGGGCCAAAGGCAGGCGCTAAACCACTGAGCCACCCAGGGATCACACACACACCCCAATAACTCTTACATAGGAGTTCGGCTTCAGGCCGAAGAAACAAAAACTTGTTCAGTGGCATTAAATACAGTCACAATATTTTTCTTTTAAAGATTTTATTTATTTGACAGAGAGCATAAGCAGGGGAAGCAGCAGAGGGAGAGGGAGAAGCAGGCTTTCAGCTGAGCAGGGAGCTTGATGCGGGCTTGATCCTAGGACCTTGGGATCAGGACCTGAGCTGAAAGCAGACATTTAACTGACTGACCCATCTAGGTGCCCCTATATTCACAATATTGAATACTGTTAATAGTAGCCATTTCCAGAACTTTTTCTTCATCTAAACAGAAACACTGTATCCATAATGCTAATTCTCCATCCACCACCACCACCCCCCCAAGCTCCTAGTAACCTCTAATCCACTTTTTGTCCCTATCAATTTTCTTTTTTCTTGGTGCCTGAAATATAAGTGGCATCTGAAAATATTTGACTTTCTGTGGCTGACTTATTTCACTTGGGGTAACATTTTCAAAGTTTGTCCCTGTTGTAGCCTGTATCAGAATTTCATTCCTTTTGAAGGCTGGATCACATTCCATCGTATGTGCAGACCACATTTTGTTTAGCCATTCATCTGTTGATGAGCACTGGCTTGTTCCCACCTTTGCTATTGTGAATAATACTGCAGTGAACATTGGTGTGCAATGATCTGTTTTCAGTTCACTTGGGTATATTTCTAGGAGCAGAATTGCTGGCTCTTACGTTAATAATTCTATACTTTGCTCTTTGGGAACTGAGAATAAGACATTATGCCTTTGACCCTTTTCTAGACATTTCAGAAATTGGGAGGAGTGCCAAGTCCTACTGTGAGCACACAGCCAGGACACAGCCCACACTGTCAGATATCGTGGTCACACTTGTCGAGATGGGTGAGTACACCCCCAGTTTCCAAACCTCTGGTGTGGCTAAAGTGGAGTTCTGAGAGAAAGAATAGTCTCCAAGAGTCAGCCACATCCACTGAATGTTCTTGAGTTCCCTTGTGAGTCTCCAGGTTTGCTTTTAGCTGGAGAGAGGGTTCCCTGAAAGGGGGCTCCTCTGAACCCATTGAAGAGACCTCCTACTTTCCTGTTGGGGGATTGATTCTGCTGGAGCTGCTTTTGAGTGGCAGCAGAGCCCTCGAGCTGGGGGTTCAAACTCTTTAGCTGCAGTATTACTCCCCACTCCGTGTTTGATTGCCAGTTGTCTGGGCAGTGTGATTCTTGCTCTCCTGTTTCTTAGGTTTCAATGTGGACACTCTCCCTGCTTATGCAAAGCGGTCTCAGAGGATGGTCATCACTGCCCGTAAGTGACTTTGAACTGAGGCAACTAAGTAAGCACTCAACTAATAGTTGTGGGATGAATGCACATTGAATAGGGCTGGGATGGGTTTGTAGCTCCTTCCCATTGTGGGCTACCTGCAATATGATCTTCATTTAGGTTAATAGGATGGGGGTGTGAAGTTTAGTTACCAGAGAGGTAACCCATGTCTGAGGTATTGCTGTGGCTCCTGTGCTTCAGTCCCAGAAGAGGACTGTTTGAAAAATGTGAAAGGCCTCAGTCTTCAGTCAAGTAACCTATGGCCTGTAGGTCTAATGTGGCCTACTGCCTGTTTATGTAAATAACATTTTATTGGAACACAGCCATATTTACCTGTTATCCATGGTGGCTTTCATGTTATAATGGCAGAGTTAAGTGGTTGTGACAGACTGTATAGCTGGCAAAACCTGAAATATTTACTCTGTCCCTTGACACAAAAAGTTTGATGACCTCTGCCTTTGATAAACTGAGGCCATAAACTTGACTTGGGAGTACCTAGTTGTTGCTTGTAGGACCTTGGGGAGAATATACTAGATTTTTTTCTCAGCACTCTTTTCACGCTGGCACCTTTTTAAGAAATTCTCTCGGGGTAGCATTGGAAAGGGCTATTTTTAATCCCTCCTTATTTCCCTTAGCCCACACTGACCTACCCTGCCTCGCTCAGTGTTTGTCATCTGGGTTCTGTGGAAAAAAAGACTACTAGCCCACTCAATTTCCTTAGCTCCTTGGCATGCTCCCCTATGTAGTTACCTTGTCACAGCCCCCCATTCACCTACCTGAGAAGCATGCAGGCAGATGGTGGTATGTGGTACTGGCCCCCTAGGTCATCCAACAGGGCCGAGCATTACAGGATGACCTCCTCAGGTCCTCAAACCATTAAAGGATCTTTATTGATAGAAATACAAAGTGCTTGTACAGAGAACATGGAGGTCTGGCATTTACTTCAAGGAAAGGAGGGAAGGGGTAGAGACCCACAGCCTTGGATGTAGGAGTAACAGGTTGTAACTCTGTTGCAGCTCCAGTGACCAACCAGCCGGTGACCCCCAAGGCCCTCACTGCTGGCCAGAACCGACCCCACCCGCCACACATCCCCAGCCACTTCCCTGAGTTCCCTGACCCCCACACCTATATCAAAACTCCGGTGAGTGATGGGGCCACACTGGGGGCTGTGAGTAATGCAAAAGTATTCAGTTCCTACCAACTGTCAGACTCGAGTCCAAAAGTTTGTTGGTAAAAGAGTGGTTCAGAACTCAGAATTTCTGTCCTCATTGATACACAATCTGGTAGAGGAGGCTTATGTTTTCCATGGTTCAGATGTATTCTCGGTTTGCCAGACTAGCAGTTTCACCTTCCCTGGGGAAGATGTGGTGTGCCCAGGGGTTTTCCACACTTCCTTTGTCCTCCCCTCCACCCCATGTACTGGTGCAAATGTGGCCATCAGGCAGGCTGTTGGGGCAAGTCCTCTAGGACATTTGTGCATACCTCAGGAATAGATGGTCACCCACCATTGCAACACAGCCATTGTCCTTGACCAGTGGGCTCTGTGTTAGTGTCCTAGGGCTGCCTGCTGTAACAAAGTGCTACAAACTAGGTGGCCTCGAACAACAGAAATGTACTGAATAAACAAATAATCTTTAAAAAGGTTATATTTATTTGGGAGAGAGAGTGAAAGAGAGAGAGCACAAGTGAAGGAAAGGAACAGAGGGAAAGGGAAAAGCAGAATCATCACTAAGCAGGGAGCCCGATGTGTGTCTCAATCCTGGGAGTCTGGGATCATGACCTGAGCCAAAGGCAGATGCTTAGCTGACTGAGCTGCCCAGGCACCCTTTGTAAAACTTTTCTATTACATTTCCAGATTCTTGAAGGTCAAACAATTGTCTTTTTCTTTTTTTTTAAGATTTTATTTATTTATTCATGAGAGACACAGAGAGAAGCAGAGACATAGGCAGAGGGAGAAGCAGGCTCCCTGCAGGGAGCCCGATGTGAGACTCGATTCCGGGACTCCGGGATCATGCCCTGAGCTGAAGGCAGATGCTCAACCACTGAGCCACCCAGGCATCTCAAACAGTTGTCCTAAAAATAATTATAAGATCTTGCATTTTAATGTTTTTGACAAGTATAAATCCAATCCACCTAAATTCACAATCACCTAAATTTTTTATTTGGGTAAGATTTTTTTTTTTTTTTTAAAGATTTTATTTATTTATTCATGATAGTCACACAGAGAGAGACAGAGAGGCAGAGACACAGGCAGAGGGAGAAGCAGGCTTCATGCTGGGAGCCCGACGTGGGATTCGATCCCGGGTCTCCAGGATCGCGCCCCGGGCCAAAGGCAGGCGCCAAACCGCTGCGCCACCCAGGGATCCCTGGGTAAGATTTTAATTAGCAATAATCATGCTCAGATAAACCCCATTGGCTACGATACTGCCACTGTGCAAAGCTTATTTGGAAAAGATTTTAAACATGTCTGAAAATCCTGTTTCTGTGTTTAAGTATAGATAGGGGAACTTACATTTAGGTGACACATTTGAATTAACATTAAAAACAGTGGGAATATTTCCAAATATTTCCAATACCTCTTTTTTTTTTTTTTTTAGTAAACTTTAAAAAAAATCACAAACACACAGAAAAGCACGATAATAAGTGTACAGTTTGATGATTTTTTTTCTAAGTGTACATATACATTGAACTAGCACCCAGAGCTAAAAAACAAAAGAAAAACAAAAAGCCATGGGGGCACCTGGCTGGCTCAGTTGGTGGAGGATGTGACTTTTACTTTTTTTTAAATGACTCATACGTGGAGTGCAAAGAATAACAACTTATTTTTTTAAGATTTTATTTATTTGTTTAAAAGAGAGAAACCGGGCAGCCCTGGTGGCCTAGTGGTTTAGTGCTGCCTTCGGCCCAGGGCCTGATCCTGGGGATCCGGGATTGAGTCCCACGTCAGGCTCCTTGCATGGACCCTGTTCTCCCTCTGCCTGTGTCTCTGCCGCTCTCTCTCTCTCTCTCTCTCATTAGTAAATAAATTTAAAAAATAAAAAGAGAGAAACCACAAATGGGGGAGGGGCAGAAGGAGAAGCAGATTCCCCACCAAGCAGGGAGCTGATGCAGGGCTCAATCCCAGGACCCGAAGATACTTAACCAACTGAACCACCCTGGCACCCTGAGGATGTGACTTTTGATCCCAGAGTTGTAAGTTCAAGCCACACGTTGGGTGCAGAGATTGCTTAAAAATAAAATCTTTAGGGGATCCCTGGGTGGCTCAGTGGTTCAGTGCCTGTCTTTGGCCCAGGGCATGATCCTGGAGTCCTGGGATCGAGTCCTGCATCAGGCTCCCGACATGGAGCCTGCTTCTCTCTCTCTCTTTTTCTCTCTCTCCATCTATCTATCTGTCTATCATGAACAAATAAATAAAATCTTTAAAAAAAAAAAATAAATAAATAAAATAAAATAAAATAAAATAAAATCTTTAGGGATCCCTGGGTGGCTCAGCGGTTGAGCATCTCCCTTCAGCCCAGGGCATGATCCTGGGGACCTGGGATCGAGTCCCACATTGGGCTCCCTGCATGGAGCCTGCTTCTCCCTCTGCCTGTGTCTCTGCCCCCCTCTCTCTCTCTGTCTCTCATGAATAAATAAATAAAATCTTTAAAAAATAATAATAATAAAATCTTTAAAAAACACCACTACCATCATAAACTAGCATTCCTAAAGGTGCCTATTCCCCTTCAGTGACTAGCTCCCAAAGGCAATCTAATTTTTATCACCATAAATTCTTTTGTCTATTGTTGTATTTTGTATAAACTATGTGGCTTCTCTCACTCAACATTATTTTTGATATTCCTCCATGTTGCTGCATGTAGTTGAAGTTTATTCAACATATATATAATCTTTTGGCATTTGAGCTAATCTAGGTTTTGGCCTACACAAATGGCACTGCTGTGAACATTCTAGCTTAGGTTAAACCATGGGAACTACAATTTTTGTAAATCAACAACTGTCAGATACTCACAATTATATACATATGGTTCAACCCATTAATGTCTTTTAGTGCACATATGTTTGCATTCTGTTGAACATATACCCAGGAGTGGGATGGCTGGGCCATCGGGGATGCATGTGTTTAGCTTTAGTAGATACTGCCAAGTGGTTCCAGTGCTGCTTTCAAAAATCTAGTTTCGGGCAGCCCCTGTGGCTTAGCAGGGCAGCCCCCGTGGCTTAGCAGTTTAGCGCCGCCTTCAGCCCAGGGCATGATCCTGGAGACCCAGGATTGAATCCCATGTGGGGCTTTCTGCATGGAGCCTGCTTCTCCGTCTGCCTGTATCTATGTGTCTCTCTCTGTCTCTCATGAATAACTACATAAAATCTTCAAAAAAAAAAAAATCTAGTTTCTGTATCATGAAGAGTAGTTGCTTTTTTGGTCATGTTTAAAATGTCAGTTTACCGGGATCCCTGGGTGGCGCAGCGGTTTGGCGCCTGCCTTTGGCCCAGGGCGCAATCCTGGAGACTCGGGATCGAATCCCACGTCGGGCTCCCGGTGCATGGAGCCTGCTTC
The DNA here is from genome assembly GCF_048164855.1 of Canis lupus baileyi. Classification (NCBI taxonomy): domain Eukaryota; kingdom Metazoa; phylum Chordata; class Mammalia; order Carnivora; family Canidae; genus Canis; species Canis lupus. The sequence goes on along the minus strand of NC_132844.1, from coordinate 61,865,382 downwards.
TCCCTCTGCCTGTGTCTCTGCCTCTCTCTCTCTGTGTGACTATCATAAATAAATAAAAATTAAAAAAATAAAAAATAAAAAAATGTCAGTTTACCGTTACAGTTTAAAATGTTGTAGCTAAGTTCTCATCCTCATGAGATCTCGGTTCTCTTACACTCCATGACGTGATTGCTGAAGAGCTCATAATTAGGAGCCAGAGGAGTGTCAGCCCACCATTTTCTTTTTATTTTTTTTTATTTTTTTTTATTTTTTATTTTTTATTTATTTATGATAGTCACACACACACAGAGAGAGAGAGAGAGGCAGAGACACAGGCAGAGGGAGAAGCAGGCTCCATGCACCGGGAGCCCGACGTGGGATTCGATCCCGGGTCTCCAGGATCGCGCCCTGGGCCAAAGGCAGGCGCCAAACCGCTGCGCCACCCAGGGATCCCAGCCCACCATTTTCTTGTTCAACTTGCTTTTACATTAATATCCTCAGTCTGTGTTTCTTGGAGGGACTCCTTTGGGACAGCGTATCCACTTTGCAAAAGTTGGGTTTAAGAAAGCAAGCTGAAGGCACCTGGGTGGTTCAGTGGTTGAGCATCTGCCTTTGACTCAGGTCGAGTCCCACATCAGGCTCCCCGTAGGGATCGAATCCCACATCAGGCTCCCCATAGGGAGCCTGCTTCTCCCTCTGCCTATGTCTCTGCCTCTCTCTGTGGCCCTCATGAATAAATAAATAAAATCTTTAAAAAAAAAAGAAAAGAAAAGGAAAGAAAAGAAAGCAAGCTGATACTTAAGCAGCCGCTCACATACTGCAGGATGTCACATTACACCGGTGGAATTGGGTGCCCCCTGTCAAGGCTTTCCTGGGTCGGAGTGGAGGATTCCCACTCTTCCTTTGGGGTGCATTTCTTATGCCTGAGACCAGCTGTCCCAGAAATTACCTGAAGGCCAGGGGCAATCACTATAGTAAATGTCTGTGCCTTTCTTAACTTTTAACTTAAAAATAAATATTAGTGATAGTTACATAATTTTCTTTCTGCCTTTCCACTGCTCTTGGGGATCTCGGCTCCAGATAATGTCAGTGGGTCATTGAGAGGGTGAAAGGACATCGCAACAGCAAGAATGATCCATTGGTATTACTCTAGTGTTTCTGCTGTTCTCCTTACAGACATACCGCGAGCCTGTGTCAGACTACCAGGTCCTGCGAGAGAAGGCTGCATCCCAGAGACGAGATGTGGAGCGTGCGCTCACCCGCTTTATGGCGAAAACAGGCGAGACCCAGAGTCTTTTCAAAGACGACGTCAGCACGTTTCCATGTGAGAATCTCTCCCCTCGGTGTACCCTGCCTTGTCATTTGAAATAATTGCACTATCTTCCCTTTTAGTATGGTAGGAAGAAATGAAAGCTCTGTCCTTGTCTTGGGGCAGCTTATTCTTGACATTTCTGGCTCCTTTTCCCAGGTCTTCAGGCCTTGTCCCTAACTGGTGACTGTAAAATGTTATAGCCTCTCTTGGGATTGGCTGTTTGAGATTGAGGTTCAGCTACCTTGAGGATGACTGACCCTGGGCGGTAGAAGTGGCAGCCCTGGTAGTAGGAGGGCAGGGCAGTTACAGAACACCCCCCAGTCTTTGCCTTTCATGATGTCCTTTCACAGGTTCTATGTCACTGAATTTCTCATCTCAGTGGCACCATTTCACAGCATGCCCACATTGCTTCATCTCCGTAGGCCTCAGTTTTTTCAGATGTGAGTGAGAGAGATTGGTTTGGGTGACTGATTCAGTCAGCCGGGCCCTATTGAGTGCTCATGTGTGCCTGGGCCTGGAGTAAGAGCTACTAACAGTTCATAAGTGTCAGACACTGTACTAATCACACCCCTTATCCTCTCGTGAACCTATGAGTTAGGAACTGTTACCACCACCATTAGCTGAGGCTTTTAGAGAAAAGAAACGAAGTCATTTGCTCCAAGTCACACAGCTGGTAGATAGAATTTGGCTTAGCTCTTTCTGAATGAATACAGGACCCTACATCAGAGCCTTAGCAAAAATAATCTCAGTGTCTCCTGCTAATCACATTTTGCTATAGAAATATATGTAGATGATTTCTTTCTTTTAATTTTTTTTAAGATTTTATTTATTTGACAGAGAGAGAGAACAAGCACAAGCAGGGGGAGGGGCAGAGGGAGAAGCAGGCTCCCCGCTGAGCAGGGAGCCCCATGCTGGGCTTAATCCAGGACCCTGGGATCAGGATAGCCACTTGACCGACTGAGCCACCTGGGTGCCCCTGGTTTTTTGTTTTATTAATAATTTTTTCTCTTAATCCGTGCTTTTTGGAAGAACTGGAATGCTTACTCACCTGAAGTGCCCTCTGGTTCGGTGGATATATAACTTGCATCCAGAGAGTTCTCAGGTGCAGTTTTTGGACTTCAGTCCTTTAGGCTGAAGAGATCAATATCCGAGCTCAAGAAATGAGGCTGAGAGGGATCTAGGATCACTAAGCTGATACTCTGTGAGGATTCAGCCCCAGTTATGAGTTTAGTTATACTTGTAAAAGTGGGCTCTGAGGTCGGATTGCCTAAATTGAGATGCCACTCTGCCAGTTTCTTTGTGCTTGACGAGGCTGCTCCATGCCTGGGTCCTCATCTGTAAGATGGGGCTGGCAGTTGTACTTAATAGGGTGGAGGCAAGGATTACAGATAGCATGTAGGATGTCACGTGACCTTGATTGAGTGTTGAGAGCGCGTCACCATGACTGTCGTTCGTTGCTGCTCACGACTCTGTTGTAAGGCTGTTGGGCAGCTGCAAGGACGCTATGACTGGAATGGTGCCTCTCTTCCAACTTCCCAGTGATCGCTGCCAGGCCTTTCACCATCCCCTACCTGACAGCACTTCTCCCGTCGGAGCTGGAGATGCAACAGATGGAAGAGACGGATTCCTCGGAGCAGGATGAGCAGACAGACACAGAGAACCTCCCTCTTCATATCAGCACGGTGGGTCCTGCCTTCTGCCTGCTTCACAGTACCCCCAAAACTCACCCCTGCTGCCCTCAGCCTGTCACCCTGTGAAGTAGACACCACCTACCCTGGGTCTCTGGGCTTGCATGACGGGCTCATGATGATCCAAGTGTGACATGATCTCTTGGGTGAGAGACAAGTCCATGTCCTGGGGCTTCATTCATCCATTCACCAAGTATCAAACAAGTATCTGCTGGAGCCAGGCAATTTCGAGTACTGGGGAATTAGTAGGAGACAAAATAGACAAAACTTCCTGCCCTTGTGTCACTACGGAAAAATGATAAATTAGGAGATAGGAAGTAATATGGGTATGAGAGAATGTGGTACTAGATAGGGTGACTGAGAAGGTGACATTTGAGGGAAGACCTGAAGGGAACAAGGTTTGTACATATCTGGGAGGAGAGCATTCCTTGCAGAGGGCATAGGAGATGCAGAGGCCCTGAGGTGGGAGCTGTTGTAGTAAAGGACAGCAAAGCTCCCAAGGTGACATGAACATCTTAAAGGCCATATTAAACATGACGGCTTTTTCTCAGTAAGGTGGGAGCTATTGGGAATTCTGAGCAGAGGAAGGTTGGGATCTGATATAGGTTTATTGACAAGGTCAGTCGAGTTGAGAGTAGACTGCAGAAGGTAAGGGCAGAAGCAGGAGCAGAGACATCTTAGGAGGCTCTGCAGTAAACTGAGGGTGTAGAAGCGAAGACAATGAAATGTGGCCAGATAGATAATTTGGTCAGATTTTACACTATTTTCAAAGCAGAGCCAAGCAGTGGTGTGGGTGTGAGATATGAGAGAGAGAGAGAGAGCCAAAGAGGAATGCCAGGCATTTTGCCTGAACAACAGGAAAGGTGGAGTTGCCTTCAGCCAAGATAGGGAACCCCTGGGTGGGCCAGGTGGATGGTGGAGGGGCAGGAGTTCCCGTTAAACAGGGAAGCCTGAGATGCTTATTAGACATCCAGGTGGTGGTGGTGTCAGGTGGAGAGATGCATATATGAGTTGGAGTTTGAGGAGCCATTAGGGCTAAAGATGCAACTTAGGGAGTCACCAATATGTCAATCATGTTTAAAACCATGAGATGGGGTGAGCGCCTTGGGAGTAGGTAAGGATAAAAAGGAGAAGAGGAATTGGGCTTCATAAGTATAGACTTGTGCTGTTACAGTAGGCACATGTGTCCATTTAAACTGAAATTAGGGGTGCCCGGCAGGCTCAGTTGGTGGAATATGGGACTCTTGATCTCGGCTATGAATTCAAGACCCATGTTGGGTGTAGAGATTACTTAAAAATAAAATCTTAAAAAGAAATTTAAAAAATAAACTAATATAATTGAGATAAAACGAAAAATTCTTAGTTTCTTTTTTTTTAAAGATTTATTTTTATTTATTTATTTGTTTGTTTGTTTATTTATTTATTTTAGACAGAGAGAGAGAGGCAGAGACACAGGAGGAGGGAGAAGCAGGCTCCATGCCGGGAGCCTGACATGGGACTCGATCCCGGGACTCCAAGATCGCGCCCTGGGCCAAAGGCAGGCGCTAAACCACTGAGCCACCCAGGGATCCCCAAATTCTTAGTTTCATAGTCACACCATCCACTTTTCAGATAGCTACCTATGGCTAGTGGCTACCATATGGAGCAGTGCAGATGTGAATACATGCCATTGCAGAAAGTTCTGTTGGGCAGCGCTCCTATTGACAATTGTTTCAAGGAATTTTGCTGTAAAGGGAAGGAGAAAAATGAAGTGGTGGCCAAAGAGGGGACGTTAAGGCGTTAAGAGAGGCGTTTTTATTTTTGTTTGTTTCTTTAAGATAAAAGAAATAACAGGATGTCAGTATGCTGATGGGAATGATCTGGTAGAGAGGAAAAGAGGATGCAGGAGAGAAAGAAACATTTTGGATTGATGGTCTTTGGTAGGTGAGAGGTAAGGGATCTAGGGGACAGGGCATGGTGGAGGGGTTGGCCTTGTTATGGGCATTTCATTCCCAGGGGAGGAGATAGAGTGCGCGGGCACAGGGATAGCGGTGGGTGAGATGTGCCCTTCATAACTCGTGGATGTTCTCATCTGGTTATCAATGGGTTGTACTCAGCACATACAAGTATAAGACCCCACTCTTGTTCCTGCATCATTGTGAGAAAGTGCCAAGTACAGCCACAGAACTGTGAGACACTCAGATGCCTTTAAGGCCTGCAGGGCCCTATGGTCCACTTACCATATTCATCCATCCTTTAAGACCAGCCCTGGCTTTGAAGCAAAGGATGCCTTGGTGGTTTTAGTTGAACCAAGCATTCTGCATGTTCTCCAAGGTCCATGCAGCAGGTGGCAGCCAGCAGCCCCAGTATGGGGGTGGAAAGTTGCCTCTGCTGTCTTTTATTATTTGCCGACAGGCCTCCTTGCTTGAACACAGATTTCTTTAATGTTGGATTATTCCTTTCAGAATTAGGGCTGGAAGCCCATTGCTTTACCTAAAGCAGAGGAACTTGTTATTCTACACTTCCGTGTTGGACTCAGTTAATTTGGTGTGAGATATGGTGATTGGGTCATGGACTAAGATGAGGTTCACCTTATGAAAAGGAGGACTCTTCTAAGCAAAACTACCATCCCTTTGTAAGTACCAAGTAGCTAAATGGCCTGCAGATGTGTTACCTGACACCCCAGGTGATGACCCAGGCGAGGTCGCCGTGAATGAACCCAGGCTGCAGGACCTTGGAGCCGCCAGTGGGGCTCCAGGGCACTGAGAAGCCAAGCCAGACTGCAAAGAGTAGGAATACCCGACCCTCAGAGTCACGCTGGCCTGGCTCTGCTTTCCAGATAACGTGACCGGGCTTGCAGACCCTAACATCTGAATCTGTGTCCTCACGAATAACAAGCAAGAATAGGAACAGCTAACCCAGCAACAGACATCAGGTGCCTGGCAGCTCCTGGCACCCATTGTATGCTCCCCTCCCCCAGCCTCCCACCGTTTTAGGCTGTATGACCACCTGCTTTTCTATTAAAAGTAAATAAATAAATAAATATAAAAAGACCTCAAGCAAAGGATTCTAGCAACACTTGATATACAATTGATTGGATTTATTTGTATTATTCTGTTTGAATGACAAATAGAATCCTGTTTCAGAATTTACCGTGTAGAAAGAAATGTATGGCCAAAAGTCTTTATCCCTTCCTTGTTCCCTGTCATCCACTTTCCCTCCTACAAAGCCACCAGGATCACCAGTCTCATGTATCCTTCTAAAGATGCAATTTCCTCATTTTTAACACAAATAGCAAATCACAGACCACTCTCCCTTTGTTTTCCTTTATTGATATATCTTGGTGAGCATTCCGTATGTAGAGGTCAGAAGCTTCTTTAGCCCTCCTTATGGTTTCATCGTGTTCCACTGTATGGATATAACTGTGGAATGTAACTATAATACGTAAACCACAATATAGACATTTGTCTTTTCTATGTATGCTTTACAGATGTCATTACAGTGAATTAAACAGCAGGTACTTTAAATTATTCTTCCACTTAGCAGTGGCAGCATGTCTTTCAAGGACTGTTGCTAGGTGGTTACTTTGTTTAACCTGGTTCCTGTTTCTCCATCTACTTGAACATATAAAGGGGCTATTCATTTTGAATTAGCGTATAAGAGCATTTTTTTCCCCTTGTGTATTTGCACTAGCTGCCTCCTGCAGACAATAGCAGTCTAAACTTTTGTTCTTTTATGAACAAAGGACCATTCATTTACTCAGCCAGTATTGATTCAGTCCCTGTATGTGCCAGATACTGTTCTGAGTGCTTGGGATACCTCGGTGAACAGAGCAAACGAAACATCTGCCTTTTGGAAGCCTGTGTGTCGGCAGTAGGGGAACACCAATAAATGTGATATGTAAATAAATCATTCACAGTACATTAAAGATGCAGATGCTATTGTCGGGGCAAGGGGACCGGGCAGGACAAGATCCAGGGTAAAAGATGGAAGTTTCGGTTTTAAATAGGGTGGTCAGGGTAGATATCACGGAGAAGGAGACATTTGACAAGAGACTTGAAGAAAGTGAGCAAGTGAGCCATGTGGCTATGTGGGGAAGAGCGTTCTGGAAAGGGACAGCCAGTGCAGAGGCCCTGAGGAACAACACAGAGGTGAGTCGGGCCATGGTGGAGGGCAGCAGGGGAAGAGAGGCAGAGGGCGGGTTAGATCGGACCCTGCAGGCAGCTTTTGGAAACTGGCTTGTAATGGGGTGAGATGGGTGTCAGGGGAGAGTGTGGAACAGCAGAGGGACCAGGACTAGGGGGGAGGCCTGCTGGCTGCTGCGGTAGTCTTAACAAGAGATCCGGTGGGTCCAGCAGGGTGCCTGCACTCGAGAGAGTGGAGGTGCTCAGATCCTACCTATACTTTGAAAGTCAGGCCAAGAAGTTATCCTAACAGTTTGGATGTAGGAGGTCTGAGAAAGAAAAGCCAGGAGGACGCTTTGTCTTAAAAAGCTGGAAGGTTAGAGATGGCGCTCAGGGGCTAGGCTGGAGTTCAGTTTCTGGCACAGAGCTTTGAAGCGCCTCCTGGATGCCAGGTGGAGATGTGGAGTGAGCAGGTGGCGGTGCAGGTGGCAGTGCGAGCCTGGGGGTCAGGAGAGAGGTGAGGGCGGAGGGGTGCACACGGTCAGTGTAGAGAAACAGTGTTGGACACTGTGAGATGCTGCAGTCACCCCAGGGTACGTGGGGCTCACCAGAGCTCACCCCAGGAGCTCCCGACAGACTTTTAGAAGCAAGTCTCAGTTAGTTTGGTACTTTACTTTTATCCACTCCTATCCCTATGTCAAGGCTGCCTGTCCCTGAAAGAGGCAAGCAAGTGACAACATTTCCAGCTCTACTTGGGAGAAGAGAAGCTGTTGTCCGATGACTCGGGACCCACATCCTGGCCCTGTGAGACAAGTGAGCCGAGTGGAGGGAGCCTAGTGCCCTCCGGCAGAGGTTCCAGGGCTGGCCTTTCTGTGCCCCTGGTTGGCCCTTCCATCCTTATTATCTCAGGAAACACTTCAGGCATGGTTGAAATGAGCTTTCAGCGACTGCAAGACAGGGAGCTTCCAGTAGAGAAAGGACAATAGGGGAGCAGGCGGTGAGTTACTAAATAAGCCATTAAGAACTTCAGAAAGATTGGGAGCCAGATATCCCAGGCAGGTCCGATCATGGTCAGACCCCGTGCCTGGCATGAGCAAGGTTGACCTTGGGGCACTTGTTTTCAAGAGAGCCTCTTTAGAAAGTCCACAACAACCCTAGATCACGTTGTGATCCCACTGAATCAGGTTTTGGGGAGGCAAAGCACAGGGACCCTGGATGGAGCTGGGTTTGGAGGGAGAACAGAATTGGTGGGGCGGGGATGGGCGTGCAGCAGAATCTGAAGGGTTTCTTGAAGCTCTCTAAGCCTGAGACTGGAGTCCCTGTCCTAGGCCTGCCATCCCTGTGGGAGAACCTGTCATTCATGTCATCCAATCACAGTATCCTCTACCCTGCTGTCTTTTGACCACAGAATCTCCTGGTTGAGGTCCGGTCCTCTTTTGCCTCAGTTAAGGAATGGGAATCTCAGTGACCAGTCACCAGGGGGCGCAGCCCAGACAGCTTCTTCTGGTCACTTCTAGTCCTTCAAGCCTGGCCTGAGCTTCTGGGTCAGGTCCTTGATGTGATTTTTCTCCACCTTACCCTGCAGCTTCTGCTCATTTTAAAGAACTTGGAAAATGGAAGAGAGTATAATAAGAATCAATCACGCATATTCCCAGAATCTGTTTTTAATATTTCAACCTATTTTTACTATGTGTACACACTTTATAGTTAAAAAATGTTTTAATCGAGATCATGTTGAATATATATAAACCTATAAACTTTTCTTCCAAATCACTTTCCTCAAAAAGCAAACTGGAAGAGCTGACCCACAGGTCACAGATGGGGATTATCATTGGCATTCCTGTGTTGGCACCTTCATGCTGTCTTTGCCCTGGTGGGAATCCTCAGGGCTCAAGAAATGTCTGGCGTCTGTTGCAATATGATCATTGGTACCTGTTGCAGGTACCAGATATTTGAGAATCTGGGGGAGATCAATTATGATTTGCATTCAGTTTGGTCCAGGAGATGCCCTGTGCACATGATTTGTTCTGGCCCTGTGTCCTGCAAAACATCATGGGTCACTTCTCTTTTTCTTTATCTTCCTATAGGCTGGGTTTCCTCCTTGAGGATCTAAATGTTCGTCCCTGACTCCCTGCCCCTGCCAGGGCTCTATTCTAACTCATGCCCTTGCCTTTTCAGGAGTTTCACAGTTTGGTGATCTCTGTTCCCCCGTGTCCAAGCTGTTGGTCTCATTTACCTCTGATAGCTGGCCCCTGCTCATTTCTTTGGACAGAGATAGATACATTAGAAAGAAAATGGTCTCTAGGCTTCTAATTTCTTTTTTTTTTTTTAATTTTTATTTATTTATGATAGAGAGAGAGAGAGAGAGAGGCGCAGAGACACAGGCAGAGGGAGAAGCAGGCTCCATGCACCAGGAGCCCGACGTGGGATTCGATCCCGGGTCTCCAGGATCGCGCCCTGGGCCAAAGGCAGGCGCCAAACCGCTGCGCCACCCAGGGATCCCTAGGCTTCTAATTTCTTGACGAAAGGGATGCTAATAGTAGTTCTTATTATGGGCATGATCTCTTTCCTTATGCCATTGGTATTTTGCTTTATTTCGGGTTTTGCTCAAAGGATGATTCTGGAGCCGAGAAGGAGAACACCTCTGTCCTGCAGCAGAACCCCTCCTTATCAGGAAGCCGGAACGGGGAAGAGACCGTCATTGATAACCCCTATCTGCGACCTGTGAAGAAACCCAAGATTCGCAGGAAGAAGTGAGTTGGAGGCTGGGTGCGGAGAGGCTTCTCTGGCCAACTGATGTGGTCTTTTCTGCTCCCTGGCAAAAAAGAGAGGCTCCCCAGTGGGTCTGAGCCTTGGGGAAAGCTCCTCTTTTCCTTTTCCCTCTCCTCACTCATCCCCTATATATACCTCTTGTTGGAAAGAAGTTGAGTGTCCTGCGGCCTGGGGACCAGCCCTCACCACCCTAGAGCTCCCTAGAGTCCCCCTCTAGGGAGAAGGAGAGCAGGTGGGGCCCCCACCAGGCAGGCTCCATGGATTCCTCTTCTTTCTAGGTCCCTCTCGTGAGCCGAGAAAGAAGCCTGCCTTGTACAGAGACGCAGACACCACTCTCCTGGGGGCAGTTAAAGCCACTGGAGGGAAGCAGAGAGGGTGGCCTCCTCATGGTCAAGCTAAGGCAGCAGGGTGCGACTGAGCATGATTTTGATAGCAAACTCCATATGAAGATTACCTGTTTTCACTGGATATTTGGGTGGAGGAAGGCATGATGGTAACGATCAGACTTTGTTAATCAACCTGGTGAAACTGTGGGGCACAGGAGCAGCCAGTACTTCCGTTGTGTCAGGACTTTATTTCCTTGAACCCTAGAAGACAGGTCTGCACAGATGATGTTAAACACAGAGAAGAGTGACACTTAAGGGCAGCACTGACTCTGTCATCAGCACTTGTAGGGTAGCGTGCTCTCCTGAGGGATTTATCCCTGACTGTCCTGTCCCTCTGTGGGATGTATGCTTGGGAACTGCCAACTAAGTCCTGCCTCATCCCAGGAAAAGAAGTTTTCTTGGACAAGAGCCTAAATCAGTGGATATTTGATACTGTGACTTGTAGAGGAATCACCAATTTTAAACAACAGGAAGAAGATTTGATGGTGGGGAGTGGGGGTGGAAAATGAGATTTTGAGGGATGGGCCTGGCCATTCTGCCAAAAGTCCATTGCGGACAGAAGGCCATGGTCCTACCTTATGGTGCAAGTGGGCTGGGAAGAGCCTGCAGGCCAAGCCAGGGTGTTCTTCTGGAAGCAGGTCTGAATCTGTTCCACCTCTTTTCCTCTCTGGGGAGAGAAGACTTCATCCTGATGTACCCTACAAAACAAAAACAAAAACAACAACAAAAAAAACCCAAATGTTAAGGAAGATGTTGGGTAAGTTGATCCCCTTTGGCTGGTCTCCAAAGGAAGAGATTTAAAAACCCAAGTCCAAAGAAGAAAAATGCCTGTGATTCCTGGAAGTTCACACAGGATAAACAAGTTGTTCCCTGGGTTAGTGTCCTCAGGGCCATACTGAACTTTCCTGATGCTCTGCTTCCAGAGTCCTCTTCTCATCTTCCATGCTGTTGGTGACTGAAAACTTGAAAAACTTGACAGCGGGTTCCATGTTCCTCTGGCCTCACAGTTGCTCTAGGGCCCTCAATCCCATTGCCTGAAGGCAAAGAGCCACTCCTCAGTCCCTGAGGCATGCCCGGGAGATGTTTGAGTTCTCCAGCTACGGAGCGTTTTTTCAGGTTTGTAGTGGCCTGAAACCCTCCTACTGGACTGGAGTCAGAGTGGGCCTTTGCTGAGTTTGTGATCCGGCTCCTGGCAGTTCTTGGCCAGCTGAGTTTACAGGCCCAGGTTTGAACCCTGGCAGATCCAGGGCTGAGACCTTTCCAGTTTGCTCTTCTCTGCTCTCGGAGCAGCCACCCCAGTCAGCACATCTGCTGTTCCTCTTTCACCACTACTGTCCAAAAGCAGCACCTGCCCAATGCCACGATGCTGAGGGGAGAGGTGGGTTTGGGACAGAGCTGCCACTTGGGCTGTTGAGTAATTCTGGATGAGAGCCCCAGGGAGATGATTAGAAAGGTTGAAAGGCTGACCTGACTATTGTTGTGTAAAAACTGTGCATAATTTTCAACGTATATTTATAAATTTATATTTTTTATAACTTTGGGAGACTTCTCAGAGGGAAAAAGTAGTAAACAGAGCCAGATTTAAGAATGCGATTTATGAGCTCTCAATAAAAGATCATAATAAAAACTTTGCAAATGAAACAGAATGATGTACTTTTTTTTTTTTTTTAATTTATTTATTTATGATAGAGAGAGAGAGAGAGGCAGAGACACAGGCAGAGGGAGAAGCAGGCTCCATGCACCGGGAGCCCGATGTGGGATTCGATCCTGGGTCTCCAGGATCGCGCCCTGGGCCAAAGGCAGGCGCTATACCACTGCGCCACCCAGGGATCCCCAAATGATGTACTTTGAACTTAATTTGTATTCAGAAGTCACAAGAATGAATAAGACTGCAGACAGATAAAAGTTTAGTCCTTCTGTTGGACTAAGTATCCCTGGGAACTATATGAAACTTTCTACACTGGAAATTTTCAAATACAGAATGAGAAAGTATGTATGTTTTCCTTGTATATCCTTCACCCCAGCTTCAACACTGAGCAACATCTTTTTAATTCTGTTTCATCGATTTCTCCCACTTTTTTTCCTTTATTTTTTTCTTCCTGGAGTTTTTGGGTTTTTTAAGATTTTATATATTTGAGAGAGAGAGAGCACGAGTTGAGTGGGGGTGGGGGGCTCAATCTCATGACCCTGAGATCACAATCTGTTCAGAAACAGAGTCAGAGAACCGTTAACCAACTGAGCCACCCACATGCCTCTCTTCCTGGGGCTTTAAAGTAAAACCAAGACTGTGTCATTTAGTCTGTAAATAGGTCATCCTACATCTTTCTCTGAGAGACCTTTTTTTTTCTTTCTAATTTTGAAATTACAGATTGACAGGATGTTGCCCCCCCCCAAAAAAAAAGTCCCATGTACCTTTGGCCCAGGGTCCCCCAGCGGTAGCATCTTGTATAACAGATGCAGTGTCAAACCCAGGAGACTGGCATCGGTACAACCCACAGAGCTTACTTGGATTCACCTTGTCCTCTGTGTGTGCACAGTTCTGTACAGTTTCGTCATGTGTGGATTCATGTAACAACTGCCACAATCAAGATAAAGAACATTTCTATCACTGCCAGCACCTTCCTCGTACTGTCCATAATCTCCGGCAGCCACTCTTCTGTTCTCCATCTTTATAATTGTATTTACAGATTGTTAATTGAAATGGGGGCACCTGGCTGGCTCAGCTGCTGGAGCATGCAACGCTTGATCTCAAGGGTCATGAGTTCGAGCCCCATGTTAGACATAGAGTTTACTTTAAAAAAAAAAAAAGATTGTTAATATAAATGGAATCAAAATTAGAACCTTACAAAGTTGGTTTTTTTCACTCAGCATGAGTAAGAGCCATCCAAGGTTGTGTGTCGGTAGTTCCTTTGGGTTTTTTGGCTGAGTCATATTTCATGGTATGGATGTACCACAGTGTGTTTACCCATTCACACTCTGAGGAACCTCGAGGCTGTTTTCAGTTTTGGCCTCTCATGAATAAAGCGGCTATGCACATTTGTGTATCAGTTTTTATGTAAACATAACTTTCGTTTCTCTGCAATTCACATCCAAGAATGTGATTTCTGGGCCCTCTGTTAACTGCAGGTTTAATGTTAAGAGGGAATCTCTTTCCCAGAGTAGCTGTACCATCTTCATTCCTGCTAGCAATGTATGAGTAATCCAGTTTCCTCACATCCTCACCAATATTTGGTATTACTATTTTTGGTTGCTTTAGCCATTCTGACAGATGTGCAATAATAATATCTCATTGTGACTTTAACTTGTATTTTTCTAATGGTGAGATGTGCTTATTTGCTATCTGGTGGAATCCATTGGAGTCTTTTGCCCATTTTCTCACTGGATTGTTTCTTTGTTCTGAGATTTCTTTACTCTAGATACAAGAACTCTGTCAGGTGTGTGGTTTACAGACACGCCTCCCCACTCCGCAGCTTATCCTCGTGTTGTCTCCATGGGATCTTCGGCAGAGCAAAAAGATTTTAATTTTGAAGACCGATTTATCAGTGTTTTCTTTTCTGGGTATTTTTAGTGTCAGATCTAAAAACTCTTCACCCAGCCCTGGCTCCCCAAAAGTCTTTTTCTGTTTGTTTGGTAACATGTTTATAAATTTATGTTTTAATCCTTAATCTATTTTGAGTACATTTTTATTTAAGATGTGAGTTTTTTTTTTTTTTTTTTTGAAAACCAATAATTTATCAAAACGCAGCGTGTGTATGCAGGGGAGGGTGTCGCGATGTCGCGACAGGGCAGCAGTGGGCAGGCGCACAGGGAGGGGACGGTGCCTGGATGGTGGGTGCAGCTTGCCGCAGGCGGGCCGTGCACGCAGGGAGGCTACACAATTCTTCCCGCACCGCAGGTGGTTGTAGAGCGACAGCACATAGGTGAAGACGCACTTGGGGTCGGGCTTCTTGCCCATGATCATCATGTCCTCCACCTCCACCAGGGGCACCGCTGAGTTCACCGCTTTTGCCTGTAAATGTCCAATTGATCCAGCTCCTTTTGTTGAAAAGCTGCTTTTCCTTCACTGAATTACATTTGTACCTTTGTCAAGACTTAGTTTTTTGTGCTGTGGGGGCAGATTTATGTGGGTTGATAGCTTTCTTTTTTTAACATAACCACCATGTCAATATCATACTTAACAAATGAACAGAGATTTCATTTGTATCCCTTAATATCCAGTTCATATTCAGATTTTTCCAGTTGTCCCAAACATGTTTGTTTTTAATAGTTGGCTTGCTAGGGCAGCCCCGGTGGCTCGGCGGTTTAGCGCCGCCTTCAGCCCAGGCATGATCCTGGAGACCCAGGATCGAGTCCCACGTCGGGCTCCCTGCATGGAGCCTGCTCCTCCCTTGGCCTGTGTCTCTGCCTCTCTCTCTCTCTGTGTGTGTCTCTCATGAATAAATAAATAAATAAAATCTTTAAAAAAAAATAGTTGGCTTGCTAGAATCAAGATCAAAATAAGATCCACACACTTAGGAGCAGTGTTCATGGCTCCTAAGTGTACCACAGTCCCTCTGCTAATTACTGATGAGCACATCCCTTCCTCAACCTCACCTCCGAGGTCGGTAGACCCCAGTCTGGCCTCTGGGGGCTCCTCTGTTTCTGACCAAGGGGAAGTTAAATGGTAGCCAGTGAAAACTAAGAAACCAGGAATGAAATGGCCTGGTCTTCTCGGGAAACAGTGTAAAAGGAACTGACATTCTTGAGCTTTGTTTTTCTAGAATCCTGAAGTTGCTCTAAGAGGGCCATGTGGTTCATTAGTACAAAGATTGCTGACATTTGTATTTATGGCCACACAACTGACCAGCTGTGAAATCTTAGGCACATCCCTAAACTACCAAACAGTTTCTATAAAATGGGATAATGATGGTTTAATGAGAACTGTAACTGTAGCATATTACAATGTTATTCCATTGCCAGGCTTTTCTTTTTTCTGTTGCTTTATTTTTTTTAAATTTCCTTCTGAAGCTTTATTTTTTTTAAAGATTTTATTTATTTATTCATAGACAGAGAGAGGCAGAGACACAGGGAGACGGAGAAGCAGGCTCCTTGCAGGGAGCCCGATGTGGGACTTGATCTCAGGACCCGGGATCATGACCTGAGCCAAAGACAGATGCTCAACCAGTGAGCCACCCAGGTGCCCCAGTATTAGTTTTGTATGTAATTTTTAAAGCAACAGAAAAGGGCAGCCCCGGTGGCACAGTGGTTTGGCGCCGCCTGCAGCCTGGGGTGTGATCCTGGAGACCCGGATCAAGTCCCACATTGGGCTTCCTGCATGGAGCCTGCTTCTCCCTCTGCCTGTGCCTCTGCCTCTGCCTCTCTCTGTGTCTCTAGTGAATAAATAGATAAAATCTTAAAAAACAAAACTAATACTAATTGATAACCCTTGTCAATCACTGTTTTACATGTATTGACTCATTTACTCCTCACAGTTATCTCAATAGTAGATTTTCTTACTGCCCCCTCCCCGTTTCCAGTTGAGAACGAGGAGGCCCAGGGAGCTCAATGGCTTACTGTAGTCCACATGGCCCGCTGAGTCCTGGAGCTGTAGTCTGCACCCAGCATTCTCCCTCCGAGCTCGTGCTTTTTACCTTTTGTGTTGCTTCACAACCATACTTGCCTCTGTTCCTTCCTCAAATGCACTGTGTGCTACTGTGTGCAAAGTGATTCCTATAACACACCCACGCTGTCATTGGCCTGTGGATGGGAGGAAAAGGGGTTAGAAATAGAACCAGTGACACAGAGAGGGTGATGGGGAGGTAGACTGAGGCTGCTAGTCACAGTTCTTGTCCATTCCTTGATGAAATAGATAGGGACAAAATTATTTGTGAAGGATTTCGAAATATGATTCTGTAGCAGATCATAAAGGAGACTAAGGATTTCCTGGTACGAGGAGAGTGGGGATCTTGTCGGGGGAAATGCCTGTGGCCCCTTTCACTATCCTGTGGAAGCCCTGGTAATAATGGGCTGGAACAACTTTTGGGTTGATCTAAGGTGGTATTTCTACTGGATTAAATGGTCTGTTCCAATAGGAGTTGGCTGTAGAGTCCCCCAAAGTCCCCAAAACATAGGGGTTTAAGACAGAAACATATGCCTTCTATGAAAGTCTGAGTAGGTGGTCTAGGCTGGCTTGGTGGCCTGATGGTGTCAAGTGCCTTATGACATGGCTCCTTCATCGCCTCACCCGCTGCTCACATCCATGTGATGGCAGGTGACTGCCACCCTATCCACTGGGTCCGCATTCCAGCCCAGGGGAAGGAGGAGAGGGGAGGCATATGTAAAGGAGATCTCAAGCCCCAGGAGCTGCCCCATCCCAGCCAATGGCTCCACCAAACTGCAAGGGAAGTGAGGAAATGTGGGTTTCGCTGAGTGTCTAGGTAAAATTTGGCAGCTATGTCACCATGGAAAGACCAAGAGAATGGATTTGGAGGACAACTGGCAGTCTGCCACAAATGAGGTTGAGGGCATGTGCCCAGGAATGCCTTGGTGGGACAGGCAGCAAACCCTACCTGAACACGGAAGCCACCCAACTTGGCACCCCTGGCTCTCCCAGCCAGGGCCAGAGGCCAACAGGCAGGTGCTCCTCTAGGATGGGGCCCTCAGTGGAATCCAACCCAGCCTTTGCCTCCCATGTGTGACTTTGTTGGCTGCCCCTTCCTTCAGAGTCAGTCCTTGGCTTTTACATTGCTCTCCTTTCCTTGCTATCCTACTTCTTGGCTTCCCTTGTCTTTGCTGGCTCCTCCCCCTGACCCACCCAGCTAAGGATGGTCTCAAACACTGCTCTGCTTGTTTAAGAAGTAGGCTCATCTGCTCCTCCACTTGCGGCCAGTACCTCCCCGGGAGTCCTCAGCGTCTGTCTCTCTCTAGCTTGCTCTCCACTGAGCTGTCTGGCTATACTAGCAATGCAACACAGATCAGGTCTGACTCTGTCCTCCCAAACTGTGTCTGCTCCCCAGCTTTCCCACTTTAGAAGGGAGTTAGAAACAGGCCAAGAGGGGCACCTGGGTGGCTTGGCAAATGAGGATCTGCCTTCGGCTCAGGGCATGATCCTGGGGTCCTGGGTTTGAGTCCCACATCAGGCTACCTTCATGGAGCCTGCTTCTCCCTCTGCCTGTGTCTCTGCCTCTCTCTGTGTCTCTCATAAATAAATAAAATCTTAAAAAATGGAAAAGAAAGGAAGGAAGGAAGAAAGAATGAACGAAAGAGGCCAGTGCGGCTGGCCCTGGAGCACTTGCGTTGGGCCACGGTGGCAGGCCTCATCCTCCCAGCCTCCTCCCCACCCCACCCCTACTCCAAGCAGGCTAATCGCTGCGGGGTCTCCGTCCTTCCCCTGCCTCTGGTCGGTCACTGAATTCTAACCCCCCTTCCCCCTGCAAGCCTGATGCTGCAGCTCCCTGCTGTCCCATCATCCTACAAGCCCTTTCCCTCCCCACCAGGCGCCCCATAGTTCTTCACTACTGCTCCTTACCCCAAGCCAAACCTGCCTGAACCTGCCGGGACCTGCCTGACCTGGCTTCCTGGGTCCTCTGCCACTTCACGGTTCCCTTTGGATGACGCCATTCTCTCATTTATTCAGTGAATGTGGATGTAGCACCCCCGTGTATGCCAAGCGTTACACCAGGCCTCCAGGGTAGCACAGTGGCCAAGACGGACATGGCCCCTGCTCCCCGGGGGGTGCAATTCCAGTGGGAAGAAAACCAAACCAAGAAAGCATCAGAGGTTGTGGAGAAATGTGAAGATGATGGCAACAGGGACATTTTGCCATGAGGAGGAGGCTATTCTCGTCACTGCTGCATCCTGGGCTGCCTTCTTTTTTTTTTTTTTTTAAGATTTTATTTATTCATGGGAGACACAGAGAGAGAGAGGCAGAGACACAGGCAGAGGGAGAAGCAGACTCCCCGTGGGGAGCTGGATGTGGGACTCGATCCCGGGACCCCAGGATCACACCCTGAGCAGAAGGCAGGCACCCAACCACTGAGCCACCCAGGCATCCCCATCCTAGGCTCTTCTTTTGTGCACAACCTCCCGAAATCTTGTCTGTCCTTCCAGCCTCTATATCTCCTCTCCACATTATACTGATCCTTCCTTTCCTCATCCAGTCATTCAACAAATGTTAACTGAGTACAACGTGCAGGCGCTGAGCCAGATGTTGGGACACAGCACAGAGTATAGTAAAGTCATTGCCTTCTTTGACCTTATGGTCCAGCTGTGGGAGAGACAGCTCACAAACAATGACCCAGAATGTTGGGTGGTCGAGCGGGGTCCTGAAAGGAAAGTGATAGGCTGCTTTGCATAATTTAAAGATTTATTTATTTATTTGAGAGAGATAAGGGGGGGGACACACATGCCTGGGGGGTAGGGGCAGAAGCAGAGGAAGAGAAAGAATCTCAAGTAGGGGGGATCTCTGGGTGGCTCAATGGTTTAGCGCCTGCCTTCAGCCCAAGCGGTGATCCTGGAGTCCAGGATCGAGTCCCGTGTCGGGCTCCCTGCATGGAGCCTGGTTCTCCCTCCGCCTGTATCTCTGCCTCTCTCTCTGTCTCTCATGAATAAATTAAAAAAAAAAAAAAAAAGAATCTCAAGCAGACTCTATGCTGAGCTCAGAGCCCACCATGGGGCTCGATCTCATGACCCACGAGATCATGACCTGAGTCAAAACCAAAGGGTCAGAGGCATAAATGACTAAGCCACCCTGGTGCCCCTGCTTTGGGTAATTTAAGGAAAATTTAATAAAGGGATTACCTCCAACAGTGCTGTAGGGGATAGGAGCATGCGAGGGTGGTATGCTGCCTGAGGGAGCAACAGGGAGGGAGGGAGGGATTACCAGAACCTGGAGAGAGAGGCCTGTGTGGGTGCCTTCTGCCAAGAGCTGAGGCCTCCATCACTGAGGTGCCCAGCCACACAGCAGGAAGGAGCCAGCAGGGGAATTAATACCCAGACCTCAGGCTCCTGCTCCTGCTTGTGCTCTGCTGAGTGGAAGCTGGAAGCCAGAGGGTGAGCCTCCCAGGGCACAGCACCGGGTGCGGGTGGGAGTGATTGGATCTGGAGGTGCAGATGAGAGGGGCCAGGTGCCACAGGGGTTGCTATTTTATTTTGTTTTATTTTTTTAAGATTGTATTCATTTATTTGAGAGAGAGCATGAGCAGGGGGAGGGTTAGGGTGGGGAAGGAGAGAGGGCCCAAGAGGGGAGAGGGAGAAGCAGACTCCCTCCTGAGCACAGAGCCAGACACAGGGCTCCATCCCAAAACCCTGAGATCATGACCTGAACTGAAGGCAAACGCTTAACCGACTGAGCCACCCACAGTGCCCCAAAGGGGTTGCTATTTTAAAAAGCATAGGGAAGGAAAGCTGTCTTTGAGCAGGGTCCTGAATGCATCGACGAGGCCAGCGGAGTGGAAAAGCATTGCAGGAAGACGGAAAAGCAACCACTGTGTGCCTGGGGAAGACAGGAGAGGGGTCAGGGAGGAGCAGGGGGCCACACTTCACAAAGCCTTCCGGGCCTGAGTAAAGCGCTTTGGGTGTTACTTAGAGGTGAGTAACAAGGGAGTGTCAGGGATCTTTCTGGCCACTGGGTGGTGTCTCGGCTAGAGGGGCAGGAGACTACTTGTCTGCAGTTAGTTTCATGAAGTCTGACATTGAGCAAACGTGAACCAACCAGGACAACTGGCACCCCCCAAACTGGAGAGAATGTTAGTTCTGGCTCCGAGAGCACCAGCCGGGCCTCTGGGCCTCTCCCTGCTGGGAAGAGAGAAGAAAGCAACATGCAGTAACTCCCTTCCCCCCAGGCGATCCCTCGTAGCCAGGGAGACAAACACAAGAACCTGTGTAACACCACGTACCTAGACAGAGGAGCAAGTGTCAGGAGAGGGTTGGACTTGAGGACTGAAGACTGGCCTGAATGGGGTGGGTTTGGCGAGTGAAGCTTCTGGAAGAGGTAAGGGACTGGGGAGAGCTGGGGTGGCCTGAAAGAAGGTGGGAGGTCAGGTGACCCAGCCTCAGAGGACTCTGGTGCTCAGGTGCCCACCATCCCCAAGGCCCCCACCTACCCCTGCACGGCCCCCGAGGCTCCTGTGACTCTCCTGGAACATCTTTGGAGGCCAGTGTGGTGTCAACTGTAACCAGCCTTCTCCCTCGTAAATCTGGCAGAGGTCCCTTTCGTGGCATTGGTCCTCAGGTTGCACCCCAGCTAGGCAGGTTGGGTTTGGGAACATATCTTCCAGCTCTACACCAGTATTGCCCCAAGAAAGGGGCCATTTGAACTGGGGGGGTCTGGGATCAGAAGGGGCTCGGCTCCAGCTCATTCAACCAGGCGAGTTCCTGATGATCAGCGAGGCTTTTCGGTAGTCGGGGTCAGGAGCCTCAAAGGCCCTAAGTAGTACCTGTGCCCTGGCTGTAACAGGAGCGACCTGAGCCTTAGCAGTTATCCACCGGCATGAAAGAGCCCTGGGGTCCCCAATTCTTTTTTTTGAGATTTTATTTATTTATTCATGAGAGATACAGAGAGAGAGGCAGAGACACAGGCAGAGGGAGAAGCAGGCTCCGCGCAGGGAGCCAGATGTGGGACTCGATCCTGGGTCTCCAGGATCATGCCCTGAGCTGAAGGCAGCTCTAAACTGCTGAGCCACCCGGGCTGCCTGAGGTCCCCAATTCTAATTTGATTTCTTTAGATCTTTGTGGTGCATCCACTTAGGAATTTTCCTCAGCCACTGATGGTGGGTCTATCATTCTTCTGTTTTACTCAGGCTCATACTGAGACATGTTTTTAATTCTCTGCATGTGAGGCAGCCCAGTGTCCAGGTGCAAGTGGGGGCAGCCGGCCCGAGGGTAAAGATTTCCCATGGACATGTCGCTTCTGGAACACATTCAAGGTACTTCTCTTGGAGCGAGCGGCTGATCCTCATCTCCATTTTATTACCAGCTTTTCCTTCTTTACTAAAAAGTTATCTTATTTAATTTTGAATAGATAATATTTGTCCACAGTATAAGTAATTTCAAAAATGGAGAAAGATGAAAGTGGTGACTAAGCAGCTCTTTCTTTCCGTGTTTCCCAGACTCCTGGGTCTCGTCTACCGGGTATGATACCGGTATGATAGTAGCAATATTATCTTACATGCTCTTCCAGAAATAGTCTGTGTTTCGAAGGCAAGTGCTTATATATACTCTCTCCTCTTTTTACATAGTAGTAGATACCATATAAACTATCCGTGCTTTCTCCCCTCTTCTCAGTGTGCCATTTGGCAATGGTTCTACGTAAGTAATAAAAAGTTGCTTCCTTCTGTTCCTTGGCTGCATGGTGTTCCATAGTGTGGCCCTACCACTAACTTACTCAGCCAGCTCCTGGGCTATGGACATGTAGGTAGTTTCCAGGCTTCTATGACCACGCATGGAGGCAGCAAACACACTTGTGCACATGTCACTTTGCCATGCGTGCCCACTAACCATGGACCAGTGTCCCCAGATGTCTCACTAGTCGTGGCAATGATTTACACTCTCACCCCAGTGTCTGCTGAGTACACTTCCACCTCCTGTGTCTCGAAACTTGTCGGAGGCTCACCAGCCTGAGAGGTAGAAAATGGTACCTTGCCGTGGTTTGGCCTGAGTGAGTGGAGAGTCTTTTCCTGTTCATTGTATCATGGCAAGCAAGCGTGTGGGTGGGTATCAGCGGGAACTGGGGACTTGAGCACCATGTGGAGTGATGGTGCCCCTCAGAGGGGCACCCCAGACAATCACAAACTCCTTCTGGGCTGAGACTTTAGGAAGAGCATCTCAGGGATGGTGACGTGTGAGTTGGCCCTTGAAGGTGACCAAGTCAAGCAAAGGACAGACGGGACTTTTTTTTTTTTTAATATTTTATTTGTTTTTTGAGAGAGATCATGAGCAGGAGGGAAGGGCAGAGGGAGAAGCGAACTCCCCACTGAGCTGGATGTGGGGCTTGATCCCAGGATCAGGACCTGAGCCAAAGGCAGATGCTTAACCGACTGAGCCACCCAGGTGCCCCAGAAGGGACATTCTAGGCAAAGAGAACAGAGACCACAGTAGGTGAGGGGGACACGGGGCTGCCCATGGAAACGAAGATTAAAGTTGGACCCTAAAATCCTCATTGGCCTCACCAGGGAGTTTCTGTTTTGTTGCTGTAAGGGTCAGGGGGCCAGTGAGAAACCAAGATGTATTTTGGAACAAATCCATTGGCAGAGCACCTGCTCTACACCAGACACCACACTAAGCACTTCACATAGATTTCCTGTGTGCATCTCCCAGTGGCCTGATGAGGTGGTATCATTATCACCCCCGTGGACACACGGCTCATCTCATTCATAGTGCTATCATTCTCGCTGCTTCATGCTGCTTAACAGAAGAGGACACAGAGGCTCAAAGGTTTAAAAAAGTGTGTGAGGTCCCCAAACTATTGAATGGCTAAATGGACTTCAAGCCCTGCTTCCTCCTGGCCACTGCCTGCCACCTCCAGAGTCACCAGTTGGGCCATTTCTTGGCTGAGTGGGGCCCGAAGGGGACAAGAGCCCTCACAGGGAGTAGAGGCAGCTGCAGGAGGCAAGGCCCCCTCCCGACATGCATCCTGTGATACCAGTGCCTGAGGCATTTTCCAAGTGAGCACTGTGCGCATCAAGCAAACGCAGACATGCGTTTTTCCCTTTTTTACACAGGTGTTAGCGTACTGCATCCATTTTCCTGCATTTGTTTCTTTCCCCATTAATATCTCTTAGAATTCATTCCATACTGGTTCATAAAGAGCATCCCTATTTGTTTTTATGACTGCAGAGTGTTCCATTGTGTGTCTTATTCTAATTTATTATCATTTATTTAGAGAAACTGAGGATATTTCCAACAATGATGCAATGACATGATGTCATTTTGCTTGGATATCTGTAAGCCAGCTTCCTAGGAGTGGAATTCTCAGCCCACAATATATATTTCACATTTTGATTGCTATTGCCAAATGCCCTCCATTGGGGTGGTATCATTTTAGCCTCCCTCTGGGGAAAAGGAGCCTGTTTCCCTACACCCTTGTCAAAACAATGTGTGATCAAAGTTTTAATCTTTTGCCAACCTAAGTGAAAAATGGTGTTTTAGAATAGCTTTAGTTTGCATTTCTGTTATGACTGAGGTAAACTTTTCCGTGGTGGATTTTGAAATACAGTGTTCCCAGCACAGCATCCCTGCTGAGGAGGGACCCCAAATGTTCTCTGGAACACAGCTTTCTCCACTGTCCCTGAGCAACTGTGGGCATCTGCCAGTCATTTCAATTCATCAATTGTCCTGGCGTGCATGCCCAGGAGCAGAGTGAAACTTGGCATTCTCAGAGAGGGATGTATTCCATACAAATCATCCTAGTGGCAGCCCCCATATGCATTATTTCTCTCCAATGCCAGAAGCTATCCTTTTCCTTGACCATCATCCCCCGAAAATTCAAATAGGATTAGCAAAGCAGTGTTCCTTCTCCCTTCCCCCATGTTTCTGGGGCCAGGTACATTCTGGAGAATGATTAGACATTCTAGGCTCCCAGGTGCTCCCAAGTTGGCCAGTCTCCAGGAAAACAAAAAGGTTAAATAAGACATACATGTAAGGAAGCCCAAGTTTTGTACTCCTTCCAACACTTGCTGGTGTGGGATGCCGTCCCCACAAGCTTGTCAGAGATAGCAGTACCTGGGCCTGGGCCCTCTCTTGAGGCCCCAGGTGACAGGGCCAGCTGCTGCGCTCTGGAGGGTCTTTCAGCCAACCCAGAGGACATGGATCCTGTCCTCAAGGAGCCCTAGGCTAGTCCTGCCTTGTCCTCTGAAGTACTTAGTTCATTTTATCAGAGGCCCAAATGAACTGGGTCTCAAGATCTCCCCTGAAGTCTTCTTCTGGCTTCATGGAATGTTCTGGGAACTCTGGGATCTTGTCAGGGAGTGTGTCCCAGCTTGTATGAGAGAGGCCTGCATCCTTCCTGAGCTCTCAGAAGGACCCAGGAACTGTCCCCAGTAGCTCTCCTTGCAGGGCAGGGCCATCTCCAACTCATCCACCTGGACCCTCTCCCACCCCATCAACCCCAGCTCTACTCTCCCTTCCCAACCAAGTTCTCTCTACCTCGAAATAATTCTATATGATTTTTAAATAATAATGACAACAGCATATAGTTCCTTTTAAAAATAATATTTATTTATTTGAGAGAGAGAGAGAGGCCAAGGGAGAGAGAGTTTTAAGTCTTAAGTAGACTCCACACTGAGCATGGAGCCCGATGTGGGGTGTGATCTTATGACCCTAAGATCACGTCCCTGAGATCACGACTTGAACCGAAACCAAGAGTCTGATACTTAACCCACTGTGCCACCCAGGTGCCCCAACATATACTTCTATAATATTTAACATGTGCCAGGTACTATTTAAATGTTTATATTAAATGATAAATGGACATAGTACAAAATTCAAAAGGTAGAAAAAGATGCACAGTAAAAACTAAGCCTTCCTCTTCATGCTGTTTCTTCCTCCACCCCACCCCCCACTCCAGAAATCACCACCAATCCCTGTCTCCTGTGTGTCCCTTCAGAGCTCTTCTATGGATATATAAGCACACAGGTATATATGTTCTCTCGTCACTGTCACACAGACGGTGGCCTAAAAAACGCCACCTTCTGTACCTTTGGCTTTTTTGGTTAATTTTTCCAGGTTTGCTTTTCACTGCCCTGAGAGTCTTACCCTCCTTCCCATCTCTAAATGCAGTGCGCTGTGATGGGGTGGAATGGTGACTGGCTTTGGGACCGGCAGGTCTTCGGTCAGTCCTGGGCCCCTCTGCTCAACTAGCTGCAAGTGACTGAATCACCTGCTTCTCACTTTTCTCACCTGCAAAGTGGGCTGATACCTCAAAGGTGTTACTGAGAGAGAAGGGGGAGGGAGAGAGAGGTGTGATATTAGAGATGATACGTGTGACACTCATGCTCATACCAGCATTATCCCCAGTTTCCTCCCGGCACCCCTGGATTGCTGATTGTGACCAGGGTCTGGGTTACGGAGCAAGGGCACATCCCCACATCCCAAGGGAAGGTGACAGCAAGTGCAAAGGCTCTGGGGCAGGAGTGGCCTTAGCATGTTAAGGAGTACAGTGTGACCAGCATGGACAGATAAGGGGCAAAGTGGCAGAAGAAAGGTCAGAGGTGAAGAACGAGTGGATCATGGGGGGCCCTCATGGGAGGGAAAGGGCGAGTCTCCAGGGCACTCAGGTCCCTGTCTTCTCACTACTCATATACCCTCTTGATTCTCCAGTTTCCTTATCTGTCAACTGGGGATAGTACTGGTTCTTCAAGGATTGCAAAGTAGGACATTTGCCCTCCAAACCCTCTCCAAACATCGCGCTCAATCAAGTACCTCTGGCCACCTTCACCAGAGCCTACTCTCAAGTAGCCATCATGCTGGGACTTCTAGGAGACCAGATTTTAATGTAGATTGCAGGGTTTCTCAGTCTGACATTTTGGGCTGGACTGGGGGTGGGGGAGGCTTCCCTCTGTGTTGTAAGACTTGGGTAGCATCCCTGACTTCCATCTACTAAATGTCTGTAGGATACCCCAAGGTCTGACAACCAAAAGTGTCCAGACATTGCCGAATGTCCCCTGGGGAACAAAACTCCTCCCAGATGAAAACAGCTGAGCTAAAATTAAGCACCAAGTCTGTGCATGTTCAGGCATCAGCAAGAGGCTAGTGAAAAGGATTGGGGGCAACAGAGATTTTTTTTCCCTGTCACATCAGAATGTGTCTTCAGCCATTCCCTTTGTTTGATTTCCCAGAGGCTAGATTACAGAAATGTTCTGGAAGACAGTGTTATGTAACACTTGGGAGTCTAATCCTGGCAATGCCACTTGCTAGCTCTGTGACATTGGGCAAGTTACTTTGCCTTTCTGTTCCTGTTTCTCATCCATAAACTGAGGATAGCAAAGTACCTACCTCCTGAGGCTGTTGGGAGGATCCCATGACATAATAGTGTAAATGCTTAGAACAGTACGGAAGGTGTCCTCGCAGGCCAGGTTCCCTGGGAAACGGAGATTCTGTGTGCAGGGAGTTTCTCCGTGGAGTGCCTTCAGGATGCACAGCCAGTGGGGGAGGGGTGGGGCAGAGGAAGGGGCTGGGCTGCCTGAGGCTGCTGCACCAGGCCATCAGAAGCCCTGCAGCTAAGCTGGCCCTTCAGAGTTGTCCTGAGCTGGGGCCTGGGATGCCCCATCGGTGAATGTGGGCTGCCCCCAGAGAGCAAAGGTGGCTTTATGGTGGAGAGGACAGTCCCCAGGGAAGGACTCAGCTGAGCGGAACTTCAGTTCTGAAAGGGGAAGGGGGCAGGGCCGAGAGCGCCTGTTGGCCAGTATTGTGAGATTAGATTTAAGTAGAAATAAAATGTTTTTATTTTTATTTTTTTAAGATTTTATTTATTCATGAGAGACACACAGAGAGAGGCAGAGACACAGGCAGAGGGAGAAGCAGGCTCCCTGCGAGGAACCCCATGTGGGTCTCGATCCTGGGACCCCGGGATCATGACCTGAGCCAAAGGCAGACGCTCAACCACTGAGCCCCACAGGCGTCCAAAGCTAAAGTACTTTTAAAACACCCCGGACTTCGGAGGAATTACTCCCAGCCCCACAGTGCCCCATGGCCCTCTCCTAGTACCCATGTATCCCTAGCCAGCTCTCTCTCTTATTGCCCTCCTGGAGGGAGAGGGGCACACAGAATCCAGAGAGGCGTGGCCACCTGCCCCAGCAGGAGACAACGGGCAAGGTCACCTGGCCTGTAGTACTTGAGATTCTTCTTTGGTGTGTTGGGAATGGTACTGCCTACCCCGAGTGAGGAGACAGGATTAAATGGGATAACACATGGCAGTTCTCAAGGCATGGTCCCTGGGCCATCATGACTAGCAGCCCCATTGGGGAACTTGTTGGAAATGTGAATTCTCAGGCCCCATCCCAAATCCACTGAGTCAAGAGCTCTGGGAACAGTGTTTTGACAAGTCCTTCAGTGCTACTGATGCACGCTCAAGTTTGAGAGCGACTGGTGTACCAGACAGTACTTGGCTCTGAGCCTGGATCCTGGAAGGAGCCACGTCAATCTCAGTTGAATCTGAATCTGAACTCGGTACACCTGCCAGGCTTGAGGTCGCCTGTGAGCAGAGTGCCACCTGCTGGTGACAGCCAGCCTGTGTCTGTGCACACATAAGGATCACACAGGGATTCAGGGCTACTACACCCACCGGCAAGGAAAGCAGAGCTGGACACCAGGGCCAGCTACCTGGATGTCTGCTCCTCCCTCCCCTCCACTCTCCCTGGAGAAATCAGGTTAGAGTGAATGTCAAGGGCAGCTTTCAAGGGCCCAGAAAAGTCACCAAAAGATAGCAGCAGTGAGTGTGTTTGAGTCAGTGATAGCAAGTACTCCTCACCACGGGTTTAAGTGTCGGATACACTGAAGGGAAAACAAACAGACGGCAGCCCTCCTTCCTCTGCTCCACTTATGCAGCCCTCCTTCCTCTGCTCCACTCCACTCCCACTGGAGTCACTGAGCTGGGGACAGCTTTGATGACTGGTCATAGGCCACAAGAGGGGCCACCCATAGTGTCCCATGTGGCCACCTGCTCTGTTGGCTACCCAGCTCTCCTGGGTGGGAGAACTTTGTATTTTCCTGCTTTTTATTCCAGCTGTGTGTGTGTGTGCGCGCGCGCGCACATGCATGTCTCCTGAACTGGATCGTGATCCTTTTGCTTGGTTCTTTGGCTTGTACTGAGCAGCATCCCCCCAGCAGTATTGAATGGAATTGATGAGGCTTTGTGCTCACCTTAAGTATTTGGAACAAATGCTGAAAAGTTTTGAGCCAAAACATGGAAAGATCACAGAGAGAACAGAAGAGAGAAAGAACACACACAGGAGCCTACCAAACCCTGTTTGTAGTGGCTCAGAAAATAAACTAGAGAACAACAGGATAGCAGGAGATACACCTCTGCAATGAGGAAAGGTAAAAGCAATCTGGAGGCTCAGTCTGTGGAAGACAAGACTGAAGAAATTCAATTTTCTTTTCTTTAAAATTTTTATTTATTTATTAGACACACACACACACACAAACACAGAGGCAGAGAGAGAAGCAGACTCCATGCAGGGAGCCGGACGTGGAACTCGATCCCGGGTCTCCAGGATCACATCCTGGGCTGAAGGCGGCGCTAAATCGCTGAGCCACCCGGGCTGCCCAGAAATTTAATTTTCAAGAAGGCAGAGGGAGCATCTGGCAAAGGGTGCTGGCTGTGGCCAGCTTCTGAGAGGAGTGCTAGGGGTCGTGATCCTAACACTGACGTGGAAGAGACTGAGACAGTGAGTCTGGTGCGTCTGTGTTCTCTGCGCTTCGATCTCTCCTGGGCCCTGAAGACCCCACGCAGGCTGTTGAAGGAGCAAGTCTGACCACTGTAAGGCTTCCCTCCTGAGGGAGGACTCTCCAGGGGGGAGGGCTGGAGAACGGGTGCTGTTCCTTCTCATTCTCCAGCCCACGTTGGGCAGAACCTTTCTCCTCGATCCCCGTTCCATAGGTGGGATAGGCTGTGGCTCCAGACAACATTGCTGGAGACTAAAGGATGTCGGAAGAGTAGACAGAGCGAGAGCCTTCTGGATGGTTGGAGCTGGCAGCTCTAGGAGGCTGGCTCACTCGCAGGGCACAGGGGCCCTGACCTGATAGGAGGGCTGCCTGCCACCCCGCATGCTGGCCCTTTGTAAGGACAGGAACAGCCTCACCTGGTAGCCACCTCCTGGCCTTCCTGTCTCCACTTAGAGGGTGGCGTGTCTTACCTCACCAGGCAGGAGCCACTCCAATGCACCCTGACACCTTCGGAATGAAACCCAAGAGACTCCATCTCTAAAAACCATGATTTTGTGCCACCCGAGAACCTCAGCATTGGGTCAGGTTACACACATCTTAGAAATAAGACAGTTGTGTCATCACTAGTCCATGGGAGACATGATTTTTGCTCTCGAGGAACCTAAATAGTGCTTGACAGTGTTTAATTAAATACTAACTTGTGGGATCCCTGGGTGGCGCAGCGGTTTAGCGCCTGCCTTTGGCCCAGGGCGCGATCCTGGAGACCCGGGATCAAATCCCACGTCGGGCTCCCGGTGCAGGAGCCTGCTTCTCCCTCTGCCTATGTCTCTGCCTCTCTCTCTCTCTCTCTCTGTGTGACTATCATAAATAAATAAAACTTAAAAAAAATAAAAAATAAATACTAACTTGTATTCATTCAACAAACACACATTTAGGGCCGCTGCTAGTGCCAGGAGCAGCACCAGATGCTGGAGATACTAGGATAATGAATAAGACCAGTATTCCTTGCCTTGTGGAACTTATCAGCTGCAGGGGGAGGGAGATGTGGAACAAGTAATACCGATGTGAGGGGGCCAGGGGACCCCAGGAGCCTTTAGCAGGAACGAATGTAACTGAGGGGGTGAGAGATGTCTGGGGGACCCCAGGAGCCTTTAGCAGGAACCAATGTGACTGAGGGGGTGAGAGTTGTCTGAGCAGAGCCTGCAGGGTGAGGAAGAGCCGGGCAAGGGAAGTCGGTGCAGAGGCGTGGAGGGAGGCGTTTCTGAGCAGCAGGGGCCTGGGGAGGGCTTCCTGCAGGAGCTCTGAGTTCAGCTGGGCCTTGAAGCAGCGAGGCAGGTAGCAGTATTTAGGGATGGCACAACCATGGGCCTGGGTGCTCCAGTCTCAAAACTGTAAAAAGGAAGTAAGGGAAAAAGAGTTCCTTTTGGAGAGGTCCAACTTGAGTAGCTGGCCAGGCATCCACCTGGGAATGTTCAGGGGGCACTTCCACATTAGAAACATGGACCTCTGGTGCAGAGGGGTTCAGTTTTCCAAAGAAGAAACTATAGAGAAGGAGACTGGAAGCCAAGGTCCAGGTGCTGAAACACCTGGGTGGAAGAAGGGAGCCAGCCTAGAAGACAGAAGCCCGTAAGAACACGTTCTGTAGAAGCTCAGAGAACGGTTCTCCAGGAGGGAAAGGAGTGGCTTCTCCGTGCCAGACGAAGCTTCTAGGTCCCCAGAAATTGGCAGGGGAGCACAGGATAATTCACGTAAATGAGTGAGCATTCAGAATGCATTGTCTTAGTCCCTACCCTTCTCCCAGAACTTCACCTTCTCTCACCTTCCTGCTAAAAGTATCCCCAGAGGCCCCAACACCAGATCTACAGCAGATGGCCATCCCTGCGGCTTCGGAGGGAGGAGGCCCAGGTTCTCTGCCTGGTGTCAGTGGCCACCTGACCTGGACAGCTAATCATGGGACGCCAGCATTGCCTTTGAGTGGCAATGAAGGAGGCCATGGGCTGCTGCGGGTAGGCAGGTGGGATGAGCAGGCTAGGGCAGGCCTGCCTGACTGCTCGGCACTGAGGTAGCCTCCCTCCCACACCGGCTGTCCCAAGTCACTGCCATCCTTCACTTCCCACAGAAGGGAGTGCAAGGCTCACTGGGAGCGAGAGAAGCCTCTCCCCTATGTAACAGCTATGCTCCATCGAGGAGGATAGGGCTTTCACGTACCGCTGACTGCAGGCCCCAGGCTTCCAGCACAGCCTGCCCTGGGCGCTGCCTCGCTGCTGCTTTGGACCCGGCCTGGCCTCACAGGAGAGGTGGCGTTCTGGCCACTGGGGCTTGAGCCACACCCAGGGAGCCGCTGGGAGATTCCAGAAACCAAGGTGTAGCCAGCCTGATCCAGGAACACATGCCACCCAAGCCAATTAAACTTTTCTGGCACCAGAGTACCTGCACACACACACCCCCCCCCTTAGGCCCCCAACCCATGCTCTGCTAGAAAGATATAAAGTTTGGGAAGAATGGGTGAGTGGATACAGCTAGAAGGGAGGCAGTTGTAATGAGGTTTGCAGTTTGGAGGCAGGTGGGCTATTCTGAGCAACTCACTTTTCTTCCTAGAACTTTAAGCTTCCCACCAACAAAATGGAATTAGGCCACCTGGTTTCGGAGGATTGTCGTGAATAAACAGAGAACCAGTGAGCTTTCCAAACTGTCAAGGTCAAGTGTTGCTGGTTTCCATGACCAATGTCGCATCGAGAATTTTCTTCTTCCTTTTCTTTTCTTTTTTTTATATTTTATTTACTTATTCATGAAAGACACACACAGAGAGGCAGAAACATAGGCAGAGGGAGAAGCAGGCTTCTGGAAGCTTCTGGAAGCCTGATACGGGACTCGATCCCAAGATCCTGACCTGAGCTGAAGGCAGATGCTCAAATACTGAGCCACCCAGATGCCCCGCATTGAGAATTTTCAACGTGAAGTCCATGGAGCCCTATTTGGAGGGAATTTATAGACTGCCTGAAATAATGTGTAAAAATGCATGTAGGGGGCATCTCTCTGGGGTGAGGATGTGTAGCTCTCAGTAGTTTTTAAATTTTATTTATCTATTTATTTTTTTCTCTCCCCCATCAGCAGCTTTTTAAAGAGGTCTGGGACCCTACAAGTGTAAGACCCACACACAGCACAAGTCTGTCCCTGTCACATTTCAGATGAGTTACTGGAGACCCATGATTGCACAGCTTGTCAGAGGCACTTGCTCAGGTGGGACCCCGGCCTCCCACCCTCCACTGCTCCCTACGGCTCCTTCCATGTCAGATGAGGGGAGGAAAAAGTTAGGGAGATCAGGAAGGGGTGAGTAGTCAAGAGGCAGAGCCCCGTGTCCTACTGGGAGTCAGGAGCCTGTCCTCTGCGTTACCAGGATAAGGGGAGGGGAGAAGTGTGAAGCCCCAGGCTAGGGAAGGCCCAGGAGGCCCCTCCTGGAAGCACAAGCTGCTGAATAAGTGAGTCATCCTCCTGGTCTCCCTCCCCTTCCCTGCCCCTTAGAAGACTCAGAGGAGGAAATAAAACTGTCTCCTTGACACTGTCTTGAGATGACCTCTCTGCTTCTCAGATTCCTCTTCTGGAAAAGTTAAAGATACCATGTCAAAGCTTTACGGAAACCTGTGAAAGGCCCCATGTAACTTAAGGTAGTCATAAGCCAAAAATGCAATTTATTGAGCAACTACTGAACAGCCACTGGCTGGATGCTTTGATGGAACTGGCATAAATGTTGCCACTTCAACAGGCCTTCTCTGACCATCTGGTTCAAATAATCCTCTCCTCTCCCCCACCCTCCAGTAATTCTCACGCTCCCTGTTTCTTTCCTTCCCATCACTTACTATAACGCATGTTCTTTTTCTGAGTGTTCTTTTTCTCCCCTCTCTCCTCCACTAGACTTGCCATGAGCAGGAGTCATGTATGTCCATATTAACACACAGCCTACCACCAGTCATCCCTCAAATACTTGTTTGTTTGTTTGTTTGTTTTTTTCAAATACTTGTTAATGACCACATGCCTGCCTCTGATCTTCACAGCAGCCTTATTAGGGAGGGATTATTTTCATGCCCACTATACAGAAGAAGAAACTGAGGTTCAGAGAGTCAAAGAGACTCGCTTAAGGACACAGTTTGCTATCACCTGACTTTAGCTCTGCTTTTTCCCCTTGAAGGACTTAAAGACCGAGAGAACCTAAGGGTCAGAAGTGGAAGTGTGGGTCCAGCAAAGTGGCTCACGGGTTTAGCCACCACCCTGTGCTCAGCCTTCCCCAGCCGAGCTCTTCCAACCTCTCATTCACCCCAAAGGAGCTCCGAGTCATCAATCCACAGCCACAGAGCTGAGGCCAGTCCAAACTGGCCTGTTTATTTTCCAAGCCAAGTGACAGCCAGTCCTTCCCCTCCCTCCAGAGCTATATACAGCTGGGAGTCCACACCCCACTCCTCTTGAACCTTATATAGCAGATAAATTAGCGAACTCTTTTATAAAACATTGTACAGGGAAAATACATACATATACATAGGGCCAGTGCTAGTGTTGGGGTGGAGTTCGCTTCTTGAACACAGGTAACCAGATCCTGCCCCATCAGGGTACTTAGCACTCTCCTTCCCTGAAATGGCTCACCTGCTGTCCCCACAACCTGGTACGGTGTGTGGCTGGTTACCTCGAGTCATAAAGGTTCAACATCTTGCCCCCAAAAGGCACTGCTTCCTGGCTGCTCCTACCACCCTGCTCCTCAGGTGGGCCCCTCCCTGCCCTTCCTCCTTACCGAGGCAGCCTGCCTCAGCCTGGTCCCAGGAATTAGGCCCATCAAAGCCCGAAGACAGGGAAGACAGATAGAGGACTATTGTCTCCTGGTATGTGTGGGGAACATATATCATCCAAACTAGGGCTTCTTTTGAAAGTGGATGGGGGTCTAAGTCACTGGAAAACAGGCATGAACCCACACTGCCTGGGCAAAGGACAAATGGTCATCCTACTGATTGGTCTCCCCTGATCTGAACAAGCCCAGTCCTCCCACTCTAGACTTCCCAAAACGCACTCCCCATTGCAGCAAACACCCCTTGGATCTCAGTGCCCATCTCCACCAGCTCTCTCTGCCTTCAAACATCCCTACTATGCATTTTAAAGCCTCAATAATACTGGGGACCTGTAGTGTTGGGATTGGGAAGGGTGGTTGGGTTTGATGCCACCACCAAATCCCAAATGGGTTCTGGCTATGTTAGACCTTTGGTATCAAGCCCCCACACCCTCTGGCTCGTTGCACCCAATCCCCAAAATCATGGCTGCTTGGATCTGAGAAGGAAAACAAGGCTTTATCCTCTGTCTTCCAATCCCACACTGGCCAAGTCTTCTTTCCCTAGGCTTCCTGGCAGCTAAGGTAGCTAAGAATCAGGGCCAGAGCCAATGAGTCCCCCAGCCCCCCAACCTCACCCTTGGCCAATGCAAAGAACGCTGTCCCAGTACCTTCTCCACATGTTGTATGTGAACATTCCTAATCCCATCTCAATATGGCTTCTATGCTAGGGACTCCAGGAATCACCTCTTGGGGTGGCAAATGGCGGGCTGGCTAAAGAGATCAATCTATAGTGCCCTGCACCTCTACCCAGATGGAGCTGGGCCTCAGCCCTCTGGGGGCACCAGACCAACAATCACAGTCATGGAGATGGATTCCCATTCAGTTAGAGCCCTGCCCCTTGCTTCTAGAACTTGCCCGTGGGCCACGCTTAGAAAACTGCTCTAAGTAAGTCTTGCTAAAGTTAACAGTCCCAGGTAGGGAAAACTCAGGCTCCAGGCCCTTAAAAGTTCCTCCCACCTTCCCAGGCCCATCCCAACGTGCAGACAGTCCACAGCCACACCAGCGCTTTGGGAAACAGAAGCCCACTCTTGACCTTTCCACTGTTTCTCACTCATCATCTGCCTGTATTTGGGTAACAAAGACTCCTCCATGTTTAAGTCAGGGTGCCTAACACCTGCCTCCTCCCTCCCACCCCCACAAAAAAAAAAAAAAAAACGAGTGCCCAGATCTGACCCCCTCGGAGTAGAGCTGAGAACACCACCCTGGGCTCAGGATGGGGGTTTCCGGTGGTTCCCAGAGTACACGTAGGAGATGGGATGGCGGGTCCCAGGCCTCACGGTGAACGTGTTAATGGGGCTTCCGTAGTGGGGGGTGCCGTGGGGAGACCTGGGATGGGGCAGAAGCAGGAGAGAGGTGAGGTTAATATTTGCAGCCAGTTCACCAATAGCCCTCCCATCTCCCTCAGGGCACAAGTGGAAAAGATACGGGCGGAGCACTGTGGTATCTGCCCAGCAAGCCGGTGTGGACAGGGTGGGACCCCAGTCAACCAGTATTGTTTCAGCAGACCCAGGGCTCCTCCTCCCGTCTGGGCTTGGCTGGCCACAGAATAGGGCCTAATACCCTGCTGCTCTGGATCCTTCTCTGGATGGATGGGAAATCCCCATTCGCAAGGACCATTCAGATCCCCCTGCAGACACCACAGCACTCTTAGCCTGAAGCCCTGAGTCTCTAGAGCGTGGGAAAGAGAGCGCAGAAAGAGGGGGGGCTGGTGGAGAAAGCAGGAGGGTGGGGAAAGAGGGTAAGGGAGATGGTGGGAAATAAGGAAGCGGGTTCTGGAAGCGCCAACAGAGCCCTTTGGAGGTAACGCGCCTCGCGTGCCTCCTCTGCCCAGGGAGCGGGAGGAGAGAAAACCCAGAGACTGTCCCCGCGGGGGGCCCGGCCCGGCGGGCTCCTCTGCCCCCCCCACCGCGTTCCTCGCCCCGCCCCCTGCTCACCTGCCGGCCGCGGGCCCCAGCCGGTAGTCGCCTCCGCCTCCGCCGCCGCCGGGCGCCTTGAACTTGGCCTCGCCGCGGGCCGCGCCCTCCGCCGACAGCCTCCGCGCGTGCAGGCCTCCGGGGGGCGCGCGGACGCGCCGCAGGTCGGGGCCCCCGGGCGGCCCGAAGCAGCTGGGGGAGCTGAGGCTGCGGCCGGGGCCGCCGCGGGGCTGTCCGGGGCTGCGGGGGGGCTCCCCCACGTACAGGCGCTTCTTGATGAGCGACCCGCCCCCGCCCCCGCCCCCGCCCGGGCCGCGCTCCGGGCCCCCCGCGAGGCGCGAGAAGCCGCGAGGCGCCCAGGCCTGCTCCACGGCCGCGAAGGTGTTCCGGGGAGGGGACGCCCGGCGCCCCAGGTGCGGGGGGGCCGGGGCCGGGGCCGGGGCCGGGGGCTCGGGGTCGTTGCTGAACTCGGGCGGCGGCGGGATGACCTCAAAGTGGAACTCCCCGCCCTCGTCGTCGTCGTCGTCGTCGTCCCTCTTGCAGGAAGGAGAAGGAGGGGACGAGAAGGATTTGGGCAGCAGGCGGCCCTGGGACAGGTTGGAGGACGCCGGCCTCTCCCGGGCCGCGGGGGCCTGGGGCTCTGCCTTTGTCGCGTTGTGCCTGAGGCTTGGCTCCCTGGCCTCGGGGGCTCCTCGGGGCTGCGGCTTCCACTGACTGAGTCCGGCGGCCAGCTGGGGGTCCTTCTCCGCCTCCTTGGGTAGCTTGGGGACCACGGTGAAAGAGTTGGGCTGGCCCTCCGTGTGGAAGATGCTGTCCGAGCCTGCTTGGGGCTGGCTGCTGTGGTCACGGAGGCTCCCTGGCAGGGCGGACCGGCCCAGGGCAAGGCCTCCCGGCCGCCCCTTCTGCGCCCTCTGCCTGGCTGCGAGGAGCAGAGCCATCGGGGAGCCTGGCTGCACCAGCTCCCCGGTCACCGGATGTCTGAGGACGTCATCTGCAGGCTGGGCTGAGGCGGGGGTGTTGGCTGGCTGCCGCTGGGGCTCCTTCACCTCCGCAGGGTCTCCCGACCCTACAGCTGAACCTGTGGCCGGCGGTGCCAACCCCATAACAGCCTCTTCTCTGGGGCTTCTCTGGTTGCGATGGAGCTTGTAGAGAAATGTCACCTCTTCTCCGCCAGGGGATCTCTTTGGTGGGAGGGCTGGAGATGGGTGGGTTCCCAGCATAGGAGGCTTACTGGCCTCTGTGGGGTGCCCTCCTGCCTCTATCTGGAGAGGCTCCGTAAGTTCTTGAGGTTTCAGCTTCTCCCACTGACCACCTGGGACTAGGTTCTTCTCTATCAGCTGGGATGATGTGGTGGGTACCGCTGTGGCTGCGGATGGGAGGGCAGGCCCAGGCGTGGCCTTGGGTGGTGCGGCTGGTCCAGGCGTGGGCTTGGGTGGTGCGGCTGGTCCAGGCGTGGGCTTGGGTGGTAAGGCTGGCCCAGGTGTGGCCTTGGACTGAAGTGGTGTGGTTGGCAGAGGGGTGGTGGATTGCGGTGGCAAATTCTTGGCCACAGGCTTAGAGAATTTCCCATTATCACCCCTGTTTTCAAAGATTCTTCCCCCTTCCAGCCGAGGTTTGGGAGGCAGAGACCCGATGCTGGGCTTGGCTTCCTTCTCTGCTGATGAGGAGAGCCGGGCCTCCAGCTCACTCCGGATCTGCCGGACACTGGGAGTCAGGGAGTCTTGGGGGATGTAGTCCACGGGGGGGAGGGTCAGGCTGGTGGCAGCCCCCTTCTCTGGCAGGCTGCAGGGACTCTTCTCAGGAGCGCTTGGGAGGACCTCCTTCTCTGGCAGGCTTGGAGGAACCTCCTTCTCTGGCAGGCTGGGGCCGTTCTTGCCCTCCTTCTCCTGAAAGGCCGCTGTTGGGCCTGCCTTGTGACTGAGGGGTCGGTCCTCCCTCCTGGAGCCACAGAGATAGGCCGCGAGCTCACTCCGAAGCTTTTCCATCTGGCTGGGATCCCGCCAGTCCACAGGCGCTGAGGAGGCCGTGTCCTCTGGGCTGGGGGGGTTAGGTTTGGGTTTGGGAGCAGGGGAGCTGGGTTTGCGGCTTTTTATGAACCCAGAAGGTAGAGGAGCTGCCTTCTGAGCAGAAGGTAAAGGAGGGGCAGCTGGGGGCAGTGGCGGTGCTGGGGGAGGTTGCGGGGGTGCAGGAGGTGGGAGGGGAGGGGCCGGTGGTGGAGTCTCTGCATGTTCCTTCGTCCAGGACTGGGCCTGGCCCAGCCTGGGGCTGCCTGGGGCTGCAGCATGCTGCTCCCCTGGGTGGTCTGGCTCAGGGGCCCTGTTCGGGTAGACCTGGGACGCGGGGCGGATGTGGAAGGTGGGAGGCAGTGGGAGTCGATTGGGGGCTTTCTTGGTGGCCACTTCTTCCTCTGGAGGAGTTCCCTGTGCTTCCTGAGCTGGGATGGATGAAGTCCTGACTGGGGTTGGGGGAGGCACTTTGAGTGAGCGGGGGAAAGTAAGGTGGGAGTCCGGCTTAGGTCCCAGAAGGCTCCCCTTTGGCTCAGCTGGGCTCGGCGGGGGGCTGGTTCGGGGGGTCTCTGTCAGCCTGCCATTCAGTGCTACCTCCGATTTCCACTTGGTGACACCCCCAGCGGGGAAGAGGTGAGTCCCTGTTGTATGAGGAGATGCTGGGGGTGCTGGGGCTGGCAAAGGGGGTGGGGGTGGGGCTACAGAGGCCAAGGGTGGGGCAGGAGGAATGAAGTCCGGAGGGGTAGGTGTGGATGGGGAGGAAAGGGTGGAGAGGGGGGCTGGGACCCCTAATACTGGGGGCGGAGGTGGGGCCATGCTGGGTGGGGGTGGGGGTTCCAGCAGCAGGGGAGGCGGTGGGGGAGCCATGGGAGGTGGAGGTGGAGGTGGTGGGGACTCCTCTCGAGGTTGCCAAGTGTCTGGGGGTGGCCCCGGGGCTGGGCCTGGGGGCGGTGGGGGGATGAGTGGGTCCTGCCCATAATGCCCAGGTCTTAGGTCACCCACAGAGCTGTACAGTCGGAGGTTGCCGTTGACTAGTGAGCTGGTACCTGAAAGAAGGGAGAAGCAAAGAAGAGGACACAGTGAAGCAACCAGCCTGGCCCATCTCTGTGTGCACAGGGTAGGGCGGCGCCCAAGAGAATAACTGGCCAGTTTCATGCCTTTCCTCCTGACCTGGAGGGATGTCTCCAGTCTCCTGAGCTGTGCTGGGAGTGAGCCTCTCCCTTCTGGGGCGGGGGGGCTGACTATGCTGGGCACAGCCTCTGGAGCCCGGACTGAATATTCTGTTTGCTTCACTCTTCTCTGCCCTGCTGTGTGCCAGGACTCCCTTATTCTCTGCCTACAGAGGGATTGAGCCGATGGGAGCTGCTGGCAGATCAGAGGGTGGGGGCAGAGAGGCCAGGGCATCGATCCTCGGCTGCCTTCTTGATGGGCCCATAGTTAGCAAGGGCTGCTCTTCCATCAACTTAGCCACTGTCCCACAGCTCAGATACAGGAGTAGCTCCCTACTGCTCCTTCGGCCTCTCGGGGTATCACCATCCTCTTCAGTCCTCAAACTCTGTTCACACTCTTGTATATCATCCCTTTATTAAATGCTTTGGTGATGCCCTTTGAGTGTGCCAGTTGTTTCTTACAGGGGCCCTAGCTGATACAAAGCCAGAAAGGCTGGGGTTCAAATCCCAGCTCTCCCACTTAACCCAATGCGTGACCTTGGACACACCAATTAACCTTTCTGAGCCTCTGTTTTGTCATCTACAAAATGAGCATGACGTCAGTGCTTACCACATAAAGCCGTGGTGAGGATTCGTAAGAGAATTCATGTAAATACACATAAAGGGCTTATCATGGTGCTAGGCCCAGAGTGGGCACTTCATGAACAGTGACCACTTTGATTCCTACCACCTGCACTTAACTTTTCAGACTGTCAGATGGGGAAAATGAGGGGGAAAATGAGAAGTCGTGGATCAGGGGCAGGCTCCAGGAGACCTTCTCAGTAGGAAGTTTGGGTGAAAGATGCGCAGGAGGGAGCAATATACACAAGCAACTCCAAAGATTCCAGCTTCCCACCTCACAGAGAGCTCCTGGATCAGCTTCTGGACTATGAGATGGAATGAGGGTATGTAGAAAGAAGGTGACCTGAACTACCCAGGCACTAGAGAGATGCCAGCACCCCTGGCCCCAACAGCTCGCACCCCTCCCTTCTTGGGGCTGGGCCCCAGCGCCTCGACTCTGCAGAGTCTGCAGACCACAGGGATGCCCTGGTTACTCCTGCCAGGTGCCCCTTGCTTCGCCTCCTCTCAGTTTCTAGCACAGAGCATGACAAACCTTGGGAACGTGCTGCTCTGAAGGCTCCTCCCAGCTGTCTGACTTCAAGACAAAAGACATACTGAGGGTGGGGAGGAGAAAAAACTAACATTCATTAAGCACGTGTTAGGAGCTGTGACACAGCAGTGAAAACAAAACAAAAATAGTCAAAATACTGGCCCCCCTGGAGGTTACATTTTAATGGGACAATGAGACACACAGCAAACATAACACATCAGTAAACTATTACCACGTTAGATGATGAGTACTAGGTGAAAAACACCCAGGAGGAGCGCTGGGGATACGATTTGAATAGAGTGGTCAGAGAAGAAGCCTCACTGAGAAGGTGACATCTGAGCAGAGGGGCAGTGAGGGAGGGAGAGAGCTGTCCCTAGGTACAGGGGAAGAGCAGCCGAGGCACAGCGAATGGCAGTGCAAAGACCTTCGGGTGGAAAGGCGCCTGGTGTTGAAAGGCAACAAGGAGACCAGGACAGCAGACAGTGTGAGACAGAGAAAGAAAGCAGGAGGTGAGGCCAGGGGAGGCCGGATTCTGGAAGTCCCAGCAAGAACCTTTTCTTTGCGCGACACGGGAAGTCACTGACAGGTTTTGAGCAGAGCGTGACAAGAAGTGACTAATGTCCCATCCCATACTTCATTCACTCTCTAGAACTGGAATTGTCTTGGCTGTGGCTCATTTGCAGATACAGAGGTGCAAGGTGTTAAGTGATTCACCCAAGGAAGCAGAGCTAATGTGTGGGGGGAGCTGGGACCCAAAGCCAGGTCTGTCTGACTCCGGGGGTTCTTTCCCTCCGATTCATGCTGCCCTTGGCCCTCATCATCCTTCCCCTACTGGAAGTGGACCTTAGTCAACCTTGGCTCTCTTCAACTCCCACCCACTGCAGCCAGTAGCCAAAAGGCCAAGGGACTCCAGCTTTATCCCCAGGTGGGGAGGTGGGCCAGAGGAGGAAAGAAAGACGGACAAGCCCCCTGCCCAGGGTCCTCTTACCTGTCAATTCTTTGTCTGCAAAGTCTCCTGGGACAGAGGGGGTGGGCACAGCCAGTCCATGGTTTTCCTGGGCATTCTGAATGAGGGCAGAGAGGGAATAGAGAAAGACAATTCTTAACTTGCTGCTCTGAGAGGTCATTTTACTGCTCAAAAATCAGTAGCATTGGGAAGGGTTCTATAGCTTTGTGAATATACTAAAATATAAAAGGGCTAATTTAAAAGGATGAATTTTAGGGTGCCTGGGTGGTTCAGTTGGTTGAGCGTCTGACTCTTGATTTCGGCTCAGGTCATGATTTCAGGGTGATGAGATAGAGCTCCAGGCTGGGCGTGGAGCCTGTTTCAGGTTCTCTTTCTCCCTGTCCCTCTGCCCCAGCTCTACCCCTCAAATAAATAAATAAACCCTTAAAAGAGTGGATTTAGTATACAGGTGAGTCTTGTGTGTTTCTGTTTAGACACTGTATTTTTAATTTAAAAAAATACTTTATTTACTTGAGAGAAAGAGAGAGAGAGAATAAGCAGGGGGAGCAGCAGAGGGAGAGGGAGAAACAGGCAACCTGCTGAGAAGGGAACCAATGTGGGGTCCGATCCCTGGACCCTGGGATCATGACCTAGGCCAAAGGCAGATGACCAAAAACAGAGCCACCCAGGCACCCCTAAAGACACCTTAATCGATAATATTCTTTACTCGATGACATTGAACCCATGGTCAATAGCACTATAACTCAAGCCTGAACAAAGCTTATCTAACATACATATTTTTTCCGTAAGGTTCATCAAAGCTTTTTGTACTTAGGGATGTTAGCACATGAGCACTATGCTTGAGGCCCATTTTAAACAGTGAAATCACCAACAAAAAGTGAATAAACACACACACAAAAAAACCCCATGGCACTAAAGTGCAATTTATATACAGTATAAGAGCTGAAGCACGAAGGCAAAGTGTCCTGTTTGATCTCAGCTGGGACCATGTGCATCAGGTAACGTAAAATTTTCACAGCTCTACACAGGTCCAAAGTGTCTGGAGTATTGCTTTGGATTCACAAATAAATATTTGCAAGTAGGCGAATTTGCAAATAACCAAATCCGCAAATAATGAGTCAACTGCCTATGAATTAGATCCCAATTAAAACAAAACAAATCTGCCTTGCTCCCCCATGTATGTCCACAAATTAAAAGCCAAATTCTTCAACCTGGACTCCTGTTCACTCTTGGTTTTCATTAGGTATTTCCAGAAAAATAAATAAATTAAAAGTAGTGACCTAGAATATTTATAGGACTGCAGATGCCCTTCTGATCTTAAGCCTAACAGTGCATAATATGTTTACACAGCTGTCCGTTTGTACTTACTATTTTGCATTCTATTTTTTTTCCAAATACACATTTCCATACATCAACAAAATCCACACACCTGTGTTTTGAAGTGATGTGGAGCATTTTTTTTTAATTTTTTATTCATTTATGATAGTCACAGAGAGAGAGCGAGAGAGAGAGGCAGAGAGAGAAGCAGGCTCCATGCACCGGGAGCCTGATGTGGGATTCGATCCCGATTTCTCCAGGATCGCGCCCTGGGCCAAAGGCAGGCGCCAAACCGCTGCGCCACCCAGGGATCCCAATGTGGAGCATTTTATGGTAGCTTTCAAAGTCCTCGATACCCTGGCCTCATACTTCCCAGCCAGGTTTTATTTCCCACTCAAGCTGATAGACCCATCCCGCATCCTAGTCTGACCACTTCCCTTCCAACTATCAATTTCCACTATCCTTCCAACTCATACATGGAGTTCATGTTCATTTCTGAGGCTGGGTGTTGGTCAGGCTGTGCCCCTCTTCCCGCCCTCTATTTTTAGCAATAATATCCCTTGCTCTATTGGCTGGCTTTGGAACCAGACTACTTGGATTTGAATTCCAGATCTGCCACCTACTGTGCCAGTTGCCTAAGCTCTCTGTGTCTCTGCCTGTGAGGTGGTGATAAAAATAGAATTTACCTCTTCTAGGGCAGTCGTGAGGCTAAATGACACAATACACAAAAAGTACTTCACTCCTGGCATGTAGTGAAAGCCAGTTAAGTGTGAGCTCAATAAACGTTATTACTAGGAGCCCTCTCTGACTTGATGCTCTTCAGAGTAGCCCACAGCCAAGCTCCTCAAAGGAAGATATTTATTTGCTCTCTCGATATTCCCCTAGTTCCTCCAATGAGATGTGGTTGACCTTGGAGCCCAGGGACTATGTCCTATGCGGAACCCCCACTCAAGCTGATAGACCCATCCTGCTAGACACACAGTAAGCTATATTGTTATTGTTACTCACTGATGGGCTGATGGTGCTAACTCACTTTCTGGGCTTAATGGCCTAATGGCTTCATATATAAGTTGGGGGATTCAAGACAGGTGTTTTGAAAATATCCATGAGACTCTGGGTTACCAAGGGCAAACTCTGAATTACTCTTTGGCCAGTTGGGGCAACAAACCACTCATCTTCATGTTCTCAAAGAATTCTGAAGCTGGAGTAGCCACGAGGCATCATTCTTCTCCTCTTAGTAATGTTTCCCTGCCCCTACCTGATTCACATGGCCAACACACACTTGTTCTTCATGTCTCTCAAACCCAGAGATCTGGATGGGGGGAGGGCAGCCTATCTAAGGAGTGTCTCCCAAGACATTCTGAGATGCAACACACACTGATTGTCTAATAAACCTTCATCAAGTATATACCCTCTGATTTTGATGAGGTGGAGGCCAGACCTTTAGAATCCATGGTTGAGACTTCTGTTTCCTCTTTTGAACATAATTGGAAAATAAAAGGACATTGGGACTCAGCATAGAAAGTCTCCGATTCCATGCATGCTCTGAATTTTGCCACGAGTGTGATCTTCCTTGGATGAGCAGTGGTGGCGGTGTTGTTAAACCATCACTCACATACCTACAGTGTGCCAGCACTGAGAGCTTTACCTGTGTTGTCTCAGATCCCTTAACAGAGCCAGGGTGCAAACCTAGGCCTCCCAACTCACCTTTTCTACAAATCACCCGTTTTTCTTCACTTACAAAATGGGGCTAATATTTCCTACTTTGTAGGGCATTATGAGGATTAAACGAGATGATATTCCTAACCCAGGAAACCAGTGTTAGTTGAAGGGTTGTGTCTTCCAATCGTCTCTCCCGCAAAGGTGAAAAAATTGTGAATGATCAAAGCTAAGCTGCCTGGAATCCTAGAAGCACCTTCTGGATCACCTTAGATGCTTAGGTATAATTATGTGTGGAAGAAGGAGACGGACAGACTTTATGGGCCGGAGGTACAACTGCCCATCCCACCCTTTGATCTTCAAGAACTCTGCAAAC
This sequence comes from Canis lupus baileyi, assembly GCF_048164855.1. NCBI lineage: Eukaryota > Metazoa > Chordata > Mammalia > Carnivora > Canidae > Canis > Canis lupus. The sequence goes on along the minus strand of NC_132844.1, from coordinate 61,821,355 downwards.
ACATTAGACTCTCAAGACCACAGATTGGAAGTCTGTCTCATGAGCGGCTCTGGAGCAACCGTGCAGGCAGAGGTCAAACTTTTCAGGTTCTCCTTCCAGACATGGGGGTCCCAGAACACTCCCACCATCTCGCTGCACTGCTTGAGGTGCTGTGGCTCTCCACTGTTCACCACCCTTGGCGCAGGTCCCAAAGTCTAGCCTCATCTCAGGAGCTCCCAGTACTGAAGTGAACTAACCTTGCATCCCCAAGTCCCAGCTGGCCCCTCCCCTGCCCACACAGCCCTAGCAGCTAGCTCACTTAGCTGTCCCTTCCACCGCTGTGCGTCCCGCCAAGGCAAATACAAATTCATTTTAACTTTCATCCTAGAAAAACAGACCCAGAAGATGAGAGCCCCTCACTTATCAGGGTAGACTCGAGGCTGGCTTGGATGGTGCCATGTTTTAGTGGGCAAATGCACAGATGTAGACAGCGTCCACCTCCATGAGTGCTGAATTCCCTGACCTGCCTTCTTTAGCCTCAAAGAACTGAGGAAAAGCCTCCTTCAGAAGGGGGCTTGCAGGTGGCCTCTAAATGCAATGTTTGATCCTCAAATGGATCCTGGGATGTGTGCCATGAAGAACATTAATGGGATAATTGGCAATATCAATATAAATGTGCATTAGGTAAAAGTATCGTATCAGTATTAAATTCCTGAATTCAGTAATTGTGCAGGAAATGTCTCTGTTCTTAGGTTACACACATAGAAGTATTTAGCAGTAGAGGGATGTAGTGTCTCAGCTTACTCTTCAATGGTTCAGGAAGAAACAATGTGTCTGTATCAAGGATGGAGGAAGCAAATAAAGCAAATGTGATGAATGTGGGTGAAGGCTCTAGAGCATTCTTTGCACTAGTCCTGTAACTTTTCTGCACATTAGGATTGGTTGAAAGAAAAAATTACATGATGCCACTGAATTATACATTTTAAAATGGTTGCAATGGCAACTTTTATGTGTATTTTTTAAAAGACTTTATTTATTTATTTGACAGAGAGATAGAGCACAAGCAGGGGGAATGGCAGAGGGAGAAGGAGAAGCAGGCTCCCTGCTCAGCAGCGAGCCTGATGTGGGGGCTGGATACCAGGATTCTGGGTTCATACCTGAGCCAAAGGCAGACACCCAGCTGACTGAGAGTCACCCAGGCACCCCTATGCTATGTGTATCTTAAAATTAAAAAAAAAAAAGTTAAAATGTAAGATAAAGACCATCCAAAAAGAAGGTGCTTCCCACGTCGGGCTCCCTGCATGCAGCCTGCTTCTCTCTCTGCCTGTGTCTCTACCTGTGTCTCTGCCTCTCTCTGTATCTCTCATGAATAAATAAACAAAATCTTTAAAAAAAAAAAAAAGTGCTGAGAGAGCCTCAGAGCTTCTCCACTCCCGGGACATCAGCACCTCACACCATCCTTCTCCCCCACCGCCCCCATCTCCAGTACTCCCAGTCTCGGCTGTCATAATGGAAGTTGCTGATTTCCTAGCACTTACTCTGTGCCAGGTGCTCTTCCAGTGTTTTCTACCTCTTAACTCATTTGCTTTCCACAACAATCTGATGAGATAGATGCTCCTCCCTTTTTATAGCGACCTCCCTTTTACGGAAAAGGAAACTGAGGCACAGAGAGGCTAGGTGGCTTGCCCAAAGACCCACAATTAGTTATATACCCCCCTATCGTTCTGGGCATACAGTCATCACCCAGCTTGTCACCGGATTCTGCTCATCCCTTCTTCAGTCCTTCCTTACCCAGACAAACTACTGTCATTGTCTCCAGATACTTCTCTGGCCTCTGCCTCACTCTATTCTTTAAACCAGATGCCAGCATGTTCTTTCTGAAATGCATCTCAACACAGGTCACTTCCTGCTCAGAAAGCTTCCACTGGTCCAGAAGATGAAATTCAAGCACCTTCACACGGCATTCGAGAACTTTCATAAGCTGTCCCCTCTGCAGCTCCTGCCATCTTCTCCCAGCCTCTCCGCAAACCCTGGGCTCTCATCAGCGGTTCTCATCTTTTTCCCACTCCAGTGTACGTGGGGACCTGACTCCCTCCCGAGCCAGTGGGCTCCTTGCCGCAGGGATCCTCAGGAAGCCAGAGACACCACCCTCTCCAGAGCCTTCACCACCCTCTGAAGAGGTTCTGTGGGTGGGTGAATAGCTTGAGAAAGCCCCTAGGTCATTTGGCCACACCTCCCTCGCCCCACATGTTGAGAACCACTGCAGCTGCTTGGGATTCATTCCCGTATCTTCTCGGGTCTCCACAGCCTTGCTCTTGCTCTGACTCTGCCTGAGATGCTCTTCTTTGCCAGGAAAACCCCTAGTTATCCTTTAAACCCCAGAATAAATGTCCCTTACCCATGAAGCCCTCCTTGGCAACTCCAGCCAGAGTTAATTTCTCTACCCTGTGTGCTCATCACCCTGTGTGCGTTATGACCAGAGCTGACATTTCTCAGGTGCCTACTCGGTGCTGGGCGCCATCGTGAGTGCTTGACGTGTAGCAACCCAGTAAGTCATAGTGACCCTAAGAGGAAGGTTGTTTGTATTTTTTAGATGAGGACTCTGAGGCACAGAGAGTGAGGAACATTGCTCACAGTCGCACAGCTAGTAAGTGGCCGGGTCAGAATTGGAAGGTCAGAGCCAATTTTGCCACCACAATAGTGCCCCCATGCTGCACGGAACCTATCATAGGTGAGTGGAGTCTGCTGCCCAGCCCAGCCTCCTTGTGGGTCGGATGACAGCTAATTCTTTGTTTATGCTTGGCACAGAATGGACAACGCAACTAGTGTGTTAAGTGAATGAGCTCTTGGCTGAGTGACTGAGAGGAAGAAAGAACACAGGAGAGCTGGAAAGCCTGTGTTCTGGAGCCACCCTACCACCAATGAACTGGGAGCACAGTCACTTCTCCCTCTTGGCCTCCCTGCCTCTTCTGCAACCGCTGGCTAAGGATCACTTTAACCATGGTGCCCTGTGAGGCCAGGCCCTCCAGGTGTCCTGCCAGTGACCCCGCTCACCCTATGCCTTGTGGGGTGGCCTGGGCACTCCGCGGCCAGGCCTCCATGACGGAGGTAGGACAGACATTCCAGATGGTTGTCTGTCTCCTGGGAGGGGAAGAGGCAGGTGGGGAAGAGGAGTTGCCGAAACTGCTTTTCCAGGGGCCACGGGGTGAGGCCAAGCGGGCAGGGCTGGGCTTCAGGTCACTGCTAACCTCAGACAAGGGGCTTTGACGGGGGCAGTCAGTCAAGGAGCTGGCCATGTGCCATCCTGGGCACGCTGGTGCTGAGAAAATGACAGAGCCTGTGCCCCTGGTGCGCTGCTGACAGCAGCTGGCATGCGCCTCCAACAGACTCGGGGGACAGGGGGGTGTGGCCCTTTGAGGCAGGCAGCCCACCTTGACAGAGGCCCACATTGACCTGTGCGTGGAGAAACCAACCGAGAGAGAGGGACGCCTGGGTGGCTCAGCGGTTGAACGCCTGCCTTCGGCTCAGGGTGTGACCCTGGAGACCCAGGATCGAGTCTGCATCAGGCTCCCTTCAGGGAGCCTGCTTCTCCTTCTGCCTGTGTCTCTGCCTCTCTCTCTCTGTGTCTCTCACGAATAAATAAATAAAATCTTAAAAAAGAAAGAAACCAACCGAGAACAAGCGAGTGAGCCTCTGAGCACCCCGCCCCGGCCCGCCGTGCCCCTCCCTGCTGCAGAGCTTTCCCCGCGGGTGCCTGGGGCAGAGTCCAGCCCTGGCGCTGCCAGGTGGGGCACTCCACCTGAAACTGGGCCTCAGCCCCAACCTGTCCCAACACCCGGACAACGCCTAGAAGCTAAGATCATTGATCACCTCACTCTGTTCACACAGGGTGCAAGCCAGCTCCCTGGCTCAGCCAAGCAGCTTTTTACAAACCATCACAGCCTAGTATATTGGAAAATTGTCCAGAAATGATTAGTTGCTAGGGAGGACGGGAGTGGAGGCAATTCCAAGAATATTTATATTTATTTTCTTCCTTATATGTGTCTCTAGTTCGCAGTTCTTAACAATGAACTCCTGTTTCCTTCATAATTAAAAAACCCCAATATAATAGTTATTAAAAAAAAAAAAAAAACATGAACTTGGGGGACCTGGCTGTCTCAGCTGATAGAACACGCAACTCTTGATCTTAAGGACATGGGTTCAAGCCCCACATCGGGCCTAATTAAACAAAACAAGACAAAACAAAAATATAACATGAACTTTGGAGTCAGACAAACCAAGCTGGGCAGTCTTAATTTAACTCCACCGTCTCAAAGGAATCAAAGACTGTATCTGACACGAGGTCGGTGCTCAATAAGTGTGCGCCTCTCTTGCTTTCTGAGGCTGTTTTCTCATTTGTAAAATGAGGATGATCCCGTTTCCCTTAAGTTAGGAGAAGTTACCACATGCCTAAAGAGATCCTGCAGAGTTAGCTAGCACTCGAGAAAGATCATTTCCCCTGGGGCTCTCCTTCCTCGGGTCTTAACACAGCTCAGTGGCCCAAGAACTTGGAGACTTGGTTCCGTGGCACAGCCTCCAGCTTGTTGTGTCTGGCTGAATCTGAAGAGACAGATGCTTCCCTGTGGTCAGGGTCATGTCACATAAAATCCCTGCCCTTTGACTGTAAACATTCCAGAGTTAAGAAAGAGGAAAGATAGAAAATACCTACTATTTGAGGGTAGGTTATCTTCCCCCGTAAAGTTTTAGGGGATCAGAGACCCACCAAAGGCTCAGCGGAACATAACTCATTTCTACCAATGGCTCCAGCTTACCTTATTGGCCTCCTCATGCCTGGGATACATACATCCTCATATCTGGGATTCCTCAAAATCCAGCCAAGCCCCAAGGGTGGGTCACCAGGGGCTGGGCCAATGGGCAACACATGGTTGACCTTGGGCGTAGGCCAAGTCTGAGTCTTAGCCACATATTGTGGAATGCAAGCCTCCTCATCAGATTGCTCCTGGAGCTTGGCTGGGGCACCTCAGAATGGGGTGTGGAGATGCAGGAGGAAAATGACCCTGAGTCAGACTTAGAGTTGGCCATGATTGGGGGAAACCACTGTAGGCTGCAGGAGCAGGGAGGGTGGAACCCTAGAGTGACAGTCACAAGGAAACTCCTCCAAAGTGCCAAGCTGGGTGAAGCCCAGCTAGGTGTTGCTTGGCTTTGAAGAGTGTGAAGGTAGGGGGTGCTGGCCAGGGGCAGAAGGGCAATTGTGCATTCTCCACAGAGCAGCTTGTCTGAAATGGGGAGCTAGTGAGCATTTTATAAAAGAACTTCAGGGATCCCTGGGTGGTGCAGCGGTTTAGCGCCTGCCTTTGGCCCAGGGCACGATCCTGGAGACCCAGGATCGAATCCCACGTTGGGCTCCCGGTGCATGGAGCCTGCTTCTCCCTCTGCCTATGTCTCTGCCTCTCTCTCTCTCTCTCTCTCTCTGTGTGACTATCATAAATAAATTTTAAAAAAATAAAATAAAAATTAAAAAAAGAACTTCATTTCTTCCTCCACCTTGGCCTCTACCTTGTCACAGCTCCAACTCCCTCCGGGGGGTCAGAGAAGAATCTCTACTAACAAGGCCATCTTCCTCTGAACCTACATGCTGTCTCAAACTGCTCTTGGACGCAGGGCCCTTCCCCTGGCTCTGTGCTAGGAAGGCCCTGCTTTGGTTCCCTACATAGTGAAGAGTCTATGGGATCAAGGGGACATTCCCTTGGAGCTCATACCACTCCCTTTTTTACCTTGCTCTGGGCCCCAAGACCCTTAGAATCCCCCACTTAAATGACCCTGAGCCCACTTTTAGAACTTCTTTCCCAGTTAAATCTCCTGAGTTCAGCCCAAGTTAGGGGTACGCATATCCCTGAGCCCAGAGTATGGCCAAGGGGGTGCTGTCTGCGGATAGGATAAAGCTGTAGAGGTTGAGAGTGAGGCCCTTGATCACTGTGAGGGTAGGAGCCAGGTGGGTAGAGGAGGCAGTGGGCTACCATGGGGATGGGAGGCTCCATGTGCTCCATGTGCACTTCATCTTGTTACAGGCCCCTGACACCCACCCCCACAAACACACAGTGCTCCCTCACCCCACAACCCTTCCAGCTAATGTCAGCTACACAAATCAGGCAGGCATAATGGCTGCCCTGCTTGGCTCATCCCAAGAAGCTCAAACACAACCCCAAAGGGCAGCGTGGACCTTGAGTTCAGAGCTGAGTTGAAAGCGGGTGGAGCAGAAACCAGAAATCCCACTGACTTGGAGCTTCAGGCACAGAGGAATAGAGGGAGGGATCCAGAACAGATGGAGTTTCCTGCCCCCAGCCCAGCCTTACACCTCCCCAGGCACAGCCAGGCCTGCCTGACTCATTGGGTGGGGTGACCCAGGGAGCTCTCATCGCCTGGGGCTCCCCTAGGGACCTGTCCAGCCAGTTTCCCTATATTTGCCACATTGGCATTTAATTTTTAATTCCTTAAATGCGTCACCCTGGGGACGGTTTGATTCAGACCAGAGGATGGTAAGAAAGAGCCTCAGAGAGAAGTAAGCACAAGCTTCCCACTACTGGCTGTCCTATCAGCTAAGCTCTAGAAAACGTGTGCAAGCTCTGGCTCGAGCTCTGGGCCTGGCCTCCCCTTGGGGGTAGCAGTAAGTGGAGAGAAAGGACCCTTCCTCCACTCAGCCCAGGCCCACGGTGGTATGGACAAGGACCGGTTTGGGAGGAAACCTGGGCTCTGGTCCCGCCTCTGCCTCTGTTGAGCTGTGTAACCTGGGCCCTCCCCTCCCTGGGCCTCGGTTTTCTCATCCTCATGAGTGCCAAGGTCCTCACCTATTCTGAAGTTTGGTGATTCCCATCCAGGTCCTCTGAGCTCTCGGAACAGGAAGTAGGGTGGCTGGAACACTGCCCTTTACGGCAGTGGAAACAGAGCTCAAGCAGTGATCCGTGTGTTGTGAGGGGCCTGGCTTCTGTGGGAGGGGGGGCTCCTGCTTCTCCATTATGAGTTACTTAACACAGAAAGTCACAGCTGGGGAGACCCCGAAGGACCATCTGGTGTAACCCCATTGATGGGTGAGGAGCCAGGGGCCCGGGGAGAGGTAGGGCTTGGCCCTCAGCCACTGCAGCGGCAGAGCCCAGACTGGTTCCAGCTACTCGAGGATCAGTTGGGTCCCATCCCAGTCACTGAGGGATCCAGGGGTACTTTCCATCACTGGCCTTTGGCTGCTGGCTGCCTGAGAAAGTATTTCTTAGTTCTCTGCCCTCCTACTGCAAATAGAGTGAGGAAGCTCCAGGAAGCAGTCAGAAGCATCTGCTCTCGCCCTTCCCTTTCCCAAGAGCATCCTCTTGCTCTCCCTTCTTGCCCCCCGTCCCTTTGCAGGGCAAGTGCTGACAGGAAGGGTGTGTTCAGGTGGTGGCCAGGTGCACGCAGAGCTCGAGGAAGAGCATGGGCCTTGCTGGGCCTATCACCTGGTTTCTCAGACACGGCTGTCTTGTGCCGCCCCTGCCCCAGGGAAGCCTGGCCTAGGAGGTACCCTCTGCGTATGGGAAGGGCCAGGGAGGGGCGAGGCCTGCCTGGCTAGGACAATGTCAGGCAGGGCTTGGGCACTGACCCAGCTCCCCACCCACCTTAACTTGGTTGGGCTGTGGGGGCGGGTGTGTGTGTATCTATGTGTGAACCCACACCCACATGGAGCTGTGTCCTCCTGCTTCTCATTCTCCCAGCCTCCTGCCGCTGCTGGAAGAAAGCAAAGGACCTGGCCCAGAGCCTAAGGGAGAGGAGTCAGATTACCCTCAGCCTAGGAGCAGGTGATAAAGTAGACTCTTGTGAGCTGAATCAGGAGCACAGGGATGTCCCCAGGATGCAAGCCATCAGGCCAAGTGTTCCTAATCTAAAGGTGCATCATAAATGGGCTGCCAGGGGCCTGAAAGGGGCCTCTGCTGAAATTGTAAGCAACATTGCATAGATGTGGCCCACAGCCTCATCAAAGTATCAAAAGGGTCTATAACCCCAAAGAGGCAAGAGACCCTGGTGTCCAGAGGCCCCAGCTGCTGGACAGGGGTTCAGAGGGGCAGACAAGAGAGATGCAGGTGATTCTGCAGGTAGGCACTGGGAGGGAAGAAAAGAGCTTCTAGGTTGTGGGTAGAGGGGAGAATAGGATGGCCTGAATAGAACTAGGACCCTGGAGTCTGGCTGTGGGGCTCCAAATCCCCACTCTGCCACTTTCGAGCTGTGCGACCGTAAGCAAGTTACTTTCCCATTCTGTGCTCCAATTTCTCCATCTGGAAAATGGGAAGTACTAACAGCACCTTTCTGATAATGTGACTCTGTCGACTCTGTTCACACATCGGAGGCACTTGGAATGGTGGCCGACACACAGTAAGTGCTCCATATGCATTAGCCAGGGTCCCATGGCCCGGCCACTGGATGAGACCTTACAAGCTGCAAGGTGGTTTGCCAGGGAAAAGCCCCCATCTCCTGACTGGCTTGGAGGCTTGCCTGGAGGACTGGCCCCCAGAAGGCTGTCTTGGATCTCCAGGCCTGACCAGCCGGCCAAGCCCACTCCAGTGTCTTCTCCCCACTCTCCCCCAAACCCCACCACCAGCCTTCGGTATGGGTCTGCTGCTGCCCAGGATCTGCCCTGGAGGGACCAAACAAGAAGAGGGGAGGGCAGAAAGGCTGAGACAAGCCAAGCCCTAATCACTGAAGAGACCCAAGTGGGAAGGTGGTCTAGTCAGAATAAACTCAGCTGCATTGTATTAACCCTTTAACGGCTAGAATCATTCAAAGGGCAACAGCCATTTATTTCAATATTTTGACAACCAGAACAGGTGATAGGTGGGTCAGCTCTGGGCTCATACCACTGTAATTCTGAGTATGTGTCTCGGGGGTAGGTGAGGGGAGGGAATCTAATTCACCTTTACCAATAGAAAATTTCAAAATGATTTTATCTGCATTTATGGGGGCAATGACCCCTGTAACACTTATGCATCTCTGGATGTTAAGGGCTGACTCATTTGCTTTATTCCTTTTTGTTGGTGGTGTCGTACTTTCTATATTTATCTATCATGTTCACAAGTTGCTTTTATTTATTAATTTTTTGAGAGAGAGAGTGCAAGGGAGAAGGGGAGGGGCAGAGGGAAAGGGAAAGAGAGAGAGAATCTTAAGCAGACTCCACACCCAGCACAGACCTCAAGGAGGGCCTCGATCCCACAACCCTGAGATCATGACCTACGCCAAAATCAAGAGTCAGACGCTTAATCAACTGAGCCACCACAAGTTGCTTTTATAAGCAGAAAATAAATTAACGTTGTATTCCCAGAAGACAGGGGGTTCAGCCCTCCACATGGGGCTTTGGGGATGCAGCAAGGAGAATATAAGACTTAGTCTCTCCCATCTAGAATCTCAGGGTCTGGTTAGTGAGATTGGACAAACCAAAAAAATGTTTAAAAATCAGGTGTTGGAGAGGGAGGTGGTTATGCTCAGCAGGGCTAGCCATCGTCAGTCTAGGTGACACGAATCCTCAAGGACACCAGTGATAATATTATCCCAACCAGGGATCAGGCCTGCCAGATAGGAGTGAACCTAGAAATTAGACTCTAGACATGGCCTGTCCAGTACAGTAGAAGCCACCAGCCACAGTGAAATGTCCCTCATCAGAAGAGGGATGTATAGTTGTATGACACGTCAGATTTCAAAGACTCCGTAGGAAAAAAAGAATATAAAACATCTCAGTAGTACTTTTTAACATCGATTTAATGTTGAAATGATGATCTTTTGAATATTTTGGATTAAGCAAAATATATCATTAAAATGAATCTTGTCTATTTCTTTTTACTTTCAGTGTAGCTACCAGGAAATCTGAAATGACAATGACAATGAGGCTTGCATTGTAGTTCTATTGGACAGGGCTGGTCTACACTGTCCCAGCAAAGCCAGGAACTCGTAGCACGGTCAACAGAACCAGTCAGAGAGCAGTTCTTTTGAGTCTGTCTCCCTTGCCAAAAAGCAAAAGCTCAACCATGCCTCCAGAGGGGAGTTTTTGGTTTCCTTTAGTTTCAGACCCACAAAGAATTCTGTCCCGAATGCCCTTCTCCCAGGGGTCATTGCTGTTTGTCCTTCAAGACAGCTCAGATGTTACCTCTTCCAGGAAGCCCTCCTGACTCACCCCCGTGGCTGGATTGGCTGCCTGTGCTCTGAGCTATGTTCCGACAGTCTGCTGACTTGCTCCTGTCCTTCCTTGAGAGCCTCAGTGCTGGCTCGGCCGTCTCTGAATGCCTGCACCCAATGCAAGGCCTGGCACGGAAGGCAGCGATCAGTGCTCGCAGAACACAGATACGAATCCTGCTGAGCTAGAGGTACCCATCGCTGTGTGGCCTCTGCACTCAAGTTCCCCATAAGCTCTCCTTGGGCTTCAGTGCGGAGGACCTGACACCCCTAATCTCAGCCTTCCTGCCAGGAGTCTCAGCCACGCCTCCTCCCAGGAGGCACCCTGGGTTGGCACCAGGAAGGAAGGGAATGAACAGAGGGTGAGGCCGATGTCCGCTGGGGCAGGGGCACGTTCTCTGCGGCGGCTAAGGTGGCCCACCCAGAGCGGCCCTGCAGGCCCCAGCGCAGAACCGTACTCACCAGTGGAAGGAAGGTCAGGAGGGGCCGGACTCTGGGCCGAGCTTTCAGTGTGGCTGTTCCTGACTCACTCACGGAGTCAAACCGATTGTCTCCAGCATAGATCCCACCTGGAGGAGACAAGTGCGGGAGCCCATGAGTCCATCGCCCTGCGGTTCCCAGGGAGGAGCCAGGGCCTGCGGCTGGCCTGTCTGACTCAGCTCAGCGCCTCTTACACAAGATCCTGTCAACGGGGTGGCTGCGAGTGGGGCCCACTGCTGCAGGGACCCCAGGGGGCTGGTCCTCGGGGCCTCTCCCAGCTCTCCCAGCGGCATGTTCCTCCTCGTCCCTCTATACAGCTCCTGAGTCTACACTTCTACAAGCCGCCCCTCCTTTTGGGGGCCCTGGGAGTGTGGCCAGTGTCCCAGCTAAGGCTTATCTCACAGGGCGAGGGAGGCATACAGGGTGGCTTTTCTCTCCAGTGTTTGACTTGCTAATCTGGAACAAGCAGAGCAGATGAGGTCACCTGCTGCCCCAGTGGCCCAGCACCCACCTTCTGAACGCTTCTAACTCAAGATTTCCTGAGTCCCGCAAACCATCAATGGTTGTGAGCATGGATCCATTCGTTGCACCCTTGAGGGCAGAGCAAGAAGAGCGAGACGGTAGGGTCTCTGTGACCTAGTACAAGTCCCAACTCGGCTAACTACCAATAGTATTGTTTAAGCTCTCTGGGCCTCAGTTTTCCTATCTGTACAATGGGAGCGATGTTAGTGCCATCCTCATAGGACTGTTATGAGGAGTTAGTGTGGTCTACACGTGGTAAGTGCTCAACAGAAGCGGTCCCTTCCCCTATAGGAAGGTGATACAAAGAGCTTTTTCTTCCTCTAGTTACTGAGTCTGTGTTCTGGGCTGTTTCCACAGCAGTGGAGAGAGCATGAGAAGCTATTCACATTTTCTCAACCAATCTTCCTCATGACCCTTAATGCTCATCGATAAGGATTTCACAGCCTGTCTCAGGCTCACACTGTCACCTCCTAGAAGCAGGGGTCACTGTGGGCCTCCTATTATAGTCACAAGCAAGAAGGGTTTTCACTCATTTAACAGGGCATGAGGGACTTTTTCTTCCTCTATAGCTAAAGGGGAAAGAGAAGAAAGGTCAAAATTCCAATTATCCAGAATCCTCTAACTGGAATATTGAACAAATCATGACTACTTTTCTCTTGGCACATGAGTTCAGGAGCAAACTGCAAGAAAGCTAAAAGGTTTATTCAAGAGAGACTGGGCTTATCAGGGAAGTCCTGAGATCAGAATACATTCACCCCAAATTCCCATGCCTGCCACCACAGCCCTCTCTCTGCGTGAACATCTGGGTTTTGAATGTGATATAAAGGCTCTCAGGAACACCAACTGGATGCAGAGCCCTTTGTGTGCTGCCCCACCAGGGAGAGAGTGGCTGGAACATTGAAGATTCTCCACCTCCCAAAAGGGACCAAAATGATGAGTTCTCTGTGTGTGCCTCAGTTCCCAGTAACTCCGGTTGCCAGCAGTGCCTTGCCCAGCTCACTCCAGGAAGACATGGTTGCCCAGTCCCTACCAGGCTCTGTCCCTGAGGCCAGAGATCAAGATGCCAGGGGGCAGGTGGGGGAGGAGACAGGAAGCACAAGAGTACACAGATTTGGCTCAAGCAGAAACCACAAAACTAGAGTTCATGGGAAAACCAAACAGCTACTGCTAAGCCCACCTGATTCTCTCTGGCTTCTAAAAGTTTGAGTGTTGGCACCAGGATCTCCTTGGGATGTTCCCTAGTAGTGCTGTGTGGACACCAAAGTCCTAAATCCGACGTGCAGGATATGGCTGCTGGGTCCTTAACAGGACTGGGAGGTGAGGTGGGATTAACACAGAGATAGCAAGAGAGGCATGCTCCCAGGCTGACCTTTTCTCTAGGCATTTCATCTCTGCACTAGTGTTGGGGTCTACGCAGCCTCCTTTCTACATCTGGATTGTCAGGGTATTGATGGCTGGTATTACTGTGTGCCTCGGAGCTTTAGAAGGGAGCAACCTGGCAAGGGAATCACTGGAATAGTAGTAATAATATAATAGTAGGTAAAACTTATTGAGCAATTTTAATGGGCCAGGCACTGTTCTAAGCATCTTACACATTATTAATTCACTTAATTTTCGAAAGCAGTTCCATGCAATTGGTATAGTCATCATCCCCATTTTACAGATGAGGAAACTGGAGCACAGAGGTCTAATAACATGCCCAAAGCCTCAGGTGAAGCCGGGGTTTCTGCTCCAGGACTGATTTCTGAACCACTACATGCACTGCTTCCAGAGTAGAGAATCCTAATCGTGCCACGAACGGGATGTGGATGGGAGGATGGGGTGTGATGGGCAGGGGGCCGTTTGAGGGTAAGAGTCTTGGCTGTAAGCCCTGGAGCAGCTCTGGGGAGGGATAGGAGGTGAAGCTTGCCCCTGGCTGGGGCAGAGCCAAATCTGACCACCACGCAGGCACAAATGCTCTCAGCACCTCACAGATTCCATGGTTCTAACTACCTGGTAGATTCCATGACTCAACCCTGGCTGGGAGGCACTGTTGTGTTGGTTTGTGGTTGTTGTCAGCAGGGGAACCCTTTCTAAAAATACAGTGGGGGATCCCTGGGTGGCGCAGCGGTTTGGCGCCTGCCTTTGGCCCAGGGCGCGATCCTGGAGACCCGGGATCGAATCCCACGTCAGGCTCCCGGTGCATGGAGCCTGCTTCTCCCTCTGCCTGTGTCTCTGCCTCTCTCTCTCTCACTGTGTGCCTATCATAAATAAATAAAAATTAAAAAAAAAATAAAAATAAAAATACAGTGGAACCGATCAGAGGCGAGTGGCTGTGCTTGAGGCAGGGGAGGAAGGCCCAGGTGGCTCCGTCCCCACTAGGGCACTTCTTGGAAATCCAGTTCAATCCCCCAGTTCTAAGACGTGAGCCTGGGGTCAGGGGTCAGGGGTCAGGGCAGGAAGTGTGGTGACAGAGTTGGAGTGGTGTGATGTGAAAAAGAGATTCCCCCCACCACTGCTGGCTTTGAAGTTGGGAGGGGCCATGAGCCAAGGAGCGCTGGTGGCCTCTAGAAGCTGGAAAGGCTGAGAAAACCGATTTCCTCTACAACCTCCAAGAAAGAACCGAATCTTGCAGACACTTTAATGTTACCCCCATGGGATCAGATGTCAGACGTCTGACTGACAGAACTTGATAATAAATGTCTGTTGCTTTGAGAAAACACCCAAACAAAAGAGAGGTGTGGCTAGAATCTTCCAGACTTTCTCTGGGCCCCTTGTACCTGGGCTCAGTTCCTGACTGGTAAAGGCATACCAGCAGGTGAGACCGGAGGGGCCACCACCATGAGCTAGGTCCTCCATGGGTTCAAGGTCAGGGCTGGGCTTTCTAAGCTTCAAGAGCGAGGTCCAAAGGAAACAGAAAGACAATAGAGTCCAACTATGGGGCTTTTCCTATGGAAGTAAATGAACCTGGCTCCAATCACATGATCTGGGATGCTAGAATGGGCCTTCCTGAGAAGCAGCCCTCTCCTCAATTGACGAGGTAAAGGACGGCCAGGCCACCTCTTGACAAAGAGGAGGTGGGACAACTCACCTTCTGAGGACACATTGAACCTGCTCAATAAGAAAAGATGCCATCCTGTGTCTTGTCTACCCCCAAACCTGGAAATTCCCTCTGTGTCTGTCTTTTTACTCAGTCTCTTGCCCACTGGAAGAGTCCTTGGAGATCTCAGAGGTCTCGAGCTTGCCACACAGCCCAGAGGGACACCTGAGGAACATTCCAGCAGGATCCAGAAAGAAGGAACATGGAGAGAGCCACCATAGACTCAGAAGCTTCCAGAGAAAGAAGGTATCTTCAGGAAACCCCTAGAGCAATTCCAGCAGCTAGGAAGCCTTGGGAGATCCTAGGAGCAGGGTCTGAGCAGAGCCCAAGCCCCAGGTGGACCACAGCCCTGTCAAGATACAAACAAGCCTCCCTGCCTGGCAAATTCATCTAAAAGGAAACCAGTGGTAAAGGAGGTGGAAATTCGGATCTGCCTGCATATACCCAAACCTGATCATTAAAACAACCCCAGCTTGCCCCCAAATGAAATCCTCTTTCTGACAGGCCTGTGTGCAGGATTCCTTTGCATTTGGGTACACCTCTCTCACATAAATTGGCAGGAAACAAAGGCAGCTTTTCATTTACACTTCCTCAAGGGTCTGAGTTCACATCAGTATCACCTAATTTCTGGAAACCTGGTTCAAAAAGAACTCTTGGTGGCCACACCTGTTTCAGCAGGAAGGCTTCCCCTCAGACATCAGCTGAGGATGGCAGCTCCCCTCCTCTACAGCCTCACTTAGGAGAACATCGCCCTGCCGTTGGCTTGAGGGGTATCTGTGTTGAGGCTGGGGCTGCGCGGGTCCTGAGGAGGTCAAAGCAAGGCAAGGAGACAGCCAGCAGGCCACAGCTCCCAGCTCCTCAGCTGGGAGGGGAGGTAGGATGGGGCAGGGCCCAGCTGAATGTGGTTCAAGCCCCTGCCCCATCCCTTCATTAACTGTAGGGCCTTGGGCATGTCACTAGGTCTCTCGGAGGTTGCTCCTCATCTTTGTAACTGTGAACGATGATCCCCACTGGGCGGGCTGGGGGGTGGGGGGCTAAGTGAGAGATACGGTGTACAGCAGGTAAGCACAGTGCCTAGCAGGTAATTTCTGCTCAATGATTGAGTGGGCTGCTTATCATCATCACCACCATTCTCATCCTTGTGTCCCTCTGCTCCACCTTAGCTTGCCCAGCAAGGGTTTGGCTCTGAGCTTGAATCACAGTAAATTAAGAGTAAGTAGCTATAGCCGTGGGTGAGAGCCACGGGGAAGTGGGTGGGCCCTTTGGTCTGCTGTCGGGGAGAACTCTGAATCTGGACATTTGGGGCTGCTCTTTGCAGATGGGAAGACAGAGGCCCAGAGTGGGTGGGGCTGGCTTTCAAGGTCGCAGAGCAGCTGTGGTGCCAGGACCCAAACAGGGTGCCTGAGTTGTAGTGCTGGGCTCCGGGACATGATGCAGTGCTTTACATATGGCACATGGCTCGCTGCCTCTCCCCAGACTGGTTCTCTTGGTGTGTGTGTGCGTGTGTGTGTGTGTGTGTAAGTGCAGGGGGGTGCGGTGGCCTGCTTTGGGGAAGCTGAGGGCTGGGCACAGCTGCTGCCTCCCTTCCAGCCCACTCTTTCTCTCCTTCTTGCCAAAGGGAGCAGCATCTCACTGGGTCTTTGGCATTTCTTTTCTCCCAGAGATCAGAGTCGAAAGCCTGGAAAAATGCTCTTCCTAGCCCAGCCTCAAAGCAGCCACAGATCTCCATGGAGGCTGAGGCTTGGGACCTTCGTTTAGCTCTTTTCCCAAATCCTAGGCAGGTGCAAACGAGAGAGAAAACTAATAATAAAAATGCAAATGAAAAAAAAATGCAAACGTCTAACATCTATTAAGCATGTCTTATGAGCTTGGCAGGATTCTAAGTGATCTCTACATTCCCATTCACAAACCCTGGGGGAGGCAAGCTTATTATTCCCATTTTGCAGATGAAGAAGCCAAGGTTCAGAGAAGTTAGGTCTCCTGCCTGAGGTTCCCCAGCTCAGCTGGTGAGTGAAAGGAGCCAGGATTCAAGTCAAGGCAGCCTGACTCTAGAACCCTCTGGTCACAGCCAGCATGCAGGGAAATAATGCAGAGACCTGGCATCTCTCCTCTCCATCTCCTGGTTTTCCAGAGACTCAAAATGGGGTGCCTCCTAGAAGAAACAAATACACCTAAGAATCAGATCTGGGGTCACACCGAGACTCCCTCATGTGTTGCCTGAGGATTTCTGAGCATTTGGTGGGGCTTGTTTGGGGCTTGGTTGCCCCACCTGTCAAACCGGGATCATTACTCCTATGTTGCAGGAAGCCTCCCAAAATCAGTGGAGAGAAAGGAGCTGGCAGGGACAAGAGGAGGGCTGGAGTGGGGGTGTGAGGCCCCAAATTGCCAGAAGCCCCCAAATGGCCCCAAGCACTGGCCCCAGGTCTAATCCCAGAGGCTTAGGAGGGGTCTGTAGCTGAGCGAGTTTGATGCCTTGACGCAGAATAACCCAGAACCCCTCAAAAAGACCCCCTATCTTTACCCCACTGAGGTGGAGCATCCAATCCTTGGTCACTAAGGAGCCCCAGCCTTTCAGGGAAGCAGCAGATGGGCCCCACAAATGTAACCCGCAAATGACGTTAATGAGGCCCTTCCTTGCTAATTAACAGGTCCACATGACAGGAACCTGAAAAGGCCAGTCTGTCCCAGCAAGCCCCAGCAGGCCTGACCCAGGCACCAGAGAGAGGCCTTTGTCCAAGGGCAGAGGGGACGCTGAAGGTTGGGCTGGGCTGGAGCAGGAAGCCACAGGTTGGGGGGGAGGGGAGAGGCCTGGGGGCGGGGCCTGGAGAGGGCCTCTCTTCAGACCCCACCCCCGCCTCCTAGTTAGGACACCTTACTCAGAGAGTGCTCTGCAGACCTGCCCAAGGACTTCACCTGGGGACTGGCTGGAAATGCAAGTCCCCCATCCCGAACCTACTGCATCAGTATCTGATCTTGACAAGGCCCCAGGCGGCTGGATGCACATCAATATTTGAGCTGCCCCTGGGCCGAAATGACTGTGTCTTTTCACCTATCTGAGCCTTTTGAATCTGTTTCCTCAATTGAGAAAACACATGTAGTTTCTAGCATGGTGCCTGGTTCAGTAAATAACTGATAATAATAACGATGATCTTATTGTTATTGTCACTCATTTATTGGCTGGGAGGGAAGGGGCACCCGGTAGCCGGTCTGCTGTGGTCAAGGGAGAGCCTGGCTTTCCGGGGTTGAGCCACAGGGACGAGAGGAGCTTACATAATGGGTGTGCATGTGCGCACTGACCTGCCAGCAAACTGCAGCACGCCTCCAGGGGACAGGAGTAAACAACAGTCTCCTTCACACCCCCGCAAGGTACACAGGTCAGCTTTCGGGAGGCCGGTGCCAGCCTGACCCAGGCAGGAAATATGTGCCCAGCTCCAGGGATTCACGGCTTCCTACCTTTTCATCTGGCCAGAGACACAAGGCCAGGGGACCCCAGGAGCAGGGATGCCAGAACCAGCAGCCAGCCCTAGGGAGCATCAGGGTTCTCCTGATCAGGGGCTGGCTGCAGTCCCTGCACATTTATTTAGATCTGCAGAAGTTCCAGGAGGAAAGAGAATAGCCATACCACATCCAGGGAAGGAAACCCCACAAATCTCAAGTCTCCCTGTACAAAAGAATCACCCGAGAGCTGGTGAAAACTCCAGACCCTAGGCCCTCGCCCAGTGATTCTGACATTGTGTGCCTGAGTGAGACCCCAGGAATCTACATTTTTAACAAGTGTCCTATGTGGTTATGACAAAAGCAACTTACATTTGGAGGAACAAGGCAAGAGATATAGGACAACCCACTGCTGGGGTAGGGTGGAGTGGCAGGGGATAGAGAAGGTCGGGTAATTAATCCAAGGAGTCCAGAAAGAGAGATAGCCCTGTTTCTGGCAGCTGCAGCCCAACCCTCATCAAGGAATTTGCAAAGATTCACATCTCTGCGGTCTCAAGCACTTAGCAAACAATCGAGGGGCCTTTTAACATCTCTCTGTGGGCTGGGGGGAGGCTGGAGACTTAATTAAAATTGCATTTGCATTAAGTGAAGCTCTCCTAATAGTTATTAGAATACTTGTCAAGGAAATTGTTTAAAGAAAAACATACTCGTCACCACCGTCACCTGACTGTTTGCATTTTACCCACTGCACCAGCCTACCCTTATGCAAACAGACTTTTACATGGTTGTAGCCACAGTTACTCCTTAATTCCCATACACACCTCCACATCAATTTTCCCCTCTGTTCCACTGCCTGTTCTCTAGGGCCAAATACCACCAGCACCTCAGAGAATGTTACAGACTCCAGGACCCTATGGAATACTAATCTCAACCCCTCTGAGACCTTAGGATGGTCCCAGTTTCCTCTGGTCTACAGCAGCGTTAGGAATTGATGACAAGGGCAGGAAGTGCTCAGAGTCAAAATGGCTTGGACATAATAAATCATACAGTAGTCATCCCTTTTTTTTTTCTTCCTGTAAAGGCCCACCTAGTAAATATTTTTGGCTTTGTGAGCCATACGGTCTCTGTTGTGGCTACTCAGCAATGCCACCGTAGCATGAAAGCAGCCACAGACCATATGTAAATGCCGGGCATGACTGGTTGTTTTAATAAAACTTTATTTATGATAATAGGCCATGGGCCAGATTTGAGCCACGGCTATAATTTGCCAATTCCTGCTCTTAGGGCTTTTCTTTTTAAGAGTCTTCAAACCCCTGCCATGTACGAACCTCAGGCAGCCATTCTGTAGACAGTCTAGACGCTATCCCCATTTCACAGAAGAAAAAAACTGAGGCCCAGGCAGTGGCTAGCCTTTACTCTATAGACAGAGGCAGGTCTGGTACCTCCATCCCATCGCAGAATCTCCAACATTGGCCCCTCCTGTCCCCACTCCAAGCACACGCCCTGTTCAACAGGGAAGAAGACCTGGGCTACACCCACTGGCACCCCTGGGAAACACCCCGGAAACACTGGGAGCCATCCTACTGGGTGCACGTTGTTTTCCACCCCCTATGTGCAGGGTGCAACCAGGCTGAGTCAGCTGGAGGCCCAACCCTGCCCTGGGAATGGGAGGAACTGGCCCTGGGGCTCCAGCCCTGCCCCAGCTGGTGAAGGCTGCAGCTGGCCAGAGGTGACAGGACACGATGCTTTCACTTCTCTCACCAGAGGGACTGATCCCCACCAGCAGCCTGATTAGTGCAGGCAAAAATATAGAGAAGGGTCTCTGGCATTTTTAAGGTCTCCCCTCAGGAAAGGAATGTGTGTGTGTGTGTGTGTGTGTGTGTGTGTGTGTGTGTGTATGTGTGTGTGTGCGCGTGCGCGTGTGTTGGGAGAGGGGTGGCAGGAAACACGTTCTCAAGCAGGTGTCCCTCAAGTCAAATTCACCCTTGAATCGCCTCCCAGTAAGTTAATGCAGCAAGCTGGCTAAGAGTGTGGTCTCTGGAGCCTGGCTGCGGGGTTCAAATATCAGCTCTGCCTCAAGAAGGAAATTTTGGGGGTACTGGAAGTGTTCTCAAACCGAATTGTATGGCTGCACAACTCACGGAGTCTACCAATAATCAATGAATTGTATTCTTAAGAAAATCCTGGCTTGGCCATATAAAGCTGTGTGATCTTGGGCATGTTACTTACCCTCCCTCTGCCTCAGTCTTCCCATCTGACCAACAGGAATTATAGTACCTGCATCATCAACTACAACGGGATTGCTAGGGGATCCCTGGGTGGCTCAGCGGGTTAGCGCCCCCTTCAGCCTAGGGCGTGATCCTGGAGTCCCAGGATGGAGTCCTGCATCGGGCTCCCGGGCTCCCGGGCTCCCGGGCTCCCTGCATGGAGCCTGCTTCTCCCTCTGCCTGCGTCTCTGCCTCTCTCTCTCTCTCTCTGTCTCTCATGAATAAATAAATAAAATCTTTTAAAAAAAACACAAAACAAACAAAAGGATTGATAGATGAGGGTTCAACAAGTCAACAACATAAGGACTTTGGAACGGTATCTTGCACCTAACAAGGGGTCAGCAAGCATTTGCTACATGGGCGGGGAGAGGTGTTGGAGCTTCAGAGTCAGACTTGGCAACACACATGTACTAGTAAGTTCCTAAACTGTGCCTCCAAACTGCTCTGCCCCTCCTCGCCTTTGTTCCTGCTGTTTGCTCTGCAAAATGCTGGATGCCCTTCCATCTCAGCTCGAACGCTAGTTCCTTTTTTTTTTTTTTTTTTTTTGAAAGATTCTATTTATTCATGAGAGACAGAGAGAGAGAGAGAGAGAGGCAGAGACACAGGCAGGGGGAGAAGCAGGTTCCATGCAGGGAGCTCCCCATGTGGGACTTGATCCCGGGTCTCCAAGGACCAGGTGCTGGGCTGAAGGCGACGCTAAATTGCTGAGCCACCGGGCTGCCCTCAAATGCTAGTTCCAATCACAAGTCATCTCTCTTCTCTGCTCCTTATGCACTTCGTTTTTTTTTTAATTTTTTTTATTATTATTTATTTATGATAGGCACACAGTGAGAGAGAGAGGCAGAGACACAGGCAGAGGGAGAAGCAGGCTCCAATGACCGGAGCCCGACGTGGGACTCAATCCCGGGTCTCCAGGGTCGCGCCCTGGGCCAAAGGCAGGCGCTAAACCGCTGCGCCACCCAGGGATCCCTGCACTTCATTTTTTATAGCAAAGGCTCAGAACGGTCCAAATGGCATATGGTTAGCTCTGTTCCCCCACTGGCCTGAGATCCTTGGGCCAGGGAGAGGTGATATCTTGCTTGTCCTGCTCCTGTCCAGGTGACTTGTGTCCCATCTATGACAACCCAGGTGCTGAACTGAATCCAACAGCAGGGGCTGAGCTATATACCACCCTCTTGTGGGTCATGGTACAGTGGCCATAGAGGTCAGTGAAGACGATGGGGTGACCATGAAGGTAGGTGAGCTAAAACAGTGATGGGCGAATTAAGTGAATTGCTGTCCCCATCCAGCCGGTTTCCCTCAGTTATAGAGGGTACAAATCGCAAAAAGATGCAGTGATCAGGTGACCCAGAGCCAGGACCCAGGGCTGGGCTGGCACCGTGATCCCGGATGCCTGCAGAGGCATACCAGCCTGCCTCAAGGGTCCAAGGGCGGCTACGGGTCAGGAGGGACTTCCTTGTCCCATCTTGGGCTCCTGCGTCTCGGCCTATTGACAACCCAGGCCCCACGCTGAGCTGGCATGAGCCTGTGACCCCAGTGAGCCACTCCATGTCTTGCACCGACTGCTGTCTGCCCAGCAGTGGCTTCCGTTGGCTTTTCCCGGGCCTCCCGGTGCAGAGCCAAGCGTGCCAGCGCCCAGATCGCAGCCCCCTCTCTGTGCCTATGATCTGGGCCAGGAGAGGAAGGGAGCGGGGCAGACAGGGTGAGGGCTGCAGGGACAGCCCCTAGTCCTCGACTGGGGGCAGGAGACACTACGGACCCGCGGTGCAGCCGGCGGAGGGGGGCGCGTCGCCCAGCCCGGGAAGCCCTGCGGACCACGAGGAGTCGGACCTCATCTGCACGGAGGAGGGAGAGTGCCGAGCCCGGGGCTCCCCTCCCGGCGGCGCCTCGGCGGCGGGGCGGCAGGTTGCGACGTGTTCCTGCCCCGCCGCTCGGGGCCGCGCCTCCCGCCTCGCGCCTCCCGCCTCCCGCCTCCCCGAGGCCGCCGCGGCCGCCCGCGCTCACCCAGCTCGCGGCTCCCCTCCTCCGGGGCCTCCCGGGTGAAGATCCAGGGGGGGTTGGTGGCGTAGAGGGAGGTGCCCGCGGGGTTGGCGTGCTTCCTGCCGAAGAGTTTGCTAAAGGTGCCCTGCACCGTCTGGCTCTTCTTCATGCTGCCGCCGGCCGCGCGGCGCCCCGGGAAGGAGCCCCCCGCCGCCGGCCCGGCCCGGGCCCGGCCCCAGCTCCGCACCGGCTCCCCGGGCCTCTAGCGGGCCATGCCGCCCCGGCCCGGCCGGCTCCCCGCCGCGCGCCCCGGCGACAGGTGCTGCGGGCGCCGCCGCTCGCCGGGAAATGCGAGCTACCTGGGCAGGTAAGAGGCTGCGGCCGAGGCCGGCCCCGCCCCGCCCCGCCGCACCCCCCCCCCCCCCCCGGCCGCATTCCTGCCCGCCTCCTTCTACAACAGGCCATTGTTGGCACGGCCGGTGGGCTGGGGACCTCGCCCGCCCCCCACGCCCCGCCTGGAAGTCGAGCCCCGGCCTCCCCCGGGCCCTCGGGGCCTCCTGCCCGCCCCGCCCCGCCCCGCCCCGCTTCTCCCGGGGCCGGGGAGGACGCGGCCGGTTCCCGACTTGCGAGGAGGTTCGAGGCCGGGTCGATATGCGCGCTCGGGACGAGGCTGGGGACGCCGCAGGGTTCTCCGCGCCCCCAAAACTGTGGGCCGCGAGCCTTCCGTGGGTGATAAGGAAGTGCCCACTGGAAAAAAAAAAAAAAGAAAAAGAAAAAGGAGGAAAAGCAATAAAGGAGTATCCCCACCGGATGGCAAAGGTGGAAAACAGCCGCGGTGAGAGAGCTCCAAAGAGAACCGTACGATGCGATGACTAAATCTTGGCATTTTTTGTACATCAAATTCCCTTTTCTTTTTGAGAAGTCAAGTGAATATAATTTTTAGAAACCCAAGGTGAGCCGGGTGCACCTGGATCCAGTTCCCTTCCCAGGGAGAGGAGCTGTGGCCCTCAAAAGTGCTCGGAGAAAAAAAAAAAACAAAAACAAAAAAAAAGTGCTCGGAGAACAATCCTAGCTGAGGTGGGCTGGTTCCTCCTAGGGAGGGTCCTGGGGGTTGATGACTGGGTGGCCCCGTGCTAGGTGCTGAGAGTAGGGGACTAGCCAGGCCAAGGCGTTGGATTTCCATGCTTCCTGGAGGCAAGAGTGGATGGCTGCGTGGGGGTGCCAGTCACAGGCGACAGAGTGCTTCCTCTGAGCCTCCCACCCCAACCCAGACAGTTGCAGTTGTCCAGCTCTTTGTACTAAAGGCAGTTGATTCCCCTTCAACTTTTCATTCTGAAACATTTGAAAGACTAGTAAAATGACCACCTGTACACCTTTCTCCTGGATGGTCAACACATCACCACATTTGCTCAGGTGCCCTCTCTCTCTACATGCACACACCTACACGTGCCTTTTTATTTTTCCATGTTCATCTTGCTGAAGATGGAAACTTGTAGATATCCTGGCCCATCTCCCCATGCATACCAATACTTCAATATCCATTGCTAATAATAAGGATATTCTTCTAAATGACCACAATACAGTTACCACAATGAAGTATGAAAAATTTCCCAATTATCTCCCAAATGTAATTTTCATTTATTTTTTTTGTCCAATCCACACTCCAGCCAAGATTCACACATTGCATTTGCTTGTCATGTGCCTTTACATATTTAGTACCATTGCCTACTTTTGTTTTTCATGACAGTGACATTTTTTAAAAGTCCCCTTTACTTGCTCCAGGTTAAGGGACAGGATGAGTTGGGCTTTTAGGGCTTGTGGCTATGAGGTCATTATTTTCTCAGCAGGAGGGAAGAGACTGAGGAACCGATGGGCTAGGGGTGGGGTGGGGACAGGAGCATCTTTAGAAACACTTGTGTTCCCCAGATGTTCTTGGTTGGAGACATGCCTGTGGTCAACCATGTCTTACCCCACCCTACCATGGCACTCTTGGAACCTATTGCCATTCATTCAAGGAGTAGTTGTGGAGGCTCTCCCAATTGCCTGGTTCTGGGTTGAGGGTTTGGGGGTACATGGGAATATAAGCGAATTACAGAAGTTTTATTTCTACCATGGAGGATCTTGAGGTCTCATTAGGGAGATGGATTTAATGATTCAAGATGGCAGGCCACGATGACTAAGTTCAGAATAGTCATTGGTGTCACTCATTACACATAGCAGGAATTCAGAGGCGGGGAAGTCAACATGGGCTGGAGAAGTCCAGGAAGGCTTCTTGGGAGAATTGAGACTTGAGCTGGCCCATGAAAGATGACAAGGATGTTAATAGAGAAGGGAAGGAGCTGTTCTAGCATATGCACATACCCATACCATCCATCCCTCCAACCTCCTACTTCTGCATCATGGTTCCTCCTACCGTCCCCACAGGGAAGGCACAAGGGAAACCCAGATGCCCCATCATGCCCTGGACATCATCATAACCTGCCCAAGGGCTCTAGACACTCAGGCATGAGACAGAGGCTTCCTTCCTGGAGACCTTGGAGGCTTGAAGTGCTCCCATTTAGGGTAGCTCCTGGGCTCTTCTACTCTGGACCACCCCCAAGCAGAGCCACTGAGGAGGAGCTCCATTTATATGCAACATCCACTACACACTTAGTATTCTGGAGAACTGTTCTGTGCCAGCTGTGGGCTGCAAAGGATCCAGAGAAATCAAAGACATGGCATCAAAGTTCAAGTTGCTTTCATCTATTTGGAGACACACACACACACACACACACACACACACACACACATGATTAGGGGAAGTAATGGGGAGGAGAAGACAAGGGGGACAGAGGTTCAGAGGGGCAGCAGTCAGGGTAAGCTGGAGCATCTGGGGAGGGCACGCAGGAGGCTCAGCATGGTGGAAGCTGGGAACTGCGGGGTGAGAAGGAAGTCACGACAAGGTTGGCCAGGGTATCCTGGGCTTAAAAACACCAGTGGGTAAGATTGGAAACAGCCTAAATTGTCCATCGGGAGATGACTGTTTAAATAAATTACAGCACATCCACACAATGGAATAATAATGCAACTCAAAAGAAGAATGAGTCAACTGACTGTGTCCAGTTATCTCCAAGATAAACTGATAAACTGTTGACAAAACGGTGTGTGTAGTTTGCTACTATTGGGGCAGGATAAGTAGGTTCTTATTTGCCTGTTTGTATTGGCACAGAAGAACTTTGGAGAGATGCATAAGAAACTGATAGAAGTGGTTACTGGGAGTGGAGATGGAGGGAACTGGGCAAATGGGATAGAAGTGGGCGGGAGAGGGATCCCTGGGTGGCTCAGCGGTTTGGCGCCTGCCTTTGGCCCAGGGTGCGATCCTGGAGACCCGGGATCGAATCCCAGCTTCCAGTGCATGGAGCCTGCTTCTCCCTCTGCCTATGTCTCTGCCTCTCTCTTTCTCTCTCTCTCTCTGTGTGTGACTATCATAAAATAAAATAAAAAAAAAGAAGTGGGAGAATTTTGAGCCTAAAATGCTTTTTTTTTCTTTAAGATTTTATTTATTTATTCATGAAAGACACACACACACACACACACACACACACACACACACACACACAGAGAAGCAGACTCCATGCAGGGAGCCCGATGTGGGACTTGCTCCTGGGACTCCAGGATCACACCCTGGGCCAAAGAAAGGCAGGCACTCAACAGCTGAGCCACCCAGGTATCCCGCTTTTTTCATTTTCCAACCATGTAAATATATTTGATGTTTAAAATTAAAGAAAAAGTGTGTCAGCCACACTTCAATTAAAAATAAAGAAAAATAAATAGGGGCATCTGGCTGGCTGGCTCAGTCAGTTAAGCAGCTGCCTTCAGCTCTGGGTCTACAATCCCAGGGTCCTGGGATCAAGCCCCATGTCCCGATCCCTGCCCAGCAGGGAGTCTGCTTCTCCCTCTCCCTCTATCCCTCCCTCCCCTTGCTCACGCTCTGTCTCTCTCTCAAATAAATAAAATATTTTTAAAAAAATAAAGAAAAATTTAAAAAAATAAAATAAAAAAATAAAAAAGAAATAAAGAAAAATTAAAAAGAAATAAGTAGGCAGGAGAGTCTAGAAGTATGGTCTGTAACCCAGAAGCATCTGTATCACCTGAGATCTTACTAGAACTATAGAACCTACTAGAACTGTAGAAACCCTCTCCCTGACATTGAGCAACCTCTCTGGGCCTCAGTTTGTTTGTCTGTCAAACAGGCTATTAATTTAAGGTTGTCATGAGATGCAGTGAGCTGATGGATTAAGGTGCCCAACAAAGGATCTGTGTTTTAACAAGGTCCCCAGGTGACTCAGGAGCTTGTGAAGGTTTGAGGAGCTGTGGCCTAGAATCAGTGGTTACCAGGAGGAGGCACTGGTGACTGGTAACAGCTGGGGGTTTTGTGTATTTGCTTTTTTAAGTAATCTCTACACCCAACGTGGGGCTCGAACTTACCACCCTGAGATCACGCGTGGCACGCTCCGCTGACAGAGCCAGCCATGCCCTCCAACAGCTGTATTTTGAAGATGTTCATCTAGTAGCGGATGAAGGACAATGGGAAGAAATGTAGGCTGAGGGGCTAAGTCAAGCTGCTCGATTGATCTGTTAATTGGTTAGTTAGTTAATTAATACAAGCAGTTGTAGGGGGCCATGGAGGGCAGGACTAGTCTGCTGGTGGTAGCAACAGAGCCAAGCTTTTCTGTGGGACATTTCTTAGGGAGGAAGGAAGGTGTTGATGGACAGTTTGCACACAGGGGAAGTAAAAAATGCTCTGATGTGCTCGCTTCGGCAGCACATACTAAAAAATGCTCTGAGCCTGTTTCCTCGTCTGCAGTGGGGGAGCAAGAGTGGCCCTCATAGTGTTGTCAGGAAGATGCAGTAAGATCATGGGTGTGAAGTGCCAGCACAGGGCCTGGTGCCCGCAGGCCACCCCCCCTCTGAAGCATTTGTTCATTTCTCTGCCCTGTTGACTCCCTTGCTTTCTGGGGGTGTTTTGGCTGGGATTGGGGAAGGAGAGGGAATCCGTGTGATCGTGAACAGCAGAAGGCCATCGGGCTGCAGAGTCTGGATGTCAAGGTTCTTTCTGCCCATCCCCCCACTTCACCCGGATTTCAGTAGCCCATTGGCAGGGGCCGGGTGGGGGGCAGTCTCTGGAAAGCCTGGGTTCAACAGGGGGCACTCCCTCTCCACCAGTCCAGCTCCCAGCAACACCTCAACCTGCTCCCCTGGTAAAAGAAACAGCCCAATAACAGGCTCTCCTAGAAACAGCCAAAGCCCAATCCTGTAATTAAATCTTGGTTCAGCAATTACTTAGTAACAAGAGCCGACTTTACTGGCCGCTTCTGGACTGTGGGGTGAAATTGGGGCCCAGACACTATAGTCTTCCCAGAGACTCAGCTAGGACTTTGTCAGATTTATGGCTTTCCCTACATCCAATGAAGCCAAGCACTCCTGGCTGAGAGAGTGCACTCCCAGTAGGAGAAGTGCAGGCCTGAGAGGTCCTGAGGTTCCCCTTCACCCCCACCTGGGTGACCCTGCAGGGACAAAGGTCAGCACTCCCAATTCCCACTTGCTACTGAGCTATGGATCATCTGGTCCAGCCTCTTGTTCCAGGCTGGAGACACCTTTTGCCAGAACAGCCCCTGAAACTTTCCTTTGGCCTCTGGTGGGGGGGTGGGCTCCGTCCCCTGACTTCTGCATTCCTCTGGCCAGGTGGGTGCCAGGAGATGAGGTCAGGCTAAGAAGAAGTCCAGCTCGCGGGAGGCAGAGGGAGACTCCCACATCCTGAGAGCGGGCTCAGAGAAAGTCATTACCTGGTGCCCAAGAGTGTGGAGATCAAGCACAGCCCTGGGTGGGGGGAGTGGTATGTTGCGGGGTGCTGGGGAGAGACACATTTCCCTTGGTAACTAACCATGGGCTCTGCCCAGAGGACCATGCCAGAGTGGGAAGGATCCTTGCTGGGAAATAGGTTTGAATCCTGACTCTGCTGTTTAGCAAGGGTGTGGCCGTGGCCGAGCTACCACCTGAGTGTGTCAGTTTGTTCATCTGAAAAACAGGGGCTATTATGTGAGGTTATTATGAGATTCAACAAGATAGTGGGTCAAGGCATCTGAGAGGCTGACTCATGGTAGGTACCTAGAGGCTGCATGCTCCTGCCCCTGTTCCCAGCCCGACTTTGGGTGCAGAGGGGCTACCCGGGGAACAGCAAAGAGAACAGTAGCCCTGACAGGCTGGAAGAGGGCAGTGACAATTCAACAAAAGAACCTCAAGAAGGAAAGTTCCACTGGGGCCCAGGACACGGGGTGGGGCGGACGTCTGCAAGATCGCCTTGAAGCCCAGGCAAAAACATTCCATCGTAAAACACGTCCTGAAATTTGAAATCACGTGTGTGTGCACACGCGCACTTAAAAAAATAAATAAAAGGTTGCTAAGTACAAAAAGCAAAAAACAAAACTCCATGTAGATTGTGACTACAGATATATAAACTGTATTTGTAAATGGCCAGGGATTGGAAAGGAACAGAACCATGGAGAAGATTCAGCTGGAATGCCAGGACTACATGTGGGGTTTTTTGTTTTGTTGTTGTTGTTTTTTTTAAGATTTTATTTATTTGTTCATGAGAGACAGAGAGAGAGAGAGAGAGAGAGGCAGAGACACAGGCAGAGGGAGAAGCAGGCTCCATGCAGGGAGCCCGACGTGGGACTTGATCCCAGGTCTCCAGGATCACGCCCTGGGCGGAAGGCGGCGCTAAACCGCTGAGCCACCTGGGCTGCCCTGTTTTTCGTTTTGTTTTGTTTTGTTTTGTTTTGTTCACTTTTTAGTAATGTGCTCTGCTGGTAGGTCATTTGTTTTAACTGAAAAGTCCATAGATAAGAAAGAACACAATTTAACATGGGATGCATTTTATTTTTATTTTTATTTTTTGCATTTTCTTTTAAAGAGTACTAGAAGGGAGAACCTGGAGATGCATATTCTAGAGCCACTTCCACCACTAACCTCCTGTGAGACCATGGAGCTATCCTGAGCCTCAGTTTCTCCATCTGTACAATGGGAGGGTGGGATTCAGTACTCACTCGGGTGTGGTTTCATGTCTGAGTAAAATGCTCATTGGCTGGCAGAGCAGGAGCAGAACAACAAATAAGGCTGTCTGGCACCTTCTGTGTGAGGAGGTGACTCTGGCTCCCAGGAGAGAGTGACAGCTGGGTTGTAGTAAGCATTGCCTGGGACACCAGGACCTGTGTGCAGGCTGTGGGAGCTTCAAACGTTCTGGATTAGTCCATACCCTCCAGGAATCAGCACAGCCCCACATACTTCTCACGGGCTCTGCAGAACAGCCCTTGAGCTGGGACTTTGAGCCCTGGGTGCCTTTCTCTGTGAGCCAACCTGGGTCTGGCTTACCTCCACCTCTCCCTGAGATCTGGAAGGAACAGCCACTGAGCATCTCTTCTGTGTCAGGAGTGGGGCCGAGTGGATTGCATGTATAACCCACTGCCATCATCAGCGCCACAAGGGACGGGACAATATACTCCTCATATGGGTGGAGAAAAGACTTTAAGTGATGTTTACTCCTAGTCTGTGACAAATCAATTCTGCTCTTAGGAATATGCCCCCAGAGAAATCATAGAGGGCCAAGGAGGTGATATCAGTGCAGTGTTGTCTGTGGGGATGGGGAGTTGGAGGCCCCCGGGTAGGGGGGTCTGGGAGGAGCAGAGACATAAAATGTGGTGGATGCACTGCATCGACTACATCGCGATCAGAAGCGAGGAACCAGATGCTGGTAACAGCAACACAGATGGATCTTAGAAATCAGTAGGGAGCCATCAAAGTAAACAGAATGAGGTCTAAAACACAGCATGCCACTTATGTAAATGAAAACTGCCTGCATGCAAAACAAGAATACATATATTTTGTAAGAATATATGAACAAGAAGATGCTCATTAAGTACATTAGAATGGTTGCCTCTGGCGGGGGTGGGTGGGGAATGTGGTTGGAGACTGGAGATGAAGGGGGAAAATTAGTGCAAGAGAGGAGTCCTTTGTAGACCAGGGGTGGTAATGCACCATGCACAAGGTGTATGAATAACTCAGCCCTCTGTACTTGAAGTCCGGCAAAGGAAAAACAAATAGGATCAGAGAGGCCAAGTAATTTGCCCAAACCGCACTGCAGGTGAGGAGAGGTGGAAAGACTGTCCAAATCACCAGGCCTACATAGAGCAGGGCGGTAGCAGGGCACTTTGGCAGCAGAGAGGCAGGAGGGGTGGCTGTGTGTGGCAAGGTGTGTGTGGGTACCTGGTGAGTTTCCTGTGCTCCAGTTCAGCCCACTGAGGAGTACAGGTCAGTCCTTACCCTCCAGGAACTTTGATGATGAATAAAATGAGATGATGCTTGGAGTGTGGCAAAGAAGTCAGAGAAAGGTGGTCTTCCAGGAGGCAAGACTAAGTCGGTATCATCTGGGGTTTAGAAATAATAACTCCTCGCACCTACCTTGCAGCAGGCACTGCTCTAAGCTCATGGTGGTGAGGTGGGTGGTGTGTGCACAACAAGCCTTCCAGGTGGATTCTGTTATCAGATTAGGAATTGAGGCAGAGACAGGTTAAGTGATTTAGGCAAGTCATGTAGCTGAGAAGTGGCAGTGCTGGGATTTGAACCTAGGCAGAGGGGGTCCAGAGGTCATGATCTTTTTTTTTTTTTTAAGATTGATTGACTGATTGATTTGAGAAAGAGAGGGAGAGAGGAGGGACAGAGGGAATGAAGCAGACTCCCCTCTGAGTGTGGGGCCCAGTGTGGAGTTCGATGCAGGCAGGGCTCTTTCTCACAACCCTGAGACCATGACCTGAGCCGAAACCAAGAGTCAGATGCTTAACCTACTGAGCCACCCAGGTGCTCCCAGAGGCCACGATCTTAAACCATCCCATGATTTACAAATGAAATAAGACAGATCTGGTTTGACTGGCCAGGCTTTGCTAAAGGAGGTCTCCCCAGCCATGTCCTGTCTTGAGGTCCCCACGAAGAGGGTGGCATAGCCCGGGCTGGAGATGCTCCTGCCAGGGTCCAGGCCTATGGTCAGTCATGGGGGAGGGGTTCCTACGTGAAGTCCTCAGGATGAAATTCAACTCACCTTCCTTCAAATGTTCAAGATGGAGAGACCCAACATCCTCATGGTGCACATATAGAAGCTGAGGCCCAGAAAGGTGGTGGGACTTGTCTCTGATTACCAGGCAACCAGCCCAGCACCTCCCTCTTTGGCTGAGACAAAGTGTGGAGAGGGCTAAGTTGTGGTGATCTGCTCACCAAACCCCTGCCGGTCCCCTGGGCTCCTTCCTGATAGCTTCAGGCCCCGGGCTGGAGCCAGGCCACTTTCCTCGGAGCTGGCAATGCTGGCCACATCTGCCACAATACCGTGTCCCCACTTCCTTCCCTCTCAAGCAAGATAGCATCACCTCAGAGCCTTAGAAATCCCTGATCAGAAGCTCTGGGAAGGGAAGCCCTGATTGCCACACACACACACACACACACACACACACCCCGCCAGGAGCCTCCCCTCCTGGGCCCTCCCACCCTCTCAGAAATTAGGGGTCATTACCATCAGGGTGTGAGATCTGAGCAGTGCACAAGTCATCAACACCCCAACTCCAATCTGCCACAGGGCCCCAAAGTCCACCCCGTAACCCACAGTCAGTGCTGACACAGTGCCAGGAAGGAAACAAGCCCTTGCCCAGCCCAAGCCATTGTGGCAGAGGGCAGGAAGTCACTGGCTTGTTCTATCTCCTTCCCCGGGTCCTATCCCTTCGTCCCCTTTGAAACCCAGGTCCCTCCCATATGTGGGATTTCTGACCCATTCCTAGAAGGTGCCTATCAAGTCTGGTGTTGGGCATGGGTCTGGTTCTTGAAGATGGGGATGGGATGGCCCATTCAGCCACCTACCCATCAATCCAGTTACCTGCTCACACATAATAATAGCTAATACTTACCAAGTGCTTACTCTGTGCCAGGCCCCATCCTGAGTCCTCTGCCCATCCCTAGCAGGTAGAGACCTGTAGTCTACCCATTTTACAGATGAACAGACTGTCAAATACTATCTACAGAGAAGTCAACTACTTGCCGGAGGTCATACAACTAGTAAAATGGTAGAGCCAATTTCAAGCTCGAGGAGCCTGACTCTTGGGCCTGCTATCCTGTCTCTACAGCACAACCACCCAGCATGTTAGCCATTTACTGGCCATCTATCTATCCATTCACCCCCAGGCACCCTGCCCAGCCTCCTGTCCACAGAACAGCATAGGTAGAGGCTTGGAGTGGAAAGAGCAGGGTGTGTTTAAGAAATTAGCTACTGCATAGAGTGAGGGGAAACATAGCAAGAGATGAGGCTAAAAAGGTGAGCAGGTCTCAAATCAGGGGCGTCTGGGCATCCACAGTCTATCTACCTACAAACTTATCCTCCTGCCCATCCACTTTCCCACTCCTCTGTCTGTCCATGCATCTAGCCGTCCCTTCCTCCCTCCCTCCATCATTTCTGCAATGTGGAAGGCAGAGAGAGAGAGAGGGAGACAGAAGGAGAATGGAGAGTTGATTGGGGACATTTCCTCCCTGCTGGTAATTTCTTATGACATGTTGGGGCGCTGGGGGAACATTAGGACTTCTGAAGTTACCTGAGTAACTGGGATCACTTCCTCCTCTCTCTACTCACTCTACTACCCACAAGTCACAGGTCCTGAGAGATTGCGAAAAGAGGGCATCGCAGGGGTCAGGGAAAATGTCAAGGTTAAAAGATCCTTCCAGGCCTTGCGATTTTAGCCCCCAGCCCTGCCTCTGTGTCTCCTTAGGAAGACAGAATTGTGCTGTCAAAGAGGCATCACAATGCCCCTGCCACGCAAATTCTCCCCACCCCAGCACTCCCAGTACTTCCCAAGAGTCCCTGGGAGACCCCGGAGCCCCTGACCACCAGAAACTCCATCTCACCGACAAGAGAGGCCCTGGTCAAGGATGTCCCAGGTGGGATGACATCACAGGGTTGCATCAGGGCAGCCCAAGGCCATATGAAGCCTGATGGGCAGGAAAGTGTATGAAGGCCCAAGCCTGTGTGGCTGGGAGCTGAGGGCCTCTTATAAAAAACTTGGTTGCCAGCCCACCTCAACCCAACTCTTATTCCCCTACAGTGGAGCCCCTGCTGTCTCCCCAGGGGAGGGGGCAGGAAGGCGGCCACCATCTCTACCCCCTGGTGTTCCTCTGCCCCTTCACTTCCCCAGACACTTCCTGGATGGTCAGTGCGCATTTCCCCTTCTAGGCAAACTTGGTGACAAGTAGCAATGATAGCTAAAGTTTACTGAATGCTCAAGGGATCTAGGCTCTTTATCCAGTATATCTCATTAAATCCTCATGGTGACCCTATGAGGTAGATACTGTAGTTGTGCCCACTTTAGAGGTGGGAAAACTGAGATACAGAATATTTTAAATTCTTGAAAGATCGGCCACCTAGTGCGAGTGGCAGAGCTTGAATTTGAACTCCACGCCACAATGCTACACGGCCTCACAAACGAGGAAGCTAAGGCCCTCGCTTGGCCTCCTCATCTGCTCCCTTCCCAGCCCCTCTGCCCACTGCCGGCCAACCGGCTCTCACCAAGGTTCTGCTGAGCGTGTTTGAAACCTACAGGGGTAACTGCTGGATGAGGCTGATGATAATTACTATTTGCATTTTGCTCGCACAGTTCCCACACTCACTGCCCCCCCATGGCATGCTGGTGAAGGAGACAGCCTCATTATCCTCATCTTGCCAACATGGCAACCAAAGCTCAAGGAGGTTCTGAGCTTTGCCCAAGGCTGCCTGACCTGTAAGGCCAGTGAGGCCCTGAGCTCAGACCTTCACACTCCAAAGCCCAGGCACATTCCACAGGGCCAGGTGCCCTGGGAGGCCTCATCCGCTGCCTCACCCAGTGCCATTTGCATTTCAAGAGGGCACAAGGCCTTCTCCCCAAGAGTGAGGTGCTAATGGTGGAATGTCAGGCTCTGGGTAGGCTAGAGGATGTACCTGTGGGCCGGAGGTATTTGTGAGAGGGCAGTGTCTTCCCAGACCTGCACAAAAACCCTATATGAGGTCTTCTGGCTCTACTTAGAAAGCTTCACTCTTGAGTCACCCTCTTCCCCATTGTAGATCTTGGTAGAAGGGACAGATGCATAGATTTGTGTACCTAAAATGCCTTGGGAGGGTCTGGCTGCGGGGCAGGGCTCATAAAGGGAGAGGTCTCTTCTTTTGGCTCTGCTGGAAATGCAGATAAAAATAGGGTAGTGGGAGGGTACCTGGGTGGCTCAGTGGCTGAGCGTCTGCCTTTGGCTCAGGGTATGATCCTGGGGTCCTGGGATTGAGTCCCACCTCAGGCTCTCTGCAGGAAGCCTGCTTCTCCCTCTGTGTCTCTGCCTCTCTCTCTGTGTCTCTCATGAGTAAATAAATAAAATCTTTTAAGAAAATAGGGTAGTGGGATTTGGAAAGGAGGGAAGGGGCAGGTTAGACCCTTTACCTGCCCTTTAGACTTCCTCGCTCCCTGGAATGGGAGGCTTAAGTGCACACTGCGGGAAGCAGGTAGGGGTTAGAGGTGTTCCTCAAAGCTCTAAAGCAGGCTCCTCAGCCTGGGCACCGATGACATTGTGTGCTGATAATTCCTTACTGGACGGCTGTCCTGGCACCATAAGATGGATATTTATTTATTTACTTATCTATTTATCTATTTTTAAATATTTTTATTTATTTATCATGACAGACACAGAGAGAAAGAGGTAGAGACACAGGGAGAGGGAGAAGCAGGCTCCATGCAGGGAGCCTGATGTGGGACTCGATCCTGGGTCTCCAGGATCATGCCCTGGGCCGAAGGCAGGCACTAAATAGCTGAGCCACCCAGGCGTCCCACCATACGATATTTAGCGGCATCCCTGGCCTCTACCCACTGGATGCCAGTAGCATCCCCACTGTGACAATCAGAAGTGTCTCCTGGCATTGCCAAATGTTTTCCTGGAGAGAAAAACACCCCAGGTTGTGAACCACTTCTCTAAAGTCACACACGTGCACCCTCCACAGCCCCCCCACCTCCCGTGCTCTTGACAGGAGAACCCGAGAGGGGAGGAGATGGTTCAATGAAACCAGACTTGGAAAGTATGCATTCAGGCCCCGCCCTCTCCCTAGAGCTGGCCCTGCTGGGCCCTGGGCTGGCATGGGGTGTTCTCAGCCCTCTGATGTTAGTCACCTGGAGCCCAGCTGGGCCCTCAGAAAGGGCAGGGCAAGACTGGATTGCCTGGGCTTCCTCTTCCTCCTCCCCTTCCTCCTCCCAGGTATCTTATTCCTCCTCCCGGGACTGTCCCTTTGCCCCAGTTTCTATGAGGGCCTCATCCCTGAATGTGCTGGAGGCACTGGGTGCCCCCCTCCCCAGGACCCCAGATGTTGCAGTAGCAGCCACTGAGGCATAGCTGACAGGTGGACCCAAGACAGGAGGGTCCCGGACACCAGCCTCAGAGCCTGAGAAGCAGAGTCCAAATGGCCAAGGCTGAAGGGAGGAGGCCCTGCGGGTCCTCACCTCCACAGCCATGGGCTGGGCCCTTCTGTAGTATCAAAAGGACCAGAGCCCCACATTCTCAGAAACCTACTTAATATACCAAACGTCCTGCAATGTCCAGAACTGCCCCACAACAAAGAATTATCAGCACACAGCATCCGTGGTGCTGGGGGCAGGAAGCCCTGCTCTACAGGGCTTCCTATTTCTATTTATATTAGTCTTACTTGCACGCCCAGGGCCTGGCATGTAAGAGGAATAGTTTTGAATGAATGAATGACTGAACGAAGCAAATAATGTCATATCCCCAGCTCTGCCAAGAGATGGTCATGCCAAAATCCAGCATTCAGTGTCCCTGCCAAACTGGGAGGCCTGGCTGCCTTTCCCTTCAGCTGCTGCCCTGCTGCCCACCGCCACGAGGAAACGAGGGCAGAGATGAATTGGATGAATTGGCAGCCCCAGTCCCACTCCCAGTGCAGTGGCCGTGGTCTGCATCATGGGGGAGAGGATGTGGGCCTTAGGGTCAGCCAGCCCTGGGTTCAGTCCCAGCCTGGTTCTTTACCGGCCACCTGGCCCTAAACGTGTGACTAACCCCTTACTACAGTTTTCTCAACTATAACTAGGACTAGTAATACTATCTTCCTTAAAGGGTAATGTGAGGATTAGAGGAGATAATCTCTGTAAAGAGTTTGATGTGCTCGCAGCAGGTGGTGAAGAACCCCTGCTGATAACGCTGTCAGAGCTCATTTCTGATGTTACCCCTCGGTGTGTAAACTGCACCCCACCCCCAGCACCACTGAGCCCCAGAGAGTCTGGGAAGGCTGCTGAACACTTGTTCGCCCCTGTCTCCAGCTGGGCTGTGGGCCGGCATGGGGGTCAGCCCCAGGGACACAGAGGTGAACAGGGTGAGGTCCTGAACATGGGGAGCAGTTGACAGGCCATTGGAACATTGGTGTGAGCCTGGAAGGACCAGGATTTGGGGTTGGGGTGAGGCAAGCACAGAGCCCAGGGCAGCAAGATGTAAAGTAGCTTTCAGGGGGCCCTGGCTCCTCCTTACAATGCTCACTTGCCCTTGTCCCTGCCTGGCAAAGGACCGCACAGCCAGAAAGGAGGGCCTGAAGGCAGAGAGGAGGGTGAGACGGGGCAGGGGCTGCAGTACCGGAGGCTTCCTGGAGGAGATGTCCAGAGGGTTGCTGGCTTGGAAGGATAGGAAGAATTTTGAAAGGCACAGCAGACAACACACGCGTTCCTGGGTAGGAATCAGAGCCTGCTTGGGAGGAAAGCCCTGGGCAGGTTTGAGTTGGGCAAGTAGTTTGAAATCAAATGCAAAGGAGTGTGCATTATCTCTTGAGTGCCAGGGATTTCCTCTGTAAGATGGCAGGGGTTCAACTTGCAGCAACTCTGTAGGTAGGGTTCCCTCCCGTTTCCCTGCCGGGGCAGGGGCAGGGTTGGAGGGCCATGAGGCTGGGCAGAGTGGGAATGGGTTCCCCTCACAGCAGTAGCCTGGAGGAGCAGGAGAGGGCCAGCCCGACACCCAGGCATCTCATCCTTTGGGTTGTACCGTCATGTCTGTGAAGAATCCCAGTAAGATGGGCATCTGATACCTGGGAGATGGTGTGGGGGGGCTCAAGGGTGAACCAAACAATTCGATCATGGGGCAGTCTTGAGAGTGGCAACAGAGAAGTAAATAAATGTCACTAAATGTGGCCAGTGGGGCACTGGGGTGTCTTCGGGGAGTAGACCTCTGTGCCTAAACAACCGAGAGCGGTGATTGTGAAGAGCTGGCATTGTCACTCTGTAACAATGAGAGGTGTTCTAAAATGGAATGGACTGGCTGGTTGGAAGGGGAACTGCCCCTTAGTAGATTCCAGTTCAATTGGACCAACATTTATTGAGTGCTCACTAAATGCCTTGTTCTGGAGTAAAACAAGGAACAGGACTTTGGAGGCCATTATGTCAAGGGTAAGGGTGAGAATGCACTGCCCTTAAGGAGCTTAAGGCTGAAAGGGGAAAGAGACTCTCCCTGATGGATGAGGGGAGCAGTAGGGGGGGGCTTGCTGGGCTGGGGGAACCGCCTGAGCAAAGGCCCTGAGGCCTGGAAGGACAAGGTGCCACCAGGGGTGATAGGCAGGCCATCTAGCAAGTGCACAGGGTGACGGGAGCCCTGTCCCTAAAGCTCTTGCCTTCCAGGCCAGGGGTCCTAGAGATTTCTGTTCTAGGCAGCAGAGAGCCAAAGACGCTTTGAGGAGAAGAGCTATGTGGTCTGGCCATTGGTGTGCAGAGGCCCAGGCTGGAGAGGCCCTGCAGGAGACAGGATGGAGGCCTGGCGGGAGCCAGGGCCAGTTGGGAGCCCCGTGGAGGACACTGACAGACAGCTGGACACGGGGCAGAGGGGAGAGGGGTGAGGGGTTGAGGACGAGCCTGGCTCCCAGCCTCTGAGAAGCAGGCTGAGGTCTGCACTGGAGGGGGTGGGTCAGGGGGCCCTGAGGGTCACCCCGCTCCTGGAGGTGTCTGGCCACCAGAGCTGTCTTGGGGGTGGCTCTGGAAGCTTCTGACCAGTGGCACCTGCCCCCTCACTCCCACCCTTGGCCTTAGCAGTGCAAGCCCCAGAGTCTGATGCCTCAGCTCTCTCCTTCTCCCCACCCCCCAGGACTCAAAGAAACCCTCAGGACCCAGCCGGGAGCCCAAGACACTGTCAAGCAAAAAGGAGAAGTCTCCACGGCCTCCCCTGTCCCGGTCGTGGAAACAGGACCGCGAGCAGACCCTGGCGGCAGCCTATGTGCCCGTGGTGGTAGACCCGAGGGGACAGAGCCTGGAGAAGCTCAGGTTCGGCTTCTACACCTCCCAGTACTCCAACTCCCTGAACCCCTTCTACACCTTGCAGAAGCCCACCTGCGGCTACCTGTACCGGAGGGACACTGACCACACCCGCAAGTGCTTCGACGTGCCTCCTGCCAACCTGGTCTTGTGGCGTACCTAGGCCTCTGCCAGTCAGAAGGCCCCCCACCAGCTACACCCCGACCCCCCCGCAACCCTGGGTCCCGGGGAGAACGGCGGCTTGCTCCCGGGGAAGCAAGGGCTAAGACAGCTGTGCCCGGGCTAAGACAGCTGTGCCGTGCCCACTGTCATCAAAGGCAAAGGGAGGTCTCTGTTCTCGGCAGCAATTAAAGTTTGTCCTTCCTTTCCCTGGCATCTGAATGGGTGGCTGTGGGTGGGTAAACTGAGGCCGCAGGGGGGCGTTTTACGATAGGTTAAGTCCAGAGAGGCCGGAAGACTGGGAAATGAAGCGATAGTTTATGAAACAATGAGACAGAGGAAGCTCTCAAAGGAGCGCGAGGGGTCCTGACAGGGTTGCCAACGTGGGCCTCCACCGACAGTCTTTTATTTAGAACTGACAGGGAACTGTGGCCTTATCATTCCTGGGATGTCTTGGTTTGAATAAGGACTGGTGATAACATTTTTTTTTTTTAAGATTTTACTTATTCATGAGAGACACACAGAAAATCCTGGATTCTCTACTGTGAGGGACCTCTAGGGGGGCTCACATCCTTCTTCCCTACTCACCATCTTCTTTTCAGAGAATGGCATCCAGGGAGGCCTGTGCACTTGCTAGATGGCCTGCCTATCACCCCTGGTGGCACCTTGTCCTTCCAGGCCTCGGGGCCTTTGCTCAGGCTGTTCCCCCAGCCCAGCAAGCCCTCCCCTACTGCTCCCCTCATCCATCAGGGAGAGTCTCTTTCCCCTTTCAGCCTTAAGCTCCTTAAGGGCAGTGCATTCTCACCCTTACCCTTGACGCTCAGCCAGTGAGTCACTCAGGCGTCCCTGGTGATAATATCTTTAATGGCTTCCTTCTTTTAGGGTCTGGCTATTCTTTCTGGTCACAGGTGACTGTCACAAAAAAAGACCCCCCCACACACATCTAGGGCAGTATGGTCTGCTTTATTCCCTTATCTGTGGTTTCCTGACACCTCATCATTTTGGGGATTTCTGTGAGGCTGATCCCGCAGGCCCCTACCTACCTCTCCCTACCCAGCCCCACCAGTCCCTTACTCAAAAAGACTTGATTCTCGGTCCCCTCTCCCCAAGAGAGGCCTCAACACCCCTCCAGAGCCTGAGTCCCGAGCAAAGCTGGTGCTGGCCACACCCTCCCCATAAGCCAAGGTTGGCAACCCCTCCAAAGTCAAGAGAGAGGGAAGTCACCTGAATGCGATTCCACATTGGTGCAGCTGCCGGCCCCCATCCCCCCCCGCCCCCCCCCCCCCCCCCCGCAGCCCTCATTTTACATCAAACTGCCTCTTCTGACTTGGAGTTCGTTGGTGGGCGGGTGGATTTCCCATCTTGTCTTCTCTCCTCTGGTCCAGAAGAGCCATGAAGGCAGAGGGCCCCTGACGCGGTGCCGGTGCCGGGTGGCCTGAGTGAGTCCCTGGCCACTGCCACCTAGAGGCAGATCCAGCGGTGTGCTGGAGCCAGCTCCCATGGGCCTGAGGGGGAGGACTGGGGGCATCTCTCAACTCCACAGCCAGTGACTTCATGTTGGTGACCTCTGAAGCCAGCAGCAGAGGCCTGCAAACTGGGGTTTCTTTTTTTCTAGACAGCCTGTCGTTAACTCTTTGCCAGCACACCACTGGGTGAATCCATTTCTAGGAGTCCCAGCTCATTCTAGGTGGGGAGATGCATTCAATGGAGCATCCTTTTGGAGCATAAGAGTTTGGGGCTGGGATGGGATGGAGGGACAGGATTCTGGAGATCCAGACATGCATCAAGGCCCCAGGCCTCCCTGGATGCCATTCTCTGAAAAGAAGATGGTGAGTAGGGAAGAAGGATGTGAGCCCCCCTAGAGGTCCCTCACAGTAGAGAGTCCAGGATTTTCTGTTTGTTGTTGGTAGGCGCACTCTCT
The DNA here is from genome assembly GCF_048164855.1 of Canis lupus baileyi. Lineage (NCBI taxonomy): Eukaryota > Metazoa > Chordata > Mammalia > Carnivora > Canidae > Canis > Canis lupus. The sequence goes on along the minus strand of NC_132844.1, from coordinate 61,780,990 downwards.
CTCTCAAAAGTCAGAGGCTTTCCTCAAGTGCCTGGCAATCCTCGGCGGGAAGCCGGCCACTTGGCTTCTGTACCAGGTCTCTCCTGCCCAGTTATCGGTATTTGCGGAGCGGCAGGGGAAGGAGCCTGGGGTCTCTTCGTATGCAGACTTGCCCTTAACTCCCAGCTTCTAGAGCGACCCTTCTCTCTACTCCAGCCTCTCCAGTCCAAAGCTCCAGAATGATCTCCAGCCAGGGGCGAGAGATGGATGCCCAGAGATGTCCATCCTGCTGCCTTGCAGAAGGCATCTGGGGAACCCTTTGCTCCTTCCACAGGCTTTCCACTTGTCCTCCTATTTCTGCTCCACTCCGTCCTGCACCCCAGCTTCCAGGGCACCTCTGCACCCACTCTGAGCCTGCAGAGCCCTGTGCCAGGTGTAGGTGCTGTGTCCCTACCAACCTCCACATCCTCCTGTTCTCTGAAAGTGTTTGGGTTTCGACTTCCTGAGCGCTGAGATCCATCTGCCTTCTGTTGTCCAACATTTTATTAGAACCTCTCACCTGCTGTCTTCTCTCCCTTTGTCTCTGTGGGTTGGTAGGTTTAAACATTTTATTGCCATTTTAGTTGATTTTGAAAAGCAGAGAAAAATTCAAGTTTTTGGTCTCGGTGTAACTAAAAGTTATATATCCACTCAACCACCCAGGAGACCCTTGCTGAGTCCCCGAAGGTGGAGTCTTTAGGTTGCAAAGATGAACTGGAACCATGTCTGCCCTCCCCACGGGAGAACCTGCTGGGGTGTGATGGGGGCCCAGCATTTTCACTCCAGCTGGGATACCTTCTCCTCTCCACTGGGAGTGGTCTCCCCCTTGAGGTTCACCTTGGTAGTGCAGCCTTGATGGAAGCTTCGGGGACCTTTCAAAGAAGCTGGCCCAGGTCCCCATCGGTGTGGGTGGGATAGTTTTAGAAGGCAAAGGCCGGGTGCTTAGAGCTCTGCTCTGTTTCTGTGGAGGTGGAGAGTGGGGACAGGATCAGTCAGGCCCTCCCATCTCTTAGCTCGGCTTCCACCTCCGCACACCTGCCCCCCACACTCCCTCTCCTTGGCACCATTCGGCCAGGTGTCTCCTCTCACCTGCTATGGCACCTGTCCCAGGAGGGATTCCTGTAGACAAAGCAGCCTGGGGAAGCCACCAGGCCTCTCTACTGTGTCCACCGCATAAGCTGTCCACCCTGCCCCTCTGTACCTCTCTTGTGTGTCCACCTCTTCTTGCAGGCCTCGGTATGGATCCCAACCCTCCTGACTTGGTAACCGTGTCTGGGAGAATGGAGAGTGGGATAGAGAGAGGCCACAGGAGAGGGAAAAGCTGGGCTCTGGGATTGGGAAGCTGGCGGACTTCTTTCCCACCTTGGGACAGAGAAAAGGGGTGAGGAGCTCCCCATCCAAAGGTTTTGAGACCCGTCACTGGAATTGTTTCTGCAGAAGGGCCACAGGGAAGACGTTGGAGTAGGAGCCCTAGGGCTTTCCCCCCACCCCCACCTGGGCCTTCCTCAGAGATTTAAGGGTTTAGGTTAAAAGCATGGTGGTGAGATGGAAAACTTTGGTACCACCACTTCAAATTTCTGTGAACCTCAATGATTTTCTTTCTTTCTTTCTTTCTTTCTTTCTTTTCTTTCTTTCTTTCTATTTATTTATTTATTTATTTATTTATTTATTTATTTATTCATGAGAGACACACAGAGAGAGGCAGAGACACAGGCAGAGGGAGAAGCCGGCTACCTGCAGGGAGCCTGATGCGGGACTCGACCCCAGGACCCTGGGATCACGCCCTGAACTGAAGGCAGATGCACAACCTCTGAGCCACCCAGACATCACTCAGGATGATTTTTCTGTCCCCTGTTCCTCTTGTGTCACGTGGAAATAATCCCACCTCACAGGGCCATTGTAAGCCTATTCCGAAAGCTTAGCTCGGCACCCTGGACACAGGAGCCGTTGGTTGGTAGCTCCATCCTACTTCAGCCTTTAATTCCTCCTTCCATCGTGAGTGCACGCACTCACTCACTCAATGTTTTCCTGCGCTCGAGCCCCTGTCAGGTGTCACCCTCCAAAGGTAACGGAGGAGTGTTGCCTGAGGGGAGTGTTTGCAGAGAAGTGGGCATAGCTCAGGGACTGGTGACCTGCTCGGGGAGTGGCCACAGGTGGAAGCCCTTCTGACTCCCGAGCCTGAGTGGTGGAGGGAGGCAGCTCTGTCCCAGGAGCCCAGAGAGGGAGCTTTCGTAGGAGCTGTGGTTGAGGTAGAAGAAAACAACCAGGGCCCAAACTGGGACCCAGTAGGGAGGGCGGGGAACAAATACCCAGCCTTTTCTCTCCTACTGGTCTCCTTCCACGGCTTCCCAGTGGATGAATTCCCAGAGGGCAGAGGAGCCCCAGTGATCCCCATCCACAGGAGTCAGCCCCCTGGGGCTCAGGGCACGCAGCCTCTACCCGGAGTTCCTGAAGACAGGCTGACAATATTTTTTTGTATTTTATTTTTTAAATGATTTTATATCTTTATTCATGAGAGACACAGAAAAAGAGGCAGAGACATAGGCAGAGGGAGAAGCAGGCTCCCTGCAGGGAGCCTGATGCGGGACTTGATCCCAGGACCCCAGGATCACGACCTGAAGGCAGACGCTCAACCGCTGAGCCCCCCAGGCATCCCGACAGGCTGACAATGAACAGCTGCTTATAATTCGAGAAATAAATGAGCACCATGTATGTTATTGTAGAAGTATGAATGTTGTCACACATGTGAAGGTGACTTCTGTGACTTCCACCTTCTGCTGTTCCTGCCTTTGCACAGTCCTCCTCCTCTGAGTGTGGGGGACACCCGTGACTCGCTGCTAACCCACAGAACGTGGCAAAGGTAATGGGTTGGCGTTGCCTTGCTTAGTTATGTTATATAAGCTTCAGTTGTAGCAGACTGGAGAGAGATTCTTCTTGCTGGCTCAATGAAATAAGTGGCCACATTGAGGAGTCCATGTAGCAAGGAACTTTGGACTGCTTCTAGAAACTGCAGGCAGCCTCTAGGACCTGAGAGTGGCCTCTAGACTGTATCCAGCAAGAAGCCAGGGCCCTCTGTCCTATAGCCAGGAAATGAATTCAGCCAACAACCTGAATGATGTGGAATTGGATTCTTCCCCAGTCAAGCCTCCGGATGCCAACACGGTCCAAATGACACCACAGCCCCTTGAGACCTGGGGCAGAGGACCCAGTGAAGCTATGCTCAGACTCCTGGCCCCCAGTGACCACGGGATAATAAATGTGTAGAGTTGGAAGCTACTGACCTTGTGGTAATGTTCGAGCAGCATAGAAAGCTCATATAACACATAAGCAAACTGTCAGTGCACTGAGGTCAGAAAACTGAATTCTGCAGAGGGGGGGGCATGTTTGTGCTCTGGAGGGAGGGTGGGGAGGATGTAAATAGGGAGTGATGGAAAGATGAGCTGTTCCCTCATCCTTGAGGCTTTCAGTCCAAACCCCGAACCCGAGAGGACTCCATGGACAAAGACGCCAGCCTGGGCCCCAGGTCCACTGCCTCCAGCCCCATATCCAAGACACACCCCAGACAGCTTGATGGAAGCGGGCAGGCCCCAGCGGCCTGCATTCATCACTCTGCCTAGTGCGCCCTGCATTCATCACTTTAGGCAGAGGAGAGGCAAAGCCGTCCTGTTTGGTTTCTTTTTCAAAAATAGCTATCCTCTGTTTTTGTGAGCAACATGCGTTTACTAGAAACCATTTAAAAATACAGATAATTCTTAAAAAGCAAAGATTAAAATTTCACTGGTGATGTCATGACCCAGAGATGAGCCCTGTTAACATTTTGACTGCTTCCTTCTAGTTACAAGTATCATGAATACAACAGTGCTGTGTGATAGGGACAACCCTCATCACAGATGGGCCCCTAAGATTGGCCTGGGAACTTTCTGGGAGAGGCAGTAGCAGCTTACCATGCACCTGCATGCTGTCACCTTCACACACACACACACACACACACACACACACGTCCCCTAGTCCACTAGGCACGCATTCATTGTCCCCTATCCCTATGCCCCTGGCAGGCGGTGGTATCAAGTGTGGAATCAAATGGAAGGTTGAATTCAGGCCTTTCAGGATGAGAAAGATTCAGTCCCTAGGAATGTAAGAGTGTAGTCAGAAGAGGACCAGTGAGTGTGTGTACATGGCCATGTGTACTTGTACAGTGTTAGGTAGGAGGACTTTTCCCCCTGGCTGCTCAGGACTCTGTCTCGGAAGCCCACAAACTGCATCACTCAGGTGCTCTCATATATTAACTATCCGTGGTGTGACTGGAACCCCTTAATTGTGATGGTCAAGTGCAGTGCACAGCCTCGACAACTGTACACAGCAGCCCTGTCAGGAGCCCACAGTAGGGCCAGCTGTTGAAGAGGAACCAGCTCTATCTCCTATGTACCTCAATTCCACGTCGGAGGACAGGGACCAAAAACACTAAGAACGCACTCAAAAACAGAAGGGAATGGAGGTAACAGGATCAGAACAACCACTGCCTGGTAAGAAGGGATAAGGAGATTGCAAAATGGGTAAGAAAATCCTCTCACCTATCAGCTCAAGGCTATAATCCTGGGCCTCTGCTTCCCTAAGCTTTGTTCTATTTTCACTCCTCTTTCCTAGGAGCGGTTCCCATTGGCTGCAAGGGTTTAGTGGGGACTTAACACTGGTTCTCTGGCATCTCCTGGTTTGCACGTCCCCCCATCACCTTTGTCCCTCTGCTCACCTCCTCCCCGCATTTCCTTGCGCCGTCAGACCCTCTTTGCTCAGCTCTGGAGGACTCTGGCCTGTGAGCGAGGAGGACCCAGCGCTAGAAGGCCCAGCACCCCGTGTGCAGCGGCGGCGAGAACAGGACCCGTCCGCCTCGGGCCCCAGCCACCCGCAGGCCCGGGAGATGGGCAATGTAATGGACGGCAAGTCGGTGGAGGAGCTGAGCAGCACCGAGTGCCACCAGTGGTACAAGAAGTTCATGACCGAGTGCCCCTCGGGCCAGCTCACCCTCTACGAGTTCCGCCAGTTTTTCGGCCTCAAGAACCTGAGCCCGTCTGCCAGCCAGTATGTGGAGCAGATGTTCGAGACCTTTGACTTCAACAAAGTGAGCAGAGGCCTGGGTGGAGGGGGGCGCTGGAGGGTCCCCCCGGGAGGCACGGCCTGCACAGGCTGCGGGGAGCAGGTGCCAGGACGTGGTGTCTGCCGGAGGAGGGAGCGTGCCTCTGTGTAGCTGGGGCTACGTTAGGGAGTCAATTGACCTAATATTCACTGAGCACCTACTGTGAGTCAGGCACTAGGGGTTCAGAGGTGAACCAGACCCCTCTGTGCCCTCACTTGCCAGCGGAAGACAGAGCGGTCTGCAGGTTCGTGTACCCAGGAGCCCAGTCTAACGGCTTCCCCTGCCTCTTGCACACACATGTCTTGGTTTACTCCAGAACAAGGGCAAACACTTACGAGACAGTCACCGAGCACCCTACTAAGTGGCAGGTGCTGCACCTGGTGCTTTTGCCCAGACCCTTAGGTGCTCACAGGGTGGAGGAGGAGAAGGAGGAGTGGAGCGGAGAGAGCAGGGTGAGAAGCCTCCATTTCCTGGTGGCCTGGCACAGGCAGGCCCTTCTTATGTGGCTCGTCCCTGATGCTCTGTGGTCACTTCTGATGCTCTGGTGACAGGCGAGGCTGCCTGGTCGCTGGGACGTCCAGGTTCCTCCCAACTCCAAAGTGTCCAGTGACCTCAGCTCACCTTCTCTCAAGTGGGTCTGAAGGTCTGCACAGTGGTCAAGTTGTACTCTCCCTGTGCAATCACCGGGACACTGGGTGAGGACCTCCTGGTTAGCTAGAGGCTGCACAAGGAGCTGGGCACAGTGAGTTTTCATCAGCTGGGTGGCCTTGTGCCCAGCATCTCCCCCATCCTCAGCTCAGTACCCACATCTGCCATGGATGTTGAGAGTATGAGTTAAGATGTGTGTTGGTTTCAAGAGCAAATTTTCCATTTATTTGGAGCAATTGAGTCAAGATGCAGTAGTAGAAGGACCCAAGTCTCTGAACCAGTCTCCCCCCCCCCCACCCCCCCCCCCCCGCTGGCGCTCACTTGAAGCACAGGATGTGGCAATGCTCTACCGTGAGTCCACCTCCAGCCAGGGAGAGGCTGCCCAGAGCCTTCCTGGCCCCCCTCGCTGCCCAGAGGTCCAAACACCACTGTGCCCAGGGCTTCTAAGGATAGCTGGGGCTCAGAGGCTATTTAAAACTCACTAATATTTAGGGTCAAGGGCCAAAGCAGATTATGGGCTTTAGGTCCCAAGCTCAAGGGCAGCATCCTGGTGCTCACTGGCTTTCCTGGAGGAGCTGTGGGGGAACAGAATACTGGAGCCTGTGGCATGGAGACCAGAAAGGATGGTTATCTCTCTGCTGGAGCCCCCAGTGCTCCAGAAGAAGGAATAACTCCTGAACAGGAGGAGGAAAGTCAATGGTTGAGCCTCAACATCTTACACCCCAACACACCGAAATATCTCAGCTTCTCATCTGCTAGGGAAACCTTTGGGGTCAAGACACATCTCCAGAAGGACCCCCTACAGTCACATGTCTGACTCCAGGGAGGGACAACCCACCAACCCTGCATTTGCAGGCACCACCTCTATTGTCCCAAACCTGACCTCTTTGATTACACCACACACGCCTTCACCTTAGGGCCTTTGTCACACCCGGGATCCTCTTCCTCCAGAATTCTGCTTGGCTCACACCTTCCCCTGCTATAAGTCTCCATCCCACTGACACCTGCCCAGATGTCCTGGTTGAAACCCTGTTTAACTGGGGCTAGCCCCTGCCCCTGCACTTCTGGTCCCATCATCCCACTCCAGAGCAGGTCTCATCTTCTAAGACATGATACCAAATAACACTTTGACACTATTTGTTTTCTGTCTCCCTTGCTGGAATGTGAGCTCCACAAGGGCAGAGATTTTTTCATCTGTCCAGTTCAGTCCTGTATCTTCAGCACCTAGAACAGTGCCTGGACCATCGTAGGTGGTACTTAACAAGTATTTGTTATATGAGTGAATGAACATGTGAGAAATCATGAGTTCTATGGGCGGATTATGTGTTTTATAGTACACATTAATTTAAATGCATCACTGGGAACCCTGGGTGGCTCAGCAGTTGAGTGTCTGCCTTCAGCTCAGGTCATGATCCCGGGATCCTGGATCGAGTCCCACATGGGATCCCTGCAGGAAACCTGCTTTTCTGTCTGCCTATGTGTCTACCTCTCTGTGTGTCTCTCATTTTTATTAAAAAATAAAATTTTTTAAATATTTATTTATTTTCTAAAGATTTTATTTATTTATTCACGAGAGACAGAGAGAGAGAGAGAGGCAGAGACACAGGCAGAGGGTGAAGCAGGCTCCATGCAGGGAGCCTGACATTGGACTCGATCCTGGGTCTCCAGGATCACACCCTGGGCTGTAGGCGGCACTAAACCGCTGCACCACCAGGGCTGCCCAATTTTTTAAAAATTTAAATACATCACTACTAAAATGAAGAGCATCTTTGTGACCTTTCAAGGGCCTCATCTATACCAATGGTATAAATCACACTTGGGACAATGTTGCCTTCTACCCATTGTCCTGAGCACAGAGCAGTGGAGCACATGGGCTAAGACACGGGACACCCAAATGGGAAACTTTTTTTTTTTTTTAAGATTTTATTTATTTATTCATGAGAGACACCGGGAGAGAGGCAGAGACACAGGCAGAGGGAGAAGCGGGCTCCATGCAGGGAGCCCAATGCGGAACTCGATCCCAGGACCCCGGGATCATGCCCTGAGCCCAAGGCAGATGCTCAACCACTGAGCCCCCCAGGTGCCCTCCAAATGGGGAGTCAAACAGGGCTGTGCAAATGATGGCCTGTGGGCCTGTTTTTACAAATGACGTTTCATTAGAACAAACCCCACTCCCGTGTTTACACATCGCCCAAACTGAAATATTTGCTGTGTGGCCCTTTGCAGAAAAAGTCTGCAACCCCTGAGTGAGCAGGCAAGTAGGATCCTAGGGGACTGTGCTGGACGGGCAGGGCTGGGGGTGCAGCAGCGTGAGCACTGAGTGTGGCGGGGAGGGGGGCCGGAGGAGGAGGTAAGCATGTGCTTTGCTTGCTTCAAAGTTTTGCCTGGGCTTGGCCATGCCTGGCACTCGCACAGGTGCACACAAATTGATGTAAATCTTCACTTCTGCGTCTGAGCGCCAGGTAGGATTTAGGAGACCTGGTTTCTAGCCAAGGCTTGCGCGTTCGTTGGTTGTGGGATCTAAGTCCTCTCAACTTCAGCTTTCCTCTGAAAATGGGGACAAAAATCCCACCTCCCAGGGGGTGTGATTAAATGAGGAAAGCATATCATTACTGAATCTAACCCGTCCCACAGTCTTGAAAAGTGGGCACTGTCATTCCCCACTGTCCAGCTGAGGAACCGAGACCCAGAGATACCCCCTGACTTACCCAAGGTCACACCTCTCCTAGGACGTCAATTAGCTCTTCCTGGTGCGAGAGCCCCCTACTTTTCCATTGCCCCTTTTTAGCCTTTTTTTTTTTTAATTATAAAAGTAATTTTGAAAAAAAAAGTAATTTTGTACAGCTCGCTGTAAACATTTCCCACAATAGACAAAAAAAGTGAAAAGCACAAGTGTCCTCGCCCTATGTCTTTGCCCCGTTTCCTCTTGCCCAGGGAAAACCTCCTTGATTGTTTCTCTTGCTTCTCTGAGCATTGTGGCATGGGGGGGCCTTGCTCTATTCTGAGGACAACCCGGGCCTGGATTGGGCAAGGATGGAATGAGCTAAGGCGTACGTGAAAGCCTATGAACACAGGGAAGCACCACGCGAAGGTTCACTATGATCATGACACCCACTGTGGGGCTGCGGCTCATCAAGGCCTCACCTGAGGCCCAGGGCTGGGACAGCCCAATCTCAGAGGCCATCCTTCCCAGCGTCTGACACATCTTTAATAACCGAGCTCCAGCCCCTGCTTGCATACTTTCAGTGGCAGGGAGCTCATTACTACATAAGGCTGGCAAATCTCCCTGTCAGAGGTCTTTTTTCTGACCCCAGATGTGCCTCTGGGTAACTTCCTGGTCCCAGGACCAGGGTCATGAGTAAGTGGAGGAACAGGAGCCGGACTCCAAGTTCACACACTCTGAGTCCAGTGCTCCTTACCTTAGCCTCTCTGCACAACACAGGCTTCCCTCCATGAGCTTCCCTCGGCTTGGGGGCCAGATGAGCAGAGGCAGGCCTCTGTTCTCGGTTTCCCTGACCCCACTGGTGGGGCTGGCAGGGGTGAACAGGGGGTCAGCCTGTGACATTTGGGGGACCCCGGAGAAATACCCCACAGGCAGGTCCAGTGCCACTCTCTCCCATGGTCAACCCCTTTCCCAGGAAGCCTCCCCAAGCCTCTTCTCTGGCCTTTGCCCCGGCAGAGTTGTGTGTTCTTGGTCTGTGACTCCATCCTGTCCTGTCTAGGTGTGTTGTCGTTGCATTACGTCGTGATGGCACAGTGGTCTCATTATAAAAATGAGCACAGGAAGTGAGGAAGTGTAGTGACAGTAATAGCTAACATTTCCTGAGGGCTGGCTGTATGCAAGGCAATGTTGAGTGCTTTAGATCCAGAAACTCACTTAATGGGGCGTCTGGGTGGCTCAGTGGCTGAGCGGCTGCCTTCGGCCCAGGTCGTGATTCTGAGATCCTGGGATCCTGAGATCCCAGGTTGGGGTCCTGGGATCGAATCCCACCTTGGGCTCCCTGCATGGTGCCTGCTTCTCCCTCTGTCTGTGTCTTTACCTCTCTCTCATGAATAAATAAATAAAATCTTAAAAAAAAAAAAAAGAAATTCACTTAATCCCACCACAATCCCACAGAGGTAGGTACTATCATAACTAGTATAGATGAGGAGATTGAGACATCGAGTCCTTTGCCCCATCGAGGCAGGATTCAAACCTGTGCCCCAACACCGCATTCCCACCTGGACCGGGTCCATACCCTACTGAAATCTGAAGCCACTCTCAGGGGCGTAGCAGTTGTTCAGCAGAGTTGGAGGAATGGGAAGGAGAAGGGTGCTCCCTGCCTCCCCATCTACCTCCTGCCCTCTCCGCAGCTGGGAAAAGCATGCATTTCCCCGGCAGTGGGGTTTCAGTTCCTCTTCCCCCACCTGCACACCTTTTCGCAACAGGAAGGGCTCCAGTTTGAGAATCACCTGGGAGCAGCCAGTGCCCGCAGGCACCAAAATACCAGTGAAGGGAGAGCACCACCTTTCAGCCTGGGGCCAATGGGGCGCCGGGCGGGCAGCCCGGGCTGGACACAACGCTGGGGGGCTGGGGGGCGGCTCCGGGCAGGAAGGCTCAGCCTGTGGCGCGGCCTCTGGGAGCGGCTCACGGCGGCCGCGCCTCTCGCCCAGGACGGCTACATCGACTTCATGGAGTACGTGGCGGCGCTCAGCCTGGTCCTCAAGGGGAAGGTGGAACAGAAGCTGCGCTGGTACTTCAAGCTCTACGACGTCGATGGCAACGGATGCATCGACCGCGATGAGCTGCTCACCATCATCCGGGTAACTGCAGGTGCAGAGGGCCGACAGCCCGAGGGCCAGGGCGGGGCGGGTGGGCAGGGTGGGTCTTCAGCAGGTGAACTGCGGTCTCAGGAGGGGACAGGATTGGGACCCAGGGTGAGTCCGGGGCAGGGGTAGGGGGAGGCAGCTGCAAGACCTGGGCCTCCCGCCATCCTGTCTTGGGAGCTTTTTCTTTTTCTTTTCTCTCTTCTTCTTCTTTTTTTTTTTTTTTTAAGATTTTATTCATTCATTCATTCATTCATTCGTTCATTCGTTCATTCATTCATGAGAGACACACAGAGAGAGGCAGAGACACAGGCAGAGGGAGAAGCAGGCTCCCTGCAGGGAGGCTGATGCGGGACTCCACCCCAGGACCCCGGGCAGACGCTCAACCACTGAGCCACCTGGGTGCCCCAGGCCTGTTTTCTCACCTGTACGGACACAAGCCCTTGCACCCCAGCACGGTCTCCAGTGCCCACTCGGTGGCTCAGGCACCAGCTAGGAAGGCTCCTCTCACTTCTTCTCCCCAGGCCATCCGAGCCATTAACCCCTGCAGCGACTCAACCATGAGTGCCGAAGAGTTCACCAATACGGTGTTCTCCAAGATCGATGTCAACGGGGATGGTGAGGAGGCGGAGATGGGGGCTGCCAGGGGCGGGGCAGGAGGGGAGGAGGAGGCACAAAGGGGCTCTGCCCTCGGCCCCAGGAGTTGGATTTTAGGGACCTCCAGACCAGACTTTGGTCCCTGGCTCCTTTGCCTGCTACCCGCTCAGTCTTGGCTCTGAGCCCCCCATGTAAGACTCCAGCTCGCCCCCCGCCCCCACGATCCCACCAAGGAGATGGGAGGGAACACCCTCCCTGCCCTGACTCCCTTTTCTCTCTGTCCCAGGGGAACTCTCCCTGGAGGAGTTCATTGAGGGCGTCCAGAAGGACCAGATGCTCCTGGACACGCTGACACGGAGCCTGGACCTCACCCGTATCGTGAGAAGGCTCCAGAACGGGGAGCAAGAGGAGGAAGGGGCGGAGGGGGCAGGCGGTGGGGGCACTGAGGCAGCTGGCTGAGCCCACTGCCAGTGTCCTTCTGTACTGGGGAGGGGATGTGTGTTGGTGCCTGGGGTCGTCATTGTAATACTAGATCCAGTCTACTGAACTGAAAGGCACAGTCGCCTCTTTGGGGTGCACGGCCGGGGCAGAAGGGCAGGGGTGGGAGTCCAGAAGGATGGTTCCTGAACCCTGTGCTTGACTCAGCTGGTGGTGACTGCTCCCTGCTGGGGACCCCCAGAGCCCTTCCCTGGCTTCTCCCGGCTTCTCCCAGCTTTCCGTACTGAGCTTCTCCAGTCCCACTCTTTCTTAGGCCAGGAGGCTCTGTCGCAGAACTGGGCTTTCATGGACTCTGACGGAATCCTATAGATCGGGGGGCTGCAGCTTCCGTCTGGGCATTTTGATCACACACTCAACCTGCACCCAGCACCCTGGAGCCTACTTCTGTGGTGCGTTGATTTGTTCCTCCCTTCCACAAAGCATTTATCGAACACCTCCTTTGTATTAATGCTAGATATTGGACATGCCAAAAAGAGGATAGTTCTTATCCGTAAGGAACTAACAGGCTAAGCATCATTATAATAAAATATGCTAAGAGAAGCTATGGTACTGGACAAAGTCCTCATTTATCCAGAGGAAATCGGTCTTTATGCAGAAGTGACTGCACAGCACCTGTACTTCCGCTACTGGCCCTGCAGTGGCCTGTGGTGCCATGTGGTTTCCCACAGCTCTGTGACTCGTTGCCTGTGGCGAGCGTCCTGGCCATCCCTGGTCTAACCTAAATCCCTCTTGCTGCAGTGACACCTGACACCAGTTGGGAAGTGGGACAGGCTATTGGAGGGGGTGGGCATTCCCATTCTTTGCACACCCCAACTTTAGGAATACCTGTCCAAGAACTTGGGGAGAGACACAGGCCGAAGTCGTTGTGATCATTTTTTCAAAGATGCTCCTTCTTCTGGGCTTTGAGTCATCACTTCGGCTGGGTGTGGGGAAGTACAAGGAGTGAATAAAAATCCAAGGGTAGGAGAGAGAAAATAAGGGGCAAGAGGAATGAAGCCTCAGCTGGCAGAGAGCCCCTTCCTCACCCCAAGGGGTGGGGTGGGGACAAGAGGGTCCTACCCATCACCGGGACCACCCTAGACCAGGAAGGCAGCCAGGGCCTGAGCACAGACATGGTGGGAAGGTGGAGGTCAGTGCCAGGAACAGCCAGGGAAAAACATGGTTGACATTTCTTCTCCTTCTCTTGGTGGCTGCCTCTTGGGAAATCCTGAAGGTGGGAGGTGGGAGGGTATTTGAACAGAATTAGGACATTTCCCCAAAGTCAAGGCACATACCACCTTCATGACTTGGGGACAGATCTATGTCCCACCTGGGTTAATTATTTTTCAATCAGCTGTTTTTTGCCTAAGATTTGTTTTAAAAATTCTTTTTCAAGATTTAATTTATTTTAGAGAGCAAGTGAGCATAAACAGGGAGGAAGGTCGGAGGGAAAGAGAGAAGCAGGCTCCTCACTGAGCAGGGAGCCTAACATGTGGCTTGATCCCAGGACCCCGGGATAATGACCTGAGCCAAACGCTGACGCTCAACCACTGAGCCACTTGGGTGCCCCCCTAAAATTTATTTCTGAAGGAAACTTTATACATTAATATCATGCCTGTGAAACTGCAGTTCAGTAGGTGAGTTTTATTTTTCATCCATCAACATAAAAACATATCTATTCAAATGAGTTCCTGTTCTGAGTTCCTCACCCCCACCCCCTACCCCCGCCAACTTTAGCCAGAATGACTCCCTTTATTTGAAATCTAGTTTGTACATTGAGGTTGCACACAAAGTTTGTATGACAAAGTAATTCCACATTTAAACATAATAATCAGAAAACTGCCTGTTTTGTCCAACTTGCTCACTGTGCAGGTAAGATCATTGAGGTTAGGGAGAGAGAGAAAGGGCCATCTTGGGTCCATACCAGCTGGAGGCAAAGCCTGGCCTAGAACAAGTTCTCCCCAGAGACAGAGAAAGGTCTCCTGTCCTTCAGGGAGACTCAACCGGCTTGTGGCTGGGAATCCCTCGTGGCTGGGAATCCCGGCAGGCAGGTCCATGGGGTGGGGGTTGGAAAGGCCGGTGTGGGAGGAGGGGTAGGAAGGTGGGGAGGAGGGTGGTGTCAGGGTGTGGGCTGGCAGCAGGGGCTGGGGGAGCAGCACCAGGGCAGAGCTGAAACAGCTCCTTTAAGCACAGCCGGGAAGACGGGAGCCTTCCTTACTGGCTGCAATTTTCCCTTGCGGACAGACTTCCAGCCCCCTGCCTTCTAGCAGGCTGCCTCACACTGTGTGGGCAGTCTCATTGCCGGTTTGATCTGTGGGACCCCTCCATCCCTCGGTCTTCCCCTGCTTCCAGCTATGAACCATGCAGGAAATTGTGGATGCCCCACAACCACCCAGCCAAAGCATTTTTTCCCCAGAAGCCTCTGGCAGGAGAGAAGAAGCCATTTCCCTTCACCACGCCAGTAACTCCTCCCAGGGGACTGTGTCCTGCTGGCCACTTCAGACCAAAACCCCCCTATCCAACCCCTTTCATAGTGGGTGCCAGATGAGAGTGAGCATCAGTAGGCTGGGCCTGGCACCCTCTCACTATTCTGGAAACCTGGCGAGCATGGAGTCTTGGAGGGGCCTGTGGACTAGTCCAGACTCCTCAGAACATGGCACTTCTCCGCCTCTGCTGGGAGATCCAGCCACCGGGATTCACATCCATCTGCAGCATCTTCATCACCCACTTGTCGCGGCGGGCGCCTTCAATGAATTCATTCAGGGAGAGCTGACCTGAGCAAGGGGTGGGAAATAGTGTGGGAGCATGGAAGAAATGGGGTGGGGGCAAGAGGAGAGGCCTCTCCTAGCGGGGGCATCCTCTAATGCTAGCCTACACCTCTTACACAAATGAGCCTGCAGTCTCAGGGCCTAAGCCTGGGGCTTGTCAATTCTCCCATTCTCCAGAAGTCTCCTGGAACCTTCCAGGGTTTAAGGGACTTGCTTTGCAAATAAATTTAAGTTCACTTTGGCCCAGGGGTACCTTACAAATGTTCCTGAGGGCTCTTCTGGGAGTGTTCCCAGCTTGCTCCCTCCCTCCACAGCCTTGGGGCTGGTGCATCAAGCTACAGGGAAGAGAGCCTCAGTAGCCTTCCCTATGCCCATCTCTCAAATATATTGCCCCATTTACTCCTCGAAATCATTATTATCCCCATTTTCCAGATGAGAAAACTGAGTCCAGACTGAGTGGTGAAATGGTTTGCCTGACTCAAAAGCCCCTACTCTTTCACTGTGCCTGCCTGGCCTCCATCAGCAGCTCCAGTAGGAGCTTAAATCATTCTTAGGGACATCCTGTGCCAGGGACACTCCTGTTATTTTATGTCCTCCTCTCTGTACCCAGCTCACAGCTGAGGATGACAGTTGCTGGCAGGTGGAGGGCCTTGCCCAGGGTCACACGGCCAGAAAGTGGGGGTGCTGTGGAGTGGGCAGTCCCCTATCTCCGCTCCCCCATTACCATCTCCGTTCTCATCCACCAGAAGGAAGATCCTGTCTACCACCTCCTCAGGTGTGAGCAGTTGTCCTTGCTGCTCAGACTCCATCTCCACCCTGCAGGCTTTCTTCAGCTTGTAGATCGCCTGAGGAAAGAAACCAAGCTGCAGCCACAATCTTGTGGCCCCCAGGGCCTCCTTGCCCAGCAAAGAGTCTGGGACACGGTGGGCCCCACCGACCACGGCCAGCCCCAACACCTTCCTGGGATGGATGAGCTTGGGCAAGTCACAGAACTGCCCTAAGGCCACTTCTATATCTGTGTCATGGATGGACCATGGCCACCTGAGAGCACAGTTCTAGGGAGGAACAGGCTGACCCAGGTCAGGGGTCAGAAGTCAGTTGGCAGGACTTTTCCCTCCTTGTTTATTCTTGCTAATCATCTATCAGCCTGGTTAGTCCTTCAAAGAACCAGATCTTGGTTTTGTTGACTTCTCTTCTCCGTGCGCTTGTTTTTCTATTTCATTAGTTTCTGCCTTATAGTATTTCCCTTCTTCTATTCTCTGGGTTTAATTTATTCTTCATTTTTCTAATTTCTTGAGATGACTTCTATAATCATTTATTTCCTGCCTCTCACTTCCAGCACATGCACTCTAAGGCTACAGAAAGGCTCTGTAAGCCCAGCCTTGGCTACAGTCCCCAGTTTGGTTACGTTACATCTGTAGTATCACTCAGTTCAAAACACTTGGCACGTGTATGTGTGTGATATAATTTGTACGATTTCTGGAATATTTGGGAGTATATTGCCTTATTTCCAAACAGATGGGGATCTTTTAGATATCTTTTTTTTTTAAGATTTTATTTATTTATACATAAGAGACACAGAGAGAGAGAGGCAGAGACACAGGCAGAGGGAGAAGTAGGCTCCCTGAAGGGAGCCCGATGTGGGACTCGATCCCCAGTCTCCAGGATCAGGCCCTGGGCTTAAGGCGGTGCTAAACCGCTGAGCCACCTGGGCTGCCCTCTTTTAGATATCTTTAAAAAAATATTTTATTTGCTTATTTGAGAGAGAGAGAGACAGAGAGAGAGGGAGGGAGGGAGGGAGGGAGAATGAGCAGAGGGAGAAGCAGACTCCCTGCAGTGAGATTGATGTGGGACTCGACCCAGGACCCCGGGATCATGACCTGAGCTACAGGCAGATGCTCAACCTACTGAGCCATCCAGGTGCCTCTATCATTTTGTAATTGATCTCTAGCTTAATTCTGACTGTGGTCAGAAAGCACCCTCTGAATGATTCCAGTGCTGCCCCTTACAGCCCCAGGGGCCCCCACTCCAGGGGCCAGGGGCAGCCACTCACCTCCACAATGTCAAGCAGCTCCAGCCGGTCGATGCAGCCATTGCGGTCCTTGTCATAGATCTTAAAGGTCCACTTGAGCTTGTGCTCCAGGGTGCCCCTCAGCACAAGGTTCAGGGCTGCCACATACTCCAGGAAGTCAATGGTGTTGTCCTGTAGGAGGGGAGCGGCAGCTGTGAGGCCCCTCCCGCCTTCCCTGGAGCAGAGCTATGGGCCTGATTCTGGGCCATCCATCCCTAAGAACTCAGGGCTTTGAGCCTGGCCATCCTCATGGCCTCTCTGGCTTTGCTCATGGCTGTTCCTCACCCTAGCACCGTTGCCTGGTCTGGAATCAGCCAATCCAACCCGACCTTCCAGGCCTAGCTCAAGGGGCCCCTCCTCCAGGAAGCCTTCCTTCTCCCACCCCTTCGGCTACAGCGGTCTCTCGCTCCCTCTTCTAGCATTCCAGCATCTGTACTCTATTCTGCACAGTCTGGGTCTTACTCTGGTGTCACTTAGCCGTTTTGCACGTATGTCTCATTGTCCAGCTGTATTATATACCTGGAGAAAAGAGGGGTTTGCTTTGCCTTTGTCTCTCCTTTGTCCTCAGCCCAGCGCCACCTCTGTGCAGAGTCAGGGTCTCATAAATATTTACGAATCAATGAATAAATGATTGGTTTAATTTGAATTTGGGATACAGGCAGTTCTGGAAGATTAGGAAGCAGCGCTCACCCTAAAAATGTCCTTTATCCTTTCACTCACTCTGAGCCCGAGGAAGGCAGGCAGGCAGGGGCTCTGGCTCCCTCACATCTAGGCCCTGGTGAACATTAGCCTCCCTGAAGGACAGGCCTCCTCCACCCCACCCAGGAAGGGGTAGGGGAGATGGAACCTAGGGGCTGACTGCCCAGAGGGAGAAGGAGACAGAGTCCACCTCTGTGGGGAGACTCCGATCAGGTAACCAAAACTCTTAATAAGAATGTGACAATGAGGGACGTCTGGGTGGCTCAGTGGTTGAGCATCTGCCTTCAGCTCAGGTGGTGATCCTGGGGTCCTGAGATGGAGTCCTGCATCGGGATCCCCGCAGGGAGCCTGTTTCTCCCTCTGCCTGTCTCTGCCTCTGTGTGTCTCATGAATAAATAAAATCTTTTTTTTTTTAAATAAAATCTTAAAAAAAAAAAATGTGACAGTGATTCCAAAAGCAATAAACCAGAGGCAGAGGGAACATTCACTTCTTGTTCTTCTACACCAAGTTGGAGGTGAGAGGCTGGCAGCCATGGTGCCTACAGGGGGCTAATCAGGCTGAGCTTCACCCAGCATTCCCACCTATAGGCACTCCTGTCTTGTAAGGGTGGGGACCTCAAGGCTCTGAAGCCAGAACCTGACTCATTGCTCCCTCAGGAGTGGCTGGCATGCACAGGGCTTTGTAGTGGGAAATGACACTGCTGGCCTAGAGCACCCCTGTTCCACTGGGTCATATGCTTGGGAGCCCCACACCCGGATCATGGGGTACTTGAGTGAGCAAGGTGTGAGCAACAGAATACGACAGAAAATGAGGTAAATAGCAAAAAGCCTATGGAAAAACCAAGAAGGAAACAAGACAGGCCTGCTTCTCCCTCTGCCTGTGTCTCTGCCTCTCTCATGAATAAATAAATCTTTAAAAAAACAAAAAGACAAAAAAAAAAATAAGAGTAGAAAAATGTATCCAAAATGGCTGGTAGGCACCATCTATATCACATTTGTCAACTCCCTCAGGTTTGTTATACCCACTTTATGGATGAGGAAGCTGAGGCTCAAAGGTCAAATAGGTTGCCCAAGGAAAACCCACGTAGGAAGTGGCAGAGCCTTTCAAGCTATAAGACTTCTCTAGTTCAAGTTGGAGAACTTTCCTTCTCTCCTCAAGGTCTATTACTGTCTGAAAAATGAGCCTCCGTATCTAGCACCACGGAGAGAAGAACAAAAAAAAACAAAACCACCAACAAATCCTTACCCTCCAGATCTATAGATTCTCCCACATTCTATGTCTAGAACATTCTGTTCTCACAACATCCTCCCTCTGCCTGAGGGTACCACAAAGAGCCCTTGGCTCCCGTGAGGCACACTGTAGAGCAACCATTCCTGAGGAGTGACCTCACCTGTAAGGTTGCTTCATCCTTCACGAGTCCTGGAAAGCTCCGAGCTGGGACTAATCTCATCCCCTGTGCTAGGCCTTCAGCCCTCATCAGCTTCAATTACTCACAGAGGCAATGGGAAGATGATGGAAATGCCTGTCGACTAGAGAGCAGGAGCAGAAGTGACAGGCGTGTGAGCTGCTCTGTGGGATTATCTGCCCTACTTCTCCCAGAACTGGCTGCATATGCGCACCAACCCTGACCCTACAGCAGGTTACATAAGGATCCCAGACGACATTTGATTTCTCCCTCTCCTTTCTTCCATCCCAGTGAGTCAAAGGCCAACTGCTAGAGACAAGGGTGTTACAAGAAAGAGGAACTTTCAGAGGCAGGCGCTGACCTCCTTGCCTCCTCCAAACCCCCATTTCCACCCCAGCCCCCCACAGAATTGACATGTGAGCTAGGTCTATGAACTCTTGATCTTATTTGCCTCACAATGTTCAGCCCAATTGCCCAGAAATGAGACTCACTCATGGAAAGATGGTGCCAATGCAGGGAGGGAAATGAGTATGGGTTTGGAGACAGAGACTATGTGGTGAAAGAAAAGAAGAAAGTTCCTGATAGAGGAACTTAACACTCGTGTAGGGAAGCTCTTTCTTCATTGTAGGATTCCAATGAATAAACAAGGAACTGATGGTAGAATTAGAAAATTATCGATGGATGCCAAGCCTAGCAGAGGAAAATCTGTGGAGTCACAGAATATTTACTTAGTCTCAAAGTATCTCCCTATAAGATGCTTGTTAATTATAAAGGAAAAATGGTAACTCTACAGTGGAGAAACCTGGCAGACACCATGCAACCAAATGACAGAAGTTAACCACCCAGCAATGGGACAGACCAACATCACGTGCCCCTGACAGGAAGCCCTGAAAGGCACATGACATCATGTCTGGGACATCGACGCCAGAAATGGAAAACCTGAAGCTAATCACAAAACTACACTGAACAAACCCAAATTATGAGACATTCTACAAAATTAATTGCCTTGCAATCTTCAAAAATGTCAGGGTCAAAAAAGACAAAGAAAAGCTGAGACTAGGGATCCCTGGGTGGCGCAGCGGTTTGGCGCCTGCCTTTGGCCCAGGGCACGATCCTGGAGACCCGGGATCGAATCCCACATCAGGCTCCCGGTGCATGGAGCCTGCTTCTCCCTCTGCCTATGTCTCCGCCTCTCTCTCTCTCTCTGTGACTATCATAAATAAATAAAAAATTAAAAAAAAAAAAAAAGAAAGAAAAGCTGAGACTAAAGATTCTGAGTTAAAGGGATGCCTGGGTGGCTCAGCAGTTGAGAGTCTACCTTTGGCTCAGGTCATGATCCTGGAGTCCCGGGATCGATTCCCACATCAGGCTCCCTGCAGGGAGCCTGCTTCTCCCTCTCCCTGTGTCTCTGCCTCTCTGTCTCTCTCATGAATAAATTTAAAAAATAAAGATTCAGAATTAAAGACTGAAAAGACAGGACAAGTAAATGCAATGTGATTAGACTAAAAAAAGAAAAAAAAAGAAAGCAGGCAATCTTTTAAGAGGAGAGCACGGGCACACACATGGAGGGGAGCTGACTCCATGTCCAGCACGGAGCCTGACACAGGGCTTGATCTCTTGACCCTGGGATCATGACCTGAGCCAAAACCAAGAGGTGGGTGCTTGATCAACTGAGCCACCCAAGAGTCCCTGAATTTTCTGATTTTGATCTTTGTATTAGGTTATTTAAGAGAATGTCCTTGTTCTTAGGAAAAGCACACTGAAATGTGTGGTAAAAGGGCATGATGTCTCCAACTTTCTCTAAAAGAGAGGGACACACACTGATAAAGCAAATGGGGTAAAATGTGAACAACTGGATAAAGGATAAACTGTACATAAGAGTCACTTATACTATTCTTTCAACTTGGTATAAACTTAAATTCCTATCAAGATAAAAGCTATAAGAAAAAGAAAAAAGTAATCGATGTCTATCTTGTGCTAATTTTTAAGAAGAGATGAGGTATAAGAGGTACAGCTATATTATGCCCACAAGCTTGACAATCAATCCCTTTTGGATCTTGAATTGTTATCATACTGAGTTTTCATTTTTAAATTTTTAATTTATTTTTAAAAAAGATTTTATTTACTTATTTGACAGAGACAGAGCGAGAGAGAGCACGCGCATGCACAAGCAGTGGGAGAAGCAGGAGAGGGAGAAGCAGACTCCCCACTGAGCAGAAAGCCCAACAAGGGACTCAATCCCAGGACCCTGGGATCAATGGTCTGAGCCAAAGGCAGACACTTAACTGACTGAACCACTCAGGTGCCCCACTGTACTGAATTTTTAGATGAATATGGGAAGATTGATATATTTATAATAGTAAGTCTTGTCACATTTGACCTTTTTTTTTTTTTTTTTTTTTAATCATTTCTCCAGACGCCTGGGTGGTTTAGTGGTTAAGCGTCTGCTTTCGGCTCAGGTCGTGATCCCAGGATCCTGGGATGGAGTCCCACATTGGGCTCCCTGCATGGAGCCTGCTTCTCCCTGTGCCCTTGTCTCTGCCTCTCTCTCTGTGTGTCTCTCATGAATAAGTAAATAAAATCTTAAAAAAACAAACAAAACATTTTCTCTTTCTCAAAAAAAAACAAAAAAACAAAAAAACACAAAAACCCAAACCAACAAAACCCAAACCAAACTGCCTTCTAAGCAGGTACACTTGTCTGGGATTCAGGACCCTTCTGTATATGATCTTGGGTAAATCAGTTCACTTCTTTTTGTTCTGGTTGTTTTGTCATTTAATTTGGATAATTAAGTGGGCTATGGTGGGCTTGGAGGGGAGGGAGCAGAAGAGGAGCTTGGCAAAGTCTGAAGGCTCACTCTGTGCCCTGCGAGGGAGTTCACAGGGATCATCCTTAGAGGTTTCTGGTGCCCTGAGGACTCTGAGCCCACCCTCCCATCCCACCCCCCACAAAGGTGCGGAGGAGGAGATGTGCGCTAATGGTCCCTGGACAAGGTCAGACCTGAAGAGCACTGATTCAGCCTGGAGAGTGAAGCTTGCCACTCCACACCTGGAGAAGTGGAGTATAGAGGCTTTCTCCAGATCAGTTATCTATATCCAACACCCTTCCCTCAATTTTGGGGGGCCGAAATAGGTACTTGAGGCAATTTTAATGATTTAAAGGACCTTGGAGGCACTGGATGGATGACCTTACATAATGAAGGGGTTTCCATTTCTAAATTCAGTTTCCAGGTGCGTACATACAAAAACATAGTATCTTCTCAGCTGCAGGAGCCATTGGGGGGCTTAAAGAAACCCCATGGTTATATGATTTCACAAGATCTTCTATGGCTTGGAGACATGGAAGGGAGTTTTGCATAGTCCATCCCGTGGCCGCATCAGCACAGGAGTCCCCCTCCAGCTGCCCCAAGATGCTGGGTGGGAAGACCTGATTGGTCTTAATTCCAAAGCCCCCAGTGAGGCGGAGCTCAGGGTCTAGGCCAAGATAGCTCATCCCTTTGGGACAGCTCTTTAGCTCCTTATCTTTAAAGTGACAGGGGCTCTAGAAGGTATGAAAAGGGATCCCTGGGTGGCGCAGCGGTTTGGCGCCTGCCTTTGGCCCAGAGCGCGATCCTGGAGACCCGGGATCGAATCCCACGTCGGGCTCCCGGTGCATGGAGTCTGCTTCTCCCTCTGCCTGTGTCTCTGCCTCTCTCTCTCTCTCTCTCTGTGTGACTATCATAAATAAATAAAGAAAAAAAAAAAAAAAAAAAAAAAGAAGGTATGAAAAGCTGAGTCCCGAGGCTGTAGAGCCTTGGCCAAAAATACACAAATCGAGGATTGACCTGTTTGCCCTTCTGCCCAGCCTACTTTTGGCTCTCAGCAGGGGAAGACTAGGTGTTCAGGAAGAGCAGGGAGACGGGGAGAGAGGGTGAGACAGAGAGGAGGGAAGGAAAGATGGGAAGGGACAGAATAATGGAAAGAGAGGAGTCTGGGAGAAAGAGAGAGAAAAGGTGAGCAGGGAATGGAGAGAAAAGAGCCAGAGGACCAGGGACTGGGGGCTCCCTCCCACCAGCGATGCTCCTTCAGCTCCATAGGGAATGAGCCAGCAGGACTAGCCAGGCGTCCTCCCTTCTAAGTGCCTCCTTACCCCATTCTTGTCGAAGGCTCGGAACATGCCCTCTACATACTGGGTGGCCTCCTCATTGCCCGTGACCTTGAAGAAACGCTTAAACTCGTGCATGAAGAGAGAGCCGCTGGGGCACTCCACCACGAACTTCTTGTACCACTCCTGGAGCTCAGCCACGTCCATCTCGCCGGCCGCCTCCGCCTCCTCCCAGCTGAACTGCTGCCCCATCCTGGCCTGGAGCAATGTCAAGGAGCAAGGGTCCGCACCTCCTCTGGGCTGCTGTGGATGATGCCTTAGGCCTGCAGTCACTTCCTGCCTCCCCTCTACTTAGCCAGTCTCCTCACCATCTACTGGCAACTGAACAGGACAGGCAGGGTAGGGGGCAGGTGGCAGGGGGGTGGGGGGCGGGACCAGGCCAGCTAAGCGCCCTAAGATCATTAGAAGATTCCTCTGGAAGGTCTGACCTCCAGTCAGCTAAGCTCCCCCAGCCTCACCCCTCCCCTTCAGTCTCGACAACCATGCAACTAAGCCTCCCCAGCAGATCCTGAAGGGGAAGGCCAGGAAACTGACACGCTACCATCTCACACATGCCCCCTATTCCTTTAGTTGGACACCATGCGGGAGACACAGACTCCAAAGTCCAGAGAGGGAGCAAGACCAACTCCTAGCCCAACAAATAGAAGCGGCTGGCGATCTGGGCCTCACTCCTCCACCTGGTCCAACGAGAATCAGCAGAATCTATGATGTGACTTAGGCCCAGCAAGTCACACCCTTGAGTCTTGGAAATGTTCCATTTTCCAATTTAAAGTACAAATGCTTCCCTCCAACACTCTTCACCCAAGACCGAGAGACAGGGCTGTGGCTACTTTCTCTCCTAAGCATGAATACTTGAGAAGGATCTGGGCGAGTGGCTTGAACTCTGAGGCTCTTGCTTTTTTACACTGAATGCCCTGCAAATTTATTTTTTAATCAATGATATATTTGTGCTTATTTTAAGGTAATATTAAAATGATATCTTCAAGGGACACCTGGGTGGCTCAGAGGATGAGCATCTGCCTTCGGCTTCGGTTGTGATCCTGGGTCCTGGGATCGAGTCCCGCATCAAGCTTCTCCCGCTGCCTATGTCTCTGCCTCTCTCTGTCTCTCACGAATAAATAAATAAAATCTTTTAAAAAAATGAAACCAATCTGATGCACTTTTCTAGGTTTTAGGAGCAACCGTTCCAGTGAGTCTTACAATCTCAGGTAACACTGCCTGTCTTCTGTTGGCTCTACGTTCAAGTGTTGTATAAGCCTCCAGGCCTGACCCCTGCTCTCACATATCTCCCTGCCTCCATACATCCCTAATCTCTTGAAGTTCTAAGTTCTTGCCATTCCTGAAGTAGGAACCCCACCTTCTATCATCCATTCAAGCACTCATGGATTTTTTTCTCCCACATCCCACATCCGTAGGGGTCAAGAGAGTAGGGTCAGTTACTTCTCTGCTCCTAATTGTTGCCTCCACTTTTTCTCTTTTCTGCCTCAAAAATGCTAGTCCCTTTGAAGCCATTTCTAACTCAATCCATTTGCCATCATTCACTGGTGGCTTCACCACTCTCTCTCAGAGCACCAGCTTGGTAACTTCCACAGCCAGGTAGAGAGCGGATCTATCCCACACTCTGCCTTTGGAGGTCCCCAACCTCCTTTGTTCCAGAGAACTTTTCTTCCACCCAACCCTGGCGTCCCATTCACTGTGGCCTCTTGGACTAGCAGCTATGGCATCCGGGAGCTTGTTAGAAATGCCAAGTCTCGGGCCCCACCTCTCCTGATGAACCAAAAACCCTGGAGATGGGCATAGCAGTGTGTTTGAACAAGTCCTCCGCACACTTCCAATGTATGCTGAAGTTTGGGTACCACCACTGCAGGTCTTGCAATCACACATTTCTAAACCACCTCTGAAATATTCACTTCTAGCTCACTCCCTAACACCTTCACCCACTAGTGCACCAGCCTGAGACCTGCAACCTGCTCATCTGTTATTTTTTTTTAATTTTATTTATCTATTCATAGAGACACAGAGAGAGAGAGAAAGTGGGGGGAGAGAGGCAGACACAGGCAGAGGGAGAAGCAGGCTCCACGCAGGGAGCTCGACGCGGAACTCGATCCCGGGTCTCCAGGATCACACCCCGGGCTGCAGGCGGCGCTAAACTGCTACGCCACCGGGGCTGTCCTCATCTGTTTTTAAATATATCATTTCACTTGCTTTCCTTCTTATCCGCACCCCAGCACTCTGCCATAACCTTGACCTTTGTGCCTCTCTCTCCAACTACTCAGTTGGTAACACCTGACCCTGGCTAAAAGCCACTAAGCAGTCACTAACAGCTCACCTGCACCCAGGAGGCAACAGTATTACATGCTCCTGCCTGCTAATGTCACTCTGCTCCTCCTGAGATTACTTTTCCACAAGCTGCCTGCCCTCAAACCTTCCATGCACTCCCATGTTCAGCGGCTGGCCTTGTCACAAACTTTGCTTCACAGAGAAACGGGTGCATCAGATGACTACTTCATCTTCACGGGAGACGTCGCTGCACCGTCCACGTTCTCTGCCCCCTTCCTGGGTCAATGGAGGCAGTGTCTCTTTCCTCCTCCACCTGTCCACTGCTCTGCTAGGTCTCCTCTTTCTCTAGCTACCCAAGCACTTCAATCTCAAAATTATTCCCTTTCTCTTCTGCATCCTTGGTTTATCGTCCTCTATTGGATCATTCCTGCCTGCGGACCGCCTTAATATCACCTTTATTAAAATGAAACAAAAGTCCTTCCTTAACTCCACATTCAGGATCCCATTATGGGATCCTTCCAATGGGCCCATACACTCATACACTTTTGTCTTCATGGGTTATAAGAGAAATATTAAGTAAATAAATGTTAAATAAATAAATATTAAGAATATTTTATCACTCATTGGTCTGCAGATGAACATAATCCAGCCTGGACTCTTTTTTATTATTTCTTCTGATTTTGAATGAAATTAGACATTTAAAAGAAATTTAAAATCCTGCAGGCCCTAGGCATTGTGCACCAACTGCATCCTATTGGCTCTTCCAGCTACGGTCTTAATATTCGTTCCTCTTATAACAAAACACTTTGTGGAAGACATTATTTTCCAAAAACGGCACAGCAACAGATTGGGTCTCACTCGTTCCTCCCATCAAGGGGAAGAATTTATTTCTCCTTCTCTTCAACCTGGATGGAACTTTGTGGCTACTCGTTGAAGAGAATAGGCAAAAGTCACTTGCAAGGCTCAGCCATCAAAGGTGATAGGGCTTCCGCCTGGCTCTCTCTCAGAGCTTGCCCTAGGAGCCTAGCATTGTATTGTGGGAAGGCAAGAGCACCTGCAGGGGTTCTGGCTAGCAGCCAGCCTCAATCACTGAGTGTCAGATGAGTGACTCTGCAGATGCCTCTAGCCCTCATGTTCTAGCTACTGCAGCTGATAACAAATGGAGTGTTGTCCCCACAGAACTGTGACGGAGCTGCAATTTGTGTGCAAAGTGTCACTGAAGCTACTAAGTGTTGGGTGTTTTAAGGTAGCAATGGATAACCGAACATTCTCAAAACTGTTTTGCAGCCTCTTATTCACTCAGCTTACTCCAGTTGGATGCTCATCCTTGTCACTGCACGGAGAGGTGGCCACCACTGACCCACTTTTCTTAATCTGCCAACAGATTTATCCCAGTCCCACCAATGAGTTCTTTCCTCAAACACTCCAGGTTTCAAGAACCCACATTCTTCTGACTTCACTCTAACCTCACTGACTGCTCATCTCCTTTTCAGCACCTCCTCCTGTTGAACAAATCTCTTCATGCTTGAGGCACCCAGGCTTGTCACTGGTACACTTCTCACCTTCCCATATTGCCCCCCAGGTGAGCTCACTCACCCCTACTTTACATACCATTGGTAGGCTGATAGCTTCCAAATATGTAACTTCAGCCCGAACTTCTCCTTAGAATGCCAGATTTATGAACCCAGTTGCCTATCAGACTCTATACTCATTGCAAATGTGGCAAAGCCAAAACCAGACTCCTGATTTCCTCCCTAGATCCCTCCTCAAGCCTTTTCCACCTCAGTAATAGCATTACCATGTATCTAGTTGCTTAGGTCAAAAACTAGGAGACATTCTTCACTCTTCTCTTAGATATCACTTCAACCTACCAGTAGGCCATTGCATCAGTTCCACCTCCAAACTATATTCTGAGTCCAACCAATTCTCATCATCGCCCATGACTGCATCTCTTGTCCAGGCCATATGCTCACACCTGGTCCCCTGCAGTAGGTCCTAACAGGTGTTTCTGCCCCCTTTTACATACAGTCCATACCCAGCAGCCAGAGTAGTGTGTTGTAAAGCATAAATCTGATCTGTCACTCTCCTGCTCCAAACCTTCCTTTGGCTTCCAATTCACATCCAGAATTTAAATCCATGCTCCTTTCCACAGTCATGATGTATTACCCAATCTAGCCTTTGCCTACTCTTCACGTTCCTCTGCCCTCGTACCCGGACACACCGAACTCATGGGGCCCTCACCATTGATTGTTCCTGCTGCTTGGGTTGTTCTTTCCCAAGAAAGAACATGGCTGTCTTCTTGACACTCTTCCCTCCTCAGAGAGAAACTTCCCAACCACAACTCAAGTAGCCACTCAAGTAATTCTGACACTTCTGTTCGCTTCACAAAGCATAATTGAATCTTATTCTTTCTCCTCTTATTGTGTCTTCTCCACCAGAGTCTAAGATCCCTGAGGAGAGGACTTCACCATATACACTGAATGCCCAGTGTCCAACACAGTACTTGGCACACACAAAAATTCAATTTTATTGAGTAACTGAGCAAAGTGCTCAGCAGTCAGGGCTGAATGAATGTGAGCTGTTGCTCCTTAATTTTATTAGTATTTTATGTATTTATTTGACAGAGTGAGAGCGCACAAACAGGGGAGTGGCAGGCAGGCAGAGGGAGAGGGAGAAGCAGGCTGTTACTCCTTAAATTTTACAGAACTCCCTTAATTCCTTTGAATTAAGGAATTCAACCCTCCTGCCTGGGTTAGCAGGCAGCTGTGGAAGAGAAATGGCAATGTTATTTTAGAACTGGGAGAGGCCCTGAAGATCATATAGCCCTGCAGCTCCTATGGCTCTGTACCATGAGCATTTTAACTGGCTGGGTGTGAACATGGTGTCATCCCTATCTCTTCATGTTTATTGATATTTAAGCAACACTGAGTCGTCACTAAAAGTACGGCACCCATGCTCAAGTTAACTAAATGAATCAAATATAACTTGATTTAGCCTCTGGCCAAGGAGTCTAAAATTCAATTGGCTTTTTTCATGTGGGTCAGTTGCCCATGACCTGCCCTTAAATACCGCTGAGCTGCTGAGGTATAAATATATCATTTTAAAGAGGATTAGGAGTTACACAAAGAAGTGATAGCTGGAAGTGAGTAACAATAGCAAGGATTTAAGGAGGGCAGCATTAGGAATTGAGCAGGGATTTGCAAAGAGAACCCTGGGGATCGCAGGTGGTCAGCCATAAGCCTGGCTCTAGTAGTAAAGAAATGTTTGAGAGCAATAAGCCAGAGTCTGCTGAGCCCTGTAGGGCCTGGCCTGAAGCCCTACTGTAAATCCTCTCCATGCCAGTTGTTCTCTTGACCCAGAGGGTTCCCCTTGCCGAAGCCTCAACTTTCCTGTTGCCCCCTTGGCCACTTAGGACCGGTGTCAGCCCTGAGACCACAGGGATTGCACTGTGTATTGTGCTTGCCTTTATTCATACACATTTATATCTTTTATTCTTTAGAGGTTTTCCCCCTAGTCAATCTCCTTACTACTATTTTTTTTTCAAGTTGTCTCCATGCCCAGCATGGAGCCCAGTGTGGAGTTTGAACTCACGACCTGGAGATCAAGACCTGAGCTAAGATCAAGAGTCAGATGCTCGGATGCTAACTGAATGAGCCACTCAGGTGCCCCCAATCTCTCTACTTCTAAGCTTTACAGAAATGAGGACATTTTGATAATGTATAAGGGGAAATAAATCTGGGTTTTAGGTTTGAATATTCTGCATTTAATATGTGGACAGCTTGAGTACTTCCTAGCCTTTAGGCTGTCCCTGTCTTTAACTGGAACTCACACTAATCAGTGTCACCTTTTTTGTCTCAGCTTTATCTGGAAACTGGAGGGGTGATTGAGTGGGCTTGTTGTAACTTGGTTTTCTCTCCTGTAAAATGGAGGTAATAATTGTAACGATTTTATTGGGTTGTTATGAAGATTAAGTAAGATAGCATCTGTAAATGACTATGTAAAATGCTTGGCATAATGGATGGTGGTGATTATAATAAGTATGTTATGTGTTTTCTCATCTAAATTGAACTACGCATCAACTTCAGTAAGTAAATAAGACTTCGCAGCCACTCTAAGTGTTGTCCTCACCTCGGAAACACTCCGAGGTCCTTTCCAGCTATTTTTTAAACAGTACATACAGCACACAAGCATCTGGAGCATCACCAGATTCTTACTATCATCCTGTAATAGCTATTATATACTGGATGTCTATTATCTGCCTGGTATGATGTGAGGTGCTTCTAAGCGATCTAACACTCCAAACTTAATAGATAGGTATTGTTTCCTACGTTTTACTAATGAGTAAACTGAGGGTTAAGTAGCCTACCCAAGTTTAAAGCAGTTGGGGGACTGAACTCTTCTTATCTGACTCAGGCCTGTCTCCCAAGTCTGTGTTTTCTCTACTCTACTACTCATTAATGTTGTGGTAAAACTAAATAATATACTATAGTAAAGGGGCAATGGTGGCTTTCACAAGTAGGAATGTTAGGAAATTAGACTACTGCAGATGCTTAACCAACTCAGCCACTCAGGTAACCCCTGAGTACTCTAGTATTTTCTAAGTAATAAGAGGTTACCTGACTAAGCTCCAAGAGGGCAGAGACTGCTTTTGGATGGATTGCTATTGTATACCCAGTTCCTAGCTCAGTGCCCCAGTAAACATGTTCAGTAATATTTTGATTTTGACTTGAATGAATAAAATAGTAATACCCATTTAAAAAAAAAAAAAAAAAAAGGAAATTAGACTACTGGCTTAAAATAATTGCTGTATATATTTGCTGTGGTATGTTCAGAGGCCAAAAGAACATGTAAGTGATTTGCTTTGAAAACATCAAAACTAGGCCCTGAATGAGTTTGAGCTGTGGCAATAGGAATAAAAATATATATCTCAGATCCAAGAAAGCAACAATGAACCCAGGGCTACACCTCAGTAAAAAAAACAAAAACAACAACAACAACAACAAAAACCACCTCACTTCCTACCTGCTTTGTGGTTCATTTCATCTGGTCCTTTTCTCTCATTACTTCCCTTCCCACATGGACAAGAGGTGGTAGTTGGGTATTAATTCTAATCTTCAGAATATGCATTTTTCTTGGGAGATCCAATTGAAAAAAGCCAGCAGGATGAAGAAATTATCTTGTTTATATCAGGAAGTAGGCTTCAACTATGCCAAATACTTTTGTCAAAGAAATAAATACCACTAGTTTTTGTTGTGAATGTAGTTTATTTGTATATTTACCTTAAAACAAGATATTAACATGTAGTGCTAAGTAATCTGGTTTAATGTGAAAACAACTCAAAGTAGATGCCCCTTTAAAAGAGCTCACATGGAGAGTCAATGGAGGCAAGTTTGCATAAATCATCTTATGATATGGTGATTAATATTGTTTGTAAAGAAAAAAAGCTTAGATGTAGATCTGTATTCAAGGAATTATTTCTTTTAAAGTAAAAATGGTCACTGATGGCCGCTTTGCTAGATATAGTTCCATTATATCGCTCTTGTTTTATTGACTAGTTCTTAATCCCGAGGCTTATACCTGGGATAAGTGTGCTTTAGGCATTTGTGAATGAACTGAATGAGGTCATGGGGCACAAGGCTATAACTCTTTTCTTGTTAATGACAGTACTGTAAGTCTGATGCACAAGCAGTATGCATTCAAAACACTGATACCTGATAGTAGGTCAGGGAAAAGAGAACCGGGACTCCGACTCCAGTTTATGGGGGGAAAAAATGAGAAGGCATAACTACCCCACAGATGAAGAAACCACAAAAGACATGGATACGATTGTGCTGTAAAAAGGAAATGAATCGCTCCCTGGCGGTTGATGCATTGGCAGTTTCAGCACACTGCAGCCTTGCCTCTTTCGGGGCCTTCACTCCGATTTAATTTCATGGAAAAGTAGCCATCTCCAAACAAAAAGAATGCTATTTACCAAAAGAAAGAGGCCTTATAATGTGGGACTTAATAAGGAAAAATATTTATCTGTGCCCTGCACAGTTTTCAAAAGCCATTACTTCCATTCAATGTTTGGTATTTTCTGCAGTGCTGGTTACAGAACAAAAGAAAAGCTTCCTGAATGAATGAATCACAGGATATAAAAGGTGATACAGTAATTTCTCGAGAGCTCAAATTCCTTAACAGTGATCCTTCTAGGCAACCTGGTAAGTAAGGGTTTGGGCAACAAAGAGTTCAGTGCATGCCGCAAACGTGCATGATCTGCTGCAGCACAGTGTATTAGTTTTCAAGAATGTCATGCTTAAATGAGGTAAAACTGGAGGTTACCATCCCCCAACTAGCATTTCCCAGCTTGCACTGAGGTAAATATGAAGAACTTTAACTGTTCAGTGTTAAATGAACCAAAATAACCGAAGGTTCCTTCCAGGTACCTCAAAAGAGAAAATGTGCGTAAGGAGTATTTCAAACATTCACGTTCAGATGAATGAAATGATACAAATTAAAATCAGTGCAAACTAGTAATTGACCAATAACAGAATAACAAAATATAGACTCGATTCTTTTTACAGATGGTAGTCAAAGTGTTTTGCTCACATTTGTTAAAATCAGACCTGAAATGATGATGTGTATAGAACAGGTACAGTGGTTTTTCACTATAGTCCAGTGTGTCATTAAAGTTCCACCCCTTGCTTTGAGCTGATCAGGGCATGTGGTAGGCTCATGTGGGCTCAAGAGAGCAGTCAGGTAGACTCACAGTCATCCCAACTGGAAGCCTTTCTATCTCAACATACATGTCCGACCCACCCTCGGGTCAAATGCCAGCACCAGTGGACTTGCTGAGACGTTAGGACTTGCCTTCTGCTTTTTCTTCTGGTACCATTTCCCAGACTGGCTCCTTGATGTGTTCTGGTAACCGTTCTAATTTTGTCTAAAAAGAGAAAAACAAAACTATGACATAATATGGACTTAGCTGAACTCTTTAGCCACAAATTGGACTTACTAATTTTGTTTCCCAAGTCCTCTTGTCTTCTTTGTTCCTTTTACCCCTCTCATCTTTGTGCAGGACTCATAAAACACTCTCACTCAGCCTATTTGATCCTCAGTGATCTCCAGGGACTGCCAATTAATGTGGACCCTATGTCTAGACAACCACTAAGAGGGAGGGAGTCTCCAGAGGCGGCTTGGGGAGGATGTAGGCCGCAGTGGCAGGATTCTGCTGGATTGCCACCGCTGCAAAGGGAGGCAGAGACCCCAACCACTGTGGCAACTCCACCTCTACTTCCACTACATGCCCTCCCCTCCACTCAGTGGACTAGGACAGGGCTGCAAAGTATCAAAACAATGCAGATCTCTCTCCAATGGGATACAGAAATTCAAGTCATACCTTTGTCACTTCCATGGCAACTCCTTCAGGTAAGTTTCGCTGAATATATTCCAAATAGACATTTGCTGTACTTCCAGTTAGATGTTCTAACTGAAATTTCAAACATGAAATTGGTTCAGGATATGCTATTAAAGCAGAAATTTTGAGTTTTTTTTTTAATAAAGTGGTACAGCCTTTTCTTCCTCTATGAAATCTTACACAGAATTCTTTTTTTTTTTGAGAGAGAGTGTGCATGCATGCAGGTAGGGGTGGGAGAGGCAGAAGAGAGAGAGAACCCCCAAGTAGGCTCCAGGTCCAGCGTGCAGCCCAACTAAGGCTTGATCTCATAACCCTGAGAGCATGACCTGAACTGAAATTAAAAGAGTCAGACGCTTAACTGACTGAGCCACCTAGACACCCTCAGAATTCCAATTTATTTATTTTTTCTTTTAAGATTATTTATTTATTTATTTATTTACACAGAGAGACAGAGGCAGAGACACAGGCAGAGGAAGAAGCAGGCTCCATGCTGGGAGCCCGATGCAGGACTCGATCCTGGGACTCCAGGATCATGCCCTGGGCCAAAGGCAGGCACCAAACCACCCAGGGATTCCCCAAAATTCCAATTTAAAAGGAAAATACCATGGCATCCAGGTGGCTCAGGTTAAGTATCCAGGTTAAGTATCTGACTTTGGCTCAGGTTATGATCTTGGGGTACTGGGGTCGAGCCACACGTCAGGCTTCACACTCAGAAGGGAGTTTGTCCCTCTGCCCCCTTCCTCCCCACTTGTGCTCTCCCTCTCTCAAATACATACATACATATATACATACATACATACATCTTTAAAAAAGAAAGAAAGAAAAGGAAGAAAATACAGATCTGGTTGACTGGAAGGTGGGCACATGGCCCAGAACACCTTAAAACCAGGGCTCTTTGAACCCAGCTGGTAAGCATGATTTTAAAGCAGTACACCTGCATTCATTTTAATAACATTTACTAATCATTTACTATGTAATGGGAGCATTCTAAGGGCTTTTGATAAATATCTCATTTAATCCTCACACTAACCTTAACGAGATGGGTACCACTGTTATTCTCATCCCACAGATGAAGGAATTGAGGTGCAGATCACATAGCTGGTACATGCCAGTACTTGGACCTGTCTGACCCCAGAACCCTTGCTCTCCTTAACCACAAGACTGTGTTGACTCTAGTGGATGCACAAACGAATAATGAAAAACTTTAATGTTTCCCATTGTGGACATGGAAAGCCCTGTTAGTGTGCAAAAAGAATCACTAGAACTATGTAAAAAGTTAACTAGAATTTTTAAAATTTAAGCAAAATTGTTCCAAGGCTTTATTATTGTATGCAAATTAGTCACCATAATCTTCATTGCTGAGTTAAGTATGAACTGCTCTAAAGGATGGCTTTACTTGATTCTGAGCTCCTGTCACTTACCTTCTCTTCTCTACAGCTATCAGCATCATGGGCTGACAGGAAGTCCACCCAGTTGACATTAAAGGAAAGTTACAATGTGCTAGTGTGAAACTGGACATTTCAAAAATGTTTGGGTGTCTGAAATGAACTCACCTCTAAACATCTGTAAAGTGTTCTCATTTCATACTGAACTCTGTGCTTCTTGAAAATATGTACTGATTTGAGAAGAGTAAATCGTTCTATTTTCCTTGGAGGTTCGTGTCTAAAAAAACAACGGGCAAAACAGCATACTTAAGCTAAGTGGTGTTAAAACCTGAGTCACTGATATCAAAGCACTATTCCACAATTTTATAGGTCAGGCTTAAACTCAATTATAGGCATTACCTACCATTTACAGACTTCCATTTGCCAAGACTGTCATGTATTAACAGCTGCTGTCATAAAGCTCAGGCCAAAATAAACACCATAGACAGTAATGGGAACAAATATTCCACAGACCCAAAAATGAGCCCTGGCAGGTAAGGGCACATGCATACGCCTTTGGTTTTTACCCCCTGAAGTCCTTTTTTGACCAAATACATGAACTGTGAAGAGCAGCACCAATGTGTTACTGTGTGTGTTGTTTTAGGGAAATGTACAAATGTATCAATAACCACAAAAGGCTCTAGGAAAGGTGTGCATTCCTTCTGTTTTTAAGTCAAGACTGGCAAAGCCCCAAATGGGCCTTGTTCAGCATCAGAAGGAGCAGGTGACAAGACAAAAGAGGTGCGGAAGGCTCCCCTTTATCCACAGTTTTGCTTTCAGAAGTTTCAGATGCCTGTGGTCAACCACGGTCCAGAAGCTGGTAACTCCTTCTGAGAGTCAGAAGGTCAATAGCAGCCTAACACAACATCCCAGTGCCCACTAATTCCCCTCACTTCAGCTCATCACCTGGCATTTTATCATCAGACATCATGCCAAGGGTGAGTACAGCACCAGAAGAGATTTTGCGGGGGGGGGGGGGGGGGGGGGGACGACGACACATTCACATAACTTTATTACAGTACACTGTTGCAACTGTTCTATTTCAGGACTAGTTACTGTGCCTAATTTATAAATCACTTCATCAAAATAAATAAACAAACAAACAAATAAATAAATCACTTCATCATAGGTATATATGTATAAGAGAAAACAGTACATGGAGGGTTCAGTACCACCCACCGTCTCGGGCATTTGCTGGGGGTCTTGGAAGTATCCTCCACGGATAAGGAGGAGGTTACAATAGTTATATTTGACCCACCAGAGATTTTTAGGGCCGCATGAAGCTCACCTTGTTCCTGTATGAAATGATTGGGTGAGTGATGTTTCTGAAGGCAGTTTTGAAACTCTGGCTATATCAGACAAAGATCAGCAGATCCAAGTTGTCTAAAAGGATTGCTTGTTCACCTAATTCACCACCCTGCCCTATGGAGAGTCCAGACGTGAGGACTTCTTAGGTTTCCTTATGTCTATACAGTTGCTAAATAAAAGATTTCCTTTATTTACCTTGTCCACTCATTCTAGTATTTAAAAATTTTCGTAGATAGGAATCCTGATTAGGATGATATGACAAATCTAAACTCTACCCACCATGAGTTTCTATGGTATTTTAAGAGCTCAGACCTAGCTGGGATCAGTACATTTTCCTGGTTGACCATTTTCCAGCCCCTAATAGGTCAGATTAGGAAAGATCATACTTACACTTTAATAGAGATACCAAGTTCTTTTGCAGCAAGCACGGCAAAATATTCATAACTGTCCAATACAGCCTTATCATGGCCTTTTACTAAAACTGACAGGCGCTTATATAATGTATCTGGTTCATCAGAAATGGTTATCTACAATTTTAAAATCAAAAAGAAAAGTTTCAGTTGTGCTTCCTCTAATATTTATAATTTGAAAATTTCATATATTATCCTCGAACAATTTCAGAGTTTCCTAATAAATGGAGAGAAAAATGCTGAGTAACATCTTAGTACTGTTAGCTTAATTTTCTAGGAACTAGGACATTCAGATCTCCACAATGACTCTTACAATCTGTTAAAATATAGTTTAAACCAAAAAGACTTTCAAGCAACTACAAAATCACTAAAGGAACCTTTAACTTCATAGTTATTGAACCCCAAATATATAATGGGAAAGGATTTTTGGATCTAGTCAGGTCAGAAGATTTGGACTGGGAATTAAACTTCCACTTCCAGCTGAATGACAACAGGCAAGTCAGAGAATTTCACTGCACTGCAGTTTGCTCATATATAAAATAGGATCATACCTATACTAGAGCTCACAGCATCATCACTCACAGCATCTCTGTAGGGAACTAATAAGTACACACAGATTAAAGTGCTTATAAATTATAAAAAACATTATTATACAAAGGCAAGCTGTTGCCATTCTTATTTTTTATTAGGTTTTATTCATGTGTGTTTTGCCTGCCCTAATAGAAAAATTACTCATTTCTAATTAAAATGTTATGGCAGTGACTGTATATTTAGCTTCTACCTCTTCCACTCTAATTCTTAAAGATCTTAGGAATAATGGGTTTGACATTTCTGACTTTCTTCCAAGAGGTGAATTATATTCACCTTCATTCATTCATTAGACCAATAATTTATCTTACTAATCCAATGATTCAGGGTTAAATTACTTCACTCCTGAAAGGAGATCTACTTAATAACCAGGAAGCTAGTTAGACATTTATTCTCAATTACCCCAAAGAAGGTTGCTGGAAGAATACACTGATATCCTGTATAATAACTTGGGGAACAAGCGAGTGGTAATACAGCCCTAAGATGTGTTTTGACTAGTCCATACAGGGTTTTAAAGAT
The DNA here is from genome assembly GCF_048164855.1 of Canis lupus baileyi. NCBI lineage: Eukaryota > Metazoa > Chordata > Mammalia > Carnivora > Canidae > Canis > Canis lupus. The sequence goes on along the minus strand of NC_132844.1, from coordinate 61,744,298 downwards.
AGTATCAATCTGTCATGACATGAAAAATCAAGAGATCTTGAACAAAAATTTGGATTTAGTTTAGCTTGGAAAATTTAAGACCAGGTGACATCACTAGGTCTAATTTCCCAGATGGTAACATGGGGCTAGAGTAAGGAGCAGCTATCTCACTTAGAGCCACCCCACCACCTTTCCTCCAGGCCTGGCCCATGCAAACATTTGACTTGGAGACCCAGAGTTTATTATATGTACTGTCATGGAAATATATCCAGTATGTATTCAGTGAAAAAAAATCAAAAGAGCAGCACATTATGTAAAATACAATTCCATTTTGGTGTGCATGTGCACAGATGAGATGATTACACACAAATATCTAGAAGTCATTCCAAACTGTTAAAAGGGATTATTTTGGGGAGGTAGAACGGAAAAGATTCAGAATTTGTAAGGATTGTTTAAACCACAAATTTACACAAAAACTGGGTTGACTGAATCATGGTTTTCACTAAAAGGAAACAAGGTTACACAGATTTTCTACTTCTAGATTTTCTTTGCTTGTGGTAATGTTCTTCCTCACTGTGAACAGTCTGGGCCCAGGCCCAATGCCTTAAAATGAAAATAAAGACCTGAAGCCTACAAAAAAATTTTCTGTAACATAGTATCAAATATTCTGCATCATTAATTCTGACCACTCTTCACACTGTGCTGAACGAAAGCAAAAGTCTGCTTATTCCCACAGTTATCAGTTATTTGGGCTAAATAATCGATTCTTTGATTCTCTGAGAGATAATGCAAGCACCCAAGGACATTAGAGAGTACTTTACTTAGGCACACTGTGTACTTGTCGGCATTCCAGGACAAAATATTTTTATTCATAAAGTGTCTGGGAAACAATCCCAAATGAAATGATGAGAAAAGTTTATTGCTACTATAGCTCCTTACAAAGAAATAGGGAATACATACCGTAGGCTTAGTCAAATCCTTGGGAATATCAACATGTAGGCTTGAAAACTGTACCCATTTCATGCTGGTACTGCTATGTACGGAAACAAAGAAAAACCTAAGTGAAACAGCACAAAAGCCCGTTTCTTTATTCAATTTAGCACATCCAATTATATACTTACAGGAGAAAGCCACCATTTCTGGCTGTACTGCTCTTAGAACTATTTATAGAAAAATTCCTTGAACCCTAGAAAAAGGGAGGAGCATGTGTTAGAATTAAAGTCAATCCTCAAACATTCATAGTTTCCACTAAAAAAAAAAAAAAAAAAATCAAAAGATGTACAATGCTTCAAATTAAGGGCCATCTCATTATTTCAGATGAAGATACTAGGGTAATTAAAATGCCAGATTAGATTTCATTTAAAAACAAGAGGACAATGACAGAGTTGATAATCAAAACAGAGTTTCAAAATACTAGAGAATTTGAGCTTTATTTTTATTATTTTTTTATTTTTTGAGAATTTGAGCTTTAAAGCTCAGGAGTAAAAACTCTTTTAAAATGCCATTTATACAGCCACACACAAGTAATTCTCACAGTAAAAGAACACCTATGATTTAAATATACACAGGCATCAAGTAAAAAAAAAGAAGTGACTTTATTTTCCCATTAGATTTTGATAGACTAAATGTACTTCAATACATATCTTGCCTGAATATTTCCGAGCAATAAATGTCTCTTTATAATTTATTAAGAGTTGGAATAAGAATTCTAAAGAACCGTTTTTAAGCTTTCATACATCTTTTCTAGCATAGGTTTCTTGGATTGGCTGGGATAGCTTAGCTTATAAACAAACTGAAAATACACAGTGAAACGGATATCCAGCTTACACCACCACTATACCTCATACTCCCACCAATCTAGCCTTTCCAAATTCTTTATTGTCAACTCCCCCTGGTGGACAAAATTTCTGGTTGTAGGAGACTTACGGTACTACATGTAATAATGGATTTTGCCATTTGTTTTTCCCTTGAGCTTTCTTTTTTTTTTTTTTAAGTCAAAATTTTAATTTTATTCATTCAAAATTTTCATTATGTAAAGATAACACGGAAAAGGGAAATCTCAATTCAGGGGCAAAAGAAGGCCTTTTTGAGGAAAATGTGGGCCTGGAATTAAGGGCCAATAGCAAATAAGTGCTAGACAGTGCAGTTCGGGAAGGAGACAGTGCAGTTATCCTTTTCAAGCAATAGAATCAAAATTTATTACATTGGTTAATCTCCCTTGAGCTTTCTTGAGATTTAAAAATGTGACCTGAGAGGGGTGCCTGGGTGGCACAGCTGGTTGTGTCTGTGTCTGTCTCTTGGTTTTGGCTCGGGTCATAATCTCGTGGTCCTGATCGTGAGATCCAGCCCTGTGTGGGGCTGTGTATTCAGCAGGGAGCCAGCTTGAGACTTTCTCTCCTTCTCTCCCTCTGCCTCTCCATACTACACTCGCTCGATCTCTCTCTCTCTCAAATAAATAAATCTATTTAAAAAAAAAGTAACCCGAGACTCAGGTATAGTATACTTAAGATCCTTAAAAGTACTTAGAAGATGAAAATAACACGTTAGTACAAGTAAAACAAAACAACTGAGGGTCACCTGGGTATGTTTTAAAAGCCTATTCTTAGCTAATTGTCCTGTCCCCCCCTTCTGCACCCAAGATGGATGCAAACCAAAACTTTCACATTCTCCCTTGTATGAATGGAGAAAAACAAAGGAAAGGAAATCAGGCACAATATGAAGTAGTAGGAGATAAGTGCCATTTCCCCACACACCATCACAGAAGAAACTACTTCCCTGCACGTACACCATAGACCCCACAATCTGATGTGCAAAAGGACCACAGGTCTGAGTGCCTGGGTAGCTCAGTTAAGTGTCCAACTCTTGATTTGTTTTCCCTCTTTCCCTCTCTCTCTCAAAACAAAAACAAAACACAGGGCAGCCTGGGTGGCTCAGCGGTTTAGGGCCACCTTCGGCCCAGGGCATGATCCTGGAGTCCCCGGATCCCCCAGTATAAAAACTTCTGCTTTTAAAAGTTAGAACCTGGGATGCCTGGATCTCTGTCTCTCTCATGAATAAACAAATAAAATCTCAAAAAAAAAAAAAAAAAGAGTTCTTAAGTTGTTTTTGTTTTGAAGGGATGGAGCTGAGTCTGGGGAGTCTGGGTGTGCTTTAGTAGCTCAGAAATTCAACCTGTACCACCAGCTGACTTTTCTTTAAGAACACTGGTTCTCAAAGTATGGTCTAAGGATCTGAGGGGGCCATATTTCAGGAGGCCTGGGAGATTAAAACTATTTTCATAATAATAGCCGTTATTTGTAATTTTTCCACTCTCATTCTCAACCATGTACAGTGAAGTTTTATAGAGGCTGCATGCTATGTGATACAGCAACAGACTGCAGAAGCAGATATGAGAATCCAACTGCCCTCTATTAAGCCAGACATTATAGAGTATGAAAACTAATAAGGGGAAATCTTATCAGAGTAGAGTAGGGAGGCTGAAGGGGGAGCCATACTACTGAATGTCGATTATAGAAATTGTCAATTAAAGGCCCCAACAGGAAAAGATGTTCCCTGAGTCTTCTACAAGAAATTGACTACCTCTTGCAACTCAGCCAATGAAAAGCCATCACTCTCAACTCCTGCTTTTCTCCAGTGGACTTTCATTCAAAACCCCTCCTAACTTCTTCCCTTTTCCCCAGGAAATGTTTCTCTTCTTTGTTTATGGGACTTGAGATAGCTTTCATGTCCCAAACTGCAATTCTGTGTCATTCCCAAATAAACCAATTTTTACGGGTAAAATAGCTTTCTTTCTTTTTTTTTAAATAGCTTTCATCTTAAAGGTTAACATTATTTGATGATCAGAAGGGGGATGCAGGGACTCCTGGGTGGCTCAGTGGCTGAGCGTCTACCTTTGGCTCAGGGCGTGATCCCAGAGACCTGGGATCGAGTCCCACATCGGGCTCCCTGCATGGAGCCTGCTTCTCCCTCTGCCTGTGTCTCTGTGTGTCTCTCATGAATAAATAAATAAAATCTTTTAAAAAAAAAGAAAGGGATGCAGAAATGACCCCCAATAACTTCGAAGCTGGTGAGCAAAAAGGTGCCAGGGCCCACAGAGCCAATTAAGCTCACTGCTCTCTTACAAACCCTGGAGTTGGAGGCTAAGTTTCTCCTGGACTGTGATCTCTACTCTGTGTTCTGAGCTCTCCAGGCTTTATTTAGGATCTGTCTTAAGGCTTTGTCCTTTCAGAGTACTTGTCTGACCTTTGATCTGACTCCTTTTTGGAACCAGGTGGTTCCTGTTGGAACTGTGCCTATTTGAAACTGTGTTAGTTTTGGTCTACCTCCTTCCCAGAACTGGGCTGTTCCCACTAGTTCTCTGCTGGCCTTTGGTCTGATTCCTTTGGAACCAGGATGTTCCTGTTGAAACTGTGCTGTTCAGGAATTTTCTTTTTTTACTCTAGAGAAAAATCTCTAAGGAACAGGATCTCAGTCATTAAAATGCCTTGAGGGCAGCTCCCCTTCTGGAACACTAGTGGCTTTATGTTTAAACATCATGGTTCTCCCTCATGCCCATGTCTGACTAAATGAGCTGACTTAATCAAAAAGTAATTTAGAACTTCAACGGCCAATGAAGGGGAACTTCTGACTTCCTTAAAACTAAACCAGGCAGCCATGTCTCTAAAATTGTCAAACCTGAATGAGATGTCTATTTTGACTGTATCTTAAAATCTTCCAAACATTACCAAGGAATCTAAAACTGCCTCTCTGCAAGATACAATTTCTAAACTGAGACGAAGACAAAAAGACTCTTAAGGTCTGAGACCCCCACCCTTCCCAGGAGTGTGGCAGCCACTTTATGCTCAGGCCCCACCGGTGGTGCTATCACCCTCCTTCCCATTCTGCCGCTTCCATCCCCTCTACACCTTCAACCTCCCCATTCTAATTCTCTCACCAAACTTCCTTTTGTATCTGAACCTCGCCCTGCTTCCTCTTCTACTGAACCTATAAAAACCTGCCCCTTTAAAGTTAAATCTTTACAGCTTCACACAGCAGCATCATAGCCAATGAGGTTTACCCGAGGTGCGATTATTGCTAATTAGTCTTTTTTTTTTCAAGATTTTAAAAACTTTTTGAGAGAGAGAGAGAATCTTAAGCAGACTCCCCACTGAGCACAGAGCCCGATGCAGGGCTTGCAGGGCTCGATCTCATATCTCCAAAATCATGACGGGCACGGAAATCAAGTTGGGACGCCTGACTGAGCCATCCATGTGCCCCTACAGTTAAATCTTCTGAGGATCAAAATAACCCCTAAATTTCTTATGTTCCCTGGAATGATGCTGAATTGACAGCCATAGTTAAAGTTTCCTATAGTGACTGAGAACCCCCATAGGTTTGCTGAAGCATCTCACATATTCAAACTTACCAACCTGGTTTCTCAGATTTTTTAGCAATTAGTCCACATGCATGTTGGTGAGGGCCAGGCCAAATACTGGCTATAGCTAGCCTGAAGGGAATACCTTGAAAGGAGTTTAGAGAAAAAGATCTCTAACTTTTTTTTTTTTTTTTAAAGATTTTATTTATTTATTCATGAGAGAGAGAGAGAGAGAGGCAGAGACACAGGCAGAGGGAGAAGCAGGCTCCATGCAGGAAGCCTGATTGGGACTCGATCCTGGGACTCCAGGATCATGCCCTGAGCCGAAGGCAGGCACCAAACTGCTGAGCCACCCAGGGATCCCAAATCTCTAACTTTTGGCAAGATACTAGAACATTCACTGGAAATCTCCTCCAAACAATTACAGTAGCTTTTTCTAAGCCTGTTGATGGGAACAAAATTCAGTCTTGCAGACAAAAGCCTGATGAACTTTTTCCTATTATAACTGATTTCAGATTGTTTTCAAAGAAAATTCTGGTCTCCCTTTTGATGCTGAATCTATCAGGGTAGCATTTAACTATGTTTTTTTTTTTAATATTTTATTTATTCATTTATGAGAGACATACAGAGAGAGGCAGAGACACAGGCAGAGGGAGAAGCAGGCTCCCTGCAGGGAGCCCGACGCAGGACTCGATCCCTGGTCTCCAGGATCAGGCCCTGGGCCGAAGGCGGCACTAAACCACTGAGCCACCAGGGCTGCCCTTAAACTATGCTTCTTAATGGGCTGAATGGGGCTAACTCAGTTAAAAAAAAAAAAACCAGGATGGAGTGGGAAACTGTCCACTCCTGATTTAATTTGGCAAACCAGCTTGCTAGTACTCTAGGGGAGTCACTTAAAAGAAAGACCATTACAATTCTTAATTTTTCTTCTTCTTTTTTTTAAAAGTAGGCTCAATGTCCAGTGGGGAGCTCAATGCAATGTGGAGCCCAATGCAATGTGGAGCCCAATGAACTTATAACCCTGAAATCAAGACCTGAGCTGAGATCAAGAGTTGGACACTGAACCAACTGAGCCACCTAGGTGCTCCAAAATTTTTAATTTTCAACTCTAATAAATGAAGGCCCTTAAACAAACCCCAAAACTTGTTTCTGCTATTATTGTAAAGAGCCAGGACACTGGAAGAAAGATTGTTACCATCTGAAATGTTCAAGGTGCCTTCACTGCTCTACAGCCAGCCTTTCCAATGTCCTCATCCCCACAACAGGGCTTCAAGGAACTATAGGGGCTCTTCCCAAACCTCCCTCATACTTGGCTCAGACTTTCTCTTCCTTATTGTCTGCCTGTTTTTTTAAAGATTTTATTTACTTATTCATGAGAGATGCAGAGAGAGAGAGAGACAGAGAGAGATACAGGCAGAGGAAGAAGCAGGCTCTCCTCAGGGAGCCCAACGCAGGACTTGATCCCAGACCCAGGGATCATGTCCTGTGCCGAAGGCAAATGCTCAACCACTAAGCCACCCAGATGTCCCTCTCTGTCCTTCTTGACACCAGAACTTCACTCTTGGTGCTTCCCTTTGCTCTAGGCCCTTTGGGAGAGACATACCCTTTTGTCCTTAGTTCCTCTGCTCCTATTCATTTGTTAGGCTGAGATTTTCTTTTTTTTCTTTCTTTTTTTTTTTTTAGAAATACATCATGCTAGAATTTTTTTCTCCACAGAGATGGAAATGATTCTAGAATTTGACAGTAGTAATCAAAATGGCCAACCAGGGGGATTCAAAGACCTTTTGACATCTTATTTTCTCCATGTCTGACAGCATTGCAACTGCATCTGGGGACACTGTCAGTCCCTATTGGGACAAATCCTCTTTCTGGACAAAATCTTCAACTGATCAGCAGAATCCATAATGCACTTCCCATCAAGATTCAAATAGATCTCTCAAAATCTCTCCCCAGAGCGCCTGGGTGGCTCAGTGGGATTGAGCCTGCATCAGGATCCCTGCAGGGAGCCTGCTTCTCCCTCTGCCTATGTCTCTGCCTCTCTGTCTCTTATAAATAAATGAATAAAATCTTTAAAAAAACATGGGACACCTGGGTGGCTCAGTGGCTGAGCATCTGCCTTTGGCTCGGGGTATGATCCCAACGTCCTGGAATCGAGTCCCACATTGGGCTCCCCACAGGGAGCCTGCTTCTCCCTCTGTCTGTGTCTTTGCCTCTCTCTCTCTGTCTCTCATGAATAAATAAAACCTAAAAAAATAATAAAGTTAAAAAAATAAACAAACAAAAAACACCTCTCCCCAGATTTAATGAATACCCTATTGAGGCCCTGCAAGGCATCAAGCCTGTAACAGAAGATTACAAAGTTCAGGGTTTCATTATCCCCTGCACTAGTCTGAGTAATACGCCTATTTTTCCTGTGAGAAAACTCAATGGCCAACAATGGAGGCTTGTCCAGGGCCTCTAAACAATGTAATTGTTATCCCCTGGCACCCTGTTGTTTCTATCCCCCTTTGTTGATGACATCCATTCCCACCGAAAGCAAGTTTTTCACTGTAATTGACCTACAGAGTTTATTTTTTAGTATTCCAGTTGGTAAGGATAGCCAATATCTTTTTTCTTCCATTTGGGAGAGATGCAAAGACACCTGGACAGTTAAGAGTTGCACAGAGTCCTTACTTTTCACCAAACAGATCTGGATGACAGAAAGTTTTCTGCAGCCTCTACTTTGTTATAACAAAGATGATTTGCTTTTCTGCTGTCCTTCTCAAATCTCTTCTCAGTAAGATAGCATCTACCTATTAAAGCTTTTGGCCTTAAAAGAACACAAAGGCTCCAAAGAAAAAAACTGCAGTTTGCTCAAATTCAGGTTTGACAGTTAAAGTGCCTAACCTCAGAACAAGGACTACATTTGGATCTAAGTAGGACTTTTGCCATCTTGAACTTTCCAAACCTCAAAAAAAGTGCCAATTATGAGGTTTTCTCGAACTGGCTGGCTACTGTCAAAATTGGATTTGAAATCTCTTTTATGGCTCAAGCTCTATATGCTTTACTAATAAAAGAAAAATGACAAATCCAATCCTATTATTTGGAAAAACTAAGAAGACAATGCTTTGGGGACTTTAAAGAAAAGCCTAATAAAGCCCCTGCCCTCAGACATCCTAATTACCAACTTCTCTTTTTATTCTGTATGGGGAGGGAGAGGGAATACCCTTGGGAGTACTTACCCCAAAACATGGGGTTCATGATGGACCTATAGGGTACTGTGCCCAATAACCAGACCCTTGTACAGGGGGATATTACCCTAGCCTCTGAGCCATTCTTGCCCCTGGACATAGTTAAGGCCACTGAAGAAATAATTATGGGATCTCCTTTAACTGTCCTTGAATTTTAGCTAAGGATAAAGCTGCAAATTTATACCAACGGTCAGTATGCCTTTAGGGTAGCTCATGCCTTTGGAATGTTAGTAAGCAGTCAAGAAGTTTCCTAATCTCCAATGGGGATAAAATTTAAAACATCTCCTGTATCCAAAATTTATTCGATACCATACTTTGGCTGGCTGCTCTGTTATTAAGGTACCCAGGCATTCCAGACTCAACTCCCTGGGCACCAAAGGAAATCATCTCACTACTATTTCCAACAAAAATGCTGCTTTCAAAGAAATCAACAGCCAAACCTCTGTCATGGTTCAAAGGGATGTTCCCCCAAATGATAATTTGGAAAAATTAACCAGAGATACCCAAAAATTGGCCCCAGAGAGGGAAAAACAATATTGGAAATACAGTTAATTGTTGGCTCTCTAAAAAGAGACCTGTGGTTTGGATCAAATAACAATCTGGCCTTACCAGAAATTCTAACATTCCCACTACTTAACACTGTGCATGTACTAAGCCATTGGTCTACTGACAAAATGAATGTCATGAACAAATATTCATGGGGAGACATTAATAAGGCTGCAAAAGGTGTCTACCTCACTCATCTCACCTATCCAAAGTACAATGCAGAGAAACCTGTTTGTGTGAATTTCATACAGCTCCCCCACCCCATGGATATAAATGTTTTAGTCATGGTTTCTACCATTCTCACTGAACTATAAGCTTTCCCTTGTAGACAGGTGACTGTTTCTTCTGTGGCTAAAATTCTGGTTTATTCCTACCAGGGGAAACCCCTCTTGCACTTCATGGTAATTGGGGAACCCATGTTACCAGTCTGGTGCTTTGACAAGTCTGTGCTGTTTGGCCTGTTACTGTGTGTGTATTCAATCCTCAGGGTTAACCTCACTAATGGTACTATTAAGACTCAATTGGTAAATCTGCAGACTCTCCAAATATCTTAGCCAAAAGCACTGCCGTTGGTCCTTCTGAATCTCAGATCCACCCACTCTGGAACTCGGACTCTCGCCCTTTGAGCAGTCACAAGATGCTCAATGCACCTGGCCCCTGTTTCCCTGGCCCGTGATTGACAAAAGGAGATAGATCTCACATCTTAAAGACCTAATTACTTCTATTAAAAACAACCACGCTTTGGTAGAGCAATCTCTCCACAGTTCACTCCTGGAGACAGGCCTTAACTATCACACCAGCACACTTTGCAACCTGGAGATTCCATCTATTGAAAAAGATACGTCCAGAAAGACTCTGTTTAACCTCTCTGGAAGGGACCTCATCAGCTACTGCTAACCAACCCCTGTGCTGCCAAACTCCAAGAGACAGACTAGACTCCGGGGTTCACATGACACATCTTAAAAAAAAGCAACAGGGATTCCTGGGTGGCGCAGCGGTTTGGCGCCTGCCTTTGGCCCGGGGCGTGATCCTGGAGACTCGGGATCGAATCCCACGTCGGGCTCCTGGCATGGAGCCTGCTTCTCCCTCTGCCTGTGTCTCTGCCTCTCTCTCTCTATCATAAATAAATAAAAACATTAAAAAAAAAAAAGGCAACAAATCCTGACTACACCATCTGATGACCTAAAAGTAAAGATTTCCCAGAACTGAAGTAGATGACATCTGAAGAGACAGCTTTTTCAAGATGTCCAGCCCAGGCCTGTATACCTTTTCCTCACTGTTTACTTCTATTTTCTCTCTTGTGCAAAGAAAGTGCCCTTGTCTTCATTTCCCAAACCCTGTGAAAGAGGGAAACCTCTTCCTCTGATTATGGCTTTGGAAAACAGCCTCATCATGATCCTGTGACAAATTAACCTTTCATCGCTTGTTCTGAAGGGTGAGAAGGTTTAGCAGTCACAAGTCTCCTTTTTCATCTGGACTATTAACTGACTCTGGCGTTTTATCTAAATTCATGGTCCTGAATTGGCAACCTTATGTGCTGTATTATTGGATTATATTTGGCTCCAAGCAGTTCTTTTGAGATAATACTGTTTTCATACATCTTTGACATCTTGCTGTTTTTATAATAAGTTCATTAGCTATTAGCTTCACCTTTATGTCTATATTGTATTTTCCCAAATGCACTCAGTTAATTCTTTCCATGTGTTCTTGCAGTATTCACTATTTTGTCTCATGGCTACTTTAAACAGGTACTTCCAGGAGGCATACATGACCACAGATTTGCCTCTGCAGGGGGAACTTTCCGTCCCTTGGCTGGAGTGCCAATAAATATTTCAGTTTGCTATCTTCAGACTTACAGTACTGGTTTAGAACCATCTAACAATTTGGAATTGTTATGTTACTTCTTTTGTTTTGTACAATTGAGTTTTGTACATAGCCTGTCAAACTTTTGTAAAAATGATATAACCAATAGAGATGCTCTCCAATGCTTACAAGCTTGATGATGTCGTGATAGATGGAAATGCCTGAACATTCCCCCTGCCACCCCTCATTACTTGAATGTGACCTCAGTAGGTTTCCAATCTGTGCTTTCCCTCAGACCTAAGACATGGCAAGCAGGAAAAATCCTTCCTGGCACTGAGGGACGCAACCACTAAACATGGAAACCTGACTCTCAATCAGCAATGTTTCTGATGAAAAAAAAAATTTTTTTAAGATTTATTTATTCAAGAGAGAGACACACACAGAGGCAGAGACATAGGCAGAGGGAGAAGCAGGCTCCTCACAGGGAGCCTGATGCGGGACTTGATCCCAGGACCCAGGATCATGACCTGGGCCAAAGGCAGATGCTCAACCACTGAGCCAGTCACCCAGGTGCCTGTGAAGAAAAAATCTTAATCAAAAGAAGAGGTGGGCAGCCCGGTGGCTCAGCGGTTTGGCCCCTTCAGCCCAGGGCGTGATCCTGGGGACCTGGGATCGAGTCCCATGTGGGACTCCCTGCATGGAGCCTGCTTCTCCCTCTGCCTCTCTAATAAATAAATAAAATCTTAAAAAAAAAAAAAAGGAATAAGAAGAGATAAAAATAAAGGGAAACCTCACTCAAGTAGAGTTGGGAGGCTAAAAGAGGGACCCACACTACTTAACATCAATTACAGGAAGAATTGCCAATTACAGGTCTCAACAGAAGAATCAACAGGAAAGAATGATCAATCACAGGCCCCAACAGGAAAATATGTATACATCTTGCATCTTCTACAAGAAACTGACTACCCTTGCAATTCTGGGAAGGAGCAATCATCATCACCCTGAACTCTTGCTTTTCTCCAATGGACTTCCATTCAAAACAGCCCCTCCTAACTTCCTCCTTTCTAAAATAATATGCCTCTCCTTTGGGGGTATCCGTGTGGTTTTGCCATACCTTGCATGTCCCAAATTGCAACTGTCATTCCCAGATAATCTAACTTGTGCTGGTAAAGTAACTTTTATTTTTAAGGTTAGCAGATCTACAAAACAAAAACAAACAAAAACAAAAACAAAAACAAAGAAAACCAAACAACAACAACAAAAACATAAAACTGCCGCTCTTATCGCGGTTTTGAAAAATTTAAGTCATTTTCCCGTAAAATGTTAATTAACATAGGAGTTGATTTTATTTTTAAGTGAATAAGCATTGAGATTCTCAGTTTGGTTTTCTGATATGCTAAATACCCATAGCTAAAACCCACAAGAACAAAAAGCTCTTTGGAGTCCTCAACCAGTTTCAGAGAGTTAAGAGGGTACCGAGGCCAAGTAATTTGAGAACCACTGCTCAAAGTCTTGCTTGGTCTCCGAAGAACGGCACGGAGGATCCTTAACCCATTCCTATGACTTCAGCTACTCCCATCTAATCTCAGAACCCCCGGATATCAGAAAAGCATCCCACTTTGGTTCCATAAAGAAGATCTTGTAGCTGAGATTAGCTCAGCCCCTAATCTTACCGAGGTAATCCTTCTCTGACCTTCCGTTTATTTCGCAAATCTGAAAGCAGCGCTTTGGAATACATGTTGTTCAACATTCTTTCTAGCTCTAACATGCTACGATTCATCTTGTTCCCGTCTTTGCCCTCTTATGTTTTATTCCACGAGAGAATTTGAAATAATAAGACTGGCCCCTTTCTCGCCACCTTCCGGCAAACAACACGCCAGGATGCGGAGTAAATATCGGGAGAAAATTCCAGATGGCCGGCACGACACCTGGCACTCAGAATTCGTGGCTGCTGTCCTGTCAGCCGGCTTAGCACCCCCAGCCCGCCAGGTACCTGCCACAGACGCCGGCACATGGAGCCCAGCGCTGCCCGCGCCGCCATCTTGCCGTCTCGGCCTCCCAAGACCGCTTCCGGGGTCACAGCCGCGGCCTCCGACCATAGAGTTCCGCATAAGGAGAGAGTGTAGCCTAGAGTTCCGGCGCAGAAATAACCATAGAGACTTGATTCTACGCTTTTTGAGGGTGGGAGTGAGAGCACAGCCCGTAGGGCCGGTGGCCTGGCCGGTGCCGGGTCCTGAAAACATTGCTTCAGCCCCGTCTCCATAGTTACCAAGTTCCTTTTTTTTTGTTGTTGGAGGCACCGTAACACATGCTTTGAAAAATGTACATAGTTGATATATTGGCAGCAGTTATTTCTGGGTAGTGGATTATCAGTGGTTGATTTATTTTCCTATTTCTGTATTTTTTTTTTTTTTAACAGAGTTTGTATTTCATTAGAAGGAAAAGTACCAGGGGTGCCAGGCTGGCTCAGTCAGTGGAGCATGTGACTCTTGATCTCAGGGTAGTGAATTTGAACCCCACCTTGGGTGTACAGATTACTTAAAATCTTAAAAAAAAAAAAAAAAAGGAAAAGTTTCATTGCAATGAGTCTAGATCTCAACCCTTTACCTCATTTCAATAGTCTTGCGATGTTCCTTCACCCTACATTCCTTCCCCCACAGCATTTGACGTTTTTGTGCTCCCACCATCCTGTACACCACTGTCCTACAGATCTTCCTAAGTCTTCCTTTCCTTATGTTACTCTAGTATTTCAGAATTTATCATTCCTGCCACTACCCAGTACCATAGACCAAAAAGTCTTAGAACCAAAAAATGTCTGGTTATTAATGTCCACCATAATTTAGTTCCAACCAAAAAGGCTTTTAACCGAGGTTTTCTATGATAAAAATCTCTTCCATTTATACAATCCTCTAAAGCTTTCTTTTCCCCAGGTGCTTTCCATAGATGCAATTCATCATAATGGAAAACTCTAGACTTAAAACTGGGAGATCTGGGTTTGCAACTTAGCTGAGTGACTGTGAGCAGGTTACTTGCCCACTCTGAGCCTCAATTTCTCATATACCAACTATGATAACATAGTTCCCACTTCAAATAGTTACTGCACAGAATAAATGAGACGCTGAGGTGTGATGCTTCGGTATGATGCCCAGCACATAACGCACATAACGATGCAAGGTAAATGTCATCCACTATTTGTAACATAAAGTTGCTTTTGGGGCGCCTGGGTGGCAGTAGTCAGTTGAATGTCCTTTTGGTTTCTGCTCAGGTTGAGATCTAAAGTTTGTGAGATTGAGCCCTGCGTCAGGCTCTGCATTTGGTAAGGAGTCCACTGGAAACTCTCTCCCCCTGCTCCTCCCCCAATAAATAAACAAACAAATAAACATACATACATCTTTTTTTAGGGGCGCTTGGGTGGCTTAGTCAGTTGGGCATCTGCCTTCAGCTCAGTTCATGATCCCAGGGTCCTGGGATGGAGCTCCGTGTTCGGCTCCCTGCTTCTCTCTCTCCCTCTGCTACTCTCCCCACTTGTGCTCTCTCTCTACCAAATAAATAAATAAAATCTTTAAAAAAAAAACTTTTTAAGAAAATGGCTTCTACCACATCTGTCTTGCAAGATCGTTGAACAGATTCAAAATAAAAAGATCAAGTTTATGAGAACATTTTGTACCATCTAAGTAAAGTACTATGCAAGTATATTCCCCCTCCACCCCACAAGTAGGTATCACTGACCCTACTTTATAGGCAAGCATGATTTTCCCAGCATCACTCAGACTGATGAGGATAGGAACAGAAACCAGTTTTGGGGGTCCCTCAGACTAGCCTCATTTCACTAGAACTCCATTCATGTGGGAGTATGACAGAGAAGCACAGTCTCTTTTTTTTTTTAAGACTTTATTTATTTATACATGAGAGACACACAGAGAGAGGCAGAGACACAGACAGAGGGAGAAGCAGGCTCCCTGCTTCTGCAGGAGCCCGATGCTGGACTCAATCTCAGGACCTCGGGATCATGCCCTGAGCCGAAAGTAGATGCTCAACCATGGAGCCACCCAGGCGTCCCGCACAGTCTGTTTCTATACCACAGTGTATAAACACCGCGCCTTACCTAAGCACCTCTACTATCCTTGACTGTGCCCCACATTGGCAGGCTGCCCACTGCCCTTTTCAGAGCTAGGTTCCCTCTCTGAATTGTGACATTCAAAGTTGGCTGGTCTCTCCCTGCTAATAGGGTTCTCCAGCAGCTCTCCAACTCTGTTGTTGCTTCTGAAGTTTGCATCAGTTCCTCTATGGCACTTCCATGACAGCTTTTCAGTCTGCCTTCTGCCTCCTTTGATTAGTCTCTGCTGGGTGAGTGTTCCACAGCCACAATAAGGTGACATCCACCAATGTTATACCTAATTTGATCCTCACAGGAAGACACAGATTTTACCTAATTTTATAGGTGAGGACACTGAGGCTCAGAGATGATAGGACTCACTCAATGGCATATGAATTAGTTACTGCTGAACCAATAATCAACTTCAAAATCCTAGCTCAGTATCTTTTCTACCCCTGCAGTGGATTACCACTGACTCTGTGATGAGGTCCAGTTCAACTTAAGTCTCTGTGGGTTTGAGGAATAGGGATCCCCACTCCTCCACCTCCCTGCAAGAGAGAAAAGGGCTTTTTTTTTTTTAAAGACACGTGGCCTGAACTACTCTTGGAACTGGAAGAGTGGGTTCAAAGCAACCTTAGGGACTAGATTCTCTCTCTATTTTTGAGGCTAAACATGGTCTCTATTGGTGGGCTCTCTCTGCTTACAAATAGTTTCTACTCCCCCAGAACTCTGCCCTGAGCATGACCATGACTTGTTGCCTCTGGCTCACTCAGTTTCTCTACTCATACTCTCAAATATGGAGATTTGATTTGGTTCCCTCATTTGGTTCCCAATATAGCTTGGCCATATTGCATGTTACCATGCAGCCTATAAGCCTAATAGTGAGGGTCAGGTGCCAGCCCAGGTTCAGTTAACTGAGGGTGAAGGGGAGACTCATTGTCAGGGCAAACTCAGGTCTTGCGAGCAGTAGAGCCATAGATGGGGTTCTTTGCCATGGTGTGTAGGCAAGGACAGCGTTCTGCAGCTTGACCCAGCCATTATGGGCCTCTTCCCTCCTACCTAAACTTTCAAACATCTGACTTACTGTAGATGAGTAGGAGGCCAAATGATTCTAGACAGCTGATGCAAGTACACCTTGCTTTATATTCAGGAAGAATGAAAGTATGTGAGTCATATATTTTATCTTATATTTTGATTGCACCAGCTGTTCTTCTTTTTTTTTAGCTGTTCTGTTTTAAAGGGCAGCCCTTTTCACTTGATTGTGATGGTTTCACAGGTACATACTTATCTCCAAAGATACAACTCATCAAGTTGTGTATGTTAATATGTATAGCTTTTTATATGTCAATCATATCTCAATGAAGTGATTTTTTTAAAATGCCAATTACTGCTAAAAAAAATAAAGTTACGCAAGCAGAGGAAGTAATGACCAATAACAGCTCAAAGCAAGCATCAGTGTGGTAAGGGTATGTGTGTTGGAATGCAAAACAAGCCTGTACGGCTGCTCTGGCCTTTATAAGTCAAACAGAAACATTGAACACTTACCTTGGGGTAGGGGGTGGGGTGGTGAGGACAGCGCTTTTCAAAAATCATCTTTAATTTTTAATTTTTAAAGATTTTATTTATTTATTCGTGAGAGACACACACAGAGGCTGACTCATAGGCAGAGGGAGAAGCAGGCTCCATTCAGGGAGCCTGATTCAGGACTTGATCCCAGGACCCCGGGATCACACCCTGAGCCGAAGACAGAAGCTCAACTGCTGAGCCATCCAGGCGTCCCAAAAAATCATCTTTTATATAAAGGAAATAATCAGCACTTTGGCTCTTTTATACAGGGATGTCTGTAATCCAAAGATCATTGTGGTTCACTTAGAAACATATTATTTGATTTCTTAATGCACCTTCTTAGTTGTATTTTGCTTATGTCAACATTAAAACCCATCCTCGGTCCTAGAGCACACTTCAGCTGGCTGGCTATGGCTGAGGAAGGTAGACTGGGAGTCTGAAATTCAGAATCGACTTTAGGTAAACTCAAGGGGCTTTATTTACATACATACACACACACCAATAAGGATATCTGGAAGAGTAGAGGAAATTAATAACCAATTTATTTATGTTACTATTATTTATAATTAACCAATTTAACAGATCGTTGCTGAGCACCCGATATACATTGCTGGGGGAGGCAGAGGTGGTATGGGGGTTGATTATTAATAAAACATGACCTTTGCTCTTCCCAGTGGTGGAATTAGATCAAGTCCCAGGCCCCTCCTATGTTCTTTCTAAGTATTAAATTGGAAGGAAGGAACATTTGTCATCTTTATATACTCTCTTCCTCCATGTATAATACAGTGTGGAATAATGTCTTAGACTCAGGGCTCATGAGTACTGAATGAATAAATAAAAACATAGGAAAATGTCTTCAGATTGCACATGTGAGCCTCTACAACACTGGCTAAAAGCACACTGCTTCTAGAGGAGTAGCTATTTTATTTATTTATTTATTTATTTATTTATTTATTTATTTATTTATGATTTTATTTATTCATGAAAGACACAGAAAGAGAGGCAGAGACACAGCAGAGGGAAGAAAAGCAGGCTCCATGCAGGGAGCCCGATGTGGGATTCAATCCCGGGAACCCGGGATCACGCCCTGAGCCAAAGGCAGGCGCTCAACCGCTGAGCCACCCAGGAGTCCCTAGCTATTTTATTTATACAGAACTTTCTAAAACTGATGGCTAAATATGAAAGTAAAAAACCTCCAAAAGAACCTAGATCAAGGTCTTAAACAGGTATGCTCCACATAAAGCAAATTTTGTAGAAAACCCAGAATTTATGCTTTCTCCTAATTTTTTTTTAAGATTTTATTTATTTATTCATGAGAGACACAGAGAGAGAGAGGCAGAGACACAGGCAGAGGGAGAAGCAGGCTCCACGCAGGGAGCCCGATGCAGGACTCAATCCCGAGTCTCCAGGATCACACCCTGGGCTGAAGGCAGACGCTCAACCACTGAGCCATCCAGGCATCCCTCTCCTAAATTTTTAAAGATTTATTTTTATTTATTTATTTTTTTAAAAGATTTATTTATTGGGGCGCCTGGATGGCACCTCAAGTTTGTCTTTAATCATTAAAAAGTAAACACACTCTAGAATTCGGAAATCCAGACTAGCAATGCACGTACACCAGGGTGGACGGGAATTTGTGGCGAGTTTGCTGTGAGCTACCCGTGCGGGATACTGAGTCCTCCTAAGCTGGAGTCCGGGCAGTATAGTGTAGAGGCCACCAACCCGCCAAGGGGCTCATCCTCTCTTCAGAGCAGAAATGTTATGTCCTGGCTCCAGGAGGTGTGTAGGGGGCGCTTGAATGAGCCATTAATCTCTTCGGCAGACCTCTAAACTGGCCTATAGAAACCAACAGGTAAACTAGCATTTGTCCAGCATTGAGAAGCCACTTCAGTGGCTAGAAAGAAGGAATGTGTAAGCCAAATGAAACTCAAAAAAGGTAACAGTTTATTTTCCGAGCAGCTGACGCAGTATTGAATCAGGTTTTCACAAGTAAATAGGACAGTGTCTATCTGGTTACATCTCTGTTCCATGAATATCTATCTATAGGAACTGTAATAAATTTCTGAGGAGGCTAATGATTGGAAACTCTTAAGTAAAATTCTTCTGGCTCCTTTCTGAAAAAAGGATTGTGAGAACTTAAAAAAAAATGCTTTTCACTCAGGGGGAAAACCAACCTAGAATGCCTAAGTTTTGTTTTGAAGGAATGCACCTTTTTAGGACAAGTCTATAAAACATCTTTATTTGTTTGTTACATAGGATGTTTAAATATAACTTTGCTTTCAAGCTTCAAACTTTTTTTTTAAACCCCTGGTAAAATAGGACTTTTGGTTCACCTTAACAAAAACTGACCTAGGAAGAAACATTTTTAGCAAAATGTATTATAAAATTCACTAGAAAATACTGTCCTCTTTTTGCCAAAATGTTACATAAAATCCTTATTAAAAATACACACGTTACAAAAGAAAAAATTATGAAGATGCTAATACATAGTGCTTTGGATATGGACCAAGGGACCTGCATTCCGGGGAAAATACAGTTAAGTACACTAAATATTATGATGTCAACTTATAATAGTGCAAACCTGAATAAATTACATCCTGAAATGGGAAGGCATGCAAGTCATTTGCTGAGAATAGAACATAACGAAGCCAGAACAGGAAGCAATCACAACACTATTTAAAAATGTTTTCTTTTTTATTACATTAATTTTTTTCAAAAATACTTTTCTTTACAATAGAACTCCTAGAAAATATTTACAACCTTCCTCTAATAAAATATAACAGCAGTTAAATATATTTGAAAATAAGATGGGTTTTTCCATAAAATATATCTGTTAACTTTTTATATACAAGCTTTCTCAAAGAGGTCTAAATTCACTAATGAAAAACCATCTGATAGTAAACAGTAACGGTGTTGAAGACATTAATCTTTAGGAAGAGAAGTTCTTTGGGGTGGGGAGGGGTGAGGGAAGCAAAAACACAACACATACATGCAGGCGGAATCATTTCAGAAAAGAAATAAGTGCAATATTTTACCATGAAGTCAATTTTTTAAGTTGATATTGTCAAGAAATACTACTTCAGGAATTTGAACTGTCTCGTTAAGGAGGAGTTCTTTGGTTATTTCAAGTCAAAGATGCTTACATTATACTGCATGAAAAATCAAAATTAAATTGTGCACTACAGTTTTGCCTTGGCAACTCAGTTTATTTTTAATGTTTAAAAGTGGAACGGCTGGGCAAGTCTCCAAACACAGCAAGTACATTTGCTTTATAAACATGTTTCTGGGTGTTTGCTCCTTTGATAGATAAGCTTCCACAGACCTGATAGCAGAACCATTCCAGAATCACTCTCAGACGCCGGCATGCAGGGGGAGCAGTCACCGGGACAGACGCCATCAGCTGATCTTACGGAGTGGTTCTGGGGCAGTTCTGCCGCAAGGTGGACGCACACGGCCTCAGCAGTTCCAACTCCAAACGTGCGAGAGAATAACCTTGTCTAAAAGGGCAGCGAATAAAACCTTTCGTTTTGCCTATAAAAAAAGATCAACGAAACCTCCAAGACTCCCCCCCACCCCGTTTTTTTTTCTGAAAACCGAATGATGGAAGTGAAAAGAACCTTTATATTTATCTTCTGTCCGTGGCTTTCCTGAGATTCAGAGAACACTGCCTACGCAGGCCGCTCCTGCCGCGGGTGTGTGCTAAATGCTTCTGCCCGAGGCAAACTTAAAAGGTGCTCAGGTCCTGTCCTCAGGTTTGTGCTGACATTCTAATGTCAAGCTACGAATGAATATACCAGCAGAGAAGCCTGGCCTGGTGGGCCACATCTACACAAGCCGGGGAACCAGCCTACCTTGGGCGGGGGCAAGGCCTGGAAGCCCTTCTTCCCGAAGTCAGGCGCCATTAAGGCTCCAGGGGAAGCCGCCAGGGGCAGTCCCCTCTGCTGGGCTGTGTCCCAGGCTGAAGACACGTGCTCATTGGCCCTAACAGAGGGATGGGACAGACTGACTCAGCTCAAAAAAGCCTGAGCTAAATGCCATTTTTGAAGGATGACATGCGTATTACCTTTAGGTACAAACAGCAACCCTGCTACAAGGGACGGGAGGAAGCAGAGCAGAGTTATGTAGCTTGGAGAATTCTAGAAGTGCTTTGGTAAATGACTTGCATGAATACATTCATTGTTTGAATGCAAATATTGTAGCTAAAATGGTATCTGAAACCATTCTTGTAGGCCTTTAATGCTATCTCACTTGTATTTGCTACTAAATTTGTTAAGAAACAGTCCAGCAAAGGTGAGTTACAGCAAAATCCCAGTGAATGAGGTTTCACAGTACTTCCAAGTGGCACAAAGTAATTTTCAGAACTCCGTGGGCCATTAACAGTGTTGCAAAAAAGAACGTTCTTCCAGTCTAGGTTTTGGGTAAAAGAACACTTCTCGGTGTTCCAGAATGTGTGCCCCTTCAGCCACTCTCCCTAAACAGCCCCGGCAACTTGACAGTTGGGGTTATATTCCCCTAGACGGCTCTGCCGATCATAAATCAGAGCCAACTAGTACCCCAGGGAACACGGAAGAGGATGCACCTGCTTCATGAACCAGGTCCTCCATAAAGCATTGCCGAGGAGTAAAAGCCTGAAATATATGCAGTACTCCTGGAAACGGGCCAACGGTGATAGGCGAGGCAGGGAGAAAACTTATTTTCACATTTGGTCAACTTTTCAAATGGTGTATGTGCTAGAAGGAAAGCCGTGTAACGTAAGGGCTTGCTTGCTTTGCTCACTGGAAAGTTACTCCTTAGCACAGAATCTCCCGGCAGAGACTCTGAGTTCACTGCAAACTATAGAATGAGGTCAGAACAGAACAAAAATAACTCTTAGTGGGAAAAAGATGGCCTGAGGCCCCAACGCGAAGAGGGTAGCCTGCTTCACACACGCATACACATCCACACGTTCACGGCAAGCTTTGGGATAAAAGGCAGCAAGGATGGTTGACATCTGAAAGCAAAGGAACATTGAAGGTCAGGTTTATTCCCTGCCAGGAATGAGTTCGTGGGAATGTAGCCCAGATGAAACACCTCTTAAATAGAGTTGTGCCAATTATTTATTCCCTCCAACCTCCCATAGAAACATTTATTTTTAAATAAAAGGAAAAGAAACTGAAAAAAAAATTTTTCCCCCTAAACCTGAATGAAATGACCACTTTTTTTTAAACAGGTAGTTTAAAATGGTTACAAAACGAGCAGGGAGTCCAGGGTTCCTGATTAATGAAGACGGAGGCCGTGGGTGTTGGCCTTCTTCACGGGACAAGCTGGGTTTATAGTTCCGCGTCCCCTTGAAGCAAAACCGAATCTTGGTCATCCAAGAGGAGATCCGTGTCCACGACCTCGGCCTCTTCCATGACGCCTCCCAGCTGCTGGACAACGTCGCCATCGAGGATGTCCACGTCCTTGATGGGTTTGATCAGGCTCAGCTGGTCCAGAGGCAGCAGCCCCGGCGCCCCCGCGGGCCCCGTAGTCCTCTCAATGGTGGCGGCCATTTCGGCGGCAAAAGCTGCCTTCTGAGCCTTTTGCCTCTGCTGTTCCTCCTGCTGCCTGTGCGTTTTCATGTGGGCGTTTCGGCTTTTGATCTTGAAGAAGACTCTAAAAATGAAGAAAAGGAAGCATGTGAGACTCAGGCACTCTGAGTTCATGGAAATCCGGGCATCCTACGGGGTCTAATCTGGGTTGGGTGGCTCTGACAGAGTCCCCGGGTCACATAGGACCTCCTGCCCCTGTGACCCGTCACCTCTCCTCTCCAAGCATTACAAGGGAAAGGGGACGGGGACAGGAACAGCTATACAGTGTGTCTGGCTTCCTCTCTGTGACAATGGAGGATGAATTCTCAAAGGCCTTCCTGTCCACCCGTGGTCTGCAGCACACACCTTTCTCTTCTTTTAGCTTCCTCCTTTCTATCCTCATCACAAACCTGAGAATCCCTCAATCAAGCACTGAGCTCTGATAGTTCCCAAAATGGAACCCGTCACCTGTCTTTGGCTTCTATCCCTGTTTTCCCACAGTCAAATTTCTTAAAAACTCTTCACACTTGGCATATTCCCCCCTTTTCCTTTACCCTCTCCAACTGGATGCTTGTCCCCTCCACTGCTGCCTAGACCCTCTCCTCAAGGTCGCCAATAACTAACTCTCTGTGGCCAAATCCAATGCCCTTCATTCCATCTTCATTGTACCTGACTTCTGAGCTGCACCCACCATGCCTTTTCATCTAAGACCCCTTCTCGTTGGTCATCATATTATCATAATTTCCTACTTCTTTAGAACAAAATAGCTTTAGAACGAAATAGTAGTTCTCAGCTGTGGGTGATTTTGCCTCCCCGGGGACACCTGGTGAGGTCTGGAGACATTTCTGACTCACTACTCAAGGAGAGGATGGTATTCTCGAGTCTAGTGGCCAGACGCCAGGGACACGGCTACATATCCTAAAATGCGGAGGGCAGCCTGATAAGTCCCCAAACAAGGACTTATCAGACCCAAATGTCACTGCTGAGGTTGAGAAACTCTGGGATGAGGCGCCCGCAAACTATGGTCAGTGGACCAAATCCAGCCCACTGAATTTTTGTAAATAAAGTTTTACTGGAACACGGCCATGTCTATTTGTTTATGGACCGTCTTTGGTGGCTCTGCTCTGCAACGGCAGAGCTAAATAATTGTGACACAGATAGTATGGCCTGCAAAGCCTAAAATATTTCTCTCTGAACCTTTTTCAGAAACCATTTGCCCAGATGTGAGACTGTTTTTGGAGAGGGGGTGGCACAAATAACCTGCATTCGTTCCTGAGCTCGTAAAAGGAAAAAAAAAAAAAAACCCTCTCATTTCTAAGACAAGCAGAGTTGATGAATCACAATTGCACATATTGAAACTGTTTAATGTAATGAACATAATTTCAGCAGCTAAAATAGGCACTCTGCAAACATTCGCCTGTTATTCCTACTCCGGAAAACCACAGAAAATATTTCTATTTTCCTCAAAATCTTAACTAGAGTTATGGTATTAAAAGGTCCCAAGCAACATAAAAACAAGACAAGAAAAACACTTAATGGATGTCACTGAGAGACAGCCAGAAAGCTCCAAATGCTAATTTTTGTTTGTTAAAATGTTCTTTGTCTCCACCTGGTGGAATAAGGAGTTGTCGCCTGTTTGTAGGGAAGTGAGTGGAGGTGTTGGCTCCTCTCAGGGCATAGGTAGGAGATAAAAGTGGGGTCAGTCTGAAGATAGCTCATTACTTCAAGTCAGGAAGCCTAATGATCAATCTGGGGGCTCACTTTTCTGCGGTTAAGATGAAGATGATACCCTGTCCTGGCTTGAAGGGTATCAGAACACAGGGGAGCTGCACTAAAACCATCTCCCCCATCTCTGTGCACTTCAGATGCACGCTTCAGAGGAAAGATCGCTGCGCGGTGCAGCTCCCTATGGTGAGTGCCACCAAACAGACTTACGTTTACTCAGAGGCTGAGAGCGCTGGCCTGGGTCAGGCTGCAAGGCCTGAATCCTGACTCAGATGTGCCTCATTTTCTCTGCTTGTAAAAAAGAAGCTATAGGGGTGCCTGGGTGGTTCAGTCGGTTGAGCATCTGGCTTTGGCTCAGGTCATGATCCTGGGGGCCTGGGATCCAGCCCCACACGGGGCTCCCTGATCATCAGGGAGCTTGCTTCTCCCTCGCCTCCCTGCTCGTGCTCTCTTTCACTGTCTCTTTCAAATAAATAAATACAATCTTAAAAAAAAATAAGTTACTAAAAGTGGCTATGTTACTGTACTAAAGGTTAAATTAATATATGTAAAAATCCTTTATTTTTTTAAAGATTTTATTTATTTATTCATGAGAGACACGGGGAGGGGGGCAGAGACATAGGCAGAAGGAGAAATGGGCTCCACGCATTCACGGGACTCGATCCCGGGGCTCCAGGACCACTCCCTGGGCCAAAGGCAGGCGCGAAACCGCTGAGCTACCCAGGGATCCCTGAAAAAATCCTTTAAAACACTGCCAGGCAAATAGTACCTGATAAATAGCAGGAACTAGTAAATTGTCTGAAATATCCTAACGAGGGTGAGTATTCTAAGCAGAGGTCCCAGTTTGGCCTCATTTTAACAACTAGGGATGCTAAAGGAAGTCATTCATGACAACTCCTCCAAGTCAGGCAGACTCACTGAGAAGCGGAAGTCTACAGCGGATGCTGTGGGAGAGAACCCTGTGCATCTTTACCATCAATAATATATTTTTAGAAGATTTTATTTATTTATTTGAGAGAGAGCACCAGCAGGGGAGGGGCAGAGTGAGAGGGAGAAGCAGACTCCCCTCTGAGCAGGGAGTTTGATGTGGGGCTCAATCCCAGGACCCTGGTATCATGACCCAAGCCGAAGGCAGCCGCTTAACCTTCAAAGCCACCCAGGTGCCCCTCAATGTATTTTCTCCCTAAAACAAACAAACAAACAAACCAATAGGATGGAGCAGTGGTCAGGAGCCCGGGCTCTGCACTTGAACAGAGACTGGTCCAAATCTCAGCTCTGCTCTTATTGCGGGGTGTGCCCTGAGGCAAGTCATTTTAACGAACTTTCAATCTTTATTTGTACAACAAGGATAAAAATAGTCTCTGCATCACGTGGAGTTTCTGTGTGAGGGTTAAAATGAGCTCCTGCACATAAAACATGTAACAAAATGAGTGCTCAGCAAATGTGAGGTGTTACTATTACAGCCTACTGTCAGTTTTTCTCTCTCAGTTGTCTTGAATCATACTTGAAAGGGCAGGCATGACAAAGAGGCTTTATCTCATGAGTCATCCTGATCAATGGGCTGTGCCTGCGTGAAACATCCCAATGGAAAAGATGTGAGGTCCTATCTTAAGATGACAGCGAAGAGTATAGCAATGGGTTAGTGATGTCTGCCCCAGACACAGGAATGGGCTGGGAGTGGTAGGATAGTTCCTGATGGGTGTTTCAGAGCCATTCTCAAACCACTCAGCAGGGACGCAAGAGACAGCAACACTAGTGAATGTGGTTTGGGTGTGAAGAGATGAAGCGGGAATCAGAGTCCCACCCGCCATTTCTGAAGAAGAGTGAAGTTTTTGTTACTAGAGGTTTGCTCTGAAGATGTCTGTCCTTATGAGGCATTAGGATATCAGAACGACCATATTCTGAGTCAGAGACAAGGTCCACCCACCCTAAGGCACCGTGTTGACCGCAAGGATGATATGCGGGAGTATTTGGAGACACTGGGTTCTTTTTCTAGCTAAAGAAACCTCAGGCCATGTTGGCCTGGCCTCTACAGAGCAATTATTCATCACAAAAACTTAGATTTAGTCCCTGATCCAATTGCACCTACTTGCCACACTCCTTGCAGGGGAAGATGGTAGTGGGGTCTGTCTCACCGCTGGTGGTGCTGTGAGAGGGTGAGCTCTTCACTGAGCAGTACCCACTCTGGGCGTTGCCCGGCTTCTGCTTCCCAGAGGGGATGGCACCTCGGGCTTTGGTCACCTGGTTGGTGCCACCATGGATGCGGGCATGGCCATTCAGTGCCTGTCGGGAGCTGAACACCTGGGGAAGAAAGGGAGTGACATGACATCTACAGTCCTGAAAAGGAAATTAGGGTTATTAGTTACTCAGTGGTGAAACACATGATACTTGAAACAGTGTCTAATGACGACAGGGTATGCGGTTCTCATGTAAGCAAACTTTGGATATATGCACAAAAAGTCAAGGTCAAACACTACAGCTACAAACACTGTGCCCGTAAAAAAACACATTGTCGTTACAATCTGAAGACAAGAAGAGGTGCGGTGCAGTATGAAGGACAGAGCTACCGTCCAGAGGGGGGCCAGCACCTCTGTCTCAAAGGGAAGGCTGCTGGGCCATTTCCCCTCTGTACACCTGATTTTTTTTTCATCTGTAAGATGGGGGAGTTGACCAGCTTTCCATTTTTTTTTTTTTAAATCGGCAATTATCTCTCCTCCCTCCCTCTTTTCTTTTCTCCTTTCTTTCATTTACTTCAACAAAACAAAACAAAAACAAATCATGTCTTGCTCAAAAGCTGGAAGTTAAAAGCAGAGGTGCTCTGGCTGAAATAGAGCCCGCACCCCAAAAGTGAGCCTCTTGGCTCAGCTCTATCTCCCCCCCCCATGGAAATCCCTTAGAGCCCCTAGAACAAAGTTGGAGAGACACTGGATTAGCTGCTCTGATAAATTCTGTACGTTATGGCCAAGCCTCAATTAGTGGCCAATTGTGGATGCAATGTTTCAGACTCCCAAGTTTTACTGCAGGTTGATAAAAAGAGGAAGGATCTGGACAGTGTTTTGAAGTGTGCCATAGAGCAAGCTCTCCCAACCTCAGTACTACTGACATTTGGGGCTAGACAGTTTTTGTTGCTGTGTTAAATAGGACATTTTGCAGCATCCCTGACCTCTACCCAGGAGAAGCCAACAGCACCTCTCCAGATTTATCGTAAATGTTGCCAGACATTGCCAAATGTTCTTGGGGAACAAAAATCATTCTCAGTTGAGTGCCACTACTGTAAAGAGATGCAATCCACTCCCCTGAATTCGAGGAGCCCCAACTTCCATCTTGTTAAACACATCAGCTAACAGGCATACCCACTGAGCTGTCGGTGGTTTGCTCTATGTGAAGTTCATGAGCTCTGTTTATGGTCTTACCAGAAAAAAAAAATTTATGGCTGATTTAGCAACCAAAGCCTCCAGGGTGAGGCAAGGAATAAAACCAACATGCTTTTTCCCTGTGAATTTTAAAAATCATTAAAAAGATCCAGTTTGCTGAGCATTTCTGATTGGGAAAAGTGAAAGATGACTTGACTTTCCCCTCAGTCAAGAATTTACTGTACACCAAAACTATGAATTGACAAGACAGTGAATTTCTAAACAAATTCATCCAGAAATACTGTCATTTAAAGTCACATCTTAAATGTGAGTGAACGGAAGCGCTCTATACAAAATGGAAATGATGTGGTGATGCTTCCAGGTCATTAAACATCAAAGAGACAAGCTAGCAATTTCTTATGTTCTCTTCAAAGCTAATGCAAAATGTATATATCTTTTTTCCTACTTCTTCATTTTCTTCTCAAACATAAATCAAGTGAATTTTTGCTTTAGTATCTAAATATTTTAAAGACTACTGCTTTCTCCATCTAAGTGACAGACTCATCAAGCAGCATTCAATACACTCTGGAAAACAGTATTGTCCTGGATAATAATGTACAAGCAGAGATGAACATCAGCTTGGAGAACACAGGGCTTCTGGTGAAGGAGGAACATTTTCATTTTCTGAGTAATACCTCTAGAACTCACCTGTACAGGTGTGCCTGGCTTTAAGAAATCTGATTCAGGAAAAGTTTAATAATTCAGGCTAGTGGAGGACTGGTGAGGGACTGAAAAGTCTAAAGTTAGCAACTTAAAAAAAAATATATATCCTTTAAAATACACTGGGAGCCTTAGGCCAGGCTAGTGCAGACTCTGTAGGGCCTTCCTTAGTGCTAAGAATGATGAAATGGTGAATTTGTTTTATTTTAGCTAAATGATATTTCTTTCTTTTTTTTTTTTTTTTAAGATTTTATTTATTTACTCATGAGAGACACAGAGAGAGGCAGAGACATAGGCTGAGGGAGAAGAAGCAGGCCCTGATGTGGGACTCGATCTCAGGACCCCAGGGTCATACCCTGAGCCAAAGGCAGACCGACTCTCAACCAATGAGCCAACCAGGTGCTCCTCTAAATGATATTTCCAATGTACTTGAAAAGTACTAGGTTAAATAATCATAGACACCCTTTCGGTCTGTTTACATGATTAATTTGCTTAGTAAAATATTTTTGGTTCTCCCCCAAAGAGTACACAGGTACACTTTAGCTACACCGTTGCACTGACTTTCTCAAATTTCAAATTAATGACATTTGAATGAATAATACTGCAAACGTTCCAGACGGGTCAGATGGCCAGGAATGGGGATAATTCGTTATAAAAAGGTAAGCCTCCTCTGTGGGCTCCCCTGGGGCATTTACATGCATACTTACAGGGCCTGACCTCGAGTCACATGGCCCAGGGGAGTGGAGAGGCACCAAGAAACATGGGGTGTTAAGTCTTGGAGGCCAAGGCTCACTGCAGAACCATGCATTGCAGCGCTGAAGGGCTCTGGATCACATTCGTCCTGCAGGCAGGGACCTTCACTGTGGCCCCTGAGCATGCAGCACAGCAACATCTCCCCACTAGAAAAAGAGCCCATGGCAACGTGGAACCCTCTCTGTGAAGCTTTCCTTGCCAGAAGTGCACTGTTTTTAAAATGCACTGTCCTTAAAGCCAGACACCGCTAATTGCCCTCCTAGTCCCAGGTCCCCAGAGGATGATGCAGAGACACTTACAGCGCCACAGTTGGGCATCTCACAGATGAAGGAGCCAGAGGGCTGGCCGAGGGCCTGCAGGGGCGGCCCCTCCGCGGGAGCTAGCACAGGGCCTGGTGGTGGCTCAGGAGACTTGGGCACTTCACTCTCCTCTTCTCTTGTGGATTTCCTATCTTCCTCTGGGTCCTCCTCCTCCTCCTCTAACTCTTCCTCTTCTTCACTTGTCTGGCGGTAAGGCAATAAAAGCAAAAGAGGGGACATCACCCAAATGGCATTTTTAGTGATAAACAGTCATGGGCCAGAAGAGGAGAGAGGGGCTGAACACAGTGGCGGTGGAGGGCGGGGGGTGTCTCTCTGCCTGAAGAACGGTGACAGAGCCCCCTGGGAAGGGCCTACTGTCTCTACCAGGTCGATCATAGGACGCCTGGGGGCTTTGAGGTCCAGGAAGTCCCCCTGCTCCACTTTGGGTCCCCTCACCCACTTATATAAAAATATGCTAAGGCAGAGAGGAGAGATTTCTGTGTGTAGAATTTCTCCCCCTTCTTCAAGACCAGCAGGCCTTGAAACGGATTAAAACTCGCTTGTGAGCAGCCCTGTCTCCCCAGAGCAGTGAGGAGGGTTTTCAAGCACGCAGTGATACTGTGGAAACCCCTCTGGAGAGAGACTAAAGACCCATAAAATGATTTGTTTACAGGCCTTATGATACATTTCCATGCGAGATGCCCTACATGTCTGATTTGACCCACGGCCTGTGGATAACATGTAACCCACAGTGCTCTGATGGGCTCCTCCTTGCTCTTGTCAAAATAGAATCCAAGAGTGAATGGCAGTGACTTTTAGGAGAGAAGAGAGGAAGGGACGTCCCTCTACCCTGCTTTCTTTTTTTCTTTCTTTTTGAACTTTCATTATGCGCTTGGAGAAATGTCTTTCAGAGTCATTCTATGAAAAAGCACATGAAAAATATTACTCGCTGCTACTGGGTCCCTTCCCCCTTTTCCAGAACAGCAAACAGGTAGAGAACACAGCAGGAAGTCCTGCCTTCCCCAGAATTAACAAGGTAGTAAGTCCTTGGAGCAGCCTGGTGTCCTACTGTGGGAGGGCTGAAATGGAGGCCAGAAATGCAGGAGGCCCTCCTCCTACTTCTTGTTTAACTACATTACTCTGCTCTCTCTGTCTTCAAAGAGGGAGGCTGGCTCCTCCAGGCTGAGAAAGGACTGAGGCTCAGGGAGAGGGAGTTCTCGGTTATGTCAATCTTACTCCAGTTTCTGTTGCACAGCACTTCACAGTTTACAAAGTGTTTTCAAGTTTGCTGTTTTACCCAACCAGCTGGAAACATCCCCCCATTTTACAGATGAGGAAACAAAAGGCATGTCCTGCTGCCTCCAACCCTCACAGGTCAGTTGTATCTGCTAGGCTCTGCCTAAAGCACATGGGCTCCAGTCTGGTTTATCCCAGAGAGTGATGTAACCCTGGGGGAACCTACGATTCTTAGAACTCAGAAGCGAAAATTCCCGAAAAGGATGAAGATTTCTAAGAGTAGAGCAATACCCTGGGATTCAGAAACCACAGATTTCTCTCTCCAGTTTGGATTGGGGGTGGGGGAAAGACAATGCCAGTAAACATGGGGCGTTGAACACTCTGGCACTGTTCCACCGGGGTCTGCATTTAATATCATATATATGCATATTTGAGATGCTGCAGCAACAGGGTGTACTTAAGAAATGGCTTCAGTTTCCAGTGGGTTAGTTATGATTAACTAGTAATGATTACATTTGCTGAAAAGACTTCAATGAGTACAGATGTTGGCCTACTTCATTTCACAGAGTGATTCATGATATATGAGTTGAAGGTCTCCTATGACTTCAACTATAGTTGAAGGTCTCTTATGAAGGTCTCTTATGACACGGGTTGATTTAACTTAAATAGTCTGATTCCCATGTGAATCCATCATCTTTGAACCTCAAGGAGTTTCAGGTAAAACCACGTTATGTCGAACTCCCAACGGTTCACTCCATTCCTTTATAGAACTGGAACTTTGTGAACTCAAATATCGGCAGGCCATGGCCTCTAGCTAGGCACTTAAAATAGATTACACAATAACTTTTAATGACAATGGCATTTGTTATAGTGCTTGTTATAATTACAATTTTCTCACAATGACTTTTTTTTTTTTTGCTTAAAAACTCTTAGAGATATTCCATATAGCCACAAAATTACAGATTAAATTATACTGTACTGTGATTATGAATGTCTCTGGAATTTAGATAGGTTTTATTTCAACTGGCAATCTATCTATACACGTTCACAAAATGATTTATCATCAAGCCATATGGCTTACCAAAGTGACTAAGAGATACGAAGATAGGAGGACAAAAATCCTAACATGTACAACTTTGTATCAACAAGTTGGCCATTTCATGATGTATTGTGAAATAAAACGTTAAATAATATCCCAAAATTGGTAGAAGGTGGGTAAATGCAAGATGTGGAGATGGTGATATATTTAACATGGTGCTTAAAACTTTGAGTGTCTGCAGTAAGAGTGTCTTGAGGAGGATAATTTCTTATTTCTCAGGCATGCAAATGGAATTCGCATTATGAGACACTTGTAAGTTAAAATACAAATGCTTGACAGCCCAAATTTACTCAGAGACACAAATCTGAGTGTCACAGTTACTGATGATGATGGTGATGGGGATGAAAACATGTTGAATGCCTGCTATAAATCAGGCACCACACACATACACACATAACGTGTGCACACATACATATACACAAAATTTCTGGTGTGCATGATAACCCTGTACAAATTTTCCTTTTTTAAACAAATGAGGAAATTGGCCAAAGAACAATTTTCCCCAAGGTCACATAGCTGGTAAAGAAGTTGGATTGAGATTGAAACCTAAACTATGTGATTTCAAAACTTTGGCCTTCTCCATTTATTGGGCCCGTAGCAAAAGTCCACAGGGGAACAGGTGTCCATCTGCACACAGTTTAGATTTCCAGCCCAAACATGGAGATCCTAAACCCCTCAAAACCATTGGAAACAGCTACCTATAAATGTCAAAGGGTCGCAGGAGATTTTCCAAGCACCCCGTCAGTAGACCATGTTGTAGTAACTTAGGTGTTCAGATCACGAGTGAGCTTTGCCCTTGGGAGTCCTGACTGCTGTCTTCCAAAGTCAGTTGTTTTCTCACTTAATTTCTTGAATTGTGCTGAATTTACAAGCAGATTCACAGATTGGCCCTGATTGGGAGTATGAACTTGGGCAGGAGACAGGAAGGTGTGATCAGCACTCTCTGCCTCCATGTCCTTAATAGAGCTCACCCAGTCCCCTCCTTTTGCCTCCAAGGTGGTAGGGTCTGTTGTGGCCTCAGGCCAGAAGTCTACTCAGCGGGGTAAGCTACTGTGTTATGTTGGCCTTCTGACTACCTAAAGAGCAGCCATTCCTCCCAAACTCTCCTTTCCCTTCTCCCCATAGAAGTCCCTGAACTACCTGAGTGTGTTCCATCATATTCCATCAGGAATGAAATACTGAGGACCTATGATCAGGAAGCTATCCCAGGTGTCCAGGCAGGCCAAGAAGACAAAGGGCAGGACCCTGGTGGCAGGACTCAGGACTATGCCTTCTGCACCCTCCTCATTTCTTGCATGATCCCAATTTTTCATCTCTACTTTGCAAACTTTCCTTAGAAGACTGACTGTGCCTTCACAGTGACTGAAAGGGAGCTGTGAGCTACCATGTTAATGCTGGCCTTAAATCGAGACTTTTTTTTTTTTGGTGGGCCTGAGTCATCTTTGCACACAGCTTTTTGTTTTCCTTAAGGTAACAAAGGTGGGGATGCTCCTGATCCAGCTTAATGCTGGCACCTGGCAAATAAGCCCAAGAAGGTGTGGTCTCTTGGGCATCATCTTAAACTCTCCTCCTCAGTCTGAGGCTACATGCTGGCCTGGGCCTTTCTGCACCATTTCCAGAGCGCTAGTGGCCCACAATGGCACCTCTTCCTCAGATGGTAACAACTTCCTTAGCAGCAATCCCCTGCTCTGAATCCCTCTGTTCACCCCAACTCCCTGTAGTGAGTTCAGAGAGGGACCGTTGCTATGGTCCACAGTGACTCCTATCTGGGAATGACGTTCATTCAATTCGTTCAACAAATATTTAGAGTAGCCATATGATGCCAGGAACTCCTCTAGGCACTTGGTAACACACAACTGGAGAGACATAATTTTGCCTTAGGAAACCATATCCTCTGATTTTGCCTTCTTCCAAAACAGGACTCTGACAGAGCCCAGAATACTTCAGAACTGAAAGGGACTTTCCAAATCATCTAAACCATCTGCTCCATTTTATAGGTCAGGAGGGTTAGGAGCCAGGTCCCCGATCGGCAAGGGCAGGATTCTTCATGCTTCCTTGTTTGCTGTCTAGGCCACTCATTTGTAAAGTAATGCTCTGCGTGACCTTAGGTACCCCTTTCTTTCCCTCTTTGGGTCTCAAAGCTCTGCCTGTAGAATGGTGGAGCTGGATGAGAGAGGCTGGCCCTATCCAAGCCCTTCTGGTTCTTGTCTTACTTTGCTTGCACACTCTTGGAATTCATGCTAAAGCTTCTATTTGTGTATGCCACTTCTTCCCAACTTCAGTGTATGCTCCTGGTGTGTGTGTGATGACAGAGGCCAGTTAACATCCTTGGGTCACCCGTAGCACCACATACATATCGTTGTTTACATTGTGGGAATTCAACTGCTTTCAGCTGATTGAACCAGAAGAGGCCACATTGCTTTTTTAAACATCAGACCACAGGTGAGAGCAATGCTATACAGTTCTGAGACAACACTGCTTCAACCACTCAAACAAAAGCCCTGGTCATGTGAAACCGTGAACACAGAACACCATTATCTTGGATACGGATGCTGATTTCTTCTTGATATCTGGTCTGAACATAAATTCAAATATGTGTGTATATTTCATAGCTAGGATCATTCTTAGGTAGGAACTTGGACCTTGGGGCATTAATGAGTCCAAGTTTTTATACTTCTCTAAAAGAATTTGCATTTGACTGCTCTTAAGTATCACACAGGGAATCAGCCAACATGCTCACCAGCCATTTGACCTGGCTAAGTTATCTAGGCTCTGTGCCTCAGCTCCCTACCCGACAGATTGGCTATGAGGATTAAATGAGTCAGTATCCATAAAGGGCTTAGCACAATGCCCGATACATAGAAAGTGCCATTTAAGTGTCTGTTAAAGAAAATAAGCCACGAATGTGCCAGCACTTACAACTGGGGCATGATTGGGAATGAAAGTATAATCACAGATATTCACAACAACCATGAATTCCAAACACTTTCCCCAATGGTGACAGCCTGGAGTTTACTAATCTGTTGTAAGACATGCCATTTTCACACACCCATGCATGACAGATAATGTTTTCCACAATGTGTGATTTCCCCTGGCTATGGATGCAGAAAAAAAGAGTTAACCATAAGGACAAAAGTGATAGTAATTACTGAAGCCATGCATTAGGAGTTCAGAGACGATTTCAAAGTCTTTAAGTCTTTAGTGTATTATGTCTTTAGTGTATACTTAATACACAGACAACTTTGGATCATCTGCCACTGAAGGAAATCAGTCGAGGATAAATAGTGATTAAGGATTAGAATAACACACACACACTCCTAACTATTCCTCAATAATTGAGAATTCCTGGCACTATCTAGAGGCCAGAGCTCCTCCTTGGTTGTGCTTAAAGGATGCTGTGGTAAAATCCGAGGGCTCTGGTTCTCTGGTTAGCAGCACCTCTGATGTGGTGGATCAGGGAAGATATCCTGGGCTGTCAAAGGCACCCACTTATAAGGCATCGAGTCAAGGCTGGGACTACTCTGGGTTCACTCCCTTGACCCTGCCTGCCTTGAAAGAAAGCTAGGCCAGTCCTCATCCACTTAACTGACCACTAAGGTATGGGGCAAACCCAGAACCACCTTCCTTCTGCATTTCTGTGCCAGGAAGTCGAGGCCTGAATCCCACAAGGGAGTGGGCCTGTCACCCGCTCACTGTCGTCACCTCAGTAAAGCTGAGCCAAACACCAGCCA
Organism: Canis lupus baileyi; assembly: GCF_048164855.1. Taxonomy (NCBI): domain Eukaryota; kingdom Metazoa; phylum Chordata; class Mammalia; order Carnivora; family Canidae; genus Canis; species Canis lupus. Next base: position 61,709,260 of record NC_132844.1, on the reverse strand, counting down.
CTTACTAACCTGGGTGTGGGGCGGGAGCGGGGCCCGCATAAGCAGCGACTGAGCAGCTTCACTCACCACAGAATCATCGATTTCTGCGAGGCGTGTCCGGTGTTTCCGCCCCAAGCGCATTATCTTTTTCCACGTGTAGTAGTACTCCACACACTGAGCCACTGTCTTAGACTTCACCTGCCGGGAAAGCCATCTCTAGATCAGCTCGGCAGCACACAGCGCATATCAAGCCGCAGGCTTTTGTGAAAAGTTAATTTTGTAATAGGTACTAGATGTTTGCAATTCAATAAAGAAATGTAGATAGTGAAAAACCTCCTTCTGGGCCTGGTCTCCCTCCATGTAGTTCTCACCTCCCACCCCTGTCACACAGCTAGCCCCTCTTCTTAATTTCTTCGGTATCATTCCAGAATCTCTTTGTGCATATACCAAAGAACAAGAAAGCGTATTTCTTCTCACAAAAGGTGGCATGCTGTCTATGCTGTTTTGCAACTTGATTTTTCTAACAATATAGCCTGAAGATTTTTTTTTCATGTCGGCCCATAGAGAGCTCATTCTTTTTTTTTAACCCATAAAGCAGCATGCTTTTTCATTTAATTCGCTTGAGCGTACGTGGCTCTCTGGCTAGTTGACCTTCAAAATCTATTTATGAAAAATGTGCCTTAGTAATCGAACAGGAATGTAAGGCAAAAGTTATGACGACAAGAGCTTAGTTTCTGCAGGAAACAAACCTTGCCCTGACCTCCCTCAAGGGGGCAAAGGTACATGTGTTCTAAAGAGAAAAAAAAAATGCTGTTGTGTAGTTCCTGTATCTCCAAGCTCAAGGGGGGGTTCAATAATGTGGCTTTTCTGGAGGCAGATAAATGGCTGGCCATACTTCTGGAGGTGGGGAACCAGCCACCCAAACCGTGAGAGATGAGGGGCAACACCAGAAGTCCTGTCTTCCTGAAGATGCCTCCTTCACATCACTCTATACCTTGAATTGCTACATTAGAGCTGCTCAGGGAGTGGGGACATTGTCTTGGAGAGTGCCTGTTGAAAAAGCCATGTCGCCTGGCAAGCACCATACATGACACAACACATGATTGGTCAACAAGGTGTAGCCCTGCAAGGTGTGGGGAGGGCCTCTGACAGGTCAGGAGGTTTCCTTTTGAGGTCCCCTCTCAAAAAAGAGGAGAGTATGGAAGCTGCTGAGCTTACGGGGGCAGCAAAGAGTGTGGTGGCCTCCAAGGTAGGGTAAGGCAGGGGTGAATACAGATCTGCAGAGAGGCAGGTGGGAGAGAAGAGTCTGCCTGTTTTGATTCTTGTCCCTCAGGAAGGCCCTAGATTAGGGACAGGAGATAGACACCCACTGGGTGGCACTGGCTTGACCCAGCCCAGAGCCAGTGGGAGCTGTTACCTGAAAGCTCTGTTCTCTGTGAACTTGAACATTTTAATGACTTTAATAACACAATATGGCTCCATTGTTCACGGACTTTCTGAAACACTCTTGGAATCATTTTAACTTTTAGCCTGAACCACCTCTTAGCCAATTAAGGCCTATGAAGTTCATTATCTGCTATAGAAGTGCGATTTTGTGTAGAAGAATTCTATTTTGTTGTGAGATGCTGTATATACAAAATATTGTTTTTATTACTACTGTCATCATGATTACAGGTCCAACACCAGAAACTCTGCTACTGGCTAGGGGGAAGGCACACATCTTCCCTTATCCAATGTCTCAGAAAAAAATGGTCAAAACACGATAAATCTGTCAAATATACATGAAATAAGTTATGTAAATGGTAAACCAACAGGCCCAGTTCTATTTATTCTGATAGATTATAAATTACATGTATTTATTAAAATAAATATATAACCCCCTACCACTGTGTCCAAATAATCTAGGTTCTCCTTCTTCAGTATATCCCGAAACTGGAACAACCCTAACATCCTCCATCAGAGAGAGGCGGGAGACATCCTTTTTGTGAGAGTGTTCAACAAGTATCAAATATTTCTGTTATGTCTTTAGATATAGAAGTTCCCAACTTCAATTTTAAGTGAGTGACTGGAAAAAGCATGCTTACCATCTTCTGTACAAAAATAAAGTCTTTGCTGTAAGTGGCTAGTGCTTTATTAAACAGTTTTCTTTCGAGGGAGGTCCACTTGTCCGAACCTACAACAGAACAGAAACATCATAAGAACACACAAAGTTCTCCCTACTTTTAGGTGCTGGTTTACTTAGTTATATTACAAAACACGACTGTTTAGAAGTGATATAATCCATATCCAACTCTTGTTTGAACAAAAAGCCAACATAGTGTAATGGTTAGCAACCCTGATGCCTGGGTTCAAAATCCCAGCTATGTAAACTTGACGTTGGCAAGTTACTGAACCCAAGACTCAGTCTGGTTACCTACAAATGGGAATAATTCTAATTGTCCTTAGCTTTTGTGATTTTTGCAAAGGTGAAGGAAGATAACGCACCACAAGTGCTTAGTTTAGTAACTGGAAGGCAGTGAGTGCTCAACAAATTGTAATTCTGCTGTTCAAGACTGCAAGTGTTCATGTAGTAAGTGCTCCTCAAGATGTGGCAGCTTCGGCAATCTCCACCCTCAAGATGCTCACCATCTAGTGGGGAGAAAAATCAGGAGCCCATGGTGTTCAGGGTAATGGCTGCAATGATGAGGTGGAGGGCATGTGCCAATGGGGCACAGAGAAGCAGCCTCATGCTCAGGTTAGGGTCAGGCTTCCAGGTAGAGAAAAATACCTGAGCTGAGTTTTAAAGGACACACAGAAGCAGTTCAGGCAAGAAGGAGATGGAAAAGAATTCTGGGGAGAAAAAGTGGCTGAGACAAAAGTGAGAGGCAAGAACAAGATGATGCATTCATTCATTCAGCAGGTATTTATTAGGTGTCTACTACATGCAAGACACTGTGCTAGGAAAAAAACCCACCAAACCCAAGCATTTCTAAGTGCTTACTATGTGCCAGATTCTAAGTACTTGACGGGTATTAGTCATTTGGCTCTACCAATAACCCTGGTAAGATTGGCATTACTGTTACCCATTTTACAGATGAGGAAATGGAGGTGTTCAGAGAAGGAGCAGTAGTCCAGTACAGTTTATCTAATAAACTCCTGGCAAGCAGATGAGGCTGGAGAGGGGAGTGGGGCCATCCCCTTGATAGATCTGCAGACTGGTGAGGAAGAAGCCCAGAAATCCTGGGTTGGTGCATCTGCCTTGGTGGCTAAACTTGATTTTCACATTTTTTTAACCTCCATAAATGAGAAAGCATGATATGCAGATCATCATATGGGTGATCTTGGCCTGTTCGGGGTAAGAAATAAAGCTTACTTCTAAGATAAGTCCTATTTCTAGGGGCTCCAGGGAAGGCTCAATTCCTGTGGCTGTTTGCAGAAAACTCTGCCTCATTTTTCTGGTTGAGTTCTCCACATCTGATTCTTTGGATACATGGTTGGCCCTCTGACATTCCTCCACGTCTCAGAGCTATAATCCACCAACCATAGTACTTGCCTTCCTCACCAGGATAAGCCCAGAATTTTCCTGGTTGACTGTTGAAGATGAACATACAGGAAACCTGAACTGTTTCTCCCCTTGGAAGATTCAGCCAAAATTAGTGACTCAGGTTCCTTGAGAGAATATGTGAGTGTGATATAAACTCAGATTTCTGAAATAAACACTTTCTCCGTGTGACGGAGCGATGGGTCCCCAGACCAATATGCTCTGCAGAGTTGTACTGGTTCAGACCTCCAAAGCACAGGGCCACCACCACCTGATTTATTTGGTTTGTAAGTTTATCTGTTTATTTCCAGAAGGAAAGTGGCTTTCTGATCAATTCTCAGCAGAAAGAAGCATCTTCCACAGGTTCTGGAGATTGGGACATCTCTGGCTGTGTAACCATCACAATAGGGAGAAGAGAGGCTGGGTGAATTAAGCAGCTTTGCTGAAGTGGACATAAGCAGAGGAGGTCAGTGGGATTTGGGTTTCTAGAATGGTCCCATCAGTGTTCCTCAAATTCTGTCTAATATTCAAGGCCTTGGGGTCCCAGCAAGCATATGTTCCCGTTGCTCAGGAGCAGAGGTAGAAAGAGACGGAAAGGATTACCAACAATTTAGTTGAAGGACCAAAGAGCAGCCATGGTTTCCTTTAGGTATCCATCAAAATAGCAAAGAGGTAAGAGGAATCAGAAATATAATGGTGGTGGGGACGCCTGGGTGGCTCAGTGGTTGAGGGTCTGCCTTTGGCTCAGGGCATGAACCCAGAGTCCTGGGATCAAGCTCTGCATCTAGCTCTTGGCAGGGAGCCTGCTTCTCCATCTGCCTATGTCTCTGCCTCTCTCTCTCTGTGTCTCTCATGAATAAAAAAAATCTTAAAAAAAGAAATATAATGGTGGAAGAGGATCATGATGGGGATATGTCACATCAGGTGAATCCCTGGTCAAGCTACCCTGCTGCAGGTCCAAAGCCCATGCAGCTCTGGGTTGCATCTCAGGTGGGGAATTAGGGGACATTTTGCTGATGGAAACACCCAACTAGATCAATGAGAATCCATTCCTCTGTCAGCCAGACAATACGTTTCCTAAGTTAGAGTGGAGCTCTGGGACCTGGTGAGACACTAACAGGGCCATGCAGCCTTCTCAGGCCAGCACATAGTCTCTCTGGTGTGGATACACTTGCTTCCACCACATGCCAGGAGAGGAGTCGTCATCTGCTTACTGCCCAAGAAGCAGTGTTAAAACACCCAAGTCTACTTTTAAGAAAGGGTCCCTTCATGCCTCTAGATGGCTTGCTAGCTGCAACCCCATTGGATGTGAAGGAGCTTCCTGGACCATCTGTTATGGGCGACCCCAAGCCTCATGGGGGAAGGGAATTCCTCCTGACTCCTCGGTGGTTTTTAGGGCTGCTTCTCTGTGATGGGGTCTTCGGTCTCCCCATCTGAGAGCATTCATTCTGAACCACCGGTCCTGGATTAGAACGGGCTGCATTTTCCTGCTCTGAGGGTTTGCAGGGGCCACAGCAGGGGCATGTGCTCAGAGAGTAAAAGATGGCTCTTCTATGTAGTCCTGTGGGTTGCGCTTTAGTGCACAAGATAGTACTGTGTACACGTATCTGTCCAACAAGGGCGTCTATGAAGTGAGAGGCAGAGTCAAGCAAATCCATTCTTACGCTCACATTAGAGCAGGGTCCATCTTCCTGACCTCCTGGTCATGAGATTGCCCAAGGGGGTGAGAATCCACCCTTGGGCTCCTGGGCTGAATTTCCAGGCCCAAGCCTAGAAACACCTGAATGTGCTTTTCCCAGATAAAGTCACTGTGCTGTGAAAAAAGGGGTGACTTCAGTCAAGAGACTACAATCTGCAAATCCAGTTCTGCCACAGGAATCATCCTGTGGTCTCAGGCAAATGTATTCCACTTCTCTGGCTCTCAGTTTCCTCTTCTCTGACAGACAGCAGCCTTTGATCCTAGGTAGGTGCACAACGAATGTCACTGGCCACTTGCGGAAGGGATTCCAAGTCAGCCCACATCTATGGGATACACACTATCCTCTGCTGACGTGCATTCATGGCACTGGTATTCCTTGTTCTGCATGGGTCCAATCCCACAGCCTTACTCCTGGCTGCTGGTCGCCCCCCTTCTTCTACTGTATCCCCGAAATTCCTTCTGTAATCCCGTGAAGCAAAGGCTCAGGAATCTCATTCCTAGAAGGCTCTGTCAGGAGCACTTTCTTCATTTGTAGACACAGTTCTAAGCCAGCCCTTCCTGGATTCTGTGCCTTGGATCAAGTCCAAGATAAAATGCAAAACCGAGGCAAGGGGCTGCCTCTAACCCTCCCCTTGCTCTGCCCTTTCTTCCTCTCCAGGATCCCTGCTGTCCACTCAGCAGGCACGCAGGGTTAGTGGGCTGACATTCCCCCAGTGCTCATTTGTCCTACCTGGGGATTCCTGGCTATTGGGCTGTTATCAGCAGGGGCCCCTAACAAGCCGATTAAGGCTAATTACAAAGGGCCTAATTAACTGAGGAAACTGGTGCTGGAACAGTATCCAGAGGAAAAATGTTCTGAGCTTTGGTTGCTGGGAAACAGGCTCTGGACTGTGGCTAAATTTGGGGCGATCTATAGCGAACCCAGGCAATTAAAAAGAGACATGGAGCGGTGAGAGAATTGGGCTCAGGATCTTTTACAGAGGGCCCTTCCGTCGTCCTCTCAAGACTGAAAAAACTTTTGTGATGGTGCTGTTATCGCACATACACAAGGAAGATACATTCACTACGGGAAAAGGGGGACTGTTTTTAAATCAGATCTTTGCTTCTGTGAAAGGTTTTCCACAGTGGGTAAAGGCTGAATAATTTTTTTAGGAGTAGAGGGAGAAGTTGGTTGCTGCCAAAGATCCCCCTGGAGGCAAAAGGAAGGGAGGCCTCCATCTGAATCCAGGCCTCGAGCCTCGAGCTCGTCCAAGGACCCTTTCTTTACCAGTGTTGTGTCAGGCAAAGCCAGAGAGTAAGCATTAACTCAGGTCCTGCCCTTGAGGTGACTACTCTCCAGCCAGAGACATGAACTAAGAATGCCTGGAAAATGACATCACAGCTGTGTTTCTTGCAAAGTATTCTCTTGAGTACGTAGTTCTGTCTCCTCGTCAAACAGGACAGCTTCCAAGACAGAGAACAAGACTTCGCTAACCGATTGTGTATTTCCTCCAGGAATCCTGCAAGTCCAGAGTCAGGTCAGGGTTTGGGACCCAGGAAGAGCCTGGACTAGGCTGCGAGCCAGACAGTGGCCTCTGCTGCACCCTTGCCAGGAAGCATAAGGCCAGTGTCCGCACCCATCTGCAGGAATGACCAGTTCGATGGAAAAACCAAGAATGTGCAAGCTGCTTAATTATAACCAGGCGTCCTCTCACCCTAACTCCCCCATGCTCAGGCCTTCTACACCCAACCAACTACTAGCTGGGAGCCTCTGCAAACTGCTACCCACACATGGGCGGAGGGTGCTCAGAAAGGGCTGGACTGTGTGGATTAGCACACTGGGGGCCACTGCAATGATACCTTCCTTTCTCCGAGGATCTTGTACAGGCCTCCTCTAGCCTTGGCAAGCTGCTCACCCACACTAGTATCTCTCTTGGGCCCAATCACTGGTCATTTTTTCCTTTTCTTACTGAATGGTTTGGGATGGGGTGGGATAAGTCATAAATAAAGTAAGGGAAGTGATTTTCATAGGCCTGGGTCTCTGTCTCCCCCAAACTTGTAGCCTCTGTCTTCTAGTTCAGTTGTTCTGCTTTGCCTCCAGGGCAGGGAGCTGGGGCGGGGTGACACATTGGCACGGCCACGGAGCCAAAGCCAAAGGCAATCCAGAAGATAGTGTTCCGGTGATGCTGACTTGGCCTCACAGAGTCCTACTGGAGAGCAACCCAATAGGGCACAAAGGATAGGGCAGGACAAGGTCATGGGGATGGGATTCACCTATACTCTGGAACCAAACTGAAGGAAGGAGGCAGTGGCTGATAACTAGGACATGTGATGGGGGTATACTCTGGGGTCTCCTCTGGGGCCTGGAAGGGAACTATTAAGGGATGGAGTCAGGCTAGACTCTAGGGACCAGTGACCTCTGATCTTTATTCATAGTTCTATAAGATTCCCCGGGGTCCAATCTGTGATCATGTCCTGGAGAAGGCAGATGTCTGGCAGACAGGTGAGCACCCTTTTCTTGGAAACACATGGCTAGTGGAATACCAACCCTTCACACCTCAGGTCCACCTCTCTTGCCTCCAAGGGTTGAAAATTCCAGAAGGCAACAGAATGCTTCCTGGTTTGCCTGAGTGGGAAGGAGTCTGAGGATGGGCAACATATTAGCTGGACCCCAAAAGATTGGTAATTTTAGCAGAGTTTAGTTTCAAAATTCTTACTATTATTTTAGTATTTTTGTTTTGATTTGTTTGGGGTGGCGGGTGGCTTCTAGTCCATAGCTTTCCAAATTATGTCATGACACACATAAAACAATCTAATACTTGCTTGGCAGAGTGGGAAGAACTGGAGGGGGTCTGGGTCTCAGACGAGGTTGCTCACAGCTGGAGCTGACCATCCCAGAGGCGCCGGCCACCCTGGTCACCCCAAGGGTGAGTGCAGCTACAGCAGATGGTTGGGAAGCTCCCTGTCATCAACTGTCTCGCCCACTATACAAAGAAGCCTGAGACAGGCTCCAGGAGGCTGGACAGCCTGTCAGGGCTTAATGGGCAACAGATGACACTGGGAATTAAGAGGACTGATTGTTTCCATGGCAGATTAGGGAGGACTCCCACATCTTCCTACCCACACTTGGGGCAGACCAAGCAGGAAGTGATGGAGAAAATATTAAGAAACTGGCTCCCTTAGGCCCTAGTTAAATGACAGATTTCTTATTCCTGTATCCATTTTGTGCCTGCCTAGTCGGGTAGAGGCCTGCATGCTGACAGGGATCTACAGGCAGACATCCAGGGCTGTCTGTGCTCAGGTAAGCGGCTTCTGCGGCCTTTCCTCCCTGTGATGACAGGCAGGAAAGTTGGCTCATGAGAGGGGCAGAGTGAGTGTGGCAAAGTGTGGTGGGCACGGTGGGGTGCCCATTGAGGACACTCTAGTATTTGTAGAGCAGCCCTCACATGGTAGGCCCATCTAGCTGCCTGGACTGAGGACTAGAAAAGGTTTGACCAGGCCCCAAGCCCACTTAAGTATTTAGTACATTGGAGGATTTGGCCTCCTGTGAAATGGAGAACCTAGGCAGGCTCAGGCTCATGGAGAATCATCTCAGAATGGATGGATCAAAATGTTGATTTCGACTTCATTTTGTCACCTCAGGCACCCAGACCTGTTGTCTTCTCTCTTCATGATTCGTACTATTCAACTCTCAAAAGTGTTTTCTCCTTCCTCTTTATTGGTGATGCCATCATTAACCCACACCCTCGCAGAACACACTCTGTATATGTACGTGTGTGTATATCATGCATATGTGCAAACATATAACATACGTATATGCAGGCGTATATACACACGTGTATATGTATACCACACGCATACGTGTATGTCTTTCTCCTGCCATGAGTGTGATCTACTGTTGATTACTACTTCCTCCTCACACTCCAAAGTGCATGAGGAAGGATTCCGTCTGTCTGTCATAGTCACTGTTTTATCTTAGTACTTAGCAGTTTCTTGCATGCAGCAAATACTAAAAAAATAATTATTCAACAAATGAATAATAAAAGCTACTAGGATATGCCATGTACTGCGCAACATTTACTATTTGTAATCATCACAAAAGTGCTGTAAGGGATGGAGTAGGAGCCCCGTTTCACAGGTGAGGAGACTAAGGTTCCAGAAGGCCAAGGATGCAGGCAAGATCTGAACCCATGTCCACTGATTCCAAAGCCAAGGGGCTGCTGAGTGTTGTCTCTGTGCTGTCCCCTCTCTGGCTCCTTCCCCAGACGCACCAGTCTCACTGCCACACATGCAGGCACCGCCCACGATCACCCAGCTCCTGGCACATCCACAAGGGGCAGGACTCCATACAAACACCCAATAGTACTCAGCCAACAAATACAATTGCCCCACCAGCTAGGCCCCAGAAGGCCTTGAGCTCACAAGGGGTGATTAGGATGGGACTGGTCTATCCGTTATTAAAAGCGACATCACCACACATGCAAAGAGCCTGCTCTCGGGAAGCAATGGGGCACAAGGCTCCTGGCCACCTACCGGCATAGTGGTAATTTGCTAAAGGATGACATTTTAACCTGACTGGCTTCCGCAGCAGCAGCATTTCCAGAGCAGCCTGCAGATAGATCCATGGGAGAGAAAAGGTGAGAGTCAGTAATGGGTCTGTGTGCCATGGGCAGAGCATTACCTAAGGAGGAAAAGGAGTCAGCAGTGCACAGCCAGGAGTTGGGGGTGGTGGAAGGAAAACCAGAGGGGAGCTCCCCTAACTGGGGCTTCCTTTCTGGCCAACAGGACTCGGCATTCAGATACCTCCCCCTGCCCATGCCTGCTGCCAATTGGTCATGTTTGAGAAAAACACAGGCGGCAGTGGAGACCCCACTTCTTCCTTGGTGAAGGCCCCAGCCTCAGGGAGATAGTGCGGCCTCCTCTGGATGAAGACTGAATCTTGGGGAAAGGCTCCAAGGAAATGAGCAGGTGATTTATAAGTGTTTTTGCAGAAAAACCGCATTTCATTACAACTTTAACATAAACGGTTGTATTGTAATAACTGTATTATATATACATTGTCTGTCCAGAGGGCCCAGCTAAAGAACCCTTTCAAATATGCCTCCTTCAGCCTCATCAACTTTAAAAAGAAATGGTGCATGTGGAATTGTAGATGGGAACAGAAGATGGGTTAGGGGCAGAGAAAGGTCTAGAGCCTTGCTTCTTCAAGTGTGGGTCATGGACCAGCAACACAGGGATCCGCTGGTAGCTGGTTAGAAACACAGAACCTTGGGCCCCACGTCCAGAGTTGCTGAATAAGAATCTGCATTTTAACAAGATGCCCCAAGTGATCTGTGTAAAAGTAAAAGTTTGAGAAGTGCCTCTTTGCAACATTTGTCTTTAAGGATTAAAGAGTGTTCTCTAACACTCTAGAAAATCCTTGAAGCCGGACACCTGGGTGGCTCAGCGGTTGAGTATCTGCCTTCAACTCAGGGCATGATTCTGGAGTTCCGGGATCGAGTCCCGCACCAGGCTCCCTGCATAGAGCCTGCTTCTCCCTCTGCCTCTCTCTCTATGTGTCTCTCATGAATAAATAAAATAAAAATAAAATATTAAGAAAAAGAAAATCCTTGAAGGGTGTCAATAATCTCATGAGAAGGTAGTAATTGGGACATTTGTTTACTTGCACATTTTCATAAAATCAAAAAGCAAGAGGCTGAAGATGGTACAAAACCATGTATTTACTAAAAGGGAAAATGAGGTTAACAACTGAGTGCTCTTGCCAAGAACTCAGGTGGAGCAGGCAAATGGGCCACTCGGATCCTGGGAAAATGGTGCCAAAGGTCAGATTTGGGGACACCACAGAACCGTGTCAAAGGTGAAAGAATGACACTAGTTGATGCACACCAAACACTTCATTTTAGTCAGGGGAGAAAACAGTTCAATGAACATCAAACTGGCTGGCTTCCACGGTAAGGAAGAACAATCGGGAGAGTATAATAGGCTGTTTCAGGCCAGGTCTTACTTCAGTAAAGCTTTCTACCTCTATCACTGGAGGCCAGGTTTCTGATGCTAATTATAAGACTGCTGAAAAGAAATTCTAATTTCCCAAGACAGATGTGACCACAATTATTACTTAGGAACAGATGTATACACAGAAGTCTAACAGCAGGTTCTCCTGCAGGCTTTAAATCCTGACCTACTCAATGAGATAGGGAACATAGCGACATATTGATTGGTCATGATCTTAAGAATTGGTTTTAGAGTATGTGGGACAACACAGAAACTCAGGAAAACATTTTTTAGGATTCTGACATGAAGAATGTGAACTGTGAAGTGTATTTTCACCGTTCCTTACCATCACATCACCTTTGGCCTCGAAGAGAGAGTGCAAAGCAAATTCAGAATTGGTCCCTCCACCGGGCAATGCACTTGAACAGCACAAGTTCAGGAGGTTCTCCACTGTTGGGAACAATGAGGAGCCACCACATCAGAGAGAGCTCAGTCTCAGGGAAAAACACACCCATCCTAGAGCCAGATTCTCCTGTAGGGGATCAGGCCTTTCCCACCCGGTTCTTGCCTCATGCCAATACCTCTTTGCTGGAGGTCATGGTTTTCTAGTTCTGGCCAGGGCTTCCAAACCAGTGTGGCCTTGTGTGTGTCCTGGGCCAAGGCAGAGACATCCTGAAGTTCTGGGATCTCTGCTTGGAACCTCAAGCCAATGTTGATGCGTCTTTAATGACAAGAACGAAAACAACAGTGTGGTCTTCAATTTGAGGTCAAGAGCAACTGTCAGGAACTTGAAAAAGAAGGAAACCAGTTCCTTCTGCAAGAAGAATGCAGGGCCATTTCCTCACAGTGTGATCCTAAGATTCCAGGCATGGCCTTTTCACTGGGATAAGGAACAGCTTTAAGATTGGGGAGAGAGGCTGCAAGGGGCAGGGAGGAGTCAGCCTGGAGCATCGTAGCTCACTATAACTGAGACAGGGAGGGTGCTAATTGCAAGGCAACAGCTGCCCATAGTACGGCCACTGGCACCATTTAACCAGAAAAAAATGTAACAAACATAATGAGCTTATTATATTTATTATTCCTTTCAGACCACTTTCACATAAATTATCCCATCTGAATTTCACAAAGATCTATGATGTAAGCAAGGCAGTGACAATTATTCCCACTTAACAGGTGGGTTAACTAAAGCCTAGAAAGGTTGGGGCACCTGGGTGGCTTAGTTGGTTAAGCGTCTGCGTTCAGCTCAGGTCATGATCTCAGGGTCCTGGGATCAAGCTCCGAGTCGGGCTCCGTGCTCAGTGGGGAGTCTGCTTCTCCCTCTCCCCTTCCCCCTGCTTGTGCTCTCTCTCTAGTAAATAAATAAAGTCTCTAAAAAGAAAATAAAGCCTAGAAAGGTTACTTCATCAAGGTCAAATAACAAATGGTGCTGGAACTCAGGTTTTTGGATTCCTGACTCAATGTAGTCACCACTCTACCACCAGGTCTTTTCTGCACTTCTCTAGGAAAACAGCACCTTTCTTGGGCTCCTGGATGGCTCAGTCAGTTGAGCCTCCGACTCTTAAGTTTCAGCCCAGGTTGTGATCTCATGGGTTGTGGGATCGAGCCTTGAGGCAGGTTCCTCACTCAGTAAGAATCTGCTTGAAAGATTCTCTCCCTTTGCCCCTCCTCCCATTCACCCACTCATGGGTTCCTTCTTTAAGTAAAAAAAAAAAAAAAAATTTTAAAAAAAAATCTTAAAAAAAAAGGATAAGAAAAGACAATAATAGCACATTTCTCTTCGAAGCATTGTGGTCCCTACCCCCTACCCACAACTTAAGTACTCAACAAGCCTATTTAGAGGATCAGCCAAGAATCTTAGGGAGAGGACAGGGAAGGAAGCAAGGGCATTTGGATGGAGCCTCATAGAGAGCTGGGTACTCTGACAGGAATGCGTCAGTCACTGGGGATGCGCAAGCATATGGCCACAATCAAACTGGCTCATGCAACCGGAGACCAGGAGACTAGGCTCCCTGAATATAGGGCTTCATGATTTAGTATGCATTGAGTCTTTGGCAAAAGCCTTGAAGCACCAGTACTTGAGAAATACCATGATTCTATAATTTCTATAACTTCTCATTTGGTGCTACTTCTTAAAGTTCCTCATCCTCAGCTGAAGCTTCTGTTCTACAAAAAAAAAAAAAAAAAAATAGGGATGCCTGGGTGGCTCAGTGGTTGAGCATCTGCCTTCGCCTCAGGGCATGATCCTGGGGTCAATGGATGGAGTCCCACATCTGGCTGCCTCGTAGGAGCCTGCTTCTCCCTCTGCCTGTGTCTCTCTCTACTTCTCTGTCTCTCTCATAAACAAGTAAAAAAAAAAATGTATATATTTCTTTATTTTTTAATAATAAATTTATTTTTTATTGGTGTTCAATTTGCCAACATACAGAATAACACCCAGATATATGTATCTTTAAAAAGTAAAATAAAAATAAGTAAATAAAAATGTAAAAATTGGCTTTTTCTTACGGTTCAACATCAATGGTCTGCTCTCCAGGCCCCGGGGTGACTGTCACGTTGCTGCCATCAATGCTGTCTGAAGCACAGAAACCAGAGGTCAGTGATCAACAGGAAAGGGAGCCGAGGAAACTACAGCCAATGGGCAGGGAACCTCAAGTCAAAACGGGACGGCTCTCCCACCCAACCCCTGCCAGGGTTACCCCCAGTGGTGTCTAAGGAACCGGATGCCATGCGCTGCTAATCGGCTTAGGGTCCCTCATGTCCCACACGGGGTAAGGAGAAGCCCTAGAGGAGCCTAGCTGGGCGGCTCCTCTGAGACCATCCTGACTCGAGAGAGAGAGATGGGGGCTGGCCGGCTCTCCAGGCTCGATCTTTGGGCAGCAGGCGCCTAGGAGGTGGAAGCCTGGTCTCGCAGGTCATACCTAATCTATTTGCAGATCTACTTAGCACGTTTATTTGGGGGCGTCTCGGGCACGATTATCCAGGGCACGGGCTCACGGAGTGCGCGCACGCCTCCACCGTTGGCTTGTGCCAAGGCGACGGTAGTTCGGGCCGCGGGGTCTCCCCGGCTAGACTGGGGTTCCCCTGAAGGTAAGCATCGGACACTGAGTTCGGGGCGTCGCGGGGCCCTCGCCCAGCAGAAGCCGGCGGGGTGCACGAGAGGCCCGCGGAGGAGGGGAGCCCTCGGGGGGGGCGGGACTCACTGGAGCGGCACAGCAGCACCCGCGGCGTGGGCGTCAGGGGCGTGAGGGGCAGCTGCGGGTGGGCGCCGGGGCCGTGGCCCGCGATGAGGACGTTGCTGAAGAGCCCCGAGCCCTGGCGCACCGGGCTCAGCATGGGCGGGGGCGTGTAGGGGGGCAGCTCGTGGGCGGGGTCCAGCAGCAGGTGGTCCCCGAGCACGCGCGGGGAGCGCAGCTGGCTCTGATACAGCGTGGCGCCCGAGGCCGAGGCGGCGGGGCTGGCGGTGTAGGAGGGCGGGGGCGGGATGAAGAGCGGCTCGGGCCGGTGCCGGAACTTCTTCTTCTCCGGCAAGCTCCTGAGGGGCTCCTCGGCTTTGGCCGCGCCGGGCTGGTGCTTCCTGGGAATCTCCTAGAACGGGAGGAACGGGCCGGTTTTCGAGTCCTGCGGCTCTCCCCACAGGCCACTGCCACAGGCTGAGGGAAGCGGGGGGGTGGGGGGGGGCGTCTGCTCTAACGGGGACCCCGCCGCCTACCCCTCGCCTACCCCTGCCTCGAACAACAGCCAGCTCCAGCTCCCACAGGGCGGGGTCCGGGGCCTGACTGGGGAGAAGGCCTCGGTTTGGGAGGAAATCCCTCAGTCTGGCGAGAGCTGGGGGTGGCTGGGGGTGGCTGGGGGTGGCGGCGACGGCGGGTGGGCACGAAGAATACATTCACATTCTTTATTGCTTATCACCGCATTCCCATCTGGTGAGTGGAATCCAGCCGAGGGGGCCCTTTAATTCCCCCAGCGCTCCCAGGGGACAGACCTCGGGGACAGAGAACACATGTTCTGAGAAGGGGACAGAACAAATCTATTCAGGGAAGCCGGGCAGACAGAGGCTGTGGAGCGGGAAGAGGCGGACAAGCCTAGCCAAGGCGCCCGGGGCCAGTGACCCGCACTGGGCTCTCCTTCGAGGTAGCTCTGGAGCGAGGGAGAGCCATCGAGGGGCTTTCAGGCCCCTGTCCTGTGCTTTGCTTTAAAAAAAAAAGAAAAAAAAAATTGGATCTGGTGACGCTCCCCCCTCACCACCCCTCACCACGGCTCCCGGGACGGTAGCTCATTTGCAGCAAGCCCTTCTCCTGGGTTGCTTCCTGTCAGCAGGGTTAGTTTATCTTATGGCAGCGGAACGAAGCACAGTCTGGAAGGAAGATCTGCCACACGGATACATATATACTAATAAGTAAACATATGCACATAAATAGATAAGCGGGGCACGCCAAAGCCAAACAGAAACAGACTCGGGTTGTGCGCCAGCATCAGCCCAGAGAAACCGAGCGCTCGGTGTGGCGGGGTGTGGCTGGGGAGGCCCCAGTGCCTCTGCGAGGGCCGGCGGGGATACCTGCAGAAAGTTCTGGGCCGTCTGTGGTGCCCGCCCAGGCCCTGCAGGCCAGTGCCTGTCACAGCTGTAGGGCCTGGCAATTCCCGTGCCCAGGGTGGCCCCGCGAGGAGGCAGCAGGGGGTGATGGGAAAGGTTGGCCGTGGTCATGTGACCAGCTGCCTCCAGGCCATGTGACCTGCTCCAGGCCCCCCTCAGCTCTGTCTGTCTCTCCTTCAGCTTCGCTGTGTTCTGGGGGTGCTGTCCCAGCCCCTAGGAGGGAAGTCTCTGGAAGCTGAAGGGGCCGAGGGCGCCCCCCCCCCCCAGGCTTCGGGCTCACCCCCAGGGGGCTCTCCTTAGGCCAGAGTGCCACACCCTGCCTCCTCTCCCACCAGAGGGCTCCTCACCACCTGAGGCTGAGGTGGAGAGAGAGACAGACCTGAGGAGAACTGGGAGTGGACGTCTGTGCCCCCGGGTTGGGAACTAAACCTGAAGCTTTATATCCCATTCCCCGGTAACGGATGAGGTCATCTGAGCACAGACAGAGCTTGCATGGCTTCAACCCTGTGTCAGAACCCAGACCTCTGATCACAGGGGGGCAAAGGTCCCTCTACTTGAGCCTCTGGTCCTGTCACTTCAGCTCTCAACCCCAGGCAAGGCTCTGGGACCCCCGGCTAGGGAAGCCACCTGGAATTGTCAGGTCTGGATGTCACTTGAGAGGAAGCATTTACAGGGTTCCACGTCTACCAAGCTGTTCAGCCCCTGGAGGTGGAACCACTGAGAGGTTTGACAAGCTCCCCCAGAACAGGGAGACCCCTGGATGAGTCCAACCCCAGACCTGGGGAAGAAATGCAGGCTTTGCAAGGGGGAGGGTCTTAGTTGCCCTGCATCCCCAGGGGGGCCCAGTAGCAGAGTGGGGATTAGAACTCAGGGCTCCCTCCCAGACATTTAAGTTTCTTTACATCAAGTGTCAGGTTCTTGCTCTTATTTACTCAATCCCAGCTACATGCTTCTAGTTCGGTTTGTCTCCTTACTTAAGACGTCTCTCTTGCCTTTTCTACAAAGCCAGCTTCATCTCTGCCTATAAAACCCTGCTCAGAACTATCTTCATGGGGGTCTGCTGAGCAAATTCATACCAAACTCCCTGCATCTCCCCAGTCCCTAGTGACTTTAGCTGTCCAGGGGTGCTCCCCTGCAGCCACTCCCAGGGGATCACTGTTTCTCTGCCCTGGTTTTTCTCTCATGGTCTTGAGTGGGGGCGGAGGGTGCTGCCTGGGGCTCTGACCCCTGTGTGACTAGGAACCTTACTGTCTCCAGCTTCAGGCTGAGAGTTCTCCAGGGACAGAAACAGTGTCTCTCCTTCTGAATCCCTAGGCAAAGAGGGAGCTTGGCTCTCATTTCATCTCTCTGCCTGTTGCTGGCTCCCAAGTCTTGCAAGTTCACGAGAACCCTCACTCCCAGAAGATCCCCCTCGGCCTCTCCTCTTCTGAAGCCTTGGTATTACATAGAGAACCAAAAAGGTTCTTTTTGGACTTTTCTAGTTTTTTTAATTATTCACCGTACCCCTATTTTGGCCTAACCCCACCCTCGTGCCACCTGGAATCCCAGCAGCCACTTTTTCTTTGAGGACAAATATGACCCAGCACACCACTTAGTGGGGAGGGAACAGATCTAGATATAGTCAACCACATGGGTTACAGACTCCCCAGAGGAGGGGAGGGAAGAGGAAAGAAGAAAGGAAGAGAGAAAGAGGAGGGAGGGACCGAGGGGGGGTAAGAGAGGGAGGCAAAATACGGGGGGAAAGAGAGAGATATCTCTGCCCCAGAGCCAAGCTAAGCTGCTTGGGTGACACGCTTGGAATTTGAGAAAGAGAAGAACTTAAGAGTGAGTGAGAAACACAAATATCTTTGCTTTCCTGAGATTGGGGGGGTAGATGTCTCTCTCAGTGGAGTTACTCTGGGAACCTTGGTGAATTAGGTCCTCTAAGGCTAATAATGCAGGTGGGATACTGAAAATATTAAGCATCTAGTTAGGCTGACCATCAGAATGGATGCCAGGGCTATTGCGTGGAAGCTTGCTGTGCCAAGGGTTTTTACCTCTTTGGCTGCTGGATCTGAGGAGGTCTGCAGATCCTGAAGCTGGGGGGCCAGGGCCCAGCTGAGATAGGACTGAGATAGGACTTCTATATTTTAATAGCCGTGATTACCAGCTGAGTTATCATGTGTCTTAATTTTGGAATACCTTCAGGCCTCTCAGAATCTAACCCAGACCGTTTGCCTGGTAGAGTGACAGGTGTTCACTGGGTAGCAGGCAGTGTGGACAGAGATAGGATTCCCAAGCCAGCCACGGCCATGCTTATGCTTAGGCCAGTGACCCCGGAAGAGCTGCCCCATCTCCAAGAAAGCAAAGGGATGTTCTCACCCCAGGCGGGCGGGGGGCAGAGCAGCAACTCACAGCAGGCGGGTGGGGGGCAGCCCCTTGGGGTGAGTGTGGGGGAGAGAGGGTCATCCTCACGAGCACGGGCATCTCGTCGTCCGACATCGAGCTGGCTGGCTTGTCTCTGGCGGAGGGGGCGGCAACGATGCTGTTGGCGAAGCCCTGAGAGCCTGGCTTGGGCGGGAGAAGCTTGACAGGGATAGACACGGGCATGACCATGGGCGTGAGGCTTTCTGCCTCGGGAGGGAGCTGCGGTGGCGGCGGAGGCGGAGGTGGCAGTGGCGGCTGGGGCTGAGGCTGAGGCTGAGGCGGCAGGGCCTTCTCTCCTTCCTCCTACACAGACAATAAAGGCTTTGATCCTGGGCTGAGAGCAGCCAGTCCCAGTGGGGATGCACTTTGCTTTTCCTGAAATGTTGCAGGGCATCACGCATGGGTGGTAGAGAGCCACTGCAGGGTGGTTTCCTTCCTGCAACCCTGAGTCCCTTGGCTCAAGTGATGCCAGTTGGCAGTGGGCAAGGCCATGCACTCTATTTTCTATGTTAAAAAAAATCTTGACTGTTATCACTTGTATAATTAAAACAGATCTTTTGTTGTTGTCATAACTTTTAAAGAAAAGGAATGGACTGGTAGGCACAAAATAAAACATAATAAGCTCTTGTGTAGGACCTCTTAATTCTACAAGCCTCAGTGTACTCATCTGTCAAATGGAAGACAAAGCTCTTGTATTTGGAATGGTGAGGAGATGGGAGTGACCTGGGGTATCCACAATTTTGGTGAACAGGGAGTTAATCCCATAGACTTTAATTTAGATCAACAATTATCTAAAGAATTTAAGAAATTCTTTGCATTTTTAAAAAATTCTTTGCATTTTTAAATCTTTCTCTAAAACTGCATGGATACTTCACCACATGGATATCCTCTCTGGATAATCCTGAGGGTATTTAAAGACCTTCCATTGCTAGAGTCTAACACTAGCACACTGGTGAATAGAAAATGTTGGTCACATTTGCTTTCTCTGGCCATCGGCTACTAATTTGGAAGGCCCAAGAGACTCTGGTCTTAGGTGCTTTAAGCAGCAGAAGTTAATAATGTTGCATCTACATGTTTTCTTTGCTGTCTTTTCCAGAAAGAGGAGAAACTAGGACCCCTCAAAAGATTTCCAGCTCCCCTGCTTTTGACTCTTGTTCATGAAACCAGTGGAAGTGGAGTCTGTTTAATCTGGCTAGCTCCTAGCATCAAAGCTTAAGTACTCCTGTTAGGGAAGAACTGTGCTTCCCCAGATGCCCACCTGGGGGTCACATTACTCTCTGTCTGATGGCAGCAAAGCAAAGCAAGCAACACATGGTCTGGGAAGGGCCAGGCACCGGCTCCCGCTAACCTGTTTGAGACTGGGGGAGGCTCTCATTCCCCCATGGGACCGCATGTGGCCATTCAGGGCAGGCAGACTCTTGAATTCCTTCAGGCAGATGGAGCACGTCAGTTTGTTCTTGGCATCAAACTGCTCCCCAAACACTCCTTTTGGTTGGCTACTGCTCAAGGGTAGAGCCAAACGGAGAGGACACACATGTTGACAAAGAGGAAGGGTGACTTACCACAAGACCTCACACCCCGCAATGAACCCATTTCATTCATCCAGTGCTCCCAGGGTCCCACTTGTATTATCCCAATACTGTTCAGAGAACTAAGCCCACTTTACAGAAGGAAAACTGAGCCTCAAGAGTGGGAAAGGGCTTGCTCAAAATCATGCAAGAGTTGAAAAAAACATCCTTCATTTTAGGCCGTCAAGTGCTGGGTTTTTTTCCACTTTTGACCTATTATCTTTCTAGGGTCGCCTCGGGCCTCCTCTTCCAGAAGCCCTCCCTTAGAGACACATGTCTAAGTACTCTGGTTCAGCCTCTAGACAGCATGTCGTAGCAGTCTGTCAGGTGCTGACTAAGAATTTACCGTGCCTGTGATGGGGGAAAATAAGTCTGTACTACTCAATGCTGCATTCTCAAAGCTTAGCTCTATGCCTGACACTCAGTAGGTATTCAATAAATACTGACTGGTGGACAGAACATGGCCTTCGGAGTCAATCCCAATATGGCCACTTACTTGATGTACAAATCTAAGCTCTGAGGCTGTTTTCTCATCTGTAAAGTCACAGGAACGCAACTAAGAATGGTCAAGTGCTTACTATGTGCTAGGCACGTGGTAATCCTACCCACCATCACTGGAGTTGCTTTATTACACAAAATAGAGAGTGCCTAGCACACAGTAAACACTCAAACACGATAGCTGCTATTCTTATTATAAACTTCTTTGAAAAACTGACTTTGAATTTGAAAATGAATCTTGATAGACAACCCAGGAACACCTCCCAGTTTCCCAAAATGCCAACATGCCTTCTTGCATCCATCCTACCTTGACTCGGGGGACCCTGGCTGGGCTCTGCCATCAGGTAGGTGCATCTAATTTTGAGCCATGCAGGACACCGGAAGAAAGAAGAAAGAGAAAAAAGTGTGTTTCTGACGGGAGGAATCTTTGAGCTCAGGGAATCCCAGGGCCTACACTTCTAGTATGCTTCCCCCAGCTCACAGGGCCAGCAGGTCGTTCACTTCTTTCCCTCGCTTCCCCAAGCCCCCCAACTCAGTAACACACCCACTTCGGCAGCTGCCACCAGCCACCAGCTCGCCAGGACTCAATCCCCCACCTCGTTCCTTCCTTTTCTCCCCATCTACCACTGTGTGCATAGATAGGCTCCATTCCCGAGAGAGGCATGGAACAAGAGAGCTGCATAACACAGCATCATGCCCAGAGATCTCCTGCTGGTCAGGTCAGCTGTGGCCATGTCACCTTATTCTTATATTCAAAAAGGCTCCCCCAGTTACCACTGGGCCTGGGTCTCAAACAAGATAGGGTCAAGGAGAGCTCGTCTCCAGCCTCCATCAGAGCCCTCTCTCCATCTACCCTGGTCCCATTCAAGCTTTCCTTCTCCCCGGAGCCTATTGTCATACGAGGGTAGCTCCCAGGAACATGACAGGGCATGAGCAGTGCCCAGCACACAGGAACCTTCTTGTGGCAAATACATTTGAGAAACAAACGGTTAATGACCGCGACCCACAGATCTGCGGATGATCTTTGTCTGGCTAGATTGTTTTTTGAAAAGTCCTGAATAAGAACACCATCAGATGGGGCATCTACATTCCAGGCCACCACAGCTGGCACCATTCCTCAGTGTCTCCTAACAAGTCACTTTTTTTTTAATTTTTAAAAATTTTTTTAACAAGTCACTTTTATTACTCACTTTACCTGCCTGGATCCTGAGGGCAGCTCAGAGTCTCATCTCTGGGAGACGCACAACACACACACATCAGCATAGCACAGGCTCTGAGAAGCCCCTCAGCGTTGCAACCAGATTCTCTATAGGAATCCCCCAATGTATTTATCTGGAGAACTCACCCCACCCCCATCCCCACTATATCTATTAAACATTCTATGGTATTTCTGGTCGGAGCAATATACTTGGAGAAATGCTGTCATAATGTGGTCACCTTCCCAAAGGGGGAACAGTTTCACAAAGGAATTCCCTGAGGATTCAGACCTAAGGGGGCCAGACCCCCACCCTCACCCCCTGTGTGGTCCCTGGGCCCCCGAGTCAAGCCTTGACCACTACATGCATCATTCAGGACCTTGTATGGTATTATGGGCATTGCTGCAGCAAGACTGTAAGCTCACTGGGCAAAGGACTGAATTGAAATTGATCCTGCATTCCATGTACCTGGCACAGACAGCATCAGGCACATGTGCATTAAGGTTCGTGGTGTGGATAAAGAACAAAAGCACTGGAGGGGCTGGTGAGAGGGGTGGGCACGACCTAGACTCTGCTCTGGCCGACTCTATAGCACACTGAGATCCTCCAAGCTGCGCCCACCATTAGAATACCTGGGGCCACAGGGCACTGGGAGACAGCTGCTGGTGCTGAGGCCCCATGTTGTTGAGGTGGATCCCGCTGGGGGATAGGAGCGGCCGATGGGGGAGGGCCCCGCTGAGCCGGTTCAGGTCCGAGCTTGCCGGGTCTCCCATTCCTGCATCGGGAGGCCCCAGGTCGCCATGGGAGCTCAGCATGGTCTGGGCCTGCCTGTCGCTTGGGTAAGTCTTGGGCTGACTGTCCTCGCGCTGCTGGTGCTGGGGCAGGTGGCTCTGCTGGCAGAGGGGGTGGCCGTAGGGCTGCTGGGGCTCCTGGTAGTAGTACTGGGGCATGGAGCCCAGCTGGATCAGCTGGACGGCATGCGCCTGCTCCGGGGCATACTGGTGGGGGTCCCTGTGATACGAAGGGGGCTGTAGGTGCATTTGCTGCTGTTGCTGCTGCTGCTGTTCTTGCAAGTGCTGCATCATGGGTTGGGACTGGTAATACTGAGGTATCTGCATCGGACCCTGCCGCTGCTGCAGCTGCAGCTGCTGTTGCTGCTGCTGCTGAGGCTGTGGCGGGCGGATCTGCTGCTGCTGCTGCATTTCCTGCAGGGACATATGCTGCTGCCCAGCCTGCTGCTGTTGCTGCTGTGGCGGCGGGTAATACTGGTGCTGCTGCATCTGCTGCATGTGCTGGGACAGCACCTGAGGGGCTTGCAGTGGCTGTCCTCCCTGCACTGGCATCTGAGCCAGTGGCTGCTGGTAGTCATAATACAGGTGGCCCTGGCTAGCGTGTGGCCCCACCTGAAGAGCTGATTTGGACAGCCCACTGGGGAAACCAGGGTGAGCCTGCTGGGGCACCTGCTGGTAGCGAGCAGGAAGAGCCGGCGCTGGGGGCTCCATGGGCTTCTGGGACAGCAGCTGGCGGAGGGCGCTGTCAGGGGCTCCGTCCATCACTGCCGACTGGGTGTGCAGCACCTGGGCCATATTGTTGACCTGAATTCGCAGGTTTTGGTTGGCGAATACCTGGGTGAAGGAGTCTAGCTTGTGCAGGACGCCGCTGGTGAGTTTCTGGGTCCGGATCTCGCTGGCCTGGGAGTAGGTATATTGGTAGCCATCGGCGGGCTCAGCCTGGGCCGGTGTCCCCCACACCATGTTAGAGTTGGTCAGGTTGCTGCGTAGCTGGACGTGGTTTCCAGGCCCAGTATGACCTCCCCACCCTCCCTGCCTCGAGGGATCCACTTGGCCAACGTTTTTGGAACCAACAGGCAAGCCTAGACCATCCCGAGTATCTTGAGGGAAGTGGGGGGAGATGGGTGACGCCTGCGGGGCATCCATTCCAGCCCCTGTGACCGTATTCCCATAGTTGTGGTTCAGCCCACCATGGATGCCAAGTGGTGGCTGTTGGTAGAAAAGGTTCTCACCACTGTGGGCCACGTGATTGGTCTTGTACAGCTGCTGATCCCCCATGGTGCCTGCCTTGGCCGTGAATGTCCAGCCACAAAACCATAAAAAAAGGTCAATGAGACAAACCCAAAAGGACTGAGACCCTGAGAAGCTGAGAGAAGGCGTCCACACTATTCCACGGCTGACATGTCGGTGAACGTGGCTGCAGCCAGATGTTCCTGTTGGCCTATACCACTCATGTGCAGAGTAGGGGACTTTACATCCTCACGCGGGCTGAGGTATGGACTAAACACCACCGTGGTGCAGAGATGCCACTCACACCTGCAAGACAAAGTGCAAAGCACAGGACAGGATTTAAAGTGGATGCTTTTTTAGATTTTACGTATTTATTTGACAGAGAAAGAACACAAGCAGAGGGAGCAGTAGCCAGAGGGAGAGGGAGAAGCAGTCTCTCCACTGAGCAGGGAGCTGGACGTGGGGCTCGATCCTAGGACCCTAGGACCATGATCTGAGCCAAAGGCAGATGCCCAACCGACTAAGCCACCTAGGTGCCCCTACTTGGATGTTCTGGTAAGAACAATTACATTTACACTGACCAATTAGAGAATTTTTTTCTAAAGATTTTATTTATTTATTAATGAGACAGACAGAGAGAGGGAGGGAGAGGAAAAGAGAGGGGCAGAGACACAGCAAAGGGAGAGCAGGCGCCATGTAGGGAGCCTGATGCAGAACTCGATCCTGGGACTCCAGGATCAGGCCTTGGGCTGAAGGCGGCACTAAACCGCTGAGCCACCCGGGCCGCCCCGATTAGAGAATTAAATACAAAACAGGAGACTTGATTTGGAGTAGTCTGTTTTGTACACTGCACACCATTTACCCCAATTCTGCATATCTGGACCCTCATGTGAGTAGTGAACTCTCTTTCAAAGCCCATTGCTCAATGCCTCGTTAGTTCATTGATTTGTTAATTCATTGTTTTGCTCACTGATTAATCCTTCCATTCATCTGGGACTCTAGGATCTGCAGGGGATGTGAAGACGTTTAAGACATTCATTTATCAACTTATCTGCTCAACAAATACTTATTCGACACCTACTAAGTGTAAGGCACAATGCCAGGAAATGATTAAGACAAGCATCAGCTCTTGAGATGTTTATGGTTAGAAAAGGTGATGACGGGTCACATGAATAAGTACGCACGTAATAAAAAGGTAAAAATAACAGATAAGGGAACTCAGACTGCAGAGCTAATGCCGGATAAGAATGGAATTGGAGAAAGTTTGAAGGAGGAGTATTGCTAACACATTAGTTTGCCTGTCTGGTCAACACAATTCCCTGCTTTCTGAGGTCCCTGCTCAGGGAAACATCTACACACAGTGCTGACCTGGCACAAAAAACCATACTGAGACAAATCTTAAAACCGCGAACTAGGAAATGTAGAGAGACTGGTTTAGTCTGGTTTGAGTCATATAGGTTCTTTAGGGGACTTCTAATTAGGGTCTGTAGATTCCTGGGAGTACACGAACACTTTCCAAGCATTACACACGCACTCAAAGTTTTAAGAGAGAGTTTTTGTTTCTCTTAATTCCCAGGGCCTCAAACTTCCATAGAAGCTGTTTTCTGGAACTGACTGGTGACAAAGGTACAAGTTGACCTTTAATACCTACACTCTCACAAATGCCTTCCTTCTCTACAAAAGAAAGACAGACCTCTTACTCACCTCATCCCAAATCTTAACTGGGCTTATTATCGCCCCAGCAGCCCGCCCCACTCCTGGCCACCATATAAAGGGACATCTAGAAAGCTGAGAAAACCAGCAACTCTAATAAATGAGTAGTGAATCTTCTTTGAAACTGGATGGTTTCCAATTCCTTATTATTATTAATAATAATAGGAAGGCCTAGTAGAAGTAATTAAAGTCTGTTAGTGATAAATCGCTATGTGATATTCAGTATATAACTCAAAGCAGATCAAGAACTGAGTGGTCCTTTTTTTTTTTTTTTTTAAAGATTTTATCTATTTATTCACGAGAGACACAGAGAGAGGGGCTGGGACTCCAGGATCACACCCTGAGCTGAAGGCAGGCGCTAAACCACTGAGCCACCCAGGGATCCCCAAGTGATCCTGTTTTAACAAAACTTCTATTTCTATCAGTACATGCAACTGAGGATATTCAGGGCGTACATATATATGAATAAAAAATGGAAATGTAATCAATCTTGGCCCCTGTCTCATATCTCATACAATATGTAATATTCTTCCATGGATATAAAAACAAACTGAAGAAATAACCCAACGCCAGCAATATTCTATTTCTGGACATGGTGGTAACTGTATGAGTGTGTTTACTTGGATAATTCAAGAGCTGAATGCTCTGACCTGGTCACATGTAGGTATGTGTGTTGTAAGCCAATAAATTTTATTTTAAAAAGTCATCCAGCATTATCATCTCACTAAGAGATGCATCTTCAGTATAATTTTAGTTTTTGTGTTTATTAATAACTCATCCAAATTAATAATACATTTGTGTTATTTTGATCAATCGTGTCCCATTAATAATTTTTTTAAATATTTTTATTTATTTACTCATGAGAGACACACAGAGAGAGAGAGAGAGAGGCAGAGACACAGGCAGAGGGAGAAGCAGGCTCCATGCAGGGAGCCCAACTCGATCCTGGGTCTCCAGGATCACGCCCTGGACTGAAGGCGGCGCTAAACCGCTGAGCCACCCGGGCTGCCCCTATTAATAATTGTTAACAATAACTCAGACCAGAAGAAAATGTTAGTACTCAGAGTTTTATGATTTCAGGAAATAAAAGAAGTTTTAATTTTATATAAAATCGCTACAGAGAAATATGATAGGGAAACAAACGAAAGAGTTTTAAGCATGAAATAGATTACACATATTCCATTAGGATAAAATTCCACTGGGGAAGTGAACAGAAATAAAATTTCAAGAAGAAAAAGGAACACTATTAGTGAAGAGCATGTTCATGCATTTTTAAAACGGATGATGGTAGATATCAAATGCCTGTTGTGCTTAGATTCTACTGGATAAATTTAAAACAATGATGTAATAGTTTTACTTAAAAATATCAATGTTTACAATATCTTGGAGATTGCATCTTCTGCAAATGTATGATAAAAAATGTAGGTGTAAACTTGAAAATGTGTGAGGAGGGTCATTACGTTTACCGCATTCTTTCATGGGAGATTTTAAGACCACTGCAGTAGCCCCCTCCAACTGGAAGCTAGACTGAGTTGGTCTCTGTCCCTTCCTGAAAGATGAGAGATGAACAAATTCAGAGCAAGGGATTTGGTTTGGTTTGGTAGAATGAAGGATGGATGAAGAGAAGCAGTGGGAAGAAACCATGGTTGGCCAAAGAGAGCTGGAGTAGATCCTGAATGTGACCATGAATGGCTGTTGAAGGCTTCTGAGCAGAGGCACAAGGACGTCAGGTTTGATGGCGCTAAGCTTCAGGAGCAGGGAGACCAGCTCCCCTCCTGAAAATTTCGTCTGTATCACCTGTGAGCTTGCCAGAAATTCAGAATCTCAGGCTTCCGCCTACATGTATTCAATCAGGATCTGTATTTTATCAGGACCCTCAAGTGATTTGTATGCAGATTAAAATTTGAGAAGCAATGGATCAGCAGGCTCTCACTGCATCCAGGTGAGACATAATTAAGACCTGAACTTGGATGATGGTGAGCAGAACAGAAGGAGAAATGAGAGAAACATGCCCCTTGTGCTGCGCTCCTGCAGGGGCTTACCACCCAGTAAGAGGAGACCCCCCTCCTTTTCTCACACAAGCTCTCTCCCTTGACATCCTCACTTACCATTCTACTTTGCTGACTTGCAATCACCACTTCCAGACCAGAGGGTCTGGGCTCCTGCTCAGTTGCCTACCCCAAAGTCTACTTCCGTGCTCAAAGGCAAAGTCAACCTCATATTCCCCAGAATGGACGCTCCTGTAATAACTCTTGCCCTTGACTCCTCCCTCTTCCTTAACCAACCACTACAATATGATAGGGAATCAATTTACCTCCTAATATTTTCTTAACTGCATCCCTTTTCCTCCAGTTCTATTACTATCACCTTAATCTAAGACTCCACATTTGTCTTCCAGACTATCCCAACAGCCTTCCAACTGCTTTCTCTGCTTTTGGTCTTGTCCATGCTCCAGCCAGCAGCAGCAGAATGAACTTTTAAAACACAACTCTGGGGGATCACTGGGTGGCTCAGCGGTTTGGTGCCTGCCTTTGGCCCGGGTGTGATCCTGGGGTCCCGGGATCGAGTCCCACGCTGGGCTCCTGGCGTGAAGCCTGCTTCTCCCTCCTCCTGTGTCTCTGCCTCTCTCTCTATATATATATCATAAATAAATAAATAAATCTTAAAACAAAACAAAACAAAGCAAAACAAAACAAAACATAACTGATCTCATCACTGACCAAAATCCTTTGATGGCATCCTAACGCTCTTAGGTTACAAATCAAAATCATGAACAAGGCTGATTGGGCTCTGTCCCAGTTTGGACAGTTTGTCCCAGTCTGGCAATGTAGCTCTCCTTTACTTTGTTCTTTACCCCCTTCTCATCACACCACCCCAGCCATTCTGGTCTTCTCTCAGTTTCCTGAAGCTGCCACACTGCCTCCCACAACAGGACCTTTGTACATGCTGGTGTCCCCCCACGCCCCTAACTTTCGAGAGCTGTGCCTTTTCCCATATTCTCTTTACCTAGTCACATTCCGGGGATTCCTCATTCAGATCTCAACTCAAACTCTATTTCCTAAGGAAGTCTACTCTGACCCTAACCACAGGTCAACGTCAACATCAGGGTCATTTCTTACACATTCCTTTCTTTCAAACCCATCTTCTTAGTCTGTAACCAGTGCCATTATTTGATTAATGGATCTCTAACTACTAGAGCAGGGACCACGTCTATTTTTGCCTATTATTCTGTTCCCAAAACCTACCATAATGCCCAGCATACTGTAGGCCCTCCAATAAAGATCCGTTGAAGGAGGGTGATATTTGTTGAATGAGTGAATTGATGAATGAAAAAAAATTAAGATAACAATGATCAAGTGTCCCACTGAATTGGTATCAGCAGAAAAAGACACTCAGTGTAGGGGGAATGAATGTTAAGTTCTTATGGAGAACAACAGTTAGATCTACTTGGATCTTGATGGACAAATAGGGTTCATACAGAGATGAGAGGACCAGGAAGGGTGTTCTGGCTGAGGGAATGGTGTGTACAAAAGCATCAAGTCAGGTTCAGGTGTCTATGTCAAGAACTCATGATCTGACTGAACTTGTATGGCAAGGATGAACTGTGGGAGCTTTAAAATAACCTCCAGCAATGTTATCCTGTGGGCATCA
The DNA here is from genome assembly GCF_048164855.1 of Canis lupus baileyi. Classification (NCBI taxonomy): domain Eukaryota; kingdom Metazoa; phylum Chordata; class Mammalia; order Carnivora; family Canidae; genus Canis; species Canis lupus. The sequence goes on along the minus strand of NC_132844.1, from coordinate 61,680,448 downwards.
GGCCTGGTGGTAACAAAATGCCCTGCCTAGCTTAAATCTCACCACTTCACCCTACCCCCAAAGGCTTTGCACCACATTACCTCCCACAGGAAGAATTACTTATCGAAACTCACCAGATTCTGACCATGACCTGATTTCATGTCCCTCTACCATGCCCCTGTGGGTGGAATGCAAGCTAGATAATTTTACTTTGGTTGATGTGTCTGCTTTGTGCTCTGAGCTACAGGAATCTATTCTTTATTCCCTAGTATTTTTCAGAACTGGAAATGTAGTTTATTTACAAGTACAAAACCCTACAAAGTCAGAAGTAGGCTCCCAAAATGTACTTCCTGGGTCAGCAGCATAAGCATCACACGGGAACTTGTTGTAAGTACTTATTCTTGGCTCCAGACCCACTGAATCAGAAACTTGGTTGGGGGACATGCAATCTGTGTTTTAATGGGCCCTCCGTTGAGTCTGATGTCCTCTCCAGTTGGAAGACTCCCATAAAGCTCATCTAGTCTCCCTACAGGACAGATTCAGAAGGTGAGGCCCAGAAATGTTAAATTTATATATTTTAAATTTTTAATTAATTTCTCCCAAAACTTAAATGTGTAAAATTTATATCTATCTATCTATCTATCTATCTATCTATCTATCTATCTATCTATCATCTATCTATCTATCTATCTATCTATCTATCTCTTAAATAGGAACTATATTTATGTGGTTCAAAATTCAAAAGGCATAACAGAGTATACAAAAGAATGAAAATTACCTGAAATAACTAAATGCTTAAAAGGAAAGTGAAAAGTTAGAGCAAAAAAATTTTTTAAAAGGCTCCTTCCACAGTTTGGCTATCGTGGCCATTGCTGCTAGAAACATCGGGGTGCAGGTGTCCCGGCGTTTCATTGCATTTGTATCTTTGGGGTAAATCCCCAACAGTGCAATTGCTGGGTCGTAGGGCAGGTCTATTTTTAACTCTTTGAGGAACCTCCACACAGTTTTCCAGAGTGGCTGCACCAGTTATATGTGAAAAGGTTTCTTCTTATCCTTATTCCCATATACCCAGCAGCCCAGACTTCTTGGGATAATCACTCAGATTCTCATGTGTTTTAGAAACATTTTATGCTCATATAAGAATGCTTATACACACCCCTGCCTCCATGCCTTTTGCAAAGACAGTAGCATGCCGCAGTTTAACATCTTGTCAAAAGCCTTTTTGTTTTTAAAGATTTTTATTTATTTATTTGGGAGAGAGAGCATGAGCAGAGGGGAGTGGCAGAGGGAGGGAGAAGCAGACTCCCCACTGAGCAGGGAGCCCAAAGCAGGACTCGATCCCAGGACCCTGAGATCATGACCTGAGCTGAAGGCAGATGCTTAAACCGACTGAGCCACTTAGGTACCCCAAAAGGTATCTTAAATATACCATTTACAACTGAGAAACTATTCTTCTTGGTAGATTAACTGATCTCCTAAAATTGTCATAAAACCATCTCAGGATTCAAGTCTTAATGACTTTTCTAATAAGGTTACTTCTTTGCTCATTGGGTAACTGGCATCAGGAGCTTTTTCACTCATGAACTAATTAACAGAACTACTACTTTCACATTTCTTTGATCAATTTCTTCCTTAGCAAGACTCCGGGATTCCAGATTGGAATCAACAAATGAAGGCTTACTCAGAACCCAAGGTGCCCCCTCCATTTCGCGTGGAAGCATTATAGCCACACGGCTTGCTTCCATGCCCATCTGCCCACTGGCTGTCCAGTCATTCCGAGGCAGGGATGGCATCCTCCTCATCTTGTGTCCCAGTGACTGGGACACAGCAGATGCTCAGTCCACGCTCATTGAATTGAGACACTGAGTCAAACAAATGAGACGGAGAGCACTTCACCCCTGACAGGGACCCAGGGACAGAATCTATTCTTTTCTGTTTTGGGTCAAGTGCCCTACAGCACCAGATTCAAGGGATAATGTAGATAATGCTCTGCACCGACTTTTTTTTGGCACAGGAGTTCTCCTGTACGGGGCCAGCTGGTAAATATTCTCAGGTTTGTGGGCCATACAATCTGTCACCACTTTGCAACTGCAGCGTGAAAGCAGCCATACAACGATATATACCTGAATAGGCATGGTTGTGTTCCAATACAACTTTATTCACGGACACTGAAATTTGAATTCTCCTGATTTTTCTTCAACCCCGTAAAAATGTAAAAACCCTTCCTTAGGTGGTATAAAACTAGGTTCAGGCTGTGTTTGGCCCCAGCCAAAGTCTGCAGAGTCCTATTCTAGCACTTCAAAGCCCCCCCAACCCCGCACCCCCAGGAGTATCAGGAGACAGAGCACAATTTGCAAGGAGGGTATTTGTCCAAAAGGGCTCTCCTTTGAACCAGAAAGAGAGAGAGGGAGGAAGTTGACTTTGGCCAAGGAATCAGCAGGACTCGTTTGCTTATAATTTAGCAGGGGTAACACCCTGCTCCCGCCAGACCACCACCGCTTGTTGGAGGAAGGAAAACCAAAAAGAGTTTCCTTTTTCCGACACTGGATCATCATTCGGAGACTGTATACACAATCCCCCAAATAACTTGGCTTGGGTTTGGGGCAAGCCTTCCTCTCAGGTCTATCAGAGGAGCTTTTATTTGGGTTCTCCTGGGATTCTTCTCACTCCAGCTTTCTCCCCAGATTCCCAAAGGAGGCAGAGGCTAAGGGCAGTTCTCCAAGGCGTGGGCCCGCAGTTCACGGCCTCCTTTATAGCAATGTTGTTGTTCTAAATGCTTTCTGATTAGTCTTTTAAATAAAGCCGGTGGGTATTTTATAATCCTGTAACCCAATTACCGTGGACGAGTTCTGCCAATGATGGCTATTAGCACCGAAACATTCCCCCTCGAAGAGTGACTGGTCTGCTCCTTTCCTTGGCCGCTCGCTGCTCTCTGCCCTGGGTCTCTGCTGACTCTGCTGTGGGAGGATCTCCAAGACTTCCTTTGTCCCCCAAGGGACACTTATTTCTCCCTCTTTCAGACTCACCTTGTGGCATCAACTGTCCCTCCAAGCCCAGGAACCAGGAAGAAGCCTGACTCACAGCCTGGGAATCTGCAAAACCGAGTTTGGATTTTGCTTCCTGTGGACAGCTCTCCACCAGGAAACCGTGATTGGAGATACTTCACTTTCTAATGTGCAGGGTACTGGTCCTAACTGCCATCGCTCACTCCTCTGGGCTAGCAGTAGTCCTTGACCAGGGAATTAACACTGTCTTCCCCGGGTGACTGCCACATGCTATTTCTTCTCTCCTTCCTGGCTGGCATAAGGGATGTGGGTGTCGAGGATGTGGGGAGATAAGAGATCACAGGAATAGAGGATGGCTTCCTGGAGGAGGCAGCCATGGTCTGAGTGTGCCTTGATATATTCCTGTATGTAGTTTTTCAAACCACTCTCCCCCATAAATGGGTAGGTCTGGGTAGGGATATTAGAAACATGGGCATTGATTCTGTGAATATGGTACAAACAGAGAGGTGCTGGAGGAGCAAACAGGAGACTCAGCTTTGGCTCCACTGACTCTGTGTGAACCTGGGCAGGTAATTTGCCCTATTCTGGATCTCAGCCATACTTTTATGTATCCAGATAATTAAAGTCAAGTTTTTCTGGAGGGAGCCTTAACAAAATCCATAAAATTTCTGCCTCATCTTTTATCAACTTGTAGTGGCTGAAATTAATGGTTCAGCATCTAATTAGTATTCAAGGTGAGGACTGGACAACTGTTCGGGGTGAATGCACACAGCTTAGAGCCCACTATGTGGTGTTTCTCTCCTCCAGGACGGAGAAGGCAACTGATGTGGCCCAGCCCTTCCTGACTTCCCAGCACATGACATAACAGCACATATTATATGCTCTGGGAGACTAGAGTGGGACCTGCTCATATGCACCCAGGGGGATCCATGTTTATCACATCAGGATAGATAAAATCAGTTATATCTCAGAGAGGAAGTGACCTGTGGAGGCAGTGCAGGAAACTTCTACCCCAAACACAGGGTTCCTTAGATGTCAAGGGAGAGATGTAATAGGCTCTCGGGGTGGGAGGGATGCCAGGGCCAAGGTCCACACGGGCTGCCTGACTCCTTCCATGAAGGCTCTTCCCCACTGCAGCTGGCCCCTCCAGGTGATGGGGAGGTTGAGAGATGCTACAGCCAAGGGGTCCGCAGAGAGGAGGCGGGTCAGGGGAATCAACTGAACAAGCCATAGGTGAGGCCCTGAGTTACTCCATAATTACATGTTTCTCCTAAGGAGGAGTTGCTAGGAAGATTTCAGAATCGACCAGCAACCATAATGAAGATGGATCTGTGCCAGGAGACTCAACCAGGTCGTAGCCGCGGGCCTTAAGAGATGTTCAGCCAAGTGGACTAGGGACTTCACGGCCTGCAGACCAGCATCTGTGCTCTGCCCATCCTTTATATTCTTTCATACAACCTCACAGCAAGGACCTACTGTACAAGGACTCTGCTAGAAGAGATACAAACCCAACAGCCTGAATCTTTTAAGCTCAGGGCTTCCTAAAGACTCCAAGGAACTTCACAAAGAGGAGACAGAGGGGGGCCTCTAGGGGGTGGGGAGGCAGGGGGGCGTCACTTCAGCCAGGGCTCAGGAGGCACAATGGGCAGACCCTTGCTGGTGGGAGTGGGGGTAGTCGGGGCCTGGGACCACTCCTGCCCCTAAGGACACGGGCTTTGTGAATCAATACTTAGGACTGCAGCCCAGAAAGGATTCCCATCCCTGAAGCTGTCCAGGGCAGAGCAGGGCAGGGAGAATGGAAGATTCTCCAGCTGTTCTGACGCAGCCCTAGGGAGTATGAGGGATGAAGATGGACTGGAAAGGGTGCTGGCTGGTGGGAAGAGCTGACTCCTGTATTCTGCTTCCAGCCTCAGAGTGAATTATACATTTAAGAAGACACAAGTCAAGCACCTGAGTGCTCCATTCCTATCTATCACTCAAACCCCAAGCAGTGAGTGACAGAGACTGGTTTCCTTTGCAGGGGATGGTGAGGAGGGAGCAGCCTATACTGCCACCTGGATAGCACCAGCCCGGAGGCTCTCCTGCCTTAGGACGCTAAGTAGGCTGCTTGGTCAAGGGTTCAGTTCCCCAAAGGAGCAGCTGATTTAGTTCTGGTCTGTGGCCTTTACAGTTTGATGTCTGCCTAAAAAGCAAATGCCTCTAGACATCCAAGGTTTCAAAGATGGGGTGGGTGTCTTGGGGAAAACACACTCCTTTCTGGAAAACAGCTTACAGTTTACTGGGTAACAAAGTAAGCGATGCTCCCTTATATATGAAATAATTGTGCCTTGGCGTCCTTTGTGCTTGGGGTCTCTTTGGCTCTCCTGCCGGCATTTCAGACGGGGTTCACCGGGTTATGATGTCAGTGCCACATGTGGGCATTCTGTATACAGCAGCAGCAACACAGCCCCCACTTGGGGCGATGCCGCAGCCCCTAGGCTCTTCTCTTGTAAGATAAGGGGGCTAAGACAAGCAACCCCACAGCCCTCTCGGGCTCAGAACTCTAAGACTTCTGGGGAAATTCTGGGAGTCAAGAAACAAGTCAGAGGGACTTCTGTGTCTGGGCCTGGAGGCCATCCCAGAGGTATTTCCTGAGTGGCTGCCTTCTCCAAGCCTCTGTAGGTTGGATTCTAGCCCATCATCATGGCTCATGCCCCCACCTTTCTAATTCTGGGAGCAGCCAGAGGCCCATCCTGTTCAGCTCTGGGACCCAGCCTATGCCTTGTGCGTGGCACTGTGCTAACTAGATGTGTACTCAGTGAATCCAGAGGGCGTCACAGCCCACCTCAAACTTCCTTGTCACCCTGCATCCTCCTGACCAAGCTTTGACTCAGTGACTTGGCTGCTCTGAGATGTCTCCTTTGTCCTTCATTGTGTGAAGGGAAGTCGGCCACCAACAAATTAGAGGGGCTCCTCGTCCCAGGGTTCTCGGGAAGCTGCTGAGCTCAGGGAACCAAATAGTGAACAGACCACAGGAGTGAACATCCTGCAAGAGACAAGCTGATGGAGTGGCGGAGACCAGTTTTGTCAGGAGGATCTTGGTTCACATCACAGCATGCCAAGGTAAAGAAAAAATGGTATGCTTTAATTTACACATGCTTCCAAGAATTCAATGTTATAAAGATGGAAGTGAACATTCCCAACAAGCCCTTCACCTGAGATTCCCACTGTTGAGTTCTGTATGTGGATGATGAGAGGGTCATAAAAGTTGGTTTCCATCTACCCAAATGACTACCAACAGGCCTCAGAGAATCAAGAGGGTCTGGATTTGCTCCCTCCTTTGGTAATCTTTCACATCCTGGGAAGACCCCAAACCTATCTGGACTTGCCCAAGTCTGATATCCTGTTGGTCACTGGTCCTCATTACCTCACTGTTCCAAATTCTTGCATATATATTGTTAAAGATTTTATTTATTTGAAAGAGAGAGAGAGACAGCAAGTAAGAGCACAAGCAGGAGGTGCAGGAAGAGGCAGAGAGAGAAGCAGACTCCCGACTGAGCAGGGAGCCCAATGTGGGGCTTGATCCCAGGATCCCAGGGCTTGATCATGACCAAAGCCAAAGGCAGACACTCAACTGACTGAGCCACTCAGGTGCCCTGACTATCTCAAATTGTTGCCCAACCAACCTCCCTTTGCTGCTCCAAGACCAGGTAGTTTTGGTGAGGCCCCCACAGGGGGCTCCTGCGGCTGAAATGAGAGGGCAGAAACGGGGCCCCCAAGAGCCTGGGGTCCTTGGAGAGTGTGAGGACCAAATCCTAGAGGAAGGATTCACAGGCCCAGAGAAGCATCCTTCCGCTTGTTGGAAACATGACTCCATCAGGGAGTCACCTCAGGTATTCTATTTTTCAACCAATGCTAGATTTTTAAGTTCTAAAGGCACAGAAATGTCTCTGAATACCTCTGTTTGTACGGCTCTCCCTCCCTTCTCCACTGTGCCATCCACGACCAATGCTGGGCCCAAAGCGGATCCACTCAATGTTTATGGGATGCAGCAAACAAGTTTGTCCAAACATCAACGCTGTGTGTTTGGCAAAGGATCAGGAAGTGAAGGAGACAATCCCCTTCCCTTGAAGCTGGCGTGGCCCTAGGTTAAGCCTAGGTACGATGCCCAGGTGTCTTCCAGCCCCGTGTGGAGACAGACTGCAGAGGGGCTGGCTGCAGTCAGAAGGACAGCAGCAATGACCTCCAGAGCCATGCTGACAAGCAGACTAACACTGCTGAGCAGATGGGAAAGAAGGATGATAAAGAAAGATAACGTGGCTAATGTGCATGGGATGCTGACCTCAGGCCAGGCACGGTACCAAGTCCTTCACAGTACCCCCAAATCCCTGACCCTGGTGGGAATGGGAACCTGCACCTGTGGCGCTTCACTACCTTACCAGTCTCCCACAGACACCCTGAGACGGCATTCTCAGTTGAAGGTGAATTCTATGGAATAACCAAGTGGTGAAATACTATGCAGCTGTTAAAAAGATCAAGGACACTCCATAAATGGGTATAGAAAGCTCTCCAACGTTAAAATAGAATACACACATATCTATGTATCTGTAAATAGTCGATTCTCATTATTAGCTGTAATATATCTTGTGACGTCATTATGAACACTGGATCATTTAGTACTGTATCACTGCTCCTGGGGGAAATACAGGTGAGGTCCCTGTGAGCCTCTGGTCACAACATTTCCATCAACTGATCAGAACTTAACCTCGTTTTACGTGTGTTTCTGTGTCAAGGCACCTTATTTAATATATATTGTTGATTTGTAAACACCAAACTCAGAGCCAATGGCCCTATAACTTTTATTTGAATGAAGCTTATCTAGTAAGTATTTCCTCCATAGGTTACATGCAACCTCCTTGCACTGAGGAAAGCCCCAAGCCAGCACACCAGCACCACACCTGGGGGCCACTGTGAACAACGAAACCAACAGGAAGCACAAGGATGTGAAAAATGTGGCACAAAACTGACTGGAAAAAGGACACGTGTTGGCAGCATGAGAGCTGCCACAGGAAGGCAGCGCATCACCTGGTCAGCCTCAGCTGGGAATGGGTATCAGGCAAATCAAATGTTCTGCTGTTCTGTGCATGTGTGCCAAGGACTTCGAAAGTGTCCCAAGTACTGATTTGGAGGTTGTAAATAAATTTGAGAGAGTAGAAGAATTTGCAAATATGGAATCCATGAATAGCTGGCGACCCACTGTATATTCACAGTTGGTTCTTGTGCATTAAGAAAATCTGGAAGGATCCAAGAAACCAGGAAGAGTCGTCTGTGAGGAGGGAGGGGCCGTCTCTGGGCTGAATAGGAAGAGAGTGAGGAGACTTCATTTTACAGCTTTTTATGTTTCTCTCATTTATTGAACCATGGGAAGCTATTACTTGTTCAAAAATAAACATGTCATAAAACATTGGAAAACCTGCATGTACACTTAAAAGCACTACATTCATACCTTAAAATTTTATTTTTAACTTCAAACACAAATATCTTACTAATCTTTTGAGGCACAGTCCAGGCCTCTGTACATAGATCTGTTGACTAGAGCTTTGCATTTGTTTTTTAAGCATAAATCACCCCACAATGTGTCATTTCCTAGTATGGCATCTGTAAAAAAGGAGCTGGAAGGTGAGGGCAACCAGTGGAGGAGCCACAGCACACCCTCCTCTGGCAGGCTCATCTCTCTCCTCCCAGTGACGGCCTCCAGCAGGTGTCGTGCACACGTCTGGGCAGGGATTTTCTTGGAGGGGCTTGCTTTGATCAATTCTTTGCAAAGCATTCAGTTCACTTTTCACAGAAACAGCATTTCTATTTCTTTTTTGCATTCACAGGTCTTCAGCTCACATCACATTTAGTTTACGCAGGCACATTACCGAGCACCACTGGTGTGAATAGGTGCTCGTGTAGCCCCCAGCCACACCTGTGAAGGTAGGGGCTGCGTGGGCAGTCTGGGGGCCCAGGGACAAAAACAGTCCCCAGACATCAGGTAGAAGGTGGGCTGAAGAACTGCATCACCTGTGTGAGAATGTGCCTTGTGAACTTGAATGCACCACAGAAATGCAGGATGTCATTGAACCAGGTCTTCGTGCATTAATCTTCATGCATTTTATGTGTCAGCTATGTCTGTGGGTCAGACAGATTCTCTGGGGGCGGAGGGGTGGTCCCTGTGGTGCTCAGGGCAGAGCTGGGGAAGGGTAGACCCTCAGCGAATATCTTCTGAAAGCAGAGACCTTCCTTAAAGGCCTTCAAGGTAGGATTTCTAACAAAGTAGACATTTAGCTATCACAGTTTTAGGAAAAGGTCCAGGAAAGGCAGGTCTCCTTAAGTGCCCTACTAACCTGCAGAGAAGCTATTTGGGATAGAAGTCCTCAGTCTGGGCCTCTCCCCCTGCTCCCCAGCACCTAGCAACAGGGGGAAGGGGCCAAAGCCCATGACCTGAACCTAAAAGGCCTTTGTCTCAGCAGAGGACCTGGCCCTATTTTGAAGAGGACATGGGGGCTGCAGGCATTTTCTCCTTTCACTTCCTGGGCCCAAACGAATTTCAAGCCTCCACCTCTTTCCTCATCTTAAGTATTGGAGGGGCCTGAATCAGACCCCAAGAACACAATCCCCCCTCACTTCCAATAGATTATCAATTCCTGTCGACCTCTCCTCCATGGCATTCTCCAACCATCTTCTCATTTCCCTGCCAACGCTATGATACAGTCTCTTCACGGTCGGCCTCATCCCTTCCAGCCCACTTTTCCACTAGTAGCCCTGCCCATGCCACCCCTCTGCCCAAAACCTCCAGTGCTCCCCCTGCCAACAGAAGAAGGGTGCCCACAACTCAGCCTGGCTTATGGGGCCCTCACAATTTGGCCGCATCTACCTTTGTAATGATTTCCCCAACCATTTACCCATACCCACCCCGAGCATTGGACCTAGGGAGCTACCCCAGTTTTCAGAATGCTGGTTGCTCTGCCTGAAATTGCTCTCATTCTCCATTTTCTCAGCCCACAAGTTCCTGTTCGGACTTAACATCATTTATGAAACCTTCCCTGATTCTCAGACATGCACTGTAACAAAATATTTGAGTGCCCACTTTATACCAGGCATAGTGGATATAAAATGGGGGTGGGTACATGACTTGGTATCAGCCCTCATGGAGCTTGCAGTCTGGGGAGGCAGTGTCAAGACACAGACAAATGTAATTCTATGACCATGATGAATGGCTGTAATAGCAGGTCATGTCCTCACCAGAAAGGTTTACAAAGGATCCTCTGCAGAAGTCACAGTGATGCCACCATCCAATGGATGAGAAAGGTGTGGAAATGGTGCGAAATGTCAAATTCCAGACAGAGTCGAGGGCAGTACGGGCAAAGGCCCTGGGACAGGTAGGAATAAGGTAGACATGAGAAACAAGAGAAAAAGGCCAGACTGGCTGGAATACTGGACTAAGGAGCATAAAACTAGAAGGAGGGCAAGGGCCATACCACCCAAGGTTCTTGAGGTAAGGAATTTTATCTTTATCCTAAAAATGTAATGGGGAACCATAAAAGTGTTTCGATTAGTGTGTGTCTGTGTGTGTGTCTTCCAAGCATGTGTGACTGACCAGATTTTCCTCCTGAAAAGGCCACATTGTAGATCAGAGGTCAACAAGTTTTACAAAGTAAACAGCCAAACAGAATACATTCTAGACGTTGCAGCCAGATGACAAAACCAAGGCTAAGACATAGACACGTATGTAGTGAGGGAAATATAAATTTCTGTAAGTTTTTCAACATAACTAAAAATATAATAATATTGAGAACTTTTTTTTGATAATACAGATTGGCTAATGAGAACAGTGGAAGCATTTTTTGGAAGGATAACATCTTGCTTGACTGGAGTTCAAAGCCAGTGTTCCCACATCACTGAGTGTTCATATGTACAAACCATTTTTAGCTCACAGATCATAGTCTGGGCCTGTGGTATAGACGTAGGCTGGAGGAGGGTGGATGGGGACACAGAGGGCACTTAGCTTTATGTTGGTCCAGGTCAGGCAGTTCACATGTGTGTGGTGATGGAGGGGCCTTTCGGGGTGAATCTGACACAACTTAGTGATGTGGTAGGTACAGGGGCCACAGAAGGGGCAGGTGTCAAGATGACGCCCAGATGTCGGGGTTCATGCCTGTGAAGATAGGGGACACTGTGAGAGTTCAGTTTCATTTGGAGACCTACAGGAGCTGCCCCTGAGCCAGCTGGACTGGGGAGTCCCAGGCTGAGAGATCTGTGAGTTCCCTGACAACAGGTAATAAATGAAGGCAGGGGCACGAGGAAGAATGCCTGGAGAGCCAGCAAGGATGGGCCAGGACTCTGCGCGTCGTCACACCACTCGGCACACTGTGCCCCACTGGACTACTGCCTCCGCCATCAGGCCAGCACCTCTTCTGAGGAGAGCCTCATCAACTCTGTCTTCAGGGGCTGGCATAATACACGGTACCCGCTGGGTACATGAGACATGAGAGAGGGAGGAGGGAGGGGGGAAGGGGAGACCTTTTGTTTCTACAGGATAACATGGGAAATACCTCCTCAGTTCACAGAGGAATCCTCCAAAGAGCAGACCACGTCCTTCCCAAGAGCTGCTTTTGATAAGGGTCACCGGACCCTCCCCCATCATGTTAAATCATCCAAGCGTGTGAACACACATGCACATTTACACACAAATCTCCTCCCCACCAACCCTTGCAACATGATTTGTGGTGATGGTGTATTAATAACACACCCATCAGCTGTCACCTCAACATGTCTAAATATTATGTTCCATCACCCAGAACATCATTTTTTTAAATTAAAAAAAAAAAAGGCAAAGTGGCAATTCCACTCACAGCAAGGAGGGGAGAAAGGAAAAAAAAAAACCCACAGGTTAAAGAAAATCAATCTTTCTCTTTTTCCTGATTTGTTGTTGTTGTTGTTCTTTTTAAAAACAGAATAAAAAGCTCATGGTTCCATCTCTTTAATGGTCCTGGGATGATGTCAATGCTGAGTGACCTGCCCTGATGACCACAGGGTGTGTCCGCTCATATCTGTGGAGCTCAGAGCAGACAGGTCCCCTGGTCCACAGGCACAGATGCTCTGGCCCAATGTGGAGTCTCTAACAAGCACATCAAGGAAAGCAGTGCACAAAGCATAGACATACACTATTTTGTTCTGTCCCCTCAACAAACCTGTAGAGTCAGAAGTGCTTTCCCTATTTTAAAAGATGAGGGTATGGACATGGAGGGGATAATCTGCCCAAGGTCACACAATTAGTGATAAAGGGCCAGGCCTCCACTGCTCTGATGCCCAAGGTTGAGGCTTCCTGTGGTATTCCACAGGGTTCCCAGTTCTCCATCACAGATCTGATTAGCACAAAGCTACTTACCCTAAGTTGGAGCCTTCTAGCTTTGACTTCGGAAGGTTGAGGAAAGCCAGTTTCACCGCAGTACACATATGCCCTGGGAATCTGGCCACCTACACTTAGCAACCCTCCACCCTCTAGCATATAGCCATGGACTGGGAAGTATATGAAAAAGAAGCTGAGGCACTGCATACCAAAAAAAAAAAAAAAAATCTTCCTTTTTTCTAGTCTGAAAGGGCTGAGCTCCAGCTATCTGGAAATTTGTTTTATTCATCAGGAACTTTTCCCTGGAGAGAGAGAAACAGGCGATGTAGCAGAATTGCTAAGACCACTCTCCTGGAGTCAGAAGACCAGAGTTCAAATCCTCATCTTCCACTGGCAAAGTAAGAACCCAGCAGATTGATCTTGTCTTTTTTTTTTGGGGGGGGGGGGCTTAATTTGGACTGAGGAATGACAATACCTACTGCTCCACAGCTGCTTTTTTTTTTTTTTTTTTTGGTGAGGATATAACAAGAACGTACTGGGACGTGCGTGGCACCCATGAGGACTGGTGGAGCCTCACCACCTGGGGTGGGGTTCCTGTTGTTTTGTTTTGACTTGGGTACAGTTTAGATCAGGCCTCAATGACTCAGTCGTGATTGAATCGGTTTGGTTATTCGTTTCCAGGGCAACCTTGAGGCCTCCCTTTGTTTCGGTCACCAGATTGGTGCTCAGGGGCAGGCGCTGACAGAAGTGGACACAGTCAGGAAGAGAGGAAGACCCTAAAACCCATCCGCTGGAAATCCTCAGCTGTCCAAGGCCCTCTGATGCAGAGACCAACAACCACATTTCCCCCCCTCTACACCCTCTGAAGGCACCCCTGCAGCAGGGTGCATTCACTTTGATCCCTCCCGAAGACCCGGAGACACCATGCAAGGCCTCCTGGGCATTCCGCATATTATTGCAGAGAAATAAACAGAAGAATGCAAATGCTCAGTTGTGGAGGGAAGCTTTCTGGGGCAGGTCAGCCCCTGCCAGAGAGGCCTTCAGCTCTCCAAGGCTCAGTGAGATTCAGGAGATGCCTGAGAGGGCCTTGGACTGGGGCCACAGGTCAGGCCCAGTTCTTCCACGTGGTTACTGGTAATGAAGGAGGTGTACTGCTCTCTGGGGTCTAGCCGTCAAACAGTTCAAGAGTCCCAGAGAGGAAAAGAGAAGTCATTATTTAGTGGCCATTTAAAGCTTAACAATATCTGTGGTTATCATTAAAGGAGAAAGCGTGCGCCCAAATTACCCAGAAAGAGTCATTTCATTCCCTCCATGATACCAGATAAAGAGGCAGTCTACTTCCTTTCCTGTTTCAAGAGGGCCCCCAGCTCTTAGATTCCTGGAAACTGGCAAGAACTCTGTCCCTATCTGCAGTTTCCTCACTTGTAGTCACAGCCTCTTGGCCTGCCTCTCAACAACGGTGCCTCTAAGGAAGCTGGGGCGCACAGTGTGCTGTCCCAAGGAAGCAGGCCTGGGGAGGCTCTGGTGGCCCACAGCTGCCACCTGGTCGGATGGGAAAATGAAAGCTTGCCCAGCAGAAGCACCAAACTCTCTCCGAGCTCATGCCAAGGTGGGAGTGAGAGAACAAAAAAGGAGGCCAACCTAAGCCTTACCGTGTGGAGGGCACTCACACCTATTATTTTTCTGTGAGGCAGACCTGGCCGGAGGCTGCCTTCCCATTCCGAGCTAAACTGTGGAAGATCACAGGGATGAAGAGATTTCCAAAGGATCACCCATGTTGCCAGGAGCAAACCTGATGGACTCGAAAGCAGAGGATTCCAGTCCCAGGCCAAAGAGCCCCCCAGAGACCACAAAACCACTGTCACTAAAATGGGACTAGGGCCTCCACGTGACTTGAATGTACTCCCAAAATACTAACAAGGCGGCATCGTGAAAATGCAAAAAACAAATTCCTATTTATTTCTATTCCATCGATAAAAATGTCCCAGCCTCTCTGAATAGCTCCCATTTTGTCCTCCCCCGCCCCCCCTCAACTCTTGTTGGTCTTTTGGAGCTAAACTAAGTCTTCCCTCTTTTGATTATGCGTACATAGATTATCTCCCTCTTCATGGGACACTTACTGGAACTTTAAACATTCTCAGATGGGGTTCTTTTAAGCCCACTTCGCCTGCCCTCCATCACCACCCCCCTCACCCCCCCAAACCCGGTTGCTGCGTATTCAGGAAGTGCAAACCCAATATAAAGATAACCCGGACCAGAGAGAAAGGGAGACTGGCCCTGTGACCTTGTTGGGCAAATGAGTTCCCCTTCCCAGTAACTCAGACTCAGCTTCTGCAGAACAAGGAGGCTGGGCCCAATGGGCTGCAAGGAGGTCCCTCTGGCTCTGACCTGCGAAGACTCAGCTGGGTGAGCACCCCCAGCCCCTGACTGGTCCCAGGGACACCCAACAATCCTGAGCCAGGGTACTGAGGCACTAGGGTTTTCTACCACTCACTCCTGATGCCTAAGGATCCTACTGCAGCCGTTAAACAGCGCTAGGAGTCAGGACACCTGGTTCCAGTCTCAGTTCTCCCATCTTTGCGAAAAGGGGAAGAGAGTGAGTTGGGGTGGGGGGCATCTGAGCAGACTTAAGCTCCAGCTACAGTGCTTTAATTTTTTAAAAAATAGGATAATGTATATGACTAGTAGAATAAAGATTTTAAAAACATTTTTAGAGAGTGGATCACCCAACAGTGAGAAGGAACATCATGATGGTCAATCTCCAGAGCTTCACTTACAGACTCCGTTTATGGCGTTTAGGGGTTCTGCTGGCATAGGAGTCCTCTGCCTGGGGCTCCTCCTATCTCTGTATCCATAATAATTCTGGCTCCTTAAACTCCTAAGATAGCCCCAGACATAAGGTGTTGACTTCCTGGTTCTGGAAAATGGCCTTCACAATCACACCTAGCATAAAGCCCTTGTTTCACTCTGCAGGGTTGGCAAGGAGAACACAGGCTGGGTTGTCACCCAATGAAGACTATTTAATCTACCAGTTGAGCTCCCCCTGGGCAAAGCCAGTTAGATGGTATAAGTAATCAATCTTGGCTCACAGCTCTGAGTAACTAGAATGAAGGAGGGACAGGAAGCATGAGTCATCGTCGGGAGAGAGCTGTTAATAGACTTTGAGGTTTGCAGGCAGGGGTGGGGCTAGGCCTGGCCCCTCAGCTGGGTGGAGAATATGCAGGACATCATCTAGGGAGTTGTGGAGAACAAAGCAGCCCCTTTCTAACCACAGGAACATCAATGCTCAAGCTTCCAGAGCCCTCATCCTTCTAGATATTTAAGCAACAGTTAGGAAAAGAAGGCAAGTGGTTGACTCCAAATAAGTCTGATTCTTACAGATTGCATTTTTATTTATTTTTAAAAATATTATTTATTTATTCGAAAGAGAGAGAGCATGAGCATGAAGAGGAGCAGAGGGAGAGGGACAAGAAGACTCTGTGCTGAGTGCAGAGCCCAACTCACAGCTGGATCCCACAAACCTAAGATCATGACCTGAACCCAAATCAAGAGTCAGAAGCTCAACTGACTGAGACATCCAGGTGCCCTTTACAGACTGAATTTTTTTTTTAAGACTATTTATTTATCTGACAGTGAGAGAGCACAAGCAGGGAGGCTGCAGAGAGAGAGAGGGAGAAGCAGGCTCCCCGCTGAGGACCCTGGGATCATGATCTGAGCCAAAGGCAGACGCCCAACCGACTGAGCCACCCAAGCACCCTCTGACTGAATTTTTACAGAAAGTTGCCAGTCACTGTTTTATGATAGTGACCTGATGGCCTGGAATCAACTGAAGCATTTACTGTAGAGATAAAAGCCAAATTCTAATCCACTCAAGACCACCATGTTCACTGGCCATGAGTGGTCAACCACACTTGGGAAACCTGGTGAAACACAGTCAAACATTAATTGCAGGACTTCTCAGGGCTTTTGCTATGCTAGTGGCTGTGGCTCTCCAAGAGGAGTTACAGAGGCCATCTGTCTCATTGGCTCATGAGAACACCCATCTCTATAGCTCAGTTCACACCATGTCTACACTCAGCTGCCCAACAGGCCCAGCTCCCATCTGCCTGCTCCAGCCTTCCCTGACCACTTAGTAAGGACACAGTGCTGTCCCTCTCGGCGACCCATTCTGTATACCCAGCATTTCATCTCAT
Source organism: Canis lupus baileyi (assembly GCF_048164855.1). NCBI lineage: Eukaryota > Metazoa > Chordata > Mammalia > Carnivora > Canidae > Canis > Canis lupus. Next base: position 61,663,898 of record NC_132844.1, on the reverse strand, counting down.
GAAGACAGTTTATCCTCTGTGTCTGTTTTTGGTCATGAAGTCTTTTAAAATGAATAGACTTTATTTTTTAGAGCAGTTTCAGAATCACACCAACTCTGCCTTTTTTAATGCCACTTGTGTACTGTATAAAGCCTAGAGTCACTATGAATAGCAGGCACTGAAAAAAGTTGTTGCCTGATAGATATCAAATCAGGAAGTGATAAAAATCTGAGAGTAATATAAAGCCACTTAATAGAAGGATCTAAGAACGAAAGTAAAACGGACAGTGAGGACCACTTCTCTAACCCTACTGAACATGCGTCCAGCAAAGTGGTTCTGCCCTCCTATTATCTGGGGGCTCCAAGAGAAAAGTCCCCAGTGAGTGGTATCATCAAGCCCAGCCCGTTTGTGGCCGCATGACAGACAGCATGGTTCAGAGGGAGGGCCAAGATTCTGGGGTACCCCATTTCCAGAACCTATGGTTCATATCATCTGCAAACACTGGCCAGACCAGTGTGCTCTGTGTTCCCTCAAACCATCTTTAAAACCACTCCAGTTTGGAGAACATAATAGTGAGGCTGAGGATCCCACATCGCCCCTAGATTTCTGCTTCCATTTGCATCGTGGTTCATAAACCAGCTCTTGTCAACTTAAAAGTATCACTGAACAAGAGCTTGGGGCTTGAAGGGTCTGTCTCAGTCATAACAATACTGACTACCATAGACTGACTGTTATCATGCTCCAAGCTCCTGTCATGAGCTCTATATCCACAGTCTTTATTCTTTTTTTTTTTTTTTTTTTTTTGAGAGAGAGAAAGCGCACACATATGCATGTGCATTCATGGTGGAGGAGAACAGAGGCAGAGGGGTAGAGAGAATCTCAAGCAAACTCCACACCGATTGAAGAACCTAATGTGGGGCTTAATCTCACCACCCTGAGATCGTGACCTGAGCCGAAACCAAGACTTGGATGCTCAGCCAATTGAGCCCCCAGGCACCCCATACATGTCTTATTTAGTCCTTAAATAACTGTCTATTGTCCCATGTTGCAGATGAAGAAACTGAAGCTCAGAGACACTGGGCTAGTGAAATGGCAGAGTGAGGTTCAAACTCAGCTCTTTCTCCCTGCCCACAAAGCCCAAAAAGCCTAACCATGGTGCTCTGTGGCCTCCCCTCCAACAAACACACACACCAGGAGACAGAAAAGCCAACAGCAGAAAGGACAGGGGTAGGGGCAAGGGAAGGGAAGAAAGTGGAAGGAGAGTGTGGCATGCAGAGGAGAGGAAGCCGGGATCTGGAGGAGGCGCACATGGGGTCTGGCATTGAGTCCAGCAGGCCTTTGAGGAGTGGGAACGAAGCAGGAAAGTTGCTGGTGACCGCTGGAGAAAGAGGCCACAAAATATGCAAAAGCCATTTCCTCTCTCAAGGAAGATAAACAATAGATTCATAAACAAATTTTACAAAGCTGTTCAGCTATTTAAAGCATCCTTGTAGGGACTCATATCCTTTGTGAGCATAAAGTTCATCCACCAAAAATGGCCATCGGTTACCTTGGGGAGGACAGTGGGAAAAGAGGACAGGAGAGGACATACTCTTCATCGTGCTGTCACCTGCTCGCCCTGTGACTATAGCCAGCTATGTGCCCTCTTTGAGCTCTGTACAGCACTCTTTTGTGATAAAGACTAGTAATTCATGCCATACAGAGCTATGGTGGAGAAGAAAGAAGATAACACCTTCTGGCAATACGGCAGACCAGGTACCCTACTTGATTGTCCCAATCGAAACAACTAATATGTTGGAGAAAATTTAAAATATAAAAATTGTATACACATCACTGAGTTTGTACCAATGGAAGGATTCTTCAAAGACCAAAAACACACCCAAAGCTGGAACACTGCTTTGGTGAGCTAGCAGCAAAGCTGACTTTTGCCCTGAGGGTTCCTGTCAAACCCTAGACATTTTCTACATTTACCTCAAGAGCTGCACAATGTTCAGGAGACACGAGAAAAAAATCTCCTTCCTCCATAAAGTTGGGGCTCCATGCTCAGTGAATGAGAAGTAAATGCACAACACAGAAGCAGTCTGCAAGGAGCCCTGACCTTGGGCTGGTGGGATGGGAGAAAATCTCTCCTGGAAATTTGTGGGTTTTCTTGTTTTTCCTTTTTTAGAGAAGGAGAGGGAGGGGCAGAGGGAGAGAGAGGATTGCAAGCAGGCTCCATCTCACAACCCTGAGGTCATGACCTGAGCAGAAATCAAGAGTCAGCAGCTTAACCGACTGAACCACACAGGCACCCCTTTTCTTTTAGATAGAGTGTGGTGGGAAGAGAGAGGGAGAGAGATAGAGAATCTAAAACAGAATCCAGGCTGAGTGTATAGCTGATCTCCTGAAAATATGTAATCATCAGCTAGACCCCACAGAGGTTTGGAGTTTGAATTCATGTTTCTTATGCAGCCAGAGAAAGCTTAGGTAGAAAATTAATTTAAAGTGATTTTTGGTTGCTAGTACCCTCAAACAACGAGCAAAAAAGCAATACAAATTCTTTCTGGAAAAGTCAATGTCAACAAATACCTCAAATAATTCTCAAATAGAGAATTTTCCTTGCCAGGAAAACAAGCAGCTTGCAGGAAACAAGGCACCATGAGTATTGGCCATCAGACACAACAGACAGCAGAACTAGACCTCCAAGGATTTGAGTCTAGAATTACCAGACATGAGAGTTTACAATTTCTAAATAGCTACTTAAATATATGAAAGAAATAATAATAATAATAAAAGAAGTTTGCAGATATGAGCAAGAAATAAGGACTAGAAAAAAATCACCAAGAAGAAAAATAATGAGCTGGAACTTCTAGAAACGATGGATAAAACAACCAAAAGGAAAACAGACGGAATGAGTGGGTGGATTAAAGAGCGTTTGAAACCCGGAATACAGGACTGAATGGAGGGCAGATCTGAAGAAATGATTCAGAGGTCAGCCCAGAGAGATAAATATGAAAAATACAAAACAGAGGTTGAGAGATACAGAGAACAGAGATAGAAGGTCTATCAGAAGTCTAACAGGAGTTCCAGAAGAAGACAGGAGACAGAAGGAAAAGATGGCAATATTCAAAGAAGGAAGGGTGGGGAATTTGCAGGACTATTGAAAAACACCCAACTTTTGCTCTAGGAATCCCAACAAAACCCAAGCTGACTGAAGACAAAAAAACTTACACCTAGTTACATGGTAATGGGAGCTGCAGAACACCAAAGAAAACGATGTTTTTAACATAGCCAGAGAGCAATGCCAGGTCACTTACACAGGAACAGGATTTAGATTGACAGCCAACGTCTCAACAGCAATTTCAAAGCCAGAAGTGGCGAAATAATCACTTCAGAGACCCAAGAGAATATATTTGGTAAAGCCACCTTTCAAAACAGAGCAAAATAAAGATGTTCTCAAGCCAACCAAAGCCAAAACCCAACCCAAACCAAACCAGAAAAAAAACACTTGGGAATTTGCCACCACCAGACTCTCTCTCTCATTAAAGGCTAATGCTAAAGGATTTACTTCAAGCAGAAGGAAAATAATCTGAGATTCATTAAAAGAATCAGAGGGGATCCCTGGGTGGCTCAGCGGTTCAGTGCCTGCCTTCGGCCCAGGGCGTGATCCTGGAGATCTGGGATCGAGTCCCACATTGGGCTCCCTGCATGGAGCCTGCTTCTCCCTCTGCCTGTGTCTCTGCCTCTCTCTCTCTCTCTCTCCCCTCTGTATTCTCATGAATAAATAAATAAATAATAAAATTATATATATATATTTCAGTGCTACAAGGAGAAACTGACAAATCCAGTGGGAGATTTTTAACATATTTCTCTCAAAAACTGATTAATCAAATAAAAATATAAAAGGCACACTAGAGAGGATCTGAACAGTACAATGAAGTAATTTATTTTGACGATCATATGTAGAAAGCTATATCCAACAATTAGAGAATACCCATTTTCTTCCAAGTGCTCATGGAACATTTGAGAAAAAAGCTGAAAAGAGATAAAATATGAAAAAGGAGCACACCAAAGGAGTTATGCTTATATTAGCCTCTCTCCAAGGATCCAAACCTGTCTTGATGTACCTCGAGTCTAGCACAGATAGTCTAGCACTATCACAAAGGAGTTCTTAAGAGGTACTGACCAAAGGATTCTCTATTGAGGATAGCACAGGTTGAGTGAGCACCTGGCAGGGCTGACACTGGAGTCCTTCCCAACATAGAGAGGGACAAGAGGACAAGGGGAGTGGGGCCAGTGTCCAGGAAGAATGGATACAAACAAGAAAAGCAGAGTCATGACGGCCATCTTCAACTCTGAAGACAGAGTCACGTGGAAGAGTTTCTGAAAGCCCAGGCTTTGTGGTTCCAAATGGCAGAGCAGAGAAGAGCAGACAGGAGTTATAGAGAAGAATTTGTCCCAAGTTAGGAAGAATTTTCTAATAATTCACTGCTCAACATTGGTTAGGAATTGGTCTGGCAGATGCTTATGACCCCTCCTTACGACCCTGTGTGGGACAGGAAGGAGTCTGTCTAGGATGTCCTGGGAGTCCCAGGCCACAGACTGTCCTTCCAATGTCATTCTTTCCAAATTCCCTGGATATACAATCCCTAAAAGATCTGCCGAAGGTCCCAGATTCAGGAGGTAGTGGAGGAATAATGGTAGCTTTAGTCTCCAGATACTCAACTGGGTACCCTTTCTTCCCTGCCACTGGCCTCTCTACTAACTGCAACGAGCATGCTTTGCCCTGCAAGGCTGACATGCACTTCTTACGCCTACCCATGCACCAGCAAACCTGCATTCTTCGAGCACATGGTGCGAGATCACAAAAGCATAGAGAATTCATTAAAATAAAAATGCCTGGACCTTTCAGGAGAAGGAAAGCAAGCTTACCTTGACCTCCACAGCAGATGGCTGAGTTGGGGGCCTGGCTCTGGGGGCTTCTCCTGCGGCCGGCCAGTCATGCTGCTCTCATGCTGCTGGGCAGGTGGGAAGAGGAGTCCTGGTTCTGCAGGGGGAAAAGATCAGGAAAGGTCACTCCTTCATTGTTTCTTCCTAGCTCTCCATTACCAGCCTGCAGGGGATATTCTTCAAAAGCTGAGGGAGTTCCTGAGGCTGGCCTCACCCACTCTCATGTCCTTGGGGAGCAGGCAGGCATGGATCAGACAAATATTTCCCACGCCCTACAATGTGCCATGAGGGGTTCTGAGGAATGAGGCTAAAAAGATGTATTAGATGCACTCCCTGCTTTTAAGAAACAGTCGAGAGAGAGAGAGAGACAGAGAGAGAGAGAGAGAGAGATGCACATGTTTCATTACAATATAATTTGGTAAGTGCTGTGATTTCCCCAAATTCATTCAACAGCCTGCCTGTCCCACAGGGGAGCAGAGGCAGTTCGCAAGTTGCTCCCCACAGGACTTTCCAAAGTACTGTCAGGAAGGCTGAGTGGTCTTTGTTTTTGTTTTCATTCCCAATCCACTGCAGACAAATGCTTTTATAAAAGGTAATTAAAAAAAAATGAACTGGTAGACAAATGAAATAGAAAAAATGCTCAGAGCGCCACCTCTTCAACTATTTGACCCCACAGATGACTCTGTCCAATTGGGACACAGGTTTCTAAGCACTTACTCGCCATTTCTGTACTATCTCGAGGATGGGTGAGTGATTTGTGGCCAGCACCATTCCGCAAACCACAGCTGAGCAGCATCACAAGGGAAGCTGACTCGGAGGTAGGCTTTCCCAAGAAATCTGGATGATCCCTTAAGAGGGTGGCTAGCAAGACAGCTGATGTCAAATTCACCCTGTGGATTGCAGATCAGAGAGTCTCTTTCTAGGAAGGAGGGCCACAGCAGGAGCATTCGGGAAGGCATCGGGACAGAGCCAGTGGAACTCGCTGGGTTCAGGTTCCGGAGCATGAGGCTCATGGAACCTGGTCAAAACTTCTCAGCCCTAACTACGGCGACCGCAGCCAAAGCAACTGCCCCGAACAGGAAGAACAAAGTGTTATCTATTAAATGGACTGGGACATTTCAGAAAATAAATCAGTCCCGAAATGTCGAAAGGGCTGCTCGTGTTCATTCCTACTATTTAATGCCATAAAAAATGATTTTTTTTTAAATTAAGAAATCCTTTGTCTGTGACAGCCAGCTCCAAAAAAAGCCTTTAAATGCCTATTGCCATAATACTTGAGGGAGAGATTACAAGTCATTTTCACCCATTTGAATGTTTAAGAGAAAGTGCTCGTTCCTCTAAACTCTCAGCTTTTAAGTAGTTCTTATTTTAAACTTTAGAAGATAACTCCACAGAAGAAAAACTTCCCCTTTCAAAGTCTTTTTTTTTTTTTTTAAATGTGAACACTCATATACCCTCACTCCCTGCTTCAAATGCTAAATCATCTGCAATTTGGGAGTTTGTTGCTCATGAAATTCTACCGATAAGCACATCATAAACAGTCCTATAGCAACAGAATGTTTTTGAAGCGATGTCTGTGATGTTACAAAGATTGTATATCATTATCTCTGTATGTTGGGGAAGAGAAGGTTATGGGAATAACTGTTTATGTACAAATAAGTCAATATAGTAACTGGCAACCTGAGTAGGAGACGTTAGCAAGAAGCTAAACCACGACATGGGCTGGGAAGCAGGGATATACTTCACTCAGTGTCCATGACTAACGTGCTGTCCTGAGTCTCACTGAGCTCCCCTGCCACAGCCTGAGTCCTTGGAGCTGGGTGTCTCAACAGCAAGAGCCATGCTTAGGCAACCAGAGAGTCAAATGCTATTGGTCATCTACCGTACGTCAGGTGCTGGGTTGGCCTCCCACGGTTCTCACGATGGGTTCTCCTTCAAGGAGGCCCAACATAGACATGGAAGGAGGTAATTATAACCTTCCTACCGTGTTAATAATAAAATAAAAAAATACTGTCTGTAGGTAAAGGAGAGGAAGTGAGGCTCACTAGCTCAACCCATCTCTCCATCCATTCATTCAATGGTGACTGAATGATAATATGTACCGTGCAAGGGCAAGGCACTAGGCAAAGAACAGGTGAGACCAAAGCAGTCCCTGCCTTCATGGAGCCTATGGTCTAGTGGGAGAAACAAGCATTAACAAATTAGAAATAACTAACAGTGATATGTTCTAAAGAAATATGGCTACTGCTATAAGAACATGAGACAGGGGTAGACCTAGCACAGGAAAGGGTCAGTGGTGCTTTCCTAATGGACCAGTCTTTAATCTGAGCCCTAAGAACACATAAGTGAAGCAAAACAGAGAGGGCAAGAGAGAATAAGTGTTGCTGGTGCAATAAACAGCCTTTGCAAAAGTCCTGTGATGAGGAGGAGCACAGCACGTTCTAGCTATGAAAGGAGGCTTGTAATAAGGACTGAATTGGTTCTTGGTCTCACACCACACTTTAGTCACTGTGGTATCCAAGGCAAGCATTAAACATGTGCAGGTTTTTCACAAGAGCCCGAGAAGTTACCCATGGCAAGCCAGGAATATAAGGTGCATATATACACACATAAGGTGTAATTTTCTCTCATCCTAAGCTGGCACGAGGCATCCAATATAGGAGCCACTTTGCTTTCCCTCCAATTTTAGACCAAGTTTGTGGCACTCTTACCTATTTCCTTTTCAGCAGTGGTGACTTGGCTAAATTCAATTTGGCTGGTAGTAAAAATTAGTTGGTCAGTGCTGAGAAGATAGACAAGGGTGTGGGTTTGGGGATGTGGATGAGCATTCCATTATTAAGATTACTGCTGGAGAAGCATCCTGGGGGGTGATACTTTAAGAAAATTCATACAATTTCACGCCTGGAACATGAGCCTTGGAGCCCAGGAGACCTGGGTTCAAATCTGACTCCATCCCTCACCAGCCATTTGGTCCTTGTTCTTCTATTAAAACAGAAGCCTCCTTGCAGGGGTCTCAAGGAGATCAGCAAGAAGCACATTGCCTGGCTCCTAAAGGACCCCAAATCGGGCAGCATTACCAACTCTGCACCCCAGCGATTGGGGAGCAAGGAGAGCCATGCCCCTCCCTCAATGTGAAAATCAATGGGAGTCCAAGAAATGATCTCCCAGCCACTACTGGGGCCACAGCAGGAGCATTCGGCAGCTCTGCAAGGGTCAGAGATTACCCATCAGTAGCCAGGTGTCCTGATGATTTACCATTTCCTGGTGTGTACCCTCAATGCTTCCCAGCCACGTTGCTGAGTCTCCGGTTGGAAGTTCCACTCCACGCTAGGACTAACCCTCACTAAGTCACATCTCACCTGCCCCAGTCTCAATTGCAAAGAGGAATCAGATGCCCTTCCGGAGATTTATGGGAAGATCTGCCCCAGGAGCTCTGGGCACCCACCACTAACAACTGGGGTTCCTCTGGACAAACAGCTGAGTCCCAGATGGTAGAGGAGATGGAACAGCTGCCACATCCTACCACAGATGAGACATGGTGCTGGGACTCCCCAGCGATGGAATCTAATATTTACAACAATCCTGCAGAGTCACTGTGGGTATCACAATTGAATAAGTAGGAAACTGAGGCCTGCTGACTTGCCCAAGACCACAAAACTGAGTGGTAATGCCAGAACCTGGAGCCGGAAGCCCTTCCTTTTTACTCTGTTACCACATGCCACCCCATGAGACAGAAATCTTATTATCTCTTTCCTGTACAACCAAGGAGGACACAGCCATGGAAGATAGTGTGCCTTTTCAAGGATCTGCAGCCAGCAAGCCATCAGGCAAGGCCAGGATCTTCCCACTGCCCCACACTATTCTTTGGGCCTCAGTTTCCCTTGTGTACACTGGTGGTGACAGATGCCGCCTTACATACCACACTATAGTCAGAGGTAAGGGGGAAACAAAGATTAAAAGATCTGGGGGAAGGAAAAAAATTAATATACAGAAACAAACACTTTAAATGGGTACCGAGAGGCTCAAACCACAGAAGGAGGGTCCTGGGGTGCCTAGGTGGCTCAGTCGGTTGACTGTCTGCCTTCAGCTCAGGTCATGATCCCAGGGTCATGAGACTGAGCCCCCGTGGACTCCCTGCTCAATAGGGAGTCTGCTTCTCCCTCTGCCCCTTCCCCCACTGTGCCCACTGACTCTCTCAAATAAATAAACTAAATCATTTTTTAAAAGATTTTATTTATTTATTCGAGAGACAGAGAGAGATAGATAGATCAGGGCAGAGACATGGGCAGAGGGAGAAGCAGGCTCCATGCAGGGAGCCCGATGTGGGACTCGATCCTGGGACTCCAGGATCATGCCCTGAGCTGAAGGCAGATGCTTAACCACTGAGCCATCCAGGCATCACAAATAAACAAAATCTTAAAAAAAGAAAGAAGGAAGGAAGGAAGGAAGGAAGGAAGGAAGGAAGGAAGGAAGGAAAGAAAGGAAAGAAAGGAAAGGAAAGGAAAAAGGAAAAGGAAAAGAAGGGAAGGGAAGGGAAGGGAAAGGAAAGGAAAGGAAAGGAAAGGAAAGGAAAGGAAAGGAAAGGAAAGGAAAGGAAAGGAAAGGAAAGGAAAGGAAAGGAAAGGAAAGGAAAGAAAGAAAAGAAAAAAGAAAAGAAAAGAAAAGAAAAGAAAAGAAAAAGAGAAAGAGATTACATCCTGTCCTGATGGGTTGGGGGAGGGTTTAGCTGGGGACACAGGATATACAAGAGAGAGCCTCTGAAATGGGAAGCAGGTCCAAATGAAGTGTGAAGAAATCCCTCCCTGCCACCCCCAATAAATTAGGAATTGGCACAGATTTTAAAAAGAAGGAAAAGGAGGAGGGGGAGGAGAAGGAAAAAGAGGGGAAGAGGAGAAGGAAGATTCAATCTGTAGCTTTAATTTAAGAACAGCTAAGAAACAGTATGAAGATAATTGATGCAATAAGAAATCTCAGATTCCAGGTGCTTGGGGGGCCAACCATTCCATCAAATGAACGCTAGGCAGAGACAACAGTGGCACAGTAGAGGATCTAATTTCAAATGAGATACATTCCCCCAATAGCCAGGGGAGGTCTGGAAGCTTTTGAGATGGGGTGGGCGGGGGCGGGGGGAGTCTCATTCTCTCTAAACATCTCTTCTCTTCTTTTGGTGCCCCATTCCCACTTCTGCAGAGGTTGAGAAAAAAATAGCTGTCCCTTATGGCAGGAGAATGTCCTGCCCAGATCACTATGAGACAGAGGTGGGCCATTTAATCCACCCTTCATGCACCCAGTTATTCCAGAACACAGAAGCTGGGCCATTCACATCAATAGTAGAATAGCTCAAACACCAAGAACATATCAGATGGACTCACTGTAGACTGATGATGAACAGCAGGCCACCAGCCACTCTCCAGCCTCAAGCCTGCTGTCCCCTTGCTCATGGCCCCAGCCAGCTTGTCTTTAGGGCTGCATACATCTCAAGCTCTTTCCTACCCCAGGGCGTTTGCACGTACCAGTTCCGCTGACTATGATGCTCTCCTCCTAGCCCCCTCCTCATAAACATCTAGTCAACCTTTTAGGTTATAGCTTCAGTGAGATTTCTGACTCTCTAGAAATAGAACTGTGCAGCAGTACTTATCACAGTTGCAATCAATTAATTACGTGATTAGCAAGTTGGTCTCCCTAGTGGGACTGTAAGCCCTAGTATGGCATGGGCAATGTCTATTTTTCTTTTTTTACCATTGTGTCCCATAGGCTAGCACAGCAGTTCTCAATCCTAATAGCACATCAAAATCATCTAGGGAGTTTAGAAAACCACAGATGCCTGGGTTCTACCACAAACCTATTAAACAATAGTGTTTAAAGCTTGCCAAGTGGTTGTAATATGTGGCCAAGGCTAAGAACCGCTGACTTAAGGAGGTCGTGGGTGCTGGGCTTATGTCCTAGACCAATCTTGCAGTGGCCCAGGGATTTACAGTAGGACCTTGCTCCCTTTGCTTGTGTCTACAATGTAGCATTTAAATGTTGTTTTTCACTCCAGAGATTAAATTTGAGAAAATTCCGGAAGAGAGAAACAAAATCCTCATTGTTAGAGAGGAATACTATTCCTTTCATTAACTTCTCCCCACACATACCCTTCCCCAATGCACCTCTGTCCTCTCACTCTGCTTTATCACCTTTATCCTCAGAGCCACAGAATTAACCTGATATGTTGCTGAAATACATGTAAATATCAGGGCTGAAATCTACTAATTTTTTAAAATTTTATTTATTTATTCAAGAGAGAGAGAAAGAGAGAGACAGAGACAGAGACAGAGAGAGCGCATGCAAACAGGGGTGGGGAGGAGCAGAGGGAGAGGGACAAGCAAACTGCGCTGAGCAGGAGCAGGAGCCGTGGGACTCAATCCGACGATGCCGAGATCATGACCTGAGCCGTAACCAAGAGTCAGATGCTTAGCTGACTGAGCCACCCAGGAACCCCTGCTAATTTTTTTTTTTAAATTAAAATAGGCCCAGCTATACAACGCAATACCATGCAAAATATCACACTAAGTTTTAAGACAGGAGAGTTCAAAACAAGTTTGTACTGGCACAGGCTTGCTGGATCCCCAGGTGATTTGTGTGCCCTACTGAAGTGTGAGCAGCCCTGGTCTCTCCAGCTGTGCTTTTCAACATGGTAGCCACAAGCAGCTCTTTCAATTTAAATTAATTAAGATGAAATGAACTTAAAAACTCAGTTCTTCAGTTTTACTAGCCACATTTTTTTAAAAGATTTTTTTAAATTTTTATTTACTTATGATAGTCACACACAGAGAGAGAGAGAGAGAGAGAGAGAGGCAGAGACATAGGCAGAGGGAGAAGCAGGCCCCATGCACCGGGAGCCCGACGTGGGACTCGATCCTGGGTCTCCAGGATCGCGCCCTGGGCCAAAGGCAGGCGCCAAACCACTGCGCCACCCAGGGATCCCCAACTAGTCACATTTTAAGTACTCAGTAGCCACACGTGGCTAGCGGCTACCATACTGGATTGCACAGAACAGAACGTTTTCATCACTGTTTAGAGTTGCGTGTGACAAGCATTCTTCTAGAGCAGAGTATCACTATCTGGGTACTAGTGACATTTGGGGTGGGATAATTTTTTGCTGTGGGGAGCTTCCAGCATATGGTGGAGCAGTAGTTCTCAACCCCAACTGATTACTGCCCCTCTAGGAACACCTGGCAATGTCCAGAGACAACTTTTGGTTGTCACAGCTAGGGGTTCTACTAACATCTAATGGGCGGAGGCCAGGGGTGCTGCTAAAATTTGTACAGCACACAAGGCAGTCCCCACAACAAAGACTGACCTGGTCCCAAATGTCAGTAGTGCTGAGGTGAGAAACTCTGCTCTAGATTAATCAAGAAAACACAGCCATTCTCAGTAAAACTGGTGGTAGGAGACTCATAAGATCAAAGTGCCCCAAAGCCCCCGCTTTGTCAAATTCAGAACCCCGAGAACAACTGCCTAGGCAAATAGGTGTCTATATTTGTCAAGAATGCAACAATAAGAAGTCCTGGTTTCCAGAATAATCTATGATTTCATTTTTAAAATGAAGTCCCTCCACTTGGAATCCTAAGGACTGGGAAAAGTAGGCATTCATTTTTGGCACTGTTGTTTGGAATGTGTGATTAATTCCATGGGAAACCACAGTCTACCCAATAGATATAGATATTAATTCCTCTGTTCATGCATCTACTTATTCAGAAGTATTTACTGAGCACCTACTATGTGTCAGGTACTCCTCTAGTGTCAGAAACAAAGCAATAAATCAAAGAAACCAGGTCCCTGCCCTGTGAAGCTGACTTTCTACAAGAGGAGACCAACAGTACACAAGGAAACAAACACATCAGCAGTGGAAGAGTGGGAATGGTGTCAGGAAGGAAAATAAGCCAGGGTAAGGAGATCGAGCAGTGAAGGGGATGGATGCCTGAGGTCACCCCTCTGAAGAGTGATCAGGGAAGGTCAACCCCTAAAGTGGCATGTGGGCAGAGATCTGAATGAATGGAAATTGAACAAGACAATTCAAGAAGGCAAGAGAGTCCCAGGCATGGAGAAGAGTGGGTGCTCGGTCCTCTGGTGATACAAACTTGGGGGGAGGGGGAAGAGGGCTGGGAGAGAGGTCAGCAAGGCAGGCAGGGGTCACGTGGCAGGGCCAGGAATCCACTGGATGGCTCTGAGCAGAGAAGAAATGGGACTTGGTTAATGTTTCACAGAGAGAACAAACTATAGGGTGACAAGAGTACACAGGGAAAGCACAGTTATGAGACTGCTGTGGTCTTCCAGGCAAGACATGGTGGTGACATTATTAATTAATTAGTCAACAAAATCATTAATACTAATACTAGCTACTTGGCCAATGTTATTCCCATTCTGTCTCAGATATATCATGGGCAGACCAAGCATCATGTTCAAGCTACCTGTATGGGAAAATGCACTCTGAGTTCCAAATGGTCAACTTGAGTTTTAAGATGGGGACTGTGCGATCTAAGGAAAGACAGCAGGAAAGGGAGCTGGGGTTTGGAAGCTCTGCAGGAGGAAAAAAGGAGCATTCTCCAATAGTTCCCCTTTCCTCAAAGCCATCAGAAAAGAGGAGTCTGAGAGGGGCCTTCCCACCATAGTCTTCCAAGGGTTGCTGGGCAGCAAGTGGCTGAGACCCACTCTCCCGCCATAGGCAGAGCCGAAGGGAAAGGACTGGTTCTCCTGGAAGGATGGCACTGCAGCTGAGAACGAAGGAGTGCATGGAGTCTCTTCCAAGAGCAGGAAGGCTTCTACTTCTGGGATTTCTCAGGCTTCAGGGCAACATGGGGTCAGAGAAATAGCCATGGAGTCAGCAGATGTAGGGCAGAATAATCCAGCTGTGCCTCTTACTAGCTGCCCAACACTGGGCATGCCACCCTATCTCCCGGATCTTCTGTAAGATGGAAACAAGACCTTGCCTTTCAGAGTAGTTATGAGGGGTCAAACCAGATGACACCCATGCTAAGAGTAGTAACCATAACTTCCAGCCTATGTGCCGAAGTCTGTGCACGCATGTTTTCTGGAGCAGATGCAGAATCTACCATCAACCACAGGCATGTCCAGGTAATTCAGCTTTACCCAAGGAAAGGGGCTTCTCTTTCATTAATTTATCTATCCGACACACATTTGCTAGGTCTTAGTGCTGGATGTGGGGATCTGGAAGAAACAGAGATGCAGCCTCTGCTCTCTAGGAATATAGGAGCAGTAGGGGCAGTGGGAGACAGGACAACAGGTTCCTATCATCCTCTTTTCCCTTTGGTGTGTGGTGACCCCTGATCAGACAGGTTTCATGCCTTTAGACTAGAGCCACCAGCCTTCCAGGGCCTGTGAACATGGTCTGTCTCCTGGAGGCTTGCAGCGTCCACCTTGGAGACAGTTGCATGTGGTCCTTGGAGACAGTTGCATGTGGTCGCCTGAAGACTGGCAAGCAGGCCTGATCGTGTCCCCTAGAGGAAAAGCCAGAGCTGGCTGGGTAGACAGGAAACAGGAAAAGTGTCTGTCTTCCGCAAGGCCTTCCTTCCAGCCCCAACTTCCTCCCTGCAGTGGATGTGGCTCCAAGAGAAAAAGAAGACCAGGACAGGTCAGGGGCAAGACCCCCACTCCTGACCCCCGGATGGCCCAGTGCTCAGCATCTTCTCTAGCGCTTCTCAAGGAACATCTTCAAGAGAAGGCCCCAGCTCTGAGTCATCCAAAGCAGAGAAGGGACCTTGTAAAAATAACTCCAAGTATGAGGAACCTGTATTCACATTATTCACGAAACAAAGAACAAAAAAGCAAGGCAGGAAGCAGAGGAGGAAAGTGTCGTTCACATCAGTTTTCTTCACACGACAAGCAGCCAGGAACTCATTTGCTGAGCCCCATCTCTCTCTCTTCCCTCTTCTCTCCTTAGAGCAATTACATAAGCTGGAGAAAGGGTCTCCTTTTAACCTTTTGACTCTCCCACCCCCCCATCAATTGTCCCCCCCAAATCTGAGCCTTCCCAGTAATCCTTGACAGTATCCAGAGGGGCGCAGGCTGTCCCTTCTTCTGGTTGTCTGCCCTGACACAGGATTTCCCTCAAAGCCCCAAAAACCTCTGCCAAGTGCCAGGGGTGGGATATCTGGCACTGTGACCATAAATATTTTAGTAAACATACATAAAATAAAAAGGAATACTATACTCCTCATAATCCCATCAGTTTGTGAGAATATTTCTTTTCTTTCTTTTTTTTTTTCTAAACTTTAAGCAACTATGGTTGAGATCATGTTGTATACATAATTTTGTATCCTGTTTCTAACATAAGCATTTTGTCATGTTATTAAAAGCTCTTTGTAAATATTAGCTTTAACTATTGGATAATAATTCACTGAACATTATGGTACATTCCCAAATGTTATGAAAAACAGAAACCCATATCCTCCACGGACTTACCTAATGCAGGTACTTTTAAGTGACCCCCAAGCACAGAATACAGCAATGATCACCAATCTCTGAGCACTTATTGCTCTGTGCCAAGGACTCTGCCTCCTGCCATGTCAGCTGGCTGGGAAGGTTAGATGTGGGGATGACTTAATATCATACAATCAAAATATATTCTCTTTCTCCACACATGGAACTTCTACACCTCACTTGGTTGGGGGCCATATTCCATTTAATTCTTCTCACAGGAAAACCAGGGCCTCGCCTTCACTCAGTTGAGGGGAAGCTCCAGGCCTGAGAAGCAGAGGACATGTGGAGAACCAAAAAGCTCCGGATTGGTCATCAGGTATCAGGGCTGGCCAACCACAGCCTGCTCCCTATTTAGATAAAGAGAGCTTTCATGGAACACAGCCACACCCATCATTTACATACTGTCCACAGAGGCCTTCAGCCACAATAAGCAGAGTAGTTGTGACAGAAACCATATGGCCCACAAGCCTAAAATATTTAGAACTTGGCTCTTTAAGACTGTTTGCTGACCCCTGTGTTTGGAGGCCAAACATCCAACAAAATCCATGCTCCCCATTATTTAGTGAGAGGCATCCCTCAGAAGAGCTGCCCAGTCAGGAACTCCATGTGCCAGCTCTTCCTGCAGCAAGATGGGACCCTATGACTAATTCTCATCAATGAAATGAGGGCCCAGGGACATATGCTGTCTTGGGGTCATGCTGGTTAAGAGGTGGGCGAGCTTCTACTACCTTCTTTTCTCCCTTCCACCTGAACCCAGGGGCCCTCAGGGCCTATAGTGTTTTCATCCTTTCTTCATCGTCATTCCTCAGAAAGGAGCCTTTTTGGACATGTTTTTCCTAATTGCCTTCCTCCATGAAATTATACCACAGAGACACCGTATATCTGGTTAGGTACCATGTACATATCCGTGATATTTATGTAAGGAATGTAAGATTTCTTTTGCCCCTGGGAACTAATTTTTGGCCCCCCTGAGTGTGAAACTGCCCCCAATGACAATGTATCCTCTAAACTACAGCAGAATCACAAGACAGACGTACTTGGGTCTCTGAATAACCTCATGGAGGAATGCCAGGCACACCAGAACACTTGCATTTGACTGCTATAAGGGCAAGAAATAACCAATCATGTTAAACTCTCCCAAATCAGCAGATGATTATGGCAGCAAACATTGCCTTAACAGTGTTAATACAAGATCTAAATTTAATCATTTTTTCAAAGTATGGACTGGATAGGCATGTAATATTATCAACAGGGAATCTCTCCTAAATCCCAAAAAAAGGTAAATTTAGGATTCAAAGCGCTCACTTAGATGAGGGAGAGTTTAGCCTATTACCTCTTGAAGTGATAGAGGCAAAAATTTTAAACAGATTTAAGAAGGGTTAAGATTCCATGTTTCATTCTTTCTTCTTCTTTTTTTTTGGGGGGGGAGGGGATTTATTTATTCATGAGAGACACACACACAGAGAGAGAGAGAGGCAGAGACACAGGCAGAGGGAGAAGCAGGCTCTTCGCAAGAGCCTGATATGGGACTCAATCCCGGATCCTGGGATCATGACCTGAGCCGAAAGCAGCCGGCCAACCCCTGAGCCACTCAGGCATCCCAGATTCCATGTTTCTTAGATGGAACACAGACAACACACATTAACTGCATTCACTTATAACCTTTTCATCTGGACATATTATTATAACAATGAAAGAAGAAAATTTTTAAAAGATATCATTTCAGGGCACCAGGTGGCTCAGTCAGTTAAATGTCTGACTCTTGATTTTGGCTCAGGTCATGATCTTAGGGTCGTGAGACTAAGTTACATGTTGGGCTCTATGCCCAGCATGGAGCCTGCTTAAGATTTTCTCTCTCCTTCCCCTTCTGCCCTCTCTCCACCACACTCTTTTTCTCTCTAAGAAAAAAAAGAAAAAAGATAAAAAAAAGACATCATTTCAAATAACAAAGGGAATAGGTAAAGGCTACTAGGAAAGAGACTGGAACAACTCTGTGGAAAATAAACAGACTATGGAAGATTAGAAACTGAAGATGCAGGCACAGGAAGCCTGAGCCCAGAGTGGATGTGAATATCACGGGAGTCCAACAGCCTGACCAAGAGCTTGTGACTCAGGGCAATGGAGGACAGGAATCAGATATGAAGATGAACAGGGGGAATTATATGAAATCTGAAGTCAGAGGAGTTGAATCCTCCATGGGTGGCTCATAGGCCAGCCAGGTATCTACTCCCCCCAGCAAAAAATAGCTTTTCTTCTCTAAAGAAACTGAATGGACCAAAGAAACGATATGAGACCCATAAAGCAGTAGAATTAACCTAGTAAAACAGTGAAGGAAAAATCCCAGTTGACAACTGTATAGTAGGCCTAGAGAGCAACCAGATCAAACTTGAGGAGAATAGAGGCTCTGGAAAGAAGGGAGGATACACAAAATACCCAACTGGCTGGAGAGTTTGGAAGGAAGAAAAATGACAATATGATAACAACAAATGGTTAAAAAAAAAAAAGGCAATAAGACACCCTTGGAAATATAAAAACCTGTTTTTTTTTAAAAAAAGACTCCTAATATATTATTACTTGGCTCCAAAGAGAATAATAGATCAGGCATCAGGATCACACACTTAAATGCCTTCATGGTGAAAGTTAAGTTAATAATCAGAGCAGGTTAGGTAGTCAAACGCATGCATACACTGAATGAGTGTGTAGGGGGCTGTGGCAAACTTGGGTAGGCATGCTCATCCTAAAGGAGGCATCCTCACACAGGGTTCTCATTTGGGAAGTCAGACTATATGTGCCAGAGCTTCCAACTTTTAAAACAATATCCTAAATTCTAACTCTTTCATTAAAATTCTATTTTAAAATATTGGCTGAAATTTAAAAAACATCACTAGGCAAACCAAACAAGTATGTCCAATGGTGGACTGTCAATACACACAATTTATGATTTACATATTCACAGTAAGACAAATCATATCTGCTGCTTTTTCAGTCTTTAGGATCAACTTACAGATAAGGCAGAGAAGATTTAATGGCAATTAGAAAATAAAAATGTAAATGCTATCACCATTATTGTAAAGGTAAAAATAGAGATGACCAAAATTGGAAAATGGAAGGTAGGTTAAGTAAGAATACTAATATCTTCATCTTACTGAGGAGAGAATCAAGAAATACTGTTGTTAATGGACAAGAAATACAACAGCAATAATCTCACTTATAAAGCTAACCAAATAGAGGAACTATAAATAACAATACAACTATGTTGTGAGGATGTGGGGAGGGAGGTAGAAGGGTGGTATGAGTGAGCTAAATCATCACCTATCACAACAGGAAGTAAGCTGATAATTTTTAAAATCTGAGTGAAATAAAAGTATCTTATTTTCAAATATGGAGATAAGTGGCAGAAAGAAGTCATTGAGTTAACAGTGATTGCCCCAAGGGAGTGGGACTGGATTAGGGAGAGGAGGGGACAAGAGACTGTTATTTTTATAAAATCTTCTGAATGTGAACACTCCCCAGGAAAAAAAAAAAAAAAACTTTTGAAAGAAAATGAAACAGATCAATTCATGGGGTTGACTGCTGAGATAAATAAGTAAGCCTGCAAGTTGACTGAGCAACATAGTATAGATGGCACTCAAAAGGGTTTAAATGAAAATAATTTAACGAATAGACCAGTTACAGACCTGTGGGGAGGGTTAAGAGAAGCAACAAAATATGGTGCAGCACTCAAACACTAACACCAGCAAGATGCCCTTACTGCCCCTAAATCTGAAGAGCAAGGGGAGGGAACCGGTTCCTGGAGCCCAATGAGGCTAGAGCTCTGGGAGAGGGTCTAAGGCTATTAAAAAAAAAAAAAAAAAAAAAAAAAAAGACAGCCAAAGCAGAGATAGCCTCTGCTTGCAGATAAAGGAGAGAGGAAGCAAGAGGATTAAAATTCCAACCTTTCTTTCCTCCTATTCTTGAATCTCCTGCTGGCATCTCCTATTAGTCAAACCTAATTAAACCCAGAAGGTAAGTAGAGGAGTCCAGCTGATGCAGAGGCCAGCCTCCCCAGACACAGCAAGGCAGAGAATGGATCTTGAAGGAGGTGGGCAAAGAGAGGACAACCAAAACATATTCTCACACTCTCTATTACGTGAGAGTAAAAAAAGTAGATTAGATACCTGGAGAGTAACTCTGAGCTTCTCTAGTTCTGTAGCAGAATGAAGGGTCTGCCAGGAAGAAGTGAGAAAGAATGTGTATCTTTGTCCCTCCACCCCCCAGATTTCATTAATAAATACAGATGGATGACTTCCATATGCAGGCCCTGCATTTAGTCAAAGAGGAGAACCAAGATATATGAAGTAAGAATCCCATTATCTTGGGGCACCTGGGTGGATCAGGGGTTAAGCATCTGCCTTTGGCTCAGGTCATGATCCTGGAGTCCTGGGATTGAGTCCCACATCGGGCTCCCCACAGGGAGTCTGCTTCTCCTGCTGCCTATGTCTCTGCCTCTCTCTCTGTGTCTCTCATGAATATATTTAAAAATTTTTTTAAATCCCATCAATAGGAAGAAAGAAGTGAGATAGCTTTACAAAGGTAAAGATACAATGTGGCCTGGCCTGAGGAGCATCCAGTGAAACATGCAACCAAGCCCCAAGCCCCAAGCCCCGACGCAACAACACCACCCCTACCCCCCTCCTCAGGCTTTCCTAAACAGGGGAGGCTTGATTGGCCCTTGAAGGGTAAGTGAAATTAGACAAACAAGAGAAAGCAGCATTTGAGACATGTTCAGAGACAATGTGTAGCCCTCCTTGGTCACAGGAGAAATGAGAAACAAGCTGGTCATGAGGTTGGGACAACATAATGGAAGGATCCAAACGGCAGGCTCAGGAGTTAAAACTTTCAGATCGAGTGACATGCTTGAAGCTATAGAGAAATGACATGGGTAGAATGTGAGCCAATGTCAAAGATGGAGAAGGTAGGGACATAAAGGACTTGCTCCTAGTAGATGCTTAATATCTGTGGAAAGATGAGAGGCCCAGGAGTTATGAAGGAAGAGAAGATGCATATAGGTAAGCACTTAGCTGTCATTTAAGATTCAGGTATAGGGTCATAACCTCTATTAAATTTTTGACCAAACCCTTCCTTTTATTGGTAATGGGAATAGTAAGCCCCAACTATCTGAGCTTGGAACACTTCCCTGAAACTCATGTTTCTTGCTATTACTGTATGAAATCTCTTGAAGGCAAGAATGGTGACTTATTCACCTTTATATCCACCAGATCCTAGCTCAGGGCCTGGCCCATAATAAGTGCCCCCCTGAATGGATGGGTGGTAGATGGACAGATTGATGAATGGATGGATGAGTGGATGGATGGGGTGATAGGGGCCTGCATTAGGATAGTAACAATGCATATGAATGAAACAAGAGAATCAGTAGCACCTGGATCTTCCCAGAGTGTGCAGGCCTGATGCCCGGATCTTCTGGAAAGTGGGAGATTATAACTTAATTGCTTTAGGATTCTGGAGATATTCCCCAGCTTGTGAGGGCATGTTTGGTTACTAACAGATCGTGCAACAAATTGGACACAGGAAACAAACGATGAATGATAGAAATGTGGGTGGGGCGCAGGGCAAGAACCAGAGACCAAAGTACCCTCTTACATACCATTTAGGAAGATGAGGTCAGACATGTTGGCTCGCTTTACTTTGAAGTTTTGGTTGCTTCGTTTTTTATAGTTCATCTCAAGAGAATGACAAGGAACAAGAAGGCCAATTCCAGAGAGCTGTTTCTCTAACACACACCAATATCTCATCTATTGCCATAGGATTGTTTTTAACTATGGTCTTGGCAAAAACCATAGAAAGCAAAGCAGTGCCCTTACGTTAGGTTCCAGAAAAACACCAGCTGTTGAAATTAAACAGCCAGACTGGGAGCCTAATGATGAATCAGAACAACCTCCTTCAAAAAGTGCCATCACTATGCAAGAGACTTTTGGGTCCCTGGACAATAAAACTCAACAGTTCTAATCAGATGGAACTGCAGCCCTAAATACCATAATTCCTATCGACCAGTTCTAGAAGTACAGCATCTCCCACATCAGTAGACCAAAAAATGATTTTGAGATTCTAGCTGGAATCTTTGAGACATTTAAGAACCCCCTGAGATACTATAAAATGTCTACACGTAAGAGAAGGCAGTGGCATCTGATAAAAACTTTTAGTGCCGCCAGGATAGAGGCTAATTCTCTATCTTTCCTATATTCAGGTGGGAAGGGAGAATGTGTTTGCTATCTCCTGTGTCAGAGGGAGGATGCCCAATGACACCCTGCATCTCTTCTGCGTATGTATGTCTCCAAGTGATTTCAACAACAAACCTAAGAACCTAGAGGAGGAGGGTGTATGGGTTCCTCTAGTCATATTTTATAGATGGAAAAATAAACCTGTGTGAATCTGTATAAGCAACTGGCCAAGGGCCTAAGAAAGGAGTCACTGACCCAGCCTCATCTGGAACACTCTCCTGATGATCTGAATCTCCTAATAACCTGATTACAAGGATGGTGACCTCCTCATTCTTCTGTCTCTGAAACCTAGCACAGAGGCTGGTCCTGGTCCATAATAAGTGCTCAGTAAACACTTCAACTGAACAGATGAATCCTGGTGTCAAACTAGTGCATTAGCCTCTCTTGGGAGTTGATTTCTTTGGCTGTAAAACAGAAATAACAATATTCTCATAGGGTTGATGTGAGGATCAGAAGCATTCGTACATGGACAGCTTTTACAACACTGTCTGGCACATGGTTAGTACTCCTTAATATTAGCTCTTACTATTATTGTTGATGGTGTAACTGCTACGAAGAGAGTAACGTAACATGAGTGAGAATGACATACTGGGAGGGGGGGCAGAGGGACGCACCTGGAGCAAGGCCTATGTGTCAGAAAGGAGTCAGGCCTGCTGGGTCTGGAGAAGGGTGGGGCAGGTAGAGGGTGGGGGTATTGTAGGGCAAAGGCTGGAAGTGACCCTGGTGTGTCTGAGAGGTAGAAGGAAGTAGCAGTTTTGCAACGGTCACAATTTTATATATTCCAATTCCTATCCCTCATCTTTAGGAGGAAACGTATAATTATCCATCTGAATAGCCACTCCATTGTAGGCAGAGTAGTTAAAGGCCACTCTGAGGGTTTGGTTAATGTGTCTTGAAATACCTACTTTGCTGAAAGCGTCCCTTCCGCACTGTTCACACATTTCTAAAACTGATCTTATGTCTAGCCCATAGATGACTGGCTGGGGAAACTGAGGCTCCAAGCCACCTTGACCCTGGAAGTCCCCAGCCCTGGCTCAGCAACAGCCACTGAGAGCAATTTGCCAGCACCCACCCCCGTCGGCCTCCTCCCTGAGCCTGTCTCACCAGGGTTAAATGTGGAGGAAGGGGGCAAGTCAGTTCAGTAAGCACCAAGGAGAAACACAAATTGCAAGATAAAGCCACTGCACTGAACCAGCATTGTCCTATAGCAGTTGAGGCTATCCTATGCTATTATCACAGGAAGCCTGAGTCAAACAACTCCTGTGAACCTTTTAAAGCTCTGGTCCCACTGGTCTTGCCCTGACTTTCTTTTGGCTCAGTCTGAGCAGATTTGGACAAGAACAGCCCCTCCTCTTAACCAGCCCTAGTGAGCAACACTGCCCCCTAAGGCCAGCTCTTAGTGGCATGAGAGATCTGGAGCCTTGCTAGTCTGAATCATGTCCATACCCCTCACGACATTCACCTCTGCCTCTGGATCACCCCAATGTGAGGTGGGTTCTGAAACACTCCAGCCAGTGACTCCCCAAGTCAAATAATGCTGAGTCCCAGGCATGGGCTGCCTCTTCCCCAGGACCAACCTCCCACTCCCATATGGAGCTAAGCAGTTCCAGAGAACTGGCAGTGGTGACCTGGCCCTCCTTTTGAAAGAATTGAGGACCACACCTGGAACTCAGCCATTGACATCTGCAGCCAGCCCGTCACTTGGGCCCCAGTAACTGAAGAAGTAAAAGAAGCCCAGGTGATCCTGGAAGTGTCCCATGAAGGCAACAGACTGATCAATTTTATTGTTTAAAACTTATTAAAATAAATAAATAAATAAAACTTATCAAAAAAGGGTAAACAAAATTAAATATCAACAACATTAAAAAGTAATTTCCACATGCATATTAATATCCTTAATATATAAAGAGAGCTTAAAATCAATAAGAAAATGATAGGCATTTTACAAAAGAAAACCATATCTGGGGGCATCACAATGCCAGATTTCAGGTTGTACTACAAAGCTGTGGTCATCAAGACAGTGTGGTACTGGCACAAAAACAGACACATAGATCAATGGAACAGAATAGAGAACCCAGAAGTGGACCCTGAACTTTATGGTCAACTAATATTCGATAAAGGAGGAAAGACTATCCATTGGAAGAAAGACAGTCTCTTCAATAAATGGTGCTGGGAAAAGTGGACATCCACATGCAGAAGAATGAAACTAGACCACTCTCTTTCACCATAACCAAAGATAAACTCAAAATGGATGAAAGATCTAAATGTGAGACAAGATTCCATCAAAATCCTAGAGGAGAACACAGGCAACACCCTTTTTGAACTCAGCCACAGTAACTTCTTGCAAGATACATCCACGAAGGCAAAAGAAACAAAAGCAAAAATGAACTATTGGGACTTCATCAAGATAAGAAGCTTTTGCACAGCAAAGGATACAGTCAACAAAACTAAAAGACCACCTACAGAATGGGAGAAGATATTTGCAAATGACATATCAGATAAAGGGCTAGTTTCCAAGATCTATAAAGAACTTATTGGGATCCCTGGGTGGTGCAGCGGTTTAGCGCCTGCCTTTGGCCCAGGGCGCGATCCTGGAGACCCAGGATCGAATCCCACATCGGGCTCCCGGTGCATGGAGCCTGCTTCTCCCTCTGCCTATGTCTCTGCCTCTCTCTCTCTCACTGTGTGCCTATCATAAAAAAAAAAAAAGAACTTATTAAACTCAACACCAAAGAAACAAACAATCCAATCATGAAATGGGCAAAAGACATGAAGAGAAATCTCACAGAGGAAGACATAGACATGGCCAACATGCACATGAGAAAATGCTCTGCATCACTTGCCATCAGGGAAATACAAATCAAAACCACAATGAGATACCACCTCACACCACTGAGAATGGGGAAAATTAACAAGGCAGGAAGCCACAAATATTGGAGAGGATGCGGAGAAAAGGGAACCCTCTTGCACTGTTGGTGGGAATGTGAACTGGTGCAGCCACTCTGGAAAACTGTGTGGAGGTTCCTCAAAGAGTTAAAAATAGACCTGCCCTACGATCCAGCAATTGCACTGTTGGGGATTTACCCCAAAGATACAGATGCAATGAAACGCCGGGACACCTGCACCCCGATGTTTCTAGCAGCAATGTCCGCAATAGCCAAACTGTGGAAGGAGCCTCGGTGTCCATCGAAAGATGAGTGGATAAAGATGTGGTTTATGTATACAATGGAATATTCCTCAGCCATTAGAAACGACGAATACCCACCATTTGCTTCAACGTGGATGGAACTGGAGGGTATTATGCTGAGTGAAGTAAGTCAATCGGAGAAGGACAAACATTGTATGTTCTCATTCATTTGGGGAATATAAATAGTAGTGAAAGGGAATATAAGGGAAGGGAGAAGAAATGTGTGGGAAATATCAGAAAGGGAGACAGAACATAAAGACTCCTAACTCTGGGAAACGAACTAGGGGTGGTGGAAGGGGAGTGGGAGTGAATGGGTGAGGGGCACTGAGGGGGGCACTTGGCGGGATGAGCACTGGGTGTTATTCTGTATGTTGGTAAATTGAACACCAATAAAAAATAAATTTATTATAAAAAAATAAGAAAATGATAAACGACAAAGAAAAAATAGGTTACAGGCCATCCATGAAAGAGGAACTACAAAGGGCACAAATACATAAAAATTGTAAACCTTGGGAGAAATGGATAAAATGCAGATGCAATAACCTATCAAACTGAAAAATATTTTTTAGATCCTAGTGCAGTGTGGCAAGAATGTGGATGAAATAAGCATGCTTACATGATGGTAAGCTGACCAATGTCTATCAAAACTTTACTGTGCATGCAGTTAGACCCAGAAGTCTATCCTGTAGAATGTTCACATTATATACACAAAAACATATGTTACATGATCTCCAGCACTGACAAGAATGTGGAGAAGTGGGCACATTCATTACTGCTGGCGGCAATGAAAATTAGTATCATATTTATGAAGAGACATTTAGACATTTAGCAATCTATACCAGAAGCATCTTAGAGTTTTGCATATCCTCTGACACAAAAACTCTACTTGCAGAAATTCCCCCTCAGGAAATCAGCATGATTATGCCTTAAGCTTTACTACAAGGACGCCTGTGTGCCGTTTTTAATAGGAAGGTGGTAGAGGGGCAAAATATAAATGTGTAAAATGCAAGGCCGGGTCCAGAGAAGGTACAGGCGCAACATGGTATCCTCTGAAGCTGTTAAATTACACCATAGGCCTTCTGGTTTAAAAATGGAAGACCAAAACCCTTAACCCTTCTAGGACTCGTTAAACTGACAGTAAAGGAACTCTCTTAATTGTATAAGCTTCAGCATTGAAAAGAACGGGAAAGAGGCAATTAGCAACAAATTATAGGGAGATGGCCAACAGAAAGGAGGCAGCCTGGAGAAAGCAGGAGAGGACAGGACTCTCCCAGAGAAGGGCACAGACAAGAAGGATGTGTCTGCTTTGTAGACTGCAGAGAGTGAGGGAGGCAAGGATGCCAGGAATGGGCAAGGGTGGAAAGAGACAAGGCTGGAAATGGGGACTAAGGGGCAAATCAGAGAACAGCAGGTTGGCACATCCACAAACTCTCATCCCTCCTTCCCACACACCTGTATGTACCTTGCAGGTAGGAGGCTGGAGGTTCCTTTTCCAGATCAACTGAATGAAGCACATCACCCCCATGGAGTGGCCAGGTCCCCTGTGGGTCACCCAAAAAAGCTCCCCAACTGTGAACTACTAAGTCAGAGAGGCCAAAGGCACAGGCAAAGGACGATGAAGGGCAATTGGGTGGTACAAATCCACAGCAAGAAAAAGAAGGGATTCAGAGCCCAGGGTAGGGTCTGACCTCCTTAGGGGCACTGGCTGGGTGCTGGCTGCCCTTCCCCCCGACCCTGAAGTTCTGGGCCAATCTGAGCCTGGGTCTAGCCAGACTAGCAATGCTGCCAGAGGCATATGCATGTCAGCCCACAGGGGCCATGCAGACTGTCCCTTCTGCCAGTAGCCTCCCTTCTTCCCTTGAGCTCTGCCAAAAAGAGCTGGGAATGGAGAATATGTTTCCAGGGAAGTAAAATGTGTGGCATGTGCCATTCTTCTCTTGAAAAGGCAGGAAATGCCCTAAACCAAGTGTGACATCCTTGTAAAGAAGAAGCCCAGTGAGGGATGGGGTGAGGCATCATTTGTGGGGCCAAGCCTAAGGAAGCTGTGGCTACCCCAACTTTTCCACAGATCTCTAGAGAGAGAGAAAAACGCCTTGGAAAACAGACTATCAATCACAGGATTCCCTCAGATGGTAGAGGCTCTCACAGAGGTGAAGCTCACAGCAAAGCTACCCTACCTCCCTGGGCTGCAAGCTATCCCAAAAGAGTAGAACTCCCATGGGTGGGGGTTGGGGACAGAAGATCTCTCCTCAGCCTTTTAGGCAGGCAACAGTCTCAACTCCCTGATGGGTGAGACAGTCTCATCTAAAGGCAAGGAGACAACTCTTGCTCCTTTTCTAGGCCACCTCCCTTTCACCATGAACTTGACCTCCATGAATGTTGCCCAGAGGCTCTCATAATCCATTAGGGTGTATCTGAGGAAGACTTCTGCTGGTTTCTTCAGGACAGTGGGTATTTATTTATTTTCCTGTCTCAGCGCTTACTCTTGCTAAGAATTTCAGAAGGCTATGTTCTGGCCATTAACACTTAGGTTGAGAAGGAAATATGTTCTAGTTGGGTAAGAAGAGGGTCCTCTACGGAGCATCTGACTTAGTAATGCCAAGTCTTTCTGCTAAGCTGAGACCCAAGGGCAGGGAACTGGCCTACTTTTATGGATCTGGCCTTCCGTCATGTTTCATATATATATGGAGAACATGCCCATGATGTTCCAGAGATGGTTACACTGCCAAAAAAAAAAAAAAAAAAAAAAGGAAAAGAGAGAAGAGGACAGAAAAAAAAAGAAAAACAAAACCCTTGCTCCAAAGGAGATCTAGTAAGTGATGAGGTTGTAGGTTAATATAATACAAAAGTCTGGTGTATGAGCCAGTAGAATGAGCTGACTTCCTACAGCCCATCACAGGAGCACGCTCTTATCAGTTACCAGCTTGCTCCTTAATAGTGACCAATTGTGTGTTAGCTGCTGTTAACTCAGATGGTTCCTGATTAAGCTTATTTCACCTCCTGCTTTTAACCTTTCTTGGATTTCAAATAAACTGGGGAGCTGGCTCCAGGCAACATTTTGGGGAGCTCATGACTGTTGTCAATGCTTCAGGCCTTACTTGCATGAGGAAGTTATCATCCTCCTCGTGAGACATGAATGGGGCACCTAAGAGGATGTTTTCTGCAGGCCCTGTAATGTGGTTCTAGCAGGCACCCGACTTGTTGGTCACTTCACCTCCTTCTGGCCAGTGCTCATTTGCATGACACAAACCTTAGGCCACCACATCAAAGCCAGCAGCTTCCCTTCATCCTGGTGTAGCTGGGCAGAGGGTTCTTTTTGCCAGAGAAGAACTGACCTGGGTCCCCAAGCAAGGATGCAGAGCTCCCACTACCATTAAGTAAAGGGACCTAGCCCCCAATTCCAACTGGCATAAGGAGCAGAAAATAACCACAAGATGCCAAGGGGACCCCATTGCTGACTTCATCCTCCACAGGAGGAAAATACAGGAGCCTCCAAGGGCCACATGGGTCCCTCTAGTGCTTACTTAATGTGAAGAGGAAATTGCCCCAGACACCCACCAACGGATGCAGAGGCACTAAGGGCAAGAGCAGTGACGAATCCCAACGGCCACATCCCACCATGTCTCAGCCATAAAGAAATGGAACCTTCCAAGGATACAGCAAAGATATTTTTTTCTTTTAGGTTGGCAATCCTAGATGGGATTTCAGCTGGGGCCAGAAAAAAAAGAAACAAAACTATATAGACACACTCAAAGGAGTGTGTGTGTACATGGTGCATGTGTGCACGTGTGTGTGTGTGTATACTGAAAAGGGTGTGTATATACTGAAAAGCGTGTGCATGTGTGTGTGTGTGTGTGTGTGTGTACTGAAAGGGGTGCCAAGTCAAGAAGCCCTGAAAGGATAAAGGTGGAAATCTAAAAATAAAGAAAACGTGGGGAAAGCAAGTGGGGCCCAATGATTTAAAGGTAGTTGAGCCTTGGGGGCTAAGGAAAGCCTAAGACAGGAGGCCCAGGCAATTTGCCTACAGCAACCGCTGACACGCTTACTCCTTCCACAGCAGCTGCCAGTCAGGCTCCTCAGCGACTTCCACCATCACGACCTTCTTTCAAATTTTAAAGCAACTCAAGCCCCAGCTTTAACATCCTCAACCATTCTATTACCTAACAATATTATACAGGCCGATCTCATGTATCAAATCTCATTACAAGAAAGAATTGCTAGGATGGGCCAAGTCATGGCAATGTTTTGATTTGGTTAGCAAAGAGTCTCTCTGGGAATTAATCCTATACAGCAAATCCTCTACCTAGGCCTGATCACTTAGTGTGGTCATTCTCTGTGCTGAAAGAACTGGTTCTCAGCTGGCAGCAGCACAGACCAGAGAGAGGGGACAGGTAGGGAACAGCATGGCTTTGCTTGTGGTCTCAACTCCCTAAAGTGAAAAGGCAATGAAACTCTGAGACCCCACCCAGGTAAGGGCTACAACATATCACAGGCCTGGTGGCACTGGAACCGAAACGTGGAATGATGGTGGGGTGGAGAATGCTCCCTCTGATATTTCAAAGCTGTGAGTAATCAATGTGGTCGTGGTAGCGGCACAGCATCAAGATGCCCCACGTGCACCTGAGTGATGTCCCGGAAGGTGGGCTGGGAGTGAACACTGGGGCTCCAGTCAGATGGAAGATGCTGGCTTGCTGAGCTTCATCCTGGGTGAGGCTTCCCTCTCAGGAGTGCTAACATTCATAACGAGGCAAATCTGACAGGTTAATGTCAGGGCTGACCTTGCTAGATTGTTACGAGGCTATGTGGATCACAGGCCACAGAAAGGACCACAGCTACTGTGACTTTTGCATAGCCAAACCAAGCATTTATGGGGTTGGCTGGGAGGACTGACATCAGAGAGGGGGATGCCTGGGTGGCTCAGCAGTTGAGCGCCTGCCTTCGGCCCAGGGCGTGATCCTGAAATCCCAGGATAGAGTTCCACATTGGGCTCCCTGCATGGAGCCTGCTTCTCCCTCTGCCTGTGTCTCTGCCTCTCTCTCTGTGGGTCTCTCATGAATAAATTAATCAAATCTTTAAAAAAAAAATCAGAGAGGGATGAGGTGCAGAGGGGATGCTAGGAACCATATCTTGATTCACTGGGCAGTGGGAGCCAAGAGCCCGGAAGCCCTGCTCCCAGGTGCTGGGGGCTAATACCAAGTGCTCTTTGATTTTGTAAGCAGCTGGAGGGAGGGCATCCCTCTGCTGACAAATCACAGGTCCTAGAAACAGCAGAAGTAACAACAGCCAGCACTCAACAGTGCTTACAGTATGCCAGGCACTCCGAGGCGTTTGATGTGTATTAACTCATTTAATCTTAACGACAATTCTATCATGTACGTACTATTTTGTCCATTTTACAGATGAGGACGCTAAGGCACTAGGAGTTCATGCAAGCAGACGTGAACTCAGGCAGTGTGGACTCAGTCCACACAGTCCAACGTCAGGGCCTGTGCTCCACACAGTTCTGGATTAAACAGTCATGGCGAGTGTGCACAGGGCATGTCGTTTACTGAATGCCAGTGATGGACTATGTCTAGGCACTTCCCCATGCACCAACGCTGGGGTTCTCTCTCTTCTATTCTGCTCTTCAACTTTCCTTCCAACCTGGTTCCCACCTGCTCCAACTCCAATGCAACCATCCCTTCCTTGGGGAAACTCTGGCTCCCCCAACCAGGTCCACCTCCTGTTATCTGCTGCCAGGGCTCCCGTTAATTCATCTTCCTATCACTCTCCAGGGCTCCACATGATTTGCTTGTCTGTTTACATAATAAATGCTCTCCTTGGGCACCAGGGTGGCTCAGCTGACTCTTGACTTTGGCTCAGGTGATAATCTCAGGGTCTTGAGATCAAGCCCCAAGTCAGGCTCCACGCTCAGTACAGTCTGCTTGAGATTCTCTCTCACCCTCCCCCATCCTATCACTTGTTCTCTCTCTCTCTCTCTCTCTCATTTCTCTCAAATAAATAAATAAAATCTTAAATTGAAAAAAAAAAAAAAGGTAAATGCTTTTCTCCCTGGCTAGATTCTAGGCCAGCATCATCCAACAAGACTTTCTGCAGTAGCGGAAACATCTCCTATTTGTGAGTTCAGTGTGGTAGCCTTAGCCATGTGTGGCTGTTGAGCACTTGAGGGTTAATTAATGTAATTGAGGGATTGAAGAATTCATTTAATTTTAATTAACTTAAATCTAAATATCCACATAATACTAGTGGCTATTATATTCCAAGTGCAGGCCTAATCCCCATGAGGGCCTGATTTTGGACTGCAGTATCCCCAGAGTCAGGACACAATAAACACTGACATGAATGAATGAGGCATGAACAGATGAAAGGATGTAGAAATCCAGGAGAGGGAAGCTGATGAGGAAGAGAGCAGCAAGATCCCAGAGGGGGTACCACATTCTTGCCTCCCGTTCTCTCCGTGCCATCCTGCCCACCTGGCCATCACTCCCACCTGACCATCATGCCCAACCACTGGACCTTGAGAGGTTTGCAGAGCCCTGCTGGCCTTCCACAGCCTCTGAGGTCCAGAAGAGTCTGGAGCCATAATGCCCATTTCTATCCCTCCCCACTCTTGCCAGGAATTGTGTCTTCTGCAAGCGGCCTTATTCTACCTACTGGGAACACACAGGTGTCAACAAGCCATCACCTGCAAGAGAAATGATCCCAAAGAAGGGATCACCACTTCTTCTTCCTCCTTTAAGCACTACGTCTCCTGTGCCTTTAGGCAATTCATATCATGCCTGCACAGAACTGAGAGGGGCAAATTATTCCTATCAGACCCACACCCCCAATGTTAAGCTCTGCATGAGAAGCGTGACCTAAGGAAACAGTGGCTTGTGTGACTCAGGGCAAATTCACAGCACCCTAGACTGGTATTCAGCAGCCGGGGATCAATCTCCAGTTCTTCCACTAAGTGTCACATAGCTTGAAGAAGCCACACTGCCTGTCTTAGCAACCGGGCCATGCAGGTCATATTTATTAAGTTCCTACTGCATGCAGGCTCTATGTATGATGGGATATGGTGGTGGTCATGGTTCCCAGTCAGTGGAGCGCAGGCCCTGGCAAACACCAAAAGAAAAAAATCCCTGATGGTTTCCTTTCTTTAAAGAAGGTCAGCTGGGGCAACGGGGTCTTGGGGGCAATGGAGTGTGTATCCGGGAAGGGGGAGAAGTAAGCAGTAGAAGGATGCCAGGGGAACTCTGGCTAGACACTCATCCTTTGGGCATCCTGGGCTACTCAGTGGGACTATGAGCACCAAGGAGCCTGGCACAGGCCTTGCTTTCTCTTGCAGCAGAGATGCTGCCCAAGGCCCAGCAGAGAGGGAGCTAGTCAGAGAAGGGCAATGGCCAAATGGTCAAGAGTCCTGAGGGCGGTGGAGCAAAAACTGTAATGTCTGTCACCTTCTCCAACATTTGAAGCACCTCTTTTCACTTAGATCTCTCCTCTTGGAAAAGCTGGATTCAAGTTCTAGTTCTACTGCTTCTCATAGAAACGCAGAATTCTAGGTTGGAAGCCCCTGTGGTGTGTCTCTGGGCCCAGGAAAAATCTGATTCACCCCAGCTGATGGAGTCCCCACTTAGATGAACAGATGCAGTCCGTCCTCAAAGCCAGCCTCGTCCACTGTGAGAGGCAGCTATGCCGAGAGCATCTATATTGTGAGGCATCCGTGATGGAGAGCACAAAGGAAAGGCAGAGTGGTACCGAGTTCAGCTGGTGACGGCTGAGAACAGCTCCAAGGAGACATGCCTCTGAGCTGAACCTTGAAGGACAGATCTCACAGGGGAAAAGAAGGGGAGGTGTAAGTGGGAGGGTCATCCTAAGCAAAAGGAAGGAGATGGGCAAGTCCCAGATCAGTGGGTCTCAACCTGGCTGCGTATCAAAATCACTCATGGAGCTTTTAAAATGGACTGATGCTCAGGGCCTACCACCCAGAGATTCTGATGAAACTGCTCTGGGGTGGGCTCCCAGCACTGGTATTTATTAAAAACTCCCCAGGGCTGAGGGTTGAGTTCCCTACTACCTAGGCTGCCACCGTCACTCGGGAGTTTATGAGAAATGAAGAATCTCAGGCCCCACCCCAGACCTCTCGAGTCCTTATCTACATTTTCACATGATCCCCGGGTGATCTGTGTGCATGTTAAACTTCGAGAAGCCTTGCTCTAGGGTACCTGAGCAAGAGCAAGGAATTGCATTTAAATCATCAGGCTTACATTTTTTTGTTCAAAGGCATCTGGCTCACTGCTGTGGAGAAGTGGCAGGACCCAAAATGATAACTGGGTGACCCAAAGCAGCAAGAGCCACCTATCAGAGAGCTGGCTTCCCCAAACTGTGGGGAAAAGTGTGTTGCCATATGGCACAGATACAAGAAAGAGGGAACTAAGGAGTTGTGGGGCAGGGGAAGCAGTGTACCAACAAGACCAGGATTCTGTGAGGCAATGAGAAGAAAAAGTGATTCAGGCCACAGGGATGTGAATTCAGGGTGCACGTGTGCATGTGTAGACACATACACACGTACACATAAGGCATGAAATTCAAAATGGCACTAGGGGGACACCAGGGTGGCTCAGGTCGTGATCCTGGAGTCCTGGGATCGAGTTCCGCATCAGGCTCCCTGTGGGAGCCTGCTTCTCCCTCTGCGTGTGTCTCTGCCTCTCTCTCTGTGTCTTTCATGAATTTAAAAAAAAAAAAAACAAAAAACAAAATGGCACTAGATGTATCAGACTTGGAGCTGCTACCAGAAGCCAGTCATCCTAAACTGAATGCATCATTCATTAAATGGAATTTACAAAGAAATTTACAAGGCTCCCTTATTAACTTCTGAAAAGCAGCAATTTTGCTTTTGAGTGTCATGGGCTAGAAAATGGTGCTCCTTTGCCTCCTCCCTTCCTCGTCCCCACTCCCACCCAGCAGGATTTAAGAGGACTTTCCCTGAATCCCGTCTGCAATGCCACACACAGCCTTTGGAAGTGATCTTGCCACACTGCTAGAATGGGACCCCAAAGAGGCCCCTCCATACCATACCATTCTGATTTGGAGCTCCACTCACATCTCACAGAGCAAAATCCCAGGCGCATCTGGTTTTCTGTGGTGATGATTCAACACACATTTATTTTTACTTATTTTTCACAACTGGTCCATGCCCAACAGTTGGCTGGATAACCCAGCAGCCATTCCTTAACCCCTCTTGCCCACCACCACTACTAAGGCTGGGAAAGCTACCTTGCCAGCTTCCCTTGCAGCTAGGGGCGACCGTGTCATACTCACAGAACTGACAAGAAAAGCAGCACAAGGACACAAAGCCAAACACGAGGCAGAAAGAGGGCGAAGTAGAAAGACTGAGAAGAGTCCTATCCTTGTCACTACTGAACCGTCCCAGATACACAACAGATAACCACCGCTTCCACCCTAACTTCTTGTTTTATGAGAAACTGTAATATTGCTATTTGCAGGCCGAAGCATGCCTGTGGTCTTTTTTATCCTCAGCTCTTCTCTATCAGCTTCATCCCTTGTGTATTTACCATTTTCATCTAGTTTTTGAGCCAAATTCTAGACTGCTCCATTTTTTTCTTATTCTTTTCGTAGTTACAACCTACACCCCCCACCCGCACCCCCTGCCAACTCCTTATAGAACAGCAGAGTCAGATACATAACCCTCACTTTTGAAACACCAAGCTTGAAGGTCCAATCCTTGATCCCCACAAGTGGCCTCTTCTTAGCTCTGGAAACTTCAGCATTGCTACGAATGTTACCCAACTGTAAGAACAATGAGGCATTCGCATTCCATTATTATATTATGTTTCTTTTGGTCTGGGGTTATCATTACTAGCCAATAAAGGTATGCAGGATATTTCTTTTTTCCTTTTTTCAAGATTTTATTTTATTCATGAGAGGCAGAGACATAGGTAGAGGGAGAAACAGGCTCCCTACAGGGAGCCCGATGTGGGACTCGATCCCAGGATCCCAGGGTCATGATCTGAGCCAAGGGCAGACGCTCAACCACTGAGCCACCCAGGTGCCCCTGAGAGGATATTTCTCAAGTGTATTTGTATTTTAATAAATCAATTTGAATTTCATAGCAAGTAACAAGACTCTGCTAGCTCATCCAGGCTGACATTACCAACAAAGACAGAAAGCCCTGAATAAGTAACTACTCCTAAAAACGGATGTGTAAACAGAAACACAATTTATGAACCAGCCTAGTGCTCTTTCCAATGTTGACTGATGTAATCCAGACACTACCTGGCTGGCCCCGAGCATTTAATTGGCTATATGATTAGGCAAATCTACTCTCATCTTGATTGAGTTTACAACATTTCCTTCTTTCAATTTGCTACTTAACATAAACTTTCAACCAACATGTTTTTTGCAACTATTGACATGCTTTGGCCTTCTGATTGTGAAATGCTCAAAGGCAGGAACTGTGTCCAAATGGCACTTCATCCTTCCATACTGCACCCACCCAAGGGCCAAGTCTGATCCCATCTCCAAAACAACAGCAACCAAGTCAAAATTAGAAATAACATGGCAGTTGCCAGTCACAACCAAACAGCCATTTCTTACCTGTACATGCTACAGAAATTAGTCACATTTTCAGGGCTCCCTCATTTCAAGAATGATTCACAATTTTTTGTGACTCAGACACACCACCCCATTCCTGCTCTAGCTCATAAGGAGTGTGGAGTGAAAGCAACAAGGGATGGATAAATACCCCAAGATTACCCTGGGGGACGGGCAGACAGACCTCGGAAAGGACGGGAGCTCACCAGGACTGTCCCAGAAGGTCAAGCATTCTAACTGCAAGGCTCAATCTCTCCAAACAGAAATACTGCTGCCGTGGTCAACATCTATTTACTAGTATGCAGACTGATCTAGTTATTCTTTTACAAGTAGCATTTTCCCCTCTTTCTTAGCTTTGTTTTTTCTTTACACACCCCACATGAAGCTTCAGGAGGGTCATCTTTCCTCAACCATGCATATGAGCAAAAAAGAAAACTCTCTTATCAGATCACATCAAATTAACATTCTGAAAATTCTCCTGAAATGATTGACTTCTTTCTGGAACTTACTCTGACCAGTACCTCACTCCTCCATAACATGCCCAGCTGGCTGGGTTTTTTTGTTTGTTTGTTGTTTGTTTGTTTAGGGTTAATCTTTATGCACTTAGGACTTGCCCGTGGATGCTGAGACACTGTTCAGAATCTGTTACTCCACGGCCCCTTCCAGTTCTATGATGCTGACAGCCTATCAGTGGTGACTGGCTCCCTAAGCAGACCCCCATATGCAGTGCTAAGCTCAGCCTGCTGGCTTCCCCTCACATCTTTCCAGATCTGGGTGTGGGACTTTCATGACCCCAAGTCATTTACCAGCAGAGCAGGGGGTGGAAAGAACAAGCAGGTTTATAGATAGAAAACTCTGGGCATGAACCCAGCTTTGTGTGACCCTAGGCATACCACTTAGCTTCTACAAGGCTCTGTTTTCTCATCTGTAAATGAACACCTGCCCTGCAGTGTTGTTTCAAGGATTAGAAATAGCATGGCAAGTTTCTGGCCCAGAGGCATTGCTCAGTCTGGTCAATTACCAATAATCATCCTTAACACTAGAGCGAGAACACTCCAAAAATACACTCACATGCTTCTGTGATAACCTGAATCCCAGGTTCTCCCCGAGCCTATGTGTTCATTCATTCAGGGTTTTCATTCTGTGGTATGTCCGTGGGTCTGCCTTAGATGCTGAGGCCCCTGGGGATGGGAGAGGGTGAGGGCAGGGCAAGGTTTAGACAACACAGCAGAGGAAGGCACGTTCCCTTTGGAGATGAGGCACCCGTTATTTTTGTGGGAGATCTGGCTTACTATGAAAAATCAGTGAGTGACCTAAACTGTCTGAACAGTGCCAAGACCTCAGGTCTAACCCAGACAAGTGTCCCTCTTCCAGAGCCACGAAGCCCACATCCCTTAAGGTCAGCTGCTTCATGAAGTCACAAACAGTGAGTTACCAGAACCTACTGGGACCACCAGAAGAAATATGAAAAATCTGTTTTTCAATCCATCTTGGATGCAATGGGGATAGGAGTTTCAACTTTATACGAAGGACAACATTTAAATGTTCAATATCAATTCATATGCTGACATCCCCCCTCCTGCAACCCCAGGCTTTGGTAATTATTAGTGAAGCCATCTGCTCAGCCTAATGAAATGTGCAATCTCCTGCACATATAATTAGTGAAGTCATTTTAATTAATTAAACAAATTAATTAATTGCAAGGATACTGCAACCATTTCCTAGGAACTGCATCCAACTCATTTATTCTGCATGTGTCTACCGGGCTCCTACTGAGGGCAGAGTCCCACATTCATGCTCTGAGGAGATAAAGATATACCATGAGGATAAAAGGGAGCCAGAAGCCCAATGTGCACAGTTTTGCAAATGACCATCCCTTCTGCTTCAGATGACCAATTCATCTTGGGTTTCCTGGGATTGCCTTGATTCGAAAGCTAAAAGTCTGGGTCCCGAGAACCCCTCTCCCCAATCCCAAGCAAACCAGGATGGTTGGTCACCCACTACTGTTTGGCCTGGATCAAAGTTCACCACAAGATAATCTCCACTGGAAAGGAGATGGGTAATGCTGGGCATCCTGCAACCTGGCCTCCTGTCACGGTAAACATTGGGTTTTGGTTTTGTATTTAAATTTTATTTATTTATTTGAGAGAGAGAGAGCGAGCGAGCGCAGGAGCAGAGGGATGGGGAGACGGAGAGGAGAGAGAGAATCCCAAGCAGATTCCGAGATAAGTGTGGAACCCAATGCAGGGCTCAATCCCACAGCCCTGAGAACATGACCTGAGGTGAAATCAAGAGTCCAACGCTTAACTGACTGAGCCTCCTAGGCACCCCTCATGGTAGACATCAAGGAGTTAATCAAGGAGTTAATCAATCAAGGGGTTTCCACTTGCTGAGCCCAGACTGAGCAAACCCCAAATCCTTCTTACCTTTGCTCCGGGAGCCACTATCAATGATCCTGAATAAGAAGCCCAGAAAATTAAATTTATTTTCCATGTGTGCCCTAGAATCATAGAAGCTCTAGGCAAGCAAAGGCCTTTGAAGTCTAGTCTAATCACTCATACAGAGCTTAAATTCCTTCTATAGTATCCTCCACAAGTAGCCAGCCAGCGTCTCCTTACATACCTCTAATGACGGGGAACTCACTATCTCTTAAAGTAACTCTTCCTCTCTTCAATAGTTTGGGCTGTCAAACTCCTTCCTTTAATTGCTGAAACATCTCTCTTATCAGTCTCTTTTCAGGGAACCCTATCATGGTGCTTCAAATAATGAAACACGGTTATTAAATTCCTCCATAGTCTTCTCTCTTCAGTCCCAATTTCTCCATCTGCTGCTTGGTTTAAAGTTGGAAGTGTAGTCCCATTCCTCTAACAACCCGCTTAAGCCCCTCCTGGGGTATAGGACCCAGGTATGCCCCCTATGCCAGCTACCAAGCCCCTGGTGGATTCTCCACTCCGTTGCAGCATCTGGCAGCTCTATCATGCACTGACTCATACCAGCTC
Organism: Canis lupus baileyi; assembly: GCF_048164855.1. Classification (NCBI taxonomy): domain Eukaryota; kingdom Metazoa; phylum Chordata; class Mammalia; order Carnivora; family Canidae; genus Canis; species Canis lupus. The sequence continues at coordinate 61,625,448 of NC_132844.1, read as the reverse complement.
CCTGATGCCGTTTCCGAACGTGCTCCTGTTGAGCCACAACTCCATCCATCTGCCACAGGACTTCCCAGGAGCTTACACTCCATCTGGAGTCCTGGGATATGAGAAACCCCACCAGACGGTAAGAAAATATACTATCAATGACCGGCTGCCAATTTCTCTGTTACAAACAACTTGCTTCTAAAGGTTTGCTTAAAAGTGATTTTTTAAGAATCCTGATAGCACATAGCCACAGAAATCATATTTAAGATGCTGGTTAGACTCCCAGGCTAGCCCACAAAAGCCCTTCTGAACTCATAGTGTACCTGCAGCATAAAACTAAACTATGCTACTTGACGTACGCATAGCCACCACTTATATTATGGCTTTCACGCTAACACATGCTCTGCATCCCATTTCAGAGAACTGAGCAGGGGGTGTACCCACTGAGGAGGTCAGCGAGGGCTGTGTCAGTCAGGTCCTCCATTTGGGGGAGCAATGACTCTAGGCACGAGTCTTCCCACTCTGTTAGGACTCACAGGTCCTTTAAGTGTGGCCTGCATACCTGAGGGCCTGCTAGGGCCAGATTTGCTGTGAGGCTGCTACCAGGAGACCTTCTGGAAGGAGGCCAGTGATAACCAATTATGGAGTTTGGTTATTGTCTGTGGCAGTGCTATTTTTCAACAAACTACTGCAGACACAAGGATATGGGTATTTCTCAGTCGGATATTTAGAACTAGAAATGTCACTGATTGTCATGTTCCTGAGTCTTTAAGAGGGATCTTTACAAGCTGCTGTGTATGGTGATTGGGGTCGGGGCTAGATGGGGAGAAGATGTGTTGACACCAAACTGACTGGCAGTTAAGGATGCTAGGCAGGGCTACTAAGCCTCAGCTCTTCTCAGCGGGAGCTCTATAGATTTCCTTCTTCCCACCTCGACCAATCCTGCCCCTGGCCCTGCCAGGCCCTGGGCTGCTTTTCTTCTGAGCAGTTAGAGAGCAATCAGGAAGGCAGGGAATGGAATCTGTGGCCATATGTCCCAGGCATCTGCCTAAAGCAGGAATTGCTGTGCCCACCTGGAGGAAGGCAGGCGTTTACATGGACTGAACAGGGCCTAGAGCCTGAAGCCTGCACTTTGAAACTCCACTATACCCACTAGCACCTTGAACTTTTTCACTAGTATTGCTAACCTCCCAGAGCCTCAGCTTCCTCATCTCTAAACTGAACTTAACATCCTCCTCGCGGGACTGTCCCAAGTAATAAATGAAAGGCGGTAGTAACAACAGCCAAACTTCTTGTCGTAGCTCTTGCCAGCACTGTTCTATACACTAGGATTAACTCATCTAAACTGTACAATGATCCTAATACTTCATAAATGAGGCCCAAAAACGTGCAGCCAGGAATCAACAGGGCCAGGATAACAGACAAAAAGCTCCAATGGAAACAATATAGTAGATAAATGGCAGTCGCTGTTGTGGGTAATGAGCAACACAGGGCAATGCATGGATGCTCAAGTGTGTATTTCCTACCACTAGGGATGTGACTGGCTCCTGCCCAGCACTCCTAAAGCTCTGGCAGTGTCCCTTCCAACTACAACCGCAGACCTAACCCAGCAGTCATCTTAGCAGCACATATTATGCGCTAAACACTGTAACCCTGGTGCTTGTTCAAAGGCCTCCGCATCATTTGACCACCCTGTTTAAAACTGCAAAATGCACTTTAGCCCCCTCACTCCTATTTACCTTCCTTATCTCGTTTTCCCCCCATAGCAGGTATCAGCTTCTATCCTACCACATATTGTATACTTTGTTATTGCCAGTCACCCCGACTAGATCATAGGTTCCCCAAGGGCAGGGAGTTTTATCCCTTTGTTCAATGTTACATCCTCAACACCCTGTATCCTGCTGGACACATGGGAGGCATTCAGCAAGTGCCTGCTGAACGGATGATAAATGAATCTTCGCTGACAGAGAAAATATCCTTACGATATCATTAAACAAAAGAAAGCAGGCCCTTGAATTTCATATTAAATGATCCCATCTGTGTAAATATACCATTGTGTGTATGTGTGTGTATGAATATATGTGTGAGTGCACAGAAGAATCTAGAAAGATACAGGTGAAAATGTTCATTGTGCTCTTTTTGTTGTTGTTCGTTGTGCTTATTTCTAAAACGTAAAGCCAGCTTTAGCTTCCTGCTAAATGTTTAACCAAGACCATATATTATTTCTATGAATCTTTAAAGGTATTTACATCTGAAAACAAATGCACTGTATACACACACATACACACAGCAAGGGCATGCAGCTGGTTATGAAGAGGTCAAAGCAGGAGGTTAGGACTGGCAAAAGCTCAACATTATCCACCCTCCTGGTGGTGGGCCAGAGCTGCACTCTCACTCATGGATTAGCAATGCCGAAACAAATAACAGAATTGGGTCTACAGGGTCTGGGACAGCACAGCACTTCCTTCAGAACTCCTCCAAAAAGGGAATGAATCAAAAAAGGAAAACTATAAAAATCAAACCCACTTTACTGTCTCTGTAAAGCAGTCTCAGAATTGTTTAATCCTCTGTGATTATTTTTAAATTACATTATAATGTTCCAGAAAATGTAAAGCAAGCCTAATATATAAAATGAAGTATTTTGCAACGAAAATTCACTTCACATTAGAGAAGCCTCATCCTCCTGTGCCAGTGTCAAAGAGGAAGTCGGGATAACCGAATTCCACCCAAGACCCTGGGTCTGACTCAGGGTGCCTGCCTCCTCCTCCATGTTACCCACAAACTCTGCATTCAGGTGCTCACAGAGAACGAACCCGCTGACTTACACATCCTCTGTCACCCACAAATCACCGAGGTGCATCAACAACACCACGGACACCAAGTGAGGGCCAGCTGGGGGCCCAGCACAGCGCCAGGTGCCATGAGGTGGCAGGAAAGGAAGCAAGATAATATGTCTGCCCTCAAGGAAGAACCAAAACGCGAGAAACACGGAAGCAAACAATTAGACTCAATGGAGCAGCACTGACTAGACGTGTACTAAGAGTTCTGAGAACAGAGAGGTCAATGGTAAATGTGGGCAAGGAGGCTTCAGAGAAGAGAGCCGGCTGCACTCAGCCTTGCTGAGAGCCGGTGGCCACAGTGTGCCCAGAAGACTGGAGCTGGGGGCTCGGGCTGGGACCTGGGAGGTGGGCCTCGGCGTGCACGACGCAGGACTGCGGGCACAGCGACGCCAGCACTGCCACTTCCCCTGCCCTACCTTCCAGGTGCAGCATGCCGCTGTGCCTGCCGAGTCCCACATGTGTGCAGAGAGCCTCTCCCCAGAGAGGCCAGACTCTCCCTGAATGCAGATGAGTTTCAACCCTATGTGACAGCAGCTTTCCCATCTTGGTTGAGTTTAGGAGCCAGGCAGAACCAGAGAAGACGAGAAGGCAGCACCTGCAAGTTTATCTAGCTCCAAGAACTCTGGTCAACCCAGAGAGATTCAGAACGCTGGTCTGGAAGAGCCTCTACTAGCAGAAATGCAAGCAGTGCTCAGGGCTTAGCTTGAAAGAGCTAAGGAAGAAGTAGCGGCGAAGGCAAAAGGAGAGGAAGCAGTAGGCCAAATCAAGGACCTTGCAAAGGCACAGGAAATAGGAAAAGAGCTGGCCAAGGCAGGGCAGGGAGTAAGTGGCATCTAAAGTGACCAATTACCCTGGTTTGCCAGGGACAGGGACAGAGGGGTGTCCTGGGACTCAAGATGTTCAGTATTAAAACTGGGACAATCTCAGGCAAACCAGGGTTGGGTTGGTCTACCCAGCAGGACCCATACCACCCAGGGATGCTAAGGGGGTGCTGACCTCTTAGTGTTCCATGCCCCCTCCCTTGTGGATCTGTCCTTGCTCATTAACACCCGATAGGGCAACGGGAAGAACAAGGATCTCAACACAGGGAAGTGGCCATGTACTTTTCCTGGCTTGTGTCCTCTCATCTCAACCATGAAGATTGCTGAAGGCCTCAGGTAGAAAACTTTTTATTGTTATTGTAATAAAAGCTAGAATTATAGGCACTATCTTTTACTCAACTGTTTCTCAGGCATTGAGTTCACCAGCCACAAGCCAGGGGAGGGCACAGCACCCTGCCATTAGGGAAGTGCCTTATCTTTACTTGGAAATCAGAAGAAGGAGGGGTGGGCACACCCAGCTCTTGAAATCATCTCCATCCAGTCTCCATCACCAGCTTCCCTCTCAGAGCTTCAATTCGCATCTATATCTCCCCAAGGCAGGTCCCAAGAGGGTACTGATCCATGGCTTCTACACACCCATGAAATCTATTCACTCAACAAGAATTTACTGAGTATTGACTATGGGCAGATACCCTAAGGGACTACAACGGACAAAAAACAGTAAGATACAGTCTCTGTCTTCAAAAGACTTATGGTTTGGCAGGAGGGATTGGGGAGTGGGGTGGAGAGGTGGAGGTGGTATAGCGAAGGTGAGAACCATTTAATTAGTGAACATATATTTCCTTTGCTGTTAAAATCTGCCAAGAACTGTACTGGAGGAACAGAGACAATAACCAGACAATTGCAAAGCCACTGATAAGTGCAATGAGGGTGATATGGGAGCACTCAGGAGGAGCATCTATCCCAGTCACTGAACCAAATACTAAATGATCACCCACTTCACTTTAGCATAGAGGTAAGTGCTATGGAGGATTAAACACACACACACACACACACACACACACACACACACACACACACACAGTGGTAAGGCCAAGCAGTTAACCAAATGACCTCGGGGATAAAACTCATCCATATGAAACAATTCATGTATCACAGGACATAGAGTGAGGTGCTTACTATAGAATGCAGACCTTCATCACAGGGAGAAACGGCTGGAGAAAGTCCACAAAGCTGCCCAGAGGAGGTGGAAATAAAACCAGAGATGAAATATTGATGGGGAAGGGTTTTCTAGGCAGGAAGAAGCCAATACGTAGCTGTGATTTTTCTCAAAAATGAAACGCAAACATATAGTACTACTGCAAGTGTTTCTAAATGGCACACCCATTCACAGGTCTTTGATTTAAGCAAATAAGGACCTTGCCAATAGTAAGTTTCACAATGGAAGTTACATTTAAATGAAAAGATAAGGCATCAAATCTAAATTCAGCTGAACTGAAACATACTTAATTTTATAATTGCAGGTCCATGTACATACTTGCAGGCATGCAAAGACACGCACACACACACATACACACACACTGCCCTTGGCTCCTTCCTGTATGTCTATCCTCAAGCCATCCAAACTCCATCTTTCTATTAGAAGAACCCCATAATTCAGGGAAAGAAAAACTGAATTACCAGGAACAATCTACAAATTAATGACTGAGAATCGACTATATTGGTGTTTGCTATAATGATATTCACAAAGTATGAGTAGAAAGGTCACAGTTGGTCTGATGGTACACCAGTCAGTCAATAACAAGTTAACAACTATTGACTGACTGTCTATTTAATGAAGAACCCTGTGCTAGTGTTGGGCAAATGGGAAGGAGGGGCTGGTGAGAGGGATTGGTAGGAAGAAGGCATGATATAGTGAAAAGAAATGGAAGACTCATTAGACAAGGAGCCTGGTCCCAGCTCTACCACCGACAAGGCCTTGGGTAAGGTGATCCCACAGTGAACTTCACCTCCTCATCCATGAACAAATCCCACCAACCTCTTAGGGTCGTTTACACTTCAAAGGAGAGAAGGTAGGCATACAGTGCTCAGAAAAGCAGAAGGACCTACATAATGTATCATGGAGGACTGGAGGTACCTCCCTGACTTCAGAACCTCCTTACTTTTCCAACAATCCCCTGAACCTTTCAAGTAGTCAACCTGTCCCATCTCCTCCACATGGTACTGATAATAGAGGAGCATAAGATCCAAATTAAGCCAACCAGAGGCAACTGGACTCAACTCTACACCTTTGGTTGATCCATTAAAGATCTTTGCTCCTACCTGATGAGAACAAGAAAACTGACTGACCTGGGATGTGGGCTAGAAAAGCCCCATTCTGGGGCTAGAAAGAGAGATCCTGCCTGGAGAAGGAACCAACACTGAAGGAGAAAAATTGGGTCTGGAGCAGTTCATGTGAGTCTTTGGATAAAGCCTCACCTAATGCTAGCATCTATTCCTAGACTAAAACCAGTTTGGGTTGGTTTTCAGTTAATCTCACCTAACAAAATGAAAAAAAAAAAAATACAGCTAATGCAATTTTACAAATGTCTCTAGTTGCTCACCAAATTCCTGTGGTTCCATAAACTATCCAGGTAGCGCTTCCTACCAAGTGTCCTCCTGAGCAGGGAAGATATGAAAGGGCTCAGTCAAGGAACAGATGAAGAAAGGCAATCATAAGCAATAAGACATAAGTGATCACTAGGTCCGCCAATAATTTATTTGATTCCTGTCTTCCAAGACCAGTGAGGGCGGAAGCAGTGGAAGGGGAAAAAGCTCTCAATGATTAGCTGAAGGACCAGAGCCTCTGTCTCCGTTCTATTTCTGCAAGCTTCCTCCAGATGTTTACCTATTCTCTTTTATGGTAACCACGGAAGCGCCCAGAGGAGCAATACCAGTATCCTACTGATTTATTTTATATCTTAAAAAATTACTCAGGGCCTGCAGTACTGAGCTCATGTTCAAATTAAGTTTGCTAGAAATCTAATTTGGGATGAGTAATTTAATTTGGCTACTACAATTAAAAGTGGCGCAGTATTTGTGTTTTAGAGGAAAACCATATTAGATTCATCTAATCTTATTAGGTGAGTATCACATTTAGATCACATTATATCTGGAACAGATATATATTGGATTGATTTCTTTCATAAATCACGCAGGAGACCAATGGGACTAACCTTCTTCTCACTCCCCACACATCCATCTGACACAGGTCAGGACAAGGGTTGAATGTCAATGAGGCCTCCTGGAGAACTCCACTGAACAGCCCAGGAGTTCATGCATCCAAAACATCGCCTACAACAAACCCCTGAGTTCTGCTGATGAGTACACTGAGGGCTCAAGTGGACAAGTGACTTGCTCAGGGTCACAGTCAGTGGCAGAGGAGAGACTACTACTCAGCTCCCTGACCTCTGGTTGGCTCCCTGCCACTTTACCATGTGTGTTCTTAATAAGATCTAACATGAAAAACAGCCAGAGGGTCTCTGAGACCCTCTGCTTCTCACTTAGCTAAAATCATGGAATTCTCAGATACCATCAACCTGCCTCACTGCTGCTCTTAATTCTCCAGAGAAGATAAAGAAGGCAATCTCACTATCTCCAAGGGTAAAAATCCAGAGGCCTGGGACACCTAGGTGGCTCAGTGTTTGAACATCTGCCTTTGACTCGGGTTGTGATCCCAGGGTCCTCAGATGGAGTCCTGCATCAGGCTTACCATGGGGAGTCTGCTTCTCCCTCTGCCTGTGTCTCTGCCTCTCTCTTTGTGTCTCTCCTGAATGAATGAATGAACGAATGAATGAATCTTTAAAAAAAATCCAGAGCCCCAAATCTTTTTTCTTTAGTCCATTTTCTCGATGACTACTTTAAACTCCCTCATTTCAAGATAACTAAAATTTCACAGTAAGAACATTCAAACCATATAATGCGTCAGAAAAAAGAGTCTGCTTTGCTTTTTAAAAATGTTATTAATCTCAGAAGTACTGCTAACCAGGTAGATTCAGTGGGTATGAGAGCACACATTACGATTCTGACTGTAGTGTTAATCTTAAGAAATGAGGTCACAAACTAGAATCAAGGAAAGGAGAAGCTAGATAAAAATATTTATAACAGGACAAGTTAATACATACTGCATAAAAATCTCTTACAAATGATTCAAAAGAAAATGGAACACTTCAAAATAAAAATGGAAAAGAATGCAAAGAGGCAACAATTCTTACACACACACACACACACACAATTACTGATGGACTCATGAAAAAACGTTTAAACTCTGTAGAGAAAGCTTACAAATTAAAATGGTGCAGCACTGTATTCAACAATCGAAGTGGCAAAAACCAAAACAACTATAATGCCCACGATAGTCCAGAGTGCTCTGAAATAAGAATCTTCAGACCATGCTGATAAGAGTGTAAATAAGTCCACATTTCTGAAGGTCCATCTGGTAATATGCATCACCAGCCTTAACACTGAGCAAGTTCATTCCCAAGAATTTACCCTGAGGAAATAATCAGAGGAATACTCAAAGATTTATCCATGAGGGCATTTATAGCAGTAGTATTCAGAATAATAAAAATCTAGAGAAACCTAACTGTACCATAATGGTAATGTGGTTAAATCAATTACGATATATCAAAACAAAGAATAATACACAGACATTAAAACTCTTGTTTTTGGAAATGATTTAAAGACACGAAAGCTCACAAAATGACATTAAGGAGGCACCTGGGTGGCTCAATCAGTTAAGTGTCTGCCTTCAGCTCAGGTCTTGATCTCAGGGTCATAGGATCAAGCCCCAGTGAGTGTCAGGCCCCCTGTTCAGCGGGGAGCCTGCTTCTCCCTCTCCCTCTGCCCCTACCCTCACGCACTCTCTCTCTCGCTCTCAAATAAATACATAAAATCTATAAAAAAAAAAAAATGATGCTAGGGATCCCTGGGTGGCGCAGCGGTTTGGTGCCTGCCTTTGGCCCAGGGCGCGATCCTGGAGACCCAGGATCGAATCCCACATCGGACTCCCAGGACCCCTCTTAGTTGATCTTTAAAAGTTGTAAACTTAGACTTTTTTTCCTTTGAGCCTTTGTAATTTTCTACATTTCTCTCTCTCTGTGTGTGACTATCATAAATAAATAAAAATAACAAAAAAAAGAACCTTTATGAATCAGAAGTGGGGAGATAAGTATAATAATTGAGGGGAAAGATATAAATGCCTAGTCATAAAATAAGAAATACTGACATACAGGGATCCCTGGGTGGCTCAGCGGTTTAGCACCTGTCTTTGGCCCAGGACGTGATCCTGGAGACCCAGGATCGAGTTCTGCATCGAGCTCCCTGGATGGAGCCTGCTTCTTCCTCTGCCTGTGTCTCTGCCTGTCTCTCTCTGTGTCTCTCATGAATTAAAAAAAAGAAAGAAAGAAATACTGATAAACATTTACAGAAAGATTTTCAACTCACTAGTAATTTTAAAAATGCAAATTAAAATAATATATTCTTTATCCCTATATCAGATTGACAAACATTTAAAATATTGTGACTATGCAACACCCAATGTTGCTGAGAATATGATGAAATAGGTAATCATATATGCTGCAGGATGGAGTTCAAAATGATATTATATTTCCAACAAGTCGTAAGCCATGATAGAGCAAAAAGCCTTACACAAACCCTTGGATTTTCTAGATATCTGTCAGGAGAAATAAGCATGCAGAATTGTTGGAATAGGAAAAAAAAATGAAACAACTTGAACATCCATTTGTAAAGGACTGGTTAGATGAATAGATTACGGTATGTGTGTGTTTTCACATATTAAAATAGTACACAGCCATGATATTAAGTTATGAGGAAGATCTAAATGTACTAAAGCACAATAGTGTCCACAAAATAAAAAAGCAGGATACAAAACAATATAGATAGTATAATTTCTTGTTTAAAAGTGGGATGTGGGACAGCCCGGGTGGCTCAGCAGTTTAGTGCCACCTTCAGCCCAGGGCGTGATCCTGGAGTCCCGGGATCGAGTCCCACATCGGGCTCCCTGCATGGAGCCTGCTTCTCTCTCTGCCTACGTCTATACCTCTCTCTCTGTGTGCCTCTCATGAATAAATAAATAAAATCTTTTTTTTTAAAGTGGGTATGAATAAAAGTATGTATTATAATGCCTAAGGAAAGGGTATAGAAGGACTCTAAGGAAAATGTTGATAGTAGTTATCTCCAGGGGGTGGAAATGTAGGTGACTTTCATTTCCTTCTTTATACTTTTCTATACATTATACATTTTCAGCTATGAATATGTATTACTCTTATTTATTAAAAATCCTAAACATATATACAAAAGTAACAAGAATGTTTGTACTCACTGCCCGGCTTCAATTTTCATACATGGCTGGACTTTATTTCATCTGTATCCCACTATGGAGCCTACACCTGGATTTTTTAAGATTTTATTTACTTATTTGATAGAGCGAGAGAGAGGTGAGAGAGTACAAGCAGGAGCAGCAGAGGAAGAGAGAGAAGGAGGCTCCCCACTGAGCAAGGAGTCCAATGTGGGGCTTGATTCCAGGACCCTGGGACCACAACCAGAGCCAAAGGCAGACACTGAACTGACTGAGCCACCCAGGCACACCCACCAGGATTATTTTAACATAAATCCTGGATGTAGCATTCATCCATAAATTAACCTCCAAAATATGGAGTTTTTATACTTAGTATACTCAAACTCTCCACTGGATTGTTTTAAAGTAAATATCTGATATTTTATTTGTTCACAAACACTATAGCAGTATCTTTAAAATAAAACCATAAATAACGATATCACACCTAAAAATGAATAATTTTATAATATCAAATATCCAATCAGTGTCCCAAGTTTCTCAACTGTCTCCTAAATGTCTTTTCAGAGTTGGTTTGTTTAAATCAGGGTCCAAACAAGATTTGCATTGGAATTTGGTTGATATGTCTCTTGAGTCTTTTAAAATTTATTACACAGTGCTGCCCCTCCTTTTCCATGCCATTTTATTTATGAGCAACGAATGGGTCATATGATCCAAGAACTTCCTGATTTCATCCTCATGGTGTCTTCTGACATGTTCCTCCATTCTCTGTATTTTCTTCCAATTGAGGTTTAGTTCTAGTGTCTGCTTGACTTCAGGTTCCATTAAGTTTTTGTAAGAATATTTTAAATCACTGTATTATTTTTCTGACAAAATGGTAAGCTAAAACGATTTGAAGGAACCCAAAGAAATACCAGCTTTTCTAATTCATCTATTTCAGCAATGCAATAAACTCAGTATCCAAGAGATTTTTTTCAGAATATAAGCTTGGTCAAGACTTTCTCACACAAGAAAGATGCTCAGTGACTAATCATGGATACATTTATTTTTCCAAATACATTCCTTTTGCATTTTAAATACATCTCGGGGCATCTGGGTGGCTCAATCAGTTAAGCATCTTCCTTTGATCCCGAGGTCCTGGGATGGAGACCTGTATGGGGCTCCCCGCTCAGCAGGGAGTCTGTCTCTCTATCTCTCTGACCCTCCCCCCGCCTTGTGTGCTCTCTCTCAAATATATAAAATCTTTAAAATCAATCAATCCACCTGCCCTTCTGCCTCAGTGGTGAAGTCTATCACTCTCTGAGCAATGGCACTCACTCCACTGGAAGCTTAAGTATAATTGCAGAAGTCTCCTTCAATTTTCCTTTCTTTAAAAAAAAAATGTAATGTAAACACATGCAGGCAGGCATACCTCAGACAGATTGTGGGTTCAGTTCCAGACCATTGCAATAAAGTGAATATAGCAATAAAGTACTTCAAATGAATTTTTGGTTTCTCTGTGCATATAAAAGCTATGTTTATACTATACTGCAGTCCATTAAATGTTCAATAGCATTATGTCTAAAAAATAAATTACATAGCTTAATTTACAATACTTTATTGCTGGGGCACCTGGGTCGGTCAGTTGAGCGTCAGGCTCTTGGCTTCAGCTTGGGTCATGATCTCAAGGTGGTAAGATCGAGCCCCACATTGGGCTCTGTGCTCAGTACACAGTCTGCTTAAAAGACTCTCTCTCCCTCTTCCTCTGCCCCTCCCCCCTCAAATAAATAAATAAATCGTTTAAAAAATAAAATAAAATACTTTATTGCTAAAAACTGCAAACTATCATCTGCTGGAGGAGGGTCCTGCCTCCATGTAGATGGCTGCCAACTGATCAGGGTGGTGGTGGCAGCTGAGGATTGGGGTGTCTGTGGCAGTTTCTTAAAATAAGGTAACAGTGACATTTACTGCATCACTTGGCTCTTCCTTCCCGAATGCTTTCTCTGCAGCACGTGATACTATGTGATAGCATATAACCCACAGCAGAACTTCTTTCAAAACTGGAGTTAATCCTCTCAACACCTGCTGCTGCCGCTTTATCAACTACATTTACATAATACTCTAAATCCTTTGTTGTCATTTCAACAATCTTCACAGCATCTTCACCAGGTGTAGATTCCATCTCAAGAAACCACTTTCTTTGCTCATCGACAGGAAGCAACTCCTCATCTATTAAGGTTTTATCATGAGACAGCAGCAATGCAGTCACCTCTTCAGGGCTCCAATAGTAATATCCGAGAACACTGACCACAGATCACCGTAACAAGTACAAACAGTAACGGAGAGGTTTGAAATATTGTGAAAATTACCCAAATATGACACAGAGACACAATGTGAGAAAATGCTGTTGGAAAAATGGTACTGACAGACGTGCCCAACACAGGGTTGCCACAAAACTCTGCAAAGTGCAATAAAGTGCAGGACAGGGAAAAAAAAAAAAAAAAGAAAAAGGTGTGCCTGGAAATGAATGAAAATGAAAGATGGAACCAACCATAATTTCACTTCCCTAACTCACTGTTACCTACATGCTTTCTTACCATCTTTATTAGGGATACATATTTTGTACATAACTGTCATCAGTGAATACGGGTTTTAATATCCCTTTGTATTAAAATACTTTAAAAAATTAAAAATGCTTGTAGCTTATGTTAAGGTAAAAAAAAAGAGCAATGGGGGAAGCGTGGGTGGCTCTGTCGGTTAAGCATCTGCCCTAGGCTCAGGTTATGACCCCAGGGTCCTGGGATTGAGCCCCATGTTGGTCTCCATGCTTCTTCCTCTCCCTCTGTCCCTCCCTCCTCCCACTTGCAAGCTCTTTCTCAAACAAATTAATGAAATATTCAGAAATTAAAATTTTCTTTAAATTAAAAAAGAACAATAATATATATACCTATCTCCCTAGCCCAGCTTGAGAAAGAGAACTTTACCATCCCCTAGATAGCTCCATGGGCTCCTCCCACATCCTCTTCTATGCTCCCTTGGCAAATGCATGTGGATGTCTAAATGCTACTTCACTACTTTTACAGGTATCTGAACTTTATGTAATTGGGATCACATTGTAGCTATTCTGCAACTCCCTTTTTTACTTAAGTTGTGTTCCCGAGATCCTTCCCTGTTGTCATAGGCAACTATGGTTCATTCAATTTAATTGCACAGCTATATAGCTGTATTCCATAGTGAAACTCCACCCCAATTTATGCTTCAATTTCTATACATAAAATTATATTGTAAATATCATGTTACATTACTACATATCTTCAAAATAATTGTTAATTATAGTACAGTATTATGCTGAGAGAAGAACTATTTTATTTTATAGTTACGCAACAGTTGGATATTAATTTTAAGCGTGTGTGTGCCTACTTTGTAAATAATGCATCAGGGAGCATCTCTGTCGAAATAGCTTATTAAATATTGTGTATTATTTCCTTCATAGAGGGAATGTGGGAAAATGGTCCATAAAAGTGGTATTACTGGATCAAAATGTATGAATTAATGATATGGCTTTTTAATATATTGTATAACCATTTTTGCAATATTACGATACCACCAGAATTGGGGATTACCATTAAAAATGTATGCTTTGGGGGATCCCTGGGTGGCTCAGCGGTTTGGCGCCTGCCTTTTTGGCCCAGGGCGGGATCCTGGAGTCCCAGGATCGAGTCCCGCGTCGGGCTCCCGACATGGAGCCTGTTTCTCTCTCCTCCTGTGTCTCTGCTTCTCTCTCTCTCTATGTCTATCATAAATAAATAAATAAATAAATAAATAAATAAATAAATAAATAAATAAAATAAATAAATAAATAAATAAATAAATAAATAAATAAATCTTTAAAAATGTGTGCTTTGGGATCCCTGGGTGGCTCAGCGGTTTAGCGCTGCCTTCCGCCGAGGGCGTGATCCTGGAGACCCAGGATCGAGTCCCATGTCGGGCTCCCTGCATGGAGTCTGCTTCTCCTCCCTTTGCCTGTGTCTCTGCCTCTCTCTCTCTCTCTCTCATGAATAAATAAATGAAATCTTAAAAAAAAAATAAAAAAATAAAAATGTATGTTTTAGCTAATATGTTAAAATTAGTATTTTGCTGCCATTTTAATCTACATATCTCTTATTATGAAACTGATCATTTCCCACATATTTGTGTATTGTATGTAGTCATCTAGTCAAGTGTCCCAGCAAGGTTTGAAATTTTTTTAATTAGTTTTTTAAAATTTGTTTGAGCATGTCACAAAATAAAGATACTAATTCTGTCATGGTACTGCAGAGCTTTTCCCAATGTATTGTTACCCCATAATACTCTGTATTTTTCCAATCTATTATTACCCCCAAATACCCCGTATTTTTACAGGAAGAAATCTTGATTTTTTTTTCTATAGTTTGACTATTCTTTTCCTATCCGAGTGTTTTTCTTTTGTTTCTAAGCAATATTCAATTCAGTAGATTTCCTATGCCTCTACATTTTGCACTTAATTGTTTAATCAATATGTAATTCATTTTGATGAAGTTAGAATGATTTTTTCCAAATTGCTAACTATGCATCAAAATTATTTATTGAATAATCTTTCCTTCCCCACTGATTTCTGATGTCTTCTTTATGACTTAGCAAATCATTTATGCCAGGGTCTGCTTTTCAACTATCCTGCTTTGCTTACCTGCTTCCTCCTCTTATGCCAGCATCACAGTGTTTTACTTACAAAGACCTTATAGTATACTTTAACATCTGGTTCAACTATATATTGTAATATCCAATAGATATAACTCCCTTGTCCCACAGCCATTTCCAGAATTCTACTTATCGTTCCATACGGACTGATAACCCTGTTGTGAAATTTTTAAAATCCTGATGGGACTTTGACAGGAATGGCAATAAACTCATGAACTAATTTCAGAAGTATCCAAATCTTTAGGTTTTTGGTTTGGGTTGTTTTTTTGTTTTGTTTTGTTTTTTTGTTTTTGTTTTTTTTTAAGATTTTACTTATTGGGCAGCCCCGGTGGTGCAGCGGTTTAGTGCCACCTGCAACCCAGGGTGTGATCCTGGAGACCCCAGATCAAGTCCCACGTGGGGCTCCCTGCATGGAGCCTGCTTCTCCCTCTGCCTGTGTCTTTGCCCCCCACCCCCGTCGTTCATGAATAAATAAATAAAATCTTTAGAAAAAAAAGGTTTTACTTATTTATTTTAGAAAGAAAGAACGCGTGAGAGAGATCAGTGGGATTGGGGGCAGGGACAACGAGAGAAGGAGAGAGAGAATCTCAAGCAGACACCACACTGAGTGTGGAGCCTGACACGGGGCTTGATCTCAAGACCCTGAAATCATGACCTGAGCCGAAATCCAGAGTCAGATGCTTAACCTACTGAGCCACCCAGGATTTCCAAATCCTTAGTTTTTATCTTACTATATACAAGTAATCTCTTTAAGACTTCTTGATCTACAACTAAGCAATCTGCAATGATAATTTTACCCTTTCCTTACAATAGTTATTTTCTAAAGTTACTATTTTTGTAACTTTCTACATAGGCTTTTTGTTTTGATCACAGCTATATCCAATGATGCCTTTATTGGGGCCCCCAAAAGTATAATGACAGGAGGCTGTGTGAACTCAATCTTCCTTATCATATGAAGGAATGGTCATTTTATATATTCTTTTTTAAGTGGTTTGTAAAAATTAGAAGTTGAATTGACTGAATGTTCTTCCGGAATTAATGAGATTATTGCATATTTTTACTTAAATAATTTATGTCAATCAAATGAAAATCTATATATATGAAGCCATTCCTGCATTCCATAACCTACTTGCATATGGTGGAACATTCACACACTCTATTGTTGAAATCTACCCAATAGAATTTTATCTAAAATTTTTACATTCCTAAGAGAGACTGGTATACAGCTTTCCTTTGGGGGCTTGCCAGATTTGTTATCAGGGTCATGTTTGCTAGAAAAAAGAATCTGGAAGTTTTCCATCTTTCTTCTAAATCCTGGAACAGTTTATATAACACAGAAATTAACTGTTCCTTGAAAGTTTAAAGGAACTTTCAAAGGCCTTATTATATTTTAAAATATTCCACCTGGCACAGGTTTTTGTGTGTGTATGCATATATGTGCTTACACACATGCCTGTGTTCATATGGACATTACCATACTTGTATACATTTAAAAGGACCCTGTAAGATACTGATCTCTAATAGAACAGGAACAGTTTTATTATAATTTACTGCCCTCCTTTCCCCCAAGAAAAGGAAGTAAATACCCAAGAGGATAAAGTGCTAAGAAATAACCCATTTTCCCAGGCTTTCATTTTAAGACCTCTTTTTTAGAGGCCCATCAGGTATGCTATCGATGGTGATCAGGGAATACTGAATACTGAACCACCCACACTTCATGGAGGCTGACCGAGCTTGGCATCGGTCTACAACTTGGCATCTTGATCTAGGAAACCAAGATCTGAAAAGAAAAGGAGATCACCAGTCTACCTAGGTCACCCTGAATTCTGTGGTAAAGGTCTTCCAATTTTGTAATCCACCGAGCCACCTGTAAGATGCTGTACCTGTTCACAGCAATAATACTAAGGCTTTCTCTACTTACTGCAGGGCTCCTGGACCAACAACTCTGCAAGCACTCCAAGGGAGCCACAAATAAAGATTCAGGATTATTATGGACTTTAAGTCTGTGTCCGCCCCCACCCCCAACCCAAATTCATATGTTGAAATCCTAGCCACCAATCTGATAGTATGAGGACGTGGGGCCTTTGGGAACCAACTTGGTTAAGATGAGTCACAAGGGTGGAGCCCCATGATGGGATTAATGTCCTTATAAGAAGAGTCACCAGAGCTTCCTCTTTTCACAAGGGCACAAAGAAGAGGTCAAGTGAGCACATAGCAAGATGGCGGTCGCCTACAGACCAACATAAGAGGTCTCAGAATGAAACCTGCCTTGCCAACACCTTGATCTTAGATTTCCCAGCCTTCAGAACCGTGAGAAATAAATTTCTATTTTAAGCCACTCGTCTGTGGTATTTTGTTATGGCAGCCCAAGCTGATTAAAGCAAGAGGGTTGTGGTAACGTCTGTCCAAATGAACACTGAGCTATAACTATACACACCGAATAGCCTGCTGTAGAGAGAGATACACCTGAATAAAAACAAGTGGTAAGGAATCTGAATGAAGATGGAATGTCTACTAGAACAGTGGAGGACTGTGCTGTAGGAGCATATGTGAGAACACAAACAGGACTCAAACGGTGACACTGTGCCCAAGAATGAGGCTGTGAACAGGGCAGTAACTGCATTATGTGGTGTGTTGCTTTTTCATGAGAAAGACACATCTTAGTTCATGTCCTTGTTTACCGAGGATCCATGAAATGTTAGAGGTCAGTGACATGTCAGGATTAGGTCACCTTTTGTCAGTCAAGATGAAGACCATTCAAACAGCCTGGCAGGAAGGCACAGACCTCAAACCCCTCTTTGGTGCTGCAATTCCAGAATTCCATTCAGAATTTCACACAGGCATGCAAGCAGTCCCCCCACCCCTCCCAAAAAAAAGCAATGACAGAGAAGTTGCTTTCACACCAGTCATGGCCTCACACAGAAGCTTAATCCCTGGCTGGAAGGCAAAACATGTTTGTGGCAAAGCCAAGCAGGCATGTGAAGCGAAGCAGAATGAGGAATGTTTTATTACTGTTCTGGATGCCAGGGGTGGTTAGGTGTATGTTTGGGGTTTTTTAATGACTCCAAAAGACATCTTAAAAAGTCATACTCTTTTGGCAGCTCCAAGATGCAACTGTTACAAGTACTAGCCTCCCAGCAACTAATGCACACACTGATTTTCTCACAAGCACCCTTTCCTTTCTGGGGGTTTTCAACCAAATTACATTCTCTCTTTCTCTCCCTAACTCCCTCTATGCCTGTGTGGGGTTTTTTGTTTTTGTTTTTGTTTCATTTTTAAAAAAGATTTTATTTATTTATTCATGAGAGACACGGACAGAGACAGAGGCAGACATAGGCAGAGGGAGAAGCAGGCTCCATGCAGGAAGCCCGATGTGGGACTTGATCCTGGGACTCCCGGATCATACCCTGAGCCAAAGGCAGACGCTCAACCGCTAAGCCACTCAGCCGTCCCTGTGCATGTGTTTCTTGTGTGTGTGTGTGTGTGTGTGTGTGTGTGCGCGCGCGCGTGTGCTTTCCCACACATAGAGGCATATGCTACACAACTGAAGGCCAAATCCAACTGAACAGATTTATCATTTGGGGGGTCAAATGGTGGAAAAAGAAAAACTGTTGGTACAATTTTCAATCTGAACTATTTAGGTATTGCAAGATTTTCCTTCTACTGGTAGAAAACGACACTAACAATTCTAAATTAGTGACTTGAGAGTAAATAGTTTCTTCTTTATAAAATGAATTGGATTTATCAAGACTTGTGTTCAAGTGAATTTCTCCTGCTGCACTAAGTCAAATAAAGACAGGCCGTCCTAAAGTTTGAGAGTACTTGAGGGAGCACAGGGTCAACCTGTGCTCTTCTTATCACTAATCTGGGAACCCCCAAATCAAGATACTTCACCCTGCTGAGACTCTGAGAGGTCTGCCTTATGGTACTAAAGGCTGCAGAGAATAATTCACAGCATTTTGTCAGTTAAAATTCAACTGAAATAAACACCCAAGACTAGCTTCGGTGATCCTAAAATCCATCTACCCAGAGAAGCCCAATGGTGTAGCTGGTTTGGGAAGCCAAAGCTGAGGAAGGTCACTTACCCCCTCCAGAGCCTCCAAACTGAGAACATCGGTAGGAAAATCAGCTGGGATACGTCATGACAAGCCTTCAACTATTTATTTATTTTATTTTATTTTTTAAAGATTTTATCTATTCATTCATGAGAGACACACACAGAGAGAGAGGCAGAGACACAGGCAGAGGGAGAAGCAGGCTCCATGCAGGGAGCCTGACACAGGACTCAATCCCAGGTCTCCAGGATCAGGCCCTGGGCCCAAGGCAGCGCTAAACCATTGAGCAACCCGGGCTGCCCAGGCCTTCAACAATTTATAAAACTTTTCAACTAAGAATACATTAATAAGTTACTGTAAAATGAAAATTCCCTCTTTTTCAGGGAGTATATCTACTTTAACTTAACTATATGCTACCTAAAATTTTCTTTCTTAGATTTTCCCCAAAATGAATTCTAAAGCAAAAAGCATTCCATTGGAAAAAAATCCATAAACACTAAATTTTTTAATACTTTTATTTACCTCATCT
Source organism: Canis lupus baileyi (assembly GCF_048164855.1). NCBI lineage: Eukaryota > Metazoa > Chordata > Mammalia > Carnivora > Canidae > Canis > Canis lupus. The sequence goes on along the minus strand of NC_132844.1, from coordinate 61,606,174 downwards.
CTAACTGAACTAATCAGTGACAAATAATATATTTGCTGTGAAGAGAGTTAATTTCCTGGATTAAATGTGCACATAAACACATAAATGTGACAATATTTTGAGATATATGACACTAATAAAGGTAACATTTATTGGGCCAACTACTGGAAGACTGGGCACTTTACCTGGATTACCTCAGTTAATCCTTACAACAATCTATAAAGTAGGTGCTATTCTCACTCCCATTTTATAGATAAGGTTTAAACGAGGAGACTCATTAATGTAATTTAATCTCTACTAACCTAGAATATGAGTTCAGTGTTTATGTTGGCTATAAAAGGGTTGAATAAGCATATGAGAAATTAAGCAGAATTGTAGAAAGCATGGTTAAAACCTACTAGAAGAGCCTACGTTTTAAACAGACTGAAAAGCAGATGCTAACTGCAAGCCTTACAGTGGGAACTGTTTGGGAAGGTTCTGCCTGAAACCAGGCTATGGATTCAGACCTTCACTTGTTAAAAGCAGGTGTCCTCCCACTGTTACTTCCAATAATTAGTTTAAATGAGTAAGGTTTCTATAGCTGATCCAGTATAGTGGATGTCAGCAGCCACTCTCCCCGGTAGCCACTTTCCTTCTTCCCCAAGCAACAGTCATCTTTGTCTCCTCCTCCTCGCCCTGCACTCCTCCAGGAGAGGGATAGACCAATCAGAAAAACCTCCCATCCCTGCCAATCAACAGACGGCATTTACTTGACTACTGGGATTGGCTGAGGAGTGGGCATGTGGTTCTGGCCAATGAAATGCCAAGGTTGGTGTGCTGGGGATGGAATTCTGAGAATGATACTTTCTCAGTCTTTTAAGAAGTTACTGGCAAGGATGCTTCTTTCCTTCAAGCCAAAGGGATTCAACTATGAGCCCAGGAACTTCCGCAGCCATTCGGCCTCCCTGAGAAAAGCCAACCTGGGGATGAACTGACATCACAGAAGAGTAACAGAGAGATGAAAAGATACTGGATGGTTGACATCATGTTGATGTCGGCTGCTATTTCACACCCACAATGCAATCCACCCTATCCCGGACCTTCACAGGTACCATGAGCCATTTGATTAATTCCCTGTGCTGTGGGAGCCCCTTTGAGTTGGGTTTGACGATGGTCACAACCCCAAAGGGTCCGACTGATAAATGAGAAGAAAGCACCAATTCACAGCTTTCTCCTGCATGTTCTTGGATTTTACTTGACACCATTTCTTAACTGTTTCAAGTGGTTTTGTGTTGGCTTTCAAGAAACACTTTCAAGAAATTATGAGTGGCCTTGAGCAAGTCACTTGACTTTCCTGAGTCTTCCCAATTGCAAAAAGGATGAAGTTTGACTAGAAGATTTCTTTTGCTCCTTCCAGCCCTCACAGCCAACAGTCCTATGTGGCTGACCTCATAATGCAAAGTTTCACTTACTCCACCAAACAAAAAACACCTCTTTGAATAGAAACATCCCTTGCAATATAATCCAAGCAATCTGCATCTTTGTTTGGATAGATATTTCCCGTTTGCACCTCTCTATCCCCACTTCTGCACTCAGTTCTGTGCCTGCCCCTCTTCCCAAGGGTCTGATCTCTATGGAAAACACCAGCATGGCTCCCAGCCGTCTAGCTTCTGGTTGAGTGTGCCTAACAGAATACACCATCAGGAGACAAGAGAACTGGGCAGCCCGGGTGGCTCAGCAGTTTAGCGCTGCCTTAGGCCCGGGGCCTGATCCTGGAGACCCGGGATCCAGTCCCGCATCGGGCTCCCTGCGTGGAGCCTGCTTCTCCCTCTGCCTGTGTCTCTGCCTCTCTCTCTCTCATAAATAAATAAATAAATAAATAAATAAATAAATAAATAAATAAAATCTTAAAAAAAAAAAAAAAAAGGAGACAGGAGAACTGACAAGGGAGTTTGATGAGGATATTTCGTCTCTTGGCTCTTTCCCAGCTGTGTGGCTGAAGGCTGACTGCATCTCCCCACCAGAGAGAGCCTTTCCATGGAGCTTCTCTTTCCAGTTCTAATAACCGATCCTTCCCTCTTTCTTCTTTCAGGACTACGCATGGTAACAGCTCCCTCACACATAGCTAGCCATGGGGTAGTTCCACATCTTGTGCTCGGATCTCTTAACCCTGCCTACACCACTTAAACAGTCTCTTCAGGAGAGTCTTTTGGATGACTCCACTTGAATGAACCACCTGTTTCTTCCTGGAACCCCAAGACACAATGGCTTAAAAATTAAATCAAAATCAAGCACAGGGCAGCTCTGGTGGCACAGCGGTTTAGCGCTGCCTGCAACGCAGGGTGTGATCCTGGAGACCCGGGATCGAGTCCCATGTCAGGCTCCCTGCGTGGAGCCTGCTTCTCCCTCTGCCTGTGTCTCTGCCTCTCTCTCTCTCTCTCTGTCGCTCATGAATAGATAAAGAAAATCTTAAAAAAAAAAATCAAACACAACAACAACAAAAAAAGAGGCAATCAACTTTCAGTCTCGCATAAGAGAGATGAAAAGTATGGCACCTGCCAAGAAAAAGAACCTGCGCACACCAAGACAATCAAATTAGACACCCACCACCCTCCTTTCCCCATTGTTACTGAGGATTGTGGGAAACAGTCATCTCTTGCCATGCCAGGATTTAAACATTAACCAAAAAAAATCTGTTTATACACAAACTTATTGACCCTTCAGACAACTTCTGTGTGAGACGTGGCAAAGGAATCACAGCTATGTGCCCATTTTCTAGAGGGACACACTGAGTCTGGAAGAAAACACAGGGCTAGAGATGATTTGAACAAACAAAAACCCTAGAAATGTCCAGGGCCAGATCAAAGGCTCCTTGGTTCAAGAATCTGCCTCTTATAGGCTCTGCGGGATTTCTCAGAGCAGCCTTCTCTACTACAATTCTCCAGAAAGGTCTAATTTAATTCCCCCTGAACACATCTAGAGCTACCACCAGTGACTGTCCTCTGTCACCTTCACTATTCACAACCACTCTGCAAAGTCGAGAGAGACAAGGCACATTCCAAGTGATGCTGAATGCCAATATGTGAATCCACAATCACCAACCATTTCCCAAAGAAACTCTTCCAGAAATTATGGGTGACCAGACCCACAGCAGCCTTTCTCCCCTTATTGGCACATTTTCCACTCCATAGATACCAAAGAAATACTATTAGGACCCCTTCATCACAAAACATTTCAGAGCGGCTACCTGTTTCAGGATTAAGACGCTTAATCTTTCAGGGTCGTCCTGCTTCCATGTCTTCCTCCTTCAGCATCCTCCAGAGCCAGGGCCTGTAGGAGTGACCCAAAAAGCATATTCAGGATATTTGGCTTCAACATGGGAAAGATCCTATGGATCAGGAGAGACTGGAGAAGCAGCCAAAGCTGGAGCCCTGAAGAATCCAACAGCCGATGGACCTGCCCAGGAGGAGGACCCTGCAAAGGCTGCTGAGGAAGGTCCCCGAGGGAGAAGAGCATTTAGGAGAGAAAGACACCCACCTCTATTCCAGTTACTCAGGCCTGAAACCCAGGAGTCTCTGTGACTCCCCTCTTTCCCTCACACGCCACATCCAGTCCACCAACAAAGGATGTCACCTGATTCTTCAAAATACATCCAGACTTACCACTTCTCATCACCCCCACCAGCAGCTTCTCTCCTTGGATTACTGCAAGGACTTCCTAACTGGTCTCCCTACTTTCACCCTTGCTTGCCTTTCAACAATCTGTCTATTATGTGGATCAAACTGTACTATGGGTTGGATTGCATCTCCCCCAGATTCTTAAGTTGAAGTCCTAGCCCCCAGTACCTCAGAATGACCTTATTTGGAAATCGGGTTATTGTGGATGTAATTAGCTATTAAGATGAGATCATCTCGGAGTAGGGTGGGTCTCTAATCCAGTACGACTGGTGCCCTTATAAAAAGGGGAAATTAGGACGCAGGCAGTCACACAGAGAGAACGCTGCTGTGTGAAGGTTGGCGTTTTGCTGCCTAAGACCAGGAGCTACCAGAAGCTGGGAGGGGGGCCTGGAACAGATCCTTCCCTAGTGCCTTCAGAGGAAGTGAGGCCCTGCCGACACCTTGATCTGGGACTTCTGGCCTCCAGAACTGTGAGAAAATACCCCACTGTTATTCAAGCCACCCAGTTTGAGGTATTTTGTTATGGCAGCCCGAGCCGCCTGATGTACCATGCTCCCTACGGCAGCCTCAGCGATCATTTAAAAATCACTCTTCTGCTCAAAAGACTTGGAGAGTGTTTCATCTCTTCTCAATATAAAAGACAAAGTACTTGAAATGACCTTCGGGGCCCACGTGACCTGGCCCATCCTCTTCCTTGACCTTTCTTTCTCCCACTCTGCCCATCTTCAATTTCCTCTAGCTAGAATGGCTTCTTCAAACATCCTAAGCAGGCTCCTCCCTCAAGACTTTTTGCATTTGCTCTTCACTCTGCCCAGAACACTCCTCTCCTGGGGCATCCTTTACTTTTTTCAGGTTCTGGTGACAATGTCACTCTCTTAGAGGGACCCTCCCCCACCGCCCCAGCCCCTGTCCTATCCCCCCCACCCACCTTCTCTGTTCTATTTTTTTTGGTAGCATTTACTAGCATCTGACATCTGTTTATATTTTTTTACCTTCTTCCCTCATGCCAAGTCTATCAACTCCCCATAAGCAGGGGCATGGTGTTATGATACATGCCAGAGCCTGGCACAGAGGAGTGTGCTCAAGAAACAGTTGCAGAGAGATTTGTTGGTGGAATGAAGGAAACCAAGAGAAATGAGAGGAGCAAAAAGGAGAAAGCTGTCCAACATCAAAAGTAGCAGAGTCCAGAAAGATAAGGAGTGAAGTGTCCATTGGTTGTGGCAATATGGAGGCTGCAGGTGCCCTGACGATGACAGTCCCTGTGGAGGGCAGGAGCCCTCCGCAGAAAATCCAGCTGGGTCCCTCCCCTGTGCCACATACACCTCCCATAGGCAGGAACCAGCCCAAGTGAGCTGTGTCAACTGAGGAGCAAAATCTGAGGGCACATTCTTTCCAGACATCTGTCTGTAAGGACAGGAGGAGAAGGAATGAGAACTAGAGAGTAAAGGTTTGAGGTTTGGTTTCAGCCAGGAGACTGAAGGGGGTGAGGTCCCAGGAGCCACAGAAGATGTAGAAAACTCATGTATAGGAAGAAGGTTCTCTCTGGCCAAGAGGAGAGATGTGTCCATCTCTGAGTGGAAGAAAATCAGGTTGGGATGAGACCCAATGTCAGTATCCACAAGGGAGCAGAGGCAGGAACCTGAGTGGGCCCAAGCTGAGCTGTTTGAACTTGTCAATGAATAAACAAAGCCAGGTTGTCTCCTGAACGAAGGAAGGGCAGACAAGAGCTTGACAAGGGGTGTGGTGTGGAACACCCCATCAAGGGGAATCATGTAGGTACACGGGCAGCCTGAAAACCAGAAGCCGCCTTAAACTTTGTGCCCTCAGTGCCTCATTGGTCTCACCCAGTGGCAACCAGGGTTGGAGAGCTGGTTGCTGGCCAGCAGCACTGAGGGCCCAGCTGAAACTAGAAGCCATGGTTTCACAGAAGCACAATCCACAGGGCTTTGGGGTGGGGGTGGGGGGTTCTGGATTAGTAGAATCTTCCCAAAACTGAATCCAGAGGCCTCCACAGCTCCATCCGCTTCTGTCAAGGCTGCACCATTGTCCAGGATCCCAGAGTCAGCCCCTAGAGAGCCCTCTGAACACTCCCCAGACTCCTCCCCACAGGTCATAAATTGGGCCCTGTACCCCACAAGAGGGCTCATACTCTGCTGAGCACCCGCAACAGCATGTGTGCTGGGTGCGACACAAGCCAAACCCTCACACGACAGTCTTGTGAGGTGTTTTTAGCTTCCGCATGCAGACGATGAAACTGAGATTCAAGAAATTAAGTAACCTGCTCACGGTCACATGGGTGGCGAGGGCTAGAACTGGGGGCCTGAAACCTTCCATTTCTCTATCCCCCTTTCTATATTCATGTCACCACCCTAGTCCAAGCCCTCAAAGTTTCATTCCTAAAATTCAACAGGATAAATGGGTTTTTACTCACCTGCCAGCATTCCCCATCTACAGGGCACCCAGCCAGGTGAGCCTTCCTACAGCACCATTTTTACCTAGCCCCGTCCTGCTCAGTTTTGGCAGCTCCAGATATGGGAAAATTTCTAAGTCCATAGTCATTCCTTGGGTTCCTTCAACAAGGATGCACTCAACTTTTTCAGTCCTGTTTCCCACAGGCACCCTCTGCTCCACCCCATCCCGTAGCCCCTCCCTTTTCTATGCCTGGCAGACCCAGGTGCCCCACACGCATGTTCTTTCCCTGCAGCCTGCCCCTCTTGGTTGCCTCCTGCAGCCCACTGAGCTGCACCACCCCAGATCCTTAGCTCTTCTGGCTCTTCTGAGCTCACTACATTGACCTTCCACGTAGACTGCCGACCCCTTGAAGGTGATTGATATTAATGTTGAAAATGCTTGGGGTTGCCCACTACTCAACACAGGGTCTTGGTAAACATTACTTGATATGCAGAACAATGCCGATGAAGCTCAGATGGTGCACTGGTAGAAGTTTTTCAGAAAATACAGGAGAACTAGGATGGGCAAGGGAAGGGACACAGGGCCATCTTGAAGTTTCTGGAAGCATACTTATTGTTCCTTTGCAGAAAACACCCGAGTCTGGCATCCTATAAGAGCTATCCCCATGAGAAGGAGGGTGCTAGATTTAGCTCCCCCTCCTCTTCCTGCTCCCACATATTCAAGGTCTTGGCATCCTTCCTTAGCTACCCCTTCACATGCTTTTGCAGACATAGATAGATATCCTCTCTCCTTCTCTCTTCAAGGGAAGAGCTTGAGATGTGAGAAATCCAGCTCAGTGGGGTTCGTGGTGACAAAACCCACCAGCGAAATGGTCAGTGCCAGATGCCCAGAAGTGGGAAAAAGGATACTCCATTTCTAGGGAATTGGGAGTTGCCCCTAATCCACTTCAGTCATCAGCCACGGGCCACACAATAATTCTGGGCTTCGTGGGGCCACAGGAGGAGTATGAGTGGGAAAGACGAAATTCTGCAAAATACTCAAGGGCCATCAGAGAACACCCCATACCGAGAGAATGGGTATCAGCTGAATAACAAGGTCTGGGAGAAAACTAGAGGGCTCAAGGTGATGCTGTCTGCTGAGAGGCCCAATAAGAAATGAAGAGCTCCTCAAACCAGTGGAACCCAAGGAGCAGTGGGGTCCTCATGACCTAGCTGAAATAAGGAGCTCTGGAGTCAGGCCTGGGATCAAATCCTGACCTGGTCACCCAGGGGCTGTCCGTTCTTAGGTTTGTCACTCAATCTCACTGCTCATGCAGCCTGGTCCTGCATGAGCTACTGTGAGGCCTAAATACAACACACGTATAAAAACATCTAGCACAGCACGTGGCTTTACATAAGGGGCCCAATAAATGCTGCCCGCCCCCCAACCCCCAAGCCTTCAAACCTCACAGCTCTCAACCCTGGATAATGAGAGCAAGAACAGAAGCGACAGAGCCCTTCCCAGAGAGAAGTTCTGCAAAGGAAGATGGCAACAGTCAGCAAAAGGAAAGAGAACAAAGGGGCCACCCCATGGCCTCTCAGAGAGAAGCGCCGGACCTCTGTGAACACCCGGGTTTCAAAACACAACAAAGCTTCGGGCCTCAGACCATACCCAAACAGGAAGTTTGTGACAAACTTAGCAAACACACAGGCACAACTGTAGGAGGTTGCACACCACTCAGAAAAGATGAAAACCGGCCCCCCTCAGAGGTCAGTGTGGAATAAAAGGAGCATTCTGAGCACACAAAACTCTTGCTGGGCATCAGCGAGCATCCTGCCTTGTGCTCCTCCTCCCCTTGAGCATGTGGCCCAACCCACATGGAGCTGCTCTGGTTTTCCAAAGCCAGGGTCTGGCCACTGCTCCCCACTTTCTGTCCTTTCCCTACCTCTGCAGGCATCAAGGACAGTGAACACCCTGAACGGCAATCAGGAGCCCGGGTGACTCAGGTGCGTGGGGTCACTCTTCACCCGGGACAACTGAGCACAGAAAGAGGAAGTGATGTGTGGAGGTGCCGGGCCAGTGTGTGTTTCATCAGGCACCCCAGCACTTCACAGCGGGGTCATCAGGCTGCCATTTTCCCTCCTCTGCAATGCTGCCTGCACTAACATTTGCATTTGCACTGTTTACACTGGCATGAGCACTAGCACCTCACTTCATGTGTTTGTAAGTGCAGACAGAAAGGGACGCACCAACCTCCACGATCTGTGACCCATCTCCCCACCTAGACTGAAAACCAGGAGGTCTCTTCCCCTCTATTCACAATATCCGAAACCTGTGGGTTGAGCCACATGCTTGGTGAGTGCACTCCAGAAAATACTTGATAAATTAAATGAACATCAATGCCACTCACTACCTTAACCCCCCCCCCCAGGTTGTGTCCCTCATGTCTCGATACACCCTTAGCAGACAGGTCCCCAGTTCCAGCCCTCCCGGGTGAAAGGCCCAAGTGTAAACTCAGTCCTCTGATAATCAGCCTCACTGCCCACCCCCTCCTTGGCACCTCCGGCAGTGGTTTCCCCACCTCCCCGAGTTGGGTTCCTTTAAAAAAAAAATGACTCATTTAGGAAGAGACAAAACCAGAAACTTCAATGGTAAAGATAAAACAGCACCAAGTCTCTTTCAACATCCCCTACTCCATGTAGAATTTAGATCTGATAAAGACTCCCCAAACTGGACCTCTTAATTCGGAACTTACGGTATTTATAATTCTTCTAGCGAAAACATTTCCAGTAACATCTCCTCTCTGAACTTTTCAGGGTCTTCTTTAAAAAAAAAAAAAAAGATTTATTTATTCACTTCAGAGAGAGTGAGGAGGGGCAGACGGAGAAGGAGATAGAAACTTTAGCAGATTCCTCGCTGAGCGGGACACAGGGCTTGATCTTACAACCCTGAGATCATGACCTGAGCTGAAACCAAGAGTTGGACACTCAACTGACTGAGCCACGCAGGTGCCCCCAGGGTCTTCTTTATAAATGGCCTTTTTATAAGTCAGGCCTCTAGTCAGTAGCTTTTTCAAAATGAAGGAATGAGAAAGTAAGTCCATGTTCTCAACTCCTGGGCAAAAATCATTTATTTGATGTTTCACTATGTTTATGATTCCAACTAACCAGACAAAGGACATTGGCATTATTATCACTGGTCTACTGAGAATCATGGGGAATTTTTCTTAAAAAAGTAAAAATTCTGGGTAGGTAACAAGTCTATGTAACACTGGTGCACAGTATTTGAAAGGAATAAAATTATATAATACCATAAGCAGAACTGTAACATTTTGGGGCCAAAATGAGTAATTAGGAGACTCCTTACTCAGGGGTTCTCAACATTGGCTGCATTAAAAAAATTCCCAGGTCCCAGCCCCAAAGATGATTCAGACACCTTTAGGCTGGAGTGGGGCTCTGGCATTGGGTATTTTTAAAGTTCCCTAGTGATTTTAATGTGCATCCAGGATTGAGAACCACTGATCTACAGCAGATAAGAAGACTGAGATCTAAACAAATTAAGGTACAGTTCAAGACTGCATAGCCAGAGCCAAAACCAGAACCAAATCTGACATTTATGACTCCTTATCCAGTTCCCCAGTCTTGCTCGGATTCTTAGCATTCAAAGATTTGTTTAAAACTTTTTTTTTTTTTTAATTTGGGGGACTAAACACAGAGTTGCCAACTTTTTGTTTTGTCAAGCAAGGGTACTTTTATAAATATCTACCAATTATGTCACTGCTTCCTGACAGGTCCCTTGCTCATTTGCATACCAGCCACCCTTCTTACCCCAATCCCTGCCCAAGAGGTAAGATGTGATAGTATCTGGCCCCTGCTTGCAGTCTCCTTCCCCTTCACTCCCTCTCACTCCTCACCAAGATCCATGTGATAAATCCAAACAAGACTCAGGCCTCAAAAATTCAGCATCTCCTCCTTTCCCTAACTCTATGATATCAATTTCTGAAAGCCCCTTCACTAACTGCAGACTACTTCCCAGTCCCTTCAAACCCAGCCTTCACCTTCCTGCTGACACGTGACAGCTAATATTTGCACAAGTTGCAACAACCAATATCCCCAGTTTGTTACTTCATGCATACTGTCCCTCTTACATTGTTCCCTAATCAAGGATATACTGGAAGCTTTTAAAGAGGACTTTCTCTAAGGAATCGAATTAGGGGTGAGGGGAGGGCAAGGGGAGTTCTCTTTATCCTCCTCAGTTTTAATTTGGGGTAAACATTTATTGTTTTTTTAATGGGACAGAAATCTCTCTCTCTCTCACACATACATACACACACACACACACACACACACACACGTTACAAAATATATCTACAAATACTATCTAAATGGTTTGCTTCCACTCTGTAAATATAGAAAATCGCCTGGGAAGTCTCCGTACACCCAAGTCCTAAATGTAAATGATGTCTGGGTGGCAGGATTATGGGTGGCATTAATTTCAGTTCCTTTTCTTCTTTGCTTATCTTTATTACGTTTTTTATTTGTGTAATAAAGGAATAATGAAAGTTTAAAACCTGAACCAAAGCATGATCTGATCTCTGAAACCCACATAGCATTGAGAAGCAAAGGTGCCAGAGCAGGTCCCAGTCTGGTATGCAGAGAATCTCCTTTTTATAAAATGAAAGATGTCTCTCCAGGACCGAGTCTACCATTGCAACTGACCCCAAGCCACACCCAAATCCTGCCGGTCCCCAATAATAGATATAGTAGAGGTGCCTTAGCCCAGCTTCTTCCAGGGCTCGTCTGGCCTCCTCAGCTTCATCTCCTCCTTCTCCCTGAATTTCAGCCACATGGATCAGCTGTTCCACCTGAGTGTCTCCTCTGGTTCCCTGCTTCGAAGTTTCTACCTAGGCTGTGTCACTCAGCCCTACTGGTTTCCTTCCTGAGTCTCCGGCAAGGCAAACAGCCACACCCACCCCAAGGAACAATCAAAGCCATAACTTATAGCTCAGAAGCCCAGAAACTCTTAAGATGGAGTTGTAAACTATGGAATGCTCCACAGTCCCCACTGCTCCCTACTATCTAACAAGTCAATGAGGAGGGGTGAGAGAGTCTTCCAGGCAGTAAGAACCAGGAGCTCAAAGGCCTAGAGGATGGAGGATGTGTAGTGTGTTCAGAAAAGGAAAGGGCACTGGGGATGTCTAGAGCATCTCTTCGCATGTCCAAGACCCAGCAGAGAAAAATAAAAAGAAATTTAACACCAAAATGTACAAGAGCTAGAAAAGAAAGGCCCAACCAAAGGGTTTTCATCCTTCCAACTGCTTGCCTACAATTTACTCTACTCTTCCAGTGTCTAGCTGGGTCTTGGCCAACAGGAGTGGGTGGAAAAATAGGAATAGAGAAAAAAGAAATGAGATTAAGCAACACCATATGGAGGAAAACTGAGGTCCTCTCCGTGCAACATCAAATCTTCCTAAGTGACTCTGTGTGACTCCTGAGGGGTGTGGGGGACATTGTGCTTAAGCCTCTCCTTAGGTCTGCCCCAAAGATGAAGGACATTTACAATTATTCAAACTTCTGGGACCCTCAAGAAACATTTTTTAAGAACTATGAACCTTCAAAACTGCTGAAACACAGACTGGCCATGCTCTACCCAAAAGCCTCTCTGGCCTGTGTGAGGCCTTTGGGGAAATAGTCATGGAGGCCTTTGGATCAACACCACCTCCTCCTTGTTACAAGGAAGCTTTCAACAATTATGGTTCCTCAAATGTCCACCTTCACTGGGCTTGAATCTTGACTAATGGTACGGCTCATCTGTCCAGGGAGAAATACTGCTCTGCAGAAGTGTCGTACTATTTTAGGTAGGGGTACATGCCTGTCTTCTCTCCCCCAAACACCCAACTAGACTGTTAGCTCCTACCGAGTTCAGCTCTAGCTTATTTTCTTTCCTTTGAAAAAAATCCTCCCTGTTGGCTTTCAATGGGCATTTACTAGCTAAGTAGAAAAGCAACCCTCAGATCCATCAGTTCTTACCATGTGGTCCCTCTCCCAGGGTGACAGCCATCCCTGGGTGCTCACTCTAAGGAAGCTCCTTCTACTCTAGGGTGGTAATGGCTTGCTTCCACCTACCCCCCTAAACATCAACCCCCCCCAAAGCTCTGGTATTAGTCCATGGGCACCAGACCACCACTGTTGTTTCCCTTAACCCTACAGCTGTATAAATAATCACTTTATTGAAGTCTCTTCGATTCAACCTTTCGAATGAGTTAATAAGAGTTCAAAAAAAATCCTTTAAGACCTAAGACCTGTACCTGTGAAAACTGGTCTTCTTGGATATTGAGGAGAGATACACACTCGAGAGAGCTGGATCATCCCGAGGGTATGGTGGATAGTTGCTGGTCACTGTTTGCTGAAGGAGAGGTGTGGAGTGCAAGACTGGTTGGAGAAGGTCTCACTGAGGAAGTGAGATCTGAGCTGGGTCCTAACAATGGGTTCAACTGGGTCAAGTGGAGAGGAAGTAGGAAGACCATCCCAGGCAGTGGGACCAGTACACATGTGGCACTGGCCACAGGATGAGTAGGGCCCCACTCATCCTGTGGCCTCTCAGGCCTCATTCCTCACTGCAGAGGAATGAGGCCTGAGAGGCACTGAGAGGTCACAAGTATGTGTTCAGAATCAGACAGAACTGGTCAGAGCCCAACTCTGCCTCTTGTTAGCTAAGCCACTAGGCAACCTACTTACTCTCTCAGTCCCACATACTTTACCGGTAACATGGTGAAGATGAGGACAATAATAGTGCCTACCTACTGGGGTCTCTGTAAAGATTTAAGGAGGATGCACATAAAATGTTTAGGATGCTCAGTGCCTGCCATCAATGACTATTATCTGTTTTTCTTGCTCTAGTAAAAACCACCCAATGCCCATCCTGCCATGATTCTAAGAAGACATAAACACTGGTTAACATGTTCACATGCTGAATAACCTAAGAAATGTGGGAGTCAGCTAAGCATTAGAAGAATGCCCAGGCAGCCAGGGGTGGTCATTCTCAACTTGACACACACACACACACACACACACACACACACACACACACACACACTGTTCTCTGCTCTTATTGGACCACTGATTGCATCAACTGGGCTCCCTAGGCTTCCACATGGATTTGGATAAAGGGGAAGCATTTATTTCCCTCTTCCTTTTACCTCACCAGTTTGGCAGTAGTTGAATCCATTCAGGATCATGAAATTACTGGGGGCCCCTTCTCTAGAGCTCCCTCCTCCCGGCCTAGTAGGAGGTAATAGCTTCCCACTGTTGTCAGCCCTGGGGTGCCTCTTACCTCTGACTTGCTTAACTCTGACCACACTTTTCTAAATACTCTTCATTAAAGTCTCTCCAGTTAAACCCTTTGCATGTGCCAGCCATCTCAGGCTGTGTCCCTAACCAACAGAGCCAGGGCCGCCATCCATCACCAGATGCACAGGGCTGAAAGTGGAGCCCTGTCTCATGCTCACCTCCCTCCTCCCCACAGAGGCAGAATGTGAATGGCAGTATTCATGATGTACACACCAATGCCTCTTACCCAGGAGCAATCATATGGGAATTTAACATCCCTAGGAATCGGTAAAACCCAAGAGGCTCAGGGAAAAGCAACTCTCCTAGCCTAGGCAGCATATATTCAAAGGTTCTGTTGCTCCTCCACATCCATAATACAGCAGTGGAGCTCCTCTGGATGTGCCCCCCCAAATCTACCACACAATGGAGCTCCAACAAAATGACAAAATCCAGATCAGTGCCTGACACACAGTAGGTACTCAATAAATATGTGTCCATGCAGGTCCTCTGACTAAGGATGGAAGTCTTGATCTAAGAGATCATTCAGGAATGGAGACTAATGGAAGCAGCTACTCCATGTGGCAGCTCCAGAGATGCCCTCTGTTCATCATCTCACATGACAGGATGCTCTGAGATGCCCCCATCTACAGGTAGCTGAGCTTCAGAAGACATCAGTCTTTCACTCCACAAATACTATTCTCTTGTGTCTTATCAAGTCATTCCTAAGGCTTACAATCTCTTCAGCATCTCTCCCACTGATTTTGCTGATTCCCGCTCCCTCACAGGACCAAATGGAATCCTGATTCAGTGTAGTTCAAAAGCATTTAAGTGATGGGACACCTGGGTGGCTCAGGCGGTTGAGCATCCAACTCTTGATTTCAGCTCAGGTCATGATCTCAGGATCATGAAACCAACCACACTGGGCTCTATGCCCAACAGGGAGTCTGCTGGAGATTCTCTCTCTCTCTCTCTCTCTCTCTGCCCTTCTCCTTGTTTGTGCTCTCTAAAATAAATAAATAAATCTTTAAAGAAAAACATATCCGGCAGCCCAGGTGGCTCAGTGGTTTAGCATCGCCTTTGGCCCAGGGCGTGATCCTGAAATCCCAGGATCGAGTTCCACATCGGGCTCCCTGCATGGAGCCTGCTTCTCCCTCTGCCTGTGTCTCTGCCTCTCTCTGTGTGTGTCTCTCATGAATAAATAAATAAAAATTCAAAAAAAAAATATCTAGTAAGTGCTTACTGTGTACAAGTACCGTGTCAGGCACTGAAGATCCAAAGATGATTAAGATAAAGATCTCAGAATCCAAGAGCCACAGAAAATACAAAGAAAGAGCACTTAATATTGACCAAAAATGATTCTCAAAGAGCTAAAGCTTGAACTGCACTGGGTCTTGAAAGATGGGGGCTATGACACTGGGGATGGAGGGAAAGGCAGCCAGGTACGTGAGAGGGACACAGGAGGAGGAGCAGCCCTGGGCAAGGATAAGCAGGGCTGAACTGATAGGGACAGAAGCAGAAGAGCCAGGTGAGGAGTTTGTTTCAAATTGGGGCCACCTGATTCAAGAACCAAGCACAGTAACAGAGCAGAAATGAGACCTGACTGGAAAGATGTCCCCCATATCCAGCAGTCCTCCACAGTCAACTCTCCATGTCCCCCCACCTCACTCTCCACCCCGCCCCCTTCCCAAAGCCAGGAAAACAATAAAGGAAACTGGCCAGGCGAGGGGCAAAGACGCTTGTCCCAAAGGGACGCTTCTCATCTTGTCACTCACCCACTGCCAGCCCAGCCCTGCCTTGGGGTCAGTTGGCTCGGTGGGCTTTGGGAAGGGCACCTGGGCACCTAGCCACCCACCCCCGCCCCACCCCAGAGCCACTGAGCACCCTGACATCTTGAAAACTAACACCCTTCCACACTCACTTGCTCATTCTTGGAATTCTAAAATTAAACGTTCGTTCCTGTTACCTAAAAGCTTTCTCCCTTTATAAGTTAATATGCAAATACTTTGGATGAGGCTAAGTCTTAGCAGCCACATATCCACTTAGCCTGAATGCTTCCAGAAGATCTTTCCTGGAAAACGAGCTTTGTAGGAGGGATGCTCAAGAGATGATCTGTGGCTGGAGGTGAGGCAGGAAGAAGAGGGAAGGGCTCATGGAAGGAAAAAAGGCTGCTCTTGCACTGATCCCACCACACCCACCAAGGGCAGAAGGTAGAGAGTTCAAGTCCAAGCCTTCAAAAGACCTTTATTTTCACATTAAAAAAAAAAAAAAAACAACTGAGATATAATTCATGGACTGCAAAATTTATCCTTTAAGCTGCATAGTTCAGTGGTCTTTTAGCATATTCTTAGGGTTGTACAACCATCGCCACTAACTTCAGGATTATTTTCATCAACCCCCCCAAAAAACCCATACCAGCTAGCATCACTCCCCATCCCTCTCTTCCCCTGGCAACCACTTTCTGTTTCTATGGACTCGCCTATCCTGGGCATTTCTTAAAAATGGAACCATACAACATGTGGTCTTTTGTGTCCAGCTTCCTTCACTTAATGTAACATTTGCAGGGTTCATTTGTGTTGTAGCACATACCAGTGCTTTATTCTTGTTTACAGCTCAATCATATTCCACTGTACAGATATACCATATTTTGTTTATCCATCAAAGGACATTTTAAAGAACAAAGCAAATGATGCTTCTGCTGCTTGGGCAATGCAACCATTTCTAACCCATCGTCCCCTGAGCCTCCCACCAGCACCCAAGGATGCTGCCCAAACCCTCCCTCACACATGGGATTTCCCAAACACAGGGTGGCTCCAGCTGGAAGCCCTGAATCTCATAGGCCATGAGAGCAACACCTCAAATTCCTTCTGAGAAAACTTGTCAATACCCTTCAAATGTGTTTTATAAATCTCTACGGTCCTGGTACTGTAGGATGGAAGAACAGAGCTGGCTGCAAGGGCAGGGCACCCGTGTAAGTTTACAAGGCCCCACATTTGGTTTAATGTGCTACGGTTGCCATCTTGAAAGTCTTGAGCTTTATTTTTATTTCTATTTTTTTTAATATTTTATTTATTTATTCATGAGAATACAGACGGGAGAGAGAGAGGCAGAGACACAGGCAGAGGGAGAAGCAGGCTCCATGCAGGGAGCCCGATGCGGGACTTGATCCTGGGACTCGAGGATCACGCCCTGGGCCGAAGGCAGGCGCTAAACCGCTGAGCCACCCAGGGATCCCCAGTCTTGAGCTTTAAACAAGGGGCCCTCGCACTTTCATTTTGCTCTGGGCCCAGCATAATAGATAACTGGTCCTGGGCAAGAGGCTGGGTTCTGGAAGGTAGTTGGAACTTGACAGTCCCCCAAAGAGACTGATGTATGACAGCAGCTCACTGAGTTAGATTGAGGGGGTTGGGGAGGAAGATGGCAGATAAATGGGGAAGAGGTGCCAGGTCTACACGGGCGCTGAGAACCGAGCGTCCAAACTGCCCAAGAACAAGTCTTCCTCCCCTGATGGCTGAGCAGTTGGCTGATAAAGCCTACCCCGGAACAGCCGGACTAGTTGAAAGTAAACGTGGTAAGTCAACGCCATACAGACTCAGACTGTAAAGCAGGGGGACTCAAAATGAAACTTGTTTGATCTTGTCATTGCTTACAGGTTAAGACCAAGAAGAAAGAAAGAAAGAAAAAAACCCCACACTTACTACAGTAACTGGCACTGAAAACACTTTTTAACAATTACTTCTTTTTTTTTTTTTTAACTGTCGCCTCTGTTTCCAACTTTATCAAGGAAGTCATGGTTTTACTGAAAACCTGGTATTTGATCCAAAGAGTGTCAGAGTACCGATGTCAGTATGGAGGGGACGATGTCGGTATGGAGGGGACGGAACAGCCCATCTGCATGGCTCTCCAGGAGACCTGACCCCCAAGTTCAGCCCAACTCTTTTATTTTATAGATCAGGAAGCTAAGCTGTGAGAGGGGAAGTGACTAGCCAAGGCCACCCACTAAGAGGCAGGACCAGAACCCGGGAGCTTTCAGCTTCCCCTTCCAACCCCCCAGCTTCATGAGTCCAACCCAAATTCATATATTGGGTGTAGGCATCCCCACCCCCAATTTGCTCCTGGATCCTCAACACAAATCTTTGGGTACTCGTCTCTGTCCTTGCAAAAAGGGAGTCTGATCATGCAGATAACTTTAAGACTTAAAAACCCCAAGGGAGAAGATGCAGCTTCCTTCCACCAGCACAATCTCTGTTCCATCATTTAACAAAAGATAGGAAGAGCTCCAGTGAAGGACTTGGAGCTTTTCCATGTCCAGGGCATTTATAAATGCATTGTTTTCTTGGAAGGGTGAAGTTTAACCTAGTTTTTTCTAGTTAGAGGAAAAAGGATAATGCAAGGTGGATGGACTGAGGGGCAGACAGGAAATGCTGTCCCCAGGACACGGTCCAGATGGACACCAGGAAGTGATGGGATCTCTGCCACCCAAAAAGTTTTTTTCTTTTTTTTTTTTGTTTTGTCCTAACTAAATCAAACCATTCTTAACACCAAGTGATTTCCTTTTGTGTTTTATATTCCCTTCTTCCCTCCTTTCCTTCTTTGAACAAACAGATATTAAGCACTTACTATGTGTCAAGAAGTATTCTGGTTGTTGGGCATATAGCAGTGAAGAAAACTGACCATGTTTTAGTATTTACATTCTAACGGGAAGAAACAGGAGGAGTTAAGAAATAAATGAATACATACCATTTAAGATGGTGACAAATGCACTGGAGAAAAGTAAAGCAGGTTAAGAGGACTAGAGAATGGTAGGGAAAGGAGGGCATTTTATTTAGGATGGTCAGGGAAGGGCTCTCTGAGGTGAAGAAGTGAGCCATACAGATATCTAGGGAAGATATTCTAAGTGAAAGGATCAGCAAGTGCAAAGGCCCTGAGGTGGAAATGTCCTGGTATGTTCAAGGAACAACCAGAAGGCTAGTGTGGCATGTATGAGAAGCAAAGTGGCAGAGAGGCAGGTGGGTGGGAGCCAGATCAGGCCAGCTTGATGTCGCAGAAATACCTTTGGTCTTACTCCAAGTGGGATGGGAGTAAGCAGGCTCTGAGCAGGGGTAATAACTGACCTGGCATAGGCTTTACCAGGACCTCCCTAGTTGCTGTGGTTACCAGGCCTCTTCTCCAGATTCAGGAGTGAGGCTGTAAGCCCAGCACAACCTCTAAGCAACTCTGAAAAAAACACTTCTCCTTTCTGGGCCTCCACATTCTCCTTTGTGAAATGGGAAGGTAAAACTAGATGATTTCTAATACTATCCTTTCTACAATATTATTTTCCAACCTTAAAACAGATCGTCCAAAAGGTTCCAAAGTTTCACCGTGACTCAGGAGAAGGCAAGGGACCACAACCACGTTTTGGAAGCCCCCAGTCATTCGGTACTGCCCGCCCTGCCCCAAGCCAAATTCTCACCCAGCAAAAAGCACAGCTCTCTAGGGAGAAAGGTCCAGCCCAGGAAGCAGCCACGTCAGCAACGGCCTCTAAAGATTACAAAGGGTGACCACTAAAGATAGCGCAGCCTCCACATATTTCGGGGTGGGGCTGGGCAGGCAGAGGCCAGTAAAAGTGGCTGCTACAGCCCAAGCAAAGGGTGTTGCTGACTCTGCCTCTGCTCGGGCTGCCACGGTCTCTATCTCCCCCACTTCTATTGTGGATGGAAAAAGAAGGCTATGAGGTTAAGAACTGCTCCATCTTGTCCATTTCTTTGAGGGTCTGTCTGCGTCACACATTATCAAACCGGGTCGGAAAGCAAGACTCAGGTCTCCTCCATCAGGCTAGATAAGCAGGGTTTGTCTCTCCCCCATGAAACTAGGAGCTCCCCAAGAATATGAACTATCTCACCATCAGACTGAATTCACCCTATGCCTCCTCCATTAGACTGGGGACTCCATGAGGAGTCGGGACTATATTTACCCCAAGAGACTGGGAGCACCTGATGTCAGGGGCTGGACCACCTCCACTGGACTGGAAGCTCTCCGAGGACATGGTTTATGTGCCTCTCTACCTCTGCTACCCCACTGCATCTCGTAAGTCTTCTGTATGTTTGAGAGTTCTTCAAAGAAGCTGCTGATTGAAGCATTCAGATCGAACCACCCACCCAGACACAAACACTTGTGATCTCCAGCCACTAAATGATCCATGAAAACTATCTGAATATGAACCTTCCAAAGGAATGAAAGCAAAATGAGAACTTGGCTTTGCCCAACAACATTTCGGTAGACTGTTTATAGGTTTGGGCCAAAGACTGTCCCCATTTTATAAATAACCCTTTCTGGTGACTGTGGCTGAGGCCAAGCTGAAATGTACCTTGAGGACTAAGAGTAGCAAGCCCACTACCCCAGGCCTGACCAAGCAGAGTGCTTTGTGGGAGGGAAGCCCACGGCCCAGACACAACCATCCTCTCAGCTTCCAACTTGGGCTTTTCTGAGGCAGTCACACCAGATGATATAGCAGGAGATAGGAAAGTCGCTATGGGAACTGGAATCAGGAGACTGAAATGAGGGGCACCTGGGTGGCTCAGGGTCTGCCTTTGGCTCAGGTCATGATCCGGGGGTCCTGGGATCAAGTCCCGCATGGGGCTCCCCACAGGGAGCCTGCTTCCCCCTCTGCCTGTGCCTCTGCCTCTCTCTGTGTGTCTCTCATGAATAAATAAATAAAATCTTTTTGAAAAAAGAGAGAGAGTGAAATGAGGAGACCTATCTCAAAAAGGCAGGCCAATTCTCCCTCGATGGAGGAGGTTGGGGGTGGGAGGACGGAGATGAGGCCAGAGTACAGGGCTGGCTCAGTAAAGCTCTTGGTGCCTCCTGGGAGAAGCAGAGCCCTCCCCTGAGACGGGGAGGGGCACTGTGTGTTCATGTGGACTCAGGGAAGCCACCAAAGGCAACCCTGGAACCAAGCATGCTCGCTCATCTTAGCAAAGGGTTTCCACAGAACTGCAGGGGAGGGGCAAGAAGGTTGGAACTTCCAAGGGCTGAGACCAATAATCACAATCACAATAACACGAATGGCAAACACTAACAGGTACTGTGCTGAGTACTTTCCATTTACTAATTTGGTTCATCTTCATAGTAATGTTAATACTGATGCTCCCCTTTCACAGAAGAGGCAACCAAGGCCCATCCGAAGTTGTGCACAGGTGAGGTATAAAGATTACAACTGGGCAGTTGGTCTCCCAGACATGTGCTTTTAGCCACCTCCCTCTCAGAAACAATGAGGAAAATCCTAGGGTATTTCTGCTGGTTCCTCTGAACTGCTGGGATTGAAGGCGACCAGCAACAGGCATCCTGAGGGCTGGGAGACTCAAGACAGAACCTGGCAGGGTTCCAGGGCCACCCTCCCACTGTGCCCAGAGCCCGGATATCTGATAATGCCATCACACTGGCATCGAGGCCCCGCTCTTTTCAGGGGGTCTTGGGCTTAAAATATCATCCCTCCCACCCCCCACTTTTTATGTGCTGGTATGCATAATAGAGCATGAATGATGGCAGTAAGGAGGGACAGCGCTAGTGACAGGCCCCTGCTCCCACTGGAATCCTACAGGGTGTCCCCAAAACTCAGAAACCATAGGATTGACTTATTTTTACATAGTTCACTAACTGGCATTTTCAAATAAAATTCTCAGTGTTTTTCTTCAGCCTCCACACCCTTTCAGGTGAAGTTCATCTAAAGGTGACACTACAGAAGGCCCAAAATGTTTCAGAACTGAAGCAAAAAGTGCACCTGTTGTATATAGATACATTTTTTCAGATTTACCACTGGACCCCATTGCTTTACAAGGGTTTTTCATGTGTTGACATTATTGGCATTTCGGGCTGAAAATTTTTTCCTGCAGGGGCCGTCCTGTGCATTGCAAAATGTCTAGCAGCATCCCCGGCCTCCACCCACTCGAGTCTCCTCCCCTCCACCCCCGCATCCCCAAATACAACAACCAAAAATGTCTCTAGATGCTGCCCTGAGATAGGGCAGGAGGGTGGTGCAGAAATCACTCTTGTTTGAGAAATACTGCTTTATGTTTAGAGAGACCTCATCTGGAAAGGCGGAAAATCATATTAAGCATAGTACTGAGGGCACCTGGGTGGCTCAGTGGTTGAGCGTCTGCCTTTGGCTCAGGTTGTGATCCTAGAGTCCTGGGATAGAGTCCCGCATCATGCTCTCTGCAGGGAGCCTGATTCTCCCTCTGCCTGTGTCTCTGCCTCTCTCTCTCTCTCTCTCTCTCTGTATGTCTCTTATGAATAAGTAAATCTTTTTTTTTAAAAGCACAGTACTGAAAATGTGATGGACATACTACTTAAACTTAAGTATCCTATTTTCCCTGACTTCTCAGGTATCATATTTGAAAATTTTCAGTGCAGTTGCCATGGCTCTCTCCTGTGAATCTGCCTCAAGGCATAGAAATACTCAGTGCCCCAAGTCCCTGTGTTCCACTGCCCCCGCTTTCAACCCAGGGCTTCCCCAATCTCATTCATGTCCAACTCCAAAACCAATCCATCCTCACATGTCCAACACACGGGTAGCCGCTTGCTATCTGCCTGAGTCAGACCGCTGCCAGCCTTAAAGGGGTGCTGTGAAGATGACACCAGAAATCACTAGGCTCAGAGACTCCACCAACCACAGAGGCAGCAGTGGCCACATCCAAGAAAATGGGCCCATTTTCATCACTAGCTTAATCGATCCATCCCACTTCCCAAAGCCTCATTTAAGTGCATGCGTGGTCGTCCTCAGCCCCCAGGAGTGAGCTCCGCCAAGTACAGAAATGGGTCAAACAGATACTGAATCTAAAAGATGATGAAAGATCGACAACCTGATAGAAAAATGGGCAACAGATTATGAATTGAAAGAAAAGAAAACACAAATGGATCTTAAACTAGTGAAAAATGTTCGACCACACTCATAAAAGAAATGCAAATTAAAACTGAGATACCAATTTTCATCTATCAGATTGGCAAAGATCAAAAACTTTGATAACTCACTGTGTTGGCGAGGATGTCTCATTCATTGAGGGTGTTGGTGTAAATCGCTACCAACTCCTTGAAAGGATACTTGCAATGTCTACCGATATCACAGACATATACATGTTTTACCAGCAACTCCGCTTCTAAGAATTTCTTCTGCAGACAATACTCCTACATATGCAAAATGGTGTGTATACAAGGATACTACAGCAGTATGATTTGAAATGACAAAAGACTAGAAACAGCCTCAATATCCACTGCTGGGGAATTGCCTTAACACATTGTGGCTCATCTATAAAATGGTATGCTATGCACTTGGAAAACATAATAAAGGCATTCTCAATGTCACAATCTGGACTAATTTTCCATGCATGATGGTAGGAAAACAGGTAAGGCACAGAATGGCATGGAGAGTATGCTAGCAGTTATTGAAAAATACTATGTGTTCATATATACATACATGAAAAAGAAGCTTTGAGAAAGATAACCAAAAAGCTAGTAACAGTGGTTATCTCTAGAGAAGGGAACTGGGAGACACTGGGCAGAAGGGGAAGAGTTGCTATACACCACCTTAGTCTGTCACTTCCAACTTCTATGCCGTGTGCACATAATAATAAATAAACAAACAAATAAATAGAAAAGGACTTTAACTGCTCTATCTCTACCATCCTTATGCATGTATGCATGCAACAGATATTTTAAAGGTCAGCTTCAATTATAAATTCTCTATTCCTCGAAGTATCCATGCTTGTCAGTTCAAATGTCACAGGTAGTTCTGATGCAAAAGGAGGATGATCTCCACATTCAGAACACCCAAAAAATTCACCAGCCTCTCTCTTCAATTTGGTTTTGAAAAGCTTTCCTCCTCAAAACTACATTCCATAGCTGAAAAATGTACAGTCATTGACACTGGAACCACCACCACACCCCCACCCCGAAGTCCCTCATGTGGGCAAGTAGAATCTTTTAGAAGATGCATGGTATGATCAACTTTGAGGAATGTGGGGGTACCCACACTTTGAATAATGCCTCAAAGCAATATCAGCTGGGACCGTGCATCACAAAGTGACCTGGACCCCTATAACCTACTGGGAGTGACAGGAACCCCCAACAGCCACCCGAATCCTTCCGAAGCTCTGCCCGCAGCATCATTTTAATGGCACGTTACTCAAAGGGGCCAGAGGCGTCACTTTTAAACCTACCCCACTACCATTGCCACTTCATCATAAAATAACCCTTATATATATTTTAAGCTGTAAATCAGCATTTGTCAAGTTCTAAATTGGGCTACAGCAATATTTATTCATCAAAGGATAAATCTGCTCTGCACAGCCATAAAACTGCCTAATAATTTAATATGCTATCATTCTTACCTGAAACTTGTCAAAAAGTGGCCTGAAAGAGGCACATGCTTTACAGCTGACTGGCAGTAGGTCTATAGTTTATTAAGTAGTTCGTATTTTTAATTCTCTATAGGAGGGGGAAATGGCACCCAGGACACATCCTATATAAAAGGGCAATTTGGAGATTCATTAACCTCTCTGGGGGAAAAGCAGGTTCCCCAAAGAGAACCAAGCCTTAAGATGGGTGGTAAGATAGAAAAGCTAAAGAATTCAACTTATGGCATTTTGTATGGGGTGGGGGCAAAATGCAGTAAATTAGAGAATTCATGTTGGTGGGCAGGGCCATAGCACAACAAGGTAAGATGGGAGATTGTTAGAAGGGTGGAAAAAAAGACACTAAGCTGCAAAAGTAGTCCAGCTGGGCCAGGATGCCAATTCCTGGGACCCTTTCGGATCTTTGAAGCAGTAAGCTTTCTGGACCTGGAGGTTCCACTTCATTAGAAGTATGTACTTCCCACCGCCCAGCACCAAGACATTGCTGTCTCGGGATGAACTGACAACAACCAAGCCCTGAGATCAACGGTTCTGAACCTTAGCACTACTGACACCCTGAACTGATAATTCTTTTTTGTGGAGTTGTTCTACACATTTCAGGATGTTGAACAGCTATCCCAGGCCTGTACCCACTAGTTGCCAGGAACTCCCCCTGCCCCTAAACAATTGTGACAACCAAAAATGTCTCCAGATGTTGTCAAATTTAGAGAACCAACATCCTAGATGAATTAAGTCTAACTTGACCAAGGTGGGATGATGGGCAATAAATCCACTCCACTCCAACAAATGTACTGTTTCCCTTATGCTGCTTTTTTTTTCTGAAGTTTCAAAAATACAAATTTAAGCAAATGAAGAAATTACAACATCAAGGCTGAGTTGGCACACTGCTAACTCTCTCTCACTAGTGACGTCCAAGCCTGCCTACGGGCCTGGAGTACCTAGCCAGACTTTGTTTCCCTTTCTCTTTTGTCTACACTTCAACCTCCTCGCCCCACCACACACACACACACATATCTCCCACCCACAAGCTCTACCTTTTACTACCAACTTACCCCCCACTCCGCCCCACTTCCTTTACGTTTTTCCACAACCTTGCGGTTTACTCTGGCACAAGTACATGTTTCAGGCTGGCATTCACTGGTGGTTAATGACAAGGTGGGTTTCTAAGCCGCAAACACTATTAATTTCAAACTGTTTGAATCTACTCTCCTTGTTCATGGGCAAAACAGGGAGGCAATCCTGAACTGAACTCCAAACAGAAGTTACACAATAATCAAAGATAAGAGCGCCACTTTCCAATTAAGAAGAAGAAGGACAAAAAAAAAAAAAGAAGAAGAAGAAAAAAAAAAAAAAAGGCCAAGTTCAGGACACCTGGGTGGCTCAGTGGTCGAGCATCTGCCTTGAGCTCAGGGAGTGATCCCAGAATCCCAGGATCAAGTTTTGCATTGGGCTCCCCACAGGGTGGCTGCTTCTCCCTCTGCCTATGTCTCTGCCTCTCTCTGTCTCTCATGAATAAATAATTAAAATCTTAAAAAAAAAAAAGGCCAATTTCATATATGTTCATGTTCCAGGCCACATTTCCCACAAGAATTTTACGATCAACAGAGCAGGAGACTGTATTTAACCCACCAGATTCCACCTAGGGAGCTGGCTAGCTCTTGGACACTAAAACCCTCCTGAGAGACAACAGAACCTGGACTGAACTCAAATAAACGTTGTTAAAAGGTTCAGCTTTGATTTCATTGTGGAGTCAAAAAAAAAAAAAAAAAAAGCTGACCATATTAAGGCAGTGCCGGAACAGGACGGGAAAATTTCAATGAAGCTGGACCGGAGGTTTTGAATAATTTCTCTTGTATTTAGACTTGCCCATGAGGCAGTTAGACTAGGCCCAACCCCCACTGGCAGAAGAACAAGAGAGGTGAACTGAGCCCTCGGCTCAGGGCTGGGTGGCCTCACACCAGGACTGTACCATGGCCATGGACTACTGTCAGGTGGTCAGCTCTCAGCCATGCAAATCAATCTCTATGCATGTTTGATTTAAAAACGACTGAAAATCAGCCTGCCATGAGATTTGCCTGAAAGCTCTACCTCCTTTCCACACGTTTCATCCACTCAAACATTACCACCACACCTTAGCATGCCTCTAAACAGCTTGGTGGAATCACCAAGAGTAAAGAGACACCTAAGGCGTGGGTTTGGGCTCTTCCTAAGACCTAGGGTGGGGTCTCTAGTAGCAAGTTGGTTAGAACTCCCCAAATTAGCCAACGAATGCCAAATTTCCACTGAAGGTGAGCCTGTTTGGGTTTCTAACAACTGTTTCAGTCCCATGTCCTATTCATTCCATCTGTCCCCTACAAGTTCGCTAAATTAGCTGACTGTCCATTTTGCTTATGCCCTCCATGCCTCTACTTCAACAGAGATTTAAAACAAAACAGAAATGAAGCCACAAGGAGGTAGGAAGGTGCCCATGTCTCACTGGTTGCAGAGAGCCCCTGAGTATAAGCTTTCCATCAGGATTTGGACTCAGATTCTCAGAGCAGGCTTTACATACACTCCAACCATGGCAAAGCCAAAATGCCACATACATAAAATAGAATTGGGGAGAGAGGTAGTTTAAAAAAAGAAGAAACAGAAGACTTGGAGGCACCTGAGTGGCTCCCCAAGTCTTCTGTTTGGTTAGTTGGTTAAGGATCTGCCTTCGGGGGGACACCTGGGTGGCTCAGCGGTTTAGCACCTGCCTTCGGCCCAGGGCATGATCATGGAGTCCCAGGATCGAGTCCCACGTCGGGCTCCCTGCATGGAGCCTGCTTCTCCCTCTGCCTGCGTCTCTGCCTCTCTCTCTCTCTCTCTCTCTCTCTCTCTGTGTCTCTCGTGAATAAATAAATAAAATCTTAAAAAAAAAATAAAAAAGGATCTGCCTTCGGCTCAGGTCATGATCTCGGGGTCCTGGGATGGAGATCAGAATCAGGCTCCCTGTTCAGTGGGGAGTCTGCTTCTCCTTCTCCCTCTTCCCCTCTCCTTGCTTGTGCCCTCTCTCTCTCTCTCTCAAATAAATAAAATCAAAAGAAAGAAGAAAGAAAGAGAAAGAAAGAAAGAAAGAAAGAAAGAAAGAAAGAAAGAAAGAAAGAAAGAAAGAAAGAAAGAGGGAGGGAGGGAGGGAGGAAGAAAGAAAGAAAGAGAGGGAGATCTTAACTTTTCTTTGAACTAGCTTGTGCTCCAATATGTTTCCAGGGGAATAGGGCCAACATCAATCTGGAGAGCCTCGGTGGGTGATGAGCACACCTGTGTAGCAATGGCAAGGATGCCTATCTACCAGCAAGGCTGATGGAGTCATGGTCAGGGCGTGCCCTGGAGCAGCAAGCTTCCACCAGAGAACCCATGCCACCGATCATATCCCTACCCCAGCCATGTCAGAAATTCAATACCAGGGAACAAAGAAGGCAACACAGGAGATGAGAGTTGTGACACAAATGAACTAAAGGACAGGACACCTGCTCCATTATTTCAGGTCACTGAGCTTACTGCTCCAGGTTTCCATGGCCCATCCGTACAAAGGAATTCCCTCAGCATTAAATCAGATCATATCTATGACCCGGCACCAGGCTTCTGGATCCAAAGAATGCGCCCAGGAAGTGCTGGCTTACCATTCCTATACTCATTATTATGTTATTAATATTATCCAGCCACCAACAATCGAGGGCTTCTATCTTCCCTTCCAACTTTGTGAGCCTGGTGGAAGGGTAAATTGTGGAAATGCAGGCGGAGAAGCTTCTACAAACACATGGCTCTTATTGCTCACACTGCTATTGTTGCTTCAAATCCCCCCAAACTTGAAGCCCCAACGTAGCTAATCCAACCTGAGCCAACTGAGCTCCAATATCCAAACAGCGAACACCTATCAGCAGCTTCAATCCTCGGACCATATCTGCTCCTCAAATGAAAAGCTGTTTGGCCTAAACAAACAATCCTTCTCTCCATCTGGCCAGCCAGTGATCTGTCCCCGTGTGTGTGTATGTGTGTGTGTATGTGTGTGTGGAGTGTGTGTGTGTGTGTAGTAGTGTGCCCTGCCCAGTGGCAGGCTTGACTGGGTCTTTTCAGAGTCCACACCAGTGGGACCTCACAATACTGGAAACGAATGGTTAAATTTGTGCTCTCTCCCTTTTAAGTCACTAGTTGGAAATGAGAAACTGAGGTAGAAGCAGACAAAGAAAAACTGTAGGAGAATTCCACATCCCCCACCATCTTTAATCAAGTACAAGACCTAAAGGAAGTCCTCCAAAGGAAGGTCTCAAAGAGGAGCAATTGAAATAACTTTCCCCAGCCCTCAGTAGAAAGATGGAGAGAGAGGATCAAAGAGTCTCCAGAACCCTGACTGACATGAATTTGCATAAGTCTGGCCAAGCGAGGGAGGAGAGCAGTTTGCTTCTTCCTTAAACTTTACCGTTTTCCATGGGCCACACGCTCTCTCCATAGGTCTCTACAAAGGCTAAACCCTTTAAAATAAACGAGCTTCTACCTCAACAATCTGACAGAACTAGATGATTTTAAAGAAAGAGAGAGAGAAGGAGAGAAAAAAAAAAGGTCAACAATGTTCTGAGTACACAGCACAGGCTTTGTTCTGCTCACTTCCCCACTTCCTGTTGCCTCCTCACCTCATCACTTTTTAGTTTTGAAGCGTTTGTATTTGCTGTGGTGTCACTGCGCCGTTTCAGTGGAAGCCATCGGAGGGACCAGGATGAGGGCTCTACCATTCTGACACACACGAAGTCACCAGGGCCCCGACCCCATAGGAAAGTACACCCCGAATCTCACTCCCCTCCTGTCAACAATGGGCGTGCTAGGAAAACACTTGTGGGCGAGCTGTACTCTGTGGGGAAGATCCTGTGTGGGCCACGGCCACCTAACCACGAGTGAAGACCAGGTGGCTTAGAACTGGGAACCAAGGCGGAAAATACTCCGTACCCACAGACCAAGAGATACCCTCGAGGAGGCACATTCCAAACCTTAAGTCCTTCCCCCAACCCTGCACTCCACGTGGCACTTGAGAAAGGAACTGAGAAGACTGCAATGCTTTGTGAGTGAGACCTGGTCTAACCTCCCGAGAGTAAAGGTCAGAGCAAAAAGAGACATCAAGGCAGTTCGACCAACCCCTCCTAATACAGAGGAGGAAGCCAACACCGAGACCCGAATGGCACAGTTAATTTATTAATAGCAGAGCGGGTACTGGATCCTGGTCTCGGTCTCCCAGGGCAGGGTTTTTCAAGGTCTTGTCAACTGAACATGGGAGAGATGTTAGCTCAGTCACAGCGGGCATGGGCTGATCCACACGTGTGAGGGCCAGGGAGGGCGACTCTAGGACACTTTTGTCTGTTACACACCAGAAGGCCCATCTTCTAGAAGGATATTTTGCAGGGTAGAGCATGGCTGGTCTTCATAACCCACTCGGACTCCTGAGTGCCTGGTGTTCAGGGCTATCCTTTAAGGGGGGTCCCCAAACTCGTGTACTGCATCCATCTGCCATTGTTTCCCAGACAGGAATAAAGAAAGTAAAATAAAATCTGGGAGAAGGATGATGTTACATAAGGTACAGGACCAGGCGTGGAAAACTGGGCTCCATCCTTTGGGGAACTTGGTCTCACTGAGTGGCCTTGGGGGGAGCCATCCCGTCCTCTACACCTTCCTGTGTCCGTGTGTACCGTGAGAATGGTGACCTCCAAGAAGCAGCTAGCTCTGTGGGTCCTCGCCCTGTGTATCCTCTCCTACCCCCTGACGACCACAGAGCTCATTCTCCTCCTCCTCCCTTCACTGCTCAGCCTTTCTGCTCATTCTACCTGCCCAGAACACCTGAGAGCCCTCAGAACGGAGTTCAGCACACCAGACGGTTCTAGGGGCATTTGCACCTGATTTGAGCTTACCATAAGCTCTCAACATGCATTCCTGTGTCATCCCCATGCATGCAGTAAGGCTCCAATTGCCAAACCAATAGATATGTGACAAAGGGCTGCCATGCTCAAGATGCCTGGCTACCTACAGGATGTGCTGTGTTTCAAAGGCAGCAAGACAGACAGACATCCAGGATTGGAATCTGAACAGCCAAACCTAGGCCCTGCCCATCAGCCTCTCTCTCCCTCCCTGGATTGACTGTCTTGTAGCCATCTGCAACAGGGGACTTTTAAATATATATTTACATGCTTGCTTATTATCTGTCTTGCTCACTAGAAGGAATGCTCCACAAGGGCACAGTGGTTTTGTTCATTCAAGGAGCCAGAGCAGCACTCAGTACATGGCAGAGGTCAGAGTCTGCTGAATGAATGAATGAATGAATGAATGAATGAGTGACCTGCCAAAGCCAGATCTCCCCCTCAATCATGACCGAGGTACTGAACATCTCTAAATTTCTCATTTTCCTCATTTCTAAAACAAGGGTGATATTAATGTATCCTTTATGTGACAGGAGTAAAGATTAAACAAGAAAATGATTGTAAAAGCATTTAGGATGTACCTGGCACACAGCAAACAATCAATAAATGTTAGCTATGACTTGTTAGCCATTATTATTATAGTCACTGATGGAAACACAGGGAAATAAAGCCTCTTTATTATACCCTGGGCAGTTTTAAGGCTAAATAACTAAAGTTCTGTGTATGGAAGACCCATCCATAAAGGATCATTAAGAGAGGACTGGACCAGGGGCCTGTATAGCTACTAGGAAGCCTTCAGAGCTACAGCTTAACACAATTTTTTTTCCTGTAGTTTAAAGTCATGAGCTCACTGGGGTAAATGCTACTTCATAGGGCCCTACTGTTAAAAATCTTAAGGTATTGAATGTCTGCTCTTAAGAGCTTAGAGTCCAGCTGGGGCAAGTGAAACATTAATATATGAAAAAAAACTACCAACTCAAACCAAAACAATGTACGTCAAATGTTAAATAAGAGCCCTGGACAGTAGCACTGTAAAGTGCTGGTAAATGTTTAACAATCACCTCTAAAGAAAGAAAGAAAAAAAAAAAGCCTTGATTGTAGCATTTGTCTATTTCCATGGCATAAATGCACTCACTATGGCCAATCTCAAGCTACCAGCGTGAGGGCCAGCTGACACGGAGCCGGCAAGAGGTGAGCACAGTCAACTCTCAAGAGCTGGTGCAAGCCAGCTGCAGGACACCACTGGATCAGGTCCTGTCATTCTTCCTCAAGGTCAATGCTAACAACTAACATCTTTATGTACTTCAAAGTTGCAAAACACGTCTACAGCCACAGCTGTACTTCACCCTCATCATTTAGTCAAAAAGGGAGATTGCCCTCATTTTGCAGATAAGGAAAACAGAGTGTCGAAAAAGCACCAAAAACTTTCAGGGTCATTCTACCAGTAAATGACATTGTCAGCGCCTACATTGGTATCTTCTGGGGTAGCCATGACCTCTCATGGTACCCACTGCCCCTGATAACTAGGGCTTCCTAGAGGAGGAGGAGCTGCAGGGTGAGCAGTATGTGGAGAACTGGGCAGAAATGCAGGAGAGGGCCAGCGCTTTTACCTTAGAGGGTGAATTCACTAGCAGAACCCTAAGGTCTAGGGAGCATGTAAGGTACGAAAAAACTTGAAACTAATGAAACCATTTGTTAGCACACTTCACCAGAGAATTGCTTTCCTAAAAACGGTGATCCAGTTATTAAAATCTGCATTCCCAAATTCACTGCAGCATAAGGTGAAGGAGCACAGGAAACAAGAAAGCAATTTAAATGACGAACGGGGGGGGGGGGGGGCTGGTTAAGTAAGTTATGGAATATCCGCATAATAGAATGCTCCACCACCGAAAGTCGTGTTTTAGAAGAACAGTTTACAACTAGGAAATGCTCACAGAATATTGTTCTAAAAGCATGTTACATAACAATATGTGCAATGTGACTCCAGTTTTGTAAAAATGGACAAGCAGGCAAACACACCCTATGTATAGATGCAGAGAAAAAAAAAAGACTGGAGACATAGATTTCAAAATCCTCACACTGGTTTCTTCTAGAAAGGTGAGATTATGGACAATCTTTATTTTTCTCCTCTATGATTTTCTGTGTGCTCCAACTTCTCTATGACATGTCACTTTTATAACCAGAGAAATAATAAGTGGACCATATATTTCAATGTGGATTTTTAAAAGGCTGAGAAGAATAACTGCAAAGAATCAGAGAAATAAACCCCAAGAAGGCATTCCTCTGGGGCAAATGTCCAGGTGATCGGGCCTCTAACACTTTCCTCATATTCCCCAAGGAGAAAAGCCCCCCAAACTCCCAACTCCCCTACATCACACATACACACACTCTCTCTCACCAGCAGCACCTGCCTCACCTCCATACAAGCCCCTCACCTCCCTCCATCAGGAGATCATCCTCTCAAACTCATCCCCTGATCTACTCCCAACCTGGTGGAGGGCAAAACGTGAAGGACACAGAGAGGATGGACAGCCGCTAACAATTCATGAGCACTCTCCCTGTGCTGTGCAGCATGCCAGGGGTTTCACGTATGAATTCAGATGTATGGCAATTCTAAAACAGGTACCGATACCAAGAGAAAAATGAGAAAAAAAGAAGTTCAGCAATGATACCCAGGGTCACGCACCCAGAAAGTGCCCAGAATTGGGAATGAAACCCAAGTCTAACCAAAATTGGTCTACAGATGCTTAAGAGGCTTTCTCAATAACTGTACTTGACCATCATGAAGTGCAAAATAATAATATTCCCACTCAACCTACTTTGGTTTATATCCAGACTGGAAGTGAAATGCACCACCAGTCCTGAATTGTGAATATACAGATATTTAATAATTTAAAAAAGACAGAAAGAAAAGGAAAGGGGAGAGAAAAAAAAGCAACCCTCAGTTCTGCGCTCATCCCTCATTCAGTGAAGTAAAAATAAAAATCGAACCTTCCCCCAACACATTGTGCTTTAATGAAAGCACCAAGCCAATCTTCTTCACTACCACCCACCCCAGCCCACTTCGTTTAAATTTAGGCAACCACCAGGCAAACTGTACCCAACTGCATTATCTGAAATGAAGTCATAAAGCCCTCATCTGTAACACCAGCACTTGTTCCAAGGAAAACAGGGCAGGGCACACAGGGCCGGCATCCCAGGGGGCATCCGGGGCTGTGCCTTGGAAGACCCTTTGCAAAGACAGTCTATGACCAGCTCTGCCAAAATGGTGCTGTATGAATTTGTGATAGCCAACCTCCCCTCTCTGGATCTCAGTTACCAGTCTACAAAGTCCGGGGTGAGTGGACAAAAGGGATCTCGAGGGCCCACGTCCATGTACAGCTGTAGAACTTTCTGGTTCCTAGGAACCTGACATGCAGAAGGCAGCCTGCTGGGCAAGGCCTGGATGCCCCATCCCACTTCCCAACACCCATAATGATCAAACAGTAGCCCAAGATGTGGGTGATGGGGGCTAAGTGAGTTGGCCAGATTTGGACCTGCCATAATACTTAAGCTCAGGCTCTGAAGCTTTTGGTTCCCACTGAATAGTAACATGAAGGAGAGACAGGGCTGAACAGCCAGGAGGGCTTCAGCAAGGCAGGCCCTTTGGAGCCCTCTGGTCCCACCCAGGCAACACTGGAAGACTCAAACAAATTCCAAGTCCCTGATCCCTCTTCCCACACTTAACTTTCTAAATGGGATCTGTCCAGAGAAAGGGAAGTTACTAGCAAATGAAAAACTCCTTCTGATCTTCTGGATGAATCTTAGCCTCTAGGGGCCCACAGGCTAGCTGGATTCTTCTTCCAGCAACCTCGTCCACAGATTTCAAGATTTCCTCCTAGTATTTCATGAGTGTGTCTAAGCCCTATCTGTGGGTCTCTACTATCTCAAGAAGAGGTATGATGTACCTGGGAAAGGAGGATAAAATTAACATTCCCAACTCATGAAGAAGCATAATCTTCACAAAAGTATAACTCGCAGCTCTGTATTGGAGGCAACATTAAAGTACTGTGTGCTCAATGAGACCCATGGATTGACAGCACTAACTAACCTGAGACTCTGATCTCTGCAATCAGTGGATGGGCAATCAGATCTGGTCAATGGTCTCTCTCTCTCTCTCTCTCTCTCTCTCTCACACACACACACACACAAAAGTACACACACATGCACACAATTCCAGTCCTCCTCAGGCCCTGCCCCCTTCACACCCGGACTCTCCCAAGCAGGCTGTCATTGATTCCTCACCTTCTGAGCCATGCTGCACAGACTCGATCAGATATCCATCAGGGGACCGGAAAAAGTCAGAGACAAGAGGCTCAGAGAACACAGAGAGCAACCAATGGCCTCAAGGCTCTGAAGCTCTAAGACAAATGACTTTACTGTTCAGCTTCAGGATCCGAGAGGCAAGCCTCTCAGACCTCTCCCCTCACCCTGAATCTGACTGAACTGAAGACTCGGAACCCAAGCCCCCT
Organism: Canis lupus baileyi; assembly: GCF_048164855.1. NCBI lineage: Eukaryota > Metazoa > Chordata > Mammalia > Carnivora > Canidae > Canis > Canis lupus. Next base: position 61,572,000 of record NC_132844.1, on the reverse strand, counting down.
CTCTCAATACTCCCACCATGGCCATCATCGTGGCCCAGAATGTCCCACCCTCCAAAGGCAGTACTTTCAAGGCGAGTAAAAGCGAGAGATAAGTATTACGCTACATTACACAGTGCTAAAATTACACAGCCCACATCCCCAAGAGGGGGAAATCACAGAGAATAATAAATATATTTGATTGTAGGTAAAAGTATGGCTGATGCATCTAGTAGTAAAAACCATGAACTCTAGAATCAGATCTGGATTCAAATCTAGACCTTTTCATTGAAAAGCTGTGTGACCTCAAGCAAGTTACTTGATCTCTCTGAGCTTCCTCATCTGTGAAAGGAGAGTATATATAACCTGGAGAAAGTATATAGAGGACAGAGTATATATAACTTGGAGACAGTACATAGTAGAGACAATATATATAACTTGCAATTTATTCATTAGTTTTGACTGTGAAACTCACAAGTTGTTCTCTCCGGCAGCCTGGGATGAAAGGAGGAGAATTATGAGTCCCCCAAGAACTGGAAGGCCTTAGACTCAAGAAGCAGAGTAAAAGCAGCAAGACAGGCACATGGGTCCCCTCCCCCAAACACACACAGTGCGGCAGGAGGTGTGGTCCTCACTCACCAACCCCCTTGCCCTTGCAGACAATGAGCACTGCAGATACGCTCTAGGCATCTGGTTTTCAAACTTTTTTTAGCAGCAGAATCCCAGACCCTAATATAGAGAACAAAGATAAAAGGCAAGATGCTCTTGGAGAAGCAGATTCTAAGATTAACCGATCTGCAGCCCTGAGAGAATCTGGCAAACTAAAATGGCACTGTAACAGAGAAGAGGGGAAAGCGCTGAGCGGAAGGAGGAGAGCAAGTCAGCAGAGGACGGCATCAGCTGTGTAACAAGATGGGGACCTCGAGGGACTTGTACCCATTTGCCTGACAAAACCGACAGCCTCAGGCACCTTGCTCAGCCAGTATTTGCTCCATGAACCCCTTGCCGGAATGTAAGAAATAGTGCAAGGGATCACAAGGAAAGGAGGGGAAACTGAGTGGGGAAAAATCAGAGAGGAAGACAAACCATGAGAGACTCCTTACTCTGGGAAACCAAACAAAGGGTTGTGGAAGGGGCGGTGGGTGGGGGGATGGGGTAACTGGGTGACGGGCACTGAGGGGGCCACGTGATGTCTGAGCACTAGGTGTGATTCTAGGTGTTGGCGTATTGAATTTAAGTACAAACATAATTTAAAGAATGGCAAGACAGAGGTGCCATTGAGATAGGCTCTAGCTTTACAGTATTACTTCATTACTGCCAAACATCTATTAAGATTCAAATACCCACCCTGCTCCCTGCATGACGTCCACCTTCCCGACACCCCTTGTGGTTCAAGACATCTCTTGGGAAAATGGGTCCAGAATGCTCAGGTCTCGATCTCCAGCCTCTGCCCCGGAAAGTGCCTCCTCCCACTCAGCCACTGCTCCTCACCCCGCTCACTCTCACTGGCTCTCCTTTCAGATTTCATGACATGGCATTCGTTTGTCCAATAAAAACCTTGCCCAGGAAACAGGAGGATTATCAAGCCAATTCGGCCACTTTAAAAGCTTGTCTCCATTAGAAATGCATCAACAACCTGTTCGAGCACAGGAATGGGACTTGCCGGTTTGGTCAGAAGGTACCTGCTCATCAAAAAATCATATATACAGCAACTGCCTGACAAACCGGCTACACAGCAGCACAGCAGCAGAGTGCACCATGGAGGGGCTTCCAGATCGCATGGCCGAAATGCCACCAGTCCTCCCACCAACCACACAAAAGTCTGAATGACCCGAGTTTTAAGACAGTAAAATATTTTCACAGTATTCCTGCCAGTTGGAAGCCAACTCTACTTTGCAAACCTGAACCCTATAGCTGGGGAATGATGGCTTCAGCATCAGCAACCTCCCCAGAGGAGGCCATAAAGCACTACAATGGGAAGATCGGGGAACCAGGAGTCACAGGATCCCGTGTTCAAATCTCAGCGCCAGCACTTGCTAGCGGTGTGCCCTCACTTATAAGCTGATGTACGCAGACTGGATAAATGTAAGAAAAACACTCAATAAATGCCAGCCGACTCTTAATGCCAACCTTCCACCTCCAAACCTAACCCCGAAGTGAAGCAGCTCCAACCATTTCAAGAAACTATTATTGAGCAAGTCCCCTTAAGCCCAGGTGACAATAACCTGTGTGTGTGTGCAGTGTGGGATCAAGGAATCACGGCCATAGCATGTTCTTAGTCCTTACTTCCCCAAGTGCCTTTTTTGTAGTCTGCCCAGCACCAAAATTCTATCCATCCTTCAAAACTCAGCTCCAACCGCGTCTTTGCCATCTCTCAACAAAAATGACTTCACCTTGCCTATGTTTCTTACAGCACTTAGTTGTTCTGTGCCCCAACGCCAAAGAGAAGATTACTCGGAAGTGTCATTTTGCCTCCTCATCCCTCAAACCTTCTGGGCCTGGCACATTGCCTTGTGCAGAGCAGGTCAAGAAATATTTCGGATAGATGGATGGATGGGGAAGGAACCCATTCAAGAGTCCTGACACCACATAAAATGCATTATCGAGCACTTGGTGAGAGCCCATGTTACATAAGCCAATCAGACTACAAGGAGGAAGGGCTAAGGATACACAGGGATGGGAGAACATTCCACAAACAACACTAGCACTCCAGGGGAAGTAGGAGTACTGGTCCGGAACCAAAGCAGACCAGACTCCAGTCCTTCTCCAGCGTGGACTTCAACCAACTGCCATCGCCTCTATGGGGCCTCAGTTTCTCCATGTCAACTACCACCTGCCACACCATTAGACAAATGGACAGACCCAAGCAGGTGGTGGGAAGGAAGGTACTGTGGTAGGAAAGTGTTGTGTATTCCTCCAGGTACAATTTTATTTTCTAAATGGTTTGGGTTTTTATAGTATGCTGTTTGTGACTTTTCTAAAAGAAAAGTCCAGAGGAAGAGAAATGAAACAGAATGTGCAGAATTTTTAAAAATAAAACAAAAATCAAGAGGAAGTGGGTCCCTCTCACAGGTTTCTCATTTAACCAATAGTCAAATTTTAGTAATCTAGCTTGTGTTATGATTACCATTACAGATCAGAGCATATTAAACCTAAAATGATCAGAGAAAGTATAGGCCCCACCGCAACCAGATTCCACTCCTAGAGCGGCCCTAACAGTGAGGTCTTATTTTTCTCTACCGCCACCTGGGACCCTGGGTTTCATCAGGTACCTGCCCGCAGAGAAGGCAGGAAAGAGACCCCGATAAGCAGGAGTGGACATCCAAAATGCCAATACCTACCCAGAAAAGAACCCATGACTTCTGAATGGCCACAGTACTGGGGATCTGGATGAGAGAGTTCTTCTAGACTAAAGGCTTCTGGGAAGCAATGTGCATTGCTGTATCGAGCACCAGACCTGATGTGGGTATGAAGTAACCAGATACTGACAATAGCGACAGAGGGGACATAGGAAGGAGAGGTCAAGCAGGTCACCAACACCAGAAGTGTGGAGTGCCAAACTGGTTCAGTAGTAATTGAGGGCTCTGGGAACAGAGGCCAGCTCCTCTGCTCTAATTCCTGATTCCTAACTCTCATGTCAGACCCTCTGTAGGAGAATAGGGAATGGAGAAAGCCACTAATTGGTGGTGACCACCACTTATTCACCCTCTTTCTGTTCTCCAAGAAGAGTCACAGCATCCAGTGGGAACAGGTGGATTGGATTCCGGTATTAGAGCATTCTAGTACTCTAGGAGTCAGTGATGCCGTGGAAGGAATGCTATCTTTAGGGTCAGAACTGCGCTAGTATCCTGATGATGACACACAGGGGGTCACTCGACCTCCCTAACTGACTCGACCTCCCTAACCGACTCGACGTGAGTAGGTTTTCTTCCTCCACTGGATCCACTTATCATGAAACCAAGGTCACAGGACCCACATCTCCTGTGCAGAGAAAAGCATTCCTGATCCCAGTTACGAGGGTCCCCCAGCCTTGGCAAGCTATAGCCTAAATGCTGCACCATTAGTACACTGGGGAGAACCAAGCAAAGGCATCTATATGGCTCAAGGTGGTACAACTCAAGTGACAGCTACACAAACCAGCACATAAACACATAGAAAGAATAACAAATTATAACTGCATCCTTCCCATAGGAGTGGGGGGTGGTAATCTCACCCTGAGTTTTTTCTCATTGTGAGTGCTCTTCGTTCACAATGGCGCTGTCTCAACACTGGCTTATAGACGGGATGTCCTGGGTGAGTGTCACAAGTAAGACACCAAGCCCTCTACACCCAACCTGACCCAGGACCATATCCTCTGGGAGGGCAGCAAACATGGGGTTAGAGGCAGCAGTCTTACTAAACAACAGACAAATTCAAGAAGCAAGGGTGCTCTGCTGTAGGAAGACCACCCCCACCACTGAAAGCTGGGGGTGGCAGAAGAGGGACTCAAGGAGATACCAATGTGAGGGAAGACAGAAGCAAAAGATGGCTTACTCCACAGTCCTTCACTGCAGGGAAGGTCAGCTACAGCAACCATCACCTTGAACATCCCAAAGTCGCGATGGCAAACAGAGTGTCACAACTGCCCCCATAAACTTTGGTCATCTCCCAGAGAGGTCCCAAAAGATGTCCTTCACAGCCTCTTGTTCCCAGGGGAGGCACAGAGATGTCTGGGAGGTCCAGGGCCTGACTGGCCAGAACAAGGCAGGAGGATATGTACTCAAGAGGGGCTTGTGGCCATCCTCTGAATACACCAGAAAAGCATGGTCTGGACAATCCCAGGAGAAGCCCATGAGGAGAGAGGATGGGAAAGGGGGTGTTCTACATGGCCCACCAGCAAATCCAAGGTGGAGAGGCAGAAACGAGTTAGTTAAATGAACACAGAGGCCAATTTAAGATTTAAGATATTAAATTAATTACCATAAAAAACCATGGAGTTCACTGCTAATTATCTAGAAGGAACATCTCTCTCTTCCTCTTACCACAGGGCTCCCTCCGTCATCCATGCTCTCAAAATACAAGACTCACAGCACTTCTTGTAATAATTATTATTTTTTTTAAAGATTTTGTTGATTTATTCATGAGAGACACAGACACACAGGCAGAGGGAGAAGCAAGCTTCCCGTGAGAAGCCTGATGCGGGACTCGATCCCAGGACCCCAGGATCACGACCTGAGCCAAAGGCAGATGCTCAATCACTGAGCCACCCAGGCATCTTGCACTTCTTGTAATTATAACTGCCACTTTTTCCATACCAAGCCTGTAAAAAGTGCCTTGATTTTCTCATCAAATCCTTGAAACAACCCACTTGAGGAAAGTACCCCCATTTTACAGATGAGCAAACTGGCTGAGAGGTTACATAACTGACCCAAGGCCCGGTGGCACAGATATGAACACACATATATGCACAAAAACATCTTAGCTGGGGCACCTGGGTGGCTCTGTGTTGAGCGTCTGCCTTCAGCTTGGGTCATGATCCCAGAGTCCCGGGATTGAGTCCTGCATTGGGCTCCCCACAGGAAGCCTGCTTCTCCCTCTGCCTGTGTCTCTGCCTCTCTCTCTGTGTCACTCATGAATAAATAAATAAAAATTAAAAAAAAAAACTTATCTGTCCAATCAGGTTTTAAATTCCATCAGAACCCCAGGCCTCACCAGAGAGCCTGCCTGCAGGAAGCCTGGTTCCCAGAATGGTGCCAGGCATGTACAGGGCACTCTGTGGGCGCCTCTGCAGCCACTCACGACTCCACACACCCTGCCCCACCCAGCCCCACCTGCAAGAAGGAACACGCTGCCAGTGAACCTTCTCGATTCTTCACAACCAAGCTCATCCTCAAAAGGCTAACAGTGCCCCAAGCCCTGTCTACCATGGGAGACCAAGTGGAATTTCACAGGTTCATATCTTGAAAGGAAAAGAAAACCATCACCTGCAGGCAGAGAGGAACCAAAGACATTTTTACTTAAAAGGGAAAGAAAGGTCTCAGGCTTTGAAGAGTTGCTCTCAGTGGCCAATAATCAAGAAACAAGAGTAGATCCCTTAAAAAAATTAATATTCCACACGAAACCAAAACCAGACACAGGCACAAACCTCTGGTTTAGAAGCAGACGAACACAAATTTGCACAGCGTTATTTAATGGACTTCAAAATATGCCCACCCCTGTTTTATGGATCAAAGTGAAATTCCTCTACGAAATTTAGGAAGGAGGAAGCTAAGAAGGCTACAGACCCTCACCCACGGCCTTCCTACTACTTGGGACCGCAACAAATATTTTCTTTCTCTCCTTTAGATACTGATGGCAGGGTTGCCTGATGGCAGAAGGCCCTCTCACTCCCAACTGGCTGGGCCTGCCGGGCATCTGAAAGCTTTACAGTAAATGGTGACTCATCTACTGCAGCCACCATAGGTACCGCTAATGTAATAAGCCGAAGTTTGTTCCATCCACATGAAAGAGAAACACTGGGTACAGGGCTGTGAGCCTGACTCAAACTGTGACCCCCCGTTCACCGCCACTCGTCAGCATTTAGCTGAAACTCAAAATGTAATTACCCAGCTCTTGGGGACCAAGGGCAGGAGGAAGGGGGGTTTCTAAGGAAGGGCCATATCCATAAACACAAAATGTTACTTCTCATCAAGCTAAGTCTCCTCATGCAACCATTTATGCAACAAAGATTTCTGGAGCATCTACTATGTCAGACCCTGGGCCAAGTGCCAGATACACAGAAGCAGATTAAAACAAAACAAAACAAACAAAAAAAACCACACACAGCAACTACCCTCATGGAGATCCAAAGTCCTACACTAGACTTTTTCTCACTAGATTGATGCAATTCTCATTTAATAGCTCCATCCTACAGATGAGGACACTGAGGCTGAGAGGTTAGAGCAGGGTCACCAGGCTAATTCAGTGGAGAGCCAGGACTCAAATCCACTTCTATGGCACCCTCGGGTCTAGGCTCTCAAACATCACGTTACCCTGCACACAAATAATTATAAATAGTAATTTACAATAAAGAGGGTGCTAGGAGGGGTGCCTAGGGTGGGGGGGCTCAGTCAGTCTGACTCTTGGGTTTCACCTCAGGCCATGCATGATCTCATGGATAATGAGATCGAGCCCTGTGTCAGGCTCCACGCTCGTCAGAGAGCTGGCTTGAGATTCTCTCCCTCTCTCTTCTTTTTCCTCTGTCCTTGACTCCCTCTAAAATAAATAAATAAGTGACGCCTGGGTGGCTCAGTGGTTGAGAATCTGCCTTTGCCTCAGGTCGTGATCCCAGGATCCTGGTATCAGGTCCCACATTGGGCTCCCCACAGGGAGACTACCTCTCCCTCTGCCTATGTCTCTGCCTCTCTCTGTGTCTCTCTCATGATTAAACAAATAAAATCTTTAAAAAATAACTCAAATAAATAATTAAATAAATCGGGTTCTGGGATGCTGACAGAGGGAGAAGCTCATGAGCAGAGACAATGAACCTCAGGTAGGGTGGATTCTGGACACCTTTCCAAAAGGAAGCCGTGGTTAGGGAAGGTTGGAATAAAGCCAAAAAAGCAAGTAGAGGTGAAGTCTATACTGGGTTGAATAGTACCGATCCTCCCCCAAATTCATGACCATCTGGAATCTCGAACTATGATCTTACTAGGAAATAGGATCTTTGCAGATGTAATTAATTAAGACAAGGTCATACTCAGCTTAATCCCACCAATGCCCTCAGGAAGAGAGAAAACAGACATAGAGACACACACGGGGAGAAGGTCATACGACAATGAAGGCAGAGATTGGAGGGACGCGTCTAAAAGCCAAGGAACGCCTAGCATTGCCGGCAGCCACCAAAAGACAGGCAGGAGACAAATTCTCCTTCCAAGCCTCTGGAGAGAACCAACCCCACTGACACCTTGATTTCCAACTTCCAGCCTCCAGAATTGTGAGAGAACATTTTTCTCTTGTTTGAGGTCACCCAACTAACACAAGGCCTGCTCTGGACAGGATTTATGTATTGGGATAAGGAGTTTGGAGTTGGGGGTACATTCAGTGGGGTGTCTTATAAAAACCAGCCTGGAGCTTACACCCTTCAGAGCTGGGGACTCCAGTCCTATGCCTGCTAGTGACCTTCAGTGCTTTTGCCGTCCACATGTTGCCTGCTGGTCTTGGCCATACCTATGGTTTCAAGCGCCAGAAGATACTTGCAGAGGACATCTGACTTCAGCCAGGATGTTTCTTCTGATCAGATTTCTCCATCTGCCATCCTCACAGATTTCTCCAACTCAACATACCCAACCAAGGTATCTGGTCCACTGTGTTGCAGTTGGGTTCTTTCCTACCGTTGTTGGTGGTACTAGCTACCAAACACCCACCCCACACCTCAAACTAGGGCTTCCTCTAGCCTTTCCTGCTCACCTCCACATCTAGGGAGTCACCAACTATCCACTCCACTCCCACTTTTTCCAGCTCTATCACAGGAGCACAATGCTACCTCCTGGATTTCTCTGTGACCACCTCACAGGTTTTCATTCCTCTGGGAGCACCGCCTCCCCACTTTCCTTACCAGCCCCCACCCCAATCCAGGGGTCCTGACTCACACAACTGAGGCTAACTGGGAAGCACAGCTCCCAGAACACCTGACCTCTGGCCCCCACTGCACCAGGCCTGAAGGCCTCTGTCTGATTCATGGGCCTGTACTCAGGCAGGAGCCCCACCCAAACTCATTTCCCTGTCCTCCTGTCCTCCTTGCCGCCAAGATACTCTCCTCCCACCCCTCGATCCTACCCTCCAACCGCTGTTCTCTCAGCTAATTCCTCCTTCCTGTCCCAGCTAAGCCACGCAGAGTCAAAGGTCCCAAGAAGTCCACACCATGGGACGGCCTGCTTTCTCTCACTAGGAAACTCTCACACTGAGTGTTCTTTGTATCCACAGAGAGTGGAGCTAAGTTCACACTTGTGAGAACTCCTCTTGCCTGAGGGCACAAACAGGGAGATTCAGAGGGTCACTGAAGTGTTCAGCCAAGGCTAATATACCCATTCTCCGGCTGCCCGCCTTTCCCATGGGGCCCATGGGGCGGGATAGGGCCTGAGGCTGCAGACTCCCTTAAGGGCCACCACCACTTCGGGCTGTGCTCCAAAGCTTTGGGTATCATCTTCCTTAATCTTCACAGTAATGCTGTCGATTGATGCTATTATCACCGCTGCTTTCCAGAGCTTTCCAGAGCTTTCCAGATAGCAGCATGAAACACTGAGGGGTTAAGCACCTTGACTCCAAGTTTTACAGTGAGGAAGGGAAAGACGGCCCAGCTGGGTCCCAGCTCGCCAACTAAGCGGGGCAGGGACCCTGAGCCACTAACCCCAGCACGCAGTGCCCACTGCCTGTCCCGAAGGATGGAGACAGCTTGGACTCCCCTCCCATGAGACCCTTGGAGTCTCGGCTTCAGTATCTGGAAAACAAGAGTGATTAATCCCACCTCCAGGGAGGTTGCTGGGAGGATTTAAATGCAAGGTTACAGAACAAAATGCCTGACTTGTGGAAGGTGCTTAATAAAGCTCAGTTGTTTTTAAATCAAAGATGGGGACAGAGAGAAAGAAAGAGGGACAGAGAAAGGAGGGCAGAAAGAGAGGAGCATCCATCTGCCCCAGGAAAGTAAAAAAGTGTTAGTGATCCCCCAGGCCGGAGAGTCGATGACACAGAAACAAACGCCACATCGAGTCCATGGTGATCACAACATAATCATGTCAGCAGCCGTCATGCAGAGGACTTGCACTTTGCACAAACACTTTGCAGAGTTAACTCTAAATGGTTATCCCTATTTTATGGAGGGAGGGACAGAGGCTCAGAGAAGTCAATTAACTCGGTCACAGTCACACAGCCTGGCAGTTGTAAAGCTGGGGCTGACCCCTAAGGTGAGTGACTCCAGGCCCCACATCCCTATCACCACCTCCCTAAATTGGTCAGACGCCCCCCTCACGACCCTCACCCTCCATCTTCTCCACCTCAGAAATTCCCTGCCTTTCATCCTCTTCTCCTCAGAGGGAGAAGCTGCACTCTTGCTGGTCGGTGCCCACTGCTCCACTTCTTAGGGGGGGCGTGTGGCACAGATGAAGGAACACAGAGGAGAGGAAGCAAGCGGACTGTCCTTGGGCTCGTGTCAGCCCAGGAAGGAGCTCAGAGATCCTGGGTCCTCTCACCTCACACGCTGTTAGGCTCATGTGAGGTAACAGACACGGATATGCTCAGTAAATCCCCTAGGGTTGCATAAATCCATCTCAGGCCTTCTGGAACCTCCCCTGGAAAATACCACCCCCTCTCCAGCATCCCCACACTCTGTCTCTTGATTAGTCACTAGCCCTTTGGCCTGAATAGCCCCAATTTCCCTCATCCCAAAAGATCCTAAAACACCAGCTTGTTGCCTTCTCATGACTTTGGCCCCTTTGTAGAAATGTATGCCAGCATCCTCTCTAGGCTGTACAAGCTCCCCAAAGGCAGGGACCATCAATCAGATGGCTACGTATTCCTATGGGAGGCAGCATGGGGCCTTTTGGGGCACACATTCGGGGAATACCTTGACCAATAATAACTGAAAACTCAGAAATCCCAAGTCATTCTCACAACCAACGAGGGAGACAGAGAGGTTACCCTTATTTCACAATGAGGAAATGGGGGGTAGGGGGGTCAGGTTAAGAAATTCAAGGACATCCAGCTCCCAAGTAGCGGAGTCTAATACTAGAATTTATTAGTCAGGCCCCTCAGTGTCTCAAAGACACTGATCTCTGCCCCTTCCTGCCTTGTCCACAGGCCAGGCTTCTAAAAAGATTCAACTGCACAATAAATCTGTACCTGCTCACCAGAGGATTCTAAGTCCCTGTCTTTTCCTCTTGGGCCACATCTCCCCTTCCAAAACGGAAGAGGCTGTATCTCTGTTTAAGGTTTCCTGGGGCTACCAGGGCCTTTCCGGGAGTATTTCAATGGCTCTGCTGGCTGTCTTGTTTGGGGGTGTCATCTGTCTGCCTCCCTCCCTCTGCTGCCACACTAGAAGGGACATTCTGCAGAGTTGGGGACAAAAGGAGGGAGAGTAGGCAAGGGCTCCCAGCACTTTGCAAAGCTGTTAATGAAAAAGAGCACTCGCAAGAGCCAAGAGCAACTAGGATCTAATTTGTGGGTGTCACCGTTACCTCCTTCTGGGTGGAGACAAGGGGGCTGGAAAGATATACGACTAGCCCCAAACCACATGGCAACGCAGTGACTCAAATCCAGCCCATGTGGACGCCTTGCCCATTGCTGCCTCTCCACCACAACACGGTGCCCACGTTTCCTCTTTTTACTACCAGAATTTTCCCCCTCCTTTCTTCTTTTAAAAAGCTGCATTGCATATCAACAATTTTACAGGGGGAAGGAAAAAAAAAAAAAAGCCTGATCAAAAAAACACATCAAATACATTCTGCACTTTCCCAGATCCTTATCAATAAGTGTACACTGATTTTTCCTGAGTTGCCATCAGCACAGGTAAGCTATGCCATGCTCTCCCTGTTCCACATAACTTTACTCCGTGCAGCCACACGTGGGTAATTCCACTGGATGGCCATCCCAGAGTTTACTTAACCATCCCCTAATTACTGACATTTGGATTATTTCCAATTTTCTCCCATCTGTGGACAAGTTGGTTTTCGGCCCCTCTGGGATTATTTCTGTGGCATTTATTCCCAGAAGTAAAAATACTGGTCCCCAGGCATGAACCACAGCAGTGCTGCTGGAGCCGAGTCATCTTGATGTCCAGAAAAATAGCTCTACCTTTCGGGCACCCTGTGTTCTTTCCCACAGGCCTCAGCATCTCATCTATTTGCTCCAAATTTTTATAAACTGACTGGGCCTGTTTGAATTCACATACCTTTTGCATCAAGGAAGCTAAACACTCCACATCTCGGGGTATAATGTGGGCTTCATATGAAACGACCCAGTTATATTACCAACAGTCTGAATATCTGCCTTAAAAATCTTGGCCATTTCTGTGTATCCCTTGGACAGCAGCTCTTTTTTTTTCTAATTTAATTTTTTTTCACAAGTTCTTACCCATCAGTTTATGGCACCAGCTTCCCTCTTCTCTTACCCTCTCCTTTAGCACAATTTCTATCCTTGTTATTTTTACTTTTTGAAAAAGAAAAAACACCCCACTGTACTGAGTCACACAGAGCATGCACAGGCCACAAAGCCCACCATGAAATGACTGGGGGCACGAGCATCACTGTTACTTCACAGGTCTCCTTCCTGCATCATTGATCGCATCCCGTTTCATCAATGATTATTTGCAGGGAATTTTCACAAACACATTAGCTCTCCACAACGGGGTAAATATTCCATCTGCTTCCTCTAAGTTTTGAGGAGTTTTTAAAACTGTGTTCGGGATGCCTGTGTGGCTCAGTGGTTGAACGTGTCTACCTTTGGCTCAGGTTGAGATCCTGGGGTCCCAGGATTGAATCTTGCATCAGGATCCTCGCAGGGAGCCTGCGTCTCCCTTTGCCCTTCTCTCTGTGTCTCTCAAGAATAAATAAAATCTTTTAAATCAATCAATCTGCATTCTTAGTATGTCGAGATTTTATAACCTATGATGAGACATACCTCTGAGTTTGCCTTCTCTGTGTTGCTACCAGGTGGTTCCCAAAGCCACTCTAAAATTATGTCCTTCACTACTGCTCACTTTTCCAAATTTGCCATGTATGAATGTCTTCCATTTCTTTAGATCCCTTTTCTTGCACCAATCTCCCATTTTTCTGTAATACTGTACAGTTTTTATAACCACTGCTTGCCTGCCCCGTTTGCCAAAAGGAGCCCGCTGCTAAAAGATTTTCAGAAGAGATTTTGGTATGCTTACCCACCAATTTTTCTTGATTATTGCTATTATGATTGTCATGCATGCTTTAGGAAGTATTTCACTGGGATTTTAACTACTGGGGCATGAGATTGAGGCAGAAACCTTGGGATAACTTACTTTTCGGTACTTCAAACTTCTGATCAGAAACAGCCATGTCGGATTTTGTAATTTTCTTTGAATAGAAATTGTGTCATTTGCAAACAGTGATATTTTTATCTCTTCCTTCCCTATACCAATCCCTCTAGTTTCTTTTTGTTCCTATATTGTTATGACAAGCATCTGTTAAACTATGTTAAATAAAAGTAGCGATAAGGGACATTCTGGTTTAGTTCCTGTTTTGCAGGGCATGCTTCTAGCATCTCTCCACTTGGTATCTGCCTGGAAGACTTGGTACATGATTATATACAAGCAGGTTCCTTATATCTAGGAGTAAATCCCCCACCAATTCTATTTTTAGTTTTATGATGCTTTATAATGCATCTATAATTATGTATTTTTCTGCATCTACTAAGACCTAATTCACTCATTCACTAAATATTTGTTGAGCATTGATTATATTCCAGGCATTGTGGTAAATATTGGATGTTCTGATTTTTATGGCTTATTTCTATTAATAGTAGTCTCTCTGTGTTAAACCATGCATATATTCCTGGGATGAGCCCTACTTGGTAATTTTTCAAGACTCATTTTCGAAGAACCTAAGTGGCTATAAAATTCATCTGGAAAGGGGTACCTGGGTGGTACAGTCAGTTGAGTGTCCGACTCCTGGTTTTGGCTCAGGTCGTGATGTCAGAGTCACAGGATCTGGCCCTGCATCAGATGCCATGCTGAGCTTGGGACGGTCTCTCCCTCCCACACACTCTCTCTCTCTCTCTCTCTCTCTCAAATAAATATATAAATCTTTTTAAAAATTCATCTGTAGGGACGCCTGAGTGGCTCAGTGGTTGAGCGTCTGCCTTTGGCTCAGGGTATGATCCCAGAGTTCCGGGATCAAGTCCCACATCAGGCTCTCCACAGGGAGCCTGCTACTCCCTCTGCTTATGTCTCTGCCTCTCTATGTGTGTCTCTCATGAATAAATATCTTTTTAAAATAATAAAAAATAAGAAAATTCATCTGGAAAAATTAATAGGCAAGGATATTGAGTTATCAACCTCCAAGAAGCAGTTCCAATGTCACCTGTTCCAAGAAGTAGGGGTCCCAGCTCCTTCCTCAGGGGACGAAGGCCTCCTCTCCCACCATTACCACATTCACTGCAGGGACTGTAATACAATCAGATGTCCACCTAACCGCCCCACTTCAGAGTTCCATCACTGCCCTGAGGACAGAAACATGGGTGTATCACTGGTGCTAAGCACCATGACTAGTGGATGAGAGTTGCTCAATAAATATTTCCCGGAGTAGTTAGGTCATTCATCTATTTGTTTATTTCACTGATGATTTTTTGCAGCTGTATTTTTAAATGAAACTGATGTGTAAAATCCTTCTTGGGATCAACAGGACACGGACAAGCCGGCCCAATTCCACACGCACACAGAGAAGCTGTTGTCTGTTGTGTGGGCCTCCTGTCAAAGGAGATCCTGGAGATCTCCAGCTAGAGGGTGGGCTTAGGTGAGCCAAGATGAGGTTATGAACAAGTCTCTACAAAAGTGCAAAGCACTGTGACAGGGGGAGCCCAAACAGTGACCCTCCACAACACAGGCATTAGGACATCTGTGAAAAGCTTACCAAAGCCCCAGCTGGCGGGATGAGGCAAGATTCTGACACCTGGGAGTAGGACTAGTCATGTTAATTATTGATTATCAACACACATCCAGGTACCAGAGACCTTACCCAACCATCTTTCCAACCACCCTGTGGCGTATACACAATAGCTCCGGTCACACACATAAAGAAACCGAGGCCAGGTGGGTTATGCAATCTACCAGAGTCATGCAGCCAGTAAATGGATGAGTTGGGATTTAGGCTGTCTTCCCAATCACACCTTGCCATCTCCAGCAAAGGGCGAGCGCAGGGTCTCGGTCCCAGCACAGGACCCAGATATATCAGGCATGTGAGCAGAACAGGAACCAACACAGAAGCCTCTTAGAAGAACTGAGACTCAGAAAAGGAAACGGAACACAGGAACAAGGCAGGAGGCCCTGCCATGTTGGAGCCAGAACCGTGTCTGAGCCCAGAATCCTGGCCGGAAGGGATCTGAGTCTCCGCTTCCTCAGACCAGACGTGACTCTAAGAGCTAAGGGCAGGGCTGAGCTGCAGGAAATAACCCGTGGGGCTGTCCTCTCCTGAGATGATGCAGGCTGGGTCTGGGTGGGCATGCTCCTTTCAGCTCCAGAGGCTGCAAAGGGAACCAGTATCAAGCCAAGCAGGCCCTCCACTGCCACAGGCAAGTGTTTAGAATGGGAGCTCATGGAACACAGAGAATCCGACTGAATAAACACCTGAAAATCATGGCCTTTGGTTTCTTTATTTGTCAAGTGAACTGGGCTGGACCAGATGTCTTCTGCAGGTACTGTGGGTTCTGTTCCTCATTTGGGGATTTCTCACCTCAGCAGCAGCATTTAAATCAGGGGTCTTATGATCTACACATAGGCTTCAGGACACTTGAAGCCCATAGAAGCCAAAGAATTGAGGGTTTCAGTGGGCATGAATGAGGGTGGGCATATTTTTGGAGAAGTCTAGAGCTTCCATCACATTCCCAAAGAGGTTCACAGGCCACCACAAAGGTTCAGAACAACTGATCCAAATGTACCTAAAAAGTCAGCTGAACCAGTAGAGGCTAGACAGTAGTGCTGAGTTAAGGCATCCAGCTCACCAACCAAGTGTGGCTAAAGAAATTCTGTATCTTTTACAGTCTAAGACCACCTGGAAAATGTGGTCACTAATGAAGCCAGAGAAAGTTTTTTGGGGAGGCAGGGTATCCTAACTTCACTACTTCAAAGGAGAGCAGTATGAATTTTATCACAATAGTTAGAAGCATCATCTTTAGACACTTGACAGGTTCACTGAATACCACTCACTTGGGAGATTTAGTGTCCAAAGGTCAGAGAGGAACAGGTGCCATTTCCTCTCCTTTTTTGCTCCTGGGCCATCCGCTCCACCTGGAGCTGGTTAGAAATGTAGGATCTGGGGGCTGCACTCCCCACCTGCTGGATCAGAATCTGCATTTAATGAAGGCCTCAGACCCCTGGTGATTCGTGTGCAACTTAAAGCTTCAGAAGCAATGCCGTACTTGTGTTGACAGAAACTCACGGGAGAAAAAAAATAAAGGATAGAAGAAAAGTGAAAACAGAATGAACGCATAAGAATGTGAGCAAATGGGCAGCCCTGGTGGCTCAGCGGTTTGGCGCAGCCTTCAGTCCAGGACATGATCCTGGAGACCCAGGATCGAGTCCCACGTCGGGCTCCTTGCATGGAGCCTGCTTCTCCCTCTGCCTGTGTCTCTGCCTCTCTCTCTCTCTCTGTGTTTCTCATGAATAAATAAATAAAATCTTAAAAAAAAAAAAAAAGAATGTGAGCAAATGTCCAGGAAGAGAACAAAAGCCAAAAGTTAGCTCTTAGAAAAAATAATGAGGGGTGGCCTGCTGGCTCCATTGGTAGAGCAAGTGACTCTTGATCTTGGGGTTGTGAGTTTGAGCCTCATGTTGGGTGTAGAGATTACTGAAAAATAGAATCTTAAAGAAAAAAGAATTGAAATTCTTTTTTTTTTTTTAAGATTTTATTCATTTATTCATGAGAGACACAAAGAGAGAGGCAGAGATACAGACAGAGTGAGAAGCAGGCTCCCTGCAAGGATCCCGGGACTCCAGGATCACGCCCTGGGCTGAAGGCAGACGCTTAACCGCTGAGTCACCCAGGCATCCCAAGAACTGAAGTTCTAAACCATGGGCACAAGTAATTTCAAAAT
This sequence comes from Canis lupus baileyi, assembly GCF_048164855.1. Lineage (NCBI taxonomy): Eukaryota > Metazoa > Chordata > Mammalia > Carnivora > Canidae > Canis > Canis lupus. The sequence continues at coordinate 61,555,236 of NC_132844.1, read as the reverse complement.
GAATTGGAAAAGTCAGAAAAGAAATACAACCCAATAAATGAGACACTGATACACTCCTTAAGGATTTCAGGCAATCTTAAGCTAATAAACGAAAAGGGTAAGATGATGCCAAAAAATGTATAAGATATCCAAGTTAAAGCAAAAGGAAAGACAAGTAGACAGATCAGGAACCAATAATGGGTCACAAAAAGGCAGAAACAACCAAGGAAAAAGCGCCTGTGCTCAATGGCTTCGTTGGAAAATCTTTCCGCAATGTGTAAACATTTTTTAACATTCAAGTAAACAGCTAAAGCATTCATACTTTCCTTTTGACAAATTAAAGCATGCAACTTAAAGCTGACTTAAAGTCCTTTCAAAGAGGACTCCAGTCCTCAGCGCGCACCTGACAGGAGCCGGGTGCACATGCCTCGGGCCTGTTTTATTTATTTATTTATTTATTTATTTATTTACTTACTTATTTATTTATTTAAGATTTTATTTGGGGAATCCCTGGGTGGCTCAGTGGTTTAGCACCTGCCTTTGGTCCAGGGTGTGATCCTGGAGTACCAGGATCGAGTCCCGCGTTGGGCTCCCTGCATGGAGCCTGCTTCTCCCTCTGCCTCTCTCTCTCTCTCTGTGTCTCTCAAGAATAAATAAATAAAATATTTTTTAAAAAATAAAAAATAAATATATATAAATATATATTTATATAATAATTTATATTATTTAGCATAAATAATATAATATTGTATAAATAATATAAATAATAAATATAATAGTTTATATTATTTATATAATAAATATATATATATATACATATATATATATCAACCTGCAACTTGCTCTTGGCACTCAATATTACATTTCTGAGGTCTACTCTTATCACAAGATTGATTATCAACCTCATCTATTCCAAATAACCACTCCTGTGGTGTTTTTCCAACTTTCTGGACTGAGTTCCACAGTACGAAATCTACTTTACATTGTGACTCAGTTCACAGTTGGTGAACATGCAAAATTGAAACAACAGTCTCACCAAATATTGGCTGTCACTGTGTACAAGGCTCTCCTGATTCTCCCCAGTTTCGAGCTGCCTCACAACCCACTACGTTGATTTACTGGCCTCCCTCGGGGTCTGAACAGCCCAAGTTTTATTAAGCTGTCGCTAAATACATAAATACTTATTTATCCATCTTACTTATGGACGTTCACCTTGCTGTCTCCAGTCTCCCACTACTACAATATTCCATGAACACTGCACATGTATGTGAATGTCTCTCTGGAGCAGATGCCTAGGAATGAAGCCATTGGGTCCTGAGTTGAGTGTAGGCATTTATAATTTAGATAAACACTGCAGGGGATCCCTGGGTGGCGCAGCGGTTTGGCGCCCGCCTTTGGCCCAGGGCGCGATTCTGGAGACCTGGGATCGAATCCCACGTCGGGCTCTCAGTGCATGGAGCCTGCTTCTCCCTCTGCCTATGTCTCTGCCTCTCTCTCTCTCTCTCTGTGACTATCATAAATAAATAAAAAAATTAAAAAAAAACTTTTAGATAAACACTGCAAATTGCCTTCCAAAGCCATTGTATCCATTTGCTCCCACCAAGGATGTACTAACGTACCTTTCCTTTCACACCCTCACAAACTCAATATATTCTCAAACGCTCTCATCTTTCCCAATCTGATAGACTGAAAATGTCATTTTACCGTAGTTCTGATCTGCATGTTTTATTGGAAAAATTTGTGCATTAAGAGTCACTTACTCTTCTTTTCCTATAAATTTCTGTTCCTGTCCTTGCCCATTCAATTAAGTCGGCAATCCTTCTTTATTTCTAAGAGCTCTTCGTATATTAAGAAAATTAGCTCTTTTTATCATATATCTTGCAAATATTGTTCTCTCAGAGAACTATCACCTACCCTTTTTTTTTTTTTTTTGAGATTCATTTTATTTGAGAGAGAGAGAGAGCACATGTGAGGGGAGGGGCAGAGGGAGAGAATCTTCAAGCAGACTTCCTGCTGAGGGTGGAGACAAATAAGGGGGCTCAGTCCCACAACCCATGAAGAAATCATGACCTGACCTGAAACCAGGAGGCAGATGCTCAACTGACTGGGCCACTCAGGGGCCCCACCTAACTTCTGACTTTTATGATGGTCTCCTCATTCTAAAATTCTCATTTTCCTGTTGTCAGCTTTATCAATTTTACATGTCGTCTGGGATTCATGTAAAACTTAAGGAAGGTCTCTCTACTCCAAGTCTGTAGAAAGATTATTTTAGTGCTTTTATACTTTCATTCTTTATTTAAATCTTTCACCTATCTTTGACAGACTTATCTTGATCTAAGGCAAAACGTAGGGATCCTACTTTCTGCACCTCCCCCTGCCATAGACGGTTATCTAGTCGTGAAGATATTATCTTTCCCCTCTAAACCTGAAGTGCTGCCTTTATCACAAATCACACCCCTATTTATCTTGGGGCTTTCTACTCTGTCCCATCATCTGTTCAGTTTAGTTAGTACCAGGTTATCTTAATTATTGCAGCTTTGAAAATGTCTAATATCTGTTACAGCTAGATCCTTCTCTTTTTCCTTGTCATATTTTCATGCAGGTTAATTTTTTATGAAATTAGAATCAGATTTCATACTACCAAAATAATCCTACTGGTAATTTTTATTGTGATCACCTTTTAAATATATAGAAGTAATTTTTTTTAACACTAACTCTTTCTAGCCAGGATTATGTTATCTGTCTGTGTATTTTATGTCCCTGTATAGCATTGAAATTACATATAGATATAATTTTTGAAGCTTATAACAAGATAGCTTATCTCTTTTGTTGCTTACATAAATGGAATATTTGCTTCCATATTTTCTGGTTGAGACATTGTTTATATGGGATAGCTACCGATTTTTGTGCATAAACTATGCACTCAACTACCTTAACAAATTCTGTTTCTTAGTCTTACCCACTTCTCGTAGTTTTTATACCTCATATTTCTCTCTCCTATCTAATTATATCAGCTTATCCTTGCAAAACAAGGTTATATAATTATGATGTTTAATCATGATTTTATTGGGAATGCATCTACTACCCACCATGTCAATGCTAAGCAAAATTTGGCTACCAGCTTGACAAAGATATATTTTCTCGTGATCAGGAGATATTTAATTATTCCTACATTATGAGTTTTTATTAGAAAGAGATGCTTAATTTTTCATAAACCTTTTCAGCATCTTAGACCCTTGAATACTGTGAATTTTATTAATAGAAATCCTAAAATTAACCTATCCTTGCATTCCTGTTCTGAAACCCACAGGCCTATGCAGTTCTTTCAGTGAGCTGCTTAGATTGTTTGCTAATTGGTATTTGAATTTTGCACTGATAATTCAAAACTGAGATCCCTTGGTAGTTGCGTGTCAATATATTGTTCTTTCGCCACATTTCATTACACAAGGTTCACAAGAAGAATGTAAGCATTCCTTCTCTCATTGCTGTAGAACTTAAATGGTATTAGAATCACCTTCACCTTCAATATTTGAAAAACTTCACCTGTGAAACCCATCTGGTCTATGACTATTTTAAGGAACAGCTCTTTGATAACTTTCTCAATTTCTTCTATGGTAAGTGAGCTGTTTAAATTTTATTCTGTTCTGGTTTCAGTTTGGAGTGAGAGTGTGTGTGTGTGTGTGTGTGTGTGTGTGTATGTGTGTTAAGAATACATACGCTCATATTCCATAAACTATTTCTAAACACAGAAAAAGGTCCTACCAGCATCCCTGTAAGAAGGAAATATAGCCTCCACCCCAAACCTTATCAGGACAACACCCAAGTGACCTGGTTCCTATTACTTGCACCTGTCTTCCTCGCCCCTCCTTAGCACACCATCATTCCTCACTGCCAGACTCATGCGAAAAAAGACAGGTTTGCAATAAACCAGAAACATGACAGCACTCATTCTCTACCTCCAGTACCATCAGGGAAGGACTGTAGACAAGGGGCCCAATTCTTACCTCCCCTCAGTGGAGTCCCTTCCAATCCCTTCTAGGCTTCTTTTCAGAGCCTTCACCAATCCCTACCCCATCTGTGAAGGCAGCAGCCCAGCTTACCCACCCATACTAAATCCTCAGCCTCCTGATGGACAGCATCAAGGAACCCACAGGTATTCATTCATCAGGCACCTGCCAGATGTCTGGGACACCTGGCATACAAGGATCCTGCACTCTAATAAAAGTATGTTATCTGAGTCAGGGGTTAAGGCCAGCCCCACAAGTAACAACAAAGCCTCCATAAGCAGCCCCAAAATAACCAAGTCCAAAATAGTGCAGCAGAGCAAACCAAGAGTGCAGAGAACAGAGAAATCACTAGACTACCAGGAAGGCTATGGAAAGACACTTCAAAAAGGGGCCCAAAGCCAGGCTCAAGGAGGATCAGCCCAGTGCACCTGATGGTATATGATGAGAGGCTGCCTGGCTAGGGAAAGGGGCAGATGTGTAGGCCCCTTGGTGGGGCCCATGGTGTAGGAACCCCAGCAAGAGGTTTGGTTATGTCACTGCAGGCAATGGAGGTACCACGGGCTCCTGTGCAGGGGAGTAACAGGAAGAAAGTGGTGTTTGGGTCATCCCTCCCACATTCTGTGATGCCAGACTTGCATTCAAAGAAATGACTAGCTGTGCCAAGAACTTGGTGAGCTGAGGGGGGTAGGGGCACAGGAGGTGTAAACCACAACCCTGTGCTGATGCCACAAGTGACAATGGACACAGACACACAAATCCAGGTTCTAATTAAAGACACCAGGCTAATCATACTGAGGTGCTAGGGTTTAAAGAGTTTATTACACTACACAATAAAAACCACATTGCCACAAATCTCTAATCTCGAGGGGCGTCTGTGCAAGCCCAGTGCCTCCCAAATGTTAAAGTACACCCAGACCACTGAGAACCTGGTTAAAAATGCAGACCCTGACTCTGTAAGTGTGGTTTCTCCATTTAAATCTAAGGAGCTCCCCAGGGATCCTAGACACCACTGATCCAGGGACCATGCCTTGAGGAGCAAGGGAATAGGTGAAACTGAGGTTCCCAGGCAGCAAGTCATGGGCATTAACCACAGGTGGAGAGAAAGCTGAGAGTCACCTGGGGTCTACGGCAGAGCACCCAAACAAACTAATTCATTTTCTTTTTGAAAAATTCATCTTAAAAAAAAAAAGGAAACAAGAAAAAGAAAAATTCACCATGAGGGTTCAGTGCCGGGCAAGGCTTCCTCAAAGCCATTAGTAAATGGAAACTACCCCCCATTTCACAACTACCACCTAATTACTCTCCCTGTAACCTTCCACAGCAGCCCTAAGCCAGCTCTTTCAAGTGCTGATGCCACTAATCAAGTCATAAAGCCTTAAAGCTCATATTATTAGCCTTGATAACAGAGAGTAAAACAAACTGTGACAATTGCCTTTCCTCCCAGCTGAGGCCAACAGTCAGGCTAACGGACTACATTTGCATTACATCCCAGGTCAAGGAAAAACCATCTAACCACTGAGAATCTCCTATTCCAGATGGGCCATGTAAGAGAAATTTATCAGCTCTCTTACAATCCTCTGAGAAGATTCTGGAAACAGATCACAATCCACCACGATTTTAGCGATTTCTTTACTGTCCCCATCTCCTTGGGTAATTTGGAAGCCTGGAAGAAGGTACTGCTACACCCCAACTCTCCCGTTGCATCCCCTCCCCTGAGGTCACCTACTTAGGCACCAAGTGACCCACTTCAAAGCAATCCCATCACAAACTCCAGAGCTCCTTGACACAGCTCAATTCTTAAATCAGATGGCCTGGGTTTCAAGATGCATGGCTGTATCACTTGGAGATGAGGTAACTGGTCGATCAACAGAGCAACAATAACAGAAACTGTTCAAGGTAGACCTGGACCCTACCTCCATCTGACCCACAAAATACACACACACACACACACACACACACACACACACACACACCAGTTCAATGAACCAGACATTTAAAGTATATAGAATCCCCTACTCAGCACTATGGGGATTCAGAAAACAAAAAGCTCTGAACTTGAGTTGGTCAAAGAGGAGATATAGTTCTCCATGGTCATGTAGCAACTGTACTTTAAGTTCCCCGATGGCTGGCACCTACCAAGCTGGAGAGTTTCCTATACTTGTGGCCTAAAGTCTACAGAAGATGGTTAATGACAGCTCCGTGAAGACTACCCATTGACTCTAGAAGAAAATAAGCCTGAGGACTTGTTCTGCTCTGCTGTAGTACTCTCGACAGGAGTTGAGTTGATTAAGCAATACGTGAGCAAGAAGCATTAATATCCTCCAATGGCCATTAGCAAGTGACTCACCAAAGATTACAGAGTTTTAAAGCTGGAAGCAGAACCTGGGTCTCTCAATTTCCAGATCAAAGTTCTTTCAACTAAATCCCACTCTTCTCACCTCTGCTTTGAAATTCTCCCACAAAATCAGAATTTGAAGTTCACCGCTTCTTTGCTTATTATTCCCCCCAACCTCAACCAACCTTTAGACCCCTTTTCTCTTGGGGAAGCAACGTAATTTAACCTATCTGAAAGCTGGTCCCATTCTGCCCTCCATGGGATGGGTAGAGGGCAAAGCAAAGTCATATCCCCTCTTCAGGACTTAGTTTTTTTTCTCTTCTGTAAAATGAGGAGGTTAGTGGAGATGACTTCTAGTATCTTTTCCAGCTTTAAATAAAATCAGTGGAAGCTTCACTTTGCAGTCAGGAGGGAACAGGGGCTTTCCCCAAGCCATAGTCCCTGCGTCATCCTATTTTGTGCAGGGAGGATGGGCTGGTATAGCCAACTGACAAGAAGCTGCAGTTCACAGGGCACCCAGGTGGCTCTGCAGTTGAGCGTCTACCTTTGACTCAGGTCATGATCCCAGGGTCCTGGGATCGAGTCCCACATCGGGCTCGCTGCAGGGAGCCTGCTTCTCCCTCTGCCTAGGTCTCTGCCTTTCCCTGTGTCTCTCATGAATAAATACATAAATCTTTAAAAGAAGAAGAAGCTGCAGTTCACAAAAAAATCTGTCCATCAGTCCTCTCCCACGGTCCACACAGAGCTTCTCCAGGCCACATTAGAGGAGGAATGGCCTGCTGCCAGTTATCTTCACAAACTTGCCAGGAAGAATTCTTAAAGTTTTTGTTGCATTGCAGTATTATTTTCTTTTTAATGACTTTTTTAAATTATAAAGTTGACGTGTGCTTGTTACACAAAACCAGAAAACATTTTACGTTTCCTAACTTTCTAAAATCATAAAATAAATGTACATTCATTACAGAAAACTTGTTAAAAGAAAATCCCACCTGTAAACAAGTCTATACCTATGTTAATTAACTAAGTCACATTCCAATTAAAAATCAAAGAAACTCAAGAGTTAGAACTGGCCTTAGAGAGGTACAGGTTGCATTCTGGGCTACACCATATAATGTTGGAGGAATAATCAGGGATCCATAGTAATTACCCAATCCAATCCCCATATCTCCACTGTCCCCGTCAGGTGCCATCCAGTCTCTGCTCAAATACTTCCCACTTTCCAGCTTTTTTTCCAAGCTTTGGGAAAGCTCCATCAATGCTTCTTCCTGCAGTAGTCATTACATGCGCAGGCTTATAAAAGGCCACAAGTTTGGGCACCCGGGTGGCTCAGCGGTTTAGCGCTGCCTTCAGCCCAGGGTGTGGTCCTGGAGAACTGGTATCAAGTTGGGCTCCCTGCATGGAGCCTGCTTCTCCCTCTGCCTGTGTCTCTGCCTCTTTAAATAAATAAATAAATAAATAAATAAATAAATAAATAAATAAATAAATAAATAAATAAATATTTTTTAAAAAGACAATAAGAAAATAAGAAAATAAAATAACTCTTAAAAAAAAAAAAAAAGGCTGGAAGTTTAGTTCAATTCCAGACTCTGCCTCTTATATACTACAGGACTCTAGGAAAGTCTGAACTTTAGTTTGTCATCTTTAAGATGAGAATGGTAATATCTGCTTGAAAAAGTTATCCTGAGGGGTGCCTGGGTAGCTCAGTGGGTTAAGCATCTGCCTTCGGCTCCAGTCACGACCCCAGGACCCTGGGATGGAGCCCCATGTGGCACTCCCTGTTCAGCAGAGAGTCTGCTTCTCCCTCTCCCTCTGCCCCTCTCCCTGTTTGTGCTCTCACTCTCTCTTAAATAAATAAAATCTTTATTTTGAAAAGTTGTCCAGAGACTTAAGTGAGAAAATGTACATAAAGCACTTAGCAAAGTGCCTAGTACAGTGTGAGTGCTCAATAAACAGGAAGGACTATTATTAAATTGTAGATTGTAACAAAGGTTTTCAAACTTTCTCTACTTACCCATAAAGAAATCACGCTTTCTATCATGACTCAGTATATAAAGTATCTATATATCATACAAATATATAAAACTGTACAAATATTTTTAAGAAACAACACTGACCCATACACATCTGATCCACTGAAAATTTGTCTTCCTGTTCTAATCTTTCCTTTCTATTCTATTTCATCTTTGTGAATTGCTAGTCTTCATCACTGAATCAATAGGACAACCCACTAATGGACTGCAGATGGCAGTTTGAAAAATCCGACTTCTACTAAGACCAAATATCTCCTTCTGAGCTTCCACCACTATCTAGCTTTACTTTCTGGAACCACACAGAACAACTCTGCTCCACCTGTTCACCTTTCGGGCACCTGAAGTACTTACTCCCTATTCTCTTCACTGTTCACTGTAGTGGTCTGGCTTCCCCATCCCCCTTTATACACATCGCCTCCTCTGGACTCCTTCTTTCCTCTGCAAGCTTTCCCCTTTAATCCCTCCTGCCCAGGAGGGACATGCTCAGTTAGTAGGCGCCCTATGCCCCTGGTGGCTTCTATGTCACCTCAGGTCAGGCAGCCTGATGGGAGCATCCTTGCAAACCTTCCCACCAGATGAGCTATTCATCCCCAAAGGAACACATCTTGGGTTTCTCCCTGCCCATCCCCAAGTCCTCCCTGGTACTTTCATACAAAATGGGGCTCCCTCGACCTCCTCCTCTCTCCCGGCACAGATGAGATGAAGATGCCTCAAGGCCCATCAATGAGAAAAGCGAAAGTGAGGAAGAGTTTCAATATGCATATGTGAGCCTGAATCTACAATCAGAAAGTGCTCCCTTCTTACTCATCTCTGAACTAGCTCTGCCAGCTAAACCTGGAACCGAACCGACAAGGCCTCATCACCCAGCCACATCTGTCCCTTCATTGTGAAGGGGGCCCTGCGACAAGGAATCTCACAGCTGGCTGCAAACACAGAGCTGAGATCCGCCAGCACCACTTGCGCAGGCAGGAAACGGCAGATATCACATATAGCCACAGTTTCCCATATCCTATCTGCATTTGTGGTCATCAAAAAAAGGCAATCATGGTAATAAAAATAAATGCACCCGTGTCGACTACTCCGATAGGTAATGTTTTGTAATTTGGGTTTAAAAAAATTTTTTTTTAAGTTTCCAAAGCAATAACCCAAAAAAAGGCTCCTATGCTTTCAAACAGTAAGCTCCCCCCCTCCTCACTGCACTTCAGTGAGTGATTGGCAAACACATTAAAGAGAGCTTCCCCTCTCTCCAAGAAACCTTCGGGAAACTCCACCACCCCTCCATCTATTATTTTATCAGATACATCTGCATCCCAAAACAACGTATTTTAAAGTTTTGTTGACTTATAAAATTTATTCAAAAGGTATTATGTTGTAGGGGCTGTTCAGGGTCTCCTTTTAATTCCAACCTCAGATTACTAAGATTCACTCCTATCACGTTGATGCTGCATACTTATGTCACTACTGCAGAAGGACCATCATGTGACTACAGACTCATTCTCCAGCTGATGAGCTTTTAAGTTTCCAGTTTTTTGCTCATATCAACAGAGCTCCTAGGAACATTCTTTTTTTTTAGTATTATTTAATTATTTAAATTCAATTAATTAACATGCAGTGCATTATTAGTTTCAGAGGCAGAAGTCAGTGATTCACCAATCTTGTATAGCACCCAATGCTCATCTCATCACATGCCCTCTTTAATCCCCATCACCCAGTTACCCCATCCTCCCACCCCGCTCCCCTCCAGCAACCCTCAGTTTGTTTCCTATGATTGAGAGTCTCTTCTGGTGGGTCTCCTGTTCTGATTTCCAAGGAACACTCTAGATACACATCTCCCCATGCCCCTGTGAATGAGTTTCTCATGATTCTGTATACCTGGGAGTAGATATGCCCAGGCACATAGTATGCACACACAACTGTACAAGACAATACCAAACTATTTTTCCAAAAATGGTTGCCTCAGTTCATGCTCCTACCAGCAGTGCATCAGGCCACTGGGCTCTATATTCTCCCCGATGCGTGCTTACTACTACACAGCTGCTTCCTGTTTGATGATCCAATGGGGGTAAAATGGAATCTCATTGTGAGTTGTATTCCCTGATTACTAATGAAATTAAGCTTCTTGTAAAAAGAGAGAAAAGATCCCTTTCCAACCTAAAGCCCTGTACTTTTCTTTCACTGCTCTTAATACAGTCTATAATTAAACATTTGTAGGATTATTTGATTAAAGCCCATCGCCATGCCTGCTTTCCTCACCACTGCATGCTGTACAACAAAGTCGGGCCTCTGTGTATGTGTCGGATGAATGAATGAATGCATGAATAGCTGAGTAAATGAGACGATCCAGTTATTCGTCAGGCTCAACTTGATTTTATTAAAACCCGGGGCTCGGGCAGCCCCGGTGGCCCAGCAGTTTGGCACCGCCTTCGGCCTGGGGTGTGATCCTGAAGACCCGGGATCGAGTCCCACGTCGGGCTCTCTGCATGGAGCCTGCTTCTCTCTCTCTCCCTCTGCCTGTGTCTCTGCCTCTCTGTCATGAATAAATAAATAAAATCTTAAAAAAAAAAAAAAAAAAAACAAGCCCTGGGCTCATGAGTCTGGGTCTGACCTCCCCAGCTGAGTTATCAAGCAGGTGGGGGTAGCAGTGATGAGATGGTAGGGAAGAGAGGGGAAGTCCAGTCTCAGTCCAGGGTAATTCCTGGAGCCTCCTCAATTAATGGTAACAGTAAAATAACAACTACTGCTGTGAATCGCAGACCTAACCTGGGCCACTTGCTTCACACCAAACAATAATAGGGATCATTTTACACAGCTGCTTACAAACCAAGAACTGTGTTACATGCTTACTGCGGGCTCATCTGATCCTCACTATCTCTAGGGAATGGATATTACTATTTCTTCTAAAGATTTATTTATTTTAGAGAGAGCCCATGGGCGGTGGGAGGGGGAGAGGGAGAGAGAGAGAATCACAAGTAATCTCTCCACTGGGCCAGGAGTCTGATGTGGGGTTTGATCTCCCAAACCTGAGATCCTGACCTGAGCCAAAACCAAGAATCAGATCCTCAACCGACTGAGCCACCCAGGCGCCCCGCTATGGAATGGATATTATAGCCCCATTTTATACCGAAGAAAACAGAGGCTCAGAGAGGCTAAGAAGTGCCCAGCCACAGGACGTAAGTGGCAAAGTCTAAAGTCAGAAGCAAATCAAGGTCAGTCTGGCCCCAGAACCCATGCCCTTTCCACACACCTGCCACCAACCCTGCCCCTTGTACTTTTTATCTTCTCTGCAGGGGATTGCTTTTCCTCCCCACCTGCCCCCACAAAACTCTACATATTCCAACCAAGCACAGCTCACAAATGCTTTCCCTGCAGTGGGGAGAGCAGTGCTTGAGTAAAAGATCATCCCACTCTTTGTCATTTAAATGTTTACCCTGACAACACACTTACCTGTCTGGTCCCTGGCTAAGAGGTGCTGAGTGTCACCTAGCAGGGTGGCATGAGGACATCAGCCACATCCCACACTCCCACGGTTCCCCCAAGTCACCACTTCTCACCAGTGGAGGTTCTGCAGAAACCAGATGCTTTTCAACTTTGAAAGGGTTTTCACTGCAACTGGACATGCCTTAACTCAGCAAGAAATACTATGTAGCCACTACAATTATACAATCCAGGCCAATGCATAGAAATATGCATGTGAAATTATGTTCAGTGAAAAAAAAAACCCAGCAATTCAAAAATAGTATCTACTCGCCAAATTAAGTACACACAGTACCCTCAGACAGAGAAGGTAATATAAATAGAACTGCCTGTTCACTAGGACCTTTCTTCAGTAAAGTTACTTAGGTTTCCTTGGCCCCCCAAAAGCTACTTGTCAACTATTTATAACAGGTGTGGTTTCAAAGCAATGCTACTAACAGTAGCAAAGAATTATCCCCAGCAAAAATGAAAGCTCCCCGAGGGTCATGATCATGTCTGTTTTGTTCATGGTGCTAACTTTAATAAAGAGGTGGAAGGGGTCAGACCAGGGGTCCATGCTGGCCTGCTGCCAAATCCCACCACCTGGTTTCGTAAATAAAGTTTGATTGGAACACATCCATGCATCCAATTACATGTTGTCTATGGCTGCTTTTATGCTACAGCGGCAGGACTGAGTTCTTAGTACGGAGGATAGAGATATGGCCCCCAAAGCTAAATATATTTATTCTCTGGCCTTCTATGGAAAGTTTGCCTAGACTGGTATCTGCACATCGTTAGGATTCAATAATACTTACTGAATTAATTATTTCAAATAAGCCCAAATCAAGCTAATAGATAAGAACAAAAACCATCTATTTACCCAGGACACATAATAACAAATGGGAAATGCACTCTTATATTTACATCAAAATGGGACTCTTGACACCCTCGGTAGGAGGTATATGCCTTGAGCAGTTTCTTCCACAATGGAGATGAATTACACCATATCATGTTGACCACAGAGCTATAGGGAGAGACAGCTGGTAAGGGCTTGGCAGGCCATCTGAGGCCAGGAGTAGGAGTCAAGTCTGGGTAACTAGTCAAGATGCTGTAATAATCCCCACGTGGGGCTCAAAGCAGGATTTTTGGCCTCCTTAGTCTCATATTCTAAACAACTAAACTACAGGCCCTGAGCCACCTCGGGTGAAATCATTTCATTTATTTCCTATGTAACTTCTGGTCGGGACAATGCATCAGTAAACAACAGTAGGCTCAATTATTTTCCCTTTAATTTATCAGTACATCTGCATTATAATGCAACCGCGTATTTTTAGTTCTGCAGACTTGATTATTCAGAGGCTGATCATTCGGCTGGTGGCTTTTTGAAGCTCATTTATGGCCCCAGTACAGAAGACAGGAGAAAGGAAATGAAAGGAGGTGAAACTCACATCAGTTGGTGTTGCTACTTTATTAGCAGATGAAATGCCAAGATTGGGGTGGAGGGGGTAGTAGACGGTGAAACCCCAGGTCTGCAGAGCCGAAGCTCTCCCCAGGCCTCCTTTATCAGATCTCCACATCTCACATCACTGCATGCAGACAGCCTATTGATAATTGTGTTATACTGGCCTATCCCTAGGACGACCCAAGAATATTATAGCTGACCCTTGAGCAACATGGGTTTGAACTGTGCAGGTCCACTTATACACGGATTTTTTTCCAATAAATACGATACAGTACTATAAATGTACACTCTCTTCCTTATGGTTTTCTCAATAACCTCTTCTTTTCTCTAGCTTACTTGATCATAAGAAGACAGTATGCAATACATTTAACATTCAAAATGTGTGTTAACTGGGATCCCTGGGTGGCGCAGCGGTTTAGCGCCTGCCTTTGGCCCAGGGCGCGATCCTGGAGACCTAGGATCGAATCCCACGTCGGGCTCCCAGTGCATGGAGCCTGCTTCTCCCTCTGCCTATGTCTCTGCCTCTCTCTCTCTCTCTCTGTGTGTGACTATCCTAAATAAATAAAAGTTAAAAAAGAAAAAAAAATGTGTGTTAACTGTTGATGTTCTTGGCAAGTCTTCCTGTCAACAGTAGACGATTAGCAGGCAAGTTTTTGGGGAGTCGAGAGTTATACACAGATTTTCAATTGCCCCTAAACACCTCCCCACACACACAGTGTTCAAGAGTCAACTGTACTCTCTAAGCTCCCTTCCTTTGTTCACAGGGAGGACACAAAAGTCAAAAGAAGAAGCTCTCTATGGAACAAAGCCTTGGCGTACTGAATTCAGATGGCAGGTCGGTCCTGCCCAAATAGCCACAGCATAGATTCCTTTAGGGAAATGTCTCCCATGGAATGCTGGGAGGAGTCTGAGCAGCTTCTCCATCCACCACACACCTTAATTACTCCCAACAGGTCTTCCCATTTCCCAGGAGCCCAAAGGAGAAGTTCAACACACTGGCTCTGAGCCACAGGGTTATACCCAAGCTTCCCCCCCCCCACCCCAGGGTCCCTCCTGCAGTAGAATGGGTAGTGAGTGACCAAAAGCCCAGGTCCATAGACCCTTCAAGCCTGTCTGTACCATAACCACTGCTGAACAAATGAACAAAATCCACTCATTATTTTAGGTGGAAACTAAAAGTCACACCCACGGAGGACCACACGTCTACTTTCTCCTTGCAACATAATTCCTCCAACTGAACCATACAGAGCACACCTCACTTCTTCTCCCCCTTTCATCCTGAGTACCGGTAACTAGAGAAACCCTTCGATGCAGGAAGGCAGTCTTCTCTTCACTGGCTGACAAACTCTCCAGTTGGCTGTACCCTGGGAGGTCTGGGAATCCTGGCTCACCTCGATCCGGTGGGCTTCAGGCCATCCTAAGTGAACCAACCACAGGAGACAGCCACGGCCGGGGGAAGTGGAAGGAAGTGCCCGCCACGGCCGCCTCCTCTCACTTTCCCTGGGGCCTTAGCTCTGTCAGATTCTGAAGCATAATGAGTTTTGTTTCATAACAGTCTTAAATGAACTGGAAGGGGGAAGGGGATGACAATGATAAAAATCTTAATTAAAAAAATTCCTACAAGCAAAGACTTTTCAGATCCTAAGATGTGATAAAAGTCTCTTGAGCTGGGGGCCCTACACAGCCCCCAAGGACCCAGCACTAGACATACAGTTCCTGGGTGCCTACTATGTGCCTGGCACTCTGCTGGGTGCTTAGAAGCAGCAGTGAAGAAACACAAAGATCCCTGGCTTCTTGGGACTCCTATTCTAGGAGGGAGGTGACAGTAAAGATAAAGAGCGAATCAACTATATGGAATGTTAATCGGTTAAAGTATTTTAAAAAGGAGCACCTGGACTGCTCAGCAGTTGAGTGTCTGCCTTCGACTCAGGTCTTGATCTGAGTCTTGATCCCAGAGATTGAGTCGTGCATCAGGTTCCCCCCAGGGAGCCTGCTTCTCCCTCTCCCTATGTCTGCTTCTCTCTGTGTGTCTCTCATGAATAAATAAATAAAATATTTTTTAAAATAATGTGTTAAAAATGAAAAAGAGCAAATAAAGGGGATGGAGAATTCAGGCAAAATGCATTAAGGGGGATGGGCAATTCAGGGTGTAGTGCTGAATACAGTGGAAAGTCTCAATGAGAAAGAGACATCTGGGTAAAGACTCAAAGGGGGAGGTGGTGAACAATGCAGATGGGTATCTAGGTTCTGGAAGAGCAATCCAAACAGTGAGGATGGCCTATGCAAAGGCCCTGGGTCTGCAAGAACATGCCAGGTATGTCCAGGGAATGGCTAAGAGACCTGGTGTGGCTGGAGCAGAGTGAGGAAAGTAGAGAACAGTAGAAGAAAGTGTCATAACAGCAACGTGGGGGAGGGAGCAGAGTGTCCCCAGACCACTGCAAGGACACTGACTTTCACTAAGGCAGGGGCCACTGAAGGGTTGTGAGCATAAGGGCCAAGTTCTCCTTCAGTTTCCTGCCACCTTAACATTCTTCCTCCATATCTCCTTTGGTACGACTTAATAAACATGCTCAAAGCCACCTCTCCCACAAAGCTCTCTCTGATGAACCACTGCAAGTCCCAAACCCAACAACCCTAAGGAAAGCAGGCACGCCCCAAACCTCCCTCTCCCCCAAATCCATATTAGACCCACAAGTGGAGATGAGCAGAAAAACGAGAGGGGAATGGGTATGAGGGAGACCCAACAGGCAGAGAGGAACAAGGAGATATAGGGGGAAAAGAACAGAAAGCTCCAAAGTGAGTCAGAAAGACAAATGTCAACGGGTTCTTTACTTTTCATCCACACCCTGCAGTTCCAAAGGTCCAAAGCACCAGCGCTTCATCTTCCCAATCTCTGCTGCCCTGTGGCCACCCTGATGCTCACATGGGCAGGCGAGCCCTTCCTACGGCTAACTACTCTTTATCCTGCCCTTAGGTGGAACAGGAGGAAGGGAGAGAAGAAGAGGATTACTTCACTCTTCCTGTCTAAACTGCAAAAGCAGAGGGCCAGCTAACATGAGCCAGTCAAACCAGAGGTGGCAGCAGAATTCCCTGTCATTAAATCCATACTAGGGATCCCTGACAGACTCCTGCGAGCCACCAGGCAGGCTTATTTGGTCAACCTATAAAGTGAGCTGCCACTGCACAGACCCAGTCCCAACAGCAACTACTGTCCCTGGCAACCGCCCCCCCACCACCACATTCACAGTCATCCCCCAGCAACCACACTGAGGGGTGGGGGGAGAAGGACAATTAAGAAAAGGCTAGGGAAGCCCTGGAATAAGCTAAAATGAGTAGAAAAGAAATAATAAGTTAGAACAATTAGCTCCAAGTGGTATGGAGTAGGTGCTGAAAGCACGGGCTCAGCTGTGTGACCTTGGACAAGTTACCTGTGTGACCTTGGGCAAGTCATCTACCTTCCTATGCCTCAGACTACTCATCTTTAAAATCATTATCATTATTATTAGTAACTCCATCCTAGGGCTCTTAGGAGAATTAAAATTAGTATTATAAAGCATATAAAAGAATGTCTGGCACATGGTAAGTGCTATAAGAATATTTTTAAAGAAATCAAAACACTTTTGGAACGCCTGGGTGGCTCAGCGTTGGGCGTCTGTCTGCCTTTGGCTCAGGGCGTGATCCTAGGATCCCGGGATCCTCTATGTGTGTCT
The DNA here is from genome assembly GCF_048164855.1 of Canis lupus baileyi. Lineage (NCBI taxonomy): Eukaryota > Metazoa > Chordata > Mammalia > Carnivora > Canidae > Canis > Canis lupus. Next base: position 61,538,260 of record NC_132844.1, on the reverse strand, counting down.
CTCATGAATAAATAAATAAAATCTTAAAAATATATACTTTATTTATTTATTCATGAGAGACACAGAGAGAGAGAGAGGCAGAGACACAGGCAGAGGGAGAAGCAAGCTCCCTGCAGGGAGCCTACATGGGACTTGATCCGGGGTCTCCAGGATCACGCCCTGGGCTGAAGGCGGCACTAAACCGCTGAGCAACCCGGGCTGCCCTAATAAATAAAATCTGAAAGAAAAGAAAAGAAAAGAAAAGAAAAGAAAAGAAAAGAAAAGAAAAGAAAAGAAAAGAAAAGAAAAGAAAAGAAAAGAAAAGAAAAGAAAAGAAAAGAAAAGAAAAGAAAAGAAAAGAAAGGAAGGAAGGAAGGAAGGAAGGAAGGAAGGAAGGAAGGAAGGAAGAAAGAAAAAGAAAGAAAAGGAAGGCTTTTCTCTGAACCATCTGAGATAGAAAAGCTCTATATTTTTGTACATGACATACACATGAAAACAATCACTACTGATTAATACTTTCAACTCTGATAATTCAAATTCCATACCTTCAAAATACAATAAAATGCTCTGGCACAAAGACATTTATTGCAGCATTATTTTTAAAAGTAAATTATGGGACATGACCTAAGCATACAACAGTAGAATGATTGAGTAGATTATAAAAGCCTTAAGAAATGGTTTTGTGCAGGTATTAAAAATCACCTAATAATTTTTTTAAGATTTATTTATTTATTTGAGAGAGTGTATGTGCCCGCGCAAGCGGGTGAGAGGGGTAGAGGGAGAGGGAGAATCCTGAAGCAGACTCCCTGCTGAGCAAGGAGCCCAATGTGGGACTCAATCCCAAGACCCTGAAATTGTGACCTGAGCTGAAATCAAGAATCAGCCACTTAACTGATTAAGCCACCCAGGCACCCCCCTCCTGCAATGAAAAAAATTTTAAAGACATAAAAAATACTTAAAATGTTAAGTGATAAAAGATAAAAAAAAATTATACTTCACTCAACTATCGCAACTGCTATTAAATTAACCCTCCTGTGTAGAACATGTATAAAAAGGTAGATAAAAAAATTAAAATAAAAATAAAAATTAAAAAATAAATAAATAAATAAAGGTAGATAAAATACGAAATAATAGTAATAACAATAATAATTGTTTGAAGGTATGGGAGTACAAAAAGCCATCTAGGACAAGAAGGACCATGCCCCTAGAAGAAAGGGAAACTTGGTGAGGTGTGTATCAGTAACTGACTTTCTCCTCAGGACATTTGCTGATCTAACAAACATTAAGGTAAAAAGTAGCAAGTTACAGCTTGCTGCAGCTTTCTCCCTGGACAAGGAAACAAAAGCTGGAGTTCAAGGCTTTAAAGATATCCCACATTTCACAGCAAAGATCTCAGGGAAAAGTGAACCACTTATAAGTGAACCCAATGTTCTGTGTCAATTTCCCCTCAAGTAATTTGCTGACACCTAAAACAAGTGTGTACAGGGCTAGGGCCTAAAAATCGAAGCAGAAACAAACTGTCAAAAAAACTGAAAAGCTAAGTAGAGATCTGGTAGTTTCACAGAGGTAGAGAAACAAATTGTGCCTATCAGAGCCATTCAAGGAAGCGGAACCCTAATACATTACCCCCTCTAAAAGCAAGGGCAGATCAGAAGTAGACTAGCCCTTCACAAAAATCAAGGTGATACAACATCCTGAGCCTCTCTGTTTTCCATCTGAAATGCATGGCATTCAAACAAAAATTACCAAGTGCATCAGGAAACAGGACCAAATCAAGAGAAAAATACAACCATTAAAAACCATCAAAAAATATATTTTTATAAATAAAACACTTACAAACAATAAAAAAACAAATTAAGAATTGACTAGATACGTTTGACAAAGAGTAAAGAGATGACTAAGGAAGTGTACAATCAGAAAAAATATTTATGATGAAGCATAAAAAATACAATAAATACAGAAATTACAAAAAAAAAATTTTAAAAGCCTCAAGGACATGCAGGATGCCACGAAAGAGTCTAACATATCCAAGACCAAGAAAAGGAGAGAAATAATTGAGCAAAAGCAGTATTTGAGGAAAACTCCTCCCAAATTTTCTAAGATGGACAAAAAAAATCAAGCCATGAATTCTAGAAGCTCTCCAAACTCCACGGGGCATACAAGGAGAACCACAATTATGCACAGTATAATGAAACTGCTTTAAAAAAAAAAAAAAGGTGGGCACCTCAGTGGCTGAGAGATTGAGCATTTGCCTTCGGTTCAGGCATGATCCTAGGGTCCTGGGATCAGAGTCCTGCATCAGGATCCCCACAGGGAGACTGCTTCTCCCACTGCCTATGTCTCTGTCTCTGTATCTTTCATGTCTCTCATGAAAAAATAAAATCTTTAAAAAAAGGTAAGAGAAAAAATACTACTTTCAAAAGAAACACAATAAAACTGAGAAATTACTTTTTAACAGAAATGAAAGAAGCCAGAAGACAATATAATGTTATCTTTAAAGGATTAAAAATAGGCAAGCTAGAATTCTATACCCAGTGAAAATATCCTCCAAATACAAAAGTCAAAGACATTTTCAGGCAAACAGAAATTGAGAGAATTTCATACTAGCAGACATTCTCCACATGCACACACACACATACACACAACTAACAGACATTCTTCAGAAAGAGGAAAATTAATCTGAGAGAAGAACACGAGCATGGTCATACAGGAAGAAATGAAGAACACTAAAAGAGTAAATATGTGGATTAATCTAAATTATTACTGACTTTTAAAAACAATGTCCTGTGGGGTTTCATATAGAAAAAGAATTAAAATCACAGGACCATAAAAGGCATAAAGGAGTTAAATGGAGTGTAAGTGTTGTAAGTAGCTTGAACCATCCAGGAAATGGTTAAAGGATTAATTTAGGGTCTGCTCTAAAAGGGAACAAACACCACAAAAAGCCTACCTACAACTATGAAAAGATATGTATGCTGAAAAAACTACTAGAAAGGGAATACATCATTTAAAAAAAAAAAACAAATTCTGTGTGCATGATGGAATGCTGACTGGTTTTCATTGTCTTTATACTTTTCAGCATTCTCAGTAGAACAACTTTTTTCTCAATACTTGTGTTCCTACAAACCTTGTGCACTATTATGCTCATGGGAGGTAAAAGTAGCCTTCATTTTCTTATAAAGTTTCAAAAAAGAACAAATTCCTTTAAAAAAAAAAAAAAAAGAACAAATTCCTAAAACATTGGACAGGAACCCCGTAATTCCACAGCCAATTATGAGCAACAATTACTTGTGTGAGTGAAGAATGCTGTTCACCTGTTGATACAAACCTGCTATCCAACCCATACTGTGCCCTGGGTCAAATCCATTGTGTGTGCTGAGAGAAAAGCACACTTATTAAAAGTGTGTGAAATTAATAAGTGTGAAGAAATTCTAACTCAGTTGAAAGAAGCATTTTAAAAATTTTTTTTAAATATGTATGTATGTATGTATTTTTATTTGACAGAGAGAGAGAGAGCACACACAGGGGGAGCTGCAGGCAGAGGGAGGGGAGAAGCAGATTTCCCACTGAGCAGAGAGCCAGACACAGGGCTCCATCCCAGAACCCTGAGATCATGACCTGGACTGGATCTCAGGACCCTGGGATCATGACCTGAGCTGAAGGCAGCTGCTTAACCCACCCTAGAGGGCAGGGAGCCACCCAAGAGCCCCTGAAAGAAGCACTTTTAATACTAATTCAGGTCATCTGCACAATCTTTCCACAATAGGAATCCAAAGATCTTGCTAAATTAATAAATAGTAGTTATCACACCAAGAGACGCCTGTACTCCACCTCACAGCAAGAAAAAATTAAGCCCCAGAGAAAAACTGTAGTATATGGTTTAAAGGGTAACCTAGGCTATACAAGTTACGACCATTTTTTGAAAAAGAATATTAGAACTGACGAAGTGAGGTTGGTACTCTCACACACTAGTAGTAAGAATGAAAATGAATTTTTTAAAATGTTTTGAAGAACAATTAGGAAATATTCCTGAGAACCTTAAAAACACCCACTGTCTTTGACATAGCTAATTCTCCTTTCCATGAATTTATCCTAAGAAAATTATCTGAGATGTGATCAAAGATTTATGCACAAGGATGTAGATCGAAGCAAGGATGTCAAAATAATAAACAAGCTAAGTTTCCAATAATAGGAATTAAATAAATTAAGGGACCCAGTCCCGGGTACACAGTAAGTACTCCATAAATATTTGTTGAACATAGAATCCATATGAGAATAGAGTAAAAAACTATTAAAAAAGTATCCAAAGAATATTTAACGAGCAAGATATTAACATTAAATCTCATTCAAAATTAGCCCTTTACTATTTTAAGGCATAAATATCTTAGCTAATGTCTATTGAGAACTTACTATGTGTCAGACACAGCCCCAGATGCTTTACAAGTGTCATCTCAGGGGCAGCCCAGGTGGCTCAGGCTGGCTTTAGCACAGCCTTTGGGCCAGGGTGTGATCCTGGAGTCCTGGGATCGAGTCTCACATCAGGCTCCCTGCATGGAGCTTGCTTCTCCCTCTGCCTGTGTCTCTGCCTCTCTCTCTCTCTCTCTGTATCTCTCATGAATAAATAAATAAAATCTTAAAAAAACAAAAGAAGTGTCATCTCATTACATCTCACCCAGCCCTGTTATTTCCATGCAGTGAAGGATCCTAGACCCAAACCCAGGCAGTCTAACTTCAGAACTTAAACTATTAATCACCAACTAACTAATTGCCAGCTGCCTAGAAAAAATACTGGAAGGAAATTATTAAAAAGTTAACAGGAAGAAATTAAAAAGCCAACTGTTATTTCCTTCCTTATACTTATCAATATTTTCCAAATTCTCTAATTGTCATGTACTATTTATAGTCTTCCTGTCCAAAATAAAAATTATGAACTTTCACTTATCATTTACACAGCATCAGTGAAAAAGCCTTAGGTCCAAAGGAGTTTTGAATCCCATGTCTTCTCCAGATCTTAAAAGCAGGAGAACATTGTGTAAATCTAAGCCATCACATTCTGACCATGAAAGGAAATGGGCCAAGAGTCTACTCAACAGACCAAGAAGTCCAGGATTTCCATTGCACAAATACAAGTCACTATCTGGCTGACAAGGTGCTGTTTTTTTTTTTTGTTGTTTTTGTTTTTGTTTTTGTTTTTTAAGATTTATTTATTTATTTATTTAGTCATGAGAGACACAGAGAGAAACAGAGAGGCTGAGACAGAGGCAGAGGGAGAAGTAAGCTCCACACAGGGAGCCTGATGTGAGACTCAACCCTGGGTCTCCAGGATCATGCCCTGGGCTGAAGGCAGACACTAAACCGCTGAGACACCCAGGGATCCCAAGGTGCTGATTTATACACATATTCTGGCATTAATCATCCCTCTGATCCCTCTGAGTAGATGTGACCATCTCAAGACAGGGAGGTTTAGGAAGGTGAAATGACTTTCCCAAGGTCATGCAGAGCACTCCAGCTCTGGTCAAAGGCCCAGACATCAACCATTCCCCTAAATCATGTCAAACAATTGAGGTGGACCTTAGAGCATGTCCAGGCCCCAATACGTCTGGAAATTAACAAGGAAGATTTGTGGGACACACACATACACACACACAAACATACACACCATGCCCAAAACCCAGAAATAGCACTGGGACTCAACCATCACAGCACTTCGCTCCTTCAGAAAACAATTATGTATATGGCTTTATATTTGTCAAAGCACTTGTGCATCCTTTCTCGCCTTGGATTCTTAAAATAAATCTTTTCAACCAGGAAAGCAAAGGTACTGAGAATAAGGGAAATGAGACTCTGAGAGTTACAGTGCTATTCAGGGGTACCCACTCCTCCAAGGGTCAGCATGGTGCCCCTTCCTCCATGTTACCCCAGCCACATTCTGAACTGAACTCAGGCCACACTGACAGGTAAGGCTAAATGAGGCAGGATGAGGAAGGGGGAGAAGCAGCTGCTTTTACAGTCACACAGGTCTGGGTTCCTGGGTTTGAATCCCTAGTCTGCAATATACTAACCATGAGACCTCGAGGAAGCCCATCCACCCCTTTGTACCCTCGGCTGCCTCCCCTGTATGATTAAGGATAACAGTGCCTTCTCTATCGAGTTGCCGTGAGGATTAAATGAGGTAATATATATAAAATGATGGCATGTGTCCGCACTTAGGAGGTAGCTGTTACCTATCCCAAAACACACAGGCTGAGGTTACCATGGCCAGAGCACACTACTTCACCTTCCCAAAGAAAATGACCCTCTTATGCTTCTCTCATTCTGCCATCCTGGGTCCTTTGACCCCCTCAAAGAGCCTAGGCTGATCTCCGTTACTTTCCAGTCTCCTTTGTAAAACTCTCCACAAACTTCTTAAATGTAGGCCCTCAGAAATGTCCTCAGAGGAGAATCCATCCTGGGCTGAAGATGACGCCAGGCTGGAACCCCAGCCTCTGTGCTCTGAGATTCTGATTTCTACAGTAGTACAGACATGGAACCCTACAAAGTAAAACATATCCTGATGAGAAATGAACAGGTGAGCGCAGGGGAGGGGAGGGGGTGGTGGGGGAGGGTGTGGGGAGGGAAGCCCATTCACAAAAGTAGAGAACAGCTGGGGGCCTCCAAAAGGAATGAGACTGAGGGACCCAGAAGAAGAGGAAGGGAATGCCTTCTGCAATTTCCCTTTGAAACCAACGAGAGCATCCAAAATGGTGACAAATGGAAACCCTGACTTGGAAAGATGGTGATGCTACTCTTTCACACTCACTGGCACAGCTTAAGAGTGCAGAACCTTACCTCCCTGCTCCTATACTTCTAATACTTTACTAACTGTGCTCTTGGCCTACAGGCTTAGCCCCTCCTGTCCACCCTCCATACCTCTGAGCAACCTTTGTAATACATAAATCTGACTCATCCCCATTTCCCACACACCTCTCCTCACTCCAAAGCTTTCCAAGACTACCCTATTGTCTATGGGGTCAAGGCCAAGCTTCATATCATGGTATCAAGTCCTCCCAGCCCAATCCCTTCTTACTTCTCCAGCCTCATCATCTGCAACTATCACCAAGAACTTCCTAGGTGCTGGGCCCTAGGCCAGGTGCTAGGGACACAGTGATAAACAAGATGTGGCACAAAAATGAACAAGATCTAGCCCACACCCTTTAGAAGTTGAAAGTCCTCTTGGACAGACACAGAAAGGGACCACTGCAATCCAGATGGACACTGGGATGGCCACCCACCCTGGGGTGCTCAGAAAAGGCCTCTGGAGGAAGTAGAAGTGAAGTGATCCAGATAAGGAACAAAGGAGAAAACATTCTGTGCAGAAGAAGCCACAGGGCAAAAAGTTCATGAGCAGTGCTACCCAACAACTTTCTGCACAAATGAAATGTTCTATATGTATGCTCTCCAATATGGTAGCCACCAGCCACATGTGGCTATTGAGTACTTGACATGTGGCTAGTGCAACTGGGGAACTGAACTTTTTATTTTAACTTTTAATTAACTTAAATTTAAATGGCCATGCATGGCTAATGGCTACCATATTGGACAGCACAGTTTTAGAGCATTAAACTGAAGGTGATGGAAAGTAAGATTAGATGGGTAAGCGGTTTGTTTTTTTGTTTTGTTGTTTTGTTTTGTTTTGTTTTGTTTTCCAGAGAGAGAGAGAGCGCGCTTCAGGCCATGGGTGAGAAGCAGAGGGACAGGGAATCTTAGGCAGGCTCCGCACTGAGCTCAACATGGGGCTCCATCTCATGACCCTGAGATCACAACCTGAGCAGAAATCAAGAGTTGGACATTCAATCAACTGAATCACCCGGCACTCCAAATGGGTAAGCTTTGAAGTGATGTTTCAGTAAAACCAAACTCTATTTTGCTTCCTATACTCACCATGCTACCTGCTAGTCCCTCCCCCCACTTGCCTACCTAGCAAGCCCCCACTGAACCCACACAACTCCACCCATAGAACACCTCTCTCTGAAGACTTCTCTTGCTGCTCCCCACAGCCTCTCCACTTAGTACTTCTGACAGGTGATCTTCTTCTAGGCAGGCACTACTGTGTACGAGATTTATGTGTTCCAATTGTCCCCACCAGACGCTGAGCTCCTTCTCTTACTTGTCCTGGTATGCCCAGCCACTGGTACAATCCCAGTGCCGGGCAAGCGCTCCAAAACGTCTGAGGAACAAGTTGCCAGCACTGACAAAGTCACCGTAGCCTGGCAGTTGGGCGAGGAGGGCACTCGCTCACTCTAACAAAGATGTGACCCACTAACTTTTATCTTGGTCAGAGAGACAGCTCTGTCCAGGGGCTTAGGAAAGGTTCTCATGAACATCCCGAGCACACTCCTCTTAACTGTCAATGGCAGGCCTTGTGGTAGCTCTATTTTGTCCAGGTTCCTAGAATCTAGACGTTTGCACAGGGAAAGTGTCTAGACAGTCTTTGGGGGGCTTGTCCTGGGTCTGGAGACCAGCTTGGTAACTTAGCACCTGCCTGTCCTTAAGCGAGGTGCTGAACTGCCCCAAGCCTCAGTGTCCCCAAGTGTGAAGCATCATATCTGCCTCTTAACAACTGCTGTAAGGCTGAAGTGACTACCACATCTGCACAGGGCCAGGCACACACAGTGAGCTCTCTGTAAACAGTGGCAACTACTCCTAGAGGGATCTGAAACCCTCATTTGGATACCCCACTGCATATGCAAATTCCTGAGCCCCTAAATAGCCTCTTGTCGGCGCTCTCCGGGATGCAAGGGATATAATCCAATCTCTGACTCACAATGTGTTGCCAAAATTCTCCCTGAGTTCCCAGGAGAAAATTTATTTTAATTCCCTCCAACTTTAAAAATTAAACAGTCTTTCCAGCATTTTGGGGTGGCAGGGGTGACAATGGAGACCATGAAATCCGACAAGCAGCTTTAAAAAAGGTTACAAACTGATCGGAGAAAGAAAGGAGAAGGCAGCCGAAGGGGGTGAGCAGGGGGGATGGAGACAATCCCCTGAGTTTCTGCTATTATTGAATACCCCAACTCTCAAAGCAGCCCGGCCGCCCCCTCCTCCACGTGAGCTAAGCTCTGTTAATGAGAAAGCGGAGCTCTGCCTACATTACCACAATAATGATTTCCCCGTTGCATTTTTACATGCCTGCCGCTTTATCATAGCAGAAGTAGACATATATTTTCAATAAATCCCTTCCCTCCTTCCTCCTCCCCAACTCTGGCTCGCCCAGTAAAATGTTGTTCCCTCCGCGCCCTCCCCCAACGCAATCCCAACCCCGGAGCACAATGAGTTCCACTAATCAAAACAGAAAGAAAAAGAAAAATGGAAAAATCACAGCTGCTGAAAAACAGCATTCGCTACAAGTCAGAGCCCTCCACATTTTTTCTGCACGCAGCATTTACTTCTTCAAGGACACATCACCCCCGCCCCATCGGAAATCTTAATGTAGAGTTGCTCAAAGGGGGGGGGGGGTAAAGAAATCTAATATTCACTCTCTTTCCTATTTTGACTAAGCCAGCACAGACAGAAATATAGATAAGGCCTCGAATAACTGATTTAACAAAATGTCACTTATTACAAGGGATGGGGGATGGGGCTGCACTTGAATTTGAGAGCTCAGTTAAACCACCCCAGCTAAAGGCTGCCAGGCCAGGAGAGAGGCAAGGGGGAAAGAAACATTCTCTAGCCTGGTCCCCTTCAGTGGCTGCAAGAGCTGACCCTGATGGCAGAGAGGCCTGGATTTCTCCCTCCAATGAGAACCAAGGTGGGGGGGGAGGGGGAGGAGGCAGTAGAACTAGAGGGAAAACAAAAACCAAAAAACCCCAGTCGATTCTTAAATATATAAGCATTTATGTTGCAGTAAGTGGTGCCAGGTTCAAAACAAGTGATGACCCAGTTCTGCCCTCCCCAGGACAGTGTACAAGGGGTGCAAGACACACTGGTGGTTCCGTATGACAACAGCATCCCGGGAGCCATGGGCAGTGGGAGCCCAAGGGATTCCCATAGCCCACACCACAGCTCTGGCCCACGACCAGGCACACAGAGCCCTCAAGAAAGAGTTAAGGAATGAGTGTATGCACAGTGAAATTGTTTGAATTCCAATACCAATTTCTAAAGAAGCTCAGACTCTTCAAAAGAAGAGAGGCCTCTAAATGTCCTCACCTACTGTGGCTCCCCAGAAAACCCCCTCAGCTCACATGTGTTCACCCAATTAAGAAAGAAAAGTGAACAAGCCCCAGTACTCGAGAATCAGCCTCATTACTGGTATCCTTGAGTTGAATTTTAAGGGAGTCTGGTATCTCCCATTGTGATGACATCAGAGGGCACTCAAATGACACCCCTATTAAAACTCCTGTGCATCAACTTCAATGTTTTTTTTTTTTCTTTTCCTTTTTAAAACATCTTTCAAAGGAGGTAGGTTGGAGGTGGTTTCCCAAGAGGAGGGGAGAGGCCCTCAGAGCAATCCCTGTTATGACAAAGACCCCCAGGGGCCCTCAGGAAGCTTTCAGAGGCAGGAAACTGCTCAAGGCCCAGCACGTCCAAAGGCAAAACCTGGAAACCAAAGGCAAAGCTGTCTAGAAACCACCATGGATTGTCCCAGTTCCTCCACTTTAGGAGCCCCACAAAAAGGACAGGGCCAAGGGTAGGAGGCTGATGGAGAACAGCCATGCAATTTGTTAAAGTCAAGTTTTGGCTTTAATTACGAGGCAGCCTTAAAGCCGTGGGCTCCAGAATGAGCCAGATAATGCAAGTTTTTAAAAATTGGGATGCCCAAAACATTCTTAAATCATCTGAGTATTTCCAACTAAGGTCACTGGGAGTTAGTAGCCCAAAGTTCCCAGAGTATCTTCTTGGTTTCCATGATCCTCTGCATATATTCTGTGCCATGTTCTTACTGAATACTGCATAGCATTATCTATTTGAGGGTATACAACGTTTGGAGACCATTCAAATTCTGGCATTAAACCAGGGCTCTGGATGCTGGCTGGACATGTGACTCTGGGTTAATCACTTTTTTTTTTTTTTCAATTCTACATCTTGAGCCTCACTTTCTTCGGCTGTAAAATGAGAATATCAACCTCCTATGGTTGTTGCTTCTGTTGTCAGATAAAATAAGACATGCCAAAGAGGCTCTGGACCAATAAAAAGCTAGATAAACACTGGTTATTTCAATGGCATCCATTTCCTCTCTCTCTGATTTTTCGTTGATTATTTTCTCCTTTATGAAACCAAACTGGTATCAGTTCCACTGATCTCTCAAAACTGACAACTTGTATTTATTATACAAACACAAGAAGCCCTATTACCCACAGGTGAGCAAAATCTCGGTACCAGCAGAATCTAGGTGACCGGGGACAAGGGAGTTCATTACACTAGTCTGCTTTTGTGACATTCAAAGTTTTCCCATCATAAAAATTCGTTCAAAAACTAAAAAAATAAATAAATGAAGGCTTACCCTCTGGCTCAGAAGCGAGAGGTCTGATTAGTGAAAAGCACAAGGTATTTTTGTTGAAAACTGAAAATGACTTTCAGCATACACACACACAGTACCCCAATGGGCCGAGGGCAGTTTTTAGGTAGACTCCGCTTTCTGGAACAGTCTCCGTTTGCAAAACAAAAGCTGAATGCAAATGAAGCCCTCCTAGGACCCTCAGACCTCAGTCCGGTTTCCAGCGGAGGCTCAAGGTTCCCCGGCACCCAGCTCAGAAGCCGAGTTCGCCTGTGGCTGTGGGTGGGCAGGTCTCAAGTCTGAGTACGGGATGGAGGGTCTGAGCCCACGGAGCTGGGCACGTCCCTGCCAGCAGTTCTGATGCCAGCCCTCCGACGGGGGAGCACTTTCGCTAACAGGAGCACAGAGAGCCTGAAACCCGCCCCCTCCCTGAAGAGAAAGTGGCTACCAGGCGGGAGCAGGAGGGACAGGGCTCGCTGCTGCCCGAGGTCTGAGGAGAGGCTTTGGGAAATTCAGGAAGAGTCCCGGCGGCTGTCAGGTTTTCTATCTGCAAAGGAGATCTGGCTGCAGATCAATTCACCTCGCTGCTGTCGGCGCACGATGCCTCTTACAGTTTACATAGCACTTTCCGTACATTATCTGATGGCATCCTCACAACTCGACGAGGAGAGGCGCCAGATGGTATCACCCTCTTTTTACTGATGCGGAGGCCGCCTTGTCCAGAGCCAGCCGCCCAGGGCACTGGACCCCAACCCGGATCCTCAGACTCCCTCCTCCGCCACCCACCTCCCATGCAGACCCCACGGGTGAGGGCCACCCAGGCTGGCAGTCGGTGGCACATTTTCCTGAAAGGTAGCCTGAAGGAGAGGCCTCGGGTTTTGTTGGGTTTTTTTCTTTTGGAGCCTCTTGCTCAAAACATGACACTGCCCACCAACTTTTGAACGGGGCTGAAAATCACAGCTGTTTTTTTCCGATGATAGTTTTCAAATAAATCTAACGGGAGGTCCAAATTACTTTAACGGAAGACTCTTCCTCAAGCAAAAGAATCTGCTCTTGCCTCTGTGCTGCTCAGTAATGCAGGCAAATGTTGAGAAAAATGCAGTACAATTTTCTGATGCAGTCTTAACCCTTGAAAGTCTCTGGCTGGTGCCAAGTCCTGAGCCCAAATCCCTTCTCAAGGAGGGTGCAGCCTCAGCCTGGAGCACCCTCTGACAGAGCACAGATCCCTCACCTTCCACTCCTCTGCACCTGTCTTCTCAGGTTTGGGCCAGGACAGAAGGCCCTCCCCACCCCACCCCACCCCTCCTCCCTACACCCCCAGGCAAAGGCCAATTCTTCCTGAAACCTTCTCAAGGGCTTGAGTCAGCTGACCCAACCCCACCCATTGCTCTCATCAATCACTCCCTCTCCAGGATCTTTCCCATCAGTACACAAAGCCAACACCAGCACCCAAAAAACCCTTACCATTATGCTCCCAGCTCCTGCTCCAGATCTCTGCTCCCATTCCTTCACAATCAAACTTTGCCAAAAAGTTGTCCATACATGCTATGACCAGTTATGACCAGTCCCTCACCTCCTAGTCCCCTGCCAACCCCTCCAATCTTGCCCCCACCCTATCCATTGCATTCCACTGAAGCTGTTCTTTGGAAAGTCCCCAATGGCTTCCATTTTACCAAATAATCCAGTGGTGACTCTTCTGGCCTTATCAACCTCATGAAACATTTAACCACCAACCCATCCCCAACAACACATCAACATACATACACACACACACACAAAGAGCCTTTCTTTCTCTATGTATAAGCTCCTTAGGGCATCTCATCCAGTCTTCTGGATGGCCCCACGTTTTTCTCTCATGCGTGGCCACCCCTCTGGTGCAGGACACCACTGTTAGGATGCCTACCTGACCACCTCCACCTTGACTCTACCAGGCATTTAGCGCCCAAAGGAAAATGGCTTGATTCTGTCCCCTCCCTCTCTCAATCTTCCCCGTCTGGGCAAACAGCACAACCCAGGCCCCCCACTGCTCAGGCCACAACCCTCAGAGCTCTCCTAGATTCTTTCTCCCCAGCCACCTTCGAACCCATCAGCGACCCTCCCCATCTACCTCCAAAGTGCATCTCACACCCACCTGCTCCTTCCACTCCATCATCTCCTCACCAGCTCCTCTCCTTTCCACCACTGCAAGACCCATTATCAATATTTGGGAGTGTCACTTCCCACTGGAAACTTTCAGTGGTTTCCCACTACACTTCAAATGAAACCCAACCTTTTCAGAGTCCTCCAGAGTCCTGCACAGTCACCTTACACTGCCCTCTCTTCATCCCCCTTATCCACCAGTTCCTCTTTTTAGATCCCCCCAAAGTCAAAGTCCTTGCATACAGGCTCCCCTCCTCCTGGTACTGTCTGCCAAACCTTAGAACACCTTTTTAGGCTACTTCAGCTAAGTAAGTCCAGGTCACTGTTCCCTGCAGTCTCATCAAAACATTTATCACATTTTGCAATATATATTTCTGTACAGGTCTGGCACCCCTCTGGACCATAAGCCAGAGACTGTGTCTGTTTGAATTATCATCATATTCCCAGAGCCTTAAGACAACGCCTAGAATAATAGGTCCTCAATAAGTAGCTGCTAAATATACCAATCGATATAGGAGATCCAGTTATGGCATGAAAATAATCGTCATCTCTAGGAGCCCAGAGTTATCACTGCCATTTAGGCACACTGGTTCTTTTTCCCCTTCCTCTTTTTTTTTTTTAATTTTTATTTATTTATGATAGTCACAGAGAGAGAGAGAGAGAGAGGCAGAGACATAGGCAGAGGGAGAAGCAGGCTCCATGTCCCGGGAGCCCGACGTGGGATTCGATCCCGGGTCTCCAGGATCACACCCTGGGCCAAAGGCAGGCGCCAAACCGCTACACCCAGGGATCCCTCCCCTTCCTCTTTATCAAAAAAAAACTACTTAGCGTTGTTGCATCAACACCCCAATAGCTCAGCATATCCCACCCACTCCCCAGCTTGTTGTCCTTTTCAATGAGGAAAACACAAAAACCATCCTCTGGCTCAGAAAACCCAAATTAACCAAAAGACCTTACAAGCAGAAACCATGAATACTTAAAAATTCTTAGAAAATATCATAGGTCTTTTTGCTCTGCATTCTTTTTAACCCAGAAAAAAAAGATTTATTAGAAGAGCCACGGGATCAAAGCTTATGTTACCAGAACTTTATTATTCCTTAAAATACCACAGTACCCTTGTGGACAAGCATATGCCAATAAATAGACACCAGCTACTCCTGTCTCCCTCTCCCCACAAGGAAAAAAAAATCAACTATGTTTTACTCTACCCTTTATTTCTTTGGTTCCCCTCCAACATGCAAATTCAGAAATATTATTAATCCACAAGATCCCAGCTGATTCTAATCCTCCCTTCTCCCTGAATCACACAGTTTTATGAAGTCATAAATAAAATGAGCTGAATTCAACTGCTTTTAGAGCAAAACCACCAGCATCCATGTGTACTGCCTGGGGTCTGAGCCACTTGTGTGGACCTTCACTTTTCATATCAATGTTCAAAGTCAAACATCAAGAGCTTTCCCCCAAAAAAAACGCCCATGGTGAAATAAAGGATATCCCAGGAATGACAGAAACATGACATCATTATTATGAGCTCTCTCACAAACATACGACCAAATCCCAACTACCTATATCTGGTAGAGTGGAATCTCCGCAGAAAGTAGGTAACACATTCGGCTTTCTGGTGTCCCACTCCTTCCCAGGATTACCTCCTCCTGAGCCTGGGGGAATAGCAGCTCCAGCTTGATTAACCTTAGACTTGACCACGCATAATTAGACAGGTAAGCCAGCTGGGTTGGAGGGGATACTTCCAAGATTAACTGAAATTATTTTGGGTTCCTGGGATTATGTGCCTCACACACTACTGGCACATATAAATGGAAACAACCATGCCATTTTTTCCCCCCAAAAGACAGTGGTGGACTTTCGTTAAGTATTTCCTTGTATTTGACAGTCAAGATTACCAGGCTACTCAAGAGTTCTTTTTGGAATGCCAAGGTACAAATCTGCTCTCTCCATGAGAAGACAAAAACAGAAGTTAATCAACTCGTCCTAGTCCATGAAGCAATTTGGCCGTTGGCCCAGGAAGAGCCTGTCGAGACCTCTTGAGACCTCTCTCCACAAAACCCAAGTCACAGAATTTCAGAGATGGAAGAAACTCATAGATCAAATATGCATTTTTAAGATTAAAAAAAATCCAAAACCCAGCAATGGCTATCCTCCCAACTTTTCTTTTCAGTAACATTTTCTCCCTGCTTTGAGAATCAAATCACCTTTAAAAGTTCTTTGTCACTTTACAAATGCTGTAAATTGACCAACTACCCAACGTAACACTTTCTGATTAATCAACTTGATGGAGAAGCCCTAGACTTTCAAAAAAAAAACTGAAAAAAATCAATGTTTTTGATTATTATGACCAACCTACTATCAAAGGAGGAAAAGAAAATTATAAATAAGCTTTGTTTTTGTGACCACGCATTTTATTATGTAAGCAGCAGTCCCATCTTTTACAATGAAAGGTCCTACCTCAACAAAAACCACAGGCCCAAGAGAGTTAAAGGAGGCAAAACTGAGTTCTTTCCGCACAGTTCATAGAATAACTGTTTTCACAGCAAGCTCGCATAAATGCTGTGTGATATTAACACATGCCTGCTATGTGGAAGCCGGCTTACCAAGCTGTGAAAAGACCCATGTTCACCATGGAACCTGCAGAATTAATATTCTCAGTGCCCATAAAGCAGAAGGGAAATGCTCTTTTTTTGAGATGTCAAGCTGGCTTCTAAACAATCCTTTGGCGAAAATGGACATGCCTAAAAGGGCGGAGCCCGAAGAGGTGTGTCACTCCCGGTATCAATTCCTATAAATCAAATCCTGACAATCACCACAATATTTTTAAAAGAATGAATTATGATTCATGGGCCTTCAAACCTTTATTACCATAAGAACATTCTCAGCAAAAGAGAAAAAAAAAAAAAAAGCTACTGTGACTTGATTAATGGCCAAAGCAAGACAATAAAATAAATCTCATAAATATAAGAAAAAAAAAACTGAATGACTGCTCTTGGCTTCAAGGGTAGGCATGTAAATAATCCTACTACCCTGGGATAAACACACATAAAGATTTTGTTTACCCTCCCAGCATATACACCATCCTGACTAAGATTCTCAGCAGGGAAAAATAATAGCAAATTTGTTTAACTAATGCCTAGTTAGGAATATTTGATAAGTGGCAGTAATATTTAATTCCCAACTAACTCAACTCTCAAGCTGCCAAAAATCAAATTCTCAATCTGGAAATCTGATGACAGGGAGGAAAGAAGAGAAGCACCGTCCATCAGTAACATGTAGGGAGATCTTTTTTTAAAACCCACTTTTTCCCCTGCTAGAGTTGAGCCTGTCTACAGAACTGCACAAAGCTTAACCAACTTTAGTTAACCACACACCTAGCATTTACTCCCTGACCCTACTAAACATGTCCGGGTTTGGGTCCCTGGTGCCAAAATTATCCTGGCAAAGTTAAAAGTCTCGGCATAATCAAGGTACCTGGCAGTCAAAACCTACCAACTCATGTGCAGAAACCAGCAGGAAAAGAGAGGCAAGGAGAAGCAAAGACTGCTGGTTAACTGGTTAAGTGTGGAGGGCTGCTTGTTATTCTTACAGTGGGCATCAAAACCACATTTTCCATCACCAGATTGCTTTCCTGAAAGGGTAAATGATGCAGAAGGTTGTACCAACTGGGACAACTTAAAACTCATTCCTTAAAGCTCTCCTCCATGGCCTGCTAAAAAAGTGAAGCCAGCCGGCCTTTGGGAGGCTTTTTTTTTTTTTAAAACAACTCTTCAGACACCCCTGGCTTCATCATTCCTAAGCATCACCTCCATGTAGTTCACAAGACAGGCCAGGCCATGCTGTTAGCAACCCGCTCAACACTTCACTTGCCAAAGCCCTGTCTAGTCTGGGGCAGAGTTTCCACAAAGCTGGCTCTAACAGACCAGCCGAAGGCACACGGAAGAACCAGAAGTCATTTTCTCTAACCTAAGGATGGCAGGCGCACATGCTCCAACCCAGCGCTGGCCAGAGGCTGCCCGCCAGGTGCTTTCGGCCTCCGCCAGTGAATGGGTGGTTTTGTGTTATTCTTAAATATCTATTTCTTCAGCCCACCAGCAGTAACTTCCCAGTCTACCAAACTGAAGTTAGAGAGTGAAGGGGCAGGCTCTCCCCCTTATACATTTCTCTTATCTGGGTGGCCACTGTAGCTTGGGGGAGTATCCAGCCCCCAAGGAGCCTACAGGCGCATATACATACATATATGCATCATGTCAAAAACCCAAAAGGCACATCCCTAGGGTTCTGCGGTTTCTTGGCTGGAAGAATGAAGGCTTTATAACATCACAACCTTCAATTGCAAACCCCAACACCACCATCGTTTAAGCCGGGGCTGCCAATTATAGCGCCCATCTCAGCCCTCCCCCCTTTGCCGGGATGCTGGACAGCCCGCAGAGGGACAAGAGAAGAAGGGAAGCAAAAAGAAGGCCCTGCTAACAGACTGAAAGTAAAGAAGTGGGGGGGGGGCTTTCCCCTTCCCCTCCCCCGTCTTCTCACGGAGCATCCCCCAACTAATTTTTTTTTTTTTTTTAATGAAACTTAATAAGCTTCTTGCCTACCTTGGCTGTTTCTGCAACAAGTGCATGGGCAATCCGACAAGACCAGACTCCGCTTGGGGGGTGAGCTGGGGGGCGAGCAGAGCTGATGGAGTAATTTCAATATTAATTTATGTCAGAGCCGCCTTCACGAAGCGCTACTCACTTACAGTACTGCCCTCAGCCTGTAAACAAATATCGCTCCGCCAGGAAACATACTCCCCAGATGCAAGCCCCTTCCCCAGCAGGGAACAGGGCCCTGCGCCGCCCCCACCCCACCCCCAACAGCATGCTCCCCCACCCCGGGGAGGAAGCTCCGGGTTTCCAAAGCACCAACCCACCACCTCCGCCACCACCCCAGCAAGAAACTTACTCGGTCCGTCTACGCCTCCACCCTCCCTTCAGGAAATCTACTCTCCATATGCATTCAGCCTCCCCGCAGGAAATCTGCTCCCCCCTCCCCCCTTCTATATACATGCACCCCTCCCTCTCCTCCTCCCCACGCGCCCTCCCCAACCAGAAACTTACTAGCGTGCAAGCGTGCAGGCTCTCCCGATCCTGGAAACTTACTCCCAGCTATAGCGCCCGCCAGCCCCCTTTCCCGGCCCTGCTCCCCTTCCTGCCCTCCGCGGCAAGCAACTCCAAACTCTCCGCATCCAGCCACTCTCCCTCCCCGGTGGAAATTTGCAGCGCGGGGCCGCGCGCGTGCATCCACCCTCCCCTTCAGGAAACTTACTCCCCATCTGCATGCACCGCCTCTCAGCCATCGCTTAGAGGGAAGGGGGTGTGCTAGGGAGACAGAAATACATATGTATCTCTCGCCCCTCCCCCGGCCGCAGCCCACTCGGGGCCGAGCAGCGGTAACCTGGCCTTACCTTTTGCATTGCTCCCCACCCTCGCCCCCTCCCTTAACCCTCCTTATCCGCTCCCCGGCGCCCCCCTTTTTTCACCCATTACCCACCCCTAGCAACCGTTCCCAAGCTCCTCTCGGCCTTTTTTTTTTTAAATCCAGGATGCAAATTCCTCCCCTGTCAGCAAATCGACTGTCAAATTATTTTCTTGCAAAAGGAGAAAGGCGGGGTGGGGGGGGGGAGCAGAAGCAAAAAGGGGGGGGAGGGCGGGGGAAGGGAGAGAGGGACAGAGGAGGGGAGAGATATCCCTCCGCAGAGCTGGGTCTGGCCGCGGGCGGGGAAGCAGGAAGTAAGGTGTCCAGCGCCGCGGCCGCCGGGTCCTCCGCCCCGGCCCCCACCCGCGCCCCCTGTACCCCCGGGCGCCGCGCTCAGGCGGGCGCGGGCAGCCTGGCGCATTGTTCGCCGCCTCCCCGGCGATGCGCTGCCGACCTTATTTGTGTGCTCTGCTTGTGCGTGAGGTCGCACCTTTTGTAGGCTTGGCGAGACTCTGGACGAGGATGGGGCGGGGGACGCGGACCGAGTGGCGGCCCCGCGGGGGACCTGTCAGCCCCCGGGGTGTGGCGGACTCTCCGGCGTGACCGGAAAATCGAGGCCCGGGAGACGGCGGCGTGGCCGGGAAGCTGCCGCCTTAGACCCGGACCAGTGCAGGATTGCTTCCTGCGTAGCCGTCCCGGTTATTGTAACGAGCTTTGCAATTTAACGACTGGGGTTGGGGGGCTTTATTTATTTTGCTAAGGGGTTGCAAAGACGCCAAGGTCTCGGTGGAGTGCGGAGAGGCGGCCTGCGCCTCCCCCCTCCGCACCCGGGCTCGGCGGGGCTGGGAGAGGGGCTGGGGCTCCCGGGAAGGGGCTGGAGGCTCGCGAAGCGCGCGGCTCCATCCCTCCGCCCCGATGGGGGCGGGGAGGGGGCGCTGCAGACGGCGCAGCGAACGCAGCTCTCTGGGGAGGGGGCTCCATCTCCGCGGCGCTGCAGGCCGGGGAGGGAGGTTGCCTAGGAGAGGAGCCGGGCCGAGAGGGGAGGGCGGGGAGGGGGCGCGGGTGCCGCGGCGGCGCGCGCTCGCCCCTCCTCGCGCGCCATGACTGTGGAACGTGGTGCCGGGGAGGAGGGACGGCCGCCGGGGGCCGCCCGGGGCTGCGCGGCATTGGTGCGGAAACCCGAGCCCGGAGTCGCTCCTCGCGCTGTCTCCTCCTCCTCCTCTGCGGGGGAAACCGCTGCACCCAAACCGAGAGCAGCTGCGAGCAGGGGGCAGGGCGCGGGCTGAAAGGCGAGCCGAGGGTTCAAACCTCGGCGGCGCCGGGGGGGGCGAGGGCCGGACGGGCCCCGGGGCCCCGCGGAGGCGCGGCCGCCCGTCGGTGCAGCGCGGGGCCGCGGCCTTCGCCGGCGTCTCTCCCGGCCGCGGGGAATGGGAGCCAAAGCGGCCCGGCCGCACCGACCACCTCGAGCCGGCCCGGGGCACCTCGCTCACGAGGGGCCCGCCGGACAGCGAGTAGTTGCAGCTCAAGGGAAAGTTAAACCATGCTTTTTTTTTTTTTTTTTTTTTCCTTTTTCCTTTTCCCCAGCGTGGGGGAGGTCGTTTCGTCCCTTCCCCCAGCTCTGGCGCGAGACCAACGAGGTGCTCCCCTCCCCACACCTTCACCGCTGTCCCCCACCCCCACCCCCACTCGGGCGCTGGGTGGGGACAGGGCGGGGGAAGGCTATATGGGAGCTTAAAGCATGAGGTCATGGGCGGAGGAGGCTGCTGCCAGGAGCGGCCGAGGTTGGTGTCTTTTGAGGGGTAACGGTTTCGGCAGTGTTAAGTTCTCCCGCCTCACCCTACCGATTCCGGGGCGCCTGAGCCAGGGGGCCCCCGAAACAAGAGGGGGCTCTGGGCCGTTTCGCTCAGTGAGCGTTTGGCCGGTGCCCAGCCCTTTTTGAGGTCCTTCCATAAAAGCAAAGAAAGCTGAGGGACAGCGCACAGTGTCGCGGGGACCGAGAAAGGCTTCAGATGCTCGGCCGCCCCTCCCCCCGCCCCCCGCTTTCTTCGGTCCTCGGTCTCCTTCTACCGGACCGCTGCGTGTGATAAGCCTCCTGCCCCCTCCCACCCATTCTTCCCCAGAGGCCAGAGGAGTCTCTAAAACTCTTCATCTGCACTCCTGCCAAACCCTCCCAGTTGCTCTTAGAATAAAGGCAGGCTCGGAAGCCCTTGCGTGATTTCGCCTCTACGGACCTCCCCACTCTCCCAGCTCCTCCCCTCCTGTACTGTAAGCCGGGTGGTGCCTCTTTGTTCGGCATGGGGCGGGGGGAGGGGGGGCGGAGAGGGGAGCTCTACCCCTTACCCCTCCACCTCTTATTACCGACTCCTGCTAGACCTTTGGGATTCGACTCCACTGCTACCTCCAAGAAGCCTTCCTGCGTGTTACAGTCTCATCTCTAACACCCTCGGGGGAGAAAGACCCTCCCTCTCCCTCCAGCGCAGCTGCAGCCAGAGCTGACCCCACTGACCGCCCTTTTCCTAGGCGGGGAAGAATAGCTGAGCTCTAGCTCTGTCACTGCCTGGGGCCTGACCTCCTGGGAGGGAGTTGGTGAGGAAAGAACCTCCAAGCACTCAGTTACGCCCCGGAGACCTGGAAGAAGCAGGGCACCTCCACCTCTCACACCCAGCACACACCCACACAGGGAAGGCAAGGAGAGGTCTTTCTATCTGAAACTCCTTCCCGGAGCAGATAGATAAGGAGCCTGAAGGGAAGAGAAAGTAAATTGCTCAGGGTCAATGCAAAAATTCACACTCTCTTTCCTGCTCCTAAACCAGAAAAGGGAAGGTTTGGGATTCAGACTGTGGTAGTGCTCCTACACAACCAACCACGCTTGAGTCACCTTCAAAGAACCCCTGCATGCTTTGGACCACTACCAACAGAGAGGTAGTATTTCCTACTGGTTAGTCCATCAAGCTCTGACCTTGAATGACTTACTTGACTTAACTTGGTTCAGTTTCTTGCCTGTAAAATTGAAATAATGGTATCTACAGTGTTGTGTTGTGAGGTTTAAATGAGTTCATATATGTCAGGGCCTTAGAACAGGGTCTACACAAATTCTGGATTACTTGTGAGTGGGGTTAGGTGCCCCGTCCCTTCCCAAGGACCCTCAAAAATCATGTCCCCAGAGTCTATGCTGATTTAACCATCAAAGTGATCTGTGGCCCAAAGAACTTGAAAGCCCTGATAAATGCACAGATAATACACGAAGACATTATTTAGCCAATAGATTCAACCCTCAATAGTGCGTGTGTTTGAACACTGTCCATGGGGTGGATAATCCCAAATCCGTGAGCTGTGGTTATCGAGACTCTGAGAATGAGTGTCAGAGAGAGGACACCTGACATTGAAATATCACCTTGGATCTTTGAAATTAGTGTCAGGCTCAGGGCTCCTAGGTGGCTCATTTGGTTGAGCATCTGCCTTCCGCTCAGGTTGTAATCCCTGGGCCTGTCATGGAGCCCCAGGTCCAGCTCCCTGCTCAGTGGGGAGTCTGTTTCTCTCTGCTTTTCTCCCATTCATGTCCTCTCTCAAAAGCTTGCTCTCCCTCTGTTTCTCAAGCACTCCCTTTCTAATTAATTAATTAATTAATTACCAAAACAATTAAAAGAGTCAGGCTGAAATACTCCTAATCCTGGTGCAAAACCTACCTTGTATGACCTAAGCCTTCCTAGGGCTGCAAAAAATGTAAGGGGATTATTTTTACCATCATCAGATCCTGGTAGTCCCATTCTCAGCGCTTGCCCCCATGATAAGAGGTTTTTTAAAAAATGCATTCACATGGTTCTGGATTCAAATAAATATTGAGAAGTCTCCCTCCCACCCTGTCTGACACCCACTGATTTTCCTTCTATGGAGGCAACCAAGGTTAGCCTTCAGAAGGCATGTTTATCTGTTTTCCAGCTGAGGCCTTCAGAGTACTTGGATGCCTATTTAAACCTTTAAGTCCAGGCTCCCTTCTCCAATCCAGGCAGAATCACTACCCCACTCCTACCCTACCCACCCCCTTCAGGTTGTATTACTAGGGATGAACCACTGTTTCCTGAGCTACCAACAAAAGCAAACCCTTTGTGTTTCTTTCTCCTCCTCCACACTAATAATAATCACTAAGGTTTATTGAGTGCTTTCTATGTGCCAAGTGCTGTGCTAAGTACTAGACATGCATAATCCTATTTAATCGGCCCCAAACCACTTTACAGATGCAGACAGAAGTGGAGGATCATATTACATCGCTTGCACCAACTTGCAAGCCAACCTGAGTCCAAACCCTCTCTCCTAACCGGTAGTCCTCTTGCCTCTCTGCAACACAGGAAAAAATCTGGTAGCCTGAAAGGGAAGGAGTAGAATGGAGTCTTTGGACTTCGTCTGATCTCAATTCAAATTTTGCCTCTGGCTCTGCCAGCAATGAGACCTTGAGGAGGGTTTTTGGTTTTTGTTTTTGTTTTGTTTTGTTTAGATTTTTATTTATTT
Organism: Canis lupus baileyi; assembly: GCF_048164855.1. NCBI lineage: Eukaryota > Metazoa > Chordata > Mammalia > Carnivora > Canidae > Canis > Canis lupus. The sequence goes on along the minus strand of NC_132844.1, from coordinate 61,514,700 downwards.
ATTCATGAGAGACACAGAGACAGAGAGAGGCAGAGACACAGGCAGAGGGAGAAGCAGGCTCCATGCAGGGACACGGGACTCGATCCTGGGACCCCAGAATCTCACCCTGGGCTGAAGGCGGCGCTAAACCGCTGAGCCACGGGGGCTGCCCGAGGAGGTTTCTTAAGCTCTCTGAACCCCCCATTCGCCTGCCTATGAACCAGGAATATACATTTTGGGTTAGTATGAAGATCAGATGCACATAAATAATGGCTTTTAAAATGCCTAGCAAACCAAATGCAGTGTTTAGATCTTGTGTAGTTCTAATTTGAATAAACCAATTGTTAAAAAGACATTGTTGAGACAGGGAAATAAAGTGTGGACTTGATGTAAATGTTAAGAGATTATTAAGGTGATATAGATGTGATATATATAGAGATATAGATATGTGAGAGGTATAGATATTATAGATGTGATAATGGCATTGTGGTTATATTTTTTCTTCAGTTTTTATCTATTAGAGATGTGTAATGAAGGATTTGGGGTGAAAGTCTGTCTAGGACTTATTTTCAAACACTCCAGTTCCCTTCTCCCCAAAACAGGAGATAAATAAGATTAGCAAAATGTGGATAATTGTCGAAACTCTTACGCTGTTTTCCCCACTTCTTGAATGCTTGAAATATTTCAAATCAATTTGAAAGAAATTTAGAAGTAAAATAATTATATTCTAAAACATTAAAATTTAAAATGATCAGACATTCAATTACTATAAATTGTTAATAATCCTAAAATTTTCTAAATTGTTGAAATACAGTACTAGCTTATAGCATGGTACATGCAAAAAATGGCAGTATTGTTACTGGGAGACATTCAGGACATGTCTTACCTGCCTTTGGCAGGTAAGCCGATGATGGGGTAGGAAGATGGGAAAGAATGAATACCGCAGAAAGCAAGGTAAAGGTAAAAAAGGTAGTTGTTAAGGACCCATTCAACCATACAGAGGACAATGCACAGGTAGGTAAATGGCAGGAAGAATGGGTAACAGAGGCACAGGCAAGTTTAAATTGGTAGATTTTCTCCTAAAATGTACAGCTGCACAGAGCCACTTCAGAATCGAATGGAGGAATCAGTCAGATGCACCAGGCAAAATTCTCAACTCTGTGCTTAGCAGGGCTGTTACCCAGTGCAGAGGGCTCTGTGTTCCCTCATTTGGAGTTTAGATGCAAGACCTCTCCCACCTCTGCCACTGTCCAGGCGGGAGTCTAAGGAATGCTGTTGGCCTTCCGCAAGAAAAGGATCATTTCTGAGGCCACTCTGATTAATTTGCCTATCTCGGGCAGCCCGGGTGGCTCAGTGGTTTAGCGCCGCCTTCAGCCCAGGGCATGATCCTGGAGACCTGGGATCGAGTCCCACGTCGGGCTCCCTGCGTGGAGCCTGCTTCTCCCTCTGCCTATGTCCCTGCCTGTCTCTTTCTCTGTGTCTCTCATGAATAAATAAAATCTTTAAAAATAAAAAAAAAATTTGCCTATGTCAAGAACAGATCAGAGCTGAATAGAATTGGAAATGTATCCAGCTCATAACCAAATAAAATGTCTTAGGCCCAATGAGTTTGTTTATTGTTCTAGAAGTCATTTGTGTCTGTGTGCTCTGGGTTCAAACAGCTGGAATTATTTTTACAAATGACCCCATTTTGAAATAAAAGTTTGTCTTCTTTGAGAGAAGATTTGCATTTCAGAGAAAAGATAAGACAATATATTTGGTAATTCTTTAAAGAATGGAACCCCTTCTGTATAATACATTCTTTTATATCAAAGGTAGCTCTTCAGAACTCCCTAAAAGCTGGAAAAATTAGAAGAATGGAGAAATAGAGGAAATCACATACCACCTTGCTTCTTGTTCTATCTGAGGCTGCAGAGTGAAGGCTCTGACAGACAACAGGATCAAATCAAGCGACCATGGAACAAGCGGAGCATGTGCTTTAGGGATGGATGGTAACTTTAGGGATGTAAGGATGTAACTAATGCAGTTGTTGAAGGAGGCTCAGTGATGAAGGCAAGTTAAAGCAATGAAACCATATGGTGGTGGCTCTTGTTTCTTTCTCCTTCTTAAATCTGTAACAACCAAAGCAATGAAAGCAAAAAATCATGGCACAGAAGGGCTTATGGGGCTCCCACTTTAAAACCAGTAGGATAGCATAAACCACCTCAACTGCCAAGTCTGTTAAGGATGGTGTTGACAGAGCAGACCTTACTCAAGACAGGAGGGTTAACTGGTATTTGTGTAGTAATACAAGGAGATTGCTATCTCAGGCAAGTTTCTAGCCAGAGAGAGAAAATACGTTCCAGGCTATGAGAAGGTCCTCAGTTTAAGTCATATTTCCAAGGGGTGGGGGGGGAGGGGAAGCTAGGATATTTAGTAGATTTGGTGTCCAATTTAAAAAAAAAAAAAAAAGGAACTAATTGGTTGAAATCACTGCTAAAAATTCCTGCCCCTGTCGAGAAGGCATGTTTGGGAATCACACATTTCAGCTATTGTATTAGCATATGGTGGGTGGTGCTCAAGAGCTGTGGTGGCTCACCATGGCTCCCGAATGAGTGACTTATGTTAACTATGAGGGCGAGGGAGAGATTAACTTAATTTCCTAGTGAAGATGCAAATCTATTAAAAAGTTTTCAATTGCACCACTGTGCAATTTAAATGTTAAGTGTAGATAAAGGCTACTTTCCCAGAACTCTTAATGGAACCACAATTTTTTTAAGTGGGGGAAAGGACCCCTGAGACCTTGAGTTAGAAAGGATCCTGGCCCAGAACAGGTAGCACACTTTAACAAGTAACTGAAGAGCATTTAAGGTAAGTACTATCTGTAATCATATGCAGCCAGGGCAGACTTCGTAGATGTGCGACCTGTGTGATCACACAAGACCCTGCACTAAAAGGGTCCTGCACTTAGTTAATGCGTTATGGTTACCATCTAGTAATTCCTAGTAATTTTTTAACGAAGTGTACTACATTTTCATTTTGCACTGGACCTTACAAATCATGTAGCCAGTCCTGTGTGCAGGGTTAAGGGAAAATAGCAAGAGATGGTACCAGAGGATTAAAGCAATATAGAGCCTTTAACCATCACTAAGACAGAAAAAACAAAAAAGAGAAATATCTGGCATGGAGAAAGTATTGTTACTGAAGTTTGGGCTGTGGCTGTAACTCTATGGGAAGGTCATAAATAGAAGCAGTGGCCTTTAGTAGAACAGTCTTAGTCAACCCATAACCTATAGACAGGGAGGCAGGTGAATGGATACCCAATTTCTATCTGTTCCTCCCCTCTGGTCTCTTGCAAGTGCCTCCCATTGGTTGAACCCTACAGGAAATCAGAGGATCTGGGAGGCCGCTGATGAAATGAGTGGATGTTAGCCTGCCAGGGCATGGGGTACCATAGAAAAAGCTAAGAGTAAGTCTGGAAAAGGCAGAGAATATCCAGCTCAGGACTTTTCCTGAAATCTTCAGGATCAGGGTTAAGAATAAACAAAATGGAAATATCACAAACAATGAATTTCAGTAAAGGACTTTAAACTGTGATGATTTTCTTTAAGATTTATTTATTTACAAAGGACACCTGGGTGGCTCAGCGGTTGAGTACCTGCCTTCTGCCCAGGGTGTGATCCTGAAGCCCGGGACCGAGTTCCGCATCGGGTTCCCTGCATGGAGCCTGCTTCTCCCTCTGCCTATATCTCTGCCTCTCTCTGTGTGTGTCTTCCATGAATAAATAAATACAATCTTTAATAAAAAAGATTTGTTTATTTATGAGAGAGAGAAACAGAGAAGGCACAGCACAAGTGGGAGAGGGGAGAAAGAGAGGGAGAGAATCCCAAAAAGATTCCTCACTGACCTGAGTGCAGAGCCCAAAAGGATGAGGGGTTCCACACGGCATCGATCCCATGACCTGAGATCATGACCCGAGCCAAAATCTAGAGTTGGGTGCTTAACATACTGAGCCCCAAATTGTGATGCTTTTTAAAGGATAGTCATTTGGTATGCATTATGCACAGGTTTTTACACACTTACAAAAGTAAAACAAGATGATTTAAGAATTTTTAAGAAAAAAGGCTTGAGGGACTCCTGGGTAGCTCAGCGATTTGGTGCCTGGCTTTGGCCCAGGGCGTGATCCTAGAGACCTGGGATTGAGTCCCACGACCTGCTTCTCTCTCTACCTATGTCTCTGCCTCTGTCTCTGTGTCTCTCATGAATAAACAAATTTTAAAAAGAAAGAAAGAAAGAAAGAAGGAAGGAAGGAAGGAAGGAAGGAAGGAAGGAAGGAAGGAAGAAAGAAAGAAAGAAAGAAAGAAAGAAAGAAAGAAAGAAAGAAAGAAGAAAGAAAGAAAGAAAAAAAGGAAGGAAGGAAAGAAGGAAGGAAGAAAGAAAGAAAGAAAGAAAGAAAGAAAGAAAGAAAGAAAGAAAGAAAGAAAGAAAGAAAGAAAAGAGGCTTGAGGGATGCCTGGGTGGCTCAGTGGTTGAGCCTCTGCCTTTGCCTCAGGGCACAATCCTGGTCCTGGGATCAAGTCCTGCATTGGACTCCCTGTGGGGAGCCCGGTTCTTCCTCTGCCTATGTCTCTGCTTCTCTCTGTGTCTCTCATGAAAAAATAAATAAAATCTTTAAAAAAGAAAGAAAGAAAGAAAAGAAGAAAAGAAAAGAAAGAAAAGAAAAGAAAAAAGAAAAGAAAAGAAAAGAAAAGAAAAGAAAAGAAAAGAAAAGAAAAAAGAAAAGAAAGAGGCTTGAGCGGTTGCAGGAACCATTATCAATGAAAAGACAAATCTGAGATTTCTAAACTTTGAGGAATAATCCAGGCCCCAAAGTCAAATTTTACAGACCACCCCCCGCCCTACACTCCCCTTTACTCTTTCCTTTCTTCCCATCCTTAGACCAACATCACAACAGAAAGGGCCTTTGACAGACACAGCATCACACGAGTTGCCAGGGCCACTAGGGAAAAGCAGCTGAATAAAATCTAGTCCCAAGGAAGATTTTGGTATAATTAAATTTTGTAGATACCTTTTACATATGAGCATTGGAAAGCTCATACAAAGGGAGTTCATTATGCTGATTTGTATCACTTACAACTATTCAATTCCTCTGAACGTTTTCTACTATACAGATCACGTTCAAAAAAGTACATATCACTGATTGATTTGGATTCCACTGAGTTCCTAACTATCCAGAAATGGGCTAAATTTAATTTAGCCATTACAATTTCCATGAAAAACAAAAATTTTGCTACAAACACAAATGAGATTATAGGGACACTCCTCATCTTTTTTCAAAATTGAGACGAAAGTCATAGAATATAAAATTAATAATTTTAAAGTGTACAATTCAGTGATGTTTAATACATTCACAATGTTGTATAACCATCACCTCTATACAGTTGCAAAACATTCTTATCACCCCAAGGGGAAACCCCCTACCCATTATGTAGTAAGTCCCTATTCTCTCCTCCCCCTAGCCCCTGGCAACCACTAATCTGCCTTCTGTCTCTAGATTTATCTATTGTGGCTATTTCACATAAATGGAATCATACAATATGTGACCTTTTCTGCCTGGTTCTTTCACTTAGCATAATGTTTTTGAGGCTCATCTGTGTTATAACACATGTCAGTACTACGTTCCTTTTTATAGCTGGATAAAATTCTGTTGTATGGATTTATAACATTTTGTTTATCCGTTCATCAGTTGATGGACATTTGGGGTGTTTTTACCTTTTGGGAATTGGGAAGAGTACTGTTATAAGCATGAGTGTGCATGTATGCATTTGAATACCTGTTTTCAATTCTTTTGGGTATATATGTAGAAGTAGGGTTGCTGGGTCACATGGTAATTCTATGTTTAACTTTTTGAGGAACTGCCAAATTGTTTACACTAAATTTTTTTCAGGGAACTCACTATTTGAAATCCCTTTAGAAGCACTCAATTACAATCACTTGGGATCATACCTAGAGTAACTAAGCCCATTCTTGTCTACAAATAAAGCACAGTCCAAAAAAAATTTCTGTGTGGAAGATATTGTAGTTAGCAATTGACTTGAGTTCTTTTTTTTTTTTTTAAAGATTTTATTTATTTATTCATGAAAGACACACACAGAGAGAGAGAGGCAGAGACACAGGGAGAGTGAGGAGCAGGCTCCATGCAGGGAGCCTGAGGTGGGACTGGATCCTGGGTCTCCAGGATCACACCCTGGGCTGAAAGTGGTGCTCTACCTTTGAGCCACCGGGACTGCCCCTTGACTTGAGTTCTTAAAATTTATTTAAGTTATTAGTTTATAAAAGTAACATATACTCATTAGAAATCTTTTTTAAAAGACTAAAGGGTGCCTGGGTAGCTCAGTTGGGTAAGTGTCTGACTCTTGGTTTCAGCTCAGGTCTTGATCTCAAGGTTGGGAAGATTGGCTCCTCACATTGAGCTCCAGGCTGGGCAAGGAGCCTATTTAAAATAAATAAGTAAATAAACAAGCAAACAAACACTATGAGGTTCCTAACTAGGTGTAGGCTTTCTTTTCTTAAGTTAACATATAGTAAAATTGACTTCTTGTGTGTGTATAGTTCTGTGTATAAACATTATGACAGTCAGGATACAGATAGTTCTATCATCTGCCCCACAATCTCCCATGCTATCTCTTGAGAGTCACACTCCCCCCCGCCATCCCTAATGCCTGGCAACCACTGAACTGTTCTCCATCACTTCTTACTTAGCCTTTTTCCCAAATGTCATATAAATGGAATCACACACTATATAATCTTTTGAGACTAACTTCTTTAACTTCATATAATGTCCTTGAGATTCATTCATGTTGCTAATTATAATAATAGTTCCTTTTTATTGCTAAATAGTATTTATAGTAGACTAGCAATAGTATATATTGCTAAATAGTACTTTAATGCTAAAATGTATGAAGGTACACAGTTTATATACCCATTGAAGGACTTTTGAATTGTCTTCACTGCGTGGCAATGAGTACGAATAAAGCTGATATAAACATTCCTGTACAGGTTTTTGGGTAAACATAAAATTCACTTCTCTAAGGTAAATATTGAGGAGGGGGATAACTGGGTCAAATGGTAAGTATGTGTTTAACTTTATGAGAAAGAGATAAATTGTTTTCCTGAGTACCATTTATACTTCTAACAGCAATGATTGAGAGTTGGGGTTTTGTTGTTATTGGTTCCCCCCCCCATTCTTAATAGGTGTGTAATAATATCTCATCATTGGCTTTAATTAGCTTTTTTTTTTAACGACTTTATTTATTTATTCATGAGAGACACACACACACACACACACACAGAGGCAGAGACACAGGCAGAGGGAGAAGCAGGCTCCATGCAGGGAGCCTGATGTGGGACTTGATCCCGGGTCTCCAGGATCAGCCCCTGAGCCAATGTCAGGCACTAAACGGCTGAGCCACCCAGGGATCCCCTAATTAGCTTTTTCTTAATGATAAAAATGATGTTGACCATCTTTTCTTAAAAAAAATATATTTTATTTACTTATTAATTTGACAGAGAGAGAGAGCACAAGCAGGGGAAGCCTCAGGCAGAGGGTGAGGGAGAAGCAGGCTCCCCACTGAGCAGGGAACCAGACATGGGACCCCAGGATCACAACCTGAGCCAAAGGCAGATGCTTAACCAACTGAGCCACCCAGGCGCCCCTGTTGACCATCTTTTTATGTGTTTAGTTTCTTCCTACAAATCCAGTCTGGTAAATTAAAATGTAAGCTATGGATGCCTGGGTATCTCAGTCCATTAAGCATCTGACCCTTGATCTAAGCTCAGTTATCAATCTCAGGATTATGAGTTCAAGCCCCATGTTAGGCTGAATGCTGGTAGTAGAGCCTACTATTTTTTTTTTAATTTTATTTATTTATTCATGAGAGACACAGAGGCAGAGACACAGGCAGAGGGAGAAGCAGGCTCCATGCAGGGAGCCCGAGGCGGGACTCAATCCTAGGTCTCCAGGATCAGGCCCCCGGCTGAAGGCGGCACTAAACCGCTGAGCCACCCGGGCTGCCCATTAGTAGAGCCTACTTTAAAAGTAAAATAAAATGGGGATTCCTGGGTGGCTCAGTGGTTGAGCGTCTGCCTTCGGCTCAGAACATGATCCTGGGGTCCGGGATTGAGTCCCGCATGGGGCTCCCTGAGGGGAGCCTGCTTCTCCCTCTGCCTGTGTCTCTGCTCTGTGTCTTTCATGAATAAATAAATAAAATCTTTTAAAATTTTTTAAAAAATAATAAAATAAAATGTTAGTTCGTGAGGGCAGGAATTCTGGTCTATGCTGTTCAATGCTCTACCAGCTATACCTAAAATGCTTATAACTTGTAATATCACCTGTAACAATGCTTCACATATAGCAGATATCTAACTAATATTTATTAAATGAATGAACTAACATTTGTTGAGTATTTACTATGTGTCAAGTGCCATTCTAAAAACATCATAGTATTTCAGTTTTTTTATTGTTTTTGTTGCCATTTAATTGTTTTATCAATAATTTTTAAAAATTTATTCATGAGAGACACAGAGAGAGAGAGAGAGGCAGAGACAGGCAGAGGGAGAAGCAGGCCCCATGCAGGGAGCCTGATGTGGGACTCGATCTCAGTTCCCCAGAATCACGCCAGGGGCTAAAGGTGGCGCTAAACCACTGAGCCACCTGGGCTGCCCTTATCAATGATTTTTATCTGTTCTTTACAAATCTTGTTCAACAATCACACTGAGTGGTTACTATATATCATTACTATGCTAAGGTTTAGGAATAAGTGAAATAAAGTGCCATTATATATAGTTACCATTAAGAGACAGACAGATTGATACTGTAAGATAAGGAAGGCACTGTGATAAAGACATATGCATAGGAACCTGCCAAAGCACAGGCGAAGAACACTGAAATCACACGTGAGGGTCAAGGAAAGTTTTCTGGAAGAGCTGATTCTTTGAATTAAACTTAAGTGAATAAAATGCTTAGCTTATACTTATCCCATACTGAAAAATAGTACTAAATTTTAAAATTATTTTTACTCACACTTAAAGTAATATAATTGTCTAGGAAGCACTATATTTTGTTTATTTATTTATTTATTTATTTATTTATTTATTTATTTTAATTTTTACTTATTTATGATAGTCACAGAGAGACAGAGAGAGGCAGAGACAGGCAGAGGGAGAAGCAGGCTCCATGCACCGGGAGCCTGACGTGGGATTCGATCCCGGGTCTCCAGGATCGCGCCCTGGGCCAAAGGCAGGCGCTAAACCACTGCGCCACCCAGGGATCCCTATTTTGTTTATTTTTAAAAATGTTTTATTTTTAAGTAATCTCTACACCCAATGTGGGGCTCAAACTCAGCACTGAGATCAAGAGTCACATGCTCCACTGACAGAGCCAGGCAGGCCTCCCAGAAGCACTGTTTTAAAAAGGCATTAGAAACAATCAAACAAAAGGCATTGGTCATTATTTCTTATCATGGTAGGTACCTTGCTTTGAGGATAAGAACTCAACTATAAAAAAAAAAAAAAAAAAAAAAAAAAAAAGAACTCAACTATAACAAGATGGTTTCCTCATTTTTTTAAAAACTTTTTTTTAAATTTTTTATTTATTTATGATAGTCACACAGAGAGAGAGAGAGGGGGGGGCAGAGGCAGAGACACAGGCAGAGGGAGAAGCAGGCTCCATGCACCGGGAGCCCGACATGGGACTCGATCCCACATCCCCAGGATCGCGCCCTGGGCCAAAGGCAGGCACTAAACCGCTGCGCCACCCAGGGATCCCCTTTTTTTTTTTTTTTTAAAGAGAGAGAGTGCATGCAAGCACAGGTGGGGGGGGAGGAGGAGGAGGTAGAGGGAGAGAGAGAGAGAGGGAGAGAGAGAGAGAGAGAATTTCAGAAAGGCTCCACACCCAGCATGGAGCCTAACAGAGAGCTCCCTCTCAAGACCCCGAGATCATGACTTGAGCTGAAATCAAGAGTCAGATGTGTGTTTTTTTTTTTAAGATTTTATTTTTATTTTTTTATTTTTTTTTTTTTAAGATTTTATTTATTTATTCATGAGAGACACAGAGAGAGACATAGAGGGAGAAGCAGGCTCCCTGCAGGGAGCTGGATGTGGGACACTATCCTGGGATGGGGATCAGGCCCTGAGCCAAAGGCAGATGCTCAACCGCTGAGCCACCCAGGCGTCCCAAGGGTCAGATGTTTAACCAATAAAGACATCCAGGTGCCCCCAAATTACTCATTTTTTAAATTGTTTTTTTGGTTTTCCTATTATTGAGTTTCGAGAGTTTTGTTGAATATGTGATTTGAAAATATTTTCCCCTATTGTTTGCATGCTCCTAGTATCTTTCACAAAGTAAAGGTTTTTCATTTTCATAAAGTCCAATTTAACAATCTTTCTTTTACAGGCTGTGCTTTTGATGTCAAGTCTAAGAAGCTCTCCCTAATTCCAAGTCAAGAACATATCTACTATAATTATATTTTAAAGTTTTATAATTTTACATTTTACATCTAGGACCCATTTTGAGTTAATTTCTGCATCAAGTATGAGATTGAGGGCAGCCTCCATGGCCTAGCAGTTTGGCGCCGCCTTTGGCAGGGGGTGTGATCCTGGAGACTGAGGATGGAGTCCCACATCGGGCTCCCTGCGTGGAGCCTGCTTCTATCCCTCTCCCTCTGCCTGTGTCTCTGCCTCTTTCTCTGTCTGTCATGAATAAATAAATAAAATCTTTAAAAAAAAAGTATGAGATTAAGATAAAAAAATTTTTTTTTTTTTAATTTTGGGTAAGCTCCTCACCCATCATGGGGCTCAAACTCACAATCCGGAGATCAAGTCCCATGCTCTACCCACTGAGCCAGCCAAGCTCCTGAGCTCAAGATTTTTTTAGGTTTACTTTCCGTGTACGTGTATGGGACACTTTTGCATGTGGACGTTCAGTTGTTCTAATACCATACGTTAAAAAGACTAACCATTTTCCATTGAATTACTTTTTTTAAAAAAAAGATTTTATTTATTTATTCATGTGAGACATAGAGAGGCAGAGACACAGGCAGAGGGAGAAGCAGGCTCCATGAAGAGAGCCCAATGCAGGACTCCATCCTGGCCTCCAGGATCACGTCCTGGGCCAAAGGCAGGCACCAAACCATGAGCCACCCAGGTATCCCCGTTGAATTACTTTTTACTTTTGTCAACAATCCACATTTTGTCAATCACTTGCTGAACATTCTATTCTGCTCCGTTGATCTAGGCCTTTATCCCTCCACCAATACCATACGTTATTAGTTACTATTGCTTTATAGTAAGTCCTAAAATCAGACTGATTCCTCCCACCTTATCATTTTTTCAAAATTATTTTGTCTAATGTACTGCATAGGGAATATAGCCTATAATATTATAAAACCTTTTTGACAAATACTAACTAGACATATCGTGGGATCATGTATAAAAATATCAAATCTCTATGATGTGCACCTGAAATGAACAGGATAGTACATGTCAATTACACTTCAATAAGAGTAATTGTTTTGGTTATTCCAGTCCCTTTGCCTTTCCAAAATATTTTTTATCTTTTTTTTTAAGATTTTATTTATTTATTTTTTATTCATGAGAGACACAGAGAGAGAGAGAGAAAGAGGCAGAGACACTCCATCCCAGGTCCCCAGGATCACACCTTGGGCTGAAGGCAGCGCTAAATCACTGAGCCACCTGGGCTGCCCTCCAAAATATTTTGTTTTATTTTTTTAATTTTTTTTCCTCCAAAATATTTTAGAATCAGCTTGTCTACATCCACAGAAATTCCATTGGAATATTTATTGGAATTGCATTAAATTTATAGATTTACATGGAGAAAAATGGGTGTTTAACTAAATCGAGTCTTCCAACCCATGAACACAGTATGTCTCTCCATTAATTTATGCTCTTTGATTTCTTTCCTCAGTGTTTATAGTTGCCAGCAAACAGATCCTCCACAAGTTTTGTTAGATTTATACCTAAGCATTTCTCTTTGAAAAATTTCAAATGATATATACTTTTTAAATTTTGCTGTCCAAATTGTTTATTTTAATGTATAGAAATATACATTTTTTTGTGAGTTGACCTTGTATACTATGGTTGTGCTAAAGTTGTTTATTAACTTAGGACCTTTTTTAGTAGGTCCTTGGGATTCTCTATAAAAAAATTATGTAACCTGCATAAAGGCACAGTATTCTTTCTAATTAATATGCATTTTATTTTCTTTCTTGCCTTATTGCACTGACTAGGATTTTCAGTGCTATATTGAATGGAGAGGAGATCCTTGTTTTGTTCCAGATCTTAGGCAAAAGCATTTAGTCTTTCACCATTAAACATCATGTTAGCTATAGGTATTTTTTAGAAAATTCCCATTTGTTTATAGGTTGCTGAGAGATTTTATCATGAATGAATGCTGGATGTTTTCAAGTACTTTTTCTGCATTGTTTGATAGGCTTTTGTCATTTTTCCATTTTAGTTTTTTAATATAGTGAATTATACTGATTGATTTCTTAATTTGGAAACTGCCACACATTCCCAGGATAAATCCTACTTGGTCATGGATTATTATTCTTTTGATATATTACTGGATTTGATTTCCTAGTATTTTGATGAGGCTTTTTGTTTCCTGTTCATGAAGGACATTGGCCTGTACTTTTCTTGCCCTGTCTTGGTCTAGTTTTGGTATCAAGGCAATTCTAGTATCATAAAATAAGTTGGGAACTGTTCCCTTCTCTTCCATTTTTTGGAAGAGATCACATAAAGTTGGTGCTATTTGTATTTTAAAAGTTTGATAGAATTCACCAGTGAAAATATCTGGGCCTGAAGGAGTCTTTGTGTTTTTTGTTTGTTTGTTTGTTTTAAGGTTTTAACACATGGGTTCAATTTCTTTAATATATACATTACCTATTTCTTCTTGGGTGAGTTTTGAAAGTTTGAGGCTTTTTTTAAAAGATTATTACTATTATTTTTAAATATTTTATTTATTTATTCATGAGAGACACAGAGACACAGGCAGAGGGAGAAGCAGGCTCCATGCAGGGAGCCCGACTTGGGAGTCGATGCCAGGTCTCCAGGATCACACCCCGGGCTGAAGGCGGCGCTAAACCGCTGAGCCATCGGGGCTGCCCAGAGTTTATCAATTTAATTCATCTTTTCACAGAACCAGCTTTTGGTATCATTGATTTTCTCTATTTTTCTGTTTTCAATGTCATTATTTCTCATCTTCTTTTTAAAAGATCTTATTTAGATCTCCGAAAGAGAGAGAGAGAATGAGAGAGAGAAAGAGCACGAATAGGGGGGAGAGGGAGAAGCAGGTGCCCCAACAGGCTTCATCCCATGACCCTGGGATCACAACTGGAGCCAAAGGCAGATGCTTAAACAACTAAGTGGTCCAGGTGCCCCATGATTTCTCATCTTTATGATTTCCTTTCCTTTCATTTACATTGTGTTTATTTTGCTCTTCTTAGTTTCTTTTCTTTCTTTTCTCTCTCTCTCTCTCTTTTTTTAATATGGAACACTTCATGAATTTGCCTGTCATTCTTGCACAGGAGCCATACTAATCTTCTCTGTACTGTTCCAGTTTTAGCATATGTGCTGCTGAAGCGAACCCACTCTTCTTAGTTTCTTAAAATGGAAGAGCAGTCCATTTTCTAATATAGGCATTTTAAATTTATAAGCATTATAAACATTATATACATTCCCCTTTAGGCACTGCTTTAGCCTCATCCCACAAATTTTTATGTGTTGTGTTTTCGTTTTTGTTCAATGAAAAATTTTTTAAAATACCTTTTGGGACTCTCTCTTCGACCCATGGATTATTTAAATGTGTGTTAATTTCCAAGATCCTAGAGATTTACACATTATCTTCCTGCTGATTTCTAGTTCAATTTCATTATGGTCAGAGAACATGTATTAAATGATTTCAATTCTTTAAATTTGTTGAAGTTTGTTTTATCACCCAGGAAGTGTTCCGTCTTGGTAAAGATTCCATGTGTACTTGAAAAGAATGTGTATTCTTCTCTTATTAAATGGAATACTTTACAAAGGTCTATTAATTCCAGTTGTTTGATAGTGTAATTCAGCTCTTCTATATCCCTGCTGATTTTCTGTCTAGCTCTATCATTTATTAATGAAAGAAGAGTAGTGAAATCTCCAGTTACAATTGTGGATTTGTTGTATTTTTGCTTCCTGTGTCTTGAAGCCCAGTGGTTTGCTGCATATACGTTTAAGGCTATTATGTGTTCTTGACAAATTGACCCATTTATTGTTATGTAATGTCCCTCTTTATGCTTGTTAATTTTCCTTGCTTTAAAGCCTACTTTTTCTAATGTTAATTTAGCCATTCCAGCTTTTGCTTGCTTAGCTTTTGAATGATATATATCTTTTTATATTCTCTTATGTTCCTTATGATATTATATTTAAACTTGTTTTCTTGTAGACAGCCTATCTTTAATTTTTTTTTTAATCAAAAAACAATTCTGGCAGTCCCTATCTTTTAATCAATGTGTTTAGACTATTTGCATTTTATGTAATTTTTAGTATATTAGACTTGTATTTACCATTTTACTATTTGTTTTCGGATTTTTGTTCCTCTGCTTCCCCATTCTTATTTCTTTTTGATTATTTGATAGCTGATTAAATATGTATTAGGATTTCAGGTATGCTTTCTTGAATCCCTGAGGTTCTGTTCATTTTTTCTTCTTTTTTTTTCTCTGTTGTTAAGATTGGATAATTTTTATCAATTTAAGTCCATAGACTCTTTACTCCATCATCTCTATTCTTCCCACCCAGTAAATATTTATTTTAGTTATTATATTTTTCATTTAAAATTTTTCCATTCATGTCTTTTTTTTTTTTTAAGTTTCTCTACCCTCCGTGTAGGGCTCAAACCTACAATCCCCAGATCAAGAGTCACAGGCTTTACTGACTGAGCCAGCCAGGTGTCCCTTATTTCTTCTTTATATCTTTTATCTTTTTGCTGAGACGGCCTTTGTACCATCTATACCTCTTTGAGCAGTGCTTTTTAAAAGTCTTTGTCTCATTATCACAACATCCATGTCTCCCGTAGAGTTGGTGTCGGTTGATTGTTTTTTCCCTTACCACTTGAAATTTTCCTGGTTCTTCATATGCTGATTAATGTTGAATTATATCTTTTCTTTCTTTCTTTCTTTCTTTCTTTCTTTCTTTCTTTCTTTCTTTCTTTTTTCTTTCTTTCTTTCTTTTTTCTTTCTTTCTTCTTTCTTTTCTTTCTTTCTTTCTTTCTTTCTTTCTTTCTTTTTTTTAGATTTTTATTTATTTATTTGTTTGACAGAGAGAGAGAGAGAGAGAGAGAGAACACAAGCAGGGGGAGCAGCAGGCAAAGGGAAAAGAAGAAGCAAGCTCCCCGCTGAGCAGGGTAGGGCTCCATCCCAGGACCCTGCAACCATGACCTGAGCTGAAGGCAGGTGCTTAACTGACTGAGGCACCCAGGCGCCCCTGGGACGTTTCTAAGACTAAAAACAGAGACCTCAAAAATTAGAATTTGTTAGCACACCTTTTGGGCTTAACTGAGTTCTGTAATATCATTACAAGCCAGTGGAATATAAAAGAGGATTAGGCATACTTTAAACACACACACACACACACACACACACACACATACACTACATATGTATGCAAGGTTTTATGTTGAACTCTTGCTTTTTAACAAATTAGTAAAAGAGTATGGCTCTTTTTATTTTTTTATTTATTTTTATTTTTTTATTTTTAGTATTGCTCTTTTTAAAGCAATAATTATTGTACTCATGTGCAAGGTAAAATGTTTTTTAAAATATTAAACTTTTTGATAGCTGTGGCCTCCTGGGCCTCTTTTCACTATGCCCTCATTACCTGAGCTTCTCCTTCAGGAAACCCCAAATGTACCTTTTATCTAGCAATTAAAGAGTTAATAAGTCTGGCCTAGTAGGGCCTCCGTTCTAGGGTTGTGGTTGAAGACTATTCTGATTAGTTGAGGGCAATGCCTACCAGTCATTAAATATTTGGAATATTACTTCTGCCAGTGCCTTATATTTGTACAGCATTTTATAGTTTATGAATGATGTTTACATATATCATCTTAAGTTAAGCCGCATGCTAACTCTGACATCAGTAGGAATTATTATTTGCCCTCAGAAAACATCGTGATGATGAAATTAACACATGATTAGCATGGAAAATGGATTATTATTGGGGGAACTCTAGGCTCAGGAAGGTTCTCATTTACCCAAATCACATGGTTATAGGAGTCGGAGTCTAAACCTCTCCCAGCTCCAAGAAGAGTACCTGTCTTAAGTGTGGGTTTCGGGGAAGGAGAGTTCCCTCTGGGTTGAATACATCTGGGAAAGCAATTGTAGGAGGAAGGCGCGGAGCTTGATACTGAGAGATTGGTGGGATCTGGTAAGCAAAGATGAAGAGCAGGATATTTTACTCAGGGAGTATGAAAGGGGGCCCAAATGTAGTCAAATATCCCATTTCCACCATCCTTTGGAGACTCCTTCTCTGGAGGTACTAGAACTGAAATTCCTCAAGGTTGGATCACAGAAAGTATCTGGACCGAGTTCTCCTTCACATTGGTTGCTTTTCTCAATCTTGGATCACTGTGGGTTCCTTCGAATATTCATGAGTCACTGAAAACAAATTGTACTTAGAGGGTCATGCATCTCCTTCACAGTCTGGTCCCTCCAGATAGAGTCTTTGACGAGAAAGAAGGTGAGGAATTTCTTAAACAGTATTCACAGCTCCTCAGCTGCTTTGCCAAGTCCACAAAAGCTTATCAGAGACGAATATGTTGCTCTAAGTCGAAATGTGGCAGTCATGGCCCTAAAGTCCTTTGGGGTGCCTGTGTCCTGTCCGTAGTAATGATGGGAACAGTTTGTTCCTTTTAGCCCCTTGTAACAGTAGGGTTGCATTCAGGTTTTGTAGAGCCCTGCTCTTACACAATTTGGGGCCTCTTTAAACACACACACATGCACACACACAATTACAAATAAAAAATTAGATGCAGGACTTTGGAAAGAACTCTGTGAAGGTCTAGAAGCATTAACTTCATTAGTTTCATGGTGCATTTGACCCTTGAACAATGCAGGGGTTAGCTGAAAATCCACTTTTTTTTTTTTAAGATTTTATTTATTTATTCATGAGAGACACAGAGACAGAGGCAGAGACACAGGCAGAGGAAGAAGCAAGCTCCCTGCAGGGAACCTGATGTGGGACTTGATCCCAGGATCCCGGGATCATGACCTGAGCCAAAGGCAGATGCTCAACCACTGAGCCACCCAGGTGCCCCGAAAACCCACTTTTGATTCCCCCCAAAAACTCAGCTACTAACAGCCTCCTGTCGACAGGAAGACTTAACAATAAAACTGTCAATAACCCGTATTTTGTATATTAGATGCATTATATACTGTAACCTTACAATAAAGGAAGCTAGGGAAAAGAAAGTGTTAAGAAAATCATAAGGAAGAGAAAATACGTTGACAGCACTGTACTGGTAAAAAAATGCATGTGTTACGCGCGGACCTTCACAGTTCAAACCCTCGTTGTTCAAGGATCAACTGTATGCCTATCTGTGCCGAACAAATCTTACAAAAGGAGGAGAAATTATTCAATTGAATAGCACAGAAGTATTTTTCACTGTATATTCACAACTGCTTGATGTGTAATTTTAAAAATCTGTTAAAAAAAAGGGAAATTATCCAATTGAGGGCCAATTAATTAATAGGAGTTCTTTTGTTTTGTTTTGTTTTGTTTTGTTTTTGGATGGTACCTGTGCTCCCAGGCTGGTTTTTTTCTCCCCAGTACTTTATTTATTTATTTATTTATTTATTTATTTATTTATTTATTTATTTATTTGACAGAGAAAGAGAGAGAGAGAACACAACCAGGGGGAGTGGCAGGCTGAGGGAGAGAGACAGGCAGACACTCCACTGAGCAAGGAGCCCAGTGTGGAGATCGATTCCAGAACCCTGGGATCATGACCTGAGCTGACAGCAGATGCTTAACTGACTGAGCCACCCAGGTGCCCCATTTTTAAATAGTTTTATTTAAATCTAATAGACATACAACAAACTACTCATATCTGAAGCATACAATCTAAGTTTTGAAATATGCATATACCTGTGATACTGAGAGATTGGTGGGATCTCAAGATAGTGAATATATCCATCACCCGCAAAAGTTTGTGTTCCATATAATTGGGACATCCAGCCCCTCCTTATATTCCCTGCTCAACTCTGCCCATATATTATATATACTTTATATCTGCTTTATCCTTTTTCTCTCTCTTTTTATTTATTTTTATTTTTTTTAAAGATTTTATTTATTTATTCATGAGAGACACACACACAGAGAGAGAGAGAGACACAGGCATAGGGAGAAGCAGGCTCCATGCAGGGAGTCCGATGTGGGACTCGATCCCGGGTCTCCAGGATCACACCCTGGGCAGAAGGCGGCACTAAACTGCTAAGCCACTGGGGCTGCCCTCTCTCTCTCTTTTTAAAGACTTTACTTATCTATTCACAAGAGACCCAGACAGGCAGAGACATAGGCAGAGGGAGAAGCAGGCTCCCTGCAGGTAGCCTGATGCAGGACTCGATCCCAGGACCCCAGGATCATGACCTGAGCCGAAGGCAGAAGCTCAACCACTGAGCCACCTAAGGGCCCCTCTTTTTTCTCCTTTTTTAATTAGGTAGGCTCCAGGCCCAGAGTGGAGCCCAACATGGAGGTTGAACTCACAACCCTGAAATTAAGACCTGAGCTGAGATCAAGAGTCAGACACTTAACCAACTGAGCCACCCAGGTTCCCCAATATGCTTTCTTAGTTGTTCAAAGCAGAATAAATTTGGTCTCTGTTATTTTATCTCACCCAGAGTAAATGACTCCAGGCATTTTTTAATGCAGAGAAAAATATTAATCCAAATATGAAGAAGTGAAGAGATGTTCCTTCAGGATAAGGATGGTTTTGAACAGAGAAATCTGAAGACTAATAATCTGAGAGATTAAGAGCAAAAGTAAAGAACACACCTTACTAGTATGTCCAGTCCAAAGGGGTCTTTGTCTGTAAACTCACAGATGCACTTTGGGATGTGGTCATCAGTGCAGAATCATGTAAAAAGGGACGCCTGGGTGGCTCATTGGTTAAGTGCCTGCCTTTGGCTCAGGGCGTGATCCTGGAGTCCTGGGACGGAGTCCCACATCAGGCTCCCTGTAGGGAGCCTGCTTCTCCCTCTGCTTGTGTCTCTGCCTCTCTCTCTCTCTCTCTCTCTGTCTCTCGTAAATAAATAAAATCTTTTTTTTTAAGAATCATGTAAAAAAGAAAATGGCAGACTTTTCTGCCATACTTGACCTGTCATAAATCCACAATGAAATTAATTTTAGTTTCTATCTATGCCGAGTGTGTGTACTTGTGCCCAAACGAAGTTCTATATGAATTTAATAATTTTTCTATTATTCACTTCATCACCAATGTTCACTGAACAGTCACTGTGCCATGTAACGGAGTTACTGTGGGGATTGGCAGAGATATTTGCATCTTCCCTCACCCTCTGTGGAGACTCTGGCAGATGTCAAGCTGCTTTGTTATCCAAAGTGGGGCCCAAGTGCCCCTTTTAGGGCCACCAGCCCAGTTATTATTTCCTTCCCAAGTACTTGCCCACTGTACGTTTAGTCCTCAATGAACACTCTTTCTCTAATATCTTATTACTAAATATTTTTCCAATATATGTTCTCTCTTATGAATGAATGAGATCATAAACCTCTTAAAGGCAAGTATTCATATTACTTCTAAGCATCTCTGTCCTCATCACAGAACCTAATACAAGTTGATATATATTTATTTCACTATTATATCCTTTCTTTTTTTTAAGATTTTATTTATTTATTCATGAGAGAGACACACACACACACACACACAGAGAGAGAGGCAGAGACACAGGCAGGGGAGAAACAGGCTCCATGCAGGAGCCCGATATGGGACTCGATCCAGGGTCTCCAGGATCACGCCCTGGGCTTCAGGCTTCTTTTTTTAAGTAAACTCTATACCCAACATGGGGCTTGAACTCACGACTCCAAGATCAAGAGTCGTATGCTCTACCCACTGAGCCAGCCAAACACCCATATTATATATCTTTACTATATAATTAACACTTGTTCATAATGAAGATCTTCATTATGGAAATGTTTGATAATATAGACAAGCAAAAAGATTTTTAAATTACCTATAATTCTACCAACTCCAAATAACTACTATTAACCTTTTATATAGGGTGTACACCAAGCAGGATGCATAGTTGCCCCTAAGGGAGCTAAAATTTTAATGGAATAAATTGAAATAAACACAACTACAAATAAGGAGGGGTAAGTGGATGGATTTACATTTTTAAAAGTATTTTATTTATTTATTTTGAGAGAGGGGTGGCAAGGGGCAGAGGCAAGGGAGAGAGAGAATCTCAAGTAGACTCCATGCTGAGTGTAGAGCCTGTTGCAGAACTCGATCTCACAACCCTGAGATCACGACCTGAGCCGAAATCAAGAGTCCGATGTCAACTGACTAAGCCACCCAGGAGCCCCTGGAGTTACATTTTTTGAGAGGCCAAGAAGATGTGGTCCTTGTGGCCCAGGGTGTGCAGCGTAAGTATGTTTTTTACAGATTTGGCCAAGCATGCCATCAGAAAATAGTTTTCCTCTCAGTTCTTGGAATCCTTATAGTAGGGATGAAGACTGGCCTTCTAGAATAGTGTTAAATGCCTTGAGAGGTCCCAGAACCAGCAACATCAGCATCGCCTGGGAACTTGTTAGAAATGTGGATTCTCGGGCCCATCCTAGAGCTACTGAATTACAAACTCTGGGGGCTGACTCAGCAGTTTATGTTTTAATAAGCCCTCCAAGTGATACTCTGATACACAACAAAGTTTAAGAACCACTAACTAAAAGCTGGGATTATATCCTGTTCATTGTTGTAGCCTCTGCCTCAGCATGTGGTGCCTAGAAGGTTGAAAAGAATTTGTTAAATCAGGAATACAAATACCCCTTAGACATGAATCAATTTTAAAAATGATTTTTATTATGATACATTTCTCATAGAAATACATAAAAGATATAATGAATACTTAGTCTATCCAGCACAATTTATAGCAAACTAAATCTTAGCAGTTTGTCACATTTCCTTCAGATATTTTTTTCTAGAACAAAAACATTGCAGCTACAACTGAGTGCTTTTGGTATATCCTCTTCCCAATCTCATCCTTCTTTCTCCTTCTGTAGAAATAACCAAGATCATGCCGTTGGCATTAATCATTCTCATACATGTTTTATGCTTTTACTACATATTCATGTATCTATAAACAATATATGGAATTGTTTTGCAGGTTTTAAACTCTTTGAATGGTGTCATATTCCACATACCCTGCAATTAGCTTTTCTGTATTGTTTTTAAGATTTATCATGGGGCAGCCACAAAGCCATGATTCATCATTGTAATTGCTGTATAATATTCCCTTATACGAATATATGATGATATGTGAAACTGATCTTCTATTAATGACATTTAAATGTATTCAGTTGATTTAGTTTCTCATTGTTAATAGTAATGCCACCACAAATATTCACACCCTCTAGTCCAACCAAATAGTGTTTATCTAAGGTTTAGCCCTGAGAATAGACTTCCTGAGATTTAGGAAGGTGAGCATTTCCAATCATAATAGATAAAAATCATTGCTCCTCAAAGAGGTTGTACCGATTTCTCCACCTTTTTTCCAATGTTTGGTGTTGTCAGACTTTAGATTCTTGCCAATTTGGTGAGTATGAAACAGCATCTCATCCTTTTTCTAAATCTTTCAGTACCTTACATCCTAATGTTGAGCATCTCTTTATATGCTAATAGGCCATTTGGATTTGAGAGATATGAAGTTAACACACATTCACATCAATTTAAATCCCTGATATCATCTCCATGTCTGAAAGAGAGTTTTAATAGGGAGAAAGCCTGAGAGGGAGGAAAAAACGGAAAAAGCCCTGCAGAGATAGGAGTAGATGAAGTGAGGGGAAGCTAGACATACCATTCAACTTCCTGGAGGTCATTTCCAGGGACCTGGCCAATTGTCACATCAGTTCTATTTCAGTCCCCCAGAGTGGAGTCCTAAGTCCTGGGAGCGGTTGAGGTAGAGTGGATGGTGTAGTAAAATCTTCACTGAGGAAGGCTCTTTCTGGTCCTGAATTTTTCAGTCTTTTTTGGTTCAGGACTAGTTAACTCACTGTTAATGAAAGATGTACATCCCTACTAAGATGGGGGAAATGGAAGGGGTGATTATCACAATAATTAGGGGATTGGCATTGGTGGACTGGGACTAGGAGTGCTATAATTGCTTCCATGTATGAGACAGTCCTACTCAACAAGGAATGTCCATGACCACTCCACACAACTTTCAACGGCCCTGCTAGACATTTATCTAGGTGAAAAATCTGTCCAGAATGGTCAAGCCTAGCACTTGACTGTTTTCCGTGTCATCGCAACGTGTTTTGTCCTGGGTTTAAATTGATTGTTCTGGGGATCCCTGGGTGGCGCAGAGGTTTGGCGCCTGCCTTTGGCCCAGGGCGTGATCCTGGAGACCCGGGATCGAGTCCCACATCGGGCTCCCGGTGCATGGAGCCTGCTTCTCCCTCTGCCTGTGTCTCTGCGCCTCTCTCTCTCTCTGTGACTATCATAAATAAATAAAAAAAAATTAAAAAAAAAATAAATTGATTGTTCTGGGAATGTAAACCACTATTTAAACTGAGAGAAGAGGGATCCCTGGGTGGCGCAGCGGTTTGGCGCCTGCCTTTGGCCCAGGGCGCGATCCTGGAGACCCGGGATTGAATCCCATGTCGGGCTCCTGGTGCATGGAGCCTGCTTCTCTCTCTGCCTGTGTCTCTGCCTCTCTCTCTCTCTGTGACTGTCATAAATAAATAAAAAAAAATTAAAAAAAAAAACTGAGAGAAGAATCTTTTTTTTTTTTTTTTTTTTTTTTTTTTTTTTAAGATTGATTGATTTTTAAAGCACCAGCAGTACAGTGGGGAGAGGGAGAGGGAGAGAAACCCCTGAGTATGGAGCCTGATGTGGAGCTTGATCCCATGACCCTGAGAACATGATCTGAGCCGAAACCAAGAGTCAGTGCTCAACTGACTGAGCCACACAGGTGTCCCTAAACTGAGAGAAGATTCTAATTTCATTTTGTTCAGAACTTTACCAAGATTTTCCCAAAAAAGTCTTCCACCTGACAGTACTGATCATGGTATTTAAGTCACCAAGACGAGAATTAACTGGTGTCAGCCTCTGATTGAAGTTATCACCTTCATGGTGATTCTTCACATACGTGCGAACATCTGACAACTTCATTATGCCTTCTATTATAGTTAGGCCTACACCTTTCCTATAGTTTTATGGTAAACTACTCTTTTATTTCTCCTTTATATTTGAGGCTTATAATTATTTTAAAATATTGTGTGTAGAATGATCATAGTACCTGTGAATTTCATTTTGGTATTTAAAAAGGACATTACAAAATGTTTTTTGAGAACCAGTGAGTTCATAGTTCCTTAGTAAGGAAATTTAGGCTAAGAGAGTGAAAAAAATAAATAAAACCCAAACCCTCAGTTAGCTTAAGATGACACAGTGGGTAATTGAGAGAAGACAGCTGTACAACCTTTGCTGACTGGCATCAAATCTAAACTCTTTGCATTAAGCCACTCTACCTTCCAAAGCCATGGCCTCAGTGCAAGTAACAGCAATCACAAAAGCTTATAGGTACCTGATACTTGCCAGACATGGTTCTTAAGGGTTTTACATTTACTAACTCTCTGACCCTCACAACAACTTGAGGTAGGTAACCTAAGGTAGGTACTATTCCTTATTATACAGGTGAGGAAGCCGAGGCACAGAGAGATTAAGAGATATTCCCAAAGGCACACAGCTAATGTGTAGCACAGCTAAGATGATCAATTCCTGGCTACCTGGCTTTGCATCACTTCACTGTATCTTTCTTTCTTTCTTTTTTTTTTTTAATTTTTATTTATTTATGATAGTCACACACACAGAGAGAGAGAGAGAGAGAGAGAGAGAGAGGCAGAGACATAGGCAGAGGGAGAAGCAGGCTCCTGCACCGGGAGCCCGACGTGGGATTCGATCCCGGGTCTCCAGGATCGCGCCCTGGGCCAAAGGCAGGCGCTAAACCGCTGCGCCACCCAGGGATTCCTCTTTCTTTCTCTTTCTTTCTTTCTTTCTTTCTTTCTTTCTTTCTTTCTTTCTTTCTTTCTTTCTTTCTTTCTTTCTTTCTTTCTTTCTTCTTTCTTTCTTTCTTCTTTCTTTCTTTCTTCTTTCTTTCTTTCTTCTTTCTTTCTCTCTTTCTCTCCTTTCTTCTTTTTCTTTCCTCTTTCTTTCTTTCTTTCTTTCTTTCTTTCTTTCTTTCTTTTTTCTTTCTTTCTTTCTTTCTTTCTTTCTTTCTTTCTTTCTTTCTTTCTTTCTTTCTGATTTTATTTATTTATTCATGAGAGGCACAGAGAGAGAGTCAGAGACACAGGCAGAGGGAGAAGCAGGCTCCATGCAAGGAGCCCAATGTGGGACTCGATCCCGGGACTCCGGGATCAAGACCTGAGCCAAAGGCAGATGCTCAACCTCTGAGCCACCCAGGTGTCCCTCACTGTATCATTTCAAAGACAGGGTCAGGAAGCCAGGCAAACTTAACTGAGGCATTCAGGCTGTAGAAATAGAGGGAAATGGACACACCCAAGCCAAACTGTTGCTCAAGTAATAGAATGTCCCCGGATGAGCTCTGAGGTATATATGGATCTCCTGACACTATATGCAAACTACGCATCTATGTGTATATATTTGCACGTTATTTTAGTGAGCAAGTTCATGGTTCCCATTTGATTCTCAAAGCAGTTCCTGACCACAGAAGTTAGAACCACTTGTTATAGAGAAGTATCAGCAGGATTTAGTGAGGAGGAGAATCTGAACCCAACCCTGGTGCACAGGGCACTGAGTGCTGGGATAGAAGCTCCCTTTGCTAGAACTTCTCCACTCTTGGGCATCTCCATCTAGGAGCAACCTCTCAATTTCTGTTCCCTGCAAAAGCAAACCCTGAGAAAGTCAACACACTGCACAAATAAAATCCTTTTTTTTTTTTTTAAAGATTTTATTTATTTATTCAAGGTAGAGACACAGGCAGAGGGAGAGGGAGAGAAGTAGGATCCATGCAGGGAGCCTGACTCGGGACTCGATCCCGGGTCTCCAGGATCACACCCCAGGCCGAAGGCGGTGCCAAACCACTGGGCCACTGGGGCTGCCCAAATAAAGTCCTTTCTATGTATTCAGTTACATGCAAAAGATCAGAAGCCACTGATTTATAAAGCAAAGGAGGAGAAAGAACCATGTTCTAAGAGCATGAGTGAGGTTGAAAGGGCCATTCAAGGTGTGCCTGGGTGGCTCAGTGGGTTAAACATCTGCCTTCAGCTCAGGTCATGATCTTAGGGTCCTGCGATTGAACCACATCCCTGCTCATCAGGGAGCTTGCTTCTCCCTCTCCCTCTGCCTGCTGCTCCCTCATTCATGCTCTCTCTCTCTCTCTGTCAAACAAATAAATAAAATCTGGGGGGGGGGGGGAAGCCATTCTATACACATGTGGCTGTAAGCTTTTTCTGCCTCAACACATCAAGAAGACTTAGAAGAGGGATCCCTGGGTGGCGCAGCGGTTTGGCGCCTGCCTTTGGCCCAGGGCGCGGTCCTGGAGACCCGGGATCGAATCCCACGTCGGGCTCCCGGTGCATGGAGCCTGCTTCTCCCTCTGCCTGTGTCTCTGCCTCTCTCTCTCTCTCACTGTGTGCCTATCATAAATAAATAAAAGTTCAAAAAAAATTAAAAAAAAAAAAAAAGAAGACTTAGAAGAGGCACAAACCACCATGGGCCATGCCAGGATCTCATGTGCAAGTAACAGCTTCTGAGGGGGAGACTGTCAACGCTCCTCAATGTTCTGTAACCCCTGATCCCGCCCAGGTGACTTCCTCCAGCTTTGGTGGGAGTCCTTATACACACCAGCAGCTTCCTATCCCAAACACTTGCTCCTTTTCTGCCTCGAAGCTGTCTCTGGACCCAGGGCCCTATTAGTTCACGCCCCCAAGGACAGTGCTGAATCAGGTAGGGAGTTAGTGAATAAATGCCTCTGCTTTCCTGCCCTTGGTGGGACAATTCTGAGGTGTGTTTTACACAGTCTCTCAGACCGTCCCCAGTGGGATTGGGCCCCAGCTGCCCACAGCAGTAGGCCACTCCTCAATGCATCCTTTACTGACTTTTCTTACCTTGTGTCTCAATTCAATTTCCCAACCCCTCTTCCTGGAGCCAACTCTAAAATAAACTGTATCCAAATCTTTGTCTTAAGGTCTGCTTTTAGGGGAACCTGAGCTAAGATAGTCTCCCTTAAAGGTCAGGCATCAGCTAAGAAACATGGCTAAGCAAGCAAGGCTCCAGCCAGACCTTAAAGCCTATCTTGCCAGATGCACCATGGGCCTGGCATTGTTGGGGATGGGGTGCTCACAAGACCCTTGTAGGATGAATCTGAAGTGCTCTAAAACCGGGGGGGGGGGATCATTTGTTCAAATCCTTAAATGAGGGGCACCTGGGTGGCTCAGAGGTTGAGCATCTGCCTTTGGCTCAGGTTGTGATCCCAGGGTCCCAGGATCAAGTCCTGCATTGGGATCCCACAGGGAGCCTGCTTCTCCATCTGCCTAAGTCTCTGCCTCTCACTCTCTCTCTGTGTCTCTCAGGAATAAATAAATAAAATCTTTTTTAAAAAATCCTTAGATAAGAAATTCTATCATAGAAGGCCTTATCACTACAAAGCTGTATATAAGGAGACTTGTCCCAGGACAGACTTAAGGAAGACAATTTCAGAGAGCCAACTTAAAAACAGGCCTTAAAAGAACAGTCTTGTGAAACCAGGGCCTCTGCAAAAGGTTGTGCCCTGGCTGAGGAGGCAAGGGGAGTTGAATTCCAGCTGGCATTCTGATCACCAAGCTATGTGCCCATGTAAAGAGCCTACTTTTTAAAATGTGTACAGAAGGGGGAGGTTATCTACACATGGCCCTGTGTGCATCCACCACCATCTCCTGGTTCACTCTTAAAAAAAAAAATCAGCTAGGTTTCATCTTCAGATCCAAACTATCATTGCTAGCAATATATTCTTTATAATGATATTCCACTGATCTAGAACAAAAGCAATCTGAAAGCCCCGGGCTGTTTGTTGTAATGGAATATTCCTCATGTGAAAAAGTAAGCATTGCTGTTGTATTATTAATGGAGTTTATCCTTTTTCCACCAAGTTGACAGCTTTAGTATCGTGTTGGCACGATTTATTCTGCTAAATGATTAGAATACCTCTCTGTCACATTTCCATCTTCCTTTTCTAAATTGGAAATGCTTGTATTCTTGCTGCAAAGTCCGACATTTAATGAGATTTGAACTTGTTTGCTTTGTGTTGAATGGGATTAACCCCCCTGCCAGTGCCCACTCACCAGTCTTTGTGTTGGGGAGGCCCCAGTTATGGGGGCAAATGGATGGTTATTCTCAGCAATAAAAATGAGCAAATAATGTGAAAGCACCCATACCTCAAAAAGCAGAAGAGTGACCTCTGTTTGACCTTGAGGTCTGTGTGCTAAAATGTTCCCTAACAGACAAAACAGCTTTGAGCCAGAGAGAAAGAGAAAGATTGCTTACTTTCTGATTACTTTGTTTAAACCAACCTCCTCACTAGTTTATAATCCTTTACGGGAGCATATTAAGAAGGGGCAGTCTAAGGCCTGTTTAGAGCGGAGAAGAATCATGAAATAAACAATTAATATTTAGGAAAGGGGCCCAGAACCCTTTTTGTAGGCTTTTCCCTCTCCCCATTTAATGAATAATAGCCTTGAGCTGTGGTCACAGGCATCCCATGTATTTATTTTGATTACTGCTGTCATATATTCGGTGGTTACGATCTTTGTGCTATTTTGGACAATCCAAAATTAGGGGAATTCATTGAAGTAAATAATGCCATGATTTCTGCTGGCGCAAGTTGTCTGTAGTATATACGAGTGTCAGTTCCAGTAACAGGGAAGCAAAGTCAGCATTCAATTTTATCCTGGCAAAGTGGTTTTGGAACTTTGGCCTTGGGTGATTTTAAAAAATCAGTCAGTATTCTTTCCCTTCCAGCCAAATACTCCATTACAGTGCAGTATAACATATGGATGCTGCTGCTCCTGCCCAAGGCTGAACTGCACTGTCTGGCTTCTAGGCTTCCGCTCAGGTCACTGCCTCCCACCACCCAAAAGAGTCCTTCCCATCCTCAAAGAGTTCAAATCCTAGTTCTTTCCCAGGTAAAGCTCCCAAGGTAGCTTTCCCAGGCTACCTTGACACCTTCTCTTCCTCCTCCAAATATTGACAACCCATTGCTTGGCCCTTCTCAATATACTACTAATTGTCTTTCAAGCCTATAGGTTGTTTTTTTTAAAAGATTTTGTTTATTCATGAGAGACACACAGAGAGAGAGAGAGAGAGGCAGAGACATAGGCAGAGGGAGAGGCAGGCTCCCTATGGGGAGCCTGATACAGGACTCGATCCCAGGACCCTGAGATCACACTCTGAGCCAAAGACAGATCCTCAACCACTGAGACACCCAGGTGTCCCAAACCTCTAGGTTCTTATTTATCCAGGGAGATTTTAACATCCTAAAAGCAGAAGTTGTAACATGCCACCCCAATTCTATTCCACCCCACTTTTTAGTAACCCATCCCCAGTTATTCAGAGTGGCAATAAAACCACAGAGAAACTACCCTCTCTGGCCTCTCTGGCCAAGCATGGTCATGTCACTAAATTCTGATCAGTAAGATACAAGGAGAAATGTTTTCTGGAACTTATAGAAAGACTGCTAAAAAAGAAAAGGCTGGACCTTTTTGTCCCTTCCTCCTTCCTGCTGCCTGAAGTGAAGAGGGGGATGGCTAGCACTAAGAAAGCCACCTTGGACCGTGAAGGAACCATCAGGATGGATGCCATGGCCAAGAATAATGGAGTTAAAAATAGAGACGATGTCCAGTGAATTCGTGAAGCCACTATTCCATCTCTGGCTTATCACTTCTAGACTTCTTTTCTGAGAAACAACGAACCTTTTATGTTTAAGCCACTGTTGTCCCACACAGTTGAATCCACTTCTCCAGTCCAGCTTCTTAAGGGCAGATGGGCTTTTTAGTCATTGTATCATGAGCAGTGCCTGACACACAGTACATGATAAGCTATTTGTTTAAGCTGGAAAATATTTTCCTTCTGATCCATAACAGTTCTCATCCTCATTAGTAATAGAATTACCCTCTTTAAAATCCTGCCTATTGATCTTAGGCTCCAATTTCAAAAGTTGATATTGTTTCCACTGCGTAAAATGTTTATCGTTGCAGATGAAGTCATTGTTTATTTAGGAAATAGAAGAGATCAGAAGAAAAAATAAAGAAGGCCATTATTAGGTCACAAGTGGAATGAGGTAAGTTTACTGTATGACCCAGAGGAGCCCACATGAAAGGTATCTTGGGCAGGTTTAATTTCATCTGGTTAATTTTGCTCCATTGCAGGCAGAGGAGAAACAAGGCATTTTTATACCTGTATAATTCTCTGTAGCCACATCTTCTTTCATTAACTTGACCTTCTAATGCTGACCTCCCTGAGTCAGTATCTGTGACCTGTGATAGGAATCATAGTTATCGATCAATAGAAGTGCTCCTGTAGATTTTGAACCACAAAGATTTTGAACCATAAAATATAAGAAAAGGATTGTCAAATTGTACCTGGGGATCTGTAAGTTGACCTTTGACAAATCATTTAGCTTTCCTTTGCAGCCCTTGGCCATCTATAACATTGTCACATACATGTGTGCCAGTTCTCCTACATGAATGTGGCTGGGATTAATGAGGTCACCATTTCCAAATGTGTTTAAAGGTCCTTCCATGGAAAACACTTTGCAGGCAGAAAAAATGATTATTGATCCATTATCATTGATGACTGCCAACCTTGAATAAAATCTTATTTAGAAAGAAACACTCTTCCCTATGTCTTTCTCCTGAATGTAATAATTCTTAGGAGTAAATGGTGGAAGAATTGTGTTTCAAAACTGTATAGCTTATGTGGCAGATCATATGTTTTGTCATCTTAAGGCAAAACAAGTTTAAAGTCAACTTTACAATTTTTCTTTCCATTTGCCATTTCCGTGGTCAATACCAAAATTACATACCTTGAGAGTAAAACAACATGGGAAGCTTAACTTTTGTTTGTGCTCTTAAATTTTAAAAATGTAAAAACCCAGAATTAGAAAAGGACCCTGAAAGTATCTGATAGTTATTCCTCCTTCAGGTAGACGGACAAATTATCAAAAACAAATTTCAGCCGATCCCGTTCATAGAGGTCTCTAGGAATCAGGAAATCCTTTGTTTTTCCAGAGAGTCTTGGTCAGGATTTTAAAGTCTTTCATTTCTGGTCAGAATAGCTACATCTCCAGTCCCACAAGTGCCCCAGAAAAATAGTTTCCTAGAAGAAGGTCACCAGTGCATGGAATCTTTTATTACAAGCCCTATTACACATAGCAAAACAGAGGCATCTCTGACTTGCTATCGTCTTTGATTGAACATAAATGGGCACATCTACACATGAGACACATAAAGAATTGAGTTACACAAAAATCAAATCAATAGGGACGCCTGTGTGGCTTAGCGGTTGGGCGTCTGCCTTTGGCCCAGGGCATGATCCTGGAGTCCCGGATCGAGTCTCGCATCGGGCTCCCTGCATGGAGCCTGCTTCTCTCTCTGCCTATGTCTCTGCCTCTCTCTTTCTGTGTCTCTCATGAATAAATAAATAAAATACTTTAAAAAATCAAATCAATAGCTAAATGAACAAAGAACTACTAATGCCTTAAATAGGGAGCCTTCTCTCCCTGAGCCAGACTATGAATTCTGTCCTGGAATTTCATTTATGGAGGGGAGTGACTCTTCTATAAAGTAAGGGAACAATTTTCCTAGGAAAATATTCCCCAAAAGAGAAAAGGATTAATGAGAAATTAGGTTAAGATCCAATTTATTTGAAACCCATATATAAAATTAGGTCATTCATTCTCTTTATACCCAAATAATTATATGCAAATAATTAATTATGACTCATG
Organism: Canis lupus baileyi; assembly: GCF_048164855.1. Taxonomy (NCBI): domain Eukaryota; kingdom Metazoa; phylum Chordata; class Mammalia; order Carnivora; family Canidae; genus Canis; species Canis lupus. The sequence goes on along the minus strand of NC_132844.1, from coordinate 61,483,471 downwards.
CACCTAGCTGTATATTACCACATACATCCTCCAAAGTGTGAGAAACTCCTGCTCAGTCCACACCTCGTGGCTCCCCTTTTTTCTGAACACCACTCTATTCTGGTGACTGCTATTGCTAACAATCTCTGGCAGAGGTTAGGTCTTCCACTTTTCCTTCTAATTCTTTGTACCAAGCCTGAACACCAGCTCTTTCCTAATTTCTCCCAGCAGTACTGAGACTGAAATGCAACACTAATAACACCTACTGAAGGTTGAGAGTAAGACAGGTTGAGAGTAGAGGCAGGGCGCACCACTCAAAATCAAATTAAAGGGGCAACTGGGTGGCTCAATCGGGTGAGCGGGTGAGCGTCTGACTCTTTGATTTTGGCTCAGGTCATGATCTCAGGGTCATGAGATCAAGCTTGGAATCGGGCTCCGTACTGGGTGTGGAGTCTGTTTAAGATTCTGTCTCTCTTGGGGCACCTGGGTGGTTCAGTGGGTTAAGCGTCTGCCTTCCACTCAAGTCATGATCCCGGGGTCCTGGGATGGAGCCCCATGTTGGGATTCCTGCCCAGTGGGGAAGATGCTTCTCCCTCTCTTTCTGCTTACTGCTCCCCTGCTTGTGCTCTCTTGCTCTCTGTCAAATAAATAAATAATACCTTTAAAAAAAATAAAATGTTTTAAAAAATATTTTCTCCCTCTGCCCCTACCCCCACCCACTTGCTTTTTCTCTCTTTCTCTCTAAAAACAAACAAACAAACAAACAAACAAACAAACCAAAAACAAGTTATAATTACTTTCTAAGCCTAGATAACTTCCTGGCCATTCTCCCAGCCTGACCCTAAGCAGCTCGCCCTCTACCACAAGAGTGCTTCAAATCTTTCCTTTCTATGAAGAATATATTCTTCATAGAATAATGTTCCCATTATGAATCATGCTGTAAATTGGTTCATTTGCAGTTAGAATATAAAAATGTAAGGAGACTCTTAAATGAGAAAGGGAAAGGAAAATTTTATTTTCCTTTTGAGGGTTAGAGATCCATTTTTCTAGGACTTGGAAATGTGGAAAGCCTTGGAATGCTAGCCACTTTGATGCCAATAAGATGAAGACAACCAATAAATTCAGAGCCAAGAGAAGTGCAAGGAAAGAGAGCTAGAGATACTGGGTTGGATCAATTTTAAACTTACCTTACCTCTTGAATTTAGTTATGAGAGCCAAAACATTCCCTTACAATCCAAGTAAAATTGTATTAGGGTTATTTTTGTTATTGGGAAAAAGCACCCTGGTATACGTCCATGTTCCTAACTATACTTATACTGCCATTTCTTGGTTTATCATAGATAATATCTATTTAATCTGTCATATGATAAATGAAAAAGTAGACTTTTTTAAACACCTTCTTTATCTCCTCTTTCAGCCCCTCTATTGGTTACCTTTATAACTGTAAAGATCATCCTAACAACTTTATTTTTTTGATCCATCAACTGTCTTTTAATGTTCCTTATAAAATTAAGATATTAGCCTCAAGTAGTCCACTCAGTAATACTTTTTCTTTTTTAAGATTTTATTTATTTATTCGTGAGAGACACAGAGAGGCAGAGACACAGGCAGAGGGAGAAACAGGCTCCCTGCTGGGAGCCCGATGCAAGACTCGATCCCAGGACAAGCTGACAGCAGATGCTCAACCACTGAGCCACCCATGTGTCCCTACTCAGTAATTCTACCCTTCACTTTGTACCTTCTGACATCCATACTCAACTTTTGCATTATCAAGGTTGATAATGTTTACACTATAACTAAATGGTCTAAGATTTATCTATAGATTGCTTATGAACAAAAAACCAGTGAAAACTCATTGCTATTGGTAATGAATGCACCATGATGGCAGGGAAACACTGTTCAATAGTATCATCATCCGGTGCACCTGGGGGGCTCAGTCAGTTAAGCATCCGACTCTTTAGGCTCTGGCCATGATCTCAGGATCCTGAAATCAAGCTGTTGGGCTGTTGGGCTTCACACTCACCACGGAGCCTGCTTGAGATTCTCTCTCTCTCTCTCCCCACCCAAATAAATAAATAAATAAATAAATAAATAAATAAATAAATAAATGATTTTAAAAGATAGTATCGTCCTCCATCTACTCTCATTTTAACTCTATGAAAGTCCCTAAAAATTTGACTTGCTGTGTAGCTGAGATACACAGAGGTAGAATGGAGACAGAGACAGAGACACGGAGACAGAGAGAGGCAAACAGACAAGGCTGATGTGATTATAAGAAGCAAGGATATGGTCCGATTGGGAGTTACATTTAACACCATAAATGAACAAAGTTTTATCATAGCATGAGTACTTGTGAGCATAAAATACTTGTATAAGTCAAAATACTTGTATACATAAAAATGCATATATACATCATTCACACATACCTGGGTAGAATGAGAGAGAGCAAAGAAAAACAAAAATAAAAACTTCTACATTATTATGACCGGAAATATTGCTCACTGCAGAATCAGTGATCATTAGAGTTACATTTCCTCTCTCCTTGCTTTTTGTTTTTCCTAAAATTTCTACCTACTTTTTTTTATTCCGCACTATTTGTAAATTATATAAATAATGTAGGAAATTTTCCCACATCAATCACTGTTTATATTTTTTCCATAGTTATTTTTTCCAAAACTTTCTCTATGTGTTTGCATATGTGTGTGCATGTGTAAAAAGTTCTATTTGCTGCTTTGTTTTACATAAATATTGTAACATTGTACATCTGGTTCTCTGACTTACTTTTTTCACTTACCAAATATCTTGGAGACCTTTCCACATCTAAAAAATATAGCTCAAGTTAATTATTTTCCCTTAACACTCACCTAAGTACTGGTACGGTTGTATCATAGTTCTGTTCATTTTGGTTTTGTTTTTCTAATTATGTTAGACCCAGTTGTACAGATAGATTGACGTGATTTGATTATTCATTTATAGCCAATTTGGGGTTTTATTCCTTTGCTTCCATTCTTCTCCCTTCACCATAGACATCTACTTTCAGATGTTTAATGTGTATCTTTCTAATCCACTTGCCGTATTTTTCTTACATAATATACATCATTTTTAGTGAGTGTAGGCTTTTTTATAAAAATGGTATCATGCTATATGTCTCTACAACTTGCTTTAATCATGTAAATTATATTTAAGATTCATCCATGTTGATAAATGTTTGTTTATTCCTCTGAACTGCTGTATGGCAATCTATCATATGATTAGACCACATTTTATCTATCCATTCCCCCGTAGCTGTCATTTAGGTTGTTTTTGACAATTTGCTATCATGAATAGTGATTCAATGAATATTATTGTACATATCTCCTTCTGTATAGGTACAATACATAATTATTTAATCATATCACTGATGGATATTTAGTTTGTTATAAATTTTTATTATTACAGATCTCTTTTGTCATATATGCATTTAATCCTCTAGCAAATGTTGTGTAAGCAGCATTCTTACATAGAACTGTATGCATTTTAGAATTTTGATATCACTAGATTATCTTCCAAAAGATTATATCAATTTAAATCCCCAACAATTGGGATCCCTGGGTGGCGCAGCGGTTTAGCGCCTGCCTTTGGCCCAGGGCGCGATCCTGGAGACCCGGGATCGAATCCCACATCGGGCTCCCGGTGCATGGAGCCTGCTTCTCCCTGTGCCTGTGTCTCTGCCTCTCTCTCTCTCTCTCTGTGTGACTATCATAAATAAAAATTAAAAAAATAAATAAATAAATAAATCCCCAACAACTGAACATAAGACATCAATTTTCTACACATTTGCCTGTACTTGATATAATCAATATGAAATTTTTCTCTATAACACAGTTAAGAAATAGTATCTCATTGTTAAGATTTGCATGTCCCCAGGGCTCAAGTGTGGCTCAGTAGATTACGTGCCTGCCTTCAGCTCAGGTTGTGATCCTGGGGTCCTGGGATCAAGCCCTGAGCTGGCCTCCCTGCTTAGTTGGAAAGGTGGGGAGAGGGAGAAGCAGACTCCCTGCAGGGACTCCGATGCAGGACTCGATCCCAGGACTCCAGGATCATGAACTGAGTTGAAGGCAGACGTTCAACCATTGAGCAACGCAGGTGCCCCTCCTGTAAAGCTTTTTGTTTGAGTCTTTCTTGCTTTACAGAATTTTCCCTATTTCATGTGTTGTAAGTATTTGCTTTCATATTCCTATGATTGTGTATGTGTATGTGCTTGACTTAGAATATCCTTCCCTGTCAGTAGTTATATATATATTTGTCTGTGTTTTCACCTAAGACTCTCATTGCTTATGGGTTTTATGTTTTTAAGCTTAGCCCTTTAATCCATTTGGGATTTAATTTGAGGAATGGTATATGGCAGGGATGTAGCTTTTTTCTCCCAATTATTCTAACACAATTGAATTTAAAATAACATAATATCATATACTACTAACCTCTCACGTATAGACAAATCTACTTCTATAGTCTCCATTCTGCCCATTAATCTCCATTAATCTCTTTATGTATTTCTATGCCAAAACCACACAATTTTAATTGCTTTAGTATCGTTAAATGTTTTTATATTTGATATGGCAAGTCCTAATGTCTGTTTCCAGGAGTATAGTAGACCAGATAACCTGAACAGCTTTTTTGGAGCAAGACAAGTAAAAATTCTGAACAGAATAGATTTCTTTTCAATTTAAAAAATAAGTTAGCAAGGAAATTGCAAAAAGTTACATAGGCCAAATGAGTGAAAGGCGAAATCCAAGTGGAATGCCAGGTGCCTTATCATCCTCTTTTATGACCTTAATCAAGTTTCCATTTTGACATCCTCCCAAGGACTACAGCATTGAAGTTCTTCCAAAGCAAGGAAAATGGATAGAAGACCCATGCATAAAGCTAACATACAAAAAGATGTGTTAGAGGGGCACCTGGGTGGCTCAGTGTTTGAGCATCTGCCTTTGGCTCAAGTCAATGATCTCTGGATCCTGAAATCGAGCCCCATTTTGGGTTCCTTGCTCAGCTCAGAGTCGGCTTCTCCCTCTCCCCACCCTTCCCACATACACACCCCCGCCCCCACTCTTGCTATCTCAAATAAATGAAATCTTTTTCAAAAATGCTGAAATAAGAAATGAAACTAAGTTGCCGGCTATCACCACTGTTTTTTAATATTGTCTTGAAGATAGAAACAAATATAATTAGATATGAGAAAGTGAGGAATTTTCTATTTATTTATTTATTTATTTATTTATTTATTTATTTATTTATTTTCTTGAGAGAGAGAGAAAGCGTTAGCCCAAGTGTGTGTGGGAGTGAGCACAGCAGGCTGGGGGGTATTCAGAGGGAAACAGAAAGAATCTTAAGCAGGTTCCCTGCCCAGCACAGAGCCGCATGTGGGGCTTCATCTCACAACCCTGAGATCATGACCTGAGCTGAAACCAAGAGTCAGAGGCTTAACTGACTAAGCCACTCAGGTGCTCCAAAAGTAAGGAATTTTATTTTATTTATTTCTTTTTACATATATTTTTAATTGGAGTTCAATTTGCCAACATATAGCATAATACCCAGTGCTCATCCCATCAAGTACCCCCATCAGTGCCTGTCACACAGTCACCCCCAGGCCCGCCCACCTCCCTTTCCACAGGAATTTTAAAAGAAATGGCAAAAATGTCACTATTTTCAAATGATTTGATTTTATATTTAAGAAAATCAACTGAAAAATAAGAACACAAATAATAAAAGGATCCAGTAAAAGGCAGGGTATAAAATTAATATAAAGCAATGAATACCTTTCTTATGTAAAACAATACCAGTTAAAAAATACAATGGAAAAAAAGACCACATCTGCAATGGGAAGAACAACAAATGGATACACTACTTAGGAATAGACTTCATAGGAAATATGCACTCTGTTAGGAAAATTTTCAAACACCACCTTTGGACACTAAAACAGAACTGAATAATAGAGATATATGCCCTGTCCGTTAGTAGAAAAAGCCAGCATGGCAAAAAATGTGTCCTGAGCCAATTTATAAATTTAATCTTAATAAGATTACCAGTGGATTTTTCCCCCCAGGAAATGGATAAATTGGTTTTAAATTCATTCAAAAATTTTATAAACAGGGATAACCAGCGGGCACCCAGGTGGCTCAGTTGGAAGTGCATGCAACTCTTGCTCTCAGGGTTGTGAGTTCGAGCCCCACGGGGGTAGAGATTACTTACCTAAATTAAAAACTTAAAAAAAAAAAAAAGAGTGACCATAAACACTCTGGAAACGAAGATATGGTGTATTTATCCAACAGATATTAAAATATACCAAGATTTCCCTCAAATTAAAACAGTGTGATAAAAAAATAAAATAAAACAGTGTGATAATGTTACATGACTAAACAGACTAAAGGTGGAAAATATAAAATACTGAAATAGAGCAAAATATACCTAAAAACTTAATATATGAAAACATGGCAATTCAAATCAGAGTGACAAGAAAGAATTTTAAATAAATATTTTAAGTAAATAACTGGGTAGCCACCTGGAAAAAATAATGTTGAATCAAGACTCTCATATACCAGGAAAAAAGTAATTACCTTTAAAATCTTAATATTAAAAAGGGCACCTAGCTGGCTCAATTGGAAAAACATCCGTCTCTGGATTTGGGGAAGGTGAGTTTAAGCCTCACATTGAGTGTACTCTCAAGTCACGTTGAGAGATACTGAAAAAAAAAAAAAAAAAAAAAACATAAACTAAAAAAGTCGTAATATTAAAAAATGAAACATAACTATCAGAAAATGTGAGTGAATTTCTTTAGGAACTATGACCTAAAATACAGAAGACAAAAATAAATAAATAAATAAAAATAAAATAAAATAAAATAAAATACAGAAGAAAATAAAATAAGCTTTACAAAAAGCTTAGTGATTTTGACTACATAACAAAGTTTTTTAAGTTCATGGGAAAATATGCCAAAAGCAATGTTGAAAGACAAAGGACAAATTGGGAAAATATATTTGCAACTTACGTCATAGCCAAAGAGGAAATTATCCAAATATGTAAGGAATAACAGTAAATCAATATTAAAAAGACCAATAAAGATCAGTACTTTTAAGGAAAGTTAACAAAGTACATGGAACAGAAAGTTCTCAGAAAAGGATAGACAGGGCAGCCCTGGTGGCGCAGCGGTTTACGGCCGCCTGCAGCTCAGGGTGTGATCCTGGAGACCCTGGATCGAGTCCCATGTCAGGCTCTCTCTGTATGATGCCTGCTTATCCACTCTCTCTCTCTATGAATAAATAAAATCTTGAAAAAAAAAAAAAAGAAAGAAAAGGATAGACAAATGGCCCTAACGCATATTTTTTAAAAAGTAAGCTTTCTTTAACTCAAAAGAGAAATTCAAATTGAAACTAAACCAAGGTAATTCTTAAATATTTTTTTTAAAAGAATTTACTTATGTATTCATGAGAGACACAGAGAGAGGCAGAGACACAGGCAGAGGGAGAAGCAGGCTCCACGCAGGAGCCCGATGCAGGACTTGATCCAGGGACCTCGGATCACGCCCTGAGCCGAAGGCAGACACTCAGCCGCTGAACTACCCAGGCGTCCCAGTAATTCTTAAATTATGAAAAATCCAAAAATTGAGCGGCAGTTTCTGTTAGCAAGGCTGTGGCACACCAGATCCTTTTAGACGTTGGCACTAGTAGTAAAAAACGGTACAACCATAGTGGAAAACAATTGGCAATATTTCCCAAATTTAAAAGCATTTACCCTTTGACCTGGCATTTTCACTTCTGGAGATTTTATATGTTCCCCTACTCATTGACAAAATGATGTATGTATGGGGTAATTCATCACTGCATCATCGACTGCAATAGGAAAAGATCGGAAACAAGTGCCCACCAATAAGGAACTGCTTATATAAACTATACCCTGTTCACACAATGGAACACAATACAGCTGTTAAAAAAAAAAAAGGAAGTTTTTTGTGGTACTGCTGTGAAAGAGCTAGAATATCTACTTTAAGTAACAAAAAGAAGGTATAGAATAGTAATTTATAATTTTCTGCCTTTTTTTGTAAGAAAGAGGGTCTATATATATATATATATATATATATATATACTCTTATTTGTTTGTATCTGCATAAAGAATATTGGAAGTATTTAAGGGAAGTTGATAAAAGTGCTCAACTGCAGAAAGGAGTGAGTGGAAGGTAGCATATCAGTAGGGAAGGGAGTGACTGGATTCATTGTTAGGATAAAGATGTTGATTACCTTTAGATTTTGTTAATTCGAGTCAGGACAGGTTTGTTTTTGTATGTCTCAGTAACGAACACACCAAAATCTCGGAAGTCTAACCACCAAGATTTTCTCTTTTCTTTTCTTCTTTTTCTTTCTTTCTTTCTTTCTTTCTTTCTTTCTTTCTTTCTTTCTTTCTTTCTTTCTTTCTTTCTTTCTTTTTCTTTCTTTTCTTTCTTTAATTTGACAGAACAGAGCAAGAGCCAGAGAGCATGAAGAGGGGTGGGGGGCAGGCAGAGGAAGAAGCAGGCTCCCCGCTGAGCAGGAAGCCAGATGAGGCCTCAATCCCAGGACACTGGGATCATGACCCTGAGTCTAAGGCAGACACTTAACCAACCAAGCCTCCCAGGTGCCCCTAACCACCAAGATTTTCTTTCTTTCTCCTGCTAAATGTCTGTCATGGGCACACTGGGAACTCTATCCCATAGTTCTGGGATGAGCATAAGACCTAGTTTGCACCAATGAGATGTGACAAAATATCCTGGAGCATTTCTTTTCTTTTTTTTTTTTTTAATTTTTATTTATTTATGATAGTCACAGAGAGAGAGAGGCAGAGACACAGGCAGAGGGAGAAGCAGGCTCCATGCACCGGGAGCCCGACGTGGGATTTGATCCCAGGTCTCCAGGATTGCGCCCTGGGCCAAAGGCAGGCGCCAAACCGCTGAGCCACCCAGGGATCCCTCCTGGAGCATTTCTGACAAACATTTCCTCACTCTTAAGAGGAGTCAAACAGGAAGACATCACTTCTCTCACAGGTTTCCACAGGATGCCTAGTGGTATGGGGCAAGCTTGAGAGACTACATGTCTGACCTCCTGGATATGGTAGAGCTAAAAATAGAACCTGGATTCTTCATGATGTCAGTAAGCCACTGAATTAGCTAACTCTAGAGACTTCTTACCTCAGGATTTCTTATTACATGAGACAATAACATTTATTTTATAAGTTTCCCAAATTAGGTTTTCTGTTAGTATTTGTAGATGGAAACTTACTCATTTATAGGTTTCTTACTCATTTTTCTTATTTTATTGCATTGACTAGATCTCCCAGTGTAATGTATAGTAGCATGAAAGCAGGCATCCCTGTCTTATTCCTGACTTAATAGGGTTACCTCTAAAATCATCTCTATTATGATAGCTGTAGATTTTTGGTAGTTCCTTTATTAAGATAAGAAATTTCCCTTCTACAGCTAGCTGCTTACAGGTCTTTTTAAATCCTTAATAGATGTTAAATGTTATCAATTATTTTTTCAGTATTTATTGATGTAATTAGATGCTTTATTCTGTGAATGTAGTGAATCATATGACTTTTTTTGAAGATTTTATTCATTTATTCATGAGAGACACAAAGACACAGATGCAGAGACATAGGCATTGTGTCACTTCTCTTACTGAGAAGCAGGCTCCATGCAGGGAGCCTGATGGCGGAACTTGATCCCTGAATTCCAGGATCACACCTGAGTCAAAGGCAGGTGCTCAACCACTGAATCACCCAGGGATCCCAAACTTTTTTTTTAAAGTAGGCTCTACATCTACTGTGTAGCCCAATGCAAGACCTGAGCTGATATTGAGAATTGGACCCAACCTACTGAGCTACTCAGGCATCCTGTGAATTAGATAAACTTTCTAAGTTAAAATTAGAATCATGGACATCTGTAATTAACCTCCTATTGTCATGATAGATCCCTTTGATACAGTGTTGTGTTTGCTCTGCTGAAATTTAAAAAGGATATTTGCATCTATGTTCCAAGTATAGTTGATTTTATTCAGTTTCAGCATCCATGGTTTGCTGGTCTTACAAAATGAATCTGAGAGCTTCCAACACTAGAATAATGTCTATAACATAGAAGTTATATTTTTTTTGGAAAGTTTTATAGTACTCAGCCATAAAACTTCTTAGGCTTATTTTTTAACTTTATTAAAATGCAAGAAATAATATAAACCCCCCACTTACTAACTCATAGCCAAAAATGATTGACAAGTAGCAATTATTATTTTGAAGGAAGTCTCTGACATAACATTCCACCTAAAAATATTTCAGAACATATCTCTAAAATATGAGATGTCTTTTTAATCCTGCCTTCACCCTATCCACACTTTTCTTATTGCCTGAGAATTTATTTGTTGAAAGAACTGAGTCAATTGTTCTGTAGAACTTCATACAGTCTAGACTTTATAGATTATATCCTGTAGTGTTGTTTAATCTCTTCACTGTCTCTTATTTCTCGTAGAAAGCAGCCAATAAGAATTGTTCATTTGTTTTCATTATCACACACTCATTTACTTATATTTCAACTATTTTAATCTAGTGCATGTATTATTTTTATTAGTGCAAAACTGTCACATCTTTAGCCAGGAGGAGCCTCTTTCTGTTGGTTCCGAAGTGGTTTTGACACTCTCTCTAATCCTGTTTTCTTACTTCTGATAGGACAACTTGTTTTAGGCTCATCTTGTACATTTCCTGCCCCTGACCTGGAATCAGCCTTTTTTCAAGTGAACCTGATTCCTTTCAGTGGGAAACAATGTTTAGAGACAACTATTGAGGTAGAGGGATGCTCACTACTACTGGATGAATCTGTTTTCTAGACCTTCCTTGAATTTTTATTTGCTTTAAACATACTCATACAAAGTTTCTTTCCATTTATTTCTTCTTTGAATATGTTTTTCCATCATTTTGTTTTCAACATTCATAGGTGGCTTTATTTTACTGGTGTCTCTTCTAATGGCTAGATTTTTAAAAATCCAATATAATAATTCTCTTTTCATCACATTGCAGCCCAATCACAAGCAATGTGATATTGACACAGCTGAGATCTCATCTTATTTTGCCTTTTCTACTTATTATGGATTTTTGTTGTTTCTTTTTACCTTTTGTAAGATTTATTGAATTTTCTTTGTCCTATTTTCCCCTTAAAATTTGGAACATGTTGGGATGCCTGGGTGGCTCGGCGGTTGAGCGTCTACCTTCGGCTCAGGGCGTGATCCCGGGATCTGGGATGGAGTCCCACCTGGGGCTCGCTGCGAAGAGCCAGCTTCTCCCTCTACCTATATCTCTGCCAATCTCTTTCTCTGTGTCTCTCATGAATAAATAAATCAATTTTTTAAAAATTTGGAACATGTATCTGCTATTTCTTCCAGTGGTTACCCTGATTTATATGGACTTTACAATAAGTTTCACTAACTTCTTTAATAAGATACTGCTTAATATGTCTCTGTGGGATTACATTTAAATTAAAAATTTTCCTAAGTAAGTACATTGTCTATTAATTATTTGTGGATGATAAATTTTCTGAGTCCTTGACTACCTGCAAATGTATTTATTTTGCATTCATACCTGAATATTCTCTGAGTATAGAATTCTAGATTTGTAACCATTATCCTCTCAAAAAAATTTTTTCGTCTCAAAAATTTGAAGGTATATTTCTATTGTCTTCTTGTTTTCAAAATGTTCTTATTGAAAATTCTGATATCGGTGTTCGTAGAAATGCTTTTAAGAATCTTTGAAGGCGGGATCCCTGGGTGGCTCAGCAGTTTAGCGCCCGCCTCCGGCCCAGGGCGTGATCCTGGAGTCCCAGGATCCAGTCCCACATTGGGCTCCCTGCATGGAGCCTGCTTCTCCCTCTGCTTCTGCCTCTCTCTGCCTCTCTCTCTCTCTGTGTGTCTCTCATGAATAAATAAATAAAATCTTAAAAAAAAAAAAAAAGGAAGAAGAATCTTTGGATGCTATCAGGGATTCTCCTTAATAAGCCTATTGCTTTAAAATTTCACTCGACAAAAAAAAAAAATAATAAAATAAAATTTCATTCGACATATCTAGATGTAGTTATTTCTTTCTTTCTTCCTTCCTCTCTTTTTAGAAGATGTAGTTCTTTCTTTTTTTTTTTTTAAAGATTTATGAGAGAGAGAGAGAGCACGCGCGCGTGCTCGCAAATGTGGGGGGGAGGGCAGAGAGAGTGAGAAAGAGAATTCCAAGCAGACTCCACATTGAGTGCAGAGCCTGATTCAGGGCTCAGTCCCAGGACCCTGAGATCACAACCTGAGCCAAAACCAGGAGCCAGAGATGCTCAACTGACTGAGCCCCCCAAGCACCCCAAAGATGTAGTCATTTATTATTCATCCTACTCCATTCTCAACCTGAAGTATTGTGTCTTTATTCAACTCTGGAGATTTTTCTTTTATTATATTTTTAATTTTTCTTCCTTTTCATTTTCTCTGCTTTTAATTAATTTATTTTTTAAAAATTTTTGTATATTTTTTATTGGAGTTTGATTTGCCAACATATAGTATAACACCCAATGCTCATCCCATCAAGTGCCCCCCTCAAGGCCTGTCACCCAGTCACCCCATCCCCCCACACAACTCCCCTTCCACTACCCCTTGTTCATTTCCCAGAGTTAGGAGTCTCTCATGTTCTATCACCCTCACTGATATTTCCCACTCATTTTGTCTCCTTTTCCCTTTAATCCCTTTCACTATTTTTTATATTCCCGAATGAATGAAACCATATAATGCTTGTCCTTCTCCAATTGACTTACTTCACTCAGTATAATACTTTTCTTCTAGAACATGCATGGTCAGGTCTGGGAGGTGCTGGCTCTACTGTCCATGTTTCTAAACATTTCTTTCACACTTTCTGTCCTTTCATACTCACTCTGGGAGAATCCCTTGGCTGTTGTTTCTAGCTCACTAAACAGTTCTTCATCTATATTCAGTCTGCTATTTCCCCTTCTGAATACTTTTTGTTTCCAAGATCTTGATTCTTGGTCCTTAGGTCCTTGGTATTCAGTCCTTTTTCATACTTCCTTTTTGTCTCATGGTTTCAATTACATTTCTTACACCTATGAAGATTTTTATTATATTTCCCTTAAAATCACCTGTGACTTCTATTAACTGTTTCTTAGATATCCATCATGTGTTACATTTTGTGCTTCTCATTGATGATGTATTAGTAATATGTACTTCTGTGCACATCTTTCCCTTTACGATTCTCTGTTAATCCTGCCTGTGGGAGCTGCTTATTGAAACCCACTTCCAGTAACTGTTGGGTAGGAAAGTTGGGGTGGACCTTCTGAGTGTGGAGCTGCTGTCTCTCTCTGGGTAGCAGCAGCCCCTAAAGATGCTACCTTGCCTCTTACACCCAAAGGTTTCTTCTCACTATTTGTGGGCAGACACCTTTGCTCACCACTATATGATGCAAAGTGGAAAGTGGTGAGAAACATAATTATCAGTCTCCTCCTACCTAAGTGTACTGGATTGAGTAGTGTCCATCCCTCCCCCCACAAAAAATCCATGTGCATCTAGAACCTATGAATAAGACCTTATTTGAAAACAAGGCCCAAATGCAGATGTCGTCAAGCTAAAATGAGGCCATGTTGGATTAGGGTAAATAAATCCAAGATGACTGGCATTCTTAAAAGAAGAGGAAAATTTGGATGCAAAGACACAAACACCTGGCGAAGGCCATGTGAAGGCAGACACCAAGATTAGAAGGATGTACCTGTAAACTAAGGAATGGCAAAGATTGTCAGCAACTACCAGAAACTAAAAGAGGCAAAGTCCTCCCCCCAGGGCCTTCAGAGGGAGAATGACCCCGCTGACACCTTAATTTCAGACTTGTAGCCTCCAAAACTGGGAAAGGGAAAAATTTTTAAAAATCTGTTGTTTAAAGTCACCCAGTTTGTGGTAATGTGTTCCAGCAGCTCCAGGAAATGAATACACCTTGTACCCCTCCAATCATCCTCAGTCCCCTCTCCAACCCATTTTGCATCTTTCCAGTCTTCAACTACGAGATGGTCAGTTTCACAATGGAAGTCCTTTTTATTTCCTTTGTAGATGACCACCATCCCCTCCCTACCCACTTCAGCCAAAAGAAATTTACCATACAAGACAAGAAACTTACCCTGCAGTTGAAACTCATTATGTCCTCCTAGATATCAGGTCATAAAGATTTAACTCTTCACATCATAATTTACTCATCTGGAAAATAGGAATAATAATACCTTCTACCCTACAGAGTTATTATGAAGAGTAAAAAAAATAAGGTTGACACAAAGGGCTGTAAAAGTCAGGGCATTGTATTTTCCATTATGGTAAGTGCCACATAGAGAAGATTAGCATGATGACACATATCAAAAGTAATATGTGTTATCTTGACATTTGAACTAATAACCTTAATTCTGTTAATATACCTCAAGAAAACAACAAACTACAGAACCATCTTTATGCTTGAAAAATGTTCATCATAGTAATCCTTATTAAGACTATACTTTCAGGGATCATCATAGTAGTCCTTATTAAAGCAAGACTGGTGGTAATCCAAGACTCTTTTGCCCAGTCATATAGTATCTCATAAAATTCATAGCATTTAAAAAAACTATTTTGTAATTGTATTATTTTTATTTAGCAAGCACATATAGTGCTTAATATGTGCCAGGCACTGTTCTAAGAACTTCAAAAGTATTTTAAAATGTTACACTTAGGGATGCCTTGGTGGCTCTGTGGTTGAGCGCCTGCCTTAGGCTCAGGGCCTGATCCTGGCATCTGGGATCGAGTCCTGCATCAGGCTCCCTGCGAGGCTCTTGCTTCTCCCTCTGTCTATGTCTCTGCCTTTGTTTCTCTGTGTCTCTCATGAATAAATAAATAAAAATATTTAAAAATAAATAAATAAATAAATAAATAAATAAATAAATAAATAAATAAAATGTCACGCTTAGGGGTGCCTGGCTGGCTTAGTAAGTGGAGCATGCCACTCTTAATCTAGGGGCTGTGAGTTCGAGCCCCACATTGGGTGTATTGTTTTAAAAAGATTCTTAGGGGATCCCTGGGTGGCGCAGCGGTTTAGCGCCTGCCTTTGGCCCAGGGTGTGATCCTGGAGACCCAGGATCGAATCCCACGTCAGGCTCCCGGTGCATGGAGCCTGCTTCTCCCTCTGCCTATGTCTCTGCCTCTCTCTCTCTCTGACTATCATAAATAAATTAAAAAAAAAAAAAAGATTCTTAAAAAAATTCTTAAAAAGGGGCAGCCCCGGTGGCTCAGTGGTTTAGCGCAGCCTTCAGCCCAGGGCGTGATCCTGGAGATCCGGGATCGAGTCCCACGTCGGGCTCCCTTCATGGAGCCTGCTTCTCCCTCTACCTGTATCTCTGCCTCTCTCTCTGTGGGTCTCTCGTGAATAAATAAATAAATAATCTTTAAAAAATTCTTAAAAAAAGATTTTATGTATGTATGTGCGTATTTAGAAAGGGAGAGAGAGATACAGAGTGCACACACACATGCACGGACAGGTACAAGGGGATGGGTAGAGGGAGAGTGAATGGGAAGTAGACTCTATGCTGAGTGGAGCCCAATGTGGGGGCTTGATCCCATGACCCTGAGATCATGACCTGAGCCAAAACCTAGAGTCAGATGCTCAACCAACTGAGCTACCCAGGTGCCCCCAAAATAAATAAATAAATAAAATAAAATGTAACATTTATAAATATTAACTCATTGACATATTTTTAAAGCTTTTTGTAAGCTATTTTATATTTAATAAAATAGTATTAAAATTATATGATAGATTGTTTTCATACAAGTTATTAATATCTATATTAAGACAAAATGTAACTTCCTATTAACATGTGATGCATACTTTAAATAATTACATAATTACATTTTAATTATATTAAAAAGCATAATTTGTAGTATACGTTTTGAAATGGAATTGCTTAATATGTTTAGGGACAAAATCTATATTTTGATAGAAAGAAGCTACATGCTATGGCATTAAGATGGGTAAAAATAGTTTTCATTGCCTAATGTTTAGAATTCTTGCATTTCAGCTTAAAAAATCAACTATTTTCTCTTTATAATTTTCATATTTTGTTCCCAAATGAAGAGATGAGGGAGACTTTAGACTCTCATTTGTAAAATACTTCTCTACAAACACATTTGGAAATGGAAATTGAGTGCAGATAATCATTTTGCCTAGTAAATGAATTACTCCTTCCCACTTTTATTTTATTTTGTTTTAGATTTTTTTTTTTTAAGATTTTATTTATTTACGAGAGACACAGAAAGAGAGCAAAAGAGGCTCCAGGCAAGGAGCCCAATGTGGGACTCAATCCCGAGAGCCACCAAGAGTCCCTTAGATTTTATTTTATTTTATTTTTAAGTAATCTCTATGCCCAGTGTGGGGCTCCAACTAATGACCCCAAGATCAAGAGTCCCACGTTCCACTGACTGAGCCAGCCGAGTGCCCCCTCACTTTTTAAAAAAATTTTTTAAATATTTTATTATTTATTCATGAGAGACTCAGAGACACAGGCAGAGGGAGAAGCAGGCCCCACGCAGGGAGCCCCATGTGGGACTCGATCCCAAGAGTCCAGGATCACACTCTGAGCCAAAGGCAGACGCTTAACAGCTGAGCCACCCAGGTGTACCACCTCTCTCACTTTTAAAATAGACTTTAAAGTATCAGACATGGTTTGATGTTTAAATTCATGTTATTGGAACGATGAAATAAATACAACTTGCATAGCTGATGAGAACTATTTCAGGGAAAAAATTTCAGAATTGTAATTTTTTATTTCAGCAATATACACATAACATAAAATTTGCCATTAGTGGCATTTAGTACATTCATTGTGTTGTGCAACCACCACTGCTATCTAGGTTCAGAGTATTTTCATCACCTAAAAAAGGAAACCCCATTCCCGTTAAGCAGTCACCCCCTTTTCTCCTCTCTCCCAGCCTCCAAAACCACTAATCTGCTTTCTGTTTTTATGCATTTGCTTATTCTGAATATTTCATAAAACAGAATCATACAGTATGTGGCCTCTTGCACTCGGCCTCTTTCATTTAGTATATTTTCAAGAGGAGCTTTTTTCCTGGTATGTATCAATACAGAATTATAATTTTTTTAAAGATTTTATTTATTTATTCATGAGAGAGAGAGAGAGAGAGAGAGGCAGAGACACAGGCAGAGGGAGAAGCAGGTTCCATGCAGGGAGCCTGACGTGGGACTCGATCCTGGGTCTCCAGGATCATGCCCTGGGCCGAAGGCAGCGCTAAACCAGAATTATAATTTTAATGCTTCCCATTAACTTACTAAGTTTTAATATAACAGTATTCCTTATTCATTCCGTTGTTAGTCTATAATCTATTCTGTGTGTAGATTAAATAATACAATAGGAATAAAGACAATTTACAACCACCCTATAGGTTTCTTAGGTATTAGGGCCCATGGTGTTATACTGAGCAGGATAAGGTCTGCGGGACTGCTTCACGATCTCCACTAACCCTGTCTGGGCAGTCTCCGTCCATATACACCCAGAGGCTCTTTTTTTTTTTTTTTTAAGATTTTATTTATTGATTGATTTGTTTGTTTTAGAGAGAGAGAGAGAGAGAGAGAGAGAGAAAAGGAGCGGGGGAAGGGCAGAGAGAGAGGCAGAAGTAGACTCCCTGCTGAGCAGTGGGCCCATTTCCAGGACCTGAGGATCTTGAGCTGAGAAGGCAGACGCTTAACCAACTGAGCCACACAGGTGCCCATACCCAGAGGTTCTCTCACTACTCAGTGTTAAAGGGCAAATGTTTTTGAAAATTAATTGAACTACTTTTCATTTTTGAAATCCAAACAAATGCCATTGGTATCTTTGAAAGGGAAATAATGTTCTACATTCTCTGGGATTCCCTGGAATAATGTTCATTGATCTTGCAGAGGATCACAGACACTTTATGGGACCCCCGTGAGGTGGAATGTTTTGCAACCATTAAACATGATGCTCATGAAGAAAATGTATTACATGAAAAATATTTATGATATAATGTCATGAGGGAAGCAGTGTATAAGTTTGTAGGTATGCTACAGAAATGAGAAAATGTGTAAAATGATGTAAAATCACTTCTATAGAAAAGACAGGAAATATTCAAAATAATAATAACATGACAGATGGAGAAATTATATTTCTTCTTTCCAAAATTTCTTAAAGATCTGTAATGTGCTTATACTACCTTCATAATTTAAATAATCATACAAGAAGAAAGGGACTAATGAGCTCATGATGATTGTCCTTTAGCAACTTTCTATTTAAGTAAACCTTGATTCAGGTCATCATAAAAGGACACACAGGAGCACCTGGGTGGCTCAATGGTTGAGCATCTGCCTTGGGCTCAGGTCATGATCTTGGGGTCCTAGGATCAAGTCTGGCATCAAGTTCCCTTACAGGGGGCCTGCTTCTCCTTCTGCCTATGTCTCTGCCTCTGTCTGAGTCTCTCATGAATAAATAAATAAAATCTTAATAAATAAATAAAAATAAAAAGACACGCAGAACCCCACATACTCTATAGATAAATTTTTTTTTTTTCTTTTTTGAGAGAGAGAGAGAAAGAGAGCACTGGAGCACTAGCTAGGGGCGGAGCAGAGGGAAGGGAGACTCTCAAGCTGGATCCTCACCCAGTGTGGAGCCTGATGCCGGGCTGGAATCTCACCACCCCGACATTGTGATCTGAGCTGAAACCAAGAGTCTGATGCTCATCGGACTGAGCCCCTCCAGATGCCTCCACAAGGACTGGTCTCTACTGTTTGCTTAGGGAAGATAACTGCCATGGGCTTGCCTTTTAGAGAACAGTTCCTTTTTGTAGGCCCTTTTTGTAGAAACTTCATTAATCTCCTTTGGATGGCCTTTAACTCGACCAAACTCTGCTTACTGTATGCTTCTTAACACAAAAGCACAGCGCCTTGGCTTCCGGTACCAGGCCACTTACTGTCGTGTGCTGGGAAGGACACCGGCATAGGTGTTAAGAGGCCGAGGTCAAGGCGTAGCTGTGTGTTCTCAGGCAATCAAACTCCGGGTCTGAACTTTATCTTTCTGATCCGCCCAAGGGGGATGGGAGTCCTAATTTCTGCGGACCTATGCTCTACAGGAGAAGGAAATTCTCGGCTAGACAAATGATCTGTCATTTCACAGAAGTAGGGACACTCAGAAAGGGGTCTGACTCCTGCTACAGTAGAAACAGCTGAGGAGCGCCTGGGTGCTCAGTGGTTGAGAGTCTGCCTTCGGCCCAGGGCGTGATCCTGGAGACCCGGATTGAGTCCCGCATGGGGCTCCCTGCAAGGAGCTTGCTTCTGGCCTCTGCCTATGTCTCTGCCTCTCTCTGAGTGTGTCTCTCATGAATAAATAAATATAATCTTTTTTTTTTTTTTTTTAAGAAAGAAAGAAAAACAGCTGGAGAGCAGGAAGAGAAAAAAGATCAAAAGCACACATTTGAAAATCAGCTTGGAGCTGGGGAGGGCACTGGAGGGTGAATCTCAGGAGACCTGAGCTCTAGTCCTTGCTCTGCTGTTGGCTAAGGGTATGATCCTGGGTTAGTCATTTCCCTTCTGCAGGCCCAGTTTCTTCCTCTGTGAAATGAGGTGACAGATCTAAGGCCCCTAGGGTTACAAATTCTACTAATATATGGTTCTATATTATAGGACCAACCGTGCTAGTGATAGCTCAGTTGGTTCTTATAGGGCCTCATGGTTGGTTATTCAAGGGATTTAGCACAATGTTGACTTTAATCTTTTCATTCATTCTAGGGTCATCTTTGAAATAAATCAGAAGAGAAAAATCCATAAAAGCATTCCCATTTAAACCAGTTTCTTGGGGATCCCTGGGTGGCTCAATGGTTTAGCATCTGCCTCTGGCCCAGGGCGTGATCCTGGGGTCCCGGGATCGAATCCTGCATCGGGTTCCCTGCATGGGGCCTGCTTCTGCTTCTGCCTGTGTCTCTGCCTCTGTCTCTCTCAGTCTGTGTCTCTCATGAATAAATAAATAAAATCTTAAAATAAAATTTAAACCAGTTTCTTGAGGTTGATATTTTAACAAACAATAAACTGATGAATCATGAGATGGCCTTGGAAGATATTAGACACTTAAATCTGCTCAACATTTTTCAGGAAATAGGCTGTAAATGGGGGAAGAAAAAATGTAAATGTGTTCAAAATGGGGAACTGTCTTAAATAAAAATAACTACATTTTACTTTTAAATTTAAAAAAATTCTTCTGAAAGAGTACTTGGGATGGGTACAAACATAGTGTCAGGGATTTTCCTTTACATCCCACAGCCAACTCTCAATTTGCTAAACAGCATTTTGGGAAATGTGCATCACGAATGCAGACTGAAGAGAGGAGAATGTGGCAATGGGTGACTTCTCCAGCCCTTCCTCAGCTGCTTGTTTTTCCTGATGGCCACACTCTGTGCTAAAGCCAACCCTTCATCATTAGGAGAAGCTGGGGGTAAAAATGGGAGGGGGCACAAAATTTATCTTCTAGCTCAGTATCCGGTTTTCCTCACTCAGTGGCAAGTCCTCTCCAAAGGTGACTTACCCATCTGGAGTCTGTCGTTCACCATTCCTTCCTCCCCGCCTGCCTCCCTCTCTCCTTCCCTCCCTACCCTCCCTCCCCACCTTCTTTCCCCTTCCTTCCTTTTATTCTTTCTTTCTTCCTTTTTATTCTTTCTTTCTTCCCTTTCCTTTCCTCCTTTCTCCCTCACTTCCTTTCTCTGTCTCTCTCTTCCTCCCTTTCTTTGCTCCTTCCTTTTTTTCTTTACTTTTTCTCCACACCTTTTATCAGGAAACATCTTTTTTTTAGGATTTATTTATTTATTTATTCATGAGAGACACAGAGAGAGAGTCAGAGACATAGGCAGAGGGAGAAGCAGGTTCCCTGCGGGGATCCTGATTGGAGACTCGATCCCAGGACCCTGGGATCATGCCCTGAGCCGAAGGCAGACGCTCAACCACTGAACCATCAGGTGCCTGGAGAAATCTTCTGAATATATTGTTCTGAGCTATAAGGGATTGAGAAGATCCTACAATAGGTTGTATCTTCCCAGGTTCGGTAAGCTTTTATAGGATTCAAAGGCTCAAACAAATGGAATACGCTTTCCAACAAGAATTATGGCTGCCAGCCTTGGTGAGGGAATATGGGGGTATGAAAGGAGGGGGTATTTGTAGGGTCTATCAGCCAGGATCCAGCTGCAAATAACGGAAACCAATTTGGCTAGTTTAAATAACCCTTAAATAATGGAGTTAGATGCTTACAAAATTGTCTGAAGGCTATAGGAAGAGCTTCCAGGAATGACTCCCCAGAACACGATGGTAGCAGCGGCCCACAAAGGGAGCTGTTACTGTCAATAGTAGTAAGTTCAGGAATCCGGAAGCTCTAGGTCCATGTTTGCTCATGTGTTAGAAGGTGGAGGAAGGACAGTCAAGTACCCTCCAGACTGAGAAGGCACTTTGAGACGGTAAAGTGAGGCAAGCCACTCTCTACCATTCACACAGAGTTTTATTCAGGCTAACTTGAATACCCTGTGGGACAGTGCAGGGGCTGGGCAGACAGACCATCCTGGTGCCACACAACCATTCTCCAGCCCCGTTGGGACCCTAACCTACAGGTTTTGTTTTTGTTTTTTTTGAGATTTTATTTATTCGTGAGAGACACACAGAGAGAGGCAGAGACAGGCTCCCTATGGGGAGCCTGATGCGGGACTCCATCCTAGGACTCCAGGATCATGACAAGAGCCAAAGGCAGACACTCAACCAGTGAGCCATCCAGGTGTTCCCTTAACCCACAGGTTTTATGTAGCAAGGGGGTCCTTAAGGATCCTTGGTGAGGTGAAAGTTAGTTACCTAAAATAGCACCAGTTATGCACCAGAGGATCTCTACTTGTCCTCTCCAGTGGGCCTCCTGCGTGTCAGTGATCTCCACTGGTTACCTACAGTGATTCCTTTTGTGTGCCGCTTTAGGGAAGATCAGAGCAGCCTCTTCACATTCCAGTCAGGGCATGTGTCAAGCTCCAAGGGGCCTGGAACAGATGGCCTTGAGGAAGGTCATGGTGTGGGCATGAACATGACAGAGGCCAAAGATGAAGCCAGTGTCATCAGCTACTGGCTACTGCTACATCCTGACACCCACAGAGCTAAGAACCAGACTCTGACACTTCTGCCACTTTGACAGAAGTATCCAACTCCTCTCTACTTGCATGCAAGCCAGCAGAAATGACAAAACCAACAAAAGCATGGCCTCCACCTCTTCCTGACTTTCAAATCCCAGGTGTGTTTCCATGATGGGCTTGGAACTCCAGTTGTCAAGGACTCTAGAAAATATGTAATCTAAAAAAAAAAAAGAAGGAAAGAAAATATGTAATATTTTACTTTTTATCTGGAGCATTTAGCAAGGCATATTACAAGGGAGTTGGAATGGAGCTGAGTGAGTGTATCTGTAATATTTGACATGAAAGTAGGGAGGGAGAAGAACTTCATTTTCCCCAAGGCCCCTGGAAGTTTACTCTCATACACCAAGGCCAGCCATGAACATCACCATGTGTATAAGAAGCCATGCAGACATACAGGGAATATAAAAAATAGTGAAAGGGATTATAGGGGAAAGGAGAGAAAATGAGTGGGAAATATCAGAGAGGGAGACAGAACATGAGAGACTCCTAACTCTGGGAAATGAACAAGGGGTAGTAGAAGGGGAGGTGGGCGGGGGAGTTGGGGTGACTGGGTGATGGGCACTTGACAGGATGAGCACTGGTATTGTACAATATGTTGGCAAATCAAACTCCAATAAAAAATATACAAAAAAAGAAATTAAATAAATATTTTAAAAAGAAAAAAAAAGAAGCCATGTAGAGCATAAGGCCTTCTGGTAGGGGAGGACTCAGAGTTCAGAGCATAAATCACAACTGGCTACCTAGAGCTTACACCGTCTCATCTGAAAAATAGGAAGACACACTCAGATTGGCAGGCCAATACCATATATATAAGGTTAAAGATGTGTTCAATTCACAGCATCTATTTGTTGTGAACCTACTAGGTACCAAGAAATACTTCCATATTTCTTTTTCATTTAATCTTCATAACCCATGAATTCAGAATTCCAGAGATATGAGACATATTACATATATTAAAAAGTTATTGAATTTCCTGGAGGGGGCAAGGTGGTGGTAGAAACAGTACATGTAGAGGCAACTCATTTATCTTTACTAGAGAAATGAGAGTTGAAAGCTAGGTAAAACCATTTAGAGAAGTTGTCAGATTTCCAAAACCAGAAATGTGTATGGAAATTTAAAGGTACATCTAACCCACATGACATTGGACTGCTGAAGTTAATCCTAACTTTAAGTTAATGGTGTCGCAAAAGAAGTGTTAGGACCTTGGAGTTTCTGCCTGGCTGGGGTGCGCATGTGTGGTGAAGTGACAGGGAAGGATTCTGCTTCAAAAGACACGGAAGAGAAAGTTTTTCTTCCAGAAAACCACTAGCCCACAGGCACAAGTCATAAAACACAGAGGGAGCAGGTCAGAGCTCTCATATGAAAAGGAGTATCTGCTACAACCAGCAGCCAAAGACTCAAGCCATATCCTGGGTAGAACAACTATAGGAAGGTATTTTTCAGAATCCTCTTGAGGAAATCAAAGGCTTTTTGATGAAAAAAAAAAAAAAGAGTAAATGTTCTCTGTTCATAGACAAAATATATATCAAAACTGGACAGAGATAGATTTTTGGTTTTAGGAGGCAGGTCTTTTTAAAAAAAATTTTTTTTAAGGTTTTATTTATTTATTCATGAGAGACACAGAGAGAGAGGCAGAGACATAGGAAGAAGGAGGAGAAGCAGGCTCCCTGCAAGGAGCCCGATGTGGGATTCATCCTGACCCTTGAGCCACCCAGGCCTTTCATTGTTGAAGTATAGTTGATAAGAGGTAGATCTTGTCACAAAAAGGCACAAACTATGTTTTTCCTTATCCTTTAAAAAATTTTTTAAATTGCCTCTATTGATAGCATTAATGTGTTATCTACCAAGTTCTTTTTTTTTTTTTAAGATTTTATTTATTTATTCATGAGAGACACACAGACAGAAGCAGAGACATAGGCAGGGGGAGAAGCAGGCTCCCTGTGGGGATTCCAGGACCCCAGGATCAAGACCTGAGCCAAAGGCAGATGCTCAACCACAGAGCGACCCAGGTGCCCCTCTACTGAATTCTTTATCTGTATTTTGTGTCTATTACCTCATTTATAGGTATGTCTTATTATCATTCCCTTTTATACATAGAAGATGGAGGCTTAAAGAGTTTATCAAAGTCAGGCAGCCCGGGTGGCTCAGCGGTTTTGCGCCGCTTTTGGCCCAGGGCATGATCCTGGAGACCCGGGATCGAGTCCCACATCGGGCTTCCTGCATGGAGCCTGCTTCTCCCTCTGCCTCTCTCTGTGTCTCTCAGGAATAAATAAACAAAAAATCTTCTAAAAGAAAAAAAAATTTACCAGAGTCAAACAAAATATAAGCATGGACTCTGGGATTTATTTATTTATTTATTTATTTATTTAAGATTTATTTATTTATTTATGATAGAGAGAGAGAGAGAGAGGCAGAGACATAGGAGGAGGGAGAAGCAGGATCCATGCCGGGAGCCGGATGTGGGACTCGATCCTGGGACTCCAGGATCACGCCCTGGGCCAAAGGCAGGCGCTAAACCGCTGAGCCACCCAGGGATCCCTATTTATTTTTTAAAATATTTTCTTTCTTTCTTTCTTTCTTTCTTTCTTTCTTTCTTTCTTTCTTTCTTTCTTTCTTTCTTTCTTTCTTTTCTTTCTTCTGCTTTTTAAAAATTATTTATTTGTTTCTTCATGAGAGACACAGAGAGAGATAGATGCAGAGACACAAGCAGAGGTAGAAGCAGGCTCCATGCAGGGAGCCCGATGTGGGACTTGATCCTGGGACTCTGGGATCACACCTTGAGCCAAAGGCAGATGCTCAGCCACTGAGCCACTCAGGCATCCTGAACTCTTGGATTTAAAGCCAGGTGTGACTCCAGATAACTGCTGACATCCTAGCATCATTAGAGTGATCTGAGCAAATATGGATGTGGGCTCAGTTCTATTACAAATATGTAGAAGATGCTAAATAAAATATATTTGAAATATATATGTATGTAAATAAGTTGAAAAAAATAAAGGAAAATACTAGGAATGAAGAGAGCCAAATACTAGGAATTTGGCCAAATCCAAATACTAGGAATGAAGAGAGCCATTAAAGGCAGAGCAGCCATCAGGTGAACTAATAATGTCCCAACAGCCCACAAGGATTTGGGTGTAGAGTTCAGGCCAGGGGTTAATGCCCATAAAGAGCAAGAGGAAGGTGACAAGCCATGATTGTACTCTCTGCTCAAAATCTAAGATCTTGGGGCGCCTGGGTGGCTCAGTTAAGCTTCTGACTTTTGACTTCAGCTCATGCCTTGATTTCAGGGTTATGAGTTCAAACAGAAAAAAAATCGAAGGTCTTAAAGAACTCTTCCTTCTGACATAGGGGTAGAAAAATTGCACATGGGCCCTATAAATTTGCCAGGAAGCTTACCACTTGTCATAGTTCTTAGATGTGGAACAAACATGTCATCCATGAGAAATCTAAGCCCTAGGCCTATACCGTGTGCAGGAGTGGAGGTCTAAATTAAGCTACCTGCATGGTGCAAATTCTGAGATGAAAATTTGACATAAAAATTGGCTTAGGTGGGGATCCCTGGGTGGGACCCAATTGCTAAGCCACCTTCTCCTCATGATGGCACCTAATCCCTACTTAATCCACACTTCTCCTAATACCCACTCAGCAACACCAACCAATCCAGAATTGATACTCACTTCCCTTGGCATCCTCAGAATCCTTCAGTGGGACCTGAACCTTACAAAAGATACCCCCCTCCTCCCTCTTGTGGAGTGACATTTTCCATAGTTCCCCTGGAGTGCCCTCCTTTGCTGTATTGAGTCAGTAACTGACGTAGTTAGATGACACACTTGCTCCTGGTGGTCTGTAGCTGATTAGACTTTATCAGTAGAGAGTTTGTATATCCAAGAAATGGAAAAATAGGCCCCTCTTCAAAAGTTAAAATAATAGAAAATCTGAAAGAAACTATAAATCATAAGCAGATTTTAAATGATGAAAATAGTGGTAGGGATGTCTGGGTGGCTCAGCAGTTGGGTGTCTGTCTTCGGCTCAGGGCGTGATACTGGGAGCCCTGGGATCAAGTCCCACATCGGGCTCCTGCATAGAGCCTGCTTCTCCCTCTGCCTATGTCTCTGCCTCTCTCTCTCTGTGTCTCTCATGAATAAATAAATAAAATCTTAAAAAAAAAAAAAAGAAAATAGTGGTAAAGATAGCGATCACTGTTCAAAGCACTTCACAGAATGTTAATGTCTCCTGTCTTCAAGAAATCCCTGTGAAATAAATACTACTACTTTCTCCATTTTACAAATGAGATATTAGGAAATTTACTCATGGTCACACAGCTATTAGGGTGTCAGAGCTGGGATCTGAACCCAAGCAGTCTAGTGCCAGAGCACATGCTATTCATCACTACAAATGGAAGGTAACAGGACACTATTAAATAAGAACAGGGAGGGAATCCCTGGGTGGCTCAGCAGTTTGGCGCCTGTTTTCTGCCTGGGGGTTAATCCTGGAGTCCCGGGATCGAGTCCCACGTTGGGCTCCCTGCCTGGAGTCTGCTTCTCCCTCTGCCTGTGTCTCTACCTCTCTCTGTGTGTCTCTCATGAATAAATAAATAAAATCGTTTTAAAAATAATAATAATAATAAATAAATAAGTTTAAATAAGAACAGGGAGATTTTTTAAATTTTTTTTCAGCTTTCAACTAGCATCGTTCTTTTTTTAAAAAATTTATTTATTTTTTATTGGAGTTCAATTTGCCAACATATAGCATGACACCCAGTGCTCATCCTGCCAAGTGCCCCCCTCAGTGCCCATCACCCAGTCACCCCAACCCCCTGCCCATCTCCCCCACCATTACCCCTTGTTCATTTCCCAGAGTTAGGTGTCTCTCATGTTTTGTCACCTTCACTGATATTTTCACTCATTTTCTCTCCTTTCTCTTTATTCCCTTTCACTAATTTTTATATTCCCCAAATGAATGAGACCATATAATGTTTGTCCTTTTCCGATGGACTTATTTCACTCAGTATAATACCCTCCAGTTCCATCCATGTCAAAGCAAAAGGTGGGTATTTGTCATTTCTAATGGCTGAGTAATATTCCATTGTATACATATACCACATCTAGAACAGGGAGATTGAAGGAATAACTGAATCAACTTTCTAGAAGTACAAAATAGGGTCATTCATTCATTTACCAAATATTTATTGAGCCCGTATTATATGGCAGACGTGGACTCTGGGAATATTACAGTGAACAAAATAGACAAAAAGCTTCATTCTAACAGAGCTTACATTTTAGTGATGAAGACAGATAATAAATACAGCATATGAGGTAGGGATAAGCAGAAAAAAATAAAGTAGGGGTAAAGGGGATAAAAATATTAAGAAGGAGTGAGTGAAACTTTAGATAAGGTATCAAGGAAAGCCTCATTGAGCAAATGAGTTTTATTTAAGACCTGAGGAAGTGAGAGAGCAAACCATACAGATGTGTAAGGAAGAACTTTCCAAATAGAGGAAACAACCAGAGCAAAGGCCCTGCAGCGGGAATATGCCTGGTGTTTTTAAGTAACAGCAAAGAGCCCAGTGTAGGTGAGAGTGGAAAAAAGAGAGACGGAGAAGCAGTGGGAGGTGAGGCCAGGAAGTAATGGGGTTGGATCATGTAGGAACTTGCAGATCATAGTAAGGCCTTTGGTTTTACTTTGAATGACAAGAGAGTCCTGCTGGGTTCTTGGCAGAAGGAAGTAAGGGTCGGCTAACATTTTGGCAGGATTACTCTGGCTGCCATGTTGAAAAGAAGCTGCAGACAGACCAGTCAGGAGGTTATTGCAATAATCCAGGCAAGAAATGACAGTGACTTGGACGAACAGGGGCAACAGTGTGAATTGTTGAAAAGTGGCCAAATTCTAGGGCACCTGACTAGCTCAGTCAGTTAATCAATCATCCAACCCTTGATTTCGGCTCAGGTCATAATCTCAGGGTTGTGTGATCAAGTCCTGTGTCAGGCTCTTTGCTCACCACGGAGTCTGACTGTCCCTCTCCCTCTGCTACACACCCCCATCCCTCTCTCTCTCTCTCTCAAATAAATAAATAAAATCTTTTTTTTTTAAGTGGCCAAATTCTGGATCTATTTTTAGATAAATCAGTAGGATTTATAGTATTTACAGTGTGAGACAAAGAGAGGAGACAAAGATGATTCAAGGAGTTCAATCTGAACACCTATAATAACAATTACCATTAACTGAGATAGAAAACAAACAAACAAAACAACCCTGCAGGATTTGGGAATGAAGATCAGGAGCTTAGATTCCAAACTTTCAAGTGCCTCATAGCCAGTTAGATACAGGTCAGGAGTTTAGGGGAGATATAAATTTGGAAGTTATTAGCATATCTGTGGTATTTGAAGTCACAAGACTGATGACTTCATCTGGAAAGTGGTTTCAATTGTGAAAAAGAGAAGAGGTTCAAGAACCGAGACCCAGGGACTTCATCATTTAGAAGTAGGGACAATGAAGAGGAACCAGCAAACAAGACTGAAACAGAGCAACCAGAAATACAGGAAGAAAACCAGATGAGTATGTGTCTTCAAAGCCAACTGAAGGAAGTTATTAAGGTATACAAGTCCATAGATGGGTACAACAGCAGTTTAGACCCACATGAAGATAAAATTAGCAAATTCAAAGAGACAGAGATAGAAAGATGAAAAAAATTTAAAAGAATGATTATAAGAAATGCAGGATAGAATGAAGACATTTAACATGTATATAGTGAATGTACCACAAAGAAAGAATAGAGAATGCGAAGAGTGATATTTCTTTTTTTTTTTTAAAGATTTTATTTAGGGTGCCTGGGTGGCTCAGTGGTTGTCTGCCTTTGGCTCAGGGCGTGATCCTGGAGTCCTAGGATTGAGTCCTGCATCGGGCTCCCCACAGGGAGCCTGCTTCTCCCTCTGCCTGTGTCTCTGCCTCTCTCTCTGTGTCTCTCATGAATAAGAGATATTTCAGGAAAATATCCAAGAATTTTCTATAATTAAATTTAGAGAGACATTAGTGTTGCAGTTTGGGTTCCTAGGGAAGTAGATTCAGTCAGACGTCGGTGGCTTATTATGGAATACTTTTGGGATCAATACCAGTGGAAGGGATGGAAGCAGGACCAGGTAGAATGAGAAGGTGAGCCTTCATTGCAGTCTCAATAAAGACTTCACTCAACTTCATGGGAAGAATAACCAATTGTCCTGGATTGCCTGGGATCGGAAGATTTCCCAGGAGGCAAAATGGAGGGGTTTCAGAGACACAAATAACTGGCAAACTTGGATGAGTTGATCACCTTTCCATGGGAGCCGGGAATCTCAGATGGACCTTTAGAATTGTCCCATGTTGACACAAGAGGGCTGGCTCTTTACACCCCTGCACCAACCAATCATTAGATACAGGCTACACTCAGGAAAGGATGGGACATTGCGGGTGAAGCAACCCTATTCAGCTGAGGGCAATTTCTAGAGAGGGGTTGACATTGAGCATTGTCTGTCAGAGGTATCTCCCGTTTCTAGCATCTGGAGAATTAGGATTAGGATTAGGTCCTTCAGCCCTGAAGAGGGATCCACTATGAATCTTTGGGCACCTGGGTGATAGCTCAGTCAGTTGAGCATCCAACTCTTGGTTTCAGCTCAGGTCATGATCTCATAGGACGCCAACACCAGACAGAGCATCTGGCTCCCTCCTCAGTGGGGAGTCTGCTTGAAGATTCTCTCCCTCTGCCCCTCCCCCTGCTCATGCACTCTCTCACTAGTGCTCACTCACGCTCTCCCAAATAAATGAATAAAATCATTAAAAAATTAGAATACATAATTTCCAAACCCATAGAAATAAAAAGGGGGACCATAAGAAAAACTTTATTTTTTTAAGATCTTATTTATTTATTCATGAGAGATACACAGAAAAAAGCAGAGACATAGGCAGAGGGAGAAGCCCACTCCCTGTGGGGACCCCAATGTGGGACTTGATCCTAGGACCCCAGGATCACGCCCTGAGCTAAAGGCAGATGCTCAACCACTGAGCCATCCAGGCGTCCCAGAAAAACTTTATTAATACAATAAAAACAGTTTAGATAAAGAAAAAGCTTGAAAAAGGAAAAGCACAAAAACAGGACAGAAGCCTAAATCCAAATAGACTGCTAGTCCCAATCAATCAATCAATCAATCAATCAATCAATTTATTTATTTATCATTTTATTTTTCTTCACCAAATTTAAACAATTAAATCCAGTGTTAAAAAGCAAAAATTCTCAGACCAGGAAATAAAATCCAACCATTATGTTCCTTTTAAAGAAACAAACCTGAGGGGTGCCTGGGTGACTCAGTCCTTTACGTTATCTGCCTTGGGCTCAGGTCATGATCTAGCATCCTGGGTTCAAGCCTTGCATTGGGCTCCCTGCTCAGCAGGGAGCCTGCTTCTCCCTTTCTCTCTGCTCCTCCCCTTCCTTCTGCTCCTGCCCCTACCGCTGCTCCTGCTTGTGCATATGCACTCTCTCAAATAAATAAATAAAATCTAAAAAAAAAAAAAGAGAGAGACAAATCTGAGACATAATGATATAAGAATTTTCAAAGGAAATAAATGGCAGTATTTACACAAGGCAAATACTAGAGGAAGGATATCTGGTGTGGCAATGCCAATATCAGGCAAAAAGCATTATTGGAAATTAATTAGACTTCAGCTTCCAGCAAAGCTAGAGTAACAGGGCTCAGAATTACCCTGTCACCTGAGACAACTGAAAAAGTGGGCAGACTAATTGAAAAGATGGATTTTCACACTTTAGACATCAGATGGCACAGAGAGTGATCCCTGAGAAGGGAAACAAATTTGGCAAGCTGCATGATTGTTCCAGTGTAGAGCCTGGAGAGTTCCCAGGACATAGCACAGACAGGGAGAATCCAGGCCAACCCGTGGTCTCCCTGAGTTGAAGAGATAAATCTGGGAGTCTGAGGCAGGGAGGAAAAGCTGCTACAGTTTGCAGGCACAGTACTGGACAGCAGAGAATTGCACACAGAGAAAGATGGTTCCGGAGATCCTCACAGGATCCCCTTCAAGTCTTTGGCTGAGTGCTCACCAGCACATGATGGAGAGGAAGCTATCGAAAGCCAGAGAAGAAATGACCCAAAGGAGCAGAGGAAATAATCCAGGAGATGACAAAGGGCTAAGAATTGTTGGGTTCCCATCAGACGAAATGGAAAGCCTTGTAATTCACAGAGCACTGAGTAATTAGGATACTGCCTCAGTAGTGGGGGAATATTAGCCCTAGACTAAAGACTACTAGAGTCTCAGTAAAGAAAGGTTAAAAATAAAAAATTCTGGGGCACCTGGGTGGTGCAGTCGGTTAAACATCTGACTGTTGGTTTTGGCTCAGGTCATGGGAGGAGTCTGCTTGAGATCTCCCCCTTTCCCTCTGCCTCTGCTCCTCCCCCTGCTCTCTCTCTCTCTCTCAAATAAATAAATAAATCTTTAAAAAAATCCTTAAAATGATCATCTGTTTACTCATAATTTAACTTATGTCCTGGAACAAAGCTCAAGAACATTTTTTTTAATTTTTTTTATTTATTTATGATAGTCACAGAGAGAGAGAGAGAGGCGCAGAGACACAGGCAGAGGGAGAAGCAGGCTCCATGCATCGGGAGCCCGACGTGGGACTCAATCCCGGGTCTCCAGGATCGCGCCCTGGGCCAAAGGCAGGCGCCAAACTGCTGCGCCACCCAGGGAACCCAAGCTCAAGAACATTTACAGAAACACAAAACACCCAGCATCTCACAAGATATCATAAGATATACATTGTCTGGAAACTAATCAAAACTTACCCAGCATGCAAAGAAGCAGGCAGCAGGAAGCTACGACCCATAAGGAGAAAAATCAATTAATAAACAAATCATCCAGAAAAAGCACCGATGACAGAATTAGTAGATAAGGACACGAAGTTATTTTAACCATATTCCATTAAGTTCAAGAAGGTAGAGGAAAGATTGCACATGTTAAGCAGAGAGATGAGAGATATAAAAAAGATCCAAATTTGCGGTGCTTGGGTGGCTCATTCGGTTAAGTATCTGCCTTTGGTTCAGGTCATGGGGATGGAACCCTGCATCAGGCTCCTTGCTTAACTGGGAGTCTGCTTCTCCCTCCACCGCTCCCCAGTTCATGCTCTCTCACTCACTCTCTCTCTCAAATAAATAAATAAAATCTTAAAAAAAAAAAAAAAGACCCAAATTGAACCTCTAGAGATAAAACATCCTGGGATAAATTTCACTGGATGGTTGAACAGCAGATTGGCCACTGCAGGAGATAAAAGAAAATTCATTAGAAAGTTATAAAAATAAAAATTAAAGAAAAGAAAGTTATAAAAATCCTGAACAAGCATGCACCTAACAATGAAGTCTTGAAGTATATGAAACAAAACTGGACAGATCTAAAGGAGGATGTAATGACTTCATGACCATGGTGAGTTTGTTTTTTTTTTAAGATTTTAATTATTTATTCATGAGAGACAGAGAGAGAGAGAGGCAGAGACACAGGCAGAGGAAGAAGCAGGCTCCTTGTGGGGAGCCCAACCTGGGACTCGATTCCAGGACCCCAGGACCACGACCTGAGCCAAAGGCAGACGATCAACCACTGAGCCACCCAGGCGTCTCCATGGTGAGAGATTTTAACATTGTTTTATCAAAATCTGATAAGTAGAAAGTCAAGGCTTTAAACTGAAACAGTCATAAAATATAAATCAAAAATATAAATTCAAAATAAAAGCTGACATTGCAGGTCCTATATCCTCATGGATTGAGACATTTGTCATCTACTGTGAGCTCCCTAAAGAGCAAAATTCAAGACTGATCCATCAGAGCCTAGCATGGGGCCTTACATTTTGGTTTATCAACAAATAAACATTTATTATTTTATTATTTTAATTCTCAATAAAGTAGCGAAAACATTTGTAAGGCCATAGAGCATATAAATGCACAATTAACAGGCTTGCATTAATGGATGCATATAAAACTGCACCTAACAACAAACAGAGCATACATACCTTGTTTTTAAGGTTTGTTTATTTAGGGGCACCTGGGTAGGTCAGTGGTTGAGCATCTGCCTTTGGCTCAGGTCGTGATCCCAGGGTCCTGGGATCTAGTCCCGCATTGGACTCCCCGCAGGGAGCCTGCTTCTCCCTCTGTCTGTGTCCCTGCCTCTCTCTGTGTCTCTTATGAATAAATAAAATCTTTGAAACAAACAGACATTGATTGATTGATTGATTTTAGATAGGGCAAAGGGGCAGAGGGAGAGAGAGAAACTTTAGCAGGCTCCGTGCTAAGCATGGAGCCCAATGAGGGGCTCCATCTCACCCTCCCCCCAAGATCACGCCCTGAAATGAAACCAAGAGTCAGATGCTCAACCAAGTGTGCCACCCAGGCGCCCCACATACATACTTTTTTCAAAACCATGTGAAACATCTGTGAAGGTCAACCATGGAGAAACCATTAGACAATAAAAAATGTGTTATCACACTGTTGCAGGAGAGTCAAACTGTAACTTGTTTTCTTTCCTGTTTTTTTTTTAAGATTTTATTCGTTTATTTATGAGAGACACACAGAGAGAGAAGCAGAGAACCGCTGAGCCACCCAGGCATCCCACATAACTTGTTTTCTTGCTATGTAAATAATGAATTCAAATACTTTCGGTGGTTCTTGGAAATGTAGTTGTGAACACTCTTTTGTTTTCTGGGAAGTTGAGGAAGAAGCAATACTTCCCTCTCCCCTTTTCTTCACCCTGACAAGCTACTATCACTTCATAATCCAAATACAGCAGATCCTAAGAGGAAGCTTAAACTTCATGATCAGAGAATGTAAGAATTCAGATCAAGTCTCCGTACTGATCTTCGCCTCACTGATAAGAGGAATATAACAATAATATTAACTGTAATATTACACTGTATTAACAGTATAATAAAAACTATATTAACTGTATAATAAACTGACATTCAGCTCTCATTTCATATGTTGGTCCTATAAACTCCTCTATCAAAAGCAAATTGCAGTGTCATTATAGTTAGCTATCTGGGTTGATTTTGCCTTATCTGATGATAGACAGGAGTCTGGTGTCCAAAGTAGTAAAAAAAAAAAAAAGACATTAGTCTTATAGAATATTGCCTTTAAAAAAAACACCTTTGGGGTGTCTCGCTGGCTCAGTCAGTAGAGAGTGTGACTCTTGATCTCAGAGTCATGAGTTCAAGCCCAATATTGGGTTAGAGATTACTTAAAAGTATCCTAACAAAAAAAAGTTTTAAAACGTCTTTATTGAGATATAATTCATACCATACAGTTCACCCTTTTAAAGTGTACAATTCAATGTTTGTAGTGTATCTACAGTTTGAAATCATCAAAGCAATCAATTTTAGAATATGCTCATTAGCCCCAAAACAAATTCAGTACCTATTAACACTTGCTTTTTATTATTCTCAGCCCAAGCCAATCCCTAATCTACAATCTACCTCTATAGATTTGCCTATTCTGGACATTTCGTGTAAGTAGGAACATACAATATGTGGTCTTTGTGACTGGCTTCTTTCATTTAACACGTTTTTTTTTAATTTATTTTTACTAAAAAAATTTTAAGTCATCTCCATACCCAGTGTGGGGCTCCAACTCACAACCCGAAGATCAAGAGTCCCATGATCTACATACTGTGGCAGCCCAGGTGTCCCTGACATAACATTTTCAAAGTTCATTCACGTTGTAGCATGTGTCAGTACTTTATTCCTTTTCATTGCCAAATAATACTCCAGTGATTAGATAATAACAGATATTATTTATTCATTCATCACTTGATGGACATCTGGGTTGTTTCTGGTTTTCAGCTATAATGAATAATGTTGCTATGAGCAATCAATCCTGTACAAGTTTTTATGGTGATGTACGTTTTCTTTTTTTGGGAGGGGGGATGTACATTTTCATTTCTCTTGAGTATATGGTAATGGAATTGCTGGGTCACATGCTAACTCTAAGAGGAATGGCCAGATTACTTTCCAAAGCAGCTGCACCATTTTGCATTCCACCAACAGTGTATAAGGGTTTCAATTTCCCCACATATCTGTCAACACTCGCTATCATCTATCTGTATAATTGTAGCCATCACGATGGGCATAGAGTGCCATTTCACTGGGGTCTGAATGTTGCTTTACTAAGACTTATTTTTGATTGGGTACTTCACAAGATAAAGAAATGTTTTGTTTTGTTAAGATTTTATTTATTTATTCATGAAAGACAGACAGAGAGAGAGAGGCCGAGACACAGGCAGAAGAAGAAGCAGGCTCCATGCAGGGAGCCTGATGTGGGACTTGACCCCGGGTCTCCAGGATCACACCCTGGGCCGAAGGTGGCGCCAAACCGCTGAGCCACCCAGGGATCCCCAAGAAATTTTTTTTTTTTAAGATTTTATTTATTCACGAGAGACACACACAGAGAGGGATTGAGGCAGAGACACAGGCAGAGGGAGAAGCAGGCTCCATACAGGGAGGCCGATGTGGGACTTGATCCTGGGTCTCCAGGATCAGGCCCTGGGCCGAAGGCGGAGCTAAACTGCTGAGCCACCAGGGCTGCCCCTAAAGAAATGTTTTTAATTACTTTGCATTGTTATTGACCTTGTTTATCCATAAAAATAATCAAGTTTGATACAGGAAAATGGAGAGTGTTCGGCTATGTATTGCTATATGTCAGGGGCTTAAAATAATAACCATTTTATGACTACAGACTCATGACTACTCTCATGAGTCTGTAGGTTGACGAGGGTCAGCTGGGTGATTTTTCTGCTCTTTGTGATGTCTGCTGTCTCTACAGTCACCTGGGGCTTGACTGCACAGGAGTATCCAATATAGTTCATCACCATGTCTAGCATCATCTTGGAGATGGCTGGCAGGCTGGACTTAGCTGGAATACTTGGGCAGCAGGGACTCTTTCTCTCCACATTATCTGAGGGCCTCTATCTCTCTCCTCCCCCCCCCCACCCGCCCCCTCTCTCTGCATACCCTTTCTAGCAGAGTAGAAAGGACTTCATACATGTTAGCACAGAGCTCCCAAAAGTCCAAAGTGGAAACTTTGAGACCTTCCTAAAGTTTAGGCCTAGAAATGGCACAGCATCACTTCCACAATACTGTATTGATTGAAGAGAATCTGGGCCAGTCTAGACTCCCAGGGATGAGTCCTGTGAGGTGCAGATCCCAGAGGACCACCTTTGTAGTCTAGCTACTGCAAAAAGAATAGCTTACTCAGTTATAATAATAACAACAAATGTTCTAATTTACTAACATCACTGTTATATACTTTCAGTTTTTAAGGCATTTCTGGCATCTATCATTCAGGACCTTTTAGGAAGCAGGAAAGATCTTGGTTTAGCAAGAAACAATGGATATTCTAAGAAAACATCCTTCCCACCTTCCAGATTTCTTGTTCTCTCAAGTGTAAAGGAAATATAAAAAGGATCATACTGGGATGCTGGGGTGGCTTAGTCGGTTAAGTGTCTGTCTTTGGCACAGGTCACAATCTAGGGTCCTGGGATCCAGCCTCGCATTGGGCTCCCTGCTCAGTGGGGATTCTGCTTCTCCCCCTCCCTCTGCCTCTTTCCCTGCTTGTGCTCTCTCCCTCTCTCTCAAATAAGTAAATAAAGTCTTTTTTAAATAAAAAAGGATCATTCTTACAAAAGGAGCTAGAGAAAAAAAGACCCCTATGACAGCTAAGAAAAATTTTGCTGTATATGGAAATTATCAACCATTTCCATTTTCAAAGCATATCTTCTGATGCTTTTGAAAGATTGCCTTGCCCACCATTCTACATGTTAGATTATTTCTGGATGTGCATGCTTATATTTCCCAATGCAGTCCACTTCCCCCCATGTGCCCCACTTTGAAGTAGAGGCTCCATGCTGCCGAATTTCAGATCCTAGTCCTAGACAACACACCTGAAGATGTTTTGCATTTTACATTTGAAGGCACCTTGCCAGCATCCAATCCCAAGGTAAATCAGAGTTTACTACTTTAAAAGCATTCGTGAAGTCCAACAATCTTGCTGACTCCTGATGAAGTAGGAAGCTCCCATCCCCAGAAGGGTTTGTACAGAACTGGGTCACCTGCCACAGATGCTGCTGTTAGGATTTGGGGAAGTTGGAAAAACCCTAACAAATTTCAGATCTTATTGTTTTAAACCTGTTCAAAGTAGACAAAGCTTTGCCCACTAATGAAATGCTCCATTTCTGAAGTCAGACAGATTTGGATTTATTACCTGGATTCACCATTCACCAGCCATATGACTCACGGATGAGTCATTTAAACTCTGTTGGTCTGTTTTTTCATCTGCACAGTGGGGATAACAATATTACCTACATTTAAGGCATGGGTCCTGCTGCTGATCCAGAAGATATACAGCTGCTCCAGGCTTGGACCAGGAGCCTTCACTTCCAAGGTCACAGACTTCTGAGAATCTAATGAGAGCTTTGGATCCTCTATATTCCCCCAACCTGTGTGCATATAATGAAAATGTGACTACAAGTTCATGGGATTCACAGACCCCCAGTTGCTCATTCATGGTTCTTCTAGGGAGTTCCAAGCCCTGGCTCTAGTTGAAACGCAACAGCAAGAAGCCTACAAAGGAAAAGCAGAGACTCGCCCTCATGAAAACTGCAGCAGCTCCAGAGGCAAATATGCCCTGTGTTTTTTGAGAATCTCAGTCTATCTTTGATGTCTGGAAGTGCAATCTTCTTTTTTTTTTTTTAAGATTTTATTTATTGATTGATGATAGACACACAGAGATAGGCAGAGGGAGAAGTAGGCTCCCTCTGGGGAGCCTAATGGGGGACTCAATCCTAGGGCCCCGGGATCACGACCTGAGCCAAAGGCAGACAGACACTCAACCGCTGAGCCACCCAGGTGCTCCTGGAAGTGCAATCTTCTGAGACTGAGCCAGCTCTACAGAAATTTTCCTATTTTGTGGCTCTAAGAAATACCTTGGGAGAAATAAAACTGAATAAGCAATACATGACCATCTTACCTTTGCCATTTTAGTCATCTTTCTATAATCTAAATATTTTTTTTTAGAAGTTCTCTGAGAAAAACCCAATTCCCCCCCGCCCCACCCCACCCCCAGAATTTCCCCTGGATCTTCACTCTGTTCTCCCACAGAGACTAGAAAGCATGAATAGATTGAGAAGCTGAACTTGGAAGCCATGTCCGTCATTAAAAAGGAGGAGGGGAACTTTGCAAATTTTCAGTTTCTCACTCAAGCCCTGGCCTGAGTATTATCTAGAGGCTTACCAACCTATGAGCGTTTATTTGATGGTACAGCAGCTGGAAACTGAGTGCTCACTGCATAAGCAGACCTAGTCCTATGGCAGATAGGGAGAAGTATCAGGTAACCCATTGCAGGACTAGTCTTCTAAGTCTATCATCTCCCAGGAGATGGCCAGTAGGGCCTCTGTGTGGAGGAAGAAACATCATGATATCTTCTGAGCATATTATTGTTATTAATGACTGACTTTTCTCACAGAGGAAATGGATAACATCTCTTATGTTTGAATAGTTTTTCAGTGCCTTACTTAGTTGTACACATCTCTACTTGTGTTGTTTTAAGCTAGAGCTTGATTTTTAATAATTCATTAATGAATCTTGTTTAACCTCACTTAATCTTCTTGCCTAATTCTCCTTTACATTAAAGGATTAAAGACAGAAAAGGCGTAGCCAATTGATGACTCACTCCTCTTTCAGTGCTGATCCCCAAAGGCAGGTAGACAAGAACCTATGTTCGGGGAATGAATGAAACACACAAGTCTAAACTGAAAAATAAATCATCTGAGTCTCACTCTATTTATTCTAACTTCCCCTTCCTTTCATGACACAAAATTAGTCTTACAGGGCTTGCAAGGGCTATTTCACTGTTGCAGCTTTCACAGAATACTCTCTGATGAAGCTGACATTAGTAACTCACTGCCACAAACTATTTGCTTTGAGCTGTTCTCTAATAGTGGGGATGGGCCACACTGAGTCATCTACACTCTCCCCCAGGCCCTTAAGAATCCAGGAGATTATTTACTTGACAATGGGCCAGGATTAGCAATGTAGGGACTGTGGCTCTGGAGTGGAGCTGGGGGGACAGGTAGGCCATGAATCTTCGGGTCCCAAGTTGTACTAGGCTGAAGAAGCTAGGAGAGGCTGAGTCTCAGACTGGTTGGTTGGAGCCTGATGAAGTCAACTTACCCTATAGAACCCAGAAATGGTGTCCTGGTCACATTGACGGGGCTCCATGTTGACCTACTTTCTGTTTCTGCCCAAGCCGGTGAGGTATACCCTGATGTGGTGGGGATCCAAGGAGGGTCTCCTGCTCTGGGGCCACTGGTATTTTGTTCCTTCTAAATTAAACCTGAAAACCTTCCTGTTTCCTACCACATTCTTATAAGCATCAGTCTCATGTGTGGAAGAATAAAGTAGGAGCTTCCTATATGCCATGATTTAGGGGTGCTAGATAAAGCCCTGTTCCCTGAGGACATTCCTACAGGACATCTCCTTCAAGGTAAGGCACTGAAAGTGGCTGCTAAAAAGCGAATGAGGTTTGGGTCATCTAACAAATAAACCTATTCTCAGCCGTTAATGCCTTTCAAATCATTGATAAGATCTGCCCGTTGGGACATTTGAACTCTGAAAATAGCACTTTGGCCTGGTTACTTTTACTGCAGCCTGGAGCCCAGATTTTCAGACTCAGATTCCTGCATATTTTTGCCAGTCATAATTCCAGCCACCACATTGAGATTTTGTGTAGAAAGTATGGAATCATGATACTAAACATAAAACAGTCCACGCTTTGCAGCCCATATTCTTGCACTAGTTCAAAGGCTGTGTTCTTCATGTTGTAAGAAGGCAAAAGCCAAACCAAGATTGGGAAAAATGTTTATATACTCTGACCTCCCAATGATACAAACAAGGGCAGGAAAGCAAGAGAGATTATAAAGAATGCAGAGTAGCAGATTAGCAGTAAGGAAGTTCATGTCTTTATACAGGAGTCCCCCCTTCTCTGTGGGGGATACATTCCTAGACCCCCAGTGGATTCCTGAAACTGTTGATAGTACTGAAGCCTATAGATACTGGGTTTCTTCTATACATACATACTTATGATAGTTTATAAATTCGGCACAGTAAGGGGTACCTGGGTGACTCAGTCTGCCTTTGGAGCAGGTCATAATCTCAGGGTCCTGGGACTGAGCCCTGCTCAGCAGGAAGCCTGCTTCTCCGTCTCCCTCTACCCTTTCTCCCACCAGGCACAGCGCTCTCTCTCTCTCTCTCAAATGAATAAAATCTTTTTTTTAGTGGATCCCTGGGTGGCTCAGTGGTTTGGCGCCTGCCTTTGGCCCAGGGAGTGATCCTGGAGTCCCGGGATCGAGTCCCATGTCAGGCTCCCGGCATGGAGCCTGCTTCTCCCTCTGCCTGTGTCTCTGCCTCTCTCTCCCTCTCTCTGTCTCTGTCTCTCATGAATAAATAATAAAATAAAATCTTTAAAGAAATCTTTTTTTTTAAATTAGGCACAAAATATAGAGAATAGGCACAGTAAGAGATTAACAACAACTAATAATAAAACAGGACAATTATAGCAGTGTACTATAATAAAAGTTACATGAACGTGTTCTCTCTCTCAAAATATCTTGCTGTCCTGTACTCCCCTTTCTTCTTATGATGACTTGAGATGATAAAATACTTACATATGAGATGAAATGAAGAGAGTGACATAGGTACATAAATACTGTGATGTAGCCTTAAGCTACCAAACGTCAGAAGGAGGATTATGTGCTTCCAGACCACTGTTGACCTCAAGTAATAGAAACCACGGAAATGGATGGGTTAGGTGGACTGTTGCACTTGTTCCCCTGGCAGGCTGGCTTTCTGAATCCACTTTTGCCTGAGCCAGTGGTTGGCAACCTGCTCTATGGAGTGCAGGTATATTCTGGTCTGTTCTCCCAGCCATATGATAAGCCAAACAGGATAGCCTCCATCCCAGCAGGAATGGAGGATGACATTTTAGAAGATAAGTTCAAAATAGGAGAGTATTACCAAGCCCATTTGACTTCACAACTAGAGCACATTCTCCAACCCACTTTTGTAATGAAGCCAACATTTTAATCTCCAAAATTATTTCTTAAAAAATAAAATGTAATTAATATCTAAAAATAATCCTAAAAATTTAAATAGAAGAAGAGATGTACTCTTCTGCTGTCATCTTTCATCTACAGTGACTTTTGCTTCGGTCTACCAGTTTTCGGGAGTGCACTGCCAGGGGCTCAGGGCTCGAGGCAAGAGTTCACCAGGCTATTTCTGACTCAGCCTTTACCGACAGCCTCACCCAGGCAATGAGATTACTCATGTTTGTTTGTGCACAGGCTGAGTCCACCACTTCTCCACACTCTCAAGAAAGAGCATCCTCTACACCTCCCAGAACAGTAAATTCGTGGGATCCTGACTGGTATCTACTACACAAATGTTTCTGTGTTAGATACCTGGAAGGATCCTGAGGTTACAAAATAAAAGAAAATTCACAAATTCTTTGGATGATTTCATAAACAAGACTAAAATAAAGGTACACGCAAGAGGTTGTGGACACACACAAGACAGGATTTTTAACTCTAGGGAGGGAGGGGCTTCAAAGAGCATATAAATATTTTTTGTCTTTGAGTAATAGAATATCCAACTATATAGTCTAAGTAGTAAAGGTGTTTATCTTCTCATGTAACAAGAAATGCAGAGACCAGGAAGTGCAGGGTTGGTCTGGATGCCATTAAGAACCAGGTTCCCAAAAAAAAAAAAAGAACCAGGTTCCCAAAAAACCCCCAAACAAACAAACAAACAAACACTTTCCTTTTGTCCTGACCATGGAGTAAGAAGTCTTCACTTACTTTAAATCTTCTCCATTGTGGATTTAATATGAAAGTTCCATTCTCACAGTCATCATTTCTGATCCAGTTGTTCTGGATTTCTCCTGTGACTAAAATACATTTCGTGGTTTGTTGTTATTTTGCTTATTATTATTTTAATTTTTATTATTTTAATAACACACTCAGGCCAAATCCATTTCTTTTCTTTACACTACATGCCTGAAGAAACTTTCAGTTCTGCAGAGGTGACTGAAGGCCCCGCTTATCTCAAGCATTGTTAAGTGCGCCTGCAACAATCATTTTGGAGTAGCAAGATCATTTATTTCCTACTTTAATAAAAATGCCAAGCTAGTTCAACTTCAGTTGTCTTGTACATGTGTTAGGGAGAAAAAGCAAGGTTGCAGTATATTAAAACTGCATTTGTTTGATTACACAGAGTAATACATGTACATTTTAGAAGCTATAGACAATAAAGGAGGTTGTATAAGCCAAAAACGTGAAGAGGGATAAAGACCACTCCCTGGAGTTATGCAGTGCACATCCTATGAGACTGCATATGGCAACTTATTTCTGAACACATAGCGCATAAAAGAAAAAATTCCGCATGAGTCTACCTACCAGCAACAATATTAATATTTTTCTGAGTTTCCTTCCAGTACTTTCTCTAGGTACATTGCGTTTTTAAATTATATTTAACATACATCTGCTTTATAACCTCCTTCACTTAACAATTAATTGTGAACTTTTAAGTATTTAAATATTCTTTTTTTCTCTTTCTTTTTTCACAGTATTTAAATATTCTTAAAAATATCATTCTCAAAAAAAAAAAATATATCATTATCAGGGCAGCCTGGGTGGCTCAGCGGTTATCCCCGCCTGCAGCCCACGGTGTGATCCTGGAGATCCGGGATCGAGTCCCACATCGGGCTCCCTGCATGGAGCCTGCCTCTCCCTCTGCCTGTGTCTCTGCCTCTCTGTCTCTGTGCTTCTCAATAATAAATAAATAAAATCTTTAAAAATATATATAATTCTCAATTGTATCATATTTTATTATTTCATTTAACAAAAACACAGTTGACCCTTGAACAATTTGGGGCCCAATTCCCCTGTGTAGTTGAAAATTCTCATATAACTTTTGACTCCCCAAAAACTTAACTGCTAATAGCCTACTGTTGACAGAGAACCTTACTAATAACGTAAACAACACATATTTTGTACGTTATGTGTATTCTTACAATAAAGTAAGCTAGAGAAAGAAAATGTTATTAAGAAACTCACACAAAAGAGAATACTTTTACAGTACAGTGCAGTATTCATCAAAACAAAAAATCGGGGCACCTGGGTGGTTCAGTGGTTGAGCATCTGCCTTCTGCTCAGGTCGTGATT
The DNA here is from genome assembly GCF_048164855.1 of Canis lupus baileyi. Classification (NCBI taxonomy): domain Eukaryota; kingdom Metazoa; phylum Chordata; class Mammalia; order Carnivora; family Canidae; genus Canis; species Canis lupus. Next base: position 61,439,936 of record NC_132844.1, on the reverse strand, counting down.
CCAGGGATTGAGTCCCACAATGCAGGGAGCCTGCTTTTCCCTCTGCCTGTGTCTCTGCCTCTCTCTCTCTCTCTCTCTCTGTGTGTGTCTCATGAATGAATGGATAAAATCTTTTTTTTTTAATCTGTGTATAAGTGGACCCCTGCAGTTCAAACCCATATTGTTCAAGGGTTAACTGCATAGTATTTCCTTAAAATTTTTTGAAAGAGATAGAACACAAGCAAGGGGGGTGGGGGGCAGAAGGAGAGAGAGAGAATCTTGAGCAGAATCTGTGCTGAGTGTGGAGCCCAGTTCAGGGCTCAATCCCACAACCCAGAGATCATGACCCAAGCCAAAATCAAGAGTCAGACACTTAACAACTGAGCCACGAAGTTGCCCCTTTCTAGTATTTTCTACATGCCAATCACTATCCTAAACTCATTAAAAATACTAACTCATGTAATCCTGCACAGCTATCTTTGTTTGCCTCTTCAAACACCTCTACCCTCTTCCACCCTTCTCTGCGCCCCTAGAGGTGGACCTGCATAGACTATGTCAACGACTTTCTGTCCCCTCTCATTTCCTTGGGTTTGGCCCGTAACACATTGTGGTAGATTGGATTGTCATCCCCAACTCTACTCTCTCCCTTTCTCCCTATGTTAGCATTTGCCATGTGAATGTGCCTTCTAGTAGAGTATACAGAAAAGGAATATTTCTACTCCATTTATATTAGGCTCAGCCATGTGACATACTTTGGCCAATGGAATAGTTGTAGGCTTGCAGTGATCAGAAGCCTGAAAAGGACTTGCCTGTCTGGTTTGGCCTTTTGAGTGCTGGCCCCAAAATAAAAGGCCCTCAAAGCTAACCAGAACCCAACCAATCCAGAGCCTGAAGAAGAGCTGCCCAGTCATTCTAGGAGTGAGAAAAACAAATGTTTGCAGTTGATAACCATTGAGATTTAGAACTGTTTGTATATAGCACTATTGCAGCAATGTCAGGCTATTCACAGGTGTCTCAGAAAGATCCTAGAGTTAGGTCAAGGTGTTTATGCAAGCTCAGTGGGCTTTCATCAAACAGCACAGCTCCTCCTTGGAGTGAGGACTTTCTCCCTCTTCCTTTCTTTCCCCCCTTTTCTCTCTCTCCACATTCTAATAGCCGCCCAACTACTTCCTATTATTCCCTACTGTACTAGCTCAAATCCCGCACTATGCTTGTTAATTGCCCTACATCCTGCCCCCCCCCCATCTCTGTAAAGAGTCCCTTTGTTAAATTCTACTCAAATTACCCAGTTTCAGTGTGTCATTGGTCTCCTCTGTGGACTCTGATAAACATGCTCATGAGACTATCCCATGAGGTAGGTACTATTGCAATCATCACTTCACTAACGACACTGGAACTTTACAAGGCCACACAGTAAGTGGCAGAGATTTGAAGCCAAGTGGATCCATGCGGACTTCACTCTGTGACTACAGGTCTACCTAATGGGCTTATCATAGTTTATTTAACTAGCTCCTTATTGTCAGACATTCAGATGGTGCGTATATGTTTGCTATCAGGTTTTTTGTTTGTTTTTCTGTTGTACATACTTCTGTTGTGAGCAATCGCTGCATAAATATTTGCTCATTTTCAGGATAAAGAACATTACTTTTTTTTTTTTTTTTAGATTTTTATTTATTTATGATAGTCACAGAGAGAGAAATAGAGAGAGACAGAGACATAGGCAGAGGGAGAAGCAGGCTCCATGCACAGGGAGCCCGATGTGGGATTCGATCCCGGGTCTCCAGGATCGTGCCCTGGGCCAAAGGCAGGCGCCAAACCGCTGCGCCACCCAGGGATCCCAAGAACATTACTTTTTAAAGATTTATTTATTTATTTGAGAGATAGAGAGGAAAAAAATGCACAAGGTAGAGGAGCAGAGGGAGAGAGAGTATTAAGCAGACTCCACGCTGAGCACAGAGCCAGACCTGGGCTTGATCTCATGATACTGAGATCAGGACCTGAGCCAAAACCAAGAGTCAAATGCTTAACTGACTGCCCCACCCAGGTGCCCCAGGGTTAAGAACATTTTATTTATTTATTTTTTTAAGAGCACTTTTAAAAGTGAAATTATTGAATTAAAGAACATAAATGTCTGTTCTCCAACCCTTTCTTCGTTTTTAAAATTGTTTCTTTTTGACTATAAAAATAACCAGATTTTTTTTTAAGATTTTATTTATTCATGAAAGACAGAGAGAGAGAGAGAGGCAGAGACATAGGCAGAAGGAGAAGCAGGCTACCCCTAGGGAGCCTGATGTGGGACTCGATCCCTGAACCCCAGGATCAGGCCCCGAGCCGAAAGCAGGGTTCAACCGCTGAGCCATCCAGGCATCCAAAAATAACAGATTTGATAAGCACAATTCAAGCACTGCAGAAGTGTGTATTGTAGGACATGAACAACTCTATAATTCCATGCTCTGAGAAAACCATCGACCCAGGATTTGTTAAGTTCTCTTTAAGAACAATTAATAATAATTATTATTGTTTCTTTTTGGAAAACCAGCAAGTGTGTTCTGTGGAAATGTAGAAAAGGAAAAGGAAAAAAAATCATTTGTAATGCACAATTCATGCTGTGTGTGTAAACAAATATAGGACCATATTGTGATACAACCTAGTAACATGCATTTTTCACTTTGCAATACACATTGTTATGAATATTTATCATGTCATTGAATATTCTTCTACAATATCAGCTGCGTCTTACTTCTATAACTACCTTGTATTCTACTGAATAATATAATTCACTGTCATTTGCAATCAGTTCCCTAGAAGTAGATATTTAAGTTGTTTCCCCCTTTTGGCTACAATAAATAAAATTCCCGTGGACAAAGTTATAAAGAGATATTTGCACATAGTTCTGATTATTCCTTTAAAAATATTTCTGGCTAAAGAATTGCTGGATCCAAATGAATGCACGTTGATAAGGCCTTTGATTTATAATACAACCAGCCCTACAGAGAGGCTGCCAATTTAGTCCCCACCAACAAAGGATATTATTGTTTAAAATTTTTTTGCCAGTATGATTAGGTAAAAAAAAGGAGGAGGAGGAGATCTTTTTGGTCTTTATTTACTTTCATTTGCTAACTAAGGAGATAGAACTTTTCCTAATTTTGTTGTCATTTGTACTTCTGTGGCAAATTATGTACTTTCCCGTTTTTCTTTTAGCATGTTTATTTTTTCTTTATGATTTGTAAGAATTCTCTTAAATTGTCATATATGTAGCAAAGGTTTTTTCCACATTGTCATTTCTATTGTACTTTTTTAAAATGGATTTTTCATGCAGTCAAATTTAATGTTTTTACTTTTATGGTGTCTGCTTTTCGTGTTATATTTAGAAAGATTTTCTTCACCCCCAAATCACATAATCATTGATTCTTCATCTAATTCTCTCATAAATTTACTTAAAAAAATTTTTTTTTATTTTTTTATGTTACAGTTAGTAAGCCATCTGAAGTTTATTTTGGTATTTTAGGAGAGATAGGAGCCTAGCTTAAGTTGTGTTCAAATGATCAGCTTATTCTCTCAGCATCATTTATGAAGTAAACCATCATTCCCTAATTGATCTGAACCACCTTTATCATATGCCAAATTCTTGTATATTTCCTGGACTTTTAATTTTGTTTCATTGATTGGATAATTCTGTGCCAACACCTCACTGCTTAAAATACTAAGATTTAATTATTATTATTATATTTTAAATTTTATTTTATTTTTAAATATTTAATTAATTTATTTATTTGAGAGAGAGCGCGCAAGCATGGGGAAGGAGCAAAGAGGGAGAAGAAGGGGGAAAGAATCTCCAGCTGACTCCTCACTGATTGTGGACCCAATGTGGAGCTCCGTCTCACAACCCTGAGATTTTGACCAAACCAAAACTGAGAGTAGGGTGCTCAATCGACTGAGTCACCAGGCACTCCCTGAAATTTTAAGTTTAAACTGCATTCAATGTATTAAGTAGTTTTGAGAAAGCTATCTTTACAATATTGAATTGTTCCATGTAGAAGACAATATTCCATGTTCCACTTATACAGACCCTTTGGGAATGAAAGTACAATTTGTATTTTCTTTTCTTTTTTTTTTTTTAAGATTTTATTTATTTATTCATAGAGACACAGAGGGAGAGAGAGAGAGAGGCAGAGACACAGACAGAAAGAGAAGCAGACTCCACGCAGGGAGTCCGACGCGGGACTCGATCCGGGGTCTCTAGGATCACACCCCGGGCTGCAGGCGGCGCTAAACCGCCGCGCCACCGGGGCTGCCCTCAATTTGTATTTTCTTCACAAAAATCTTTTGCAATTACTTTAAATGCTGGAAGATATGGGAAATTGAAGCTCTATTGTGGATACTTTCAAATTCCAGGGAGCCCTGATTAGGAATCAAAAGACCTGGGACACGTGAGTCGCTCAGTGGTTAAAGCATCCGCCTTTGGCTCAGGTTGTGATCTTGGGAGTCCCAGGATCAAGTCCCACATCAGGCTCCCTGCCTGGAGCCTGCTTCTCCCTCTGCCTGTGTCTCTGCCTCTCTCTCTCTGTGTCTCTCATGAATAAATAAATAAAATCTTAAAAAAAAAAAAAAAAAAGAATCAAAAGACCTAAAAGAGGCTGGCTCAGTTAGTAAAGTATGTGACTTTTGATCTTGGAGTTGTAAGTTCAAGCCCCACATTGAGTGTAGGGATTACTTAAAATAAAGTAAAATCCTGGGCAGCCTGGGTGGTTCAGCGGTTTAGCGCCGCCTTCAGCCCAGGGCGTGATCCTGGAGACCCCGGATCAAGTCTCATGTCAGACTCCCTGCAGGGAGCCTGCTTCTCCCTCTGCCTGTGTCTCTGCCTCTCTCTCTGTGTGTGTCTCTCATGAATAAATAAATAAAATCTTAAAAAAAAAAAAAGTAAAATCCTGAGGTAGTAGGCTGGCTCAGTCAATAGAACATGCAACTTTTGATCTCAGAGTTGGGAGTTCAAGCCCCACCTTGGGTGTAGAGACTACTTTTAATTAACTAGCTAATTAATTAAATAAAACAAAATCTTAAAGAAAAAATCCTTAAAAGATAGGTTTTAGCTATTCACTTAATACTTGGAAAAATTCACAAGACTTTATTCACCCTCAGTTTCCTCAACTGGACTAATAACCCCTACCTTTTCCTACTTTCAGAGTTGGTGTGAGATCACACAAGTACTGCAGTAGAGAGAGCCATGTTAATACAGGGGTGATGTTTGGTCAATATATATCTAACAATGGTAATGTGCGTAGGAGGGATTTTACCATATAAAACAATCTAACCAATTAGTAAATAATTACCCAGTAAAGTGCTCAACTATTTCGCCAGGGCTAAGTGGTTTTTTTCTGGACATGTTACCTTCAGTGCTAAAACCAGGAAAGTCCCAGCAGACCAGGATGCATTGGTCATCTTAGCTGGCAGGCATCCCCTTAGAACTCTGAGACGCTATAATTCCAGAGACAGAACAGGCCCTCGCTCACAAAGTGTTTCCAGTCTAGTGGTAGTGGAGATCTAGTGTTTGCCTATAACATGGTGAGGAAATGTGTACATACTCAATTGCTCCATGAGGACTAGTGGAGCAATAGGACTCTCAAAGAAGGATGACTGGTTTGGGCTGGAGACTCTACTGGAGGTGCCTGAACTAGACATATGAACCAGAGCATATGTGTAGGATGGGACTCCAGATGCGGAGTGAACACAAGGTAAGAATCAGAGTGTTATTGCATGGAAGATATGATTGAGCATTCTGCCCCCAGCCTCACACAAGGGAGGTGCTCAATGAACACAAGTTTATTCGAGTTTGATGTACCTAATTACTCAGAGCTGGGGTATACATGGAGTGTCTGTCCGTTTAGGGTTGCACACTCTGAAGTTCACAAGACTGAACAACTGGAAATGCAGAGCACCACCTAAAAGGCTCTCTTATAAATGAAATAATGTGAAATTTATACAACCAATATGTTTCTCTATTTCCTTTCGCAGTGAGAATTTTGATGCTAAATTTAGTGCCCACCACAACTTTAAGAACTAGTTCCCATTTACTCCTTCCACTTCCTTTAATCAGACATTGTTCCTTCATATCATTGATATATCATAGTTTGCATTGCTTAAAATAAAAAAACATTTCTGGGACTCCTGGGTGGTTCAATGGTTGAGTGTCTGCCTTCGACTCAAGTCGAGATCCTGGGACCCTGGGATTCAGTCCGCATGGGGCTCCCAGCAGGGAGCCTGCTTCTCCCTCTGCCTATGTCTCTGCCTCTCTCTCTCTCTGTATCTCTCATGAATAAATAAATAAAATCTTTAAAAAAAAAAAAGAAAAATATTTCTACGGGCGGGGTGGGGGACACCTGATTGGCTCAGTTGCTGGAGCACATGACTCTTGATCTCAGGGTTGTAAGTTTGAGCCCCATGTTGGCTGTAGAGAGAGATTACATAAAAAAAAAAAAATCTTGGGCGGCGTTGGTGGCTCAGCAGTTTAGCGCCGCCTTCAACCTGGGGTGTGATCCTAGAGTCCGGGGATCCAGTCCCACATCGGGCTCCTGGCATGGAGCCTGCTTCTCTCTCTGTCTGTGTCTCTGCCTCTCTCTCTCTCTCTCTCTCTCTCTGTGTGTGTGTGTGTGTCTCATGAATAAATAAATAAAATCTTTAAAAATAAAATAAAAATAAATCTTTAAAAAAAGTACTACCTGAAAAACACGTTATGAAAAAATTAGAATATAGAGAAAAAGGCGAAGAAAGTTAAAATTTCTGATATTCCCTTTAAATATAGCCACTGTTAATGTTTTAATGTTCTCTCCCCACCCTACACGCCCACCAATGTATTCTTTCTGGATATTGAACTGAATATGTTTTCTTCTTTTTGTTGTTAACATTATTTATTTGAGAGAGAGAGAGTGCACATTAGCAGAGGGAAGGGCAGAGAGAGAAGCAGAGTCTTCGCTGAGCAGAGAGCCTGAAGCCCATGTGCAGTGGGCGGGGGGCCTGGCTCAGGTCTATCCCAGGACCCTGAGATCATGACCTGAGCCAAAGGCAAACACTTAACCAACTGAGCCACCCAGGCACCCCTGAATGTTTTCTAACTTGCTTTTTAAACTTAATACTTCATCAAGGTTTTTCCATTTCAATAAATTGCTTCTGTAGCAGCACTCTTTAGCTGTTACATATCATTTCACTTCATGGTGATACACTAATTTATTTAACTAGTCTCCTACAACAATAGGACCATTGAGATTTCTCTCGGCCTAGTTTTGTTCTGCATTCTGCAGTTGTCTGGTCATTTCCTTGAATCAAGTCCTAAAACTAAAATCACTGGGCTAAAATTTAGACTAAAATCAAAGTCTAAATGTATTTTATATAATATCATTTATAGATTAAAAGGCCAGTTCTTGGGACAAATTGCCGAGGTTCAAATCCTCTATTTTCCACCTCTGTGGTCATGAGTCTTTTCTTTCATCCTTCCAACCCTTGTTTTTCATCCGAAATTAAGACCACAATTGTACCCACTGCATAGGGCTGTTGTGAGGATTTAAGTGAGATGACGTATGGGAAGCACATAGCACAGTATCTGACACAAAATGAGCACTAAATATATTCTACAATTATTTTGCTAAAGGATATCCAGAAAGATAGTAGCAATTTTTACTGATACAAAAGTCATGGCCTTTGAGGGAGCTGATAGGATTTAACTCAAACAAAAGTTAAAAAGTATCAGGATGCCTGGGTTGCTCAGGGGTTGAGCATCTGCCTTGGGCTCAGGGCATGGTCCTGGAGTCTCGGGATCGAGTTCCACATCAGGCTGCGTCGAGGAGCCTGTGTCTTCCTCTGCCTATGTCTCTGTCTCTCTCTCTGTCTCTCATGAATAAATAAATAAAATATTTAATAAATAAATGAATAAAATAAAAGTATCAGTATGTACTGGTTCTTTGCCCACCACAATGATACTGAGCAATGTCCCCACCAATGTCAGCCTATCCTTCCAAGAGTGTTTTAATCTAGTCCCCCTAGTGGCCACGAGACTGAATATTCAAGATAACTAACCCTGTTCTTTCAAGGTTAATTCACAAAGGGAAATAAAACAACTTCGAATTTTTTTAATTTTTATTTTATTTATTTTTAAAGATTTTATTTATTTATTCATGAGAGACACAGAGAGAGAGAGGCAGAGACACAGGCAGAGGGAAAAGCAGGCGCCCTGCAGGGAGCCCGACGTGGGACTCAATTCCCGGTCTCCAGGATCACACCCTGGGTTGAAGGTGGCGCTAAACCGCTGAGCCACCAGGGCTGCCCTCCACTTTTTTTTTTTAATAGAAAATTTGTAGTGGCCCAAGTAACACCTTCAAGATCATCTCAGGTCTCTGCCTTCAGAGTTGCTAGCTTACTTTCCCAGATAGCTGTAGTTTGTCCCTGGTGAAGAAGAATAAATCTGGCTAAAGCAGTGGTTCTCAATCTTTGCTAAGCCTCAGTATCCTTTTTTTTTTTTTTTTTTTTGTAAGGATTTTATTCATTTATTCATGAGAGAGACAGAGAGAGAGAGAGAGAGAAAGAGAGAGGCAGGGACACAGGCAGAAGGAGAAGCAGGCTCCACACAGGGAGCCCAACGTGGGACTCGATCCCAGGAGTCCAGGATCACACCCTGGGCCTAAGGCAGGCGCTCAACAACTGAGCCACCCAGGGATCCCCTAAACCTCAGTATCCTGAAAAATAGAGGTTCTCCAGAGATTCTGGTTTAATCAGACAGTAGTATGGCTGAGTATCAGAATTTTAAAAGGCTGTCTAGGAAATTCTAATGTTCAGCTGAGGCTAGAGACAGTTGGCAAGAATGACCTCAAATTCCTCTTAACCTCTTTTCCATTTATTCTTCAACCGGACGGGCTATGGAGAAGTTGCTTCCTCTCTCACCAATGCCTCTCCTCATAGGAGAATTCCAAAGAGAATAAACAACAAGCATGAATAACTCCTCTGGGTCTAACCTCCCATTGCCTCTACCTGGTTAGAAATAAAGTGTGAGCCACATAAGTAATTTAAATTTTTCTGGTTAGCCACATTTAACAAGGGAAAAAGAAACAGGTGAAATAATTTTAATAATTTTTAAAATTTAACCCAAACATATCCAAAACAATATCATTTCTTTCAAGATTTTATTTATTTGAAAGAGAGAGAAAGAGCAAAAGCAAGGGGAGGGGCAGAGAGAGAGAGAGCAGCAGGCTCCCCTTAGAGCAGGGAACCCGATGCGGGGCTCAATCCCAGGACCCCGGGATCATGACTTGAGCCGAAGGCAGACACTTAACCAACTGAGCCACCAAGGTGTCCCCAAACTAAAATCATTTCAGTGTGTAATTAATATGCAACATTATTAATGAGCTCTTTTACTTTTTTTTCACAGGAGGTCTTCAAAATCTGGTGATATTTTACACTCAAAGTATATATCAACTAGACAAGCCATTTGAAGTGTTCAAGAGCCATGTGTGGCTAGTGGCTGCCATATTGGACAGCACAGGGCTAGGGATTAAATGCAAATGAAATAACTTGGTAGGGCTCAGGCTCCCTTAAAATGGAGATATTTGTAGTGCTGCTCCTTGACTTTGCCACAAGGATCAATGAAATGCCTATTACAGTGCTGGTGTTAGTGAGCTCTCAGCAATGTGTAGTTTCTCCTGTGCTAAGGGGAAGAGATGCATAGGGTTAGGTGGTAGATGAAATAAATCCTCTTATCTCTCTAAAACAGGATTTTTTTGGGGGGATGCCTGGGTGGCTCAGATGGTTGACCATCTGTCTTCTGCTCAAGTCATGATCCTGGGGTCCTGGGATTGAGCCCCCTGCCTTGGGGCTCCCTGCTCAGCGGGGAGTCTGCTTCTCCCTCTCCCTCTGCTGCTCCTGCTTGTGCACTCACTCTCTCTGTCAAATAAATAAATAAAATATTTAAAAATAAATAAAACAGGGTTATTTTCAATATGCTTAACCCATCTTCCCTTTTGCTAACCACAAAAAGCTCATGCTTTCCTTCTGTGATATTTTTTATTTCAAAATACAATTAAAAAATTCAATATCATGACTAAAAATAGAAGAAATAGCACAAAAATTGCTTTGCTGTCACTCTCCCTCCTCCAACCTAGAGGTATGTGCCCTCCCTCCCCTTCCTATTGTAAATTCTGCTCTAAAACACCTTTCTCATTTCCAGGCTGCTGTATAAACTTCAGATGAGCCTTATGTTCATGTGAGGTTTTTAAGTTTAAAGTCATTTATTTATCATTACAAAAATGTATGTTCCCTCAGTGAAAATCAGAAAATACAGAAAAACAGCACAAATTGGAACCACCAGTTCTGCGCCATCCACAGGATAAGCACACTAATACCTGGGGTTGATCCTTGGAGCAGCTGTTTCCAATCCTGGCTGTTCATTGGGATCACCTGAGCATTCTAAGCTACATGATGCCCATCCCCATCCCCAGAGACTGGGATTAAATTGGACTGGGTGCCACCTGGGCACCAGGATTTGATTTTAATGCACCTGACTGGCTCAGTTGGTGGAGCATGCAACTCTTGATCTTGGGGTTGTAAGCTCGAGTCCTACACTGGGTATAGAGATTAGTTTGAAAAGAAAAAAAAATTTTGTTTTTTTTTTTAGATTTTATTTATTTGAGAGAGAGGGAGCACTTGAGCAGGGGGGAGGGGCAGAGGCAGCAGCTTGACCCCGATGAACCCCCTAGGTGCCAAATTTCTCTTTAAAAAAAAAAGGGGGGAACCCTGGGTGGCACAGCGGTTTAGCGCCTGCCTTTGGCCCAGGGCGCGATCCTGGAGACCCGGGATCGAGTCCCGCGTCGGGCTCCCGGTGCATGGAGCCTGCTTCTCCCTCTGCCTGTGTCTCTGCCTCTCTCTCTCTGTGTGTGACTATCATAAGTAAATAAAAATTTAAAAAATAATAAAAATTAAAAAAAAGATTTTATTTATTTATTCATGAGAGACACAGTGAGAGAGGCAGGGACATAGGCAGAGGGAGAAGCAGGCTCCCCATGGAGAGCCTGATGTGGGATTTGATGCCAGGACCCCGAGATCACGACCTGAGCCAAAGACAGATGCTCAACCACTGAGCCACCCAGGTGCCCCTAAAAATAAAATCTTAAAAAAATAAAAAATAAATAAATGCTCCCCAGGTGAATTCTAATTAGCACCCAAGGTGAGAACCAGTGTTCTAGAGCTGCAAGTCTCAGGTTTCAATGCTCATGCCAATCATGGTGACCTCATCAAAATGTAGATTCTTTCTTTCTTTTTTTTTTTTTTTTAAGATTTTGTTTATTTATTCATGAGAGAGAGAGAGAGACAGACGGACAGAGACATAGGCAGAGGGAGAAGCAGGCTCCCTCTGGGGAACCTGATGTGGGACTTAATCCCAGGACCCCGTGATTGTGTCCTGAGCCAAAGGCAGATGCTCAACCACTGAGCCACCTAGATGCCTCAAAATGCAGATTCTGATTGAATAGGTCTGGAGTGGGGCCCCAGATTCTAATTCCTATTAAAAGTGATGCTGTAGCAGTAGGTCTACCAACCATATTTTTAATATTCCAGACTCTTAGCCATGCCTAGATATCTAGATGTGCTTTCTTTCTTTTTTAAAGATTTTATTCATTTATTTGAGAGAGAAGGGAGAGAGAGAGAATGAAAGAGACCAGGAGCAGGGGGAAGGGCAGAGGGACAAGCAGGTTCCCCCCCCGCCCCCCCAGCCCGAGCCAGGGAGCCCTACATGGGGCTCTATCCCAGGACCCAAGCCAAAGACAGATGCTCAACTGACTGAGCCACCCAGGAGCCCTTGATGTACTTTTTTCTCTAAAAATTCTTACCATAGTCCTGTTTTTATAACCTGCTTTTTAAAGATCAGTGGTTCATTATGACCTCCTTTGCATTAAAAAAAAATGCACTTCTGCAAGATCATTCTAATTCATTACATGAGACTTCATTTTAAGGAGATACTACTGTAGGTCACTTAGTACAGTGCTTTTGGGAGTGTGGGTTGCAGCTGGTGTATCATATAGTCTGGAAAGTTTAATCCTTGCCTCTATTCTGATGACGTAGATCAGAGATACAGCTCTACAAACAATTCTTAATATATTATCCCTCTCTCCTCTTCCCTCTTCCCAGAGACTTTAAGAACCACTGATTTAACAATTTCGTATTTTAAGGGCACTCAATTTCTGACTTTTTCAGGCAAATATAGCAAAAAAAAAATTCTGGGGGAAAAAGGTCACATCAATCTCATGAAGTAAGTGTTATTATGGTCTCCATTTTACAAATAAGTAAAATTTTCATGTGTAAAAATTTGCCCATGAGATTCTCTCACTTCATTGGAGAATCCTCAAAATTCTGATTTAACCCTTTTGTACTTGTGGAAAGGACAACAGTGTTTTCTAGATAAAGCCAAGCTCAGAGCACTGGGCACACTCGCAGCCCTGCCAGATTCCCATGCTGAGGAGCAAGACCCCAGACAGAGCCACATGTCTTCCATGGCCACTGGCAAAGGACCAAGGAAGCTAATGCAAGGCCAGCCAGTAAGTGGCCAAGCCAGCAGCCTACGAGGAGCTCTGCTATAAAAACCCCTGCTCATTAGACAGGAGGCAGTACCCTGAGACATAGAGGCTGTAGAGGCCCAGAACCCTCAAAAAGTGGCAGCTGGGAGAGGACAGAAGCCATGAGGCAGAAAAAAGAAGAGGAGAGGTGAACTGACAGCAACAGAAGTATCAGAAGCAGAAGCAGAAGAGGGCTGTGTCATGCTAAGAAGTAGGCACTCTCCTGCCAAGGTCGGATCAAGTCACTGTCCTCTGAGCTCTGGGTCCTGGGCCCCCTCCTGGGCTCTGAACTGTGTTCCAGTGACACTCAGCTAGAAAGCCACTCTAGGTGCCTCCAGAGCCCTGATCCCCACAATTACTCTGGGGACTCTTCTTGATAATTGTGTGCCCTCCCCAATAAGGGAAGGGAATTATTTAAGGTAAATCAAAAAAGACTTCATCAAAAAAAGAAAAAAAGACTTCATCACAAGCAAAAGAGTCTAACACATGCTCCCAGTTATTACATTTTGTGACCAAATAATTTAAAATCTGATTTTAATGAGAAGAGTGAAAACAGGTGATTGAATGAAGTAGAGACTGGGGGAATCCCCGGGGAAGGAAGCGAGAGGAAAGACATTGCAAAGAGGGAGGGGGAGATGGGAACAGACCTTTTTATTAGCAGTGAGTCTAGACTATTCCTGGAATGTTCGACTGACTGGTCAGAAAGAGGACCCAACTGGTGGCCAGAGTCAGAGGAAAGGGAAGCTGAGCAGCACAGCATTGTCCAGAAGGTGCTCAGGGGTCAGTGTGATGACCAGAGCCAGCCAGATGGTGCAGGAAGCAGGTGACTCCCCCGAAGTGGCCTTTGCTCTGTTGATGGCCAATCAGAAGTAGTAACTAGATTTGCCCACCTGGAGTCCAGTCTTTCCATCTGGAACAAGAATAAAGATAACAGTGCACTTTCAGGAGACAGAACTCAGGCATCCCAAAAGTCCCCACCATTTCCCCTAAGACAAGAGATGTAGAAGCAGGAACAGGAGAGTCAAGGATCAGCAGCTTTCTGTGAGCAGTGGGCTGACTGGTTGATACAAGTCCCCAGCTACCACCTAACTCCCAGATAAGCCTGGATTTTACACGTGTCTCCCAAATATCTGTCCCTATTTAGTGACATAAGAATAATAACAATAGCGAGTATGTGGGAAGTCCTTAATGCGGGCCGGATACCATGTCATAAGCCTCAAACCCATTATCTCATTTCATTTTTACATCAGCCTTATGAAGTGGGTGCTAAGACCGTCCTCACATTACAGATAAGCTGATGCTTAGAGAGGCTCATTAATTTGACCGATATCATAGAACTAATTAGAGTAGAAATGGGATTTCCACAGTATCTGTCCGAATCCAGAGTCTGTTCTTGGTCACTTGAGTCATACTGACTCTAATCAATTGTAATATTAAAAGGTAGTATAGGGGGGCACTTGGGTGGCTCGGTGGTTGAGCATCTGCCTTTGGCTCAGGTCATGATCCCGGGGCTCTGGGATCCCCACAGAGAGCCTGCTTCTCTCTCTACCTATGTCTCTGCCTCTTTCTCTGTGTCTCTCATGAATAAATAATTAAAATCTTAAAATGAAAATGTAAAAAAGGTAGTATAGAGATGATCTAAATTTAAAACTCCATTTACCATATGAAAACATGTTCAAAATATCCCCATTTCATAGAGTTGTGGACTTGGGAAATTACAAGGGTAATCCAGGCACCCATTTGGCAACCGATGGTGAAGTCAAGCACCTAGAGGCAGCAACTTTCACTTGTAAACATTGCCAGATGTTTCTCATTTATAATGTCCTGAACTCTTTCCAGAACCTTCCACCCCAGCATTTTTCCTGATGGTAGATAAACCCTGAGAAACCATTAGGTCTTGAATTAGATGAGGCAAATCAAGCTGGTATAGTGAACTCAACACCATCTTTCATCAGAAAAAGATATCAGCAAGTCCCTAAACCAACACAGGGCTTTTCTGTTTATCAGCAAGTGGCAACTCCAGACCTCCTTCCAGTGGTGCAGAGAGGGCCTCACGTATTTCCTCTAGGGAAGTCTCTACAAAGGTGACTAGGGAGACCACAGAATTATGGGGCCAAGTCTGAGAACTGTGGAGAAAGGAGTGGTAGAAATTCCTTTTATTTTATCCTATTTTATCAGGCCGGCTGAAGAGAAACATGGTCTGTTGAACTAAATTCTTATCCAAACAATACAATTAACTTCCTCCTCCTCCTTTTCCTTTTCCTTCTCCTCCTTTTCCGGCTCCCTGAAGCTTCCAGAAAGTAAATTTTACATCTTTCATTCAATATCACTTCTGTGCCTGCTGAGACTAGCGTGCGTCTGCTTAGAGATAGGCCTCACCCTACCAACTATGATTGGATTTGAAAGATGGTGAAGGGCCAATCTGTCCAAGTGCTGGACACTTATTTTTCAAATATACTTGCCAGTGCTGTGAAACTATTCAAAAGCATCAGAGAAAAAGCAAGCTTTCAGATCCTTTTTTGCAAAAGTAGTGTTATATTGATAGCAAAACCTGAAAAACACAGCACCCAAAAGAAAACTACAAATTTCACTCTTGAATATGGATTTTAAAAATCTGAAAGAGCCAACATTAATTTCTGATAAAATATTTCCGTAAAAAAGAGGAATATCTTCTTAACATATGTATGCAGTCACACCAGAGCCAGCATCAGACTTTTTTTTTTTTTTTAAGATTTTATTTATTTATTCATGAGAGACTCAGGCAGAGACACAGGCAGAGGGAGAAGCAGGCTCCCTGCAGAGGGGACTCGATCCACAGGACCACAGGACCACTATCTGAGCCAAAGGCAGATGCTCAACCACTGAGCCACCCAGGTGCCCCGAGCCAGCCTCATGCTTAATCGTGAAATACTAAAAGGACATCCAGTAAATCTAAGAAAAAGACAAAGATGCCCTCACCGCCGCTATTATAAATTTCATGTTGTAGTGGAGGTATAAACCAATACAATTACAGAAGGGAAAGAAATAAGAAGTATAAAAATTAGTAAGGGAAAGAAAATGTTCATTATTTGCAGATTTATGATTTTACACCTTGAAACCTTAAAGGTAAAAAAATGCACTACAGTGTCTAAACGCAAAATAAATATACCAAAATGGGCAGCCCTCCTATCAGTAAATGACTCAGATCCGAGAAAATAGAAGTCCAAGGTGGTAGTGGGAAAGATAAGAATCAAACCAATTTGCACTGCAGAATCCCCCACAGGCTCAGGAATTGGTGGGACCCGTTCCCTTTGGAAATGAAGGAAGTATTAAAGCAAAGAGAACTGATTGAAATACTGTTTGGGAAGCAGTTAGAGCCCTTAAATGTCCTCCCAATTGCCTGCCTCGCCATAGCAGAAGACTGGAGGTTTATACTCTGGAAAGGGAAAACCGGGGAGGTCTCTAGCTTGGAGGGCATTAGGCACACTTGAGGGCAAGGGTGCCAGAGAGAAAACCAGACTAAATGTAAGTATTAGTTGCTGAAACTTCTGCTTTCTTTCACCTCTGCTCCTAGAAGATAGCAACCTGGCTTTATTCTTTCCAGAAGGTTGGAAAAGACTAACCTGGGGAATCCAACCAGCTCACAAGGAAAGACATAAAGCTATAGACAAGGGTCTTCCCCAGTGAAACCATCCAGCCAGAACATGCTACAAATCCTTCCCTACACCTGCAAAGCTTCCAATCAGCTTAAATAGGAGCAGATGACCAAAGATCGCCAGGCATCTGAGGAAAACTAACATGCAGCATGAAAACCAAATGTGCAAACAGAAAAAGGAAGTCAGAGGAAATGGATTATGCCATTATGTAAGGAGAGAAACATGAAAACAAGGACAATAAAAACCATTATTAATATCCTTAGAAAATAAGAAACTATTGTGACATTGCATCCACAAAATAAGAATAGAATGCTCTAAAAAATAGAAAAAGAAGAGCTTTGGGAATTTTTTTTAAAGATTTTATTTGAGACAGAATGCATACCCGTGAGCAAGGGGTGAGGGGGACAGAGGGACAAGCAGACTTCCCACTGAGTGGGGAGCCCCATGCAGGCCTGAATCCCAGGACTCGGATCCCAGAGATCATGACCTGAGCCGAAGGCAGATGTTTAACCAACTGAGCCACCCAGGCACCCCAGAGCTTTTGGAATTTAAAGACATGCTATCAGAGATTTGTTTTTAATTTACAGAAGCTTTGGAAGATGGTATGGAGGGCAGCCTGGGTGGCTCAGCGGTTTAGCGGTTTAGCGCTGCCTTCAGCCCAGGGTGTGATCCTGGAGACCCAGGATCAAGTCCCACATTGGGTTCCCTGCGTGGAGCCTGCTGCTCTCTCTGCCTGTGTCTCTGCCTCTCTCTCTCTCTCTCTCTGTGTGTCTCTCATGAATAAATAAATAAAATCTTTAAAAAAAATTTTAATTAAAAAAAAAAAAAAGATGGTATGGAGAAAACCTCCAAGAGTGTAAAGCCCAAAGACAAAAGTAGATGGCAAATATGAGAGGAAATATAAGAAAGTTAGAACCCTCGTCCCAGAGGTCCAATACAGAACCACAGGATTCCAGAAAGAATAAACAGTGAACATAAAAGGGAGGGAATTATTGAAGAAATATTCCCAGAACTTATTGAAAAAATTTTCCAGACCTGGAGAGCATGAGTTTCCAAATTAAAAGTGTTCAACACGAAGAATTAAAATATACCTGTACTTACATATATCATTGTAAAATTTCAGGCAATGAAGACAAACAAGCAAACAAAAAATCCTCCAAATTTCTAGTGAGGAAAACAAAAGACCCATATAAAAGATCAGGGAATAAAGATGGTTTCTGACTCCTACCACAGGAAGCTAGACGGCAACAGAACAATGTTATCGAAATTCTAGAGTGGCTTTCAACTTAAGAGTTTTATGCTCCTAATACCATTACTCAAGTATGGGAGTCAGATAGAGACATTTGTAGATGTGAAAAAATGTACCTCCAAAGCACTCTTCCTTATAAAGCAATTGAAGGATATGCTTCACCAAAACGTGATAGTAAACAAAAAAAAAAGAAAAAGAAAAAGAAAAAAGGAAGACCTAATGTCCTCAAAACTGGAGTTCTATCACAGGAGACAGGCTGAGGGAATCCCCAGGACAAAGGACAAAAGGAGGCAAACATGCACCAGGCATACAGAACAAGTCCAGATGTTTTTCAGGAAGATAAAATTGATAAAATAGTAACTCTTGAGAAGAGATTTATAAACTAGTAAAGAATTTGAAGTGGAATTAATTATAAAAACATTAAGAAAAACAACTAAACAAACTGGGAAAGAAACAATTTTCCAGGGAAAATGAAGACTGGGGACGCCTAAGTGGCTCAGCAATTGAGTTTCTGCCTTCGGCCCAGGGCGTGATCCCAAAGTCCCAGGATCGAGTCCCACGTCGGGCTCCTTGCATGGAGCCTGCTTCTCCCTCTGCCTGTGTCTCTGCCTCTCTCTCTCTGTATCTTTCATGAATAAATAAATAAAATCTTTAAAAGAAGAAAAAGAGAAAATGAAGGCTGAATACTAAAACACATTATAAGTCTACCTATTTGAAACAATTTGGGGCTGGTTCAGGAATACACAAACAATTATAATAAATTAAAGGGTTTAGGAAAAGTTCCACATACACATGATAATTTAAAATTTAACTTGGGGGGGGGTGCCTGGGTGCATCCCTCGGTTAAGTGTCTGCCTTCAGCTCAGGTCATGATCCCAGGGTCCTGGGATAAGGCATTGGGCTCCCTGCTCAGGGGGAGTCTGCTTGTCCCTTTACCTCTGTCTGTTCCTCTCTGTGTGTGGCTCTCATGAATAAATAAAAATTTTAAAAAATTTTTTAAAAACTTGGGCAGCCCTGGTGGTGCAGCAGTTTAGCGCCGCCTGCAGCCCGGGGTGTGATCCTGGAGACCCTGGATCGAGTTCCACATCAGGCTCCCTGCATGGAGCCTGTTTCTGCCTCTGCCTGTGTCTCTGCACCTCTCTATCTCTCTGTCTCTATGAATAAATAAATAAAATCTTAAAAAAAAAAAAAAAGAAATGCATTTCCCTGATGGCAAGTGATGCAGAGCATTTTCTCATGTGCATTTCTTTTTTTTTTTTTTTTTTTTTTTTTAAGATTTTTTTTTATTTATTTATTCATGATAGTCACAGAGAGAGAGAGAGGCAGAGACACAGGCAGAGGGAGAAGCAGGCTCCATGCACCGGGAGCCCGATGTGGGACTCGATCCCGGGTCTCCAGGATCGCGCCCTGGGCCAAAGGCAGGCGCCAAACCGCTGCGCCACCCAGGGATCCCTCATGTGCATTTCTTAAAAAAAAAAATTTTTTTTAAACTTGTAGTGTAAATACTGTTTGGACTAGCAATTCTACTTCTAGAAATTTATACTAAACATATATTCTTATATGTTTACCAAATCATATATACAAGATCTGTCATGTTAGATCACTTCAGGATTGACTCCTGCAGTGTACTAGGATTCAAGATAAATTTCACAAGTGGCATAATGTGGATTAAAGAATAGACTTTAGGGGCAGTTGGGTAGCTCAGTTGGTTGGGTGTCCAACTCTTGATTTTGACTCAGGTCATGATCTTAGAGTCATGAGATCCAGCCCTGTGTCAGGCTCCAAACTCATCAGGGAGTCTGCTGGAGATTCTCCCCCTGTCCTTCTCCATCTGCTCCTCCCCCTGCTCTCTCTCTCAAACAAACAAACAAACAAACAATAATACAATAGACTTTATTTATTTATTTTTAAAGATTTTATTTATTTATTCGTGAGAGACAGAGAGAGAGAGGCAGAAGGAGAAACAGGCTCCTTGCAGGGAGCCCGATGTGGGACTCCACCCCAGGTCTCCAGGATCACACCCTGGACTGAAGGTGGCGCTAAACCACTGAGCCACCTGGGCTGCCCAAGAATAGACTTTAATGAAGAAAGATTGGTGTCAACAAGAGAAGGCCCATGATCTCCATCAATCTATTTGCCCCTGGAGAAATGTGCTAGGACCAGGCAGTCTACTGTATATGCGATGTGGGTTTGTGTTTCATGAGAGGGACCCCAGTTCCTTGACAGAACCCCTTCTTTTAGGGCAAACATGAGAACCACCTTATCAATGAAGCACAAGCTTGAGCGTTCTGCCATCTAGATATGGTGCCAGCCAGTTTAGACACAAGGTGAGGCACATGAGGCACTTATTTCTGGCACAAAATTTCAGAAGCCACCCAAAACACAGTAATCAAGATAATTTATATTTTAATGAAATTTTTAAAAATAAAAATCAAGATAGAAGCCAGTATGAGTTGGCACAGCACTGTTACTGATTGTCTTTACTTAAAATGTTGATATTTTGTTCATCATGGTTTTTTTGCAATCACATTAAATATTATTTTTTCTTGATTACTGAGATTTGAGAGTCCTCTTAAATGTTGCATCCAAGCACTACAGTCTCAGCCCTTTTGCCATTGTTGATTGTGTTGTCTGGGAAAGCTAGCCCAGCAACCCCCTGTACCCCACACCTGGATGAGGGAGCTTCCCCAGTTCTGCTGGTGAGTTCAGGTACAGCCCTGCCCACTAGTAGTAGAGTGGAAGGAACCTCCAAGTTCTGACTGGCTCATTTTCTTTCTTTCTTTCTTTCTTTCTTTCTTTCTTTCTTTCTTTCTTTCTTTCTTTCTTTTTCCTCCCTCCCTTCCTTCCTTCCTTCCTTCTTTTTCTTTTTTAAGATTTTATTTATTTATTTGAGAGAATAAGAGAGCAGGAACTGGGTGAAAGCAGAGGAAAAAGGAGAAGCAGACTCCTTACTGAGCAGGCAGCTGGAAATGGGTTTAGCACCACCTTCAGCCCAGGGTGTGATGCTGGAGACCCGGGATTGAGTCCACATGGGGCTCCCTGCAGGGAGCCTGCTTCTCCCTCTGCCTGTGTCTCTGCCTCTCTCTCTGTATCACTCATGAATAAATAAAATCTTTTTTTTTAAAGGAATTCCATGCATCTGTGAAAAAAAAAGAAGCAAAACATAAAAGGTAATTAAAAGCAAGGTATAAAACAATTTATGTAGTACAGTAGTCCCCCATTAATCCTGGATTTCGCTTCCTGTAATTTCAGTTACCTGCCATAAAATCACTGTCTGGAAGAAAATAATCTTCTTTCTGACACATTGTCAGAAGGTCAATAGTAGCCTAATGCTATATCACAATGCCTACATCACTTCCCTCACGTCCTCTCATCATGTAGGCATTTTATCATTTCATGTCATCACAGGAAGAAAAAGGTGAATATAGTACAATAAGATATTTTGAGAGAGACCACATTCACATCACTTTTATTTTTTTTTTTTAAAGATTTTATTTATTTATTCATGATAGTCACAGAGAGAGAGAGAGAGAGAGAGAGGCAGAGACACAGGCAGAGGGAGAAGCAGGCTCCATGCACCGGGAGCCCGACGTGGGACTCGATCCCGGGTCTCCAGGATCGCGCCCTGGGCCAAAGGCAGGCGCCAAACCGCTGCGCCACCCAGGGATCCCCACATCACTTTTATTACAATAAATTGTTATAGTTGTATAATTTTATTACTGTTGTTAATCTTTTATTGTGCCTAATTTATAAATTAAACTTTATCATAGGTATGCATGTACAAGAAAAAACAGTATATATAGGGTTTGGTGTTATTGTGGTTTTAGACATCCATTGGGAGTCATGGGACATATCCCCCATGGATAAGGGGGGACTACTGTATGTCACCAATTGAATTTCTAACACATGACATATAATATTCATAGCAATAATCACCATTATTGAAAATAGATAACCATTCAGTACCTTATATGTCCCAGACTCATTTAATCTTCATTAACACCCTATGTAGTAGGTACTATCACTAGCCTCATTTTACATATAAGGAAACTCAGATCCAGAGAAACTAATGCTTCTAAAGTCACCCAGCTAACAATCGAAGGAATCAGATTTGGATACACACACAAATGTTTGTGTATATTCATGAACAGTTTATGGAAAGACCCAACCAAAACCCTTCATAGTGGTTATCTCCACGCAATGAGACTGAGAATCTAAGGTCTTATCGATTCTTTGAACTCTCTTTTTACAGTTAGGGTTGCCAGATAAAATACAGGACACCTACTTACTTTTAATTTCGGAGAAAGAGTAAATTGATCTCTAGTATAAGTACATCCTGTGCAAGATTTGGGACACGCTTGTACAAAAAAAGAAAATTATGGGCTGTTTCTCTGAAACTCGAATTTCACCGGATGTCCTCTGTTTGTATTTGCAAAATCTGACAACCTACTCCTAGTGAGCCTTCATTGGGCAAGATCAGAAATTTCCTTATTCCCGCTGCAGTGAAATACCAATTCTCCAACAATCTGATAACAATTCTGCCACAATCTGATAAGATAGGATTTCAACAGGTGGCATAATGCAGATATTGCAGTCACTCGTTTCAATGACAACATAGTAATTAGGATGATTCAGAAACAACTGTGCCTGAAATTCTGTATTCCCTTGATTTTTTTTTTTTTTTTTTTTTTTACTGAAAGGGTTATGAGTTGTCAACCACAAAAAACCTCAGGCGTCCTGTATGATACCGTGTGGCTCTATCTCTAACCCCAGAGGAATTCCCCCTGGAACCAGGCAGAGGCTTTTGTTCTTCCAGCGACCTGCCAATAAAAAAGACACATGTATTAATGGGAATTTGGGGCTCTAGAGAGCACATCTGGGTACAGTATCGAAATCTGTATAGGGTCTGAACCCCACAGAGCTTCGGAAGCCCCACAGACAGCTCTCCACGCCGCCCTTCCGCGGAGTCCACATCACAACCCGGACGGGAGGTGCGTCCTCCTGACCTGAGGAGGCTAGCTCCTCTCCGGGATTCCTGAGGGAGGGGAAGGACCTGGCTCCGAGCGTCCGGTCCTGAAGATGCCAAACCCCACGCTCCTTTGAATGTCTGCTACCAGCTGCTTATTGAATGTACAACAACAAAGGGACACACCGAGTACTTCTGGGTCCCAAGCTGTGCAACGGGAATCGGTCATGTTCAAACAAATGCAAGCTCCATTGTTCAAGAAGAGGAACCCCAGGGATAGGAAAGCCCAGCCCCGCGGAGGGTCGCGGCTCCCCCCGCGACTCCCAGCGGAGCGGCGGCGGCCAGCCCTGGGCAAGAGCGCCCCCTGCAGGCATCCCGCGTCATTGCCGAGGATGCGCGGTCGAATTCGGAACCCGGCCGGGCCGGCGTGGGGATGGATGCCTTGATTCTAAAACTTCCTGGGGTCGCAGTCATCTGACTCATAGCTGGCGGGGTCGGGGAGGGCGAGGTACTGCACTTCGAAAGGAGAATAGGGGTCTTAGCAAATTGAGTCGTTTAAACGCAGTGCCAATGACATGACTCTGGACTCTAAAGATAAACTGCATATTCTCTCGTGTATTTAAAGCCCTGGGCTGTGGTGAATGTTGGCCATTGGGACACTGGGTGGCTCAGCGGTTGAGCACCTGCTTTCCGCTCAGGGTGTGATCCCGGAGTTTCCGGATGGGCTCCCTGCATGGAGTCTGCTTGTCCCTCTGCCTGTGTCTCTGCCTCTCTTTCTGTGTCTCTCATGAATAAATAAATAAAATCTTAAAAAAAAAAAAAAGGAATGTTGACCATTGACTTTGCTTCATTGGACTGGCAAGTCTGAGAAAATTAAACTCTTGGTTCTTCATGTGGATGCCACCAAATCCTTGGTGAGGAATCCTTGTTCTGGCAAGATGAGGGAGGCAGGCAAGCAGACACACGAACAGAGTGATCTCAGAGAATGGACACTGCCTGGGCAAAGGCAAGGGTCCAACATATTTAAAAAGCAACATGCTATTTTCAACAACCCTGTAAGGAGGTTGGTCTTCCCCTACCTACCACTGTTCCTAGAGATAACGCTCTGCCCATTGCTGAAAAGTAGATTGTTTCACTGCCCACTCAGCCTATCAAAGCCACAAGTGTGTTGTCACAACAACTGATGCTTAATTAAGTGAAATCAGCCATTATGGAATTAAGTCTTCAGGAATATGACAATCCTGATTTCCTTCCTTCCTTCCTTTCTTTCTTTCTTTCTTTCTTTCTTTCTTTCTTTCTTTCTTTCTTTCTTTCTTTTTTTAGAGGGGGAGAAACGGAATTGGGCAGAAGTAGAGAGAGAATTCCAAGCAGGCTCCATGCCCAGCCCTGAGCCTGACTTGGGGTTCAATCTCACCACCCTGAGATCATGACCTGAGCTGAAACCAAGACTCAGACGCTTAACCGACTGAATCACCTGGGCACCCCAACAGTCCTAATTTCTTAGTATCTGATTTGGAAACACAATTTCACAACTTGTGTGATTCAAGAATGGGTTACAAGCTAAATATAAAACAACCCTTAGCATGTGCCCATCTCTCCCAAGCAGCAGGTAAGGAAAGACAAAGGAATTAATCCCTCATTTCATTGCTGAGGATATCCATTAGGTTAGGAACATGCATGAGGAGACCTCAATTCTATATAAGCCAGTTACTCTCGTGCTAATTGTTCTCTACCATATTCTGCTTTGTTGGCAGTACTGAGGAATGACCTGATAATTACAAATAAGGTTTTTTAAAAGATTTTATTTATTTATTTGAGAGAGGGAGAGGATGAGTATGGAGAGAGGCAGAAGGAGAGGGACAAGCAGACTCACAGCTGAGTGCAGAGCCCAATGTGAGACTCCATTCCAGGACATTGAAATCATGACCTGAGCCAAAGTCAAATTCCTAACTAGTTGAGCCAACCAGGCACCCCCAAATAAGGAGTTTTAAACTTAGCTTTGATAAGGACATCTGTGTGGCTCAGTTGGTTAAGCGTCCAACTCTTGGTTTTGGCTTAGGTCCTGATCTCAGGATCATGAGATCTAGCTCCATCAAGCTCAGTGTGGAGTCTGCTTGAGATTCTCTGCCTCTTCCTTTGTGTCTCCCCCTGCTCATGCTCTCTCACTCTGTCTTCTCTCTGTCTCTCTAAAATAAATAAATAAAATTTTTCTAAAAATAAAAAATAAATAAACTTAGCTTTGATAAAGCACAAGTGAAGGACTGGGAAAAATAACAACTAAACATATGAGTCTCAAGTAAAATTTCCTCTATCTTTTTTTTTTTTTTTTTTAATTTTTATTTATTTATGATAGTTACAGAGAGAGAGGCAGAGACACAGGCAGAGGGAGAAGCAGGCTCCATGCACCGGGAGCCCGACGTGGGATTCGATCCCGGGTCTCCAGGATCGCGCCCTGGGCCAAAGGCAGGCGCCAAACCGCTGCGCCACCCAGGGATCCCAAATTTCCTCTATCTTTTGGGTTTTACACAATGTGGGTGACCAATCACTTTACTGGGTAAAGTGGGACAGGAACTTATGATTTCACAATTCATCAGAAAGATTTTTTTTTTTTTTAGTTTTTTAAAAGATTTTATTTATTTATTCATGACAGACATAGAGAGAGAGGCAGAGACACAGGCAGAAGGAGAAGCAGGCTCCATTCAGGGAACCCAATGTGGGACTCCATCCCAGGTCTCCAGGATCACACCCCAGGCTGCAGGCAGCACTAAACCGCTGGGCCATCGCGGCTGCCCTCATCAGAAAGATTAAAGTAATAATGAAAACTCCTTTCAACCAAATGGTGGGTACATTATGAACTTACTATCTTGGAATCAAACCATGAACAGGAGAAGGAGAAAAACCCAGGAAAGACTGAATATGATCATAAACACAAATTCCACACTCTCATATCACATGAAGAGGTCTTTGATTGAATTTTCCTTTTCTAGTATAGCTCCTCTGCTCTTCTTATTTTCATTATGGTTCTTTTTGGTCAAAGACCAGCCCTTGATGTATGTGGGTTTATTCCTTCTACAACACAACCTCCAGCATGAGCTGGCTCCTCATCCATCAATTGTGGACAAACCAAACACATAAGAATCTCCTAAGCCAGAATGGGATGTACATAGAGAACAGTTACATACTCTAATTAATAACATTTAATTATTTGAGTGTTTGCAGATAGAAGACCATATGGGAGTAAGCTCAACTATGGAAGGATTTAACTATTGTAGCCACTGGCAAAAATAAGTAATGGGTGGAAACAAAAGTCAACTGTAATTTGGTGTATATAGATCCAAGATCAGAGCATGATTTTTTTTAGGATAGTAGTACCTTTTTAATAATAAAAAATGAACACATTCATCCCTTCCAGTCTACAATGAGTTTGTTTAACTAATTTGGGAATCTGGACATTGTGTTCCTACAGTTTCTGGCAGTGGATGCCATATTGGACTACTCCATTAATAGTGGGGAAAGATAAAACCATTTTACCATCTAGGCAAAAGACTAAGTGTCTTATGTGAGAAATCAGACTGGACTAAGAGGAAAGACCTAAAGATATTGACATCAGAGTTTCCCAGAAAAACCTCCCAGGCAGATCATCCAACAGCAAACTTCACAATTGATGCCTTACCCACATTTTCAGAGCATCTCATTAGTTGTTTAGTCTCTCACCCTTAAAAATGAGCCAATATCCACAGATTACAGCCTCTGATATCAAAAGTAGAGACCAAAACTAACAGAAAGAAAGGAACCTGGGTAAAACAAACTATATGGGAGAGAAGAAAACACCACACCACACATACCATAGATATCCTCAGAGACAACCTATTGAAATCATAAAATAAGAACAAGATGTTAGGGATCCCTGGGTGGCGCAGCGGTTTGGCGCCTGCCTTTGGCCCAGGGCGCGATCCTGGAGACCCGGGATCGAATCCCACATCGGGCTCCCAGTGCATGGAGCCTGCTTCTCCTTCTGCCTGTGTCTCTGCCTCTCTCTCTCTCTGTGTGACTATCATAAATAAATAAATAAATAAGAACAAGATGTTAAGGGTGCCTGGGTGGTTCAATTGGTTAAGTGTCTGACTCTTGATATTGGCTCAGGTCTTGATCTCAGGGTCATGATCTCAGCATGAGATCAGGCCCCATGTCAGTCTCTGTGCTCAGTGGGAATCTACTTCTCTCCTTCTCCCTCTCCCTCTGCCCCTAGCTCCTCAAACAAATAAATAAATCTTTTTAAAAATAATAAAATCTTCAGACCTTAAGAACATGAGTTTTCATATATTTTTTAAAGATTTTATTTAAAAAAATAAATAAAGATTTTATTTATTTGAGAGAGAGCAAAAGAGAGCACAAGTGGGGGAGGGCAGAGGAAAAGAGAGAAACAGACTCCCCACTGAGCAGGGAGCCCAACCTCAGGAGCCTGGGATCATGACCTGAGCAGAAAGCAGATGCTTAAATGACTGAGCCACCCAGGTGCTCCAAGGTTTCATATTGAAAGGGTTCACTCACTGCTCAGCACCAATGAATGGAAACTGATCCACATCAATCACTTCTTTGTGAAATTTCAGAACACCAAGCATAAAAAGATCACTTAGGCTTCCAGAGATGGAAAAACAGATCATAAATAATCAGTAATTAGAATGGCTCTAGATTTCTTCATAGAAATATTGGGGAAAAAAAAGAAAGAAATATTGGGAGACAGAAGACAATTGGGAACTGCCTTCAAAATTCTGGAGGAAAATTATTTCCAACCTAGAATTCTATACTCCGGCAAACTATGAATCAAGTGGGAGAGCAAAAGAAAAATAATTCCATAATTGCAAGCTCAAAAGAGAGCTTCTCAGGGTGCCTGGGTGGCTCAGTTGTTGAACATCTGCCTTCAGCTCAGGGTGTGATTGCAGGGTCCTGGGATTGAGTCCCACATCAGGCTCCCTTCTCAGCAGGGAGTCTGCTTCTCCCTCTCCCTTTGCTCTTCCCCCTTGCTCATGCACTCTCTCTCTCTCACACACACAAATAAATAAAACCTTAAAAAAGAAAATAAAGGGGCACCTGAGTGGCTCAGCGGTTGATCTTCTGCCTTTGGCTCAGGGCGTGATCCTGTCGTCCAGGGATCAAGTCCCACATGGGGCTCCCTGCGTGGAGCCTGCTTCTCTCTCTGGCTCTATCTCTGTCTCTCTGTGTTTCTCATGAATAAATAAATGAAATCTTAAAAAAAAAAAAAAAAGAAAAAGAAAATAAAATATGAAATTACAAATACAAAATTAAGTATGAAAATGAATACTTATGTAGAATGAGAAAATAAATCATAATAAGCTATAAATTTTTAAAAGCAGGAAAATACAGGGGCAGCCTGGGTGGCTCAGTGGTTTAGCACTGCCTTCAGCCCGGGGCCTGATCCTGAAGACCCAGGATCGAGTTCCACATCAGGCTCCCTGCATGGAGCCTGCTTCTCCCTCTGCCTGTGCCTCTGCCTCTCTCTCCCTCTGTCTCTCATGAATAAATAAATTTTTAAAGATCTTTTAAAAAATAAATAAAAGCAGGAAAATACTACAAACACAAAATTCAGAAAAATAGAATTTTTTTTGTGTTAACTGCTTGATCCATGTCTTTGTTTATCTATTTAGAGAAAGAGAGAGAGCCAGATTGAGCTAAGGAGGGTGGGGAGGGAGAGAGAGAAACATAAGCAGGCTCCACTCTCAGCTCAGAGCCCAACATGGGGCTTGATCTCACAACTCTGAGATCATGACTCATGCTGAAATCAAGAGTTGGACGCTTAAGTGACTGAACCACCCAGGTTCCGCTGATCCATGTCTTTTCACTCTATATTTTTCAGCTGCATAATTTTCCTCCCCAAAATCTATTGTGAAAAATTTTAAACCTATAGAAAAGTACCAAGAATTTCATGATAAACACTATCTACCTACCACCCAAATTCTACACTTAACATTATATTATACTTAATAAAACACCAGGGGTGCCTGGGTGGCTCAGTGGTTGAGTATCTGCCTTTGGCTCGGGTCATTATCCCGGGGTTCTGGATCAAGTCTTCCATCCAGCTCCCCGCAGGGAACCTGCTTCTCCCTCTGCCTATGTCCCTGCCTCTCTCCATGTCTTTCATGAATAAATAAATAAATCTTAAAAAAATAAAAATAAAACACCAATCTGTCCATCTATCCATTCCTTAGAGTTTATATTATTATGCTGATAAAAATTAATTATAGCTGAGCCATATGTAAATTACAGTGACTTTTCCTGCACAGCTTTTTGTTTCCCATGGAGTTAATACTTGTCTTGTTTTTTCATTTTTACAGTTTTCTCTGAACACATCAGAATGTTCAATTCCTAAGTCTCCACCAAGTCACTAAATCTTTCCTTATAAATTTTATCTTGAAATCTCTCTTGGAGTTTTCTGACCTACTCCAAAATGAGTTGATTGCTCTGTAGGCTTAGAGCCAGCAGTGGATTGCTCGTGAAGCTAATGAAGCCTCAGCTTCAGGAGCCCTAACCTCAGCTTCAGGAGCCCTACACACAATCATGTATTTGGTAAAATTTGCAAGGAAAGATATTTTTACTGCGATTGGTCAACTTCACTGTCTCTTTCCTATCCAACTTTCCCTTTGTCATATATGCAGTTTTGGGAACCAAGGGAAAGTAAGTTGAAGATCTATGCAATTTAGATTTAGTTGGATTTATTTATGTAGCTTACAGTCACATGTGTATAAAGTTAGCTTATTGTCAACCATTCCAGTAGGAATTGCTTCAGGAATATTCCTACCTCCTACTGTACTAACTCACCTAGGGCTATTGCATGAGGGTACAGGGTCAGAGGTTCTAACAAGATGTACTATGATGCCTAGCAGCAGAAGTAGGTGAGTAGGAGCAGAGAAACAAGGTCTGAATGTAAAGAACCAGAAGCTAGTCTGTGGAAAACTTTTTCCATTAATCAGATACAGGAAATTGCAAGTGATGGATTCAGTTCTTAGCAATTCAGTTTTCTCCTATCAGGAACATACTGGATAATGCAACACATACAATTATAAATGCGCCACACAGGTTTTTTGTTTTGTTTTGGTGCGAAACATTTACACAAAACTTATCAGAATTCTGCTTCAACCTATAGCAGATCAATACTATGTGTATGGAAAGTTGTTTATTTTATACATCTCTACTATCAATAATAAAAACAAATTATGATTAACCATGCTCAAGAAAAGATTGAATTATCTCCCTATTCTCTCTAGAGAAAAATATCACAAAATCATTGTCATATAGCTTTATTAGGAGGATAGAGAAATAGGAAGGGTGTGTGTATGTGCTGGGGGCAGGGACTGAAGGAGAGTCAAATCCTCATCTTTCGTTACAGGAAGTGCATAAACGATACCTAAAATGGAAAAAAAAATCAAGAAGCAGTACAGGGAAGCTATTTTGAGATAGGGAAGCAGCTAAAATAATTCAAAGTGATTGCCTCTGAGAAGGAGAAATGGGAGGAAAGAGACTAGGGACTGCTTTGGGTTTTTTCTTCTTCCTTTTTTTTTTTTTCTTAACAAACTTTGTAGAAGCCTTTAATTCCTGAAATTTGCGCATGAGTAATTTTGAGAAAAATTAAATTTAAAAAACACTTACATCCTGTAATCGAGAAATTCCAGCTTTGAGAATGTATCTGTCCCACAGATAGACTCACACATGTGCATCATGATATTTTTACAGTTATTGATTGCCGCATGGTCTGTAAGTACAAAAGATTGGAAATGATTTAAACATCATCAACAAGGGATCGTTAAAATAAATAAAACATATCTATTGGAATGCTAGCTAGCCTATTTTTAAAAAGAAGGGACTCGATATACATGTGGAGAAATCTCCTAAATGAAAAGGAATAATACAGAAAATGTGCATGTATGCTACCATTGGTATAGGAACAAGAAAATACTTGTACAGAAACTCTAGAAGGACACATCAAAAAATGGAAACAGTAGCTGTCTTCAGAAGAGAGAACCTAATAGCTAAATAGAAGGGGTAGGAGAATGATTTACTTTTCATTACAATACCCTTTCATACTTTTAAAATTATAGGCCATGTGGTAATAGTATCTATTAAAAAATAAATTTTTAATTAGAAAAATTTTAATATGAAATGGAAAAACTATATGGTTAATTAAAGGAGCCCAACAACAAAATAAATGTGCATTTGCTAATTAGTAATTGTATCAGTGAGGATCCTCCAGAGAAATAGAACCAGTTTATAGATACAGAGAGAGAATTATTGTAAGGAATTGGCTCTCACGATCAAGAGCGCTGGCAAGTCTGGAAAATGTAGGGCAGGCCAGTAGGCTGGAAACTCAGATAAGATCTCTGTTATAGTTTGAAATAAATTCCTTCTTCTCCAGGAAACCTCAGTTTTTGTTCTTAAGGCCTTCAGTTGCCTGGATGGGGCCCACCTAGAGTATCAAGGGTAACCTTCTTTACTTAAAGTCTACTGGCTTGTAAATGTTAATCACATCTGCAAAATACCTGCACAGCCATATCCATACTAGTGTTTGACCAAACAACTGGGCACCATAGCTCAACCAAGTTAACACCTAAAATTAACCATCACAGTAACCATTGATAAAGGTCTAGTTGCAAAAAATAGAAACTGTGATGCAGGTTTTTTGTTTTGTTTTGTTTTGTTTTGTTTTGTTTTAAGTAAGTAGATACTGATACAAGAAAGTAGATCCTCACAAGTTAATTAGAGTAGAGATGCAATTTTAGGATGAACATCTGGGAAAGTGATCCTGGAACTGCTAAATTTAAGAATATGCCCCCACCCCACCCCCAGCTGCAATCCAAGAATCTGGAAATTACTGCTACTGCCATAATAATGGTCTCATAATATTCTAGAAACTATAGACTGGATCCTGCTGCAGACAACTCAACATCTCCATGATCATGCTTGATAAGAGCCATGGAGACAGAAAGACAGCCTCCAACTCACTTTCAACTTTTTTTTTTTTTTAAGATTTTATTTATTTATGAGAGACACACAGAGAGAGAGGCAGAGACACAGGCAGGGGGAGAAGCAGGATCCACGCAGGGAGCCCAACATGGGACTCTATCCTGGGTCCCCAGTATCACATCCCAGGTGGAAGGCAGCACCAAACCGCTGAGCCACCCCGGCTGCCCTCACTTTCAACTTCTAAATCTCATCGGAGCACATATAACTGATTTGTCTAAGAGCCCTGCTTGCAAAGGAAGGTGAGAAATGTAGTGTTTGGCTTACCACACTTTGTAGCACAGGAAAGCATACCCAGATGAAATTGGCTAGGAAGCCAATCCACAGCATTTGCTACAGTAACTAAACTTGTGAATGATGGGTTCTGAGAGGCCAGTAGAACAGTACCCTTCCTAGCAGCCTTACGCCTTTGTCCTTTTTGGGTTGGGTGTCACTGGTTTACTAATGTCTTTGCAAAGCCAGGCGGATACCAGACTCTTTCTTTCATTTTGCCTCATATAATAACTAAGTACAATTATTTATACACTTTAAAGAGTACATTGCACCTGTCAAGAAAAAAAATATTCATGATACTTGCTTAAAGATGGTAAAGAAGACTTTATTCAATGGGGTTTTGTAGTTGAGGAGAAAGATCAGGCTCAGACTACAACAAGGAATAGAGATTTATAGCCAAGGAGCAGGATGGGGTCAGAGAGTGACGATCGTTAAGAGGAAACATCAAAGCTGAGAGGATAGCTAGACCAACTTAGCCAGATTCTTGCTGAAGGCAGGCTAGGGTGATAAAATATCAAGGATGAGGGATGAGGAATTTGATTAAATAGCAAAGTGATCAGACCAAAGATGGGAGATTCTTGCCAAACTGACTCAGCATGATTCTTGCTAAACTAGAATAAGCGGGCCAAGGACAGATCCCAAGGCCCAGTTAAAAAGAGGACTCAGGGATCCCTGGGTGGCGCAGCGGTTTAGCGCCTGCCTTTGGCCCGGGGCACGATCCTGGAGACCCGTGATCGAATCGGGCTCCCGGTGCATGGAGCCTGCTTCTCCCTCTGCCTGTGTCTCTGCCTCTCTCTCTTTCTCTCTGTGTGTGTGTGTGTGACTATCATAAATAAATAAAAATTAAAAAATAAATAAATAAATAATAAATAAAAAGAGGACTCAGAAGAACCTGACTAGAGGTAGGTCAAGGACAGAGTCTTAAAAAAAAAAAAAAAGACAGAGTCTTTGTCACACCCCTCCACACCCAATTAACAGAAATAATTAATTGGGTGGAATGTGCTAGCTGGACAATTCTGCTTCACGGTATGCCATGTGATAATCCTTCCCACATCTGGAAAAATGATGATCTTGATAAGCTGCCTTTAGGGAGCAGAAAACCACAAGTCTCCTAGTGTTCCATTCCTCAGAGATAACTTACATCAGTGACGATAGATATAGAAAAAATGAAATACTCTTCAAAACCTTAATTTGTCTATTCATATATTGTTTACTTTGTTATTGCCTGAGGACTCTACCTACCAGCTGCTTTATAACATGTTTTTAGAAACTAGAGGGAACCCACTCATAATACCACAAATGAGAAAAATAAGTTAAAATAGGCTGTCATCACTGCCAATTATCTCACTATCAAAGAGGGAGCTGGATAACCTTGTTCCCAAGAGTGTGTGTGATCCTTCTAAGATAGAAAGATCTCAGTTCAATGTTTTGAAATATATCAAGGACAAAAGTTCTCAATATTTTACCCATGGCCTCTAAGAAGATCCAACTAATTATTTTAGGATCTGTCAAGGAAAACAGGAGACTGGATTATCTCCTATTATCTGTGAGTTTGGTTATTTGAATTATGAGAAATCTAATAAATTAATTTTCCTAGAAATGGGTACATGAGGGGGGCAAAATAGCATGGAAAGAATATGAGAGCTTCCAAGTTGGAGAGACCTAAGTTCAATTTTCAGCTCTGCTACTAATCTAAAATCAATTAGCTACTTTTGCATATAAAAACCACTTAAAAACTCAGTGGCTTAAAATAACAATCATTTGGTGCACAATTCTACAGGTCAGGAATTTAGGCCAGTTTTTCTGGTCTCCTTGGACTCCCTCACATGCTTGCAGCTACCCACAGGTCAGCAAGGTGACTATGCTTCCAGGAGTTGGCTGGCTGTTAACCTGTGTACCTCTGTTCTCCTCCATGTGGTCTCTCATCCCAGAAGGCTAGACCAACCTTGCTGCCATGGAGAAAGCAGAGGTCCAAGAAAGAGGGTCGGAGTATGCAAGACCACCTCTAGAGATCTAGGCTTGGCATACTGGCATACTGTAATTTTCATTGCATTCTAGTTACTAAAGCAAGTCATGAGGCCAGCCCAGTTTCAAAGGATGGGAAAATAGGTGCAAAGATTGTGACAGAGTCACATTTTAGTGGAATTGGTTTTGGGGGACATTAATTAGGGCCATAACACTGCAATCAATCTGCCACAATGACTTTGAGTAAGTTATCTATATGAACCCCAGTTCCATCATGTCTTAAGTGAAAATAATAATGCATCTGAAAAGGTTTTAGTAAATAGGAATAATATACCTGTTACTAATAACCACAGCATTTATTTATCTGAAAACTTTAAAAAATATATTGGGGGGGGGCGCAAAGGGAGAGGGCAAGAGAGAATCCCAAGCAGGCCCCACACCCAGGGCAGAGCCCAATGCAGGGCTCGACCCCATAAACTCAAGATCATGACCTAAGCTGAAAATTAAGTCAGATACCCAACCAACTGAGCCACCCAGGTGCCCCTATCTGAAAATGTTTTGCCATAAAGTCATAGCTTTTATATATATTCTTAATTCAAGTCTGTTTCAGCCTCAGGGCCTTTGCTCAGGGCCTTTGTCTAGAATGCTCTTGTCCCAGATCTCATGTGACTAACTCTTCACTCAGGGCTAAACTCAATTCTTTCCCTACCTCACATATGGCTCCCTTACATGCCTACACTTATAAGAATTTACCAATCTATATGAACAAGGAATTTATTAATTACACAAAACACCAAAAAAGCCAATGAGTCCATTAGTAAGGCTAAATACATTATGATGCATTCATATCACGGAATACTATGTAGCTATTAAAAAGAACGGAGCATTATGGAATTAAGAAAATTAATGTGGAGAGGAGTCTGGGTGGCTCAGTCGGTTGAGCATCTGACTCTTGATTTTGGCTCAGGTAACCATCTCAGGATCTTGATATTGAGCCCCACATCAGGCTCTGTGCTCAGCACAAAGTCTGGTTTTCTCCTTCTCCCTCTCCCTTTGCCTCTCCCCTGCCTGCACATTTTCTCTCTATATATTAAATGAATGAATGAATGAATGAATAAATAAATAAATCTTTTTAAAAGATCAAAGTGGAGTTGTGGTTTACTCATTCATCTAGTAAAAATTTATTGGGCACCTACTATGTTCCAAACACTGTTCTAGGAACATGGACACATGCATGAAAACAGGGTCCCTGCTTCATTCAACTCACATTTTAGTTATCTGGAAAATATAATAAACTTTATCACCTAGGTAACCACCACTCCCAACACAAATATCTAGAAATGTTGGATAAAAATATAATAAATATGATCTTAAATGCATATTTTAAAGATTGGTGCCATTCTGATTCTGTTGTCTTTGTGTTTTTACTCTCTGGAAGTTGGTAGGATTCTCTTTGATCCTAATGTTCTAAAAGTTCTTGATGATTTGCCATGATGTTGCTTTATTTATTTATTTATTTATTTATTTATTTATTAAAAATAGTTTATTTTTGGGCAGCCCGGATGGCTCAGCGGTTTAGCGCTGCCTTCGGCCCAGGGCATGATCCTGGAGACCAGGGATGGAGTCCCACATCGGGCTCCCTGCATGAAGCTTGCTTCTCCCTCTGCCTGTGTCTCTGCCTCCCTCTCTCTCTCTCTGTGTTTCTCGTGAATAAATAAATAAAATCTTTTTTAAAAATAGCTTATTTTCAGGGCACCTGAGTGGCTCAGTTGGTTAACCATCTGTCTTTGGCTCAGGTAATGATCCTGAGGTCCTGGGAGGTCTGCTTCTGCCTCCCCCTCTACTCTTTCTCTCCCCCATGCTTGTGCTCGCTTGCTCTCTCTTGTGTTCTCTCTTAAATAAATTAAAAAATCTTTTAAAAAATATCTTACTTTTAAGTAATCTCTACACCTGATGTGGAGTTTGAACCTACAACCCCAAGATCAAGAGTCACATGCTCTTCCAACCAAGCCAGCCAGGCACTCCAATATTGCTGTATTTAAAGCAATTGATCTAGGTAGTGGATGGGCTCCCTCAGTCTAGAATTTCATATATTTCACTTCTTGCAAGTTTTTTTAAAAAAAGATTATATTTATTTATTTATAAGAGACACAGAGGGGGAGAGAGAGAGAGAGAGAGAGAGAGAGAGAGAGAGGCAGAGACACAGGCAGAGGGAGAAGCAGGCTCCATGCAGGAAGCCTGATGTGGGACTCGATCCCGGGTCTCCAGGATCACGCCCTGGGCTGAAGGTGGTGCTAAACCACTGAGCCACCTGGGCTGCCCACTTCTTGCAAGTTTTCTTGAAAATTTTCCTTTATAATTTATACTCATCCATTTTTGTTGTCATTCTTTCTAGAACTCCTATTTTTCAGAGTTTTTACTCTGCATATTTTAAAGATTGGTGCCATTCTGATTCTTTGCCTTTGTGTTTTCTCTTTCTGGAAGTTGTAGGATTCTCTCTTTGTTCCTGATGTTCTAAAAGTCCAGAACTATGAGAAAATAAATTTCTGTTTTTTAAGCCACTCAGTTGATGGTGTTCTGTTATAGCAGCCCAAGGAATCTAATACAGGGTTCCACCCCTCTGACAGATTTTCTTTCTTTCTTTTTTTTTTAAGATTTTATTTATTTATTCATGAGAGACACAGAGAGAAGGCAAAGACACAGGCAGAGGGAGAAGCAGGCTCCTCGCAGGGAGCCCGATGTGGGACTTGATCCCAGAACTCCAGGATCACGCCCTGAGCTGAAGGCAGACTCTCAATCGCTGAGCCACCCAGGCATCCCTAGATTTTCTTTCTTTTCAGCTGGTCAGTTTCTCTTCAGAAGACTCTCTCAAACTCCTCCCCAGGAGTTACTAGCCAGCCACTGGTGTTCTCAGAGTCAAGTGTGGGGAAATGCACGGGAGTGAGCCTGTTTAGTGTATAGACTTTGAATTAACGCTCTAGTATTTAGTACTGTGTCTCTGTCCTTAGCTGTGCCTGGTGTTTCAGTCTAAAGACCTTAGATGCAGCCTGTCTAGAGGAAAAGCCTCCAGTCTTCTTCCAGGGTGGAAGATAGGGTGATCTAACTTCTTGTTCTATAGACTTTCAAACAATATTCTTGCTCTGAAGCATTATCTTCACCCACTCTCAGAGTAATATGATGCTTTAAATTTCTAAGACTTTCAGAGTTCTATTCATAAATTCCCTTGATTCTGGGCTTCTCTGCTGCTAACTTAGGTTTCAGCATTTTCTGACTGCTAAGTTAGTTATTTCTCATCCATTTGAATCCCACCTTCCAAAATTTTGATGTTGTGATTCCCTAGTCTCTTCCCTACCCTCATGCTTCACTGTCATGAGATATTCAATATGCCCTGTTCAACTGGATGTTTTAAATACCCACATGGGAACATAAGACAACCTTGGATCCAAGAAACACAAATTGAAACTGTGATCCCTACATAAAGCCAGGGCTCTCAAAGGAGAGTAACACTGGTGAAAAGATGGACTAGAAAAACATGTACTGACCTGCAGAGGGAACTGACAAGGAAACTTTTAACCTTGACTCTAAGTAGGAAAAAGTATTCTCCCTTAAAAATGGATAAACAGGGACCATGCCACACAATTGAATTTATATTATTAGGGAACCTCAAGCCAAGAAACTAACATAAAGACTGGTCCTACATATATGATACTCCCAGAGTACCTGGTCCTGACTTTACAATGCTTCTAGAATGCCTGACTTTGCAGAGGCAAATGGAAAACTGCTTTGAAGGTACATGCTCTTATCAGAGGCCTCTTAAATTTCCAACAGCTAATGTTAAATGAAGATGATCTCAAAACTCATAATTACAAAGCAGAAAGGAAACAATTATTTAAATCATTAACACACACACACACAAAGTAAGATTAGATTCCCAAGATCTTCATACCTACAACAATCTAATGAACACTACTGAATATGCATATTTTAAAGTATTAAAGATACAAAAAAGATTTAGAACCATACATAAGTAACAAGACATGAAAGAAAACAGGAATCTTTGAAATGAATTAAATATAATTTCTAGAAAGACAAAGGAAATCACTGAAAATAAAAACTCAGTAGATTTTTCATTATCAGATTAGACAGTTGAAGAGAGTTTGCACACTAGAAGAACGTGCAGAATATGGCACAGACAGTTAAAAGTATAGAAGAATGAAAAAGATTAATAGAGGATAGAAAAGAAGTTTCAAACAGAAGTTCCAGAAGGAGAGAATAGAACTAATTGGTAATATTTGAAGAAATATTTGAAGGTATTATTTGGAGAAAAAATGGCTTTGAAG
Organism: Canis lupus baileyi; assembly: GCF_048164855.1. Lineage (NCBI taxonomy): Eukaryota > Metazoa > Chordata > Mammalia > Carnivora > Canidae > Canis > Canis lupus. The sequence goes on along the minus strand of NC_132844.1, from coordinate 61,401,909 downwards.
AATTTGTTGACCATAGTCTGCAACGTGAATGTCATTTTATACTAAACAATGTATACCATAGACTGCAACGTGAATGTCATTTTATACTAAACAATGTATACCATATAGACCATGTTCTCTGCCTATAATATGATACAATGAGAAAGCAATAACAAACGATAACAATGCCACACACATTTGAAAAATTTAAAATATAGTATATGGGCCAAAGAAGTCATAACAAAATTACAACACATTTAGCAGTGAATGATAATGAAATCACTATATACCAAAGTTTGTGGAATGCAATCAAAGCAGTAGATAATGGAAATGTATTGCCTCAATAAATCTATGATTCTGGGGTGCATGGGTGGCTCAGTCGGTTAAGCGTCTGACCTCAGCTTGGGTCATGATCCCAAAGTCCTGGGATGGAGCCCCCACATCAGGCTCCCTGCTGAGTGGGAAGTCTGCTTCTCCCTCTCCCTGTCCCCTCTTCCCCCACTGGTGCTCTCTCTCTGTCTCTCTTAAATAAATAAATCTTTTTTAAAAAAATAAAATAAATCTATGATTCTAAAGTTGGTCCCCAGGCCAGCAAGATGACCCAGGAACTTGACAGAAATGTAGTTTTCTATCTCCACCCAAAATCTATTGAATTAGAAATTTTGAAGTTGGTATCTAGAAATCTATATTTTATCAAGACCTCCAGGTGATTCTGATGCATGCTTAAGTTTGCAAACTGCTTAATGTTTGCTATTAAATGTATTAAATATTAATAACAAACATCCAACTCAAGAATTTAGAAAAAACATTAAAATTAATGTAAAAGTAATAGGAGGAAATAGTGTTAACAGCAGAAACTTTCTTTACAATCTGTTTTAATGGCTTTAATTCTATGTTAGGACCCTTAAAGAGGCATTATCTTTGCTTTCAGGTTCTAACTATCCCAGTTTTCCTTCAGCTTGACTGTAACTAGTTAGGGTAACAGTGCAAAGAAATTGGGCAGAGAAGAAAGTAAAACAGAACATTTCAAGATCTCGCATTCTAGATATCTATGCAGATATATACATACTTTTTTTTCTAGATAGAATCATAAGGAAGTATTAAAAATTATTTGGGGGGAGGGGAGACTGGGGGTAAGTGGGGTAGTTTTCATTTTTCCTTTTAAAATATTTTTACATTCATGTCTGGTAGACTGTCAGTTGAGCATGTGACTCTTGATCTTGGAGTTGTGGGTTCAAGCTTACTTTAAAAATAAATAGATAAATGAAGAAAATATTCCTATTGGGCACCTGGGTGGCTCAATGGGTTAAGCGTCTGTCTTTGACTCAGGTCACGATCTTGGGGTCCTGAGATGGACCCCCAAGTCAGGCTCCCTGCTCAGCGAGGAACCTGCTCCTCCTTCTCCCTCTGCCCCTCCCCTCTACTCCTGCACACTCTCTCATGCTTTCTTGTGCACACTCTCTTTCAAATAATAATAAAAAATCTTTTAAAAAATATGTTCCTATTAAGTTTGAATTTCTAATCCTATCTTTAAAAGTGATAGCAAGGGCAGCCCTGGTGGCTCAGTGGTTTAGCACTGCCTTCAGCCAAGGAAGGGCCTGATCCTGGGGAACCGGGATCGAGTCCCATGTCAGGCTCCCTGCATGGAGCCTGATTCTCCTTTGCCTGTGTCTCTGCCTCTCTCTCTGTGTGTGTCTCTCATGAGTAAATAAATAAAATCTTAAAAAAAAATAAAAGTGATAGCAAGACTATTTTGAACTATGAGATTATGGGTAATTTTTATTTCCTAATAAAAAAAGGAAAAACAAGACACTTAGTTAATATTATTTTTAGAACAATTGCCAAAACAAAAACACGTCCCAGGCCTGGATTATGTCAGATCTTTTTTTTTTTTTTTCCCCTAATTCACAATCTCCTTCTCAGAATAAATTAGCATGCTTGATAAAATGTGTAAGCAATTTTCTGATAAACTCTAAAGGAACTGAAGACTAGTTCTAAGAAACCCACTCACCCAATCGTCAATCAAGAGCCTAATTACCTCTAACCAAACATAATTTTCTTTTGTACCTTATCTATTTTTATAAAATGTCCCTGTCAAGAGTAAATCTTGACAGACTTGGCCTAGTAGGCTCCTTTTCCTTTGCAGCAACATTTATAATAAGTTTTGATAAGTGGCCATAACTAAATTACTTGGAAATGTGTTTTCTCCAACAGTATTTAGGTATGTTTTAAAACCTTAAAAAAATCTGGGTAATGGCCACCTCAGTTACAGTCCAAAAAAGGAGGGCATGATAAATGACAGGGCCATAGAACTATGGGAATAGAATGCAATTATTCTCCCATTCTTTCCTCGGTATCTGTCGGCCTACCCACAACAGGCTTTGGAAAGTACTTGATGTGTACCACGTGCCAGGCACCGTTCTAGTATCTGCGGATACCAACAGGAACAAAAGGAGCTGGTGGGAGTAGAACTACAGTTCCCACAATGTCTTGCTCCCCGGCCTCTTCCCAGGTGAGCGCTTCTTTCCGCTGGTCTCTTCCCAGGGTCCGCGCAGTACAGGAAAGCCCCGCCCGCCTATCTGCATCTGCCCTTCCCCCGGTTAACTCCCACAATGCCTTCGCGGGTCACCCTATAAGGGCCGCCACCGGCTTCGCGTCCGCGTCCAGGAGGACTACAGTTCCCAGGCTGCTCTGCTCCCGCCCTCGGGTGGTATCCCCCTTTCCCGGTGCCGGACGCGGTAGGCGCTAGCCAAGAGTGCCAGGTCCTGGGCTCTGGGTGTCCTTCTCCGGGGCAGGGACGAGGGCAGGTCTTGACTCTCGGGCACCGGGCCCGGAGGGAGCGCCGGAGGCCGCTCTCGCCCCTGTCCGGCTTACCTCACGCTCCTGTCCTCCTTCCCCACCCGCGGCCGCCGGGATAACTCCGGACCGACTGCCTGAGGCACGGGTGGCGGTCTCGGCGGCCGCGGCTGTGGCGAGGCCGCGGCCCTCGGGGCGGCGGTAGCAGCGTCAGCGCTGGGGAGGAGGAAGGAAGATGGCGTCGGAGCTGGAGCCCGAGGTGCAGGCCATCGACCGGAGTTTGCTGGAATGTTCGGCTGAGGAGACCGCGGGGGTAAGTACCAGGACCTGGGCAGGGACGTCCGGGGCTCGCAGGTCGCGCCCCCGGGGGAGGACCCGACCCCTGGAGATGTTGGAGCAGCCCGGCCCTGACGGGGTGACGGCCTCCCCAGGCTCTCTGGCCTCGCCTTGCGGGTAACCCGGGGAGGCCACCGAGCCTGCCCCTCTCCTTCCGTCTTTATCTTCCAACAGTCCGCAGAGCCGCTCTGTGCGCTAGCCACCCTTGCGTTCCCTGTCGGCCTAGGAGAACCGACAGCTCTTCCATTATCCCCCCCCCGCCCCCCCCCCCCCCCCCACACACACACTCACATTAGGTCCCCAGCACAAGGGCCTTTGCCCTTTTTGTCAGCTCTTGGAAGGGGGGAAAGGGAGACACTACCTGGTTTGGGGGTATAATCGCCCTCCTCTTCACCTGCCTAATCCTTTTCCTCACATTAGCGGAGCATTTGCCCTCCCCACCGAAACAGGCTGCCCAAACCGGGTTCCTACTTTGTTTCTGGGCTCGACCTAAGGCACCAAAGGGTGCAAACGACGGTGTTCTTCTCCCTCTACCTATACCCCCCTTCAGTGCATTTTCCCACCGGTTTGGTCAGTCGACAGCGTTGATGAATGTGCCGAAAGTAGTGTCTGGGCATGTTTACTGAGTGTGAGAAAGCAGTAGTGGAGGCTGGGAGATTAAAACAACAACAACAACTTCTTCTAGGAGTTGGGATAGGTGGATGGAAAGGAATTGTTAATACACTGAGCGGCTGTCAACGTACAGAAACTAATAGGAGATTTGGTCACAGCAATAGTAGGAAGAGTTAAACCAAAAACTTAAACCATTCAAACCGAGTTTTGTAGTGAAAGTGTGTGGTAAATATGCTCATGTAAGCAGCAGAGTTGTATAATGATTACTTTAATACATTCGATGGCACCTTTCCTCAAGGACAGGGAACGCCATTAGAACAGATTGTCAAAAAAAAAAAAAAAAAGGAAAAACAGATTGTCCAGAATGATTATGAATGGACTCAAACAACCTAGGCCTCACCTCTGAGGTCTCCTGTTTAAAAAACTTAGTTTCTAGGGAGGGAGTGACCTTTGAAATCATGCCAACAATCTTAATGTTATGAACAAAATTTTAGGAGGGCCCTTTGGAGTTGTTGGTCCCTGAGGAGATTTTTGTGTGAATTGATGAGGACACTAAAGTCAGAGTGGAAGCAGTTGACAGGAGTAGACGTGAAAATTTTAATGTGTTGTTGAATGATGACTCTTGGATTTTTTTTTTTTTAATTTTTTATTTATTTATTATAGTCACAGAGAGAGAGAGAGAGGCGCAGAGACACAGGCAGAGGGAGAAGCAGGCTCCATGCACCGGGAGCCCGATGTGGGATTCGATCCCGGGTCTCCAGGATCGCGCCCTGGGCCAAAGGCAGGCGCCAAACCGCTGCGCCACCCAGGGATCCCCCTTTTTTTTTTTTTTTTAAACAAGCTTGTTTAGGTCTGTTTTCATTTACTTTCTACATAATATCGCAACAACCAGAGGATTTTCATCCCACATCTGCCTTTCATTTATCAAAGAGATATGAAAAAAAGTAAAATAAATGAAAGTGTTACAAGTAGACGGTAAAATGATCAGAATGATAGCTATTCCCTGTCATTGTGTCAATATCCATATTGATATTTTAATCTGTTGTCTAACCTCAAAGTGGTGTTGTTTTTACTCCCACTGAATTTTGTGTGTTGCTGTTGGGCCAGCGACACAGGCTGTGTGCTAAATTTTTCCAATTCTGAAACTACAAGCTATCAAGTGATTGGAGTTTTTCCACCTTGTTGAAGTTCCTGTGGAAACTAGTTATAAACGGTGTTAGAGACCAATGCAATAATTCTTATGCAGTGAAATTCCCAGGCAGACGCAGTGGGAGAAATTAAGGGAAAAGCAATCAAAATGTACTGATTTGGGCTTAATTTGAGTTTGTGAAGATCACAATCTGAGCTATGTTTTACTTTTCTGTTTACTTTTAGATGGTTTTCTGAGAAAAGATGAAAAAACATTTAAAGACCAACAAAAGTCCTTAAAGAAGATGCAAACTAATATTAAAAATACAAGATTCTTCCAGCTATATAACCTGGCCTTGCTTGGGGGTTTATTGTCTGTATTTAGTTAAAACCACATAACACTTAAAACTATTCTTTCATCTTAGGCTATAGCACAGTGCTTTATCACAAATTAAAAAGGATTAAAAAGGTTTTCTTGGGTGAAGAGTAAGTTTCAGAGTAAACAAAGCAGTTATTGTAGCCTTTAGACCTTCATTACTGGTAATTTGTGGGATCATATCCATTTAAAATTACTTAGTAAGCTTAGTGTCATTTTTCTCACACTTTATTTATACACTGCTTTTTAAATTTCTTTTATGAGGAGGAAGGACTTTTTGTCATCTTATGTATTCTAACAAGCATGCCTCACAAATAAAAGCATTTAAGCACTCTCTTCGATAATTATAAGCTTATCAACTATCTTTAAGTGGCCCCTTTCTCTTTTTTTTGGTAGAATTGATTCCACAATATGAGTTTCCTAGCACTTCTCTGAGTCTATCTACATTTTTTGCTCCACGGATTTTATTATAATGTGTTCCAGGGGATGATTGTGATTTAAGAAGTACATACATTGTTTTTCCCCAAACATAAAAGAAATACGTAGAGTTTTATGTCTATATTGGATATTTTTTGCTTTTAAATTTTGACAGTTTTATACATAATTCACATATATAAATTCAGTTCAGTTGTTTTTTAACATATCCACATTTGGGCAAGCATCACCACAATTTTAGAACATTTTCATCACCCCAAAAAAGATCCTATACCTATCAGTAGTTACTTCCTGTTTTCCCCTAAACTCCCAAACTAAACTACATATCTATTTTTTGTCTCCACTGATTTGCTTATTCTGGAAATTTCATATAAATGGAACCATAACAATATGTTGTCTTTTTGACTGGTTTCTTTCATTTAGCAGATGTTTTCGAGGTTCATCCTTGTAGCATGTATCAATACCTCATTCCTTTTTATTGCCAAATGATTTTCCATTGTATGAATATACCATATATCATTTATCCGTTTGTCAGTTGATGGATATTTGCGTTGTTTCCTCTTTTTGGATATTACGAATCATGCTGCTGTGAACATTTGTGTCCATTTTTGTGAAGACATACATCTTCATTTCTCTTGGGCATATACTCAGGCATGAAATTGCTGGGTTCTATGGTAATTTTATGCTTAATGTCTTGGGAAACTGCTAAACTGTTTTCCAGTGTGACTGCATCATTTTACATTTTCACCAACAGTATGTGAGAGTTCCAGTGAATTTTTCCATCCATATCTTTGCCAACACTCTTATTGTCTTTTTTTTTTTTCTTAAGATTTTATTTATTTATTCATAAGAGACATACAGAGAGAAGCAGAGACATAGGTAGAAGGAGAAGCAGGCTCCCCACAGGGAGCCCAATGCCGGGACTCTATCCCAGGACCCTGGGATCACGACCTGTGCCAAAGGCAGATGTTCAACCATTGAACCACCCAGGTGTCCTTGTCTTTTTGATTATAGCCATTCTATTGAGTGTGAAGTGGTATCTCATTGTAGTTTTTATTTGTATTTCCCTTGTGACTGTTAATACTGAATATCTTTTGTGAGTTTATTGGCTGTACATCTTTAGAAGTGTCAGTTCAGGTCTTTTGCCCATTTTTAAATTAGACTTTTATTATTGAGTTTCTATATTTTGATTTGTGAATGCTTTTACTTCATTTCTGGAACTCTTAATACGATTTGTTTAAAATTTTTCTTAATATTGTCTTAAAAACCTCCTTTCAGCACTAGTGATTATTGTTTTATAATTGACTTACATGTTGGTGATCTTTGTTTGAAAACAAAATCAAATGTGGTTAAAGGATACAATTTTAATTGAGTATAAAATAGTAATTAGTGTAATAAAAGGCTAACCTCTAGGGATTCTTTCATTTTTATGTTTATTGTACTTGCTCTCTATCCCAAGGCTTAAATTTAGCATTCAAAAAAGGAAAGCTCCTGGAAACATTGTCATAACATGTTTACTTTAGTGGAATGAGTTGACAGTTTCTTTACTTCCCTTATGGAGGACTTCTAATAAGATAGTGCTTATTACTTCGTTGTGCACATTGGTGTGACAGCCACAAGTGTCTGAAATAAGGACAGATTAACATGCAACCAAATTAGAAATCTCAATGGTTTTTCCTGTTGAAGAAATCATTACAGTTAGCTTATGTTACTGAGGATAGGAAAAGCCATTGCTTTTATTCTTTTGAGAAATACGTAAGCCATTTTTGTGATAGGTAGCCAAAAAATGTTTTCCCCTTGCTCAATTTCTCTTCACAATTATATTTTCTTTTAATCTATAGTGTTGCCAGTCACTAATTCATTATTTCTGGTATAGAGTTCTTATGTGAAGGTACTTTGCTTTGTATATTAAGTGTTTAATGAAGTTTAAATGCCTGTTGTGGATCCCAAATCTTTTGGGTGGTTTTAAATTTGAAGAAAATGCCTGCTTTTCTTGAACCAGATGTTTATATCTTCTTAATAATTTATAAAAATACATTACAAACAGTTTTTAGGATGAAATGCTTTTACTAATAATATGTAATATATTAGCAAATATTAGTAATATGTTATATTGTGTATAATGTTACATATAATAAATATTACAGTAATAGAGTAAAATATATAGTAACATTTAGTAAACATAAAATATTTTATATAAGGTTGATTTTTTTTTTTCTTAATCATAAGTTGATATTAGTTTCTTAATCTTTTGTTTAAGGAATTTATGAATAGGGAGTGCCCTGCTGGCTCCTTTGATAGAGCATGCAACGCTTAATCTCAAGGTCGTGAGTTAAAAAAGCCCCATGTTAGACATGGAAACTTCTTTAATAAAAAAAAAAAAAAAAAAAAAAAAGGGAAAGAAAAAATCTATGAACAGATTTGACCTATCAGTGTTAGAGCCACAAGAAGACACATAATTTCTTTTAGAAAGCATCACCTTTTATTCTCCCTGGATTAAAATCCTGCAAAAGTGGTTTTAAGAAAAATGAGAATTTAAAATATAAGAAAAACAAATATGGTTGTTAAAACCTTTAAATGTTTTGTAAATTAACATTGCCTGAAGCATAACTTTCTGGGATCATAGGATTGAATTCTTTGAATATTTAAAGCTTAATATTTTTATCCAGAAATAAATTGCCTAGGATAATTTGTATCTTCATTCACATTTTGAAATAGAGTTTCTGAAAAGTGGGTGAACAACTAAACATTTATCCTTAGATGTGGCCAAAAAGTACTTTTTAGCTCAGAGAATTAGATTTTAGGTTTTTCTTTCTTTTTTTTTTTAAATATATTTTTTTAAAGATTATTTATTTATTTATTTAGTCACAGAAAGAGAGAGAGAGGCAGAGACACAGGCAGAGGGAGAAGCAGGCTCCATGCAGAGAGCCTGACGTGGGACTCGATCCAGGGTCTCCAGGATCACACCCTGGGCTGCAGGCAGTGCTAAACCGCTGCGCCACCAGGGCTGCCCTAGGTTGCTTTTTGGTTGATGACTCTGCCTTTTACTATTGAGTCCTTTTTTTTTTTTTTTTTTTTACTATTGACTACTTTAAAAAAAAAATACCCTTTTGTAATTGCAGAACTTAGTGTGTGCAATTTTGATTTCAAGTCACTTCTCTAAAGAGATAAATCCTTAATTCTGTGGGATTATCTCCTGCAAAGTGCTGTTGTTTTAAGAGTAATTTAGTTTCTTACTGTTGCATAAAGTAAACACAACTAAATTGGTAACATTTGAAAAAGATAGTTTCTCTTCAGGGGTGAAAACTTTTCCATTGTGTTCCTAAGAAGCTTCAATTCTGTCCCTTAATTTACAAAGAAGATTTTTACATTTTTAGTACACATGAAAATGTGAGGTTGATTAGAAAGTTAATATATATATCACCTCAGGAATATTTAAATCTCTCTCTATATATAGTTATTTTTTATTTTTTATTTTTATTTTATTATTATTTTTAAAGATTTTATTTATTTATTCATGAGAGACACAGAGAGAGGCAGAGACATAGGCAGAGGGAGAAGCAGGCTCCATGCAAGGAGCCCAATGTGGGACTTGATCCTGGGACTCCAGGAACACGCCCTGGGCCAAAGGCAGGCACCAAACCTCGGAGCCACCCAGGCGCCCCTATAGTTATTTTTAGAAGGAAAGAAGTAGGTGAAGATTGTACAAGAGTTAAAATGAAGACCTTATATGGTGTTAGATATTACTGGGACGGTAACTCTTTTAACCAGGATGTAATGTGATCTTCGGTTGTAATCCATAGGTAAACATTGGGCCTGTGAGTTAGCAGTTCCATTAACTGCATTTTTGTAGAAGTGAGTCCTTTCATGTATTCTGATTTAAAATATTTCCCTGGTTTAGAGCCAAAATAAGTTGCAATTACTCAAAGCAGTATGGTGGACAAATAAAGATACAGAATTGGCAGGGATAAATGACAATACAGGGAAAAGGTTGAAGATAAAAGGGAAAAGGAAGGAGGTAGTTTGAAGGATGCTTTATCTAGGGCTTATTTGGTTTGGTTTTTAGATACTGCAGGCCTGGATCTATTATCTCTCCTTTCATTAAAGCCACCTGGAGCATCTTTCTACACTATCAATGTTATATGACAGTAAGTAGTATAAATATATTTATAGTCATTTAGTTAACAGATTTTAATAAATGCCCACGAGGCTGGGTTCTGTTTTAGACCTAGAGGAAGTGGGAATGGGTGGTGGGAGTGAGGAATGGACAGAGCGGGCATTTTAGAGAAAGTGAAACATACATGGGGTTCTGAAGAATGAGTAGAAAATAGCCTACAGAGCAGAGAGGAGCACTACAGGTCACAAGGAGGAAAAATAGTATGACAGAGGCAAAGGACCTTATAAGCCATGTCAGGGGACTTGACTTGATCTTAAATACTAGGGGAAGCTGAATGACATGATCAGATTGATGTTTTGCAAGAATCACTCTGATATTGAGGTTAGAAAATGGACTGTACAAGGGCAAGACTAGCGGGGTTGTGTGTGTGTGTGTGACTGATTAGGACATTTTTGCACTAATCTTAGTAAAACATAGGAGTGGGGGTTTTGGATCAGAGTAGTGGGGATGATGCCTGTGGAGATGGAGAGAAAGAAATGGATGGAGTCAACAGATTATTTAGGAAGCCTAATAGATAAGACATGACTAATTGGATGTTGGATTGAGGAAGAAGGAAGATTTTCAGGTTTTTCTGGTGTGGATACTTAGGTAGATGCTGGTATCTAAAATAGGGAAGTGGAGAGAATAGGTTTTTGAGGAGGGGTAGTGGAGATCATAAGTTCAGTTTTAGACCTATTGAACTGATGTTTAAATCAGGAGAAACTTTCTTGTATTTCTCTATACACTTAGCAATACTTGTGGCCACCGAATGTGTTTTTTTTTCCCATAAGCAATTCTCTAATCCCCTACAGAGACACAAAGTGGGTGTCCTACAATTCAATTCTGACACTATACACCTGAAGTTGACATCAGATCCCAGATTAAGGGCTCAGTCCCATAAGACTGCCCTCCTCACTACTTCAGATGCCAGTAACAAGCAGTGGTCTTCAGGTTACCTAGAACTTCTGTCTCACTTGGCTACGAATTGAGGGTTCCCATGACCCCCCTCTGGGTTCAATAATTTGCTAGAATGGCTCACAGAACTCAGGGAAACTATTTACTAGTTTATTGATTTATTGTAAGATGATACAATTTAGGCACAGCAGATGGAAGAGATGCATAGAGCAAGGTATGTGGGAAGAGATGCAGAGCTTCCATGCTGTGGGTGCACCAGTACTTCTGTGTTCATCATCCCAGTAGCTCTGTGTTCACCATCCCAGAAGTTCTTTGAACCCCAACATAGAAATTTTTATGGAGGGATCCCTGGGTGGTGCAGCGGTTTAGCGCCTGCCTTTGGCCTAGGGCGCCATCCTGGAGACCCGGGATCGAATCCTACGTCGGGCTCCCGGTGCATGGAGCCTGCTTCTCCCTCTGCCTGTGTCTCTGCCTCTCTCTCTCTCTCTCTCTCTCTCTGTGTGTGTGTGTGTGTGTGACTATCATAAATAAATAAATTTAAAAAATTTTTTATGGAAGCTTAATTATGTAAGCATACTTGAACAAAGCATTGTCTGTTAATAATTAGCTCAACTTCCAGCCCCTCTCCCCTCCCTGAGGCTGGGGGTGGAGGCTATACCAACCTTCTTATCACATGGCTTGTTCCCCTGGCAACCAGGTCTCCATCCCTAGGGGCTTTCCAAAAGTCACCTCATTAACTTCAGCTCTAGCTCAGTTGAAAGGAGGTTAATTATCACATAAAAGTTTAGGACAGAAAAGTGGCTTTTGTTTGTTTTTGGGCTGGGAGAGCAGAGGGGAAAGGGCTTATAGACAGGTTGATTAGAGAAAGAAGGTGTAATTGATAGAACAAAATCTCTTGTAGACTCATATTCATAAGAGACTGGTGTATCATTAATCAATGAGAAGTCTAAGTGGCATATTGGCTGTCTGTATTCACTGCATACTCTTCCTATCAGCAAACTGACATGAGGATCCAGATCACAGTCAGTATATCATTTGAGCAAAGCATTATTAGAAAGGAAGTCAGATGGGCCTAATGACTAGTGTCTTTTTTTTTTTTTTAGATTTTATTTATTCATGAGAGATATACAGAGAGAAGAAGGGACATAGGCAGAAGGAGAAGCAGGCTCCCTGTGGGGAGCCTGATGTGGCACTCCATCCCAGGACCCAGGGATTACAACCTGAGCCAAAGGCAGTGGCTCAACCACTGAGCCACCCAGGTGTCCCTGGCTAGTGTTTTATATGATGATTTGTTGTGGTCATTTTCCTATAACTCCCTACAGAAGGTTGCTTCAAGAGTCATTTTGAGGAGAGGGATCATTTTACTTGGAAGTAAAGTAGAATTCTGAAATGCTTGGCATTTTAATAAAGTTCTAAATGATTTTTACCCTTTTTGGAAAGAAAACACAGTTATGAGTGACATCAACAAAATATATGACACTTTTATCATTATATTTGTACCTAAAAGAATATATAGTAGGTTTATTCAAATTAGCAGTTTAACATTGTTTAAACCTATTTTTCCTTTTTTCTTTTTTTAAAGAAATGGCTGCAAGCAACTGACCTCACTAGAGAAGTGTACCAGCATTTAGCCCACTATGTACCCAAAATCTACTGCAGGGGTCCCAACCCTTTTCCACAGAAGGAGGACATGCTGGCACAGCATGTTTTGTTGGGACCAATGGAATGGTACCTTTGTGGTGAAGATCCCGCATTTGGATTTCCAAAACTTGAACAAGCAAATAAACCTTCTCATCTTTGTGGTCGTGTTTTTAAAGTAGGAGAGCCTACATACTCTTGCAGGTAAAATATTGTCATTTTCTTTCTAAAAGGCTCTTGTTTTTATGTTTTTTCCCTAAAACTTTATGTTTTTGTTTTAAAATTAGAAAATACATCTATATTAAGAAAGTCTGCACAGTAAACACGTATGGTTTATTAAATAATCATGAAATAAATATTCATGTAATTATTTTCCAGGTCAAGAAATAGAACATCATCAGCATTCCAGAAAACCACTGTGTGCTTTCTGCCTTCCCTGTATTTAACTGCTGCCCTGACTTGTAATAGTCACTTCTTTACTTTTCTTGATAGTTTTCTAGTTAGTGATTCTTTTCAACATGTGGCTTGAACTCCCGACACTGAGATCAAGACCTAAGCTGAGATCAAGAGTGGGACACTTAACCAACTGAACACCCAAACGCCCCTCTAGTTAGTGATTCTTATTAATGTCCACATTACCTTACATTTGGCCAGTAGGAGCCCTGTCACACTAGTGTCATCCTTTTTACATGCCTTCATTATTAGGGTGTTTTTTTTTTTTAATTTATTTATTCATGAGGGACAGGCAGAGGGAGAAGCAGGCTCCCCGCTGGGAGCCCTATGTAGGACTCTATCCTGGGACCCCAGGATCACACCCTGAGCAGACACTCAACCACTGAGCCACCCAGGTGTCTCACCTTCATTGGTTTTTGAGTGCTTCTTTGCTTTCTGGCACAAGATATCCATAGCTTACTTTGTACTTACTCTGAACCATATGTAGAATCAGCCATTTCAACAAGGAGTTTCATTTTAGGTAGGAATGGTAGTTAGAAACCATTATTTGGTTGCTATATGTACTTAACTGCTATAGAATAACTTAACCTTTTGTATTTTTTTAAATGTTGAGAATTGAGTATACAAGGGCAGTAGATGGAGAGGAAACCTTTGAAACCATTTACTCCTCTATTTCACAGAACTAGTCATTGTCAACAGTTTCTTATGTATCCTTCCAGAAATTTTTTATGCATATCTAGGCCTATATATATGGCTATCTTACACATATATGCAAACATACATACAAAAGGGAGTATGTGTTACATATATTTTGGGCTAAATTTTCCTTCCTCTGTTTAACAGAATCTTGACTTCTGTCCATATCAGCTGATATAGCTAGGTAACATTCCATTGCATGGATGTACTATTTATAGAGGCCTTATGTAACATTTCTTTTTCTTAACACTTTTTCCTATAAGATTTAAATTTATTAAGTTCAATTTTGGTTAAGGCCTGTAAGTTTCTATGGTAATTTTTTTTTATAAGCGTGGTTAGAATACCAGTAGAGATCTTTTTATATTTTGAAATACGGTTAGATGTAATTTTTGTCTTCATAAAAACTTCTTTGAGTTCTCTTATTGATGTTTGAAGCAACGGACAAAGAAACTGAGATCCGCTTGTTCCAGCAATGTCTTTTGTAGCAAAAGTATCCATTTCCACCACATATATTTGAATATCATTTCTTTTAATCTTCAATCTGGAATATTATCTCAGGGTTTTTGTTTGTGTTTTTTGTGGGTTTTTTTTTTTTTTTTTTTTTTTTGCATGATCTTGATACTTTTTTATTTTATTTTTTTTTTTTTAATTTTTATTTATTTATGATAGTCACAGAGAGAGAGAGAGAGAGGCAGAGACACAGGCAGAGGGAGAAGCAGGCTCCATGCACTGGGAGCCTGACGTGGGATTCGATCCCGGGTCTCCAGGATCGCGCCCTGGGCCAAAGGCAGGCGCTAAACCACTGCGCCACCCAGGGATCCCTTGATACTTTTTTAAATGTCCATTTGGGTTTGTCTGATCCACTTTATGATTGGAGTCAGGTTGCATCTTTCACAGGAATATCACAGAAATCACATGTTCTCATTCTCATTTTACTCTATCAAGTAGCATATAATTTTTATTTGATAACTGATGATGTTAATTTAGATCATTTGATTAAGACTTCTCTACTGTGAAGTTACTCTTTTACCCTTTATAATCAGTAAATTTTGTGGAGAGATACTCTAAGCTCTTAAATATCCTATTTCTTATCAAACATTCGTTTTATTCATTTATTTATTTCAGTATATATTCATGAAAGCCCAACATTATTCACGGAAGCCCAACATTCTTGTGTTCCAATAGTTCTAGATTTAACTAGTGGGAGGCCCTATCTTCTTTGTTCTCATGTCCCCATTATTCTTTGAACACTTCCTTGTTCTAACACAAGATATTTAGGGCACATCTTGGACTTTCTCCTCCCCCAGACCTGAAATCAGTCATTTCTCTAAGGAGCCTGGTTCCTTTTCAGTAGATACTAGTCTTAAGAAATAAAATACTAAGTGTTGCTATTGGTATGTCACCAATCCTAGGCCCTTGCAGTGGATCTGTATTTTATATATGTCTATAGGTACATACTGAAAGAAATATTGAAAACATGCATTTAGAGTAATCTCTCCAGTTCCAATTGAATGCCACAGGCTTCTCTCTTTTCTCCCTTTGCATATTTGTGATTTCCTTTCTCATGAATCTGATTCTCATTGTCCTAAAAATATTTATTTATTTGATCATTTCCTCATATACAACCATTCTTCATTGTTGCTGCCACTGCCACCCAGCTCCATGTGATTGCCCTCCTTACTCATTTGAGCTCCACACCCTATGCTGGGCGTGGTAGCCTTCCCCCTCCACTTGTTAGGGTAGATCTAAGAGAAGTCTTTAAGATGTATGGTCACAGCCTTCATGTTGAATCAGCTGGGTATCTGCCTTGACCAGAACTCCAGAGACCTCTCACACTGCTTGCTTGCTGGACTTCAGGTATCTCTGTGGCATTCTTGATTCCATAGCAGCCATTCTCTGACAAGTGTCACCCTCTGCATGTGCAGCCCAACCCTCAGCCAAGAACTCATCCATAGGTGACTACCACATAGACTGTCCTTTCGTAGTCTTCCCTGTCCTGCATATAATCCCTCTTTGGTTTCCTGCTCCAAGGCTTCTAGCTCTTTTACCTGCCCCAAATTTGATCTAGTCTCAGCTTAGTGAGACCTTCTTGCACTACTTAGATTCTAGTTCAGTGTGCCACAGGTGGGAGTTTATTCCCTCGATCAGAGAGCCTTATGTATTCATCTAGTTTTATGGCTGTGTACAGTGGGAGGCTGGTTGAGTACCAGTTACTCTATTGTAACCAGAAGTGGAAGTCCTAGTATTTATTTTAACAGAGAAAGTTGCTTATGTTTTTTGAGCACCTTTTAGGTGTTACATTTAATGCCAAGTGCTTCATATGAAATCATATTTAATCCTTATACAAACTTCTGAGATAATATCCCCAAGGAGACTGTGGCTCAGAGTGGTTAAGTGACTTACCTGCAGCCATAAAAATTGAAACCAGGGCTCTCAGATTCTCAAATCCATGATACTTTCATTTTATCTTTATTGATCCTCATATATTGGTCTCCTATGAATTTTTCATTCAAATTCAGTAAAAAGAGAGGGAAAATAGGAAAAATGTTCTTCTTTTCTTGTGACTAAATCTGTCTAGTTCCTAAATTCTGAGAGACGTTCTTTATTGTTAAAATATTAGTGAATGAAATGAGGACAATGAACTAGATAGTTTTGCTTTTTAATGTTTTTAGAAAAAAAAAAAATCCACTGTCCTTTTTGTGGTCATTCCCACTGGTGTCTGAAACTCAAATCTGGGAACCATTACATGCCGGCATTCTGGGTTCTTAAGCAGAAAATCCTATTGCATTGTAATATGACTTCTGTACTACAAAGTACCTGCAAAGAATATTAGATAAAAATATTTGGACTGGAGAAAGCTTTTGGTATTGTGAACTTGGCCTGAATCCTTTTCTACCTCATTATCCCTAGTTTAGGCTAGTGTATAAGCCTTTCCTTCCTTCCTTCCTTCCTTCCTTTCCTTCCTTTCCTTCCTTTCCTTCCTTTCCTTCCTTTCCTTCCTTTCCTTCCTTTCCTTCCTTTCCTTCCTTCCCTCCCTCCCTTCCTTCCTTCCTTCCTTCCTTTTTAAAAGATTTTATTTATTTATTCATGAGAGACACAGAGCGAGAGAGAGAGAGGCAGAGACACAGGCAGAGGGAGAAGCAGGTCCCATGCAGGGAGCCCAATGTGGGACTCGATCCCAGGTCACCAGGATCACAACCCGGGCCAAAGGCAGCACTAAACTGCCAAGCCACCCGAGCTGCCCTATAAGCTGTTCTTTCCCTATTGCAGATGTTTGGCAATTAGGATAGCTTCATACATATTAGCTGCTCAGCAAATATTTATTGAGGAAATGTCTGTTACATTGTTCAAAGTACAGAGGACACTTTTATTTTTTTTATGTTTTTAATTTTTTAAACATTTTATTTATTTATGATAGACATAGAGAGAGAGAGAGGCAGACACAGGCAGAGTGAGAGGCAGGCTCCATGCCGGGAGCCCGACGTGGGACTCGATCCCAGGGCTCCAGGATCGCGCCCTGGGCCAAAGGCAGGCGCTAAACTGCTGAGCCAGCCAGGGATCCCACAGAGGACAGTTTTAAAGATATTTTGCTGTTACTACTTTAATTGAATTCCTTGAATATTCCTATTTTTTTGCCCATTTCCATACCTGTCTGGTGGCAATATATTAATTGTAAGCCAGCTACTTTGGGAGATGTTATTCATGATTATGTACAGGATCCTTCTCATCCTAGATTTTACAACTTTGAATATTCACTCTTATACCTAGCCAATTAATTAATAGGACAGCTGGTACAACAGGTAGGTACACAGCACATTAATCTCTCTTAGGAATTTATTGCCACCCTATTTAATCTTTTAACTATAGGCACAGTATTCAGGAATTTTGTTAGTCCTAGAAATTCATATAGGTCTATGTGGGTCCATCCCAGAGAAGACGTTGGGTACAGGAGGTCTTGATTAAATTGACAGAGTTGTGGGATCTTCCATTACTAGAAGAAGTAAGAAGAATTTTATCTTCCAAGATGATTGTGGAATAGGCTTTTGGGAGTATGGACAAGTGGAGTGGGATGACAGGAGGAGGAATATATTTATTCCCTCAGTGAAAATGGTGCACTGAAAAGCTATTTGCCTGTATTGGAAGGTTAGGTGTGCATAAAGGATTTGTGGGTAAAACTGGGTCAGAGATGATCTTAGTAGATTTTTTTTCTGTAGTGCATGTGCTCAGGTTTGAACTTGGTATGTCAGCCCAGAGTTTCTCTAAGATATAAATTCATTTTACTACATTTTACTATGGTCCAAAGGTTTGGGTTAATCCATTGTCCCTGTTCTGGGTATTCTGTGTATTGAGAGGATGTATGTAATCAATGGAAAGGAATGCCTCTTATTGCGAGGAGGAAATTTTCACTTTGTTGACATCATCTAAAGAAGCCACAAGGGTATATTAAGGATAGAGAACACAAAGAACAGCCTCAGGTGCCGCTTTTTAGAAATTAAAAAACTAACAGGCAAAACATGCATTTGGTTATATCTTTCAAAAGGTACAAAAGTGTATGCCATGAAAAGGAACCTTCCTTCTCCATCCCTTAATTTCCCTGTTACCTTATCAGAAGTGACCGCCATGAGTAGTTTCTGGTGTATTCTTCCAGATACCCTATGCATATCAAGCATTTCTATTTTATTCAGTAAATGGTAGCATATCACTTAAACTGTGTTTTTACCTTATTTAAAGTTTGTCCTTAAAATTGTTACATAACATTAGAGAGAGAGAGTATGCACCCACTTTGTCTTACTGTTTTTTTTAAAGATTTTATTCATGAGATACACACAGAGAGGCGGAGATATAGGCAGAGGGAGAAGCAAGCTCCCTCTGGGGAACCTGATGCAGGACTCGATCCCAGAACCCCAAGATCACGACCTGAGCCAAAGGCAGGTGCTCAACTCCTGAGCCATCTGGGTGTCCCTGTCTTAGGTTTTAATGGCTGATTAGTATTCTACTGTAGGATATTCTGACCTTTACTTACTAGCCTTCTATTAATAGACATTTAGGTTGTTTCTAATATTACAAATAATACCACACTGAATATCTTTGTGTGTCTTTGTGCACATGTAGAAGTAGATCCACAGGATACATTCCTGAAAGTAAAATTTCTGTGTCAAGTATGCATATATTTATTTCTCTCTGAGTGATCAGTAGTAAAAACTTATAGAAAGGAGATGGTATGCTAGTTTGAGGAAAAGAGTCAGGATTGGGGACAAACAACAGAAACTGCAATGGAGATGATGGGTGAGTTTTGAAAATCTTTTAGCCAGCCTTACAGAGAGAAGAACCCAGGAATAACATGATAGTGTGTGGCAGCCAGAAAGAGGAGGCAGATTGTTAGTTACTTGAACTGTAGAGGGAAGAAAGCAGTGTCTGGTGACCTGCACCTGAATAGCTAACTAGCCTGGGGTGAGAAAGATTTAATTTATAAAGGGTCCAGAAGGTCCTAAGTTTGGACTCCACTCCTAACAGATATTTCTTTTTTTTAAAAAAATATTTTTTTTATTTATTCATGAGAGACACAGAGAAAGACAGATATATAGGCAGAGGGAGAAGCAGACTCCTTGCGGGAAGCCTGATGCTGGACTTGATCCCAGGACCCCAGGATCACAACTTGAGCCGAAGGCAGATGCTTAACCACTGAGCCACCCAGGCGCCTTTCCTAAGAGATATTTCTAAACTTTGCTGTTACCTGAAGTTGACCACAGTAGGTTAAAGGGTACTGTCCTTCACAAGACTATTCAAAAATAGCTGCAAGTTTGGGGGTTCCCAGAGGCTCCGTCAATTCTAATCAGCTGGCTGCAAATTTCAGGTGTCTCCATAGATTACTGTATGTTACATAATTCATTAGAACAACTCCCAAAACTGAGAAAAATGCTGTATTTATGATTAAAGTTTTATCACAGCAATAGGAAACAAATTGGAATCAGCCAGAGGTACATAGGAAGATTTCCAAGTGCAAAGCTTCTGTTGTCCTCAGGGACACGTTATCTTCCTGGCACATTAATGCATGACAATACACATACGGTATTGGCAACCAGGGACTCTCATCCAGGCTTTGGTGTCCAGAGTTTTTATTGAGGTTTCATTATGTAGGCATGACTAACTAAATCATTGCCTATGGGACTTAATATCCAGCTCCACTTCCTTCCCAGAGATAGAGGTAATATTACGTGACTGAAAGCTTCAACCCTCCATGGTTTGTCTTTCTGTTATGGCCAGTTCCCACTCTGCTTCATTTATTAGCATAAACTATCATGTGAAGGGGGCAGCATGAATAACAGAGATACTCCTATCACACAGGAAATTGTAAGGATTTAGAGTTCCCTCCCAGGAACCCTGGGACAAAAGCCAGCCAGATTCTTTAATTACACAGTTGTTGAGAAAGTAAATGAGATTCTTTGTGTTTGCTTTCCACAGTTCTTAGCACATGGTAAACTCTTAGTAAATGTCCATGCTGGGGTCCTGGGGATGAATGTTTCCTGTTATTCCCATGTCTCATGTATTCCCATAAAACCCAGTGCCCTGGTAAAATGACATTGAGTCTATCATTTGGAAAGATGAAATATGGTTATTGAAATTCTAGGGGAGTTTCTAAACTAAATCCATCAAGGATTAAAGTGATTCATGTCTGTAGGATAGAGGTTTTCCTGAACTAGAAAAACTGATATTCAGGAGTCTTTTATGTGTGGTACTTAGGAAAAGAATTTGTGAAGGGAATTAAGTTAGCTTTTCCATAGACAGTTATTTGTTCATAGTTTCTAAACTTATATAGGTCACAAATTATCTTGCTAAAGCCTCTACTATGCCAGAAAAAGCTGTCCATTTTCAGGCAATAGGCTAGTATTTATATTTGTCTACATACTTATCTATTAGGAAAAGTATAGTCAAATGTAACACTTGTTACTCCTCTCTAAATACAGATGGTTGTTAGTAGGGGCAATAATCTTAACTTTGATCGTAACTATTTTACCATTTTATAACCGTTAAGAAAAATAAAATATTAATAGAATATGATATCATACTTCAATGTGGGATAAATTTTAACACTTCTCTTAGATGTAAAGAAATCATTCCATTGATTTCTGTGTATAGTTAAATTGAGAATTTTTTTTTTAAGATTTTATTTATTCATGAGAGGCACAGAGAGAGAGGCAGAGACATAGGCAGAGGGAGAAGTGGGCTCCCTGCAGGGAGCCCCATGCAGGACTCAATCCCGGGATCATGACCTGAGCCAAAGGCAGCGGCTCAACCACTGAGCCACCCAGGCGCACCGAGAACTTTTTTTTAAGATGTGATTTATTTATTTAAAGAGAGAGAGGGATCCCTGGGTGGTGCAGTGGTTTAGTGCCTGCCTTTGGCCCAGGGCGCGATCCTGGAGACCGGGGATCGAATCCCACGTCGGGCTCCCTGCATGGAGCCTGCTTCTCCCTCTGCCTATGTCTCTGCCTCTCTCTTTCTCTCTCTGTGTGACTATCATAAATAAATAAAATTTAAAAAAAATAAAATAGAGCACAAGAAGGGGAAGCTACAGAGGGAAAGGGAAAACAGACTTCCCAATGAGCTGGGAGCCCAACGAGGGGCTCAATCCCAGGACCCTGTGATCATGACCTGAGCAGAAGGCAGATATTTAACCTACTGAGCCACCCAGGTGCCCTGAGAACATTTTTTTTTTTATTAGAGTTTTATTTATTTAAGTAATCTCTACACCAAATGTAGGTATAGCTCAAACTCGTGAACCCGAGATCAAGTCACATGCTCTTCCATCCAAGCCAGCCAGGCTCCCCAACAACATTTTTTTTTTTTTTAATAATTTGAAAGTTTACTGCATCAATATTATAGATCACCAGAAGTTATGGCCGGGGAGTTATGCTATCAGGAATATTCTTAGCTTAGGTTTCCAGATAGTACTTTATGATGTTTTATTATAAATTATTAAATGGTTTTGCTCAGGTGAAACTTTTTCTTTCTTTTTTCCTCAGGTGAAACTTTTTCTTAACTCTGATTCTGTTAGTCATGATAGATGAAGTTATGCTAAAAATAACAAACAACCCTATAGTCTTGAAGACTTTACCCAAAATATATTTATTACTCAGATCATGTGACCCATTTGGATAGGTGAGATCAATGAGTGGAGGGTTCTACTCTGATTAGTTACTTTACACCATATTACATCTTCACAAAATTAACAATGCTTTTTAGGGTTCAGCACAGCAAGGGAAGAGGAGAGCTGAAAGGTCTTGCCCAACAAATAAATTGCACTAGCTCAGAATTATCAACTGTGCCCATATCCCTTTAGCCAGAACTAATCTGAAGCCCTCTGTTCAACTGCAAAACCGAGTGAGGATTCTCCTGTATCTGGAAGAGATGCAAACTTACTCTCTGTGGATGAACATTAGAAGTCCCTTCAGTGATTTTTTTAGGGTTTTGGGGTTATTTTTCCTTCCTCACAGAGTGGTTAGGATAAAATGAGGTAATGTATAAATAAAGCACTTGGGGAAATATATATGTAAAAATTTTAAACCAAATGCTGAGAGTTTGGATGAGTTACTGAGCCATGAATAACATCTTAAGCAGAGGGGTAAACATAGTTTCATTTCTATTCTGTGTGGAAATATAAAGCTCTAATGTGGAAGAAAGAACTTATTTCCAGTAAGAATAGTTTTAGTTTCTTGGCTTTTAAAAAATTTTTGAAAACTTGATCTCTTTTTAGTTTATTTCTATTTTAAGACTGTCTTTTTGACATGAATTGAAATCAGTGCTCTATTAGTTTTTAAAATGTTGGTAACCTCTAATTATGATGTGCTACATGAATGAAATTATACTGTGTATATTGCAATTGTGACTTTCTTCCATTTAGCCATTTGTCTTAGAGATCTTTCCCTGTCAGTATATATAAATCTCATTCTTTTGCTTTATTTATTTATTTATTTATTTATTTATTTATTTATTTATTTTTAAAGATTGATTTATTTATTCATAAGAGACAGAGAGGGATCCCTGGGTTGCGCAGCGGTTTGGCGCCTGCCTTTGGCCCAGGGCGCGATCCTGGAGACCCGGGATCAAATCCCACATTGGGCTCCCGGTGCATGGAGCCTGCTTCTCCCTCTGCCTGTGTCTCTGCCTCTCTCTCTCTTTCTGTGACTAAATAAATAAATAAATAAATAAATCTTTAAAAAAAAAATAAGAGACAGAGAGAGGCAGAGACATAGGCAGGAGGGAGAAGGCGGCTTCTCGCAGGGAGCCCAATATGAGACTCAATTCCAGATCCCGGAATCACGCCCTGAGCCGAAGGCAGACACTCAACCACTGAACCACCCAGGTGTCCCAATCTCATTCTTTTAACTTCTGTCTTTCCATAGTAAGTTTAGGCCATAATTTGATTGCTCTGTTAATGAACTTAGAAATGGGAAACTTCAAGTTTTTTTCCCATAATCAACTAAACACCCTGTACATATTAGTACATGTCCCTTTTACATACATCTCAACATTTTTCAAGATATATACTTTGAAGTAGAATTTCAATGCTATTTTCTGTCACTGAGCTTCAGTATGTTGGAAATTCCCTTGTCTACACTGTTCTCTTTGACCTGGGAAAATGACAGGGACTATCTAACTCCTTAGATAGTTTGGATTCCTGTAGTTTTCTAAAATGAGTCTTGTGTTCTTGTTTTAGAGGTTTGTGATCATTTTTATTTACTTTTTGCCAGTTTGTTGCAGGATTGAACATTGGAGTGCATTGGGTATAATATTAACTTTATATGTTATGCCTTTGTCTAGATGTTAGGAAAAGAACTATGACTAGATTATTATGGGCTGATCCTTTGAGGTAAGGAAACTCGGATATATAGCCAAAATTTTCCTTTTGGTGCCCAATTGAATTTTTTAAGGGAAAATTTACATATTTCAAAAGGCACAAATTTTAATTTTACATTTTTGACATGGTTAAACTCCTATAACTCACAGCCCTTCAAGATATGAACGTTTCCATCTGACTAGAAATTTCCCTCTGAGTAACTCTAGCTCCTCGGTAACTACTATTCTGGTAATTTCACCTTAGATATTTTTGCCTGTTCTAGAACTTAATAAAAATTAAATCATTCTTTTGTGTCTGCCTTCTTTTACTCAACATAATGTCTCTCATCTATCCCTGTTGTTATGATTACTGGAAATTGGTTCCACTTTAATTGCTGAGTAGTAGTCCATTGTATGAATGTACTTAAAATTGCACTTAATCCATTGTCCTATTGATGAATATTTGAGTTGTTTCTGGTTTGAGGCTATCATGAGTAAAGTTTCTGTGATCTTTTTTTTTTTTTTAACAATTCTATCTTTTAATTGAAAATTCTCTTAAATTTAAAGGAAATAGTAATTTATTTTAAAAATCATAATCAGTTTTTTATTTTTATATTTTATTTTTATTTATTTCTTTATTTTAAAAGGTTTTATTTATTCATGAGAGACACAGAGAGAGAAGCAGACATAGGCAGAGGGAGGAGAAGTAGGCTCCATGCAGGGAACCTGATGTGGGATTTGATTCTGGAACTCTGGGTCATGCCCTGAACCAAAGGCAGATGCTAAACCCCTAGCCACCCGGCATCCCTATATATTATTTTATTTTTTAATTTTATTCATTGAAAGAGAGAGAACACGAGCTAGAAGATAGAGACAGAGGGAGAGGGACAAGCAGGCTGAACTTAGGGCTCCATCCCAGGACACTGAGATGATGATCTCAGCCAAAGTCAGACACAGCTGACTGAGCCACCCAGGTACCCCTAAATCATGTTAGTTTATGCCAAAAGTATTTTAAATGCAACATAGTAAAGTACTAGGTGTTATTATTCTGTACCTAATCCTATTTCTATGTTTTTAATATACCAGATAACATAAATTTTGAACTATTAAAAATCTTCAGATTTTTATGATACATTTTAGGAATATTAAGATACCATTAAAATAGGTCTTTGATAGTAATCTAATACAGTAAGCATCTGATATAGTAGTTACTATTACCCTTTGCAGACAAGTCTTTTTCTTGACTTGTGTTTAATTTTTCATGGATAAATCCTTAGGAGTAGAATTACTGAATCAAAGGGCAGGTATATGTTGAACTTAAGAAACTACAGACTTTCTCCAAAATGGTTTTTTGTTCCCACCAGTAATGTATGAAAGTTCCGTTTGCTCCATATCTCACCAACATTTGATGTCAGTGTTTTTAATTTTAGCCATTCTGTGTAGTGGTATCTCATTATGCTTTTATTTTATTATTATTTTTTTTAATATTTTATTTATTATTTATTTAAGTCACAGACAGAGAGAGAGAGGCAGAGACACAGGCAGAGAGAGAAGCAGGCTCCATGCACCGGGAGCCCGATGTGGGATTCGATCCCGGGTCTCCAGGATCGCGCCCTGGGCCAAAGGCAGGCGCCAAACCGCTGCGCCACCCAGGGATCCCTCATTATGCTTTTAATTCCCACTAATGATGTTGATGGAATTTTACATGTACTCATTGCTCATTTATCTAACTTCTGAAGTTTTTGTTCCAGTCTTTTGTCTATTTTTTTTAAGATTTTATTTATTCTTAGTAAATTGAACACCAATAAAAAAAATAAAATAAAATAAACATAAAAAAAAAAAAGATTTTATTTATTCATGAGAGACACAGAGAGAGAGACAGAGACAGGCAGAGGAAGAAGCAGGCTCCATGCAGGGAGCCCAACATGGGACTTGATCCAGGGTCTCCAGGATCACACCCTGGGCCGAAGGCAGGCACCAAACCGCTGAGCCACCGGGCTGCCCGACTTTTGTCTATTTTTTATTGGATTGTCTTTTTATTATTGAGTGTTGGAGTTCTTTAGATATTCTGGGTACAAGTTCTTTGATAGACCTATTTTGTGAATATTTTCTCCCAGTCTGTGACTTGCCTATGTGACAGAAGTTTTTTTTTGTTTTGTTTTTTAAGATTTTTATTTATTCATGAGAGACAGAGAGGCAGAGACACAGGCAGAGAGAGAAGCAGACTCCATGCAGGGAACCCGACGCGGGACTCGATCCCGGGTCTCCAGGATCAGGCCCTGGGCTGAAGGCAGCGCTAAACCGCTAAACCACCCGGGCTGCCCATGACAAGTTTTTAATTGTGATGTCATTTTACCAGTTTTTTTCTTTTCTGAAGATTGTGTTTAAGAAATGTCTGCCTTCTCCCAGGTAGCAAAGATAGTCTCTATGTTTTCTTCTATAAACCTTGAAATGGTAGATTTTATGTGTGGGCTTATGATCTGTCTCAAACTAATTTTTTTTTTATGGCTCGAGGTGGGAGTTGAACCTTATTTATTTATTTACCTACTTAGTTATTTACAAGAGAGAGCACAAGTAGGGGTGAGGGGCAGAGGGAAAGGGTCAAGCCGACTCCCTGCTCAGCAAGGAGCCCAGGACCCTAGATCATTACCTGAGCCAAGGGCAGACACCTAACCAACTGAGCCACCCAGGCATCCCGTGCTTCACTTACTTATATGTGAATATCTAGTTGTTCCAGCACCATTTGTTCCTTTCCCCATTGAATTGCTTTGGTGCCTTATCAAAAACCGTTTGACTACATATAGGTGTGGGTCTATTTCAGAACACCCTAATCTACAGTCACCCTCTTTTATCCACAAGGGGTATTTTCCAAGCCCCCCAACGGATGCCTGGAACCATGCATAGTCCCAAACTCTCTCTCTATATATACTATGTTTTTTTTTTTTTTGCTATATATACATACCTATGATGAAGTTTAATTTATAATTAGGCACAGTAAGAGATTAACAGCAGTAACTAGTAATAAAACAGAAAAATGATAACAGTAACTGTGATAAAAGTATGTGAATGTGGTCTCTCTCTGAAAAACCTTATTGTACATATTCACCCTTTTTGTGATGATGTGAGGTGATAAAATGCCTACGTGATGAAATGAAGTGAGGTGAATGACATAAACATTGTGCTATAGCATTAGGCTATTGATCTTCTGACCAAATGTCAGAAAGATGATCATCTACTACCAGACTTCAGTTTACAACAGGTGACTGAAACTGCTGAAAGCGAAACCGCAGATAAAGGGGGACTACTGTATTCCATTCATTGAGATGGCTGTTTAAGGCAAGAACTACATTATCTTGCTTACTTGCTTTATAGTTAGTCTTGAACTGGTCAGAATAAATCTTAAATTTTTGTTCCTTTAAATTTTGTCTAGTTCAAGTCAGTTGCATTTTATGAATTTCAGAATTATAGAATGTCACTTGTTATTTTTAAGAAATACTGCTGAGATTATGATTAGGATTATATTTTTGGGTTTTTTTTTTAAGATTTTTATTTGAGAGAGAGAGAGGGAGAGGGAGAGAGAAACTGAGGCAGACTCTGTCCTGAGTGCAGAGCCTGATGCGGGGCTCAGTCCAATGACTGCAAGATCATGGCCTGAGCTGAAGCCAAGAGTTGAATGCTTTAACAACTGAGCCATCCAGGTACCCCTAGGATTGTGTTTAATCCGTAGATCAGTTGGGGAGAATTGATATTTTAATGATACTGGGTTTTCCAATCCATGAACATCGTAATACTTTTCTAAGATCTTCTTTAATCTCTTTAGTGATGTCTAAAGGTTTTATATAGGAATTGTGCATACCTTTGATTATGTTTATTCATAAGTATTTTATGATATTTTTTCTTAGCTTTAGTTTTCATTTTTTTCTGTGAGTATAAAGAAATACAGTTGGTTTCTGATCTTGCATTTATGTCTTGTGACCTTGCTAAATTGGCTTAGTAGTTTTTGTTTTGTTTTTTGTTCTTTAGGATTTTTACATAATCAGGTCATTTCTGAATGGGGACAGTTTTACTTCTTCCTTTCCAACTTTTCATTTCTTTTTTGTATGTTACCGCGCTGGTGAAAATGGGACATCCTTGTCTTGTTCCCAGTCTTAGGGGAAAGTATCCAGTCTTAAACTATTAAGGTATAGTTTTCTCTTACATATCCTTGATCTCATTGAGGAAGTTCCCTTCTATTTCTAGTTTGCAGAGTTTTAAAAAACATTATAAATGACTGCTGAATGTTGTCAACTGCTTTTATATTGCAGCTTTTGGGATTGTCATAGTTTTCCTTTTTTATTCCATTAGTGATTGCATGGATTGATTTTTCAAATGTTTTTCATTACTGAAATAAACCCAACTTGATTTATCATGTATTATAACTTTTACATATTACTGGATACAGTTTGCTAATATGTATTAAAGACTTGATTGTGTTCCATGCAATGTACCAGTATGTCATTTTCTTATAATATCTTTGGTTTTGATATCAGAGGTAGTGCTGGCCATATAAAATGAATTAGGAAGTATTTTTTCTATATTTTCTGAAGAATCTATGCAACATTGATAGGATTTCAATGTTTGATAGAATTTGGCAGTAAAACAAACTGTCAAGACATGGTGTTTTCTTTGAAGGAAGGTTTTGATAAATTTCTTTTTTTAAAAAAGATTTTATTTATTTGAAAGAGAGAGCGAGTGAGCATGAGCAGGGAAAAGGGGCAAAGGGAGAAGCAGACTCCCCGCTGAGTGGGGAGCCCAACATGGGGCTTGATCCCAGGACCCTGAGATCGTGACCTGAGCCGAACGCAACCATTTAATCCATCGAGCCACCCAGTTGCCCCAACAAATTTCTTTCTTCCTTTCTTTCTTTTTTTTTTTTTTTTCAGATTTTATTTATTTATTCTTGAGAGAGAGAGAGGCAGAGACACAGGCAGAGAGAGAAGCAAGCTCCATGCAGGGACCCCAATGTGGGACTCGATCCCAGGACTCCAGGATCACGCCCTGGGCTGAAGGCAGATGCTCAACCACTGAGCCACCCAGGCGTCCCCAAATTTCTTATTATAGTTATTCAGAACTGTATTTCATCTTGTTAAGAAATATGTTTCATTTTAATAATGTCAAATTTGTTGATACAGAGTTGTGCATAATGTTTCCGTATGTTGTTGGTATCTGTGGTATCTATAGTGAGGTCCCCTCTTCCATTCCTGATATTAGTAATTTGTGTTTTCTGTCATTAATCAGTTTTATAAATCTTTCCAAAGAATCCATATTTGGCTTTGTTCATGTACTCTTTTATCTGTTTTGTTTCACTGATTTCTGCTTTTTTTTTTTTTTTTTTAAGATTTTATTTATTTATTCATGAGAGACACAGAGAGAGAGAGAGAGGCCAAGACATAGGCAAAGGGAGAGAAGAA
Source organism: Canis lupus baileyi (assembly GCF_048164855.1). Lineage (NCBI taxonomy): Eukaryota > Metazoa > Chordata > Mammalia > Carnivora > Canidae > Canis > Canis lupus. The sequence continues at coordinate 61,373,102 of NC_132844.1, read as the reverse complement.
GCAGGCTCCATGCAGGAAGCCCAATGTGGGACTCGATCCTGGGACTCTGGAATCATGCCCTGAGCCAAAGGCAGACGCTCAACTGCTGAGCCACCCAGGCGTCCCTGATTTCTGCTCTTATCATTATTCTTTCTGCTTACTTTAGATTTAATGTGCTTATATTCTATTCTATCATCTATCAGTTATCCAGAAGTATGCTCTTTAATTTCCAAATACTTGAGGCTTTCCTAGATATTGTATCTTATTTCTAACACAAATATTCTAAAATACTTCAGTCTTGAAATTTATTAAGACTTGTTTTAGGGGCACCTGGGTGGCTCAGTGGTTGAGCCTCTGCCTTCAGCTCAGCTCGTGATCCTGGAGTCTCAGAATTGAGTCCCACATCGGGCTCCCTGCAGAGAGCCTGCTTCTCCCTCTGCCTATGTCTCTGCCTCTCTCTGTGTGTCTCTCATGAATAAAGAAACAGAATCTTAAAAAAAAAAAAAGACTTAATGATTCAGGACCTGCAGTCTTGAACATTCCATAAGCGCTTGAAAAAAGGTATATTCAAAAAAAAAAAAAAAAAAAAAAAGGGATCCCTGGGTGGCGCAGCGGTTTGGCGCCTGCCTTTGGCCCAGGGCGCGATCCTGGAGACCCGGGATCATATCCCACGTCGGGCTCCTGGTGCATGGAGCCTGCTTCTCCCTCTGCCTGTGTCTCTGCCTCTCTCTCTCTCTGTGTGACTATCGTAGATTAAAATAAATAGAAAAAAAAAAAAAAAAGAAAGAAAAAAGGTATATTCAGCAGTTTTTGTATATAGTCTATAAATGTCAGGACAAGGTGGTTGGTAGTGCCATTCAGGTCTTCTAAATGCTTATTTATTGATTTTTATGACTAGCTGTTTTATCAATTACTGAGAAAAGGGTATGAAAATATTCAGATGTAATTTTGGATTGATTTCTTCTAATCAGTTTACGTTTCAGTTATCTATAAGCTCTTTTATTAGCCACATATATAGATGTTTATAATCTCTATGACCTCCTGGTGTATTGACTCTTTTATCATTGTGAATTGTCAATGTCCTTTATTAATTCTGATAATATTCCTTGTCTTGGGTCTATTTTATCAGATGTTAATATTAAGCCATTCCTACCTACCATAACATATCCATTATATGTATATTTTTTTACTTCATTCTGTGGCCCTAGAATTTGCAGTATGTGTTTTTTTGTTTTTGTTTTTTTAAAGATTTTATTTATTTATTCATGATAGACTGAGAGAGAGAGAGAGAGGCAGGCTCCATGCAGGGAGCCTGATGTGGGACTCAATCCTGGGACCCTGGGGTCACGCCCTGGGCCAACGGCAGGTGCTTAAACCGCTGAGCCACCCAGGCTGCCCGCAGTATATGTTTACAATTAATCCAAGTTTACTTTGAGAAAGTTTTTCTTTCTCCTTCAATTTTGAAAGATCATTTTGTAGATAGAAAACTCTTAAGTTGACGGGTGGGGGGGTTGTTTGTTTTTAGTTTGTGGGGTTTTTCCTTCAACATTTAAAGTATGCTACTCTACTCTTCCTCTTGTTTGCATGGCTTCTGAGGAGAAATCCAGATATAATTCTTATCTTTGTTATTCTTGTAGGTAAGGTGTTTTTCTCTGGCTTCTTTATCTTTCATTTTCTGTAACCTGAAAATAATATGCCTAGGAATAGTCTTTTTGGCATTTATCTTACTTGATGTTCCCTGAGCTTTCTGGATCTGTAGTTTGGTGTCTGACATTAATTTAGGGAAATTCTCTGGGTGCCTGAGTGACTCAGTCAGTTAAGCATCTGCCTTCTACTCAGGTCATGATCCCGGGGTTTTGGATTGAGCCCCATGTCAGGCTCTCTGCTCAATGGAAAGCCTGCTTCTCCCTCTCCCTCTGCCTACCAACCACTGTTTGTGCTCTGTGTGTCAAATAAATAAAATCTTAAAAAAACATCTAGGGAAATTATCAGTCTGTTCCTTTCTCTTTTTTTCTGTTCTCTGGCATTCCTGTTACATATACATTATATCTTTTGTAGTTGTCTTACATTTCATGGATATTTTGTTCTGTTTTTCTTTCAGTCTTTTTTCTATTTGCTTTTCACATTGTTGAAATATCCTCAAGCTCAAGGATTTTTTGTTCAGCTATGTCCAGTCTGCTAATAAGCCCATCAAAGGCATTCTTCATTCTGTTACAATGTTTTGATCTCTAGCATTTCTTTTTGGTTCTTTCTTAAGATTTCCATCTCTGCTTACATTGCCCTTCTGTTCTTGCATGCTGTCTGCTATATCCATAAGGGCCCCTAACATTAATCATGGTCGTTTTAAATTTCAGGTCTGATAATTCCATCATTTCTGACATACCTGCGTCTGATTTTGATGCTTGCTTTATTTCTTCAAACTGTATTTTTTGCCTTTTAATATGTCTTACAGTTGTGTGTGGTTTTTTTGTTTTGTTTTTGGTAGCCAGGCATATGATATATCAGTTAGAAGGAACTCCATAGACTTTTAGTGATGTGATAGTAAGGTGTGGGAAAGGCAAAGCATTCTGTAGTCCTTTGATTTGATCTCAGTCTCCTAGTGAGCCTATGCTCTGGACTCTGAACTTATGTGCTTTTCATTGCCACCACTCTACCATCACCACCTGTCTTTATGTGGGACAAGATGGCTAGAGTGGGCTGGAAGTGGATATTTCTCTTTTCCAGGTCAGTTAGACTCTGGTAAAATCCAGCAGGTTAGGCTCTGACTATAGTTTCTTCTGAGGGCAGACTTCTTAAGAACAGAATGCCCTTGCATATTTCAGAATGGTTCCATTTTTTTTTCCCCACCCCTGGAAACATGAGAGGACTTTTCTCTGATGTTCATTGTAAGAACTTAGTAGAACTCCAGGGGAAAAAAAACTCACCAAAATGTTAGGTCCCTCTCTGTTTCCCCATGACTGGAGTTTTAATCTCTCAAACATTCACACTGAGCCTCCAACAATTTGTCAGGTGTAATTCAGGTTTCTAACCTCAGCATGACTAGCTGTTTTATCAATTACTGAGAAAAGGGTATGAAAATATTCAGATGTAATTTTGGATTGATTTCTTCTAGTTCTATCAGTTTATGTTTCAGTTATCTATTAGCTACATATATAGATGTTTATAATCTCTATGACCTCCTGGTATATTGACCCTTTTATCATTGTGAATTGTCAATGTCCTTTATTAATTCTGATAATTAATTTTATTAATTTTGGTTCCTGTAGAGGTTTGTGTTTGTGGGTTTCTGCTCTCTCAAGTTGTGTTTCTCTGTATTCATTTGTTGGTCTCTATAATTTCGGGGATAGCAGTTTGTCCTGTGACCTTACTTCTTTTGTACATCTAAGATGGGTTAATGGTTTTTCAGTTTGTTTAACTTTTTATTTGTTAGGACATTGTGGCAACCTCTAACCTTCTTACATGCTCACTGGATACTGGAAGTTTGCCCTCATTTTTTAGGGGTGTTTTCCTGAGTATAGAATTCTGGGTTGATACTTTCAAATGCTGAAAAGGAGAAAAAAAAGAAAGAAAGATTTTGTTTCATTATCTTCTGACATTTGTTGTTTCTGATGATGTCTGCTTTTATTAGCATACCTGTGTTGCTTTGTAACACATGTGCTTTGTTTTCTCTGCTGCCTTCAAGATTTTCACTTTATTGTTGGATTTCAGCAATGTGACTATGATATGCCTAGTTGTATGTTCTTTGTTTTTATCCTTATGGGGTTCCTTGAGTTTGTTGAATTGTAAGTTGATGTCTTTAACGAAATTTGGGAAGTTTAGGTTATTTTTCTTTTTTTTTTTTTTAAAGACTTAATTTATTTCTTCATGAGAGACAGAGAGAGAGAGAGGCAGAGACACAGGCAGAGGGAGAAGCAGGCTCCATGCAAGGAACACGACATGGGACTTGATCCTGGATCCCCAGGATCAGGCCCTGGGCCGAAGGCGGCGCTAAATCGCTGAGCTACCCGGGCTGCCCAGGTTATTACTTTTTCAAATATACTTTCTGCCTCATTTTCCTACTCCTGGAACTCCAGTTACACAGTAGTATAATTGAGGGACTAGTTAGTCTCATATAGTAGTAGCACATAAATACAACTTATAAGTAAAATTATGAATGTGTGTGTAATACAAATATATTTACATAGTGCATGCTCTAAACATTTTAATAAGGGATGTATGATCCGCGAGAGTTTGGAGATGACTGCTTTCACTAAAGCTGTAAAATCTGAGAGATCTGTGTGTGCTTTCACCAAACCAGCATACTTTAATATGGCAGTTAAGTACTGGTCCTGTAACTGTACACATTTGTTTTTTCTGTTAAATGATGGATTCTTAGAGAACAAGGATCTGGCTTTACTTTTCTTTATGATTATGTAAAGACTGGCTCTTAGGTTGATTTTTAGAAATCCAAAAATACTGTCTATAAGAGGCAAAGTAAAACTGAAAATCACTAAAAATAGGAATAGAACAGTGGAGAAAAAAAATACCAGCCAAAAGTATGATACAAAAGAAAGCTGGTATAGCAGTTTTCATCTCTGGGAAATGGAATTTATCTAGAAAATAATAAGGAACACAAAAAGATAACCAAATTTAAAAATGGACAAAGGATTTGAATAGACATTCTCCAAACATTTTGGTTGATTATGTTTGCGCAGCCTTATAATAGTACAAACTGCCAAGTTTGGACACATTTTTTTTTAATTAATAAGCCATTGTATTTATTTTTGTTTAACATAAGCCCAACACCCAATATGGGGCTTGAGCTCATGTCCTTGAGATCAAGAGTCACATGCTCTACTAACTGAGCCAGCCAGGTGCCCCTAGGGTGGACACTTTTAAAAAGATTAATTTTTATGTGTGAATTATATCTAAGTTTTTAAAAAGCAATCTGTATATTCGACATTAAAGGAAACCAGTTAATTCTTGAGACTCAGAGCCATGCAGATTGTTCTCCCACTATATTTAATAAAATAAGAAACAAAAACAGGTAAGTTAAATAAATTTTATGTTTGGAAACTACCATTGCTAATGTTAAGTAAAAGAATATTACTGAAATCACTAAGGAAGTTTATTTATTTATTTTTAAAGATTTATTTATTTATGATAGAGAGAGAGAGAGAGAGGCAGAGACACAGGAAGAGGGGAAGCAGGCTCCATGCCGGGAGCCTGATGTGGGACTCGATCCCGGGTCTCCAGGAAGTTTAGAAACAGAATGGAGGGATCCCTGGGTGGCGCAGCGGTTTGGCGCCTGCCTTTGGCCCAGGGCGCGATCCTGGAGACCCGGGATCGAGTCCCACGTCGGGCTCCCGGTGCATGGAGCCTGCTTCTCCCTCTGCCTGTGTCTCTGCCTCTCTCTCTCTCTCCTCCGTGACTATCATGAATAAATAAATAAAATCTTTAAAAAAAAAAAAAAAAAAGAAACAGAATGGAATAATAAAATCATTGTGTGTTGAAATTTTGGGGACATCGCTAAAGGAATATTTAATAGGAAGTATATACTTTTAAAACATCTGCCAAGAAAAAAAAGAAAGGTTAAAAATAATTTCTGTGGTGGAAACAAATGAAAATAAAATAGTCCAAAATCTTTGGGGTGTAGCAAAAGTGGTTATAAGAGGAAGTTTATAGCAATACAAGCCTACCTCATTGAAGCAAGAAAAATCTCAAACAACCTAACTTTACATCTAACGGAGCTGGAAAAAGAAGAAAAGAAAGTTGCCAAATCTAGCAAAAGGAGGAAAAATAACAAAAAGAGCAGAAATAAATGATATAGAAACTAAAAAACAAAAACAAAAACAGAAAAGATCAATGAAAGGTTCTTTGAAAATATTAAAGATAAAAGGACATGGTTTTTTGAAAATATTTTTTAAAAATTGATAAACTTGTAGCAAGACTCATTTAAAAAGAGAGAGGAAAGCCCCAAATAAAATCACTAGTAAAAGAAATAACTAACAAATACAAACAGTTGTTACAGAATATATATTTTTAAAGATTTTATTTATTCACAAGAGATACAGGGAGAGAGAGGCAGAGACACAAGGCAGAGGGAGAAGCAGGCTCCATGAAGGGAGCCCAATGTGGGACTCGATCCCGGGTCTCCAGGATCACGCCCTGGGCTGAAGGCAGTGCTAAACCGCTAAGCCACTGGGGCTGCCCAGTTGTTACAGAATATTTTGAAAACCTTTATGCCAACAAATTGGACAACTTAGAAGGAATGGATAAATTCCTAGAAACATACAACCTACCAAAACTAAAACAGGAAGAAATAGAAAATCTGAGCAGATTACCAGCAATGAAAATGAATTAGTGATTTAAAAACTCCCAACAAACAAAAGTCCAGGACCAGAAGGTTTCACAGGTGAATTCTACCACACATTTAAGGAAGAGTTAATGCCTGTTTTTCTCAAACTATTCCAAAAAATACAAGAGAAAGGAAAACTTCCAAATTCATTCTGTAAGGCTAGTATACCAAAACCAGATAAAGATACCACAAAACAAACAAACAAACAAACTACAGGCTATATCTCTCAGGAATATATATGCAAAAATCCATGACAAAATATCAGCAAACCAAATCCAGCAATACATTTTAAAAAATTATACACCACTATCAAGTGGGATTTATTCCCAGGATGCAAGGATGGTTTGATTGTCACAAAACAATCAAGATAATATGTCACATCAATAAAAGAAAGGATAAAAACCATATAATCATTTCTGTAGATGTAGCAAAAGCATTTGACAAAGTACAGCATCATTCATGATAAAGATCCTCTGCAGAGTGGGCCTAAAGGGAACGTATCACAGCATAATAAAGGACTTATACAAAAAACACATAGCCAATGTCATACATGTGATGAAAAACTGAGAACTTTTCCCCTGAGGTCAGGACAAGACAAGGATGTCTACTCTTGGCACTTTTATTCAACATAGTACTGGAAATCCTAGCCACGGCAATTAGAAAACATAAATAAAGGCATCCAAACTAGTAAAATTCTCAGTTTGTAGGTGATATAATACTATATATAGAAAGCCCTAAAGACATCACCAAAAAGCTACTAGAATTGATAGAACAGATTCAGTATGGTCATAAGTTACAAAATCAATGAACAGAAATCTGTTGCATTCCTAATACTAATAATGAAACAGCAGAAAGTGGATTAAGAAAGCTATCCCATTTATAGTTGTACCAAAAAGAATAAAATACCTAGGAATAAACTTAACCAAAGATGTAAAAGACCTACACTCTAAAAACTTATACAACATTGATGAAAGAAATTCAAGACAATGGAAAGATAGTCCATGGAATGTGCATGGGTTGTAAGAATAAGTATTGTTAAATTATCTGTAGTATCCAAAGCATCTATAGTCTTAATGCAATCCCTACCAAATACAAACTGCATTTTTCACAGAACTAAAACAGTCCTAAAACCTGTGTGGAACCACAAAAGACCTTGAATAGCCATAACAATCTTGAAAAAGGAAAACCAAAAATGGAAATAGCAGCATTCCAGATTACAAGTTATATTACAAAGTGGTGGTATTTTTTTAAATTTATTTATTTGAGAGAGGGAGAGAGAACGTGTGCATGTATGAGCAGAGGGAGAGAAATCCTCAAGTAGACTACCCATTGAGTGTAGAACCCAGTGCAAGTCTTGATCCCAAGACTCTGAGATCAAGACCTGAGCTAAAAATCAAGAGTTGGACATTCAACTGACTCAGCCATCCAGGGATCCCAAAGTGGTAGTAAATAAAACAGTATGGTACTAACATAGAAAGAGACACACAGATTAATGGAACAGAATAGAAAACCCAGAAATAAACCCACAATTATATGGTCAATTAATCTTCAACAAAAGAGGAATGAATATACATGGGAAAAGACAGTCTTTTCAACAAATGGTATCGGAAAAACCAGCCACATGTGAAAGAATGAAAATAGACCACTTTCTTTCATCACACACAAAAATAAATTGAAGATAGATTAAACACCTACATTTGAGACCTGAAACCACAAAAATTCCTGAAGAGAGCACAGGCAGCCGTGCTGACATCAGCCGCGGCAGTATTTTTCTAGATATGTCTCCTAAGGCAAGAGAAATAAAAGCAAAAATAAACTATTGGAATTTCATCAAAATAAGCTGCACAACGAAGGAAACAATCCACAAAACTAAAAGGCAACCTACTGGTTGGGAGAACTTATTTGCAAATGACATATCTGATAAAGAGTTAGTATCTGAAATATATAAAGAACTCATGTAACTCAATACCCAAAATATAAGTAATATAGTTTAAAAATGAGTAGAAGTCATGAACAGACGTTTCTCCAAAGAAGACATGTAAATGGCTGACAGAAGGATGCTCAACATCATTCATCAGGAAATTACAAATCAAAACTATAATAAGATACCATCTCACACCTGTGAGAATGGCTAAAATCAAAACAAGAAACAACCAAGTGTTGACAAGGATGTGGAGAAAAAGCAACTCTCATGGGCTGTTGGTAGGAATGCAAATTGGTGCAGCCACTATGGAAAACCGTATGGAGTTCCTCAAAACCTTAAGTAGAACTCCCCAATGATTCAGTAAATACATTATTGGGTATTTACCCCCCAAATAACAAAAACTTAAAGGATACATACACCTCTGAGTTTACTGCAGCATTATTCACAATAGCCAAATTATGGAAGCACCCCAGGTATTCATCAATAGATGAATGGGTAAAGGAGATGTGGTTTATTATACAGTGGAATATTCTGCCATAAAAATGAAATTCTGCTATTTGCAACAACGTGATTAAAGCTAGAGAGTATAATGCTACGACCAATAAGTCAGTCAAAGACAGATACCAGTGACACCTGGGTGGCTCAGTCAGTTAAGCATCTGCTTTCAGCTTAGGTCATCAAGTCCCACATCAGGCTCTGTGCTCAGTGGGGAGTCTGCTTCTCCCTTTGCCCCTCACCTCACTCGTGTCTCACTTTCTCTCTCTCAATAAAAAAAAAAGATGCCTTATGATATACTAATGTAGAATTTAAGAAACAAAGCAAATGAGCAAGGAGAAAAGAGACAAGAAACAGACTCAACTATAGAGAAAAAATTATGGTTACCAGAGGGGAGGTTGGTGGGAGATGGGGGAAATAGGAGGTAAGGATTAAAGAATACATTTATCACAATGAAAAAAATATTTTAAAATAGCTGTACATACATACATTTCCTGGTTTTGTCTGCTGAAAGGACCTAGAAACTGCAACTCCTGTAGCAGAGAGCACACCTAGTACCTAGATACTGGTTTCTAAATACCAGTGTCCAATAAAAGGAATCAGAACTTCATGGTGAAATGACTGATTCCAGGGCTGGGACAGAGAAACTACAAAGTAAGTTTCAAACATCTTGTGTTGCTCCCTCTCCCCAAGAAAAGGAAGGGGCATGTTGAAAGGGCACAGGAGCCAACTTGAAAGAGCTTCCAGTGGCCACAGGTGAAACAGTTTGAACAATAAAATAATGATTGGATTAAATTCTAACCCATAAAATAAAATATTCATGAGTCCACACTGATGTATTTGAATAAATGAGAGAGAAGGGATGTTTTCATAGTTTTCCCAACTGAAAAATTCCACTTAATAAATCAGACAGGAGGGGCAGCCCTGGTGGCTCAGTGGTTTAGCGCCGCTTTTAGCCCAGGGCGTGATCCTGGAGACCCAGGATCGAGTCCCATGTCAAGCTCCCTGCATGGAGCCTGCTTCTCCCTCTGCCTGTGTCTCTGCCTGTCTCTCTATGTGTGTGTCTCTCATGAATAAATAAATAAAATCTTTAAAAATAAAAAATAAAATAAATCAGACAGGAATGCAGGATATGGAAAGTTACCATTAGGCAAATAACACAGTGGTAACTGTAGACAAGATCCATCGGTAGATGCTAAAACTAGTAGATGACTGAGAAATAGGAGGATATTTGAATAGTCTCAAATATTTCCCCAAATATATTTAATTATAAAAGGTACAAGAGCATATTTATAGTGTAGGAGTCTGGTAGATACCATCTTAACAAAGTAAAATTATTGTCACCAGTACTCTGGCATATCTGATCAGCATCATGTTCCCCCTGTTATGATGTATTGAGGGCAGAGCATCACTTCTGTAGTATTCTTTCTTACCAAAAATGTATAACTCAGTCTAATCATGAGCATGTCAAAAAAAACCCAAATTGTGGGACCTCTACAAAATGAGTAACCAGTACTCTTCAAAAAGTTGTGGTCACAAAATTTAAGAAAAGACTGAGGAACTGTTAGAATTTGGAGGAGACTTTGAAGACGTGATGTCTAATGTAATGTGGGATCTTGCATCCTGAAAGAGAAAAAGGAACCATAGTGGGAAAATTGACGACTTTTGAATAAGGGCTGTAGTTAATAAATTGTGCTGATATTAATTTCCTTGTATTATTGTTAACATGAAGAAAAGTTTGATTAGGGTATAAAGGAACTCTCTACTATTTTTGCCTCTTTCCTAGGAGTAAAATTATTTCAAAGATAAAAAAAATAAACAAGGTAAACATTCAGCCCAGTAGGTTAGATGAAGAACACTTGAGCACACTCAAAGGAGAAAGAAATTAAAGATCAGAAAATAAAAGTAAAAAGCTGAGATATACTGACTCTTTGGAATTTTTTTGCAAGACTGAATAAGGAAAAGAACATGCAGATACATAAAATTCAAAATGAAAATTGAGAAACACACTGCATTCCTTTTGATGATACCATGTCTTGCAAAGCTAGGTCATCAGCATTGTTGTGATTGAAAAGCAGATATTTTATGGAATAAGCAGTGAAGGTAGCAGTATCCAATTTGATTCTAAGTGTTAAAAAATGGTTAGGTGTTCAAAGGTCCTGAGTTGTTTGAGTCTATCTAATAAACAGAATAATTGTTTCTTTTAGTCTAGAGGTACCCTAAAAAAAAAAAAAAAAACTATGGAGATGCTAAAACTTTGGCAGCCTTTGAAATATGAGTATTATGAACAACTAAAAAAATTCACAAACTTAGGTGAAATGGATAAATTTATAGAAAAGTGCTAGGTAGCTTGAATACAGTATGGAAAACAGTACAGTACTGGAATGGTAATTAAAGATCTTCCCTTCCACAAATCCCATACCTGGATGACTATAGGTGAGTTCAACCAAATTTCTTTTTTTTTTTTTTTTTTTTTTTTAGGTCAACCAAATTTCAAAGGAAAATTAATTCCTCTTTTACACAATTTACTATAGAAAATGGAAAAAATTGGGATGCCTGGGTGACTCAGTGATTGAGCATCTGCCTTTGGTTCAGATCGTGATCCTGGGGTCCTGGGATTGAGTCCCACATCGGACTCCCATTAGGGACCCTGCTTCTCCCTCTGCCTATGTCTCTGCCTCTCTCTGTGTGTCTCTCATGAATAAATAAATAAAATCTTAAAAAAAAAAAAAAAAAGAAACTGGACAACCCTGGTGGCTTAGCGGTTTAGCGCCACTTGCAGCCCGGGGTGTGATCCTGGAGACTCAGGATCGAGTCCCACGTCAGGCTTCCGGTGCATGGAGCCTGCTTCTCCCTCTGCCTGTGTCTCTGCCTCTCTCTCTCTCTCTCTCCCTGTGTCTCTATAAATAAATAAAATTTTAAAATCTTTAAAAAAAAAAGAAACTGCTATAACTCTTTATGAGGCTAATATAATCTTTTTTTTTTTAAGATTTTATTTATTTATTCATAGAGACACAGAGAGAGAGAGAGAGAGGCAGAGACACAGGCAGAGGAAGAAGCAGGCTCCATGCAGGGAGCCCAACGTGGGACTCTATCCAGGGTCTCCAGGATCACGCTCCGGGCAGCAGATGGCGCTAAACTGCTGCGCCACTGGGGCTGCCCTAATCTTGTTTTTAATCCCTGATAAATTTAAGAGATTCTAGAGCCATTTCTTTTATTAATAATAGCTGAAAGAATCCTAAATAAAATATTAGCTGTCTGAATCCAAGGATATACTAAAAGTGATGCATCATAATCAAATGGAGCTTAGTTGAGGAATCTAAATAGTTCATCTTTAAAACAATTATTAAAAATAAATAAATAAATAAAACAATTATTACTGTAATTCACCATTTTAATAGAGAAGAAAACTATGTTTTTCTGAGTTGATTCTGGAAAGCATTTTATAAATTTCAACAATTGTTTATGATATAAATTCTTAGCAGACTACTGAATATTTGGGTGTTAGATTTTTAAAAACTTTGTTATGGACATCTTCAAACATTAAAAATAGGGTGAAGGGTATAAAAGATCTGACATGTACTCATTGCTCAGCTTCAGCAATTAGCAATATATGGCAACGCTATTTTTTTAAGTTTTTTTAAAATATATATTTCTTAAGATTTTATTTATTTATTCATGAGAGACACAGAGAGAGAGGTAGAGACACAGGCAGAGGGAGAGCAGGCTCCATGCAGGGTGCCTGACTTGGGACTGGATCCTGGGACTCCAGGATCAGGCCCTGGGCCAAAGGCGGCACTAAACCACTGAGCCATCCAGGCTGCCCTATGGCAATTCTTTTTATGTATACTCATACACATACACACTTTTTTTCTTGCCCTGCCAGATTACTTTTCTTAAGAGCGATAGCTGGGGGTGACAGAGGGGGAGAAGAGAAAATCTTAAGCAGGCTCCATGCCCTCTACAGGTCCTAACACAAAGGGTCAGGGGCTCAATCTCATGATCCTGAGATCATGACCTCAACCAAAATCGAGTCTGATGCTTAGCCAAGTGAGCCACCCAAGTGCCCATCAGGTTATTTTAAAGCAAATTCCAAGGGATCTCTGGGTGGCTCAGCGGTTTCGCGCCTCCCTTTGGCCTAGGGCATGATCCTGAAGTCCCGGGATCGAGTCCCGCGTCGGGCTCCCGGCATGGAGCCTGCTTCTCCCTCTGCCTGTGTCTCTGCCTCTCTCTCTCTCTCTGTCTATCACAAATAAATAAAAATAAATCTTTAAAAAAAAATAAAGCAAATTCTAGGCAGTATGCCTTTTTACTCATAATACAGCTTTTTTCCCCCTCTACAACCATTAACATCCTAAAAAAATAACACTAATTCCTTAACATTATCTAATATCTAGCCTGAATGGAATTGTACTGATTGACTCATACATGTGAATTCAAAGTCCACACATTGCATTTGGCTGTTATTCCTCATTTTTTCTTTTAATCTATAATAGCTCCTCTCCCTCTTTTTTTTTTTTTCTTCTTTTTTCCATTTATATTGCTAAGAAACCAGATCATTTGTCCTGTGGAATTTTCCACAGTCTGGATTTGTTTACTGTGTCCCCATGGTGTTGCTTAACATGTTTCTCCCTGTGTTTCTTCTAAACAGGTAGTTAGGTATAATTGAATTATTATGTTTATACTTTATAAATATTGATGTGTAACTTCTTAATTCTTCATGTCAGGAAGCCCATGATGCTTCTCTGTTTTTTTGTTTGTTTGTTAAGATGATCAGTGGGTTTAGGTACCATGCAGATGCAACCATTAAAAAGGTCTTCATTAACCTTTTTATCCAGTATTTTAGCAGTCACCGATGCTTGTTGATCATTATTTTATTAGGAGGTAGCAAAATATTCTAACTGATCATTTCTTTCTTTATTAGCTTGTCTTTTATAAAAGAAACACAGTCCCTCCTCAGTCCTTTGATTAGCTTGAGGTGCAGTTTATATAGGAAAGGCACGATATTATGCTTAATTTTTTTTTCTAGAAAAACACTTTATCAGTAAACCTGTGAATATAATACTAATGGAGAACTTTTAGATATGTTTTTCTTTAATATCTAAAACAAGGTGGGGATGCCTACTCTTGCTGCTGTTTAATATATCACTGGAGGTCCTTGTCAACAGTATAAAGGAAGAAAAATAAAAAGGTGTAAATATGGTAAGGAAAGAGATAAAATTGTCATTACATGCAGACTATGTATTCATTTACCTGGGAAGAAAAATAATTCAACAAACTATTAGAACTGCCTTGGTTAATCAAAGATACTAAAAATCAATGTTATTTCTTTTCATCATCCTTAGGCAACTAGATAAAGATTTTTTTTAAATATGTATCATTTAAAATAAAATCTAGGGAGTACATCTTTATTAATCTAATCAAGAATATAAAGGATTCATATGAAGAAGACTTTATAACTTCAGTAGAAGACTTAAGAAATAATCATGGACATGATAATTTACTCTTATGACAATGTTCCTACTCCTGAAATTTATCAATAAATTCTAAGTAATCTCTGTCAAAATTTCAGCTGGATATTTTTTAGAGACTCTGTACACTTATCCTAAGTGATGTGTGGACGAATAAAGAAGAGTTTGTGAATAGCTTAGTCAACATTTTTTAAAAAGAGAATAAAAGGGAACTTAACCTGCCAGATATTAAGATATACTACAAAGCCATAGTAACATAGTGTGGTATGGTGTAAGAACAAATAGATCACTCACACATATTAGACAGCTTAGACCCAAGGAGATGTAGGAACTTAATATTTTACAAAGATGATACCACAACCAGTAGATAAAAGTTAGATCATTTAGTAGATGGTGTTGGAAAAAAATAGTTCAGTGTATATTTGAGAAACAAAACTATATTTTACTATATTCTACATCATATACAACTATATTCTACTCCACCTAAATGTGGAAGATAAAACCAGAAGATTAATAGAAGAAAGTGAAGAGTATTTTTGTGACCTGATTTTGGGGAAAGAACTTCTTAAAACCTTAAAATACAAACCAATTGCGTGTGTGTTTGTGTGAATTTAATTGCATCAAAATAGGCAGTTCTATTTAACAAAGGACCCCAAACATAAAATTAATATACAGGTGACAAATGGGAGACAATATTTGCAATGTTTAATATTGCAAAGTGATTATATCCACTAGATTAGATTGTGCAAATAAGATAAAGCAATCCTAGCAGGAAAATGGGCAAAGACAATTTATAGAAGAGGAAACCCAAAAGCAATAAGCATATGAAGAGTTGAATAAACATATTAGCAATCAGAGACATGCAAATTAAAATAATAAGATATCATTTCAAATATGTTAGCCTTGCACATATTAGAAAACTAGATAGGGGCGCCTGGGTGGCTCAGTGGTTGAGCGTCTGCCTTGGGCTCAGGTTGTGATCCTGGGGTCCTGGCATTGAGTCCCGCATCAGGCTCCCTGTGGGAGCCTGCTTCTCCTTCTGCCTATGTCTCTGACACTCTGTCTCTCTCATGAATAAATAAATAAAATCTTAAAAAAAAAATAGGTAAAACCAAATGCAATGAAAATGCTGAGCTATACAAACCCTCATAAACTGGTGGGGGATATGTAGCCCCTCTGGACAGTAGCATGGCATTCAGATTGAGAAGTTGACATGTATATGACCCAACAATTCTGCTCTTCAGTTTATATGTCAAAGAAAGTCTCAGACACATCTGTAAGAGAACATTTACACTGTGTTTATTACAGCATTATATAGGTAGAAAGGCATTGGAGATAATTCAGGTGTCCAGTGCAGGGAGAAGAGAGAAAATATTTTGGATACATGCCATAGCATATTACATAGCGATTAGAAGCAAATCAGATGTATACATACAAAATGAATGGATTATGTTACAGAAGTGAAAAAGTAACAAAATGTAATATATGACACAGTAAGATTTACATTCATTAAAAATACATGCACTCAAAAACATTTTGTAAGAACATACCTAGATGGCATGCAGGAATAAGCACAGAAGAATAGTTGCTTATGAGGTTACAGTAACTAAGATAAGTGGAAATTTAAAGATTTTTGTAACTCACCATTTCATTTCATGGAAGTATAGGAATTCTCTTGTTTAAGATATGATCTGTAAATGTATCGAATTGGCATTATGATGAAAGTAAATGAAACAACTGAAATCAAATGAAAATGTGATTTCCGCAAATCTAGTATAAGATATACACATCCAGTGGTATGAGAAGCAGGTTCTTTTTTTTGGGGGTGGGGGAGAGGAGCAGGTTCTTAAGCTGACTTCATTGCTCAAAGATCTGACAGATCTTTGGGAATATTATTTCCTTTCTTCTCACACCAAGGCAGTTCACTGTTCTGGCTCTTCTTGGATGTATTCCGGGTGAAATATTATGTTGTGAAATACACAGTTATTTTCTGACACTCTGATTTTTTTTTTCTTTAACTTTACAGAGACTGTGCAGTTGATCCAACTTGTGTTTTATGCATGGAGTGCTTTTTGGGAAGTATTCACAGAGACCATCGATATAGGGTTAGTAATGTCCAGATAATAATCATACCCACTATTAAATTTTATGTTAGATATATTTTCTGCCTTTTTTAAATTCCAGGATTTAACACTAAAATGGAGGATAGTGGTTTAAGAAATGTGTTATTTAAACACTTAAACAAAAAAATAATAAAATAAAAAATAAAATAAAATAAAAAAATAAACACTTAAACATATGTTACCAGCAGGGTAGGAATAAATCATGAATCCAGACTTCTTGAACACATGGTTTAGGAAAGACCTCACAGATACCAGTTCCTGCATGTTGGTTTTCAACTAGTTTGTTACTTCCTTATGTTTATTATTTCAGTAATTCTAGGTTTATGCAAAAGGTTATCAAAAATTAGAGGAAAAGGTGAGAGATAAAAGTGGGAGGGAGATTCTGAAGGGAAGGACGCGGAAAAAAAGAGTAAGGAAAAGTGTCAGGATTATACATTTAAGAAATAACTCAGTTGGTCATCTTCTACAGAAGATTTGTCATTTCTTAATATTAAAGAAACATCTACATAGTAGGAGAGGGATCAACCCCAGAATATGAGACCCACCAATTTTATTATTTTTCTACTACTATAATGCAGTCCGTACTTTTCCAAGAATCAGGTATATTTACTTTTAAATCAAGGATACAAAGGTGGATTATTGTCCTGGTTGGTTCTTCTACTGGAAATTGAAGAAAAAGCCTTGAACATTCAAAAGTTAGGGAAATGTTAGTACCTGGAACTTTGCACCCTAATCTCAAATGAAATCATAGGGAAATTTCAATCTTATTATTAATTTAGGAGGCCTGTTGGCTCAGGACTTTCCTCCTGTTTTTCTTCATTCTACTCGAGTATTGATGATAATGAACTAAAACAGCTACAAAATTGGACCCCTTTGATTTTTGTATGTTCCCTTTATTTTCATAAATCAGTAAAAGAATCCTGGTTTCCTTTAAGCTGCTCTACCTGTCTTAGGTAACCATAAGAAGCACAAAAGTTGTAGGGTTATCATTTTCCAAATGGCTGCCTGCCCATGTTTGTTGACCTATATCCTTGCAGCCCTTGGGAATAACTGTCATTTGTAGGTTTACATTAGTTATATTTTGATATCTAACATACAAATAACTTTTGGGGAGCAGAATGTATAGGGTTCATTCTAAAATTTGCATCAAATACACACTGCTAAACACTCTTTCACAGTATTTTTTTTAAAGCAGAATTTCCAATAATTAAATAAGTTCTGTCTTGCCAGCTTCCTTGAGTCATTGCCATATCTTAATGTATGAATAATTCATGAATCCTGCAGGTGGTGAAAACTTTTTCTCACCTGACAGTCTTACATTTATATTTCCTGAGCTTCTTTCCTTGTCAAAGAATGCTATTTAGGGGATGTTAGAAAAGAAAAACAAACTATTTCTGTAGTTTCTGTTGGTCACTTTCTCTAATGTAGATGTAGCACTCTCATTAGACTCTCCTGGGGGAAAGCAGCTATAGGAATCTTTATAACAAATCTGTTATATTACATTAGAGTGCTATAACCTGGTGGCATTGATATCAACATTATACCAAAACTCAGCAGGGAAACCCTCATGATTTTCCTAATAAGGAAGTCATATGTCATATAAGTGGACACATTTTACCTCTTTAAAATAACTGTAGTTTATTAGACATTACAAAGTAGCTTATTTCAAAATTGTTTAAATTAGCTTAGGCTTATTTAAGCTTTGAAACATTGAGAGGTTTGGCATTTATATAATTTTACTCCTCCAAAGAAATTAAACACTTTAGCAATGTTATTTCCTGAGCACTTGATATTCTTATTTATAATCTTATAGCCCTCAGTAAATACTTATTGACAAGATACTTTACAATTTTTTTTCAAGATGACAACATCAGGAGGTGGAGGTTTCTGTGACTGTGGTGATACTGAAGCTTGGAAAGAGGGTCCTTACTGTCAAAAACATGAACTTAACACTTCTGAAATTGAGGAAGAAGAGGTAAAGACATTTTCACAAAGTTGTTTTTAAGGAAATACTGTTTTAACCATGAGTTTGAAACACTTTCAGATATAGGAATTAGGTTATGAGAAATGGATAAGCAAAATATTTGTCACTATTACCAGTGACCAAATCTGCTTTGAAAGTTTTTTTGCATTTTATAGATGCCATACCATTGTTGGTAGTACTCACTTGAAATTCTGCAGGTTTAATTTAATTTGGATTTATTATTTGAAGTTTTAGTCCTCGTTTATCTTTGAAGGATTATTTTTACTATTTGTAGCAATTAGTTAACTTGGTTGGCTTTTGTGTATTTGTGTTGTGACTAAGATTTTGTGAGCCTAGATACTGCTCTGTAAGTATACGGTAGCCAATCCTAATCACCATCTGGCATAGCAGTGTCATTGATATGTGATAGGACCAAGTATAAAGACAGTAGCTCAGTACAAATTCTAGTTACTCCAGCTGTAACTATGTGCTTTTTTAAATTGTTGATTTTGCATTTCTCTAAATGATATTTAAATGATGTAGTAGACTCAATAAATATGTAAATCTCTGCTACTGTTTCTGACAATTTGATGTTTAAGATCCTTATTTCAGATTTTATTTTTATTTTATTTTTTTTATTTTTTTATTTTTTTAAAGATTTTATTTATTCATTCATGAGAGAGAGACAGAGAGAGACAGGCAGAGACACAGGCAGAGGGAGAAGCAGGCTCCACGCAGGGAGCCCGATGTGGGACTCGATCTTGGGTCTCCAGGATCACACCCCAGGCTGAAGGCAGCACTAAACCGCTGAGCCACTGGGGCTGCCCAGATTTTATTTTTAAATAGCAGAGAGGTAGGTGCATTCAAAGTACTTATGCATTGTTAGTAGGTCTAATATAGATTTGGGACAAGTGAACATTAATAGTACTTCCTGGTACACAACCTTGCAGGTCTCGAATATTTGACCAAGACTTTATGGTGTAGGACAGTTCTTTTAGACTGTGTTCCACTGTGTTTAGGACAGTTTAAAATTTTTGTGAAATGATTGAGTACTATGGAAAACATATCTTGTGTTTCATTTGCTTTGTGTAAGTATTTTAGGATTTGCAGCAGATAAATGCCCAGTAATTAGGGTTTCAGTTTTCTCCTCTTCTTCTATTGGAGGAGCTCTGTTCTTCTCTCTTTTATTTATTGTATTGGAGTTCTGTTTGTAAAAATACAAAATAAGACAAGGATATACTTGACAAAAAGAGCTGTGTTTTTCTCTCCCTCTCTCTCTCTCTCTCTCACTAATAAATAAATTTTTAAGATCTTTAAACAAAAAAAAAAGGGGGCAGCCTGAGTGGCCCAACGGTTTAACACCGCCTTCAGCCCAGGGCCTGATCCTGGAGATCCGGGATCGAGTCCCGCATCGGGCTCCCCGCATGGAGCCTGTTTCTCCCTCTGCCTATGTCTCTGCCGCTCTCGCTCGCTCTCTCTCTCATTAATAAATAAATAAAAATCTTTAAAAAAAAAAAAGATCTGTGTTTTTTAAAAAATTAAAAACTGGTGTAAAATGGGAGAAAACATTTGCAAATCACATACGGTAGTACCACCTTATCCATGGAAGATGTGTTCCAAGACCCCCTATTGTTGCCTGAAATCATGGATGGTACCCAACTCTACATATACTGTTGTTTTTTTGTTTTTTTTTACATGCATACTTATAAAATTTAATTTATAAATTAGGCACAGCAAGAAATGAACAATAACTGGTAATAAAATAGGACAATTATAACAACATATTATAATAAAATTTAGGTGAATGTGCACTCACTTATTTGTTCTCATATTGTACTGAGATGATAAAATACCTACTTTGATGAGATGAAGTGAGGTGAATGCCATAGGCATTGTGACATAATGTTAGGCTACTGTTGATCTTTTGAGCATACATCAGAAGAAGGACTGTCAGCTTCCAGTCTGCAATTGCCCTGGATGTGACTGAAGCAGTGGATAAGGGGGGACTTAACATATCTGACAAGGGCCTAGGATCCAGAATATGTGTCTTACAACTCAACAACAATGCCACAAACAACGCTATTAAAAAACAAGTCAACAACAATGCCACAAACAAGAGGACTTGAATAGACATAATATCTCCAAAGAAGATATAATACAAAGACCAACAAACATGAAAACATGTTCAGCAATATTGAAACCACTTTTACACCCACTAAAATGGCTATAATCAGAAAGAAGGAATGTGTGTGTTGATGAGGATATAGAAAAATTGGAGCCCTTGTACATTGCTAAATGAGATGCAAAATGATTCAGTGCTATGGAACAATTTGACTATTTCTACAAAAATTAAACGTAGAATTGCCATATGAGCCTGTAATTTCACTCTTAGGTATATACCCAAAAGATCTGAAAACAAGTAATCAAATAAGTATCAGCCATAATGGCTATCAGTGGATGAATAGATAAATGAATTGTGGTATATAGATACAATGTAGTGTTACTCAGACATAAAAAGGAATGAAATACTGATACATGGAACAACTTGGATGGACCTATAAAGCATGCTAAGTAAAAGAAGCCAGACATAAAAGATCACATTTTGTATAATTCCATTTATATAAAATACCCAGAATAGGTAATAGTATGCAGAGCGCATACTAGTGATTGCTAAGGGCGGGGGGAAGGGAGAATGGGGAGAAACTGCTTAATAGTTAAGGGGTTTTACTTTAAAATAATAGAAATGTTTTGGAATTGTATAGAGGTAATAGTGATACAACATTATGAATGTACCAGATACCACCAAGTAGTTTATTTTAAAATGGTTTAGTTTATGTTTTGTGAATTTCACCTCAATAAATTATTTGAAAAGAAAAACCTTAGGACTTTGTTATCTTTTTATCTTCGTTTTAGAGTAGACTTAAGTAATTTTCTAAGAAAATTTGCTTGTAGTGATTCTGTTGACTTTATTCTTGTACATTAGTGGGGTAGCTATCAAAGAGAGCGTGCTTGAGTTAATTTCCTGAATTTTAGAAAGAGGTTAGCAAGATCACCTGCCTGAGTGAAATTATATGGTCCTACCTGGAGAGTGCATACTGCAGCAGCTTAACAGAAAACAAAACCTCCAGACTGCCATATAATTCCCGTTTAAGAACTCAGTTAAGAGAAATGAAGTCCTCAAGGATAAGAATGTAAGAGAAGCTATTTTTAAAATAGCACTATACTTAGCCTTCCTGGCCCCTACTCACTAAATTTGTACATATACCTAGGTTTTTTATATTTTATGATTGAAATGGAAGAAAGTTGTATAATATTTGCAATGTACTTTTTTTTAGAATTATTTTTATTGAATGTAATTTTTTTTGTTTTACATCTGTGCTGCATCTTAAGAAAAAGTTGAGAAAAACTTCATAATATAATTCTGTAGGGATAATGTTTAGCAGTTCCATAGGTCTTCTCAACTCTTGGCATTTAGGATGGAACTTTTTTTTTATTGTATAGGCCAGGAATCAGCAAACTGTGGCCCCCTAGGCCAGATCTTCAACTTGTTACTGGCACCACCATAAGCTAAAAATGGTTGTTTTTATATTTTTAAATACTTGGAAAAAAATCAATAGAATGGTATCTGTGGCATGTGAAAATGAAAGGAAATTCAAATTTTGGTGTCTATAAACAAAATTTTATTGTAACACAGCTATGCTTAGTTGTGTTACTGTCCAAAATTGCTTTTCTACTACAACAGCAAAATTGAATAGCTACAACAAAGACCCTATGTGGTCTACAAAAACTAAAAGACTTAGTATCTGACTCTTCACAGAAAGAGTTGGATGACCCCAGGTATTTACTCTCAGAAGCATTGTGTTTATTATACCTACTTCCCACTCACTAAATGGTAATAGCATCTCCCATCATTGTGACAACAGTAAGTACCCAGCCAATGTTTCCAAATCGGCCCTTTGGGCTGGAGTGTCCTCTTTCATAATCTTCATAGGAACTATAAGAAATTTTCTCTTAGGTCTCTGCCTTAGGAAATGTTACGTTTCTCTTGGTATGAGTCTGGTAACAAATTGTGTTTCCTTTTGTTGGAGCTTCTGGAAAACAGAGTCAAATGTTTAGAAACAGTGCCTGTCTTTAAAATAAACAGATATTATCTTGATTTCACTTTATCTTCCTACCTTTATTCTGGTTTTGCCCACTTTGTACATCTATTTTTAATACTCATTATATTGGATATATTCTTAAGTTGCTATAAATCCATTTTGGAATGAAATTTAATTTAGTAACAAATGTACTGAATGAACAACCTCAGTGAAGACTTTTTTTTAATCTGAAATTTTCATTTAATGCTGTTTTCATCTCGAATGCAGATTTTTGATCATTAATAGCTAAGTATTATGCTAAGTACTATATTTTGTTTACTTCATTTAATTCTCAGAACAGCCTTATAAGGTAAATACTGCTATTATGAATATTTTGTAGCTGCAGAAGCTTGAGTTTTAGAGAGATTAAAAAACTTCCCAAAGTGTCCTCCTTGCCCATAGTGTCTTAATGGTCCAGTAATGGAACTCTTTAACAGTACATTGCACTAATTTTATTTTTTTCTCCAAATTTTCATCTAACATACAGTGTAATATTAGCTTCAAGTGTAGATTTTAGTGATTCATCACTTACATACAACACCCATTACTCATCACAAAAAGTTCACCCCTTAATCCCTGTCACCTACTTATCCCATCCCCTCACCCACTTCCCCTCCAGTAACCATCAGTTTGTTCTGCATTTAAGAGTCCATTTCTTGGTTTGCCACTTTTCCCCCTGTATTTCTTTGTTTCTTAAATGCCACAGATGAGGGCAGCCTGGGTGGCTCAGCAGTTTAGCACCACATTTGGCCCAGGACATGATCCTGGAGTCTTGGGATCAAATCCCATGTCGGGCTCCCTGCATGGAGCCTGCTTTTCCCTCTGCTTGTGTCTCTACCCTCTCTCTCTCTCTCTTCCCTCTCTCTCTCTGTTTCTCATGAATAAATAAAATCTTTAAAAAAAAATTCCACAGATGAGTGAAATCATATGGTATTTGTCTTTCTCTAACTTATTTCGCTTAGCATAATACTCTAGCTCCATTCACATTGTTGGAAACTGCAAGATTTCATTCTTTTTTTATGGCTGAATAATACTCCATGGTGTGTGTGTGTATATATACACATACATACACATCACATCTTCATTCATCAGTTAGCAGTCAGTAGACATTTGGGCTTTTTACATAATTTGGCCATTGTTGATGATGCTACTACATTGCACTGATTTTTAAAATAATTTTCAGCAGTGGAATTTTTTTAAATAAAATTACAATTTTAAAACCCCAGTAATAAAACAGATAAAAGTGGTATTTTTAAATTCCAGCATAATTAGCATACAGTGTTATATTAGATTCAAGTGTGCGATATACCGTTTCAATCCTTACTCACTGCTCATCAGGATAAGTATACTCTTAATCCACTTCACCTGTTTCAACCATCCCCCCCACCTCCCCTCTGGTGAACATCAGTTTGATTTCCTATATTTAAGTGTCTTTTTTTATCTCTCTTTTTCTTTGTTCATTTGTTTCTTAAATTCCACATATGAGTAAAATCATATGGTATTTACTTTCTCTGACTTATTTCACATAACAGTATACTCTGTAGATTCATACATATTGTTGCAAATTGCAAGATTTATTCTTTTTTTATGGCTGAGTTTTATTTCATTGTGTATATATGCCACAGCTTCTTTATCCATCTGTCAATGGATACTACAAGTGGCATTAATAAATTTATCTTTTATAAGTGGAAATGTGTATTAGTTACTTGCTAGACAGTCAACTTATAAGTGAGGTTTTGATGTCATTAGTTTCTAGTAATAAACTAGTTGGGCAGTATGGAGAAAGTCCTTATTTGCATATGACAATGGTTAAAATAGTGTAATACAATATATGCTTACATAAATTCAAACAGAAGTGTATCACATAAAAAACTAGTTATCCATAATTCCTACCGCCTTCTAACATAAACACATAACTTTTTAGTAATATGCCGTATATTATTCTAATTTGAAAGAAGAGTAACATGCGGTTGACTGACAAAGGTTTGCAGTCTATAAATGTAATCAAAACTACAATTATTAATCATAATTGATAATATAATATAGGATGAGATGATCATTTATTTGCAAATTCTGACACTATCATAAGAGCACTTTGAGAAATCTTTCTTAGCATTTAGTTTACCATTGTACATATGAGTAGACTTGCACAGCCTAGCATCCTTTCACTGCAGAAATAATTTTTTAAAAGATTTTATTTATCCATGAGAGAGAGAGAGAGAAATAGAGAAGAAATAATTTTTTTTAAGAGAGTACACATGTGAGCCAGTGAGGGGAGTGCAGGGAAGAGAGTGAGAATCTTAAGCAGACTCCACAGTGAGCATGGAGCCTGATGGGTGGGGAGGATGCAATCTCATGACCCTGAGATCATGACCTGAGCTGAAATCAAGAGTCAGATACTTAACTGACTATGCCACCCAGGGGTCCCCAGAAATAATTATTTCTAGTCAGTGACCATTTTTCAAGAAGTTAGTATGTGTACAAAGACAGCAGAAGAATCTGTATTCCTAGCCCTGCCCCAAACTAGGCCAATGTAGGCCAATAGCAAAATTACTAGTTGGTGATCCCCCAATATGTAATATTACACATTTTGGGGTGTATTTTTACATTACCATTTTAAAATAGATAATTTTATATTTTTAAACTGATGTGTAATTCAAACAGGAATTTTATAGAACAGAGTTTGAACACTACTGGCTTGAATTCTTAAGAATTGGCAGTTGTTTCTGTTTCAGGACCTGTTTCATTCTTATAAGTTCTGCTTATTGTAATTCTGTCATTTTCTAAATGTCTTGTATCATGGGACATAATTGTGAAAAGTGAATGTATAGCTAGATAATATCACCAAGGAAACTGAGTTTTGATTCTGATTTCTATTTTGTTGTAGCATGAGGTTCATATTAGATTCTTGTTTGAGAAATGAGTGTAATACTATCTAGCCATTAAGCTAAATAGTATGTTTAGATTTAAGATAAAGCATTAAGGTTAAAATTATATAATATCTTTTGTTTAAAAGGTGTAATAAACTTTGTGTATATATATATATATTTTTTTTTTTTTAAGATTTTATTTATTTATTCATGAGAGACACAGAGAGAGAGAGGCAGAGACACAGGCAGAGGGAGAAGCAGGTTCCATGCAGGGAGCCCGACGTGGGACTAGATCCCGGAACTCTAGAATCACACCCTGAGATGAAGGCGGCGCTCAACTGCTGAGCCACCCAGGCATCCCAACTTAGCGTATATTTATAGTAATACTTTTTCACGTTAACCTAGATTTTTTGTGACTTACTCCCTGTTAAGTGTAAGGTACAAAGTTCCCTATTCCAAACATACACGACATGCCCTGAGTGATTCTTATGGCATTAAGGGGCAGCTTTCTGACCTTGCTGGTTTCTCCTTTTTAAAGTCCTCTAAATCAGGCTCTCCTTTATACCTATAAAACTAAATATTGCTTGTTTGTCCTTAGATAACATTCCTTTGTTTATTCTGGAAATTGGGGATTAGTAGGCTAGGAAGCCATAAAAATGGTTTGATGTTAGGTGTTAATGATCTTGGAATGCCAGTCTAAAATTTTAGATTTATGGGATGCCTGGGTGGCTCAGCGGTTTGGCGCCTGCCTTTGGCCCAAGGCTTGATCCTGGAGACCCGGGATCAGGTCCCACATTGAGCTCCCTGCATGGAATCTGCTTCTCTCTCTGCCTGTGCCTTTGCCTCTCTCTATATATCTCTCATGAATAAATGAATAAAATCTTTTTAAAAATTTAAAAATATATAAAAATTTTAAATTTATTCATTAGGCATTGGGGTGCCATTGAATCTTTTCAGTTGATTCACTAATTGGGATCATTTTGAACAAAATGTTTTAGGAATCTTGATTTGGTAGGATATAATGTACAAGATTAAAATAAAGACAAGCCAAAAAAAAAAAAAAAAGACAAGCCAAAGCTGGAAGATCAGTAAGCTGTTTACAGTAGTATCTTGAGGGGTAGAGGCAGAACAAGAAAGAGAATTCATGTGCATTTAAGATGGTTGCAATTTCTTTTTCTGTTCTTTCAGGATCCTCTTGTCCATTTATCAGAGGATGTGATAGCGAGAACCTACAACATTTTTGCTATTATGTTTCGATATGCAGTGGAGATACTAACCTGGGAAAAAGAAAGTGAATTGCCAGCAGATTTAGAGATAGTGTAAGTACAATCCATTTATTACACAAATCCTTGTGCTCGTATTTGCTCAAACTCTGTTTTAACCATTTTGGTCCTAATTCTTCAAATTAAGTTTAATACAGCTAGGATAGGACTTACCTTTTCTATCTTTTTAAATAGTTTTCAAGAATACTTATTTTATAGTTTTTAAATATGTGTGATAAACTTAGTACAGGTTTCTCTCTATTCATTGGTTAGTTTATTTAAGCCCTGTCTTTTAGGCACAGGCAGTTTTCTGTTCTTTGTGTGATAAACCTGGTAACTCACATTTTTACTATTTGCATTGAGATTATTGAGGACATGGCAAACTTGTAACCAAAGAACCGTGTTAAGGGTGTTAAGGGCCTTAACGTTGTTAAGGGCTCACTTTTCCATGTCATGTGCTTGCCTCAAGCAACCTTCTCTTTTACTTTTAAGTCTAACCAAGTTTGTTGGAATCCTGTTCATACTTAAAGTTGATTACACGTATTACACATTGAAGTGAGGGTCTGAGGAAAATCAGTGGTTTCTTTTTTGCTTTTTCATGAGTACTCTAGATAATTAGGCATGGGTAAATATTTTTTAATAAAGTGAGGTGTTAACTATACTCTTTTGGAAATGTTGAAATAGTGCCTTATAAATTTATCTGCACGTACAGGCAGGTGTACATTGTAGGTATTGCAGGTTGGTTTCTAGACAACTGTAGTAAAGCAAGTCAAATGAATTTTTTGGTTTCCCAGTACACACAAACGTTATGTTTACAATCACACTGTAGTCTAATAACATTGTATATAAAAAACAAAGTACATACCTTAACTTAAAAATATTTTATTTCGGGATGCCTGGGTGGCTCAGTGGTTAAGTGCCCTCCTTTGGCCCAGGATCGAGTCCCATATCAGGCTCCCTGCATGGAACCTGCTTCTCCCTCTGCCTGGGTCTCTGCCTCTCTCTCTCTCTATCTCTCATGAATAAGTAAATAAAATCTTTAAAAATATGTATGTATTTTATTGCTAGAAGATGCTAACCATCACCTGATATTTCAGTGAGTCATTATCTTTTTGCTGGTGGAGGGTCCTGCCTGGATGTTGTTGGCTGCTGATTGATCAGGGTGGTAGTGGCTGAGGATTGGGGTGGCTATGGCAGTTTCTTAAAATAAGACAACAGTAAAGTTTGCCACATCAGTTGATTCTTCCTTTCACTTGAACACTTAGAGACCACTATAGAGTTATTAATTGGCCTACTTTCAGTATTGTGTCTCAGGGAATTTGGAGGCCCAGGGAAAGGGAGAGAGACAGGAAACAGTTGGTCAGTGGAGCAGTCAGAACATATACAACATTTACACCTAAGTTTGCAATCTTAAATGGATGTGGTTCCTGGTGTTCCAAAACAATTATGAGAATAACATCAAAGATCATTGATCACGGATCATCAAATATAATTATGAAAAAGTTAGAAGTATTGCAAGAATTACCAAAATGTGATGCAGAGACATGACATGAGCAAATACTGTTGGAAAGATGGCATTGAAGAGGCATCCTCAACTCAGGGTAGCCACAACCTTCAATTTGTTAAAAAAAAAAAAAAAAAAACAACCCACAGTATTTATAAAGTGCCTATAGATGTGCCTATACTTCAAGTTGGGAACCATTGATCAAAAATCCAAATATAGACCCTAGAGAATAGAAGAGTTTTATTTTTATCTTTTTGTTCCGTTCCACTATAGGTTCAAGGCCACCATTATAGAAGGGAAAGGAATGTAACTTGCTTCTCTTGTACTCTTTTCCTATCTAGTAAATGGCATTCCATCTGCCCAGAAACTTAAATCATTTATACTCATTTAGATTTCAAGTCCACGTGGTTCTCCATCAAATTATTCTACTTCTGTTCCTCTCCATTACTGTTATCCTAGTCCAAATTAATTGATTTCATCATTGACAATCTGGCCTCCTTAACTAAATTGCCCTATCTACTCTTGCCCCTTACAATTCATTCTCCACACCATAACAAACTGAATTTTAAGGCAAATCTGACTGTATCTCCTATTTTAAATCATTGAATGCCCGTAGGATGGTAAAATCAAAAGTCTTTAAGATGTCTGCCTCTCTCTAGACCTTTTTCCCTGCGTACCAGTTCCCAGTTACTTAGCTTTGCCACCTCAGGGACTTCCTCTAGCCCAGGGTTGATCAGCTATTGGGTCCAGACTAATTCCTTGTTATAGGGACTGTCCAGTAGGTTGTACAATATTGTTTGTTTGTATTTATTTATATTTTAGTAATCTCTAATGTAAAAGCCAATGTGAGACTCGAGCTCATGACCCCGAGATCAAGAGTCATGTGCTTTTCCAAATGAGCTAGCCCCAGTGGATTGTAGAATATTTACCCGCATCCCTGGCACTTACCCATTAGATGCCAGTGGCACTCCCACCAAAAAATGTTTCTAGACATTGCCAAATGGTCATCTATGGGAGACAGAGGAGAATTGCCTCCAGTTGAGAACCATTGATAGCCAATTCTGACTTTGAGTCTCAGATTACTTCTCTGGCAGTTCTTCTCTGAAGTCCCAGACCTGTTTTACCCTGTTGCAGCATTGTATTCTTCTTGATACAAGCCAGTTCATTTAGAATTATATGTCTAGTATATATCTTCCCCATCAGATGGTAGTGTTATAGAGCATGGAGATCACAGATATATGCCCAGTACCTAGCACATTCCCTAGAACTAGAATCAAGTATGCTCTTACTTCAGCCTGGAGCTAGAGAATATGCAATTAGAAAATACATAATTAATGTTTTATCCTACAGAGAGAAGAGTGATACCTACTATTGCATGCTGTTTAATGATGAGGTGCATACTTATGAACAAGTTATTTATACCCTTCAGAAAGCTGTTAACTGTACACAAAAAGAAGCCATTGGCTTTGCAACTACAGTAGATCGAGATGTAAGTGATTTCATTATATTGATGTCACATAATAAATTTGAACCTTTTATTACAGGTAAGTTATTCTGGGAAAACTGAATAGGTTTTGTTTTTGTTTTTTTTTTCACTTGCATATTGATCCAAATACATTTTGGAACGTAATGTAAGCTGTTGTCAGATAGAAAGTTTAGCAGGAAATGTAGATACAGTTGCTCTCATTCTACTCAATGATTAGAAATATTCATGGAAAGAACTCAAATACAGAAGCTAACCTTACACATAAAGGAGCTAGAGAAAAAACAGCAAATAGATCCTACACCCAGGAGAAGAAGAGAGTTAATAAAGATTCGAGCAGAACTCAACGAAATCGAGACCAGAAGAACTGTGGAACAGATCAACAGAACCAGGAGTTGGTTCTTTGAAAGAATTAATAAGATAGATAAACCATTAGCCATCCTTATTAAAAAGAAGAGAGAGAAGACTCAAATTAATAAAATCATGAATGAGAAAGGAGAGATCACTACCAACACCAAGGAAATACAAACGATTTTAAAAACATATTATGAACAGCTATACGCCAATAAATTAGGCAGTCTAGAAGAAATGGACACATTCCTGGAAAGCCACAAACTACCAAAACTGGAACAGGAAGAAATAGAAAACCTTAACAGGCCAATAACCAGGGAGGAAATTGAAGCAGTCATCAAAAACCTCCCAAGACACAAGAGTCCAGGGCCAGATGGCTTCCCAGGAGAATTTTATCAAACGTTTAAAGAAGAAACCATACCTATTCTCCTAAAGCTGTTTAGAAAGATAGAAAGAGATGGAGTACTTCCAAATCCGTTCTATGAGGCCAGCATCACCTTAATTCCAAAACCAGACAAAGACCCCACCAAAAAGGAGAATTACAGACCAATATCCCTGATGAACATGGATGCAAAAATTCTCAACAAGATACTGGCCAATAGGATCCAACAGTACATTAAGAAAATTATTCACCATGACCAAGTAGGATTTATCCCCGGGACACAAGACTGGTTCAACACCCGTAAAACAATCAGTGTGATTCATCATATCAGCAAGAGAAAAACCAAGAACCATATGATCCTCTCATTAGATGCAGAGAAAGCATTTGACAAAATACAGCATCCATTTCTGATCAAAACTCTTCAGAGTGTAGGGATAGGGGGAACATTCCTCAACATCTTAAAAGCCATCTACGAAAAGCCCACAGCAAATATCATTCTCAATGGGGAAGCACTGGGAGCCTTTCCCCTAAGATCAGGAACAAGACAGGGATGTCCACTCTAACTACTGCTATTCAACATAGTACTGGAAGTCCTAGCCTCAGCAGTCAGACAACAAAAAGACATTAAAGGCATTCAAATTGGCAAAGAAGATGTCAAACTCTCCCTCTTTGCCGATGACATGATACTCTACATAGAAAACCCAAAAGTCTCCACCCCAAGATTGCTAGAACTCATACAGCAATTCGGTAGCATGGCAGGATACAAAATCAATGCCCAGAAATCAGTGGTATTTCTATACACTAACAATGAGACTGAAGAAAGAGAAATTAAGGAGTCAATCCCATTTACAATTGCACCCAAAAGCATAAGATACCTAGGAATAAACCTCACCAAAGAGGTAAAGGATCTATACCCTAAAAACTATAGAACACTTCTGAAAGAAATTGAGGAAGACACAAAGAGACGGAAAAATATTCCATGCTCATGGATTGGCAGAATTAATATTGTTAAAATGTCAATGTTACCCAGGGCAATATACACGTTTAATGCAATCCCTATCAAAATACCATGGACTTTCTTCAGAGAGTTAGAACAAATTATTTTAAGATTTGTGTGGAATCAGAAAAGACCCCGAATAGCCAGGGGAATTTTAAAAAAGAAAACCGTATCTGGGGGCATCACAATGCCAGATTTCAGGTTGTACTACAAAGCTGTGGTCATCAAGACAGTGTGGTACTGGCACAAAAATAGACACACAGATCAATGGAACAGAATAGAGAACCCAGAAGTGGACCCTGAACTTTATGGTCAACTAATATTCGATAAAGGAGGAAAGACTATCCATTGGAAGAAAGACAGTCTCTTCAATAAATGGTGCTGGGAAAATTGGACATCCACATGCAGAAGAATGAAACTAGACCACTCTCTTTCACCATACACAAAGATAAACTCAAAATGGATGAAAGATCTAAATGTGAGACAAGATTCTATCAAAATCCTAGAGGAGAACACAGGCAACCCTTTTTGAACTTGGCCACAGTAACTTCTTGCAAGATACATCCACGAAGGCAAAAGAAACAAAAGCAAAAATGAACTATTGGGACTTCATCAAGATAAGAAGCTTTTGCACAGCAAAGGATACAGTCAACAAAACTAAAAGACCACCTACAGAATGGGAGAAGATATTTGCAAATGACATATCAGATAAAGGGCTCGTTTCCAAGATCTATAAAGAACTTATTAAACTCAACACCAAAGAAACAAACAATCCAATCATGAAATGGGCAAAAGACATGAACAGAAATCTCACAGAGGAAGACATAGACGTGGCAAACATGCATATGAGAAAACGCTCTGCATCACTTGCCATCAGGGAAATACAAATCAAAACCACAATGAGATACCACCTCACACCAGTGAGAATGGGGCAAATTAACAAGGCAGGAAACAACAAATGTTGGAGAGGATGCGGAGAAAAGGGAACCCTCTTACACTGTTGGTGGGAATGTGAACTGGTGCAGCCACTCTGGAAAACTGTGTGGAGGTTCCTCAAAGAGTTCAAAATAGACCTGCCCTACGACCCAGCAGTTGCACTGTTGGGGATTTACCCCAAAGATACAGATGCAATGAAACGCCGGGACACCTGCACCCCGATGTTTATAGCAGCAATGGCCACAATAGCCAAACTGTGGAAGGAGCCTTGGTGTCCATCGAAAGATGAGTGGATAAAGAAGATGTGGTTTATGTATACAATGGAATATTACTCAGCTATTAGAGATGACAAATACCCACCATTTGCTTCAACGTGGATGGAACTGGAGGGTATTATGCTGAGTGAAGTAAGTCAGTCGGAGAAGGACAAACATATGTTCTCATTCATGTGGGGAATATAAATAATAGTGAAAGGGAATATAAGGGAAGGGAGAAGAAATGTGTGGGAAATATCAGAAAGGGAGACATAATGTAAAGACTGCTAACTCTGGGAAACGAACTAGGGGTGGTAGAAGGGGAGGAGGGCGGGGGGTGGGAGTGATTGGGTGACGGGCACTGGGGGTTATTCTGTATGTTGGTAAATTGAACACCAATAAAAAAATAAATAAATAAGAAATATTCAGTTATGAAGGTAGAAATTATAGCAACCTAGAAGAATAAATGTTATGTTGTTATGTTGTCTAAGGAAATATACTTATTAATGGCTTAAAAATGTTAGGATGATTTTGAAGGAAAATATTTTATTTTTTATCATTTAATAGAATGAATGTTTTAAATATTAAAATTGACCAGAGTTGTTATATGCTCAGATGTTTATTTGTTTACTGGGTGAAAAGTTATTAATACTGAATATAATATTTTTACATGTTAATTTAAAATATCTTCATTTACCAGGGACGTAGGTCTGTTCGATATGGAGATTTCCAGTATTGTGAACAAGCAAAATCAGTAATTGTGGTAAGTAATTTAAAAACAAGCCTAAATTATTATTTTTTTATTAGTTTGAAACTAGTTGCATATTTTGGCATTTATGAACAGATTTTTTCTGCCTTCATGAATGTTAAGCCAATATCAACAAAAATCATGTTTAATAATACGTTTCTTAAATATTACATTATTGCTCTATTTAGTTTGTTCAAGCTGTGTAAGATTAATATAGAAAATGAATGTTTCCATGAGATACAGATTTTCTGCTTTCCTGTTTCTCTATCAGAGACATCTTAGAAGGTGTTTAATTTTTGTTTTGTTTTTGATAGGGTATCATGTTACTTTTTAGGAATTAAACTGGCCTTTGGCACCATAATTAGAATTCAAGGGAAGTTATTTCTTGGTAACTTATAGCAAAGGTATGCTGCATATACTAATAGTATTTAGTGTATTATTTCTCTAAAAGAAAACTATCCCTCACATTTATATTTATTTTACAAAGTAAGAATTATTATAAATTATTCTATGTAAATGCACTTTATGTAAATGTGCTTTTTGTTAAATATTTTAAATATGCAGATAAAAATAGAGATAACAGCAAATGCCCATATGTTCACATTATATGTTTTCTTCATACTTCTTTTACATAATAAAATAGTATAGAAGAAACTGTATTATTCCTCCTTTATCCTATTCTCTTTTCTCCTATCCTAGAGATAACTACTTTTACTAATTCTTTTGTTCATTCTTGTGCGTGCCTTTATGTTTCCATTTATTAAATCTGTCAACATTATATATATGGATTTGGAGGCCTCTAAACCTTAACCAGATCCATACTGGATATATTATACTGCAACTTTTCATTTCACTGTTGGTACCAGGTTTATGTGTGTTGATGCATGTACCTGTGAAGTATTCCATTGATAACTTTACCAAAATTTTTCCGTTCTCCTGCTGATGGACAATTAGGATAATAATATTTTTTTTGTCTTGCTGTGGACATTGTTTTGTCTCCTTGTTGCATAGATGCAAAAGTTTCTTTAGGGTATATACCAAGAAATGAAATTTATGAGTTGTCAGGATATGAGCATTTTCATCTTTACTAGATTTTGCTGAGTTAGTCTCCAAAATGGTGCCATTAATGTATACATGCCCACTAGTGGTGTATAGAGTTCCCATTCGTCAAAACTGTATGTTGTCAGATTTTTAAATTTTTGCCCGTTTCATGTGTTTAAATGGCATCTCATCAATTAAATTTGCATTGTCTTAATTTTGAGTATCTTATTCATATTTATTTATGTTTTCTGTGAATTTCCTATTCATACCCTTTACCGATTTTGGGGGGTTTTCTTTTTCTTACTCTTGTTAGTGGTTCTTTATGTAAACTGAATTGTAGTCTTTTGTTGCAAATATCGTTTCCCAAAATATCTTTTTTTATGATTTGTATATTTTATGTCTTATTTAAAAAATTATTTCTTTATATCTGGACATACTCAATAATGCACCAGAAACTATACTGTAGTTGAGTAAAAGAATATTTCCAGTTTTAGGAAATGCAGACTGAAGTATTAAGGAATTAGGAGGAATGATGCATGGTGCATATAACTTACCCTCAGTGCTATTTTTAAGTGCATGTATATGTATCTGTGTGGAGAGAGAAAAATAAGTTGGAATGATAAAGCAGTTGGGATAAAAGATTTGCAATAGATGAATCTGAGTAAAGGAGTATTTTTTTCTTATATTGGTTGCTTTATAACTTCTTATGTTTAGTATCATTTCAATTTTTCGTTTTTTTTAAAAAGAGTAATTTATAATCTTTTGTGGCATTTATGTATTCATAAAATAGAAAAGGAAGTCCAGAAATAGATACAAGTTAGAAGGAAAAAATAGAAAATTATAGGTATATTCTAAGGGAGGAGGAGAGCTTCTTAACCAATACTAGAACCCCAGGAGTTAAAAAAGAAATGTATTTTTTGGCTACATAAAAAGTTAGCATAGCAAAATATTCCATAAAAAAAGCCCAGAGACAAATAGTAGATTTAGCAAAATTATTTCTAACATAGAAATGGACATTTAATATTTACGATAAACAGAATCCTCATAGATTATCAAGTAGGGAACAAACAACTAAATAGAAAAATGAACATAGGATATGGAAAGGCAATCATCAGGAAAAAACCTAGGAATCAGGAAAAATCTACATGGTCAGTGTACATAAAGACTCACTCATTAGTAATCGGTAAAATGATAGGGAGATTTCATACTCATCAGGATGGAGAAATTAAAGTGATGAAATACCTTACTGGCAGTGATGCAGAAAATAGGAATACTTGTATAAAACTAAATTGCTACAGCATTTGGGGAAATAATTTAGTAGCATCTATTATTAAAGTTATACCTTTCCTAAGAATATATCCCATAGAAATGTAAGCACTAGCAAGTGTGTGTACAAAGATGTTCAGTGCTGCTTTTTTTGTAGTCACAGAAGACGAAAACAAAGGGAATATGAGTGCCCTTCTCTAGAGGATGTTTGAATAAATCCACACCACAGAATATTATGAGTCATTAACCCAAAAAAATCGGTTAACGCAAAGATGCACAAGAGTATGTATAGTATCCCATTTTTGTAAATGAAATAAAAATCTTTATAAATGTATACATATATAATATATATAGAGAGAAAATATGCAAAGATGTACTGTGTTAATGTGGGTTATGGGAATGGGATGAAGTTGGGGGTAAAAAGATGATCCAAACAAAAAATGAGAAGGGGGAATAAAAATTAAAAATTGTGAAAGACTTAAGTAGACATTTCTTCAAAGAAGGTATATAAATTACCAATAAGCACATGAAAACATGCTCAATGTTACTAATTATTAGGAAAATGCAAATAAAAACCATGATGAGATACCACCTGATACCCACTTGGATGGCTATTATAAACAAAGGAAAACCATAACAGCATCACAAGTGTTGGCAAGGATATGGAGAAATTGCAACCCTTGTGCATACTGCTGGTGGGAATGTAAAATGGTACAGCCACTATGGAAAACTGTAATGTAGTTCCTCTAAAAATTAAGAAGAATTACCATATGATCCAACAGTTTTTCTTGTGGCTATATAAATGCACAAAAGAATTGAAAATGGTCTCAGAGATATTTGTATACCTATATTCATAGCAGCATTATTATTCATAATAGACAAAAGACAGGAGCAACTCAAATGTTTATTGATGGGTGAATGGATAAATAAAAAATATATGTACATACAATAGAATATCATTCAGCCTTAAAAAGGAAGAAAATTTTAATGCATGCTACAGCGTAGATGAACCTTGAGGACATATGCTAAGAGAAATAAGCCAGTTACCAAAAAAAAAAAAAAAAGGATAAATGGGTATAGAGCTTGAGTTTTATAAGATGAAAAGAGTTCTGGAGATTGGTCACACTACAGTGTGGATGTACTTAACACTCCTGAACTGTACACTTAAAAATGGTTACATTGAAAATTATAGTTTATTATACAAAGGGTTTTTTTTTGAGTATTGATTACATTTCTGTGCAGTGAAGCATATTACTTAAATAAATGTTTGATTGCACTTAAGAAGTTAAAGACCTAAAACAAATGCAAGCATTTAAATAATTTCTAGTTGGTAGGGCAGATTTTCAAATATAGGACCAAAGATTCAAGTTACTCGTAAGCTATACCTTACCTTTTTTGTAAGATTCTTTCTAGCAAATTAGGATCTGAGTAAGGCAAACCAAGTGGTATTTTTCTTATACATGAAAAAAAAAATTATCCTGTAATGAAGAGAGTGTAGTTACATTAGGTAAAAATATTAGCTTTTTTCTATAAGATAGCCTTTTTAAGATTGTTTTTTCATTCTGCCATTTCTTTTTAAGAGAAATACCAGTAGACAGACAAAGCCACTCAAAGTTCAAGTTATGCATTCGTCTATTGTCGCACATCAGAATTTTGGTTTGAAACTTTTATCTTGGCTGGGAAATGTTATTGGATATTCAGGTAGGTCCAAAAAACTATTTTGGAAACAATATCAGGTGAAATAATTTCTTACTTTAATTTCACATTTTAAAATACCATCTCACAATATCTTTATTGTACAGACAAACCCATGTTTTCTAAAATTTTGATCCACAGGATTATTTTTTTAAAGATTTTATTTATTTATTCATGAAAGAGGCAGAGACATAGGCAGAGGGAGAGGCCGGCTCCCCACGAGGAGCCCAGTGCGGGACTCAATACCAGGACCCTAGGATCTCAACCTGAGCCAAAGTGACTGAGCTACCCAGGTGCCCTGATCCACAAGATTTTTTATATGCATACAAAGGATTCTGTGTTCAAATAAATGCAGGAAATATTAGATGGAACAATGGCAAATGACTTTAATATGCTAATGAAATATAAATCTCACAGACTTAAATTTAAAAAAAAAAAAAAACAGCATTCTGGGGGCCCTGGGTGGCTCAGTTGGTTAAGCATCTGCCTTTGGCTCAGGTCATGATCCCGGGTCCTGGAATCAAGCCCTGCATCAGGTTCCCTCCTCAGTGGAGAGCCTGCTTCTCCCTTTCCCTTGCCCTCCACCACTCATGCTTGCTCTGTCTCTCTAGTGCTCTCTTTTCTTTTTTTCTGAAATGAATGAAATCTTTAAAAAAATAAAATGAAAATAAAACAGCATTCCGTGGAACTCTGTTCCACTGAGCAAGCTGGAAAATACTACTGTATTTTCCAGCTTGCTAAATGATTAGCAGTTTTAAAGATACAACACTAATGTTGATACCTTTGTTTTGACTCCTCCAACTTTTGGTTACCAATAATTTGTAACTCTAAACTTGCAAATTTGAAGTTCTGGATTTGTATTTGGTATTTATGTCTTTCCATATTCCACAAATTAGACAATCTTTTTAATGTGGTAACAGAACAAAGAATCACATGGCTAATGCCAGAAATACAAGTGTGGTGTATAAAATATAACACTACAGAGAAAATTAGGAATAGATTAAGCTATCTGTCATACTTTCTTTAGAAAGCAAGAGAGGTGGCTTGGATAAATGACATTCTGGTGTTTATTATAAAGAGAACTTCTAAAATATTTATATTAAGAGAGCATTGCCACATTGTGAACGGACAATTGAAAAAAATGTGGAGTTTTGGAAATTTAGGAGACTGTGTTTGCTTGCTTTTTAAATGTCTCTCCAATTATTTTTCTTACCCTCCTATCTTCTTAGTTTTAGTGTTTTCCATTGGATATATCTTGTGCACCAAGTTCTCTTCTACAGTAGTAATGAATAGTATCCCGGAAGCAATTTTCTGCCAAAAATATTTTTGAGACATTTATCACTAATTATTTAAAGACCTTGTCTTGGGATGCCTGGGTGGCTTAGCGGTTGAGCGTCTGCCTTTGGCTCATGGTATGATCCCGGAGTCCCGGGATTGAGTCCCGCACTCAATGAGTCTTTGCATGGAGCCTGCTTCTCCTTCCTCTTCCTATGTCTCTGCCTCTCTCTCTGTGTCTCTCATTAATGAATAAATAAAATCTTAAAAAAAAAAAAAAACCTTGTCTCTTAATTAATACTTAGATAAGTATTTCTCTTTAGCCTTGTAAACAATTCCTGTTTGGTGGCTTTTATAGTTTTAAAATTGCTCTATTTTTGTCTGATTATTTTGCGTGCTTATAAAAGACTAAAAAGAGTGATTTTAGTTTTAATGTATGAAACAAAAAGGTATTAAAGTTTTGGTTATGCTAATGCGTTTGTTAATATTTGAAGAACATTTTTTATGTTCAGCATTTAGAAGATGTAGGAATTTGTCTTCCAGGACATTTCACATAGTAGCCACACAGAGGTTTACAGGGAACGTTTGCTAAACGAGTGGGAACATTTTGCATAACACTGATAAATGGACTGGTCTATATTATAGTATAGAGGCCATGCGTTCTTTTTTTTTAATGGTAGCACAGTTATTATGCCTGCCTTCAGTTATCATGGGATGTAACAATTTTATTATAATGTGGTTTATTTAGCATATGTACTTAAATTCTTTATAACATAAGAGGTCATTGCCTTTCTGATAGGCTTATATTTTGGTATTCTGGAATAAGTGTTAGTATATAATGCAAGATTTAGAATTTTTCTTTTTGTGAAAATGTTAA
Source organism: Canis lupus baileyi (assembly GCF_048164855.1). Taxonomy (NCBI): domain Eukaryota; kingdom Metazoa; phylum Chordata; class Mammalia; order Carnivora; family Canidae; genus Canis; species Canis lupus. The sequence continues at coordinate 61,333,730 of NC_132844.1, read as the reverse complement.
TAAAATAGTTAATATGTTTACTTTTTCTGAGTAAATTTGACCATTAGTAAACATGTAAAACTATAGATTTGTTGGAACATTTCTATTAAAATGTCATTTTATTTTAATACTTGAAGTTCCTATTTCATGACTACTTTTCTTCCTGTTTTAAGATGGGCTTCGCCGAATTTTATGTCAAGTTGGTTTACAAGAAGGGCCAGATGGCGAAAACTCTTCTCTAGTGGATAGATTGATGCTTAATGATTCCAAATTGTGGAAAGGTAATCTTTTAACCACTTTTAGGTAATTGGAAAAGGCATTTTTCCCCCCATTTGGAGAGGTATTTAATAAATATAGTTTTTACAATTAGCACATTAGTCTTACTCTTCGGAAAAAACAAAAACAGATTTTAGAGTCCGTAACTCAAATTAAATAAACTTCTTTTTTTGTTGTTGTTAGAAAACTTTTTTTAGAAAAACTGAATTTTTAAGAAGCAGATTGCAATTGTAGAGTTCTGCTCTTGAGACTTAAAATACAATTGAGAGTATAAAAACTTTGGAAATGTAATTTTTGGCTTGTTGATACATCCTTATTTTACATCTGCTCTGTTTGTAAAAGGTGCTAGGAGTGTGTATCATCAGTTGTTTATGAGCAGTCTACTTATGGATTTGAAATATAAGAAGTTGTTTGCTATTCGATTTGCAAAGGTAGGTAGTCTCTCAGTTTTATATTTTTTAACAAAATAGGTTATATTCAGAATAAATATAATCCATTATTATATCCAGGCTTTATAATATTAGCAACTAATAGTATTATGTCACTGTATTGATTTTAAATTCTAAGAAACTTCAGTAGATGATCTTTTTATCTTTTATCAATAAAGTAAAATTCCAGCAGTAAGACTTTTCTTTTCGTCACCTGCCATAATAATACAGATATCCAGCTGTGAAATCTATATAATATGAAATGATAAATGAAGAATTTAAACCTGTGCCATTGTGAATTATGGTATTATTCCCATTAAAATGTATATAAGGAAAAGATAGTCTTAGCTGAAGTGACATGTATGTATGGATGTGATTTAAGAATCTTGAAATCTTGGTTGTTGATATTGTTGAATTATGTTCTTTTCTCCCTTCTTGTAATATGTGCTTATTTTTTTTATTCACCTGAACTAGAAGTTCTTAATTAGGAAGCATATAAGGATCATATGGGGGACTCTTTCAAAAAATATATAAAATATATATATATTTGTGTCCCGTTCTCAATGAAGCAGATGCACCAAACATCAGGTGATTCTGATATACACCTATAAGAAATAAAAGTCCGGTTTCATCAGAGACCATGTAAAGCTGCTGTGGTTTAGCCCTATAAGAACATCCCAGGATTTTAGAAGCTGTTACTCCTATTTGAGCTCAGAAATTGCCATGGTGCTCAAGAAGGTTGTATAGCAAATCAATATTCATACAAAATTTAATTGGTAGAAGTCATTTCAGTTACCATTCTCATAGCAGTGTTATGTTGTTGACTCCTCCAGCACTGACTTTTCATTATGATCCTTAAAACATTTGGTCATTGTGGATTAGAGGTGAATCTCCCCCTTGTTGTTTAGAATTACCAGCAGTTGCAGAGAGATTTTATGGAGGATGATCACGAGCGAGCAGTGTCCGTGACTGCTCTGTCTGTCCAGTTCTTCACCGCACCTACTCTGGTGAGTAGTGCTTGCCTTTTCTTTGTAACTGATAGCTGGCACTCCTTGCCTTTTTTTGCCTTCTTAATAGAACTATGAGCGTTTGCAGAGTGATTATGTGACAGATGACCACGACAGAGAGTTTTCAATCGCAGACCTCTCGGTTCAGATATTCACGGTCCCTTCACTTGTAAGTACTAAAAGACTTAGAAGAATTTCTTGTTTGTCATTGACAAAAATTAAAGTCTTAAAATAATAGAAAATGAAGATCTATATATTCCTGAATAGAATAATATTTTATTAACGGGTGTTGGGACTTGAGACACTTTTGACCATGCTAGAACATAGCCTTCAGTATGTAATCTAGAGACAAAAAAGTCATTTAAACTTAATCTGTATGTTCTAATACTACTTCCCTGAGGTTTTGAACTGGTGAGTTAAAAATTAAGCTGATTGGTTTAACAAATTTATCCATTAGAAACAGCATATTATATAGAATCTCACATTTTAAGAAGCTGCCCGCCCCCACCACCTACCCAATAAGGGAGAGGGTAGCTAAGGCAATAGAATCACAATGATTATGGATCATCTTGTACTAAGTTTTACTAGTTCCTCAGGGAGACATCACTATATTTTTGTGCTATTCAGTAATTAAAATGCATATTTAATTTATTTAACAAAAATGTATTGAGCATCTATGATTTATTGGGCACAATTCTAAGCTTTGGGAATACAATGGTGAACAAAAACAAAAAAAAGATGCAGTCCTTGCCCTCATGGAACTTAAAATAATGAGAAAGACTCATAGAACTGGTTCATTAAAATTATAATGAAAACAAGAATTTGGTTGTTTTGAGAGAGAATAGAGAGAGCTGATCTTTTCCCAAAGTGCAGATAGAAATTCTGTAGGGAAGGCACCTTTATGTGGGCATATGAAGGAAATTTCATTTAAAGGGACCAGCACTTGAGAAGTGCTGAAATAAAGTTCCTATCCAGGAAACAAAGCCAGCACAGTTGAAGATCCTTGAACATGGAATAAAATGAGACCAGAAATGAAGGCGGGTGCCAAATTGTACAAATTTAAGAGTATTCTGAGGTTATTTTCCTACAAGGTACATTTTCCAGTTTATTTGTTCATTTGTTTTTAACGAGTATTTTTCCCCAGATTACCTTTATGTTCAAAGATATATTCTAGTATAGTAGAAGCTGTCTTTATCCACACTGAGGTATTATAGGCCAAGTGAAGGATTTTGATTTTTATCTGAAGAGGATGGGAAAACATTTGAGTTTTAAGTGTCATTTACATCATCATGTTTGTGATTTTTAAAAGATCATGCTTTTTTTTTTTTTTTAAAGACTTTATTTATTCATTCATGAGAGACACAGAGAGAGGCAGAGACACAGGCAGAGGTAGAAGCAGGCTTCACTCAGGGAACCCAATGTGGGACTCCATCCTGGGACTCCAGGATCACTCCCTGGGCCGAAGGCAAGCACTAAACTGCTGAGCTACCCAGACATCCCAAGATCATGCTGTTTGTAATTTGGAGAACAAATTGACAGGGGGCAAAAATGAGTGTGAAGAACCTAATTAGCTGATGCAATGATCCCTACAAGACATAAATTTTTTCAGAAAAGAATGAAAGAGACTATACTGGCCAATTTAATTGAGTTCTCTGTTACTTCATACCAAAACCCAATAAAGCAATTTACAAAAAAATACCATCTGATCAAAAAAAAAAAAAAAAAAAAAAAAAAAAAAAAAAAAAAAAAAAAAAATACCATCTGATCTTTCTCACAGGTGAGCTTGCACAAATCAAATCAAGTAATATAGAAAAAGGGTAATAGGGGATCCCTGGGTGGCTCAGCGGTCTAGTGCCTGCCTTCGGCCCAGGGCATAATCCTGGAGCCGCGGGATCAAGTCCCATATCAGGCTCCCTGCGTGGAGCCTGCTTCTCCCTCTGCCTGTGTCTCTGCCTCTGTCTCTCTCTGTGTCTCTCATGAATAAATAAATAAATCTTAAAAAAGAAAAAAAAAAGAAAAAGGGTAATACATCATAACCAAGTTATGAATAGTATAACATTTGAGGGGAAAAATCAGTTGGCATAACTTACCTTACTAATAGAAAAAAATTATATCAAATGCTTTTTCTGAATTAATGAATATTAGACACTCATTCATAATTTAAAACAAAAAAATACTTCATACCTGGGAATGAAAAAGAACTTTAATGTAATAGAGTACCTAAGAACAAAACAAAAAATAAAAATCTAAAGCAAAAATTGTACTTAATACTGACCATTAACAGCTTTTCCCCTGAGATCAGGAATGAGAAAGATTCCTGCTTTTATTCACCACATGATGACTGCCATACTTTCTGTAGTTTCTTGAGATAGATGTTTAAATTGTTGGCTTTTAGCCTTTTTTTCTGATAAGTGCATTTAAGGCCTAATTTTCCAATTTTCCATCTAAGCATAATATTAGCTACACCTCACAATTTTATTATATCCTATTTTTATTAAATAGTTAAAAAATTTACTGAGTTCCTTCATGATCCATTGATCCTTGATCCATTTGTTCTTTTTTGTGATTACACTTCTTAGAAATATATTGCTAAATTTCAAAACACTTAGACATTTTCTAATTATTTTGTTATGAATTCTAGCTCAGTTTCACTGGGGTCAGAGAAAATGCTGATATCAGTTCTTTGTTGAGTCTAGCTTCATGGCCCAGAATGTTTTCAGTTTGGTAAATGTCCCATGTGGACTTGAAAATAATATATGTTCTCTTACTATTGGGTGCAGTGTTTCTATATGTCCCTTAGGTCAAGTTTGTTTATTTTCTTTGTATAAGTCTTATGTACTTAACTAATTTCCTGTCTACTTGTTCCTTCAACTATTAAGAATCTTAAGAGTCTCCCACTGTGATTGTTGGATTTGTCTTTCCCCTTTTAGTTCTGTTTTTATCTATCTGCTTTATATATCTTTATGTGATTAAGTACATACAAATAAAGAATTATATCCTAGATTAACCCTTTTATCATTTTAAGTTATCTTTTTTCATCTCAGATAATGCTTCTGACTTGAAGTAATTTATCTGATATTACAGCAACAACTCCTTTCTTTTGGTTAGTGTTTGCATAGTATTGTCTTTTCCATTGTTAACATTTTTAACTTTTTTTTTTTTTTTTAAAGAGAGAGTGGGGAATGGAGGGAGGGTTAGAGGGAGGAGTAGAGAATCTCAAGCAGACTCCACACTGAGCACAGAGGCCAACATGGGGCTCGATCTCACAATCCTGAGATCATGGCTTGAGCTGAAATCAAGAGTTGGACATGTAACCAACTCCCAAGCCGGGAGCCACCCAAACACTCCACATTTTTACTTTTTTGTACACTTACATTAAACTTATGTCACTTTTTTAAAGCATGTATTTACGTTTTGTTTACCCAATCTGATACTCCTGATGATGTAACCAAATTACTGCTCATTTAATGTAATCACTAATATATTTGGCTTTATATTTGCCACATTATGATTTTTTTCTGTTTGAACCATCTATTTTGTTTCTTTTTCTCTTCCTTCTTACCTTCTTTTGGATTAAACAGTAATTCCTCCCTCCCCCTTACTAACTTGTTTATTCTATTTTATTTTTTAAGATTTTATTTATTTATTTATGAGCAACGGGGGTGGGGGGGGCGGCGGCAGAGACACAGGCAGAGGGAGAAGCAGGCTCCATGCAGTGAGCCCAACGTGGGACTCGATTCTGGGTCTCCAGGATCACACCCTGGGCTGCAGGCGGCGCTAAACTGCTGCGCCACCGGGGCTGCCCACTTGTTTATTTTATATTCACTTAATACTCTTTTTTTTTTTAATTTTTTTTAAATTTTTATTTATTTATGATAGTCACAGAGAGAGAGAGAGAGGCAGAGACATAGGCAGAGGGAGAAGCAGGCTCCATGCACCGGGAGCCTGATGTGGGATTCGATCCTGGGTCTCCAGGATCGCGCCTTGGGCCAAAGGCAGGCGCCAAACCACTGCGCCACCCAGGGATCCCACTTAGTACTCTTGTAAAGGTGACTCTAAAGCATTTTACTCAAAGTGTCAGTAGTGACAGGATAAACAATATGTACTGCACTGAACCAACACATTGTTGCTCTCAGCAAAGCTCTTGCTATGAGGAAAAAATGTCAGCTTAAACTGTTAAGAATTAATTGATTTATCTTTTTGTCACAACTGACAACAAGCTTTTTGCAGGCTGCTAGTCCATGAACGGTTATGGCGTGCATCCGTGACATTGTAAGCAAGCACCATGTTTCAGCCTCTGAAGAGTGGAAGTCTAGGCTTCCCCACTCAGCCTTTGCTGGTGTAGTTACTGTCTGAAAATTTCTGTCCTACTGGGTTACTTCTTTCCTGTGGCTGACAAAGCAGGCTTTTATTGGGACTTTTTAAAAAATATGTGCTCGTTGGCATTTTTGGGTTACTAGCTTCTTAGAACTCTGTCTTCTTGTGTTCTTTGTGGTCCGTAGCCAGTCTGCCTTCTTCTGGCCACCTTTCTGAATCTTATGGTGTTGTTTTGCTTATAATGTCCGGAATTGTTAGGTGTACTTACTAAGAAAACTACACCTACTTTCACTTGATTTCTGAAGCAAAAATCCATTCTTTTTTAAGATGCCAGTTTTCTGGTGAAATTCTCCATTTTTCCTCAATTTTCTGAAAATGTAAATCTTAACTTTTTTTTTTTTTAAGATATTTTTATTTATTCACGAGAGACAGAGACATAGGCAGAGGGAGAAGCTGGCTCCCCACAGGAGGCCAATGCAGGACTCTGTCCCAGGACCCCAGGATCACGACCTGAGGCAAAGGCAGAAGCTCAACCGCCTGAGCCACACAGGCGTCCCTCTTAACTATTTTTTTTTCCTCTTAACTACTTTAAAGTCATGGTCTTGGGGCACTTGTGTGGCTCAGTTGGTTGAGCTTCGGATTCTTGATTTCAACTCAAGTCATGATCTCAGGGTTGTGGGATAAGTCCCACTTCAGGCTCTGTGCTCAATGTGAAGTCTGCTTAGGATTCTCTCCCTCTGCCTTTCCCCGTCCCCACTCTCATGCATGTGCTACCCCCTACCAAAACAGATATATAAATAAAATCTTAAGTAAAGTTATAGTCTGATAATGTCATTATCTAGATCATTTGTAGTTCTATTCCTATTTGATTTTTTTTTTTTATATTTTGCCCTATGTAATTTTCAGTCATTTGAAATGCTTAACTTTTTTTTGACATTTGTCTTCGGTTTCAGCAGTGTTGCTTTGATTTATGCAGGTTTGGCTTCCTTTATATTTATACATATTGGAGTTGGGTGACGCCTGGGTGGCTCAGTGGTTGAGTGTCTGCTTTTGGCTCAGTGCGTGATCCCAGAGTCCGGAGATCGAGTCCCACATCAGGCTTCGTGCCTGAAGCCTACTTCTCTACCTGCCTGTGTCTCTGCATCTCTCTGTGTGTCTCTCATGAATAAATAAATAAAATATATTTAAAAAAGATATTGGTGTTGGTAGATACTGTATCCCTAGGCTGATGGCTTTCTCAGTTTTGGAAGTTTTAGTGTCATTCTCTCCTCAAATATGGTTTCTGCCCTATTCCTTTTTTCTCATTGCCTTCTGATAGGATGTTTTTTATTAAAAATCTTAGACACTGCATGATATCTTTCTCCTAAGAAAATTCTCCTTCATGTTAGGCAGCTGGAGTGAGGCCAGTCACCTTAATCCAGTTAGAAATTGACATGACTCCAGGTTATTGGTTTTTGGGTTGTTGGGGTTTTTTTAGGTTTTATTTTTTCATGAGAGACACAGAGAGAAAGGCAGAGGGAGAGATAGGCTCCCTTGTGGGGAGCCTGGTGCGGGATTCTATCCCAGGACTCCAGGATCATGACCTGAGCCAAAGACAGATGCTCAACCACTGAGCCACCCAGGTTGCCCCTGTTTTGTTTTTGTTGTTTGTTTGTTTGATTTTTTTGGTTTTGTTTTGTTTTTTTGTTTGTTTTGGTTTTGTTTGTTTTTGTTCTTAAGATTTATTTATTTATTCATGAGAGACACACAGTGAGAGATGCAAAGACATAGGCAGATGGAGAACCAGGCTCCCCACAAGGAGCCCGATGGGGGACTTGATCCTGGATCTTGGGATCACACCCTGAGCCAAAGGCAGATGCTCAACCTCTGAGCCATCCAGGCATCCCAAGGTGCCCCTATTTTGGCAAGACTTTGTCTTCTGGGTCATCCTCACCCCTGTGACATTCCCAGTCAAGAGTCTAGGGTGTTCACTAGAGTTCCTTTCCTCTCTAGGTTCCTGAACTTGTTTTTTTTCCTCTGTTTGCTGAAACTGCCACATCACTCCTTTGCTCTTCTAGTCTGTCTGCTCTTAGACTTCTGGCCTGTACAGCTTCAGAATTTTGTAGGTGTCTTATGGGGAAAACTAGAAGAAATTTGGACTCCATCTCCACCCTTCTGTTCTCACTAGAATCCTGGCCGCCCCACTTCCCACACCAGCTAAAATCTCAGATTTCTCTCCCTATTAGCATCTTTTTCAGACTCCTTCCTGGGATCTTCAATCCTGTTTTGCCCTACTCCCAAAAACGTCAGATGCTGAAGGAAAAGCAGCTGCAGGATGTTGGCTTAGTGCCCTCTGCCATTCCCCTTCTCTATGCTTTTATCCCCTTGAATCCTTGTTGCCTCAGCAGCTCTCTAATGATTTCAAACTTTTTTTCCTAATTGATCTTTTCTGGTTGTTCTTAGGGTAAATGTTGGTCAGTCTCAAGCTTAATCCATCATGACTGGAAGGAAGAGTACATGTATAGTTTATTTGAAAAAGCAGCATTATTCATTAATCTGCCTAACCCTGCTTAACAATCAATTGCCTGGATATTAGTTAAGTGTTCTTATCAGTGATAAAATCTCATATATTGGTCTTTTGGGTTAACTGAAAATCCAGTCTTCACTTACAAATAGCCTGATCAAGAACCAGTACTAATAATTCAAGTGATTACAATATCTTGTTCTAATTTGTTTTTATTAAATGTGCCCTAATTTATAGTCAGCACTACCCTGTATGCTCTATCATGTTTAGTTTAACTAAAGGTATATGCACAGGCCATTATTTTTCAATAGTTTTTCAGAGAGGTGCTTGGGTGGCTCAGTCAATTGGGCATCAAACTCTTGGTTTCTGCTCAGGTCCTGATCTCAGGATGGTGAGATGGAGCCCCACGTCAGGCTCTGTGCTCAGAGTGGAGTCTGCTTGGGATTCTCTCTCCCTCTGCCCCTGCCCCTCCTGCTGCTTGCTCGCTCGCTCTCTCAAAATAAGTAAATAAAATCTTTATAAAAAATAAAGTTTTAAAAAAATAAAAATAAAGTTTTTCAGATTCTTGAGGGGGGGGCCTATGGCCCATTTTGAATATATTGTTAGATATGTAATGAGCCTTGCAACACAAAATTGAATACAAATTACATAAGACAAATACAATTGTAATTAAGGTAAGTAGCAATAGTATATTTTAAAGCAAAGTGAACTATAGGCATTTAAAAGTCAAGCAGGGGCAGCCCGGGTGGCTCAGTGGTTTAAGCGCCGCCTTCAGCCCAGGGCGTGATCCTGGAGTCCCGGGATCGGGTCCCACGTGAGGCTCCCTGCATGGAGCTGCTTCTCCCTGAGCCTGTGTCTCTACCTCTCTCTCTCTTTCTTTGTGTGTCTCTCATGAATGAATAAATAAAATCTTTTTTAAAAATAAATAAATAAAAGTCAAGCAGTTTTTTAGGATGATAAGAAGTACTAGAACTGTATAATAATATTAGATACTTAATGTTGAAGATTACCTTAATAAGTAGGTAACAATCATAAGGTGATAAAGCCAAGCACTTAGAGTTTTTTGTCCTTCTCTTCTATTGTAACCTTGGAAAATATGCTTTCTTTAGTTTTCTTTTTAGAAGTAAAAATTCCTGAAAAACACCCCTGTTTTAATGAGACAGTACTAATGGATGTCTAATCATTGTTGTTGTTTTTTAAGTTGGCACCCATGACAATTAGAATCCAATCCAAAATTACATAGTGGATTTAACATTCATCTGAAACTGAAAATGCTAAATAAATGCCTTAGTTGGTGAGATTTACATTCCACCAATATTAAATTGTCTCTACCAAACTTCCTTCAACTGTTGGTTATAAGTCTTGTAAAGCAGGCTCTACAGAACATTTTCCTTGGGTCAAATTGCGTTATACTCATTTAAGTTTCTCAAAATCAACAAATATGCAAACGAAAAGGAATATCCTCTTATCTTAACCTATCAATATCTCTTCTTCAAACTTATCCTTAGTCTTCACTGTGTAGGAAAATGAACAGAAGTTAATCCTGTTGACTTTGGGGATTCCTAGGGCCTATGTCCTGGCAATGTGATGATGACATTTGAGTTTTCAAAGGAATATTTAACTGTAGATTTTCTCCTTATCCTATGACCTCAGAACTTAACTTTTACAATAAAACACAACTTTACTATATTGTTAGACTTCTGTCTTCTGAGCTTTTTTGCCCACCTTTTTTCCCCCCCACCTTTTTAAGAGATACATGCATGTATGTATTTGAGAGAGAGAGTACATGTGAGCACTGGAAGCTGGTGTGAGGCAGAGAGAGGGAGAGAAGTGTGGAGCCTGACATGGGGCTGGATCCCATGACCCTGAGACAGTGACCTGAGCCAAAATGAAGAAGTTGGCTGCTCAACCAACTCACCCACCCAGGCACCCCTGTCCTACTTTTTGATGCAACTTTCTATACTGCTAGTTAATAAGAGACCTAGTTAAATAGTCCCCCAACACCAATAATACCCTTGAACCTAGCTGGCTAGGAAAAAAAAAAAAAAAAAAGAACCTAGCTGGCTAGAAAAGTAGGGGAAATACATGATCTTTTATAGCAGAGTGATAATGAAGAATTCAAATAATATTAGACCTTCTGACTATTATGGAGCAGAAAAGGAAATGCAAATTGTTATAAATAATGTCCAACTTCATTCAAAGTATGATTCAAGTTAAAACCATCAGAATGGCAAAGATCAAAATGTTTAAAGTTGCATTGTGTTATTGAAAGCATGACGGGAAAGGCACACGCAGTAGATGGACATAGAAATTGGTAAGCTTCTTTGTGGAGACAATTTAATGATATTAGTAAAATTTATAATATGCGAACACTTTTACCTAGTAATTCCACTTCTAGAAAATTATTCTATAAATATCCTTGCAATCATACACAGCTAATATTTGTTGCAATATCTTTTGTAATAAATAGCATAAGACTGGAGAAAACTCAAATGTCACAACATATCACCAGTAAGCGCCTGCCAACTAAATAAAGTATGATAGAAAAACATACCTGGTGAATTATGAAGAATTGAGCAATTCTTATACATGAACCAATAATGGGATAATCTCCAAAATATATAAAGTGAAAACAACAGTGTAAATAATGTTTATAATATACTATCCTTTGAGGGCAAGAAATGGATATAATTAAATATATATATACTTTTATCTACTTAGTAGCACTTAACCCATATATTATAAACGTATATACATGTGTATATACATATATATATGTATGTGTTATACACACACATGCTATCTCTGGAAAAATATGCAAGAAAACTGCTAACAGAGATTGCCTTTGCAAGGGGGACTTTGGGAGCTAGGAGACTTTTTATGTATGTTCTTTTTTTGCATCATTTATATGTATTTGCTTATTTAAAAATATATATACGTAGAAACAAAAACAAATTTTAAAATAAATTTTAAAAGGAGATTAAGAGGAAATACAGTTTCATACTAAGTTCTACAGAATGAATCTATGATAGGAACCTCTGGATTCTAGAATAATTATACCATACCATTATAGGTGTCTAAATGTCTCAGTTAAGAAAAATTTGCAGCCTGGTTCAGACCCCTACCCTGAATTGTCTTTGAATAAATGAGTCTTGGATCTGTCTCCTAATATTCTGGCATCTTTCTCCCTGATATAATTGTTGCTTCATACACTTGGCAGTTGGAGTAAGTAATTGTTGTTTAAAAATACACAGTAATGCATTTATAATACTATATAGTTACATTGAAAAGGGTTTAAACTTCAAAGAGCTAACCAGTGGTGGTGACTTTTTTTTTTTTTTTTTTTTTTTTTTTTTTTTTTTTTTTTTTTAGCTTTCTAGTAAGTAGGTTTTGATTACCAATGTACTCTGATACACTTTGTTCTAGGCTCGGATGCTTATCACAGAAGAAAACCTGATGACCATCATCATTAAGACTTTTATGGATCATTTGAGACATCGAGATGCCCAGGGCAGATTTCAGTTTGAACGATATACTGCTTTACAAGCCTTCAAGTTTAGGAGAGTTCAGAGCCTTATTTTTGATCTCAAGTAAGCTTTTGTTTAATTGTCTCAGCCACCTGCATCTTTTAATATGTGTTTACCCATATGTTCATTGCTATTTTTATCTTGTTCAGGTATGTGTTAATTAGCAAACCAACTGAATGGTCAGATGATCTGAGGCAGAAGTTCCTAGAAGGATTTGATGCCTTTTTGGAATTACTCAAATGTATGCAGGTATGTATAAATGGAACATTTTAATGAGGAGCACTTCCCTTTTATTTTTTTCTTGGTTCATTAAACTTAACATCTTTCTATCTAGGTGTTTTTTTCATTTGGGGCACATTTCCAAAAGAATAATTTGGATGACTACAATTTGGAGCAAGAAGCTTGTCTTTAATTGGAAACTCTTAGATGTAGAACAATGACATCCAAGCAAAAGTTTTGGCATCTATTGTTCTTTTCTATTTGGTTGTTCTTTGGGTTACTAGTAACATTCTTTCTTTGAGGATTGCAAGTTTACTATATTTTAATATACTATATTTTAATATGCTTAAGTAAAAGTATTAATTTAATTATTAAGTGAAAGTATTATTAAGTTAACTATGTTTAATTTTTATTTTTAATGTTTCCATAATTCTCTCCTTGATATAATATTTAGATAATACAGTATAGAACTTGCTCCCCTCTGTTTAATTCTCTTTTTTGGAAACACCTAATACAGAAGAGAATCTAGAAACAGAAGCCAACTGGTAAAAAAAAAAAAAAAAAAAAAAAGGCCAAATGGTATATTTAACCAGTTTAACTGTAAGAAGGTGGATGTCATCCCCAAATTTCTGAGCTGTTCCATTGTAATTCTTTTAGTAGCTATCTGGCTTTCTTAAGCAAGAAATAAGCAAAAATCTACTTAATCATTTTTGGAAAATATTGTAGTTTCTATGTTGGGTGGTGGTTCATGGATATTTAATTTATTATAATACTTATATGTTTTTCTATCTGTAGAAACTTTGGTCATTTTAAGTACTTGATGTGTCCTCTATTTTCTGTAATCTAATCAGCTCTGACACACCAAGAGGGTAACTAGGCTGGCTTCTAAAACATAGTCTTAGTTAAAATTATTTCAAGGGGAACCTGGGTGGCTCAGTGGTTGAGCATCTGCCTTTGGCTCTGGTTGTGATCCCACAGTCCTCGATTTGAATTCCACTTTGGGTTCCCCATGGGGGGCCTGCTTCTTCCTCTGCCCATCTCTGTCTCTCTTAAAATCTTAAAAATAAATGAATAAATAAAATTATTTCAAAAATGTATATTCTTATAAAACCATTTTATTTTTTTGTTTTGCTTTTTTTCTGGTATTTTTTGTAGGGTTTTTTTTTTGGTTCTTTTGCTTTCTTTTAGTCTGTGAGAACTTTTAGTTGCAGATTAGGAATTAATACGAAAACTTTATTCCAGTAACATTTTAAAAGCCTAATTTCTTTTTTTTTTTTAATTTATTTATTTATGATAGACACACACACACACAGAGAGAGAGAGAGAGAGGCAGAGACACAGGCAGAGGGAGAAGCAGGCTCCATGCCAGGAGCCCGATGTGGGACTCGATCCCAGGTCTCCAGGATAGCGCCCTGGGCCAAAGGCAGGCACCAAACTGCTGAGCCACCCAGGGATCCCCTAAAAGCCTAATTTCTTCTAACAGTTTAGTCTGTAGATGATAGAGTTAAAAAATAATTAGAAGGATTGTTGCAGTGAAGTATACAAGATTGTTTAAAACATATACAAGATTGCCTCAAAAATAACTCAAGATTATTGAATTCAAAATTAATTTAAGATTTTATGTGGTCACTTGAGAGAGAGTGTGTGAGCAGGCGGAGAGGCAAAGGGAGAGGAAGAAGCAGACTTCCCGCTGAGCCCAACACAGGGCTAGGTCCCAGGACCCTGGGATCATAACCTGAGCTAAAGGCAGACACTTAACCGACTGAGCTACCCAGGTGCCCCTCATTTATATTTTAGAGAATGTTAATATAAAAATGTAATTTAGAGAATTGGACTGCTTAGACTACTTGAAGCTGTTTGTTAAAAACTTTGTTTTTATAATCAATATATATTTTTTCTGTATTATTTCTTAAAATTCTATGTAAGAGGACAAATACAATTTTAATCCATTTAAAATCTTTTCTCTTCCTTTAAGGGAATGGATCCAATTACACGTCAAGTAGGACAGCATATTGAAATGGAACCAGAGTGGGAGGCAGCCTTCACACTACAAATGAAATTAACACATGTCATTTCAATGATGCAGGACTGGTGTGCTTTAGATGTGAGTTTCTTCTAGGGGTGGGGGTAGGAGATAAATGGATGAAGGGGAGTAAAGACTCCTAAGAAAATTCTGAGGAGATTTGGAGAGGATAGTGGTGATACTTACCTTATGAAACAACGTATTTTCCTCTCTTACCTATAAATTCCATAAAAGTTAAAATTCTGAGGGCTTAAAAATTGGAAAATAGAGGAAGAAGTAATCTACTCTCTTTCTTCTCTTATGTTGCTATCTTCATTTTTTCCACAATCTCATCTAGATTTTGAGCATATAAAAAGAGTTTAGAAATTTATCCAAAAGTAAAAAAAGAAAGAAATTTATCCAAAAATAAAGCTTTACAATTATTTCATTTGTTCTCTGTCTTTATAAAGTCTAGATGAGAGCCTGTGTAAGTTAAGAGGTAAGAGAAAATTTCTATGAGATATAAACTATAGGTCAGTTAACTGATCAAAGAGTAAAGAATATTCCTGACTGAGAGACAACTACATCATGCTCTGTGATGAAAAAGAGCAGTGAGAAGGCTCAGGTTGGAGTACAGAGGTTGAAAGTAGAAAGGCAGACTGACTTTGCAGGACCTTGGAGGTCATGGAAAGAAGTTTGGATTTTATTCTGATTTGGGATGCCACTAGCAGCTACCAAGCAGAAAAGGTGACATGATACAGTTTACATATTTTTTAAAATTACTCTGTGTAAGAATAGATGGAGGAGAGCAAGAGTAGAAACAAGGGATTTAATAGATGGTTGGCTTTCCTTTGAGTTACTGAAGATGATCAGTGGCCAGGTTTGAGAGAAATTTAGAAGATGAAATTGCCAGCTTGGTTATTGATTGGACAGTGGGAAATGAGAGAAAGGAGAGTACTGGAATAACTTCTAGACTTCCACAGCTATATGGAGATGTTCTTCCCTAAGACAGGGCACTGGAAGAGGGACCAAGTTGAGGGAAGGAAGATTGAGTTTGGTTTTGCCTATATTGATGTCTGAGGTACTTACTCATCGTTGAATTTGAGGTGCTTATTCAATATTGTAGAAATCCAAACTTTTGAGTAACTTACAGAAAATCCTCTTTTTTAGGAAAAAGTGTTAATTGAAGCTTACAAGAAATGCCTTGCTGTATTGATGCAGTGTCATGGTGGTTTCACTGATGGTGAACAACCAATCACATTAAGCATTTGTGGACATTCAGTGGAAACTATCAGATACTGTGTTTCCCAAGAAAAAGTTAGCATTCACCTCCCAGTTTCTCGCTTACTTGCAGGTAAAGCATTTCTCCCCAGAAAAGAACCCTGAAATTATTTTTTAAATTGTTGTTTGTGATTAATATTTCTTGAATACTTACTATACATTATACTGAGAGTTTTATAAACATTAACTTCTTTAATTACCATATCAGCCTATAAGGTAGGTATTATTATTACATTTGCTTCCCAGATGGGAAGACTAAGATACAGAGGCAGCTTCCTTAATGTCATGCAGTAAGAAAAAGTCAAAGTCTGCATTGTTACAGTTCAAATCACCTTATCACTTTACTGATTGCTTATAAATTGAAACCATTCTAAATTTTTTTCTCTCCCTCTAAGCTGTTTTTTATTCATTTATTGATAACCTTTTTAAGCAGCACGTCAAGAGTGAGTCCCAAATCGGATTGATCATTTTTTAGTCATAAGTAGTTGATTTATAAGCCCTTTATATACATGGTAGAGTATTTGAAGCTGCCACCTTGCAGCAGCTAAAAACTTTGATTATGCACTTGTCCGTCTCTATCTACAGATTCATTTCAGTGTAGCTTCCTTCTATATTTCTTGATTGCAGGAATTCTTACCCTACTCACATACTACTGTTCCCTGTAGTTCCATTTTTAACTTTGAGAGTAGAACAGAGTTCTAAAGATAGTTATTTTTACTTATTGTAGAATTTGTAATTTATCTTAGGTATGTGGTTCAATAATGTGATGTGAAAGTGGTTGTGTACATATGTGTGTAAGAGATTGTGGAGAATTGATATCATTTCTTCTTTAAATGTTTGGTAAAATTCATCAGTGAAACCATATGGACTTGATCCTTTTTTTTTTCCTGGAGGGTTAATTAATTACTGAATCAGTTTCTTTAATGGATATAGGTTAGTTCTAATTATCTGTTTCTCCCTGTAGGAGTTAGTAGTTCATGTTTTTTAAGAAACTGTTATATTTCATCTAAGTTATCAAATTTGTGAACATGGAACTGTTCCTAGTATTCCTTTATTATTCTTTTATAATGTCCATCGGATAAGGACTTATAATCCCTTTCTTTTCTGAATGCATTTTTTTTTCATTGTTCTGAGCATTTTTTTTGGTGCTAGGGCCTAGCATTCCAACAGTCTTCTGGCAGTCATGGGGATTTAAGATAACTTAGACATCTAAATATCACTAATGCAACAAATAGGATAACAAAGTAGTACTTAAGAATGCAATTGTGATTGTGGGAAGAAATTCCTTATTTCTGTAACTTGTTCCGGCCCTGTTTTGTTTCTGTAAGTGCTGTGAGCACTGAACCTGTTGATACTTGATATGAGCAGGTGGCAAGCATGGTGTGGGAAAGTATTCATCTGGAATGTAGGAGTGTTGGTCCTGTTTACAACTCAGCTACTAATCTTTGCTGCCTTCAGAAATCTGGTTGTATGATGGAGGCCAATGCTGAAAGTTATCCACAAGGAAAACAGTCAGTACTCTGAGAATGTACTCATTTCTGCCTAAATCTGTATCACTCTCAGATCTTCTCAGTAGACATTTTTGAGCATTCTACTGACTATATTTGATAAAGCTTGACCTAAATGCTTATAATCTAATTGAAGAGCTTACTAAAGTAAACATACACAAAACAGTTCAAGAACAACTTGGAGTGTGTACTAATGGAGGTTAAGTGGCAGATGTTGAGTGCAGGTCATTAGAATGAGACTCATGATGCGGGTCTTCGTGAGTATGAAAGCCGCAAGCCAGACTTGACCATATGGCCACATCTATTGACAAGATTGTAAAAAACATTCTCTGTGTAGACAACAACATAAATAGGACAATTAATTCTTAGTTAACTGAATTAACCAAGGTTGAGCTATTCAAGGGCCCTTTGCAGTTGGGAACTAGAGAGGCTTTGATTTTATGCTGGAAGTTCTGGGAAACTTAAATCTGAGGTCAGGATCAGCACAGACCACAAGTCTCTCTTCTTGCCAGAAGGATCTCTCCTACTATACTGTAAATGAGAACAAACTCCACAACCCAGTAAAATATGACCCTAAAGTGGGCATAGCATAAATTGCTTTGATAATTATATAACTGCTTTTGCTGTATTTGTATGTCTAACAGTTACTTCTATAAAATGTCATCTATGTCTATTAGTACCTATAATTAGGATTCTAGCTCTAAGTGTACCTTTGATACAGAGGTTCATGAGAATCTCATTTTAAAAAGCTTCATTTATGGATGCAATTTATTTTTTAATCTTAATTTGTAATGGGATAGGTTCCCAAAGAGAAAAAGTAGTTAGATACAAAGTTGAGTGAATACTTAGGACTTTTTTCTAAATGATCTGCAGTTGTAGAAATACTTTTTTGTTTGTTCTCCCATGCAGGTTTACATGTATTATTAAGCAAAAGTGAAGTGGCATATAAATTTCCAGAGCTCCTACCTCTAGTAAGTAATACTAACATTTAAAAGTAAATACCTATTATGTTTCATAAACTTGAAATCACTTGAAAACAAACTTGATTAATCAGGATACTCCAGAAAAACAGAACCAATAGAAGATTGTGTGCCCATGCATGTGCACATGGGTATGTAAGTATGGAGAGAGAAAAAGAAAAAAAAAACAAGATTTATTGTAAGAAATTGGCTTGTGCAGTTATGGGACCTAGCAAGTCTGAAATATACCTGCGTGGTAGTCTGACAGACTAGAGACCTAAGGAAGAGTTAATGTTGTAGCCTGAGGTCCAAAGACATTCTGGAAACAGAATTTCTTCATCCTTGTGGGGGACCTCAGTATTTCTTATAAGGCCTTGAACTAATTGGATGAAGTCCAGCCACATTACAGAGGGTAATCTGCTTGACTTAGAATCTACTAATTTAAATGCTAATCAGTCACTTCTACAAAATACTCGCACCAACATCTAGACTGGCATTAACCAAAAACTAGGTACCATGGCCTAGCCAAGTTGACACATAAAATTAACCATCACGCAAACATGCTTTAAGTAATTTTAACTATTGTTTTATACAAAGTTTCCATCCCTATCACCCTATCTTCTTTATAATAAGAGTTGAGATTTTTGTGGATTTTTAAATTTATTATTATTTTTTTTAATATATACAGAGTGAACTTAGCCCACCCATGTTGATAGAACACCCTCTTAGATGTCTTGTTTTATGTGCCCAAGTACATGCAGGAATGTGGAGGAGAAATGGCTTCTCTCTAGTAAACCAGGTAAGTATTTTTTAGTTTATGAAGAGTTTTCAATCCATCTATTCCTTTGGCATCTGTGAAGGTTGTACATAAGTCATTGAAAGTTGAGTATATGTATATTAAAATTGTTTGAGAAGATAAATGTAATGTTAAACCAAAAAGTTTCTTAGAACTTTTATTCATACTTTGCTAAGAAACAATAGAAATGAACGCAATTTTCTTGATTTTTAACTTGAGAGCATTTTTAGAACAGTTTTAGAACAACAAAACATAAGAAAAATCCAGATTTCATCTATTTAAATAAAATTGTGGTAAAAGATGAAAGTTCATTAGAAACTGATGGTTACCAGAGGGGAAGAAATCAGGGGGTGAGTAAGAAGGGTAAAGCAGAGTGAAAGGTACAAAATTCCAATTATGGAATAAATAAGTCACAAAGATAAAAGGCACAGCACAGGGAATATAGTCAATGGTATTGTGATAAAATTATATGGTAACAAATGGTGGCTACACTTGTGGTGAGCATAGCATAACATACAGACTTGCCCAATTACTATGTTTTACATCTGAAATTAATGTAACATTGTGTGTCAACTATACTTCAAAGAAAAGTTCTATTACTACAGCTCTGAAATTTTGGTTTTATTTTTATACCTTATCAAGGCTTGGTGCAGGGTTTTTTTTTCCATTTTTCATAGCCATAAACCTTACAGAAAAGTAACTTTGTTAGGAAACACAGAAAGTTGGCTGCAAAATGTGAACCATAGAATGAACATTGAAATCTGGAAATTTCTAATTAATTAATCTCTTCTAAGACAGTATTAACTGTTAAGGAAACCACATTGTGTGTGTGTGTGTATATACGTGTGCATGCCCATGTGCACTTGCATTAAACTCATGTGCTCTTGGGGATTGGGGAGAGGAGAGAGCTGCACAAATAAAAACCTATTACCCAATATAATTTTTTTTTAGATTTATTACTACCATAATGTGAAATGCAGACGTGAAATGTTTGACAAGGATATAGTAATGCTTCAGGTAATGAATTAAAAGCATTAAACTTACAGGTTGTAAGGAATGTTTTTTTTTTTTCTTGTCATTTCCACAGAACCCCGTCACTTATGATTACTCCCAAATCTGTAACACCAGCCTAGCCCTGTCTCCTGAGCTCCAATCATAGGACTAACAGGCTATAGAACATTTCCATATCAATTTCCTGGACACATGTCAGATTTAACATATTCAAACTAACTCCTCTTATTTCCGCCATACCTTCCTCCTCCTATCTTGGATTTCCTACCTTGGTATATTGTTCAACAATCTATAAAGTTATTAGAGTCAGAAACCTGAAAGCCATCCTTTTTTAATTGTCCTTTGGTTAAAGATCCAAACCTCTTAAACTGATTTCCAAGGCTTATGAAACATAACTATGTTAAAATTCCCTGAGATTCCTGTGCTCTCTCTTAAGTCTTAAATTCTGTACATTTGTTTTGCTCCCTAGTTTGCTTACCCTACCCCCTTCCTTTTCTGTTCACCTTGTAACTTGTTTTCCTGTATGTCTTAGTATTTAGTGTCACTTTCTCTAGAAAGCCTTCCCCAACACACAAAAATGTAGCTAAGTATTCCATTTGGGAACACCCATAGCATGGTGCTCATCCCGATTACCATGGCATTCATAGCTCTGGATCACAGTTGCCTATTTACTTTTTATCCTCTCTGTTAAACCTTGGCAACTATATCTTAGTCCCTTTTTGTCTACTATGCATAGCACAAAGTCTTATCACATAGTAATTTTTCCATGTTATTGCTGAGTGGATTTAAAAATCGTAGAAAAGGGGACACCTCAGTGGCTCAATGCTTGAGCATCTACCTTTGGCTCGGGGTATGATCCTGGGGTCCTGGCATGGAGTACCACTGGGGAGCCTACTTTCCATTTACTTGTGTCTCTGCCTCTCTCTGTGTGTCTCTCATAAATAAGTACATAAAATCTTTTAAATTAATTTATTTATTAAAATAAAAATCATAGAAAAGGTTATGAAATGTGAATTTCAAAAATGATTGGCTCAGGTCGTCTGGGTGGGTCAGTTGGTTAAGCGGCTTAGACTCAGGTCATGATCCCAGGGTCCTGGGAACAAGCCCCGCATCAGGCTCCCTGCTCAGTGGGCAGCCTGCTTCTCCCTCTTTCTCTACCCCTCCTCCCAGCTTGTGTTCTCTTCCACAGTCTCTCTTTCAGTCTTTAAAAAATGATTGACCCAAAATAAACTTAAATCCAAGTTGATTTAGAGTTTATACAAATGGAATTAAAGGAGAATTAAAACTAAACTAACATTTTAAAGCTGTTGTTTCAGTTAGTATAATCACCAAAAATTAGTTTGAGAGTTCTAGAGTTTAATATTATGTAAATAAAAAGAACTAGAAGCCTAATTGCCATAGTGCATCTTTTTTTTTTTTTTTTTTTTTTTTTTTGCCATAGTGCATTTCTTTCAGAGTCCATACACTACTAGATAGTGACCAGAGCCTTGAGATAAAACTTCAGAACTGAATTCATGGGTTGCAGTTAATTCAGAGCATTAAAAAGAAAATATATAGTCCATGTTATTCTGATGTGTTAGGTTTAAAGGGTTTTTTGTTTTGTCTATGTTTTGTTTTACCAGCATAGATTTCTGTTTACATTTATAGCTTCCACAGGTAGGCAATTGGCTAAGTGGGTTTTCATCTGTTATAAGGATTGGTGAATAAGTAAGCTATTTTCACTTATGCTCCCCAAAATATCTTTCACTAATTGTTTAGTAGCCCCTTTGACCTCCTTCTTTTCCTTTATCTCAAACTTTAAAAAAAAAAAAAAAAAAAAAAAAGACAGGTGTCTCCATGATGGATCCAAATCATTTCCTGATGATAATGCTCAGCCGCTTTGAACTTTATCAGATTTTCAGTACTCCAGACTATGGAAAAAGATTTAGCTCTGAGATTACCCATAAGGTAAGAGCATGTTTTATAAGACCACAATACATCATTGAAGAAATATCTTTCATTCTTTTTGGATATGTTAATTTTCTGAGATAATACAGTTTTTATATTTTTATCTTTGAACTTTCTCTCCCCAACCCCCCAACTTGTTACAGGATGTAGTTCAGCAAAACAATACTCTAATAGAAGAAATGCTATACCTCATTATAATGATTGTTGGTAAGTTTCGATTGTTTGCAACATTTATCAATTATATTGGCTTTTGTGATAACAAATAGTTCCGAATTTCTAAGCTATGTTTCTTTTGTTTGAGCAGTTCTTCAGTTTCAGGAAGATTAGAGCATTCATCCATCTCTTTCTCACTTCTGGTTACTGTAGCACTGAAAGTGATAGTGTTGTGGTGCTTTGGAACAAGAAGAGCACAAATAACTGAAGCAGAATAATCTGAAAGACTATTTGGGGAGAAAAAAGTAGGACAGAAGAGGTTAGCAAGTAAGAATAGGATATTTAGGAGCTATTTACTGTTACTTTGTATCTTAGGTATGTTTCTTTCTATAGTTTTGTGTTATAGAACTGTCATTTTGGCTTTAGATATGATAATAATAAGTTAATAGAGACTTGTGGCTAATAGATGCAGATTTCTTTTCTTATTGCCTATATCTTCAGTCCTGTCACCTCCATCTTTCCTATTCTTTTATCCTTACCTTCTCTACTTCCTCTGCTATTTTAGACTCTGTAGTCCATAGAACAGAGAATCCTGGCTACTCTCAGAAGGTGATACTAACAAAGGTCTCAGAAGGTGAGATCTTATTTAGCACTAGGTAGAAGGACAAAGGAAGGTTCTCCCTCCCTGCTACCATGTGGCAGATGGCTTAAAAGCAGTCTCCCAGTCTACTGGTACAGCAATTGACTATATCCAATCCCTTCCTGCCTTCTGATCCCATTCTTTCAAAATAGGAACCAGAGTTCTCTCTCTGCTGCCCAAAGCCTGCTTTCACCCTAGCTTGTTATCAAACTAATTATTACTTTTCCGCTGCACAGAAAGAAAAATATATTGTGTTGAATGAATTAAAAGTATATGCTGCTTAAGTATTATGATTATGTTAAATGTGTGTATATGTACTTCTGCCTCAATAGGAGAGAGATTTAGTCCTGGAGTTGGACAGGTAAATGCTACAGATGAAATTAAGCGAGAGATTATCCATCAATTAAGCATCAAACCTATGGCTCATAGTGAATTGGTGAAGTCTTTACCTGAAGACGTAAGTACTTGGATCTTACAAAAGAAATTATGGAAATTCCTCCCTACCTGTTAGGCTATTATGTTTAGATTTACTTCTGTATACCTTTTCCACAGTGGTAAAGACTATAATTCTAGGACACATATAATTCCTAGTCACTCTTACTAGAAGTAATTAGAGGGGCACCTGGCTGGCTCAGTCGGTAGAGCATGTAACTCTTGATCTTGGCATCATGGGTTCGAGCCCCACGTTTGGCACAGAGGTTACTTTAATTTTTTTTTTTTTGTTAATACTAGGGGAAAAAAAGAAAAGAAAAGAGAGTATTAGTGACCAGGAATAGTAGGCAGCATAGAAGTAGAATCTTTTACAATGAATTCTTAGAAGAGATAAGGATGCTGAATAAAGTAAACCTGATCTTAAGAACTGAAGTTATGTATCCAGTAGACAGGGCTTGTTATAGTCCTTACTACAAAGTTACCACGGGTGAAGATAATACTTTATGACTTAATATATTGGAGAAGTAAGAAATACCTGCTCAGCTATGTTGAGGATACTAAAGTTTTTCAGAGCTTTTTCCTTCTGAAGCATCCCAAAACTCTCCTTAGGAAGCCATCTCTTTCATTTTAGTGAATGTAAAATAATGTTCACATGAGCATTCAGAGGCTAATTGTAACTATTTCTTGTCCCAGGATCACAGGTTCTTTAGCCAACTATTTTTCAGCAACGGGGCTTTCAGATAGATACCCAACACTTGTAGTTAGGAGAGATCCTTATTTCCTTGGGCTTTTTTAAATGTTTTCCCAAATTTGAAACAAAGATTAAAACTTTCAGCCTTAATATTCATTCTTCTGGGATTTAAACCTCTATTTGTTGCATAGTAATACTTCCTTTAAGCTTTATGTTATGAAAAGTTTCAAATATCTATAGAAATAGAAAGCATAGTGTAACAGAATCTATCACCAGTTTCAGCCAGTCTTGTTTTATTTATACCCCAATCACAAATCCATACGCCCCCACTGGGTTATTCTGTTAAGAATACTAGGTTTAGGGGGACACTTGGGATGGCTCAGTGATTGAGCCATCTGCCTTTGGCTCAGGGCGTGATCCTAGAGTCCCCAGATTGAGTTCCACATCAGGCTCTCTGCATGGAACCTGCTTCTCCTCCCTCTTCCTAAGTGTCTGCCTCTCTCTCCCTGTCTCTCATGAATAAATAAATAAAATCTTTAAAAAAACAAAAAAAAGAATATCAGGTTTAGGGGCATCTGAGTGGCTTAGTTGGTTAAATGTCTGCCTATGGGTCAGGTCATAATCCCAGAGTTCTAGGATCAATCCCTGTGTCAGGCTCCCTGCCTAGCGGAGAGCCTGCCTGTCCCTCTCCCACCACTGTCCCCAGCTCTCTCTCTCTGTCAAATAAATAAATAAAATCTTTAAAAAATATATATCAGGTTTACCGGCATATGATACATGGTCTTTATAACCCAACCAAAACCACAAAATAAGTTTGCCATAGGGGAGGAAAAAAGAATCAAAACTTCCAAGGCCCTGCTTTTTTTTCTTAAAAATTTGTATTCTTTATTTACATTTTTTTTGTGTGCATATTGCTAGGGATGAGCCATTTTTAATGATTTCCTCAGATGACCAAACCAGACTTCGGAGAATTCTCTGTCCCTGCTTCTGGCTTTACTCGCAATGTGACCATGTTCATTATAATTTCAAAGGAGAAAAAATAAATCTTGTAAAAACAAAAACAGCAACAAGAAAAGGTCTTATTCCAAGCATTCCAGTAGGTTTTTTTTTGCATGTACTTAGCTATAATATAAGTAGTTTTATGAGATAGTTTAAAAAGTCCAAGAAAAAGTTTTTTTTTTTTCCTTTTTTGTATTTGAAGTTGCTAGGGGTCGGGGAGTTTGCCTGTTTGATGTATATGTGAAACAATGTTATGCAACAATTAACTGGAATTTTATTTTGCTGAGTTGTTCTAACCAAAAAACAAAAAACCAGAATAACAGGCTTAGCATTTCATCTATACATGGAATTGTATATGTATTAAAACAGTGGTTCTCAACCAGAGACAATTTTGCCTCCTAGGATATATTTGGCAGTGTCACTACTCAGGGCAGGGTTGTGTGGTGCTACTGGCATTGAGTGAGCAAAGGCCAGAGATACAGCTAAACATCCTATAATACAATGCACAGAACAGATCCCCTACAACAAAGAATTATCTGATCTAGATGTCAGTAGTGCCACGGTTGAGAAACTGGTCTTAAAAGGACTTTTAGAAAAACCTGCCTACCTATATGCCATGATAAAAGAACAATAATTTTTTTTAAGATTTTATTTATTTATTCTTTTTTTTTTTTTTTTAATTTTTATTCATTTATGATAGTCACACAGAGAGAGAGAGGCAGAGACACAGGCAGAGGGAGAAGCAGGCTCCACACACCAGGAGCCCGATGTGGGACTCGATCCCGGGTCACCAGGATCGCGCCCTGGGCCAAAGGCAGGCGCCAAACCGCTGCGCCACCCAGGGATCCCTATTTATTTATTCATGATAGAGAGAGAGAGAGAGGCAGAGACACAGGCAGAGGGAGAAGCAGGCTCCATGCACCGGGAGCCCGACGTGGGATTCGATCCCGGGTCTCCAGGATCGCGCCCTGGGCCAAAGGCAGGCGCCAAACCGCTGCGCCACCCAGGGATCCCAAAAGAACAATAATTAATAATTACTTAATATCACTAAATATCTAGTCAGGATAAAAATTACTTAAAACTTTATAACACAGGAAATAAATCCTGAGCTGTTAGATGAGGAAGCAATTACAGTTTCACTTGGACTTTATAAAGAATTTTTTTAGGGGTCAGGAGAAGAGAGGGAGAGAGAATCTGAAGCAGGCTCCATGTCCAGCACAGAGCTCAACCCACGTGCTCAATCTCATAACCCTGAGATCAAGTCCTGAGCTGAAATCAAGAGTCAAATGCTTAACTGACTGAGCCACCCAGGCACCCCAAGAAGAATATAATTTAAAACAGCATTTTAAAGTATACCTTGTACAAAGTGATGGCAACTATATTTACCAAATATTTTTGACCAGAGAATTCTTTAATCAGCATTCCTATTAATATATTTTTATGAATGGGATATGATTTAGGAAATGCTGTTTTACTAAAAATAGATAAGGAATCAGTGTAATTTTCATGAAATAGTATAAATATCTTATATAAATTTTATTTAAATGTTATGTGTACTTTGTGTTGTTTTTAACTTAATTCCTTTTGAAAGCTGTCACCTTGAATCCATAGGGTAGTAACTTGTTTCTAATTATAGAATCTGGGTGTTAGTTTACAAAATACATTTCTTTGGTTATATATTAATGATTATGTTTACTATGGAATCCTCACCTATAAAAATTGGGATAATAGTATACCTGCTTCATAGGGTTGCTATCTAAGGCCTAAGGAGAGAAAAGTACAATGTTCAACGTGCTAGCAGACACTGTTAACATGAAATGCACTTACTTGTTTCTCATGCTGTTAGGAGAACAAGGAGACTGGCATGGAGAGCGTAATTGAAGCAGTTGCCCATTTCAAGTGAGTTTACTTCCTGTTCTTTCCTGTTCAATTTTTTTATATATATTAATTTTTCTTACTGTTTCCTTTGATGGAACTGAGAATGAAATTGTTACTTTCAGAGAGTGACATTTTCAGATGCATAGTTGTGAACTACATTTCTCACTGTCATTTCACCCTTCTGATCTAGCTCTGCACTCATCAACCTAAATTGGTTTATGAGAATTTTCATCGTGCTCAGAACTGGTGTTCCTAGCTGAGAGTTTCAAATAATTGACATTAAACTGAGCAGATGGGGACGCCTGGGTGGCTCAGTGGTTGAGCGTCTGTCTTCGTCCCAGGGCGTGATCCTGGAGTCCCGGGATCAAGTCCCACGTCGGGCTCCCTACATGGAGCCTGCTTCTCCCTCTTCCTGTGTCTCTGCCTCTCTCTGTGTGTCTCTCATGAATAAATAAATAAAATCTTTAAAAAATAAAAAATAAATAAACTGAGCAGGTGAAGAATGCCCAGGTGGCTCAGCAGTTGAGCACCTGTCTTCGGCCCAAGGTGTGATCCTGGGGTCCCTGGGTTGAGTGCTGCAACAGGCTCGCTGCATGGAATCTGCTTCTCTCTCTGCCTGTGTCTCTACCTCTCACTCTCTGTGTCTCTCATGAATAAATAAATAAAATATTTAAAAAAATAAACTGAGCATATGACATAAGTCAATGCATTGAGCTTTCTTAAAACTGCTTTCTTTGTTTCCATCTGAATGTGCCTCCTAAATTATGAGGTGGCCTCTGAATAGTGCTTTCACTCTCTAGTGGTCAATAGGTAAACTAGTTTATCCCCTTGAGATTGTTGAGGCAATTCCTCAATCCTGCTTTTTCCTGCTCCCACTCCAACAGTAATGTCCTTATTTTGTTAATTATAAAGATACAAAGTGGATGTGTCAGATAAGATGATGCATGTAGAGCTTTGGTTGTAGATTACCAAATTAACCCAGAAAATAGTACCACTTTACATTCGTCAGCAGTGAGAGCTCTGCTTTTTTATTCTGTTATCTAAGACTGTCTCATAAATTAGGGTGTGACTTTAGTAATAATATTTTAAGGACTTTTTTTCCATAGAAAACCTGGATTAACAGGACGAGGCATGTATGAACTGAAACCAGAGTGTGCCAAAGAGTTCAATTTGTATTTCTATCACTTTTCAAGGGCAGAGCAGTCCAAGGTAAATGGGAAAATTAAAAGTGTACTGGGGAAGAGCTGTGTGTGTTTGTTGATTTGTTTTTTTCCTAAACAACTTTTACTGCTTTTCAGGTATTGAAAAAGAATACAATAAAAATATTGTAGGAAATTTGAAAAAATATAAAAAGGTACAATGAAGAAGGCATAGATTACCTAAAATATTACCACCTAACATTTTGGGCCATCCCCTGCTGCTGCCATGTATGCTAAATACATATATAAGATCTATATAATTATATACATAACCAC
Organism: Canis lupus baileyi; assembly: GCF_048164855.1. Classification (NCBI taxonomy): domain Eukaryota; kingdom Metazoa; phylum Chordata; class Mammalia; order Carnivora; family Canidae; genus Canis; species Canis lupus. Next base: position 61,305,702 of record NC_132844.1, on the reverse strand, counting down.
ACGTATGATTGTATTTTATTGGCTTTTGAAGACAAATTGTCAACCTGTATAATAATCAGTTAAGTTCTTTTATGTTCATTTCAGAATTGCTACTACTTAACATTATGCTTTTCCATAGTAATTTAGGGAATTTTCCTCATAATTGTAGGTAAATTTTGTCTTTTAGGAGTCTTTTTTTTTTTTTTTTAGATTTACTTATTTATAATTTGAGAAAGAGGTAAATTGTACATGCATGTGGGAGGGCCAGAGGGAGAGAATCTCCAGCAGTCTCCCACTGAGCACAGAGCCTGACATGGGGGTTCAGTCTTATGATCCCTGAGGTCATGACCTGAGCTGAAATCAAGAGTCAGACACTTAACCCACTGAGCCCTCCCAGGCACCCCAGCAGTCTACTCTTAAAATATGTTTTCGTAAAGGATGTTAATTAAACTTAAACATGAAGCTTTGTTTAGTTTTAGATGTGTGCCATAGAGCTTAACCCTAGGTAACATTTTGGTTTTGGTTTATACATGTTTCCCCTGCATATTAAGATAAGAAAGAACTTCTTTGGGGCTTGGTGGGGGTAGGTACTGTGTAGGAAAGGAAAATAATCTTGATGTGTCATTTGGGGCTTGGGGGGGCCAAGAAATAAGGGTAAATATCTTCTAAAATCAGAAAATGGTATGACAAAAATTAACTTAGTAGTTGTAGATATTAGGTTATTGTGTATTACTAATTGCCTCTCCAATTTTATTAGGCAGAGGAAGCTCAACGGAAATTGAAAAGACAAAACAGGGAAGATACAGGTATTTTTAATCTTTCTAAAAATCTTTTGTCTTTTCTACTTGTTAAATGTTGTTTTCTATTGACTATAATGATTACCCTTGGTGAATTGGAAGATTTAAATGTATGCTTTCTGAGTGAACATTCAAAAGACTAATAAATATGCAAATACAGAAATAGATTGTACTGAGTCACCTCTGGCTTAGTGGTTTTTATCTCATATCCTAGGACATTTTTAGGGAAAAGAAAGGCTTTCCTCTGCACTGCACTACTATTTATGTAGTTTTTATGCATTTGACCTTGTGAAGGTAAAATATAGCTTTAAGATCCATGTTAATGATTATTCTTTGAGTGAAGACTATCAAAAGATGGGTTTTTAAAAACATGTTCTACAGAAGAAGCCAAATAATAACTTTATTTTCAGCACTTCCACCTCCAGTTTTGCCTCCTTTCTGCCCTCTATTTGCAAGTCTGGTAAACATTTTGCAGTCAGATGTGATGTTGTGCATCATGAGGACAGTACTGCAATGGGCTGTAGAACATAACGGATATGCGTGGTCTGAGTCCATGCTCCAAAGGGTAGGTTTGAAAACATTTATTATTTATATTTTAGTGCTTTTTTAGTAAAAGCCAAAATATTCTTGTCAATATCTATACACAGACAAATTAGCACAAAACATAGTGTTATTTTAATTTGAAATATGGTAATATCGTTACTGCTTTTGTGTCTGACAATGAAAATGAGAGCCAGGCAGGTATTTTTTAATTATACCACTTAGTTGTGATTACCTTGGTCTTGTTGGCCACTCTTCTCATTGATTATTTGTGATATCTGTTTATGCAGTACTCTGATACTTGTGTAATGTGTTATCTTTAACATGTTTTTATTTAACCTCCTCAAAAAACCTGTGGGTTCATCAGTATCTATATTTTACAATTGAAGAAATTAAAACTCCGAGATTTATAGTCATGTAGCTAATAAGTGATAGAACCTTGTTTGTATTTTATTTTACAGCTTTGATGTAAGTCATTGTTGAATTGTTTACTTCATTGAATTCACACAACACCCATTTGGGTAGATACAACTTTTTCCATTACATAGATGAAGAAGTCAAGTTTCAGTAAGATTCAGTTAACTTGTTGGTGTTACTCAACTACTAAGTAACATAATAGTAATTATTCAGTTAATAGAATTTGCCTACTCTGTACCTGTTTCTGTGGTAGGTACTTTTGCATACAATATTTGCAATTCTTAAAACTCTACAGGGAAGGTGTTTTTTCCCCCATTTTAAAGATGATGAAATTAGGCTTATACAGATTCCCTGAAGGCACGTTAGGTTGAAAGCTATGAAGCCAGGATATAAATGAAAGCAAGCATTATTTCAGATCCATCCTCCAAAGCTATTTTTCTTTCCATTATCTCAGCAGACTCAAGTGTCTCATTGGCTAGAATATGTGTATACTCACACACACCCCTCCCATTTATAAACATATACTTAAAATGTAAAAGCATGGAGTTATAGACTACTAGAGACCATCAGTATTATATGAGCAATAGATTTATGGGAAATGATGGAGAAGAAAGGAGTGAACAGCATTACCTTTTATGTACATTTATTTTATGTCCTTCAAGCTAACCTAGTTCATCCAAGTCTCTGACAGCCACAGTAGCTCTTTGTGTGAGGAAACATATAGACAACACACACATATCTCCTTCCAAGATTGGGGAGCAGGATAAGAGCAGTAAAGATACAAATAAAATCGATGTAATTTTATATTTTCCTAGAAGTCTGGTAAGGGTTTTTTTTGTGAGATTTAAGAACTGTAAAAATCTTCATAAATTATGTGGTATTAGAAATAGAAGTATGAGGATGCCTGGGTGGCTCAGCGGTTGAGTGCCTGCCTTTGGCTCAGCATCATCCCAGTCCATTATCGAATCCTGCATCGGGCTCCATGTGAGGAGCCTGCTTCTCCCTCTGCCTATGTCTCTGCCTCTCTCTCCTTGTGTCTCTCATGAATAAATAAATAAAATCTTAAAGAAGGAAGGAAGGAAGGAAGGAAGGAAGGAAGGAAGGAAGGAAGGAAGGAAGGAAGGAAGGAAGGAAAGAAGAAAGAAAGAAAGAAAAAGAAAGAAAGAAAGAAAGAAAGAAAGAAAGAAAGAAAGAAAGAAAGAAAGAAAGAAAGAAAAAATCTGAGATGATTAAGATTTTTAGTTCTTAGAGAAACTAGAGAATATTATACACTAGATCATTACATGATAGATGCTTTCAGCTCTAATTATTTGGTCACTGATTCTTAGAAGATTTTTTTTTTAAGACTGTAGTGTAGAGATGTCATAAAACTGAGAAGGACGTATTACATGAACTTACTCTAAGAATTTGCAGTTGAATTTTCTTCCTAGGTGACATGGAAATTTTTGTTTCCTTAATGAGAATTTTTTTATTAGAAAACAAAATTTAGAGTTTGAATTTAATAAAAATTAGTACTTCAAATTATTTTTTATTGCACTTAGTCTTTAGTAGTTTGCTTTATCTTTTTTCAGTGGTGAATCCTTTTTTATTACCGCTTATAAAAATACATGCTTGGGCAGCCAGGGTTGCTCTACGGTTTAGCACCGCCTTCAGCCCAGGGCCTGATCCTGGAGACCCGGGATTGAGTCCCATGTCAGGCTCCCTGCATGGAGCCTACTTCTCCTTCTGCCTGTGTCTCTGCCTCTCTCTCTCTGTGTCTCTCATGAATAAATAAACAAAATCTTTTTTTAAAAAAAAGTGCTTGATTTTTGATTTACTAAAAGTTACAAAACATTTTATTCAAGGTGTTACATTTAATTGGAATGGCACTACAAGAAGAAAAACAGCATTTAGACAATGTCACAGAAGAGCATGTAGTAACATTTACCTTCACTCAGAAGATATCAAGTATGTATATACTTTTTACTAAACTAATTGAAGATACTACTGATTTTAAATATGTAGTATAACCTCTTATTTGCTCATATAGATTCTAAATAGATTATAGTAAATCCAGATTTCTGAGGTTATATGTACTCATCTGTGTGTTAAAGGTACTATATCATATCCTGATCCTGATGTATTTTCATAAAAATACTTAGGGACTGCACATACTTAAAATACATAAATTTTAATTCATAAACTGAAAGCATTAATGAGGAGTCCTTAGCTTGAAATCGGTATAGCACATACATTTAATTCTCAGATATGCTTTGAAAATACAAAGTTTACTATCAGGGTTTCATTTTTAAATTCTTGCTATTATAAAGACATATTACTAAAAATAAGAAAATTAGCTATAGAGGATTAGATTATCATTTTATATATAAAGTAATGTGATTTTTTTTAAGAAGGCCAGAAGACTTTTCTTTTAGCTTTTTATTGTTAAAAATTTTAAACACAGGCAAATGTTGGTACAGGAAACATCCATATACCTACCACCTAGACTTAGTAGTTAGTATTTTGCTATATTTTCTTTAATATTTGCACACTTTTTTAAAGCATTTGTTTCAGCCATCATATTTCATCTCTAAGAAAAGCCTTTCATATTTCATCTCTAAAGAAAAGCCTTTCCTCTCTTGATTTTCAGAATAAGCATTTGGTCTAATAGTTGCCTTCAGGGGTTACAACCATGAGGCTTCTTTGTTCACTTAGGATTGTTGTGCTTTGCTTTTTAATATTACTCTTGGGTTTTCATTTACTCCATTTTTTATAGTCACATATGATCAAGGTTCCTTTAAAAAAAAAAAAAAAGATTCTTTTTGATGCTCAAATTGCCAGTTTTGGTCAGTGGGAATCTGTTCAGTTGGCTTCCCTGCCCTTTTGACCCTAGCCCGTTAGTATTTGAGCACACCTTACTTTCTGGCACAAAAGATGCCCCAGACTCATCTTATACTTTCCCTGCCCCAGACCTGCAATCCACCATTTGCTCAGATATTTAAATGAATTTATACTAGGAGTTTCAGCAGGTGGTGTAATGGATAGTAATACCCATTATAGGTATTAAACTATAATTTCATCCACGCATCTCTCTATAACATCAGATTCTCTTTGTCTCTCTCTTTGTTTCAGCAATCATTTTCTCTAGAACTTTAGATCTGAACTTTAGATCTGAAAGAATATTAAAGATCACATAGTTCAATCTCTTGCCCTCTTAGGAATATTTTGCCCAAATGGCAGCACTTAAACCAAGAAAGTCAATAACTGGACATTTTTTACTATAAAACTAAATTAGCAAAAAAAAAAAAAAAACTAAATTAGCTAACATTTAGATTAAGTGTACTCTTGATGTGGACTTATATGTCTTATATGTCTTTTCCTCAAATAAAGAAATAACTTACAGAAGAAGAAATGCATTTTATTTTAAATCTAGGTTTTATTAAAGGGCCAAAACAAGGGGCACCTGGGTGGCTCAGTTGATTAAGCATCTGCCTTCAGCTCAGATCACGATCCCAGGGTCCTGAGATCTAGCCCCATGTGGAGCTCTCTGCTCAGCTGGGAGTCTGCTTCTCCCCATCCCTCTGCCTGCTGCTCCCCCTGCTTGTGTTTGCTCTCTCTGTCAAATAAATTAATTAAAACCTTAAAAAAAAACAAAAAAAGGCCAGGGTAGCCCGGGTGGCGCAGCCATTTAGTGCCGCCTGCAGCCCAGGGTGTGATCCTGGAGACCCCGGATCGAGTCCCACGTCAAGCTCCCTGCATAGAGCCTGCTTCTCCCTCTGCCTGTGTCTCTGCCTCTCTCTCTCTGCCTCTCATAAATAAATAAATAAAATCTTTAAAAAAAAAAAAAGGGCCAAAATAAGTTGATGTATTTTTACACACACATCCTTGTAATCTAGTTCATTTCTTACACTTTTTAAAATCTCAGACCTTTTAGCTGGGTTTTTATTTAATTGCTAAAGGCTATGTTAAAATAATCACTTGGTGTAAGATGTCCATTTTGAATGATTAAAGCATTCTAGTTGTTAACTTGTTTTTAAGTACAGATACATCACATTCTTAAGAAGTATTGAAAATCTCTAATAAGTAGAGCTGTAAATAAATGATGGGCAGATGATGTTATAAGCAACCTTATCTTCTTGTGCATAGTAATAAACACTGTGAAATATTAGTTGTTATTGTGCCTTTTATTTTTTTTCTGCCTTAGAACCTGGTGAAGCACCAAACAACTCCCCTAGCATATTAGCTATGCTGGAAACACTACAGAATGCTCCCTACCTAGATGTCCACAAAGATATGATTAGATGGATATTAAAGGTACAATTTCTGGCATCACTTTGCTTTTCATGAGAAACATTCAGTGTTTGTTATCTTTAAATTTTGATAATATTTCATAGCTTCCAAATAACTGACACTTTTTGTCATAGACTTTTAATGCTATTAAGAAGATAAGAGAGAGTTCATCCACCAGTCCTGTGGCAGAGACTGAAGGAACCATAATGGAAGAGGTATAAAAAGCAAATGAGATCCTACTGAAGGATTGTAGCAAGTTCACTATAAACAACTAAACTTATCTGTAATAAGTTGGTAGTTGATGTTATTCACAAAAAATGTGAATTCCAAACAATGTGCCACTTTTTATTTGTTGTAGCAATTTTTTTTTCTGTGTCTATCCTTTTTTTTAAAACAGGCTAAAAAAATCTTTTCTCTTGTTTAGATAAGTAAGATTATTAAATAGTTTTTAAGTAGTAGTTACAATCAAGACAGTTCTGCTTTGGGGCAAAAATGTTAATTTGGTATCTAATGGTCTAATTAAATGAAGCATACTTTCAGAGTTCAAGAGACAAAGACAAAGCTGAGAGGAAGAGAAAAGCTGAGATTGCCAGACTGCGCAGAGAAAAGATCATGGCCCAGATGTCTGAGATGCAGCGGCACTTTATTGATGAGAACAAAGAACTCTTTCAGCAGACATTAGAACTAGATGCCTCTACTTCTGCTGTTCTTGATAATAGGTAAAAAAATAATTAACATTTTTTTATCTCTTGACCATTGGTTCTCAAATGGGAAAGATGTTGGGTTTTATTCCTTATAAGTCATTTTTAATCTGAAAGTAATTTAGAAGGATTGGTAGGCGAATAGGAATTACCCATAGAATTTTAGTTTTTAGTATACATTTATGAGTATATCTCCAACTATAGATAAGATACCATGTGTATGCTCAAAATGATGTGTCACACAGAACACCCTTGACATTCAAAGAATGAGTGCACAGGGGCGCCTGGGTGGCTCAGTTCGTTGAGCATCCAACTCTTTTTTTTTTTTTTAAGATTTTATTTATTTATTCATGAGAGACACAGAGAGAGAGGGGCAGAGACACAGGCAGAGGGAGAAGCAGGCTCCACGCAGGGAGCCCGACACAGGACTTGATCCTGGGTCTCCAGGATCAGGCCCTGGGCTGAAGGCGGCACTAAACTGCTGAGCCACCCGGGCTGCCCAGAGCATCCAACTCTTGATTTTGGCTCAGGTTATGATCCCAGGGTCGTGAGATCGAGCCCTGCGTCAGGAATCTCCTTGAGATTCTCTCCCTCTGTACCTCGCACGCTCTCTTTCTCTCTCAAATAAATAAATCTTAAGAAAAAAAAGAATGAGTGTACTAGGCTCAGTTAACTGAGTGTCTGGCTTCTGTGTTGCATATTGGATTGCTGTGAGGGTTATAGGAGATGGTTTCATATATATGAGTGACTTCTACCAGTTCAAATCATCAAAACCACACATGTTTAATATGTACATACCTAAAGTCTACTGCTTTATGATTAAATGGAAACTTCTTAGGCTCATTCATGAAACTTGTATTCTTTTATTGTAGCCCTATGGTTTCAAATATGGCACTTACAGCTTTGGGGCCAGCACAAACTCAGGTCCCTGAACAGAGACAGTTTGTTACCTGTATATTGTGTCAAGAGGAGCAAGAGGTGAAGGTGGAGAGCAAGGCAATGGTTCTTGCAGCATTTGTTCAAAGATCAACTGTATTATCAAAAAATAGGAGTAAATTCATTCAGGATCCAGGTAAGTCATAGCTAGATCCTCTCTCCTCCCTCTCAGTGACTGCTGCTCAGTGTGGCAAAGAAATTTTATTAAGCTATTAATAACTCCATAGGTTCAGTGGCATCTTAGGCAAAAATTTTCCAGTTGACAGATGTGGAAACACTCCAGAAGTTAAGTATCAGCCATGAATTACATAGCTGGTAAATAACAGATTTTCAAAAGAAAGCTTTTCTTTGTGATACAGTGTTAGCATACTTGGTACTTAGCAGTCTTTCCCATTTTTCAATACACTTGTAAAGTCCTAATAATTAGTTGCCACACTGAAACAATAATTTTGTCTACTGGATAAATCCAAAGTGGAATCTCTTGGGAACCAATCTTGGGAATCTCGCTGGCAACCGAGTTGCCTATAAAAAACGGTCCTTGAACCAGATTCTGATGCAAAGTAGTGATAATATCACTGATAGGGTTCCCCAGAAAGCAGACTCTTGAAATAGAGATGACCATGCAGGACATTTATTTGGGAAAGCCTTGGAATCAACATCTGTGGAATGGAAAGGAAGGAAGCAGGTTTAGGCAAAGGGAGAAGTTGAGCTTTAATGCAATTCCTCAAAGGCTTCATCCCACCCCACTGGAACTCTGGGGCCAGATGGCCCTTCAAAGGGGTCCTTATTTGGAGAAGGGGAATTGCGTCTTTAAATCCCAACACTGATCAGTGACTGGTTGTTGGCCACCTCTGGAAAGAGGTGTGACTTTGAGCTAAGCAGGTGCCCTTAAAAAGGAATAACAGTTAAGTGCCCTCTTCCAACTGCTAAGGAGGGAATAAGTCATTCATTCCTCCAGGAGCATCTAAGCTGCAGACACTTTTATATCTCTACTCTTAGACTTGTTTATATGTCATATGCCTCAACAATTCCAGTAAACTTGAGAGTGAGAACTGTGTCTTAGGAATTTCCAAAGCACTTATTTAGCAAGTGCCTTTTACTTTGTAGAATTGAAAACCTGCTGGTAGGATAGCTTTTTCTCTGTAAGGAAAGTCTTCTTACAGTGTAGCTAGCTCTCAAGAGCCTAGCTGAAAAAGATTGATCTGCTTCATCTTAAAAAATAATCATTTGAACTAAGCAATTTATAAATTTCATTGAAAGCCAGAGATAAAGTTATCAATTTTATTTAATTATTTTGTGAAGAAAAAGCTTTTGCTCTAAGATTTTCCAGATGCTTTCACAATTTATATCGGGAAAGATCTTTTTTTATCCTATGACATTTGTACTGTTCTAGTATATAAAGCAAATTAAAACTTGAATAATTCTTTATAGAATGTTATGGAATTTCTAAGACTATGCTAATTTATATAGAGAATTCCAGAAAGAAGCCAGGCACCCATCTTAAGTTTGTCTTCATGTTATCATCTCCTTTGAATATAAAAATTAGCATCAGAAGACTGTTTACTCTTTTTCCCCCCATCTGGGCTGCTAGTCCTGGGCATTTGGCTTTGGCTCTGGTAAAGTAGATTGTGACTATTCTTTGCATGAGTGTCTTAAGCAGAATCTCCTCTAGGGGGCGCCCCATTAATGCCAAAACAACTTTTTTGTTGCAGATCTTAAGACCCAGCTATCCCTAAAGTATTAAAGGCAGCCCCGGGGAAGAATCTCCCACTTAATAAGCTCAGGAATTTTGGAAGGAATGGTGCCCTCAAAGCGTGGAAGAGTAGAGATGTATAATACAGAATTCTAGTTTCAGTTAACAAATCAGGGATGTTTAATTTGCTCAGGGTGTTGAAAATTAGAGAGTCTTGCTTTCTCAGTAATCCAGGGTCTTGCATAAATTACTGGTATCTCAAAGGAATAAACTAGCATTTCATTTCAAGTTTACAAACACCTATCAAGGATTTCACAATTTAAAGTTGTACCTTTATTATAGGAAGATTAAATGCTTGGTTTTTTGTTTTGTTTTGTTTTTTGTTTGTTTGTTTTGTAATGCAGAAAAATATGATCCATTATTCATGCACCCTGATCTGTCTTGCGGAACACACACTGGTAGCTGTGGGCACATTATGCATGCCCATTGTTGGCAAAGGTAATTTATATTCTTAATATTAGTCAAGAGAAGCTTATCCGAAGGCTCAAAATTAACTTTTTAAGTAAAAGACATTTCATTCCAAAAAAAGAGAACTAGAGATGCTGAAGGAAAAAACTGCATATCACTACCTAATAACAACTAAAATTGAGTTGCTTTGTCATACATGTGAAACGAGTATCTTAGAAACTTCATAGTATGTCAGATATATCTTTAAATGTGGGGATCTGTATTAGCTAACAAACTGGATGAAGAAAAAGATTTTTTCGGTGGCATAAACCCTAGATGAGTAATGTCTTTCCAGGGTGTTCCTCTTGATTTGAAAGGTGTTAGTACTTGCCTTATTACTTCCTGAGATTGTCCCGGCTCCCCAACCTAAGATGGGATAACATCTAATTTGTTCTACTTTGGTGCTTTCTCTTCTGCAAAACCAACTAATCAATGCTATTATCTTAGCACTGTGCTCATTCAGTGATCATGCACTTGCGCTAGGAAGTCGCCACCAGCCCTAGGGAAGTGACAAGGCAGTACTGAGACCAAGAAATGTGAAGATTTTAATTCTTGTATTGTGGAAACAAATTAGTTAAAACGTTGAAGCTTGTGGCTCTCATTGAGAAAAATTACCATTGTTTTTGATACCTCATGTTCTCTAATTGTAAAGGTATTTTGATTCCGTTCAAGCTAAAGAACAGCGAAGGCAACAGAGATTGCGCTTACATACCAGCTATGATGTGGAAAACGGAGAATTCCTTTGTCCCCTCTGTGAGTGCTTGAGTAATACTGTAATTCCTCTGCTGCTTCCTCCACGAAATATTTTTAACAGGTAAATTTGGCCTCATAAACCTTTGTATTTAAGCAGTAGTTTTCCTTTGAAGATAATGAAATGATAAACCAGAGGGGAGAGAATCACACTAGGTAATCGCATAATGTTTTCCAGATTCTTTTTTTTTGTAGTCATTCTTTTGGTATTCCTGTGAAATATGACTTTAGTTTTTAGAAAGGAACGGGCCAAATGTAATAGTTTCTTGGTCACCCATAATACATTATAGAAGGTGTAAAATTCTCATGTATTTATGAAAATTATATCCTTTATTTCTAGGACTCTAAATCTCTTCCTCATACTTTGCAAGATATACTTAGTAAATTGATGGGGGATGGAGGAGCTGTTTCAACTGAATTTATTGAATATTCTAACAAATGTAATTTTTTACACTCTACTGGTTGATAATACCTCAGGAGTTGGGCCAAAATATGAAAATCTGTTGACATTTTCAAAATGGAAAATTTTTACTTCATAATTTCTAGGATGTTTCTAGTTAATAGAAGTATTGCACATTCTCAGTTCAATATGAATTTGATACTCTCTTCTCTTCAAAACTGGGTTTTATATCTCGGTTTAGAATTACACTGTCTACCTTACCTACACAAATACTAATTAAGTTTTGTGCATATTAAACATTATTAATTTCTGTGCTATTTGGATCCAACTCAAAGCAGAGTTCTTTTCAATTTTAGGAATTCAAACTATGATGTCTTAGTTTATGCTACCACAAAATCTTCTTAAAACATTAGTAGATTTGAGTATAAGCTTATAAGCTCACACTTTTTAATCATAACAGAAAATCATGACTTACCTCTGCATTTGAATTGATAAATTAATCATTGTTAGATTAAGGATTCACTGCATATCAGAAGAAAATTATATTTGTTGTATTTCACACATCACTTTAGTTGTTTTTCTTTTCCCCCCCATGAAGGTCAATTACAACATAGTTCATGAAGAATACAGGCTTTTTTGGAGTCTGATATACCTGGGTTTGAATGCTAGATCTGTCCTTGATGGGGTTGTAATCAAGTTACATAGCTCTAAACCTCAGTTTCCTCATCTGTAAAATGGGGAAAATAATGTAACCTATTTCATAAGAGTATTTTGAAGATTAAACCTAATACTATAAAATGCTTTTACTAAGTGTCACATAATAAACACTCAGTAAATACTAGCAAATTCTAGTACTGTGAAAAAATGAAATTTTTGACAAATAACGTTATTAGCATTATAGTGACAATATCTTTTCATGTCTATTGGCAAATATCTATTCTAATTTTTTTAAGGCACCGAATTTTCCCCTAGCTTTTTTTTTTTCTTTTTTTTTGGAAGTGTGTTTAAACTATTATGCCTATGAGCATAATAAAGTGCATAATTATAGAGTCTTTTTGTATCTTAAACTAAGCAACAGAATACTAAACAGTCTCTATAATCTTCTCTAGCAGGTTAAATATTTCAGACCAACCAAAACTGACTCAGTGGATTAGAACAATCTCTCAGCAAATAAAAGCATTACAGGTTCTTAGGAAAGAAGAAAGTACTCCTAGTAAGTTCTGATAAGTTCATTTTTCCCCTAAAATCTGAGATTGTTGGAAAATGTAGCTCCAGAAGAAATTATTTAAGAATATTTTAATTTAAAAGTGAAACCTCTCATTTTAAAATTTGACTTATTCTAATTTTCTTTGTCTTAATGAACTAGTTTTGACTTACCACATTATTCCTTATTTCTTGAAAAACACAAGCTCATGTGAAGTTTATAATAAATACTTCTCACTTATTCCCCCATTTTATTGAAGAGCTTCTGGGGGTGGGGGAATGTAACTGAGTGTTGCAGAGCCAGCTTTAGTTCTTGATGGGCTGACTTGCTTTATTGTTGGCATTACCAAAGACTTACCAAGTTTCATAAATATGTACTACATTTAACGACCTTGTGGGAAAGCAGTCTGAGTAGATTTTGTATCACTGGTTTTTATAAAAACAAAATAGCATACCTTCCTTACTTCCCCTAGCTGTGTTCTAGTGGCTATACTATTAGGAAAAGCATAGTTGACTGCAGAAGGTGCCTCGGTCAATCAGCAGTAGTATTTCTCATGCTTTGAATGTACCTTAGGCCACTTTTTATTAATGGTAATCTTTCCTGTCATTTTTTAATTTCTTTGACCTATATTTAGGATGAAATTTATAGAAATACTATAGACTGATGAATAATAATATAAAATGGTTATCTCTGTAGATACTGCTTCTTCAAAGAATTTAGAGAATATGGATGAATTGCAGTTCCCTGAAGGGTTTAGGCCTGATTTTCATCCTAAGTGAGTATATTATTTTATTTCTTTCGAATTTGTTCCACTTAAAAAAATTTAGTGGTTAGAATATTATTTGTCAAACTAGGGAGCAAAACATTATGGTACATTGATCTTGAAATCTGAGGTTTAAGGATTAAATGTTGATACTTACTGCAGGTATATTGATAAAAACTGAAGAACCATGTGACATGCTTTCCTCTCACCAACCTCTCTTAGTCTACATTGCTGACTTCCTGCTCTGCCCTTCATCTGGCTCTCCTCAGCAACAAATCAGTACATCTAAATCCAAACTGCTCAGCTCCCCCCAAGTCCTGTACTTTCCTTCTGACTTTCATATTTCTGGTGATGGCCCCACCAATGTCATAGTAACCCAGGATCAAAGCCAGAATATTTTCAGCCCTGTTTTATTATAAAGTACAGTATAGGTTCTAGGGACAAACTACAACTGCTTGATTCAGTTCCCAGCAGCACTAGTTGCTAGCTATGTGATGCTTTTCAAATTGCTTGACCTCTCTGTACCTCAGTTTCCTCATCTGTAAAGTGAGTACTAATATCTACCTTACGTTGTGAAGATAAAGTGACATAATGCATGTAAAGCTACCAACTAGAAAAAACGTGAGTCTTGCCTCCCACATCGCCTACCTCCATCCCCATCCCTAGTCCTATGATACTGTTTGTTCTGCCATTTACTTCTATATATCGAATTCAAATGCTTAGGTGACTGTCTTTTGATTTATTGTTTTTACACCATTATCTTTCTGTTGACTATTTAAAATTCAACCCTTACCTCTATCTACCCTATCCACTGCTCTTCACGACTATCCAAGTAGAGTTATTTCACAATTTTTAGTTAAACTGGTTAGCAATTTTTACATTTTAATGGTCTTTACTAATAGAAGCTTTACTAATAGAAGCTTTATGATTTTATTTCCTTTCTTATATAACATTATCTTTCTGGTGGTTGATAATCACCTTATTTCTTTCGTGTACTTGGTTTTTATATGTATATATTACTTTTCTGTGCACACACCCGTGGTGTAATAGCTCTCTCAGATGTCTAGCAGTAACTTTTCTCAATGCTCAGATACATCAGATGATCTTTTGTTCTGGAACCTGTGTCCTCCTGCCCTGATCAGGACAAGGTACCCTGAGACTTCCAAGCCTGGCCATTCCCTTCATATTTCCCTGCATCTCAAATCATGCTCTTTCTTAATTTATTCCCTTGTTTTGCACAGGTGACCCTTCAGATTCCTAAGAAAGGATGCCTGGGTGTTAAATTTTCATGTCTGAAAATATAATTATTTATCCATATGCTTGGTTGATGGCTTGGGTATAGAATTGTAGGCTAGAAGTAATTTTTCATCTAGATTTTCAAAGTACTGTTCTCCAAATTCTAGCATCTATTGAGAAATTAATGCTATTCTGATTCCTGTTCCTTTATGACTATTACTTCCCTTTAATTCCCAGTGTTCTAAAATTTCTCTGTGATGTTCCTTGATATATGAATCTTTTCCGCATCCATTTTACTACGTTTTCAGTTGACTTTTTGAAGATTCATATCCTTTAAGTTATGAGAATTGTTTTGTTTCTTAGTCTTCTTTTGGTTTTTCTGTTCTTTGAGACAGTCCTACTGTTAGCTCACTGTTGGCCCTCTTAGGCTGATCCTCTAAATTTCTTGCAGGTTTGCTGGCTTCTGTACTGTTTTCCCTGTATTTTTTGTTTCTGCCTATTTGTTTAGGTTTATCTCTCTGATGCTTGATTTTTTCTTTAAATGTGTACTGGTCCTCAAGTGGCTGTTCCACAGTAAGTCATGAAAAAGCTCATTGATGCCTGGTAGGCAGGCTGGAGTTTGCTGACCTGTGAACTGATCAGGCACCTACTGCTCTTACTTGGGATCCCCAGATGCCTATTTGTAAAATGGCTCCCCCCAAGGCTTCTTTGCTGGAGAGACTAACATCTTTGGCAGTGGGTATACATTGCCAGTGTTCTTAAAATGGAGATAGAGGTCAAGGATTGTTTTTAAGGTTCAGTATGTAGGCTTCCACCAAATACCTTATTTTCAGTCCTGGGTCTCACCCCTACCCACCAAAATAAAGTATAACTCCTCTTATTCAGGGACAGTTTGCATGTCTTTAATTCCCGCTTTGCACACTCTGTTTTTTAAATAGCGTAAGTGGTTCAATTCCAACATAGCAAATGGCTGTTAAGAAACTAAACCATTAGGGATGCCTGAGTGACTCAGTGGTTGAGCGTCTGCCTTCAGCTCAGGTCATGATCCTGGGGTCTTGGGATCAAGTCCCACATTGGGCTCTCCATAGGGAGCCTTCTTCTCCCTCTGCCTGTGTGTCTCTGCCACTCTCTCTGTCTCTCATGAATAAATAAATAAAATCTAAAAAAAAAAAAAAACTAAACCATTTAATTAACATGAACACATTGTTTTAAGCTAATTCCATACATGTTTACTTCAGGAACCCTTATTCTGAGAGCATAAAAGAAATGCTAACAACATTTGGAACTGCTACTTACAAGGTGGGACTAAAGGTTCATCCCAATGAGGAGGATCCCCGTGTACCCATAATGTGTTGGGGTAGTTGTGCATACACCATCCAAAGCATAGGTAAGAGATTTATAGTTGTGTCTCTCGCTAAGTCACAAGCATGTGCTAACATGAATTATGTGTAGAAGCCTGTACTTAAATGAGATGTGTAAAGTGGCAAAAGTATAAAGAAATCAAGACTTTGAAGTAGGAAGTAAATACAGACCCAATATTAGATTGATAGTTTATAAATAAAGCACAGCAAGAGAATTCATTTTGGTGGTGCTTATAACTTCTTGTTTCTTAAGAGGATGTGTTTTTAATTTTACTTTTCATCCACAGTTAATTCTTGTGAAATGACTTAAAAGATTTCAGAACCTGACAGTATTGTGCTTTCAAATGTACATAACATCAAACTCATCATCTTAACCATTTTTAATCTGCAGAAAGAATTTTAAGTGATGAAGATAAACCATTATTTGGTCCTTTGCCTTGCAGACTGGTAAGTTGTCAGTTTACTCAGTTCACAGAATGGTGAAATGGAAATTTAGTAGTTCTACTTTTTTCAATCTTAAAAACCTGAAATAGTTATTTAAGCATAAGTTCACTCCTTTCATAGCAAAGCCCATTTTCTGTAACAATAGTGAAGAAGTAATGTTTGTGGTTTAATTTTCCATGATTTTCTTTTTTTTTTTTTTTTTAATTTTATTTATTTATGATAGTCACACAGAGAGAGAGAGAGGCAGAGACATAGGCAGAGGGAGAAGCAGGCTCCATGCACCGGGAGCCCGACGTGGGATTCGATCCCAGGTCTCCAGGATTGCGCCCTGGGCCAAAGGCAGGCACCAAACCGCTGCGCCACCCAGGGATCCCCCATGATTTTCTTTTAAATAGACTTCAGCTCTTTTCATCCAGAGATCTTAGTTAAACATGCGAAAAATGGAAAACTAAAAACTGTTCTCGTTCTTGAATTTTTAGTGCTATAGTTGGAAATATAAAAAAAACATACCTGGGGATCCCTGAGTGGCTTAGTGGCTTGGCGCTTGCCTTTGGCCCAGGGCATGATCCTGGGTGGGGTCCCAGGATCGGGTCCCACATCGGGCTCCCTGCATGGAGCCTGCTTCTCCCTCTGCTTATGACTCTGCCTCTCTCTCTCTATTTCTCCTGAATAAATAAAATCTTAAAAAAAAAAAAAAATAGAAATACCTAAGCCACTTTGGACTTGGAATATCTGGAAGTAGACTTGATATTAAAACTGTCCTGGGGATCCCTGGGTGGCCCAGCAGCTTAGCACCTGCCTTCAGCCCAGGGCGTGATCCTGGAGTTCCAGGATCAAGTCCCACATCGGGCTCTCTGCGTGGAGCCTGCTTCTCCCTCTGCCTGTGTCTCTGCCTCTCTCTCTCTCTCTCTCTCTTTCTCTCATAAATAAATAAAATCTTTTAAAAAATAAATAAATAAAATAAAATAAAAAACTGTCCTGAATTGTATCTTTATAGTAAATCAGCAGAATGATAGTTCTTAACTATGAAGTATATGATATAATGTTATGACATATCAGCATTGACTGTGATATTTTCTGCTACAATAAGTAAGAGTTGGTAATATGTTGATTATTAAAAAGATAATCTAGTTATCCATCTAGTTGGTCAGCAGAGTTTGTTGAATTCCTCTCCTATGTATTTGTCCTATCCCTTTCATACATACTCCTACTTGTCTGGTTCAGCCTCACATCATTTCTTGACTAGAGTATTATAGCAGTCTCTATTCTGAATCTTTTTTCCTAATACAATATCAAAGGGTTCCTCCAAAAAGTAACAGTGACTATATCTCTTAAACTTTTTTTTAACGTTTGTTTGTTTGTTTGTTTGTTTGTTTATTTATTTATTTATTTATTTATGTAAGTAATCTCTATACTCAGTGTGGAGCTTGAACTCACAACTCCAAGATCAAGAGTTGCATGCTCTTCTGAGCCAGCCAGGTGCCCCATCTCTTAAACTTCTTAACCTGTTTCTCCATTATCACCTCCTGCCAATCCCTGCATCCATGGTCCACGCTGGCAGAATCATTGCCAGTCCTCCCAGGCCTTCACCTCTGCTAAAGTGGCCCAAGCAGACTCTTCCTCTTTATGATGACTCTTCAAGCTTTGCTTTCCCGGAAAACCTCTGAGTCCTGTGAGTGGAATATCCCTCTTGTGAGCTCCTTGAGTACAGGAGAAGTGGGGTTAGTTTTTATTTTAAGATCTTCAAAACCAAGGCTAACATATATTAGTCCTCAATATTTGGTGAACCAAATAGCATTACAGAAAATTTGGAAAATAGGGGATCCCTGGGTGGCTCAGCAGTTTAGCGCCTGCCTTTGGCCCAGGGTGTGATCCTGGAGACCTGGGATCAAGTCCCACATCAGACTCCTGCATGGAGCCTGCTTCTCCCTCTGCCTGTGTCTCTGCCTTTCTCTCTCTCTCTCTCTCTCTCTCTCTCTCTCATGAATGAATAAAAATCTTTTTTAAAAAAAAAAGAAAATTTGGAAAATAGAGAATTAAGCAGGAAGAAAAAAAACTCTTGTTCACCACCTGTTTTTTCCATTAGCGTGTTTAAACTTGATTACAGTTGGTATTTACATGTAGTTTTGTTCCTGTTATATTCTTCAGTTTACATCAAGATTTTTCTCATTGTTGCTACATAGTCCCCATAATGATTTTTGATGGCTGCAGACACCCTGATTTGTTACATTCATCTTCTTGCCCATAGGTTCCCCAATATTTGGAAGATTTCCCACATTTTAGAGTATCTCTTTAGAATAAAAATAAAGAAATACTGCATCACCTTAGTTGTTTATAATCTGTCTCGATGCATATATCCTTTTCCATAGAGAACCAGCAGCTTGGTTTCAAGGAGATGCCTTTGGTTTATTCTGCATACAATTAGATATTATTCATTCCATGTTAGAGACATGTCATTACAGATGTGACAGATTCAGTTACAAACCCCCTAGAAAGATCCTAGAGAGATCTCACGTGCATCCAGCTTTGCTTTGACTAGCTGTGCTTTGAACTAGGATTCCTAAAAGAAGATAACTACAGTTGACCCTTGAACAACATACATGAATTTGAACTGAACAGGTTCACTTATACATGGTTTTTAATTTGTGTGTGTGTATAGTACCATAAATGTACTTTCTCTTCTTCATGATTTTGTTTGTATTTCCTTTTCTCCGGCTTCTTTTATTGTAAGAATACAATATATTTAATACATGTAACATAAAAAATATGTTAGTCAACTACATCATCAGTAACTCTTCTCATCAGCAATTAAGTTTTGGGGAGGGGGGTGAAAGGTTATATTCAGATTTTCAACTGAATGTGACGGGAAGGGGCACAGCTCCCCCACCCCCTACATTGTTCAAGAATTAAATGTACCTTATATGCTGACTTCTTTGTTCATTGCATCAATCTCTTTATTTCAGGATGACTGTCTTAGGTCATTAACAAGATTTGCTGCAGCACATTGGACAGTGGCATCACTTTCAGTGGTGCAAGGACACTTTTGTAAACTTTTTGCATGTGAGTATGAACACCTCTGTACCATATATGTTATGGTAATTTCTCATCTTCTGTAATTTTTTTTTAGTGGTGCAACTACTCTCCATTATGAAAAATATTTTGGTAATACTGTTTATGTACAGGTTCTAGCTTATAAATTCATATACATGTTATAAAAAGATAAATTTAAACTAGGTTATATGCATTTTAAAAATAATTTCATATTTATGTTCACATATGAAATATGCTAATGTAATTTTTTAAACTGTTTAGCATTGGTGCCAGATGACAACCATGGAGACCTTCCATGCATATTAGATATCGACATGTTTCATTTATTGGTGAGTATCTTGTGATTTGTGTTGTTTTTTAAGATTTTATTCATTTATTCACGAGAGACAGAGAAAGGCAGAGGGAGAAGCAGGCTCCCTGATGATCAGGGAAGCTGATACAGGGCTTGATCCCAGGACCCCAAGACCACGATCCGAGCTGAAGGCAGACACTTAACCAACTGAGCCACCCAGGTGCCCCTATGCTGTGATTGGGGTTTAAAATTCTTTTTATTTTATGACAACTGTATCTTAGACTTGGTGACCAGTGTAGAGGCAGACAGGAGGAGTTGTCATCCATTATTCTTACTACTTCTGAGTATAATTCTTTTCCCAGAAGCCTCAAAAAAGAAAATGTTAAGGAATATAGTTGAGAGGCTTGACCTCTCTTATTTTGCTTTGTGACTGATGACTAAGATCAGTAATTTACCTCTTTGTTTTTTACCCATAAAGAAGTAGAAGTAACACTAGTAATATAAGGGCTGCTGCTGACTCAGAGTGCTCTGGGACAGGTAAACCCTATGGTCACATTACTTAGCAACAGACAGCCCTTTTCTGCGAATTAAGAAAAGGAATGTATTCTGAGCAGGTGCATCGGACAGGCAGGTGAGTCTTAGTGCCCAGACACAGCACTGGCTAAGCAGTGGGTGGCTGATTTTCAACCCCACCTTAGCTAGGTCACCTTTACACAGGACACTGAGTATACCACACACATAGCAACCCCATTTGCTGTCCCCATAATCTTTGGGCATTGGATTCTGAACCTTTAAATTGGTTAGTCCCTGTCTCAAATGATTGTGTCAGAACTCAGTGGAAAAAGCAGTGTAAAGAGCTTAGAGCACTCTGTCCCCAGTAAATGTTAGCTATTATTACTGTTTCTATGACTCCTATAAAGATTGTGCCACCACTGGCACCATTGGACAGGCAGCAGGTGGCTCACAAGCAAGCTAGCATTTATTGTGCACCTGACTGCTTTCACTTTCTTTATTAGTTAGCCCTTACATCCTTGCTACTGAGATATTAAAAACATATATATATTATTGCTAGTTTACCAGCAGGAAAACTGAGGCTCAAAGGTGTGAACTTGTCTAAAAAGCTCATAAGGGGAGCGGAATTCGGGACACCTGAGTGGCTCAGCAGTTGAGTGTCTGCCTTCGAGTCAGGGTGTGATCCTGGGTTCCAGGATTGAGTCCTACATCTGGCTCCTGTAGAGAGCCTGTGTCTCTGCCTCTGTCTGTGTCTCTCATGAATAAATAAATAAAATCTTTAAAAAAAATGAGCTAGAATTCATGTATTTTAACTAACAGTAAGGTATGTATTAGAAATCACTGGGCATATGAAACGGTGCTTATGAAGACTCCATTAGTCCGTAAGTCATTTCATGTAGCCAGTCCCAGAATTTCTACATGTGCCTTGTAACAATATAGATTTCTGAAGGGGATGGGCTGAGCTCAGAAGGGGATCATGTTAAGAAATTGGAAATATCTTCAAGTTTGGAAGGAAAGGTGACCTGTCTGACCCTTGGCATTTGGTATCTAGGTGGGCTTGGTGCTCGCTTTCCCTGCATTGCAGTGTCAGGATTTTTCTGGGATCAGCCTTGGCACTGGAGATCTTCACATTTTCCATCTGGTTACTATGGCACACATCGTACAGATCTTACTTACCTCGTGTACAGGTAACTCCTTTTTTTCAGATTCATGAAGGACAAAGTACTTGAGTTTTCTGTTTAAAAGAAAAGTAAGAAAAAAAAAGAAAAGAAAAGGAAAGTAAGAGGAAGAGGTGCCTAGATGAGAAATGCGTAAATTATGATTAGGCTACTTCTTTTTTCTGTCGATCCTTATGTAGAAAGTTTTGAAACAAATTCCGTTCTATTAAAATCCCCTAGTGGGACACCTGGGTTGCTCAGCAGTTGAGCATCCACCTTCAGCTAGGGTGTGATCCCGTGGTCCCAGGATCAAGTCCCACATCAGGCTCCCTGCATGGAGCCTGCTTCTCTGCCTCTGTCTCTATCTCTCTGTGTGTGTGTGTCTCATGAATAAATAAAATCATAAATAAATAAATAAACAATACCCTAGCTATGTGAATGTTTTTCCTTTTATTTTTATTTTGTAAGTTCAGTAATAGTCTAGTACCATAGAATGTATATTTCGCTGATTTTATTCACAGGCTGCTTCCTGGCCTGCTGAAGCACATTTGCTTCCTCTCCTAAAGCCTCCTGGCTCCTTGTTAAGATGGAGATTGATACTATCTGAGCACTTGAGAGATTAAAGTTCTTTGTATTTTGTAGGAGTATTTTCAGATAATGTGCAAATATAGGAGTCCATTTGAGCACTTAAATGAAATGGTTCTTAATCTACTTCATAGGCAAATGTGAAGTACTAATATTTTCGTATCTTTCAGAAGAGAATGGCATGGATCAAGAAAATCCTGCTGGTGAAGAAGAATTAGCAGTTCTTGCTTTGTATAAAACACTTCACCAGTGTACAGGAAGGTAGGATCATGATCTTTACATCATCACAGTTCCCAAATATCAGTAAGTGATAGCATGAAAAAGGAATTCGTTTGTTGAAAAAGGGAAATTGCTGCCTGTTGACATGTTTAAAAGAGATGAGGAAGTGATCCACAGAACTCCAGACATTTTAATATAATAACATGATTGGAAATCTCTGAGAAAGGAGTAATTTGTAGAGCTTCCCACATGTATTTGGCCATGGAATCTTTCTTTTGCTCAGAGCATTTGGCAGTGACTAGTGGAAGTATAGAACTTACTTTGAAAAGTACTATTCTAAAATATATGTTGTCTCACAAGGAATTTTAAAATGCAAATTAAGTCAGCATAATATATTTTTAAGGTAATATCCAGGACTGGCCGGAGTGCAGGAAAATTACTAGAATTCCACATATTTTTGCAGCCATTTGGATTTGGTACAGCAGTTTGTTTCACTTAGCTTTTTAACAGTGTATGTCAAGAACCATAATATTTATTCTTTGAGTCACTCATTTCTGAGAGTGCACACTTAAAAAAATAATTAGACATATAGAAAAACCTATAGGCATAAAAAAGATGCACACCGTGATATTGTTTGTATTAGCAAAGAATTTAAAGCAATCACAGTGTTTGCTTACAAGGGAATAATTTGCTGAATATTATGATTGATGTATTCTTATATTATCAGAATATTATAGTTCTGATAAGAATTATGTTTTATGATGTTCTGAAAAACAAGTTAATTTTATATTTCATATGTTACAACTATAGCTACGTAAGACCTAGATGAGTGTGCAAATAGAAATAGCCAGAATAACAATGCTGATAAAAGTTTCTAGAATAGTGGGTAGTGTTTTATTTTCCAAATTTTCTCTTTATATAGCTATATTACTTTTATAAATTTTAATAAGAGCATTGGCAGCTATAGCACTATTTATACTTGACGTCCTGTAATGGGGCTGCCCGCTCCTTATATGCTTCTGTGCCACTGATTCCAAATAGCAGTTGTCCCTGTTTTCACACTGTGCTATAACTAGAATGACCTTTCCTCATTAGATTTCCCAATTATCATTTTTCTCTTTGTAGTGCCTTGAAAGAAATACCATCTGGCTGGCATCTATGGAGGAATGTCAGAAATGGAATCATGCCTTTCCTTAAGTGTTGCGCTTTGTTTTTTCATTACTTAAATGGAGTTCCTTCTCCACCTGAACTTCAAGGTAATTTCTAGTTTTCTTCAAAATGTGGGAAATGTAGGTAATCTTTCACTCCAGCAGTTTATAATTAAGGTAACTTACAAAAATAAAAATTTAAGGGGCGCCTGGATGGCTCAGTCAGTTAAGCATCCAACTTTTGATTTCAACTCAGGTCATGACCTCAGTGTCATGAGATTGACCCCAAGTCAGGATTCATGCTGGGCGTGGAGCCTGTTTAAGATTCTCTCTCTTCAAAAAAAAAAAAAAAGATTCTCTCTCTTCCTCTCTGCCCCTCCCCACCCCACTCACGTATACTCTCTCAAAATAAAAACAAAAGAAAGAAAACTTACAAGGACACCTGGGTGGCTCAGTGGCTGAACGTCTACCTTAGGCTCAAGGTGTGATCCCGGGGTCCTGGGATCAAGTCCCTCATCAGGCTCCCTGTAGAGAGCCTGCTTCTCCCTCTGCCTATGTCTCTGCCTCCCTCTGTGTGTCTGTCATTATTAAATAAAATCTTTAAAAAAAAAGAAATAGAATAAAAAAATAGAATATAGCTGATTGTGGTGATGTACGCAAATATAGAATAAAATGCATATTTATATATATGTGTGATTTTATTTGCGTCTCAGTAAGTGTACTATTTTTATTTATAAAAATCTAGTTTTGCTTTCAGAGTTAAAATATTCAATTATATGTTATCCATAAACTGGGTTCTTCAGATAATAAAAGAGGATAACTCACAATGTCAAGTGTTTTCTAACTTGAAGTGTGTGGCATTAATGTTCAGAATACCCATAATTGCACATATATGATTTTAATGAAGGAATTCATTTTGTGTTTTACAGTTGTTCTCTGTGTTCTGTTTTGATTCATTTCATTAAAGTGTAGTATCAGTGGGGATCCCTGGGTGGCTCAGGGGTTTAACACCTGCCTTTGGCCCAGGACATGATCCTGGAGTCCCAGGATCAAGTCATCAAGTCCCGCATCAGGCTCCCTACATGGAGCCTGCTTCTCCCTCTGCCTGTGTCTCTGCCCCTATCTTCTGTCTCTCTCTCTCTCTCTCTCTCTCTCTCTCTCTGTCTTCATGAATAAATAAATAAAATCTTAAAAATAAATAGTGTAGTATCAAGGCAAACTTAAAGTTTACTCTGTCTGTACCTCACAGTGAATGGCTCAGGCAAGGGGGCCTGCATGTGAGGTTGCCCTCTCAAAGTCTGTTGACTGACACTTTCATTCAGCTAATAGTCTAGACTTCCGAATCATTTGCAATGATGATTAAAGGTAGTACTTAAATCCATCTCTCATGATAAAATCATCTTCTATTTCTATATTGCTTTATGCTTTTCCAGAGTACCCCATATGTTATTTTTGTCATTAATTTGTTCACACATAACCCCAGTGAAGTAGATCAGGTAAGTACATCATTTTGCAAATGGTTACACGGAGACACCAAGAAATTGTAACCAATTTGTTGTGGGAGTTGCCTGGCTCTGCTCTCAATTGTGCCATTTTCTGTGGTCCCCTTCCACATGTCCTTTTGTGAACTTGTAAATTCAGATTCTTTCATTATGCTTTTAAGCTCTGCTATTGCTTACTCTCCTGCAGGACCTACTCTTAGTTGTTATATGCATCACTCTTCTCTTCTCCATTTGCAGTTTCTGGAACAAGCCATTTTGAACATTTGTGTAACTACCTTTCCCTGCCAAACAACCTCATTTGCCTTTTTCAAGAAAATAATGAGATAACAAAATTACTGATTGAAAGGTAATGATTATACATTTTTCTTCCATTATATTGAATAGTTCTATGGAAACAAACTTAGATTTATCACATATTATGAAATTCTCAGATAGTGAGCCTAGCAGAATTCAATCTGTGTAACTCATCTCATAAGGATTAGGCCTTTTAAGTTAAGAATTTACCTTTGTGGCATGGTTTTTGCCAAACTAGTGAATAGCATAAGTAGATTTGCTTATAAGGAGAATAGTGGTAGGAATGTTTATTTCCTCATATTAACTTACATATTAAGGACTCTATTCCGTAAATTTTTGGAACTGAAAAACCTTGAGGGTCATCTAGTCTAATACCCTCACTTTATGTTTGAGAAAAGTGAAGTCTAGGGAAGGTTATTTGTCATTCATATCAAGTTAGTTAAGATTAAAACTTAGCTGTTCTACCCACAGAATGGGGGGAAATATTTACAAATCATGCATCTGATAAGGGATTAATATTCAGAATATATGACCATGTGAATATATGGCCAGAATTCTTACATCTCAACAAAAAAGCAACTACCCATTTAAAAAGGAGCAAAGGACTTCTCCAAAGAAGATATACAATGGCCAATAAGCACATGAAAACGTGCTCAACATCACTAGTCAGTTATTAAGAAAATGCAAATAAGAACCATGGTGAGGTGCTACTTCACACCTATTAAGATAGCTATAGTCAAAAGACAGACAATTGTGCTCGCTTCAGCAGCACATATACAAAAGACAGACAATAATAACACATTAGTGAGGATGTCAAGAAATTGAAATCTTGTTCATTGCTGGTAGGAATACAAAATAGGGCAGTTGCACTGGAAAATAGTATGGCAGTCCCTCAAAAAGTTAAACATAGAATTATATGATCCAGCAATTCAACTTCTAGGTATATATTACAAAAGAATTGAAATCAGGGGGCACCTGGGTGGCTCTGCGGGTGAGCGTCTGCCTTCAGCTCAGGTCCTGACCCCAGGGTCCTGGGATCGAGTCCCACATCGGGCTCTCCATAGGGAGCCTGCTTCTCCTCTGCCTAGGTTTCTGCCTCTCTCTGTGTTTCTCTCGTGAATAAATAAATAAAATCTTTAAAAAAAAAAAAAAAAAAACTGGAAGTAGGGACTTAAACTGATACTTGCACAGTCATGTTCATAGCATTATTCATAATAGCCAAAAGGTGGAGCAACAATACTTAGTACATACATAGAGTGACATACTATTCAACCTTAAAAAGGAAGAAAACTCTGACCCCTGCTACAACACGGATGAAGCAATTATTGTATGTTTCCGTTTACATGAGGTATCTAGAGTAGTCAAATTCATAGAGACAGAAAATAAAATGGTGGTTGCCAGAGGCTGGGTCAGGGGAGGAATGAGTTAGTGTTTAACGAGTGCAGAATTTCATTTGGGAAAGTTGAAAAAGTTCTTGAAATGGATGGTAGGGATGGTTGCCCAATAATGTGAATGTACTTAATGCCACAGAACCGTACACTTAAAAATGGCTAAAATGGTAAGCTTTACATTACGTATATTTTGCCGCAATAAAAAAAAAATTTTTTTCATGAGTATTCTAGCTCCAAATAGTAAGAATTTGTCATTAATTTATACTGTTTTTTCTGGAGTGTCCAATTGAGTGGGATAATAGTGTATGCTTTTAGAAAACCACAGCTCATATTCTTCTGATTTAAAAGTTGTAGCAAAATATGTCTTTCTTCTCCTTTCTTTTGATGTAGTAAATAAGCCAAGAAGATTTGTTTTTCTCTTACTGAATAGAGAAATAGGAAAAAATTCTATTATAACCCTTCAAAAGTAAAGTTTTGATTTTGTTTCTCTTCCCCACCCGCCACCCCCATTACATTGAAGTTGGTGTCATAACATTGAAGTTAAAAGATATCTTGAAGGTGAAAGAGATGCTATAAGGTAAGTTAAAGATTACAAAGATTTGTTTGGGCAGGAGATAGAGAGGAAGCAGGATGTAAGTGTGCCATTCCTTTAAAAATGATCTTGCAAATCTTCAGTGATTCCAAGAGGTAGAACATCTTGCCTTCATACAACTTTTTTCTCAGTCTAACGATGAGAGTTTCTAAAGAATAAGAATTATGAATATAAATATGGTGCATTATTCTTGGCAGAAGAAACAAATAACAAAAGTATTGTATTTTGGAATGTTTGCTTTTTTAAAAATTTGAATCCTTTTCCAGGTTTTTCTTAGCTCTGTTTTTCCCTTTTATTATAGAAAATTTTAAACTATCCAAAAGTATAAAGAATCGTATAAGACTTGACATTCCTGTCACTCAACTTCAGTGATTATCAAATCATGGCTTTTTTTTTCTTCATTCTTTTTGAGATTAGCTGTATTCTGATTTCTGTAGTAAAGTATGCTATCCTAGGTGATAACAGATGTATTTCATCTGTAAATCTCTCCTTGGTTCTACTGAATACACCATCCATAAAAATCAGAAGGTTAGAGGAGATTATCTGTTTCTTTGATTTTTATATACATCCTGTCCCAAATCTAGAAATGATAGCACTCTAATCTTATTAGGTTGAATATAACCAATTTCATATGATTCAACTCTGCAGTTGGAAAACTCATGTGGAACAGTAGTTCTCTGAGGTATACATCAGAATAATTTTGGAAACTTTTAAAAAATACTCAGGCATAGGCGTGCCTGACTGGCTTAGTCAGTAGAACATGTGACCCTTAATGCTGGGGTCATGAGTTTGGGCCCCTCACTGGGTGTAGAGACTACTTAAAAATTAAAAAAAAAAAAAAAATTAGAAAAAAAATACCCTGTCCTTACCTACCAAATCTAATTTCTCTATCATTGGCATGTGTGTCTCCCCAAAATTCCCCTCAGGTGACTCTGGTATAAGATCTGCTCTCTCAGGCGGACCTGGCTGGCTCAGTCAGTTAAGCATCCTACTCTTGATTTTGGCTCAGGTCATGATCTCAAGGTTGTGAGATCAAACATCTGTGTTGGACTCCCATGGGGTATGGAGCCTGCTTAGGGTTTTTTCTCTCCCGCTCCCTATTTAGAAAAAAAAAAAATCTGTCTCAGTCACTTCCCCTTGGCTGCTTGTCCCTGCCTCAGGGACAGGCCACATCCCACAGTCTATGCTGCGCATGTGTGAGCACTAGAACAGATCCTCACATACCAGATGAATTTGGATCTACATTTCTATATGAATTAACTTGTCACAGAATCAATATGGCCTGGTGTCTCTAATTTAAAGAAAATCTGTTCTTCTACTGCCCTCTCTCCTCCCAAGTCATTTCTGCCTTAAGATCACCCTTAATAAAGCATATCTTTTTTTTTTTTTAACCATGACCCAAAAGGGGTTTTATTGCACAATTGGAAAACCAGTTTCATATCTTTTCTGTCTTATCCTGAGTTGTGTGGTTGGGCTCTCCATTACTCTGTTTTCCATAGAAGCCCAGGGAGGAATCTCCTCTTCTGCCCAGAGCTACCAGATTTTCCCTTAAATGGGAAAGATACTAAGTACTGTCTACTGTCTTGATAATGTATTCTGAGCTCTTCAAGTAAACATGTAAGCCCAAGAGCCCTCTGTTTTTTAAGAGTGCCTTGTTGGGGTGCCTATAGGGCTCAGGGGGAGAGCATGGGACTCTTGATCTTGGGGTTGTGAGTTAAAGCCCCATTTTGGGCATAGAGCTTACCTTTAAAAATTAAAAAATAAGCATGCCTGGGTGGCTCAGTGGTTGAGCACCTGCCTTCAGCCCGGGGCGTGATCTTGGAGTCCCGGGATCGAGTCTCTCGTTGGGCTCCCTGCATGAAGCCTGCTTCTCTCTCTCTGCCTATGTCTCTGCCTCTCTCTTGTGTCTCTCATGAATAAATAAAATCTTTTTTAAAAAATTAAAAAACAATAAGGAAATTCCATCCAAAAAAAAAAGAGTGCCTTTTTAATTTCTTTTGTGGCTTCTCGTAGCACTATGGTAATACCCAGTCACTCAGATTCAGTCTTCCTTTATTTGTTTAAACTAACAGTTACTTGTCATTGTTATGATTTCTAACTGGTTTTTATGTTTGATTGTTATGTTGTTTTGTTTTAGCTATCCAAGAGAATCCAACAAATTAATAGACCTTCCAGAGGATTATAGCAGCCTCATTAATCAAGCATCTAATTTCTCGTAAGTTCTGATATTCCAGTGTTAAGCATTTCTTATCACTGGAAGCACTCACTGCTTTATACAGATTTTAAGGGATTTTATTATCGTTCCATTTTGGGGGGGGGTCAGGGAATTATGATGTCAGTAGTGTTTTATACTGCCTGTCTTGTAATGACACCATTCCAGCATGCTTCAGCATAAGGCATAGGAAACGGGGTGATGGGTGACAAAGTTGATTCATTACAGGTTATCTAAATAGCACTTTAATAAGAACCCTTTAGTAATATTTGTATATGTTTGACATAGAAACAGCATAAGGAATAATCAGTAGTGTAAAAATTGAACATTTCCTTGGCAATTGAAGCTGCCTTGTGTACCTCTACTCTGGTGTGTCCTCTTCTTCCCCTGCAGAGATCCACTATTCAACACAGAATATCAAGCTTCCTATGCATTTATAGGCTAGCAACAAATGCTTATATTACCAAGCAGCATATATTATTATTTTGTATGTTTTAAACTTAAAAATGGCATTCTCTATTATACATATTCTATAATTTCTCATATTCAGTACTATTTGTAAGATTTTTTTATACATCCAATATACATAACTGTTAATTCACCAGTTTTCACTTTGTGTAGTATTTTATCACAAGAGCAGAATTTACATTTTTTTATCTTACTGATTTTATTTACCTCTTTTCCAGATGTTGATTAAATATTTCCAGTACATGTTGTTTGTGTGAGATGTTCCCAGTTTTAGAACCAAATTTGGCCCATAGGACACAGGCATCTTCAGCTCTGCTTGATATTACAGAACTTTTTC
The DNA here is from genome assembly GCF_048164855.1 of Canis lupus baileyi. NCBI lineage: Eukaryota > Metazoa > Chordata > Mammalia > Carnivora > Canidae > Canis > Canis lupus. The sequence goes on along the minus strand of NC_132844.1, from coordinate 61,275,944 downwards.
CAGGGTGGCTTTACCACTGTCAGCTCTTTAGCCATTCCTTTTTAGAGCAATGACTTGAGCTTTTTTTTTGTCCCATGGAGATGCCCCAAATCAGGTGGTGATAAGAGCAGAGCCCCCACTCTGTGCCTTGTGTGTGGAACTCTGCTGTGCTCCCAGAGCTACTGCTGTCAGACTGAACTGGAAGGGGAAGATGTGGGAGCCTGCACAGCTCACACCTACTCCTGTGGTTCTGGGGTGGGCATCTTCCTCAGGTAAGGCTCTGACGAGAGCTTTTTCCTTTGCATCTGCCGCTTTGCACCTGCTGTGGTATATACATGTTGAGGGATGGCACAAGAAGCTACTACGTTACAAAGAATTTTGAGGGCAGCCCCCATGGCGCAGCGGTTTAGCACCGCCTGCAGCCCAGGGCATGATCCTGGAGACCCTGGATCGAGTCCCACGTCAGGCTCTCTGTATGATGCCTGCTTCTCCCTCTGCCTGTGTCTCTGCCTCTCTCTCTCTCTGTCTCTATGAATAAATAAATAAAATCTTTAAAAAAAAAAAACAAAGAATTTTGAGACTGCTGTTCTGTGTTTGTTCATTCAAGGAACATGGAAGCCTTGTCTCTTCATATCTCATATTTGGATCCTACTCTCTTTGCCTCTTCCATTGTCATTCTTCCCACCTCCATGACAGTTCAATTCTCCTTTCTTTGTGCCTCATCCTAATGTGAAACTTCCATTTGTCCTTGATTTACTGCCCAAACCCAGTCAAAATTCCTTCTTTTGCCATATCCTTATGGTTTGGGATCCATACATATCACTGCCTGATGTATATAACCTTGACACTTGAACAATATGAGTTGGAACTACATGCAAGTCCACTCATACACATATTTTTTTCAATAAATACAGTTTAGTACTGCAAATGTATTTTCCTTTTGAGTTTCTTAATAACACTTTCTTTTCTCTAGCTTGCTTTATTGTAAATACAGTACATAATACATACAACATACGAAATGTGTGTTAATTGTCTATGTTACAAAGTAGAGCTTCCAGTCAACAGTGAGCTATTAATAGTTGAGTTTTGAGGGAGTCCAAAGTTATAGCAGGTATTCAACTGCACGGGTAGTGGGGAGGGGTCCTCATGCCTAACTGCCATGTTGTTCTAAGGTCAACTATGGTTGTATATATTGGACAACATACAGCAAATAGTGACTACTGTGTACTGGGCTTTGAGAATGTAGTAGTCAACAAAACAGACAAAAATCTCTGCCTTTGTGGAACTCATTTTCTAGCATGAGAGAGAAAAAATATAATAAGGCTGATAATTTAGAAAGTGATACACTTGGAGGAGAAAAAATAAAGCAGGGAGAAGAATATGAAATGGCAGATGGGGAGTTGGATTTTAGTTAGGGAACCAAGAAGGTGCCTTTGAATAAACACTGAAAGAAGTAGGGAGAACACTCTAGGCAGGAAACAGCAATTATAAAATTGTTGGGGAATGTGCTTGCCATGTTCAGGAAACAGTAATGAGGCTTGTGTTGCTGGAGTGGTGTATACAGGAGAGTCCTAGGGCCTGCTGTGTCCTGGTGACATTTCTGAGTGAGATGGAACTCAGTTCAGGGTTTGAAGGAGGGAGGTGACATGAATTTCAGCTCCCTTGAGGCATAAATTAGATCTGTATCTTAGGTAACTTAGTCCCCTGGTGCCTGACAATATCTTGTATATGACAGGTTCTCTATAAATGTTGAGTTGAGCTGGATTATTAATACCCAAAAAAGGCCAGGCAAACCTCTCAAAGGGATCGGGAGACATGTTTTTTAATAACCCTTTAAAGAAATAAAAATGTCTCTTGTCTGGCATATTTCAAAATTCTTTCAGTCATGTACAGTACTGCTTTGTGTTTCAAATCAACCTAATTCAGAATGTTTTTGTACATTTTTTTTAAATGAGCAGTTCGCACATAATAGTGGTTAAAGTATCAGTATCTATGTTTAAAAGTTAACTATCTGGGGCAGCCCCAGTGGCGCAGCGGTTTGGCGCCGCCTGCAGACCAGGGCGTGATCCTGGAGACCCTGGATCGAGTCCCACGTCGGGCTCTCTGTATGATGCCTGCTTCTTCCTCTGCCTGTGTCTCTGCCTCTCCCTCTCTCTGTCTCTATGAATAAATAAATAAAATCTTAAAAAAAAAAAAAAGTTAACTATCTCTCTTACACTTAATAGTTTTTTAAATGCCAGTATTACATGAGCCACTGATTCCTAATCTAAAATATTCCTCTTCCTCACTATATTGATTTACAATGCAATCATTATTGGGTATAATACAATCATTTTAGTTATTTTTAAAATTTGGGCAGATGTGTTGATACTTCAAGTATCTCTGCTATAAAGGCTGTTTCTTCTAACACTGGGGTTGTTTATTTTTTATAAGACTTCAGTCCATTAGGAACTGAATCCAAACATTGGTTACTAATCTGTACTGTATAAATGGTCTCTCTACAGAGTGCGGGAATGTCAGGTGCTATTTTTAGCTGGCAAAACCAAAGGCTGTTTTTATTCTCCTCCTTACCTTGATGACTATGGGGAAACTGACCAGGGACTCAGGTAAGAGCCCATCCTAGGGCACTGGGTTGGCTGATCCTGGGCCTCTAGAGCCTTCAGTACACTGATCAGTCCTAGTGATCAGGGAGTCTGCTTGTCCCTCTGCCCCTCCCCCACTTGTACTCTCTCTCTTTTTCTTTTTCTTTCTAAAATAAATAAATAAGAATGTCATGAGGGCAATCAGGACAGATAAGGGAAATAATAAGAGAAAAGCAAGTTTTTTCCCATTTGTCACTCCAGAGAACCATTGAAGTAGCCTGTTGTGACTTGTATGACTTTGTAAGAGGAGACCCAGTGTTGTTCAGAAGTTATAAAAGAGCAAATATTAATTGATAAGAGATGTGTTTGGGGCATCTGGCTGGCTCAGTCAGTAGAGCATAAAACTTTTGATCTCAGGGTCATGCGTTTAAGCCCCACATTGGGCATAAAGCCTACTTGAAAAAAAGAGAGACGTGCTTATGTTATTAACAAGAATCTGAGGGCAGCCTGAGTGGCTCAGCGGTTTAGCACCACCTTCAGTCCAGGGCGTGATCCTGGAGACCGTGGGGTCAAGTCCCATGTTGGGCTCCCTGCATGGAGCCTGCTTCTCCCTCTGCCTGTGTCTCTGCCTCTCTCCCCCTCTCTCTCTGTGTCTCTCACGAATAAATAAATAAAATCTTTAAAAAAAAAATCTGAGGACAAAGATGTAGAACATATAGAGCAATACAACAGTATTTGAGGCTTAATCACTTCTACTCTGGTTGCTTCTATTATATCATGAGAAAAATGCTAACAACAGTTCCCTCAAGCACTATTAACTTCTTCTAGACCATCTCTTTGCCCAGAGGAGGTGAAAGTCTTAACCTAGGTAAAACCATCCAGCCTTGGGAAGCAGAAAATTAAGAACTGGAAACCAAGGCAAGATAAGTAGAAGGCTGCCCCAGGGGCTTGGCTACAAGGTTATGCACGTAATGCCACCTGGTGATGGTTCTTCCATTGCCCTGAGGAATGTGGGCTCTTAGGAGGAAGAGCCCTGGTTAGAGAGTAAGAGGATTGTGTGTGCTCTGAATCAGGAACAAAGGCCACCAGCATGAACTCATCAAAACTTCTATGGTTAAATTAGACCCAGATGTTATTCACAATTGCCTGCCTTGCTTACTAGACTTTATGGCTAAAAAACAGCACCATGGGAAACATTTTTACTTCTGCAGTTCTCTTTCCATCTCCCCTGCCTCCTTCAGTCTTACTTTTTACCAACAAAGTGGATAATGAATAGGTAGTTGTAGCCTCTCCACCCAGACCCTCCTGCTCAACCCTAGCCTCTCTTCCCTCACCATAATCTGAGTAAGTGTAGCTCCTATACATTTTCCTCTTCTTTTCAGTACTTACTCCCTTCAGCTGCTCCTAGCCAGCCTTCAGAGCTAATGTGTTAATAGCCACAGTCTCATACCAAACAGGAATTTTGCAGAGGATCTTAAACCAGTAACTTGTAACTGTTCCTAAAAGTTGGGGTATAATAGATGAATAAAAAGAATGCATCCTGAATGACATGCGTCTTCCTTCTAGACGGGGAAATCCTTTACATTTGTGCAAAGAGCGATTTAAGAAGATTCAGAAGCTTTGGCACCAGCACAGTATCACGGAGGAAATTGGACATGCACAGGAAGCAAATCAGACACTGGTTGGCATCGACTGGCAACATTTATAGTTACTTCACTACCAAAAACATAAACTTGGATTTTTGTAACCCAGTTGGCTTTTCAGGAAAGAATAGGAAATAAATTCTACTGAATTTGGAAATAAATTCTATATTTAAGCTTTTCTTCCCAGTTTTGTTTTCATAGTTTCTGGCTCCAGGGACTGATGAAAATCATCTTCCATCAGTGGATTTTCTTGCACCGTTTGCTGTGTCCCTCAATATAACTGCTTGAGTTTTAGAATTCAGTGAGGAATTTCTCTTCCCAGGCTGGGCACAGCCCCTTTGTGGGCGTCTAACCGCTTTGACTGTTCCCAGTAGTCTGAGCCATGTTATGTTACTGATCACAAGGCACGCCAGGCCTGAAGCTGATTCGACAGCAGCAGGAAACAGTCTCTGTGGTCTGTTGGGGTCACATTTCCTGGTCCCTTTCAGTGACTCTCAACACTGGGACTAGGTCGCTGTCCCCTCTGCTGACAGGACCCTACCTCTAAGAGCAAAGCAGTGGATTTTGAAAGTGGCTATCCCTGTCTCCATTGGCTATGAGCAGGTTGGGGCACATGTGCAGGAAGAGCCTGTGGGATGGAGAGAGCCTGGTTGCTTCATATGCTGGGTGGTTTTCAGGGCTATAAAAGTTGGATTTGTGGGGGGAGGGGGGCAAGACTTTTGGCTTTGAGAAAAAAACTCATTTTAAAGGGCTTTTTGAAAACTTAGACTATCCTAATTTTTCAGACAATATATTCCCATTTCTAAGACTAAACCAAGAGATTGTATGCATCTAGAATCAAACTAGAAGAAAAAAATGAGAATTCAGTGTTTTGAGGTTCCCCTACCCTTTCTAGCATTTCCTGGAATAGACGAATTACTGTTTACCTGCTGGCTCACTTAGTACATTCCTGGGACAGCTTTTGGGCCCAGGGTTTTTATTATTTTTAAGCATTATTGTTCTTACTAAGAGGTGCCTTCCTAGAATGATAGCCGCTTAGTAGAATAGGTTTTAACTGTTACATACCACATAGCCACTCTCATTTGATGTATGTGTGCTGAGAGCTTGAATACAGAGAGTACTTGCAGATTTAGTGGAGGAATAAATTCTGAGCCTCTCTAAGGTAGGGCTAAGGGACAAATGAATAATAAGAGACTTTTGGATTTTTTTAGCCAATGCAAGTAAACCTTTCACTCAATTTTCTTGAACTGCATCTGTAAGTTCTGTTCCATTCAGCTTTGTATACACTGCAGTAAACCCAGGAGGAAGGTCAGAAATCCAGACTTCAGGCTAAAATAAAGAGGGATACAGAAGCCACATCCACTGCTTCCTCTCTAAGGTAGTGTGTGACAGGACCCCCTCTTCTGAAACCCTTCTTGCTTGGGACTGGCTCACCATCTGAGAGGAGGACCAACAGGAAGAAAATCCAAATTAGAACACAGCATTCTTCCCCCTTTATCTGGCCTTTCTTCCATTCATAAGAACTGGGGCTGTGGATGGCATAATGATTTTAATGTTTATTTTGGTCTTTGTCGCATCCCCGTTCCTTTAGCATTTAAGCCCAGCTTCTTTTGGCTTTTCTCCATATGTTCCCCCAAGCTTGAATTTAAAATAGGACCGGGTTTCTCCCTCTGTAAATGAATTATAAACATTTCCACCAAATCATAACAATACTGTGGCTTTCAGGAATGACTTTACAGAAGTCCATTGTTAGCAGAGGGTGTCCCTGGATTTCATTCTCTGAAAATGACAGAGTCTGAGAGAAGATGAACTTACATGAAATAGCAACACACGCACCCTTTTATCTTCTAGTGTGTGCATAATTAAGCTAATTGTCATCCTTGCCAATGATTTATGATTTGTTCCGCATGTATTCTGTTTATTGTAGAAATGTTTATATAACATGCTTTCCATATCAGGGAAAATCATATCTGTTTAATAAATTGGCTATAACTTTAATATCTGTGGACAACTTGTAAAATTTGGAATGTATCATATGTAAAAAGTTTAAAGATATCCAAATAAATGCTTTAGGTGTTGACATTACTTTGGATCTGCCTACATTGTTTAAAATGCCATAAAAATGTCCCCCATGTCACCTTGCTACAAATAAAGTAGGACATCTGTATTAGCTTGAAAATTAAGATGCTTATATTATTAGTGTCAATTATGGCCATTAGCGAAACCATCCTGACCTTCCCAGAGAAAGCTGGATCATCATTTCAGCTGATTAAGCTTCATATTCATTGGCTATGACAGCTCATGACCTTTCTGAACCATTTTGGACCTCAAATCGCTGGGGAAAACAGCACTTGGAGTCTCTCCTAGCAACAAGACCTGTCTCCAAGTTTATACTCTTCTTGATTGTTCTTCCCTGGTAATCTCCAGATCCTTGTTCTTACACACTCCCCAGATATTCTCTGCTTATGGGAGACATGTAGGAAGGAAACTCTATCCTTTATTTGCAGGAGAGTCATTGCCTATAAGAGCTCTGCTGTGCTTTTCAAAAATCTTCTTAAAATGGAAGATGTAAAAAAAAAATAAAATAAAATAAAATAAAATGGAAGATGTAAACTAAGAAAGCAAGGTTTCCATATGCTTTCCCTGTTTCCTGGCCTTTAATGCTGCTCCCACTTATTCCCTTCCCTGGTCCAAATGTCAGCAGTGCTAAGACTCATTAAGCCTTCTGACACTCTGTTCTGTCCTTACTCTTGCTTTTTAAAGTCAGGTTTATTAGGGTTTTTTTTTTTTCACATAGTAAGATTCACCCTTTTTAGTGGACAATTTTATGCATGTTAACAAATGCATAGAGTTGGTTCACAACCACTACAATCAAATAGAACAGTTCTATATCCCCACAAAGCTGCCTCATGCTCATTTGTGGTCATCATCTTCCCCCATCCTGACCCCGGGCAACCATTAACCTTTCTGTCCCTTTGTTTTGACTCTTCCAGAATGTTATATAAATATATATCACATGTAGCCTTTTGAGCCTGGCTTCTCTAAGAAGACTAATGCATTGGAGAGTCACCTGTGTTCCTTTTGGTTGCTGAGCCGCGTTCTATTGTGCAGGTGTTTATACAGTTATTAGGTGTGAAGGACACTTGGAAGGTTTTTGGTGATTATGATAAAAGTTAAAACATTAATGCACAGATTTTTGTGTGGACCTATGTTTCTATTCCCCTTAGGTAAATAGCTAGGAGCTGTCCCTTTATCTTAACCGACTGTATACCATCTGTACAACATTCTCTAACTTTGCTGTTTATACTCTTCCTCTGTTTGAGAGGACAAAGCATACCATCAGGAATCAAGGACTGGTGTTTCTTCTCTGCAGGCCAGTCTCCTGTCCACTGAAGACCAGGAAGGCCCTCTCTCCCTGATTTACATACTGCCAACCCCCACTGCCACATTCCTATTCCTAACACACTGTGCTGCTGGCTGGCTGCACTGTCATCAGGAGCCATGTTCTTAATGTAGTAGCAGGTCAGAGGCCCTAATTGTCTTCTCCCTACCACCCCCCACCCCCACCCAGCTCCTGGCTAAGCTGCAAACCTGCTGGCCTAGCATTACAGGTGCCCGGACTAGGAGGGGCAGGGAAGCATGCGGGAGCAAGCACCTAATCTTATTAACCTGTATTGAGGTTACTTGGGGTTTATTTGCTGATGGCTCAGTCCTAGGCTTGAAAGCGTTGCAAAGCTATGGGTTCTTAAACTGAAACCACAGATTCTAGCATATTTGTCTTCAAAAATGTTCAAAATAAGCAGCTAGGACCTACTTCTTCAATATGGAATGTTTTAAAAGTGTAAAAGGCCTAAGGTACTGCCTTTACCTCTTACCATACTCCAGGGCTAGGCCTGCCGGACTTGAAAACCTGGCTGAGTCCCTTGGGAGAAATGAATTTACACCGGTCCCAGGAAAGACTGAGGTTGGACACAAGGAAGACCTGGTACAGAGTCTAGCTCCTGAGAAGCCCTAATAAATGCAGCTCACCCTAAGTCTGCTCTGAACCAACCAGGGATATTCATTGTAGGATCAGTTTGCCCTTGGTCCTCCCAGTAGCTCTCAGATTTACATCTGCCCTATAACCTGGCCCCATAGAGACTCCATTTCCCCATTTGGGAAAATATGTTTTGACTAGAACAGAAAAAAAAAGTTTGGAAGTTTTGCTTAAATCACTAAACTAAGATTCAACATATTAAAGTATTAAATGAGTTCAGCTCTGGTCTAAACTAGCAAACGTTGAGATTATTTGGATGACCTCATAATCAGTGTTGTTGCAGACGAGGTGGTGAGAGAGAGTGGTGACATCCATGCTGTTCAAACAGCTACCCTTACCAGTAGCCATGCTTCCTTTAGGGTCGGGTTCAATTTGGTTTTGATAAATACTTGCTAAAGTTGGGGATCCTGTAATAACATACTGTCGAATAGGCTAAGATAGGCACTTAACACAAGTAATTTTCACACAATATAATTTTTAATGTCTATGATACAGCTGTTAACAGCATAGTTACACGTGGCCTAGAGCAGCACTTTCATGATGGTTCTCAGTACTCCTGAGGGGAGAGAGTTACAGGACCCTCAGAGGTGGCTGACTCCCTCAGCATGTTCAATGTGGACCACTCTTTGGTCTCAAGAAGATTCAGAAGTCTAATTAAACCTGGGACCAGCGTTTGATAGTATCCAAATATCTTTGATCTGATCCTAACGCCTGGGAGAACTAGAGCCCCAGAACATGCCCCAGGCAGCACCGGAAGTCTTAAATTTTCTCCCCACTGAACACATTAGAACAGCAATGAAGTCCTCCTCTCCTTCCCGTAAAAGCTTCCCTTTTTTCGCTTTTCTGAGAGAAATTAAAAACTTCTCTTACTGTCACTAGCGCAGAAAGATGGACTGTCTCAAGGAATCTTCTTTAAATATGGAGGCATTCCAGAAATATTGCCTTGCAGGATGGGTAGCTGGGGAAAGAAACAGGAAGAAGCTCCCAGAGGATGTTTTGCCCTCCACTGTAGACAATTCATGTTGTCCATGGGGGCTGTCATGGCCACCTGTATGGGTGTTCCTGGGCCCTCCAAGAGGTGAGGCCTGGTCTCCAAAGAGTGGACTCTTGTCTAATTGTTGCTCCTCTTCCAGTAAAAGGCAACCATCTAACCCAGTGCTTCCACAGATAAGCCAAAGGAGGTTGCGTGGCACGTTAGGGGTGGGATGTTGCCAGAATATGCTAACAACCTGACTTCCTCAGCCCATAGCTCACTCCAGGCTAAGTGAGGGCATAAGAATGTGACACAGAAATAGCCTTTAACTATGTATTTGGTGAGGAAAATAATCCTGTCTTTAAGTTCGTTTGCCCCATCGTTGAAGAATTCCTCTTGTGAGCCCCCAGTGCTTTGGAGAGTGCATTCTCTTAGAAAAGTATAACATCCCCCACCTTCCACAATTATACAAATAAAATGGCTGACCTGTCAATATTGGCATTTAAAAAAAACATGACAGCATGGCCAGTAAATTTTTTTAGACTTCTGTGCTTATGCAACAAGTGATGCTTTGAATATAGAATGAAGCAACTTGGAGCTTGTAATGGCAGACTCTTAAAAGGGGAACTGCCCTCAGGTGTGTCCAGTAGTAGGTGTAGTCCAGTCCCGGGTGGAACTGAATTCATGTGCTTTTAAGAGTGATCCACTAAGAGGCCCCCTGAGTCCACCATGAGGTGGGCCTGAATAGAGGCTCATTCATTTTTAAGTCAATCATTTAACAAATGTTTGCCAAATGCTTTTAGGGATCCTAAACTTTAAATCCCACCATCAAGAAGAGTTTGTAAGATGGCTGCCCTCCTTGGGAGATTCAGATTGGATGAGGGGGGTATCCACTTTCCTGGAGTCCACTACTTTTCAGTGTCCAGGAGGGGAGGGGGCCCTGGGGCCATCAGCCAGCCTCTGGGGCCTGGCCTGCGTCTGCACCCTCAGCTTCCACCTGGTTACTCTTGCCCAACTTTTTCAAGCTCTCCAGAAAGGCCTTCCAAGTCTCCGACACGCTCTTTTCCAGAAGCCAGCCCTCGCTTTCACATTCAGGGTCTTCAGGGTTGGACACACCTTCCAGTGCTGTGTGTAGGTAGCGCAGGCCAATCGTGATGGTCACCTGGTGGGAAGAAGAGACTTAGAGCTGGTCTGGGAGAAGTAGCTGGAGGCTGGAGCTATTAGGAAGTAATAGTTGTAAGCCACCAGCCTCTTCATCCCTGGGGCCCTTCAAGTGTGGCAGGATCTGTTGAGTCTGGGTTGGTGAGGGCCTGCCCACCAGTCTGGCTTGGTGCTCAAGATAGCTGCCTCATCTCCAGCCCCATTCTCCTCTCTTTCTGGCCACCCTAAGCTTCTTTGGGTCCCATTCACACTTTCTTCCCTCTAGTCTTTACCATTTCCTGTTTGCCTAGAATATCGTTCCTCTCCACATTCACCTGTTAATTCAGCTTCAGCCTTCTTTGAGTGCTCCCTGCTGCTCATTCTCCCTCCTCTTCCTCTCAGATCTCGCTGTTCTGGGGGCATTAGTCCTACTCTCCTCTTCCTTGGGTCCCTGCCCCATTCCTAGCACAATCCTTAGCACATATTGGGTGTTGGGTAACCATTTGCTAGACAGAATTAAAATCACCCCCTCCCTTCTCAACAAGCAATATCATCATTTGTGGCTCCCTTCTACTTCTGTTGTTTTGATTAGTGTGGGGATGAGTGGGTGATTTGTTTGGATTTGTTCACCAGCAGTCACTGCATCAGTCTAAGGTGCCAAAATGCCTGGGTTCAAACACCAGCCCTGGCACTTGGCCAGCCATGTGACTAAGAAACCTAAGTTCACTCATCTGGTTTACAAATTTTCAGATGGAGTGTCTCCTGCCTCATGTGCATGCTGTGACATGTCAGTATGTGTAGAGTGCAGTAAGGTGTACAGTAAGGATGAATAGATATGTCAACTGTAACTGGTTATTAGTGTGGTAAGTACTGTTTTCACTTTTCTAATGTATTGTGTTACTCACTTGTTTCTACACAGATTCATTGTTTACTCTCTCTTATACTTCTCCTTTGATAGTACAGCAAACTCCATGAGGTGGTGAGGCCTGCTAATGGAGAATGTCCACCCCCTGATCCATCTTGTTCACTCTGTCTCCCAGCCCCTAGAACAGCACCCAGTGATGATGGGACCTCAGTAAACATCTATTGAATCAATGCTCAAGGAGCATTTTATAATTATGGTTGCAGATGACATTAGTAACTAATAGTTTTAGGTTTTAGTTACTGTCTTTTGAAAGCTTAATAAATATTTTTTTAAGATTTTATTTCTTGGGATGCCTGGGTGGCTCAGTGGTTGGGCATCTGTCTTTGGCTCAGGGTGTGATTCCAGAGTTCCAGGATCAAGTCCCTCATCGGGATCCGTGCATGGAGCTTGCTCATCCCTCTGCCTGTGTCTCTGCTTCTCTATCTGTGTGTCTCTCATGAATAAATAAAATCTTTTTTAAAAAAGACGGGGTGCATTTAAATCTTTAAAAAACAAGATTTTATTTATTTATTCATGAGAGACGCAGAGAGGCAGAGACACAGGCAGATGGAGAAGCAAGCTCCTGAAGGGAGCCCTATGCAGGACTTGACTCAATCCCAGGACCCCGGGATCATGCCCTGAGCCAAAGATAGATGCTCAACTGCTGAGCCACCCAAGCGTTCCAATAAAATATTTTTATAATGGAAAACCCCTTTTCTCCTCCAGGGAGTCCTCATGGTATGCATGCTCCCACTCTGATCCTCTTCTTTCCTGAAGGAGGCCTATTGATACATTATGAATTTTGCACTTGTTAATGTTCCTCCCCTTGGTTCTTGAGTTAGGTGTCACTTCTTAACTGGATTGTGGGGCCCAGGAGGGCAAGGCTCAGGCCAGGATCCTATTGTTAGTTCAGCTACCTTCATGCCCATCACAGAGCTCTGCCAACCAAAGTCCTCAGCTAAAAACCAGGGGTATTTACTCCGTGTTCTCAGTGAGCCAGTCCTCATCTCATGAAGTCACTAGCTTCCTGAAAAGGTGAGCAAACTGAGAGGTAGCCAGTGGAACCCCATTTTCCCACTGACTTCTGTCACCCTTTAGTCTTCTTTTCATGGGTTTTCACAACCTTCTGACTTTCTAGCAGTAAGCTTCTTGTCTGGCTCTCTACCCACTCATTCCCAAACCTCAAGGAGTCAATGACCAATAAAATGTCATTCATTTGCCTTGACATTAAAAGAAGCCCTCTCCCCCCAACCTGGCACCCTTACCCCCGGACTGTACATACAGTACCTCTAGTGTTATGTGTTAGAAGTACTCATCTCAGGTGAGGGAACAGCTATGTGTGAACTTCCATAGCACTAAGAGAGCAACTTACTTAAAGGTCACTTTCAGTGAATCTTCTCTAATGGACAAACTTTCCCCACCCAATGTTTCTGGCTTTGTACTTCCCTTGCTCTTGTTCAGCACCCAGGACAGCGCCTAGTGTCCTTAGGTGTCTAAGAACTAACTCTTCAATAAAGGAGTGAATGGCTACATCCCAAGCTCTGTACAGAGAGGAATTAAAGCTTAGAGGTAAGATCACATGAATCCACAAATAATTAGAATAACAGATAAATTGCTACCAGAGTCTCCAGAGAAGCACAAATCCAAATAGCTCCCATTTCCTAAACACAATGTACGTATTATCTCCTTTTGCCCCCTCCCCCAGGAATCCCAAAGCTAAGTGCTGTCAGCCCCTTTTAACAGGTTAAATAACTTCCCAATACCTCAAACTGAAAAAAACAAAGGCACAGGGTGAACCTCTAAAACATGCAAAGTGAAAGAACCCAGACAGAAAATGTCACATATTATAATGGCATTTATATAAAATGTCCAGAATAGATAAATCCACAAGGACAGAGCACAGATTAATAGTTGCCAGGGACTGGGAAGAAAGAAGTCGGGAGTATGCTGCTTAATGGGTATGAGCTTCTCTTTGGGAGTGATAGAAATCTTTTAGAACTATGTAGATGTGGTGGTTGCACAAAATTGTGAATATACTAACTGCCAATGAATTGCTCACCTTAAAATGGTTAGTTTTATGTTCTATGAATTTCACCTCAATAAATTATTTTTTGAGTGACAGGAAATAAATAAAAAATAGTGGAGGTGTTAGGGTTCAAACTTAGGCCTGTCTGACCCACAACTAAGCTGAGGACTGGTTTGGAGGAGAGAGACAGCACTCTCTTGTGCTTGTCTCAAGTCCCACCCATTAATTAAATCTAAAAGGGGCAGGTGAATCCCTCTTCCCTCCCCCCACCTGGCCCAACCTACCTCAAAGAGCCAGACAAGTAGTGTGACAGCACCCATGGAGTTCATGAGGCTGCTGTAGTAGCTCAGCAGGGCAGCCCTGCAGCCATTCACCCACAAGTTGAGCTCCTCTGTCTGGTGGTCATAGCTGTAGTGCGCCGAATTGTTAGTGAGCTGGTACTGAATGCAGGGCCGTGGAGAACTGGGGTTGCAGCAGCTGAAGGGAACACCATCCACCAGGTATCGCCCATCCACATTGCTCTTGATGCGACTAAAGGAGAAAGATGGCTTGAGAGGGGCTCCTTGGATTCCTCACCAGGGGCCAGTTCCCCCCAACCCTTGCCTCTGAAAAGCGATAATATTCGTATATTCATTCATTCATTCATTCATTCTTGGTAAGTATTTGTTGTGCACTTACTATGTGCCAGCCACTGTTGTAGGAGCTGAAGATGGAGAAATGACCCTAGAGAACCAATGTTCCTGCCTTCCTAGAGCTTATATCCTTGAGGGCTGAGACAGATGATAAACCAAGAAGCAAGTCAGTAAGGAATATAGAAATTCATCCGGCCACCCTGTATACTGCCAGGCCCTGGCATGCAATGATTTCTTGGAACCATGTCAGGCTGGTAGGAAGAGGAGCAAGACAGGTGGTGACTGGGACAAGACTACCTAGCATTCATGACCAACAGCCTTTAACCCCCGGCCCCCTCTCCAACCTTCTGTCTCCCAATAATAAGTCACTAGAGATCAAAGCCCCCTCTGGCCAGACCAGTTCTATTCAGTAGATGTTTCCAGAAGTCCTGCTCTGGCCCAGGGCCTGTGTGGGGGCAGGGAATGAGACTGGAAACAGTTACCATCCTTGTCCTTAGCTTGCTGGCTGACCACAGTGAACTCTGCCCCTCGCCCGCTGGGATCTCCTTACTCACCTGAAGGATGCAGCCCACATTATTTTTGCACTTCCATATTTACTGACATATTTGGTTAGGGCACACCATACATTTATATGGGTTGAGAATTCAAAAGGGGCAGACATCTTTACAGTGAAAGCTCTCCCCATCCTTATCAGGCAACTGGCTATGTCCTACCTGACCTGAGTGAGGTTACCCCAGTGTCTTTATGTGCCAGAATCCATTAAGCTGCACACTTAAGATTTGTGCACCTGAGTATATGCATGTTATCTTGAGTAAAAAGTTTTTTTAAGTTGCACATGAACAATGAATTACATCATAGCAGCATACTTTTACAACAGAAGAATAGAAAGCATGTAATTATTTAAAATATAAATTATAATTCCACCTTTGGGTATTCAAAAAAAATAAGAACATTAACTCAAGGGGCACCTGGCTGGCTCAGTAAGTGAAGCATGCGACTCTTGATCTAGGGTTGTGAGTTCAAGCCCCTCATTGAGTGTAGAAATTATTTAAAAATAAAATCTTGAAAGAAGAAAACATTAAGTTGAAAAGATAAATACATCCCTGTGTTCTTTGCAGCATTATTTATAAAAACCAAGACATGGAAATAACTTAAGTGTCCATCAATGGGTGAATGGGTAAAGAAACTTTGAAACACACACACAATGGAATATTTTTCAGCTATTAAAAAAAAGAAATCTTATAATCTTTAAAAGAAATCTATATAAAAAAAGAAATCTTGCTATTTACAACAACATGGATGGACCTTGAGAACATTATTCTAAGTGAAATAATAAAGATAAAAACCATATGATCTCACTTATATGTTGAATCTAAAAACAAACAAGCCAAAAACCAGGTTTATAGGTACAGAGAAAGTTTGGTGGTTGCCAGAGGCAGGTATGGGAGGTGGGCAAAAAGGGTGAAGGTGACCAAAGTACAAGTTTCCAGTTATAAATAAGTTCTGGGGATGTAATATACAGCATGGTGACTACCGTGAATAATGCTGTGTTGCCTATTCGAAAGCTGCCAAGAGAGTAAATCTTAAAGTTTCTTATGGCAAGAAAAAAAATTCTGTAACTATCAAGGTGATGGATGCTAACTAGATTTACTGTGGTGATCATTTTCCATTTTATGCAAATAAAAAATAACTTGTTGTATCCTGAAACTAATACAATGTTGCATGTCAACTATACCTCAATAACAAACAAATAACAGAAATTGTTTTCAACAATGTTAACTGAAATGGAATTTCAGTGTTTCACTTCTAAATGTCCATGTTTAGTCTCCTACTCATTCTTGTCCCTTGGCCTCCAGGTCCCCCCAGCTCTAGCCAACTGTCTATCCTTCTAAGCAACACATGACAAGCAAACACAGAATCTGCAAATGTTCTTATTTTTTCTGGTTTTTATCCAATGGTAATGTACTGTCTTGAACCCTTCTTTTTTCCCTTAGCAATATCTTAGAGATTTTTTTTATGTCTACTAGTGAAAAGTGTTTTCCAGGGTTTTAATGAGCTACATGGTATCACCATTGTATAGATGGTCAATGGGGTACTAGTCAGTTCCCTACTGATGGATATTTAGGGTTTTCCCAGTCTCCTAGGTATTGTGAATATATCTAGAAAGTCAATTCCTAGAGGAGGCATTTTCATTTCCATTTTTCTCATTATGAATGAAGTTGAGTATTTCTGATATGTCGAAGGGTCATTTGTGGTTCCTTTTCTGTGAACTGTCTGTTGATGAGTATGATTAAGATTTTAGGAATGTTCTGCACGATGTGGCCTCCTTGGTTCCAGAACAATCCTAGCCTGGGTTATGGTGACCATATTTCCATACGCCCTGCAGTCCCTGACCTCTACTTCCTGGGCAGGACCCTTGCCCAGAGAATGGGTGATCTGGGTGTACAAGGGATTCAGGACAGTGATAAGAGCAGAACCACCTGAACTTACTCCCAGTCCATTCCTCTGAACAAATTCCTTACCCTCTCTGGCCCTCAGCTTCCTCATCTGTAAAATGGAGTTGACATGAAGATCATATGAAGGGATGTGTGTAAAAAGTCATAGAAGAGTGGCTGGTACCAGAAAGTGTGCAGTAAGTGTGGATTCATGGCCAAGCCTGGATGGGGTGGTGGAGCAAGAGCCTTCACATGTGCTCTGTGTGCTCTCAGGGAACGGCTGTGACAATGGAACAGACCACTCAGCCCCACTGGGGAACAGTGACTGTGAGCAGGTGGCAGGATTTCTGCCAACTGTGAAGAAGAGGCTGTGAGAGCCTTCTGTGAGAACAGCAACCATGTCCGTGAGGGCAGAGCTCACCACTGGCCTGAGGCAGGCTCTATTAGACATTTGTCACTGACTGAAGTGGTTGCTAATGAAATTCTTGCTTGGGGACGCCTGGGTGGCTCAGCGGTTGAGCATCTGTCTACCTTCGGCCCAGGGCGTGATCCTGGAGTCTCAGGATCGAGTCCCACATCGGGATCCCTGCGTGGAGCCTGCTTCTCCCTCTGCCTGTGTCTCTGCCTCTCTCTGTGTGTCTCTAATGAATAATAAAATCTTTTTTAAAAAATGCTTGCTTGAGCCAAACTGAGTGCACTGAGCACAGTGGGAACAGAAACCACTCTGCTCTCCCCCTACAGCCCCTAGCTCAGCACCCAGTGGTGGAGCCCTGGGTGGTCCAAGACAAGAGGACTGAAGCAGAAGGGCCATCAGTTTGGGGTTCCTGTCCCCTTCTTGAGAGGCCAGCAGTCCCTGTACAACTGAACAGACAATAGTCTCCAACCCCCATGACCAACCCTAGCATGCCTCATGAGGCTGGGGGTCTCTGAGTTCAAATACTGTCTGTCCCCTTCCTGACCTGCAGGCTGTCCCTTGAGCCCGCTCCTAATAGCACAACATCCTAGGTGGGCCGTTCGCAATGTCCCATAAGAAGAGTGGGTATAGTAGAGGGAGCTAGCCTCTGAGACCCACATCTGCATTTCTGATCTGTGGACCTTCATCCTCTGAGCCTGTGTGAGGTGGGGATTACCACCTCCCCATCTTGGGAGCTGTGGGAGCTGTAAATGAAACAAGGTGCAGAATGCACCACCTAGGCAGACCCTTGCAATCCACCAGATTGTTCTACAGAGGAAGAAGTGTTGCCCAAGCAGGGCAGTGCCTCACCCAAAGCCAAACAGGAAGTGGAGAACCAGGCCAACAGCAGTTGCCCACTCCTGTCCTCAGAGCTTCTTCAGAGTCTCTCAGGTCCTTCCTGTCTGTTGGCTTTTCTTCTTAAGTTTCCTGGGAAAGCATGCTCTCCTCCCTTGTTCCCTGTCCCAGAAACCCTTTCCTGTCCACCATTCTGTCTTCGTATGCACTCTCCAGGTGTCTTAAGCTGGGGTAAAGCCTACAGACCTGCCTCATACATAATACATGTGTGTCTGAAGTGAAGGTGAGGCCTACAGATGTGTGGGCTGTGGCCAGTATAGGCTCTGAGCTACCCTCACTCTGCAGGCTGGCCTTCTCGAGAGCCCTTATCTTCCCACCTCAGCTAGCTCACTCCTGCAAGTGGAGAAGTCACCTTTTGCTAGCCTCCTTAGGGCAAAGCTGTGTCTCCCCTCAGACTGGGGCTCCCTGGGGGCAGGACTCTGTCTCCCCTCAGACTGGGGCTCCCTGAGGCAGGGCTGTGTCTCCCCTCAGACTGGGGCTCCCTGAGGCCAGGGCTGTGTCTCCTCCCTCAGACTGGGGCTCCCTAAGGGCAGGGCTGTGTCTCCCCTCAGACTGGGGCTCCCTGAGGGCAGGGCTGTGTCTCCCCTCAGACTGGGGCTCCCTGGGGGCAAGGCTGTCTCCCCTCAGACTGGGGCTCCCTGAGGGCAGGGCTGTGTCTCCCCTCAGACTGGGGCTCCCTGAAGGCAGGGCTGTGTCTCCCCCCACACTGGGACTCCCTGAGGGCAGGGCTGTGTCTCCCCCTCAGACTGGGGCTCCCTGAGGGCGGGGCTGTATCTCCCCTTTTTGCCTTCCCTCACCACCTGCAGTACTTTATGTCCAATAACTACTCAAAAAAGAAATCTTCAAGGACATACTAGTACTGCACTGCTATATACCAAGTGCTCTATGTGTATTAATTCCGTTTACTCTCCCACACCCCTATCATGTCATTTCTCAGATGAGAAAACGGAGTCTGACAGAGGTCAAGTGAATTGCCAAGGTTCCGCAAGTGTCACTCAGCTACCATTCCAGTTGGTGATTGAGGACTCATTATCAGTTACACTCCTGCCTCTCCCATTCCCCTCCACTGTTCATTTCCATATGGCTCTCCTTGTTGATTTATTGATTTATCTCCTAAACTATGTTGGTTTTTTCAGGAAAACTCTGACAGGATGATTTTCCCAAGTCATATATGACTTGGCTATGAAAGAGTATGCTAGAAAACAGATCTTACCTTAATCAAGACCCTTACAAGCCCTGGTGAGCCCTGAGCAGAGCAAGATTTGTAGCCTGGGAAATACTCTGATATAAATAGCCAGCTCACCACCTAAGGAGCTCTCCTCTCCTGGCTTTGTCTTAAGAGGGTGAGTGGGGCCTTAATCTGTGGTTGGAACTAAGATAAGCACTAAGTAAACAAGATGATGCTTCTAGAGGAGAGGGGGAGCTATTTCCAGAGATATAGGACCCCAACAGACCCCAGGCTGGGGGCCCAGAGAAGTCCCAGCCTCCATCAAGCCTGGCCTGCCTCCCTCATGCTGTCCTGGGCCTTGTCCTCAGGAAGCTCCAGTCTGAGGAGGAGAAACCACACAGCCTTTAAGAAGCCCCAGTCTGAGTGGGGAGAGATTTCAGGGAGCCCCAGTCTGAGGGGAGAGACACAGCACTGCCTCAGGGAGCCCCAGACTGAGCGGGGAGATATAGGCCTGCCCTCAGGGAGCTCGTAGCCAAGATCTAGTCTTCTTGAGATATCTGTGAATTGCTCAGAAAGAATGAACAGAAGCATGTAGCCTGTGGGTTCCCTGCGTGGGATGGGAAGTGAGAGAGCTTGGTGCTAGGCTCTCTTTCAGGCTGAAGGCTCCAGGCCAAGCACTCCTGGCTAACAGTTCCTGGCGCCAAGGTGTCTCACAAGACACTAAAGTTCTGGTCATCATGAAAGCAGAGGGAAGCTTTAAAGGAATTGTTATAAGTTGGCTGAAGACTTCATGTCCTTCCTTATATGATACTTTAAGATACACACAGGGCACCCTAGGAGTGTTCTTGCCAAAACTAAACCCAAATCCAAGCACACTTCAGCTCTAACTACTGGCTTATGGGAAAATACAGGGGACAGAAAAACAAGTTAGATGACACCACTTGGCTGCAATTGCCCAATTGAGAATGTGAGGAATTCTTCAGGACAAATGACCCAGTTCCTTCAATACACACATGGCATGACAGTAACTGTTACAAAGTAAAAGAGACAAAAGCAATCAAAGAACCAAATGCAAAGTGTGGGCTTGGCTTGGATCCTGATTTGAACAAACTAACTGTAAAAGATAGTTTGAGACAATCCGAGACAATTAAACAAACTAGATATTAGATGATCTTGCTGCTAGTTTTGTTGGGTATGATTACTATTGTGTTTATGTCAAACAAAAGGAAAAAGGCAAAAAACAAATCCTATGTACCTGTTAGAAATGCCTCCTAAAGAGACACCTGTGTGGCTCAGTGGTTGAGCATCTGCCTCTGGCTCAGGTCATGATCCTGGGGTCCTAGGATTGAGTCCTACATCAGGCTCCATGCAGGGAGCCTACCTCTCCCTCTGCCTATGTCTCTGCCTCTCTCTGTGTGTCTCTCATGAATAAATAAATAAAAATGTTTTTTTAAAAAAGAGAAAAAAGAAATGCCTCTTAAAGTATTTACAGGTAAAAGAAAATGATGCCTGGGATTTGCTTTAAGATACTCAGAGAGGATAATGTGTGTTTGAGAGGGTGGTATAGATGAAACAAGAGAGTGAAAATGTGGATATTTGTTGAAGCTAGGAGAGGTATACATGGAAAGTCATTATAACCTCTCTACTTATGTGAGTACTTGAAATTTTCCATAACAAAAGTTGGAACTGCAATAGAATAAAAGAAGCACTGGTTGATGGGGCAGCCCAAGTGGCGCAGCGGTTTAGCGCCACCTGCAGCCCAGGGCGTGATCCTGGAGAACTGGGATCGAGTCCCACGTCGGGCTCCCTGAGTGGAGCCTGCTTCTCCCTCTGCCTGTGTTTCTGCTCCTCTCTCTGTGTCTCTCATGAATGAATAAATAAAATCTTAAAAAAAAAAAAAAGCAGCACTGGTTGAGAACTACAAATCTATGTCCCAATAATTTGCTCTGAAGAGTGTCGCTGAAGGAGGCAGCATGTGTAGCCTCTGCTCCTCCCTCTGAAGGCCTCCTCCAGTTATAATGGAGCATGTTGGGCAGCCCGGGTGGCTCATTGGTTTAGCATCACCCTCAGCCCAGGGCCTGATCCTGGAGACCCAGAATGGAGTCCCACATCAGGCTCCCAGCATGGAGCCTGCTTCTCCCTCTGCCTGTGTCTCTGCCTCTGTGTGTGTGTGTGTGTGTGTGTGTGTGTGTGTGTGTGTGTGTCGTGAATAAATAAATAAAATATTTTTTTAAAAATGGAGCATGTCTCCTTGCCCCAGGAGCACCAGGCCAGCGCCAGTGAGAAGGTAAACACAGAAGGTAGAGCAGAGCCCAGCCTTGTTTGCCACAGGCTCAGGGAGCCTAGATGGCGCCTCTGGTGTCTGTGAGGCCACCTCTCAATTTTCTGAAGAACTGGAATCCAGTCATAATCCACAGAAGTTTCTCAAGCGTAGGTCATCTCTGCCCACACCTGCCAGGTGTGGATAACATGGCAGACAAGAAGACGGAGAAAGACAAGATGAGAGAGGACAATGAGTCGCCACCCTCAAAGGGACCTGGATGATTCAAAGTTTCAGTCAGGGCAAGAATTCACTTACCACTGAAGCTGTACAAGGTGACTTTCACATCACTGGAAAGCTGGGCAGGAGAGTGGAAGGAGCACAATTACAATGAGACTCCATACAATGGGATATAATCTGTCCATGAAAAGGAAGGACATTATAACAAATGTGGCAACGTGCTTGAACTTGGAAAACATTATGCTAAGTCAAGGAAGCCAGGTCCCAAAGGACCAATATTATATGATTTCATCCAAATGAGATGTCCAGAAGAGGGAGGAATATAGAGACAGAGAGGAGACTCGTGGTTCCTTAGAGCCAGGCCATGGAGGCTAGGGAGTGAAAGCCAGAGAGTACAGGGTGTCCCTGACTCATGATGAAAATGTTCTAAAGTGGGCTATGGTATTGCCTGGGTAGCACACTCTGTGAACATGCCAAAAACCATTGAACTGTCCACTTTAAATGGGTGAGTTATAAGAAATGTGAGTTCTCTCAATAAGTCTGTTTTTTTAAAAATTGACCCCCACTTCTTGCTAACCTGAAGCTCAGATCTCTCATCTATAAAATAGCAATAACAACACCTAAAAAAAATCACAACCCCCCAGGGAGGGATTTTGTGCAGAATAAATGTGAGACCTGGCAACACAGTGATGGGCCAGACTAGGGGTGGGGTGTGGCCAGCAGGCTGTGTGCTTGGGATGGCTGGGGTAGGGTGAGCAAGGAGATTCTAAGCTCTTATAAAAATCTTCAGTTGATGGGGCGCCTGGTTAGCTCAGTCAGGTAGCTCAGTCACCTAGCTTAGTCAGTTAGGTGTCTGCTTTTGGCTCTGTCTCATGAATAAATAAATAAAATCTTTAAAAAAAGATTGATTGATTAATTGATTTATGAGGGACACAAGAAAGGCAGAGACACAGGAAGAGGGAGAAGCAGGCTCCCTATGGGGAGCCAATGTGGGACTCGATCCCAGGACCCTGGGATCACAAATTGAGCGGAAGGCTGATGCTCAACCACTGAGCCCCCCAGGTGTCCCAATAAGTGTAAAAAAAAAAAAATCCATACTCCAACCAGCTCACTGCTCCTGGGATCACTCCCAGAGTCGTCAAGTTCAAGGAGAACACTGAGACCCACTCCAGACTTTTGCTGGCTCCTGTGAACTTGGTGATGAGGAAAAAGAGAAAAAGGTGAAGAATTCCTTTAAAAAAAAATCTTGTTGGAAGATGATGTTGCTCCCTGGCCCTGCCCTCCTGCCCAGCCCCATCTGCTTCTTTCTGCTTCTGCTGCCTCCAGATCCTCGCCTTGAGGGTGCTACTGAGGAAAGCCCCAAAAAGTTAAATGCTTACCACTTCTCAGTACCTGGCTCTCAAAAAAATAAATACACTTTAGACTGTTGAGAGGACGATTTGCAGGGACCAGCTTTGTCAGGTAAACTTAATAATCCTCCTAAGTAAAGCAGTCACAATAAGAAAAAATTTGAGCATCCGGAATGGGAGAAAGTGCCAGCCCACATTCTCACATTCATCTCTTTGTTCCTTCTTTCCACCAGCAGATGAGGGCAAATCCAGCCCCACACTGAGAAACCTCCCCTGGCTCACAGGCGTTGTCCACTGGTCATTAACGTGAGAATGTTAATGGAGTGTGACCAGCACAGGAGTGTGACCTCACAGGAGGTTTGGGGAAGAGAAAGGCATTTCAGTTCCACCACTGTGTCTGGAGACCAGCTTTGTGGAAAGTTACAGCCTATAGATACATTGTTTACCTGGAAACTTAGCCTAAGAGAAGAGACAGAGACTCTTCTCTTAGGGTAAGAGAGAGACAGAGATATAGAACAACTTGGAGAATTTCTCTATTCTGGGACAAAAGGAGATTTGGGAATAATTACAGAGAGATTTTGTAAGTCCCTCCAGTGACCAACTCTGTGCAGAAGGCAATCAAGGAAAATGACAGGAAAAAGTGAAAGCCCTTTCTTATTTGCTCACAAAAGCTGTTTCAGCTTCTCCTCCTCTCCCACCCCTATCCCCAGGAATTCTGCTTGTCCCTCCTGCGGACAACTTGTGTAAGTCATGCCACCTGTGCTGTCCCTGCAAGACCCATCACCTAGGAAGGGCAAAGCGGTTTACTAGCCTCTCCTTGACTAGGGATTTGTAGCAGTAATCCCCATCCACGGAGAAAATAGAATCCCAAGCAGTGACCTTCAATCTGACTTCTCTTCCATCTGAGGTGCAGTTAAGCTAGCCATCTGGGGTTCATGGGTGTTGTCTGGGCTTCAGCCGGGCCCTGCTGCCAGCATGCCCAACACCCCGCGTGCAAGTCCCCTTGGACTCACCAGCCTTACTCAGGACAACCCTGGGTGAACATCTGACTCCTGGATGAATAGCTGACCCCTTGCCTCAGCCAGGAAGTGGGTTGGATAGGATGGAAAGAAGTGAGGATGAGTCACCGGCTCAGGGAAAGCTGTCCTTTCTATGGAAAATGACTTGAAACCCATAATAGTGGGTCTTTTGAGAAGAGCAGCGTGCTGGAGTCAGCCACTGTTACCTCTACCTCTCGCTCACCAGTACCTCCCTACGTTGCACCTCAGGATTTTATTTTTCTTTCTTTTTTTTTTTTTAAAGATCATTTATTTATTAAAGACAGAGAGAGAGGCAGAGACACAGGCAGAAGGAGAAGCAGGCTCCCTGCAGGGAGCCCAATGCAGGACTGGATCCCGGGTCTCCAGGATCACGCCCTGGGCTGGAGGCAGATGCTCAACTGCTGGGCCACCCGGGGATCCCCCAGGATTTTATTTTTCTACAAACCGCAAATACTTTAGAAACTTTATGATGTCACACTATCTTGATTCAAGGAGAAAACACCAACAGGCATCTTAATGGGCACCTGCTGTATGCCAGGCTCTAGACAGAGCTAGGAGTGACCCCCAAGATTACCTATTCCAGTGCCTTCATTTAAAAGATGGGCAAGCAAGAGACCAGAGTGGCAAGTGACTTACCCAAGGTTACAAGCTGATATCCAACACAGCCAAAACTATAGCCTAGACCTCCTGACTTCCCTGTCCTCTGCTCTTTCCACCACCCCCAAGGACATACACCTTGGGAACGGTTGCTCGATGTCAGAAGGTTGGAAAACAAGGGAACTAACCAGGAAATTTAAGCTTCTGGGACCAAATGCAGAAACCTGGAGTGAATGAGACAAATAGCCAAATAACATCTCAGTGCTGGTGATCTCTGAATGCCCCATCCCTACCATATGAAGCAGGCACACCTCCCTTCCTGGGTCTTCCTCCCTGGAGACTCCTAACCAAGCAACTTCTATAACTTGACACCTTCCTCCCGGACATTCCTTAGCCAGACATTAGGTGGAGCATATGATATCGCCATCTCTACAGGTCAAGAATATTAGCATATTAGCAATTAATTTTATATGGACCAGCTGAATCCAGCCACACACACACAGTGTTAAGTTGTGCACACTGAGCACCCGGTGGGCCTCTGACCCCAGGGCTGGAGACCACTCACTCTTTGACTTCTTTGGAGGAAAAGTCCAGGTAGCGATTGCTGATCCACTGAATCTCAAACCAATCTCGAAAGCCATTGTTGCCACAGCATCTGAACTCAATCTGCAGCATGTCGATGGTCTTCTTCATGAAACACCTGCCCGGGGTATCTGTGTCTCGGTAGTACTTCATGCCGTTCTTGAGCCCGTGGGCCAGGGTGCTCTCCAGTGAGCCCCGCATCAGGAAGCAGCAGAGGGTCACCAGGAAGAGGGCAATGTTGAAGAGGACACAGACAGCCAGGTACGGCTTCAGCCAGGGCTTCCACTTGGCGTACTTGGCGGGGTCCAGGGCATCGTAGCAGATCTTGCCAGCCAGAGAGTTGAAGACACAGGACAGCACCCCCATCACTATCAAGGAGTTGGGCACAAAATGGCTCTCTGAATTATTCATCACATCGCTCCTCTTCCGCAGCTCGATCTTAAGGAACAGCCCTAGGCTGAAGATGACGATGCCAGCCAACACGGAGAGCCAGTTCATGAGCCAGAGCCCTTGGGCCAACTTCACCCGCTTCTTCTGGTCAAATTTGACTTTGAGCAGCGCCATTCTCGCCGAGCGCAGTGCAGGCAGCTTCCCAGCTCGGCTCCCACTCCTGACTGCAGTGAGCCCGGGGGCCTGAACGCTCAGGGCTCTGGGCAGGGAGCAGACGGCCCACGCTGCAGGGAGCTGCCCTGGGAGCTGCCCATGTTGGGCCCCTTAGCCTGGGACCCCCGTTAACCTTGCAGCGGGAGCAGGGGCCTCAGAGTCGCAGCTCATGAAGGGGCCAGGTCTCCGCGATGTTTCTGCAGCTTCCTTCCCAGCCAGGCAGGCAGAGCCTGAACGCAGCAGATTAAAAGTGGGGTCCACAGGGCATCTCGCTAATCTCTTTAGCCAGGTTCATCCCATTAGAGAAAGCTGTGCCGGTTTCAGAACACGGCCAAGAGAAGCCTAAATGGACACACTGCAGCAGAGAGCTCTGGGTTCAGCTTGAAAAATGAGAGACAGGGATCCCTGGGTGGCGCGACGGTTTGGCGCCTGCCTTTGGCCCAGGGCGTGATCCTGGAGACACGGGATCGAATCCCACATCGGGCTCCCGGTGCATGGAGCCTGCTTCTCCCTCTGCCTGTGTCTCTGCCTCTCTCTCTTTCTCTCTGCGTGACTATCATAAATAAATAAAAATTAAAAAAAAAAAAATGAGAGACAAAACGCAAGACTGACCAAGGGAATGGGCTCTGCCTAAGGTCTGGCTCAGGTCACATGTCTCCCCAGAGGCCCGTTTCCAGGCCAAACTCCTTCAAATTTAAAAATTTCTATGGGACAAAAAACATTATTATCCAAGCTGAAAAAAGAAATGACATATTGTGGGAAAACATTAACAACATGTAAAAAAAAAAATCAGTAAGCATTTTTGAAAGCTCCCACAACCCCACAATCAAAAGAAAGATAACAATTGACTAGAAAAACAGTAAAAGGGCAGCCGTGGTGGCCCAGTGGTTTAGCCCCTTCACCCCGGGGTGTGATCCTGGAGACCCGGTATCGAGTGAGTCCCATGTCGGGCTCCCTGCATGGAGCCTGCTTCTCCCTCTGCCTGTGTCTCTGCCTCTCTCTCTCTCTCTCTCTCTCTCTGTGTGTGTGTGTGTCTCTCATGAATAAATAAATAAAATCTTAAAAAAATAAAAAGAAAAACAATAAAAGACAGGAACAGGTGATTTATAATAGGCAAACTTGGAAAGTCCAATCTGGAAAAGATGCTCAATCTCAGTAGAACACAGGGAAAGACAATTAAGATAATAATAAAAGATCAAATTGGATGCATCAGATTAAACATCTGTCAAAATTCTGTCACCAAACAGCATAAACAGAGATAGTAGATAAGGACTCTGTAAATTTTTTACGTTTAAAATTAACAGATTTTTTCTTTTTTTCTCTTAAGATTTATTTATTCATGAGAGACACAGAGACAGAGAGGCAGAGACAAAGGCAGAGGGAGAAGCAGGCTCCCACAGGGAGCCCGGTGTAGGACTTGATCCCAGGACCCCAGGGTCACGACCTGAGCCAGAGGCAGATGCTCAACTACTGAGCCACCCACGCGTCCCAGCAGATTTTATTTCTTAAAGCAGTTCTAGGTTTACAAAAAAAAAAAAAAAAAAGAGCAGAAAGTACAGAGTTTCCATATACTCCTTTCTCACAACCAGTTTTCCTCACAATTACCATCTTGTGTCTGTTGTGGTACATTTGTTACAACTGATGAACAAATATTGGTGGTATTATTATTATTATTATTATTATTATTATTATTTATTATAAACTAAAGCCCATAGTTTACATTAGAGTTCACTTGTGTTGTACCTTCTGTGGGCTTTGCCAAATGCACAATGTCATGCATTCACTATTATCAGGTCATACAGAATCATACAGGATACTTTCACTGCTCTTAACAATCCCTATGTTTCATCTATTGATTCCTCCTTCCCTCCCTGCCCAACCCCAGGGCAACCAAGCTCTACAGTTTTACCTTTTCCAGAATGTCATGTAATTGGAATCATAGTCTTTTCAGACTGGTTTATTTCCCTTGGGAATGTGCACTTGGTATTTCTCCACACCTTTTTGTGACTTGTAGCTCATTTCTATTTATTGCTAAATAATAATTCCATTAATATGGATGTACCATGGTTTATTTATCAATTCACCAATTAAATGGCATCGTGGTTGCTTCCAGTTTTTGGCAATTATAAATAAAGCTGCTATAAACACTTGTATGCAGGTTTTTGTGTGGATATAAGTTTTAAAATCATTTGGGTAAATATCTAGGAGCACAATTTCTGAGTCATATGGTAAGACTATGTTTAGCTTTGTAAGAACTGCCAAATTATCTTCCTAAGTGGCTGTACCATTTTACATCCCCACAAGCAATGGAGGAGTTCCTGTTGCTCCACATACTCACCAGCACTTGGTTGTTAGCATTCTGGATTTTAGGCATCTCACTCTTGCTTTAATGTGCATTTCCTTGATGACATATGATGTGGAGCATCTTTTCATATGTTTAAATGCCTTCTTTGGTGAAGTATCTGTCCAGTACTTTTGCCCACTTTTTAATTGGGTTTTTTGGGAGTTTTTAGACTGTAAATTTTGGGAAAGTAATTTATCTCCATTAACATTTAAAATGCACATTCCCAAGTGCCTGGGTGGCTCAGTCAGTTAAGCATCTGCCTTCGGCTCAGGTCATGACCCCAGGGTCCTGGGATAGAGTCTTGCATCAGGCTGCCTGCTGAGCAGGGAGTCTGCTTCTCCCTCTCCTTTTCCCTCTCCTCCTCCCCCTGCTTGTGCTCTCTCTCATGCTCTCTCTCTCTCTCTCAAGTAAATAAATAAAATCTTTAAAAATAAAAAATAAAGTAAAATAAAATGCATATTCCCAATGATTCAGCAATGCCACTCCTCAAACAACCTGTGCATATAAGCACAAAGGGTTTAAGGAACAAACCAATTTTGTCCTCAAATTCATGTCCACCAAATACCAAAGAGGCTTCATGCTGCCTGTGAGTTCAAGGCAGTCAGTGGGTCAGGTCTCCAACCTGGAACCTCTTTCCTTCCCTTATGCGCATTGGATCCACTAGATCCACCATTTGCATGTTCCTCTTTAAGATCTCCAAATCACTAAGTAGAATCAAAGGAGTATTTCTCCAGATAGAGGAGGTATGGAAACAAAGCAATGAGTTTTTTCCCTCCAATGCAGTCACCTTAGAACAAAACACCTATTTCCTTGCTCCACCCAAGTTTGGACTCCAATTTGGGAGTGACCGAGGCCCAGTTCTAAGACATATAGGAAAAGCAACCTTCTTATTTTATTGTCACACCACATTTTTGGGTCAAAAACAACATTATCCAGAATAATCACTCTTTTAATAGCCAAGACTTGGCTTCTAAGCAGCTTTGGATCTTCAAAGGATTTCAACTCTTCACCATCAGAAGAAACATCGAAAAGAATGTGCTGCAGTTTCTGGAGTTTGGTTTAGTTTTCGTTTTCTCCCAAGAGAGAATGTTCAGACAACCGGAAGTGTGACCAGACTCAGACCTCATATGCCCAAAATCTGAAGACCAACCATCCTGAGATAAAATGGGTGTGGATGAGAGTGAAGTTATCTCAGAGAACCTCTTTGGAACATACAAGAGAAAATCAGAACGAAGGAGAGGACGAAAAAATTGATGTTGAAACCAGAAACAAAATTTTAAAAATAGCCCTACCAGAATAACCCGATTAGCCAAGGACTTCTTTCTCCTCAATTGACCAGTTGTACAGCGTGAGGAGGGACAGCATTGAGTCCCGGGCAGGTCGGTGGGTGCCCCCTGGTGGCCAGAAATGGAATGGCTTCAAGTGTTTGGAAAAGGGTAGATTTCCCCTCTCAGGATAGAATGGGCCATTATCTAGAAAGGAAAAAGAGAAAGAACAGACATCAGGAATGTCCCTGGCCATACCTTTCAGGTAAGAAGTGAGGCAAAATATGGTGAGGATCAAGCAGAGAATAGTAGACTGCAGAGGACAGAATAATGAATCTCTGCTGGAGGATGGGGGAAAGCTGGCTCCCTCCCCCATTAAACCAGTGAAGGTGAGTCTAGATGCTATCAATCTAGGATAAAGATAATAAAATAGGAGACGCCTGGGTGACTCAGCAGTTGAGCATCTGCCTTTGGCTGGGGGCGTGATCCCCAAGTCTTGGGTTTGAGTCCCACACTGGGCTTTCTGCATGAAGCCTGCTTCTTCCTCTGCCTGTGTCTCTGCCTCTCTCTGTGTCTATCATGAATAAATAAATAAAATATTTTAAAAGACAGATAATAAAATAGGTTAATGGAATTAAGGGTGATTCATTTTTCTTCTTTAGAATCCCTTTATTTTTTTTTAAGATTTTATTTATTTATTCATGAGAAGCACAGAGAGAGAAGCAGAGACATAGGCAGAGGGAGACGTAGGCTCCATGCAGGGAGCCCGATGTGGGACTTGATCCCAGGACCCTGGGATCATGATCTGAGCCAAAGGCAGACGTTCAACCACTGAGCCCACCCAAGTGCCCCTTTAGATAGAATTCCTTTAATGCTATTGTAATAATGAAATGAAAATAACAAAAGTATGCAATTTAAAAAATAAGAGATCATCTCTCGACCTCCCAACCAAGGAAGAATGAAGCACAGGTTGGTTCTTTGAATAATTAACTGACTTCTGTTTTCTTAACATCTCTCCTTCGATCATCATCCTGACTTCCGTTTACCCTCTACTCTTTCTTTCTCCCTTTCTGCCTTCTTTCTTTCTTTCCTTTCACTTTTCCTGTTAAATATATCATACATAGAGCAAAAGATAATATTTAAATGAACATCTATATCCTCTCCCCCACATAAGAAACAGAATGTCACCAATACCTGTGAAGCAACTTGGGTGCCCTTCCTTTATTCACAGAGGTAATCTGAATTTGGTATTTACCCTTCTCTTAATTTTCTTTAGTGTTACCACTTATACATGTATGGTTAAACAATATATCATTTAGTTTTGCTTGAACTTGACGTATAAGTATTCTTTTTTTTTTTTTTTGCCTTTGCTTTTTTCACCCCAACATTGCATTTAAAATTTCATACCTCCCAGGTGCCTGAGTGGTTCAGTTAGGTAAGTGTCTGACTCTTGGTTTCAGCTTAGGTCATAATCTCAGGGTCATGAGTTCAAGCCCTGCGTCAAGCACCACAATCTTTGGGCAGTCTGCTTAAAGATTCTCTCCCTCTGCCCCTCCCCCCCAGTCTTGCATGCACACTCTCTCTCTGAAGTAAATAAATAAATCTATAAAAAAAATTGTCATACCTCCAGAAAGCCCACTTATCATAAATGTACAGTTTGATCAATCAGCATTAAATTTTTCATTTGAATGTCATAGACATTAATATACAGCTCTAAATTCGTTATTTTTTATCTTTAAATATAATTTTTTTAAAGATTTTTTTCATTTAAGAGAGAAAGAGCATGAGCAAGGGTAGGAGCAAAGGCAAAGGGAGAAGCAAGTGGACTCCCCGCTGAGCAGTGAGCCCCACTTGGTGCTTGATCCCAGGACTCTGGGATAATGACTCATGCACATATCATGTGCATGACAGCTACCCAGGCACCTCTAAATATAACTTTTAATACTTTATTTTTAAGTAATCTCTACACCCAACATGGGGCTCAAACCCACAACTCTGAGATCAAGAGTTTCGGGCTCCACTGACTGAGCCAGTCAGGTACCCCTAAATATAATCTCTGATACAAAGACTACATATAGAGGATCCCTGGGTGGCGCAGCGGTTTGGCGCCTGCCTTTCGCCCAGGGCGTGATCCTGGAGACCCGGGATCGAGTCCCACATTGGGCTCCCGGTGCATGGAGCCTGCTTCTCCCTCTGCCTGTGTCTCTGCCTCTCTCTCTCTCTCTCTTTCTCTGTGTGTGACTATCATAAATAAATAAAAAAAAAAAATTAAAAAAACAAAGACTACATATAGGATATACAAATTGTAATGATAAATTAAATACTCATCACCCAACTCAAATATCACAAGTAACTTGCATCTACATATAGGATTATTTTCATGACATTCCCCTCTGCTATAGATTGATTTTGTCCCCTGAAAATTCATATGTGGAAGCCCTAACTCCCAAAATGACTGTATGTGTTACCTATAGGGAGATAATTGGGTTAAATGAAGTAATTTTTTTAAAGATTTTTATTTATTCATTTGACAGAGAGAGAGAGAGCACAAGCAAGGGGAGTGACAGGCAGAGGGAGAGGGAGAAGCAGGTTCCCCAGGGAGCAGGGAACCAAATGAGGGGCTCCATCCCAGAGCCCTGGGATCATGACCTGAGCCGTAGACAGATGCTTAATCGATTAAGCAACCCAGGCGCCCCAAGTCTTTTAAGATTTATTTATTAATTTGAGAGAGAAAGAGAGCAGGAGGAGAGGGAGAGAGAATCCTCAAGGCAATTCCCATCAGATCATGGAGCAAGAGCCGGACACAGAGCTCAATCCCAGGACCCTGAGATCATGACCTGAGCCAAGATCATGACCTGACCCAAAAATCAAGAGCCAGTTGCTTAACCAACTGGGATCCCACTTTTTTTTTTTTTTTTTTTTTTGGATCCCACTTTTGATCTTGATCTTAACTTCTAAATGATTGACCATTAAGTATCATGCCTACTATTAGTTTTAGCAGACACCCTTAAAAAAAAAAGGTTACTTATTAGAGAGAGAGAGAGAGAGAGAAGTGTGGGGAGGGGCAAGGAGAGAGAGAATCCCATGCAGACTCCCTGCTGAGCTCAGAGCCTGGGATTTGGGGCTTGATCACAAGACCCTGAGATCACGACCTGAGCTGAAATCATGAGTCAGATACTTAACTGACCAAGCCACCCAGGCACACCTGGTTTTAGCAGATAGCCTTAACAAGAAGTTCTCTTCCATTTCTACTTTGCCAAAAGTGTGTTCTCATGAATAGATGCTGAATTTTGTAGAAGGCTGTTCTACCTCTTAGATAATCATATGAATTTTTCCCTTAAGCTCTTAATGTGATAATTTAATCAGTCCTTTTTCTAAAGTCAGTCTAGCCTTGCCCTCCTAGAATAAACCCTAGTATATTATCATCTTATATACTTTTGGATTTTTTTTTTTAAAGATTTTATTTATTTATTCATGAGAGACACAGAGAGAGGGGCAGAGACACAGGCAGAGGGAGAAGCAGGCTCCATGCAGAGAGCCCGATGTGGGACTCGATCCTGGGACCCCAAGATCACGCCCTGGGCCGAAGGCAGATGCTCAACCGCTGGGCCACCCAGGCGGCCCTGGATTTTGTCTACTGGTATAATTTTATGATCTTCACAAATATATTTGAGTTAGATTAGCCTATCATTTTCCTTTCTCATAAAGTCCACGTCTGATTTGTGTATCAAGTTTATGCAGCCTCATACCGTGGAATGGGGGTAAATTCCTTTTTTCTCCATATTCCGGAAGAGTTTGTGCAAGAACAATATTATTTCTTCCTTACATGTTTGGTAGAATTTACTGTTAAAACCATTTGGGGCTGAACTTCTATTTGTGGGAAAGATTCAACTATGACTTCTATTATTTAATTGCTATGAAACTGTCTGGTTTTTCTGTTTCTTCTGTGGCAAACTGTATTTTTTTAGAAATGTATTCATTTCACCTATGTATCCAAATTTATTGCCAGTGAAGTCTTCACAATATCCCATTATTATCTTTCTAATATCTGCAACATCAACGGTAAGGTCCCCTTTATTTCTTCCTTAGTTTATACTTGCCTTCTCTCTTCTTGACAAATAAATCAGAGGTTGGTTTGTTTCATTAATCTTTTCAAAGAATCAGCTGGTGGGTTATTTTTTTCTTCAATCTCTATTGTATTTATGTTGCCTTTGGCTTTTCTCTGTATTTCCTTTCTTCTCTTTCTGCTATTCTTTTTGTAACTTTCCTTAAAAGATTGATTGATTGATTTGAGAGACAGAGAGAGCACAAGCAGGGTGGGGTGCAGAGGGAGAGGGATAAGCAGGCTCCTCGCTGAGCAGGGAGCCTGATACGGGACTCCATCCCCTGAGATCATGACCTGAGCCAAAATTGGATGCTTAACCCAGTGAGCACCCAAGCACACCTCTTCTTTTTAACCTCTTAAGCTAGATGCTTAGTTCATTCATATTTAGACTTTCTTCTTATAGAAGCAATTCAAAGGCAAAAAAATATTACTTTTTATAGATAAAGCACAGATACACATAATAAATGATAAAGCACAGCACAGAAATAAATCTACAGTATATATGTGGTCTTAAAATTATATGGACAGGGGATTATATATAGGTGATTGGAGGGGGGAAATGGCTAAAAAGTTTCCTTAAGGGGATGATGATAAAAGAAAAGTTGAGAAACACCACCCTAAGACAAGAATCTGAGAGAATATAGTTAATATGGAACTTCAAGTGACATCAATGAGGAGAGGAAGATTGTTAAAAAAAAAAAATTGAGGAGGGGAAGAAGTGATACATGAGAGAAGGCAGTCAATCAGGGGTATGCTCTCAGGCCAACTTCTACTGGGGAAATCGGAAGGGAAACACCTTCAGGTTATCCCATCTGCACTGAGGGGGCCCACTTATTTATTCACTAACTCCTGGCCAGCTTTTATAGAGGGCTGCTCCCAGGGAGTAATGAACAGTCTTGGGATCCAGAACCCTCAAGCACCAACTATTAGCAATATCCTGCAATAGTC
This sequence comes from Canis lupus baileyi, assembly GCF_048164855.1. Lineage (NCBI taxonomy): Eukaryota > Metazoa > Chordata > Mammalia > Carnivora > Canidae > Canis > Canis lupus. The sequence goes on along the minus strand of NC_132844.1, from coordinate 61,241,784 downwards.
CATGGGGGCACAATAAAAAGTCCAAGAAATATGGATAATCAATGGTCCCCTGTTACACTATTGTTACTTAAAATATTAGAAAGTGCTATTAGGAGAAAAAAAAAATTTTAAAGATTTTATTTATTTATTTGCAAGAGACACACAGAGAGAGAGGCAGAGACACAGGCAAAGGGAGGAGAAGCAGGCTCCATGTAGGGAGCCCGGTGTGGGACTCGATCATGCCCTGAGTTGAAAGGCTGTCACTCAACCACTGAGCCACCCAGGCGTCCCAGGAGTAAATTTCTGATATGAATAATCACAAGAAGCTTTTTTTTTTTTTATAAAGCCCCCAGGGGGACATATCTGTCATGTAGGTGCTGCTGGACTGAACAAGTTAGTTTTCCTTGTTATCAGCTACAAGTCATCAGGCTGCCTTAAGTCTAACCCATCTTTCCCAGAGATGCAATGTTATAAATTGTGCGGTTTTTAAAAGATTTTATTTTAAGTAATCTCTGCACTCAATGTGGGATTCAAACTCACAACCTTGAGTTCAAGAGTCACAGGCTCTACCGACTGAGCCAGCCAGGTGCCCCGTAAATTGTTTCTCCAAAACAGGAAACACATGTTAATACCATAAAAACACCAAAATTGGAGATGAAGAGAAATGAAAACCAAGTAGGCTGCATATACATAATAAATATAAACTTAATATGTATGTGGCCAAAAAGCTAAATTGTTACTGTTCTTGTGGGGGAAATTTTGTGCACAAGCTGGATTTGCTAAGGATTCTTAAACTACAGCTTCAATGGAATGTTCTTGGTAAATGTCCATAAGCATTCTCATTGCTCAACAACCTTAATGACTATTCAACATTCCTATCATCTTTCTCAGACATTTCCATTATTGATGAGATGTACATGAATGCCCCCACCCCCGTTCATTTATTGATGAGATGTACATGAATGCCCCCACCCCCGTTCATTTCCTCCTCAAAGATTACAGCTGACTTTTGTGGAAGTCTTTGGTACTTTTATATTAGCACTGAAGCTTCTCCTGTTCTTTTCATTTCTTTCCTTTTCTCTTTTCTTTTTGTAAGAAAAAAGCCCCTATATGGGGCTTGAACTTACGACCCCAGAGATCAAGAGCCACATGCTCCACTAACTGAGCCAGCCAGGCACCCCACCCTGTTCTTTTCTTGTAGAGGTCATTCTGTGGTCTTTCTGAGAAGTGCTTCCTTTGATGCTTCATCTTTTCTTGAACATTTCCGAAGAGACAATGACTTTGTGGAAATAATTTCTTGACTTGGCACCATACTGGATTCTCCATATCTAATTATGCTGACACGCATTCTGAAGTTTGGCCATCACATGATGTTGGCTGAACTGGTCTACACTTCCCACTTTCTTCAAATTTTTCTTCCCCTCAAAACCTGTGCCTACCAGAGAATACAACTTGACCTCTGGGAGACTGGCTCATTCACTTTTCTTTTTTGCCCTATTATGTTAAAACATGCTTCCTTTTTCAAAGAAACTGAGGGAAATCCCAGGAGACTTCCCAAAGGAGATGACATTTGACTTGTATAAAATTTTGGCAAGTGTACGTGGACTCAAGTGTGGGCACTGCTTGAGAAAAGGCCAGAAAGTATGGCAGGTGTTTGTACTCAGTATCTTTCATTCATTTCTCCAAATCTATTCTTCATTTTTCTCCACCCTGCTCTCTGTCCTGGAAGATGATCGTTATAGACTGCACCAACAGACTTCCTCGCCCTACAGTTTTCAGTTGGGCTCAGCCAATGGAAGGCACCAACAGAAGAAAGTGGCATCTTCTCATTCCCATAGTGGCCTCATCCCTTCACCAAAGGTCACAGCTCCTGGCAGGTAGCATCGTCTCTTTCTGGGTTCAGGTAACAGTTTTGTCCCTTCAGCTCTAGGCGTGCTAACAGATATTGCACCATCTTTTACTGCTTTTCCTAAACTCTGCCCACAGCTTTGAAATAGTTCCTGTATTAAGCTCTCCACAAATTATCCATTTTGAGTGTGCCATCTGTTTCCTGCCAGGTGCCTGATTGATACAGTGTGTTTGATTAATGGGTATTAGTTCAGATGAGTTGGAGCATGAAGCGTGTGTGATGAAACAGCAAAACTTCATGTAGGAGCAGTAGGCTGAGAGCAGATGGTGAAGGACCTCGTCTTCCAGGCCAGGGAGTGCAGCAGGCAAATAGGAACCTCAGAGGGTTTTAGGCCAGGGGTGACATGCTTTAAGAAAACTAATTTGGCAGCTGCATGCAAAAGGGTTTAGCAATCAGAGATGGGGAGACAAGTTAGGAGATGATTACAACTGCTGTTACAGGAAGATAACACTTTGTAATTATCAGATTGGCAAAATGCCAAAGATTTGATAGCGCAGCACAGTGATAAGGATGTGGAGAAATGGCACTCTCAGACATTGCTAGTGAGGGCATAAATTGATAAACCTCTTTGGAAGGCAATTTGATAGTATCTATCAACATTGTAAATGAGCATAAGCTATTGACTCAGCCGTTAGATGCTCATCTGGGTACTTACCCTACAGATAATATTGCACATATGCTAAATAATTTATGTGTAAGACTATCCATTGTAGCATTTTTCTAATGGCTCAATATTGATAACTGAAATGTCCATCAGAGACCAGTAAACAAGTATAGCACAGTCCATGGAATGGAATACTATGCAGCAGGTAAAGAGAATTAAATGACTATATGTACTCACATGGGAAGATCTCCATGGATGATGTTCATGAGAAAGGTAAGGTGCCTAGTAATTTACGTAATCTGCTTCTATTTGAGTGGGAAGATAAAAGGATATTTTGTATGTGAGTTTGTAAATGCAAAAACCAGAAGAATAAAGGAAACAGGTTACAGGATAGTTGCTCCCTGAAAAGAACTGAATGGCTGAGATCAAAGGGAAAGGGAGATTTACTTTTTTTTAAAGATTTTATTCATTTATTCATGAAAGACACAGAAAGAGAGGCAGAGACATAAGCAGAGGGAGAAGCAGGCTCCATGCAGGGAGTCTGATGTGGGCCTCGATCCCAGGACCGCGGGATCAGCCCTGAGGTGAAGGCAGATGCTCAAACACTGAGTCACCCAGGTGTCCCTGAGATTTACTTTTTATTCTATTTTTTTTGTACCTGTGCATAAATTATCTACACTTTAAAAAAATCCATTGCACTGCCATCTTAGACTCAAACCTCTACCTTGATATCAATTCTTTTTTTTTTAATTTTTATTTACTTATGATAGGCACACAGTGAGAGAGAGAGGCAGAGACACAGGCAGAGGGAGAAGCAGGCTCCATGCACCGGGAGCCCGACGTGGGACTCGATCCCGGATCTCCAGGATCGTGCCCTGGGCCAAAGGCAGGCGCTAAACCGTTGCGCCACCCAGGGATTCCTATCAATTCTTTTTTTAAAAAAAGATTTTATTTATTTATTCATGAGACACACAGAGAGGCAAAGACACAGGCAGAGGGAGAAGCAGGCTCCCCTCAGGGAGCCTGATGTGGGACTTGATCCCTGAACTCCAGGATCAGGCCCTAGCTGAAAGCAGAGCTCAACCGCTGAGCCATCCAGGCGTCCCCTTGATATCAGTTCTAAAAATCAGACTATGTATAGCTTTCTTGGTGACATAACACAACTGAAAGGTATTCAACTAAAAAAAAAAAAATTCTTCATACGCCGTTTGAATTCCTGAACGGATTGTTAAGCTTGTTTGCTAGGTAAGTAAATGGCCTTGAATTGTCTTGCTTGGTCTTGTCAGTTTTTTTTTTTTTTAAGGTTTTATTAATTTGTTCATGAGAGACACAGAGAGAGGCAAAGACATAAGCAGAGAGACATAGGTTCCCATGGGTAGCCTGCTGCTGGATTCAATCCCAGGACCCCGGGATCACAACTCAAGCCAAAGGCAGGCACTCAACCACTGAGCCACTCAGGTGCCCTAGTCTTGTCGATTCTTAAAGTTCAAAGTACAGTATCTGAAAAATTGAGAGGCAGGCTTTTGAATAGTAACTGCATTCCTCTGTGACTGTTGCTAATCCAAGTAGGCAGTGGGCAGAGATGTCATTCAAGGAATTCAACCCCTGGATGGGTGATGGATGCCTTGAGTTCTTTACTAAGCTGGAGAGGTTATAAGGCATCGCCTTTTAGAGCTCTCAGAATTTCTCTATCGGGATTGTTCATCTTCATCTAGACTGTACCCTCCATAAAGGAAGACGACATGCTTGTTTGCCATTGCATTCTTAGTGCCCAGCACTGCACAAGCGCTTAGTCTATGCTCAAATATTTGTTCAGTTGAATTGATCATGACTTTCTGTGCCATATTGTTCCTGCACTTCCTGAGACTTAAAGTTGAGTAAATAATTGACCCTTTATCTCCCTGCATCTTAATCGCAATGGCCAACTTATTTTCTTCGTAAGAGAAGAACAAGAGTCAAATAGTGTGACTAAGTTTTTTGAATTGGTGATTAGACTTTAGAATTCAATGCAATTGTGCTCGCTTCCACAGCACATATACTGAATTCAATGCAATTTAGTTGTCTAATTTCTGTGATACCGGAGTAATTGCATGATGTTTCTAAAACATTGTATTACCTTGCAATATTACCCATAAAAAGCTGAATTTTTTTTTTATTAAATATTCTATTTATTTATTCATGAGAGACAGAGAGAGAGAGAGAGAGAGGCAGAGGGAGAAGCAGGCTCCATGCAGGGAGCCCAACATAGGACTCGATCCCGGGTCCCCAGGATCACGCCCTGGGCCGAAGGCAGGCACTAAACCACTGAGCCATCCAGGGATCCCCGAAAGTTGAATCTTTATGTCTTGCTGATTTAGTTCAATTCCTGGTTAATACAATTAAGACTTTTTTGGCAATAACCCTTGCATTGCAATCAGAACTTCAAGATTAGGGATCCCTGGGTGGTGCAGCGGTTTGGTGCCCGCCTTTGGCCCAGGGCGTGATCCTGGAGACCTGGGATTGAATCCCACGTCGGGCTCCTGGTGCATGGAGCCTGCTTCTCCCTCCGCCTATGTCTCTGCCTCTCTCTCTCTCTCCCTGTGTGTGACTATCATAAATAAATAAAAATTAAAAAAAAAAAAAAAAAAGAACTTCAAGATTAGAACTTATACATAAATTGGCCATTTATCTTTGTGGGGTTGAAATTCTGGAGTGATACTTTGCAATTATGTAATACTGTACTGAATTGTGTCTAACACAACCAATCATAAATGGAAATTTAATAAACTCTGCTTGAGTGTATAATTTTATTGCTTCCTAGCATTGATTTTAATAATTTTTTAAAGGATCTATTTATTTTTGGGACTCCCAGGTGGCTCAGTAGTTGAGCGTCTGCCTTTGCCTCAAGGCATAATCCAGGGGTCCTGGGATTGAGTCCCACATGGGACTCCTCGCAGGAAGCCTGCTTCTCCCTTTAGGTCTCTGCCTCCCTGTGTCTCTCATGAATAAATAAATAAATCTTAAAAAAAAAAAAAAAAAAAGACTTACTTATTTTTGAGATAGGAAGTGGGGAGGGGAGAGGGAAAGAGAATCCCAAGCTGACTCCCCACTGAGTGAGAAGGTGAAAGCTCACCTCCCTCTCAAGACCCTGAGATCATGACCTTAGTGGAAATGGAGTCCAGTGCTTAAGGGACTGACCCACCCAAGCATCCCCTAGAGTTGATTTTTTATGAAGATATATGGTTATTACACTTATTGGTGCAATATGCTCTCATTTTAATCACCATTATTAGATTTGCTTAATAAAAACTTACTAAAATAACTCTAATCATGCCTTTAAAAAAAAAAAAAAGTTATTTCTATGCCCAGCATGCAGCTTAAACTCATGACCTGAGATCAAGAGTTGAATGTTTTGCTGACTGAGCCAGCCAGGCACCCCCCTAGTCAATGCTTTTAATTCAGCGGTGACTTTATTTTTGGCAAAAGAAAAACCCATCAGTTTAAGTTTAAGGAAAACATAATAATGTCTAACTTTTTAAGATGGCAGAAAGACTTGAGAGGACAGGATGAATGTGGGCAAGATCTGGTGAGGGGAGAACTGTCGTGATTTGGAAGTTTGATATTACAAACTGGCCTGCTCAGGGACCAGATGCAGACCAAAAAAAATAATTAATAATAAGTTTTGCTTGGTTTTTACAATGTTTTTTAAATGCTTAAATTTTTCTGCCAAATCACCTGGTCCTCTACTCCCAATTGACTTTCTTTCAGCTTTACTCATTGACTTTACCTGTTTGGCCTTAGTAAACATTGAATGCCTGGAGAAGAGTGCCATCATTGAAAGAAATCTGGAACTTGGGAGGGAAAATGGACATTTTTTTTTAAAGATAAGGATTTTAAAGATTTTTAAAAAAAATTTTGTGTATTTATTCATGAGAGACACAAACACAGAGAGAGAGAGAGAGAGGCAGAGAGAGAAGCAGGCTCCATGCAGGGAGCCTGACGTGGGACCCGATCCCGGGTCTCCAGGATCACGCCCTGGGCTGAAGGCGGCGCTAAACCACGGAGCCACCCAGGCTGCCCGAAAATGGAGATTTTTAAGAATATATGAATTTGAAAGGCAGATGAGCCCATTAACTAGAACTGTACACATAGGTTGAGAGTTGTGGCTCTGGAGAACATGCATATGAAGACAAAACCTTGGGCATCACTCACATTTAAGGGCTGTGAGTCATCAGAATCATAATGAATGGGGAAAAGCTGTCATAAGAGAAACAGATATAGAGCAATGCTATAGAGGTCAGAAAGAGAGAACTTCAAGAAGATAGGGGATTAGCAAGCATCAACTATAGTTCAAACTGCCCTGATTGTGTGATTTGATCTATTATAAACTGCAGGGATTTTTTTGGATGCAGCTAAACTCTCCTGTGAAATTTCAGCCCACAAATAGAACTGCAAGCCCATTGGTGTCATAAGCATGGTTTTTCCTGAAGGGGACTTGGCATTAAACTGTCAGTCTCTAGGAGCATAGTCTTACAATACTAGTCCTAGTTTCTTATGTGAACATGTGGTTGAGAATTTCATTACATGTGGTCTTTATTACTAGAATTCTCCTAAACAATAGATTTTTTTTTTACCCCTCTTCTTTACAGAAGTTGCAATTTGTGAAATGATTAGGATTGTCTCAAGTCAGCCAACAGTTGAGGGGAAAAAAAAATCCAGATTCACCTCCAGCTAAGGAATAGAGGTTGGTAGGCCCCATTTTTTTTACTGGCCTCATTTATGTCTGGGTGACTCTACCCTTCTTCCTCCTTCTCATTTGTTATTTCGTTACATTTCACATATCCTAAAAGCCACCTTAAATTCTTTTTTGGAACAAGATAGAACATATAAACACTTAAGGTACTAAAAGCACTTTATTTTATTTTTTTAAATTTTTATTTATTTATGATAGTCACAGAGAGAGAGAGAGAGAGAGAGAGAGAGGGGCAGACACAGGCAGAGGGAGAAGCAGGCTCCATGCACCGGGAGCCCGACATGGGATTCGATCCCGGGTCTCCAGGATCGCGCCCTGGGCCAAAGGCAGGCACCAAACCGCTGCACCACCCAGGGATCCCTAAAAGCACTTTAATACTTGTGGCCATTATTAAAATCATGTCTACAGTTACAAGGCCACTAGACCCAAAAAAGCTTTTTGAAACTTAGAACTTTCCATTTAATAATAATGGGTGATGGGGTGCCTGGGTGGCTTGGTGGCTGGGCGCATCTGCTCCGGTTGTGATCTGGGGTCCCGGGATCGAGTTCCGCATTGGGCTCCTTGCAGGGAGCCTGCTTCTCCTCTGCCAGTGTCTCTGCCTCTGTCTCTCATGAATAAATAAAATAAAATCTTAAAAAAAGGGGGGGGGGGTAGATTCCTGGGTGGCTCAGCGGTTTAGTGCCTGCCTTTGGCCCAGGGTGTGATCCTGGAGGCCCGGGATCGAGTCCCACGTCGGGCTCCCTGCATGGAGCCTGCTTCTACCTCTGCCTGTGTCTCTGCCTCTCTCTGTCTCTCACGAATAAATAAAAAAATCTTAAAAAAAAAAAAATAATGGGTGATAACATAGAGCAGAAGGCCAAATCAGTAATAGAAAATTATAGAAAAATGAGTGGAAAAAATTAAGACCCAGCTAGATGTTTTTGTGTGAGAATATGTAGCATATTTATTCCTGAGAAATTCGGAAAAACAATTTGTCCTCTTTAATGACATTGGAAGATCTATTTCCAACTCAATGAACACTATTCAAAATCAGTTTATAGTGGTTGCAAAGGTGGACTCTGGAGCCAGACTATCTGGTTTCAAATCCCAGTCCACTTGAGCTGTGTGACTCCAGTGACTCAACTACTTCACTTGATAAACGGTGTTAACAGAACCTACCTCATAAGATTTTCTGGACTTAGTCACGTTGACATGAGTATGGTGTTTAGAACAGTATCTATGACCTTTTAAGGGCACCAAAAAAAAAAAAAAAAAAAAAAACCTGGTAGCTATAATTATTTTGGCTTTTCAGTTGGTAAGACTCATGAGCCTCCTGGGGTTGATGAGTAAGCAGCTGGATTCCAGAAACCCAGGCTAATGTGTACCTGAAGACGAGTTTTCCACCACCCTACTGAGTAATACCTACAGAAGTCAAACCTTCAATTCAAGAGCTCTCAATCACTAGTTTTGCACAGGTTTGATGCCGTACTTTACATTAACTGACTCCTACTAACACCCTATCAAATTCACTTATTAAATATTTATTGAAGACCTACTTTATCATGCAGTACGTATTAAACACCACAGATCATTAATAACCAACACACACCCACACTTTTCCTCTTACTGCTTCAAACTACCATAATCAAATAAAAGCTATTACACATTACCGAAATAGCAAAAATGTTTCAAAGTGTTAAACCTGTCGTGAATTTAATGGAAAGCGCAAGTAGGAGCCTATACGCAATCTCAGGCTTTAAAATACTGAAAATATACAAAGTATGAAAACAATAAGTAAACTCTGAAGTCCCATTAGCAGGAGCCGATCCCACATGGGAAGTATTTGGTAGGAGTGAAGAACGCAGTGACAAGGGCTTAGTCCCACTGGACCGTTCGTTCTTCTTCAGGAAGGATACTCCAGTTTGGGGAGGCCGTATCCCGGGCCAGCCAGTTGAAGTCGTCAATGTCGTTCCAGTTATTTTTGCTCCTATCTAAGCCAGAGCCCTCGAAGTCCTTGTCGATCCCCGGGTAGCTCCAGGTATAAGGGGCGAACTGGATCCCGCTGCAGTCCTCCACGATGGCTCTGCTGGTCACCTGCAAGAAGATGCGGGTGCCTCTCGTAGTGTGTACGCGGAGCTGTTGGCAGGCCACGGCCAGCACGCAATCACTGCAGTCTTCCAGGAACACAGAAGTGGACACCGGGCCGCAGAGCAGCGTGCAGCCTCGGGCTTTGGCTAGTCGCAAGGTATTGGGATTACCATACAGTCTGACTGTGCACTTGCTCAGTTCGGTCAAAAGGACGTCGCGCTGGTGCAGCTCCTCCGCCCGCTTCTCCAAGACTTGGGACTCCACATTGGAGAAGCCGAAGACAAAGCCGGAGCCGATGCCTCCTCCCTCCTCCTTCAATGGCGGCGGGAAGGCCAGGATGCCTTCGGCCGCCGCGGGGCCGGGAGCTGCGTCTACCGTGGTGGCCGAAACAGCGTCCTTCCTCCGGGTCTTGAAAGCAAAACGCTTCTTGGGCTGCAGCTCCTGGCGCCGCTCGGCCAGGGTCGCCTGCAGCCGCGTCAGCGCCTCCTGTCCCTGCCGCAGGTCGTAGGCGGCCAGGAACAAAACCGCGTCGTTGACAAGTTTCTGCAGGCCCTGGAGCCGAGCGGCCGCCTCGTCCAGCTGCTCCATGGATTCCCCGCTCTCCAGAAGCTCTTCCACGGCCGCTCGCTCCCGAGCGAAGGCGGCGGCGAAAAAGTCGCTCTTCTCCTCCTCCACCTCCTGGTTCTGCCGCTTTTGCTTCCGCCTTTCCACCTCCAGCTGCCGCTCTTGTTCCCGTCTCTGCAGCCGCTCAGGCACCAGGCTCCGGTCCCGCTGCGAGCCCACGGCCCCGTTTGCCGCGGCGGCGGAGCAACTAGCAGCCTCCATCTTGGCTTCGAGCTTCCCTGCAGCTGCCTTGCTTCCTCCGGGCGCGCCCTCCGTGAGGCCTCCCACCAACGCGCGCTGTGATTGGCCGGACACGCTTACGTCAGCCCCGGCCTTATTTTCTTTGCCCATTGGTTCCTCGGCGTCGGAGGGGGCGGGGCCATGAGGCGGGGCCGACAGACAAGGGGGGTGGGGAGACAAAGGTCCTTGTGGATGGGTGGGGTGGGAGACAGGAGGGGGAAGCTTTTTTTCCTCTTAAAGGGGCAGGACTTATATCCGGGATTGTGGGGTGAGTTGCAGCAGCGGCAGCTGCACATGTGGGTTTGTTTATAAGAACAAGGTTAGAAACTCGCAGGCCTCCCCCTCCCCCCAGCTCCTCCCTACTACCCCCTTACAGGCCGGAGATCCGCTACTGGTGGGGGGAATGTGTGCGCAGGGTGGGTGGGGGGACAGGTAGTGGTGAGAAAGATGGAGGGGGGGGAATATTGCACCGCCCGGCCCGCGCCGGAGGAAGCGGCAGCTGGAACAGCTGGCTAGGGAGCCGCTTGCATGCCTCTGGTTTTTTCTTTTCCCTTCCACCACCCCCTCCCCCAACCCATTCCTGCCGCCCCCAAATCCTCATTCTACCCGCCTTCTCCCCTCAGCCGCTGCAGTTCGGCGTGGCCTGGGGTCTCCTGGATCCCCGCAGGCACCTACAGGGGCGGGAATAGGCGAGGGGCACCGGGATGGGAGACTGGGGTTCTCACTGCAACCGGGTTCCGGGGGCCCAGGGGCAGTCTAAAAACGGATTACTATTTTTTTGGCCAATTGCTGCAGTTGGAGGGGTGGGGGCGGGGGAGGGTGCGATTCCACACCCCCTTCCTCTTCCTCCCACGTCCTCCCTACCCCCCCACTTGGCGGGCGCTCCCTCCGCAGCTGCGCGCCGCTGGCGGCGCGGGGTGAGACCCCGGCCCGGGGCTCGGCGGCTCTCCGTGGGGCCGTCGGTCTTTAGCAGAGCGTTGGGGGAAATGTTACATTATTTCTAGAGGCGGTGGGAGGGATTTGTCACCGGAAGTGAATGCGCCCAGCCTAGAGTCGGGAGCAGCCCGAGGCGTGAGTGGGCAGCCGAGTCCGCGCAGTCACCAGCCGGACGCCGAGCGCGGGCCCGGAGGAGTCGCGGCGGCGCGGGCTGCGGGCGCGCAGCAACCTCGCGTGCTCCGTGCAGCCGCCGAGCGCGGGGCGCGTCCTTGACCCCGGCTGCCCTGCCGGGCTTCGGTGTCACCCCGACCTCCCCCCCATTCCCAGCCGCCACCGTTTCCAGCGGGGGCTTCTGCCCAAGAAACTGTTACTTGAAATTTCACTGATCCATCTGCATGTTGATGCAGAGAAAGATGGGAGGAAACGAGAGAATTAAGACTCATTTCCAGTTTTTCACGCCCCGCTCTCCTTCCATTCCCATTTAAAACAAACAAACAAAAAAACCCGCAACAGATAAATTCCTGTATTTCTCCGCGGAAAGCAAACACAGGTCACACGGCTTGGCAAATCGCGAGTGGAGGTGGCGTCGGGGGTTCCGTGTGTATGTGTGTGCAGCGGGCGGGAACCGGGTGCTGAAAATTTTCTGTGCTTGTGCTTGTAGTGTATATTTTTCGTTTTCCTTCGCTTTGTTTCAAATGCAAGCTTGAAGAGGCTTTTTGCTTTTTGTGAGGTTTGGTTCTGGGGCTGGTTATCTTGTGTAAATTATATGGAGGAATGCAATAGCTGCTTTATTTTATAAAGAGTTGATTTAAAGAAGGAAGGTTTAAAGATTTATTTTGCTAGGGAAAAAACCAAAACCAAGAACCTTACCTGCCTCCCTTAAGTTTGTCAGAGATGGAACCTCTCCCACTCAGGGAAGCTTGTAGCCAAGCGAGGTTTACTGGAGCTGTGGCTGGGGTGAGGCAACATTTCTGGATTAGCCATAGTGAATCTATGGGTGGTTGTTAGTGTCTGTATCAGAAGTAGACTTGAGTACCATTAATCCTTCCCAAGAACGTCATTTCTGCCCCAAAACAGGTTTTGGCATAGAGGCCAGTAGACTTTGGAAGTTTCTGAATATTTTTTTTTAAGTTTTTATTTATTAATTCATGAGAGACACAGAAAGGGAGAGGCAGAGACACAGGGAGGGAGAAGCAGGCTCCATGCGGGGACCCTGATGCGGGACTCCATCGCGGTACTCCAGGATCAGGCCCTGAAACAAAGGCAGATGCGCTTCACGGCTGAGCCACCCAGGCGTCCCAGTTTCTGAATATTTTACATTGGGTAGTTCAAACTTTTATGAGAAAGAAGAGGTAAAGGACAAAACCAGGTAGGTCACCCTGTTGACCTCATGTGTTGAAGGCAGTTTCAAAGACTGATGTGAATGAAGCATGAGTGGGAATGGACAGGGGTCAGTGATGTGGGCATCATAAGCATTGACTTGACAGTTCTTTACAGCCCCCAGCACAACTGCAAGCCAACGTAGGTGGTCAAGACATGAACGTAAACTACATTTCTGTGTTCAAAAGCAATGGGAAGGCTATAAAACTTCCAGCAGTGCCAGACTGTATTTGTGTCTTTTTTCTGACATCTGAGGGCAGTGGATTCAGTATGCATCCTTGAAATGGATGGCTCCTGGGAGGTAAGTGCCTGTTCCAATGGAAGGAGAGAGGGTGATTCATTATAACAATGTAACATGTGGTAAAAGAAGCAGCCTGAGAGCTCTGAATCCTCCTTTGAAAGAGCTTGTGAATCAAGTACTGCTCTATTTTAGACATCCTGAAAGAATTCTAAGGCGTTACAGACTTTAAAAATTATTCAACAGAAATTTACGTTTTATGGTTCTATTTGTCAGATTTACTTTTTTAACATCTTGAAAATTTCAAACATAGTAAAGAAGACAGTAAAGGTGATGTGTACTCATCACCCAAGTTTCAACAATGACTGACACTCTGATTTCTTCTGAAACTCTGGCCTCTTACAAACTCCATCACCCTGATTATTTCACAGTGAATCCCAGACATTGTATTATTTCATATTTTACAATCTATACATATTTCAATATGTCACAAAGATGAGGACTACCTTTTGAAAACAACCACATACCATCACCACATTCCAAAAAAGTAGTGATACTTCCTTATTATTGTTAGAGTTCCAGTCTACATTCATATTTCTTTGATTATCCTATAATTTCCCCCTTTTATTTATTGAATAAGGATCCAAAAAAGTTTCACACATTGTGTCTAGTTGATACGTTCCTTAAATCACTTTAATCACTTTTAAATCCACTCACCCCTACCTCTGGTGATTTTTTTTTTTTTTTTAAACCCGATTGTCTTGTCTTGTTCAGTAGCATATCCCAGTCTTCATTTTGCTGGTCGTATCTCCATACTGATGTTAAATATTTGTTGTAGTCATTTCATCTTCTAATGTCATAGTGATGTGTATTAGTATGCTTTAGGAAATGAAAGCATTTCAGCACAGCAGTCTTTGGATATGGCTAGACAGCCAGGAATAAGGCCTTTTGCCATTCTGTGGAGTTTATCAGAGACCCTGTGTGGATGGGATACACCAGACAAATAAACAGATCCAGGCCCTGTTTTCTAGTAGCTCCATTCCAAGAGGAGGTGTCATCTTTCAGCAAACGCTGACAATAGAGTGGATATAAAGCATTCATTAAAAGGCTCTGCTTGTCAAGTATCTAACCTTAGGCACATTTTCTAACTTAGTTGCTGACTTTTCTGACCATGAAGATGACCACGTGAAGGCACGTGCTGTCCATGCAAAGGCTCCAGTTGGGTCTGGGAAGCAGGACAGGAGCAGCCCCTATCTTCCATCTTTGTTCCTGGCTCCTCTTCCCTTCAATCCCTTCACTTTCTGGAATGATTTTCATCATTGCACCCCTAATGCTGGTTATGAATCCAGTGTCAATTTATGAAGCACTTGCTGTGCCCTGCACTGAGCCAGCGACACCCTCAGGCTGCCAAGATGAATAGACAGCGTCCCTTTTCTCCTCCTCCCAAGGGCTCATCTGAACCAGTACTGGCACAAACCTGCAAGATTGTAACAGTGACAACGGACAACTGTTACAGAGGAAAGAGGAACAGAGAGTGAGGGGAGGGGAGGTTGCTCTTATGGGAGAGGTCAGTGAAGACTTCCGTGGGGGTTGAGCAGAGGCTGGGAGGGCAAGAAACAATGAGAAGTAAGTAAACCCTGCAAAGTCCCTGCTGACCTGGAGAGATGCTATGGGACTGTTGGGGGGCAGGGGACAAGAGGCAGCCAGCTGGGTGTGAGGAAGACCAGTTTGGAGTGGGATAGTGGAGCTAGAGACAAACACAGGTAACTTTTTGGAGAAGCTTGACTGTGAAGGGGAAAGGGACAGTACCTGGGGGAGAGGAGGAGGCCAGTGAGAGGTGTTCAGTTTTTTTAGTTTAGTTTTTTTTTTTTTTTTTTTTTAACAAAGAAAACCCGAGGTTCCTAATATAAGGGTCCTGGAAAGCCTGTGGGGAGTGGATTCCAGAGCCCAGGTGCAAGGATCAGCCCTATACAGACCAGGGACAGATTCTCTATTAAGGTGTTGTTGTTTCAACTTTTTATTATCCATGTTTTCCATCACACAGAAACTTTTTGACCTCAACACACAGTAACAGATGCAGGAAACAGTAAATACTCTTATGATGTGCACTGGATACTATTTTCTGTTCTACTTACTGCATTTCAGAAATACTGGTCAAGACCCCCTAAATTAAACTGCTGTTTAAAAATGCCCTATCAGCAGGAGAGGGTGCAGCTATAGGTAAATTTGTATGTTTGGTCACTGACAGATGAGTCTGATGGTTTCTGTGAAAGTAGGTGGTGAGGTCCTCTGCTGGGTATGGGAGGGAAGGGATGGTGGTCTAAAAGCATGGGGAAGGTCTGAAAGCTCTGTGGAAGAGGATCAGTATGTTGTCCAGAGAAGTGGCATGGGGTGGTGTGGATGTTCAGCAAGTGCTTGGAGAATGAATGAGGGAATGAATGAGAATGTGCCAGAGACCAGCTCAGGGCAGGGACATGGGGTTTGGGGCAGGCCTCTCATTTTCCTAGGACCTCTCGCCACACTCATCCTCTCTTCCTTCACGATCTTTCCTCTGTCTCCTTCAGCATCTCCTCCCAGCAAGTAGGTTCCCTCAATTTAAAACAAGTTTCCTTTTGTCTCATCATCCACCCAAGTAGATGCTCTTTCTCCCTTCTCTCTTTTTTTTTTTTAAGATTTATTTATTTATTCATTCAGAGAGAGCAAAGAGAGAGGCAGAGACACAGGCAGAGAGAGAAGCAGGCTCCATCCAGAGAGCCCTATGTGGGACTCGATCGTGGGTCTCCAGGATCACACCCCGGGCTGCAGGCGGCGCTAAACTGCTGCGCCACCGGGACTGCCCTCTCCCTTCTCTTAACAGACTTTGTATACTATTATATTTTTTACTGTTTTTGTTTGGGAGTGCACTTGTGCCTGTGCAAGGTGGAGGGAGGGGGCAGAGGGAGAGGGAGAGAGAGAGAATCTTGAGCAGACTCCACACCCAGCTCAGAGCCTGATGCAGGGCTGGGTCTCATGACCCTGAGATCATGACCTGAGCTGAAATCAGGAGTTGGATGCTTAACCAACTGAGCCACCCAGGCACCCCTACACTATTCTATTTTTTAAAAACAGTTTTGAGAATATTTGAGGTAATTAGGTTTATCCCCCCCAGTTTTATTGACATTTAATTTGATATATAACATTGAGTTTACAATATACAACATAATGGTTTGATATACATGTATATGTATTGCAAAGTGACTACCACAAGAGTTAGTTAATATATCCATCACCTCACATAGTTACTTTCTGTGTGTGTGTGTCTGGTGAGAACTTTTAAGATCTACTCTCATAGTTACTTTCAATATACAATACAATATGGTTGGGATCCCTGGGTGGCGCAGCAGTTTAGCGCCTGCCTTTGGCCCAGGGCGCGATCCTGGAGACCCAGGATCGAGTCCCATATCGGGGTCCCGGTGTATGGAGCCTGCTTCTCCCTCTGCCTGTGTCTCTGCCTCTCTCTCTCTCTCTCTCTCTCGAATAAAAAATAAAATATTTAATTAAAAAAAAAAAGAAAGAAAATCCAAGCTGGATCCTAAAAAATGAGTGAGATCTAACCCAGAGAAGGGAGAGAGCAGTCACTCATCATTTCTTTCTATGAATATTCAAGGAGCACCAACTATGATCTGGGCACCGTCCTATAGAAATATAGCAATGAAAAAGATAGGCAGAAAGAAAGTCCCTGGCTTGATGGCCAGGAAGCTAGGAGAGCTCCAGTGCCTCTAGCAACAGGGCATATGAAACAAACCTGGACAGGAGAAAAAGATGTGTTTAACGAGAGCGACCCTGGCCGCACCTTAGGACTCACAGGGGGCTTTATAACCTTCTGATGCACAGGGCCTTTCCATGAGTAGTTCAGTCAGAATCCCTAGGAGTAGGACCTTGGTGTATGGTGGGGTTTTTTGTTTTGTTTTTAAGATTTTATTTATTTATTCATGAGAGACACAGAGAGAGAGGCAGAGACACAGGCAGAGGGAGAAGCAGGCTCTGTGCAGGAAGCCCAATTCAGGACTCCATCCCCTAACTGGGATCACACCCTGAGCCAAAGGTAGATGCCAAACCGCTGAGCCACCCAGGCGTCCCAGCACTGGTGTTTTTGTTTTTTTGTTTTTTTAGCACTGGTGTTTTTTAAAGGTCCAGGGGGGCAGCCAGGGATGTAGGCCACCATGTTAGAGAACCTGTAGCATACTGAAGCAGGAAGTGGTAATCAGAGTTGAGGTTAGAGTAGTGAGCAGAGGCCAGACCACCAAGGGTCTTGTAAATCCCATCAGGCAGTTTGGGCTTAATCTTGAAGGCACTTAGGACCTGGGGAAGGATTTTGGCAGGATAATGACAGAATCAGATTAGTTTTCCTTTCTCCCCCGCTACCACCCTCCACCCCCACCCCCCACCCCGTCCCCTCTTAACAAAGGATCAGGCTGGATGCTCTGTGTAGCATGGATTCTCTTGGAGCAAAAGTAACCTGATACCAGTTTGGAGGCTGTTGGGGGAGCCAAGAAGTGGAGGTACCAGGCCATGATGATGAGTGAAGATAGAGAAGGAAGGGGTGATGGGTGTGAGAGATTTAGGAGACTACACAGGACTCTCGTTGGAAGTGAGGGATAAAGGAAGGCAGAGACTTGTGGAAGGTTCTGGCTTGAGGAGCTGGGTCCATTAGTGATCCTGGTGTGAGAGAGACCGCGAACCAGAAGAGCATGTTTGGAGAGAGAGCTGGTGGCTCCTTTGGGACCTGCTTCCTTGTCCTGCTGCCTGTGAGCCTCTGCTTAATCTTCTCCACTTGACAGCCCTTGCCACCTACCAGACCTATTTTACGAACCTCTTCCAGGAAGCCTAACTGGATTCTCCCTTCCACTGGCTCTGGGTGAACATCTATCAGTTTGTGAGGTCGGTACCTATTTACAGATATTGATTCTGCGGCTTGGGCTTCTCCAGGCACGATGTGTTTTAGTCCCTGCTCTCTGCCTAGCACAGTGCCTCCTACACAGGAGCACATGATAAAGACATGTTAAATAGACGAGTTAATGGCTGAAGAGCTGGGCCAGAAGCAAGAGCTCTCCTAGGACTGTGATTAGAAGTGGGTCAGGGGCTTCTTGTTCTCACTTCTAGGGTAAGGGACAGACCCAGTCCAGGGGCAGAGGAGAGTGTTTGCTGAGCTGATCAGGAAAGAGGCTGAGTGAGAAGCACTGAAGCTGTTGACTTGTATAGAGTGGCATATAGTCAGCTATACAGATTGTCCTTTGATTATAGTTTCAAATTCCTTTTGTGGCAAGGACATATACATCTCTTAAAGTTTTCCTGCATCTGTCCTTTCTCTTCCATCTCTTCCTGACAGTGAAGTGGGGTGATAGTGAGAAGTGGACAGATCTGGGTTTAAATTCTGATTACTAGCTGTGTGATATTGAGCATGATATGTAACCTCTCTGAGCTCAGTTTCCTCCAACTGTAAAGTGAGGATAAAGAAAGATATATTTCTCCCAGAATTGTTGTGATGTTAAATTAAGTAATGTGTGGGAAAAGTACCAACTATTGGGCCAGAACTGTAGTAGAACCTCAACCATTGCCAGGTTCCTTTCTGCCTGCCAGTTGCTGGACCTTTGTCTCTTAACACTTCATAGCCTTCAAAGAGAGTTGGGGGAAGCAGAATGTGCTATGTTCATCATGACCTTCTCAGAAAGGGCCCTTTAATGTCCAGCCTTTTGGGATGCCTGAGTAGCTCAGTGGTTGAGCGTCAGCCTTCAGCTCAGGGCATGATCCTGGAGTTCCAGAATCGAGTTCTGCATCAGGCTTCCCATGAGGAGCCTGCTTCTCCCTCTGCCTCTGTCTCTGTCTTTCTCTCTGTATCTCTCATGAATAAATAAATAAAATCTTTTAATTTTTTAAAAAAAATGTCCAGCCTTTCTGCAATTCTGGGGAATATTTGAGCAGATTCTACATGTAAATGGTGCTGCAAAAGAAAACCAGAGAATCCTAAGAAGAGAGAGCTGGGCAAGCTCTGATGGATCCTTTAATACCAGACAAAAACTGGCTTATAGTTTAAGGAAAAAATAAGGACATGTGGTGATTTTTTTTTTATAACAGTTCAATTTAAAGAACTATATTGAGAGATCAT
This sequence comes from Canis lupus baileyi, assembly GCF_048164855.1. Classification (NCBI taxonomy): domain Eukaryota; kingdom Metazoa; phylum Chordata; class Mammalia; order Carnivora; family Canidae; genus Canis; species Canis lupus. The sequence goes on along the minus strand of NC_132844.1, from coordinate 61,222,951 downwards.
ATTACTTTTCTTTCTTTTTTCTTAGTTTTTTTTTTTTGTACGATTTTATTTATTTATTCATGAGAGACACACAGAGAGAATGGCAGAGACACAGGTAGAGGGAGAAGCAGGCTCCATTCAGGGAGCCCGACATCAGACTTGATCCTGGGTCTCCAGGATCAGGCCCTGGGCTGAAGGTGGCGCTAAACCACTGAGCCACCCGGGCTGCCCCTCTAAGTATTTCTTTTATGACAGCCTTTCTATCTGTGAAATCTTTACTTTGGAGAACCACTGATGTAATCTTACCCTCACTTTACAGATAAGGGAGTGTAAAACAGTGGTATGTTATGTAATATTAATGGAATGTGCATTTTTTTTCTCAAACACTAAACTCTTTGACTGTAGACACCATAAGGGCTGTGGTTGTGTCTACTATTTTTTGGACCCTAGAATCCCCAGAATATGGCATCATGCCTGGCATGGGAGGCTCACAATACTTATCCGTTGGAGGAATAAATGAATTGTTCATCCCAGGCACTCTAGAATTCTAGATTTGTTTTTTTCCCCCAAGTTCCAAAAACCAATTCATTTTTTTAATCGTATATGTATATAAAGTTACTATTTAAATTCTTGTTAGTTAGCATACAGTGTAATATTAGTTTTAGGTTACAATATAGTGATTCAACACTTCCATACATCACCCGATACCCAGTGCTCATCATAGCAAGTGCCCTCCTTAATCCTCATCACTTATTTCACCCATCCTCCCACCTCCCCTCTGGTAACCATCAGTTTGTTGTCTATAGTTAAGAGTCTGTTTCTTGGTTTGCGCCTCTCTCTTTCTTTTTTGTCCCTTTGCTCATTCATTTTGTTTCTTAAATTCCACATATGAGTGAAATCTTATGGTATTTATCTTTCTCTGACTGACTTATTTCACTTAGCATAATACTCTAGCTTTATCTATGTTGCCAAAAATGGCAAGATTACATTCTCTTTTATTTCTTTTGGCTTAGTAGTATTCCATTGTATATACGCCACGTCTTCTTCATCCATTCATCAGTTGATGTACATTTGAGCTGTTTCCATACTTTGGCTATTATAGATAATGGGGCTATAAATGTCAGGGGCTTGTATCTCTCTGAATTAGTATTTCTGTATTCTTTGGGTAAATACCTAGTAGTGCAATTGTTGGATCATAGGGTAATTCTATTTTTAACTTGTAAAAAGTATTTATTTATTTAAGAGAGAGAATGTGTGCACATGAATGGGAGTGGCAGAGGGAGAAAGAGAGAGAGAGAGAGAATCTGAAGCAGACTCTGCTGAGCACGGAGTCCAACTCAATGTTCTGTCCCAGGATCCTGAGATCATGATTTGAGCCAAAATCAAGAAGCTTAACCACTGGGCCACCCATGTGCCCCTCTATTTTTTCCTTTTTGAGAAACCTCCATCCTGTTTTCCTATGCACCAGTTTGCATAGAATCCTAGTTGTTAATTGTATTTATTTTTATTGATGGAGCCAGTAAACTCCTTGAGGGACTCTGTTCTCTATTGCCCAGCAGGGCAGGTGCCCAGTGAGTGATTGAGCCCACTGGCCATGCAGAGTCAGACACATCCAAGAAAAGATAACCCAAGAACCTGAATGATAACAGGAGCCATCACATACTTTCCCTTGTATTACCTCACTTAATCTCCATGGTAACCTTACCAGGATATGTTTGTGCTGCATATAATAATTTGCAGCAACAACAATTTTAAGATTCTTTAAAGGATATTGCTGAATTTTAATTCCTGAACAGATGTGACTTTTTAATACAGACTAAGGGGGGGAAGTGGTGGAGGTAACTTTTCTGGTTCAGTTTCTTTCTCCTTCAGTGTAATGTGATCCACAGGGTTTTGAGATAGTTTAGAGGCTTAAGATCAAATGCTTTTAAAGTGTCCTGGCAAGTGAAAGTTAAATAGGAAGCAAAAAGTTTATTCCTTTTCAACTAGAATGTTCAAGGTCCTCTTCTTTTAGGTAGGATTTCATTATTTGCTTTAAAATGCCACTTTTCTGTGAAATACTATAAACTATCATTTTCAGACCATAAGTTCTAATGCTGTAAGCTTATGAAATCCATTTAGTAGATGGCAGTCTTTTAAAAATGGCAGAAGAGGGGTGCCTGGCTGGCTTAGTCAGTAGACCTTGCAACTCTTGATCTTGGGGTTGTCAGTCAGAGCCCCACGTAGGATGTAGAAATTACTAAAAAGTAAAATCTTTTTAAAAATGGCAAAGAGAAGATGTCAAAATACATGTGTTGCATAAATGGGTTTATATTATATATATTTGTTTTATGTATATATGCACATGACTCGCAAGATAAAATGTATTTCTTTTTATAGGTTACAGTCAAAAATGTTTGAAAAAGTGGTTTTGTTGGGGTACTGCCTGGCCCAGTCGGTAGACCCTGTGATTCTTGATCTTGTGGTTATGCATTCCAGCCCCATGTTTGGTATGGAGCCTTAAAAAAAAAAAAAAGGAAATATTTTAAAAAAGTAGTTTTGTGAGTGATGCCTTGACACCATGATGTTCAAAAGTATATATCAGCATGGATAAAGGGACATTTTTTGTGTCATTATGAAGAGACAGCAGTAAGGAAATATGGATGTTGAGCTAATTCCCATGAAACGTCTCATCAGATGGGAACCTGTTTGTGCTGCACGTACTGTCTACTCCTTTAGTTTGTAAAAATACTAAAAGGCTCGCTTATGAGAAGTGAAAGATTTGGAGGAGGGAACATGGCACATAAAGTTTAGGAATGTGAATGTGTAACAGGCTACAGTGTGAGGCATTTGTGGCTCAAACAGTTGTGAGTTCTACTCTCTGGAAGGAACCCCAGTGGTCCCTGCATGTAGTAACTTGAAATGTGCTGAGACACAAATCTGAGTACATCCTAGTTGGCCTGTGGGTAGGGAGATAGTCTTTTGGCTGGTGAATGAGCAAGATGCTGTAGTTGATCCTGGGGTGAGAGGGGTTATAAAAATGAGCAAAGCATAGGCCTCGCCTCCTTGAGGCTCATGATCCAGGGATGAAAATGAAGATGACTAATTGTAAGTCAAGCCAGCTGCAGTGTGTGTTATAAAGGAGTGAGGAGGAAGTTCTTTGGAAGTGTAAAAGGAAGAGGGAAGGGGCCAAAGAGAGGGCTGAGGAGTAAGGGGAGGCACCCAGAAGAAAGGAATGCCAGGGCCATGCCAAGAACATGAGCAGAGCTGGGGAGGCACCAGTAGTATTTGAGGAACTTGGAATATAACACCATGTGGGAAGAGTGGAGAGTAGTCAGAAGGAAGAGAAAGGGATGTGGTGGACAATGGGCTGGAACCCGCCATCATCATTCCAAAGGCACTGAGGCCCCATTAGACGCTTTGAGCAGGAAGGGAGGCATCAGATTTGTGTTTTAGGAAGAGAATGGAATGGAGCAGGGGAGGTTGCCTTCAAGAGGCCACTGTGATGGTTCATTGGCTAAGTGACAAGGCTTGACCGAGACCAGTGGAAATGAATTGGAGGTTACTCAAGAATGATTTGTACCTGAAAGCCAATCCGTGAATTTATAATGGGCATGAACCTACCCAACCACTAGAGTGATTAGGTCAGCTGGCCAGAACACAACTTTTAAAATTGAAGTACATTAATAATCAAAGGATTACTTGGTGAAAATGGAGCTAAGGCAAAAGGCGTTGGATGGTCTGAAAGGACTTTTACTCGATCTGTAGCAGTTATTATATAGCAGTAATAATAAAGCTTAGTCTCTGGTGGTTTGTTACTATTCTCTAGAGAGATACTTGGCATGCCACAGCTGGAGGAACTATTCCCCTGACCAGCATTATAGAGAGGCTGGCAGGCAGCATATTCAAGGATATTTTGGCTGCAAGAGAGGAAACTCACTCATAGGAGAGCAAGTAAAATGCTCTTCCTTCTGTAAGGAAGGAGAGTCTAACAATCCAAATGCTAGAAAGGCAGCCAGGCCCCATGGGGCTTAGAATATCATCAGGCACTTCCTCCACCCCTCTTCCCTCCCTCCACACCCAGTGAGAATCTATTCTTCCCAACACACTGGCCTTCTGTTCCCATCCATTTGCATGGGCTCCATTATAACTGCTCCAACATGGTGGCCTTGACCCTTAGACTTTCCAGCCATATATAGTTTGCTCCCCGCAGCTGAGCCAGTTTCTGTGTCCCAAGTACTAATACTAGCAGAGAGGATCTGACTGTTCCAGGTTGGGTCATGGGCCTTCCCCTAATCTACTTAGGCTGAAGATGTGATGTGATAGATCATTTGTGAAAAACAAAATGATGGTAAACAATGGATAACTCTAGTATGCTGGTATTAATAACCCAGTGTATTAGCTGTCTATGGCTGTATAACAAAGTGCCTCAAAACTGAGCAGTGGGATTTTTTGTTTGTTTGTTTTTTGTTTTTAAGTAATCTCTACACCCAGTGTGGGGTCGAACTCACAACCCTGAGAGATTTCCAGCTCACAGTCAGTGAGGCCCCAAGGCTTTCTGCCTATTGTGGAAGCATAATCATGCCCCCTGCTGCCCACCCTTCAGGTTACTGCAGACTGAGGACAGCTGGACTACAACTCCCAACTAAACTGTTTCCGGGTTCCTGGCCCTCATAATTGTGATATAATAATAAATTTAGCTTGTTGCTTTAAACTGCTACATTTTGGAGGCACCCGGCTGGCTTAGTTGGTAGAGTGTATGACTTTTTTTTTTTTTTTTTTTTTAATTTACTTATTCATGAGAGACACAGAGAGAGAGGGGCAGAGACACAGGCAGAGGGAGAAGCAGGCTCCATGCAGGGAGCCTGATGTGGGACTCGATCCTGGAACTCCAGGATCACGCCCTGGGCCGAAGGCAGGCACTAAACCGCTGAGCCACCCAGGCGTCCCGAGTGTGTGATTCTTGATCTCTCAGACACTTATCCTCATAAAATTCGAATCTGTTCATAGCAGTTTCTTATTTAAACCATCCTCAAATGGCTCCCGTTTTTCCCTAGACAGGTGTTTTGTTTTCTTTTTTAATTTTAATCGCCACCATAGGAACGAATACATTTTTTTTTTTTACTTAAGTGTAGACAAAATGCCATATGAGTTCACTTACATGTGGAATCTAAAAAATAAAACAAATGAGTAAACAAACAAAAAGCAGAAACAGAACCATAAATACAAACTAGTGGTTGCCAGAGTGGAGGGGTTGGGGGGATGGGCAAAATGGGTGAAGAAGAGTGGGAGATACAGGCTTCCAGTTATGGAAAGAATTAGTCACAGGGATGAAAGGAATAGCATAGGGATTATAGTCAATGGTATTGTAATAACATGGTATGGTGACAGATGGGAGCTACACTTGTGGCGAGCATAGCATAATACAGAGGGTTGTTGAATCACTGTGTCATATACCTAAAATTGTGTCAACGATATTGCAATAAAAAATGATAACAAATTTTTAAAAATTTAATCACCACCACAGTAAGAAATACATATACATATTTTTAATTGACGTGTAGTTGACATATGGTATTATATTAGTTTCAGGTGTACAACACAATGATCCAACATTTATTTTTTTTTTAAAGATTTATTTATTTATTTATGACAGACATAGAGAGAGAGAGGCAGAGACACAGGAAGAGGGAGAAGCAGGCTCCATGCTGGGAGCCTGACACGGGGCTCGATCCCGGGACTCCAGAATCGCGCCCTGGGCCAAAGGCAGGCGCTAAACCGCTGAGCCACCCAGGGATTCCCCTGATCCAACATTTATATATATTATGAAGTGATCACCAGGATGAATCTAGCCACCATCTGTGCCCATAGAATGTTGTTACATATTATTAACTATATTCCTATGCTGTACATTGTATCCTCGTGGCTTATTTATTTTATATCATAAAACAACACACACACATATATAGACAGGTTTATAATGAAAAGAAATTTCACAAAAAAGTTTACACTACCTTACTACCTGTGCCATATTCAGGTATTTTCTATTCTAAGCTCTTTCATTTTTTTATGAAAGCTGGTCACAGTCTCATGGATTTTACATCCTATTGAATTGTGACCCACAGTGTGGAAGGCAACAGCCTAAAGAATCACCCAGACTCCCTGCCATGAGCTACAAAGCTCTACCTGGAGCTCTCTCCTCTCTTTCCTTACATTATTTAGAGAACTCTTACGCATCCTTTAAAACTCAGTTTATGGAAAAAATAAAAATAAAAATAAAAATAAAACTCAGTTTATGGGACGCCTGGGTGGCTCAGCGGTTGAGCACCTGCCTTCGGCCCAGGGTGTGATGCTGGAGTCCCGGGATCGAGTCCCACATCAGGCTCCCTGCACGGAGCCTGGCTCTCCCTCTGCCTATGTCTCTGCCCCTTTCTCTGTATGTCTCTCATGAATAAATAAATAAAATCTTAAAACCAGCTTTAAAGTGTCTCCTCTTCCCTTCTCTTCTTGCATAGAATTGCCCACTCTGGCCCCCAGAGCATTTCACTTGGTGACTATCCCTCCTCGCCAGCCTGCTCTAGGGTCAGCTCCCTGAGTCTACAATACATTTTCATAAAGTGTCTCCAAGTATGTTTACGAGGAGCAAATTAGCATCACACATATGACGGTGCTGCAAATGAGCAATGTGCAGGTGGGGGGTGTCGCACGCAGGTTTCCTGTTGCTGGAGCCACGTGCTGCAGAAACAGGATCCCTCCCCCTTCAGGCCAGTGTCTCGCCCCGTGCATGCATCTCAGGTACAGTTTGCACTGGAACTTGCCACCCAGTTCATTGCCGTGGTTCATTTTAAGCTGCTCTGGTTTCTTTTTGTTTTGGGGTTGTTTTTGTTTTTTTTTTCTCCTACTTTTTTCATTTGTTTGTGTTGATGGGGACAGCCTAGTGAGAAATGGAGCTTCAGGCAGCACAGATAGGAAGGTCTCTATATCTGCACCCGCCCTGTGGCTGGGGCTGGGGGGGGACTCCTTTCTGAAGTGGTATGGAAGGAGGGTTTTGAGGTTTTTGAATATTTACTGCTAAGTATCTAAGAAAGAGATTTGTTTGCCCACATTTGCACTGTCTTGGCAGGCTAGCAACCTGACCAAAAAAAAATATATATATATATATATATATATATATTTTTTTTTTTTTTTCCTTTCTGTGGTTTTTATTTTTGAAGGAGAGAATCGACACCTTGGTTAAATTGTGCTGAAATACAATGGCTGTTTCCTTTTAACTTAAGGGTTGATGCTAATATGATTCCTAGGCCCAGCCTCTTGGGGGTTGCTGATAGACTATGCTGTGAGCCATAACAAGAAAAGGGGGGTAGGGGGAAGCAATTAAATTATTCCTTCTCCAGTATTCTCATTTCTGCACCTGTCAATGGCTATGTAACTGCCCAAGGATATGTTGACTTGGTTGGGTATGTGCTTATTTGGGGGAGGGAAGTGAGAGGTGAAGTGAAGACAGACTGTAAAACGATAATTACTGTGGAATATGATAAATAGTATGATAGAGGTATGTATTACATGCATAGAGAAGGCAGGCATTTATTCCCTTCAAGGGGTAATTTTCAAAAAAGGTCACCTCCATTAATGGATTGTGAAATTCATTTACAAGGTGACTTGTTTTTTTTAAGGTTTTATTTATTCATGAGAGACACACACACAGAGAGAGGCAGAGACATAGGCAGAGGGAGAAGTAGGCTCCCCACAGGAAGTCCAATGCGGGACTCGATCCCAGGACTCCAGGATCACGACCCAAGCCAAAGGCAGATGCATTTAACCACTGAGCCACCCAGGTGTCCCTACAAGGTGACTTCATAACACTTCTAAAAGTGAGAAAAAATGGACTGAAATACAGTTGATCCTTGAACAATATGGGGGTTAGGGACCCCAATTCCCCCACACCCTTCACTGTGCAGTCAAAAATCCATGCATAACTTGACTCTCCCAAAAGTTAGCTACTAATGGCCTATTGTTGACTGGAAGCCTTAAACAGTCCATTAACACATATTTGGTATGTTATACGTATAATATGCTGTATTCTTACAATAAAATAAGTAAGCTAGAGGAAAGAAAATGTTATTAAGAAATTCATAAGGAAGAGAAAATCTATTTACAGTGATGTGTTATAAGAAAATATGCAGGGCAGCCCTGGTGGCGCAGCGGTTTAGCGCTGCCTGCAGTCCGGGGTGTGGTCTTGGAGACCCAGGATCGAGTCCCACATCAGGCTTCCTGCATGGAGCCTGCTTCTCCCTCTGCCTGTGTCTCTGCCCCTATCTCTCTGTCTCTATGAATAAATAAAATCTTAAAAAGAAAATATGCAGACAGGAGACCTGCGCAGTTCAAACCCACGTTGTTCAGGGGTCAACTGAATCTGAAGCTGCAAACTCCGTGGTAAGTTTAGATACTGTTTTCCAAAACCTTTGTTTTAGTTATGTATTTATTGCCTGGTAATATGAAATCTATTTTTTGGGAGTGAGTCTTAGACAAAGATGTCTGAAAGCCACTTGTAGGGGATGGAAGAAGGCGCCCCAGAGGAGATGGCATTTGAGCTGGGTGTTGGAGACTGGTGGACTTGCCCCAGACGAGGAAGGGCATTCCAGGCAGAGGGCAAAAGTTATGTCCCCATTGGGAGGTGTGTTCAGGGGCAGGATATTCTCCGTGATTGCACTGCAGGGTACTGGGAGAGGAGCGGCTGGAGGTGCTCCTGGGGGGGTGGGATGAGGGGGAGGTGGAGTAATTAATGAACCACTTGAAGATACAAATGTTGGCACCTCAGCTCTCCCCAGAAATTCTAAGTCTCTGGTAATGGGTTTGACCTTGGGAATCTGTATTTTTAATAAGCTTCCCTGGGCAGTGAGGTGCTAACAGAGGAGTGATGTAGCCAGTGCTGGGTTTGCAAAGGGGTGATTTTTGCAGTAATTTGGATAGAAGATTGAATAGGGAGGCCAAGCCAGAGAGAGAGGAGGACCTGAACTGAGGTGAAGGTCCTCGGAGAAGAGGGACTGGATTTGAGGGAGACTTTGGAGGTGGGTTGCATGAGCTAAGAGAAGTAAGAGAATGAGAAGGAATGGTAGAGAATCATAAAATATCTAGGGGGTTGGTCTGTGAACACAGAGACAAGAGGGAAGACCAAATTCAGAAGGGGAGAGGATTGCTTGAGTTTTGGGTTTTGCCCTAAGACAGGGCAGGAATCACCCATCAAGTTTTCACCATGCCCCATGTGAACTATACCTCCAGAGCAAATGTGTCCTTTGCTCAGATTGCCCATCTCTGAACAACCTCCTAAGTGCCTTAAGTTCATCTAACTCACAAGGGATTGATTCATATACCCAACTGCTAGCTGTCTGGTATGATTGACAGTGAGGGGATATATAAAACTTTTCAGGTACAAGAGTACTTTCCTCTTTGCTCAGGGTGTTACCTTTACAGTACCAGAAAACCTGGGGAATGAAAGCAGTAATTAAAAGATTTAGGTGAGAGAGAATTGTATGGTCTGAGGGGTGTCACACAGGGACTCTAAAAATGCCTGATTAACCTTCCTGTGCTCAAAGAATGTGGCTCTTCAGGGATCATGATGCTTGTGGAAGTCACAGTGTCTATAACTCCTCAGTATTCATCTTCAGTATTGAGGCTATGTCTTGGTGCCTGTTTTGTGCCTAGTGATTTGTTTTCAATTTGTATCTACAAGTCATCTTTTAGGGGTGGTTCTCTATTAAATGTCTGATTTCTTAGTAGTTTTATTTTCAGAAAGGATGCTGACATTTATTGAGCAAGCCCCTTTATGTAAGAATTCTATCTTAGAGGCTGACTTTCTCACCAAAATCTTTTTTTTAAGATTTTATTTATTTGTTCATGAAAGACACAGAGAAAGAGGCAGAAACACAGGCAGAGGGAGAAGCAGGCTCCCTGTGGGGAGCCTGATGTGGGACTTGATCCTGGGACCCTGGGCTCATGCCCTGGGCTGAAGGCAGACGCTCCACCACTGAGCCACTGAGGCACCCCTCTCACCAAAATCTAAGGGTGCTTTATAGTAGGAGCCTGAAGCCTAGTAAACCCCATTCTACTTCCTCTCTAGTCCACCATCCTCCTGGGCATGGTGGTGGGAAAAGGAATGCTCTGTTCAAGACAGGCCAGGAGTTCTGGCAGAGGACCACAGGGGCTGGAGAGCTGGCAGGTGACACATCCCAGACATGCCTTCCAGCGGCATTGGCATAGGCATGAGGTGTCTTAACCTGATGACTGTCCTCCCACTCTCATACTCTGTGGGGAAGCACAGGCTAGATGTTTAAGACAGCAAGGCCAGTGGGAGTGCTGACTGCCTTTTTTTTTCTTTCTTTCTTTTTTTTTTTTTTTTACAGTTGTTACACTCCTTATCCTTGTACTAGAAGCTTGTGGGAGTTCAGACTTCTTAAAATCTGTCAAGGAAAATAACCAGCTTGAAATATGACATGACTAGAATAGCCTTAGTCTCTACAAAGATGATTTAAATTGTTTATATTCATCTACCAAATAATGTAGGCAAGGTTTTGAAAACAGTTGTAATCATGCCAATAAATTGCTTGTTTACCATTGCTTTGAAAACAGTTACTCCTAACGATAGTATTAACAGTCACAACACTAATGGTAACTATTATTGAATATTTACTATATATCTGGTTCTAAAGCAAGGAATTTGTATCTGTAGTGTCATTTAACTCCCCCCTTCAGCATCCTGAGATATAGGCATTGGTACCTTCATGTTACCGATAAGAGAAGTGAGAGAAATTGAAAAAGTAGGCAAAGAGACCAAAGGAATAAAAAGTGTCAATGCCAGAGTTCTAACTGGTAAGAGAGAGGGTGGGGAGCGGGTAGAGGGGGAGGAAGAACTGTAAACCATTAGCCTCTTCTGCCTGTGATCCATTGGGCAATGGTTTTATGTGGTTCTAGGAGATGACTGCACTCCCTTAATATATAGTAAGTTCTCTAGATATAGACTGATTTCTTGTGTTCTTATGCATCTTGTGGACTGGGCTGTTTTTCTCTTATCCCACAAGTACTGATCGTGAGTTAACTCTATACAGAGTACTCTGTTAGGCCCCTTAGAGAATAGAAAGCCCTTGAGGAGCTCCCTATCTGGGAGGGAACATGAGAGAGAGATAATTAGGTTCAATCATATGAGATTGCCACTGGGAAATTACAAGGGACATACTAAAATAAATTACTGATGCATAACTAAAATAAGACAATATAATATTAGCTAAATACTGTGACCTCTCCTGTTTCAGGTACCTTGCTAAACATTTTGCATGCAGTAGTTCCTAAATCCTTAAAATAACTCTCAGACATGATTATAATTACCTCATTTTATAGATGAAGAAGTTGAGGCTCTCAAGGGTGAAGTGAGTTGCTCAAAGCCACACACCTGGTTGTGACAAGGGTGGAATTTGCACCTTTGCAAAGGTCAGCCTGAATACAGAGCTAGTGCGCTTAAGCCCCAGAATGTAAGTACTTCTAAAGGTGCAAATAAAGGTATACACTTTATTTATGCACATTGGCAATTTTCAGTTTTTATCTCACACATACCTTATACAGCATTTACTAAATCATTTGGTGTATCTTGGCACTTCTGTGATGGGGGCATATCTGGTCATGCGCATCACACTTAATCTCAGCATCTGTATTCTTCCCCTTCTGAGAATGGCCCACCAACCAAGGGGAACATATGGAGGGAAAAGACAAAAAACAGATATATTTCAACTTGTGTTATGTGGACATTGGGCCTGTTTATTCAGATGCCCAAACATACACTAGAACACTTCGATTATAATTTAATTATTGCCTCTTTCCCCCCACCCCCCACCCCCTGTGTCCACTTGCCCTTCTTTCTTTCTTTTTTTTTTTTCTTTTAAACATTTTATTTATTTATTCATGAGAAACACAGGGAGAGAGAGGCAGAGACACAGGCAGAGGGAGAAGCAGGCTCCATGCAGGAAGCCCGATGTGGGACTTGATCCTGGGGCCCCAGGATCACGCCCTGAGCTGAAGGCAACCGCTAAACCGCTGAGCCACCCAGGTATCCCCCGCCCTTCTTTCTTTCTAAGTCACACACACAGATGGGAATCATAGGAATGACTATTTATTTATTTATTTATTATTATTATTATTATTATTTTTTAGGAATGACCATTTAAATTGTACATAATTAAATTGCAGGCACTACTATTAAAGTTATTTGTGTATAGTTAAGCCATTTTAAGAACTTTCTTCTTAAGTTTCCTGATCTCACACTTAGATACTAAAATCCTGTTTATATAAACCATAATTTTACATTTTGCATACAAAGGTATATCCTTTATTTTAAAATGTTGTCTTTTTAATCACATGAGAAAAAAATAAAGAAGCTTTGTTTGTTATAGTACTAAGTGATGTCAATTTTGATGGTGCCTGGTGAATGGTGCCTGGTGAATCTGGGATTCTCCCTGCTGCCTCAGGATTTTGTAACACCCCCCCCCCAAATTTACAATTAGATTGACAGCTGGCATTCTCAAAGTAGGTCATCACAAATTAGACGGTTGTCCTGTCTGTGGCATAGACAGAGCTCTGTTTATATTAAAACAGGGAGGACTGCTTGTTCCCAAGATCCTTTTCAGGACTCGAACAGGGTGAGTTATAGCCTCAATCTGACTTGGGCTCCCTCCTCAGCCCTTATTAGACTGATGACCCCAGGCAAATTACTGAAACCACTGGGAGCCTCATCTACAAAGTCAGGCTGATTAAGGTTTGTGGAAAGGTTCATCCAATAATGTATATAAGCATCTAGGTGGTTAGTAGGCATTCAGGAAATATCAATGCTCTTATATTTGGACATTCTTTTTAAAAATCCTGCAATGCCCTATACTCTTCTTTTTTTTTTTTTTAAAGAATTTATTTATTTATTCATAGAGACACACACACAGAGAGAGGCAGAGACACAGGCAGAGGGAGAAGCAGGCTCCATGCAGGAAGCCCGACCTGGAACTCTATCCTGGGTCTCCAGGATCATGCCCTGGACTGATGGCAGCGCTAAACCGCTGAGCCACCCAGGCTGCCCTGCCCTATACTCTTTATATAAATTGTTTTGTTTGGTGATCTGTTAAAGTCAAATTTTTGTGTCTTTGGGGTTTGGGGCAACTTGGGAGAACAGCTTTCTAAAATCCATTAATATTTCATTGGAGCTGTGGAGCAACAGCTGTATAAGTTGCTTGGTGGGCCCTAATTGCAATGAATAATCCATGAACTCTTTTGAAATGTAATTCTTCGAAATGGGTACTATAATTAAATTCCAGCCAATCCAAGAGCACTTTAAAACATGTTTAAAAATTTCACAATCCAATTAGAAAACTGGTTGGTCCAACTGTCAAGTGTAGAGAAATATGCTAATTTATGCAAAGACTACTGTTCCAGGAAGGCCTTGGCTGAATGTGAAGCACAACATTTTCTGAGAAAACACCTCGATGATACTATGTGATACTAAATCACTGAATATATTTTTAAGGCATGTCCAAATACAAAGCATACATTGTAAATGACAAAGCAGCAGTTACTAAAGCAAGATATGGTTTGTTTTTTAAAGAGGTTTTCTATCTTGAATATGACAACATTGTATGCCAACCTTGACATATTTATCTTGTGCAATACAGCATAGTTATAGTATCCTTATAAAAGCAAGCAAGGTATACTACTATTGTGGTTTTTTTTTTTTTAATTCTAAGGGGATATACAGACTAAACAATTTCACTTAAATAATTTAAATCTAGAGATAATCTGATTTTAAACTCACCAAACATCTGGGAGACATGGGTCTGAACATTGTTTATCCACAGGACCCCCACTGTTCTCTCTCTCTCTCTCTCTCTCTCTATATATATATATATATATATATATCGCAAACTAATTTAAAATAATTTTAGAACATTTCTGGGGCTTACATAGGTAGGTTTTAAAAATCCAAGTCACATTCTTACACTATTTTTTACCTGCCCTTGGTGTTTATTTAAAGACCCCCACTCTATTTCCGTGGGCGTTTGCAGGATAAGTAAATACAATCAACATAGACACAAAGGCATCCCCTCCCAATCTGCACTATCATAATTAACGTTTACATAAGTGCTCTGAGGTCTAGATGGTTTATGGAGACATCTCAACAATTTGAGATTTGAGATTAAAAACTGGTAATGGTGGTAATTATATACTTGCACCAAAAAGTGTTAAGAGATTGGGTAGCTTCCTTTTAAGACTGGGGATCATGTAATGAAAATTCCACAAACTTGGCTTATATTGGTGGTGATAAAGGCCATCAACGTAAGGAGAAGGCAAGAGGAATTGAATGTTTCGAATGACTTAATCAGCTCCTCACCTTCATCTTGGCCGCTAAAGTTGTGTTGTGTTTGTTTTTTTCTTAATGTTGACTTACAGATTTCACAGATAAGGTTTCACGGCATTCGGGAATGGAAAAAGAGGGTGTTGCAAAGGAAAGCCTGGTACATTTAAAAGTTAGAATGAATCAGTTATTTGCCAAATGAGTAACTCAAAGTGTTTTTTTACTTTAAAAAAAAAAGCATATGCAAAAAAAAAAAAAAAGGTATTGACTGGTTCTAATCAGAGTTCTAAACAAATGCTGTGTTTTTTGTGTTTAACCCCCAGCGCCCCCCAATCTCCGTCGAGCTAAAACTGGAGAGAGAGTGTGTGTGTGTGTGTGTGTGTGTGTGTGTGTGTGTGTGTGTGTGCAGGGTGCCTGCAGAGAGAATAGCACGCATCTTGTAGATCTAAAAAAAAAAAAAAAAAAAAAAAGCCAAATAAACCTGTTTCTTGAATAAACCAGTACATTTCTGAAGTTAAAAAGAATCCGAAAGGAAACAGGAATTGACAGCTTGGGAGCTTGATTTTTGGGGGGAGAAAAAAAAATTTTTTTAATTAAAAAGCCCCTAATCTCCACATTTCTTGCTAGGCGAGAACCGAAGTTTGGAGGTAGACGAGCAGGCGAGCGGTCTGCCCGGGCGCAGAGCATGAAGGCCGGGCGGGCGCGGGGAGCGGGCGCCCGCCGCCCGGCGCGGGGGTGAGCGAGAGAGAGAGCGGAGCGCGTGTGGCCGGCGCCGCTCGGCCGGGAGCTCCCGCGCCCGCGCCCCGCGCCCCGCGCCCGCCGCCGCCGCCGCCGCCCCTGGTGCGATGGCGCAGAAACCCCGTTGACAAGGCACTGCTTTTTCATGACGGTGAGTTTCCCTTTGAGTGTATTATAATTTTGTGATAAAAATTTCAAGGAGAAAAAAAAAAAACACACACAACCTCCTTCCTCTGCCTCTTTCCTTCGGGGAGGGGAGAACCGAGGGAGGGGGGGGGCTGGAGATCTATCTCCAGACAGACAGAAAAGAAAGAGGAGCAAATTAAACACCGAGTTGCCAAAACCAGGATATTAGGTTTCAGCCCAGAGAGCTATTGGCTAAGGCTGTGTTTTTTTTTGGGGGGGGGTGGGTTTGTGGGTGGGTGATGGTGGTGGTGGGTGGATGTTTAATGGACACGGAGAAAAGGGGAATCGAGTGTTTATGCCTTTCCCAGCGCCGCCCGGGCCCCGGGAAGACCAAGTTCAGTGTCGCGGGCGGGGGCGGGGGCGCGGGCGGGCAGGGGGCGGTGGGGCCGGGCTGGGGGCGCCTCGGCGGGGTGGGGGCCCCGCCGCCCTTTTTTTTTTTTTTCTTTTCTTTCTTTTTTTTTTTTTTTTCCTTCCTTTTCCGCGGATGCAAATTTCTGGAGCGGGGAGAGGGAGAGCCTTGGGAAGGGGGGTGGCGTGGCGGTTGGCGGTGGGGAGGAGAGGGGAGGGAAGCCTTTTAATGACTCATTGATTGAGCCGGTTTAAAATTAGTTGTGTGCGCGAGTGTGAGTGTGTTTTCCGCCCCCCGGAGCCGCCGGGAGCCGGGAAGGAGGGAGCGGGGCTCGGCGAGGCCGCGAGCGGGGGGCAGGGAGGGCCAGGAGTGACGGCGGGCGAGGAAGAAAAATAAGCTTTTCCAATCTCCTCCCCTCGGTTTTCCCCCCCTCGTTTCTTTTCTCTCTCGGAAGCTCTTGGGTGTGAATCGCATTTTCTTTCTTCTCGGCAAAATGGACCCCGCGTCTCGGAGGGGGAGGGGAGCGGCGGGGAGGGCGGCGGCGGCGGCGGCGGCGGCGGCGGGGACCGGCTTCCTCCTGCCTGGCGTCGTCCTCCCAGGCGCTCCCGCGGGCGGCGGCGGCGGCGAGAGCCCCGAGCGGCCTCCTCCCGGTCGCCTCGCCGCCTGGCTCCGAAGCTGCGCCGGCGACCCGCGGCCGGGGCCGGCCGAGCCCTCGCGCCGCGCCGCGCCGCGCCGCCGACCCGCGGCCCCGCCGGGCGCCTCCAGCCGGGCCGAGCGGACGGGGCGCCGCGGCGGCGCTGTGCGGGCGCGCGGGCTCCACGCGGCTCGGCCCCCCGAGTCGCCCCGAATGCGGGATCTTTTTCGGGGGGTGGGGGTGGGGGTGGGGGTGGGGGTGGGTGCGGCTGGAAGGCGCTAAGATGGCGCTGGGCCTGGCCCGTCGCCAGGGCTGGTGGCGCAGTTGCTCCGCGGGCGCCATCTTCCCTGGCGGCGCGGGCGGCGCCCTCCGCGGACGCCTCGCGGGCCGGGGCGCGGGGAGCCGCGCTGACGCTGCGGGGCTCTGCGAAAGGGGCCCCAGACCCGAGACGCGGGGCGGCCGGCGCGGAGCGGGAAGGGGCCGGGGCGGGCGGGGGGTCGGGCCCTGCGGCCGAAACGCCAGGCGAGGAGGGGGCGGTCGCCGCGCCCCGGGCCTGAGACCCGACGGCTCCGCGCCCCCGCCCGGCTGCGGGCCCGGCACGGGGGCTTTTCCTCCCTCCTCCCCCAGTTGAAGCGTACGGCCAGACCAGGTCACACACACACACAAAAAAAAAAATTTTGCAAGAGCAAGTCGAGGACGACGGTGTCCGCCCTACAGGGACACGGTTTCCTGGAGGCCCTGCCGGAGTCTCCGCTCTTCGGTTGCTGAATTTTAAAACCACCCCGGGGAGGGAGGCACGGATCGCTCCCACACTGAGGGAAGGGCATGGGTTCCAGTGACCCAAACCTCTCGTTGGCTTTCATCATCATTATGCCAAGCGGTAGGGGCTTGGAACGGTTCCGTAGAGTTCTGATCTGAAAAATCAAACTCGCTTTGAGACTCTTGAGACTTTTTTTTTCTTCTGCCCCCCCCCCCCCCTAAAAAAACAAAAACAAAACCTGCACTGTTTTGGGATCCTCATTGAATAGGAGGCTGCTTCTCGGTTCTCTGATGCCCCAAAGTATTTTCCTGAAAACCACCCATATAAGTATTTATCTGACCTGTCTTAAGAGATGTGTGTGGGCTTTTAACTGTTGTCAGTTGTTACTGAAAAGATGATTGGAAGGAGGGGAAAAAAAGTCCCTAAAACTCATCTCTCTAGGAGTTCAGAGATGGAAAGTGAGTAGTTAATTCTAGTGGGTAAGAGTAACATAGTGGCACCAGGAGGCGTGTCCTTGTGTTTGTATAGATGTTGTGGCTGTTGTAGACACCTTGATAAGACCTACCCTATATTGAACGCTGCCGAATGTATGTGCCTACTGCTGTACTTAACTCCTATTTATATCAGTCCTGTAATACTGATTTTAGTATCTCTTTATACCAGAGAGGAACTAGTGTTCACCCAGATACACAAATTGTTCCACGTCTTGCAGTTTTAAATGATAGAATTGACCTTGGTTCCCAAAAGCCATGTTCTTGGCTCTACACCTGTGGTGTCCAAATCTGAGTTTCAGAAGCAAACTAGAGGGAGTTAGTTCCATTTTTTTTTTTTTTAAGATTTTATTCATTTATTTATGAGAGACACAGAAGTAGAGACAGACAGAGGGAGAAGCAGGTTCCATGCAGGGAGCCTGATGTGGGACTCAATCCCCGATCCCTGATCCCCCCAGACTCTGGGATGGTGCCCTGAGCCCTGAGCCAAAGGCAGATGCTCAACTGCTGAGCCACCCAGGCATTCCCGGGGAGTTAGTTACAAATCTAAATGTAGATTTGTAACATCACCTCCCCTCCCACTTATTTGTTAAGACCAGTTGGATTTGTGTGTGTGTTTCCTCAAAATACCTAGTGTGTTAGGCAGTCTCAGTTTTAAGCATCTTTCAACTTTCTGATGTCTCTAACTCCCAATTTTGAAATTCTGGCCCACCCAACAGACCCTAAATCTGAATATGTGGGAGTCTGTTATTCCAAAGCCCTCCAGGTGATTCCACTGTGATATATTTTTTTAACTTATGATAGTCACAGAGACAGAGAGAGGCAGAGACACAGGCAGAGGGAGAAGCAGGCTCCATGCACCGGGAGCCCGACGCGGGATTTGATCCCGGGTCTCCAGGATCGCGCCCTGGGCCAAAGGCAGGCGCCAAACCGCTGCGCCACCCAGGGATCCCGATTCCACTGTGATAGATGGGCATTTTGAATGTTGCTGTAGCACTCTATGCGCTATGCTCCTTGCCCTTTTTTGAATTGGAGTGAGACTTGAGGCCTATATCATTTTGACTTTCAACAGTTAATTGCTCATTCTCACTTTTATTTTTCTCCTCTAGCTGCCATTTATCAAATCATTGAAACTTTTCTTACAGAAAGGTTTAGCTATTCTAAGACTTTAAAATCTCAGTACGTTCTCAGAAGTATATCTCATTCTGCTGAGAAGTTATATAACATACAGGCTTCTAGGTCTAGCTGGGCCGTCTAGTTTAGTCCACACAGCTGTGCAACAAAAATAGAATTGAATCTAGGATTGATATAGAAATTAGGAATAGGGTAAAGATCTTGGGGAGAAAAACCTAGAGGTTAATCCTTGGAAGAAAGGATTCTTCTCAAAATTTTGAATTGTGAAGGTATTTTTTGTGTTTGGGGAAATAGAATGGTGAAATTTTTCTAAACATGGGACCCTTTTATGCATCCAGGACACAGAAGGTCAGGAAGAAACAAGTAATGAATAGCAGACCTGACCAAAATGAGAGAACCAAGTCAGTGATGAAATCTAACTTCTCTGGATAGGGACCATATATACTTTTTTTGTGATGTTACTTTTAAAATAAATAATTGGTTAAAAAAATAAATTAGCCTTTGGTGGAATTCAAGACAGGCAAGATCTCTGCCCTCATGGATTTATAGTATATTGGGGAAGACAGGAAATAAGACCCTATAGGACTTCCCTAATGCATCTGTACCAGGAGTTTGGAGTTTTATGTTACTAAAAATGACAAGCTTCTGAAGAGCTTTCATTAAGGCAACAATGTTTTTGTCAAGGGAGGATATGGAGAGGAGAACCAGGAGGCTATTGGAGTGGCCAGCCCAAGATTGACAGTATTTTAGGCAAATACAGTGGCAGTGGGGATGGAGCAAAGCAGTACGTTCCAGATACATTTTGGAGGTAGAATCAGAAGTATTTGCTTAATGGATTGGCTGTGGAGACAGGGAGGAATCAAGAATGCCTTCAAGGTTCTAGCCTAAGCCTTGGTGACTGACAGTGCCATTTGTCATTGTGTGTAGAACCTGTTATGTGTTTGAAATACTTGCAGGACATCCAAATGGAAAGTCAAGTAGGCAGTGGATATTCAAATTGAACTGTTAGGTGTGCGCTTAAGTTGTGGGAGTCCATAGCAATATGGATGGTATGTCGTGGAACTGGTTGAGACCCTTTGTGATCATAGAACCCTAATATCAAACCATAAAACACTTCCAGGGGCTAAGGTTTGGGCAAAAGAGACTGAAAAGGTTTAGCCATGATAGTGGTTGAGTGGATTATCCTTTTCAAGAAAGAGGGAATAATCTCTGCCAAATGCTGCTGAGCATGTTGAGGATAGAAAAGTGACCACTAGGATTTGGCAACAGGGAAGTGGCTGTTTGACAAGTAGTTTCTGTGGCATATGGGGTTGAAAGCCAAATTGGAATGCACTGAAAGTGGAATGAGGTTCGGTGAATGAAGCCCACTTCTTGGGGAAGTTCCTCTGTAAGGTGAGGAGAGCAACAGCACAGCAGTGGCTGGAGAGGGAGGTAGGGTCAAATAAGTGCTGCTTTTTAGATGATGGGGAATAGAAGAGCATTTGTTGTTGTTTTAAGGATTTTATTTATTTGACAGAACGAGAGGGAGTGACAGGCAGAGGGAAAGGGAGAAGCAGACTCCCTGCTGAGCAAGGAGCCCAATGCGGGGAGGGAGGGGGGTCCATCCCGGGACCCTGTGATTATGACCTTGAGCGGAAGGCAGACACTTGACCAACTGAGCCACCCCACCCACGTACCCCTAGAAGAGCATTTTTAAATAGACTAATGGGAATATCTAATAGGGAGGGAGAGACTAATGCAGAAGAGCAATAATACTACCAAAGGTACAGAATTCTTGAGGAGGTGAGAAGCTATTCAAAACACAAGAAGATGGGACACCTGGGTGGCTCAGCGGTTGAGTGACTGCCTTCAGCTCAGAGTAATCCAAGGCCCACATCAGGCTCCCTGCATGGAGCCTGCTTCTCCCTCTGCCTCTGCCTCTTTCTCTGTGTCTCTGTGTCTCTGATGAATAAATAACGCTTAAAAAAAAAAAAAAAAAAGAACCTACAGACACAAAAGAGGATTTGCCTTTGGTGGGAGTCGGACAACTTGCCGAGTAGCAGGAAAGAAGGCAGAGAATATGGGCACAGTGCAAGGACACACATGAAGTGGGGGTAGAAGACAGGGCTTTATGTTCTGTGTTCTCAGTGAAGTCTAAGGCAAGGCCAGCAGTTAAGGAAGAGGGGTGTGGATTTGAGGCGAGGAAGTCCTCCACACCATCTCTCTTTTTTTTTTTTTTTTTTTTTTACGCAGAAACCCGAAGTAAGTTGCTGGGAAACAAGGTAGGATTTTTGCAGACTGTCTGGCTGTGAATTCAGATTCTCGGGTCTGAATTTGAAACAAGTTGATTCAGTTAGTTGAGTGGTTCTCTGCCAGCCACCACCAGCTGTTTACCAGGGAAGCCAAGAGCAGGCAGGGGATTGGTTTGACTGGGATTGGAGTTCCACCACCCAGCTGTGACAGAAGAGTGAAGCTAGGGACCTGAAGGTGGTCCCTGCAGGTGGTCGTGGAGGGGGACGGGCTATTAAACTGAGGATGCTTGGAGTGTTCGGTGAGTAGGAGAGCAAGAGAAGGCAGTGGGAGTGGGGACCATGAAGTTGACCATGAAAATCATTCTTGATTAATAAAAAATGAGTTTATGGGGCACGTACCAAATTTCAAGGTGAGCTGGTGAAAAATTCTGGAGTCAGGTAGTGGCTGCAGCTGCTTAGCAGTTGTAAATGGACGGAAGGCCGCTGAGCCAGGCTCTTAAAGACTAGATGTTGTATATTTTACTGCAATAAAAAATGAGTTAGCATCTAGACATTTGTGGCAGGTACAGGTGCTATTTGCACACTGCCCTGGACTATTTGCAGAGTACTGTACTTTCTGTGGAAGAAAGTAGCTTTATAAATCAAATCGTAGGGCACCTGGGTGGCCCAGCGGTTGAGCATCTGCCTTTGGCTCAGGTCATGATCTTGGGGTCCGAGATCGGGTCCCGCATCAGGCTCAAGTCCCCCAGCAGGTCCTGGGGAGCCTGCTTCTCCCTCTGCCTATGTCTCTGCTTCTCTCTGTGTGTCTTATGAGTAAATAAAGTCTTAAAAAAAAGAAATTGAATCGCAAATTCCTGGGGCTAAAGGAGAGCATCTCCACTTAACCATGGTCCCAATCTGTTTGTGCAGAACAGTCATCTAGAGATTCTGGAGGGGACCAAGGAACCTTGTATTTTTTCTTTCCTTGTTCACTGACTGATTCTAACCCTTTAGCGCAACATTTAAAACAAGCCGGGCACTCAGTAAACTTTTGCTGACTAAATAGTCTGACAACCCAGGTAGAGTAAAATGATAGGAACCAAAGGGATAGGTTGAGATCTACAGTGCCTTACACATTTTGGTCTCTGTGGGTAATGGGAAAAAGCAGATTACAAGCAAGGGCAGGGGGGGGGGGAGAAAATTAGTACTGAGGAAATCCTTTTTTAAAGATTTTTCTTTGTTTTGAGAAAGACCGAGAGCAAGCATGCACACATGCATGAGGGAGAGGGAAGGGAAAAGAATCTCAAGGTGGAGCTTGACTTCGGGCTAGATCTCACAGCCCTGAGACCGCGCATGACTTGAGCCAAAAACAAGAGTTAGATGCTTAATGGAATGAGTCACCCAGGCGCCCCATGGAAAATCGTTTTATAAAGAGTCAAACGATACTAAGTGGAAGTGTGTTGCACTTCCCTCAACCTCCCTGTCTGCATTATTTCCGCTGAGTGATGCCATTCACATTTTTATAAGGTCCTCTGTTCCCCAGCTCGCCTATAGAGTAACAGTAAAGTGAAATGAGAGAACAGAACAGGGTAGATTATAGGATTCAAAATAGATGTTTGAAAAAAAAAATAGATGTCTGTGGTCTTTACTGAGAATATAGCAAGGTCATTTGTCAGGGGCAGAGGTGAAAGGGCTTTGAGTTTATGGAGAGAGGATACATTCTAAATTTATAGAATGTATCAGATGTGGGGGAAAATGGACACAAGAAATAGTATTTGGCTGTCATGAGGCAACAAGAATTCAGTAACATACCAGATCCATTTGCAGGGCATGGTTCTCCGTGGTCCATAATGTTATTGAGTAGAAGTGGAAGATACAGTAAGTGAGGGGGGCTAGCAGAAAGGAAGGGGTTGTTAAATGTGTGTGGGGAAGTGGGGTTACTGACAGAAAAGGTATGGGATGTGGACTTTAAAGAAGGCTCTAAAATGGGAACCTTATATGTGGTACCTCACTTCATGGAGATAGGAGCTCAGGTTATGGCTCTGCTGGGGATGGCTCACCCATTTGTAATGCAGTTCAGGAGAACTCAGGGGGCGGGCCATATTGTATGGGAAAGTGGAAGAAAGAGGTCTTGGGGAGAAAAACTGGAGGGTTTGACCTTTTCTCCTTACCTCCTGTGCTTGCATTCAAGAAAAGATCCAGAGACCTCACTGTATGTACTAGGTCTTAAACCCAGGTTCCCCTTTCCCTTAATCCTCAACAACTCTAATTCATATGGTTGTGACTTAATGACAAATTTCTTTTTAATAAAGTTGTAAAGTTGAACATTTTTTGGTTTTGTGGGTTCTTTGGCTGTCTTGCAAACACATTAAACACTTCTCCCTGGACTAAAAATCCTGAATGTGAGAAAGTGAGGGAATGAGGTGTGAAAAGGACTGTCTCTTTAGACAATCCAGGATGCTTCCTTGTATCATCAGACATTAGGTTTTATGTCCTGACCTGCAATTGAAACATTTTTCACAGGAAGAAAATGGAAGGAAAGAGTTAAACCTTAACATTAATTCAGGCCCTACTGGGTATTTAATATTATTAAATTCTCATAATAACCCTGGAGGTAGGTTTTGTCTGTATTTTATAGATAATGAAACACTGAGGTTGACAAAGGATAAATAACTTACCCAAAGTTGCTTTACTAAGGGTCAGAGACAGGGTTTGAACATATACTATAGATCCACGCATCATATATTTTGCCATTGGTATTAAGCCCATGTATAAATTTAATCTATGGATGGGGATCCCTGGGTGGCTCAGTGGTTTAGCGCCTGCCTTTGGCCCCGGGGGCGGGGTCCTGGAGTCCTAGGATCCAGTCCCACATCCGGCTCCCTGCATGGAGCCTGCTTCTCCCTCTATGTTTCTGCCTCTGTGTGTGTGTCTCTCATGAATAAATAAAATCTTTAAAAATAAATAACAAATTTAATCTATGGATGACTGCCTACTGAACATTTTAATATCTTAAAATTGGATGACCATTACTTCAGTAGGAGGAATAGGCAAAGGTAGTGCTTTTATTGATAAATAAAAACTGTGATGAAAAAAAAACAAGAGTCCCTTCTAGTGATCATTAAATTCTAGATCAAAACAGTTATCCTGCCCCTTCTGCAAATAATTCAGTTTTTATTTGCATAGCATGAGTCAAACATGGGGACCATTTTAGCTCTATATTTGGTAGCAATCAGAGAATATGAATCATATCTTTCACTTAAAAAAAATCCTAATCGTTAAAGAGAACACTGAGGACCTTAATTAAACATGACATGATGCAGCTCAAGTTGTTCTCTTGCTTGGAATATCAGTGTAAGCACAGTAATTAGAAGTACAGATTTTGGGAGAAAGTATTTAAGATGTTCAAAGAGTGATTCACTTTAAGGAAACGTTCTTTTAAAGAGGCAATACTGGAGAGGGAGGGGGAGAGGGTTGGGGTAACTGGGTGATGGGCGTCAAGGAGGGCTCATGATGTAATGAGCCCTGGATACAATATGCAACTGATGAATCACTAACCTCCAGCTCTGAAACCAATAATACATGTGAATTGAATTTAAATAAAATAAAAAAAAATAAAGAGGCCATACTATAGATTGAATGTAAGGCATATTACTAAGTGTGGCCAGTAAGATAATATGTCAAAAGGAATTTTTTGTTTTTTACTTTTTGACCATACAAGAAAGCTTAGCCCTGATAGGCAGCAGTAGTACATCATGAAACATTCTCACTGTAGAGTCTGGAGTTCACCAGGGCTGACCTGCAGCTCTGGAACCTCCTGCTACTCACTGAACAGTTTGAGGCAGTGTGTGAGTTGAGTTCTTCACACAAGGCTTTAAGAACTAACTTGAATTTTCTTCCTTGCCCAATGAGAACCAACCCTATCACTACATATTAGTGGGAAGCCTAAGTTGGGGAGATGAAGAATTTCAAAATCTTGTGGTAAGTGTAATGTCAGAGAATTTCAAAATTTGGTATGTGGACTGTCAATATTTTGACCATAACTAAAGAGTAATAAGACTGCTGTTGTATGTATTAGAATCAACTATACTTAAAAGTTGCTTGCAGTGTATTTTAGATAGGACTCCTGTTGTCATTTTCAAAAAGATAAATCAGCTTATCTGGTTTTTTGGTTAAATCTTTATTTTAGAATTGTGTAGTGCTCCTGGAAATTTTTAATACTGCTAGGGCCACTCCCATCAGTGTGTTTTTAGCAATAAGTTTTAAAACCCTAAGCATTTCCCCTGAATTAAAAAAAAAAAAAAAAAAAAAAAACTACCCATAGTTGTTGAGTGAGTTTAGTTTCAGTGCAGTATAACTGATAGTTTTATGAATATAAAATAAATTAGGATCACTTATAATTTTTTTTTTTAATCATTTCTCAGGGCACCTGGCTGACTCAGTCAATAGAGCATGTGACTTCTGATCTTGGGGTTGTGAGTTCAAGCTCCACGTGGGGTATAGAATTACTTAAAAATAAAAGTTAAATCATTTCTCTGGGCAGCCTGGGTGGCTCAGCGGTTTAGCACCTGCCTTCAGCCCAGGGCCTGATCCTGGAGACCCGGGATCAAGTCCCACGTCAGGCTCCCTGCATAGAGCCTACTTCTCCCTCTGCCTGTGTCTCTACCTCTTTCTCTCTCTCTCTCTGTGTCTCTCATGAATAAATAAATTTTTAAAAAGGAGGTGGAATAAATATTTTAAAAAATCATTTCTCAATAAACAGAACTGGAGAAACCTGGATGCCATTTTGGGAAATTAAATTTAAAATCTTTCTGTTTGGCAAATGCATTAGTTACAAAGTCAGAATTCACAAAAGAAAGTTTTCTAGAAGAAATTTTAATGTTTTAAACTGGATATTACCTGAGAAGTAGAATACTAGATTTAATGTGGGAGATCTCTTAAAATTTAGAAGTAACTCTCTCCATATAGAGACTGTTACCTACAAAAAAAAAAAAAAAAAATCAGATTTTTTCTCTCCTGATTACTAAGAGTAAAAGCTATTTTTGTATGGTTTTGATTTGGAAGTATTTCTTCTAGGATTTAAAATAAAAATGAATGCTGCTATATTTAGATTTCTTTTAACTCAGGCGTTTCCTAGAAGTGCAAAGAAATATATTTAGAAATAGGTCACTTTTTATTCTTCCTATTTGTATTCTGATTCTCCAGATCTCTGAGAATTTTAGGATTGGAGAGATCTATGGGAGCCCAACCCCTTTGTTCTAGGTGTGATCACACTTACAAGATGAATATTTAGGGAATCCCTGGGTGGCTCAACAGCTTGGTGCCTGCCTTCGGCCCAGAGCGTGATCCTGGAGTCCCGGGATCGGGTCCCATGTCAGGCTTCTGCATGGAACCTGCTTGTGTCTCTGCCTCTCTCTCTATGTGTATCTCTCATGAATGAATGAATAAAATCTTTAAAAAAAAGTGAATATTTACAACTCGGTATGTTTGGAACTGCTTCTATCCATATACCTTAAGATGGCTTTTTTTTCCCTCAAGATTTTATTAATTTATTTGAATGAGAGAGATAAAGGGGCAGGGGAAGAGGGGGAGAAGCAGACTCCCCATGGAGCAGGGAGCCCCATGCAGGGCTTGATCTCAGGACCCCAGACTGTGACCAGATCCCACGGCAGGCTCTTAACCGACTGAACCACCCAGGCTCCCCAAGATGGCTTTTTTTTTATATTCAAATTTTAAGACTATTTTACTTATTCATCTGACTTCCATTTTTTTTTTTAAGATTTTATTCATTTATTCATGAGAGACACACAGAGAGAGAGAGGCAGAGACATAGAGAAGCAGGCTCCATGCAGGGAGCCTGATGTGGGACTCGATCCCAGGACTCCAGGATCAGGCCCTGGGCCAAAGACAGACGCTTAACCTCTGAGCCACCCTGGCGTCCCTCATCTGACTTTATACATCACACGATATCCTTATTATTTTCTGTTACAGCATATGTCACATAGATAAAACCATCTGAAAGTAAATGTCCAGAGAGAATAGTACAAAGAAAAATGAAATTTGGGTAACCATGCTCTTTGAAAAAAAGGGGTGAGGAGGACCTTCACATACCTTAGATACGTAAAGTGGACATTATGCCATGTAAAACACTGAACGCATACCAAGAAAAATTTGCTTATCTTTTTGATGATATCTTCTAAGTACTAATATATTACTGTATGTGGATTTTTCATTTGCACAGCCATGTTAGTTTTACAGTTAAAGTAGACATATAATCAATTAAGAAATTACCAGAAGTCGTGAAGGAGTCTGTTTATAGAGCTTTCCCACAGTTCCTCACAGAGGGAATTGTGCATGTGCTGCAGTCAAATTGAGGAAAAGATCTGCAGCTCATGTTAGAAAGTTGTCTAAACAGGGTTTCAGAAACCCACATGTTGTGGATATAACACAACATGCACAATATAGAGAGTAGGCTTAAGTGTTCATGTAAATGAATATTTTAGTTCTATAAATATCTGCATATGAATTTAGATAAATTATTTTATAGAACACATTTTCATTACAGGTAAATACTCCCCAGCTAAATTTTCTGCTATCAGTAGATTAAAAAAAATGTGACATAAAACCTATTTGACATTAACTTTTTGTTTTTTTCACATGTTACATAATTTCCCAACTCATAATTCTCATTTAAAATATAGTCTGTGTTTCATATTGTGTAACTATGAAAACATTACCTTGAGCTTGACTCTCAAGAATGTCTTCAGGTTATAAGATGCCGTGAAAGTCACAAAGCAAAATTTTTCCTTTCAGAGCATGACATGAATTTGTCACTGTGTGTGTGTGTGTATAAAATACTTATATCCTTTTAAGATTAATTTAAAAGTATATATTCTAAATTTTTCATATACTGCTTTCCAGAATGTTTCTTTTCTAAATGGAATGTCAAAAATGAATCTTTTGAAAAAATATTACTGTATCTACTCTGAAAGAAAAAGGCACTGCACTGGTATTTCATCATCAAATATTTGTTCAGTGCTAATATTGTACAGAGCACTTAGAGGTTACAAGAACACATCATCAAGTTAGGTGAATAGTAGGTGCACACAGAAAAAAACACAACAGTGTATGCTAAGTGCCAAGTGAGTGGTACAAGTGAGAGCAAAGGAGAGCCTTTTATGTGTGTGACAGCATCCACCCATTCATTCATTCAGCAATTATTGAGCACCTAATTTGTACCAGATGCCATTCTGGGTTCCCAGGTCCTTAGTGAAGAAAAGACCAAGCCCCTGCTCTCATGGGAAGACAGACAATAAACCTAGGTAAACACTATAGTAAGATATAGGAGGGAAAATAAAACAAAATAAGGAAAATGTAGAGTGCTGGGGGATGGAAAGGTGGTCATGGTAGGTCATGGATCATCTGAGCAGAGACTTGAAGAAAGGGACAAGCCTGAAGATAGCTGAAGGAACCGCATTCCAGGCAGAGAGCAGCCAGTGCAAGGGGCTTGAGACATGAACATGCCTGGTGAGTTCAGGGCATGGCAAGTCAATGAGGGATAGAATCTGAGGGAGGGCAGAGGGCCTGGCGGGGGGCGCAGAGAGAGCAGTTGTGTAGGGCATTGCAGGTATTCACAGTTGAGGGTGGAAAGGACTTTTACAGTGAAGAAAATGAGGATTCATTGGAGGGTTTTGGCTTGTTTTATTATTCTTTTTTAAAGAGGAGGCGAGCCAGTGAGGAAGGTTCTTTGATCGAGTGAGAAGTTTGTAAAAGAGAAAAGAAAAGGGGGGGAAATGGAAGGCTGGGAAGGGACTTTGGGATCAGTTTGTGAAATGCACTAAATGCAAAGTCAAAGTATATGAATTTTTCCCTTACATACTAAAAAATCATAAAAGTTTTCAAACAAGGCAGTTGATGTGACTTAAAGAAGCATTATAGTTAATAATAGCTTTGGAACCAGACAGATCGGAGCTCCACTCCTTGCTCTTTTCCTTTAAGTAAATTACATAACCTCCCTGAGGGCATGTGCCCAGATTCTCCCTCTGGATTGAGAATTTACCATTCAGAGGAAGTTTGTAAGGATCAAGTGAGATCATGCATATAAAGATTTACATAGTGCTTGACCCTTGTGGGTCTCAGCTATCACTGCTGTTTAAAATTATTGCCATAAAAAAGTAATATTAAAACTTTAATGAAATGTATGAATGAATGGTTCCTTAGGAAATGAAATGGACTTTTTGTCTAAAGTGAATTATTCCTGTCAGCCACTGTTTCCTTCCAAGACTGGGCATTGCCCCTTGAAATTCCTATTTCAAGGGGCTCAGCGGTTTAGCGCTGCCTTCAGCCTGGGTTGTGATCCTGGGACCCAGGATCGAGTCCCACATCGGGCTCCCTGTGCGGAGCCTGCTTCTCCCTCTGTCTGTGTCTCTGCCTCTCTTTCTCATGCTCTGTGTCTCTCATGAATAAATAAATAAATATTAAAAAAAAAAGAAATTCCTATTAGTTGTATAGTAGTGTCCTTTTTTTTTAGAAGAGCAGGGGATGTAATACAGTTTCCCCCAAAACATTTAGAGATCAAATCTAACAGATTCCCATCTTGATATTCCCAGTTTAGTACAAAAAAGCCTCTGATTTAGCCGCAGAAACCTGGTGTCACTTTAAAACCCAGTTGTCAGAAATTAAGTTCCTACTGAACGCTATTCTGCAGAACACAGCTTTAGAAAATGCTGAGAAAGTAGGGAGGAAAAGCGTATGGGCTTTGATTTCATTTACAAATAAAAATGTACCTTAAATATAAAAATGTACTAAAGAAAAAGAGTGGAAAAAAAAATCATGTTCCATGGTATTAGCCCAGGATGCCATAACAAAATACCATAGGCTTATAGGTGGCTTAAACAACTGAAGTTTATTTTCTCACAGTTCTAGACACTGGGTAGTCCAAGATCTGGGTCCTGGCCAATTTGGTTGCTGGGCAGGGCCCTCTCCTCATTTGCAGACAGCTGTGTCCTCACATGAGCTCTGGTGTCTCTTCCTCTTATAAAAGCACCAGCCTTTGGGCACCTAGGTGGCTCAGTCAGTTAAGCGTCCAATTCTTGATTTCAGCTCAGTTCATGAATTTCAGCTCAGTCCTAGAATTGAGCCCCAAGTTGGACTTCGCACTGGGCATGGAATCTGCTTAAGATTCTCTTTCTCCCTCTTACCCCTCCCCCTTGACCTCTTTTTTCTCCCTTTCTTTAAAAAAACAAAAACAATAACAATAAAACAGCCTTATCCTGTTGGGGCCCTACAACTATGACCTCATTTAACCTCAATTACCTCCTAAAGACTCTGTCTCCAAATACAGTTATACTTAGGGTTAGGGTTTCAAACATGAGTTTTGGGAGGGACACGGTTCAGTCTGTAGTAGTCACATCTAGGAAGTGGAATCATAAGTGA
The DNA here is from genome assembly GCF_048164855.1 of Canis lupus baileyi. NCBI lineage: Eukaryota > Metazoa > Chordata > Mammalia > Carnivora > Canidae > Canis > Canis lupus. Next base: position 61,192,676 of record NC_132844.1, on the reverse strand, counting down.
TCTTCATTTTCCTCTTTATACATTTCTGTACTTTCCAAACTTTCTGCGGTTGTAGAGGTTGAGTGAAACTAGATTCTATTTCTGGATTCCATTTATATGAGGTACCTCAAGGAGTTGGATTCAGAAGCAGAAATGACAGAAAATACAGAGACAGAAAATACAGTGGTGGTTGCCAGCAGCTGGAGGGAGAATGGAATAGAGAATTAGTGTTCGACGTGTACAGAGTTTCAGGTTTTCCGGATGAAGACTTCCAGGTTTTCCAGATGAAGGTGGATGGTGGAGACAGTTGCACAACAATGTGAATATACTTAATACCCCTGAACTGTACAATTAAAAAATTGTTATGATCGAATTTTTAAAGATTTATTTATTTATTCATGAGGGAGACACAGAGAGAGGTGCAGAGACACAGGTGGAGAGAGAAACAGGCTCCCCACAGGGAGCATAATGTGGGACTTGATCCTGGATCCCGGGAACACGTCCCAAACCAAAGGCAGATGCTTAAGCACTGAACAACCCAGGCGTCCCAAGATGGTAGATTTTATGTTATGTGTATTTTATATACACACAGATATTCCCAAGGCCGTCCACAAAAACAAACAAACAAACAAACAAACAAAAAAACCTAAAACACTTCTAAAAAATACACAGCTTTTGGAGTTAAACAGATGGTTAAGTACTAGTTCTGTGTTAATCTAGTGGTTCTCAGACTTGAATGTGCATCAGAATTACCCAGATGGCCTGTTTAGCCACCCCCTGAATTCCCAACCCAGTAGGTCTGGGATGGCCCTGAGAATTTTATTTTATTTTTTTAAGATTTTATTTATTTATTCATGAGGGACACAGAGACAGAGAGAAGCAGGCTCCATGGAGGGAGCCCAACGTGGGACTCAATCCCGGGTCTCCAGAATTATGCCCTGGGCCGAAGGCAGGGCTAAACTGCTGAGCCACCAGGGCTGCTCAGCCCTGAGAATTTTAATTTTTAACAGGCCCCCAGGTGGTTGAGAACCACCAGCCAAGAGCAAGTCTTCCTTCCTGGTTTATAAAAATGGAGATGAGTGAGATGTGAGGCTTCTGTGAGACCACGGATCCAGAAGCTCTCAGCATCAGTTTTCGTTTCCTTTTAACAAATCGTTTGCTTGCTTTTATTTTCAAATAATTTATTTTTGGATTTTTTTCCCCCATGGAATAACTACAGTCATTTTACACAAACAGAAACAAATAATTTATTTTTCCTAAATGTTTTTAGTAAGATCTACATGGGGCTTGAACTCACGACACCTGAGATCAAGAGTCACATGCTCTACCCACTGAACGAATAATAACTTATTTTTAGAAAAAAAGTATTTAAGTATGTGACAGGCATGTAACATTAATTTTGTTTCTTAGATTAGGATTATTTCACTCCAACTAGTGTTAATCTATTTAATGATCAACTTTTTTCTTATTTCAAATTAAATCTGCACGTGTACATATGGCGAGCAGGGTTATATTCTGGTGAAAATAAGGTTATGCCACTCCCCTCCCTCCATCCCCTTCCATAAAAAAACTGACAAAATCTCTGGGAAACTATAAATTAGGGTAAATACTTATTTACACTTCAGCTGTTCTTAAAGATTTCCACTTTGTGGCTATCTATAAGACCTAACCAGGGGGAAATGACCCCTTAAGCTAATGTTTTACCTAAATTCTATAAACATCTCTAGACTTGGACTGTCCAATATGGTAGCCACCGGACATAAATGGCTGTTAGCACTTGAAATGTGACTAGCACCAGTTGTGATATATTCTAAGTGTAAGATCCACACCAGATTTTAAAGACTGTATGAAAAAAAGGATGTAAACTATCTCATTAGTTTTATACTAATTACATGTTGGAATGATTAAATAAATATTAAATTAAAATATTAAATACATATATTTATATTAATATTTTTCATTTAGTCCAAAATATTGTTTGGATATTCTGAACTAAATAAAATATATTAAAATTGATTACACTTAAAAAGTTTGACTACTAGAAAATTTTAAAGATTTTATTTATTTATTCAAAAGAAATACAGAGAGAGAGAGGCAAAGACACAGGCAGAGGGAGGAGCAGACTCCCCACAAGGAGCCCCATGTGGGACTTGATCCAGGATCCCAGGATCACACCCTCAGCTGAAGGCAGACGCTCAACCAACTACTAGAAAATTTTAAATCATATATGTGGCTTTCACTGACTCATACTCTGTTGGGACAGCTGAGCTACTCTAGACCTTCTGAGATTTAAGGGGTTTGGGGGTGCAGTTGGGGGAGAAAGGAGGGCTCTGTGGCAAAGTCAACAAATAAAACATTGAGTTTTATAAAGCAAGAAGTCTGGGACACCTGGGTGGCTCAGTGGTTGAGCATCTGCCTTTGGCTTGGGGCGTGATCCTGGAGTCCTGCATTGGGCTCCCTGCATGGGGCCTGCTTCTCCCTCTGCCTGTCTTTGCTTCTCTGTCTCTCATGAATTTAAAAAAATAAATAAAAATTAAAAATCTTAAAAGAAAAAAAAAGCAAGAGGTCTGACATACATTATGAATTAACCAAGAAATATATATAATATGTAGCATTTCCCAAAGTTGTTTCATTATAGAACCCTGCCATCCTTTTTTGTTCAAAGGACTCCTTTACCTGCAGTTCTACATGGAAAAGACCATAAAATCTTACTCTCAGCCCCAGTGTTCCCAAAGCTTTCTACAGGCCAGTGCCAATATTATTTCTCCCTACTCGTGCATACCTTTTTATAGTGGTAATTTTAAAATAATATGCTTCCCTTTTCTCAGCAAAAATACCATATAACTAGTTTATTTAAAACTGTAGAATTTTAATTGATGGAATAGTGAGGTTTTTTGCTGTGGGAGAAAATGTTTTAAGATTCTCCATTGCTGGGATCCCTGGGTGGCGCAGCGGTTTGGCGCCTGCCTTTGGCCCAGGGCGCGATCCTGGAGACCCGGGATCGAATCCCACGTCGGGCTTCCGGTGCATGGAGCCTGCTTCTCCCTCTGCCTATGTCTCTGCCTCTCTCTCTCTCTCACTGTGTGCCTATCATAAATAAATAAAAAATTAAAAAAAAAAAAAAAGATTCTCCATTGCTATCTTTTGGCACGAGAAACATTTCTAGAAATTGAACCTTCCAAAAATCCTGATATTTCCACCCACAGAGATGAGAAGCAGCACAAGCTTGGGAATTACAGATTTGAGTTCAAACCTCTGACTTGCTACTTACAAACTCTGCAATGTTGGGCAAGCATCTTATATTCTCTGTAAAAATTGGGTTAACTGTGCATACCTGGCAGGATTGTGTTAGAGGATTAGAACCATATGAAGTGCCTGGCAGAGGAAAGGCACTTAGTAAATGTTACCTACTATTACAGTTTTTATTACCTCATGTGCCTTGGCATATCAATTAATAGTAAAAGGGACTTAATATTACTGTGAATATCCATACTAGTATATGTTTATTTTCATGCATACTGATAATGCCTTCTGTAGTTTGGAAAATTATTTTAGTTGTAGGTCTTGCCTTTGTAATAAGATTACCAGCTACTCAGGATGCCTGGGAGGTTCAGCGGTTGAGCATCTGCCTTCAGCTTGGGGCATGATCCCGGGATCCGGGATTGAGTCCCACATTGGGCTCCCTGCAAGGAGCCTGCTTCTCCCTCTGCCTATGTCTCTGCCTCTCTCTGTGTGTCTCTCATGAATAAATTAATCTTAAAATGAAAAAAAAGATTATCAGCTACTCGAGTGCTGCAACATTATTATTGTTTGTTTAGCCCTCCAAAGCTTACCTAATAAATAATCATTTAATCTAGTCATTATCATTAGTATGATAAATTATAATGGTATTGCTTAATATATCATGCTATAGTAATGTGCTTTCTTAAAGAAAAATTATATGGATATTACGAGAATCATTAATAGAAGTTGCAAACTATCAGAAGTTTAAGAAAAAGTTAAATAATGACAAACCTTCATAAAGAAATAATTTTACTCAGGCAAAATCTAAAAACTTAAATATTTAGAGAGGGAAATAGGGTGTTCTTTAGGCAAGACTGTGAAGACATGAAACAAGAAAAAATTACTCTAGGGACACCTGAGTGGCTCAGCGGTTGAGCAGCTGCCTTTGGCTTAGGGCATGATCCTGGAATCCCGGGATCGAGTCCCGCATCAGGCTTCCTACATGGAGCCTGCTTCTCCCTCTGCCTATGCTCTGCCTCTGCCTCTGTGTCTCTCGTGAATAAATAAAATCTTTAAAAAAAAAAAAAGAAAAAATTACTCTAATTTGTCCAAAAGAATGATACTGAATAATGGCAAGAACCATGGGTCTATCCTATCTTTTTCTATTGAAGTATAATTGACAATGTTGCATTAGTTTCAGGTGTACCATGTAGTGATTCAACAACTCTATTCATTATACTATGTTCACCACACATGTAGCTACCATTCATCACCAGCCAACACTATTAAAATACCATTGACTATATTCCCAATGATGTACCTTTTACCCCCATGACTTATTCCATAATCTGGAAGCCTGTATCTCCCACTCCCCTTCACCCATTTTGCCCACTCCTGCCCCTTTAGCAACCACCAGTTTGTTCTCTGTATTTATGGGTCTGTTGCTGGTTTCTTGTGTATTTGTTTGTTTGTTTTTTAAATTCCACATATAAATAAAATCATATGGTATTTTTCTTTGTCTGATTACTTCACATAGCATAATACCCTCTAGGTTCATCCATGTTGTCCCAAATGGCAAGATCTCAGTAATATCCCATCGTTGGTGGGTGGGTGCATGCGTGCGTACATGGGTGTGTTAATATATCGTCATTCATCTGTCACTGAGCATTTAGGTTGCTTCCATATCTTGGCTATTGCAGATAATACTGCAATCAACATTGGTGAGTTTTCATTTTCTTTGCGTGAATACCCAGTAGTGGAATTACTGAATTGTATGGTATTTCTATTTTTACTTTTTTGAGGAACCTCTGTATTGTTTTCTGTTGTAGTTGCACCAGTTCATATTCCCACAGTTTGTGAGAGTTCCCTGAAACAGCTTGCCAACACTTGTTATTTCTTGTCTTTTTTTATACTAAGCATTCTGGCTCATTGTGATACCTCATTGTGATTATGATTTGCATTTCCCTGATGATCAGTGAGGTTGAGCATATTTTCATGTGTCTATTGGCCATCTGGATATCTTCTTTGAAAAAATGGCTATTTGGATGGGTCTGTTCTATTTTAAATGATCCAGAAGTGATATGATAGGGTCAAACTAAATAAAAATTTTTATCTCTTTCCTAAGGGAAAGGGTTGTGTTGTAGGCACAGATATCTCATTAGATGGAACTAGAGGCACCTGTGTGGCTCAGTGGTTAAGCATCTGCCTCTAGCTCAGGTCATGATCCCCGGGTTCGGGGATCAAGTTCAACATTGGGCTCCCTGTGAGGAGCCTGCTTCTCCCTCTGCCTCTGTCTCTGCCTCTGTGTCTCTCATGAATAAATAAATATTTTAAAAATAAATTAGTGAATGAATTAATTTCGTGTTCTTAGACCACTGGAGGCTGTCTATAAGTTACTTGACTCCCTTATTTGAGGGTTCAGTAATCTATAGCAAGAAAAAAAGTGAGTAAAGAAGTGAGTATAGAAAAGTGAATATAGAAAAAGGTGTTAATTCAAATGTCATTCGATTTCAAGCACTCATAAAAACTAAAAAAGTAGGTGATTTATTTATGTAACTATTTTCCACTTTAGATGAGTGTAGATGTGAATTTTGACTAAGCTTTCCAGAACATTGTTATATATTTGTGAGATAAAATTTGCCTTTTTGTCTCATTCTGTCCAAGTTTGAGGATTTTGATGAGCTTTTCCACTGCAGTCTTGGGCTTTTTAAGTTATAAAACGTGTTTCTGTTGCTTTTCACTAAAGCATACAAAAAATTAGCTTTACTGGACCTTCCTTACTCGGGATTGTTTTGATAACTGGTGATACTGAAGAGTGTCCTTCCTGTGCTGTTGAATTGACAGCTTGCTGCTACCATCCTGTGGTCTGGCAGTACTTCCAGCATCTTTGCATTGCAAAAATTACATCAAACTGTTTGGAAATGACCAGTCTGTGCTTAGCAAGTATAAAAATAGCTTGTGGATTATATTCAGATGTTTAGAATTCCATTTGTTTGTTACTGGGTTGAGTTTATTCACTTCACATGTTGAACAACTGCCCTGGACCCTCGTAGTATGCAAGGGCTGTATGGACTGACCCCTAAAGAATCTGTGGATAGAATTGTGGGGAGGGTAGACCATGAACTTGAATAAGAAAAAATAAATGCATGTTATTTTCTCTAGACTCCCATTGAAATTTATCATTTCCTAAATCTGTGAATGAAGGCCACAACCATAGCAGTATTAACAGTGCCCGGGAATTTGTTACTAGTAGAAATTTTTTTCTATCCCCTCACATTTGCAGATAATCTGGAAAGATTACTATCTTCTAAATGACGATATTGGGATCCCTGGGTGGCGCAGCGGTTTGGCGCCTGCCTTTGGCCCAGGGCGCGATCCTGGAGACCCGGGATCGAATCCCACATCGGGCTCCCGGTGCATAGAGCCTGCTTCTCCCTCTGCCTATGTCTCTGCCTCTCTCTCTCTCTCTCTCTCTGTGACTATCATTAAAAAAAAAAAAAATCTTAAAAAAAAATAAAATAAATGACGATATTTACTAGACTCACCACTAAATCTTCAATATTAATGCATTGTCAAAGAATCACATATATAGGGCAGCCCGAGTGGCTCAGCAGTTTAGCACCGCCTTCGGCCCAGGATGTAATCCTGAAGACCCGAGATTGAGTCCCGTGTCGGGCTCCCTGCATGGAGCCTGTTTGTGTCTCTGCCTTTCTCTGTGTCTCTCATGAATAAATAAATAAATCTTAAAAAAAAAAAAAAAAGAATCACATATACAACTATATCACAATTTAAAAATATTTTTATAAATGTATTTTAATTTTTTAATAAATGCATTTTTAAAAAATCCTACATATATTATGCACTTTGAAATACTACTCTGCAAAAGGATCCATAGGCTTCACCAGACAGCCAGAAGGCACACAAAGGGTCAAGAACCCTCCTCCTTCCTTTGGGAGATTTCTTCCCACAGCCACATCTGGTACCTGTCAGTAGTTGTGGGGTAAACTGCCTCAACTTCTTTCAGATCCTTGCTTGCTGGAGTTAATTTTAAGTGATAAGCCATGGATCCTTCATCTCACTTCATTGAGCATCTGTCCTAAAGCTGCCAGCTTGGAGAATGCTTTTCCAGAAATAAAGGTTTTTTGATCATAGATCTACAACTAGTTATGGTCTTTTTTTTGGTAAGAATATCCATAGATGCTTTATTTTTTATTGTTACTGATACTAAAATTTTTTTCATAACAAAGTTTTCCATTTTAAGTACAGTTAAGCACATTTTAAGTACAGTTCTGTGGCATTAAGTACATTGACAATGGTATGCAACCATCATCATCACCATCGTTCTCTAGAACTTTCTCATCTTCTCCAACTGAAACTCTGTTCCTTCTGGTCTTTTGATGGAAATGAGTATAAATATAAATTCTCTTCACATGACATTTCTTAGGACTTATAAAAGATTTTACACTAGATAGAAGTTTGCCTCTCTTAAATGGAATATAGAAGGATGCCTGGGTGGCTCAGCGGTTGGTCTGCCTTCCGCTCAGGGCATGATCCCAGGTGTGGGGATCGAGTCCCATATCAGGCTCCCTGTGAGGAGCCTGCTTCACCCTCTCTCTGTGTCTCTGCCTTTCTCTGTGTCTCTCATGAATAAATAAAACCTTTTAAAACTTTTTTTTTAAATGAGATTATTTAAACTTCTTTAAAATTTTTGTAGAAGCGGAAATATTGTTTGGAGTAATATGCTACATATATATTTATTCATATTCTTTCTTTTTTATTTTCTTGAGTAAAGGGATAGAAGTTTATTAAGTAAAGATACAGGGAAAGCTCTCAGAAGTGAGAGGGGTCCCAACAGGGTTGCCCCATATTCTTTCTTACATCATTTAAAAAAAATATTTCTTCAGGGGACCCAATGTGGCTCAGTGGTTTAGCACCTGCCTTTGGCCAGGGTGTGATCTTGGGGTCCAAGGATCGAGACCCATGTTGGGCTCCCTGCATGGAGCCTGCCACTCCCTGTGCCTGTGTCTCTGCCTCTCTGTCTCTCATAAATTAAATAAATAAATAAATAAATAAATAAATAAATAAATAAATAAATTTCTTCAGTTTGGGGTTTTTTATTATTTTTTAAAATTAGGTTCCATATCCAACATGGGGCTTAAACTCAGGATCCTGAGGTCAAGAGTTGCTTGCATGCTCTGCTGACTGAGCCAGCCAAACACCCCCTTAAATATTTTTAAGCTTAAAAAATGCTTCTCTCATTTTTCTTCTCCTTAAATAATTACTTTTGTGCACATCTTCCTTGTGAGTCCACTTTTACAAAAGGAGACCTGGACATCTCTTGCTTGGTAACATCATTAACTTCGTAAAATGGAATTTTGTTTGTTAATATTGTTAGTTGTTTTTATAAGGCTTGTTTTTCTTGGAACATACCATAAAACCAAAATATTTTGAATGTTACTCATTGAGAGAGGGCAATCAGAGTCAAGAGTTTGCATAATAACTTTAACCAGATTGCTAATAAATATTTTTTGCTATAACAACTGCCATTTCAAAGTATCTTTTTTTTTTAAGATTTTATTTATTTATTCATGACACACACAGATAGAGAAGCAGAGACACAGGCAGAGGGAGAAGTGGGCTCCATGCAGGGAGCCCGATGCGGGACTCGATCCCAGATCCCCAGGATCACACCCTGGGCTGAAGGCGGCGCTAAACTGCTGGGCCACCAGGGCTGCCCTCAAAGTATCTTTTAAGAGCAGTTCCATACATGGGACAATAATACATACAAACTACACTGACAGGGGATCCCTGGATGGCTCAGTGGTTTCGTGCCTGCCTTTGGTCCTGGAGACCTGGGATCGAGTCCCACATCGGGCTCCCTGCATGGGGCCTGCTTCTTCCTCTGCCTGTGTCTCTGTCTCTATGTGTCTCTCATGAATAAATAAATAAAATCTTAAAAAAAAAAAAAAAAAAACTACACTGATAGCAGTAGTGTCCTATTATATTTGAGGAAATACAAAGTTTCATTAGTTTTTATTTTAATAGCTTAATTATTACCATGCTGTATTTTAGTGAATTCTTGACTGTGGGATGGGAAGGCAAAAGGCAGTCTCTTTTACTATTTGTTGTGACTAGTACTGCATAATAATACCCATTGTGTTCAAAAGTAGAAAAAGTCACATTGGTAGGGTTTCTTCTTTTACTTCATTTAAAATATTCTCTGGAAGAAATCCCCTTTCCCTGAGTAAGAACGCAAATGACTTAGATACATCTCCATTTCATTTAATAAAAGGTACCGTATTTTTCCGAATAAAACTGAAGTCAAGAAAAAATGTCTGTGCAATTGCTAGTTATTATTCAGGTATTTTGTTTTTATGGAGAGGATGTAAGTATGACTAGCTTTTGGCACTTCTAGTTTTTAATTCCTATTCCTACAATTTTTGCTAATGTGTTTTTGGTTGATATATGTTCATCTTTATGGGTGATTAGTTTTAACATTGGTATTGCTTCCTCTCCCTAAGTCAGCTTGTTGGAGCTGAGTCCCTAAATGACTGTTTTTAGGGAAGAAATGTAATAGATGTGGCAATTGATGATTAAAACAGAAATTCAGGGCAGCCCTTGTGGCTCAGCGGTTTAGTGCCGCCTGCAGCCCAGGGTGTGATCCTGGAGATCCGGGATTGAGTCCCACGTCAGGCTCCCTGCATGGAGCCTGCTTCTGCCTCTGCCTGTGTCTCTGCCTCTCTTTCTCTGTGTGTCTCTCATGAATAAATAAATAAAATCTTAAAAAAAAATAAAACATTGAAACATTTTTAAAAAATAAATAAATAAAACAGAAATTCACCTTTTCTGCGGTGGAGGGGGGAAGTAAAATACAAGGATTCTTTAACTGAAACAGTAGTGTAACTGAAGAGAACTAACTCATCTTTTTAATACATATTGTTCTTTTTTTGTTTTTTGTTTTAATACATATTATTCTACATACTAAAGTACTGTGATTTATCATAAAGATAGTTTCAATTTCATTTTACTTAATATTTAGTAGCAATCGGGATAGCAGCAGTTCTTTGTATCATTTATCAATCATTTTCTGTATATTATTTTCCATAGTTCTTAAAACGTTCAGTCTTTCTTAAAACACAACAAATTATAAAAACATTTGGCAGGTTGTCTTTTTTTTTTCCCTATGTTAGAGAGTTGCTTGTCTTTCCTGTAAAGTCCAGTGTTGGTGTCCTCAAAATGCCATACATGTGCCAGAGATTCTCAACTTAAACTTTTACTTCTGAGTCTTTTAATGAATGCAACTATTGTTAATATAAATTACTGTGCTAAAGATTTCGGGACTCCAAGGAATTATTTTGTATTTATGTTTAATACATAAATCCCTCTTTGAGGGAGGTTTATTTAATACTAAACAGATTATTATAGAAGAATACACAATCTTTTGCCCTGTGAATCTTAAAAAATTACACTTCCTTATCCCACAGGGATGGAGTCATCTGATCTGGAGCAGAGACAGGAAGTCAGTTGACCACTCATGGCTTTTTCTACACAACAGGAATGCCTGGCTAGATACATAAGGGCCCAGCATAAGCTAGCAGATCCTGGGCAATGGACACACAACCCTGCATCCCAGATCCTGTGCTTTATGATATGAAAAAGTGCTCAGGTGTAACCTAGCTGCATATTTTTAGCTGCCCCAGCTTTCATGGAACTTGTGAGTGAGCAAGGGGATCAGAAAAACAGTTTTGTCATACACCTGTCAGATACTAGGAACACATCAGACGTGCTCTGGGGATACAAATGAGTGAACAATTAATTTTGCTTGGGAATTAAAAAAAAATGGTGGTAGTATAATTTTACTCAAAGCATTAAAAAATAAGCAAGCATCATCAGTTGACCACTTGTAGGTGGGTGGGAAGGTCTTTTTGTCTTCTCAAAAAGGTAAGTGCAAAGCAAAAGTATTTAAAAAGTGATGTGATAAGTTTAGGGGACATCAAATGGTCAAGATGGTAGAGAGCAAAGGGGTAGGCTGAGGTTCAAAATGAAGCTAGAACCTACTGTAATGAGCCAGTACTTCCAGTTCAGTGATGTCAAAAAACCATGAGCAAAAAAAAAGTTGCTCAGCTTTGGGACGATGACTGACTTATATTTACATTCAAATACATTGCTCTTCAACAGTATCCTCAAAGCACTCTAGACTTTTTTTTACATAAATTTGGGCTGTGCTTTAGTTGAGAACAAAAGATAGGCATAATGAAGTTAATCATAGAGAGCGATGTCTGATCAGTGTCAAAAGACATGGTTATTGCTATCAGAATTCTAGCTAGAGACTTCTGAAGACCTCACAAGGTTGTTAGAGAAGGATTCGCAGAGGTAGATTCAAGCTAAATTTTGAATAATGAATGGAATTTGAATAGATATGGAAGAGGAAGAAGAGCATTTCAGGTAAGATTGTCTCCTGGGGGCTGGAGTGTGGCATTTGGCTAGAATAGAGTATAGGGCAATAGTGGGAAATGCCTTTAGTCACATTATGCATTTTAGGCTTGAAAAGAATTATCTTCCACTTGGGACGCCTGAGTGGCTCAGCGGTTTAATGTCTGTCTGTGGCTCTGGGCGTGATCCTGGGATCCAGGATCAAGTTCCGTGTCAGGCTCCCTGCGTGGAGCCTGCTTCTCCCTCTGCCTGTGTTTCTGCCCCTCTCTCTTTGTGTCTCTCATGAATAAATAAAATCTTAAAAAAAAAAAAAAAGAATTATTTTCCACTTTAGATTGTTCTTGCATAGGAATAAACTGGTCTCCAAAATAAGCACACTTTCTTGGAAAACTAAAGTAGGTTTCAGGGAAAAGGGAATAAGCACACTTTTCCTGGTGTGCCCGCTCCTGCTGGAGGTTTGCCATCTTGTGGCCAATGTACTGGAAAGTGATAGATTCATTTAGAAAAATGTTCACTGACAACAATGAGATATCACCTCATCCCTGTTAGAATGGCTATTATCAAAAAGACAGCTCCTGGCTGGCTCAGTCAGTGGAGCATGCTACTCTTGATCTCGGGGTTGTGGTTTTGAGCCTCACGTTGAGTGTGGAAATAACTTAAAATAAAATCTTTAAAAAAAAGAAAAAAGACGAGATGTTGGTATGGATGTAGACAAAAGGACCCTACTTCACTGTTGGTGGAAATGTAAATCGGTGCAACCAATATGGAAAACAGTACAGAAGATGCTCAAAAAATTAAAAATGGAGCCACCATATAATCTAGCAATCCCACTTCTAGTTGTATATCTAAAGGAAATGAAATCACTCTCCCAAAGAAATATCTGCATCCCCCTGATCATTGCAGCATTATTCGCAATAGCCAAAATATGAAACAACCTAAGTGTCTGTCAATGGGTAAATGGATAAAGAAATTGTTTTATACACACATACACATACACATATATGCAATTGAATATTATTCAACCATAAGAAAGAAAGAAACCCTGACATTTGTGACAACATGGATGAACACTGAGGGCATGGGCATAAGCATAAGCCAAGTGAAATAAGTCAGACAAAGATCAACAAATACTATATGATCTCACTTACAGGCAGAATCTAAAAGAGTCAAATTTGCTGAAACATAATTGACTATTGGTTGTCAGAGCCAGGGGGCTGGGAAATGGGAGATGTTGGTCAAAGGGTACAGACTTTCAGTTAAAAGATGAATAAGTTGGGGATCCCTGGGTGTTGCAGCGGTTTGGCGCCTGCCTTTGCCCAGGGCGCATCCTGGAGATCTGGGATCGAATCCCACGTCGGGCTCCCTGCATGGAGCCTGCTTCTCACTCTGCCGTGTCTCTGCCTCTCTCTCTCTCTGTGACTATCATGAATAAATAAATAAAATCTTAAAAAAAAAAGATGATAAGTTCTGGAGACCTAACGAATGTATAAAGTGGTGACTGTAGTGTATTGTATACTTCAAATTTGTTAAAACAGTAGATTTTGAATATTCTTACAACACAAGAAAATTGGTAATTGGAACACCTGGGTGACTCAGTGGTTAAGCACGTCTTCCTTCAGCTCAGGGTGTGATCCTGGAGTATGGAGATCAAGTCCCATATCAGGCTCCCTGCATGGAGCCTGCTTCTCCCTCTGCCTATGTCTCTGCCTCTCTCTGTGTCTCTCATGAATAAATAAATAAAATCTTTAATTAAAAAAAATTGGTAACTATGTGAGGTGATGGACATATTAACTAACCTTATTATGGTAGTCATTTCATAATATACACAGATATCAAATCATCACATTGTATACCTTAAACTGAAACTTTCTCCAGAGTTTGGAGAATAAGGAGCCTTAAACTGTGTCTCTGAGCTGACCAGACTACCTGACTGTAGCTAGGGACAAGTTCCCCAATTTTTTTAGATTTTCCTGAATATGTTATGACTCAAAGGAAAAAATGGGCAGCCTGGCAGCAGGGGAATCAAGGAGAAAACCCCATTAGTAACCCCAGATTCCTGGTGGATCTCTGGAGGGGGTTGGGGGGATTGGATTCCATGTTTGATTTGTTGGTTGGGTTTTGTTTTGTTTGGCTTGGTTTTTTGATGTACTATATTTCTTTTTAGGCTTGCTTTTTTTTCTTTGTATTTAAAATTTTTTTAATTCCAGTGTAGTTAACAAATAGTGTTCTATTAGTTTTAGCGTACCAGGATTCCATGTTTTTAGTAACCAACTTTATATTATTTTTAATATATCCTAGACATCATAGTAGTTCATTCTTTTTTTTTTTTTTTTTCTTTTTGTCGATGGGACGGCCTTGTTTCCGGCCGCGCCCTATTTCCCCGGGATGACGGGCTCTCCGCAGCCCCCCGCACCAGACGCACGGCGGGGCATGCCACGCGGATAGTAGTTTATTCATACCTAATTCGTGTGGATCTCTAAAAGATATGTGGAGTGTGTTTTTTTTTTTTTTAAATATAACCCCGGTTTCATTATTACATCTAAAAGCTCTTAATAGAATATATGTATATTCTAAAATATATTTATAAGTCCCATCAGGAATTACGAAATTTCAATGTTGATTGGCTCTAGGAAATTGTAAATTTCTTTGCCGGGATTAATCTAGAATTATGTAAGTTTTTAATTATTCAGGGTCTTTGGGAACACAATCTTTTTTTAAAAATAAATTTATTTTTTATTGGTGTTCAATTTACCAACATACAGAATAACACCCAGTGCTCATCCTGTCAAGTGCCCCCCCTCAGTGCCCGTCACCCATTCACCCCCACCCCCCCACCCCCCCGGGAACACAATCTTTGCATAAAACACAGCTGTGCTATATTTAAAACCTGGATATTTTTTAAGATTTTATTTTTATTTGAAAGAGTGTCAGCACAAGCACAAAGGAGGGGAGAAGCAGACTCCCCACCTCACTAAGCATGGAGCCTGACAGGGCTCGATCCCAGAGCTGAAGGCAGACATTTAACTGACTAAGCCACCTAGGTGCCCCTATTCAGTATTTCTTATACTTATTTATGTGATATTTGCTGGGGATATGCAAATGAATATGACAAGATCGCTATTTTTGAGGGTAGCCCTAGAATATTGTTTTATACTGTTAATTTCTAGATGATAGTCTATTAATAACATTTAACTTTGAAGTCAGTCTAGTCTGTTAGTCCACTATAATTGAGCCATAAATTCATACTCCTAGCTCTTTCCCACTACAAGCTATGCAGTGTGAGTTAAAAGCATCCTCCTTTACTGTAGGGCTTCGTTACTTTCAGATTTTGGTATCTCTTGAACCACCTCAGCTCTGAATCTAAATTCAGCAAAGACTTTTGGGACTAAACCCACAGTCTCTTTTGTTTTTGTTTTGTTTTGTTTTGTTTTGTTTTTCCCACAGTCTCTTTTGAAGCCCTCCTTTGTTTAGACCTGGGACTGCCCCCCACTCCCCACCTGGCATAAAATTGGCAGCTAAGATTAAAGGAAGATGAAGAAGAGAGGTCTGGAAAGATTTTCCCCAGGACTACTTTTGCATCAGTCAGTATGTGCACAGGTCTTCTGTAGATTCAGAGTGGATCTTAAGATTTTGAGAGGCCCTCAGCAAACATGTTTAGCACAATTCTTATGAGCTCTTTGTATATTTCAGTGTATATATTTCTGGATAACTTTAGAATCTGTTAATGCTTCTCAAACTTGAGAACTCAGACCACCCAGATTATTTTCTCAGATCCCAGTTTGAGAAACACTGATTTGTATGGTTAATGATTCTGTCGTCAGTAAACTTAAAGTTATTGTCACTGTGTTGGAATTTATCTTAAGTTTGATATGTTTATCAAACAATATTTATCACTATACCACTGCTTGCTAAAGTAATCATGAATGCATTAATATCTACTGATCCTTGGGATTTCGTTTTTAGATTGACCACCAGTGATGATCATTCTTCCATAACACACAGCAAACCATTGCATTCTGGGAGTTGGATAAGACAAATGGTTTTCGAACTTTTTTTTCCTAGTTGAATAAGAATGGAGTCACTCAGATGAAGGGGAGAAGTGGGAGTATCAGAGTATCTCCACCACCACCATTTAGGCCTTCAGGAAAGCTCCTGGATACCTTGGAAAATCCTGGATCGCCAGGAAACAAAGTTTAAAAACTGTAGCTGTGGCTGTTAACTTCATTTAGGGATGGAAAAATGAGCCTTGAGAGATTTTTTTTCTTTTAGTTTTTCCTCTAATAATATTTCTTAGTCTTTTCCATCTTCTCTTTATTGCTGCTAGAAGGATATAGCCAGTGACAAAATGGAGGGCGTTCTTTGTTGAATAATAACTGAAAAACTCAGAACCCATCATGTTAAGTTTGACCACTTCTTATTGCAGATGGTTATAATTGTGAAAATACCATCATGTTTTTGCTAGCAAAATGTTATATTATTTAAAAAAAAAAAAAAAGTCCAGAGGCTTCACCTGAAGAAGCTTGAAAACCCCTGCCAAAAACTCTTAGTATTTCTCACATTACATCATAATAAACTATCGAATGTCTCTCTCCCAGAAGAAAATGAGTACCTTACAGTTAGGAACCATGCCAGAAGGTTTCACACTGTCTTGCAATTATAAAATTTAACAGCCCATAACAATGACAATAGAGTAACAGGAGTAAGGTGAGAATACTTAGTTGACACACAGTTACTTGCCTTGGGTAAGTGGCTGTTTTACAGCATAGCCTTTTGATCATGACACTCACTGGTAAATAATTAGCAAAAACACACTAATTCACTCTTCAGCATTGCTTTTGCAGTCCTACAAAAAAATTGTGTGTTTACATTTATTACTATATTTTATGTCGTGCTCATTTGATATTCCCAGCGTTAACAGAGTACCTGGCATGTAGTAGGTGCTAAATATTTATTAAATTAATAATGAATATTGTTTTCACCCACTGACCAACTTTATTAAAGATAGGAATTAAAGAAGCCGCTCTCCTCCTTCCCTAAGCTATTCTTCAGGGTAGAAAACAAAAGGAGGTATGGGATGGGATAAAACTGTATGATTTACTGTCCTTTTTTTCCCCCCTTTCAGTATACTCTGACCCTATAATTTGTGCTAATTAACTCATATAAACTGTTGTTACCTCCTAAAGCATTTTTTTTTTTCAAAACTTTAAAAGTGACTGTAGGGCCAAGATGGCGGAACAGGGACTGGATTTACCTTCCTGCATTAAAAAAAGTTAAAAATAGGATAAAATATATTAAACAGTGGCTTTGAGACCTGGGAAATCAGGTGGCATAGCCAGGGACTCCTGAGGAATGGTGAACGGATGAGATGAGCCCTATTGATGATTGCCCCAGCTTACTGTCTATCTAGAGAGCATAGCAAGGCCACAGCATAGGGAATGGGATGCCAGATGGAGTCTGATCATCTTCCAAGGTTGGTGGGTGAAAGGGCTAAAATATATGGCAGGATACCGGAGAGGAGAGCACTGCCCAGAGAAAAAACTCCCAAGTCCTCAGCTGGTGACCAGTCAGTACAAGGGGGTGGGGGAGAGACCCGAATCCTGGGAGGGAACTGCCCACGAGGATTAGAGGGAACAACACTCAGAGCACAATTCTTATGAGCCCTCTGTATATTTCAGTGTGTATATTTCTGGATAGCTTTAGAATCTGTTAATGTTTCTCAAACTTGAGAATTCAGACCACCCCAGATTATTTTCTCAGACCCCAGTTTGAGAAACACTGATTTGTATGGTTAATGATTCTGTCATCAGTAAACTAATTATCACCATGTTGAAGTTCATCTTAAAGAAGTTTGACAAATTTATCAAACAATATTTATCCAGGGCAGAAAATAGTTTGTGTTCTACCTGTGAGAGTACAAAAATCCTTGTAATACATGAGACATCAAGTGAATAATATTGTTGCCTCAAGATAGGGCGAAATTAGCCCCAAAGAGAGATAGAGCTTAAAAGCAAGCCTCAAGAAGATCAAGTGATTTATAAGAAACTTAATTGAGGAGTGCCTGAGTGGCTCAGTAGGTTAAGTGTCTGACTCATGTCAGCTCAGGTCATCATCTCAGGGTCGTGAGGTTGAGCCACGAGTCAGGCTCGGGCTGGGCATGGAGCCTGCTTGGGATTCTCTCTTGCTCCTTCCGCCCCTCCCCCATGCCCTCTCTCTCTAAAATAAATAAATAAGTCTTTTGAAAAAATAAGTAGGGACACCTGGGTGGCTCAGCAGTTGGGCACCTGCCTTCGGCTCAGGGCGTGATCCCAGGATGGCTGGGTCGAGTCCCGCATCGGGCTCTCTGCCTGTGTCTGCCTCTCTGTGTCTCTCATGAATAAATAAATAAAATCTTTTTTAAAAGAAAGAAAGAAAAAAAAAATAAGTAACTTACTGTGTCCTAGACAAAATTCAGAAATATTTATAGGGTTACAAAGTATCCAGTACTTGATAACGTAAAATTAACAATGTCTGGCATCCAATAAAAATTTATCAGGTATGCAGGGGATCCCTGGGTGGCACAGTGGTTTGGCGCCTGCCTTTGGCCCAGGGCGCAATCCTGGAGACCCGGGATCGAATCCCACGTCGGGCTCCCTGCATGGAGCCTGCTCTTGCTCTGCCTGTGTCTCTGCCTCTCTCTCTCTCTCTCTCTCTCTCTCTCTCTCTGTGACTATCATGAATAAATAAATAAAATCTTTAAAAAAAAATTTATCAGGTATGCAAAGCAGTAGGAAAATACTACCAGTAATGAAGAGAAAAAAAAGATCAATCAATAGAAACAGACCCAGAAATGATACAAATGATGGAGTTTATGGAGAAAGACATTAAAAATTTATCACTCTTTTAAGTTCAAGAAGATAGAGGAAAGATTGAACATACTATAATGTGCCTTTTTCCTTTGACAATGTATCCTTCCAAGGCAGTTTGTATAAAGTTTCTCCATGGTTTTTAATGGCTGTGTGCTATTACACAATGTGGGTGGAAACCATAACTGACTTAACAAGTCTCTCATGAATGACATCTAGGGTGTTTTTTTTAATATTTTAAATCAAATTATAATTTATATGCCATAAAATTCACCCCTTCTAGTGTACAATTCAGTGATTTAGTTCCAGAACATTTTCATCATTCCAAAAAGAAACCCCATACTCATGACATCTAGGTGGTGGTTGTTGTTGTTTAAGATTTTATTTATTTGTTTATTTATTTATTTATTTATTTATTTATTTATTTATTAAGATTTTATTTATTTATTCATGAGAGACACAGGGAGAGAGAGAGAGAGGCAGAAGCAGAGGCAGAGAGAGAAGCAGGCTCCATGCAGGGAGCCCCGATGTGGGACTTGATCCTGGGACTCCGGGATCATGCCCTGAGCCAAGGGCAGACGCTCAACCACTGAGCCACCCAGGTGTCCCAAAGATTTTATTTATTTATTCATGAGAGACACACAGAGAGAAGCAAGCTCCCTACAGGGAGCCTTATGTGGGACTTGATCCCAGGACTCCAGGATCATGATCCAAGCCCAAAGGCAGATGCTCAACCGCTGAGCCACCCAAGCATCTCTCCTGCCCCCACTGATTTAATATGTCACTTGTATACTTACTATGTCCTCTTGATTTAAAGCTATTATTCAAAGTGCTGACTCCTATAAGGACAATTTTAATAGTAGCTTTATTTTTTTTTTTAAGAGTGGTAATCAGGGGGCACTGATTACCATTACTGACTGGCTCAGTCAGTTAAGCATCCGACTCTTGATCTCAGCTCAGGTCTTGATCTCAGGGTCCCGAGTTCTAGCCCCCATGTTGGGCTCCATGCTATCCACTTAAAAAAAAAAAAAAAAGAATGGTAACCAGGTGTCTGGGATAGTGATTTCTGCCCTCTTGGGATACCTAACAGGATTCTGTAAGAACTACAGTCTCTTTCCCTCTGTGACAAATCCTATTGTCGTGAACTGCTGTTACTGAGGGGAGTATGTCTCGCTTAAGTGTATTGAGTCAAGAAGTAGTTTTTAACTATTGATCTAGTCCCCCCCCTAAGAGTGGGGACTTCTCTTTTACACATTGTAAATTTCACTTGTGGCCAGCGGCCCACTTAGTGATTCCAGGGTTGTTAACTTACAGGAGAAAAGAGTCTCAGCAAGGAAAAAGTGAGCCTTTCCAAAGAAAATTAAACTCTTCACTTTTGAAATCATTCATTTCTGATCCTCACCTTGTCTTCCCACTTCTGAATTGTCAATTTCTATACCTCTCCTTTGGTAAATTGACTTTGGTGGACCATGTGTCCTCCTAGGGAAAAGAACTACTGGACTAGGCATAGGATGACTGTTTTGGCAGTATGTAGAGCTAGAGACCTAGAGATAGGAGTTATCTCTTTGAATTTGAAACCGTTCAAAGTCAGAAGAGTATGGCCCTTTAAAAAGTGGAATTCTCAGGGTACCCCTGACTATAAAGGCTCACAGAGTTCTACCCAAGGGGGCTAGAAGCAGAGGCCTGTCTGTCTGGTAGGACAGATACCCTGGGGAGCGTACTATCAAGTGTTTGAGCAGTCCGTTCGGTTCGGGAAGGGTACACAATGGCTTTTAATTTCATCCAGTATGATAAAATTGTTCTCTTTCACTACTCAAGGACTAGCTGGTCCCTTCAAATTCTGGCAAATGTTCTCTGTGCTTGAAAGTCCCAGTGGGGGCAGCCCGGGTAGCTCAGCAGTTTAAGCACCACCTTCAGCCCAGAGCCTGATCCTGGAGACCCGGGATCGAGTCCCACATCGGGCTCCCTACGTGGGGCCTGCTTCTCCCTCTGAGTCTCTGCCTCTCTCTCTCTCTCTCTCTCTCTTTCTCTCTCTCCCTCTCTCTCTTTCAGTCGGTGTCTCTCATGAATAAATAAAATCTTAAAAAAAAAAAGAAAAGAAAGTCCCAGTGGCAGTGACACATTCTTAGGCTGACTGATGCTGACTTCCTTTCTCGGTTTGTTAACCCTTGGGCATCTCCTCTGCTAGAAGAGTCCGTACAGGTGTAAAGTTGTGTGGGAAGCTGGCATAGTTATAAAAAGTGGTTTCAGTAGAGGCTATACTTCACTTACATTTTTCTTAGTTTGTTCCAGAAACTGTTAGACACTATAAAAAATAAATTTACAAAGGATATAGTAGAACTCCGCTTAAAAAGTCACGTCGAAGTAAAGAAATAATACCCACTTTATAGACTTAATGATGTTTGAAATTGCTGGATTTATTCCATGTGATTGTGATGTCTGGGAGACAAGCTCATGGCACAATAATGAGCTATGGCTGATGCAATTCTGCCCTATAAAACATCAGGATCGAAGGGAAGCCCTTCCCACAGATTTCTATATATTTAGTTAATGATAGTTTCCCCGCTTTTCCATCCTCAGAAGGATGGTCATGCTAGCCTGTATGTCTGAGTCCTCAAAGCAGATTTCACCTGGCCTGCTGCCCCTTGCACAGTTTAGCCTGGAGGTTACCCCAGGGTGTCAGCTTCCCCTCTCCTTCCTCCCAGCTCACCGTCATCTTGCCTCTCCACCAAAGTTCCCCTCAAATGGCTTCTGATCACCCCAGGCCATCCGACAACTGAACGAATTCACCCCCACAACGGGAAGGTCTCACATCAGGGGGATACTTACCCCTTCCAGACCTTTCCTGGGGGAAGCAAGTTTCCTTCCATGGGGCAGGAGCCAGTTTTATACTTGTTTGGCCTTGTGACTGATAGGATGGGGAGTTTGGGGGAACTGGAGAGGAGATGACAGTTTTAACCAAGAAAAAACATTGAGTAGAAATTATCCCTTCTGCCTTCTTCGGGCGTGTCCCTCTTCTGGGCATCTCTTCAGGATTTCATTCCTCCGTCCAACTGCCGTTCACAACTGCCCTTTCCAACTGCTCCAGAACTCTTGGCCCCGGCATTCCGTGATGTAAATTATTCCACGCATGGCTCGAAATGGGTGCGAAGCAGTGTTGCCAGGTGTCGGATCACTAGTGTAAGTTTACCGGATCTCGGGGGAGGGAGGAGAAAGGGGGAGAACTGCTGTTGGAACTTGTCCAGTTGTTATTGTTTCAGCCAGAGCACAGTAATTGCGCTGGCTAGGCTTGATGCTTTCGGTGGCTGGGGAGAGAGGGAACTTGGGGCTTGGAGCTAGGGGGATTTGGGGGTTGAGATTTTCCACTTTAAAGATTCCAGGGATGGGCTATAGATTGTTTGGAATCGAACAGTTGGCAGTGCTGCTGCCTGGGGAGGAACCTGGGACCTCTGGGGCCAAGCCTGTATCTGTACTGCCTGGGGCTATGGTGTCTCCTCTGTCTCAAAAAGTAAGGAGAACGGCTTTTCTGTTTTTGTAAAGAGAGCCAAAATATGGCAAGAAATCCAGACTGCTCACCATGTTTGGAAACGTTCAGTCATAAAACCCAAAAGACCTCTGAATTCATGAGATTTTTTTTCTAAAACAAAAATATTATTTCTCCCCTTTCTCGTGATGCATTTTGAGGAAGTTACTGTTCCTGGTTTACAGTCCCTTTGGGGAATCTGTTTGGGAAGGGTTGCTGCCAACTATCTTTGATTTATCTAGATTCCTTTTTGACTTGTAAGTTAAGGATTTGCATTCAATAAAAACAATTTAAATTGGGTATTTATTTAGTCTCTTGAATGACCACAAAATTTTTAAAATCCCGTTAAAGACCAGCAACGAGAGAAAAACTTAGATGAATTACACAGTTACTTATCTAGGAAAGTAAAGAGTGTATTTTTATGTTGTATTGATGTTACTGCTTTAATCTGCTTTGCTAACCAGCACTTTATTCCTTTTCTTATAGTTGTCATGGATGATGATGATGACTCGTGTCTCCTTGATCTTATCGGGTAAGATATTCATTCCAAAATCAGAATAAATCCAATGTGTGAGGTTTGCTGTACCAAAACAACCTAATAAGCAAGCATATTAAAAACTGAGTGGGTTTTTGGGGTACCCAGCTGGCTCAGTGAGTGGAATATGTGACTCTTGATCTCGGGGTCATGAGTCAAGCCCCATGTTGGGAGTAGAGATTATTTAAATTAAAAAAAAAAAACTGCGTGGGTTTTTAAAATAAAAATCAACAGAGGCACCTGGGTGGCCCAATCAGTTAAGCATCTGCCTTTGGCTCAGGTCATGATCCTAGGGTCCTGGGATCGAGCCCCCACATCAGGTTCTCTGCTCAGCCGAGAACCTGCTTCTCCCTCTCCCTCTGCTGCTCTCCCTATTTGTGTGTTCTCTCTCTAATAAATAAATTAAAATTAAAATAAATAAAAATCAACACAGAGTATGGATTAACACATAAAGAGACAGAGATCTTTGGATATGATAAGGTTCATAATTAGGTCATTCTTTATTAAATTTACCTTCTAACAAATCTCAGGAGGCAGAAATGAGTGATAATAGGAAATAGAACATCAAGAAATCAAGAATTAAACAAAAAACTTAATAAAACTGTTTTAAAATAAGGAGAGAATTTTACTCAGGCTAATATGTCATTTTCTTTTTACCCTAGTGAAAATGAATCCTAAATATAAGTTATGTATTTATTTGCTGTTTTCTTTCTTTGTTGCTGTTTTCCAGAGACCCACAAGCATTGAACTATTTTCTACATGGACCTAGTAATAAATCTGTAAGTAATACTTAGAACATCACAGATACCAATTTTGTCACTTCTTTACAGTTAAAATAATCACTTTATCGAATTTGTACCTTTGCAGAGCAATGATGACTTGACTAATGCAGGATATTCTGCAGCCAATTCAAATTCAATTTTCGCCAACTCCAGTGTGAGTATTGGAAACCACATCGAGTGATAAAGTGTTTCTCTCTCATTGATGGTTTGTGAACCTAGGCTTTCATTGCCTTTGGATCCTGATGAGAGTTACTACCTTGTCTCTTGTAATTGAAAGGGAGGGAGGATCTACTGAATGGTGTTGACATTGTCTCCTTTTAACTTCATCAACTTAGATAAGCTATATGAGATATATTTTGCCATTTTCCTAAGCTTTCAGCTGTCTTTCTAGAATGACTTGGGAATGTTATAACCTAAAAAAGTCATATTAGAATATTTTAGAACTTGTCACAAAGCTTTAAAGAAATTATTCTTAATTGTAGTTACTTACTAAACATATCCATCTTAAATAAGAAAAAAAAGAATAATAGGGATCCCTGGGTGGCGCAGCGGTTTGGCGCCTGCCTTTGGCCCAGGGCGTGATCCTGGAGACCCGGGATCGAATCCCACATTGGGCTCCCGGTGCATGGAGCCTGCTTCTCCCTCTGCCTGTGTCTCTGCCTCTCTCTCTCTCTCTCTCTCTGTGACTATCATAAATAAATAAAAATTAAAAAAAAAAAAAAGAGTAATAACTAAAACTTCCTGAACATTTGGTATGTTCTTGGCACCAATAGTTTAGCATGATTAACCACTTAATCCACATGGTAACTCTGTGAAGTAGGTTCTATTGTGATCTGTATTTTATATCTGAGGAAACTAAAACACAGGTTAGTACTTGCTCCAAACTATACAGCCATGAGTTACAGAGCTAGGATTCTCCCTCAGGTTGTCCATTCTAGATTCCATATTCTCAAGCTCTAGGAGCATCTAGACAATACTCCTGACCTGGAAAATAGGGAAGTCTTGCTTGCAAACTATATCCAAATGACTATGTTTAAGCCTATGTTGCTTTCGTCTTTTCAAGCGCCTTCTTCTATGATGAATGGTAGCCAGCCCAGAGTCAGACTGCCCAAGTTTGACTCCTCACTCTACCACTTACTAGCCGTGTAACCTTGGATATATCACTAAATCTCTGTAGGGTTCAATTTCCTTATTTATGAAACCAGGAGAATAATAGAACTACTTCCTAGGTTGGGTAACATTAATTGACTAGCCCATGGAAATTATGTGGTTACAGTGCTCAATAAATGTTAACTTCCCAGCAGGGCCTTTATTTTCTTCATGTATAACAAGAAATAGTATTCTGAAAGTCCTTGGGAGTGCACAGTTCTTTCAAGTATTTGAGTGTGTGGAAGTTATGTCAGATCATGTCATGCGAGACACCTCCACTGGCTAGAAGTGTCTTTAAAGTCACCACTCCAGTCTCCCATAAGCCTTGTGAATTAGGAGCGTTTCTGAAATTCATACTGAACAAGTAGTAACTTCATGTGTTGCCATTAAGCCCATAAAGTAGGGGCAGCCCGGGTGGCTCAGCGGCTTGGCGCTGCCTTCAGCCCAGGGCATGATCCTGGAGACCCGGGATCGAGTCCCACGTCAGGCTCCCTGCATGGAGCCTGCTTCTCCCTCTGCCTGTGTCTCTGCCTCTCTCTCTCTCTCTCTCTCTCTCTCTCTGTGCTTCTCATTAATAAATAAATAAAAACTTAAAAAAAAAAAAAAGCCCATAAAGTAGATATTTAGCCTGTCCCTTGATGGTAATGATTTTTGTTTAACAACCCTCCCCCAACCATGTGAGTATTAATTGTGACTTTTCAGACTGTTTCATTCGGCATATATTTATTGGGTATTTCTAGTACATCATGTTGGATATTGTAAACGTTTTTCTTTAGTATAGATATTTTAAAGCTCTGAAAAATATGGCTGTTCAAACTTATGGTCTGTTAATTTATTATACATTATAAAAACATTAAACTGTGTATGATCATGCAGGAGATAACCCTTGTTGTCTAGATATTGTTCTACAAAACAAAACAAAACAAACAAAAAACCTCCTTGCTTTCAGCATTTCCTTTCAAATGATTCTTCAAGCCCTGCCATGATGGTCCCACTTCAATAGTTGGTTGACTCAGGGTCAAATGAACCTAGTCATGGCTTTTCTACCTAGTTCTTCCCATCATCTGGCCTCCAACACCTTATTGGCCTAGGGCTGAGAATCTCTATAATTTTGCAGGTTAGAACTCTTATTCTTCACTGACCTGTTGTTATTTATTAATTTTTTGTATACTTTTTTTACTAATGTTCAATTTGCCAACATATAGTATAACGCTGACCTGTTTTTAATTTTTTACTCTACCTTCCTTTTTTAAAATGTTCAATTGTGCTAAAATATTTGTGAAATCTACCATCTTAACCATTGTAAACATACAGTCCAGTAGTGTGAAGTACATTTGTGTTATCTCCACCTTATTTTAAGTAGCTGCTGATTCCATACCTTTTCTGATTTTGACCTGTCCCCAAAAAAACCTGCTGCACAGTGGAGGAGAACTTACTTATCACATTCAGTTCTCATTGTTTGCCTGTGTTGTCTCTAGTTGACATGCCCATTCCTAGACTGTTGATGGACTTTTACTTTCAAATAGGACACTGAAGTAGTTTTAAAAGCATCACATTAGGTTGATTCCTTCTAAGAAATCAAATGACCGGGCAGCCCGGGTGGCTCAGCAGTTTAGTGCTGCCTTCGGCCCAGGGCCTGATCCTGGAGACCCGGGATCGAGTCCCATGTCAGGCTCCTTGCATGGAGCCTGCTTTTCCCCCTGCCTGTGTCTCTGCCTCTCTCTCTCTCTCTCTCTCTCTCTCTCTGTGTCTCTCATGACTAAATACATTTTTTTAAAAATCTAAAGAAACAAACAAACAAACAAAAAAAACCCAAATGACCATTCACTCATTTTATGTGGGAAGCTTGTTTTTGTCTGGACCAGTCTTACTTTGGTGTTAGGGGTTAGAACTAGGTGGAGGTTCTGAGAAGCCTTGAAAGACAGGGCTAACTCTGGGCTACCTTCTGGACCTCTAACAGAACAATACCCAAAATACCCAAAACTCACTCCCGCCATACAGAGGACTAGACATGGCCCTTTCCTGGGTACACATACTCAATGAATGTCACTCAAGCCCCGGACTGGGGCCAGTCCTGAAAAATCAAGTGTGTGCCTGTATCTCAAAAAATGAAGCTAAACTCCAAATAGTTCTCAGTGTGTTCCTGTTATTTATCTATTTTCTATAAAATAATTTACCAGAGCAATGATTGTGTACCCTTAATAGAAACAAGTCAGACATCATTATTAAAGAAATAGAATTAAGAATAAGCTGAGCACTTGGGAGAGTCGTGCCTGATAAGACTATATTCTATTCAAAAGTGAAGCACTTTTTATTATTTTTTTGGTTTTTTGGTGGGTGGTGGTGGTTGTTTTGTTAAGGATCTCTTTCAAAGGTTCGATATGCTGGATAACACACTGCTTCTTCTTTTAGAATGCTGATCCTAAATCATCCCTCAAAGCTGTAAGCAGCCAGCTTGGAGAAGGACCCAGTGATGGACTGCCACTCTCAAGTAGCCTTCAGTTCCTGGAAGATGAACTTGAGTCTTCTCCTCTTCCTGATCTCAGTGAGGACCAACCTTTCGACATTCTTCAGAAATCCTTGCAGGAGGCCAATATCACTGAACAGACGTTGGCCGAAGAGGCATATTTGGATGCCAGTATAGGTTCAAGCCAACAGTTTGCACAAGCTCAGCTTCATCCTTCTTCATCAGCATCCTTTACTCAGGCTTCTAATGTTTCGAATTACTCAGGTCAGACGCTGCAGCCTATAGGGGTGACTCACGTGCCTGTCGGAGCATCATTTGCAAGCAATACAGTGGGTGTGCAACATGGCTTTATGCAACACGTGGGGATCAGTGTTCCCAGCCAGCATCTGTCTAACAGCAGTCAGATTAGCGGTTCTGGTCAAATACAGCTAATTGGGTCATTTGGTAATCAACCTTCCATGATGACTATTAATAACCTAGATGGATCTCAAATCATATTGAAGGGCAGCGGGCAGCAAGCTCCATCAAATGTGAGTGGCGGGCTCCTGGTTCATAGACAGACTCCTAATGGCAATTCATTGTTTGGGAACTCCAGTTCCAGTCCCGTAGCACAGCCAGTCACAGTTCCATTTAACAGCACAAATTTTCAGACATCTTTACCTGTGCATAATATCATCATACAGAGGGGTCTTGCACCAAATTCAAATAAAGTCCCAATTAATATCCAGCCAAAGCCTATCCAGATGGGTCAGCAGAATACATACAATGTGAACAATCTGGGGATACAGCAGCACCATGTTCAACAAGGGATCTCTTTTGCCTCTGCCAGCTCACCCCAGGGCTCCGTAGTTGGTCCACACATGTCTGTGAACATTGTAAACCAACAGAACACAAGAAAACCAGTCACCTCACAGGCAGTGAGCAGCGCTGGGGGTAGTATCGTTATTCATTCTCCCATGGGCCAGCCTCACACACCCCAAAGTCAGTTCCTCATACCCACAAGCCTTTCTGTCAGTTCCAACTCGGTACACCATGTCCAGACCATAAATGGGCAACTGCTTCAGACTCAACCTTCTCAGCTCATCTCTGGCCAAGTGGCCTCAGAGCATGTCATGTTGAACAGAAACTCTTCCAACATGCTCAGGACCAACCAACCGTATTCTGGACAGATGCTGAACAACCAGAATGCCGCCGTCCAGTTAGTGTCTGGGCAAACATTTGCTGCCTCTGGAAGCCCAGTGATAGTCAATCACGCCTCTCCTCAGATCGTTGGTGGACAGATGCCGTTGCAGCAAGCATCACCAACCGTATTACACCTGTCACCTGGGCAGAGCAACGTCTCCCAAGGAAGACCTGGCTTCACCACGATGCCCTCGGTGACCAGCATGTCAGGACCGAGTCGGTTCCCTAGTGTCAGCTCCTCCAGCACTGCCCATCCTAGTCTCGGGTCTGTGGTTCAGTCGGGTGCATCAGGATCAAACTTTACAGGAGATCAGCTGACCCAGCCAAATAGGACTCCAGTACCGGTCAGTGTGTCTCATCGTCTTCCAGTTTCTTCTTCCAAATCTACCAGCACCTTCAGTAACACACCTGGAGCAGGAACCCAGCAGCAGTTCTTCTGTCAGGTACGTTTGCTTTGTCATGCGCACGTTTGCAGGATTACAGAACAGAAAAATGGAATGTGTATTTCACAGAATATAATTTTCATTCTAAACTCCCAATTTATTAACTTCCTCTTTTCAATTTATGATTGATTACCTTTTTTCTTCCTAATTAAAATGTTTTATCCATCATAACATTGTGATTTGGAGTAGGGACTCTATAGTCAGACTCCTGGATTTGACTCTAAGCTTTATGACGTACAAGGCTTACCTTAACTTACCTCTCTAGACGTAATTTTCTTCATCAGTGAAATGAACATATACTAGTTCCATTCTGTCAGGGTATTGGGATGATTAAATGAGATAATCCATATAAAGCACTCAGTGATAAATAAATAAATAAATAAATAAATAAATAAATAAATAAATAAATAAAGCACTTACTGTAGTCCCTAACTGCAAATAGCAAATACTCAGAGCCAGTTGATACATATACTTGATGTATATGGATACATATACTTGATGAAGTGGATTATTGGCATTTGAAATGAAAGCTTAGTATAGATTATTTACTTACATCATGTAGTAAACCACTAGGTCATGTAACTATGGACCAAGTGGAGAAGTTGTGGCTGCTTCTTGGGTGCCAACCAGAAAGGCTCAGGGACTCAGTGTGACTCATCAGTGGGTAACTGGCCTGCACCAAAGGGATGCATACAGAGGGAAGGATCCAAAATTACCATGGGCAATTGGTAAACCCACAGAAGGATTGTTTCAGAAAAGCATCTCAAATGTCATCAGCTTTGGTTCTCCCGCCCACCCCCACCTGCTGATCCTTGAACTCCTCTGGCCTCTGGTTCCCGCTCATCCTGGTCTATAGTTCCAGCTCCACACTCTGCCTTCACCCCTATGGTCGACCCTCCTTAGTCCTCCATTTCCACCACCTTTCTCCTCCAATTTAGAAGTATTCAAAAACCTCTCTGTGCCAGGTCCATCGATCTTTCCTAAGGAAACAAAGATTATTTAGGATCAAGGATATTCTGTGTATTACTTTCAGTGTCAAAGGTGTTTACATGTGTTATGAAATAATGTTACACTTCTAGAAAAGTTAAAGTTAAAAGAACAGTGTAAGGAATTCTCATATACACTTCACCAAGATTCCCCAAATGGTAACATTTTACTACCATTATTTTTATCCTTCTCTTCCTTTCTGCCATGACACTCTCTTCTCTCTCTTTCTCTCTCTCTCTCTCTCTCTGTCTCTCACACACACACACACATACACACACACACACACAATTTTGAGAGCAAATTGCAGGCATGATGCCTCTTTGCCTCTAAATACCTTGGACTTTGGTGTGTATTTTCTAAAAATAGACCTACGTAACCATTGGTCATACATTTATCGAAATCAAGAAATTAGGGGTGCCTGGGTGGCTCAGTCGGTGAAGTGTCCGCCTTCGCCTCGGGTCGTGGTCTTAGGGTCCTGGGATCGAGCCCCGCATCAGGCTCCCTGCTTGGGGGGGAGTCTGCTTCTCCCTCTCCCTGCTGCTCCCTCTGCTCGTGTGCACAATCTCTCTCTCTCTCTCTCTCTCTCTCTCTCTCAAATGAATAAAATCATTAAAAAAAAAAAAATCAAGATGGGCAGCTCTGGTTGCTCAGTGGTTTAGCACCACTTTCAGCCCAGGGCCTGATCCTGGAGACCCGGAATCGAGTCCCACATCAGGCTCCCTGCATGGAGCTTGCTTCTCCCTCTGCCTGTGTCTCTGCCTCTCTCTCTGTGCATGTCTCTCATGAATAAATAAATAATATTATCACCAATCTAAAGACCTTATCCAGATTTAGTTGATTTTCCCAAGAATGTCCCTTACAGCAAAAGGGCGAAAAATTATATTATTTTGTTTTATGGTCCAGGATCACTGTCTAATTTAAATCACTGTCATGTCTTTAAATTTGGAACAGTTTCTCCATTCTTTGTCTTTTATGACCTTAATATTTTTGAAGAGTCCAAATCAATTATTTTGTAGAATGTCCC
The DNA here is from genome assembly GCF_048164855.1 of Canis lupus baileyi. NCBI lineage: Eukaryota > Metazoa > Chordata > Mammalia > Carnivora > Canidae > Canis > Canis lupus. The sequence continues at coordinate 61,162,108 of NC_132844.1, read as the reverse complement.
TCAATTCAGGTTTCTCTGCTGTTTCCTCATGATTAGATTCAGGTAATACATTTTTGGTAGGATTGCCACAGAAGTGATATGTCCTCACAATATGGACTTGTCTCATTACTGGTGGTATAAGCTTTGAACACTTACTTAAGATAGTGTCTGATGCTTCTTACTAAGTTTCTTCTAGAGGATGCTTTGACACTGTGTAGGTTGCTCATCAAACTTGCACATACTACCTTAAGCTTCCATTGATAATCCCTAACTGAATCCATCATTACGAGATCAACTATTACTATGATATGGCCACCAAATAGAGATTTGCTAACTCCATCATTTGTTCTACATTAATTGTTAGCATTCTGCTCTAAAAAAGCTTTTCCTTTTCCCCTTTTACTTATGTGTTTGCCTTTTATCAGTATGGATTCACAAATTCTTTTTTTTAAGATTTTATTTATTTATTTGAGAGAGAGAGTACAAGCGGGGGTGGGGGCAGAGGAAGAAGAAAAAGCAGACTTCCTACTGAGCAGGGAGCCTGATGCAGTGGTCGATCCCAGGACCCTGGGATCATGACCTGAGCCAAAGGCAGACACTTAACCGACTGAGCCACCCAGGCACCCCTCATAAATTCTTATTTATTCAGTGAGTTATAAATTGTTGCAGTCCCTTATTTTTGATGCTCAACTTAGTCTGATGGCCATTGGGCATCTAATGGCCACTGGTCCTTCTGACATAATTCCATCATGCCTTTGAGCTTTTTTTTTTTTTTTTTTTAGGTTTTATTCATTCATTTGAGAGAGAGAGAGAGAGAGCACAAGCAGGGGAGGGGCAGAGGGAGAGGGAGAAGCAGACTTCCCACTGAGCAGGAAGCTGGACCCAAGGCTCGATCCTGGGACTCCAGGATCATGACCTGAGCCAAAGGCAGATGCTTAACCCACTGAGCCACCCAGGCACCTGAGGACTTTTCTTTCATTTCTGGCAAAACAAGATGTTCTGTGTTCATCTTTTACTTTCCTGCCTCTGCCCTGGAATCAACCATTTCTTTTTTTTTTTTTTTTTTAAGATTTTATTTATTTATTCATGAAAGACACAGAGAGAATGAGGCAGAGACACAGGCAGAGGGAGAAGTAGGCTTCATGCAGGAAGTCCGACATGGGACTCGTTCCCAGGTCTCTAGGATCACAGCCTGGACTGAAGGCGGCACTAAACCGCTGAGCCACCTGGGCTGCCCAAGAATCAACCATTTCTTTAAAGAGCCTCATTCCTTCTAGTGGAGCTCATTATTTAGAAACCAAGGTCTGAGCACTACATGTTCATTGTGACTGACCTAGGACTTATATATATTTACACACACCCAACATCTGTAGCTATTTATATATCAATCCGTATTAAAAACAGTGACTTCAGGGTTGCCTGGGTGGCTCAGTCAGTTAAGCATCCTGTTCTTGATTTTGGCTCAGTTCATGATCTCAGAGATCCGTGCTGAGCATGGAGTTTGCTTAAATTCTCTCTCTCTCTCTCCCTCTGCCCCCGCACCCGCCCAATAAATAAATAAATACAGGGATGCCAGGGTGGCTCAGTGGTTGAGCATCTGCCTTTGGCTCAGGGCATGATCCTGGGATCTGGGACCAGGTCCCACATCGGGCTCCTCCTGGGGAGCTTGCTTCTCTGTCTGCCTGTGTCTCTGCCTCTCTCCCTCTGTCTCTCATGAATGAATAAGTAAAATCTTTTTAAAAATAAATAAATAAATAGGGGATCCCTGGGTGGCTCAGCAGTTTAACGCCTGCTTTCAGCCCAGGGCATGATCCTAGGGTCCTGGGATCGAGTCCCACATTGGGCTCCCTGCATGGAGCCTGCTTTTCCCTCTGCCTGTCTCTCTGCCCCTCTCTGTGTGTGTCTCTCATGAATAAATAAATAAAATCTTTAAAATAAATGAATGAATGAATGAATGAATACAATGAGTTCATATTGATACTTCAGATTCCAGTCCAGACCACTAGGTTCACTATTCAAGTCTCTTTCTTTTCCATTTCCAAACATCTTCCATATTTCCTTTTTTCCTTTTTTCTAACAGTGAGAAAGGCAGTTCCACAAGACATTTACTTACTTGCTCGATCCTAAAATACACAAAAAATAGTTTTAGAATTGCTAATCCATACCACCATGAAAAACAAACCTACTAATAAGACATCAGCATTGGTTTACGGTTGTTGTTAGCCTACAGGTATATAGTGAAAATACTGTGTTTGTGGGGCGCCTGGGTGTCAGTTGGTTAAGCATTCAACTCTTGGTTTCTGCTCAGGTTGTGATCTCAGGGTCAGGAGATCAAGCCCCACATTGGGCTCTGTGTTTAGCAGAGAGTCTGCTTAAGAGTCTTCTTCCTCTCCCTCAGACCCTCACTCCAGCCTAGATGCACACTTGCTCTCTCTTTAAAATAAATAAATAAATCTTTCAAAATACTGCATTTAACAGTTACTTGGCTGAGTACTCCCCCCCCTCCTCCTTGGTGTAGTTATGCTATTCATTTGAAATACAGTTCTGCTTATTTGTCTCTGTTCATATTCATTGTAGGAGCCTTTCCCCACTATCCTTGTTGATTTTACCTATTTAATTTCTTTTGAATGTGTGTCCCATCAGCATGATTTCAAGTCAGGGCTCTGTAGAAAGTGTACTTGGAGACCTCACTCCACCCTTCTCTCACCCTTCCTCCATCCTTTCCTACCAGTTCTCAGCCACCACTGTAGTCACCAATCTCATTCGTCTCTAGTTGATTTATCCTATGTTTATTTTCACACAAGTGGGCAGATACAGGTATGTTTTCTTATTTCCCTTCCTTTCTTATTCAAAGTATAGGGTGCTGTAAATACTCTTCTGCACTTTGGTGGCTAAAAAGTTTTCTTTTTCTTTTTTTAATTTGATTCATTTATTCATGAGAGACAGAGAGACAGAGAGAGAGAGAGAGAGAGAGAGGCAGAGACACAGGCAGAAGGCAGGCCCCATGCAAGGAGCCCGACATGGGATTCGATCCCAGGACTCCAGGATCACACCCTGGTCGAAGGCAGGCGCCAAACTGCTGAGCCACCCAGGGATCCCCTAAAAAGTTTTCTAAAAACACAAATGTCTAATAATAAAATGATTGGCTGTGATGAATGCTATGTACCTATTTAAAATATTTTTAAAGGATGCCTGTCTGTCTTAATGGAGTGTGTGACTCTTATCTTGGGGTTGTAGGTTCAATCCTTAGGGTGGGCATAGAGATTACTTTTAAAAATATAAAATCTTGGAGCATTAAGTAGCTCAGATGGTTAAGCTCCAACTCAATCTGTTTAGGTCTTAATCTCAGGGTTGTGAATTCAAGCCCCACTTTGGGCTCCACAAAGGGCATGGAGCCTACTTTAAAAAAATAAATAAAACAAAATCTTTTTATATAAAAGTAAATAAATAAATAAAATGTTTTCAAAAAAGAACTTGGTCAGTTGAGCCTTCAACTCTTGGTTTTGGCTCGGGTAGTGACCTCAGGGTCATGAGATTGAGCCCTATGCTGGGTTCTGCATTCAGTGTATAGTCCGCTTGAGATTTTCTCTTCCTCTCCCTGCCTCTCTTGCTTGTACTCTCTCTCTAAAATAAATAAATAAATCTTTAAAAAACAACAAAGAAACAAACCTAAAGATTTGGGGCATGGCTTACAAAATTATTTTAAGTATATGTTTAAATTTGAAATATTTAAAATGTGCTTTTAAATGTATAATAAAGAAGGGTGCTTGGCTGGCTCAGTCAGTAGAGCATACACTCTTGATCTCAGGGTCATGGTTTCAATCATAGAGCTTACTTAAAAAATAAATGTAGGGGCAGCCCCAGTGGCGCAGCGGTTTAGTGCCACCTGCAGCCCGGGGCGTGATCCTGGAGACCCTGGATCGAGTCCCACATCAGGCTCTCTGCATGGAGCCTGCTTCTCCCTCTGCCTGCATCTCTGCCTCTCTCTCTTGCTGTGTGTCTCTATGAATAAATAAATAAAATCTTTAAAAAAATAAAAATAAAAAAAATAAATGTAGGGGGTTCCACCTGGGTGGTTGAGCATCTGCCTTTGGCTCAGGTCGTGATCCTGGGGTCTTGGGATTGAGTCCCGCATCGGGCTCCTTGCGGGAAGCCTACTTCTCTCTCTCTCTCTCTGTCTCTCTGTCTATGTCTCTGCCTCTCTCTCTGTGTCTCTCATGAATAAATAAATAAAATATTGAATGAATGAATGAATGTATTTATGTAAGTAGGGGTGCCTGGGTAGTTTAGTCAACTGACTCTTGGTCTCAGTTCAGGTCTTGATCTTGGTCTAGAGTTCAAGCCCTGCATTCTGGAGCCTACATATTAAAAAATGTATTTTTATTTTTTTTAATATTTTATTTATTTACTCACAAACAGAGAGAGAGAGAGAGGCAGAGACACAGACAGAGGGAGAAGCCCGCTCCATGCAGGGAGCCCGATGCGGGACTCGATCCCGGGTCTCCAGGATCACACCCCAGGCTGCAGGCGGCGCCAAACTGCTGCGCCACCAGGGCTGCCCTAAAAAAATGTATTTTTAATAAATAATTTGTTTTCACTTTTAGAAAAATAATGAGGAGAGACAGTATGTTGAATTAAAAACAGAAAACCTTCTTGCTTACAAAACATCCAGAAATTTCATTAGAAAGAAATGCAATATAACATTAACACCAGTTTTCTGGATAGTAGAATTACATATTATTTTCTTCTAGTTTTACAAACTTGCCCCACATAAAAGACATGATACCTTGACAGCATTTATCAAAATATACTTAATGTATTTTTTAAAAAATAAGTAAAACATGCATTTGGTAAAAACTTAAAGCAGGGTGCACTTGGGTAGTTCAGTTGGTTGGGTATCTGCCTTCAGCTTCGGTCATGATCTCGGGGTCCTGGGATCAAGCCCCTCATCAGGCTCCCTGTTTAGCGGGGAGCCTGCTTCTCCCTCTTGCTCTCCATCTTCTCTCTCTCAAATAAATAAATAAAATCTTAAAAAAAAAAAAAGTTAAAACAGTTCCAAAGTTGTTTAGAGTGAAAAGTAAGTCTTCCTGCCAGTCCCCTTGTTTCCCTCCCAGAGGATGCCATCATTTCTAGATTATTTATAGTCTTCCAGAGATGCCCTCTGCATATACAGTAACAAATATCACATAGAGCTTCTTTCCTCTACAATACACCATGGATATTTTTACTGAATTATGTAAATTGAGGGTCATTTTATGTCAGTATGTATTAATCTGCTTTATGTTTGTTGTTATAATTAATTATATATAATTAGCTACAGCATGATCTCTTATTTTCTGTATATAAAATAAGTAATGACTTGATTAAGAAAAAAATCTCTGACTCCCAAAAGTTTCAATATCCAAAGGTAGTAAGAAACCTCCACTGGCAGCTTGAAAGTAATTTTTTGTGACTTTTAATGCCAAAAAGTATTGGGAACTAGGTCAGTTGTATTAAGTCAAGTGTGTTACTGCTGTAGGTTTTCTGGAACAATTAAGGTATCAGGTGTATTGGAATAAGGAGGATACAAAAAACAAAAAAAAAAACAAAAAACAACAACAACAAAAAAAGGAGGGCAGCCTTGGAGGCAGCATGAATTAGAAAAGTAATGTTGAGGGGAGGGACACCCAAGTTGGCTCAGTTGAGCATCTGACTTTGGCTCAGGTCATGATCTCAGGGTTCTGGGATCGAGCCCCGCATTGGGCCCCCTGCTCAGCAGGGTGTCTGCTTCTCCCTGTCCCTCTGCCCCTTCACCTGCTCGTGCTCGCTCTCTCGTGCTCTTTCTTTCAACTAAATAAATAAAGTATTTTTTCAGAAAAAGTAACGTTGAGGTGTTATCTAACATTCAAACCCCCAGGACATCCAGAAACACTTAGAGTGACTCTATTTTACTTTATAATTTGTGTAAATTTTCTGCACAAATCACTTTATAGAATGTTGTAATAAACAAAAACACCATTACAGGGACGTTCCATGTTTGTCTATTTGGAGAAATTCAACCCCGCGAGTTTTAATCCTATAGAGGGTTAATTCTAGAGAGGAATAAGTTTCTAAATATAAATTTTGGGGATCCCTGGGTGGCGCAGTGGTTTGGCGCCTGCCTTTGGCCTGGGGCACGATCCTGGAGACCCGGGATCGAGTCCCACATCGGGCTCCCGGTGCATGGAGCCTGCTTCTCCCTCTGCCTGTGTCTCTGCCTCTCTCTCTCTCTCTCTCTCTCTCTCTGTGTGTGACTATCATAAATAAATACAAATTTAAAAAAATAAAAATAAATATAAATTTTGGTTTTGGTATGGAAAATACAGTTTATTTGGTTCAAAATTCAAAAGGTATATATATCATAGGGAAAGGTATATATTATAGTGAAAATTTTCCTCCTTCCATCCCCCAGCCACCCAGTTCCAAAATAACCAATTTCTTATAGAGTAATGTAAGTCCCCACCCCACCTTTTGTATTGTGAAAACTTCCCAAACCCACAGAAAAATTGGAAGAGTACAGTGAACCCATTCACCTAGATTACTCATCTGTTGTTTGTTTTGCAACATTTGCTTTATCTGTGTCTGTTTCTCTCCCTTCCTCTCTCTCTCTCTCTCTACACACACACACACACACACACACACACATACTTTTCTCTGAACCATCTTGAGAGTAAGTTACAAATGTTATGACCTCTTAGCCCTAAATACGACAACCAGAGGTAAGGGCTATGGAAAAAAGGAACACTATACAATTAGAATAGGTAATAGAAAACTGTAATCAAATACAAAGTTTGGGAAGACTTCCCAGAGGAAGTGACCTCGGACCAGAAATCTAATGAGTGAACTAAATGGGTTCACCAGCTATCTCATAAGAACAAGGACCTTCTTCAATACAACCACAATATCACTATCACACTCAATAAAGTAAATATTAATACAGTAAAGTTGTATCAGATTTCTTCAGTTGACCCAATAATGTGCTTTACAATGTTTCACTCCGAAATTCAATCAAAAGAACACTGATCTAATCTATTGTCACACCTCCAGTCTGCAGCAACCCAGATCGTTTGTCTTACAGAGAAGCCTCAGTGTGTTGTCTGATTGTGTCCTCATGATCAGAGGCAAGCTAAACAGTTGTGGCAAGACACAAAATGTTGGCTGGGCCTCTTATTGGTGATTCTGGGTGTGATCACTTGGTTAAGGTGGCTTCTGCCCAGTTTCTCCCCAGGCATTCAGAAGTACCTTATTCCCTTTGTAAAGCAGAAATGGTCTCGAGGATTGTGCTTTGGGACCATGTGACTGTCCTATTTCCTCATCTCTTACCTGATGATATGAGACTCCATCAGTGAGCCTCACTGAACGCTACATTGGTGGTTGCAAAATGGTGATTTTCTAACTGTATTCTCCTATCTAGAATTTTTGGTTGGGACTTTTCCATAATGAAGAACTTTTTCTTCTTTCTCTCTCTCTCTCTCTCTCTCTCTCTCTCTCTCTCTCATAATGCTATGAACTCATAGTTTAAGGGCTTTTTTGCGATTTTTTTTTTGCATTCATTTTTAAACGTTTTATTATGGGGAATTTTAAACATAAACAGAAGTAAAGAAAATAGTGCAGTGAGTCCCCATGCACAGTCAGCTTCAGTGCTTACTGACTCATGGCTGTGCTTGTTCCATCCATCCCCAGCTAACTCTCCCTCTCCCACTGCCCAATATAATTTTGAGGCTAAGCCAGACGTGTAAGTTCATCTGTGATATTTTAGTGCCTGTCTCTAAAAGATCGTGTATTCTTTTTGCAATTAATGTTGCAATCAACTGCTTCCATTATTCTTTTTGATGCCAGAAATGTCCCAAATGTTGTTAGTGGAGGCCTGCTGAAGCTGGCTTCTACGCCTTTGACATGGCCCCATCTACCTTGAGCACTTTGTGGCCCAAGATACTGTGGGCGTGTCTTCTGATTACCTTGCCTCAGACCTAAAATCAGCCATTTCTCCAGAGAGCCCTGTGAACTTAAATCCTTCAATGCAGAGAGTAATTTACAGGATTTAAACTTTCTTGTAAATAGATTAATATTCAAATTCAATTATTAAAGGAGGTGATTTACAAGAGTTTAGCCTATTAAACAAAGGGAAGTATTTAAGTCCAAATCTCCTTAGATCACTAGAAGATTTAGTAGATCATTAATCCCTTGAGAGCAGCACCCACCATGCTTTCCATGTTGCCAGAGTGATCACAGCTGGTCTCCAGCCCTTACCTGCCCCTCCCTACTTTCCCTTCCTCCCTCTAGCTCTGCCTGACAACCTTACTCTGGAGCCATTGGATTTTCAGACACCCAGACTTCAAAATCTAGTTGATGTTTTTTCCTCTCCTTCTATACTTTTTTTAAAATTTTTATTTATTTATTCATGAGAGACAGAGAAAGAGAGAGAGAGGCAGAGACACAGGCAGAGGGAGAAGCAGGCTCCATTCAGGGAGCCCGATGTGGGACTCGATCCCGGATCTCCAGGATCAGGCTCTGGGCTGAAGGCGGCACTAAACCGTGGAGCCACCCGGGCTGCCCTCCTTCTAGACTTTTAATAGGTTACTAAATCCTACACATTCATCTTTGAATGTCTCACACCTGTTCTTTCCAATAATAGTAAAAGTAATGATCATGTTATTAATAACTGGTACAGTGCCAGGGGCTCTCTATGTTATTACTAATCCTTACCTTGGGGCTACAAGTAGTTACTGTTTCCATTTCACAGTCAAGGAGATAGAGGTTCAGAGCATGGCCAAATTGCTCGGAAAGGCGGACTTTACCTGCTAGCTGGCTCTATTGTACCCTTTCCCATTTCTCTCCTTTTCTGCATCCTTACCCTGAGCTAGACTTGAAGAGAGACTGCAACATAATGGGGAAAACAAGAGTTGGATTAGGAATCAGAGCTCTCGGGGATCCCTGAGTGGCTCAGTGGTTTAGCACCTGCCTTTGGCCCAGGGTGTGATCCTGGAGTCCCAGGATCGAGTCCCACATCGGGCTCCCTGCATGGAGCCTGCTTCTCCCTCTGCCTGTGTCTCTGCCTCTCTCTCTCTCTGTCTCTCATGAATGAATAAATAAAATCTAAAAAAGAAAGAAACAGAATCAGAGCTCTCTTGTAGGTCCTACTTTGCCAGGGACTGGTTTTATGATCCAAGTTTGTATTTTAAACTCTCTGAGCCCTAATTTTCTCTTCTCTGAAATGAGGAACCCTAGCTATCCGATTGAACCACCTGGGGAGCTTTTTAAAAATATGGGTGCCTGGGCCTCTCCTCCATAAATTCTGATTTAAATGACCTGGAGAAAGGACTCCAAGCATCAGCATTTTTCAAAAGCTCACCAAATGATTCTAAAGAGCAACCAGGATAGAGAAGCACTGGGCTAGATGATTTCCAAGGCCTATTCTGACCCGAATGCATTGACAAATGTAGCAATTATCTGGGTGATTGATTTGCCTTCAGCCTCTTCCTAAAGGCAGATTTCCACCACATTAATCTTCCTAAAACATTTGCTTGATAACCTGAACCAAGTTATCTGAGACTCCCCATCGCCACAGGAGAAAGTACAAACCCCTGGCTGGCAGTTAAGCTTCTCTAGGTGGAAACCGTCCATTTTAGCCAGGCAGACCAGCTCCTCCACACCTCCCTGGCTAGGCCAGACTCATTGTGAGCCCCACGTCTTTACTGACAGGTTTACATTAAACTTTCTTTCCTAGCAGGTAGAAGTGCTTCCTTTCCTTCAGTGTGCCACCCAAAGGTCTCCACCCAAAGCCCCTAAAAGATTGAAGCCTTGGGGCCTCTGGGTGGCTCAGTGGTTGAGCGTCTGCCTTTGGCTCAGGTCATGATCCCAGGGTCCTGGGATTGAGTCCTGCATCCGACTCCCCACATGGAGCCTGCTACTCCTGCTGCCTATGTCTCTGCCTCTCTCTCTGTGTGTCTCTCATGAATAAATAAAGAAAATCTTTAAAAAAAAAAAAAAAAAAAAAAAGAATGAATCCTTTTCCAGTCTCCCCAGATACTTTTTGTCCATAGAGACTCCTTACTAGGTACATAATCACTTCCTTCCTTCGTATCTTTTCCTTCCTTCCTTCCTTCCTTCCTTCCTTCCTTCCTTCCTTCCTTCCTTCCTTCAACAGTACTTCAGTACCTACAAGCCCGGGGCCAAGTCCCAGGGATACAACAGTCTATTGCACGGCAAGAGGCAAACAGAGAAACTGACAGCCACAGGGCACTGTTTCAGATGCCCTGGTAGAAGTAATGCAGAATGCCAGGCTCAGAAAAGAAGCCTCTGACCCAGATGGGATGGTTGGGGAAGGTTTCCTTGAGACAGTGGTTTCTTTTTCTTTTTGTTTTTAAGATTTTATTTATTTATTCATGAGAAACACAGAGGCAGAGACATAGGCAGAGGGAGAAGCAGACTCCTTGTGGAGAGCCCGACGCAGGACTCAATCCTGGGACCCTTGGATCACACAACCTGAGCCGAAGGCAGACGCTCAACCACTGAGCCACCCAGGCATCCCAAGACAGTGGTTCCTGACTGAGACTTACTAAAGGAAGGAAGAGTTACCCAAGTAGCAAGGGCCTGAGTGAAGAATTTTCCAGCAGTAGGAACGGCAGTGCAAAGCTTGGCAAGAGAAGAGACTGTGATACTAAGGGGACAGGAAAACAAGTTCAGGTGAGGTGCAGAAGATTTCGGCGGGAAAGATGAGCAAGGATCAGATCATACAGGATCTTGTATGTCATGTTAAGGAGCCAGTGTCATAATCTAAGCATGGAATGCTGAAGCCCTACACCAGCCTGGTGGCACTAGAGATTGTGAGAATGGAATGGATTTGAGACAACTAGGTTAAATAGAACTGTTGACTGATTGGCTGTAGTGGAGAAATAAGGATGATACATAGACTCTTGATAGTGATACCAGGTTCACTGAGATAGAGAACATGAGAAGAAATTGTGGTTGGAAGGGCAATCATGAGTTTAGTTTAGGATATGTTTGTCAAGTCTAACAACCCATAGGACAACCACACAGTATGATAAACAGCTATATTCACCGAAACATAGGACCAAAATGTGGACTCAAATGGTGTCTGACCAGCATATATAAATGGTAACTGAAGTGGTAGAAATGGATGGGAAATGGAGTGGGGGCAGGACCCCTGGGTGTCTCAGTGGTTGAACTTCTGCCTTCGGCTCGGCATGATCCTGGAGTCTCGGGATCAAGTCCCACATCGGGCTCCCTGCATGGAGCCTGCTTCTCCCTCTGCCTATGTCTCTGCCTCTCTCTCCCTTTCTCTGTGTGTGTCTCTCATGAATAAATAGATAAAATCTTTTTTAAAAAAGTAGCCAGAAGAGAACCCCTAAGTACCTCAATATTTAGGGAATGGACATAGAAATAAGAGTCCACAAGTGAGACTCAGAAGGTTCCAGAGAGGAACCGATGGGGTTCAGATTTTGGAAGCTAAGAAAAGAAATGTTACAGGCAGGGGGGCAGAGATTGGCAGAGTGAAGTGTCACTGAGAAGTCAGTGGAAGTAAGGATCTGGATGCTTCTGACAGATTTAGCAACAAAGAGGCAGCTGTAGACCTTGGTAAGACTTGTTTCCCTGGAGTGTTAGGTGTAGAAGCCAGACTGAAGTGTAGACCAAGGCGGGAATGGAAGGCATGGTAATGAGTACAAACAACATTCAGAAAAAGAGAGGTAATTCATAGCTACATGATTTTGGTTTTGTTTTTTTGGTTTTTTGTTTTGTTTTGTTTTGTTTTAAAAGATTTTATTTATTTATTCCCAAGAAACAGAGAGAGGAGAGGCAGAGACACAGGCAGAGGGAGAAGCAGCTCCCCCAACAGGGAGCCCTATGCAGGACCCAACCCCAGGGCCTCCAGGATCATGCCCCAAGCCAAAGGCAAATGCTCTACCTCTGAGCCACCCAGATGTCCCGGATTTTGTTTTTTTTAAAACATGGGAAAGTCTTGCACTTTTTTCAAAACTGATGAGAAGGAGATGGACATGAATTCCAGAGCACTGGTGGGATTCTCTGTAGAAAAGAGGAGGGATGCCTCTGCCATTGTAGTGAGAAAAGCAAGGAAAGATCTAATGGGGATGTGGGTAAGGTTATACCCATGGTGGTAGAGAGTTTGAATGAGTTCTTACCTGGCTTACAGATTCGAAGATAATGAAATAGCATTGAGTGGAATGCTATTCTGGGCAAAGGAGCTGACCAGGGAAAAGAAAGGATTGCTGGACAGACATGCAGGCCCAGTTGAGGTCGGAGACCAGAATTACAGTGCACTGATCAGTTGTGTGGGGGTGGGTCTGGGTGTCTTCTGAATGGCGAGCTTTCAGAGGGCAGACACTGTGTTGGTATCCTTCAGCTGCTTTCTCTGTAATTACCACAGTGCTGTGTACACAGTTGACACCCAAATGCCTCAGTCAAGGTGCTTTGTGTTGCAACCCTCACCCTAACACATTTAGCAAAAAGGGAGAATGTCTAGGAAGTATAGTGTAGCTCCTCATAAGGCCACAAATCAAGTTCTTTGCTGTTCTCTTGGCCTAGTCAGGATAGTGCGACCTTCTGTCTGTCTTCACTGTTCTTTCTCACTCTTCTCCACCAAAACAGCCACCCTAGTCCAGCTTTACATTATTATCCAAGCACTTAACAGAAACTGGCAAATGCAGTGGTTTCCAAAACTTGGTAATGCATTCGAATCAATTGGAGAGCTTTTTAAAGTTGTAAATTCCTAAGTCCCACATCAGATTTCTGAATCTTGTGGATAGAACCCAGAAACTTTGTATTTCAGAAGCTCCCTAGGTGATCTTGATGTGACTAGTTTATACCTGCATTTGAGAACCACTGCCCTTGGGTATCCACTCCCCAACACCACTCTAAATTCCCAGGCGAGGGATGCCTGGGTGGTTCAGTGGTTGAGCATCTGCATCTGCCTTTGGCCCAGGGCGTGATCCTGGGGTCCTGGGATTGAGTCCTGCATCTGGCTTCCTGCATGGAGCCTGCTTCTCCCTCTGCCTATGTCTCTGCCTCTCTCTCTGTCTGTGTCTCTCATGAATAAATAAATAAAATCTTTAAACAATAAAATAAAATAAATTCCCAAAAAATAAAATAAAATAAATTCCCAAGAGAGCCTAAATGACCCAGGAGAGTCTGAATGATGGTGCAGTAAGCCATGGCCAGAAGGGCAGGGGCATGGGTGACATGAGGAAGTAGCCATACAGGGCCTCTGCTGCTCTATACTAGGCCTTTGTTCAAATTAAGAAAAAGTGCCCCTCTAGATAGATAAACTGCTACACTGGCAGGCTTGGCACTTTTGATTGATTAATTGATTGATTGATTGGGGGGATGAGCGGCAGAGGGAGAAGGAGAGAGAGAATCTCCAGCAGACTCCCTGCTGAGCGTGAAGCCAGGTGTAGTGATCCTGTGGTCATGACCTGAGGAAAAATCAAGAGTCGGACACTTAACCGACTGAGCCCTGCAGGTGCCCCAGGCTTGGCAGTTTCAGATGGAAGAAAAAGTGCTCCTTCCCTTCCTGAAGTTTAGCTCTCTGTGGCTCTGGCAGGTCACACACATTTGTGTGTTCTCCATCCTTGCTAGCTGCAGCCCATTTCTGTGGCAGTGAGGCAGTTCCCAGAGTAGAGTGTGGCTGGGCAGACCCCAGACATCTCCCTCATTCAGTAAACTCCTGTTGTTGGATGCCGTCTTGCTGGGTTGGAATTTGTTTCTTTCAAAGAGTATCACAGTGGGGAATTGACGTATTAAATATTTTGATTTGTTGGGGTTTTTCTGTATTTTTACATGTAAAAATATAGAATCCATAGGATCTAAAAAATTAAGATGTATATTGATATTAGCAGAGTTCTTTGAGCCAAGTTCTCAATAAAATATCCTTAAATAGTCTATTTGTGAAGAAAAAAAAAATATATACATATGTATATACATATATGTGTGTGTATATATATATATATTTTTTTAAGAAAATATATTCAAAGAGCAAGTCTCCTCTAAGAGTTCAGGAAAAAACAGTAGAATGGTAAATTTTATTTCTGGAAAAGATTGTCAGCTGTGAGCAACCTGAAGTTTTGGGGAATGGGAGAAAGTTGATGGTTCCTGAAGGGGGCAGTGGTTGGACTGGGAGGGAGGGACAGACCCCATGACTCCTGCTGCAGTGGAATTCATTCACTCAATTTATTTAACAACTATTTGCTGTGTGCTCACTGTGGTGCCAGCCCTGTTCTGGTGCTGGGAATAGAGCAGTGAACCAGGCGGAGAAAAGCCCCGTCCTGAAGATAAGCGGACTGGGAGCAACCAGTGAACTTCTGGAGACAGAGCAGTCCCCAAGGCACTGGAGCTTTCCAAACATACAGAGCAGCTACATTGAGGTTATTCTACTGCAGGGGCCAGGACAGGTTCCCCTGTGGATTCTAATTCTTCCTCGCCACCTGCCCCAGCCCCTGCAGTTGCCCCACCGTGTAACAAGTGGAGTGACTATTTTCCCAAAATGCACAGATGCCAATGCTTAGACTCACACAGCTGTGCAAGGGAACCATAAAACACTCTAAAATGCGCTCAGATGAGAGGTGTCCCTTTCAGAGAATAGTCTTGTTTTTAGACACAACAGTACTTCATGCCCTCAAGTTGATGACGAATTCTCAGGTTTTAACCTAGGATTGTTCTGGGTTTTTTCCCTTTTACTCTTCTGTATTGTGAAAGAGAACACATTTAGAAAAGAAAGAGAAAGAAAGAAAGGAAAGAAAGGAAAGAAAGAAAGAAAGAAAGAAAGAAAGAAAGAAAGAAAGAAAGAAAGGAAAAAAAGAAAGAAAGAAAGAAAGAAGAAAGAAAGAAAGAAAGAAAGAAAGAAAGAAAGAGAAAGAAAGAAAAAGAAAGAAAGAAAGAGAAAGAAAGAAAGAAAGAAAGAGAAAGAAAGAAAAAGAAAGAAAGAAAGAAAGACATAAAACACTAGTGTACAGTTAGCAAAGAATTCTAAAGCAAATTCCCATCCATACAAGGACTCAAGAAATAAAATATTTTCAGGAGTCCCAGAAACTAGCCTCCTCCATTATGCCTTCCCAGCCTCAGCCTTTCTTTCTCCTGACTTTTGTAGTGATCTCTTGCTTGCTTTTCTTTTAGTTTTACTACTTACAAATGCAGGGATTTTGTTTCGTTCATCTGTTTATTAGCTATAAATCACTTTAGGTCATGTCTGGTCAATAAGGTAGGAGATCAGGCTGGATAATGCCATTTTTTTAAAAGTATGCTTTAATTTAAAGCAGTAAGGATGATATTCCTCTGTTTCATGTGAACTAGGTACATTGGAAAAAATCCCCAACTGTTGTGTACTAACAGCACTGCCATAAGGACTATGGTCGTTTGAACATTTTCACTCTTGTTCATCTATTCTTCTGTTGATCTGGTTAGTTCAGAGTCCCTCCTAGTGGATAGCCTTGCCATATTAAACCACATTTTTCCCAACTTTTATCTGTTTTGTTTTTTTCCGAGGTGGCCCTTTGTGTCCCTCCCCTGGAAATATTTGTGAGGAAGGCCTTGCTCACTGTTCGCCACAGGCCTCTCCACAATCCCAGTGCCCTCCTTGTGGACAGCTTCCTACAGTAGGAGAGTGGAGTTCCGTTCTGGCGGAAATGCTGCGTGCGAACACTGGAGAATTTTCCCCTAGTGGTTTTGTTACTAAGAATGTATTACCTGTCTGCCTAGAATGGTGTAGGTCTGATCTTCCCTGCTAATGGGAGGATGAGCAAGGTGACCATTTCCAACTTTGTAATGACCTCCTCCAGTCTTTCTTGGGTAGTGTCAAATCCTTCTCCATTTTTGTATTAGAAAAGAGAAGCCGGACGCCTGAGTGGCACAGTTAAGTGCCTGCCGTCAGCACGGGGTGTGATCCTGGGGACCCAGGATTGAGTCCTACATCAGGTTCCCTGCGTGGAGCCTGCTTCTCCCTCTGCCTATGTCTCTGCCTCTCTCTCTCTCTCTCTCTCTCTGTGTGTCTCATAAACAAATAAATCTTTAAAAATCAATCAACCAATCCATCCTCTGATGGTATACAAAATATAAAACTGGAGGAAAAACTCTGAAACCTTGCTACACTATGAAGTAGTAATGACTTAGACGGTTAAAAATTGAGAGTAATTTAAAAGCCCTTATCATCTTACTTTAAATGAATTGTAGAGAGAACAGATTTTTTTAAGCTAAAAGGAGCTTTGCCAGTCCTGAAACAACATCCAATTCATCCTCCTCATTCATAGAAAAGAAGCACACACCCATTAGGACATCAGATTAATTTTTCTTTTTTTTTTAAGTAATTTTTTTAAAGATTTTATTTATTTATTCATGAGAGACACAGAGACACAGGCAGAGGGAGAAGCAGGCTCCATGCGGGGAGCCCAATGTGAGACTCGATCCCGGGATCCCAGGACCACACCCCAGGCCAAAGGCAGGCGCCCAACCACTGAGCCACCCAGGCGTCCCCAGATTAATTTTTCTAATAATATTTTCCTTGGGCTAATATTCCGTTGAATTTACATTTCCCAGTTATACCTGATGATGACATGATGTGAACAAGAGACATACCGGTGGCAGAGGTAACACATACTCTAGATCATGTACACAGCAGTGAGTGCTGACAGTAGGTTTGGCGTTGGCACGTGGGCCCTGACCAAGTACTCAGAGTCCATGCAGACCCCACATAAGGATCTTATAGTCAGGGTCAGAATCCTTGCAAGTGTAATAGAAAATTACTGGGGAGAGAAACTGTTAGGGATAGAAATTGAGTTTCTGGTTCAGCCTTTGCATCTGAGCACCACTAACACAACAGTTCCAGGAGCAAGAAAGCAGTCTGGTCTCAACTTAGCATCTCTATGAATGACATCCAGAAAATTCAGCATGCCCCTAGATTTCTTTAAAGGGTGTTCTCTGGGGGATCCCTGGGTGGCGCAGCGGTTTAGCGCCTGCCTTTGGCCCAGGGCACGATCCTGGAGACCCGGGATCAAATCCCACGTCGGGCTCCCAGTGCATGGAGCCTGCTTCTCCCTCTGCCTATGTCTCTGCCTCTCTCTCTCTCTCTCTCTCTCTCTCTCTCTCTCTCTCTCACTGTGTGCCTATCATAAATAATAAAATAAAATAAAATAAAATAAAAGGGTGTTCTCTGTGATTCTCCAAGTGTGATAAGAGAATAAAGTAAAACTCTTGCTTTGGAATCTACCGTGAAGGTGATGCCAGGTAGGCATAACAGGCTTGATTGGTGTTTTGAGTAATCTATTAAAGCTTTTAGCCATGAAATTAACTTTTCCTCTTGGCCATATTTTTCACAGGCTCAGAAAAAAGGTTTGAATCAGACTTCCCCCATTTCTGCTTCCAAGACCACAGATGGCCTGAGACAAGCACAGATCCCTGGCCTCCTGAACACCGCACTGCCAGGTCAGGAGCCTTTGTAGTAAGCTCCCCTCAGCTGTCCCCCATCCCCCGCAAACCCAGAGGATTTCTTCTGCTGTGCCTCATCCTGCATGCAACCTTTCCCATTCCACCTCATTCCCGCTCAGACCATGCATCTTTATCCTTTCCACCCAAATAATAGACCATGTTGTGTTTGTACCTTCACTGAGTATGCTACCAAGAAAGGGGAAAAAAAAAAAAAAAGCACTTCTAGTTTAATTATGACACACTAAATTATGTGGAAAAAATGTGCTGCTTAGAAACAATAAAATCTAGTACCATATGGCACAGGTGACTTTGTAACTGTCCTCATGTTGCTTTATTTATGTATCTTTGGAATCCCTCCAAAGAGAAAAATATGTGGGCTATGGCTTCCATTTCTTCTAAAACATTGAATAGCTGCACTGCTCAATAAATACTAGAAAAGACAAAAGCAAGAACACTCCTAGTCAGCTGCCTATTTGGGCCTCCCTTCCTTAATTTGTGAGCATTTGAGAGTTTGGTAATACTCACAGATTACTGGTTGGAGGCCTATTCCTTGACGTTGGGTCATTTGAAACTGTAGCGTTGACAGCTATTATTTATTACCATTTATGTATGTATTTGTTTCTATTTACTACCTAAATAGGCTTCACTAGTCCTGACCTCTGCCTCTAGAGCTTTTGTAGATAAATGTACTTCCTGCTCCCCTTCCTCAGAGCAAGCATCCATGATAAAGAAATCCCTTTCAGAATGGTCAGTAATCCATATACATTGGACTCTATGAGTTAGATAAGGGGCTTGATTGACTGTTTCTGTTATCTTATGTGTTCATTCTAATAGGGCAGGATTCTGGAAGCAAAGTTATGCCGGTGTCCTTAGGAACCACACAACCACAGCAGGAAAAAGTAGTTGGATCATCTCCTGGCCAGCCAGCTGTGCAGGTAGAAGACAGTTTGCATAGCTGCTTCTTAATGTCGAACATAATTGAGAGAAAATATAGTTATGTCATCTTCAGCTTGGTAATTGCTGCCTGGCATTGTCTGCACACAAAAGCGTGCCCACAAGAGTGTGCTCACTAAAGACCTCCTGGCAGGCCAGGCTGTGCTTTGTTAATGTTTATGGGATTAAAGTGTCTTTTCTATTTCTCACATTACAACCGGTCATTTCCTCATGAATTAATAATATACTAGCAGCCAATAAATAGTAGGCACTCAAAAAATGTAATTTACTGTTAAATGATCACATTATTGTAGCCAAAGTTGATCTGTTCCTTCTCTTTTTTTTTTTTTTTTTGTTCCTTCTTTTAAAAAAAAAAAAAATTATTTGGGCAGCCCCAGTGGTGCAGCGGTTTAGCGCCACCTGCAGCCCGGGGTGTGATCCTGGAGACTGGGGATCGAGTCCCACCTCAGGCTCCCAGCATGGAGCCTGCTTCTCCCTCTGCCTGTGTCTCTGCCTCTCTCTCTCTCTCTCTCTCTGAATAAATAAATAAAATAATCTTTAAAAAATAAAAAATTTATTTGAGAGAGACAGCAAGACAGTGTACATATGCAAGTGGTCGGGGGGCAATGGGCACACGGCAGAGAGTAAAAATCTCAAGCAGACTCCCCACTGAGCATAGAGCCCTACATGGGGCTCGGTCTCATGATCCTGACCTTAGTGAAAATCAAGACTTGACTGCTTAACTGACTGAGCCACTGTGGAACCCCTGGATCTGTTCCTCCTAGTTATTCTGAGAGCTTTCTTTCTTTCTTTCTTTCTTTCTTTCTTTCTTTCTTTCTTTCTTTCTTTCTTTCTTTCTTTTTTTTTTTTTTTCTTAGATTTTATCTATTTAAGAGAGCAAGTGTAGGCAGGTTCAGGGGAGAGTGACAGAGGGACAAGCAGACTCCCTAACTCCTCATTGAGCATGGAGCCCAACTCAGGGCTCCATTCCAAGACCCCAAGATCATGATCTGAGCTAAGTCAGACACTCAACTCACTGAGCCCCTATACTGAGAGTTTTTTAATTTTCTGTTGTTGTAAACAGGAATGTTATGAAATAACCAGTCCCTGTGGTCTTCTAACCCAACCACTGATCTAAAGAAAGGAAAAAAAATCTTGTTTTCAGCTTACTGAGTCCTTAGTTTCTTCTCCATCAAACACTAATTAAAAGTTTAATGAAACTTGTTGGGACACCTGAGTGGCCCAGTAGATTGAGTGTCTGCCTTCAGCTCAGGTCACGATTCTGGAGGCCTGGGATTGAGCCCCACGTTGGGCTCTCTGTCTGGCAGGAAGCGTGTTTCTCCCTCTGCTTCTGCCCCTCCCCACCTCTTGCATATTCTCTCTCAAATAAATAAATAAAATATTTTTAAAAATGATATAAGAAGTGGTACTATGGCCACCTGGCTATCCCAGTCTGTAGAGCATGTGACTCTTGATCTCAGGGTCATTGGGTGCCCCACATTGGGTGTAGAGTTTACTTAAAGGGGAAAAAAAAGAAAGGAATGCCCCACTAGATCACACACCTGGACTGTAACAGCAACTGAATTTTCAAAATGTTCATGGCATTGGTACCCACAAAATATATGTCTCCAAAAATCTAACAATACGTTTAGAGAGTTGGGGATTCAGGCTTTAAATACAACTTAAGTCTTTTCAAGGAACTGATAATAGAGCTTCCTATAATCTTGACACAGTGTGACTTTGCTACATAGCTTGTTGGACTTGCTTATTTTATTTTTTAGCAGGGCACATTCGATATCCTTCGAATATGCTCTTGATAAGGAGTTGAAAATATTCACAATATAGTGACTTTTATGTATAACTGTATTCTGCATATTTTTTCTACAAAAGGGAGTAAAAAGAGGTGTGTTTTGTCTTTAGGTGGATAGTCACTCAGGAGGACAAAAGCGGCCTGCTGCAAAACAACTAACTAAAGGAGCTTTGTGAGTGACCCTTGGAAATGACTCATTTTGAACATTTCTCTCAGTCCCTAACCTTCAATAAATACACAACAGAAGTCAGCTTATAATTATATATATTTTTTAAGTATATTTTGAAAATAATTTCCTACTGTTGGTTTCTTTTAGGACCTATAAATACAGTGACCCTTGAACAACATAGATTTGAACCATGTAGGTCTGCTAATATGCAGATTTTCTCCAGTAAATACAACACAGTCCTGTAACTGTATTTCCTTTTCCTTAGGAGTTTCTTAATAACATCTTCTTTAGCTCACTCTTTTGTAAGAATACAATATATAATACATGTAATATACAAAATATCTATTAGTCAACCATAGAATCAATAAGGCTTCTGGTCAACAGGAGACTCTTAGTAAGGTTTTGGAAAAGTCAAATTATATATTGATATCTGACTATGGAGGGAGCCGGTGCCCCCACCCCCCTCATGTTGTTGAAGGGTCAACTGTGTATCAAATAATAATTTAAGTGTACTGCTAGCTCTTTTGTTCTGAAGGAGAATAGTTCTGTCTGTTTAGCATACCACATACCCTTTGATTGGCCAAAGGGTCTCTGAGGAGAAGCATGGTTTGATAAACTCCTGTGTTTGGAACAGAAATATTAGCATAAGCTTAGCTGGCCAATGGTCAGGCATTGCCAAGATCTGTGTGAGCAGCCCCCACATGAGCAGTTGGTGTGAACACTGTGTTTTTGAGGCCAGGGTCATAGTATGAGTCCCCTGTGGAGACAGTTAGACCAAACCCTACTCCCACTATGGTGTACAAAGTATAAAACTCAAGGAAAAACAGAAGTTCTACACTGTGAATAGTAGTATTCCTATAGGTCTTCTTATCTTTGCATGCAAATAATCATCACTGTTAGATTTCCTCCATGGGTCTCCACTGACATTGGGAATTTCTCTTTGAAAGCATCCTCCAGCAGTTACAGAGGGACCAAACCCATGCTGTGACACCCGATAAGAGTCAGTTCCGGTCACTAAGTGATGCGGTACAGAGGCTGCTCTCCTACCACGTGTGCCAGGGCGCCCTGCCCACGGAGGAAGACTTGAAGAAAGGTAAACAGGCTGTAACCCCAGAGTACCACTGTGACACCAGACACCATCTTATGGATGCCCCACAGAAGAGCAAGAGCCCCACGGCTCCCAGATAGTAGCCATACTAGTGTTTTAATCACACACCTAACTTGTTCCCAATTTACTCAATTTCCAGGTCCATGTTTAGGGTGGTGGCTTACTCTTCTTAATATTCTGTGAAGGGATACCTAAACATCAGTATTTTATTGACCCAATTTGGGGGCAGTGAATCCAAAGCATTATTTGGACCACTGGCTGCAGACTTGATGACTCTGAAGTCGCTACTGTACCCAGTGACTTCTTATGTTTAAGCAGAATGCATACCCTTAGCTACTACCATCAGTTTTATGAATTAGATAGATACTTTAGCCCCCAAAAGCATTCTTCAAGTGCCAAAGTAAGTCTGGGGCATTGCTGGATCTCAAGAAACTGGCAAAAATGGTAAGGATGAGGACCCCTTTGTGCCAACCTGGGACTCCGCCCATTCTGATGCCAGTCCCCACTGCTGTGCAGCCTACTTCTGCCCTCCTTCCCACCACCATTTCCAAGCCTGGATTCCATCAGTTCCCCTCCATGGCTTTAATCCCTCCTGTAGCTGCCACCCGTCTTACTTACCTGGCTGTGGTCTCCGATCTAAATGCAGATCGGTCCCGGTCAGTCCCCTGGGAGCTTCCCTGGGAGGTCCAGGGAATAGGGTCCAGATCCAGCATTACATAGGGATGTGAAGACTCAGAGTTAAAAAATGTGAAACCTTTGGAGACTGGCAGGCAAAGGACAGAGCCACAGCACCATGGCCTGCAAAATACCATGAATTAGTTTGTGTCCTTACATAAATCCGGTCTGCCCAGCCCTGGCTGTAGGACTTCACTGTTCATTTGTTTTCGTTATTCATACCATTGGAAGGGAGTGGAGGGTTGACCATCTAGACCATCTAGACTAGATCATTCTCTATTCATTAGTATTTATTCTATGTCTGTGCTATATGGCTTTCTTTTATAGGTGATGTTAAAATATTCTGGTTTTGGCCTCCTAAATAAAGTTAAAATAAGCTAGTATTGAGATGAATTGCCCGATGACCTAACAGTGAACAGTGAGGGAAAGCAATGCAGAAGCTGTTTAAATGAGGAAAGCTATCTAACCTAAGAAGAGAAAACTGTCATAGGCAAGACATGTTTGAGTAATGGAAGACTAATGCATTTCGGTCCCGAGAAAGGAAAGACCTAGTGAGTGATTTGCACTCTCTTACCATTTTCTCTCTCTCTCTCTTTTTTTAAAGTCGACAGTGAATTTGAAACAGTTGCCACTCAGCTCCTAAAAAGGACCCAAGCTATGCTTAACAAATACAGATGCCTGCTTCTAGAAGATGCCATGGTAAAATTCATGCTACCAAGCATATTTGTTTTTTAAAACCCCACAGGTCACAGCTAGTAATTCAGAGAGAAAAACCTTCAGGGAACTCCATTTTTCCAACATAATTTCAAAGGCACAGACACTGAGGATTGTAGAAAACCTTACACCTGACTGGTACTACTGACACAGCATTTGCTACACTTTACATGAGCAATCACACCTAAGGAGTGCTCTGGTTTTCTTGGTTCTAAATGAGGAAACTAGGGCCTTGGTTAAGTAATTTGCCTAACGTCCTACAGCTAATCAGTTTGCAGAGCAATTAACAGAGCTAGGGGACAGACCAGGACCATCTGAGACCTCCACCCCCTGTCCGCACTCTGATGCTGTCAGCTGCCTCACCAGCCCAGAGATGCGGGGGAAATTGTTCAGAGTAACATCTGAAAAGACTGGGTGATAACAAATGTTAAAATTTGCTTTATCTTGTTTTTAAGTGAGTGATCATTAACAGTCCATAAAAATTCATGCATAACTTAAAAATATACAACTTTATAGTTTTTAGTATATTCATAAGGTTGTACAACCATCGACCACTGTCTAATTCCAGAACATTTTCATCACCCCGAATAGAAACTAAAATTAGTTTTAAAGCACCAGTTAATGAGAGAAAGAAGACACCTCAGGAAATGATAGACCAAATGTATTCTGAGATTTAAGAAACAATTCTGAAATCATATAGGCTTTCCTCTATAAGTTGGCCTCTTACAAGCAGTTTCCAGTTTAAGATCAACTTGAAATATACCTTGGGAGCTTAAATAAATTACATTATACACATATACAATACGGTGTAAATATGTATGTGTGTTTGTGTTTACTTATATATTGTTTATTTTTTTATAGATGTATATATATTTATATATGTGTGTATGTATAGATATATACTCTCTTACTTGTATTCACTTAAAATTGTGCCTCTAAAGTCTGAAATAGTTGTTCTTATGTCAACAACCATTTCAGAAAAAAATGCTGAGATATCAAAAAGACTTAACTTATAGTTTTTGAGGAAAGGACCATTTATTTGGTCAAACTATATCTGTTATGAATTTCACGTTAAATAAGACTCACAAATATAATTTAAGATTCAATTATCTATAGCAAAAAATAATTTTAAGGAAAACCTTACTACACAATGAAAGCACAGTAGAATATGAAGAAAAATATCATCCTAATGAAAAGATTGCTAACATATTATTAAATAGCAGAGGGGGAAATAAAGATGAAAAACAATGTGTATAGTTACTACCATTTGCGTGCATACATAAACAGAGAGGAATGTCAGGAATGTGTGTGCATAAAATCACTCTGCAAGAGTGTATTAAACTGCTAGGTGCAGGTGCCTCTGGGGGAGGCTGAGGAAGCGAAGAAGGGAGGCTTACTTTTCACATCCTCTTTAGAAATCAATGTGAAAATCACCTTTTCCCCCAAAATACTATTTTAAAACGCATCCCTACATGACAGGGATAAATGGGACTGAATGGGACATGATTAGAACCTAGACACCAAATCTTCATGTCTGGTTGCTTTGTTTGTTTCAAAGAAGCAGTGGGATATCTGCACTTGTTAAATGGCACCTGAAATGACCAGACTCTCTCGTTTTCAGCGGATCAATCCTTCTGCTGAGATGGTGATGATCGATAGAATGTTCAACCAAGAAGAAAGAGCTTCTCTGTCCCGAGACAAGCGTCTGGCACTCGTAGACCCTGGTAAGAAACATCAGAGGAAAAGTAGAGGAGAGGTACTGCCGGGCTTCAGGGCCATGGGCCTTTGGGGAGTCTGGCTGCAAAAATTGAAGGTAAAAAATGAGTTCTGGGGAGGAAAAAAAAAAACAGAGCAAGAGCAGTGTATGACTACTCTGAGAAGGTCTATAGTCTAGAAAATCCAAACTGGAATTTGACATTCATTATGTCATTATTTTTCTCCATTATAAACGTAAAATTATCATTCTTTCTCCAGTTTTTGAGAACTAAATTAAGTCAGAAGCCTTCCCAGAAGTATTTAAGCCTGAGCAGATTCCCGAGCTGCCTTACCACATGCAAGGCTTTGTGAGGGTTCCTGCCCACAAGCTCATAATTGAGATGCTCCATTCAAGTACTTCTCTCACCCCATCAGTTCCCACTGACTGCATTGAAAGAGAGGAAGATATTCTCCTCTGGCCAAAGTTTTTCTAGTTGGACAAATTAAATTTATATGAGGGATATGAACAGGAAAAAAAGTTTTATTACACGTGTGCAGAGGTCCAGTAATGAAGTTGAGACCCAAAGGATGACTGCAGCAGGCAGTTTTTATACTTTTCAGATAAAGAGACAATCAATCGTTGAGGAATTGACAAGATAAAGAAGATGACTCTGGGAGCTTCAATTAGTAAGGAATTCTAAACAGAATTTGGGCTGGAGGAGTAAAGTAACAAAAAGTAACAAGGGTTGTTTATACTGCCTTCTGGGCCCTAACCTTCCTATTGCTGGTGATAAGAACATCTTTCTCCTTCCCTGGTACAGGGTGGGAGATTTATTCTGCTCTCAGGGGGACAGAGGAGGGTCTAAGTGTCCTTGCACAGGCTGGTTTGAGAGTTTTTTTCAGGGTGGTTTGGTTGTGGTTTGGTTTAGTGGTGGCTTGTTTTCTTTTTTTGTTTGTTTTGTTTTTATTTTTGCTTTTTGAGACAGAGAGAGAGAGAGAGAGAAAGCATGGGTGCACACAAGCTGGTGTGGGGGATAGGGCAGAGAAGAAAGAATCCTAAGCAGGCTGCACACTTAGTGCACCCCAACACACTCTGTCTTTTAAAAATGAATCCTCCTAGGATGCCTAGGTGGCTCGGTGGTTGAGCATCTGCCTTCAGCTCAAGTCATGATCCCAGGGTCTTGGGATCAAGTCCCACATCAGGCTCCCTGTGAGGAGCCTGCTTCTCCCTCTGCCTATGTGTCTGCCTCTCTGTGTGTCTCTCATGAATAAATAAGTAAAAATTCTTTTTTAAATAAATAAATAAATAAAATCTATAAATAAATAAATAAAAATGAATCCTCCTAGGATGCCTGGGTAGCTCAGATCCATCCCTCCATAGGACTCCCCCCCACTCAGCAGGGAGTCTACTTTTCCCTCTCCCTCTGTTCCTCCCCCCCATGCTCTCTCTCTCAAATAAATAAAATCTAGAAAGAAAAAAGAAAGAAAGAAAAAGAGAGAAAGAGAGAAAGAAAGAAAGAAAGAAAGAAAGAAAGAAAGAAAGAAAGAAAGAAAAGGAAAGGAAAAAGGAAAGGAAAAAGGAAAGGAAAGAAGGAAAGGAAGGAAATCCTCCTAGAGGCACCTGCGTGGCTCAGTTTGTTAAGTGTTCAGCTCATGGCTTCGGCTCAGGTCATGATCTCAGGGTCATCATATCGAGTCCCCATTTGGGCTCCGCGTTCAGCAGGGAGTCTGCTTGAAGATTCTCTCTTTGCCCCTCTCCCTACTTGTTCTCTCTCTCTTTCTATCTCTCTCAAATAAATAAATCTTTAAAAAATAAAACTAAATCCTCCTAATAAGAATCCTCCTTACTTTTTTCTTGCCTCTAAATTTTTTAAATTAAATAACATTATAACAATTTGTGGAGTATGAATTTTACCCATACTTGGCAGCATCTTATAAAAGAAAAGGGATGTGCTTTTTTGTTTTGTTTTTTAAGATTTTATTTATTTATTTGAGAAAGAGATAGAAAGAGAGAAAGAGCAGGGGAGGGGCAGAGGGAGAAGCAGACTTCCTGCTGAGCAAGGAGCCAGATGTGGGACTTGATCCTGGGACTCTGAGATCATGACCTGAACTGAAGGCAGATGCTTAACCAACTGACCCACCCAAGCGCCAAAAAGAAAAGTTTTATTTCTCCTAGTTTTCTTCCAGTTCTGGTTCCCATTTACATACTTCATTTTTTAAAATATTTTATTTATTTATTCATGAGAGACACAGAGAGAGAGGCAGAGACATAAGCTGGCTCCTCACAAGGACTCAGTCCCCAGTCTCCAGGATCACACCCTGGGCTGAAGGCAACGCTAAACCGCTTAGCCACCCAGGCTGCCCTTACATACCTCATTTGTGGATAATTCTAATCATATGCTAGATAAGATTTTGTTCCTCTAATTCTCTTCCATTTAATCATCTGAAGTTCTTAATCATTTGCTAGACTCCTCAAAATAATATATAATCAATTTTTAATGCATTAATTTGAGAATTTACCTAAACCATTCCCCTACTGTTGGACTGTTATTTTCCAGTGGCTTTATTTCCATTCCCCTAACCTCTTTCCTGATTCTTAAATATCAAGATTCTGCCTCATGTTTGGTGTGGCTCATGAAATCTCTAAAGAGAGTAAATGATCCTTACACTCAGTCTAAAGGGAGAGTCTGAAAGAACTGCTATGTAGCTAAAGGAATCCTCAAATCTTTCCTAAAAGAAAGAGAATGATGTAGGATATATTTCTGTCTCTTCTTCTTAGAACCTAAAGTCTCTTATTGCCTTTCGATGAATTGGGCTTATGGATAAACCTTCCTACTTTTCACAGCTCCTCAGATATGAGTGTCATATGGACAGGGATATGCGTCATCCCCCTGTGTATTGTGCCTCCACAGCCAGTGTTTATTGGAGTCTTCTTTTTTAGATGTCAAGGCTGTATCCCCTAATCTCATGTTTTGTGATTTGGTGAAGAAATTTACATCTTGGTTTTACAGATGTCATCAAAGCCCTTTTTCACCTCTTCTCCCCTTCTGTAACAGCAGGCTGCCTCTGTGCCCTCAACCTCCTAAGTCCTCCTAACATTTTTCTTGCCATCCTGGGCTTTTCAAGCCTGACCCAGTGCAGTGCTCAGTCACAGACCTGGTTACTCCATACACCATTGTCCTGCCAAGCAGATAGGATTTTGGATGCCTGTTGACCATTTGTTTTGTGCTCCTGGCAAAGTGCAGCTTTGTAACGCTGGTCCCCTCACATGTGTCTACAGGGACTGAAATGCCATCACCCAAAGACAAGTAATTGTGTCCACTCCCACCCCACCCTAAAGCTTCCTTCCAGGGTCCTCTGCTCCAAGGGAGAAACCAAGCTAATACTAGCATCAAATTTCTGTCTTCAGGGATGCCTGGGTGGTTCAGTGGTTAAGTGTCTGTCTTCAGCTCAGGGTGTGAACCTGGAGTCCCAGGATCAAGTCCTGCATTGGGCTCCTTGCATGGAGCCTGCTTCTCCCTCTGCCTGTGTCTCTGCCTCTCTCTCTGTCTCTCTCTGTGTGTGTGTGTGTGTGTGTGTGTGTCTCATGAGTGAATAAATAAAATCTTGAAAAAAAAAATCCTGTCTTCAGACTTTCAAAGCAGTCATTAATTAAAAAAAAAAAAGAAAGAAAGAAAGAAACTAGCTAAAGATAACACTAAGAGGGGCACCTGGCTGGCTCCATCAGTAGAGCACGGGACTCTTGATCTCAGGGTTGTGGGTTGAAGCCCCAGACTGAGTGTAGAGGTTACTTAAATAAGTAAGTAAACTTAAAGAGAGAGAGAGAGAGAGAGAGAGAACACTGAGAGATCAAGACAAAGTGGAGCTCTTTGCCCATCTGGTTTTCCCATTTGTCACCAATCAGCTACCTTTTCAAAGAGGTCTAAGCTTCTTGTCTGGAAGCCATGGCTACTCTTACAGGAAGCCACCTCGAGTGTCACGTGCTGCTGCGTGGTCCTGGACCTGCAAGACTGGCTCGCTGAGCCAGGCTGGGTTTGCACCTGACCCACTGAAGGTCTGTCGTATAGTCCTTGCTCCCTCGTTCATTCTGCATTCTTTTGTGTTCCCATTTCCAGAGGGTTTTCAGGCGGATTTCTGTTGTTCCTTCAAACTTGACAAAGCTGCTCATGAGACGCAGTTCGGCCGGAGTGACCAGCATGGCAGTAAAACAACCAGCTCTCTGCAGCTGACGGCCAAGGCCCAGGGCCGAGACCGAGCCAAAGCAGGCAAGACAGAACCGGCGAATCATGACCAGTTTCATCTAGTGCCTAATCACATCGTGGTCTCCGCAGAAGGAAACATTTCTAAAAAAACCGAATGCCTCGGCAGAGCACTGAAATTTGACAAAGTGGGCTTAGGTCAGTACCGGGGCACATCTGAAGAAAAAAGCAGCCGGAGAGAGTCCGTGAAGGCCAGCTCTCCTGGCCCCGAGGGGCCGCGGAAAGCCTCGTGCAGACCGGATCACGGTACTGAGAGCAAGCTCTCCAGCATCCTAGTAGATTCTCACTTGGAGATGACGTGTAACAATTCGTTCCAGGACAAAACCCTGAGGAATTCTCCAAAGAATGAAGTTTTACACACAGACATCATGAAAGGGTCAGGTGAGCCCCAGCCCGATCTCCAGCTCACGAAGAGTCTAGAAACAACGTTTAAGAACATCTTGGAACTTAAAAAGGCCGGGCGGCAGCCCCAGAGTGACCCCACGGTTAGCGGCTCTGTTGAGTTAGATTTCCCCAACTTTTCTCCAATGGCTTCGCAGGAAAACTGCCTGGAAAAGTTCATCCCGGACCACAGTGAAGGCATTGTAGAAACTGACTCCATTTTAGAAGCAGCTGTAAATAGTATCCTAGAGTGTTAATAGCCGCAGCCCTGCCCCGCCCACCCGAGACCCGCCCCGGACAAGTTACATTCTTTCCTGGCAAAAGCAAATGGAAGTGGTCTCCTGTCTCCAGCCTGCTTGATCTTTCATCACAGGTTGTTCTTTCTGATCTCGATCCCATTCTTTGTTTCAGAGCAATACTCGTCGTGGTTACAGGGAGATCCTTTTCGCGAAATGAATCCTTGTTAGAAAGCAGTCTGATAGGCCTGACACATTTCAAGTGTTATGAAAGTGCTTAGAGTCATCTCTGTGTTTGTTTACTTGTTTTAAGTTCAAAACAAAACAAAACAAAACAAAACACCACCATAACTCACTGAGATCACAGTACACTTGGCCCTGGGTAAAATTCTGACAATCATAAGTCATTTGAAAAGAACAGACTTATTAAAGAAAATCAAACAGGACCGGATAGAAGCTACTTTTTAAAGAATATCCCACTGCATCTCCATATTTTGCTTTTCGGGGTTGTTGTCACTGTCGCCGGAGGGCAGGCCACCTGGGTTTGCCCCCTCAGCCATCTCTGAGCCGTGAGCTGCCCACTGCTCTCCGGGGCCCCCAGCCCCACGAGGCAGCCAGTAGCACACAAGCAAGCAGGGCACTTGCAGGGCTTCCTTGTTCATCGTTCAAGTGCTTTTCTGATGCTCCTGGAGCAAAACCTCATGCTTTTCAGCCTATGAGTGTTGAGTTTCATCTAGGGAATGCTCTGTTCTTAGTTGCAACGGCATGACTTGAGATCATTTCACCAGGCTAACTAAGGAAAACGGAAACCAGTTAAGTGGCACAGTGTACAGGGGAGGCCGGGATAGAGCCTTGAAGAATATAATATGTATATATGTAAAAGCATATATATGTTAACTATTGAGAAAAAAAAAACAACCAAGCGTTTTGCATTTTCTAATTGGATAGAGTCAACATGTGCTGTATGTTTTTGTTTGTTGCTGGGTTTCCTTTCATTTATCCTCTCCGGACCCTCTCCCACAAATAGCCAAGCGTCCAAAGCACTTTTGTTTGAAAGCTGTGTTGTCATTTTTCAGTTTAAACTTTAAGGGGACTTTGGCCTTGTTTATGCTTCTTGTCTGAGAACAGTAGTCACCCCCCCACCCCCACCCCCGGCAGCAATCATTACCAAAACACAGACAAACCAAAGTTACCAGCCCCCTCACCCCCCGCCCCAACTGAAAGAAAAGATCTGAGACATGGGATTCCCACTTGAGAGCCAAAGGACATGCCTTGTCATGGTCTGTGTGTGGCCCGTGTTCATATTAGTGGACATGACTTATTGCTTTATTTATTTATATTTCTTTTCAGGGAGCTTTCCCCCATTGTCCTTCCTTGTGTTCCTGCTGAGGTCATCCCATCTCTGCTGTCCCCTTCATCCTCAGTGTCATTGTAACCAGCCCATCTCTCCCATCATCGGGAAAGCAACATGACGGTATTTCATACGTGCCCTCCCCCACGTGTGTGTGCGTCTCCCTGAGCTGTTCAGATCCAGACGTCATTCTGGCGACAGTGTGGACACACTCACTCTTTCTCCCATGTGTGCACACTCTCTCATTCGTTCTGTTGATCTCTCTGGCTTTAGAGGTGCACCTGCTGGTCTCTATTCTGACACGTCGCCAGCATCTGTTTCTGGCTGTTGCCAGAACGCAGATGACCCTCGTTGTCATCATGTTGGGCGCTTCTTTTCCAGATTGGTCTGCGATGGAAAGGAAGGCTTCTGATTATTGGAAAACACGGCAGCAGAAGACCCAGTCTCCCTGTCCCTCTCTGCCCCCACACTGCCCTCAAAGAAGCCCCTCAGTCTTCATAAAAGCAAAGTAACTTCTCCCCACCCCCACCCCCGCCCTGGCCAATAGAACTTGGAAAATCTGGGTCATTTTAAGGTTCCCATTTTTTCCTCATTTGTGCCAATGTCCAAGTTACAGATTTCCCCTTTTTCCTGTATTGTAACATATTAGAAAGATAAGTTGGTATTGCCAGTTGGAACTTTCTATTTGGGCAGCCCTGGGGTAATACCCTACCCTGAACCCATGATTTCATAGGCTCTTCTTCTCTTAGGACTCATGCTCCCTTCATTCCTAGCAAGACTTAAAGATGGTCCCTCCTAATCAAATTCTTCTCATTGTGGAACTCTTATCTGGAAGCCCTCATGTAGGCTACTCATGGGTTACATTAATTACTGCCAATCAGTGGAATTCTTAAGAGAAAAGATAAACTTCATGTACATTTGTCACCTCCCTTTCTTCCCCTATCCTGCCCTGCTAGCCCAACCGCCGCCTTTCTATATACCATCTCAAAGGGTCTCTTAAGCCCTAATGCTTGTCTAGCAAACAGAGAGCCTAATTTACCAAAATGATACTTGTAAATTTTTGTGTCCTTGTATGTAAGTCTACTTTCTATGGAGGAAAGATTCTAGATAATGACAAATGAAGATTACGAAATGTATTTTACTCCTTGATTAGGTTATGCACACATGGGTCATAACTCGCATGTCGAGCCCCCTCTGGCGAAGGGTCAGAGAGCTCCGCCTCAGACGGCCAACTTTCAGTTGTTCAGGTTCATTAGTCAAGGTTAAGTTGTAGAACTACTTGTACTCAGTAACAAAAATCATTTTCTTTTCTTTTCTTTTCTTTTCTTTTTTTTTTCTGTTGTTGTTGTGGAAAAAGTGTGCATTTGTTATTAAGCATTTGATTTTCTGTGTCCTTAAGTACTGCCTAAAGATAAAGCAAATTTTAAACTGGCAATTACGAAAAAGAACTATTTTAGCTCTGAAGAATTTAGTAGATTTTGTTAGATTAGGGAGGCCTTACAGACTGACTTGTCTTATAGAGGACGC
The DNA here is from genome assembly GCF_048164855.1 of Canis lupus baileyi. Taxonomy (NCBI): domain Eukaryota; kingdom Metazoa; phylum Chordata; class Mammalia; order Carnivora; family Canidae; genus Canis; species Canis lupus. The sequence continues at coordinate 61,129,802 of NC_132844.1, read as the reverse complement.
GTCACTCACTGTCAGTGTGGTGTGGGCTTTATTTGCTTAAATACCTTCATTTGTATAGTATGTCTCACTTGAAATTGCTTTGTATACATTTTGTAAAAATATTTATAAAATGTTTTGTAAAAAAAAGTATAACAAATTGCAGTTTATTTTGTTATGTTGGATAAATACTGTTAAAAGAAACCAGTCAGTAACTATATTGTTAATCCATGGTTAGGAAATGTTTAGTTGGAGATTACAAAATGAAACAACCATTGCAATACAGCCAAAGATTTGGGAAAATGTGCAAATGTGATTGTCTTGATTTTGCAAACAGGAGTGGCTCTTTTCCCAGAAGAAAGGGGTAAGTAAGTGTTCAGTTCTACTGAAATAGATTTACCATTCCCAGACAGGAGCCCAGCCAGTGAGGGGCTAGGATTGTAAGGGATCGGCCTTTCCAAACGGTTTCAAATTCATCAGGGTTGGTTGGTGAGAAAGTTTAGTCATGTCCATCTCTGGCCTCCATCCATACTCTTGTCACATGGGTCCTTACCTAAGGAAGGAAAAATGGGGTCATTTGAGAAGTTCCATAAATGAGCCTCAATCTACAGGAGGTTTTCTTCAATTACTATATTTATTTTGTTTCGGTTAAGGTCAAGAAGGCCGAGGGATAAGTACAGAAAACTATTTTACTCAAGACTTATCCCAGAGTTAACATGTTTCTCTTTGTATTCACACATTTGATCCATTAAGAAATACCTCTGTAACCTTATCTGTAAAATCAACCCTCTGAGGCCCTTCTGAGTTCTTGCTGTCACAAATGGGAGGGACTCTGCCCAAATTGTTAGGAGAACTACCACAGGGTGAAATGTATTTCTGGCGGGGGGGGGGGGGGGGGGGGGGAGTATGAGGCTCCTTAAACTTTTCTTTGGAGCTTAAGATTTACACTTATATTCCTTATGGTTTACCTGTGCCCCTCCCCATACACACACACTCCCTTAAAGCAGGAGCAGTTAGGAAATCAAGGTTCCATAGTAATCAATATGTAAATAGGAAGTTGTTCTTCCAGAACTAACAGCAATTACTGCTAGAATAATTACATCAGTCGATGGATCCCTTAATGTCTTTTGCAGTGTTGCCCTGATGTCAAGATTCTCTTGCTAAGGACGAGTGTGTGCCCAACGTGACATTCCCTAACCTCTTCAGGCCATTTGCAATGGGAGTGGCCCATGAATGAAGAAGGAAGGAGAGCTGACTGATTAGGATCAGTCTCTGTTCCCCTGGGGCATGCCTAGAGGAAAGACCAGGCATCTTCTCTAAGGATGATTAAAGCCCTCAGTCCTGGGGGTTGAGGGCAGTGTTCTAGAAAAGGGGCCAGGGGATCACTAGGGACAAAGAGAAGAGAAAGGAAAGAAACCACAGTCTGGGGACACTGAAACAGCATCACTCAGGCAGAGCTCTGGCTGTGCTGTCCTCCAGGAGCTAGGCCCCAGTTTCAGGCTCTGACTCGGCTTCAGCCCTTGTGTCTGTTCTCTGAGACAGAGTGAGGGCTTCTGGGCAGCCACTGGATATTTATTGAGCAATTTATGGACACTATGCTAGGATCCATGGATAATTCAGGTATGACTTCTACTCCCAAGGAGCTCAGAGTCCAGAGAGGAAACCAGCACATAAATAATTGCATTACATTTGGGAATTGCCGGGAGCTCAGGAGAGAAGAAACCAGGGCTAAAATTCATCCCGCCCTACCACTTCAGTAGAGTTACAATCTATATTCCAGTGCCCAGCTTCTCGGTCCACCCTGAGTTACATTTGAGAAAAAGGTATCATACTTTGTGCAGGAATAATGGTAAAGGCGTTTTGTAATTATGGTGTTAAATATATGGAAAATCTGGTTCACACAAATGGTAGGAACACTTTTATAGTATAAAGCAAATTCTGTAATATGGATGGCCTATGTCTGTGGTGCTGCCCATAAAAGCCCTAATCTACATTTCTTGTGGGCATGTGCTGGAGTCTGGGCTTTGAAAACACTTGCACAGACAAGAAGATCCTCAGGGGGGAAAAATCACTTCTGTGAAGGCCCAGGGAAGTAGTGCAATAGGGCGGCAGGATAGTACCTACTCTAACACATAATTAGATACCTTAGTATAAGTTGCTCTCAGCCTCACCTTCCTCGCCTATAAACTAGGAAGATTTATCTCGGGCCTCCACGCCTTCAAGTGTAAAAAGGGATGTTACTAAAGAAGTCTGGAAGGCAGAAGAAGAAGTGTTGTTACCCCTGAAATAATTCAGGGGAGGTTTGAGTTTTTCTGTTTTGCTTATGGTCACACCTGCTGCACACTGTCTGCTTCCTACTCTAGCTCTCCTGTGCCTAGCCCGGCCCCCCCAAAGGCCGCACCCTTCATAGGCTCTTTCTTTTCTCCTTTACCCTTTTGCTCCCTTCTGCTTGGCTTTCATCGGGATCAAAAGCTGTGGGCCACGTTGTCTTCCCCAACTCTGCTCATCTGGCTGCTCTCACCCTAATCTCTTTCCCACCTGCTTCCCAGGAACCCCCTGTCACTCCCTGAGGAAGCAACAAGGAAAACTTGAAACAAAACGAAGTCAGGGCAGCCTGGGTGGCTCAGCGGTTTAGCGCCGCATTCAGCCAGGATGTGATCCTGGAGACCCAGGATCCAGTCCCACATCAAGCTCCCTGCGTGGAGCCTGCTTCTCCCTCTGCCTGTGTCTCTGCCTCTCTCTCTCTCTCTCTCTCTCTCTGTCTCTCATGAATAAATAAATAAAATCTTAAAAAACAAACAAAAAAAGCGAAGTCAACTTCAAGAAGGCTCATTAACCAAGAAAGAGCTTTGGGGCCAATGTGAAATTGCAGATGGAGCCCCCCCTTTGGGGTGTGTCGGGTGTGGTGGTTTGGCCTCACTGAGAAGGCACTGCTCAATTGTCTCTTAAATGATTCCAAATAATCCCAAAGTGCAGACAATACAGAAGTAACCGGTAGAATATGCTAGGAAAGGAACCCTGGAATCAAGCCAGAGAACCACAAAATGTTCTGAAAGGACTCTTAAAAAAAAAGTCAAGTGGGGCAGCCCAGGTGGCTCAGCGGTTTAGCACCGCCTTCAGCCCAGGGTGTGATCCTGGAGACTGGGGATGGAGTCCCGTGTCAGGCTCCCTGCAGGGAGCCTGCTTCTCCTCTGCCTGTGTCTCTGCCTCTCTATCTCTGTGTCTCTCATGAATAAATAAATAAAATCTTTATAAAAAAAAAAAGTCAAGTGGTTTCTAAAATAGGCAAGTCAAAATACTAACTATAAGAACCTAATCACCTAATTACACATGTGATAAGTGAAAGATATACCATAAAATGTAAGTCTGCCTTCCTATTTCAGGCCCCACTCCCATTTCCCAAAAACAATCCCTATCATTTTCTTGTATATAATCCCCAAATTGTTACATACAAATACATCTATAGCTAAGAAACAAAAACCACAAAACAAACCAGGGACCATTCTCTGCTACCCTATTCTGTATCTTGCTTTTTCAAATGTAACCAAATATCTGGGAATATTATAGCCAGGATTCTTTGGTTGCAAGCAACAGAAACTGATCAGCTTGGTTAACCAGCATAACGTAGATTTGTTGTTGTTGTTGTTGTTGTTGTTGTTTTTAAGATTTTTTTTTTCCTGAGAGACACACAGAGAGAGGCAGAGATCTAGGCAGAGGGAGAAGCAGGTTCCCTGTGGGCAGCTGGATTTGGGACTCAATCCCAGGACCCTGGGATCATGACCTGAGCCAAAGGCAGACGCTCAACCACTGAGCCACCCAGGTGCCCCCAGCATAATGGAGTTTTATAGAAAGAATAAGAATTGAAGGGAAGATTGAAGAACCACTAGGCTTGAGAAAGACAGGAACAAGGAAACTCCAGATCTTCATAGGTGGAAATTCTTAAAAGTCTTGCCTCAAACCTCCTACATTTCTTCCATCATCACTCTGCTCAAGATTCAAAACTCGGAGGGGAGAATTTTTTTGTTTTTAAAGATTTATTTATTTATTTGAGAGAGATGGAGGGACAGACCGCTCAAGCGGGAGGAGGGGGAAAGGGTCAGCAGAAGAAGAGGGAGAGAATCTCCAGCAGACCCTACTGAGTGTGGAGCCCGAGGTGGGGCTCAATCTCACCACCCTGAGATCATGGCCTAAGCCAAAACCAAGAGTCAAATGTTTAACTCATTGAGCCATCCAGGCTCACCCCCTGCCCCTCAGAGGAGAGAAGTTTAGAATCTCATGCCCCCTCCCACTGGGGAAATGGAAGGAGTTGAAAAGATCTTCCAAAGACCCCTTCAACTTATGTATTGAGAAGACAAAAATTTAGATTTGATACCCTACTTCCCTCTGCAATTCTACACAATGAAGGAGAGAACAGTCCACAAGAGAAATAGGATACTGTCAGGAAGTGGAAATGGAGATCGGCAGGCCAAGAAATAAAAAATATCATTAAGATTTCAGGATGTGAAGACCTACCTCATTGCATATAATTACATAGTGTTCCATAATTTATTTAATCATTCCCTCATGATGGACAACTAAAGTGGTCAAGAAAAAAGAGGCCTATGGCAACAGGCTAAGAAGAATAAGATTCTTGGGGCACCTGGGTGGCACAGTCCATTAAACGCCAAACTCTTGGTTTCAGCTGAGGCCATGATCTCAGGGTAGTGAGATTGAGCCTGTGTGGGGCTCAACACTCAGCGGGGAGTCTGCTCCAGATTCTCTGCCTCTCACTCTGCTCCTCTTCCTGTCCCTCCCCTATTCTCTCTAAAATAAATGAAATCTTAAGAAGGGGGGGCAACTGGGGGGCTCAGTCAGTTGAGCATCTGACTCTTGATTTTAGCTCAGGACATGATCACAGGGATGTGGGATGGATCCCCACGTGGGGCTTCGCACTCAGCACAGAATCTGCTTGTCCTCTCCATCTGCTCCTCCCGACCCCCACCCACTTGAATGCACATGTGTGCACACCCATGCACACACATTCTCTGTCGCTAAAAAAATAAAATCTTAAAGTAAAATTCTTGAGGCTGTAGATGGCCATTTCTCATTCTCACTCACTATCCTCGTTTTGAAATAAAAAGTCTTGTGTCTTGCCTAGTGCTGGAGCATATGGACAATGCTCAGTAAACAACACGTATTCAGTTAAGTGAAGAATTTGGGGGTTGAATTTGGGGGTCTTGCTCTTTCCCTCTGTATTTTGTGGAACAATGGCTTAGGCACTGAGAAGAAGTACTCTCTTAGCACCATCTGCTGGCATTGAAAACCTTTCCTGAATCATGGCCTCCAAGTCTTTCAGCCAGTATTGTTAATTGTCCTGATATTCCTCCTCTCCTTAATACCTTTAGCACCGAAGAATTTACCTTTTATCTGTACACAGATGCAGTTACAAAAGAGTGACTTATTTTTGTTCCTTATTTACTATCTAATAAATGTTTTACACTTTAGTGATCCTTGTTTTTGCCTTTTTACAAAGTGAGACACGTGAGATGCTGAGTGAGAAGGAGCTTCACACCAGACTTTGACTCCAAAGACTGTGTTGTCCTTTGAAGTTTATTCGTCAGGTAATGAGCTCTGTGAATGGCACTATCTTTCTGGCTGGACTAGTTACATAGCACATAGCAATATGATGCTTTGAGTTTAGTTACAAAACCTCAGCAGGTGGCCACTATTGTGACAGGAGCATTAGAAGACAAAGAAGTAGGAGATAAGTTCCCTGCCTTCAGAGCACCCTACCTAATCAAGGAAGCAATAAAACAAATAGTATAGGATAAAGTCTGTGGTGATGCCTGCTAAGTGCCCAGTGCCCAAATAATGGCATTGGGATACATATACGTACACTGTGTTACATATTTGGCAATGCCTGGAGACATTGTCACATCTGGGGTGCGGATACTACTGGTATGTAGTTGGTAGAAGCCTGGGGATGCTGCTAAACATCCCACAATGCATGGGACAGCCCCCCATACTAAAGAATTATCTGGCCCAAAAAAGCCAACAGGGCTAAGACTGAGAAACCTTTGTTAGACCTTTAGCAACCACCATGAGCAAAGCAGGCATGGTCCCTGCCCTCCTAGTATCATGAGGAAATGTTTAAAATATAATAATGTGTGAGGGGCACCTGGGTAGCTCAGTGGTAGAGCATCTGCCTTTGGCTGGGGTCTTGGTACCGAGATCCTAGGATCCAGTCCTGCATCAGGCTCCACGACAGGAGCCTGCTTCTCCCTCTATGTCTCTGTGTCTCTCATGAGTAAATAAAATCTTAAAAACATATATATAATATAATAATGTATTGAAGGAATTCAGAGAAAGACACTAGAGTCTTGCTAAAGTTCAGCCCATAGACTTGAAGCATGGCATCACCGGGAAGCAGGCTAAAACTGCACAGTATCAACCCCCGGCCTCCTAGTGAATGAAAATCTGCATTCTAACGGGACCCTCAGGTGACTACGATGCATATTAATGCTGGAGACACCCTGCACTGGGGGTTTCCAGAAGACAGAACGTGGGCTATTTTTCCTTGTTTAATGAAGACCGGGAAAGAAGGAAGCAAATTCCGGGTGTTGAGAGGTATATAAAGAAGATCCCGAAACGGGCAAGGAGGAATTTCTATTCTTCAATCCAACATAGCGTTTGCCTGCTTACCGCCAGGCATCGTGCTAAGCTCTTTAAATGGAGTATTTCACAGAATCCTCGGAACGCTATTGGGTAGGTCCATCTTATGGGTGAGCAGACCAAGGTACAGAGGTTAGATAACTTGCTCCGGGACCCACTGACTGTCTACCGTGCGGAGTCGTCCACGAACACCTCCACCCACACGGACGAGCCAAAGTCACGGCCCCAGCCCTCCCCACCCAGCAAAAAGCCGATCATGCCAGCCTGTCGTCCTCTCTCTTTTTTTAAGATTTTATTTATCCATGAGAGACACACACACACACACAGAAGCAGAGACACAGGCAGCGGGAGAAGCAGGCTCCACGCAGGGAGCCCGACGCGGGACTCGATCCCCGGTCTCCAGGATCACGCCCCAGGCTGAAGGCGACGCTAAACCGCTGCGCCACCCGGGCCGCCCCAGTCCTCCTCGAACTCGCGCCGCCGACCGGAAGTCGGAGGAGCGGCGCGCCCTCCACACCGGAAGTCGCGGATGCAACTTGGGAAGCGTTTCCTTGTTTATAAGCCTTGCCACCAGTGTTCAACGAATATAGTAAACGAAGAGAGCGGCTTATGAAGATGACACGGATCCTAAAGTGCTTGGAAGCTCTGTGCAACTTCGGCCGGAATCTGTGTTAGCGGCAGCTAACGGCGCCAGCTGTCGGGGGCGGTCCTCCGAGGGCTAGAAGACCCATCTCTATGGTCAAGCAAACCGAGAGCGGTCCTCTCTCCCCCACGTGGTGGGGCTGCGCATGAGCAGTAGCCGCTGCTCGGGAAACATGGCGGAGCAAGAGTGAGTGTTCGGGCTTTGAATCTCGGTGGGGTCTTGAGCATCTGGTGCCATCCACGGTGTTTATTCCTCCGCGGCGCGAATAGAAGGGTTCTTGTGGACTGAAGGAAGGACAAGAGAAAAGACTCCAGATTTCAAAGGGTGGGATGAGGAGTAAAGCCGTAGGGTTCGGGCTGACAGTCAGACGGAGGAAGCCGCCGTCAAGCCCGAGTTACCTGGAGCGGCGGCGGCGGGCTGAAGAGTGCCGGACTTGGGTTCGCTCAGCCTGACGCAAGTACTACCCCTGCAGATGAGTCTACACCCATCCTAACCCCTCGGGGTTTCTCTAGAATCACGTAGCTGCTAGTGTCTTTAAAAGGCTGTGGCAGTAAAAGCTCCATGGAGGCCTAGGGAGGGCCAGTGGCCCCAGGGTTCGTGACCTTTCACTGCTTTAGGAACGAGGGTTCCCTCGTTAAGGGGTCCATCTTGAGGACTGAAGTCAGAAACCACAGGTTTCAGGGAAGTCTGGCTTTAGGAATTTGAAGAGAGTAAGGTTTCTCGAAGCCCAAGAGATGATTCAGAATTTCATTTATGATTTGCTTTTTAGACACTTTCGCTGATTGCGATTTTCTTATCAGGCAAAGAAAAAAGATCCCTTTGGTTCCAGAAAATCTCCTGAAAAAGAGGAAGGCTTATCAGGCCCTTAAAGCCACTCAAGCAAAGCAGGCGCTTTTGGACAAGAAGGAGGTAATGATGGGGAACCAAGAGAGGGGAATTGGAATGTGTGTTTGGTGAGTTCTGTGTAGGGTGTGTTAAACTAGATTTGGCGTCGTCGACAGTGCTGTCGCCATCAATTCTAATAGGTGTACGGTTCGTGTCTTCGTTTAACAGGTGTTTATGAAACGCTTTCTGCAGGTAAAATGCAGTAGAGTTTGGTAAGGAAAAAGTGGAGTGGAGATTGTACTATAGGTTCATACCAAGTGATTTGAAAGACCACACATGCTTGTGTACCTGGAAGAAAATAATATTATACTTAAAGGTGCCAAACAGTTTTTTGCTATTTGCTAAACGTTTTTGGAAAACAGATATTTTGAAGTCAGGAAAATGAAACAAGCTCATGCTTATTCTGTACCTCATGATGCTTAACCCAATGTTAGGTTCCATAAATATGTGTTGGTAAATGCTGGCTAACAGCATGTAAATTAACTTGTTTATTTATCAGAGGCTTTTCCTAGGAGTTTCAGAGTTTTCACACTTCCATCTTCACTTGGGTACCTCGTTTTTCCTTTAAATAGAATAGAAGGTGTTTGTTTGCTTAGGTTTGTGGGACATAATGGAAAATACATTCAATCGAGAGTGCCTGATGAATTACTATTGTAGAAGTAAAAAATAGAGGCACAAAATGGTGATGATGGTCTCCCTTCTTTGCAGCAGAATAAAGGAAAAAAGCTCAAGTTTAAGCGACTGGAGTGGTTCCTTCATGATTCCTGGCGGCAGCAGCGTGACAGGGTGCGCCTCAGACGCCTGGAAGTGAAACCTCATGGCTTAGAAGTGCCAGATAAACATTCCTTGGCCTTCATTGTACGCATCCAAAGGTGGGGAACTTGCCACATTCCCAAGGCTGAAGCAAATTGTTGGTTCAGCTTTAGACTCCTTTCTGGGGGAAGTGAGTTATAATAGGCTTTAAGCCACTCGGGCAAGTTGTGCTGGGAATTCAGGGTCAAGCACAACGTGGTTTTTGTCTTTAAGGTTTTAGGAGAGTGACCTTAGGCAAACAGACATGAAAATACACCCAGTGCTGTGAAGGTTGACTGTTGTTGGAGCAGTACTGGTTCAGGACACTCTAAAACAGGGCCTTGAAGCTGAGACCTGCAAACATGGAAGGAATTCACAAATTTCAAGGAAGGCTTTCCAGGCATAGATGCAGAAAGTCCTGAATTGAGAGAATCAAGGCTTCTTTCTAGGAACTGAACCAAGGTCAAGTAAATGGAACGTATTTAGTGCTGGGGAGAGTTCATAAAGCTTTTTTCTCACTTAATTGTACTTTACCCAGTCTACCTGCATGTACAGCTGCCTCCCTCTTTCCAGTACCCAGGCACCCAAACCAGAAAAGTGTGTGCTTTAAATATTTTTGAGTCCTAGTTATTAACCTTCCTACCATTTCTCATAATTTCTTTCCTGGACTGTCGCATTAGCTTCCTGAGTTTCCCTGCCTCTGATGTCACACTTTCAGATCTGTCTTATATGCTCTCCTCAGTGATCATAAAGAAGAAAGGTGATTGTGTTTCCTTTCCCTAAAGTCTTTGTGCTGTTACTGCCCAGGCAGCAAGTCCAGCTTCCTTTGCTTGACGTTCACAGCCCTACACACACACTCACACACCCCCAACACACACTGAATCAGGGCCTCCCTCTGTGTTCTTATAGCACCTCAGGCATTGCTCCACATCATGTGAGAATGATCTGTTTACATAGCTGCCACCTCCTGACCTGTTAGACATAGTCTGTGTCTTGCTCTCTTGATGCCCTGTAGTGGCAAACATTTTATAGTTGCTTGCTGGCCTTACGTAAACTGAATAAAGCCTGACGTCCTCTGCTGTTCATTTCAGGATTAATGGGGTGAGTTCACTGGTACAGAGGACCATTGCAAGGCTGCGCCTGAAGAAGATCTTCAGTGGTGTCTTTTTCAGAGTAACCCCCCAGACCATGAAGACACTGCGGATAGTGGAACCTTATGTGACCTGGGGGTGAGAAGATTTTTTGGGTGTGTGGATTCATATTAGATTGTATTTGAGCGTGATGAGAACACTACGATGCATGGGATACTCTTCTCTGAGGCTTGTGTTGCTGCTTCAAGAAATATTTTGTTGTGACCACAGTCACCAGAAATCAGCTGCCAGCCGTAGAACCTTGGAACGTGGGACAAGTAGAACAGGAGATAGCAGAGCTGCTGATAATGTGCCATGAGCAGTACCGTGGCAGGGCTTGTTCACTTGTAGGCTGAGGCTGAGTAAGAGTGGTAGAAAGAAATTAATTTGGGGTCTTCAAACAGCTTGGGGCAGTGTTTATGTAAGAGTAGTGTTCCTTCAAATATTAAAACCCAGCAAAGGCCTGGATTCTTTTTTTTTTTGAGATTTTACTTATTTATTTATGAGAGACAGAGAGAGAGAGAGGCAGAGACACAGGCAGAGGGAGAAGCAGGCTCCATGCAGGGAGCCTAATATGGGACTTGATCCCAGGATTCCAGGATTACGCCCTGGGTCGAAGGCAGCACTAAACTGCTGAACCACCCAGGGATCACCAAGGCCTGGATTTAATTTCAAATTCTGGCACCATCTTGAGTAAGGGTCATATAAGGTAAGAGTCCTGAACTATAAGCCAGCGCTTATTTTATTTTTACCTGGGAAAGTAAATTTTTTTTCTGTGGTGAATGTTTATATCCATAAATTTTAATTTCTAATTACCTAGTCAAGGCCACTCTGGTTTTTGACCCCCTTCTTCACTTGTGTAATTCCAAGCGTCCCAGCTGTAGTGTGATAACAGATTTCTTGGTGGGAAGAAGGGGGGGTGTGGACAAATCTCTCCTCGGCCAGGCTGCAGGACTGAGACAGGCCAGTGTCAGTTACAGTGCCAGGGGCTGATAAGGCTGTACTTCATTCTGCCTCACATAGATTTCCAAATCTGAAGTCTGTCCGGGAACTCATCTTGAAACGTGGACAAGCCAAGGTCAAGAATAAAACCATCCCTTTGACGGACAACACAGTGATTGAGGAGCATCTGGGTGAGTGTTCCACTTTACAGGTCAGTTGGGGTACAAAGCAAGGATCTCTGGTCTTCTTGGTGTGGAATTTAGGTCAAATTCTTCTTGGGGTCCCAAGAATCTACTAGAGTGCCCAGCTTTGGCACGTAAGAGCCTCATAGTATATACTGGAGAAGTGTTGAATAAAGGAATCTGTACCTTTTGTTTCTTAGGGAAGTATGGTGTTATTTGCTTGGAAGACCTCATTCATGAAATTGCCTTTCCGGGAAAGAATTTCCAGGCCATCTCTGCGTTCTTACGTCCTTTCCACCTCTCAATGGCCCGACATGCTACCAAGAACAGAGTGGGCTTCCTCAAGGAGGTGGGCTTACCTGGCTATCGAGGTGAACGCATCAATCAGCTCATTCGGCAGCTGAATTAAACCCAGGTGAGGCAGGGCTGGAAACTGCCCTTTGGCTGGCTTTGATGGGCCATGTCTGTCCAGTTAAAAAAAAAAAAGTGTTTTTGCATTTACCAGTATCTGAAAAGTAACTCTAGCAATGGGGGGAGTGAGAAGACTGGTAGCTACCAGTCTAACATGGAAATGTGCTTAGAACAGTGACTGCCTGGTCAGGACATGACACTATGTGTATCCAACAATTAAAGGCTAGAAAATGTCGAGTAGCAAAAAAAAAAATCTGTATCGCTGTGGTCATTTACCTGGAAATGGGGAGAGAATATTAAAAACCAGTTTCAAAAAGGACATGAAGATTTAAACCATCTATTTTGTTGAAAGTATCTTAACTTTTTGAAATTGCTTATTGTGATTAATCTGAGGTGCTTTCATTAAACTTATGTTAATGAAGTTGTGTTTTTCTTCCTCAGAATATCTGGAAGCACAGTGCATTGGTGGCATGTGTTTTGTCTTCTGGAATTGTTACCAGTATCTTCAAAGAAGATTATTTTCTGCTCTATCTTCAGAAACTAGAGGGAGGGTCAAGGAAAAGATGATGCTCCTGGCAGGCACTTCTGACCACAGCAGTTTCAAGGAAAAATTCCAGTGTATTTTCCACATTGCCTGCCACTGCCACCTCTCAAATCAGCAGAGGACTCATGCCATAGAAGGAGTCCTGCTGCGTCACATCTTCTGTTCTGAGGTTTAATGGTGAACGAATACCCAAACGTGAATGGAAGACGGCAGTGGACCAAGCTCAGGGACATACTTGAACCTGGGGGTTCTGGGGCCTTGTTTTGGACAGACCTTGAAATAGTTACAAAGAAGAGCACAAAAACAGTGCTCAGCTGTCTCTGCTGTGAGTCCGTGTTCTAACTTTTTGGTGACAGCTTTGTGAGTTCTCACACTTGGCTGGCCCCTGAAGTGTATTTGGTGGCATCCTTCACCTAGCCTGTCATTGGCTTGGTCCATTGCTTTAGCTCAGGATCTTAACCTGTTCTTGTGTCTATGAGAAGGGAATAGCACTTTTCCCAGGAAACCCATACACTCAGATTTTTGCTTGGAAGTTTTGTATGTTCATAGACTCTTCTTAGGGATCCATGCACCTATGTAAGGAAGTCCTGCAATACCTGGATTGGTCACCTGGGCCCTGACATTGTTAGTCTTCTCTGGTCTCATGGCCTGTGGAAGACCAAAGCTTACCAAGATAGCTTTTCCCTTTGAATCCAATTGGGTGTTTCCTAGGAACACAGTGGTAGGGCAGCCCGGGTGGCTCAGCGGTTTAGCGCTGCCTTCAGCCCAGGGCGTGATCCTGGAGACCCAGGATCAAGTCCCACATCAGGCTCCCTGCATGGAGCCTGCTTCTCCCTCTGCCTGTGTCTCTGCCTCTCTCTCTCTCTCTCATGAATAAATAAAATCTTTAAAAAAAAAAAAAGTGGTAGGGATGCCTGGATGGCTCAGCAATTGAGCTCTGCTTTCAGCTCCTGGAGTTCAGGGATCAAGTCCCACATCAGGCTCTCTGAGGGGAGCCTGCTTCTTCCTCTACCTGTGTCTCTGCCTCTCTCTGTCTCTCATGAATAAAAAAAATCTTAAAAATAAAAAGGAACACTGGTAGATTTCCTGAGCCCCATGTACCATCTACCTCTGAGAAATGCCCACCATTTGTTTCTGCTGGGCTTCAGGATGGAATTTTCTTGGTTTGGCATGGATGAAAGTAGTACTGTTAGGTCTTTTAGGCCTCAGGCAGGCTTAATTGGACCCTCTGCTTGCATAGTTTAGACTTCAACAAAAGTATTGCTGTCTACCCTGCTGGTAACAATGTAGTAGACCAACACTAGGGCTCTTGGGGTCATGAGACCTAGAAAACGGGGATCTGATCTTGCTTGTGTTGATCATCTGTGTCACTTTGTTGCTTCAGTTGCCATCTGAATAGTTGGTAAAGGTGTGCCAGCATAGGTAAGACTTGAAAACACACAACCGTTGTGTCCCCTGGTCCCTTAAAGGATCAGCTTTGCCGTACTTTTGGCTCATTCAGCCCTCAAACGTAACCGTGAGGTTGAGTTAGAAATACAACAATGCCTTAAAATGTGCCAGATTGTGAGGTAATTAATTAGGTTGGTTAGCTCAAGAGAACCTGCCAGGAATAGATGTTAGAGCTTACACTTATACTTTAAAGCATTGTGAAATCAAATTACTTTTAAATGATGTAAGGAAAAGCTATGGGAAAAGAGCATTTGTGAGTGTTGGAAGCCCAGGGTTTCTATCACAGATCTGTTTTATACTAAATAAAGGAATATTTCCATTCTTACCTGCAAAATGGGGCTAGCTAGTCTAGCATGTGTGCCTCACAGTTCAAAGGATTAAACAATATAATAGCTTTAAACTTAGAACTCTATGTAAATAAGTTATAAAAGTTAATGTACTTTTTTTTTTTTTTTTTTTTAAGATTTTATTTATTCATGAGAGAGAGAAGCAGGCTCCATGCAGGGAGCCCGACGTGGGACTCCATCCCAGGTCTCCAGGATCACACCCCAGGTGAAAGCAGCGCTAAACCACTGAGCCACCGGGGCTGCCCGTTAATGTACTTCTGTGTCATGTACTATGATACACCATTCCTTGAACAAGTTGTGGAACTATATTTCTGGGGGAAAAAAGAGTCTTATTGCGAATCCCTGGGTGGCTTAGTGGTTTGGTGCCTGTCTTCGACCCAGGGCGTGATCCTGGAGACCCCGGATCGAGTCCCACATCGGGCTCCCCTCATGGGGCCTGCTTCTTCCTCTGCCTGTGTCTCTGCCTCCCTCTCCCTCTCTCTCTCTCTCTGTCTCTCATGAATGGATAAATAAAATCTTTAAAAAAAAAAAAAGAGTCTTATTGTATAATCTGTACATAGTGTATGCTTATGTGAATGGTTCATGGCCACCAACACCCATTCCTGACACCATAAGCCATATATATGTTCTAGGTGTAGGGAAAACCAACTAATTTCAGGAAGCAAGAGTGGGGGCTGCTAGCCATGTGGGTTATTTAAAGAGACAAACTTGAGAAAGTGGTTGTAGGAGCTTTTCTTCTGTTCTAAACTTGGAGCCTGACCTTACTAATTCCCTGAACCAAAGAGTCCTAAGACTTTTTGTTGTTGTTGATTGGCTTTTTTAATGCTTTGGGATTTCATTGATATAATGTATCTTTGAAGTCCTTCTGGGGCCAAGTGTAATCATCAAACCTTTTATTAGCTGCTGATCTAGAGAATGGCTAGCTAAAATCAACACCATTTGGATCCCGAATTCGTTTCCATTACTAATAAAATTCTGTGTGCCTCTTCAGTAGCATTGTAAGAAGGAAAACACATCGGGACGCCTGGGTGGCTCAGGGCTTGAGCTTCTGCTCTTGGCTCAGGGCGTGATCCTGGGATCCAGGATAGAGTCCCCCCGCCCCCCCCACATTGGGCTTCCCGAGGGGAGCTTGCTTCTCCCTCTGCCTATGTCTCTACCTCTCTCATAAAACGAAAGAAGAAAAAAAAAGGTTCCTGAAAGGCTCGGTCAAGTATCTGACCTCTGCTGAGGTCGTGATCTCAGGTCCTGGGATAGAGCCTCCCGCCCCCTCCCCCCCCCCACCCCGGGCTCCCTGCCCATTGAGGAGTCTGCTGCTTCCTCTCCCCCTGCCCCTCCCCTGCTCGTGCTAATAAATAAAATCATTTTTTTAAAATCAAAATATCTATGCATCGGGGACAGTGAAGTATGAGATTTGTCAATTTTAAGGGCTGAAACTGGGTATTTTAAAAATTTAATGAGGATCATGCTTCAGAAATACGGATACAGACAACCCCGATTATACTCCCAGGAGGCTTAAGTCCAGCCGAGATGAGTCCGGGCGAATGCACAAAGGATGAAAAGCCGAGGCCAGTATCCGGGGTCCGAGGTAACGCAGGGCACAGCCCCGCCTTCCGGGTCCAAGAGGTAAAGGACATGGAGCCTCAGGAACCCACTGCGGGCCATCGAGAGGGCGCAATCCCGCCTCCGCCGAGCAGGACCCGTCCACGCGGCTCGTCTCCCGGGACCCGGGGTCTAGGGCGGCGATGCGGCGGCCTCGGCCGACCCCGCGGCCTCCCAGGGCTTGGGCCTCCGCGGGAGCTGCGACGCCGTGGGCTCGCCGTGGGTCGCCGCGATGTGGCGCATCTCCAGGCCAGGGAGCTCCCGGCCCTGCTGGACCAGCTGCACGAGCTGCGCCAGGCTCACGGATGCCGAGGCCGACTCCGCGGGCGCCGGGCCGCAGCCCAGGCCGCTCCGACGGCCCGACGGCTCCATGCGCCGCTGCGCCGCCTCACCCGCAGCAGCGCGAAACGCTTCCGGGGCGGTGGGTGCAACCACCATCGGAGGCAATGGGGGGGGGTTCGTGGAGCGTACCAAGCCGGCCCAGAAAGGGGGGAGCACTTGAGAGCCGCGACCAGCTCCACGCACACGGAAAACTAGCCCACACCGGAGCCTGCAACGTGGCAGTGCTTTTTTTTAAGTTTTTTTTTTTTTTTTTTTTTTTTTTTTTTAATTCAGAGAGAGAGAGAGGTAGAGACACGGGCAGAGGGAGAAGCAGGCTCCATGCAGGAAGCCCGACGACGTGGGACTCGATCCCGGGACTCCAGGATCACACCCTGAGCTGAAGGCGGCGCTGAACCGCTGAGCCACCGGGGGCTGCCCCCGTGCAGTGCTTTAGAAGGAACTCCAAGACTGGCACAGAACGGGCCACGCATGATCATGATGCTGGCAAAAAGACCCAATTTGGCACAGGGGCATAGGCTCCTCCTACAAACCTCTTTTCCTTTCTCTTCTTTTTTCTTCTTTCTTTTCTTTTCAGTAATCTCTTAGGGCTCGAATTCAGGACCCCGAGATGGAAAGTCGCGTGCCCCTCAGACTTAGCCAGCCAGGCACCCCAGTCCATACCGATTTTCACACTTGTGTGTAAGTGTGTACCTGCAGGGCACGTGTAGAGACAGACGGCCAGGGGATCATCTCCGAGCCTGGCCTGACTCCGCAGCTCCACACAGAAAATAGCTGCGGAGAGACTTCCAGTGGGAGTTAAGTGACGGCGGAGCTTCGCCACTCCCCCCTTTTCCTGCCAACAAGACTCTGTGCCTGGTATTTTCAAAGAGGATGAGAAAAGATGAAAGCAGACCAGGTGTGCTACAGTCCCTCTGGCTCTCTGGAAAGTCAGTGCCGATTATTCTCAGGTTTCTAAGTTTATTGAAAGTTGGCCGGATCTGGCAAGCACTGCCTTCTTCATCCTGTAATCAAGGTCTAATTACTTTTTTTCAGTCTAATTACTATTAACAGAACAAACGGGCACCATGTGTCTCCTGATGTGATGCACTGAGGACACAATGGACGTGGGAAGACTACATCTCTTCTGTGGTACTCCTGCCCAGAAGGTTCACTCTGAATCTCATCTGGAGGAAATGAACAGACCTTAGAGTGAGAGACATTCTACAAATGTCTTTATAAATGTCAATGTCATAAATGTCTTGGGATGCCCACAAAGACAGTTATTAAAATTCTGATCAGATGGTTGACTGTGCTGACTGCCTTCTGTGACCCCACCAGATCCTCTCTCCACCCTTATCCACTGAGTTTCCTGCACACCAATGTCTACAGACGTTGCAGTAGGCTCCCTTAACCTCTGGCTTTGCGTTTGGCTAGTGAGGGCCCCAGCAAAAGAAAGAAGGAGAAGGAGGTCAGGGTATTTATTCCTCAACTTCCCTCCCTCCAGGATTCCCATGGGCCACAGGGTCCCTCTGCCAGTCTCCAGCTTTGGGGCCCTGCATTGCTCCTTCCTCTCACCCCTTCAGGCTCATTGCCAGTTCCAGGTACTGCATTATCCCTTGAGATATCCTGTCATACTGCCACACCACTATAAATGGTCCCTTTATTAAATTCTCTTCAAATTACCCAATATATATGCATTGTCTACCTCCTGTCCACACTCACCCAAAATGGAATTGGCTCCAGGAACAGCCTCAGACAGAATACTGAGATTGGGTTGATCATAAACTCAAAGAAGACAGAGGAAGCCTCCTTGCCGAGGGAAAATGCCCCCGGGGAATCCACTGCATGCAGGTGTATCGCCAACACTCAGATTACCATTGGGGGTGGCAGGGTGAAGTGGAGAATACTGCATTGTTGAGATGGGGAGATGGCAGGCAACATGGCTGTGGCTCGTCCTCACTACGGCCTGGACTCACTTGGCTTCTGAAGGCCACAAGGGAAGGAGAACTGGACATGATCAACGTCTGACAGGAGATGTGAGTGTGTTAACAGGACACCTTGATGGCACCTGGGAGGAGTCCCTCATCTCCCACAGGCAGGGAGGGCTCCGGTGGCTGAGGACTGGCACCTTGATGTCATCCTAAGTGTTGCCAAGTTACAGTGCTACTTAAGTGTCCAGCCCTTTAGGGTAGCATGAGAGGAGGCTCACATAGGGCACTGATGGGGGAGGGGCAGGACTCTGAAATGAGAAGGAGACATTCTGGCAGACATATGGTGCTTCTGTCCCTCTGGACATCAGCTTCAGGATCTCCCCACCTCCAATCCTCCCTGGCTCTTCTCAAGCTAGATCTCAGAACAGTCTGGGCAGAGAAGCGCAGGGCCCACGCTGAGAGTACGCCCAGACAAGGGGTTATAGACCTTGCTAAACTGCCTTGGCAGGAGCCACAGCAGTATGTGTGGGAATGGGTTTTAAGGGAAATAGACCCAGGAGGGTGGAATGTAAGACTCAGTTTGGCCAAACTCAAGGCCATGGATGTTCATCTGGGATTTGGGATTTAATGTGTTTGGCTCGAGCACCTGAGAGAGGCATTAATAGTCTATGAGGTTGGTTAATTAAAGCCTGGACTTAATGGTAGCCTACAGTTAGTAAACTTGAAATGCCAGAATTTCCCTGGCATACTGTAGAGGAAGGAATCCAAAATCTCAGAAGGGTGGGAATGCTGGACTGGATTTATTGTGTGCAACCTGACTAGCCACCCCTCACATATATGTTAAGAGGGTCTGGAAAACCCTCCCTTCGCCAAAGCATTAAGAAATGCATTGGTAAGGGGCACCTGGCTGGCTCAGTCGGTAGAGCATGCAACCCTCGCTGTCAGAGTCGAGAGCTTGAGCCTCACATTGGGTGTAGGGTTTACTTAAGAAGAAGGAGAAGGAGAATAAAGATAAGAAGAAGAAGAAGAAGAAGAAGAAGAAGAAGAAGAAGAAGAAGAAGAAGAAGAAGAAGAAGAAGAAGAAGAAGAAGAAGAAGAAGGTGGAGGATGAGAAGGAGGAGGAGGGGGAGGAGGAGGGGAGGAGGAGGAGGAATGCATTGGTGAGAGCCACCTGCATCCTTGACTTGCTCTGATGGCTGTCCTCTGTAGGCTAGAGATGCTGTTGGAGGGCACTGGATTCAGTGGAAGTGGATTCTAGAATCTCAACCAGAATAATATAGTATCCTGATAGCATAAAGGCAAGGTGGTGATGCTTAACAGCCAAAGGCAAGGTAGCTATAATACCTCACAAAAAGACATGGGAAGAATGGTCACCATTGGACACAAGTAGAGTTCTGTGTGCTCTGGTCAGCCTCTTTTCCTAGGCATTTCAGACCCTGTTCAATAGACCCATGGTGGCAGGGATATAAGTTATGCTTTGGTTCAGTAACATAGTCTTCCCCTTTTTGAGGCGAATCTGGCTGTACCCAGTGCTGAGGGCCCATCTTACATCCCAATCCTGAGTCCCTGATGAGGCACCATTCTCATCCAGTTGTAGACTGATTTGACTGGGCCCTCCCAGCATGGGAGGGCTGTGCTTTATCCTCATGAGAACAGACACATATTCCAGGTATGAATTCACCCTCTCTGCCTCCACTGCTTCTGTCAGCACCACCACCTTCTCTGCCTCCAGTGATTCCATCAGCACCACCATCCTGCCAGCCTCAGGTATTCTGATGGAGAGAATACCTTACCCATCACCATGGCATTCCACATAACATCACCTCCAACCAGGGCACACATTTCATTGCCAAAGAAATGTATAAATGAGCTCACTCCCAAGGCACTCACTGGTTTACCATGTGCCAATGACCCAAAAGTGCTGGCAAGATAGGATGGTGGATTGGCCTGCTGAAAACTCATCTAGAGCATAGCTGAGAAACTTCACCCTGCCAGACTCTGGGGCCATCCTACTGGGTGCAGTGTATTCTTTAAACCATAACCACACATAATCATATACAGCCAAGAGGTGGGGACAATAGGAGGCTCTTCACTATCACACTTAAAGAATTTGTTTCAACCCATTCCAATAATGGAAATGACTCAGGGAGTTTGGTGATCCTAGTACCCAAGGGAGAAACACTTCCACCATGCAACAGTCATAGTACTGAGGACTTGGAAGCTGAGGTGGGCCCTGGCCATTTTGGTTTCTCCTGCTGATCCAGTAGGCAGAGAAAGATACCTCTGTAGTGTCTTGGTTGATTAAGCCCAATTCCTAGAGAAAATTAGGTTACCACTGCACAATAGAGATGGGGCTAGATCTGGAGCCCAGGGCATTCACTGAGGTGCTTCTTCATAATCCTCCAACCAGTAGTCCAGGTCCACAGAAAACCAGCAACCCAAGAAGTCAAGACCACCTAAGGACTCAGACCCCATAGGAATACAAGTTCGAGTAATCCACCCACCAGGTAAAGAAACCGGTGCTGGCAAAGGATGAGGAGAGTGTCTCACTGAGGGTGAAAGCAGACCTTGTAACCCCAGTTTTCTCCTGCTAACTTAAGTAAAGAGTACTGGTGATAGCTAGCATTCCAGGTTTCAACGGGAGTATGGTCAAATCGCTGTCCCCTCTCAATTATATGGTAGCTGATGAGACACGGTGTGTCCTCGGTGCTGGGGCGTGTTTTTTTTTTTTTTTAAGATTATGTGTTTATTTATTCATGAGAGACACACAGAGAGAGAGAGAGGCATAGAGACACAGGCAGAGGGAGAAGCAGGCTCCATGCAGGGAGCCCGACGTGGGACTCGATCCCGGGTCTCCAGGATCGTGCCCTCGGCTGAAGGTGGCGCTCAACCGCCGAGCCGACCCAGCGATCCCCAAGGGGCATGGATTTTTTATCTGGACAAAAGAGAAGAGGTGCTTCCCTGTGACCCTTCAGAACCCCCCCCCCCCCCCCCCCCCCCGCCGCACACACCAGCCCTGTCCCTGGGAAGCTGAACCGCATCAGGGGAGGCCCACACCCCGCGTGGAGATAGCCGAGCGGCAGCCGGGGCAGAAGATGGGAGGAGCCAAGTCCGAATTCTCCCGCGGCTCTAGCGGCTGGCTCATAGACCATGTCCCTCGACCAGGGGTCCCAGCTGTGGCCAGGCACCCCCCACCCCCCCGCACACGGCTCTCTCAGGCTCTGGGTTCCCCTAATGGCTGCCCCCTTGGCCCCTTCAGACCCAGGTGCTGGCTCCCACCGTTAGCAGCTCTGGGGTGCTCTTCCAGCTCCGGTGGTTCCCTAGACCGCACCCACGCTCTTATAGTCCTTTTATTATTAAGCTCTCTTCACATTCCCCATGTGTGTTCCTGCTGGGACCCCGGGACATACAGTGTGGATTTGAGTTAGGGTTAGTTTTGGTGGTGAGCGTCAGAAAACCCAAAATAAAACTGTTTACACAAGATAAAACTTTCTAAGTTCTTTCTCATGTACATTGCACGTGGTATTGAGCAAGCCAAAGCTTGTGCCGTGGCCCCTTGAACTTTAGATCATACTATATGTGCATCTTTTAATCCTCTTTAAATTAGCATCATAACTGAGACATCCCCCCCCCCCCATGTCCTTATAAACTCCAGAAAGAAGACATGGCTCAAGTGTCGTCTTTGTTTTTTTTCTTTTTTTCTTTTTTTAGATTTTATTTATTCAAGAGAGACACAGAGAGAGAGAGAGAGGCAGAGACACAGATAGAGGGAGAAGCAGGACTCCATCTGGACTGGGATCAAGCCCTGAGCCCAAGGCAGATGCTCAACTGCTGAGCCACCCAGGTACCCATCACGGTCATCTTCTAAATCACTTTTCCTAATGCTCACAGCAACTTCAGAAGGATGATCTCCCTCTCTCAGCACCCCAGTGTCTATCCCTGCACACACACTTCAGTCATGACGTCTATAAATGCTCCAAGTCCCTTATCTGTTTGTGAGCCTGTCTCCTTCCTTGATTGCTGGAAGCATCTCATTTTGTCTTATTATCCCCAGCTCTAATTCCTGGCATAACACAGACACCAATAAATGACAAGGATATTTTAAGGCCTGCATAATATTTCATCATATAGAGGCACCCTAGTTGATTTAGCTACTTCTTTGTTATTAAACATTAAGGTGATTTTTTTAAAAGATTTATTTACTTATTTATTCATGATAGACATAGAGAGAGAAAGAGGCAGAGACACAGGAGGAGGGAGAAACAGGCTCCATGCCGGGAGCCCGACGCGGGACTCGATCCCAGGACCCCAGGATCACGCCCTGGGCCAAAGGCAGGCGCTAAACCGCTGAGCCACCCAGGGATCCCCATTAAGGTGATTTTTATTTTAATTTTAGACAGAGAGAGAGAGTTGAGGGGAATCAGCAAAGGAAGAGCAAGAAGCAGACTCCCCACAAGGCAGCTGGATCCCAGAACCCTGAGACCATGTTTGGAGTCAAAGGCAGATGCTTAATCAACTGAGCCACCCAGGCATTCCCAGGTGATTTTTTTTTTAAGATTTTATTTATTTATTCATGGAGGGATCCCTGGGTGGCGCAGCGGTTTGGCGCCTGCCTTTGGCCCAGGGCGCGATCCTGGAGACCCAGGATCGAATCCCACATCGGGCTTCCGGTGCATGGAGCCTGCTTCTCCCTCTGTCTGTGTCTCTGCCTCTCTCTCTTTCTCTCTCTGTGACTATCATAAATAAATAAACATTAAAAAAAAAAGATTTTATTTATTTATTCATGATAGACATAGAGAGAGAGAGGCAGAGACACAGGCAGAGGGAGAAGCAGGCTCCATGCCGGGACTCGATTCCGGGACTCCAGGATCACACCCTGGGCCAAAGGAAGGCGCCAAACTGCTGAGCCACCCAGGGATCCCCTAATTTTTATTTTGTATTATAACCATCATGGTAGGATTTTTATCTGATCAGTGAAATAAGTACCCCTGTCAGTAGTAAGTGGAAGAGACTTCTACGTGCTCTTTCAGCACGCACACATACTGATCTCTGCCTCTCTGGTTGCAATCTTCTAATTACAATCAGACTACATTTCCTTAATTTTCTTTTTCCACATCCTATGTGGCTCATGTCAGTGTAGAAGGGCCCTTGATTTTCTTTTTAAAGATTTTATTTATTCATGAGAGGCAGAGAGAGAGAGAGAGAGAGGCAGAGACACAGGCAGAGGGAGAAGCAGGCTCCATGCAGGGAGCCCGACGTGGGACTCGATCCCCGGTCTCCAGGATCATGCCTGGACTGAAGGCGGCGCTAACCGCTGCACCACCCCCCGGGGCCCTTGATTTTCTATCTGCGCATATGACCAAAAAAGGGGGAGACAGGGATAATCTGCCGCGTGCAGGCACTCAGATGGGTACTCCTAGAGGCCAACCTTGTAAAAAGACACCTGGAGAGAGACCCGTTAACACATCCTGTAGTGAACTCCCAGCCACACTGCTTGCTGCGAGGGAAACTTCAGCCATGGAACTTCGTTTTTCTGAGTCTCAGTTTCCCCAACTGTAAACAGGGAAATGAACACCCAATAGGGTGGTTGTGAGGATCCAAAGAGAGGTCTGTAAACAGTCCTTGGCTCTTTGCAGCGGGTCAGCAAATGGCAGGTTTAATCGCAAGTGAGGAGCTCAGAGAAGGATTTCAGCTCTGACATTCCGGGCCGGCGAGTCAGGCCATCCTCACCGCGCTGGGCAAGGGCGTCTTTAGGATCAGCAAGACTGGCCTCCGAGGGAGATTCCTGGGGTTCCCGGAAGCAGAGACGGGCCACAGAAAGCCTGCAAGCCGGCCGGGGCCGGGAGCTGGGGGTGGGCCAGCGACGGGAGCTGGTCGCAGCCGCAGCCGCAGCCGCAGCGGGGAGGGGAGGAGGCTGGCCCAGGCCTCTGCTTCCACCACATCCCTGCGAAGGTCTCAAAGCCCCAAGGAGGCCAGAGGGCTCCTTCCCCGTGTCATGTGGTGACGGAGCCCGGGCCAGCTCCTTCCCAGGCTGGAGGGCGGGAGAGTCGTTAGGGACACCTGCCTCCCCCGCCCCCACCCGGCGGGACCCAGCGCACCTGCGCGCGGGCTGCGCCTGGGAACACGTGGCGCCGCGGGCCTCCAGGCCCGGGGGAGGCGGTGCGAGCGCGAGCGCGGCCGCAGGGGCCCTGCCCACGTCCGAGGGTGCGAACCACTGTTAAAGCAGCCCCCCGACGGAAGTGGGCTGAGGCTGGCACCAGCACAAAGAAGGTGGGGAGCCAGCAAGAAGTAAACCCGCCAACATAAAAGATGCTGACATAGAGAAGGTTTCACAAATAATAGTGACAGGAAGGATTATTCAGTTAATAATCCTGGGATAATCGATGAGCTCATTGGGGGAAAATTTGAATTTAGATGCGTATCTTCTATCACACACCAAAAGTAATCCCATAGAGTTAAGTGGTGGTGGGGTTGTGGGGATTAAACTCCACACCACAGAAAGAGTAGAATGTATGGGTTGTCTAGAGGGGCGGGGGTGGGACTTTCTAGACTTTTTTTTTTTTTTAAGTTTTATTTATTTATTCATGAGAGACACCGAGAGAGGCAGAGACACAGGCAGAGGGGGAAGCGGGCTCCCTGCAGGCGCCCGATGTGGGACTCGTGGGGGATCCCAGAATCCCGCTCTAAGCCAAAGGCAGAGGCTCAACCGCTAAGCCACCCAGGAGTCCCCAGACTTAAAAGGGATGAGGTAATTCCCATTAGGAAAGATGGATGTGAGACCCCTGGGTGACTCAGTGGTTGAACGTCTGCCTTTGGCTCAGGTCGTGAACGCAGCGTCCTGGGATCAAGTCCCACATCAGGCTTCTCCTAAGAAGACTGTGTCTTCTGTCTCTATGTCTCCCATGAATAAATAAATAAAATCTTTTAAAAATACATAAATAAATAAATTAGCATAACAGATGTATTATCAGGGAACCTTAGATGCTCAGTGATGTGAGCTGACAGCCAAGAAAGAATTCTTGAGAATTGTGGTACAATTCTCACCACAATTCACCACAATTTGTGGTGATGTCTTTGGTGCAAAAAGGTGGTTTAATTAAAGCACAGGGACAGGACCTTGGGCAGAAGGAGCTGCACCCGGGTCATGAAGAGTGGCCCATTATATACTTTCAAGTTGGGAGGGGGTTAGGGAGAGCGAATCTCTAAGGAATTTTGGAAGCAAGGTTTCCAGGACCTTGAGGGGGCTAGTTGTTGTTAGGAAAAGGTCATTTATTACCATCTAATAAAATCTGTCCTGAGACCCTTCAGATGTATATCGGTGGGACGTTTGCTTGAGGGATAATTGCCACCATGTATCTTGGGGTGGTTAGAGATAAAGGAAATTTCTAAAGGAATTTTTATATCTTAAAGTAGGCTTATAGAATCCTGGGGCGGGGGTGGGGTGGGTCAGTTTGGGCTAGGATTGCTTTTGCCCTTAGCAAAGTGTCAATATCGATATAAAGGCAGTTGAGCACCTATAGGAATGTCACTCTGCCTGTTTCCAGGACTTGTCAATAGGCTATAGATAGTAAGGAAACTTAATAATTTTTCTTATGTCTTTGTTTCCCACATCACTCAACACCACCAATCATTAGGGAAATGAAGATCGAAACCACAATAACACTTCACACTCACTGGGATGGCCACTATTAAAAAAAAAAAATCACAAGTGTTGGCAAGGATATGGAGAAACTGGAACACTTGTACACT
Organism: Canis lupus baileyi; assembly: GCF_048164855.1. Lineage (NCBI taxonomy): Eukaryota > Metazoa > Chordata > Mammalia > Carnivora > Canidae > Canis > Canis lupus. Next base: position 61,104,250 of record NC_132844.1, on the reverse strand, counting down.
GTTGTAGGAATAGAAAGTGGTCCAGATGCTCTGTAAAACAGTTTGACAGTTCCTCAAAAAATTAAAAACAGGGGTGCCTGAGTGCCTCAATTGGTTAGGCATCTGCCTTCAGCTCAGGTCATGATCCCAGGGCCCTGGGATCAAGCCCCACATCAGGCTCCTGACTCTGCAGAGAGGCTGTTTCTCTCACTCCCCCATGCTTATGCTCTCTCTCTCTCTCCTATCTCTCTCTCTAAAATAAATAAATAAAATCTTTTTTAAAAAATTAAAAACATGAAAAAAACTTGAAAAAAAAATAAAAACAGAGATGCCTGGGTGGCTCAGCAGTTAAGCATCTGCCTTCAGCTCAAGGCATGATGAAGACTGGGTCCAGGGATGGAGTCCCCCATCTGGCTCCCTGTGAAGAGCCTACTTCTCCCTCTGCCTGTGTCTCTCTCTGCTTCTCTCTGTGTGTCTCTCACGAATAAATAGATTAAATCTTTTTAAAAAATTGAAAACAGTTACCATATGATCTAGCAATTCTACTTCTGGATACATATACAAAAATAATTGAAGCAGGGTCTTGAAGAAATATTTATACACCCATGTTCATAACAGCCTTATCGATAATACTAAAACATGGAAGCAACCATTGAGAAATGTCCATTGAGAGATACTGGATAAGAAGCAAAATGAGGGATCCCTGGGTGGCGCAGCGGTTTGGCGCCTGCCTTTGGCCCAGGGCACGATCCTGGAGACCCGGGATCGAATCCCACGTCGGGCTCCCTGCATGGAGCCTGCTTCTCCCTCTGCCTGTGTCTCTGCCTCTCTGTCTCTCTCTCTCTGTGTGACTATCATGAATAAATAAATAAAATCTTTAAAAAAAAAAAAAAAAAAAGAAGCAAAATGAGGGGTCTCTTTTCCTCCCCAGCTGCTTGAGGCTCGGCTGCCATCATGAATGACACAGTAACTATCCACCAGGAAGTTCGTGACCAACTGACTACTTCAGTGGAAACAGATGGTCATTGATGTTCTTCACCCTGGGAAGGCAACAGTACCTAAGACAGAAATTCAGGAAAAACTAGCCAAAATGTACAAGACCACACCAGATGTCATATTTGTATTTAGATTCAGAACCCATTTTGGTGGTGGCAAGACAACTGGCTTTGGCATGATTTATGATTCCTTGGATTACACAAAGAAAAATGAACCCAAACATAGACTTGCAAGACACGGCCTATATGAGAAAAAAAAAAATGTCAGGAAAACAGCACAAGGAATGCAAAAACAGAATGAAGAAAGTCAGGGGGACTGCAAAAGCCAATATTGGTGCTGGCAAAAAAGTGAGCTGGAGATTGGACAACAGAAGGAGTAAAGATTCTGCAGTGGCTTTATCTGTGGTGATTATGCAAGATTTTTCATGAGAGGATTAATAAACTAAGAATGTTAAAAAAAAAAGTAAAATGTAGTATATACATACAATGGAATATTCAACTCTAAAAAGGATAGAAATTCTAACACTTACCACAACATAATTGATGACATTATGCTAAGTGAAATAAACTAGGCACAAAAAGACAAATTCTGTATGTTTCTCTCATAAAGACAGCAAACAGAATGGTGGTTGCCACAGGCTGGGGGGTGGAGACAGAATGGAGAGTTAGTGTCTAATGGGGACAGAGTTTCAGTTTTGCAAGATGAAAATAATTCTAGAGATGGATGGTGGTGATGTTCACACAACAATGTGAATGTACTTACTACCACCAAGCTGTACACTTAAAAATGGTTCGGATGGTAAAGTTTATATTAAGTGTACTTAAACACAAATGAAAAAAAAAGGTGGGGGGCACCTGATGGCTCAGTCAGTTAAGAATCTGCCTTTGGCTTGGTTATGATCCTGAGATGCTGGGATGGAGCTCCACATCGGGCTCCCTGACCCAAGGGGTACCTGTTTCTCTCTCTCCCTCTGTCCCTCCACTCTGCTCTTGCTCTCTCTCAAATTAAAAAAAAAACAACAACAAAAAAAAACACCTTAATATTTGGTCTGCTTTCAGGCACCGGGGTGGCTCTCCCTCTTGCCCTACATGTGCACTCTCTATGTCAAATAAATAAAATCATTTTTTAAATATTTAATTATTTATTTATTCATGAGAGACACAAAGAGAGAGAGAGGCAGAGATACCGACAGAGGGAGAAGCAGGGCCCCCGCAGGGATCTCGATGTGGGACTTGATCGTGGGACTTGATCCCAGATCCCAGGATCATGCCCCGAGCTGAAGGCAGATGCTCAACCGCTGAGCCACCCAGGCATCTCAAATAAAATCATTTTTAAAACAAGATTTGGGGGCAGCCCTGGTGGCTTAGCGGTTTAGTGACGCCTTCAGCCCAGGGCCTGATCCTGGAGACCCGGGATCAAGTCCCACATTGGGGTCCCTGCATGGAGCCTGCTTCCCCCTCTGCCTGTGTCTCTGCCTCTCTCTCTATGTCTCTCATGAATAAATAAATAAAGTCTTTAAAAAAAACAAAACAAGATTTTATCCTGTTTATTTGAACTCTGTTGTATGTAACAGAATATACATATATATACATGTATATTCATATATATATATAGAGAAAAAGAACATTGACTTACTTCTTATGTAAAAGATTGGCACTAAGCCTCTCACGGATTATCTTGTCTAAATATCGCAGGATTCCTTTTTTTTTTTAATTTATGATAGTCACAGAGAGAGAGAGAGAGAGGCAGAGACACAGGCAGAGGGAGAAGCAGACTCCATGCACCGGGAACCCGATGTGGGACTCAATCCCAGATCTCCAGGATCGCGCCCTGGGCCAAAGGCAGGCGCCAAACCGCTGCACCACCCAGGGATTCCCCCACACAGGATTCCTTTGAAGTATTATTACTCCCATTGTACAGAGGAGGAAAGTCAGGATTAGGGAAGTAAATGATTTGGGAGAAAATCACACAACTACTGAGTGATGAATGGAAAGCCAGGTGTTCTGGCTTTACAGTCCCCACTCTGAACCAAACTGTCCTATATCCCATGTCATTAAACATTCTCTGAAAACATGATTTTAAAGATTTTATTTATTTGAGAGAGAAAACGAGAGACAGAGCAAGAGCAGAGGGAGAGGGAGCGAGAGGGGCAGAGCTAGAGGGAGAAGCAGGCTCCCCCCTGAGCAGGGAGCCCAAAGGGCTCCATCCCAGGACCCCATGATCATGACCTGAGCCAAAGGCAGGTGCTTAACTTGCCTAAGCCACCCAGGCGCCCCTGAAAACATGATTTTAAAAGGTGCTTCATAAGATTCACTAATATAGATAAATATGAATTCCTTTAGTCCTTCCCCCAGCATTGTTTCTCTTGCTTTTGGAATATAATACTTCAAAGAACATTTTTGTGCATAAATCTTTGTCTCATTTCATTAGAGCATATACCTAAATGTGAAGTTTCAGGGTCAAAATGACAGCCATTTAGCTAACTAAACTAAAATTTAGTTTTAGTGTCACTGAAAGTGGCATTTATAAAGAGGTTGGTTTTGGGGTTTTTTTGTTTGTTTGTTTGTTTCTTTTCTAAGAGTTCATTTTAAGTAATCTCTACACCCAATATGGGGCTTGAACTTATACCCCAGGATCAAGATCTCATGGCCTACAAACTGAGCCAGCCAGATGCCCCTAAAGAGTATGTATATATGTATGTATGTATGTATGTATTTTTTTAAGATTTTATTTTTTTAAACAAATAATTCAGGGTTTTTTTTTTAATATATTTTTTAATTTATTCATGAGAAACACAGAGATAGAGAAGCAGAGACATAGGCAGAGGGAGAGAAGCAGGCTCCATGCAGGGAGATCCCAGGACTCCAGGATCACGACCTGGGCCAAATGCAGACGCTCAACCACTGAGCCACCCACGCATCCCCCCCTTTTTTTTGTAAGAGTTTATTTTTATTTTTTATTATTTTTTATTTTTTTATTTTTTTTAAATTTTATTTATTTATGATAGTCACACACAGAGAGAGAGAGAGGCAGAGACACAGGCAGAGGGAGAAGCAGGCTCCATGCACCCAGAGCCTGACATGGGATTCGATCCCGGTTCTCCAGGATCACACCCTGGGCCAAAGGCAGGCGCCAAACCGCTGCGCCACCCAGGGATCCCTATTTTTATTTTTATTTTTATTTTTAACTTATTTATTCATGAGAAACACAGAGACAGAGACAGAGAGAGGCAGAGACAGAAGCAGGCTTCCTGCAGGGAGCCCAACGTTGGGACTCGATCAGGGTCTCCAGGTCCACACCCTGGGAGGAAGGCGGCGCTAAACTGCTGAGCCTCCAGGGCTGCCCAAGAATTTATTTTTAAAAGGGGGTCAGGGACACCTGGGTGACTCAGTGGTTAAGCATCTGCGTTCAGCTCAGGTCATGATCCCAGGGTCCTAGGATCCAGTTCCGGATTGGACTCCCCGCAGGAAGCCTATGTCTTGTAAATAAATAAAATCTTTTAAAAATAAAAAATAAAAGGGGTTCAAGGAAAGGGGAAGGGAATACATGGGAAATCTCCGAAACATTCCCTAAATTTTGATGTAAACCTGAAACTGCTCTAAGAAATAAAGTCTATTTTTCGGGCAGCCCAGGTGGCTCAGCGGTTTAGCGCCGCCTTCAGCCCAGGGCGTGATCCTGGAGATGCAGGATCGAGTCCCGCGTCAAGCTCCCCGCATGGAGCCTGCTTCTCCCTCTGCCTGTGTCTCTGCCTCTGTGTCTCTCATGAATGAATAAATAAAATTTAAAAAAATAAATAAATTCTATTTTTAAATGTGGGTGTGTGCGGGTGGGTGGGTGAGGTGCTGTAACAACATGGAAAGAAGCATGTTGGGCTTCTTGGCCACAGTAAGGCCCCCCATCAGGAAATAGGTCAAGCTCTGACCCCCCTCCCCCCCCACCCCGACTCTCCACCCCGGCCCGCTGTGTGGCCTGGGGCAGGTCACTCAATCTCTCTCAGCCTCAGTGGCCTCACCTGTGAAATGGAGCTCACAGCAGCTGGGTGGTGGAAGGACATGCTGAATGTAAATCCTTAAATACTGCCTGGGGCTCTGCATCCCGTAGATGCCAGAGCCAGTGACTGGGAAAAGGTTTTGCAGACCGCAAAGTGCTCTTCAGATAGGAGGGAGTAAGGGGTGGGAGTGGCACCTTGGCTTCACTGGCCCCTGGGAGAGGACTGGGCTTAGGGGGCCCAGGTGCAGGTGGGGGAGGCTCCTCACCAGGAGGAAACCACTTGGTGGCCGAGCAGCTGAGGAGCATCTGGGCCTGCGGCCTGGGAGGCAGTCTTGCGGGTGCCTCCTCCTCTCACAGCCCACAGCTCAGGTCTGCAGCTGGGTCCTGCCTCCTCTCAGGAGGGCCATGGCCAGGACTTGGCTGCTGCTGCTTCTCCCGGCCCTCGGGTGTCCAGCCCTGCCCACGGGTGAGTCCCCTCCCGGCATCCCTCTCGGTGCCCCATTAGCTTGCCTGAGCCTGCTCCCTAGCTCCGGTCCTCATGGGGTGGGATACGAGAAGGCATGACAGGGCTGCTTGGGGGCCCTGGGGAGGAGGGTCTTACCATAAGCCCACCATTTCCTTCCCCACTGTGTTCTGCCTTCCAGCTATCTCACTCGGGGGCCTTGAGTCTTGCTCCCTGGAGTCTGTAGTGTGGCAGTCACATTTTGGAGGTGCAGAGAATCCAGAGCAAGCTCACCAGGCATCCAGGGAGGGTGGAGATGGGGTAGCCAGGGCTGGGATGTGGAGAGAGAGAGAGAGAGAAGCAGGCTCCATGCAGGGAGCCCAACGTAGGACTCTATCCCAGGTCTACCGGGATCACGCCCCAGGCCAAAGGCAGGTGCCAAACCGCTGAGCCACCCGGGCTGCCCAGGACTTGTGTTTAAAGGAAAGAATTCCAGCTTCATCGAGAAGCATGTGCATGTTTGCATGTATATGGTGGGGAAAGGTCATCTTCTTGATCTAAAGCTGGCCCCCAGGGGCACGTGGGTGGCTCAGTTCAGCATCTGCCTTTGGCTCAGGTCATGATCCTAGGATGGAGCCTTCCTTTAGGCTCTCTGCTCATTGGGGAGCCCGCTTCTCCCTCTTCCTGCCACTCCCTCTGCTTGTGCTCTGTCAAACAAATCTTTAAAAATAAATAAAAATAAAGCTGGCCCCCAGCATTTCCACAAGCTCTCCCTCGCTAGGGAGATAAATCATATCCATGTGGAACAAAGAAAGCCCATGGCAGGAGGTCTGAGCTCTGAGAAGGAAGCAGCCAGGGTGAGGAGGAGCAATCCTGGGCAGCTTCATGGAGGAGGTATATGCTAACCTCAACCTGGGGAGTAACTCTATCTGTAAAACTCAAGAGGCTCAGGAGGTCGAGGGTCCTGGAGCTCACTCTCAGCTTTCTCGAGTTCCTTTGTTTCCCATATCTTATTAATATTACTATTGATAATAATACTAGGGACGCCTGGGTGGCTCAGTGGTTGAGCGTCTGCTTTTGGCTCAGGGCATGATCCTGGAGTCCTGGGATCGAGTCTCACACATCTGGCTCCCTGCATGGAGCCTGCTTCTCTCTCTACCTGTGTCGCTGCCCTTCTCTCTCTGCATCCCTCATGAATAAATAAATAAAATCTTTTTTTAAAAAAAGATGATAATACTAAACTTTTCTGCCAAGGTGTTTGGCATTCATGATATTTAGTCTTCACAACAATTTTACTGGGCTGGTGTCATTAACCTCATTATATTGACGTAGCAATTGAGAATCAGTAAAGTGAGCAGACAAGTCAGGAGTCAAACCAACTCTGTTTGAGGCCATGTCCCAGGCTTGATCCATTGTGTCATTGTAGCAAGCTCTTAGTCATCCTTCCAAGTGGGGTGGTCTGTGGGAATGAGGGTCAAAGAGACCTGAGTTCAAATCCTGAGTAGGGTACTTACCATCCACATGCTTTTAGGTCTGTTCTTTGACCTTTAAGAAACCTTCCTGAGCACCACCCCCCAACTCTGACCACAATATTCTCTGGTGTCCTTTCCTGCACCCTGGGGTATTTCTTTTCTTTTTAATTTTATTTATTTATTTGAGAGAGAGAGAGAGAGCACAAGCAGGGAGAGTGGCAGGCAGAGGGAGAGAGAGAAGCAAACTCCCGCTAAGCAGGGAGCCTGATGTGGGGACTGGACCCCAGGACCCTGGGATCATGACCTGAGCAGAAGGCAGATGCTTAACCCACTGAGTCACCCACGTGCCCCCTTGGGGTATTTCTTTAACCTGGCTGCATTTAACTCAAGGTTTAACTATGGATTTTCTTTTTTTAATATTTTGTTTATTTATTTGAAAGAGTTGGGGGAGGGTCAGAGGGAGAAGGAGAGAGAATCTTAAGTGAATTCCAGGATCAGCGCAGAGCGATTCTGGGGCTCGATCTCATGACCTGAGCTGAAACTGAGTAGGACACTTAACCAACTATGCCACCAGGGCAACCCTGTCTGTGGGTTTTAATCTTTGAGATTTTATTATTATTTTAAAAATATCCAACTAGGATGGGGTAACTAGGTGACAAGCACTGAGGAGGACACTTGATGGGATGAGCACTGAGTGTTATACTATATGTTGGCAACTTAATTTAAATTTTTTTAAAATGTAAAAAATAGGGACACCTGGGTGGCTCAGCGGTTGGGAATCTGCCTTTGGTTTGGGGCGTGATCCCAGGATCCAGAATGAGTCCAACATTGGGCTCCCTGAGGGGAGCCTGCTTCTCCCTCTGCTATGTCTCTGCCTCTCTGTGTGTGTGTGTGTGTGTGTGTGTGTGTGTGTCTGATGAATAAATAAATAAATCTTTTTTTAAAAAGTAAAATAAATAAAATTTTAGAAAATTTAAAAAAATAAATTAAAAACGTAAAAAAAAAAAACCCAACTATTCAAGAGTAACATTTTGGTCATTATATATTTTGTCATCTTTACTGAAAAGAATAAGCCTGTGGAAAATCGGGACTATTCTGGAAAATACAGGACAGATGTTTGTGGTACCCATATGATTTTTTATTTTTTTAACTATGAGGGGCACCTGGGTGGCTTAGTCTGTTGGGCATCTGCCTTCTGCTCAGGTCATGATCCCCAGGCCCTCAGATCGAGCCCCACATTGGGCTCCTTGATCAGTGGGGAGTCTGCTTCTCTCTCTCCCTCCTGCTCCATGCTCTCTCTCACTCTCTCTCTCAAATAAATAAAATATTTAAAATAATAATAATTTTTTAGCTATTAAATAATACAGACATATACTTGAAATGAGTGAATTGTATAGTATATAAGTTATATCTGCACAAAGCTCTTTTAAAAATACTTTAAGGGTGTATGGCTGGCTTAGTTAGTACAGCATGGGACTCTTGGTCTCCAGGTTGTGAACTGGAGCCCCACACTGAGCGTAGAGATTACTTTTTTTAAAAAATGTTTTTTTAAAGATTTTATTTATTTATTTGACAGAGAGAGAGAAACAGCATAAGCAGGGGAGCAGCAGAGAGAGAGGGAGAAGCAGACTCCCCACTGAGAAGGGAGTTTGTTGCCAACTGGGGCTGGGATCATGACCTGAGAGCTGAAGGCAGACACTTAAACAACTGAACCACCCAGGTGCCCCAAAAATAAAATCTTAAAAAAAAAAAAAAAAAAAAAAAAAAACTACTACAGACCTTACAGAAAAGAACTAACAATGTAATAAACCCCTATGGATATTCCACTCAGATTAACAAATGGTTTAAACTTTGCCATATTTGCATCAGATAAAAGAAACAAAAAGTTACAGATACATTCGAAGCCCTCTTTGATCTCATTCCAGATCTTATTTCCTTCCCTTCCTCCCCAGCGGTAACCACCCTCCTGAGGCTGGCACAACAAGGTATTATAAGAATTTGTTTATGCGTTTGTGATCTTTCCCATGGGACTGAGTTCCTTGAGGGTGGGGGCAATGTCTTCATCAGTATTTTATCCCCAGTTCCTGACACAGATAGGTTCAGATATAAAACATAAGTAAGGGAAGGATGGATGCATGGAAGCATGGACAGACATACAGATGGAAGGTAAAAAGAACAGATGTAGGAAAGATGGTTGATGGGGGAAGGGTAGATGGATCAATGGGCAAATACAAGGAGAGAGGGATGGATGAGTGGGTGGAAGGATAGATAGATGGATGCTGGAAGCAAACCTAGATAGAAAGACAGAAGCCTATTATGAGACACTGTCCCAGACAGACCTAGCCCCCCACAGGTGCATGCTCTCTTCCAGGTGTGGGCGGCACACCCTTCCCCTCTCTGGCCCCACCAATCACGCTGCTGGTGGATGGGAAGCAACAGACGCTGGTGGTCTGTTTGGTCCTCGATGTTGCACCCCCTGGTCTTGAGAGCCCCATCTGGTTCTCAGCTGGCAATGGCAGCTCACTGGACGCCTTCACCTACGGCCCTTCCCCAGAGGCTGACGGCACCTGGACTAGCTTGGCTCAGCTCTCTCTGCCCTCCGAGGAGCTGGCAGCCTGGGAAAACTTGGTCTGCCACACTGGGCCTGAGGCTGGCGACCAGAGCCAGAGCACACAGCCCCTGCAGCTGTCAGGTGGGGATGGAGCCTGGGCCCCTGCGGATGCTCCCTGCCCCTCCCACATGCTCTGGAAACAGGATACAGTGGGAGACAGGGGTAGGCTCTCATGGGGGCATGGAGGGGATGCCAACCATCTGAATGAGGTGATGGGTAGGCTCAGAGCAGGGTGGCCTCGGGGCCCAGAGTCCTGGATTTGCAACTCCTTCAAATATCCAGACTTCAAATCCAGGCTCTGATGCATGACTTCCAAGAAGTAAAAATACCTCCTCCCTCCTATTACCTAGGGTTGAAATCTATGTTTATGTACCTTAGGTTATTTTCTCTATCACTCCATGTATGACACCCTACCTAGAAGAACCAAACAATAATCAAATAACAAAATGCTATCTTCTTATTGTTTACTCTGTGCCAGGCACTGTTCTAAGCACTGTACATTCGTAAAGTAGGTCATACCATTTTCCCAATTTTACAGGCACAGAGATGTTAAGGGACATGTCCAAAGCCAACTCTGATTATTACTAGATGAATTACCTCCTCTTTTTGGATTATGGTAGTTTTGTCATCTTCCAAATGGGAATGTTTGTTGAACAAATGCCCTGCCTTTCAAGGAAGGCTGCTAAGAAAATCAAGTCCTCCTCTAAAAGTGCTGAGGCACCTCAGCCTCCCTGGGGCACAGAACAGTGGACAGTGGGGAGGAAGAAAGATCTGAGTCCCTGAGAGAAATTGTAGCAAATGGGCTCAGGTTTCCTGCCGCTGGTTCATTTGTCCACTTATGCAACTTGCCATGAACAGCTGCTGTATGTCAGGGCTGGGGCACAGAGCTTGGGTGGAGGGCAGAGCCCATCCCGAAAGACTTTTTCTCTTCTCCTTGGTGGCCAGGAGGGGCTTCCTCAGCCAGGACTTGCCTCTGGGAGCGTGTCACAGGTGAGTACTGGGGACCAGGATCTTGAGCCCTGTTTGGGTCTAGCCTGATAGTCCCACTCTTTGGGAGGGGTGGCGGGGGTGGGGGTTGGGTTGGTGGCTGGGTGTTGGTGGGTGTTCCCTGAAGAGGCTGCCTTGCTGGGTTGGGGCACTGGCAAGCCTGTGCTTCAGTCTCCCCATGGGGAAATGGTAGTGGATCCTCCCACCCCAAACTAATTCCTGGACACCAGCTGAAAAGTGTAGGTGGCAGCTAACAGAAGGCCCCAAGAAGCTTTCCTGGGGCAGCCCAGATGGATGGTCTCAGCATCAGAGCCTTGGGAGACTGAGTGGTAGACAGTCCCAACACCCACCAGACAAAGTCCTCACCACCCAAAGAACTTGGGGCTGGTTACTCTCCTCTGAGTCAGATGCTAATCCCTGCTTGACCTACATCACCCTGGTTTGGGGGGAATAAAATAAAATGAAGACTAGGAAGGTGTATGTTATTATTAACGGTTAGAGCTGAGGCTAGACGCCAGGGAGGACTTCCCCGGGCTTCGGGGACGGCGGCAGGGAGGAGGAATGGCGGGGAGGGGGAGGCGGGAGGACAAGACCCCTCCTCCTGGGAGAACCTTCTCCAGGCCCCTAACCGCTCATCAGTCTCTCTCCGCAGGGACTCGGGGCCAGGCGCTGCGGCTTGGGGCGCTGCGCCTGCTGCTCTTCAAGCTGCTACTGTTGGACGTGCTCCTGACCTGCAGCCGCCTCCGCGGCCTGCCCTCCGCGGGGGGGACCCCGCGCTCCCCGCGCCCCAGCGGGCCGGCAGGTGCACCGCCGTCTCCCGCAGCCTCCGCCCGCAGGCGCGCCCTCAGCCCCCGCCGCCTGCACTGGCCGCAGTTGGGGGCGCGCCCGGAGCCCCGGAGCCCAGGCTGGGAGGAGGGGAGGCTCTCTACCCACCGAGCTTGGGCCTGGTGCTCGTGAGCCACCCTGTATTCCTTCCTTAAGCCTTGCAGTATTTGTCTGTGACCTGCCTCCTCCTGCAGTTGGAAGTTTCTGGGGCTGGGCTCTGTCTCCCGCCTCCGATTGAGGGCTTCTGAGGGAGGAGGGTGGTGGTCCACAGGTACTGGGACATTTGAGGAGCAGGGAACTGAGACTAATTAAAGGAGAACTTAAATGACGCACACGAAATATTTGAATTCATGTCTGCCCTGGGAGGAGGAAATTTGGCAGATTTTGAAAAAGCCATCTGGGAAGTCTCCCTTGAGGAAGAGGGCTTCCCGAGGGTGAGACTCTAGGAACTGCAGTGATGCCGCGCTTTCGGAGGACACTGTCCTACTTCTGTCTTCTTCTCCCGCAGCCCGGCATGGGAAGACACCCCCACCCCCACCCCCCATTTCTCACCCTCACCCAGCCTCTGGGAGAGGTCAGGGCGAGGAGCCCAGGAAGCCAGGAAGGTGGGGTGCTGGGCCTGATGTGAAGCTTTGTACAGACTTGCAGAAATAAACAGGGCCAGGATCCCAGGGTAACAGGATCATGTACAATGCCAAGAGCCTGGATGTTAATTCCAAACTTACACCTTATTAATCAATTAAGGGTCATTATTCACTTAACAAATATTCACTGAGCATGAACCCAGAGCCAGGCACTAACAAGATTTTTTTGATTTGTTTCCTAAAGAGGGTTCTTGCACTGATAGTATGTGAGGCCCCCACAATGGAGTGCTTGGTCTGTTTCTCCAGCACTGGCAAGAGATCCAGCCTTTCCAAGGGTTCCTCTCCAGTCATTACTACAGGAGTCTGGTGCTTTCATGTGAATCCAGGCAGCATAGGACAGTCTGTGGGACCAGCGGTGCTGCTTTAGTCTTCATTCCCCCAAGGTGGTGTTAGGAACTACCCTCTAACATCCTGCCCACTCATGGTGTCCATGTCAAAGCCGGCTGCCCCCACCTCTGAGCCCTCTCAGTTGCTGTTCCATGAAAACCCCCCACTGTCTTCACTGCTCATCTCTCACCTTCTGTCAGATGTTCCTGCCTCTCTTTAGATTCTGGGGATGAATCTGTCCACTATTTCCACAGGGCCTGCTCCTTCCCCAACACACAGACTGAGGGAAGGATAGGCTGGGTTGGGGTGTGCATGTCCAGCCACAACCTTAGATTTCCTCCAGCCACTGTTCCTTCCCAGCCCTCAGCCCAGATGTTGAGTCCAGGGCTCCTGCCAAACTAATTTGTGCCTCAGTAAATGTCCTCTCAGAGGTCCTTTTTTTCCTTCTGGAAGCAGAGCTTCCTTTTTTTTTTTTTTTTAATTTTTATTTATTTATTTATGATAGTCACAGAGAGAGAGAGAGAGAGAGAGAGAGAGAGAGGCAGAGGCACAGGCAGAGGGAGAAGCAGGCTCCATGCACCGGGAGCCTGACGTGGGATTCGATCCCGAGTCTCCAGGATCGTGCCCTGGGCCAAAGGCAGGCGCTAAACCGCTGCGCCACCCAGGGATCCCCAGAGCTTCCTTTAAGCTTCAATGCCCTTCCTCCTCATGCTCCAATTCCCCAATCCTGCCCTGCCCCAGGCTCAGCCCCTATTGTGGCTGTTTAAAGGTATTTCCCAGGAGGGTTCCTGGGTCTTGATAAATCAAGGGCTTTGGCCAGGCCCTAAGTCTCCCCTAAGTCTTTTTTTTTTCCCCTAAGTCTTATGAAGCCTAAGAAGATGGAGGTGGACAGGACACCTCAGAAGGGTGTCCTGATCCTGTGCACTATAGAATTCTACATACCACAGCCCCTGCATATCCCAAGTGCCTTGTCATTGGGGCAATTGTTTTGAGCAAGAAGCTAAGATTAGGAAATAACAAGTCGAAAGGCTGAGCATCAGTCCTTTGAAGTTTCCATAAAATAGCATAAATATCCAACCTCCAGAAAAGACACATAAGACACTGGGGAAAAGGGCCTTGCGGACAAAAGCGTAATCTGCAGACAACTACGCAGAAAAGCAACCCAGAAAAAGAAAGAAATCAACCAAACGAGACTTAGAGAGGAGGTGATTTGTTCTAGTTCTCAGGGGACCAATTTAGGATTACTTGGCACTAAGAAAGTTGTTTGAAGCCTGGGGACTATTTGAGTCGCCGAGGTCTCACCTACAGCACCAAATGGTGATTAGCGATTACAACAATAACAACAACGATAATAATAACAACATTTAAAAACAGGTGCACACTAAGGGTTTACTGCTTTACGACCCCAGGGGGGAAGTGACGTGCCAGGAGGCGGAGAAGGTGAGAAAGACGGCCTTCCGCACCTCTTCCCGGAGCCACGAGCCGGCCTCCTCCCATTCAGGGCTAGCGGGCTGCTCCCGCCTCGGTGTCCTGGTTCTCCAGACCCTCCCTGAGCCTCCGCTAGGGGGTGGGGAAGATGCCGCCATAGGTCACTGAGGACACCATCCGCTCTCTCATTGGTCGACGCTGAAAAACGATCGCCCTCCTATTCGCTGGAGGACAAGCCCCGGAAAGCCCATTGGCTGCGTGGTCCGCGGGCCGTCGGCTCCGGGGGCGGGCCGAGGTGGCCGACGGCGGGAGCGGAGGGCGGGGGGGCTCCCTGTTGCCCTGGTTACGCCGAGGCACGTGCGCAGTCCCGGAAGCGGCTCCGGGAAGCTGCACAGCGCGCGCTGCCGGAGGAAGCGCCGCCGGGTCCGCTGGGGTCGGGTCCGGCTGGGCCATGGAGCCGTTGGCTGAGCCCGCACCCCGGCCCGGGCCCCGTTGTCTTCTGCTTCTCTCCCTGTTACTGTTGCTGCTGCAGCTGCTGCCGGCCCCGGAGCTGGGCCCGAGCCAGGCGCAAGCGGAGGAGACCGACTGGGTTCGACTCCCCAGCAAATGCGAAGGTGAGGGGCCGGGGCCCGCGGGGAGTATCCTGCCGGAGGGGCGGGGCGAGCGGAGGAGGGGCGAGGGGCGGGGGGATGGAAGGTCCTCGGCTCCTGAGCGGGAGCCTCTTCATGAAGCCGCTGCACGCCTGGCCCTGGCTGGACGCTGGGGACCGGGGGGCGGGCCGGAGGGCAGGTCTCGGTGCACCTGGAGCTCTCAGATCGGCACAAAAGAAGCAGTTCTAATGCAGGGTGGTAGATGCCATGTTAGAGTAGGTAACGGGCTGTGCGGGCCGGGTGAGGAGCATCTGATCTAGCCTTGAGATGGGGGAAAGCCTAGAGGTGGAGGGAAGTCAGGGCTTCGTATAGGAAGCCCAAACGGTAATTAGGAGTTAGCTGGGCGAAGAGAAGTGAAAAGAGAGGGTCTCTCGGGAAACCACAGATGCAGAGGCCCAACGGGCTAAGAAAGGACAAGTTTGAGGAACTGAAAAGGTCCGTATGACTGTTCTTAGAGGAGGAAGAAGAGCCTGAGACTCTCCCGTTTTTGCTCTCACCACAAGCTAATCTGTATCATTGATAGACTTCCCCAGTAGCCGTGAGCTTCTTGAGGGCAGGGACTTTGTCTCAGGTATTTATTCACGCAGTGCCTGGTGGGCACCCAGTGAGTATTTTTGGAATAAAGACGAATAAATGGGCTGTGGGTGTATGTGGAGGAAGGAGAAGGGTCTGAGGCCTAAGGGGAGAAGAAGAGAGGGCCACTAGGAGACACCAGTAGATCTAGCCTGGGGGAATTTGGTGAGGCAGGAGGATTTTAGGAACAAGGAGAAAGTGAATCCCAAAGATAGAGAGTTGGAAGCGTAGAACTTCAGAGAGAGAAAGAGAGAGAGAGAGCACCAGCGCCTAAGCCAGTGATCCACGACTATGAAGGGTCTACCTTTTCTCCCTGCCCTCCAGTTTCTTTTTTTTTCTCTCCAGACCTTCCCAGTCACTCCTTCTTTGCCATCTCCATAACCCCAAACCCCTCTGAAAGTTGGCTATAAGTCCATTTCATCCCGATTCAAAGTGTACAGCAGGCCAGATGTTCCCTAAGCACTGGGAAGTGGGGGTGGGGTGGATTGAGACACATAATCCTTTCATTTGAGAGATGAAAGATGAGATGCTTCAGAGATGAGCCTACTTCACTGGGAGGGCTCCCAGTGCCGGTTCTAGTCTGTACCTTGTCCCTCACTCCCACGAAGAGGCAGGCAGGGAGTTGTGATGCTCTCCTTTCACTCTTGCTGGAGTCCTAACCTATATGGCGTGGTTTGAGGGTTTCACTTCCTCCCCTTGTTTTCTTAGCCCCTAAGAAGGGGCTATTCTCATAGCCTAAGAAGCTTATATTTCTTTCCCTTAGGAGGCAGTCACAGATCCAGAAGCATAGAGCTAGCATAGTCCAGCCTCATTTTGTAGATAATTGATAAAGATTAATTCAAAAGGGATTTTCAGTTACAGGCTGGCTTGGCAAAGTCTTAGGCTCCTCTTAATAGTGTATTTGTTTTTATTTATCATTGTTGCACCTTTGTTATTAAATGCTGACTGTATCTCGCCCACAAAGCCTGCCTCTTGGCTCAGTAGCCTGAGTGGAATAGGCCTTGGCACAGAGGACAGAGAACCTACCCAGAAAAAGAGTAGGTGGGTGTCCATGAGAGTCTGGGATCTGTGCCATGAGTCTTCTCACAGTCTGGTTCTGGATGGGATCCTTAGAGGGGGTCTTGAAGAGGTAAGGTTTGGAAGAGTTGGGAAGCAGGGTTGTGGTTGATGGGCACAAGAGAGAAAGGAGGTTCCAGCTCCCCAGGACCTGGAATCCTAAACCTTAAGGGTGTGGGAGAAGGGGGCAAAAGAGCCAGAAAAATGATGAGCTCACTCAGGGTGCAGAACAGAGGTGGGAGGGGGACAAGTATTCCTGGATAGAGAACCAAGGAGGTGAGCCACCTCAATTCATTGCAGACTCTGAGATCACAGCTTATATTTTGGAATTTTCATGTGTTCCAAATTCTACAAGCACATCTATTAATGTGTATGTTATAAAATTATACCAAGCAAAGCCTTCAGGGATTTTTTTTTTTTATGATGAATTGCTCCTCTACCAAACTCTGCTGTCAGTGTTATAACAATACTGATGCCATTTAACCTACAGATTGTATTCATTTAGAGGCATCAGAAGCTGCTCCATTAGTCTCTCAACAATATTAAATATCCAACACTGACAGAGTCATAATATTAGAGAAATAAAGAAAAAAAATCCAATTCATGACACTCACTTTGGGTACCTTTATAGTTAGGGGGACACAAAGTGACCGAAGGCCCTTAGTGAGAGCCTGAATCCTGTAGAGATCCAGATGCAATCAGAGCAAGTGGGATGGGTCTGGAAGAGCTTTTTCCAGGAGGAGGAGGCTTTTAAAGTAAGGTCGTAGGGGACCTGGGTGGCTCAGTCAGTTAAGTGGCCCACTCTTGGTGTCAGCTTAGGTCACAATCTCATGGGTCATGAAATCAAGCCCCTAGTCAGGCTCTGCACTGAGCAGGGAATCTGCTGGATATTCTCCCTCCCCTGTTCTCTTGCTCTCTCTCAATAAATAAATCTAAAATAATAATAGGGGATCCCTGGGTGGCTCGGCGGTTTGGCGCCTGCCTTCACCCCGGGGCATGATCCTGGAGACCCGGGATCGGGTCCCGCGTCGGGCTCCCTGCCTGGAGCCTGCTTCTCCCTCTGCCTGTGTCTCTGCCTGCCTCTCTCTCTCTCATGAATAAATAAATAAAATCTTTAAAAAAATAAATAAAGTGAGGTTGGGAGAAGGGGCAGAAAAGCCCATAGAGGGCATTAAGTGCGCTCCCAAGGCCTCAGACAGATCACACTTTTAATGGCAGCACTCCCTGTGCAGTGGCAATTACTCATTTACACCTGTGTCTACTCCACTGGACTATATGTAGAACGGAGGAGTCTGTCTTCAGCTGTGAATTCTCAGACCGTGCCTGGCTCATCAGAATTGCTTAATAACTGTTTGAGGAAGAGTAAGAGGAAACAGAACCGGTAGCAACAAGGCCTCGTGAGGGCATGGAGCAGATTACCTGGGTGGAAACAGAGAGCTGGTGTCGGAACAGTGTATGAAACCACGTCGGGCAGCCCGGGTGGCTCAGCGGTTTAGTGCCCCCTTCAGCCTGGGGCGTGATCCTGGAGACCCGGGATCGAGGCCCACATCAGTCTCCCTGCATGGAGCCTGCTTCTCCCTCTGCCTGTGTCTCTGCCTCTCTCTCTGTGTCTCTTATGAATAAATAAATAAATAAAATCTTAAAAAAAAAGGAAAGAAAGAAACCACGTAATAAAACTGGCGGACAAGACATCTGGGAACAACTAGGGAAATCTGAATGTGGTGATATTGGAATTGGTCATTTTCCGAGTATCCGTATGATTTTATGGTTGAGTAGAAGAAAGTCCTTGTCTCCATGAGGACTTTTGGAGGGGTGGAAAGATCATGATGTCTGTGAGTGACTTTCAGAATGGTTTAGCGAAGACAACGTACACGTTGAGATCCTGCTATCATAGTATTTTATAATATGTATTGGAGAGATTGTGGCAGGTCATTAACAAACTGTTGAAATGAGTGGAAGATATATAGTCATTCATTGTACTCATTCAGCATTTCTATATGTTTGAAAATTTAAAAGTAAAATGAGGGCAGCCCCGGCGGCTCAGCGGTTTAGCGCCGTCTTCAGCCCAGCGCGTGATCCTGGAGACTTGGGATCTAGTCCCACGTTGGGCTCCCTGCATGGAGCCTGCTTCTCCCTCTGCCTGTGTCTCTGCCTCTCTGTCTCTCTCTCTCTCTGTGTCTCTCATGAATAAATAAATAAAATCTTTTAAAAATTAAAATAAAATAAAAGTAAAATGATTATGGGGGGAATGATTATGGTGGCAGGGGTCGGGAAAGAGCTGGGGGAACTGGAGTCAGCAGGGTAGGGACCAGGACTGGACACAGGGCAGTGAATATTGGAGCTAGGTTTCACCCAGCAATGTCCATGTGGTGGCCTGTGGGGGAACTCCCGCCCCGCCCTGCCCTGAGTGGGAGAGTCATCTACCCTGCTGTGCTTAGCTGGGACCAGGCTTCCATCAGACTCACATGCACCCAGTAGGCTGTGCTGTGTCTCCCCCACCAGTGTGTAAATATGTCGCCGTGGAACTGAAGTCAGCTTTTGAGGAAACCAGCAAGACAAAGGAGGTGATTGACACAGGCTATGGCATCCTGGATCGGAAGGCTTCTGGAGTCAAATACACCAAGTCGTAAGTGAAGGGGGTACCCACTGGCCTGGCCTGCTTTGTTCCTAGGAGCTTTGGTGGCTTGAAGTTCTCTCTCCCTTCTGGCTAGGCAAACCCACCAAAGGGAGGCAACTCTAGCCAACACTTAGCTTTGCCCACTGGTTTTGCCCCAACTGATTGTGTGGTCTTCATAAATCCCTTCATTCTGCTGAACCTCAGACTTCTCATCTGTCAAAAGCAAGAGTATTGGACTTTACCTCATCCCAGACTTTTGGATTTCATGGGACAATGCAAAAAAAAATTTTTTGATTGGTAACTTAGGAAAACCAGCTTTTAATTTTACCAGGAATAAATATTAAAAACAAGCCAAAAAAACAAAAACAAAAAAACCCTTCCTCAGCCTTGATCATCCTTTCAAAATGAAATATTTTGACACCAAAATCTAATACATTTTGCTATAGAAAAACATCTAAGGACGCCTGGGTGGCTCAGAGGTTGAGCATCTGCCTTTGACTCAGGGTGTGATCCTGGAGTCCCGGGTTCAGTCCCACATCGGGCTCCCTCTGGCTCTGTCTCTCTCTCTCTCTCTGTCTCTCATGAATAAATAAAATCTTTAAAAAAAGAAAACAACATCTAAATACTGAATCACTTAGCTTTATTTTTTTTTTTTTTTATTTATTTATGATAGTCACACAGAGAGAGAGAGAGAGGCAGAGACACAGGCAGAGGGAGAAGCAGGCTCCATGCACCGGGAGCCCGACGTGGGATTCGATCCCGGGTCTCCAGGACCGTGCCCTGGGCTAAAGGCAGGCGCCAAACCGCTGCGCCACCCAGGGATCCCCACTTAGCTTTATTTAAAAAAAAAAAAATGCCTTCCCATAGAGCTGTTAAAATTTTGTCTCTCTGGTCTGTGTTCCAGCATCTCAGAGCCCCCAGACTAGATGACCTATCTTCCTTCCAGCTCTGACTTCCCTTTGGTGAGATGTGCAAGTGCTGGGGTAGCAGGGCTGGAGGGACGGACCGCTAACCCACTGGGCCTCGGAGAGGAGCTCAGCCCCTCTTGCACTGCTGTCTCTGCAGGGACTTACGGTTAATCGAAGTCACAGAGACCATATGCAAGAGGCTCCTGGACTATAGCCTGCACAAGGAGAGGACCGGCAGCAACCGGTTTGCCAAGGTTGGATTTGTGCTCATCCTTTGTCCCCACTGGAGTGAGGCCTACGTGTATCTAAGTGGTCTGCTGGTGCGGGTGGGATTTTTAAAGGTCATGCTTGGGGAGCTTCCCTCCTTGGGCTCTCCCCATTCTTCATCATCAATTACTGTTTGCATTTCTCCCCTCCCGAGTGCCCTGACTTTTCAGTGGCAGTAGGCACATTCTTGACCTGGGCCATGAGGCTTTCCCTCAGCCTCAGCCTGAAATGCTGCAGGGTGGCAGTGCCTGTGGAGGCCTGTATACTTGCTCAGGAAGAGCTCAGAGGGTACAGAGCTGTGGGGTTTAGAGGAGATGTCAGAAGACACAGGCGGTGGGGGTTGGGGTGGTCGCCTAGTGCCTCTGGGCCCACAGGGACCCACCTGGACCTCTCTCTGGGTGGCTGTGTGACATCTAATGCACTTATCATGTGCATGAATGCCTCTGTCCCTGAAGAATGAGCTTCTTACCTCAAGGCCCATAGTGCTTTGTTTCATCATCTTTAGTACCTGGCACATGGTAAGAGACTTCCTTCCGTATTTCTCCACCCAAGTACCCTTCTAGGAAAGTTGATTAGTCAGAAATCCCTAGGAAACCCAGAGGGAATAGTCTTAAGCAGCAGAAGTCTTAGACTTAATCTTGAAAATTTAGGGGTGCCTGGGTGGCTCAGCTGGTTAAGCGGCTGCAAAGAGAGAGAGTCTCAAGCAGACTCAGTGCCAAGTGTGGAACATGATGTGGGGCCCATGCAGAGCTCAGTTTCACAACCCTGAGATCAGACCCAAGCCAAAACCAAGAGTCAGACACTCAGTTGCCCTGGGCATCTGACTCTTGATCTTAGGTCAGGTCTTGATCTCAGGATTGTGAACTCAGGCCCTGCATTGGGCTCCACACTAGGTGTGGAGCCTACTTAAAAAATAAGATAAGGGGATCCTTGGGTGGCTCAGCGGTTTAGCACCTGCCTTTGGCCCAGGATGTGATCCTGGAGTCCCGGGATCGAGTCCCACATCAGGCTCCCTGCACGGAGCCTGCTTCTCTCTCTGCCTGTGTCTCAGCCTCTGTCTCTCTGTCTCTCGTGAATAAATAAATAAAACCGTTAAAAATAAATAGATAGATAGATAGATAGATAGATAGATAGATAGATAGATAAAATAAAATTTATATGAATTTTGTAGTCTACTCAGTAATAAACCCATGTTTTGCTTTAACATAAAAATGTTAAAAAAATGTTAAAAACGGGATCCCTGGGTGGCGCAGCAGTTTGGCGCCTGCCTTTGGCCCAGGGCGCGATCCTGGAGACCCGGGATCGAATCCCACGTCGGGCTCCCGGTGCATGGAGCCTGCTTCTCCCTCTGCCTGTGTCTCTGCCTCTCTCTCTCTCTCACTGCGTGCCTATCATTTAAAAAAAAAAAAAGATGTTAAAAACTATTTTCCATAGCAATAAAATTAGAAACAACCTAATCAAATTCACCAGTGGTTAAATAAATTGGTATGGCCATTCAGTGGACAAAACAAAGAATGAGGTAGCTCTTTATGGATCGAATTAAGATTGTTGGGACGCCTGGGTGGCTCAGTGGTTGAGCATCTGCCTTCAGCTCAGGGTGTGATCCCGGGGTCCTGGGATTAAGTCCCACATCAGGCTCCTTCCATGGAGCCTGCTTCTTCCTCTGCTTGTGTTTCTGCTTCTCTCTGTGTCTCTCATGAATAAATAAATAAAATATTTTTAAAAATTATTTTAAATGAATTAAGATTGTCTTCAGGTCCGTTATTCAGTAAAAAAGGCAAGGGACAGAGCAGTGTGTCTGATATATGCCGCTTGTGTAAGAAGCGGGGGCGAGGAGAGGAGGATGTATTTGTATGTATATTTGCTTTTATTTGCAGCATCACCTCTGGAAGGATAGAGGAAATAGACTGTGTGTAGGTGTAGTCTCCGGGGAGAAGACCTAGGTAGTGGCAGAAATATTTTTACAGAACCAAGAGTCCTCCCTGCCTCCCCTGTGTCCCTTCTGACCCAGGAGAGACACAAGCCCTAGGAAGAAACCGGAGCAGGGAGTGGGTCTAGACATGGGAGAGTGAGTGTTCTTAGCCACACCGAGGGGAAAGAGCCAAGTCACACTTAATTCCTGGAAAAGGAGTATGCATGCAAAGGGCCTGAGGGAAACAGCAATCCTGTTTGAAAGGTTGAGGTATGGGAAGGCAAGTAGGGGGTGTCGGGGTGGGTGGGTGGATGTAGGTGTGTATATAGGTGTGTAGGGGGTGTGGTGTGGGAGGCAGGCCCGAAAGAGGGAAGAGGAAGGTGAGGTCAAGCTTGAGAAGCCTTGGAGGGTCCTGGATTCTCAGAGCTGGGTCTTTGGGCCTTCAGCACCACCTGGAGAGGAGGGTGGGAGATGGAGAAGGCTCTCTGCCTCTCATGCCTGGTTGCCTCTTCCAGGGCATGTCAGAGACCTTTGAGACCCTGCACAACCTGGTCCACAAAGGGGTTAAGGTGGTGATGGATATCCCCTACGAGCTATGGAACGAGACCTCTGCGGAGGTGGCTGACCTCAAGAAGCAGGTATGGGCCCCTCGGCCCTCAGAGGTTACCCTGCCTCACAGGGCTGGGCGGGGACCGGGTCTGTGGCTGAGGGAGGCCACCAAGAGCTGGGGGGATGGGGGGCTTTGGTCAGGTCGTCTTACCTCTCTGGCTTCAGTTTCCTCAGGGGAATCACAGCCACCTGCCTGTCCTGCAGTGGGCTGTGAGACTCAGCTGAGCTCCCCCCGGGAGCGAGTCAGAGCTGGGCTTTGCCAATGCGACGTGTTGTGATTCATAGTGCGACGTGCTGGTGGAAGAGTTTGAGGAGGTGATCGAGGACTGGTACAGGAACCACCAAGAGGAAGACTTGACTCAGTTCCTCTGTGCCAATCACGTGCTGAAGGGCAAGGACACCAGTGAGTCTGAGGGAGGGAGAGGGCGGGGGTGGGGGGACACTCCATTTTACCACCTGCTCCCCTTCAGGGGAGGTGGGTAGGGAGAGGACAGAAAGGAAATGAGATCTAGAAGGCGTCCTAGCGTCTCTACCCCTGGGGAGCTTGTGATGGGAGGGAGTGGAGTAAGGGGTACTGGAACCAGGTGCGGAATAACATGCAGGTTCCTGAGACGCCCCCAGAGGGGCCTGGGACAGGGTGCAGGGACTTGACGCCGGTCTCCAGGTCCATGTGCTGCCTCTGGGGCCCCCAGTCCGTACTCCTCACCCAGCCAACCGTGTTTCTCCTCACCCCAGGTTGCCTGGCAGAGCAGTGGTCTGGCAAGAAGGGGGACACAGCTGCCCTGGGAGGGAAGAAGTCTAAAAAGAAGAGCAGCCGGGTTAAGGCATCGGGCAGCAGCAGCAAACAGAGGAAGGAGCTAGGTGGCCTCGAGGAAGACCCCAGCCCTGATGAGGATGAGGGCATCCAGAAGGCATCCCCTCTCACACACAGCCCCCCCGATGAGCTTTGAGCCCAACCCAGAGCCCTGCGTACCGAGACCCCTGAGCTGGAGGCCAGAAGAAGCCAGGCCGCAGCCCTGGCAGGCGGGACAGCCGTCCTGCTCCAGGTCCTCCCTGCCTGGCGTTCTGCTACTAAGAAGGACACAGGCCCGGGGAAGAACTTGCCGCCTCCCTCTGCCAGGCTGTGTGATTGCACGCCTGCCCAGGACTCCAGTGTGGACCCAGGCGGGGCAGGGCGCCCCGGCCTTCACCTCCCCTCACTCCTCTCCAGCAGGGAAGCAAGACTGCGGGCCACTCCAACCCTGCTCACCCGCTCCTGTGGTCACCTTGCACTCTGCCTGGCCCCCCGCACCCCCCACTGGGGCTCACAGAGTAAAAACGTTTTGGCCTTTTTTGTTCAGATTTTTTAGTCCCCTCCAGCTCCTCAGAGGAGCCCGCAGCCCATTTGCTCTTCCTGCCCTCACCTTCCAGCCGTGGGAGCCAGGGACAGAGAGGCAGTTCCCATCCTCCCATTACTGAGGCTGGCCGACCAGCTCTGGGGAACAGGGAGGGCCCAGGTGGTTTTTGGGTGAGGCCCACCACAGAGCTTTGGCCCTGGCCCTAAGCTGCCCTTGGACTCCCTGAGCTCCCCAGGCCAGGAGGGGCCTCACCTGTGCCCTGGGCACCTGGCTGCCCTCCATTCTCTCCTCTCTCCCCTAAGGCCTTCCCATGTCTTGTGTAAACTGTTTACTGCTGACCCCACCAGACCCCGCCCCTGTCCATCTCCATCCGACCTACTTGTTGGTCTTGAACCTTGCTTCGCAGTGACCACAACTTACCAAGCTCTGCTCTTTCTTTCTTTCTTTTTTTTTTTTTTTTTGTTTAAAGATTTAATTTATTCATGAGAGACACAGAGAGAGGCAGAGACATAGGCAGAGGGAGAAGCAGGCCCCATGCAGGGACCCTGATGTGGGACTCAATCCCAGGTCTCCAGGATCACACCCTGGGCTGAAGGCAGCGCTAAACCACTGCCCAGCTCTGCTCTTTCTAACTGTGCCTGGAGGGGAGGACACCCCAGCCCCCCAACAGCCGGTTACACCATGTTCTCTGAGAGCAGAGGAGGAACAGGTAGGCTGGCCTGTAGGGAGAGGTTGTGGGAGGCCTGGGCACCTCCCCATTCTGTCCTGAGGGCAGGGGTCAGGGCGCTCAGTAGCAGCGATGATGACAACTGTGCTTCAATGTGTGTGTCAATGATGACACTCACAGTGCTTTAGCTTTGAACCCTCACAGCTCCCTTGGGATGGGTGCCATTAGCCTCATTTTGCAGAAGACAAAACAGGTTCAAATTAAGTACAGCCCAAAGTCCTGCTGTTAGTAAGTGTACGACTGGTACTCTGACTCTGGGCCCATGGTATTTCCAGTGCCCCAGAGCTGCCAGCTGCTTCCCCCAACACCTGGCACTGGTGGTGTGACCTGCATTGAACTGGTTTGGTTTCTTTTTTTTTTTTTTTTTTTTTTTAAGATTTTATTTATTTAATTCATGAGAAACACAGAGAGAGAGGCAGAGACACAGGCAGAGGGAGAAGCAGGCTCCATGCAGGAGCCCAGTGCGGGACTCGGTCCCAGGACTTGGGGATCACACCCTGAGCCAAAGGCAGACGCTCAACTACTGAGCCACCCAGGTGTCCCTGAACTGGTTTGGTTTCTTTGCCGTAACTCCGCCCCTACCAGCAAACCTCTTCTTAAAGTAAAGGAGGAAGCAGCTATGGCTTCTTAGAGACCAAAGTGGAAGGTCCTGCCAGCACTGGGCCCCTGTCAGGCCCCCTGTGAGCACCCACACAGACCTGTTCATGCTTCTGGCCTGGGCCTGGTCGGCAGGAAGGGGTGCACTCTGGAGCACCCCAGACTCCTGCTCCAATAAAATGCTCCAGGGTCTGAACTGGGGGCGAGGGGCCCCTTTGTAGCCTGGGCTTAGGCCATCTTCTACCCTGAAAAATGGGACAGCGAAGGCCAGAGAAGGTAGAGGAGTCTGGAAGCTTCTGAAAGGTCCTTGGAGAAAACTTTTTTGATTTAGCTGCCCTGTGCCCACCCATCTAGGATTGGTACTGCCCCCTCTTGAAGAGGCTGTGGGCAGTGAGATTCCAATCAAGACTCTGGTCCCTCCCTGGACTCTGTATTGGGGCTGGGGAGCCATTTGCAGCCCTCTGGACTGCCTAGGATTTCATGGATAATCTCTGATTCCTGTATTGTGTCACTAACCCTCAGCACTTGAGTGCCTGACTTACATCTGTCCCCAGAGCTTCATTGGTCCCTACAGTGGAATGGGACAAAGACCTGTCCCCTTACTGGGGCGTGGGCCCAGTGGCCCAATCCAGGCTCAATCTGAGACCAGAGGGCAGACAGCACTGTGACTGCTTTGCTCTTTGACCTGTGGCTGCTGTGTGAATAGCACCTTCTTTCTCCCCCTGCCCCCCACAAGGGCCAGGCATGTTGCACACACACTAGCTCTCTACCCACCTACCCCAGCAGGTAGCCTCTCCCCTGGCCCAGCCTAGAAGAGCCAGAGGCGAGATCCAGCTTCCCAGGTTTTCCTTTTCCACTCTCCACCACACATCTAGACCTTTCTGAGCTTGAATATTACTTCCCACTTTCCCACACCCCTTCTCTCCATAAGGTGAGGGGACTGGCTGAGCTCCAGTTAAGCAGATTTTAGTCCCTTTATTAGAAATCCTGTTAGAACAGAGTTTCTTAAACTCACCTGAATATGAGTGTCATAGGGAATGTTTGTTAAACGTACAGATGTCTGGGCTCATCTCAGATCTGCTGGTTTAGGGACCTTTGAGTCTGCATGTTTAACAAATCCCATGGTTCTTCAGATGAGGCCAAGTGGAACCCACTACAGCAGGAAAAACAGGGTGTTGTGTGAAGAGGGGGCAGGACCTCAGTGAAGTCAACGTCAGGGTCTTGTCCTCAGAAACAACTAGTCAGAACTCCAGAGAGGATCTGTCTGCCAGACACCTCAATCATCCAGAACCCCAAAGGCTGATGGACTAACCAGAAAGCTGTTGTGTGTATTTTTTTTTTTTTTTTCAGTTCAGTGATGGAAAGAACTACAGACCTTAGTAGTGAAGTTTCAGGGGTGGGGGCTCAAATCTCAGGGGTAGTTGCATAGAGACTCTATTTGTTTTATTTGTTTTTTATTATTTTAGTTTTAGAGAGGGAGAATCTTAAGCAGACTCCATACCCAGCATGGAGCCCACCACGGGGTTTGATCCCACAGCCCTGAGATCATGACCTGAATAGAAAGCCTAAACACCTGAGCCATCCAGGTGCTCCTCTGTGTTCATTTTTTTTTTTTTTTTTTTTTAGATTTTATTTATTTATTCATGAGAGACACACAGAGAGAGGCAGGGACACAGGCAGAGGGAGAAGCAGGCTCCGTGCAGGGAGCCCAATGTGGGACTCGATCCCGGGTCTCCAGAATCACGCCCCGGGCTGAAGGCAGCACTAAACTGCTGAGCCACCGGGGCTGCCCTCCCTGTGTTCATTTTAAAGGGCAATTTCTAGAAAGCAGTTTCCTCTATTTCCCACTTCCTCGATGCTATTCCCACACAGCAACTTTTTATAAGTTGGAAGATGGTGCTCTTCACACCTTTGACTTCCATCTGTCATAAAGTTGTTTTAACATAAGTTTTGTTACAGTAAGACACTCGGCCACCAGGAAATAATAAATTTACAAAGCTGTGTGATTTGCAATATGACAGTCCCTTAGATATGGAACATTTGTGCTGCATACAACCGTCCACATGTTCACAGAAGCCTACAGCACTTCAATTCACAAATGAGAGTAAAATACCTCTTTTTTTAAAGATTTTATTTGTTTATTTGAGAGAGAGCATGAGCTGAGGGAATGGCAGCAGGAGAAGCAGACTCCCTACTGAGCAGGAAGCCCGATGCAGGGCTCAATCCCAGGACCCTGGGATCATGACCTGAGCGGAAGGCAGATCTTAAATGACTGAGCCACACAGGAGCCCCCACAATGCCTCTTCTTATTTTATCTGAAAGCATGTTTTTCATGATAAATGCATGGTCCACACCTAACTGGTTTAGAAGAGGGCTCTGTGTACTAGGCCCCGCAGCAAAGCCCGCTGAATCCCTCTTGAACACCCCCTTATGGCCTGGTTTGC
This sequence comes from Canis lupus baileyi, assembly GCF_048164855.1. Classification (NCBI taxonomy): domain Eukaryota; kingdom Metazoa; phylum Chordata; class Mammalia; order Carnivora; family Canidae; genus Canis; species Canis lupus. The sequence continues at coordinate 61,076,852 of NC_132844.1, read as the reverse complement.
TCTAGTAATGAGTTTCAATGCGATATTAGCAGCCACTAATTTCTGAGTGCTTACTATGTGACATGCACGCTCTGCATGCTTTACATAATGATTTACCACAGCTATGATCTCAAGCCCAGGAATTTCTGAAAACTGATGTAAAATAGACACATAGGAAAGTGTACATAAGTGTACAGCTCAATGGTTTTTTACAAACATCTCTCAAGGCAAGGCGCCAGCTCCGGAAACATTTTTACCACCGCCCACCCCTGACACACATGCATATCCCACCACAAAGAGAACAGGAACTTGTATGTATTTTGTTCACTGTTCTATCCCCAGCACTCAGTATAGTACCTGGCACAGAGTAGCTACTTAATATGTAGCTGTTGAATTCATGAAGCACAGAAGGGTTAAGTAACTTGCCCAAGGCCACACATCCCATAAGTGGCCCATGCAGGTTATGAGCCCAGGTGGAACGGCTTCAGTGTCCTGGGGCAGAGCCCTAACGCCATAGCACCATGCAGCCCTGCCCCCGTGGGCACCATCCTCCCCTTACATTGGCTGTATTCTAGAAGGCAGACAGCTACAGTCTTCAAAGTTCAATGTGGGGAATGCAATTAGAAGTCAGATAGCTTTCAGGATGCCTGGGTGGCTCAGCGGTTCAGCATCTGCCTTCGGCGCAGGGCATGATCCCAGAGTCCCAAGATCAAGGCCTACATTGGGCTCCCTCTGCCTGTCTCTGCCTCTCTCTCTGTGTCTCTTATGAATAAATAAATATTTTTAAAAAAATTTCAGATAGCTTTCAAATCTTTTTCCCTTTTCAGAGTTTACAGTTGCATAGAGCTAAAAGCCAGCTTGATCCTTTTGCTGCTCTCAAGGGCTGGGTTTTTTTTTTTTTTTTTTTTCTTTTCTTAAGTAATCTCTACACCCAAAGTGGGGCTCAAGCTTACAACCCTGAGATCAAGAGTCACATGCTCTGCTGACTGGGCCAGACATGCATCTCCCAAGGGCTAGCTCCTGTTTACAGTTTCTTGAAGAACAATCCAAATTTATTCACTTTTTAAAATTGTATTCTCCATTTACTAAGATTGTACTGGCCAGCAGAACTTAAACTTCCATGAAAATGATTATGATTCTTTATAAGGAGATGTTGTTGCACATCGAAGGGGAGAGAAGCAGGCCTACCCCATCACCAGTTCCAGGGCTGGCAACATCTCCTATATCTCCTATCACCACCACCACCCCCCCCCCCCCAAAAAAAATAAAAGTTTCTCTGTTCAAAAAGAACAAAACAAAAAAGACCTTCTAGGGGTGCCTGGGTGGCTTAGTTGGTTAAGCATCTGACTCTTGGTCTCATCTCAGATCTTGATTAGCGTCATGAGTTCAAGCCCTTGGTGTTGGGCTCCACGCTGGGCATGGAGCCTACTTAAACACAAAACAAAACAAAAAAAGACATCCAATAAGCCAGGTTTGTTTTTTTTTGTTTTGTTTTGTTTTGTTTAAGATTTTATTTATTTATTCATGAGAGACAGAGAGAGAGAGAGGCAAAGACACAGGCAGAGGGAGAAGCAGGCTCCATGCAGGGAGCTCGATCCCAGGACTCCAAGATCAGGCCCTTGGCCAAAGGCAGGCGCCAAACCTCTGAGCCACCCAGGTGTCCCCAATAAGCCAGGTTTTTATTCTGTTAGAAGTTACTTACTCACCAGTGGTGAGTGGTCTTGGAATTTTACTGTTCATCTCATCAAAACATGATGACATGTGCTCAGTCACATGTTTCAATAAGCAATGCTTATTTAGCCTATTACCAGAGCTCAAATAGTGTATCATTTTTATGTGGAAGACCAGCTCAATGAGCAGATTCATATACATTGAAGAGATCTTATTGGATATTAGCACATCTTAAAATTGCTTGTAACAAAGGGTGAAATGGTCAAAGAAAACCTCTCTTCTTACACATTGGTGAAATTCTTATAGGTGCACTGAGCTTAATAGCAATGAGGCCACCTTTAATTAGTATTGCAGTTCACTGATGTAGGGACCAACTTTACACTCACTTAACAGGACTTTGTTAAAGCAAAATAATTCTTATATGTATATTAAACAGTCCAAAAAGGTGGGGCGCCTGTGTGGCTCAGTCAATTAAGTGTCTGCCTTCAGCACAGGTCATGATCCCAGGGTCCTGGGATAGAGCCCCGCATTGGGCTCCTTGCTCAGCAGGGAGCCTGCTTCTCCCTCTGCTTCTGCCCCTCCCCTCTGCTCTTGCTCACTGTCTCACTATTTCAAATAAATAAATAACATCTTTAAAAAGAAAAAGTCCAAAAAGGAACCCATTTTGATATATCTGCCAATAGAATCCATGTGGGTGGGTGGCTTCCCTCCCCTCCTCCAAACCCAGTGTTCAACCTGGGTAGACACAGTCAGCAGACAAGAGGTTTTTTTTACAGCAGCTTGGACTGGAGTTTGGGTATTGGCATCCATCATTTGAAAAATTAATTTCTACCTCTTCTGAATCTAAACAAAAACAGGATGTCCTTCATTTGTAGTTACTGAACATACATACTTCACAATTCTAGTATTTTAATGTGTTCTCAAATTGGAATAGCCTGGGAATTTGTCCAGCTACAGCCATATTCCCAAGCTAAAGTCTTTTTGCAAACATCCACATTTGGGGATGAAGAATTTATTTTTAAAAATATTTTATTTGGGATCCCTGGGTGGCTCAGTGGTTTAGCGCCTGCCTTTGGCCTAGGGCATGATCCTGGAGACCCGGGATCGAGTCCCGTGTCAGGCTCCCGGATGGAGCCTGCTTCTCCCTCCTCCTGTGTCTCTGCCTCTCCCTCTCTCTCTCTCTCTCTCTCATAAATAAATATAAATAAATAAATAAATCTTTAAAAAAATAAAAATATTTTATTTAAATTCAATTTGCCAACATATAATAGAATACCCAGTGCTCATCACATCATTGCCCTCCCCAATGCCTGTCACCCAGTTACCTCATCCCCCCACCCTCTTCCCTTGCAATCCTTTGTTTCCCAGAATCAGGAGTCTCTCATGGTTTGTATGCCTAATTTTTCCTCACTCAGTTTCCCCTCCTTCCCTTATGATTCCTTTCACTATTTCTTATATTCCACATATGAGTGAAATAATATAATTGTCTTTCTCCAATTGACTTACTTCACTTAGCATAATACCCTCTAGTTCCATCCACATCGAAGTAAATGGTAGGAATTCATCCTTTCTGATGGCTGAGTAATATAGACTACATCTTCTTTATCCATTCATCTGTCAAAGGACACCTTGGCTCCTTCCACAGTTTGGCTATTGCAGATAAGCTGCTATGAACATTGAGATGCAGGCGTCCTGTCATTTCACTACATCTTTCTCTCTCTCTTTTTTTTTTAACATTTTATTTATTTATTCATGAGAGACAGAGAGAGAGAGAGAGAGGCAGAGACACAGGCAGAGGGAGAAGCAGGCTCCATCCAGGGAGCCTGACGTGGGACTTGATCCCGGGACTCCAGGATCACACCCTGGGCCAAAGGCAGGCGCTAAACCGCTGAGCCACCCAGACTGCCCACTACATCTCTATCTTTGGGGTAAATACCTGGTTGTGTAATTGCTGGGTTGTAGAGTAGCTCTATTTCTAACTTCTTGAGGAAGCTCCACACTGTTTTCCAGAATGGCTGCACCAACTTGCAATCCCACCAACAGTGCAAGAGGGTGGGGATGAAGAATTTACTCTTTTCAACTAATTCTAAGTAAGCACTGCATTTTAAAAACATCATCTATTCTTGGGCAGCCCCTTAATTTTTAATTAAGTCAAACTGTAGATTGATTTAGATTCTGTGATCTTCTCTTCCATGGCTCAGGACCTCACATTTAATTTCTCTGAAGTTCACCGAACTAACAAGTAAAAACAAAAAGCAATTTCAGTATATATCATCGGGGGGCATGGGCAGTTTAGGGATGAAGGATGTTAATTATTTGGTATATTTTGTGACAAAGAAGACCACAACACTCACTTAGGTATAACCTTCTGCCTCGTAAAATATAGAAGAACAACATCTTGTAGAGAAGAGTTGAAACAAACATTTGTTCTGGGTAACAGTATTGATTAATAGAAAAATTCCATTTGGAAAATAATTTCATTTGGGGCCTCTGGGTGGCTCAGTTGGTTAAGCATCTGCCTTCGGCTCAGGTCATGATCCTGGGGTCCTGGAATTGAGCCCCACATAGTCTTGGGTTCCCTGCTCAGCGAGGGAGCCTGCTTCTCCCTTTCCCTTTGCCCTCCCCCCTCCCCGGCTTGTCCTCTCTTTCTTTCACTCACTCTCTCTCTCAAATAAATAAATAAAATCTTAAAAATAAAAAAAACTTGGGATCCCTGGGTGGCTCAGCAGTTTAGCACCTGCCTTCGACCCAGGGCATGATCCTGGTGTCCCGGGATCAAGCCCCACGTCGGGCTCCCTGCATGGAGCCTGCTTCTCCCTCCTCCTGTGTCTCTGCCTCTCTCTCTCTCTCTATCATAAATAAATAAATAAATAAATAAATAAATAAATAAATAAATATCTTTTTAAAAAATTAAAAAATAAAAAGGAAAAAGAAAAAGAAAGTATGATTAAAGCCAAAAAATTTAAGGTCAAGTGAAGAAAACATGCTTTTGATGGTCAAAAGTAAAAAAGAAAAGAAAGAAAGGAAGAAAAAAAGTCCATGAAACGTCATGTGTGCTATGGTGTCAACATCTTTTTAAATGCCTCTGGATGAGAAAGAAATCAATTATTAACTTCAGAACAAACGTCTCGTCTTGCAGTTGGAAAGTACATTTCACAAGCTACTCACAAACTATTTTTTTACTCCAAATTTACCACCAGTATTTATATTATTTTAAAAAATCATATTATGGCTCTGTAGATAAAATTATATTTTTCTCAAAAATTATAAGCATCAAAAAAAAAATTATAAGCATCAATATTTAAATAAAAGCCAAATATTTAAATAAAATTCCTTATCAGTATGGAGAGTATGGCCTTTTAGCCTCTAATGGCTGTAAACCAATCACAACAATGTTATACAAACATTCAGAGGTGTGCATTACGCCAAAAATGCTAAGACCTTTGTTTTAAAACAGGAAAGAAATAAATAAGAGCTGAAATCACTTCTGGACAAGAAAAAGTTTCTGGGGATTGTCTTGTCTTTAAATATTGAGACTCCTGGCATCTGGGTGGCTCAGTCGATTAAGCCTCTGACTCTTGATTTCCCCTCAAGTCATGATCTCAGGGATGTTAGAGCCCCACAGGGCCCTTCATGATGGGTGTGGAGCCTGCTTGGGATTATTTCTCTCCCTCTACCTCTCTTCCGTCCCTTTCTAAACAAACAATTAAATACTGAGATCAAAAGAGAGAGAAGACTTATGACCTGTTGACATGGATTATCCCAGTTTTTTTCTTTTTCATTTTTTTAAAAAAGATTTTATTTATTTATTCATGAAAGACACAGAGACAGAGACATAGACAGAGGGAGAAGCAGGCTCCCTGCAGGGAGCTGGATGTGGGAGGATGTGGGACTTGATCCTGGGATGGGGATCGCACCCAGAGCCAAAGGCAGATGCTCAAACTGAGTCACCCAGGGGTCCCCTATTTTTTTTAAAGATTGTATTTATTTATTCATGAGAGACAGAGAGAGGCAGAGACACAGGCTGTCTGTGGAGAAGCAGGCTCCATGCAGGGAGCCCAACGTGGGACTTGATCCCGGGTCTCCAGGACCATGCCCTGGGCCGAAGGCAGCACTAAACCACTGAGCCACTGGGCTGCCCATTCTTTTTCATTTTTTAAAACCTTTATTTTCTGAGAGAGCGCACACAGGAGCAAGGGGAAGAGGGAGAAGCAGACTCCCCACTAAGCCTGGAGCCCGATGCCAGGATTGGGACTTGAGCCAAAGGCAGATGCTTAACCAACTGAGCCACCCAGGTTTCCATCCTGGTCTTTTTAAAGGTGACGTTTCCCAACAGCATTTTTTCTTTCTCTCTCTCTCTTTTTTTTTTTTTTTTTAAGACTTTATTTATTTATTTATTCATGAGAGACAGAGACACAGGCAGAGGGAGAAGCAGGCTCCCTGTGGAGAGCCAGATGCAGGACTCATCCCTGGACCCCGGGATCACCACCTGAGTTAAAGGCAGCCACTCAACCACTAAGCCACCCAGGTGCCCCTCCCAATAGCATTTTGAGCCCCTAGAAAATTCCTGGCTTACCTCAGATGCATTCAGAAGGGGTTAAGAGACGAAAGTAAATGTAAAAGAAATAGGAAAAAAATAATAATTTGCCCTAGGCCACTTATCTATATATTTATAATTCCCAGTACTGTGCCCTTTATTTTTTTTAAAGATTTTATTTATTTATTCATGAGATACAGAGAAAGAGGCAGAGACACAGGCAGAGGGAAAAGCAGCCGCCCTGCAGGGAGCCTGACGTGGGACTCGATTCTGGGATGGGGATCGCACCCAGAGTTGCACCCAGGGTCTCCAGGATCACGCCCTGAGCCAAAGGCAGATGCTCAACTGCTGAGCCACCCAGGTGTCCCCTGTGCCCCTTTTAAGTTTGCCAAGGACCTCTCTATAGGGTCAGCATAAGCACAAGACTCCATTACTTGGGGAAGACAGGCCCATTTGAGGCAGTCTGTGTGCTAAAAATAGGAAGTTAAGAATGATTACATAATCTTTGGGGTCCCTCTAGCTCCCAGATTCTACAGATAATGGAAGGATGAGGAGAGAGGAGCCTCCATTCTAAATTCCATGCTTAGCTCTTTCTGAAGCCAGAAGAACAAACATAGGTGGGGAAGGCTGTTCTCGCTTTCTTGGGCTTCACTGGGGGGCATATTGCTGAATCCACCTTAGTCCAGGGTCTTGTCCTAGGAAGAGACTTCTGGGGACGCATAGGTGGCTCAGCAGTTGAGCCTTTGCTTTTGGCTCAGGTGTGACCCCAGAGCCCCGGGATCGACTCCTGGGATCAAGTCCCACCTCAGGCTCCCTGCATGGAGCCCGCTTCTCCCTCTGCCTGTGTCTCTGCCTCCCTCTCTGTGTGTCTCTCGTGAATAAATAAACAAAATCTTAAAAAAAAAAAAAAAAAAAGGAAGAGACCTCTGCTTTGGGGAGGAAGGGTAGATGTACACTAACCAAACCAAAGGGCCAATTTATGAAGTAGAAGTGTGCAACACAGCAGCAAGGGCATCAAGCATTTCAACCCCTAACCATGGACTTGGTATCTTGCGGGTATCTCTGTAGAAAGCAGAGAATGTTTACAAATTAAAACTTTTAGGGGCGCCTGGATGACTCAGTCAGTTAAGCGGCTAACTCTTGGTTTTGGCTGAGGTTGTGATCTCAAGGTCGTAATATCAAGGTCGTGAGATCTAGCTGAGCCCTGAGGCGGGGTAGGGCTCTTCCTCAGTGAGGAGACCGCTTGTCCTTCTCCTTGCCCCTCTGCCTCTCCCCCTGCTTGCCCTCTCTCATGCTCGCTCTAAAATAATTGAATAAAATCTTTTTTAATTTATTCATGAGAGACACAGAAAGGTGAGAAAGAGAGGCAGAGGGAGAAGCAGGCTCCATGCAAGGAGCCAGATGTGAGACTTGATCCTGGATCCTAGGATCACGTCCTGAGCCAAAGGCAGATGCTCAACCACTGAGCCATCCAGGCGTCCCTAAATAAAATACTTAAAAAAAAAAAAAGAAAGAAACCAAAAGTTTTAGGTGTGCCTAGGTGGCTCAGTTGGAAAGTGCCTGACTCTTGATTTCGGCTGGGGTCATGATCTCAGGGTTGTGTTTTTTGTTTGTTTGTTTGTTTGTTTGTTTTAAGATTTTATTTAGGGCAGCCTGGGTGGCTCAGTGGTCTAGCGCTGCCTTCGGCCCAGGGTGTGATCCTGGAGACCTGGGATTGAGTCCCATGTCAGGCTCCCTCTGCCTGTGTCTCTGCCTCTCTCTCTCTCTCTCTCTCTCTCTGTGTGTGTGTGTGTGTCTCTCCTGAATGAATAAGAGACACACACAGAGAGGCAGAGACATAGGCAGAGGGAGAAGCAGGCTCCTCACAGGGAGCCGATGCGAAACTTGACCCTCTGACCTGGAATCACACTCTGAGCCAAAGGCAGACCTCAACCGCTGAGCCACCCAAGTGTCCTGATCTCAGGAGTTTTGATATTGGGCTGCTATCAGGCTCTGTGCTGGGCATGGAGCACCCTTGATATTCTCTCTCCCTCTGCCCATCCCCCCTCTAATTTTTTTTTTTTTTTTTAATCAACTTTTAGGGGCATCTGGCTGGCTCAATAAAGCATGGAATCCTTGATCTCAGGATTGTGAGTTCCATTCCCATGTTTGGTGCAGAGATTACTTAAAATAAAATCTTAAAAAAAAAAATTAAGGGGCAACTGGGTGGCTCAGTCGGTTAAGCAGCTGCCTTCAGCTCAGGCCATGCTCTCGTGGTCCTGGGATCAAGCCCCCAGTGGGTCTCCCCTGCTAAGCAAGGAGCTTGCTTCTCCCTCTCCCTCTCCCTCTGCTCATGCTCTCTTGCTCATTTCATATAGATAAAATCTTTAAAAAAAATTTTTTTAAAGATTTTATTTATTCAGGAGAGGGAGAGAGGCAGACACATGCAGAGAGAGAAGCAGGCTCCATGTTTTATCCTGGGTCTCCAGGATCACGCCCTGGGCCAAAGGCGAGCTCTCAACCACTGAGCCACCCAGGCGTCCCAATAAAATCTTATTTAAAAAATAAGATTGATTGATTTTTGGTGGAGATGCTGGATTTCAAACAGGGGCCTCAAACAGCAAAAAGTGCTTAGAAGCATTGCTAGTCGGTAAAGAACTGGGAGGAAAGGTCGGACGTCGCCTTAGAGACTCAGGGAAAAGCTCAGTGCGTCACCTCCAGGCCGGAGGAGCACCTGCCTCCAGGTGGGCAGACGATCCCCTGGACTAGAACTGCTCCTGGACTTGGGTGGCCCCTCCAGCATTCTTATCCCCAGATACGCCCTCTTCCTCCCTTCCAGGCCCTCCTCCAGCCGGACAAGCCTCCTTTAGATATGCTAATACCGTCCGAGCGCTGAGCTCGGCGTGGACTGGGAAGTTTTCTTTCCTTCCTTTGCAGTTTAGGTGGCGGCGGTGGGGTGGGCGGCCTCACCGCTCCCCTCCCCCACGCACACACCGCGGCTGGCCCCTCCGGGTCCTGCGGGGCCCTGGCTCAGTGGGTGGGGCAGGGAGGGCCCTTTGCCGCCGGGTGGTCGCCCAGAGGGCTGGTCTTCCCGCGGGCGAGAAGGGCCTATTCAGACCTCCCGGCCGCGCCCCCGCCCCGAGGCCGCAGCCCGGCAGGGGCGTGTCCCCGCGCTCACCTGCCATTGGGCAGGTGGGGCGGCCGGCCTCGGGCGGGCCGCGCTATAAACGCGGGCGGGCGGCGGCGGAGCCAGGCGCGCCGCAGGATGGTGGACAGCGTGTACCGCACCCGCTCCCTGGGGGTGGCGGCCGAAGGGCTCCCGGACCAGTACGCGGACGGGGAGGCGGCGCGCGTGTGGCAGCTCTACATCGGGGACACCCGCAGCCGCACGGCCGAGTACAAGGCCTGGCTGCTCGGGCTGCTGCGCCAGCACGGCTGCCAACGGGTGCTCGACGTGGCCTGCGGCACCGGGTGAGCGCGGGCCGGGGCCCTGGGGGTGGGGGTGCCGGCCGGGAGGAGGGGCTGGGACAGCCAGCGTGGAGGTGGGGACTCGGGATGCCGACGGCCGGATCCTCCCGGCGGCGCGGCGGCGGCGGCGGCGGCGGCGGCTTGGCTTTGGGACCAGACCGATGTAAGCTCTCCTGGGTGCTGGCTCTGGCACAGCTCCCGAGTCGTGGCCTTGGGCAGTGTTAACAGTTAACAATTCGTTCGATACTTGGCCGTGCCATGCGCTGTGCCAGGAGCTTTGGATACATCCATTTTTAAGGTCTTCAGAAAACCTCAAGATGTATGCAGTGATGTCCCACTTAGAGTTGCTGAAATCCTGCCCCAGAGGGGTGAAGGCCCCTCTACCTAGTGGAGAAGAGATGCTGTACTACTTCCGCGTGCCCAGGTTCCTGAATTCCAGGGACCTCAGTTTGCCTCATCTCTCAAGCGAGGGAAACCCCATGTACCTCACAGGGTTGCCGTGAGGATTAATGCACAATGACGGAGTGCCTGGCTCTGAAGGGATGCTAACAAAACCCCAAAGTTGCTACCTGGTGATAGGGAACCCATTTGCCAGGTCATTTGAGATCAGTGGAGAGGGCCTGGGGAGAGGAAGAAGAGGAATGGAGCCAAGAGTGGAGGAGACAGAAGGGTCCAGCACAGGGCCTCCTCCTTGCCTTTCCCAGGCCCCTTGACTGCCCCTCCCTGCCTCTCTCCCCTCTGGCCCTGCCCAGGGTGGACTCCATCATGCTGGTGGAAGAGGGCTTCAGCGTGACCAGTGTGGATGCCAGTGACAAGATGCTGAAGTATGCACTTAAAGAGCGCTGGAACCGGCGGCACGAGCCAGCCTTCGACAAGTGGGGTACGCACGTCCAGGCAGGCCTTCCCCGCCCGGCACCCCAGGGCCCAGTGCTCTTAATTCCTGTGCAAATTCGGGTGTTTGTTTTCCCTAAGGGGACAGCAAAATTACTTTCATTTCCCCAGAAAGGGAGGCTTAGGCACTAGAATGAGGTATCTGGTAATGAGGGGCTAGTTTTGATTATAAGTGTCTTCTCCCAAATAAAACCCAGTAAGCACAGAGCCATTCTTCCCATCACAGCTTCCTCCCCGCCCCCTTGACCCCTCCTCCCCTTCACCTTCCATATCCATAATAATCCCCTCCTCCTAACTGGATGGGGAATCCCCATGTGTCTTGAAGAGGAAACTGAGGCAGGGCTGCACTCGATGGAGAGGGGTACTGCTGGTGCCTCCATGCCACCTCGAGCTCTCCTTCCCCTTCCTGGTCCCAGTCATTGAAGAAGCCAACTGGATGACTCTGGACAAAGATGTGCCCCAGCCACCAGGGGGTGCCTTCGATGCTGTCATCTGCCTTGGAAACAGCTTTGCCCACTTGCCAGACTGCAAAGGTGAGACAGAGTGTACCCTGGAGCCTGGCCCTTTGAGCTATACCTCTTTTCACAGACCCCTGGGTGCCTGCTATCCTGGCCAGAGCAGACTGTTTTCTGCTCCTCCCTGACTTGGCGTCTGTATCCCTGGGGAGGAAAAAGCTGGGAGGGAAACTGGTGCTTGGGGCCCTGAGCGGACGCAGCCTCTTTGCCCTTGCCTGGAGCTCAGGAGATCAGAGTGAGCACCGGCTGGCACTGAAGAACATCGCGAGCATGGTGCGGTCAGGGGGCCTGCTGGTCATTGACCATCGCAACTATGACCACATCCTCAGCACAGGCTGTGCACCCCCAGGAAAGAACATCTACTATAAGGTGAGGGCCCTGGGGGTGGGATGAGAAGCCCAGAATGGGGGATGTGATCCTGGGGTCCAGCCCTGCAGTGGTTGCCAAGGCTAATACAGCCTGCACCACTACCTACAGAGCGACTTGACCAAGGACATCACCACATCAGTGCTGACAGTGAACAACAAGGCCCACATGGTGACCCTGGACTATACAGTGCAGGTGCCAGGGGCTGGTCAGGATGGTTCTCCTGGCTTGAGGTACCCACTGGGCTTGGCAGCGGGTGAAGGGGGGTGGTGCCGAGGCCACCAGTCCTCATGGTTGCTTGGGGGCTCTGTTGCAGTAAGTTCCGGCTGTCCTACTACCCGCACCGTTTGGCTTCCTTCACGGAGTTGCTACGAGCAGCCTTTGGGGGCAAGTGCCAGCACAGCGTCCTGGGTGACTTCAAGCCTTACAAGCCGGGCCAGGCCTCCATTCCTTGCTATTTTATCCATGTGCTCAAGAGGACGGACTGAGCGCTGAACCTGGCCTCAGCTCCTACAACCCTCCACCCAACATGGCCAGCCAGATCTCTCTGGGGAGGTGGGGACTAGCAGTCCCATACCCGGCCCAGCCCCAGCCCTGCAGATCCTGGGGTGCTGGGAGGGGCAAGACTGCTGTTGTGGGTGCAGGATTTGGGTTTGGGCAAATGGAAGTAGTAGCAATATAGTCTGTGCCTTTTTCAGTTCTGCATGTTTTGTGTTTATATGGGAAGGATCAAGCTCCCGCCACCGTCCCCTCCCTGGCCCTCCCCTGGGGCTTTGTCCTTCCACAAACTAGCTCTTTTCACACTCCAATCTTTCAGATCACAACCAGCAGGGGGCAGCATCCACTTTATTTTCAGCCAAGACTGAGGCTCCCTCTGGCCAAGCTCCTCCTCCCAGCAGAGGGTCTTTAGTCTTGGGGCTGGAGCTGGCCTGGAAGGACAGCTAGGCAGGGGATGATGCCCTCTGAGTCCCCATGGGGCTGCTTGGCATGTAGGGGATCTCCTGGAGATAGGCAGCCTTTGGGTGCAGCCACAGCTTGCTGAGGAGCCCTTTGCTCTCTCAGGTCTCTGTGGGGACACCTAAGTACCTTCAGCCCTTGCGGGCAGGGTCCCAGATGGTAGGAGGCTCCTAGCAGGCGGCAAACTTGCGCTGGATGCGCTTGTAGCGGAGCAGTTCCTGCTCACTGACTGAGGGCTGCAGCCGGGCAGCGGCCTGCAGTAGGTCGTCCATGGTGAGTAGCAGTGTTGAGCTCCCGGGCTCCAGCCCTGGTGGGGGGAAGGGTGACAAGGGAGCAACAAAGGCTGTGGCCTGTGTCCGAGGAGGGGAGAGCCCTGGAGTGGGCATCATCTTCTTGCCCAGAGGCCCCCAAATTGGCCTATGGGGCTGGCAGGTAGCTCACCTTCCTCCAGGTCCCGAACCCTGCGTTTGAGGGCAGTTGTCATGGCATCGGAGCAGAGAGAATAGAGGTCTGCGCCTGTCAGCTGGGGAGGACAGCGATCCAGCACATTCACCAAGCTCACAGAGGGCTCTAGCTTGAACCTGTTATGCAGATAGAGGTTTTACCTGGCATCCTCTTTTTTTTAGATTTATTTATTCATGAGAGACACAGAGAGAGGCAGAGACACAGGCAGAGGGAGAAGCTGGCTCCCTGCAGGGAGCCCAATGCGGACTCGATCCCAAGACCCCAGGATCATGCCCTGAGCCAAAGGCAGATGCTCAACTGCTGAGCCACCCAGGCGTCCCTTACCTGGCATCCTCTGTCAGAAGGCATCCCTGACCGGCTTATTCTGCACATTGCATTTATCCCCTAAACATCCCAAGGCCCAAGCCCTGTGAGAGTCTCCCCCTAGCAGGGCGTACTTGCGTGTAATGGCGCTCAGGACACGTAGCTGGGAGGCGCGGTCCTCACTCACCCCCACAAATACCAGCTTGTCAAATCTTTAGGGAAATAGGTGTAAATGTCAGGGAGCCCAGCATGAAGATGGAGGAGGCAAAGGTGGGGGTCAAGGGACAGGCCTAGATGGTCCTGGTAGAGATGAGAATAGGGTACACACCTGCCAGGCCGCAGAAGGGCAGGGTCCAGGAGGTCGGGTCTGTTGGTGGCTCCAATCACAAACACATCTTGAGTGCTGTGAAGCCCATCCAGCTCAGCCAGGAGCTGAGACACCACCCTGCAAATGAGGACATGTAGGCCAGAGTCCTTGGCCCTTCCTCAGCCTCTGCCCTGCTTGTGGCACCCTTCCTTGCAAGCTTTCTCCACAGGGCCACATGCTTGGTTGTGTCCTCTATAGTCCTCCACGCAGGCCCCCCGTTCTCCTCAGAGTCCCTGACTCAAGTCCACAGCCCCCATTCTCTTCTGTTATACTATTTCAGAACTGGAATGGCAGCAACTCTGGGCTCTGAGGACTGCTGCAACCTGTGTCAAATCCCTCCATGCTGGACCCAACTCCAGTCTGGCTCAGACCCCCACCTGTCCATCACACCTCCAGAGTCTCCATTTCGCCCCCGGCTTGGGGCCAGCGAGTCCAGTTCATCAAAGAAGATAATGCACGGAGCCGCGGCTCTGGCTCTGGCAAACACTGAGGAGAGAAAGGGACCCACAAGAGGGGGAAGCTCAAGGGTGGGTCTGAAGTCAGGTGATGGAGGAGGGAAAGCCAGGTGTGACAATTCATCACTCCAGGTACTAGGCCACCCTGGGAAGGTGCTTTGTAGAAAGCACCACGAGACTTTGGAAAGGCCCGGAGTTGCTGGAGGATAGAGGCAGCACAAGGGCCAGCAGGGTTTAGGAAGGGCTAGAAGCCTGGCCTTTCCTCACTCACCTTCTCGCACATTCTCCTCACTTTGGCCTACATACATGTTGATGAGCTCAGGCCCCTTCACACTGAGGGAGAGGATGGGATTCATCAGATGCATGAACACACAACTGACTTCTCAGTCAGCCCTTTCCCCAGCCTGAGGCCGCTCCCGGTCTGCCCACCACCCCTTCCACACCCCCTCGCCACCTGAGGAAGGTAAGGCTGCATTCGGTGGCTACTGCCTTGGCCAGGAGGGTCTTGCCCGTGCCAGGGGGACCATGGAGCAGAAGACCCGAGCGCCTGAGGCCCAGGCTCAGCAGCTCGGGGTGCTCTAGAGGGAGCTGAATGGTTTCCAGAATCTCCTTCTTCACTTCTTGCAGCCCGCCCACATCATGCCAGGACACTGAGGGGATCTAGGAGATGGAAAGTGTGTGGTTGGGACATGGTGGTGGATAGAGCTCCTGTCCTACCTCCGAGGACCTGGAGTCTCTACCTTGGGGGCTCCAATGGCCTGGGAGTGAGCTGTCTGCAACTGCTCCAGTGCCTGCCCAAAATCCTCAGCCAGGAGGGGAAAGCCAGCGGCACATAGCTCCCCCTCATCCTCCTCACTCAAGCCACCTGCCAAACTGTAAAGAGAAACCCAGGAAGACCTCTGGAGGAGCTGACCTAAAAGCATCCTCTCCATCAGGGTCCTGGTTCCTCCCTACCCCACACCACCCCCTGCCCTTGACCAGCTCCCACCCAACTGTATTTCCTCTTGCCTTCTTTTCCCTCCCATGCCCAGGTTCCTTACCCTGAGTTCTTGATCCTGGTGCAGGCTACCCGGCTGCTGTGGGTCAAAAGGGCATAGAGATCCCCTACCACGAAGCCCTGGGGAACCGCGGGAAAGGGTATGTGAGCAGAGCTCAGTAGCCAGGAGTCCCAGGGAGGCCAGTCCCCCAGCTGTAGTAGAGGCCCAGTGTTGGTGCCTTGTGGTCTTCTACCCATACCAGCGGGACAGAGAAGGTGGGGAGGCCCGTCCCCTGCCCAGGGACTCACCGCACACCTCCGTGCCAGCTGCGTCAGGTTCACCTCTTGGCCAAGGGGGAGGTGGGCAGTGAGAGCCTGAAGGACACTGAGCCGCTGCCCCTCTGACAACACAGGCACCTCCAGCTCGTGAGGGAACGCTGTCTGCACATCAGCAGGCAGGTCCTGGGCCTGGCTGGTGGTGGCCACGACCATCAGGGGCGGGCAGCTGCAGACACAGGGAGGGTGCTAAGGGCAAGAATGCGGCTGGCAGCCCTGAGCACTGTCTTGTCATGAGGCTGGTGCAGTCGGGGCACAGAGGTGGGTGGGTGGGTGCTGGGATAGGAAAGGGAGGTGAGCACCTCAAAGCTTCATGGGACCTGTGCTTCCCCCCCTCATAGATGGAACTCACTGATGGTAGAGGCTGTGTTTTGTTCTTTGATATACTGCTCCACACGAAATACTAGGGACTGCATCCCCCTCCCTCTGGATACCCTAAGTTCCTCAGCTCAGGACTCATATATGGGTGGGATGTCTGAGAAGCTGTTGAGGGAGAGAGGACAAAAGGCTGGAGGGGGTGAGGGCTGGGCCCTGCCTTTTTCCAGACCCAGCTCTGCATCATACCTGGTGAGGGGGTCCTCATCCTGGAGGAGGTGACACAGCGTGGCCACCACACGGGCGTCCTCACCTAGCCCATCACGGTTCCGGCCCAGAAGGTCCACGGCTGTCAGCAACAGAACCACAGGCCGGCAGCGCCGAGCCCGGGAGAAGGTGGCCTGCAGTTTTTTCTCCACAGCCCCGCTACTGTCTGCACAGAGGCTAGAGCAGGGCACCTGGGGAGGAGGCCCCAGTGGTCTCAGGCACATGTGACTGAGGCGGGAATGGCGGGGAGAGGAGCCAGAAGAAGATGCAGGCCATATTTTTTTAGAGGGTAGAGATAGGGGAGAAATTAACCCTGTTCAAATCCTACCTCTTTTCCCTAACCTGGACTATCCATCCAAATCTTTAAACCCCTTCCTTTTTGAAAGTATCTTTTGGTAGCTGAGAATTCTGGAAATATGCCTGACCTACTGGCCCACCTGCCTGAGGTAGCAGGGCCAGGCTAGTAGCCAGAGGGGGAGAGGAGGAGAGAATCTGGGCTGGGAAGTGTAGCTGGGGTTCAACTCTCCAGGTACCCTCACCTTCAGTAGGTGGAGGCCGAGGCGGCTGCAGGCTGCAGTGACAGCTGTGGTCTTCCCACTGCCAGGGGGACCCCGCAGAAGGACGCTACTGGTTCCTGTCAGCAGGGCACCTCTGTAACCAGAGAATGAACACTTGTCTCCTCCATTCTGCTCAAACTTACGAGCCCCCCATAACATAGGGACCCTGGATCTAGAAAGCAGACACTTTCTCTCTCCTTGTGGCATCCCCTCCTTCAGGGATGTTTCCACATGGAGAAGCCGAATTTCTCATGCCACCTGCAGTGTCCTGGCAGGGCATATCCAGTAGCCAGGACAATTGCCTTTTGTCAATGCTGCCTTCAATGTCATCAAAGCCTTGACTGTTATGTCTATGCATTGTATTGAGAGGAATTAGGGAAAGGTCTGTGTCTACACTTAGGCCAGTGGTATGAGGAGCTGTATCTTTGGGGGCCAGGGTGGTGAAGGCCAGAATGGCTAGTGGGCTTCCCCAAGGGGAAGGGCAGTCTCAGAGACAGCTGTCCCTGGTGGAGATTGTTCCTCCACAGCCACCTTGGAGGATGGAGGTTATCCCAGAAAGGAGCCCAGGAGTCTGCTTACAGAAAGGGCATGGGCTACTGGCCTGGGCATACTCGTTTGAGGGAGGTCCCCTCAACCCTACACTGGCCAGCACATTAGGAACCACTTGTCTAGCCCACTGCCCCTCCAGAGATGTCCCGAGCAGGCTTTTCTCACACCCAGAGGCTGCAGCCTCACTCACCCTGGCTGGAGGCGAGGCTTCAGAGCAGCACAGAGCTCAGTCACCAAGGTCTCCAGGCCTGGAGGAGACAAGCTGTTCCAGGGAGTAGATTCTCCTGAAGTGAGCCTGGGAACAAGGCTCAGGGTAGAACCCACCTGTGAAAGGTGGGAGGAAGCTTTAGTGTCTGGAAGCTGTTTCTGTTCCCTTTGCCAGCTCTACTCCCATCCCCCGGGCCTCACCAAGTACAAGGAGGTATGGGTGATGTCCGCCAGGTAGGCACTGGTGGGCCCATCTGGAGCTTCCCCAATGGTTTTCTTCACTTTAAAAAACATCTCCCACCACCTGCAGGAAAGAAGCCCAATGAACCCAGGATCCAGAGCCCACATATACCCCTCCCTAAGGACAAGGTTGTTGTCTCATAGAGGTCTGCTGCAGAGGCAAACTCAAGAAAAGCATGAATAATTGCCCCCAGACATGGCAGGTGGTAAGGAAGGGGCGAGGAATAGGGGGCGGGGGGGAGAAAAGCAAGTGATCTTTCTTCTCTTGCTGGCTGGCTCATTCACATTTTGAAGGCAGAAGGGATAACTGCCCTTCACATCCCTCATGACAACTATCAGAGAGCCTTGGGGATGTATTTAATGGCCACCCATTCCAGTGAGAAGCCACAGCTGAAGGGGCACCTGGGTGGCTCAGCTAATAGCATCTGCCTTTGGCTTGGGTCATGATTCCAGGATCCTGGGGTCAAGTCCCGCATCAGGTTCCCTGCAGGGAGCCTGCTTCTCCCTCTGCCTATGTCTCTGCTTCTATCTCTCATGAATAAATAAAATCTTAAAAAAAAAAAAAAAAAAAAAAGCCTTCCAAAACCTCAGCTGAAGTATCCCTTGTCTCTTACCCAATAATTCCACTAAAATCTAATTGCAGATCCCTTATTAAAGACATCTAATGGGGACGCCTGGGTGGCTCAGTGGTTGAGCATCTGCCTTTGGTTCAGGGAGTGATCCCTGGTTTGGGGATCGAGTCCCACATTGGACTCCCTGAGAGGAGCCCGCTTCTCCCTCTAGGTCTCTGCCTCTCTGTGTCTCTCATGAATAAATAATTTTTTAAAAGACATCTAATGATTAATTCTTTTTGGCTGCACAGAATTATCTGTGAAACTTGAAAATCATCTCCCACATATTGTATGATTTCACTCAGCAGCTTGGTAACTGCTGGGGGCCAAGGGAAGGAAGGAATAGGGAGGGACTGTTAATGGGTACAGGTTTTGGGGTGATGAAAATGTTCTGCAACTAGATAGTGGTGTTGGTTGCATAACCTTGTGAATACAGTAAAAGCCACAGAATTGTACACTTTAAACGTGAATTATATGTCAGTTTTTAAAAAAGTAATCTCTATGTCCAATGTGGGACTTGAAGTCATGACCCCAAGATCAAGAGTTGCATGTTCTACTGACTGACCCAGCCAGGCACCCAACTCAATTTTTTTTTTTAATTTTTATTTATTTATGATAGTCACAGAGAGAGAGAGAGAGAGAGAGAGGCAGAGACATAGGCAGAGGGAGAAGCAGGCTCTATGCACCAGGAGCCCGATGTGGGATTCGATCCCGGGTCTCCAGGATCGCACCCTGGGCCAAAGGCAGGCACCAAACCACTGCGCCACCCAGGGATCCCCAACTCAATTTTTTAAATTAAGACTACATGGGCCCCAGCCTCACCTTGACTCTGCTCCAATAGGTCTGGTGTATTTTTTGAAAGCTCCCTTGGCCATAACCAGGGTTGTGCAGTCCCAGGCTAGTGTTAGAGTGAGTTGGGGCTACTCAACCTGCTCCTCTGCAGAGTAGTTACTAGCCCAATCTTCCTGATAAAGAAATGATGAACTACTCCCCTTGTTTAATTCTCTGGTGGAAAGGCAAGGACTTGGCTCAGACTATAACTTGGGCCTCTCTAAGTTCTAGTTGGTGCAAATCCCTTTGTTCACATTGTTTCAGTAATAAAGCTGCTTCCTCTGGCAGCAAAGTGGGACGTGTGGGAATACCTCTGGGTGGAGGGGAGAAGCATACCAGATTGGTATTCGGAACTCTTGCAATTATTAGGGTAGGCAGTTACCGTGATAAAAATTGGAACGTAAGGAAGCCTGTGTCTTACTGTTATTCAGTATAAATGAACAGTGAGTAGGTCTAGAACCTGGAATCTCAATCCTGAGTCACAGTGCACATGATAAGCAGTGGAATCCAAGGGGGAACAGCACTATGGGGGGTTAAGGGGAACTCCTCCCTTCCACGGACAGCAGTAGGACCATCTCAGTGAGTACAAGGATCAGACCTCTGGATATTGCTGGGAAACGCTGGGTTGTGTTCTCAAGAGCCAGATGGGAGACAGTGGAGCTGGATCCTGGTGGCTTGCTCCGGGGAAGTGAAACTGTGGAAGAGCCTGAAGAGGCTACATCACCAACTCTGGAATTCCGTTCCAGGGATCACAGGAGCCTCCTAGCAAAGCTTCCCTTACCAGGTCTGCAGGAGGAGGGCTAAAGCACTTGTCTGTCTGTCCTTGGACCCACCTGCCCACCCTAACCCTGCTTTCCAGGATCTGCTCAGGAGACAGAAGTGTGTGCTCAGCATCCAGGGGAGGGAGGGAGGTCTCTACTGGGCCGGAACAGCAGAGATTCAGGAATAGAACAGGCTTGCTGGTCTGTCTCAGAAGGGCCCCAGTGCCTGCTTTTCTTTTAAAGTACAAAGGGTGGAAAGCTAGCCTGTAGATACTGACTATATTTAAGATGCAACAGAAGTGGGAAGTGGCTAATACGTGCCAGCCTGGCCTCAGTTGTAGATTTAATTTGGGAAAGCTCAAAGAGGTGCCATAAACATTAAATGGGGTGTGGGTACCACAGCTCTGAACGTTGACCAAGGATGAATCAGGCACTCTAGACAATACATGTCTTGGCAAAGGACCCAGGCTGGCTAGGCCAGAGACCTTGGGCATGCCAACTCTTTATTTCCAGCTGGTCCCCCCACCTCACTGAAATCCCCTGAATGTTGGATTAGCAGGTCTATCAGCTGTGCTCTCCTAGTACATTGCTATAGGAAATCAATCTTGGGGTATCAGGCTACATAGTCTCCCACTTCACATAAAGCCAGAGCAGTCTCTGAATTATTTGCCTCACTCTTTTACATGCAACCTCTGTGACCAGGGGCTACAGGGAGGAGAAAGGTTAGACCCTTTGTTTGGGTGCTTGGTTCAGTAATGCTAAGTTTCTCACTCTTTATTCAGGAAAAGGAAAAAGAGAAGGCCTCTCAATGACGGCAGGAATCTGTCTCTCCGCCGTTTTGGGAGATAGGATTGAAAAGCTGCATGTATACACACCATTAATTAGGGCAGAAATCAAAGCCTGGGTCTCCTTATGTTGAGTATATGGGAGGTGTGGCCTGAAACCTGGCCCCAAAAACACTGAGGTTGAGAATGAAGCAAGGAATCTCATGTTAGTCTAGGCCCTTAAACTTCACAATGCTTTCCTTTACCTATGACCACCCAATAATTTGAGGATAAACACATCCCAAGGGCAGCAGGCAGTGGTTCCTAATCTTTTTTTAATCCTGCACTTATTTGAGAATCTGAAGAAAGCATGTACCTTTTTTCTGGAAAAATGTACAGAACAATACATTTTTCTTATATACAAAATTATTCCATACAACTCATGGGGAGGGGATCACAGAACTCTTACACCCAGATTAGGACTCCCAGCTGGGATAAGATAGGAGGCAGCTGCATACCTGGGCAGTTTTTCTGGGCTTCCTTCCAGGATCTCTACTTGCCCAACTGTTGGTACACACAGAACATCCCCTTCCTGGACTGCCCTGCAACACAGCAGTGGCCTTGGTCAGCTCACAATGAGAGTTAAAGCATGGGCCTGGCATATCCCCGCATATCCACTCCCAACCTACAGACTATAAGGGCCTACCCCCTCTCCCACTCAGAGATCCCATGCAGTTATCCAGAGAACAAATCTGACCTAGAATGAGCTGGGGGGAACAGCACAGAGGCTAGAAAGGGGGATCACAGAGCAGTGAGGGGTAGAGCATGATCCTGGCTCTTTGGGTGCCCTCTCAAATCAGAGAGGTTTCTCAGTTTAGAATGTCCAGATTCACCTCATGGTACCAATTTCTCTTCTATTGACCGCGTGCCACACCAAGAGGCATCTAGCCACAATATTGCCTACAGTGTGGCTCTGTAAAGTCAGAGTCTGTGGGAACTTGTCTAAGGCATAGGAGAGGAGGAGAGAATGGGTGAGATGCTATACTCCTGAAAGGGGTAAGCAGCTAACCTGGGTGTCTGAAAGTGCCGGTAAAGAACATGGTCGTAATTTCCATTAGTGCTGTAGTGGGGAGAGGATACAATTTCGATGTGTAACTCTTTGGCAAACAGAGGCCCAGACAGCACTGAGCAGCTTCCTTTGTCTTCAGGGGCGCCGGAGCCTTCTGAATACCTCTATTAGAGAAATAACCACCACCTTATAACCTTCCAAGGAGTCAGGCTCTGCCCCATCTTAACTTTAGCAGCCAATTTTTCTATTTGCACTCTCTATCCACAAGAACTGTGGGAGGGGAGGCCTAAGGTAGCCAAACTGAATACCTGGATCTTCCCTAGAAACAGAAACCTCTCCTTGTCATGGGCACCAGGAAGAGATTTCTGACTCTAGCTCCAAAGAATTCCCCAGTAAAAATAACCTTTCTGTGATACCTTTAGGTCGGCCCCCAAGCCAGGAAAGTGGTAAAGACATTTAATTCCCATAAGTCCTTTTGAGTCACACCAGGCAGTAACTGGGATTGCTATTAATTGGACATTAGTGGGGACACTGAATTCAGGTTGTGGGAAAAGGCTATGATCTCACTGAAGCTCAAAGGGTCGGTTCAGCCAAATGAGCTCCAGTCTGAGGACTTCAGTTTTTCCTCCATTCAAAAGGAAATCCACACCTGACTCCCAGTTATGCATATCTTATATCCCTCTTGACATCTGATAGCATGAATTGGCTATGCCAGCATTATTTAATAGAACTTTTTACAGTGATAGAAATGTCACCTCCATGTGCTACTGAGCATGTGACATGTAACTAAAACAATAAAAAAAACCTGAGTTTTAAATTTTATTTAGTTTTAATTAATTTAAAAAGCCACAATGTGGCTAGTGGCTTCCATGTTGGACAGTACAGAGCTAAACCATACATCTAAGTGCCCAATTAAACAGACTATATTTGTCCCCCCAAATACAACAATCTTTTTGAGGTAATCTCCTTAAAGGCAGAAACCAAAAACTTCTCTTGGGTATATTTAATAAAATATTAAAATCAAACACCAGGCACTAAAGATAGTAAAGAGCCCTTCCCTTCAAGGGATTTACAATACATAACTGAGGATTAGACAGTACATAATCATAACTGAACAGAAAATAAATGCCCCGAGGAAAGGTACAAAACGCTACAGGAGGGAGAAGTCAAGTTAAATGCGTGGTATGATTATGTAAGGCTTTAAGAAGGCAGCATCTTTAGATGGGCTTTGAAGGAAAGAATGGTAAAACTTTAACAGATTAGGCTAGAAGAGCAGGAAGGAATGTGAAGTCAAGGATAAATAAGCATGAGTAAAAGAAATGAGGTATCATCCTCCATATTACTCAGTACAATTCTGGATACGCTGTAGCAATTCAACAAACAATTGATTAAGTAGATTACTGTATACAACCAGTGATTAATAATGATTCTCTCCTTTCACCTCAATAGATGGAAGGAAGCCTTTCCCATGCCCCACTACACCATGGAGGATTACATTTTGATTGTAGAGAATAGATAAATAAGACTAAGAGACATTAAGATCTAGCAAGGGACTTATATTCTACAGCTCTCCTCTTCAAATTCAGTCGAGATAGGGAGAGGGAATAAGGAGTGGAAGCATTCCTGACCTTAGTCCTGTATCCTACCTGAATTTTGAGCTCTCCTACTTCCAAGGGATCACAGCCGAGATTAAAAGCAAGAGTGGCAGGCACGAGGGCCAGTCCGTCAACGAGGGGCTCTCCTGGCTGCCCAGAGCCGGGTCCCAGCTTTTCAGAGAGGTCCCAGCGAGGCTCTAGGACCTGCACCCTGGCCAAGTGTGGCTGGGAAGTGTTTGACGACTCTCCGGCCCGGGTCACCCACACCCATTCGCCCTGGAAGAGGCCCAGGCTACGGAGACAGCTCCGGCTTACCCCCAGCGAATCTCCAGTCCCTCCCAGAACTCCCCGGAGTCGCCGGACCGTGCAGTTAACCGCGAAGGAGGACACCACGGGCGGCGGTGGAGGCCGGCTGCAGTCCCCGGCCTCCGGACCCAGTTTGGCCCGCCCACGGAGCTCAGTCACAGCTAGCCGCGTCCCTGGGCCCAGCAGCCCTTGCAACGCCGGCCGTGTCTCCAGCACCCGCGGCCCGGGCACAGGCAGGGCCTCTCCGCGCCGCACCAGCAGCGGCCCGACTCGCGGTCCGAGCCCGGGCCCCGGAGAGGTGCCCAGCAGCGCCCAGCCCAGCGCCGGCGGCCGCCGCACGGGCCGCGCCCGCACCCACGCCCCAGAGCCCAGAGCCAGAAGCCGAAGCAGCGCGCGGCTAACCAGCAGCTGCGGGGGCCCGGGACCCTGCTCTTCCGTCTCCGCATCCGGCCCCTCCAGGGCCGCCACTAGCAGGGCCGGCCCCGCGGGGCTCTCCCCTGCGGGCCGCAGGGCCAGCACCAGGCCCAGCCCCGCCGCAGGCCACGGGCCCCCGGGGGGCAGCAGCACAGCCAGCGGGGGTGCCTCGGTCGGGAAGGGCTCCAGGACTCGCAAAACCGCCAGCGCCATGGCGACAGGAGACCGCCGCGGAAGGCGCAGGAAAGCCGCTTCCGGGGCCAGGCACCGCACGCCGCTTCCGCTCCCGCTTCCGCTTCCGCTTCCGCCGGGGGGAGGGGCGAGGGGTGGGCGGGGCGCCGGGCGCGGGGAGCGAGCTCCCGGAGGGTGGGCGGCGTCTGGGTGCCGGGGGTTGGCGCCTCGGTGGCAGTGACTCGCTCGCTGCCGTTGCGTAGTCCTTTTGAGACAGTGTTCGCAGGCCTCTGCTCTCTGCGCCTGCTAGGGGAGTGAGGTCCTCTCAACTCCCGCCATGCGCTTAAACAGTTAATTGAATCATCATCGAACCTTCAGCGTGCCCGAGACCGGCTTGTCCCGGAGCTGAGAGCGCTGGGTGGAGCGTGTCGGAAGGAGTGCAGTCCTCAGTGGAAGCCCTGCAGCATCCACGGTGGAACTGTAGGCACCGAGGTTCGGGAGTTGTGGGGAAGGCTGCAGGAGGGACTGGTGGGATGAAACCGTCTCAGACGTGCTTATGGATATACAGTGGCTGCCGCCCGGATTACCGCAGGTGATTCGGTAGCCCTGGAGTGCTCGGTGCTGCCACACCTGTTCCAGCACATCCTACACAAAATACACGGTCCAGTGTTCTTGTCCTGTTTGTTGCCCTGTTCGTTCTACTCCCACCAAACTTGAAGTGAAGACAAAGCAGCTCCAAAACCAGTTGCTCTCCCCAGCCCAGGAATCGTTGCAGACCGGAAACCCACGTCTTCTCTGCCCTGTAGGGTGGGGTGGATCTGTGTGTGTGTGGGGGGGGGGGCAGTAAAGCAGGCAGAAGAGAGGGGTTCAAGGCTTCAGTCTTGAGCAGGAATCAACAGCTCCCTTCCCAACTTCGCTGTTAGATTCCATCCTTGTCTCCACCTCCACTGCTCTGTACCAGACAGTTGGACACTGGCAGGCCACACTTCCAGTTACTAACAACAACAACAACAACAAAAACAAAATATTCGCACTTAGAATCAATGGATTGGTTGGTGGTAAGCTACTCTTTCTGAACTTTGCAGTCTCCTCTAACCACTGCCCAACTGCCCAACTTTCTCTTTTCCTTCACAGCTGAACAACTTGAGGCAGTCTTCTACTTTGTACATTATAAATTCTCAAAAACTTCCTGAAAACCTGAGTGTTGAATATTGGATTTACATGTTATAAGACATTTTTTATTTATTTATTTATTTATTTATTTATTTATTGACATTTTTTTTAATATTTTATTTATTCATGAGAGACACAGAGAAAGAGGCAGAGACACAGGCAGAGGGAGAAGCAGTCTCCCCACAAGGGAGCCTGATGTGGGACTCGATCCTGGATCCTGGGATCATACTCTGAGCCGAAGGCAGCCGCTCAATTGCTGAGCCACCCAGGCATCCCAAGATAGTTCTTTTCCTAGCAAGATAAGAAAGCATTTTTATACATTTATTATTTTTTGTTTTTTTAATTTTTAAATTTTTATTTTTTTTAAGATTTTATTTATTTATTCATAAAGACACACACACACACACACAGAGGCAGAGACACAGACAGAGGGAGAAGCAGGCTCCATGCAGGGAGCCGGATGTGGGACTCCATCCCAGAACCGCAGGATCATGCCCTGGGCTGACAGCAGACGCTTTAACCGCTGAGCCACCCAGATGTCTCTTTATGCATTTATTTATTTTTAACTTAAAAAAAAATTAAGTAGGCTCCACACTGGGGCTTAAACTCATAACCCTGAATTCAAGACCCCAGATGAGATCAAGAGTTGGATGCCCAGAATAGGATACCTCGGTGGCTCAGCACTTGAGCCTCTGCCTTCTACTCAGGGCATGATCCCAGTCCAGGGATCAAGTCCCACAATGGGCTCTCTATAAGGAGCCTGCTTCTCCCTTGATATCTTCACCTCTCTGTGTCTCTCATGAATAAATAAATAAAATCTTAAAAAAAAAAAAAAAGAATTGGATGCTCAACTGACTGAGCCTCCCAGAAAATATTTTTTAAATGTCTGATTGTAGTTCCTGGAGGTACTTCTAATCTTAAATTTGAACTTGCCCAATTCACTTTTTTTTAAAGATTTTGTTTGGTTTCGTGTTGTTGTTGTTGTGTGTGTGTGTGTGTGTGTGTGTGTGTGTTTGAGAGCACACAGGCCTGCTTGAGGTGAGGACAGAGGGAGAGGGAGAAAATCTTAAGCAGACTCCATGCTGAGCATGGGTCCTGACTCGAGGCTCAATCTCACAACCCTGAGATCACGACTGAGCCAAAATCAAGAGTTGGGCCAACTGAGCCACTCAGGCAGAACTCTACCTTATTTATTTATTTTTTAAGTAATCTCTATGCCCAACATGGGGCTAAAATTCACAACCCAAAATCAAGTCACATGCTCCACTGACTGAGTTAGCCAGGTTCCTAGTCTAGTTCCAGATCTCTCTCTCTCTCTCTCTCTCTCTTTTTTTAAGATTTTATTTATTTATTCATGAGAGGGATCCCTGGGTGGCGCAGCGGTTTGGCGCCTGCCTTTGGCCCAGGGCGCGATCCTGGAGACCCCGGATCGAATCCCACATCAGGCTCCCGGTGCATGGAGCCTGCTTCTCCCTCTGCCTGTCTCTGCCTCTCTCTCTCTCTCTGTGACTATCATAAATAAATAAAAATTAAAAAAAAATTTATTTATTCATGAGAGACAGAGAGAGGCAGAGACACAGGCAGAGGGAGAAACAGGGCTCATGCAGGGAGCCCAATGTGGGACTCGATCCCGGGACCCCAGGATCACCCTCTGGGCTGAAGGCAGGCAGGCACTAAACCGCTGAGCCACCCAGGGATCCCCATAGTTTCAGATCTTTAAAAGAGCATGTAAGAATGTACTAGGGACCTGAATTCACATGGATGAAAGTTCCCATTTGGTAGTTCTGAACTGTATTATGTGGCTCTGTCCTTTGCTTCCCAGAGGGACAAAGAACTGGGAGGATGGTGGGGTGAGTCCAAAAACGATATGCCTGTTTTACATAGGCAAGTTCTAGGTCTCAGGACTACAGTGCTCCTGTAGTTCAGCACTAATGTAGACACAAATATCCATCCACAAATAAATATCCTTTCTTCCCAGGCTTTTCCCCCAGCAAATAATGGTTGGCATGCAGTCACCTTCATACTACTTTGAATTGTCCTTAATCGTTGGGAGCCAAATACTATTTCTATAAGATAGGAGCAATGTCTGTTGCCTTTACTTCCATATCTCTTGCTCACTCTTCAACCATTATAATCTTCCTTCTACTTCTCTAAAACTTTCCTTTAGAGATCACCTACAACTTTAGAATCGAAGTGGTGTTGTTTGATCTTTATCTTAATCATTCCCTGGAATCCGGTACTATTGAGCAATCCTCTTTTACTTCCTTTGCCATTAGGACACCAGTTTTCTACCTATATCTCTGATGGCTTCAGAAGTCATCTTCAACTCCTCCCTTTCCCTTACCGTCTTCCCCACAATCCAGTGAGTCACCAAATCCTGTTGATTCTACACATTTCCCAATTTTGTCTTTTCTTTTCCCTGCCATGGACTTTGTCTTTTAACATTGCTCTCCTAGTCAAGAGCCACAGCCTTTTTCTTGAGCTTTCTCCAGTTTCTTCATATAGTCCATCGTCTAATGGAGTCCACTTTCTGAAACACATTCCTCCAGCCACCTCTAGGGTTGTGAAATTTATTGCATTGTATCTTAAGCATCTGTTTATACAAGCCTGTGAACTTCACCAGACAATGAACTCCCTGAGGGCAGGAAATGATCTTATCCATTAGGATACTGGCTTGGGCAGGATGGAGGTAAGGGATGGTATATCCTAAAATATTCCAACAAGAAGGTAGTTTTTTCCACTGTATTCCCAAGTGTTCCAATTTGCTGGTTCCACAATCCCAGGACACATGCGATAGGAATGGGGACCCTCTTTCCAAAATTGTAACAAATCCAGGATTTTCGTCTCATCTCACCAAGGTCCCAGCTAGCCAGCCTTCCCCTTTGATTCTCTGCAAGCCCCATTTAGGAAACGGATGCCCTGGAGGACTCTCGGGAGCTCTCTCCACCAACTTTGCATATGCAATTAGTGCTAAGTTACCCTGATGAAGAAAGGTACCCTTCATTTTAGGGCTACTCTCCTTCCATTCGTACTGGGCGAAGGAGCAGAGCGGGTAAAGAGTGAGAGCCACTTTAGAAAGGAAGGGGCTGCAAAGAATGGCCGAGGCCGACGCACACCAGACGCCGGGAGTGCGGCACTGAGCGCTAAGCTTGAGCTTCCCCTTATCCCCGCCTCCCTAATTAAGCTCGACCCACTTTAGGGCGGGACCTCCCGCTTCAGCCAATTCTGGGAGACGAACCCTGGCGGTTTGTACTCTTCCTTTCCAATGAGAAAAAAAGGAAGCCGCTTGGCCCCAATAGCCAATCCGAGGAGGCGGCGCCTGGTTGTCAGGCAGGTTTGTAAGAGTTCGGGCCAATTGGAGGCGCAGACACCACTCGACCCGGGCGCAGCGCGCAGGCGGTGGCGAAGAGACGCCGAGCGGGCCGAGTGCGGCCGAGCAAAGCCGGAGCCGGAGCGGGGCCGCAGGAGCCGGGCTGGGTCCGGACGGGCCGAGATGCCCTATAAACTGAAGAAGGAGAAGGTGAGCGTGGCCCCTTTCCTCGCGCCTCCGCCTCGGGGCCTGCGCGGAGCTCTGGGAGAGGCCGAGCCAGGCCCGGGACAGCCCCAGTCTGACCCTCTCGTCCGGCCCCCGCAGGACTCCCGGGGCCAGCCCTCCGCCCCTGCTGCTGGCCGCACCCCCGGTCAGTGCGGCAGCTGGGAAGGCTCCCTCACCTTGCCCGGGATGGAGTCCCCACGTACACCTCCCTCCTTTCCTCCCTTCACCTACCCCCGGCCCTGGGTAACCACCTCCCTGCACATCTGCCCCACTCACAGGTCACTCCCCTGCTTTTTCTTACCCCCATCCTCGCCCCCCCCCAACCGTTTACCCGTTCGGGACAGCCCTTCATCTGAGACTGCACCTCCCTCCAGCCCACCTCCCCCCGCCCCCCATTGCGCGCAGCCCCTACTCTTCTCTTCTTACGCCTGGGCCTGGGCCCGAGGCGGCCTCCTCCACCGTCCCCTACAGCCCCTTCTCCCTCCCCGCCAAGCTCCTTGACCTAGAACTGCTCTGCCTTCTCTCTCCTCCACCAAATCTGGCCTAGGCCCCTCCCTCTAGTTCTTCCTCCACACACAAACTTGTAAGCCAGGACACAGCCCTTCCTTCTGTTGATGGAACCTCAGAACGCCAATGCTGAAAGGGACCTCTGAGCGCATTCAGTGCAATCCTTAGTGATACAGATGAGGAGACTGAGGCCCCGGCAGGGGAAGGGACTTGGCCAAGGTCACACAGCCTGCTTGGAGGCCCAGCTGAAATATCAGGTCTCTTGACTTAAAGGCCTCCTCTGTACCAAAGCCTCCCTAACAGGCATCAACCGACTTGCAGGTTCATACTAAATCAGTTACCTTTCCTAGTCTGAGCAAGCGCCTCCCTTTATTCCTAATCTTAGGATAACCTTTGCATTTTTCCAATTTTGCACTAGTACTGGATTCTTGCCTTCCTTGGGCTACACCATCCTCAAATCGGGAATCTGCCCTTACTATCAGATTAGATTTCTTTCTTACCCCAAAGGCCAGCCATCCCCAGACACCCTTGACTTTGTCATGGTGTCCTGATACGGGCTGTTTCTTGATGTTACCTTCTTTCCCTTCCTCTTCTACCTCTGTACTGCCTTCCCGTGTTCTTCATCCCTGCCTTTCTCTACCTTCTATTTCCTGCTGTTGCTGAGGTCTGACTCAGAGGTGTGGTTCCTTTGAGGTACAGACTCACACAGAGGATGCTAGGATACCAGTTCCAGCCTCCCCCAGCTTCTCCTCTCCTGGGGTTGGCCCCTCGTAAGGGCTGGTTCTGGCCTGGCACTCTGCTCTGCTCAACCACTTTCTGACCCCAGAAGTGTCTTGCTTTCATTTGCCCTCTGATGGGCTGAGTTGCTGGGCTGCCATCTCTGACCTTATCAGTTCAATTCTTTATCTTGGAGCATTCAGGGATTTGTCAGGCAGCTCTGATACTGGGTTATCCCCAAAACTTCACAGGGTCAGAGGTTCTGAGTGCAGGGTTGGTGACGGTGTACTGGGCACTGAAGCTCCTGGATCCTGGGCTGGGCAGGTTGGTGTGCTCCAGTCAGGCCCTGTGTCCTTGGGGACTGGGCCTGCTGTGATGATTTGGACAGCTTAGCTGTGAATGTTGCCCACACAAGTCAGCTATACCAGAGGCTAAGGGGCTCCTTCGAGGAGTGTGGAAGGGTATGGAATTCGGGGGAGCCAGTGAGGTCCCCACCTAGCTTTCTTGTTGAAACAGGTGCCATCTCATCTTCCAAAAAGCCTCCTTCTACTAGATGATTGAGAAGAAAAATTCTTAGACTTGCTAGAACCATAGGTATATGACCATAGTATTTGAGAAAGAATATTAGAAGCATTGGGGTACATGGACCCAGGTATCTTTGATTCCCTTTAAGGTTTAACTTTCGGCTTTGGATTTCTGGTTGCATTTGGCCTCCTTCAACGGTTCACAAGTCCTGAGGGGGAAGAGGGGTGACAGTGTGACTGAGGTTTCCCTGGATGGGGTGGGAGCAGAGAGGAGGGTGGGTGGAGGATCTTTATTTTGCATCCGTCATCTCTCCCCGTTTTCATCTCTGTTCAATCTGGTCTTGGCCATCCTTCACAACCTTCTCCCTGAAACCTTTCCTGAACCCTCAGGAGCGAGGTCTCCCTCCTCCTCTGGATTTGCAGACCACCTAAAAGGTCACTTATGGTCCTTTTGTACTCCCTTGGACTGGACTGACTTGTGGACAAATCTTTTCTTCCCCCTTGAGATTACAACTAAGCTCCATTTTGGTTTGGCATCTTCCTTGCACACAGTAGGCACTCAGTAGATGGGTGCTGAGGATGGGTGCTGAGTCAGTCCCTTGCGGGGATTTGCTCCCTCCTCTTCCTGAACATCCTGCTCTGGGACTTACCTCTTTTAGGTTTCCAAGCAGTGTACCCCTGCTCCTTTCTACTTTCTTCTTGTTTTTAATAATAGTAATAACACTGACTAACAGTGGGATTTTCCGTGTGCAGAACCATGTGCTAAACGGAAGTAGGTAATGTGATTGTTGTCACTTAAAAGATGAGGACTGAGGCTCAGAGAGGCTAGTTAACTTGCTTACGATTATGGAGCTAGTAATAGTTGGGCCCAAAACAGTGTGGGCTCCAAACCACAGTGCTGGATGGCACTTGACTCCTGGGCTGCTCTGGGGTGTGCGGTGGTGTGTGCACTTCACCTGTTCTGCAGAGCTAGGGAGCGAGGGTGGTGGGTGCGGTTTCCCCCACGCCCACACACCCAGGCAGCTGGGATCTCTCTCAGGCACACTCCCTGAGAGATAGGTTTGAGTGCTGTAGGGCTGGTGGAGGGGTAGTCAAGGGAGAAGGAGCTTGCAGTCCAGCAGAGATGGAACACATACAAAGATGGATCAGCTTTATCCAAGGGGCCCATGTCTGGGGAATGTGTGGTCACCGCAGGCTCTGAGCCATACTCCTTGGCCCTCACGAGGGGTTTGGTGTGCTCAGCCTGGTGAGTGGACAGTGGGAATGGTGCTTAGCCCAAAGAAGGAGCATCTTGTGACACCTGGAGCTGCTTCACACCTGAGAAGGGCTCTCTTTCTCCCTGCCCTCTCCTCCAGCCCACCCAGAGCTCTGTTCCCCCAGAAATCCTTGTGCGCCCATAGCCACTATGACTTAACATTTGTCACTGAAGGGGCTCTGGGGCCATTGAATGGCAGAATGTCGGAGGCGGAAGTGACTTCCAAGGTCCTCCGACCAAGTCTTCTTTTACGGCTTGAATCTCTTTCTGCTTGTGCTTTAAAGGGGTCAGGAATGCTCCTTTGCTTGAAGGCTCTTGGGACTGGGGAGCTTGCAGCCCCACAAGGCAGCCAGTTGCTGTGCTGCTGCTCTAGGAGAAAATTCTTCCTTGTTTGGAGCCTCAGCCTGTTTTCCTTCCACTCTAGCCCATGGCTCTTGGGCCTCTGGATCCACATAGGGCAAGTTGCATCTTTAGTCCACATGGAGCTCTTCATTTATTCGGTAAAACCCTCTCTTGCTCGCCCACCACCAGGACTCCTCCCTTCCATTGTTAGCCATCTCAGCCTTGCAGCTGTTGCTCTCAGGACAGGCTTTTGAATCCACTCCCAGTATGGGTTGTATTTCTCCAGAAGAAAACCTAGGATTTGCCTTTGTCCCTCCCAAAGTCTGATTGATGCTCACGACTGAGCCAGATCCTCCCAAGTAGCCGCACGAAGTGCCAAGGACAGGGGTGCTTCCGCGTCCCCCAGTGCCAAGCACTCCACACTCCGTCTGTTAACCTGGATGGAAGGTCATGGGTGCTGTGGCAACCCTGGCACGTGGATGATTTGTGTTGAGCTTGCAATCAGACCTAAATACCCAAGTCTTTTTCACATTTTCCCTGTCCTGTCCCCATGTAGTTGCTTTTTTTGGCCCAAGGCATAGGAAGAGATGCTGGGCAGGCCGGAGCTCTGAGCCAGCGGCCCGGTTCCCGAGGGAGACTTCAGACTAGCGCTCATCTTTGTAGCCATTCAGGGTCTTACCCTTATCCCCGTCTCTGTGCTTGTCCGCCAGGGCTTTCTCAGGATGGTTCTTAAACCTGATCATTCCAGTAGCACCCTCTAGTCTGGGTGTTATTTGTAATTTCCCCAAAAGGCTTCCAGGCCTTTGCAGATGAACTTGGGGGAGAGTGGTGACTCCCTCTCCTCCAGTATGAGAGCCTTAGGTACCCCCTTGCCTGCTCTAGCCAGAAGCCAGTCTGAGTAGCATGTTCCATGGTGCCTCCCCTTAAAGCTCCTCTCCCTAATTCTTGACAGAGACCCCCCAGACCCTAACTCATACACCAGCCATGTCAGGTGACAGAACATTATCTTTCTTGATTGTTGTGTCTTCAAGATGTCTTCCTGACCAGGTTCCAGACTGTTTGGAGGAACTGACTCCCTTGTGTACTCCAAGCTCTCCTCCCCCAGGCTAGGTATAAGGTAGATGCTCAGTGATTATGATTGATTGATTGATTCAATTGGACAGAGATAATTAAAACAGAGACCTAAGGGGTCTAGAGGAAGACTCTCCCTTCCCCTGGCATCTGCTAACTACCTCCATCTTTCCTCTTCAGGAGCCCCCCAAACTCGCCAAAGGCACGGCCAAGCCCAGCAGCTCGGGCAAGGATGGTGGAGGCGAGAGCACCGATGAGGTAATGAAAATGGGCACAGCCCTAATTACTGTGCAGGCACCAGCTTGAAATACTTGCTGGCTAGTGGGGTGAGGGATCCCAGGGGGCCAGAAGTTAGCCCGGCAGAAGGGAAGGGGACTTCCCCAGCCTGAGAGGGGCTTGGACAGCCCAGCCAGGTAGCTGCCCTCAGGCAGCCAACCCCCTTTGGCTGGTGTAGAGCAAACGGAGATTCTGCAGGTCTTCCAGACTGCCCAGCAATTCCTGTGAAAGTCCTTTTTCCATCTGCCAACTTTGAGTGATGAGAATTCCTTTGTCCCTAGGGCAAAAAGCTAGGGGTACCAGGTCCTGGGGAGAAGGGGAAGAGTACATGGGCACCCAGGGTGGGTGTGAGTGGCTTCAGCCCGGCCCGGAGTAGGGCAGAGGGTGGGGAATGACTGGTGTCCCTGAATGTGGCAGGCAGGCTGGGCCCACTGCCCTTGGTTCTGATTATGGGGAGCTCCAAAAGGACAATCATGAGCAGAGGTCAGCACAGCTTGGCAGTCTAGGGCTATAAAGCAATAAATGGCAAGCAGAGAGAGCACTGGAGGGTGGAGAGGTTTAAGTCCACAGTATGTCCAGGAGTTTGGGAGTGTACTCAGTGGGATGCTCAAGACGGTGGCCCATCCTATGAACATGTTGAGCAAGCTTCTTGGTTACTTAGAAACTGATGGTCCTGAACAATTCAGAGGGATGGAGGACAACAGGAAATAGCTCTCTAATTATGGGCAGAGCTTGTGGGTTTTTTGGGAAGAAGAGATCGATTAACAAGTGTTTGGGGTTAACCCTGGATTTAGATTTTTCTAGGTCTACTTCTGGTCCTTATCACCCCTCTAAAGAGATACAAGCACTTTTCACACTTTTGACCATCGTTTTAGGACTCACTTAAGTAAACAGAAGAAGCAGGATAGATTTTTCCCCATTTTACAGATATGGAAGTTGAGGATCACAGAAGATGAATTCCTCCTTCCTCTGCACTGACAGTAATCCAAACATGTCTATAGGATAGACCTACACTTGGTGGTGTAACTATCTGTCCAACATGTGTTTCTCCCCACCAGACTGTGGATTCCAAGGGAAGGAGCTGGGTATGCTGGAGCTGGTTCATTGCGTTTTCCCTGCACCTGTGTGCTCATGCACTTGGTTCTTTTTTAGAGGCAGGGGGAGGGTTTTTTTCTTTTTTTTTCTTTTTTTTCTGTCTTTCTTTCTTTAAAGCAATCTCTACACCCAACCTGGGGCTCAAACTCATGACCCCCAAGATCAGGAGTCAAATGCTCTGCTGACTGAGCCAGCCAGGTGCCCCTCATACACTTGGTTCTTAATAAATCATCAGCGCTCCTGGGAAACACTCCCTCTGGGTTCAGTCTCCCCTGTAGGAATGGTGACATCTGTGAGACCCACAGGGAAGGTGGCTGGGAGCTGGCAACTGACATTCAAAGCAGCAAGAGAGACTTAGAAACAGGATTTAAAGGGAAAGAAATGAATAGTCAGGGGGCTGTTCTCATCGTTTGCCTAACTAACTCCTACTTGTTCAGTTACTAGATAGATTGATCTCTTGTCCTAAAAGCAGCCTTCCTTGGCCACCTCCCCTTTCCTCCCTGCCAGGACATCGTTGGGGCTCCTGCTATTTGCCCTTCTGGCACCTAGTCGCACCCCACAGCAGTGTTTAATCCCAGCTGTAATCAAATAATTTGATATGAATTCGTTGTTTATCAGTTTTTACTTTTTTTTTTTTAAGATTTTATTTATTTATTTTCATGAGAGACCCAGAGAGAGGCAGAGACACAGGCAGAGGGAGAAATAGGCTCCACATAGGGAGCCCAACACAGGACTCGATCCTGGGACTGCAGGATCACGCTCTGGGCTGAAGGCAGGTGCTAAACTGCTGAGCCACCCAGGCGTCCAGGTGCCCCAGTTTTGACTCTTGTGTTAGCATGTGGGTTCTGTGAGCCTCCCCTTCAATGCTGAAGGGCCTGGCACTCTAGAGGTATCAGTATTTGAATGCATTGATGACCATAAAGCAAACCAGTCAACTTCAAAAGAGTGGTGGAAGTAACCTTAGAGTCTAACCTTCTGCTTTCATAGGTAGGAAAATGAAAGCTCAAACAAGGTAAGAAATATGCTGAGACCAACTGCTGGGATATCTCCACTGCCTTTCTAGACACATTGGTTAAAGGCAGTGGATTGATATAAGGCCTTTGACAAAGGAGAGTGTTGAGTTCACCTTAGGCTCTGTTCTGTGAAGTGTTGCTCAGGGCTCACCTATGTGAGGCAGCGACAGGAATTCTGCATGATTTTCCAGACGTGCACCCTGGTGGCCCTAGGCAGAAGAATGATGGGAAAGTTGGGGGCTGGGCTCAGGTCATCGAGAGCTGTTTGGCACAATCCTTTCCTTGCTTTTTCTAGTCCAGAATTTAGAGGCTCTTCTAACTAGATTTACCCTCCATCATGCATTTGCTAGAGCCTTTTCAATTGATCCTAATAATTATAGCAGCCACCATTTATTTTATTGAGCAGCTACCTGTGTGTTAGTTTCCTAAGCAGCCATAACAAACAACCACAGACTAGGTGGCTTAAAATAACTGAGATTTATTCCCTCACAATTCTAGAGGCCAGAAATCTGAAATCGATATGTCAGCAGGCCATGTCCCTCTGAGGTTCTAGGGAAGACTCTCTCCCATGCCTCTCTCCCCAGCTTCTGGTGGTCTTCACCAGTCCTTGGTGTTCCTTGGCTTATGGATACCTCACTCCAATCTCCTCCTCTGTCTTTACACGAGGTTCTCCCCTGTGTGTCTCTATGTCTCTATGTTCACATTTCCCTGTTTTTTTTTTTTTCAAGCTTTATTTATTCATTTGAGAAAGAGAGAGTAAGAGCAGGGGGAAGGGCAGAAGGAGACAAGCAGACTCCCAGTTGAGTGGGTAGCCCAACTTGGGACTGGATCCCAGGACCCCGAGATCATGACCTGAGCCAAAACCAAGAGTCAGATGCTTATTGACTGAGCCACCCAGGAGCTCCTGCATTTCCCTCTTCTTAGGAGGACACTAGCCATATGGGGTTTAAGGACCACCCTAATTTGATTGTGTCTGTAAAGACTCTTTCCAACTAAGGTCACATTCACAGGTGTCGGGTTGACTTGATTTTGAGGATGGACACCATTCAGCTTACCAGACTCTGTCCTAAGACCTTTGCTTGCATTTAGTCTTTTAATCTCATTTAATCTAGACAACACTCCCCTGAGGTCATTCCATTATCGTCATCATCCCCATTTCACAGATGAAATTGAGGCTTAGTGACGTTACATAGTTTGTACTCAGCCAGTAAACAGTTGAGTTGGAATGCAATCCAGTGTGGTGTGGCTCAGGAGCCAATTCTCCTGTGTTCTTAATGATATGATACACTGGGTCTGTGATTTTTGAAGAGTCTTAGAGCGGAAAGGAGCCTTGAGAGATTAGGTCAGACTCACTGTTGACCCACTACTGTAGGCAACGGTCCTTCCTGGTCTGTCTCTGAAGGAAGCAGCTCACTGCCCTGGACTCTGTACTGTGCCCTGTCCTGAGTTCTGGGTGCAGGGGACAGAGGGAGGAAGAAATGATCCCAGTCTCACCCACTTCAGCGTGTCCTCCCAGTAGCCAGAATTATTACCCTAAAGACTTGTTTTTGTCTTATTGATCCTCTACTTAAAAAGCTCTGTTGACATCTCATGGCTTATAGGTTAAAATTCAGACTCCCACTCTGGACCCCTGTGAGCTGGCCCTACTCCATTCTTCCACTATCCATCCTGGTTTCTCACCCCGCTGGACTTCCCATCTTCTGATACAAGCCCTTTTCTGACTCTGGGCCCTTATGGGTGCGATTCCATTGGTGTGGCCTGTTTACTTTTCTGCTATGTTTCTTTGCCTGCTTAGCTCTGTTTGTCCTTTGAGAGCCAAATCAAAAGTCACCCCTTCAGGGGGCGCCTGGGTGGCTCAGTGGTTGAGTGTGTCTGCCTTCAGCTCAGGTCATGATCCCGGGGTCCTGGGATCAAGTCCTGCATTGGGCTTACCATGAGGAGCCTGCTTCTCCCTCTGCCTGTGTCTCTGCCTCTCTCTCTGTGTCTCTCATGAATAAATAAATAAAATCTTAAAAAAAAAAAAAAAAGTCACCCCTTCAGAAGTGTCTTCACTAATTGTTCAGCTAGAGTTTCTGTTCCTCAGCAGCATTCTCTGTTTCTTTATTTCCCTGGTACCAAGAGCTGCCTGCCTGTTAGTCTTGCCCATTGGACTGTGAGCTCTTTGAGGGCAGGGGCCACATTTTAATCACTAAGGCTTAGCATGATGTTTTAGTCAATAAATGAAGGAAGAAAATAATGAAACACAACTAGATAGAGCTCTGAGATGTCAGGAGAGGAGAGAATACTTCTGTGATCTTGGGGGTTTTAAACTAAAATGATCTTTTTTTTTTAAGATTTTATTTATTAATTCATTAGAGACACACACAGAGAGAGGCAGAGACACAGGCAGAGGGGGAAGCAGGCTCCATGCAGGGAGCCCGATGTGGGACTCGATCCCGGGACCCCAGGATCATGACCTGGGCCAAAGGCCGGCCCTAAACTGCTGAGCCACCCAGGGATCCCCTAAAATGATCTTTATTTGACTATTAATTCATTGAACAAAAGCTATGATTTTTTTTTTTAAGATTTTATTCATTTATTTATGAGAGACACAGGCAGAGGGAGAAGCAGGCTCCATGCAGGGAGCCCAATGTGGGACTCGATCCCAGGTCTCCAGGATTACGCCCCGGGCTGAAGACGGCACTAAACCACTTAGCCACCCGGGCTGCCCACTTTTTTTTTTCTTAAAGTTTTTATTTAATCTCTACACTCAATGTGGGGCTCGAACTCACAACTCTGAGATCAAGAGTCACCT
Organism: Canis lupus baileyi; assembly: GCF_048164855.1. Lineage (NCBI taxonomy): Eukaryota > Metazoa > Chordata > Mammalia > Carnivora > Canidae > Canis > Canis lupus. The sequence goes on along the minus strand of NC_132844.1, from coordinate 61,038,628 downwards.
GGGATCTCTTTCTTACAGTACTGTTTTTTTTTTGTTTTTTTTTTTTAAGTACATTCCGATGCCCACCATGGGGCTTGAACTCAGGACCCCAAGATCAAGAGTCAGATGCTCTACCAACTGAGCCAGCCAGGTGTCCCCTTAAAATACTTTCTCTCTCTTTTTTAAAAAGATTTTATTTTTTATTTTTAAGTAATCTCTGCACCCAATGTGGGGCCAAACTCACAACCCTGAGATCAAGAGTTGCATGCTCAGGCAGCCTGGGTGGCTCAGCAGTTAGTGCTGCCTTCAGCCCACAGTGTGATTCTGGAGACCCGGGATCGAGTCCCACATCGGGCTCCCTGTATGGAGCCTGCTTCTCCCTCTGCCTATGTCTTTGCCTCTCTCTCTCTCTTTCTCTCTCTCTCTCTCTCTCTCTCTGTCTCTCATGAATAAATAAATAAAATCTTAAAAAAAAAAAAAAGAGTTGCATGCTCTACTGACTGAGCCAGCCAGGCGCCCCATAATACTTTGTATAGTGCTTAATTTCTATCTCATACTCTAGGTTTAAATATTTAGGTGTGATTATTAATGGTGGCTATGTTAGGATCTGGTTGGACTAGGATTTGTTCCGGGGCAAGTTTAGTGGCAGTCTCCTGAATGTGAGTGTGGTGCATAAATTTGAAGTCCTACTTGATTGCTAGAGGCCTGAAACTAGGAAAGCTTCTTGGAGGTGGGAGGAGCCGGCACTTCAGGCAGAGAAGATGGCCACTACAGAGTCTCATAAGTGGGACCAGGAGAACATAGTAGAGGGGGAGAGCAGGTTGCCTGGGTTGCCTTTGGTCAGCGTCCCCCCATGCTGGGAGGGTTGCAGAAGGTTCCCCAGGGGACTTAGCTGCCTCCCACCTCCACCCCAGGTCAGTAGGGAAGTTATAAGCTGAAGCTTTGGGGCACCTGGGTGGCTCAGTCAGTTAAGCGTCTGACTCTTGATTTTGGCTTGGGTTGTGATCTTGGGGTGGTGGAATTGAGCCCTGCATTGAGCTCTGCGCTCAGCAAAGTCTACTTGTCTCTCTCCCTCTGCTCCTCCCCTTCTCGCATGCTTAAATAAATAAATAAATAAATAAATAAATAAATAAATAAATAAATAAAATCTTTAAAAAAAAACAAAACTGAAGCTTTTACAGGGCGCCTCCCTGGCTCAGTCAGTGAAGCATGCAACTCTTGCTTGATCTGGGGTTGTAAGTTCAAGCTCCACATTGGATTTAGAGATTACTAAAAAATAAAATCTTAAAAAAAATGTTAAAAAAAAACTTGAAGCTTTTAGGAGAAAGTTGAACATGAAGTGAGTCGCTGGCATAGCCCCATGCCTCCCTTCTGACAAGCATGTTTCCTAATGAGGAGTGAATAGACTGGGGAATGCCTCATTGAGGCTTGGCAGCCAGGCGCTTTGCTGGCTGGACCAGCTGTCTCTCAGATGCTTCTTGTGTCTGGGCCTGGGAGCCAGTGGTCCTTATAAAACCAGGGTGGCCCAGTGGGGTGGGGTGGGGCAGGCTAAGCTCAGCTACTCTTGGGCCACCCCTGCTTTCAATGATGCAATCCTAGTGGGAAAGAGACCTTAGGCTTCAACCTACTGGTTTTTAAACTTTAATTTTTAGCCGCGGGACCCTCTGTTCTCTTAACCTTACTCGGAGAATGGTAGGGAAAGCACAGATTTGTCCATTTCTCTGTTAGCAGAGAAAATTGAGGCCTTGCTTCTCCCTTTCTGAGGTGAATGCCTCCCTTCCCTGGATCTCCCCCTAGAACGAGGTTTGTGGAGGTGCAGGGGGTCATCTTATCTGGGAGGATGGAGAGAGACATGCTCTTCCTCAGAGTTTTGTTCCTCAGCTGCCACTGAGCGCCTTGGCCTGGTATCATAATGTTCCTCTCTCCTACTCTGCCCCTGGCTGACACCATACAGTGCTCTGTTATGATGGTTCCCGACTTGGGACAGGAGATGCTTGGGCTTGGCCCCCTGTCAACCAACCACTCAGACCTTCATTGAATGCCTGTTAGGTGCCAGTGCTGAGGGGACCCAGAGGGATGCAAACCAGGGCCCTGGCTTTCAAGGGACTTATCTAGTTGGACATGTGAACACACTAAGCAAGAGGCATCACCAGGGCTGATCACAGAACCAGTGAAACAGACAAGTAATATCAGGAGGTTGAGGGTGGGGACTGGACACTGAAGGCTGGAGTTGAGGCGGCTTTTTGGAAGAGGGTGGGAACTTATTAAATGGATCTTGAAAGATGAAATGCTTTCTTGGGTGCCCCCATTGTATTTATTATTATTATTATTATTATTATTATTATTATTATTTTTAGAGAGGGGGTCAGAGAGAGAGAGAGAGAGAGAGAGAATCTTAAGCAGGCTCCAAGCCCAGCACCAGGACCCAATGTAGGGCTTGATCCCACAACCCTGTGATCATGACCTGAGCTGAAATCAAGAGTCAGATGCTTAACTGGTTCCCTCATTTTATTTTATTTTATTTTATTTTATTTTATTTTATTTTATTTTATTTTATTTTGGTTCCCTCATTTTAGACCAAGAAAGATAATGGACCCATAGGAACATTTGAGGTGTACTAGCTTCAGGAATTTCCAGGTTGCATTCCTAAAATTCAGTGATGAGAAAAAATTAATCATGATAATCTTAGGAGACACTTGTAAAGCTTTTCTGTGAGCCATATAGTGTTCAGTTAAATCCTTATTACAACCTTATGAGGTAGGTACTATTGCATCTCCACTTTACAGATGAGGAAACTGAGGCAGGTAGACTATTAGGACTTTCTGGAGGTTACTTGGCTAATAAATGACAGAGCAGGAGTCAAACCCAGGCAGTCTAGCATGGGTCTGTTCTCTTGACACTAAGCTCCACAGATGAGGGTTTGGTTGTTCCTACAACAGGGAAATGAAGGCTTGAGGTAGGAGTGGGTCTGATGCACACCAATCTCTGGTCTCCCACCCCTCTGCCTCTCTCCCCTGTCTCTCATCATGGTGGGATCCATCTGCCATATGCAGGAAGAGAGATCCCAGACTCCATGGTGCCTTGCACAGTCTAACCATTTTCACCCTGGCTGAGTGCTGGTTGTAGCAGGAGAGGTGTGTGGCGGCTGCCCTTGCCCCATTTCCTCGCACTTCTCCAGTCAAATTAGTGTATGGAGTGGTCATTTCAGGTGGAGGAGAGGCCCAGATGGCCAGAAAGGTAATGAGCCACATTGGACCCACCCACAGGCCTGTCCCAGGCTGGATCCAGTGCTTCTCTTCTCTCTTCTGAGTCCCAGATAGGTCACAGGCTTGACATAATTGTTTCTATAAAAAAAATTCAAGCCTACAAAGCATAACATTTCTGTCCTCCTCCCTTTCCCCTATCCCAGAAGATTTCACGTTCTCTCATTCTTGTGGTAAGAAGTCAGAGTTTAGGGAGGAGGCTGGAGGAGTGGTGGGGATGGCAGGTATGAGGACAGACTTCTCCTGTGGTAGGGGCACCCACCTGGCCATGGCCTCAGTCCTCTGGGGACTAGAGTTGTCCTGTGGCTCAGCCTCTGCCCTCTCCCAGCAGGTAGTTACCTGACAGTACCCGTGGGTGGACAGACCTGCAAACACCTGTGCGTAGCCTTCTGAAAATGGGTTTGATGGGGTTCCAACACCCGCATCTGGGAGGAAGTAAAGAGATTGCTCTAAAAAATTAGCTGTTTTTCTCCAATTATGTAAAAAGTGTCAGCTTATAGAAAATTTTATTTTTTATTTTTTTATTTTTAAAAAATATTTTATTTATTTATTAATGAGAGAGAGAGAAAGAGAGAGAGAGAGGCAGAGACACAGGCAGAGGGAGCCCGACGTGGGACCTGATCCCAGGGCCCCAAGATCACCCCCGGGCCAAAGGCAGGCGCTAAACCGCTGAGCCACCCAGGGATCCCCCTTGTAGAAAATTTTAAAAAGAAAAAAGTCATATCATTCTGCTACAATAGGAGATAGTCATGAACACGGTGGACTTGCTCTTGTTTTTTCCTTCTTAACTGGGTTTTGGGTTCTGTGCATGTGTTATAATGTGGGTGAGCTCATTTTGCATGTACAGTTTTGCATTATCCTTATTTAACTTAGCATAGGAAGCAATTTTCTGTCATTACATAGTTTTAGACTTCATTTTGTTTTATTTTAAATTTTTATCAACACGACAACATGTACATCATCCGGAAAGTCAGATACTACCCTTGGCTTTATGATGAAAAGAGCAGCCCCTGCATAGCCTCCTACTCTCCTGCTGCTCCATGGTGACCACTTTCACCTCCCCTTTCCTTGGAAATTGACTTCTGTACTTCCAAATAAGATTCTTTTACTGCTTTTTATTTTTTCTTTAATTTTTGAGTGTTAGATAGTATCTACTGACTTTTCTACTATGGAGAATTAAGGCCTCAGTGTCTTACATATCCAATACAGATGTCTCCTGTGCTCCCAAAATACTTATAACCAATTTTGGGCAAATTACTATGGCTGTGTAAATGTTTTCCACAGCTGAACCATGTATGATTACATTTAGTACATTGTTTTGTTTTTATTTATTTGAGAGAGAGAGCAAGCGTAAGCAGCGGGGAGCAGCAGGGAGAGGGAGAAGCAGACTCCCCCTGAGCAGGGAGTCCAATGCAGGGCTTGATCCCAGGATCCTGGGACTGTGACCTGAGCCACTCAGGTGCTCCTAATACATAGTTTCTATAAACATAATTTAAACTCCATGATTTTCCATCCATCCATCCATGAAGCCTTTTTTTATATTAGGATTTTTTTTTAAAGATTTATTTATTTATTTATTTATTTATTTATTTATTTGAGAGAGAGCACACGCACACCTTTCAAGGGACAGGGAAGGGTAGAGGCAGAGGGAGAGAATTTCCCCCCAAGCAGACTCCCCACTGAGCGTGAAGCTGATGCGGGGCTTGATCCCAGGACCCTGAGAAAATGAATGACCTGAGGCAAAACCAAGAATCAGACACTCAACCGAACTGAGCCACCCAGACACCTCTGTCGGATTTTTCTTGAGCTATATTTTTCATAGTTAAAACTACTGAGATACAAGAGTGAATTTCTTTAACTTTTTTTTGAGGGGGGAGGGGATTCTTTTACCTGAAGAATGTGATGCATTTAATGAAGCAGTAAAGTACATTAATCTCAAGTGTGCTGATTAATTACTTTTTTTTAAAAGATTTTATTTATTCATGAGAGACATGCAGAGAGAAAGAGGCAGAGACACAGAGGGAGAAGCAGGCTCCATGCAGGGAGCCCGATGTGGGACTTGATCCCAGGACTCCAGGATCACGCCCTGGGCCGAAGGTGGCACTAAACCGCTGAAGCACCCAGCTCGCCCAAAATTTTTTTTTCTGCTTAATGAATTTTCACTTATGTTTCCGTTATGAACCACCTCCCAGATCCAGTCAAGATATAGAATATTTCCATTACTCAGAAGGTTCCAGGTCCCTTCTTGGTTAAGCCCACACCCCTGCCAGCCCTGTCCTGGTGAGATAGCCACTTTTCTGTTACCATCAGTCCATCAATTAGATTTGCCTGGTCATGAACTAGAACAAACATTTTTAGGACTCTTTTTTTTTTTTAAGATTTTATTTATTTATTCATGAGAGACACAGAGAGAGAGAGGCAGAGACACACACAGGCAGAGCAAGAAGCAGGCTCCCCACAAGGAACCCAATACAGGACTTGATCCCAGACCCCAGGATCATGCCCTGAGCCACCCAGGTGTTCCCGTTTTGAGACCTCTTGATGCACAGGCAGTGGGCACCATTTTGGAAGACATAGCTTCTTGACCACTGTCTTCCAGGGATGATAAATCTTAGTTATCTCTGACGTTGACTGGAGCTGCTCCAAGGTAGGAGACAGCTGCTTGGCTGCCAAAGCCTGTATTGGCGTAGATGGACGAGGGGGTGAGCGGCGGTCCAGGGTGGGAGGCATACCTTGAGGGGCGGACTTCAAAGAACCACTTGTTTGACTAGGCCCAGCCCCAGCCGCAGCCCCAGCCCCAGCCGCAGCCGCAGCCGCAGCCCCAGCCACCATCATCCAACAAGCGTCCCAGCAATAGCACGCCACCCCCAACGCAACTCAGCAAAATCAAGTACTCTGGGGGACCCCAGATTGTCAAGAAGGAGCGACGGCAAAGCTCCTCCCGGTTCAATCTCAGCAAGAACCGAGAGTTGCAGAAGCTTCCTGCCCTGAAAGGTACTTGGAAAAGGTCCAGGGGGTTGGTGCACCAGGCCTAGGGGTCGCCAGGCATTGGCAGACTGGAGGTTTGGGATATTTTGGAGCGATGGAAGTTCTAGAGAATGTGAAAAGGGAGTTCTGCTGGAGCCAGCGGTGCGAGGGGAGCAGGATGGGTCAGGGAAAGCTCTGTACGGCAAGTAGTGCATGGTGGTGAAGGGCTGGGGAGGAGAACCTGACTGGCCTCCCCACTCCTAGATTCACCAACCCAGGAGCGGGAAGAGCTCTTTATCCAGAAGCTACGCCAGTGCTGTGTCCTCTTTGACTTCGTATCAGATCCACTCAGTGACCTCAAATTCAAGGAGGTGAAGCGAGCAGGACTCAATGAAATGGTGGAGTACATTACCCACAGCCGCGATGTTGTCACTGAGGCCATTTACCCTGAGGCAGTCACCATGGTGGGCACTGGGCAGAGGGGAAAGTGGGCAGGGATGGGCAGCTGTGGAGAAGACTGGACGGGGGCTCTCACATGGGTCCTACTCTCAGTTTTCAGTGAATCTCTTCCGGACGCTGCCACCTTCATCAAACCCCACTGGAGCCGAGTTTGACCCAGAAGAGGACGAGCCCACCCTGGAAGCTGCCTGGCCGCATCTCCAGGTATCAGAGAGAGGGGCAGGCTGGCCCTGGCTGTGGGGAATGGGAAGCCCTGAGATCTGCCGCAACGTGGGGATCACCCAGTCCTTGGGAATACCCCCTAAGTGGATGCTCATTGCTCCTGACAGCTCGTGTATGAGTTTTTCTTACGTTTCCTTGAGTCTCCCGATTTCCAGCCAAACATAGCCAAGAAGTATATCGACCAGAAGTTCGTCCTTGCTGTGAGTCCCTGACACCCTGTCCTTTCCTCCTTCTAGCCCCGTGGCTCCTCCTTGTAGGCCCCACTCTCTCTCCATCTGCTGAATGTATGGGGTTTCAACTATGTCTGATACAAAGGGACTGGTGGTGGTGGTGGGAGGGATAAATAAACCTGTCTGCTCTCAACAAGCTCAACAGTTAGCCTCTTCCTCGTCAGTGGGACACGTAAATGTGCATACCCAGACATCACCCTAGGGAGAGCAGTGTAAGAGAAGCACTCTGCTCTCCGAAGACTTGTCCCCACACAGCCCCATCCAGAGAGCCTCTGGGTGTTCCCTGGCTAAGACTGTATCACCCTATGTCCCTTCCCTGGCTCCTACCTCACCATTTTTCTCCTCACCTGCTCCCAGCTCTTGGACCTGTTCGACAGTGAGGATCCTCGAGAGCGGGACTTCCTCAAGACCATCCTGCATCGTATCTATGGCAAGTTTCTGGGGCTCCGGGCTTATATCCGTAGGCAGATCAACCACATCTTCTACAGGTGAGGCCAGGAGCCAGGCTCAGGAGCAGAGCAGGCCCTGCTAAGTTGGGGTGGGGGCAGGGAGGTAAGGGGACTCTGCAGGGGGCTAGAGGGACCTCAGGGATTGTCAGGAGATCCTGTCTTTCTTCCATCAGGTTCATCTATGAGACAGAGCATCACAACGGGATCGCTGAGCTCCTGGAGATCCTTGGCAGGTGAGAGGTGGGCTGGGGGCACACGTGCCTGCAGAAGGGTGGAGGGATTGGAGTACTGGCCTTGGATGTGGCCCTTTGGTCCTAACAAACCTCCTGTAACTCCCAGCATCATCAACGGCTTTGCCTTGCCCCTTAAAGAAGAGCACAAGATGTTCCTCATCCGTGTCCTGCTTCCCCTTCACAAGGTCAAGTCCCTGAGTGTCTACCACCCTCAGGTGAGCTGCCATCCTCCTGATGATCCCTGACTCTGGCAGCAGAAAAAAGGGAGGGAGGGAAGGTATTCCGGTTGGGATGGGGGTGGCAGGAGTGGCTGGGATAATTCTTCTTCAGACCTCTTCTTCCATTCTGGGCTCCTGCTTGTGTCCCTGATGTCTCTGAGACCCGGGCCCTATACCTCACCTCCTTTCCGCCTCGACCTTTTGCAGCTGGCTTACTGTGTGGTACAGTTCCTGGAGAAGGAGAGCAGTCTCACTGAGCCGGTAACTCCCCTTCCCAGCCCCACAACACCTCTTCTTGTTGGTTAGACTTGCCAGTCTGCCTATTGAGAAATGCCATAAGCAGGTGCTCAGGAGGGATGTGGCCCAACGGGTGACACAGTTTCCTTTCTGAAGGAGAAGTAAAACCTATATATATACCTAGGCCACAGATCCAGGTCAGAGAAACATGAGCTGTTAGGGGAGGCCACCCACACTGTGCCCACCAAGGTGGGGAGAGAGGTCAGGAAGATTTCCCGTAGAAGGCAGGTGTTTGAGTAAGCATTTTATCCCTATGGTCTCCTCTTCTCATAGGTGATTGTAGGACTTCTGAAGTTCTGGCCCAAGACCCACAGCCCCAAGGAAGTCATGTTCCTGAATGAGCTAGAGGAGATTCTGGATGTCATTGAACCTTCAGAGTTCAGCAAAGTGATGGAACCCCTCTTCCGCCAGCTTGCCAAGTGTGTCTCCAGCCCCCATTTCCAGGTGAGACTCAGATCAGCACTTCCCTCATCCCCTGCCTCCTAGAAACTGAGGGTTTTCGCTGAGGGAACCATATCCCTGCTGAGTCCCACCTGTCCCCACCAGGTGGCAGAGCGTGCTCTCTATTACTGGAACAATGAGTACATCATGAGCCTGATAAGTGACAATGCTGCCCGAGTCCTCCCCATCATGTTCCCTGCACTCTACCGGAACTCCAAGAGCCACTGGAACAAGTAGGGGGGCTGGGGCTGGGCCGGGCCAGGTGGTGGGACTCTGGTTCTGGAACCTGTGAGGGCGTGAAGCACTGAAGAGCCAGTGGCCTCATCTGGTCACTGAGCAAGGGGGCTGGTGCCCAGTGCACACAAATAGGCCCTTGAGGAACTGCCCAGGGAGAAGATAGCTATGTGAGAGATGCCTGTGGTACCATACAGCAGAGCAGGGCTCGTATCCTCTTCTTATGGTCAGATAGTCCAGCTGATGTGATCTTTTTAGCACGTGCTGAATCTCAGCGTTAGAGGCTTTCCTGCTGAAAGCCAAGGGCACCGTGGTGCAGACGCCGTCCATCATGCTGCGGGGAGGCCATCAGTGTAGGCCAGAGAGTAGTAGTGGGAAGGAGATAGGTCTTGGAGCACAGGGGGAGGCGAAGGGTGGGCAGGCTAAGTGACGATTGTGAGGACCCTGGTATGCTGACCTCGTCCCATGACTTGGCTAGCGAGAGAAGCTTCCACTGCAGAGCTCTGTGAACACTCTTAGCAGAGCCCCCTCTTAGGAGAGAGCAACCTGGGTCTGGGCACTGCCCTTGGAATAGGTAAGGCCTCCTACCCCTGATCCTTCTTCCCGGTGGCAGGACAATCCATGGACTGATCTACAATGCCCTGAAGCTGTTTATGGAGATGAATCAGAAGCTGTTTGATGACTGCACACAACAGTACAAGGCAGAGAAACAGAAGTGAGTGTCTCTCCACCTGGGGGTTTCCACCTTCACCCCCTGGTCCCCTTGGCTTCTCTCTCAAGCGCCCCCATCTTGTCTGTGCCCCCTCAGGGGCCGGTTCCGCATGAAGGAAAGGGAAGAGATGTGGCAAAAGATTGAGGAGCTGGCCCGACTTAACCCCCAGGTGAGGACTTTCGGCCACTGCCCTGATCTGAGGGGCCCGATTTGGCAGAGAATGGGTTTGTTTGAGGAGAAACATGGAGCAGACAGGTCCCCAGACTTCTGAGTGGCTCTCATGCCTTGCCGGTGCCCCTCCTTTCCTTGCCAGTATCCCATGTTCCGAGCTCCTCCACCACTGCCTCCCGTGTATTCCATGGAGACAGAGACCCCCACAGCAGAGGACATCCAGCTTCTGAAGAGGACAGTGGAGACAGAGGCCGTGCAGGTGGGAAGGCACAGAGGGAGTGGGGAGCAGAAATAAAATCTCTGGAGGGAAGAGGAGACGGGAGAAGCAGAGCCAGGGAATAAGGAGAGGAAACCATAGAATTTACTGGGAATTGGTCACCATTCCTCCCCTTTCTCCGTACCCACACACAGATGCTAAAGGACATCAAGAAGGAGAAGGTGCTGCTTCGGCGGAAGTCAGAGCTGCCCCAGGACGTGTACACCATCAAGGCACTGGAGGCACACAAGCGGGCGGAAGAATTCTTAACTGCCAGCCAGGAGGCTCTCTGACCCCCTCACTGTCCTACTGCAGGGCCACAGCCCACTCAGCCCTGGGACGCTGCCCTCGCCCTCCACCCTCTGCTCCCCACTGGCTGACTTGGGGCAAGGCAGTGCCTCTCTAGCTACTCTAGGGAGCGATGCGGCACTTGAAGCAGGGACCCTCACAGAGTGGTCCCTCTTCTCCCCAAAATGTGTTCATGCCTCCCTGTGGCTCGTACAGACAGGCTGAGCACTGAGGTCCTCAGTGCTCAGACAACTTGGGGATGCCTGTCCCCCTCCTGCTCCTAACCCCAAAGCTACCTGAGGCTGCTCTGAGAAATACACACAGGAATACACATGCTCCTCTTCCCCCTCCCTTCATCCTCTTTGAACTCCAGGTGTCTTTCCTTCTCTCCCTCCCCTCCAGAAGCATATAGGGAGCAGCAGGAGATTACTCTCACCAAAGTTATATCAAGCCCCACTGGCCCCTGGAGTGAGTAGCTGGAGGGGAGCCAATCCCCAACAGGCACAAATAGGCCCCCAGCCCCAGCAGTGTGCAGGCTGATGGGGTTGAATTATTTTCTTTTATCCCCTGCCTGACCAAGACAACAGGAGGTCAAAGGAGAAAAGCATAGACTATGGACACTAGGTGATGAATATAGGGCCCAGATGGACCAAGAGAAGGGGGTGAACAAACACCCTACCTTGTGCCCTCCCTTTGGTGAGCAGCAGCCCTGGGATCACAGACATGGAAGGGACCACCCTGGGGCTGACTGCTTTCCTGTGCTGTTGGCTCCCAAAGCTAGGAGGAAACCGGGAGCAGTGCCCCAAGCATGGCTCCCCAAATACCTATTTATTTCGTTGTTTGTGCTGACGATGGGCAGGCCCCCACTTGTCCCTTTTGGACACCTTGGAGAGGCAAGGGGCTGAGGAGGGCCAGACCCAGGTTCCAGGGGCACAGGCAGTACAGCTTTTGGCTGTGTACATAGGGTGCTTTATTCTCCACAGAGTGATACATGCTAAGATGGGTTGGGCTTGGGCCGATGTCCCCATATGTACAGAACTGAATAAAGTGGGTCTCTGAGAAGAAGTCTGATTTGCCTTGATGTGGAAAGGGAGAGGAGGAAGATGGAGATGGACATTACAACCAGGGATGTGTTCAGTCCTGTGCTGGTTCTGGCCTGGAATGCAGGGAGATAAGGCAGCTCTTAGGGTAGTCACTTCCAGGCTGGGGCTCCCTGCCGAGCTTGGAGGGCCTTCTGTACCACATCTTCCCACTGGGCATCTGAGATCTCCCGGGCCCAGGCAGGAACCCCTGGTGCAGGCAGGCTTACTCCAGCCATTGTCCTTTTCACCAGCTCCACATGTTCTGAAAGCACAGAGAACAGTTAGGGGATAGCAGCTAGGCAAACAGCTCCACTCCCCATTCCTTGAATTAACCCACAACCCTTGGGCCAGAAGGGTGGCCAAATCCGTTTTGTTATTTCCAGGCAAGCCTGCCTATCACCCACGTCTAGCACACTAGCTAGCATTCCACCTGGATTCTGAAGTCTGTAAAATCTTAGATTACAAAGTATTGTTTTAGGAACAGGATATTCCTCAGTGACTTCCCTTTACTGGCTCTGACCCATCCCCTTTCCTCCATGGTTATTCCAGAATGAGAGAATGCTCTCTTTACCAGGGTCCATGGGAATAGAGCTGTGGTTGCTCAGTCCGGTAGCTCCCTCCTCCTCTTCATCCTCGCTCTCTACTGGTGGGTCTGGCAAATGAAGCCCCAGGGCCTGCAGAGCCAGAGAGGACAGTTCAGGGCCAGCCTTTCAGAGATCCCAGCTTCACCTGGCCAGAAGAGCGCCTGCACCATACCTGGATCCGATCCTGAATATCAGCAACTACATCTTCACCATCCCCCACCGGTGCCAGCTCCACCTCCTCTTGCTCAGGATCCTGGTTCAGGGGCTGATAGGAGTAGCCAGCTGGGCCTGCCCCTGTGTCCTCCTGCTCTTCCTCAGGCTCCTCGCTGCTCCAATCCCCAGTGCCTTCTGTAGGGCCCTGGTGCGGCCCCAGTTCCTCAGTCTGATTGGGGAAGATACGCTCGGGGCCCATGGTGTCTCCCCCTAGAACTACCGCTGCCATCCGGGCAGGGGCTGCAAGAATAGGGATCGGATGAAATTAGGTCCCCCTTCAGCCTCTCGTCCAGTTCCTTGTGGCCTCCTGCGTCCGCAAAACATTCAAACGCTCCCAAGCTTCCCGCACCCCACCCTCTCCTGGGCCCTGCACCTTTCAAATCGACTGTATCTTGAACCGAGACCCACCCGACTTGCTCCGCCAATTCTTAAATAACAGCTTGAACAGAGTCCACGCCACCTCCCGAAAGACGCTCGGCCCAGGACCCCGCCCTCCCCAACCCCCCGACTTGGGAACTCCGGGTCGCCGAACAAGCTCCCCTAGGCAGGGCGTACCCGCCCCCTTCTCCCCTCTCCAAGGGGTTCCCTTCTGTACCGCCTGACAAACGCCCTTCAGGCCTCAGGGGCTCCCCTCCAATGGCCCCAGCTGCGGCGCCCGCCCCCCGCCCCCCGCCCCCACCGACTCTCGGCGCCGGTCTTCCCGCGCGCCTCACCCGCTCCGAGCCCGCGGCCAAACCCGCACCTTCGCTTCCGGCGGGGCAGGACGTACGGGGGCGCCGGCTCCTCCCGCCCCGCCCCGCCCCGCCCCGTGCTCCTGATTGACGCGAACGAGGACGCGGGGTACGCCCCTCGCCCCGCCTCCGCCGTCCCGGGCCCAGACGACGAGGAACTACATTCACCAGTGACCCCCACGGGTTTTGACATTTGTAGGTACATGCGCACAATCTCCTTCGGCGCCGGCCCATTCTTCAGCCCCTCGCGACCCTCCGTAAACCCGAGGACTACAAGTCCCGGTAGGCTTCGGGTACTTGGTTCCGACTGCACGTGCGCACACCCCTGCCCGCCGGAAGGACCGAGGTTGGCTGTGTTTATCTCGTTGGGGACCCAGGTGTCGGTTGGCGCGCAACCGGCTCTAGACTGCAAGCAGCGCGAGGACCCACGGCCCCGCCCCGGCCCGGCCTGGCAGGTAACCCGCGATGTGTTGAGGGACAAGGAAAATTGGAGGGGCTGGGGTCGCCCATACCTGGAGCTGGAGTCGTGGGGGAGGGGCCTGAGAGTGATGCGGTGGGGGTGGGGAGGGAACTAGGGGGATGATGGGAAAGGAGAGTGTTAATGGGGAAAGAAGGGCTGGGGGAGGATGGTGAGGAAACGGGTGGAGGAGACCTGGTGGCTGGCGGAGGCACCGAAGGGAATTGGAAGGAAGATGGCTATGAAGAGAAGGGGAAGCTGAAGATAATGGAAGAAAAGGAGGGGGAGGGTCTAGTATTGTTGGGGAGGGGAGACTGGGATGACTGGAGGAAGACAGGCATAGCGTCATGTAGAGTGAGGAAGGTCCCTGCCCGAAAGGGGTCGGTGAATATTAGCTTTTTTTTTTTTCCCTTAGTGGAAGAGGGAAAATGGAGGGCTGTCGGGTGGAGCTTGGTGCCGTGGGAGAAGGGAAAAAAGAGAAAGCTGCAAAGCAATCAGGAGATCAAGAAGGGCCAGAAATGGGGAGTGAGCAAGAGACCCCCGGGGGCGGGGAGAGGGGGTATGTACTTTAAGGGAATGGAAGAAGCTAGAGACTGCAGACCCTGAGACAGCGGGGGCTTTTCTCCATGAGTTTGAGTTGTCCTTGTGAAGAAGCTAAGGTTCTGTCAATCTTTGGATGGGATTGCTTCTCCTTTCCCCTGTGAATTCTTTACCTTGACATAGCAGAAGGAGGGAGTAGAAACTATGAGGGAAAATGAAAGACTCGCATTCCTAAACCCCTCAACCTCCTATCTTCCCATAAGCCCAGATCCAAGATCTTTTGGATGGAGGACAGGAATAATGAAGTGAGAGTGGTTTCCTGGTGGGGCTATTTCAGATTTGGCAGGCTGGCTATTTAAAGCATGGGGTGGGGGTGGAGGGTTGAGGGAGGTTGAAGGGGGGGGTGCGGCTGGCAAGCCAGCTGGAAGCCATGTCTGTTTCTTTTCAGGGGCCTCCCGTGCATTCTCTGTACCTGAGTTTCCGTCAGGTCCTTCCCTCTGCCAGGGCTCCTTGAACAGGGAGCAGATATCCACTCAAACCCAGCAGGTGCCTGCCAGCGAAGGCAATACCAGTTGTAGGAGCATTTGTCTGACAAGGCCTTCAAATGTACCCATTATCACTAGCTTGGCAGGTCATGCCTGGGTCTATTTCTTGTCCTGCCCAAGGGCACTTTTTTTATTTGTTTGCTTTCTTTCTCTCTCTCTCTCTTCTTTTTTTTTTTTTTTTTTAAGATTTTATTTATTCATGAGAGACAGAGAGACAGGCAGAGACACAGAGGGAGAAGCAGGCTCCCCCAGGGGGAGCCCGATGCAGAACCTGATCCCGGGACTCCAGGATCATGCCCTGGGCCGAAGGCAGATGCTCAACCACTGAGCCACCACCCAGGCATCCCATTTCTTTCTCTTTTCTAATGTACCCCTACCCCATCCCCCTTTCAGGAATCCAAGTGGGAGAACTGCTAAAATAGCTTGTTTTTGTTTTTTTGTTTTTTTACAATAGCAGGGTTGGAGAAGTAGCAGGAGAGGAACACTCCTCCTTTCCACCCCTACTGTTCCCAGCAGACACATACCTTTCTGGCTTAAGTTCCTGGTCTTGGCAGTATACCAGGCACAGCTGTCAAAGGAACTCCGAGTGCCTCTGAGGGGCCCTGGATGACCCTGATGACAACAGCTCAACTTGGCAAGAGCTCCCTATAAGGGGCTAACCATCTATAGAGGTCCCTGCCCTGGATCAATCCCACCCTGTCCTGGATCAGGGGACTGTTTCCCTCTAAAGGCCTAAAAGCTTTTTTACCTTGAAGCACCAATGCCAGCTTTCAATGGACTGATTGGGGTTGGCTGGGCTATTAATAGCCCTGAGTATTTTGAGATCCCTTTCCCCACCTTAAAGAGCAGAGATTCTTAGAGAGGTGGCAGTAAGCAGAGCAGAGCCAGAGAGACAAGAGAATGCACTGCCTTGGGAAGGAGGGCAGAGGGGGTGGGGGTGGGGTGGTGCTTGGAGCTTATGCCAGGCCAGGGACACCGTGGCGGTGGAGCCTCTATGAGTAAAGGACCACGCTGAGCCCTTGATCAGCAAATTCTGAGCTGTCAATCAGGTCGGCGTGGTGCCACCCTTTGCTGTGGGAAAACACAGGGCCAGGGCAAGTTCCCTGACCTCTGCAGCTCCCCTGGGGCAAGGCCAGACACCTGAGCTTTGGAAGGGTGGTGTGGGAGGGCCACCAGGGTGACACTTTGAGTCAAGGACTGGTTCTGGGCAGAGTCACGGCGAGCCAGATAAAGGCCTTGCCTGAGGAGCCCGTGGCCCTAACTTGTTTGCAGGTAGCAGAGGCAGCAGGCCGTGCCGGGGGGGCATGTTGCTGTAACCAGTGACCCAGGGGATGTTACGGTGGACAGTGCACCTGGAGGGCGGGCCCCGCAGGGTGAACCATGCTGCAGTGGCTGTTGGGCACCGGGTATACTCCTTCGGGGGTTACTGCTCTGGTGAAGACTATGAAACACTGCGTCAGATTGACGTGCACATTTTCAATGCAGGTAAGCTAATGCTGGGACGATCCCTGGATACCCACATCAGGGAGGGGGATGGGTAGCTGAATGAGGTTTGATGGTGGTCCCCGTGGCCAGAGGGGATGGGGGAATGAATATCTGGTTTGGGAAAAGGTGAACAGCCTGGAGGAGCTTTCCAGGGCTGAGCAGAACTGTGCCCACAGTGTCCTTGCGTTGGACAAAGCTGCCCCCAGTGAGGCCTGCCATCCGTGGGCAGGCTCCTGTGGTACCCTACATGCGGTATGGACACTCAACTGTCCTCATCGACGACACGGTCTTCCTTTGGGGCGGGCGGAACGACACCGAAGGAGCCTGCAATGTGCTATATGCCTTTGATGTCAGTGAGTATGGGTCTCAGAGAAGCTGTGTTCTGCCAAATGATGCCTCAGGGAAATGGGCTGGGAAAGGTGTGGGCTGAGGTGGCTGGGCACCCCACAGTTTAGGAGGGAATGTCAGGTTGCTTACCTGGCCCATCCTCTCCTCTCTTTCAGATACTCACAAATGGTCCACACCCCGAGTGTCAGGAACAGTTCCTGGAGCCCGGGACGGACATTCAGCTTGTGTCCTTGGCAAGACCATGTACATTTTCGGGGGCTATGAGCAGCTGGTAGGAACCCAGAGATTTAGGGTGGGAATGAGAAAGAGGAAGGGAAAATAGAGGGTGATGGAATAGGAGGCTTTGACTTGTTTGAAGGTTTTAAGGGAAGAGGTTGGAGGGTCAGAGAGTGACCACTGATCCCATCTTTTATTGCTTTCTTCACTTCCTTTCTCTTCCCACTCAGGCGGATTGCTTTTCCAATGACATTCACAAGCTGGATACCAGCACCATGACATGGACCCTTATCTGTACAAAGGTGTGCCCTTTCTTCTTTCTTCCAGATCCTTACCCTCGATTCAAGACATCCTAGGAAGCTCAGTGAGAGCAGATCCCTTCTAGCCTTCATGTTGACCCCCTCCTTCTCATCTCTCTGCTCCTGCCCAGGGCAACCCTGCGCGCTGGAGGGACTTCCACTCAGCCACAATGCTGGGCAGTCACATGTATGTCTTTGGGGGCCGTGCTGACCGCTTTGGGCCATTCCATTCCAACAACGAGATTTACTGCAACCGCATCCGTGTCTTTGACACCAGGACTGAGGCTTGGCTGGACTGTCCCCCCACTCCGGTGCTGCCTGAGGGCCGCCGGAGCCACTCAGCCTGTGAGTGTCTGTCTGTCCCTGTGGGAGTTCCCCCTTACCACCCATTGTCATCATACTCCACTTTGCTCTCTCCTTCCAGTTGGCTACAATGGGGAGCTGTACATCTTTGGTGGCTATAATGCAAGGCTGAACCGGCACTTCCATGACCTCTGGAAGTTTAACCCTGGTACAGAAGCACTGCCTTTAAGGGGAAAACAAGTAGCAGCTGACAGAGGAGTGGGGGGAGGGGCGGGGAATCCTGTGAGGGTGGGGGTGGAGAGGCTATCTGGACTGGGCAGGTATTAAAGCTCCACATAAACTGCTTTTCAGTGTCCTTCACATGGAAGAAGATTGAACCGAAGGGGAAGGGGCCATGTCCCCGCCGGCGCCAGTGCTGCTGTATTGTTGGTGACAAGATTGTTCTGTTTGGGGGTACCAGGTTAGGAGGAAAGTGGGGAGGCCTTGGGGAAGGGCCCAGGTCTGTGACTGCACGGGAGGCACTTGAGCAAGAGGGTCCTAGGGCTAGTCTTTCCTCCTTCCTTCATCTCTTTTTTGATCTCTACAGTCCATCTCCTGAGGAAGGTCTGGGAGATGACTTTGACCTCATAGATCATTCTGACTTACACATTTTGGACTTTAGTAAGTACACATATTCCTACAGTGCCGTTGCCACAGAGTCCCTGACTTTGGATGGTGATATTGAGGACTGGACCCTTCCCTTGGCTCTGATCTTTCCCCTCTCCCTAACTTCTCCTTTAAAGGCCCTAGTCTGAAGACTCTGTGTAAACTGGCCGTGATTCAGTATAACCTGGACCAGTCCTGTTTGCCCCATGACATCAGGTACAGTGAGTGCTTGGAGAGGAGGGATTGTTTGAGGGTGAATGGGCAGTAAAAGCAGGATCTGATGAGCTTGGTCTCAGTATAGAGGGGACACAGAGGTTTTTGTTCTGCTGGAGATATGGTGTACTTGTGGAGAATGAGAGGGATTGAGATTCAGAAGTATCAGGTGAGTAAATCATATGGGGAAAAAAAAATCTGGTGTTTTAAACCAAGCTCAGAAGCATCACTTCTTGAGACCTGAGCCTATAATGGTTGTTTTTAATATGCTGAGAAAGTTTGATTAAATTTTTGAAGTCAGGTGCAAAGTACAATTTCAAGAATCTTTGGATCACATTAGTTCCAGAATTAAGGGAGCTCCTTCCAGCTACTTCCTTTTGAATTCCATTCTTCAGTCCAAATCAAGCTCCAGAAGTTATTTGGTGTATAATTGTGTTCTTCTGGGTCATTCTGGACACTTCCCTCTCCTTGTATCAGTTTTGTTTAACTTACTTGCTGAGGGTGTGTGCGTTCAGTATTTGGTGACACAGTGTAAAAGGCTGAACTGATGGATCCTAGGCTGCCTCAGGATTGACACACGTGTAGGTATTTCCTACCAAGTAGACTGTAGTGAAGGTCTTGATGTAAGGAGGAACTTGGTAAATCCTTGTAAAAGAATAGAATTGTCAAAAAGAGAGAGGAAACAAGGGATTGATTTTATTTTTTTTTTTTTTTTTTTTTTTTTTTTTTTAAATTTTTATTTATTTATGATAGTCACACAGAGAGAGAGAGAGAGAGAGAGAGAGGCAGAGACATAGGCAGAGGGAGAAGCCGGCTCCATGCACCAGGAGCCCGATGTGGGATTTGATCCCAGGTCTCCAGGATCACGCCCTGGGCCAAAGGCAGACGCCAAACCGCTGCGCCACCCAGGGATCCCAAGGGATTGATTTTAATGTGTGAGGGGTGGGGAAGGCTTCTGGAAGCTTAGGAGAAGAGCTGAGTTAGGCTCTTTAAAGGGATAAGAGTGGAGAGCAAAAACACATTCCTGGCTGAGCAGAGGATGAAAGGTAGGTTGGGAAGTTTACTGAACTGTGTATACAGATGATTTTTTCCCAGGTGTTGGGCATAAGGACACATACATAAACACAGGAAGTCTACATAATCTTGCAGGTGAAGGAGTGGGTGATACTGGATTTGGTGGTGGGTGGGGCCTGATAAACTTAGTAAGGCCGTAAGGAAGGAGGTGGCTGTGGGTGGTTGTGTTCTAAGATGTTGAAGGGACTGGTGTGTTCATAGCCTTGTTTGAGCAATTCTGGCCTTGGGGGTGGATGGAGGCTCCCCTATCTGTCCTTTTTGCTTTTCATTTGTTGGCCTTCCAGGTGGGAGCTGAATGCCATGACCACCAACAGCAATATCAGTCGCCCCATCTTCTCCTCCCATGGGTAGGAGAAAGTTGCTGCCGCCTCCCTTCCTGAACCTGCTATTGTGTTCACTGCCCCTTCCCATCCCTCACCTGCCTGCCCCTTTGGACCTGGACTCGGTATACCTCTGCGTGGAGTTGTTGGACTAGAGGTGTTTCTTGTGCTGTGAACTCAGTGGGGAGCTGTAGGGGGGAGGGCGAGTTCCCTCCCCCCTTGGGCCGAGGGCCCCTTCCCTTGGTGCTCTGTCCCGTACACCTCCTTCCAACTGCTCCTGGGTCTCTGCTCTGCCCCAGGCCAGCCAGGCTCTACTGGGAAGCTAAGGAACAGGGGATAAGGGAGAAGCAAGCAGTGTCTGAGCCTCAGGAGCTTCCCCCCCACCCTTGTTTCCGCCCCCTCCCCCGCTTGAGCCATGAGCATCCATTGGGAGCTGAGAGGAGTTGCAACTGTTGCCATGAAACCTCCTTCTCCCTGATCTGGGGAGGCGAGGACCAGCAGATAATCCCACCCTTCCCTGAGCTGTTGCTGTTCCCTGACGCTCCCAGCCAGCTCAGATTTTATAAAAATGAATTAAAAATCTCCAAACGTGTGATCTGTTATTGTGGAAAACGATGGGAGGGTGTGTGGCCGAAGCTTGCAAAGGGGCAGGGTGCTGAGGTTCTGGCTTCGCCGAGAACAAAAGGAAACCAAATACCACCAAGGCCTGGCCCTCGTTTCTCTTGAGCGCGGAGTCCAGCGCCATGGACTAAAAGGTGGCGACAGTCCCTCGAGCGGGCTTCCCCCGCCGCGGGTCCCACCTGTTCACTACGAGTTGCGCAGACGCGGCCTCCTGGGGAGACCGGAAGAGGCGGGCCGGGAACCACGAGAGCGGAAGTAGCGCCATCGCTGCCGCCGCGGCCGACCGGCCAATGCCTAGAGCGAGTTCCCGCGCCCCGGCGGCTGCCGGGTCTCCCCGCGGGGCCCGGGTCTGCGGGGAGGACTCTGGGGGCCTGCGGAAGGGTGAGGCCCCGGTGCCGGGGCAGCGGGGTGCCGGGGAGACGGGCAGGTGGCGGCGCCGTCCCCGTCTCTAAAGCGGCGGCCGACGCGTTGGGCCGTAGGGGGAGCTTCCCGGGTTAGGAGATCCTGGGCAGTGGCTGAAAGGAGGATGGGGTGGTTTTCCGCAGGGAGAAACCGCTTGGGCGAAAGCACAATCAGGAGAGGCATGGGTTGCTGGGGCAGGGTTAGCAGATCAGGATTCACACATTTCGCAGACATTCTTTGAGCTTCTACCGTGTACAGGCTGTTCTGGATGTGGTTCTAGCTGTAGATGTAGCGGTGAGTAAAGCACTCCACTCCCCCGGGCGCCGCTGGCTCAGTGGGGGAAGCGTGCAACTCTTTTTTTTTTTTTTTTTTTAATTTATTTATAATAGGCACACAGTGAGAGAGAGAGAGAGGCATAGACACAGGCAGAGGGAGAAGCAGGCTCCATGCACCGGGAGCCCGACGTGGGATTCGATCCCGGGTCTCCAGGGTCGTGCCCTGGGCCAAAGGCAGGCGCCAAACCGCTGCGCCACCCAGGGATCCCAGAAGCGTGCAACTCTTGATCTCAGAGTTGTCGGTTCAAGCACCACATTGGGTGTAGAGATTACTTAAAAGCCTTATTTTTTAAAAAAAGATTTCATTTATTTATTCATGAGAGACACAGGCAGAGGGAGAAGGAGGCTCCTCGCAGGGAGCCCGATGTGGGACTCCATCCTGGGACCGGGATCACGCCCTGAGCTACCCAGGCGTCCCTAGGATTAAAATCTTAAAAAAAAAAAAAAATATCATGAAACTTACTTTTCAAAAAGGGTGACCAAAAAAAAAAAAAAAAAAAGGTAAATTCATACATTAAAAGGCAACAGAGCATGGGATTATATATTTTTAAAGATAAGTTTTATGATATGTGAATTATATCTCAGTTTTTTAAGAAGACTATAAGGGCTATAGAGAGAAAGCAATTTTAAATAGAGAAGGCCTCACTGAGTAGATGACATTTGAGCAACAGCTTGAAGGACATGAAGGAGCAAGCAATAAATGGATCTGGAGAAAACTTCCAAGCAGAGGCAACATCAAATACAAAGGAACTGCTCCGGGAACACTGACCTTTTTTTTTTTTTAAGATTTCATTTATTTATTCATGAGAGAGACAGAGAGAGAGAGAGGGGGGCAGAGGGAGAAGCAGGCCCGAGTTCGACACAACTCATTCCACGTTTCCAGGACTACACCCTGGGCTGAAGGTGGCGCTAAACCGCTGAGCTACCCAGGCTGCCCAACACTGACCTTTTTGCTCATGAACTGCTAGGAGACCAGTTGAGAGGAGTGGGAAAGAGATTAGTAGGACGTG
Organism: Canis lupus baileyi; assembly: GCF_048164855.1. Lineage (NCBI taxonomy): Eukaryota > Metazoa > Chordata > Mammalia > Carnivora > Canidae > Canis > Canis lupus. The sequence continues at coordinate 61,016,786 of NC_132844.1, read as the reverse complement.
AGCTAGAGATCACCTGGGGGCTTTCAAACCATTATAAAGCCCTGTAGCTTTTACTCCGATCATGAGGAGGCCCTTGAGGAGTTTTGGGTTCTGAAGTGATGTGATCTGAAGCATATATGTATGGAAAAGAGGTGGGAGTGATGAGATCAGCTTTGCATTTTACAGGCCTCTGTCAAGCCTGGAGTGGGAAGCCTCGCTTTGGGAGGAGTCAGAGGTTGGGAGACCAGTTAGGAGGCTAGAGCACTGGCTCAGGTGAGGTGCTGAGAGTATGAAGCAGAGCATGGGCAGTGGTGACCGAGCAAGGGAAACAAGCCCTGTGGAGAAGCCTGTAGAGGCATGATTAAAAGAGAGAATGAAAAAGAAGGGACTGTGGCTTGGCCCACCGCCAGTTTTACAGCCCTTAGCCAGGTGAGGCCACAGGTGGCTGGAATGGTTGGGAAGGTAGATGTCAGCATAGCATTATTATGACCTGTGCTGCTTGGGGCCTATAGTGATTGGTCTGGTGGGGACACTGGAAAGGAGGGTGGGATAAGGTCTCTGCAGCACTAGGAGATTTTGTGCTGACTTGTGTCCCCACCCCTCTGCAGACACATCTGACATGTCCTTTGAAGAGCTGTTGGAATTGCAGAGCCAAGTGGGGACTAAGACATACAAACGGTTGGTAGCTGGAAACAGTTCTAAGAAGGAAGGCTCTAGACCACGTGTCCAAAATGCCTGTGTTGCAGATAAGCACAGGTGAGGAACTGAGGAATACTTGGGACCTTCAGTAGGTGTCTGAATTCTTAAGTGGGAGGCCTTTGATCATGACTGGAGACCTGGGGTGCCTGGCTGGCTTGGCATGTGCCAGAAATGGCACCTGGATGACTCAGTTGGTTAAGCATCTACCTTCTGCTCAGGTCATGATCCCAGGGTCCTGGGATCGAGCCCCGTGTCAGGCTCTCTGCTCGGTGAGGAGCCTGCTTCTCCCTCTCCCCTGCTTGTGCTCTCTCTCTTACATTCTCTCTCAAATAAACAAGATCTTAACAAAAAAACTAAAATAAAATTAAGGGCGCCTGGGTGGTTCAGTCAGTTAAGTGTCCGACTCTTGATTTCAGCTCAAGTCATGATTTCAGGGTTGTGAGATCGAGCCCCTCATCAGGCTCACACGCTGAGCATGGAGCCTGCTTGATTTTCTCCGTCTCTTCTGCCTCTCCCTGCTGCTCTTGTGCATTCTTTTTCTTTCTCTCTAAAAAATAATAAAAATAAAATCTTAAAAAAAAAAAAAAAAAAAAAAGACTGGAGACCCCAGACATGTCTAATTTCTCCATAGGCCTCTGGAAATGTCAGCCAAGGTCCGGGTGCCATTTTTGCGTCAAGTTGTCCCCATCAGTAAGAAGGTAAGGAAGAGGCAGGAAGAAAGAAGTCTCTCAGGGGAGACTGAACAGTTGTTTTATTCTCTCTTTCTCTCTCCCCAAAGGTAGCCCGGGACCCCCGCTTTGACGATCTGTCAGGAGAATATAATCCTGAGGTGTTTGACAAAACATATGAATTCCTGAATGACATCCGAGCCAAAGAGAAAGAGGTTTGGAACATGAGACTGGCTCCTGGGGATTCTGAGGGGTGGGAAGTTAGGGTACACGTTAGAGAGTCAGGCAGAGGGGAACAGGGCGCATAGTGGTGGGCAGATTTATTTCTCCTTAACTGGTTTAACTCTCCCTAATTTGCTTTCTCTATTCAAATCCTGGTTCATTAATTTACTACCTGTGTGACTATTGGTAGTTTTCAAATCATGAAGAGATAATATTCAGATTTCATAGTGTTATTATGTTAATATATATGAACCTCTTAGAATAATGCTTGGCACAAAATTTCAGTTAACATTTACAGACTGCTAACCATCATATTCATTTTACAATGTGGAGCTTGTGAAAAAGCAGTTGAAGAAGCACCATTCAGGGCAGGAGCATGAGAAACTGCAGCAGCTGCTTCAGAGAATGGTGAGTGGGTCAGAGTTGCAGGTGGGCGGTGAGAACAGTTCAAGTCAGTCAGGAGGTGGTTCACGGTCCCTCCTACCCACCCATCTCACCCACCTCCTCTTTGCTTCTCAGGAGCAGCAAGAAATGGCACAGCAGGAACGCAGGAGGCAACAGGAGCTGCGCCTGGCCCTGAAGCAGGAGCAGAGGGCTCGGGCCCAGCAGGGCCATCGGCCATACTTCCTGAAGAAATGTGAGTGGGGCACAGCCATCCCAGGCTGGTTACAGGGACAGGCTTGGGTGGCCATAGAAGCAGCATGCTGCGTTGGGGGTCCAGGAGCCTCCCTAAGGCAGGCACAAAGGTAGAAATAGGAAGGGGGAGTTATTTGTGACTCTTCTTATATCCCTAAGTATAGATTATGGACAAGGAGTGTTGCTTTTATCTCTCCCTGCCTCCCTTCCATATGCTGGGCCAGGCACATGGAAGGAGCTCACAGTTGGTGTAATAGAGCAAGCAGAGGATGGTAGGAAAAAAATCCATGTGCTGCCCTCACCAGTGAATTGCAACCAAGTCACATATCCTGACATAATGGTTGAGAGGTACAGACCCGGGGAAAGGGAGAGAAGAATGCCTCCTCCTTTGATTACCAGCTTTCTTTCTCCTTGTCCTCTAGCTGAGCAGCGGCAATTGGTCCTAGCTGAGAAGTTCAAGGAGCTGAAACGCAGCAAGAGGCTAGAGAGCTTCTTGAGTCGAAAGAGGCGCCGAAATGCAGGCAAGGACCGGAGACATCTCCCTTTGAGCAAAGAGTAATAAAGAACTGTTCTGAGCTCTACCACTGCCCCAGTGAGAAATGGATCTGCAGGGACAGACTTGGGCTTGGCCTCTTCTGGTTCTTTTCCACTCAAGGGTGAGGATCATAGCTGCCCTTGAGCTAGATTAGCTCAAAGATGACTAGAGGGTCTTGGACTACCCCAAGGTTGGACAAGAAGAGCAGCTCAGCTTGTACTCTGGCACACTTCCTCTGCTTGGATCTGGTTCATCATGGCTTCATGTCCTCCCATCCTTACTTTAAACCAATGATTGTGGTATAGAAATAAAAGGGCCAATGAGTGATCTTCAGGCTGGTGAAAGCCATGAAGTCCGTGGATGCCTCCTAGGGCTGGAGCCAGTTCGTAAACATTCCTGTCACTCTTCTTTTTATTATTATTATTATTTTTTTTTAAAGATTTTATTTATTTATTCATGAGAGACACAGAGAGAGAGGCAGAGACACAGGCAGAGGGAGAAGTAGGCTCCATGCAGGGAGCCCGATGTGGGACTCGATCCTGGGACTCCAGGATCAGGCCTTGGGCTGAAGGCAGGTGCCAAACCACTGAGCCACCCAGGGATCCCTCTTCTTTTTATTATTAACTGTTTTTTTTGGTGCGATTGTGGGTGACCTAGAACTACTGTTTCAGCAGGCCACATGTAGGGGCTGGCAACAAATGTAAGGCTCCCACAAAGGAGGATATCAGACCAGAGATCCCTCAAAGAAGACACAGTCATTGAAAGAGTGGACCACTCCCACAGCTCACCTACTTAGCTTTGGTCTGGATACAAGAGGAGGTAGGGGATGAGGACAAGAAGTTTCCCCAATAATGTGTTAGCACAGCTGGCCCTAAGCACTGTTTGGGTCTAGAGTTCATACTACCTGTGTAGACTGGAAAATCCTTAAGGTAATAATTCAGTTCAAAGTGGTCTCAGGTTGTTTTTAGGCACTTGGCAGAAGCAAATGTAATCTTCTCTTGAGGTTTGTACTTTAAATCCAAGCTTCAAGGAATTCCTTCAGATAAAATTTGAAGGAATGTGTGCTTTCAGTGAAAATACAAAGTACACAAGGAAAGAAATCACCATGAGTAAGAGTCATTAGGGACACTAGGCAACAGAGTCAGACCAACAAAGACATATTAGAAATACAAAATACAAAATATAGGAGCTCCTGGATGGCTCAGTAGGTTAAGCATCCGACTCATGATTTTGGCTTGGTTCTGATGATCTCAGGGTCATGGGATTGAGCCCTGTGTCCTTGCTCAACAGGAGTCTGCTGAGATTCTCTCCCTTTGCCCCTCGCTCTCTTTCTCTAAAATACATAAATAAATCTTAAAAAAAAAACACACACAAAACATAAGATATCTTGCTTATACTTAGAAAGTATGACTAAAGAAAATCTCTAAAAGGACCGAATTGGTCTGATAAAAAATAAAGCTTTTAAAAATGAACATTAAACTATTTGAAGTTAGAAACTTTATCGTTAAACAACAGATTAGACATACCTAAAAGGAGAATGAAGTGGAAGTACATCTGAAGTTACATAGGTGGAGCCACAGGGATACAGAGAAATGGAAACTAAGCGAAAGGTTAAAAAATACGGAAGATAGATTGAGAAGGTGTGATACATATAATCAATTCCAAGGGAGAGAATATATTTTTTTAAAGGTTTTATTTAGGGGATCCCTGGGTGGCTCAGCGGTTTCGCGCCTGCCTTTGGCCCAGGGCGCGATCCTGGGGTCCCGGGATTCAGTCCCGCATCGGGCTCCCGGCATGGAGCCTGCTTCTCCCTCTGCCTGTGTCTCTGCCTCTCTCTCTCTCTCTCTCTCTCATAAATAAACAAATCTTTAAAATTTTTTTAAAAATAAATAAATAAATAAATAAATAAATAAATAAATAAATAAAGGTTTTATTTATTCATGAGAGAGACAGAAAAAGAGGCAGAGACACAGGCAGAGGGAGAAGCAGGCTCCATGCAGGGAGCCCAATGTGGGACTTGACCCGGGACTCTGGGACCACGCCCTGAGCCAAAGGCAGACACTCAATCGCCGAGGCACCCAGGTATCCCCAGAAGAGAGAATATTTCAAAGAAGCTGAGAATTTTGTAGAATTGAAATGTATCAATCCTAAGCCTCAGAAAGCCTAATTTTTGTTTTTGTTTTAAGATTTTATTTATTTATTTATTAATGAGAGATACAGAGAGAGAGGCAGAGACACAGGCAGAGGAAGAAGCAGGCTCCATACAGGGAGCCTGACGTGGGACTCGATCCCGAGTCTCCAGGATCATGCCCTGGGCCAAAGGCAGGCGCCAAACCACTGAGCCGCCCAGGTGTCCCAAGCCTAGTTAATTTTAAGCAGGACTGAAAAAAAGAATTGATAGCTGCCTCAGCTGGTAAAGTGTGTGACTCTTGATCTTGGGGTTGTGAGAGTTCAAGCCCCATATTGGGCATAGAGTTTTTTTTTTTTTTAATTTGATAAATCGTGAGAAATTATAAAATACGGGAAAGCTATCTAAAAAGTAGCTATCAGCGATGCCTGGTGGCTCAGTGGTTGAGCATCTGCCTTTGGCTCAGGGTGTGATCCGGGGTCTGGGGATCGAGTCCCACATCAGGCTTCCTGCATGGAGCCTGCTCCCCCCTCTGCCTGTGTCTCTGCCTCTCTCTCTGTCTGTGTCTCATGAATAAATAAATAGAATCTTTTAAAAAATAATAAAAATAAAAAGTAGCTATCAGGAAAAGGAACAATCAGAAGCTAGGCTAATGCTTGATGCTTCAGGGATGATGGAAAAGATGTTTAAGTGTGAGATGAGCTTAAAATGTTCATCTCCCAGTGATTGATTGTAAGCTGAGGGCTGAAGCTACCAGGATAAGTTGCCTTGCCAGGAGGGATCCAGTGCTACTGAGTCTCTTGTCATGTATCAATCCTACTTTAGAGCCAAAGAACAGAGTCTGGCTGAGAAGAGCAAAAGTATTGAACGCTTGGATTCACAGAAACACTTGAGAAAAGCTAAAAAAAAAAAAAAAATTAAAATAAAAAAATAAGGAGTAATGGTTGGCAGACAGGTATGAGCAGTTAAAAGCACCCTAAATCCTACCTTGGAACCAGAGTGTGGTGAAGCTCTTCCTGCTGCCACCAGAGTTACTCCACTTTCTTTCCTGGCCTGCCTAGTTTGAGAAATCCCTAGCAGACACATTTGATTAGCTAAGCCTTGGTTATGTTACAAGGGGATTGCTGGGAAAGCCAACTATGTGGTGGGAGATGAGCTCTATGTTCCAAGGTGATTTGTGTGGAGTTTCCAAGCATGAGAAGGGGCTTCAGATGAAGGGGTCAAAATGGGTGTATTGCCGCCCCCACCTCGAGACCTTTTCCCCTTCATCTCAAGGACACACAGGAGACATGGGAAAGCCTTGAGCTACAGCTACGGGTTAGTTGGTCTGTTTGTTTTTTGTTTTTTTATTGGCAATATATTGAGATATAATTCCATATTATATGGTTTACCCATTTAAATTGTACAATTCAGTAGTTTTTAGTATATTAAGAGTTGCACAACCACAATTTTGTAATATTTTTGACACTCCAAAAAGAAATCCCATACCTTCTAGCAGACACTCCCCATTTCTTCCCAGTCTCCCCAGCTCTAGGCAGCCACTACACCACTTTCTAGATTTGCCTATTTTGAGACATTTTATGTAAGTGGAACCAATATGTGATCGTTTGCATACCAGTCAGCCAGGTGTCTGGGATATAAGGAACCGAGGCTGTGAGGAGGATCTCTCAAGGGGTACAGGAGCAAACCTCTGTCCAAGTCAGACAGGAAGCGTGTGCACTGTAGGGATGGCAAGTCCTTAGGGCAGGGGAGGGGCCGCATATCTTCCCTGGTGCTGGTGAGAGGGCAGTCAGGACTGTTCACCTGGATGGCTGGCTTTGGACAAATTAGGCCAAAATCTGGGGGTGGGGTTAGATTGTGTGCTGAGGACAGTGTGTAACACAGGAGCTGGATTGCAGGCAGGAATGTGCAGGGTGTTGGGGCCACCACGGCCAGTATATCCTTCCCATAAGAATTGCAAGAGACTCGTCCATTGCAGATAAGCAGGTAGGCACTCTGTGGGACACTGATGGGCAGGGTGACTGAGCAGGGGTGAATAAGAGGTTAAACCTACAGCTTAGCCCACACGGGAGCCCAGCAGCAACTCAGGGGGTAGCAGTGGGAGAGTCCCATCCTGTCACCTGTATGGTACATTCTGATCTGGCTACTACAGCATGAAGTCTCTCTGGGTTTCTGATGGAGGATAGGCTCATAAAGAGCACAAGAACCCTGAAAAAGGCAAAAGGTTCTAGCCCCTGAGAGCTAACTCAAAAATAAGGGTATGGGAGCACTTGGGTGGCTCAGCAGTTGAGTGTCTGCCTTCGGCTCAGAGTGTGATACTGGGGTCCTGGGATCGAGTTCCACATCGGGCTCCTCACGGGGAGCCTACCTTTCCCTCTGCCTGTGTCACTGCCTCTCTGTCATGAATGGATAAATAAAATCTTTTTTTTTAAATTTTATTAAAAAGGCACAGAGAGAGAGAGAGAGAGAGGCAGAGAGACACAGGCAGAGGGAGAAGCAGGCTCCACGCTGGGAACCCAACGTGGGACTTGATCCCGGGTCTCCAGGATCACACCCTAGGCCGAAGGCAGCGCTAAACCGCTGGGCCACCAGGGCTGCCCTAAAATTTAAAAAAAAAGAAAAAAAATTAAAGAATAAAGGCATGGCCTAGGCCGATAAAAAAGCTAGGCTGTGATCTCTGGCACAAAGGTAGAGAGGCACCCAAGTAACTGTAGCAACCTGTGTGCCCTGCGGCTGGGTGCCTCCCTGGCCTGCTCCCAGTTTTCGGCCTCATGGTATAGCAGGAACCAACAAGATGGTTCTGCTCTGAGAATCACCAACAGCCCCATGGGACCACCATACTCAAAGGAAAGCAAGCATGGGCCCTCTGTGACCACCCTGTTTGTCCTCTGTTTTGCTGTCTTGTCCTGGGCATCCTGACTCTCCCAAGCCTTGGCCTTTTCCCCTTACAGATTCTGTTCTAAATCTGTCTTGGGTGGCACCCAGTTCCCCCTGCCTGGCCTCTGTGCCCTCTCTCACCACCTGACTCTTCCTCACCCCTCCCCCACCCCTTTCTTCAGTAGCCTTCTAGTCATCTCTTGACTGCAAGAACCTTGGGCTCAGGATACCTGGGTCAGTCCTTCCTGACTCCTCTAATGGCCCCTGCCAAGATGCAGAGCTCCACCCTTGGCCCTGGGCCCCCCAGCCCGATCTGCCCTGTCTCAGTGTGGGTGGGGCCAGGGGAGATCATCATAGCAGCACAGAGCAGATCCCCCCCTAACAGTGGTCCACCCGTGTTCCTAGTGGGGGTCTGGCTTTGGTGAGTGCAGCTCTGTACCCCTTGAGAGATCCTCCTCACAGCACGACCAGAGTGAGGAGGCAGCAGGGAGGGGCTCAAGGGAGCTGCAGTTCCTTCGGGGTCTGCTTCTAACCCAGATCCTAAAGCTTCCAGATGAACATGCATTCAGGCTCCAGGGTGCCTGCAGCAGCCACAAGGGTCCTTTATCTTACCTTCACCTCATCAGCCTACCTGGGGAAGATGCCATGCATTACACTCGCTGCAGGGTGTGATGGCCAAAAGAGGGACTCGGCATGTCAAATGCTCCCATACCTAGTGCTCATCAGAACCCACAGTGACTCTAGTCCAATTCCACAAATGAAAACAATGGAGCCCTGCTTAATTAATCTCCCCAAGTTAGAAAGCCATCCAGCGAGTGGCAAGGGGGATTTGGGTCTCCAGCCTGCCAGGTGAAAGCACTTGTGACCACATCCTCTCTGAGACGGGCTGGAGGTCCATCCCTGTCCACTTAATCCCTCTCCCAAGAGGAGGGTGCTGAGTCACACCTGACTCCCTCCACCATTCCCCCCAGGCTGCCATCTTCACCCTACCTGACTCCTGGCATGGAATGATACAGCCTCAGAGCTGGAGGTCTCCTGTCCCCTTTCAGCCAGGAAAGTCTCTGCTGCCCCTGTCAGATCCTTAGCAGTCACCACACAGGCCATGTAATCAAACTCCTGCATTTTATTTCTGGAGAAAGCCCTGATCCCACTTCCAGGGCTACCGGAAGGTAGAGAAGCTCTGGGTACCTGTGCAGGAGGCATAGGGCACCCCCCGAGAGCGAATCTGCAGGGTGTGGAAGGTGAGGGGTGGGTTGGGGCCTGAGGAACCCGGGTTCAAGGACTCGGTGTGAGGCTCCATCACAGTCATGGGGACTGCATAGGACAGCATCTGGGGCTGGTCATCATGGCGCCTCACTGTGCCCTTGCCCAGGAGGTGCAGGATGCAGGAGAGGACGTCGGTACTGTTGCAGGCAGATCCCCTACCAAGGCTGCTGACCAAACCCCTGGGAGGACATGGGCCCTTCTGCCAAGCATCCAGGACCTAGGAAGGACAGGGAGGAGGGTGTAGCAGGCGGGAGACACAGCTTCCTCTACCTCTAGCTCCTACTCCAGGCACAAGCTGCCAGCTGGTGCGCCCTAAGGCCATCAGGCATGCCCAACCTCACCCCTCAGACATCTATAGGCTCCATGGTGAAGCAAGTGCTTCAAAGGTGGACAAGCCTCCTCCTGTTGGCTACCCACCCCCACCTACCCGACAGACAAGCTGATCGATATGCAGCCCCTTGTCCCCGTGGGCCTTGAGGATCCGGACAATGAGGCAGTTCAGAAGGTTCCGCCTCTTCTCCAAGTTCCGGCCCTCTTCATCCTCAGCTTTCAGGTACACCTGAGGTGGGATGAGCCACACGTTGCCCCTCCTTGGCCTGGGCTCCTCGCTGGCATCTCGAATCTTGAGCACACCTGAAATAAAAGCTAGTCATAGCAGGGAGCCCACAAAGAGGCTGAAAGCAGAGGCCCCTCTGACCCAGGTCTATACCTCCTGGGACATCGTTTTCCTCTCGAAGGTCCAGGGGGCCTCTCAAAGATGTGAGAGGTGTGATCGCCTGATTGAGCATGTCTGGAGAGAGCCCCGAGAGTGCCAGCAGACTTTCCACGGACACAGCCTTAGAGGAGAAGGGAAATATTCAGGGCCTCCCCAAACGGTGGGACAGAGGAGGTTGAGGGAGGAAGGACAGGGAGGTGAGGTTTAGGGAAGAGGGGTGAGGGACAAGGTGCAGAAAGCAGGGCTGCCTAGCTGGGCCAGGCCACCTGCAGGTCATTGAGATACAGCAGCAGCCACATCTGGACAGTGGACACGTGCAGGGTCTGGTCCCCAAACTGCAGCTCGGCCCGGCCCAGCCACGTCCACTGCAACCGCCTCTTCGGGCCCTGCTCCAAGGCCGGGTAGCTCTGACCTGAGAAGGATCAGGGCTGGTGAGGGGGGACTGTTGGTTGAGCCCTACCCCTGCTAATCCCTGCATAGTGTGCGGCCAGTGTTTACAGACACTGTGGCTCCAGGTCTGAACTTCTAGAGCAGCCTTCTCTGTGTCTGCCTCAGGTAAGTCTTGTGCCGGCGGACTCTGATCAGTGCCTTCCAGAAGTTCCCCATTTTGGGGGTTGGGGGAAACCATGAAGTGAGGAAGGCCTGGGGCTCTCATCAAACGAATATCCAGAAGAGTAGGAATGAGGTCTCCCTGGTTAGTCTGGGAGCCCTCCGAGGGCAGGCTCTGAGTCTCTTCCCCTTCCTATGTTGCTGCCCAGCCCAGGACCAGTGGCGAGCCTAGATTATGACGACTGACCAGAAGCCAGACCTCTGCCACGGAAGAGAAGTCCTTTCCGGTGGTCTCAAGTTCCCTTGCATCTATCCCCCCCACCCCGCCCTGTTCTTTCAAGAAAGTCCTTTGTTTGTTTTAAGAACAGAAAAGGCAACAGCTTGGGGACCTGGTGCTTGACAGTCCCAGCCCTCACCCCAAACCTAAGCTCCTGCCCTTTCTTCTCAAATCCAGCCCACCGAGGCTCCCACCCAAGGCCCACCCCCACCCCCACCCCAGGCTCTTTCCCCAAATCCCATCTTTTTTCTGACTCCTCACTCTTGCTGTAGAAGTTGGAGTATCGGTTCAAAGTGCCCCTGAGGTAGGAGGGCAGGCAGGTTCTGGGGTTCAGCGTGTGGCAGATGGAGGCAATGGGCCAGCAGCGAGGTGACAGGACTAGCACAGACACTTCGGGCATTGCCCCCTCATAGTAGAGATCCTCATTTTCCTCCTCCTCCTCCTCCTCTACCACGTTTGTGACCACAGCTCCCTCTGCTTCCTCTGCCTTCTCTCCCTTGTGTTCCTTGTCACTGGTCTCATGGCCCCCCTGAAGAAGAAACACAGGGTTCCCGACAGCTGCTGGGCCTCCACTGGCCTGCTCCTCGCCTCCTTCTGCTGGAGCCCACCTGTATCTTCTTCTCGGTGTCCTCTAGCTTCAGGAGCTCCTGATCGAGCCGCTGGAGCTGGTAGACATGGAACTGGCGCTGCAGCTCCTCAGAGGTGCTCAGGCTCTGTAGCATCTGCTGGGGGAGGCGGTTGGGGAAGCAGGGGCCGATCTGCTCCAGCACAGCCCCCTCCAGCCAGCTGGAGCCCACGCCCAGGAGACGGTCGGCCATGTAGTGCCTGCAGCACACACAGAGCAGGCGAGCCTCAGTGCCTGCTCTGGGACTCCAGCCTGCCAACCACCCCAGACCCTCAGGTTCCATGAGCTGGAGCTGTCCCAGCCCCTGTCATTTGCTCCCCACCCCAGCACTCCCTCCACCACTCCCTAGGCCCACTCACTGGTAGTAATGCTCGAAGGTGGTGGCTATCTCCAGGCCAGAGAAAATTAGGACTGTCTCCAGGCACCGCTGCAGCTGCGCCAGCATCTCCATTCCCCGGGCTCCACCAATGCGGCTGCCCTGGATCCGCTGGTCAATGTGCCGGGCAAACTGCTCACTCACCTGGGCAATGAGAGGGGCACAGGAAAATCATGGACAAGCAACTGGAGGAGGTAAATGGGAGCAGAGGAAGGTCTGAGGAAGTAGATATGAACAGCTGAGCTGCTTCCTAAGTTGGTCAACACTTTTACCAAACTCTTTTAAAACTGTTAACTGTTGTACAAGTTAACAATTTTTAAAAAAAGATTTTATTTATTCATGAGAGACACAGAGAGAGAGGCAGAGACACAGGCAGAGGGAGATGCAGGCTCCATGCAGGGAGCCTGACGTGGGACTCGATCCCGGGTCTCCAGGATCACGTCCTGGACTGAAGGCGGCGCTAAACCGCTGAGCCACCCAGGCTGCCCCCAGGTAACAATTAAGAGCTGTTTCTTTCCACACTGAACATGTCTAAAGACTAAACTAATAACAATAATTTGATGCAAGGAAATGATTTATGTGCACAGTTGGTCACGCTGCAATGTCACTGGCCCAGCAGAACAGCCGGAAGCAGCTTGAGCAGCCACTGCCTCAGCTCCTCCTGCAGCACTGTCAGCTTGCCAGTGTGCTTAGCCTGTCCTACTTTATCATCTGCCCAACTGTACCCCTTCCCTGGAAGACTATCGATTGGAGGAGAGGGACTTTGTCTATCTTCAGCTCTTACCACAGTGTCGGACACATTTTAAGCACTTATTAAATATTTATGGAATGCTGGGAATGGCAGAGCAAATTCCAGGACATCCATTAGATGGAATTTATACAAAAATAAAAAATAAGGACAAAGAGCAACACTGAAAAAGGCTTTTATTTATTTTTTTTAAGATTTTATTTATTTGAGAGAGAGAGAGAACATGAGCAGAGGGGTGGAGGGAGAGGGAGAAGTAGGTTTCCCGCTGAGCAGGGAGCCTGATGTGGGGCTAACGTGGGGCTGATGCAGGGCTCAATCCCAGACCCTGAGATCAGGACCTGAGCTGAAAGCAGATGCTTAGCTGACTGAGCCACCCAGGCACCCTTGAAAAAGGCTTTTAATATAATGGTCAAGGGCACCTGGGTGGCTCAGTCAAGCATTTGCCTTCAGCTCACATCCTAATCCCAGGCTCCTGGGATCAAGCCCAGTGTCAGGCTCCCTGCTCAGCGGGGAGTCTGCTGCTCTCTCTTCCTTTGGCCCTCCCCCTGCTTGTGCGTGCACTCTCTCTCAAAAACAAACAAATAAATAAGCCAGCCAGCCAGCCTGGGTGGCTGGGATGCCTGGGTGGCTCAGCGGTTGAGCATCTGCCTTCAGCTCAGGGCATGATCCTGGGGCCCTGGTATCGAGTCCCACATCAGGCTCCCTGCAAGGAGCCTGCTTCTCCCTCTGCCTGTGTTTCTGCCTCTCTCTCTGTGTCTCTCATGAATAAATAAATAAAACCTTAAAAAAATAAAATCTTTATTAAAAAAAGAAACAGAAGGCATATTAAAATATATTAGGACTAAAAAAATAAAATGAAATAAAAAAGATATATTAGGACTGCACACCGTCACCATTTGTTTTTCTTTGAATTTTCAAAAACTTGGTTATATACCAATCCATGTTCCTTGCTGTAATGGGAATAGAAGGGTAGTCATTCTGAGGAGGTGGAAAAGGAGGGTTTGTAGGGAGGGGCCCCAAACATCACAGGAGAAGTGAGGGCTAGAGGCTTACGTGGGCAGCTTTGAGAAATGGGAGCTTCAGCAAGCCACCAGCACAGCCATTCTGCAGCGCCAGCAAGAAAGCTGCCCGTGGCCCAAACAGCTCGGAGCTCGACTTCTGCAGATTATGAAAGTGTTCACAGTAGCGCGGCACAAAATCATCATCCCGCCAGTGTGATGTCAGAAAGTTGTTCACCTGGAGGGAAGCAGTCCCCATGTAAAGGGACAGCCCGGCATGCCACCCACTATCCAATTCCACCCTCCCTCCCCGGCACCAGCTCCTGCCCACCTGCTCCTCCACCACGGCCTGCCAACAGCGGGTCAGGTTTCTCACGATGCTGCTGGGAAGCCCCCGGGTAGCCAGGGAGCTCCAGTCATGGCTTCTGTTTCTGCTCTCTGTGGAGACAGGGGAAGGAGCTAGGCAGGGGGCAGCCTCTCAGCTCATGGATCCTCAGACAAAGGGGAGCCCTGGGTCCTTCCTGACATGCTGCCACCACAAAATGCTGCTCCTGGGTGGGGGTGACACAAACTTGGAAGATGAACAGACTGAGTGGGTAGGGAAGGAAAGTGTGAGGAGGGGCAGAAGGCTGTAGAGTGAAGGGGCAGGGGGCACAGAGAAACACTTCTTACCGAGCTCCCACCCGAATCCCAGATACTCACTGGTCCGAGGAGCAGCTGCTGCTGGAAGGGGTGCCTCACAGGGCTCCACGTGCACCAGCAGGTGGGTGAGGCGGCGCACCCGTGAGGAGAATGCAGCTGCGCGGCTCTGGGGGTTGTGGGCAGCCTCCCGACACTCCAGGTACTGGTCCAGCAGCCAGCCCAGGGGGCTGATGCCATCCTCATCTGGAGGTTGGGAAGAACAAGCCAAGGCAGGGCATGTCTCCAGGGCAGTGGGAGAAGCTGGACTGGACAAAAGCACCGAGAATGAGGGATTGGACAGAAGGTACAGGGGGGCAGGGATGGAGGCAGGTAGCTAGGCACCCCCTGTCTTTATGGTGTCAGCTGGCACCTGGGAGACATGGGAAGGGAGATGGCCCCTGGGCTGGGAGGAGAGGGACACTGGGGTACCAAACCAACACAAGTACCCAAAGGGCCAAGAACATAACGCACGTGGCTCTAGGGCAGAGCAAGAAGGGGCTGGTTAGTGGGGCCCGGGGTCAGGATGGTTACCAGGGGAGGTGATGTTCTGCACCAGGGGGCTGACCAGGGCCTCCCAGCAGGTCTTGCCCAGTGCTTGGGCGGCCTCGTCATCAGGGAGGAAGCGATCAGCAAAATTCTGCTCCTGGCGCAGAGCCCCATTGAGTCTGGGGGTAAGGATGGGGGAGGCAGGTGTCAGGGGCTCGAGGCATAAGTTACCCCAGCATCCCTCCAGTCTCAGGCTGCCGGCTAGCCCCTAGCAACCAGACCAAATCTCGACCCAGTGCTTTGAAGCTCCCCTGTGTTAACTGGCACATTCTCTTCCGAGCCCACCAGAAAAATCTCTTCTCTTTATTCTTTCTTTCCTTCCCCAAACCACAGAACACTCCAGCCCCCTGCCCAAGCATGTTAACCCTCCATATACACCCTCCACAGAACCCTGCCTAGGGCCACCTGTATTACTCTTACCTTTCACAAACACACAGCCACACACACACACATGCTCGCACACACCTAGAGCTCAGGTGCAGGAGGCTCCTGCGGTCTTCTGCTATGTCCTGGCTCCAGGCCTGTGCCCGAACCATGTAGAAGAGACGTGTGTGACGACACAGCTGCTCCCGAAACACTGGCCAGAATGTGGGCTTGGGGCCCAGGACCTCCAACCCCCGAATGCGCGTGTCAATGCCGCCCTGTGAGGTGCATAGGCCTGTTTTCACCTGCCCCACATTCTCCTCAGAGCTGGGGGGAGGCAGTCACACCTATGTGCCTGCCTCCTGGAGCTGTCCACACCCCAGGCTGGAGCTCTGGCTCACAATCTGCAATAGTTATAGAACCCAGAGCTCCAGACACCCAGACCATACCCCAGGCCCCTGCCAAACCTGTTGGCAGCGCTTTATGCGGATCTGGATGATGGGCCAGAAGCGGGTCAGGTTCTCCAGCAGGATCACCCGGCTGGCAGAGGGCATCACATTGACCTGGTGCAGGGCAGAGAGGGCTGTCAGCTCCCCGTGTGTGGATGAGGAGTCTGCTCCTGTTCTCTTCCTCCCTCGGCCCAGGAAAGTGTAGGGTCCTGACCAAGGGGTCTCAGTGCCACCCTCACTGCTCAGGGCCTGAGGCCATCACAATGGCACAGGGAGAAAGGATTCTACTTTCTAAAGGGCTCAAGACAGGGAAGAATTTAGGAGGTTAGGAGTCTGGGCGGGAGGGCAGACCCTGTGAAGGGTGGTCTAATGGCATAGGAGTCCTTACCGAGTTGAGTTCCGTGTTAAGAGAGTTGGTGCTGTCACCCCCAAACACCACCACCCTGGCTGGCATATAGCTCGAGTCTTCACCAGCCACTAGCAGAGTCAGCTGCCTGGGAGCAGGGAAGAGGAAACAATCAGAACCGGAACAAGTCATGTCTACAGACAGAGCCAAGGGGCCCCTTTCGTCACATCTGGGTTCAAGGTGGGGGAATGGTGCTTCCCCCAAGACAAACACAAGGAAGTCACAACAAAGCGTATATGTGTGGCTAGGTGCACGTGTGGAGTGTGCTACCTGATGAGAATGCCCTGGTGCATGTGCAAGGTGATGTAGTGGGAGCCGGCGCTGCCGCTGGACTCCCAGTAGGTCTTGGGGTTGCGGTCCGTCAGCTTGCTGGCCCGGTGTGGGTTAGAGGACACCTCCACTTTCTCCCAGCACTTGTCCTCCTTCACTTCCATACTGGAACCTGGGGGCAAGTGGGAGGGGGTGGCTGTCACAGCCTGGTTGGTATGGAAGGAAACAGACACAGGTGTAGGGGTGTGGAGTAATGTGGGGAGAGGCACAGACCCTGGCACAGATATCTGAGGAACACGTCAAAGAAGGGGATGTTGATGGGTCGGTGGGTTCGTCGGTGGTCCTCGATCTGGCCCAGCACCATCTGCAGCCAGAACAGCAGAGAGAAGGGGCACAGGAAGGAGGGAGGGACACATGTGGAGAACATATGGAAACATGTATGGAGGAACAAGACCCAGCAGCAATGGGACTTCCTCTGGAACCTGGCACAGCAGGACCAGATGGGGAAGGGAATGCAGAGAACAAATGCCCTGGGGTCCACTAGACTCTCCTACCTTTCCCAACTTCAGGAACACATCTTTTTCCCACTGCCACTGCTCAGGGTTCATATTCTTACCCAGCTGCGAACCCCCGAGCTTCCCCCTTCCCTCCCTCCTGACCTGGATACAGCCTCCCAGGATGTTGGTGGTGAGTTTCCGGTAGAGATGGGCATGCTTCTCACACTTGAACACCATGTCCCGCAGCTCCTGAGCCAGCTCCAGTTTGCCCAGATGCTTTTCCAGAGCCTTGGAGATGGCATCTCGGGCTCCCAGCTGATTCAGCACCACGGCATAGTCCCTACTCACGGAAGCGAGGCGGTGCAGGAAGAAGATCAGTTCCTGGAGCACCTGACATGGGGACAAGGCTGGTGAAGAAAAGGGATGAAGCACAAGCCACAGGGTGTCCTCAGGAGTACTGATTACACACCCACTGTGTGCTGGCTGCTGGGGCGACAACAGTGAACAGACAGTGAGGAAATAAGGCAGGAAGGGGGGAAGATGAAAGGGCTGGGTGCAGTCAGAGAACCCAAGGCAAACAGTCACAGAAAAGCTGAGATGCTCTGCTGTCCTGGGGTTCTCAACTACTGATTATGTTGGCAATAGGTGCAGAGAGCTTCCCAGTTTGTTCCTTTTTAGGCCATGTCCCAAGAAGCAGTTGTGGGGCTGCATTTTGAGATGCTCAGGCCCCAGACACAGATACCCTGATGGCAGGGAGGAGGCGGAGAGGGACACTCAGTGAGTCCACCTCCGAAATGAAAATCTGGGTAACAGCCAAAGGCATGCATTGCAGACACCCACTGCCAAGCGTTCCAAGCCCAGGACCTCTCTGTGACAGGGGATCCTGAGATGTGATGTCTCTTCCGCCTCCTTTATCCCCCTGTCCCTTAAACAGGAGCTCAGCCAAACAGGAGTCACTAAGGCTAATGTAAAATAAATGTAACCTTTTGTGTAAGAAAGGATATGGCAAATCAGATCATCCACTTGGGCATATTTATACTTGCAAATGGGCACACAGGAAGGACACATACATTAATACAAATGATAACCAATACAGGGCATGGGGAGAGGCACTGGAAAAATTGGATGGAAGTGAGAACATATGGAAGTGAGAATTCTCAGTGTATCCCTTGTTAGGCCATTTTAATTTGTGACCTGTATGAATATATTACCTATTTGAAAAAATCAAATTTGATTTTAAAAATAAATCCTAAACCAGGAGCACAAAGGCTCCATCGTGCCCTCCAGAGGCCCTCCTTGCGACCTCTCCCTCCAGCATCTCCCCAGAGCAAGATGGGAGTACCTCTCGGTCAGTGTCTGGTGACCGCAGGCAGGCCATGCAGGCGTCCATGGCCTCGTGCCAGGGGAGCAGCAGCGCCTCGGGGAAGTCCACCAGCTGCATCAGGATTCTGGGGAGGGGGTGGGGAGGCAAGAGATGTGTAGCTAGCCTCAGGGACCCTTCTGCCCCATGCCCCTCCCCACCCCCTCACCTCAGAACGGTCAGGTGCAGGGGCTTGTTGGCTGCCGGGGTGGCGAGGCTCTGCATCAGGATAAGGAAAGGTTGGGGCTGCCGCTGCAGCTGCAGCAGGAACGGCTTGATCTCTGTCTCCTGGGGCCCCTCTGAGCTGAGAGCTCGCTCCAGGTCCAGGAAGGTTCTCCCAGGTGGACCACAATCCACCAGCAGTCGCCACAGAGGAGTGTCAGGATACTGAGCTGGGGGTTCTTTTCCTACAGAAAGGTGGACATCACAAGAGTTGGCTATCGTTGGTAATGTCAGGATCAGAAAAGGACAGACACGTTCATAACTCCTAATTTTTCCTAACAATGTTTTTTGGGGAGATCCTCCTAAAATGAGTTTGGGGATCTTACAGCATCTCTTAATGTATTTAAAAGACAGCTCTGTGACAAATCTTATGTTTTATATTCTTAAAATAGCATAGGAACTTCCCGTCTGCAAACAGCAGAGCATTTCCCTATATCTAAAAGCATGCAATTAATTTGGCTTTCTCTACAACAGGAAAAGTTCAATGTGGGGCTTTATGAGACTTCAAATCTCTTTCAATTTTCTGACTTTCCATCCTCCCTCATTCATTGGAGGAAGCAGCTCTATGCATCAGATTTTTCCTTAGGTGCCAACTCTTCCAGACAGGATGGTACAAAATCAGCATAGACACCTCTCCTAGGCTGAAGCCCTTCTAGACACCAGTCTGCAGAGCTGCTGCAAAGTCTGTCTGGCACCCCACCTTCCACTCTGGCTGCACCTGCTGATTCCTGAGGCTGGGCCTGGGCTTCCAGAAGGGTTGGGTAAGCTGGGTGCCCTGCCAGGGCCTCAGGCCCGTATTTCCTGTAGACACGGCAGTTGAGCAGGTCCCTGAGAGCGCTGTCATCAAGTCGCTGTGGCAGAGCCAGCAGTAGGTCCTGGGCCAACTCCATGGGCACAGCCAGCTCAGCCAGGATCTCGTCATCCAGAATCTGTCACCGGGGAGAAGGTTTCACTGCAGGTAGCCCTGCCAGCACAGAGGTTCCAGAGGCACTAGTAGGGGTGGGGATCTCTGCACACACCTCTCCATCCTGAACCTCTCATGGCTGGCAGCTGCCTCCTCCCATATGGCTTTCCAATGCCTCTGAACATTCTAGATCCTTCCTCTGCAGCCCCTTACACTGTGGTCCTCCACTCCCCATCCTAAGCCTCCCAAATGCTCTCTCAGTCCAGCCCTTGTATTGAGTCCTCCAACTTCTGGGTGTCTCCAGGCTGGGTACCTCCCCATCCAGGTTCTCCTGGAGGATCTGGAGAACCTCCTGATGGTCAGGCCCGTCCAGCTTCTTGATAAAGAAGAGGAGCTCCCACCACTCCGCCTGGGTCAGGTGCTCACTCTCCTCAGCATCCTCATCCTCAGGCAGCACGTAGGGCACTGCATAGAGCTCTGTCATGGGCTTCCACCGCCAGGAAGGCAGAGCTATGGAAACAGGTCAAAGGGCACAGGGATATCATTGCCTACCCAGCTCCTGTGCTCCTGTGCTCAGAGCTGACCCTGTTTCCTCTTGGGGCTCACCTACACCCAGGGCTCCACTGACCACTGCCCCCTGGTACTCATTGGCCTCAACCACATCCTCAATGTCTTCCTCAAAGCCCAGAATTTCCAGCATGTGCCAGTGCACCCAGTAGGTGCGGCCCGTCGACTCCCACAACACCTGGTGGATATGGGAAAAAAGAGAGGGAAGAAGAGATGGCTCACTTCAAGACTGGCTATGCTGTGGCCCAGTGATGAGGACATACAGCCCTCAGGCTGACCACCTGGCCAGGTTTAGAGCAACCTCCAAAGAACACAATGCTGGCATACGGAGAACACACACACACAAAGGATGACCTGTCCTATGGGAATAGGCTCTGCTTCTCCTCCCACCCACTCGTCCCCACACTTCCTCCTGGCCTCAGCTACTCTCTCTCTGACCCTGACCTTTGGGAGAGTCTTGCTTTATCAGTTTTTTTCCTGGGAGTGAGTCTTCCTGACCTCATAGCCTACCCAACCCTGATTTTCTCAGCCCTCCAAATGGCCCCCTTCTCACCTCCCTGACCTCTTTTCACCACTCCAATCCCCACAGGGTTTTTTTTTTTTCCATGGGTGGCCTGCCAGAGCCCCCTGTATGGAAGCCCCAGTTATGCTCCCCCAGCTAGAGCCCTGACAGCATCTCACACATGTCTTGGCTCACCTGCACGGGGGGCATGCCGTTGTTGCTCTGACGGAACTCGCCCTCATCCCCAGCGCTGACCTCCTCGTAGTCATCCAGCATGCGCACTCGCATCCCAGCCTGCAGCGTCTCTCGCACATACAAGGCATAAGTATTGCCACTTGCAAACTCAGAGCGAGGGCGGAACCTCCTTGACCTCCTAATGGAGGGCTGGGCCCGGGTGGGTGGCAGCCCGGGGCCAGCCTCTGCCAGTTGGGGCTGGAAGATGGAGCAGGAGGACCGTGCCAAAGGCCTTTGTCTGCTCAAGGCCCAGTCCCAGCGCATGGCCTGCACCAGCTCTGAGATCAAGGTGCCCATGGCCATGCTGAACTCCAGCTCCAGTCGATCCCTTTCCCCACTCAACTCCTCGGGACCAGAGTTGTTCTGGGCTCCTGGTTCTGCAGCACTGTCATTCAGCTGGTCCAGAAGGGAAGTGACGTGCAAATAGCGCTTCACCAGGGAGAAGAGTAGCCTTCCTGGGACCTGTAGGATGCAATCTTTGGCCTACATCCACCTTGTCCCAGCTTTAGCTCCTCTTTCCACACCATCCTTTAAGGGCAGGTAAAAAGGCTTGGTACTTCGGTCTTGTTTATAGCACCCCCCTACCGAAACCTCCCCACAGAATACCTGTGGCAGCTGGATGCCTTCGAAAGACATAGGGTGTTCAGAGAGTGTGGCCTGTGCAAACAGAGCTAGTAGAGCACAGCGGCTGTCAAAATCCAGGTGTTTCTCAATGGCCTCTTGCTGGCTTAGTGACAGAAGGATCTGGGTCCGAGTCCCTGAAACTCACACCCAGTCAGTAACTGCTCACATTGCCCTTCCGGGCATCCCTCCTAGACCCTCTTCTCTCTCAGTCCAATCCCTTTGTCACCCTTTGGGGATGAAATGTTTTGCTAATTAGCTTAAAAAAAACTTACTATCTTTCCTATATTCATATTTCATATACATATATATCCTACAGTAATCAAATACCTTAACTCTTCCTTTGCGTAGAGATTCGATTAATGTGAGATTCTTGAGGATTCAGTCCTTTCTCTTTCTTTTCTAATTTTTTTTAAAGTAAACTCTAGGGATCCACTCTGGGTGGCTCAGTGGTTTAGCACCAGTGGTTTAGCACCTGCCTCAGGCCTAGGGCATGATCCTGGAGACTCAGGATCGACTCCCACATCGGGCTCCCTGCATGGAGCCTGCTTCTCCCTCTACCTATGTCTCTGCCCACCCCTATGAATAAATAAATTAATTAAATAATAAATAAATAAATGTAAACTCTATGCCCCAAAAGGTGAACTTACAACCCTGAGATGAAGAGTTGCATGCTCTTCTGAATGAGCCAGTCAGGCACTCCCTCACCCAACCCACAACCTGTCCCTTCCTCTTCCTACAGAGATGTCCCTATCTACCTTCCTATCTCCTTTTCTTCCAACTCAAAGAGAAGGACAACAGAATTATTCAGGCACTGATGAGGCAGAGGCTCTTGCCACAGTGTCATGTGAGGCCCCAAGCTAACCAGCTTCCCCTTCTTTTCTCCCCACACTGTTCCTCACCAGCATCATGGGAGGCCAGGGCTTGTATCATCCGGCCTGCACTCCAGCGAATCTGATAATCAGGACTACTCAACATGTGCATGAGCAGGTCCAGGACCCTTGGGTCTTTGAATACCCCAGTCAGGGGCTCAATGCTGGCATAGGCGCTGAGTACATGGACAGTGTGAAGTAAAGGAGCAGGAGGGATGGTACCCACACACTCTTCCAGCTGCCGGAGGGCCCTCTGAATTAAAGACTTCACATCAGTTTCCATTTCCCCCAACACAGATTTGTCCAGGGCCCCAGCCTCCCCTGTGATCTCCTGAGAGGGGCCGATGACCTGGCCGTCCTCGCCCAGCATCTTGTGGCAGTTGGCATAGATCTCGTCGTTGGACATCCACAGTAGGATATGCTCAGCCTTGCAGTCCACTTGGCTAGAGCCCCCTTCCCCTTCATCCCCACGCCTGAGGATGAGCCAGCGGATCTGGTACTCAGGATGCCCATCGTGGCCTACCCGCTGGCGGATCAGCTCATCTGGGTAGGCATGCAAGCCAGGTCCCAGAGGCACTCTGAATTCCCTGTAGCGGAGTTCCCCCACCATTCTGGCACCTGAGACACACAAGGAAAAGAGAACAGGCAAGCTAAAATGAGAGTGGGAGTTCAGAAAATCAAGGACGTCCAGGAATTGGGGAAGCAAATGTGGTAACAGCTGTCCAGTTGGCTGGAGTAAAGCAGGGCCCAGGAGTTGCCTGCTGCAGGCTGGGTGGGGCCAGACCTAAGCAGGGGAACACTGGGGTGTTTGTTCTAAGAACACAAAATTTGGTTGAAAGGGGGTTTTGAAGGCCCTGCAAACTGGAGTGGGTTGGTTTGGAGCAGTGGGAAGGGGACAGTGTGGGCAGGGCAACCTTGGAGTTACAAGTGAATCCCAAGGCCCTGGGACAGGCAGCAGCCCTGAGGAGATAAATAAAGCCCGGAGGGGTGTGGGGGTGGGCTATGTGTGTTGGGGAGTGAGACCCTGAGTGCCTGGAAAAGGACATTAGGTCTGATGGTTGAAGCGCAGGAGTGTGTCAAAGAGACAAGAGATCCGGAGAATTGTCGGTGGGTTGGGGTGGGGTGAGGGCAAGGCGCGATGGGCCGGGAGGAGACGCTGGTGGGCAGCAGAGGCGAGGACTGGGGACACTGGAGCAGCAGGGCCGGTGGGGGCGACGGGAGACCCAGGACGGGGTGCACAGGAGACACGGTGGGTGAGCGGCGAGAGGCAGGTGGACCCGAGGAGCTGGGGGCGCGTGGGAAGGTGCAGGGGAGGAGGCTAGACGGGATAAACGAGAACCCCAAGGCACTGTGGAAGTAGGATAGGGGGACGCGAGATCGAGCGGGCGCGGGGCCGGTGGGCGAGTGTGCAGAGGAAAACCCAGGGTAGGGGCAGGGGCCGCGGCGGGGCTCTGGCCACCTCAGAAGTCGATGGGGGTCCCGGCGCGAGGCCTGTCCTTCGCTGAGCTAGGGACGCAGCGCAGACGATGGCGGCGACGCTGGCAGAGGTTTGGGCCCCGCCTGGGCCCCCGAGGGGGTCTAAGCGGAGAGGCGGGAGGGGGCGTGCCTCCGAAGGACGGGCGGGGGCGTGGCGCGCAGAGACCGAGCACCCCCGGGCGGCCACTGTCACCGCCCGCGCGCACAGGTCAGCGGCCGCCGGGGCGAGGCGGGACCGGGCTCAGCCAGCGGCGCCGCCCGCCCAGCTCTGGGGCTCCGCCACCCGCCCGGAGCTGCGGCTCATTTCCGCTGACCCAGCGGAAAGCTGGGGGCCCTAGGAGAGCGCTGGGGCGGAGTCGCCGGTGCCACCTCGGCAACGGGCGGCACCTCTTCCTCTGCGCCGCCCTTTCCTCTTCCTTTCCGTATTCCCTCCTCCCACCGGAAGTGTTCTCTCCAATTCCCGAAGTCAGAACCGAAGAAGACTTTGGAGGTCATTTATTCCTCCTCCTCCCATTATATTTAAAAAAAAACAAAAAAACAAAAAAACCCCCACGAGACGGGGGTGGGTGGGGTGGCTAGAAAAGAGGGGAAGAGCTCCAGTCTTCGCCGCATAACGTCCTTTCCTTTCTCTTCCATCCTTGTTTGCACCTGTGTTCCCCCACTCCCCCAGGTCTAGTATGTACCATCCTCCCTCCCCAAAAAACAGTAACAGATAAAAATAGGAGCGATTTTATTAGAATTCAGCGATATCAGTTTTGGGCAGCTGCCGAAGGCAGCTTGACATAACTCTTCATGGGAGGCAATGGTCGAATCTTGCGGCCAGCCCAGCCCCCCTTTCGGTGCCATAGCCCGCTGGAAGGCCTCTTGCCCAGCCAGCGGTTCCGCCCAGCCTTGCCGATGACCCGTTTGTTATGATCAACGTTGGATACCCGGCCCACTGTTGCCATGCACGTTTCCAGAACCTGACCGAGAAAGCGGATGGAGGAGAATGCACCACTGGGAAAGAACATGACGTTGATTTCCTGACTCTGGGGAGGCTTCTTACACTCACTGAGAGAAGGGAGAGGACAGGAAAAAACCACAGCATCATCGAACCTGAGTGCAGGTCCTATGGTAATTTGAAAACAAAAGGCACTATTCCCTCTCCCATTATAGTGCCAGCCTGACAGGGCATGCCTGGTCACATGGCAGAAAAGGACACACCTAGCTCAGGGTGGTTCCTAAAACACCTGGGAACTATCCCAGACAAGAAAGGTGCATTCCGATAATTCCTCCTTTGCTGATCCCTCCCACCTATACTCACACACACCTGCATCTGCCTCTTGGATGGCAGCTGGATGATGGCTGTCCCATTCACTTTCCGAAGCAGCACACCACATGTCCCTGGGGAAGAGGGAAGCCACTTTGCTGTCTTCCACAAACGAGGAGGCGGGGGAAAATTTACAGGGCGACATAGCCCATACCCTGACCTTGCTTTGCCCTTTAGGAACAGATACCCTGAAGTAGGATGCACACAATGTTTTAGGTCAAAACACAAGCACCTCTCCACTCTCGTTTTTCTTCTTTTTTTCTGCCAGAGGACTACATGTGGGGCCAGGACTTCAGAGAATTGTGACCTCAGGTACCCTTTGGTCTTCCAAATTTTAAGACTCCCCATCCCAAAGCAGCTCCTTTCCTCATACCTGCGGCTCGGATATACTGGGCCCCCCGGCCAGGCTCACTCTCCACGTTGTTGATGAGGGTTCCCACAGGCAAGGCCCCAAGAGGATGTGCATCCCCTTCCCGAGCAGCAACTAAAAGACAGAACTTCATCAGCACCAGACCCCTTGCATCCTCCGGGCCCATACACATCTGGCGGCACTCTTACCTGCCATTCGGCCTATGTGGTCAGAGTTCAGGATTATATCTCCAGCCTGCATGTTTTCTGTGGCAACGATCCAGCGTTTCCGGCTACCCCCAGCAACCAGAGCTATGTCTGCTGATCTGTGAGGGGTGAAGACATATGAGCAGATGATCTAGGCAGCCCTACATGTTCTGAAAAGCCACAGATGAATCATTCAGCCACACCATCATCTCACATCCCAACTTGCCTACAGGGATCATAGCGGACCATGATGACCTTCTCTTCAAAAGGTCCTGGCTTTGTTTCCAGCTCAGGCCGGAACCGCAGAAAGTCAATCATGCGATAACGCTGCTTGTGGCCCCCGCCAATACCATGCACTTGGATTCGTCCTGTGGTCAGGGTAAGTGCAGAGACATGACCCAGGTCAGATGAATCAGCTCCCAGCAGGGGAACAGGCTCATCCTGGGAAGACAGCAATACTTCCTAACATTATGACACACCAGAAAATAATAAAAAATTTGCATAGTGCAGTGGGGTAAATGGGGGTGGGGAAACACCTACATGGAGCTTGGTAAAAACATAATTATAGGATATTGAAATAATATAAGACTTCGAGACAAAATCGTTATAAATTAGTGAATCCAGTAAGTTTACAGAGTGATGTAAATAGAGCTCAACTTTTGTAAATTTCTGAAGGGCGTGAAGAAAAATGTCATGAGCTTCATGTGTATGTCTGGTTTTCTTTTTCTTTCTTTCTCTTTCTTTCTTTCTTTCTTTCTTTCTTTCTTTCTTTCTCTCTTTCTTTTTCTTTCTTTCTTTCAAGATTTTATTTATTTATTTATTCATGAGAGACACAGAGAGAGAGAGAGAGGCAGAGACACAGGCGAGGGAGAGGCAGGCTCCATGCAGGGAGCCCAACGTGGGACTCAATTCTGGGTCTCCAGGATCACGCCCTGGACTGAAGGCGGCACTAAAGCGCTGAGCCACCAGGGCTTCCCTACCTAGATGTTCTTAAGGAGCACAGACCACCTTTGTGTTGCTTTGTATTCTCCTCTCTGGTTCTTAACACACATACTATATACAGGAGTCCAATAAATGCTTTTTTAATTACATTCTTCTGCCTGTCAAGAAATAGGCCTAGAATCCTAACATGTTTTTCCCCTTTAATGCTTAAATCCTCCTGGTCTTGCTCTTACCTGTGTGGTTTCGGCCCCCAGACTTCCTCATCTTCACTGGTGTAATGGTGTACTTGGTACGACTCTTCCAGGACACAACATTGGCATTAAGGGCCACAGAGGTAAGCACTGGGCGGCAGGGGATCAACACTGAGGAAGAGGGCAGCTGGAGAAGGGTACTACTTGTTACCTAGAGATAAACAAAAATCTTTTTAACTTGAAAGGTAACTGAAGGAGAACCATCAGAGAACCAAGGGTGGAGGAGGCATAGACCAAGTAGCCTACTTACTTCCAGGAATGTCCCAGATCAGCTGTTCAAAAACTCCACCCTTTACTGCTTGCACAAATACCAGGGTGGAATGTTTACCCAGGTATATGTATATTGATTCTCTCTCATCTGATCCTATAACCTCCGAAGTATTTCTTCAATGGCATGTTCTTCCCGTTGTGCATCACCTTCCAAACTTGGCTCAGAACCTCTCTTCTCTGGGAGACTCTTCCTTCCCTAAACAATTCCCTTTTCCAAGCCTGGTAACTTTCACACACCCATAGCCACCATCAGTGCCAGTGCCTTTTGCCCCTCTGTATTCTGTTTCTGGGAGTTTTCCAGATGTGAATGGGGTGGAGGGATCATTTGTCTTGTTCTCTGCTGTATTCCCAGCATTTTGGAAAAAGTTACCTTGGTTTTGAATTTTAAGTATGCATCTGCCAAAGTCTACCATCATCCAGAAAGGTCCAGAGGAACAAGACTTAAAACTTTTCTGTGACTTACCAATCGTCCACAAGGGACATAGAGGATACCTTTCCTTCGGCTCCTAATCTTGTTATTTTGCCCCGCATTCTCTAATCTCAGCAATAATTCATCTTTAGTGGTTAAGAGCCCAGATTGTGAAGCCAGACTGTCTAGCTCCAATATTTGGTGTATGACCTTGGACTGCCAATCAGTTTTCTCATATATAAAATGGTAATGACAACTGCCTTATACATTGGTTGAAAGGAGTTCATTTCTTTAAATTATCTATTACTTATGCTTGGCTTACGATTGGTGCTATCAGTTACTATTGAACCCTGTACAGTGGCCTGTAAAATACTTTCGCCTCCGTATCTCATCCGAGGAATCCAGCGGCCTGGTGGGACAGGAACACTTAACAAATCAGAAAGCTGAGGCTGAGAGTGATTTATTCAAGCGCTCGGGCCGGGCGGGCGTGACTTCTGACCAGACTCATTCTCCGCCTCCCATGCCGGGGTACCCTCTCCGGCGGCCCGAACAGAAACAGCATTTCCAGATAGGGTGGATTACCTGGGCTGCTGGCAGCAGGCCCGGGCCGAGGGCAGCAGCGGCTGGGGGCGTCAGGCTCAGGGAGCCCAGGGCGCGAGTCAGTGCCCTCAGGGCCATGAAGGTACCGAGGCTCCGCAGGAGTCAGCGCACCACCATTACTTTTAGTCAGGCCGCCTGGCGTCTATAGATGACGCCAACGAATCCTGGTGCGGTCGCTCCTTCATGACGTAAAGAGGTGGGCAGAGACTCCGAGCCCAAGGTGCATACACACCTCCGTGCGCGTGGCCAGAGCCAATCCCCGGGCGGTCCTTAGGTCGCGTGACTGGGGAGCACTCGGCCCCTCCCCTCGGAGCCGTCAAAACAATTGCCTCGAGCGGCAGCCATGATTAATTTAAAGGGGCAGTACCGGCAAGGGAGGCGGCCAGAGCGACAGACTGCGGGTGAGTCTTCGAGGGTACTCCTGGGGCTGAGGGCTGAGGTCCCGCTACCTCTTTTCCGCATTCCCGGACAGATGAACAAATTCCCACCAGCTGACCTCGCACAACTCCAGACTGGCTGAAAAACTCCGCCCCCTGCGAGTCTTCCCGCCCCTCGGCGTCCAGACAGACAGACAGACGGCCTGCCCCGCCCCCTGCGCTACGGACAGACACGTTGACCTCGGGATTGTCGGGCGGCTGGGGGCTCGCCGGTGCGGCGGGCCTCGGCCGGCCACCCGCACCTCCCCCCACCGCCATCGCCCCCGCCCGTTTCACTCTGTCCCCACCCTGGGCCCCAGGGCAGGTCGACAGCCGGGGACATTTCTCTACTGCATTCCCAGGCTGGGAGACCGACTCCCGGCGCCGCGTTTCCCTGTGACTCTACAGCCGCTCTGAAGACCTGCCATTCTTTCCTGCATCTTCAGGCGTCTGAGAGGCACCCTGAGGTGACTCCTCTTGGAGCCTATTACTAGGTGGTCATGACAAAGACAAAGCCTTGAAAGTGAATGGCTCAGGAGTGACCAGGTCTCCCTCCTCTCCCTTCCCAGACACGCCCCTGGCCACAGGTCTCGGATCAAGTATCACTCCATTCTTGGGAGAAAATAGCTCCCAGTGGCCTGGGGTGGAAGGTCGGCTTCAGGAAGGAAGAGGGACCAACGTTGGTCGCCTTTGAAGGCCTTGGAGGTAGAGAGAGGGAGGGTGCTGCCCTGAGTAGGGCTCTGTGCCAGGTCCTCTGGGTGGCTGTGAAGTGGAGAGAGAAGGGGTGGGAACGCTGGACTTCTGGACTTTGGGCAGGGCAGATCCTGTGAGTACCTGGCTACTGAAAGAGTTTCTTCCGGGCTCTGGCCTGAGTGCCACAGGCAAGGGCTCTGCTCTAAACCGGTAAGAGTCCTGGAAAGATGAGAAACAAGGTCTTTTGAGGAGGTGGGAAGAGAGCCTGGCACCTGGCAGGTGGGAAGTATCGGTTGAAGGCCTAGTGGGGGAAGAGGCAGTTTACTAGGTTTGGAGATGCTGGCCTTGGCTCTGAGGGTGACGGAGTCTGAAGACCTTGAGCTTCCTGGGGGACTCTCATCTGGGTCCTGCAGTGAAGGTGCCTTTCTTCTTCTCTCCCTCTTCCCTCTAACTTTGAAACCTGTACCTTTCCCATTTAACAAAACCTCTGTACCATTTTCTTTATATCTTTTGTTGGCTTTAACCCTGTTAACTTTGCAGCATTCTCCAGACACCCTCTGTGTTCCCTCTAATGCTGTCTCTCATCTGATTCCTTTTCCTATTCCTAGCCCAAGCGCTATTTCCGACAACTTTTCTATTCTCTTCCTAAGTGCTAAATTTGTTAGCTGGTTCTCAGCACTTTTGTTCCTTCTATAGTCTTTCTTCATTCGAGTCAATTCTTCTTCCTCTCTCTTTCCCACAACTTTAGCTTTGTAGGCTCCCTCCCCACTGGCCACTGTCTCTCCAATTAAACCAGAAGATCACCCATACTCTCTCTCATCCCTTCCCTTGGATCCTTACCACCCTCTAACCAAGGTGCTCAGTCTCTCTTATCTTTACCTCTACTGAGTTCTGTTGTTTCTCCTCAGCCCAGGCAAGGTCCCCCTGGCTAAGATGTCAGGCCTGGTGTTGGGTCAGCGGGATGAGCCTGCAGGGCACCGGCTCAGCCAGGAGGAGATCCTGGGAAGCACTCGGCTGGTAAGCCAGGGGCTGGAGGCTCTACACAGTGAACATCAGGCTGTCCTGCAAAGTCTGTCCCATACCATTGAGTGTCTGCAGCAAGGTGGCCATGAAGAAGGACTGGTGCATGAGAAGGCCCGGCAGCTGCGACGTTCCATGGAAAACATTGAGCTGGGGCTCAGTGAGGCCCAGGTAAGAGGAAGGAGGTGACGCCAAGGGGCTCTTGGAGAAGTATTGGAGATTTGGGGTCATTTAGGATTGCCTTGTCCTAGATGCTTGCATTCATTCATTTATTCATTCATTCAGTAACCCTACTTTGTGCCCAGCACAAGTCTTCTGGGCACTGAAGAAACATCACTGGACACAACAGTCAAAAATCGTTGCCATCTCGGAGCTTACATTCTAGTGGCAGGAGGCAAACAATACACAAATAAGTAAATGATTCTGTATGTCAGAGTGATAATTGCTAAGGAAAAGGGATAAAAATAAAACAGAGAAGG
Source organism: Canis lupus baileyi (assembly GCF_048164855.1). NCBI lineage: Eukaryota > Metazoa > Chordata > Mammalia > Carnivora > Canidae > Canis > Canis lupus. The sequence goes on along the minus strand of NC_132844.1, from coordinate 60,986,574 downwards.
GGACTAGGGGGTACAGAGACAGGACACAACTTTAGATAGGGTGTCAAAAAAAGTCTTACCGAGGGACACCTGAGTGGCTCAGCGGTTGGGCGTCTGCCTTTGACTCAGGGCATGATCTCAGTCCCGGGATTGAGTCCCATATCAGGCTCCTTGCGAGGAGCCTGCTTCTCCTTCTGCCTGTGTCTCTGCCTCTCTCTGTATCTGTCATGAATAAATAAAATCTTAAAAAAAAAGTCTTACTGAAAGGTGACATTTGAGCAAAGATTTGAAGATGAGAGAGTGAGTCTTACAATAAATGGGGGGAAGAGCAGCTAAAGCAGAGTGGGTAGTACATACAAAGGCCCTGACCTGGAGCCTTCCCAGTGAGTTCAATGAGGGACCAGTGTGGCTGCAGTAGAGTGGATGAGGTGAAGCAAAATAGAAAATGAAGTGCTGGCTCAGTCAGTGGAGCATGCAACTCTTGAGCTCAGGGTTGTGAGTTTGAGCCCCATGTTGGGTATAGAGATTACTTAGAAAATCTTAAAAAAGAAAAGAGGGAAGGAAGAAAGAAAGAAAATGAAGTGTAAGAGGTAGAGAGGTTAGGAGCCAAGGGGAACTTGTATAGGTCATCAGGACTCTGCATTTACTTTGAATGAAATGAAAGCCATTGGAATATATAGAGCAAAGAAGTGATGTGGTCTCACTTAACATTTTAAAAGAATCATCTGGATGCTGGCTTGAGAACAGAGAAAAAGGACAGAAAAAGAAAGGTCAGCGTGGAGCCTTTTGTCACCTAGGTAGGAACTGATGGTGACCTAGTCCAGGGTGATGGCTTTGGTGGTGTTGAGAAATTGGAGCCAGGGTATATTTTGAGGATAATCCTATCACTACCTGACCCTGCCTCCTGGCCCCTGCCCATCTTGCTGCCTCCTAGTAGGCCTCCTTCCCACTTCATCCCTGAATGCTCCAGTCCGGAGTCTGGTACTTACTTACAGGATGTGCCCACCTAGGTGATGCTGGCTCTGGCCAGCCATCTGAGCACAGTGGAGTCGGAGAAACAGAAGCTGCGGGCTCAGGTACGGAGGCTGTGTCAGGAGAACCAGTGGCTCCGGGATGAGCTGGCGGGCACCCAGCAGCGGCTACAGCGCAGCGAACAAGCCGTGGCTCAGCTGGAAGAGGAGAAGAAGCACCTAGAGTTCCTGGGGCAGCTGCGGCAGTATGACGAGGATGGGCACACCACGGTAAGCACACGTAAACCAGGCTGGCTATGGGGCAGACAGCTGGGAGTCCCCAGAGACCTGGGGGTGATTGCTCCATCAGCTACAGGGCCAGCAGTGCTGTGCAGCCTGCCCCCTACCTGGCAGTATTCAGGTCCTGACACCAACTCTAGATAGCAACAAGGCGCAAACAGTCCTCACTCACTCAGTCAACATGACGGCTGTGTATGCCGGGTACTCCCTCTGCTGAGGATGCAACAGTGAACAAGGCAGACAGAATTCCTGCTCTCATGGTTAGGGATTTGGGGTTGGGGGTGACACAGAAGCACCTGGACAATTCCAGTCTAGGATCCTAAGTGCTACAATGAGGGAAAGCATGGCACAGTCTAGCAAGACACTCCTAAAATTTGCTCTCCAAATATATGAAATTTAAGTCTCACTCAATAATCATTTACTTCTTTCTCTGCCTGAGGCAGTGCAGGAGGATGTTTGTAAGGGAGATGTAAGAACTGCCTTCTCAAGCTTATAATGTAGCTGTAGGGCCAAGTCTTACATATGAGAACGCGTATGTGATGACACAAAGCAGCAAATGCTCGGTGCTGGATGAGTGGTTCAGTGAGTATGGGAGGAATTCCAAGATCAGTTCGTGGGGACTGGAATGACCTGAGAAGGATTCACAGATGGGACGAGTAGGATTTAGGTTGGAGTTTTTTCATTGCACGGGTTAGGAGTTGGGCTGGCTTTTGATGGATGATGAGGGCAAAGGAGGAGTTTTCTAGACTGGGGGTGAGGATATGTCATAGATAAGGCTCCAGGGCTGGAACCCTATCTAGTCCAGGGAGAGTGGGATGATTTGCATGGGACACATTGGCGAGGCTCAGTAGGAGGGTTAGAGGTGTTTGTACAAGCCTGACATGCCTGGTGGGGCAAAGCAAATTTGCCCATGTGGAAGTAGGTGAGACAGTGAGGGTTGGGCACTGAGTTGAGAGGGAGTGGTGGCAGATGATGGGGACGAGGCTGAGCTAGATACTTTGGGTACGTGTCAGTAAGATCATACACACTCCCTGCCCTCAGGAAAAATAGGACAGACATATAATCAGTATAAACACACAGGGATCCGCAGTGGACTATAATTACAAGAGTTGAGGGGGAGCAGGGTAGAGGCTAGAGAATGAGGGTGCTTAGGGAGCTCTCAATGTGAAAGAAGGAGATTTACAAACAAGAGGGGGGTGAGGCTGCAGACAGATGCTGGCCCTCCCAGCGGCAGGAACATGAATGAGAGTCTTCTCCACCTGTTAGTGATTTCATGGTTCAGAAGGGCCTGAAGAGGCCACTGGGGATATCTTGGCCTAGACATGCTACTTCTTCCCTTCCAGGAGGAAAAGGAGGGTGATGCCACCAAGGATTCCCTGGATGATCTTTTCCCCAATGAGGAGGAAGAAGACTCTAGCAATGGCTGTGAGTCTGTGTCTGGAGTTGGAGGGTGAAGAGGGGCAGCAGGGGGCTGGTTCCAGTTGTGGCCCGCCTTGCATATGGGATGCTCACCATCCGGAAATGGGTTCTTTACCTCCCTTGGAGATAGGGTAGGGACAGGGCTGGTGCTTTCATTTCCTCAGCCTTCCCATTATCACTAATATTTATTACACAGTTAATGTGTACTGGGCACTACAGTAGGCATTAGGGATACCGAGTCGAGAATGACACAGTTCTTGTCAGTAAGGAGCTCAGAGTGGAACAGGATAATGACCCTGGAGTGAAAGAATGTGAGCTCCTCAAGGGAGAGCTTGTCTCAAGGGAGAGCTCTTCAAGGGAGAGAACCATGTCTGTCTAATTTTCATATCCCTGACACAGACCCTAGCTCATGCTTATTGAGTAAATTCTGTTGAATGAAATGAATGGATTATTGGGTGAACAAGTGGGATTGTGAGGATCAGGTACAAGGGAGTGGGCAAAGGAATAGCAGTTGAGATGGGTCCCAGGAGAGGGCCTGGTCGGGGGTGAGCACAGACACAGGAGACACAGGGTGAGAGTGGGGAGGCCAGACAGCAAAGGGGAGAGGAAGAGTGCCTTGAGGAAGTCTCCAGTTCATTTTCTGGGATGGTTAGTATCCCGTGGCCAGGGCACCCAGCACAGCGGATACGAGATCCCAGCGAGGTTGCGGACACTGCATAACTTGGTGATCCAGTACGCCGCCCAGGGTCGCTATGAGGTGGCTGTGCCACTCTGCAAACAGGCACTGGAGGACTTGGAGCGCACTTCGGGCCGTGGCCACCCTGATGTCGCGACCATGCTCAATATCCTTGCTTTGGTATATCGGTAAGTCCTGGCCTCTTCGTCTCCCAACTCTGCCTCTGGGTTCCCACCTTGATCTGCCTTTGGCTCTCATTCCTCCTCTCCAGAGGGTACCTCTTCTTGCTGTGACCACTTCACCCAAGTGACCCCACTAGAGGCCTTCTCTTCCATCAGCATTCTTGTTCTTTCCAGACCTGAGCCCTTGACCTCAGAGCCGCTCATCTCTCAGACTCTTCACTTCTCCCTTCCTTTTGGAAGGTCTCTTTCCTTTTCTGTTTCCATTTCTTGTATCCTGTAACTTGTCTTTTCTTGGCGTGATATAGTGTTCTGTATCCAAGTATAGATGTGTTGGTGAACTCTTACTGCTCACCCCAGGCTTCCTGTCTCCTTTTGGGGCCCTAATCCCTAAACGTACCTCAGTCATACTGAAGGGAAGGAGGGGGGATCCCTGGGTGGCGCAGCGGTTTGGCGCCTGCCTTTGGCCCAGGGCGCGATCCTGGAGACCCGGGATCAAATCCCACGTCGGGCTCTCGGTGCATGGAGCCTGCTTCTCCCTCTGCCTATGTCTCTGCCTCTCTCTCTCTCTCTGTGACTATCATAAATAAATAAAAATATTAAAAAAAAAAAAAGATTTAAGGGAAGGAGGGAAAGAGATGGCTTGGGGGCAGAGTTCAGGGTCACCCCTTGTCACTTCTCTCCTCTTCCAGGGACCAGAATAAGTATAAGGAAGCTGCCCACCTGCTGAATGATGCCCTCAGCATCCGGGAGAGCACCCTGGGCCGCGACCACCCTGCTGTCAGTACTCCTTGCCTCCTCCTTTTCTGGCTTCTCTTCATTTGTGTATCCACTGCCCTCAACCCACTTGCTAGGGGTGCTCTGGGAGGAGGTGTGAGGGCTCCTTTCTTCAGGCCCTGTCTGCTAAGACCAGTGGTTCTCAATTCTTTGAGACACAATGACTTTTCCTTATAATGAATATTTTTCTGAAACATAATTCACAGACACTGTAACTGACATACACGTAGAATTCCAAAAAATGTTGAGTGATACCTCATTAATATAAAAATGAGGAAAGCAACTTAGAGAAAAATAACATGTAGAATATGTACTATGAAATGACAGGGTAACAGTTTTAAGTACAACTATGGCAGAAAACATAACATATAACTTAAATACAACATAATATACAACTTTAGATTTAGAAAAAGTGAGACCAGTAAGACTACTGTATATAAAAAGTACTAGAAAAATGACAGAGCAGGGGCTCCTGGATGGCTCAATCAGAAGAGCAGGAGACTCTTGATCTTGGGGTCTACGCCCCATGTTGGGCATAGAGATTCTAAAAAATAAATAAAAAGTATTTTAAAGTGTCACTTTAAAAAGTGACAGAAAAAAAATGACAGCAGAAGTACTGGTGGATACAAGAGTAAAATCCTGTGTCACACCAAGTAACTACAGGTCGGATCTATTCGTATATGATGAGAAAAAGAAAAATGATAGATTGTCATAATGGAGAAAATGAGAAACAAGATATTTTTGCAAATGAGCTGACTTTAGGAAAATAATTCCTTATGTTCCCCCACGTGATAGGCAGGGATGATGTAGCTGAGCAAACAACTCCTATCTTGAGATCCCACTAAGTGTCAAGGCTTACAGTGTTCAAATGTCTGGCAGGACACTGCAGAGTTAACAGAGCTTTACCCCACGTGCAGAACATCTGCCAACCTTACCTTCCCAGAGGTAATAGTGGCCCCGGTGTTTATGGTGACCCAAAACCCCACCTCCAGAAATATCTACAAATCCCCCTAGAGGGCGGTACCACCCCCAGAGAGAACCTCAGCACCTCCAGGTCAGCATCTTCTCCCCTACCTAGGGGTAGGATGGCAGAGTTCCTTTATCCTGGGAGTGGTGCAGTGTGGGGCCCTGTTGTGCAGGGGGAGGCCTCTGAAAGCACCAATGCTTAGGGGGACAGGCCTGTCTTCCTAGGTGGCTGCCACACTCAATAATCTGGCTGTGCTCTATGGCAAAAGGGGCAAATACAAGGAGGCGGAGCCACTGTGCCAGCGTGCACTGGGGATTCGAGAAAAGGTACCTGTGCTTTCTCCATCTTCTCTGATGCGGTGGTCCTTCCTCAACCATCTCTCTTCCAGTCTGCCCTCTTCCCTCATTTTTGTTCTCAACCCCCTATGTCTGCCTTGTTCCCTTTCCTGTCATTCCCTTCCCTTGTTCCCCACATGGTTATGTGCACACGTGTTGTACACACACACACACACACAGTCCTAGCCACCTGTCACACTCCTTTACTTCCTTCCAGGTCCTGGGCACAGATCACCCAGATGTGGCAAAGCAGCTGAACAACCTGGCCCTGTTGTGCCAAAACCAGGGCAAGTATGAGGCCGTGGAACGCTATTACAGGCGGGCACTGGCCATCTATGAGGGGCAGCTGGGGCCAGACAACCCTAATGTAGCCCGGACCAAGAACAACCTGGTAAGGGAGGAAGGGGAGAAGTCAGTGGAGGGAGGGGAAGGGAAAGTACCATAATGTACAACACTCACCCCATCACCTTTGCGCAAAGGGGCTGCCTGTGGGGCTGAGGGATCTGCCTCATTCCTGTGGGAAGGCCGAGTCCCAGAGCCTCCTGGGAGTGGAATGAACACCCTTGACCATCCGGCTTGAAAAGGAAGGATGAGGAGGATCTCTGGGGAAAGTCATAGGGAGACCAAGAAGTGGAAATCCCTGAGCCCTGCTAAGACCTTGTCTCTGTCCCGTGTTTTTTCCTTTCTGCGCACAGGCTTCCTGTTACCTGAAACAGGGCAAATATGCTGAGGCTGAGACGCTCTACAAAGAGATCCTGACCCGTGCACATGTTCAGGAGTTTGGGTCTGTGGATGGTGAGCAGGGTGGGCCTGGGGAGGGACCTGCAGGGTGTGAAGAAATGCAGAGCAGGGGCGCCTGGGTGACTCAGTCTGTTGAGAGTCAGACACTTTTTTAAGATTTTTTTTTTTAAAGATTGTATTAATTTATTCATGAGAGAGACACACAGAGAGAGAGGCAGAGACACAGGCAGAGGGAGATGCAGATTCCATGCAGGGAGCCGGACGTGGGACTCGATCCCGGGTCTCCAGGATCACACCCTGGGCTGAAGGCGGTGCTAAACCGCTGAGCCACCCAGGCTGCCCTAAGATTTGTTTTTTTTTTTAAGATTTTATTTATTTATTCATAGAGACACAGCTAGAGAGAGAGAAGCAAAGACACAGGCAGAGAGAGAAGCAGGCTCCATGCAAGGAGCCCGACATGGGACTCGATCCCGGGTCTCCAGGATCACGCCCTGGGCTGCAGGCGGTGCTAAACCGCTGCGCCACCGGAACTACCCCAGATTTTTTTTTTTTAAAGATTTATTTATTTATTCAGAGAAAGAGAGAGAGGCAGAGACACAGGCAGAGGGAGAAGCAGGCTCCATGAAGGGAGCCCGACATGGGACTCGATCCTGGGTCTACAGGATCACACCCCGGGCTGCAGGCGGCGCTAAACTACTGCGCCACCAGAGCTGCCCAGATTATTTTTTTTTAATTCATGAGAGACACACAGACCGGCAGAGACATAGACAGAGGGAGAAACAGGCTCCATGCAGGGATCCCAATGCAGAACTCGATCCTCAGACTGCAGGATCATACCCTGAGCCGAGGGTAGACGCTTAACCAATGAACCACTCAGGGCGTCTTGAGCGTCAGACACTTGATCTCTGCTTAGGTCTTGATCCCAGGGTTGTGAGTTCAAGCCCTGTGTTGGGCTCCACCTGTGGAGTCTACTTAAAAAAACAAAAACAAAATGTAGACCAACGGTGGGGGGTTAGGCCCTAGTGGTTCTCAGGCATTTGGGTCCTGGCTCCCCCTTGTACTGTCTAGCTGTGTTCTCTAATCTTACCACCCCATCCCATATATCACCCCTAGATGACCATAAGCCCATCTGGATGCATGCAGAGGAGCGGGAAGAAATGAGCAAAGTGAGTATGGGGCCCAGCGTGGAGAGGACCTCTATCTGAGCCTCTGGCTTACTCCTTGCACCTGCCTTGCTTATTTCCCACATGAGCATCAGCCCCAGCTGCATGGTGCCGTGGCCTTCTCTAGCGCAGCCCACAACTTGGCCCACAGCCAGCCTGCTGGTGCCACAGCATCTCTGTGCTCTCATCTTCCTTCCTCTCCCTTCTGTCCTGCAGAGCCGGCACCGAGATGGCGGCACACCCTACACTGAATATGGAGGCTGGTATAAGGCCTGCAAAGTGAGCAGGTGAGCCACCAGTGAGAAGCAGGCTTGGCCTCCAATGCCCTCCATCCAAACCTTGATCCTGGCCTCAGGGACCTTTTCCCTCCTTCCTTTTGATCTTGTCTCTGCTCCCTCTCTCTTCTGTTTCTTTTCTGAACCCATCCTCACTTCCTCCCCACAGCCCCACAGTTAACACTACTCTAAGAAACCTAGGAGCTCTGTACAGGCGCCAGGGAAAGCTGGAGGCAGCTGAGACCCTGGAAGAATGTGCCCTACGCTCCCAGAAACAGGTCAGTGACCCGGAGGAGGAGGAGGTCCAGAAGGTAGGTCCTGGGAATAGAGGACCACTGAGGCTTCTTGGGAGTGTCAGAAGAATCAGAAAAGAGGCCAAGGAGAAAGCTGGGAAAGGGAGGTGAGACTCTCTGGTGGTCATGGTTGTTTTTAGGTGTATTCTTAACCCTCTCACCTGCCCTTTATGGTCAGGACTCCCAAGATGAAGGTTCATATCACTAAATAGGACTTTGAAAAAGAAAACCATATCCTGTCACAATCTGAAGAATTTGCTGAGGGGGTCCGTGGGTGGTGTGGGTGAGGGGGTTGAAGTTGAGGGGAGCCTGAAGTCAGAGTTTCTCAAATCTTGGGTAGTGACTCATTTGTCTTGACATCAACTCAGGGTGGGCCATGGTGAGAACATCTATCTATTCGTAAATAGGATTGCATGGCAAAGAGAAGAGGCATAGAGTATTGTTCCAGTATGTGTGTATAGGCCATCACAAGGAAAAATGTCTTCCTTGTTGTGGCTGGCGATAAAAAAAAGTGTGAAAGCCTGCACCTGAGGATTTAAGGTGTGCAGAGTCCCAGTTCCTTCCTTTTCCTTCCAGGGCACTGACCCTATCAGTCAAACCAAGGTGGCCGAGCTGCTTGGGGAAGGTGACGTTGGAAGGTCCTCTCAGGAGGCACCTGGGGGCAGCGTGAAATTCGAGGGAGGTGAAGACGCTTCTGTGGCTGTGGAATGGTCAGGCGTGAGTCTCAATATTGCCCCCTGATCCCTCCTGGTCCCTGCAGCTGGTAGTGGTGAGAGACTCCCGGTCTCCCCATGTAGGATGTGAGGGCAAGTGGTCCATATTCCAGTTCAGTTAGCCCATCCCTCTAAGGGGTATCTGCAAGCCATCTATTGACAGGGCTCTTGTTTTCAATCACTCGGCTTTCAGGGGGAGGTGGGATGTGTGCAGAATAAAGGGCAGCAATAGACTCAGAAGCCAGTCTGCATAAGACCCCTTTAGCTTCTCTTCCCCATCCCTCTCTGCCAGGATGGCAGTGGGACCCTACAGAGGAGCGGTTCTCTGGGCAAGATCCGGGATGTGCTTCGTAGAAGCAGCGAACTCCTGGTTAGGAAGCTCCAGGGGACGGAGCCTCGCCCCTCCAGGTACACAGTGAGACTGAGATATTGCAAAGCAGACCGTAAGTCCTTGCCTGCAACTGCTCTTGGCCCATCTCTGGAGAATGCCCTGGAGAGAAACACAGACGTGGTCAATGGGATGGCCATGGAGAAAGAGTTTGGGGAAAAATGGGTGCCCCAGGGGACGGGAAAAGTGCCTGAGGAGATGCCAGTTACTGCTGAAGATAAGAGTGTGTGTAGGGTGTCAGATGTTGGGGAGGCAGTGATTTGATGTGTGCAGCAGTGCCCAAGAGGCCCACAGTGTTAGGCCTCTTACAGGGAAGAGAAGAGTCCTCAGTTCTTTCTTTTTGCATTGCAGCAGCAACATGAAGCGGGCAGCCTCCTTAAACTATCTGAATCAACCCAATGCAGCACCCCTCCAGGTGAGAGTAGTGCCCGTGAGCCTATTGGTGGGTGAGCAAGAAAGGGTAGCCATGGAGCAAGTGCCGCAGGAGTTAGGGAAGAGGAGAAAGTCCTCTGGCATGAAGACTCCAGCCAGGGGACTGCAGTTGAGTGGATGAGAATCAGGCAGACACCTTGTTGGGGGTGGTTACCACTGTGGGACAGTTTGGGGCCAGAGATGGAAGTGAATAAATTAATCAGGAAGAGAACAGGAATTAGTGTTCTCTAAACTGGTACTTTGGAAATATGAATAATTCAGGAATGATTTGGGGATACTAATTGCTCTTCCTCCTGCAGCCACCATAGTCTTCACCTTGGGGATTCAGTAGCAGATGAGAAGGAAAAAAGAAGAAAAAGTATAAATCATCTACGTTTAAGAAAACAATAATGACAAGTTAATGGCAACTGACCATTTGTATTAACACATTCAAAGTATAGGCCAATATTCATGTGGCTCTTCCAGGAATTCTCTCCATCAGATCCTGGCCTTTTTTCAAAATCCTAGCAAAGGCTGAAACTACACAGAGCCCCAGAGTTTGGGATTGAAGTTATAGGCTCCATCCTAGGTCTAGAGATAGTTTGCAGCCATGTAATGGATAGACTCTGGAGGACAGTTTTTGGGAGGCCAAGGTCCCTGGGCTGATGGCATGGTGTTGTCTATTTCAGGTGTCTCGGGGCCTCAGTGCCAGCACTACGAACCTCTCTTCAAGCAGCTGACATTCAACCCCCTCTCCCCCCAGGTCTGCTGGGTTCCCCCCCACAGTCCTCTCAGCATTCCCTATTGCTCCTGGCTCTTCCAACCCCAAGGTGGGACAGGGAAGGGAGAGCAGTTAACCAGAAGATTGCTGCTGCCCTTAGGGTCTGGGCTCCCTCCTCAGGAATCCCCCTCAGGAAGGACCCTCAGGACATCCTCTCACTGTAGTCCTCTAGAGTAGTTAGCTCTGAGGCCCCCAAGATGCTTAAAGAGCAGGCATGCATCTCAGAGATGGAACTTGCTGCTGGCTTTTCTGTCAGAGGGTTTGGGGCTGGCCAGCCAAGCTGCCTTGCTCTGGCCTTTCTTGTTCCCTCTGCTGCCTCACTTCAGGTCCATGTATTTCACTTTTCTTAAATAAAAGAATCAGGTAACCATTTTGCCACTTGAGTCCTGACCGAAGAGGGTAGGGAGCAAGGGTTGTGTGGGGACCCTTCACAGAAGGGCAAGGGGCAGTGATGGATGGGGCAACATGAGAAGTGAGAAGTGTTGATTCTTGGTTCTCTCCTCTCTTCCTTCCCTTGTTTGTATCCTCTGCAGCAGAGCCTGCAGGAAGGCATCTGGGGGATGGGGGAGGAGGCCCACAACCCAAGGAGAAGGTGCTATGGACTGGGTTGTCAGGGACATGTGGTGGCCATGTGGCAGGACCCTGGAGTCCTGGCGCCACTGCTCCCGGCCTGTGAGGCCCTCTGTGGCTGCCCCTCCTCCTCCCAGCTGCTTGGGGGAAGGGAGGTCTAAGCAAGCCTGGGGGGCCCTCCTGAGCCAGAGGGGGATGAGGCACTCACTATCCATCCCCTCTCAGCATATCCTGGCGGCCTGAGCAGCAGCTGGGGCCCATCTTCTAAAGCTTGACTCCTCCTGACCCGCCTCCTACACCCCTTGCTGCTTTCACAACAAAGAAAGAATGTGGGGGTGGTGGCGCTGGGGGTGGGGGGTGCCTGGAACTAGGGCTGCGCTGGGCCTCCCCACAGCTGGAGACTTGGCCATGCCCTGCAGCCCAGACTGCCTGGAGATGGACTTGGGATAAATTTGTCAGTTTGATAGCCTTCAGCGAGGCATTCAGAGCCCAGTCTGTTTCTACCTTTGGGTTCTGATTGGTCCAGAGCCAAGCTAGACCCCAGCCATGCACTGGTCCCCCACTCCTCCACGCTGTATCTCTCCTGGGTTTCCACAGTATGTCCAGGTTACCTTGCTTGAGGACATCAAGGACACCTTTCTGTTCTAGGTCTCCCTCAGGATTTTAGGTTGTTGAGAAGTGAGCTAGAGTCCACCTTTTCTCCTTCCTACCCAGAGAATTTGGAGGAACTGTTGGTCAGAGTCCCCAGGAAGGCCCAGAACTGACCATCCCCAGGGGCCACGAAAGTCACTTTGGTTTCCCGAGTCCCTGCAGAGTGGGCGGTGGGCACAGCCTCCCCTGCCCTACCTCGCTTAGGTCCCCCGCACCGCACTCTCCAGGGCCTCCCTCCCCCTGTCCCCTCTCCATCTCCAGATCCCTCCCGCTACTGCGAGCCCCGCCCCGCCACGACGGGGAGGGGGCGTCGAAGGGGCGGGGCGCCGCGCGGCGACCGGCGGGGAGGGGGCGTCGCGGGGCGGGGCGGGGCCTGGCGGCGGCGGCGGCGGCGGCACCGGCGGCACTAGCGGCAGCGGCAGCGGCGCGCGAGGGCTCGGAGGTACGGGCGGCGCGCGGCTCCGGCTCCGGCTGCAGCTGCTGCAGCAGCGCCCGCGCTCCGGCGCGCTCGGCCTCCCCGGGCCGCCGTGGAGCGCAGTTCGCGCGCCCGCCGTGCGCCCGCCGGTGCTCTCCCCGAGCCTTCCGCGATGGCAGCGGCGCCAGGAACCCCGAGCAGCCTCCGCCGGCTGCCCGTGCTCAGCGTCCTGCTGCTGCCGCTGCTGGGCGGTGAGTCGCGGCGAGCTGAGGAAGCGGGGCTGGGGGAGCGCGGGAGCCCCGCGGGCTAAGGGGGGCAGCGGGGAGGTGGCTTCGGGCGGCTGGGCCGGGCAGGACCAGGAGCGGGGCAGAGGCTGGCGGCGGGCCGAGGTCCCGGCGGCTGGGGTGGCGAAGCCCCCGCGGGTCCGCCCGGGCCCCGCTCCCTTCGCGCCTGCGAGGACGCTTTTCCAGCCGCCCCAGAGTTTTCCCGGCCTGAGCGGAGAGTTCGCTCGGGAACTGCCGGGAGTTGCTGGCCCCTGGGCCCCGGTAGGGAGTTTCTTTTCGGGAGGGAAACGACTACCTGCCTACTTAGGGGGGCGCGGCGAGGTGGTTGGCAGCGGGGGAGACGGAGTCCCCCCAGTAGCACCGCCTAGGTGGGGGGGCCGGCCTGGTGCCGGATGCGGGACCGACCTGCGCCGCGCAGAGCGCCGAGCTTTGTTACCTACGCCGGCCAGCCGCTCCCGGTTTCCCCCCTTCCAAGTTCCCGGGCCGGCTGGGACCCCTGACGGCCCTGCTGGGGCGAGCGGAAGGAGGAATTAGGGGCTGCCCCGCTCCTCTAGCTCCTGGGCCCGAGCCCTGAGCCCACTCCCAGCCGGGTCGAATCTGGGGAGCGGAGAGTCCGAGGCTGTCGTGGTGACTAATGTGTGAAGGCCGCTGCCAAAATCGGGCATGGCCGGCCTGCAAAGGTGCGGACGGGGTTTGTTCTCCTTCCTGGATTTCCATCCTGTGTCTCCGCACGGAGGAAAGCAAAGCTCTCATTCTGCGGGCAGAAAGGCAAAAAGAGTTCATTCTACCCTTTCTTGGGAGGGTCTCAGCGTTTTGATGAGGGTGTGGCCTGTATCTTCAGGGCAGACTGGACCCGAACACCCCCACCCCCCCAACCCCCCGCGCACCTTTATTTCCTGGCTAGGTCACACCTGAGAGTCACCACTGAGGTATTGAAGTGCTTTACAGGAAGGCACCGAGCTACCTGCACACCACAAGCAGCCTGGACTGGAAAGATGCCCCCTGCTGAAAAACCCCACAACACACACACAATCTTTGGTGATGAGGCTGGCAGCAGTCCTTTCTGGAGGAACTCTGCCCAGGACAACTGGTCCTAGCTTATCACTTTCCTCTTTCTTGGAAGAGTGGCCATAGGGCTGGTGGGGGTAGAGAATTGTCTTTTCTGACATCTCCCTGGCTTGCCAGCTGTTGAGGGGGTTTTGGTGGTGATTGTATCAGCATCTCCCCCAGCCCTAGCTTAAAAGGAAAGGTAACCCACTCAAGACGAGAGGTAAGAACAAGCTCCTGGGATTCGTAGGAGGTGTTTCTGGAGCTGCCCTGTGTTCCTTTTGATGTGTAGGGTGGTTATTGCTCATGGCAGAACCCACATCTGCTCCCAGAGGAAGTATGGAAGTTTTTTTTGCAGCCAGGATCAGGGGCCCAGCTGTATGGATGAGCAGCCCCAGCTTACAGGCTTCCTTGGTTGGTGGCTGTTTGGATTTGGGTGTGTGGGTCGCCTGATACGACTGTCTTCACTGCTGATGTTTAGAATTCTGGAGTCAAGGGGAGGTTCTGGTGGAGACTGGGTCCTTGTTCATTCAACAAATGCTAAATTCCTTCCATGGGAAGACGACTCTGATGTTAATTGATGTTAATCCCAACACGGGTGTTTAGTGGGGGGAAGTCTTGTAGGGGGAAGTTAGGGCAGGCTGAGGGCTTGGGGCTGGAGGTCTGCAATCTCCTATGGGGGTGGGGGGATGTCTTGTGCTCAACAAAGGAACATTTTAATGAGAGCCTTAAATCAGTTCCACCAAATGTGCCTTGGTGTGGAACCTGTCCATGTGCTGTAAACAATTTCAACGGAGGCCTAGGGGCCTGCCATCTTCTTCGTGACATCCGGGGACTCAGCCCACCCCCAGGCGTCATGACTTCAGGGGGGGCAACGATTTTTTCATAGATTATACAGTAGATTTTTCCATTTCATTGTTTAACTGTGTAATTAACTGGAGTTTTAGTGAGACCCTGCTGTTAATAAGGCCGGAGTGAGGGACCTAGGCTGGCTAGGTTTGTGGATTAGACCATTTTGAAGTTTGAGTAATTATGCTGTAAATGGCTGAGTAGCTTTCCAAACTTTGAGATCCCCGTCGTGATAAATACGGTGGAGGGGGAGGAGAGGGCTTGACGTTGGAAATCTGGGATTCTTAACCCCAGCTGTTTGCACGGTCACTTGTGGTCACAACCCATTCCTGTTCCCATCCCCCCTTCTCTGGGTTCTTCCTTTCTGGCTCTTGTGTCTTTGGGGGAGATTGAGTTGTCACATTCGGAGCTGGGTTGTCCTGCAGATTCCTTGAAGCTCTGCAGCCTGTCATTCAGGCCTAGGACTTGCTTTTATCAGTGACGGGTTTCCTCAGTCATTGGGATGTACTGTGGGAGGGCAAGGGTAATCTTTGTACATCGCTTCCTGAAGGATCCAGTCACACTCCTGGCATTCAGAGCAGGGCTGGGTGGTGGAGGGAGCTCAGGCCATGGAGACCTGAAGTATTTGGCCCAACAGCACCTCAGACTTGGACGGGCCTTGTGGCCCTGGGCAAATTTCTTGACCTCCCAGTTTGGCTCCTCTGTAAAGTAACTTACTTCCTGAAGTTGTGCAGAGGATTAAAGTAATGAAGTCTATAAAGGGCCCCTTTCTTGTTCTTCCCTCTCCTGGGGTATGCTTCCCACATACCTTTCCAGCCTCGCAGCAGTCACCCCCAACAGGAAACATTTTCCACCTACTAGAGCTTCCATTGCAACCCAACTAGTCAGTTTACCATCCCCTGAAACAGGTGTGGTTTCTTAGCCCTTCCTTTCCTCTCTCTCTTTCTCTCTCTTTTTAAAAGATTTTATTTATTCATGAGAGACACAGAAAGAGAGGCAGAGACATAGGCAGAGGGAGAAGCAGGCTCCACGCAGGGAGCCCGATGTGGGACTCAATTCCGGGATTCCAGGATCACGCCCTGGGCCGAAGGTGGTGCTGAACCGCTGAGCCACCCAGGCTGCCCCCTTCCTTTCCTCTCTTGCCCAGCTCCACTTCCTCCCCAAAGCTGTCCTGGTCTCCTGCCAGAAAGATTCCTGTAGAACTTTTGGACTCTGTCATTCTTAGGACCTCTCCATATTTGAGTTTTGACTAAAGCGCTCTAAGAATTCATTACGGTATCATTTATAATGGGTCCTTCTCTAGGTTTATTAAAAAGGTGAATGAACCTTTTGGGTACAGGGCAGGGTACTCAAGGGCACAGGTAAGCATCCCCTTTGCCTCCTTGCTGTTGGGGATCTTTTGTGCCCCTTCCAGCTTCTCTGGGTTTGGGCCACCTGTTGGTTCCTCCTTGCGTCTGCTCTACAATGACTGAATCAAGGGACCAAACCTTCCTTCCCTGTTTCTGGGCCGCCTGTTCTTTGTGGTGGTTTTCTTGAATTGAATGTGGCAACGGGGCTTCTGGCTTTCTCCAAGGGTTCTGGGCACAGGCAACCACCTGTTCATAGAAGCTGACCTGCCTCGCAGGGACCACACTTCAAAAACTGAACTGTGTCGGGCCACTCAAAATAAGTTACGCAGAGAGGTGGCTTCACCATTCCTTGGGAGCCCAAATCAGAATCCCAGTTGCATTTAGTAAACACCCCAGGTGACTGCACTGCATAGTTCCAGAAGTCCTGGTCTCCTATAGAAACCTGAGGTGCCAAGCTTTCAAATTAGGGGCCCTAGGTCTTTTTTTTTTTTTTAATTTTTTATTTATTTATGATAGTCACAGAGAGAGAGAGAGGCAGAGACATAGGCAGAGGGAGAAGCAGGCTCCATGCACCGGGAGCCCGATGTGGGATTCGATCCCCGGTCTCCAGGATCGCGCCCTGGGCCAAAGGCAGGCGCCAAACCTCTGCGCCACCCAGGGATCCCGGGGCCCTAGGTCTTAAATGGTATTTGAAGATTTACCTTAAATAACTTTTCATTCACATGAACACTCTTTGTTGCGATGTGTGCACATAAACATTGACTCACCAAAAAAAACAAAAACAGAAACACCTCACTTTGGGTTGAATTTGATTTAAATTTTGTCAGGAAACTTGTCCATTAAACCTATAACTCCAGAAGGCGTGCAGCAGTAAGTGTGATGTCCAGCTCCTCTAGAAGCCTCAGATTTTCCTCAAGGAGCATACGCTCATTTTATAATGAAATTGGATTTGTTAGGGAGAAATTTGGTGAAGGGTGACTTTTCAGGAATCTGTTTGATTCGTAAAGGGCGGCAACATCTCTGCTGGGCTTCAGTGGTTGTAGTGTTAAAATCTTCAGAGGACTTCATATCTTGGAGCGAGGGGGTTTGTGTGTTTAAGCCAGTTGAGCTTCTGTGAGATTCATCTGGGATGGATGTTGGCCGGTTCAGACTCTGATATTGAGCCAAAAGCAGTTTGGGGCCAGGGATTCAGTCTTTGGTGTTTTCCTGATGGAAGAAAGGGTCATTACACAGGGTCAGGTACCCTTGGTCTGTATCCCTCGGTCTCTCTCTGCTGTCCCTAACCTCAGTAGCATGTTTCTCTGCTGCTGTGCCCTTGGCTGTACCCTTGGCAGAGCCACATGGTGGGGTTACCTGCTCGGGGCCACGCTTGCCGGTGTTGGCTCTAACTTTGTCTTCTTTGAGCTGCCTGCCTGCCTGCCTGCCTGCCTCTTTCTTGGATTCATCCTCTGCCCCCAACCCCCAGCCCCCATCGCCTGGTCCTTTTGTCCCTGAAGCCGTGAAAGTTCTGCCATGGTGGCTTGGTGAGAGTCCTGTCTTGGGGTTCTCTGAGTTCACCGCTGAGTGCACATTTGGCCCTGCCGAGCCCCCTGGCACTTTGGTGGAGCTGGCACAGGAGTTGCTGCAGCTAATCAGTGGTTTGAGGAAGCCCTCTGTAGTATGTCACTTTTTCCATCCTCTTCTCTGCGTTTAGGCCATTTCCCTCCCAGTAATGCACAAGAAGCAGTGGGGCAGGGAGGAAGCTTTGTTGGAAGGGCTGACACACACAGGCGCCTTTTTCCTCTTGCGGGTGGGGTTCGGGTCTCCAGAGTCCAGGGAATGAGTACACAAGTGGGTGGAACACAGTCTACCGGGTGACCTGCAGATCCCAGGCTCCTGCCAGAAACTTAGATTCTGATGAGCTAGGGTATGTATGCATTTGCTGTTTTAGGTGGGTATTTAATTTCTGAAAACTAGGTCCCAAATTATGGTGTAGGGATTCTGAGTCACATGATAGGAAGATGTAGATTTGTGGTCTAGAGACCATCAGGTAATAGAGTGGAAGCAGGGGATCCCTGGGTGGCTCAGCGGTTTGGCTCTGGCCTTTGGCCCAGGGTGTGATCCTGGAGTCCTGGGATCTAGTCCTGCATCGGGCTCCCTGCATGGAGCGTGCTTCTCCCTCTGCCTGTGTCTCTGTCTCTGTCTCTCTCTGTCTCTCATGAATAAATAAATAAAATCTTAAAAAAAAAAAAAAAAAAAAAAAAAGAGTGGAAGGCAGGTAACCAGAGAACCTATTTAAAATTTGAGTTGTCCGAGCCTGACTGCAGACTTGCCCATCAGAAGCATTGGGGAAGAAGCCAGAAAAGATATTTTGCTTTCTCATTTGTTAAATTCTGTTATAGGTTTCGAATAGTCAATCCAGTCACAGTTCAGTCCTAAACTCCATTTTAAAATTGTTTTCCAGGAAAAATAAAATAAAACAAAATTGCTTCCCAGAAGATTCTTACCTACATTCAGGTCTGAGAACTATTGAATTGCTATAAGGGGTTTGTCATGTTAAACTGGAGCTGTGGGGGCACCTGAGTGGCTCAGTGATTGAGAGTCTGTCTGCCTTTGGCTCAGGTCATGATCCCGGGATCCTGGGATCGAGTCCCGCATCAGGCTTTCCTCAGGGAGCCTGCTTCTCTCTCTGTCTATGCCTTTGTCTCCCCCTCTCTGTGTCTCTCATGAATAAATAAATAAAATCTTAAAAAAAAAAAAAAAGGTGGAGTTGCGGTGATGAGAAAGGTTGAGGTTGATACTGAGGGGCTTAGGATAGGGTTAGTTCATAGTGTCTTTGAGGGTCTTCCATGGGTGAAGTGTCTCAGTTGGGGCAGGAGGCAGGAAGGAGACACACTGGAGAGATGTGAATCACATGAAGTGTGGTAAAAGACATGACTTGGTAAAATGTTAAATAGAAGACATTCTAGAATGTATAGGACAGTAAGTCCATGACACAGGAGCAAATGAAGAGTGGAAGGGCTTCAGAGAAGAGAGAGAATTAAATTGCTAATAGACGTAGGCTACAGTGACCGATCAGAAGGGTAGAAAGGCATTGGACCAGGAGTCTGAATACTTGGCTGCTTCTTTTTTTAAAGATTCATTAATTGATTGATTGGTTGATTTGAGAGAGCACACAGAGTGGCTTGAAGGGCAAAGGGAAAGGGAGAATCGAAGCAGGCTCCCTGCTGAGCAGAGAGTGATGTGGGGCTTGATCCCAGGACCCCAGGATCATGACCTGAGCGGAAGGCAGACTCAACTGACTGAGCCGATCAGGGCGCCCAACTTGGCTGGTTCTTGTCTAACTCACACATATCAGTGCATAATAAAGAAGGAGAAGTGACATCTGTGGTCCTATGACACCTGCTTTTCTGTATTCTGGTGCAATGGCTACCTCCCCCTGACCCTGAACTGGTTAATTAACCTTTCCAGCCTCAGTTTCCTCACCTGCAAAGTACAAGTGCTGCTGATTCCTCCCTTGCCCCCTCCAGGAAATTACAAGGTAGTGCTTCCACTGGAGGTGGTTGACCAGGAGGGCAATCCCTCTGGCCAGCGTTCCTGTCTCTTTCCAGAGACTGCCCTGACCCTTTATCTCCTTTTAGGATGGCAGCCTTTCTTTCCAGTCCTCAGTTTCTAGAATGCTTTGCAAGGGCTCAACAGAGTTGCTCCAGACTGGCAGCTTTAGAAATGGTTTCCTCAGGCAGCCTGGGTGGCTCAGCGGTTTAGCGCCGCCTTTGGCCCAGGGTGTGATCTTGGAGACCCAGGATCGAGTCCCACATTGGGCTCCCTGTATGGAGCTTGCTTCTCCCTCTGCCTGTGTCTCTGTCTCTCTCTCTCTCTCTCTCTCTCTCTCTGTCTCTCATGAATAAATAAATAAAATCTTAAAAAAAAAAAAAAGAAATGGTTTCCTCATTTGAGAGTACAGATTTTCTAAATGAGAGTACAGATTTTCTTTTTTTGATTATTTATTTATTTATTTATTTATGATAGTCACAGAGAGAGAGAGAGAGAGAGGCAGAGACACAGGCAGAGGGAGAAGCAGGCTCCATACAGGGAGCCGGACGTGGGACTCAATCCCTGGTCTCCAGGATCACGCCCTGGGCCGAAGGCGGCGCTAAACCGCTGAGCCACCCAGGCTGCCCGGGTCTCAGTTTCAACAGCAGCTTGAAGGTGTGGGCTCAGCCACCTTGCTTTTCCTGGTGGGAGCTCTTCTCCCTCTGTCTTCACAGCGGATTCTCGCAGGGTGATCGGTGCTCGGTCGGCGCCGCTGTCTCCCTGGGTGTGCCGATGTTCCTCTAGGGAGTGAGTAGTAAGCTGTGCTTCTTGCAGTCTGGGCTGACTTTTATAATACCCATGGGAAGGGCCTCTGTGATCATAGAATGGCTGTGGGGTTTCCCCAGTCGGTCACTCTGGTTAGCTTGTGTGAACTTCTCGCAATATTGTAGGGAGGTTCCCAAGGTGTGGTGTGGTCAGGGATGGAGGGCTCTCTCTGTGGGTTGTTAAGGAGGGCAGAGTGGGCACTAGCATGCACTGCCTCTCCCCTTGGAGACACACTGGCTCTTTTTTTTTTTTTTTTTTTTGCCTCTTCTGGGGGTGCCTTTGGTGAGGCAGTGAGGAGAATGATGGCCTGTTTAGGGGATGGCTGAGGTGTCCCAGCAGCTTGCTCATAGAGTGCCTTTGTGCAAAGAAGAAATAGGCGCCTTTCCTCCAAGTGAATGCAACCCTGCATCAGGACACGGCAATGTTTCAGTGTTTATACCTTGGTTGGGTATCTTGAGCAGTGCACAACCTATACAGTCATATGTGACTATCTCATTGGAATGAGTGGCTCTTTGCTTCTCAGCTGACAGGCCAGGATGATTTCAGTGACCTCTAGTCTAATACTGTGTTTTAGATGAGCCATTTACTCTATTCTCTACTCTTCGCCTGCCTCCTGTGGTGGTGAGCTGGGGCACTGCTGCTCATCCCACAGTGTAGGAGAAACCTGGGAGGCTGGGGCTCCAGGGCTGTACCAACTCCACAGTATATGTCTGTAGCTTCCTCTGTTTTGGGGCTCCTCCCCCCACCGGAGGATTTTACTGCCTTGCACATGCAGGCTTCTAAAGCCTTATGTAATAATTAATAAAGAAGGCTGGCTGAGTCTTCAGGGAAGAGGGACTGCTCAGAGTTTATTCTACATCTCATTAAGAAGTTCTGGCTTGCCTCTCTCCTTGGGCACACTGGAGCCTCCAGTGGCCTCAGGTAAAGTGTGTAGGCTTTCCAGTTTGTATGTATGTATGAATGTATATATGTATGTATGTATTTATTAAAGATTTTATTTATTCACTTGAGGGAGAGAAAGCATGCAGAAGCGGGCATGGGAAAGACAGAGGGAGAGGGAGAAGCAGGCTCCCTGCTGAGCAGAGAGCCCAGAGTGGGGCTCAAACCCAGGACCCTGAGATAGTGACCTGAGCTGAAGGTAGATGCTTAACCAAGTGAGCCACCCAGGTGCCCTGGCTTTCCTGCTTTAGAGGAAATCCTGCAGTAATAGTAGAATCTCTTCAGTAGCAAAGATTGGTTATGGTGGGCTCTAGTTCTGGACATACGCCTCCAGGGTATGAGGGAGCCACTGAGAGGGAGACATGGGCCCTGCTCACACATTTGCCGCAGACTGCCCATGTGACATGGGGCAAGTCCCACATGCTGCTCTGGCCTCAACTTGAGGACTCAAGACCTTGGCAGGCCTTAAATGTGGTGACCTTTGGGGGCTGGCCCAGTATTGCCCTCCACATCTCACAGGCCCTTCTCCTCACCCGTGTTTTTGGAGAGAGGACTTTAAGGGCTGCGTTTTGTTCTGGAGTCTCTAGTGCGTGGGCACCGATGTGTTTAGACTCGATCAACTGGTGGTGTGGGTATGAGGCTTTAATTCCTTGGGTGCAAGGGGGAATGGAGAGGTTTGAGTAAATTCTGGAAAGGTTTGGGAGAGAATTCTTATGAAGGGGAAAAAAAATTGTGTGTGTGTGTGCGTGTGTGTGTTTTTTTTTTAAGATTTTATTTATTCATTTGAGAGAGCACTGGAACACACACACAAGCAGGGAGGAGGGGCAGAGGCACAGGGAGAAGCACACTCCTCGCTGAGTAGGGAGCCCCTTCTGGGGCTTGATCCCAGGACCCCCTCGATCCCAGGACCCCAGATTGTGATCTGACCCAAAGGCAGACGCTGAACTGACTGAGCCATCCAGATGCCCCCTAAAAGAAGAGTTTTTGAGTAAAAGAAGGCAGAAATGTGGGATGCCTGCGTGGCTCAGTGGTTAAGCATCTGACTTTGGCTCAGAATGTGATCCTGGGGTCCTGGGATCAACTCCCACATCGGGCTCTCTACGGGGAGCCTGCATCTTCCTCTGCCTATGTCTCTGCCTCTCTCTGTGTCTCTCATGAATAAATAAATAAAATCTTTTTTTTTTAAAGGCAGAAATGAGGTTAGTCCTCAAGTACTAGGGGTGACTAGTGCTTTGGTGAGGAACACCTTTTCCTTTGCACAGAAGCAAGAACAACTGAAGGGAGGCTTCAGGCTGGGAGAAGGGGCTGGCTGCACTTTGGGAGAGCCTCCTCTGTAATCCCAACAAGTGTACCCACTGTTGACAGAATGCTTTCACTCACACTGACAATTGATCCGATTAGCATGGCTCAGAGGTAGGCTGGATAAAGATGGTTGGGTTTTAGGGGTGGGGGAGGGTAAAGGGATGGGAGGCCTTTGACAACTAGAGACTGAGGTACAAAGTATGATCCACTGAGGACTTCGGAACTAGTAAGTAGGAGAGCCAATTCTGTGCTCTTCTGTGTCCCAGGGGCTATGGAGTGTTAACACACACATGCCTCAGAGTGGGGTGAATGTCAGGGAGTGGATTTGGCAGACAGGAGAACTGTCTGGGTGGCTTTACAGTCAGAGGATAGAAGAGCGGTTTGCGCTTTCTACACAAGGAGCATATCTGTAACTTAAGCATGGAGGGCCTTTTGTGCCGTAGCATGCAGGATCGCCAATTTTTCTCTTTAAAAAAATTAGCTGTTGTTACAAAACAGCAAGGTTAGGGTTTTCAGTGGTCCATTCAGAGGTTTGTGGACGTTTTAAAGTTTTTAGAGTTATGTTCAGACTGTGTGATCTAGAAGTCCAGAACACTGTGCCTGCACCCTCATGATTAGGGCTTTTCTCCTGAACCTCTGAGTTCTCCATCTCTTCCACCTGGTGCTTCTGGAAGGTCGAGGGCAGTTACAGGTCCTGGCTTGCCAGGTGTGCTGCCACATTCCAGGCTCATGTGCCTGCTGGGAGTTTACAGTGGGTGATGCTGTGCTGGAGACCACGTAGGTGGTAATAGAGTCATCACCGCTATGGTTAATAGAGTTCTGCCGCTAACTGTTGTATGGATGGATGTGCCCACACTTGGTTATATAGGCCCTGGCACACAATAGGGATGCAATGGATATAGGGTTCCCTTCCATTTCTGATTTTGGAGGCAAGTCATTTATTCCTTTTTTTTTTTTTGTTTTTAAGATTTTGTTGATTCGTGGGAGACACAGAGAGAGAGAGAGGCAGAGACATAGGTAGAGGGAGAAGCAGGCTCCCTGGGGGGAGCCTGACCAGGGATCATGACCTGAGCCCGAGCCAAAGGCAGATAGATGCTCAACCACTGAGCCATCCAGGTGCCCCAAGTCTTTTAATTCTCAAGAGATTTCAGAATTTCTTGGACAATGACCTCTGAAATCCTGGGAGATGTACTTTTTTTTTTTTTTTTTTTTTTTGTGCCAGGGTATCTCCCTTTAGCTGAGCTGTTAACTGCTCTTGGTAGTCCTGCTTCTGAAGCTCTCAGGTTCCGACATGGGAACCTGTGTCCTATCGATGAAGGGGACAAAGTGATACTTCGGTGTTCTGATTCTGCTCATCAGTTAAAAACAAAACAAACAAAACAAAACAAAACAAAGCCAAGAGAAGGATCCTTCAGGTCAGCAGGTCCTTAGAGAGGAGATGTGCTAGGATAGCATTTGAGATCCCAAGTTCATTTCCAGCTACCCAAAAAACAAAACAAATCACAAACAAAGAAAATGGTTGTCTTGCAGCCTTGGGAAGGTGGGGGCTGGTGGGGGGAAGAAGTGCTGTTGGCCTTGTAGCTCCAGCTACAGAGAGCAAACCATTCTATCGTTTGGTTAATTTAGCAGATTAACCACTTGTTAAACTGACCAATTTAAAAAATGCCCAGCTTGCTAGCAGCTTCTTGCCTGTGATCCAGCCTGTGATCTGGCCTGTGATCCTGGCTCCTCCTCCACGGCAGGGGTCTGGGCCTCCTTGCAGGAGGAGCTTCCAGGGGAGGAGGGGTTGCTGGGCCTTGGAACAGCCCCGGGGGGCCTAGAGGAGGATCTCTGTCTTCTCTTTACCACCACCGCCACTGCCTTTCTGCAAACTCCTTAAAACAAAAGGCTTTTATCTCGTAAACATGGCACCCTGCGTACAAAAAGTGCCCTAATTTCTTGGCCGGGTGCAGGGAAAGAGGTGGCGAATGTGCTCCTTCCTTCCTTTCTGGGGAAGGGGCTGGGGTGCTTCTTTGGCCTTGCGTGCCTTTTTCACTCTTTAGTTTCCAGTGCCTCTTGAACATGGCCTGAGAGGTCCTGCTGAGCTGGCCTGCTATGTCCCTACTTGAGCCTCCCCGTGAGTCTTACTTTCCCAGGCCCCCCAAGGCTGCTGAAGGCAATCCAGAAGGGAGGCAGGAGGGCCTGGGCCCAAGCCTGGCCTGAGCTTGGGTGGCACCTCTCTCCCTGTCCCCTTCCCACCCATCCCAGATCAAAGGAGCCTCCTCTGGGAGCAGGGAAATACTTCTCCCAATAGCCCCACCAGTGAGTAAACAGCCAGGGCCTCTTGCAGCTTTTGAAGCGTGGTGCTTCGGGCTGGGAGGAATGCAGAACATTTCATTTTAGGAGTGGACTTAGGTTTCCACTGCTTTCGGTATTTGCAAATTTGAAACAAATGCCTTCATTTAGCAGCAGGCAGGCTGGGCAGTAAACGGGGGCTGTTTAAGGGCGTTTATGGCGGTCACAGGTATTTGTGGGTAGAGGGACCCCAGCAGGTTTGGGAAAGGACAGAGGGTTTATGGTGAGGTGGGTTGTACAAAGACCCCAGCCAGGTCTCTGGTGGAGGGTTGTTGTTAGGTGGGCTTAGTCATAAAAAGCTTTGCCGCCTCCTGCCCCCCCAGGAAGTATCTCCTGGCAGACAAAGAGGTTTGAGATGGTGTTTATCCCCCTGGGGCTGATGCTAAGGGCCTTGTCCCTCTCGTTTGGCTGCCAAAGTATCAGATTTCCAATGAACCCTGCCTTCTCCCACCCCCACAGCTCAGAAAGCTCATTAAATGTGCTTTATATATAACAAGTTGGCTGAGAGGTCCCCCCTCACTTCCAGCCAGTTTTGTGAGGAAGGAGCTAGGAAAACCTGTTTTCCTTTTGTTGTTGTTTCTGGAAGTAGATCTGTGAAGGAGCAATTGCAAAAAGACCCTGATTTTAGCAATCAGCCAAGCCAGTGTTATTTGCCTTTGACCGGGCAGCTTAGCTGGGGATGATCTGCCTAAGGCCTGGTGGGTGCCACCCACCCTCTGCACAGGGAAATTCAGAAATCTGTTTAGGAACAAAGTTCTGGCTTCATAGCTTGCTCCTTCAGTGACCCTAGATAGTTCACTTCACCTTGCTGAGCCTGTTTTCCGTTTTGTAAGATGAGGGCAATAATATCAACCCCATTAGGGTGCTTGTAAGGATTGTGTGAGATAATACTATCTTTCATCAACTCTGAGATGCGCCTCCTGCCCCCCCCCCCCCCCCCCGTTTCACATCTTTAAAGCAGGGTTGTAACGTAATCAGTTATGTAGTATTGTATCTTAGTTTAACTTAGAACCATTTCCTTTTAGCTGTAACATGCAGATAACAGCACATCTTAAAATTGGTGACACCTTTGAAATTCAGTGTGCTTGAAGGATGTAGTCTGTCCTAGTGAATGCTCCATAAAAGGTAGTTATAATACGATGACGGTGATTTATTTACAGGTCTGCTTTTGTTTGCCATCCTCCAGTAACTTTCAGTAGAAACTGTTTTCCTGGGATGCCTGGGTGGCTCCTGGGTGGTTCAGCGGTTGAGCGGCTGCCTTTGGCTTGGGTCCTGTCCAGGATCAAGTCCCTCATTGGGCTCCCCACAGGGGGCCTGCTTCTCCCTCTGCCTATGTCTCTCTCTGTCTCTCTTGAATAAATAAATAAGACCTTAAAAAAAACCTGTTTTCTTTTTTAGTCTGGCACATGAATAACAAATGATGCTTAAGGCATGAGGCATCATGCTAGGTTGTGTGTGTGAGAGGGTGGGGGGAGGTACCTTAAGTCTAGAAGGCAAGATATCTCTAGAAAAGGAGGCTGCTGTCCCCAGGAGGGCCAACAGTCTGTTATGGAAAGAAAATGCCTTTCTGATGGTAGAGTCTTCATTTAAAAAAGCTGAGCTATTCCTGGGGTGGCGGGTTGGGGGCGGAGACTAGAGACTCATTCCAGGAATGGATTGTCTGGTAGGCAAATCAAGACAACCAGAAGAGAGCAGTGAGCAGGGCAGGGGTGCAGAGAAGCACCAAAGGGGTGGGGTGGGGTAGTGGGACACTCAGAGGATGCCAGGTACTCAGAGGGTGGAGACATGAGTGGGGCAGGTGGGAGACGGGAGTATTTCTTTTCTCTCCCAGGCTGTGCAGTTGTGTAGGGTTGATCCCGGCTTTGCAGAGACAACTGGTGCTATTCATTCTGCTTTGTGGTACCCAAGCATTTGCTTGAGAACACCTTCCCTCCTTCAGGACAGAAGTGGCCCAAAGCCTGGGGAATTCGTTATTTGCTTGAATTCTGGTTTACTTGATGGTAGGAGGGATTGGCTGTGGGGTTGGGGTTCGTTTTGATGGTAGAAAGAGAAAGAAAGATATGTCTTTTATACATACATATTAGTGAAAGTAAAGAGCAAAACTTTTTTCTTTTTTCTTTTAAATAGATTTCTGTGTAGACTTGTGCTTGCCTTCCTGATGTTCACTTCTACCTTCTAGGGGTTTTCTTTTTTTCTTTTTTTTTTTTTTAATTTTTATTTATTTACGATAGTTACACAGAGAGAGAGCTAGAGAGAGGCAGAGACACAGGCAGAGGGAGAAGCAGGCTCCATGCACTGGGAGCCCGACGTGGGATTCGATCCCGGGTCTCCAGGATCGCGCCCTGGGCCAAAGGCAGGTGCTAAACCGCTGCGCCACCCAGGGATCCCTCTAGGGGTTTTAGAATACATTCTTTCTGTGTTGTTGTCCAAGACTTTAATCATCGGTAGCTGTGCCCAGCTAGGAGAGGGGCTAGCTAATGGATCACTTTTGGAAGGCAAGAGCTCAGAAGTTCCAGGGTCTAGAAGCCCCAGCCCCTCCATGAAGTGAATGCCCTTTTTGGCTTCCTTTGGCAATGTCTTCAAGAAGAATAAGGTATTGGGGACACCTGTTTAGCGTCAGTGGTTTAGCTCCTGCCTTTGGCTCAGGGCATGATCCTGGAGCCTTGGGATTGAGTCCCACATCGGGCTCCCTGCATGGAACCTGCTTCTCCCTCTGCTTCTCTCTCTCTCTCTGTGTCTCATGAATAAATAAATAAAATCTCTTTTTTTTAATAAATAAAAAAGAAGAAGAAGAAGAAGAAGAAGAAGAAGAAAGAAGAAGAAGAAGAAGAAGGTGGTATTGTAGCTGATGTGTCTTGAACAATCAGGAAGAATGGTGTTGAGGTTAAGAAAATATCAGTGCTCTTTTCCTAAAAGCCTTTGATATACTGGTAAAGGCATTTTTGATGATATGAAATTTATTTAGGAGGCCCTCTAAAACTACAGTGTGAATTTTCCTCTGGGGAAGCCAGTTTTCCTGTCTTCTCTGTCCCATGAGGACTGAAAGTGGTGGTGGTTCTTTTCAAACCAGGTCCACAAGTACTTTGAAGTCCTTTTCATATCTCAGGCACCCAGAGTGATAAATACCTTTGGGTCCTCCGTGGTCCTGAGTTGGGTCAGTTGCCCAGTTTGGGTCTAACAGCCTGGATTCCTTACTTATATCCAGGACCAGAAGGGCCTAGAGAGGACTTGGATGGACCTCCGTGGGTCTCTTGCCAGCTGCTGGCCTTGGGGGTGATGACTGTGGCAGCTGAATTAACAGCTGCTTATTCTGGTCCAGGCCTCTGCCTCAGCCCTGGAGAGAGGTGTTGATCAGGCTGACAGGACAGCAAATCCCCCTGAGCCCCAGGTTGGAAGTAAATTAGCCAAAGGTTGCTCTTAGATTCCTGACAATTTGCTTTCAGTTTTTGCGGCTCAAGGGAACTCTGAAAAACAGGGTGTAAATTGGGTTATTTACACTACCTCCGTTTTCATTGCTTCCATGAAGTTGGTAAAGGAGGGCATGGGTCCAAGTGAGCTTTTCAGGTTCCTGGTTGCTCAGTTCCTCAGGTACCTGGCGTTGGTGGGAGGTGGGCGTGTCAGGGTGTAATGCCCTTGAATGCAGGATGTGTGGCGACCGGACAGGCCTTTGAGGTGCCCGGACCAACCCCTTTCATTAGATCAAAGAAATACCTTTTGTTTTTCCGCTCACACTTTTCCTCTGCCCTGAAGCCAGAGTTGTAAAGAGGTGGAGCTGCGAGGGTCTGCATCTGGTGGTTGGGGTGGTGAGTGGAGTAGGGCCCAAAGGGAGGGGTTTTCCCTCCTGCTGAGCACTTCCTGCCTTCTGCTCCTGGTGCTCCCGCTGCCCTGGGTGTGCGGGGGTCTGCCTAGGCTAGCCTGGGCACCTCAGGCCCTGCTGGGCCACTGCCCGGTAGGGCCCTGCCTGAGCTGGGCTGTAAGCTGGTGAAACGAGCCACACAAAGACGGATTTCACTCCAGGCTAAGTGTTTTGTTGCTGAATCATTTGCATTCATTAAAAGTAGTGAAGGGCGAGTGATATTTAAGGCAACACTGATATTTAAGGCAACACGATGGGTTTGCTGGAGGCCGCTGCCTTAGAACCTCATTAAGAATTTTGGGGGTGGGGTGGGGGGAGAATGGGTGCAGCTCATTCAAAGCTTACTTAACTTCTGACTGCTTTGGGCATAGGCCAGCTACTAAAATATGAAAAATGTTTGCCCAGCAGCCCCCAGTGCTTGGCCAGACCGCCCTGGCCAAAGAAAACACACACTTACAATTCATTATTTAGCCTCCTCCTGCGAGCAAGCGTGTGTCTCTTCCTCCCATGGGAGCTTGTGGAGTTGGGGGCACGGAGGTGGTAGGTGTGTGTGTGGGGGGGCGGGCTGCAGCGAAGGGTGCAGGAAGATTCCTGCCTATTTATTTATGACAGACAGAGAGAGAGAGAGAGAGAGAGGCAGAGAGGGAAGCAGGCTCCATGCAGGGGTGGGACTCGATCCCGTGTCTCCAGGATCACACCCGAGGCCAAAGGCAGTGTTAAACCGCTGGGCCACCGGGGCTGCCCAGATTCCTGCCTATTTTAAGAGGAAGCCTGGTCGAAAGCAAGTGCTGTCTATCAACGTCCCACCCCACCCCCACCCGCCTTCCCTAGGGTATGTCACTCATTCCCTACTGATGGATTTTAGGATGTTTCTGAGGTTTTGCTATTTAAAACAATGCTATCGCAGGGGCGCCTGGGTGGCTCCCATCAGTTAAACATCTGCCTTCAGCTCAGGTCATGATCCCAGCGACTGAGATTATGATCCCTGGGTCCTGGGATCTAGCCCGCTCCCTGCTGAGCAAGGGAGTCTGCTTCTGCCTCTCCTTCTGCTTCTCCCCACCCTGCTTGTACTCTTTCTCTTTCAAATAAATAAAATCTTTAAAAAAAAAAAAAAAAACAGCCCACAATCCCATCACAGATGTCCTTGTACCTACCTTTGCCCTTTGCCCTTATGCTTGTGTGTCTGTAGGATAAATTTCCAGGAATGGAACTGCTCTGTCAAAGGAAATGAACATATCAGAATTGTGTACAACATTCTGCGTTTGTGTAATTTTTCTGAAGAGGGAGTTTGTAGCTTTCATCAAATTTCTGAATCACTGCTGTACAGCAGGCCCGTGAAAATCACACATGATAATGTAAGAATACTGGTAAGCATGGTTCAGACGTGGAGCATTGCTAGGGGGGCCAGAGAATTTATTGTCCTGACAGGGACATTATTAATAATTGTGCCAAGCTAGCCAGCACCAGTCAGGATTATTCCAGGAAATTTGGGAGTGTGGTAGCCTGGTGCCCATCAAAGTTCTTATTCCCTCATTTCTGAGACTGTGTATATCCTATCTTCTATACCACATAGCTCTAAATTACCTACTCCTTTTCATTTTCCCTTTTTTTTTTTTAAAGATTTTATTTATTTATTAGAAACAGAGAGAGAGGCAGAGACACAAGCAGAGAGAGGCATGCTCCATGCAGGGAGCCTGACACAGGACTCCATCCTGGGTCTCCAGGATCACACCTTGGGCTGAAGGCGATGCTAAACCGCTAAACCACCGGGGCTGCCCTCCTTTTCATTTTCTATGTATCAGATGTGTTCTTCTTGTCGCCCCCCAACTTGATGATAGGTTTAGTAGGGTGGCTTGAGTTCCTGTCCTGTTTTTCCACCAGCCAGGTAACCCTATTTCAGATGGTCTGTGGTTGCTCAAGAAGTTGGATTCCATGGGCCAAAATCCTAGTCCTGGAAGCAGTTTAACTTTTCTGAACTCCTTTCCTCGTGCGTAGGATGAAAATGATGTCCAGCTCCTAGGTAATGGTGAGAGTCTTTGCAGTAAAGTTTGTGTGGAGTCAGGGAGGTGTTGTGGTGTTGCCATTGTTTTGTGGTAGGTGAGCTCGTGGCACTTACATCTCCTCATGGACATATCCTTGGAGCCTTTGGGCTCTGCTGGCTGTCTAGATTTTTTTCCACTTCTCCATTTATTACAATTCCCTTAATTGTTCTCATAGTTCTTCCCTTCTTTTCCATCCCATTGCCCATGGCTTAGTTCAGCTCTTGTCATTTCTCCCTTGGAATACTGCTGAAAAAAAGAAGTGATTTTTTTTTTTGAAGGTGGCATCTTCCCCTCCCCTCAGAACATCAAGAAGATAGGTACTTTATGAAACCCAAGATAAAACAAAAAAGAAGCAACAAACCAAGATGAAAGCTGACCAAGAAGGGTGAGGAAATAAATATAGAGGACTGGCTGAGATAACATATAAGGAAACACAAATGCAATAGCAGAATTAAGTTTCTAGCGTAATCTTTGAAGGGCCTGATGAGCTCTTTGATTAACCTCATCAATGCTATGTAGTTGTGGAGTTCTCAGAACCCAGAGGAAAATGTATAGTGAGATGAAAATGATGGGGAAAAATGTGATAATTAGAGAACTAGATTCAGGATTTTTATTTATATTTTTTTTAAAGATTTTTTAAAAAATTTTATTTATTTAAGATAGTCACACAGAGAGAGAGAGAGAGAGGCAGAGACACAGGGAAAGGGAGAAGCAGGCTCCATGCACCGGGAGCCCAACATGGGACTCGATCCCGGGTCTCCAGGATCGCGCCCTGGGCCAAAGGCAGGCGCTAAACCGCTGCGCCACCCAGGGATCCCTAGATTCAGGATTTTTAAAAGCAATGAACAAGGGCACCTGGGTGGCTCAGTTAGTTAAGTGTCTAATGCTTGTTTTTGTGGCTCAGGTCATGATCTCAGGATCATGAGATAGAGCCCCACAGTGGGCTCTGTGCTCAGTGGGGAGTCTGCTGGAGATTCTCTCCCTCCCTCCCCTAATACCTCTCTCCCTGTTCTTTCTCTCTCTCTCTCTCTCTCTCTCAAATTAAAAAAAAAAAAAAAAAAAAAAGAACAGGGGTACACTTGTCCAATTTAAAAGCGAGTAATATATCTTGCAGATCCTAAGAGTCAATGAAAGCAAACAAAACACAATACAATACAACAAAGGAAGAAGCGTTGTAGTATTAAATGGTAAAATAAAAGCAAAGGCAGCTATGTCAATTGTGATGGTAAATTTCAGTGCT
This sequence comes from Canis lupus baileyi, assembly GCF_048164855.1. NCBI lineage: Eukaryota > Metazoa > Chordata > Mammalia > Carnivora > Canidae > Canis > Canis lupus. The sequence continues at coordinate 60,955,011 of NC_132844.1, read as the reverse complement.
GTAAGTTTCCTGCCAAATTAAAATAAAGATTGAATAAAAAAGTTTCATGCTCTTTACCTGGGACAAATCTAAGATAGCAACAAAGTTTGTTTTATTGTTCTTTTTCTACTTTTTAGACAAATAGCTTAATTTATTTCATTATTTAGGAAATCATTTAAAATTAATCATTTTCTTCCAAAAACAGCATCGAAATTATTTTGACATGAAAACATGTAGAATTGATAAGTTCCTTGACTGAAAGTAAATAACAAAATAAATAAAACTTTGGCAAGTCCAATCAAGAAAAAGGTCAGTATTAGGCAAAATAAGAAAAAGAGGCTTTAACCTTGTTCTTGGCTTTACAACAATTTCTTGAGCTCATCCTGGGTACCTGGTAGACAGTGGGAGCCCGTAGCAGGGAGTGATATGGAGCTCATGGTTTAAGGAGGAGGGAGTACGGAAATGTCTACTAATAATCGCAGCTGTGATCATTGTGATGGAAAGATTTTAAAAATTTGTCACAGATTACCGTGTTCAATGCTATGCTGAAAAATTTATGCAAGGAAAACATAAATGACAAAAGTTTATTTAGGAAACATTAGAATGACTAAGTAGACCAGTATCTATGGAAAACAATTGGAAGATAGTAAAAAAAAAATAAAAAAATAAAAAAATAACTAAACAAAACCCAAAGCCATTGTATCAAAAGGCATTGACAGGGGCGTACTTGGGTGACTCAGTGGTTGAGCATCTGGCTTTGGCTCAGGTTGTGATCCTGTGGTTCTGGGTTTGAGTCCCACATTGGGCTCCCCATGGGGAGCCTGCTTCTCCTCTGCCTGTGTCTCTGCCTCTCTCTCTGTCTCTCTCATGAATAAACAAATAAATATTTATTTTAAATAAAATATAAAATATTTATAATAAATATTTAAAGTAAATATTTATTTATTTATTCATGAGAGAGACAGAGAGAGAGGCAGAGATACAGGCAGAGGAGAAGCAGGCTCCATGCAGGAAGCGGGATTCGATCCCAGGACCCCAGGATCACACCCTGAGTCAAAGGCAGATGCTCAACTGCTGAACCACCCAGGCGTCCCTCTCATGAATAAGTAAATAAAATCCTTTTTTTTCCTTAATAAAAAGGCATTGACAGAAAACTTCAAAAATGCTGAGGAAATAGAGCTTTGTGATACAAAGACTGTCACCAAGCCCAGGAACAGATGGATGGCCGCCCCACGCCTGTCACAACGTTGATACAACCAGCCTTGCTTCCAAATGCTGACTGGCAGTACAGAAAAGACTAAAAGATATGCTGTTTGGCGGGATAGCAATGTAAAAACCTAATAGACAATGATGTCAAGTTAAATCTAATAATATGTTAGAGGACAGTGCACTATAAATAAAAGATTTACTCCAAAAATGCAGTTTAATCAAATATAATTCATTACAATAAAAAGTCACACAGTGACACATCTCAGTAGATGCAAAAATGACATGCGATACAAATTAATATCCATTCTTGATTTTTTTTTTTAAGAATTTATTTATTTATTCATGAGAGACAGAGACGCAGAGACACAGGCAGAGGGAGAAGCAGGCTCCAGGCAGGGAGCCTGACATGGGACTCAATCCTGGGTCTCCAGGATCACACCCTGGACTGAAGGCAGTGCTAAACCGTTGAGCCCCCCAGGCTGCCCAATATCCATTCTTGGTTTTTTTAAGAAAAAAATTTCAAACTATAGTCCACATTATTATTATTTTTTTAAAGATTTTATTTATTTGTTCATGAGAGACACAGAGAGAGAGAGAGAGAGGCAGAGACACAGGCAGAGGGAAAAGCAGGTTCCATGCAGGGAGTCCGATGTGAGACTCCATCCCGGGTCTCCAGGATCAGGCCCTGGGCTGAAGGTGACGCTCAACCGCTGAGCCACCCGGATTGCCCTATAGTCCACATTATTACGCTTAAAAATGAAATTATAGGGGCGCTTGGGTGTCTCAATCAGGTTGAACATCTGACTCTTGATTTTGGCTCAGGTCATGATCTCAGGGTTGTGGGATCCAGCCCGGTGTTGGGCTCCACACTTGGGGGGAGTCTGCTTGAGATTCTCCTTCCCCTTCTAATCCATCCCCAGTGCACTCGCTGCCTCTCAAATAAATCAATCTTCTTTAAAAAATGAAACTATAATGCTGTTTTCATTAAAATAAAGAAGGCATTACACCAACACAATATCACTACTATTTTAACATTATTCTGGAAATTCTAGTTGAAATAATACTGTAAGAAAAATGAAAGGCAAAATAAAGTTAGTGTTTTTGTAGTTGGCAATTTTTTTTTTTTTTTTTTTAAGTAGGCTCCACACTCAACATGGTGCTCAAATACACAACCCAGAGACTAAGAATGCTCTACTGACTGAGCTGGTTATAGGCACCCTGATTTTTACATGTGAAACTCAAGTTTCAACTAAAAACCACTAGAATCAATGAGAGAGTTGACTCATTTGGCTGAATACAAAACTACACAAAACTGGAAGGTTTTTTTTTTTTTCTTCAAGATTTTATTTATTTATTCATGAGAGACACACACAGAGAGGCAGAGACACCAGCAGAGGGAGAAGCAGGCTCCATACAGGGAGCCCGATGGTGGGACTCAATCCTAGAACCATGGGATCATTCCCTGAGCCAAAGGCAGATCCCCAACCACTGAGCCACCCAGGTGTCCCAAAACCTGGAAGTTTAGCTACTTATCAGCAAATAACCTTTTTTAAAAAAGATTTTATTTATTAAATAAAAAGCACAAGCAAGGGGTAGAAAGAAGCAGACTCCCTGCTGAGTAGGGAGCCCCAATGTGGGGCTTGATCCCGGGATCCTGGGATCATGACCTGAGCCAAAGGCAGATGCTTAACTGACTGAGCCACCCATAGGCCCAGTAAATAACCTTTTAGAAAATACAAAGAAGGGGGATCCCTGGGTGGCGCAGCGGTTTGGTGTCTGCCTTTGCCCCAGGGCGCGATCCTGGAGACCCGGGATCGAATCCCACATCGGGCTCCCGGTGCATGGAGCCTGCTTCTCTCTCTGCCTCTCTCTCTTTCTCTCTCTGTGACTATCATAAATAAATAAAAAAAAAATTAAAAAAAAAAAAAAAAGAAAATACAAAGAAGGGATCCCTGGGTGGCGCAGCGGTTTAATGCCTGCCTTTGGCCCAGGGCGCGATCCTGGAGACCCGGGATCAAATCCCACGTCGGGCACCCGGTGCATGGAGCCTGCTTCTCCCTCTGCCTATGTCTCTGCCTCTCTCTCTCTCTGTGTGACTATCATAAATAAATTAAAAAAAAATTAGAAAATACAAAGAAGACAATTATCACATTCACAAAATCAAAAATCAAAATATTCAGGCATAAAGCAGTATCATGGAAACTGTATGTTGAAGGAGTCAAATATTTTTTTCCCCTCTGAATTTGGAACCAGTGGAGGCAGGGAGCCAGGGTGGAGAGGAAGGAAGGAAAGACAGACACATGAATTGGACAGATGAAAATCAGTGTATTATCTTTATTATTGATAAAGGCTAGGTTGAGGAGCAAGGTTAAATTTTTTTTTAAAGATTTTATTTATTTATTAATGAGAGACACACAGAGACACAGGCAGAGGGAGAAAGAGGCTCCACGCAGGGAGCCTACCGGCGGGACTTGATCCTGAGTCTCCAGGATCACGCCCTGGGCTGAAGGCGGCGCTAAACTGCTGAGCCACTTGGCTGCCCAAGGTTTAAATTTGAAGAGGGGGCAGCCAGAGTGGCTCAGTGGTTTAGTGCTGCCTTCAGCCCAGGGCCTGATCCTGGGGACCTGGGATCAAGTCCCACTTCGGGCTCCCTTCATGGGGCCTGTTTCTCCCTCTGCCTGTCTCTGCCTCTCTCTCTCTCTCTCTCTCTCTGTGTCTCTCATGAATAAATAAATAAAATCTTAAAATAAATTTGAAGAGGATAAGTTTATTTGATTCATCTCTAAATATGGGTGTGTGGGGGTGCCTGAGTAGTTCAGTGGTTGAGCCTTTGGCTCAGGTCCCATTCTGGAGTCCTGGGATCGAGTCCCACATCAGGCTCCCTGCAGGGAGCCTGCTTCTCCCTCAGCCTATGTCTCCGCCTCTCTCTCAGTGTCTCTAGTGAATAAATAAATAAAATCTTAAAAAAAAAGAAGTGTGTGTGTAGGCTACCTATATAAAATGTGTCCTATCTACAAGGGGGTGGATCCCTTAAATGGGTGTGGGAAGAAGAGTTAGAGCCAGCTTGCCCAATCAGACATCACCTCTCCCTGGGGTTCATAGGAGTAGCACCATACTGGCATCCTCTCTGCTGTGATGGAGAAGAGTTATTCCTTCAAACTTCCTCCCTTGCTCTCTGAACTCATTGGAGCTTGAAGGCCGTGTCCCTGTATGCCTGGAGGTGTGGGCACCTGGAAGTGTGGCTCTTGCCTCCAGGGAAGGGGTGAAGCTATCCTTCAGCTATTCCTGCTTCCACTTCATTAACCACACAGTTCCTTTATAAAGGATCTACAGATCCTTCTAGAATCCCTGGAGAGTGGGATAGATTTCTCCCCAGAAGGTTCTCAAGCAGATGAAAACAGGACAGTGTTTTTTTGTTTTGTTTTGTTTTTAAGTATTTATTCATGAGAGACACACAGAGAGAGGCAGAGACACAGGTAGAGAGAGAAGCAGGCTCCTTGGGGAAGCCCAATGCAAGACTTGATCCCAGGACCCTGGGATCATGCCCTGAGCCAAAGGCAGATGCTCAACCACTGAGCCACCCAGGCATCCCAAACAGGACAGTATTTAAATGAATTCTAAGGAACTCTGTACCCAGGGATGAAAATTTATTTCCTTTCTCAGCTCAAATCATGTGCAAACACCTTTCTTCTGAGAAGTTTAATAATTGAGAAAAGGAACCTTCATTGCCTTGTTCATTACTGTATCCCCAGCACGTAGAACAATGCCTGGCACATAGTAGTCTTCAGTAACTTAATGACCATTCTCAGGAGGGAGAAATATAACATATAATTCAGAAAAGGCCTTATATTCTTGATCTTATGATTATAAATTAATAAGGAAAGAAGTAGACAGGAGGCGCCTGGCTGGCTCAGTTGGTAGAGCGTGCAACTCTTGATCTTGGCGTTGTGAGTTCGAGCCCTCAAGTTGAGTGTAGAGATTACTTTTTTTTGTTTGTTTAAGATTTTATTTATTTATTCATGAAAGACACACACACAGAGAGAGGCAGAGACACAGGCAGAGGGAGAAGGAGGCTCTATGCAGGGAGCCTGATAGGACTCGATCCCAGGTCTCCAGGATCAGGCCCTGGGCTGAAGGTGGCGCTAAACTGCTGAGCCACCCGGGCTGCCCTAGAGATTACTTTTAAAAAATCTGAAGAAAAAAAAAAATTCAACAACAAAGTTGAATAGGAAATGGATAAGAAGTGTTGATGGAAGGGGGTAGGTGGGGGATGGGCTTAATGGGTGATGGGCATTGAGGGCACTTTTATGATGAGCACTAGGTGTTAAAATAAGTGATGAATCACTGAATTCTCCAAAACCAATATTGCACTATACATGTTCACTAACTAGAATTTGAATAAAAATTTGGAAAATAATATTGCTGTTGGGATCCCTGGGTGGCGCAGCGGTTTGGCGCCTGCCTTTGGCCCAGGGCGCGATCCTGGAGACCCGGGATCGAATCCCACGTCGGGCTCCCGGTGCATGGAGCCTGCTTCTCCCTCTGCCTGTGTCTCTGCCTCTCTCTCTCTCTCTCTGTGACTATCATAAATAAATGAAAAATTAAAAAATAAATAAATAAATAATATTGCTGTTAAAAATAAAGGAAATGGACAGTAAGAGATTCAGCTAACTGATAAATACATGAAAGATCACTTCATCTTGTTAAGGACAAATTAAATGTCTCAAATGAATTGCAAATTGCAACAAAGTATTATTTCATGTCTCTCAAACTGACAAAGATTAATAAGTATCAGTGTGGTAAGGATGCATAAATTGGCACAACCTCTAAAGCCACTTGTCATTTATCAAAAACTTGAAATTGTATTCTCTTTGGTTCAAGGGAGGGGTTCTGTTTCTAGGAAGTCATCTTACAGAAACACTCATATCAGTGTGTATAGGTACCTGTACAGAGAGGTTTACTTGGAGCATCATTTGTAATGGCAAAATACTAAGCCATCTAATTGTTCATAATTAGAGATGATTATGGGACAGTGCCATATCCTATTTGTTTCCTAGGGTGCTGGACAAATAGATCATGGGTCATTGACACAGTGAAATAATACACAGCAGTTGAAGTGAGTGAACTAGAACTATGTGGACAGACATGGGAAAATATCTGTAGTTAACTGTACAGTGGAAAAAAGCAAGTTGTAGAATAACAGGTGTGAAGGGTTGCATTGTGTCCCCAACAAGGTTATGTTCGAGTCCTAAGCCCCAGTATCTGTGAGTGTGACCTCATTTGGAAATAGGAACTTTGCAGATGTAATCGAAGTCCTTAAGGTAAGTTTCGATGCCCTGTGATTGGATATTATCCTTACAAGAAGAGGCGCAGAGAGACACATGCAGAAAGGACAGACTGCCGCATGGAGGAGGCAGAGATTGGAGTGACACATCTCCAGGCCAAGGAAAGCCAAGGATTGCCGCAAACCAGAAGCTAGGAGGGAGGCCTGGGGTAGACTTTTCCTAGAGCCTCCAGAAGGAACTAATCCTTTTTTTCTTTTTTTAAGATTTTATTTATTTATTCATGAGAGAGAGAGAGAGAGAGAGAGAGAGGCAGAGACCTAGGCAGAGAGAAGCAGGCTCCCTGTAGGGAGCCCGATTTTGGACGACTTGATCCCCGGACTCCAGGATCATGCCCTGGGCCAAAGGCAGGCACTCAACCGCTGAGCCACTCAGGCGTCCCAGAAGGAACCAATCTTGCCAACACCCTGAGTTTATACCTCAGCCTTGAAAATTGGGAGAGAATATATGTCCGTTGTTTTAAGCCACCCAGTTGTGGTAACTTGTCACAGTACCCCTAGGAAATGAACAGGGCAGATAAGGTGTTATCCCATCATCATGCCTTCTGTGGGTGGGCCTGCAGCTCGCTCCATCACGAAGTGATGCTTCAGCCCATCTTCTACTCTAACCACCTCATCAGAGGCAGGGACCCACAGTGTTGTGACTTTTTTTTTTGGTCAGGGGACAGCCTGACCAGGGTAGATCTATATCTCACCTCCTTTGCCTCTTTCTCCTGAACTAGTGTCTGATGGCCTCTTGCTCTGTCCCCTCCATCCCCATTGCCTCTTAAACTCTGAGTATCCCGAGTTACTTGGAGTTCTCTGACCACACTTTGTCTTTATCCTTCAGTCTTGTGTTTGCCAAGCCCCATTCCTTGTTAAAAGCTTGTTTTGACAAGCCCTCTCCCAGGATTCTTCTCTGCTCCCCTGTGCCACCCCGCCCCCCAACTTTGAGTTAGAAAGCTTGCCTTGTGCATCCGCCCACCATGGTGTGTGATAATGTGGTAAAGCCTTGATGATGATAGGCTGTCCTCTCCAGCCAGCTGACCTGAAATTTGAATCCTATATTTGCCACTTACTAGCGGTGTGACCTTGAGCAAGTTGTTTTACCTTCCCATGCCTCAGTTTCCTCATCTGTACAGTGCGGAATCCAAGTATCTGCTTTACCGGGTGGTTGTAAGCATTAACAAGCTACTATGATTAAAATGCTTGGAACGGTGCCTGGCACAGAGTAAGCGGTCAGTAAGTGTTAGCTATTATTGTAATTATATGTTTACTTGTCTGACTCCCCCACTAAACTGAGATACTTAAAGGCAATAATTGTGTGTTTTTCTCTCTCATCCCCAGTGTCTTGCAGAGTACTTGGCACATGGTAGGCTCTAGATAAATGTTTGTTGAATTAATAATGATAATTAACATAATTGCCTACGAGGATCCCATATTGGGCTTTGACCCTCTGCTTATTCCACATCATGCAGGGATAATGGAACTAAATATGGTTCAGTAAAACCACCACAGATCAGCTGGTGTTTCCTGAGCACCTCCAGTGGGCAGGGCACCTGCAGTAGAGGAGACGGGTGAGTGTGAGGCCAGCCCTTGTGCTCAGGGAGCTTAGAATCTAGTGGGGAAGACAGGTGGTAAGTACGGGAAATGTTCAACAACAATATGAGGTTTTAATAACCATTGGTGAGAGCAGTAGAAGACACAAGTATGTTCATAGTTCTTATTTCAGTTGGCAGCACATTGTTAACCTAACTTCTTCTTTGTTTTCTACATTCAGTCTACAAAGGTTCTTAAACTTTTTAATGAGTAAACTTAGGTCTAAAGTCTTTACCAGACTTGATTCTATTTTTCTTTTTCATGTGTACTTTCCTCAGTAGACACGTAATACCTGGTTGTCTCCCTGGAATTAGCAGCCATCAATAATCATTGGTAGATCCATTATTTCATTAAGGGTTGTAAAATGGTGATATATGATATTTATCATCTGGAGGCTCCTGTAAAGATAAATCTCCCCTTATTGACTGATTATCCTGAGGTATAGCTATTCAGAAAGGGAATATAGGGACGCCTGGGTGGCTCAGTGATTGAGTGTCTGCCTTTAGCTCAGGTCTTGATCCCAGGGTCCTGGGATCGAGTCCTGCATCAGGCTCCTGGCAGAAGCCAGCTTCTCCCTCTGCCTATGTCTCTGCCTCTCTCTCTGTCTCTCTCATGAATAAATAAATAAAATCTTAAAAAAAAAAAGGGGGGAGGGGGACTAGAAATATAAAGCTTGATGCTTAACCAGTTTTTAAAATAATGAGTTGGTTTTTTAGCATCCTTTAGGGGTGACCAATGGAAAGCATCAGACTTTTTATTTATTTTTCTTATTTTTAAGTAATCTCTACATCCAACATGGAGCTCAAACTTAAACCCTGAGATCAAGAGTCGCACGTTCTACTGACTGACCCAGCCAGGTGCCCCTTTTGGGGCTTTTTAAAAATATCATTATTAAGTCATGGATTTTAACTTGGTGTAAGTCCATGTGGTTCTTACCCTTATGGTTGCTTAGTCCCCTCCTTGGCCTGTGGGAGCCTCTTAAAGCTGGCCCTGAACCTCTTGACGTGACCTTCCTAGTCTTTGCTGTTCCTTTGTATTTGATGTTCCAGGCTTGTCTTGTGCATTTCCTGCCCAAGACCTGGAATCAGGCACTTCTCCAGTGAGGAAGGGCATGAATTTCTTAAGATATTGGTCCAGTTTCCAAACCATTTTGCAGGAGGGAATTATTATAATTTATATGCCCACCAACAAAGCACAAAGACCATTTTCTTCATAGACTCACCAGCATTGAGTGCTAGTTAAAAAATCTTTGTGTCCATTTACTAGGTAGAATAACTCATTTTTATTTGCATTTCTTAGATTCCTAGTGCATTGGAATGTTTTCTTTCTTTCATTTTTATTTTTTAAGATTTTATTTATTTATTTGAGAGACCGCACAAGCGAGGTGGGGGGTGGTGAGCAGGAGAGGGAGATGCAGGGAGCCAGAGGATGCAGGGCTCAATAACTTGAGCTGAAGTAGACCCTTAACCAACTGAGCCATCCAGGTGCTCCTGGAATGTTTTCTTACATTAATATTTGCTTTGAGAACTCCTCATGTTTGGACCATGTTACTGTTAGAATTTTAGTAGTTATTATGATTAATTTGTAATTCTATATATCAAGACCAGCAGCCCCTCTTCTGTCAATTGCTGGAAATAATTTTCCTAATTTATTGCTTGCCATTGAGAGTTGTTTACAACTTCTATTTTATGTAGTAAAGTATTTTCCTTTATAAAGCATAGAATTTTCCATGCCTCTTTTATTAGGGACTTACGGGATCAGAAAGCTGAAGGCTAATAGTTATCATCAGGTATCAGTTGGCACACAAACTAATGTGTGCTCTCCTCACCTGACTGCAGTTGTGTTCCTTGAGGCCAGACACCTGCCTTCTACCAAGATGGTCTGGATCGTTTCTCACCCTGACAGGCTTGCTCTGATTCTTGCTCATATTTTATTAAGATTTTGTTTATTTGAGAGGGAGGGGATTATGAGTGGGGTGGTGGAGGGGCAGCTGAGCAGGGAGCCTGATGTGGGACTCAATCCCAGGATCCTGAGATCCTGACCTGAGACAAAGGCCAACATTTAACCATCTGAGCCACACAGGTGCCCCTGATTCTTGTTCATATTGAAGATGCCTCTGATTTGAGTAGCTTTGGGAGGGAGAGTGAAGGAAACTTTGGCCACTGCCAATCTGCACATTGCCTGCAAGCCCCTAGGGCAGTGGGCCACAGAATACAAAGCTTCCAGCAATTGGCAGCTCTACAGTGAGGAGTCACCTACACAGGGCAACACCCCTTGAACTGCAGAGCCCCACAGGTTTGTCTCCTGTGATGAGGTGGCTCTAAAGCTCTCTTAGGTAGCAGAACTTAAGGTCTGTTCGGAGAGAACCGCTACTCTCAGGTGGCAGAGATTGGGTGAGTGACAAATCACACAGGGCACTTTGCAGCTCCAAATGGTCTGGATGAGGGGATCCCTGGGTGGCGCAGCGGTTTAGCGCCTGCCTTTGGCCCAGGGCACGATCCTGGAGACCCAGGATCGAATCCCACGTCAGGCTCCCGCTGCATGGAGCCTGCTTCTCCCTCTGCTTATGTCTCTGCCTCTCTCTCTCTCTCTCTCTCTCTCTGTGTATGACTATCATTAAAAAAACAACAAGAACAACAACAAATGGTCTGGATGAGAGGGATGCCAGCGCCAGGTGAGGGATATTTGTGATGGCATGTAGTTCCTAAAATATAAAAAAAATTCTCGAACATAATAATGACAATAAGACTGCGAAGGGCCCAAGCTCACAAAAGTCCTTAATTAATGCATGCCAGGCACTGTTCCCAGCATGCTACATTTATTAACATGTGAATTTACTTTGCACAAGCCTGTGAGGTAGGTAACGTTAGTAGCACCATTGTATACAAAAGTGGAGGCACCGCACAGGGTGGACAGCTTGCCCAAAGACATACACTTGGTAAGTGGGAGTGTAGAAATTGAGTGCAGGCAGCCTGACTCCAGACTCTGGGCTCTTGGCCCATCTCTATCCTTCGTGTACTTCTGAGGCCAAGGAGAGCCTTAAACTCCTGTAGCTCTTCAGCCTTCTTGGAGAGCATTGCATCCTTGTAAAGAGCAGCCAGCTGATTTTACAGATAGGGAAATGAAGGCCTGAAGAACAGAACGACTTGCTTAGAGCCAGGTCTAGGATGCAGGGCTTTGTGCATTTGATAGCTGACATTCATTTGGCACCAAAGTCAAACTCTTGGAACTTCTAGGAACAGGATTACCCTTAGATACAAGCAAAGGAATTGCCTTTTCCCAGTGAGGGGGGGCCAAAACGTAGGAGTTTTACTCAAGACTTTTCTGGGCATCCCTCTGACCTGGCCGGGAGCTCTTGAGGGCTGTGTGGGGGCCTGCTCTTGAGATATGGTCTGAACCCAGGCATGGCCCTTTGTGCAAGTCGAAGGCTTTGCCCTTGTGTGAGGAGCAGCGGACTAAGTTCCAGAAGCACAGGACTGCTGGGTCAGGGGTTCTGGAAGGTAGAGTGGAAATTGCCCCACTGTCTTCTTGCTCCTGGCCTAATGGCTCAGACCATTTTTAGATGTCAGGAAGTATAACAATATGGTACATTTATCTTGGTGAATAATGGATGAGCCCCGGGAAGGTACTGTACTTTTCCTGGTGAATTATTTACCAGAAGCCTCTAATTTGAGGGCTCTCCATTATAAATGGCCTGAATCTGGTATACAGAGAGCCCCTCCCGCCCCCCGCTTCCCCAGGTCTCCTGAGTACAGGCAAGCTATAACCTTTTGTGTCTAGTGAGTGATACACTGAGTAAACCCTGTGGCTCAAGCCAGGGACTGAGTTTGGAGTCTTTAAGGCTGCTGGGAGGGTTGGGGAAGACCTCCCTACTAGAGACACAGGAAGAGACCCACTAGGGGAGGCTGGGGGACATGTGGGGCTGAGCCCTGCTCTAGGCGGGAGGTGGGAGGGGGCCTGTGTATGCCAACATGTGTATATACTCCTGTGCTCTAGGTCTTTGTTTTTCTTGCCCCTTCCTCTGGGTCTCTGCGACTGTTACTCTGTCTGCCCGTATGTCTCTGCCCTTGTCTCTCTACCTGTTCACCTCTCGCCTTCTCCTCTTTCAGGGCCTGGGTCTCTCTCTACTCTCTGCTCATGCCTCTTCTTCTCTAAGATGGCCCACCTCCCTCTGCCTCTCTGTGAGTTGTTAGTCTCTGTCTGTCTCTGTCAATCTCCCTCCAGCCCTCTTTACCTCATTTCCCTGTCTCTATTCATCAGGGTCTACTTGCTTCCCCTCTTCCCTCTCTCCCTCCCTCCCTCCTGTCTCCCGCCCTTCCTCTTTTAACCCCACTCCCCCCTCTCTCCCTCCCTCTCTCCCTCCATACTTTGGAGGTTTGTAAGCACCTACTGGAATGGAGGGACAGCCAGTTCCAGACTTAAGTGAAGCCAGATCTTGGTGCCTTCCAGACCCTGACTCAAAGATCGACAGAGTAGGCATGAAATAAACTTGAGGTCTTTGTCATTTTTTTGGCTATTTTCAACTCAGTTATTGCATCAGCCACTCTTAGGGGCCTTTTTTTTTTTTCCTTCAGCTATTTGTGTGTGCTTTATTTATGTTTTATGATGTTTGCTCCCCAAAGCCGGTTATCCCTAAGCTTGAAGCATCTGGTGATGAGTTGCAAGTTTTTGCTGCTTTTAAAAATAACTTACAAGGAATTGTTTCCATTATTCATCAGTTTGTATTTTTTTTCATCTGTTGTTATTGATTTGGGGGTTGAAATATTCATTTTGCCATCTTTAGCCAGAATGCTTTCTCTAAATAGCTGATAAAAAAAAGAAAACCAACAACTCTCTTTTGATTATTTTCTTTAAAAAATAAAATCACCACCAGTGATTTGCAGTAAGAGATTAAATAAAAGAATAAAATTGTACTGTTAGAAAGTTTATATTTAAAGTGGGAAAATGAGGTTTCTAAGGAGTCTAAGAAGTATCTATGGTTTTTGGTTTTTTTTTAGTATCTATGGTTTGATTCTAACTCAGCAGCTGGCTTGCCTTCCACTTGCCTCTCTGTCCATGGTTCCCCCTTACCTTGTGACACCAGGCCAGACCCTGTCACATATGAGTAATATTTGAGCAATAGGTCCATGGCTTGCAGGATTTGGGCCCAACTACAAGATAGCCTTCCCCTTCAACATTTTTTCCAGCCAGGCGTGGTAGCAGAGGTGGCTGAGGGGAGAGCTTTTGATGGCAGGAGCAGATCTGTCTTCACAAGGAGGCAGTGGGCCTCATGGACAGTCTTACCCCCACACCTAGAGTCCAGGAGGGCAGCCTTGTCTATTCAAGCCGGTGGTTCTTTCAAGCCTCCTTCCTCAGTCTGGATCCTTTGTGTCCCAGGTTGAGGCCTAAAGCCTGCAACATCCCTTTCTAAGACTCCTCCCTCCCTAGAGAGAAGGGTTGGTTTCCAGAAACAGCTGTTGGTCAGACAGGTGGAGAAGGAAAGGAAAGAAAAGAAGGCTGGGGGAGGGGCGCTTAGTGGATGGCATCTGCTTCTGACTCCTGGGCCCTGCCTTGTGCCCAGGCCTCGAGGGAACAGCCAAGCTGCAGTGTGTGGTGTCCAACGGGGTCTCCTGCAGGCTGCCCAGGGGCACATTCGTTTCCTGCACATGTGTTAGGCATCGCCGCATGTCACCGGCTGTGTGGCAAATGCAGCCCGCTGCCGCAGGCCCTGAGTGGCTCGTGCTTTCCACATCACACATAGCAAAGCGATTTCCTCACATTCCCCACTCTTGTCTGCTGCGGGAAGTGGTTTGCAGAGAGCTTCTAAATATAAAAGGCTGAGACCAACTCTTTTTTTCTTATCCCTTTGAAAGCAGCCTCTTCAGTGACTTTCTGGGTTTCTGGGGAGAATAAAGGGAGGCAGGAGAAGCAGGGGTATGTGTGTATCCCACCAGGCTCCGAGGACACCCAGCAGACAGAGTGGGACCAGGTGTACAGTGGTAGAGGCCAGGGAGCTGGGGGCACACAGGCAAGAGGGTTCGGGCTTCAAGACTAATCTTCAAACTGTGGACAGCTATGTTCATCCACTTACTTGCTTAAAAAAAATAAATTCCCCTGCTTCTTCCCTCCCCAGACCTAACAGTCTGTTCATCTGTTGGGAGAACAGCAGGAGGTGGGAGATGGCCACGGGGAAGGATCTTCAAAACACGGAGCTAAATGGGAAAAAAAAGTCAGAAGCAAAGTGAGAGATAATGCAAGACCACTTACAGGAGTTAAAAGGACCCGCCCTTGAAACAGTAATCACGTTTTACCAGAGCACACACGCAGAGAAAAGGATTTACATTACACACGCTAGAAGGGTTGGGGGAGGGTGTGGATCAAAGGGAATAAGTGAAAGAAGAGAAGCAGCCAGCATGGCATCATCGTGGCAAGAATGCAGGCGGACACAGGAGCAGGGGTAGTTCCGATCCTGCCATCTACTGGGATAGCCTTGACTCCCAATTTCCTCATCAGTAAAATGAGGCTGACCCCTGTCGAGGATTCTTTAGGTCAGAAATCATGTGCCTGTGCACGGGTCCCACAAGAAGCAGGCAGGCAGAGGAGCTAAGGCAGTGCCGTCTAATGGAGCTTTTTGTGGGGACAGAGTAGATTTTACATTTGCACTGTTTGGTATGGTGGCCTCTAGCTAGGTGTAGCTCCTGAGCACTTGAAATGTGCCCATCGCTATAGAGGAAATTCATTTTAATTAAGTTACATTTCAGTGGCTCCATGTGGCTAGTGGCTACCATATTGGACAGAGCTGGTCTAAGGGATATTTCAAGTTTTAGGAGTTGGGGAGGATTTTCTTTCTTTTTTTAAAAAAATACATATTTTATGTATTTATTTGAGAGAGAGAGAGAGAGAGCACAAGCAGGGGGAGAGGGAGAAACAGATCCCCTAAGAACAGGGGAACAACATGGGGCTGTGGAACAACATGGGGCTCAATCCCAGGACCCTGAGATCATGACCTGAGCTGAAGGCAGATGCTTAACCAACGAGCCACCCAGGTGCCTCCAGATGAAGTGGAGGCTGCTCCATCTAAAGGGCAGGAAATCATCTCCTCCCTTCCACAGGGAATTTGGGGTTAACTGCTGTGGCCACTCTGGCTAGGTCTGAGATCTGTGCTTACTGCCTTATCAGCCTCCCAGGGAGGAGGCAGAGACACATAAACAGGGCTCAGAAAGCAGAATCTCACAGAGTTTTCTGAGCCTGTCTTGAAAAGTAATAAACCGAGGCCAGGTCGCACAGGTTGTAAGGTCCTGCTCCCCAGGCTGTCATGGAGTTTCTGCCCTGCCTCTGGAGGAAGGACCACAGGATGCTCAGCAGGCTCACCTGGTGCCGTTCTCTTATTGTCTCACTTTGGTCCCCCCAGAGGCTAGACTCCCTGACCCCTCTGGAGCTGTGAGTGCACTAACTGAACTCCTGAGGTCTTCCTAGGACTGAGCCCTGGCTCATTTCCCAGTGCCCTGGCCCAGCACCTGTGTCGCCTTGCCTGTAAAGTATATTATTTCCACAGGCCTGGATCACCTTATCCAAGGACATTTTAATCTGGGGTCCATGGTTCCCTAGCATGTCTGTTTTTTTTTTTAATTATTATTAAGATTTTATTTATTTATTTGACAGAGAACTAGCACAAGTAGGGTGAGCTGCAACAGGAGAGGGAGAAGAAGTTTCCCCACTGAGCAGGGAGCCTGACATGGGGCTTGATCCCGGGACCTTGGGACCATGACCTGAGCCAAAAGCAGACGCCCAACTGACTGAGCCACCCAGGCGTGCCCTGCTTCTGGGCTTTTTTACTTCCCTGAAAAATATGCAGACTTTTGTGTGTCTATAGCTAATGTCTATTTCATTTGAATATCATTGACTATCCTAGGAATCTGAAAAAGAATCACTAAAATTGGTTCCAGGAGAGGAAACTGAGACCCAGAAAAGAAAAGTAAGTTGGCCAAGATTGAATAAAGGTAGATATAGGACAAGATTGTAGGTCAGATAGAGTCTTCAGTGATGTCATTCCCCCATAAATGCTCATGGGGTATTTACAGTGCCTAGGCACTCTGAGGGACACGGCTGTATCCTATTGGGCATGAATGTCTGCCTTCTCCTCAAGGTTACAGTCTTACTTATTTTTTTTAAAGATTTATTTATTTATTTATGAGAGAGAGAGAGAGAGAGAGAGAGAGAGAGGCAGAGACACAGGAGGAGGGAGAAGCAGGCTCCATGTCAGGAGTCTGACGTGGGACTCGATCCCGAAACTCCAGGATCGCGCCCTGGGCCAAAGGCAGGCGCCAAACCCCTGAGCCACCCAGGGATCCCCATCTTACTTATTTTTAAAAAGATTTTATTTATTTATTTGACACAGAGAGAGCACAAGCCCCAACTCTGACCTCCCTGCAAAATTCTCTGATGTCCTTTCCTGTACCCTGGGGTATTTCTTTTCTTTTTAATTTTTATTTATTTATTTATTTATTTATTTATTTATTTATTTATTTATTTATTTGAGAGAGAGAGAGAAAGAACAAGCAGGGGGAGCGGCAGGCAGAGGCAGCAGAGGGAGAAGCAGACACCCTGCTGAGCAGGGAGCCCAATGCAGGGCTCTATCCTAGGACCCTAGGACCATGACCTGAAAACCCTAGGCAGATGCTTAACTGACTGAGCCACCCAAACATCCCCTCAAACTTACAGTCTAGCACAGGGGTGCAGCTCACAGCCACAGCACAGAAGGGAATATCAGGAGTGTCACAGGCAGTGAGCTATCGATGCAGGTGTGTGACCAAGGCAGAGAGGTGATCCTCTGGAGAGGCAGGATGTAAGCTGAGCCCTTGGAATGGGAACAACTTGTCAGAAAGTGGTGCTGGGTCCCTGTTTGCAACCCACAGCTACCTCTGACCTGTACACCTGCCATTTACAGTATCTCTCTTAATCCTTCCAGGCCCTACCCTGCCCTTACCCAATTTGGGCTTTGGGGGCTGGTGGCTGGGATTGGGGAGGGTACTCTGGGGAACGGGCCCTTTGTTCCTATAGCTGCCTTTTGAGCTCTTTGCAGCTAATCCAGTGTTAGGTTTTGGGGACTGTCCCCTTACATCCCCTCTTTTCTTTAATTTTATAGAAAATAAATCTTCCTGGGAAGGAGTAGCAATTGGTTTGGGTCACTCTGCTTGTTAGTGGTTGTATAGAGATTAGAACCCAGGTCTCCTCCCATCATGTTCCTTTGGCCTGATCATACTACCTCACATGGTTGGGTGTTTAATTCATTGCTGCTTCCTTGAAGACAGCCATTTAAGTGTCCCAGGTGTGGCCCTCCCAGCCCCAACAGAAGTCAGGTTGGTTCCAGGGACCAATGGTGTGGCCATTGGCTGGGAAGCGTTTTAAGCCTCTTTGCTGGAGTATTTGTCCCTCTGGCTCAGATGCCACGTGGTGCTGGACACAGGGACCTGCTGTTGCTGTGAGAGGTTGATCTTCCCCCTCCAGGGCCTCCCAGGAGCGGGCAGGACAGGTTTGAGTTGTGGTTTTCATCTAAGGTAGATGAGTTGGCCTGCTAGGTTGTTTCTGTCCTAATCTCTGGTGATTTTGTTCTCTTCCTCTAATCCGGATATGGGAACCTCTCCAGACGTTTATGGTTAAATCCCGGGACAGGAAAGTTCAGCTGGATCCCTTAGCTCTGCTCTCTCCTACGCTGCTCAGAACAAGGACTATGATGGCTTACAGAGGGCTGTGGGGCTCCTGTCCGTGCACCTGGGGCCTTTTGTAGACAGAAGGGGGTAGAAACTTCATGCTCTGCATCTGGGTCTCAGAGTTTGCTGTGGTCCGTTTCAAGTAATTCTCTGAATCCTTATGTTCTGGACTTATCAGAGAGTCTGAGTTCCTGGTGCTAAAACCACACACAATATCTTGGTGGTATACTGGTGTTAGAGAGGGACATTCCAGATCCCCAGATTCACGAACACTACTGAAGCATTTGTGTTTCTGCTGACCTCGGTGAACAGGTGAAGGGTGGGATAACTACGCTTGCTTTTAATCCATTTGGCTTATTCCTGCAGCAGTTTCCATTTGTTCCTCAAAAAAATTACGAATGTATGTGAGCCATGGACTTTTGGAATGGTTCAAGGGCAGGAGAAAGTATGCCAGTCAAATCCTGGAAGACCAAGGGGTCTGCAGTACAGTGTGTTTACCCACTGGGGAGAATGTGTGATGCAGGGACCCTGGTACCCTTGGGGCCTCTTACTTGGTGCCCTTAGAGCTTTTGGACAGAGGGGACTTGTGAGGAGGGCTGTTCTCATGTGGGTGAGGGGGCCTGGGGCTGCTGTGTTTTGTGGAGCATTTGTGCCTCTTGGGTTGAGGACTGCCTCTCCTGACTTGGGCCCTGACCCTGTGGCCCAGAAGGGGCACAGGGTGTCAGCAAACCTCTTCCTCGGGAGTTTCTGTGCCTTGACAGGAGCCACCTCAGCCTGGGCTCTGGGGGCCACCTGGGAGTCAGGGTCTCCCCCCGCAGGCACCCAGACTCTGGAGCCAGAGACTGAGTCTTAGGTGTGGAGGAGGCAGCCACTTCTGTGTGGCTGGCAGGCCTTGGGGGTGATCACCCATATGGTCACACACTGTTGTGCAAAATGCCCATGCCGGGGGCCAGCCAGTGTCTTGGTATCTCAGCTTGGTCTTGAGGTGTGTGTCTGAAAGATGGCGTTTTCTTTATTTGGTAAAAGGGAGAGAACATAGAATCAACCCATCAGGTTTGGCAGGTTCTGGGGCCTCTACAGGTCTTGGAGTGTTTTTCCTTGAGCAGCAGGAGGACCAGCCTGAGATGGGTAGTTAAGTGGCCCAGATGGATGCTTGGACCAAAGTAGCTGAAATTACTTCAGAGCAGAAAAACTTCCTGCTGCTCTCTGCTCTCCATAAAATCATGTTTACACATATGTGTGTGCACACATGCACACATAGACACACATGGGTCTCCTGGGCCTGGAGCCCAGAGAGCAGCAAGGAGGGCGGGCAGCAGACCAGACGCTTGCTGGGGGGGCGGGGAGTGGAGTTGGTCTGCTGCCCACACAGCCTTTCTCAGGGGGCTGGGGCCAAGGCATAGGCAGTGTCTGCATAGAGATGGCTGTTGGGGAGCTGAGGAAATGGCTTGGAAAGTGTCCTTATGGGTGTTTGCAGCTCCAGATTTGTTGGGGTTGGCACCTGGCGTGGGCAGACGGCTTCATGAGCCTTCTGTGCCCAGGGGAGCTGCCCTTGTACCTTGTACTTGCTGTGTGCTGCACTGTGGGCTTTGTATATGCAAACCCACCTGGCCTCACACGGCCTCAGTGGTAGGGCAGGGTCCCCATTTCACAGCACGGAAAAGGGTACAGAGAGGCCAGGCTAAGTCTGGCATTTCTGCCAGGGGCTCCTGGATCTGCCCCTGAGCCTTCTGCCCATTTTCCCCTCCAAGCAACACAATAGACGGAGTTCTTCCGCAGGCCATGCACCCTGGGCACGCCTCTGGTTGCCCTCTCAGCAAATATGGGTGCCACGGCCCTGGGCCAGCCTTCCAATGGCAGCTCAGAGCAGGGGCTGGGTGCATGGAGGAGGCCTGGTGGCTGTTCTCTCTGCCTTTTATAACATCTAAAGTGGGCCCCAGCCAAGCACTAACCAGGACCTGCTGTGAGCTGACGTCAGGACAGAGGGCCCCGCAGGGCCAGCTTTGATGTTTCCCAGGCCCTGTCGTGGGGGCGCAGGAGGCTCTGAGTGGCAGTCTGGGAATGCAGCATCTCTCACCACAGCTACAGAGCAGCCCTCACCCCAGGAGGGGATGCCGGAGGCTGAGCTGGGGTCCCTCTGAGTCATGCCATCTCTTCTTCCAGCTCAGGTTTCTGTGGCCAGTGGTCTGTGGTTCCTGCGAGCCTGTGGCCCCTTCCCTCCATCCCACCCCCACCTGATTATTCCCCTCAAACTTATCTGTTGTGGAGGCTCCTCCCCATCCAGGGTCTGGGAGTGGTCCTGGGCCTCTGGAGGGGGAGCTTCCTAACTTTCTTAAAATGAAAGTCCTTGAGCAGGACGGGTGACAGTGAAAGAAGGAGCAGTAGCTACCGTTCACTGGATTAGTTCTGTCCGAGTCTCTTCACCTGAGTTTCTGCCTTTGTGACTCATGATAGCCTACGAGAGAGGCAGAGGGAGCCAAGGTAGAGATTGTCCATCTTCCTTGCCCAAGGTCAACACCAAGCATGAGGGGCAGGAGTTGAGGCCGACCTGTCTGATTTCACACCCTTAACTAAGGTTCCTCAGCATGAGCGAGACTCCTGTCTCCCTGGGTCTGGAGAAGCTGAGCGGGAAGTGAGGCAGTTCACCTACACTTTGACGGCAGTGGTCTCTCTTTGGCCTTTAAGGAGCATCCTGAAATTCTGGATTGAGGGTCCCAAGAATTTGGTGAGTCACCTTTGTAGAGGCCCCTTGGCACATCAGCCTGAGTCTGCCCATCTGTGTCATGCGAGGCAGTCGGGAAATGTTCCAGACGCCTCCACATTCACCAGTTCTTGCCCCACACTTCCTTTAAGGTTACCTCAGTCAGCCAGTTAGCTGAGCGGCTTTGTGTGCCTGGCACTGTCTACAAGAGGGCTGTCTGCCTCTTCACCTGGCTGTGGGGACTGAGCCCCATTGTGGAATCAGCCATTTCCAGGTTAGTTGAGTTTGTGGACAGAGCTAGGAAGAGCGTGGGGCTAGGAATTGGCTTCCTTGGGTCATGGTCAAAGTAGCTGTTTGATTTTGGGCAAATCCTTACGTTTCCCTGGACCTGAGTTTACCTCTCTTTTCTACAAAGGGGTTGTGCCGAGTTGCCTGGTGAGGGCAGGGCCACATTCCTGTGTGGTGATTGGAAGTGAGTGGGGGTGTTTAGAATGTCAGGGTGACTGAGGATGTGCTTTTAGCAGGGCCCAGAGGACAGATTTGTTAACTTGCAGAGTGGGTGGGATGGACCAGCATTGAAGGCAATTGTCCCACCTTGAGAGTTGGGAGTGCCCCACTGAGAAGTAGTGGAGGTAGCTCTGGGCCCTTTCCAGCTCCATGGCTGTCTTGTGGGGTGGCACCTTTGAGGAGGTTGGGAGATGGACCAACACCAGGGCAGCCCCTCATCTGGACCTCACTCTGAGAGATTCTAGACTTATCTTGATGCTGACTTTAGGAGGAGCCTAGCTCTTACACCCTAAAGAACCAAACTACCATCTGGGGCTTGGAACAGCACTCTTTGGGCCACTATTGGCCTCCATCGGTTTGGGAAGGGAATAGTAGGACACCCCCCCCCCCCCCTTAGCCTCTTGCCTACCAGGGCCACTTTGGTCAGAGGCAGAGCTGGCTTCTTCATGTAGGTGCCCCAGGAAGCCTGTTTCTTCTTCCTGGAGGAGCTGCATGTCCTCTTCTGTGTCGTCACCCACCCCTGGCAAGTGGGCTGGTGTTCCAGGCTCAGCAGCTCGGGGCCTCTGCAGGGCGCCCACATGGGCCAGGAACAAAGCCCGGTGTGTTAACTCCTGTTGTCACCATGCCACCTGCCCAGCCCTGCCCTCCGCCTCCTCAACCCATCTGCTGCTCAGGACAGGTTTCTCCCTCTCCCTCTGCTCCTACTGGCTATGGTTCCACCTTTGCTTGCAGGGTTCCCCTTCTCTGTGGGTGCTCTCCAGCCTCAGCTAGGGCTGAACTATTGGGGTGCAGGAGGGGGAATGGATTCAGGTGAAAACCTGGAACCACTGGGCTCCTCTCTCAGCACAGACAAGCCAGCCATGGCCAGACACATTGTTAGGGATAGAGGGTAGGATGTGAGGGTGGCTCTGGCATGTCTTTGGCAATAGCCCCAGATCTAGAGAATATTGGCTTCTCCTGTGGTGGAGTGGGTTGTCCCAAAGAAGTCCCTGGGGGATGCTGGGCTGCGGAACATCTATGGGTAGAATTCAAAGCCACCTCCGATGCCGGACCCTCAGTGGGGCTGTGAGTGTGAGTAATCCTTCCGAGATGCTCTGTGGATCATGACTTAACTCTGCTCAACATCCTGGATTCTGAAGATTGATGGGGAGGGCTGCCTGCTAATGTCCTCTGTTCCTCAGTCCAGCCTCAGGACCCGCAGGTCTGAGGCTTCTTATACTGAGACTGTCAGGTGTCCCTCCCCCCTCCCCCCAAACCTTGGAACTCCCGCTCTTTTCTGTGCTCTAGAGGCACTGGCTGCCTGCACTGTACACTGGGCATGAGCCTCTCCGTGTTCTGTACAACCGCCCTGTGCCCCCTACTGACAGGTATGTGCTGCGTCTTTGTATCCTGCAGAGCACCCAGCACAGTTGAAGAGTTTCTCAATGGATACTTGGCAATTGTGGTCCCCAGTCCTTCTCTCCTGCACGTCCTTGGACACCTCTCCTGTGCAGAGCCCCTTTCCTCCTCCAGCGCACAGCGTGACGGGTGACCTGTGTTAGGATAGTGGCTCTAGCTCCTCCTGACTGTGACTCTCCCGTGGTCCTATGTGCAGGTGCCCAGGCGGCCATTGTCTTCATCAAGGAGCCATCCTCCCAGGACGCATTGCAGGGACGCCGGGCGCTGCTCCGCTGTGAGGTCGAGGCTCCAGGCCCTGTGCATGTGCACTGGCTGCTGAACGGGGCCCCTGTCCAGGACACCGAGAGGCGTTTCACCCAGGGCAGCAGCCTGAGCTTCGCGGCCGTCGATCGGCTGCAGGACTCTGGAGCCTTCCAGTGCGTGGCCCGGGACGACAGCACTGGAGAGGAGGCCCGCAGTGCCAACGCCTCCTTCAACATCAAATGTGAGAGGTGGTGGGGGTAGAAGGTGCTGTGCTTGCTCCCTGCTGGTCCCTCCCTTACTGAGCCCTGTGGGACCCCTCCTTTCCCTCAGCTTCTCCCATTTCCAATTGAATGGGTCAGGGAGAAGGCAATTGTGGTTAGTTCTTTCTGCATGTGAAGGGAAGAAAAGTTTTGTTTTTTCCAAATCTAGGACCTTCAACCTGCTGGATGCTTTTGCAGATGGCTAGAGCAGCAAGGCAGCTCAGGGCTGACCTGCCACAGACCGGGTGGACACTCTGCTTCTGGTCCCCTACCCGCCCCCACCAGCCCCCCAACTCGTGTGTAGCCCTGGCCTCAGCTCTGCAGGGCTTTTCTCTGCACTGTCTCTTGGCTCCAGAGGCTCCTACAGGATGTGTCCTTTTCTGCTTTTCTTCCTTCCCTCTGCCCTCTGCTCTGCTTACTCTGCTCTGCCCCTCACTCTGCAACCATGGCCTCTGCTGCAGGGATTGAGACCGGTCCTGTGGTCCTGAAGTATCCAGCCTCAGAAGCTGAGATCCAGCCACAGACCCAGGTCACACTGCGTTGTCACATTGATGGGCACCCTCGGTAAGGAGCTGGCTTTGGGGCTGGGAGTGGAGAGGGTTCTTCTAGACAAGTAGGGCTATATCCCCTGAAACCTGGGCCCTATTCAGATGCACCTCACTTCATTCTGTGACCATTCCTAGTGACCCCAGGAGGAGCATTGTTGTGCTGCTGAATGATCCTGGATTCTGGGAGCTGAGAGTTGTAGAAACTCAACCCGATTATGCCCCTGAATTGTTGTGTGCCATTGTGCAAGTCACTCCCCCTCCTGGGCCTTGTTTTCCCCATTCCCTCTGATTCTGCATCTTGTCCACTGGCCACCTGAGTACCCCCTACTTCCCTGTTGCTGACCCCCTCGGTCCCGCAGGCCTACCTACCAGTGGTTCCGAGATGGGAGCCCTCTCTCTGATGGTCAGAGCAATCACACAGTCAGCAGCAAGGAGCGAAACCTCACCCTCCGGCCGGCCAGCCCTGAGCATAGTGGACTTTACTCCTGCT
Source organism: Canis lupus baileyi (assembly GCF_048164855.1). Lineage (NCBI taxonomy): Eukaryota > Metazoa > Chordata > Mammalia > Carnivora > Canidae > Canis > Canis lupus. Next base: position 60,931,068 of record NC_132844.1, on the reverse strand, counting down.
GTGCCCAAAATGCCTTTGGCCAGACCTGCAGCAGCCACAACTTCACCTTGAGCATTGCTGGTGAGCCTGGGGTGGGGATGGAAGAGGTGCAGCAAGGATGGGGGGGCCTCACTACTTTGCGTGTTCACATACTAGTGCTTCTCCCACTCCAGACGAGAGCTTTGCCAGGGTGGTGCTGGCGCCTCAGGACTTGGTCGTGGCGAGGAATGAGGAAGCCATGTTCCACTGTCAGTTCTCAGCCCAGCCACCCCCAAGCCTGCAGTGGGTCTTTGAAGATGATACTCCCATCACGAACCGCAGCCGGTAAGTCACCTGGCAAGGGATCTTCTAGTATGGTGGTACAGGTTGTGTACTGCCGGGGTACATTCTTTACAGACATCATGTATCTATAACATGTATTACTTCAAATTGCCAGCAGATGGCAGTAGAATGTCTTGCTGCTACAAAATGAGTTCAACAAAGGGAAATTTCCAGGAAGGGCATCTTTTTCCAGTTTGCACAAAGGCACTGTATGAGCTAGTGGTGGCTCTTTTCTCTTTATTTATTTATTCATGAGATATACACAGAGAGAGAGAGAGAGAGAGAGAGAGGCAGAGACACAGGCAGAGGGAGAAGCAGGCTCCATCCTGGGACCCTGGGATCACGCCCTGGGCCGAAGGCAGCCACTAAACCACTGAGCCACCAGGGATCCCATTCTCTTCCTACTCCCCTCCTGCCTATATGGGTCTTCTGGGATGGGGAGTAGAGATCCAGGGTTGGAGGGACACAGAGGACCTGGAGACCATGGATGGTAAGGTAACCTTACACATATGTGTACACACACACACACTTTTTGGAGGAAGCAAACACTTCCAGAAAGTTCTGGGTGGTGCCGGCTCCTTTATCTGGACTTTTGTCCTTACCTGGGGCCCTATGAGAGTAGAGAGCACTTTGTGGTGTCCAGCGTGGCCTTGGTCCTTGGGGGTGTGGCTCCCTAGGCTAGGGGCTTGGATCCCACCTGGCTTCAGGCCTGAAGATAGATAACCAGTAGTTCATCTGGTGTGGCTGAGGAGCTTCTGACTGCTGGGGCTCGGTGACTCACTGGCAGACTTGTCTTAACCCTGCAGGGAGATGGCCCTATGTCTCCACAGTTACATACTGTTGATGGCTTGCTGTCTCTCACTGACACACTGTTGCTCACCTTGCTGCCCTAAAAGCTGAGTCTCCTATAGATGGAACACACTTGCACACACCCATGAATGAGTATGCGTGTGCACATGTACACACACACACACACCCCAGTTGACATGCTGGCTTCCTTCTCTCTGTCCTATTCCTGGCTGATTCTTCCTACATCTCTGACCTTTGCAGCCTGGGGTTCCGTCTCATGATCCCTTCCAGAAGGAGGCCAGGGGACCATTTCTTCCAAATAGCACTTCTCCTCTTTGCAGGCCTCCACACCTCCGCAGAGCCACTGTATTTGCCAACGGGTCCCTGCTGCTGACCCAGGTCCGGCCTCGCAATGCAGGAATCTACCGCTGCATAGGCCAGGGACAGAGGGGCCCTCCTGTTGTCCTTGAGGCCACGCTTCACTTGGCAGGTGGGTCCCTGGGTCTGGGGCGCCGAAGGAGGGGCTGCCTTCAACATTGTTGGCACACAGAGTCTTAGGTTCCTGATTTCACTCAGGAAGCAGCTTGGTGGGCGGAGAGGAAGAGGATGCTGGAAGCAGAAAGAGATGCAGTTTTTTAGGGGTTTGTGCTAGAAAGGGCCAAAGCTTGCTATGGGAGAGCATGAGGAACCTTGAGATCCACAGTAATCGGGTTGTTTGCTTCCTGCTCCCCTCCCTGCAGAGATTGAAGACATGCTACCCTTTGAGCCACGGGTATTCACAGCTGGCAGTGAGGAGCGTGTGGCCTGCTTGCCCCCCCAGGGTCTGCCAGAGCCCAGTGTATGGTGGGAGCATGCAGGAGCCCGGCTACCCACCCATGGCAGAGTCTTCCAAGAGGGCCATGAACTGGTGTTTGCTGGTACCGCCGAGAGTGATGCTGGTGTCTACACCTGCCATGCAGCCAACCTGGCTGGTCAGCGGCGACAAGATGTCAATATCACTGTGGCCAGTGAGCACCTTTGCCCTGAGGGACAAGGCGAGGTGGATGGGAGCCCAGGTCCCATGATGAGGCCTTGGTCTCTGGGTGTGATGTGCAGAGGCTTCCCTGTGCTCACCTGAGGTCCTCTCAGCTCTGGGTTCTGCATGCTTGGGACCCAGTCAGCTGCTGGAAGGTGATGCTGAGGTAGACCATGAAAAGCCAGGCACAGAAGTTGGGGTAACAACCCACACAGAAAAACAGTCCTCTGGCTGCAGAGCAAGAGCAGGAGACAGGGATTCTAGAGACCCAGTTTCCACTCTTTGCCCAGTGCATGGAGTGACAGAGTGTAGCAAGCTACCTGCTATGCCAGGGTTCAGTCTCCTCATTCATAATGTGGAGCTAATAACCTACTATCTACCCTATAAGGTGGTCAGGAAGATCAAATGTACTTGCAATCAGCTGGTTGGTCAGCTGGTCGTTGGCTAGCTATTCCCTGGTGTCCTCATTTGCATGTCTCAAAGTTGACTGAGGATGTATCTACTGGGGTGCCTCAGGTATCTCTCCCACGGCTGCCCCAGTATGCCAGCTTGGACCTCTTAACACACAGGTGCAAGTGCAGTGGATGCTGCAAGCCTTCTCAAGGCATCAGCTCAGCAGTCGTACAGTGTTACTTCCACTGTGTTCTGTGTTGGACCAGGCCAGCCACCGGCCACCCAGACTCTAGGCAGTAGAGAAATAGACTGTCTCTTGATGGGGAAAGTGGCAACAGCACAACGCAAAGAAACAAGGGATGAGAGAATCATTTACAACCATCTTTGCAAGCAATCTGCCACACCAAGTCAGAAAGGAAGTCTTTTTTTGGGTTTTGAGTTGGAGAGTGACATTCTCAAAAGATCGCTCTTAGCTGTTCTGAGAAGACCAGAGTGTTAGGGGCAGAGTTGAGACAGGGAGCCCAGTTAGTAGATGATTGTAATCATCCAGGGGAGGTGTTGAAGGGCTTAGAACAGAAGTGGTAGCAGTGGAAGTGAGAGAGGTGGTCAAATTCAGGATTTTTTGGGAGCTAAAGTAGATAGGATTTGTGTAGAATGGATGTGATGGGAGGGGGCTGTAGAGAGGGAAGTCAAGGTCAGGTTTTGGCCTCTGCTGTTGGCTGCATAGTGGCAATGTTTACTGAGATAGGAAGAACTGGGATGAGCAGGTTCCAGGGGAGTTCACTTGTTCTTTTTTGTACATATAAAGCTCAAGATGCCTGTTGGATATTTAATTGGAGATGCTGGCAGGCAATTGGGTTTGCAAGTTTGAAGCTCATGGTGGGGGAAGGTCAGGGGTCAGGATATAGGTTGGGAATCATTCACTTATATGGCATCAAAGGCCATGGACTGGTTGAGATCATTCAGGGAATAAGTATGGCTAAATCAGAACAGGGATCTGAGGACTGAGCCTTGGAGCATTTCAGCATAATAAAAAGATCAAGGAGTCATATGGACCAGGGATTTGAATCCTATTTATCAGGTGTTAGCCTATTACCATTACTTCTTTAAACCTCTGTCTTCTCAGCTGTGAAATGGATATAGGAATACATACGTATGGGGATTATTGTGACCATTAACCAAGATCATGTTCAAAAGATGCTGCCCATAGGCCCTCACTAAGGGGTAACTATTGTACTTTCCATGGAACAGACAAGAGCTTCCTGAACTCAGGGTCGAGTGTAGGATTTTGAAGGATTGGATCCTTTGGTTTTGTACACATGTTCATTGGTCTTCTGTTCCCTCCCTGCTCCTCTAGCTGTGCCCACATGGCTGAAGAAGCCCCAAGACAGCCAGCTGGAGGAGGGCAAGCCAGGTTATTTGCATTGCCTAACCCAGGCCACACCAAAACCCACAGTCATCTGGTACAGAAACCAGATGCTCATCTCAGAGGTGAGAATGAGGGTTGCTCTAGATGGAAGGGGGCAGGTTTCCCTTCCAGGGCTCTCCTCTGTGATCACCTCCCTAGCACTCCTTCCCCCAAAGCTCCCCTGAAGATGCATGTGGGGCTTTGGGCTGAGACCCGCCACAGTCACATAATGTGTGCCACAGGACTCGCGGTTTGAAGTTTCCAAGAATGGGACCTTGCGCATCAACAGTGTGGAGGTGTATGATGGCACGTGGTACCGCTGTGTGAGCAGCACCCCAGCTGGCAGCATTGAGGCCCAGGCCCGTGTCCAAGTGCTGGGTGAGTGCCCATGCATGGGGAGAGCACCCAGCCCAGCGGGCAGGAGGGCAAAAGGGAGGGAGCAATGGGGGCCCAGATCTTTAGGCCTTCCTTAGCCTATCAAGCTGCCTCAGTTCCTCCTCTTCCCATTCACCCACCCTCCCTCTATGAAACAGAAAAGCTCAAGTTCACACCACCGCCCCGGCCGCAGCAATGCATGGAGTTTGACAAGGAGGCCACGGTGCCCTGCTCCGCCACAGGTCGAGAAAAGCCCACTATTAAGTGGATTCGGGCAGGTGGGTACCAGGTGGGCATGGAGTGCGGGTGGGTGGGACAGTCCACTAGTCAGATATATGTATGTCTGAGGACCACCTGAGGGCCCAGCACTGTGCTAGGGGCTGTGGGAAAGACAAGAAATGTGGGGCTGATTTATAGTCAGTTACAAAGAGAGGAGCCAGCCATGAAGAAGGTCAGGTCAGGAGGCATTAGACATCATGTGAGATGGTTGAGGCAGCAAGTGATTGACTTGGTCCAGACGGTCCTGTGAAGTTGTCTTTCTTTCTTCAAAATGTCTTTATGTCTTTGGGACATAAAGATAACACAGGTGCTTTTAGAAAATTTGTGTGGGGAAGTGTCTGGTGAGCTCAGTGCACCACTCTCGATCTCGAGTTGTGAATTCAAGTCCCACGTCAGGGGTACAGTTTACCTAAAAGTAAAATCTTTAGGGACACCTGGGTGGCTCAGTAGTTTTGGGTGGCTGACTCTTGGTTGCGACTCATATTGTGATTTCAGGGTTGTGAGATCAGGCTCTGTAGTGGGTATGGGGCCTGCTTGGGATTCACTCTGTCTCCCTCGCCCCCTCGCCCCCCACTTGCATGCATGCTCTCTCTCTTAAATATATATATATTTTAAAGATTTTATTTATTCTTGGGAGACAGAGAGAGAGGGGCAGAGACATAGGCAGAGGGAGAGGTAGGCTCTCCCTGGGAAGCCCAGTGAGGGACTTGATCCCAGGACTCCGGGATCACACCCTGAGCCAAAGGCAGATGCTCAACCACTGAGCCACCCAGGCATCCCCTTAAAAAAAAAAAAAAAAAAAAAAAAAAAACTTAAAAAAATTTTGGGAGGAGAAATGCATAATCCCACTATCCATCATCTTTGGGTGTGTGCCCTTCTTTTTCTATGTATATCCATTCTGTTTGCACATAGCAATTTTATTGAACATATAATTTTCACTTATTAAACTTACACGAGTAAGCCATGCTTACTGTAGAAAAAGAAAGATAGTTAATTATGTAATTTTATATCCTTTTTTACTTAACGTTATCAAGCATTTGCACATTTTTATATATAAACCTTGGTTTTGATGATTGTAGTAATATTCTGATGATTGGATTCACTGTAATTTACTTAAATATTCCCTAAATGTTGGAGATCTGGGTTGTTAACCATCCTTCCTCTCTCCCTTTTTGCCTTTCTCACCCTCTCTTTTTATTGCTGCAATAAACATCTTTAAGCCAAAGCTTTTTCTGGATTTGGGTTTATTTCCTTTGGGAGAGGTTCTCAGAAATGGAATAATTATGTATAAAAGGGTATGCACATTTTTGCAACCCTTGCTGTAGATTGCCAAGTTGTCTGTTAAGGGGCTGGGCCAGTATTTACATTTCCTTGAGTAGTGAGATGGAGGGAGTAGGACTGCAGGTTTTCGGGGAGGAAGCGGGCTTTCCCCACTCAGGTGCTCGGGGAAGCTTTCTGTAGGAGGTGGGGCTCCAGACGGATCTGAAGCCTGGATGGCAAAGCCCAGAGAAGCAATTCTAGGAGTGAGAAGTGAGAGGCGGTGAGGATGAAAATAAGGCAAAGTCGAGGCTCAATCAGAAGTCCCAGTGCCTGGTTCAGGAGTTTGGACTTTGTCTGTGGGTGGTTAGGAGCAGCAACGTGTTTTTGAGTAGAGGTGAGAGACTGAGTGCACTGCCAGCCACCCATGTGACTCTGGTCAAGCTTGTCATTTCCCTTTGTTGCTCCCACAGATGGGAGCAGCCTCCCAGAGTGGGTGACCGACAACGCCGGGACCTTGCACTTCTCTAGGGTGACCCGTGATGACGCAGGCAACTACACTTGCATCGCCTCCAATGGGCTACAGGGCCAGATCCGTGCCCATGTCCAGCTTACTGTGGCAGGTGCGACTGTGGCAGGGCCCTGGGGCTGGAGCTGGCAGGCACCGTGGGGCACCCCACACCCTGCCAGCCCCACAGCTCATGGTTCCCTGCCTTTTGTTGGGCTTTTCCCATCCAGTTTTCATCACCTTCAAGGTGGAGCCAGAGCGCACGACCGTGTACCAGGGCCACACAGCCCTGCTACGATGTGAAGCCCAGGGAGACCCCAAGCCACTCATTCAGTGGAAGGGCAAAGACCGCATCCTGGACCCTACCAAGCTGGGACCTAGGTAGAGCCATCTTCTTCCCTACCTACTCTCTTGTGGCCTGGTCTTCCCAGGAGCTGGTGAGGTGGGCAGCACTGTGGCTTCTCTCCTTCCGGCAGGATGCACATCTTTCAGAATGGCTCCCTGGTGATCCACGATGTGGCCCCTGAGGACTCAGGCCGCTACACCTGCATCGCAGGCAATAGCTGTAACATCAAGCACACGGAGGCCCCCCTCTATGTTGTGGGTATGTGCTGGGAAGAGGTGTCCTGCACAGGAAGTTCTGGGGCCAGACTTCGTTCACATCCTTGTTTTCATTGGCTCCCTGTATACAGAAGACCCTTAAATCATCTTTTTTTTGGGGGGTGGGGTGGGGTGGCAGGATTAGCTGTGTGCCTTCCACCATGCTATGGCATAGTGTTAGGTTCCTTGCTTAGAGCTGGGCTGTTGCTGATTTAGCATTCCACAGCCAGTGTGTGTGCGCATGTTGGGGAGGTGTGGGGGTGGTGCTTTTGTCCTAAAATGCTTCTTCCCAGGTCTCCTGCAGCAGCCACACGTATCTCTGGGTGGGCAGGGAGAAGAGCTTACAAAGGGTGCAGCACGGAAGGGTTCCTTTGCCTTGGAGGCCCAGAAAGGATGATGCATTGGGTAAAAGTCTCTGCCAAGAGTCAGGGACTCAGGGTTCAGGGAGAGCCTCTCCGGGTCACCAGCTCTATGCCCTTGGAGGCGTCACTTCCTCTCCAGGGGCTTGTTTCTGCATCTGTAGAAGAGATGTAAGATGTGGTTTCAGTGAGAGGTTCTCAAACTTTTGTGGTTTAGCAGCAGAACTGTTTTTCTAGACAGAATATTCTGTGGAACATTAAATGGATAATAATGAAGGGTTAAGGCCCCTTGGTTGAAGCATTAGGTGTTGGTGGGAGTCGGGGGATCCTGCATGGTCTCTTTCCCTCTTCCCTAATGATTCCTTGCTCCTCTTTCACCATTGGACCCTAGGCCATTGAAAGCCCCTAGACTAGAAGATCCTTTCCACAAACATGTTTCTTTTCTTTTTTGGAGGGGGTGTGTGTGTGCAAAAAAGGTGGTTTTTATTAGAGCACAGGAACAGGACCCATGGGCAGAAAGAGCTGCCTACAAACATGTTTCTTGAACAATTTGCTCTATGTCAGGCAGGGTCTGGGATCCTAAATCAAATTCCCACTGCTTTTTAGGGCCTGGTCCAAGATATTGAGTCACTTAGGAAGCTTGCTAAGATAGTGTGGGATTGTGTTAGCATCATGACAGGCATGTTTTTTATGTGTATCCCTAGCCTTATGTTCAGATGCACACCAGCTTGGGAATCACTGGCCTCATGACCTTTGGAACTCTCTGTGGTGGGGCCCAGGGACCTTGGTGGGGCCTAAGGACCTACCCCTTGTTAAAGCCAGTGACAGTGGTGACCCTCCCTGGTTCTCTGGCTTGGTCAGGCCATCGAGTGTTTGGGAGGTGATCTTGCGTAGACTGGAGAGGGGCCGGTAGACAAGTAGGGCTGCGTTTACTTCACTGGCCCCTGCCCAGACCCTTCTGTGTGTCTCTCAGACAAGCCGGTACTGGAGGAGTCGGAAGGCCCGGGCAGCCCTCCTCCCTACAAGATGATCCAGACCATCGGGCTGTCCGTGGGTGCTGCTGTGGCCTACATCATTGCTGTGCTGGGCCTTATGTTCTACTGCAAGAAGCGTTGCAAGGCCAAGCGCCTTCAGAAGCAGCCTGAAGGCGAGGAGCCAGAGATGGAATGTCTCAATGGTGAGGGCGGTGGTGTGGAGGCCATGCAGGTTGCAGGTGTGTGGGCACTAAGCGCCCTCCGGCGGCCACAGAGAGTGCCGTGGCGCTGGGGAGCCTGGCCTCTGGCAGAGGTGCTCCATCCCTCGCTGGCCCATTTCCAGGCCTTGGGTCGGAGCAACCAGGCTCAAGAATTCCTTATTGGAGCCTCTGGGCTCGCTGTGTGTTGCTCTGCCTGCTTCTCCCTGTACTGCTAAACTACAGATACAGTTAGTACGTGTGTTCACGTTTCTGTGGCACGTCTTGTCCCCCCGACTCCATTAATTTTTTAGTTCCCCTAAGGGCACTCTGTTTCTCTTCTACCCATCCCCTCAGAGGCATTGCTGGGTTTCCCCTATCAGTTTAGGCATTCAGGAACAGAGTTTGGGTCTCCCTCGTTGTGATTCCCCCTTTGTACCCGCTTAGGGCTTTGCACAGAGGAGGCCCCATGAAAGCAGAAACGCTTAGGTTGACGTAGTGTCCAGAACCCAGTGGCTCAGATGAGACTTCTGCACTTGGGTCCATTTCAGAGGTTGTAATCAGCCTCATCAATCAGTGGCTGTGCTCTGCGGGACACTTGTACCCCCTCAGTTCAACAGTTGGACTGGCCTTTCTGTGTGGAGCACCACGATTGGACCCACTTGACAGAAGCAGGGGCTTGGGACAGAGAAGTGAGGTCTCCATGGTGGCCAAAGTGTCCAGTCTCATCTCAATAACTCCCCTACCATACCCTTTCTTTCCAGGTGGGCCTTTGCAGAATGGGCAGCCTTCAGCAGAGATCCAAGAGGAAGTGGCCTTGACCAGCTTAGGCTCTGGCCCTGCAGCCACCAACAAACGCCACAGCACAACTGATAAGATGCACTTCCCAAGGACGAGCCTGCAGCCCATCACCACCCTGGGTATGCTGCCTTAGGCACAATTGTCACAGCTTAATGACAGACCTGTCTTGAGGCTGGGTTCGGGCTGGTGGCTCTGAAGGCTCCAAAACCTAGACCATGGGAGCTAGGGGTGAGAAGCAGAGGGGAGAGATGTCTAGTGCCTGTACACGCCTTGCCTCCATGGCTCTCATCTTTGCTGTGTATTATTAATTGGAGTTTCCTTTATCTTTTAAGAAATTTTTTAAAAATTTTACTTAAACTTAATTTGCCAACATGTAGTATAACTCCCAGTGCTCATATCATCATGTGCCCTCCTTAATGTCTGTCACCAAGTTATCCCATCTCCCCACCCGCCTCCCTTGGGGTTTCCTTTAGACCAACTGCCTTTATTTTATTTATTTATTTTTTAAAGATTTTATTTATTCATGACAGACACACAGAGAGAGGCAGAGAGGAGAGAGAGGGAGAGGAGGGAAAGGCAGAGGGAGGAGCAGACTCCATGCAGGGAACCTGACGTGGGACTCGATCCAGGGTCTCCAGGATCATGCCCTGGGCTAAAGGCGGCCCTAAACCGCTGAGCCACCCAGGCTGCCCTGACCAACTGCCTTTAAAAACAAAACAAAACTGATGAAAGTGTTGTTCTGGGGGAAAAAAAATGTGAGAAATAATGGATCTGTGGTAGTTAAGTTTTTTCCGAGTATACGTTAGAAGTGGAACTATTAACATGTTTATCAAGAGCTACCTAGAATTCTCATACAAGCCATCCTTTGGAAAATGCTGGATATCATCAGTTCTACCCCTTCGATTTACTTTTGGAGACCATGAAGCACAGGGTGGGGTGCAGTGTGGTTTGCTCAGTGCCCAGTCCAACTGAGTGGGATGCAGCGAAATTTCCCCTCTGTGTGGCAAGGAGAGGCAGGGCACCCTCCCCAGTCAGGAACTTCTCTGCTGGGGTGAGGGCAGCTGGCTGACTCCAAACCTGTACCCACAGGGAAGAGTGAGTTTGGGGAGGTGTTCCTGGCAAAGGCGCAGGGCTTGGAGGAAGGGGTGGCAGAGACCCTGGTGCTTGTGAAGAGCCTGCAGAGCCGAGATGAGCAGCAGCACCTGGACTTCCGGAGGGAGTTCGAGATGTTCGGGAAGCTGAACCACGCCAATGTGGTGCGGCTCCTGGGGCTGTGCCGGGAGGCTGAGCCCCACTACATGGTGCTGGAGTATGTGGACCTGGTATGCTGGGGGCACCTGGGAGTTTCTGGCGGGGGTGGGGACGCAGCATGGGAGCCTTAGCTCATGTGGTCTCAGCCTGTCTGCTCTTGCCCCTGGAGACACTCAGCCTCCTTTCCCTGCTATCTCTCTGACACCTGCCTTTTCTTGCCTGGTGCTCCCTCCTTCCTCTCTGCCAGCCCCATGTCTGGGGGTCGGTTCCCAGTTCATCCCAGCTTCTCATGCTACACACCCACACGGATGTGTTCTAGGTTGCCTTCCTTGACCCAGGTTTTCATTGGTTTGTCATTTTTCCTTCTTTGCAGGACTCATCACCCCTTGAGAATAAACTTAGCAGACCCAGCTTTCCTTCCTGCATCCTGTACCATCGGGGGCACAGTGTTAGCCCACTCTCCAGCTAACACTTCTCTTTCTACCCAGCTGTCATGCCCTGAGCTGCCCCTCACTCTGCATTCCCCAACCCAGCTAGGCCTTACCCGCTTGGTCCTTATGCTGCTGCTTGTCACATCCCAAGCTTGGCAGGAAGGGGAAGGAGCAAGGGTTTATGAGTACTCGATGTATGTTTCTGCTACTGCTATTCCCACTTTATTGTTCATTAGACAATAAACCCCCCAGAGGACAGGGGTTTCCTCTCAGGGGTCTGTGACAGTTGGGAGCTGTGTTTTCCTCTTGGTTCCCTGAGGGCAGGGGCTTTGTCACCCACCTGTCCAGGGGGCCCCCTGTGAGAATAGGAATGCCAGTCCTCCTGTCTTTCCAACAGAGAGCTTCTAGGAGCCATCTCCTCTATATTTTTAAATTCCCACTGGACTTCCCCCAAGGGAGGGGGGCTGGCGGGTGTGGGGGTGCACGTCCAGGGCTCCTCCCCTGCCCAGGGCGGCCACTCTGAGCCCCTGCTTGGTGTGATGCTTTGGAGGTAATAGTTGGGCTCTGACCTGACAGAGATGCCTCACTTTTCCCTTAGGGAGACCTTAAACAGTTCCTGAGGATTTCCCAGAGCAAGGATGAAAAATTGAAGTCACAGCCCCTCAGCACGAAGCAGAAGGTGAGGACGGGGCGGGAGAGGTCCTCAAGGGTGGGCCAGGATCAAGGGTAGCCATCATGACAGAGATGCCACTGATGGAATCCTCTCTGTGGACCAGGCAGGACTTTACCTGTGTTATCTCAGCGATCACAGTGGTCCTCCAAAACAGATGTAATTACCCCATTTCATAGGTAGACGGAGGTTTAGAGAGGTTAAGTGACTTTTCCTAGTCATGTAGCCCCCAGATGCCTTTCTGTTGCCAAGGTGCCGTCATTTCAAAGCGGCGCTCTCTGCCCTTGCTGCTTGCAGCGGTATGTCTGCCCCCTGGAGTGAGCACTTGGAGGAGCTGTGAGCAGCCCAAGTGTCTAGGATCGGGCAGGGCAGGGTGTGGTCCCGACAGTGTTTTGTCACCCAAGTGTGGAAGTCTCTTCGGTGAAAGGGCTGCCATGTTTCACCCACTGTGGTTTTCACACTCTCACTTTCACTTGGGCTACGGCTGCCCAGCCTTTCCTTCCGGTTCTCCTCCCACCTTCTGGGCACAGATCCCTGGCTGGGGCCCCATGGTGGAGCAAACCTGGCTTGAAACTGTGAGGAAGGGAAAGCTTGCCTACTACCCTCTGCCCATCTCAGACGATACCTTCTGTGGCCCAGCTCTTCTTGCCCACAGCCTCCTTCCCTCCCCTCTGAAATGCATCTGCCTCCTTCCCTGAGACTGGGTATTCTGCTATCAAGCTGATAGCAAAAGTCACAGCTCAGAGGTAGGCAGTGACTCCTAGGGCCCTCCCTAGCAGGTGACCTTTCCTTGCCTTGTAGGCTGACCCAGGTCACAGGTTCTGGAGGCAGGGCAGAAAGACATGGCTCGTTGATTAGTCAGGCAAGTGGCACCCTGGTCACCCCTGCTCTCTCTGGGGAAGTCAGTCTGAGCCCCTCAGGCTGACTTCTTCATAATTACAGATGAATTTACTGAGGCCCACATAGGACGAGTCATCTGGCCCCACATTGTCTGTGGCTGGCCTCCTGACACCAATCCCTTGCCTCCATCGTCATGAAGCCTCAGCAGCTGTCTGCAGTAGCTGTAGATGGAAAGCCACAGGACAGGAGGTGCTACTCTGCCTAAATAGGATGTCAGGGCCCCAAACTTCACAATTCAGGACATGCAAGGAGCCAGTGAATTGTTACTGAGCCAGTCATGGCCATAAGGGCCCTTGGGGTTGCAAAATGGAAACTGTCAGGCATCCTTGGGGCATTTAGGATCTAGTAGGGGAGCTTAGGAAAATTATTATGGCATGTGCCTTATAGACTTCAGGTATGACACGGAAAGTGAGTGAGAAATACAAATCAAGAGATATTAAAGACTTTCACATCCTTTAGGTGGACAGTGTGGTTAACAAAGAAGGTTTCCTGGTCAAAAGAACAATTTGAGTTCAGTTCTCAAGGAGAGGAAGTAGTTGAATGGCAGGAAGGGGATGGCTGCAGGAAAGAGGGGAGTCAGGTAGGTTTCTTTGCGACAGGGACACAGGCAGACAGGAAGAAGTCCATTAGTTACCTCTGTCACATGACCTGAAGGACTCTCATTAGCTAAAAGTTATTACCACCTGTGCTAAGGATCTGTCTCCCATTTTCTCCCCCTTGCAGCTTAAATCTGATGAGGGAGCTTTAATAAGTTGTGTTCTACACACTCATAGGACAATATTCTACATCAAATGGGAAGGGAGGTTTGCGTAAAATAAAAAACGCAGGTTTCTAGACTGAGGGTCTAGGAATATCTAAGGATGGGGTCTGAGGACCTGCGATTTTCAGATAAGCTCTCCAGCTGATTCTTTTTTTTTTTTTTCTTTAAGATTGATTGATTGAGGGCGGCCCTGGTGGCGCAGCGGTTTAGCGCCGCCTGCAGCCCAGGGTGTGATCCTGGAGACCTGGGATCGAGTCCCGCGTCGGGCTCCTTGCATGGAGCCTGCTTCTCCCTCTGCCTGTGTCTCTGCCTCTCTCTCTCTCTGTGTCTCTTGTGAATAAATAAAATCTTAAAAATAAAAAAAAGGAAGGTTGTGTGCGGCATAACCTCCACCGCCATCCTTATAAAAAAAAAAGATTGATTGATTTGAGAGAGAGAGCCTGAGAGAGAGAGCACATGCATGTACGCACACAGAGACAGAGGGAGTGGGAGAAGCAAACTCTCCACTGAGCAGGGAGCCGGATGTGGGGCTTGATCTCAGGGTTCCCAGGTCATGACTCAAGCCAAAGGCAGCCGCCCAACAGATTGAGCCACCCAGGTGCCCCTCTCCAGCTGATTCTTAAGCTCATTAAGGTTCAAGGAGTCCTGGTATATAGGATAGTAGCTTTGAAATGTTTGTTGTCAGGATCCCCTATAAGAAATGTGTTTTACATCATGCCACACACACACAGAACCCAAATTATACTTCAAAACACTATTTGATGCAGTTGATATTTTCGATCCTATTTAACCCACTAAATTGATTTTGAGACCCATGTGGGTCTTGATCAGTAGTTTGAAAAACACTGCTTTTTGAGGATTCCATGAAGATTCACAGGAAAGATATACTAAAACTTGTAGATGTTTCCTTGTACTAATAATCTAGTGAGCTGTTATGCCACTTTATATTCCTAGGGCTCTAGGGGAATGGAAGGAGGAAGAGTTAAGTTTTTAAGGGGGGGTGGCATGGGAGGCAGGGTGCTCCCTGGTCAGGTCAAATTGAAATGAGAGTGCCTAGTTGGTGTGGCTGCCGGAACCCTCAGGAGAATTTCAGGACTACAGAGGATGGTGATGGAAATCAGACACAGGCCCTGGGTATTGGCATAATTATAGATAATGCCTGTTCAAGTATCTGATGAGATGATGGAGATTTTGAAGTCAGGCAGCTGTAACCTGTGACTTCTCTGTGGGTCTCTGCAAGCTAAGGACGGGATAAGGAGCAGAGGGTCAGCTCAGCACACCTTGAGGACAGCAGAGTATGTAGTTAGATGCCGTAGCATGAAAACAGCACCACAGTGTCACGAGGGGTTAGCCAGAACCTGGGCAAACCCTGAGACGGTCATGTTGGAAAGGAAGGGGTGGGCCTGGTCTTTCCCAAAGAGCAGGCTTTCATAACGGTATTTGAAAACGAATCCTGTGGCCATCTGATGGCACCTTGCCCAGTGGTAAGGAAACACTTAATTGGCTGGTATCTAACAGAATTCCCTTTTACTCTCCTCACTTAGCCAGTATTTCTAGAAACACCGCCCCGCTGGAAAGATAGCAAGTTAGTCACCATGCCAAGTCCACTCTCTTCTGTTTCCCTTGACTAGTGGCAGACTGTTACGCTAATAAGCCAGAACAGAGAGCAGGCTGAGGGGACTGGGAAGTCCTACGAGGACGTATCACAAAAGCCTTTGTCCCTTATAGATGACCTGCAAGGCTGGACAATGCCCTGCAGTTCTGAAGCTTGGAGTGGAGTCCATCTGTTAATGATAGGACCACTTCAGCGGTCATCTGGCCCTTTTACCACCAGTGGCACATGGAGCATTCTGAGGATGGCAGTATGGGGGCAATTTTGGGTGTATGGTGGATTCTATTTTTCCATGGAGATACCATGGAGGGGACTCTGACCCAGGGGGTTGTTATTCATCCTGGTGCACCTGCTCGCCTGACCTCTTCTTTAATCCTCACCACTGGTTCTATGTGTTTGGTTGGAAGCTATCTGGAGGTCTTTTGTCTTCACTTTGGATCAGGAAAATACACCAGGAAGATGAGATTCTTTCCTAACTTTTGGTGGCATCCTTTTTCAGCACTGCTATAGATGCAGTGTCAGCCAATATATCGGATACGTAGATAGGTCCAGTTTGATGGTGGCTCAGATCAGCGCTAAGGAACTCCCAGCAATGATGGAAATATTTCACATCTACTGCTGTTCATTGTGGCAGTCACTAGCCTCATGCAGCTACTGAGCATTTAGAATGTGACCAGAGCTACTGAGGCACCAAATTTTTAATTAAGTTTTAATTCACTAGGTGGCTCAGTCAGTTAAGTGTCAGCCTTCAGCTCAGGTCATGATCCTAGGGTCCTAGGATCTAGCCCTGCTTTGGGCTCTCTGCCCCAGCAGAGGAGTCTGCTTCTCCCTCTCCCTCTGCCCCTGCTCATATGCTCACTCTTTCTCACTCATTCCTTCTCAAATAAATAAATAAAATATTAAAAGTTTTAACTCACTGAAGTAGTCACACAGGGTGAGAGGCTACTGTTTTTGACAATACAGGTTGAGACCATGTTTCATTTTGTTTTTGCTCATGTTAGCAAAGTATAGTTTTATGTAACTTTTAAACATGTTCTGTATTGTTTGTTTCTTCCCAAACCATTTATGTATGACTTTAAAATTTTTTAATTAAAAAATTGTTTTAAGTTTTTAAAAATCTATTTAAGTAATTCCTGCGTCCAAGGTGAGACCCAAACTCAGGAGCCTGGGATCAAGAGTCTCACACTCTACCAACTGAGCCAGCCAGGTGTCCCTATTTTTAGTTTAGTTTTTTTTTTGTTTTGTTTTTTTGTTTTTAAAGATTTTATCCATCCATTTGAGAGAGAGCATAGGGGCAGAGGGAGCGGGAGAAGCAGGGTCTCCACTGATCAGGGAGCCCAACATGGAGCTCAATACCAGGACCCCAGGATCATGACCTGAGCTGAAGGCAGATGCTCAACCAACTGAGCCATCCAGGTGCCCCAATTTTAGGTTTTTGAAGAAACTCCATATTATTTTCTAGAATGGCGGGCAGCCCCGGTGGTTCAGCGGTTTAGCGCTGCTTACAGCTCAGGGCGTGATCCTGGAGACCCGGGATCCAGTCCCGCGTTGGGCTCCCTGCATGGAGCCTGTGACTCTGCCTCTCTCTCTCTCTCCTCTCTGTGTATTCTCATGAATAAATTAAAAAAAAATCTTAAAAAAAAAAAAAGAGAGAAAAACTAGAAAAAAAAATTCATTGGCATTAAGATAAATGAATTGGGGACGCCAATATGCAGGACTTGATCCTGAATCCCGGGATCACAACCTGTGCTGAAGGCAGGCGCCCAACCGCTGAGCTACCCAGGCGTCCCTTGCCAAGAAATTATTATCATAAAAGTTGGGATAGTGGTTACCTCTCAAGAGGGAGAATATACGATTAGGAAGGAACGCTTGTGATTTCAAGGATTCTAGCATTGTTGGGTTTTGTTTTTGTTTGTTTACTTAGTGACAGTTACCTGGGTGTGAGCTTTATGATTATTTGTGGAAGTGTGTGTGTATATATATATGCACACACATACATATATATACACACATGTATACATTATAGATTTTTCCATATGCAATTCACAATTTTAAAAAAAGATTTTATTTATTTGAGAGAAAGTGAGTGAGAGAGAGAGAACACATGCAGGGGAAGGGGCAGTGGCAGAGGGAGAAGCAGACTCCCTGCTGGGCAGAGATCCCCAGGTGGGGCTCCATCCCAGGACCCTGGGACCATGACCTGAGCCGAAGGCAGACGCTTAACCAACTAAGCCACCTGTGCTCCTGCAGTTCACAATTTAAACAGTATTTAAATTTCCCTCTTTTTCTACTCTGTAGTCCCCACCTCCTCTCCTTGGAGGCAATCAATCGTGTGTATGTATATTTATACACTTGTACTCATACACACATTTTGTTGTTTTGTTTGTTTTAAACATAACGAGAAGAAAATGCATAATTTTGAAGTAAAAAACGGACACGTAAGCTATGATTACTGCCCAGTTATTTTTTCTCTCTTTTTAAAAAATACTTATTTTATTTTTTTAAAGATTTTATTTATTCATAAAAGACACAGAGAAAGAGAGAGAGAGAAGCAGAGACACAGGCAGAGGGAGAAGCAGGCTCCATGCTGGGAGTCCGATGCGGGACTTGATCCCGAGACTCCAGGATCACGCCCTGAGCCGAATGCAGGTGTTAAACCGCTGAGCCACCCAGGGATCCCCAAAAAGACTTATTTTAGAGAGAGAGCGTGTGAGTGTGGTGGAGAGGGGCAGAGGGGGAGAGAGAGAGAGAGGGAGAGAGAGAATTTCAAGCAAACCCCCTGCTGAGCTGAGCCCAAAGCTGGGGCTCTGTCTCATGGCCCCGAGATCATGACCTCAGCCAAAACCAAGGATCAGTCAACTCGGTTCTTCTAACAACCCAGTGAGACGGGGGCTGTCAATACCCACATTTTACAGAGAGGGAAAGAGAAGCTGTTGTGTCTTTGTTTTGGGGCTTCCTGTGCATTGCACTGATGGCATTAAGGCCTCAACAAGGGTTGTGTCGAGGACGGTTGCGTTGATCTCTAGTCCCAGCACCTCTGAAAGGGCCTTCTCTCGTTGCAGGTGGCATTGTGCACCCAGGTAGCCCTGGGCATGGAGCACCTGTCCAACAATCGCTTTGTGCACAAGGACCTGGCCACTCGGAACTGCCTGGTCAGCGCCCAGAGACAGGTGAAGGTGTCGGCTCTGGGGCTCAGCAAAGACGTGTACAACAGGTAGAAGGGCACAAGTCGGGTATGGTGCCGGGCAGAGGCCACATGGGCTTTGGGAGCGTGTGAGAAAGGGCTTAGTGTCTGCTTGGTCCAAAGCTGGAGGGCTTGGGCAGGGGACAGAGCCCCCCCACCCCCCACCCCATCCTTTCTCCAGATGAGCAGCAGGCTTCCTAGCCAATGGACCACAGGTCCCTGATGCTTATACATTTTATTCTGGGGATAAAACATTACAAGCCTTTTTTTTAAATAACTAGTCAAACTTTATAACAATTTATCTGTAACTTAACTATTCATATGCTTCCCTCTGATGAATTCAGTAAATACCATCTTGAAGCCCAAAGACTTCGAGCTCAGCAGCCACAGCCAGAGATTGCTCTGGAGTGCCTGCACACACTGTACAGCCTCTTGGGGAATGCCCCTACGAATCACCCTGGCTCTGAGTCACTGCAGCTCGTCTGGCTGTTGCTTTAGTCATAATTGGTATATCGCTTGCTAGTAAAGCTCTTTAAGTTTTCTTTCCATTTAATGTGGTCTCGTTTTTCATGTTTTGTTTTAAACAGAAAATATATGTGATTGTTAGCTTTTAAAAATATGAACATTTAGGCAAATTTGGATTCTTAATGGAATTTTTTACCATCAGACCCCATGTGGTGGCCTCCAGATTTTCACCTACTGCACCCCTGTGCTCGGCATAAATGCTACTGATTTCTTTGGGTGCCTTGGGTTGGGTTTCAGCCTGGGGCTGAGACTTGGACCTGGGATGAGGTTAGGATCCCAGGCTGTGTTCCCCATCTGGCCTCTGAGCCATGGAGGCCCCAGCCCAGTCCTGTGTGTCCTTCTCTCCTGCAGCGAGTACTACCACTTCCGTCAGGCCTGGGTGCCACTGCGCTGGATGTCCCCCGAGGCAATCCTGGAGGGGGATTTCTCCACCAAGTCAGATGTTTGGGCCTTTGGTGTGCTGATGTGGGAAGTGTTCACCCACGGAGAGATGCCCCACAGTGGGCAGGCAGATGACGAAGTGCTGGCAGGTAGGCGGTTGGTGTTTCTAAGGGACAATTCCAGATGTGCTCCAGGTAGAGAATTTGCTCAGCGTCTTGGGGCCCACTTAGCCTGTCTCACCTCTCAGGGCTGGTGTTAGCAGGTGCACAGATGTGGCTACTCCAGTTGACATACTGATTAATACTTTTATAGTGGTTGGTAAATAGTCCTTGACCCCAGTGCCCAGTCCAGCCGCTCTGATGCCTGCCCGTTGACCCTACTTCAGTCCTCATGCATTGGCTCCCTCCCGTGAACCCTTCCCCCACCAGCCAGAGATTGCTGGGGCCAGGGCCAGGGGAGTCATCACCTTTGATTGCAAGGTACTTCCTTATGGTCCTTGAGTCAGTGCCCACCCACCACTGGCCAGCACCCCTGACCCCCAGTCGCCCTCACATGGCTGCTTATGGGAACTACAGGCTCCATGGGGTTTGGACAGGTGGTTAAATGTTTCAACTAATGCTCCATCCACCATCTTCCCTGCAGACTTGCAGGCTGGGAAGGCTAGACTCCCACAGCCTGAGGGCTGCCCTTCCAAACTCTACCGGCTGATGCAACGCTGCTGGGCCCTCAGTCCCAAGGACCGGCCCTCCTTCAGTGAGATCGCTAACACCTTGGGAGACAACCCCGCAGACAACAAGCCGTGAGGAAGGAGCCCAGGCAGGCTGTGCCTCAGGATGGTGTGGGCAAGGGAGGACTTCTTGAGGGGTACCCACAGCATGATGGGCAAGATCCCTCTCCTCCTTGGCCCCAGGGACCCTGGGACCACAGGCACTATTAAGGTCTGGGCAGGGCCTGGGCTTTCCTCTTCTTCCTCATCCTCAGCCCTTTGGGGAGGCTGATTCAGACCCAGATTGAGTCACTAGAGCCTTGAGCTGGGCAGCATTCTCTGCCACCACTTCCCCCATCAGGGACAGTATGGGTACCTCAGGTAACCCCAGTTTCTGGCCTGGGTCTCCTCCCATTGACCAGGTCCAGTTCTACCACTCACCTGCCAACCTGGCCCAGGGAGGGCTCGGCTGGAGAAGAGCTGGGTCTGAGGGGAGCTCCTTAATATACTCAAGTTCCTGTAGAGTTCTGGTCTACCAGGCCCACCTTGGGTCTGCACCAGGACTACAGAGAATGCGCCAGTGAGTCCTCACCCCATGGACTTGTGCACACTGACCCAGCCCCATGTCTCCTCCCCACCTTCTCTCCTTTCCTCATCCTAAGTGCCTGGCAGATGAAGGAGTTTTCAGGAGCTTTTGACACTATATAATCCGCCCTTTTTGTATGCACCATGGGCGGCTTTTGTATGTACTTGCAGCGTGGGGTGGGGGGCATGGGAGGGAGGGGTGGACCCTGGAAGAGGTGGGGAGGGTGGGCCACCCCTGCCTCACACCTGTATTGTTGTTGTTGTTCGTTTGTTTTTTGTTTTTGTTTTTGTTTTTGTTTTTTTAACACTCGCTGCTCTCAATAAAGAAGCCTTTTTTACAACCTGCTTCTAATGCTCATTCCCTGCCCTAGCCCGTGGATGGCCTCCCTTTATCCCTCATTTACCAGAAGCATCCGTGTCCCATCATGAAGTCTGGTGGGGTTTGGACAGGAATAACGAGTAGACTCTGGTCTTTCTCTGTAGTTCATGGAACAATTGAGAATATGGGCTCGAAGGATGCAAGACACCACTTGTCTGTGTGACCCCGTGTTGCTCTTTGAATGCCAGCTACTTATTCTTTGCTGGTGGGCTTAATCCTCATGCTCAGGTGGGGAGGGTAGAAGGAGGAAAGAGGGGGTATGTTAAAGATTGGAGAAAGCATTAATGATGGATCAGGTCTCTGAATCCCTTTAGGGCCCTAGGAGGGAGAGAGTATGGGTAGAACGGAGCAGAGAGGTGGTGCTTGATGCCTCATTGATGCCATTGTTGCGGGCACTCAACTGGTTTGATTCTTGCCCGTTTGTTAGTTAGAGCTGCTGTTATCAGTCATCAGCTGCCTTATTCCAGTAATTTCAGCCTGATGCTCCATCCAAAAGAAAGTAGTCCATAACTCATTCTTTTTGTTTTTAAGATTTTATTTATTTGACAAGGAGAGAGAACATGAGTGGGGGGAGGGGCAGAGGGATAGAGAGAAGCAGGCTCCCCACTGAGCAGGGAGCCCAACAGAGAGCTTGATCCCAGGATCCCAGGACCTGATCTGAGCCGAAGGCAGATACTTAACCCACTGAGCCACCCAGGCACCACCCATAACTCATTCTTAACTCTGAAATTGCTTGGGTTCCTTCTGTTCCTCACTGTAGTTCTCAGGAATGGAAATGGCAGCTAATATTTATTGGAGACCTGCTTTATACCGATGACTTTGATAAGCACTCAACATGCATTATCTCATTTAATCTCTGCAACTACTCTGTAGCCAGATATTATTGTGCCCATGTCTCAGATTAGGAAACTGAAGGTTGGACAATGATCCCTGGGTGGCTCAGCGGTTTAGCGCCTGCCTTCAGCCCAGGGCGTGATCTTGGAGTCCTGGGATCGAGTCCCACATTGGGCTCCCTTCATGGAGCCTGCTTCTCCCTCTGCCTGTGTCTCTGCCTCTCTCTCTGTCTTTCATGAATAAATAAATAAAATCTTTAAAAAAAAAAAGGAAACTGAAGGTTTAAGTGGTCTGGTAGTTTCGCCAAGGTTGCACAGCTAGTAAGTAAGCCACTCACTTGTTGCTATACAGTGTGTTCTATTCCTCAGATGTATTGGAGGAAAAAAACCCCAAGAACAGTTTTTCTAGAACATTGTTTTTCAAAGTATGTGTTGCAGCCAGCATTTAAAAATGAATGAAAAATAAAAATAAAAATAAAAATAAAAACGAATGTAACAAGGGCACCTGGGTGGCTCTGTTGGTTAAGCATCAGCTTTTGGCTCAGGTCATGATCCCAGGATCCTGAGATCGAGCCCTGTGTCAGGCTCTCTACTCAGCGGGGCGTCTGCTTCTCTCTCTTCCACTGTGCTTGCTTTCTCTCTTTGTCAAGTAAATAAGTAAAATCTTTAAAAACATAAAAAATAAAGAATGAAACAATAGAAATTATCAGAGTACATTGTATACCTTAAGGGTAAAAATTCTTTTACAAAATTTTGTTTGTAAGATTTGATACATGTTTGTGTGTCCTGGCTTATGTCAGCAGTTGGGTTGGTGATGCTGTATAATAAGCCCCAAATCTCAGCTGCTTACAACAATTTATTTTTGTCACTCATGGATCTGCAGATTGGTGAGGTTCAGCTGATCTTGCCTGGACCTGGCTGAGTTAAGCTGGGCTTGGCTCCAGGCTGTAGGTCTGGTTTGGGTCTACTCTGCTGGCTCCAGAGCATTCTCTCCTGCAGTGACAGTGGCATAAGGGGTCAAGCCAGTCACACACACACACACACACACATATATATATATAATCATGAGTCTGTTAATGTTTTATCGGCCAAACAAATCACACGTTGCAACCCAACATCAACACTAGTAGGAGGTACTGTAAAGTCATGTGACAAAAGATACCAGATGTTGGGGCACATGGGTGGTTCAGTTGAGCGTCTGCCTTCAGCTCAGGTCTTGATCCTGGGGTCCTAGAATGGAGCCTCGCATGCGAGGAGCCTATTTCTCCCTCTCCCTCTGCCTGCCGCTCCCACTGTTTGTGCTTTCTCTCTCTCTCTCTCTGTCAAATAAATTTAAAAAATCTTTTTTAAAAAAAGATATTGGATGTCTATTCCACCCACAGAGTGTGAAGAGTTGGGGACAGCAATCTAATTCACCATAAGTTGTGATGTAAAATGATTTCATAACTGTGGGTTGTGCTCGGAAGTATTAGGAAGGTGCTACTCTAGAAGATCAATGGCTAATCCTCCTCTTGTTCCTGGTCTTTCTTAACCAATGGGCCATGGCTACACTGCTGGTCACATGTGCCTTTTCAGACTCTCCTCTTTTGATGTTGGTGATGGTAAGCCATCTCCGCCTTCTCTGACCAGCTTTCTCCAGCTCTGGCTGAGGCTTCCTTCTGCCTGCCTGCCCCAGAGCTAGCTGTTCTGGATTCTGTTCTTGGCTTTGCTCTCTCCGTGTGCTCACCCTCTGGAATCTCCTCTCACCTTGTGTGGCTTTAATCAGTCCTTCAGTGTGGATAGTTCCCAGAGCATTAGCTTCAATTCTAGCTTCTGCCTCAAGCTGCAGACCACACTTCCCATTTCCTCCAGGGCATTTCTCACTGCCTGCTTCCTTGGGCCCTAACTGAAAACTCCCTCAAAATCCTGCTTCTCCAGCCAAATTCTCTTTTTCCATCAATGGTACCGATTTTGGGGTGATAGTCACCCTTACTCCATCCATCATAAGCCCTCCTCCCTGTGTATCCTCTCCCCTATGCAGCCCATCACCAAGATCCATTTATTCTACCTCTATCCTGTTTCTATCTGCTTAATTTTCTTTTTTTTTTTTCTGCTTAATTTTCTTAAAAGACTTTGTTTATTCATGTCAGACACAAAGAGAGAGAGGCAGAGACATAGGCAGAGGGAGAAGCAGGCTCCCTGGGGGAGCCTGATGCAGGACTTGATCCCAAGACCCTGGGATCATGACCTAAGCCAAAGGCAGACACTCACCACTGAATGACCCAGGTGCCCTCTTTGCTTAATTTTAAGAGAAAAAAGTTACAATGATCATGGAAGAAGTCAAATGGTATACACTTGTATAAAGCAAAAAACACACTCCTCTCTCTCCAACTCTACTCTCCAGTGGCAAGCACTACTAGCCTCTGGAGTGTGGCTTTCCAGACTTTTCCTGGGCACACTGACTCAAGACCTCTTTTCCTTTCTATTCTCTCTAATGCTCCCATCACAATTGAGATCTTTTTTTCTACTCCATGAAGCATCCTTGTGTAAAGGTTAATTCCAAACGCAAACACTTTTAGAGAGGTAGTTTTTGGTTTTCTCTTTCTTTCTTGCTCTCTCTCTCCTTTTTTTTTTTTTTTTTGTGTGTGTGTGTGTGTGTGTGTGTGTAATAGCAATTTTTAAAAGCAATTCTTAATTTTGTTCTGGTATTACTTGGGTAATAAAAATCAGGAGAAAGGGATGCCTGGGTGGCTCAGTGGTTGAGCGCCTGCCTTCAGCTCAGGGCATGATCCTGGAGTCCCAGGATTGAGTCCCACATCGGGCTTCCTGCATGGAGCCTGCTTTTCCCTCTGCCTATGTCTCTGCTTCTCCCTCTCCCTCTCCCTCTCTGTGTCTCTCATGAATAAATAAATAAAATCTTTAAAAAAAAAATCAGGAGAAAGAGAGGTCAAGGTGGGAATGGTATGGTATCTGGGGCATCC
This sequence comes from Canis lupus baileyi, assembly GCF_048164855.1. Classification (NCBI taxonomy): domain Eukaryota; kingdom Metazoa; phylum Chordata; class Mammalia; order Carnivora; family Canidae; genus Canis; species Canis lupus. The sequence goes on along the minus strand of NC_132844.1, from coordinate 60,906,636 downwards.
GGCTATGATTCTGATGCTCCTCTGGAGGTCCTTCATGGTCTGGGGTGGACATGAGCTCCCATCTTTCATAGGGGCCACTTTGATATAGGCCTTATCAGAGAAGCACCAAACTCACATTCCAGAGAGGCCAGGCAGGGCACTTATCTGAGCTCAGTGAGCCATGTGGAGACTATAGAACCTGAGAGCAGAAGCCTCTGCTATGGCCACCACTCAGTTCAGCTCCACACTACAGTGCTTTTGTGGGTGCAAGATCTGGAGTTGCTAAAAACTGGAATTTTTTTTTTTTTTAAACTGGAATTTGTTGAGAGAATCCAGATTTTTATGTAAATCTCCTGATTTCAAAAACACTACATGGTTCAAACAAAACACATCTGTGAGCCCCAGTTTTCTTCTTTTTTAAAAGATTTTATTTGAGAGAAAGCGAGAGCAAACAAATAGGGAGAGGAACAGAGGGAGAAGCAGACTCTCTGCTGAGCAGGGACCCCTATGAGGGACCCCATCCCAGGATCCTGGGATCAGATGCTTAACTGACTGAGCCACCCAGGTGCCCTGTGAGCCAGTTTTCAATCTTGGCTTTATTTATATCAACAATATTGGCTTTGGAACATGCAGTAATTCAGTCTGGTGTAGGGCACTAAGGCTGGTGTGCAATGGTCCAGGGATTGGGTGAAATGGAAGCGGTCAGTCTATGTGACAAAGGGTAACTGAGAGCTGTGCTCATTCCACACACCATACCCAGTGCATGCAGCAGTCAGTAGCTGTCCTCTGGGGTGCACTGCTAAGGGTTGTCAACCCTGCACATGTCTAAACTAGTGGTCTCAAAAAAGTCTTTCAAAGGCAGGCAGGAATCAGCCCAGGGCTGTGGTTATGACTACTACTCAAGATAAATCACAGTCCCAAGCACCATTTGGAACCCATGTATGTATTTGACCTGTTCTTCCTCTTAAGCTAACACATTCCATATGTTAAACTACCTGTTATGTAGAGTAAATTAGGAAAAGGAAAAAAAATCTTTGGAACTGTTGGGAAATGGGGAAGAGTAGGGCTCTTAACTCCCGTAGTTAGAGGTTGATGAGCATATATATACACACGTTAGTTCTCACAAATCACTTGAACATACCTTGTTTCACTGTTTATCAAATTCCTTGGACTTTGGCTCACAGTAGGAAATGCAATCGACATTTTTATCTGGTACACACCCACGCTGAACTATATGAAATCGGCAATATGCTACCCTCTTGATCTATAAAATGGCCATTGTATGTAATTCAACCTAAAAATAATGCAAACAAAAGTTTTATGCAAAAATATTTGCCCTTGTATTTTGTAATCTCAATAATTTATTTTTTTAATTTTTTATTTATTATTTATGATAGAGAGAGAGAGAGAGAGGCAGAGACATAGGCAGAGGGAGAAGCAGGCTCCATGCACCGGGAGTCCGACGTGGGATTCGATCCTGGGTTTCCAGGATCGCGCCCTGGGCCAAAGGCAGGCGCTAAACCGCTGCGCCACCCAGGGATCCCTCAATAATTTATTATTTTATTATTATTTTTAAAGATTTTATTTATTTATTCTTGAGAGAGACAGGCAGAGGGAGAAGCAGGCCCCATGCTTGGAGCCTGACGTGGGACTCAATCCTGGGTCTCCAGGATCCCGCCCTGGGCTGAAGGTGGCGCCAAACTGCTGAGCCACTCGGGCTGCCCCGATTTTATTTTTAAAAGATTTTACTTATTTATTCATGAGAGACACACAGAGAGAGGCAGAGACAAGGCAGAGGGAGAAGCAGGCTCCATGCATGGAGCCTGACGTGGGACTCCATCCCAGGACTCCAGGATCACGCCCTGAGCTGAAGGCAGGCGCTAAACCGCTGAGCCACCCAGGGATACCCACACTAATTTATTATTTTAAATGCTCACTGCAGTACACTAAGTTCATTTCATTACCGCCACCACCGAAGGGTCATGACCAACTGCTTAATCTTCACAAAAAAACTTTGAAGGCAGGAATCATCATTCTCTCATCTCCTTAAAGACAGCCCAATGTTTATCCCAGGAGTTATTAACCCTAATAGTTTCTATTAACTATTCACTGACCATTTTATGCTCTAGTCTCCATCTCATTTAATTTGCATTAAGATCCCAACGTGGGGTGGGTACCAACGATGAGGAATATGATGGAATTTGGAGAGGTCCAATACTTGTTTCCAGGCACAGGGCTAGAGAAGAGGCTGATCTCAGATTTGAATTTCTGTAACAGCAAAGCCCAAGCTATGTTCAAGGCTTTGGAGCTGGGACGTCGACCCGCACCCTGAACCTGGGCTTTGTCCCGCTCCTCTTCCAACTAAACTACCTCCTTCCCCACCCCCAATGGGCTATCCATAGAAGGGTGTGTGTGTGTGTGTGTGTGTGCGCGCGCGCGCTGGCTGGCTGGCTGACTGGCTTGCTTACTTGCTGTAACTTTCTGCCTGGCTCTACATTTTCCCAGGCTTTTGCACAGGCGGTGGGGTGGGTTTTATCCTTGGGACCACCTCCTCCCCCAGTCCAGCCCGCAGCTGGAAGTCTTCACTGATCTTCATCTCGTCTCCCTGCCCCCTTCGGGGACCGGGAGGCCGACTGTCTCCTTCGGTCTTTTCCAGATGTCCGTCTGCCAAAGATCCCTCCAGTATAGAGGATGATGAATGAGGACCGGGGAGCCAGCCTGGTGGGAAAGTGTCGTCGCCTTGAAAAGAGAGGGAAAGGGAAAGGAAGTCGGGGGGAGGGGAAGCGACGAGTCTGGACTCCGGGGACCCAAGCCTCCTTTGCTTAGCCAGTAAATTTGTCTCCCTCAGGAAGGCGTGGGGAAGTGCTCCAATCCCTGTACTCCCTTGGAATTGGGGCTGTATTATATCATTTACTGCAACCCGCACAGTCCTCTCAGGTTTTACCCCGGTGTTTGCTTCCAGCCCTTCCAGTGCGGCGTTCCCTGGGCTGCTAGCGTCCCGCTGCAGGACTGCGCCTGGGTCCACTCCCAGGCTTCCTCTCCTCCGGTCCCTCCCAATTCTACCATTCTCGGGTCGGGGGGCGGAGTCGGTAACTCCTCTCCTGTTCCTTTAAGAGGCTTCGGCTCCTCCCCTTTCGGAGTCGCCGTCTGACGCGGAATGACAGCAGCGAGTTCGGTATGTCTATGCAAATAAGCGCTCCCTGTGGGCCAATGGGGAGCGGAGGTGCCGGAACCGCGGACCAATGCGGCGGGGGCGCAGGGGCTCACCATATAAGGAGCGGCCTCGCCATAAAAGGAAACATTGTATCTCTTTATATGGGGGGAAGGGTCGGGGGATCCCTCCGCCGCCAGCGCGTGGTCCCGGCCCCCTCCACCCGCCGTCTCGGCCGCGGCCAGCAGCCCCTGCCCCCCGGGGGACGCTGACGGCCGCCGGGCGCGCCGCCCTAGCAGACGGACAGGGGGCGCTCCGCGCGGCCTGGGGCAACCCGGGCCACAGGGGCAAGAAAGTGAGGGCCCAGGTCGGCCCGGGCGTGCAGGGGCCCCGGGTTCGCAGCAGCGGCGGCGGCAGCGATAGCGGCTCTAGCAGCAGCGGGAGTGCCGGGTTGAGCCGGGAAGCCGATGGCGGCGGCGGCGGCGGCTCCGATTCCTCGCTGACTGCCCGTCCGCCCTCCTGCATTGAGCGCCATGTTACCGAGCCAAGCTGGGGCCGCGGCGGCGCTGGGCCGGGGCTCGGCCCTGGGGGGCAGCCTGAACCGGACCCCGACGGGGCGGCCGGGAGGTGGCGGCGGCGGCGGCGGGACTCGCGGGGCTAACGGGGGCCGGGTTCCCGGGAACGGCGCGGGGCTCGGGCCGGGCCGCCTCGAGCGGGAGGCTGCAGCAGCAGCGACAACCACCCCGGCGCCCACCGCGGGGGCCCTCTACAGCGGCAGCGAGGGCGACTCGGAGTCGGGCGAGGAGGAGGAGCTGGGCGCGGAGCGGCGCGGCCTGAAGCGGAGCCTGAGCGAGATGGAGCTCGTCGGTGGGCCCGAGGCGGCGGCGGCGGCCACCGGAGGCTATGGGCCGGTGAGTGGCGCGGTGAGCGGGGCCAAGCCGGGTAAGAAGACTCGGGGCCGCGTGAAGATCAAGATGGAGTTCATCGACAACAAACTGCGGCGCTACACGACCTTCAGCAAGAGGAAGACGGGCATCATGAAGAAGGTACAGGGCCCGGAGGCTGCCCGGCCACGGGGGACCGGGAGGGTGGGGACACGCCGGGGGAGCCCGGGAGGAAGGCAGAGCCGAGGCGGAGGTGAGAGGCGGCGAGTCCGCAGGAGGTGTGTGGGAGGGGATGGCTGTTACCCCGGGAGGGCGAAAGGGGAGGGGCCGCCGGGGAAATGTGGGGAGAGGGGAGATGCCCGGAACGTCCAGAGAAGAGGGAAAGGCGCCGAGGTGGGAGTGACGGGCGCTAGAGAGGAAGAGGGCCCTTGCGGAGTGAAGGGGTGGAGAGTGGTGATGGGTGGTGGGTGGTGATGAGACGCGGGGGTCCCTAGACCCAGTGCTTTCTGGTGTTCGGGGGTGGGTGCCGGAAAAGCAGGGAGCCTACGGGAAGGTATGGAGGTGAAGAGGCTGGAGCTCTATAACAACAATGAGCCAGCTTGTGTAGGAGGAAGGTGGGCACCACAAGTATTGCTGGCTGGAAGGAGAGGCAGGGCTGATGACCAAATGGGGCTCAGGAGCCCCAGGTAAGGGAGCAGGGTGCAGGAGAACTGATGCTGCTCTGACCAGCAGGCACTGAGTCCCACGATGGCCATGTGTCTTCCTTCACATCCACTGGAAACCGGTGCACTCTGCAGGACAGCCTTCAGGACCATCTGCCTTTGGGACAAGTGGGATTTCCAGCCTTAGGGAGTGTCTGTGCATGGAGTTTTGGGGAAGGCAGGGAGGTTTGCAGAGGTACCTGGGAATTCTTCCTCTTCTAGCCAGCTATCTAGTGAAAAGGGGAGAGAGGAAAGGGAGGGGGAGGGATGGAAGCAGATGAACTGGGAAACAAGAAGCTAGAACCCTGGGGACATTGGCTGGTGTTTATTTTTGTCCCATATAGAAACCAGAGCTGCTTCCAAGGTGGGTTGTGGAACTTTTCTGGGAGTAAGGATGCCATCTGTGGGGCCACCTTTGTAGGTCCCTTCCCTGGGTTCATGGCAGGGTAGTAGCTGCTAACCTAGCTCCCATCTCCCATCACTCCAGACACTGTTGCATCAGGACAAGGAAAGAAAAAAGCTGGTAGCACAGTATGATAGGGCATGAGGACAAAATGGCAACAGGTTAGGACCTGTGCAGTTTCTGGGAAGAAACATGAGGACAGTTTAGCACTAATGTGACCCCTTATCCCTAATGTCTTACGGGACTTCCAGTGATATAGCAACTTCATTCTGTCTGGTTCCTATGACAGTGAAGAGTGGGTGGGTGGGAGCCCTCTCTGTGAGACTCCTGGCACCAAGCTGTATTCAGGAGCAGCTACCTGGGCCCTTCCGTGTCCTCTGAGATTATACATTCTGTCACTAGGGGTCTGTGTTTGCTTGGGGTATCTGCAGGTCAGTGGCTGCTTCTCAAAGGAGTAGCATGGGGTAGTTTCTCTGCTCTCCAACTCTCTTTCAGATATCTTGATAGATACCTCCCCCTGCCCCAGTCACTGGAGAGGAAGGTCTCTGGGTGGGGAGCAGAGGCTTGAGATCACTATGTATTTCCTCTCTTCCCTACTTCCCAAGGAAGGTAGAAAAAGTTTGGCTGATCTACCCATCTCCTTCCCCCTACTCCCCAGGCCTATGAGCTGTCCACGCTGACAGGGACACAGGTGCTGTTGCTGGTGGCCAGTGAAACAGGCCATGTGTATACCTTTGCCACCCGCAAACTGCAGCCCATGATCACCAGTGAGACTGGCAAGGCACTGATTCAGACCTGCCTCAACTCGCCAGACTCTCCACCCCGCTCAGACCCCACCACAGACCAGAGAATGAGTGCCACGGGCTTTGAAGAGACAGACCTCACCTACCAGGTGTCGGAGTCCGACAGCAGTGGGGAGACCAAGGTGTGTTTGGGTCGCCTATCTGAGGGGAAGGAAGGGGAGGGGCTTCACCGGCAGAGAGGGGAGGGGGTACCTCTCTCCCTCACTCAGGTTAGGTGCCCACTAATGTGGAACGGAGCCGGGTTAGTGCCCCTCATCCTAGGGGACAGGTGTCCATCCTCGCCATCCTGACAGGAGGCCGGCCCCCTAGATAAGCGGGCGGCCTCCGTGCCCTTATAAGGCCGGCTCCGGCTCCAGGCCGGCCTCCCGCCTGCAGCCCGCCCGCCTGGCAGGGCCCTTGCATTCCTCCCGCCAGCTGTCTCCCTGCTGGGGGCGGGGGCGTAGCTTAGCCCTGCCCTCGCAGCAGGCTGGGTTGCCAGGGAGTAGGAAGGAAGCACTCGTGGGCCCCAGGGTCCTGGGAACCCAGCACTGTCGGGAGGCGGGCTGGTTGACTGGGCTGGAGACTACCTAACTAGCCAGCCGCCTACCTCTTCAGGATGTCCGGGCCTGGGCACGTTTAGGGAGTGTATTCGCGGCTGCTAGGGATGCCGGCCCTAGTTACGCCTTCCCCTTCCTTTTCCCGGTAAGGAGAGGGGGCGGGGCTTCCTCCGTTGCTTCTCTAGGGAGCTCCACCTTCCGGGTGCCCCTTCACTAACTGGCCAATCGGAAGAAGCGGCACTGTTTGCCTTAGCAACGCCTTCACCAATCAAGGCCTTCGAACTCGGCTGCCTAGCAAACATCCCGCGCTGACCCACCCCCAGGATTTGAACCCCCTCAGTTCTCTGGGCTTGGTTCTCAGCTCGTGGCTTCCTCCTTCCCCTTCTAAGAACAAAGGCTCACCGAGGGAAGAGTCAGTGCTCCAGGTTTTCCCCCTCTTTCCGGCATATCATCTGTAGTTGCAAACTCTTTAAGCAGTAGGGCTCGTTTATTCTCAGGGAATTTTGCTGGAGGAATTAATTCCTTTGGTAGTTTAAATCTTAAGAATTTGACATGAGTGCTTAATTGCCAAACACCCAAGATCTCTCTGAAACCCTAAGTTCCCTGAAAAACTCTCGTCCGTCCGTATCTCAGAAACCTAGCAAGTCAGAGCTAGAAGGATGTTTTTAAAGAGGACATAGTAGCCTAGTCCCCTTCATTTCCCCCCCAGGAAAACTGAGGCTCAGAAAGAGGAAGTGATTTCCCCAGGATCACATAGATGGTCAGTACCAGAGCTGGGAATAGACCCCTGTGTCCTGATTCCGCAGCCAATGTGATTTTCATAGCCCATTGGGACACAGAATTCAGGAAATTATGATGATGACATCATCATCATCATAAGAGCAGCAAATACATATTACTTTTTTTTAGGTGTCAGGCACTTTATTTATATTCACCTATTTATCTTAAAAACACCTATGCGGTAAGTCTTCTTTTATGGACAGAAAATTGAAGCTCTGCAGCTCAGTAACTTGCCCGGGGTCAGACAGCAGGTAAATGGCAGAGCTGGGGTTTGAACCCAAGCACACTGGTTCCAGTCTGGGCTGTCAGTCACACAAAGCTGCAGGGGCAGAGTCTGGTAGAGGCTCACTGCTGTGTCTTTACTCTGGGTGTAGGACACACTGAAACAGGCGTTCACGGTCACCAACCTGCCGGGTACCACCTCCACCATCCAAACAGCACCCAGCACCTCTACCACCATGCAAGTCAGCAGCGGCCCCTCCTTCCCCATCACGAACTACCTGGCACCAGTGTCTGCTAGCGTCAGCCCCAGCGCTGTCAGCAGTGCCAACGGGACTGTGCTGAAGAGTACAGGCAGTGGCCCTGTCTCCTCTGGGGGCCTCATGCAGCTGCCTACCAGCTTTACCCTCATGCCTGGTGAGTCACAAGGGGCAGAATGAGCATGCCAAGAGTGGGTTTAGGGCTGGCACAAGGGGAACCTCTTTCCTTGCTCAGAAGGAGGGTGGACAGGGGCCAGCCAGAACCTGAGAGAAGCCACTTGGGTCCCACTGGGAGGCATGCCCTTCCCCACTGGGACCCCTACTGTCCTTGTCAATAAGTTTCAACCATACCCTCTGGCCTTGTCTAGCCAGCCTAGCCCTGTGTCCCCCTGCCACAGGGACAGTAGACATTCTCCCACTTCCCTACCTTGATTGGAGGACAGGTCATGTTCTTGATGGTTCGGTGCCGGCTCCTATATCAACCAAGGAGGCAGAGGCAAGGCCTAGGGGTGGAAGGAGGTGGGAGGGGCCAGTGCAGAGTGCAGAAACCCAAGAAGACAAGATTCAGGACATGAAAAGCCTCTTTAGCCCCCAGGAAACTATGGGAGTTAGGGAGCAGCATGCCAGACCTTGGGCCTGGGGTGTTTGTGGGTGCCAATGGTGGCCGGGTGGGACAGCATGAGTAAGTCTCTGTGTCTTATAGGAGGGGCAGTGGCCCAGCAGGTCCCAGTGCAGGCCATTCAGGTGCACCAGGCCCCACAGCAAGCGTCTCCCTCTCGCGACAGCAGCACAGACCTCACGCAGACCTCCTCCAGCGGGACAGGTATAGCTTGAAGCTCTCTTCTCCCTGCCCTTCGTCCTTCATGAGGCCTAGGAGCAGGTGCCCAGCAATACCCCTCCCATAACTAAGGTCAGAGAATTTCTTAATGTGGAGATGGAGGCTTTTGGCTTAACCTTTATCTTAATCCTTATGGGAAAGTCAAGTGAGGATGGCTGGGTTTGGGATCCTGCCCTGCAGTAGGGCTTTGGATTTCAGGAAGAAATTAGGGACCATCGGAGCCACCCTTCTTCTCATTCAGATAAAAAGCTGGAGGCCCAGAAAGGAGAAGTTACTTCCCAAGGACACATGTTTGCTTAATTATCAGGAAAGATTTATAGAGCATTTGTCTCCTTGTGGGAGGGTATTCTAGGTTTTGAGTAGCTATAATTCTGCTCAGTGTCTCTAGTCATTTCAGAAATGATGAAACACTTTCAAAATTAAATTATTTTTAAGTTCTTGTTATTGATAACCTTGTTACACAAGATATGGTCTATGGACAGAGAAGTAGCATCACCTGGGAGCTTGATAGAAACGTAGACTCATAAGCTTTATCCCCAAACCTACTGAATCAGAATCTGCATTTTAATAAGATCCCAGGTGATCTTATGCATATTAACCTTTGATGTTGAAAAGATGAATTTGTTAGCCACACGTTTAGGAAGAGGGAGAAAAAAGAAAAAAGGAAGAGAGAGGAGTGGTGAGAAATAAAAAATGGGATAATGGAACCTCCTCAAAGGGGAGTATCTGAGTTTCCTTGGAGTGGGTCAGTCATTGCAATTCTTGTTTCTCCCAGGACCTTATGGTCTTGGAACGAAGAATTGGAGAGATAGACAGTTGAATAGTACAGTGTGATAGGATACAATTAAAGGTTGGTGCTCAAACAGAAGGTTGGTATTTAAACAAAAATAAGGCTTTTCTTAGCCGATGACAGGGATCAGAGGAACAAGTCTTATCAAGCTTCTGACCTGGGCAATGGCAGGAGGACTCCGGAGCCCTGGAGCTCCTGGAGGTGGGATGGGGGGAGATCAGTAGGGACAGGTGTCAACCTCCCTAATGTGTGTCTGTGTTTGCCAGTGACATTGCCTGCCACCATCATGACGTCATCTGTGCCCACAACTGTGGGTGGCCACATGATGTACCCTAGTCCCCATGCGGTGATGTATGCACCCACCTCGGGCTTGGCTGACGGCAGCCTCACCGTGCTCAATGCCTTCCCCCAGGCGCCGTCCACCATGCAGGTGTCCCACAGCCAGGTCCAGGAGCAAGGTGAGTGGTGGGCTGGGGCTAAGGGGGACCATGTCCTCCTCCCTCACATACCCACATATCCAAATGGCCCCCCACATACACACATAGATATACACACTCATATACCCATACCCAAACAAGGATGCCCACACATAAAACTACACACACACACACACACACACACGGATGCTTGCACACACATTCCCACACCCATTGCTGTCCACTAGGATACTCATGCATTCCATTCCAACTAGTATCTGGAAGTTTCTCTTGAGCAAGCAGTTTGAGTATCTCCTGTGGTTTCCCAATGCAGGTGGTGTTCCCCAGGTGTTCCTGACAGCACCATCTGGGACAGTGCAGATCCCTGTTTCTGCAGTTCAGCTTCACCAGGTAGGTGTGGGGGCACCCTTCACCTCACCTCAGCCAACCCAGCCATTTCCTTCTCTTGACTTTGGGGATTTCATTTACCCATTGGTCTAAGCCAAGATTCCCTAAGCCAGGAGGCCCATCTGTTTTCCCAGTCAGGCTCGTGGTGGACAGGCAGGCCAGCAGGGGGAAGCTTGAGCTGGCTGGTCAGTTCCTGCCCTCCTTTTCCTTACACACCCCCTTCCCTCCAGATGGCTGTGATAGGGCAGCAGGCTGGGAGCAGCAGCAACCTCACCGAGTTACAGGTGGTGAACCTGGACGCCGCCCACAGCACCAAGAGTGACTGATCCGCCCTGCCACCCTGGACAGATGGCCCAAGGGATGGCACCACTTATTTATTGTTGCCTTTTCACGTTTTCTTTACACACACGTTGACGGGCCGCAGGAGGGAGGCAGGGAGGAGGAGTGGGCAGCCACAGGACTGAGCCCTCTCACTCCAGCCAAAGAAATGGGCCAGCCTGCCCTCCACCCCATCCTCCCTCCCCCTCCCCTCCTTCTGGCTCCACCTCCCATTTTCTGTTGATGGTGGGGCTGTCCTCCCTCCTCAGACTCCCCTAGCCAGCTTGGCTCCATGTTTGCCATGAGTATTAGCTTATCCAATGGGACCGTGCCCCACCTTCCCACACACAGGCCTCTGTGGGACTAGGCACCGTGTTCCCCCGAGGAAGCAGTGGGGGTCCTCTCCCAGCCTCCTTGCTGACCTGCTGTCAGCACCGTGTCTGTCACAGGCTGGGTGACAAGAGCCCTATCCGTGCCCCTCAGGGAGCCACCTGGGGAGATGGGGCTTCTTCCCTCACACGATGCCCTATTGTCCCTGTAGCTCCTGAGAGCTGGGCCTGTGCACAGAGCAGGTTCCTGGGGCCACCTGCCCTGCCCTGCCGGTCCCCTTGGGACTCCAGGAACTCCTGGGTCGGAGGGAACTGCCAGTGTTCCCTCTCACCCTGTCTTCCCCCTCTCCCCCCAGCTGCTTTACTTAAAAGTTGATTTTGAACTTTTTATTTGAGGAGACGAAGTGAAAACAAATCTATAAATATATATTTTTAAAATATTTAAACTTTTTTTTATGGCGTGTTTCTCGTCCCCCTCCCTGCCCAAGCTCCCCTTCCCTGGGGAGCCCTGGGGCTCCCCGGAACTGACTGGGCCTCTGGGGACGGAACCACCCCATGAGCTCGGGGCCCCGCCAGTGTGTAGGGGAGATTCTGGGACTGCCCGGTCCTGGGTTGTTGCCAGGAGAAAACCGGGGGAGGGGCCCTCAGGCCATGCCCCAACGGGGTGGGCAGGGTGACCTGCAGCCCTGGGTCTCTTTTTGCCCTCTAGGGCTGTCGCAAGGGAGAGGGAAGAGGGAGACCAAATGTGGGGGTGGGGGTGGGAGGGTGTCAGGTAGAGGCAACTGACTTCATTTGTGCCACATGCATGGGCATTGCAGCCTTGTGCTCCCCCAGGCCTGCAGCCGCCTGGGGCCCAAGTTGCAGTGAGCAGGGTGGGGTCTGGGAGGGGTTGAGAGGCAGGAATGGGGGTCAGAAGAAACGGGAGCAGCTCTTGGGCTGAATATAAAGATAGGGGAGCCAGAAATGGGCAGCTCTCCCAGGGAGTGAGCAGCTACTGTAACTTTTTTAAATTAAGACAAAAAGCCTTGAAGAAAATGACTTTATTTTTCTAAGTGTAACCTCAGTATTTATGTAATTTGTACAGGGGCCGTGCCCTACCCCACTCTGCCCCCTTTGGGGTAGACCTTGAGGATGGGCCAGCATAGGGGGAGGGTCTTTTACCCCGTGTCAGAGCCTACCTTCACCCCCTTTATCCAGAAAGGGAGCTTTTTCAGAACAGGGCAGCAGTTGGGGTAGAGTTTTATTAACCCCTGTGACTGCCTTCAGGAGGAACAATCCTGCTTCTGTGATTAGGTGAAGGGGTGGGGGAAGTTTGTGCGCACAGCCTAGTTATCAAGGGGATGATTTGCCGATGTGTCTGAGAACCCCCATAACCTCTAACCCCCATTGCTGTCTTGCCCCGATTTGGGGTGCCGAGATGGAAGTCACCGTTCTGGGCTTTCTCCTGGAGATAGCTGGGGGTTATGGGTGGCTTACAAGGCTGGGGCATGGCAAATCAGGGGCCAGAGAGTGGGGAGCTTGGGACTCAGGTCTGTAACTGCCCAGCCCCCTTTCTCTGCTCTTGTTTCACTCCACCATCACTCACTCACTCTCCACTCCCCCACCCAGGGGAGGAGACTGATGAATTCCTCCTCTCTTTCCCACAAAAGACAGACCCAGTGAGTGAATCAGGCAAAGTGCTTATAATGTGTGTTGTGTGAGCGTGGCCTTGGGAGAACATGTGTGCGTCAGGGATGAGGTGGCATTTATATGTGCAGCAACCCTTGGTATTTCCCTTTCTTGGTGGCTCTGGAGTGTGTGTGTGCGTGTGTGTGTGCGCGCGTGCGTGTGCCTGAGTGTGTGTGTGTGAATGGAGTATGTCAGTGGTTTCTACTTCCCCTGGGATGCTGACCCAGGAATAGTGGACATGGTCACAGTCCTATGTACAGAGCTTTCTTTTGTATTAAAAAAAAATACTCTTTCAATAAATGTATCATTTTTGTGCACAGACTGTGGAGTCTTTGCCTCCGTTTTTCCGCATAGAGAGGGAGGGAGGGAGGGAGGGAGGGAGGGAAGTATGAACGCGAACCAACCTCCAGCCGCTGCTCTGAGAAGCAAACCTGGCCGCCTGATGAGAACAATGGCAAGGCCAAGGGGCACTCTGGGCTGTGGAACTCTGCAACTTAATTGAAGGAACATTTCTGGGAGCTGGGGCCTTTGTCTTTGCGCAGGACTTTGTTAGCTTTCTAGGCCAACACAGAGAGGAGCAATTTTAATCAATAGGAAAAGTGATTCCACCAATCCAAAGCACGGCTGTAGGGTTTGGGAAACTCATGGCCACGTGACCCGGTGAGAACTCAGGACAGCTTCGGGGTTGGAAGTGTAGGTTTCAGGGGGACCGGGCAGGCCGACCCAGGAAACGCGAGCGGGCCTTCCAGGTGATGGAGGGAAAGGGCTGCGTACTTCTGCGGCAAGGAGCGACGTGACCGTGAGCGCGGGCTCCGCCTGCCGCGCGCCCCGCGCGCAGCGCCGCGGCCACTGCGCATGCTCCACCCGCGCGCCCTTCCGCCTCGCTCGGCTGTGGGCCGCGGGGGCCCCCGTAGGAGCCGGGCCGCGCCCGCCCGTGCCGTGTGACCCGGAAGGGAGCTGCTGAGGAGGCGGGGCCAGGACGGCGGGACCGGCCGCTGGCTCCCAGCGAGGGAGCCGGGCAGTGGGAGGTGAGAGGAGAGTCCTGCGGCTACCCGCTCCCTGCCGCGTCCCCTACCCGCTCCCTGACCCGCTCTCCGTGGGGCTGACGACGGGAGCCACGGCTTGCCCTCCGAGATTCGCCCGGTCCTGTCAGCCTCCTCGGACCGCGCCCCCCCATCTTCACCCCGCCCCCCAAAGCCGTTCCGCTGCCCTGGTGGCCTCCTCCCGCACCCCTCCTCCGCCAGACCCCTGATGGTCGGCAAGCTTGGGCCTGACCTTGCTACCTCCGTCCACCTGCTGTCTCATCCCCGGGTCCCGACCTCACCTCCACACCTCAATTTACTGCTCTGGTTCTAGGCCCTTAGTAGTTCCCCCCTCCCCCCAACCCCATTTCGGCCTGTTCGTTGTTTTACTTCACCCTGCTCATCCGTTGCCCATCGCCGCATCCCTGATTACCTTCCAGTCTCTCCCCTTCCCATACTACCCGGACCCCGGTCCCCGTCGAGGTCCACATCCCATGTTTCCTGTCTTCTTCAAGCCTTTCGTCTGTCATCTCTCATCTGCCCCCATTCCTATTCTCACCACTCCCCGTTGTCCCTATACTGCTTCATATCCTACGTACCTTTTCCTGATCATCAGCATAGCCGTCTTCCTGCTCATTTATCATCTCCTGGCTCAATAACTCAGTTTATCTGAGGACTGCTCCTCCCTTCTCCAGCTAAGAATAACATTAGATTGTGTTTACTGAGCTCTCACTATGTACTGGTGGCTGTTCTAGGCGGTTTACATACATGGTCTTATTCAATTTTTACAACTTCATGAGGTGATTTTGAATACTATCACCATGTTGCAGAGGAGGGAGCTTAGGTTCAGGGATGAAGTAACTTGTACGAAAATACCCACAGAGTAAGTGAAAGAGCCAGAATTCAGGGTCACACCTGAGTCTTATCTGTGCTATATTTCTTCTCTCACATTTTCACCATCTCCTGATCTCGTTTCCTACCCTTCAGTTCCATGATTACCACCTCCATATGTATCCCTCTGACTTAGACCCTCACTGTGCATACAACTTACATGCCAGGCGGTACTTGGTCACTTTTCCTAGAATCTCACCTGGCCCCCTCAGCGCCTCTCCTGCTCACCCTGCTCACAATACCCTGATACGCTTTCCCCATCCAGCCATCCGGATGTGGAGGCCCACCGCCCAACCTCCTTTCGTCTCTATTCTATCTGTCATGGCCCACTCCTTTATATTCACATTCCAGCTTTACACTGTCATTTTTACGCCCTGTCCTGCCTTCCCTCCACCCTGACTTTCCCCATTTGTTCTGGCCCCACTGTCTCCCATGCTGCCGTCCAGCCTGCTCATCCCTGTTATCCTTCTAAGTCTTGATCTGTATCCCTCAGTTGTCTTGCTCTTCTGCCCAGACTGTCCTGCTTAGCTGTCACCTCTTTTGAGACCTTTTTGTTCTTACCCTCTTCCGTCACCTCTTCCATTTCTTAAAGCCCTTCGTTTCATCCGCTTGCCATTTCCGCTGCATTCTCCTTCCTTACAAATCCCAAAGTATGTTCATGTTATATATTCTGTCCCATTCTTGGCTTTTTCTATTTGGTCCGTAAATTCCACTGTGCAGCCTACCAGTCACCCTGCACCGGATCTGTGTCTCAAGGTTCCATCCCCTCCATGTAGTCTTTTTCTTAGCCCTCATTGCCTTTACCTTTCTCCTTGTGTGTCCCAGGTCAGGATGGTTGGGGAACGGCGTGCCGGGGACCTCATGGTGCCCTTGGGGCCCCGGCTGCAGGCATATCCTGAAGAGCTTATTCGACAGCGGCCTGGGCATGATGGGCATCCTGAATACCTGATCCGATGGAGTGTTCTGAAGTGTGGGGAAGTGGGGAGAGTGGGTGTGGGAGAGGGCAAGACAGAGCACATCCTCATGTGGCTGTCAGCCCCCGAAGTCTATGCCAACTGCCCCATGCTGTTAGGTGAGCGGGCACTATCTAAGGGACCTCAGCACGAACCAGCTGGGGGTTCAGGAAGCTTCCCCCGAGATCCAGGAGGTCTGGATGACACAGCAATGGGAGAGATGGAGGCTGATGTGCGGGCGCTGGTGCGCAGGGCTGCCAGGCAGCTGGCAGAAGGTGGGACCTCCAGCCTCACAGCTGCTGTACTCCACACCATCCATGTGCTCAGCGCCTATGCCAGCATCGGGCCCCTCACTGGGGTCTTCAGGGAGACAGGAGCTCTGGACCTGCTCATGCACATGTTATGCAACCCTGAGCCTCAGATCCGTCGGAGTGCCGGCAAGATGCTACAGGCTCTGGCAGCCCACGATGCTGGTAAGAGACAGCCAGGGGAAGAAGGAAAACACTGGAGAGAAGGGGGCCATAAAGAGTAAGGACAAAAAGAGCAGGGATTTCCCAGCTTGGAAAGAACACCTAGTATTTGGTGGATACCAATTCAGTGCAAGAAAAAAAAAGAATATAGAATAATAAACTGTTACAGGTATGTGAATAGAATGAAATAATAGCACTCAGTTTATCTGTCCATTCTCAGTACAGTGGCAGAGAAGAGACTAGGATAGGTTTGTATTTTTAAATGGTGGGTTGAGATTTATTCGTTGATTATGAAATCAGTTTGGTGGGTTACAACCAACATTTTTTTAAATGTAAAATAACTAGCAGGTAACACTTGGTAGGGTAAGTTTTGTAGCATTCAACATATGTTTCAGTTGTATGTGTGTATGTTTGTATCTGGTTACCATGTAAAATGTATACCTTCTTGTGAGTCTCAGTCACAAAGAAGTTTGAAAGCCTCTAGGGTAGGGGATAGATGGTCTAGAATAGGCAGGGTAAAGTATTGAGATTGAGGAGAAGATACAGATTGGGTGTGGATTACAGGGAGTCGGGCTCACGTCCTTCTGTCACTGAGCCAGCAAGATGGCATCGAGCAGCACATGGATTTTGACAGCCGCTATACTTTGCTGGAGCTGTTTGCAGAGACCACATCCTCTGAGGAACACTGCATGGCCTTTGAGGGCATTCATCTGCCGCAGGTACTCTGGCAGCTGTGGGGGAAATGCCATATACAAGGCCAAGGACATCACTACTGAAAATGTGGTTCAGGATTGTGCATTAACACCAGAGCTACTTGGGGAGCTTGTTAAAATGAAGATTCATGCCTGCTGCCCCACTTAGAATTTCTGAGATTAGAACCCAGGAATCTTTCTTTTAAGACACTCCTTGGGATCCCTGGGTGGCGCAGCGGTTTGGCGCGCCTGCCTTTGGCCCGGGGCGTGATCCTGGAGACCCGGGATTGAATCCCACATTGGGCTCCCGGTGCATGGAGCCTGCTTCTCCCTCTGCCTATGTCTCTGCCTCTCTCTCTCTCTCTCTGTGACTATCATAAATAAATAAATTAAAAAAAAAAAGACACTCCTTGTGTGTTATATAAGTCACAGTTTGAGACCTACTCAAAGTGTGGGGATAGGCGTTTATGTTTTTCTGTAGAGGATGATATTATGGGGAAAGGAGAGAGGATGAAACTAGCAGAAGATAAACCTACACCACAGACTATGTCTTACAGATCCCAGGAAAGCTGCTCTTTTCCCTGGTGAAACGCTACCTATGTGTCACTTCCCTGCTGGATCAGCTGAATAACAGTCCAGAGCCAGGGGCTGGAGACCGAGGCTCCCTGTCCCCGAGGGAGTTTAGCTGGGAGAAAAGCCGGGGGCAGCGAGAGCTGGAGTTCAGTATGGCTGTGGGCAACCTCATCTCAGAGCTGGTGCGGAGCATGGGCTGGGCCCGGAACCTCGGCGAACAAGGCACGTCGCCACCACGGCCAACCCGGTCCATCTTTCAGCCCTGCATTTCAGGCCCTAGCCTTTTGCTCCCCACTATGGTTGCCACCCCCAGAAGGCAAGAGCGGGCCTTCCGCCAACGCTCTGAATTCTCCAGTCGCTGTGGCTATGGTGAGTACGTGCGAGAGACGCTGCAGGCTGGGATGCGAGTGCGCATGCTGGATGACTACGAGGAGGTCAGCGCTGGGGATGAGGGCGAGTTCCGTCAGAGCAACAACGGCGTGCCCCCCGTGCAGGTGAGCCAGGGCACGTGTGAGATGCTGTCGGGGCTCTAGCTGGGGGAGCATAACTGGGGCTTCCATGCCAGGGGCTCTGGTAGGCCACCCATGGAAAAAAAGACCCGTGGGGATTGGAATGGTGAAAGGGGGTCAGCAGTTGAGAAGGGCTTGGGAAAATTGGGAAGGCTGAGAAAATTGGATGGGCTGTGAGGCCAAGCAGAGACTCACGTCCAGGAAGCAGAGCTGATACATGGAGACACTCTGCACCCCCACCCATTTAGTTGGCTAGGAGGAAGTGTCAGAGCAGAGACCATCAGGGTTAGGAGGAGATGAGTGGCAAGGCCAACCCCATAGGGAAAGGTAGCCTTTTGCTATACAGAGGCTTTCCCCAACTTAGCCGGGTGTGCATCTGAGGGCTATGGGGCCCAGCTCCAGGCCCAGCCTTGTCCTCTCAAGCCACACCACCCAGGGCTCAGAACCCTATTCTCATTTTCTTCCTCCCTCCACACT
Organism: Canis lupus baileyi; assembly: GCF_048164855.1. NCBI lineage: Eukaryota > Metazoa > Chordata > Mammalia > Carnivora > Canidae > Canis > Canis lupus. Next base: position 60,888,566 of record NC_132844.1, on the reverse strand, counting down.
AGGTCTTCTGGCAGTCAACGGGCCGCACCTACTGGGTACACTGGCACATGCTGGAGATCCTGGGCCCAGAGGAAGCTGCTGAGGATGCGGCTTCAGTGGCTGTGGAGAAGGGGGCAGGGGCTCCCCTGCTGGACACAGGTGAGCCTTGAAGGGCACATGGACACAGCATGTCTCTGAACAGAGGAGTAGGCCTGGGGCAAAGCCACTCCTGATCAAGAGCTGCCCTAGAGATTCAGAAATGCACTCTGTTCCTGTGAAATGATAACACCGCTGTTCCTGTGTCCTCAGCCCTTCCCTCCTGGGACTGGAAACCTGTGGATGGGCTCTACTCTTTGCCGTACCTCCAGCCCGAACCTCAGAAGAATGAGCAGTTGGGATACCTGACCCAGGCTGAGTGGTGGGAGTTGCTCTTTTTCATCAAGAAGCTGGACATATGTGAGCAGCAGCCAATTTTCCAGAATCTTCGAGAGAACCTAGATGAGGTATCATAGGCCTGAGATATTTGGGTTTATAGTGGGTTTGGAGGCAGGATTCTCTAAAGGAGTTCAAGATAAGGAGGTGCTTAGGGGGAGGCTGGAGCTAGAAGTTAGAGAGTATGAGGGGGCCTGCTCGGAAAGGAGATAAATGCTGTGAGGTCTGGTATGTAGAAGTTTGCAAGGCATGGCAGGAGGCAGCAACCCTCCCTATTTTTGTCCCCAGGACCTTCAAGTCTACTTGTCCCTGAAATGCATACCCTTTTCTGTTGACAGACCCTGGGTGACAAGGCCCTGGGTGATCTCTCCGTGCCCATAGAGATGGCTGAGGGTCTGCTGCAGGTGCTCAGCAGTCGGTTTGAGGGTAGCACCCTCAGTGACCTGCTCAACTCCCAAATCTACACCAAGTATGGGCTGCTGCCTGATGAACTAAGCATCTCATCTTCTTCACGAAGTCACTCCTGTACTCCAGATCCAGAGGAGCAGTCCAAATCAGAGGCCAACTTCTCAGAAGAAGAGACTGAGTCTCCCAAAGCAAAAGCTGAGCCCCTGAAGGCAGATGCAGAACCTGCCAAGGGAAAAATTGAGCCCCCCATGGCACAGAGTGATTCACAGCTATTTAACCAGCTTCTGGTGACTGAGGGAATGGCTCTCCCCCCTGAGATGAAGGAGGCGGCCAGTGGTGAGTCACGTGCTGGGAGGAGAGGGCAAAGAAGTTGGAACAAGTCCTGGCCAGTCCCCACAGAAGTAGTTAGGGTAGAGCAGAGCTGTGGACTAAGGTTGCTGTTGCATGGGAAAATACTCTGGAAGCATGCATCCATCTTCCTTCCTTTGACCTTGGGTGTATCCAACCAATCACTGCTCCCTTCAGTATCCCAGGAAAAGGAGGGTCTGTTTTCCAGAATATCTTCATCTTCAGTGTTTGGCTATTAGATCCCTCACACAGAATTAGAAAAGCTCGGAATGCAAACTTCAGTAATGAATAATGTATTAAAATATCAGTTGGATAACTGGGCTTGACCTTTAAAGACTTCCGAGTTGGAGGAGCCTCAATTTTTCCTAAGCCATTACCTTTCCCTCACCAATTTCAGAAATGGCTAGAGGCTTGCGGGGCCCTGGTCCACGCAGCTCCCTGGATCAGCATGTGGCAGCAGTTGTGGCCACCGTGCAGATATCCAGCTTGGACACAAATGTGCAGCTTTTGGGGCTCTATGCCCTCTCTCAGGCTGTGGAAGAAGTCACTGAACGGGACCACCCTCTGGTCCGTCCTGACAGATCCCTGAGGTTAGTTAGCATGGTGGGAAGGGAAAGGGGTTTGGGCTTAAGCTGCCATTGGGGGAGGATGGTGGGAAGGAGGGAAGGAACTATAGCAGGAAGTTGAAAGGCTGGGGGTGAAAGAAAGGTCAACCTGAGGAGCAACCAAGCAGGATAATGGACTATTCTAATATACTCGGAGGACTTACTCTGTGCCAGGCTCTGTGCTTCAGGTTCTACACACATTCTTCTCTCTGTCTTCCTTCCTGAGGAAGAGTTGATGCTATGCTTATGCCATTGTTTGGGTGAGGAAACTGAACTTTAGAAAATTTAACTCATGGAGTTTGACAGCAGAGCCAGGATTCAAACCGAGCTCCTTTTGGCTCTACAGCTTGAGTTCTGACCCTGCTCCATGAGTTCTTTTATTTTCTTTTTCCTTCCTTCATTTGTTCCTTCCTTCCCTTCCTTCCTTCCTTTTTAAAGTTTTATTTATTTAAATATCTCTACACCGAACGTGGGGCTTGAACTCACGACCCCGAGATCAAGAGTCACATGCTCTTCCAACTGAGCCAGCTGGTACCTCTGAATTATTTTACTTTTTCTCCCTTCCTATTTTCTATTTTCAAAGATTTTTAAAACTGCTTCTTAATTTTACAAATAATACACAAATGCACTCCATTTTAAAAGATCTGAAGAATGTAAAAGAACATAGTACAGAATCCCTTTTTTTGCCTGTTGCCAGTCTGCTGTGGATTTTTCAGACCTTCCGTAGATGTACATTTGTTAGTGTGTTTGGAAATGGAATATCTTCTGAGTTTGTGTTTACATCTGTGTAATCACGCTACATGTTTCTACAATTTTCCCCCCACACTCAGTATGTCTGAGAGGGCTCTCCACGCCCATCCACATAGAGCTGCCTCATTACTTTCACCACTGCGTAGGACTCTGCAATAGGATTATCTCCAAGTTCAAGTACAGTGTTCTATTGGATCTGTTTTCCTCACGTCTGCCAACACTGGATATTACCATTTTTAAAAAAAATCTATCAGATTGGCAGAATTTTAAATGATTGATATCTTTGTTTTAATTTCTTTTCTAGTGAAGCATATTTGCATGCATTTGTTGTGTTTCTTCTTGTACAAATAATCTGTTCTTATCCTTTGCCCATTTTCCTACTGTGTCTTTGTTTTTTTTCTTACTGATTTGTAGGCAATCTGGATATTAATCTGTTGCTAGTGTTTCATATATTTTGCTTTTTTTTTTTCAAAATCGTATTAACTTTTCTGAACATAAAATAATATATGCGTCCTGTAAAAAAAGTTAGAAAATTATGAAGATAAAAATTATCTGAAAAACCTTTGGAGAAAGAGTCACTGTTCACATTTTGGTAAACTTTCTTACTTATATTTCTATATCCATTCATATATATGGCTCATGTGGTATTAACTTGTTTATAATAAATCCTGGCTACAGAAGGGGATTTATATTTGAGGCACATTTGATTCATGTTGTTGTCATCATAAAGCTCATGAGAAAAGACAGACAGAATTTTCCCAGGCTACCTCCTCAATATGTATCTCTCACTATGGAGAAAGATAATTTCACTGTTTTCCTTCTTGTGATGTTCAGGGTGATCTAGGCGACTCTGGAGCACTTCTTTCTTCTCTTCAGATCAGCAGTTCATAGGACTCTTTCCCTTCCTCACAATTGCTTATCTCTTAACTTTATGGACAGTGTCTTTCACTCTGCTAAAGTTTTAGAATTTTAAATTAGAATATTTTAAAACTTTTTTAAAAAAAGATTTTATTTATTTATTTACTCATGAGAGACACAGAGAGAGAGGCAGAGACACAGGCAGAGGGAGAAGCAGGCTCCATGCAGGGAGCCCGATGTGGGACTCGATCCCAGGACTCCAGGGTCACACCCTGGGCCAAAGGCAGGAGCTAAACCACTGAGCCACCCAGGCGTCCCTATTTTAAAACTTTTAATGGCTTCTAGGTTTTGGGTGGCTCTGTCCTTTTCCAAGATTATAAAAAAATTTCCCTGTATTTTGTAAATATTTTAAAATCTGTTTGCAGTTTCCTTATGCTGATGGGCCTGAGGCATTGCTGCAGCTGTAACTGTTTCTGCTGTCTCCACCTCACGGGTCGCATGGCCCTTGCTGTTCTTACTGGCTGGGATGTTACCCTTATCTAGCGATCTGTATCTACCCTGTGTCTTTAGTAGAGTTTTAATTTTCTCGAGTTTATATTTTGATAGCTAGCATACGAGTCTACCCTTGTTTCTTTTTTTTTTTTCTACCCTTGTTTCTTTCTAAACATTTCTTAGCCATTCTTGCGTGTTTTCTCATCCTCTGACTGAAGCTGCCTGTCCTGTGTTTTGTAAAAAAGACCTTTTAGGCATTGTGATAAGAATTACAAATAGACTTATTTGAAAGGGTGAGCCAGAGTCTGTGACCGTTTTTGCCCTACGGTCTCCTTGGTACAGTGAGGAGCCAGAGGCAGTTAGCTGGCAAAGGAAAGGGGATGAGGGGTGAGCCTAAGGTGAGGAGTGCAGGTTGGGGAGCGTGGGGTGATCTTGGTGGAAGGGGTTGGGCAGGGAGTCAGGTGTGACTTTGGGGATGGGAAACGGCCATGTCTCTTCTCTCTAAGAGAGAAGCTAGTGAAGACACTGGTGGAGCTGCTGACCAACCAGGTGGGAGAGAAGATGCTGGTGGTACTGGCTCTGCGCCTCCTCTACCTGCTGATGACCAAGCACGAGTGGCGCCCACTCTTTGCCAGAGAGGGTGGCATCTACGCCGTACTGGTTTGCATGCAAGAATATAAAACCTCCGTCTTGGTGCAGCAGGCGGGGCTGGCGGTGAGTGGACTGGGCCTGGCGGGAGAGGACGATGGGCAAGAGGGCAGGCTGGGCACTGCTGACCTTGGGGAGGTGCTGTGGTGACTTAGACCAGGGAGGAGGCTTGGGATGGAAAGATACAGGTGGGTTAAGGGTGTCAGCTGGACAGTCTTGGAGATTGAGTGCGTGTTTGGACAAAGGGACTAGGATATTTTTAAGAACGACTCCCAGATTTAAAATGGAGCAACAGAGGGGATGCATAGGCCATTTACTTAGTGGGGGAATGTAGCGGGAGGAAAGCTATGGGGAGAAGATCTGGAGTTGTGCTTTTAGTTTTGTCGAATTTCCCATGTCTTTTTAGGTACCTGTAAGTGTTTGGCTAGAGACTAATTTTCTGCATGTGACAAAGTAATTTTTTACCCTTTGATCTGAGTGATACCCTTACATAGAAAATACTCCCTTGCCAGATGTGGGTGCCTTGCCACCCTGGGCCTAGAGGATGGAGAAGGGGGGCCCTCGTTCAAGGGAGCTCACAGAATTGGCTTCCTGACTACTCCAGATACAAGTGCTGGCTGGTAGGAGGTGTGGGCAGGGTGTGTTCTGTCTAGCCTAGGGTCCCTGAGGGGAACAGGTAGGCTTCATCTGAATTAGTTCTGAGAATGGATTCCAGGAGTATAATGGCAACAGCATGGACAGGAGCACAGGTCCTCTTAGAGCAGGCTGTTCCAGAGCGAGGTTGGGAGGCTCTTTCCTGTGCAGGGCCAGCTAGGTGCTGCTCCTCTGAAGAGCAGCCAAGCATTTGTGTCTAGGCCATGTTTGCTCAGAGAATTCCGTACTGACCCTTCCAGATCACATGATCAAAATACAGCACTGGCCCCTAAATTCAAACACTTGCCCCGTAGCAGAATTGCATCATCTTGTTTATAACCTCAGGCTTACAGAATCCAGCTAATTGGGGAGAGGAGGGTAACCGAAGGGATAAAGCCTCATTATAAAGGTAGCATATGCATGGAGGATTCAGGCCTTATAAGGGAGAGTGTCCTGAGAATTAGTTCTAATCTCTATCCCTAGCAGGTTTCTTCTCAAGTGTTAACCCTTTCCCCAGGGAAGAGAGCCTCCACTCTAATGGTATAGCGTTTATCTTCATTTAATTTTCTATATAGTACCAGCGAACAAGTTCAGAAATTCCAAGAATTTTTTCCTGTAATTCCAGCCCCTCTTTCTGTGAGACAACCCAAGTAGTCTTATTGAGGAAGGTTGGCTACTGGCTTTGGAGGCTCAGGGACATAGGTTTGCAGTGTCGGCATATCAGTGGTGATTGAAGCCGTGGGAGTAGGTGAGGTTGCCTAAGCAGGGAGTGCAGAGTGAAAAGGGGGCAGGAACTTCCATGTTCAAGGATTAGGCAGAGGAATTCCAGAGAGGCAGGCCGACCAGGACAATATGAAGTCCTGGAACTCAAGAGAAGAGAGGTTTTGCAAAGCGGGGGTGGTCAAGTGAGATGGAAGACAGTGTTAAGGAAAGCCTTGGAAGACAACTAGATGCTGTGGAAAGGTCCTAATCCTGAGAGGAAGCTGCGGGAGGGGACAGTCACACCACTCAGCCACTCAGCCTCGTTGCTGGCAGAGCGAAGTGGCAGGCTGATTTTATCATTGAGCCTCATTTTTTTCTATGCTTTCTTTGCTTCTCTCTCTTTTTGTTTGTAGCATTTGATATCCCATCATGACCTCCTTCATTTTCATCTCCTACTTGACCTACTTGCAAACAGCTCAGCTGCCCCAAAGTTTGGAGTTGAGAGTGAGGACCTGGCTCTCCTCTTTTTCTGCAGGGTGGCTCTGCCCACCACTAACTCTGCTTCCACATCCCCATTGCAGGCACTGAAGATGCTGGCCATTGCCAGCTCCTCGGAGATCCCCACTTTTGTTACTGGCCGAGATCCTATCCACCCTTTGTTTGATGCCCAGATGACCAGAGAGATCTTCGCCAGCATTGACTCAGCCACCCGCCCAGGCTCTGAGAGCCTGCTCCTTACTGTCCCTGCGGCCGTGATCCTGATGCTGAACACAGAGGGGTTAGCGCATCACCCTCCAAACTCCCGCTAAGCCCCAAGCCCCACTACTGCTCTGCCCACATCTCATCTGCTTCACAGAAATTTCCCTTATGTTGTTATCTTTGGATGAAAAATTGGTGGCCCTCTCTGACTGTTGTTAGTAGAGAGGCTGAGTGACTGGGGGTAGGGAGTTCCCCAGGGAGAGCAGGGACACCCTGACCTTCCTTCCTGGGGTTGGGGGAAGTGACCTGAGGTCAGGGAGCTGGGTGTCCTGGCCTCAGAAGGAGCCCTGGAGCCCTTTCCTCCCTAGCTGCAGCCCTCCTCCTTTCTAGACTTGCTCTCTGCTTCCATTGCATTCACTCTCTTTCAGTTTCTTCCCGGGTTACCACCTTCCTCACAGGTGCTCCTCCGCCGTGAGAAATGGTCTGCTCCTGCTCAATCTGCTTCTGTGCAACCACCACACTCTGGGGGACCAGATTATAACCCGAGAGCTGAGAGATACCTTATTCAGGCACTCTGGGATAGCACCGGGGACAGAACCCATGCCTACCACACGCTCCATACTCATGATGCTTCTCAATCGCTACTCAGAACCACCAGGCAGTCCTGAGCACACAGGTACCATTGTGGATGGCGTGGTTCTTCTGAGGAATCAGGTAGTGCCAGCCTGTGGCCAGGAGGGCTAAGGCTTATATACTAGTACCTTACTGGAAAGATACAATGAACCTCTAGGAAAGGAGTAAGGGTTTTGGCACTCAAGTTAGGTCTTAAGTAGAACTTTCTGACGAAGAGGAGAAGGAGACTCTAGGATAGGTAAGGAAAATTATGTATCTAAGGCCAGTATATGGGGTATCTGGTTAGTGCAATCAGTAGAGCCTATGACTCTTGATTTTGGGGTTGTAAGTTCCAGCCCCATGGTGGATGTAGAGATTACTTTAAAATAAAATCTTTAAAGCCACCATGCTAGGTAGTAGGGAGGTATAATTATAATAGCTTATATTTATTGGCTTATGTAACAGCAGAACTACCACTTAATAATAACAGGTAATTGTATGACTATATGAGATTAAAAATGTGTGTGTTTAACCTAATAGTGTTTGCCATACTAAACTTTATTTCCAGACGCAGCTAACTATGCATTTGGGGCCAGAGAAGAAAATCCCCCACAGTTTGGTGCAAACTACAGACATCCTCCCAACAGGAGGAAAATTGGGGGGTGATTTTCTGGACCTGCCCAGTTTTCAGTTTGACCAACTTGCATGACTCCTCTTCATACTCATTTTTTTCCTCCCATGTGTCCGGGCAGCAGCACTGGAAACCCCTGGTGCCCCAGGCCAGGATGGGTCCCCTGAGCGCCTGATCCGATCCCTGGCGGGGGGCCCGTCTGCAGAGCTCCTCCTGGGCTTGGAACGAGTGCTGTGCCATGAGGGCGGCCCCAGCGGTGCCATGAGGCCCCTCCTCAAGCGCCTCCAGCAGGAGACCCAGCCCTTCCTCCTGCTGCTGAGGACTCTGGACGCCCCAGGGCCCAACAAAACTCTGCTGCTGACTGCACTGAGGTGAGGGGCCTGTTGGGGCACCCATGTATCAGAGGCCAGGGGAGCTGGCAGACTGCAGGGATTTTGCTTGTCTCCATCCCCCAACCAGGGTCATGACCCGGCTGCTGGATCACCCCGAGGCGATGGTCCTCCCCTGGCACGAGGTCTTGGAGCCCTGCCTCAACTGTCTCAGTGGCCCTAGCAGTGACTCTGAGGTACCAGAGCCCTGGCAAGTGCAGGGGAGGGAATGGCAGCTTCTGGGGGCATCAGCTACCTTGTGAGGCTCTGGAAGGCAAAGCGCAACCTTTTTGGGTGGGTCTGAAGGCAGAGGGGTAATTAGGAAGGAATGACATATCAGAGTCCTGAGAACTGGGGCCTTGGAAGTATAAATTTGTTGGCTGCAGCTGCATTTTAGATTCTGAGTTTGGGAGAAGCCCACATTCACCGATCTAAACATTCCTCACTCTCTACCTTTTCGGGTTTATGTGTTTTAGACCAAGGCTCAGGCACCAAGGCAGGCTCTTGAGAGCTTCGCCCTGGCAGGAAGAAGCATTGGGAGCTGTGCCTAGGCTCTGCCGGCTCTGGAGTCCCAACACCCTACTGCTCTATCCCAACCTTTGGTACTCTCCTTTTCCTGGGCTTTCAGGCTTCTCCGAAAACTCATCTGCCACATTCTTTTTTCTAAACCCACCCCTCATCCCTTATGTGGCCTGCCTTTTGTTTCCCATATGTTAATCTCTGTGGCTCTGGGCTCAGATTGTTCAGGAGCTGCTCTACTTTCTGCATCGCCTGGCCTCAATGCATAAGGACTATGCTGTGGTTCTCTGCTGCCTGGGAGCCAAAGAGGCCCTCTCCAAAGTCCTAGACAAGCACTCGGCTCAGCTGCTGCTGGCCTGTGAGCTTCGGGACCTGGTGACAGAGTGTGAAAAACATGCCCAACTCTACAGTAACCTCACGTCCAGCATCCTGGCTGGCTGCATTCAGGTGAGGAGGTGTGTGGGTCCAGAGCTGAGGGAGAACATAAACCAGAAGCAGGGGAAGAGGATTCATTGTGGGTCCTCCTTTGGTAACCCTATTTGGCACAAATGGTAGCAAATCTGGGGCACTTGTTTCCCCAGTCTTTACCCCACATGGTCCTGTTCTGCCAAAATGTGTGAAGAGAGAGGTTGAGTGTTTTGTTGCCCCTTGACTTGTTCTCCATACATGTTTCTGTATGTTCACACTCTTCCCTCCTCCCCATACCCCTTCTCTCCACTGTTCCCACTGCAGATGGTGCTGGGCCAGATCGAAGACCACCGACGAACCCACCAACCCATCAACATCCCCTTCTTTGACGTGTTTCTCAGGCATCTCTGCCAGGGTCTGTGCCCCAATCTGCTTTCTTCTGGCTTCCACCCCAGTATTTGTTTTCCCCGTCTCTTTCCTTTCTTCTCTCTCAACTAACTAGACTGTGATGGCCACCCCCTCCCACTTACCCCTAGGCTCCAGTGTGGAAGTGAAGGAGGACAAGTGCTGGGAGAAGGTGGAGGTGTCCTCCAACCCGCACCGGGCCAGCAAGCTGACGGACCGCAACCCCAAGACCTACTGGGAGTCCAACGGCAGCACTGGCTCCCATTACATCACCTTGCACATGCACCGTGGTGTTCTTGTTAGGTATGAACATGCTCATGTGCACATATGCATACACACACGCGTGAATATTTTGATACACCCCAGTATACATTCTCCAAGCACCCACATATGTGACTCTATAAACCCTATGCGTTAGAGACACACTCAAACCCATCCTGTGCAGTGAATAGATAGACACATAGATCTACATTCCTTGTATAGTATAGACATTCTTACTCCCTGAGCCTGTTGACATGCTCCTCCTACTAGGGACAGATGTGCATGGTGTTGTGGGAAGTTGATTCTTTCCATGGGTGCTTGCTTAATGTATACTCTGTGCCAGGCACTGGGCCAGGGTCTAGGGCTATAAGGACAATTAGATATAGTACCCATCCTCAGGGAACTTGTGGTCTTGTTGGGGAGTTAGTCTGGAAAATCAGTAAGAGTAAGAAAAAGTGATGTGGACCCTGAGGCCAAGTGAGAGGTGAGAGAAGTCTTCCAGAAGGAGATGTTAAATGAGTTCTTTCAAAGTAGAAATTAGCTATATAAAGAGAGGCAGTGGCTACTCCAGGCAGAGGGATAGCATCTGTGTAAAATGGAAGTAAGAAACACAGTGATGTATTTGGGGGAAGTTTAAGTGACTGGCTGGAATGAAGGGTGTGTGTTGGGCAGTCAGGGTGGCTCAGTGGTTTAGTGCTGCCTTCAGCCCAGGGCCTGATCCTAGAGACCTGGGATTGAGTCCCATGTCAGGCTCCTACATGGAGCCTGCTTCTCCCTCTACCTATGTGTCTGCCTCTCTCTCTCTCTCTCTCATGAATAAATAAATAAAATCTTAAAAAAAAAAAAAGAAGGATGTGTGTCATGAAAAATAGCAAGAGACAAAGCCAGAAAACTAGGTAGAGCCAGACCACAGAGTTTTGTAAGCTAAGTAGTTTGAACACTATTCTGAAACTGAGGGAGCCACTAAAGGATTTTAAGAATACAAGAGACAGGGGATCCCTGGGTGGCACAGCGGTTTGGCGCCTGCCTTTGGCCCAGGGCACGATCCTGGAGACCCGGGATCGAATCCCACATCAGGCTCCCGGTGCATGGAGCCTGCTTCTCCCTCTGCCTATGTCTCTGCCTCTCTCTCTCTCTCTGTGTGACTTCATAAATAAATAAATAAATAAATAATTAAAAAAAATAAAATATATATTTAAAAAAAAAAAGAATACAAGAGACAAAACTGAATTCTTTTCTTTTTTCTTTTCTTTCTTTTCTTTTTCTTTTCTAGAAAAGTCACCCTGGTGATTATGAGAGTTTGGGTTGAAGGCCAGAGTTGGAAGGTTTATGCGGTGGTCTCGTTGAGAAATGAATGTTTTCAGGATGCCTGGGTGGCTCAGTGGTTGGGCGCCTGCCTTTGGCCCAGGTTGTGATTCCGGGATTCGGGATTCTCTCTCTCTGTGTGTCTCTCATGAATAACTAAATAAATCTTAAAAAAAAAAAAAAAAAAAAAAATGAATGTTTTCAGTTAGGCAGAGGGAATGGAAATAAGGAAGGAGTAGCAGACAGATCTCAAGTCTACAGGATGTGCCACTGACATGAGGGAAGCCATGAGCCAGAGAAGTCACATAGTTTAATGTGAATACTCTAGTGAGATGGCAGTTTTCTTCCCTAGAGGACTGTAGGAAGAAGAGCAGACCTCTGTGGATAGATAATGGTTCCTTTTGGGCATGTTGACTTTGAGGTGCCTATGGAGTGTGATATGGAAACGTCTGCTGGGTACACAGCATGAAAGCTGAGAGGAGCCATCTAGGGTAGAGATGTGGATTTGGAGTCATTAGGGAATTGGTTTTTGGTTGAAACTATGGTGTTTTTTTTTTTTTCTTTTTTAAAAGATTTTATTTATTCATGAGAGACACAGAAAGAAGCAGAGATAGAAGCAGGCTCTCTGTGGGGAGCCTGATGTGGGACTCAATCTCAGGACCCCAGGATTACGCTGTTCCTGAAGGCAGACACTCAACCACCGAGCCATCCAGGCATCCTGAAACTATGATTTTAAATAAAGTCACTTTGATGGAAGATAGAGCAGAGGCTCTGGGGAAGACTAACACTTAAGGAGGCAGCGGGATGGGGGTCTGAGGAGGAAGTAGTGGGTTGAAGTCATTTTTTAAAAAATTTTTTATTTATCTATTCATGAGCGATAGAGAGGGAGAGACAGGCAGAGGGAGAAGCAGGTTCCATGCAGGGAGCCTGAGGTGGGACTCGATCCTGGCTCCCCAGGATCACACCCTGGGCTGTAGGCAGCACTAAACCGCTGCACCACCGAGGCTGCCCAGGTTGAAGTCATTTTGAACAAAGACCAAGGCCCCAGGTCTAAATGATTGTTTTTCCTCTCCCAGGCAGCTGACTTTGCTCGTGGCCAGTGAGGACTCAAGTTACATGCCGGCAAGGGTGGTGGTGTTCGGAGGTGACAGTGCCAGCTGCATCAGCACTGAGCTCAACACGGTGGGGACCCTGGTGCCCCTCTTGACCTTACTCCCCATCTTTCTATCCCAGGACCTCCTGGGAAGGATCCAGTCCCTGGGAGATTCCCATGTTCCTTTCCCCAGGCAGGCTTTGCCTCCTAAGCAGTGAGAGCAGAGCTCAGCATGCAAATTTGCGTGGTTCCATGGGTTTAGGACAGAAGTAAAGAGCACACACTGTCACAGGATTTGGTTGCTGTCAGTAGTTCCTCCAGCCCCACTTCTGGAGGTGATAGTTCTTTCTCCTCCCCTACCCCATCAGGTCAATGTGATGCCCTCCGCCAGCCGGGTGATCCTCCTGGAGAACCTGAACCGTTTCTGGCCCATCATCCAGATCCGCATAAAGCGCTGCCAGCAGGTAGGGTTAGGGGAGAGGCCGGGCTGGGGATCATGGGGTAGCATAGGGTCTTCATAGTGATTGCATTACCCAGCATTTGCGTGCCAGGCTCAGGCCACACATCTTCTTGGGGATGGCCTAGGAGCCTGTTGAGTTTGAGTATCTCCAGGGAACTCAGGGCATGAGGCCTGGCTCTTTTTTTTTTTTTTTTTCTTCAGTGCTTGTTGGCTGGGTGGCTAAGGTAATAGACAAGTCTGTGCATGTTACAGGGCGGCATCGACACCCGGGTTCGAGGTGTGGAGGTCCTGGGCCCCAAGCCCACTTTCTGGCCACTATTCCGGGAGCAGCTGTGTCGCCGTACATGTCTCTTCTATACCATTCGGGCACAAGCCTGGAGCCGGGACATAGCAGAGGACCGCAAGCGCCTCCTCCAGCTCTGTCCCCGGTGGGTGGAGCAGGCAGTGGGCTGGCCAGGTTGATGGGAGGGAGGAGAGGTTAATATAGTAGGAGGACACTGTTAAGAAGTAGGCAGTGGGAGGGGCACCTGGATGACTCAATTGGTTGAGCATCTGACTCTTGGTTTTGGCTCAGGTCATGGTCTCACCATTAGGTGATCAAGCCCCACGTTGGGCTCTGTGTTCTGTGCGGCATCTGCTTCAGGTTCTTTCTCCCTCTCTCCACTCTCTCTCTCTCTCTCTCTCAAATAAATAAATAAAATTTTTAAAAATGTAGGTGGTGGGAGACTTCTGCAGGAGTCTGAAAGGTAAAGCGGCAGCCAGGACATAAGGGGAGTGTCACAGAGGTGACACGTGTGCTTATGTCAGCAAGCTGGTTAGGGAGCCAACCATAGTGAGAGTGGGAGCTGATGACACTTGAGTGGAGGCCTCAGAGAGACCTGTGCCTTAAAGTCTTGACCACATACTCCTTCTTCCCAGACTCAACAGGGTTCTGCGCCATGAGCAGAATTTTGCTGATCGCTTCCTCCCTGATGACGAGGCTGCCCAAGCACTGGGCAAGACCTGCTGGGAGGCCCTGGTCAGCCCCCTGGTGCAGAACATCACCTCCCCCGGTAACCATCCTGACCCTGGGCCCCACTAACCAGCCCCTTATAATTATTCCCAGGGATCACCTGAGTTGATTCTCTTGGTCCCTGTCTTTATCCCCAAAGGCCTATCGCCTCAGTGTTTCTCTCCTTCCTGCCCTAGGGACTGCTCCTTGAGCCTCTAGTATTTGAATCTTCTCCTCCACCCCACCCCTACCCTGTTAGCACACCCCCAGACTCCAGGTAAAGTGAGCCTCGGCCTGTCTGCCTCCCAGGCCTTTCTGTGTAATTGGGCCTTCTCTCTCCTCTTCCTGGGCTTCCTGTCTCCCTATTTCCCATCACCTGTTTCTGACCTATCTTCTTTTAGATCCAGAAGGGGTGAGCTCCCTGGGATGGCTATTGGATCAGTACTTGGAGCAAAGGGAGAGCTCTCAGAACCCCGTGAATCGAGCAGCATCATTTGCCTCTCGAGTTCGTCGCCTTTGTCATTTGCTGGTGCATGTAGAACCTCCCCCCGGGCCTTCTCCTGAGCCATCCACTCGGCCGAGTAAGTCCCAGCAATGGCCTGTTCAGCTAAAAACCTGGGCAGTGGTGGTACCTGGCTCCTCCCCATCTTGGATCTTACTCTTTCCGACTGCTCTGCTCTGGGCCTTTCCAGAGGTCGGTACCCAAGACCCTTAGGTTCACTCAGGGGCTGAAACAAAGCCGCTTCCCTTGCCCTGTTTCCGCAGTCGGTAAGAACAGTAAGGTCCGGGATCGGAGCCCTGGGCCCTCACCAGCTCTTCCAAGCAGCAGCCTGAGGAACATAACCCAGTGCTGGCTGAGTGTGGTGCAGGAGCAGGTGAGTCAAGGAAGCTGTAGTCTGAGGCGGAACGGGGCTGCTAGGCTACTGCAGCTATTGTTACTTCTCCTCCTTCCTCAGGTCAGCAGGTTCCTGGCAGCAGCCTGGAGGGCCCCTGACTTTGTGCCTCGTTACTGTAAGCTCTATGAGCACTTGCAGAGAGCAGGTTCAGAGCTCTTTGGGCCTCGGGCAGCCTTCACACTCGCTCTGCGCAGTGGCTTCTCCGGTGCCTTGCTACAGCAGTCCTTCCTCACTGCTGCCCACGTGAGTACCACCAGCCTCCTAGTCAGCCAGTTACCTGAAGTGAGCTCTCCTCTTTCTCTGTCTTTCACCTCTTCTCACTCCCCACTTTCCACTGCTCCACTCCCTCTTCATGCTTGGCCAGTCCCCTTTCTGTTGCCCCCCCAGATAAGTGAGCAGTTTGCCAGGCATATCGACCAGCAGATCCAGGGTGGCTTGGTTGGTGGAGCCACTGGAGTGGAGATGCTGGGGCGGCTTCAGCAGCACCTGGAGCCCATCATGGTCCTTTCTGGCCTAGAGTTGGCCACTACTTTTGAACACTTCTATCAGTGAGTACAGGTCTGAGAGGTAGGGAAGGGGAGGCCTAGAATCTGGAGAGGGTGAAGATTTGAATCTTGGAGGGAAGATGGGGTGGAGGCAGTGAAGAGGAAAGATTAAGATACGGAGATGGCCATGGCTGGTGGAAAGAGAGTAGGGAAGAAGAGGGGAGACAGGGCCTGTGACTCAGGCCTGCTGCAACAGAGGAACCTATGTTCTGGAGGGGGAGGCAGGACCCGGGCCCAGCGTCCACACTGAGGCTCGCCTGCTCTGTGTGTGCTGCAGGCACTACATGGCAGATCGTCTCCTGAGCTTGGGCTCGAGCTGGCTGGAGGGGGCTGTGCTGGAGCAGATTGGCCTCTGCTTCCCCAACCGCCTCCCCCAGCAGATGCTGCGGAGCCTGAGCACCTCTGAGGAGCTACAGCACCAGTTCCACCTCTTTCAGCTCCAGCGGCTTGACAAGCTGCTCTTGGAGCAGGAGAATGAGGAGGAACAGGGCCTGGAAGAAGAAGAGGTAAGGGCAAGGGAAATGAGTGGGAGAATAGGAGAGCAAAAGACTAGACTAAAGAAGGGAGCCCAAGAGCCCTTGAAATCCTTCTGTCTCTCAGGAGGAAGCAGAGGAAGAAGAGGCTGAGAAAGAACTATTTATCGAAGATTCGAGTCCAACAGTTTCCATATTGGTCCTGTCACCACGCTGCTGGCCGGTCTCCCCACTCTGCTACCTGTACCATCCCAGAAAGTGCCTTCCCACTGAATTCTGTGATGCCCTTGACCGCTTCTCCAATTTCTACAGCCAGAGTGAGGAGATAGGGACAGGCAATTGGAGATTGGGGTGAGATTTGGGGTGGCAGGAGAAAAGAGGAAGAGGACCTGTGGACAGGAATGCATAGACATAAAGAAAAATAGTCTCTAGGGACAGTAGTGTCCTAGGGAAGGGGGAAGAAGTGGGTTAGATCTTTTTTAATTTCTTTCATCATTACCTTCACTTTTGTATGAATTTGTTCTTTTTCTTTTTTTAACTTTGAATTCTATGCTTACCTAATTTTTACTCTTTTCAGACTTCTTTCCTAGTCAATATTTGAGGCTATTCTTTTTCCTCTCAACATTGCTTTAGCTGCATTTGGTTTGAGTTTTGTGGGATTTTTCTTAAGATTGGTTTTTTGTGAGTTATACTTAGTTTTTGGTAAAGTACAGTCTTAATTATGACTTAATGAATTTTATATACACACAGACTCCCATAACCACCATCTAGAGCATTTCCAGCACCCCAGAAGACTTCCTCCTTCATGTCGCTTTCTAGTTAGTAAACTCTTCCAAGAGAAACCATTATTCTTCCTTTTATCACCATAGATTCTTGCCTGTATTTGAACATCATATAAATGGGATAATTGGTTATATATTCTGTGTCAGGTTTCTTTCAGTGGGTGTAATGTCTGTGAGGACTACCCAGGTTGTCAGTTTTATCATTATTTTGTTCCTTGTATTGCTGATTCCTTTCCATTGTATGAATATATTTACCCTTTCTGCTGTTGATGGACATTTGGGATGTTGCCTAAGTTTTTATTATGCAATGTGTGAGCATTTAGTATGTTTTTAGTTCTAAGAATTTTCCAGTTTCCATTCTTTTTTTTTTCCAGTTTCCATTATTATTTCTACTTTGATCTGTTAGTTTTTTAGGAGTATATTTTAAAATTCCCAAACCAGTTTTTCTTCGTTTAGTTATCTTTTTGTTTTAGATTTCAATCCCTTTGGTTCATTGTGGCTAAAGAACGTGGTTTCTGTGATTCTGAATCTTTGCAATGTCTTGAGACCTCCTTTATGGCCTACTAGCTGGTCAGATTTTGTAAGGGTTCCATGTGTGATTAAAAATGTTGTATTCTTCAGCTGCTGGTTACGGGCTTCTGCACATTCCACTAAATTGACTTTGTTAATTGTACTGTTCAAATCTGCTGTAACCTTACGCATTTTTGTCTGCTTGATCTATTACTGAGAGAGGTATATTAAGATCTGTCATTGTAATAGTGAATTTTTAAACTTTTCATCAGGTCATCTTTGCTTTATATATTTTTGACTATGATATTAGATGAAAGTTTAGGGACACCTGGATGGCTCAGTCAGTTAAATGTCTGACTCTTGATTTTGGCTCAGGTCATGATCTCAGGGTCGTGAGACTGAGCCCCTCATTGGGCTCCATGCTGGGTGTTGAGCCTTAAGATTCTCTCTCCCCCTCTGCCCCTCCCTCCTCACACGTTATCTCTCTCTCTCTCTCTCTCTAAAAAATAAAATGTTTAGATAGGGGCATCTGGGAGACTCAGTTACGTATCTGACTCTTGGTTTTTGGCTCAGGTCATGATCTTGGGGTCATGAGATTCAGCCAGCCCTATGTTGGGCTCCATGCTCAGTAGAGAATTTGCTTGTCCTTCTCCCTCTGCTCCCCCACCTCACCTTGCGTGCTCTCTCTCTCTCTAGTAAATAAGTAAAATCTTTTTAAAAAATAAAATAAAGTTTAGATAAAAATTTAAAATAAAAAAAAAAAATTTAAATCAGGGGCAGCCCGGGTGGCTCAGCGGTTTAACGCCGCCTTCAGCCCAGGGTGTGATCCTGGAGTCCCGGGATTGAGTCCCACGTCAGGCTCCCCGCATGGAGCCTGCTTTTCCCTCTGCTTGTGTCTCTGCCTCTCTCTCTGTGTGTGTCTCTCATGAATAAATAAGTAAAATCTTAAAAAAAAAAAAAAAGTTACTTTAAAAAAAAAACTTAAAATCATTTAATAGTGTTGTCCAGTAGAACTTTCTACAGTGATGGAAGAGTTATTTTCTGTATTCTTCGGCATGATGGCCATTTGTGGCTGAAATGTGACTAGTTCAATTGAGGAATTGAGTATTTAATTTTATTTACTTTAACCAGTTTAAATAGCCACATATGGCTACCATAATGGACTATGCAGGTTTAAAATCTTCATAGTTGGGATCCCTAGGTGGCGCAGCGGTTTGGCGCCTGCCTTCGGCCTAGGGCGCGATCCTGGAGACCCGGGATCGAATCCCACATCGGGCTCCCAGTGCATGGAGCCTGCTTCTCCCTCTGCCTGTGTCTCTGCCTCTCTCTCTCTCTCTCTCTCTCTGTGACTATCATAAAAAAAAAAAAAAATTAAAAAAAAAATAAATAAAATCTTCATAGTTAATTTAAACTTTATTATTATGAAATGATCTTTCTTTCTAGTAAAGCTTATTCTCTCAAAGTCTGTTTTTTTTTTTTTTTGCAAAGATTTTATTTATTTATTCATGAGAGACACAGAGAGAGAGGCAGAGACACAGGCAGAGGGAGAAGCAGGCTCCATGCAGGGAGCCCCATGTGGGACTCATCCCTGAATTCCGGGATCACACCCTGAGCCAAAGGTAGACGCTTAATTGCTCAGCCACCCAGGTGTCCTCAAAGTCTTTTTTTTTTTTTTTTTTTTTTTCTGGTGTTAATATTATACCTGTTTTCTTTGTTAGTGTTTTTCTAGAGTATCTCTTTCTATCCTTTTTGTTGGGGGAAACTGAAATTCTTTTTTTTTTTTTTTTTTTAATTTTTTTAAATTTTTTTAAAATTTATTTATGATAGTCACAGAGAGAGAGAGAGAGAGAGGCAGAGACACAGGCAGAGGGAGAAGCAGGCTCCATGCACCGGGAGCCTGATGTGGGACTCGATCCCGGGTCTCCAGGATCGCGCCCCGGGCCAAAGGCAGGCGCCAAACCGCTGCGCCACCCAGGGATCTCAAACTGATAATTCTTTTAGATTTCTTTTGTGTTAAAATATGAATAACAAAATTTGCCATTTTAACCATTTTTTAAGATTTTATTTTTAAGTAATCTCTACACCCAATGTGAGGCTTGAACTTTACAACCTTGAGATCAAGAGTCATGTGCTCCACTAACTGAACCAACCAGGTGCCCCTCCATTTTAACCATTTTAGGTGGGCAATTCAGTTATCCTTTTATTTAAATTTTTTTTAATTTGGAAATAATTTCAAATTTACAGAATAATTATAAGAATAATACAAAGAACACTTACATACTCTTTAAAAGTATATATTATTTATTTGAGAGAGAGCACGAGCTAGAGGGGCAGAGGGAGGCAGAGGGAGAGGAAGAAGCAAAGTCCCCGCTAAACAGGGAGCCTGAGATCATACCCTGAGCAATCTGAGTAAAGGCAGATACTTAACTGACTAAGCCACCAAGATACCCCAAGAACACTCATATACTTTTTATCCAAGTTTACCTTTTGTTAACACTTTGCCCCATTTGCTTTTATCATTTGCTCTTTGTGTATATATACATTAATAAAATGTATATATGTTATGTATGGATACACACACACATACACACATTTTTTTCCTGAACCAGTGTGAGTAAATTGCATATATGCTAGCCCGTTGCCTCTAAATATTTGAATATATATTTTTGAAGAATCATAGTGTTCTTGTATATAATAATAGTTCATTTATCAGTTTCAAAATTTTAACTTTGGTATAATAACTTTATTTATTTTGAAAGATGTTTATTTTAGAGAGAGAAAGCACGAGCAGGGGAGGGACAGAGGGAGAAGCAGACTCCCTGCTGAGCAGGGAGCCCAATGTGGGGATCATCCTAGGACCCTGAGATCATGACCTGAGCTAAAGGCAGACACTGTACTGACTGAGCCACCCAGGCACTCCAGTGTAATAACTTTAATCTATTTGTCACATTCCAGTTTTGTCAAGTGATTCCGTAATGTCTGTTATTTTTTAGTCTAGGACAGCATCCAGTCTAGAATCATGTATTATATTTAGTTGTTATGTCTCTAGTCTCCTTAATGTGGAACAATTCCTCAGCCTTTCTTTGTCTTTTACAACATTGACACCTTTGGAGAATATAATCATTTAAAATTTTCTAAACGTTCTTCCTTTAAAATTTGTCAGGTTATGCATTCTGGGTCAGAATCCAAAGTAAGTAACATTATGTCCTCTGTGTGTTTCATTTAGAAGCACACAATTTCCTTCTGCTCCTCTTTTGTGATGTGAATTTTGACAACCTGATCAAGAGTTTGTTTGATTTCCCACTATTTTCTCCCTTGCACTGTTAATAAGCAATCTGTTGGGGAGATACTTCAAAACCATGCCTATATTCTGGTCTCATTAGAATTTCCCTCCGTATCATTTACTTTTTAACTTCACCATGCTCTTATTTTAGGCATGTGTCTTGTAAATACTTAGAATGTGTTTTTTATTCAACCTAATAATTTCTCCTTTTGAGTTGTCGATTTTAGCCTCTTTATAATTATTATGAGTAATGTTATATTTGGTTGTTATTGCTACGCTCTTACCTTTTAGTTTACCCTTCTTATAATTTTAAATTTTAGTTATTTCATATATACAAAAGAATATATATTAAAAAAGAATATATAAAACATGTACAGTTAAAAAAATAATAAATAGAACACCTTTATAGATATGTTTCTACCTTGGGTTTTTGTGCATTTTTTCCCTCTTCTTTTGGATTGATTTTTTTTTTTTTGAGAATTTATTTATTTATTCATGAGAGACAGAGAGAGGCAGAGACAGGCAGAGGGAAAAGCAGGCTCCCTGCAGGGATCCTGATGTGGGATTTGATCCCAGGGCCCCTGGATCATGACCTGAGCCAAAGGCAGTCACTCAACCACTGAGCCACCCAGGTGCCCCTGAGTTGATTTTTTTTAATTCCTTTTTTTGTCCCTACCAGTTTTGGAAGCCACACATTCTGTAGTTGGTTACCCTTATGTTTTTAACCTGTATGTTTGACTTGTTAATATCACTTTCCCACCTTCCTGAACAATAAAAGGACCATAGAAAATCTTAACTAGGATGCCTGGGTGGCTTAGGGGCTGGGCATCTGCCTTTGGCTCAGAGCATGATCCCGGGATCCGGGATCGAGTCCCACACTGGGTTCCCTGCAGGGAGCCTGCTTCTCCCTCTGCCTATGTCTCTGCCTCTCTCTCTGTCTCTCTCACGAGTAAATGAATAAAATCTTTAAAAAAAATAAAAAAATAAAAAAATAAAGAAGGCGGCAGCCCCGGTGGCTCAGTGGTTTAGCGCCACCTTCAGCCCAGGGCCTGATCCTGGAGACCTGGAATCGAGTCCCGCGTCAGGCTCCCTGCATGGAGCCTGCTTCTCCCTCTGCCTGTGTCTCTGCCTCTCTCTCTGTCTGTCTCTCATGAATAAATAAATAAAATCTTTAAAAAAATAAAAATAAAAATTAAAAAAAGAAAATCTTAACTCCAGCTCTCACTCCCATCTTAATTATTAGTGTTGTTTGATATTTTAGGATTATCTTTTTTTTCTACCTCCCAAAGAGTCATTATTATTATTATTGTCTTATTCAGTTGATGTTTAGATTTGCTATCATACTGGTTGCTTCTGTCACTAATCCTGATGTCTCTTGATCCTTCTTTCTGAGTTCAATCTCCTTTTTTTTTTAAAATTATTTATTTATTCATGAGAAACACAGAGAGCAGAGAGGCAGAGACACAGGCAGAGGGAGAAGCAGGTTCTATTCAGGGAGCCCGACGTGGGACTCAATCCTGGGACTCCAGGATCACGCCCTGGGCTGAAGGCGGTGCTAACCCGCTGAGCCACCCGGGATCCCCTCAATCTCCTTCCTCCTTTCCCTTTCCCTTTCCCTTTCCCATTTATTTATTCATAGAGACACAGAGAGAGAGAGAGAGAGAGAGAGAGACAGGTAGAGGAAGAAGCAGGCTCCATGTAGGGAGCCTGATGTGGGACTCGATCCCAGGTCTCCAGGATCACGACCCCAGCCAAAGGTAGCGCTAAACCACTGGGCCACCCCTCAATCTCCTTTCTAAAGGAGATCTCCAATCTCCTTTAGAAGTCTCTAGTATTGGTGGAAATTTTTATCAGTTTTTGAGAATGGCTTACTTTCAACCTCATTAAAATTTTTTTTTATTATGATAAATTTTTGATGTACACAAAAGTAGGCAAAATTAACTCCAGTGTACCAATGTGGGTAAATTCATGGCCAATCTCATTTCTCCTGTACCCCCACCCACGTTCCCTACCTCTCAAATTTAAAAGATAAGGATTCTCTTTTTAAAAGCAAGGACACTAAAAAAATAATAATAAATTAAATTTTAAAAAAAGCAAGGACACTAAAGTGACCAAAGTTTGAAATATTAATAATAATTCCTAACATCAAACAGTAAAGTGTTCGTATTCTCCCCATTTTCTCAAGTTTTCAAAATTAGTTTTTTGTTGAATGGGGAGCCCAACCAAGCCCACACCTGCATTTGATTGAGCTATTTCTTTCATCTCCTTTAATTAATAGGTTCTGCTTTCCGTTTTGCCCCATTGCAATTGTTCATGGAGGAAACTAGGTTGTTTGCTGCAGAGTTGTCCACAGGCCAGATTTTGCTGACCATATCCACATGGTATCCTCTAGCCTGTTCCTCTGGCTCTTTCATTTCCTGAAAACAGATACTTAGATACAGAAATTTATTCCAACTTGGGTCTGATTTCTTGAGCAAGAGCACTTCATAGGTGGTATTGTGTACTTCCATCAAGAGGCATATTACATCCACCTCTCTCTCTCTGTGCTGTTTTAAGATGGATCAGTGGATTTTGATGTTGCAAGTCTGATATTTCCATTATATATAGTTTCCCATCAGCTTTTCATTAAGCAGTCATTCATTATCATTGCTTAGCTCTGTCATTTCATCCGGGCCTACAAACTAGTGCCTTTCTAGTTTTGTCATACCTTCTTCATATATTAGCTGGAATGTTTTCTCTATAAAGAGAAACTTCCTCTTGGCAACTTTTTGGTTACCTGAAGTACTGTTTTTATACAGGACAGGCTTGATTCTCTCCTCCTCTCCCTTATTTTTTTTTTAATTTTCTTATTTATTTATTTATGATAGTCACATAGAGAGAGAGAGAGAGAGAGAGAGGCAGAGACACAGGCAGAGGGAGAAGCAGGCTCCATGCACCAGGAGCCCGACGTGGGAATCGATCCCGGGTCTCCAGGATCGCGCCCTGGGCCAAAGGCAGGCGCCAAACTGCTGCGCCACCCAGGGATCCCCTCTCCCTTATTTTTAACGAGTTTTCAAAATAATGTGTTTATTCTCTAGCATCTTCCAAAGATAATGAATGAGGTCTTTTTTTAAAAAATATGTCATTATGAACTCATGGACTTTAAAACATTTCATGTGTTTCAGTCCAGCACAGGTATTATTTTCTTGATGTTCAGACGGTCCTGTTTTTGGCCAGAGAGCACCTCTCAGATAGGCTCCTTTTGTTATAGTCTCTGCCTTTGACAGCATCCTTGCTTTCTAGTATGTGTGAACATCCAGGCTCACCTTGCCTGAGCTGTGACACGGAGGAGGAAGAGATGCAGCCTAGGGGGTCTTTAAAACTGCCAGCTCCCGAGTCTCTCCTCTCTGGTGTTTCTTTCATGGAGCCTGCCTTGTGCAGGGCGAGGCAGAGGGTGGGCTCCAGATACGTGTGGCTCACCACGGAGGCAGACACAGAGGAGGCTAAGCTCTGGGGGCTTGACAAGTCACTTCTGACAAGTCACTACCCCCCCCACCCCAGAGATTAGCAGGAACAAAGCTTGACTGATGGTACACCCTGGTATCAGCCTCTAACTCCTCGTTTCTCCTGCTCTGTGTCTCTCCTCTTCTCCTTCGCACTTTCCCAGGTCAGAATCATCCAGTCCTGGACATGGGACCACATCGGCGGCTGCAGTGGACGTGGCTGGGCCGGGCCGAGCTGCGGTTTGGGGACCAGACTCTGCACGTGTCCACCGTGCAGATGTGGCTGCTGCTGTATTTCAATAAGACAGAGGTGCCTCTGCTCCTTAGCCTCTGTCTTCTCTGCCCCCTACCTGTCACTGTTCTCCCAAACTCTGTGCCTTCTTCTATCCTCCCACCCCCCGCTCTTATTTTCCTTTCCCCTGTTATCTACTCCTAACTGGCCCTGTTCCTCTTCACCAGGAGGTGTCTGTAGAGACCCTGCTGAAGAATTCTGACCTCACCCCAGAGCTACTGCTCCAGGCACTTTTGCCCCTCACCTCTGAGAATGGCCCTTTGACCCTGCGTGAGGGTCAGGACCTTCCACATAGGGGTAGGTCCATGGGGGCTGGGCTGGGCTCATGCTCCTAGAGAGTGGGGCCCTCATGGTGGGTGCAGGGTTGGGAATGAAGGGGGTCCCCTTTGCCGCCACTCACCTTTCCCTCCCCCTCCTTGGGTGCTGACTGGGAGTGAGTTCCAGGTGTGCTGCGGCTTCGGACACCTGGGCCCCAGCACCGTGGGGAGGCCCTGTGGCTGATTCCTCCCCAGACATACCTGAATGTAGAGAAGGATGAGGGCCGAACTCTGGAACAGAAGAGGAACCTCTTGAGCTGTCTTCTTGTCCGTATTCTCAAAGCCCATGGGGAAAAGGGCCTCCATATTGATCAGCTGGTTTGTCTGGTAGGCAGAGGGGACCATGAAGTTAGGGGAGGGAGAGAGTCAGGCTCAGGGTTGGGGCTTAGCACCAGGGATCATCACAAAGGAAGGTAAACTCTCTCAGTATGAGACCTCATAGAGTGACATTTCGTTCTGAGTTTTCCCTTCCTGACAGGGCACTTAGTTAGACAGAAAGTAGAGATAAGACATGAGTGTTCACCATGTGCCAGACCCTATTCCAAGAGTTTGCATGATTAAGTCATTTAATCCTCACAGCGATCTTCTGGGATAGGTAATGGTGGTGCTATTATTATTATGTGTTATTACCGTATTCCCATTGACAGATAAGAAAAGTGAGGTATGAGAGTCAGTAACTTACCCATAGTCACACAGCTAGAAGGTGGGGGAGCTGAGCCTTGAATCCAGGCAGGCTAGCTCCTCTAGGTAAAAGTGGCCAGCCTATTGCCTCTTCTCCCATCCAGGTGCTGGAGGCCTGGCAGAAGGGTCCAAATCCCCCCGGAAGCCTGGGCCGCACTGTGGTGGGAGGTGTGGCCTGTACCAGCACAGATGTCCTCTCTTGTATCCTGCATCTCCTGGGCCAGGGCTACGTGGAACGGCGCGATGACCGGCCCCAAATCCTGATGTATGCCACCCCAGAGCCTACGGGGCCTTGCCGGGGTCAGGCCGAAGTCCCCTTCTGTGGCAACCAGACCACCAAGACTTCCAAGCCTAGGTAGCCATCCTCTGTTCTGTCCCCCTGCTGCAAGGGCTTCAAGCCAGGCGGGAGGGACAGGTTCCTCAGGACAGATGGCCCTGCAGTGACACAGGAGGAGTTTTCATGCCAAAGTCAGGCCCTTCCATGGAAAAATGTTTCATTTCTTTCATTGTCTCACCCCATTTTCCCTGCCTCTCTGGTTTCTCCACTAGTCCTCATCCCCCCCAATTAGCACCGTCACCCCCTTCGCTGCCTTCCTAATCACAGGTCTGGCTGTCCCCACCCTCCCCTCCTCGAGCCAGCTCTTAGGCAAGGGACCGGGACACATAAGCTCCTGTATAGATAGATCTCTCTCATTCAAAGCAAAAATGAAATATCACACAGATATGTATTGAGTGCTAATGACACACTCTGCTCAGTGGAATGTGCTAACTCTAGTTTCCAAGAAGCCTGCTCTACAGAGGAATATGTCATAGGATCCCTCTAATTAGCTGCCCCCCCCCCCAAAAAAAAACTGTTTACATCACATCCAGTTCACCAGAAGTTGTTATAGCACCATTTTTATGCCTGCCACTTGCCCTGGGTGTAAAGTGAGTTCTCTAGAGGAATCACTTGCATACACATCACGTGGGGATCTCATTAAAATGCAGATCCTGATGCGGTAGAGCTTCCCTGTGATACTTACGCTGCTGGTCCTTGGCCCATACTTTGAGTAGTAAGGCTGTAGATTCCTGTTTCTCACCAGATGAATGGCTGGTGTTGGGGGTGGGGTTTACAGAGGGATTATCCTATCCCTTGCGGGTCAGTTAGTGTCCTGATCCCTGCCCACCAGATTCCTGGAGTGCCCCAAATCTCTATGACAGGCAGCCTCACCCCTTACTTACAGGTGCTTCTGTGGAGAGCAGTGCTCTGACCATAGATTTAGGTGGTTATCATTAGGTCGGTTAAGCACACACGGGGTGCACAAGTGGGGAGCTGAGGGCCAAGGTGGGGTTCATTTGGTGGATTAGCAGTGCAGGGAGTCTGATTGCTGCCTCTTCTCTCACCTCAAGCCCAGAAGCTGTAGCTGCCCTGGCATCTCTCCAGCTGCCTGCAGGCCGCACCATGAGCCCCCAGGAGGTAGAAGGGTTGATGGAGCAGACGGTACGGCAGGTGCAGGAGACCCTGAACCTAGAGCCAGATGTGGCTCAGCACCTTTTGGCTCACTCCCACTGGGGTGCTGAACAGCTGCTGCAGAGCTACAGTGATAACCCCGAGCCACTGTTGCTGGCAGCCGGGCTATGTGTACCCCAGGCCCAGGCTGCCCCTGCACGTCCTGACCATTGCCCTGTCTGTGTCAGCCCACTGGAGCCCGACGAAGACTTGCCCTCTCTCTGCTGCATGCACTACTGCTGTAAGGTGAGGCCCATCTGCTTCTCTCCTGCCCTTGGCTTTCCACCTTAAACACAATTCCTTGGCAGGCCTGGGGTTGTACTCCACCACTGCCATTTCCCAGCCTGGGCAATGTCGGACAAACCTCTTAGTCCCTCTGAAACCAGTTTTGTCATCTGTAAGTGGTGCCACCAGCCTCAACACACTCCAAGGAGTGGTTGTTAGGATCCAGCAATATGTATCAGTGGTTCTAAAACTTTGCTGCATATTATAATCACTGGAAGCTTTTAAAAATCCTCATGCAGGGCACCTGGGTGGCTCAGTCAGTTAAGCATCTACCTTCACCTCAGGGTCCTAGGATTGAGCCCCATGTCGGGCTCCCTGCTCAGCCAGGAATATGCTTTTCCCCTTCCCTCTGTCCTTTCCCCTTGCCCATGCTCTCTCTCTCACATAAATAATTAAAATCTAAAAAATGAAAATAAGTAAAAATAAAAATCCTTATGTTCCAATTGCCTGGGTGGCTCAGTCAGTTGAGCATCCAGCACTTGATTTTGGCTCAGGTCATGATCTCAGGGTTGTGAGATAGAGCCCCACATTGGGCTCCATGCTAGGCATGGAGTCTGGGATTCTCTCTCTGCCTCTTCCCCCACCTTAAAAAAAAAAAAAAAGAAAAAAGAATCATCCTGCTCAACTGTAACCCAGACTGATTAAATCAAAATCTCAAGGTGAAACCCAGGCATGTGGAGCTTTATTTTATTTCTTTTTCCATTTTTAAAATTTTGATTTATTTTTATTTTTATTTTTTATTTTTAAAAATATTTTATTTATTTATTCATGAGAGACTACACAGAGAGAGAGAGAGAGGGGCAGAGACACAGGCAGAGGGAGAAGCAGGCCCCATGTAGGGAGCCTGACATGGGACTCAATCCTAGGACTCCAGGATCATGCCCTGAGCCAAAGGCAGGCTCTAAACCACTGAGCCACCCAAGGATCCCTAAATTTTTATTTTTTTAAGATTTTATTTATTTGAGAGAAAGAGAGAATGGTGGGGAGGGACAAGCAGACTCCATGCTGAGCGCAGAGCCCAATGTGGGGCTTGATCACATGACCCTGAGATCATGACCTGAGCCAAAACAAAGGGTTGGACGCTTAACCGACTATGCAACCCAGATGCCCTAAGCATCTGGAGTTTTAAAAACTCAGATGATTCCAGGGTTCAGCCAAGTTCAAGAACAATAGGTAGATAATGCATACATGTAAAATATACATCAAGGCACTTCATAAATAAGTATTGTTATTTACTTGGTGATGACAGTAGGTTTATGGTTTCCGTATCACCAAGTCTCTTTATCTCAGAACATGATCACTTACCATATATTCTCAGTGAATATAAAAATGAAAAGAAATGGTGTAAGCGCCTTCCCACCCCATCTCTGCGCAGGGGTGGGTGATCTGGGGCATGAGCTTTGGTGTGCATGCGTGCGTGCATGTCTGTGACTGTCTACCTTTCCTCCTTCCCTTTTGCTCAGCTTGCAGTTACTCTTCTCACACGACCCCCTGCCCCAGGCCTCCTCCCTCTCTGATCTTCTCACTTTCTCTAAACCTTTCTTAGAACTTGAATCATCTCCTTTTTCTTGATTCTCTTACCCATTCCTTCCATGTCCATCCCAGCAACAATTAAAATGAGGCCACCACCCTGAGCCAACCAGGTGCCCCTGGGCCATTCCGCTATTATACACACATTATCTTGCTTAATTTCCGTGGTAGTTGTATGAGGTAGATTTTTCTACTGTCCCCATTTTACTGGAGACAGATGGAGGCACCCAGGAAGAGAAGTCACCTTTGGCAATTTTGCTCCAGGGCCCTCCCTCACCTTCCTATGACAAGTGTGGGAAGAAGACACAGCAGGGTCATGTCCTAGGAAGGGCCTGGGGTGAGGGGCCTGTGAGGGACTTGAGATTGAGGAGGTCCAGGAAGGTCATCCTGAGGAGGTGATTCTCTGGGGGGAGAGCATAGCACACAGAGGGGACAGCAAGTGCAAAGAATCTGAGCTAGGGGCACCTGGTTGGCTCAGTGGTTGAGCGTCTGCCTTCAGCTCAGAGCGTGATCCCGGGGTCCTGGGATCAAGTCTAGCATCAGGCTCCTCTCAGAGAGCCTGCTTCTCCCTCTGCCTATGTCTCTGCCTCTCGTTGTGTGACTCTCATGAATAAATAAGTAAAATCTTAAAAATGCTGAGCTCTGAAGCACAGTGACATGATGGGATAGCAGAGGGACAGATTTGTGGGGTGACAGGGGCTCAGTTGGGTTGTTTGGGATTGGCAGACAGTGGGCTTGACTTTATGCAAAGCCATAGTAAGGTTAAGCAGGGGCAGGGGAGTGATAGGATCTGATTTATATTTTTGAAAAGATTCACTGCTTATGGAAGAAAAGCTTAGGCTTGGGCAAGTCAAGCATGGAAGCAGGGGCACCCTTTAGGACATTGTTGTACAAAGAGGGAGGAGGTGGTGGGAATTTGACCCAGGGTCAGCAGCGAAGAGAGAAGTAGACAGATTGGGGTACATCAGGAGGCCAAGCTGATGGGGCTTGGCAGAGCCAATGTGGGGACTTAGAACAAGGGAATCAGGGATCCCTAGGTGGCGCAGCGGTTTGGCGCCTGCCTTTGGCCTAGGGCGCGATCCTGGAGACCCAGAATCGAATCCCACATCGGGCTCCCGGTGCATGGAGCCTGCTTCTCCCTCTGCCTGTGTCTCTGCCTCTCTCTCTCTCTCTCTGTAACTATCATAAATAAATAAAAATTAAAAAATTAAAAAATTAAAAAAATTAAAAAAAAAAAGAACAAGGGAATCAGGGATACTTCCTGAGTTTCGGACCTGGGGATCTGGCTGGATGAGATGTGTCATCTTCTGTTGAGTTGGGCAAGATGTTGGGGGCTGAGCCTTCTTGCAGAGGGCAGGTGTGTGTGTGTTTGTTTGTTTGTTTAGGATTTTATTTATTTATTCATGAGAGACACATAGACTCAGAGACATAGGCAGAGAGAGAAGCAGGCTCCATGCAGAGAGCCTGACATGGGACTCAATCTTGGGACCCCGGGATCATGCCCTGAACCAAAGGCAGACACTCAACTGCTGAGCCACCCAGGCATCCTGAGGGCAGGTTTTTGAAGGGAAATTCAGTCTGTTCTGGCCATGTGAAGCTTGAGCTGCTTGTTGGACATCCGTGCATGACTGGACAGGGGAGTTTGGAATTAAGTGGAGAGGCCTGGCTAGCATCCTGCAGGGGAAGAGCTGTAACAGATCCCCCTGTAGTGTTGTAGAGACAAGGAGATGGGAAAACAGGCTCAGTGGACAAGTCTCAGCCAAGGAGGAGCCTATGAATGAGTCACAGCCAAGTAGCACAATGAAATGCAAGATAACTCGGAGAAGGGAAATCCTGGGGTTTCAGACTGTCAAAGGAGGCTTTTGCACGTGAGCCTTGAGTGATAGGCAAGGTTGGCAGAGGCAGGAGGGGAATGCAGGCTGGAGACAGCATTGCAGGTGGGCTGGACAGAAGCTCCAGCAAGCCCACAGCAGAGGGGTTCCTCAGGGGAGTGGGATGGGTTCCAAACTGAGGGGCCCACCTTTGGCCTCTTGGCTGTAAGGGACCCTGTCACACCTGTGTGCTTGCAAGTGTGCAGTCTGAATTATTAGCATTTTCCTGTCTTATCTCCAAAATCCAGGAATTCTGCATTAAGCTTCTCAATTTACCTGAAAGAGGGTTTTGTTTTGTCATGTGTAGTGCTTTCCTTTGAGTAAAAATAGTACAGTAAGGCACTTTTCATGTACCCTGGAGCTTTGGTACCACAGATACAGACTCTCCCAGGGTCTAGATGCATCATCTTGGCAAGCTCTGCAGTCGGTTGGCAGTGTGAAGGAAAGGAGTCATTAATGGAGTATTTTAGGACAGTTGGGCTGCTGATTATGCCTAAAGCAAGAGGACTGCATGGAGGAGGGATCGGGAAAGGAAGACCTCATAGGAAGACCTTTACAAGGACAAGCTCCTACAGCATGAGGGGCTAAGGGCCTGGTGTAGGGTGGCATGTGGGTGCTAGAAGAGGACCTGCCAGATGTGAAGCTTCGAGCACCGGTGACTGGGATTATGGGGATGCGGTGGGGAAGGAGGCTGTTTTGTGGAGAAGAGGCTGAGTCTGGGGAGAGGGGAGCATCAAGGAGCCAGTTGTGCAAATGGATGCTGGAAGAAGAGGCCACAGCAGTGTGCACAGTGTCCAAGGCCAGCCCCCCAGCAGGGAAAAGGCGACCCCCTGCCCCAGGCCTCCTTCCTCTCTGATCTCACTTTCTCTAAACCTTTCTAAGAACTTGAATCATCTCCTTTTTGATTCTCTTATCCATTCCTCCCACGTCCACCCCAGCAACAACTAAAATGAAGCCACTACCCTGACCCACACATTCCCGAAAGCCCCTGTGAGAATTGAGCCAATCCCAGGAAACCCCATGAAGCCAGAAAGGTTAGGATCAGTTTTGAGGTTGCTCCAGAGCAGGCTTGTCTGCGGCTTTCCGTGTTATCGGGGATGGTGCTGAGTTAGTTCCCCGGGGCACCCTTGTCCTGTGCTGCTCCCCCACTGCTGCTCAGCAGCTCCTCCTTTCCCCTTTAGTCTTGCTGGAATGAGTATCTGACAACTCGGATTGAGCAGAACCTTGTGTTGAACTGCACCTGCCCCATTGCCGACTGCCGCGCGCAGCCCACTGGAGCCTTCATCCGGGCCATTGTCTCTTCGCCAGATGTCATCTCCAAGGTAGCCCCTTCCTGCGGGAGTCTATGGTGTGCAGCCAGAGGGGCAGGCCCCAGGGAGTGGACTCACCAATGCTGGGGGAGGCAGGAAGGGGTGTGGTTATGGAGGGTGGGCATCTCAAAGAGCCATGCCCTCACCTAATGGCACCTTTGTCTACGTCCCCACAGTACGAGAAGGCTCTCCTGCGTGGCTATGTAGAGAGCTGCTCCAACCTGACCTGGTGCACCAACCCCCAGGGCTGTGACCGTATCTTGTGCCGCCAAGGCCTGGGCTGTGGGACCACCTGCTCCAAGTGTGGCTGGGCCTCCTGTTTCAACTGTAGTTTCCCTGAGGTGGGTACCTGTCCAGCCCTGCTCCCTTGTAGCAAGGGCTACACCCCTCCCTTGCCAGCACCCTTCTCTCCATATACATACCCACCCCCCCCCCACACACACACACACGCACGTATGCACTCTCGGACATACACACATATACACACTTTCTGCCTCTGCCACTTGGTTGAGCTCTGTTCCTCCTCCTGCAGCCCTTCACACGTGACCTCCCTCTCTTGCATACCCACAGTGCTGCCCTTGCCCAGGGCTCAGCCATGTCCTTACCACCCCCTCTGCTGTAGGCACACTACCCTGCCAGCTGTGGCCACATGTCCCAGTGGGTTGACGATGGTGGCTACTACGACGGTATGAGCGTGGAGGCCCAGAGCAAGCACCTAGCCAAACTCATCTCCAAGCGCTGTCCCAGCTGCCAGGCTCCCATTGAGAAGAACGAGGGGTGTCTGCAGTAAGAGGGGGTACTGCGGGCATTGGTGGGGTCAGAGGGCATGGGAGAGGGTGCAAGGCCTGGCCGTAGGGAGGGTCCATGGGGCTTACCAAAGAGCTGAGCAAAGGAGGGCAGTTACTGAACCACCCCTGCTGTGGTACCCTCCAGTGACTCCTGCAACTTAATGCTCCTTCCCCTGCTTCTAAATCTGTACTGTATGGGGCTCAGAAGCAAGGGGGTGCTCACTAGGGATGGGTAAGGTTAAACAGACTCTCAGGGCCTGGAGGGGCCAGGACAGGTTCAGTGGGGCATCCAGGCCTCATCCAGGTGTCCTCGTGTGGCCCCAGCCAGAGGCAGGAGCCCTCTGACCAGCCACCTTCCTTCCATAGCATGACCTGTGCCAAATGCAACCACGGATTTTGCTGGCGCTGCCTCAAGTCCTGGAAGCCAAATCACAAAGACTACTACAACTGCTCTGCCATGGTAACGGTCCGGGAGGCCCAAGGGCAGCCAGGACGGGATGCTGTTCTAGGCCCTGGGCAGAGAGGGCTCTGTGTCCTGAGCAGCCAAACAGCTGCTGGGATAGGGGCTCAGTGTGAAGACAGAAGCCACTTGAGCCTACAGGTGCTGGGACTTCTGTCCTGGGAGGTCTCTGCATTCTCAGGAGGCACCAGGCCAGAGCAGAGCACATGCTGTGCATCCTAGCCTGGCACCACTGCTTAATATGTGGCTTTGGGCCAGTTTACTTGCCTACGCCTCGGCAGCCTCACCTGTAGAAAGGGAGAATAATGTGACCTACTTCACAGTCAGGATTAAATGAAAAGGTCTGGGTAAAGAGTTGGAAGGCCTGCATGCAGGGCACCCAAGAGCCCTCCCGACTTGTCCTTTCCAGGTAAGCAAAGCAGCTCGCCAGGAGAAGCGGTTTCAGGACTATAATGAGAGGTGTACTTTCCATCACCAGGCCCGGGTGAGCAGGGAGGAAATGGTTGCTTGGGTGCGGAGGTCAGAGGGCTGGGGTAGATGGCTGGGCACGGGTGAAAGATCTGAGTTTGGGTGGGTGCTGTGCCGTTGTGAGTGGGGGGGGGGGGGAAGGGCTGCATGCGGTGCTGATCCCCCACTCCCACCGGCTCCACACAGGAGTTCGCCGTGAGCCTCCGGAACCGTGTGTCTGCCATCCACGAGGTGCCACCACCCAAATCCTTCGCCTTTCTCAGTGACGCCTGCCGGGGATTAGAGCAGGCACGCAAGGTGACAGTGGGCTGGGGGCCTGTGCTGCTTTCCTCCAAGCTGCAGGCATGGGGCGAATGAGGGAGCAGGAGGGAGGAGCGCAGAGGCCCAGCAACTTGGGCTCCCACAGGTGCTGGCCTATGCCTGCGTGTACAGCTTCTACAACCAGGACACGGAGCACATGGACGTGGTGGAGCAGCAGACCGAGAACCTGGAGCTGCACACCAATGCCCTGCAGATCCTCCTGGGTGAGGCCCGGCCCCTTGTCTGTCAGTCCTTTCTCTTGCCTACCCACCCACTCAGCATCCCATCCCAGCAAGCAGGGGGCAAGACAGCACCCCCACCCCAGCTCCCCCTGCACTGTCCTCATTCTGCACAGCTCTGTTACTACTGGCCTTTAACCATTCATGTATGAAGGAACATGGTATATGCCAGAAGGTGCCTAAGGGCACAGGCCTTCACCTGACTTGTTTGATTTACCCCATCCCCTCCTCCGTTAGGATGTAGTCCCCATGAGAATGAAGATCTAGAACCGTGCCTGGTAGGTGTTGGTAGAACTTGGTAGATGTTCAGTAGGTGTTTGTTGGAAAGAACGAAAGAAGGGAGGAAGCCCCTGTGCCCTGCCCCCTCTGCAGAGGAGACGCTGCTGCGGTGCCGAGACCTGGCCTCCTCCCTGCGCCTCCTGCGTGCCGACTGCCTCAGCACGGGCCTGGAGCTGCTCCGGAGGATCCAGGAGAGACTGCTGGCTATCCTGCAGCATTCTACCCAGGTGTGCCGCCCGCCCCTGGGCCTCCTGGGCCCGGCATGGCCCCTGCCCTGGGCGGAGGATCCAAAAGGAAAGGCAGCAAGGATGGAATGGGTGTTTGGAGACCTGGGTGCGCACCCCAGCTCCTAGGCCAGCCTGCTGGATGGGGTGGAGCTCTGCCACTTGGCCACCTGACAAAATTGCCAGATCAAGGGTATCTGCCCAGAGCCTTGCTCATCAGAATCACTTGGGGGAACTTTTTCATACTTCTCAACTGGGAAGTTGAGAGTTCTTCCCAGCTCTAGGACACTGATAGTGTGCCTAAACTAGGAGAGTCCTGCCCTCAGGAAGCTCACAGAGGAGTAAATAACTGGGGCAGACAGGGGCAGAACGCAGTTAGCTCCGGAGGCAGGGGAGGGTGGCATGCCTCACCGCCACACCTGTGTCCCTGGAGGCTGCCTGAGGTAAGGTGCACGGAGGCACAGGTGTGTGGAGTCCTGGGATGAGGTAGGGGAGGAGGCGGGAACATAACTGCCAGGGGCCCTGCACCTAGTCAGCCCTCAGAGAAGGCTGGGAGAAGGAATGCTGGACACCTCTGCCCCTATCAGCTACTCTCCTCCTTCCCACATCTCCTTGCCAGGACTTCCGGGTTGGCCTGCAGAGCCCACCTTTAGAGGCCCGAGAGGCGAAAGGCTCCAACGTGCCCGGCAGCCAGTGAGTAGGGTGGCGGAGCCACTGCGGGGTGTGGGAGGCGCCAGGCCTCGCTGAGGCTGAGTGGGGCTCCCTCCCTCCCTAGGTCCCAGGGCTCCTCTGGGCTGGAGGTGGATGATGAGGAGGAGGAAGACGATGAGGATGATGTGCCCGAGTGGCAGCAGGACGAGTTTGATGAGGAGTTGGACAATGACAGCTTTTCCTATGATGAGGAATCTGAGAACCTGGACCGAGACACTTTCTTCTTTGGTGACGAGGATGATGATGATGAGGCCTACGACTGAGGGGCAGGACACAGGGAGCACCCCAGCCACCCTGAGTCCTGGGGGCCAAGGGGGTGAGGTCACTGGGTCATTGGGGGAGGCAATTCCCAGTGTCTGCAGTACCTTCTGTTTACTGAATAAACTTTCTTTTTTCACATACTTCACTGGAAGCAGGCTGCTCAGCTGCATCCCCCAAGGCTAGCATCAACTTCCCATTCCCTCTGCATAGCCCCAATACTCATTATTCACTTTTTCCCTTTTTTTTTTTTAAAGATTTATTTTTTTATTCATTCATGAGAGACACAGAGAAAGAGGCAGAGACACAGGTAGAGGGAGAAGCAGGCTCCACGCAGGGAGCCCACATGGGACTGGATCCCAGGATCCTGGGATCACGACCTGAGCCAAAGGCAGGTGCTCAACCACTGAGCCACCCAGGTGCTCACTTTTTCCTTAGACCTCTAGACTCTTGTGTTCTCAGAGAAGGCCCAGAGCAGACCCGTCTGACCTAAGCTGACAAAAGGAAATGCAGGTGCATGTGGCCCAAGCCAGGCATAGTCCTGCCCGCTTGCCCCAGACCCGGCCCAGCATCAGAGGAGTCAGAAATGGCCACCCCCCTGCCCCCAGGCAGCCTTCCTCCTAACTCTTGAATGTTCCTGGCAGGAGTCTGAGGGCATTAGGAAGGCCTTGGAGGCCTACAGAACGCTAAAGGGTCTCTCTACATCTTGAAGTGAAGCAGGAAAAGCAAGGATATTCCTGAAGACCTGTCCCTCCCGCCCACCACTCGTAGAGACATGGTCAGAATTTTAAACATCCTTTTAATTTGGTACTGGGGCTATGAGGTAGGAAGGGTACTAAGAGTCTGGGATTAGAAGAATTAACAAAGTGGGGCTAAGGCAAGCAGTTGGGTCAGGGGAGGCAGCCACCTGCTAGGGAGGGTCAGCCTCAAAGTATTGATCCAGCATGGCCTCCACCTGGCCCTCTTCATAGTCCAACACCTGGAACCTTGAGCCGTCTGCCGCTCCCCGGATCATGGCTGAAAGCACTGCAAGGGCGGAAGGCGAAGGTGCTTTCCATCCATACTCCCCCTCTCCACTTCCTTCCCTGTCCTGTTTAGAGGTGGGCACAATACTCAGAGCCCCCACCCCTGCCCTGGGAAGTTGCTGAGGGCTGGGTCTGCAGAAAGCTGCGGTGGAAGGAGGGGCCATCCAGGGCTTGGAGTGCTCACCTCGGCCAGACTGCGGACGGAAGAGGCACAAGATCCGCTTATTGAGGGCCATGGCCTGGCCCAGCTCATAGCCCACGCCCAACGATGGCTGGGTCACTTCTGCCACCACCACTGGGAAGAAGGAAGAGACCATGGCTCAGTATCTGGGGCTTGTTAAGGAAGAGATGACAAGAGGCGGGGTGTGGTGAGGAGGGCACTTTCCTTCCCGGGATGGACTTCGTCCAGGGACTCTAGTATAGTGCCAAACTCCCAGGGGAGTTTGTGGGTAGGAGGGGGAGCTGCTCACCATCTGCCTGCTGCAGCCAAGCCAGGTCCCGCTCGTAGATGAACCTGTCGCCCCCAGCAGCCTCTTCCCCTGCGGAAGAGAAAAAGCTGGTCAAGGCCAAGCCCCTGCCTCGGCCTTAGCACTCAGTACCTCTCCTCTGCCCTCGCCACCCCCATATTTACCCTGCTCAGGGAAGGAGGGAGGGAGGCATGCTAGATGACTTCCAAGGACCCACCCAAGGCTAACGTTCCAGGAAAAGGATGAAATGGAATCGCCACAAGAAAAATTCTAGGATCCAGGAGGCTTCTGTGATTAAGGCCAGATGAGTGATAACGGATGAGATTATGAGAAGGACTAACTATGCCTGTCTGTTGGTGAAGGATCAGAGACCAAGAGGAGCAGCGATAGCCTCCCAGTGCACGGGGGGTGGGGTGGGGGGGGGGTGGGGGGTGGGGGGGGGCGTGGAAATGACCAGGAGCAAGAGACCGCCCGCACAAAGAAAGGATGAACAACCAGAGCCGGGGTGGCTCTCAAGCTTTGGTGGGTGCCAGTGTCAGGGAGAGCTCGATATACTACTCCATGAGCTCTCCAGGGGATTGTGAGCCCCACAGGCCCTTTCCAACGCCCTAGCAATTTTGTTTTGTGATGTCACCTGATGAGGGAGCTGAAAGCCAGCTGAGGACTAAGCACAAGCTGACATTTTGCAACCCGCCCCCCCCCCCCCCCCGTGGGGTATGTGGGACATTCTTCAGGCACTCCTGGCCACCCTAAAACTCAGGGAAGGGGAAAATCAGTTAACTAATATAGATCACAGTGCTCTAGGACATGAGCCTCCATCGGCTTACCAATGTCTTAATGATTTACAAGAAAAAAAGCATTCTCAATAACCTGACTTCCAGAGAACCCTAACTCAATTTTCTGGAGCCCTGACATCACCCTCCCTCCACAGTGACGTGGGAAACAAAGGTAGAAGGAAATGTAGGTAAAATTTAAATGTCCTTATAACCTGCAGCCCATTAACAAATACTTGAGACAGGAAGAGTGTAACGTTCCTCCGGAAACTCTCAACGGTCGTAATATTAATTAATGCTTTGCTAGAGAGAAACAACCTTAGCTAGACAATGGCAAGACCTCCAGTATTTTGAGAATCTTTAGCATTATCAAAGTCTTCTTTAAAAATTTATTTTTTTTTAATTTTTTTTTAATTTTTATTTATTTATGATAGTCACACAGAGAGAGAGAGAGAGAGAGAGGCAGAGACACAGGCAGAGGGAGGAGCAGGCTCCACGCACCGGGAGCCCGACGTGGGATTCGATCCCGGGTCTCCAGGATCGCGCCCTGGGCCAAAGGCAGGCGCTAAACCGCTGCGCCACCCAGGGATCCCTTTTTTTTATTTTTTTATTTTTTTTTAATTTTTAGGGATCCCTGGGTGGCGCAGCGGTTTAGCGCCTGCCTTTGGCCCAGGGCGCGATCCTGGAGACCCGGGATCGAATCCCACGTCGGGCTCCCGGTGCGTGGAGCCTGCTCCTCCCTCTGCCTGTGTCTCTGCCTCTCTCTCTCTCTCTCTCTCTGTGTGACTATCATAAATAAATAAAAATTTTTAAAAAAAGTCTTCTTGGACACCTTCCTTTTTCCTTACCTCCCCCCAACTCCCAAGTATGAAATCAACCCCAGTGCAGCAGCTCTTTCTGCCCAAAGGTCCTGTCCCTGCGCTTTTAATAGAATCACCTTTTTGCACCAAAGACATTTCAAGAATTCTTTTTTGGCAGAGAGTGCTGGACCCCGGCCTCACCAGCATCCCCAAAAGGTCTCCCAGAATTGCATTAGATCCCACAAATCCTGGATCTGCTCCTGCTGGGGCTAGGGGAAAGCACGTAAAAGTTTCCAGAGCAGAAGTGGAATTCTAGGCACAACTTTCAAACCAGAAGACTCCCGGAGATTCCAGACCAAAACTGATCAAAGCTAATGGTCTTTGATCAGTTTTGGTCAAAGACAAAGATCATTTAAACTGACCTCAATCAAATGCTGTAGAAAGACCCAGCGGCCAGAAAGCAACAGGCTGATGAGAGGGCGTGAGAGATGGTGGTGGTGAAAACTGGGGTCCGACGGGTCTAACAGAGGGCGGCAACCCGACCGCGAGGGGAGGAGCGGCAGGATGAGCTCTGCCTTAGGTGGGGGAGCAGGTGCCTGCGGGCAAGGCGGGAACTGAAGCAGCCCCATTCGCTCCCGTTCTGCTCCTCCCCGCTCCGTCCCCGGAAAGAGGTGAAGAAAGTTCTCCGGGAAAGAATCAAGGTTAAGAGAACAGCTGAAGGCAGAGACCCGGCTCCCACCCGCAAGCTCACTGGGGCCCTTGCGGTTCGAGCGCGGGCTCCCCTTCCGGGCCGGGCGGGAAGGCGGGCTCCGGGCCCCGCAGCGGGGCTGCCTCGGCCCCCCCGGCCCCCCCGGCCCCGCGCGCCCCGCCACCAGCCTCACCGCGCGCGCCCAGCTCGGCGGCCGCCACGTGCTCCGTGAGCACCGCCCCGAAGCGCCGCAGCCGCGACACGATCCTCCCGTACAGCGCCCGGTCCTCGCGGCCGCCGCGGACGCTCCCGCAGAAGTACAGCGCTCGGCGGCCCGGCTGGCCCGGCTGGCCCGGCTCCCTGCGCTCCCGCGCTCCGGCCGCCGCCGCCGCCATCCCCGCCATCCCCGCCGCCGCCGCCCCTCCTCCCCGCGCCTGGAGGCGCCCGCTCGCGGCCACGTGACCCGGCCGGCCCGGGACCGCCCCGGGGAGGCGGCGGGCGGCTCCCGCGGGAGGGGGCGAGCGGACGCCGACGACCGCGCGGCCGGGACCCCACCTCCTCCGCGACGTGGGCGCTACGGCTGGCCGCGCCGCCGCACCCGCTGGTGCTCGCCTCGGCCCGGGGCCTCCCGCACCTCAGCTGGACGCAAGGGCATCCTCTGCAGACTTGGCTCCCTCGCCCCACCTCGGGCTGCTCTCCCCTTCCTGCAGCCACGCTGGCTTTCCCGGCCGCCCTCAAGCCTGCTGGCCAGGCCCTTAGCGTTCGCTGTAGCTTGGAGCCCTTTTCTCCCAGGTAGCTCCGTGCGGCCCTCCCTCGCCTCTTCCGAGTCCGCCCGGGTCACCCTCCCCGGCTTTCCTCTACGGCTCGGCAAGCCTCCCGTTGCCAGGACTCTCTCTTGCCCTCCCCTGCCTCACCTTTTGTCCTCCCTACCCTATTGATTAATTCTATACCCGGTGGAATGTAAGCCCCCAGGAGGGCAGGAACTTTTGTCTGTTTTGTTCACTGCTGTAGCCCTAGCTTCTAAAACTGTGCCTGGCACATACTTATCAAACATTTGTAGAATGTATGAATGGATTCGGATGAGAAGTGACGTTTGCCAGCACTTTGTAATCTGCTCAGTCCCAGAGTAGGCTGATAGAAGCAGGATCTTCAGGGAGGCTGGCAAACACACCATTGTTCACTGGTACTGACAAGGATTTTCCCTTCCTTTTGTTAGAAAAATAACACAGATAGAGGACAAAAAAATCAAATGGAGCAAGAGAGTACTCAGTGGAAAGTGAGTGCAGACCCCAATCCCATTCCTTAGAGGAAAGCACTCTAGTGCTTCCTTCCGAATTCTTCCTCAATGATACCTATAAAATACTGAAGTATGAGGTTATAGAGCTGACAAAAATAATAATTTTTTAAAGATTTTTTTACTTATTTATTCATGAGAGACACACACATAGAGAGAGGCAGAGACACAGGCAGAGGGAGAAGCAGGCTCCATGCAGGGAGCCCCGACGTGGGACTCGATCCCAGTCTCCAGGATAAGGCTCTGGGCTGAAGGCGGTGCTAAACCGCTGAGCCCCCCGGGCTGCCCCAAAATAATAATTATTAAAAACGCAAACACAGGGTGCCTGGGTGGCTCAACCAGTTGAGGGACTGACCCTTAATTTTGGTTCAGGTCATGATCTCAGGGTCATGGGATCAGGCCTTGCTTCCTCACATGTTCTCTCTCTCAAATAAATTAAATAAAAAAAACAAGCAAGCAAAGACACCCGAGTGTCTGGCTGGCTCAGTTGGAAGAGCATGTGACTATTTTTTTTTTCTTTTTTATCATGTGATTCTTGATCTTGGGGTTGTGAGTTTGAGCCCCATGTTGGGTATAGAGAATACTTAGTAAATAAACCTAAAAACAATGCAAAGACACAGAGAAGGCAAAGAGATTTTAGGATACCTCTGTTTTCCAGTGGGCCCAGCCACAGATACTCAGACCGTGGGGCAAACATGTATGCAAAGCTGCCCACTAGTGCCCCAGGCCCCCTTTCATGCACATTCACATGTACCTTGAGACACATTTAGGAAAGAAGCTACCTGTGCCAGAGGACTTAATGAGCAACTTCCTCTCCCCTCCTTATCCTTTTTTCTTTTTTAAATTTTTTTAAAGGTTTTATTTATTCATGAGAGAGAGAGAGAGAGGCAGAGACACAGGCAGGGGAGAAGCAGGCTCCATGCAGGGAGCCCGATTCAGGACTCGATCCTGGAACTCCAGGATCTCGCCCCAGGCCGAAGGTGGCGCTAAACCGCTGAGCCACCCAGGGATCCCCAACCCTCCTTATCCTTAATTGCACCTTCCCTCCATTCTTCTCAAGGAGAGGTACCCACATCTATACACAGAGCATCCTATTTCTGTCTCTGTGTCTTAAACCAGCCTTTATCTCAGGGCTCACACCTGTGATGTGGCTGGCATTCCCCTTTCCACTTCAGGCTGAAAGAGAGTGTAAGGAATGGCCCATGAGGCCTGAAATTGGTTCTATATCCACTGTCAGGTTGGGGAAGATGCTGAGCTAGCCAGCTCAGATCTTCCAGCTCACTGCAGGGAGGCCCGAGGTGGAAGGATGGGGTGCTAAGTGATGGAATGGGGGGAGCGAGGCAGGTGCGCAGTGTAGTGAGGCAGCCTCGTGGGGACAGAGGCTCACCACAGGACAGGAGGCCAGAATGGAATCCTAATTCCATTAACTACTTGTCAGACAAGTAACTACTTGATAGCTCTGGGACCTTGAGCAGATCCCTTAAACCTTCTGAGCCCTGGTTTCCCCATCTCTAAGTAAAAAATGTTATCCTGACTTATGCATTTTGTTTGAGTATGATGCAGCTCTGATGAAATATGGGAGAGCACTTTACAAAACACAAAGTGCTCTACAAATGGAAGTCGTTGTTCAGTTTCACAGCATTGTTTTCATTACAATGTCAAACCTATATACATAGTGCATAATTCCATCAAAAAATTTTTATGTAAGTTTTTCTTTTAAGTTTTTTCTTTTTCTTTTTTTTAAGATTTTATCTATTTATTCATGAGAGACACAGTGAGAGAGAAAGAGAGAGAAGCAGAGGGAGAAGCAGACTCCATGCAAGGATCCCGACATGGGACTCAATCCCAGGTCTCCAGGATCACAGCCTGGGCTGAAGGCGGCACAAACCGCTGAGCCACCCAGGCTCCCTTTTTTTTCTTTTTAGAGAGAGAGCATTTGTGAGTCTGGGGTGGAGGGAGAGGGAGAGAGAGACTCTTAAGGATGCTCCAAGCCCAGCACAGGGCCTGATGAGGGGCTCCATCTCACAACCCTGAGATCATGACCTGAGCCAAAGTCAAGTCCAACCCTTAACTGACTGAGCTGCCCAGGTGCCCCGTAATTTCACTTATTTTTTTTTAAG
Source organism: Canis lupus baileyi (assembly GCF_048164855.1). Lineage (NCBI taxonomy): Eukaryota > Metazoa > Chordata > Mammalia > Carnivora > Canidae > Canis > Canis lupus. The sequence continues at coordinate 60,846,319 of NC_132844.1, read as the reverse complement.
ATTTATTTATTTATTTTGGTGGGAGGGGCAGATGGAGAGGGAGAGAGAGACTCAACCAGGCTTTGTGCCCAGCACAGGGCCTGACGTGGGCTTGATCTCACAACCCTGAGATCCTGACCTCAGTGGAAATCAGGAGTCTGATGCTTAACCAAGTCACCCAGACGCCCCACCCATAATTTTATTTAAATGATCTGCTTTCTGTCTCTCCAAACAGGGTTTTTCTGGACATGTCAACTTTCACAAAATATTAAATTTTACACTTAAAATTAATGTATTGATATGTAAATTATACTTTATAGAGCTGTTTTTTTTTTTTAAGATTTTATTTATTTATTCATGAGACACACACACACACACACACAGAGGCAGAGTCACAGGCAGAGGGAGGTGCAGGCTCCCTGCAGGGAGCTAACGTGGGACTCCATCCCGGGTCTCCAGGATGACGCCCTGGGCTGAAGGTGGCGCTAAACCGCTGAGCCACCCGGGGCTGCCCTAAAGCTGTTTTTTAAAAAGCAAAACGAAAGCAGGGGAAATAATAATATAATATAATGAGAGGGGGAATAATATAATATAATGAGACTCAACAATTAGCAATTAATGGCCAATCTGATTTCATCTATGTACCCATGTCCAATTTTCTTCCTCTACTGTTTTGATGCAAGTTCAAGATTGCATTTTTTTAGTCAATATTTTAGTATGTGCCTTTAAATAGATACTCATTTTTATTTTATTATTTTTTAAATATTTATTTATTTATTTATTTATTTATTTATTTGAGAGAGAGAGAGTGAGTGGGAGGGAGGGAGAAGGAGAGAGAATCCAAAGCCAACTCCCCACTGAGCCTGACATGGGGCTTGATCTCACAACCCCGATATCACGACCTGAGCTGAAACCAAGAGTGGGACACTTAAAAAGTGAGCAGCGCAGGCACCCCAAGATAGTCTTTTTTTTTTTTCAAATGTAACCAAAATGCCATCATCTCAGCTAAAATATTTAACAATACATCATCAAGTATTCTCCCACTGTTCAAATCTCCAATTGTCTTAGAAATGTTTTAATTAGGCAGCCCCTGTGGCTCAGCGGTTTAGCACCGCCTGCAGCCTGTGGTGTGATCCTGGAGACCCAGGATCGAGTCCCACGTCGGGCTCCCTGAGTGGAGCTTGCTTCTCCCTCTGCCTGTGTTTCTGCACCTCTCTCTGTGTCTCTTATGAATGAATAAATAAAATCTTTAAAAAATGTTTTAATGTTTGTGTACAGTTTATTTACTTAAAAGCAAAAGCCACATAAAATCCATATGCTGTGATTGGTTGATAAGTCTTTTGAGAATATTTTAATCAATATGTTGCCTCTGCATATTGTCTCTCCCTAGTCCCCTCGTTTGTTCTCTCGCATTTCCTGTAGTCTGGAGTTTACTGATTATATCCCTGTGGTGTCATGTAAAGTGTTCTTCTGTCCTATAAATTGGAGTCGGAGCTAGAGACTTGAATTCAGATTCTATTTTGGGCAAGACTGCTTCACAAGGTGGTGGTATGTATTCCCACTGTGGGGCATATGGTGTCTGGATGTCTCTCTTTTTTGATGTTAGCAACCGTTGATGCTCAGTGCCCTCATCCACTCACTCACTCACTCATTCATTCATTCACAGGACATACCAATAAAAATGTTTTTATAATAAAATAAAATCGACCTGCAGCAAACCACTTCAAAGCAAATTAATTATTATATGACACTCTTGTAACCACTACCATGTCAAGAAATAGATCTTCAGGCACCCAGAAGTTTCCACGTGCTCCATCCCAGTCACACCTCTTTATTCCTTCCAAAAGTAACCACTGCCCTTACTTTTATAGTAAGGACAAAAAACAGGCATAAATAAACTTCTTTATGTTTCTTTATGGTTTTATCACCCAAATGTGCCTTCCTAGTCACATAGTTTAAGCTGATTCATTTTTAATTATGTTTTTAAAGCTTTTACAGCTTTAAGGATACATTTTTTTTCTTTTTTTGAAGCATTTGTTTTGTGTGAGACACTCAATGGATGCTAAAGGAACTACAAAAAGGAGTAAAGTCTGAGACTTTGGTCTCTGGTCTGGGGAAGGGCCAGCCTTGGCTCAAGAATAGAGGTCAATTTAATGCCAAGCAGCGATGTACAGTGTTGAGCAATTCAAAGAAAGCAGAAATCAAGCATGTGGAGGATCCCTTCCAATTTATCCTCACAGTCCTGCGAGTTAACACCCAGGTCAAACAAACATCTGCTTCTTCACAAAGGACTAGCAGGGACCAGGTTTACCCTCCCACTTTTTTTTTTAATGTTTATTTATTCATGAGAGACACAGAGAGAGGCAGAGACCAAGGCAGAGAGAGGCTCCCTACAGGAGCCCGATGCGGGACTCGATCCTGGAACTCTAGGAGAACGTCCTGAGCTGAAGGCAGACGCTCAACTGTTGAGCCACCCAGGTGTCCCTACCTTTCCATGTTTTGTGTTCATTTGCTTTTCAAATGTGATACTGCTTCCCAGATATGTTGTAGAGAAGGCAGGGCTGAGGTTCTCTGCCCTAATATATGCTATATCCACCTTACCTCAGTACATTTCGAGTCCCCTCCCTCCCTCCCTCTGTCTCTTCCTTTTTCTTTTCTTTTCTTTTCTTTTCTTTTCTTTTCTTTTCTTTTCTTTTCTTTTCTTTTCTTTTCTTTTTTTTTTTTTTTTCTTTTCTTTCTTTTCTTTTCTTTTTTTCTTTTCTTTTCTTTCTTTTCTTTTCTTTTCTTTCCACAAGCTTTCTGCCCAATGGGGATATGAACTCATGATGCTGAGATTAAAAGAGTCACATGCTCTGCTGACTGTACCAGCCAGGTGTCCCCTGAGTCTTATTTCCTCACCATCCCAGTGGCTAGGATGTTTCCTTGCTAGTGATATCACTTATGATGGGAATTTTGTGCAAGGAGGGGGCATCTGGATTCTTAATTTGCTCTTCTATGCTCTTCTATGTCAGGCATCTGTAGAGGCCAAAATAGGGAGTTCAGCCTTCGTGCTCAATTTTAAACATTTTCTTGTGAATGATTATTAATTTAAAAACTTATTACAAAATGTATCAAATATGAGTAAAGTTTGGGGAATGGTATATCGTATATCCTTGTACCCACTATTCAGGATTATCAAATCTTAAAATTTTATATCTATTTCATATCTATCTATATATTATATAATATTTAGTATAAATATTGTCTATTATGTTTGTTTATTTTTTTAAGACTTTATTTATTTATTTATTCATGAGAGACACACAGAGAGTGAGAGAGAGGCAGAGGGAGAAGCAGGCTCCACACAGGGAGCCTGACATGGGACTCGATCCCAGATCTCCAGGATCAGGCCCTGGGCTGAAGGCGGCGCTAAACCACTGAGCCACCGGGGCTGCCCCTGTCTATTATGTTTATAATAGATATGTATGTATATAAAACCTATCTAAAATAAATAAATAAATAAAACCTATCTATAGTAGATAATCTATATCCAACAGATCTATTCCATCTAAGATAGATATAATAGATATTACTTAATATGTAGTCATCTATACACACATATACACTGGATCAAACTTGTTGGTTATGTTTGTATTTTTCAAATCTTCTGTATCTTTACTTTTTTTCCCATTTGATTTATCAATTACTAAGTTAGATTTTTTTAAATCTCGCTTTGGCAGTGGATTTAACATTTTTCCTTGTAACATTTCCTGTTTTTCTTTGGGGGGACTATTATTAGGTGAGTTCAAGTTTAGAATTTTTATACGTTATTGGTGGTATATACTTTTTTTTTAAAGAGTTTATTTGTTTATTCATGAGAGACACAGAGAGAGAGGCAGAAATGCAGGCTGAGGGAGAAGCAGGCTGCTCGCAAGGAGCCCGATGTGGGACTCAGTCCCTGCACCGGGGTCACGCCCTGAGCTGAAGGCAGACACTCAACCGCTGAGCCTGGCTGAGCCACCCAGGCGTCCCAGTGTGGTATATTTTTTGTCCTCATGATATGACCTTTTTTAGTCCTGAAATTCTTTTGGACTTACATATTTTTACATCTTCAGTCTTAACCTTTTTGTAGTCCAATATGTCGTTTTCTCTCTCTTTTTTTTTCTTTAGATTTTATTTATTTATTCATGAGAGACACAGAGAGAGAGGCAGAGACACAGGCAGAGGGAGAAACAGACTCCCATGGGGAGCCCGATGTGGGACTCGATCCCAGGACCCCGGGATCACGACCTGAACCAAAGGCAGACACTCAAACATTGAGCCACCCAGGCACTCCTAATGTGTCTCTATTAAGCAGCTTATACCTGCGTTTTTACAAAGTTGACGCTCTGTTTATCAATGAATTTCTTCCATTTATATTTATTGTGATTACTAACATTTTGGATTTTTTTGTCTATTATCCTCTTTTGTGCTTTATATTTACCATGCTTTTCTTTTCTCTTTTTGTTGTTTGTCACACCTTTCTGTTATTTAAAAAAATTGGGGCGGGGGGTGGGGGCGGGGGGGCGGGGGCAGCCCTGGTGGCTCAGCGGTTTAGCGCCACCTTCAGCCCAGGGCCTGTTCCTGGAGACCTGGGATTGAGTCCCGTGTAGAATTCCATGCATGAAGCCTGCTTCTCCCTCTGCCTGTGTCTCTGTCTGTCTCTCTCTCTGTGTCTCTCATGAATAAATAAAATCTTTAAAAATTTTTTTTTGACATTGCATTAGTTTTAGGTGTACAACATAATGACTTTATATAAGTATGTACTGTAAAATGATCACCACAATAAGTTTAGTTAACATTCATCACCACATAGTTACAAATATACTTTCCTTGTGATGAGAACTTTTATGATCTATTCTCTTAACATCTTTCAAATATACAATGCAGAATTATTAACTATAGTCACCATGCTGTACCTTCCATCCCAGGACTTATCTTATAACTGGAAGTTTGTATCTTTTAACCACCTTCTTCCACTTTGCTCAGTGTCCTCCCTGCCCTGACTCTGGTAACCCCCAGTGTGTTCTCTGTGTTTATGAGTTTGTTTTTGTTGTTGTTGTTTTTAATTTTTATTTATTTATGATAGTCACACAGAGAGAGAGAGGCAGAGACACAGGCAGAGGGAGAAGCAGGCTCCATGCACCGGGAGCCCGATGTGAGATTCGATCCCGGGTCTCTAGGATCGCGCCCCGGGCCAAAGGCAGGCGCCAAACCGCTGCACCACCCAGGGATCCCTGTTGTTGTTTTTTTAAGATTGATCATAGCCATTCTAATAAGTACAAGGTGACATATCATTGTGGGATTTTTAAAAGATTTTTTAAAAAGTAATCTCTATACCCAACATGGGGCTTGAACCTACAACCCTGATATCAAAGTTGCATGTTCTACTGACTGAGCCAGCCAGGCACCACAAAGATTTTTTTTTTTCAAGTAATCTCTGCACCCAACGTAGGGCTCAAACCTGCAACCCTGAGATCAAGAGTTGCATGCTTCACCAACTGAGCCAGCCAGCCACCCCTATCATTGTGGTTTTGATTTGCATTTCCCTAATGATTAGTGATGTTGAGCACCTTTTCATGTTCCTGTTGGCCATTTGTATGCCTTCTTTGGAAAAATATCTATTCAGATCCTTTGCCTATTTTTAACTGGATTATTTGGGGGTTTTTTGTGCTATTGAGTTATATGAATTCTTTATATATTTTGGATATTAACCCCTTATCAGATACATGGTTTACAAGTTTTTTTTTTTTTCCCCATTCCATAGGTTGTCTTTTTATTTTTCTGATTGGGAGTGGGTTTTTTGCTGTGCAGAAGCTTTTTAGTTTAATGTAGTCCCACTTGTTTATTTATTCTTGTTGCCTGTACTTTATGTGTCATATTTAAAAAATCATTGCCAATAACCATTCAAAGGAACTTATTCTCTATGTTTTCTTCTAGGAGTTTCATTGTTTCAGGTCTGACATTTAAGTCTTTAATCCAATTCAAGGGGTGCCTAAGTGGCTCAGTTGGTTAAGCATCCAACTCTTGGTTTCAGCTCAGGTCATGATCTCAGGGTTGCAGAATTGAGCCCACGTCAGGCTCCATGCTTGTCACAGAATCTGTTTGAGGTTCTCTCTCTCCCTCTCCTTCCTCCTGCTTACACATGCACTTTCTCTATCTCTCAAATAAATAAATCTTAAAAAGTTTAGCCCAATTTGAGTTCATTTTTGTGAGTGGTATAAAACAGGGGTTTAGTTTAGTTTTATGTGAATATTCAGTTTTCCCAACACCATATATTGAAGAGACTGTCTTTTCAAAAATGTTTTTATTGACGTATAGCTGACACACATTGTTATATTAGTTTCAGGCATACAACATAGTGATTTTGACAAGTCAAGATGTATATTCACCACAAGTGTAGCTCCCCTCTGCCACATTCAATGCAATTATAATACCATTGACTATATCGCCTGTGCTGTTCCTTTCATCCCCACAATTTATTCCATAACTAGAAGCCTATATATCTCCTACTCCCCTCACCCATTATCTTCATCCTCCTACAATCTTCCCCTCAGCAACCGTGTTCGTTCTTTATATTTAAGGAGTGTTGCTCTTTTATTGTTTTTTAAATTTCTTTTAGATTCCACATATGAACAAAATCATACAGCATTTGTCTTTTTCTGTCTGACTTATTCCACTTAGCATAATGCCCTCTAGGTCCATCCATGTTGTCACAAGTGGCAAGATCTCATTCTTTATGGCTGAGTAATATTTTACTGTCCATATATACCACATCTTTATCTATTCATGTATCAGTGGACACTTGGGTTGCTTCTGTATCATAGCTATTGTGAATAATGCTGCAGTGAACTACAGGGGTACTTCTATCTTTTTAAAATGGTGTTTTCATTTTCTTCATGTAAATATCCAGAAGGCGAGTACTGAATCATATTGTACTTCTATTTTTAGGGTTTGTGGGTTTTTTTAAGATTTTATTTATTTATTTATTTATTTATTTATTTATTTGAGAGAGAGAGAGAGGAAGTGCACAAGCAGAGGGAGGAGCAGAGGAGATGGGAGTGAGGGGGGGAAGAATCTCAAGTGGACTCCAAGCTTAACGAGGAGCCAGATGTGGGACTCTATCTCACAACCCAGAGCTCACAACCTGAGCTGAAACCAAGTCAGACACTTAACTGACTGAGCCACCCAGACGCCCCTTTAGAGTTGTTTTTTTTTTTTTAAGATTTTATTTATTCATGAGAGACACAGAAGGAGAGAGAGGCAGAGACACAGGCAGAGGGAGAAGCAGGCTCCATGCAGGGAGCCTGATGTGGGACTGGATCCCAGGTCTCCAGGATCATGCCCCGGGCTGAAGACGGCGCTAAACCGCTAAGCCACTGGGGCTGCCCTAGGGTTTTTTTTTTTTTTTTAAAGATTTTCTCCCCAAGTTTTTATTAAAATTACAATTAGTTAGCATACAGTGCAATATTAGTTTCAGGTGTACAGTTTAGTGATTCAGCACCTCCATGCATCACCTGATGCTCATCAAAGTGCACTCCTTACTCCCCATCACCTATCCCACCCATCCCTCCACCTCCCTTCCCTCTGGTAACCATCAGTTTCTTGGTTTGCCTCTTTTTTTTCTTGCTTTGTTTATTTGTTTTGTTTCTTAAATTCCACATATGAGTGAAATTATATGGCATTTCTCTGTTTTTTGTTTTTTTTTGTTTTTTTGTTTTTTGTTTTTTTTTGATGGTGGGGGAGAGTAGGGAGCGGCAGAGGGAGAGAGAAAATCTTAGGCAAGCTCCTCATTGAGCACGGAGCTAGATACTGGGATGGATCCCACAACCCTGAGATCATGACCTGAGCTGAAATCAAGGAGTCAGACACTTAACTGACTGAGCCACCTAGGCACCTCTGACTGACTTATTTCTCTTAGCATAATACTCTCTAGCTCCATCCACATTATTGCAAATGGCAAGATTTCATTCTTTTTAAACATTTTATTTTTTTAAACATTTTATTTTTAAGTAATCTCTACACCCAGTGAGAGGCTCGAACTTACAACCCTGAGGTCAAGATTCTGCATGCTATGGACTGAGGGACCCAGGTTCCTATCTTTAGTTTTTTGAGGAACCTCCATACTGTTTTCCACAGTGATGGCACTAATTTGCATTCCTACCAATAGAGCACAAGGGTTCCCTTTTCTCCACATCCTAGCCAACACTTATTATTTTTTGTCTTTTTAACACTAGCAATTCAGGGGTATAAGGTGGTATCTCATTTGATTTGGTTTTGATTTGTATTTTCCTTTTTTTTTTTTTAAGATTTTATTTATTTATTCATGAGAGACAGAGACACAGGCAGAGGGAGAAGCAGGCTCCATGGAGGGAGCCTGATGTGGGACTCAATCCTGGGTCTCCAGGATCACGCCCTGGGCTGAAGGCGGCGCTAAACCGCTGAGCCACCCGGGGTAGCCCCTTTGCCCATTTTTTAAATGGACTGTTTTGTTTTGTTTTTTCCTATTGTATTGTATGAGTCCTTTATATGTATTTCAGATATTAACCCTTTTCAAATATATGATTTGCAAGCATATTCTCCCATTCCATAAACTGCTTTTTCATTTTGTTGATGGTTTCCCTTGCTGTATAGCCTCCCGTATTTAACAGGCAAAAAAAAAAAAAAAAAAACCTGGGCAGAATCTGTGAAACAATGATGTTTGAACACTGGCTGTCAGGCAGCGGAGGACAGGATCCCCCAAAGACTGAAAACAACCAGGTGAGCTTTGTGTTTGCCCCAGCATATTGCCTGCAGGTTTTCTGGGCTCCAGGCAGGAGGAAACCAGGCCGATCCCAGCTGTCTCCTGGAGCTGAGGAGGCAGAAGGGGGAGTCCATGGAGGCCAAGGCAGCTGGTCTGGAACAGAGCACAGGATAGGAGAGAGCGCTTTGGAATCTTCATAGTGATCTCTGTGACAGTCGACATAGGACTGGTCAGCATATGTGTGTGAGGAAACTTGCTGAAGCCGGAAAAGAACAACATGAAAGTAGCAACGTGAATGATCTCCAAAACTCACACAGCATTGGAAAAAGTGCCTGTTCCTCCAGCCGATGTGGAAAACTTCATAATTCATTGGGCATGAGGTAAAATATGCTGAAGCCTTTTGCCTCAGTCATGGGGAAAATTATCCCTAGGCTAGAAGCTACTTAGGTCCCGTCTAATAAAGCATACAAAGTAAGCCTTAATAGATCAAACTGTTTCTGAGTAAATTAGTTGCATTATAGAACAAAGCTTAAGAATATTTCCTAAAATACAAAAATATTGCATACAAACAAAAATAAACCCAACAAAGTAACATTCACACTATTTGCCATCCAATAAAAAACTATGGTATGGAAAGAAGTGGAAAAATATGACAGAGTGAGAAGAAAAATCAGTTGCAAGTGGTCTAGAAACTATTCAGTTAGGGGCGCCTGAGTGGCTCAGTTGATTAAGTGTCTTCCTTCAGCTCAGGTCATGATCTGGGGGTCCTGGGATAGAGTCCTGCTGGAATAGAGTCCTGGTGCACATTGAGCTCCTTGCTCAGCAGGGAGTCTGCTTCTCCCTCACTCTGCCCCTCCCATCCACTCATGCTGTCTCTCACTTTTTTTCTTTCTCTCAAATAAATAAATAAAATGTTTTTTAAAAGAAATTATTCAAGTAATAAAATTCATAAGTAAGTATATTAAAATAGTTATTATAGGAACGCCTGGGTTGCTCAGTGGTTGAGCATCTGCCTTCCACTCAGGGCGTGATTTGCAGGTCCTGGGATCAAGTCCTGCATCGGGCTCCCCAAGGGAGCCTGCCTCTCTCTCTGCCTATGTCTTTGCCTCTCTGTGTGTGTCTCATGAATAAATAAGTAAAACCTTTAAAAAGTAAAAATAGGGATGCCTGGGTGGCTCAGCGGTTCAGTGCCTGCCTTTGGCCCAGGGTGTGATCCTGGAGTCCCAGGATCGAGTTCCACATCAGGCTCCCTGCATGGAGCCTGCTTCTCCCTCTACCTCTGTCTCTGCTCTCCCCACCCCCGTGTCTCTCATGAATAAATAAAATATTTAAAATAAAAAATTTAAAATAAAAGTTGTTATAAATATTCCATATGCTTAAGAAATTAGAAGAAAAAAATGGTACATGAAAGATTTTTGAAAGACCCAGACTGAGGTATTTGGGTGGTCCCATTTTAAGCATCTATCTGACTGACTCTTGGTTTTGGCTCAGGTCATGATCTCAGGGTTGTGAGACTGAGCTTCATGTGGAGCTCCAGGCTCAGTGTGGAGTCTGCTTGTGACCCTCTCTCTTCCCCTGCCCCTCCCCCTGCTTATGCACACACTATCTCTCTCTCTCACAAATAAACTTTTTTTTTAAATTTTTATTTATTTATGATAGTCACACACACAGAGAGAGAGAGAGGCAGAGACACAGGCAGGGGGAGAAGCAGGCTCCATGCACCGGGAGCCCGACGTGGGATTCGATCCCGGGTCTCCAGGATCGCGCCCTGGGCCAAAGGCAGGCGCTAAACCGCTGCGCCACCCAGGGATCCCACTCTCTCACAAATAAATAAATCTTTTTTTTTTAAGATTTTATTTATTCATGAGAGACACAGAAAGAGAGGCAGAGACATAGGCAGAGGGACAAGCAGGCTCCCTTCAGGGAGCCCAATGTGGGACTCGATCCCAGGATCCCCAGATAAGATTAATAAAGTTGAATACTTAGCAGTACAAAGTATGCAGAACAAAACACAGTGAGATAAAAAGACTCGGGGGGTGGGAGGAACAAAGCATCAGTCAGCTGTGGAAAACTTCACATGGGTAATTGGAGTCTCTGAAGAAAAGGGAAGAGAGAAAAAATATTTGAGAAAATAATGTCTGAGATTTTTCCAAACTTGATGACAACTATAATTTCACAGATACAAGAACTCAACAAATCCCAAGCACAAGAAACATGAAAAAAAAAGTCAAACCACATCATAACCAAATAGCTTTAAAACTGTAATAAAAAGAAAATCTTAAAAACAGCCAGAGGAATAGATACTACATACAGAGAAACAAGGATAAGGATAATTGCATATTTTTCATCAGAAACAATGCAAACAAGAGGTCAGTAGAGTGACATTTTTATAGTACTGGGGACAAAACTGTCAACCTAGAATCCTAACTCAATACTTGGGTCAGACTGTATTCTTCAGTGATTTCCTCTCTGAAGGTCCAATTCCCCTGATGTTGACTCTTGAGATGGAGAGGATCATGCAGGAAGTTGATCCTGAAGTACTGTGCGGATCAACTTCTGCAGAGGAGCCAAAAAAGCAGGATTGGGCAGAGCTTTGACACAGCCTCAATAGAAGCCTCAGCTGACCAGATAAGGAGGTTTGAAAATGGATGTCCCTTCAGAAATGTCTTGAGTTGAGGTGAAGGGGCCAGGCCTTTGTCCACACAGGCTGATCATCAATTGGATATGGGTTGCACCAGAATGGATATGTGATTGTGAGTGAGGCAGCATCCTTGGCCAGGGGGACTCTGCTGAGAGCACTCAGACTTCAGCACCCCAGGCAGCTGAAGGGATGAGTACCTGGATTCCGAAGGGGGATCTGGATGGCTCAGGACACTAGCCACTACACTTCCAAAAACTAAGTGGAGAAAATCCAATCTTCTTAGCATGGCACACAGGGTGCTTCATGATCTTGTACATGCCCACCCCCAGCTCACCTCATGCAGTCTTCTCAGCCTAGAAGTCTCTCCGACCCTCTGCCCTGGCTCCACTTGTCTGTTGGAAAACTCCTAATCCTTCAAATTACAGCAGAATGTGTCTCCTCTTGCTGATTCAGTGGTCCTTCCTCCTAGCATTATGGTTAGGAGCATGGCCTCCAAAGCCAGAGTTTGAATCCCAGCTCTGCCACTCGTTAGCTGTGTAACGTAAGGCAAATTATTCAACCTCTCTATCTCAGTTTCCTCCTCTAAAATGGGTGTAACATTAGTACTGCTGTGTCATAGGGTTGTTATGAGGATTAAATGAATTAACATGTGTAAAGTTAGAATGGTGTCTGGGAAGAGTAAATAGTTGCTATTTGTCATTGTCATTGGAGGCCTCACTATGCACTTATTGAAGGTATGAAGTATGGAAGATCTGAGAGAGACCGTACAAAATATGTTCAGGGAATGTTGAATAATCAAATTTGTCAGAAAGGTGGTAATAGCCTCTATATGGCGTTATTACCATGTTAGGGAGAATCTTCAATGTCACAATAAAGAGTGTGCCTCTTGGGGCACCTGGGTGGCTCAGTCAGTTAAGTGTCTGCCTTAGGCTCAGCTCATGGTCTTGGGGTCCTGGGATTGAGCCCCGCATCCAGCTCCCTGCTCCACAGGAGTCTGCTTCCCCCTCTCCTTCTGCCCCTCTCTCCCACTCCCAGAGAGCTCTCTGCTCTCTCTCTCTCAAATAAATAAAATCTAAAAAAAAAATAAAAAAAAAATAAAAAAAGAGGGATGCCTGGGTGGTTCAGTGGTTGAGTGTCAGCCTTTGGCTTAGGGTGTGATCCCTGGTCCAGGGATTGAATCCCATATTGGGCTCCCTGCGAGAGTCTGCTTCTCCTTCTGCCTGTGTGTCTGCCTCTCTCTGTGTGTCTCTCATGAATAAATAAATAAAATCTCAAAAAAAAAGTGCATCTTATTTGTAAGCAGTAAGAAACAATGAGAGAATTTGTCAACAGATGGGAAAAAGGGCCAAAGACAGAGAGGGACAGGTTGAGCCAGGAGGTAAGGCATACGTGTGGGGAGGTGAGTTCTAGGCGAGGAATGTGTGAGAAGAAATGAGAGACAGGGACTATGGGAGGATGGGTATAGGTGAGGGGAAAGGAGTTTAGAGGAAAGTAGTATGAACACATGGGAGGCGCAGTGAGGCAGTCATTTGAGGTTGACAGGGACCTGCTGAGAGGGGGGAAGATAAAGGATGATCTAAACAGAGGAGTTTGTGGGGACAGGTAAGGAGTGATGGGGCCCTGCCAGGGTGGGGGTGGGGGTCAAGTGAAACCAGTGAGGGGAACCGAAGAGCCGGAGCGGGACCATCCGAAGGAGAGCCCTAAGGCTGCAGGCGTGGAGAGAGGAGCAGAGTGGAATGTGATGTCAGAGAAAGGGCGGTGATGTAAGAGCCGGGCGGTGGGGCGGTGATGTCAGGGCTGGTGCTGATGCTGGCGGCGCAGTGCATTGTGGGCAGCTCCCCGCTCCGCCGCTGCCTCCGCCGTCGCCCGAGGAGGATCGGGGCCGGGCCGGGCCGGGCGGGGATGATCCCGGGCAGGAGGCCGCCGCCGCCACCGCCGCCGCCGGAGGGAGCGGGCCGCCCCGCGCCGCACTGAGCCGCCCCCGCCCCCGCCCCGCCCCGGCCCCGGGGGATGCGCCGCCCCGAGCCGCTGCCTCCGCCGCCGCAGCCGCAGCCGCAGCGGGCACAGAGCAGGTGAGGCGGGGCGGGGCCGGCGGCGGGCCGGCGGGGTCGGGGCGGGGGCTCCCCTGCGGGCTCCGCGGGCCTCGGCCCGGCTCGCCGCCCAGCGCAGCCTTCCCCAGCTCCCCCTCCCCGGGCCGTGTCCGCCGAGCCGGGCGCCCGCCGCCGGCCTACACAGCCTGGGCCGCATCCCGAGGCCTGGACTGGCTCCCTGCCCCCGCGGCCCCCAGCGCACACGCCCGCCCTCACCGGCCGGCCCCCACGGCCTCTGCCCCTCGCCTCCCCCTCTGCCCCCGGCCCCACGGCCTCACCCTGCTGGCACCCTGACCAGCCCTTCCCGGCTGCCGGCTGCCGGCTGCCTCCGCAACCTCGCTCCCTTACCCTCAGGCCCTTCCTCCCTCTGGCCAGCCCCTTACCTACTTCCTCGCCTCTTCGGCAGCGCCCCCAAGCCCCTCCCGGGGAACTACCGCTTCCTCACCTGTCATCCCGATGGCTCGCCCCCTGCTTCTGTCTTACCCAACCCCCTCCTCTGCTCCTGTCACCCCCCATCCCATCCCTTCTCCTCTGCCTCCTTCCATACCTCTTCTCACCTGTTCCCACTACCCTCACTGGGCTCCTTTCCCTCTCCTTACCTGCGCTCCCAGGTTCCCACGGACACCTGGTTCACACCTTGCAGAGTTACACATCAACACATCAACCCACACACCATGATGAGTTCCCTCCCTCCTTCTCTTGCTGTCTCTCCCTCTCTGTCTCCCCAACCCCCAACACACACGATTGGCCCACCCTGTCTGACAGATAATCATAAATCCACAAGCCCCTTCGCATGACATACCCATGCCTCCACATACCCAAAGGGTCCTGAGGGGGCAGTAATGGGGCAGCCAAGTTCTTCGTGGCCTGTCATCCAACCAGACTAAGCTGAGTGCAGTCCTGAGAGACAGAGAGTGAGGACGGTGGACAGGAAGAGGCAGGGAACCCCTACTTATCCTCTTGCTACCACTCTTCCTTTTCCCACCTCGCTTGTTCCTTCTAGCCTTGCCCACCTCTAAACTGGTTGGAGCACCCAAATTCTTCTCATTAAGGTATAGAATCCACCATCACAGGGCTGGAAGGCCCATCAGAGATGACAAGTTCAACTGCTCAAGGCTCCCTCCCTACTAGCTCAATTGCTTCTTCCCTCTTGTTTCCACCTTTATTCCAGAACCCCCCACCGTCTACCTCTCCCTTTATTTTGCCCTCTGAATTCCTGATGGCCCATATGCCAGATTGGCAGAAGGTGGGCAGAGGCCTATTTGACATCCCCACAGCTCTAATGCTCTGAAGTTGGGTGGATTGGAGGAAAGAGTCAGCTGAGTCACTTGAAGAAAGACAGGAGAAGAGTGACAGTGTCCCTCTGCATGAAGACCTCTTCTCCACATGTCCCTCACGGCATACCATGACCTGTTGAAGGCTGTCTCTATGCCTTTACTATCCCACACTGCTTCCTGTATCAGGACGGCTAAACACGGGAGCCTTGGGGAGCTATCCCCATCCCAAGGAAAGACAGGCTTGTGGAGTTTCCGCCCCATCCACAGATGCCTTAGTCACTTTCCTCCGCCCCGTCTCCCCTCCACCCAACCTGGTCCCCCAGCCCAGCCTGAGTAACTGCCTTCCAGTTGAGACTCTCCAGGGTCATGGTGAGGGCAGAGCATTGTGCTTGTATGAAGTGTGGGGGGAAGGAAGAGAAGAGAAGATCTTGGTTCCCATTCTGTACAGGATTCACAGCAATCTCACAAAGTGGCCCCCTGCCTATGCACGTGCACATCACAGACAGACGCAAAAAACGAGTATAAACACAAGCAGACGGATGGACAGGCATGGACACAGAGACACACAGACACAGAAAAACACACAAAGACATATACATGCTCACAGAAGGACATATGTGCAGATACACACTCAGACACATACATGTGCACATGCTTAAATTTCCCTGGATGACATCAGCTGGCCTCCCCAACCCTCACAGTCAGGACCCTCTCCTTGACATTCAATTCCTACCTGTGCCAGTGCAACCAGAGCCAGCCTCCTTCCTTCTTGCTGCTCCTGAGCCGAGAGAAAGGTGTGGTCAGAGCTCTCTCAGCACACGCCCACCCCAACCTGCTGCTCCCCATCATTCTTCTTGCCTCCTGTGAGACCTACCCCTTCCCAGTTGTCTCCAAGTCCTCCTCCCCTCTAGTTCAGCCTGTCTCTCTCCCTTGGAGTGGCCGCAGGGCTGCAGTCCCTCTAAAATCTTTGTGCTGGGTCCATCGCTTTACGTTCACCCCATGGCTCACATCCTGGCTTCTGAACACCACGGCTGTCAGCGGGTTGGACTCACCCCTGAGAACGGTGTGTGCCTCACACACCTGCATCCTCCTCACTTAGCACCATCCCCAAGGGGCTGCTGTGTATCTTGATTTCTTGAGTATCCCATCTCCTACGATTGATCAGTGGGTCTCCATCACTCTGGTGTGGGTTTCCCATGGGTTACGCCTTGGTCAGCAGGTCTCCCCTTTTAGTAAGCCTCAGATGCACAGCTCTATGGGCATTTGGTGGCACCTCTGCATGGGAATGTGTGGGTGCCGGGGGCCTTGGATCAAGTCATTCAGATGGGTCCTTCTTGGCCCAGGAGTCCTCTACACAAACATGGGTCCTAGATTAGTATGTTCCCTCCCCCCACCGCACCCCTGGGCGTGGGGCAGAGGGGAGGGGCGTTTAGCAAGTTTTTTCCACCTTAGTTAGCATATCTCTCCCTGTCCCCATAGCCTGTTCACACAGCATTTTCCTCTCCTTTTTTCAACATGTGCGTCCTGTTGCTGGTTTTCACATCCCCGGTTTGTAGTTTGTATCTCCCTTCCCATGGATAGTATTTCTGTCTTCTCCCCTGACCTCCACCTGGGTATTTACACAGCGCTTCCCCCAGTAACCCCTGGAGCATCTGCCCAGTGGGCCCAGGGAAGGAGGCCTGCCTGGAGAATGGCGCTCCCCTCCTCCCTATGGACGAGAGGGTCCAGGGTCGTCGCCTGCCCCACTCATGGCCCCTCCCCACTCCCCCAGGTAGATGGCCCCCCCAGGGCAGGCCCTGCGGACACCCCTCCCTCCGGCTGGCGGATGCAGTGCCTAGCGGCCGCTCTTAAGGACGAAACC
Organism: Canis lupus baileyi; assembly: GCF_048164855.1. Lineage (NCBI taxonomy): Eukaryota > Metazoa > Chordata > Mammalia > Carnivora > Canidae > Canis > Canis lupus. The sequence continues at coordinate 60,829,710 of NC_132844.1, read as the reverse complement.
AACATGAGTGGGGGAGGGGAGCAGGCCGACATACTGCCGGCCAACTACGTGGTCAAGGACCGCTGGAAGGTGGTGAGTGACCCGGCGGGGGTGGGGACGGGTTGGGGGTGGGGAGGGGCCTGGAGACCTGTTCAAACAGCTGCCCCAACTCCTCTACCCGAAGAGGGAGGTGCCCCTGAGCTCATCTGCATACTGCTGGCGGTCACTATTCTGGCGTACACTTGTGGACAATCGCCTTCTCCCAGCGCCCCCTCTCATCCCTTTCCCTGCTGGGTCACGTTGCTCGGGCCCAGCCTGAAACAACTCCTGGTTGGACGTCGGGGCAGGAGCTGCAGAGCTCCGTGGGGGAGGCGGGCGGCGTGGGGGAGGGGGCTCTTTCCCCTCTGGACCTTGGAGAAGGGCAGTGAGTGTGCATGTGTCCCTCCGCTTCCGCAGAGGACAGAAAGGCCTGGCTTCGGGGAAAGAGGCCCTGCGGGCTGCTCCCACCGCAGCCGCACTCCATCTTCTCCTTCCACCCTCCTCCCCTCACTGGTTCCTGCGGCAGGTGCAACACGCCGAGACTCCATGTCCCAGCGTGCCTTGCTCCTCCAGCCCAGGACTTCAGGCTGTTCGGCCTGCTGGGAGTTGTAGTCTGAGCCTCATCGGGGTTTGGGCCTGGATGGGTGGAGGACCTATGAGGGGTTGGGGGAAAAGGCAGTGTCTGGGGAGCGGGTCCTATTGTAAATCAATCCTTGTCTCCCTCCCCTAACCCCCCTCCCCACCTCTCCTTCCGTCGCTAGCGCTCTGGGTGGCCTCTTATCATTGTGTGGGCAGGATGGTGTAGGGCTGATTGCAGGGTGATGGTGTGTGAGCCTGTGGGTCTGCACCGCGGAGTGGGGAGCCTGGAGGGAAGGAGGGAGAGCAGCACAGGTCTACACTGAGAGTCTGTGTCGGGGTGTGTGGGAGTTGAGGGGGGAAGCTCAGCTCACCTGGGCTGCAGTGTTGAGAGTGGGGCTGGGTGCTATCTGGTCTCCATGGCAACAACCACTCTTTCTGCCAATTTGAGAGGACCAGGGATGGGGCCAAAGCGTTGTCTGAGATGTCTCTGGGATTGGGGGAGGTGGTGGTACCTCAGAGAGCTGAGGGAAGGGGCCATCTAAATCCCAGAGGAACTCCTGAGAGGGAGAGCAACAGGTCAGAAATTGGAGGAGGAGGAACCAGGGCCATAATCAAGGGAATAAGAGTCTGGCAAAATGAGTGTTCCTCCAAGAACCCTCTGGGTCTCCTGTCATGAGAGCTTGGTTTCTGACAGATTGGAGGCAGAAGGTCTTTTGCACTGAAGAGGTGAGAAAAAGATGGTGTTCACATCATACTGAGTTTGAGTCAGAACTTTTCGCTGCTTTTTGAGGGAGCAGGTGGAAGATGAGAGAGAAATGGCAGGGGGTCATCGGGGGAAGGGGCGATTGTGCAGTCTTCACTAGGCTGATCTCCGTCCCTGGCTCCTGGAGAGGTTGAGAGAGGGGGCTGCTGGATGCCTCCCCTCAGCCATCTCCCCATGAGGGGTGGGACAGAGACTTGAGGCAGAGCTCGGAAACCAAGAACAAATTGCCCAAAGAGAAAATGAGCTGGCTGGGGAGGAAGGGAGGGGCAGTGGTACCAGGTGGAGTATTTACAAATATGAATGTTTTACTTTTCTTGAGGGGTGCTTCTCAGGATCAGAAGAGCAAATGATACTACTAAGTAAAACAGCATTTGTTTGGAGCACTTGCTGTGGCCAGACTGTGCAAAATGTCTTGTGTGTGTTACCTCCCCAAACAATGGAGTAGATGTTATTACCCCCTTTTCACAGGTGTGGAAACAGGTACAGAGACTAGCTAGCCTGCCAAGTTCTCACGACTGCTGGGTCAGTGGTCCCTAAGCCATACTGCTTCCCAAGATGGAGATGAAGGAGTCTCTGTGACTAGTTCTAGAACAACTCTTTCATTTTACAGAGGAGGAAATGTGGAGGCAAAGACTTTAAGAAACTAACTCCAGGGACGCCTGGGTGGCTCAGCGGTTGAGCATCTGCCTTTGGCTCAGGGCGTGATCCTGGGGTCCAGATAGAGTTGAGTCCAGCATCGGGCTCCCTGCGGGGAGCCTGCTTCTTCCCCTGCCTGTGTTTCTGCGTCTCTCTCTCTCTCTCTCTCTCTCTCTGTGTGTGTGTGTGTGTCTCATGTATAAATAACTAAATCTTAAAAAAAAAAAAAAAAAGAAAGAAACTAACTCCAGGTGACCCAGAGCTGAGCCAGGAAACCAGGTTTCCCTTTTCCTAAGTGAATGCTGGTCCTCTTGTGTCAGATTAGCCCTCCAGTTTAGGTAGTTCCTTTGACAGGGGAGGGGGTCGTGAAAAAAATAGGAGGGGAGGAATAGGGTCAAAGGGAAGAGAAACAGCCTCTGTCTGGAAGTGAAGATGGTAGAGAAATACCATTGGCCACCCTCGGAAATTGGGGAGCAGGTATGGGAAATGTCTTGGCTGCCAGGAGCACTCCTTACACCTCTGGTGAGGATTTTGGAGGCTGGCAGATCTAAGCTTGACTCTCAAGCACTCACACTTTTTTTTTTTTTAAGATTTTATTTATTTATTCATGAGAGACACAGAAAGAGAGGCAGAGACACAGGCAGAGGGAAAAGCAAGCTCCATGGACGTGGGACTGGATCCCGAGTCCCCAGGAACACGCCCTGGGCCAAAGGCAGGCACGAAACTGCTGAGCCACCCAGGTGTCCCTTTTTTTTAAGATTTTATTTATTTATTCATAAGAGACAGAGAGAAGCAGAGACCTAGGCAGCGGGAGAAGCAGGCTCCCTGCGGGGAGCCGGATGTGGGACTCGATCCCAGGATCCTGAGATAATGACCTGAGCCAAAGGCAGATGCTCAACCGCTGAGCCACCCACGTGCCCCAAACTCCAGACTTTTAAGCCCTGTGCTATCACCATTTCTTGTGATATCACAGTTAAGAGTGTGAGTTCTGCATGGGATTGCCCGGGTTTAAATGAAACCTGACTTTGCCGCTTACTAGTGGTGTGACCTGGGGCAGAGAATGGAACTCTCTGTGCCATAGTTTTCCTTCTGTGTAAAATGGTGACTCTTATGACCTTCTGCCCTTGTGTTGTCAAGAACCTTAGGGAAGGAGCTGAGATGATGTCTTTGAGTCTAGATCACAGAACCCGAGATGTGATTGTTGGTCCCTCCTCCTCCCCCTTTCCTTCCATGCTCACCTATAACAAGCCATAAAGGATTCTAGAAGATACTAGAATCTCCCCTGAGTTTAAAGTTCTCCAGAGGGAGATATGCCACTGCCTTCCTTGAGTCTGCATCTATCCCCTCCTGACTCTGAGATTCTTCTAGGAGTATGACTTTTGTCTCAAGGAGAGAGAGACTCTGGTTTCAGACTGTTCTTCCTCCTTTCCCTGTCTCCTTCCTGGGCACCAGAGCCTTCCAGATGCAGCCAGACTTCCACTTCTCTTCTAAATCCTCCCTTCATCCTCCTGTCTCTTCCTGGAGTGGTTTCAACTGTAACCTGCTGGGAACTCCCAGTCCTGGGCTCTGCCCTGCCCCCCTTCCACCCTCACCCCCTGCTTCAGCCACCATTAAAGATTTAATGGGATCAGAGCACTGGATAAATGCTAAGGGGAGGGCTTGGAGACACGGGAGGCTCAGAGTCAGTTTACAGGCTGGCTGATGAGAGCGGCCTCTGCCCAATCACTAGCAAGCCCAGCTGTGCTGGTGAGTTAACAAGCCAACAGGAGGCGAGTGAGCATTCTGGAAGATGTTCAGAGAGGACAGGCCACCCATGAGGTGAGTTGTACATCTTTTTTTTTTTTTTTTTTTAAGATTTCATTTATTTATTCATGAAAGACACACAGAGAGAGGCAGAGACACAGGCAGAGAGAGAAGCAGGCTCCATGCAGGGAGCCTGACATGGGACTCGATCCTGGGTCTCTAGGATCAGGCCCTGGGCTGACAGCGGTGCTAAACCGCTGAGCCACCCGGGCTGCCCTGTACATCTTTTTTTAATCAAATGAATCCCAACTTAGAACCCAGCACCTTCTCCTTGTCCCTCATCATTGCCAGTAGCACACAGCCTCTCCAGGAACCCTGGTGCCTCTAACTTGAAATTATTATTATTTTTGTAAAGATTTTATTTATTTATTCATAGAGACAGAGAGAAAGGCAGAGACACAGGCAGAGAGAGAAGCAGGCATCATATAGAGAGCCTGACGTGGGACTCAATCCAGGGTCCCTAGGATCACGCACTGGGCTGCAGGCAGTGGCGGTAAACCACTGCGCCACCAGGGCTGCCCTAACTTGAAATTATTTTAATCCCTCCCCGTAACTCAGCTTTGACTATCTGCCCTTGCCAACTCTTCCTCCGACACAACTCTCCCCTCTGCCTTTTCTCACTGCCTGTCCTGGGATGCTGGAGGAGGAGGGCCTAGAGGGTCAGGTCTGTACTGCCTTGCCCCCTGGGGGGATAGATGGACTGTCCAAACTGCCATTTCCACCATGGTCTCGCAGTGGCCCCTGCCCCCAGGGGAGGCTCATCCTGGTTTGGGGCATCTGACCAGGGCTCTAGGGAGTGCTGTGAGCTTTAGCAGCAGGCCTAGGCAGTGAATACCCTTTGCTGAGTCTCCTCCCCAAATATGCACCCCTCCCCCAGTACTCTCTCCATTTGACACCTGTCAGGATACTGCTAACCCGAGGAAGGGCCAGTTTCTCTGGAGGATCCACTCTGAAGCTGAAAGGTTCTAGAAATTAGTTTTCCTTATGGATGGTGGTTGTTCAATGTAGTCGTGGGAGGGAGGGTGGGGGGCAGTGTGGTATTTCTTGTCCTTCCAGGGAAGAAAAGTTTCAATATGGCCCATGGTCTCTTCAGATCCTACACGGGCTCGTCTCCATGTCTGTATGGAGTCAGAGGTCTCATACCCTCTCCCACCTTGCACTCTGACATCTAACCATGCGTGTGTGTGCATGTGTGTGCGCGCGCGTGAAACCCACTAGGGCTTGGCACTAGGAGAGGAAGTAGGAGCATTGGTGGTTGGGGCAAGGAAGGGAGACAGGGAGTCCTCCCCTTCAAGGCTAGCCTTAGCCCCCCCCACCCAGGAAGGGTATGACCCAGCAATGGATGGGATGAGGAGCTGCTGAGTCTGACCCCTGTGTTTCCTATCCCCCTCTTCCATCTTGTAGCTGAAAAAGATCGGGGGCGGAGGCTTTGGTGAGATCTATGAGGCCATGGACCTGCTGACCAGGGAGAACGTGGCCCTCAAGGTGGAGTCAGCCCAGCAGCCCAAGCAGGTCCTCAAGATGGAGGTGGCTGTGCTCAAAAAGCTGCAAGGTGCGGGCCAAGGGCAGGAGGATGCGAGGGGAGAGGTGATGGTTGGAGTCAGGGGCTGTGAGAGAACAGATGGGGATGGTGAGATGGGGCCAGAGTCTAAGGGCAGTGATGGGAGAGGGCCAAAGGGACGTGGTGGGAGAAGTCATCATGCAACCAGGAATCAGGAGTGCACTGGAGATGCCTTAAGATTGGAAGTGAGGGAGAAGGAGTGGGAGTTGGGAGACCCCCTGTCTGTGCCCCACAGGGAAAAGCCACGTGTGCAGGTTCATTGGCTGTGGCCGGAATGAGAAGTTTAATTACGTAGTGATGCAGCTCCAGGTGAGTCCCTGTGGGATCCTCCCTCCACTCTCCCCCAAAAGCTGGGGTCGTGACCACTGGGGTGGGGAGCGGGCACAAAGCTTTGGGGATGAGGCTGGGCCCAGTGTCACAGTGGTGCAGGGTGGAGGGGGCAGGGCAGCTGAGTCTAGCCTGGCCCCGCCACCACCCCCAGGGCCGGAACCTGGCCGACCTGCGCCGCAGCCAGCCGCGAGGCACCTTCACCCTGAGTACCACGCTGCGGCTGGGCAAGCAGATCTTGGAGTCCATTGAGGCCATCCACTCCGTGGGCTTCCTGCACCGGGACATCAAACCGGTGAGGGTGGCGCTACATGACCCCCTCCCCCCCCCCCCCCCCCCCCCCGCCCAGGTCCCACGGTTTCTCCTCCAGAGCAGTGGTTGGGGCAAGAATAGTCTCTTCTAATACCTGTCCCTTCCTCCTGCTCTCTGCCCGGAGCCCCTTCTCCTCCTCTCCTTGGCCTGCCAAGAACACACGCCCCTGCCTGGCCCTCTGTTCCTCTCTTCTCTCTTAACCCTTCCCTGATTAGTCCTTGAACTTTGAAAGGTGCAGGGGTTGGAGAATTGAGTGAAAGGGACCAAAGGGCTGGGCTTAGTAAGAAATTCCAAGTAGCCGATTCTGTGGCATCTTGGATCTTGGTGTTGTAAAAACCTCCAATTTAAGTAAGGGGTAAAAACTGAGGTCCAGAAAGATTGGTTGAATGGCCCAAGGTCACATGGCAAGAACAACGCAGGTCTTCTGCTGCTTTAGAGCAAGACAGTGACACTAAGCCACACTACCCTGCTGGGGAGCCTCAAGGATTGAGGGCTGGACACACACACCTCAGTTCAACCCCCAGCTGGGTCATCACTTGCTGTGTGATCTTGGAGAACCCCTGGAAGCTCTTTGACCCTCGGCCTCCTCATCTCTAAAATCTCTCAAGTTCTCATCTCACTGTGATAGAGGGCGATCCCACCTGCTTCTTGGATGCGATGCCATGACCTTCGATAGTACATGATGGTGTTTACTCCTAAACACATGTCTGGGGGCCCCATGAGGTGGGCCATTTGGGTCTGGAACCCCACGGTCACAGCTCCTATCTTCCCCAGTCAAACTTTGCCATGGGCAGGCTGCCTTCTACCTACAGAAAGTGCTACATGTTGGACTTCGGGCTGGCCCGGCAGTATACCAACACCACAGGGGACGTTCGGCCTGTGAGTACCGCCGCTCACGGGAACCTCTGGCCTCCTTGCTTGACTCCCTGACCTGGAAACCCTCCACCAACTTCTCCTTGCAGCTGCCTAGACAGGCCCCGCCTGGGTTCAGTATGAGCAGCACCCAGCTCAGTCTATACTTGGCCTGTCCCCTGGCTCCCTGAGCTCTTGGTGGATGTCATATCCACACCGTGTGACCTGGCTGCCTACCCCAGTTGGGAATGGATAAGGGACCGTGAACAGGGGCAGGAGGCAGGTGTACAGCTGGGCTTGGTGTGGCAGGCCTGCTGCTGATCGGGCCAACGTGGGGGCTGGATTGGAGGCAGTCAGCGTTAAAGTAGGTGGAGTTAGGCTCAGTAAGCAGGGTTGAGATGTGGTCCAAGTCAGGGGCAGTGGGTGAGGGTCCTGCTGTGTTCTCTTTTCACAGCCCCGGAATGTGGCTGGGTTTCGAGGGACTGTTCGTTATGCCTCAGTCAATGCCCACAAGAACCGGGTGAGTGGCAGAGCTGGGCCTGAGGATGCAGGGGCATTGGGGCCCGGGTCGGAGGCAGAGTGTGCAGCAGAGGAAGAGGGTAGGGCAGGCACGGGGTGGGGTGGGGAGAGAAGTATGGGGGAGGAGCTGGAAGCTGCCCCACCAGAGACCAGGGCTGAGGAGGGTTCTGCTGCCATCTCCCCATGACTTCCCCTTCTTCCTTGTTTTTTGGGATTCCCTCCTCTCTGTTTGTACCATTAGTCTGTGTGGGCTGACAAGGCACAGACAGAAGTTTTAACACTGGGATTCTACGTGTCTTGGAGGGTCAGGGATAGAGCCGTGGTTTCAGGGAGACTCAGGTCTGCCCAGGGGGATTTGGGTGTTAGGTGCCCCCTCCTCAGTCCCAGGGAAGGGCCTGATAGCTGTGGATGACTCCCCTCACCCCCCTACCCCCAGGAGATGGGCCGCCACGATGACCTGTGGTCCCTCTTCTACATGCTGGTGGAGTTTGCAGTGGGCCAGCTGCCTTGGAGGAAGATCAAGGACAAGGTGAGCCCTGTGCAGCTGGGTCTGAGGAGGCGGAGGGGGAGTGGGGGCACTGGGGCTCCATCACCCCGTGCCGTCTTGCCTCCAGGAGCAGGTAGGGATGATCAAGGAGAAGTATGAGCATCGGATGCTGCTGAAGCACATGCCTTCCGAGTTCCACCTCTTCCTGGACCACATCGCCAGCCTTGACTACTTCACCAAGCCTGATTACCAGGTGGGAGCTGCCACCTGGCCTCTGTATCCCTGGACACCTCTCTGGGGGTGACTGTCCCCAGCAGCACCCATACTGCCGAGGCCCCACTCCCCTGCCAGCTTAGCCTGTGCATCTCTCCCTGGTCCTCAAACTGCATGAAACTGTTTTGTGCTCCTGTAAATGGCATTCATAGCTAAGATTTATCAACAGCTGACCCTGTTCTCAGTGCTTCTCATGCATTCACTCACTTAAACTTCAAAACAAGTCTTTGGTGATAATGTGTGTCCCTTATGTTATTATCCCAACACTTAACAGTTAATAAAGCCAAAGCTTTCATGTATTTTACACCAAAACTCTGCGTTGTCCCCAATTCATAGATGAGGAAACTAAAGCCTGATAGCATGGCTGGGAACAGGGGTGGGCTCAGGCACATCTTCTGACTCCCAAGCCCAGTGCTTTTTCCAGGGTGCCACCATCACATCCCTAGGGGACTCACCGAGCCTGACAGGAGAAGGGGGATACATCAGCAATGTTCTGCCCAGGACCCACTATGTGTCAGGCATAAATCTCCATGCCACAGGGAACACAGCAACAGGCACACGGTGGGCCCCCAGTGAAATGGGGCCTGCCAGCAGAAAAAACCCACCCTGCATTCTGGAGAGAGCTAAGTCAGAAGCGGAGTGGGCTGGGGGCCTCTCATGGCCTACAGGTGCCCACCACGTCCTGAGCCTAGAGCCCTGGCTGTTGGCAGAGATGGCTCACTTGGACAACAGAAGGTCCTGCCTCCCCCTCCCCCAGTTATCCTCCTGGGGTTCCCCAGCCCAGACAGCTGCTAAGCGAGCACAGGAGAGCACAGGGTGTGCTGACTGCTAGGAATGTAGAGCGGCAGATCGGGGAGTGTGTGGGTGGGGGAATCAGGGAAGGTGTCCTAGAGGAGAAGACTGGTGGTTAAGGCAGTGCAGGTAGAGGAAGCAGCTCGTGCAGAAGCATGACCCCAGGTGGTGGCTCTGGGAAACTACTGGAGCTTTCGGGCTGCTGAGGCTCCCCCTGAGATGGTGGGAATGGCAGATCAGGCCAGGGATGGGGAGCAGGGGACAGATCTCATAGGGCTTGTGTCCAGCCAGGGGGGGCTCAAACCAAGATGGTAATTTGCATGCTGATTTGCATATCGTGTGCATGTTTTCATTTAAAATCAATGTGCCCTTCTCCTTCCAGTGCTCCCTCTTGGCCCATCCCTGTCCTGGAAGGTCCCTCTCTTCCCCCTGCAGTCCCGGCCACTGCCCCCTCCTCCTGGCTAGCCCCAGGGTCACCTCTCTGTCCTCCCGCCACCCCCACCCCTGCAGTTGATCATGTCGGTGTTTGAGAACAGCATGAAGGAGCGGGGCATCGCTGAGAATGAGGCTTTTGACTGGGAGAAGGCAGGCACCGATGCCCTCCTGTCGACAAGCACCTCCACTCCACCCCAGCAGAACACCCGGCAGACGGCAGCCATGTTTGGGTGAGTCTTGGGAGGGACGATGGCCTGGAGGGGGGCGAGGTGGCCCCTGCCTTGTACTGTCACCTCAAAAGCCAGCCCTCTCCTTCTCCTTCTACCTGGACACACCTGGCTGTCTTTCCTATTCTTGGTGCTCAACAGTGGGGTTCTCGAACCCCAGGCAGTGGTGCCACATCTCCACCTTCAATCTGGGGACAGAGTGGTCATCCTCCTTTGGATTTTTGACCTTACTGGGGAGTGGGGAGCCCTGAGTGAAATGACCTGAGCCCCACAGTTTGTTTCTGTTGCTCACAGGTATTCATTTAGTGGACATGTCTTGAGCCCTGGCACCAGGGCCTGTGGGTGTCAGAGAAAAAACTTGCAGCCCCTGCCTTCAGAGTGCTCTCAGTTGGGTCTGGGATACTTGTCATGGACAGGTGTCAGTGATACCAGAACCATGTGACACGCACAAAGACAGAGGCACCAGGGAGGGGCCAGAGTGAGGAAGGGCCCCACCCCCACCCCCGGGGGGGGGGGGGGAAGAGCCAGGGGGAGACATGGGCAGGGGCTCCAGGAAAGAGACTCAGCACATCGAGGTGCATGGACCACTCAAGGAATTCCAAAGTGCTTCTTCTCTTTAGACCCACTCCTGGCCTAAATGAGGTCAGCCAGTGAACTACCATGGAAATCTGGCAGCGCCTGCAAAGTAATGGGTCTCCTGGAGTGAGAGGGTGAAGTGGTGCTGAGCTCATGCTGGGCAGCCACCTTTGTAGTCCTTTGCAGGCCTGAGAGGGCCTGGGGATGCCCCCATCCCGGCCGAGGCCCCTCCTGTGCCCACTCCCAGGGGTGGCAGTGATCTGCAGGGCCTGTGCTGGTAGGAGAGAGCACCCCTGCCAGCCTTGCCCACGGCCCCTCCCGGCCTCTCCAGGGTGGTCAACGTGACGCCGGTGCCCGGGGACCTGCTCCGGGAGAACACCGAGGACGTGCTGCAGGGCGAGCACCTGAGTGACCAGGAGAACGCACCCCCCATCTTGCCTGGGCGGCCCCCTGAGGGGCTGGGTCCCGGCCCCCACCTGGCCCCCCATCCTGGGGGTCCCGAGGCTGAAGTCTGGGAGGAGACGGATGTCAACCGGAACAAACTCCGAATCAACATCAGCAAAGTAACTGCAGCCAGAGAGAAGGACGTGGGTGGCCTCCCCCTGCTCCCACCCTGGTTCCCGGCCCGTGGCCCCCGTCCCACCCCTCATGTGTGCCCACTCCCTAGCCACCCTGCATCCGCGGCCTCGCCCCCTGCCAGGATCACCGGCGTCGACCTCCCTACATCTCCTTCACCCTGGGAAAACCACCCTATCGGCCCTGGTTCATGGGACTCCCCTCTCCTGCAGACCCCTTGTGTGGTGGAAGAGGAGCAGAGCCGAGGTGTGGGGGTCCCTAGCTCTCCGGTGCGCGCCCCTCCGGACTCACCAACAACCCCAGTCCGTTCTCTTCGCTACCGGAGGGTCAACAGCCCTGAGTCTGAGAGGCTCTCCACAGCCGATGGGCGGGTGGAGCTGCATGAGAGGAGGTAGGTGTGCGGCCAGGAGTCACCCAAGGGCGCCCTGGTCCCTTCAGCCTTCACGCAGCTGGTCTCGGTCAGTGGGAAAGATCGGACATGAGGGGCAGATGGGCGGGGACCCTGGGAGTGTTCAGGCGGCTCCATGTGGGCCTGGGGTCAGACTTGGTTAGTGAGTGACTGAGGCATGGGAGGGCCTGGGGAGGGATGGGGGTGGGGGTCCACGGGCCAGGAACCAGAGTAGGAGCATCTTGTGCCATGGAGGGATGTGAGGTGGAGGCAGGCTGCAGGAGGGGTAGGCCCTGGGAGGAGGTGAGGGACGAGTTGCTCGGTGGGTGTGCTTCTAGAACCTCACCCTGGAGACTAATTACAGATGCCTCAAAGCAGCTGACTAAGCATCCTTCAACTTTGAGGGAGGGGCCTGGGAGGAGAGCCCAGGGAGTGCTCTGCTCCAAGAGGGAGGGAATCAAGTTTTTGGGGTCAGGGCTCAGGGGTCTGAATATCACAGGAGGGCCTGGTTGGTGGGACAGAGAATTTAGAACCAAAAGGAACCTACAGAATGGAGGGAGGTGAGGGTGGCCCATGGCCATCAGAGACCAGAGTCTGAACCCACCTGAGATCCGGTGGGTGGGACAACTTTGGGTAGGAAGGGCCTCTGAGAGATGTCCCCATTCTCTTTTGGCTCTGGATGGGGCTTCACCACTCAGCAGGGCTGCTGTCTCCTTTGCGCCACTAAAGGGGTCTTTTCCCAAGGCCCAGCTCAGGAGGATGGGGGTCCTCTTTCCCAACCACTCAGCGTGCCTTCTCAGCCGTGCCTCACCCACAGCTCCTCCTCTGGATCCTCCTCCCAGCTGCACCCTGCCTCTGGGATGGGACACAGTGCCCCTTTGGTGTGTGGCAATGCTCAAGACAGGAGAAACTTGTGCCAGTCCCCGCAGCCACCACAGTCCCTGCACCCATATGGGCTCTGTGCTCAGGTGGCCAACAGCCCTCACACATGCACTCACACTCATGCAGGTTGGCCTCCCTGGGACTGAAGACCGAGTTTGTGTCCATGGTAGCCCAGAGGGTTCAGGAAACAAGCAGAGCTGAGGAACAGCAGTGTGGAAGGGATGTCAGTGAAGAAGAGAGGTGGGAATGCCCTGAACAGACAGTCCTAAAGAGCAAATTGGTTTGACTCCGAGCGAACCCTTGTTTCAGGGATGGATGGGCTGAAGAGAGATTTTTCTGGAAGGGAAGGTTCAGGATCTTGTAGACAGGGCAGAGGGTTTGGTTTGGGTGGGCTCTGGGGCTCTTGGGAGCAGGAAAAGGCATGAAGCAGATGAGATTGGCTGCCTACATTCCCCCCATTTCTCCAACCTCCCCCCAACCCTCGCCCCTCTCTTCCATTGGCACACTCTCTCCTTTATGTCTGTCAAAACAAACCACGCTCTGAGGAAAAATAGCCACATCAGCCATTTACATGGGAGACCCTGGGTGGCCTCCCTCAGGAATGTATGTATTTTAAGCCTTATTAAATCAATAAAAAGCTTGTGGAGAGGGAGGAGATAGGTCCCGCAGACCAGGATGGGAGGATGTTGAAAAAGCCCCACAGTGGCTCTGAGCTGTACCCCTTTCTCTCCCAGGCTTGAGGCTGGGGGAGAATAAAAGCCAGCCCTCTGCCCACAGCCTGAGTGTGAGCGTGTGCACAACCCCAAGGGAGCTAAACCTCCATGGTTCCCAGTGGGGACACCCTGGTATTTGTGTAGCTTCCTACAACCAGCAAAACTTTGACCTTGGGGCAAGTACCTACCCTACCTCAAGATGAGAATCTCTGGAAGTAATCTGAGGTTCACAGCACAGTGTCAGGTGATAGCAAGAGATGCCCCAAGGTAGGGTCACTGCCCCAGAGTGAAAAGTCAGATGGGGCCCAGTCCTTGCCCGACAGAGCTCTTGGCCTCCTGGGGAGGCAGATATGTAAACACACGTGCTCTGCTCTGGGCTGAGAGGGGTACACAGACAGCGCTGGGAAGGCAAACTAGCCCACCAAGCAGAATGGGGAAACTCCCCATAGGAGGTGACAGCTGAGCCAGGTGAGGCAGCAAAGAGGGGAAAGTCCAGCCGTGTGGAGACAGTGGCGTACATAACCGCACAGAAGTGTGAGCACACAGGCAGTTTGGGGAAAAGCCAGTGAATCTGAGATGGGTCTGGTTAGGAGCATGGTGAACCTGGGCCTTAGCCTGGCCACCTCAGTGCCAGACTAAGGAATATGGACTTTCCTTGGGACTGGGAGCCACTGGACTTTGTTGGGGGTGGTGAAACCAGCCAGGCAGGCCTGGAGGGTGGTGGTAGAAGAAGCTAGAAAAACCAACTACCAACTCAAGGGCCAGGTGGGTGTGTGTGCCCTGATGGCAGCAGGAGGGAGCCTCGGATGGAGTGTGAGCACTGGACTGGGAGCATGAAGTTGGCTTTAGGGAGATTAAGAGTTTCCAGGGTGGTCCAGAAGAGAGCGTTCTTCGGGCACAGGAACCAGGTTTTCTTTTCTGCATGTTTGTATTTCTGGAATGCAGTAAACATTCATTTACGTGTGTTGAGTGAATGTATGAATGAACGAATGAATGAATGAATGAACGAATGGGATCTTTAGGGAGAGTGAGGTGGGGGGAGAGGGACGGTAACCCAGGAAGTAAGCAGGCCTGGCCCAGGGTGGGAGACATGCTGTGGTCAGTAGTTTCCAGGCCTTACCCGGCCGCCTACTTGGGCTCCTTGGAGATTCAGAGGGGCCGGGCACTGAGCCTCACTTGGGCTGGCTTCGCAGGTCACGAATGGATCTGCCCGGCTCTCCGTCCCGCCAGGCCTGCTCCTCACAGCCGGCCCAGATGCTGTCAGTGGACACGGGTCACCCGGACCGGCAGGCCAGCGGCCGCATGGACGTGTCAGCCTCCGTGGAACAGGAGGCCCTTAGCAACGCCTTCCGCTCGGTGCCGCTGGCCGAGGAGGAGGACTTTGACAGCAAGGAGTGGGTTATCATTGACAAGGAGACAGAGCTCAAGGACTTCCCCCCGGGCGCCGAGCCCAGCACGTCGGGCACCACGGACGAGGAGCCCGAGGAGCTGCGGCCACTGCCGGAGGAGGGCGAGGAGCGGCGGAGGCCGGGGGCAGAGGCTGCCGTCAGGCCCCGGGGCCGAGGCATGCAGACGCTGGCTGAGGAGGACCCTCGCCTGACTCCCTTCCAGCCCCTCCCACCCCAGCTGAGCCAGGCGGAAGGCCGGTCAGAGATGTCACAGCCCCCCACGCCTGGCAGCCCTTCCCACTCGCCCCTGCACTCTGGACCCCGCCCTCGTCGGAGAGAGTCGGATCCCACCGGCCCGCAGAGACAGGTAAGGCTGGGCTTGCACCCCATTCCCTACCCCTGGATGCCCGTAGCTTTTGCCTGGAGTGCTCCCCACGTACTCCCTGTGTGCTCCACAAGGGCTACTGACGAAGCACCCAACAGTTGTAGGCTGTGATGAAAGTAGACAGGTGTAAGGGTACAAAACCATACTTGGGGGACAGTCGAAGCTTCCCAGGGGAAGCGCCCTCCACGTTCTGAGTTGAGTCTTGCATTATGAGCAGTGCAGTCAGGTGACAAAGCAGGAGAAAGGCCTCCCAGGCCAAGGGGACCGTGTGCTGATTACATGTTGCAAAGCAGGGGAGGTTGCCAAGGAGGTCTCTGGCCCCATCCCAGAGGGCCTTGGGGTGAAGCTAAAAGATTAGGGTTTGATTCTGAAGGCTCGGTAAACCACCCAAGGCTTTTAAAGAGGGGTGTGAGGTGATCACATTGGTACTCTTAACTGATCCCTCTGGCTGCTGTATGAAAACGGATGAAAGGGCACAGAACTACGAGCAGGAAGGCCACGCGGCAGGCGCCTGCAGGAGAGTGCCCTGATGGCTTGGACCAAGGCAGGGGGCTCTGGATGCGGGGCAGGGTGGACAGGAGCAAGAGGTGTCCGGGAAAGGGTGGAGGCTGTGAGCAGGGGGTTCTCGGCCGATGACAGCAGTGCCGTCACTGAGCACTTTTGATGGGCTGTGGAGAGACAAGGAGGTGATGCTGGAGGGCTCCAGGGCTGTGCCGCGTTCCACTCAGTCACCGCACGTTAGGTGGCTCTGCAAAATGCCAGGGGGCAGGGGCAGGGGCAGTTCTGCTGCGTGCTCGGATTGGGAAGCCTAGCCTGGGAGCATGCGGGTGCCTCCAAGAAGGGCAGCTCCAGGCAGGGCTGTGTTCAGGCCCCACCCCCTCGTCTCTTGGAGAGAGCCTCTGAGCTGAGGTCCTTGGGGGTGTGCATCCTAGCTGTGCCCTGGACTCTGGAAAATTGAGGGCTCAGAAAGTGGGAACTCTGAGCCCCCAACCGGAGAGGTCCTAGCCAACCTGAGCTGGAGGCTCAGCCAGGGCAGGGTGTGGGGCCAGCAGACTGACCGTGTTGGGGACATTCTTCCCACCGGGGCAGCACATCTGCCCGGCTCCCCTCTGATTTTTTCCTGCACTCATTCATTTGCTCAGTAGCTAGTCCTTCTACACTTCCTGAGCTTCTAGCCTCTGCTGGGCACCAGACGCCTCAAAGGTCATGTGGTCCCACCAGAAATGCAGAGTTGCAGAGGGAGACTGACCATTGGTGGCACAGGGTAGAGAGACAACCCAAAATCCAAGTCAGGAGGCTGAGGCTCTGGACCTGGGCTTTCTGCTGGTCGCCTTCTGGTGACTGCGGGCCACTTGGGTCTCAGAGAGGGAGCTGAGCTATCTGGGAGGTTTTCCTTACCTTCAGATTCCTTCCAGGTCCTGGAAAATGTCCTTCCGCTGGGGGAGTCCCGCCAAGGAGGTAGGGAGAGAGAGTTGGGGAGGTGGGCATGATCCTCTTGGAGAGTCTCAGTGTTTTGGGGTCAGGTTCTGCTTGTGCCGAGGGCAGGTGATGAGCTATATGTATCTGGAGGGGGTGTTAGGTGTTTGCAGGCCTTGGTTCCCCCACAGCCCTAGCAGCGAAGTTGGTTAGCATTCTTCAGCTGTGTGTGTGTGTTGCCGTGTCTGCTTAGCTCAGGAGTGCACTTCGGGGCAGGTTGTGCACACAGTAGCATGTCTACTGGGCATGCAGTAGGTCTGCGGGAGCACAGAGAACCCCAGAAGCTGGGATGGCAAAGCTGGAGGGCTGATAATAATCAGAGCAATGATCCCAGTGACAGCGACCAGAGCTGCACTGCTCTCAGCACCTCACGTATTTCACGCGTGTCTTCCTTAAAACAGTAACATAAATAAAGCAACCCCCCACCCCGTCCCTTAAAAGATAAGGAAACTGAGGCTGGGAAGAGCTAATCCTTTAGCCCAGGGTCACCAGGGTTCAAGAGGTAAAGCCAGGTGAGTGCTGTCTGAGGCCTGTGTGGTTAGGAGAGGAGCAAACACAGGCCAGAGAGAGCCTGAGTACAATGTATGTGGGCCGTGCACACGTGTGTGTGCACCCACTGGCTGAGCCATGTCAGCAGGTGTGCCTTGGGCACAGCAGTGTGCACAGTGGCCTCTGCGCGTGTATGTGCGTGCACATGTGTGTGTGCATGTGTATGTGTGTGTGTGAGCACATGGGGGGGTGACACATTTTACCAAATATCTCAGTACAGCACGGTATAGGTGAAGCAGAGACCCTCCTTGTCAAGGGCAGAGGAAGACGGAGAGTGGACTGGCTCACTTGTTCCTTCTTTCTTTGATCTGGAGGGAGTCCTGATCCAGCCTGTGTGGGGGCTCCGAAACCCGGCCGCACATGGAATCAGTTTGTGGACTCCCCACCCTGCCACCTGCCTGTGGGGAATTCCCTCCTAGATCTAGCTTGCCCTGCTCAGCGTCTGATGTGTCAGCTTCCTCCTAACAGTGATCCTTAAAGATATGAGCACCCACAATGCTGTCACCTGCCCACCGTGGGGAGCAGGGACAGGGATAATGTGGAACCAGGCGCAATTTTAGAGCATTTATTGTTCCTTGGTGTGAATGCCGTGATACTTTAAACTTTTTCTTTACATACACCTCACTTTCTTCTCCAAGGAATTTAAGGTGCAAATTTGAAGTGGCTAGAAATCTAAGGCAGAGGGGAAAACAGCAGAGTGTGTGATTTGGGGGAAAGATGTTTGCCATCCTTTGCCGGTTGTCTCTGGCTGATAACACAGCAGGTCAGCATTCTCTGAGTACATGGACCTTTGCTTGGCAGCCGCTAGAGCATTTCTCTGCCATGTGCCCGGCAGCGTGCTGGGGCCTGGGAGGCCAGAGATGAACAAGGCTTCATGGTCCTGCCCCTTTTGGAGCTCATACTCTAGAGAGGTGGGGCGGGGATGCCAAGGTGTGGACATGGATGTTTATTGCCAAGGGCCATAAGGTAGATAACGGAGAACTCTTCTTTGCTAGAATAGGGAGCCTGCCCGGGAAGCTGGGTGATCTCGCTAAGGTAGTACTTCAGCTGGGCGTGGAAGGTGATTGAAGGGGCAGGAGCATGCTGGGATTAGGTCCCCCTGGAAGGTGATCAAACTCTGGCTGGGGTGTTAAACTCAAGCTACACACATGTGCTGTGAGAGGAGCTGTGTGCAGCTACTGAGACGCCTGTCTTTTGGATGGAGGGCCTTATACCCCTAATCCTCAGGGCAGCTGGGAGCAGCTCAGAAGGATCCTAGACTTGGCCAAAGAGAAGCAGAAGGGAAAGCAGGGTGGGGGCAAAGACACTCCCATCAGAATGTTCTCTCTCCTCCTCTCTCTGGTGGAGGTTCCACGTTGGATTCCTCTGCCCCCATCTGACATCTACAAGGAGGACACTGGAGCTGAGTGTCCTGGGCCTGCTCCTCCTTCAGCTCTCTGGCAGCTGGCCCAGCCCATCCTCAGGCCCCACCAAAAGCTATTTAAACTAGTTTCAGTCACAGGAAGAGCTAGGGGTCAAGGTGGAAAAGGTCTGGTGACACCCAAGCCAGCATTTCCATCCCCACAGGCCTGGGACACACAGGCCCACGTTCCCTTTTCCCCTCCAAGGGTAGGAGTGCAGGAGGGCACTGAGCTGTGGCTCAGCCAGCAGCTGGGGAAGAGACAGGGCAAAAGCCACTTTGGAGAAATGGTGGCAGTCTGCCCCTCCTCCTACCAGTGCCCTGTTCCTCTCCTCACTCTGAAGAGTGACTTAAAGAATAATCAGAAAGCTCACATAACACAGCGTTTACTCCACCGCCGTCCAAAGGGCTGTGCGCGTCCTAACGCCTAAGCCGAGTGACGACAGCCTTAGGAAGTGGGAAGCATCGCCATCCGCATCTTACAGGGGAGGAAGCTGAGGCGCGAGGAGTGAAGTCACTTGCTTGAGGTCCCACCCAGGTCGGAAGTGGGGCGATGCGAACAGGAGAAGCTGGGCTCCAGAGGCCTGTCCGAGACCTCGCCACCCCGCCGGCTGCCGTGGGGGCAGAGGGCGCGCAGGGAGTGAGGAGTACGGAGAACAGCTGGGGGGACGGGTGGCGGGAGCAGCTGCAGAAGGGCCTCCCTGAGGGGCGGATTCCTCCGCCGCAGGAAACTCCGGCCGGGCCGGGCCGGGCTCGGGCAGCAAGGCTGCGCGGGGAGCTGAGTGGCCGAGGTCTCTGCAAGGAGGCCGCGGCGTGCGGAGGGCCGGCGAGGAGGAGGAGCGGCGGGAAGGGAGCTGGCGGCCCGCGCCGAGGTGCTGGGGCGGTCGGGGCGGTGCGCGCACCCCTCGGGCCCGGCCGGGACGCCAGCGCCGCAGGGGCTGTGAGCGGTGGGTGGCCCCCGAGACGGAGCTGTCGAGTCTGTGCCTGACGCCTCTTTTCCCTCCACTCTCTTGGTCTCTTTCAGTTGGAGGAGGACAGACTCTCGGGGCACTCCCTCCCGCGGTACAGCCCTCTGCGACGACTGGCGTCCTCCGTGTTCTCCTCCTCCACGCTGGAGACCGAGCATTACCCTCACCCCGGCGGCGGCGGCTCCTCCGGTTCGCTCATTCAGCGCAGCCGCTCGGCGGAGAGCAGCCCCGTGCGGGCGCCCCACCGGCGCCACGCGCCCCTGGCCGCCGGCAACCACAGACTCGTGCCCTCGGTGCTCCGCATCTCGCGGTCCCAGCTGCAGCAGGTGTGGGCCCGCTTCACCCACAAGACCTAGGCTGGGCTCCCCCCCCTCCTGGAGGGGGCAGGTGGGGGGGGCGGGGCGCAGGCAGAGACCACGGTTCCTTCCCAGGACGCAATAACCACACACACACACCCATCCCGCCCATCTCGCAATACAGCCCCTCTGACGTCGGCCCACCGTACTGTAACGCCCCCACCCCGCCCCGCGGCTCCCTGGGCTCGGCTCGGTGCCAGCCCCTTGGTGCAGGGAGCGGTGGGGCCGTTGGTGCAGCGGCAGGGACAGGGCGCAGACACTGGGCTGGAGCCACCAGTGCGTCCGGAGTCCAGTGGAAAGCAGGGCGTCGGAGACCAGGCTGCGTCAGGTCCGTCTAGCCCCGAGTTGATTCTGTTTAGTCTGCGATTCCTTGGCAGGGCGGGGGCAGGGCACTGGAGACTGCCTGGGGCAGTCTGTCTGCACCGGGCAAGGCTCAAGGCTCGGGGCAAGGCTCGGGGCAAGGCATGGGGCCCTGTGTCTGAGACGTGGGCCTGGCCAGCGGGGCTTGGGGTTTGGTGCCGGGTGCCTCCATACTCAGTGACGGGGTGGGGGGGGGAAGCAGTCCTGTGACTCAGTGAGCCTTCCCCATGCCATTGTCAGAGGACAGAGCCCCCACCTCCCACATCGGACCCAGTCTGGAGGCTGCTCTTCACCCAAGGCATGTGCCATCACCCCCTGCTGGGTTCGGTCACCTGCGGCCTAGCTCCTTAGGAGCTGAGGCTAGATGAGCGGGGGCCTGGCATCTGCCCCTCGGAAGAAGCTGGAGCCGAGGAGTGGAGGGACCTGGTCTAGAAGCAGTGGCAGAGAGGGTGGTTGTTAAGGACAAGGTAGCATCTGTGAGCTCAGGACAAATCCCAGACAGCAGCAGCCCCACAGGTGCCCCCTCTTAGAGGCGGACTCCGGCGGACTCCTTCCTGTAGGTGCTCAGCCAAGCCAGTTGGCCTCCAGGTGCCATGGTGAAGACAGAGCACAGGGTAGGTGCATCAGCCGGGGACATGGAGCTGGCTGGAGGGTCAGGATGCCACATTGCTATGTCCTTTCTGCTCATTTCTTAGCCCCCAACCTGTCACCACAGGGACCTCCAAGGTTCCCTTTCCTCATTCCTGCCCTTGACAGCCAGCACCTGTTTCCCTGGGCAATGGAGTAGTGGTGAAGAGGTGAAGAGGGTGCCAGGAAGGGTAGTGCCTATACAGAAAGGGAAGGAAGGGATGAGACCCGAAGGTTTGCAAAATATTTATTGCATTGAGGCTGCATCTGTGTATATGCTTGTGTGCATGCAAGTATGCTTGTGAGTACGAGTGTGCTTATATATGAGCACTTGTGCATGTGGCAGGGTGCCCATGGATAGATGCTCAGGCTGTGCACTGCACAAATCCAGAGAGTACCATTTACATGGACCCTAGTGTGAATGACACCACTGAATCTGCAGTGTTGCAGTCCTATGTGTGGAGGCGTGTGTGAAGGTGCAGTGTGTGTGTCAGGGAGTCAGAAAAATATTTGTGCAGTCCTTGGTAGTTTCCTATGTACCTAGTCTCATCCTGGCTCCTCTCTCTACCCTCTTTGCCCCCTTGACTTCTTCCTTCCCAACTCAACTCCCTCAACTCCCCAGCTATCTCTGGCTGGAGTAGAGGCCTCAGGGTCCTTACCCCAGCTTGGGGATGTCCTAAGTGAGTGGGCAGTGCTGTTCGGCTGAAGTGTCCTCAGGGACGGCTGGCACTGTGTATAGCTCATTCACCTCAGCTATGCCCACACCCACTATATTATTTTCTCAAAATCTGTTCTTTGTTGAAGATGTCTGGGCCAACAGCCCCTTCCTCATCTAGGAATGAAAGCCAGACTCTTGCCCTAGGACTTGTGCCTCACCCTCATGCACCGCATCCTAGCTGCTCACTTTTGAACCTCCCCAAGTCCAAGTCTCTGTTGCCCTCCAGTCTGTTTTGGGGTGGCTCTGTACCCTGCTATGGCAGAGGGTAGAGGAGGGGCCAGGGTAGAACCCTTGAAAAGAAAGGACAGAAAACACAAAGCACAAAGGTTAGGGGGTGGGATGAACAGTAGCCCCACTCCCGCCTTCCGGCACTGCCCCCTGCCCTCCCCCTCTACCCTCCAGCCCTCTTCCCCATCCTCCCCAGCTAGTGGCAGAGGGTGAAGTGAAAGGGAGTCTGTCCACCAGCAGCTCCAAAAGTCAGCAGCCGTGGGGGAAGGCCCATACTATCCGGGGTTAGATGAAACCAAGCACTCTGTTATCCGGCATTCCCTTCCAGAGGGTTCCATTACCTGAGCACAGCTCCCAACTCAGTGACCAGAACCCTGAGGTACTCTAAGATCCCAAAGTGCCTTGTGACTTATCAAAGATGATGGCACTAGCTTCAGCCTCATTTTAGCATTAAATACATGTTTCTGTTTCCAAAGCCTTTGGAGGTAGGGAATCCTATTAAGCATTCCAAAGGTAGCTGAATTTTCACAGACACACACACACACCCCAAAACTGATACCTGTGGGAGAGGATGTGACCTCTAAAGTATGATCATAACTCAAACATTTTGTCCTTTGAGGGATATCCTCTTGCATACCCTCTCTGGTGGCAGGGAGAGCATCTTGTGAGCTATAAAGCTCAGAGCCAACAGAAGTGATCTTGATAACATGATTATCTTTTGATGGTGGCTCTGATTTCTGGAAATAGTGAAGGCCACTTGAAGCCATGTGTGTTGGGTCAAGTTCACGTGCAGCTCGGCAGAGCCATGTCTGGTTTGGAGTTGAGTTCCTTGTCTCTAGGTCCCAGGCTTCATAGGAAAGTTGTGAGTCTGCAGTGTTGTCGAGCTCTTTCTCTGGAGGTTTCCCAAAGAGGAAGTCAGAATGTTTCAAGAAATAATTCCCTGCTGGGGGAAAGTGCCCAGCCTCCCCAGGGTCAGCTTTGAAAAGAGGCAGCACTCCTTGCTGTACTTTGAAAATGGTGTTTTTGTACTTTATAGTCACGCCCTGCATATAGTGATGGCTTCCAATTATTAATCTTTTTATTTTATTAAACGGTCACTGGCACACAGTGCAGAGTATGTGCCAGGCAGTGATCTAAGCACTTTACAAAATTAACTCATTTAATCCTCATAATAGCCTAGGAGGTCGATCCCAGTATTATCTGCATTTAATGGATTAATCAGAATGTTTAATTTACAAAAACAAAAACACCCGCCAATGCCGAATAACTGAGGTCTTGTTTTTGATGGGAGTTTTAGAGCATTTTAGTCTGCATAGTGATGTATTTACTGTCCTTTCTGCTTGGCCCCTCCTCTCTCCAAGAGGAAGGGAGTTGTCTGTGAGCCAGACTTCCCCTCCTTCTCCATTCCCACCTCGGTGGGGGATGGTGTGTGTGTGTGGGGGGTCACTCCAGAGTTGGTTGGGGTGGCCTACTCTCTCTCTCCAGAGACACCACCCTCTCCGTCCCACAAATCCAAGCATCCCAAAGCAGCTCTGGAGATTCAGCAAGTGGAGTAAGAGCTACAGTGAGAAGGCAGGTGCTCAGAATCATGACCTTGAGGTAGTGGGGGAGTCCTAGGCTTCAGGCTCACAGATGGGGCAGGCACGGGTATTGGTGAGCACTGGCCATGGGGATTTGAGTGTCAACAACTCACACCTCAACAGGGGCCAAGCTGTGTCAAAGAGTGGCCAGGTTTTGGGACTGTGGAAAATGGGAGACACACTCCTCCCATCCTCAGCTCAGCTAACTGTTGCCACAATCTTCCAATTTTTCTGTGAAATCATCCAATTTTTAATTATTGGCATCAAATTTTAAAAAACAATTTTTTTAAAGAAAAAAAATCACTGTGAGCCAAACAAAACTGGTTTAAGGGCAGAGACTTGAACTCAGTTTGCAACCTCTGTGAGCCTGAGGACTCCCCACCCCCTTCAGTCCAAGGCTGCAGCACTTTAAGGGGGGGTGGTGTTCTTTCTAGGAACTCAAATCAGGTGGGCTTCTTAGAGGAGGCGGCTCACGGCCAGTGGCACTGTGTGTTGTGTGTTGTGTGTACATGTCAGTGACCTCATGGTTTGTGTGCCTGAATGTGTGTGTGGGCCAGTGGACTTGTTTGTGGTAAGTAGGGTCCCCCTCAGTACTTTTTCTGATGGCGCAGGACCCTGGGTCAGTGAAAAAAACCCTCTAGTGAATTCTCAGCAATGAATAGACATCCCCACGCATTCGAGGCAGCTTGTGTCACAGCAATAACCACTCAACACTCACCCCAACCACTAGCATCCTAAACCCATCAATCTCCCTCCGGGTTTCCAGTTTTGGGGAAAATGGGCTGAGCCTTGCCCAGCATGAGGGGGAATGATGGCACCTCTGAGCCATGCTGGTATGTTAACTTTTGCTTCCCTAGCCAAGAGGGGTGGGCAGACCCCTTCAATCCCAGGAAAAGTTAGGGGCCCTTTCTGTAGAGGGTCCCAGGACTCTCCTTTTCTCTCCTCTGCCCTGCCTCGGTCCCTTTTTCTGGGGAGGGGTGGTGCTGTCTGTTCAGGCAGTGGTGGAGGGAGCTTGGGCCACTGGATGGCAGAGGAGCTGCAGCAAATGTGTCTATATGGAGTGGCCGGGGGAGACTGTGTGGGCCCCTGGCTGTGGCAGAACCGAATATCCTCTGCCGTCTTTGGGTTGATTTGGTACCTGAGGATGGACGCATAGACCCTAAGGAGGGCCTGCCCATCACCCCACCTACCCCAAACTCCACTGAGGTTCCAGCCCAAGGGCAGGACTCAGCCCACCCCCATAGGCAGTCCTTGGTAACAAGGAGTGTGGCAAATCATTCTCCTTAAGTTGGGGGGCATGTCCCCAAAGTTGGCATTATTCTCATTAAGGACAGAGGTGTCCCCTGGGACTTGTGGGTCAGCCTCCGAAAATTTTAAAGCATCCTTCTCCCTAAGGGAGAGGCTCCCAGCCTGAGGACCACATCCCTCAAATATCCCCAGTGGTTCCCCATACCACCCAATGGGCTTCCCAGCTCAGGACGCCCCGGAGCCTGAGTGGACCCCTTCCCCCAAGTAGAGTTGAGAAACAGTGGGGGGGGAGGGGCAATGAAGCCAAAGGACTCCGGGAACCCCCCCCTAGACCGCGCCTTCCACTTGGCTCCGCCGCCCACAGTCCCACCACTTACCCTCCCTTCTACCTGCACAGGCTTTGCGGGTGCGGGGGTGGTGAGGTGGGGTTCACCTTGCCACGACTCACTGGCCCTCACACGCACACACACATGCACACGCACGCCCCATCGCTGCGCGCCCATTTCATCCACTGTCCGGACAGCACACTGGCAGCCCCCGCCGGAGAGCACCCGGGCCGCGCTCCCGGGCACCTCCCGCAGGTTCAGAGCTCCACTGCAGCAGGACCCCGAGCGCCGCTCCCGCCCCGCCCCGCCCCCCCCGCCGGCACCCGCGGCCCGCGCGCCTCGAATGTACGGTCCGTCTTTTTCACTAGCTGCTACGCGCGCGACCGGGGCACCGGCCGGCCCCGCCCCCGCCCGCCCCCGCGCGCCCCCGGGGACCTGAGCCCCACCCCCTCGCGGAGCTGCCTGCTGCTAAAGTACCCCCGCCCCCGGGGAGCCCTCCCCGCCGCCCCGCACTCGCGCCCACTCGGTTTGCTTCCCCCGCCGGCTCGCGGCCGCTGGCCCCCGGCCCCGGGGCGGGGGGCTCGCCCCTCAGTGCTTCCAGGACTGGGGTGCAGACGAGGGGCTGGGAGGGGGAGCTGGGTTCTCCAGCTCCAAGGGCCCCCGTCGCTCCACCCCCGATCCCTGTTACCTCGCCGCCCACAGCCTCCCCTGCCCCTCAAAATTGGCCTTGCAATTGGATGCCAAAGAGCCCAGAGTTGAGGGGGGAGCCAAGCTTTGAGCCTCGGTCTCTCAGAGCCACCCGACACCCCCTTTTTGCCCGCGCCTCCACGCCCGTGTCTCCTGTGCCCCACCCCGCTCCACGACTGAGGGCCCTGGGGGGTCCCACACATGCCCCCACTTCCAGCTGTTCTCCCTCCCCACCCCGAAAATAAATCTCAGGGACCAACATCTGCTTCCTTTGCACTTGCTCCGTCGACCCCCCATTGGAGAGGCTTCCGCGGGGGAGCAGACGGGGTGGGGGGCCCTTACGTTTGACAGTATTTAGCAAGGAGAGGGTGGCCCCTGCCCCCTGAGAGTGGGACTGGCGGGAGGGGGAAGCTCAGCCCCGGGCCCAGCTGAGCCCCTTCCTTCCAGGGACCCGAGGATCCCCTCCCAGCGTCGGGAGACGACGCCTCCTAATCGCGGTGGGGAGAGGAGCGAGGGATGGGAAGGGGGTTGGGGAGAGGACCCTTCCGGAAGTCCCGAATTCCAGCCAGTTTATTCCTAAGCCTCCCCCTCCCATTAATTATACCCCCCCTTTTGTACTGCAATAATACTGTATTATAAGCTTGCACTATTCCCCGACCCCGGCCAGCATAAGCATGCACGAAAAACTCAAAACCACACACACACACACACAGGACGATGGGACGCTTTTTTTTCCTTTCTCTCTCCGGGGTGCGTCCTCAGTGTACATAGCGGCGTCGGGGGGCTCTGGGCCCGGGTGGAAAAGCAGGCACTGAGCCCCCGCCCCTAGACTGCGAGTACTGTACAAATCCAACACTTGAAGCCGACACGCACACGCGCGGCGCCGCCACGGGGGTGGGACACGGACACGCACTCACGCGCACACGGCCGCGCACGGGTGGGGGTGGGGGGCGCCCCGCCGTCACGCGTCGCTGTGCGAGGGATCTTGTGCCTTTTTAAGTCCCTGTATGTTAATGCAGACAATCCGGAGAGCTTGTGTACTACCAAATCCTGATTAAAGACGCCTTCCAGGAACCTGCGCCTCGCCTGCTTTCTTTTCATCATCCTTCCTAACCCACCACTGGATGCAGACCCCAACTCTGGGGTGCCAGGCTGGGCAAAAGGCAGGGCCTAGATTTGCTGATTCTGGAATGGGGGTGGGGTAGGGGGTGGATTCCAGGTTAATGGATCCAACCCTACCTTCCCTAAGACAGGGATGAGTGGTGCCTGGGAGGGGAACCCTAGGAGGTTTCCTCCTGGTTAGACTCCAGTAACCCTCACCCTGCTGGCTGTCTCCTTTAACCCAGAAGAAGGTTTTGGGGATGGACCCTGGTCTCTGGGGACCCACTCCACATTGTCAACTTGCAGGAGGAGGGATGGGAAGTAGGAGGGTGAGCAGTTAGATCTGTTCTCTGTGAATCAGTTGATGGAAGCCAATTCTGTGTGTGTGTGTGTGTGTGTGTGTGTGTGTGTGTGTGTGTGTAAGGCAGAGAGCCCTGTGAAAGGACCTCGGAGCCTTTCCCTGCCCCTCTGCTCTGATGGGGGATCTCAGATAGCTCTGGCCTGGGGGATAGCGAGAGAGTGGATTGTACAAAGCCTGGGGGTGGTGATGGGTGGGGAGAGAATATGGATTGAGGTCCATGAGAGGAGTGGGACAGGAAGGGGAGGATTACAGAGACTTTGGGTCCTGCAGAGAGAGAAGGTATAAGAGGGGAGGAGGCTCTCCCTCCTTCTCTGGGTCCCGGACCCTAGCCCATGGAGCCACACTTCACTCCTTGGAGCCTAGAGCAAGTATGGGGGCCGCTAGAGGGCAAGCTATGGATGCATTTCTTCACACACATACACACACACACACCCAGGAGCATTTAGAACGTCCCCATACTGTCAGCTCCTAGCCCTGGGACAGGCAAGGATGGGCTGGGGACACAGATCTGAGAGTCAAGAGTGTGAAGATATGTATAGATGTAGGGTAGGCAACCACCTCAGGTCATCTTACCCCTTCCACCCAGATGAATGTCCACAGCCAGTGTGCTCAGGCAGGTGGCACTTTGGGGTGTGGGGTGGAGGAGCCAAGGGAGGGCTCCTGGCTTGGCAGATATGGTTTGAGAGCAGAGACCCAGACAGATAGACAGGTGAGAAACTGGGAAAGGCGGTGGTGGGCAGAAGGGGCTGCACTGCTTCCTTCTCATATCCAGTTTTCAGGGGGGGCAGTTATGGCAATCGGGTTCCCCTGAGGAGGAGGAGAGATGGGAAGTGTGCCTGGGGTGGCTGCTAAGGGAGGGGGGGCACTGCTGTGAGAGGATTGCTGGGGAGCAAGAAGGTGTCACGGCCCAGCCTCTGGCTTTGATCACTCAGCAGCCCCCCTTCTCTGGCCTTGGGACTGTGGGCTGAAGTGCAGTGTGCAGGGTCTGGGCTTGGCCAGGGTCCAAGCAGGAGAGCTGCTCTCTGTACTCTGTCTGGAGAGTGGGGTAACCTGTCCCTGGTGTCCCGTGTCGCTGGTATCAGACAAGTCAAGGCTGAAGAGAGCCCAGTTTTGATGACAGGGAGGGATCAGAGGCTGCTCCATCCACCTCCTTCCACTTTTCCTGTTCACTGGAGTAAACATGGACTTGGCGGGGCTCTGAAGCCTTTGGGTCTGGGCTCATTGGAGGCCAGGGGACGGCGAGGGCTTTCATTCTCTCTGAGGTTCTCAGCTCCAGTGGCCTGCCTCCCCTCCTCCATGATTCACCCTTACCACATCCGCCTTTCATGAAACTCCATCAGAATCACCGGGGAGCTTTAAAACAGAGAGATGTGGCTGGGCCAGCAGGACAGGAGGGAGACATGACCTACAGAATCTGGAAGGACTCAGGGTTCTGTAGGTTTAAAAAACACACCCAGGTAAAACTGTGCCAAGCCAACTGGAGAACCACAATAAGCAAATTAGAATCATAAAGGGTCGCTTGTCTTGGGAAGGGAGTAGGAAGGTGTGAGATCTCCAGGCCCTGATTTTCCCTTGTTGACACCCAGTACACTTGTTGCCCTCTGAGCTGAAATGGGAGAGTGTCACTGCTGTCCTCCTCCCATGGGGTCTGCAAGCCTACAGGGCCAAGCATGCAGAGGCGGCCTAAGGTCTAATGATCACTGGTGGAATGAACAAGCACAGGAAGGCATGGGCAAATGGGTGAATATTCACTGAGCTCAGGCATTCAGGAGAGGCTGGAAGAGTGTGAAGGACTTGCCATTCTCTGAGGAGGGAGAAACTTGAGCCCAGGCCTGCCCTCCCCAGCAAGAAGCCAGATGGGGAGTGGTGGAGGTATTCTGAAATGGAAAACCCAGCATGGAAAAACAAAACAAAACAAAACAGCATGTCCAGATGCCCATGGGCTGGTCAGTGATCCTTGGGGCAAAGCTGTCCCCACTCTGAGGTTCGTGGCTCTTCCTGCTATAGGGCAGAGGGTCTCAGCTTTCCCTGCATGGGAGGGTGGGAGGCCAGTGAGGCGATGGAAAGAGTTTGGGGCTCTGGGCCACCTGGTCGATATGCTTTGTGAAGTGGGTGTGCCGGTGCCCCTCTCCAGGCCTGTTTCCTAATCTGACATTGTCACTGATGCCTGATTTCAGTTCTCAGTGTCCGTCCCTCCCATGTAACAGAAGGTGAGAGCAGGATGCCTGGGTGGCTCAGCGGTTGATTGTCTGCCTTCAGATCCCAGGGTCCTGGGATAGAGTCCTACACTGGGTTCCCTGTGGGGAGCCTGCTTCTCCCTCTGCCTATGTCTCTGCCTCTCTCGAATAAATAAAGTCTTAAAAGAAACAAAAACAAAACAAAACAAAAGAAACAAAACACAACAGAAGGGAGGGCTTTGAGATGGAAGGAGAGAGGGTTCCAGATATGATCATCTAACATGTACACTGTGAGTGGAGGGTCTGTCCTATGGATGGGGCTTTTCTTTTCTTTTCTTTTCTTTCTTTTCTTTTCTTTTCTTTTCTTTTCTTTTCTTTTCTCTTTTCTCTTTTCCTTTCCTTTCTTTTCTTTTCTTTCCTTTCCTTTCCTTTCCTTTTCTTCTTTTCTTTTCTTTTTCTTTTCTTTCTTTTCTTTTCTTTTCTTTTTTCTTTTCTTTCCTTTCCTTTTCTCTCTTTTCTTTCTTTTCTTTTCTTTTCTTTTTTTTAAAGATTCTATTTATTTATTCATGAGAGACACACACACACAGAGGCAGAGACACAGGCAGAGGGAGAAGCAGGTTCCATGCAGGGAGCCTGACGTGGGACTGGATCCCAGGCCTCCAGGATCATGCCCTGGGCTGAAGGTGGCGCTAAACCACTGAGCCACCCAGGCTGCCCGGATGGGGCTTTTCTAAAGAGATCCAGGGCCTGGCCAGAGGAAAAGGAAGTTCTGCTAGGGATGCTTAAAGTGTTAGAGATAGGCCAGGGCAAATAGGCAGAGGTGCTGCTGGGTGGGATGCATCTGGTGATGGGTGAACGAGTTCTGAGCTGGACAGGAGGGGGACATGATCAGAGCTCTGTGTCTGTCTGTAGGTTCCCCAGCATCTATGCCATGGGCACACCTCGGGATCTCACAGCACCCCCTCCACCTCTGCCCAGTCATCTTTTGCCTTACTGTTGGTAACTAAGCACGGCAGAGGGCCCCAGCACAAGGCCTGGCATAGAACCAGGGCTTAATGTTTGCTAAATGAATGAATCCATGAAGAATGAGAATGGTGTAGAAAAAGAAAACAATTGCTAGGGACTTCTGGCCTAGATGTGAAGAAGACAATGTTCTAAGAAGTCCCCTGCCTGGCTCAGACAGGGTGGGCAAGGGTCCTGTCTGGGGTCTCATGCTATCCCATCTTGCACCCCCCCTTATCACGTCCTCATGGATGGTCTGATCATGAGAAAGGTTATGGCAGTTGAGGAGGGGAGAAGTCACAGCCTTGGGCAGATCCTCAGCTTCGGGGATTCCTGCCTTCGCCTCTACCAGCCTTTGGGCTATTTTGCACAGGCACCTCAACTGGGAGAGCCCTTTATCTTCTTGCTACCCTATCTCCCATAGGTGTGGCACCCAGGCATAGCTGGGGTTGGAGGGAGGCAGTGATGTCCAAACCAGAGGAGCAGGGAAGGTGGCAGGAGGCAGGGGTGGGAGGGAGCTGATGTGTATTGAGCAACTGCTCTATGCTAGACCCATTGCTTATCTGACCTCATTTATGATCACAACCTCTGTGGAGTATGCATTATCCCAATTTCATTTCCTTTTTGGTCAAATGTAGGTTTTTTAAATTTTTAAATTTTTAAAAATATTTTATTTATGAGAGAGAGAGAGAGAGAGAGAGAGGCAGAGACACAGGCAGAGGGAGAAACAGGCTCCATGCAGGGAACCCGATGCAGGACTCGATCCCAGGACTCCAGGATCATGCCC
Source organism: Canis lupus baileyi (assembly GCF_048164855.1). NCBI lineage: Eukaryota > Metazoa > Chordata > Mammalia > Carnivora > Canidae > Canis > Canis lupus. Next base: position 60,799,268 of record NC_132844.1, on the reverse strand, counting down.
TGGGCCAAAGGCAGGCCCCAAACCACTGAGCCACCCAGGTGTCCCAGTTTTTTTTTTTTTTTAATTTAAATGCAATTAATTAACACATCGTGCATTATTAGTTTTAGAGGTACAGTTCAGCAATTCATCAGTTGTATATAACATCTAATGCTTGTCCCATCACGTGCCAGTGTCCATCACCCAGTTATCCCATCCCCCACTATATTCCCTCAGTTTGTTTCCTAGAGTTTTTTTTTTTTTAATTTTATTTCTTTATTCCTGAGAGACACAGAGAGAAGCAGAGACAAAGACAGAGGGAGAAGCAGGTTCCCCACAGGAAGCCCAATGTGGGACTAGATCCCCGACCCAGATCATACCCTGAGCCAAAAACAGATGCCGAACTGCTGAGCCACCCAGGTGTCCCTTGTTTCCTAGAGTTAAGAGTCTCTCATGGTTTGTCTCCCTTTCTGATTTTGTCTTATTTTCTTTTTCCTTCCCTTCCTCTATGATCCAGTGTTGTTTCTTAAATTCCACATAGGAGATCATATGATTATTGCCTTTCTCTGATTTATTTCGCTCAGCATGGTATCCTCTAGTTCCAACTGAATCGTTGCCAACCAATTTCACTTCCTAATAGAGAGATTGCACACTTTGTGAAAACAAGGACCATATCTGTCTTAGTCAATACATAATCCACAGATTCACAGCCTCCCCCACGGTGGCCAGGACAATAGACATTCCAGGACTTCTTCAGGGAGGGAGGGAAGAAAGAAAGAAGAAAGAAGAAGAAAAGAAAGAAGAAAGAAAGAAAGAAAGAAGGAAAGAAAGAAAGAAAGAAAGAAAGAAAGAAAGAAAGAAAGAAAGAAAGAAAGGAAGGAAGGAAGGAAGGGAGAGAGAGAAGGAGGAAGGGAGGGAGGGAGGGAGAGAGGGAGGGAGGAAGGAAAGAAGGAAGGAAGGAAGGAAGGAAGGAAGGAAGGAAGGAAGGAAGGAAGGAAGATCCTCAAGGGGCTCAGTGAAGTGTCTCTAAGGGACAGATGTGGGGGAACAAGTAGAAAGGAGGGTGATGACACCTGCTTGGCAGATGAACAGGAAGGTTTTTTTGGAAGGTTGGTTGAGGGATCCCTGGGTGGCTCAGTGGTTTAGCGTCTGCCTTTGGCCCAGGGCCTGATCCTGGAGTCCCGGGATCGAATCCCACGTCGGGCTCCCTCCCTGGAGTCTGCTTCTCCCTCTGCCTGTGTCTCTGCCTCTCTTTCTCTGTGTCTCTCATGAATAAATAAATAAAATCTTAAAAAAAAAAAAAAAAGGAAGGCTGGTTAGACAGGAAGGAGCTCAGTCTTAGAGGAAGGATAGGTATGTGTTATGTGAGTAGAGTGAATGACAGGGACCCCAGGCGGAGGAAACTGCCAGAGGGAAAGACAGGAGTGTGAGAAGCATAATACATTTAGGGAACTACTGGTGGTAGCATCAGCACGGCTAGAACACAAGGCAGGGATCCAAGGGAGTTGTTAGAAGTGAGGTTAGAGGAGGAGGTAGGAGCCAGCCCATGGGGGTGGGGCAGCGTTGTTATGTGCCAAGCCAAGAACTGGAACTGTCCCCTGAGGACTGTGGGGCTACTCTGGGTTTCTGTATGTTTGAAGCAGAGATAGGATCAGATTTAAGTTTCAGGAAGATCACTCTAGCAGCTGTAGGGAGGAGAGATGGGCAGAGCTGGCAAAAGAACACAGGCCAATGGCTGGGGAACCCCCGGGCAGGTTAGGGCTGTGCCCCTGGGGTTGAGGCAGCTGACACAGAAGTTTAGGAAGAATACTTGGCAGGACTCCCTGCAAGTCTAGATGGCACCTGAAAGTGTTGGAGGTGTCAGATCTCTGGGCTGGATGGGCTGTGTTTTGGAAGATAAGGCCCAGCTGTTCAAAAAGGCCAACAAAGCACTGGCCACCTTCACCACCATCCCCACCTGAAACAAAAACGTGTCAGCGTTGATGGGGCCTGGTGCACTAGGGGTGCCTGGAGATGTGCATGTATTTGCGTGTGCACTCGCACGTGTGTGTGCATGAGTGTGTTCACTAGGGCAGAGCTAGACAAGATGTGAGCACTGAGGTCCTGAACACAGTGGGCAGGCCTTTCTAGTCTGGAAGGAAGGAGGCTAAGGGGAGATGTGGCAGGAGTCTAGATAACCAAGAACAGGCCATTATATTGCCAAGGGCTCTGCCCAAAGCTTCAAAAGGGAAAACTTACTCAGTGGAAAGAAACTGCCCTTCATAAGCTAGCTGTGAGTTCCTGGAGGAAGTGTGGACTCAAAACACACCTGTAGAGGGCTGGACAGTTCCTGACTGACAGGCCAAGACAGGGGAGGAGGGTAGGGGGTGCTGGGGCTCCAGGGGCCCAGCCTGCATGTTGGGGTGCAGAGGACAGGTGAACTCTGCCCTGGTCCTACACAGGCCCTGACGGCCCTGGTGGCCAACTCCCTGGCTGCAGAGAAACTGTGTTCTATGAGGAGGCAATGAGGGCTGACCCAGACACCTGCTGCTTCTTCCTGGACCTAGTTTCCTCCTCTGTCAAAGGGAGAGTTGATCTACATGGTGTCTATGATGTCTTACAGCTGTCATTGTCTCCTATTAACTGGACTAGAGCTGGTTCTGGGTTTTGGAGGAAAAGAGATGAGTGAGGGAGATGGGAGACAGAGAGATTGCCAGGATCAGGGCCAGGGGCCTCACGGGAATAGGAGCATGCACACAATCCTTCATGAGAGATGAGCACTCACTAGGTGCTGGGGACCATTCTAGGCCTTGGGGGATAGAGCAATGAACAGAACAGATCCAATGTCCCCCCTCATGGAGCACACACTGTGGTGCACACGCCTAGGCAAGTGGGCCTCCCAGCTTGTGGGTGAAGTCCAGGGCTCCTTGGGCCCAGCTAGGCAGGTGACCTCAGAGAGTCCCTGTGTGTGCCCTTTGCAGGTGTTCTCTGTGGCGCCCCCGTTCGAGGTCAATGGTCTCCCACGAGCTGTGCCTCTGAGCCTGCCCTACCAGGACTTCAAGAAAGACCTCTCTGATTACCGAGAACGGGCTCGGTTGCTCAACAGGGTCCGGAGGGTGGGCTTCTCCCACGTGCTGCTCACCACCCCCCAGGTCCCACTGGCTCCTGTTCAGCCTCAAGCTAACGGGAAGGAGGAAGAAGAAGAGGAGGAGGAAGAAGAGGAGGAGGAAGAGGAGGAGGAGGAAGAGGAAGAGGAAGAGGAAGAGGAGGAGGAGGAGGAGGAAGAGGAAGAAGAGGAGGAGGAGGAGGAGGAGGAGGAGGAGGAGGAGGAGGCAGTGGCTCTAGGGGAAGTGCTGGGGCCTCGCAGTGGCTCCAGCAGTGATGGGAGTGAAAGGAGCACTGATCGGAGCCAAGAGGGTGCCCCATCCACACTCTTGGCAGATGACCAGAAGGAGTCCAGGGGCCGGGCCTCCATGGCCGACGGGGACCTGGAGCCTGAGGAGGGCTCCAAAACGCTGGTGCTCGTCTCCCCTGGCGACATGAAGAAGTCGCCCGTCACTGCCGACCTGGCCCCTGACCCTGACCTGGGCACTCTGGCTGCCCTTACTCCTCAGCAAGAGCGGCCCCAGCCCACTGGCAGCCAGCTAGACGTGTCTGAGCCAGGCACCCTGTCCTCTGTCCTCAAGTCTGAGCCCAAGCCCCCTGGACCTGGGACAGGGCCAGGGGCCGGGGCAGTGACCACAGGGGCAGGAGGAGTGGCAGTCACCTCCTCACCCTTCACCAAAGTTGAGAGGACCTTTGTGCACATTGCAGAGAAAACCCACCTCAACGTCATGTCTTCCGGCGGACAAGCCTCCCGGCCCGAGGAGCTGGGTGCTGGGGGTGAGCTGGGTCTGGAGGCACCCTCTGACGGGAAGGCTGTGGAGGAGGGGGCCTCCGTGCCCCTGGAGAACGGCATCGCCCCGTCAGGGCTGGAGAGCTGTGCTCTGTCTGCCCCTCCCGGGGACACCCCCTCGGAGGTGGCCACAGACTCACTGCCCAATGGCCCAGCCCTTGCCAACGGGCCAGCTCCAGCGTCCCCACCGGAGCCAGGCCCCGAGAAACTGGTCACCGTCTCCCCCAGCCGCCATGCCATGCCCGGCTCTCGCCCCAGGAGCCGGATCCCTGTCCTGCTGTCTGAGGAGGACACGGGCTCAGAGCCCTCGGGCTCCCTGTCGGCCAAAGAGCGGTGGGGCAAGAGGGCCCGACCACAGCAGGACCTGGCGCGGCTGGTGATGGAGAAGAGGCAGGGCCGCCTGCTGCTGCGGCTGGCCTCCGGGGCCTCGTCCTCCTCCAGTGAGGAGCAGCGCCGGGCCTCGGAGACGCTCTCAGGCACGGGCTCGGAGGAGGACACGCCTGCCTCAGAGCCCGCGGCCCCCAGGAAAGCGGGGCGGGCAGCCGCCACGCGGAGCCGCATTCCCCGCCCCATCAGCATCCGCATGCCCACGCCTGCTGCAGCCCAGCAGTCCCCCGGCAGACCCCACGGCGCTGCCCCCGCATCGGACACAGCCATCACCAGCAGGTGAGAAACTGCTGCCAGCCTGAGGTGGGCCCATGGTGACCCCAGAAGGCCTCCACCGGCAGGAGCTTCCCCAGAGCCAAGGTCAGGGCCCCGTGAGGATGCAGGATGGACCCTCAGCTACATCTCCTGTTCACCACCTCCCCAACTAACTGTCCCTTCTGACTCAGGTCCCAGCCCGGTCCCTGGGCTCAGGTGGGTGGCTACAGTGAACATGTCTAGAGGAGGGGGGGCCAGGGAGGCCAAGCTTGGGAAAGGTTCATGGGGGTCATTGGGGCTCACACATAGCCTCTGGTGTGCCCCGAGGCATTTGAAGCCGGAGGATTGAGACCAGAGTAGTTGGGAGAAAACACTATTCATATCAATGTAAACAGCGGTAGGTTATAGCGTAGAATGTAAAATCCATATGGACATTGAAAGATGAAATAGAACCGTCGAAGAGAGCCGGCAGCAAGCCCTCAGGTAGCAGCCCCGGAGTGTGTGGCCCTAGAGGTCCTGTCCTGGAGGATGCAGCCCCAGCCCTAGCTTACCCACCTGTGCCCTGTCTCCGCAGCCTCGGCCAGTGGAGGACGCAGGGCTCCAGGGCTCAGTGCTCAGATTCTGAAAATGTCTCTTCTTTTTTGTTTCTTTGCCCTCCTATTTTCTCTTGCCTTCCCCCCTCCCCTCCTCCCGCAGGCTCCAGCTGCAGAAGCCTCCGGGGTCGGCCGCCACCGCTGACCTCCGCCCCAAACAGCCCCCGGGCCGCGGCCCGGGCCCCGGGCGAGCCCCAGCCGGCACCAGGGCCCCCGCCCCGCGCAGTCCCGGCCCGCCCGCCTCCGCCGCGCCCCGCCATCCCAGCGCGTCCCCCCGGAGCCAGTCCCTGTCCCGCAAGGAGAGCTCCTCCCCCTCGCACCAGGCCCGGCCTGCGGGGCCCCCGCCCCGGGGCGCCCCGCAGGCCCGGGCCCAGCCCGATGGCACCCCCTCCCCGGGGGGCCCCAAGAAAGGACCCAGAGGGAAACTCCAGACTCAGCGCGCAGCAACCAAAGGCCGGGCGGGGGTCGCGGAGGGCCGGGCCGGGGCCAGATAATGACGCGCGCGGCTCTCCGCGGGCCCCCCACCCTGACCCCGGCCCCGGCCCCGGCCCCCCACCCGCAGCCGGCCACACTGAAACAGCTCCCAGCACAGCCTTACGCGCCTGACGCGCGCCACCCGCGGCCCCAGCTTCCCGCCCGCACCCGCGAGGCCGCGCGCCAGCACTCGTCGCGCCCCCTGCCGGCCCGGCCCGAGGGGCACTCGGCGCCGCGGGGGCAGGGCCCGCCTCCCCGTCCTCCGCCCCCTCTCCGTGACCCCTGCCCTCCCCCTGCCGCTCTTCGGGTGGGGCAGGCTCACCCTCCGCCCCGGGGAAGGCTCAGCCACTTTTTCACCGAGGACTTCACCAATGGGGACGCCCCCCTCACCCGCCAGGCCTCTGCTGCTCTCCGTGCTCCCCCAGGGACCTCTGCTTACACCACCTGCGGCGCCTTTCCCTCCTCCCGGCCTTCTTCTAGCCCAAGTGCACCCACCCCCTCCCCCTTTGAGAAAGGCAGCCTCAGATTTCGGAAGTGGAAGTTCCAGGCTCCTCCCGGTCCCGGGGCCAACCCCGCAATCTCCTGGGAGCCAGTGGTGGTCCAAAAGGCCTCTTCTCAGCTACCAGGCTGGGGGCGGGGATGTGTGTGTGTGTGTGCGCGAGGAGCTGGGACCTAAGGGCCATTGGTCTACTCAGGTGTGAGGAGGCAAGTCTGACCAGCCCCAAAGTCAGCTCCATCCTTGACACCCCTGTGGGGAGCAGTGGGCAAGTAATTGGGGGGCTGCTCTCCTGCACCCCTAGGGTGCAGAGTCCTCCTCCCCATAAATTTGTGTGGGTCCTCAGTGGGAACCATCGAGTATGTGTGGGCTGCCTTCCTGGGCAGGTGTTTCCCAATGGGAAGTTGGAGGGGGCTTTAAAAAAAGTTTTCAACCCCTCCCTTGGCCTCCTGATCTAGTGCTCAGGACCCCTCACCATCAGGAATTCCTTCTTGCCATCTAACCTCAGTCCTGCCTGCTGCAGTTTCAGCCGACTTCCCTCTCTCTTGAGTTCACTGGAGGTGAAGAATGGCTGGTTTTCATCTTCTCTGCACTGACCCTTTAGAGATTCAGGGATTCAGTTCTGGCCGGGTCACCCTTTCTGTTCTCCTGGGGTGGGAGGAGTGGGCTGGATCAGACCATCATCTCCCCCAGTGGGCAGAGACAGCAGAAATAGGCAGACAGACAGCTGGCCCCTGGACTCAAGGCAGAAAGGCCCTGCTAACTTCCAGATTGTGTGCTTGTGTGATGGGTCCAGCCTAAGCCCCCTTCTCCCCCAGCTAACCCTTCAGCCTGTCCCCTCTTGTACTAACCCCAACCCATGCAGCTGAGCTGTCCCTGTAGAGGGTGAGGGCTGTGCTGCTCCATGAATGGATATGGGGCTTCCTCCTGGGTCTGGCTCCTGCATAGCTCATCCCACCTCATCATGAGCCTCAACTGCCTACGTCTGGGCCACGCAGCACACAGGCTGCAGAAGGGACAGCCAGCTCTGTCTATCCAGGACAGGTCCCCTGCAGGCCTTCTCCATCCTCAGCAGCCTCAGCCTCTGTCCCCTGGCCTGGTCCCTCTGTTCTTCTCTGGGTCACAGAGAGCAAGGCAACCAGGGGAAGAGGAAGAAAGGCCCCAACATGTCCCAGTGGTCTGGCAGCATCCAACCACCATTGTTCCGAAGGATGCCCGTGAGGAAGTTGGCCCTGAGAGCAGCCTGGTGGTGCCAGCTGAAGCCCCTCTTGGAGAGTCAGCAGGCGTGGGCAGCTGTTTCCACACCAAGGTGGTGGCTTCTCTGCAAACCAGCCCAGGGGAGGACTCCAGGGTGGACAGCCTTCGAGGTCCATCTCATGCTGACGCAGAAGCTCCCAGAACACTCAGGAAACCTCTCCGGACAGAGCCCTCTTTGTCAACCCGAGACCCTCCCAAGACCTCTACTGCCCTCTGGGTCCAGCAGAGGGGGTGGAAGAGGGTCCACTCCCTCCCACCTAGAGCTTCTCCGAATGACAATCAGCTCGAGCCAGGTGGGGACCAGGGCATGACCCCTGGTGCCCAGGTCCTGGGCCTGCTCCTTGCCACCAACCGAACCGTGAATGTAGGGCCCCCAGCTTCACCCCTGCCCCAGGACCAATAACACCCTGGTTTGGTGTTGGGAGGAAAAGGGGGCAGCCTGAGAAAGCCCCAGGCCCATTCCACTCCCAGCTTCACCCAGCACTGGAGCTGGGCAGAGACGCAAAACCCTGTCTGCTCTTGGGATTCCAGACCTCCCTAGGGCTCCCATCTGACCTCAGGCCTCTGCGTCATTGAATGTCACCGAGGTGGGGGAGGCAGGGAAGGGGTAAGTATGGGAGGGGACTAGGCGACTGACTCTGCTCCTCTCCCCAGGAAGGATCTAGGGCAGAGGAAAACACACCTCCCAGTGTCCCCAACCCCAGCTGTAGCCTCTTCCCCCTCAAGCACCCATCCCCTCCACCACGCCCTACTAGTTCTGAACCCCTTCCCTATATAGGAGTGTCCACCGCCATAACCACCACCACCACCACCCCATCCTCCTAGCACTTCCCCATCGAGACAACCTGTGTCACTGGCTCAGATGCAGATCTGCTTACCCCAGAACATGTGCCCCCTTCCAAGCCACACTGTGCACGAAGCAGGTGCAGGAGAAGGGCTGTGCCCCAGGCACATGGGCTCCCCCTTTCCCAGCCCCTCACAGGGGCCTGGCTCAGTCTTCTCAGCTCCGGGGATCAGCCTTGGTGGGTATGGAGTGGGTGGCAGGGAGGTGCCCTCCCCCTCCCCCAGGGAAGCCACTGAAGAATGTTTACATGCCAAACAGAATGTAACACCCTCCCCACCTCTTCCCAGTCACTGCATGGCCTCTGTCCACCCTGCACCTGTCCACCCCCACCCCCAACACCCTGGAAGCCGCTGTCATGATTAGATCGGGTCTTGGAAGGGAAGTAGCCATCACACCATTAAAAAGCCTGTGGACCTTTCGTTCTGTTGGCCTGGACTCTTCTTCCTTTGGGGAAGAGGGCAAAGCCCAGGTCTGGGGGTGGGCAGGGGAGAAGAGTGCAAGTTGGTGGGCAAGTGGGGATTGACTGTCATAGAGGCAGATTGTCTCTACAGAGATGGAAACTGAAGCTTACAGGACAGATACAGGCTCAAACTGAGTGAAGAGGGCTACCCTCTGTCTCCAACAGCAAAGCGTGCATCCTGTCAGCTTCCCAGGCTGTCTCTCCAAGATCCAGGATACTTGAGTCTAGCTTTATGCCGAGGGAGAGAGGAAGGAGTTTCATTGCCTCAAAGTTAACAGACACAAGTGTTTGGTAAATCATAAAGCTAAGCAGCTCACAGGCAAAGAGAAACAATGGTCATTATTCTAGCCACATCTACAGAAATTATAAATGAATGTAGCCTATGACCTACCACCTCCGCTTCTAGAAACATAGCCTATAGATAGATGGCCATGTAAACTTGCCAAATTCCATGTATTCAAAGTTACTCATTGCGGTATTCTGCACGAAACCCCACAAAACCTCAGCTGCGATCTCACACTCAAAACGTCTGGAAATGAGAGCTTTTTTATTAGATTGGCACAAGTTCATCTGGTATCAAGACTTAACAATACCATTTAAAGTCATTATTAATTCCGCTTATCATTTATGTTTACAATGGCAATATCTATGTTTTTGATAATGGGGTATTGCCTTAGATCCTATTAGAGTATTTTTTTAAAAGATTTTATTCATTTATTCATGAGAGACACAGAAAGAGAGAGAGAGAGAGAGGCAGAGACACAGGCAGAGGGAGAAGCAGGCTCCATGCAAGAAGCCCGACAAGGGACTTGATCCCGGATCTCCAGGATCATGCCCTGGGCCTAAAGCAGGCGCTAAACTGCTGAGCCACCCAGGGATCCCTATTAGAGTATTCCATAATATATGGAATGATATTGGAAAGATATTGGTGTTCGAAGCTGACAGCCAAGAAAGAATTCTTGAGATGTCTTTGGTACAAAAAGGTGGTGGTTTTATTAAAGCACAGGGACAGCACCCATGGGCAGAAGGAGCTGCACCAGGGTCGTGAAGAGTGACCCATTATATACTTTCAAATTGGGAGGGGGTTAGGGAGAGCATAAGTCTCTAAAGAATTTTGGAAGCAAGGTTTCCAGGACCTTGAGGGGGCTAGTTGTTGTTAGGAAAAGGTCATTTATTACCATCTAATAAAATCTGAGTCCTGAGACCTTTTAGATGTATATTGGCAGGTCATATGCTTGGGGGATGATTGCCAACATGTATCTGGGGTGGTAGATATAGAGAAAGTTTTCAAAGGAATTGTTTTATGTTAAAGGAGCCTTATAGGATCCTGGTGCCAAGCTAAGATTGCTTTTGCCCTTAGCAAGGTATTAACATTGAGGCAGTAGAGGAATGTCATTCTGCCTTTTTAAGGACTTGTGAGTGGGCTGTAAAGTAGAAGGGAAATTTAATTTTTCTTTTGCTTTTGTTTCTAACATTGTGGAATGTGTATTAAGTATAATTATGTAATTATATATATATGTAATTAAAAATTTTTTTTAAAAATCTGAATTCCAAAAGAAATCTAATCCCAATGATTGGATAAGAGACAGTGGACCTATAAAAGCAAAAGTTCAGGAGCACTGGGCTGGCTCAGTCAGTAGAACATGCGACTTCTGATCTTGGGGTCTTGAGTTCAGGCCTCGATGTTGGGCATGGAGCCTACTTTTTAAAAAGTTCAGAAGGAATCTAAATGCCCACTAATTGGGGCTGACTAGTACCGTATGGCCCCCCATACAATGGGGACCCTATCAGTGGGTACTGTGAGGCTCCAGGGTGAAGGAGGTATATATACTTTGTATACACTTAAGGACTGGTCTCCAAGACTAAGAATACATAAAAGAGCCATGGATATAATGGGCAGCTATTTAGATGAGTGAGAGGTCTCTGGTTGCTTCAGAGAGGAAGGCTGAGGGGGAAGGGAGGCTTTCCTTCAGGACACTTGCTGTACCTTTTGCAGTTTGGACCCTTGTCCACCAAGTGCAAAATTTTCACCAAGGCAACACATAAACAATTTCCGTCCCAGGACATGCTCCTGGCTGTGCCTGGGATCAAAGGTCAAAGGGTCATGGCTCTAAGTTCTGCTTTCCCTCTGAGAATACCACAGGTGCAGCTTTGACATCCCAGAGCCTGTGTAACTGTCTTCTGTCCCCATCCTTGCCTCCCGGGATCCCCTTTCTTCTGACTTGCATTTCTGGGGGCTCTAGGTCCTAACTGACCAGACTTCAGTGTGGCCTCCACATGCTTTCACCTTCCTTCTTGTTTAAAAATGTAAAAAGCAAAAAAAAAAAAAAGTAAAAAGCAGGGGTGTCTGAGTGGTGTAGTCGATTAAGTGGCTGACTCTTGGTTTCCACTCAGGTCATGATCTCAGGGCCCTGATCCTAGGGTCTCGAGCTCAAGCACCAAGCTGGACTCTGTGCTCAGAGGGGAGTCTGCTTAAGACTCTCTCTCTCCCTCTGCCCCTCCTACCCACCCCACCCCACCCTACATGTGCTCTTTCTCAATTAATTTTTTAAAAAGTCAAAAGCAGATCACATTTACAGTATAAAGGCAAATGTTAACAGCATATAAGAGAAAACAAGAGGGATGCCTGGGTGGCTCAGTGGTTGAGCATCTGCCTTCAGCTCAGTCATGATCTCAGGGTCCCAGGATCAAGTCCCACATTAGGCTCCCTGCATGGAGCCTGCTTCTCCCTCTGCCTGTGTCTCTGCCTCTCTCTCTCTCTCTCTCTCTCTCTCTCGCTCTGAATAAATAAATAAATCTTAAAAACAAAACAAAACAAAACAAAACAAACAAACAAACAAACAAAAAAGACCTGGGCCAGAGGCAGGGGTCCTGGTCCTCTCTTCCACTGGGCTGCTGAGCCACTGTGTGCCCCCAGCAAGCACTCCCTCCCCACCCCCATTTCCTTAGTTGTTCAAAGTGAGAGCTAGATTAAATTAGTGGTTTTCAAACTTTTTTTTAGATTAACAAGTCTATTTGCTTAGACATCTGGGGTCCTTGGAAAAAAAATTTGACAATCTCCCAGCTCTGCCAATCCAGAGTTTGGAGAAGCAGATCAGAATTAACCTGATATTGCCAGCCTCTGCTGTGCTTTTGTGGCAGAGGCCATGAATGAGAATTCAATGTGAAGGTCAGACAAACCCTGAGTCTTAGGCATTGCAGCTACCTATGGCAGGACCTTGGCAAAACCTCTTTCCCTACTCACCAATCCCCCAAGGGGAAGCTCTGAAAATAGGGGCAGGGGGCCAGCAGGAGGGACTATGTGCATGGAAAATGGGATAGTGATGGGTCTGGGATCCCCCAGATTGACCAGTCTGCCCAGTACTGCTCCAGGTGTGTCTTAGGGCAGGGCATAAGCTTCAGGTGGGCGCCTAGGGGTAGACAGAAGCTTTGTGCCTGAGCAGAAAGAACTCTTCACCTGGTAAGGACCTGGCCCTCAGTCTTGTTTTTTTTTTCCTCTTTTTTTTTTAAAGATTTATTTGCGATAGAGAGAGCAAGTGAGGGGAGGGGTAGAGGGAGAGAAGCAGACTCCCTGCTGCATACCCATGAGATCAGGACCTAAGCCAAAATTATCAGTTGGATGCTTAACCAACTGAGCTACCCAGGAGCCCCCGGCCCTCAGCCTTGAATCCTGAGGGCCCAGCCAAGCTGTGGCTTCATTAGGAAAGGCTGACCTAAATCTTAATAAGACAAAGGGCATGCCAGGAAGAGTTGTCTCATGCCCCAGAGGGCTCCTCCTCTTAGGGACTCCTGGAGCTTTGTTGATCAAGGGGCTAGGGGAGCACTTCCTGCACACCCAGCTACCCCATCATGGCAACCCAAGGCTACCCCACTTGGTCCCTGAGCACTGTAAGTCCCAGAGCCACAGAGTCATGACCTCTGAATAGATGGCAGCCCTATCCCCAGGCTCTGAGCCAAACAGGCAGGGATCCCTGAAGACCTGATGGCCAGGGAGGGCCCAGTCCTGGCTTAGTTAAGCCTGAGGGCTGGATTCTGACTGCAGGCTCTCTGCTCCTCAGTTAACTGCTCCTACCTCCAGAGTCCAAGGGTCCAAGCAATGGATTGGCTGTGCTGCATTGAGCACTACAGAGGAAACCGACACTGAGAATTGTTGGTGGGTGGGCGGCATGAGATTTGAGGAGCTACTGGACCAGGTGGACGGCTTTGGGCCCTTCCAACTGTGGAACGTGGCCCTGATGGCCTTGCCCCGAGTGCTGCTGCCCATGCACTTCCTCCTGCCTATCTTCCTGGCTGCTGTACCTGCCCACCACTGTGCCCTGCCTGGTGCCCCTGCCAACTTCAGCCACCAGGATGCATGGCCCACCTGCCCTAGGAGCCTGATGGCACCCTCAGCTCCTGCCTCTGCTTCACCCAGTCACAGGCCCTCCCCAACACCATGTTTTGGGGAGTGGGTCAGAGCCCTGGGCAGCTGGAGGGTGAGCCTTCCACAGGGCCCTGCCCTCAGGTCTAGGAGTATGACTGCTTGGAGTTCTCCACCATTGCAACCGAGGTGCCCGAGGGGGAGGCTAGGGAACACGTGAGTGGAATGAGCCTGCCACTGCCTTGGGTGATTACTATGTGGGCATTAGACACATATTACCTTACTTTCCCAAGTCTCAGTTTACCTATCTGTAGATGAGATCTATGAATTTAAAGCACTGAGCCTAGTTCCTGGCTTGTAGTAAGGAGCCCATACATGGGAGCTGCTATTATCAATTGGGAGGTGATTAAGGCAGATAAGAGCCAAGACAGTTCCAGAGAGCTGGGTAGAGAGTAGTGAAGGGTGCTTCTAGTAGGAGGAGAAACAATATAGGTCTCCTTCTTTCTCTTCTTTTTGGCCCTAGGTCTGGGATTTATATAATCCATCTAGAAGTGAATGCAGATGGGGGCAGAATCTGGAGAGGAGCAGACCCATTGTCAAAGTCAAGGAAGAAGCTGAAGCTGCAGGATTGGGGAGGGGCAAAGTGTCTTACCCAAGTTGGGATGAATAGATGAGGGTCTGACATGGAGGTACCAGGATGGGACCGTTGACTTCAGAAGGCCCCAGAGTCTGCAGAGGAATGGTTGCTGCTAGCTGGAAAGGGCCTGTGCTGATGGGAGGCCCCTCTCTGTTTATTCCTGCAGTGGGACCTCGTGTGCAAGCAGAAAGACCTGAACAAAGCCACTTCCACTTTCTTTTTTTGCTTGTGTGCTGGTGGGGGCCGTGGCCTTTGGCCTGATGGGTGGGGTACAGTGGGGGTGCCAACAAGGGAGAGGGATGGGGAACCCTCTCCCACTAGTTGGGTTCTGGGCTTCATTTACCTCTGTTGTGGGACTCCCTTCTATAGGGAGCTGACCCTGCATGACCCTTGTACAGGTTTGGGCAGCACTGTCTGTTGCTGGTGGCCTACGTGAGTTCCCTGGTGCTAGGCCTGGCATCTACAGCCTTGGTCAGCTACATCATGTTTGTCATCACCTGCAGCATCACTGGCATGGCTCTGGCTGGCTTCACCATCATAGTGATGCTACTGGGTGAGACAGGTAAAGGACGGGCAGGGCCTAGAAGCCTGGAGGGAGGCAGTTGTCAGGGGTGAGACTGAACCCATCTGATCCTTGCTAACTATCTCTGGCCCCCGCCCTGGGCCCAGAAATGGAATGGCTGGACGTGGGACACTGCACTGAGGCAGGTTGTCCTGGACAGCATCTTCTGGACAAGGGATGTGATGCATGATGCTGTTGGCACTGGTCAGGTACCTGATACGGGACTGGTAGATGGAGGGAGCCAGACACAGAATTAATCAGAGGCTGAGGTTTGAATACAGAAATGTCCTCATATTTGAGAGATGAAAAGAAAGTCAGTGACTGAGAAATGGGAAAAGAGTGAACGACCAAAGAAGATGACATTGGACATGAGAAGCAGAGAAATAGAGAACATAGAAACAGTAGGGAGACAAAGACAGAATCAGACAGAGAGGTAGGGGCAGCCCGGGTGGTTCAGCGGTTTAGCGCCTCCTTCAGCCCAGGGCCTGATCCTGGAGACCTGGAATGGAGTCCCACGTCGGGCTTCCTGCATGGAGCCTGCTTCTCCCTCTTCCTGTGTCTCTGGCCTCTCTCTCTCTCTCTGTGTGTGTCTCTCTCTGTATCTCTTATTAATAAATAAATAAAACCTTAAAAAAAAAGATAGGGAAAGTGACAGAGACCAGGACTGAAAGGTAGATTCAGAGGGATGGAGATGGTCGAAGGAATGACAAGAGAGACAAGGACAGAGAGGCAGGACTAGCATTGGGGTAGGGAGCCCAAGCAAGAGGGTAGGAAGCCAGGCAGGGTAGGCATTTCATTGCTTCCCCGAAATAAACTGACTTTTGATGCCCCTTGGGGATTTCTGTATGTATGTCTCTCCTTCATCCTATGCCCCCATCACCTGTGGGAGAGGTGGGTGGCTGATGCTGGGGCCTGAGGTATTGGGAATGATACCAATATGGTTGAATAGAGAAGGCAATCCTAGGCTGTGGTGAACCAAGGCCTGGGCAAGGATGTGTAGGAGGTGACTTTTAAGTTGGGGCTTAAAGGAAAAAAAAATTCAAAAAAAAAAAAAATAAGTTGGGGCTTAAAGGATGAATAAAGGTTCATCAGGTGAGGGTTTGGGAAGGAAAGTACATTCCATGTTGAGGGATTGCATGAGCAAGAGCCTGGAGGCTGATAGGCTGTGGAATGCCCAGGAGAGGGATGTGGCTGTGGGGCTCTGCCTGAAGGGCCTCCTGTTGTCCCCCAGGTGGGTGCCAGAGTCTGCACACTGGCTTCTGACCCAGGGCCATGTGGAGGAGGCCCACAGTACCTGCTCCACTGTTCCAGGCTGAATGGGTGGCCCATGGGTGTGGACAGCCTGAGCCAGGAGGTGAGGATGAATGTATGTGAGTGCATGCAAGTGCATGTGTGTGGGGGGGTGCATGTGTGTATGCATGTGAGTGTGTGTGGCCTATGTCAAGCACCCTCTTCCTGGGACCCACTATGTGTGTAGGAAAAGCTCCTGGTCCCCAGTAGAGTTATGAACTCTTCAGGATGTCCTACCTGGTTTTGGTGGGTCACATCCTTAACTCAGGGCCCACCCTACTCAGTTTGCAAGTGCATCCGCAACCCCTGCTGTTGAAGGAGTAGAGACCCAGAGAGATCAGTGTGCCTAGCTAAGGCCCACAGTCAACTCTGACGTCACAAACTCTCCTTCTATCCCACCAGACCCTGAGCAAAGTGGTTACTTGAGAGCGAGTGGTACAAAGACTGTTGTACCTAGACTTGTTCCGGACCCCAAGGCTCCAACACATCTCACTATGCTGCATAGTGATGTGGTGAGGAGCGGGGCTGGCCTGGGCTTGGTGGGATGGATACTGGGGAGACAGAGGGGCAGACTTCAGGATGGTGCTGAGTGTGAGAGGAGGAGAGACAAGTGAACTATAACTGTACAGGGCAGGACCACCAGCCTTTAGGGGCATGGGATTCCGGAAGGTCACAAGATGGAATGGGCATCAGAAGCAGGGCTCAGATTTAGGCTCTGCTTTCTTACTGTGAGACTTTGGATAGGTCACTTAATATTGAGCCCCAGAGCCTCTTTTGGAAAATAGGGTTGCTGTGAAGATTAGGTAAAGATGCTTTGGCCATTGGCACGTGCTGCACGGGGGGGTGGTGGTGGTTATGGGGACAGGGAAGATGGTGGGCAATGGGCTCTGGAGGTGGGTGAGGTGGTCTCCCTAAAAGGTCAAAGCTAAGAAGAGAGGACAAGGAGTGGGGGGTGAAAAGGAGGGACCCTGAGTGGCATTGCGACCCCCTTCAGGTTTGGAGTGAATTTCTCCTATTATGGCCTGAGCCTGGATGTGTCAAGGCTGGGGCTGGACATGTACCAAATGCAGCTGCTGTTCGGGGCTGTGGAGGTGCCCTCCAAGCTGTTGGTCGACCTGTTGGTGCGCCATGTGGGACACTGTCTAGTGCAAGCAGGAATGCTGCTGGGCACCACCCTTGCCTTGGGCAGTAGTCTACTGGTGACCACTGGGAGCCTCACTCAGAGGCCCCGCCTCCTGTGCCAAGAGCACAGCCCCTCCATTCCACTAGGGGAACCTCCCATTCTGGGAGTTCTGGGTCTCGCACAAGGCCTGCTCACTACCTGAACCCCTTTTTCCTCCAGAGATGTGGGCCTGGTGCACCACTTTAGTGGTGATAGGGAAGAGTTTTTCTGAAGCTGCCTTCACCACTGCCTACCTGTTCACGTCGGAGTTGTACCCTACTGTGCTCAGGTGAGGGGAGCCTGCATCCCAGGCAATCCACCTGGGGGAGGGCTTGTAGTCACATCTTTTTACCAACACCCTACACACACACTGAAGCCCAGTTCCTCCCACCCATTCCTTATACATCTCGAATACAGAGCAAATCAGAGCCATCTGTGCTTAAGTCTGGGACAAGGAAGAGCATTTTATCTTTACTAAGTGACCCTGAGCAAGGTCACTCTTTTCTGGACCTCTTTTAATACAAAAAGCGCCATCCGCCCTTTCCTTCCCATTCACCAAAGCCCAGGGGTTGTTTCTGGACTTAAGGCCTGGGGCTTCTAGAGATTTTATGCATTTTAGTAAGAGAGAGAGAGAGCGTGTGCGCGCAAGAGAGTCTGAGTACTCGAGTGGGGGAGAAGGGGCAGATGGGGAGGGAGAGGGAAGGGGAGAAAATCTCAAGCAGACTCCCACATCGCTGAGGTGGGGCTTCATCCCACCACTCCCAGATCATGACCTGAGACAAAATCCAGTGACCACACTCAACCAACTTAGCCACCCAGGCGCTTCCTGGTGCCCTTTCAGCTAGCTATTGGCAGGTGTGGAGAAGACTTGTAGGCAGCTGGGTGTGTTTAGAAAGCCTTGCTCCTCCTCTACCAACACAGCAGGGTCCTAGGAGCTGCTGCTGGCCCTCCTCCTTCCACATTACCCTTTCCCCAGCCCCCTTCTGATGATATTTCTTTTCCTTCAGCAGTACCTGATTGGTACTGTCAGAATGGGGGTCCCCTCCTCTGGTGAATGCTGGCTTGGGGGTCGCTGGACAGATGAGAGGACAACCTGAAAGAAGTCATCTGGGGAGAAAAGGGTACCAGGACTTGCCATCCCAGGATGGGAGCCCTGTGAGGCATGACCCTAAGTAGATGTGAACACCAACCTTTCCCCCCATCCTCTCTCTGAACAGACAGGGATGGGGCTGACTGCACTGGTGTGCCAGCTGTGGGGCTCTTTGGTCCCACTGGTGGCCTTAGTAGATGGGAGTATGGCTGTCACTGCTCAAGCTCACTTATGGGGGGATTGCCCTGCTGGCTTACCTGCACTGCCCTCCTGCTACCAGAGACGAAGCAAGTACAGCTGCCAGAGACCATCCAGGACGTGGAGAGGAGGTATGTGCACAGAACTGCTTGTGTCTGTGTGAGCACATGCATGTGAAAATGAATGCTCAAGTACCTGATGCCTTAGGTAGGATTTAGAGATGTGTCTGCACATCGTGTATCTGGTGCTTATGTGCACATGTGCATGGGTGTATGACTGAGGTAGGTAAACTGCATGTGTAAAAGTATACATGAGTCCATGTGTGTGTGTACGTGGATATCCAAGGTTGTCCAGAAGAGGTGGATGTGTGCACACTCAGGTATGCCTATAAATCAGAGATGTATACAAGCATGTATGGGAGTCACTCATGGGAGTACATGTTTGTACACCAGCAATTGGGAAGAGGTGTAGGCCAGCCCTGTTAGGGCAGGCCCGGGTAGTAGGACCATGGGCTAAAACCCACCATTGCTCAGGACTCCTTCCTCCCTAGTGCCCTGTCCAGCCTTCAGAAGGAAAAGATGCCCATGAAGCAGGTCCAGGATTGAGTGGTATCAGGGATTCCACAGAAGTTCTGCAGCAGGGGCTGGAAGACCAAAATGGCAGGCCCTGTGCCTGGGGCTAGGGGCATCAAGCCCCATCCCCAGGGCTGGGGTTGCCACCAATGCCCTCTCTCTGTGCTTATTCAGCCTTGACTATCTGGTCTCCAGCAACTAGGTGATTTCCTAGAATGCAGTGGGCTGCTGAATAATTCTGGTACCCTTTTCATGGTTGGGAAAATTCTGTAAATGAAGGTGCTCCATGGATTTGGGGCAGCAGTGAGTTGTGGGACGAGCCCTGGATAGGAAGCCAGTCTGACCCTGGGATTTGATCCCAACTTTTCCACTAATTTGCTGTGTGACTTTGGGCATGTGGCTTTCCCTCTCTGGGCTTCAGTCTGTTCATCTCTCAAATGGATAATGAAGCCTCTTAGCAGACCTCACCACAGGATCTATCTGTTGTCATGCTCAAACAAGATGCTGAATAATATGTTTCTTCTAGAGATGATGTTAAAGAAGGGACTGCTTTATGATGACTTCTGACACCAACAGGCTGGTGGGCATGCTGTCCACTGTGATGCTGCGTGCTGCCCAGGACCAGGGTACCAGGATAACAAGAGCTCTTTGTTCCCAGGGCTGGCTCTCTACCTTCCAGGCACTTTGCAGGGTAATGCATCCCCCACCCCATACCTCCCATCCTCCAAACCATTGTTTAGGCCTCATGCCCAAGGAAGAGTTGAAGGCATGGGAGCCAACATTTTATTAGAGAAACCAGAATAAACATGTTTTTTAAATACCTTGAAGTTATAGAATTTGCTATGGAAAGGGACTGGGAAGGCAAGGAGGCTACTCTTTAAAAGGTGGTGGCCTGTGTCCCCCGGCCAGATAGGAATGGGAAAGGGAGGAATCAGCATAGTCTAGACTCCCTGGTCTACCATGGAGCCTAGGCCCAGGCCACCCGAAGCCCACCTTCCCCTGTGGGACTGAAGAATTCTGTAGCTCCCACTGGACCATGGAGGGGATGATATGAGGCCTGAGTTAAGAGTGACCTCTCCTGTAAGCATCTCATTTGGATTTTATCTCCACGGGGTCATAGATGTAGCAGCCCACATCACCAATGTTCACACCTGAGGGAGAGAGCCCCATCACCAAGGGCCTTGTGGCTGGGGGGTATTGGGGTAGGGATGAAGGGAATTGGGAGGGGTCTGGGGTATGTTTGACCACAGGGGAAGTTGTCCACACATCCCCACAGACCCACATTCCATACTTTAGGCCCACTGTCTGGGATGGGGCTGCCCACCTTTGGGGCCAAAGAGGTAGCCGTAGCAGGGGATGTGGCAGTAGGGGACGCCGTCATGCTGAGACATAGAGAGAAAGAGAGCCATCTCAGCTTGGCTCTCTCTTCCCATCTCCAACCTCCCTCCTCCCAACATAAGCACCCATCCCTGCCCTGTTCACCTCAGCATGACTCCCAGCAGTCAGGGTCTTCCGGCAGCGCTGGCACCTCAGACAGGGTCGGTGCCAATTTCTGCCCAAAGACATCACCTTCTCAGCTGGTGGTGGAGAGAATTGGTAATTCTAGGGGCAGTGCAAGGAGACCTACCTGCTTTGTACCATCTCTCTATCTACACTTCCACGGCCATCCTTTGCCCCCTCCCCAAGCTTTCCATTGTCACTTACCAAAATAGACAGGTTCCTCACAGCCAGGGCACAGTGAAGTCTCCCCAGTGAATGTCTTCATGTGGAGAGGGCCTTTAAGGGGAAGAGACCCTGGCTAGGGCTAAGGTGGGGGCCAGGCCTAAGCAGGGCCCACCAGCACCAGCCTGCACATGGCTTCTTCCAAAAGCCATGCTCACCCCAGAGCCCCCCACCCAGGTGGCCTTGAGTCTGCTTTCATGGACAGAGCTGAGTCTTCTATGACCCCACTTCCTGCCCCTCCCTATCTACAGAAGGGACCCCCTGCTTCCTTCTCCTACCAGGGGCTCAGGTGCCCACCTGCTCAACCCTGTCAGCAACTCAATCCTCAGGAAACCTGAGCTGATACATGAGCTGGTCGGGGCATGGGTGTCAGGTGTTGGGGAGCATGGTGTCACTGCCCACTCTAGGAGATGGGAGGAAGGAACAGGGAGAGGGGAGAAGTGGAAGAATATGAGGAGCTGGCCCTGTCTCAATGACTTCTCACTTGGGTCATTCTTTCCATGGCCTTAGCCTGGGAGAGGCCTGAATTCCAGGCCAGTTTTGCCTCTGACTAGCTGTGTCTACACAAGGCCACTGGCTCTCTCCAAACCTTGGTTTCCTCACCTGTAAAACAGGGGTGATGTCACCTACCCAATTTACCTCTTAACTCAGCAGTTGACAGGAGGGAACCCCCAAAAAGGGCCATGAAAAAGGGAAGACTTTGCCACAAAGTTGTAGGAATGTGAGGCAGAGGACTAGGTGGGAGACTGCCACCTGGTCCTACCCTGTTCCAGCCTGAGGATGAGGAGTAGCTGGGGCCCAACTTCACTTACTTTTCTTGCCCTGGGGGAGGCCAGTCCTGGGCCTGGGGGGGCTGAAACTGCTGGGGCTGAGGGGAGTGGTACTGGCCGGGGTGAGAGTGGGAGAGTTGTAGAGGTAGGAACCCACACCACCAATGTTCACCCCTGCAGAGAAAACAGGGGTGGTCAGCCTGTCTCCAGCTCCCAGTCACAAGGGTTCTGCTGTCCTCTGGCCTCTTCTAGGGTGGTACTTACCCCTGGGTCCGAAGAGAGCCCCATAGCATGGCTTGTGGCAATACGGCCTCCCGTTGTGCTAGGCACAAGCAGAGGAAAGAGGGCTGCTCAGGGCTAAAGGAGGGGAGGCTCTCCTATGTCCCACAGGCCTTCCCTCAAGACAGACTACCAGATGTGTCTGTCCATTGGCTTGGGCTGGTGGGGCTGGGAGGGGTGGAGGGTGAGCTGGCATGTCACAATTGCCACTGGGGTCAGGAGAAAGGGCAAGAGCAGGTCAGAAAACGGCACCGCTTCCCTCCCCTCCCCAACAAAAAGCATGGGGTCCACCAGCACAACTCTGGCATCCCAAATCCTGGCTGGTGTGGGGCTCTCCAGGTAGGTGATTTCGATATTTAACTGCTGAGGTTGTCTTTGGTGAGCCTCCTGAGCAGAAACTGAGGGCTAGTACTTAGGGAATAATGACAGACATAGGGCTGTGTGCCCTGGCCAGGCCTCACCTCTGCATGCCCTCCTGGGGACAGGATGCTGTGGCAGCGCTCACATTTCAGGCAGAAGCGGTGCCAGTTCTTGCCCAGGGAGCTCACCTTCTCCGCTGTGGGGAACAAGGTGGAACCGGGCTGTGGGAAGCCAGGCCAAGCAGTGGGCGCCCCCTTTTCCCTCCTCAGCCCCGCCTGCCTCCTAGAGACTATGGGGAGTATCCCCGAGAGGTCAACTCCAACCGGCCCCAGCGCCCTGGGCCCCAGAAGCGGAAAGGGGGTCTGAGATCACACCGTCGCCAGTTTCTCGCGTCCTCAGGGAGCTCCCCGGCTCACACTCGTCCCATCTCCCCCTCCTCAGCCCGGGCCTCACCGAAGAAAACGGGTTGCTGGCAACGCGGGCAGGTCCAGCTCATGGCTCTGCACAGGGCAGCCGGCGCCACACACAGTAGGCAGCACCGAGGTGGGCTCGGTTCCCGCCCCCTTCGCTGGCTCCACCCATAGCTCCGCTGTGAGCCTCATTGGGCTGAATTCTGCAGCTCCTCCGCGCCTATTGGCTGTCAGAAATTTAGAACTCCTGGGAGAGGAAGGCGACTTCGCAGTTCTTTCCAAAATCTAAAGCCTCTGACCCGTGTAGATGAGAGAGGAACTTAAAGCCAGACGGGAAAGGAAGAGAGCAATGAAGACACCTGTAAGGATGGCACTAGATTCTGGCTTGGTACGGAGAGGAAAAGTGTCCAGAGTGCAGACGTCAAGAAACACTTGTAATTCCCTCAAAGCAAGGGGTCAGGCATTTTTTGAAATGGCTTAATTCCGCCTTGACAGTCTCACAGGTGGTTAAGAGCAAAGGAATCTGGAGAGCATCTCTGCCACTTACTCTCTAGCTTCAGGCGAATTACTTAACCTCCCTCTGCACCCATTTGTACAGTGAGTATGATGATTAATCTCTACCTCATAGGATTGTTGTGGGAACTGAGTAATAAATGCAAAGTGCCCAAACAGTGCTTGGCACATAACTGCTATAAAGGTGATACCTATTATTATGACGGATCCCATAATGAACTCAAGACTCTTTGGAAGCCTCAAAAGGTGGGCTGGATACAATGGTTTTCTTATTAAATTACAATGCTTATTAAATTTAAACGCATAAAAAATAAATTTAAACGCATAATTCAGACACCAATTACATATTCCTAATTTAGTTTTAAGGTGTTTTAATATTTGTCAAAAGTAGCTCAGCAGTGCTTCAAAGGACACTTCAAGAAAACCCACAGAGAATGGGAGAAAATATTTGCAAACATAGTATTTGATAAGGACCTAATAATCAAAATATATAAAGGAGTGACAGCTCAACAATAAAAAGACACCCCAATTTAAAAACAGGCAAAGAATTTGAATAGACATTTTTCTAAAGAAGATATACAAATGGCCGATAATCATATGAAAAGATGCTCAACATTTGTCATTAGAGAAAGGAAAATCAGGATCACAATGAGATACATCTTAGACCTATTAGAATGGCTATAATTTTAAAAAATGAGTAATAACAAGTGTTAGGGAGGATGTGTTGTTGATCAGAATGTAAAATAGTGCAGCCATCTGCAAAAACATTCTGGTAATTCCTCGAAATATTAAAGAGAGTTACCGTATGATCTAGCAATCACATTCCTAGGCATATACCCAAGAGAAATGAAAACATATGTCCACACAAAAACTTGTACGTGAACGTTCATAGTACTGGTATTCACTCCAGCGAAAACTCCAATTGATAAACGGATGAACAGTGTGGCCTATCTGTGGTAGAACAGAATTCAGTCATAAAAACAATGAAGTACTGATGCACGCTACAACATAGATGAGCCAAAAAAGCATGCTAAATGAAAGAAGCCAGACACATAATACCACATATTGTATGATTCCATTTACATGAAATGTCCAGAATAGGGAAATCCATAAAGACAGAAAAGTGGATTAGTGGTTTCTGAGGGTTTGAAGGAGGGGCAATTAGGCATATCTGCTAATGGGGTATGAGGTCTCTTTATGGGGAGATAAAGATGGTCTGGAATTAGATAGTGGTGATAGTTGTACAACCACACCAATATACTACAAATCAATGAATTGTATAACTTAGAAGGGTGAACTTTATATATGAATAATTTCTCAATAATAAGAATAATAGTAATAGTTAGTAATAATGCCTGAAGAGAACTTTTTTTTTTTTTTTAAAGGTAGCTCAGGAAATGAGGGGCAGGAGAGAGAGCTGATTACTGTGTGCCAGTGCCCCAGTGGAGAAAACAATCCCTCTAAATATTAGGTGGTGAAATGAAGAGTTTTCTGGAGTAAGTTCCCCTTTGGTAAGTCAGCTCAGAAACAGCTCAAGGGGTAGGTGTGCTAACTTAGCCTTCATCTGTGGTGCTGTGTTCTGCTCAGTGAAAGGAGTCCTATTTGTGTCGCAGGAGTCTGAGACCCTCTCAGACTTCAGTTCCCTCAGTGGGTAATGGGATAGGACTGGTGTCTATGAATTTCCACTCAACATTCCTGTTTCCTCACTTGTCTCCACCAGTACTTTTTCCTTATAACACTTGTTTTATCCTCCTTGTTGACTTCTAAAGGTGGAAGGCTGCACACCATGAAATAAACTTTTCTATACTTTCTTATTATTCATTTCTTGTTTTGGGAACTATTTCAAGATCCTTAGTTTTATAACTGTTTCTTGATGGGCTTCTTCTTTAACAAACTTGAAAAATATTAGTCTTAGTCTCCCCTGATATTTTACTCGTGTTCCTGCCTCTCTCATTTGTTTCTTAAATCAGACAGCTTGAGGTTCACGGTTTTTTGCTCTCTATGGTTCTTATGGAGAAGGTCCCATTTCAGGAGGTTGGGAAGACTTCATTGTAGTTATTCATAGGTATTGTATTTATTCTCCTTTAGGAAGGTTAGCTTCATTTGCCCAAGGAACTATCCTTAGAATTTTCTGGAGCACATCAATCCTTTCCCAAGGCTCTGTAGCTTTCTGTGTTGGATCACCTTGGACACATACCTCAGCCTCCTAGAGAGGTCATTTTTACCGTTGCATCCAGCACAGAGCCCCACACAAAGAAACATGCATTGGAGTGTGAGCATCATGATGCTTTAAGTCAATGGGGCAAGTGCTTTACTGCTCCCATTTTCTGTGGCCTTCCTGTATTGTATGGCCATGACAAACACAGTATGCCTTGTCTCTTCTATTTCAGTGCTTAAAAAAGACTAGTTAAGCCTCCTCCTTTCCAAATATTGGCCATCCATTTCCAAGTACAGCAAATCACAGTATTCTACTCTTCTTCTTTGCCTGGCTTCTTTTATTCTGTCTCTAAAAAAAAGCTTTGTAATGAATGCTAACAGAGAAAATGAACACTTCTTGTAGGAATGCACTTGTAGTTACTGACAGTGGCTGTTTTGAATATTTTGTGTGACTAAAGCCTCTACAGTGATATTTTAACAAATACCACAAATGGCTAAGTCCAGTTGAGTGCAGGTATTACCTGACCAGTTGTCAGGGTAGAGTTTGTGTCATCTAAGAGGCAGGTCCCTCTTTCATAAAAAGATGATTGTTCCGTTGGTGCCCCACCAATACCCCCTTTTTCCTGCACAGACCTGTCACAGTATCTGTATAATTGTGTTATGCTTATTTACCTGTAGGCTTTTTTTCAACCGACAGGACTGATTGAGATGTATCCGTGTATAATAGCACCAAGTATAGTGTGGGTGCACAGTGAATGATAGTTATTATTATTATTCTTAAAGACTTTTATTTTTAGGTAATCTCTATGCCCAACGTGGGGCTCAAACTCACAACCGTGAGATCAAGAGTCGCATGCTCCACTGACTGAGCCAGCCAGGTGCCCCTATTTTTATTAACATCTGTCACTAACACTTTTTACTTCATGTTTTTAAGTTCTGTTGTTAGGTACATTTATGTTTTTGGACTGTTGTAGTTTCTGATCAATTGACCCTTTTATTGTTGAAGCCAAAGAAACAAGCTTTTCAACTTGAGGTGAGTGGTGGTGAAGATAATGGCAGCAAACACTTGAGGGCTCTCACATAGATGAGGCATTGGGGGGCACTACTGAGACCCCTGAATAGAGGTCACAGAGAAGCAGACTGGGATTGTTCAAGAAAGGAACCTTTTTACAGAGCCCAAACGTGGGCTGCTTCAGATAGTAGTGAGATTCCTATCTTTGGATATGATAAATTACACTGGACAACAAACCAACTGATCAGCAGTGTTGCAGAAGGGATGCAAACATCATACACAGACAGATCTTTGAGGTTTCCTCACAGTTTGGCAGTATGTGATTCTGCAATTCCATTCCCAAAGAAGAGTTTCAAATTTGTGTTAGCAAGAGAACACTGTTAAAATAGTGACAGCAACCACCTATGGAGTACCAGTCAGAGGCACAGAACTTGTTATTTCTGATCCTACAACAATCTGGAGGTGTTTAAATGCTACATTAACAATTGTACATAATAGGAAAGTGGCTTGGAGAGGTTAAGAGATTTGTTCAAATCATACAGATCCAAGTCTCTCAAGCTCATACTCTTTCCACTCCCTGCTCCTAAGTATAGTTTCTGCTAAGCTGCCCATATGTTTCAGTCTGAAACCATACTATACTTGTCTGCACAGCACCTCTGTACCTAAAGGTAAGAGGACCTCTACAGGTAAATAATGGGTGGCAAGAAACAGGGGAATGTCATTAAAACTTTTCCATGGCTTCTTAGTGCCCTCAGGGTCAAGTTTTTAACTTGACCTTAAGGCCCTCCACCTTTCCAGTTCTAGCCATTTCTCCTGTTTCTCCCTCCAACCACACTAAATGAGCTGCTTAAACCTGCCAAATCCTTTCCTGCCTCAGGACCTTTGCAAATGCTATCGATACCCTTTCTGGGAACTTACTTCCTCAATATCTTCATCTCACTAATTCCTGCCTAACTTCACATCCCTCTCCCCTACTCAGTCCCAGGGTACTGGACTCAGTCACTCTCTCCTATAGCATCCTGTGCTGGAGGGCCAACGGGGTATAATCAATGACAACTGTGTTTTCCCTACTTGAGAGCTCAAAATGAGGGGGGAAAAAGGCAAATGGAGACTCATGATAAAAGCTACATTGTAGCTTAGTGGGAGAGTAAAATAGGTCAACTTCCTGCCCACCCCACTATCCCCACCACCCACTGAATCTAGGCTTTGCCTATCCCATTAGTCTGTGAGCTCCATGAGGCCAGGGACCAGGAATGCTTTGCCAAACACTGTGTATGTTTCCAATGCCTTGCTTAATCTCTGATACAGTGCTCGATACATATTTATTGGTGAAAGAATGTTAAATGTTATATACAAGTCTCCCTCAAATGTGAGGAGATGAGGGCTACTCAGGAGATGTGGAGTTAGGAGGGGACTGGGTAGGAGTTGAAAGTTTTGTTACAACAAAAGCCCTAGAGCAAGGGAAGCTTAGGTGCCTAAGAACTCAGGAGTTTGTTTCTTCATATCCATGAAGATCACTGTATATAAGGCAAACTGGAATATGATTTAAACCAATCCTGATTATAAATGCTAGATAACTAATAAAATAAAAAGAACTGAAAATCTGCTTTGGCAGCAAACCATTCCCACTAATTGCAGTCATTCACAAGAACTTACTAATTAAGCTTAATTAGCTTGTAGCACAATTATGTCTATCATTAAATATATGGCAAATGAGAGAATGTGGGAAAGTGTTATATAAACTGTAAAGCACCTTACAAATATGACTGCTATAATGTGTCAAATTAGCACTGCAGTGAGTTTTGATTACAACTATAAAGTCCACTTACTTTATATCTTTGTAGACTTATTCAAGCCTATGGGCATATGCTTATGACTTTTAAGCCATTATCAAAAAATTTGTTTCTAAAGATGATTCTTGAGAAGTTTCACTCAGTTCTGGTATGTTAATGAAAAATTAGTCTTACCTCTTGATCACTGTGTTATTTAACCTTTATTACACATAACGTGTGTGCTTTCTCATTCCATCTTCTGAATATCCCCTCTAACTAGAAAGCTCTACTTTCTGCCAGTTATGTTACTTAAAAAAATAAAAATAGAAACATGCACACAAAACAAAAACAGATTGAAATGTTTTCTCAAACACACTAGCAAGTCTGACCTTCTCCCTTGTTTTCTAGTATCTACTTGCTACCATTACATGCACCTGTTGAGAGCATTCTGCATATAACATTCTGTACATAGCTACTTACGGTTACCTGCTTGAGGTTATTGATTGGGCTACATTTTATGATTCAGTGGCATCAGCTGGGCAAATTCACAATCAAGACTGTAAGAAATGACCCTCTGATCCTTCACCATGATTACCCTCAACTTATGCTCATGAAGAAATCAACAACAGCTTTAAGTGGTGGTTTTCCATACAAAGATATATGGGTTTGGTTTCTCAAATATCACTTGGAAATGTGTATTTCATCTAAAAATATATAAAAATAACTATATCCAAATAATCTGCAGCATGAAAAATGTATCCACATGCTGGAAACTGAGAAAAAATAAGAGGAGTGAAACATGGTGGTCAGCTTGTTTATAGATCTGACAGATGGTGACAATGCTCTGTGATGTGAACTATTGGCAACTTCCTCATCTCACTTTTTTACAATATATAAGAATAGTTCTTCCAGGTCATGAGACTATGTTAAGGAAACTAAAACAGTTTCTTATGAATTCAGAAAAATGCGAAAGCTTACCTTTTTATAGAGAAGTTTCTCAGTTCCTCTATGAAACTCAAAGTCACAGAATCAATAGTCAAGTTCCAGGATCTTCCCAACTCCAAAATAACTGGGCTTTTTCTCTTCTTCTACTCTGAAGCTTTGGAACAGGCAGAGCTATAACATTTTTATTCATAATCTCTTATTATCACCCTCCCCACCAAAAACAGGGCAGCATCTTGTGGGTAAAGAACTTGAGCATACATCTTGTGATAAAAAGTGACAAAGAGAAGGGCTACAAAAACCAAAGTGGCACTGAATCTTTGCAGCTCAATAGGAGAAATTTTATTTTCTATTTAGAAGGATTTCCTCTGAAGAACCTCATCTCCCCCATTCCACATTAGTTCAACTTAGTCTATATTGTTCAGTAAGGGTAGACCCTGCCTTCCATGGTGAGCTTCTGACCAGTGCCTGGTCTGAGTACTTCATCCAGCTGGCCATAGTAATTGTACAGGGGGAGGAGTGTGGCCCAAGTCACACTCTTCATCTTCCCTGAGGCTTTTCCATGAGACTTCTTGGTGTTATCAGGAAAAATATACTTTCATTTTCTAGACAGAAACCTTGTAAGGAACCACAGCAGCTTGAGACTGCAGAGGTTATCTTGCCTCTTAGTAAAGAGAAAACCAGGCCAACTAAAAACTGAGAGAAAAGGAAAAGAAGGGTCCTAATGACATCTCTGACCTCCTGGATCCAACTCTGCCCCAGTTTCCCACTATCAAGTAATAAATTATCCCCTATCCATTGTTTATTAAGTTTGAGTTAGGTTTCTGTTACAACCAAGAGTCCTAATTAATACAACATGCATCTTTATACAGTTCTTGTGCTGCTTCTTGTATGTAAGAATCACATCATGTTGTGTAAAGTTCTGACACTGTAAATAGGTATACATTTAGTTTCTTTTTTTTAATTAATTAATTTATTTATTCATGAGAGACACAGAGAGACAGGCAGAGGGAGAAGCAAGCTCCATGCAGGGAGCCGGTCGGAGGACTCAATCCCGGGTCTCCAGGATCACGCCCTGGGCTGCAGGGGGCGTTAAACCGCTGAGCCACCGGGGCTGCCCTGTATTTATTTTCTTAATGCATGACTTTTAGGATAACCGTGTAAGAAAAAAAAAGTAGAAAATGACACGTATAAAAAAATGGATCTTAGATAAGTTATCCAATTAAATAGTGGGCATAAAAAATAGTGGGCATAAATTTTGGATGCTTTTCCAAAGAAGATATACAAATGGGCAATAATCACATGAAAAAAATGCTTGACATCATTAGTTATTAAGGAAGTGTAAATCAAAACTGTAAGGACATACCATTTTACATCCACTAGGATGGTGATCATCAAAAAAGAAAAACCAAAAATAACAAATGTTGGAAAAGATGTGGAGAAAATGGAACTCACATTTCTGGTGGGAGGGTAAAATGGTGCAGTTGCTATGGAAAACAGTTTGATGGGTCCTCAAAAAGTTAAACAATATTGTGATATCATAGAAATGGCAGAGTAGAGAGTTACAAGAACCAGTCCTCCACTGAAGCTAGCATTATGCTGGCAAAAACTGACAGAAGCAACTTTTTTAGAATTCTGGAATCTAAAAAAATTTAGAGTGGAGTCCAACCAGTGCTGTGCTTAATGAAAAAAAGCAGCTGTTAAATTTCAGTAACAAAACGTTGTAGCATTTTTGTTTACCTGTCTACCATCCCCCATTCCTCGGTTAGGTGGTGGCTGTGGGACATCAGTCCACATTCCTGGTGTGGCTTGCTAGTACCAGGGGAGGATAGATGCACCCTTATTCTCAAAAGACTGGCTGTCACTCTGCCCTGTCTGGTGGTTCCCTGAGGGACCCATGCTGAATCTGACCTTTGTTTTGCCCCCTCAGCCTAGAGCAGCTTTCCAAGCAGCATCTGTTCAAAGTATTTAAAAACTTAGATTACTGGTGGCTGCCTAGGGCAAGAGACAGAGAATGGAACAAGCAGCAGATGGATCTAAAAGCCTGACAAGTAGGAGACTGAGAAGGAAGCTTACATGGGGAAATAAGGACTCTGAAGAGTTACTGTGTGATTGGGGAAATACAGCATATAGAGTACATGCCCAGGGATAGCTGTATGTTCAGAGAAGACCTGAGAGGACCCTAGGCTTGCAGCTTTGGCTGATCTTCAGACTCCATGCAATCCAGAGGTGAAGGCTAAGGCAGAGTTTCAGGCAAATTGGTTTAGCACTGAAGTAGTACACCAACTCAGAGCCAAGCTACAAAAATGTGGAGAGGTGGTGGTGGTGTTTTTACCCTAGTCATTTAAGGAAATCTCTGTCAGGTCACTGACTGATTGCTGAGATAATGGAACAGAGTTTCGGTAATTACACAGAACAAGAAATGCAGTCTTGCAAAAACAGTTTGGAAAAGTCAATAAACAAATGGATGACAACAGCCTTCAATAATCAACAACAGCAAACCCTGGGAGGGGGATCTGATTCCCAGATTGACACACTGTAATATTCAAAATGTTGTTTTATTTTTTGAGTTTTTTATTTTTTAAAGATTTTATTTATTTATTCCTGAGAGACATGAAGAGAGAGTTGAGTCTTTTTTTTTTCTTTCTCCTATTCAGAATAATTTCAGTAGTCTTATCTCCAAGTTCACTCATTTTTTCTTCTGCCAGCTTGAATCTGCTGTTGAATTCCTGTAATGAGTTTTCCATTTCAGCTACTGTGCTGTTTAGCTCTAGAATTTTTATTTAGCTCTTATATAATAATAAATGTATATTAATATAATATAAATACAAGTAATGTATATCTATAGATATTCTTTATTCATTTCTTCATTCTCCTAGTTTCCTTTAGTTTTTTCATCTATTATTTTCTTTAGCTCTTTGAGTGTATTTAAGACATTTGATTTAAAATATTTGCCTAATGGAATGCCTGGCTGGCTTAGTTGTTAGGGCATGCAACTCTTGATCTTGGAGTTGTGAGTTTGAGCCCCACATTGGGTGTAGAGATTACTTAAAAAATCTTTAAAAACAATAAAATATTTGCCTATTAAGTCCAATGTTTGGGCTTCCTTGGTGACAGTTTCTGTAAGCTTCTCTTTCTTTTCTGTGAATGAACTGTACTTTATTCTTTTAATCCCTTGTGATTTTTTTTTGTTTAAAACTGAACATTTAAAAAAAAACTGAACATTTTAGGGGGTTTCCTGGGTGGCTCAGTGGTTTAGTGCCTGCCTTTGGCTCAGGGCATGACCCTGGAATCCCGGGACAAAGTCCCACATCGGGCTCCCTGCATGGAGCCTGCTTCTCTCTCTGCCTGTGTCTCTGTCTCTCTCTGTGTCTCTCATGAATAAATAAATAAAATCTTTAAAAAAAAAAGTGGAAATTAAGACCTTAGTTCTAGAGAAACAAAAGCTGAGGGAGTTCATCACTAGTAGACCTGTCCTACATGAAATGCTAAAGGGAGTCCTTTAGGCTGAAATGAAAAGACACTAGACAATAACTCAAAACCATATAAAGAAAGAAATCCAGTAAAAGTAACCATGTTCGTAAATATAAAGCCAGTATTATTGTATATTTGATTTGTAACTCCCCATTAGTTTCCCATATGATTTAAAGGGCAAATGCACAAAATAATTATAAATCTATGTTAATCAGCACACAACGTAAAAAAAGGAATTTGTGATAAAACAACATAAGGATGGAGATGAACTGAACTGAAAGGAGAGATAGATAGTTCTACAATAATGTTGGAGATTCCAATACTTCACTTCAATAAAGAATAGAGCGTCTAGACAGAAGTTCAATAAGGAAATAGAGGATTTGAACAACATTGAACTAAGTAGACCTAACAGACATATATAAAATACTTCAACCAAAAACAGAATACAGGGGCACCTGGATGGCTCAGTTGGGTTGGGTGCCTGCCTTTGGCTCAGGTCATGATCCCGGGGTCCTGGGATCGAGTCCTGCATCAGCCTCCTCACATGGAGCCTGCTTCTCTCTCTGCCTATGTCTTTGCCTCTCTCTGTGTCTCTCATGAATAAATACATAAAATCTTAAAAACAAAAACAGAATACACATTCTTCTCAGGTGCACATAAAACAGTCTCCAGAATAGATCATATGTTAGTCCACAAAACAATATATTTTAAAAGACTGAAATCATACAAAATATCTTCTCCAATATAAAAAGCTAAAAATTAGTAACAGAAAACTGGAAAATTCACAAAACATACTCTTAAGTAACTAATGGGTCAAAGAAGAACTCACAAGAAAATGATAAAATACTTTGAGATGAATGAAAATAAAAAAAATATCAAAACACATGGGATGCAGTGAAAACAGTGCTAAGAGGGAAATTTAACTATGAACATTTTTAAAAAGAAGACCTCAAATCAATAACTTAACTTTATACCCTAAGGAACTAGAAAAAAAAAAGAGCCAACCAAGCTAAAAGACAGTAGGAAGAAAGAAATAAAGGTTACAGCAGAGATAAATGAAACAGGGAACAAAGAACAACAGAGAGAATCAATGCAACCAAGAGTTGGTACTTTGAAAACACTGACGAAATTGGCAAAACTTTAGCTAAATTTACTTAGGAAAAAAAAAAGATGCAAATAACTAAAATCAGAAATGAAAGTGGGACTTTCCAGAAGTAAGAAAGCATTATAATAAGATAATACTGTGAACAACTGTATAATTAAGTAGGAACCAGACAAGGACGTCACTTTTATCACTGCTTTTTTTTTTTTTTTTTTTTTAATTTTTTTTATTTATTTATGATAGGCACACAGTGAGAGAGAGAGAGAGGCAGAGACACAGGCAGAGGGAGAAGCAGGCTCCATGCACCGGAAACCCGACGTGGGATTCGATCCCGGGTCTCCAGGATCGTGCCCTGGGCCAAAGGCAGGCGCCAAACCGCTGCGCCACCCAGGGATCCCTATCACTGCTTTTTAAACATTGTACTGGAAGTTCTATCTAGAGCAATAAGGCAAGAAAAATAAATAAAAGGTAACCAAATTGGAAAGGAAGAAATAAAAATATATTCTCAAATGACATGATCCTATACACATGTATATTATTTATATGTTATATTATATTATATTATATTATATTATATTATATTATATTATATTATATTATATATTATGAATCCACAACTACAAAACTAGAAGAAATTAAGTTCAGCAAAGTTTCAGGGGATAAGATCAACACATTAAGGTAAACTGTGTTTCTATACATCTGAATAAATAATCCAAAAGGAAATTACGAGACAATTCCATTCAGTATAGCATACAAAAGAGTAAAATACATAGGAATAAATTTAGCCAAGGATGTAAAAGACATACACAAGAAGTACAAAATACTGCTGAAAGATATTAAAGAAGACTTAACAAACAAAAAGGCATCCCATCTATGTTCAGGGATTGGAAGATCTAATAGTGTCAAAATGGTAATGCTAGGGGCGCCTGAGTAGCTCAATCAGTTAAGCATATGTCTTTGACTCAGCTCATGATCCCAGAGTCCTGGGATAGAACCCTACATTGGGCTCCCTGCTTAGCAGGTAGTCTGCTTCTTCCTCTTCCTCTCTCCCTATTCATGCTATCTCTCTCTCTTCCTCAAATAAATAAAAAATATATTTTTAAATGGTAACGCTATCCAAAGTGATCTACAGATTTTAAACAATCCCTATCAAAATTCCAATGACCCTTTTTGCAAAAATGAAAAGCCATTCTGCAAATTCATATGAAACTACAAGGGGGACCAAACAGCAAAATGATTTTGAGAGAACAAAGTTGAATATCTCATACTTCTTAATTTCAAAACTTACTACAAAAAACTACAGTGTTCAGGGCAGCCCCGGTGGCGCAGCGGTTTGGCGCCACCTGCAGCCCGGGGTGTGATCCTGGAGACTCGGGATCGAGTCCCACATCAGGCTCCCTGCATGGAGCCTGCTTCTCCCTCTGCCTGTGTCTCTGCCTCTCTCTCTCTGTGTCTCTCATGAATAAATAAATAAAATCTTAAAAAAAAAAACTACAGTGTTCAAAATAGAGTAGTACTGGCAATAGGATGGGTTATAAACCAATGGAATAGAATTGAGAGTCCACAAATAAATCCATACATATACAGCCAATCAATTTCTAAGATGCCAAGACAATTCAATGTTGAAAAAACAGTCTCTTTTTAACAAATGGTGCTGACACAACTGTAATATCCACATACAAAAGATGCAGTTGGACCCCTACCTCACACTATATACAAAAATTAACTCAAAATAGATCAACAACCTAAACATCAGAGCTAAAACTAAAAAATTATTAGAAGAAAACACAGGGCTAAGTCTTCATAGTCTTGTATTTGGCAATGGATTCTTAAATATTATGCCAAAACCACAAGTAGTAAAAGAAAAAATGGATACATTGCATTCAATAAAAAAATTTTATACATCAAGAGATATTATGAAGAAAGTGAAAGGACAACATGAGGCATGGGAGAAAATACCTGCAAATCATAAATCTGATAAAGGTCTAGTATCCAGAATATATAAGAATCCTTACAATTTTAGAAGAGACAAACAATCCAGTTAAAAAATGGGCAAATGATTTGAATAGAGATTTCTGTAAAGAAGATACATAAATGACCAAAAAGTACATGAAAAGATGCTCAATATCATTAGTTATCAAGGAAAGGTAAATCAAAAGCACAATGAAACACTAGGATGGCTATATTAAAAAAAGAAATTAACAAGTGTTATGAATATGGAGAAATTGGAACCATTATACATTGCTGAAAGGGATGTAAAATGATTCAGGTGCTGTGGAAAAGTATGGCAGTTCCTCAAAAAGTTAAACATAAAATAATCATATGACTCAGCAATTCCACTTTTAGTCATATATTTTAAAGAAGTGGAAACAGGTATTTGAACACATACTTATTCATGAATGTTCACAGCAGTACTATTCACAGTAGCTAAAAGGTGGAAATAACCCAAATGTCTATCAACAAATGAATGGATAAACAAATTGTGGTATACATATACAATGGAATATTATTCAGCCATAAAAAGTAATGCACTACTGATGCATGCTATAACATGGATTAGCCTCAAAAACATTATGCTAAGTGGGGATCCCTGGGTGGCGCAGCGGTTTGGCGCCTGCCTTTGGCCCAGGGCGCGATCCTGGAGACCCGGGATCGAATCCCATATCAGGCTCCCGATGCATGGAGCCTGCTTCTCCCTCTGCCTGTGTCTCTGCTTCTCTCTCTCTCTCTCTGTGACTATCATAAGTAAATAAATAAAAATTAAAAAAAAAAAAACATTATGCTAAGTGAAACAAGCCAGACAGAAAAGGTCACATATCCTATGACTCCATTTATGTGAAATTAACCAGAATATGTAAAACCATAGAAACAGAAAGCAAATTGGTAACTGCCAGGGGTACAGAGAGATAGGAATGAGAACTAACTGCTTAATAGACACAAGGTTTTATTTTGGGGTAATGAAAAGATTTTGGAACCAGACAGAGGTGATGGTTACACAACATTGTGAATGTACTAAATGTCACTTGTTCATTTTTTAAAAAAAGATTTTATTTACCTATTTATGAGAGACACAGGGAGAGGCAGAGACACAGGCAGAGGGAGAAGCAGGCTCCCCACAGGGATCCCAATGCAGGACTCGATTCCTGAACTGGGATCACGCCCTGTGCCAAAGGCAGATGCCCAACTGCTGAGCCACCCAGGCATCCCTCGCTTGTTCATTTTAAAGTGGTTGTTATGTGAATTTTATTTCCATTAAAAAATAAAAAATAAAAACACAATACCTGAGATACAGTCAGAAAAATGGTTATATTTTGGGAAAGTAGTGACTGGAAGAGGACATGAGAGGAGCTTCAGGGGTGTTGGTCATATTTAATTTTTTTTATTTGGGTATTGGTTACCTAGCTGTGGTTACTCCATTAAAATTTGGGGGCTTAACACTTGTGATGTGTGTACTTTAGTTTTTTTTTTTTTTGTACTTTAGTTTTTTATATGCACCCTATACTTTAACATAAAACTTTATTTTTAAAGAGTTACCTTGTGACTCAAGATATACCAAAAAAGAACTGAAAAACTTACGTTCACATAAACACTTGTATACAAATGTTCACGGCAGCGCTATTCATAATAGCCGAAAACTGGAAATAACTCAAAATCCCATCAATGGGACGCCTGGGTGGCTTAGCAGTTTAGTGCCTGCCTCCGGCCCAGGGCATGATCCTGGAGTCCTGGGATCGAGTCCCACATAGGGTTCCCTGCATTGGAGCCTGCTTCTCCCTCTGCCTATGTCTCTGCCTCTCTCTGTCTCTCATGAATAAATATTTTTTTTAAATCCCACCAACTAGTAGATACACAAAATGTAGTATATTCATGCAGTAGATTATTCAACCACAAAATACAGTAAAGTATTGACACACAGTGCAACATGATGAATGAACCTTGAAAATATGTTAAACAAAAGAAGCCAGACACAAAAGACTACATGTTGTATGACTCTATACGAATTGCCCAGAATAGGTAAATCCACAGAGGTGGAAAACAGATTGGTGACTGCCAGCAACTTTGGGGTAGGGAATAATTGGGAGTGTCTTCTAATGGGTATGTGTTTCTTTGGGGGGGGGGTGGTAGAAATGTTCTGGAATTAGATAGTGGTGATAGCTGCACAACCTTGAAGATATTAAAAACCACTGGATTTTACACTTTAAAATGGTGAATCTTAAGTTACAAGAAATTTACTGTTATATGAAATATATTACAATAAAAAGGATTTTAAATATTTTTATAATATATATGAACTCTAGCATATCAAATATAAGAAGTTCAAAGGGAAAATATTACTTTGGAAATGTTCTCTTTCCTCCTGTCCATCCTTCAGATGAGCACATTTTTTTTTATCTATCTATCTATCTATCTATCTATCTATCTATCTATCTACCTACCTACCTACCTACCTACCTACCTATCTATCTATGAGAGACACAGAGAGAGAGAGAGAGAGAGAGAGAGAGGCAGAGACACAGGCAGAGGGAGAAGCAGGCTCCATCCAGGGAGCCTGACGTGGGACTCAATCCAGGGACTCCAGGATTGCGCCCTGGGCCAAAAGCAGGTGCTAAACCGCTGAGCCACCCAGGGATCCCCCAGATGAGCACATTTTGGAGGTGTACCTCAGATACCACTGGAGAATGGAGGTAGGTGAGTCATAGTTAGGAATGAAAACTGTGACCAATAGCCCTGATTGTCCCTGCCTGAGCAGAGGAATGTGGCAGCTGATGAGAAACAGATCTTGGGCTGGAGCAAGGGAGAGAAAGTTAAAAGTGGTAGAGACAAAGTGCTGGCAGCTCTGGCACCAGAATGCTTTCCATTGCTTCATCTACAGGGTCATGCCTTAGGAATGAATAGTCTCTAACTGATTTAAGCTCAATAGCCAAAGGTCCTGAGATACTTCTTACCCCTTAGTAAGGAGTAAGAGTACTCCCTACTCTTTTGATGACTTTGGTTGGATATTATGCAGTTCTTGGTACTTGTAATGTTAGGAGTATTCCCAAAGCCTACCCAAACCATACATTTATTTGGGTAGACCTCTGGGACTCTAAAAATGCCTGGGTTTACAAATCAGGAACAAAAGTAGGCTAACAGTTTTAAGGGTAAATCTGGATCAAGAGCAGCTCAGATTTAAATGGATCTCAGAGTTTCAAGGACTTAAAGGTCAGCTAAATTTTATTTTGGTTCTCATCCTCCACAGTCCCAAGTGCAAAAAGGAGTAAATGAAGCACCTACTAGCATTTTAGATAGACAGTAAAGGGTTTCCTTGGTAGTCTGAAATGGTTCCTGCCTAATTCTGTGTGCCAGATGTTTCAATGTGTGTACAGGAGAGATAGTAAG
Organism: Canis lupus baileyi; assembly: GCF_048164855.1. NCBI lineage: Eukaryota > Metazoa > Chordata > Mammalia > Carnivora > Canidae > Canis > Canis lupus. The sequence goes on along the minus strand of NC_132844.1, from coordinate 60,760,889 downwards.
ACTTAGTGGAAACTGATAGACAGCAGTCCTGAAGTCTAAAATCCCAGAATTTTTCAACCACATTTGTGATTGTCTTCCCTTCCCTTCACCTCTTTTGTCTACTCACTCTGCTCCTCTAAGGACATATCCAATTTTTACCTTCATTCTTAAATGGACCAATAATGAAACTGAGATAGAAGATGTTCTACTTGCTGGGAACATGGGGGCCCAGGGTCAAAGATGAGAATACCTGAAAGACACAGCTTTAACATAAATATCATGGCACAAAATGAGAGATGGATGTTAGGAGATAAATTGAGATGAGGAGAGACAAGTTTAAAATATACATCTCTATGTCTATCTTAATTTTGTTCCTCTTCTACTGCTACAAAGATACAGACATAAATACACAACATATTTGCTCACCCAACTTGCCATTTCCTGGCGGTTAAAAACACAGGGACTTTTCCACAACCCATCCCTGACCCAGCAGCCATACCTACCTTCTGGAAGTCAGACGCTAGAAGTGACTGCCTACTGACCTCCAAGGTGCTCATCATTTCTCTGGTCTCTGTGGCTTCTATCCCTGCCTCCCTGAGGCAGAGATGTCTTTTGTAGTCCTTCCTTCTGGAATTTTGGACTTTGGCAACTGCTCCTGAAAAGAAAGGAAGAGAGGTAGGCAAGAATCAGTAAATGTCTTCATAGGCATCCTTGTGTAGGTAGGCTATAGGAGAGCTGGGCAGAAGTTTATCAGGGATGGAGCATCAGAGAAATGAAAGAAAAGGATACCTCCAAATGGTTGATTTTACCTCTTTGCAATCTTTCTCTGTACCCTCGTATCATGTAACTCTGCCTCTGTTTTCACCCTTATTTACTTCCCTTAAACATGCTCATTTCCATTGCTTTCTACAAAATACCTTTCTCTCCTGATCCTCCACAAGTGGAAATAACAAAAGCCTGTAAAGCCTTTATTCTATACATCTAGATACAAATTACCTTCTATTCTCTTGCATGCAACAAAGACTTTGTGATATCTTTTGTGTACCTGCATTAAAGTAAGCTCTGTGAAGACAGGCAGCTTGATTTATAGAATTTCATGTCCAAATGCTTGTACACGTGGAAGTGCATAACGAGCTAAAGAGATAGCGGCAAGAGAAAGGGAAGAGGAAGAGAGAAAAAAAAACCAAAAGAATAAAATTCTTCAAGAATGGAGATTGAAGAATGAATATTGCCCAGCATTGATGGGAGTAGAGGAATTTAGTCTTGAGGAAATAGAAGCAGGATCTATTTGTAATGACAGAAAATTGATGAGAGGAATGAAGACAGGGATGCACTGAGTGGGAGACACACTTTAAAAAAAAAACCACTATTTTTTTAATACGTAAAAGTATGCAAAAGGAAAAAAAAAAACCTGGTCTATAATTCCACAACATGATAATCGTTACTGACATAAAATTACATATTTTACATGTGTGTACATATTTTATATGTGCATGAAATATTTATATTTTATGTAAAATACATTTTATGGTCAGGATGTTGAAACAAAAAATACAGAATAAAAAGTGAAAGCATTCCTCTTCCTTCCATCAACAGAAACTGTTTTTGCTTTTTGTTTCCTTTCAGAAATCAAACTGGCAACTTGACTTAGGTTTCTGATGAGGTGACAAGAGGATGTTGGGCCAGATCAGAGATTTGGGGTTTGACTGATTTCAACATGCCTATGAAATCTGGCTTGAAGGAAAAAGGTAACCATCTGAATATCAAAGTTCCCAAAGCTTTTGATTGCTAACTCTAAGGTCAGTTTATCCCCATTCCCAACCTGTTTTTCTTTCAGGAGCTTCAGGGGCAATGTGTCCCCTTCCTGGCCTGACACCATTATTCCAGAATGCTGTTGAACTGAAGAGGTTACTGGCAGCCTCGGTATGCATTCATTGCCATAGACAGTGCTTTGTATACAAAGATCCAGGACAGAAGCAGGGATAGTTGGTTTCTGGAGTGCTAAGTACCCAACAAATACAGTCAGCAATTTGTATCTTTTACTCACTTATAAATCGCTGAGTATTCACAATCAGTTAAAAAAAAAAAAAGCTACTATTACCACGTTGATTCTTTTAACAAATTTTTATTGAGCAATTTATGCGTGTCTGGCATCTGTGCATTGGGGATACAATGATAAAAAACCATAAGCAAAGACAGCCTTCCTGCTTTGGAGAGTTTATGATCTAGTTGTGTGGAGAGGGATAGATTGATCAAATAAACATATAAATGTAGAACCACACTGTGCAGTGAAAACATACATGGTCCTTTGAAAGTGTAAGGGTTGAGGGCAAATGAGCATGGCAATGTTTTTATAATGGTAGAGGTTCATTATCCGTTCAACTGCTTGGCTTCCCAATGAATACTGTTAGCATATACATAATTTTTCTGGTTAAAAATGACATATTATTATAAAATAAAATTCTAAAGAAATGTGTTCACAATTACAAACTATTTTCATTGGTCCATGTTCTCACAAAATTGTTAATAAATGTAGACCTTGCTTAGGTTCTCTCTTATCCCAGGCTTGGTAAGTATGTTTTGTTAATGTGAGAACCAAGGTTTAGGAATATATTTTTTTAAGTAAGGCCCATCATGAACCTTGAACTCATGACCTCAATATCAAGAGTCACATGCTCTACCAACTGAGCCAGCCAGGTGTCCCAGGAATATATTTTTCAAAACCATCTCACTTTCTTTATAGGCAGTCTCCTCTCTGAACCTGCCTCCACTTTTTTTCTTTTCTAAATATACACTTAATGTCCCTGTTGGATGCCTGTATCTGTAGGTCCAACCCTCCCTGCAACCCCCACCCAACACCTTACCATTCTTCTTCAGTCCCTGAACCTGGCAGCCTGAAAAATGAATATATATCCTGACATGCTTTGATACCAAAGCATTAGCTAACTTTTTGACTTTTTAAATTTTTTTTAGAGAGATGGAGCTGTATTAGGTACAATGGGAATACTTACGAGAAAGGTTAAGAGTCTTATATGCCCTGAAGCTAGCTGTGAATAGGAGAAAGATGGCTTAGGAAGTAAGAGGTCTCCATTCACAAAGCCAATGGGAATTTTGGGGGGTTATTTACACAATTTAGGTAAAATTAGATGTTTGCCCAAATTTAAACCTAACTACGGATAATGCATTCTCATAGTTAAGGGAGTCCAATAAAAACTTTTCGGATGTTTGCAGAATTTTAAAGTAGTTATATATAATATCATAAGTGACCTGTAAAGATTAGAGCCCCCTCCTTGCATGTGCCTTTGTCTCCAAAGGTGAACATTTATTCAGTGCTGAGAGTATTTAATAAAAAGAAATAGGGCCTATCTTTAGGCGCTGGCATCTGGGTTAGAATTCTGCCTTTCCTTTCACAGGGCTTCTCTGGATAGGCTCCAGAGCTAGATCCCACTGATCAAAAAGGGATCACACTTCCTGCCCAGACTAAAGGCTCTCCCTCTGCTAGTTCAAGGCAGATATGAAGAATGCCATTGCTTCTTACAAGTAGGCATTATTTTAGAAAAAGCCTGAAGTTTTCAAGAAATAGAGAAACAGCTCAAAGCACTCCAGCCCCGAATACTTGAATTATTTCTGTACTTCCTAGATTTTGTCTCTCTTCCTTTCCCTACCCTTCCCAAGAGTCCCCCTCCTAACCTAAAGAAAGATTCTGACTCCCTCGGTGAAGGAGTAAAGGTATGAGTGAGATCTGGATAAGATTAACCCCTCCCTACTCTAAACCCATTCATATCTCCCCAAAGGGAGGTGGATTTACTAAGTGAATAGGCCTGAAAATATTAACTGGCATTTTATTTTATTTTTTTTAATATTTTATTTATTTATTTAGGATAGTCACAGAGAGAGAGAGAGAGAGAGAGGCAGAGACACAGGCAGAGGGAGAAGCAGGCTCCATGCACCGGGAGCCCGAGGTGGGATTCGATCCCGGGTCTCCAGGATCGCGCCCTGGGCCAAAGGCAGGCGCCAAACCGCTGCGCCACCCAGGGATCCCTATTAACTGGCATTTTAAACTTGTAGGTTCTCTGAATTCCTGCAGATAGGCTGCTAGAATAGGGAAGGAGTGGTTCTCTGGAAAAACAAATATATTTCTGATGCTCACCTGGGTTTATGTTCATCTAAAGGACACCTTCTGAGGCAGTCTATGGTTTCCAGGCCAGAAAGGTGCATTAAACTCAGGCTTCAGCCTAAAAAGCAGACCTAGGAGGGCTACTCTGGATGGCATGACCCTGGACACATCTGGGCTGAGGTGGAGACAATGATTATCATCTTAAAGAAGGAAAAAAGAATATCCGTGGCACAGTGAAATGAACTTGTCCAAAATCACAGCAAGGCAAATGGCTGAAGAACACTCACGGACCTAACTCCCAAATATATATTCTTTCCACAACACAATGAAAAACAGGTCAGGACATCTTCTAAATAGACATTACCAAGGCTCTAGAAAAACTAAATAGCCTCCCCAAATTCAACATAGGATTCTGCAGCTCTGCACACAAGTTAACCGTGAAAAATGAATTCTTAGGAAAATAGGTCAGCTTTGCATTGTTTTTGAGTGGGTAGAAGACAAGACTCTGACGCCTCTGTTCAGCCAGGTTACAAATTTCTAACAAGGATGTCAAAAGGAAACCGGAACAGAGATTAGGGAATCTGAGGACTAAGCTCTCTGATCCCTAAGAGTGCCCTCAGCAAGAATATGAATGTTCTAGGGGGAGCTCAGCTTCCAGAGTAACATAAGGAGAGCCAACATAAGGATATATGAAAAGCTTCCCAATAGGAAGATGCCAAAACCAGACCACTGTCACCTACTCAGTACCCAACCAGGCAGCACTGAGGCATAGACTACATAACTTCAGAATCTGACATGAAAGAAGTAGCCCTAACAAGTTGGGAGAAAACAACTAGGAGGGAGGAGATAGACAACAGGACAGCAGGAGTTCATATTTCTAGTTTTCCTGTGGAGTTCAAATGTGTGTGGTTTCAAAACAAAAATCCGGAAAGAAACATGAGGTTAATGCATTTATTCCAATTAATTAACACATTAAAAATAAAATTAAACTTGTCCAAGCCAACTCAAAAATTCTTTAATCTTTTAAACAAAATGTACAACCCAAAACATCACACTATGGTGGAGATAATAACTTGGGAAAGGGAGAGGTAGAGGAAGGAATACATATGGATTGTGGAACAGAGATGAGTCCAATCCCAAAACAAGTTTCAGCTCTTCTATCTCTTCAGAACAGAAATGGCTGCTAAACAATATAACATAAAGTATTACTGGATCACAATACAATGAACAAAGGCCATTTCAAAAATAAAAGTGACCCAAAAAGCATATCTGCTCCTAGCATTCAGCCATGAATTAGCCTTACCGATTTGTCGTCTTCCAAAAGTGAACCTGCTAGATTTTCTTCCACGTTTATTGAGGCCATTTCCAAACAGGTTTGTGAGTTAGCAGGACCATCTCAAGCAAAGGCAACAGAATAAAGGAAGTATGGGATTGACATGGCACAAGGAAGTAAACAGTAAACAAAAGAGCTACTCACGCTGCATTTCAAACAATGTTAAGGCAGGCCCATCCAAATGGAAGCCTAAGAGATGAACAATCCTTCCTTCATTAGTAGTTTTCTATTTCACACTTGAGCAGGCTTTCTGGTGTTTCTCATAGAGATCCATCAGCTGCCCAGGAAATTGGGTTGGAATACAACACAGCAATTGGAGAAGTCAGCTTTGTCTCCCTCCTCCCCCACATTCCAGAAATGGCAGAGTCAAAGCCAAAATACAATCAAAGCACACTATGTGGTGAGCCAGACAGACATTTGATTTTAATGACAAAGAGAAAGTAAATTGGAAAAAAAAATTAACAGAAAATACTTTTTTTTACAGATATGTATAGAAGTTATGATTGATTTGTCTGGTATCTTACGGAAAAAGAGGGAAAAAAGGAAAAGAGGTAAATTTTTTGGCTTCCACGAACATTTACTGTAAGATGCTGACGACATCGCTTGGTGTAGGTTCCAGATGAGATAGCCAACTAGTCCTGGATCATCTGGGCACCTGATTTCTAGAAGCCAATCTGATTCATCCATAAGTAGCTCTGGATGTGTATTCTTAGTCATGAACACAGGATGCTGTGTGGTCCTGGGTGGCAGCAACTGGTGCTTCTTGTACAGGTATTTCCTGAGGGACCATATTGCCTCCAACTACTTGCTCCCTTGTAGGGGACCCTGAGGCCAGAGATTTTACCAAATTCAAAGGGTGGTCACTATCCTCATCTACTTGAGGAATTGCTACCTGTGTAATGGATACTTTCGGTATTTTTAGCTGTAGTGGTCCCATCTCCAGGGAACTACACCCAGGAGGGTCACCTTGCTCAGAGAGAGGAGAACATAACTTCTCTTTTTGAACTCCAGATGTCCGAGTAACAAATTCAACAAGGTCTGGAAGGCAAGGAGATGGCCCGACGCCAGCAGGGTTAATTGTTTCCGATTCTAATCTGAGTGAATCTTGTTTCTCTAATTGAGAAGTTTCTTCTACTTCCTCAGGCATCATTCCTCCTCCTGCTAATAGGTCAAGTGCTTGGTGTGTTCCTTCTAGGCTCCCCAAACCAAGGTCAACATTTTCTATAGGAAGTCTACTTTTCAAAATGTTAGGAGTGATCCTTCCACTTCTGGGATTAGATGAGTTTTGTTCACCCTCTGCTTCAAAGTTAAGCACCAGGGTTTTGGGAGAATCTAATGGAAACTCAGAAAAGGATGGGATTGATTCCAAGTCAGTGAGAGTGGAGGGATTACATCCTACAGGTGACATAGAATTTTCTTCACATATGTTCTGAGACAGGGCAGTTGGAGATCTATGTGCTTGGTCTACTCGAGTGTTGCAGAAATCAACACTCATATCCCCCAGGTTCCTGAGGGCAGCAAGCTCTTCTACTTTTAAGTCTGTAACTTCAAAGTCTTCCAAGGCCTTGCTTTCTATTGTCACAGTTAATTCTGGATGGACATCTCGTAGCTCCAAGGCTTCTGCTTCTGGTTTCTCTGGGCTCTCCCAGGTCTCTGACTTCTTATTCTCTTCCCAAACAGCCAGTTCATAAATCATTTTACCCTGAACGTCTTTTGATCTTTCTCTCTTGAGTTTGAGCCTTCTGTAACTAGTTCTGGAAGCTGATTCTGGAGCTGAATTTTCTAGCCACTCTTCATTACCAGTGGAGACTCCTTGCTCCTCTGCACTATCTGTTAAACATGTATCTGATCTGGCTGGGGACTGGAGAAGCAATTCTGGGGCAGAAATTTTCACAGGTACATCTTGTGGGTTTTGGAGTAAAGATCTAGCTTCTGAAGGAAATGAGTCTATTTTTGCCTTTGTGGAAGAGAGAGCCTGTGCACTCAAGTCAATCACTACTTTACTTTGAGTTTCACTTCCTGTCATCAATTTCTTGGACTGTTCAGCCTTTTTGTCAGTCATCTGCAACTTGGGCTGTTCTATTTCTTCCTCCCATGCACATCTGTTCCCACTGTTCAATTTAGAATCCTCTATGCTATTGGGCTCAACACTGATACCTGTCCTCTCTCCTACAATCTCCTCAGAAAGCTTTGGTCTCTTTTCTTTTAGTTCAATATTTGCCTCTGCCATACTTTCCCCACAATCCTTTGATTTGTGGAGCTCTTGGTTTTCCTCATCCTGATTACCAGCTTCCATAAGATGGGCTTCTACCAAATTCTGAGATTCCATGATATGGCCATGTATATCTGACAGCAGAGGGTCTGGATCTACACCTGGTGGCCCTGGCTCTCCCAGGTCAAGTTCAATTTTTCCTCCTGGAGATATATCCCTATTAGCATCACTTTGTAAGGAGCTACAAGTCCACATGGCCAAAGTGTCTGTCTTTGGGGTAACAGTTTCATAAGGCCTGCTTTGGCACAACCTTGTCAGAGGCTGTAGGAAGCCATAGCTACTGCCTCTGCTTTTTGAGTCTGTGCATTCCACAACTGACCATTTCCCTAGAGACACCACAGTTTTTGCAATGGGCTTTTCAGGGTTGCTGACTAAAGGGGCAGAGATCAAATTTCTATCTGGAGGCAACTCCTCTTGGGATGCACTGTTGTTCAATGTAGAAGTGGAAGAGGTGTCTGAACTTTCGACTCTAGAAAGAGTGCTATTTTCCCCATTGGCCAAAAGACCACCACTCAGCTTAGTCTCAGGGGCCCCCTTTCCACCACTACTGTAGAATATATCATATAGGTCCTTAGCATTGGCTGTAGCTAAGCATGAATTTCGCTTTTCCAATTTTTTGGCTTGTTCACTGAACACACTTGAGAGGGGAGGTGGAGGGCGCACTAACACAGAGAAAAGGGTCTGGTCCCTGTCACTCTCACTCACCCCAGGAGCCGTCTCATCCGAAGGAATGACAGCTGGTTGTGCTGAGGCCATGATGGCTACTGGCAACACAGGATTCAAAATGTTAGGACCCAGGAAGCCAGGGCTGAGAGTGGGAGATACTGCTGGGTTTGATTTGACCGGCGCTAAGACAGCATTTGCTTGAGCAGGAGATGGGGAAGCTAGATGGGGTATGACGGGGGGTGGTGGAGGGGGTGGTGGAGGGGGCGGTGGAGGAGGTGGCAGCATTTGCTCAGGTATATGGGATGGCTCATTCTTTTCAGCCAGTACCATTTTTTCCTCTGGAGACCCTTTCAGAATCACCTCTTCCCCTCCAAATGCTTTGGAAATAATGTCGGGAGGCAAGAGGAGATCAGCTGAAGACTCTTTAACCACTGGCAGAGGCTTAGCAGTAGTTCCAGAAGACTTGATGGATAGAAAGGTGTTAAGAGGAGCTGGCTTGCTCACCGTGGCTGAACCGGACTTGCGGAGTACCGTGGATGGGATAGGCAGGTTGGGTCGGATCTTTGTCTGGGTTGAAGTTGTGACAACAGGCATCCAAGGGCTCGTATGTGCAACAACTGTCTTCCCAGAGAGCTTGATTTTTATGGGCTTTGCCTTCCCAGCCTCAGCTCTGCCATCCTCTTTGTCCTTACTGTTTTCTACAACCTCTTCCTTAGAAATACTTGGGGCCATTGAACTTTTTTCCTCCTCTTTCTCTGGCTTCTTCCAGCTGAATTTCCCAAAAGAGGAAGATGTTGGTGATTCTTTCTTTACCTCTTCCTTTAACTGGAGTTTGATGCTAGCCTTCCTTTTATTTTCAGTCTTTTCAGGGGAGTGCCCACCCTCAGAGAGTTGGTCCTCTAATTCCTCAGAGACTTTGTCATCCTCTTTTATTTCCTTCATGACCTTTGCCTTTTTTTCTTTCTTCTCTTCCTTTGGTTTCTCACTAAGTTTGCGCTTTAGCTCACTCTGCCGTCGCCGTTCTGTCTCTAGGACCACAGCCAAGCCAGCTTGGCGGTCCAGATTCCGCCGCTCCTCATACAATGGGTTTTCAACCACATATTTCTGGGAAGAGAAAAGATACAGGCTCAACAACTGGTCAGAATACAATAAGAAAGAAAATCTTGGCCCTGTTACTGTTAGAATTCAATTGGTAGAAACCCCTAACGTAGAGTCATCTTCAAAGATACAGATGGTTCTACCAGGTCAGCATCTTTTAATAGGATTGAAGACACCTTCCTAGTGATTACATGGAATTTAAAGTATGAGTGACTTTTTCTGACTCTGAAGTTGTTTGACAAAGTCAAAAGGATTACTATAGAAAGTGGAAAACTCTACAACTACTACAAAGACCAACCTTATATTTCTCATTGTGCTGGTGACCCTTCACATGTTGCTCTCCAGAGATTGGATCCCCCAAAAACTCCTCACAGAGCTGGCAGTAATATCCAGTGATGGGAATCAGAAACTCAGAACCTGAAAGCAGCAGAAGTCAAGAAAATAAGTCATTTCCACCCAGGTATAAGTAAAGGAAATCCCACTTCCCCTTTGCAGTAAAAAAGTTAATGGTATATAGGACCTTACTCACACTGTCAAGTCAGAAGTAGCATTTAGATGAATCCAAATGGCATAGTCTTCTAATTTAAAGCTTGTACTTAGGACCTCTAGCCCTTCTCCCTCTTGGGAACACTAACTAGTTAATTCAGGAATTTCCTGTGCCAGACTCATTTCTGTTGTTGATACTCCTCAAACTCCAACTACCACTAAGCATAAGAAATTTAAAAACTATACTCCCAAATAGCTAGCTCAGTACCATTTGTATGAGGATCTATTGTGTTGGTACTACTTACTCAGGAATCTACCTTCTATAGATCTAAAGGAGCAGCACTGATGACTTACGAAGGTAAGAAATTGAGAAGTATAAAGACAAAGAAACTTCCTACTTCTCAACTCACCCCCAATAACAACTGTTCAAAAATGTTTTAGAGTTCTTAGTTGAAAAGGTAGTTAAATTTCTGTATCTTTTACTGTTCTTTTTTTTTTTTTTTTTTTTTTTTTTACTGTTCTTTTTTAACCTGGATTTCAAATGAATAAGATTTTGGTGTATTTAAATTTTCTTTTGTTGATAAAGTAGGCTCCACACCCAATTTGGGGCTTGAACTCATGACCTCAAGATCAAGAGTTGAATATTCTACTGGCTGGGCCAGCCAGCTATCCCTCAGTTCTATTTTTAAAGTAGGTATGTATAAGTTTAACATCTGTCAGAATTTTGGCCATATAGGTAAAGATCATTTTTGTTTTATAGATCTCGCTTTATTTCTTCAGGATCTAATACACTATTTTTCCACATAGAAGGCATTCTTACACCTTTGTTAACAAAATGGTTATATCTCGCCCTATGCTACTTCCTAGCACCTTAGTTCAAGGGCACCTCTTCTTTGGCTAAATGTAAGGAAACTACAAAGGAGGTGGGGGATGGGGGATGGACATACCTTTTGCAGGAACAGTTATCTTGTCAGTACGCTTTACAGCATCTTGCTTGGCCTCACTCTGGGTCTTTGAAGCCCAAGGTCTGTTGTAAGGATCCAGTGTCTATTTGCGAGAGGCAGAGGCGCTCACACAACAGCACTAAAATTCAATGACCCACTTTTTTCTTTTTTTCCCCCACACCAGGAGGACCAGAAGCCCCCAGCTACCCACCCCCACCCTCTCTGCCAACTGTTAAACGGAAATCACCTGTGGAAAAGGTAAACAAATGTTAGAGCAAGTACTAGCAATGGATAAAATTAAAGAAATAATCAGGTACTCAAGGAATCAAAAGAGGCAGAAGCCTCACTTACACTTGTCATGGTGTTTAGTTACAGGCAGGTCCCCTGGACTGAGCCCTGGGGATGGTGTCTCCTTTGTTGGTATCTCTTGGTTCTTCAGATTGGGGCTCCTGCCCATTGGAGAATGTTTCATTTTCCAGCTTTGTAATGCAGATAGGGGTGTAGAAGTTTGAGGAGAAGGAGGGCAAGAATGGAAATAACAGTGGGCAAGATACCTACCTGTGTGTGCTTCTTATTGTGCATATGAGTGAAGAAGTCAAACATGGTCCCACAGATGGTGTTGCAGTCTTTGCACCAGTGATTGCCAGCATCGTAATACTCATAGGCAGCAATAGGCTGATCAGACTGCTTAGCAGCTGGCTGGGGACTCTCAGCAGGCTTGGGGCTCTTAGTATGGGAATTCTCACTGTTTACCTTTGATTCCTAGAGGGGAAAACACCTGCACTCAGAAGGAATTCTAGATCTGTCTTCTCTCAGAAAAAGCAGGTAGCTTACTGCAATAGCAGATATAGGGCCATATGACATATTTCTAGTGCCTAAAGCTATAAATAATATGGGAGAAAATCTCATGAGAAATCTGTCTACAAGGCTCAAACAGAACTAGATTCCATAGTACTACCTTATCATGGAGAATATATCGTAATGGCAATATGTTTACTTATACATCCTAAGATATTTAGGAAAATACTCAAGATTATGGAAACGCTGGCTGCCTCTGGAGAGGGGAAGTACAGGACAAGGATGGACAGGAGTCTTTTTACTATATAACCTTCGATAGATATTGAATCTGTTCCCTATGCAATAAAATACATTAGTTAAATTTAAAAATCATAATGATAACTAAAAAGAAAAGAAAAAGCAACATGGAAGAGGTAACTAACAGGTTAAGAAAATGCAGAAAAGGGATCCCTGGGTGGAACAGCGGTTTGGCGCCTGCCTTTGGCCCAGGGCGCGATTCTGGAGACCCGGGATCAAATCCCACGTCGGGCTCCCGGTGCATGGAGCCTGCTTTTCCCTCTGCCTGTGTCTCTGCCTCTCTCTCTCTCTGTGTGTGTGACTATCATAAATTTAAAAAAATTAAAAAAACAAAAAACAAAAAAGAAAATGCAGAAAACACATAATAGTGAACCCACTTATCACAGACACACCCTGGTATGCAAAACTGGAGAGTAGGGCTGATGTTGTGCACAGATAAAGCAGACAGTCATCTACATGGGATGACTTAAAAGAATCTGGATAAAATATTTCAAACTGCCTAAAACACCATTATTAGAATTTAACACCTCTGAGTTAACATGAATCCTTTTTGAAACACATAGACTCCCCAGATTGTCAATAATACCTTAATATGAATTCATGTGTCAGCAAGCTAAGAACAAAGTACTCAGGAAATGAGAATTTTGATTAATGTTGGGGAAAGAGGCACAGAAAAAAATAATTTGGAAGAAGGAGGAGGGAGGGAGGGAGGAAGGGAGGGAGGAGGAGGGAGGAAGTATGAATGAGGAGAGAAGATCAAGGAACTAAGGCTGGTGAGAAGAGGAAGACAGGCTAGAGAAAGGGAAACAGACTTCAAAGAGTAATCTTTGAATTACTACTAGAGTCTTATTCAAAAGTCACTCAATAAATCATATCCAGCAGGTAAGGGATGGGAACGTGTATACATTGCTGGTAAATATTAAATGGCATCATCTTTCTGAAAGATAATCTAAGAATATATATTATACACTTCAAAATTCTTTATACCCTTTGACCTAGCAATTCCACTCCTTGACATTTATCCAAAGTAAATTATTAAGTCAAATGGAAGGTGATCTGATTGGTTAAATAAATGTTGGTATTTGTGCAACAATGAAAAAATAAAGTCATTAAAAACTATACCAAAAAAAAATTATACCATAGAAATCTTTTATTAATGTGGAAAAGATGTTCATGATATACTGAAAGAAGCAAGAAACTAAATACATTTGAATAATCAATAAAATATGTAAATAGACATAGACTGTGAAGTGTCATTTTATACGAATAATTTTCTATAACTACTCTATATCCCTTATCCTGTTTTCTTTTTTTAGGCACTTGTCATTACCTAACCCATACTTGTTTATTTATTATCTTCTCCTATTTCATGAAAATTAGAACCTTGTCTGTATAGTTCCCTGCTATACTTCCCCCTATCTAAAATAGTACCTGTCGCTTTCTTAGAGATTGGTAAATATTTGTTTAATGAATTAATAAACAGAAGATGAACAGTTGAAATAATATATACCAAGATATTACTGATGGCTGTCTCTAGGTAAATGAATTGTGTAATTGTATGTATATGTGTTTATTTTCATGAAATGAAGAGAAAGAGAAAGAAAATTTCAAACCAACTCTGCATTTTAAAGAGAGGCATAGAAAGAATACCAACCAGGTAGGAAAGAGGTTGTAGAATCAACATTCCTTTCTACTGAAATGAATACTGAATTATAACATATCCATACTGGCCTCAGAGAACATGAAGCCTCATTCAAATCAAGGAGATAGGTCATTATGGGGCTAGTGTACAAATGGACCCCAAACAATATATATTTCAACTATAAAGGCTCAGAACTTAATAAATAAATAAATGAATGAATGGCCAGAACTTTCAAACTCTTCTCCCATCAAAAGCCCTGAACTCAATGACCCTGGTATAAAAAGAGTATAGTTCTACCTGGTTAAAAATGAGAACTCTCCAGGAAGACATGGAAAAATGAAAACTTTTTTTTTTTAATTTTATTTATTTATTCATGAGAGACACAGAGAGAGGAAGCAGAGACACAGGCAGAGGGAGAAGCAGGCTCCATACAGGGAGCCCGATGTGGGATTCAATCCTGGGTCTCCAGGATCACGCCCTGGGCCAAAGGCAGATGCTAAACCACTGCACCACCCAGGGATCCCCAACATGGAAAAATTACAGATTGGTTGATACAGGATACAGAATATCCTCTTCTCTACTTCCCTACCATGAATTGAGCATGTGCAATATACTAGACAAAGTGGATGCCATAGGAAACACAAAGATATTTATTCTCAGGGAGTTCTTACTTAGTGGAGGAGACAGGCATGAGAACAGACATGATCTTAATCAAGTTCTAGATAATAAAAAATGAAATAAACCTTACAAAGAAAATATATTATGGGAGAGCTGACTATATATTAATATATTATTTAATATACTAAAAAAGGACTGGTTAAATTAGGGTAGACTAAATTGGGGTAGAATTCAGGAATTTTTCATGGAGTAGGTAATATTCAAATTGGGCCTTAGAGGGGAGAGGGGGGTAATTGGGTGATGGACATTAAGGAGGACTCATGATGTAATGAGCAATGGGTATTATATAAGACTGCTGAATCACTGAACTCTACCTCTGAAACCAGTAATACATTATATGTTAATTTAAAAAAATCAAATTGGGCCTTAGTGGAAGAAAGGTAATTCTAGGTTAAGAGGATTATTAATGCAAAATTAGAGAGGTATAACATCATATTGCACATCTGGAAAAGTGCGTTTTGAGGTGGAAGGAGTGTAAGACGTAGTGTAATATTTCTTAGGCATTACTCATTTACTATGTGTTAGGCACTGAACTATGAATTGGGGACTATACTGGAGAATGAGACATAATTGTCCTTAATCCCTTGAACCTTAAAATCCAAATGAGGGAACCCATGTAATTATATAATTACAACTGTCAGAAATGCTAAGAAGGAAAATGACATGGTATTATAAGAGTGTCTATCAGGCAAATATAAGAGGCTGGGAAATTAAGGAAGAGAGGGTAATAATCTAAGCTTTGCTCTGAAAGATGAATATGAGTGGGGCACCTGGGTGGCTCAGTGGCTGAGCATCTGCCTTTGGCTCAGGTTGTGATCCCAGGGTCCTGGAATCGAGTCTGTATCAGGCTCCCCACAGGGAGCCTGCTTCTCCCTCTGCTTATGTATCTGCCTCTCTCTCTCTGTCTCTCATGAATAAACAAATAAAATCTTAAAAAAAAAAGGATGAATATGAGTTATCTAGGTGATATGGAAAGATTGAAATCTACACGGTAACCAGAAAGAAGAGAAAATGCAAAGACATTACAGGGGATGATGTATTTAAGGAAATGAAAAGGCCCGTAATGAGGGGCACCTGGCTGACTTAGTTGGTAGAACATGTGACTCTTAATCTCAGAGTTGTGAAGTAGAGCCCAAGGTGGGGTTAGAGTTTACTTTAAAAAAAAAAAAAAAAAAAAAAAAACTAGGAGAAAAAGAGAAGAAAAAAGGGAGGAGGAGGGGGAGGAGGAGGAGGAGAGGAAGAAAAGGAAGAAGAAGAAGAAAAGGCCAGTAATGAAATTATAATGAGCAAGGGGGAAAAGGAGCATGAAACAAAGCTGAAGAGGTAGGCAAAAGAGTATTGCAATCACTGGCTGTATGTGGAGAAAGGATTAAGAGTGTAGTCAAAGAAGCAAATTTTACAGGTGGCTTGAACTTGGAGGCAATAAAGATAGTGAAATGGATGAAATTGAGATTTACTTTGGAGGGAGAATTGGAAGAATCTGTCATTGACTCAGCATGCAGCAGTTAGGGAGAGGGAAACACAGAAAGCTTTGTAGGTTGTTGGCATGAAAACTGTAGGACAGGGGTGCCCGGGTGGCTCAGTCGGTTAAATATCTGCCTTTGGCTCAGGTCATGATCCTGGGGTCCTGGGATAGAGCCCCACATGGGACTCTCTGCTAGGTAAGGAGCCTGCTTCTCCCTCTCCCTCTGCTGCTCCCCCGCTTGTGCTCTCTCCCATATTCTCTCTCAAATTATTAAAAATCTTTAAAAACAAACAAAAAAACAAACCAAAAAAACCTTGTTGGACAGTAGGGCCACTGAGATGGGTAACACTGAAGGCAGAAAAGAGGAAGGATAAACACATCATTAGTTTAGGATATGTTGATTTCAAAGTGTCTATGAAACAATGAAGCGGAAATGGTGACTAAGGCTGTTGGACACTCAGATTTGGGCCGCATCAGACTCATTTGAGCTAGAATACAAAACCAGATGTTGACAGCATGGTATTTTAGCATAGACCTGGATGAAATGACCCAGGGAGAGAGCAGAACTCTGGAGAACTAAGCTACAACGGAGTCCTGTAGAACTAAAATATTTAAAGATCAGGTATTAAGACAACAGGCAGCAAAAGACACTAATAAGGAGCAGCAGCCAGCATACTAGGAGGAAAAGAAATGTGAGAGAAGCCAAGGGAAGAAAGCATTTTTAGGAGACAGTGGCTCCCTGTATCAAATATTGATTTGAGAACTGAAATATACTCACTGGCCATGCAGCATGGTGATGACCCTGTTGCTGTGAACGCACAAAATGGTGTATGTGTAAATTACAAGAAGATTAGAGACAAGGCTTGAGTGGGTTAAGGAGTAAAGGCTAGAACAGAAACATGAAGAGCCTTGAATGCTAAGGATTTGGATTCTACTCTGTGGGCAATGACAACTATTAAAATTCTGAAGTAGAGTCCCATGATCTATCTGTGCTTTACAAAAATAACTCTAGGGATCCCTGGGTGGCGCAGCGGTTTGGCGCCTTCCTTTGGCCCAGGGCATGATCCTGGGGACCCAGGATCGAATCCCACGTCGGGCTCCCGGTGCATGGAGCCTGCTTCTCCCTCTGCCTGTGTCTCTGCCTCTCTCTCTCTCTCCCTGTGTGACTATCATAAATAAATTAAAAAATTTAAAAAAAAAATAAAAAGAAAATAAAAAAAATAAAAAAAAACAAAAATAACTCTAATAAGAGTAAGAACAGGCTGTAAAAGGAAACTAAGAAATGCTCAGTTAGAAGGCTTCTTTAGGAGTCCATGAAATAAAAGACGGAATAGAAATGGAAAAGCTGAGTTGTTACCTTGCTGTTAGAAGAGGAGTTTGAGGATGATGATACTTTTTCTGGGCTCTTAGATTTGTCTGCTTTCCCAGGCTTCTCTATGGTCTCTTTACTGTCATGTGAAGACTTTTGGGATTTATCCAAAATGTTAATTCCCAAAATCTGAGCCACTTTGTCCAGTTCAGACTGCTTCTTTTCTGCCTCTTCTGCCTCTTGTCGAAGTTCTGCAATGTCCTTCATAATGTTATCCTGAAGCCGACTCACTTCCACCAGGAGTGGGTCTTTGTGGCCATCCTTCTCCCTTCGTTTCTTGCGTAGCATTTCTCCTGAGTAGTCAAATGTCAAAAAAGAAGAAACACAAGGAAAATAGGTTAAGACAAGCCATTTTTCTGTCATAAGTAGTAATCTCC
This sequence comes from Canis lupus baileyi, assembly GCF_048164855.1. NCBI lineage: Eukaryota > Metazoa > Chordata > Mammalia > Carnivora > Canidae > Canis > Canis lupus. Next base: position 60,743,368 of record NC_132844.1, on the reverse strand, counting down.
CAAGTTTATGGTCACAAAATCTTTTCCCTTAAAACATTTCTTCCTGGGATCCCTGGGTGGCACAGCGGTTTGGCGCCTGCCTTTGGCCCAGGGCGCGATCCTGGAGACCCAGGATCGAATCCCACGTCAGGCTCCCGGTGCATGGAGCCTGCTTCTCCCTCTGCCTATGTCTCTGCCTCTCTCTCCCTCTCTCTCTGTATGACTATCATAAATAAATTAAAAAAAAAAAAAAATTAAAAAAAAAAAAAATTAAAAAAAAAAAAAAAACCCATTTCTTCCTAAAAGCAAGACAGACTCTCCTTCCACCTGGGCTAGTTTAGGTGAAGTTTCTTTCCTTTTTTTTTTTTTTTTAAAGATTTTGTTTTTATTTATAAAAGTGGGGGGGGGGTGGATAAGGGGAAGAGGCAGAGGGAGAGGGAGAAGCAGACTCTCCACTGAGCCGGAAGCCTGATACAGGGCTTTGCTCCGGGACTCCAGGATCATGACCTGAGCTGAAGGCAGATGCTTAACCAACTCAGGCACCCCCTAGGTAAAGTTTCTATGGAGGATAAAGGATGAGTGATAACATTATCTCTTATGGAGGAGTTACTAGCTAAGGAGTTACAGGCAGCTTCAGGAACTCCATGAATCCCCAAAATGGTATATATGTTTGTATGCGTTTGTCCTTGTGTTGTTAACTATGAATCCAGGTACACCTGGGTGGCTCAGTCAGTTAAGCATCCAGCTCTTGGTTTTGGCCAGGTCATAATCTCAAGGTCCTGGGATCGAGCCCCACACTGGGCTCCATGCTCAGCCTGAAGTCTGCTTACATTTCTCTCTCCCTCTCCCACCCTGCCATGCCCTTGCTTTCTCTCTCGCTCTCTCTCTCATATAAATAAATCTTTAAAAATCAAACAATGAATTCGGTGGTAGTCTTCTTCAGAAAACCACAGTATTGTTCATGGGGCAAAAAACATTCAGCCACATATTTGACTTTATCTGATTTAAGGACCCTTCACCAGTACCTACATTGAGTGTAAGGTTTTGCCTCAGGTTCACCTAATGTTACCTCCTATTCCAAACTCATGGTCCTGATGAAATAATCCTCTCAGGATTAATATCTAAATTTTTCATCCCTAAACAATCTAAACCCAAACAGAAGAAATTGTATCTCCTCCCACTCTGTTCTTCCAGACTCTCATCAAGCTGTAATATTTAGAAGCCTTGTTATGTTCTTTCCTCAGTGTGGATGTGAATTCCTAAAAGCACAGATGAAGAAATGGAATCAGAGACGCATTATGGAACATCTTTTTGTGCCAAAAAGAAGTACTCCAAAAATGATGGGAACATATTAAAGGACACAGTAATCAACTTAAAAGGGACTCCCCTGTCCAAATCTGGGATACTTCGGCCATGAAAATAAATGACAGTAAATTATTGTAACTTGTTAAATGAAGAGTCCATGAGTTCATACTGACAAAAATGGATTAATGAATGGAAGAAGAGGGATGGACAGGAAGCTCTTTATCACAGTAGAAAGCCAACTAATAAAGGCAGAAGAAATGATGAGATTAAAAAAATCACTATTTAACGACCACTATAATAACTGATTCAGTCAAGAATCACCAATGAATGCTAAAACTAGTGAGAGGAAATATGAGGAGTAACTGAATATTTATTCCTATAAGCATCTTTCCTATAAGTTATTTACTAATTATAAAGGATAAAATAATAACTTTCCAGTGAAGAAACCATTGAAGACAGCACCTTAACCAAATGATCAAAGTTGACATCACCAGTAACAGGACTGAAATCAACATCTGATAAGAACTCAGCATCACTTCTGTGATGTTCCTGTCAAAAATGTATAACCTAAATATAATTATAAGGAAGCATCACACCAACCAAAATTAAAGGACATTCTACAAATATGTGACTTTTCTTCTAAAATGTCAATGTCATGAAATACAAAGATTCAGGAACCGTTACAGAAAAAGGAGAGTAAAAGAACATGACAACTGAATGCAATGCATAATCTTGCATTCTCTTTTGCTTTAGGGATTAGGACAATCAATGAAATAGAAATAAGACCAGTAGATTACCATTACATTATAGTTAACTTCCTAATTTTGGTAAGTGTACTATGGTTATGCAAGTGAATTCTTTGTTGTTAGGAGAATGTTCACCTTCACAATTTTTAGGAGTAAAATAAATAAATAAATATCTAAAACTTATAGAATTCTATAATAATATCTAAAACAAAGAATTCAGGAAACACACACACACACAAAGACTGAGAGGGGAGAAAAAGGATAGAATACGATAAAATGCTAATAATCATAGACAGAGAACATCTGAGAATTCTTTACACTATTATTGTAACTTTTTATTGTAACTTTTTTCTAATTAAGTCAAAAAATTTTTTAAAGTATAAGGCTTTAGGTCACTGAACCTGTCTAAGAGTCCTCACAGCTCTCCATTTGGATCTCCTACTCAAGTTACTGCAAAAAGGCAGTCATGCACAGGAGTGTCTGATACCTTGTTGTTTGTGAAGCCTCTCCAATTCGGTCCTGAGGTAGTACATCTTCTTCTGGCGAGCTTCCCGGTCACTCTTTAGCTTTTCCCTCTCTTCAATAACCTGCAAAATACAACATCCTTCAGCCTCCAACATCCTCCCTTTTCTTTTTTTTTTTTTTTAAAGATTTTATTTATTTATTCATGAGAGACACAGAGAGAAAGGCAGAGAAGCAGGCTCCATGCAGGGAGCCCGATGTAGGATTCAATCCCGGGACTCCAGGATCACGCCCTGGGCCAAAGGCAGGCACTAAACTGCTGAGCCACCCAGGGATCCCCCATCCTCCCTTTTCTATTGCTCTCTTCCATAAGCCTTTATGGTAGATGATTTCAGAACCCAAGGATCCCAATGTCTGCATACAAAAGTTCTGACTTTATAGCAAAGGTGGTATTTCATTCTGAATAAAATTATCCAGAATAAAATTATCTTTTTCTGAGCTACATTGCTCAGAAAGCATTATTTTTATGTAGGGAAACACTATACTATTTTTTTCAGGGCGGGGGGCTAGGAGGGGCAGAGAGAGATAGAGAATCTCAAGCAGGATCCACACCCAACATGGAGCCCAATGTGAGGCTCAATCCCATGACCCTGAGATCATGATCTGAGCCAACATTAAGCATCAGATGCTTAACCGACTGAACCCTCCAAGAGCCCCAGGAAGCATTACACTATTAATATTAACCTAAAGTTACTGACAGCAACTATTAGACAGTGATTCTGAGCTCAAAGGGAGCCAACAAGAAGGAAACTAGTAAGTGTTATAGGGGACACACTGTGTTAGTTGCATTACATGTATCATCTTATTTAATTCTCATGACAATTTTATAGTAAGAAAACAGAAGTTGTGAAAGATCAAGTAACATATCCAAGGTCATACTATTAAGAAAATTTAAAATCCAGATATATAAATAAAATAAAATAAAATCCAGGTCACATATAGCCAAAAGCCCACAGTTTCAACTGTATTACTACTATTTGATGGAAAAAATATATATAGCTTGTCTATAATGGACTAGTGTGGAAAACCTGTTTATTATCAACCCTGAATTAACTGCTAGGTTCTTGAAGAGGAAGTAAAAGGAAAGTACTCAGTCTCCAAACGGTGTCTGTGCAGTCTCGGGTTTTGGTTTTGTCTGTATTGAAACAGTCCTCCTCCTTCCCAAAAGACTGAAGTTCAGAGTGTCCAAGTACAATGAAACATTAAGAAGAAATGATTTTTATCTTCTCAAGAATTAGCTAAATTTCTTTTAAACTGAAAAAAATGATTGGCCCTTCAATTTTTCCTTTTTTTTCTCCTTAGGTTTTCCTTATTTTATTAGTAAACCAAATTTATACATATTATTTTTTTGTTCCTAAACAAAGTGAGTTGTTACTAAGGACCTTTAAAATTAAGAGTATGCATTAGTTTTTCTATTTGAAATCTATTCTGTATTCTCATACCTACATAATTTTTATCTGTTGGTTTTTCTTTAAATTTTTTATTTATTTGAGAGAGAGGGAGAGAGCACAAAATGGTGGGGGGGGGAGGGGGCAGAGGGAGAGCGAGAAGCAGGCTTCCACCTGAGCAGGGAGCCCAACACAGCACTTGATCATGACCTTCTCCGGATCATGACCTGAGCTGAAAGTAGACGCTCAACTGACTGAGCCACCCAGGCGCCCCTACCTGCTGTTTTAAAACATCTAGAATTATTCTATCTTTACCCCAGTCACTGCTCCCTTTCTATACCTGAGAACACAATGAGCTTTGTAGCATAAAAACTATTTTTTTGGGATCCCTGGGTGGCGCAGCAGTTTGGCGCCTGCCTTTGGCCCAGGGCGCGATCCTGGAGACCCGGGATCGAATCCCACATCGGGCTCCCGGTGCATGGAGCCTGCTTCTCCCTCTGCCTGTGTCTCTGCCTCTGTCTCTCTCACTGTGTGCCTATCATAAAAAAAAAAAAAAAAAAAAAAAAAAAAATTAAAAAAAAAACAATTTTTTTAAATGTCATAAAAAAATGTTGTTATTCCTAGACTCTAATAAGCCAGAACAAGCAAAGCTTATTTCTTGGGTTAAATTCCAAGCAACAACCAGGTATTAGCTTTCAACCCACATAATCACTATAGGAAAAAGATCTGAAATTCACTAAGAGAGAACAGATTTACGATTCTCCTTCAGCCAATCCAATTTTGGTTCCTCACTCCCTAACAAGGTCATATTGAAAACTTCAGAGTTTTCAACTCCTACCCATAGTGTTTAAGTCCAGAAAGTTAAAAAAGTCAATAAATCACAGTGGGGGATGCCTGGATGGCTCAGTCGTTGAGCTCAGGGTGTGATCCTGGGGTCCTGGATGAAGCCCTGTATCAGGCTCCCCGTGGGGAGCCTGCTTCTCCCTTGACCTGTGTCTCTGCCTTTCTCTGTGTCTCTCATAAATCAATCAATCAATCAATCAATCAATCAATAAAATCAGAAAGGAAAAGAAAAGAAAAGAAAAGAAAAGAAAAGAAAAGAAAAGAAAAAAAGAAAAGAAAAGAAAAGAAAAGAAAAGAAAAGAAAAGAAAAGAAAAGAAAAGAAAAGAAAAAAGAAATCGCAGTGGGACCCGGGGCCTGGATTTAGTTTAGTACTAATGAAAAAACATGAAAAAAAAGAGAAGATATGTACATTACTTAAGAGTGAGGACAGCAGCCTCCAAAAACTTTAAGTAAAAGAGCCTTAGTCCCTATAAAAGACAAATATCAATTTATGTCAAAATAGGAAGGCTCAGGCACACAATGCCCAAAACTAATATTCACCTTTTGCTTCTGGGAAGCACGGTTTTTCTCATCAGAGATCTTCTCCGGATTGTATCTTATGAGTGATGGGATAGACACCTGGACAGGCACCTGAGCAGTAGGAATTGAGCCTAGCAATGACTCCTCCTGCTTGGGCTCATCAGGAGTCACTGTGGGGATCACACGGAGATTGGGACGGCTACGAGTAGCTTGTTTGGTAACGGGCATTACCCTGTGTGGTTCAGGTAGAGAGTGGTTTGATGGTTGAGAAGCAGGGTACATGGGCCACCTCGAGGCTGCATATGCCATATAGTGTCTATAGGCATCAAAGGAAGCAGGGGGAATGGCAGGTCCCTGGTAGTTTGGAGGTATCCGAGCTGCAGCAAACTGAGAGGCCCTCGGCATGTGAAACTGAGATAATGAAGCAGGATGTGGAAGTCTGATGGGGGCAGATGGCGCTGATGGTAACATGCATCTGACAGCCACAGATGACTGAAACCCACTGCCAACTACCTCTGGCCCTGCAATATGACCCACTGATTGGTCAGACTTCAGGAATGGGGGGCTGTTTTTTGTGAGCAGGTAAGGATCTACAGGGGAGACTGGATGTGGATGGGACACCTCTGGGGAGTGTGTATTGCTATGGTGTGCTTCCCTGCTCTCCAGTCTGTGAGAATCTGAGGAGTGCCGATCAGCTGAGAAACGATGGTCAACTGAGGAACAGCGGTCTGCTGAAAAGTGCCGGTCAACTGATGAACGGTGGTCAGCAGAGGAACGTGATGGTTTTTTGCCATGAAGTCGTTCCTGGGTACGGGCGGCCAGTTTACTAATCTCTGCTACCCCAATATCCAGCCCTATGGTCTTGAGCAAGTCATGAATCTTGGCATATTCTGGATTGGTCTCTTCTATTGATTCTAGTTTTACAGCTGGAGCTGAAGAGGGCAAGGGGCTTGCCTTCTGTCTCAAGACTTCACCATCAGAACCCCCAAGGGGCTTTGGTGGCGATTCTGCCTTTAAATCCTCTTCTTCATCCCCATAGAGAAATTTCTCCTCATCCTCAATGTCAGGGAAACTACGGCGCCTTTTTTCCTGTGTACTGGTAGAGTCTGCCAACATGCTCAAAATGCGGGAAAAACCACTGCCATCCTGGCTAGCCCTCTCATGGGGCAGCAAGAAGTCTGTGTGTCGCTCAGGCCCCTCAGCCTTCATATTCAATTTCTCCTTGTGGCACAGAAAATTTCCAAACTTCTCTCTGAGAGGACTGTTGTCTTTGGGCATCCCAGGGAGGGGACCCCATTGGTAGAGGTTGCCCTGAGGTTCCTTCAGGGTAGTCTCTACCATAGTCCCCTTATTTTCAATCTCTGAGGCAAAAGCAGCAATAGCACCACTTAGTGGAAGAGATGGGTGACCAGAGTACACAGGGTGATCCTGGCTGGAGCTGGTACTGCTGGAAAAACTCTCAAGCTGCAAAGACAAGCACAACTGATTTAGCCTTTATGCAGAATCTCAGAAAACTAGTAATTGAGGTAAATATTTGGTTCTTCTTGAACTAATAGAGGAATGATAAGTATGAATGAAAGGGAGGTACAGTACCCTTAGTTAGGTTGAAGATTCAGGTCTCCACCTCTCCAAATGCTTCAGATGAAGCAAGGAGAACAGGAAATAAGGCAGATTGGCATGAATCCTCACTTTTGCCCATCTGTTGTAAACTTTACCAAGAAATATGAATTCAAAAGGACTTTAGAATGCTCTAGCTAGTTTCTTTTCCATGGGTCCCTCAAAGGAGGGAAAAAAAACAACATATAAAATTGAAGCTGCTCTGGCAGAAGTAGGATCAGAAACTGTGAAACCCTTGATCAGGCCTCCCCTTGCTTCCTTATGTGCCTTCAGAAACCTTTGGCTCCTAAGAGAATAGCTAAAAACTAGTGATCATGCTCATCTTTTCATAGACAAGGAAAAAAATATCAAAGCCCGAAATGGTCAGGTGACTTGCCTAAAAATCGCACAGCAAGTTGGTGGCAGTGGGACCAGAATCAGAATCACATGATTTCTGATCTAGTATCTTGCCACTCATAGATCTTTTCTCTAAAGAGAAATTAGGAAAATTCAGATAATCTCCTCCTTTTGCCCTTCAAACGTCATTTCCAAGACATCCATATTCAGATTCCTACAGGACTATCCAATTTAAAGAAAAAAACTTATAATAAATACTCAAAAATGTTTATTTAGAAAGCCTAATATATGACAATAGAAGCCGTCTACTGATGTATTTACAAGGCCTACAGTTTCCTTTGGAGAATCCTGGAAGATATAGCTCATAGGCATAACAAAGTTGGTCCAGAATATATCACAAAGATTCCATTACGGGCACCCCCCCACCCCAGGAAAGTAACCAAGTTTTAAGATATTAGGGGGACTAGCAAGAGACCCTAGAAGAAAGGCAGCAGAGACCTGAATAGAAGGCTCCATGTCCACCTCAATCCGTTTCTTCAGAATTGACTTCTTGGGCATCACAGATACTTCCTCAGGCCGATGTAAAGAATACCCTGGCTCCGATGCTGTTAGAACCCCTGACAGTCCAGGAATGGGACAGGTAGTGTCACCACCATCAACTCCAACCAGCTCCTGACTCAGGCTCCTACTCCGTTCCTCCTCTTCCTCTCGTTTTCGCCTGGCAAGGTCCAGCTCTCGAAACTCAGGATCTAGAAACCTAGGGCTTGGGCTTCTTCTACGTTGTCGATAGTTGCGGGTCCCTGATGTAAAAGTTGTGTGATCACCTCCCATGCTATGTATCTTCTCTGTGTCATCATAACGGGGTCGTTTGGCTTCCCGGCTCCTTTCCTCTGGTCGTATGGCGTAGGAGCCTTTGAGTTTATCTCTATTCCGTTCTGTTCCCCGCAACAGCTCATCATGACAACTGACATGGGGACTATAATCAGAACGATGCAGGAAAGTTTCTCTTGTCCGGTAGTCCTCATCAAGTTGTCCTAAGAAGGGACTAAGAGGTCCCTCCTCCCGGGAAATATATCTTTCAAGACCTCGAGAGCATTGGGAACTTCGAGTGAAGACAGAATCATCAGTCAGGTCATCCCTGAAGAAAGAGACAAGCATCACTGAATACAGTAGACTTGGAAAGAGCAAGACCAGACATTAAGAGCCTGACATTCATCCCTGAAGAAAGAGACAAGCATCACTGAATACAGTAGACTTGGAAAGAGCAAGACCAGACATTAAGAGCCTGACATTCCGCAGAGGGCTACAGAATACTTAGGACAAAACACGATAATCATGAAGTCTAAGAAAAAACCTATGGCACATTTCTTCTCCCTTTCCCCAGGGCACAAGTAGCATCAGCCTCTAACCAACGGGAGATATTACTAGTCTGTCTAGACAGAGCTCTTAGCCTAGAGCTCTTTGACTAGGCTTTGGGGATGAAAAATATCACACGAGTTTGGGAGATGTGAAAATACCACTACCAGACTACAAAAAGCAACACAACACAACTCTGCACTAGCTTAAATTCTAGCTCTTCGTTACCAAGAGTGTGATCTGAGTTAGCACCATCAGTATTACCTGGGAACTTTTTGGAAATGTCGATTCTCAGGCTCCATTCAGGCCTACTGAATCAGAATATGCATTTTAATAGGCTCTTCAGGGGATTTGTATATACTTTAAAATTTGAGAAACACCAGGCCAGATCAATGATTTTCAAGCTATGTTCTACAGAGATTCTGAAGACTGTTCAGGAGCTGCTAAAGGAAGGACATGCTAAGAAAGCAGGGGACACCTGGGTGGCTTAGTCAGTTAAACATCTGACTTTGGCTCAGGGTCCTGGTATTGGGCCCTATGTTGGGCTTCTTGCTCAGCAGGGAGTCTGCTTCTGGCCTTCTTCCCTTCCCTCCACTCATGCTCTTAATAAATAAATAAAATCCAGAAAGGAAGCAAGCAAGCACAGTCTGCATAGCTCTGAGCCTTCCACAGCAGTGAAACTGTACTAGCCACAATTTTATCTGTTTATGAGGTAAAGTTCTATATATCATTTGGAAAAGAAGTATTTCACTCTGGGAAACATTTTTTTTTTAACTACTGAGCTATACAATTGGCATGATTTTCTCACATGTTTTAGAAGGTTCTCCAATGCTATATTTTGCTAGTTCATATATTAAAAACCATAAAATACCTTCACAGACTGTCTTATTCCCTCTTTTCTACTTTGCCTCTATTCCCACAAGCACTCTGCTAATCCTGGATCTGGGAAAGAGCATGTGATGGTTTGGCTCACAATATATTTTTATTTCACAGAAATAAAATGGTCTTGGACCTTTGTTACATGAAGATAAAAATATAGAATAGAACTGTCCCTTCAGTTCAGAGCTCTATACCATACACAATAGTCCTAATCTTTTTGGGTACTGTGGTCATAGAGCTTCTACTGCCCCCCAAAAAAGTTTCTGATTTAATCACAGAGAAATAAAGATCCTCCAGTACTCTGAGCATACAACTTTTAAGTAATCCGAATTAAAAAATTTTACACGTCACTCACATTCCACTCACAGTTTTCTGCAGTTTCTAGTACTTGCCTTTATTTTTTTTTTCAAGTTTCTAAGATATCTTAACTTTTCTTTCATTTTGTTTTTTAGTTGCTTTCTCTGGGACTGAGTTAGCAGAACATCAAAGGGTTGCCTTTTCTCATTCACCAGTCTTGCCTTTGTTCAGTTTCAGACCCAGGTAAGACCTACAAATAACTTTATGAAAGACTTTAACACCTCCTCTAAAAGAATGCCACCCATGAGGATTCAGGTTCTTATAACTCACCTCCTCCCCAAGAATCTAGGGAATTTTGAGGTTTCCATAGAGTATAAAATAGTAAAAAATGGGATTGAACCAAGGATGATCTCTGAAAAGCAAACCTAACTAGAGTAAAACATTTTACTCTATAGGTTTGTTAGCCATGAACATACCTATTTCCAGGGAGGAACATGTGTGAGTTATTCCATTGCTATACCACCATCTACCATAAAAAAGTCTCTGATTGGGACACCTGGGTGGCTCAGTGGGCGGGTGCCTGCCTTGGGCTCAGGTTATGATCCTGGAATCTGGGATCCAGTCCCCTATCAGGCTCTCTTTGAGGAGCCTGCTTCTCCCTCTGCCTGTGTCTCTGCCTCTCTCTCTCAGTCTGTGTGTCTCTCATGAATAAATAAAATAAAATCTTAAAAAAAAAAAAAGTCTCTGATTGTATTAGTGTAAGGGGGGGAAAAAACAGGCTCCACAGGTAGTGGCAAATTCATCCATACTTCTGTGTTCAGCTCTGCACTAGAACTATTATATATTACCACTAAATGACATACTAGCTCAAGATCTAATACAGTCCTAAATATCAAGAAGCTAGAAATAACAAGATGACTCCCAGAAAGTCTCAGTCCAGACTTGTAATCTCCAGCAAAAGGAGGCAAAAAAAAAAAAAAAAAATGAAAAAAGACACATCAACAGTTAAAAAAAAATGAACTATCATGTAAACATAGGCTTATTAGAAGCTCATGTCCTCCTTCCTCAAGTCTCCCAAAGGATAAGAAAAAGAACTGGCTACAGTAAAAGTAAGCCCTACAAAAGGCTCCATAACCCTGCAGCTCAGAACAGTCTGGGGACACACTCTCTTTGAAATCTTTAGTTAAGTCCAACTCTTTTCTAATATAAGGTCTATTTATTTAAAAAATTGTTAGATGTGGGTGATGGGTACATGGGGGCTCACTGTACTAAACTACTTTTTTAAAAAAATATTTTATTTATTCATAAGAGACAGAGAGAGAGAGAGGCAGAGACATAGGCAGAAAGAGAAGCAGGCTCCCTGTGGGGAGCCTGATATGGGACTCAATCCTGGGACTCCTGGATCACACCCTTGGCCCAAGGCAAGCGCTCAACTGCTGAGCCACCCAGGTGTCCCTAATCTACTTTTTGTTTTTTTAAAGATTTAATTAGCTTTATTAAGCTATTCATGAATTGGGTAGCATTTCATCTAGCAAGTAGAGGAGAACTCCCTCTTTGTACTTTTGTATTTATGAATTATATTAAATAAGTTAAAAAAACACATATGATAACATATCCACATAAAAGTTTGTATACCAATTGTTCATAGCAACATTATTCACAATAGCCAAATAGTGGAAACAACCCAAATTTATCCATTCATTCATCACTGATGAATGGATAAACAAAACACATATAATTAAATATTACTGAAAGTAAAAAGGAATGAAGTACTATTATATGCTACAACATGAAGGGATCTAAAAAAAAAAAAAAAAGAAAAAAACCATGAAGGGGTCTTGAAAAACATGATGCTAAGTAAAAGATGCTAGTCACATAGGACCATATACTGTATGATTCTATTTATATGAAATATCCAGAATAGGCAAATCTATAAAGAAAGTAGATTGATGATAAGCTAGAACAGGTGGTAGAGTTAACTAATAAATAGTTAAGAGTACAGGTAATAAAACTGTTCTAAAATTGATCGTAGTAGTGGATTCACAACTCTATGAATATAGTAAAAGTCACTGAACTGTACACTTTAAAAGGGTGAATTTTATGGTATATGAATTATAGCTCAATAAAGCTGTTAAAAATGTATATGATAAAAAAAAATAAGAAAAAAAGATCCTCCAGAGCCCAAACTTCCCAATCTTTCTCTGCTGATTCCCCAAAATGCTAGAAGAAAACTGTGTGCTTCTGTCTCTTCCCTAAGGCAAATCGGAGGGGGAAAATCCTGCTCCTTCAACCTCTGTCAGGGCAAGGAAGAGTTGAGAATTCCATGAATGGAACATACAATGTGCAGAGTACTTGGCTGTTAACAGGGGAAATTGACCTCACATTCACAAATCACAAGCTGACTGCCTTCATACAACATGTTCCCTTTCCAGAATAAGAGTAATATACACAGAGCTGCCAAGGTGAGAACATGGACAACCCTGGTAATTTGGCTGTAATCCAAAATGGATATCAAATTTAATATATTCAACAAGGGCAGAGAAAGAATACCAGGGTCCCAGGTAGGTATTTATTTATTTATTTTTAAAGATTTTATTTTTTTTTGAAGATTTTATTTTTAAGTTATGTCTACAACTAACATGGGGCTTGAACTTCCAACCTTGAGAACTGTAGAATGCCCTACCCAGGGAGCCAGCCAGGTGCCCCCAGGAAAAAGTGTGAAATACCTACATACAAAAGATGGAAATGGCCTGTTTCATTAGCTGAAGATAGGACACACAGTCAGAAGGTATCCTGAAAACACCAATGGTCCTATGACCTGGTTTTAGTAGACAGTAATTATCCACCAAACCATACTGAACAAAAGTACAGGGAACAAAAAATCTAAATAATGGACTGGTTCTTTTCTTTTTCTTTCTCTTTTTCTTTCTTTCTTTCTTTCTTTCTTTTTTTTAAAATTTTTATTTATTTATGATAGTCATACACATAGAGAGATAGAGAGAGAGAGAGAGAGAGAGAGAGAGGCAGAGACACAGGCAGAGGGAGAAGCAGGCTCCATGCACCGGGAGCCCGATGTGGGATTCGATCCAGGGTCTCCAGGATCATGCCCTGAGCCAAAGGCAGGCGCTAAACCGCTGCGCCACCCAGGGATCCCTCTTTCTTTCTTTCTTTTTTTTTTTTTTTTTAAGTAATCTCTATGTCCAACATGGGGCTCAAACTTACAACCCTGAGATCAAGAGTGGCATGCTCTACGGACTGTGCCAGCCATGTGCCCCATGGGTAGCTCCTTTTAGAACCTTAATCTCATTTTCTCTAAAATAGACTTGTCTCTCTGAAACACATGATTCTGGGTCCCAAACTCCCTAAAAGGAAAATCTTAATTTTTACAACTTAAAAAAAGACAATTGGCTCTCTGAAGCACATGTGCATAACAAAGCTTATGGAAAGGGGAGGTGACAACCTACACCTAACCAGAGGAAATTCTAAAGTTACCTCAAAACCTTAACAAGGAAGGAAGGAAGTCACATCATGCACCACCTACTCAATCATCTCCCAAAATAGAAGCAGCCAGAAGGGCAAGGGCTTTTGCCTCAATTAAGGGATATAGTCACATACCTTAGAGCCCTATCTTCAGAAGCTATGTTATATGACCTAGAACTGTCCTGCCTTGCTTTGCCACATCAAATTGCCACTGCAGCTTTGAAGTTAATATTACCAAAGGGTAGCACCAGTCTTCAGACTTCCTGCCCAGCTGTCCCCCACCTGTCTATGTTCAGTGTACCAATGCATGGACAGTCTCAGCTTTAAGGAATGTTACATTGATTTGTTGCTACTGCTAATTATTTGCGAAAACTCCTAGTATGCTGGGCAGAGACCATAACAGACATGGTTCCCAGCTCTGAGTGCTTTCCCTATATTCCCATTCTTATTTACTGACTTTTATGAGGTGAGACATACCTAATAGGATTAATTACTTCCCATATATAGTTAAGTTCCTAATGCCTGGGGACCTATATTTAATAATCCGTGGAGTGTATCTGTCCTTCCTTAGCACTCAACAACTATAAACTAATAACTGAAATTAAACATTTTTAAAGAGCTTTAACTTTCTATTAATGCTTTTTTTTTTTTAAAGATTTTATTTATTTATTCATGAGAGACACACACAGAGAAGTGGGCTCCTCGCAGGGAGCCCGATGTGGGACTCCATCCCAGATTCTGGGATCACGCCCTGAGCTGAAGACAGACGCTCAACCGCTGAGCCATCCAGGTGTCCCAATGCTTATATATTTAATATTGATACATGTTAGACATAAATTTAACTAAACTCTGAACCTATATTTCAACCTGATCAAGCTTAAAATAACACCATTAAAATAAGATTTCCGGGATCCCTGGGTGGCGCAGCGGTTTAGCACCTGCCTTTGGCCGGGGGCGTGATCCTGGAGACCCGGGATCGAATCCCACGTCGGGCTCCCGGTGCATGGAGCCTGCTTCTCCCTCTGCCTATGTCTCTGCTTCTCTCTCTCTCTGTGTGTGACTATCATAAATAAATAAAAATGTAATAAAATAAAATAAGATTTCCTATTTTGTCCAGAACTTTTCTTTGTAGAAAGGATCCTAGTTCCAGTATTTTAGAATCCTTATCATCTCAACTGTTTTCCATCTGGAGAACTCTGTTTCTGTCCCCTCAGCTTTCCAGTTGGACCAGGATGAACATTCTAAAGTCTTTTCTTCTACGTCATTCTTTCAGCAACAGAATCATCAGTATACTCTCCCCACTCAGAAAGCCTTTTCCAATGGTACACTTTGTACCAGACACAGGGCGTAACTTCAATGCTGGCACCACTCTTTCAAACACATTATTCAGAAAAGAGCAACTTTTCCACCTTCCAGCACTATTATAATGTGCCCTGCCTCAAATGAAGCCTACCTGTCCACATCCTCCAGATTATCCACTGGTGACCCCAGTCGATCACTAAGCCGCCGCCGTTCTGGTATGCCAACACAGAAATGGTCATTGCCAACAGTGATCCTTAAGCTCTGTTCCAAAGAAGAGTCAGAACGCAGACCAGGAGAGCGTCTCTACAAAAGTAAAAAATAATGCAATAGTCTATGGGATCAAAACATCCTTATACCCAAAATGCACTCCTCCTTAGTCATAAAGTTGTTGCTCAACAAGGAAAGAAATGGCTATGGTAAGATACTACTCCAAAAAAAAAGCACATTAAAAAAAATCTTTTTCTTAGATGAAAGACCATACTTCCAACTCTCCCCCCATCAATGAACTTTCATTCTTTCATTTACTAGTACTGGGCATGGGACTACAAGAGTAAATTTAGTCTGTTCTCAGAATCTATACATTTCCAGCGAAGCAAGCAGGCAAAAAACAGGTGTTTTTCAAGTTCTTCTGACAGTGGTTAAGTGCTATAAAATCATTAAAACATGGTAACAAAAAAGAGATTAGGGAAAAGGAGCTAGTTTAGATAGGATCATTAAAGAAGGCTTTTCTGAGGTGATACTATTAAACCTGATGCTTGAATGATGAGATGTCAGCCTCGCAAACAAATGAATAAATATTTCAGGCAAAAAGGAACAAGCTCTGTAGTGAGCTTAGCATGTTTTGGGAAACAGAAAGGTAGCCAGTGTGACTGCAGTGAAGTGACAGGAGAGACGAAGCAGCGAGTTAGGAAATCTGGATTTTATTATCAATGTAGTAGAAGCCCCAGAAAGATTTCTAGCACAAGAGTGACATGATCTGACTACATTTTTCCTCCAGATGCTTGCATTGCTCATACTCTCATCTCATTTAGGTCTCTATTAAAGTCACCTTCCCAGGCCTTCCCTGGCTACTCTACTAAAAAAAGAATATTAACTCCTTTCTCTGTTTTTGTTTTTTCTTAGTACTTAATCCCATTAAACATGGCAACATATTTCACTTCTCTCTCTTATTATCTAACCTCCCCATAGAGAATATAAGCTCTATGAAGAGTAGGGGTTTTTGACTTCACACGCTGTATCCCCAGTGCCCAGAACAGTGCCTAACACATGGTAGATGTCTAATAAATACTTCTCAAATGTATAAAATGGAAGATTTTTAAAAAAATTATTTTGATTGCTGGGTACAGAATAAACTGGGTGGTAACAAGAGTATAAAGGATCCTAATGCAATAATCCAGGCAAAAGGACTTAGACTAGGGAGGTGGCAGGACAGTTTGGGGGATGTATCTTGGAGGTAGAGCTGAGAAGTTAGATGAGGGGACTGACAGCATGGACTTGGGAGAAGGGAGATGATCACTGTTTCTGGCTGGGCAATGGGTGATGTCATTTACTGAGACAGAAAAGCCTGGAGCATTGGAGAAAAGGGAGGTTATGGAAACCAGTATTCAACTTTCTTTGCTTCTTCTGTAGAACCGCTTGCTTTCTCAGACTATAGTTGCTCAACTATGAAAATCTTAATATAGTGACAAGTCCATTCATCTATGACCAGAGTACTTTGGTACTTTGAGTACTAGATGTACTTTGATGCTTTTGGAGGACCACCCAAGAAAACAAGACTTTGTCATGGGGTTTAAAAAAGAATGGTGAACTGAAAACCAAAACAAATTCCAAAACACCAGTCGCAGGCCAGAGATGGTTTGGTGAGAGGTCAATTTTACAACTAAAATTTTTAAGATTTTGTTTTGTGGGGCACCTGGCTGGCTAGAGAGTGGGACTCTTGATTTCTGGGTCATGAGTTCAAACCCCACACTGGGCTTGGAGCCTACTTGTAAAAAAATACATACAGATTTTATGTTTTAAGTAATCTCTCCACCCAACGTGGGGCTTGAACTCGCAACCCTGAGATCAAGAGGCACACGCTCTACCAAGCGAGCCAGGCGAGCCAGGCAGGTGCCCCTAAACTAAACTTCTTAACCTCATGCTCTGTCCCTTTATAACTGTTAAACTCGTGGGTGTCAGGAACCAGGCAGTAACGGACTGAATCACAGCTATGCCACTTCTTAGCTGTGTGACACTGTCACCTCTCTGGATACCTCAGCTACTCAATAAGGAACAATTTTCACTGCCTCACCTCAAAAGGCTGTAGGTTTTGAGTGTTCAAAAGGAATGTGTAAAGTGAAGGGCTGAGCATTAATCCTGCCACCAAACGCAGCAAGTGGTGGTAGTTGTCACAATGCGGGCACGCACAGCTCCTATTTGCTAGCAGTTTACACTCTAGGCGTCTGTGCTGAGGGGATGTAGGCAAACCCTAACTGGCCACAAAGACACTTCAGCCTTCTGTCTAAGATGCACGGGGCAGCTCAGGTCTAAGGGGATACCAAATCACGCAACTCCGAGAAAACATCGACTACTGAGCAAGTACCAGGCACAGGGTTTTTGGAGGACCTTCTCCTCACCCTGGCAAACTTTTCCGCATTTCACCTCCAGTGAGAGGAACAGCCTACTGCTGAAACGGCGCACCGCCTCCCGACCAGGCGCCCGTCTGGGTCCCGAGTCCGTTACTGTGCAAAAGAGGATCCCGGGGCTGACAGGGCACCTCCAGGTTCGGGCGTCGCCGAGGGAGCCCCTGGGGGGTGGCGGGCCTTTGATCCCGGGACTCCGGCCTGGAGGCCTCCGGGCGCCGGGGATGCGGGCGTTCCTGGAAGCGGGAAGCCCGAGCGAGGGGGCTGGGGTGGAAGAGGGGGTCTCGGTGGAGGGGTGGGATTACCCGGCTGCCGCTGTCGCCTGGATGGTCTCCGCGGCCGTCCCGGGAGAAGTCGGCGCGGGACTCCCCCCGGCTGCTGCCTCGGAAACCGGCCGAGCCCGGCGGGAAGAGTCGGCGGCCCCGCGGCGGCGACGGGGAGCCGCGACGGGCCCGCGGCGGGGACGGGGAAACGCGACGACCCCGCGGCGGGGACGGCGAGGCCCGGCGGCTGCGGGGCGGGGACGGGGAGCCGCGGCGACCCCGCGGCGGGGACGGCGAGGCCCGGCGGCCGCGGTGCCCCGAGGGCGAGCGGGGCCGGCGAGCGGGGTTCCGCGACGAGGAGGAGCCGGAGGGCGGCGGCGAGGCGCGGCGAGCCGGGCCTGAGGAGGAGCCGGAGCTGCGGCCGGCGCGCGGGCCGCCCCCGCCGCTCTCCTTAGGCCGGTGCGAAGAGACGGAGGAGCGGGCGCCGCTGCGGTACATGGCTCCGGCAGCAGCGGCCACGGCTGCGGCTCCGACCCGGGGGCGCCCCGGACGCGGGGCCCCAGCGCGCCGCCGCAGCTGCAGCCCCGGCCGCCGCGGCCGCCACGCGCCGCCCCCGCAGCCGGAGCCGCCCCCTCCCCGCGGCCCCGCGCCGCCCCTGGGGCCCGGCCTGGCGCGCGGCCGCCGCTGGCGGTTGGACGCGCGAGCACGCGTCCGACACACCCCCCGCCCTCCGGGGCTCCCCGCTCCTCCACTCAGGGAGCGGCCACTGAAGCCCGAAGCGGGGAGGAGCGCAGCAGCCCGGGCGAGGCACCGCGAGGGGAGGGGAAGCGGAGCGCGCGACCTGGGCCCCGCACGCTCCGCCCCGAGCCCGCAAGATGGCGGCGGGTGAGCCGCCCACTTCCCCTCCCCCGGCGGCCACGTGACCCCGGGGGCCTCCGAGCGGGGAGCCCCTGGCGGAAGGGAAGGGATTCGCGGCCGCTGAGCGGGCTTCTCCGGGGATGCTCGAGGCCTTGGGACGTGGCAGGAGCGTCCTCGCCCTTGCCCTGACCCCCAGGCCTGTTCATTTACGTGGGGACAAGGAGTGGTGAGAAGCTACGGGAATATAAGTAACCCCAAAACGTTAGGTCTGGCCCAGGTATGGCAGGAACGACCACCGACGCCCCGGCCCCCACGGAAGCCGCACGATGGCCTTCGTTTTACTTTCCGTTTTGCCTGATCTCTGGCGCTGGCAATTGGGGGTGGGAAAGTGAGGAATGGGGATGAGTTGGAGTAGGGGAGGCGGGTGAGAGTCCAACCCAAAGCAGACATCAGAGTAAGTTTGTTTGCTCTCTCAACCAGAATGCTTGTGGTCGTGGCCCAAGGGTCCATATCCTGACAGGAGGCCTGGAGAGGATTTGGTGAGCAATTCAGAACCCCGGGTCGATGAGCGGGGTTTTCCTGGACGCCAGGCAGTAGGCCCCCAGCCCCGGCCTGCAAACTAAAGAAAAATGTCAACACAGGAAAGGAGAAAAACAGTGGTCCAAACATGAAAAAAAGTTGACCCTAACCGAACTCTTCCAAACAAAACAATTCATTGACGGTTTTCATAAATGAACTAGGAACACAAAACCTGAAATCGGTATGGAAATCAGGTTTCTGATTCCAAAGCAAAGGCAGAACAAAAAAACTTTTTTTTTTTTTTAAAGATTTTATTTATTCATGATAGACACACACAGAGAGAAGCAGGCTCCATGCAGGGAGCCAGATGTGGGACTCGATCCTGAGCATCTGGGATCACACCCTGGGCCAAAGGCAGGAGCTAAACCGCTGAGCCACCCAGGGATTTACCCCCCCGAAAAAGTTTTTTTAACCATAAAGGATTTCCACTCTCTAACGTATATGTTTCCATGTTAGATTTTAAATATATCTAATTCCACGGGTTTGTATAAGGCCATTTACTTATAGCTCAGTAAAAATAAATTTTTTTTAGTAGGTAGTTTATTTCTTTAGTTTTTTTTTTTTTTTTTTTTTTAGATTTTATTTATTCATCCATGAGAGGCAGAGACATAGGCAGAGGGAGAGGCAGGACTCAGCCCCAAGACCCCAGGATCAGGACCTGAGCAGAAGGCAGTCACTCAACCACTGAGCCACCAAGGTGCCCCAGTAGGTGGTTTTTCTTGCACTGAACTTACTTCACCTCTTAACATTACCTGCTTGCTCCCCTGGGCATTTGAATTTTTGATTCCTGACTTGAGTTTCATGGCTTAAGGTCTTCATCATGTCAAGGTTATTAATATATTCCACATATTTTTTTCACACTTGAATGATTTTGTTTTCCATATTTAGTTTATCTGGAATTTTATGTGTGAATCCTTACATAATCTATTAAAATCTAAAATTACTTTTCACAGATGGACAGGCAATTTTGTTCAAACATGAATTGGGATTACCTGTATAGTGGGAAGCAATAGTGAGGGAATGAGTGAAACTTGCCAAATGCTTATCATCTACATCTCATTCCAATTCTGTTTTCTTTTAGTTCTGTAATTTATCAATAAAGAGAATTTATTAATAAGATTTCTTTGTGAAAAGAAAATACCAGTATCAATGATAGAAATAAAAGAAAGTAAAGCAATATGGGAAAGTGACGGCTTTTAACCAGAACGGATGAATTATAAAGTTTCTATACAGTTTAGAACATATTTCATAATGTATCCTGTGCAACAGAGACCTCCACTCAGAGATTCGATTATACCAGCTAAATAGCATAAAAGGCCTGTCAGAGTGAAAATGGGAAAAACTCCTCCTCAAACTATAACCTAAGTCCCGTTTTTGTAACAATAAACTTTCTAACTGTCTACTTCCAAACAGCAGGCAGCCCACATGACACACTGTAAGGACAGATAACCACTTCTCCAGATGAAAGCTCTCTGAGGTACAAGTCCCATGATACTTGCTTCAGTTGTTTTCCAGGAGCTAAGAGGCCACTGCCATCTGGTTCAGATGGGTCAAGAAATTCTTCCTGGGCTTGCACAAATGTCCTCAGGTGACCTTTGACATGGAAGAGCCTGAACTCTTCACCCCCTGATCATGTCAATACTGTACCTTCAAATAGGCCACATATGAAGAAACATGATGATGGATTGCGCCTGCATAGATCAGCAATTCCTTGAACTTTAGTCACCCTTTCTAGCTTCCAGTCACATCTACCTGTGCTCTCCCTAAAATCTCATAAATTCTCAAGACCCCTTCTTACAGGAAGGGAGCTTTGAGACTTGTTCTCCCATCTCCATGCTTGGCTGCCTTGCAAATAAATTCCTTTCTCTGCCACATATCTGCAAGTCTTAGTGATTGGCTTGCTGCACTTGGGGCAAACTGAACTTGATTAGGTATGTAAGTTGACCTGCCATGTAAGATAGTCCAGGGGCACCTGGGTGGCACAGTCAGTTGAGCATCTGACTTTTGGGTTGTAGCTCAGGTCACGATCTCAGGATTGTGAGATGGAGCCCTGCCTGGGGCTCTCTGCTCAGCACAGAATCTGCCGAAGACTCTCTCCCTCTTCCTCTGCCCCTCCCCCTGCTCTCTTGCTCTCAAAAAAGTAAATCCTAAAAAATAAAATAGTCCAGAGAAGATGATTTTCATCATCTCTGGCTTGGTGAGATTAGGAGATCTGGGAATCTGGCAGACCTTGGCAGAGCTCACTGGTATCTGTCTTTCCACTCATTTGGGGCACAAAAAAGGATACTCCCTTCCCTCTTTCAGAAAGGGGGCCGTGTGATTATTTTTATCCACGACAGACTGAATGGAAGCACTTCCAGGCCCTATCAGGAAAGAATAGTTATAAGATTCCACGCTCTGTCCTCCCTTGCTGTGGCAACCAAGGAAGATACGTATTCCAGATGGTACTGCCTGTCAGCCTGGGTTCTGACTGTGTAGAGCAGAGTACCACACCCTACCCTTAGCTGAACATATACCATGAGCATGAAATAAAGTTTTGTTGTGTAAAACACTGAGATTTTTAAAAAATATTTTATTTATTTATAAATAAATAAATCTGAGAGACACAGAGAGGCAGAGACATAGGCAGAGGGAGAAGCAAGCTCCCTTCAGGGAGCCCGATGTGCAAATGGATCCCAGGACCCCAGGATCACGACCTGAGCCAAAGGCAGATGCTCAACCACTGAGCCACCTAGGTGCCCCAACACTGAGATTTTTTTTTTTTTTTTATGATAGTCGCACAGAGAGAGAGAGAGAGAGGCAGAGACACAGGCAGAGGGAGAAGCAGGCTCCATGCACCGGGAGCCTGACGTGGGATTCGATCCTGGGTCTCCAGGACTGCACCCTGGGCCAAAGGCAGGCGCTAAACTGCTGCGCCACCCAGGGATCCCCAACACTGAGATTTTGAAGGATAATTTCCTACCACAGTATAACCTCCCCAAATGTGACTATTATGAAGTTGTTTTTTGGTTGTTTTGGGTTTTTTTCTCATCTGCATTTTCTGACTTTTGGGTTTTTATATAATTTATAGACAATAAAAACCCTATAAAATTATTTTGATGAAAAAATAATTTAAAATATGGGGCATCTGGCTGACTCAGGTAAAGCATGCAAGTCTTGATTACAGGGTCGTGAGTTCAAGTCCCACACTGGGTATAGGGATTACTCAAAAATAAAATAAAAATAAAAAATCTGCCAGAGGGGTATGCCCTGTCTTTATTAGCCAATATGTGAATGTTGATTACCCACACTGAAGAACTGTTAATAGGTCCAGATACTTGGAGCCACTACATTTTAAAAAAATTTTTAAAGTTTATTTATTTTTTAGTCATCTCTATATCCAATGTGGGACTCAAACTCCAAGATCAAGAGTTGCATGCTCTTCCAACTGAGCCAGCCAGGTGCCCCCCAGAGTCAATACATTTTAAATTAGGGTTAGTTATACTCTGTTATCAAACTCTCCTCTTCAATCCTTCTCTAATACTGAATATTTTTACCAAGAGATTTGGTCTCCATGGGATAAAATTGGAAAACTCTTCTGCTTCCCCTTCACATCTGCCTTCTGCATAGTGCTCTCCATGCCCTGCATGAAACCTCTTGCAGATCCCTTCCCTTGTTAAGTATTTTTCAGTCACAAGAGTAGTCTTACTGCAGTAGTAAAAATATGTTGTCCAAGATAACAAGTACAGCTCTAAAATTCATTCAAGCTAAAGGTTCTCCCCTTCTCTAGCTCTTGCCTTAGACAGATGTGAAACTTACTGTGATGAAGGAAGGTATGCCAGGCTTCTCCACATCCCTGCCTTTACTCTCAGTGTATATTTTTCCTCTCTCCCTGACTAGCTGCTGTTTCTGAACTGCCCTCCCCCAGCATTTGGTGCAGGAGAAGGGATTAGGGGGAAACTGCAGTCTTTCCTGGGTTGTGCAGGATACTGTCATCTTGGAAAGCTGGTTCCCTGTGGGCATGGAGTATTCACAAATGTTGGCTCTTTCTCTCTTATGTCACCTTTGTGGACTTTTTTAATGACTTTCCTGCTGAGAGCTAGGTAATACCTCTTCTCTGGTTGACTGCCTATTACTTCCTCCCCACCTCCAGCCCCTGGCTTTACAGAGATTCATCCCACATAAAACTCACTCTCCCTGGCACCTGGGTGGTTCAGTCTGCCTTCAGCTCCAGTCAGGATCCCAGTGTCCTGGGATGGAGCCCGGCTTTGGGCTCCCTGCTTAGTGGGGAGCCTGCTTCTCTCTCTCCTTCTGCTGCTCCACCTGCTTGTGCTCTCTCTCCTTGTAAAATAAATAAAATCTTTAAAAATAAATAAATAAATAAATAAATAAATAAATAAATAAATAAATAAATAAACTCACTCACTCTCCTGGCGTCCCTTTCTGTCACACATCATAGAAAGGATTGATTGATGGATCAATTTTAAGTTTTATTTAAATTTCAGTTTATTAACATACAGTGTAATATTAGTTTCAGGGGTACAATTCAGTGATGACCCTTTACAAACAACACCTGGTGCTCATCACATGCCCTCCTTAATCCCCAACACCTTATTTCACGCATCACACCACCCACCTCCCCTCTGGTTAACCATCAGTTTGTTTTCTATAGTTAAGAGACTGTTTCTTGGTTTGCCTCTTTTTTTCCCCTATTCTTGTCTGTTTCATTTTTTAAATTCCACATGTGAGTGAAATCATGTGGTATTTGTCTTTCTTTGACCAAGTTATTTTGCTTAGAGTAATATTCTCTAACTCCATCCACATTGTTGCAAATGGCTAGATTTCATTCTTTTTATGGCTGAATGTTAGTCCATATATCTATATACCACATCTTCTTTATCCATTCATTGGTCGATGGACATTTGGGCTGTTTCCATAATTTGGCTGTTGTAAATAATGCTGCTATAAACATTGAGGTGATATATCCCTTTGAATTAGTATTTTTGCATTAATTGAGTAAATATCTAGTAGTGCAATTGCTGGATCATAGGGTAGTTCTATTTTTAACTTTTTGAGGAAACTTCATACTGTTTTCCACAGTGGCTGTATCAGTTTGCGTTCCTACTAACAGTGCAGGAGGGTTCCCCTTCCTCCACATCCTCGCCAACACCTGTTGTTTCTTGTGTTGTTGATTTTAGCCATTCTGACAGGTGTGAGGTGATATTTCATTATAGCTTTGATTTGTAGTTCCCTGATGATGGATGGGTGATGTTGAGCACCGTTTCATGTCTCTGTTGGCCTTCTGTGTGTCTTCTTTGGAAAAATGTCTACTCATGTCTTCTGCCCATTTTTTATTAGATTCAGAAGGATCCTTTTATTTATTTATTTTTAAAGATTTTATTTATTTATTCATGAGAGACACAGAGTTAGAGAGGCAGAGACACAGGCAGAGGGAGAAGCAGGCTCCGTACAGGGAGCCTGATGTGGGATTCGATCCCGGGACCCCAGGATCACACCCTGAGTCAAAGGCAGATGCTCAACCTCTGAGCCACCTAGGCGCCCCAGAAGGATCCTTTTAAAATGATTCCAGGTTGGCTTCCTTCTAGGTACACTTAACCCACAGGACAATTTATGCATCTTTTCCCTGCTGACAAGGGCAATGCAGTTCATTCTCCATGCCACACACCTTACTTGCCATTCCAGGGAAGCCAGTCAGCCCACATCTTGCTTTTGGACTTCATCAGGTGGGAGTTAGGATATCAATCCCAAACTTGATATCAACTTCCGAACACCACCCCAGGAGATACAGGCCAAACATTCTGAGTGGTGCTAGTGGAGGCCTCTAACAACTCACCTGGCTTTAGGCAAAGGGAACAACCACTCTCCCTCCCCAGAGTGGCAGAAGAAGAAATTCAGAACCCACAGATAACTCTCCAACACAATCCTTATTCTCTTATACAAACTGTAGAACATTAGTAAAGCTGGCAGACTTGGTCACAATCTCTTCCAATTTCCCTTTGAAGTGGATGGTGAGGGGAGGGGTACCTGACATCCACTTTGATCAGCAAAAGACAAGAGCCAATGAATAATTTTTCCCCATTTCTTCTATTACTTCACCTCTCCCAAGATGATCTTATGAAACAGTTTGTTAATTGAGAACAGAGGCCCCAGATCCAGCAATCACTTTCATTTAGTGTTGCTTTCTACTTTTGAGGCCTTTGCTAAAAGTCCTAAGACAACAGGAAGAATCTAATTAACAACCTGGAAGATCTAATATCCTGTTAAACTATTGTCTGTCATTAATTTAAGAAACTCTTACTAGACTTCTTTTTTTAAAAAGTAGGCTCCAGGGACGCCTGGGTGGCTCAGTGGTTAGACGTCTGCCTTCGGCACAGGGCACCGGACCCGGGATTGGGTCCCACATTGGGCTCTCTGCATGGAGCCTGCTTCTCCTTCTGCCTATGTCTCTGCCTTTCTCTGTGTGTCTCTCATGAATAAATAAATAAAATCTTTAAAAAATAAAAAAATAAAAAGTAGGCTCCATGCCCAGCATGGAGCCCAAAGTGGGGCTTTAACTCATGACTCTGAGATCAAGACTTGAGCCAGAGGGGATCCCTGGGTGGCTCAGCGGTTTGGCACCTGCCTTTGGCCCAGGGCGCGATCCTGGAGTCCTGGGATCGAGTCCCACATCGGGCTCCCGGTGCATGGAGCCTGCTTCTCCCTCCTCCTGTGTCTCTGCCTCTCTCTCTCTCTATGTCTATCATAAGTAAATAAATGAATATTAAAAAAAAAAAAGACCTGAGCCAGACCAAGAGTTGGATACTTAACTAACTGAGCCACCCAGGTGCCTGCTCTTACTAGACTTCTGATGAAAATGGTGAGATGGGTTTACACATACACACACACACTCACTATAGCAGACCTATAGCAATGACAGATAAAATTTGAAAATGGAAGGGGCTCCTGGTTAGCTCAATTGGTTAAGCATCAGACTCTTGGTTTCCACTCCAGTCGTGATCCCAAGGTCATGAGATTGAGCCCTGCATGGGGCTGTGCACTCAATGTGGAGTCTGTTTAAGATTCTTTCTTTCTAAAAAAAAAAAAAAGATTCTTTCTTTCTCTCCCACTCCCTCAGCCCCTCCCACCTCTCAAATAAATAAATAAATAATAAATTAAAAATAAATAAAACTTTGAAAAGGGAAAAGAGACCTAGGCTTTAAAACAAGATAAAGCTCCCCTGTGAATATTTGCAAATCCCACAGATCCCCTAGGCTTTTAAATAAGTCTAGAAGTAAGGGTAGCAGTCAGAGATTTCACTCCTGTGTATGGAGATATAAGTGCTTCCCAGGGTGGGGAGGACCTGGGATAGATTTTTAGCTTGAAGCCAAGGACACTCTGACCCTTACATGCAGGCTGAACACAACTATTGCCAACCTTCTACTTGTGTTTATAACTTTATTGGAAGTTATGTGCCAAGTGAGTAGGAGGACAAAAATGTTGACAGTCTAGTTGAGAACTGAGCCTAGGCACTTGCTTCTCAGTGAATGGAATGGCAGTACTTTGGTAACACTAATTCCTATATACTATCAATAACCAATTAGAAAATATGATTTTATGTTAAACATGGTGGATTCAATCCATGCATCATCACTATTAAGTCCCTAAACTCCTCTAAAATGAAAATAAAGGGTTTCATTTGTCCGATTTTTAAGGTGTATCCTCATACACGCAACTTCCAAATGTGAAGGAGATAATGCCCAGTGGGGTAGAACTTTGATCAGCAAAAGCCAAGAGCCAATGAATAATTTTCCCCCATTTCTTCTATTACCTCACCTCTCCCAAGATGATCTTACGAAACAGTTTGTTAAATGAGAACAGAGGCCCCAGATCCAGCAATCACTTTCATTTAGTGGCCACCAGGTTGATGAAACCATCCTCCTGTTGGTTATCCTTACTTTCCTGTGTCACTCTCCTTGTCCCTCACACCTGCTCCCTAGACTCTCTGATAATACAATGTGGCTCTGGTTTGGGGGGAACTAGGCTAACACAACTGATAAGGAAAAGATTGATATAACTGAGTTCATTACTATTAACTCCTGCTTATCAAAAGATGCCACTAAGAGAATGGAGTCAGAAAAGGTATGTGCTACACATAAAAAAGGACTCATAGCCACAATATATAAACAACAGTTGTAATATAACAAAAAACCAGAAACTTCGATCAAAATATGGACAAAATACTTGAGTAGGTGATCAAAAGTGAAAATCTAGGGTGCTTAGGTGTCTCAGTTGGCTGAGTGTCTGCCTTCAGCTCTGGTCATGATCCCAGGGTCCTGGGATTGAGCCCCACATTGGGCTTCCTGTTCAATGGGAAGGCTGCTTCTCTTTCTCTCTCTTCCTGCCACTCCTCCTGCTTGTGCTTTCTCTGTCAAATGAATAAATAAAATTAACAAAACAAAGTGGAAATCCAAATGGCAAATAAACATGTAAAAACTCACAAATGATCATGAAAATGCAAAGTAAAACCATAATGAACTACTACTTTACACTTACTAACAGGGGTAAAATTCCAGATGTTGGTGAGGATGTGGAACAAGGGACATTCACATACACTGCAGATGGGACTGTAAAACAGTCCCACTTTGGAAAACAGTCTGGCATTATCTATTAAAGTTGAAAATGACTATACAATTCTATTCCTAAATACATATCCTAAGAAATGCAAGTACAAGTTTACTGGGAGATATATATAAGAATGCTCACAGAAGGGGCACCGGGGTGGCCCAGTCGGTTGAGCATCTGACTCTAGATTTCGGCTAAGGCATGATCTCAGGGTTGTGGGATCAGGTTCTGTGCTCGGTTCCCACCCAAATCTGCTTGGGATTCTCTCTCTCCCTCTCCCTCTACTTCTCCCCCCACTCACAATTTCTCTCTCTCTCTCTCAGATAAATAATCTTAAAAAATGCTCACAGATTTGTTATAATAGACAAATAGTCCACATATTCTTCAACAGTAAAATGGATACATTTTGGTATGTTTATAGAATGGTATACCATACAGAGTTGAAAATTAACAAACTGCTTAATTCAATAACATAAATAAATCTTAAGAACGTAACATTGAACCAAAGGAAATAGTTACAAAACTAGTACATACTGCATGATTCCATTTATAAAAAAATTTTAAATGGGCACAACGAAACTATAGTGAATAGGAGTGCATTCTTCGGTGATGCATTATAAGGAAAAGCAATCTGAAGGCCATAAAAATCAGCATGGTGGTCATTATAAGTATGGAAGGGTGGATGTTCTGATTCAGGAGATGGGGGGGAGCTTCTAGGATATTGGCATCGTTCCATGTCTTTACTTGGGTGATCATTTTTCCACAGATAACAGGTTTTCATAACTTAGTAAGCTGCACGTTTATGTTTCATGCATATTTGTGTATGGTTTGAAAATTTTTACAATATAAAAGAGTTAAAGAGAGAGAGAGAAGAAAAATTGTAGCCTATGAACTTGAAGTCCAGGTGTAATTACTAGTGTGCTAGCAAGCAATTTATATTCCTAAGATGTGATAGCCAGCCTCCAAAATGGCCCTTATGATCTCTGTCTCTTGGGATTCACACCTTAGTATAGTCCCTTCCTATATGGTAGTAGGGTTGGTCTGTGAGACCAGTAGAAAAGACTGCTTATAGGGACTGCTGGGTGGCTCAGTGAATTGAGTGTCTGCCTTTGGCTCCGGTTGTGGTCCCAGGGTCCTTGGATAGAGCCCCGTATCAGGCTCCCTGCTCAGTAGGGAGTCTGTTTCTCCCTCTCCCTCTGCCCCTCCTCCCTGCTTGTTTCCTTCTCTTTCTCTCTCTCTCTCTTTCTCGTGCTCTCTCTCAAATAAGTAAATAAAATCTTAAAAAAAAAAAAGAAAAAAGAAAAAAGAAAAGACTGCTTATGAAATAATTTAAAAACCAAACTAACAAGGGCACCTGGCTGGCTCAGTCGGTAGAGCATGCAACTTTTGATCTTGAGGTTGTGAGTTCCAGACCCATGCTGGGTGTAGAGATATATAAATTTGATACGCAAATCATCTTTTAGAGAATTAAGCAAACACTTATCTATTAGCGTCTACAACTTCATGTGTGTTTTACATAAATCTCTAGAATTACTCCAGGTATGTGTATTGTATTTTGGGATATATTGGTGTACATGCTAGTGGTTTCATGTTAAAAGGTTGGGGAAATGCTTGGTAATAAACATTAGTGTTAGCTGTTAATATTGTTGTTGGTGTTAGTTTTTTAAAGATATTTTATATCTTTTTAAAATATATAAGGATATTTTTAAAGATTTTTACTTATTTATTTGAGAGAGAGAGACATGCACGGGGCGGGGGAGGGTCAGAGGGCAAAGGACAGAAAGAATATCAAACAGACTCCCCACTGAGTGTGGAGCCTGACAGGGCTCAATTCTAGGACCCCAAGATCATGACCAAAATCAAGTGAGATGCTTAACCGACTGAGCCACCGAGGTGCCCCAAGACTTTTTTTTTTTTAAGATTTTATTTATTTTACATGAGAGACATAGAGAGAAGCAGAGATACAGGTAGAGGGAGAAGCAGGCTCCCCTCAGGGGGCCCAATGCGGACTTGATCCCAGGGCCCCAGGATCACGACCTGAGCCAAAGGCAAAAGCTCAACCACTGAGCCACCCAGGTGCCCCCAGATTAATAATCTATCTACATACAAATTTTAGATTGTAAAAGATAAAACAATTAAGTTTCTAGAAGCTAACGTAAGAGAAAATCTTGATGACTTTCAATAAGCAAAGAAAGATTTCTTAAATAGGACACAAAAAACACTAACTATAAATGAAACAACTGGCACATAACACTGTATTAAAATTAAAAACTTTAGAGGTACCTGGATGGCTCAGTTGGTTAAGTGGTTGACACTTGATTTTGGCTCAGGTCATGATCTCGGGGCCTTGGAATTGAGACCCAGATTGGGTTCCCTGTACAGCAGAGAGTCTGCTTCAGGATTCTCTCTCCCTCTGCTCCTCCCCTCCTAAAATAAATACATATATCTTTAAATTAGAAACTTTGGTTTATCAAAAAACACCATTAAAAGAATGAAAACATAAGTCATAGAATGAGGTACGACACTTGCAAAAACATTTAACCAACAAAGTGCTCATACTAGAGTATACAAATAACTTGTACATTGATAAGAAAAATATAGGCAATCCAATTAATAATAGGCAAAGACTTGAACAATCATTTAACCAAAGCAGCTATCCAGTGGTTATTAAGTATGTGAAAAGGTGTGGGGTGCATGGGTGGCTTAGTCAGTTAAGTGCTTGACTCTTGATTTTGGTTCAGGTCATGATCTCAGGGTTGTGAAGATCAAGGTTCATATCTGGCTCCATGCTGGGCATGGAGCCTTCTTAAGACTCTCTCTCTCTCCTCCTCTCCTTCTGCCCCTCCCCACCCTCTCTCTAAGAAAAAAAAAGTATGCAAAAGGGTGCTAAACTTTGTTATCATAGAAATAGAAAAAGATACACTGTACTAAACACTTAACTGGAATAATTAAAAAAGCAGGGAGCCTAGGTTGAGCTTCTGACTCTATTTTGGCTCGAGTCATGATCTTAGGGTTGTGAAATAGAGCCCAGAGTTGGGCTCCATACTGGGCATGAAGCCTGCGTGCAGTTCTTGCTCTGTCTCTCTCCCTCTGCTTCTCCTCCCTGCCCTCCCCTCCTCTCCTACCCCCTATCCCCTGCTCACATGCACACACACACTCCTTCTCTGAAGGAGAGAGGGAAAAAAAGAATAATTTAAAGATTAATAATACCAAGTGTAAACAAGGGCATAGAGTCATGAGAACTCTCATACAGGGCTGATGGGCATGTAAATTGGTACAACCACTTTGGAAAATTGTTTGGCAGTATTTACTAATGTTGAACATATGCTACGACCCAGGATTTCTAAGATATATACCCATCAGATATATGCACATATATTCATCAAAAAGACATGTACAGAAAAAAATTCTGGAAATGGATGGTGGTGATAGTTGTACAAAAATGTGAATAAGCTTAATGCCTCTGAATTGTACACTTAAAAATGATTAAAAGGTTAAGTATTCTGTGTTTTCCCCCAATAAAAATGACATACAAAAACATTCTTATGGCATTACTTATAGTAGTCAAAATTTTACTTTATTTTTATTTTATTTTATTTATGATAGGCACACAGTGAGAGAGAGAGAGAGGCAGAGACACAGGCAGAGGGAGAAGCAGGCTCCATGCACCAGGAGCCCGACGTGGGATTCGATCCCGGGTCTCCAGGATTGCGCCCTGGGCCAAAGGCAGGCGCTAAACCGCTGCGCCACCCAGGGATCCCAAAATTTTACTTTATAATGAACACATGATAGTATATTCATATTCATACCATGGAATACCATATAGCAATGCAAAAAATAGACTACAGCTGTATGCAATAACTATACAGCTGTATGCATAACTTTTTGAATTTCACAGATAGAAGAAGCCAGACACACAAAATCCACAAACTGTATGATTTTATTTATGCTGGGTTCTTTGAAGCAGGCAAAATTAATTATGATGTTTGAAATTCAATGGTTA
Source organism: Canis lupus baileyi (assembly GCF_048164855.1). NCBI lineage: Eukaryota > Metazoa > Chordata > Mammalia > Carnivora > Canidae > Canis > Canis lupus. The sequence continues at coordinate 60,711,873 of NC_132844.1, read as the reverse complement.
CATGAGGGGGGCTTCTGGAATCCTGGGAATGTTCTATTTCTTGACTAAGATGTGTTCACTTTGTGACAATTCATCAAGCTATACTCTTAAGATTTTTTGTTCTGTATGTTAGATTTCAATTTTAAGTTTTTTTTTTTTTTTAATTTTTTTTTAAATTTTTTATTTATTTATGATAGTTACAGAGAGAGAGAGAGGCAGAGACACAGGCAGAGGGAGAAGCAGGCTCCATGCACCGGGAGCCCGATGTGGGATTCGATCCCATGTCTCCAGGATCGCGCCCTGGGCCAAAGGCAGGCGCCAAACCGCTGCGCCACCCAGGGATCCCCAATTTTAAAAGTTTTTAAAAAGGAGGAGGAAGAGGAGATGAAGACCCTACTTTCATAAACTTAAAATTACAACTGTGGTAAATACAATGAACAAAAGGCACAGGATGGTTTGAGAACATATAGTAAGGAGATCTAACCTGGGAATAGAGGCTAAGGAGGGCTTCCAAAACAAGTGATGTTGGAGTTGAGTTCTGAAGGTGAGTAGGAGGCAGAAGTACAGAGTAAAGCCTTCTAGGCAGAAGGAACCCTTTATCTAGTGTTTCCCAATTTTTACGTTTTTCATTGTCTTTGACTCTGTCCACTCCAGCCACCTATCTACCTAGTCTCCACCTATTCTTACTCAGGACTGAAAGGAATAATTTCTTGACATACTTGTAATCCATTCCTGACCTAAGGTTGGGAAACAATTTTGCAAGTTATACAAATTATAGAGGTTTTTTGTTCTTGAATTATTTGAGAGTAAATTGCTATTTGTTGCCTCACTGCTCCTGGGTACTTCAGTAGGTTTTTCCTAAAATCAGGACATAACTCCAGTAAATACAAATAACATTGATATATAACTACCACTTAATTCTCAGATTCTCTTCAAGACTCTCCAGTTGTCCTAAAAAAATTCAGATCATAATCATATACTGCATTTCATTTTTTTTATCTTTTTAGTCCCATTCATTAGGAACAGTTCATTCTTTGCTTGACATTCATGACTTGGTATTTTAAAGGACTATAAGCCAGTTATTTCATGTGCCTCAATTTGGCTCTGTTGGGATTTCCTAATGGTTGGATTCAGGTTACACATCTTTGGTAGGAATAATATAGAAGGGATGATATGTTCCTCTCATTGAATCCTATCAGGTGGTGCAAGACTTCAAACATTCTTTCCCAGTGCTGAAAAGGTGTACTTTCATCACTTGATGAAGGTGATATCTGCCAGGCTTATCTACTGTGAAGTGTCTTTTTTCTTTAGGAATTTGTAAGTATTTTGTGGAGAAGTATCTGAAACTGTAAATGTCCTGTTCATCATATAATCCACTCATTCTTTTATCCAACTATAGACTAGTGGTTTCTGATTATATTCAATGAACAGTAATCTGTTCCTATCATTGTTTATTTTGATCCTCAAATTGTCCCCAGTTTTGCCAGTGAGAGCCCATTCTGTGTTTTTTTTTTTTAATTTTTATTTGTTTATGATAGTCACACACAGAGAGAGAGGCAGAGACACGGGCAGAGGGAGAAGCAGGCTCCGTGCACTGGGAGCCCGACGTGGGATTCGATCCCGGGTCTCCAGGATCGTGCCCTGGGCCAAAGGCAGGCGCCAAACCGCTGCGCCACCCAGGGATCCCCATTCTGTGTTCTTTTGACACATTTCCATTATTCTTTGAGTACTTCCTTCTTTTTGGGCATGACAAAATATTCAGCTTATCTTGTACTTTCCTTCTTTCCAGTGGTGGAGTCAGACATTCCTGTAAGAAGTCTTGGCTCCTTTCAGTGAGAAGTAATACTTAGAATCCAAGATCTGTGTAGTAGGTGTGTTCATTGTTATTGGGGTATCACCATATCCTGGCCTTCTCAGTGCACAGAACTAGAAAATGTATGTATGTATATACACACATATATACATATCTATATTTACATATCTATCTATATCTATATCTATCTATCTATTTATCTATCTATCTATCTATCTATCTATCTATCTATCTATCATCTCCTTCTTGAATAACATGAGTTCACAAAGGTATCACTAATTATGGTATAACTCCACAGGGCTCAATCTAGTTTCTTCCCTTTCCATATTCATTACTTTCTTATGTGACACTGACAAACTTGGATCCTCAACAACTTTACTTATCGATCAGTCTCTCTGTATGTAACTGGTCTCCCTCTGCCATCACCATTCCTTCCCCTGTGCAGATACCCTTCTCATTTCACTTGGACTCTGACACCCTGTTCCAGGCTGATGCACAATATCCCCCAATGTGAACACTCTCCTATGACATCCCACACAGGGCCACCACATCAAATAGAAGCTCTCCTTTCCCTCAGGGGCTCTAATGCCAATCCCAGGCTACCCTTGCCTGGACAACCTCCTTACCTTGCTGCACATGACAAGCCCAATGATTCCTTTTTTTTTTTTTTTTTAAGATTTATTTATTTTATTTGAGAGAGAGAAAGAGAGAGAGAACATGAGTAGGGAGAGGGGGAGAGGGAGAAAATCTTCAAGCAGACTCCCTGCCGAGCAGGGAGCCTGATATGGGGCCCGGTCCCAGGACCCTGAAATCACAACCTGAGCCAAAACCAAGAGTTGGATGCTTAACCAACTAAGCCACCAGGTGCCCCAACCCAATGATTCTTTGTCCAAGTAAGTGTGGAAGATGTTGCTAGTTCCTACCTAATATTCACATCTTCTTTATGGGTTGAATTGTGTGCCCCAGAAAAAGATGTTAGAGTCCTCACCCCAAGTACCTCAGAATGTAATCTTACTCAGAGATAGGAAGGCCCTAAATTCCACTAGATTGTTCACTTTGAAATGGTTATTTTAAAAAATAATAATAAAATAAAAAATAAAATTAAATGGTTATTTTTTTATTATGTGAATGTTACCTCAATTTAAAAAGAAAAAAGACAATAAAGGAACTAAGAAGGCAAATATTCAAGAACAAAGGAAATAAGAGGAATAATGAGAACAACAGGAGATGTTAACAAAATTTAGGAAGATAGAAAGTAAATGGTGATGGGTAACTGACTCAGCAAAACAGAAAACAGGCATGCAAAGAGGTGTCCCAAAAGAGACCAGATGATTCATAAACAGAAATCTGATTATCTTAGAGACCCCAGGTACCTCCAACACTGGGATTGGAGGTGGTACTGAAATAGTAGAATTGGGTTTTAAGTTGGTATGAGGAGTAGTTGGATCCCTTGGCCTCTTCCCCCCCATGTAGCCAGATGATTGCCCCCTTCCTTCCCCAACAGATGGGAGGTTATTTCTAGAGCAGTCTCCATAGCAGAGCATGGTGATGAGATTTCATACTGAAAAACAGGACAACAGTCTGGCAAGACCTTCCAATCCTTTTTTTAACCTGTTTCCAGAATGCAGGCAGGCAAGCCTATATTCCTAGCCAGGAGACTGAAGGACTCTCCCTTAAAGAAACTGAATCACCCCCAGAAAAAAGGTGTATACACACCAACATTTGAGGAACTCTGCAATGAAGCCCACTTACCCACAAGCCCAAGCCATGCACCTAGAGCTACTCAGCTTCTTAGTGTCTCTCTCTTAAATACAAGTTACAGCCAAGGATTACCAGCTGAGAACCACCTGTAACCTGAACATCAGAAATTTTTAACAATTTCTGAGGGGAGTATCTAGCTGGTTCAGTTGGAAGAATGTGTGACACTTGATCTTGGTGTCATGAGTTTAGGCCGCATGTTGAGTGTCGAGATTACTTCAATAAATAAATATTTAAAAAGAAAAAAAGAAAGGAAAAAGAAACTCTGAGGGACAAAGAACAGAGAGCCAAAGGAAAATTAAAACTAAATGAGATAATATCCTCAAAAAGACATGAGATGGTATTGTGACCATGAGACAAGAGAAATGACTATAAAACAAAATCAGAAAAGGGTATTTGGAAATTAAAACTATAATGACCAATGGAGTGCCTGGGTGGCTCAGTCAGTTGAGCACCTGACTCTTGGTTTTGGCTCAGGTCATAGTCTCAGGATCATGAGTGAGACTGAGCCCCACATCCAGCTCCATCTTCAGTGGAGAGTCTGCTTGAAGATTCTTTCCCTCTGTCTTTCCCCCCTACTTGTGCAAGCTCTCTTTCTCTGTCCCTCTAAAAATTAAATAAAATAAATATTTCCCAAAAAACTGTAAGGGGAAAAATAACAATTTACATTAAAGAGTGGAGTTTAAGGACAAGGAAACCCTCCAGAATGTGGAACAAATGCGAAAGAGATGGACATTGGGGAAAAATAAAACTTTAAAAGATTAGATGATCAGTTCAGGAAATCTTACGTCTGACTAATAAAAACTCTAGAGAGATCAGAGATAAGAGAGGGGAAGAAATTATCAAAGAAATAAAATAATACATAAAAATTCCCAGAACCAAAGGATGAGTCTCCAAATTGGAAGTCTCTCTGAGTGCCCAATACATACAATGAATGAAAAAGACCCATTGTAAGATGGCTGGAAGTTTCAGAACACTGACAATAAAAAGAATATCCTACAATCTTCCAGAGACAAAAGGAGGCCATGTACAGAGGATTTGGGATAGAGTGGTATTGGCTTCTCAGTAGGTACAATGCAGTAAAAATACTGAGTGAAAAATGATTTTCAACTTAGACTTGATACCCAGCTAAACTATCTGTGGTAGCTTTGCAAAGATGGCCCTCAATGAACTACACTTCTTAATAATTATAGCCTTGTGTGGTCCCTTCCAACTCTGAATGCAGGTTAGTCTATGATTCATGTTAACCAATAGAGTTCGGTGGAGATGACACTGGGCCAGTTCTGTTCCTGGCCTTTAAAAAACTGGTGGGGTGCCTGGGTGGCTCACTCAGTTAAGCATCTGCCTTTGGCTCAGGTTATGATCCTGAGATCCTGGGACTGAGCCCCACATTGGGCTCCCTGTTCAGCGGGGAGCCTGCTTCTCCTTCTTCCTCTACCTGCCACTCCCCCTGCTTGTGCTCTCTCTGTGTGTCAAATAAATGAGTAAAATCTTAAAAAAAAGAACTGGTAGTTTCCATTTCCTCCTTTTTGGAAAGCTTTTGCATTGAGGAGCCTAAGGTGCTATGTAGGAAGTCCAGCACTCTGCTGGAGAGGCCACAGGGCATGGTCTCTGAGCCTACAGAGAGAACAAGAGACAGAGAAAAGAGACAGATTCTAAGGAATTGGCTCATATAGTTCTGGAGATTCAGAAGTCCCAAGATCTGTAGTCAGCAAGCTGGAGATCTAGGACCACCAACAGTATGATTCTAGTTTAAAAGCCAGCAGGCCAATGTTTCAGCTGAGTCTGAAGGCAGAAAAAAACTGATGTCCTAGCCCAAACAATCAGGCAGTAGTTTCCTCTTACTTGCAGGAGGGTCAGCCTTTTTTGTTCTATTCAGGCCTTCAACTGATTAGATAAGCCCCGCTCACATTAGGGAGTGCAGTCTGTTTTACTCTGTCTACTGATTCAAATGTGATCTCATCCAAAAATACTCTGACAGACATGGCGATAATAATTTTTGACCAAATATCTGGGCACCACAGGGCCCAATCAACTTGATACATAAAATTAGTCATCACAAAGACTTTGTCATTAGTCAAAATTTACCTGTCAGATGCTCTCTTCCCTTAGAATGAGTTATTCCCAAGGGCAGTCCATAGCCTAGTTTATCAGGCCCTTGCCACTGGTTCATCAGACACATGGCTAGAATGAATCCAACCTAGACATAGGTTGGATCTCTGTTAGATTTTTAGTTGTGTGAGCTAAGTTCTGAGGAATTATTAATTATACCTCAACTTTCTTGTTCTCAAAGAACTTATGGTGAAGTTGGGACCAAGAAAATGTAGCTTGAGAAATGAAATTATAATATTCTTCACACAGTGTGCCATAATTTGTTGAGGTCTTCACAGTGATTCATCCTTCTCTGAAAACTGCCTCCCCCCAAAGAGATATGTTATTTCCAACCATATTTGTGTGCTATGGTCAGAGCTGATTGAAACATAGATAGATACCCAATTCTAGTTGAGCCAATCACTTAGTCTCTCCTAGGAGTTTTATCAGTGAGAGACACCAATGAAAAACTATTATAAGCTGAGTCACATCAGTGACAATTGTCTAAATAACTCCAGCTGCTTATATTCCAGAAGTTACTTCAGCTCTTTTTCTTTTCAAGATCTAGTTATTGGGCACCTGGGTGGCCTAGTTGGTTAGGTGTCTGCCTTTGGCTAGGGTTGTGATCCCAGGGTCCTGGGATCAAGTCTCAAATCAGGGTCCCTGCTCAGTGGGGAGCCTGCTTCTCCCTCTCCCTCTGCCTGCTGCTCCCCCTGCTTGTGCTCCGTTTCTCTGTCAATAAGTAAACTCTAAAAAAATAAAAATAAAAAAGATCTAGTTATTAAAAATTTAGTTGGTAGGGGTGTCTGGCAGGCTAGGTTGGTAAAGCATGAGACTCTTGATCTGAGAGTCATGAGTTCAAGCCTCACATTGGGCTTGGAGCCTATTTAAAATAAAAATAATAATAATTTAGGGCACCTGAGTGGCTCAGTTGATTAAGCATCTATCTTTGGCTCAGGTCGTGATCCCAGGTCCTAGGATTGAGTCCTACATTGGGCTCCTTCTCCACAGGGAGCCTGCTTCTCCCTCTACCTTTCTTTCTCTCTGTCTCTCATGAATAAATAAATAAAACATTTAAAAATAATAATAATTTTTAAAATTTAGTTGGATTTCATGAGATAACTCTGGAATTAATCCTGGATAACTCTTTCCCAACACCACTAAGCAATTTTCCAATTCTCAGTGAACACCAACTGGATATCCTACAAACTTAACTCCATTCTGACATGTCCACCTAGGGTCAGATCCCATGGGCTAAGTGCTCTGTCCCACAAGACTGTCCCTAGTTCAGATGCCATTCACAAGTCCAGGTTGTCACCTGTGCTTCTGACTGGCTATAAATGAGGGGGTCCTATAACCTTCTCCTCAGATTCGATAATTTATTAGAATGGCTCACAAAGCTGGGGGGAACACTTCCTTACATTTACCAGCTTATTATAAAGGATATTATAAGTTGTACAGATGAACAGCCAGATGAAGGGGTACACAAGAGCAAGGTCTAGAGGGGTCCTGAGCACAAGAGGTTCTATCTTCATGGCACTGAGGTGTGCCACCCTTCTAGCATGCAGATGTACTTAACCAACACAGAAGCTAATCTCCTAATTAAAGAGTTTATAGAATTTAATCATCAGGCCTTCTCCTTTCCCTTCCCAGAGGTCAGTGGTGGGGCTGAAAGTTCCAACTTTCTAATCACTTGGTCTTTCTCATGACCAGCCCCACTTTAAGTCTATCTAGGGTCCTACCCTACGTCACCTTATGAATAACCAGACACTCGTATCAGGAAATTCCAGGAGTTTTAGGGACTTTGTGCTAGAAAAGGCCAAATATATTTCATACCACACACAATAACCTAATAACCTTCTGTATTAGTCAGGGTTCTCCAGAGGAACAGAACCAACAGGATGTGGATATATATAGAGGTTTATTTTAAGGAATTGGCTCATGCAGTTGTGATGGCTTGGCAAGTCCGAAGTCTGCAGGGTAGGCCAGCAGCTGGAGACTGAGGGAAGAGCTGCACTTCAAGTCTGAAGGCCGTCTGCTGGCAGAAGTCCTTCTTGTTTGGTGATGCCACTTTGTTCTACTAAGCCCTTCAGATGATTGCATGAGGCCACATTATGTAAGTAATCTGCTTTACTCAAAATCCACCAATTTAAGTGTTAATCTCATCCAAAAAACACCTGCACAAAGACATCCAGAATAATGTTTGTCTAAATATCTGGGCACCATGGCTGAGCCAGGCTGACACAGCAAATCAACCATTACACCATCTAATTGATTTCATTTTTAGTTTAAACAAGCTCAAATCCACGCTGTTACTTGTAAAAAGAAAAAAAATTAAGTATCCCTGAATTGTTTAAAATTCTAATAATAATAGATGCCAAGAACATTATTAGGTTTTTGTCTACAGTGATGAGAAAGACATGGTCCCTATCTTTGAAAAGCTCATAGGGTTTAGAGGGTATTTTTTTGTTTTTGTTTTTTTCTGTGGCTGTTCAAGATACTGTAGTTGGGGCACAGGGGTACAAGAACACCTGGCTCCTGGGGTTCCAAACACACCAGGTTTGGCCACTCAACTGCTGACAAAATCCAAAGGGAGAGAGAGACGAGTGGTGGTAAAACAAGAAAGGAATGTATTTTGGTGAAGCCACCAACAGGGAGACCATGGACTAGCATCTCAAAGACTGTCACCAAAGTGCTAACAATATTTCCAGGTTTATATAAGGAAAACGAGGGGGGAAAGTCAGTCGGTACATGCAGGTGGGCAGGAAAGAGCAGGTCGATCACTGTCAGAGTCAACTGCACAGGGTTTCCCTGGCTCAGGGCAGTCCTTATTGCTTGGGGGGTAGTTTCCATTCTCATCAGGGGTTGCTTTGCTTGCAGGGTCTTTTGCCTGACTTAAGAGAGATAAGCTGGAAAGAAGAACTTAATCAATTAGAAAGTACAGACTGATGTCACCATAGGGGTAGTTGCAGCCCTCTTTGAATACAATAAAAAAAAGATAAATCATGAGGCAGTGAATCATTAAGTCCAATTGTTACAATTGTTTGTAATTTGTTTGTAAGTTTTGCATATAGAGACCTTCTTAAGGACTGGGGTGGTCAAAGGTTATACTCCTTTATCCTGAGAAAAGATTATATTGCAACGTTCTTGGCGATTCTCAGAGTCCCCAGAGACAATCTCACTGGACTTTTAGAAGGGAACAGGCAAAGATGCATTTGGAAAGGCAGCTTGACATCAGCCTGGTGAGAACCTTGCATCTCAGAGTAAGGACTCTAGTGTATTCCCTGTGAGTAGTGGGGAAGCCTTTGGAGGTTTCTGCATGACAAAATAAGGTGATCTTATTCTTTCTGTGTTTTAGGAATAAGAAATTGATAGGTGTGAAGAGATAAGGGGAGGGATAAGACAGGCTGGGAGGCTGTGTCAATAAGGCTTTTTAGGTATAAGCAAGAAGTCTCAACTCTGGCTAACTCAAACAGAAAATAAAATGATTGAAACTAAATTGTGGGGGCACCTGGGTGGCTCAGTGGTTGAGCGTCTGCCTTTGGCTCAAGTCATGATCCCAGGTCTAGTCTAGTCCTACTTTGGGTTCCATGGGTTCCATGCAGGGAGCCTGCTTCTCCCTCTGCCTGTGTCTCTGCCTCTCTCTCCATGTCTCTCATGAATAAATAAATAAAATCTTAAAAAAAGGAAAGAAAGAAGAAAGAAAAGAAAAGAAAAGAAAAGAAAAGAAAAGAAAGAAAGAAAGAAAGAAAGAAAGAAAGAAAGAAAGAAAGAAAGAAAGAAAAAGAAAATTGTGCAGTTCACAGTATTGATGAGAAACAGGGACTTCTGGGTGGCCCAGTTGATTAAGCATCTGCCTTCAGCTCCAGATCAAGTCCCAGGGTCCTGGGATGATATGATCCTTAATCCTCGCATCAGGCTCACTGCTCATCAGGGAGCCTGCTTCTCCCTCTCCCTCTGCCTGCTGCTCCCCTTGCTTGTGCTCTCTGTCAAATAAATAAAATCTTTAAAAAGAAATGTAGAGAACAAGTCTCAGAAAATCCCTCCTGCTATTATCCACATACATTCTTCTCCTTTAGCCTTCCAAAAAGTAATTCTAACACACTGTAGATACATCTTTCTTTAAGATTTTATTTATTTCTTTGAGACATAGAAAGAGAGAAAGCACACACGCAGGTGGAGGGGCAGAGGGACAAGCAGACTCCCCACTGAGCAGCGAGCATGACACAGGTCTCAGTCCCAGGACCCCAAGATCATGACCTAAGACAAAGTCAGAAGCTTTAACTGACTGAGCCACCCAGGTGCCCCTAAATATCCCTTATACACATGAAATCACTTACTGCCTCCTCCCAAAAAGACAACCTCAGGTTTCAACACTCACTGCATCCAGCTGTAAGTCCAGTGTCTGTTGATGCCCACTTCTCTCCTAGTTCTGCCCAGGCTTATCCTGATATTTCTGTAGACTGTAGAGAGCAAAATGGAGTCTCATGTCAAGCAAGGGCCTGTGTCAAGCAATGACGCAAGCAGTTAAAGATACCCCAGCTAGGAGATACTGCCCAGACCAACATCACCTCACAACCCCAGAACTGATAATGTGCAGAACCAGAGGAGGGCTGCCCGGACCTGCAACTGATTCAATCCCTTTAAAAAGGGAAGGATTTTGGCAGCAAACTGTCAGACTCTTCAGACATGACCCTTCTATGTCTGACCACTTAAAAAAGGCAACTGCTGCCAAAGCCAAAGCCTCTGCCAGATTGATCCCCAAACATAACAGAGACCCTTCACTGCTTGAGCATTAGAAGCAGTTAAGTGCCAGGAGCTGACCTGGACCAGACTGAGGCCTATCTCAACTGTGCACTCACAGACTGACTTTGCATTTGGTTCATTCACTTTTTTTTTTAAGACTTTTTAAAATTTTATTAATTCATGAGAGACACAGAGAGAGAGAGGCAGAGACACAGGCAGAGAGAGAAGCAGGCTCCATGCAGGGAGCCCAATGTGGGACTCAATACTGTGACTCCAGGATCACACCCTGAGCCAAAGGCAGACGCCCAACCGCTGAGCCACCCAGGCATTCCAGTTCATTCACTTTCTATACTCTTCTGTTATCTTGTTTGTTGTATGGCTTGTCTTCTGTCCTGCTTTGTGTGCTGTGTAAGAAGCCAAGTTTAATCACATGGTGAATTTTCATTGAGTTTGAAATCCTGAACTAGCTTTATAGTTTTTTTTTTTAAGATTTTATTTATTTATTCATGAGAGACACACACAGAGAGAAAGAGAGAGAGAGAGAGAGAGAGAGAGAGAGAGAAGCAGAGACACAGGCAGAGGGAGAAGTAGGCTCCACGCAGGGATCCCAGGCTGTGATCCCAGGACCCCAGGATCATGCCCTGGGCCGAAGACAGGGGCTAAACCACTGAGCCACCCAGGGATCCCCTATAGTTCTGATTTAACTTTGCTTTATGATTGAATAAAGCTAACATTGTGGAAAGCCACAACTTATGTGTGCGCCTTCATACTGTGCTCATGACAAGACTAACTTGTAAAGTCATCAATCACCAATTATGGCATTTATGTTTTTCAAAAGGTGGGAAAAGGGGATCCCTGGGTGGCTCAGCAGTTTAGCGCCTGCCTTCAGCCCAGGGTGTGATCCTGGGGTCCTGGGATCGAGTCCCGTGTCAGGCTCCCTGCATGAAAGCCTGCTTCTCCCTCTGCCTGTGTCTCTACCTCTCTCGCTCACTCGCTCTGTGTCTCTCATGAATAAATAAATAAAATCTTAAAAAAAAAAAAAGGTGGGAAAAGAGGTTCACTTGGCTGGCTCAGTTGGAAGAGCATGCAACTCTTGATCTCAGGGTCATGAGTTCAAGCCCCAGGTTGGGTGTAAAGATTGCCTAAATAAATAATAAACTTTTTTAAAGGTGAGAAAGGAATTAAAAGAGAAGTTAGTTTAGATAGATGAATATACTTAGGAAAAATTAAGGAAGGAAATATGGGTGGAGACTATAGTTCTCATTTCCACAACTAATGGCAGAAGACTGTAGGAATTTATGACCTCTGCCCTCTCTAGTTGGTCCATGTTCTCTATGCCTTTGGGCAGAACTTCAGCTTTCCCCAGTGTGTCCCAAATTTCATTTCTGAAGGATCCAAGCCCTTGGTGGTCCTGCTTATACAAGAAATTGAAGGAGTCTTTCATAAATGTCTAGTACTGGACATGCTATATAAGGATGTACCCCTGGGGGCCCTCCAGGTCCCATCTATATGCTCCTTGAACCATCATGTATTTACAAACTTATTTATTCTTGCAAATTGGGATTAATGATTCCAATCAATGCTGTTAATTTTATTTTTCCCTGTTGACCCATTGCAGTGAGGAGCCCAAAGTGGCCAAGTGGCAATCTGACCCTCTCTATTGTGCCAACTGGTCAAACTTTTCCCTAGCAGAGTTCAGAGTTGATGATGTGGTAGGTAGAATAACAGTCCCCAAAGATGGCCATATCTTAATACCTAAAACTTGTGAATATGTTACGTTGCATGGCAAAAGTATTAAGGATCCAGCTGGCATTAAGATTGTTATTTAGTTGACCTTGAGATGGAGGGGAGTATCCTGGATTATCCAGTGGGCCCAATGTAATCACAAGTAATCACAGGTGGGCCCAATGTAATCACATTTTACCTTATAAATGACAGAGGGAGGCAGAAGACTCAATGTCAATGATGAAGCATGAAAAAGAATTGACCAAAAAAAAAAAAAAAAAAGAGTTGACCAACCATTGCCGGCTTTGAAAATGGAAGAGAGTCACTTCCATAATTTGGCTACTATAAATAATGCTGCTATAAACATAAGGGTGCACGTATCCCTTTGTTTTTTTTTTTTAAGATCTTATTTATTTATTCATGATAGTCACACAGAGAGAGACAGAGAGGCAGAGACACAGGCAGAAGGAGAAGCAGGCTCCATGCACCGGGAGCCCGATGTGGGATTCGATCCCGGGTCTCCAGGATCACACCCTGGGCCAAAGGCAGGCACCAAACCGCTGCGCCACCCAGGGATCCCAACGTATCCCTTTGAATTAGTGTTTTTGCACTTTGGGGGTAAATAGCCAGTAGTGAAATTGCTGGATCGTAGGGTAGTTCTATTTTTAACTTTTATTTATTTATTTGAGAGAGAGAGCATGAGCATGGAGAGGGGCAGAGGGAGTGGGAGAAGCAGACTCCCTGCTGAGCAAGGAGGCTGACACAGGCCTCCATCCCATAATCCTGAGATTATGATCTGAGCCAAAGGCAGACACTTAACCAACTGAGATACACAGGCACACCTATTTTTAACTTTTTTTTTAAAGATTTTATTTATTTATTCATGACACACACACACACACAAACACACACAACACACACACACAGAAGCAGAGACACAGGCAGAGGGAAAAGCAGGCTCCATGCAGGGAGCCTGATGTGGGACTTGATCCCTGGTCTCCAGGATCACTCCGTGGGCTGAAGGTGGTACTAAACCACTGAGCCACCTGGGCTGCCCTATTTTTAACTTTTTGAGGAACCTCCACACGTTTTCCACAGTGGCTATCAGTTTGCATTCCTACCAACAGTGTAAGAAGGTTCCTTTTTCTCTACATCCTTGTCAATACTTACTGTTTCTTGTGTTTTTAATTTTAGCCATTCTGAAAGGTTTGAGGTAATACCTCATTGTAGTTTTGCTTTGCATTTCCCTGATGATGAGTGATGTTGAGCATCTTTTCATGTTTCTATTGGCCATCTGTATGTCTTCTGAAATGTTTGTTCATGTCTTCTGCTCATTTTTAAATTGGATTATTTGTTTTTTGGGTGTTGTATATGTTCTTTATATATTTTGGATATTAACCTGTTATTGGACATGTCATTTGCAAATATCTTCCCCCATTCAGTAGGTTGCCTTTTAGTCTTGTTGTTTCCTTTGCTGTACAGAAGGTTTTATTTTGATATAGTCCCAATAGTTTATTTTTGTTTTTATTTCTCTTTTGCTATTTGTGGAGTTTTCTTGTTTTTTGTTTTTAAAGATTTTATTTATTTATTCATGAGAGACACAGAGAGAAGGGCAGAGAGACATAGGCAGAGGGAGAAGCAGGTTCCCTGTGGGAAGCCCGATGTGGGATTCGATCCCAGGACCTGAGCCAAAGGCAGATGCTCTACCACTGAACCACCCAGTGCCCCTCTATTGCCATTTGCAATGACATGGATGGAGCTAGAGAGTGTAATGCTAAGTGAAATAAGACAAAGAAGGATAGAGCAACCTGGGTGGCTCAGCGGTTTAGTGCCGCCTTCAGCCCAGGGCATGATTCTGGAGACCTGGGATCAAGTCCCACATCAGGCTCCCTGCATGGAGCCTGCTTCTCCCTCTGCCTGTGTCTCTGCTCCTCTCTCTCTCTGTCTCTCATGAATGAATGAATGAATAAATAAATAAATAAATAAATAAATAAATAAATAAAATCTTTAAAAAAAGACAAAGAAAGATAAATACCATATGATTTCACTCATGTGGAATTTAAAAAACAAAACAAGCAAAGAAAAGAGAGAGAGAGAGACCAAGAATCAGACTCCTAACTATAGAGAACAAACTGATGGTTACCAGGGGGGAGGTATGAGTGGAGGGATGAGAGAAATAGGTGATGGGGATTAAGGAGTGCACTTGCTGTGATAAGCACAGGGTGATGTATAGAAGTGTTGAATCATTATATTGTACACCTGAAACCAATATAACACTGCATGTTAACTATATTGGAATTAAAATAAAAACCTAATAAAGAGAAAAAAAAAAAGAAAATGGAAGGGAGCCATGAGCCAAGGAATGTGAGCAGTCTCTAGAAGTTGGAAAAGGCAAGGAGACAGGTTTGCCCCTAAAACCTCCAAAAGTCATACAGCCATAACGACATTTGATTTTAGTTCAGTGAGAACCATTTCAGACTTCTGACCTTCAGAACTGTAATACCATAAATGTGTTGGTTTGAGCCACTAAATTTGTGGTGATTTCTTACAGATACAAGTGTCACTGTAAGAGGCACCACTTGTGAATTCTGGGTATGAAAAAAGTAGCTCAAAAAAAAAAAAAAAAAGAAAGAAAGAAAAAGAAAAAAGAAAAAAGTAGCTCCATTACAGTTGATCCTGGTCCAGAGTGTGTGGCACATTCTATAGCATACCACTCTAATATTATGAGATGTTGTCTTCTTTTATTTAGGATTTTTAAATTTATTTATTCATTAGAGACACACAGAGAGAGGCAGAGACACAGGCAGAAGGAGAAGCAGGGAGCCCGATGTGGGACTTGATCCCAGGACTCTGGAATCACGCCCGGAGACAAAGGTAGACGCTCAACTGCTGAGCCACCCAGGCTGCCCTAGATGTTGTCTTCTGATTGGCCAAATAACTAAGACTTATTTTCAATAAGGTCTATATTATAAGGCCAGCTAAAATAGACAATAAGACAAAGGAGTACCATGGGGTTAAATTGTATATCCCAACTGCCCTACTTCCTTCACTGTGAATTCCCTTGGTCAAAAGCAGTGATATGTGGAATGTCATCTTGATACATACATAAGGCATTCCATAACTTCCCGGATGGTGGTGCTGGCAGAGTATGGTAGGCAGGGAAAATATATAGAAATCCAAAATAAGTTTCTTCTATAGTGAAGACATATTAGTTCTCCCTCCTTAAGGGAAGGGGTCCAAGTTGGAACTAGCTAGGTCTGTCTTAGTAAGAGAAAGTCCATATTGTTGAGCCCTTGCATAACCCCATCAATCACCCCATGACCACTTTGTTCATAAGCTCATAGAGAGCTCTAGGCTAACTAGAGTAAAGGCTGGACACCATTTACAGAACAGGTCATGTTGTCTACTTGTTTAGATTGTTTAGAACCAGGCCTCTTCTATACCTAGGACACCAATATTCTCACTATAATAGATTGGTTGGCTCAACACACATGGTCTGGAAAGCTAAAGCTGAGTCTTAGATCCTGTTGCAGTTAGGGTTCCAGATGTGATGAAGAATCTGTTGATTTTGCAATTACATGAGACTTGAATTTAAAACTGACTGACTGGGACACCTGGGTGGCTCAGTGGTTGAACATCTGCCTTCAGCTCAGGGTGTGATCCCAGGATCCCAGGGTGGAGTCCTGCATTGGGCTCCTCGCCTGCTTCTCCCTCTGCCTATGTCTCTGCCTCTGTCTGGGTGTCTCTCATGAATAAATAAATAAAATCTTAAAAACAAACCTGACTTAACCGAGTTAAGTACAGAGGAGGAGAGTGTGAATCTCTACTACTTTGCTGGGGTATGAGTATCTACTTTGCTGCTGTGGATCATGGCAGAAAAACCAGCTCTGTGGTTACTAGTTCATTAATTTGATAGTTTCCTGTGGTGGCAGCTATAGCTTACCCAACCATAGAAGAATTGGTGAGAGTCTAGGGGCAGGAAGTTGGTCTTACAAGCCCCATGTAAAATTTATTCCTCTAACCCTTTCAACTATTGTATAAGCCACCTAATCCCTAATAGCACACCCTTTTCCCCTTCAACTACAGTGATATCTGCAATCTGCAACTGAAGCCTGACAGAGTCTCACATTTGGGACCCTTCTGAGTGTCTCATCTATGTTCTTCCTCTCAGACTTCCTTTTAATATTACTTCTAATTCCCCATCTAGCCAAGCCATTAGCCTCTGTCCAAGAATCAGTGCAGATTTTTGCCTCTGGCTTTCTCTCCTTTTGGGAAAACTACATAGATGGATTTCTTGAAGTCCTGCCTACACCCAACATCCTCAATTTGGGGCCATAAGAGTGCAGCAGTCCATTTATTTCTAATGCCAACATATCAGGTAAAGTAGCTATAGACTAATAGAGATGTCTTTCCATCACAGTCAACTGCTAACAGGACACATCTAATCAGGTCACAGTAATGGAAGCAGTAACGCAGTAGAAGTAGGGGTACGGGTACTGTGAGCCACTTGGGTCGTCGGGATCTGCTCAAGCATCACCTTATGTAGATCATTTCTATTTGATGATACCCAGCTTCATATTTAGGAGGACTACAGGGCTCGTGATGAGCAGCTTGAGTTCCATGGCAATTCTGTGTCCACCGCCCAACAGCAAGCCAAGAGCTGATTTTCTGGGGTTTTTTGTTTGTTTGTTTGTTTGTTTTTAATTTTTATTTATTTATGATAGTCACACAGAGAGAGAAAGAGAGAGGCAGAGACACAGGCAGAGGGAGAAGCAGGCTCCATGCACCGGGAGCCTGACGTGGGATTTGATCCCGGGTCTCCAGGATCGCGCCCTGGGCCAAAGGCAGGCACTAAACCCCTGCGCTGATAAACCAAGAGCTGATTTTCAAAGAGAGAATATTTACTTGTCAAAGGTCACAGTCAAGGGCCTCTGTTATCATTCTCCTGTCAGAACTTGCCACAGGTTCCATATAGTGCCTCTGCCACAAACACTGCATATCAAAGGGATCAAAAGGACTAAGTTGCACTGTAGACTAGACCAGCTGCAGAGACTTCTCTTCCTCTGAGTCCCACTCAAATGTGGCTTCATTTCAGGTGACCAGGTAAGGAGATCAGAGTAGTACACCTAAGTATGGTAAACACTGTCTCTTAGGTCACCTGAGTATTGTCTCTCTGTTTTTTCATTTAGTGGTACATAGCACATATAAGGCAATTTGTCCTTCATTTTGGAGGGGACAGCTGTATGCAAAATCACAAAATGCCTCAATGAAGTGAAAGCCTTTCATACTTTGGTCTCCCAGGCCTTTGGTATACATGTGTTTCCTAAAGCATATAAGGCACGTGCCGTTTTATTTTATTTTACTCATTTATTAATTCTCCTGCCTGGGACGCCTGGGTGGCTTAGCGGTTGAGCGTCTGCTTTCGGCTCAGGGTATGATGCTGGGGTCCAGGATCGAGTCCCACATTGGGCTTCTTGCGGAGAGTCTGCTTCTCCC
This sequence comes from Canis lupus baileyi, assembly GCF_048164855.1. Lineage (NCBI taxonomy): Eukaryota > Metazoa > Chordata > Mammalia > Carnivora > Canidae > Canis > Canis lupus. The sequence goes on along the minus strand of NC_132844.1, from coordinate 60,694,265 downwards.
TCTGCTTATGTCTCTGCCTCTCTTGCTGTGTTGTTCATGAATAAATAAATAAAATCTTAAAAAAAAAAAAAGAAATCTCCTACCTACTTTTCCATCGAATTATCCTTATCTTTTTTTTTAAAGATTTTATTTATTTATTCATGAACGACACAGCAAGAGAGGCGGAGACATAAGCAGAGGGAGAAGTAGGCTCCCTACAGGGAGCCTGATGCGAGACTTGATCCCAGGACCCCAGGATCATGACCTGAGCCAAAGGCAGACGTTCCACCACTGAGATACCCAGGTGCCCTGCCTTTCTTTTTCTTATCAATTATTTTTAAAGATTTATTTTAGGGAGGGAGAGGGAAAGAGGGGCAGAGGAGGGGCAGAAGGAGATGATGAGGGAATCCTCAAACAGATTGCCTGTTGAGCTCAGAGCCCCAAGTAGGGCTTGATCCCAGGACCCTGAGATCATGACCTAAGCCAAAATGAAGAGCTGGCCATCCAACTGACTTAGCCACCCAGGCACCCCTTTTTCTTATTGTAGAGAGCAAAATGGAGTCTCTCATGTCAAGCAGGAGCTTATGTCAAGCAATGTTAAAGGTACCCCATCTAGGAGATACTGCCCAGACCAACAACATCACCTCACAACCCCAGAACTGATAATGTGCAGAACCAGAGGAGGGTTGCCCGGACCTGCAACTGATTCAATCCCTTTAAAAAGGGAAGGATTTTGGCAGCAAACTGTCAGACTCTTCAGACATGACCCTTCTATGTCTGACCACTTAAAAAAGGCAACTGCTGCCAAAGCCAAAGCCTCTGCCAGATTGATCCCCAAACATAACAGAGACCCTTCACTGCTTGAGCATTAGAAGCAGTTAAGTGCCAGGAGCTGACCTGGACCAGACTGAGGCACCCACAGACTGACTTTGCTTTTGGTTCATTCACTTCCTATACTCTTCTGTTATCTTTTTTTTTTTTTTTTTTTTTTTTAATTTATGATAGGCACACAGTGAGAGAGAGAGGCAGAGACATAGGCAGAGGGAGAAGCAGGCTCCATGCACCAGGAGCCCAACGTGGGATTCGATCCTGGGTCTCCAGGATCGCGCCCTGGGCCAAAGGCAGGCGCCAAACCGCTGCGCCACCCAGGGATCCCCCTTTTTTTTTTTTTTTTTCACTCTTCTGTTATCTTGTTTGTTGTATGGCTTGTCTTCTGTCCTGCTTTGTGTGCTGTGTAAGAAGCCAAGTTTAATCACATGGTGAATTTTCGTTGAGTTTGGAATCCTGAATCTGCTTTATAGTTCTTTTTTATTTCTTTTTTTAATTTTTATTTATTTATGATAGTCACACACACACACACACAGAGAGAGAGAGAGAGAGAGAGGCAGAGACACAGGCAGAGGGAGAAGCAGGCTCCATGCACCGGGAGCCCGACGTGGGATTCGATCCCGGGTCTCCAGGATCGCGCCCTGGGCCAAAGGCAGGCGCCAAACGGCTGCGCCACCCAGGGATCCCCTGCTTTATAGTTCTGACTTAACTTTGCTTTATGAGGAACACTTGGGTAGCTTAGTCGATTAAGCATCTGCTTTTGGCACTGGTCATGATCTCTGGGTCCTGGGATCTAGCTTTTCCCTCTCCCTGTGCTCCTCTGCCTTGCCTGTGCACTCTCTCTTTCATTCTCTGTTAAATAAACAAACAAACAAATAAAATATTTTTTAAAAAATTCTTTGAATCAGGGAAGAAGGGGGAAGTCTCTGTAAGGCAAAGAACTTGTGTTTTGAGGTGGGTGGGTAACCTGCATATCTTTTCACCTCCCTCCTTTGCCAAGTGTAGAAGTGTAGACATAGAAATGTGCCCTAGCTAGGCAAAGAGAGCATAAAACAGCCTCCGAAATTTCCTGAGACCCCACTGTGTTTCAGAGGAATCATGTTTCTGCTTGAACCCCGGGTGGTTCAAGGACATAGGTAAGACTCAGAGAGATCCTTAGAGTCAACGGGAGCCAATAAGAGACAATGATCAGTGGAGGTACCACTGAGTCATGACTAAACTAAGAGATTAAACCAACACTTCACTGCATGCAGACAAGGGTAGTAGCCAACAAGGTTGCCAGCGATCAGAAGCCAGATAAGGAAAACTTCAGAACCAGAGGCGCCAGAGACTCTGTGAGAGCATATGTAAGACTCTCTCTCCCCATTTAGAGGAGGCCACACAGCCATTTCACCCTCCAGGAGACATATCAGAAAGAAGAGGAGGAGACAATCTCAAGACTTTAAGGACACCTGGGTGACTCAGTGGTTGAGTGCCTGCCTTCAGATCAGGTCGTAAACCCGGGGTCCTAGGATCGAGTCCCACATTGGGCTCCCTGCAGGGAGCCTGCTTCTCCCTCTGCCTATGTTTCTGCCTCCCTCTGTGTCTCTCATGAAAAAATAAATAAAATCTTAAAAAAAAAAAAAAAGACTTTAGAATTTACCTGAAGGAGCTGCTTTGCCACAAACAGTCTGTTGAAACCAGAAGACATGGCAATCCTATTAATTGGCAAGTTTAAGGTACCAACCCACTAGTGGTATTGGAGTTGTTAAGATTTAATCAGTTACAGGAAATGAATTATGTTTTCTTGGCACATGTGATTGTGTAATTTTGTAACCAAGTACTATTTTAAGTGTAAATGATTTGAATGCTTTCCTGCCTCTGGAGGGCGCTTCTTTCACAATTATTCTCATTCTTTGGTATTAATTTAAATGAAACCAGACTCAATCTTTTTGTAAAAATAAAAACCTAGCACAGTTAGGGGTTTTTATGTTTTGCATTATGCCAATCATCTTCTTCTTATCTGAGGAGACAGTATTTATACTTAGAGTATTTGCTGCGTTTAGGAACATAAAAATACCGAATAGCACAATATTATTGGGGCAATAAACCCAACGCATGATCAAGTAAGAAAACTAATTAGAATTATAAGTTTATTTTGCGGGATCCCTGGGCGGCGCAGTGGTTTGGCGCCTGCCTTTGGCCCAGGGCGCGATCCTGGAGACCCGGGATCGAATCCCACATCGGGCTCCCGGTGCATGGAGCCTGCTTCTCCCTCTGCCTGTGTCTCTGCCTCTTTCTCTCTCTCTCTCTCTCTCTCTCTCTCTCTGTGACTATCATAAATAAATAAAAATTTAAAAATTAAAAAAATAGAATTATAAGTTTATTTTGCAAGTAATTTTCCAGGACAAAAGTCTTATATGATCCCTTTCTTCAAATTATACTTCCAAGGATATATTTAAGTTAAGAGAGAACTTAGCAAGTTGATAATAGATATAAGTAGTCATCAAGTCTCCAATCGGCACAAATAGAAATGGTAAACAAGACTGACATTTTTACAAAGGTTCCCAGTTTAATTCCTTGTCAAATGGGATTCTTTGAACTAGTTTGGTAATGCAGAATCCTATTGCTCCCTCTGTTGCAATAAGGAAGAGGCGACGTCACAATTTCTTTCACAGATACATTTGTTAAAAATTTTGAGACTTGCTTTTGAAGGCCAGGATCTGGAATTTCATTAGCATTGAAAGCAAAATTCAGTCCTTTAAATCTTGATTTAAAGGACTGAAGAAACAGATGGGAAGACTTTCTTTCTTTCTTTTTTTTTTTTTTTTTTTTTAATTTTTTTTTATTTATTTATGATAGTCACAGAGAGAGAGAGAAGCAGAGACACAGGCAGGGGGAGAAGCAGGCTCCATGCACCGGGAGCCCGACGTGGGATTCGATCCCGGGTCTCCAGGATCGCGCCCTGGGCCAAAGGCAGGTGCCAAACCGCTGCGCCACCCAGGGATCCCTCTTTCTTTCTTCTTTCTTTCTTTCTTTCTTTCTTTCTTTCTTTCTTTCTTTCTTTCTTCTTTCTTTCTTTCTTTCTTCTTTCTTTCTTTCTTTCTTTCTCTCTCTCTCTTTCTTTCTTTCTCTCTCTCTCTCTCTCTCTCCTTCCTTCCTTCCTTCCTTCTTTCTTTCCTTCTTTCTTTTTCTTTCTTTTTCTTTCTTTTCTTCTTCTTTCTTCTTTCTTCTTCTTCTTCGATTTTATTTATTCATGAGAGACACGGAAAGAGGGGCAGAGACATAGGCAGAGGGAGAAGCAGGCTCCATGCAGGGAGCTGGATGTGGGACTCGATCCCAGGACTCCAGGATCACACCCTGAGCCAAAGGCAGACGCTCAAACACTGAGCCACCCCAGCATCTCCAGACTTTCTTTAATAAAGAATATGGGGGGGGCGGGGGGGGAATCCCTGGGTGGCTCAGCGGTTCAGCGCCTGCCTTCACCCCAGGGCGTGATCCTGGAGTCCCAGGATCGGGCTCCCTGCATGGACCTGCTTCTCCCTCTCCCTGTGTCTCTGCCTCTCTCTCTCTCTATGTCTATCATGAATAAATAAAATCTTTTTTTTTTTTAAAAAAAGGACATACAGCAGAAATTGTCTATATTAATCTTCCACGTTAATAGATCCCTTCTTCCTCTGTTTATTGACTTTTTCTCTGCCCTGTAATATGCAGAAATCTTATCTCAAAAATTACCTGAATGTGATATATCTAAACACTGGATTGCTACTCAGCAACAAAAAAGGAATGAGCCACTGACACATGTAAGAATGTGGATGGATCTCCAAAACATTGTGCTGAATGGAAGAAGTCAGGCCCAAGAGTCTGTACTACATGATTCCATCTATAGGAAGTCCTAGAAAAGGCAGAAGTAAAAAATAATGAATGATAGTAGGTCAATAGTGTTGGGCTGGTGGGATCAAGGGGATCGGGAGGCACCAACAAAATGGCAGCGGACCCTCCACCTTATGGCCCCCACCTCGGAACTTTCCCACCACCAGCAGACCGCCCGAAGTCTGCCAGTACATGCCCTAATACCTATCACCCCTACAGACACACAACTCCCTACCCCTCCCTGCTTAGAAAGCCCACTTGCCCTCCCCTGGGCGCGACTTCCTGCCCGCCACCTCCCCGGCTTTGCTCCCTTGCAGGGCCACGGAACCTCGCCCAAGAGAGCATCCCAAAATGAACTGAAAAGAAAGATTTTTTTATAATTTTTGTTTATTTATTTAAAAAAATATATGTATATATGAAATAGATTTTTTTAAATTTATTTATTTATTCATGAGAGGCAAAGACACAGGCAGAAGGAGGAGAAGCAGCCTCCATGCAGGGAGCCCAATGCGGAATTCGATCCCGGGACTCCAGGATCACACCCTGAGCTGAAAACAGATGCTCAACCACTGAGCCACCCAGGCATCCCATGAAATAGATTTTTTAAATTTCAAGAAACTCAACTTTTGTTTCTGGTAACATGGTGAGATAGGAGTCAAGGTTGAAACTTTCCACTGTAAACAACTAAAATGCTGGGGGCGGGGGGGGGGGGGTGGGGGGAGGATAAATCCTCTTGAATGCATCCATGAGTTGAGAGGAAAGTGAGGAATGTTCAGACCAGAAACTGAACAAAGGCAGAAAATCAGACAGGTAGACCAGTGAAACAGTTTTCACTGCTAGAATATTGTCAAACCAAGTGAATTTGAACAGTGGGTTCTTTTTTTTTTTTTTTTTTTAAGATTTTATTTATTTATTCATTTGAAAGAGCAGCAGAGACATAAGCAGAGGGAGAAGCAGGCTCTCTGTGGGGAATCTGTTGCGGGACTCCATCCCAGGATCCCGGGACCACAACCTGAGCCAAAGGCAGACACTTAACCACTGAGCCACCCAGGTGCCCCCTGAGCTGTGGATTCTGAGACTCAGATTACAGCCAGGGCTTTCCAAAGTATGGATTCTAGAAGATGAAACCCCCAATAAAGCACGAACCACAAAGGGCTACACCCACAGTTTGTTATTTAGAAGTAAACCTATCCTAAACATTTGGAGAGGTATTTCTCCACAGAAGACCTACAATTGGCCAATAAGAGCAAGAAATGAGGGGATCCCTGGGTGGCACAGTGGTTTGGCGCCTGCCTTTGGCCCAGGGCGCGATCCTGGAGACCCGGGATCGAATCCCACATCAGGCTCCCGGTGCATGGAGCCTGCTTCTCCCTCTGCCTGTGTCTCTGCCTCTCTCTCTCTGTGACTATCATAAATAAAATAAAAAAAAAATTAAAAAAAAAAAGAGCAAGAAATGACGTGGGGAACCAAAGAGAAAGAAAAATTTAAATGACCTTATAATCTGCAGCCCATTGACAAATACTTGAGGCAAGCAGATTATATTATTCTTCTAGGAAACTCCCAATTGTCTTAATGTTAATATTTTGCTAGAGGGAAAAACAATCTTAACTTTAACAATACCTAAGCCTCCAGGGTCCTGTGAGTCTTCTTTAGCATATGAAAGTCCTTTTGAAAACCTGCCTTCAGAACGTAAAGACTGCTACAGAACGTAAAGACTGCTAACTCTGGGAAACGAACTAGGGGTGGTAGAAGGGGAGGAGGGCGGGGGGTGGGAGTGAATGGGTGACGGGCACTGGGTGTTATTCTGTATGTTAGTAAATTGAACACCAATAAAAAAATAAATTAAAAAAAAAAAAAAAAGAAAACCTGCCTTTATTTTTACTTCACCTAACTCTAAAGTATACAATCAGTTGCTCCTCACAATCCCGGGGCAGCAGCTCATTCTGCTCAGGGTCTGGTCTCTTGCTTTGATAAAACCACCTTATTTGCACTGAGGAAAAATTCTTTCTTGGCTGTCAGCTCTGAACCCCAACCCTCACACTACATCAAAAAGATGCTTAACATCATTAGTCATTAAGGAAATGCAAATCAAAACCATGAAATACTACTTGACCCCACCAGGAAATCTTTTTGCATCAAAAAGAACAAATTATCTAGGAATAAATTTAACCAGAGGTGAAAGATCTGTATACTAAAAACTATAAGAAACTGATGAAAGAAATAGAAAAAGACAAAAATAGGGGCACCTGGATGGCTCATTCGGTTAAGGATCTGCGTTTGGCTCAGGTCATGATCTCCAGGTCTGCTTCTCTCTCTCTCTCTGTCTCCTTCTGCTCTTCCTCACCATTCATTCTCTCTCTCTTCCAAATAAACAAAATAAAATATTTTTAAAAAGACACAAATAAATGGGAAGATATCTGTACTCATCAACTGGAAGAATTGAGATTGTTAAAATGTCCATACTACCCAAAGCAGTCTGTTGGGCTGGCAAGACTGGGGACCTCAAAACGGCAATCCCAGGCCGGCAACCTCCCAATAAGACCACCTTGCCGCCCTACCTAACTTATCTTACAAAGACCTGTAACCCTTGCCCTAATCGGAATGCCACCCTGCCCCATCTTCCCACTGAAAACTCTTTATAGAACCTCCTGCGGTTTGCCTGGGCGTGACTCCCCCCCCCCCCCAAGACTTCCCGCATCTCTCCCTCCCCTGTGGGCCGTGGAACCTCCCCCAGAGAGTGTCCCATGAAAAGCCTCTTTTGACCAACTTTTGCCTGGCTTCTCTATTCCGTTTCACTACCTATCGGATTAAACCTGACATAATCTACAGATTTAAAACAATTCCTCTCAAAACTCCAATTGCATGTTTCACAGAAATAGAACAGACAATCCCAAAATTTGTAGGGAACCATGAAAGACCCCAAATAGCCAAAGCAATCTTGAGAAGACCAAAGCTAAAGGCATCACACCTCTTGATTTCAAAATATACTTCAAAATAGTGGCGCCCTTGGTTGAGCAGCCCACTCTTGATTTTGCTGGCTCAGGTCACAATCTCAGGGTCGTGGGATCAGGCCCCATGTTGGGCTCCTCAATTAGCAAGGAGTCTGCTTGAGCTTCTCTCTTCCCTCTCCCTCTGCCCCTCCCCCCCAAAATAAATGAACAAATCTTAAAAATATATATATATATACATCTATAGATTACAAAATAAATTACAAAGCTATAGTAATCAAAATAGTGTGACACTGACATAAAAACAGACACCTAAATCAATGGAACAGAATAGAGACCCCATAAATAAACTTAATGCATATATGGTTGATTAATATACAACAAAGGAGCTAAGAACACACAATCAGGAAAGGGGAGTCTTCAATAAATCAAGCTGGGAAAGTTGGACAGTCACATGCAAAAAGATAAACTAGACCCCTATCTCTCACCATACACAAAAATCCATTCAAAATGAATTCAAGACTTGAACCTAAGACCCAAAATCATAAAACTCTTAGAAGACATAGGAGGTAAGCTTTTTTTTTTTGGCAACAATATTTTCGATTATTCACCAAAAGCAAAGGCAACCAGAGTGCAAATAAACAAGTGGGACCACATCAAACTGTAGAGCTTCTACAGAGCAAGGGAAACAATCAATTGAAAAGAGCAAACTACAGAATGAAGAAAATATTTATAAACTATGTATCTGATAAGAGGTCATATCTGAAATATAAAGGACCCATACATCTCAATAGAAAAAAAAAATCTGATGTAAAAACGAGCAGAGAAACGGAATGACAGTTTTCCGAAGAATACATACAATATAATGGCCAACAAGTACATGAAAAGGTATTCAACATCACTAATTATCAAGGAAATGCAAATCAGAATCACAATGAGAAACCACCTCACACCTATTACAATGGCTATCATCAAAAAAGGCAAAAGATGCTCTTCCTCTAAGTGGCCTGAGGTTACCTCTGAAAATGGTTCTCTGTTCGCTTAATCCAGAAAACCCTACCAAATCATGCAAGTCAAGAGGTTCAAATCTTCATGCTCACTTTACGAACACACATGAAACTGCCCAGGCCATCAAGGGTATGCATATCTGAAAAGCCATCAAGTATCTGAAAGATGTCACTTCGCAGAAGCAGCATGTGTCATTCCTTCCCTACAATGGTGGAGTTGGTAGGTGTGCCCAGGTCAAACAGTGGAGCTGACTGGGTCAGTGCTGAATTTTTACTGCTCATGCTTAAAAATGCAGAGAGTAAATGCTGAACTTAAGGGATTTTGTTTTTTAGATTTTATTTGTTCATGAGAGACACAGAGACAAAGGCAGAGACATAGAGGAAAAGCAGGCTCCCTGTGGGGAGCCCGATGCAGGACTCAATCCCAGGACCCCAGGATCCCGACCTGAGCCAAAGGCCGATGCTCAATGGTTGAACCACCCAGGTGTCCTGATCTTAAGAGTTTAGAGGTAGATTCTCTGGTCATTGAGCACATCCAGGTGAACAAAGCCCCCAAGATGCGGTGTAAAATTTACAGGGCTCAGGTCGGATTAACCCAAACATGTGCTCTCCCTGCCACATTGAGATGATCCTTACTGAAAAAGAGTAGGATTGTTCCTAAACCAGAAGAGGAGTTTGCACAGAAAAATATATTCCAGAAGAAACTGAAGAAGCAAAAATTTATGGCCCAGGAGTAAATTCTGCATAGAATAAATGTAAAAAAAAAGACAAAAAATAAGAGGCATTAATGAGAATATGGAGAAAATGGAATCCTTGTGCACCATGGGTGGGAACGTAAATTTCAGTCACTATGGAAAGAAAACAGCATGAAGTTTCCTCCAAAAATTAAAAATAGAACTAACATATGTTCCAGCAATCCCACTTCGGGATATAAATCCAAAAGAAATTAAAACAAGATATCAAAGAAATATCTGCATTCCCATGTTCACTGCAGTATTATTCACGGTAGCTAAGATAGAGAAATAACTTAAATGTCCATCAGTGGAGGAATAAAGAAGATGTGATTATATATATGGGAATATTATTCAGCCATGAGAAAGCAGGAAATCCTGCCGCTTAGAACAACATGGATAGGTCTTGGGGGCATTATGCTATGTGAAACAAACCAGAGAAAGATAAATACTGCACAGTGTCACTTAAGGTGTGAAGGGGAAAAAAATGAAAGAGAGAGAGAGTAAAAAAGTAGTTGCCAGAGGTAGAGGTTGGGGGTGGAGGAGGGAGAGGTTGGTAAAAAGGTATGAACTTTCAGCTATAAAATGAGTTAAGTTCTGGGGGTGCCTGTGTTGCTCAGTCAGTTGGGCATCTGCCTTGGACTCAGGTTGTGATCCAGTGGCCCTGGGATTGGGCCCTGTGTTGGGCTCTTTGCTCAACAGGGAGCCTGCTTCTCCCTCTCCCTCTGCCTCCCCCCTGGCTTGTGCTATCTCTTTCTCTCTCAAATAAGTAAAATCTTAAAAAAAAAAAAAAAAAAAAAAAAAAATGAGGGGCACCTGGGTAGCTCAATTGGTTAAGCATCTGCCTTCAGCTCAGGTCATGGTCCTGGAGTCCTGGGATCAATCCCCAAGTTGGGTTCCCTGCTCCTTGGGGGGCCTGCTTCTCTCTCTCCCTCCACCTGCCACTTCCCCTGCTTGTGCTCTCTCTTTCTCTCTCTCCTGCTCTCCTCTCTCTGTCAAATAAATAAAATATTTTTTTAAATGAGTTAAGTTCCAAGGGTCTACCATAAAACATGGTGACTGCAGTTGGATGACATTGTATTATATAACTGAAATTTGCTGAGAGTAGAACTTAAATGTTATCACCAAAAAAAAAAAAAAAGATAAATATGTGAAGTGATAGTTGTGTTAATTAGCTAGATGGGGGTTCCCTTCACAATATATACATTTATCAAAATATCATGATGTATACTTTAAATGTCTTACAAGTTTTTTGTCAATTACCTTGATACAGCTGAAACTAAAAAAAATAAATACAAATCAATGTACTTATAGAACAATTATGTTTGGTAATGTACCAAAATTATTATATATTATCTCTATATTTCTGTTGTTTACAATATGTTGACAAAAATAAATTTAAGTGAGGGATCCCTGGGTGGCGCAGCGGTTTGGCGCCTGCCTTTGGCCCAGGGCGTGATCCTGGAGACCCGGGATCCAGTCCCACATCAGGCTCCCAGTGCATGGAGCCTGCTTCTCCCTCTGCCTGTGTCTCTGCCTCTCTCTCTCTCTCTGTGACTATCATAAATAAATAAAAAAAAATTAAAAAAAATAAAAATAAAAAAAATAAATTTAAGTGAAATTGTCACCAGATAGTCTCCAAGACCTGATCTTTACTGCCCACCTGCTTGTACTTACTGACCTTTATCCTACTTTTTCCTTAACCTCTTCTTTCCAGTTTATCTTTTAACTCAGGCAAAGGAAAGCAAAATGGCCCCTGGAGCAATAAAGACTGCCCTGACAGGACCTCCTGCCCACCCAGGTGGCCCAGACTAGTTTGAACTTAACCCCTAACTCATGCTTACACAGATGGATCACGGAAAGACCATGGAATGATTGACAACTACCTTTATCTCATTAGAATCCTAAATCTCCACCCAGGGAGGAACACAAGCCTCATTTACATAACAACAATGTATGTATAGGCATGTTTCCTTAAGGTGCCTGCACTATCTTTGCCACCTGTACATATTACAAGGCTTCTCTAACTAAATATTCATTCTAACCCTAAATAAAAGGAACCCATCCACCCTTGCTCCAGGAAGCCATGACTTTGCAAGCTATTCCCTGTGATCCTATTTGCTGCAAATAAAGTGTACTTTGTGTGACAACTCAACCTGGTGCAGTTTCTGACTCACCAAAGAAGGAACTCACATTGGTTTGGTTACAGAACCTTATAAAAATTTTTTTTGAAAAAAAGGAAGGAAGAAAGAAATATGTTTGGTCTTTGTCCCCAGTTCCTGGCACAGAACTTCTAAAATCCTTGTAATCAACTGAGTGAAATTAGATGACTAGTGGCTGGGAACCTGTAAATGGCTTTGGGGGTAAAGGGGTTGATAGCCTTAAGACCAAGGCTTCATTAAAGGGTTAGAAGTGTCAGTCCCATCCTCCACTCCCCACCTCTAGGAAAGGGAAGGGAGCTAGAGATTGAGTTAATTCCCAATAGCCAATGATTTAATCAATCATGCTTAAATAATGGAACCCCTAATGATGGGGTGAACATATCAAAGTTCTAGGAGTATAGCATGCCCAGAGGAAGCTCCTTGTCCCTTACCCCATATCTTGTTCTATGTGTCTCTTCCATGTGGCTAACCCTGAGATGCGTCTCTTACAATAAACCAGTAATAGTAAGTAAAGGATTTTCTTGAGTTCTGTGAGCCATTCTATCAAATTATTGAATCTGAGATGGGAGTTGTGAGAACTCTCACAAGTTATAGCCAGTTGGTCAGAAGTGCAGGTGGCAACCTGGAACTTTCAATGGGCATTTGAGGTGATGGCAATTTTGGGATTAAAACCTTAAACCTGTAGAGTCTGAACTTATTCTAGGTAGTTAGTGTCAGAAATGAATTGTAAGACATTTAGTCGATGTTTGCAGAAAATGCTTGGTATGGAAAAAAAACTCACATTTGATGTCAGAAGTACTATGAGTGAAAAACAGATCATATAGTCCTAGAAAACTAATACAATATAGAATGCCTTCACAATCTCAAGGTAGAGGGACACCTGGGTGGCTTATCAGTTGAGTGTCTGCCTTTGGGGTCAGGAAGTGATCCCAGGGTCCTGGGATTGAGTCTTGTGTCAGGCTCCCCACCAGGAGCCTGCTTCTCCCTCTGCCTGTGTCTCTCTGTCTCTTTGTGTGTCTCTCATGAATAAATAAATAAAATCTTTTTAAGAAACCCCAACAATCTTGAGGTAGACAAAGATTTCTTAGATAGGATGTAAAAGGCACTGGCCATACAAGAAAAAAAGACAAATTGGACTTTATTATATTTTTTTAATTTTTTATTTATTTATGATAGTCACAGAGAGAGAGGCAGAGACATAGGCAGAGGGAGAAGCAGGCTCCACGCACCGGGAGCCCGATGTGGGATTCGATCCCAGGTCTCCAGGATCGCGCCCTGGGCCAAAGGCAGGCGCCAAACCGCTACGCCACCCAGGGATCCCCAAATTGGACTTTATTAAGATTAATAACTTCTGCTGGAAGTTTTTCTGATGGAAACAACCCAAATTTCCATCAACAGATGAAAAGATAAACAAATGAGGATACAGCTTTGGAGTGGAATATTAGACAGAAATAAAAAGGACAAGCTACTGACATATACAATAGCATAGACTAATCTCAAAAAAGAATGTTAAAGAAAAGAAGCCAGACACAAAAGAACCCAAACTGTATTCATATAAAATGTGGAAGCCAGCAAAATTAATTCATGGCAATACAACCAGAACTTTGGCTGCCTCTTTGGGGGCCAGGAATTGATTAGAAAGGGGTAGGAGGGGATCCCTGGGTGGCGCAGTGGTTTGGCGCCTGCCTTTGGCCCAGGGCGCGATCCCGGAGACCGGGGATCGAGTCCCACATCGGGCTCCCGGTGCATGGAGCCTGCTTCTCCCTCTGCCTGTGTCTCTGCCTCTCTCTCTCTCTGTGTCTATCATAAATAAATAAAAATTAAAAAAAAAAAAGAAAGGGGTAGGAGGGAACTTTCTGGGGTGATGATAATGTTGTAGAGTTTGATTAGGGCAATGATAGTTTGTCATAACTGCTCAAACTTATTTGAGATCTGTGCATACATATGTGTATGTAAATTATATCTAAATGAACAAAAACAAAAAGGATTTTTAAAAGATTATATGAGATACTGTATATAGCCACCAGTTTCTTAAAAATTAAGAAGCCTCATAATGCCAGGTATCAGAAAATATAGAAATTCTCATCCACTACTAATACGAGTGTAATTTGGTTCAACTACTTGGCAAACAACATGACACCATCTTGTGAATTTGAACACTTGTGAACCAATGACCTAGCAATTCCACTCAAGAAACACTTGTACATGTGTTAACTGACAGGCCATGTGGATTAAAAAAGATCCAGATAAAATAATAAAAATATTAGAGGAAAATCATGTCAAACATTTGTGTAACTATAGGATGAGAGCAACAGTTCTGATGCACAAAGGAATAGACACATTTGGCAACATAAAATTTAAAACTGTATAGCAAAAGACATGGTAAAGGAAATCCAAAGACAGTAAGTGGGGAATAAATATTTGCAACACATATGACAGATAGAGGGTTAACACCCGTAATCAATAAAAAGCACCTGCAATTCCTTGGGAGAAAAACACCTCGATAGAAAAATAAGCAAAGATATGAATGGGCTGTTCACAAAAGAGGAATGCAAGTGTCCCCCCAAAAAAACCCACTGAAAGATAATCATCCTCACGAGTAATCAAAACCCATAGTGTTTTTGTGATGATTAACAGAGGCAAACATTTTCAAAATATATATTTTTTAAGATTTTATTTTTAAGTAATCTCTGCACCCAAAGTAGGGCTCAAACTCACAACCCCCAGATCTAGAGTCACATGTTCCACCAACTGAGCCAGCCAGGCACCCCTCAATATTTCTGATGCCAGATTCCTCCCAGTCTTTATCCTCATTTTCTTCCCAAGTCTCTGTAATTGGCTTTGACCTCAACATGCCACTGAAATTGACATTCCATTAAAATTGCCCTTGGTGGGCAGCCCTGGTGGCTCAGTGGTTTAGCACCGCCTTCACTTCAGCCCAGGGCCTGATCCTGGAGACCCAGGATCAAGTCCCACGTCAGGCTCCTTGCACGGAGCCTGTGTCTCTGCCTCTCTCTCTCTCTCTCTCTGTGTGTGTGTCTCTCATGAATAAATAAATAAAATTTTTTAAGAAAATTGCCCTTGGTGAAGACTTCCAAATACAAAGTGCACTCCTACCCTTCCTAGAATTCTTCAAGGCACTTGGCCCCCTAGCTTTTCTTTCCATGAATACTCCTCCTAGGCTTCCTCAAGAATCATTTCCATCATCCTAGACCACTTCTCCATCTTTGACCAACATTTCCCTTTCTTTTCCTGCCCTCTAGGTTTGGCCAATGATAGTTGGACATTTCTTTCTTGAGGGGGTTGGGGGAGGCTACTCAGCATCACAGAATTTCTTATGAATCTTTTATGCAGAACCCACTAGTCATGCTAGAAGCTGAAAATGCCAAGTATGTGCTCTCCCAGCCCCTTCTGCAGCTGGCACTGACCTGGGCTGGGCTGATCAGATGCAGTTACCTTAGACTTTGACTCTGGACTTATTGGTGGAAAGAAGCAGAATCAATGGAAGAGTGTTCCTGGCAGTCCTGTGGAGCTCAGTTCTCAGCCTGATGGCGTCAGTGGTGTGAGGTGTGACATCTAGTGGACAGTGGTATCCTCACCAGTGTTTATGGAGTGATTTTTGGCTGTGGTCTTAGCCAGTTAGGCTCTGAGCCTGGTTCTCCAATTTTCCCAGTGATTCTGTGAGCTATTTATAGCTTAACTTAAAAAACCAGAATCTATTTCCATTGCTTGTGACTGAGAACTCTGATAAATATAGCATTTCAGAAAGCTGTCCTCCATTCTGTTTCTCTATACCACCTAAAACCACACTTATCTACCTTCTGAACTTATATTATTAAAGAAGCCATGAAACTTAGCACATTATCATTTGCTACCTTATGCTTTAATTTTTCATTTTCATACTTTTATTTACAGGCCCTGTTGTGCCTATAAATGATGTCTTTCCAACAATACCATGAACCCCAATCACAATCACAGTGAAAGATCATATAGTTTTGTATATTTGCTAATGGAGATTATGCAAACAGGACACACTGAAGACAGAGGGGCACATGGCTGGCAGGTGCAGTGTCTCTGAGTAGTTGAGAGGAGAAGAGATCTAGTACCCAAGTCAAGGACTTGGCTTTGGGAGCAGAGATAGTCCAGCTATATATATGCAGGAGAAGGACAGAGTGTAATGAGTACAGGTGCTTTCAGTGGTAGGTGTGGTGGTGAGTGCCACCGTTTTCTCTGTGGATTAGGAAGCAGTGTCAAACAGATGCAGCAATCCAAATTTCCATCAACAGGTGACAGGATAAAAGAAATTTTCACTTACCTCCAGTCTTTTGCTCTGACTACTATCAAAACTCCTCCTGAGGGAGGATCCTGTGAGAACAAAGCAGAGAATGTAGGCAAGAAATGCAGCAGATGAAGTCACTTTATTGCATTCAAGGATAAATTCACGGCAAGATGCCATATCTTCTCAGTCTATTTAGCCATTCAACTTCAGAGTAAGATATTATTGTTATCACAGGGCCATGATTAGTTTATTTCAATGGAAGATGAAGTATTTGACAGAGGACAGACATTGTCAGTATATATATATGGCAGACACTTCCTGTACATTGAATGTATTAAAAATATACAACTCTGGGCAGCCCGGGTGGCTCAACGGTTTAGTGCCGTCTTCAGCCCAGGGCGAGATCCTGAAGACCCGGGATCGAGTCCCGTGTCAGGCTCCCTACATGGAGCCTGCTTCTCCCTCTGCCTGTGTCTCTGCCCCCCGCTCTGTGTCTCATGAATAAATAAATAAACTCTTTAAAAAAAATACAACTCTGAGTTTTTGACCCAAAAAAAGTATTTAAAATAGATCATCATAAGAGGGATGCCTGGGTGGCTCACAGATTGAGCATCTTGCCTTCTACTTGGGGTGTGATCCTGGTCCGGGGATCGGGTCCCACGTTGGACTCCCTGGGAGGGGCCTGCTTCTCCCTCTGCCTGTGTCTCTGCCTCTCTCTCTGTGTCTCATGAATAAATAAATAAAATCTTCAAAAAAAAGTCATTAAGATAAACATGTTGAATTGTAAATATTTTTAAAAATTTCTATATATTAGGACATTTTGACATGTATTTGACAGTATGACCTTAAAACACCTTTCTGGCTGAGGAGAGTCTGCCCCTCCCAGAGTAGCCTTCAAGCATCCCTTTCATATGCCTACCAACTACTTCTGATAGCACTTTCACATGCTAAGCCAATACAGTTGGCCCTTGGACAGCCCAGGTTTGAACTGTGCAGGTCTACTTAGACATAGAATTTTTTTTTAAAGATGATTTTATTTATTTATTCATGATAGACATAGAGAGAGAGAGAGAGAGAGAGAGAGAGAGGCAGAGACACAGGCAGAGGGAGAAGCAGGCTCCATGCAGGGAGCCCGACGTGGGACTCGACCCCAGGTCTCCAGGATTGCGCCCTGGGCCAAAGGCAGGCGCTAAACCGCTGAGCCACCCAGGGATCTCCCTAGACGTGGAATTTTTTCAATAAACATACTACAGTACTATAAATGTACTTTCTCTGCCTTATATTTTCCCAATAACATTTTCTTTTCTTTTTTAAAAAATATATTTTTAATTTATTTATTTGAGAGAGAGAGGTAATGATAGAGAACTTGAGCTCAGGAGGAGAGGAAGTAGGTTCCCTGCCAAGCAGAGTCGGTCACAGGGGCTTGATCCCAGGGTTCCGGGATCATGACCTGAGCCAAAGGCAGATGCTTAACCAACTAAGTCACCCAGGCGCCCCTATTTTCTTTTCTCTAGCTTACTTTATTGTAAGGATACAGTATATAAAATATACAACATGCAAAATATGTGTTGACTGTTTATGTTAGCAGTAAGGCTTTCAGGCATCAGTACACTATTAGTAAAGTTTTAGGGGAGTCAAAAGGTATATGCAGATTTTAGACTGCACACAGGGTGGGAGACAGGGTGTGCTGGTGCCCCAACCCCCACATTGCTTAAGGGTAAACTGCATTTCCCTTGCCCTAAATGACTCTAGATCCCAGTACCAGGTAACTAAGGACCACCTCTATAGCTTACAGCTGACCAAAATTATTTTAAACTAGCCAATCCTAAACTGTCCTGCCTTGCCTTTTCCATGGAAAGCCCAGCAAGGGCCATGGACAATGCTCCACCTCGAGACCAATGCTGGTGCTTGCTATGTGGCCCTGCAGAGTGTGCAGTGACCTCTCTCTAGGATATGTGAGTATAATAAATTTCTTCCTTTCGGGGCACCTGGCTGGCTCAATCAGTAGAGCATGTGACTCTTGATCTCAAGAGTCCCACAATGGACATGGAGCCTACTTAAAGGAAAAAAAATTCTTCCTCTCAAGCTTCATTCTCCTCTCCTCCTGCACTGACTTTACCATTCTTTCTTGTTATTATTATTATTGAAGTATGGTTGACACAGAATGTTACATTAGTTTCAGGTATGCAACACAGTGATCCCCAAGTCTATATGTTATACTATGTTGACCACAAGTGTAGCTACCACCTGTCACCATACAGTGCTATTAAACATGCTTTTTGTCAAAACAACAGAATTTAAAAATGGGCAAAAGAATTCAACACACAGGGCAGCCCTGTTGGCGCAGCGGCTTGGCGCCGCCTGCAGCCTGGGGTGTGATCCTGGAGACCCAGGATGGAGTCCCACATCGGGCTCCCTGCATGGAGCCTGCTTCTCCCTCTCCCTGTGTCTCTGCCTCTCTCCCTCTGTGTCTATGAATAAATAAATAAATAAATCTTAAAAAAAAAAAAAAAAGAATTCAACACACATTTCACTCAAGAAAATGTATGAATGACTAAAAAGCACATGAAAATAAGCAGTTGAAAAAATGTTCAACATCATTATCCATCAGAGAAATGCAAATTAAAACCATAATGGGGATCCCTGGGTGGCGCGGCGGTTTGGCGCCTGCCTTTGGCCCAGGGCGCGATCCTGGAGACCCGGGATCGAATCCCACGTCGGGCTCCCGGTGCATGGAGCCTGCTTCTCCCTCTGCCTCTCTCTCTCTCTCTCTCTCTCTCTGTGACTATCATAAATAAATAAAAAATTAAAAAAAAAAAAAAAAAAAAAAAAAAAAAAACCATAATGAAGGGGCAGCCCGGGTGGCTCAGTGGTTTAGCACCCCCTCGGGGTGTGATCCTGGAGACTCGGGATCAAGTCCCACGCTGGGCTCCCTGCGGGGGCCTGCTTCTCCCTCTCCTGTGTCTGTGCCTCTCTCTCTCTGTGTCTCTCATGAATAAATAAATAAAATCTTAAAAAAAAAACATAATGAAGAAAAAAACCCACAATGAGATATCATCTAGCACCACTAGAATGGCTAAAATTAAAAAGAGAAACAATTAAAGTGCTGCCCCCCCCCCCCCCCAAAAAAAAAGTGCTGGCCCAGGGGCACCTGGGTGGCTCAGTCAGTGAAGCGTCTCCCTTTGGCTCAGGTCCTGATCCCAGGGTCCTAGGATCAAGAGCACTAGGGACTCCCTGCTCAGTGAGGAGCCTGCTTCCCCCTCTCACTCTGCCTGCTATTCCCCTTGATTGTACTCTCATTCTCTGTCAAATAAATAAAAACAATCTTTATTTTTTTTTATTTTTTATTTTTTAATTTATTTATGATAGTCACACACAGAGAGAGAGAGAGAGAGGCAGAGACACAGGCAGAGGGAGAAGCAGGCTCCATGCACCGGGAGCCCGACGTGGGACTCGATCCCGGGTCCCCAGGATCGCACCCTGGGCCAAAGGCAGGCGCTAAACCGCTGCGCCACCCAGGGATCCCCCAAATAAAAACAATCTTAAAAAAAAAAAAAAGTGCTGCTGGGCAGCCCAGGTGGCTTAGCGGTTTAGCGCGCCGCCTTCAGCCCAAGGCGTGACCCCGGGGTCCTGGGATTGAATCCCACATCAGGTTCCCAGCATGGAGCCTCCTTCTCCCTCTGCCTGTCTCTCTGCCTCTCTCTCTCTCTGTGTCTCTCATGAATAAATAAATAAAATCTTAAAAAAATGATTTTATTTATTTATTTGAGAGAGAAAGTGAGTGAGTGAGAATGAGTGCACAGCTGGGAAAGAGGGAGAGGGAGAAGCAGACTCCCTGCTGAGCAGGGAGTCCAATGTGGGGTTCCAACCCAGGACCCTGGGACCATGACTGAGTCAAAGGTAGGTGCCCAACTGACTGAGCTACTCATGCACTCCCACATGAAGACTTTTATATGAATGTTTATAGCAGTGTTATTCATAATAGCCCAACTGGAAACAACCCAAACTTCCTTCAATGGATGGATACAAATGTGGTATATTCATTCATTGGAATACCACTCAGGAATAAAAAGGAAAAAACTACAATGCCAGGTTGGTTCAACATCTGAAAATCAGTTCATGTAATACGTTCTGTTACTAGAATGGAAAAAAATTACATGATCATCTCAACAGACAAAGAAGAAAAATTTGACAAAACCCAACACCCTTTCATGATAAAAAACACTCAACAAATTAGGAATAGAAGGGAACTTCCTCAACCTGATAAAGATCATCTATTAAAAACACACAGCTGAAGTGCTTAGGTGACTCAGTTAAGTGTCTGACTCTTGATCTTGGCTTAGGTCTTGATCTCATGGTCATGAGTTTGAGCCTCATATTGGGCTCCATGCTGGAGTGAAGCCTACTTATACAAAGAAAACAAGGGGATCCCTGGGTGGCTCAGTGGTTTAGCAACTGCCTTCTGCCCAGGGTGTGATCCTGGGGTCCCGGGATCGAGTCCCACATTGGGCTCCCTGCATGGAGCCTGCTTCTCCCTCTGCCTGTCTCTCTCTCTGTCTCTCATGAATAAATAAATAAAATCTTAAAAAAAAAAAAAAAAGTCACATGTTCTTCTGACTGAGACAGCCGGGTGCCCCAAGATCAATATTTTTAAAAATTATATTGTTATACAACTGCAATGAACAATCCATTAATAGAAGCTAAAAAACAATTATGTTAAGTGAAATGGGCCAGTCACAAAAAGACATATTTGTATGATTCCACTTATTTGAAATACCTAGACTATTCAAATTTATAGAGACAAAACAGAATAGTGGTTTCCAGGGGCTTGAGAGAGGGGGAATATAGAACTAGCATGTAATGGGTATAAAGTATCAGTTTGGGAAGTTGGAAGAAGTATGTAGATAGTGGTGATGACCAGACAACAATATAAATATACTTAGTACCAATAAAACTGTATGTATATTTAAAATGTTTAAACTGGTAAATTCTATGATATGTACATTTCACAATAAAAAGAAATAAGGAATGAAGTATTGATACATGCTACAAATTGCATAAACACTGAAAACTATTATGCTAAATGAAAAAAGTCACAAAAGTTGACATATATGGTGCATTCATATGAAAGTCTAAAGTAGGTAAATCTCTAGAGATAGATGGATTAGGGCTAGTGGAAGGGAAGGGACATGATGAATAAAAGAGAGATAGCTAAAGGGTACAGGGTTTCTTTTTGAGGTGATTAATATGTTCTAAAGTTTACTGTGGTGATAATTGAATATATATGTGAATGTAGTCAAAACCACTGAATTGTATACTTTATGTGGTACACTCTAAGTGAACTGTTTATGTGAATTAGCTCTCAATAAGTTTGTTTTATTTTATTTTTTTAAATAAGTTTGTTTTAAGAAGAGGAATGAGGGCACCTGGATGGCACAGCCAGTTAAGCATCCAATTCGTGATTTGGCTCAGTTCGTGATCTCAGGGTCATGTGATTGAGCCCTGTATCAGGCTCTGTGCTCAGGGCAGGATCTGCTTAAGATTCCCTCTCACCCTACCTCTAAAATAATAAATACATCTTTAAAAAAGAAGTAAAAGAAGAATGAACTAATACATATTACAACATTGGTGAACTTCAAAAACACATGCTAAGTGAAAGAAGCCAGACACAAAAGGCCACATATTATATGATTTCATTTATAGGAAAGGTCTTCTTTGGGAAAAAGAAGCTAATGACAGGTGGTTTGGGCAGCCCTAGTTCCTATTCCCTTCCTAGCCTTCAGACTAGCACCACTCAAGTGACCTCTCAAATGGTGACCAGGCATGAAAAAGATGTGGGTAGGATGAACACCTGGGTGTGGCAAGAAACTTGACCAGATTCAGTAATAGCCACACTTGCCCCATTGCTCTCTAGCAAATCACCTTGCTGATAACTATGGAGCAAAGTGCAAGCAGAAAGGAGAAAGTAAGCCAAGAGGGGACCCGGGAGACAGAACCTACTTCCTTGGAAGCTATTCTCTGAGAGAGCTCTTCTTTATTCCTCAGAAATGCCTCTATTGCATTTTCTTCTCTCTCAGCCCCTCTTAGGTACTCAGCTGAATCTCAATTTGCCTACTCCCACTGCCATTAACTCTGTGAGTGCCTGGTCACCCAGGCTCAGTTCTGTAAAAATACATAAAGGAAACCTCATTCAAAATAGAATAACGGGGCAGCCCTGGTGGCGCAGCGGTTTAGCGCCGCCTGCAGCCCGGGGTTTGATCCTGGGGACCCTGGATCGAGTCCCATGTTGGGCTCCCTGCGTGGAGCTTGCTTCTCCCTCTCCCTGTGCCTCTCTCTCTCTCTCTCTCTCTGTGTCTCTATGAATAAATAAATAAAATCATTAAAAAAAAAAAGGAATAACGAAGCCATGAAGGGGGAGCTCTCATGCACTACCACTCATGGAAGCTTGCACAGCTTAGTAGGAAAAAGGAAGATTTCCTCCCAGCCCAGCAATAGCAAGCTGCCCTCACCTGCAGCCACTTCCAATGCTCATTTTCCTCCAATAGATTTGTGTTCAAAACCACCCCTTCCAGCTCCTTCCTTTCCTCTTAAAAGAACACAAGGACACTCTCCTCCTCTGCTCTCTGTACTTGCCTATGGTTTGTCATCACTTGAGTGTCCTGAATTGCATTTCCTCTTGCTATTCCTGAATAAACTCATTTGCTGCTCCATAACCTCTGTTGTTTAATTTTTAAGGTGGACAGTTCGTATTAGATCTGGATATGATGAGTCTGAAGTTGGTTTTCAAAATTGTAGAATCTTCCTTTAACCATCCAGATTTTGGATAATTTGGTCATCCTTCTACTCTACGGATTGTGAATTATCTAGTGACCAATGATTTCCTCTTCTCCCTCTTTACCTCATATTCGCACCTGGCTATCACTCCACTTACCAACAACTCCCCAAAAGTAAAAGGAAGACAAATTTGTACTGTTTGCCTCATATTTTAGAAACCATGGTGTAAAATTTCTCTGGGAAACTGGTTAAAACTAAGGGGCTAAATGATACTGACTGGAGAAATGATTTGTTTCAAATGATCTATGTTCTGGGGAAAATGTAAGTTGGTTGTTTGTGACACTCAGAAATGATCCTGTCAGTGGTATGACTCCTTTGTCAAACTTCCTAATGAAAATCAGGGCATTAGAGGGCACCTGGGTGGCTCAGTTGGTTAAGCATCTGCCTTTGGCTCAGGTCATGGTTCTAGGAACCCCAGGATTGAGCCCTGCATCACAGGCTCCCTGCCGGGTGGGGAGTCCATTTCTGCCTCTCTCCTTGGCTTGTGCTCTCCCTTGCTATCTCTCTCAAATAAATAAATAAAATCTTAAAAAACAAATCTTACAAAAGAAAACTAAGGATGCCTGGGTGGCTCAGAGGTTGAGCATCTACCTTTGGCTCAGGGCATGATCCCGGGGTCCTGGGATCGAGTCCCACATCGGGCTCCCTGCATGGATAGCCTGCTTCTCCCTCTGTCTATGTCTCTGCCTCTCTCGCTCTCTCTGTTTCTCTTATGAATAAATAAAATAATAAAATCTTAATAAGAAATTAAAAAAAGAAAACTAGGGCATTAGACTGTTATGCAAATGAGGGGGTTTCACCCTGTATCACTTTCTTCAGATTAGTAGGGGGAACTCAGTTGTGAAATGCAAATCTACATTTCTTTTTTTTTCTTTTTAGAGAGAGATAGAGTGCCTGTGGGGGTGGGTGGGTGGGGAGGTGTGTGAAGGAGAGAGAAAGAGAATCTTAGGGAGGCAGGCTCGACACACAATGCACAGCCCAACTCCAGGCTCAATTTCAGGACCCTGAGATCACGACCTGAGCAGAAATCAAGAACTGACGCTTAACTCATTGAGCCATCCATCTACATTTCTTAATTTATAAAAATAGGAACACTAATTCCTGATATTAGAGATACCAGGCTTCTTACTAAGACTAAAAGGGACAATCACAGTTATTTGTTGAGCTATTTTTGAGTGCTGTACATACTTTTGTAAGGTACCAACACTATGCCCAATACACAGATAATAAAACTAAGATGAAGAAGCAACTTGTCCGGAGACCACATTGCTAAACAATGGTTGAGTCAGGATTTAAAGCCAGGTGCATCTAACTACTCTTCCCACTGCTTTTCTAAAATGTATTTATTGAGGGGTGCCTGGGTAGCTCAATGCTTGAACATCTGCTTTTGGCTCAGGTTGTGATCCTGGGATCAAGTCCCGCATGGAGTTCCCCTCAGGGAGCCTGCTTCTCCCTCTGCGTGTGTCTCTGCCTCTCTCTCTCTCTGTGTCTCTCATAAATAAATAAATAAATAAATAAATAAATAAATAAATAAAATTTATTTATTGGGACACCTGGGTGCCTCAGTGGTTGAGCATCTGCCTTGGGCTCAGGCTGTGATCCTGGGGTCCTGGGATCCTGGGATGGAGTCCTGGCATCAGGCTCCCAGGGAGCCTACTTCCCTTCCTGCCTATGCCTCTGCCTCTCTCTGTGTGTGTCTCTCATGAATAAACAAAACCTTTAAAAAATGTATTTATGTATTGTGGGACTACTTTAAGCAAGGCTCTTGCCCTAAAGATTTTATTCAACACTCTCATTAGTACCTTAGTAGTGGTATTGCCCAATTGCACGGACCAAAAAAAACAAAAACAAAACAAAAAAAAACCAAACACCTGAAGTTCAAAGGGCCCAGGTAAGTTCCCCAAAGCCATGCAGCCTTGGAATAAAGACGGTAATGGTCTAAATGTCCCCAAGTGGCATTATTCATCAGTGCAGCATGCACGTTTGGCTTCTCAGTCCCAAAGCTTTAAGAATTAGTGCAATGCATGTGCCTGCTAGTAAACAGGAGACAGATGGGAGCGAGGACTCTACCTGAGAGGGTATAAATGACGTTGCACTAGGGCTGACATCCGTCCCATGCAAATAAAGCAGCATAAGCCCGCTGAAGCCCGAGAGAGACGGCCGCGGCGCGCCGGCTCCGAGACCGCGGGCACGGCAGAGAAGTGCGCACGCGCGCAGGGGCCCGGCGGATGGGCGGGGCGAGCGGCGCCGGAGAGGTGGTCCCGCCCACACAGGGTGCCGGGGAGCCCGGCTAGCGCCCGGACACCGCGCCCTGACACCGCGCCGGGCTCTTTCGCATTCACCAGTGCTCGGGATCTCGGGAGCCGCTGGCGAGCATCACCTTCAGGTTAGACGTTCCGGATCTCTGGGGTCGGAGACACAAGGGACGGGGGGACAAGCGAGGCCGGCCGGGCGACCGCTCCGGAAACCTGCCGGCTCTCGGAAGCCGACCCACTTCCCTGTGAGGCAACGCGAGAATGGGTGGGGTCTGGCCTCCGGGCCGCGGCGAGGGGCGGTCCCGGTTCGGGGCGGGGTTGGAGGCGGGGAGACCCGGCTGTCCGGGCGCGCAGGCGGCCCCCGGCTTCCGCGTGCGCGTCCCCACTCTGCCCCGCTGGGTGTCGGCTGCCTGCCTGGACCTCGCCGTTGGAAACACGGATCCCCCCTACCTGGGAGGATCCTTGCCTGCCGCCACCCCCGGCTCTCCTCGCAGGTGAAGCCACCATGGAGCGGTTCCTGGCCCAGCTGTGCGACACCAGCGTGTTGCACCCGCTCCCGGTGTGGGAGGGGGACGCCGCCGGCCACTGCTTCACCCAGCTGGTGCTCAGCGCCCTGCCCCATGCGCTCCTCGCCGTGCTCAGTGCCTGCCACTGGGGCACTCCGAGGTGGGTAGAAACAGGTGCAACGCATCTGTCCATGTGTGCTTGCAGACCTCTCCTGAAACCCACATCTCCGCCGGAGTGTAATCAGAATAGTGAGGTCTGTGGAGTAGGGCAAAAGTAGAATAAAATCTAGCATTAGCACTTTGCAGCAACGTGTCATGAATTGAACGCAAAACTGGGCGAACAATGTTTTTAGCCAATAAAGGTAGCTTGTGTTGAAGTTGTAGGACCAGTTTCTCACCACTTCCATCCATGAGAACTCAGTATTCCCTAGAATAGAGAAGCATATCTACCCAGATGGAGAGGAAGCAGTAGGTAGAAGAGAAGAGCAAAATCAAAACCTTAATCTTCCTGGGTTTGGAGCCGTAATGTACCTGTGCCAAACTTACCTTGGTTTTGTATTTATTTCTGTATGGCTAGATATGTCTAAAGTTACTCTCACTCTGGCTATTGACAAAGCAGGAGAGAAGTCTACTGTCTGCCTTTTGGGGTCCCTAGTCTGATAGATGGAATGTGTCCTTATCCCAGATGAATCAGGGGGCTGATGAATCCCTTCCTTGAGGAGGAGAAGCTTGGGATCTGTTGGTCTGGGAGGAATCCTGGTTTGTCTTTTACATAGAATGAGGCAGAAGTCTAGAGAGGGTTAGTCAGTTAGCATAGACATCCAAAGCCTGCTCAGAGGACTTTCTATTAAAAATAGACACAGTGCTTCAAGAACTCAGTCTTTGAGCAGGCAAGAAAGACCATCATATAATCAATAGAAATTATGGTTTTTGCATTTCACTTTTAAGAGTTTTTGTACATTGCTGAAAAGGGTTAGATCCAGAATCTCAGACAAGAAAGGACTGTAGAGGGCTTTGGGTCCAGACTCTTCACTGCTCACCATACTGATGAGAAAAATGAAGTGCAGAGAGGGAAGGAGTCCTTACTCATGGGCTTAAGACTGACTGATGGCCAATTTGGGGCCTCCAAGAGCCCAGTGTTTTGTCCCTACATCTTAAAGAATTCTTAAAGGTTGACTTTTATTCCAGTATAAACTGCTCCATATTACTGTGATTAACTGGACTTTTTAGAGGAAATCCAAAGCATTCTAATCTAGGATTAAACTTTTTCAGTAACCCAGCCCTGCCAATAAGAGGAACAATAGATTTAGTCTTCTCATTATGTAAACCCCCAAGACATTCTCATATGCACTGCTGCAGGTATACTGTACTTAATTTTTAACGTAGGCAGATCACCCTTTTGTTGACTAAAAATGTTTTTGGCTTGCCAAGAAGATAGAGACAAAACTAAAAAAGACGTTTTGTTCAGCAAGTGGAGTCACAAATATGACCTATACCACCTTCTAGAACCGTTGGAAAGTCAGAGAGTAGAATATTCTGAGGCTTTGTAAATTTTAGGCTATTGTAGTCGAGTGTAGAAGCCATATATAAATCAAGTCTTTATTCATCTAGTAGTGTTTCAGGTGAGTTTAAGGATTATTTTAGGTAGATATTTTTATAAAAGTGAATATTCATTTCTTGGTTGTTATCTGTATGAAAATTTAGGATTTTTTTTCCTAATTAGTCTTCACATTCCATACATCCTTTAAAAATTTTTTTTATTTACTTATTTGATAGAGAGAAAGTGAGAGAGAGAGAGCACAAGCAAGGGAAGGGCAGAGGGAGAGGGAGAAGCAGGCTCCTGGCCGAGCAGGGAGCCCGATGTGGGGCTTGATCCCAGGACCCTGGGATCATGACCTGAGCTGAAGGCAGACACTTAACCAACTGAGCCACCCAGGCACCGCACGTTTCATACATCCTTAACTAAGAATTGTTAGTTTGTGGCAAAAGAATGATCAGAAATGGTATGGGTAGATTTGAAAACAGATTAGGTTGTGCCAGGAAGACTTCCTGGGAAAAACCCCTTGTATTTCAGGGTAAAGCGAGATACAGATAAGATGTAAAAGGCAGGAAAGGAGCTGATTGCCTCTAGGTAAGTGAGTTATTAGTGATGTGTCTGGCCCTCAATCAGCCACTATGTGCCTCCCTTTCTTTTGTCCCCCCTGTCCCTAGGAATCCAGAGTATATCCTGTACTGCAGTCCCGGCTGGCGCCTCCGACTCACAGCCTCCTTCCTGCTCTTCATCTTTCCATTACTAGACCTCCTTCCAGTGGCTTTGCCACCAGGGGCAGGCCCAGGACCCATAGGGCTAGAAGTGCTGGCAGGGGGTGTGGCAGCTGTGGCCTGGATCAGCCACTGCCTGGCCTTGTGGGCGTTGGCTCATTCCCCTCATGGCCACTCCCGGGGACCATTGGCCTTGGCTCTGGCTGCCTTCCTGCCAGCCCCAGCCCTAGTGCTGACTCTGCTGTGGCACTGCCAGCGAGGCACACTTCTGCCCCCGCTTCTCCCAGGACCCCTATCCCGCCTATGTCTTCTCATCCTGCAGCTGGCTGCGCTCTTGGCCTATGGATTGGGCTGGGCGGTCCCTGGGGCATCACGGAGGCCCTGGGCCCAGGAGCTCCTCCTGTCTCAAGGACAGGAGTCTGAGGTAGCTGAAGATGGAGAAAGTTGGCTGTCACGCTTTTCCTATGCCTGGCTAACACCCTTGCTGGCCCGAGGGGCCCGTGGAGAGCTCCGGCAGCCCCAGGACACTTGCCACCTTCCACGCAGACTGCACCCAACTTACCTGGCTCGTATCTTCCAGGCACATTGGCAGGAAGGGGTCCGGCTGTGGAAAGCCCTGTATAAGGCCTTTGGCCGGCACTACCTGGCACTTGGACTCCTGAAGCTGGTGGGGACCATGCTGGGATTCTCAGGGCCCTTGCTGCTTTCCCTCCTGGTGGGCTTCCTGGAGGAGGGGCAGGAACCACTAAGCAATGGACTGCTGTATGCCCTGGGGCTAGCTGGTGGGGCCATCCTGGGTGCTGTGCTACAGAATCAGTATGGGTATGAGATACGGAAGGTGACACTTCAGGCACGGGGGGCTGTGCTGAATGTTCTGTACCGAAAGGCTTTACAGCTGGGGCCCAGACGCCCTCCTGCCGGGGAGGCCTTGAACCTACTGGGCACCGACTCTGAGCGGCTGCTCAACTTTGCTGGGAGCTTCCATGAAGCCTGGGGCCTGCCCCTGCAGCTGGCCATTACCCTCTATCTGCTGCACCAGCAGGTGGGTGTGGCCTTTGTGGGTGGTCTCATCCTGGCCCTGCTGCTGGTCCCTGTCAACAAAGTGATTGCCACGCGCATCATGGCCAGCAACCAGGAGATGCTACAGCACAAGGATGCAAGGGTTAAGGTGAGGGCTGCTTAGGGTCCCTCAGCAATCTGGAGCTGAGGACCCACCCACCTGGTCCCCCAGGTCCTCCCATGCACAGTGCCTGAGGGTGAGAGCATACTCTAGAAGTTAAGAGCTCCAACTGGAGAAAGACATGAGTTCATATCCCAACTCTACCACTTACTAGTTTAATCACCCCAAACGAGTCATTTAACCTCTTTGGGCCTCTATTTCTTCATCTGAGAAATGACCATAGTAGCTTGCTTCAGAGGGTGGTTGTGAGGATCGTATGAGGTGACTCTGGGTATGGGGCCAGTCACAAAGTAAGCAATAAATAAAAGTAGCCTGTTAGTAACACTGCAGTATTAGCTCATGCAGCTGTAAGCAGCAAACTGAGGAGGTAGGAAGTAGCCTGTCTGGGACTAAATGGGCTTTTAGTATGAGTGCCAGGACCCGAGTCCTCTACCTCTTCATCTAGGGCAGAGACCATCTCATAGCCACAGGTGGAGTGGAGAGGTCTAGGAGAGCCCCAGCTACCTCTAAGGGTTGGGCTGAGGGGAAGGGAGTAGGCCAGTCCTCTGCCTGGGCCGGCTCTGCGTGTTGAATGTCTGGGTTCTGCAGTGACAGGAGGATGGCAGGCCTGGAGGTCCGCACAGCATAGTTGTCAGCCTCTTATGGGAATAGCTCAGAGCGCTAATAGGAGGAAGGTCCTTCATAGCCCAGGCCCTTTTCTCCTACCCATGACAGCTACAGACTAGGTCTCTAGCGCCATCCGGGAAGCTCCCAGTGTCTCCCTGGCTTGCAGACTGGGGATGTGTGAATGTTTGGATCCAAGGAGTTTCTCTAGCCCCTGCCCATCTTGCCTAGACTTGTTGGCTTGTCTGACCCTGGGCTGTGGTGTGGGCCTCCTACACCTGTACGCTCCTACAGAAATAGTTCCTGTACCACCCAAGCCATGAGCCAGACTGGCGACTGGCTCCTGAAGCCCGCTGTTCTGGCCTTGAGAAGTAGTTCTTAGTCCTTTCTCTTATGGAAGGAGAGCTTTTAGGCCAGTGTGGTAGCACCTCAGTACTTTCTGCCTAGGGAGTAGGAAGGTGAAGGGACTCCAGCTCTGACTTGTTCTCCACTCTAGAGCACACACACAGAGGAAAAGTAAAAAGATTGGCAGGGGAAGCAACTCAGGACTGAAAGGGATTTTTTTTTTAAGATTGATTGATTGATTGATTGATTTATGATAGACATAGAGAGAGGGGGAGGCAGAGAGACAGGAGGAGGGAGAAGCAGGCTCCATGCCAGGAGCCTGACGTGGGACTCGATCCCGGGACTCCAGGATCGGGCCCTGGGCCAAAGGCAGGCACTAAACTGCTGAGCCACCCAGGGATCCCCCTGAAAGGGATTTATTTGAGGGTGGTATTTCTTCAGAAAGAGCTGAGGTGAGGAAGGAGACCAGTTCTAGGGCAGTACAGGGTATCTAGGAGCCTAGTACTCTGCTTTCTCTCCCAGTAACTTCTGGGTGGAGGAAAGTGGACACCTGTGAGCAGGGTTTCCACTTCACTCTACTTTCTTGTCTCCCTCCCCAGCTCATGACAGAGCTGCTGAGTGGCGTTCGGGTCATCAAGTTCTTCGGGTGGGAGCAGGCACTGGGGGCCCGGGTAGAGGCCTGCCGGGCTCAAGAACTGGGGCGGCTCAGAGTCATCAAATACCTGGATGCAGCCTGTGTGTACCTGTGGGCTGCCCTGCCGGTTGTCATCTCCATTGTCATCTTCATCACCTATGTCCTCATGGGGCACCAACTCACTGCCACCAAGGTGAGTCCCAGAAGAGGGGATGGCTGTAGGAAAGTGTAGAGAGGTGACAGCAAGGAGGCTGTGATGGAGTTAAGAGGTAGCCTCAGGCCCTTGGGGCTGCTTGGAAGGAGGATATCTGGCTACCTTAACCTTTTCCAACTGAGGGGGAGTTCTCCGAACTTTCTAGGGCCCCAAATATATCACCCTTTGCTCTGTGAAGGAATTCCTTTTTTTCCCCTTCTCTTCCATCCTCTTTGATATTAGCCCCAGGCTCCATGTTAGGTTCCCTTATCCTCATTCTAATTACTTTGGGGGGGAAAAATCCATGATCCAGTGCTGGCTCTAGCCAGGGCCAGACAATGTACTTAGAAATTCTGAGAAAGTCTCAGAATGCCCCAGGCCTGTGTGCTTATTGAGGTGCTACCTGGATCTCTGGAGGAACATCTGGAATTTCTAAGATTCTGAGATGGCTACCTTTGCCACCCAAGGATTTTCCAGCCACCCCTCAGTTCTGCTGCTGCCCTGTTCTTCCTTTTACACCCCTGTCTGCCTTCAGATAGCTCCTGGGCTTCAGGTGATGCTTCATCCCCCTTCTGCCCTACTTAGGTGTTCACGGCATTGGCACTGGTGCGCTTGCTCATTCTTCCCCTCAACAACTTCCCTTGGGTGATCAATGGCCTCCTGGAGGCCAAAGTGTCCTTGGACCGGATCCAGCGTTTCCTTGACCTTCCCAACCACAGCCCCCAAGTCTACTATAGCCCAGGTAATGGGGAGCTAGAAGGAAGAGCCTGGCACAGGGTGAGGAGGGAACAATAGCCCCTAGGACGCTGTACATAGGTGCCAGCAAGAAGGGCCAGAGGCAGCAGAATCCAGGCAGAGCAAGTGGACATTTCCTGGGGAAGAATCCTCAGACCAAGACTAAGGCTGAATTAGCCCTGGGCCAGTAGATACAGGACAGGCAAGCCAATGACATGTTCCTGGTTTACCCTCTCCAAGTAGGTAGGTTGTGCCTTAGCAGCCCAAGTTGTGTATTTTTTTCCCTATTCAGATCCCCCCACAGAGCCATCTACAGCGTTGGAGCTCCATGAAGCCCTGTTCTCCTGGGACCCAGTTGGAACCAGCCAGGAGATCTTCATCAATCACCTCGAAGTGAAGAAGGTTTGTTGTTGGATAGACAACCTAGGGGAGTCCCTGGATGAATGAGGGATAAAGACTCAGTGACAGATAAACACGCATGGAGCCAGTCATAGCTAGATGGCCTGCATCTCAAAGCACCAAGGGAAGGAACGGAGGAGCTCTGGTGAGCAGGTTCTACACTCCTCTCTGAGCATCATCCCACTAGCATAGCTTTCTCAGAGTCCTCTACTCTGTCCCTGGTCTCTAGACAGCTATATCCACCTAGTCCAGGCCAACAAGTACGTCTGTCTCTCCATTGTTCCTGTGGAGCCAGCAAACTCAGAATAGACCCCAGAGCTTATTCAGCATCTGCCCCAGGTCAGGGACCAGGGGAGAGGCCCTGTAGCCTCTTCTGAGAAGGATTTTGCAAATGGGGTAGATAATCCTCTATTTAGCCTGCTGAAAAGAAATCACACCCTGTGACTCACACCACTGCATGCATACATCGTCAAAGAAACACTTGAAAGAATATTCCTGGCAGGACAGGACTCCTGTTCCTCTACACACACCCCACCCCCGTCCTGAATTTTCCCTCTCCCTTGACCCCTGTCCAACCCTTTGCCCCACAGCTCAACCCAGCATTCTCTAGTCTCTACCACATTTGGCTCACATTTCTGGCATGGGCTGTATTTTTTTTTTTTTTTTCTTAGTTCAGGCAAGACAAGGCTGGAATTTTTCAAAGGAATTTTACTAATGTTGTCAGTTGGGGCTTTTTTTGGATATAAGTCATAGAAACCCACTGGAGCTAGCTTAAGCAAACAAGAGTTTATAATAAGGTTATAGAGATGAATTACAGAATCCAAAGGCATGCATACAGCTGGATCTCAGCAGCTGCCCAGAACCAGGACTCAACTCCTAGAACTCTCCCTCTGTCTGCTTTTCTCTGTATCTGCCTCATGCTTCTCTTTCAGTGGACCTGCTCTCCACTGAGCAGAAAAGGTGACTGCATAGAGCCCTCCCACTTAACAGCTACAGCCAGAAAAAGGGAGAATTCTCAGGGAAGGGTCTCAACTCACTCTGGTGCCCACCCAGAGATGGGTCAATCCTGGCTGATAGAGTGGGGGCATCACAGACAGAGCTCCTGAGAGCACTATCTGTTTCTAGAAAAGGGATTTTTCTTTCCTTTTTGTACAGGAAGATAGCTCCATGGATGTATGTTACAACTAAGAAATGAAGGGAGAACAGAAAATTTGAAACTGCAAATAACAGAAATGGGCACCTGTGCAAAGCACCACTGCCTTTTGCCCCGACATAGCAGAAGTCTAGCCACAGGTGAACTTAAGTAGCCCAGCATCCAGGCCCCAAAGCCTGGAGTCCCTCCCTCCCTTCTCTTTCCAGGCTCCCTGCTTTGACCTTTCCTTGGAAATTCTAGGCAGTTTCCTCCATTCTCTCTGGTGCCTCTCCAGGGGCCCTTCATGCAGATCAGTGAAACTGATCACTCCTCTAAGTGGAAAGTAAGCACTGTACTTCTGATAGTTCCTATATGAACTATATAGGAACCTCCTACTCAGTGAGGCACAGCTCAGCCTATGGGCTGGAGAATTCTTTCTTCACAGACAAACGGGCCTAAGAAGCCTCCGTGGAATGATTGGCAGCCCAGGGCCTCAGGAGGGAGACCTGATGCTTACTGTCTGGCTTCCTTGCAGGGTGTCTTGGTGGGCATCGTGGGGAAGGTGGGCTGTGGGAAGAGCTCGCTGCTGGCCGCTGTTGCTGGGGAGCTCCACAGGTGAGTAACCTCTAGTGTCCCCTGTCCTCAGCTTTGACCTGCAGCAAACACTTGCCTAGCCCCTGCCCTGTGGTGGATGCCTTTATAGGGTCCCAGGATACTGAGAGTCAGAGACGAACAAGACCTTGTCCCTTTCTTGGGAGAGTTTTAGTCTAGAAAGGGGAAGGTAGTCAAAGTGAGTTATCATAAGCTTCATACCAGAGTATTATCAGTGCTATAATAGTGAGTAAAGAAATAAATGGAAACATCCTGCATCAGTTCATCTTTCAAAAAACGTGGTTACGCAGGGAGGGATCTAGAGAGGAGCAGAGGGATAAAGGAGGGCCTTCTTATTTTACAGTGAGAATGAGTGGGAGCAGGGTGGTGGCCATCCTCTTCTCTGAGCACATCCAGATCTGACAACCCCTTGGCTACAGCCAAAGAGCAATTGCTTCCCTTCCCAATCCAGATTGAGCCTCCAGCCTCGTTAGGTCCCCTCGACCCAGTGGCTACCAATCCAGAAACCCATGGGACATGAAGGGGGACCCGATGTAGAAGACAGCAGTCTGGAGAGGCTTCTGGGAGGCAGGGGGCTGGTTATGGAGGGACCCAGTTGGGGACTGGCCCCCTCATGCTGCCCCCTCATGGCTTGGCTCTCTGCAGGCTGCGTGGGCGGGTGGCAGTGTGGGGGCTGTCCAAAGGCTTTGGCCTGGCCACCCAGGAACCCTGGATCCAGTTTGCCACCATCCGAGATAACATTCTCTTTGGGAAAACATTTGATGCCCAACTGTACAAAGAAGTGATCGAGGCCTGCGCCCTTACTGATGACCTCCATGTGAGTGCCCAAGCCCTAAGACCCCCTGACTGCCTTCTTCCCCATGTCCCTGACACCTCAAGTCAGAGATTTGCTTCTCTGGGAAGAAGTTGCTTCTGCTCAGGCACCATTAACCTGAGGCTGGCCGTCAGGTTTGGTCCTCCTAGAGCATCCAGTGTGTGGTTCCCCCTTCCAAGTAGGACCCAAAGGGACAGTAGTGGTGGGGGGGTTCCACATAGCAGCCTCTAGGCTAGGGTTCCCTCTGAGGCTTTAGCTCTATGTAGGTTCGGCTGGTGGTTCTGGTTCAAGAGGCTTGGGATGCCTGGGTGGCTCAGCAGTTTAGCGCCTGACTTCAGCTCAGGGCGTAATCCTGTAGTCCTGGGATTGAGTCCCACATCCGGCTCCCGGCATGCTTCTCCTTCTGCCTGTTTCTCCTTCTCTCACTCTCTCTCTCTCTCTCTCTCTCTCTCTCTGTGTCCCTTATGAATAAATAAATAAAATCTTAAAAAAAAAAAAAAAAAAAAGAGCTTCTCCTACACCTTCCCCTGGGGAGGCTTAAGAGATTTAGGGTTACTAGAGGCAAGTCCAATAGATCCCCTACAATCCAGAGTACTGAATTTAGGAGGATGAGATTCCAGATCTCACCCATGACTTCCCCACTCAATCCCCATGTCCCCAGCAGGATTGTCATCACTACTACTCTGTCCAGGTAAATGTGGAACTTCCCTGGAAAAGAGGACCTTTACTTTGGCTATGGGGTATCCCATGCCCATGAATCATTTGTTTCTACATCAGACATTTCTCAAATGCCTGTCGAGTACTGGGAACGGTTCTAGGCACTAAGTGGTGAATTATAAAGCTTTTCCCTCAGGGGGACTCACTGTCTGATAGACCACAGGTGCTTCCACTGTAATGGGCCCCCCTAAGCTAAGGAGACCACTCCTGAGGCCCCATGAAGGCTTGGGGTACATTCCTTGTGTAAAAATCTATGAAAGCTTCCACATTGAATTTGCCTATCGTCATCCTTGCTCTTAAAAAGGCAGGGTAGGGATGCCTGGGTGGCTCAGCAGTTGAGCATCTGCCTTTGGCTCAGGGCGTGATCTTAGGATCTGGGATCAAGCCCCTTGTCAGGCTCCCTGCGTGGAGCTTGCTTCTCCCTCTGCCTATGTCTCTGCTTC
This sequence comes from Canis lupus baileyi, assembly GCF_048164855.1. Taxonomy (NCBI): domain Eukaryota; kingdom Metazoa; phylum Chordata; class Mammalia; order Carnivora; family Canidae; genus Canis; species Canis lupus. Next base: position 60,658,815 of record NC_132844.1, on the reverse strand, counting down.
TCTTTCTGTGTGTCTCTCATGAATAAATAAATAAAATCTTAAAAAAATAAAAAATAAAAAGGCAGGGTAGTGAGTGTGACAGGGTGGCTAAGAATCTATATTCATGTCCTGCTGCTTACTAGCTGTAGAACCACCTGAGGGCAAGGTAGTTACTCTGAACTTTGGTTTCCTCTGTGAAAGAGAAAATACCAACTTCATAAGGTTGTCATAGGGATTGGATTGTCAGAATTACAGATTATCCCCTGTTGCTTGATCACCCCAAATTCAAGTCTACTCTCCCTAAGCTCCCTGGCTCTCTTGACGCCCTCTACCTCTTCCCTGCAAGGGGATGGAGTAGAAGGTATTGGGGAGCCCATTGACCAATGCTAGGAGGCCTTTCCTACCAGATTTTGCCTGCTGGAGACCAGACAGAGGTGGGGGAGAAAGGTGTGACCCTCAGCGGGGGACAGCGGGCCCGGATTGCCCTTGCTCGCGCTATCTACCAGGTGAATTAAAGATGAGGAGGTCCTTGGAGGGAGTGGGGAACGGGGATATTTTCATCAGCATCTAGTTTCTTTTTCCCTCTCCCTTCATGTTCTTGAGATGTTTATCCCTTTGCCACCCCATGCCCCTTTTGCAGATTGAAGGCAGAATTAAAGATCCTTTAAAAAAAATTATGTAACTTGAAGCGCTAAGCACTGGCCTTGCTTGACTGGAGGGAAGTTTACCCTCAAGTCTCACCTGCTTTGCCACTGCTCTTGGGGCAGCCCCCAGAGTTCTTCTCAACTGTCTTCTCTGACGGCCTCAAGATTGTGTCCTAGGAGAGGTCTGGGTTCTGACCAAAGGACCCAGGACTTGGTACCCATCATGTCCCCACCTCTTTTAGGAAAAGGAGCTCTATCTCCTCGATGACCCTCTGGCTGCTGTGGACGCAGACGTGGCCAGCCACCTTCTGCATAGGTGCATCCTGGGAGTGCTGAGCCACACTACAAGGCTACTCTGTACCCACCGCACCGAGTACCTGGAGAAGGCAGATTTGGTGCTGCTGATGGAGGCCGGGCGCCTTCTCCGGGCTGGTAATATGGGCCGCCAGGGTGGGAGCCAGTGGATTTGGAACTTGGGCTGTGTGACTGGGTACTTTGGGAACACAGAGGACCAAGATCTCCAGGAACACTGACGTCCTTAGAGAAGAGACAACAGTCAGGTTTAGAACAATCTTTTTATTAAAAATACAAACAAATATTAACAAAACCCCACCTCTGATGGATTATTATCCAGAGGGACATGACCAGGGAAGTTCACTGGGAGAGAAACAGGAGGAAATGAGGCTCCACCAGACTGTTAGAAATTTTGTGAAGCCTGAGGAGAAAGCTCTGCAGTAACAAGAGGTGACTCTGGACAGAGTGCTCATGGATAGCTATGACTCTCCTAGAGTGAACATGTGTCTGAGCTGGCTGGACTACAGGCACAGAGGGATGGACTTGAGAGTCCTCTTCAGAGTCTAGGGGTCCAGGGTAGGGCCCTGCTAGTGAGAGTCAGGGAAGGGGTCCACAAAGAATAGGAGGTGGATTGGCACACTCATTGAGGAAGGCAGAGTATATAGTATATACGCAGGAGCCCCCTGATGATTTCCTTGTACCTTCCAGGGCCTCCCTCTGAGATCCTGCCATTGGTACAAGCTGTCCCCAAAGCCTGGGCTGAGGAGGGACAAGAGGCTGACTCAGGTATGGCTCAGGGCTGAGGAAAGGGCTTGCCCTCCACCACTTCACTATAGAGATACGTTTTCCTCAGTGCTCCCCTGCCCATCTGAAACACTGAAGTTTAACTGTCTTCCTGCAAACTTAATCCACACCCTGCCCTCCTTGCCCATCCTCACAGCTGCAGTGCAGTCAGTCGGGAACCTGGAGAAAACAAAGGAGAGGCTGGAAGTGGAGGAGAAAACATGTGGCCATCTGCTGCAGGAAGAAAGCAAGAAGGAGGGTGCTGTGGCCTTGCACGTGTACCGAGCATACTTGAGGGCCGTGGGCCTGGGCCTGGCCCTAGCCATCCTCCTCTCCTTGCTCCTCATGCAAGGTGGGAGTGAACCCCAGAGCCCCTCATCCTGCCCCAGTCCTAGGTCCCCATCACAGCCATCACCTCCAACTGATCATTACAAAGCCCCGAGCCTCCCCAGGCATGGACAGCAGCTGGGACAAGATACACACCCCCAGTTCTGAGAGTCCCAGGGACCAGAGGGGTGCACACCATAGCCATCTTCTGGTCTGCCCCCACAGCTTGCTTCCCCTCTGCAAATTCCAGATCATGCACTCCTCAGAGCTGATGGGTGATGGGCCCAGGGAAGGAGTGCACACTGGGGAGGACATGGGATAGTAGGAAGGTGGAGAGGGCCAGGGATGGGGGTTAAGGGCAGAAGGTTAAGGGGGTGTTTGAATGGAAAAAAGGGATGAGTCACAGCTTTTCCCTCCCTTTCCCCACCGAGGCACAAGGAACGCTGCTGACTGGTGGCTCTCCCACTGGATATCCCAGCTGAAGGCAAACAAGAATAACTCCCAGGAGGTGCCAGCCCCCACCAACCCGGGATCCACAGGGCTCCTCTCTGCCCAGCTGCTCCTCTTCTCCCCCGGAAACCTCTAGTGAGTGGCTGGAGCCAGAGCAGGCTTGGGGCTCCCAGAGGGGTTGCGGAGGTGGGGGTGGGGGTCGGGGCTGATGTTCCAGGTGTGTGTCTTCTGGTGGGGAGAGCTGGCGTGGGGGAGGGGAAGGGACCCCCCGAGGGGCCCTTCTTTTGGTTACCCACAGCCCCCTCCTCACCACCCAGCACCTCAGTGTTCCCACTGCCAAAAACTGCCTCCAATGGCTCCTCAGACATCCGTTTCTACCTCACCGTATACGCAACCATTGCTGGTGTCAACTCCCTCTGCACCTTTCTCCGGGCAGTGCTCTTTGCAGCGGGCACCCTCCAAGCAGCCGCCACCCTACATCGCCGCCTGCTGTGTCGAGTCCTTATGGTGAGGGGATAGGAGGGTGGGGTGGCATGGGGGAGCCCTCTCAGTACTTGGGCTCCATCAGGCGCCCCATCCTACCTCCTAGTCCTCAGGAGAAGACAGCCCTCACAGGTGCGTGCAGCACTTGGCAGCTTGAGACCTGGAGAGGCTGAGAACAGAGCAGCTCTCTGAGTTCAAACCCAGTTACTTAAGCTGGTAGCGTTCTGACCTGTAAAATTGGGAGAAGAGAATCTTCCTGAGTCACTCCTGTTTTGGACTTCAAGTGCAGAGGCCTGAATTAGTCACCTCTTATTTGTGGGGCATGGGACACCCCTTAGATCATAAGTTCCCTTTTTTATTTTACTTATTTACCCATTCCCTTTTATCTATGTACCTACCCTATTCTGTTTCCCCTTCTTTCCTTGATAAAGCAACCATTCTTAGTAGGTATCATCTCAGGACTCTGAGATCAGAGCCCAAGCCAAAGGCAGACGCTTAAACAACTGAACCACCCAGGCACCCTTGGCATTCTATTTCTTAACAATTTTTTTTTTTTACTTCTTACAATTTTTATTTAGGGCTGTTTTTAAGATCCATCCCTGTTGTTGTGTACATATTTAGTCTGTTGCTGACCTTATAGGCTTATTATGAGGATTAAATTAATTAGTACATGGAAAGTGCTTAGGATAGTGCCTGGAACATACTAAATACTCAATCAGCAATTATTATTAGTCATGTTGTTGTTCTTTTTTTTTTTTTAAGATTTTATTTATTCATGAGAGACACACAGAGAGAGGCAGAGACACAGGCAGAGGGAGAAGCAGGCTCCATGCAGGGAGCCTGACATGGAACTCGATCCTGGGTCTCCAGGATCAGGCCCTGGGCTGAAGGCAGCGCTAAACCGCTGAGCTACCCAGGACGCCCCTTGTTGTTCTTCTTATAAAGCCCTTTTCTTGTCTGTTATCCTTTTTTTTTTTTTTTTTTAAGATTTTATTTATTTATTCATGAGAGAGACACAGAGAGAGAGAGAGGCAGAGACACAGGCAGAGGGAGAAGCAGGCTCCACGCAGAGAGCCTGATGTGGGACTCGATCCCGGGTCTCCAGGATCACCCCCTGGGCTGCAGGCAGTGCTAAACCGCTGCACCACCGGGGCTGCCTTGTCTGTTATCCTTTAAAAAAAATTTTTTAAGTAATCTCTACACTGTGTATGGGGCTCGAACTCACAACCCTAAGATCAAGAGCCTTGATTGTGCCTCACCAACTGAGCCAGCCAGGCACCCTCTTGACCATTATCAAGGTCTTGTAATAACCCTGTGAAGTAGGTACTGTTATCCCCATTTTTTTTTATTTTCTTTTTTTTTTACCCCCCCCCCCCACTCTGTTATCCCCATTTTACAGATAAGGAACCTGAGGCAATGAGAGCGTAAGTGACCTGGGTAAGGCTAGTTCTGTGGAGAGTTGGGCTGGGAACCCAGTCCTATATGGGTATTCCTGTTGCCTGTCAGGGAGTAGCCACCCACAGTTCTGCCTCTCCTCCAGGACCACAGCCTCTTTGGGCTGTGAAGGAATTCGTTTCTTATAAATTGGCATTAGGAGGTGCTTCCAGAAGTCCTTTGCCCTAGTCCCCTGCCCTAAGAGGATTATTCCTCAAGTAAAGGCAGAGAGCTGGGGGATGGAGAAGGTGAAGAAAGGGACAGGCTGTCTCTGAGATGGCCCACCCAGTAGCCATCTAAACAGCTAGAGACTGGGCAGCCCCTGTGGCACAGCGGTTTGACACCACCTGCAGCCCGGGGTGTGATCCTAGAGACCCGGGATCGAGTCCCACATCGGGCTCCCTGCATGGAGCCTGCTTCTCCCTCTGCCTGTGTCTCTGCCCCTCTCCCTCTCCCTCTCTCTCTCTCTCTCCCCCTCTCCCTGAATGAATGAATGAATGAATGAATAAATAAATAAATAAATAAATAAATAAATAAATCTATCTTTAAAAATAAAATAAAAAAAAAAAAAAAACAGCTAGAGACTGCTGAGCACTCACTCTCTGCCAGGCAGACTGTGCTCAGCATCTGACTGCTGTACACGTGCTTTCGATCCTACCAGCAGCCCTGAGAGCTGCAGTTCTGTTATTATCCCTGCTTTTGAGATGAGGAACAGGGGCCTTAAGAGATTAACCTCCTTGGGACGCCTGGGTGGCTCAGTGGTTGAACGTCTGCCTCTGGCTCAGGTCGTCTGCCTCTGGCTCAGGTCTGCCTCTGGCTCAGGTTGTGATCCCGGGGTTCCAGGATCAAGTCCCATATCAGGCCCCCTGCAGGGAGCCTGCTTCTCCCTCTGCCTGTGTCTCTGCCTCTCTCTGTGTGTCTCTCATGAATAAATAAATAAAACCTTTAAAAAAGAGAGAGAGAGAGAGAGAGAGAGATTAAGCTCTTTGCCCGGGGCCTCCTATCCAGCAAATGGCAGGGCCAGAATCCCAGCGGCAGTCTGATTCCAGAGCCTGAGTGCTGAGCTATGAGCTCATACTGACTTAGCCACGGGCGATCAGGATGTTCCTCTTGACCTCTAACTAAATCTTACGAGCCTAAAGTCCTCTTCTTCTGGAAAGAGACTGGCTCCTGCCCTGCAAAGGGGAGTTGGCATGTCTAGCACAGAGGTAGAGGAATGGCCAGCATGGCCTCTCAGGGTCATCACTAGCCGGAGAGATGGGAGAGTCTCTACTTTTCCCACCCTGAGAGGGTCTCCCTCCAAGCTCCACCAGCCCCTTCCTCTCTGCCCCCAAACTCTGGGGACACTTTCCTCCTTTCCTCTTTTCTACTTTGGGCCTTTCTCCCCACCCCACCTCCCCCCCAGGGCTGTCCCCAGCCCCTCTGCTGCCAGGCCCTGCCCTCGCCCAACCACAACCCCTCTCCCAGGCACCAGTGACTTTCTTCGACTCCACACCTGCCGGCCGGGTTCTAAACCGCTTCTCCTCCGACGTGGCCTGTGCAGATGACAGCCTGCCCTTCACCCTCAACATCCTGCTGGCCAATGCGGCGGGCCTGCTGGGCCTCTTGGCAGTGCTGGGCTCGGGCCTGCCCTGGCTGCTACTGCTGCTGCCCGTGCTGAGCGTCCTCTACTACCGCGTGCAGCGCCACTACAGGGCCTCCTCCCGGGAGCTGCGGCGCCTGAGCAGCCTCACCCTGTCACCTCTCTACACCCACCTGGCTGACACCTTGGCTGGCCTCCCTGTGCTCCGGGCCGCAGGGGCCACCTCCAGGTGCGTGGAATCTGCCTCTGGCCACAGCCAGTGGGGAGGAGAAGCTGAGGGAGGTGAGAAGAAGGACCCCTGAAAAGAAGGGCACATGGGGGCAGGCCCCAGGTCTCCTGAGAAAGGAAGGGTGGGTGAGTGCAGAAAAAGGGATGGGGGATAGGGGGCAGAACATAGTCCCTCTGTACCCGCTAGGAGAGGCCTGTGGGTGTGTAGGTCAGCTCCGAAAAAGTTGCTGCGTTCTGCGGGGAAGGAGTCTGGTGGGGTCACTGCAACAAGGGAGTGGCCTCTCATCCCTCCTGGCCTCCCCCAGGTTTGAGGAGGAGAACCAGAGACTCCTGGAGCTAAACCAGAGGTGCCAATTTGCCGCCAGTGCCACGATACAGTGGCTAGACATTCGGCTGCAGCTCATGGGAGCCACAGTGGTCAGTGCCATCGCGGGCATCGCCCTAGTGCAGCACCAGCAGGGCCTCACCAACCCAGGTGCCACCCCGGGAGCCTCACTCTCAACTCAGAAGCATCCCAGACCTCCCTCCCTGCACTGTCCCCCCAGCATTTCATCTCCCACCTTGGGGTCCTGTGAGGATGTGTTGTCATTGTCATCACTCCCATTTTAGAGTTGAGGAAACTGAGTCCCAGGGAGAGACTTGCCCAGGTGGTAGTGGGTCTGGGACTAAAACAAGCATTCTGACCTTCACCCCTTCCCTGCTCTGCCCCATTACTGACACTGCCAGGCCCATCTTCCATTGTCTTCCCTCGAAGCCTATCCAGGCCCACCTCACTCCCTTGTGGCTCACCTCCTGTGGATCCCATCTGGGTCCCAGCATCTTCCTGCTTCTCTACAGGCTTTTTTTTTTTTTTTTTTTTTTAAGATTTTATTTACTTATTCATGAGAAACAGAGACAGAGAGGCAGAGACTCAGCCAGAGGGAGAAGCAGGCTCCATGCAGGGAGCCTGATGTGGGACTCGATCCCAGGTCTCCAGGATCACACCCTGGGCCGAAGGCAGGCGCTAAACCGCTGAGCCACCCAGGCTGCCTTCTGCAGGCTTTTACGTGCCACAGTCCATAGCCTTGAATTCTCCCTCCTGCCCCAGCTCTGCTCCCACATGTATCCTAGTGTCCATCCGCTAGCGGCTTGTGCTCTTCCCCTCCAGGACTGGTGGGCCTGTCACTGTCTTACGCTCTGTCCCTGACGGGCCTGCTCTCTGGCCTGGTGAGCAGCTTCACGCAGACAGAAACCATGCTGGTAAGCGTCGAGCGTCTCGAGGAGTACTCCTGTGACCTGCCCCAAGAGCCCCAGGGCCAGCTGCCAAGGGTAGGCCTGCAATCCCTGCCCTGGGCCTGGGCACTGGAACCCTGGGGGACCCTCCTGACAGTCCCGCCTCCCCTCATTCCTTTCCTTTTGGTCCTCACTGTTTTTCTCAGCCCCTCTCATGTCACTGTGTGATGTCACATTCTTCACGGTGTGTCTCTCATCCTTGTGCCCATCCAGAGGGCCTCACCTCTGCTGCCCATGCCCTTTCCTCTTGTGCCAACCCTTTCTCCTTATTTTCCCTTCTTCCCACTCCCCGTTGCGTCTCCTCCTCATTTCTTCCACCTTACCCATCTCTGTCTCTCTCCCACCCATGGACCCCACCAGCTGGGCGTTGGCTGGCTGACCCAGGGGAGTGTGGAGTTCCAGGATGTGGTGCTGGTATACCGGCCGGGGCTGCCAAATGCCCTGGATGGGGTGACTTTCCGTGTGCAGCCTGGAGAGAAGTTGGGCATCGTGGGCCGCACAGGCTCTGGCAAGTCTTCCCTGTTGTTGGTGCTCTTCCGGCTGCTGGAACCTAGTTCGGGGAGAGTGCTGCTGGACGGTGTGGACACCAGCCAGCTGGAGCTGGCTGAACTCAGGTCTGGGGGAGGAAGAAGAGGGACACCAGGCTACTGGGACATGGGGGAATGTCCAGCTAGGAAGGCTTTATATCAACCCGGGGCAGCCAGGGCCAGGAAGGGGCAGGATAGAGGACAGGACAAGCAGGTGAGGACAGCGAGATCCTAGTACCGAGGTTCAAACTCATAGCTGTGGTCTCAAGGTCTGCAGTCTGACCCAGGCCCACCTTTCCAGCTTTGCCTTATACTTTCTGGCACATAGCCTCCATTCGAGACCACCAGTCACTGCCTCCTGAACCAGAGTCTTCCAGGGGCAGTGCCCCATACTGATGTCCTCAGCCCTGAGACTCGGCAGGCAGTGCTTGGGACAGCTCAAGACCTGGGTCGGTTGCCCCCAGCCACAAGTGGCCTTTTCTGGAGCTAATCATCTCCCTATCCCCACATCTAGGTTTTTTGTTTTTTGTTTTTTTCAAAAGTGATCTAGTATCATTTTTGCTGAGTTCTGTGCCATGCACGAGGTAGGGCAGCTCTGTCCTAAAGCCCATGACTGATCCCAAGCCCTGGCCCTGGTCTTCCTGCCTTCTCTTCTCACCTGTGGCAGCCTTACCTTATGGCTCAAACATATAGCTCCTCAAGACTTGATTCCAGGCCCACTTCTGACCTTGAAGTGTCCCCTCCCCATTCATGTTCTGGTCATTCCTTGCCACTGCTGCCCAGTGGCTGCTAGAGTTGGGCCCACACAGCTTAGCCCACTCCTGTTCTCAGTGTTTCTCCATATTTTGTGCCTTAGTGAGATGTAAGCTCCTTAAGGATAGGGTCAAGACCTTTGTTCAGGTCTTACCCCTCCTCCCAAGCTTTCCTGGAAGTGCCCACTAAAAAACTGTGCTAGGAACTGAAGTGGCCACATCTCCAGTCTAGATCCCATGTCCTGTCGCCTTCTTACCCCCCCAGATCCCAGCTGGCTATCATCCCCCAGGAACCCTTTCTGTTTAGTGGGACTGTTCGGGAAAACCTGGATCCCCAGGGCCTGCATGAGGACAGGGCCCTGTGGCAGGCCCTGGAGCAGTGCCACCTGAGCGAGGTGATTGTGTCCTTGGGTGAGTATTAGGCCCTACCCTGCAGGGTAGTCAGAGGGAGCAGGGAGAGGCCTGAGACCTGGGGCTGAGGATGCTGTGCCTTGCAGGTGGCCTGGATGGTGAGCTGGGTGAGGGGGGCCGGAGCTTATCCCTGGGGCAGAGGCAGCTGCTGTGTCTGGCCAGGGCTCTCCTCACGGATGCCAAGGTGAGGCAACAGGAAGGGACATTAAAGAGGGCCAGGAAGAAGGCAGGGGGCAGTCAGGGTGAAGGAGTGGGTTGTGGAGAGGTTTTGGGGGACTAAGTTAATTTTCCTTTTAGAGCTGGAGGTGGGGAGCTGTAGGTTGGCTGGTCTGGGCCCGGAGGTGGGGGCTGGTACTTGGGTGGGAGCCAAGGCTAACCCGATTCCTCCCTCCTCTCCCCCCACCCTCTGCGCATGTTCCAGATCTTGTGTATCGATGAGGCCACGGCGAGTGTGGACCAGAAGACAGACCAACTGCTCCAGCAGACCATTTGCAAACGCTTTGCCAACAAGACAGTGCTGACCATTGCGCACAGGTGTGCCAGTGTCTGGAGTGAGAATTGAATCAAGGCCTATGGTGACATGAACCCAGAGCCTCCCTTCCTTTCAGGGACCCCAGGGGTCAGGGCTCTAGAGATTCTAACCCCCCATGAATCTCAGCTCCTTGTTCTCCAGGCTCTTTATAGCACACTGTCCAAGGGTATCTGCAGTCTTCCCCAGCACAGAGCCAGACACTAAAGCCTGTGGGGCATACCTATGCTGTCCAGGGGAGAAGAGGGAAGAGCAAGTCAGCTCTCTTCTTTAGGGCCTTGTCCGCTGTCCCCCCACTGACCACCTTCTCTCACACAGGCTCAACACGATCCTGAACTCTGACCGTGTACTGGTGCTGCAAGCAGGGAGGGTCATGGAGCTGGACTCCCCCGCTGCCCTGCGCAGCCAGCCCCACTCGCTATTCCAGCAGCTGCTGCAGAGCAGCCAGCAGGGATCCCAGTCCTCTCGCTGAGGGTCCTGAGCCTGCCCTCCCACCGTCCTACAGGGTCTCCCCTCGGTCTTACCTAGTCCTGAGCAGCTGCAGGGGTGCTGGTTGCTTGTTTACATTCTCCTTTGTGGCTCTACCTCTCCCTCACTTCCCAGAGGGGAAAAGGGGACCCTAGGTCTTCTCTGGAACCCCTGTTCTCTTGCGGGGCAGAGTCCTGAGGCTCCAGAACCAGGCCTCTGCTCTGGCCCTCTTACAGCTGGGACTTCAGGCAGATTTTCTGGCAAAGGAGCCCATGTGCACTTTTCATAGTTTTATTTGATAAAATTTCCATCTTACAGTCTATGTATTAAAAAAATAATATTTCTGGTGTGTGGCTAAGGTCCTTCAGTGTGTGAGCCCCAGGAGAGGGGTGGCGACGAAGGCCTATTCCAGTCTGAGAAGCTGAGGAGGTGAAGGTGGGGGGCTGGGGAGCCCCCACCTCCATCACAGTGCTGTGGTCTTTCCAGGCTCAGGGGGCAGGTCAGGTGACAGGGGGAGCCCTGCCGGCAGCATGCTAACCTGACACTCCTGGTCCTGGCATGCCGGGGCATAGTGTGGGGCAGGGTAGCAACAGGGTCCAGGGGGGCATACACCCCGGCGCCAGGCCCTCAGGGTCAGCAACATTGTGGACAGGACCAGGGCGGTGGTGAGGGCCCCAAAGACCACCACAGCCACCAGGCTAGATACACCTAGCCCAGCCTCTTGCCTCCGTACCACCTCTTTCACTGAGATGCGCAGCAGACCCGCCCCCACGCTGTGGGGGACAGGCCCTGTGGCAGGTACTGCCAGAGCCGAGGTGGTCCCCAAGGGGATGTCCACTATGGTGGCGGGTTCTGAGACCGGTAAGATGAGCTCGCAGGTCTTGCCGCCATAGCCGCTGGGGCAGAGACAGTCAAAGTCATGGACGCGGTCCCGACAGCGGGCCCCTCTCTGGCACGGACGGCTGGCACAGTCATCCAGGTTGACTGTGCAGAAGCGACCAGCAAAGCCCTCAGGGCAGAGGCAGGAGAAGCGGTTTATGCCATCCAGGCAGGTGGCGCCATTGGCACAAGGTCGCATCAGACAGTCGTCTACATTGACCTCACAACGAGAACCCACAAAGCCTACCAGACAGCGGCAGGTGAAGTTGAGAGCAAAGCCCTGGTCATCCTGGCATTGCCCACCATTCCGGCATGGGGAGCTGCAGTGGGAGGGAAAGAGGTCCGTAAGGCCAACTCACACTGTTAGGGTAGCCCAGGTCAGCATCCTGACTGCCGCCACCCTTCAACCCCCTTTCTGGCTAAGTCACCTTGAGTCCCTCTCTCTGAGCCTCCAATGCCTCCATTTTAAAAATGAGAATAAGACTAGTCCCCTAGTCCCCCCAGATTGTGAGGGTTAAATGAGCTAATTCAATGTCAAGCGGTTAGCATAGGACCTGGCCCCAAGGCAAGGCTCAACGCAGGCGTGCTATTATTATCCTCAGAGACACTTGGACCTGCAGCAGAAATGAGGACAAGTCCAGCCCTGCAGCCCATGTGCTCACTCACAACAAGGCAGAGAGTTGCTGAGCGGAATGTCTCTGGGAGCTGTGTGCCAGCTTTTCCGAGGGGCCAAGGGGAGTCCTAGGTCCTTAACCTCCCTACACCCACCTTCTCAACCAGAGCAGTCACATGTTAACGTGGTACAACTTCAGCAACTCCAAGTTTGGTTTTGGAGAAACGGTTCAAATGGTACCAAAAAAGTTGAGAAACCCTGGACAAGGGACACTTTGGCTCCCTGGACCCTCAGACCTAATACTTTGCCACCACCCTCTCTATAGTCCTGCTTCCTTTCCCATCACCAACTTCTCCCCTAACCTCCCACTCACCCACAGGCCAGTACTCACCCTGCCTGTTCACAGGGTCCAGACTTGCGCTCGCAGTCATGTCCATGGAAACTTGGTGGACACACACAGTGGTACTCACCACCCCTGTCATAGACACACTGGCCACCATTCCGACAGGGGTTCTGTGTGGTACAGATGTGCTCATCTGGAAAGGAGACCGGGAAGGCTCTGGGTGCCTGAGGTCTGGGTGCCCAGACCTGCCCAGGCCCCACCTGAAGCTCTGTGGGCATGACTTGTACTACAAACCCACCCAGAGCTTCTGTGGTGTAGTGGGGGAAAACAACACTGCATTGGTGTCAGGAGGCTCCTAGCCCCAGCATCATCTGTCTCAAAGCTATTGGGCAAGTTGTATCTCATCTGTGGGTCTCCGTTTCCTCATCGGTAAAATGAGTACATTTTAGCAGCTGCCTTGCCCACCTCATAGGATTATGTTGACTGAATTAGGCAACTGGTATAAAGTCTAAAATGATAAAATACCATGTATTTGAGGGTTTAAGCCAGACAGTGCTCTTAAATATGTGCTTAATATTAAATATAGGTGCTCGATAAATATGTTATCGATGGATGTTCTCCCAAGACACGGGGTCCCTAGTCCAAAAGCTACCCTTACTGCTCCCCTACCTTTGTCACAGAACTTGCCTGCCCAGCCACTATGACAGATGCACTGCCAGGGCTGGTGGCAGGTCCCATGCTGGCAGCCAGGCATTCTCACGCAGCGCTCACAGTGCAGCCCTTCCCAGCCTGGGTCACACCTGGTGGGGAGAAGCACAGGGGCAGGGCTCTGGGTGGGGGGATCTGAGGAGATGGGAGAGGCAATACCAGAGCTTCTAGAAAACACAAGGACATATGAGAACCTCTAAGAGAGACCAGGCCTGCCCCAGGTAGGTATAGGGCTGTACGGGGTCATAGGACATATATATGGAGTCAGACCATGAGACACCAGCGTTCAAGTCCTGGGTTTGTGCTTTGTCTAACCTCTCTGGGCTTCAGTGTTCTCATCTGTAATAGGTTGGGTTAGGTTGGGTTGAGGAAGAAATTAAGATGACATTTGTAAATAACTCCAGTACCATTCCTGGCATGTCTGAGGTGCTCAGAAGCAGTTTAAAAAGAGTGACCTTGAAAGGTCATAAGGACTCTTCCCATCCTCATTCCAGGACAAAGACCTGAAGTATTTCAGGGTGTCTCAAACACCTCAAGCCACCTCCTCCAATACCTTGCCTTGTCAGCTCATTTCCTTATGTTCAGACACACTTTTCTCGTGCTGCAGAATTGGCCCAACCCCCACCCCAGTGAGTCAATTAACTCAAATTCATCAAGAAAGATACTCTTTCTAAGTGCATCTCCCCAGCAACCCTCCTGTAGTCTTTCTTTCCCAGGCTAAACCCATTCTCTTTATATTTTTATCTCCCCCTTTCCTCATGGCCCCCAATCTCCAAACTCTCAAGCTTCAGGTCTTTCTACTGGTATCTTGAGGAGGAACGTTTCAGAATACCTGGATCAGCTTTGGGAGAGTAAAGGAGTAGGGAGTGGAGAGGCATAAGCCAGAAGGAGAAAAGAGAGGCAAAGCAGAGGGGAAATGGGGCCGGGAGAGGTTAGCCAGTCTGCCCTGTGGCCATGAGGGGATGAGGAGTGAACAGTAGGGTTTTAAGCCCCTGGACACTCTGCCCTGGGGCTTGACCTGGATGTGGGTGTGGACCTGCTGGGAAATGGTGAGCAAAGGGTTTTTGGTAGCACGTGTTGGACAGAGGTACCTGCAGGAGCCGTCAGGCGCACAGCAGCCGTGGGCCAGGTCACAGTGGGAGCTGCAGTCATCGGCTGCAAGAGATTGAGGTGGGAAGGGTGAGACCGAGTCAGGGCTCCGCTCCCTGAGACGCGGGGCTCGGAGGAGCGGGGTCTCACTAATTGGCTGGGCTCTGCTCCAGGCTGGGGCAGAACAGAGTCCTCGCCGCCTCGCAAGGGGCTCTCTAGGTCTGGTCAAGCCCGCGGGTCGGAGGCTGCAGTGCCGTCTCTGGCCGGCAGAGGTCAACGCGCAAGCGACGGATGGCGGGGCAGGGCCGCGACCCGAGCCCGGGGGCGCGCTCACCTCCCGCAGGCTGAACGGGCGCCCCCAGGATGCACAACAGGCACACGAGATGTAGACAGCGGCAGCCGCTGGGCATGGTCAGCGCCGGCCTCAGGAGGGAAGGACGGATGGACGGCCGGACGTGCGCACACCTGTGGGACGGCACGGGCTGGGAGGCGGCGGGACCCGGAGACGGTGGCACGGAATCCGGTTCGAGGGACACGAGTCGAGGGGGAAGAGGGGCGTCGGGACAGAAGGAGGTGGGGGCGGGAGGGCGGAGGCGGGGAAGGCTGGGCAGGCGAGGGGACCGGAGACAGGAGCCCCGGAGCGGGCTCTGTGGGAAGGAGGCGAAGGATGGACAGCGCGGAACGAGGTCCAGGCGCCGGAGGGGCCCGGGCTGGGCACGCAGGCCGCACGGCGGACTCCGCGGGGATGGGGACAGCGCCGGGAGGCGGCCTCGGGCGCGGAGGGGACGCGGGGGCCGGTTCCCGGCAGCGGGCAGTCTCCGCCTCCCACCTCGACTCCCCCCGCCCCCCCCCCCCCCGGACCTGCTCTCCACGTCCCCTTCCCATCTCCGTCGCCTCGGCTCGGCCGCGGCGCGGGGCCTGGGTCCCCAGGACGCCCCTGGCTCCGCGCGCCCCTGCCCTCGCGGTCCTCACCTCGGGCTGGGAGGCAGCGCGCCCCGGGACGCAGAGCGGGGCGGGATCCGACGGGCTCCGCCAAGGGGCCGGGGCGCGGGGCCACCCCTAGCCGGCCGCGGGGACGGGCGCCGAGGCGGCTGCCATGCGAGCCGAGCGCTCGCAAATCTGGGGCTCAAGGCGACCCCGAGCGGCGGCGGCGGCGGCGGCTCCTCGCGCGCGCTCAGGCGGCCTGCCAGGGGCGGCGTGTGCCGGCGGAGCCCGCCCCCCCTCCCGGAGCTCCCGCCCCCCCTCCCGGAGCTCCCGCCCCCCACCCGCGGGCGTCCGGCGCCCACCCCCCGCGACGCAGGGCTCACACCTCGCCCCGCGCCCCCCGGGGCCCCCGCCTTCGCTGCCACCTAGCCCTTCCGAACCTCGCTTTCTTCAGCGAAAAGAGGAAATTAGGGGAATCAAAAAGGAAGAAGACTGCCAAGTGCCAGCCAAATGTGCACAGCCGCTATTCTCCCATCTTGCATCCCTTGCCGTCCTGACCCGCGCCCCTCATCCTGTGCCCCACCTCTGCTCTCGCCAGTCAGCTTCCCATCACGCTTCTCTGTTAAATCCCATGCACGCTCCGGGCACCCTTGCGGCTCCAGGCCCTCCTCCTGTCACCAGCCCACGCCTCCTCCGTTTGTAAATCCTACATCACCTGCTTTCGTGTGTGTGCTCTCCTCCTCCTCCACGCCCTCCTCTTCTTTCTTCGTTGCCATTCCCAGCCTTCCAGGATCGACCCATGCCTATCTAAGGATCAGCCTCTCGCACCGCCCCCCGTCCCCCCCCCCCCCCCCCGCCCCGCTCCGTCAAGACTGTATATTTCCCCACTCCATTCCTTTCTGCGACCACTACTGGGAAGCCTCCCTGGGCTGGGAACGCCCCTGACTCTGTAGATGTGCCTCCCAGTTTCCCACTTCTGTACTCCGATCACAACCGTTCTTCATCTCAGGCTAATTGTCAACTGCCCAAACCCAGAGCTCAGACATATAGAGTTGGGGCTGGGGGGAGTGGGGGAGGACTACTCCTCCAGGCTAATGGCTCAGAGACACCTGTGCAAGCCAAGGACAGCAAACTATTTATTGTTCTCACAGGGCAAGAGGGCAGAGGGCAGGAACCCCACTGCCCATCTTCTAGTCCTTCAGATGAAGATTTCACCATCTTTAATTTCAATACATTGGATAGGATGGGTCCCTAGCTCATGCAGAGCAGCTGCCTACAGACACCTCCAACACACATAAAGGAGGAGCCCCTGGACTAATTTTTCTTGTAGCCTCCATTGAACATAACACCCACACCCACCCCATCTCTCTAGCCAACTTCCCCAAAACTCTAATCACCTCTTTTCTTTTTTTTTTTAATATTTTTTTCTTTATTTATTTATGATAGTCACACAGAGACAGAGAGAGGCAGAGACACAGGCAGAGGGAGAAGCAGGCTCCATGCACCGGGAGCCCGACGTGGGACTCGATCCCGGGTCTCCAGGATCGTGCCCCGGGCCAAAGGCAGGCGCCAAACCACTGCGCCACCCAGGGACCCTAATCACCTCTTTTCTTAAAATTTTTTTTTAATTTTTATTTATTTATGATAGTCACAGAGAGAGAGAGAGAGGCAGAGACATAGGCAGAGGGAGAAACAGGCTCCATGCACCGGGAGCCCGATGTGGGACTCGATTCCGGGTCTCCAGGATCGTGCCCTGGGCCAAAGGCAGGCGCCAAACCGCTGCGCCACCCAGGGATCCCTCTTTTCTGAAAAACTTTCTGAATTTAAGGATTTTTGTGTGTGTGTGAAAAATTGCAAACGACCTATACTGTCCAAATAGGCCAAATAGATTATGGTATGTAAACACTATTTGACTAAAAATCACCTTTTGAAGTCTGAAGATGGCCAATGAGCTAAGAATATATGTTAAGTGTGTGGAAGGGAGCAAGAACAAATTAAAACCCATCTCAATGTTGGCAGTGATTTATTTTTTCTGAATGATGGAGTTCTAGGTTATTTTTTAATTTTTTAAGATATTTTATTTATTTGAGGAAGAGAGAGGAGAGCATGAAGGGGGGAGGGGCAGAGGGAGAAGTAGACTCCCTGCTGAGCAAGGGAGCCCCACCTCTTGGAACTAAATCCCAGGACTCTGGGATCATGACCCGAGCAGAAGGCAGATGCTTAATTGACTGAGTCACCCAGGGGCCCATTTTATTGTTTTTTAAAAAGATTTATTTATTTATTTATTTATTTATTTATTTATTTATTTATTTGAGAGAGAGCATGGGAATGGTGGGAGGGGCAGACAGAGATGGAGAGAATCCTTAGAGTGCAAAGTGGAAGCTGTGGGGGGTCGGGTTCCCTGAGATCATGATCTGAGTGGAAAGGAGAGTCTGATGCCAAACCAACTGAGCTTCTATTTTTTTCTTACTGATGATTTTCACCATTTCCCCCTTTTCCACAATGAATGTGTACAACTTTTTTTATTACTGTAAAAGAAATTTAGGGGTGCCTGGGTGTTAAGAGTCTGCCTTCCACTCAGATGGTCCAGAGTCCTGCAATCCAGCCCGGCATCAGTTCCCTGCTCAGCGAGAAATCTGCTTGTCCCCCCCTCTGTCCCATCACTATGCTTTCTCTCTCTCAAATTTGTTTATTTTTTTAAAGATTATTTATTTATTTATTTATTTATTTATTTATTTATTTATTGAGACACAGAGAGAGAGAGAGAGAGGCAGAGACACAGGCAGAGGGAGAAGCAGGCTCCATGCAGGGAGCCGGACGTGGGACTGGATCCAGGGCCTCCAGGATCACACCCTAGGCTGCAGGCGGCGCTAAACCGCTACGCCACCGGGGCTGCCCTCTCTCTCAAATTAAAAAAAAAAAAATCTTAAAAATAATAAAAGAAATTCAATAATGTTAAAAAATTTTTGGCTCAGCGGTTTAGCGCCCCCTTCCACCCAGGGCGTTATCTTGGAGACCAGAATCCAGACCCACATTGGGTTCCCTGCATGGAGCCTGCTTCTCCCTCTGCCTGTGTCTCTGCCTCTCTCTCTCTCTCTGTGTGTCTTTGAATAAATAATTAAAATCTTTAAAAAATAAAAATAAATAAATAACTTTTATTTTATTTTATTTTTTTTTTATTTATTTATGATAGTCACACAGAGAGAGAGAGAGAGAGGCGCAGAGACACAGGCAGAGGGAGAAGCAGGCTCCATGCAACGGGAGCCCGACGTGGGATTCGATCCCGGGTCTCCAGGATCGCGCCCTGGGCCAAAGGCAGGCGCCAAACCGCTGCGCCACCCAGGGATCCCAATAAATAACTTTTAAAAAATAAAAAAATAAAAAATTTTTTAGGATAAAGTAAAAAGAAAATAAAATCACTCATGAGCCTCCTGGCATGATAAAATCACTACTGTTGTTTTGAACTCTTTTTCTGTCCAAGTGTTTTTACACAGTATCTATAGTGTTGTAAGCTGTCTTTTTTCCCTTTTTTTAAGTAGGCACTGTGCTCAGCATGGAGCCCAATGCAGGGCTTGAACTCACACTCTGAGATCAAGACCTGAGCTGAGATCAAGAGTCAGATGCTTAACTACCTGAGCCACCCAGGTGCTGCATCCTGTGCTTTTTTTTTTTTTTTAACTCTATGTCCTTTATTTGATGGTCCTCAAAAGCATATTTTTTTATGGCTACATAACATTCCATTGAATAGATATACCATCATTTTTATTTAAGCTAGCCTTCATCACTGGATATTCAGGTTGTTTATGTTTTATGCCATTATAGATTCATTGAACAAGTATTTACTAAAGCACCCCTGTGCTAGTACTATGCACCAGACATCATCGTAGGCTCTGAGGATATGGCCCCCAGATAAATAGTAGTGCCATAGATTTTCATGCATATAGTTTTTTCCATGGTTTAGATTCCCTTTTTTTTAAGATTTTATTTATTTATTCATGACAGGCACAGAGAGAGAGAGAGGCAGAAACACAGGCAGAGGGAGAAGCAGGGTCCATGCAGGGAGCCCGACGTGGGACTTGATCCAGGGTCCCCAGGATCAAACCCCGGGCTGCAGGCGGCACTAAACCGCTGGGCCACCAGGGCTGCCCTAGATTCCTTTTTTAAGATAGAGTCTAAATTGATGAGTGGCTGAGTCAAAGCAGTTGCGAAAAACGAATAGTTTATTTTCCTTAATGAAATTCATTGACCTTAACTGATGAGACAGTACAGATATTTGAAGCTTTGGAAGCTGACGGCATCAAATTATATCAGTCTCCACTCCCTCATGCTTTGAAGATTTTAGCGCCTGGCTTATTGTCACTCTTTCTGCATCAAATTAGTGATTCTTCATGATTTGGTATCACAAAGGCAATTCTTCCAATAAGAGTGATAAGTTTATTTACAAAGATGGCTGCTACACCAGCTCCTATCCCACGTGACCCTTTGCAGTGATTTTGCTGCTCTTCCTAGCAGGAAGTGGAGTCTGTTTCTTTAACCCCTTGAATCTGGGCTGGCCTTATGACTTACTTTGACTAACAGAATGTGGCGGAAATGACATTGCGTGTGTCCCCAAAGTCTGGACCACAAGAGACCTTTGCAGCTTGCCTCTTTGCCTATCAGAAAACTCATGATGTAAAGATGTCTTTTCTGGCCTACTTTAAGATGAGAAGCCCCATGGAGGAGAGCTGAGGTGCCCTGGCCAACAACCATGAGACATGTGAGGTCATATTACCCAGCCCCAGTCAAGCTTCCAGATGACCGTGGCCACATAATGAGCCTGGGCAAGACCAGCAAAAGAACTGCTGAGCAGAGCCTTGCCCATATTACCAAATCAAGAGCAGATGAATGGTAGTTGTTTTAAGCCACTAAATTTAGGAGTAGTTGTTAATATGGCAATAGATAACTGATAAAACTAGCTTCCCATTTTCTTGATTTCTTCTCTTCTACCAATGGGAATGATGGTCACCAAAACCTTGTGACTATCAGTAGCTTCACACCCTTCATAATTTCAATTTTTTTTAAAGATTTTATTTATTTATTCATGAGAGACATAGAGAAAGAGAGAGGCAGAGACACAGGCAGAGGGAGAAGTAGGCTCACCTCAGGGAACCTGACATGGGACTCAATCCCAGTACTCCAGGATCACACCCTGAGCCCAAGGCAGGCGCCAAACCGCTGAGCCACACCGGCGTCCCATAATTTCAATTTTAATTGTTATACTTTCTTATTACCAGCTCTTATGTTTTTTCAGACCATGCCCTTTAGTGCCTGGACTCAAACAATCCTAGATATTTAGATTGTGTTTAATTTTTTGCCCATTATAAATACATTTGACAAATATTGAATTGGATCCACTGGGATCACTCATCACTCATAGGGGTCACATTACAATTTTTGTGGGCTCTAAGGCACTTCATCTTCATTTGCCCCTCTGCAAAAGGATATTAAAAATTATATTTTATGGGATCCCTGACTGGCTTAATTGGTAGAGCATATGACTTTTGCTCTCAGGGTCATAAGTTCAAGCCTCACGTTGGGCATGGAGCCTACTTAAAAAAGAAAAAATAAAAATAAATCAGTTATTTAAAAAGGTATTTTTTACAATTGCATTGGTATAAAGATGAATATAATCCAGGCTGAATTTGTGACTATGTACTCATTTTTATTATATTCACTTTTTTTTTCTGATTTTAAAATAAATTAAAATGAAAACATCTTGTGGGCCCCTAAAAATATCGTGAGCCTAAGTTTCGATGCCTCCTGTGGATAAATTGGCTTTGTCTCTTCTCCACTGATACTACCTCCTTTTGGTTGTCCCCTATCCCCATCACACCCAGGCTTCCCTCCTTACCCAGCTCTGGGTATGATTCCATGATTTATTACTATCATCTGTCCCTTGCACAACACAAACTTCTTGGCCTTTCTCTCCCATCATATTCATCTAGCAAAACCCCATCCCTGTGACTTCTCAGCCTGCACCCAAGCAGCTGAATGTGGCTGGAAAAAAAAGAGTCTCCAGGCTAATTGGTCTTACTTAAATTCACACCCCTCAAAGGTCCTCCTGCATTTCCTCTGTTCTGTGCACTCTCTGGCCCTCACTGAAAGCTGTTTTTACCTTCTCATCTCTCCTTCCTCCAACCACTCCTTCTTTCTCCTCACTCTGCTGGTGGTCTTGCTTCCAACTTCATGGAGAAAATAGAAGCTGTCTGAAAGAGAATTTCCACATGCTTCTATCGCCTACATGCAGCTGTTTCCATATACTCTGCCCTCCCTCCTGTTACCATAGATGCACTGCCTGCGTTCTTAGTTCTTAAGGAGGTGAACCCCTCCACGTGGGCACTATTTCCAATCCTTCTCCCTGTGTAACCACAGGGCTTCCTCATTCTCCCCGTCTCTGGTGCATCGTCAGTCCGCTATGGGATCATTTCCAGCAACCTCTCTCCCATCTTAAAATAAATAGATGCACTTCTCCAATCCCATATTCTCTTCCGGCTACATTTTTCTATTCCCCTTTACTGAAAACTCTTCAAACATATTTGTCTGTGCTTGCTATCTTTACCTTCTCTCATTTTCTCTTGAACCCCCTCACCCCACCATGCCACAGGAATAACTCTTGTCAAGGTTGCCAGTGCCCTCACCATTGTCAGATCCAACAATGACTTCTCATTCCTCGTCTCAGTGGCTCCATCAAGTTCATCTGATACAGCTGTCACCTGGGCTTCTAGGATCCCTCTCCCTGGTTTTTCCACTGACTTCAACAGCTTCCCTCTTTGCTCTCCTTTGCTTTTTCTTGGTCTTTCCAATTTCTTCCGCAGCTCAGGGGCTTGACCCTGAGACTTCTTCTCTTTTCTACCTTCATTCACTCCCATCATGATCTCACCCAGACTAATGGAGTCCTAACAAGTCCAAAATAGAAGCTAAGTTCATATTTCCTGAGTTTATATTTCCAGCCAGGATTTCTCCTTGAAATCCAGACTCAAGTACCTAACTGCCTACTTGACGCCTCCACTTGGATTGCCCAACCGGCAACTCGAACTTAGCATGTCCAAATAGAAACTCCTGACTTCCAGCTTCAAACAGGCTTCCTATGTCAGACCACATGATCAGTAAATGAATATTCCATCTATTCAGTGTTTGAGACCAAAGTCCTTGGCATTGTACTTACCTCTCTCTCTTTTTTAAAAGATTTTATCTATTTGAGAGAGCAGCTTGAGAGAGCACAAACAGAGGGGAGGGGCACAGGGAGAAGCAGACTCTTCAGGAATCAGGGAGCAGACAGGGACTCCATCCCAGGACACTGGGATCATGACCTGAGCTGAAGGCAGATGCTTAACTAAGTCACCCAAGTGCCCACTTAACTCTCCTGTTGCTCTCGCATCCCACATCCTGCAAATTCTATTACCTGCAAGTTCATCCAGAACATGACCATATTTCACAATCTGACCTCTGACCTCTGATATCTGATCCAAGCTCCATAATCTGTTGCCTGGACTACTACAATGGCTTCTTTTTCTTCTTTTTTAAATATTTATTTATTTGTTTATTTATTTACTTATTTATTTGAGAGAGAGAGAACATGCACAAGCAGGGAAGTAGCAGGCAGAGGGAGAAGCAGGCTCCCCGCTGAGCAAAGAGCCCAACATGGACTTGATCCCAGGATCCCAAGATCACAACCTGAGCCAAAGGCAGATGCTTAACCGACTGAGCCACCCAGGTGCTCTTGCAACAGCTTCTTAATGGGTCTTTTATTATCGTGTAGTAGCTGGGGTTATCCTGATAAAATAAGAAGCAATTGAAATGTGATGTGGTATCCTGTGTGTGTATGTGTGTGCGTATGTGTGTACATGTGATGTATCCTAAATCAGATTTTTAAAAATATATTTTATTTATTTATTCATGAGAGACACAGAGAGAGGCAGAGACATAGGCTGAGGAAGCAGCAGGCTTCCTGTGGGGAGCCTGATGAGGGACTCGATCCCAGGATCCCGGGATCACGACCTGAGCCGAAAGCAGATGCTCAACCACTGAGCCACCCAGGTGTCCCTTAAATCAGATTCTATAACAGAAGAAGATCATTAGTGAAAAAAAACAGGTGAAGTCGGAATAAAGTCTGAAGTTTAGTTTACACTAAGGCACCACTGTTGGCTTCTTCAGTTTGACAAATGTGCCACAGTGATGTCTAATGTTAACACTAGAGGAATCTGGGTGGATGACATATGGGAACTGTCTTTATTATCTTTGCAGCTTTATTGTGAATCTAAAATTATTCGAAAATAAAAAGTTTAAAGATGGAATTTTAGTATATGTGCTGCCAAAGCAAGCACTTAAAGATGGAAGTTAAATTATGTCACATCTCTCCTCAAAACCTTCCAGTGGATCCCATCTGGCTTTATCCTCTATACTTTCCCCATTCTACTCCAGCCAAACTGGCCTCTGTGTTGGTTATTGAACACATAAAGCATGTCCCCTGCCTCAGGACCTTTGCACTAGCTGTTTCCTTTGGCTAGAATGCTCTGACCCAGATCTTTTCATAGCCCACTCACTTATTTCATTCAGTTCTCTGCTCAAGTTTCATTATAGTAAAGAGGCCCTCCCTGATCACCCTATATAATAATCCCACCCCCACCCTGGCATATTTCCCTTATCCTACTTTATTTTTCTTTACAGCACTTTCCTTCATCTGACATACATATCTATTAGCATATATTTATATATTGATAGGTTCCCTTCATTCTATGAAGGCAAGGGCTTTGTTTATTTCTTTAAGATTCTTTTAAATATTTATTTGTTTGCTTGTTTTAAAAGTATTTATTTATTTATTTATTTATTTATTTATTTATTTATTTATGTAATCTCTACAGTCAGCATGGGGCTCAAACTCACTACCCTGAAATCAAGAGCTGCATGTTTTTTTTGACTAAGCCAGCTAGGGCCCCTGGCTTTGTTTTGTTTACTGCTTGCTATACACAGCTCTTGATTTATCATGCCACATCTTGTACTGTTTGGCACTGAATTTATACTCTTATTTGTCTTAGTTTCTGTCTTTATTGAGATTTGAGTCTGTTTCATGGCAGGAGGAAGGATTTAGATTGATGGTGTACTCTCTGCTTTCCCATAACCTGGAAGAAGAAAAAACAAACTTTCTCTGGGCCAGGCCTTCCTTTGCATCCTCACCATAAACCTGCAAGACAAACATTACCGTCATTTCGGTTTTATAGATGAGGGAAGAGAAGAGAACAAGGGCTTAGTGACTTCCCTGAGGCCACAGAGCCAGCAAATGATGAAGCCAGGGTTCAGATCCAGGCTTGCTTGCTTCCCTGCTGTGGCTCTTGATCTAGGCTATTGTGCACGGGGGTGGGAGATTGAATTTTCCAAAGATAGCTGCCACAGATCTCCCACCCCACATGCTCTTCTTCTAATGTGACTTTGACACTCCTCCCGTTGACAGGTAGGTTCTGTGTTCCCTTCTCTTGACTTCAGGCAGGCTTGTAACTGTGGTGGAAAGGATGCTCTGTGAGGGTCACAAAAGATGATCCAGGTTTGATATGATTCTCTTGAGACACTTGCCTCTGGAGACCCGAGCTGCCATATGATCTGTGTGATTGGCCTCAGGTCCCCATGAGGAAGCCCAAACTAGCTCCAGTGGAGAGACCACGCGAGAAGACCTGAGACTATGTGGAGAAAGAGACAGGCCCAGGCAGCTGGTGAGTGCTCTAGCTCCTACTGTTTAAGCTCCAGCCACTGACTAACTGCAGTTGTATTCATGAAAGGCAAAGTCAGAACTGACCAATTGAGGGGTGCCTGGGTGGCTCAGTGGGTTAAATGTCTGACTCTTGGTTTCAACTCAGGTCATGATCTCAGGGTCATGAGTTTGAGCCTCGCATTCAGTTCCACACTCAGCCTGGAGCCTGCACGAGATTCTCTCTCTCTTCCTCTGTCCCTTTCTGTGCTCATGCATGTACACCTGCTCTCTCTTTTTAACTAAATAAATAAATCTTAAAAAAAAAAAAAGAACTGCCCAGCTCAGCCCTTCCTAAATCCTTGACCCATGGGAATCTGGGAGATAAAAAATGTTTGTTGCCCCAAACCATAAGAGACTCTTAATCATAGGAAACAAACTGAGGGTTGCTGGAGGGGAGGAAAGTGGGGGGATGGGTTAAGTGGGTGATGGGCATTAAGGAGGGCACATGATGTAAGGAGCACTGGGTGTTATATGCAACTGATGAATCACTGAATTTTACCTCTGAAACCAATAATATATCATATGTTAATCAACTGAATTTAAATTTAAAAATCAAGAAAAATTTATTGTTATCTTAAGACATTAAGTTTTGAGGTAATTTGTTTATTTGCAATGATAAATAACTGGAACAAAGGGAAGACAAGATGTCAGAAGTATTCAGTGCACAAGTCCCTTTCTGGGCCAGTTTCCTTTGTACACAGTAAGCTTTAACTCTGTGGTCTCTAAGACTGGTTCTAGCTCTGATGTTTAGTGCTTATCCATAATGTTACTACATCCCCAACTGTCCATTTTTACTGCCTCCTTAACACCAGGTCATTATCCCACCATTCCATCACTCCCAGAAAGAAAGCTAATGCCCTTGGATGCCAAGGTATGTCCCTGGACCTTCTGGGGAAAAAGAGGTGGGCGTCTCTGGCCCCAGTCTGCTTGAGATACCTTGAAGTAGAGATGTGGTGTATTGGAGTAAAATTAACAGGATTTAGAATCTGGTCACTGTTGACATTGGCTGTGTGATCTCTGAGAAAGTCTCATAATATTTTTGGGCCTCAGATTCCTCATCTGTAAAATGGAGAGAATAATCCTAGCCTTACTGTCCAACCAGGAGGCTCTAAGGATGGAATGAGATGGTGTGTGTGAAAATGCAGGTATGTGAACTGGAGGCAGGAGAGTGGGGCCTGGGGTTGCTGAGGCTTTGGTGTTCCCTGGTAAAGTCAGTTTCCTACCCTGGAGTAGGGAGGCAGTTGGCAACAAGATCAATGATGGGAAGTTGAACTGAGCTATTCTGAACTGTGCTCGGCTTGTCTCTTAGCAACTGTTTCTGATCCAGTATCTTTTTTTTTTTTTAAGCTTTTTTATTTAAGTGATCTCTACATCCAAAGTGGGGTTCAAACTCACGACCTTGAGATTAAGAGTTGTATGCTTCTCCATCTGAGCTGGAAAGACACTCCTCTGATCCACCAGTACCTTTTTTTTTCTTAAAGATTTTATTTATTTATTCATAAATAGAGACAGAGAGAGGCAGAGACACAGGCTGAGGGAGAAGCAGGCTCCACGCAGGGAAGCTGACGTGGGACTCGATCCTGGGTCTCCAGGATCATGCCCTGGGCTGAGGTGCTAAACCACTGAGCCACCCGGATTGCCCCCACCAGTACCTTTTTTTTTTTTTTTTTTAATAAAGATTTTATTTAGTTATCTGAAAAACAGAAAGAGAATGGGAGGAGGAGCAGTGGGAGAGGGACAAGCAGACCTTACGCTGAGCTCAGAGCCAGAGCCCAGATCCCAGGACCCTGAGATCATGACCTGAATGGAAATCTAGAGTCAGACACTTAATCAACTGAGCGACCCGGGCGCCCTTGATCCAGTATCTTTGAGAATCCATCCACCACTAGGGGTGCAAACCCCTTTGCATAAAAAGCAGCGTTTAGTCCCTGCAAAACTGTTTCTAACACACACTCCTTCCGCCATTTAACAATCACCCAGGAAAAGAGGGCTTGTCTCACTGCTTGGATTTCCTAGAACCCCTAGGACCTGTTTCTGGTAGAGCTCTTGCTATTCTTTGGGCAATGGAAGCTTGAAACTTTAAAGCCATCCTTGACTCCTTTCTTTCCCATTCCCCTGTTCTGACCATTTGCCAAATATTGTTGGGTCCTCCTTCTCCTGTGGTCCTGGGTTCATTCTATCCCACTCCCTCAGGCCTTGTCAACACCTTCCTCACTAACCAGACTCATGACAAGCATTTCCTATGTGGTCTCTCAGGTCCAGCCCCACCCCTACTTCTCCCCTGCATCCATTGTACAAGGTGCCTTGAGCATACATGTTCTCATCCCATCCTTGTCAACTCACTCCCTGGCTCAGAGGGGCCCAGGATCACTCCTACTGCTCTCCAGGCTGTGCGATGTCAAGGCAAGAGTACCACAAGCTGTTTCAAATCCTAGCCCTATCATCCATGGCTGGGTAACCTTTGGGAGACAGCTAGATTTTCTGAGCCCCAAGGTCCTTGCTAGTAAATAGATGGGTATCCTGTGCACCAGGCAGTGTTTTAAGCACTCTACATGCATGAACACATTTGAGTCTCCCAAAAACACTATGAGGTAGGTACTATGCTCAATCCATTTTATAGATAGGAAAACTGAAGCACAGAGAGCTTCAGTCATTTGCCTATGTTCATGCAGCTAGTTAAGTGATGGAGCCAAGATATGAACCCAGGCAGTCTGCTTCAGAGACCCTGCTCTTAACCACTGTCCTACCCTTGGGAGAAGTGACTGGGCTGTATGGTGGTGTGAGCTCCCTGGCTGATGGTAGCCAACTCTTAGCTTTAATTTTTGCTTCAAAGCACAATTTAGGGAGGACTTTGGTAGTGGATTGGGCAGGAAGCCTGGTGACTTTAGAGTCCTCCCAAGCCTACTTCAATAGTGGCCTCTGTTTTGTGGGCAGTGCTGATAGACATACGAGGTTCATTTCTGACTTTGATCCAGACCTGAACAGTAACTAGTGCTCTAGAGCACCCATTCTCCCAAGCTTGTGGGGGTTCCCCACTTTCCTAGCATTTCTTTCCTGAGTATCTGCCAATAAATCCCTCCTCCAGGGCCCCCAGACATCTGGATTCATCTTTCTTGGCCTTTCTGCTGCTCACCTGAGGGGTGGGTTCTTAAGTTACCCTCCACTCTCCCTAGCCTCCTTTCCAAACAATGAGTTTTGTGTATTACCAGTACAAAATGAGAGTGCAGGGCAGCCCGGGTGGCTCAGTGGTTTAGTGCTGCCTTCAGCCCAGGGCCTGATCCTGGAGACCCGGGATCAAGTCCCACATCGGGCTCCCTGCATGGAGCCTGCTTCTCCTTCTGCCTATGTCTCTGCTTCTCTCTCTCTTTCTGTGTCTCTTATGAATAAATAAAGAAAATCTTAAAAAACAAAAACAAAATAAGAGTGCAGAGACAAGAAGCTGGGGAGCAAGGAGAGGCGCTCATTCATTAACCCACTAACATATATCTCTCATCATTCTTGTCAGAGCCTAGCGTGATCATAAGCATTGTGGTCAGAGGTTAGAAGGAGACCCCAGAAGCTTAATAAGCATTAGTTGAAAGAGTGAATGAATTAATATGAATGAAAAAAAGAACTAGGCCCTTGACTTCAAGCAGCTTATAGTCTAGTAGGGCAGGCACACCCATTCAACTGTCATTCACTCCAAATTAAGGGGGACCATACACACTCAAGGGCCCTGGACTTCATGGAGACCCAGGAACATGCAGGCCTGGCCCTAGTCCTCACCAGCTAGGGGCTAATCCCCTACCTGCTAGCTTTGTCATCCTGCATCTCTCCAAGCCAGTCTGGCCAGCCCAACTGGAGGCTGCAACTGGGAGGTGAGTTGGTACAGAGAGGAAGTCAAGCATATCCAGGTAGGCCATGCTCCACTGAGACTTTCTGCCAGAGCAGGGCTTTTGGGTCCTGAAACCAATGTCCTCTCCACTGGCCATTTCCATTTCCTGTCCTCCACCCTCACTCTTACCTCATAGAAGGAGTTGGAACCAATTGCTCAAGGGCTGAAATCCAAACCAACCATTGTGCCCCACCTTTTGGCTGTATGTGACTGTGTGTGTGTGTGTGCGCGTACGCATGTGTAAGTTTTGGCAGGGCCTGTTGTGTGCCTCAGGGGCTGGAGTATTATATCTCAGGCTCCTGGATGCCATGCTTGGGGCATCTGGAGATACATGCTTATGAAAAAGGAAGAAGCTTGGCAAGGTAGGCACTGACTGTGTGCCTTGGGGTTAGTTGAGAAGTGGCAGGGAGGGGATGCTTTGCCTACTGGTGAACCGAGTGTGTAGTCATGTAGCTTGAGTCCAAAACATCATGAAAGGGAAAATGTCTATTTGGATCCATGAGAGTGTGCAGACACATGTGCACAGGCCTGGAAAGGCAAGAGGTTCACCCATATCTGGAACTATGAGTGTCAAGCATAACAGTCCCACATGTTCTCATGCTTGTAAAGTCCCTGCTACCCTGGAACCACCCAGTGCCCACAATGGGGTGATAGAGGCATCCATAGCCCAGGCAGGTCATGCTCCAGCCCTTCCAGCAGTTGCTAAAGGAGATTTATTTGAGGCTTCTAGAACCTGGGCCTCTTCTCTGAACCTTTGATGTGTAAGCAGTAGCTTAGTCTATGGGACAGCACATACATTCAAGACCAAGTTCCAGGCACAGATTTAACAAAGAAACCAGGGCCTGCAGAACTATCCAGCCCATACTGGCTCAGAGTGAAGCAGGGCCTTACAAACAGGTCCCAGTATCCTCCAGAAGACAGAGATAAGCTGTTTCTTCTGTACTTTCTGAGCTTCCTCAGGACTCAGAATTGAAGCCTAAGAGGGGAGGCACAGGCTTTTACCTCAAGATACCCAAGTCTGAAGAGAGAGACCCAAAGTCTGCCCCAGGGAGTCCTCGCCTTAGAGTTGGGAGACATGAGACACCACCAAAAGCTAGACAACAAGACTGAGCCACCCAGATACCCCACCATTTGAATAATTTTTAAGTGTACAGTTCAGGGGTGCCTGGGTAGCTCAATTGGTTGAGTATTTGACTCTTGATTTCTGCTCAGGTCATGATCTCAGGGTCCTGGGATCAAGCTCCATGTCAGCCTCCATGCTCAAAGCAAAGTCTGCTTCTCCTTCTCCCTCTGCTCCTCCCCTTGCTCCCGCTCTCTCTCTCTCTCTCTCTCTCTAACAAACAAATAAATCTACGAAAATAAGTGTACAATTCAGTGGCATTGACATTGACATTCACGTTTTTGGGCAACTGTCACTACTACCCAGCTCCAGAACTTTTCCATCTTTCCAAACGGAAACTCTATACTCATTAAACACTAACTCTCTTGGGATCCCTGGGTGGCGCAGCGGTTTAGCGCCTGCCTTCGGCCCAGGGCGCGATCCTGGAGACCCGGGATCGAATCCCACATCGGGCTCCCGGTGCATGGAGCCTGCTTCTCCCTCTGCCTATGTCTCTGCCTCTCTCTCTCTCTGTGTGTGACTATCATAAATAAATAAAAATAAAAATAAAAAAAAAAACCACTAACTCTCTATTCCCCCCTTGCCCCACCACTTGGCAACTACCCATTCTACTTTCGGTCTCTAAGAATTTGACCATTCTAAGTTCTATCTCATATAAGAGGAATCATACAGTACTTGCTCTTTTTTAATTGGCTTATTGCACTTAGCATAATGTCCTTAAGATTAATTTATGTGGTAGCATGTGTCAGAATTTCCTTCTTTTTTATGGCTGTAAAAGATTCCATGTATGCATATACTACATTTTGTTGATACATTTATCCATTGATGGACACTTGGATTGCTTTCACATTTTGGCTGTTGTAATAATGCTGCTAGGAATAGTATTATTGCACATATGGGTGTAGAAATGTTTATTTGAATTCCTGCCTTTATTAAGTATTTTCCAAGAGTGAAATGGCTTTAAGAATATTAAAGAATGCAAAAAAAATATTAAAGAATGCAAGATTCCACCAAGTTTCCATATATTCAAAATGGTATTTCTTAGGCTCCCATCAAATTCAACATCCTGAGTTAGGAAAAAGACATTTACAGACAATAAAAGTTTATCCAAAAGGGTGGCAGCTGTGGATTTCTATTAATAGAGGAATTAGGAAATGTGTATAACTTAAATCTAGGAAGCAGACTAAGTTATCACTTCTTGAAGTTTTGAAATCATTCTCCAAAGAACCATGTAATAAGGTTCAGCATGACGAACCAGGGTCATAAATAAGAATATAGGCAGCCTCATGGCCTCAAACTATTAGTACATAATGTTAATTGCAACCAAAGAGGCTGCATATGGCTAATGGCCCTTCTAGCTATCATAATGAACAGTTCAAAATACTCTGGGGCTAAGCACAGGACAGTTTCCAGTCTTTCCCCAGCTGTTTCCTCCAATACCTGGAGCTCAGATTGCTATCTTCATCCAAGATGGCACCTCTAGTCTAAGCCTGTCTTCTGTCTATACAGTCTGTCAGGCCAATCCTGGACTCCACACTAACACATCCATGCCAGCTGGGTGACTGGGTCTACATAAATGAAATCGGAAGAAAGAACTGTCTTGGATTGAGATGGATTGTGTACTGGGAAATAATTGAGCATGCTTGTATAGGTGTGCCCTGCAGCCTCACAGCCCCATGGACATCAAGGTACAACCATATGAAAACCATCATCAAGATGTAGTGAACCTGACTTCTGCAAATTGTATCTACTTTGTAAAACTCTGAAAGCCTAGAAGGGGTATTTATTTATTTAAATGATTTATTTCTTTATTTGTGTGTGTGTGAGAGAGAGAGAGAGAGAGAGAGAGAGAGAGAGAGAGCATGCACTGGGAGGGGCAGAGGGTGAGGGAGAGAAGCAGACTCTTGGAAGAGCACAGAGCCCTATACAGGGCTCCATCCCAGGACCCCGAGATCACAACCTGAGCCAAAATCAAGAGTTAGATGCTCAATCGACTGAGCCACCCAGGTACCCCAAGAGAAGGAGTCTTTAATTTTCATCCCTTCCTCAGAGGTCTCTTAGTGATCGTGAACAATGATGAAATTGTGGCCTAATAAATATATAGGCTTACCTATGTGTATTTTTACATCCACAGAGCGAGGAGTGAGGAGGTAAACCAGCCTCTTCATAGTAAAAAGAACTTAATGTCACATATCCTAAGAGCATAAAACTCTGGAGGACTGTGGCTCCCTTTCTTTTCATGTTTATGTATGTTTATGGTATGTTTAAAACATGGTATGTTTATTTTGGGGCGCCTGGGTGGCTCAGTTGGGTTAAGCTTCCAACTCTTGATTTCGACTCTGGTCATGATCTCAGGGTCGTGAGATCAAGCCCTGCATTGTGCTTCACTTGAGCATGGAGCCTGCTTAACATGCTGTCT
This sequence comes from Canis lupus baileyi, assembly GCF_048164855.1. Taxonomy (NCBI): domain Eukaryota; kingdom Metazoa; phylum Chordata; class Mammalia; order Carnivora; family Canidae; genus Canis; species Canis lupus. The sequence continues at coordinate 60,626,902 of NC_132844.1, read as the reverse complement.
CTTTCCCTCTCCTTCTACCCTTCCCCACTCTCTGTCTCTCTGTAAATTAAAAAACAATTCTCTCTTTAAAAAAAAAAAGGTATGTTTATGCTTACTGATAGTTTTTCTGTTTAAAAAATATAAAATCAGATCACTTTTCAAATTTATATACCACAAGTTTTTCTACCTGAAAATTCACAGGCCTCCCTCCTGCTGTGGATCCCAAAACAATTTCTGGAAATGTAGGGAGTGGATCTGAAGATTGTACCTATTTAGAAAAGAAAGCCATCTTCCACATTTCTTTCTTCACACAAATTTCTTTTAGTAAATGGTAAAATCATATTTCAAAGAAATCTGAGCTTGTGCTCTATTTTTTAAAAATAACATTTTATTTATTCATGAAAGACACACAGAGAGAGGCAGAGACATAGGCAGAGGGAGAAGCAGGCTCCATCAGGAGGCCCCATGTAGGACTTGATCCCGGGACTCAGGGATCACACCCTGAGCCAAAGGCAGAAACTCAACCGCTGAGCCACCCAGGCATCCCTGAGCTTGTGCTCTTACAGCCTAATGAATGTCACATTTTGAAAATACTCTATGGGCGACTTAAAAGGAATCATGTAGAGATGTATAATAATTGGGAGGCCTTATTTTAAGCTCTGCAAGAATCAATATGATTCATTCATTTAATGTAATTTTATTACATCAACAATTAAAAAAAAGTTGTATGGGATTGAAACACATGGACGGGATGGTAAATAAAAATGACTGACCCTGAGACTCTCTGTAAAGGTTTAATTTGTGTGTTCTGGTGGAGAAGTGAAGGCTTGAGGCCAGCTCCACCAAGGGACAGACCCTGCTCCCATCCCTAGGCCCAGGGAAATGGGATACCTCTCCATTCTGAAATGTTGATGAGCTGTGGAGGGGAGAAGGACAGTCGAGCAGATGGAATTCCTGGACAATTGTTCCAGCTGTCACCAGAGAGGACAAGCAGGAGGGAGCATTGGATAATTTACAGAGGAACAGATGCTAAGGCTTCTCTGGAACCATCTGGCCAAAAGAGAGGCCTGGGCTAGGGGTGGATGTTGTCTTTTAGATCTGAGTAAACTTTGGCCTCCAGCCCCCTGTTCCAATCCCCTCTGCCTGAATTGTGGCTTTCCCAGGAGGGCTCTGCTTCCTGAGTACCCACCTCAGAGTTCCACTTGGCTCTTATTCTATTCCTTCCTTCCTTCCTTTTTTTTTTTTTTTTTTTTTTTTTGCAGTTTTATACCTTTATTTGACAATCAGTGATTAGTTCTCATCCACATTAACAGTCTGTAGATTTTTGAAAGTGGTGACAGGTACGTAGGTAACCAGCATGTAGAGCTTGTTTGGTGAATCTTCATCCTCATTACGTTTTCTGGACAACCGCACACGGATACAGTATGGAACACTCCTTATTCCTTTGGCCCAGACAGCTTTGTTGAGCCTGGTGTCAATGCGCACATCTGGAGTTCCCGTCTCCTTCATGGCAAATTTCTGGATCTCTTTGAGTGCCCGAGGGACACGCTTCTTGAAACCCACTCCATGGATACGTTTGTGAATGTTGATGGTGTATTCTCTGGTCACTACCTCGTTGATGGCAGAACGGCCCTTCTTCTTCTCGCCACCCTTCTTTGCAGGAGCATTCTGCCGGGCCCTAGTTGGAAAGGCTACTCCTTCCTTTTTGAGCGTGGCTTCCGTCTTTGCTACCATTCCTGATAGGGTCAACTGTGACCTTGGGGACCTGTAACTTCCACCTATGCATTCCCCTATTTTGTAGTGTTTTCAACCTCTCCCCCCCACCACTATATTCAAAATTCTATCACTCATCTCCGTGCCATTTATTCGTTGAATAAATGTTTATTAAGCACCTACTATGCCTTCCATTGTTTTAGACACTGGGGATACAGTGATGAATGAGAAAAAGTCCTAGATCTCTGGAGTTTCCACTATAGGTGGGAAATGGTAATAAGCAACTATCAGATAGTGGTGAGTGCTGTAAAAGGAAACATTAAAGCAGGGTAAGAGTGAGTTACTGGGGATGCTGTTTTATAGTGGCCAGGGAAGGCTTCTCTAAGGCTGTGACATTGAGCAGAGACTCTAATGGAAGTGAATAGGTGGAGGAACATTCCAGGCACAGGGAAAAGCAACCCTAAAAGCCCTGAGTATGCTTAGTGCATTGGAAGGTGCCAGGCTATTTATTCATTAAGCATTTATTGTGTGCCAGGCACCTCCTAGGGAATATGAACATGCAATCAGACACAGTTTTTGCCCTGAAGGAGCAGCAGCTTAATGAGGGATGAACCATTTAAATAATTATAGCAGGGCAGCCCCGGTGTCTTAGCGGTTTAGCGCCGCCTTCAGCCCGGGGCGTGATCCTGGAGACCTGAGATCGAGTCCCGCGTCGGGCTCCCTGCATGGGGCCTGCTTTTCCTTCTCCCTCTGCCTGTGTCTCTCTCCCCCGCCCCCCGTGTCTCTCATGAATAAATAAATAAATCTTTAAAAATATATATAGCATAGAGTAGCTACAATGAAGTTATGTGCAAGTGATGCTAGAGATGCCCAGCAATGAAGTTATGTGCAAGATTGGACTAGAGATGCCCAGCAAAAGAAGCACCAAGTGCAGTCTTGGGTCCTGGGGAAGACTTTCCGGAGGAGGTGACAATTTGAGCTGAGGGCTGAAGGAGGCAGAGAATTTATTATAAAAGGGGAGGAGAGGGCTTGGACATGGACATTTTGAGGGTTGATGGCCTGAATATACAGGACAATTAGGAATCTGAAATCTCCAAGAGAGGTGGAAAATTAGTCTGGTGAAGGTGGAAGAGGGTGAGTCATTCGGACTTAGAAAAGTCCGAATTCGGTAAGTCATTCGGACTTACCCGTGCAAACCGAAAAACTGTTTTTATCCTTTGGATGATGGGGAACAAGTGCTAGCACTATTCCACTATATTTTTGTGTGTATATGGTTGGGTTTTTGTTGTGGTTGTTTTGTTTTGTTTTAGTACCAGAATCTTTTCTCAGCCTTCCCTCTATTGCCCTGCCCCTGCCACCTCCTTCCTTCTCCAACCGCCAGGCCTCCAAACCCTGCTTCTTAGGACATCCCCATCTTTCCTCATCACCCAGTGCCCTAATTCCCCAACCCGAAACCACGCCCCCTAGCCACGCCCCCGATGACGCGCGGCGCCCGGTGCGTGGGGATTCCCGCGGCCCTGGCCACTACCCGGCCTGCCCCGCGGCAAGATGGCGGCGTGAAGGCAGCGGGCAGCGGCAGAAAGTTTGTTGCGGGATTGGAGTAGTCGGGCCGGGAGACTAGAGTTTGGGGGGGATCGTGGGGACACTAACGCAGAGTAGGGGCGGGGAGGAGGGACTAGCTCCGGGGTTAAGAAGAGGAAATGGGATGTTGGAATTTGGAGGCGGAGAGAAAAAAAGAGGGAGATGGAGCAGAGCGGAGGGGAGGGGGCCTAGGATCCGGCGGCGGCCTTGGGGAGGGGTCCGGGGCGGGGCAAGCAGAAGTAGGTGTGCGGACCCGGGAGAAGCAGTCACAAATTGGAGGGGAATTTCTAAGCCGAAAGTAAAGAAACCTGGAGCTTGTGGCCGAGGCCCGAGTGTACTGGGCCGGTAGGAAAGAGGTCTTTCCCGTAGAGGAGGAGAGTGGGGAAGAGAGACCTGGAGAATGCTGGACAGGCTTGGTATGGAGGGAACTATAAAGCCAGTTCTCCAGACTTACATCAGCCTTTCCAGAGTTCCTATAGCATCTGCCCCAATTTCAGCTGAAGACTCAGGGGCCCCGGGGACTGGAAGAAATCACAGTGCCTGCTTGGAAAGAAGAAGAGGTAGCGATTTGCCCGAGCTCTCAACCCCAGAGCGGGTAAGGTGGCTCCAGTGACAGGCTGGCATGCTCCCGGCAAGCAGTATGCATGGGCTCAGAGTGATACCGAGAGTCAAGTAGTATGAAAAGGGCTCTTTTCTATGGAGGTTGCCCTTTGCCTGTGGTCTGTTAGTGTTCTGTTTAGATTGTACACTGATTTTTAAGAATTGGGTGTAGCATTGAACCTTGTATGCCTTCACCTGTGCAAGTGAACATGGTCAAGGACCTAGAGATCAGGCTGAAAGTACTTTAACACATCCCTGTCACAAGCAGTTTCCTACATGCTCGCTGTATCTTTTCTGATCTCCCCATCATATCTTAAGTTTGGCATCCTACCTGAAGTAGAGATTGGTGGGTGACAGATCGGAGGGGGAGTCATGAGGAAAAAGTCTCATTGTGTTCTGACACCAACTCCTGAATTTACTCTTGCACAGGTCTACTTCTTTTGATCTTTCTTTGGGTAAGAAAAGCTCATGTATTCCTTTGGGTTTGTGGATTTGGTGGGTAGGTGGGGTCAGTGGAGGAGGAAAAGCAGGTTGAGGTTAGGGAGAAGAAACCCAAGTCAGTTTATCAGTAAGGGGTCGAGTTGTCTGGTGTAAAGCTCTGGGATTATTTATTGTATCACTGTCTGTACTTGAGATCCCTGATATGTGAGAACTGTTTTACAGTCTGGATCAGTGTGGTGATGGAAGGAAAGAATTGTAGAACTTTTCTGATAGCTTTCTTCTTTTCCCATGTATTCCCCCCATCAAACCACATTTAAAGAAAATCAGTTTCACTAGCCAGACTAAGCATGTCTTAAGAGATAGTGGATTTGAGGTTAGAGAAAAGGGAAGGGGTCTGGAGCCACAAAGTACAGTGAATATGGTCCTCACTTCCTTTGATGCCTTTCCAGAGTTCCTATAGCATCCCAAGCCAGAGTTGGGGGCAGGCTTTTTACAGAAGCTCATTTCATGACTGACATCTGCTCCATGATTAGATTGGGAGGTCTAGTTTGATCCAAGACTCCTCACTAACCATGTCTGTCTCCCTACAAAAGGCTTGCTGTAGACAACCAACCCAAATCACCATTACTAGGCCAGCTTCAATACCTTCAGGTATCTGAAGAACTGATGTTATTTAGCTGTGACTCTAATAAAAGGTTGGGAGCTTTCTCTTTCTTCCTTCCTTTTTTTTTTTTTTTAAGATTTTATTTATTTATTCATGAGAGACACAGAGAGAGGCAGAGGGAGAAGCAGGCTCCATGCGGGGAGCCAGACGTGGGACTCGATCCCAGGTCTTCAGGATCACGCCCTGGGCCAAAGGTGGCACCAAACTGCTGAACCATCCAGGCTGCCTGAGCTTTCTCTTTCTGATCATTTGTGGATACTCCTTAGAGCAAGGACAGTGTGGGGAGCACACAGAGAAATTAAGATACTGACTCTGGAGCCAGAATTCCTAGTTCAAATCCTGGCTTTGCCCTTTGTAGCTTTGTGACCTTTGGAAATTGTAGAGTTCTCTGTGCCTCAGCTTTCTAATCAAATGGAGATGGTAAAAGTACTCATCTCATAAAGTTGTTGTGAGGGTTAAATAAGTTAATATATTAATGTATTTAGAACAGTGACTGACACTCCATACGTATTTGTTGTTGATCAGGTCTCAGTACAAACTTCTGCTTCACGATTGAACCTGGTGTCTCTCTATGGAGACCCTGTACTGGTTTGAGCTGCTGTCGTGATGTTAGAGAGATGAGGCACAGCTTTTGGATAGTAGAGATGTTGCATATAGTGAGAACATCTTCATGAAACTACTTAAAGTGATGTTAAAATGCCCATGATTTCCCGTTTGAAGTTGTGAAGTTTTAGAATTATCTTTGCTGTTGAGCTATAACAATAATAGTACTTATTGAGCACATTCTGTGTGTCTGGCACTGTTGTAAGTGCTTTAAATGTATTAACTAATTTAATTTTTATAACGACCCTGTGAAGCAAATACTTTTATTGTCCTCATTTTACAGATGAGTAAATAAGGGTGCAGAGAAGTTAATTTGCTCAAGGTAAAGGGCAGAGCTGGGATTTGAAACCAGACGATCTGGCTTCAGCAATTGAGCTTTTTTTTTTTTTTTTTTTTTTTTTGACTTGGTATGAAGTTAACCCTTTATTAAATATGCCTAGTGGCAATTTGCATCTCTTGTTTGTCATGATGGTTAGGTAGTAGTAAACTTTTTTGAGTTATTTCAAACATGTTTTAGGAGCTGAGATCTTCACAGCTGTCTCCTTCTGAGAGAAAAACTGGTTTAGGGACTGTGGGAGGGAGCCCTCTGCCACGTTAGCCAAATCTGGACTCTTTCTTCATGATTCAGCTTGGTAACTGCCCTTTGGAAAACCTTGGACCTGGGTTGGGTGAGCAGGCTGACCTGAGGGTCCACTCTTAGCATACCTTAAAAGGGTGTGTGTATCAGTGTAGACAGAAGTAAAAGGCTCATCTCTGACTTTGATTACGGACAGGAGCAGTTGAAGTAGCCATAGTGTTAAATTCATAGGCAATTTAATCTGGATGTCATCTTAGTTTTATATTTATTTATTTATTTATTTATTTACCCATCTTAGTTTTAAAAATAGTAGGTAGCAAACTACTACAGAGAAAACAATAGGTGGCATTTTAAACAGTGCCAGCCCCTCAGCTTCAGAGGAAAGTGGAAAACTGATGTGCTTCTGCTGAAGCTCCTGTGGTAGAGGAAGGTCCTGACGCAGTGCGCTGTCTCTTTAGCAAAGCTGGAGGCCTGTGTGTGCAGCCTTGGGGCAGAGGTGTGCCCTTGGTTTGATTGACTGGCTTTCCTTTGCCCTGCACTTAAGAATCACTCTTCCCCTCCTTCTGAGTCACGTCCTGTCTATTTAACACGCCCTCAGGGCCCATCTTTTTCTTTAGTAACTGACTGCCTGGCCAACTGAGTAGGCACGCGCCTGATGTCTGCCTGATGTCTGACCAGAATTCAGAGGAATAGGGAGCTCAAGACTTAGGGCTTTTTCTGGGAATTCCGACCTAGCTCTTGGATCACCTTTTTCTACTTATTGTGGCATATATGAGATTTTGAGAGTTAGTCTCTGTCAGTGGCTGTTCCCCTCCACCATTAACTGAGGAGCGATATATGTCAGGATAATGTATTTTATTTCGATTTGTGCTGCAGTCAGCATGCTGGAACGTGTAATCTCCACAGAGTACACCTTTGTGTTTTGGTACAAGTCCTTAGACTTCCTGGATTCTGGCCTCCTTTTAGCAAATGATTGAACTGCAGGGTGAAGGCTGATGGATTTGGAGGTGGTTCTCTGCCTTTACTGTTCTGGTTTTGTTGTTTTTGAAGTCCATTTCTTCTCTCTTTCTTTCTTTTTTAAAAAAGATTTCTGTATTTATTTATTCATGAGAGATAGAGAGAGAGGCAGAGACATAGGCAGAGGGAGAAGCAGGCTCCCCACAAGGAGCCTGATGCAGATCTAGATCCTGGAACATCGGGATCATATTCTGAGCCAAAGGCAAACGCTCAACCACTGAACCACCCAGGCATCCCTCCATTTCTTCTTTTAACACCCCTTATTTATGTGTAATCTTTGTATATAATCCCTTCACCATTTCCTCACCACCATATTTTGAGTGCCAAGGACCTCTGGGAAACTAGGCCGTGGTTTCTCACCTGGATTCAACCTCTTAACAGCTCTGCGAACTTATTCTCTGGTTTCTGGGCCTTTACACATACCAGCCGTGCTGTCTGGAATGCACTCTCTCCTTCACCCTTTACCTCCCTCTTTGTCCTTTCTTTATTTCTTTGTAAGATTTTATTTTTAACTAATCTCTACACCCAGTGTGGGGCTTGAGCCACAACCCCAAGATCAAGAGTTTCATGCTTGGGGTGCCTGAGTGGTTCAGTCAGTTAAGCGTCTGCCTTTGGCTTGGATCATGATCCCAGGCTCCTGAGCTCCAGCCCTGTTTCTGGCTCCCTGCTCAGCGGGAAGTCTGCTTCTCCCTCCCCCTGCTCTTGTGCCCTTGCTTATTCTCTCTCTCTCCCTCTCCCTCTCAAATAAATAAAATCTTTTTAAAAAATGCCTTGGCTTCTCCCCTGTTCAGGAGAGTCTACACTCTAGCTCAGCATGCAGAAAGGTTGTTTATACTCTGGCCCAAACTCAACCTTCTAGCCTGAGTTACTGTCACTCTACTTCATCTGCTCTGTGCTTCATTGCTCCTGAATTTCCCACTACTCCTGAACCTTTAGGGCCATCTATTTACTTTATTCTTTTTTGCTTGTGCATTTCCCTCTCCATGATGCTCACCTGTCTCTGAAACTCTGCTTATCCCCTAGGACCCAGCTCAATCTGTCACCTCCAGTAAGGAGTCTTCCCTGCTTTCCTTTCCTCCTCTCGGCCCCCCCAGCACTTTGTGGGGGCAACCTCAGTTCCAGCACTTACCATATTATATGGCAATTTCTCTGTTTACTTCTTGGCCTCTTTCACTGAGCTGACTGACCCTCTCCTGAAGAGGGACCCTGCCTAATCATGAGATGAGGGTGTGGGGAGTTCACAGTAAGGTGAGCAGTGTGATAGAGTATGATTTTGGAGCGAGGCCAAGCTGGCTGAAATCTTGGTTCTGCCTCTTACCAGCTGTGTGACTTTGGACAAATTACTTAACTAGTAGGACTTTTGGTCTTGTCCCTTATAAAATGAGGGTGACAATATCTTTTTTGTAGGAGTTTTGAGCATTTGAGATAATGAGTTCATGGCGTGTAGCATGGTAACAGTTACGTGAAGGATACTCAGTTAATGTTTGTTTAATAAATGAATGCTATTCTGGAAAACACAATGGATAAGAAAAGGCTTTGTTGTTTTCAAGCTGGAATAAGCCTTTTAGTTTCTGCCAGGTAGCCAGAAGCCTTTTTGAGGTGGGAGTAAAATTGGGAGAATCTTCTTATAATGAAGCAACATAAAAGATGAGGTCAGGGACATCATCCCTGAGTAGCCTATGCAAAGAGTTGATGTTTCTCCCCATCTTTTGTGTTGTAATGACTTGTCTGATGGATCACCTTTATATGAGATTGGTGGTGGTGACCTTGGTGGATATAGGTGGGGGTGTATAGGTGGTAGATTTGTAATGAAGTTAAAGCTGTGGATGACTGGATGGGGGTGTTTGAGGATTCATGTTCCCCTAGTTTTCTTAAGGACTTTAAAGATCTTGTGTCACAGAATGGACTTAACTCAGATGTTCCCCAGAAATAGGGCTGGTAGCTGGGGGTTCACTGTCCATTCTTTGCCTTTTTGTTTTTAGTGTAGTTGATAGAGCACCAGTTCCCCCAAAACACCAATGAAATGTGTTTGGAATGTGTTTCTAGAAGTCTAGACCTCTTAATTGTATAATGCCAGTGGTGCTCAAATGCCAGTTTGAGTTTACAGTCCAGATGAGGAAGATATGTTTGAGTTTTTCAGAGGGCAGCCTCCTTGTCGGGTCCTTGAACCCCTGCCCCAGCCAGGTGCCTCTCCTCTAGGCTCTGAAAACATGTCCCAAACTGTAATGCAGATGGCTGTTAACCTGTCCCTCCCCTACGCAGGGCAAGATCTTTTATCTCTGAAACCTTCTTAGGGGCTCTCCGTGGCAGGTGCTGAGCTATCCTGGTTACTGTGTGACCCAAACTGGTCCTTCCTTCTTGAAATGAAAGCAGATAGGATCTATCTGGCAAAATCCTTTGAACTCTTAGGAAGCAAGGTCCTGCATAAACAAAAGATGATAGTATTAGCAATAGCATTACCAATTATTGTCTAGAGTTGAGTTAATGTGGTTAAATGATCTTCCAGGTGCTTGGCTTTAGCTCTCTCCCTTTTTAGCCTTCTTATGTTCTTGTAACATATCCCTGAGTCAGCAGAAGAGGTTAAAAGCAGAAGTGAAGTACACACCGGTATATTTTCTTGCTAATCACCATCTTCTACAAAGTCTGGATGCTAGCATCCTCTTTGTTACTCATTAAGTTCCTTTCAGTGCCCCACAACCTGCTTGCTTTTCTGGCTGTTTTGCTCATTTCTTTCTAGGTGTACTCCATGCTCACAGCCAGGAACTACTACAACCCTAGTAGTTAATGCCTAGACAAATCAAAAGGATGAGACTGGTGACTGAAAGTGACGTGATGGAGTTCTCCCTGGGTTCTACCCCTTGTCCCTCAGTGTGGGAGCGCACATTGCAATGTGGCATATCTTCACCGATGGCATCTTGGCAGGGCTGGTGAGCGGCATTGTATGTTCAGCAGATTTGAGAGGAGATTGGGTGAGCCAGCAGGACTGGGTTGTGTTGTGTATGCTTAGGCTTCAAAGGGGCTGAGTCTTCCGGACTGGCCATGAGTGTGAAAGTGGGACCTCTTCTTTGTTGGTTACTATCTCATAAGCGCCAGCCGTTTGTGAGGTGACGTTTGGAAGCTGTAAAGGACATGGCCCCCTATTCGTGAAGAGCTTCTGTGCTTTCCCAGTGAACTGTGGGGGAAGTGACCTGCCTGTTGGGAAGTCAGTCTAGATTGCACTAGCCTCGCTGTGTGCTTCATTCAGCTAGCTTCACTCAACTAATGGTAGGATAGCTGAATTTATCATTTGGGGTACTGAACAGTGGCCTCTGTGCATTCCCGGGTAAGCCCATGGGGACTTCAGTCTCAGAAACCTTTGAGGGTCTTTACATCAGGGCAGAATCGTCAGGGCTTTCCTTTGGCTTGCTAGAGGAGGCCGTCTTCCATGCTTTGCAGTGGGATCGGAAACAGGGTTCTATCCCAGTTCTCTCTGTGCTCTTGAGCAAGTCACTTGTCTTCTCCTTTCAGAATGGGAGAACTCCACCTATTCTGTGGGCCTCATGAGGCCACAAGGATCAAAGGACATACAAGTGGAAGGGAAATGACTTCCGGGATGGTAAAGCACAGTGCAGATGGAAGGATTTTGTCCTGTTTGTCCAGGAATTCTGTTTTCATCATAAGTATGATCTATGTCCTTGCATGAGAGACTAGGCATACAGAAACATACACAAAAGAAAAAGTAAAAACACCCTCCCTTTCTTCCCCCACTGCTCCTGTGTAAGCCCCTTTCCCAGAGACAGAGAACTACCCTGTATCCTTCGAATCATTTTTCTGTGCTTCTAGACATTCCTAATTATGTAGTTCTTGTAAAATAAACACAACTCAGTAGTGGTTCATGCTGTTCTTCAGCTTGCTCTGTTCACCTAACAAGTCAGGTCAAGTAGCCCCGATTGGAGCCTCCTTCCCAGCTTAGAGGCTTCCTCTGGGGCTGGCTTCTTGGGAGGGATGCAGAATCTTTACTAGAAGTGAAGATCACGGCAGACATGCTGGTTATCTCTGAGGGATGGTTCTTCATCCTGAGATGAAGTTGTCTGGCAGGAGTGCCCTGACTGGGAATTGGGATGGTTATAAACACGGTGTGGGCATCATTGCTTCACCTCATGCATTTCTCCCTCCACCCTTTTGTTATCTATGGCTGGGAAGAGAGTAAACGTACCTGATTTCTCAACTTCAACTTCTGTTTCAATGCAGAGACAGTCCCTGATTTCTGAAACCTTGGATTACCTAGGTTACTTGCTGCCGTGTTTTGAAAGCAAACCAGACCTGGCTGGTGTTTTTCAGTTTTATTTGTGGGCGAGGATTCTGAAGGTAGCCTGTCAATGGCCTTGCCTTCTTACCAATCTAGGGAAGAGGTCAGAGCCTATAGAAGAGTTGTTCTCTCTTCTAGGTGGTTATATCCCCCTCCTTAGTCAGGCCTTGGCCTTTTGAGCTCTGGGGCTGTTGTCAGTAATACGGGGAGCCCCAGGAGTAGGCAATTGGGAATGATTAACCTAGGTTTGGAAGAATGGCCAGGCCCATATGTGGTGCCAGGGTGGTCTCTGTTCTCTTCCCTCTGCCCTGAGTCATCTCATTATCCACGGGGCTTTCCAGACAAAAGAGGAATTTTTTTTTTCCTTGCCCACATGCTGCCCTTCTCTATAAGCACAAGCAGTATTTGCTGCAACGTTTGCTGTAGCTCCTCTGCTCTAGGGGTCACATCTTGTGGTGTTTCTGGACTTCACTACTGTGGCTCCATTTGCCTTGAGATTTCTAAGCTAGAGGTTGTCATTTCCCCTAGAGTGGTTCTGGAAGTGACAGGAAAGATTTTTTCTGCTGTTTCCTGGGCTTGCTGTGATGGGAACGCTAGCCTCTCTGGGCATTGCTCATTTTGAGTGGAGTAGTCGCTGCCAGAGTCTGAGGAGCCTGGCTGCAGCATGGCTTTCCTTTATCCTTGCTCTTTGGGTTCCTCTGGGGCTAGCTCCCTGGGAAGCACCATCCCCCTGGCCTTTCAGAAACTGAAAGGTGGCAGTGTGCCACCCCTTCCCTTGGCTGGCCCAGCTCTGGGCCAGGTCATACACTGCCCCATTGTATTGTGCCTTCGATGCAGTTCTTGTTGCAGCCTCTGATCCCTGGGCCAGTTCTCTCCCGGCCCCTTGCCTTGGAGTCTGTGGGAGGTGGTGGGGTGGACTTTACTGGCACAGACATGGGATGGGTGGCAGCTGCAGCTGTGGCTGGCTTTGTTCTGACAACCCAGCTTTTGGAGCTATGGTGCAGCCTGGCAGCAGTGTCCAGGGAAAAGGCAAGACAGGAGAGCTGCACCTGGCAGCAGTGCCTCCTTCCACCACAGCTCTCCTCTCTTTTGGTTGACCAACCAGAGAGCCCTATTCCCTGGGGTCAGCCAGCTGGCCTTGCTGGTTGGCAGGGGGTATGCTGCACTTCCACCTGGCATGATTTTTGGATGGGAGAAAGCCCCAGAGGTGTCTAGTGATAAGTCTGGAGGAGCTTCCCCTTCTGAAGAGTGCAGTGTGTTCCCTCAGGCATCTTGCAGTTTGGCATTCCTTCTGCTCTCTCTTTGCAGCTCCAGAGCTGGGCTGCTCTCAACCAAGCTGTCTGTTTATATGGAGTGGCTGGAGGGCATCTGCCATGAGTCTGTCGCTAACGCTAACCGTGCTAACCAGGAGAGCTGGCTGGTTGGGGAGAAGACACTAACCCTGTGAGTCTGATGTGGGCCAGCTAACTTGCCCTGGCGGTACCACCAGCAGTGCCTCTGTCACACACGCCCTTACCCCCAGCCTGGCTGCCTCCTCCCCTTAGCTTACCTCATGCCTCCTCTGTGCTCTTGTCCTTACTGCTGTCTGTCCATTTTCCCATCTCCTTGCTGGGGTGGTGGTGGGGGGGGGCGGGCAGGAGGGAATGTGCCCCCTCTAAGGCAAGGGGAGGGGATTTCCTGTACACAGACACCTGCCCATCTGCCAGCCTGCTGCTGGCCTCTGCCAACTCCACACTCCCCTCAGTCAGTATCTCATTCTCTATCCCTCAGCTGCCTCATCCCTTAAAACAGTTGGATAGAGGTTCTGTTCAGTCTTCTTCAAGCATTATAGAGTGTGAGAATATTTTGCAGTTTCCATGCTCTGTTTCACACCTCTGAGGCAGATGGAGCTAGAGTGGGAGGGGAGTTTTCTTCTCAACTGGATAGTTGCTTCCTTTTGTCACGTGGGGAAGATTGAATGGTGTTCCCATTATTCTCACTCCAGGATAATAATTTAGGATCAACTGCAAGGTTCTCTTCAAGGTAGGGGGTTTGAGGAAAACTGTGGCCTGGCTGTGAGAAGCTCCCTGGACAGAGAGTGAAGCTGAAAGCTATAGTCCAGAACCAGGTATTCACCCGAGATATAGCTCATGGCACCTGTTGCTCCAGTAAGTGGAGTGGGTGGAGTTTGGCCCCCCAACGCCTTCCACGTGTGGAGCTTCAGGTGGACTTTAGCCGAGAAGACCTGGAAGGGCAACCTCAGTCAGAGCAGGGAGGACCCAGCTTTGGACTCCCCAGTGAGCCTGGGAGAGGCCTTGGTCTCAGATTGGGAGCCTGGTGAACAGCCTACCATGGAGAAGCTCCCACCAGACTCCCATCTTCTTCCAGGGTTGGATAGGAGAAGGGGGCTTTGGGGATAGCAGGAAGGCCAATTGCTCGGGGCTTGCTGGTGTTCTGCACAGGTAACTCCTTAGCCACCCTTCTGGCTCCAGCCTCTGGAGGCAGTGCATACAGGGTAGGCTGGGTGGGGGAACTTGGGACTTGAGAGCCCTCTGGGTGGGCTTTGTTTCTCTTGGACCAGGAGGAAGACACAGGGAGCTTCCTGCTAGTCTGGGGTGGGAATGTGTAAAAGTGAGAGGGTGTAGGGGCTGCATGGATGTGTAGGGACCCTGAGTCGGGAATAGCAAGCTGGAGTCCTTGGTTACTGGGCTCTGACCAGGAAAACAAAAAGGGCCTGGAGTGGAGGGAGGGCTGGCTCCAGGCCACCCCCTACATTGCCCTGCCCTCGGTAAGGGCATAGGGACTGCTGTCAAGTGCTGGTTGATCCTGGGGACTTTCTGGCCCTCCCTTTGTTTAGGGGGAGGTTGCTTGGATCATCATCAATTGTTGTCTTTAGCCCCTTTGTTCCTGTCCAGTGTTTGCTTGAGTGAGAGGCCAGCTGCATAGTCTTCGGATATTTGCTCAGGTGGGAGCCAGATGAGCTCTCGTAGGTCCCCAGCACTAGCTTGGGAGTCCTCAGGATTACTCTGGGGCAGAATAATTCCTAGCCACTTTGGTTTTTAAAAACCTGTCAGTGGATTCCGCTTAGAGCAGGCAGAAGGCCAGGTCAGGGCCGCAGGCAGCTTGTCCCAAGAGGGTGAGGTTGTATTTGCCCAGAGGGGGGTAGTAGGCATGGCTGTTGGAGGGGCAGCAGGGCTGGTCTGGGCACAGACTGGCATCTTCCAGCCTAGTCATCGGCCCAGAGCAGAGCCTGCTCAGGCCCCACCCCATGCTCTGCTGGCTGCCTGCCTGCCACGCGCCCAGGATTGCTAAGGGCTTTGCTCATGTACCTCAGGAACAGCTGCATGCCGGAAACTGGGGGCTGGTAGCAAAGCAGGAGGGGCATTGGGTGGGGGGCGATGTGGGCAGGGCTGAACCCAGCCAGCTTGGGTGGGATGGGCTGGATGTGCTGAAGGACTCAAGGTGGAGAGGGGCTGTATTAATGGGGGGTGGAGGTCCTTGTGGACAATCTCTGGGGCCTCCACTGGATTACCTGGCTAAAGGACTGGCCTTTGCAGGGTGGTAGTTTGTGTTTCTTTGGCCTCAATTGGATGCAGACCCTGAATTTCAGAAGCTTGAGAAGCAGCCAGATTTGTATGGCAGAAGGGTGCCCTGCCCCCACGAAGCGCTGCTTCTTCCAGACCCGTAGAATTCAGACTCTTTATCTAGGGCTTAGAGCTGAGGATGAGCTCAGAGGAGGCACTGGTCCCTGTGTGATCAGACATTCGTGTTTTAGCATTGAGGCTTTAGGAAGGGCCTGTGTTTGTTTTTGTTACTTGTGTCTTGCTGAGTTCCACGGGGCGGGGGGGGGGGGTGCATTAAGGCAGCATAAAACACAGCTGGAGTGTTCTGGAAAAGGGCTGGTTTCCTTTCATTCTCGAAGCAGTAGTGATTGCTAATTGAGTGATTCTATTTGACTTTCTTCAGGTGAATTATGAAGGAGAGCCTTAATGATTTTTGTGGTGATGTGTGGCCCATCCCTGACGGTCCCTCACTTGCTTGAGTCAGTGATAGCTCTGAGTAGAAAGGCCTGTCAGTAGGTTCAGAAATGGTCTGAACTCACCTACACTATTGGGGCCATCATTTCTTACAGAGTGTGAGTGATGTGGGGAGCAGGGGAAGCATTTGGTCTTCCTAGGGCAAGGCAAGTGAACTGGGGAGGGTGGAGTGAGGTAGTAGTGCAGAACTGGGGCAGCTGAAGGAGACCTTCCTTGGGGTAGGCTGAAGTCTGAAAAGTCAAAGAGCCACACTCCTGTCTCCTTCAGCTGGGGGAGAGCTGGGTGCTCAGACTTCCCTTCCTCTCTTGCACCTTTGACTTTGCCCTTGGACAGACCAACAGAAAAGATGGCAGAAGGAAGTGAGAGGGCGCCCTGGTTCTTGGGCTTGAACCTTCTTGCTGTTACCTACCTTCGGGTGTTGCAGAGAGTGGGAGGAAGGATATGGTTTGGAGAAAATCAGGATTCTGAAGGTTTCTCCTTACCCTGCTCCATCTCTAGCAACGGTGACCCCTGACCATGGTGGAAGGCCCTGGTCACATCCGGGCTTTAGCCACAGAAGGGAGCAGGTGTGAGTCCAATCTCCTGGTTAAAGAGGGAGGCTGGGCAAATTTTTGGTCCTCTGATTAAAGGCGACTGCCCAGTCAATGTCTAGCACACATTTTTCCTTATATCTGCCTCTGACCATCCTCTGCTCAGCTGTTCAGTGGGTTCACGGTGCAGGTTTGCTGTGCGTGCTGAGTCCCATTTCTAATGAAAGTAGACTTTGTTCTCTGGAGGCAGCTAATCGTGCCCCATGGGCTGTAATCAGGGGAAGGTATTTCATACAAGGCAGGCGGCAACAGGCGGCCTGCACTGACTGGCGGATTGCAACATGGCAATTAGGAAGCTCTCACCCCCCTCTCCCTCTACCCCAGCAGAGCTGGCTGAGGCTCTCCTCACGGAGTTTGAGTGAGTGAGGAATGAATGCTATGCCGAGCAGGAAGTGGGAGGCGGGAGGCGGGGCTCAGTGGGGTAGGGGCCTTGAGGAGAGCACTTTCCCTTCTCACTGCTGTTGGGGTGTCTCCTTCAGCAGTGCCTGAAGGGCCCCGGACCAGACTGGGTTAGCCAGAGGTTTTCACCTGGGCCTCAGCCTTGGCTCCCAGCGCACAGCTGTTCTGGTAGTGCACATGACCACATCCTGAGCTTTCTTCAAGCCCCAGTTCCTTGAAGCTCTTGGAGTCTGGGATTCTTCTCTGTCAATTTGTAGACCTCCCAAAAGACCATTTTCTTGGAGGTGCCTTGGAGCCAGCTCAGCAGCAAGAGGCCAAGAGACCCCAAAGGCTGCTCGCTTGCTTATCATAGCCCATATCCCATTCTGAGTTATCCAGCTGCTTTTCCCCGGGGACTTCCTCTTCTTGACATCGGGTTGGGAGTCCCCTTGGGCTGAAACACTCCAATGCAACGTGGGAATCTCTGGGTGAAGGAGACGTGGCCAGTGGAGGCCGCACCTGGTGGCTAGGTCTTCCCAGTGGGACTGCTCTGCTGTCTTGCAGCTCACCTTTTATCTTCTCCTGGCTGTGGGCCTGGCATCCTGCTGCTTCTTGCTTTGTTCTCCAGTGCACCTGGCATTGCTCTCACACTCCAGGGTCTGTCCTTCCCTGCTGAACTTCCAGTCAAGGACAGTGGCCTGTCAGGCCCATTGCATTCCTATGTAGTGCTAGAATTGGGTGCCACTCTCCCCCCCCACCCCCAATCACATCATCATGAGCTGGATCTAGGGCACTTAGCAGATTTCAGGAGTTGGAGCTAGGGCCTCAACATGTACTAGTATTTATGGACGTGGGGCAGGGAGTAGAGTGAGACGGACTGCCCTTCACTGCCCTTCACGGGCTTGTGTTGAGGACATTGCAGGCTCCCTAGCAGACTCTCCCTAGTAGGCACCGCCTTCTGCTTCCCCAGTTGGGAGTGGCTCCCCTCCTTGCGGCTCTGATGTATATGAAAAGAGTAGACTCTGGCCAGGAAAGATAACTGCCTGCCGTTGCCAGCACCATTCATCCTGGAGCGTCCGTGTTTGTAGTACTTCCCCTGTCTCCCTGCCAGCCACTTCCACACTGTCCCCTCAGCAGGCCAGGCTCTCTGGCCAGGAAAGCCCTGGGAGTATGTGCTGTGAGGCCAGGGAGTGGAGACTTGAGATCAAGATGAGGCAGGATGTGTGACAAGTAGAGCTAGGGCTGCGGGGCATGGGGCGAAGGCCACTCTCCTTCCAGGGAGGATCCTGATACCTGAGCACGTCAGGATGCTCTCTGCCCGCCCTCCTGCCACCCATTCAGCTGTCCTGGTGCCTAGAGGACAGAGTGGGTATTGGCAGGATAGGGCTGAGGAAGAAAAGAGGCTGGCAGTCAAGGGGGTCCAAAACAGGGCTTGCAGGGAGAGGGGACTAATGGGGGGAGGAGAAGGGGAAGGGAGCAGGCTCAACTCGGGAGCACCCCTGGGTTTTGCAGCGGTTCTTGACTGCCTGTGTGTCTTACTTTGAGTCCCTCGCTGTCCCCTTTTCTAACTCATATACTCTGTACTTACAGCCTCTGAGTATCAGCATCCAGCTATCCAGGCTGGCTTGGGACTTTCTGGGACTTTCTCTCCCCCAGGCCATGGGAGCTCCCACCCTGGGGCCCTCAGGAGGGGTAGCCCCAGGGAACCTGCGGGGGTGACTTGTTTGCTCCCCCACACCCCAGGAATGTGCTGTCCTTTTGGGCCCGCCCGGATTCCTGTGCAGGGAGTCAGCTCCACACAGCACGCCGCATGTGCCCTGTGGGGACATGTCCGCCTCACCATCAAAGGGGTGGAGGTTGGCGGCTCGTGCCTGCTGCCATGCCCCAGCTCCCCCCAGAACTCCAAGCCAGAGACCAGGCTGCCCAGACAGGAGGGAGGCCACTCCTGCTTCCCCGCCCTCCCTACCCCCTCACCATTCTTCCTGCCTCAGGCTCTGTTGGAATGTGACAGGAGTCGTGGCTAGGGCATGTCCCGACAGCGGGTACACATGCTTTAGCCCGCAAGGCTTCCCTCAGCCCCCAGTTCTATTAGGAGGATGGTGGTGGTGGCGGCGGCGGCGGCGGCGGCGGCGGCGGCGGCGGCGGCGGCGGCAGGGGCAGGATTGTTTATGCCCAAGCCACCTAAGGTTACTGCTTCCATTGGTCCCTGTGGTGACTGCTGCCCCCATGCTGCAGCCAAGCTTATTACAGGTGGGGGCAGAGCTCAGCGCTCCCAAGAACCTGCAGGGGATCTCGCAGGTCACTCAATCCAGGCACCTCTGTGTCAAAGAGTAACCAGTGCAGGACTTAGCCTGGGCCACACAGTGTGTCAGAAGTAGCATAGGCTAGATAGAGCCCAGTGTCTCAGCTCCCCAGACTCAGGCTTTCTTAGCCTGGGTGCAGTCAACATTGTATGCTGCTAATTCATTGTTGCGGGGGCTGTCCTGTGCGTGATGGGATGTTTAATAGCATCCCCGGCCTCTACCCACTAGATACCACTAGCTCTTCCCACCGTTGTAACAGCCATTCATACATGGGCAGGTATCTGGAAGGGGGCAAGTGAGGGAGGTGGGGGCTACAGAATCAAGCTTGTTGAGATTGTTCAGTCATTCCTCTGCTGCTTTTTCAGATTTTACTCTCTTGGTCCTACCCTTCCTCATTACAAATGGTTTACAACCATTACACACAGTAGTCCTCTTTGGCTCCTGGAAACATTGCTAGGATTCTCTCCCAGCATCTTCTCAGTCTCTATTAGGCCTTTTTCTGGTGTTCTCTTCTGCAAGCTGTGTTCCCCAAATCTTTTAGTTTCCAGACTCTGAGAGGCCTGGGTGATGAATAGGACAGATGTGGGGTAGGATAGGGATAAGACAAGACCAGACCTATTCCAGAATCAGGCATGTGGTAAGTGGAGACCATGAACACATACAATACACACGTGTGTTCTCTGGGCCTGTGACAGTGCTTTCATGGAGAAAGGAGCCCAGTGCTTTCTGTCCTCTCCCGCCTCCACTGCTTACCCGAGATCCCCTGCTCCATGGCTTTTCTGCCTATCTCTCCCTGGGGGACCTTCCACTTCTTGGACTGGGTAGGCTGGCCTGTGGCACTGACGGACCCGCAGCTGACAACCTGGTTTCCACTTTCTTCCCTTCTCTGGTTTCAGGAGCTATCGGCTAGAGGAAGTGGAGGGGCTGTGGGATGCGGAGAGCCGAGGGCTAACTCCAGGACAGCGGAACAGAGAGAGCTGCCGACAGTCAGATGGTATGTCCCTGTGAGGCCTGCACCCCGCCTTGGCTCCCTTCCAGAGAGGCTGGCAGGTGAGGGGCAGGCAGGTGGCCCCTTTTGGTGGGGGCTGATGAAAAGAGAGTGGTGGAGGCCAGGGAGGCTTGGCGTTCCCCACGTGGAGCCTGGGCTGAGGGAGCATCCTCAGACCCTTACTTTCTGGTTACTGGTTTATTTATTGTGGGGGTTTTCTTGAGCTTACGCTTATGGAACGTTTCCTCAGTGCCAGGTAACTGAGGTTAGTGGCTTATGTAATCTTTGCAGTAGGTCTATGAAATTGGTGCTCTTTTCATCCCCAGTTTGGAGTTGAAGAAACTGATGCAGATGGAACAGTTTTTCCCTTTGAGGCATTTTTGTAAGCCCACAAAGGCGAGCAGTGGGCTGCTCTCAAATACCTTGTCCCACTCCTAGGCTGTGTCCATTCTTCTTGGTACTCAGGCCATGGGTCCTGCCTTTCCCACCCACCTGGTCACATTGGGTCCTTGTCCCCTCCCACACTCCCCTGACAGTGAGTGCTGATATACCAGGGTCCAGGTTTCTAATGACCCCAGCAAGGGCCCAGGCCTGTGTGTGTCCCAGTGGCTCCTACGTATATCCTTTTTACTGTCCTTTTTCCCTAAGGCCAAAGGCCTCTTGCCCATGTCTCTGAACCTCCTCCTTCCTTGCTCCCCACAGCAGGCTGAGGAGCTCTCACCTCCCAGAATGACCAGTGCAGCCTCGGCTAAGAAACCATACCGTAAGGCACCACCTGAGCATCGGGAGTTGCGGCTGGAGGTTCCAGGATCCCGGCTGGAGCAGGAGGTCAGAAGACCCCTACTCTTACCCTGGCTGGTAGATGCGGGCCCCTGAGGCCGGGTGTCTGACTGACTCTTCTCATCTGAGGGGACTTCTGGGCCAGATGCTGGCATTCTCATAGATGCTTGGGATCTCCTGGCTGCAGCACTGCTGGCCAGGCCAATGTAGGTTTGTTTATAGGACAGCTGTGAGCACATATTCCTATGGCAGGGAACCCCAGAGTCTTCACAGCTCAACAGAAATGACCCCAGGCAGTATTGTTCTTCCTGCAAGAGGCAGCCCACCAGGCTGAGGGGTCCTCATTCTGGAGCCCAGGATTCTGTGGAGGAAGTGGTGCTCCGGCTTCTTCCTACTAGACCAGCTGTTCTTTGCTGTCCCTGGAAGTCCAGCCCTTCCTCCAGCTTTGCCTTGTTGGGCTAATGTTTGTTTGTTTGTTTGTTTATTTTGGGCTAATGTTTATTAAGTGCATGCTCCCTGCCAGGAACTGTGTTAGGTTCTTAGGAGGTCTTTTTCAGGCAACTGAAAGATTCTCCAGGGGTGCCTGGGTGGCTCAGTTGGTTAGTGTCTGCCTTTGGCTCAGGTCATGATCCTGGGGTCCTGGGATCAAGCACCAAGTCTGGCTCCCTGCTCAGTGGGGCACCTGCTTCTGCCTCTCCCACTCTCCCCACTTGTGTTCTCTCTGTCAGATAAATAGAAATCTTAAAAAAAAAAAAAAAAAAAGATTCTCCAAATTGGCTGTCCTCCCCCATTCGGCTTCATCTCAGGAGGAAACGAGTGTTGTAGTTGACCTGGCTGCTGTGTCCCCACTGTGTTGCCACACACACTGCATGTTTACAGAAATTGAGAGATCCTCTGTGCCTGCTGAGCATCAGGCTTACCATGGCCTGCTTTGGTCCAATTCAGGGCAGGAATGCCGTGACTTGCCCATTTTCAGTTCAGGGAACTGAATAGTCAATAAAAAGGCCAGGTATTGTGCTGGTGTCACCCTGGGGGGCATTCCCTTGGTTTTGTAGATGAGGACACTAAGGTTCAGCAAGGTTAGTATGAGCAGAGTGTGGTAGGATGGGAGCAGATCCAGGTGTCACTGGTTCCAGAGTCCTAGTCTGGGCCACCCACCTCATTTTCCTGCCTGTGATTGGCATTCTGAAGCAGTTGGCTCCATTTGGAGTGGGCCTCTTGACATTTCCCTGCTTTGTGGCTCTTGGACCATGACCAGTGTGGGGGCTTGAGCAGGACGGGGTGGGAGGTTCACAGCAGGACAAGGCTAAGACAGGTCACTCCTCACAGTCCAGACTAGTCCAGAGGCTCTCCTTCATCCATATTCTTGTTCCTTCTGAGGCTCTGTAAGGCCTGATTCTGACCCATCTTTCCTCCTGGGACCAGGAGAACTTTGTTAGAGCTCAGAACCCTACTGTAGCTTGCTTGATGACTTCACTTCTCTGGAAGTCTCTGCCATGTCTACAGGGCCCACTAGGAGCCCAGTGAACAGCTGAGAGGCTTTCTTTACCCCTGGGAGATGGAGCATGGGTACCAGAACTCATTTGCAACTTGCTCTAGAATTATGAGAAGGGTTGGAAGTGGTGTGGGTAAAGGTTAATGTTAGAAGGGATTCTCGAACCTTCTGGTTGGCATGGGAGAGTAATCTAGGCTTGTCCAGGCGTTACTGGATTGCCTCCATCTCTACAGGGCCCACTTCCATGACATTGTTTGGGCATCAGACATGGCCCTTTCCAGGGCTTTTTTGGAGGGCGGGCAGGCAGGGTGGGCCAGGGGTCGGTTTAGGGCTGAGCCTCAAGCTTCCATTCTTTTTATGCCCAGGAGCCCCTGACTGATGCGGAGAGGATGAAGTGAGTATTTGCTGACAAGAGCCTGCCCCGCCTTGCCTCAGTACTCCCTCTTAGCTTCAGGCAAGGCTGTTGGTACAGTTGGGCTTTTCATTGTATTAGGTAGAAGTAAAAGTTGGGTTGGGGTATAGGGACTCTGGGGGGGAGGCTTGATGTGGATATTCCTTCTGGAGAGAGTTTTTGTTCCATGGGCTCCAAGAGAACCTGGAACCAAGGAGGTAGGTGCTCTGAGAGGCCTGCCCTCGTCAAAGAGCCCTTCCCCAGCTCTGGCCCTCCTGTGCTGCCTGCCTCCCTGTGCCCCTTTCTGTCAGCCACAGGAGGCCTTTGGAGAGGAGGGCAGCGCTGGGCTGGATTTCCAAGAGATTAATAATGGAGCAGCCTGATTGTGCAGTGGGGAAACAGGAGCTAGAGGGCCTGGTGGCCGGCTGCTTTAGGCTGTAACCAGAGACAGCCTGGGAAGTCTTACCCCCCACAGCAGTTGTTTTCTCATTCTTTTGGGGGGTGGGGGTGGGGGTGGATTCTCCTGTCCCCTTTGCTCTCCCCACCCCCACCCCCACCAAGTTAGGCTGTTAGGCTCATGGAATCTGCTGCCCCAGATTCTGGCTCCTTCTCAGGGAGTCCCTTGCCCCCCAGTTGTTTGTGTTCATGTCATTCCCTCCTCCTTCCTGAGGCCAGCCTGGGGTCCCAGGGCTGGCCCGTCTTCACTCTGATGCCCCTCTGCCCTTGATCCTCCCCCACCCCCAGGCTTTTGCAACAGGAGAATGAGGAGCTCCGCAGGCGCCTGGCCTCGGCCACCAGACGCACTGAGGCCCTGGAGCGCGAGCTGGAGATTGGGCAGGACTGCTTGGAGCTGGAGCTGGGTCAGAGCCGCGAGGAGCTGGACAAGTTTAAGGACAAGTTCCGCAGGTGTGGAAACAAGGGGCCAGTTACACAGGCACACGTCCCCCTGTTCCTAGGAGGTTAGCCGGAAGGGGCCTCAGAGATCATCTGATTCTGATGGGGGAATGAAAGCTCTGGGAGGAGGATGACCTGCCTCCGCACCCCACCCCAGGTGGCACCTGGGTTGGGGAGGGTTGGGGAGGGCTGAGATAGGGCTAAGGAGGGGCAGGAGAGCAGATCATGACCCAGGGATCTGCTGGGTGTTCCTCCCCAGGCTTCAGAATAGCTACACGGCCTCTCAGAGGACCAACCAGGAGCTGGAGGACAAGCTGCACACGCTGGTAATCTGTCAGGGGTGGGGGGCGGTTGGGCTGGCACTGTGCTCCCAGTGTAGCAGGGGGTGGGGACTTGCCCTGGGAGTGCCACCGCGCCCCTGGGGCTTGGGGAGGGGGCAGGGGACCGCAGTGTGCCACACAGTCAGGACTGTCTTAGTGCTCACACTGTTTCTCTTCTCTCCTGTCTTCCCCTCACGCTGCTGCCGCCGTTGCCGCCCTCTCCTGTCAGGCCTCTCTTAGCCACAGCTGGATCTTTGCAGTTGCGTCTGAGTTTGTGTGTTTTCTCCCTTACCCTGGCCTCCTCCTCAGCTGGGATCTGGGGCTGCTGGGGCCCCAGCCCTTTCCCTCTGCCCACTGCTGTCCTCTTCCTTACATGAGGCATGGCACGTTAGGTACGTGCCTCCCTCCCAGGGCACAGTTGCAGAGCCTGCCCTCGGCTCAGGCAGAGGTACAGGTTGATGTCACTGCTGAATACTCACAGCTTCTCAGCTGCGGTGGCAACAAGCCCAAGCCGAGTAGGGGGAGGGGAGCCCCAGTCCCTCAACTGAAGAGCCATGAGCCTGTTGCTCCTTCCTGGTTCCACTAGATGATCTCACAGGTGCCCCCAGCTACCACTTGGCCTCACCCCTCCTCCCTCTTCTAGCTTGAGCCTGGAAAGTACTCCACTCAAAGCCCTCAGCCCCTGGGTTTGCACACTTACTCCTCCTCAGGTCCAGCTGCCTGGCCTGCTATGTAGAGCCTCTGGGTGGGCAGCTCTCGTATCGCCTCTGTCTTAGGTGGTGGCAGGTCATGTTCAGAAAAGCCCCCACCCCACCACCAGCCCAGAAAACAGGAGAGGTGGCTGGCCTCCTTCTGTCTGTCCATTGTCTGTCTATTCTGTCTGCCTTGGCTGCCCCAGCACCCGTGGCTTCCTGTGTCTCTGGGCTGGGAGGAAGTGGAGGGGAGGAAGGTCGGCTGGGGTGTGGGTGAGGTTCACACAAGTTTTGTGCCTCAGATTAAGAAGGCCGAGATGGATAGGAAGACACTGGACTGGGAGATCGTGGAGCTGACCAATAAGCTGCTAGACGCCAAGAACACCATCAACAAGCTGGAGGAGCTCAATGTACGTGTGCCATGGGGGGGCCCATGCCTGCTGCTGGCTGTGCCCTGGCCTGGCCCTGCTGCCAGGGTGAGTGAGGGGGAGGCTGGTGACCCTCGCCTCTGTGTGCAGGAGCGGTACCGGCTGGACTGCAACCTGGCTGTGCAGCTCCTCAAGTGCAACAAGTCCCACTTCCGCAACCACAAGTTCGCTGATGTGAGCAGAACACCCTCCCTGTGATGCTAGCCCTGCCTCCTTAGGACTCCTCTAGCTTGGGTTTTTATACCTCACTCTGTCCTCCTGCCTTAACTCCCCCTTTCTGCTTTGCCTTTCCTTTGCATGCATGTCTCCTCTCAAGTCCGTCAACTCTGCCACTGTCACCAGGGCTGGTATTTCTGGAACAGGAAGGGAGAGAGGCGCTCAATTTTGGGATCCCATGCAGGAAGGTGGGGGTGGCAGTTGGCCCTAAGAATATGGAGAGGGGATTAGGCCCACCTGACGGCCTCCTCACCTCAGCAGGCAAACTCTAGCCTCAGGCCCAAAGCTAGTGGGGTCTGTAGGAGCAGAGAGGGCCTCCCGAAGCTGCTGGCCAGTACGGATCCTCACATTTCTGTTTGGTTTGGGCAGAAGCCACTGCTGAGATGGGGGTGGAGATGGGAGTTTGAGAGGGCCTGGGCCTTAGTGCTCTGGGAGCAAATGCTGTGTTCCTCAGAATCTTCCAAGTTATTTCACCCCTGCTGAGCCTCAGTTTGTGAAACGAGGCTGTCCCCTGGCATGGAGTGAGACCAGCGCGCGGTGCTGGGCACACGTTGCTGCTTGTGTGTGGTAGCCATTATTTCTGAGGTAGGGAGTATTCATATCCCTCTTCCCTTCTCCCACTTTTACCCCAGCTACCCTGTGAGCTACAGGACATGGTTCGGAAACATCTGCACAGTGGTCAAGAAGCCGCCAGCCTGGGCCCCACTGCTAGCCTGGCACCGGGGGCTGTGGTACCCACGTCGGTCATTGCCCGAGTGTTAGAGAAGCCAGAGTCTCTCCTGCTCAATTCAGCCCAGTCGGGCAGTGCCGGGCGCCCCTTGGCCGAGGATGTCTTTGTGCACGTGGACATGAGTGGGGGTGGCTCGGGTGACTCAGCTGGTCCCCCGGCCCTGGGCAGCCCCATTCCACAACCCAATGGAGAATGCCACTCTCTGGGCACTGCTGGGGCTTCCCCAGAGGAGGAGTTAGCCCTGCCAACCTTTGAGAAGCTGAGCCCCTACCCCACCCCATCTCCACCACACCCGCTATATCCTGGCCGCAAGGTAATAGAGTTCTCTGAGGATAAGGTGCGAATCCCCCGCAACAGCCCCCTGCCCAACTGCACGTACGCTACCCGCCAGGCTATTTCCTTGAGCCTGGTGGAGGAGGGCAGTGAGCGGGCCCGCCCCAGCCCAGTGCCCAGCAGCCCTGCCTCGGCCCAGGCCTCGCCCCACCGTGAACCCAGCCCCCTCCCCCCAGCACTCCACGCCCCTGCCAGCTCTGAGGAGGACCTGCTAGCTAGCTGGCAGCGGGCATTCGTGGACCGCACTCCACCTCCAGCTGCCGTGGCCCAGCGCACAGCCTTTGGACGGGATGCACTCCCTGACCTGCAGCGCCACTTTGCTCTTAGCCCCACTGACAGAGACGAGGAGGTTTTGGCACCTTCCCCACCTGGTGAGAGTGGGCTTTTGCTGCCAATGGAAGCGGACTCTGGCCTTCTCAGGGAGGAAGAAGAGCTGAACCTGCCCATCAGCCCTGAGGAAGAATGCCAGAGTCTGCTGCCCAGTGACCGTGGCGCCGAGGAGGGCTCAGTCTCTTCTCAGGCTTCGGGCAGGGCCTGGGCACTCCCCAGCTCCAGCCGCCCCCAGCGCAGCCCCAAGAGGATGGGGGTGCACCACCTGCACCGCAAGGACAGCCTGACCCAGGCCCAGGAGCAGGGCAACCTGCTCAACTAGGGCCCCTGTTGCCTTCTTGCCACCGCTGCACGGGGCCCCCTGGAGGCCCCACCCCAGCACTCCCCCCTCAGGCCTGCACTGCTGTCTGCCCCTCTGCAGGGAGGGTCAGGTGGCGGCTACCCCGGGCCTTTAACTGCATCCACTGACTGGTACCAGCTTGCCTCATGGCTTTCCCCTTTTTCTTGGAATATTTACTCCCCAAAGGTAACATGCAGCTGGGGCTCAAAAACCTTCGTCAGCCCAAATTGGGCTGTTCGGGCCCTGAGGGGTCTGTTACATCAGTGTTTATCCTCCATCCCCCTTTCATACCCACGGATTTTCTTGTTTCTTTGTTTTTCCAGGGGTGGGAGGGGGATGTCGTTGGGATTATTAACCTCTAATTTCTATTTTCTGCCTGCTTTCCTCTCCCCTCAAGTCCTCTGTACGAGCTGTTGCCTTCAAGGGGCCCTTGGGGGATGAGGGAGAGGACTCACTCAGGGCTCGCCTCCGCTGTGTCCATCCTCCCTCTGGAAGGGAGGAGAGGGAGGGCCTCAAGGGCCTCAAGCTGGGCTCTGGGTGAGGCCTGGCCCCCTCCCAACCTTGGCTCTAGACTGTTACTCCCAGCTTTGGGACGTTTTCACATCGATGACTATTTTAAAATTAAAACTATTTTACTGACATGGCCTAATTTGTCTCTTAATGATTTTCCTTGTGCAGTCTTCTCCCCATTCTTGAGCATTCCCAGTCCTAGCTGAGTTCTGGTCTTCGCTAGTGAGTGTCCCCTGCCCCGCTCTGCCTGGGGTGTCTGTGGCCACAGAGCATCAGGCAGTGGGAGAAGTGCACCTTAAGTAACCTCAGCAGGGCCCCAAGTCTCCTTGAGGTAGGATCCAGCCCAGCTCGGGAGCTGGGCTCTTTACCTTAGCTATCTATGATCCTACTGGGGGTCTGTGTAGGGGGTCATCACCCCAGAATCCCAGGTCCTACAATTTGGAGCCCTGAGCTAGACCTATTCAAGACCTTTGGGGCCAGTGGAAGCTGCCTGGAGCTTGGGCTGTGAGGTGGCACTGCCCCCTAGTGTCTAACAGTTCCGATTCCTACCCTGCTGCCAGCCCCCAGTGAGCACAGCCACACGCCAGGTTGTAGAGGTCATAAAATCTCTTCCGAGCCAGCGGGTTGCAGCCAGAGCTGCTAACAAGTCCAGAGGCTTTGCCTTGGGTTCAAGTGCCCCCAAGGCTGTTGCTTAGCTTCCAGAGCTTCCCATCGCTGCCCAGAGCTACCAGAGCCCCAGGCACCACCCCCCCATTCCCATCCCAGGCCCCAGGGCCTGACCCTGATATCCGGGCAAAGTGCTGGGGACATAGACAAAATGTAATGATGTGTAGGAGCCCAAGTGGAGGGTCACATCTCGGTCTCAGCCAACAGACTGTCACCTAGTCCTGAAGTCATGAGCACCATCTGAGAGCTGGGATCTGTGGAGGGGCAGAGGGGCAGGGACACAGAGGTGAGAGGGGGCCTAGGTGTCCACACCCACCATCCCTGGTCCCACGCCTCTTCCAGACCCGGCTCCGATCAGCCCCGGGGCTCTTACCACTGGGGCACATCCAAGAGCTGCTGCTCCTCTGGTGGGCAGCAGGCTCTCGCCCCCTCTCTCGTTCCTGGGTGTCACCAGCCCCTCCCGCCACCTCTTCCTCCTCCTCTCCCTCCGACAGGAGGTCACAGATCTGCTGCTGCAGCTCTGGGCTAATGCTGTTCTCAGCCAACACCAGGCTCCGCAAAGCCGTGGGGTAGTTTTCTACCATGTCCAGCAGGGTCTGAGGCGGAAGAGGATGAACCGTTAGGGCAACCCCCCAGACCCCAAACTGCCCCCCCACCCCCCTGGTATGTCCACAGGCACACCGGCTCACCTGCACCCCCACCTCTAGCCCGTCCACAAATGTGAAGGCTTCTCACCTGAGCTGACTGGTTGGTAAGCCCCGTGCCCTCCAAGTCTAGGACCTCTAGGGTGCGGCTGGAGGCCACAGCTACAGCCAGCATCCCTGCCACGTGGTCACCTGGGGAGGCGGCACCCATGCACACGGTCACCCGCAGTCATGAGCAGGCCCGCTGACCCTCCCCACAGCCTCCCCTGTGCCCTAACAACCTTGAACCCCACCCGCGAGCCAGCACATGCTGATACCTGGCAGGTGTTCAAAGGGGCCACCGTGAATGGTGAGTGAACGGGTGAAGCAAGCCAGGCCCAGGAGGGGTGACGGGTACTTTGATGTACCTTTTGGTCATTTGGTCCTCCAAACAGGTGGCTTCTCTACTGCCTCCCAGGTTCCCCCTCCTTTTTCCCTCCCCCGGTGAGGGGGGGTTACCATGCCAAACAATGGTCCCAAGTTCTTGGATGGGGCTGGGATGGTGAGACTCACAGGGGGCTTCCTTGAGCCTCACCCAGCGGGTTGTAGTCCAGATTGAGGACGCGGACCTGGGAGCTGTGGGCCACGGCAATCGCGAGGCGGCTCCAGCCCTTGGGGGTGATGCCAGGGTTGGCACTCAGCGTTAGCTCCTTCAAGCCTGGGCAGCAACGAAGCGAGAAACCAGGATGGAGGTGGGGCCCTCTTCAAGCCCCTCCCCTGCCCTGGATCGCTGGGGAGTCCCTGGTAGCTGAGAGACACCCTGTCCCACCACAGAGTTTAGGGACCATTAGAGACCCCTGCCTTTCCTGCCCACCACAGCCTGGATGCGTGAGTCTCCATTCTGCTTAGCCCCCAATCCTTCTCCTTCCTGAGAGGATTGAAAAACATTCTCATCCCCAGTCAGAGCCCTCAGCTCTGGGTACACAGGCCCCTGCCCCCCGCACCTAGCTTTTTCATCAAGGCCACTAGCCCGTACCCTCAGCGGAGCCCCCTTGCTCACCTGACTTGGCTCCATCTGGGGGCAGGAGGCCACAGATGAGGTTGATGGCTTCATCACCCAGCATGCAGTCCCCCAGGTCCAGAGCCACAAGGGCAGGGTGGAGGGCCAGGGCTGGGTTCAGCAAGGCCAGCCCCGCATCTGTCAGGGGGCTCCCATGCAGGCTGGCGGGCGAGACCAGAGAGCAGAGGTTACTGCGGTCACCAGCCTTATCTGTAGGGGATGGAGCCCCTTCCCTTATGTGAGCCCGAGGGTGAGCAGGGCCCTTGTCCCAGCACTTGGGAGAAGCCTTGGGAAGGGAGAAAGAAAATTCTAGATTCTAAAGGAATACAGGTAGAAGAGTCTGGTTTCTTTTCTGGGGCAGGGATTAGGATCCAGGACAGAGCAGAGAAGGTGTGTGGGAGGTGGACTGAGGCTCTTCAGCGGGCAGAGTGTAGGGGCAGGGGTCTAGGCCCCAGGAGAGTTCCTTCTTGAGACCCGCGGAGCGGTCCCCAAGTAGTCAGTGCCAGCGATTAGGTGGCGAGGTACGCGCGCCCTGCCAGGAGGGGGTGGGCATCCCATCTCATTTGGGGTGGGGCTGCGGGTGTAAAGTCGGGAGGTGAGGGATGCGCTCGGAGGGTGTCGTGGACGGGCTCGGGGAGAGGGATGAGGCAGGGGCCAGGGAGGGGAAGGCAGGCTGGTGCAGAGGCGGCTACAGGAGGGCGTGTGGAGGACCCGGCAGTGGCAGGGGGCGTGAAGAGGGGCGCGGCGCCCGGGGCCCCTTGCGAGGAGCGCACTCACAAGAGGGACTGGATGGAGCGGTTGGTCCGCAGCGCCTCCGCCAGCTGCTTGATGCGGCTGGGGCTGGACACGACGCCCAGGTTAAGGTTGAGCTGCGCCAGGGACGTGGCCCCGGCCAGGGCCCGGCAGATGCGGCCGAAGTCGCGGTCGCAGAGGCGGCAGCCGCGCAGCGAGAGCAGGCGCACGGCGTTGTCGCGCAGGCCGCGGCAGATGTCCCGCACCTCGGCGCCTGACAGCGGCTCCCCCGAAATCTGGATGGAGCTGGGCAGCATGGTACCCGCGGCCGGGCCTCCGGGGCCGGGGCGCGGGCCGCGGCCGAGGTTGG
The DNA here is from genome assembly GCF_048164855.1 of Canis lupus baileyi. Classification (NCBI taxonomy): domain Eukaryota; kingdom Metazoa; phylum Chordata; class Mammalia; order Carnivora; family Canidae; genus Canis; species Canis lupus. The sequence goes on along the minus strand of NC_132844.1, from coordinate 60,596,254 downwards.
CGGGGCCGGGGCCGGGGCCGGGGGCGGGGCCGGGGCCGGGGCCGGGGGCGCGGGCGGAGCGGGGGCAGAGGCGGGGGCAGAGGCGGGGGCAGAGGCGCGGGCGGCGGCGGCGGGGGCGGCGGGGGCGGCGGGGGCGGCGGCGAAGGCGAAGGCGGCGAAGGCGGGGAGCGGCGGGGGCCGGGCCGGAGGCGGCGGGCGTTGCGGAGGCGCGGAGGTCGCGGGCCGGGCTGAGACCGCGAGGCGCGGGGGCCGGGGCGGTCCGTGCCGTCCGTGTCTGGGCGACCGGCCGAGGCGCGCGGGCCGGGGGCCGGGCGGGCGCTGCTTCGTGCTCGTCCTCGTTTCTCGCGGTCGCGGCGGCGGCTGCGTGGCCTCGGCTCAGGACGTGCGGGACGGGTCTTGGCTCGAGGGCCGCATCTGCTCCCTCCCTCCCTCCGGCCCGGCTCCCCTACAGCCCCGCAGGGAGAGCCCGGGGCGGGCGGGCGGGCGGGCGGCAGCTCCGGCTCCGGCTCCGGCTTCGGCTCCGGCTCCTGCGCCGGAGCGGGCGGCGGGTTCCCATGGCAACGGCCGCGTCACCGCCGCTCGCCCCGCCCCCGGCCCGGCCTAGGCCACGCGGCCCGGCTCCGCGCCCCCCCGGGTCTGGGAGCGCCGGGGCTGGGCGTGGGCTGAGGCCGGCACGAGCAGGGGCGTGGCGGGAGGATGGAGGCGCGTCACGTGGCGATGGCCCGCGAGCCTGTCCCCAGCTGCTTCTGCCCCTCCGCCTCGGGGCCAGCCCCTCGGGCACGCCCGGCCGCCCTGCTTGGAGGGCCCGCCCCCGAGACGACAGGCGGGAGTGCGGCGGGGACACCCAGCCCCGGAGGACTCCCCCGCGCGCCCCCCGCCAAGATGGCGGCCCCGCAGCGGAGGCCCCCGGGCCCGGGGCGGCGGGTTCCTCCGACAGGTGAGCTGCACGGAGGTGCAGGGTGCAGGCGGCGGACGTCCCGGGGCACTGGGTAGCCCAATTTTAAAGGGGGTGCTAGGTCCAGCCACCTGCCTTGGTGGCTGGCAGCTGGGTTAGGTGGGCTGGAACTTTCGGGAAGGGTCCGCCGCGCGGTGCGGGTAGTGCTGTTTGCACTTTGTCCACTGGTGATGGTGTGGGGTCCTCACGTAACATCGGGTCACACAGGGCAAGTGGAGGGCACGTCTTCCTTAGGCCCGTTGCTAGGAGGAAGAGATGCCCGCCCACATTTACTAGGGTAACCATTTAAAAAAAAGAATGTAAGCCTAGTGAAGGGAGGACAAAAATTCTATTTCATCAACCACCTGACAAACTCCTTAAGTGGAACAGGTTAGAGATGCACACAGGGATGGATGGTGCTACGCTTGGGGTGGTGGTGGTTTTGAAGAGTGAACAGCACTCTTCAAGGAGGAGAGCAAACTCCTAGTGATGGCTTTGTTCCTCTGGCCCCAGTATTACCAGGACACAGCCAGGTTTAACTTCAAAGGTGTTCTCTGTCAGGAAAGTTATTCCTATGCAACACCCCAGGGGCGCAAGGGCCTTGTAAGGACACAGGGTTGAATCTGGAAGTTTTTAAGCAATTGTCATTTGTCATTGTTTCATTGGTGTCCCAAGAGTGAGGACGAGCCCGCTCAAGCGGGGTGCTCTCCTCCATCAGACTTATGGTTCCTGTGCTTGAGGCCTCCCTGCTGCTCCGAGGGTGTCCCCTGCCCTCAGGGGCAGGTTCCATATTCAGTCATTGCTTTCAGTGGTAGTCTGGGCTGTCCCACCTTCATCCTGGCTGGATGAAGGTATCAAGAAGAAAACATGTGACATTATCGCCAGTGAGAGAACAGGGAAGTGTGCAGGAGGTAGGGTGGCAGGGAGGACCACTAGAATGGCAGCTGCAGTTCCAAACTTCAATCAGTATTTTAATTACCAAGTCTATATTTAGCAAGACAAGGGGAGAGATAAAGAGGAAGGAAGGAGTAGGTGGAGAGAGGGCCTCAGAGGAGCTGAGCCACTTTCTGCACTGGCTGCAGAGCCCTGCAGTCCCGGCCAGGCCTTCCTGGCCTTGTGCCCTTCAGAAGGCCCACAGGCGTCAAGGAGTTGGCTTAAGTGGCTACAGCTCTGAGGCAGCTGCAGACCCCATCAAAGAGACACACATCATCAGTACTGTTCTTTAATCTTCCTCTGCTCCGCAGATGGGGGGATGGGGGCCAGCCAAGGGGCTCAGGTGGGTCAGTGTGATTGCAGGGTCACCGCGACAGCCTTGGCTGTGGCGTTGAGTACAGTAGCAGAGAGCCTAGCAGCAGGGAGTGCAGCAGGGATGTCTCTGGGGACCCTCTGCATGGGCGGGATGTTGGGGCCCTCCAACGTGTCCAGGATCCCTGAAAGGAGAAGGACAGAAGGTGAGCAAGAGTTGGCTGGGCCCTGCCCAGGGAGGCTGTTCCCTTCCCCCGAAGCCCAGGCCCTCCTGTCACTCACCCTCCACCACCTTGTGGTAGGCAAAATGCAGATACAGCAGGAAGAGCATGTGCAGGGCAGCCAGGGTGCCACAGAGAAGCAGCCGCTGAGTGGGGCCCACAGTCCTGGACACCAGCACTGCCACCTAGGGCCACAGGGGTACAGCTCAGAGGACCTAGATGCAGCGTGGAGAAGACAGTCCTACCCACAGGAGAATTACCTTTGGGCTCTTCCCACCCATTCAGAGCCCTTTGTGGGGTTTAGCCCAAGCTCCGGCCTGTCTTCCCGAACTCTCTGGGAGGTCAGCCCACCCCTGGCAGCCTTTTGCCCAGCTTACCATGCGGAGGGTTGAAAGCCCACCCACCAGCAACCAGAAGAGGTAGAAGAGGGCATGGAGGTGGATATTATAGGTGATGAACAGGACAATGCAGTGCCCAAAGAGGCCGTAGCCCTAGGAAACAAAACGGCGGAGAGGAAAATCGCTCAGGCTGGGCTGACCTTTGATCTCTCACAAGGACCCTGAGAAAGAAATGATCTGCTGGCCAGCTCATCCCATTCCAGCCCCTGCGGCCCCAAGACAGAGGCAGACTGAGGCCTAGCTATTCTTTTTAAAGACTACCCTTGCCCACCACCATGCTGGACTCCTTACCAGCAGTGCCAGCATCTGGAGCATGGTGATCTGGGCGTTGCACAGGTAGGCGAGGAAGTAAATGAAGGACGAGACACCCAGCCAGTAGCCGAAGCAGGTGCCAATGGCTGTGCCCATCAGGGTGCCCTCCCGCTGTGGGGTGAAGGCTCTGCTTAGTCCTGGGAGGCCTCTAGTCTCAGCCTCACCCAGGGCTTCCCTCAGGGGCTGCTTCTACCTCACTCCACCAACCTCTCCTTGGGTAGCTTTCGACTTAGGTCAGCCACCCCCCAAAGTCCTTTGTCCTGCTTACGATAATGGTGTCAGATGTCTTCATCCCATGGAGGAGGATGGCAACCAGCGTGAAGACCAGCATGAGAGGTCCATAGAGTTCACCTGCAATTTTCTGTCAACATAGCAACTCACTCAGGCTGGAGGGTTCAATGGCTCTTCTTGTTTGTGTCTTCCTGGGATTTGCCTGGTGGCCCCACCCTCTGCCCTCATGCCTCCCCCAGCTCCTCCAAACATGCTACCTTGGGTATTCACCTGGGGGAAGCTGACCATCTTGACAGGGATCATGGACTCCAGGAGCCTGGGAGAGGAGAGGAGAGATGAGAGCCAAGGCAGCACTAGGCTATGAGGTTCTGGAGGGTCTGAATCTTATTCATCTCTAACTCCAGAGAACATGCTAGATGGTAAAGGAGAAGAGAGTAAAGACAGACTAGGAATGAGAAAACAATTTCCTTGTCGCTAAAAATGCGTCCAGGAAGGACAGGCTTCTGATACCCTGCTGACACACAGCAGCAATATGGAGACCTCGGAGAGTGCACCTGGGCCTTGAGAGAGGGCTTGACAATTTACCTATTTGACCTGCTCCCCTTTAAAAGGCCAACCTCAGCAGAGAATGCCCAGAATTCAGGGCTGTGATGGAGAAGCCCTGGAAAGTTTAAAAGGAAAGTTTTACTGAAGGCAGTAGGTCTCCTGCCTCTTTCTGCTTACCATTCCTCAGAGCACCGCTGAGCATTTTCTTGAAAAACATCTTTGATGTGGGATGAAAACTCACTTCTCCCTACTTTCAAGAATTAAGTGGCCAGTTCCTATTAATACCTTGAATTTTGGTTGGATCCTATTTCTTTTGGGAAACCTGCCCTGTTCCACCCTCTAGCCTCCTCTGGGTCAGGTGTCCTTCCTGTGTGTCCCAACATAGCGAATGAGTGGTGTATTGTAATTGCACTTGAGGGCAAAGCTCCCATCTTATCTTCACCCTCTGTCTTCAGTGAGACAAAACCACTACAGTGCCCAGCACAGAGCAAATGCTCAATGATAGCTGCTAAGTGGTACTGGGTGTCTGATGGGCACTGCTTAAGTTAAAGGACAAAGAACCAAGCCAAAATTAGATCCACTTCTTGAAAAGTCATTCAACAACTATGTACCGATATTCTGGCTCAGAGACTGTTCCGGTGCTGGGAATAAAAAAAATAAAAATAAAACAGAGCTTGTTTTTGAGGCGGTCTCTGGGGAGCCAGCCCCAGGAATAAAAAAGCATAGCACTGCTGAGGTGTTATCTGTTAAAGGAAAGCACAGAGTTCTCTAGGATCACCAGCAGAGGACAGAGTGGGGATGGGGTTGAGGAATAGGGAAGAGGAAGCAACATTTGAGCTGGCTGTTGAGAGAAGAATAGTTTGCTGGATGAAGAAGAGGAGGAAGGCAATGTGTTATCACTATGTCCTGTTCTGTGACTGGTAAGAGGTATGGTGTAGCTGGAGTACAGGTGCAGTGATGAGGGCTGGGTATCTGGTTGTAGTTTGGATGAAGGACTAGATATGAGAAGGATCCTCACCTGCTTCGCACCTGGGCTGGCTCCACATCGAAATAGGGTCTCAGGATGTCGATGTTGGCATACAAGCTGAAGGCCCTGGAGGCTTGTCTCTTCCCTGCCTGCCACATCTGCAGTAAGGAAGACGGAGTGAAGTGGGTAGGTACTGCGAGAGGTTCTTGGCCATAGTCCCTGTCGCTCACTTTCTATTGGCCTTCTACACAGTTCTAATGGGTTAGGCGACATGGGGGTGAACTTTAACATCAACTCCAGCACTTGGGGGCCTTCCTAAGTATACTTTTCCACCTGCTAGGGATCCAATCCTGCTTACCTGATCTGCCACTTGCCGGCTCAGCTGTCCCTTAAAGCCCTTCATGCCCAGGAACTCCCCATCCTCTTCTTCAGCAGCAGCTGCATCAGCATCTACTTCTTCTTCACGCAGGCGCTGATGCAGTTCACCCATATCCTCAAAGCTGGAGCCTGAGGTATCATCCATGTTCTCCATGTCAATCACAGCTGAGCCCCCACCCTGTGAAGACAATGGCTTCTAGAGTGCAGGCCCTTTCTGTTCCATCCGCGGGTCCTCCTCCGTTCCTCCCAGGATTTGGGACTTTGTTCTTCCACTGCTGGGGATATGGCTTGGAATCACCATAGATCATACCACTCTCTTCCCCTCATCTGCTCTCAGAATCCTTGGTTGTCTGGCTCTCTTTTCTAGCCTGGGAAACCTACCCCCTGTCTTGCATATATGTCTTTCTTCTACCTTCCCTATCAAATCCTCAGAGGGCTGCAAAAGTGCCCGTTTTGTCTTTTCCAATCCCCAAACAAGGCTGTGCACACAGCATGGTTTTAGCCAGCGCCGGTGAATACCGCCCACTCCCTCGCCATGCCTGGCCCCGATCGACCAACAAACTTGTCTCGAAAGCAAGAGCAGGCAGGCCCAGAGGCACGAGGCCCTCTGGCTGGAGCACCAGTCTGGACCTTTGAGGTCAGCACCAGTCCCACTACCTTCCGTGTACACCAAGAGCCAAAGGAGAGGACAAGTGTTGCAAATGGAGCAGACTTCCAAGCTCCCAGGGAGAGTCCCCGCGACGCTTCAGGACGGCTGCCGGCCCTGCGGCTGCCGGCAGCCGGAGCCCTGGGGCGATTACCTGGATGTTTTCTTCGAACCCTCCCCATTCCGGGCCGGCCCCGCTTCGGGCGCCGCCAGCCGGCGCCGCCGTAGTTGCCATGTCCCTCGAGGGCTCCCGTCGCTGAAGCCCGCGCTAGTCCCGCGCGCGGAGGAGGAGTGGGAGAGACGTGGGCCTGAAGGAGGGAGATGTCTAGGGGCGAAAAAGAGCGGTGGGTTCAGCCGGAACGCAAAAAGGAGAAACCCGGATGTTTGGCCCAAACCGACTTCCGGAAGCTGGGGACGTGGACGGAGGCTGCACAGAATCTCGCGATATTTAACATCCCGGGAGGCGGTGCGTTGCCATGGAGACGAAGGAGGGCGACTGGGACGCGCGCGCCAGTTTGCTGCCCTAGTCACGTGGAGGGGTAGAAGATGGCGGCCGCCCAGGCGGTGCAAGAGATGCGGACCCGCGTGGTTCTAGGGGAGTTCGGGGTTCGCAATGTAAGCCCGTGGCCTTGAACTCGGCAAGAGAAATGAGAGTGGAACAGGAGGGATGAGTTGGGATCGGAGTTGGGGCGGGTTTGCCCTACCTGCCCCTTCGCAGACTCGTCTCTCTTTGGTCTAGGTTCATACCACCGACTTTCCCGGTAACTATTCCGGCTATGATGATGCCTGGGACCAAGACCGCTTCGAGAAGGTAGGTGGGGCTGGAGAGGGTATTGGGAACGGATCGTGTGATCTGAGCGGCCTGTGCTTTGGAAACTGCCCGTGGGATTCGCTGCGTTCATAAAACGTTTATTGAGCAATATGCTAGGCCCTCCGTGTACATGGTCTGTGCCCTGTTCGTCGAACAAGATGTTTAATCTTGTTGAAGAGCACGCATAAATGACTCCAGTATGATGTAAAGGTGGTTGGTAGCGATAAGAAAGGACAGTCGTGACTAGGGTGACCCCTGAGGGGCACTTAATCTGGAACGGAAAGCGGGGTAGCGGTATGGAAGATTTCCTTCCTGCAGGAGATGACATCTGAATTGAGCCCTGAACGATGAGTAAAATCTGAGAAAGGGTAAGGGTGAAGGTGGGGGGACGAAGACTAGAAGCTACATTATAAAGGCTTTGTGAACTGTGTTCCAAGAACGTCCAGTTTATTATTGCTAGAATGTAAAGTCGGGCAGCATGAGTGCTAGGCAAGATTGAAGTGCATCTTAGACACTGTAGGTGATAGGGAAGTTTTGAAGAGCTCTGAGCCAGATGTGATCTGATTTGCATCCTTAACTGTTGGGAAAGATCATAGAGGGTAGTCAGATTTGTGACAGAATTGCATAGAGGAGCTGAGGTTGAAGGTATGAACTAAAATGATAATCAGGAAAGTAGAGCAAAAAGGAGACATGATAAATTTGGTGACTGTTTTGATGTGGGCTGTGAGGAGGGAGTATAAAATAACCTACCTTGAGGAACTGCTTTAATGGATGGTGGTGCCATTTACTGATGAAAAATAGGTCTGGGGAAGGGGAATGATGCTGCATTGTTTCCTGAATGTGAGGTCTAGCAGGCCAGTAAAATGTGTGTTTGAAAGGAGATGAGAAGTGAGAATTTGGGAGTTTTCTGTATATATAGTTGTTAAACCCATGAGCGTGATTGAGGTCACTTTGGAGAGAGATAAAAATCCAGAAAATAGTGACTTTATGGAGTGGGTAGGAGATAGTGAATTTAGAAGGATTCATTGGAGGAGAAAGAACCAGAAGATTGGTGCTCAGAAACCAAGGCAGAGTTGGAAAATGGAGGGATTCTATCAATGCCCGATGGAGGAGTCTAGTAAGAAAGGACAGAGTAGAATGGTCTCTGTGGGTGGTCTGGTTGGAGGATTTAAATGAATAGAGGATACAAATGGGAACTTTTCAAGAAGTTCATGAAGAATTGGGGGAGAAGGGAACAGCTATGAGGTACATCTGGCCAAAGGGAGGTTCTTGGGTGAGTGGGAACATTGTTGCTGGGGCTGGGGGATATCCAGAGGGACGGTATTGATTCCACAGAGGCCAAGGCTTCATTTAGTGCATTTTCTGTCCCTGTAGAATTTCCGTGTGGATGTAGTGCACATGGATGAAAACTCATTGGAGTTCGACATGGTGGGAATTGATGCAGCCATTGCCAATGCTTTTCGACGCATTTTATTAGCTGAGGTATTTATTGGTGGGCATGGTGGCAGGGACGGAGTTGGGTGGAAACTGAGCCATCACCTTACTTGGAGAATTCTTAGGTTGCTCCTTTCATTTTCCTGAGCATTCCTCCTGAACTTTTCATCAGGTGTTTTTCTGGGAATAGGGCCCCCTGTGTCAGGAAGTAGGAGTAAATAGGGAGTCTGTAGGGTCTCTGTAGATGAATGATTTTATTTTTTGGGCAGGTGCCAACCATGGCTGTGGAAAAGGTCCTGGTGTACAACAACACATCCATTGTCCAGGATGAGATCCTTGCTCATCGCTTGGGGCTTATTCCCATTCATGCTGATCCTCGTCTGTTTGAGTATCGGAACCAAGGTCAGCGCTTGAGAAAACGAAATTGTGGCAAAATGGGAACAGCTGTCTCCTAAAGTAGATTCTAGAGGATCTACTGCCTATGTTCAAATCCTGGCTTGATTACTGTGACCATGAGCAAATCACTAATGTTTTGGTACATCAGTTCTGATCTGTGTGAACACTTGCCCTGGTCTTCTGAAATTGGAAATTTGTCCGAGGAGTAAATGAGAAGTGTAGATTAATGCACTCAAATACTCAGTCGTTCTTTAAGAGCTGCCACTTTCATCCTTTGTTCAGGGGATGATGAAGGCACAGAGATAGATACTCTGCAGTTTCGGCTTCAAGTCAGGTGCACACGGAACCCCCATGCTGCTAAAGATTCCTCTGACCCCAATGAACTCTATGTGAACCACAAAGGTGAGTGGTGGTATGGTGAGTAGGAAGGCCCACCTCTTGATGGGTACTAGTTTTAAGGACTGAGGTTTTCCTGATGTGCTTTCTCCAGTGTACTCCAGGCACATGACATGGGTGCCCCTGGGGAATCAGGCTGACCTCTTCCCAGAGGGCACGATCAGACCCGTGCATGATGATATCCTCATTGCTCAGCTGAGGCCTGGCCAGGAGATTGACCTACTCATGCACTGTGTCAAGGGCATTGGTAAGAAACCTGTGGGTTGCCCAGGGCGGGAGGGTAGTTTGAGGACAGCGGGGGGGCAGGGTGTGACTAAGGGGCTGAGGTGAGATGTCCTAACAGGCAGAAAGCCAGTGGGCCTCTGCCATTAGGGGCTTTTTGAACGTCAAGAAGGGTTTCCCCACAGTCTCTGATATCTACCCTCCAGGAAAAGATCATGCCAAGTTTTCACCTGTGGCAACAGCCAGTTACAGGCTCCTGCCAGACATCACCCTGCTTGAGCCCGTGGAAGGGGATGCAGCGGAGGAGCTGAGCCGATGCTTCTCACCTGGTGTCATTGAGGTGCAGGAAGTCCAAGGTAGGACATTTGGGATGCCATGTGTTCAGGTCAGGAGTTAAAGTATGTTTTCTGCGAAGGGAGCAGAAATAAAAAGCTTCGGGCCTAGTTATTTAGAACAGGGTTTGTTTTCATTAGGTAAAAAGGTGGCCAGGGTGGCCAATCCCCGGCTAGATACCTTCAGCAGGGAAGTGTTCCGGAAGGAGAAGCTGAAGAAGGTTGTCCGCCTTGCGCGGGTTCGAGACCATTACATCTGTGAGTATCTGGTCAGGCAGAGGGTGGGGTGGGGCGGGTCAGGTCAGTTCTGTGGCACTGCGGTTTCCTTGCAGAGTCCAGGTGTGGATTCTATAGCACTGTAGCGCAGGAGCTGGTATACAGCCCCTACCTGGGCTAATGTGTGTCTCTGCCTCCCAGTCTCTGTCGAGTCAACAGGGGTGTTACCACCAGATGTGCTAGTGAGTGAAGCCATCAAGGTGCTGATGGGGAAGTGCCGACGGTTCTTGGATGAACTGGATGCAGTTCAGATGGACTGAGGTTTCCACCGGACTTACTGGCATGGCTGGCCTCGGATGCTCCTGAGCCAAGCTGAAGATCTTGGGTCCTGACCTGACCTCACAGGCCTGCTAGAGTCTGGTGTGACTGGAGATCCTGGGTTTTCTGGGATAGTTCCAGTCTTATTTTCAGTCAGTAGGTTTTGCTAAATGTGCCACAAAATGTGACCTCATGCCTTTGTAAGGCCTTAATGTAAATAAATTCACATCCAAATAAAGATCCTCTTGTCAGAGACTACTACCTGAGTTTTAGCCCTCAAATATGGAGCCTCACCTCAAAAGAGGCTTGGCATTATTTAGCCCTTAGGAACATCGGGTTCTGGGGATACTGCAGGTTAGGGCCAAGTCCCTCTGAAGCCTTGAGGTGTGCCAAAGTTGAGGTGGTTCCTGGGAGGGTGGGGGGGGGGACGGACACTCAGCTAAACCCGAAAAAGTATGTGCCACTTAACCTATTATCAGAGGAAGTTTTTGAGGAAAAAGCGTGGTTCACAGCTGTCCAGTCACACTGGGTGGGTGCCTGGCTGACTCAGATTGTAAATTCAAGCCTCACATTGGATGATATAGAGATTACTTAAAAATAAAATCTTGGGATCCCTGGGTGGTGCAGCGGTTTGGCGCCTGCCTTTGGCCCAGGGCGCGATCCTGGAGACCCGGGATCAAATCCCACATCGGGCTCCTGGTGCATGGAGCCTGCTTCTCCCTCTGCCTATGTCTCTGCCTCTCTATCATAAAAAAAAAAAAAAAAAAAAAAAAAAAAAAAAAAAAAATTTTTAAAAAAACCTCACACAAGGAACAGCAGGACTGTTCCCTTTGGACAGTCCCTTGGAGTCTGGTCCAACGGCTACAGAGAACACTTGGGAGAAGGTATGGGCTACCTGGTCTAGGTCTGTCAGAGATAGCAATCTTTTTCTGGTTGTCATACTGTTTGAGAAAGCTTGATATAGCAGGTCCATCAGTCACAGTCCTTTGTGTCCAGTCCCCTCAGCAGGATGCTCAGGAGCAGTGACACCAGATGTCACTGGTTTGAAAAAGGCAGATGGGGCCCTTTCTGTATGAAACTTGAGATCTTTACTGACATGCAGATGTGCTTTAGAGTTAATGTTTCTACAAAAAGGTTCTATAAACAATAGAAAACTTATAGCATGAAGTCACAGGATGTTAAAAATATTACAGCACAATAAATACAACTATGCCCTCCACAGCCCCAACCACAGACAGGGGTAGGCAGCCATCAAGTCTGGAGGGAAGCCTACTCTGACATGGCTTTCACAGCTGACAGGAAGCAGCCCAAAGCACCACTCAGTAAGCAGGCATGAGGCAAATCTGTGCCATAGAAACAGCTACACAGGACCCCAAAGTCCTATTTCCCAACCAGGTTCACTTCTCCCACCCTGCCCGGGTGCCACCAGCTCACAGCCGTAGCTTGAGCCCAGGCTATTCCACTCAGTCCTTTCTGAAACCCTCATGTCAGTGGACTACACCGATGACAGGCCTCTCTGTACAGAACACAGACACACGCTATATGCAATAAGCTGGTCTACAGTCAGCAGTGACCTGAAGGCTAGGGTCCTGCATTCATGTCCCCTCTGCTTACAGGGCCATTCAGTGACCTTTAGAACAGAGTGGAGCCTCACAATACAGGTTGTGATAGGAAGGCATATTTTTTTCTTTTGGAAATGGTCCATGAGAGAAGTGATCAGGGACCTGAAAGACCATGAGATTTTTGAAGGCACCTGGACCCAACTAGTCCGAGAAGAGACCAGTGGCTTTGCTAGCTGCTTGTTACAGACATAGCTTAGCTGGCCTGCATTATCCTCAGATGCCAGTGGCATCACATGACACTAGATAGGGTACTGTGGCTCTTATGCCTGAGTGGACCCTGGGGGCTGGGGAAACCACGCTGAGGGATTGCGCATGGAATATGTGTGACCTCTAAGGGGATGTCAGAAAGCACTCCAGATCCTGGCCCAGCCCTGGTCCCCGATGGGACTATACTTGACACTGTGCCCAGAGCTTGGCAGCAGCCTGTACCATAGATCCCATCAGGTAACCAGATTCTTGCTCAAACAGAGAGGGAACTGGCTAAATTCAGTTCAGCACTCAGCACCTGACCCAGACATGCCCCGGGGTACAGGGAAGGTCTTCTCCCAGTCTAGCAGTAAGGGGGCTCAGTGGGACTTGCAGCAGCCCAGGAGCAACTCTGGAGCAAGCAGTGAGGACCGAGCCCTTATGTAAGCCCAGCTGGTTGCAGTGTTGGGTGTTAGCACCCCTAGTTACCACTCTACACAGGTGTATGGCTACATGGGTGTGGGAGGGCTTGGGGAGTAGGGCCAGTCTGCTCTAGCTTTTCTTTCTTGGAAAGTTGAAACTCCAAGTAGAATGGGAGATACCTGGAAGATCTAGACGGAATGGTGTGAGCACGAACTCCCTTTCTTGATACCTTAGATTTCGTTACCTCTGCCCTGCACCGGGGCCCCTCTCTCCAGCTTCAGACCTGGATCTCTCTCCAGGCTGACAGTGGTACAAAGTGAGGTGGCAGTGGAGAGGGGCCTAGAGATTAGCTACGAAGGGGAAGAAGAGATGACAATAAAGGCCGAGGAAGAATGCCCAAAAGTTTGATTCAGGGTTCAAAGATGGTGGCCAGGCCGCCCTCCTCGTTGTCCAGCACCTCTGTCTCCAGCATTGGCTTAGTTTTTTTGAAAAGTGAGGGAAGATTCTTAATGTGAACTTCTTTTCGGAACTGTTCTCCCAAGGGTTTCTGTGGAAGACAAATGAGAAGAATTGATGCTGGGCCCTGAGTAGTGGATTGTCTGAAAGACAACTACAGCTGGTCTCTGGTCTGCCAGGACACATGGTCTAAGACCACAGGGTGGGTCAAGCTGGCTGGGAGCACAAAGGAAGGCATGTGACCTACCCCGATGCAGCCAGCAATGAGGCGTTTGAATTGGTCCTTCCGGCGCTTGTCAGCCACTTTCTGTAGAGTGGGGTTCAACAGCTTGCAATCAAACTGGTCTAGAGAGTCCTTCTGTATGTCAGGGATCTGCTCCATCACAGCTCTTATCTCCAGGTACCTGGGACGCTGTGGAGTGGAGATATATAAAACCACTCACTGGTGCAGGCTGGGGCCCGCCACCTTTCCCATCCCCCACCACACTCATCTCTTCAGGCCACACTAGCAACCTGGCAGCTTCCTACTTTCATTATGGCCCAACTGCCTGGGAGCAGGCCCCTGGGGATGAAGCTGCAGCCAACCCTGCCTCCATGCTGTCTGACTCACCAGTGCCTCGTATATCTGGAAGGCCAGGTGGACCAAGGAAGCCATGCAGCCATCGTGTTGCCCGTGCGTCTGTAAGCCCTTCAGCACACTGGTGAAAAGCCACGTAACAGCATCTGCGAGCAGTGTCCCTGACAGCACCTGGGGACACAGCTGTGCTCAGGGCCAAAGGGGCACCCTCTGAAAGCCCCAGCAACCTGATTCTTCCAACTGATTCAGTCAGTCCTCATGAACCCAGGCTTACATAAGGGGTGAGGAGAAGAAGGGGTGAATAACCATACTTGTTTGAGCAGAGGCCAGCAGAGCTGGGTGGTCGTCCTCTGGCAGGACAGAGTATCCTTCCAGGCAAGGGAATTGAAGGCTGTAATTAATAGTGCCGTACAAACATCCTAGTGGGAAAGGATGAAGGGTTACAATGAGAAAATGAACACAATTTTCTTTGTAGGCCTATGCATGAGGGGATAGTGTTTTCATAGATAAATAGTAACATGATAAAAAAGCTACTAAAGACAAGCTTATTTCTTCTCTCTGTACATCAGGCAGTCAAGGGATCCCTGGATGGCGCAGCGGTTTGGCGCCTGCCTTTGGCCCAGGGCGCGATCCTGGAGACTCGGGATCGAATCCCACATCAGGCTCCCGGTGCATGGAGCCTGCTTGTGTCTCTGCCTCTCTCTCTCTCTCTCTCTGTGACTATCATAAATAAATTAAAAAAAAAAAATAAAAAAAAAAATAAAAAGAAGAAAAAACAATCCACATAGAAGAGAAAACCTATGTATAAGGAGACAAGCTTAGGCCTGGGGGACTGGGGTGGTGCTGAATACCACAATGTGCCTGTATGTTTTTCTGAAAGCCTTTGCCCAGGCTGGCATGGAAGACACCTTGACCTTTCCCACTCTTTTCTGGGGGCTTTAGGAACCAGGAAGTTTTAACCCATATAAAGCAGCATTATCCCAAAGAATTCTATGACGGTATCAGAGATTCAGAAAAGTGGATGCTGGTGCCATACCAGGAAAGCAGAAAAACCTCAGCTTCCCCTTCCACCCACCTCATGCTTCATTAGACATTTGCCCAGGTCTGTGAGCTCCGCCATGGTTGAGGGGGTTACCTCTGTGGCCATCATCTCATCATCTGAAAGCAGAGAGCAGAATGTTAAGCTCCATCCTGTCAGAACAGAGAAGAGTATCCTATTCTGATGGCAGCCCACCGGGTAAGGGAAAGCTAAGTATTCTGGGCTGACTGGTAGATGAATAGTCCTGGGACGGCCCACCAGCAGCCTGAAAGGGTGTAGAAGCTCCTGCCCATGGCAGGTCTAGAGATGCCTCTGGCTGTACATTTGAAAAATAGTGAGAAATGAGATTCTCTGAATAGTTACTTAAAAAGCTACAAACACTAAGGATCTTTTGTGGCTGAAGTATTTGAAGACCCCACTGTAGCAGGCACTGACCTAGTTACTGGGGATATTACCAGGAATAGGGCAAAGTCCCTTCCCTGATGGAAGTTGACATCCTAGTGAGGAAGACAGATAACAAATGAGCAAATGAAATAAAACAATGTCAGGCAATGACAAGTGCTATGAAGAAAAACAGAGCAAAAGAAAAATCCAGAGTGGCTGGGGTTGCCAGTTTTTCTAAGTTGGCCATATAAGACCTTTCAGAGGTAACATGTGAATGAGGCAAGGGAACAGGCCATGGATATAGCTGGGAGAAAAATTATACCGGTAGAAGAAACAGTAAGTACGAAGGCTCATATGGAACTGTGCTGGAGGAATACAGCAAGAGAGAAGCTAGGTGCACATCTCACCCACCCGAGACTGCTACGGAAATGGTTTCTACGTGAAACTGACCAGGCTACAGAGGGACAATATTTAGGAGTCTTAGGGCAGACCTCCGGAGGGTCACACAATAGGGCTCACTTACCATCTCCATCTGTAGGGGGAGCAGTACCATGGTCAGCACTTTTCTTTGAAACACAGCACACCGCTAAAGCAAGAAAGTGGGGTTACTGGGCTTATTGCCACCAGACAACAGCCGCCTCTGGCTAATAAATCCCAAATGGTCTTCCGGGCAGCTGAAGATGGGGGAAAGTAGAGCACTGTCCAGGCACAAAATCACCTTCACCAGCAGAAACAGAGGTGTTTGACCAGCCTGCTCTGGTCCCTGTTTAAGTTCATACAATTAACTAGAGGGAAATTATAGACTTTTCTGAGAGTAAGTGACCAAGAGGGGATGGCTGATACATCCTTGGTCTACTATGGATCTCAATCAAATAAAATGACCAAACAAGAAAAAAGAAAATTAGCCACCTTCATGTCCAAGTTTTAAAAACTTTCCCTGTTTTGACAAAATTAGGATGTTACTCCTACCACCAATCCAAATTTCTCCTGCTATTTTAGACCATTCCCTCATATTCTGATCTTACAATATAGTTTGCAATTCACAGAATGTCCTTAAGTTGATTTAATTATTTCTTAATTGATCTGTCAGTATTGCTGTCAACATGTCTTAATGCGGTTGGGCGAGTTCTGTTTCCAGAAAAAGTCTTTATTACCCCTACTTCCCACATGCCACTTACTGATTAGGTCCATGACTTCTCGGGTTAACATCCTCACCAGTTGTTCCTCTAACATCTCTTGAGACTCTGGGTTTTCATCTGCAGTGTCATCTTCTCCACTGCAGAAAAACACAGGGCCAACTTCCAATGGCAGTGCAAAAGAGCGAAGGACAAGGAACACAGTGACCCTAACCAGACTCTCTGTGCTCACTTCCTTCTTCTGGCTTCCTTTGGTCTACATTCCACACAAATGTTGAGAACAGGACAGCAGTGATCCACTGAAGCAGACATTACTACTTGACTATATCCAGTTGGCTAGAGGTACTAGATCAAAATCCAAAGTCAGTAAGGATGTCTCAGCATCCTCCTAAGGCATCCCCTATAAAGGCTTGACCAGAGTATGCTTAACAGTCACAGACAAGCAATCTACCATCTAGGCTGAGAACGACTATAACCCACTGCTTTTTAGCCCCGAATGGGAACACTTCCAAGAGAAGAGATGCTCCTTACCATAGCAGGCTCCTCTGATTGATGACTTGCCATTTCTGGGAAAGCCTCTGGGAAAACAAAAGGGAAATAAATGCTAACAGTGGGGAGGACGTTGGAATAGATAGTAGATAGTCCACTTCATGATTAAAATCAGCTGAGGAGGATTCCAAGTCTCAACAACAGAGCCTTGGGAGACCCCACAAGGTTAAACAACCAGATGTGGTTCCTATAACCTCTCCCATGCCCATGACGAGGACAGGGTATTCTATGCTTGGAAAAAAAAATCAACAATACTGTAGAATTCCCAGATCTCGCTAGACCCTCCTCATTCTTCACCCAGCTGATCCTCCTGCTTTAATCCCAGTCAGAGCAACAGACCCAGGGGAAGCACTCTCCTGACCACCTCTCCTCAACAGGAGGCTGAGAACAGAACTGGAGCCTGCAAATCTTCACAGGCAACTGAAGCAGTCTAGTTCTCAGGGGCTGCTCAACCCAGAGCCTGCTGGGGTGGCACCGCTGCATGGCCATCTGGACAGGGCCAGGAGATAACACTTCTGGGAACTGCCTTGCAAGACTTGTGAGAGGCCAACCTAAGGGTCATCTTTGCTACTCTCTCTGACCAATCTCTTACCATGTGGAGGTAGGTGAAAAGAGGTCCAAGGATTGGAGACACCAGGGCTTCATAGTGCTCCGGGGGACAGAAGAGCACCAGAGGCTTCACAAAGACCCATGGCGCAGCGGGTTAAGAAGTTTTAGCACACGAGCACATACCCCTCTCATTCTAATGCACCCCTCTCCTGCCAGGCAGCAGGTGACGCCCTTCGGCACAGTCAACCCCCAAAGGAACTGCAAGATGCCAAGGACATTCTGTGTCAATAGGCAAAACTCTTCAAGCTCTTTTCCACAGACCCCACGCTGCTGAGGAATGGATATCAGGCTGCACATTACAGGCACTTATTTGCCAGGAAAAAAAAAAAGAGGAGGGACACTTTCGTAACCAACTCCTCTTTATCATTCTCCTTATAACTTCAGGGAAGAAAGATACTTTCAAAAACATTAAAAAAAAAAAAAAGTCCAAATGAGAATGAAGTATGGGGAAGCACCCGACAGGATGTAGAAAGGAGATTAAAAAAAAAAAAAAAAAAAAGAGCTTTATCTTTCATATTTCCAAGAAGTGGGGCAATCAAGATTTAGCTCTAAGGAGAACGCTTTCAAGAACCCCCCGGGGCTGCCTTCCTGCTTTTCCTGCTGTTTATGCCAATCTTCTTGTCCGTTTTTTTTTTTTTTTAAGTTTATGATAGTCACAGAGAGAGAGAGAGAGGCAGAGACACAGGCAGAGGGAGAAGCAGGCTCCATGCACCGGGAGCCTGATGTGGGATTCGATCCCAGGTCTCCAGGATCGCGCCCTGGGCCAAAGGCAGGCGCCAAACCGCTGCGCCACCCAGGGATCCCTTCTTGTCCGTTTAATGTAGTTTATCACACACTTAGATAAATGATTCCATCCATTCCACACTGCTCAGCTCTGCCTCCTCTGGTGCCCGAGAGTGATTCCTGTCTTCCATCTTCTGGCCCTTTGGGTTATCTAGGGACTTTGGAAAGGATATGAAGCATGGGTCTGAGTCGGTAGTCAGGAATATTGTTCAGGTTGACAAAGGCCGAGCTGAGGAGCTGAGTAGCAAGGTGCTCCACGGTATAGAAGTCCTGCTGCATTGAAGGACCTGCCTTCCCTAGGATATGGAAGCTGGAAGGGAGAATCACGGCCAGTGACAAATCCCACATTTGCTCCTGCAAGCCCCGAATGCCCCAGGAATTTCTAGTCTACACTAAGATTTCTCAGCTAGAAAACCAGTTGTATTTGGTTCATAAGAGAACATCGGCTTAATCAGCAAAACACCCCTCACCCATTTAAGGGAACTTGATAGATTTAGCATCTTGTTAAATACAGATCAATAGTAGCCTTCATTACTTCCTAAGTAGTATGGATTTATAATGAAGGGTCTCTCTCTTTTTTTGGGGGGGAGGGGAGCTGGCTTGGCTGAACAGAGCACTGGGGAGTGACAATGCCTGGGGTGTGGTGGGCTTTGGGAGGGCCAGTTACCTCCCCATCCTACAACCAGGACCCAAAGACAAAGTCTGGCTAGGATGGTGAGGATTCTGATAAAATGCAGCCCCACCCACGGTATCTTATACTGTGGTCTCAGCATTTTATGCACTGGGAACAGACAAGTTAGGCGTAAGATCTCAAGTCATGGCTTGGACCAAGACATGTATGACAATTATAAAAAAGCAAAGATAAGAAAGCCAGCCAATTCATTTTGGTGTGACACTAGAATCATGGTTTCCTGTCAAATTTTTGCCTCACCTTTCCTGCACACTAGAATTCTACATCAGAAGTCCTATTCATGGCATTCCTATACAAAAGAATAGAAATAGCAACGGTTCCTTACCAGTTTTCATAGAGGGTGCAGAAGAAACGCTGCATTCTTTCCAAGACTGTTTTGTAGACAGGAGAGTCATTCAGTTCCAAGAGAGGTTGAGGTAAGCCTAAGAGAAAGATGGGTCAGGAACATGCTATCCTGCTGTCAAGGCTCTTAACCTGCCAACACCCTATGGCAGGCAGATATGGTTGGGGAGTGAGGGTGAGAAATGCTGTAAATGCAAAGCAGCTGGCCTAATATTCCACCAGAAGGAGGTGCCAAGAGCTCCCCTCGAGGTGACTGCTACAACATGGTTTTGGTGAGGAAAGTGGTAAGCTATTTAAGTGCCCAGGACTTCAGAGTAGACCTGGGCACTCCAACTTTTTGCCTGGGTTTCTCCCAATGGGACCTGTACCAAAACACACGATGACAGCTCAAGATGATCTCAATAAAGCACCGGGTGCTTTTAAAGACATATTGTGGGCGCTGTGACAGTGAGCCAGCAGAAAGCTTCAGAGATGGGCACAAGGTTTAGACAACTTGGATGTCTCTAGTTCTAACTTCTAACCACTGCCTTGCTCTCTTGTGTTCCAGCCATGAGTCATTCCTCTCTATTCCTGCACGCCTCAGGATCTTGAACCTGCCATTCTGTTTGCCCAGAATGCTCAACATCTCTTGCCTCCAACCTGATGAGGTCCTTCCTATCTATCCTTCGATGAGGTCCTTCCTATCTATCCTTCAAGTCTCCACTAGGAGGCAGTCTTCTGACTCCTCTCCAAGAAGGATGAGGTCTTCCAATAAACACATGACCACTTTCCTTCCCAGTATATATCACACGACTGCATAGTTAATTATTAACGGCAAAAATGAGTTAAAGCAACATGCAAATCAAGGTAACAACTGGGAAACGTGGTTTAGAATCCATTCTTTTTTTTTTTAATTTTTATTTATTTATTTATTTATTTATGTATGTATGTATGTATGTATGTATGTATGATAGTCACAGAGAGAGAGAGAGAGAGAGGCAGAGACACAGGCAGAGGGAGAAGCAGGCTCCATGCACCGGGAGCCCGATGTGGGATTCGATCCCGGGTCTCCAGGATCGCGCCCTGGGCCAAAGACAGGCGCTAAACCGCTGTGCCACTCAGGGATCCCCTAGAATCCATTCTTTAAAAAAATTTAACATATATAATAATTTGCTAATTAAAGCTATTGGAGCTTAGCTGTTTTTAAAGATTTATCAAGATCTTACCTGACTTAACACTTTTTTTTTCACATGTGAAAGCAGGAAAGTATGCTAATATCCTTCAGGTCAAAAAACCATGGTTTATTTATAATCTAAAGGCTCTGACACATACCAATACCTGGAGGGGTTAACACAGGGGGGAGGTAGGTGGCAGAGGGGAGAAACTGCCTCTGAAGATCTCTGTATGCTAAGATAATGAAGTAAATGCACTTGTTCCTAGAGACCCTGCTGGAACTCCATACAAAAACAGGTGGTCGAGGTCATGCCAGGTGAGAAGGAGATGACCACCCAGGCTCACTGATGCTGCAGGCTGAGTCCATTAGAGGTAAGGTAAACATCAAGAAAAGAAAAAAGATTAGATTTCTTACCTAAAATTGCAGATTTCTCCACTTCAAGCATATCCAGAGCCTTTGTGAAAGGCTCTGCCATCTTGGCTAGCATTTCTGGTGCATATAAAGTATTATGAGTTCTGCAAGAAAAATAAGGATGCTATGTGAACTTTTCCTAGTCTGCAGAAGGAAAGAATGGGTTCCATCCCGTAACTCAGTGATACTACACTTCCACATAGATGGATCTCCCTGTCAACACTACTCCCGCAGGGGAAAGAAAATAAGGTATAAATATTTAAATGTTTCCCTAGAAACGGGAATAGACTATTTGGTTGTATGGCATTCAACACCTAAAAGTGATCAAGATGAGAAGCAAATCCTGAGACAGATGGATGATAGCACAGCCTGAAGCCAGAAAAGGAAATTCTTTTATTATTTTTTAAAAAGATTTTATTTATTTATTCATGAGAGACACACAGAGGCAGAGACACAGGAAGAGGGAGGGCAAGTAGGCTCCATGCAGAGAGCCCAATGCGGGAATTGATCCCAAGACTCCAGGATCATGACCTGAGCCAAAGGCAGACGCTCAACTGTTGAGCCACCCAGGCGTCCCTTTATTCTTTTTTTAAAGATTTATTTTAAAGGAGGAAGTGGGGGGGGGGGGAGGAGAGAGAGCGAGAGAGCCTGCTCATGAATGCAAGTGGGAGGAAGGGCAGAGGGGGAGAGAGAGAATCCCAGGCAGACTGTAAGCTGAGTGAAGGGCCCAACCAGGGGCTCCATTTCATGACCCTGAGATCATAACCTGAGCAGAAACCAAGAATCAGATACTTCACTGACTAAGCCACCCACATGCCCAGGGAAATTTTTTTAAACCCGAGACAATGCTCAGGCACTCCCAGTTTGCAGACTCCTGGTGAGATAGGAGGAAATGTCAGAGGCACTGTGCTTTCACAGGCAACAACAATGGAGTAGGTAATGAAATGCCCTCATTTTTTCAGATGTTTGGTCTTTACTCTGAGAACCTGGACCTGACAATGCTTTGACAATTGTTTCTGCCTCCTGGAAGAACAATCACAGTTCCCAACAGAAGACTGAAATGACTTACCTGAGCAGTTGCTGGCTGTGTATGACTAAGGAGCAGTGACTGTGGACCTAAGCTACCGGCCAAACACAGCTGTCTACTCCTATTAGCACAGCAATGGCACCACCAAACAATCTATAGCCAAAGGGCCTATCTTATTTTTCTTTTAAAAGTTTTTTTTTTTAAAGATTTTATTTATTTATTCATGAGATACAGAGAGAGGGACAGAGACACAGGCAGAGGGAGAAGCAAGCTCCCTGCAAGGAGCCTGATGTGGGACTTGATCCCAGGACCCCAGGATCACGATCTGAGCCAAAGGCAGACGCTCA
Organism: Canis lupus baileyi; assembly: GCF_048164855.1. Taxonomy (NCBI): domain Eukaryota; kingdom Metazoa; phylum Chordata; class Mammalia; order Carnivora; family Canidae; genus Canis; species Canis lupus. The sequence goes on along the minus strand of NC_132844.1, from coordinate 60,574,516 downwards.
ATCACTGAGTCATCCAGGTGCCCCTTCTTTTAAAAGTTAATGATAAAACATTTCAAACATAGAGGAAATCACAGAATATGATAGACATTAGCAGGGTTAAATATTTAAGATGCACTCTGAACAGATCATTTTAGACATCCTTATTTATATTTAATAAACACTCAACATCGCTTTTTGTATTTAAACATGTATACACAGTACAATCATTTAAATTAACTCCAGCTTATCTCCCCACCTCCCTGAGAGCTAATAAGTTTGTCTATGTGTGAGAATTTCTCTATGATGGACAGAAACATGCAGAACTACTGGATACTGGTGCTTTGCAACTCATGTGCTACAAATATTTTCTCCTCGTCTGTGGCCTGACTTGCTTATACTGTTATTTCCAATAGGCTTTATGCCCTCTGCTATTTTTCCATTGTGGTAAAATACATATAACATAAAATTTAACATTTTTAAGTACAGTTCAGGGGTACTAAATATACTGTTGTGCAACCACCACTACTATCTATCCCATTTTTGCCTTATAAAAGTGAAACTTGGGACACCTGGGTGGCTCAGTGGTTGAGCGTCTGCTTTCGGCTCAGGGGCTGATTCCAGGGTCCTAGGATTGAGTCCTGCTTCGGGCTCCCCACAAGCAGCCTGCTTCTCCCTTTGTGTCTCTGCCTCTTTGTGTCGCTCTTGAATAAATAATTAAAATCTTAAAAAACTAAAGAAATAAAAGTGAAACTCCATACCTATTAAACAGTATCTCCCCATTCCTCCCTCCTCCAGCTCCTGGCAACCACCGCTATACTGTCTATGATTTTGACCACACTCGGCATCTTGGTAAGTAGAATCATACAGGCTTTATCCTTCTGTGACCACTTATTTCATTTAGCACAATGTCTGTCCTCAAGGTTCATCCATGTTGGAGCAAATTGAAGAATTTCCTTCCTTTTAAAGGTTGAATGATATTCTATTTTATGTATGGATTCATCTAGTGATGGACATCTGGGTTGTTTCTACTTTTTTTAAAACTAAGTAATCTCTACTCAACAGGGGGCTCAAACTCACACCCTCCAGATCTAGAGTTGCACGCTCTACCAACAGCCAGCTGGATGCCCCTGCTTCTGTTTTAGCTGGTGTGAATCATGTTGCTATGAACTTGAGTGTATAAATCCCTCTTTGAGACTCTGCTTTCAATTCTTTGGAGAACCCAGAACTGGAACTGCTTGATCACATGGTATTTTTATCTTTCTGAGGAACTGACTGTTCTGCACAGCAGCTGTCCCATTTCACACCCCCACCAGCAGTGTGCTTCCACGATCCCTATTAGTCTGCTCCACAGAGACCCACTGGTTCCTTAGTAGTACCTTTTCTTCAATCCTCGTTCTTTCAAGATTGTTCCTCATCCTCATTAATTTCTATTTTCCTGGGATGCCTGGGTGGCTCAGCAGTTGAGTGTCTGCCTTTCAGTCAGGGTATGATCCCAGTTCTGGAACTGAGTCTCACACTGGGCTCCCCGTGAGGAGCCTGCTTCTCCCTCTGCCTGTCTCTGCCTCTCTCTCATGAATAAATAAAATCTTTTAAAAAAATTTTCCATTTTCCTATCTTGACTTCCTTTAAAAAAAAAAAAAAATAGTTTACTTTTGGTAATCTCTACACCCAACATGGGCCTCGAACTCACAACTCCCGAGAGATCAAGAGTCACATGTTCCTCTGAGGCAGCCCAAGAGTCCCTGCACTTTTTGCTTCTGTCATTGAAATCTGCCTTTGCAACCCTCTAGTGTATTTTTCATTTCAGTTATTGTATTTTTCAGCTCCAGGATTCTTTTTGGTTTCCTTTTAGGTTTTCTATTCCTTTATTGGTATTTCCATTTTGTCCACATTGTTTTCTTGGCTTTCTCCACATCTTCCTTTAGTTCTTTAAGCACGTTTAAGACCATTGTTTTAAGTCTCTGTCTAGGGGTGCCCAAGTGGCTCAGTTGGTTAGGCATTGGACTGTTGATTTTGGCTCAGGTCATGACCTCAGGGTCATGGGATTGAGGCCTGCATTGGGCTCCGCAGAGCTCTACACTGAACATGGGGCCTGCTTAAGATTCTCTTTCCCCTTCTGCCACCACCCGCCCACCACCACATACATGCTCTCTCTCTCAAAATAAATAAAATCTTTGTGTAGTAGATCTGCCATTTAGATCTATTTCAGAGATAGCTAACTCTGAAATATTATTTTCTTCTCCTTTCCCATACTGATTTTTTTTTACTATTGTAGGCTGTCTCTGTGCTAGAGATCCACTGAGGCATAAATTTATATGTTTTCTTAGGTCTTTTCTGAGCCTTTCCCTGGGCATACATAACCACTTTTCAATTTTCCCCATATATATTTAGGAATGCCCTAAACTTTAAAGTCTGACACACCAAAGGGGAAAAGTGAAAAATAAAGGGGGAGGGGGGCACCACTGGCCCTTTAAATCTCCTAGTGTTACTTATTTCAGCAGGAGGGGAAGAGCCTTGTAAAAATAGGGGAAGGTATAACCACCACTGCCTACTTCTATGTCTGCACCTGTGCTATCAGAAGTAGCCATCAGTGATCAGTACACAGATCTCCCATGGTTAGTGAACTGGGTCCTTTTTGTCTAGCCGGGTTCTGCAAGCTGTGTGCAAGCTGCTCCAGCCATAGACAAAAAGTAAATGAACAGACATGGTGTTCTCCAATAAAACTTTATTTACAAAATGTGTAGAGACCTATATTTGGCCCTTGGGCTGTGGTCTGCCAACTCCTGCTTTAGATCTAATAATTTATAATAAATATAAAGTAGGGGCACCTGGGTGGCTCAGTCAGTTAAATAAGTGTCTGCCTTCAGCTCAGGTCATGATCTCAGGCTCCTGGGATCAAGCCCCGAGTTGGGCTCACTGCTCAGCAGGGTTTCTGTTTCTCCCTCCCTCACCTGCACCCTGTGCTTGTACTTTCTCTCTCAAATAAAAAAAAAGAAAAGAAAGAAAGAAAAAGAAAGAAATACAAAATAGACTAAGTTAAACAGGGCTATGGAGATGCAATAAGCAAAATCCAAACTAAGGGAAATTATACAAGTACAAACCTAGTTTTTTTCACCAAGTAAACTGAAAAGATGATAGGGCAACTTACAAATTTAGAGACTTAAAAACATCTCAAACACTATATAAAGACCTAGTTTAGATCTTGAGTCTCCCCCCCTTAAAAAACCACCTAAAAGATTTTGGGGCTATTTCCACATTGATGAGACACTTGATGTTAAGAAATTACTGTTACTATTTTAAGATCTAATAATTGGAAGGTAGTTATATTGAAAAGACTCTGCTAGATCCTGGTAATTTCCCTTTTTTAAAAAAGATTTATTTATTCATGAAAGACACCAAAAGAGAGAGGCAGAGACACACGCAGAGGGAGAAGCAGGGCCCATGCAGGGAGCCTGACGTGGGACTCGATCCCGGGTCTCCAGGGTCACGCTCTGGGTTGAAGGCGGCGCTAAACTGCTGGGCCACCACGGCTGCTGCCTCTGGCCAGACTCTTTTAACTGGAACACTATGTACCATCTTTGGGAATCCAGTAAGGCATATTCTTACCCCAAATCATATTTTGAACTATTATTCCCCAGTATCCCACTGGATAATGAGAATTCATAACCTACTTCCTTCTAGTCCTGAAATTGCACTGTACCTTCTCTCATTCACTCTTCTCCAGGATTCCAGAAGGCTGTGTTAAGTTTCCTGACTTAGGTTCTAGTAGTTTGGAACATTCTGTTACGAGGTAACTAGCTTTTGCTAACATGAGGATGTGGTGGAAACCAGTTCCTTGTTGTGACACCCCTCTAAGTTTGTCTCATTCACAACAATCCTCTGGGGTTGGTGAATTTTATTCTCCCCACGTAACACACAAGAAAAAGGAAACTCAAGCAAGGTTGTTACTTTGAGTAGTTGCATGTCATGTGGTTGCCACTGATTTTAAGATGTAGCCTTTTCTGGGGGTGCCTACCTGGCTCAGTGGGTAGTGCCTGCGACTCTTGATCTTGGGGTTGTGAGTTCGAACCCCACGTCGGGTGTAGACATTACTTAAACACAGAATCTTTAAAAAAAAAAAAAAAGTGGAGTCTTTTGTGTTTCTCTCCCTTCCAAGAAATGAGCACAATCTTGGGGGCACAAGTGTATTAAGCAATAGTTCAATAGTACTATTAGTGTGTGTCCACGCCCATGGCTTAGTGACTCTAGGCCATACCTTGCTCAGAAAGCTCAGGTAAATCAAAGAATGACCATATGCCATGGCTCAGGACGCAGTCTTCTATACCTCTGCCTTGGTACAGAAGGAGAGCTATGACCCTGATACACATACATGTCTATCAGCCCCCACCTTGTTTCTACGCATGCCATCCTCTTGCTCATCTTTGCTCATGCTGTTTCCCTTACGTTTCCTCAGTTCTTTGCCTTATACACCTATTAAACATTCAGGTTTCAACTCCAATGTTACCTGACCCTCCATTCTCTCTTTTTAAAAAAAATTTTATTTATTTATTCATGAGAGACGCAGAGAGAGAAAGGCAGAGCCAGAGACAGAGCCAGAGGGAGAAGCAGGCTCCATGCAGGGAGCGTGATGTGGGACTCCATCCCAGGACCATGGGATCATGCCCTGAGCCGAAGGCAGATGCTCAACCACTGAGCCACCCAGACATTCCCCTGTCCCTCTATTCTATCAGTTAATTGCTTCCTGCTCAATGCTCCTAAAGGCTATTTAATACAGCCATCAAAGACTTGCCAGCCACCCTATGGTTTACAGAGGGTTTTCAGAACAATGATTTTATTAGGTTGTCACAATGCTGGACGTTAATAAGAATGAATATTTATTGAAAAATACACAAACTCTGGTTTTGTTATAAAAAAAAAAAAAGCAGCCTCAGAAAATGACTTGTGAAGCACTTCATTTTTCTATTCTCTGGAACAATTTGTGTAAAAGATAACTGATAAGACCCTTGAAGGTCTGGTAGAACTCAAATGTAAAATCATCTAGGTCTGGAGGTTTTTTGGTCTAATTTAACTACTGACATAGTTAATGGTTTAATCTTTAAGTTTTCTATTTTTCTGACTTACTCATCATAAGTTACATTTTCCCCGGAAATTATCCATTTTTTCCCTAAGCTTTCAAATATAGAAATGCTATTAGCATTTTCAAATAGGTTTATTTTATTAAAGATTTTATTTACTTATTCATGAGAGAGACACAGAGAGGCAAAGACACAGGCAGAGAGAGAAGCAGGCTCCATACAGGGAGCCTGATGTGGGACTCAATCCTGGGACTCCAGGATCACACCCTGAGCCGAAGGCAGACGCTCAAACTCTGAGGCACCCAGGTGTCCCTAGCTTTATTTTTGTTAAAATAATTTCATATAGGAGATCCCTGGGTGGCTCAGCGGTTTGGTGCCTGCCTTTGGCCCAGGGCGCGATCCTGGAGTCCCGGGATCGAGTTCTGCGTCAGGCTCCCGGCATGGAGCCTGCTTCTCTCTCCTCCTGTGTCTCTGCCTCTCTCTCTCTCTCTATGTCTATCATAAATAAATGAATTAATCTTAAAAAAAATAAAATAAAAGATAATTTCATATAACATAAAACTAACCAATTTATCTTTTTAATTTATTATTTTTAAATTTCTTAAAAAAGATTTTATTTGTAAGCAATGTCTACAACTGACGTGAGGCTCAAACTCTCAACTCCAAGATCAGGAGCCACATGTTCCACCAACTGAGCCAGCCAGGCAACCCCCAAATTAACCATTTATTTTATTTTATTTTATTTTATTTTATTTTATTTTATTTATTTTATTTTATTTATTTTATTTTATTTTATTTATTTTATTTTTATTTTATTTTATTTTATTTTTATTAATTAACTAATTAATTTATTTATTTTAAGATTTATTTATTTATTCATTCAGAGAGAGAGCGAAGAGAGAGGCAGAGACACAGGCAGAGGGAGAAGCAGGCTCCATGCAGGAAGCCCGATGTGGGACTTAATCCCGGGTGTTCAGGATCACACCCCAGGCTACAGGCGGTGCTAAACTGCTGCGCCACCGGGGCTGCCCCCAAATTAACCATTTTAAAAGTATGTAGACAATCAGGGTGCCTGGGTGGCCCAATCAGTTAAGCATCTGCCTTCAGCTCAGATCATAATTCCAGGATCCTGGGATCAAGTCCCATATCAGGGTCCCTGCTTCAATGGGGAGCTTGCTTTCTCCCTCTCCCTCTGCTGCTTCCCCTGCTTGTGCTCTGTCAAATAATTAAATCTTAAAGAAAAAAAAAAAAAAGACACTTAACTGACCGAGCCTCCAAGTGCCCCATAATTTTTTTTTAAATTATTGTTACTATTTATTACAATCATCCTACGGGGTGTGAAGTGGTATCCTATGCTTTTGATTTACATTTCCCTAATTTCTAATGATGAGGAGCATCTTTTCATGGGTTTGCTGGCCATCTGCCTATCTTCTTTAGAGAAATGTCTATTCAAGTCTTTTGACCATTTTTTGACTGGATCATATTTCTACATTTATCCTTATGGCAGCACTAACTAGTTTGATAATCGTAGCTTTGTAGTGAGTTGAGATTGAGAAGGTTGCATTCCTTAACTTTGTTCTTCTTTTTCAAAACTGTTTTGACTTTCTGAAGCCCATGTTGAGAAGTTCCCTTTCTACTCATAGTCTGCTGAGTATTTTTTATCATTGAGATTTTATCAAATGCCTTTTCGATTAAGATGATCATGTGGGTTTTTTCCTTTGTTCTATTATCATGATGTATTACATTAGTTTATTTTCATACATTAAACTACTCTTATATCCCTGGGATAAATCCCATTTGTCATGGTATATAATCCTTTAATCATGCCATTGGAGTCAATTTGCTCCTATTTTGTGAGGCCATCCAAAACTCTGCTTTAGCCTTACCTACTGCTGTGTGGAGCCCAAGGATTGGTAAAAGGTACCTCTTACTCTGAAAAACTGCAGTTTGCCACCTTTTTAGTTTCTAATTTAAGTCTTTTTTGGTGGTTTGGGAAGATGGCTAATACTATGAAATGATCTCTGATAAAATCTTTCTTCCTGATTCAGTCAAGTTTGACAGGGAGCAAACAAGCTATATCTATTTTGATTATCCTTTAATTTTGACCTCAAGATATAATTTAAAAAGCAGATATTAACATATTAGATGTTAAACATCCCTGACTCTTCAAGAGAATCTTGTATTCCTCATGGTCTCCCCTCTTCCTGCTCAAGAAGATGATGGTACCATGGTGGCTTCATTTCTAACTTACAAAAGCCAGGGCAGGAGGGCTCAGAGTATATATTGCTTTGCTATCTCTGATTTCCAGTCAGGTGCTCACAGCACGGACATTTTTACAACCCCTACTGATGTTTAGGCTCCTGAAGTATCACTTTTCATAACACACTTGGCAAGCCAGGGTTCTGTGCCTCCACATTAAAAGAAAACTAACTATTGCTCAGCAAAGAAAAAGAAACTAGGTAATAAAAGTTTTTAGTTTTGTACAATCTGTACCTATTTGAGTATTTTACACTTACAGCTTATCTCAATTCAGACTAGTCACATTTCAAGTGCTTAAGAGCCAGCCACATGTGGCTTATGTTATCGGACTATTTGACAAGGAGTTAAAACTCACAGCTTCAATATACAACTGGTGGAAATGTCAATTAGCACACTACTTTAGAAAACTATTTGTTTCTATCTATAAAACTGAAAATAGGGGATCCCTGGGTGGCGCAGCGGTTTGGCGCCTGCTTTTGGCCCAGGGCACGATCCTGGAGACCCGGGATCGAATCCCACGTCGGGCTCCCGGTGCATGGAGCCTGCTTCTCCCTCTGCCTATGTCTCTGCCTCTCTCTCTGTGTGTGTGTGACTATCATTAAAAAAAAAAATAAAAAAATAAAACTGAAAATACATACCTTATGACCCAGAAATTCTACTCTTACATGTAGGATTTCTATTCCTTTTTTTTTTTAATTTTTTTTAAATTTTTTTTTTAAATTTATTTATGATAGTCACATAGAGAGAGAGAGAGGCAGAGACATAGGCAGAGGGAGAAGCAGGCTCCATGCACCGGGAGCCCGACGTGGGATTCGATCCCGGGTCTCCAGGATCGCGCCCTGGGCCAAAGGCAGGCGCTAAACTGCTGCGCCACCCAGGGATCCCTCTATTCCTTTTTTTTTTTTTTTTTTTTTAAAGATTCTATTTATTTATTCATGAGAGACACAGAGAGAAGCAGACACAGGCAGAGGGAGAAACAGGTTCCATGCAGGAAGCCCGACGAGGGACTTGATCCCGGGTCTCCAGATCACACCCTGGGCCGAAGGTGGCGCTAAGCCGCTGAGCACCCGGGCTGCCCTAGGATTTCTATTCCAACTCAACAGAAACTATGTATATACCAAAAGACATTTCTAAGAATGCTAACAGCAGTACTACTGTAGTATTTGTAACAATAAATGCTGGAAACTATTGAAAAGTCCACCAATTCTAAATGAATAAATAAGCGACATAGTAATTACACAATAGATTACCATGCCAGCAATGAAAATGAACAAACCACAACTACATGCAATAATTTGGATGACTCTCACATACATTTGAGCAAGAGAAGCCAAACATGAAGGCATGCATGCTTCTGACTCGATTTATTAAAGCTCAGAAAACCAGGCAAAATGCTGAAAAGGTCAGAATACTGGTTACTCTTGTGGGTCAGGTAATGGCCGAAGAGAGGTGTCTGCTAAGGTTGTTTGTTCATCTGGGTGCTGATCACATGGATGTGTCACTTTGTGAAAATTCAACTACAGGCACTTATAATTCCTGTCCTTTCCTTATATCTACTTGTGCCCTTACATTATACTTCAAGATAGAAATTACTACAAAAACAAGATGAAACTCCAATAGCTCTGGATGCACAGTACTCAAAAGAAACTGTTCCATAACTATAGTGAAGATTTTTCAAAATATCTTGGTCAACGTTAACTTAAACCCTCTGACAGCACAGTGCCCCAGAGAAATGAGTAATTTGCTTTGTTCAGTTGAGATGCTTGCTCTTCTACCCTGGATAAGAGTCCAAAAACCACAGGAAAAGAGCACTAACCTGTAACTCAGAAATACTATGAGATACAGAAAAGAATCAAGGGGTGCCTGGGTGGGTCTGTCAGTTATCCATCTTTCTGCTCAGGACATGATCTCAGGGTCCTGAGATGGACCTTGGGTTGGGCTCCCTGCTCAGCGGGAAGTCTGCTTTTCCCTCTGTCCCTCCCTCTACTTGTGCTTTCTTTCAAAATAAATGAGTAAGATATTTTAAAATAACAAAATAAAAAAGAATCAAACTTTGCTTTGGCCAGTAAGAACTGAATTTAGCCATTGCCTACTTTCTCTGTAGTGTGTCCCTGAATCATCAAACATACCTCAGGTACAGTAAGCCTAGGCTTGGCCTACTTTCATTTGAATATGTAAACTCATGTGATTTGTAACAGTGACCTTTAATGTACGCACAAACTACCTGGAAGTCTTGCTAAAATGCAGATTCTGATTTAATATATCTGGGGTGGGGCCCTGATTTTGCATTTCAAACTCTCAGTGGCTTGCTGATGTTGCTGGTCTGAGGATTCAGCTTTGAGAATTAAAGACCTAGGAAACTGAGTGGGAACATATACCAAGTTCCTTGGTCATGTGCGCCACTGCATGTTTGGTCCATTTGAGGGCAGTCTTGTTATTGATAAATTCAGACAAGCTCATTTATATACCAACCAGAAGCACCACTAAGAAAGCAAGTGTCCCGTTCCCAATGAACAATTCCTCTAGTGGCAAAAATTTGGACATATAAACCTAAAGTAAAAAGTTGAGATAAAGTATAAGGAAGTAGGAGAACACAGAGAAGAGCCTCAAAAGGAGAAAAGCCATTTTGGAATCAGCCTCCACGTGCTCACTTGGAACACAAGACTTATGCAAGTGAGGACTAGTGTTATTTTTAAAAAGGAGACCCGAACTGGGAAAGAAACAAGACCTAATCCCTCATTTACTAACCACCACGATTTGAAGGAATACAAACAGATTACACTTTTGAGGTCCTTAAGGTAAAAGAATAAATAAATAAAACAATAGAAAAGCCATTATTCTAACTCACCTTATAAGAGCAAGCAAATTATCAAGAAGTTTCAGAATCTGTTCTGTGCAGGGGTTACGGAAGATTGGATTTCCACTGGGCGTATAACCCACCACGAATCCCCCAGCTTTGGCCTCTTCTAGGTCAGTGGGCCAGCAAGTTCGTTTCACAACACCCAGAATGCTATATACACAAAAGCTCATCTATAGAAAAACATAAAACAAAATATAAACATAAAGACGAAGAAAAATCAAAAGTGTTATTAAACATATGCAAGGTTACAGCAAATGTGATACCAGAGGCTGGAGAGAAGGAAAGGACCCCACCCCATCCTGTCCCTTCTTTTAAGATCAGTTTAAGAAGGGTCCCTTCATTTCTATCTTCAGGACCAGTAGTAGGCTCTAGAACATGAGGCTGTCCTTCAGAGGTTACAGTGAGCCTCTTGTAGGATCCCAATTAGAAGGTGGCCTGGACATGCTTCACAACCAAGTGTTTAGACCGCCAATATTTCACCTTATTTTTGGCTGACCTTATACCCTCCAGCTTCATACTTGACAGCTCTTGCCCTTATCCTCACTCATCATACTCCCAACCAACCTACTACTTGCCAGGTTAATTAGTAAGACTTTTCCAATATTGGAGCCAGGAAGAATGCTTATTTGAATAGTGAAGAACTGAAGAGTCTCAAGTTTACAAGTCAGACCATCTTTAGGACACTACATGCCAGACAGCAGTGGCAGGGAGGACTCCCACTGCTGACCCAATGCTGACCTAATTCCTCATTACACCTTTGGTCTTTGGAACTATTTAGAGATCCTTAAAGCCAAAATAATGACTTCAAAGAAAAGAACATCCACTCTGCTGTGGGAACTAATTCAGGAACTAGAATGACTAAAGAAGAGGGATGCCTAGGTGGCTCAGCGGTTGGGCGTCTGCTTTTGGCTCAGGGCCTGATCCTGAGGTCCTGAGATCGAGTCCCGCATTGGACTCCCTGCATGGAACCTGCTTCTCCCTGTGCCTCTGTCTCTGCTTCTCTCTGTGTCTCTCATGAATAAATAAAATCTTTAAAAAAAAAAAAAAAAAAAAAGAGAGACTAAGGAAGAAAAGAAAGGAGAAGCTTAGGGAAGTGGAGACTCCCAGATTTCTCACACACATAGGAAAAACATAAATCTGTAAGAAACTCTACAAATGGTAACACCCTACTCCTACCTGTAGCCACTGTAGCTTCCCATTCCCAGAAGAGCCGTACTCACTCGTGCACGGTTTAGACCACAGGGATCATCCAGGCCTGGGTCACAGCTCTGCCGATCAGCACCCACATAGGCAATAAAAGCATCAACATCTGACAGCACTCTGAAGGTTGGAGTGGGAAAGGCAAGTCATATCATGATTTTAAGAAGACAGTTTCTTCCACAAAAGCTAATAAGCTATGATTATTTGGCCCCAAAGAGCAGTTGTTATAGTGAGGAATTTAATCATATTGTCAGCTGTCATTTGAAGGCTGAAACTTCTCTTCCCACTTCTAAATGTCGTTAGCAAAAAGGATGCAAGCTTGAGAATGCTATGTGGGCACAGTGAGGGTCTGTGTGGCACCTATTTGGTATGGCCCCTCCTGGCTGCTCTCACTTCTCTGTACGGGCTAGGGCTGCCATGCAGACACTCTGCAGTGTACTCTGCAGCCTCATGACCATACTATCCATTTTTACTCATTTCTTCCCTTTCTCTACACCTCGGTAGAGAATAAAAGACTGCTTTTGGAAGACTTCAGATGTCACTGATGGGGCGCCACTACACCCAGATATCCTTACACTGCCACACTGGGCACAGCTCTTAGAATCTAGAATGGGCGCTCGAGTGCAGTGAGGGTCTGGGGCAAAGGCTCTCCTCTACCTGTGCATGTCTTCAGAAAGCCAGATGCTGGCCACTGGTGCCATCAGCTCCTCTAGGAACACCTTCTGACGCTCGTAGTTCTTGAATTGGTTGCTAATGAGAACCAGGGCTTCCATGAGGGCACACTTCTCCATTTGTGTCAAGAGTAACTCATTGGAGAGGAGTTGCTTCACATGGTTATAAAGCATGTCAAAATTGGGCTGCAGATTACAAAGAAAAAAACCCAAAGGTGGTGAAGGTCTAATTTTTAAGGAGAGGTGGGTCACTCAAGGAAGGTGGAAAGAGAATCAAGGCATTCCTAGGAAGGTCAGGCCTGTAAGACTGTCACTTAGTCATTTAGTTATAATGCTCTTCTTTTGCCTCAACAAGCAAGGCAATTTATGCAGGAGATGGCTCATGATGAATATTTGGGTAATTTTACTTTCCCATACTACAACTGTGGAAACAATAGGTCCTTTTTTCTATTTCAATTTTATAATATATTCACAGACAAAAATCAGCTTGTTTATATCATTAGACACATAACTACTGTGTATTTAGAGAAGAAATTTTTGGTTAATTTCTAATCTGGAATAGTACTAAATTTCCTACAGAAACCCTCTAAAAGAGGTTGGGATTTGCATCTGGCTTCTCTCAAGATTAGGCACACCATTTGGCAGTAAACAACAGCACACAGGAAAGATGTGTACATTGACAGGAAAAATCTGGTCATCTACATTGGAAAAGAACTATTCCTTTTGAAGGAATGTATCTGCATTTTTGACTCCACTACCAGGTAGGAGAGGAAGAAGGCACCGACTCAAGAATGCTTATTTGAAACGAAGCTACAGTTCCCAGTTTTCTCTTTATGTGAGGTATAATTAGGGCTGGATTTGTAGAGGAATGTAACTAAACTTGATAGGTCTCAGTGGCTACTTGGTCAGAGTGCAGTGGCTTACCAATACAAGCTGGGGGTAGTCACGACATGTCTTAATGATGGAGGAACAAGCATGTCTCCTCACATTCCTCACTGCTCGGGTTCTGGGGGCCTGAGAAGACATAGGCAAGAAACTTGGAGCACTTTTAATGTAATTTACAGATGCTGCATAGAATCACATAAAATATTTCCTTCAGGCAAATTCACAAATCAATTTTCACAACATGGGAGTTTAATGAAGTGACATTTATAGTCACTATGAATCCCCATGTTTACTGTTTTGTCTTAGAGTATCTCTTGAATAAAACACCATATTGTATGACCATCTCCTGCCTTTACTAACCCCTTCTCCTTATAAAAAAAACAATAATCTAGACTTAGGTGTTCAGCATTCATACTTTCGCTTTCCAGAAGTTAGGAATTGTTGGTTGAATTAAATGGTCTTACCTTACTTTCTTCAACAGTTTCAAAAGTGACAGATGAAAATAGCTACAAGGTAAGAAAGAAAAGGTTACTCATCAGTATCAAATGCATAAAGTATTTTTGAATAGTAGCATAAAGTTTCCAACAAAATCTCAAAAGTATAAACAATATACTAACAAAACGGTTTTCAACTGGTGTTACAAAGTTTCAGATGCTCATTTTCTCAGATAACTCTGCAAGAGGCTTGAATTCACAACTTTACCATCAAACATTTTATAAAGATGGAGATTAGAGAATCCCCAAACAATCGAAGCTATCAGCCAAACACTCAAGCTATAGTGATACTCTCTCTGATTCTACTGTGTAACTTCTCATCGACTCTTTAACCTAATACAGCGTTGACTACTGCCCTAAATCACCAGGAAGGAGTTATACTTTAACAAAGGTCTAATCAAGAAACCCAACGAAGTGGTGTCTGGGTGGCTCAGTCGGTTAAGTGTCTGCCTTCGGCTCAGGTCATGATCTCATGGTCCTGGGATTGAGCTCTGTGTGGGGCTCCCTGCTCATCAGGGAGTCTGCTTCTCCTCTCTCTGCCCCTCCCCTCTGCTTTCTCTCTCTCTTGCTCTCGTGAATAAAATCTTAAAAAAAAAGAAAAAGAAAAAGAAACCCAATAGATATTGCCTTGTTCTTAAAGAATTTCTGTTGTAATAAATGAGCCTATCTTTATGAAGTTCTGCTGATGTTTGTAACATGACATTTTGTCATTTATCTGCCCTTACCTTTTTTTTTTTTTTTTTTTAAGATTTATTCGTGAGAAACAGAGAGAGAGAGACAGAAGCAGAAACAGGCTCCATGCAGGGAGCCCGATGTGGGACTCGACCCCAAGACTCCAGGATCACACCCTGAGCCAAAGGCAGATGCTCAACCGCTGAGCTACCCAGGCGTCCCTATCTGCCTTTACCGTTATTCTTCTTTGGAGAATTCTCATTCTTCACCCTCCTCCCCCAGTGATGGTAACTCACAAAGTTTCCCTGCTTGAGCCACATGTCCAACTCTACATTCATATCACCCTCCTTCCTAGGGTTTCACCTCTGCTCTAAGCCCCTCTACAATAATGCCACCTTAATACTGTATTTTTGAGACTCTAGACCTTTAACTTCAAATAGCCAATTTACTATAGTGTCTTCTCCTGGATGTTGTACATATACTTCAAATGTAGTATTCCCAAACTGAACTCATCCCTCCTCCTCATTCTATGGATTCCATTATTCTTACTCAGGTACTGTTCTACTACTCACATAAACTGGAAACCCACAAACCATCCACACCAACCATCCCTCTCACAAATCCCTTTCTAATAAACTGACAGCATACTGAGACCCTTTCTTTAGGTATTCTCTTCCACTTCTCAGTACACTTGTCTATTAATTATAATGCCACATGGGTACAACAACTGTTTATGTGATTTTATTTCCAAAGAGAGTGCCTGAGGGGAAGTGAGGCTTTTCTACCAGCATGGTGCCTAATTTGCAGTAAGTATTGAATACCTGATGAATGACTAAATGACGGTTTTATTGGCTTGTCTCAAAGACTCTCGAAAACAGTCTCAAAAAATTAGTTCAAAAATATCCAACCAAAGTTTAAAAAGGAGATGGAATTTACCTTAGAGAAGACCTGGGGCAGGAACTCTGGTCTGTAGGTGACAAATGGAAAGAGTGCTGAGACATTAGTGAGGACACAGGACAGGATGAGAGGATCCTTGGTGTCAAAGTTCAGGACCATTTGCAACAGCTCTATTCCATCATTAACAGGAACAGCCTGCATTACAGACAATGAAAAGGATGTTGACATGGCTGATAAGCACTTCTGGTAAAATTTCCTTTAGGCTTTGGTTTTATATACTGCTTTTCAACCTGGAAATTCCAAGCATTACCCCATGTTATTAAAACTTTTCCTAAATGACGCGACCACATGCCATCTTAAGAATGTGGCTTTTCGGGAACCCTGGGTGGCGCAGCGGTTTAGCGCCTGCCTTTGGCCCAGAGCGCGATCCTGGAGACCCGGGATCGAATCCCACGTCGGGCTCCCGGTGCATGGAACCTGCTTCTCCCTCTGCCTGTGTCTCTGCCTCTCTCTCTCTCTCTCTGTGTGACTATCATAAATAAATAAAAATTAAAAAAGAAAAAAAAAAGATTAAGAATATTAAAAAAAAAAAGAATGTGGCTTTTCCTAATACTAGAAAGTGAGAACATTGCTGTTCATTAGTGCTAATACATCTTTGTGGGAAAAATTTTTGGCTACATTTTCGATTATTTCATTTGGGGGACAGACTTTTGGGGATGGCTATAATTACTGAATCAAGAGGTATGAAAATTTCTAAGTCAAATTGTTTTTCTTCTTTACAGGTTTTATCAGTTGATTCTCTGTTCACCAATATGCCCTTCTTACCATGTTCTCAGCAGCAGTTTGAGTTTATTCTCTAAAGCTTTTGCAGTAAATAAAAAGAGTTTATTTAAAATTTGCATTTTGGGATGCCTGGGTGGCTCAGTGGTTGAGCATCTGCCTTCAGCTCAGGTCATGATCCCAGGGTCCTGGATCAAGTCTCGCACTGGGCTCCCTACAGGAAGCCTGCTTCTCCTTCTGCCTGTGTCTTTGCCTCTCATGAATAAATAAATAGTTTTTAAAAAATTTGTATTTCTTCAGTTGCTAATGAGGACTGAATTTTTTCATATTTATTAATGACTTTAGTTTCCCCTCTCTATATAAATCTGATATCTTTTAACTCTTTCTTCATTAGGTTCTTGTGCTTTTATTAATTTGTGTATAAAGAACAAAATCTTATTGTGAAATATTCCAGACCTTTAGAAAAGTATAAGCAATACTTTAATAACTCTCCATGTGATGACCTGGAGATGTACAATGTTACTCATAGAGTGGCTGCTCTGTGTACATATCTTCCTCTTCAGCCCTAGAGGTGGCCACTATCCTGAATTTGGTGTTCACAATGTCAAGGATTCCATCATTTCTGTGTACTTCTGTCACAAATGTATATATTCATAATTACACAGAAAATTGTATGTTTTGGGGTCAACATAGTGTTTGTGAGAATCATCCTTGGGACAGCTGAGTGGCTTAGCGATTGGGCATCTGCCTTTGGTTCAGGGTGAGTTCCGGATTCCTGAGATCAAGTCCCACATCGGGATCCTTGCATGGAACCTGCTTCTCTTTCTGCGTCTCTCATGAATAAGTAAATAAATAAAAATCTTAAAAAAAAAAAAAAGAATCATCCTTATCCATAGCATATCCGAGTTCCTTTTCACTGCTATAATCTATTCTGTATAATCTATTGAGGGATATTAAGTTTTTTCCTTGGCTCAACACACAAGCATTCTATAGAACGTTGGTGCCTCAATGCAGATACAGAGTTTCTTCAGAACACTTAGGAATGAAGTTGCTGGGTTATAAGGCTAGGCATTTTCAACTAGTATTGTCAAATTATTCTCTAATGTTGTGATATCAATCGTACTCAAAAAGTAATGTTTAGGAAATAGACTTTTTTTATAGTAAGAGTACTAATCCCATCATATTTATTGCAAATATTGTTCCAAGTTTGCCTTTCAAAGTTTATTTCATGTTTTTTAAAAAGTGGTTAAAACCATTCACTTTTTTGTGATTACTTTCATTGTTTTTCAACTTAGGGACCTTTCCCCAAACAGTTAATTTTACCTAATGCTATTTATTAAATTATCAAATCCTTCTCAATTTCTTTGGGATGCTTATATATACCCCAGGTTGTTTCTGGGCTATTTTGTCCCAATGAACCATATCTAATGTCAGTACACACTCTGCCTTTAAAATATTACTCAGCCATTAGAAACGACGAATACCACCATCTGCTTCAATGTGGATAGAACTGGAGGGTATTATACTGAGTGAAGTAAGTCAATCAGAGAAGAACAATTATTATATGGTTTCATTCATTTGGGGAATATAAAAAATAGTGAAAGGGATTTAAAGGGGAAAGGAGAGAAAATGAGTGGGAAAAATCAGAGGGGACAGAACACGAGAGACTCCTAACTCTGGGAAACAAACAAAGGGTAGTGGAAGGGGAGGTGGGCGGGGAGATGAGGTGACTGGGTGATGGGCACTGAGGGGGGCACTTGATGGGATGAGCACTGGGTGTTATACTCTATGTTGGCAAATAGAACCCTAATAAAAATATACAAAAAAATAAAATATCACAGCTTTATATTTTACTATCTGAGGCAAATTAATCCTTATCTTTTTTAAAAAATTTGATTTTTTTCCCCTTCTAAAGCTATTCCCTGTATGGATCCATTGCCAAAGTGAGTCTTCTGGAAATATAAACTCAGCTAATGCCACTACAAATGAGAGGAATAGCTTTTCAAAAAACTATTTTTTAAAAAAGATTTTATTTATTTGAGAGAGAGAAAGAGAGAAAGCAAGCACAAGCAGGGGGAGTGGCAGGCAGAGGGAGAGAGAAAAGCAGACTCCCCTCTGAGCAGGGAGCCCAATGTGGTGTTTAATCCCAGGACCCCCAGGACCATGACCTGAGCCGAAGGTAGATGCTTCCCGCCCCCGCCCCGAAGGTAGATGCTTAACCGACTAAGCCACCCAGGTGCCTATTTGGTGGTCGTGATCTCATGGGTCCTAGGATTAAGTCCTACGTCTGTTCCTCCCTATCCTTCTGTGCACTTTCTCTCTCAAATAAATAAAATCTTTAAAACAAAGCTCTTTTAGCCAAAGAATCTCTTAGTCAAATTCTTTCACAGGCTACCAGCCAGGCTCCTCTGACAGACCCTGCATGAGGGTGAGGATTGAGAAGAAAGTGAGCAATGATGCAGAGTCAGAAACTGAAAGTAGCAAGTGGGAATGTAACAGGCTAAGATCTGTCACTTGCACACTCCTAGAACATATAAAGTGTTACAGTTTCCTTTACAAGTAGTAATTTCATCATACACACATTCATCAGAAACTCACTTTTCTTGATTAATAATGCTTCATTCTGACCCATTTCACTTTGGTGAAGAACAAAAGGTTTGGGAGTCAAAGGTTTACTTTAAGTCACTAATAAAAGCCTAAATAGGATTCTCCTGAGGAAAAGAATTTTGTTCTGTTTTCTTTCTTTCTTTTTTTTTTTTTTAAGATTTATTTATTTATGAGAGAGAATGAGAGAGAGAGAGGCAGAGACACAGGCAGAGGGAGAAGCAGGCTCCATACCAGGAGCCCGACGCGGGATTCGATCCCGGGACTCCCGGATCGGGCCCTGGGCCAAAGGCAGGCGCCAAACCGCTGAGCCACCCAGGGATCCCTGTTCTGTTTTCTCCCTATCAACTTTTCTGACTCCTACTCAGTTTCTAATTGTTACCTTTGCTTTGTCCCCAGCTCATATCTTTCTCTCATATGCTATCTAAACTTTTTGTACCTTTTGACCAACTAATATTTGGCATTTTGACCAAATATCATCATATTCAAGGACATATCATACAATCCAGCCTACAACCAACTAGGCACCCCCCATGCCCCAGTGCCCAATACTGCCAGTCCTTTCATACAATTTAAAGACAAATATATCTGAAAAATCCTGAAAATTCTTTTGATTTCCAGCAGGATCATACCCAAATATGTGGATCCATCAGTGTCTAACTTTAAAAATGGCAGGAAAGGAAACCCCAGGGCCATTTCCCTTGATTTAATAAAGGGCTTTCTTGATTAGATAGTCCCCACCTAAACATAAAAAAGGGCTCATTTAGTAAAAAATGCAGGATCCAAGAAGGATTTCCTTCCTAAACTTTGGAAAAACTCTGAATACCATCATTTCAAACTCAAATCAATATATAAGTAGATGAAGTTAATGATTATAAGTTCTAATTTGTTAACATGCCATTTGTGAGAAAATATACTGTATCCCACTTATCTTCAAGGGATTTAGATTTTTCTAACAACTAACCTGAAATATACTAAAACGTAATCATCCTGAAATGAGCAATCTAATGCTTTAACCCAGTTAATTACAGCTGCATCTAAGGTAGATAATGGGGGTGCCTGGGTGGCTTAGTCCGTTAAGCATCTGCCTTCAGCTGAGACCATGATCCCAAGGTCCTGGAGAGCCCCCATGTTGGGATCCCTGCTCAGTGGGAAGTCTGCTTCTCCCTCTCCTTCTCCCCTTGCTCATGTTCTCTCATTATCTCTGATAAATAAAATGTTAAAAAAAATAAGACAGAAAGGGTGATAGGTCACATGAAGCATACAAAACAAGACCACTGGGATCCCTGGGTGGCTCAGTGGTTTGGCGCCTGCCTTTGGCCCAGGGCACGATCCTGGAATCCCGGGATCGAGTCCCACGTCGGGCTCCCTGCATGGAGCCTGCCTCTCTCTCTCTCTCTCTCTCTCTCTCTGTGTTTTATCATGAATAATAAATAAATAAATCTTTTAAAAAAACAAAATAAAACAAGACCACTATATTCAGATCATTAAGGGAAGAGGACACTGATCAACTAACAAGAACATTGGGTTTATCTGCTATAAACTAAAAGGATACTTAATGGCAAACGTCTCTGAAGATTTTTTCAATTCAAGATTACCCTTGCTGTTCTCCCTGGAATAGTCATCTTAACCTGTACTTCACTGTATGAACAGGCTTGTCTTACTATCCCCTTAACATAAATACTAACCACTGTAGGCTTGGAGTCAAACCTGAGTTTGGGGCCCAGCCCTGCTGTTTACTAGAGATTTGAACTTGAGTATGTTATTTAATCTCTCTGATTCAACATTTCCTCTTCTGTGAGATGCATACCCACAGATTTTCCTATTCTTCTGTCAGTTCTAAAAAGATCAAAATCAGCTCAGCCGTTGAGTGTCTGCCTTCGGCTCAGAGCATGATCCTGGAGTCCAGGATCAAGTCCCACATTGGGCTCCTTGCAGGGAGCCTGCTTTTCCCTCTGCCTATGTCTCTGCCTCTCTCTGTGTGTCTCATGAATAAATAAATAAAATCTTAAAAAAAAAATCAAAATCATTATGCAATCAGGATAGAAAACACTTACTTACTTCTTTATCTAATGTCCGAAACATCTGGTTGATCACACTTTCCAAAAAAAAAGTCATGGCTTCCCATTGCACGAATGAAGACGAGAAGATGGAGCAGAGGCCACCTTCTCCAGTTCCAGCTGTAGGAGAACAGAGTTGTAAAACACAAACACATACAAGTGTGCAAACACAACTGCAGGATCACAGAAGACACCAGAGAGATAATGGGGACTTAGGGACCACTTAATTTCACAGTTGAAAGAACAAAATAATCGAATCCCTCGCAGCCTGGGGAATAAAAAGAATGAAAAGTAGAGAGAGGGCCTATCCAGCCTCCACCTTCCATAATGAGCTGTCAAAATTCACCTCTGTGAGTCCTATCTATAAAACCACTTTGAGGGATGCCTGGGTGGCTTAGTGGTTAGCGTCTGCCTTTGGCACAGGTTGTGATCCGGGGTCCAGGGATTGAATCCTAAATTGGGCTCCCTGTAGGGAGCCTGCTTCTCCCTTGTGTCTCTCATGAATAAATAAATAAAATCTTTAAAAAAAGCCCACTTTGAATATTGAATGAGGATAAACATAAGCATCAGAAACAGTGTCTGGTCAATCACAGGCAACTGATAAATATCAATTAATTTCTCCCTTCCTTGTTCTTTTTAACCTGTCCATGAGAATCTAAATAATTAGGATATTTGAGACCATAAAGAATCCCTCCATGAAAAACTGGTATAAGACACAAAATGTTGCTTCGTATCTAGCAGCCTCCTGACAACTTCAAGTTCTAGAGAACTGTGCCACCCTCAAGTTCATAGGTATCATCAAAGTACATCACTCAAACAGCAAGGTACAGACGAAAAGATTTATCTACTTTTCTTGCTTCCATATAGTATTCCCATTTACTAGCTTTATCTTGGTGCAACATATTTGGGCCTCTACAAACATTCAAGTTAACCAGATACCACAGACCTTGAGAGTCAGTTGTAAATACCCAAAACAGAATGTTAAATCCCATATATATATATATATATATATATATATATATATACCAAGTTAACTAGTGTAGCTAGTAACTGACTATAAATATGGAACATTTCTAAAGGAGTGCCTTATACCTTCTCCTGTCACCCACAGCATGCATTAATTAGTAAGACAACAGACAGAAGATATGGAATACAGAGAAGTTACCCAGCTTATGCATTTGAGTACAAAAGTGTTATTTTGATTTTGTATAAAGCAGCAGTTCCAAAAGCTTTGAGGTGGCTGAGTGATACAGAAAGTCCTTGTACTGCTTCTATTATGCCTAATGATGCATTCTTTCTGAGTTTAGGAGTGGTTCTATGCAAAAACTTAGTAGAAAAGCTTTAAAAAGTCTAGACATGCAATTTAATAAAATGGTGTCTAAACTGAAGTAATATAATAAACAATGAGCAACTGGTTGTTTTTTTAGAAAAGAAAAATGAAGGCAAGACTGACAAGGACATGTTTTTTTTTTTTTTTTTTTTAAGGACATGTTTTTACTATAATTTAAACATTTTTGAATGCTGTTAGCATGTTGTTCTGAAGTGTGGCTTACAAGGCTTATTTCCTATGTATATTTGATACAATACTTCACTAATATTTAAAAATAAAAAAACCTTACAGTTTACGGATCCAGTATCAACAGAAGTTGACAGCTGATATTTTAGCCACTCCCCAGCCATCTGGAAGCTAGTCTTAGGATCCAAACGACATGCTAACCTCATTACCTCTCCTTGTTGGGCCCGGGAGGCTGCCAAAAGAAAGACATAAATCAGTAACTGGCAGACAATAAGTACTAATGTTCATTCATTTATCCATCCCAGGTGGAAAATATTCAAAGAAACTTTTGTTCTGCGGATTTATGCCTTGAATGTAACAAATGTTCAATAAAGATTAACAAATTCAGAAATTTTCAAAAGTAAATTGTTTCTGGAAGCTGCTCTACCAGCTTAATCCTCTAAGAGGCAAACTAAAAGTGGTCTCCCATTTCTGTTGGAATTAATAACAGACAAGGTTGGTAGAGATGCAAACAATGTGGGTACTATGGTAAACAGCCTGGCGGTTTCTCAAAACATTAAACATGAAATTACTGTATGACTGAATATAGGCATACGACCCAAGAGAAATAAAAACATGTTTCTACTTGACTTGTACACAAACGGTATAGCAACATTATTATTTTTTAAAGTAAGCTAGAGGGCAGCCCCAGTGGCGCAGCGGTTTAGCGCCGCCTGCAGCCCAGGGTGTGATCCTGGAGACCCCGGGATCGAGACCCACATCGGGCTCCCTGCATGGAGCCTGCTTCTCCCTCTGCCTGTGTCTCTGTCTCTCTCTCTAGCTGTGTCTCTATGAATAAATAAATAAAATCTTTAAAAAAAAAAAAATAAATAAAGTAAGCTAGAGGCCCAATGTGAGGCTTGAACTCATAACCCCAAGATCAAGAGGTGCATGCTCTACTGACGAGGCCAGCCAGGCACCCCAATAGCAGCATTATTCCCAACAGCCAAGAAGTAGAAACGACTCAAATATCCATCAACTTATGAAATAGATAAAATGTGGTATGCTCATACGATGAAATATTGGCAATAAAAAGAAATGAAGTATTGATACATGCCACAATATTGGTGAATTAAAAAAAAAAAAAAAACCTAAGTGGAAGAAGGCGGTATAAAAGACCATATAATGTATAATCTGTTAATATGAAATGTTCAGGATAGCTGAAATACAGAAACAGAAAGTGGATTGATTACTGGTTGCTTGGAGCTGGGAAGGATGAAGGGACTGGGAATAGCTGACTGCAAGCGGGCACAGGGATTCTTGGGGTCATGAAAATATACTGAAATTGAGCCAATAGTTGCACAACTTTAAACATACAAAAAAAACCACTGAATTGTATACTATAAATGAGCGAATTGTATGGTAAACAAATTATAACTCCTAAAGCTGCTATTTGAAAAAAGGGGGGGTGGGGAGGAGAAGCAGCCAAGCTACAGAAAACCGAGAACAGACTTAGGTTATCAGAATATATGAGTTTTTCTTCTTTTTTAGAAGACCAGCAAGATAAAGTAGTATTTAATCCTAGCTATAAAAAAAATTTAAGTGGGGATCCCTGGGTGGCGCAGCGGTTTGGTGCCTGCCTTTGGCCCAGGGCGCGATCCTGGAGATCCGGGATCAAATCCCACGTCAGGCTCCCGGTGCATGGAGCCTGCTTCTCCCTCTGCCTGTGTCTCTGCCTCTCTCTCTCTCACTGTGTGCCTATCATGAATAAATAAAAATTAAAAAAAAAAAAAATTAAGTGCCTTACATATAGCTTCTATGCCTAAACATCAAAGCCCAAAGGCTGTGTGTATGTGCACACATACCTGTGCATGTAATGCACGTGCAAAAAAGAGAATACTATGCCGGAAATGAGTGCAATCTCAGTACCTGCTGCAATGTGAAACTAGAGATTAAACAGGCTGCTTGTCCAGATCTTAGACCCTTGAACATACAACCCCAAGGGTCATGCACCATGATTTTTAACACTAGATCCCATTCTCAGACTACTGGAAGAAATTCCAGGCCACTATCACTTACAGTTGAAGAAAGCATTGAAGTCCTCATCACTATCAAAATCAAATCGAGAGTATTCACAGCTAGGACTGTCTGTTTTAGAAGGAAAGCCCATCTGCAAAGAGAAAGAGAATTGGGGTAGGTGATAAAAACAGACCTACCAAAAGAGGGTTACATTCTAGGAGCTAAAGCATTTTCTAAATTTAAAAAGTATTACGGTTTGAATAAGATCTTTTATAATAAATAACTACTTCTGGTCTACCTCAAGCCCACAATTTTCTCCTAGTTTCAATAATCCTGAGAATAGTAGAAAAAAGAACACGCATTTGATATTCTCCTCCAGATTCCTTAGGGAGAGTTAAACTCTGGAGTTTAGGATGAGTATAAAGCTGTCCCAAAACAAAGTGCTAATACAGCATGTAATAAGCAAAAAAGAACTGAAAACTATTTGTCTCCTTAAGTGCTGAACCCTGGGACTAAGCACGGAACTTTGGATGTTTCACTCAAAAAGTACTAAAGACCATGGAGAGAATTAGGACAGAGTATGCCATGTGTTTGGTGTATTCCCTGAGGAATAGGTCCCATTCTCTGATTTTTATAAATCAAGGCTAAGCCATCTGTCGTCTGCCAAGAGCCCTTAGCCAATCTCAGGGGATTCAGAAGCAATTCTACCAAAGTGATGTGCCATTTGCTTTCACTTTCTGTCCTCCCTTCTCACTCACCTTCAGATCCTCACTAGATCTTCAGAAACAATCACATCTGACTTCCTCTTGGAATCTTGGCTCCACCCTGCCTGCTTTTAAACTGTGAAAAGCATTATCCCATTGCATGGGCATGGGTCACTGCTCTTGTCCTATTTCTTCCTAGCATCTAGCCCAATACTTTGTATATAAGTGCTCCAAAAATAGGAAAATGTAGATCTAATAACTAGTTTGGACTTCTTTTTTCCAGGCGAATAAGAGAATAATGCCCAAGGATGGGATCCTGGTGACCAAGATGGGCTGTCAGTGATGCCAATCTAAGTCTCATTATGTGTATCCACCTACATTCTATGTGTTGTGTGTGTGTGCTTTAAGATTTATTTATTTGAAAGAGAGAGAGAGAGAGAGAGAGAGAGAGAGAAAGCAGGGCGAGGGGCAGAGGGAGACAAAGAATCCCAACCAGATACTCTGCTGAGTGTGGAGCTCGATGCAGAGCTCAATCCCACAACTCTGAGGATCATGACCTAAGCAGAAATCAAGAGTAAGACGCTTAATGGACTGAGCCACCCAGGTACCCCCATTCCACATTTTGATTCCCACTGCCTACCTTGACCAAGTTAGTCATAGAAGCACGAAGATATTTTGGTATTATTGCTAATAGCAAAGGATCACGGGATAAGATCTCATGCCGGAAAAGGGCCCCCCAAGTCATTTGGGTTGAAGAGCGTAGAAACTAAAGGGGGAAATAAAAAAGGAAAAAAAAAAAAGGAAAACTTCAGTTGAAGGATTTGGATTTTATATAAACAAGGTCATTACTCAGCCCAGCAATTATCAATATTTTTTTATGGAAACAAATCTCTGTAATACTTCTTAATTGTCCATATTGTACTGCATCAGTAATGACTGCCTATTACAGACCACATATTGATAAGACAGGCTGTGGGTCAGGTGCAATTCCTGGAGTATTAGATGAGCTCTACCACTTTTTCTTCTTTTTTATCCTATGTAAGCTCTACACCTGATGTAGGGCTTGAATGACCTAAAGGTTAAGAGTCCTATGCTCTACCAACTAAGCCAGCTAGTCACCCCTCTACTTTAAGGGCAAAGAAGGATATGGGAATCTCAGGGTGGTATTACAAGGAAAACTTTAAATGTGGGCAATTAATTTTGTAACACAATCAAGATTTTTGCATTTAAAATGCCTTTAGTAGCAAATCACCTGGGACATACTTCATCTGACTGTACATCAGCAGACACCTGAGGGGAAAAGCTTCTGACCTAGATGGTGTGACAACCTGGCTCAGGAGGAAGACTCAACAATTGTCTTAATGAAATCACACTATTATTATTTCCTAGGGCTTCAAGAGTGACATTTTATACACAAGCTGCTAATTACTTCAAACCACAGTGCTTGATTTTGGTTTACACCTAACTAAACTTTTGAGATGTTGCCTGCATAAAGTTTACCTGACTTGGATGGGTGGTGAAAGCAAGAAAAGATTCCAGGTATTTTCCAAAGTTTGCTGGTGTTTCTACATCAGAATCCACACCCTGAGAGACAAAAAGACCACCACATTAGTGACGTTCATGGCGGGTAGAAGAAAACAGTGGGAGGAGTAGGGTGACAAACACAGCTGACTCTTGAACACAGGGGCTAAGGGTCAAAAATCCACATATGACTTTTTATTCCCCCCAAACTTAATTACTAATAGCCTCCTATAAGTCGGAGGCCTTACTGATAACATAAACTGTCGATTAACACATGTTTTTTATATATATTATATACTGTGTCCTTACAATAAAGGAAGCTAAAGAAAAAAATTGTTATTAAGGATATTCTAAGAGAGAAAATACATTTACAGAATTGCACTGTATTTATCAAAAAATATCTGTGTATAAGTGGACCCATGCAGTTCAAACCTGTGTCGTTCGAGGGTCAACTGTACAGAACTTAAACCCTCACAAATTTCAGTTCTGAAAGGACTTTATACTTCCTTGTGACCTAAGGAAGGCATCGATTCAAGGGCTAAAAACAGGAAAGGTGCTTTACCTCCTTAATCATCATCATTAAAACTCATTCTGTGGTCAAATACTAAAATGAAAAAGAGCATTCATTTCAGAAATCACAGAAAGAAAAAAATCTGTATTATTTCTTCACACCTAGACTATTCACATCTCTGTGACCAAATCTATTAAATAACCACTTGATGGTATACATTGTATGTCTGAAGCTCTATCCTCCCCTACCATTCAAACCACCACAAAAAGACATAACATCAGACGCAAATGTCGGTATCAATGTCCTATCTCTCAACTTGTAAGACAAGTTATTAAATAGTTCCCTAAAGACAGGTATTTTTAGGTCAATCACACTAACGTTTTCTTTTATGATCAATTATACAACCCTTTAAACTTGGAAGAAGGGTTTTTTATTCAAACGCGTAATATTTCATGATCTAATAGAATTTTAAAGGGTAATGCATTCAGCAAACTGATGTACTATAAGAACCTTAAGTACCAAAATTC
Organism: Canis lupus baileyi; assembly: GCF_048164855.1. Lineage (NCBI taxonomy): Eukaryota > Metazoa > Chordata > Mammalia > Carnivora > Canidae > Canis > Canis lupus. The sequence goes on along the minus strand of NC_132844.1, from coordinate 60,547,303 downwards.
ATAAGAATAGCAACGTTGACTTTATGGAATAATGGACGTGGGTGTTTCCTGTTAACATCAATAACTGACTTGTTAAAAGAAATATACAGCATTCAACCCATTATAATTTAATCTATAAAAGTCATATGAAATAATCTGTAGGGCAATGCTCCACAAAGCTAAAATTAATGGCACGTTTCACTCATTATACAAATATAACTTTCTAAATGCTCTGATCAAATGGCCCTGAAACTCTCCAGAAAATAAGTGCTCACCAGCAATGCACAGAGCTGATTGCCCAGAGCACACAACACCTGACAGAGTCTCTTCAGGAAGACATAATGTTTTTCTACCAAGCCTCCTCCATCAGCAGTCCTGTAAGATGAGAAAATAGTGAGATTAGTTGCACATCAAGACAACCAAAAGGATTCCCACCAAATGGAGCTATATGTGGTCTGTGCTTCGACATTCAAATTTCTGTTGAGTATTAAAGTTAAAAAAAAAAAACTCAAGCCAAACACTGAAGATCAATGAAGAACAGGGTTCAATGTAATCTTATCCCTCAAAGAAGCACTCTAATTATGCACATTAAATGGTCCTTGATTATTTTGGATTAATAACATAAACTCCGGGCATGACTGCATACAACAATGCATATATTTATAGACATTCATTGATACCCAGGGAGGACTTAAAGAGACATGCCTAGGAACAATCCCTTATGCCACTGACAAAATTAAAAGGACTATAATTGAAAGAAAGAAAAGACAAGCCACAGACTGGGAGAAAATATTTGCAATGTCACATCGAAAAAAAGACTGTTATCCAAGATATATAATGAACTTTAAAACTCAACAATAAGAAAACAACCTGATCAAAAAATAGACCAAAGAGCTTAAGAGACATCTCTCCAAAGAGATACAGATGACAAACATATTTATATGAATTGCAAATTCAAATAAGATACCACCACATATCTATTAGAGTGGCCAAAATTCAGACCATTGACAACACCAAACGCTGCCAAGGATGTGGAACGAAAGTAACTCTCATTCATTGCTGGTGAGAATGCAAAAATGATATAGACACTTTGAAAACAATTTGAGTTTCTTATAAAACTAAGCATACTCTTAACAACCCAGCAATCATGCTTCTTATTTACCAAAGGAGTTGAAAACACGTTCACACAAAGACCTACATGTTTTTAACATGTTAAACCTACATGTTTATTGCAACTTTATTCATAAGTGGCAAAATTTGGAAGCAACCAAGATGTCTTCTGGCAGGTGAACGGATAAACTGGTACAGCCAGACAATGCAATATTATTCACTGCTAACAAGGAATGAGCTATCAAGCTATGAAAACACATGGAAAAACTCTAAATGCATGTTACCAACTGAAAGAAGTCAATCTGAAAAGATTATATACTATATTATTCCAACTATATGACAATCTGGAAAAGGCAAAATTATGGAGAAAGTAAAAAAGATCAGATCAGTTGTTGCCAGAGGCTGGGGTAGGGGAGGAGAGATGAATAGGCAGAGCACAAAGGATTTTTGGGGGGCAGTGAAAATACTCTGTACAATACTACAACGATACAGGTTACTACACATTTGTTGAAACCCACAGAACTGTACCTATGGAATGTACAACACCCAACATGAACCCTAAAGTAAACTATGGACTTTGGATGATTATAATGTGTCCATGTAGTTCATCAATTATAACAAATGTTATAAACTACTCTGGTTGGTGATGTTGGTAATGGAGGAGGCTATGCGTGGGGGGTAGGCATGTGGCATCACAGAAATCTCTGTACCTTTATTGAATTTTGCTATGAACTTGAAATGGCTCTAAAAAAAGTCTTAAAAAAATTATAACTTATTTGGTGGCAAAACTGGACCTGAAATGATGTAAGACTATTCACACTAATAAGAATTAACAATAACTGGGACGCTTGGGTGGCTTAGTGGTTGAGCATCTGCCTTTGGCTTGGGGCGTGATCCCAGGGTCCTGGGATTGAGTCCTGCATCGGGCTCCCTGCATGGAGCCAAGCTTCTCCCTCTGCCTATGTCTCTGCCTCTCTCTGCATCTCTCATGAACGGAAAAATAAAATCTAAAGAAAAAAAAATTAAAAGAAGTAATAATAACTAGTATGTACAGCAGCCATATTAGCTGTGTTCCAGATGCAGCGGAGTATAACGTAAAAAGCATGGGCCTCAGGGTAAGCAAGACTTGGGTTCTAGTGACAGTGAAGGACAATATGGCATTGTGGTTTCTAGTGCAGGCTCTCGAGTCTGACTGCCTCGGTTTGAATCATAGCTTTACTAACCAGTACAAGTAACACAGAGATGGGACAATTCAGTGTGAATGTCATAGTTTCTTTTCTTTCTTTTTTTTTTTTTTGAATGTCAGTTTCTATGGAACTAAAAAATGGGCCTTGGGAACAGTTAGCTGCAGTGAGTACCCAAAAGACATGTTATAAATTTAATTAACAGGACCTCTTAAAAACAGAGCTAATTTCCAGAGAAAAGAAAGCCATCATAAAAGCTGTGTTGGAATGGACAGTGAGAGATTTTAAGTAATACATGTGTATCTCGTATCTTTTCATTTCTCCCTGGCACTAAGAGTATTAAAAAAAAAAAAAAAAAAAAAAGGTGATGTGACAGCTTCAACTGTCTTTGTAGTACATACAGTTCTACCTGCCTTCCTGGTAAGAAACACATATCAGGAAATGCTCAAACATGTTTCAAAGCAATTAAAAATGAAAAAAAAAAAAAAAGTGGAAGCCATTATTTTAGAACACAGAATGTGTTTGCAGGTCCCATGCATACATTTCTCATTGAACACACTGTTCCTGCTGCTTCCAAGAGCCTTAGCACATCAGACATTGATTACTTTGAGGAGGGAGGAACATCTGGAGTTCTGCAGTCAAGGCAGGCCCTGGTGCAGACTCTGGTCCAGAAGATCAGAGCATTCTCAGGCCTAGGCACCAGCACTACTAGGAGGCTTGGGAATCACCAGAAGCAAACAGAATCAAGGAGATGAGCTATCTGGGAAGAATGGGGAAAACTGTGAAAGTGACTGAGTTTCCACTATCAAGTCTTTAAAAAGGTTTAAAAGTTCCTTTAACACTGCCTGACTTTCGTTCACATTAAAAACACTGTCACTGTCAATTGACTGCCAACATTCAGATATGAATTTAGATATATCGACCTATACTACAGAAAGGACAAAGAAATTAGAAAACACATAAAAAGTAGATACTTACTGTGCAGCAGACAGTATATAATGCATGGCAACATCCCCAAATAAGACCATCAGGGGCTTCCGGTCTTCCAACTTGCCCTAGAACCAATTTTAGGGAAACACAAATAATACAAACTTTATTATTAAAAGCCTCCAAGTACTAACATCTTCTATACCTATAAAATAAAAGATAATGATTTCATAATTTCTCACAGTCTCAGAGCTTAACTAAACACTGGAAAAAAGGCTGATCCTTTAAAATCAACACTGGGGAGCACCCCGGGTGGCTCAGCAGTTTAGCGCCACCTTCAGCCCAGGGCCTGATCCTGGAGACCCAGGATCGAGTCCTGAGTTGAGCTCCCTGCATGGAGCCTGCTTCTCCCTCTGCCTGTGTCTCTGCCTCTCATGAACAAATAAATAATATCTTAAATAAATAAATAAAAGGCTCCCCATAGGGAACTTGCTTCTCCCTCTGCCTAGGTGTCTGTCTCCTCTCTGTGTTTCTCATGAATGTATACATTAAAAAAAAAAAAAAAAAAAAAAAGGACAGTGCAGCCACCACTTAAGATTCTTGGATGTGGGAATCCCTGGGTGGCTTATCAGTTGGCACCTGCCTTCGGCCCAGGGCGTGATCCTGGAGTCCCAGGATCGAGTCCCACGTCAGGCTCCCTGCGTGGAGCCTGCTTCTCCCTCTGCCTGTGTCTCTGCTTCTCTCTCTCTCTGTCTCTCATGAATAAATAAATAAAAAGATTCTTTGATGGAACATTGAGTTTTAAATTTTAGTATTACTTTCATCTTATTTCCTCAGCATGAAGTACCAAGATTTATAGTAGTTTCAAGAACCAGGTAGCCTGGTAAATCTCTGTATATAGTGCCAATGGATCCCTAGAATATCGGCAAACTACCAAAGGGGTAGGAGCAGGCAATTAAATTGGTGTCAGGTAAAAATAAATCCCAAATTTTCCAATGGCTTCCTACTACAATGTACAATTAAACAAACACACACTCCCCTAAGAAATTCTGAGAGGACAAAAGTCAGTTTGAAGTGGTAACTTACTTTTCTGCTGACTGCAATGAGAAGACACTCAGCTGCTCCCAATTGAAGTTCCTGTTCATTCAGAAGCAGGCAGAGCATCTCTAAGAGCTTACAGTTTTCAGCAGTAATATGACTCATGGACACCCAGTCAATGTAGCCTGCTAGAGTATTCAGAGCTGCGATTCCTACTCGACAGTTTGCTTGAGCCTGCATGAAAAGAAATAACTTAATCATTAAGTCCTCACTGGTAACAGACTTCAGGAAGGCTGTGGTTATACCTGAGCTCCTTCTATTCTCTAATTCTAAAAAGAAAACGATTAAAAAAAAAAAAGTACTCTTTTAACAGCCACTGACAGGGAACTCAAAGGTCTTCTTTTGATGCACAACCACTTCTCAAACAACAGCATTCTCAATGTCTGTAAATAGGACCATATCGGCATGTGTGGCTATTTCATCTCCTTTGATAAACTGGAAATACTGTAATTCTAACTCCCTTCTACCAGTGATCACCTAAACCAAGGCTGAGGTCACCCTCCACTACATATGTATGCATCTCTGTACCTGAAAGCCTCAAAGAAGTCTCCTTCCAACTCCACAAGAGCTCTTACCTTTGACTCCTGAGAATTATCTGTCTTCTGAAAGAAAAGAAGTATAAGGATCCAATGTTTTTAATGAGCAAAAGGCTACATAATAACTTTCCACCCACTTAATAAAGTCCCTTGAATAATGATTTTAAATACAGACTCAACTTTTAAACTTGGAAAGGAATACAACTGTACATGAACATAGTAGCTGATATTCCCCCTAAGGACAGGTTATTTCAATTTTAGCAATATGATAGAAAGTTAGTATCTAAAGAGCTTACACAAATTTGTTACAACATGAAGTCCACAAAGTTTCAAAGCAAGGATTTTACAAAGAAACACAACTAACAGATGAATAAATAAGGCTCCACATGGCTAGTGATCAAAGAAACATAATTCTGGGAAACGAAATAGGGGTGGTAGAAGGGGAGGAGGGCGGGGGGTGGGAGTGAATGGGTGACGGGCACTGGGGGTTATTCTGTATGTTAGTAAATTGAACACCAATAAAAAATAAATTAAAAACAAAACAAAACAAAAAAAAAGTATGAACATTTTTCCATATTCAAATAAAGACAAGTTATTCAAATAAAGACAAGTTATAACTAGCAAAAACATATTGAAATGATGTAACATATTGAAATGAAAAAACAAGAAACAAAATGAAATGAATACAACTTATGACTATGAATGTATGGACATAACTACAGGAAAATCACACACAAAAATATCACATGCTAAATAGATAAAAATGTTCAGTAAACGTACAATTATAACTGATTTTTACCCTTATACTTCAGATTCCGTAAATAATACAAAATGCTTATAATTTACACGTACAAAATTAATACTTCCCCAAAAAACTTCTGAAATTAAAATTAAGAATGATTCCTGAAGACAGCTAAATGGGAACAGAAACAGGAGTAACAGTTTCTGAAGTACCTGAAAACTCACTGCCATTAAGACTATAAAGGATTTTTTCTTCTATAATTCCTTTTCTCAACTTTTATGAAATACATTTGTTAATAAAGGACAAGCATTAAGCCTTCATCATCAGTGATGGAGTAGAGAGAAGCAGAACCCTCTCACACCAGCATCTACTGATGTTGCCCAGAAGGAAAAGGAATCCAAGTGACGACACCCAAGTCTAGTCTTTGTATTCATCGACATCATTGTTTACCATTCAACCTACTCCCCAAACAAGAAGGAGAGAATGGAGGGAAGGAGAAAAGCGATGGAAGAAGGGATGCAACTTCTCAAGCAAAAGCTGTTGTTCCAGGTACAGAACATGGCCCTTAGTGAGCTCTGGTCTTGGACACAAGAGGCAGTCCGCTTTAACAGTTCTTTTTTTTTCTTTTTTCTTTTTTTTTTTTTTTTTAATTTTTTTAAAGATTTATTTCTTTATTAGAGAAAGAGACTGAAAGACATAGAGAGGCAGACACAGGCAGAGGGAGAAGCAGGCTCCATGCACCGGGAACCCGACGTGGGATTCGATCCAGGGTCTCCAGGATCGCGCCCCAGGCCAAAGGCAGGCGCTAAACCGCTGCGCCACCCAGGGATCCCTGCTTTAACAGTTCTGAAGGGAATGGAGACTGAGGCTAAAGAAAATCACCACAGTGGATGTGCTTCTAATGTCTCACACCATCACCAATCAGCCCTGCTTGGACATGTTGGCTAGGGCATCTAAGGAGTCTTAATTTGTTCCCCTTCTCCTAAAGATTAAATCTCCTAGAGAAGGAAAATACCTCCTTCACCCTTGATAGCCATACATTTTTAAGTGCCAATATTTTCCTGGTATTTTCTTTTGAAAAATCTTGGGGAGCTATTTTGAGGGAAATAGGCCATTCTATGATAAAGAATGGGACTTGAATTTCACCACAACCATTTATTAGGGGATCTTCAATAATTATTCTCTGAACCTTAGTTTCTGCATCCATAAAATGGAGACTATAACTTTTTGACTCTTAGGGTTGCTTTGAGGATTAAATAACACATGAAGTGCAAACAAGTATAATGCATATATTAGGTACTTACTATGAGTTCCTTCCTAACCCAAAGAGCTCACAGTACCTTCTTATCACTTGTGTTAGTAGCTGTGCTTCTCTAAAATTTACCAGGGGCATAAAAAAAAGAACTAAATTTAATTCTATTTTGTGAAATAAGTACGAATAAGAATTCTGGATCAGAATTTCTCTTTTTCTTTTTCAGGTGAGGGTAGGGAAGACAGAGGGAGAGGGAGAGAGAGGATCTTAAGCAGGCTCCACATTCAATGTGGAACCCAATGCAGGGCTGTTAAAAATAACAATGCTTGGGCAGCCCTGGTGGCCCAGCACTTTAGGGCCGCCTTCAGCCTGCGGTGTGATCCTGGAGACCCGGGATTGAGTCCCAAGTCAGGCTCCCTGCACGGAGCCTGCTTCTCCCTCTGCCTGTCTCTCTATCTGTGTCATGAATAAATAAATAAAATATTAAAAAAAAAAAAAATGCTTGGAAAGACAGTATGTGGCATGCCCTTTTCTGCAGAAGAAATACCCTGCCAGGGAGAATAAAATATAGATACTTCCCATTTTTTGAAAGTTTGTGTCATGCAACTTTGATTTTCATAAGACCCAGATTAGTACCTGTTTTCTCTAACTGAAAGAAATGTGAAGAGGATTTTTTACTTTTAAAAAAGGGCACAACATGAAAACAGCTTTCAGCACTTGTTTTACAGGAACACCTTACAGAGGCACCACTACACTCCTTCCCTAGGCACTACACTTAGCATCTCAGCATCTAGCAGCCATAGCTTTGAACTGTGTCAGTGAGCATCTGTGCTTAATCTTGATTTATTTTGCGTATCTGTTAGCAAGATGTGTCCTTAATGTGTCAGAAAAGCTAAAAAGAGGTTATTTTTGAGGGGTCTGGGAATGCTAAAAAAAATTATTCCATATAAATTAATGGTAATTTCTTCTTCATTTTATGCCATTTGGGCTCACAAAAGGTTTCAAAGGAACACTCCCCTTTCAGGTAGCAGGGAGAAACCTGTACAAAGAATCATGTGGTCAAGATGAATAAAATCTGGCAATTTCCACTGCAAAAGGGACCAAGACTAAATACAGCATCAAAATTTAATAGGGGTGCTACCCTGACCTACCGGAAATCTGGGCTTTAAATACTTTAAATATTAAGAATTAACCATTTTGGAGCCCCTGGGTAGCTGTCAGTTAAGTGTCTGCCTTCAGTTCAGACAGTAATCCAGGGTCTGGGATCAAGCCCTGTATCAGGCTCCTTGCTCAGTGGGGAGTCTACTTCTCCCTCTGCCTCTGCCCCCTGCTCATGCACTCTCTCACTCTCAAATAAATAAGATCTTTAAAAAAGAGAGAGAATTAACCATTTTTATACTATTTTAAGAATTTTCTTACTATAAAGCATTATTTTTTTTAACATAGAAACTCAATGACCTGTTACTTGAAAATTAGTTCCAGTTTTTCCTGTCATCTGTTTCTCTTTTGCTTTTAAGTTTTCTTTTGCTGAACTAGACACCCTAATTCCTTGCTGATAGATTAATTTAACCTTAAAAAATAAACAAAAGGGGATCCCTGGGTGGCTCAGCGGTTTAGCACCTGCCTTTGGCCCAGGGCGCGATCCTGGAGTCCCGGGATCGAGTCCCACGTCAGGCTCCCTGCATGGAGCCTGCTTCTCCCTCTGCCTGTGTCTCTGCCTCTCTCTCTCTCTCTCTCTCTCTCTCTATGTCTATCATAAATAAATCTTTAAAAAAAAATAAACAAAAAACCCACTCATACTAGAAAATAGAACTTTTGGGAGATAGGGTATCCCTTACCACTTGCCGGTACTTGTTTACATTTTCTTGAAGTGTGTTAAGTAGAAAACTGAAGATCTTTTCCATGTTCTGGGTTAATGTTTGCTGGATATCCCTTCTTCTTTGAGGGGGCAGGGTCTGAAAGGTCACTACATCCTCTGCCAGTCGTAGAAGGATAAACATCACTAATTCTGTTTGTGTTTCCTGTATCAATAGAAATAAGCTAATTAAACTGAAACATCCTTTTCACTATAGGTATGCCCAAAAGCTCTTTTCTGTTGACAAAACAAACTCCAGAACACCCCCTCCCCCAATAAACTGAATTGGTATAGCTGTATTTTATACCCCTTGTTTGGAAAGGGTGTCCAGTTCTATTAGCATATCAGGCCAATGCTGTGGCCACTCCCGCTTGATCATTTCTACTACGATTCGTGACAAAACATCTTTAATATGGTTCTCCTCTTCCAAAATATCCAGTGTTCCCTGAAAAAGATTAAGAGACAATAAGAGGTTTACAAGACTGAATTTAAAGAACCTAAAAAACCAAAAAAACCTGCACTGTGAAAGTGTACAGAACTCATCAGCAGGCTTGCCTTTTAAACTAAACAGAGTAAACAAACTTGCTCTCCAGGTCTGAGTCACTTGTCCTGCATTCTCATTAACCATTTTCTTCACTTGAAGCTTAAGTAAGGGCTGCATCAGCTAATAAAGTGACTGTCACACAGAGCAAGGAAGACTTCATTGTTTTCCTTTACAAACCGAAAAGACTCTCACACTGTTTTCATTTTGTAAGAGCGCCAGAGTACAGAAACAAAGAGGACAATAAGAAGCTGATATAATGAAGAGAATTAGGAGAAGCAACTAAATATTTTACTGATAATTCTAGCATTATAAGACACGCAAGAAAAGTATTTCTGGGACTTTGTTCTACTTAAGTTTGATATCAAGTTTAATGAATTAGAATTACTATCAAGTTTCCCAAGAACTAGCAAAATACAAATCCTAAATTAATAATTCTGAAGGGAATTTTCTTCTATTAAAGGCACCCAACTTTGGAGAGGAAAAGATGGGAATTCAACTTTCCATGCTATTTGTAAGAAAGAAAAAAAAAGGCTGTAGATTTTAAGCATGTTTAAAGTCATATCCTAATTCCTGATACAAATCCATCCTGCCTATTTTGTTTTGTTAAAATCATACAGTAAAATTTGGTTTGGAATAAAAGGAAACAAACAGCAAAGTGCAATCTACTTTAAATCTAAGAATCTTGTTCATTTGTTGAAAATGTTTAATATTTTCTGCCCTGTTGAGCATGCTGTTTGACCTATGCAGAACTAGTGAATTTTTACATAAATGCTGAAGAAGTCAAAGTCACACTTAGTCTAAACTACCTTTAAAACACAAGTCTTCCAACCAACCATTCCTTACATTTGCAATCAGCTCCATGACACTGTTCTTCAGATAGACTTTCTCCAATCGAGACATGCTGTTCCACCGAAACCTGGCCACCAAAATGCGTAAGGTCAGAGAACCACATTAGAAGTCTTCAAAAGAGACTAGCTTTGATTCTGTTATATTATGTTAGTGAACTAAAATATTATACTTCTGATTTTGTACCTTTAAAGAAAGGACAAGAACAGTCCATGTTCAACTAAAATGCTGACAACAGAAAAATTCTTGAGAAAAAGTTCTGTATAAGAAGTGGTCCACTAACTGAAATTTACAGGATTTGTACACAGATTAGCTGATTTTACTGATAGACCAAAAGCAAATATCTACCTGGGACAACTACAACAAATATAGTTGCTTTTCAGAAACTACAATGTTGGGGTGCTAGGGTGGCTTAGTCAGTAAAGCATCTGCCTTCAGCTCGGGTCATGATTCCAGCATCCTGCAATCGAGTTCTGCATCAGACTCCCTGCTCTGTGGGGAGCCTGCTTCTCCCTCTCCCCCTGCCTGCTGCTCCCTCTGCTTGTGCGCTTGCTCTGTCAAATAAAAAAATCTTAAAAAACAACAACACATTATTGATACCACTAACTTCTCTCTCTCTCTCTCTCTTTTTTAGACTGTGGCTAAGTCTTAAAGCTGACTCTTTTGGGAGATGCTAGGGGTAGAAGACTCAAGTTAGGAAGGGTTTTCAGGGATCCCTGGGTGGCGCAGCGGTTTGGCACCTGCCTTTGGCCCAGGGCGCGATCCTGGAGACCCGGGATCGAATCCCACATCGGGCCCCCGGTGCATGGAGCCTGCTTCTCCCTCTGCCTGTGTCTCTGCCTCTCTCTCTCTCTCTCTGTGACTATCATGAATAAATAAATAAAAATTAAAAAAAAAAAAAAAAAAAGGAAGGGTTTTCAGTTTTTCTCATATAATTCTGCTTTGGATTTGCCATTCAGAGAAGGAACATGCTCAAACTTTAAAAAAAAATTTAAAAGCGCAATGCCTAATCAGAGATTTAATTACCTATACAAAAATAAATAAATAATTACCTATACACTCTTTTATTTTAAAAAGACTCTGAGATCTGCTGGTATACAGTGGGAGCTCAATACTGATTGAACCACTATCAGCTCATATTTGTAGAATGCTTAGTATGTACTTAGTATGTATTCTACATGGATGAAGAAACTGAAGAAGAGAAAGGTTAAGTCTTGAATAAGAGTACTCTTGAGGTTATGATAATCTCTTGGGAAATCATTCCTTTCTTCTCAGTGATTGATCTTCTCTGCTCACCTAAAGATTATCTCTATGAGTTATATAAGAAATAAAGACTTGCTCTCTCACAGACTTCAATGGTACTGTCCAAAAGCTCCTTACTTGACAACGTGTTCCAGGATTTGAAGGCCAAAATGTCTGACGATGGCAATTTGTGTTTTCTCAGCCAACCTCAAGCCACAGGGGACACAGATAGGGCACTTTTCTTTAAATTCTTCACAGAACTGCAACAACAAAAGTTAGTATTTCCCTTAGGAGGCAAGAGACAGTGGGGATTAAAAAAATTTTTAAAAACTTCATCTTCTCCACCTGAGCTATATATTTAAACTGCAAAATCTAGATCAATAGTATATGAGTAAAGAACTGGGCAGCCTGGGTGGCTCAGAGGTTTGGCGCCTGCCTTTGGCCGAGGGCATGATCCTGGAGTCCAGGGATTGAGTCCCATGTCGGGCTCCCTGCCTGCAGCCTGTTTCTCCCTCTGCCTGTGTCTCCGCCTCTCCCTGTCTCTCAAGAATAAATAAATAAAATCTTAAAAAAAAAAAAAAAAAAGAACTGATAAACATTCCTTTCACTTTGATAGTTACAAATTTGCCATGCCCTGGCCAATAACATTGAAAATAGTCTGACCTATAGGAGTTAAAAATTATTTGTTAGAGATGTACTCCAGAAGTATATAGGGGTGAAATGACAACTTCTAGGATTTGATTTAAAAAAACAAAAGGGAGGAGTGGGGGTGGGAAGCAAATGTGGCAAAATTTTTATAACTCTTTAATTTAGGTGTGGGGTATATACAAGATCATTGTAGTATTATTCTCTTTACTTTTGTGTATGTCTTTAATATTTCATAACAAAAAAACAAATAGAACACAACTGTTTCTCATTCCAAATCTTGTGGCAAACACTGTATGGTGTTAAAAGTAAAGTTCCTTCCAAATGATGTTCACTGTACATTTAAATGTGACATCATTTAAAATTACTAAAAACTTTAAAAAATAACGTGCACAAGTGTTTTTCCTAATGGTCATTTCTCACAATCCACACACGTAGTTTGATGTGGGAATGAGTGCGCAATTTATTACCATCCCAATTTGTATTAGCATTCCCAAACTGCAATAGAAGAGTCAGTCCCAAGAGCTGAGCATGCGGACTCAAGAAAACTACTTTCAGGAAACCAAAGTGCCCTTGTTAAAATGCAAAGTAAGTGGTAGAAGTTCATCTTTGCGCAAAATAGCCTGAGAATAGAACAAGTAAAAGAACGTGGGGGGGAGGGTGTGTGAGAATGAGCCCAGAAATAACCCAAGACACAGAAGAGAATTAGTGAGAGGGGTAAGAATGTAAATAAAGTGGCACTAGCGGGGCTGGAGCTCGGCTAGGATGGGTCAGGAGGATGCAAGGAAACGTTTAATGCAGGGGAGACCGTAAAGAATGTAGCTGGTGTTGGGGACGTACGTGACGGGCACGTGCGCCACGGGAAGGCTAGGGGACGTGGGGCTTGGGGTAGTAAAATAGAAGCATCGGGCTGTGGTGTGGGTAGGACTAAAGAGAAGTGGGGAGAGGAGAAGAGAGGGCAGTAGCAAGTGGTAGTGAGAGGAGGAGCAGCAGGGAACCAGAGGGTCCCGAGAAAAGGGCAGGCGCGACTGGCAGAGAAAGCCCGAGTGAGAAGAAGCGCGGAGGGCGAGGAGGGGAAAGGCTAAGGGCCCCCGGGGGTTGCAGTGGGAGGTTCAAGGGCCGCGTGGGCGGGAGACCAGCAGGGCTTCAGGCGGCGGGGCGGGGGGGGGGGGCGCTGGGGCTAGGGGAGGATCTTGGGGCAGGCCCAGGACGCCGGACCCCTTCTACCTTGAGGGCTTCCAGCCGGTAGCGCTGGGTGGAGCTGGGGTCCATCATGACCGTCACCGCTTTCACCAGCTGCTCGCACAGCGCGTTCACTTGATCCATCGCCATGGCTAGTGCCACGCGCCGCGAGCGCGCACCACGGCCGTCCCAGGAGCACGAGGCACCGACCGCTCCCTTCGGAGGACCACAAGCTGGTACCGGGCCGCGGCGGGCTGGGGGGTGGGGAGCGGGAGGAGGAGCGTGAGCTGCAGAAGCTCCAGCCTGGAAGGAGCGGGGGCTGCGCACGCGCCCGACTCGCCACTGCGCACGCGCCCGCGGAAGTGGCGGCTCCCGTGTGACGGTTGCTCCTGGGTGGGCGGAGCGGAGAGCGGAAGGGCTGCAGTGCGCAGGCGCGCCAACGGCTCTTTTGCGGCGCGCGCGCTGTCTAATCTCAGTTCCGAGGGCTGGCTGTTGAGCGCGCAAGCCCTGGCTAGTCCGGCGGGGCGGTGCGGGCGGCTTCCCCAGCCAGGGTCGTCTGGGACCCGTGGTCCGTTTCTCCGTCATCACGGGGAATAAGTTTCTGGAAGCCGACTGGTCCTCTCCCGGAGACGGGGCAGATAGTCAAGACGCCTTCGTCTTCCTTGAGTGGACAGCGAGCCCGGCATCTCCGGCGTCCGTGCCTGGCAGTTTTTCCAGGTGACTGCCCCATTGGTAAGAGAATTTCGAACCGCTCGGCAGACTTTTCATGTTGTCTTGGCTGTTGGTTTCGTGCTGTAGCAGTGGCTGATGATGACGTTGGGCCAAAATTCGATGAAACAAACGCATGCTTACGGAGACGTAAAGGCCCGGTATGGTTCCCTGAGAGGAATTTTCTTGTGGGAAAGTGGTATTTTAGCTAGCTCTTAAACTTCCCTCTTCGCTTGTGCTTATTTTCGTTAGATGTGTTCTCGCCTGACGGGCACCAAACTTATTTGGTACAGATGGTGATAAGTCGAGATATTTGAAGATGAATAATTGCAATTATTGAAGGCTTGTGCAGTTTGCATCATTTGAAGTGCTACGTATAAGACTTCAGAGCAGTGTAATCCTTATTCGGAAAAGGGGGGGGGGGTTTGGCAGCGAGTGTGTTTCATTTTTTTCCATCTTTAAAAAGCTCTTGCTTTCTCCAGCAAAATACATAAACTGAAGACTTCATCAGATTCATTTTCTGTTGAAGTTTGCATATTGGGTTTGTTTACTCAATAAAATGTTTGCTGGACTTAAATCACTGCTTCCTATTCATACTCCATTTCTGCCATTTGCATCTCGTGTGGTACTTCCCTGGTAAGTTTAGTGTATGTGTGTGAAAATGTGTTTACTATTTTTATTCTGGCATCACCATCTGTTCCAGTGCAACACAAAAGCCACTTCATGGTGAGGTGATTTCTGACATGTTATGGTTGTAACTTACAAATGTTTAAAGTTACACATTCTGCCAGTTTTCAGTGAGTGGAATTTATAAGGAATTAATACCTTGATTATTCAGATTTTTAAATTTGTTGTATTCTTTCCACTAATCTTATGTGATTTTTTTTTAAGAGTACAGTTGAGTGCTTACTCAACTGTATAACCTATGTGTCTCATATTTAAATCACCAATTACTGGTGTTTCCATAAGTATCTTATATACTTGAGGTCTATTGTTTCCAGTCTCTGCTACATATTAGAATTGCCTGGAGACCTTTTAAAAATCACAGTGCCCAGGTTGCACCCTGTTTTGTGCTAGCTCAATCTATTATCTTTAATTAATTTAAATAACATCTGAGTAATATTGATATTTGGCTTCTACCACCAGAGATCGTAATTTAATTGGTATTTGTGTGTTTTGTGCTATCTCAGCCTAGCGATGGTAATGCCATGGTTAGAAATGCTTGGGGGCACACTCACTTGGGCTCCAGTGAGCTTCCCACAGACACCTCCTCTGTCCAAACCATAACAGTGACCTTCAGGAAACTTTGAAAGAAAAAAAAAAGTTTATTCTTTACAAGCCCTGGAGATCACAAGACACAGCAGTGAGTACACAGCAAGGTTACAGGTAGTGAGGGACCAAGCTAGCACAGGCTGGGGGTTTTACTGGGGTTGAGGGTGGCCATCAAGAGTTTCATGGGTGAGCTTATTTATTTATTTTAGATTTTAATTATTTGACAGAGAAAGAGAGCACAAGCAGGGGTAGTAGCAGAGGGAAAAGGAGAAGCAGGCTCTCTGCTGAGTAGGGAGCCTGATGTGGGACTGTCCCAGGATCCTGGGATCATGACCTGAGCAAAGGCAAACACTTGACTGAGCCATCCAGGTGCCTCTTCGTGGGTAAATTTAAAAAATAAGAGCAGGAGGGGCACCTGGGTGTTCAGTCGGTTAAATATCTGCCTTCAGTTCAGGTCATGATATTGGGATTCTGGGATCTAGCCCTGAGTCTGACTCCCTGCACAGCGGGGAGTCCGCTTCTCCCTCTCTTGTCCGCTTCCCTCCTGACTGCCTTCTCCCGCTCATGCTCTCTCTCAAATAAAATTAAAAATAAAATTTTAAATTAAAAAACAGCAGGAATTTAAAGTATAGGAAGAGAGAAAAAGGAAAACAAAAAGCCCAAGCACCCAAAAATGGCCAGTTATTGAAATCAACCAAGAACTCTAAAACAAAGCAGTCTCAGGTTGGGGAGGCAGCCTGACACTTTATATAGTCTTTATATAAAGTGTATATACACTATATAAAGTCTTTATATAGTGTGTGTGTGTGTATATATATATATATATATACACACACAAATGGCTGTGTTTATTCAAGATAGTCATCTTTGA
The DNA here is from genome assembly GCF_048164855.1 of Canis lupus baileyi. Classification (NCBI taxonomy): domain Eukaryota; kingdom Metazoa; phylum Chordata; class Mammalia; order Carnivora; family Canidae; genus Canis; species Canis lupus. The sequence continues at coordinate 60,531,310 of NC_132844.1, read as the reverse complement.
AGTGGATGCCTCAGCAATCCAAGCTTAAATCAGGCATCTGCATTATGAAATAGGGATGGGGGGAACAACTGTGAGAGTTTACACAACAATCTACCCTGTGATGCCAGAGTCAGTGATGAAGACATCAACTGCCTGGATAGCTAGTATGTTAAAAGGGTTGAATAATTATACAGGCTATAGTTTGAAATCCAGTCTGTACTTATCGTCCCAAATTTGAAAGGGTCCAGCCATGAAAATAGGTCAGTGATCTTGACTTTTTGGCTAGCCCTGGAAATCTCTTCAAGGATTTGGGTAATATTGTGAAATGTTTTAACATCTTCAGCCATCTGGTATAAGTAGGTTTGAGCCTGTTCTGAGTTGCTAGGTTGTTTCATATCCAATGGAACCAGTCCCTTAGTCCTGAGAATAAGTCAGTTTAATTAAAGGGTTGTGTCTTATTTCAGAAGGTGGTGGTGCAGGTGGTTCCCCAAGTTAGGCCTGTTGGAGGGAAAAAAAAAAAAAAACAGTAAATTTAAAGATCTTACTGGCTTTATTCAATGGTTGTGAATTGGGCAGCATCTCATCTAACAAAAAGGAACTCCTGAGAGCTGTACAAAATGAAAGAATTTTATAGGCAGAAGGGGACATGACAAGAAAGTTACTGTCACAGGACGCCTGGGTGGCTCAGCAGTTGACTGCCTTTGGCTGTGTGACCCCAGAGTCTGGGGATCGAGTCCCACATCGGGCTCCCTGCATGGAGTCTGCTTCTCCCTCTGTGTCTCTGCCTTTCTCTCTCTCTCTCTCTCTCTCTCTCTCTCTCTCTCTCTCTAATGAATAAATAAAATCTTAAAAAAAAAAAAAAGTTACTGTTAGAGTGGATTGTTTCAAGTAAGCCCACCTTCCTTTGGGGGGAAGGCAGGGCATTAGTGCTGACCGGGAAATTCCAGACTGACAAGGTAGGATTACATATAAGGAGAAACTAAAATTGTAATTGGGTATTCAGTCTTGGTTTGGTGACACTGGCTTAAGTGACTTCTATTTTGGGCCTGCTGTCTCTTAACATGCTTACATGGTGGAAGTATTTGCCTCAGGCATTTAATAAGAGGTATTTCTATGGAAACAAAAGAAGAAAAAACAAAAGTCAATGCTTGAAGAAGATTATAATCCCAGTTTTTGAGTTCTGAAGGCAGCCAGTTGTGCAGATTTCTACATGTCAGGCTGAAAGCATCTTCAGATGGAGTGAGGGCAGGCAGTGCAGTCTGTAAGATTTCCCTAGTTTGCAGTTTGAATGTCTCTGGGAATCTTTTTTTGAGTGGTCTTTTTTGAGTGGTCCATGCAGCAACAGGCACAAAATTGTCTATACATGAGCTGTTGTGGTGATTTAAGTTTATATCAAGTTGTCCCACTTTAGCTTGCATGGTTTTGGGAAAAGGCAGTTTTAGTTCTTGGTGTTTCCAAGTCAGATGGGTGGGAGAACACTTGGAAATGTTAGTTTGGAGAGTTGTAGCCAAATATTGGAGGAAACTAGAAGAATTCAGGATCCAGTCTACTTCAGAGGTGGAAAACAAAACCTCAAAGACAAATAAAAGCAGTAGAATCTGATACCCACAATGGTATATTACTGAAACATTCTTTGTCTCACAATCAACTCTGTTTCTATCAGAGATAGTTAAAATAAAGCTAATTTGTTTATAAAATAAATCTAATCTCAGTAAACTTGGCTGATTATTTACATAATTGGAGTAAGAATAATGAGGACCATATAGACTTTTAAGTCTGCTTTGCTGGATTTTTTTATTTTTTTAAGATTTTATTTATTCATGAGACACACACAGAGAGGCAGAGATAGAGGGAGGAGCAGGCTTCTCACAGGGAGCCCGATGCCAGACTCGATCCCTGGACCAGGATCACGCCCTGAGCCAAAGGCAGATGCTCAACCACTGAGCCACCCAGGCATCCCTGCTGGAATTTTTCATAAGGAATCTCAGATTGTCTTCCTAGCCTTGAGAGGCTTTTAAATGTTCAATTCAGAAATATGCTAGTAGGTCTTTCCTTCAATACCTATAAATTCAGGTGAATTCCTCTCTTTTTGAGGTTCCTCAAATACCCTGAGATTCCTGAGCTTGCCAGGAAGTCACCATCTCATTACTCACCTGGTCAAGGCTGTTGGATCTGTAAGCAAGGTGCCAGGCTGATTTTTTTCCATGGAGCTTTATTGGCTCCATAAACTCAACTTTAGTTTTTTAACTATTGTGTCTATGTATGTCTTTCTCAAATATGACATTACAGTGAATATATAAATATTATATTTATATAACCAATGTTTCCAATTGTGTCCTGTTATAAGAACAGATCCTTATTGAATTTATGCAGATAATTCTATTGCCATGAAAATAAGAATATTCACTGACAGTTTTCCAGTTCTGTAGGGATCAGATAGGGAGAAAAAGTAATTGTATCATGAGTATTCTCAAAAGTATCCTATACCAAATTGTTGTAAGTCAGACATAGCTTAAGAGAGGAGATTTCCTTAAATATGGAAAAAACAATATTAAAGAAACAAAAAAAAAAAGAACCAACAATGTTTCATATAAAAAGTCATAAAAATTATAATCATCCTCATCAGCTCATTCAGTCCCATGGAATTTTTGATTTTTTTTTTTAACAGTTTTAAGAAACCATCAGTTTCTCTATCAGTTCTTATCCAGTTCAGTGATATAATCTAAAAGTTACCAGAAACCTGTATTCTAGAGTACTTGTCAGGGTCCTTCCCATGAATTTCTAAAGATGAAACACATTTGCAAACAACTGTAAATGACAAAAGACTTTTAAAAGTCCATACTTAAATATAAACAAACAAATAAAATAAAAGTCCATACTTAAAGATCTGCTGAGAGTTAATTATAATGCAGTTGACAAGGAAATTTGGTATTTTTGTGACACATTAACTTTTTTTATGAGTTGGGGCAGAGGTAGAGAAAGAATCTCAAGCAGACTCCATTCCCAGAGGGGAGCCTGACACAGGGCTTGATCTCATAACCCTGAGATCATGACCTGAGCTGAAACCAGAGTCAGACACTTAACTGACTGACCCACAGCACCCCCAAGTGACACAAAACATTTTAAAATGATAATCGAGGGCCCTTAGGTGGCTCAGTTGGTTGGGCATCTGCCTTTGGCTCTGGTCATGATCCCGGAGTTCTAGGGTAGAGCTCCTTGTCACGCTTCCCACTTAGTGGGGAGTCTGCTGCTCCTCTCCCTCTGTCCCTTTCCCTACTCATGCTGTCTCTCTCTTTCTCTCTCTCTCTCAAGGATAGAATCTTTAAAAAAATAAGATGATAATTGGAATTAAGATTGATAACATCAGAATTTGAGTAATTTCATATAGTTTCTGGAACACATATATCCATATGAGGATATGCATAAAGAAGGTTTAGCATTATTTTGTATTTGACACTGCTTCCCATGTAATTTAACATATCATTAACAGGTTAACCTCACCATCTGAAAGTAGAGCATTCCTATGAAACCTTTCATAAGCCAAAATGGTGTAAAGCCAAAAAGCAGTTAACCTTTTGTTTATATGGAAAAGTTTTTGAGCATTCTCCAACCTAAAAAATAACCGTCTTTACACTTTTCGATACTTTAGGACACATCTTGCTATCAGATGCATAAAATTAATGAAGAGAAAGCCAGATGCTCACATAGTGCACAAAGCTATGGCTGCTTGGTGCTGAAATGCTGAGCATTGTTCCTGGGAAGGAGCTTGATGGTGCTACTCTTGATTTGTGACAAGTATGCCGCCTCTGTAATGGTTCACTGTAAAACAAACGCTGTTTTCACCTTTCATCTTTTTTTCTGTAAAGGAAAAATCCTCTTCAGATATCTTTTAGAGAAAAGAGGTACTAATGTGGATCTTTCATAAAAGTGAAGTGGCATGAGGCAGACTTTCAAAAAGGCATCTGTAAGCCTAATTAATTTAACATCTGTCTTTTTATAGAGAATAAATCTTTTGAGATGTTCTATGGGCCCGCTGAAAAGTCTAAAAGTTAGTTTGAGGTCAAAAAGACTTCATTTATGAGACAGCCTGGGTGGCTCAGCGGTTTAGTGCCACCTTCAGCCCAGGGCCTGATCCTGGAGACCCGGGATAGGGTTCCACATCAGGCTCCCTGCATGTAGCCTGCTTCTCCCTCTGCCTGTGTCTCTGCCTCTCTCTCTCTCTCTCTCTCATAAATAAAAAAAATCTTAAAAAAAAAAAAAGACTTCATTTAGAATTTGATTTTTGGGAGAAGTTTGTTAAAAATATAAAAAAAGGTTTGAAACCCCTTGATTAAATAGGACCACAGGTCATTGTGAAACAATACTTGGTTGTCTGTTTAATCAAAGTGACGAAGACTTTGTAAGCAAATATGGCAAGTTAAATAGTTGTAAAAAAAAAACCTTAGCCCTTAATAGAGAAGACTCCATTTTCTATGGTAATGAAAGACTTGAATCTTTGTTTTCCAGGCAGATTACTTAAAAAGATGAAGAAAAATTTATCAGGAGCCGACCAGTAGTTCAAGTAAACAACACCCTTGAAATAAATGAAAGGAAAATAAATTTTTGTTTACACAGTACACCATTGATATTAAAGTGTATTTTTAAAAACCCTTATAACAATTCACTTTTTAAAATATATTTATTTTTAAATAATTCACTTTTATCCAGTTTGTTACATAAGGTAAAATTCTCAAAAAAAAAAAAAAATAAGGTAAAATTCTCTTTAGAATGAAAAATAAGGGAAGACTGAGGAGACATGTTGACTAAGCTTTACTACCTTCCTAAAACTGTACCAATTTATTCTTTTCCTACCAGCAGTATATGAAAATGCCAATTTCATTATTTTTAGTATTCACCCTCATGATAACTCAACAATGGAAGAACAGAAATAACAGTTTTCCTTGGCACTTTGGATTAGGTGTCTTTTCTGACCATAAAATATTGTCTTACAGAAAAATGGCTACTGGACAGGACCGGGTAGTTGCTCTAGTGGACATGGACTGTTTTTTTGTTCAAGTGGAACAGCGGCAAAATCCTCATTTGAGGAATAAACCTTGTGCGGTTGTACAGTACAAATCATGGAAAGGTGGTGGGTATGTATCATAATTATTGTAACTGTAAAATATTTTAATCCATGAGAATACATGGCAGTATGTTAGGTCCTATTTTTGAGATTTCTTAACGGCTGTATTTGAGATGGAAGATGTATTTGAGATGGAAAACAAATGGAAGAGTGGCATCTGTGACCAAAAAGTTTCTATTATGTTAAGTTAAATGTTATTTTTGCTTGTGATCATGTAATACTTTTCTGTTTCTCTCTCTCTCTCTCTCTTTTTTTTTTTTTTCCTAACCCTAGAATAGTTGCAGTGAGTTATGAAGCTCGTGCATTTGGGGTCACTAGAAGCATGTGGGCAGATGATGCTAAGAAGTTATGTCCAGATCTTCTACTGGCACAAGTTCGTGAGTCCCGTGGGAAAGCTAACCTCACCAAGTAAGAAGATTGCTTAGGGGAATGGAAGAATTGGAAATAATATTCCATGAGACTAGGAACTGATGTTTCAAATTTGCTTTGTGTAAATAACATTTGAAAAAGTTCCCTTTGGACAGCCAGCTTTTCTCTATGAAATGAAAATAGATTTTAATGCTGTGTTTCAGGAACAGTGCAGAGTCATTAAAACCTGTAACAGTTGCTGCTCTTAACACCCTTTCGGTTCCTTAATTATTTAAAAATTGGCTTTATAATTAAAACAACACCAATTCCCATGTTCTCAGGCCAAAAGTCTGAAATGTTTGAAGTAATTAAATTGACTAAAACTAAGTTTTTCCAGAGAACGATGAGTCAAACTGACATTATAGTGCAGTATCTAGAATTGCTTGCCTGAACTGAACAATCTCAAAGGAGATTACCTACTCTGTGTTCAAAGTGAGCTGCTGCTCCCCCAGATTTTAGAACATTAGTCTTAGAATGGAGACATATCTGGTCATTAGCCAAGTTAGAGGTAAGTACAAGCACCAGCTATTATAATAATCCTAATAGTATATACTGAGGATATGTCCTATGCTAGCCTGTGTTAAGCTCTCCATGGGCAAAATCTCTTAAATTTTAAATTATAAGGTAGGTTCTGTTGGGATGCCTGGGTGGCTCAGCAGTTGAGCATCTGCCTTTGGCTCAGGGCATGGTCCTGGTCCGGGAATCGAGTCCCACATCAGGATCCCTGCGGGGAACCTGCTTCTCCCTCTGTGTCTCTACCTCTCTATCTGTTTCTCTCATGGATAGATAAATAAAATCTTAAAAAAAAAAAAAAAAGAGGTTCTAGTATTACCCCTCACCTCCATGAAGAAACCAGTTTAGAGAGGTTAAATAAAATCACACAACTAGGAAATAGAAGGCTGAGGAATCAGGGATTTTTTTTTTAGATTTCAGTAGCCACATTCTCATATTAAACTTTACCTTGTAATATGGTGTGTGTAAGTCTTTGGCTTAAGACTTGAAACATCCGGGCAGCCCCAGTGGCGCAGCGGTTTAGCGCCGCCTGCAGACCAGGGCGTGATCCTGGAGACCCTGGATCGAGTCCCACGTCAGGCTCTCTGTATGATGCCTGCTTCTTCCTCTGCCTGTGTCTCTGCCTCTCCCTCTCTCTGTCTCTATGAATAAATAAATAAAATCTTAAAAAAAAAAAAAAAAAGACTTGAAACATCCCTGAACTCACCTATGAATTACAAGTCTAAAGTTGACGTGCCATAACCTATTCACCCTGGAGTTATTGCCAGAAGACAGATTTGACTGAAGATTAATATCTTAACCCTAAAGTGAAATTAATTCAGTTAATGGACATAACACTAAACTGCATCGAACAGAATTTTATGATGATGAAGACCGTGTAACTTCCCAGAAATATAGTTGACTTCCGAGTCTGATTTCGAAAAGCCATGTGCTTTAAACTGGAGTGTTTATTTTACTCTTAAAATCTTCATCAAATAGGGATGCTTGGGTGGCTCAGCAGTTTAGCATCTGTCTTTGGCTCAGGGTATGATCTCCGGGTCCAGGATCGTGTCCCACATTGGCCTCCCTGTGAAGAGCCTGCTTCTCCTATGCCTATGTCTTCGCCTCTCTCTGTGTGTCTCTTATGAATAAATAAAATCTTTTAAAAAAATAAAATCTTCATCAAATAATGAGCAAAGCCAGTTTTACCAAGTTTAGGAATTAGTGTATAGACCAGAATTACTAAGACCTGGCAATTTAAAATTATTGTTTTAATAATTAACTTATGATACCAGCTTATAAAATATGATTTGCAGAAATGTATACACATGAAATTTATCAAATATTTTTAAGATACTTTGGAATAATTTGTTCAAGCGGCTGTGAAGGAACACCAACTACTATGATAAGGTGTTCTTCCCTCACTCTGTATCATGTTCTCATGCTCTTACACACACTTGTACTTTTTTTTTTCCTTTGAGGTCTGATTATCCTTTGGTCAGCACAAATAATGATTTAAAAAAAGAAGCCAAATATTTCTCTAATTCTTTTGAGGATTTTTTAGGACAATAATTATAGTAGTTTTTATAGATGTTTTTGTGAAATGGTGTAAATATTTCCATTTTTATGATAGATTTACCAGGAACAAAGCAGGTTCAAAGCAAAGAAAATATGCACATATTGCCATAGGAAACTAGTTATCTACAGCCAGAAGAGCTACTTGTTATGTTTTAAATAGAAGGTATACATGGTAAAATAGTATCCCCCAGGGAAGGCTGTTTATCTTCAGCTTGGTAATTTGAATGTTAGTATACCCAGAAGTGATTGGACTTGGTTGGGTGTGTGTGTGTGTGTGTGTGTATGTATGTATATATGTAGCAAGGACCAGCTCACATGCTGACCCAGCTCACTGTTGAGTGAAGTATAAAATCCATGTCACTTCTGTTAACTTATAGTGAGAAATACCATTTTAAGGAAGACCAGATACTTGGGTTCATGAATCAGGGCAATGTTTCCTGTAAGTTATCTCTTATTTGAAGACAAAAGTGGAAGCAGAAAATACAATGGATGTATGAAAATAACAAAAAGAATAGGTGATCTTGGTAAAATGTCATTAAAGCATTTCTTTCCTCTTTGGAGAGATCCACAAAAACATGTTTATGGTTTGGATGCTTTCCACCTTCATAGTGCTAGGGTCACTAAACATGTTTGCCTCCATGGTTCTTCTTTTTCTTTGCTTCTGTTATTGAACATATGCCTGCACATTTACCCCTTCGTTTACATTACTATCTGATCTCTGCCAAGCCATTCCTCCCTTTAAGGAGATCTTACACTGGTTATGTATATGATTTCATTATAAGATGAAAGGATGGGGGCTAACAATCTCAATGTTGCCTTCATTTATTGCCTACACATGATAATCCTTACACTTTTTAGGTACCGGGAAGCCAGTGTGGAAGTGATGGGGATATTGTCTCGTTTTGCTGTGATTGAACGTGCCAGCATTGATGAGGCTTATATAGACCTGACCAGTGCTGTCCAAGAGAGACTACAAAACCTGCAGGGTCAACCTATCTCTGCTGACTTATTGCCAACCACCTACATTGAAGGGTTGCCTCAAGGCCCTACAACAGCAGAAGGGACTGATCAGAAAGGTACTTCCATAGCATCATAATTGCTTCTGCTTCCTGCTTTTGGAACCTGCTTTGCTTGGTCACACTGATCCTTCTTGGATTGATTGAAAGGAAACTTAAACAACAATCTGAACGAATCACAAGGACTCACATGGAAGGATATACAAATTCTCTTATTTTTCCAGGTATATGGATGTTGAAAAGCTGTGAAATCTGTATGAAATCAGGTTTCTCTTTAAATATAACTGAAGCAGGTTAGAGTTCTAGCAGTAGACTGAGCACGTCTGTCATTTGTAGGTTAATTTATAGTATTGTGCCTTGGTTTCTTTATCATTTAAGTTTTTTTTTTAAGGGGGACCTCAAGTACAGGGAGTTGAATGTCACTCAAAATTTCTTATCAATTTATAGTAAAATATTGGGGCACCGGGATAGCTCAGTTGGTTAAGGTCATAATCCCAGGGTCCTGGGAATGAGCCCCACACAGGGCCTCCCTGCTGAGTAAGGAGCCTACTTTTTCCTCTCCCTCTACCCCTCTGCCTCCCCACCCCCAGCTTGTGTGTGTGCTCTCTCTTTCTCAAATAAATAATAAAATCTTTTAAAATTTTTATAGTAAAATATCAATGGGTTGTGCAAGGTCTCTTGTATTATTTTCCTTACTTTCCCTTTCATAATGATTCCCCCCACTTCCTCCCTACCTGACCCACCCTTTGGTATGCACTGATGTATCTGGTATATCTTTTTGAATTTGTATATGTCTTTACAAATTGTACAGCGTTGCTTTGTGTATGTGCTTTTAAAATTTGTGCTTTTTAATTAAAAGATAGTATTGTGTTATAGATCTCATTCTTTTTTTTTTTTAATTTTTTAATTTTCCACTATAGTTAACATACCAGGTAGATCTCATTCTTTTTCTTAATTTTCCTTCAATGGTGATTTTATAGGTCTTTCCATGTGGTTGTATTTATGTGTAATTGATTGCTTTTATTGCAGCTTAATCCATGGTATGGATCTATCATGTTTACAGACCAATCTTCTAGTGATGAACTCATTCGTTACTTCTTATTTTTTACTGTTTATATGATAAATGTCCTCATTCATCCTCTTATGGACCTATGCAGAGATTTCTCTGTAAAATGTTTTCAAGTGGAGTGCTAGGTCATAAGGCATACACATATACTTAGTTTGACTCAGTACTTCCAAGTCGTTTCCCAGAATGGCTGTAGCTGTTACCCTATACCCGAAGTACACAAGAATGCCTATTGCCCTCATACCACACCAGCAATTAGTATTTTCTAATGTTTAAGAATATTTTCAATATGATGGCTATAAAGTGGTATTTCATATTTTTGGTTTATTTAAATTTTTATTTCTCTATCAATTGAAGTTGAGCATTTCTTCATATACTTGTTAGCTAACTGAGTTTCTACTTTGGTGAATTTGAATTGCTTATTTATAATCTTTACCTAGTTTATCATTGGACTTTTTTTTTTTTTTTGGCAAGAATTCTTTGTATATTGTGGTTATTAGTTCCTTCGTTTTTGACATTGCAAATATCTTCTCCCAAATCTGTCATCCACAAACTTTATTTATGCTATACTTTGTTGAATAAAATTATTTTAGTCCCTCAGTTTTCACCTTATGCTTTATGCATTTTGAATCTTGTTTTAGATATCCATTTCTACTAGAAGTTTATGAAGACATTTATTATAGAACCCATCTTCCCAACAATTACTTATTAAGTAATCCATTCTTTCTCAATTTCCCATGTAATACTAGGTCAATTTCTGTAATATCCTATTTGTCTGCTTCTACTCCTGCTCCAGAAACACACTTTTTATTACTGTTTGTAGTATATTTGATAGGGATTCCCCTCTGCTTTTGTTTTTCAAAATTGTCTTAGGTATAAATGTGCCTTTGTTTCTCAGTGTGCATTTTAGAATATATTAGTTGAATTCCTCAAAAAATTGTGATGGGATTATATTGAATTTATATATTACAGATTTAAATATACAGAGAATTTATATATTACATTTATATATTATAGAATTTATATATTGAATTTATATATATTTATATACTACAGAATTTATATATTAATATATTTATTATATTGAATTTATATATTTATATAATTAGCTATATATATTACAGAGGATAGTTTTTTTTCTTTTTTCTTTCTTTTTTTTTTTTTTTTATAGGCTCCATGCCTAGTGTGGAGCTCAGTGTGGAGCCCAGTAAGAGGTTTGAACTCAACAACCCTGATATCAAGATCTGAGCTGAGGGCAGCCCGGGTGGCTCAGTGGTTTAGTGCTGCCTTCAGCCCAGGGTATGATCCTGGAGACCCGGGATTGAGTCCTGCGTCGGACTCCCCGCATGGAGCCTGCTTCTCCCTCTGCCTGTGTCTCTGCCTCTCTCTGTGTGGGTCTCTCACAAATAAATAAATCTTTAAAAAAAAAAAAAAGATCTGAGCTGAGATAAAAAGTCAGACACTTAACCAGCTGAGCCACCCAGGTGCCCCAGAGAGGATAGTTATCTTAACGTTAACTTATGCCATCCATAAACATACCACCAATCTTCTGGTCTTCATTTGTGTCCCTTTTTTTTCTTTTTTTTTTCAATTTTTTTTTTTTTTTTTTTTTTTAAGATTTATTCATTTGAGAGAGAAAGCAAGAGAGCAGAGGGAGGAGAAGCAGGCCTCCTGGAGCCTGACATGGGACCCAATCCCAGGACATAAGGATCATGACCTGAGCCAAAGGCAGACATCTAACCACCTGAGCCACTCTGGCCCCCTTTTTTTTCATCTAAGCTAAAAATTTTTATCTGTTTTAGTATTTTTACTTCTGAAATATGTAATCCATTATATTTTCCTTTTTTTCCTCATCTACTTTTATTGATATAATCGCATAAAGTGGACAAATCATAAGTGTATATACCGTGACTAATTTTCACAAAGTAAACCCACTTTTGTAAGAAACACCCAAATCAAAAAACAAAATGAGAACCTTAGAAGACACACCTGCCTGCACCTCCAGTCACTATCCCTCTCCCCCTTTTCCTATAGTAACCACTGTCCTCATTTCTATTTAGTTTATTTTTAAACTTTATAAAATTGAAATCATACAGTGTATACTTGAGTCTGCTTTCACTTGGTCAATACTGTTTTTGTGAGATTCATCCATCCTGTTGTATGTAGTTGAGTTTGTTTACTTTCATTAGTGTGTAGTATTGTATTACATGAATATGACACAAATTATGTGTTTTGCTGTTGGATATTTGGGTTGATTCTAGTTTGGGGCTACTAAGACTAATAATGCTGCTATGAACATTCTTGTAAATATCTTTTGGTGAACAAATGTATGCATTTCTGTTGGGTATATGATTAGAAGTGTTCAATTGGAGGGTTTGCCTAAAACCAGTTTTAGTTTAATTGTAGTCAGCTTTAGTAGGTACTACCAGTTTTCCAAAATGGTCATACCAATTTATAATCCCACTAGTAGCATATATGAAAGTTCTGGTTGTTTCACATCCTTTTAACACTTGTTTTTTTCTGTTTTGCATTTTAGCCATTTTGATGTGTGTGTAGTGTTATCATTGGTTTTAGTTTTTATGTCCCTGGTCTTAATGAAATTGAGCACCTTTTGTAAGTTTATTCACCATTTTGATATCTTCTTTCATTAAGTGTACCTATTTAAATCTTTTGTCCATTTTTGTTGTTGTTGGATTATCTTGTCTCATTCATCTACAGGACTTCTTTATATAGTCTGGAAATGAATCCTTTATTAAATATATGTATTGCAAATATATTCTGGTCAGTGGCTTGTTTTTCATTTTCTTACTGGTGGCTTTTGACTAACAGAGGTTCTTAACTTTAATTTGATACATGTATCTTTTTTTTTTTTTCCTTTATGGATAGTATTTTTTACGTCCTAGTAAGAAATACCTACCTCAAGGTTATGAAGCAGGTCTGCATCTCTTTTCGGCCTTTTGGCTAAGATCAAGTGTATGAAGCAATTCTGCTTTTTCTAGAAACTTTATTTTGCTTTTCACATGTAGATTTATAATCCATTATGTGTGGGTCTGTAGGGGGTAAAATAGGAAGAAATTCTTATTTTTTATTATGTGATCACAGATCACCGTAACAAATATAACAATAATGAAAAAGTTTGAGCTATTGTGAGAATTACCAAAATGTAACATAGACACAAAGTGAGCAAATACTATTGGGAAAATGGTGCCAATAGATTTACTTTATGCAGGGTTGACACAAATCTTCAGTTTATAAAAGCACATTGAAGCAAAGCACAATAAAACAAGGTGTGCCTATAATTTGTATGATAATGCTTTTAATAAAATGTACTTGATGGTTAAAAATATTTTCTTAAAATTAGGGCAACAAAAATTTTGGTTTTGTGGTAATAATTAGATTATAATAGCTCTCAATGCCAGATCTAAAAGAATCTGGGTCGTAAATTTTTTTAACCAAATATCATGAAATGAATTCAGCTGGATCTCCCAAACCAAAGAATTTGGCAGTTAGAGACTTTTCAACAGGGTATCTACAGTTTTTCTTAAACATTTTCTAGTACTTTTCATAATGGCTATCTTCAAAAAGTGTATCTCCCCATCTGTAACATGTACTTTTAGAACTATTTTATAACATTCTTATTCAGAAGTGCTTTTTCAGTAAAAAGTTTTGCATGCTGGCTATAAACCAAAAGGAAACTGGATACTAACCTATAGCAAGTTAACTTCTTATGGAGGGAAACTTAAGGCAATCTGTAATTACTTGTAGATACAGTAAAGATTTGTTCAGAAAGAACTTTAAGAGAGTTTAGCTTCTCCTTAAAGTGAATTTCCCATGGGTTCCATGTTGAGAATAAGATATAAGATACAAAGTTTCTTTTTGTCATGGAACAGTTGTATAACAAATATGTTTTTAATATTTTGTGTTGAAGGGTAGTAGAACTGCCCAGGGAAGCTTGTGAGAAAGACCATTGAGGAATTATTTTATTCCTCATCCTGATAATAGCAGATTTTATCAAGCTGGAGGCTACAAATCCTTCAATTCATTCAGGAAAATACAGTGGACAATAAAAATGTGCCACTTAAAGTAGGCAAAGTTATAATACATAAACATTTGTTGATGAAATATGTCATGATTTTCTTTTCTTTATTATTCTGGGACCAGAGTCAGAAATTTAATGATGGGGCACCTAGGTGGCTCAATCAATTAACTGTCTGCCTTCAGCTCAGGTCATGATATCTAGGTCCTGGAATTGAGCCCCACATTGGGCTCCCTGCTGCTCCCTCCCATCTCCCTCTGCACCCCCCACTCATGCTCTCTTGCATTCTATCTCAAATAGAAAGGAAAAAAAAAAGAAAAGAAAGAAAGAAGAAAAATGTCATAATAAGGAAAGTTTTTCTTGGTCTTAGCTTTGTGTACCACAGTTTACTGTGTGGCTAATGCTTTAAAACACTTTATTTGTTTTTTGTTTTCTTTTGTTTTTAAAGTATAATCGCCATGTATTTTGTTTAATTATTTCTGGAGAACACTTTTTCTTCAGTCCTTAGGGACTCAGCTCCTTACATGGTTTTTAGTGGAGGTGGTGGGGCAGTACCTGCAGGTCTAAATCAGGGTGGGGGTGTTCAGTCCCTCCGTGCTTCACAAGAGTGATTCCTGACTACCTTGCTGTGAATAGCACAACTCACGCAATAATGTAGTTTCACATACAACTTGGGAAACATAGGCGTGGAAGACACTCGCTTCGGAAATGTCCCTGATGGCAGTGGCCTCTGCTATGTTCCAAACCACAAACTTCTTAATGTCTTATACTTGGGCACACAATGGGTGCAGTTGGTGCAGTGAATAGGCTGCATGTGGCCGCAGCCATTTTTGGCACAACCATTATTCTTTTCTTGGTCATCTTGGAAGCGGGACGTGAGAGAGCTGGATTTGGTTATTTCATTGGTATTTTTGGCTGCAACTCATTGTTAAAGAGCTTCCTGGTTGAAGGTCATAGTATATGCCTTCATTGGTGGCAAATCTTACCCCAACTCAAAGGGACATGCTCCTCTGTCTTCTACACCTTTTTTCTTACCTATGTACATTTTTATTAAAAATGCCAATGTTTATAAAGAAGTCTTATTTCTGTATGTATCTGTTGCTTTAGTGTGTCCAGATTAAGTTTCCAGTTGGAGTGAACCATCTTTGTATTTATAGTGCTCAGAACAGTGCAATGCCTAGTAAATGGTTATGATATTTCATATTCCTGGGTCTTCACATGATGTGTGCAACCAAAAAAACTGACAATGGGAATTAGCTGATCTAAGTACATATAATCTTCCAGAAATTATTTTTCATGGATGTGACATATTTTGCAGCTAGGGATTTGTGATTTTTGATACTAAAGTTTCTGTTCAGCTTTGCCATCCTGCCTTTCAATACAAAGCTGGCAGTCCTGCTCAGCCACACTGTGTTTCCAACTTATTTTCTGTGTCTGAAATAGTTACATGTATGGAACGTTTTAAATGGTAGGATTACTTAAAAATAATACTCAAAAACTGCCAGAGTGATATATTTTCTTTCAGGGCCATTTTGTAAGTAGTTTGTATTAGCTGAGGAACTCCTTAGTTACCACCTTCCTTTGCTCTTTATTTATGTTTAAGCATATATTGAACCTCTGAATGCCTATGCCGTGAAGCAGTTGTGTAGTAGTATAAGAAATTATAAATCATTGTTAAAGATGAGAGTCATGGGGGTTGGAGCCCTCCCCCTCTCCCCCCGATGGCTTTGAAGACACAAGTGGCATGCAATATTGTGAGAGGGCCTTTGGAGAAGGCCCCCATGGCTAGGCTCTGAGAGCTGTCCTCTGCTGATAGCCAGCAAGAAGATGGGGACTAAATTCTGGTAATAACCAGAGGTAGCTTGGAATACACTAATCAGTTCATAGCATAGAGAAGGGCACACTTAATTTCAGTACAGGGTCTTTTTTGTAGTTACGGTACCTGGAGTTGTAGATTATAGCTAGAGGTTTATCAGCTTAACCCCATCAATAGCATTTCTACACACTAAAATTTAAAATAGGAAATTGAAATTTAAAAAGCCATATTATTTGCAATAGCATTAAATCATGAAATTATTAGAGATAAGTATGTGAAATATATGTGAAAAACTAATTTAGTAAAAACTATAAAATATCCCTGAGAAATTAGATGAAATAAATGGAGAGGCATATCATGCTCATGCATCAAAAGACTAAATATTATTAGAGCTCAAGTCTCCCAAAATTGATCTAAGATTCATTGCGTTCCCTCCTAGACTCACAGCAGGATTTTGTAGCTATTGCTAAACTGAAAATTTGTATGGAAATGCAAAGGATGGGGTACCACCTGGGTGGCTCAGTTGGTTAAGTGTCCAACTCTTGATCTCAGCTCAGGGCTTGATCTCAGGGTCATGAGTTCAAACCCCACGTGAAGCCCAATGTGGGGTATGGTGCCTACTTAAAAAAGATTTAACTATAAATTTACAATAACTAGGGCAGTGTAGTGTTGGTGTAAGATGAGACAGAGGGCAGCCCGGGTGGCTCAGCGGTTTAGTGCTGCCTTCAGCCCAGGGCATGATCCTGGAGACCTGGGATCGAGTCCCACGTCGCATTGCCTGCATGGATCCTGTGTCTCTGCTTCTCTCTCTGTCTCTCTCTCTCTGTCTCTCTCTCTGTCTGTCTCTCATGAATAAATAAATAAAATCTTTAAAAAAAAAAAAAGTAAGATGAGACAGATCCATGGTACAAAATATAAAGTACACAAGTAGATTACCACTTTTTTTTTTTTTTTTTTTTTTGGTCAGTTGATTTCCACAAAGCTACTCAGATAATCCAGTATGAAAAGGAAAGTCTCTCAGTTCTAGTGGGCATTTTATACCAAAACTTGCCTGAATCTTCTGCTAGTCCACTTCAGTGTATCAGAGAAAAACCAAAATGGTACAGATTCTTATCAACTACAGAAGGAAACAAATGCTGCTTATCTTTTGTGGCTCTGTTACAGGATTGTGATATATTAATCTGGGAAAACAATAAGGAAGAAATCTAAAGCAAAGAAAATTTACCTCTAGTAGTTGAGACAAATGCCTAGAAATCCTACAATTTCAATAAATTAATATTTTTTGTTTCCCAAACCTAATTAAAAAAATGGTTTTAAAAGAAGGCTGTCAGGATCCCTGGGTGGCGCAGCGGTTTGGCGCCTGCCTTTGGCCCAGGGCGCGATCCTGGAGACCCGGGATCGAGTCCCACGTCGGGCTCCCGGTGCATGGAGCCTGCTTCTCCCTCTGCCTGTGTCTCTGCGCCTCTCTCTCTCTCTCTCTCTGTGACTATCATAAATAAATAAAAAATTAAAAAAAAAAATTTAAAAGAAGGCTGTCGGGATCCCTGGGTGGCGCAGCGATTTGGCGCCTGCTTTTGGCCCAGGGCGCGATCCTCGAGACCCGGGATCGAATCCCACGTCGGGCTCCCGGTGCATGAAGCCTGCTTCTCCCTCTGCCTGTGTCTCTGCCTCTCTCTCTCTCTCTCTCTCTCTCTCTCTCTCTGTGTGACTATCATAAATAAAAAAATAAAAAATTAAAAAATTAAAAAAAATAAAATAAAAATAAAAGAAGGCTGTCATATTTACTGTTGCTAATATATGCAAGGCACTGTACTAAGGACCTTTAGTGAAATTATATATATACATTTACACATGTATGCACATATACACAAATTATATATAATTCTCACAACAATCCTATGAGATACAGTACGTAAGCTCATGTCAGACAACGAAACTGAAACTTAGAGAATTAGGAACTCGTTCAAAGTCAATAGTTTAGTATAAAGTTAATATTTGAACACTGCCTTACTGTAGAATATTCTTTTAACAATTATACTATATGGTTACAGATAAGAGCTAAAGAACTTTAATGGGGCACCCCAAAGTTAGCTAGACAAGTTGGAGAAGACCACATGATAGATGAGACTTGAATAAGACCTAAAGCATAGATAATATTTAAGCAAAGAGAACAGACTTAAGAAGATCAGGGCAGCCCGGGTGGCTCAGCGGTTTAGCACTGCCTTCAGCCCAGGGCATGATCCAAGAGACCCGGGATTGAGTCCCTGCATGGAGCCTGCTTCTCCCTCTGCCTGTGTCTCTGCCTCTCTCTCTCTCTCTCTCTCTGTCTGTCATGAATGAATAAATAAATAAATAAATAAACAAATAAATAAATAATCAGGGAAATAGAATAAGTGATGTCTTAAGTTTGAAACATCATATGTTCTGGAAATTGTAAAGATATAACAAATTTGGGGTTAATGGAAGATTAATTGAAAGGCCAGACAGTCTTCAGTGCCAGTTTATAGAGTTGGTACTTTATTCTGTAGGTGTGAGAGAGCTAACAGTTTTGAACAGTATTTGGTATTTGAGAATATTTCATTCATGAGCATTTTGTAAAATGCATTCAGGGAGAGGGTGGTTTAGGAGGTAAGGTGGTCTGGGCAAGAATGAAGAAAACCTGAATAAAATACGGCGGATTGCAATGGATATTTGAAATTGGTTTTGTTGACTAATGGGGAATGAAAGAAAGGATCCCAATATTATTTTAATTTCGAACCCTTATTAGAAACAGGGAGTTCTGGGGTCCTTGGGTAGCTAAGTCAGTTAAGCGTCCAACTCTTGATCTCAAGGTTGTGAGTTTAAGCTTTGTGTTGAGCTCCCAGCGTTGAGCCTACTTTAAAAAAGAAAAGAAAAGAAAAGAAAGAGGGGCGTCTGGGTGGCTCAGTTGGTTAGGTGTCTGCCTTTGGCTCAGGTCATGATCCTGGGGTTCTGCGATCGAGTTCCATATTGGCCTCCCTGTTCCAGGGGAGCCTGCTTCTCCTGCCCCCTCTCCCCTCTGTCCTCTCTCTCATAAATAAAATCTTAAAAAAGAAAAAAATAAAAAAGAAAGAAATAGGGAGTTGTTTGGGAAAGAATATTTGAGAAGGAAGATATTAAAAGATTGATTTTAGTTACGTTTAGAAAGTATAGTGAACCATAGTTTGAAACTATAATGAAAAATTCAAGAAGAGTTATTCTGTGGGGAGGTGGAGATAAGAGATTAGAGTTTAAGAGTTTGGGAATAGAGGGGATGCCTGGGTGGCTTTGTGGTTAAGCGCCTGCCTTTGGCTCAGGTCGTGATCCCTGAGTCCCAGGATTGAGTCCTCCATCAGGCTCCCTGCATGGAGCCTGCTTCTCCCTCTGCCTGTGTGTGTCTCTTATGAATAAATAAATTAAATCTTTAAAAAAAGAGTTTGGGAATAGAGATTAAGATTTGCTTGTACTCAGCATAAGCAAATTGAAATGTAAGTCAGTACCAATTATTGACCGAGAGAAAAAGCATATATACAGAGTAGAATGTTGCTGAGTATCTGAGTGTTGGAGGAAGAAGACAAGCCAGCAAAGGAGAGAAGCAGCCATCAAGAGTTGGAAAGTTCTATGTGCTCATCCTTCTCCTCTATATATGTGAACCTTCAAATACCTCCCCACAATAATTTGAGTGTATTTTCTTGCCTTGCTCATACCTCATTACTGTCTCTTTAAACCAACATGTCTAGGTTTTCTCTATGCCTACCTCCCCTGCTGTATAATCATTTTTTAGGCTTTTTCAAAACTGACTAGTTCTAAATTGGATAGTAAGATATTTTCAAGGCCCTGAGTCCAAAGCTACTAATTTCAATAACTTGTCAGGAGAATCACCAGAATTTTAGCTACTCACCAGGAAAACCAGTCTCTGAAAATCCATAAATACTAACATTATTTTGAAGCATGAGTTAATTCTGAATATTTTCTAATTGAATAGCAATTCTTGAGGGAGGGGGTGTGCCAGAGAAAGTTGGAGGAAGGAAGTTCCAGAGAACCAGAGAGAGAAAACGGATATACTTTAAAATTATTGATCATGAGGGGCACCTAGGTGGCTCAGTTGGTTAAGTGTCTTCTTCCTTCGGCTCAGATCATGATACCGAGGTCCTGGGGTCAAGTCCTGCATCGGGCTCCTTTGTCAGCAAGGAGTCTGCTTCTCCCTCTGCCTTTGCCCCTCCCTCCAACTCATGCTCTCTTTGCTCTCTCTTTCTCAAATAAAATCTTAAGGAAAAATGTTTATTAAAAAATTAGCATTGGGATCCCTTGGTGGCGCAGTGGTTTAGCGCCTGCCTTTGGCCCAGGGTGCGATCCTGGAAACCCAGGATTGAATCCCACGTCGGGCTCCTGGTGCATGGAGCCTGCTTCTCCCTCTGTCTATGTCTCTGCCTCTCTCTCTCTCTCTCTCTCTCTGTGACTATCATAAATAAATAAAATAAATTAAAAAAAATTTTAAAAATTAGCATTGATCATGAAAGACAATATAAAATGTTTGTTGCATATTATAAGGTTCAGCCTAAGCTGAAGCTAAGGCTGCTGGAATTACAGGAAGCAGAAATTGATCTCTCTTTTGAGTACCAAGAAGTCTGTAAACAACTGCCATTTTGTATGTGTGAAAATGTACATATCAGGGTACCTGGGTGGTTTATTTGGTTAAATGTCTGACTTCAGCTCAGGTCACGATCTTAGGGTCCTGAGATCAAGCCCCGCATCTCCCTCCATGCTCAACGAGGAGTCTGCTTGTCCCTCTCCCTCTCCCCAGTCATGCTCTCTCTCTCTCTCTCTCTCTCTTGAATTAAAAGAAAAAAGAAAATGTACATATCTAAAGTACTGTGAAATGGAAGCATTTCTGTATTAGATAACACAAAATCCTGACTTAAAAAAAAAAATTTAAATACAACCTTTCTGTTTTTTCAGAGGAGACGCGAAAAGAAGGCTTATTTCAATGGCTTGATTCTCTTCAGATTGATAACAACACCTCTCCAGACCTGCAGCTCACTGTTGGAGCAGTGATTGTGGAGGAAATGAGAGCAGCCATAGAGAGGGAGACAGGCTTTCAGTGTTCAGCTGGAATTTCACACAATAAGGTGAAGGCTAATACTGGGTTTTGAGGAGAAACATATATATCTGTAGTTAAATACAGCAAGGATTGGTATGAATAGGGCACTTAAATCATTATATGTATACTTTGAAATGGGTTTCTATTTAGAATTTATTTTGAGGACCAAATAAAAGCCTGAGTAATTCTCTAACAAGGGAAATGTCATTGAACATGTATTTTCCTAAGAAGTATTCTGAAAAATCTGCAGAAAATCCTTATGTAGTTGTATCCAAAATATTTCCTTAATGACTGAACTATCTATAGAAAGGAGGTTAGTCTTTGAATTTTATTTATGAACCTCTTTCTTTTCACTTGCTGAATATCCTAGTATTATCTTAAAACTTCTGTGGAATTGCCTGAGTATTTTATGCTTTTGCCTATACCCTCCTTTCTAATGAAAGCAGTAAGTGAGGTGGAATAGGGACACCTGAGTGGCTCAATGGTTGGGCGTCTACCTTTGGCTCAGGGTGTGATCCCAGGGTCCCAGGATTCAGTCACACATTGGGCTCCCTGCATGGAGCCTGCTTCTCCCTCTGCCTGTGTCTCTGCCTCTCTCTCTGTGTCTCTCATGAATAAATAAATAAAATCTTTTTAAAAAAATAAGTGAGGTGGAATAATAAAATTTTATTAATTTGGATTAATTTGGATCACTATTTTAATTTAGGGAATACAGACAATTGTCAGTGATACAGGGGCAGAATAACAAGTTTACTTATTAAGTGCAGTGAGGGTCTGGGATCTTCGTCCTCTGCTGACTAGGTTCAGTAATTGGGCAGTGGCTGATTATCCCTGGTTACTACCTTTCCCCCCTCCCTCCAATTGCCAAACTATCCCACAGAGGTTTAGAGGTTTTTCTGATTGGGTGAAGGGAGGGGAAATCAAAGTCCCACTGTAGTAATTTAAATGAAACTAAATGTTGCCTAGTAGAAGTTCCAGGGAAACTCCATTGAATTTAAAGGATGATTTTATACTATTCCTACCAATTATAATTTGTGAAATGATACCGGTAAAGCACCTTATTCTCTCAAAAGAACCTTAGGAATAGATGGGGATGGAAAAACATGATCAAAGGAAAACCAAGAATAGAAGTTATGGAAAGAACAATAAGGATGGTGATAGTGGGTCCTAGTTTCCACTGAGGATATTGTGGGACACCAAGGTTTAGAGATGTCTTGAGTTTCTGGTGGTGTTTTTGTTTTTAACGTGGAAACTATTAGTTACAGCCCTTAAGCTGTGCCTGTGTTTGTACATGTGTGTTAATATTCACCACTTCTCCGTGTGGGTGAGGTTGGCAGTAATGAAGTTTTTATGCTTTTCATGCTGCAGGTCCTGGCAAAACTGGCCTGTGGACTGAACAAGCCCAACCGCCAAACCCTGGTCTCACATGGGTCTGTCCCACAGCTCTTCAGCCAGATGCCTATTAGCAAAATGTAAGTATTCAGGAAGTACATTCAATTTGACTCATATCCTTATGAAGATACTCTGGTTTCTTCTGTTCCTTATGAAAAATTGGAGTCAGAAGTAGGTAGCCAGGAAGGTAAAAGGGAGATACACAGGGAATTTTGAAAAACAGAGACTTTTTTCCTGATGAACTTTCAATTCTGGATTATCTGTGGAAGTTACTTAATCCTGAATTTTAAAAATGAACTGATTTTTAGCTCTATAGTTAATGTCCCTCTAGCCTTTTTATTCAAGTCTGTTACTAAATAACAAAACAAATAGATACTTTACTTCTTTTTTTTATTCTAATGTGATATCAGGGTGTTCGGGGCTGCTGAACTGCTCCCAAACTAGGCATGAGAGCAAAAGCCAAATAAAATGAATAACTAGGTTGTGCATACCAATGTGTGTCCTTGGCAAGGGCATATAGTATTGTAGAAGGGACCAGATGTAACAGTGGAAACAGTGAAAGTGTTATCAAGACTGTACATGAGTAGTTGCTAAATGAGTTGTACAGGTAGTTACCGGAGTTCATAGAAGAGAAATCTAAGAAAGATTTATAAAAAGACATGAGATTTTGTTTTGTCAGATGAGAATTGAAGAGCAGTTCTGATTTCAATAATGTTTTGAAAACAAAGAAGGGAAAAGTGTAAGGTATTTTCAGTGAGCTGGGACATAAACTAGTTTAACTGGACCATATTGAAGAAGATAAGCGATAGAAATAAGACAGAAAAGGTAGGTTGAGGACAGATTATAGGAAGCCTCAAAGACCAAGCTTACAAATTTTTATTCTTCTTCTTCTTTTTTTTTTTTTTACAAATTTTTATTCTTAAATATAAAAGGTTTTGGCTATGAAATTGAAATGGGATTTGTTTTGAGGTTGAACATTTTTCTTTAAAAGATTTATTTGAGAGAGCACAAGAGAGAACAAGCACAAACTGGGGGAGGGGCAGAAGGAGAGGGAGAAGCAGACTCCCCACTGAGCAGGGAGTCTAGGCTGAATCTCAGGATCCTGGGATCATGACCTGAGCCAAAGGCAGATGCTTAACTGCTTAACCGTTTGAGCCACCTAGGCGCCCCTGGGGTTAGAATTTTAATCCCTAAATGGGACAGTAGATCCTGTGTAATTGAAAGTTTTATATACAGTTGATTTAATAACTAATCAATGACTTTAAACCTTTGTTTATGCTATCGTTAATCTTCCCAGGTCCTAACTCCCAGAGTATTTTAATTTCCAGAATCATTCAGTCTTAAACTAGAAAATTAATAGTTTACAGGACCAATATGTGCTCTCATTTTCCCTTAATCCTCTGAAGACCTACTTACACAGCAAAATTTCTTATGTCTGCTGCTAACCAGATACTTATGATGTGACCTGTAAATTCTTGTCTCTCTTATTAGCCGTAGTCTTGGAGGAAAGCTAGGTGCTTCTGTCATTGAAATCCTGGGGGTGGAATACATGGGCGAACTGACTCAGTTCACTGAATCTCAGCTCCAGAGTCATTTTGGAGAGAAGAATGGGTAAGTGGTTCCTAATACTTTTCAGTCATAACCTTTATGGAGATTGGTAAATTCAAATCTAGATAAAAGCATCCAGTAAAATCTAGACCTATCTTTAACATTTGTTCCTCAAAGTAGTTTCATTCGTCTTTTTTTTTTTTAAAGTTCCCAATTTATTATTTTTTTTATTTTTTATTTATTCATAGAGACACACACACACACACAGAGAGAGAGAGAGAGAGAGAGAGAGAGGCAGAGACACAGGCAGAGGGAGAAGCAGGCACCATGCAGAGTGCCTGACATGGGACTCCATCCAGGGTCTCCAGGATCATGCCCTAGGCTGCATGCGGCGCTAAACCGCTGTGCCACAGGGGCTGCCCTTCATTGGTCTTTTTGCTTAAAAATATTAGATCACTGTGGCCTGTCAGTCCAGTTTTTCATTTACCTAAGTAGGTTGATAGGCTTGGATATATATACACCATTTTTGTGTGCTAAATTGCTGATAATTCCTTTAAAATCTTTGTATTTAGACTTAGTACCAAAAAACTTGGGGTTATGAATCAGTGGTTTGCTCAGCACTTTTCCAAAAATACAAATGATGACTTGACTTTAAAAAGCATAACCACTGTCCCTCTCCTTGGCAATATATTGCACTAGAATTCATTGAGAAGGGCAGGGATTCTGTTAGAGGTGAGGGATACTTAATTTGGGGCAAATTTTTCTTTTTCCATGAAGGAGATAAAAGGGTAATTCAATGTAAGTATTTTATTTTAATAATTGTTTTCACATTTTTTGCTTTTATTAGATCTTGGCTTTATGCCATGTGCCGTGGGATTGAACATGATCCAGTTAAACCCAGGCAACTACCTAAAACCATTGGCTGCAGTAAGAACTTCCCAGGAAAGACAGCTCTGACTACTCGGGAACAGGTAGGCAGGCATTCTTGACAAGAACATTGCCTCTTTTAAAGGGGTTAGTGGGTGGGTTTTGGTAACTGTAGGAAGTTTAGTAAGTTAGATGAGACCTTTCTGTTGTAAAGCATGAAGTTCTTTGTGTGTTGAAAATTGAGCTTGATTTATTTTTTCCATCCAAGAAAAAATAAAATAGAACTAACTGAAGGTCAAAATTGAATTACTAATTTTTTTTTTTGGTAGGTGGCAACTTGGAAGGCCTGGGATATTATGCCTCAAGTTTGTGTTTTGTTCTTTTTACTCAGCTGGAACATGCCTGAAGTTCACCTGATGGCATGCCAGCAGGAAAAGAAAATTAAAATTTTGTGCTAGGGCAAGTCAGAAGGTTTTTATAATCTGGTGATCCCTTGGTTATGGGGGAGACTTGACTTTACACTTATATTTGTGAGAGAACTGAACAAATCCTCCTTTTAGTACTATAACAAACAAATATCATTTGAAATGATATATTAAAGTCTCAACACTTTTTTAGGTACAATGGTGGCTTTTGCAATTAGCCCAGGAACTAGAGGAGAGACTAACCAAGGACCGAAATGATGTAAGATTTTCTTTCTTTATTCTTGGGGTGAGCTTTGGGATTTAAATACCAGTTGTTGCTTACCTGGAAGAGGAATAGAAACAAAAATACAAAAAGATACCAGACTAAAAAAAAAAAAAAAGCAAAAATACCAGACTAAGAAATTTTAAGAAATCTTCCCTAACACTCAACATGATCTTTTGAAAACCTATGTCTGTGAACACAAGACCTGACTACCCCATCTCCCCATCTCCCTCATTACTATTTGCTTCTACTCTTGTATATTTATCTCACCTACCTCCTGTAATCCTGAATATACAGTACATCTTCATCAGAGTACAGAGCCATTAAATAGCACACTCATTATTGTACAATAATGTACAAATGTAAATTATTGGAACTTAAACATAGTCCATGTGACAGAGATGTACTGGCAGTTTTAGAGACAGAGGATGAAGTAAAAATTTTGACATCTGATGATTAGTTTCTTTATCCTTTCCTTTAAAAAAATAGTTTTATTGGAGCACCTGGGTGGCTCAGTCGGTCGTCGTCTGCCTTTGGTTCAGGTCATGATCCTAGGGTCCTGGAATTGAGCCCCATGTCAGGCTCCCTGCTCAGTGGGTGTCTGCTTCTCCCTCTCTGTGTCTCATTCTCTCTCAAATAAGTAAATTTTTAAAAAATCTTTAAAAAAGTAGCTTTATTGATATTTTACATAAAATTCACTCATTTACAGTATACAGTTTGAACTTAGTATCAGAGTTGTTCAACCATTCTGCAATCAATTTAAGAACATTTTCATCACCCAAAAAAGAAATCCTATACCCATTAGCAGTTACTCACCCTAGGCAACTGCCAGTGTGCTTTGTCCTCATAGACTTACTATTTTGGACATTTCATATATGAGGACTAAGGCAATTTGTGGCCTTTTGACTGGCTTGAAATCTTTTGGTTAACAAAATAAATTTCAAGGTTCACTTATATTGTAACATGTATCGGTATCTTTTTTCCTTTTATGAATGAATAATATATTGTATGGGTTTACCATATTTTGTTTATCTGTTGATTGGTGAATGGATATTTGAGTTGTTTCCACTTTTTGGCTCTTATGAGCAATGTTGCTATGAACATTCATGTACAGATTTTTGTGTAGACATATGTTTCATTTCTCTTGGGTATATGCCTAGGATTAGAATTGCTGGTTCACATGGTAACTGTTTAGCCATTTTGAGGAACTACCAGACTGTTGCTGTACTACGTTACATTCCCAGCAATATAAAAAGGTTTTAATTTCACTATATCCTTATTACTGTCTTTTTCTTATTTTATCCATAGTGGATGTGAAGTGGTGTCTCATTGTGGTTTTCAAGTGTTTTATTGGCCGTTATCTTCCTTAGAGAAATTTATCAAGATCCTGTGCCCATTTTTGAAGTGGTTTATTTCTTCATTATTGCATTTTACGAGTTCTTTATATATTCTGGGTACAAGTACCTTGTCAGATAATTTGCAAATATTTTCTCCCATTCTGTTTTTTTTTTTCACTTTCCTGATGGTATTGTTTGATGTATTCTCTTGTGTTTCCACAACTAGGAGTCCTACAAGTCAACCATAAACTGTCAGAAATCATTCACAACTACCTGTTTGTCCTATGTTAGCTGAATTGGTGATGGTGAAGGTTTGTTCTTTGGTGGGGAACATAAACAGGGAGAGGATCCCAGTTGTGTTAATGGACCTGTTTGCCTTTGTTCACTAGGTGTCGCTCTGTTCTCATTTCTTTTTATAAAGTTTCATAAGGCTTTAAAAGCCTTAAAGTGGGGCTTTCCCTCTCACTTTGTATCTAATGAAGCACAGTAGGGATCCCTGGAAATTTATCTGTCTTTAAGCTTAAAATAAGGACTTTATCCCAAAAGTAATTCTGGACATGAAAGATCCTTGTCACTTCACTGTTTAAAGTATTCTAGTGGCTTCCCTTCATACTTAAGTCCTGTGTGGATTTCTTTTATTCTATAATGACCAAAATGATTTGGTCTCTGGCTACTTCTCCGGCTACTGTCTTCTCCCCCTTCCTTCTCTGCTGTAGCCTCCCCTCCACTGGCTGCCTTCCCTTTTATTTAACTCACCAAGCAATTTTGTACTTGCTGTTCCTTTGGCCTGGAGAATCTTTACTTAGATATTAAAATTTCCTCCCTCACTTTATTCAGGTCTCTGCTCAAAGGTCATCTTCTCCAAGAGGCCTTTCCAATACCCTATCACATCAGTAGCCTTCATCATTCTCTGCTTTACTCTGCTTCTTCTCATAGCATTTTGTAGTCCTTTCTATTACAGCCTACTTGTTTATTTCTGTGGCTCCTACTACAGGATTAAGATCCATATGGGCCTGGACTTTATTTTGTTCTCTCCTGTATCTCTAGACAGAAGCTGATACATAGTCAGCATTTAGTTTGTTGTTGAATAGTTTTAGTCAACAAAGACTCCTTTGTAATTGCCAATTTGTATGGTCTGAAGATAAATTCTTATTAATTTTATTTACAAAATGTACAAAAAATACAAAATATATTCTTACCCCCAAAAATAGTTGCTCTTGGTTTGTTTGCCTTTGGGGGTATTTCTTGTCACCACCATCTTTTGATTTTGAGGGGATCCCTGTGTAGACTGTTTACCTTCTTACATCTCTGCTTCTTGACCTTTATTTCTTTGTTTTGTATCAACAATATTCAATTGCTTAGACTTCACTGAAAAGTGGATCAGTGATCCTGCTCTCTAAATGCAGGCTCACTATACTGTATCTTCTATAGATAGGGTAAAAGGAGGAGGTGCTAGTGGAAACTTCTGCACTAGCAGAAGACCAGATCCACTACTCAATCTTGACATCCTCCCTTGGATCTTCCTTTCAGACAATTACTTAAATGAGCCCTTCCTTCAGTCACAAAATAGAATAAATATTGGTTATAATCTTCCTGCATGGACAGCACAAAAAACGTTCAAGAAGAGTCCCCATTTTCATTTATTCTGTCCTGTTCCTATCACCTGTCAAAATATCCTAGATATTCTAATATTTCATCATTCAGGTTCTGTATGCTCCAGTTACTTCTTCTACTAATAGCATAAATTTTTTAAAGGATTTTTTTAAGATTTTATTTATTTATTCATGAGAGACACACAGAGAGAGGGAGAGACACAGGCAGAGGGAGGAGCAGGGTCCTTGCAAGAGCCAGATGCAGGACTCGATCCCAGATCCTGGGATCACGATCTCAGCCAAAGGCAGCTGCCCAACCTCTGAGCCACCCAGGCATCCCTTTTAAAGCATTTTATTTATTATTTGAGAGAGAGTGCATGAGCAGGGGGAGGGACAGGAGGAGAGGATTAGAAAGCAAGCTCTCTGCTGAGCAGGGAGCCCAAAGTGGCACACTGGATCCCAGGACCCTGAGATCACAACCTGAGCTGAAGTCAGATGCTTAACCCACTGAGCCACTCAGGT
The DNA here is from genome assembly GCF_048164855.1 of Canis lupus baileyi. Taxonomy (NCBI): domain Eukaryota; kingdom Metazoa; phylum Chordata; class Mammalia; order Carnivora; family Canidae; genus Canis; species Canis lupus. The sequence goes on along the minus strand of NC_132844.1, from coordinate 60,502,754 downwards.
GCCCCAGCACAAAATATTTTTAAAAATGAAATATCACTGAGGCACCTGAGTGGCTCAGTAGGTTAAGTGTCTGACTCTTGCTTTCGGCTCAGGTCATGATCTTGCAGTCCTTGGATCCAGTCCCATATTGGGCTCCACACTCAGCAAGGAAACTGCTTGAACTTCTCTCGCTCTGCCCCTCGCCCCCACTTGTGCTCTCTCTCCTCGTTTCTCCCATAAAATAAATAAGCCTTAAAAAAAAATTAAGCGTGACAATTTCTAAACCATTCTGTCATGCTGGTTCTTTTAATTTCCTCTCACACGGTTCAATATATAGAATCCAGATGTTCACAATAACTGTAGTTCTGGTCTCAATCCTTTTATATCCACAGAATGACAGGGTGGCCACCCAGTTGGCTGTGAGCATTCGTGTACAAGGAGACAAACGTCTCAGCAGCCTGCGTCGCTGCTGTGCCCTTACCCGCTATGATGCTCACAAAATGAGCCATGATGCATTTGCTGTCATCAAGAACTGTAACACTTCAGGAATCAAAACTGACTGGTGAGTTTAATTTTATCTTGTCTTTGCAGAAGACACCTGTGCCCTGATTTGCTCTAAGTCATGGGTATATAGTTCTCCAGCTGGGGTAGGTTCTTGGTGACTTTGGCCAGTAGGACCTATCAGAGAGGAATGGGAGAACACAACAGAAACCCCAGAAACAAGGCAGCTCAGTTACAGCTGCTTTGCCTACATTGGGTGCATTCCGGTTCTCAGGGGTGTGTTTCAGAGGCAGTGTACACCACAATCATCCCTGTCTTTGCTGCAAGCAGAGGGAACAACCAATTGCCTGTGTGAGTATGGAACTCAAGTTTCAAGGATACACTTAGGAACTCAACACTTAAAAAAAAAAAAAAAGGAATTCAACACTTAATTGTTCTATCTTAAAACCATCTTTCTGGATAATGAAAATGACCTAGATTTAGATTCATGGATAATCTTCATTCTAACATTCCCAACTCAATTACAAGGTCCACTGCTATAATACTAAATGTCATATTAAATTTCATTTTATTTGGTAATGAAAAATAACCAAATATATGATTGGAGTGTGTTTATTGTTCAGATATTAATGATTTTCAGTATTGGAATCCTCTATTTAACATAGCCTGTTACATTGAAAAAAGAATTCCTAATTCACAATGGAAATAAATTATGTGAGAAACATAAATTGGTTGTTTATAGATCTATGCTGAAGATTATAAATAAAAGTTTAACCTGAAACTAATGTGACATTAGTTATGTCAACTACAAATAAACAAAATTTCACTGAACACCTATTGCTTATCTAAATATGTGTTTATTACTACTGCATGTGCAGACCTACAATATGATAGGGTCTCTAAAGCTGGAATCCTTGTTCTTTGTGTGGAATAATTTATTTGACTTTTACTTCCTGGTATAGATGTTTATTTTCAAATATTGAACAGTTTCACTGAACTAAATGATAAATAGGATTCTATGTTCATATGAAACCTTAAAAATTGACAGACTCTAACAAATACTTACTGGGAAACTTACTGACATGGAAGCATCAAAATGATCTGATTATAAGACTTTACAAAAGTATGAAACCAGAGGATAGTGAGATAACTGTCATAACAATTTTATCTTATTTTATTTTTTTAAGATTTTATTTATTCATGAGAGACACATACAGAGAGAGGCAGAGACACAGGCAGAGGGAGGAGCAGGCTCCATGCAGGGAGCCGGATGTGAACTAGATCCTGGGTCTCCAGGATCAAACCCCGGGCTGAAGGCGGCGCTAAACCACTGAGCCACTGGGGCTGCCCATAACAATTTTAAAACAGCATTTACTCTTCACCTCATTGAGGGGCTAATCTGTATATAAAACCATGTTGTAGGGCAGCCCCGGTGGCTCAGCGGTTTAGCGCCACCTTCAGTCCAGGGTGTGATCCTGGAGACCCAGGATTGAGTCCCACGTCCAGCTCCCTGCATGCAGCCTGTTTCTCCCTCTGCCTGTGTCTCTGCCTCTCTCTGTGTTTCTCATGAATAAATAAATAAAATCTTAAAAAAAAAATATTGTATCTTCTGAAATTCAACTAATGTGAAAATTGTTTGAGTAATTAGACATAATGAGTTAACTCTATGACAGGAATTTCTTTTTTTTTTTTTTTTTATGATAGAGAGAGAGAGAGAGAGAGAGGGAGGCAGAGACACAGGCAGAGGGAGAAGCAGGCTCCATGCACCGGGAGCCCGACGTGGGATTCAATCCTGGGTCTCCGGGATCGCGCCCTGAGCCAAAGGCAGGCACTAAACCACTGCGCCACCCAGGGATCCCTATGACAGGAATTTCCTGACATATTTCTGAGACTAGGATAGGTAATTCCAGTTGTAGAATTTCATTCTCTAGAAACTCAATTGAAAAGTCTGTCTGAATGAGGGTTAAGCAGTACACTCTTTTTTTGTTTTTTTTTTTTTTTAAGATTTTATTTATTCATTCATGAGAGACACAGAGAGAGACAGAGACACAGGCAGAGGGAGAAGCAGGCTCCATGCAGGGAGACAGACGTGGAACTCGATCCCGGGTCTCCAGGATTACACCCTGGGCCAAAGGCGGCACTAAATCGCTGAGCTACCTGGGCTGCCCAAGCAGTACACTCTTTAAAAATAGAATGAGTGGGATGCCTGGGTGGCTCAGCAGTTGAGCATCTGCCTTTGGCTCAGGGCATGATGGGGTCCTGGGATCAAGTCCAGCATCGAGCTCCTGGCAGGGAGCCTGCTTCTCCCTCTGCCTGTGTTTCTGCCTCTCTCTGTGTGTCTCTCATGCATAAAAATCTTAAAACAAAAAACAACAACAACAACAACAAAAAAAACCAGAATGGGTAATAGGATTTTTTTCCAAGAGACTTCCCAGTCTAAATATTCTAAAGCTTTTTTGTTGCCCTGAATAAAATTCCTTCCCTCAACCCTGAATTACAGCTACTCTGATGTATCTTCTGATATATCTTATGAATACCTAGGTGTAAGGGGATCCAATTTATATATGTCTGACCTGGTTAAGTGTTTACCAAGTCAGCAATTCTCAAGATGGGTCCTAAGCCAGCAACATCAGCATCACCTAGGAACTTATTCTCTTGACTTGACTTGAATATGCCTAGGAAGGCATATTCTCTGCCTATCCCAGCTCTATTGAATCTGTATTAATCTCATACCCTAAAATTTAAGAACACTGCAATAATAGTTTCTTCTTGTGGCAGAACCATAATCACAGTCATTTACAAACTGCATCTGTGACCAGGTGCTAATCTTGTTCCTTTACTTTCTATACAGGTCCCCTCCCCTCACAATGCTTTTCCTCTGTGCTACCAAATTCTCCGCTCCTGCCCCTTCATCTTGCACAGACATCACCACCTTCTTGAGCAGTGACCCAAGTTCTGTGACAAACGTGCCAGTTTCCAGTTCAGAAGCTAAGACCCAGGGATGTGACCTAGCAGTGACAGCCACTAAGAAAGCAACTACTTCTCTGGAATCATTCTTCCAAAAAGCTGCAAAAAAGCAGAAAGTCAAAGAAGCTTCACTGTCATCTCTTACTGCCACTGCCCAGGTGCCCATGAGCAATTCACCATCCAAGCCCTCCTTACCTTTCCAAACCAGTCGTACTACAGGAATTGAGCCCTTCTTTAAGCAGAAGAGTCTACTTCTAAAGCAGAAACAGCTTAATAATCCTTCGATTTTCTTCCCTCCACAAAATCCACAGTCTAGTCCTGAAGAGTTAACAAACGGTTTTCCAACAGAGTATCCAAATTACACAGACCAAAATTTGGTCTGTCAAGCAGTACCAAAGCTAGGAACCTCTAAAACAACTCCTACAGAGCTGGATTTGACCCAGAACAGCCCAAGCAGGCTTGCTTCTTCCAGTTCTGCTCTGGAGGTGGCTCAGAAGTCAACTACAACTCCAAGTCCTATGGCAGCTGAGGACCAAGTGCCCTGTGAGAAGTGTGGCTCTCTGGTACCTGTATGGGAGATGCCAGAACATACGGACTATCATTTTGCATTGGAGTTACAGAAATCCTTTTTGCAGCCCCACTCCTCAACTATGCAGGTTGTTCCTGCCAGTTCTCAAAGCAAAAGAAATCCCAAAAGCCCTTCAGCTTCCAATAGTAAGCGAACTAGGCCTGAGGGCATGCAGACATTGGAATCATTTTTTAAACCATTAACACACTAGTGGTGGCCTCAGGCTTACTGCAGGGTTTTAATATTTTACCTGGAAACAAGGAGATGGAAATATGTTCACTTCTCAAGGAAATCTATAACTTTATGAAATTTTTAGTAAGATAAATAATCCAGTTAGGTGCTGAGTTAAAACTCCCATCTCTTCACATGCATGGATTCTAATTCCATTGCTGATAGAGATGTAAAAACTAATTTATCATTGCAGAAATACAAATGCTTTGAGTTTTTAATCATTAGAGTTTAGGGAGGCAGTGTCAGAGTACAAATATGTGGGCCTTCAAGCCTAGGAGAGGCACTTTCCACACTTTTCCTCATCTGTAAAACTGATATGCGTTACAGATTATGGGAGATTAAGGACAATGTATTTAAAGTACAGAGCTTAAAGATGGCAGAAAAAGGAACTGGATGAGAAAAAAACAATTAAAAAAAACCTTTTCCCCAAGCTCTGTGACAGGGGCAGTTCAGATAATGCTTTGACCAAAATGTGATGTTTGAGATCAGGTGAAGACCTGAAACCCTCAAGTGATAACATGCTTAGGGCAGGCCTCTGTTCACAGAAGCTGCTCAATAAATACTGAATTTGGGACGCCTGGGTGGCTCAGTGGTTGAGTGTCTGCCTTTTGCTCAGGGTGTGATCCCGGAGGCCTGGGACTGAGTCCCACATCAGGCTCCTTGCATGGAGCCTACTTCTCCTCCCTCTGCCTATGTCTCTGCCTCCCTCTCTGTGTCTCTCATGAATACATACATACATACATACATACATACTGAATTTCATACAACTAAACCCTATTTATGGCCACAATTCTAGCCACTGGCCCTTCTACCTCCTGCATTTGATCTAATGTAGAATAAGATTGTTAATGGGCCAGTTCAGAAACTGTTTAGACTGGGTAAGTCACAATCAGAACTAGATCATCTCTAGAATCTTGCTAGGCTGAGTGTGATTTTGAGAAACAGCATCAGTGTCATCCCTTGATGACACTCACCCTTGTTAGAAACTCAGCCTCACCCCTATGGAATCAGAATCTGTATATTAACAAGATTCTCCAGGGTGTTTGAGTAATACCAATCTAGAAGATGCCTAGAAGATGCCATGGCCAGTTGTGGGTTTGCAGAGGGCAATGACATTTCTTTAAACCCTGAAGTAGAATAGGGTTTATTGTAGCTTTCTGCACTTGTCCACATATATAGTACTGTATTCTTAATCTTTGTTCTTTGTTCTTATATGTGGAAAGTCAGCTTTTTTGATATGGGAAACCTTGCGTTACACAGAACCCAATTGCAAATGAACTGAACTAGGTGGTGTTGGGGGAAGTGGGTCGGAAGTATGGGGTATATATCCCTCCATCTCATATATAACACACAAACCAACTGCTTTTCAAACGTGTTTATAAATTGCAGGTCTATATTTAGTTTGAAGAAGGGAGTAGCATTTGAAAAATACTGAGTGGACCAGAAAATTATTTCTTCAAAAATATTTTCCTCTTGTGGCAGTTGAATAGTGTGTACATGGCCCTTTCCCTACCATATCTGTAGTTTCTTGAAGTCAAGAATTCTTCACAGTGCCTTGCACATAGTAGGTACTTGATACTCACTGGATGAAACATATGTAGTAATTTTAGATTACTAGAACTGGAACAGTAAAATTGTACATGCTACTGGTGGGGGGGGCTGCCTTAAACATCTTTTTATCTTAAATGTTCCATTAATATAATAAGGTATAGTTCACTGGTTCCTGAAGATGTCTCATTAAGTGCTGATCATTTTCTAAAGTCTCCTTTCTTAATCTAGTGAAAAATTAAAAAAAAAAAAAAAAGGCCTAAAATGAAGCAATACTCTCGGGTCCTATACGGATTAAGTGGAACAAATGTTGAACATGTTGGTTGGTTGGAAAGAGTCATACAGAAAAGCAAAGTGGTAGAAACTTTGGTTTTGTCGGTATAGAGGCCAAGACGGGTGGGGATAGTGGGTAACTAGTAACAATAACAGCAGCACACCTGTTTTCTTGGAAATGCCAACCGTGCCCCACGTACTGGGAATAAGCCCGTGGAAGGGACAGCACACAGACATGTAAAGGTCAGTGTTGGGTGAAAACTATAGCACCTTTTTGTTGAATACAACCTTTTCTCAGCTGTTTATCAACAGTTGCACATAGGAAGTAAATGGCTTAGTCCCCAACACAGGAGGAAGTTGGCTTCTTACAGTAGCAAGTTAAGCCACTGATATTTTTAAAAGCAGCAGAGCTTGAATAGTTAGGAAAGCTATTAATTTAATACTATGGGGGGCAGCCCCTGTGGTGCAGCGGTTTGGCGCCGCCTACGGCCCGGGGTATGATCCTGGAGACTGGGGATCGAGTCCCAGGTCGGGCTCCCTGGATGAAGCCTGCTTCTCCCTCTGCCTGTGTCTCTGCCTCTCTCTCTCTCTCTGTGCCTCTCATGAATAAATAAATAAAATCTTTAAAAAGAATTTAATACTGTGGGGACAGAGGTACCTGGGGGCTCAGTCAGTTGAGCATCCAACTCTTGATTTCAGCTCAGGTCATGATCTTGGGGTCTTGAAATTGAGCCCTGTGTCACGCACCAATTGGATGGGCACCAATTGGACGATTCTCTCTCTCTCTTTCTGTCTGCCCCCCTCCCCCACTGCTGCTTGCAGGCTCACACACTCTTTAAAAAAAAAACAAAAAACAGCAAAATTCTCCCACAGAATGCCTCATGGGACTCGGGCCACATTTATCATTAAATTTGTTTTGCAAGGACGCCTGTGTGGCTCAGCGGTTAAGCGTCTGCCTTCAGCGCAGGTTGTGATCCCAGGGGCCCTGGATTGAGTCCTGCATCGGGCTTCCTGCATGGGGCCTGCTTCTTCCTCTGCGTATGTCTCTGTATCTCTCTCTGTGTCATGAATATTTTTTTAAAAAATTCTTTTGCATGAATAAAATATTTAAAAAATTATTTTGCAAGGATCAGTACTCAAAATGCAGCCCCATAAAACAGGTCAGGTACTCTGAACACAGAAATAGGAAGAAAGGACTAAGGTTTGGCCTTCAGCTCCAAGAAGCCAGTTTAGGCTATATAAACTTCACTTCAGGCTCTATTGCATTGCTAGGGAAAGTGTGAGGGCCAGATTACCGTGACTCTAGGATCCATTCTATTAAGTAGCTGGCATGCTAATCTCCAGATCTCTGACACAGCACAGGAGCAGGCTCCTCACCACTCTGACCACAGCAAGTGGCCAGTTCCTCAAGCAGTTGGTTACCTATCTTCAGCTGAAAAGGCAACAGTTTCACTTTCTATTTTGCTCTTCGGAGAACTATGCAAATTAGCCAGAATACCCAGGTCACAGTACTGGAACACTGACTGCATGGGAAGGAGAGGAAAGGAAAAATGGTGAATGAGATACCAGATGGGTTCTTTCCCCATTCATGGCTCAGCAGTGTTAGGGTTTCACTTGTTTCTCATCCTGAAGAGGAATCTAGCCCTGGAAGCTGAGCCCGTATCTTAAGCATAAGCACAGTATGTTCAATAAAACATTTTTTATTCTGTACAATATATATGTATTTAAATATATATGTATATATATGTATGTATGGGTGTGTGTGTGTGTGTGTGTGTGTGTGTGTATGCAGAGAAACCTGAACCAACAAATCCCTGAGTCCGGGGCACCCAGGACATTAACAAAAGGAAAGGAGGGAGTCCATGCCCTAAAAGAGTAGGAAATATGGCAACATCTTTCCCTTTCCTCCAGGTTCCCTGCAACAGAGGGAGGACTTAAGTGGGAGCAGAAAGGGGGGTGGGTAAGGGTGGCAGGATGGGGAACTGTGTGTCAGGTCCCCAGTCACTAGTCTGGGAAAGTAAAACACTGATCCAGCATTAAAACCAACAAATCACTGCAGAGGAGGGGACAAGACAGATTGACATGCAGCTGACCTTCGGTATGCCAAACCTTAGCTTGGCAGCCCCACGCCTGGGCCAGCACAACAAATAGCACCTGTGGGGCCTATGAGCAGAGAAATGGGAAATGGCCCTTAAGTGAGGAAGGGAAAGGAAACAAAGCTGAGGAACAGACCTCATGTCTCAGCACAAGGTGGGAGCACTGTCCCTGTGCCATTTCTTCAGACCCTGGGCCACCAGATGGCCAGGAGCAAATGTCTTTTGTCCACAGTCAAGTAGAGATGGGCAACTTACATGGCCTTGAGAAGAGGTATAGAAAAAGGAGTGCTTTCGAGGACCACCCCTAGTTGTTGTGACAATTCCTGAAGTGCAAGGACCACACCGGCGAATCATGCCCAGTCCGGACAGTGGGGCCAAGGTGGCGGTGGTCAGCTCCCTCCAGTAGACGGGCCACGGGGTTGCCAGGGTTGATGAGCCAACCAGGTGGACACACAGCTGCTGAGCATTGCCCTGAATTCTCCTGTCTTCTCCCTCAGGACTGCCCCTCCCTGGCCACACCAAGCTTGGCACCTCTCCAGAAGTGGCAGGGAGCACAGGGCAGAGAGCACCGGTCTCTCCCTCACCTATTAACACAGAGCCGCCAACAGGGGGCAGCATGGCCAGAAGTCACCTTATATATTGTAGGGACAGCAATGGAGCTGTGCCTGCCTGGAGGAGTTCAGAAGCCCATGTTGGCCTGCGCCTCTCCTGCTGCAATGGCTTGCACATCAGTGACATGGCCGATGCCCTTGGTGACACCCTCCCGGAACAGCAGCTTGGCGCCCACCTTCAGGTATTCTGGGTGTTTCAGGAAGCGGAAACGTACCACTGCCTTCTCCCCTGTCCGCAGCTTGTCCTGCAGCAGATATGCCGTCACTGGTCCTGGACAATGTGCCTCCCATCCCGTTCTCTACCAGCCTTGGCTCTCCACCCTCAGGGGCCTATCAGGCTTCTACCCCCCCAGAGTGGGGCTTTGTCCCCTTTGTTGGGTCTGGGAGGAGTTAGTTCTTTATGAGTCTGGGGCCAGGCCTCTTTCCTTTCTGGAGGCAGAATAATTCTGACTTTCCCCTGGAAAAACAGCATGGCTGGGTCCCTCTCACCTTGGCGTGGATCTTTTCCACCACTGCTGTCTGACGTACGTTGCCCACATGTACTGTCACCTGGAAGCCTCGCCGGAACGTGGTGGCATGGAATAGTAGGACAATCTCTGCCTCGAACACTGAGCAGATGGTGGGATTCATCTCGGGGCTCACCATCACCATGCCCTAGGGAGGCCCCAGATCAAGGGCAGACCTTGCATTAGTCTCTCCTTCCCCAACCACCCTCACACCCCTGCCAGCTCCTAAACCTCTTCTTCTAAGACTTCAAACACAAAGACCTCAGAAGACAATATTCAAATATCCACTTATAACCCTTCCTATCCCTCCCATGTTCTCTAATCCTTCTTCTAATACTTAGTATTATAGGCTCCTGGACATTCAGATTGCATGACCATGAGTCATATTTAAGTATTCTGTGTATCCTAAGCTTTTTTCATACAGTCTATGTAACGAACTTCTTTGGTTAGAGACTGTTTCCTTCGAGTTCCTCTCAAGTGTCTTAGGTGCTTCTCAATCAAGCGGCCAGGTTCCCAGGCACTTCTCTTTGTGTTCCCTTCTCCAATCCATCCTCCCACCTCACCTTGCGCAGAAGTGCACGGTCAAAGTCTCCGAGGGCCAACGTAGCAGCCTGACCAGCTCGCAGCACACGACAGGCAGAGCGGTTGCGCTGGATGCTGCACACTCTCAGCTCCAGGAAGCAGCCATCGTCCGTGGGGCCCACCACCAGCTGGTCCCCCTCACGGCAAATCCCACTGCAGCCCAGAGGGCAGGTGGCACAGTGTCAGTCTAGCCACTTCCCAACACACACCGGCTTCTATGCGAGGGTCACCCAAGACATTCCCTTCTATGGCTGACTCCCACAGGAGGGGGAAGAGAGGGGTAGTGGAGGAGGCCGTGGTTCAAGGTTCAGACTTAGACTAGACAGCTAATACCTGGAAGGATCGGTAGTGATGGTGAGAGAGGTACCTGCTGCTTTGCCCCTAGATACACCCTCTGCTTTGAAAAGAGTCTTAAGGGAGCTCTCATTTCCCTACATGGAAATGATGCCAGTTGAATACAACTGGGGCTCAAGACCCATACTTCTCCTCCAGGAGCCTGGAGATTTCCAGTCAGCAGCAAGACTGTTTCTTTCCTCGTGAGACAAGAGACTAGCTTTTTTCAGTTCTTGTCGTGGTGAAAGCCCAATCCAGAAACCAGCACCACATTTAGATGGGCTCAGTAGAACTCCGGGGTCGCCCTAAGGCTGTGATCAAGTGTGTGGGTACGTGAGGGCTGAATGGGGTGGGTGGCAAGCAAAGAAATTCACCTGGAAAGTGTCCCTCCAACAACTGTCCCCACCTCTGGTACTGTGTAGATTTCATCCACCTGAAGCCGAAAAACATGCTATCAACGGCCAGCTAAGTAGACCTGGCAAGTCCAAAATCTCTAAACAGCATCAGGACTAGGTCAGAATTAGTCCCTCCCAGTTCTCCCGCTCACTGCAAGGACATGTGGCCCAATTACCTGGAACTCTGTCAGCTGCTGCATGAGCTCCTCCTGCTCTTTGCTGTTGGTGAGTGGTGGCAAGATGTTCAGAAACACTTTAAGCAGGTCCAGACTCTCTCCGGACACGCTGGACAGTGTGAAGATAGGAGTGACGCTGGACAGGGAGACATGGAATGGACAGATGAGGAAGCTTCGGACAGGAAGCAGAGGCTAGAGCTCCCTGCAAGTAACGGTGGGCTTCTGGGGCACTTCTCTCCTATCTGCTAACCTCAGGAGCTCTGAGTTCTCTCTCTGTGAGACAGCCAAGGAATGTGGCTCACAAGGCCCAGCCCAGAGCCAAGGGAAACAGCGAATGCCTGGCATAGCCCTTGGTCTCCTGGGTCCCAGGCACCGGCAAGACCCCAGGCTGGCTAGCACAGACTCCCTCCCACAATCCCAACCTGAAAAACCACAGAACTGCACCACAACTGGTCTGGCCCTGGGCTGGGACGCCACATGGCAGCCTTCCCTGTGGATTGGGGCTCTGGAGTGAGAAAGGCTTACTTGGGTGACTGGGCAAACTGCTGTGCCGCAGTGACAGCATCATCCTCGGAGGTGACCAGCATGGGGACCTTGTGGCAGCCAGGCTGCTTGAGGACCCGCTCTAACTGGCGCACCGTCCTCTCCACAGTAGTCTTGGCACAGAGGTCCACCTTGCTGACCACGATGAAGAATGGCACTTTCAGAGCCAGGGCCAGCCCTAGGTGTTCCCTGGTGGTGCCAGCTGCCTCAGAGAAGACAGGCAGGCAGCAGGAGAGAAGGGTGAGAATGTGGGAGGGGGCAGGGGGAACAGGAGAGTTCACATCTGACTCCCAGTTTTGAGGAGGCCCAGGGTAGGAGAGTCAGCACCCCCCTCCAGCCCCGTCCCTGCCCCAATGCCTCGTACCAATCCCAGTGTTAGCACTGACGAGGAGCAGGGCACAGTCGGGGCAGTATGATGTGAGGCCAAAGATGGTGGTGTGTAGGTACTTGTGGTGGCCTGCCAGGTCGATGAAGGTGATCATCTTGGAGCTGCTTTCACAGATCTCTTCTGCCGTCCGTGAGTCACTGTAATTCACCACCTGGCCCAGAGCCCAGGGCTCTCAGTGCCCCCTGCCAGCCTCCCCAACCCTTTTAAGAGTCGCCAGGACCTAAACCAGTCACTGGGAGACCCTGCCTCTTAACCCTGAGCCCCATATCTGCTTTAATTCAGCTGTTTCCCATTTGTTTGCTAAGGAGACAGAGCTTGTTCACTGCCCTCAGGGTCTTCTTCTACACTACTCCAAAAAGTCTCCACACTCTGCCCTTGGGCTCTGTTCTTTACCACTACCATCCCGTCCTCAGAGTCTGGCCCCACTGGGTCCCGCTGATTGCATGCACCTCTCCCTTGCTGTTAAAGCCCAGGATCTCGAAGCTGATGCTGGAAGTTCGGCCAGACTGAATCTCATGCAGGTGGCGGAAAAGGTTGAGCCGAGCCCGGCCCCGCCCATTGTCCAGCTCTCCCTGGGTCAGGACTCCAAGCAGAGTTGACTTCCCTGAGTCCACATTGCCCAGGACGGCCACACGGAGGTCTAGGAACTGTGGATGAATTGCCAGAGGTAAGGGCTCCAATCCCTTGTTTCTCCACCAAAGGTTGGGTTAAGGGCAGTGACACTCCCTGGGGACCAAAGGACTTGGACGCCCCCATGTTCCCGGGCCAGCCAGTGAACAACGTGCCACCACGGGGCCCTCCTCGGGAGCAAGGGTGTGAGAGGTAGGGAAGGGCGTGTGCTTACCTGTTGGTTGTCAGGGACCTTTCGTACCAGCACTTCGGTAATCTTCCGGGGCATGTCGCTATCATAATCCACTTCTCGCTCTCGGAGAACAGTGATATCTGCCCCAACCCTGTCACAGCAAGGCCACAGCTGCCACATCTCACCTGTACTCTTCTGCCCTCTACCTTCCAACCTGGCTCTGGACCACACCTCTCAGCATTGTACTTCACTTCCTACACCCTCCAATCTATCTCACATCCTTTTAAACGAATCTTAAATCAAGGAGCGAAAAAGCCTCAGTCCAACATGGAGGAGCCCAGAACACTAACCCTCCCCCCTTCAGCCCTTTGTCAAGAGGAGGCAGCAGGAAAGTCTCTCCTAGGCCCCTCAGGCCCGAGGTGACTGGGTATTCACAGGTCTTCTCCAGAGACAGATGAAGAGAACCTAGGGGGAATGGGAAGCGTACTTCTCTGCCATCCGGTGCAGAGTCTTGAGGGACGCCCGCATCTCCTCCTCAGCCAGCCCCACCAGCAGCCCATTGTCCTCTACCCCAATCTGGTAGACGGCCTCACCGCGGCCCTCCTGGAGCCGCCACTTCATCTGTGTCACCAGGTGCTCAAAGCGGTACTGGGATGGATTCACCAGCTTCAGCTTAAGACAGGTGAGGTGTCATAAGAAAATGAAGTCAGAGCTGCTCCTTCTAAACCCTCATGCCCCCCACCTGTCCTGCTACAGGGACTAGGACCTTCTCCCTTCCCACTCAAACCCCCTCATCCCTGGCCTCCTCTAACACTGAGTCCCCCTCTCTCTGACAGAATGAGGTACAGAGCCTTTTCTTTTCTTTTTTTTTTTTTTTTTTTGGTACAGAGCCTTTACCCTGAATCATATCCCTAAACTCCTATAGATCATGACGTTGGAAGGATCTCAGAAAAATCACCCCCCCCACACCCATAAGGATAACTGGCCCTTCCCCAGCCTAAGACTCACTTTATATTCGATGTTTCCATCTTCAGCCTGAAAAAAGACAGAGAGCAGTTATGACACACTGTCCTGACCAACTTCTATTTCCTTCTGATTCCTGCTGGGGCCCAGGCAGCTAACTCGAGAGAGCAGGAACTTCAGTGGCACCTGAGACAGATGCCTGCCAAAGGTTATTGACAGAAAAACCCCTCTACTCAGTCCCAGTGGACCTCTCTGAAGGAAAGGCCTCTAAGAATACAGTGAGTCACTTGTGTAAGCCAAAAATGGAACCCTAGTCCATCCTTTCTTTGATCACTGGTGGTATCCTCTTCCTAGATGCAAGATCACCCCTTCCTTCTCCCTGGGGCCTCAAACTGTTGTCCCTAGAAGTCTAGATCTGCTCTGTGTTCAGGCTGCTGAGGTCATTCTTTGCCACTGGTGTGGGAGACACCATTTCCTTCCTGCCCACCCTCTCAGCTGATGTCACCAAGAGCAAGAAGCTGCGAGAGGTTCTGGACCAAGGCCAAAGGGTGAGCTCAGCACTGGTCATTATAAGCATGCTGAGAGATGAGCCCAGGTAAAATGAGGGGCAGGGTTCTAAAGTTGGGGCTGAGATGAAGAAACTCAGAAAATGCATTAAAGGGGGCAGACTCCACAAACCAGATTCACATGCCTCAGACGAGGTAAAATCCTGAATCTATCCACACAACCACCTTTACATCTTCCCTCTATCAGCTGACCCACCAGAGAAACAACCTGTTGCATGAGCCTTCCCCTCTAGGGTGCAACAGGGTAAGAGATTTGCTTGTCCTGCCTGCCTGCATTTTGGCACTTCTCCTTGACAGTTTCTTTTTCTTTTGTTCTTCCTGTCATCATTCCATCTCTTCAAGGCCCTCTAACTCCCAGCCTCTAACAGGTATAAGGTAGATCTTTTCCCATTAGCAGAGACCTTCCTTTTTTATTGTTTTCTAAATATGACGAATTTGGATGGGTGGCTTCAGAAAAGTGGTATAAGGATGATAGTCTAGGCCAATGGTTCTCAAAGTGTGATCCCAGGACCAACAGCATTAACACCGCCTGGGAACTTGTAAGAAATGCAAAGTATCAGGGCCACTTCTGACCTACTGAATCAGCAACTCCAGGGGTCAGGCAGCAATCCAGGTGATCTTGATACATGCTAAAGTTTGAAAACTACTAGCTTAGGCTTTTCCCCTCTGTCCGCCTTTCCTAAGAGGGACAAAATAGCAGTTATTCTCTGCCTTAGAGATGGAGCAGGTGTGCAGAAGCCATCTCCACTTCCTCATAGGACAAAGGGCAGGAGGACTGTTGTCTGTTTTTATATGTGTGTGTATATGTGTACTCAGGGATAGAGACGGAACATATTGCTCCTTTCCCTAGTACTCCCCTCCTCCCCTGCCGAACAAGTTTAGAAAACTCTGCCTCTTCATCCCAGGATGTAGTCTCCCTTCTGTTGCAGCAGAAGGATGAAGCCAGGGCATTCTACTTTGCTCTTCCTAAGGCGATGAAAGTGGGATGCCTTTTCCCCATTTCTCCTCCTCGAGTCACTGGATCAGAATGGGGGGCTCCTCCCTCCCCACTCTTCCTCCCTGGGGTCCTGACACCGGAGGGCAGGTCCTCCTTGGGGTCCTGGGACCGGAAGGAAGGGTTCTCCTCTCCCCCCAGGGTTCTGACACCGGAAGGGGGTATCAATTCCCTCCGTCCCGCCTCCCTGGAGTCCCGGGACCGGAACGAGTGATTTCCTCTCACCCGCCACTTCTCACGGGGCTCACCTCGGGGGGCAGGTACGGAGGGTTGTTGGCTTTGCCCCCTCTGTTCCTTCCGTTCTTCTTTTTCCCCTTTGGGCCCCCGCAGCCGCTGCTGCCGCCGGCCCCCCTTGCCTTAAGGGTTCCGCCCACGGCCGGGCCCCCTCCGGGCCGGCAGCAGCCGCCGAACAGCTCCGATACCCGCGAGTCCATCCGCCGCTGCCGCCAGCCCCCCGCCCGGCCCCTCCCCCCGCCGCCGCCGCCGCCGCCGCCGCCGCCGCCGCCGCCGCCGCCGCCGCCGCCCCTACTGCCACCGCCGCGTCCGGCCAGCCAGAGGAGAGCGGGGTGGGGCCCTGCGCGGGCCACGCCCCCACCCTGCTTTTGCCCCGGGTCGCGTCAGAAACAGCCGCAGGGCACCATGGGAGAGAGAGTCCTCAAGCCTAAGACCTCCCCTAAATGAGCTGCCAGCTGCCCTACAATTCCCAGGAGGCATTGCAGCTCAAGGGGCCGCGGCGTGGCTTCGGGGCGTCGGCGAGGAGTGCGCTTATGCGCGCAAAGGTCTAGGGGAGCTGTAGTCTAATTTTCCATCTCCGCGCTCTGACTGGGTGTTTTCCTAGCGCTTCCTTGGGGGGAAGTTTGAAGCCCCGCGTCTGGGGGTGGGGCAGTCACCCGAGGCGGAGGGGTTACATCAGAATGAAGCTTTGTGGCGCTCTTTGGTTAGGCCCCTTAGCGAGATCGCAGACAACAGGTTTTGGACCTGGAGAGCTGCAAAATTCACGGCGACACGTCCCTCCAGCCGACTGGCTCCGCCCCTGCCTCAGTTTCTTCCCCGACAGCTGGCGTGCCGTCTGGGTGAGTCAGGCCGAATGCCAGGGCGGAGGCAGATGGTGGTTAGCCTAATTACGGCTGTTATTGTTGTGATGATTATGCCACCTTTACCCAGTAGTCACTACTTTATTACCAGGCTGGCACCCTCCAGGGGCTGGTTTTAGCAACCCGAGACACTGCGGTGCCACGGACACGAGGCCCAAACCCATAAACCAGCCTTGCAGCCCGAAGGCTACAAGGATCCCGGCAACGAGTATTACCCCTCCCCTTTGTTTTGAAGCAGAACCAATCCGCGCACAGCGAGTTTAGTTTTAAAATAGCCAGGCTCGTAGGAGGGGCCTGGCCTCTACTTGGGGCGGTGCTGGGGCTCGGGTTACGTCAGCCACTGGCTAGGGCAGTGGCTGGGGGACGTGGCCGGCAAAAGAAACTTGGCCAAGGGCCCAGGGGATTACTGACTTTTGACTTTCTTGCCATCTCTCTTGCTCTTTAGGGCTCTTGCAGTCGGCAAAGGGTAAACACACTCAGCGACAGAAACCAGTGCACAAGACACTAGAAAGGCAGAGTGGAGAAGCAGTTAGTGTTACTGGGCTGGGAGTCAGGACGCCAAGGTTCAATTCCTAGTCCCATGGCTGTCTCATGATTCACCACTCAACCTATGTCCACTTCCCCTCTTTCACAAACATCAGGATGCTTTCACACAGCCAAGAAATAAAAGAGCCCTTTCCTCCCGATCTCAATTTTCTTTGGAAGATTAGAAGCAGCAACAGTGGCTTACCTCTGGTAATCCTTTCAGAGGTTCAGACCTGGTAGAGTCCATGGCTTCCCCTCAAGACCACAAGGAAGGAGGTGGGTTATTGATCATTTAGTTGCTGTCCACATGGCATAACTCCCCAAAGCTGTGGGAGCAGAAGGACCAAAGTCTGCCAAAGGGACTGGCAGATCCAGCTAATTTTGTGGTCTTCAGTGGTTGAAAGCACGCATGACTTCACTCTTCTCAACCCTATTCAGCTAAAGGAAGATTGTGCTGCAGAGGTCAACTCCAGCCAGGGGCACCAGGATGCCAGGAAAACTGCTACTTAGAGATTGAGACTGAAGAACTCAGTAAGAGATCTCAAGAAGGTTGGGGGTTGGGAGATTCAAGACTATTCCCCTAACATTCTCACCACTGCCAGTTCTGCGTTCTCTTGATAACCAGGGCCTGCTGCATTCACCTGATAACACTCATCCTCTCATCTTCTTGGGTCTTTCAATCACCCAACACACACAATTTCATTTTGTCCCCATCCCAATCCCCTTGCCTTCTAAATGGAGAACTTCCCTTAAGACATGGGGGCGGGGGGGATTCCTGGGTGGCTCAGCGGTTTGGCACCTGCCTTCAGCCCAGGGCATGATCCTGAAGTCCCGGAATCGAGTACCACATCAGGCTCCCTGCATAGAACCTGCTTCTCCCTCTGTCTGTGTCTCTGCCTCTCTCTCTCCTCTGTGTCTTTCATGAATAAATAAATAAAATCTTAAAAAAAAAAGAGAGAGAGAGAGAGAGAGAGATGAGAGGGGATAACCTATTCCTGTATCCCAGTTTTGAACAACCTAGCTTACCAAAGACAGGAGTAAAGGCTGGCAGAAGGAGGAGATCAGGGTCCTGGGAGATGGAAGGTGGCATATATGTTTGGTTTCCTGGAGGTGTTGTTTATGAAGTGCTTATGAGGTGGTTGTATATGGGATTACACACACACACACACACAATTTTTCCTGGTATATAATCAGTCATTTATTCTTTGTGTATAGTATCTTTACATAAGTTTTAAGTTCAGAGTTAGCACCCTGTCATTTATACTTTCTTGGTTTTGTGTCATGCCTAGGGGTAACCCCACTCCAAGATTGTGAATTACTCCCCAGTATTTTCTGCAAGGAGTTTTGAGGTTTATTTTTTAAAGATTTTATTTATTTATTCATAAGAGACACAGAGAGAGGCAGAGACATAGGCAGAGGAAGAAGCAGGTTCCCTGCCAGGAGCTTGATGCAGAACTCCATCCCAGGACCCCGGGATTATGCCATGAGCTGAAGGCAGATGCTCAACCACTGAGCCACCCAGGAGCCCCTATTTTTATGTTTAAATCTATAATCCAGTTTTTATAAAGATTTGAGGGAGAGACAGCATGAGCAAGAGTGGGGGTTGGGGCAGAAGGAGAGAGAGAATCCTGAAGCAGGCTCTGAGCTGAGCATGGAGCCAGACTCGGGGCTTGATCCTAGGACCCTGAGATCATGACCTGAGCCAAAATCAAGAGTCAGCCACTTAACTGTGCCACACAGACGCCCCTAGATCTTTAATCCATTTGGAATTTATCTTTATGTAAGATGTGAGGTAGGAACTACTTTGATGTTTTTTCTTTTAAATGGATAGGGAGCTGTTTCAAGTTACTTGCTTTTTACTCTCATCGTATACTAAGATCTACGTATACATGGACCTATTTCTGGAGTCTCTCCTGTTTTATTACTTGTTTGTTTATTCCTGAACCAATACCACAGTATTTTAATCATTGTAATTTTACAGTATGTTTGGTCTCTGTTCGTACTTCCTGAGACACACCTCTCTTGGCCTCCATGACCTGACATTTATCTATTCTTCTTTATACCTCTCTGGGTACTCCTCAGTATCCTCCACAGGCTCTTCTTCTTCTACTCATACCCTAAACATTAGTGATTAGTGTCTTCAGGATTCTAGCTCATCCTCATTATACATGCCCTCCTTGGGTGATCTTATACACCCCTAAACTGATGACTCTCAAATACATTTCTGTTCCTAATGGTGTTCCTAAATACCTCTTCACTGTCCAATGGAACAGCAAACTCAACCTATTAAAAACTAGAGGAAGACCCGGTTTATTGGTGTGTGGGTATGGAGAAAAGATGAATTCAGTGTTCTCTCCTTCATTGAATGGCACAGCTGGCCCACTTTTGAACAACAGCTGCTAAACTTATAAAACCTGTTTGTCTTCATCCCTTTTCCTCTTCCTGGGATCATCCACCAAGTCATGCTTATTGGACCTCCTAAATATCTCTAGGGTTCACCCATTACTCTCCACCCTGCTGTGACTACCACAATTTAGGCCTCTTTCACCAATGCACTTAGGTAACTGTAGTCACTAGCTCTAATTGGTATCACTGCCTCCTCTCTCATCCTTCTTGTAATGTAACGTAATCTGTACACTGTGGCCACTGTGGAGATTAAATTTAATCATGTCACTTCCCTACTTAAAGCTTTCAAAGCTTCCTCATTCCCCTACAGGATCAAGTTCAAACTTTTAAAAAAAAAGATTTTATTTATTTATTCATGAGAGAGAGAGAGAGAGAGGCAGAGACACAGGCAGAGGGAGAAGCAGGCTCCGTACAGGGAGCCCAACGCGGGACTCAATCCTGGGTCTCCAGGATCACGCCCTGGGCTGAAGGCAGTGCTAAACCGCTGAGCCACCCGGGCTGCCCAAGTTCAAGCTTTTTAAAATGGCTTGTAAAGCTCTGCCATGATCTGATTCCTGTTTGTCTGCTACAGCCTTAGCTCTTTATAATCTGAACTCTTTTCTTTCCCTTTTAATTTAATTTACTTATTTAGAGAGAGAGAATAAATGGGAGAGAGGAAGAGGGAGAGAGGCTCTCAAGCAGACTGGCACTGCGTGTGGAGCCCCTGGCAGGCTCGATGTCACAACCCTGAGATCGTGACCTGAGCTGAAATCAAGAGCCCCCTCATTGAACCGACTGAGTCACCCTGGCACCCCTGAACTCTTTTCATTCCTTGAATGGAGGATGCTCTTGTCTCTCAAGGTCTCCAGGATACCTAGGCCTTCCTCTTTGCCTTTACTCATCCTATAGGTCGCAGTTTCTTGGCCATATTTCCTCTGGGGCCACCCCTCACTTCCACACCATCTAGGTTAGGTGCCCGGTTCTTCTATCCACAGCCCGTGCACGCGCCACTGTCTATAAGTCATCACGTGGTATTGTACTTCTAGGTAGCAAAACTCTTAGGACAGCAACCGCCTCCTGCTTGTTTGCCAGGATCTCCAGCACCTAGGACAGGGCCTGGCACGAAGTAGGTGCACAATGAACAGCGAACGCGGGAGGGGGAACGGGTGTGCGAGAGCGGGTGCCCTGTGGGAGACAGACTTCAGCGGCTGACACAGCCTGGGCTCCCTGTGGGGGAAGGCCTCGGCGTGCCCCTGCCGGAGCGCTCGCAGCCACCACAGGCACCAGATCCCTACGCGGCCCGGCTTCCACCAGCTGCGGCGCCGCCCCGCCCCCTCGCCGCAGCCCCGCCGGAAGTGGAGACGAGAGCTTCCCATGATGCCCCGCGGGGCCCCTATTCAAACTGCGCGGAGAAGAGGGAGGAGGTCGTGATGGCGGCTCCGGGGCCGGAAGTGCTGTGCCCGGCCGCAGTACCAGGTAAGGCCTGGGGGCCGCAGCTCCGGGAGCCTTGGGGACCTGTTTCCTTCCTACCGCTGCTAACCAGTCTTTTAGCCCACGGCCTTTTCTCTGGCCCGTCTTCCTTGCCCTCACTTGCCGGCGTTCCTCCTGGCTCTCGCTCCATCGCCCCCTCGGTCCTGGATCCCATTGGTTCGTGCCCACTCTGTCTCCCTCTCCGCGGCGTTCTGCGCCCCGCTGGATTACAGCGACTGTAAACTAGTTTCCCCAGGTCAAGGCCTCCGCTTTCTGAGCGGAGCCCTAATCGCGGCGTCCGAAATTCTCCCTCTACAACCCCCAACCCGCTGTCCCTTAAATCACCTTAGGCGACACGGTCGGGAATCTCCCCGCCACCACCCACACGGATTTTGCGGAGGGAATGTGTTGGGCTGTCCCTCCACAGGACCATGGAAGAAGACTGACTTTTTGGCTTTTAAGTTTTCATTGTCTCTTTTTTCCCTCTGCGCCCCTACTAGATTTGGAATGGTATGAGAAGTCAGAGGAGACCCACGCCCCCCAGATAGAACTACTCGAGACTACCTCTACTCAAGAACCTCCCAACCCTTCGGAGCCCTTTTACCCCAGAAACTGCATGGTGCCGGTGGTGTTTCCCGGGCCTGTGAGCCAAGAAGGCTGCTGTCGTTTTACTTGTGAACTTCTAAAGCATATCATGTACCAGCGCCAACAACTGCCTCTGCCCTATGAACAGCTTAAGCACTTCTACCGAAAACCTTCTCCCCAGGTAGGCACAGGCTTTAGGAGAAAGCTGGTGGGGAGACTGTGATTATTACGTGGTAGGCAGGTGAAAAGGGATTCTAAGAAATCTTCAGGACCTGTCAGCCTCAACAGCTGTAAGGAATGTGTTTTAGTTTCGCCCCACCCTAATCTTGGATAGTCTAACCCTCCAGCATTTTCTCATTTTCTTTTTCTAAAACCGCTGTTGTGCTGCATGTGGATTTGACCCTTCAACTTTACTGTCTTTTCTCCCCAAATGTCCATCTCTCTCTCTCTTTTTTTTTTAAGATTTATTTATTTATTCATGAGAGACAGAGAGAGAGAGAGAGAGGCAGAGACACAGGCAGAGGGAGAAGCAGGCTCCATGTAGGGAGCCTGACATGGGACTCGATCCCAGGTCTCCAGGATCACACCCTGGGCGGGAGGCAGGCATTAAACCGCTGAGCCACCCAGGGATCCCCCATCTCTTTGTTTTTATGTTTTACTTACTGGAGGACTTCCTTAACTTTATATTCTAACACTTTTTTTTTTTTAATTAAGATTTTTGTTTATCCATTCATGAGAGACCCACACAGAGAGGCAGAGACACAGGCAGAGGAAGAAGCAGGCTCCATGCAGGGAGCCTGACATGGGACTCCATCCCGGGTCTCCAGGTTCACGCCCTGAGCCGAAGGCAGACACTCATCTGCTGAGCCACTCAGGCATTCCACTTCTGTAATTTTGGGGACAATCAGAGTCTTAAGATCTCTAGTTTTGTTTATGTTTCTTTATTATAACATCTTGTTATTTCATGTCTATATTATCTTATCTGAAGATATTATTGTATTTTTTTTTATTTTTTTTATTTACGATAGTCATACACAGAGAGAGAGAGAGATGCAGAGACATAGGCAGAGGGAGAAGCAGGCTCCATGCACCGGGAGCCCGACGTGGGATTCGATCTCGGGTCTCCAGGATCGCGCCCTGGGCCAAAGGCAGGCGCCAAACCACTGCGCCACCCAGGGATCCCTATTATTGTATTTTTGAAGTTTTACTCTGTTCCTTTTATTTCTTTTTATTTTTTTAAAGATTGTATTTATTTATTCATGAGAGACAGAGAGAGAGAGAGGCTCAGAGACACAGGTAGAGGTAGAAGCAGGCTTCATGCAGGAAGCCTGATGTGGGACTCGATCCTGGGTCTCCAGGATCTCACACCCTGAGCCCAAGGCAGACACTCAACCACTGAGCCACCCAGACGTCCCTACTCTGTTCTTTTAAGTTTCTGTTTTTTCCCCCCGATTCCTTTTCCTATTTGTTTTGGTCTCTCACTTTCATGTTAGAGGCTTTTATTCTGTGTCTGGTGAATATTTAAAAATAAATCAAAGCTCTGCATAAGCTGGACCTTATGAACTGATAGACTTTACTCTAAGGATATTGGGTAGGAACCTAGTGGTCTCTTTGGAGGACTCCCAAAACATCAATATGGAAAATCTTCTCTCTGGAGGAGACTGGGTGGAGGAAATTGGCAGATGATCGATCTAAGGGTCCTCACACAGGTTTTCACTCAGTTCCTCTCTGTTAATTCTTCTGTGGTATCTAAATTGCCAATTCCTGAGCCCTTCTGGAGGTCTGCAGTGTAAATTGGTGTGCTTTCATGGGGGGTTCCCTCTGTTAGCAGTTGGTATTCAGCGCCCTTGAATTCTCCCACCTGCCTTCTATTTCCCAAAAATTTGTGTTTGTTTTTTGTTTCCCAGTTCTTTTTCGCCTTGGGAGTTTCCTTTCCTTCTCCCCTTCCTTCCTCCCTTTTTTTTTCTCATTCAGTGGTATTTCAGATGGGACCACAAATAAGCATGTGTTCAATTTTCCAGATAACTGGAAGACCAACACCAGAATCCCCTTTATTAAGCCAGATTATCCTCATCTCCTGTTGTCACTCATGGTACCGCAAAATTTGCCACCTGGCGTGCCACCAAATCTCCTTGACTATTTTAGTTGCTAATTTCTGGGTGCTTTCCTGCTTCAGATACTGTTTTTGCTGTTCTGAGCATGGGAAAAGTATGATTTTATATAAAGAATGCATTTTCCTTTTTGATATATTACTCTCTGATAAAACCCAGTGTCATGGCCATGGAAACCCAGTCCCAGAAGCCTACCACATCCCAACAGGGTTCTTCAAAGGGCATTAGCTTCCTCCTTCTTGTCCTCCCCTCTCACCATTCTTTGTCCTCACAGGCAGAGGATGCAATGAAGAAGAAAGCTCGGGCTGCTGCTGAGATGAGCAGCAGGAAATGCCAACAAGCCCTGGCGGAACTGGAGAGTGTCCTCAGCCACCTAGAGGGTCTCTTTGCACGGACATTAGTACCCCGCGTGCTTATCCTCCTTGGCGGCAGTGCCTTAAGTCCCAAGGAGTTCTATGAGCTTGATTTGTCTCGCTTGGCCCCCAACAGCATGGATCAGAGCCTGAGCACGGCAGCTTGTTTGCGCCGTCTCTTCCGAGCCATTTTCATGGCTGATGCCTTCAGTGAGCTGCAGGCTCCTCCACTCATGGGCACCATTGTCATGGCACAGGGGCACCGTGACTGTGGAGAAGATTGGTTTCGACCTAAGCTCAACTACCGAGTGCCCAACCGGGGCCACAAACTGACTGTGACCCTGTCCTGTGGCAGATCCTCTATCCCAACCACAGCCTGGGAGGATTACGTCTGGTTCCAGGCACCAGTAACACTTAAAGGCTTCCATGAGTGAATGGGGGTGCTTCTTAATTGTGAACACAGTGGCTTAAATTATCTTTCCCCCAGTGGCACCAAGTCACCCATCTCTTGCGTGGAGCTACATTTGCTTCCTGGTGAGAGGAATGCTCTGTCTTTCTAGCTGCCCGTCTTTCCTCCTTAGACTTACTGGTGGGTGGTGAGCTTATTATATGGCTGTGGCTGTCATAATTATTGAACAACATCTCTTTGAATCAAAGGTTGATTTTCCCAGAAGGTGCTGGGACAGGCATTTCTGTTCAGATTGGAAAGCAAATATGGACCCGAAGACAGACATTCTTTATGGAAGTGGCCATCTTAAGCTTTTTTGCTGTGGCCT
Source organism: Canis lupus baileyi (assembly GCF_048164855.1). Lineage (NCBI taxonomy): Eukaryota > Metazoa > Chordata > Mammalia > Carnivora > Canidae > Canis > Canis lupus. The sequence continues at coordinate 60,478,433 of NC_132844.1, read as the reverse complement.
TTCAGAATTTTTACCAGGACATAATGAACTTAAATATAAAAATGAATGAACTTGTATTAAATTATCTTGAAACTCTTGGCTTAAAGGTTTCCAGTGTTAAGACTAGAGTATTTCTGTCTTTCTCCTTGGCCTCTTATGCTTCAGGGCTTCTAGAATTTTTTATTTATTTATTTTTTAAACTGATGGTTCTTTCTCTTCATCAGCCCTAGGCCCATCTGGGAAGTTGAGGGACTTGGCTGAAGTTCTGTAATACTTTGATGTCATAATTGGGACTACAGTCCTCATCACTTACTTCCTAGCCTGATCTCCTTCCTTGCCACATAGGGGTTTTCGTGATAATTAAAGTATGTGTCCCAAAGGTCACACAGGGGATTAGGGGCAGAGACTGGACTGAGAAAACTGAGAGGGTGGGATCCCTGGGTGGCGCAGCGGTTTGGCGCCTGCCTTTGGCCCAGGGCACGATCCTGGAGACCCGGGATCGAATCCCACATCGGGCTCCCTGCATGGAGCCTGCTTCTCCCTCTGCCTGTGTCTCTGCCTCTCTGTCTCTCTCTGTGTGACTATCATGAATAAATAAATAAAATCTTAAAAAAAAAAAAAAAAAAGAAAAAAGAAAACTGAGAGGGTCTTTGCAAAGCCCATGGGATCAGTTCCTGAGGTCAGCTGTCCCTCCAGGCATGCTACCTAGCCTGTCTCCAGAGCAGTTGTCTGGTGGTCACCAGTTCCTATTGGCAGTACTGTCCTTAGGCACATCTTGCTCTCTTGCCTGTGGCAGTTCCTCCTTGGCTGCACCTCTGACTTGGCCATCCTCGTCCTTGCTGTTCTCTCCGGCCTGTTGCGGTCCTGACTGCTAAGCATTGATGCCCTCTGTCCCTGAGAACACCTGCTTATTTCTCGGAAACAAGTTGAAGACAGAGTCTTTACCATGCTAGTGTTGGAGATCGGTTGTATGTGTGTGTGTGTGTAAATGGGGACGATATACATACTATTTTTTGTATTTTAAAAAGAAAGTGTTGAGAAAACCTAAAACATGGTTTAAATTTGATACTATGTTTTATAGACACTTTACATACATTATCTCATGTAACAACCTTCCATGGTGTATATTCCCATTTTATAGATGAGCCTTGGGGAAATAGAGTAACTTGCCTATGTGGGGAAACCTGGATTCTAATCCAATCCACTTGGCTCCAGAGGCTGAGTACTGTACACTGTGCTGTATGCCCTGTGTGGTTTTCCTCTGAAGGAATGAAACAGATTCACTCCGCAAAAGGTGGTAGGTAGCATTGGAAAGCTGCAGGACTCTTCTCTGGCTTCCGACGGTGGCTCCTAGCAAGGAACCTGCTGTTAACTAGGGGTCCGTAAATCTGGAATCAATGAGAACAAAAGGTTTGGGTTATTTTCAGCATTGTGACCACTTGAAGCATATTCCACCAGTTAGATTTTCAGCTGATTCTCTGTCTGAGGATATTACCTTATGAAAGAGAAACCAGGCCATATCTTCCACTTGGGAATGGACAGGCTGAGGGGTGTAAGGGGAAGGAGAGTTTTGGACAAGGGAGTTACAATTGTTTTGAGATGGAAGATACCTTAGGCCAAGGCAGCTCCCTCAAGTTTTAAAAGTCAAACAATGCCCAGATAATCAAAACAAAGTAATTATCCGGGTAATTTAGACACTTATTTCTCTCTTGGCTTGGTGCCAGGGACCACGTCATTCTGATTGCATGAGTCCTCTCCAAAGGAATCCAGAAATGAAAAGGTCAGTTAGTTAGTATTAATAACAGCCCCCCCCCCCCATCGGGCTCTCTGCTCAGCAGGGAGCCTGCTTCTCCCTCTCTCTCTCTCTGCTCCTCCTCCCTGCTTGTGCCATCTCTTTCTCTCACTCTCAAATAAATAAAATCTTTTAAAAAATTAACAATGGGGCAGCCCGGGTGGCTTAGCGGTTTAGCGCCACTTTCCGCCCAGGTTGTGATCCTGGAGACCTGGGATTGAGTCCCACGTCAGGCTCCCTGCATGGAGCCTGCTTCTTCTCTCTCTCTCTCTCTCTCTCTCTCTCTGTGTCTTTCATGGATTAAAAAAAAAAATTAACAACAAATCTCCTCTCCTTCCCTGACAAGCTTACTGAGGCATCTTTTCACCTGTTTGACCTTGGCTGGGGACTCCAGAGGTGGATATGAAGTAGTCTCTAACCAAGAGAGTGAAGAGCCCCAGCTGCAGTAGAGTTCTGGCCTTTTATGTGTTGGTACCATTTGAACCTAAAAGCAGCGGTTGTGGGGCCTGTGGTAGCTAAATGTAGGTGGCAGGTGGTGTCATCCTTATCTTCACATGCTGCTCTCCCAAAGTGTGTGCCTGTACCTTGCCCCAGCGCCTTGGTCTCTATTTGTCACTTGGGTGGAACAGTCCTATGGGAAGGGGTGACTAGAGAGGTCTTGTGAAGACTGAGGAGAATGGAACGATGACCCCACTCTATAGGACCTGGCTTGGGGTGGGGGTGTGCTAATTGTCTTGGATTCCTAGACTTTGAGCCAAGAAGATCTCAAATTCTTTTCACACAATTGTGAGGCCAAGAAGGGACACGACTGGAGTGAAATAATAATGTCACTGTTTGTGTTGTCTTTCTTCCCAAGGCCTCATTGCATACACGGTGAGAACTCAATTATCCCACTATTGGAAAATCTCAGAAAAAGGCAAAAATACGCATGGAACTGGGACCTTCAATCACACAGTAGCGCACCTGTGTTTGGGGAAACCACGCTGTTACCGTGACAGCAGAACACGTGTGGTCCCCAACTCAAGAAAGAAAGAATACAGGAGCTAGCGTTTGCTCAAGCTTTTGGAAAGGAAGGGCTGTGCCGGGGGCGAGCGGGCCTGAGGTTCCCGAGAGGGCGGGGCCCCAGCGGCCGAGGGGGTGGGATCCTCGGAGGGCGGAGCTTTCGGTCTCCAAGGAGACGGCTGCTCCCAGCAACCTGGCGGGCGTTGATCGGAGACCCGGCGCGATGGACTCCGAGAGCCTCCTGCTGTCGCTGGAGCTGGCATCCGGCAGCGGCCAGGGCCTCAGCCCCGACCGCCGGGCCTCGCTGCTCACTTCCCTAACGCTGGTGAAGCGCGACTACCGCTACAGCCGGGTCCTTTTCTGGGGCCGCATCCTCGGCCTCGTCGCCGATTACTACATCGCGCAGGGCCTGAGTGAGGACCAGCTCGCACCACGCAAGACACTCTACAGGTGGAGGCGACGTCCTAGCAGGCCGCGGCGCCCCCCCCCCCCGCCCGGCTCCTAAAGGGGGTGTCACCTGGCGGCCGGGAAGGGGTGGGGCCTACGGGCTCGCGGCCGCGGGTGGTGAAGTCTGGGGAGACCCGACAGACCGGGGGGCGGGCCGGGGCCGAAACTTGCTGCGGAGGATTAGGGGGGCAGGTCCTGAGAAAGTGCGGAGCAGGGGCGGGGGGCAAGGAGGAGAGACATTTGGACGCGGGTGGGTTTATAATACAGGCAGGGCCACGAACGGAGGCGGAGCAAGGCGAGAGTTCCCGGAGAACGGGGACCTGTAGCCGCCAGGTGGACGCCTGACATTCCGAAGACCGCAGTTTCCAGAAGGGTCAGGAGCCTTGGAGGGTAATGAGGTGCTATTTGGAAGCGGGTCCAGAAGCGCCTTGGGTGGAGGAGTTGGCCCACGAAAGGAGGCGGCGCTCTGCTAAGTAGAGAACGAATGAGGAAGGGAGAGGAGGGATTTAGAATCAGGGAAAATTCTCCAGACGCTTACCTACCGCCCAGGGCCACCCCACCTCCTTCTTAAGTGCCCCCAGCGACGTCAGGAAGCTCACCAATTTACAAAGCAAGCCATTCAGGCCGCGGGGATTCGGAGACTTCATTCATCTGTCCACGCATCAGCCCAGCATTGATTGGTGGCCTTCTGTGTAGACTTGGGCTTACAGAGATGGCTAAGACTCACCCGTCTCCAAGTCATTCACATCCTAGGAAGGAACACTGACACATAACCCAGCAACTACAACCAAGCGTGTTAACCCCAGAGCAGAGGGGTATGCAAAGGGGGACCAAGGTGGGGCCTTCTAGAGAGCAATTAAATAAGATTGCTAAGGGAGTAACTCGTGGAGATCTGAAAGATGATCAGGGATTCCCTAGGAAAGTGTGGGGGAAAGGCACGCCAGCTGGAGGGAATGGTTCTGCAGAGGTGGCTGGAGTGTTTGGGAGAACAGCATGTAGGTAAACCTGACACCAGATGGAGAGGCCAGGGGACTGGGCTTTGTTCAGAGGCTATGGAGAGCCAGAGAGCCATTGAGGAGCCTCAAACAAGCAGAGTCTGCTCAGATCTGAGTGGGCAGCTGGGCCTGAAGTGGGTGAGCATTCAGGAGGCTGTTGCAGGGTTCGGGTGAAGGAGACTGCAAGGAAGAAGGAGCTGAGGAACGGAGGTCAGAGTTGGGTTGGAAAGATGTAAGCAGTGGCACTGGCCAGACTTGGGCCTGAATGGGAGAGGTGAAGAAAAGATCAAGGTTGACCCCTCCTTTCAGCTAAGGCAGTTGGGTAAAGGCTGGTGTCACCCCCTGGAATGGAATTCCAGAAGCAGGACTAGGAAAGCCCCATTGAACTTGGTAAGAGGTGCCTGGGGGGCAGCCTAGAGTCCGAACAAAAATTCTGGACTGAGGATGGAAATTTGGGCCTCATTTTATTCCATAAGTTTTTATTTCTTCCAGTGTCTACTATGTGCCAGGCGTTGATCCAGGCACCAGGAATTCAGTAGAAAATGAGACAAAGTCCTTGTCTTCATGGAGTCTAAATTGTAGTGTGTGTGTGTGTGTGTTGGGGGTGGGGTGGGGAAGACAATAAATAAACGCACATACATATCTAGAGAATACAGGATGCAGTACTGCTTTTTTTTTTTTTTTTTACGATTTTATTTATTCATGAGAGAGACAGAGAGAGGCAGAGACATAGGCAGAGGGAGAAGCAGGCTCCCCGCAGGGAGTCAGATGCAGGACTTGATCCCTGGACGCCGGGATCACACCCTGAGCTGAAGGCAGATGCTCAACCGCTGAGCCACCCAGGTGCCCCAGTACTATTTTATTTATTTATTTTAAAAATTTTATTTATCCATGAGAGAGAGAGAGAGAGGCAGAGACACAGGCAGGGGGAGAAGCAGGTTCCATGCAGGGAGCCCAACGTGGGACTTGATCCCAGGTCTCCAAGATCAAGCTCTGAGCTGAAGGCGGCACTAAACTGCTGAGCCACCTAGGCGCCCTGGTACTATTTTAAATAGGGGGATCAGAGATAGTCTCTCTGATAAGGTAACATTTATGAAGAGAACTGAAGCAACTGAGAGCGAGCTATGTGTTTATTTGAGGGATGAGAATTCCAGGCAAGTGCAAAGGCCCCAAGGCAGATGTGTACTCAGTGTTGGTGGAACCTCACAGAGGCTAGTGTGGCTGGAGAGGAGTATATGAGGGGGAACATTGTAGGACATGAGGTCAGAGACATAAGGGACCAGAGGGCTTTGTGGGGCATTGCAAGGACATAGCTTAATGGGAAGAAAGCTTCTACACAGAAACATGATCTGACAGCTGGGTGGGAACTAGACAAAAGGGAGCAGGTACAGACCTGGGCAGACCAGTTAGGAGGTTACCGTAATGGTATAGAAGTAAGAGTAGATAGGGGCTGAGACCAGCGAGGAGCAGTGGAAGTGGTGAGAGGTGGTTGGGTTCTGGAGACCAACTAGATAGTAGCTGGGGCTCTGAGAGGTGGGCCAGCCTGCAGGGAAACCAGAGGGGTGAGGATGGGTCTGGAATACTTCCGGCGGCAGAGGAGGGAGAGGGGAGATGGCAAAGGAAACAGAAGTGGAATGCACTTGTTGGCTTTGAGGTTCCGTGGATGTCCTCCTAAGCAGTTCTGTGGGGTGCCGGGGGCAGAAGCGACCACAGGGGAAAGGCTTCCACGGGGAAGGCCATTCTGAGATTATTGTTCGGAGCTGGAGGAGGAGTAAGGAACAGGAAAAGGCTATTTTCTGGCAGGGCAGGATTTGAGGGCTGTTGGTGTAGAAAGCCAAGAAGTTTTTTTGTTTTTTAAGATTTTACTTATTTATTCATGAGAGACACAGGCAGAGAGAGAAGCAGGCTGACGTGGGACTGGATCCCGGGTCTCCAGGATCACGCCCTGGGCTGAGGGTGGCACTAAACTGCTGAGCCACCTGGGCTGCCAAGAAGTTTTGAAGTTGAGAAAGGAGCCAGTGGAGTGAGAAGGGCAGAAAGATGAGCAGGGCCCCCTTGCCTCCGTCCAGGGCCTGTGGGTTAGAGAGGAGCCGGAGGACGCCCTCTCCTGGCAGGAGTGGGGAAGAAGGGACGGAGACCAGTGCTGGAGACCTCAGAGGTCGGGTCTTGGGGCCTGAAGCCGCTTTCCTGAGAAATGGGGGAAGGATGGCCATGCTCTTGGCTCAGGAGGCCGACTGAGCATGAATGTAGGGCCTACCAAAACAGAGGTGCCTGTAACTGAGGAATGTTCAGCTTCTAGAAACCCATCAGGAATTTCACAGTGGAGGTATCTAGGAAGAAGTTCTTGGAATTTTGGTACACATGAAGCTTTTGTGACCTTTTACAAAATAAATTTGTATTTGCCTCACACATGGGGGTGGGGTACAGCATAGGCACGCATGGCTTGGAGGGGAGAGGTGTGACTCCCAACAGTTTTTCTTGGGCCTCATCCCTCAAGAGAAGGGGCGGTGGCAGGAAGCCTGGAAACCAGGATCATGAGGATGTTGTTGGCAGCCTGAACTGTATGGAGTGGAGCCTCTTGCCCCCCGCCACGGAAGAGATGGCAGTGGAGACGTCTGTGGTGAAGGGCCGCTTCATGGGGGACCCCTCGCATGAGTACGAACACACTGAGCTGCAGAAGATGAAGGAGGGTGAAAAGGTCTTTGAAGAAGAAGTAGTGGTGAGTGAAGACAAGAGGAGGAGGACAAAGAGAGCCCAGCCCAATAGAAATTATGGTGGCAACAGCAGAACCCCACATAGCTCCTGGGTGGCAGGCTGGGCCACTCTGTCAGGAGCCTGGCTCTGGGCAGGGGGCTGGGAGGGTGGGTCTGCACTGTGTTCTAGGGTAATGGGATATGTACAGGAAGGCTCTTGTATCTTTTTTTTTTTTAAGATTTTAAAAATTTATTCATGAGAGACACACAGAGAGAGGCAGAGACACAGGCAGAGGGAGAAGCAGGCTCCCTGCAGGGAGCCTGATGTGGGACTCAATCCCAGGACCTGGGATCACACCCTAAGCCAAAGGCAGATGCTCAACCACTGAGCCACCCAGGTGTCCCTAATTTTGTTTTAAATATATACATAGAAAGAGAGAAGAGAAGGAAGTATGCCAATATGTTGTTAGTGATTATCTTTAGGAGGTGGGATTATGAATGATTTTATTTTTTTGCATATATTATAAACTATTTCTATATTACCTAAGTGTTCTACAGTGATCATGGTTGTTTTTATATTTTAAAAAAGCAAAATAAGCAACATTTACATATAATGATGGGATGGTATGTTTCTGGAAGAGTATATAAGAAACCATGAACAGTGGTTGTCTCCAGTGAGGGCAGTTGGAGGGTCAGGGATGGAGTGGGAGACACTGCCTTAAAATATTGCACCACCAGGGCAGCCCTGGTGGTGCAGCGGTTTAGTGCCGCCTGCAGCCCAGGGTGTGATCCTGGAGACCCCGGATCGAGTCCCATGTTGGGCTCCTTGCATGGAGCCTGCTTCTCCCTCTGCCTCTGTCTCCCCCCACCTCTCTCTTTCTCTCTCTGTGTGTGTGTGTGTGTCTCTCATGAATAAATAAATAAAATCTTAAAAAAAATTGCACCACCAGTATGTATTACCAATTTAAAAGAGATATTCAGAAGAATGAAGGAGGAAAAGAGGGGAGGCAGGAAGGGAGGAAATCTTGAGAGGAGGGAAGTCAAGGGCTTGCCCAGCATGATTCTCCATGGACCTAGCATCTACACTGTGGTGACCCAGGTCAGATGGTCCCTTGGTCCCTTGCACCAGAAATGAGTGGGCACAGCACTCTGGCAGGTTGGCTTGTCTCCTCAGGTCCAGATCAAGGAAGAAAACCGTTTGGTGTCTGTCATCGACCAGATTGACAAGGCTGTGGCTGTCATCCCTCGAGGAGCCCTTTTTAAGACCCCTTTTGGACCCATCCATGTCAATCGGACCTTTGAAGGTGAGTTCTCCAAGGCCTCTGTCAAGGGCTGGAGGGCGTCTTTTCCCAAGCACAGGGAACACATTTCTGGGAGTCCTGGAGAACCTGTCCACTTCCTCAGAGAAAGAACAGCTGTGGCCATACAGCTGTATGGGAGCTTGGGAGGATGTGCTCAATGGCCTGGCATTGGTGGTTGGCATGGCTGCCCAATCACTGGACCCTGACTCCTTTCTGCCTAAGGGTAGGAGAGCATTTGGCCATCTGGGTCCCTGGGCTTTGCGTGGGTCTGGGCGCCCTGCCTTCCTCACCTTCTTCATTGGTGTCTCCTTATTGCGGGGTCTGGACCAAGCCTGACTCCTTCTCCCTTTAGTTCCCTGTCAGTATCTGCCTGAGTCCTTTCCCCTCCACGTGGTCCCCATGCGTGGAGAAAGGGGGGTTGTGGGGTTTGGGGCTGACCATCCCTTCCTACCCACTGCCTCTTTTTAGGACTGTCCTTGTCTGAAGCCAAGAAGCTTAGTTCCTACTTCCACTTTAGGGAGCCTGTTGAGCTGAAGAACAAGACCTTACTTGAGAAGGCTGACCTGGACCCCTCCCTGGACTTCATGGACTCCTTGGAGCATGACATCCCCAAAGGTAATAGCCTATTACTTGGAGGACATTGGATCTGCCCCCAGGTCAGAGCAGTGGGCCATGCCGCCTGCCATTCTCCTCTGAGATTGGAACCAACGACCCGAGTGGGAACTGGTGGTTCATGGGGGGTCCTGGTGGGTGGGGGCTTCCCCCCAGAGCCTGGTACAGGGCTCAGCTTATAATAAACAGTCGGTACATGTCTGCAGACAAAAGGAAGCACCGTGTTCCATGTGCTTCCACAGACAGCAAGTCTCCCAGTGCCTCTTCTGATTTCCAAATCAATGTTGAAGGAGGCAAGTTTTAGTCCTCCCCTAAACATCTCCAAAAACCTCTCTGAAGTCCTAGCCACGCGTCCATCCCGACTGTTAGTTTTGGGGTGAGATCCAGTGCTTGGCACATAGCTGGTGTGCAGTTAAGTGTGTGCTGAGCGACGGAAGGGCAAACCACCTGCCAAGGAAATGAGTTCTGTACATTTGCTTCCTGCTATATGGAGCTTTTTAAATCTTAAAACATACAGCCTCAGAGGTCTTCCTGTTCTTGAGGGTCCAGCCGGCCCTGGCACACACCCAGCAGTTGGGGGTGGGGTCACAGAGCTCCTACATCCTCCCCATCCTGGCTGTCCAGTAGGGAAGAGCGTGTCCCGGGAGGACACTCTTACTTGGATGCTGTGTGCCAGGACAGGTGCCAAGCTCTGGGCAATCGGGGGCCAGGCCCAGGGCACCGATGCAGGGCTCCTGCCTCTTTCCCTCCCCATGTTTGGGGTTTCTGAGACCTTCTTTCACCTGCAGAGACCTGCTGTCAATGACGGCAGTGATAACAATAAGGGTAATGACAGGAATGGCAACTCCTGAGAGCAATGGCCCTGCTAGTGCTTAGGGCGCTGTGCTCAGCCCCCACCACACCTTCTCTCATTTTCATCTTCACAGCCACTCTACAGGGCGGCTACTGTTACCATCCCCATTTTACAGGTGAGGAAACAGGCTTGGAGCGTTAAACCCAAGGACACGGTGACCCTTAGACTCCAGGGCTCTGGAGTGAACTGTGGTGTCAAGTGAATTTGTGTTTCCTTTTCAGTAGACAGTGGCAATGGCGAGACAGTATTCGCCCCCACTGTGTGGGGTACCACTTCTGGGGAGCCCGGCATACTCCCAGCTGGGGCGGGGGGTGGGGGCAGGCAATGGCGGAGGCTCTGCCATCAGATGGCCTCAGCTGGGATCCCGAATCTGCCACTTACTAGCTGTGTGGCCCTGGGGCAGGCCCCCCATTACCTCATTCCTAAAAGGGAATAATGGTATTTTCTACCTCATTGGGTTGTTATGAGAACTGAATGAGTCAATGCACATACCAGATGCTTATAGTAGTGCCTAACACATAGGACTCAAACGAAAATTAGTAATTATTATTAGTGTTATTTTTAGTGGCAGAAAGGGCACAGAGGGGAGTTGGGGCAGGCCTAGGAGGACTGAGGAGGCCAAGGGGTAGGAGGCCTAGAGCAAGGTGGTGGGAGCTGTCGGCGGCTTGTGAGCAGGTCTGTGACAATACGGCGGTGGTGCACAGATGGATGGAATAGGGCCAAGTGGGGATCTGAAGGCCATTTCATGGCTTCTGCGATGCCCCAGGGCCGGCGATGGTCCCAAGTGGGTACCGGCAACCACCAAGGAATGGCCACTCTGGCCTCTGCCACATGGGGGTACCCTAGTCAAACCTCCCTGAGCATAGACGGGGGGTCCTTGAACTGTGGGGGAGATAAAGAAGGTTGGTAGGGGCTGGGGCACTTCTCTCCTGTGAGACACACTTTCCAGACTCCCATTATCTCCCCCAACTCTGTGCTCCCAGCCTGGCCGGAAGCCAGAAGGCTCTGCACGTCCTGGGTTGATACAGGAAGCCAGGCACACTGTGGCGGTGGGACTCAGCACCAAGGTCTGGGGGGTGGGCTGAGAAAAGTCCTCTTAATGCCTCTAATCTGGGGGTAGTAGCCCTGCCTGCCCCCTCAATCTGGGTGTGGCTGGAGAGCCCTGCTGCCGGCTGACTTCTCTCACCTGCAGCTGGATGCTCCAGGCCCAGGGATATGGGTGGTCCACAGTGCTGGCTGGTCAGGTGCCTGACACACAAGTGCCTCCTCCCCCTTGGAGCTTCCTCCTCTGAGCGGTGGGAGCAGAGAGGAGGGTGCTCTTGCCTTTGCAGCAAAGACCAAAGCCAACTAGATGGGGTGTGGGTCTACCTAAGGGAACCTCATCCACCCTGTCTGCCCTTTTCATTTTGGTTAGAGGGGACAAAGAAGGTAGCTGTGTCTCCCTGCGGCTGGGGTTGTAAGATAGGGAACTTTGGGGGGGTCTTCCTAAGGGATGTTGGGGTCACGCTGATGTGTCTAGTCAGCACTGAATTCACAGAATTCACTGGTAAGAACCTGGGCCTGGGAGGTAGGTGAGTTGCAGTGGCCTGAGGCCCTGGACATCTGCCCCTAAACGGTGGGTCTCAAGGCTGAAGGACCAACTGATGGTTCAGCGTGCCCTGGCATGTGGCTTTGTCCTCGGTGCTGGAGCCGTGGTGGCTGAGGGCTCCTGGCTGCACCCTGGGAAACCTCACAGTTTACGGGCCTCCAGCTCACTGCCTCCCAGAGCCACCATCAGAAAACCTCTGGACATCAGGCCCAGCACTTCCTCATGGTGACTTGCTTGGGGCCATGGTGGTGGGGGTGGTAAGGGGAAAAGCAGACACTCAGATTCAGCTCGCAGCCCCCCTTCCTCACCTGCCAGTGAAGGAGATGCTGCTGTGGGGGTGCCGTCTGCCTGGCTGCAAAGTGAGGCCAGAATCCCAGGGAAGAGTTCCCCGGGACGCCAGCACTGGTTGGGAGGACTGGAATTTGACAGTCGTTTTCTGCCCAGGTAGGATCATCGTTTCCTTTCTGGGGCTGTGGTGGACTCCACGCCGCCCGTTAGTGGGTACCGTTGAGGCTGGAGGGCTCCTGGGCCTGTGGAGGCAGGCCAGTCTTGGCTGTAGGGAGCATGGGAGGTATGGCGCCCGGTGCCGCCACTGCCCACCTGGGCTGTCCTGCCTTGCCCCGGCATCTGCGGAGGTTTGTGCGAGTGAGTAGCTCTGGGGGCAGAACTGTCCTCCTGGTGGACGGAGGGCGACCGCCAGTTCTCTGAGCCCGGGCTGCAGTCAGGTGAGAGAGATGGAGCAGTGGGTCGGGCCAGACTTCTGGGTAGCACTCTGCCATTCAGTGCTCCCCAACCGTTCATGCCATCAGGAAATGGCCACTGGGCAGGTGCTGCGTGCCAGGCAGCGGGGTGCCCTCGCCAGCAGGACACTGCTGTCCCAAACTCACAGAGGTTTGGGAAGATCAAATGAACCAGGATGGGAAGTGGAAATATAAAACGAGAGGTGCCTCATGAACAAGGTCACTGGTGCCCTGGGAAGCAGAGCGGGGTCCGGCGCGGAGGACAGAGCTCCTCTCCTTACTCCACTCGGGGGTTGGAGCCCACAGATCTCAGGAGACGCGGGCCAGGAGGGCGGCTGGGGCTCCGGCGCGCGTGAGCCAGGCACCAGTGCCCAGTGCCCAGTGCAGGCAGCAGAGGGCAGCAAGGGGCCTGCCTGCCGGGAAAGCCACCTTTAAAATGTAGTGGTGGTGGCGAGGAAGAGGGGGTGGGGGAGTCAGGAACAGGGAGGCAGGTGAGGAACACGGGGCGGATCAGCTTTCTCGGGGTGTGTGTGCAGGTGGCTCCTCCCCCCAGCCCCTCAAGCCTGGCTGACTGGTGCCCGGCCTCCAGGACTCGCCCATCAGGTAAGGCGTTCTGCTTCCCTGCCCACCGCGGCCAGGGGATTTGACCATAACTTGTGGCCCTGGTGTCAGAGGAGTGACTGCTCTGAGAAGCGACCCATGGCTACTTCTGCACGTGTGACAGGCGGTGTGGGGCTGGTCTGAGGAGAACGTTTAAAACCACCTGCCGTGGCTGGAGAGCCCGGATCCACAGTCTGGCCCATTCTCTCCCTGAACCGTAATCTCAGAGCTTTGCTGCCCTTCTCCCGGGAGGGCAGGAGAAGGCAATTACGATTTGCATGCATACCCGGCCCGAGGCTCCCACTAGCAAGGGGACACCCCTAGGCTACGCACACACAGGAGGACTTCCTGCCAACAGGCTCCATTCCTGATGTACCTGCTTGCCCTCTACCACAACCTCAAAAAACAGCTTGTCAGAGTGTCTGTCAGGGGGCAGGAGGGGCGTTTTGGGAGACTTGGGAGAGACCAGGGCCACGGGAGGGGGCTCCCCTGGAGCTCTGAGAGGAGGAGGTGGCAGTGGCTGAGCCCAGCCTTCCCAGCAGTTGCAATAAAAGTGGGTGAAGGTGACAGCAAGCGCCTGGCTCTCCAGGTAGATGCTACGTGACTCCTGGCACGTTGAGAGTCTGTGTGTTTCCTGGGCGACCAGCTGAGCCAGGGACAAGGAGAAGAGGACAGGAGTGTGACAGGAATGCAAGGGAGGGAGGGAGGGAGGCCGTGCTGTTGGCTGGCTGGCCCCTCATATGCCGCTTTCTCTCTGCCAGCACCCTTCAGCCTGCTTGGTGCTGCCCCCCTGCCCTGATGGGGGCACTGCATCTCTCTAGCATCCCTGCCGGCTTCTCCCTGGCTCTGGGAGGGAGCTGGGGTGCCCTACTGATGAGCCAGGGCCCCTTCCTCTACTGGGGCAGGAGGTAGTAGGTGGGCAGGGTTGTGCAAAGGGAGGTCAGGAGCCGGCCCTCGCCAGGGTGCGCCAAGCTGTTGGCGACCGTGAACTGATGAGAGCTGTCGAGGCTGGAGGCCTCCAGGACTTCATTCTTTCAGGGCATTTGATGGCATTTGGTCCAAGCAGGCTGCAAGCTGTCCTCCTGGCGGGGCACAGAGAAGGGAGGCAGAGCCTGGCCTTTCGGGTCACGAGAGCTGAGTGACTGGGCTCCAAGGGCAGGGACCGTCCTCAGATGATGTGCTCTGGGCACTGGAGGGGTGCCGGGGGGCGGGGGAAGGTTAGGAATGTACCTTCCTGGGGTCTGTGCTTCTGGCCGAAAGCGACTGCAGTGCAGTAGGGACACTCTGTTCTGTCACACCTCTCTCCCATGACCCCCAGGCAAGGTTGTCGGCAATGAGTGACCGGGAAAGCAGAAGGCTAGGGCCCCTGGGAGGTGGAGGGCCTCAGGTACCTGGGGAGGAAAGCTGTAGGAGCTAGGGAAACTACTACCCCCTTCTCTGGCCATAGGGACCCCTCTTCCCAGGCCATGTCCCAGCCAGAGCTCTGGCAACCCAGGGGCTCTCTTCTTTCCCGATGCTGCGCCGTGTAGGCCTGGGGGGCAGACGGGGGCTGGAGTGCAGGCCACACTGTGGCTTCCCCTTCACCTGAACAGGTGGGGATGCTTGGAAGGGTGCCACTGCACGGTGCAGAGGTGGGCTTGCGGCTGGTTGTTCTGAGCAGGCCAGCGCCAGCTGACCTACAGGCACCTGGAAAGCTCTGGCTTTGACCCGGGCAGGTGTCAGCAGCCTGAGCTGCCATCAGGTCTAGGGGCTTCTGGCAGTCAGGTCTCTCGGATGTGGGGTGGCCCCTGGTGGGTGGGGACTGAGCTGTGAGGCTGCTGGGCGTGGAGTGACCGGGGTGGGCCACGGCTGGAGGACGACTGTGGGAAGCTGGGACGGTGGAGCCAAGCAGCCGGGCTGAGCTGGCAGCCGATGAAGGCCTCAGCGCAGCTCCCAGTGCATCACTGGCTGGTCCAACACCAAAACCTTCAAAGCATTTGCCTTTCTGGCAGGGCCTGGAGCAGAGCTGCGGCTGGGCCGGGGAGAGGCCTCAGTGCGCAGGGGAATAGAAGCTCTAGATCTGCATCCAGAGGCGATTTTCCCAGGCTCCTTCCTCCCACACAGGGGCTCCCTCCCTTGGTTCTGGAGCTGGATCAGGCCCTTCCCGCCAAGTCCTCATGGCCGCACAACTCAGCTCCGGGCTGGGCTGCTCCTGTCTGGGGAGCAAAAATCCGGGGCAGAACCCAGCATACACAAGGGCTCATTAGCTGCAGCCCAGGTCCCCTCCCACCAAGCATGGCTCCTAGTCCACGGCTGCCAGGACGAGCTATTGAGCTGGGAGGCCCCAAAAGGCCCAACTTCAATGCACCTCTGCTCAGGTCTCATCCATCTCGGAGCAGAGGTTCCTGGGACTTGGGAAGAGAGCAAAGTGGCAAGACAGGCAAACTGCATCATGACTGCAGGCCACTGGTGACTGACTACTCCTCATAGAGGGTGCAGAAGCCTGGAGAAAGCCTCCCCTAGCTGGGCCCCATCTCCCCCGCCTGTGGACTCTGCTTCCTCCCCCACTCAACCTTTAACTAGACTTGCTGACAGGAACAAAATGGACTGGGGTGTGCTTCACCTCTTTTCATTTCCTTTGCCCTCCCCCTGGAAGTGGTTTTAATGAGCAGTGAAATGGCTAAAAGGCAATCAGGAGGAGTAAGGCGCCGGATAATTAAATTGTCTTCCCTTCCCCACGGGAACCGTAGCACCCGAGCCAGGCTGCCCAAGGGGCTGGGGGGCCTCTGCGCACAGGGCAGAGCTCAGGCTCCATGGCATCCAGACCTCCCCTCCGCCCACCTTCCCCAGGGTCCTGGAGCATCCAGATGGAGAGGGGCAACGCCCTGGTGGTGCTGCGCAGCCTGCTCTGGCCGGGCCTCACCTTCTTCCATGCTCCCCGCACCAAGAACTATGGCTACATCTACATGGGCACTGGTGAGAAGAACATAGACCTCCCCTTCATGCTGTAGGGGTGTGTGTGTGGGGGGGGGGGGAGCAGTGGCGGAGGCCATGTACAGTCTCAGCATTACTTTCATAAACAGCTGTGAATTTGCTCTGTTTGTTCTGTCCTGTGGCTTCTCCACACCTCTGCCTCCATCTGGTGTCCAGGCTCTGAGGACAGGCCACTGTGCCAAGACCCAGCTCTAGAGCAACTGGTGGAGGGCTGGGATGTGCCACTGAGATGGTGGTGGGTGGAAATGGTTGGGGGAGGAGGGAACAGCCAGGAGTCCTTTGAGGAGGGCAGCCCAACTCACCTCCTCACAGCCCCCAAGCTGAAGAGCTTAAGGCTATCAACAACAGGAACCCATTTGGCCCAGAAACTTCTGGTGGCAGTCATATGGCCTATTACAAAAGATTAGGGACTCAATGCTCAAGAACTGGCTAGAAATGGGCTGAAGCCCCCTGTACTTCACAGGCAGTGAACACACACCAACAGCAGAGTCCATGAGCTTGGTTTATGAAATTCCTTTGCAGACAACTCCTATCCCTCAGCACTGAGCATGGCCCAAGGCAGTCACAAGGCCACTGAGGGTCAGCCCACTGTCTGCTGTGCCTTCCCGAGGAGCTGGGACACCCTGGTGGGATGGGGAGCCCTGCCCCAGTCAGTGATACAGTATCAGAGGCCTTCTTGAGTAGGAGATGTTGTCTTTCAGGAGGGGCGACCCCACAGCCATGCGTACTTTGTTCCAGCGGTGGCCTTTATTATAGATGGGCTTGACTGAACGGGGAGACCAGCGGGTCAGGTACCTGTGGAGGGAGGGGAGGGAGGTGGCTATGAGGACTGGGGCCCATGCTGGAGCTGGGATGGGGGTGAGGGGGGTTTCCACATCTCCTTGAGCCAAAGCCTTTCAGCAGTTTCCCTCCTTGAGGAGCAGGGGCTTTTCCTGGGAGTAACGGCTGAGTGTGCCGTAAACAGATGGGCCGGGCCCTCATTGCCGCAAGCGTGTGTGGCCAGGGTCAGGCAGCCCAGGGCCACGCGCTCCCTTGATCTTTATGAGTTGTCAGTGTTTGTGTGTATACTTGCTGGGGGAGGAGGTGGAGAAAGAGGCTGCCCAGAAAGCAGATTATTCCTCTCTGGCCTCAGTCATGGGGAGAAGAGAGCTGATATAAGGCCTGGAGAGATCCTTCCCTCCTTCCCCACTTGGCTCACTCTGCCAAGGAGCTCCCCGGGGTGGCCCTAACTGGGGCAGGACCCCTGCCCCTCACCCAACCCATAAGGGGAGCCAAGGGTGAGGGCCCGTGGTACAGACCCCGCTTGGGAAGGTTCCTTGTAAGTAGGAGGGGGGTGGGGAAAGATGGCTGCCGCCCACAGTCCTTTGGCCTCCTTTGGGGATGGCCGGGGCCCTGACAGTTCCCGGAAAAGTGGCTCATGCCGGCTGGGACTGGGGTTTACTCCGTCCAGAATGAAACTCGGATCCTGTCCAGAGAGGCCCACCCTTCATCCTGAAAGCTCAGCCATGGCAAAGCCAGGCTCCTCCCCTGCCTCTATTCTAGGCTGGGGCTCAACCCAGCTGCCGCTAGAGACCCTCACATGAGAAACTTTTTCACTTAAAAAATTCATCACCTTGGTTGAGAATTTTTAGATAAAACTTTGAGAAAAACAAAACAAAAGACTGATTTATACATTTCAACTGAGCTCCCCTCCCCTGGACTTTGATTCTCTGCTCCTAGCTCCGTGCAAAGGCAACAGCTCTGAGAGGAGGTAAAAAAAAGCTGTGGGAAGCACTGGCCCACACACCACATATATTGTCAGGGTCAAGGCCCCCCACAGTGCCTCTGTGCAGTGGGTGGGACCCACGGTGGGCGGTGCTGGGGCAACAGAAGAGTACAGCTGAAGGAAGGGGAACACCTGCAGGTCCCGGAGTTGACCATCTCCCTGATTTCAGAGGGGGTGGGTGAAGAGATGGAGTGTGGGAGCAGGCTCCCTAAAAGGAATGCTCACTCGGACCAAGGACCTCAGAAGATCCTGAAGCTGACCAGGTTTTCCAGAACTGCTGCCCTCAAGCCATTCCCTCCTGCCCTGGAGAGACCAGAGGGAAGGGAAGCAAGCTTCAGCTAGCCCTGGACCTGATGCTTTGCCACATGGAACAGAGAGCTGGCAGGCAGTGGGGGAGGTGCCTGGGTGACCTCCAGTTAGCTCTCTGGGGAACACACTTCACCTCTAGGAAGAACCAAGGCTCCTTTCTACCTCTCCTGAAGGCTCAGGGAAAGGAGGATGTGTGGCTCCCCAGCAGTGCCTGGGCCAGTGCATGGCAGCTCAAGGACCTCTGGATGGAATCATAAAGTCCCTTGTTGCAAGGGAATCAAACTCCTTCATAGCCAGGACTCCCCCTCCCCCCTAGAGCGGCCTTTTGCAACCCAAGAACCCCCACACATCATCAATCCTGTGTCACGTTAAAGGACACCGGATATATGGGAGGGAGCCTGGCCTTGCTTCAAAGGCCCGAGGGCAGGATAGATTGTGTCCTTAGGCCTGCTGCTGTCTCTTTACAAGTCAGACAGGAGGGTGGGCTCAACTTCCAAATGGTCCAGAGCAAAAGCGGGAAAGACAAGAAGAGGTTAATATACCCTGCTCCCTCGGGGCTGCTGGCAGATGGCCCAGCTAGCAATGTGGGAGGTACAGGTGGAGATGGGCACGAGGCCAGGGTGCTGGCGAGGTGTCAGTGAAGACCCAGCTCTGGCCCTGTACCCCCAGTCCAGCAATCCGGAGCTGGTTTTGCCTGGCCTCCCACCCTCCGAGCCTGCATTTTGTCTGGGACAGGCTTGGAGACTTGCTGTGGATGCGGTGTCCTGCTTTGCTTCAACCATCTCTGGTCCCCTACAGAGAGCAGTTACAGTAGCAGACTGAAGAGGGGAGGGGCTGCTGATGGGGGCAAAGAAGAAAGACCAAAATCAACTTTATAGATCTGGATCTAATCTCAACCAGGGGATTACAGATCTTGGAAGCTGTGAGTGTTGTAATGTAGGAGATGGGGGTGGGAAGGGAGCTCAGGACAGGATGGCTGTTTGAGAGACAGGAATCTGCTCCTACACCAGAGGGGGCCGCTCTGCTTCAGCTGAAAGGCAGGCTGATTGATTCCAGGGTCTAGGGGCAGTCCTTTCCTCTACAAAAGCTCGGGACCTCCCAGGCCGCCACGTGCAGCTATGCAGGTTAACTGTGCGACTCTAGGGAGTGCCAGGGAGGTTGAAGCTGTGCAGTGTACGAAGTGCACAGCTATATACGGTGGCCCTACCCCAGAGAGCCCTCCCATTTCTAAGGTCTCGCTTTGCCCTTTAATAACCCCAGTGCTGGGATACTGAAAAGTTTGTTAAAGTGCTCCGACATTCCCATAGCAACCCAGTATGATGTCATAAACAGGGGATTAGCACATTCTAATGCCCAAGCAGCAGATCTTCTTACCCTCGTTGCCCCTATGCTAAGTGCCGGGCTGGGAAGGGAAGAGGAGAGATGCTGAGGCCAGCAGGGGAGGCTCACAGAAGCATGCACAGGATCAACTGGAGCAGTGGTGGGGCTAATGGGGCTCGGTGCTCAGGCTGGGAGGGATGGAACACAAAGCCAAGGGAGCACTCTAGCTTTCCTGAGCTGTGGGCTGAGCTCCGGTAAATGGCTTCCCCGGCAGAATATGTGAGAGTGGAGGGGCTGCAGAATGCTCCAGGTGTTGACACCCAGGTTCACTTACCGATTGAGTTGGGGTTTGCTCTTTGGAACAAATCCTTCAGGAAGCTGAGGCCTGTGATTTGGGAAGAGTCCTGAGGGGAGACAAGAGCACATATGGGATGGTCTTGCAGCTCCCCCTGCAGCTCCTGGGGTGGGAGGCTGGCACTGGGGGGCGAGTCTAGTGGAGACTCCAGATGTCCGCACCTCTTCCTGGAGCTGGACAGGGGACGGCTGGCAAGGGGTGGCATGGGGGCATCGCACTGATAGCTCTCTGGCCTCTTTGCCCTGAGAGGACCCGCTACCTGCTCGGTGCGCCATCTTCACACACTCCTCAATCTTGCGGTGCTCTTCCTGGCATAGGCCTGTGATCCTTCGAGGCAGCATGCCTCCACGAGGCCGGATGAACTGACGGAGCAGCAGAACATCCTAGTGGAAATGGAAAACTGCAGACAGTCAGCTGGTGGGCATTTGATACAGGGCACCAGGGCCTCGTGGTCTACAGAGGAGGCTATCCTACCCCAGCACCCAAGGGGTAGAGGTCTCCCTCAGAAGCCAACTGGAGACCACACCCTCCACATAGAGCTTTGCACATTGCTCTACCTTTATGCTAACAAAACTTAAATCCCAAGTTGGTAAGATTTCCAACCCCATTACCAACCCCAAGGGCTTCCAGCATCTCCAGGAGAATTTGAGAGATCAGAGAACAGAAACTCTTCAAGAAGCATTAATCTTTCGAGCACCAGCAGCATCTTTCGAGGTAATGATCTGTTGTTCTCCTTGGGCGAGGTGAGGGCATGTCATAGATTTCCACACAAGGGGGAAAACCAGTACTGTTTTTACCCCAAAAGCCTACATATGCTATGGGCCAATACACACAGACAAGCCCCTCCACCTTCTGCTGTTCCCCTACAAACGCCAAGCAGCATATGAGCTGAGGAGTTGAGGATTGGGGCTGTGAAGTTAAGAGCCACATCTTCTAAGCCCCCTATGACCAGATGTGAATGGATCCTCGGGCTTCCTTTAGACCATCAGACTGCTCTGGACGAGTCAAGGGCACAAGGATAAACAGCCAAAATCAAGACAAGAGACCATTTCCCCTCCAACTTTCCTAGGGTGGCTGAGGGGGTTAAATAAGCCACTGCTTCCCCCAGGAGATGGGGGGGGGCCCGCCCACCTGAAGGCCTTGCATGCCAGTCTTCATGGTTCTATTCCACAAACGGATTTGCTGCCCTGGCAGGCACCTCACTGTATAACCGCAGATCTGTTTTATTTTATTTTATTATTATTATTATTTTTTCGCAGATCTGTTTTAATCACTGGACAGCTCCTGAAGGACCCAGGCCCCTAATTCCCACCCCTGTAATCTTTAGAATCTGGTGAAAAGAACTTGGATTGGATTATCCAGGACTAATAAACCGGGCCCACAGCCCCAGCCCCCCACTGTAGGCTGCCAAGCAAGCATACAGCTTTGTGTAGCCCAAGCTAACGGTGTCCTGAGTGGAAAGGAGTAAAAGGAAAACAACTTTAGCCTTTACCTCGGAGGGGATTGGATTTCGTCTGCTGGATAAACAAAGCCAAGTCCATTTCCTGGAAACGGCTGGTAGAAAGAGTGCCCCATGGTGGTTAGGCAGGTGTGGGCTGTACTTCCTCATCTTTAGCTGGGATTCTAAGTACAGCCATGAACCCGCTAACTTCTATGTCACAAGAAACTGTGAAAACTGCCTGGTGGCCTGCAGGCTTC
This sequence comes from Canis lupus baileyi, assembly GCF_048164855.1. NCBI lineage: Eukaryota > Metazoa > Chordata > Mammalia > Carnivora > Canidae > Canis > Canis lupus. Next base: position 60,457,411 of record NC_132844.1, on the reverse strand, counting down.
CCATTACTCCAGGCCACCATGAGCAGAAGGGCCCAGAGCAGAGTGAAAGGAGCACCTCCCTCCCTGCCTGTGGCCTGGAGCCAAGGCTCCCAGCCCAGGAGATTAGTTGGGTCATTCTGTTCAGATCCCATGGGCATGTGGCCCCTCCTGCTCTCACCACCTGACCGGGATCTCTGCCCTTAGTCATCCCATTCCGCAGAGCGGTACAGGAACAACTTGCAGGTCAAATTGGCCCAGAACCTGAATCACCTGAAACCTAAAAATAGGGTGCTTAATGTCACCAATAGAACTCTGAAGGACAAGTATGGATTTCTCTAGGGCTGTGTCCTCCCCCAATCCCTATTTCTAGAGAGGATGGAGAGTCAGGAGAGCAGGCTCTGCCTGGGTTTTGTATCCTTGGGGTTTATGTCCTGGCACTAATAGTAACTGGTGAGCTGAGGCGAGTTCATCAACTTTTGCATGCCTCCAAGTTCCTCATCTGGAAAACAAGGATGAAAAAGGTACCTACACTTCATAGGGATATGGCGAAAACCAAGTGAATGAAAACCTGTAAATGCTCACAACAGTGCTTGACGCGGAGCCTGTACTCAATGGGGGTTATCCACTCTTATTCACCATTGTCATCTTTCTGTGGAGGAAACAGATCTAGAGGAGCTGGAGCAAACAGGAGTCTTTGTAGCTCCAATATGGAAGTATGGAAGGGGACAGTAATGTGTCCCCAGATAGACAGTGAGGACTCTTCAAATATACCCTCCTTATTAAAAAAGGAAAGCCAAAGCCAGATCTTGATTCCATCCCCTTGGGAACAGACCCTATAAGATGGGGTTACAGGGCCCTGGTGGTCTGAACTGCAAGTGACCAGACCATTATCTAAATTAGTGATTCTCAACCCTGGCTATGCTTTAGAATCCCCTGGGGACTTTAAAAACTAATGATGGGGTGCCTGAGTGGCTCAGTGGTCAGGTGTCTGCCTTTGGCTCAAGTTGTGATCCTGGGGTCCTGGGATCGAGTCCTGCATCAGGTTCCCTGCAGAAAGCCTGCTTCTCCCTCTACCTATGTTTCTGCTTCTCTCATGAATAAATAAAATCTTTAAAACAAACAAATAAAAAAACTAATGATGGCCTGGCTCCCCCCCACACCATATGCAGTCAATGTCTGCAGGTGAGGTCCAAGTATTATTTTAAAGCTCCTTCGGTAGCCAGAGTTGAGAGTCACTGGACAAAACACTTCTAGCTTTGGTGGGTCCATGAGATGTAGCAGTGGCTGGGGTGTGGGGATGCTGCTTAAGTGTACCAGAGACCACAGCTTCCACGACACGCAGAGCCAATGCCTGTGCACAGCTCACCTCATAGCTATACTTGTGCTTCAGGTTCCACCGGCAGATGGGGCACTGGCCAGATGGGTTAGGGGAATTTGGACTTTCCTTGGGAGTTCCTGTTAAACGTCCTTCGATCTAGGAGGAAGAAAAAGACAGCCAGTGAGGGAGAGGGCAGGTGGAGCTTCAAATCCTTGAGCAACCCCCCAAATGGTGAGATGCCAGGGAAAGTTCATTTCTGGGGGCCTTGTGGGAGTAGCTAATAGGTCTCCCCACCTGAACTGTGGCAGTGGTTCTGCAGCTACTGTATACCGGACCTCGCGGTGGCCAGAGACTTGATGTGGTAGCATGCAAGAGCAGGGCAATTAGAGTTCATGTTGGTGGCAAGAAGGGAAGGGTTTGCTGTATTAGCTGACTGCTACCTTCCCTTCCTCAAACAAAACAGCAGAACATTATGCTTCCTGCTCTGGGAAAAAGTAATAAATGCACATGGTAAAAAGTTTCAAACGGTGCAGGGATACACAGTTAAAAGGAAGTCTCCCTCCCACTGCACATATCCTTCTCAGAGGAAACTGCCCTTTCCAGCTTCATTTGACAGAGGTTGAGTCTATGCCAAGGGTTTTCAAACAGGCAGGGTTTCGGCCCCCAGGGAACACTGGACAATGTTGGAGACATTTTTGACTGATATAGTGGGGGGATGCAGTGCTCTGGGCATGTAGCAGGAAAGCTCCTAACCATGCTGCAAGGTCCAGGACAGCCCCCACAGCAAAGCCCTAGCCAGCCCCAAATGCCAACAGCGCCAAGGCTGAGAAAGCCGGCTCTATGCTATGCCTTTACAAGCAGGTATTATGTGCACTCCTGCTTCTTTTCTCTCGCTCTTTAAAACACACATGGGAAGATACATTCCCCTGCCCTCCTCCTTGCTTTTATCATTTTGGATGCCACCTTTCAAATACTGTGGAGGCCACGTGTGCAATGACCTCCACCACTGCTGCTGTATCCTGTGACACAGCCTTGGAATTACGAAGTGCAATAAGCCAAAGATCTAGGAGGCGGCTCTGGTTACAAGAGGGGGAGTTTGGAAAGCCTTGCTGATTGAGGGCATGGATTATGAGAGTGGGGTTGGGACAGGTCTGGGAGGCTTTGGGAAGGGAAGCAATACTGTTTCCTGGGGGAGAAAGCAGCAAAAGGGAAAGGGAGTTGGATGTGAGGCATGGCTGTGCAGGACACTGCTACTTAACTTTCTGCCAAAGCCACCACAGCCATGCCAGATAAGGAGAAATGCACCAGGGAAAATGTGGAGATACACAGTGGATCTTGGGAGGGGGTTATGGTGGGCCTGGTGGGGAGTGTGGGGGCAGGGCTAACATTTATCGACTCCCCACTCTATGCCAGGCTCTGTGATGATAATGGTTCACATGTATCAACTCATTTAATTCCCAAGACCTCGTGAAGGAGGCATCATTTTATGGATGAAGAAAGTGAAACCCCAGAAAGTGAGCAATGGCTAGTTAGCCACGGTAGTGCGTCTCCATGGAGGAACGGATGGGCTTCCCTCCCCCAATGGGTCTCAAAGGACCATAATGTCTCCAAGTTCGTTTTTTTTTTTTCCAAGTTCGTTTTGTAAATAGGAAATTGACACCCCACCTGAAAAACACTCCATACTCAAAAGCCAAATATATTTTTCTCCACAAGCATGGAGTTTCTAGGGTGAATGCTTATTTTGGCTTTGAATAAAGGAACCAAAAGAGGTGCCTAAAGGGGATGGGGCCCCTCTAAAACCAACTGTTTTGAGGCTAAACAGTGAAAAGGCTAAGGAGTATTTTGGGGAAGACCCAAAGAGGAACCCTAAGGGCTTGTCCTGGGGATAAGATCGCTTTGGGGAGGACCAAGCTTGGCTGGCTGCCAGAAGGATTAAATCCCTGGTTGACATGGAAGTTACAGAGGCTTCTGGGAACTCAGTGGAGTGGCTGAGATTTCTTGGAAGCATGGAAGGCCATGTGAAAACAACATTGTCTTTTAGGGATTATAGGATAATCTAGGCCCCATGACTCCCTGAGGAAGGGAGGGGAGATGAGCCCTGACAAGGGAAAGGGGTGGGGGGAGTAGATGGATGAAGAATCATTCTTTCTTTTTAACCAACAGACAAGCCAGGGCGCCAGCTAGTGAGCCCAGGGCCCAGAGAGTATCACCTTTTAATGGCATCACTTAAGCAATAGCTTGGTCATTTTAGGCAGGAAAGAAAGGAGCTGAGATCCAGGCTCTTGGCCACGGGTCAACTTACTTGGGCTCTCTAGTCTCACCACTGCCTTGGTTTCCCTTTTGGAAAACTGATTTATCTCCACCAAAGGACGTATCAGTAAAGACCTCTAAGACTTTGTCACACAAAAGGCCACTTTAAACCAAAAATGGATGCCTCAGTCCAGGCACAGTGACTGTTTCTGATTCAACTACATGACAGCACACAGCTTGAAAAACATCGGACTATGGGATTTATGACAGAGGGAGCTGATCCTGACTCCAGGAGACCAGTTTCCGCCTCCCTCCGTCCCAGGCAGCTCCAAGCGTTAGAGAGGTGGTAAGTGGCCAATTCGATGATACTTACTATAGTCGTCTTCCCTTCTTGGATCTCCACCACTACAGAGATAAAGGGGAAAAATCAGGTCAGCCATTTAATAAGGAACAGAGAGTTTCAAATAACAGCTCAAATTCTACACATGCAGAAAATCGGAGCCTTTGGTCTGCACTCTCCCACGGTCCCCATCTGGAAAAGAAAGCATGAAGGGTTCACCTCCAAGTGCCAAGGCTCTATGCCCTTGAGGCCGGGCAAACCTAGATGCCCAAGTAATACCATCTCTCTGGGATTAAGGATCTCCCTGCTGTTTTTGTCTTTCTAAGCTGAGATTCATCTTGGTTCTAAACCAAGGAAATTGGCAAGACCCTGCTCTACCGTGGCAATAATGACCTTAGAGTTGGGGTGGGTGGGGGTGGAAGCATTTGAAAGACCTTCAAAGCACCTATTGCGTGTGTCCTTTCACAACGAGAATCAGACAAACATGGCTTCTGACCCTGAAGAATGTGCAGTCTCAGATACAGGACCAAACTAACACTGTTCCAGTGGCCCCTCTGCAGATAAGCAGTAAGACAACCTCACTCCCAGAACTTGGCCCGGGAAGCCATGCTAAAGCTCAAGGAGGCAGCTGTTTGAGTTAAATCTTCTGCCCTTCTCTACATGGCTCCTACAGGATTGCACTGTGCTATGTACATGGGACCGGGTGGTGGCAGAGGTGGGGCGAGGGGCTTGCAGATGCTGGCCCGGGATGAGTTTTCAGGAGAGCACTGCCACTGTAAATGGAGGGGGGGCTCCCTCAATTCTCCACCTGTTTAAGTCTGAGGCAGTCAGAGGAGAACTTGAGGGCAGGACAGGAAGTAACACACATCCGTCAAGCCATACATATTTCCTAGCTTACTTTTTAAAAAAAATATATTTTATTTATTTATTCATGATAGACATAGAGAGAGAGAGAGAGAGGCAGAGGCACAGGCAGAGGGAGAAGCAGGCTCCACACCGGGAGCCCGATGCGGGATTCGATCTCGGGACTCCAGGATCACGCCCCGGGCCAAAGGCAGGCGCTAAACCGCCGAGCCACCCAGGTATCCCCTTTCCTAGCTTACTTAACCAGGATGAAGAATGACAATTTCCATAACATTCAAAGGAAGAACCAAGCCAATGGCACATGTCTGGCAGATAGAGTCAAACAAAGGTCTTGGAGATTCCCCCTTGTTCTCCAGTTTGTTTGTTTTTTAATATTTTATTTATTCATGAGAGACACACACAAGGAGAAAGAGAGGTGCAGAGACACAGGCAGAGAGAGAGAAGCAGGCTCCATGCAGGAAGCCCAATGTGGGACTCGATCCCGGGTCTCCTGGACCACGCCATGGGCCAAAGGTGGTGCTAAACCGCTGAGCCACCAGGGCTGCCCCTCCAGTTTCTTTAGAAAGAAAGAAGCCACAGCCATTAGCATAGGAACTGGCACTTAGTAGATGCTCAATAAACATAGCTAGTATCACCAGAGCAAAACACTTGTCATGGTCCTCTTCGGACTGTTAACAGAAACTAGGGCCCCATAGCTAGACTGTAAACTGTCTAAATACTAAAACCGTATGTAAACAGCAGCTGGCTCCCACGATTAGTTTTACTCAGCTTTGGCTGAGGCAAGTCGTGCAGCTCAGGAAGAGCCTAAGGTTCTTGGGGCACCTGGATGACTCTTGGTTTCGGTTCCGGTCACGATCTCTCCCTACATCGGGGCTCCACACTGGGTGGGGAGTCTGCCGGAGATTCTTTCTCTCTCTCTCTACCACCCCTCCCCTCCACGCACTCTCCCTTTCTCTAAAAATAAAAAAATAAATCTTTAAAAAAAAAAAAAAAGAACTTGAGGTTCTTAATGTTAAGAATCTAGTAAAAGTTATGGACCTTTTCCTGGAAACATGCTCATAAGCACACATACAACCAGACGTGTGTACCTGAATGGTAATGCTAGTTTTCTCTCCGTGGTAGTGATATGTGATTTTACTTTGTTCTTTATGCTTGTCTGTATTTTCTTAAGTCCTTAAAAATAAACATGTACTGCTTTTGCAATAAAAAATAAACAGTAGAAAGAGAGAAGGAGAATGTCTAAGAAAAAAGTGAGGCAATTCTAACCCAACTGGAGGCCCTAGGCAGGCAGCATCTGTGATCACTGAGCTCTGTGACCAACACCTAATTGGACACAGACTGCCTGGAATTGTCCCCCATTTGTTTTCTGGGCAAGGCCATTCATAAAGACTCATTACTCCAAAACAACCAACCTGAGAGCCTCTCAGTGTTCCAACTCCAGATACACAAAGGAGTACCAGGGCCAGAAAGGCCCTGAGGCTTTCTCCAGAACACTGTAGTTACGAATCAATTCAAAGACAAACTAGTTTTCTCCCTATAAAAGAAAATGCGTCACCTCACACACGGATCTACTTGTTCAGAACAGAGACCAGCCTAAACGGGATGTGGGTTAGACTCAGCCTGGCTGAGTCTGGAGGCCAGCATAGCTACAGGGGGGACAGTCACTGTCATGTGTCAACCTACAGACACGGGAGAGCAGAAGCAGGGCACAGCCCCAGCTCAGCAAGGCTTCCAGGTACCCCAGAAACTTTGCAAAAAACCAACTTGGGAGAGGGATTGAAGGCAACCAGATCTAAGTAGCAACAGGTGAGTAGAGATTTTTAAGAATCCTGGGAGGAAACAAAAGGAGAGAGACATTGCTGGTACCACTTGAGCCAGCAAGACAACGATGTCCTGAAACACAAAGCAGATAAACATGTGGTTCCCCTCTCCGTGGAGGCACTTGGGTCCTAACCATGAGGTAAACAAAGCTAACAAAACACACATCACTCCAGGCAAAGAACCAAACCCTGAAGTCATCCCATTGGCCCCTGGAAAAGAGATCAAAGCCTGTGGCCAGCTCGGCTGTTCCCTAGCTCCCCACACAGCAACTCTGAGCCAGTAAATCATCATACTATATGCCAGTGGGTAAAACAATAGGCAGATGGTTATCTACTACAGACAATTTGTCAAACTAGAAGGAATGACCTGAGAACTTGTGTTAAGATTGAGAGTGATCAGGGCGTTGTCTCAGCGCAGGGGCAGGAGTCCTGGCTGGAGCCTCAAGAAGCCCCCAGAAGATTTTAAGCCTCTGAAAACAGGAGATAGGAATCAAAATAGTATTGCTTTTCAGTGTGCATACAAAAACATGGCAAAACCAAACAAAATCTGAGATCCATTTTTGTCCCTGGCCTCCTCTCCATTCAAGATGGGGATGGCCATGAAAAGCTGGACTAAGAGATTTAGGCATCAACAGACTTGTTTAGAAAAAGATGGAATCAGGAGCACCTGGGTGGCTCAACTGGTTAAGCATCTGCCTTCAGCTCAGGTTGTGATCCCTGGGTCCTGGGATGGAGCCCTGCATCTGGCTCCCTACTTGGCGGGGAGTCTGCTTCTCCCTCTCCCTCTGCTCTCTCTCTCTCTCTCAAATAAATGAAGGAAGAAGAAGAAGAAAGAAGAAAGAAGAAAGAAGAAAGAAGAAAGAAGAAAGAAGAAAGAAGAAGGAATCACCCTTGTGTTCTGAGACATGGCAATATGAAGTAAACTAAGAAAGACATGAAGCAGTTTTCTAAACTGGAGTTAGGGGCTAAATCTTCTAAGAAAGGCACTTCTCATACACATCAAATAATCCATCCTACATAAGACAACACATTTACTGAGCACCCATGGAGGGTATAGCCTGGCTCCATCTATTGTAGAGAGGTACAACAGAATAGTCTTCCTAGAAGAGAAAAGGGAAAGAAACCAAGTATGGGAGCCTCACTATGATAAAAGGCCAGGCCTCGTAAAGAGGTCCTTTGAGTACTTCAATAAATACTTAGGATGGAGTCCAAGATAACTGAATCATAACGGTCTAGAGCAAACAGTGCTGGGGTGAGACTGTAGTGAACGCAGAAAGACCTCGATGGCCACATAAACACAGACACAGTGAACTGCAGCAGAATCAAGACCCAACTGTTTAGTAAAAGAGGAAGGGAGGGCACATGAATGATGTCGAGGGCGCTGCCGTAGAAAGTACCCGGAGGCTAAGTCCTTCTTGAGCTGGAAACCAAGTCCCAAGCAGAGTAGGACAGAATGGAGTCACTGATAGCTAAAAGGTGGCACTCACAAGTCTGAGGGTAGGATCAGGGAGCAGTGTGTGTTTGGGATGTGTGACTGCGCTTCTGGCCATTGAAGACTTTTCTCAAACTCCTTTTCCACTCCCTTCTGTTTGTTTTTAATTCTTTTTTTTTTTTTTCATGTTTTTAATTCTATTACTAAAGTTTTCTCATTCTCTAATCACCTCACCATTCTTTTCCCTTGGGCCTCTGAGGGACTGTCCCTCTGCACTAGGCTTCACTGTCCTTTTTCCACTAGCAGGTGACTCCGGACTATGTCCCTGTACGCCTTTAAATCCCCCAAATCATACACTCCTCTCTCAAAGCTTTTAGCTCTCGGGCTGCCCATTCTGCCACACGCATCCTTGTCTGAAATCCTAGGTCCTCCAGGAAGCTCCTGAGCTAACTGGAGAAGATGAAAAAAATTCCCTTCAGCCTTTAATCACTTCAACGCATTCTGCACAAGCTTCTGATAGATCATTATCATTAATTCAGAGAGTCATATGTGTTTATTTTTGTTTTAAATACATTTCCTTCCCAAGAGTAATGAGGCAGGAATGAGCTCTAATACAGTCTTTCCTATAAAAAAAAGCACTAAACGATCTTCATCAAGTTAACTGATGAGAGCTTTCAGGAGGGAGAACCACAGGGCAGCCCTTCCATGGAGTACCATGGCAGTATTAGTGGTGGATAATGAAGAATGCTGGCTCTACTTCCAAGGCCACCACTTACTAGCTAGGTGATCCTGAGCAACTACTGAACTCCTCTGGGCCAGATTTCCTCTTGTGGAAAAATGTCAGTAATACCCACCTTTAAAAATTGTTGAGAAGATTGAATAATATATGTGGAAAACCTAGCACAGTGTTTGCACCAGGCATAGAGTAAACCACCATTTTTGTCTCTTCCTTCATTTTTGTTCCTTCCACTATCGTTCTTGCCTTTGTCCTTCTTATAAAACTTTAGACCAGGCTTTCTCAACAGCAGCACAACTGATATTTCAGGCCAGGTGGTCCTTTTGGGGGCCGGGAGGTGGTATCCTATGCACTGTTAAGTTGTTTAGCAGCATCCCTGGCCTCTACCCACCAGATGCCAGGAGTACCGGTCGTGACAATCAAAAATGCTTCCAGACATTGCCAATGTTCCTAGGGGACAAAACTGCCCTCAACAGAGAACCTGAGAGTCTCTACAGGTAAGAGCATGGAATGCTGGTGCTAATAAACTATGACTAAGTTTTTTTTTTTTTAAAGACTATTTATTTATTAATGAGAAACACACAAAGAGAGAGGCAGAGACACAGGCAGAGGGAGAAGCAGGCTCCATCAGGGAGCCTGACGTGGGACTCGATCCCAGGTCTCCAGGATCACACCCTGGACTGAAGGCGGCGCTAAACGCTGAGCCACCCCGGCTGCCCCAACTCTGACTAAAATTAAGTAGTACTATTTGATATTCCAAAAGGTTGGATGGTTGAATATTTTCAGCAAAACACCCAGCTTCCTGTCCATAGCTTTAAACTATGTGTGTATGGTATTATTTAATGTGTCAAATACACTAAATGGGACCACTCAAAATGAACCATATATGGAATATTTCATACCTGACACATAACAGGTAGTATATCAAGACAAAGTTTTTTTCACTTAAAGGCTTTGAAGACAGGTGTTTCTCAAGCAGAATAAAGAATACAGTAGTGGCTTCATGTAAGATCACATCGATTCAATTATTTAGCTTTTAAGTAACAGAAGAGTTACAAACCCAGGTATATATGGAAAGAAGTTCAAAGACCCATCTGATTATACAGTCCATCATTTCACAAAACCCTTCAACTGAAAAAAATTCGAATCTCAAAAACCCTTTTGTAAACAAACAAAAAACTATTCCTGTTGCCCATCCACTGGTAACATAGCAAAGAACTGTTTTTCAACTCTGAATTTCACAATGGATATGTAAATTACAGTTATTAGAGCTTGATACTTAGTAGAAACCCTCAAAAATGTTATGGGTATATGCCTATTTTGCAGCATGGGTATAGATGAAACATTTTACCATGTCCTTTCTGCCACCAGCATGATCTCTGGGAACCTTCCTCATTAATGGATTAGTTTATCTAATATTAACCAGGCAGGGGATCCCTGGATGGCTCAGCGGTTTGGTGCCTGCCTTTGGCCCAGGGTGTGGTCCTGGAGACGGGGGATGGAGTCCCGCATCGGGCTCCCTGCGTGGAGCCTGCTTCTCCCTCTGCCTGTGTCTCTGCCTCTCTCTCTCTCTCTGTCTCCCATGAATAAATAAATAAATAAATAATATTAAAAAAAAAAAAACCAGGCAATATCTGGATTTTATTGTTCTTTCTAGGATAAGTTCCATCTTCCTTTCATAGCTAAATTCTTCTAACATACCTATTTCCCTTTCTTCATGAAAGATCTCTTTGGTTTTCCCAAATTAGGACCCTGCCCTCACTTCCCCCTGAAGCTGCAAGATGGAGGCTGAGCCCAGCTGGCTGGGGCCTGGCCTTCCAGGAGCCCTGTGGACACTGCTGTTTGAAAGCTAAAACAGCTCTCTTTCTGAGACAAATCCAACAGACTTCTCATTAGGTTCTTCTCTTTAGACTTTTCTGCTCCCTCTGACAACAATGATCACCTTTTTCCTCTCCTCTCTCGATACCACTCAGCTTTAAAGGTTACTCTGGCCAATACCTTGCCAGAATCTTAAAAACGAACACACACTTCTTTTGCACATCACTCATTCTTTCTGGCTTCCAGCAGTGCACAAAGGAAGGCTATATCCTGATAGGCTTTTTCATTCTTTGCCAGATTCTATCCTTTTATAAGCCTGTTCAAGATACATTCCCCTCGTTATAACTTCCAACTGGGTTTGTTTCTGGTAAGCAAATCTCCCTATTTAATCATGTAAATACCTAACTTGCACTTATTGGAGTGTATACATACCATCTCATTAGGACCTAACTTCTTAGAAAAGGGGCTGTATTTTCCCTTTTTCCAGAATCCCTTGACAGTTTGAAGTACAGTACTTGGTCTGGAATAAGCTTCCCAGTTCAAGGCTAGAATCAGGCCGCCTTTCCAGGCTTATGATTAATGGAAAGGAGAACCACCATCCAGCATCCGTCTGTTTCAGTCGTTCGATGTCTTCTCCACATTAGCTTCCATCTCTCTGGGAGACTGGCTGCCCGGGCAGAAAAGAGCCGCCATCAGGGCACAGCATTTTCAGATGAAAAACTGGAAAGGGAGGCTCTGGGGAGGACAGCCAAATGTCCTTCCTTTATGGCCCAGGGATTTTTTTTTTTTTCCCCTAACGAAGGATGCGGCAGCTAGGAGAATACGGAAAGCAAAACTAACACGCAGACCTCTACCAAAGACTTTTCCGAATCCTGGGACACGTTTCGTCCTGCCCCTGTTAACTAAGGAGGACTTTCTTTCCGTCCTTCCCCGCCCCCACCAGTGAGAACACTCACGAGGGGTGCAAAGTCTGGTTAATAGCCTCAGGGTCTGGAAAGTGCTTTCGAGCACCTCCACAGCGCCAGCATCTCTCGTGTTTCAGAACCGCGCGAAGGAAAGGGAGGGAGGAGCGCACAGGGGTTGGGAAAAGGAACCTCCACGGCTTTCTTTTCTCAACCCTGGGAGGTAGTCGGGACCTAGGACTCACCTTCTCTGAACCCCCGAGCTGGAGGCCGAGCCCAACTGGTCGCCCTCGGGCCAGCCAGGAGCCGCCGGAACAGCCGTCCGCAGGTGTCCACCAGCACATTGACGGCCGCCATCTTAAAAACCAACGGTGACCTCTTGTGCACTTCCGCTTCCGGAACGGCGCGCGCAGCCGCAGTGGTGAGCAGGAAGTGTGCGACTGTGGGCTTCTTGGGGGAACCCTCTTGCGCTTCCATTTCCCTAGGTTTTCAGGCTAAGCTTAGAGGTTTTGGTGTCAAGCGCGTGCTTGGTTCCGAGGATCTAGGGCAGGTGTTCTAGCTCCCGTCTGCCGGTCCTTGAAGTGTCAGGTCGCTTTCGTTCCCACACAGGCTTCCTTTGTAAAATCACTTACACTACTCCTGTTTACTTAAAAGCTTTTTCTTGAGCCCAGATGTGGGTTTTCTGCTTCCTGTGGCTAAGGCTAGGCCTGGACAGTAGAGGTTGAATTGACTAGGGCTCGGGTTATGGAATGTCAAGTATCACGCAGACCTGGGATAAAACTAATTCCTACCTTCACCAATCTCCGCCCCCCCTTCACCCCCCAAACATACACTTGCCTTTCTTTTTTCAAGATTTTATTTATTTATTCATGAGAGACAGAGAGAGAGAGGCAGAGAGGTAGGCAGAGGGAGGAGCAGGCTCCCTGCAGGGAGCTGAATGCAGGACTCCACTCCATGACCCCTGGATTATGACCTGAGCCAAAGGCAGCTGCTCAACCTCTGCACCACCTAGGTGTCCCCACACACTTGCCTTTCATTCTCCTATACCTAACACTTCCCTCTGGCCCCAGGGCCTTTGCATATGTATTTCCTCTACCTGCTCTTTGACCACCTGTTAAACTCCTACTTATTTCTCAGAGCTCAGCTCAAAATTCACTTCCACATTAGGGTCTTCCTTAACCTCCCTGTTACTGAATCTCAGCACCAAATAACTCTCCATTTTAGTACTTGGCATAATTGTGGTTTTACATCTATTTGTATAATATGTGTCTCTCCACCAGACTGTAAGTTCCACAAAGGTAGAGATACTGTTTTTTGTTGACTTATATCTCCAGCAGTTAACACAGAGCTGACACATAAGTGCAATATATAGTTGTTGAATGAATGAGTAGAATCTTTTATAGGGTTGTTGTGAAGATTAGATAAGACCTAAGTGCTCAGTAAACAAAAGCTAATTAATAAGGCAGTTACTGAGGTGGCCCTTGTGCTAGGTACTTTTCATAAGTTTGAGGTACTTTAATAATCAGAAGCTTAGGGATCCCTGGGTGGCGCAGCGGTTTAGCACCTGCCTTTGGCCCAGGGTGCGATCCTGGAGACCCGGGATCGAATCCCACATCGGGCTCCCGGTGCATGGAGCCTGTTTCTCCCTCTGCCTGTGTCTCTGCCTCTCTCGCTCTCTCTGTGTGACTATCATAAATAAATAAAAATTAAAAAAAAATAATCAGAAGCTTATAGTACTCAAAAGAGAACAACTGCCTGGTTTTCCCTCTTTTGGATTTGCAGGACTTATAGCATACTCCCCTAGAGCTCCATAAAAAATGTACACAACTCATTTCTTCCACCTGGTGGATAGGATATTCTTTTCCATCCTCCATAATAAATTTGAAAGGGGATTCTCTAGTTACTGTACTCTGACTCATAGATGAGAAAATCAGGCCCATTAAATGGCAGAGCATGTTTCCTGATAAAGGGGAAGGAAGGAGCTCATCTTCCAGCTACAACTGTCACCCTGGGGGACTAGGGAGATGCAGAACTGCTGTTCCATGGGGAGCTTGAGGGATACCACCATAGACAAGAACAGTAGAAATGTGGCATCGGGTTACCGAACAACATTGCATTCAGTAAAGGCAGATCCTGGAGAGAGAGGTCAGTCTGGGTGAATGAAACAGACACATGAATTAGTAAAGGAGACAGTTTGGATGGGGTATTTTTCGAGATGTCCTGACCAGGATCAAGAAAGCCTTGGCTTTCCCTATAGCCTCCACTTTCCTTCTGTATGAGGACTGTGAGTCCTTCCTGCTTGTACCATATCCCATGTTTCTTTATGAGCCCCCAGCTACTGGTGATCCTGTAGCAACCAGAGCAGTAAGGGAGCCTCTACCCAGAGCTTATTTTGGATACAGTGAGCTGAAGTATTCAAGTGCCAACCCTGCCTTCATTATCTATTCCTGACTTAATATAATCAAATTTTATTTTGAAAAACAGCTTGCATTTTATACAGTGATGAGTAATGTGATTATTGTAGAACAAATAGAACAATAAAGTAAAAAGAAAATATCATCCATAATCCAGAGATAAACATTATTTACATTTAGCAAAATGAAATAATACTGAAATAATACTTTATTTTGTAATATCTTATTTTTCTGAACCTGTTTATTTTTTTTTTAATTTTTATTTATTTATGATAGTCACAGAGAGAGAGAGAGGCAGAGACACAGGAGGAGGGAGAAGCAGGCTCCATGCACCGGGAGCCTGATGTGGGACTCGATCCCGGGTCTCCAGGATCGCGCCCTGGGCCAAAGGCAGGCGCCAAACCGCTGCGCCACCCAGGGATCCCCTGAACCTGTTTATTATTAGTCCCTACATGAAAAAAATTCTTTGAGACCAGATTTTGCTATGGAGATTAGCCTTAATTATTTTTAAAATAAAGAATAACCTATATAAAAAAGTACACAAATTGTCAGTGTGCAGCTTGATAAATTTTCACAAAGGGAATACATTATCCACACCAACAAGTTGAACATTAATAGCAGTTCAGAAGACCCCCTGATGTTCCCTTCCAGACACTATCCCCTCTTCAAAGATAATCATTATCCTAACTTTTGGCATCACAAATCACTTTTTCCTGCACTTGAACTTTGTGTAGATAGAATCTTACATACCATGTACTCTTGTGTCTGCTTTCATCTACTCATCAACAACATGTTTGTGAGATTCACCCATATTGTTATGTATACTTGTCATTTATTCATTCTCATTGCTATATAATGTTCCACTGTGGTTATACTACAACTTATCCTTTCTTTTTTAATAGGATTTGGAAGCTTTCCAGTTGGGTCTTTTACAAATTGTGCTGTGATGAACACTCTTCTGGTATGATTTTTGGTGAACACAAGAACAAATGTCTCTCAGGAATATATCTAACAGTGGAACTGTTGGATCACAGATACTGAAAAACAGTATATTCTGGTACCAATTGTATATAAGCATTCTAGTTGCTCCACATCCTTATCAATATTTGATATCTTTTGTAATTTTCATCTTGGCCATTCTGGTGAATATGTCATAGGATTTCATTATATATTTAATTTACATTTCTCTGATGCCTAATAAAAATGAGTCATTTTTCATATGTTTGTAAGCCATTTAGAGATTTTCTTTTTTTAAAAAAAGATTTTATTTATTTATTCATGAGAGACACACACAGAGAGAGAGAGAGAGAGAGGCAGAGACACAGGCAGAGGGAGAAGCAGGCTCCATGCAGGGAGCCTGACATGGGACTTGATCCTGGGTCTCCAGGATCACACCCTGGGCTAAAGGTGGCACTAAACCACTGAGTCACCGGGACTGCCCCATTTAGACATTTTCTTCTGTAAAATGTCTGTTCAAGTCTTTGACCCATTTTATATTTGGTTGCCTGTATTTTTATTACTGCTTTGTAGAAGTTCTTTATATATTCTGGATATTTGTCTTTTGTTGGATATAAGTACTGCAAATGTCATCTCCCTCTCTGAGTTGCCTTCTATAGTATATTTTTTGATGAGTAGTACTTTCAATTTTTTAATACAGTGTAATTTATCAGTTTTTTCTTTTGTGGTTGCCATTTTTGGCATTTTAAGTAGGCTCTATGGTCAACTTGGGACTTGAACTCATGACCCTAAAATTGAGAATCACACACTCTACCAACTGAGCCAGCCAGGTGCCTCTGTGATTGCTTTCTTTCTTTTTTATTTTTTAAGATTTTATTTATTTATTCATGTGAGACACACACAGAGAGAGAGGCAGAAGGAGAAACAGGCTCCATGCAGGGAGCCTGACATGGGACTCGATCCAGATCTCCAGGATCATGGCCTGGGCTGAAGGCAGCACTAAACCGCTGAACCACCCAGGCTGCCCTGCCTCTGTGATTTCTTATTTAAATTTGTTTTCTCTTCAAAATCATGAGGATGTTCTCTTATGTTTTCTTCCAAAAACTGTATTGTTTTACCTTTTACATTAGATCAAAACTCACCTGGAATTGTTTTATTATATGGTCTGAGATTGAGATTAAGATTCATTTTTTTCATAGTGATATTTATTTATTCATTTTTTAAAATGATTTTATTTATTTGACAGAGAAAAAGCACAGCAGGGGGAATGACAGGCAAAGGGAGAGGGAGAAGCAGGTGCCCCACAAGCAGGGAGTCTGGTGACATGGGCTCGATCCCAGGACCCTGGGATCATGACCCAAGCCAAAGGCAGATGCTTCACCAACTGAGCCACCCAGGCGCCCCAACCCATAGCGATATTTAACTGACCTGGCACCATTTATTAAAAGGATCACACATTCTTCCATTGCATTTTATCTGGTGTAAATCTGTTTCTGGAATTTCTCTTTGGTCTTTTTTTCTGTCCTTTAGCATTATTTTAAATGGCTATATGCTATTTCATTGTCTGGAAGTGTCATAACTTACTTGGCCAATCCCTGGTTGTTAGGAATTTACCTCAAACATATTTTCTAAGACCTATCTCCCTACTCCAAGAATAGCATCTTCTATTTATTTCATCAGTGAGTCTTAATACTCCTCTCCCCATTTGGGTGTACTGTGGAATTTTTTAAAAAGAATTTATTTATTTATTTATTTATTTATTTATTTATTTATTTATTTGAAAAAAAGAGAGAGAGAGAGAGAAAGAGAACGAACATGTGGGGAGGAGCAGAGAGGGGAGGAAGAGAGAGAATTTGGAGCAGACCCTCAGCTGAGCGCAAAGCCAGACTCTAGGCTTGAAGCTTGATCCCACAACCCTGAAATCATGACTGGGCCAAAGCCAAGAGTCTGATGCTAAACTAACTGAGCCACCTAGGTGCCCCTTGATTTTTTTTAAAAAGATTGTATTTATTTATTCATGAGAGACAGAGAGAGAGAGGCAGAGACATAGGCAGAGGGAGAAGCAGGCTCGCTGCAGGGATCCCCATGTGGGACTCGATCCCAGAATCCAGGATCACTCCCTGAGCTGGAGGCAGACACTCAACCACTGAACCACCCAGGCGTCCCTTTTTTAAAAAAATAAACCAGGCAGCCCTGGTGGCTCAGTGGTTTAGTGCTGCTTCAGCCCAGGGCCTGATCCTGGAGACCCGGAATCGAGTCCCATGTCGGGCTCCCTGCATGGAGCCTGCTTCTCCCTCTGCCTGTGTCTCTGCCTCTCTCTCTGTGTGTGTGTCTCTCATTAATAAATACAATCTTAAAAAAAAAAAAAAAAAAAACCTGTGAAGGGCACCTCAGTGGCTCAGTTGGTTAAGCATCTTCCTTGGGCTCAGGTCCCATGTCGTCGGGCTCCCTGCTCAGTGGGAAGCTTGCTTCTCCCTTTCCCTGTGTCCTTCCCCCTGTTTGTGCTTTCTCTCTCTCTCTCTCTCTCTCTGTCAAATAAATAAAATATTTTTTAAAAAGTAAAGTAAAAGTACTGAGACTAAGAAGGAGCAAGCGCCCTTCTCTGGGGGCTGCAGAATGGTAGCTGCTATGCAAAACCAGAGTGTCTGAGGCTGTTGGCTAGTCACCCTCATGCCTAGGGCAAGCTGTTTGCAGCTGCAGTAGCAATCCTGGAACCTGGAGAGCAGCAGTGACCCTGGATGCTCGGATATGAGACAAGGGAGGTGGTAAACCGGCCACTCCTTAGCCTGACAAAATTTCCTATCTGCTCCTTCTTCAGAGCAACCCAGCCCCCTTGCTTCCACCCCATTTGCCAGGGAAATCATCCTTCTTTTGTCCGTTACTTGTCCTGGATCCTATATCTTAAATCTGGAGATAATTCAAGTCCCAAGTAAACTGTCCTAATGAAGATGTTCAGGGAAACATTCACAAGGGATGAGAAGCAGAAATGCTCATTTTTTTTCCAAGAGAAACTTAAACTGGCAGCAGAGATGATCTGGTCTAGACACTTGCCGCCAGTCACCAGGCCAGCCAGATGGGGCCAGAACAAAGGCAAGAGCTGGGAAGCCACGGGCGGGTCAGCCTATCCATGGCTTCGGGGCAGAGGAAGCTCTGGTCCCAGCTGTGGATGGAGATGCTCTTCCAGCCTTCCTCCCACCTCGCCCAGGAAGAATGGGTGGGAGCCAAGAGCCACACAGATGTTCCCTGTGAATGACAGGAGCAGTGAAAAGGCACGGGAAGGTGGGGAGAGCTGATCTAGTAGAGATCAAGATGGGAGGGGTCTGCAAGAGAAGCCAAGGGAAAGGGCCGACAGAGTGAATGACTGTCATGTTTGCTTTCTCCTAATTAATGTGGTTTCCTTACAAACCCCTGCTGATTCCCAGCTGGTTGACTCAACCATAACAACACGTGGCCTGCCCTGCCCAGGCCAGGAGCCCAGGCTGTGAGCCTCCCAAGAAGGGTCTGGTTTCATTTGCAGCAGCCACCCCTCCTCCCCAACCGGCTTTGTGCGGATGAGGGAAGGGACAGCCCCTCACCAGAGAGCATGAGAGGTTGGGGGACAGCCAGATACTGCTTGCTTTGGGCTCACCTGAGTGCTCACCTGTGTTTCCCATGACCTTTAAAAAAGGGCGGTTTCTTGCTCTCTGGGCGGCTGCCTCCAAACAGGTATGAATAGGGGTGGGTGAGGAAACCTTGGGCAGGGAACCCCTTGCTTGGTGGTGGCCTTTCTACAGGCATGCTCTGTTTGACTCAATGGTCCTACAAACAACTCAGCTGTGTCTAGAGTCCTGGGAAATTCAATGTGTTCCATCAGTTTTTCAGTTGCTTCTCTTTCTCAATGGGACTTTTATCCTGTCCAAGTTATTCATCTCATCCTCTCATTTGTTCAAGGATTAGTGTGGCCTGCAAGTATCAACTGAGTAGCTACTACGTGTCTTTTGTAAACAAATGATTACAGGCTCCAGGGGATACTCTCCAGGGGTGGAAGCTCTTGTCTGACAAAGAAACATTTTGTGAACTGGATGATTGCCCTGGGATCTATTTGCTTCCTTTCCCCTCCCCCACGTTAAAAAAACCCATTTTTTATTAGTCAAATAAAACATGTTCAGAAAAAGCACATGCAACTTAAATGTACTATATAACAGATTAATTTAAGGCAAAACGGATTCGTTTCTATGCTGGATCACTAGGGCATGCTGCTGCCTTAAAACAGCTGGGGGGGCAGGGGATATGAAAGAAAGTGGAATCAGTGAAAGCAGCTTTAGAGGTGTTTAGGACCCCAGAACCCTTCTGAAAAGTGAGGCCAGTGGAAGGAGGCTCCAGACAAAACTGCTGAAGGAGAGAAAGCCTGCTGTGCCCTTTGTATGTATTCCCTGGGCATAGGCTGGAATCCTCTCCCAGTGAGTGCACCCTACTAGGGACTCCCAGAGCTCAGCTGGCATTAGCTCACTTCAGCTTCAGCCAATGGTTGGGGCTAGTGAGACCTGCTCAACTCTGTGTCCTCGAAATTGAAGCAATCTCAGCTGTGGCTGGACCTTTGTGCAGAGAGCGCCCCTTCAGAAGGGGTCTTTACATCCCCAATCGGCTTAGGAACTTGTTGGATTTCTTTCTCTGGGTGCCTGAGTTCAATTCTTGCATACGGAGGAGATTTTTACCTTTTAGAGCACTTTGGAACTCTTGGCAGATTTTTGCTAGTAGGTACAAAATGGTGCCCTGGGCAGATGCTGCCTCCTGCTCACACATGGGAACACATACAAAAGCAAAAGGGAAGAGTTGCAGCCTGAAAATGAGGCTCCGCTCTACCTGCTGGCCACCTTAAGTCAGTTACACTCTCTGGGCCTCAGTTTCCCCCTCAGTAAGGAGGCCTATCTGGTTCTAGAATTCTGATTCCATACAGACACAGAGCGAGAGAGGTCAGTCCTTAGCTTCCTCCTGCCTACTCTGCTCCCATTCAGAGATCTCACTCACTTATTTTTTTTTTTTTGGTATATTTTTTTTATTGGAGTTCAATTTGCCAACATATAAGACCCAGTGCTCATCCCGCCAACTGCCTCCCTCAGTGCCTGTCACCCAGTCACCCCATCCCCCTGCCCACCTCCCCTTCCACTACCCCTTGTTCCTTTCCCAGAGTTAGGAGTCTCTCATGTTTTGTCACCCTCTCTGATTTTTCCCACTCATTTTCTCTCCTTTCCCCTATCATCCTTTTCACTACTTTTTGTATTCCTCGTATGAGTAAAACTATATAAAGATTGTCCTTCTCTGATTGACTTCACTCAGCATAATACCTTCCAGTTCTATCCACCTCGAAGCAAATGATGGGTATTCGTCATCTGTAATGGCTAAGTAATACTCCATTGTATATATAAACCACATCTTCTTTATCCACTCATCTTTTGATGGACACCGAGGCTCCTTCCACAGTTTGGCTATTGTGGACATTGCTGCTGTAAACATTGGGGTGCAGGTGTCTTGGCTTTTCACTGCATCTGTATCTTTGGGGTAAATCCCCAGTAGTGTAATTGGTGGGTCATAGGGTAGCTCTATTTTTAACTCTTTGAGGACCCTTTTTGAACTTGGCCACAGCAACTTCTTCCAAGATATATCTATGAAGGCAAGGGAAACAAAAGCAGAAATGAACTATTGGGACTTAATCAAGTTAAAAAGGTTCTGCACAGCAAAAGAAACCATCAACAAAACTAAAAGACAACTTACAGAAGGGGAGAAGATACTTGCAAATGGCGTATCAGATAAAGGGCTAGTTTCCAAGATCTATAAAGAACTTATTAAACTCAACAGCAAAGAAGCAAACAATCCAATCATGAAATGGGCAAAAGACATGAACAGAAATTTCACCAAAGAAGACATACACATGGCCAACAAGCACATGAGAAAATGCTCTGTCGTCAGGGAAATACAAATCAAAACCACAATGAGATACACCTCACCCCAGTGAGAATGGGGAAAATTAACAGGACAGGAAACAGCAAATGTTGGAGAGGATGTGGAGAAGGGGAACCCTCTTACACTGTTGGTGAGAATGGGAACTGGTATAGATCTCACTCACTTTGACTCTTCGGCTCTCACCTTGCACCTTGATGCTGGTGAGTCTGAAACCGACAGTCATGCTCCAGCCTGAGCTCCAGCCTGAGCTCCAGCCTGAGCTCCAGCCTCTGTCTCCAGCTGTCTATAGAAATTTCTATTTGGTTTTCTACAGGAGCTTAAATGTGCACATGTCTAAGGAAGGCCACTGCCACCTGCCTGATAAATGCCAGCAGTTCTGTTAGTCTCTCTGTCATTCACAGCATCACCATCTATTGCCCCCATCCAAGCTTTAATATTTCAAAGTTCACCTCCTGGTTTCCCCTCTTCCTCATCATCTCTGTTTCTGTCACTTTCCAATACCTTGGTTTGCCTTGCCTTTTGCCTTCTTTCCCCCTTTCCTTTTTTTTTTTTTTTAAGACTTTATTTATTTATGAGAGAGAGAGAGAGAGAGAGAGAGAGAGGCAGAGACACAGGCAGAGGGAGAAGCAGGCTCCATGCAGGGAACCCGACGTGGGACTCGATCTGGGTCTCCAGGATCACGCCCTGGGCGGGAGGCTGCACTAAACCGCTGAGCCACCAGGGCTGCCCTGAATCTGCATTTTTAAAGAAGTCCTGGAATACTAAAGTCTGAAAGTTGCTGACCAAGGGAACTAAAGTCCCAACTCCGCAGCTTGACATACGGGGGGCCTTCCAGGCTGTGCCCCCCTTCTTTCCCCCTTCTCTCCCACAGACTCTCAAAGCCTACCCTGTGTCCCTCCGCCCCGTAACTCCCACCATGTTCCTCTTCAGGGCTGCCATCCCTTCTTTCAAGGCCTGGCCCACTCTCCCCTCCTTTGTCAGAATATCCGATCTTTCTGGGTATTCTCTCTTGCCTACTGCCACTCCAGTGCTAGGCTGCTCCTACCTCTGGCTACTGGATTACATGCTATTCCACACAAGCCAGGACTCCATGGGTTGTAAGTGACATTCATCAATCCTGTAGGAGGACTTTTGCAACCTCTTATAACCAGAACAGGCAGGATTTAGTGGGGCCTTGAGGCAACTGGAGCCAGAAACTCAGAAACACTGGGCCCATCCTCTCCTTCTCTGTCTGTGTTTCTCTCTGCATTGTGGCTTTATTCACTCATTCTTTCTCCTCTCTCTGTAAGGCTGCTCATGGTTCCTAGCCTTGAGGCAGGGGTAGAGATACTAAGAATGGCAGGCCACAGAGGAACTATATGAGAAGCTGCAGAAAAGGCAAAAGAGGAGATGTTTCCCCAAAGAAAGAGGAATACCTTTTTTCAAGAAAAAAGGAAATGGTGGACAGAAAAATTAACCAATGGTCACCCATTCATCACAGTAACTATGTTAGTTAGGAGTTGAGTCAGCTATGCATGCACACACTTCAGCTTATATCCCTTGTAATGCCAGAACTTATTTAGTTTTACAGCTGTCTTAGCTTTGAGAGTTTCTGAGAAATGCCTTAATTCTGGGCAGCCATGTGCACAGCTAAGGGGTGTCAGGGGTGCTGTTACACACTGAGGAAGAGGGATGGGATGGATAATTAGCAGCCTGTGCCATGACCATAATCCATGAGGTGCTGAGGGGGGGATTTCCAGCTGATGGGGAGCCCAGTGCTATATGCAAGGTGACCTTCTCCATTTTGGGACAGCCCAAATCCACCCCTCTGTGACTTATACCGACTGGTTCTTGCTCTGCCCTCTCTTTTCTACACTATGATATTTTAGTTTTTAGAAGATAACACTGACATCCAAGTCAGATTTGGTCCTATAATGCTTAATATCTGTTTTTTTTCTCATAAATTTCAGACCTCAGCACCCTGGTGTACAGCTGTGGCTGGTCAGTATCTTCCTTAAAAATGTGAATCCTTAAGCTGGCTGGGGTCAGTGTTCCAGATATTCTGTGACCCGTAGAGGATATCATTGAAGTGGGGGCTTTTGGTACCCCCCCATTTCAACCCCCTACGTCTGTTAACATACCCAAGATTGAAAGAAAATGTGATTTCTCATGTCTGATGGGCTAATTGCCAACTAACTTCACACTTACCCTCATGTGCTTGTCATAGTTGCCAAGATGTTCGCACTCTTCACTCTGCTCCTCTGGCAGGCTGACCATGCAGCAGGTCTTTCCAAGTGTCCAGAGCTTTCACTTAATACCTTGACTGTCAGCTGGTGGATTTGCTTTTCCTTTTGACTTCTGCCAGGGTTGGGAACCATCTTCCATGTTTCTCATGGAGCTGTTTATTTTTTGTCTTCCTTTGGGTAAGATTTTTTTCCCTAAGTAAGGTAAAAGGTCTTTCAGAGCAATGAAAGCATGCAGATTGGGTTCCTTAGAAGTGGACTCTGAGGGGGAGGTTAGCACGGAATGGATTTTTTTAGGGAGTGCTCTTAGGACCCATGTTTGCTAAAGGGAGGGAAGGAAGGAAGCTCAGACCTAGGGAGGGGTCAAGCTGCAGTGGGGTCTCAGTGAAATGTTGCAGCCTCCCACAGGGAACTCGGCTGCTGGGATGAGCCTTCAGGATTGTCTCAAGTAGCAACAAGAGGGCCAGGTCTTTCAATTTTTTTTTTTTTTAAGATTTTATTTATTTTAGAGAGAGAGAGAGAGAGGATGAGCGAGAGAGGGAGAGAGCTGCTGCTGAGCACAAAGCCTATCATGAGCCAAGCCAAAGTCAGGTGCTCAACTAACTGAGCCATCCAGGAACCCCGAAAAGGCCAGGTCTTTCTATTCTGATGATTATGAGCCATTGGATGTGGATCCCTCCTTAGCTAGACATTCTCCACAGGAGTTGGCAGCTCAGGGCTTTTGGTCTGTGACACTCTAAGCAGCTGGAAAAATAGGTCCTATATTCCTGAAATGGGGTCTGAATGGTGTATCATGGCATCTACCCCAGAGTGGAAGACCTGGGGTCTCTACAACTGCTGCTGACCAGCTGGGTCAGTCTGGATCAGTCTTTTCACTTTGCTGAGCCCAGTTTCTCTTATAAAAAATGATATCTGGGGAGTCACCAGGTGGGATGGGCCGAGAGTGGGCCAGGTTCCAGCTATGGTAGGGGCTCTGCCTAAGAGGCCTGCTCTGAATCCAGAGGTGATTTCCATGCCTTCCCAATGTCCAGCTTTATCTGGTTTACTGTGTTTACAGGATGTTATTAGGGTCCCAGGCCAGGGATGGCTTCTAGATGTGCTGGAGGGAGTGCTGCCTGAGGAAGCAGCTGGGGAACTCTACTACCTGGAATGGTTTACTGCAGAGTCCCGAAAAGTCCTGGTGGGGGACAAAAGTCACAGAGCAGTTGTCAGGGTCTGAATTTTTGTGTCCTTCCCCCACCTCCTAATTTATATGTTAGAGCACTAACCCCCAATGTGATAGTATTAGGAGGTAGGGGTCTTTGGGAGGTGATTAGGTTTAGATGAGTCATGAAGGTGGAGCCCCAATGGTGAGAATTGTGCCCTTATAAGAAGAGGTTGAGGGCAGCCCTGGTGGCGCAGCGGTTTAGCGCCGCCTGCAGCCCAGGGCGTGATCCTGGAGACCTTGGATCAAGTCCCACGTCAGGCTCTCTGCATGGAGCCTGCTTCTCCCTC
This sequence comes from Canis lupus baileyi, assembly GCF_048164855.1. NCBI lineage: Eukaryota > Metazoa > Chordata > Mammalia > Carnivora > Canidae > Canis > Canis lupus. The sequence goes on along the minus strand of NC_132844.1, from coordinate 60,432,925 downwards.
TGGCTGTATCTCTGCCTCTCTCTCTCTCTCTCTCTCTCTCTCTCTCTGTGTCTCTATAAATAAATAAAATCTTAAAAAAAAAAAAAAAAAAAGAAGAGGTTGAGACAGCAGTGCTTCCTCTCTCTCTGCCTTGTGAGGACCTGGCAAGAATGGAGCCATCTGCAAGCCAGGAAGCAGACCCTCACCCAGAGTCATGTCTGTTGACACCTTGATCTCGGGCTTCCCAGCCCCTAGAACCATGACAAAGAAAAGGCTGTGTGTGAAGCCCTCTGGCAGCAGGCCGAGCTGATTAGGACAGTGGTGGTGGAAGGCGAGGAGGAAAGCAGCTGAAAAACCTCTGGGGCTCACTGCCAAGGAGTAGTCAGGAGACCTGAATCTCAGTGACAGGTCTGCCCCTCGCTTGCCTTTGTGACAGGGGCATGCCCCTGGCCTGCTCTGGACTCCAGGGACCTCCTCTGAAGAATGAGGCCTGATAGGAAGTCTCTGAGCTTTTCTCTAACTTTATGATTCCCTCATTCTAGAGCTAATGTCCTTCCTTTGCTCTTTGGGTGCCAGGGCTAGGGTGGGCAGAAGGGGAGACTGGGAACCAGGGGAGCAAGCTTCCTCCTCTTTTCCTTCACTCTGGTCCTGCTGTTCCTGCAGAAGCTTTTCCGGGGACCTCAGGAAGACTGTCTTTGGGTGGAGGTAGTACGGGAGATGAAAAGACAGCAGGGCCAGTGGCCATAACCCTCCTTCAGTACCATCCTTCCTGGCTTGTGGCAACTTCTGGGTGAACTTTGGATCTGACGGTTTCAGAGTGAATTTATTAAAGTTAAGGGTATTAATAATAAAAGAATATAAACTAGATTTTATCTGTGACATGTGTACTCATGACCACATGGTATATGCTCTGTGCCCAGCTCGCGCGCGCGCGTGTGTGTGTGTGTGTGTGTGTGTGTGTGATGGAGAGAATGAGAAAGAAAAGGGAGATCTGTCATAACTTGATGTTTGGAAAAAGCCACCTTTCTCCTTTGTTCACCTTTCCTTTTGACCCCTGAGAAGATTTTTGTTTGGATTTATTACCAAATAGTTGCCAGCCTTGGGATGTGAGAACCCAGGGGAGGAAGCAGCGCCAACCTCTCTGCTCCCTCCTCTGGGTGACTAGAAGGCACTGAGTAGAAGGAGAGGGAAACTCCTTTCTTTCCTTTCTCATTTCTAGCCCATCTGACCTTTCTGTGGAACCTACATCCTGCTCCCCTCCTCTCTGAGGAACTTCAATTAGGCTTGAGTGCAGAAGGGAGATAGACGGGATGCTCCCCGGGGTGGGGTCTGGCATTGAGCTCATGCCTACCAGTCCTGGTCTGTCCTGGGGTCTCAGGGAGGGGTGGGGTGCCAGGGCACAGGGCTATTCTACAACCCCAGCGGCCCCTGACCCTGAAGGCCTGTGCATGTCATCTGCCTCAGGCTCCCAGGCCCCTAGGGTCTCTGATGGTGGAATCACCCCTTGTCTCACCATGTCCCGGGAGGCAGGAAGTGGCAGGCAGAGGGTGTTCCCCTTTCTGGAATGACCTCCCAGCTCCAGATAAGACAAATGACTTGCTTCAAGTGACATAGCCAGTTAGAGTCAGAGTCCTAGTCAATCAAATGACCTGTCGTCTAGAAATAGATTGTATTTGTTCTCTGTGGCTGGGAGGTGGGAGGGGCTGAGAACATTCTGTTTGGTTGGTCAGGTAGTCCTGGGGGACAGGGTATTCCTGTGGTCCTCCCAGTGGTCACCTGCTGAGACTAAGCAGGGCCTGCTCTGCTCCCCTCACCCTGAGTCTGCCCTGGAACTGGGGGTTGAGGTAGAGGGAAGAGAGCCCAGGGAGGAAGGAGGGAGAGGCCAGGATGGGGAAAGGCAGAAAGGAAGGGAAAGGGCTTGGGGACAGAGGGAGCCGGAGAATGAGCAAATAAACGATGTCCTGGAAAACAACTTGTTTCCCCGTTTCCAGGCTCCCTGCCTGCTTGCCTTCCCCACTGGAGACAGTAATTTAGAATAACGAGTCATAATTTGATTACATTCTCTTCCAGCCTTGCAGGGTAAACAAGGATCTCCGTGGAAGGAAGGGACAGCATGACCCAGGCTTCTGTCGCACTCTCCTGGGTCTGGACAGGGGTTTCCCCCTCCTACAGCTGTCCCTCTTTTCCTGGTGCACTTGAAATGCCTTTGGGCGGCTTCAACCCCCATTTTTTAAATTGAGGCTTCCATTCTCCTTGGGTCTCCTCCCCTTCCTCCCCCTCTTCCTCTCTGCCCTCCCCAACGACGTCCTCACCCAGAAGCCTGCATGCCGTGTAAATATTTAAACCTATCTATTATTTCCTGTTTATTGGCTGTGTAAATCCTGGGTTCATTCATTGTGCATCTGCCCTGCTGTATCTGTCTCAGAACGGGAGGCCTGAAGGCGGGTCCATGTGTCTGCTCTTCCCTGGGAGCAGCCTTCCTCAAGCTTGTAGTCAGCTGGATCGCCAATTCTGGCTTTGGTTTGTTTCCCCTTCACATTTTGTTTTATTTTGGTAAAGTAGGTATAACATAAAGTTTAACGTCTGAGTGTAAAGCTCAGCTGTCTTAAATACTTTCATAACGTTGTGCAACCATCACAACCATTCACCTCCAGATATCTTTTGTCTTGTAAAACTGAAATTCTGTCCCCGTAAATACTAAGGCCCCATTCTATTCTCCTCTCAGTCCCAGGGAATCACATTCTACTCTCTATCTCTATGATACTTATTACTCCAAGTACTCATGTGAGTGGAATCACACAGTACTATTTTTTAATGACTGGCTTACTTCACTTAGCAAAATGTCCCCAAGGTTAATCCTTGAGGTAGTGTGGTAGTGTAAGTTAGGATTTCCTTCCTTTTTTAAGGCTGATTAATATTCTGTTGTGTGTAAAACTGCATTTTGCTCATCCCTTTACCTGCCATCGACATTTGGTGGTTCCATGTTTTAACTATTGTGACTGATGCTGCTATGAACAGAGGTATAAAAATGAGGTTTTCTTTTTTTTATGACAAAAGACTACCATTTTTAGAAAGATTTTATTTATTTATTTGACAGAGCAAGTTCGAGAGAGCAAGAGAGCACAAGCTGATAGAGTGGCAGAGGGAGAGGGAGAAGCAGGCTCCCCACTGAGCAGGGAGCCCAATGTGTGGCTCGATCCCAGGACCCCAGGATCGTGACCCGAGCCGAAGGCAGACACCCAACTGATTGAGCCACCCAGGTGCCCCCAAATGGATACCTTTTATTGATTACTTGCTATACACTCAGGAGTATGTAGCCTTAATCACTTAATTATCATGAGTATTTGCCACGTGGCAACTATTCTCTGTTTTATGGATAAAGAAATTAAGGCCCTGAAAAGCCAGTTTGCTCAAGGCAGAGAAAGGGGGAGCAAGAGCCAGCACCTGCTCATGCTTCTAGCCACAACCTTTTACTGCACTGTGTTGATAATGGACTTAAAGAAGGAGTCTCAGGGTATATTACCTGCCCTGAAGCCCCAGAAAGGGCAGCATCTTTCCCTGACCCTCTGCCCAGTGAGAGTCTCCATCCTCCTGTCTGCATGATTCCATCAGGCAGGGATTCTTGCTCCTGGCTGTGCATTAGAATTACCTGCAGAGCTTTATTTATTTATTTTTAAAAGATTTTATTTATTTATTCATTAGACATGGACAGAGACAGAGAGAGGAGCAGGCTCCCTGCAGGGAGCCCAATGTAGGACTCGATCTCAGAACCCCGGGATCAGGACCTGAGCTGAAGGCAGATGCTCAACCATTGAGCCACCCAGGTGCCCCTCACCTGCAGAGCTTTAAAAGCAGAAGATTGCCCTAGCTTCTTCCCAGAGTTGAGTCCACCAGTTTCCTTGGGGCTGACGCCTAGCCATCAGGGCTTTAAAAACTTCCCCAGGTGCATCTCTATGCTGCCGGGGTTGAGAAGCAAAGTCACAAATGCCCGAAGTCCAATGGTTCAGAACCCCTGGGACACCTCCTCCTCTGCCTCCAGAGGTTCTGTTCAGTGGATGTTTGCCCCACAGACAGGGCAGCCTGGACACAGGGCCCTCTGGGGCCCCAGATGGACCCATGAAGCCTGGTCAGACCCCAGAACTAAAGGGTTTCTGACAGGCCTCTGGCTGCCAGCATTTCCGCCACCTCCCCATCAAGGGTGAGGGCAGTGAGGTGGAGGGCAGGGGTCAGTGCGTCATTAGGAGGGTGGGGAGCTGAGGGAGTGGGGAGTGCTGGGGCCCCACAGGGTGGGGTCAGGGCAGTCATCATCTATCCCCACCCCCAGCTCTCCCCTGTGACTATAGCACATCTCTCCTTGGTGTCCCTGCCCCAAGTCCCACCCGCCACCCCCCTCCCATCCCTGATGACCTGTGAAATCCAGGCTGGTATCGGAGGCCTAGGGAACCTGCAGACTGGGCTCTGGCTTAAGGTAACCAGCCTCAGGGGCTCCTTGACCGAGAGCACAGAGGGGTAAGGGGCCTCTGTCAGTCAGCCTGTCCTGGATTCTTTCCTCTGAGCCAGCCTTGAGCCAAGAACTTTGAGGTCTGAGATCAGGGTCAGTGTGAGAATAGCAGTGGGTCAGCTTGGTTCTCACAGCAACATGCAGGGTGGGGGTGGGGGTACCACAGAAGGAGGCCTGTCCCGGTTCTGGAAGACAGGTTAGCCACTGCTGTGGTTGGACTCTGCTCAGCACAGGTCTGCTTGAGATTCTTTCCCCCTCCATCTCCCTCCTCCTCTGCTCCTTCCTCCCCCTTCAATCACTCACTCTCTCAAATACATACATACATACATACATACTTAAATGGGGTGCCTAGGTGGCTCAGTCGATTAAGTATCTACCTGCAGCTCAGGTCATGATCCCAGCTCAGGTGCTGGGATCCAGCCTGGCCTCAGTGTCCTCAGGCTCCTGGCTCAGTGGGGAGTCTGCTTCTCCTTCTCCCTCCTCCCCTAACCCCCTTGTGCTCTGTCTTACATATACACATTCTGTCTCTCTTATAAATAAATAAAATATTTTATTTTTAAAAAAGATTTTGTTTATTTATTCATGAGAAACACAGAGAGAGAGAGGCAGAGATGTAGGCAGAGGGAGAACCAGGTTCCTTGTTGGATCAAGTCCCAGGACCCTGAGATCATGCCCTGAGCTGAAGGCAGATGCTAAACCACTGGGCCACCGAGGTGCCCCAGATAAAATATTAAAAAAATTATATATATATATATATATATATATATATATACACACACACACATATATATATATATATTTGAAGGTAAACAATCAAGTATCAAAAATTTTGATCATCGTGTCAGGAGGCATGGACCTACACGTGGATAAGGGGTCATACTCCCTGACTTGGATTGACAGTTTGACAAAAACACTGGAGAAGCCCTGGGTCGGTCTATCCATCAGCACATGGATCAGACGCAAGGAAAAGCATTAACTCCTGTCATTTCTGGAAGGCTTTTTGGAGGAGGCAGCATTTCAGGGAGGTTCTTGGGCAAAGGGAGAGAAGAAAGGAACTGAGTAGAAGGGCATGGGCAGGGGCTCTATAGAGCCTGCCACAGACTCAGACAATGTCTTTCTTCCCTTGGCCTATGAATTGAAGAAAGCCTCCAAAGATCTCTCTAACACACGTGCCAACCCTAGTCCATACCTTTGAGGGTGACATGGCCCCTAGCCCACCTGCCTGGAGCAGCTGGTGCAAGATGGTAGCCCTCTCTCCCTTGCTCTGCCTTTAGCTGCCAGCCCCTGAGTGACTGTGGCAGAGCTGGCTGCTGACCACCCTATCAGATAGGGGTCATGAGCCCCAGGGCCTACCACCTTCTCAGCAGAGTGGCTACTCCTACTCCTTTTCTTTGGTAACTGGACCAATAGTGCTCTAGAGTACTGAGCATCCTCTCTAACCATGAAGATGACCTTAGCTTCTGTTCACGCAACCTCAGGGAGGTAGTACAGCATATTTGTAAATTTATTTTATTTTATTTTTTTTTAAATTTTTATTTATTTATGATAGTCACAGAGAGAGAGAGAGGCAGAGACACAGGCAGAGGGAGAAGCAGGCTCCATGCACCGGGAGCCCGACGTGGGATTCGATCCCAGGTCTCCAGGATCGCGCCCTGGGCCAAAGGCAGGCGCCAAACCGCTGCGCCACCCAGGGATCCCATGTAAATTTATTATTTACCCACCATTGTGTAATAAGTGTTTAGACAGTGCCTGGCACATAGTAAATGTTCAGCAAGTATTTATTGAATAAAAGGAGCGAGACTCTGGGTTTGAATCCCCAAAGTAGACAGTGTGGGACCTTTCTGTGCTTTACTTGCTTTGTTCTGCAACATGGGGACAGTAAATAGAACCTACTTCATAGGATTCATATGTATGAAGCCTTGAGACAGCTGAGCACTCAATAAATGATTGCTGCCATTTTATTTTATTTTATTTTATTTTATTTTATTTTATTTTATTTTTTTTAATTTTTATTTATTTATGATAGTCACAGAGAGAGAGAGAGAGGCAGAGACACAGGCAGAGGGAGAAGCAGGCTCCTCACAGGGAGCCCGATGAGGGACCCAATTCCGGACCCTGGGATCACGACCCGAGCTTCAGCGAGGCGAGGGTCAAAGAGGAGCTGAAAGGCCCAGGCTGGGCCAGGAGGAGAAGCAGAATCCTGGGGTAGAAGGAGTTAAGGTGAGGGAACGCCTGATGTAAAGGACAGAGTGAATGATAAGTTAAATCTTTGGCAGGTTAAATTTGGGGTGATGGCAAGGTATTAGCAATGCCCACTCTTCCAGGGACAGTTAGAAGTACAGAAAGGAGTCTGAGTGAGAAGAAAAGGCTGAAGACACAGGTGTGGGGCACAGCGCAGGGACACGAGTTCAAGGCAGGCACTCAACCACTGAGCCACCGAGGCGTCCCGTTTGCTGCCATTTTAAATCTCTAACCTTATTTTCTGGCTCCACCTTCCTCTCTCTTACTCTCTTTGAGCCCCTGCTGAGGTTACAGCTGATACTAAGGGGAGCTAGCTAGATCCAGCATTGCACATCTTTGGGGCCAGACCAGCAATGTATAGGGCTATCTTCCTCTCCCTTCTCTTAGTATGCTTATGGGTGAAAACATGGTTCAAACACATAGAGTCAGAGTCCTGCGTGTTGCAAAGAGCAGGAGGGGCCTGCAGACTGTGAGGTTGACTGACAAAGTCAGGGTTCTCCCCTTCAGATCCTTCTATACCCTTCCAGAATGGTCTTTCTAAGCCAGAAAGAAGACCATGTCAGGCCCTAGCTTGCAACACCTCCATGCTTCCCTGGCTCTTGCAGCATAAGCTTGGGACTCTACAGGGGCCTGTGTGGCTCCCAGCTTTCTGTTTTCCTCCTCTCTCTGTCTTGTCTGTGGCTGTTACTCTTGGGCAAATCCAGATCACCTCTCCTCCCCAGCTGTCTGACATAACATGAAACATATTCTATCCAGAGAGAGGTGGGTTCTGGCTGCTGCCTGGAAAGCTCACGTCCACCCTTGCTCCCCTGCCTTAATTTACTTTTCTTGTAAGGTTCAGCACCAACATTGCCTCTTCTAAGAGGCCTTTCCTGGCTCCTGCATTGACTGGGCTCACAGATTATTTACTTATTGTGCTTCCCTGTTCAGGTGGTGTTTTTTTCCACTAGAAGGGTCCCTGCTTAGTGGGCCTGCATCTCTGGTGCCTGATGTGGGGCTTGTAGCTTAGTGAGCTCGGTGAAAGTTTATAAGATGAAGAATGGCTGTCTGGCGGGATTTGCTGGCCCACGTACTCACTGGTATATATCAAAGCTGAGGGTCGTTGCATCCTCGGGGGACATGAGTCACCTGTGCTTGGGCTGGCACTTCTGTGTGCACAAACTTGAGAGCATGGACAGTGGGGAAGGGGGTTGGGCCACCTTGGGGTTGGCAGTTTAGGAGCTGGCAGGCCCTGCCATTTTTTTTTTTTTTTGCCTGCTTCCTGGTGGCCTCCCCATGGCCTCTGACTGCTAAGCAGGGATTTGGGATCAGACCAATATTTGTCTTTCTTCAGGAGCTGTGCTACTCCCTACCTTTAACCCCTGGCATTGGAGCTATCTCCATGCTGGACCCAGTGAGGAACGCCACATGTAGGCCTCTGCCATTAGGGCTCTCAGCGTAGGCGGGAGTCAGAAGATGGTGAAAACCTTGGAAGGTGATATTTTCCAGCTTCCTGCTTCCAGTCAGGCCTGGACTGAGAGCTGTCTGCCCTTTCCTTCAAAAGTCTCTGCAGGGATGCCTAGGTGGCACAGGCGACTAAGCTTCTGCCTCTTGGTTTCATGATCTCAGAGTCATGAGTTTGAGTCCTGAGTTGGGCTCCACACTCCGCAGAAAGTCTGCTTGAGATTCTATCTCTATGTCCCTCCCCCACCCCATGTTCTCTCTAAAATAAATGGATATATAACATCTTAAAACAAAAAGTCTCTGGAGAGGGAGACTCCTTAAGGTCTTTCCCCACTTCTCAATCCCAAGCTCTGGCTGAGCTGGGCCCCTCCATCCTGGGTGTGCGGCAGCCAGGCCAACTTCTCTCTGGATAGCGTATGGCTTATATTGTGGCCACACGAGACAACTTGAGTAACTGGGAGCATATGTTCTGGGTTCAGAGTGGGTTCAAATCCCAGCTCTGCCACCTGTTAGCCGTGATGCCAGGTAAGTTCCTTAATCTTCTGTGTCTCTGTTTTCTTATCTCTACAATGGGGATGATAATAAGGCTGATGTTAGGGTCGTTGTAAAGATTGAAGGAGTTAGTGCACGAAAAGCACCTAGAAGAGTATTCAGCACATAGTAAAATGTTCAATAAATGTGAGCTGTTCTAATTCCACAGCAGCTGTCTTCCTGGAGACTTGCCGTGGTGTGCACACAAGCACTTGGGAGGCCGGAGGTAAAGGGTGAACGAGACAGGTTTCTGCCCTCGAGAAACTCACAGTCCAGATGGGAGGCAGAAAAACTGAAGGGCTGTTTAAGACAGAAGTGCCTGCCATTCTTTCTGCTTTCTAGAAATGTGGTATGTTTCGTGTTGGGGAAGTGGTTCTTTTGTGGGGAGCACTCAGTAATGGGCTCTTTGGGTGAGAAAGGTGTGGCCAGAGTGGGTGACGATGAAGTGAGGGCAGAGAAAGTTTCACATGACCTGAGGCATTCAGGAAACTTCCACGTCTGGGGCAGCTGGGCCGAAAGCGCTGTGAGGAGGGCCCTCCAAAGAGGACCGGTGGGTGAAGACCAGCAAAGAAATCTCTAAGGAGAAGTAAGTCTCATCTTGATTTTTTAAAAATTATTTTTTGCTAGTAGGAAGTGTATTTGCGTATTTCAAAAAGTTAAGTGTACGGACATGTGTATGTCATTATACGTGTATCCATATAATGAACAGTCTCCCTCCATCCCTGCCCCGGGCCACTAAGCTTACTGCCAATTTCTCATGTGGCTTCCCAGAGATCTTCTATGTATATAGGGAAACTGTGCATAAACATATTTTTCTTCCCGCTTCTCCTCTTTTCTTTTGCAAATATGTCATTCACAGTACCCTGCACCTAGCTCTGTATTTACTCAACATTTGCTTAGCTTTCTATTTCCTTAGTGATCAGCCCATGAGCAGCCGAGCTTTCTCATTTTCTGACAGCAGTGCCGTGTTCCACTGTGTTTGTGCCCTGAGGTTTATTTACCCAGATTCTTGCTGTCTCACCCCCATGGTCAGGTCGCTTCCTGCTCTGTGCTGTAATTTCCATCTATACCCTAGAAACTTCAGGAAAGTCAGCCACATAGATGTGGGCTTGGTGAGGCTTAGGAGCACATCACCACATGGCAGAGGACTTTGTGAGAAGAGGTTTGAGAGAACGCCCCATTCTCAGCCCTTGAAGATGCTGGAAAGGGCTCTGACTTCCCACAGTGTGTGGATGGCGGTTCAAGGCTTTGTCCAGGATGTCATAGGAAAAGGTAAGTCAAGGAGGCTCATGGTTAAGCAAGCATTCAAATTTGAGACACCCAGGGTACTCAAATAATGATAACATAATTAGAAATGCAGACAAATATGATAGTACAGGCTGAATTGCAAGGTCAGAGAATGCCAGAGCTAGAAGGGTCCTTGGAGACCACTGAGCACTCCTTTCTCATGATCATAATAACATAGATATCTAGCATTTACTGGGCCCTTACTCTGTGCCAGGCGGCATTCCAAGTGCTTTGTACCCATTAACCCATTATATCCTCACACTAAGCTTTGAGGTGGAGGCTACCACTGTCCCCATTTTAGATAAAGAAAATGAGACTCAAAGAGAATATGTAACATTCCCAAGTTCACAAAGGTAGTAAGTGAAGAGCTAGAAGTTAAAACTTGGGAGTCTAGCGTGGAACCCATGCTTTGAAACGTCCCATGTTCTATCTCTTACACAGGAGGTAGAGGTGAGGAAGAGTCCGGAGGAGCCCCATGTCTTGCTACATGGCAAGTTGAGGGCAGAGCCAGGGAGGGTCTAGAATCCATGATCCCTTCTAGAATCTTCTCTCCAGCATACTGTCTCAGCTTGCCTGGAGAACTGGGGAGCAGAGTGGTGTCGGGAGAGGACCAGCATGAGTTTGGCTCTGTGGAGTTGAAGAGAAAGGCTGTGATTAGTTCTAGGTGGTGATCACGGGGACATCCTGGTGCTTGGAGTCATGTTGAATAGCCAACAATGCAGGTTGGTCTGGAATGCATCCTGAAGATCTCTACTGTTGATTCAAGACATATATCTGACTCTCAGTGCTCTTCCAAGTGTGGTTTATCCACTTGGTGGCTTCTCTGTGGCCCAAATGGGCTCCTTGCCCTGTCCCTAAACACACCAGGTCCCTCTCTCCCCACCTACCATCAGTGGTATCACTTACCACATGAGCAGGCCCCACAGGGGTTTTGGGGGTAGGAGGCATTCACTCAAGGAAACAAAGAAACCACATGCAGGTTAGAACTGCATACACTGTGAAGACTCCTAATATTCTCAGCATCCCCCCTGTCCCTGCACCGAAGTCTAATGGAAGTGACTTGGGGGTTGGAGATGATAGCTTCAGGACTCTCTGACCGCTTCCAAAATGGGGCACATCCAACTGTTCTCCTAGTTAGGCTATGGAGCTCCCCACCTTGCTAGTCCCTGATCCCCAGTTAGAGCCCAAGCATCTGTCTGCTGTAGCTCTGAGCCCACCTGCAAGTCTATCTGTGATTGAGAGATCAAGCCCATTCTGGCTGGTGAAGACTCTGATGCCAGTCAGGGTGGCTGTCCTGTCTCTGCTCCCAGCACACTCCCTGTGCCCTTCCATAGTTTTGCTCATGTTGGACTCATTCAAGTGCTGCGAACAACTCAAGGACATATGAGTCTCCCAACCCCCACCAACAGTGCTTGGCACTTAGTAGGCAATCATGAATGCCCCAGGAAGTGAGGGTGATGAGTGAGTCCTCCGGCCTGCCACTGGGTCTTAGAGGAAGGCTGCATACTTTCTGTTCTCTAAATCTGGTCCTTGCTGAGTACCCCCATTCCTGACTCCCAAAGGAGCTCATGGTTCTATCCATCCTGCCTTTCTTTTTTTTTTTTTTAAAGCTTTATTGAGATGTAATTCACATGCCACACAATTCACTCACTGAAAGTAATGGTCCAGTGGTTTCGGTCTAGTTGCAAAGTTGTGCAACCATCACCACAATCAGTTTTAGATCACTTTTATCACCAATCCGCCTGTCTTTTGGCAGCACTCACCCTCTTTAGGTTTCAAACACTCACAGGTCTTCCTCAGCTTAAAAAAAAAAAAAGGGCCTCTCTTGACCCTGCTCTGCACTCTGTGGCCATTGTGCAATATGTTTCTCTCTCTTCATGACTAAACTTCTTGAATGAGTGGTTCCCACCCACTGCCTTAATTTTCTCTCAGATTCAATAAACATTTTTTTACTTAAAATTTTTTTAAACTTAAATTCAAGTAGCCAACATATATCAATAAACATTTTAGAAAAACATCTACAGAGTGCTCTGCCAGAGGTTTTCATATATATATATTCTTATTTAATCTTCACAAATACTGTGTGAGCTTAGAATCATTATCTCCAGTTTAGAGGCAAGAGATCCAAGACAGAAAGTGACTTGCCCAAGGGGTGTGGTAAGGATTTGAACTCAGGTCTGCATGAATGCAGAGTTGATGCTCTGCCCAGCTGCATACCATCTTTGCTACAAAACCAGCTGCACAGCCAACCTGCTGACTTTCCCATTCATTATTTGGGCGAGGGGCTCCTTGAATCCTACCACCCCTCAAATGACCTTGCTGTTGCAATCGGATTAATGCCTTTCATGCCAGGCTCATTTTTTTCTTCAGGCCTTTGTTCAAGCTGTGCCTTTCACTGGGCATCCTTTTCCTTCCTCCTTTCAATATGGGAATATCCGAAAATTCTTTTTTAAAGGATCTGGCTTAGATCTACTTTCTCCACGAGAACTCCCTGTATCTTTGATCAAGCCTACCTGCTCTGGAGGGCTACAGATTGTCCTGCTCCTTATCTAACAGCATGTTCTTGTTATAGAAGTTGCTATGGGTACAGTTCCAAATCTCCTGGGACTCTGGAACCACATTGGTGGCCTGCAACATGTACCTTGCTGTGTTGCGGAAGGAGCAGGTGCTCAGGAAGTGTTCTGTGAGGATCCAGGAGATATGGATGCATAGGTGTTTTCAATTGTGAAATATATATATATTTTTAAATTTTTTATTTATTTATGATAGTCACAGAGAGAGAGAGAGAGAGAGAGAGGCAGAGACACAGGCAGAGGGAGAAGCAGGCTCCATGCACCGGGAGCCCGATGTGGGATTCGATCCCGGGTCTCCAGGATCGCGCCCTGGGCCAAAGGCAGGCGCCAAACCGCTGCGCCACCCAGGGATCCCGTGAAATATATTTTAAGGGTAAAGTAAAACTGGTGTCTAAGCAGGGCAACTTATGTATGCTGTGTGCTCAATGATTACTGTTTGCATTAAGTTGAATGACCACCCTTCCCCCCACAACAGTATATTGCTAGAGATACTGGAGGCATACTTGTACCCTCTTCTGGGTAAAGAGTCTCCAGAGTAGGGACTATGTCTGTCCCTGATCATTTTCCTGGGCTTACTTAGCACAGGATGACACATGGCAGCCCTCCAAAAGTGTTGACCAAAAGAATGGATTTACCTGAATCCCCTAAGATGTGCTGTGCTAAAGGTGTCTTGAGGATATATACTAGCTCAGTTGCCTCATTCATTCAAGAAATATTTATTAAGCACCTACTATGGGCTAATCATGGTTCTAGGTACTTGGGAGGCAGGAACAAACAAATGGATTTGCCTGCTCACATGGAACTGACATTCTAGTGGACAAGGGAGACAATAAAGAAGAAAACATAAAAATAAGTAAATCATAGGGCAAATTGGAAACCAATAAGGGCTTTGTAAATCAAATTGAATAGGATAAAAGGAGAAGATTGAGAGTATTGATGGAGGAGTGGTTATGGAAAAAAAACAGCTTGGTCGGAGTAGGCCTAATTGAGAGGTGAGATTTATGATTGAAGGAGAGAGCCATGGGGATATTTGGGGGAAGGACAGGCCAGGAAAATAGCTGAAGCAAAGGCCCTGAGGCAGGAGTATATCTGGAGTGTTTGAGGCTGGCAGGGCTGGAGCAGAGGGAAGAGTTGGGGGAAAAGGAGATCAGGTGGTATGGGTTCTGGAGCTCATTGTGAGGCCTTGGCTTTTACTCTGAATGGCAAATAACACTGAAAGGTATTGAGTAGAAGGATGAGGTTGGATTAAAGGGTTAATCCTAACTCTGGTTACTGTATAGACAGTAGGGCTCAACAGCAGAAGAAGGGAGACCTGTGAGAGGCCATTGAAATAATCCACAGAGAGGGGATGCCAGGTTGGTGCAAGCAGTGGTTGGGAGTGGTGCCTACTGAATATATTTTGAAGGTAGAGCCAACAAGGCTTTCAGATGATTGAAGGTGAGATCGTGGGGACATGTGTCAATGGTAGCTCCAAGATTTCTGGCCCAAGAGGTTGGAAGGATGGAGTTGCTATTAGTTGTGCTGGGGAAGCTGTGAGTGAAGTGCATCTAGAGGGAAAGATCAGAAGTTTGGTTTTGGACATGTTGAATTTGAGCAGTCTAGTGGGCACCTGGTGGCGCTGATGCATAGGCAGTTGATTATTCAGGCCTGGGATCCTTTGCTGTGAATGAACTTAAGTGTGTTCTTTAGCACCTGTGCAGTGCTGCTGCCAGGCACAGAGGGTGCTGTTCCCATAGACTGAGAGCCCATGGAGGATGGGGTGGCCCCGCTTCTAAGGCTTGGTTTCCTCTTTGGCAAGAATGGTATGATAATCATCATTTGGGGGGCTGTGGAGGGGGGTTGAATGAGTTAGTAGCCACAAAGCATTTCACACTCAAATGGTAGCTAAAATATAATGAAGAACCAACTTGGATCAGCTCCCACAGACCAGTCATTGGATGAGTTAAGGGAGTTCAGACCAGGGAGCTGGGAGAGGAAAAGTCAAGAATGAGGCTGGAGCAGGGTATGTGTGACTTCATTATTCCAGGGGACTGGAGCTTGTGGGGCAACAAGAAGGGGGGCCACTCTGGATGGGAGTATAGGGGCCATCCAACTGCAGATGACAGAACAGCTCCTTGGGTTGGGACTGAGTGACTATTCTGAGTGTCCCAGCCAGGATGATGAGTAGCAGGCTGTCTGGTTGCCTGGGGACACTGCCCCTTTATGGTTTTACCCATAGGAGCTGTTAACCAGTCCTCAGCTTTTGAAGACACATGTGTTCGAAGAGGAGAATGTAGGATTTCCTTTGCTTTTCTTTCAGGCTCAGCACATGGCCTGGTGTACAGTAAGCCTTCGATGAATACTAATATCTGTTCTTCCCTCCACATCTATAAAAAGGTGGCTAGGAGAACTGTCTTCCAGAATTGCTGTGAAGATGGCATGCAAAAGCATATAAGGAAGCATCTTTACAGTGGTGATGACATTTAACCTCTGGGATAATCGAGTCTCAGAGAGATGTTCAACAGTTTCCCTGAGGCCACAGGTGCTATGGGGTAGAAGGAGGTGCGGGGAAATCTCCTTCAGGAGGGCATCTTCCACCAGTTTAGGAAGTGAGGAAGGCAGAGCTGAGCAGAGAGGAGGAAGGGTCAGACTCCATCTGGGGAAGGCATGCCTTTCAGAGCTGGCCCAGGTGTAGGGTAGAGGCCCTAGGGAGTGAGACTCCAAAAAGTGGGCCAGGGGTGGGAGCGATGGGAATGTGTCCCACCAGCTTCCCAGCAGCTCTTAGAGAGAAGGGAGCGAGTGTCTGTAAGTGTAGACCAGACCATGGAACTCTTCTGCCAGGGAGGTGCTGTCCCTCCAATTGTACCGATGAGGCTGCTCAGGCCTGGAGAGATTTTTTTTTTAAAGATTTTATTTATTTACTCATGAGAGACACATGCAGGGAGAGGTAGAGACACAGGCAGAGGGAGAAGCAGGCTCCATGCAGGGAGCCTGACATGGGACTCGATCCTGGGTCTCCAGGATCAGGCCCTGGGCTGAAGGCGGCGCTAAACCGCTGAGCCACCCGGGCTGCCCAGGCCTGAGGAGATTATTAGGACCTTGCTCAAGATCACATAGAGCAACAGTGAAGCAGCTGGGATTGCAACCCAGCTCTACTCTACCACAAAGGCTGCCTTCTCTCCACTACACCACAAGGACGTTGTGACCCCCAGGCAGCAGAGAGCTGGATACTGTCAGATGACCCTTTGGCAATCTCTTCCGGCAGAAACATTCTCTCAGTCTCTGCTCCTAGTCTCCCTCCACGCTTGCCCCTGCCTCCTCCCCATCTTTCCCTCCTCATTACTCAACCCCTAGTAACCCTACCAGCTGTCTGCAGGGCCAGGGGGGAGGAGACAGGCTCCTCTGGGTGACTCACATGAACCCTCTGCAGCCTGCCCACCTCCCTCCCACCCACCAACACAGTTGGTGAGGACCTCCTCCTCCAACCCTGTCCTCTGCAAGCATCCATGACTGAGGGGTACTTTCCCAGAATTAGCCACCAAGAACAGCTGGAGAAGGGAGGGGGGATGTGGGAGAAGAGATGGAAGCTAACTGCTTCCAGATGTGCCAGGGCATGAAAGCCAAGGGAGCCTCCGGTCCAATGGTCTCCTGCTGTGGCGGGAAGGCTGGGATGGGCTAGCCCCCACGACCAGGACTTCAGAGTTGCCAAGGCAGCTGGGCAGATCCCCTCCTCGAAAACTGCATGCACGTCCATGTGTGCGGAGTGGGGGAGCCCTCCGTGCTGCACCTGCAGGGGCCTATGGGAAAACCCCTGCGGCCCAGCTGCTCTCTGTGGCTTGGTTTTTTGCTTTTTTTTTTTTTTTTTTAAATCCAACTATTATTTTATTTATATTACTATGCTGAAGTTACATGGAAGAGACAACCCAGCAGCTCTGCCCCATTTCAGGAAAAGTTTCCAATCAACACCAATTAAGTGGTGACAAATAACTAGGAATGGTGACATCTCTGGGCCAAGACTGACACAGAAGAACGTGCTCTGGTGCTATGGTTCATCCCCATCAGGACCGTAGTGCCATGGCCGACACGAGCCATGCAAACACTGAACCTTTAGCACGTGTCGAACATTCGGATCTCTTCTCTGAAGCTAGCAAATCAAGTGAAATAACTGGGTTAAATTTTTTTAAAAAAAATGAAGCCCAAATAAGTGTAAAACCATGCTCTTCTCACAGTTTCCTTTCGTTTTATTTTATTTTATTTTATTTTATTTTATTTTATTTATTCATGAGAAACACAAAGAGAGAGGAAGAGACAGGCAGAGGGAGAAGCCGCGGGACTTGATCCCAGGACCCCAGGATCACGACCTGAGCTGAAGGTCAACTGCTGAGCCACCCAGGCGTTCCTCCTTCTGAAATTAACACAAAACACACCTTTTCCCTAACAGGTTTATACTGACCCTGTCCATTGGCTATGCTGCCAGCGGCTTGGTCCCTGCTCAGCGGCTTACCAGCCCTGACATTCAAGGTAAATTGTGCAGCTCCCTTAGCCAAAAAGTGGTTTCTATTTCTTGAAGTTAGTATTAGGGTTAAATGTCATAATCTATGCAGAACACTTAGCTCGGTGCCTGGCATGTGGTCTGTTATTATCGTTTAGAGGATGCCTACCTTGTTTTGGAAGCTATGCACCTTGTCTCTGCACCTTGGTAGTTAGTTATGAGTACTCCCATTCTTATGAGAGGAAATCAAGGCTCGGAGAGGTTAAATTACCTGTTCAGGGTCACACAGGTGTTAAGTGGCAGGGCTGTGACATCAAGGCCTAAAACCCAGGCTCAGTACACCATATCCCTCCCTGTGTGTTTCTTTACTATTTTTCCATCCATGGTAAAAAAAAAAAAAAAAAAAAAGTCATAGGACCTGCTAGGGGCTGGGAGGGGTGGCTCATCATTTTCATTCCTGCTTATCTGAAGAGATGAATGATTCAGAAAAATCAGTAAGAGTTTGGGGGTTTGAGGGGCCCTGGAAGGAAAAAGCAAATGCCCTAGAAAGGGGCTGTGAGAACAGGAGTTTTCAGGAACGTGGAAGGAGCAGGGGACAGGGTGTCCAGAAGTTGGAAGGAGTCCAGGTTGTCCTAGGGTGGCCCCAAAGAGTACCCGGAGCCCCCCTGAGCAAAGCCCCAGGGTCCATTGACCGCTCTTTCTCTCAGTGTGTGTTTCTGGCTTTGCCAGTTGCTGCTCCCCTTCTGCACGTCTTCTCCTTGGCTGGGGCGGGGTGGTGGAGGGTCTCCAGAATTCCCCTTTGTCGAATGGGGAGGACAGGAGAGCAGGGAGGAGGAGAACCAAGAGTGAGGGGGGCCAGAGATGGCCAGCAGGGAGGCCCGCGATTGGCCTAGCTCCCAGGGCCCGGCTGAGGAGGGAGCTGCCTGCCCCTCACCATTCCCTCCCCCTGCCCCCCAGGGCTCCTTGGCTGCACGGCCTGCCAACTGGGCCCCCGCCAAGCTAAACAGCTGCCAGGGGGAGAGGAAGAAGCATTTCCGAGCAGTGAGGCCCCTGTGGACTCCGACTCAAGCCTAGAATCCCCCTTTTATCACCGCCAAGTGAGAAAGAGAGTCTGTAGACATGCATACAGGCATGCAAGCGTGGCACCAGAGAGCCTGGGCACGGGATCCGAGGATCTGGGATGCCATGGAGGTGGGGGTGGTCTGTCCAGGAGCAGGCTTGGGGAGGGACAGAGGAACAGGGACCATGACTGTGCCAGGTGGTCAGAAGGTTGGGGAATTAGGTTTGGCTCACTCAGAGGTGGGGGTATGTGGGAGTAGTGGGTGGAATAGACCCCTCCCCTCCAAATTCATATCCACCTGAAACCTCAGAGTGATCTTACTTGGAAATAGGGTCTTTAGGCAGCCGGGGTGGCTCAGCAGTTTAGCGCTGCCTTCAGCCCAGGGCGTGATCCTTGAGACCCGGGATCGAGTCCCATGTCGGGCTCCCTGCATGGAGCCTACTTCTCCCTCTGCCTGTGTCTCTGCCTCTCTCTCTGTGTCTCTCATGAATAAATAAATAAAATCTTAAAAAAAATAAAAAAAGGAAACAGGGTCTTTGCAGACATAATTAAGGTAAGGATTGAGACGGCATCATGCTGGATTAGGGTGGGCCCTAAATCTAGTGAAAGAATCTGTGTAAGAAACAGGAAAAGACCATGTGGGGGAGAAGACTATGTGAAGATCCCCAAGAAGACAGGGGCCGAGGTTGGAGCTCCAAGCCAGGAATGCCTTGAGTCACTGGAAGCTGGAAGAGACAGGGAGGGTTCTCCCCTAGAGCCTTGGGAGGGAGCATAACCCTGCTGACACCTTGATTTCAGACTTCTGGCTTCCAGAACTACGAAGTGAATATATTTCTGTTGTTTCCAACCACCAGATTTGCGGCAGTTTGCTATCACAGCTCCAGAAAACTAGTATAGGGAAGTATATGGGGCAAAGGTTGGGGGCAGGTGAGTATACCAGGGCTCGATAAGAAAGGCTTGGAAAACAGAGTGAAAAAGATTTATTATTTATTGTGCTACAATTCTGTGCCAGGCACTTTTAAAGATGTTTATCTCAGTCCTTACAATGATCCTGCCAGTAAGAATTATGATCCCCATTCTTTGGTGAGGTTGAGACCCACATTTGTTTTCTAATAGCTGAGATCCCAGTACTGCATCCTCTGTCTCCCACCCAAGCCTGGCCTCTTCCCACTTTCTCTTAAGGGGAGCCTCAGCAGCTTCTAGGTCAGATGGTACGTGCTTCAGGTTGGGGGGAAGGCCTCCAGAGGTTTAGGAGGGGAATGTGTTGGGTCTCATTGTGGAAGAGGGCAAGGAGTCATTACCCCATTTTTCTGGGGCCTTCTGTGACTCACCACTGCTTCTGTAGCCCCCAGGGACACTTGTGATGGTCTGTTCACATCCCTAAGCCTTAGGGAGGGGAGAGATAAGCCTGCTTCTATTTACCTTGTTCTAGCTGCTGCAACCCCAGCACCAACCCCTCTCACCACCAGCACCTCCCCCACCAAAATCACTAGTACCATTCCCACCATCAACACCACCTCCGTCACCATAACTACCACCAAAACTGCTAGAACCACTGTCAGAGCCGGCACTTCCACATCCTGGTAGTCACCTCCATTACTTCTGCTCTACCCCTGCCGCCACCACCACAATTGCCCTTGCTGTGGGAAATCACTGAGAGGCTAGAGGTGGGTAAAGGGATTCAGGGGGGATGTCCTGTGATGGGACAGCTGAGCAGAATTTAGCAGGGGAGAAGTAAGAGTCAGGATGTGTCTGGCTGACAGACATGATCCATAGTAGAGGACTGTTCTGAGTTCAGTCTTGTGAGAGGAGGTGAGCCTGCGTGGCTGGAGTAAACACTTAGCGGGACAGGCTGTCTTCACAGGCGTGGGTTCAGCGGGTGGAGGTTGTTTGAGTGACATATCCAGGCCCTGCCTGGCTCATGCTAGTCTCCGGGGATGTGGATTTTGGCGGGTCCCTGGCTCCTGGCCACCTGCTTGGCCTGACTGACCATGGCAGTGAGGTCATGTGAGTGGCTGTACTGGGAGCACTGAGGAGCAGGGACAGGAGGAGGGGGCCCGCCCTGGCTGGAAGAGGAAGAAGGCCTCTCTCCCCAGGCTGACTCTTCATCAAAAATGATGAAGTAAGCATGTCTTGATGCTCATTGCCTCAGACCCTCCTCCCCTCTGCCTGCCTGGCTCCTCACAGGCTCTGGTGCTATGGGCTCTGAGTTTCTCTCTCTGAGACACCTGGCTCTTCAGTTCAGCCACCCAAGGGAGCTCCTGGACCAGACAGCTCTGATTTGGGGAACAGGGAGAGGCTTGACTATGAGAGCGGGATGTCCCATTTCTCTACTCAGCTGCAGCCCCACATTCCACATCAGGCCAAGAGTGTGTGTGTGGGTGGTGGTGGGGGTGGGTGGGGGCGGGTGTGGAGGTGTGGCAGGATATTCCAGAGGCTCAGGCCACAGCTGCCCCCCTCACCCCTTCCCTGCATGCCCAGCTATTTCCATCACCTTTAAGGATGGAACTGATCAGCTCTGGGAACAGCCTCTCTCAATCCTTCCAAACCCCTGAGCTGCCCAAATGCCTGGCTAATCCACCCTCTAGGGGGAAGTGGGAAACAATGCTATTGTGGGATGTGTTTATCTCTGCATCAGGCGTGAGAACCCGGCAGACTGGCTGGCGACTGGAGGGGCTGTGGGGCCACTGAGTCCCAGAGACAGGGGATTGGAGAGTGGGGTCAGTGACCACTGTGGAGGGGCCTTGGCTTGCCCCCCACCCTGGGAAGTATGTGTGGCTGAGCCACCGCCCACTTGCCACTACAAATCATTCCTCAGGGGAAGGCCTTTTACTGGGTTGGGAAAGACTTTGGCAGGTCAGGAGAACTTTATGATGTCCACACGATAGTGACAGCAGGTGTTTATGAGGCACTTACTACATAATCAATCCCTTTCCAAGTGCGTATTGATTCATTTAATCCCCCTAATATCTCTTTGAGAGTAGTACAATTACTGTTATCTGTATCTTACAGTAGAGGAAACTGAGGCACAGAAGGTTATAACATTCCAAAGAAGGTTATAGTGTTAATGAGAAGTGAGCCTGGGATTTGTGCCCCATCTTTCTGAACTTCAGAGCTTATACTCTTCTCTACTCCAGGGTGGGGTGGGGGTAGGTGCCCTCCTGTAAAGTCCTGAGTCCCCACTCCAAACCTGCAGACCCCTGCCCCTTCCCCAGTGTACTACCCGGTGTGGTAAACAGCACAGAATTGGGAGCCAGGTGGGGCGACTGAGTGGCTCAGTCGGTTAGGTGTCCAATCTTGGTATTGGTTCAGGTCATTATCTCATGGGTCATGGGCTTGAGCCCTGAGTAGGGCTCTACATTCAGGAGGGAATCTGCTTCAAGTTTCTTTTCCTCTGCCTCTCCTGCCCTGCCCTCTCTAAAATAAATAAATAAATCTCTCTTTAAAAAAAAATGATTTTACTTATTTATTTGAGACAGTGAGAGAGTATAAGCAGGGGGAGTGGCAGAGAGAGGGAGAAGAAGACTCCCCACTGAGCAGGGAGCCCAATGCAGGGTTCGATCCCAGGACCCTGAGATCATGACCTGAGCTGAAGGCAGATGCTTAATTGACTGACCCACGCAGGAGCTCCTAAATAAATCTTTAAAAAAAAATGGGAGCCAGGCTTTGCACCTCTAGCATGCTGTGTGGCTGTTGGCCAGTCCTTGCTCTCTGCCTCAATATCCTTATCTTCTCTGTGAAGTCCTTACATTGAACCTGCTACTTCCTGAAGCCCTTTCCAGGTGCTAACTGGAGTTGAGCCACCCTAGCTTGGAACTACTCCTGTTTGTCAGGCCTCCCTGGTATCAGCCTGCCCCTGGGAATGGCTGGGAGTTAGGGAGGAGACAGTGGCCCAAAAGATCTGTGTGCCTGGACAGCCCTTGTGTGTCCCTGTGGCAGCCGCCTCTTTCATTCTTCTCTGTCAAGAGGAGGAGCAGTGTCACAGATCAGAGATAATTGCCAAATTTTCTCACTTACCCAGACCCCCATCTGGGTGTGGGGTGGGACAGGAAGAGGGTCTGCTGGCATCCAGTCCTCTCCAGGCCTGGACTACCCCTGGCCTTCCCCCACAAAAGCAGTGGTAGGGATAGGGTCAGACCCTCGGTTCTCACTACCCTTCCATCATCTTTTCTCCTCTGGTCCCCAGAGCACCTGGTGGGCAACATCTCAAATTATCCTCCTCATGCACTAAGCTTTTTCTTCTGCTCCAAACCACACATCCTGGAGAGCTTTTCTATTTCTCCAGTAGACATTTGCTAAGTGCCCGCTATGTGCTAGGTACCATGCCAGGTCTAAGAGACAGGGATCAATAAAGCTTGAATCCTGCCCTGAGGAGCTCAAACCAGGTCCTCATTCCTTACTCTTTATACTTCATCGGTTAATACACACCCTCATGCCTTTGGAGGATCACCAAAGGTGGAGGACAGAGATGGAGAAAGGGATTTTCTGGGTCTGAAGCTCAGAGGAGACCTGGGGGCACCAGGGCAAGCAGCAAGAATGGGAGCTGGAGATGGCAGGCCCCACAACAGATGTACCAGGCCCTGGAACCCCTTTATTTGGACAGCTTCCTGGGCTAGTGCCTGAGTGGGAGGAGGATGATGGGTGCTATCTTCCTTCTCACTGGAAGAGACTTCTAGCAAGACAATAGCCTGTTTGCTGAGCTGGGATCCTGAGATCTGTTGGGGCCAACTTGGCTGTGGCAAACAGATAATCCCAGATGATCACCTCTTTAAGGGAAAGAGAAGTAGAGTCATAGAGCTGGGATGGAGGCAAGGGAGGGCAAATTTCTAGGTAGGGGAGTTAGACTTCATTAGAGAAGCTGGTGAGTCTGAGGAGTTGGATCTGGTTGGGTTAATCTGTTATGGCAAGCAACTCTAGGGACTTGTGAAATGGGTAATAATCTCATTTATAATATTAAGTTCATTCATCCATTCATTTCATCAACAAGGCTTATTGAGTGACCGCTTTATTCCCGGCACTATATTAGGCAACAAGGATTTAGTGATAAAAAGATTCAGCTCCCGCCCGCTTGGAAATTGTGTTCAAGTAGAGAGAAAGACAATATATTGTTTACTATATGAACAGTTGACTTCGATACAAATTTGAAAAGTGTTAGAAAAAACAATAGGATGCTATGCTATGAGAATTTATAGCGGTTCATCCTATCTGAGTCTGTGTGACTGGGGAAAACTTCCCTGAGAAAGGACACTTAAGCTGAGACTTTAGTGTGACATAGAATGAGAACAGTGTGTTAGGTTCAGGTTCAGCTGTGACAGAAGAATTTCACAAATAACGGTGGAGTAAACAAAATAAAAGTTTATTTATCTCTCACATGAATGAAGCCCAGAGCTAGGTACTCCAGAACTGCTGGGGCATCTCCACAGCTATCAGGTACTTAGGTTTCTTCTATCTAATGATGTCACTCTGCCATTCTCAAATACACAGCTTCCAACTCATGGCCCAAAATGGCTGCTCCAACTCCAGCCATTATGTCCATGGTCAGTGGGAGGAGAAAGGAAGAGGGAGAAGGCATGCCCCTTCTTTTAAGGACATATCTTTGTCAGTAGACACATCATTTCTACTTGTATACCACTGTCCAGATTTTGGTTATATACCTAGCTAGAAAGGAGGCTGGGGAATTTGTCTTTATTCTGGGCAGCCATGGATCTAGCTACATATCAGCAGTTCTATTACTCAAGAAGAAAAGGAGATGACAGGTAAAAGTCTATGCCACAAGGAATTAGCTGGGTGGAAGATGGGGTGATTAAGATAAGAGTGTCAGAAGGAGGGACTGCCATGTTTGAAGCCCCTTAAGCAAATAGGGCATTGAGAATGACTCAGTGACTCCCTGTTCCTGGTGTGGTCAGCTGACTGAATGGTGATTGTATTTGCTGAGCTAAGGGACCAAGAAGAAGGAGCAGGTTTGGTGATCAGGACAAGTTCAGTGTTGGACCCATTGAGATGAAGGGCCTGTGAGCCATCCATGAGGGAGGCTCATCATTACACAGTCTGGACTCAGGAGACAGGTCTATATTGGGAATTGTTGACATATCAGTGGCAACCGCGGCCATTATAAGAGGGAATGAGAAGGCCGAGAGAACAGTGTAGAGAAGAGAAAAAACCTAGGGCACAACACCAAGAACCCAGAGAATATGTTCACTCTCATTTTATGGCCCCCTGGTCTCTGGTTCCCTTTTGGAGCATTCTTTCCACCATCTTGTGGGGCAGTAAATCAGATGATCTGCTCCCCCACTCCAGAATTTGGAAGGATCCCTAGAGACCTGCTCCTCCAGATCCTCCCTCTCACCTCCATGGGATGGCCCAGGGACTGCCATATGACCTAATCTCAGCTGGACAGACTCTCCCCTGGGACCGAGCTATCTTGAACACCTGACTTTAGCATGGAAGAGACCTTTGGAGTTCAGCCAGGTAATTTCTGTCCAATTTCCAAGTGAGGTATTCTAGCCTTCCAGTCAATTCCCTAGCTAAGTCCTCAATATTTTTCCAGTAAATTCTTCAAAAAACTTTTTTGGCTTGTAAATGCCAGGGTTGGTTTCTGTTACTTGCAAACAAAGAGGAGCCAGCAAAGGAAAATGAGCCGGACAGGACTTCAGAGAGGCCCGAGAAATACCAGGGGAGTGAGAGTTCACAAAAATAAGCAAAAGAGTATATCTTGAAGGAAGGAGTAGCCAGTGGTATCAATTTTTATTTAAAAAATGTCCAGTATGTCTAAATAAGCATAGGAGGAAAAGGCAAGAAGGAGACACAGTTGTTAACAATGATTAACAATGATGGGGAGGCTTTGCTAGATCTCTGTTTCAAAGGAAGGAACTCAACTCATACTTGCTTAAGACAAGAACAACACAAAAGAAATTTATTGGCTCATGATCACTGAAAAGTCCAGGGGTGGACCTGTCTTTGGCACAGTGCGAATAATGTCATCAGGTCTGGTCTCTGCTCTCCTGTGTCAGCTCCCTTCTCAGGTGTCACCCCCTCAGGCAGCACTCCTGGCAGTTTCTGCCAGACACATGCCCACATTCCACATCCAGAGTGGAAAACCAGTGACTCTTCCAGTAAACTCCTTGGAGTAGCTCTACCGCCTGGTTTGGGTCATATGTCTTTCTTGAACCAATCACTGTAGCCAGGAGGTTTTTGGTGCCCGAGTGGCTGGTCTTGAATCACGTGACTCCTGGAGCTAGGGGGCGGAGTCCTCTCCATCTGAAACACTTTTACTGAGGGCCTGTGGTTTGCCTAAAATAAATCTAGACACAATTCAGCAAAGGGGATGGGTCCTGGGCTTGACAACCAAATTTGCAGTCCATTTCACCAGGGGGAAGGTTGCAGATGGCCACATTTGGGTCACAGGGCCATACCCAGAGGGCATGGGGCAAGGCCCATTGAGGCATACTTCCTCAAGGCAGTGGGTACTAGGCAGACACTTGCATGTGTAGGTAGTCTCCGTGGTGGGCAGGTGCAAGAATAATAAAATAAGTGTAGTTGATATGTGGATGAGCTCTGAGGTCAGTGACTGTATTTGAATCCACCTGGATTTGCCATTTACTATTTTACTTTGGAGTCTTGGCTCTTATCTGAAAACTGGGTTAATACAGAATAATGCTTACCTCTTAAAATTCTTATGAGAATTAAATGGAATAATCTACATTAAGGGTTTAGCTGTGTTCCTAGAAGACAGTAAGCATTCAATGAGTGCTAATTTTTTTTTAATTAAGTAATCTCTACACTCAATGTGGGAATTGAACTCACAACCCTGAGATCAAGGGCCAGATGCTCCACCGACTGAGCCAGCCAGGCACCCCAGAATGTTTGCTATTATTATAATGACCTTGGGATTTTGTTTCACCCCCTTGGTAGGAGAGCAGGCAGTCTTTGGAGTCCCCCATTGGTCATGCCATCAGAATTCCCTGGTTCAGACCTCAGAATTCACTAGTAGGCTCTATCACAGCCCAGCCAGGTTCCAAACCCAGGGATGGGGAAAAGAGTGGAGACCTGGTGGAAGGGTGTGACCAGGGTGAATCCCAATAGGGCTGCATGGAGGCCAGCAGGAAGAATGGAGGGCCAGAGATGGGGGAGGAGGGGGAGGACTATGGGGAGGGGTGATTTTGGGCACAGCCAGCAGGGGTCACTGCAGATCTAAGTAACCTCAGGGAGGCTGTGGCCACCCAAGGGCCCTTCGACACTACTCCCTGCCTTTGTAACTGCCATCACTGGGATGCAGGGCTCAGGCCAGTTCTGGGCAGTGGGATTGGGATTTGGCTCACACAGTTGGAGGTGGCCATCTAGGGCAGCTGCCCTTGGTGGGCCTGGGCTGTTGCTCCTCAATGGAGGCCCTAATGTTAGGTGTGTGCCTAGATTTCTGCCTCACTGGGACCCTGAGTTCTGGCAGTACCTAGAAAGTATCTTTTGAGATGCTTCCCCATAAAGAGCTCTGAGACCAAATGAGCTTCCTTGTCTCCTTCCTCTTCTCAGAGGGTCGTGGCCCAGATTAGCGTGTTTGAGGCTCAGAGCAGTCCTGCAGGCGAGAAAACCTGTCAGACTTTGGCCCTGGATTCCTGGGCTTATGGGAGCCCTTTCACAACACACTGAGGGAAACACTGGTCTGAGGCATCGTCCTGGGCAGAGGGCACATGCCCTGGGAGGTTAATGTGTCAAACCCCAGCTCTCCGACCTTTTATTGCAAAGTAATATGGAACACATGTCTGTTGTGGAGAATTGGAAAAAAAAAAAATCAAAAGCACAAAGAAGAAAATTGCTTCCCCCACCTGCTGCTCCTTAGCATTACCTCAGAAAGCTCTGGGCACTGCCCCCTCTCATCCTGGGGAGGAGGAGGTGACCTGTGGGGCTCCCTTCTGGGCATACCCACTTTGGCTGCAGAGAAGCCCCATCAGAAGAGGGCCCTTTATTTTTTAAGATTTTATTTATCATGAGAGACACAGAGACATAAGCAGAGGGAGAAGCAGGCTCTCCGTGGACCCTGATGGGGGACTCGATCCCAGGACCCCAGGATGATGCCCTGAGTCAAAAGCAGACGCTCAATCACTGAGCCACCCAGGCGTCCCAGAAGAGGTCCCTTTTAGAGGTCAATTTATCCAACCCTGCGTCTCCACCCTGTGCAGTTCTTGCCTCCCTTTCTTGGGGACATTCCCAGGGGTAAGAAGAGGATGTTGGTGGTGGCTTAGCGGGTGTTGAGCGGCGTGCAGGAGTCACGGGCCTTTGGGTCCTGAGCGTGGAAGATCTTCCGATCTAGGTGGGGAAACGGGCCCTGAGAGGGGACATGGCTTAGTGGGGTTTCACAAGAGCCCGCGCTGGAGCCCGCAGACTCCTGGGTCCTGGCCAGGCGCCCTCCCCACCGCTCCCGCAGCTCCTGATGCCAGGAGGCTGTACGCAGGGGCCGGTGCCCCCGAGCAAGGCTGCGGTTTCCTCCGCGGGCCGCTCGGGCCACCCGGGGTGTGTGGGTGCCGGGCGCGCGCACTACGGTTGTGTAACGAGCTCTGGAGTGTGTGCACGCGCTCCGTAACCTGATGCAACAGGGAAGTCGCGGTCCCGTGAGCCGGGGTGTGGGCGCTTGGCTGCGGCCCAGACCACAAGGAGGATTTGGCTTGTGGTTGCGGAGGCCGGCACGGGGGTCGCAGGGCTGTCTGCGTCAGGGCTTGTCCATTCCTGGGTGCCCACATCCTGGTCCCTGTGGGCACAGAGCTTCAAATGGGGCTGCCTGGCCAGCTGATGCTGGGGGTGGGGGGCTGGTGCAGAGAGGGGGGATTTGCCCCATCCTCATCCTGTTTGCCTGGATGCCTGTTGTGATGGGGGTGGGGGCAGGCAGGGCTTCCTCCCTCTGGTTCCATCTCTTCCATCTCTTCCTGGTTGTAAAACTGACCCCCGCCCCCCATCCCCAGTCCTGGAGTCCTCACCTCGTCCAGGTTGTTTTGCACAGCAACATCTGTCTTTCACTACCTCCACCTTCCTGAATCCCCCAGGCCTCTCCCCACCATGGTCTTTCCTGCACACTCTCCCCTGGGGTTCTCCAAGCAGAATGGAGGAGGATAAGAAGCAGCCACACTGCAGCCAGGCGAGATTCCAACTGCCCACTGCTATTTCTGAACAGAATGAGAATGATCTGTGTTCTTTCCCAGCCTCTGTGTGCTCAGATGAGGGATGGGAGCAATGATACTTCTGCCACAGGGCTGTTGAGAGGCATCCTAGGATATCTAGGAAGGGATCCCGTGAATGAGAGTTGCCCTTTCACTTAGTCCCACAAGAATCGAGCATCTGGGCCCCCTCACTCACAGCATCTCCACTGGGCACTTTAAAGAGCTAGGGGCCGTGGAAGGTGATGAGCGGTAAGAGCAGTCGCTATCCTGCCCGCACTGTGCCTGGTGAGGCTCTCCGTGGTCCCCTGCGAACCTTCCTCCCTCCCTTGTCCTCCAAGAGGTGAGGTATGTTTGTTTCTTCTATCTCTTTCCACCTGCTGCAGTCTCTCAGAGAGGTGGCATGCTTCTGTGTGACCAGGGGGTTGCAGGGCTAGGAAAGGAAGGGGAAGAAGGGCATCTGTGAACAGTGTCCTCACCTTCCCTGGCTGGGCTACACCTGTGCGCGCACCCCCCCTGGGGGGGGTCTCCTCCTCAGTACTCCCAGAATGCTTTGTGTCTATCACTTTATCCTGCACTAACTGCCTAGTGTTTTGATGATGTTTATGTATCTATTTTAAAATAATGATAGATAACATAGAGTACTTGGTGTGTGCGCTAGGCTTCACATATATTAACTCATTTCCTTACAGCACAGGTATGTACAATTATTATCTGCGAGGAAGCTGAAGCTCAGAGAAGGGAAGTGTCTTGCTCAAATTCAAATAGCTTGTGTTAATCTCATCACTGTCTTATCACCCTGGTTTATTTTCTTTAGAACCTTGATCATAGATCGTTGTCTTCTATTCATGTGTTTGCTTGCCCATTGTTTATCTCTATCTATACAGCAAGCTCCACGGGGCCAGGGGCTTTGTCTCTCTTATTCGCATTCCAAAGTCTTTCCTCGCAGATGGTAGATGCTCAATAAATATTTGTGGAAAGAATGAGCCACTGAGCCGCTCAGTGGCAACTCCTTGAGGGTATGCTGTGTGGCTGTCCACCGTGTTATGGTCACATTGCCCAGCACAGACCCTGGCCAACACAGTGCTCAATCAGCAGTTTGCTAGATGAATAGAAGAATGGAAGGGGGTCCAGAGAACTCAGAACTGCTCTTCAGACTCCAGGAACTAGGGAAAGATCTTCAGCCACAGGAAATATGGGGGAAGAATTTATTCTTCCTGGGTGTCTGTTTTGGTTTCTCTGTGTGATTTTGTGTGTGGGCACTGGGTACACAAAAGGGGAATGTATGACAAACAACCCCTGGGAGAAGACTCTAGTTGCTTCAGATCCAAAGGCAAGAGATATAAACAGAGCATATATGTGTGTGGCCCAGAGGAGGCTCCTAGTAAGTGACGAATACATGAGGGAGGAAGTGAGTGAGTCAGTGGCACAGTGAGCTTCTCGAGGACAGGCACAGGCATAACTTTTCTTTGTAGCCTTAGCCACCACCATAGGCCCACATCATGGCTTGGTACATGTTTGCTGAATGAATGAATGGACGAATGAGTGCCAAAAGGAACAAGTTGGTACCCAGAAATATGGAAATGAATAGAAAAGGTGGGTCTTGCGAAGGACCCTACAACCTTAGTGAACCAGACCAAGGTTCCTAGTAAATGATGTTCTCTGGGTCTTGCTTTGGTTGCATCACCGCCACAGGCCTCTTTCTTCAACTGTAGAATGGGAATGCACATTGTGATGGGCCAGGAGACCAAAGTCAGAGGACTTTGAGAGCTGTAAAGAAGCTACAGAGGTCTTGCAATGGGATTTTCCTCTTCCTCCCCACGAATCACTATTATCTTCATCATGATTATGCTTAGGCTCATCTTCAGACCTGGTCTCCTGCCATTGGTATGCCAAATACTGGAGACCCTGGAGACAGACAAATCCACTTCCCATTCAGAGATAATTGCTGTCTGATTTGGGTTCCACTTCTTTCATGTATTCATTTTTCTCCACTCTCCAAGCCCTCAGTCCGTACCATCTCCATCTTCTCTTCCCTCAATGATTGCTGATTGCAACAGTCTTCCCTACTGGCCTCTCAGCCTCTGGGCTCTTTCGCATTGCCATTAACTAATTTGCTTAATATGTAAATCAAAACCTGTCACTCTCTTGCCCTTACTCCAGGAACTGTCTAAAATTTTTTTCAGTAATGTGGCCCCTGGAAACACCTCTTTTCCAGGCTCCCCAGGGTCCTCCAGCCATGCGATATGCTGCTAGTTCCTATAATAGAGCATGATTTTCATGCCTTTTTGCCTTTGTTTGTGCTGTTCCCTCTGCCTAGCAGGTCTTTCCCAACTTTGTCTCTACGGTGAATGCCCAGTCATTCATTTTCCCCTCAGAACAAAAAAGGCATAGTTGCCCTTTCTGGTTGTAAAAGTGACACGTGTTTATTGTAAACAACTCAAACAATATAGATTACACCAGGAAAAATAAAAGGCGATATTTTCTCTTCCCACAGTTCCAACAATTGGAGACAACGATTGTTAAAGTACAATGAGCATTGTCATGAATTTTTTTCTGTGCAGATATATGCATATATCTTGAAATGCATGTAAATACACACATACAAAAATGAGATCATTTGTGCTATTTGGTAACCTACTCTGTGCCCTAAGTGAAATATTTTGGATCTTTTCTTGTGAATAAGCAGTTTTACATAATAGTTGTTTTGTTCTTCAAAACTCAATTTCAATGGATGCCTGAGTGGTGCAGTCGGTTAAGCATCTGACTCTTGGTTTTGGCTCAAGTTGTGATCTCCAGGTGGTGAGGTTGAGCCCCATGTTGAGCCCTGCACTCAGCACGGAGTCTGCTTGAGATTCTCTCTCCCTCTGGCTCTCCTGCTCATGCTGCTCTCTCTCAAATAAATATTTTTTAAAACCCCACCTCAATTCCAATTCAAATGTTTACTGTCCTGGAAGGTGCTCCTGGTTCTCCCCTTCTTCAGCCCTCACCGACAGTGCCCCTCCTCCTAGGACTCATTGTACCTTGTACCTCTTTCTTTGAAACCTTTCCTGCTGTGTCATCATTTGATATAAAAGGCAAATGAACAAAATAGTAATCATAAATCTATGTTAATGGGCACACAACATATAAAGATGTCATCTGTGACAATGACATAAAGAGAGAGAGATGGAAATGTAAAGGAGCAGAGTGTTTGTATGTTGAAACTAAGTTGGTATTATTAAAACTAGGTTTTTAAAAAATTTTTATTTATTCATGAGAGACAGAGAGAAGCATAGACATAGGCAGAGGGAGAAACAGGCTCCCCATGGGGAGCCCGATGTGGAATTTGATCCCAGGACCCTGGGATCACGACTTGAGCCGAAGGCAGACACTCAACCACTGAGTCACCCACGTGTGCCAAAACTAGGTTATTATAGGGGCTTCTGGGTGGCTCAGTCAGTTGAACTCCCAACTTGTGATTTCAGCTCATGGAGTCAATGGGATGGGGCCCTGCCTCAGGCTTCTGGCTCAGAGGGGAGTCAGCTTGAGATTCTCTCCTCTCTCCCTTCCCTACTCACACTTCCTCTATCTCTCTAAAATAAATAAATAAAACTTAAAAAAATAGGTTGTTATAAGTTTAAGTTGTTAATTGTAGGGGCACTTGGGTGGCTCAGTGGGTTTAGTGTCTGACTGCTGATTTTGGCTCAGGTTATGGTCTCAGGGTCCTGGGATTGAGCCCCATGTTGGGCTCTGCATTCAGTGGTGGCGGGGTGGGGGGTGCTGCTTCTTTTCCTCTCCCTCTCCCTCTGTCCCTCCCCCTGTTTGCACTCTCTCTCTCTCTCTAAAATAAATCTTAAAGATATTAATTGTAATTCCAAGGTAACCACTAAATAAATAATAAAAATACATAAAAAAGAAGGGTATCAAAACAGTACACTATAAAAAATCAACTAAGTGAAGAAAAAGGCAGTAATGAAAGACTTGGGGAACAAAAAAGTATGACATACAGAAAATAGCTAAATGGCAAAAGTAAGTCACTCTTTATCAGTATTCACAGTAAATGCAGATGAATTAAATTCTCCATTAAAGGACAGAGATTAGATTTTAAAAAATTACATGTTGTCTATAAGAAGCTCAAAGGGCACAGAGATTGAAAGTAAAAGGATGAAAAAGATATCCCATGCTAATAGTAGCTAAAAGAGCGTTGGGTGGCCTAATACTGCCATATAAAAGAGACTATCAATCAAAAATATTTAAGAGACAGAGGGCATTATATATTAATAAAAGGTTCATTTCAGCAAGTAGAACAATTATAAATCTCTATACACCTAAAAGCAGAGCCCCCAAAGCAAAAATTAACACAGTTGAAGGGAGAAATAGATAATTCTACAATAATAGTCAGAGACTTCAATAACCCACCTTCAATAGCATGTAGAACAATTGGACAAAGCCAGTAAAGGAATAGTAGTGGACTTCAACAACACTATGAGCCAATTAGGCCTAACAGACATATATAGAACATCCATTTGATAATAGCAAAGTACACATTCTTCTCAAGTGTACACAGAAAATTCTCTAGGATAGATCAATATGTTTGCCACAAAACAAGTCTTAACAAATTTTAAAAGATTGAAATCATGCAAAGCAACTCTTCTGATTGCAATGAGATGAAACTAGAAACTAGTATCAGAAGAAAAAGGGAAAAATCCACAAATATGTGGAAATCAAACAACACACTTTTTAAAAAAGATTTTATTATTCATTCATGATAGTCACAGAGAGAGAGAGAGAGAGAGAGAGAGGCAGAGATATAGGCAGAGGGAGAAGGAGGCTCCATGCAGGAAGCCTGACGTGGGATTCAATCCCAGGTCTCCAGGATCGCACCCTGGGCCAAAGGCAGGTGCTAAACCGCTGCGCCACCCAGGGATCCCAAACAACACACTCTTGAACAACCATTGGATCAAAGAAGAAATGGCAAGGAAAATTAGAAAATATATCAAAATTAATGAAAATGAAAACACAGCATATAAAAACTTATGGGATGCAGAGAAAGTTCTCAGGAATTTATAGTAAAAAATACCTACTTTTTTTTTTAAAGATTTTATTTATTTATTCATGAGAGACATAGAAAGAGAGAGAGGCAGAGACACAGGCAGAGGGAGAAGCAGGTTCCATGCAGGGAGCCCGATGTGGGACTTGATCCTGGGACTCCAGAATCATGCCCTGGGCCGAAGGCAGGCACTAACCTGCTGAGCCACCCAGGGATTCCCAATGCCTACTTTAAATAAAGAAAAAGAAAAAGATCTCAAATCAACAAGCTAAGTGTACACCTTAAAGAACTAGAAAAAGAAGAGCAAAGTAACCTTAAAGCTAACAGAAGAAGGAGCTAATAAATATTAGAGATAAATGAAATAGAGGATAGAAATACAATAAGGAAAATAAACAAAACCAAAAATTCTTTGTAAACATCAACAACATTAACTAGATTGACTAAGAAAGAAAGAAGACCTAAATGACTAAAATTAGAAATGAAAGTGGGGACATTACTACTGACCTTACAGAAATAAAAAAAAAAAATTATAAGAGAATACTGTGGGGGTGCCTGGCTGGCTCAGTCAGAAGAGCACGTGACTCTTGATCTTGGGGTCATGAGTTCGAGCCCCAGGTTGGGTGTACAGATTACTTAAATAGCTAAAGCTAAAAAAAAAAAAAAAAAAAAAAGGGAGAGAATACTATGAACAATTATATGCTACAAATTGGATAACCTAGATGAAATGGACATATTTATAGACTCATGTAAACTTCCAAAATTGACTTAAACAGAAATAGAAAGTATAACAAAAAGATTGAATCAATAATCAAACCCCATCCAAAAAAAAAAAAAAAATATATCCAGGACCTGATGGTTTTACTAGTGGGTTCTACCAACCAGGTAAAGGATTAACACCAATCCTTCTCAGATTCTTACAAAACATTGAAGAAGAGGGAACATTTCCAATTCATTCTATGAGGCCAGCATTACCGTGGTATCAAAACCAGACAAAAACAATACAAAAAAAGAGAACCACAGGCCAGCCTTCCATAAGCATATAGACGCAAAACTCCTTAACAAAATACCAGCAAACCAAATTCAGCATTTTATTAAAATAGTTAAAATAATTAAGTCCAACCAACTGAGATTTATCCCAACAATGCAAAGATGGCTCAATATAAAAAAAAATCAGGGGTACCTGGGTGGCTCAGTCACTTAAGAATCCAACTCTAGGTTTCAGTTTAGGTCATGACCTCAGAGTCCTGGGATCAAGCCCTGTGTCAGGCTCTGCACTCAGCGGGAAGTCTGCTTGAGATTCTCTCTCTCCCTTGCCCTCTGTCCCTCCCCGACTTGTGTATATGTGAGTACAGACATGTTCTCTCTCTTGAATAAATAAGTAAATCTTTTAAAAAAACGAGTCAGTGTAATACACCATGTTAATAGAATAATGGGGAAAAAAGACACATGATCATCAATTGATGTGGGAAAACACATTTGAAAAAATACAAAAACTTTCATGATTAAAAACAGTCAATAAACTAGGAATAAAAGGAAAATTTCTCAACATGAGAGAAACCATTTATGAAAAACCCACAGTTAACATTCCACTCAATGGTGAAAGACAGAACGTTTTGCCCCTGCAACCTGAAACAAAACAAAGATACCTGCTTTTTGTCACTTCTCTTCTATACTATAATGGAAATTCCAGCTAGAGCAATTAGGCAAGAAAAAGAAATAAAAGACATC
This sequence comes from Canis lupus baileyi, assembly GCF_048164855.1. Taxonomy (NCBI): domain Eukaryota; kingdom Metazoa; phylum Chordata; class Mammalia; order Carnivora; family Canidae; genus Canis; species Canis lupus. The sequence continues at coordinate 60,397,937 of NC_132844.1, read as the reverse complement.
CAGTTGGAATGAAAGAAGTAAAACGATCTGTTTATTGATGTCCTTACCGTCCTATATATAAAAATTACCTCAAAATGGATTAGTCACCCAAATTTAAGAGCTAAAACTTTAAAACTCTTAGAAGAGGGGCACCTGGGTGGCTCAGTGGTTGAGCGTCTGCCTTTGGCTGAAGTTGTGATCCCAGGGTCCTGGGATCAAGTCCCGCATCAGGCTCCCTACAGGGAGCCTGCTTCTCCCTCTGCCTGTGTCTCTGCCTCTCTCTGTGTCTCTCATGAATAAATAAAATCTTAAAAAAAAAAAAACTCTTAGAAGAAAACCTAGGGAGAAATATTAAGACCTTGTATTTGGTAGTAATTTCTTTAGTATGATGCCAAAAACACAGGCAACAAAAGAAAAAAGATTAATTGGACTTCATGAAAATTAAAAGCTACCACCAAATTATACACTTAAAATGGTAAATTTTATGTTTTGTATACTTTACTATAAAAAAAAAGTTAAAAAAATAACTAACCTAGAGAAAACCCTTCAATTTCACTTTATATGTTTACTGTCCTGGAAGCCTCTCCAGGTTTTCCCCTTTCTCTCCTCCCCCCACCCACAGTGCCCCTCCTCTGAGGACTCATTGTACCTTGTGCATCTCTATTTAAAACCTTTCCCAATTATAAGGTCATTATTTGTTTACAAGCTGGTTAGAAGTTGGCCCTGTCTCCCCCACCCCATCATGTGTTCCCTGTGGACAGTGTAGCACAGTGGTTAGGACCCCACGGCTTAGAGAATAAGTTCATATCTCCACCCTGCCTCTGACCACTGTGTGGCTACTGGCAAATTCCTTAACCACTCTGGGCTTCTACATCCTCATCAATAACATGGGGGTGATGAGAGCACTTACTTCTCAGGGCTGTGCACCTAAATAAAGGTCTTAGAAGGATAGTAGGCACACAGGACCTGCTCCATCAACATTAGCTATTGTTTAGCAAAACATAGATGGCTAGACTAGAAAATGAATGCAGTAACAATCCTTGCTCTCCTCCCAGCCATCCCCAGAGGATGGATGGATAGGATCTATCTCTCTGTTGTAAGCAATTGAATGTTCAAATGTGTGGGGATGTACCCCAGAATGGGGAGAGGCAGGAGCAAGCCCTTTGCTCCTCTTCCCTGGCCCTGTCCTCCTGGGCAGACGGCCCAGCCCCAGCCTCCCACCCCTGCTGGGGTGGGCAGGGAAGATGAGACAATACTGCCTCCCTGTCTTTGGGATGTCATCCCCAGTGGCAGCAGAAGCCCCACTCTTCTTTTCTCCCTGGCTTTTGCCGGTCCTTAAAGTGGGCCCCTGGGCGTGCCCAGGTTGGGGAGGATGGGAAAGCCTTGGATTGGGGGTGAGCATCAGTCACTGCTGCCATATCAATCAGGGCCCTTTCATCAGCCGGAAACAGCTGCGCCCGGCTGCCCCGACAAGTCAACAAGTCCAGACGGGGGTTCCCTGCCCCTCCCGGCCTGCTCCTCTTGCCCCCCTTCCCCAGATGACAGTCACTCCTATCCTTCCCCGGATGCAGGGGACAGGCTGGGGCAAGCCAGGAACACACTCAGTTTCCCTTCCTTTGCTGCCCTTCCCTGGGGTGACACTACCTCCTCCCCTCCCCCACCCCGCCTGCCCTGAGTCCCCGGGACCTGGCTAGGGTGGTAGCTGGAGGGGTCAGCAGGAGAGGAGCCCACGGGAGGCTGACTGCAGTGGTCAGGCCTGAGCTCCTTAGGCAAGATGCTTTAACTGGAACCCTGGGGCAGCCCGGGTGGCTCAGTGGTTTAACGCCTGCCTCCAGCCCAGGGCCTGATCCTGGAGACCCGGGATGGAGTCCCAAGTCGGGCTCCCTGCATGGAGCCTGCTTCTTCCTCTGCCTGTGCCTCTGCCTTTCTCTCTCTCTCTGTTTGTCTCTCATGAATAAATAAATAAAATATTAAAAAAAAACCTGATTTGCTTTATAAAACAAAAACAAAAACAAAAAAACTAGAACCCTGGAACAGCATGGTGGTGGCAGGACCCCAGAGCACAAAGTGGGGAAGGCATACATCCAGGGTCACACAATGGCTGGGTTAATGCTAGAACCTAGAGCTCCAGATGCTATTTTCTTTCTTTTTGTGTTTAAAGATTTATTTATTTATTTGAGAGAGAGAAACAGTGAGTGAGTGATAGAGAGGGGAAGGAGGAGGGGCAGCAGGAGAGAGAGAATCTCAAGCAGACTCCATGCTGAGTGCAGAGCCTGACATGGGGCTCTATCTCATGACCCTGAGATCATGACCTGAGCCGAAATCAAGAGTCACATGCTTAACCAACTGAGCCCCCCCCCCCCCCGACACCTCCAGATGTGACTTTTCTTTCCCTTAACTTGCAGCCTTGGCTTCCCCATCTGTGTATGGAAGGACTGCTGAGGGGAAGGATTACTGACTCTCTTCTAGCTCTGATACTGTGGGTCTGCTGAGAGTCTCTCCTCTTTGCCTCTGATTTTTCCCTGCTGAAGTGCCCAGGTTTGCTGGTGGAGGTGGCAGGGGGTGGGGTGAGGGAGAAGGACCCTTCCAGTAGGTTCAGCCTCTGTTTTCAACAATATACCTGCCCTGCTGCGGACCAGGGGTAATTGTGTAGGGGAGTACCTGGTCTGGACAATGGCCAGATTCGTTCTGTTGGGTTCACGGCTCAGCGATCTGCCCACTGGCCGATCCAGCCTAGACTCTGACAGATGCCTGATATATTTGACTTCTGGCAGCATATGATTGTTTAGGGCAACCCCAAGGTGTGGGGAAGGTGTGTACAGCTATGGAAGCAGTGACCCAGACAGGATCCATGGGGGAGTCAGGATCCCAAATAGAGTGGGTAGGGAAGGGGTGACTAAGCCAAACTCAGAATCACATATCTGACGGTCCAGGCTGATGTTGCCCTGCCCCATACCCCCCTGAGGGTCAGAACCTAGGCTGGAGTCTAGAGGGGTCCCTAAGTTCAGAAAAATGCTTCCCTGTTGTCCTGTTTGAAGGAGTGCAAGGCCCTCACGACAAGAACAGCCAATATCTTCCTTTTTGACCAGCATCACCAGACGCCGGTTAGTTGAGGGAGGAAGGCTGTAGGAGCCCTAGGGTGTGCTCTGGGACCCCGGGGCTCTTCTCTGGGCTCCACACCACCCCCTACCCCAGGCTGCATGACTTTAGGTGAGTCACTGGGACTTTTTAAAAAAAGATTTATGTATTCATTTGAGAGGGGGGAAGGTAGGGAGAGAGGGAGAAAATCTTCAAGCAGCCTCCTCCCTAAGTGAGGATGCAACGTGGGCTCAATCTCATGACCCCAAGATCACGACCTGAGCCCCACATCAAGAGTCGGATGCTTAATGACTGAGCACCCAGGTGCCCAGAGTCACTGGGACTTTGCCTCTCCATCTGCACAATAGGTCCTTGCCCTGCCCTCGAGTAGGTGTAGAAATCTCTAGGAAGGAGAGGATGGGTTCTTGGGACGAGATGGTCCTTTAGCATTTACCCACCTCTCCTCACTCCAAGGCCTGAGGCAGCCTCCGCCAAAGAGATAATTGTCAATTAATCCTGAGTCAGAACAGCTCCATCTCCAGAGAACATCTGACACAGCAGTGGGCAGGCTGTGGGCCCTGCCCTCTGAGAGTTTACTGTCAGAACCAGTCAGAGGTTACAGGCTAGGGCAGAGGCCTGGTTTAGACCTGAGGAGGAGGGGAAGGAGGAGCCCCCACTGCTACTGCCTAGACGCAGTGGCTGGCCAGATACATCTACTTCCTAAAACCACAGAAGGCCTTCCTGGACTAGCCCCCAAGGCAGCCATGTCCTTTGTCCTGCTCTTATCTCTTTCTACCCCTCCTTCACCGCTGGTGAATGAACTCTGTCTCCCTTGCAGGCTGAGAGCACTTGTGAGCACCTTGGCGGCTGCTGTCCTGGGGGCTAGTGCGATGTCTGCCATGAGAGATGTTGACTTGGTGCAGGCAGGGATGGCTGGTGGCACCCAGTCCCTGCCTGCTTCCCTGGATCCTGGACATAGCTCCTGGCCTGGGCTCAAATACTTCAGTTAGGGGGAATAGTATAATATTACAAGATCACGGGCAAGTGTGTTTTGGGAGGGTGTGGGATCCAGAGAAGGGAGGATATGAGAAACAGTTTCAACCAGAGGGAAAGATGGGTAGACACTCAGAAGAGTGTCTCAGAAGAGTGGAAGGTAGGGTGTCAAAGAGGTCCCCTAGGAGATCCCCTCAAGCTGTGGACCCTTCTCCTTCCTGCAATTCTTCTAGCTTGAAGCTGAATGCTATAAGCGTGGCGAGTCCTCAGGTATAAACATTTACTCCCAGGAAACTACTACCTCACATCCTTGCTGGCTCCCCGTTTGGCATGGGGGGGTTGAGGTCCCAAGACTCTCTCTTTGGGAGAAAGAACCTGGTGCTGGGGACTTAGAAGGTCTAAGGGAGGCCTGGAGGCCAAAGGAGCATAATAAGGTCTAGCAGGGATGCATATGAGGGGGTGTGGGTGGGGAAGGTCTTAGACAATAGGTGGGCCTGACTGGTGGGGAGTGCCTTGGGTATTCCCTATCCTCACTCTCACCCCCCTCACAAAAAATTGCCAGTTGAAATGCAGGGTTCTCAGTTATATTTGAATTTTAGAGTCCTTGGCTCAGTAGGGTGGGGTGGGAGGCTCCCTGCATTAAGAATAAATAACAAATAATTTTTAGTATATCTCAAATATTGCAAGGGACAATAGGTGTCCTGTATTTTTAAAAATTTATTTATTCATGGGAGACGCAGAGAGAGAGGCAGAGACATAGGCAGAGACGTAAGCAGAGGGAGATGTGGGACTCAATCCCAGGATCCTGGGATCACAACCTGAGCCAAAAGAAGACTCTCAACCACTAAGCCACCCAGGCATTCCTGTGTCCTGTATTTTGATTTGCTAAACCTGGCAATCCTAGCCCTACACCCACCATGGCCTTTGTAAGGACACCTGTCTCCCTAGGGCCGCCTGGAAGCGGGGAAGGCCCGGGCTCTCGTGGGCTGGCCGCCCTGCTCCCAGCCAGGCTGAGAAGGGCCCCGTGCTGGCTCCGGGGCTGGTGTCTGGTGCTGCACGTACCGACGGTGGCTGTGGTGAGCGGCGAGGCAGGGTGTGTGTGGAATGGGGGAGGGGAACCAGGCACTGGCTGAGCCAGAGAGACAAGGGAAAATTTTTCTGTGGGTTCCTGTCTTGTCCCCTCCCCAGACTCACCACCACTTGGGGCCCTGAGTCATTGAGGCAAGGGGATGGGACAGACCAAATTTTTCCACTCAGCCCCCAGCCCGGTACCACGGCTCACCTGATCAGCCCCGCCCACACAGAGGGGAAATTCCAGTCCTAAATCCTGTCCGGAATCCTCACCCTGGCCAGCCAAGTCTGCGTTGGGGGTTGGGGAGCTACTGGGGCCAGGGGACACCCCTGGGACTCCCTTCTGCATCAGGAGGAGAGCAGCTTGCTTAAGGAAGGCTGCTGTGGGTGCAGCTGGATGACTCCTGGGGGTCGGGAGGGTGGGGGGGGGGGTCGGTGCTGGGCCGGGGCCTGGGCCTGGGGACAGCAGAGATGTGATATCCAAGGCTGAGCCAAGGACAATGTGGATAAAGGCACATTGAGGCCTCGGCTGACACCAATTTAGAATGTCCTGAGCTCCAGCATGCATATGTGTGTGTGTGTGTGTGTGTGTGTGCACATGTGCCCACGTGCAGGCCTGCGCTTCTCATCCAGTTGCTGGAGGGGCTGTAATTTCAGCGCTGTTGCCAACATAAAGCCCATGTTCTTTAGCCTGATGTTCAAGGCCCTTTGTGTTCAGACCTCAAAGCACCTTCCCGGGGTTGGTTATCCAGGGCTGCTCCTTTCAGGTGCCCTGGGCTCCCGTCCAGGTCCTCAAGCTCGAATGCCTTACAGGGGCCAGACAGGTAACCGGGGACAAGGGAAGTGGACTGGACTGGGGGGGGGTGTGCTACTCAGCTTCTCAATGGTTGTTGCATTTCTGGAATTTAAACCTCCAGAGCCCGTCCTCTCCCACCCCCAGCCTCATTGTTTACCTTCTGGCTCTGAGGATGGACTGCGCCTTTTTCAAGGACGCTGCGCAGGCCAGTGCGGGTGGGCCAGACAGAACACGTCTGAGGGCCGGATGTGGTCCCCGGGTGCCAGTTTGCAACCTCCCCTCTGGCCAAATTGCACCTTTCCTGTTTCTTGCATATACGCCCCTCCCATTCCTGCCTCCGTGCCTTTGCTTCAGCTGTTCCCTTGGCCCCGAATGCCCTCTGCCATCTCTGGGTGCCCCAATCCCATCCATCTTTCAGAGGCCAGCTCACAGGCCACTGGCCCATGAGGCCCCTATAGCTCTCCGCCTGCCTGATCCCGCCATCCTCCGGACACCTTTTATGACCCAAATAACTTCCTGCTGTACGTTAAGGTTATTTATATTCCTGTTGAATTACCTGTCAGGGTTGGTTCTGTGGTCAATTAACTTCTGACTGCCTGGCACAGAGAGGCATTCAGTAAATAATTGTTGAATGAATGTCGGAGGGGCAAAAGTAACCACTCCCCCCACCCCCCACCCCCGCCCCAATCCCTTTGAGTCAGAAGGGCTCAGATCATGGCCCCGCGAGTTTATGATAGCTATGTGACTTAGGGCAGCTTACATCGTCTGAGCTTTAACTCCCTCATTTGTAAAATGGGTATATTAGTAGTATGTACATCTGGTGATAGTCTGAAGGATAAATGTGTTAATGTGCAAGAAGCACTAAGAAGTGTGCCAAACACATCCCATAAGTAGAAGCCATCATCATCATCATCCATCTTGTTATTGGCAAAGCTCAACTGCTGCCTCCTCCATGAAGCCTTCCCCAGTCTTGTAGTCAGAATGAATCTCTCCCTTCATTGGATCCTGCTGTACTTTGGCTGCCTTGTGTTATAATTAATAGTCTGTATTTGACTCTCCCAGCAGATTGTCACCTCTTGAAATAAAATCTTTGAAAAGGGTGCGGGGGGAGGGGGTGCCCGGGTGGCTCAGTCAGTTAAGGGTCTGCCTTCTGCTCAGGTTATGATCCCAGGGTGCCGGGATCGAGCCTTGCATAAGGCTTGCATAAAGCTCCCTGCTTGGCCAGAGAGCCTGCTTCTCCCTCTCCCTTGGCCTGCCGCTCCCCCTGCTTGTGTTCTTTCTCTGTCAAGTAAATAAATAAAATCTTAAAAAAAAAAAAAAAAAAAAAAAGGACTGTCACCTCTTGGAGGGCAAGTCTATGCCTCGCTGATCTTTGTGTTTCTCAGTCATTCATGCAGCAGTTATTGAGTGCCTTCAAAAGCCAGGCACCGTGCCAGGGCGTTGGAGATACACTGGTGAAAGATATATCCCTTATAGTGCTTGGCTCTGTGCCTGGGTCAGTCTTCGCAGTCCCCTTCTTCCAGCTACCTGGTGTCTCCTTGCATCGCTGGAAGTGGGCTGGAATGGGGTGGGCTGGAACAGGGTGGAGGGTTAGAGCCCAGCAAAGCCCAGGCTCCGCTGACCACTGAGGGGCAGCTCTACCCACAGTGCAGCCCTTCTGTGCTAAGACAGCAAGGTTGAGCTTGGCTCTCAAGCAGCGGTGAGCAGGCAGGAGGTGGGGTGCCAGGTCTCCTTGTCTGCCTTGGGTCCTCCAGGTGGGGATTGGGATGGTCCTGGCAGGTCCAGTGCTCAAGCTGGGTGGAAACCACCCCCAGCTCCTGTGTCAGCCCCAGGTTCCTGCACCCCTGCATCCCCAGAGACATTCAGCTTTAACTTTGGATTCATGGTGTGACCTGGAGAGAGAATTGGGAACCAGATGCTTACAAGCTCTAGAGCCAGGTACCTGAGTATGACTTCAGTAAGATACTTGGCCTTTCTGGGCCTCAATTTTCTCATAAGAGGAATTATGTGAGTTAATACCTAGATAATTTGTTTGCATTATTTTGGGTTACTTGCACTAGGCTGGGAGGTAGTAACCCAAGGGTGATTTCTGGCCCACTGCTTATACCCTGTGGGACTGTGGATAAGCTGTTTTCCCTGTCTGGGCCTAAGTCTCCCAGGCTGTGAGATTGGGAGTGGTATGTACTCATCTCCAAGGCTCCTTTTGCCTCTGAGAACCGTGGAACTTAGGATTCTCTCCCTGGGGTCCAGCCCCTGCAAATGGGGCTTGCCTTCTCCCTTCCCAGGGACCGATTTCTCCCTGTCAAATAGAGAGACCTGATCCACTCACATCCCAGGGATCCCAGAACCAATTCCCCAGTTCCAGCTTCAGTCTCAGGACTTGAGTCCCCATGGCCTGCCTTGAACCCTGAACTCCTCTTTCCCCACTTCCCTGTATACATGGGGCTAGGCTCGATGTCACCCAAAGCAGCAGCCAGGAGGCAAGGAGAGAAGGGAAAGTACCTCTGAAGCTCACCTGCAGGGATCTGAAGTCTGAGATGGGCAGGAGGGGCAGCTTGGTCATTAAGGGCCATGGCTGTGAGTGGGATTCTGCTTGTGTGGCTCTGGCAGGCCCTATCTGAGTCCTGGTGGGCCACAGACTGGAGGGGCCACGTTATTTTGGCCTCACACCTAAAGCTCTGCAGGATCTGTCAGGTGAAAGGGACAGGGGTGCTGAAAGTGTAGGCTCCCCTCTGCACCCAGGGCAGAATGCAGGCTCCCTCCCATAACCCCATAAATCCTTGGTCCTCATTAAAGACCCTAATCCTTCTACCTGCCCCCTGGCTGCAGATGCAGAGGCCTCTGCCCCCAGGTCTAGTGGGGAGGGCACAACAACTATGGATTCCTTGTCCCCTCCCCGACCCCCACCAAGAAGACTGGACTTGGGCACCTGACTGAGCCGCCAATGGGCATCTGGGGGCCACCAGGATCCCAGGGTGGTGCTTCTGGGAAGTAGAGGAAGGAGAAGACCGGGCTCTGAGGGCCGTCCCAGGAAAAGAGGGAAAAGAGGAGGTGGTGGCAATGTTCTGACCAAGTGGGAGAGTCCCTGGCAAACAACACTTCTCCCTTGCCTTTGCCCCTTGCCACCCTGGAGATCCCCCACTGAGGGGTGCCTACAGGGCTGGCGTGGGCACCCAACTCGGCACCTGTGGTACAGCAGAGCAGTGAAGGCCCGGGAGCCAGGCTGGGGTCCCTTGGTTTCCTCAATGGGGGTGATCACTTCCTCACTTGCTCTCTCCTCCCCTCCTGGGGCTAGGCATGAGGGCAGAGGGGAAGGCCAAGGGGAACGCACCCTTTGGCAGGTAAGCATAGCAAGTGCTGGAGGAGGCTGGGGCCAGCATTGGCAATTGGCTCCTGGTCCTATGGCCCAGTGCTGGCCTGTACCTTCCATTTCCATTGGCCTAGAGCTTCCTGGTGGAGTGTGGAGCAATCCTGCTCCTTCCCTTTTACCTCCATTCCTCCTCCTCCCCCAGGCGGCTGAGAGCAGCTTCCCAGGGCTCTTCTTTCAATAATGCCTAAAATGGGCTTCACTGGGAGGCCGGAGGTTCTCAGTGCCCACCCATCCCCCATGTCTACCCGGTGCTAGCTGGGGGTGCTGGGCTGGGGGCCGTCAGAGATTCCAGGGAGAGACAACAGCCTATCATCAGGCAGCTAGCTCCCAGGCCGATGGGCTGAGACACGGGCTTGCAAACAGAAACCTATACTGTGTGTCATCCACTGTTGATTCAAAAGGGCAGGTGGTCCGTTACGTAGACTGTGGACATAATCAACTATATCTTGTCAAAAGCAAGACACATGGTCCATTTCCGCCCCACCGAAAAGAAAGAACACTGCTAATTAAACTATGACACAGTGCCTTCTTGTTACTGATTGCAAGGCGCATCCTGATTTCAGTGATGTTAAAATGTCAAAAATGTGTGTCAGAGAACAAAAATAAAAGTTAAAAACATTTCTCTTGGCCACACGTTTCCCTGCATCTAATAGCGTTTACTCAGAAGGGTTGTTCTGAGGTTTTTAGGGGATTAGGCATGAAAATTAGCAATGAGCCTGGCACACAGGAAACGATCACTAGATGGTCTCTATCGTTGCTTTTGCTGTTTCTATTTACACGAAAGTCCTTTTTGCTAATTTTGTACTGTTTAGAGGCCAAGATCTCTGAGGACACAAGTGGCTAGAGGCAGAGGAGCCAGGAGAGCCAAGGAAGCAGTGTGGAGGGGGTGCTATTCCTTGGGTGAAAACTACAGTGTCCTTACAACCCCCATCAGAAGGGCTCAGCCCCCTTCAGATGAGCCCAAAGACTGCAGTTGCTAGCCTTTCTGAAAAGTGCCACCCTGACTCATGACCCCTGTCAATCAATCAATCATTGGGTCAATTCATTCATTAAGACATTTCTTGAACACCTGTGCCTTGGGTGGCACCGCTAGATCCCCGCCTCCAGCATCCCCCAAGTGGCCCCAGCCTGGCCTCTGCCTGTTAGGGGTGGTACCCAGGCCTCAGCTATTTGAACTGGCACATCAAAGGTGGAATGGCCCTGACTCCTCATTAGGTTTTTTTTTTTTTTTCCCATAGATCAGCCGAGAGGGGCAGCTCCTCCCGTCTCTCACCATCCCTAATCTCACCCATGACAGGGGAGGACCCCTTCATTTCCCAGATACTCCTAGGCCTTTATAGATGCTGCTGTCTGCCAGTACATTCTCAGCCATGTTCTGTGCAAAGCCTCCTGTTTGCTACTAAAAGGGTTTTTAAAAATTGTTTATTTAAATTCAATTTGATTAATATATACTATATTATTAGCAAAGATTTTTTTAAAAGATTTTATTTATTTATTCATGAGATGAGAGACACAGAGACTTAGGCAGAGGGAGAAGCAGGCTCCTTGCTAGGAGGCTGATGCAGGACTCGATCCCAGGACCCGGGATCACCTGAGCCAAAGGCAGACACTCAACCACTGAGCCACCCAGGTGTCCCTAGCAAAGAGCTTTTAAGACCTTTCTTCAGGAAGCTTCTCTGAGAATGCCTGGCTCCTACTCAGCTATTTCTTAGTATACCTTTTTTTTTTTTTTTTTTAAAGATTTTTATTTATTTATTCATGATAGTCACAGAGAGAGAGAGAGAGAGAGGCAGAGACACAGGCAGAGGGAGAAGCAGGCTCCATGCACCGGGGGCCCGATGTGGGATTCGATCCCGGGTCTCCAGGATCGCGCCCTGGGCCAAAGGCAGGCGCCAAACCGCTGCGCCACCCAGGGATCCCTCTTAGTATACCTTATTTCTTAGTGCCTTTAGGACTTTGTCTGTACCCTACAGACTGAACCCTTCTGAGATGTGGGCTTCTTTCCTGCCTCTGAGTTCCTGCTCAGAATGTCATATGCCAGCAGCGCAAGGATAGGTCACCTGGCACTAGGACACAACACCCCCTGCCAACCCCTCCTTTAATTCTGAGTGTCTACCTCCCAAACCCCTGTGTTGTGCTCATGGGAACCAGGCACAGTGACAGGCAGGGGTGACCCTGTCCTCAGAGGCCTCTCAACCTACTGGGTGGTAATGCTCTCTCCTGTCATACTACTTCCTCAAGCCCTAAATCCCAGCTTCCTCCAGTGGAGACCCATCTTGTGCCCCCCTCCCTGTCAGATGGGGGTATTCCTCTCGAGGGAGACAGGCTTTGTGCTAAACTCTTCAGGACACCCTTGACTCCCACCAGCCAGCCACAGAGCACTGGCTAAACTCTGTCCTCGCTCTCCCTCCCTGCCCAAGCAAGCCCTCTGTTGTTTATTGTACAAGGGCAGACCCCAGGGGCCGAAGCCTTTCTCACACCCAGGACTGAGCTGTCCTGTCCTCAGCTTTCCAAGAACAGTCTCCATTGAGTGCTTACAGTTGTGAAATGATCCTGCTGGGCCCTCCAAGAGATGAGGCCATTTGTGGGCTGAGTGGGCCACTGCAGGCTGCCAAGGGTCAGGCTGGGGACCTGCGGGAGCCAGGGCTCAGGCCTCAGGCTTAGGGAGGGCCCATCTCCTCCCAGCACAAAGACTCTAGGAGCAGGAGGGAGCCCTGGCAGAGTGGGGAGCCAAGCCCCTTGGGCTGCCTCCCTCCTGCTTTCCTTCCCACAGGGGCTTCTCTGGAGGATATGACACTCCTAGCTGGGCGGGGGGGGCCCAGAGTGGTTTCAAAACGAAAATGCAGGTCTCTTGTTCAACAACAGAACATTCAGCTGAGCATGGGGACACATCACATACCCTACTGGAGGCACCCTGGGAGTCCTGCCGCTGAGCCTCACATTGTGCCAAGGACAGGTTTGTGGCCCAGCGGTAGCTGCCACCTCGGGATGGAGACTTGGACTCCTGCTCCCTGTCCCGTGCTCGTTCCTGGGCTGCACTGCCCTAGCAAGGCCTTCTCTCCATCCTGGGCCTTCTCATTTGCCCTGTCCTCCACCCTCTGCTTCTGAGCCTCCAGAATGATCCTCTGTCCCCCCGCCCAGGGGCTCTTCTCTTTCAGGGAGCCTCATTTCCTGTTTAGACCAGTTTTACCTGCTGATTATTACAGTGCTTCTTACCCCTTCCAGGCTCACTCACACAGCCTTGCACTTGAACTTCTGCATCTTTATTGATGTGTTAGTCTATGTTAATGAGAGATAAGGGCCTCCAGACCCTTATCCCACCAGACCCACCAGACCTTTCCAGGTCTTTCTCTTCAAGACTAGACTCTCACCTAAAAAAAGAAAGAAAGAAAGAAAGAAAGAAAGAAAGAAAGAAAGAAAGAAAGAAAGAAAGAAAGAAAGAAAGAAAGAAAGAAAGAAAGAAAGAAAAAGACTAGGAGCTCTCTGTGGACAAGGTAGGCCCTTCATTCAGACTGGGACTCTCTGCAGTTGGCAGTTCCTGGCCCCACTCTGGGCTGGCCACTGCTTGCCCTCAGTGGAGGAACTTCAGAAGTTGCCCCAAGGGGTGACTGTGCCCCTGTGCTGGTGCCCTGTTGGCTGTGCATGTTGTGGGGTACTCCTGGGTCGTCTGCCACCTTCTCTGTCCTTTCCTGATCAGAGGCAGCAGAGTCTGTAGGTGAGACTGGTTGGGGGTGGCAAAGGAGCCAGAAGTGAGGGAAGAAAAGGGGGCCATCAGGAGGCAGTCTGGCCACAGGCTCCTCTGCTCCTCCCTGCAGGGCCCCAGAGGAGAGTGGGCTGCCCCCTCAGGGTGTGAGTGAGGAGGGCTGCTCTCGGTCTGGGGTCAGGGTCGAGGGAGCGGCCACTCAGCTGAGGCCCGTCACTCAGAGGCAGGGTTTGTGGTATGTGGGCCGGCAGGGGAGAAGGGAGGGAATGTGAGGAATATCCTGACTCAGCAGTCACCCCCCCCACCCCCCCCCACCCCCCCCCCCTCCGCCCGGCTCCCAGCTCAGGGATGGGTGTTGGGGAGGCCTGATTGTTGAGAACATGCAGATGGTGAAGGCCCGCTGTCCCTCCCTCTCCGCAGCCCCATTCCCTGTCTGCTGGGCTGTATTTGAGAAGGACCTTGGGGATAGAAGTCAGAAACACTGGTGTCCCCCCAAAGATATTGGGGACACAAGGAAGAAAGCTGAGGGGGGGGGATGTGTGTGTGTGACCTTTGACCCAATCATAGCCATGAATATTGGTGACATGCAAAGGAATATCCCTCTTCCCAAATGAAGAGGACTTCTCTGTGGGGACAAGGTAGAGGGCAGTATGAAGGAAGGGATCAGCTAGGGAGCAATGTAGGGGAAGGGGGAGGGCATTAAGAGTGAGAAACAGTGGCCTGGACCCTGGGCCCTGCTGAGTGGGAGGATGAAAGCCTGCTTCAAGGTATCTAGATCTCTCTTCCACAACTTGAATATAAGCTTGGCTAAGGCAAGGACTATCTCATAACTTCTCTTAATTATCTGACAACCCCTCCACAGGGCTGGGTGCATAGTAGGCATTCTACCCAAGCCTGGTCGTGAGTATACTGAAATTATTTTTAAAGCGGTCTTGCAATATCAGGTACCCCAAAGTAAACTCATACCCATAATCCCAGCTATTTACATTTCTCCTTGTACCTTCCAACATCTTTATAGGTATATGCTTACGCAAGGCTGGCTTATGTAAACTCAGCCTGAGTCAAGCTTTTCCAGCAGCCTTGGCGGAGAGAGCGCAGCAGCCAGCCGACAGGGTGTAAACTTGTGTGTCACGCAAGGAGGGCTGGTGGCACCCTCACTAGGCAGGTTTCCATCCTCCCCCCATGTTTACATTGCTGCCAAGCAGATACCTGCCTTCGTTTATCTCCTGATTTGCAAGGATTCTGACTTATGTAAAAATGGACTTACAAAAAAAAAAAAAAAAAAAGGACTTACATAAGATTGGCCAGAACAGAATACTAACCTGGTTGGGGCACCGCGTGTGTATAATAGTGGTTGGTTGCCTTCGTGTACAGATGCCTACTGTACCTGCAGCTGGAAAACCCTATCTTAACACTAAAAAATTCCAAAATGGAACAGAACTCCAAAGGGCAGTTGTTGTAAAGACAGGGATCCATCATTCGGGAAAGTCTGTGAAGGCAGCAAGCTATAGTGAGGTGAGGAATAATTTGAGATGAAACCAGGTATCATTAATCTCTCTAGAATCTGCACAAGTCCCAAACAAAAATAGCAACTATATGGAGGAATAATACTCATTCCACTATGGGAGCAAAGATGTTCATGTTATTATTTCTTTTTTTTTTTAATTTTTATTTATTTATGATAGTCACACACACACAGAGAGAGAGAGAGAGAGAGAGAGAGAGAGAGAGGCAGAGACACAGGCAGAGGGAGAAGCAGGCTCCATGCACCGGGAGTCCGACGTGGGATTCGATCCCGGGTCTCCAGGATCGCGCCCTGGGCCAAAGGCAGGCGCCAAACCGCTGCGCCACCCAGGGATCCCGTTCATGTTATTATTTCAAGTGGAGGGACTGGGATCCATTACGGGGGTGGGGGGAAGTCATCTGTAAGCTGGTGACATGATGCCCTATTTAACTGTCCCGCTGTGGGGGGCAGTGCATGTGAGAAATGCAATGGGGAGACACTAGAATTTTGCTTGGGAAGATTCAGTGGTCCTTAGGGGAGGAGGGGGAGGTTGGGTGGCGGAGAGGAGCTGTAGTGATGTCTCAGATCTGTAGATCCAGGGGAGTCCATTCTGAGAACAAGTACCTTTGTGTTTGACCTTGAGTTTGGAGTGGGGGTGGGGAGAGGAGGCAGGCAGGGGCCAGATCATTCAGACTCTCCTGGTGATGCTAAGCCAGGCTCCTTAACTTTAGAGAGGAGACTGCTTCTCTAGATATGGAGCAAGACAGCTAGGGAGTCCCTCCCTGTGCTGAAGTCCTTCTTGCTGTTGTTTCTGACCCATCTCGTCTTTGTTTCTCTCCATTTTATATAATTGCTCATCTTGCCCAGGGCAGCTGGATGTAGATCTTCAAGCGGCAGTTCCAGGGACCCTATTCCCAAATCCCAAATCTGGGCCTGAGGTCTGACAAGTCCCATGAGAGCTATGGAGATTCTGAAGCAGGACATATAAGATAGTCAGGGCTGTTCAGAAAATCAGAACCTGGAGCAGAGCAAGTGGAGAAGCTGGAGCCCACTCCCACCTCCCTTTCGTGCTGTGGCCTCCTGCCTCCCCATCAGGGGGCTGGAAAAGGTCTGTCCAGGCGACTGAATCTCTACAGCATCCTCCGTTGGGTGCTTCTCTGAGAGCAAAGTGCTGAGAGAGCACTTGTGAGGCTTGGGGGCAGGGGTGGGGGCAGGGGTCAGGGTGCTTTTTAATTTCTTGTTAGCGATGACAGCTGTAGAACTCAAGCAATTAAGGAGGAAGACTCCCCCAGGATGCCAGAGGGCCAGCCCCCGACCTGCGCACATCTTCCTCCCTTCCTCCTTTGCCATTTCCCCACCCCACCCCTCCCCACTTGTGTGAGTGTTCATGCACACACACACACACACACACACACACACACACACACACACACAGAGTCTTCCCCTCTCTGGACCTGGGAAGCTGTGGGCTACAATTATGGGGAGGAAAGCATTGCAAAGGGGTCCCTCCTCTGGGCTTCACTAGGGGGAACAGGGTAGACAAAGTAGGGAGAAGCCACTGGATCTTGAAGATGCTTTCTCCATTATCCAGTGGGTGGTGGAAGGGGGGTCCACTCTCTTTGAAGTTGGTATTGAGCTTAGGGGCATAGAAAAGGCCACAGTAACCTTCCCTGTGCTTTTAGAATGAGGGACATTCCCTTCCCCAACCCAGCTTGACCCTTAGAGGTGTAAAAGAAGGGTCTCAGTTGGGGAAGACAGGGAAGAGCTTTCATTCCGTGAAGTTCTCTGGGGGCACTGGCATCCCGCACATTTCCTCTCCATCATTTCACTGGGGATTCCTCCTAGCAGCCTACTCTGGATCCTGCCCATTTTGTGGACTCTTGTTCTGTTCCCAGCTGTAGGGGGAAGTACACATGTTTGATACCGTTCTTTTTTTTTTTTTTTTTGATGCTGTTCTTTTACTAACATCAGTCCTACCACATGGGTGGGGGTGTGTTTTTGGATGCAAGAGCAAAGCTCTATATCCCTGTCTAAACATCTCACTCCACCCACCAGCTGATACTTGAAACTTCACCAATTAACATTTAACATTTGCTTCCTTTAAGATTGTCTCCTTGTTAAATTGCAAATTCCTTTGGGAAGGGAACCCCTTTAAAAGATCTGATAGCTGATATTGATAAACAGGTAACTGGGATGGAGGCGGGGGACCTGGCTTGCCAGGGTTCTCGAGTGGTATCAGGTTTATAGAAAAGAATAGATTCACTTCACAGCTTTCCTTGGCTTCTGATTAAGTCTTTAGAGCCACAGAGAATGAGAACTCAGGCTGGTCCTCCCTGGCCTAAAAAAAAAAGGAAGCCTCCGAATTTGCATGGTCATGACCATTATTATCCATAGCCTCATACAGGTACTGAACACTAGTGATGCTACAAAGATGCCCAACACATGGTCCTTGCTCTCAAGATGCTCACAGCCTAGTGTGGGACACCTAGCTCACCTGAGTGACCAGTGAAGAGCCTATGGAGGTTTCAGAGAGAGGGCTTACATGTGCCAAGAATTCTCTTAGGGAGATTAGCAAGGTTGGCAGTGACCATGGAGATTTGAGGCAGGGAAGAGGGGACGATGCAGGTGAGAGCTAACTGTCAGTTAGGCTGATAGTGGTAGGACCAAGCTGGACTTAAGGAGAGGCATTTTGGAAAACTAATCTCTAGGACTCTGGCTATGGAGGAGATGGGAGAAGGAGGAATTGAGTATGAGTCTGGGGTTCAGAGCTTGAGGACCTGGGTGATGGTGGTGTTACTGGCAAGGGAAGGGAAAGTCTGTTGGAACTGTGTTTGGATAGAAGGCATGTTCTACTTCAGCATGTTGCATTTGAAGACAAGTCATCCTCCTAGGAGAGGGCAAGATTGCAGGCAAGTCATACAGATACAGAGTATGATTTTTTCTTAAAGAACTTCTATAAAGGGGATCCCTGGGTGGCTCAGAGGTTTAGCGCCTGCATTAGGCCCAGGGCCTGATCCTGGAGTCCCGGGATTAAGTCCCACATCAGGCTCCCTGCATGGAGCCTGCTTCTCCCTCTGCCTGTGAATCTGCCTCTGTGTGTGTGTGTGTGTCTCTAATGAATAAATAAATAAAATCTTAAAAAAAAAAGGACTATAAATATCAGCAGTTCTTCAAAGTGGCTAGTACAAGGGTCTAGACATTTTCCTAAATAGCTTGCATTTGATCAAAATGTTTTATCCATTGGTGGAGTAGTTCCTGAGTGTCCACTAGGCACCTGGTCCAGTCTTATGTAAGGACATGCAGACTGTTGGGTTTATGCCTTCAGGGAATTTACTATCTAACTGAGGTGACATGAAAGTAAAACTTGTTGAAAGAGGCTACATATGCCTATGGTTTCCCATGCTACCGAGTATGTTAGTTGTCTGTTGTACAATAAATGGCCACAAACTTAGCGCCTCAAAACAACATCCATTTATTAGACCACAGTTTGAAGGTCAGAAGTCTGGTGCGGTAGAGTTAGGTTCTCTGCTTAGGGTATCCCATGGCTGAAACCAAGTTTCAGTCAAAAACATGGACTGAGGTTTTTATCTGGAGGCTCTGGGGGAAAAATCCACCTCTAAGCTCGTTCTTATTGTTGCAGAATTCTGTTCTTTGTGACTGGGAACTGAGCCTTCATTTCCCTGCTGGCTGTCAGCCAGGGCTGCATGCAGTTCCCGAAGTCTGCCTGTATTCCTTGCCACATGGCCCCTTCCATGTTGCAGCAGCAAGGGCTTGTCAACTCCTTCTTGTGCTTTAAATCTTTGACTTCCTCTTCTTTGGCCAACCAAAGAAAACTCTTTGCTTTTTAAATTCTTTTTCAACTTTTTAAATTGTGGTGAAATACATATAACATAAAACTTACCATCTTAGCCATTTTAAGTGTATCTTTCAGCTGTATTAAATACATTCGTCACGTTGTGCAACCGTCACCACCATCCATTCCCAGAACTCTTTTCATCTTGTAAAACTGAAACTGTTCCCATTAAACACTAACTCTCCATTCTCCCCTCTCCTGACCCCTGGTAACCACCATAGTACTTTCTGTCTCTATGAGTTTGACTGCTCTAAGTAGTTGGTATAAGTGGGATCATGCAGTATTTATCTTTTGTGCCTGCCTTATTTAATTTAGTACAATGTCCTCAAGTTTCATCCATATTGTACCATATTTCAGAATTTCTACTCTTTTTAAGGCTGAATGGTATTTCATTGTATGTATAGACCACATTTTGCTTATCCATTCACCTATCGATTGATACTTAGGTTGCTCCATGTTCTAGCTATTATGAATAATGCTGCTATGAACATGAGTGTACAAATATCTTTTTGAGACCTTGCTCTCAATTTTTTTGGGTATATACCCAGGAATGGGATTGGTGGGTCATATGATAATTATTTTTAATTTTTTGAGGAAGCTCTATTCTGTTTTCCACAGTGTCTGCACCAGTTTACATTTCCACCAGCAGTGCACAAGTGTTACAATTCCTTTACATCTTTACCTACACTTATTTTTTGTTATAGAAAAATTTCTTGGGCAGTCCCTGTGGCTCAGCAGTTTAACGCCGCCTTTAGCCCAGGGGGTGATCCTGGAGTCCCGGAATCGAGTCCCATGTCGGGCTCCTTGCATGGAGCCTGCTTCTTCCTCTGCCTGTGTCTCTGCCTCTCTCTGTGTGTCTCTCATGAATGAATAAATAAAATATTTTTAAATAAATAAATAAATAAATAAATAAATAAATAAATAAAATAATTAGAAAAAATATTTAACTTTATTTTTTTTTAGAAAAAATTTTTGATGATAGCCATCCTAATGGAAGTGAGTAGTAATCTCATCAAAATCAAATTTTGTTTTGCATGCTCCTAATGATTAGTGATGTAAAGCATCTTTTCATGTGCTTATTGGTCATTTGTATGTCTTTTTTTTTTTTAATTTTTTTTTAAATTTATTTATGATAGTCACAGAGAGAGAGAGAGAGAGAGAGAGAGAGAGAGAGAGACAGAGGCAGAGACACAGGCAGGGGGAGAAGCAGGCTCCATGCACCGGGAGCCCGATGTGGGATTCGATCCCGGGTCTCCAGGATCGCGCCCCGGGCCAAAGGCAGGTGTCAAACGGCTGCGCCACCCAGGGATCCCTGTATGTCTTTTTTGAAGAAATGTCTCTTAAGTCTCTTGCCCATTTTTGAATTGGGTTGTTTTTTGTTGTTGATAAAACCCTCCAGGGTTCATGTGATTCGGTCAGGCCCATTGGGATAAACTCCCACTTCTAGAGTCAATTTGCCATATAACATAAGCTAATCACAGGAGTGCCAGCTATCATATTCATAGTCCAGGGATTGTATAGAGCGTCAGGGAATGCTGGGAGTCCATCTTAGAATTCTTCCTACTGCACTCAGAATTAGATATGAATTTCTACAGCAGCCTATAAGACTGTTCTGACTCCTAGCTACTTCTCTTCCCTGCCATTTAGCCATTCTTACTTTCCCTTAAAAGACAAGCATGTTCTAACTATAGGGACTTTGCACTTATAGTTCTCTCACTCTAGAGTACTCTCCCTCAGACATTTCCCTGGCCTTTTACCTTATTTCCTTCAGGTTTCTGTCCTAGACACAGACCTTTGCTGACCCCATCTCAATCTCTATTCCTTCAAATTGCTTTATTTTTCTGCATAGCATTTATTACCACCTGATGTATCATATATGTATATGTCTATTTATTTGTTGCCTGTGTCCTCTCATTAGAAGTTTAGTGAGGCAATACCTTTATTTTATTCACTATTCTATATCCAGTACCTAGAATACTGCCCAACACATAGTAGGTACTCAATAAATATTTGATGGATGAATAATTGCATGTGTTTTTATACCTACTGAGAGCTTTTGAAATGGAAAGGTTCTTCCAGAGCACAAAATAGATGAAAAATTGTTCCTGTATTATTTTTGTTTCACAGTTTAAAACTTCTAATAACTTCGAAAATCTTTAGGGCAAAGTAAGCACAAAGTAAATAGAAGAAAGATAAAGAAAATTAATGAAGTAGCAGAAAGACATAAATCAGTGAAACTAAAAGCCGCTTTTTTTCCCAAGAAGATCGTAAATTGATAAACCTCTAGCCATATTGGTCAGAAGAAAAGAAAACACACAGATTACCAATGTCAAGAATGAAAATGATGTCTTCACTATAGAGTATACAAATACTGAAAAGTTAATAAGAGAATATTATGAACAATTTTGCTTCAAAAATCTCCATGACTTAGATGAAATAAACAAATCCCCTAAAGGCACAAACTACAGAAGTTTACTCAAGAAGAAACAGCTTGAATAGATCTATATCTGTTTTTTAAAAGCTAGATTTGTAGTTAAAGCTTTCCCACAAAGAAAATTCCAGGCCTAGATGGTTTAACTGATGAGCATTGCCAAACATTTAAGGAAGAAATACCAATTCTACACAATCTTTTCTAGAAAATTATAGAGGAGGGAATACTTCCCAATTCATCCTATGAGGCCAACATTATTCTGATACCCAAACTAGACAAATATATTATAAGAAAAGAAAACCGTAGATCAGTATCTCTCATGAGGGGCACCTGGCTGGCTCAGCTGATAGAGCACGCAACTTCTGATCTCAGGGTCATAAGTTCAAGCCCATTTTGGGTGTGGAGCCTACTTAAAAAAAAAATCTCCCATGAACATCAATGCAAAAATTCTCAACAAAATATTTGTAAATTGAATCCCAGTCTTTCCTTCCCTCCATGATAATATACCATGACTAAATGAGATTTACCCTAGGAATGCAAGGTTTGTACCATTAAAAAAATCAAGCAATGTAATTCATCATATTTAAAAAGAAAAATAAAAGATCATCTTAGTAGATGTAGAAAAAGCATTCAGCAAAATTCGATATCTCTTCCTCATAAAAGAATTTCAGCAAGTCAGGCATAGAAAGGATTTTCCACAGCCTGATAGTGAACCTCTACAAAAGAAAACTGATGGTAAAAGATTGAATGTTTCCCCTTTAATATCAGGGATAAGACAAGGATAAGACTCTTACTGTGTCTTTTCAACATTGTACAAGAAACTCTAACCAGTGCAGTAAGGGAAGAAAAAGAAATACAAGGCATTTATATAGGAAAGGAAGAAATAAAACTGTCATCATTTGTTGATGACAGGACAATCTGTGTAGAAAATCTGATGGAATATACAAAGAAGCTACTAGAACTAATAAACGGATTTAGATTTAGTAAGTTTGCAATATACAAGATAGATACACAAAAATCAGTCGTATTTGCATATATTAATAGTAACATTTGGAAATTTATAGTAACAATAATTAATAGTAACAACATTAATAGTAACAATTGGAAACTGAAATTTAAAAATAATACTTTTTTAAAAAAATTTTTATTTATTTATGATAGTCACAGAGAGAGAGAGAGGCAGAGACACAGGCAGAGGGAGAAGCAGGCCCCATGCAGGGAACCCGATGTGGGACTCGATCCCGGGTCTCCAGGGTCACGCCCCCGGGGCTGAAGGCGGAGCTAAACCGCTGAGCCACCTGGGCTGCCCCAAAATAATACTTTTAAAAGTGAGTATCTATTGCCCTGGGCTCTCAGTTCTTCGGTTTTGGGAAATTTTCTTAGATTATGTCATTAGTGATATCTTTCCTTTAGTTTGATTCCTCTCCTATTGGGATATTTTTCTCTTATTTGGATATTATTGCCTGAACTAGTCCTCTAATTTTATTATATATTCATTCATATTTTTACAGCCTTTTGTTATTGTCCCTCCGTTTTACAGACATTTCCTCAGCTTTCTCTTCCAAACTGCTACTAAATTTCTTATTTCTGCTATCACACATTTGATTTTTCAAGACTTCTCTCTTATTTTCTTTTAGAAAAACCTATTCTGTTTTTGTTTCATTTTTGCAATAGTTTTCCTTATCATTCTTAGAATAAAATGATAGTGTTGTTATTTTTAAGTTTCTTCTTGCTACATAGTCTCATCTTCCTCCAAGTTACTTGCTTTGTTTTGGTCTGTCTTTTGTGTTAGAAACTTATCTCAGGTGTCTCATAATCCTGGTTGTTTGGTTGCTTTTAAACATGGCTATCTGAAAAGCTGGTTGGGCGCTCTAAGTGTGCGTGTGCGTATAGTTTGTCATCTGTGAGCCTCACACTAGGATGATCTGATTAGGATATTACATTTTAAAGCTTCAGATGTTGGTATCTTGGATCTTTTCTTCCTTTCAGGTTAGTTAGATTCCTCAGATAATGCACCTTCCAGTTTCCTGCCAGTTTTCTGAGATTCCAGGGAGCCTGGGTATCAGAATCCACCATATGATCATTTTCAGTAAGATATTTCTGCTCTAAGTATCCTGGGGACCCTTGTCCAAAGACATTCATTCTGTTTTCCCCTCACTAGGGAGTAAGCCTTTTGCCTGGCTGTGTGGGGTAGGGGAAGAATCTGAAGATCGGACTGCTTTTTTTTTTTTTAAATTTTTATTTATTTATGATAGTCACAGAGAGAGAGAGAGAGAGAGAGAGGCAGAGACACAGGCAGAGGGAGAAGCAGGCTCCATGCACCAGGAGCCCGACGTGGGATTCGATCCCGGGTCTCCAGGATCGTGCCCTGGGCCAGAGGCAGGCGCTAAACCGCTGCACCACCCAGGGATCCCCTGACTGCTTTTTAAAAACACCTTTGACCAGTTCTATTTACTAAATCCCTTTCGTTCCTACTTCCAGAGGGAACTGGCATCACTATTTCCTGAGCCTTCTCGAAATTCTGGGGTGTAGATTGGGTGGTTATGGTTTTCTTCACCACCTGTCCCTTCTTTCTCTCTTCCACCTGCTTTCTAGCTTTCAAAGTTTTGTTGTTATCTTCTCTCCTGTTCTTCCTGTCCTTGCGGGTATATACTTTTAAAAACAAAATAGAAGTGAAAGAAACATGTAAAGAGCCTTTAACTTTGTTTTAGCAGAGTTTCAGGGAACAGCAAAGTGGACGCAAATGTTCAGGCTGCTATCTTTTCCTAGAAGTCCCTTAATCCATTATTAGAGACTTTTATTATTGTCAATTTTATGTAATCATA
Source organism: Canis lupus baileyi (assembly GCF_048164855.1). Classification (NCBI taxonomy): domain Eukaryota; kingdom Metazoa; phylum Chordata; class Mammalia; order Carnivora; family Canidae; genus Canis; species Canis lupus. Next base: position 60,374,334 of record NC_132844.1, on the reverse strand, counting down.
CTAAAATAACAGACCAGGTGTGCTTTGCTCAGGTGCTAACCTGTATATTCCAAGAGTGCAGGACCTATGTCAGTTTGCTTTACTGTGGCATTTCATTCCCCTATACCGGGCTTGACATGTAAGAAAGTATCAACAGATATTTTAAATTAATTAATTAATTCATTTGAGAGAGAGAGTGAGTGAGAGGGAGAGGTAGAGAGAATCTGAAGCAGACTCTGCACTGAGCACAGAACGTGAGGTGGGGCTCTATCCCACAAACATCAGATCATGATCTGAGCCGAAACCAGGAGTTGGACGCTTTACCGACTGAGCCACCCAGGCACCCCTGAAAGCATCAATAAATATTTAGTAAATGTATAAATCAACAAATACACAAATGAGCTGCCTTCAGAGCCTTTATTACATTAAAAAACTTCCCTCAGTGATGTCAAGACTTCATCTTTGGGAACTGAATAGTATGTGGAAACAGCCAAAGGTTGTTTAGTGCCAAGATGTGTAAACGAGGAGAGTGAGCAAAGTTAAGTAGATAATAACAACACCTTTTTTTTTTTTTTTTTGGGTCCCAAACAGGGTGTGGCACCAAGTTATGAGACTGATTTCCTTGTTTGGTATACAATGAAATCTAAGGTCAATTCACAAAAGGAAGCAAATGGTATATGATTTTAGGGCAAGCCCTTAGGTTGCAGAAGACTGCCTTCCCTTTCAGAAAAAAAATAAGGCTGAAGCAGATGAGGTATGACCACCTTCTTGGCCATGAGGTTTGGTAATTCTACGGCGCTGGGGGCTGACGTATGATGAGAGGAGCAAGAGAATGCAGAAGGCCAATTCTCTGGGACATGCATCCTAGTAGGCAAGAGAGAAGAGGTGTTCGGAGAAGCAGCTTCTCTGAAGCCAAAGCGGGGTCAGGAATCTGGGCACCTCCCTCTGGCTGGAAATGACAACACCAACGGCCCCAACTGTGTATTATGCACTCACTTCATGCCAGCCACTGAACTTTACACACGTTGCCTCATTAGATCTTTGCCATAGCCTTGTGGGGTTGGTAGTCTTATTACCCTCATTTTCCAGGTAAGGAAATTAAGTCACACGGAGAAGAATGTAGTGTAGATACTTCAAGTCAATTTAGCCCCAGAATAACTAGTGGTAGATGGCAAAGGAAGATGGTGACCTGAGGGGAATATATTCTCTGTGGCCAGATTTTATTATAAAAGCTGGAGATTGATGAAGCATATGCGAAAATCAGCCAGTGAGTGGTCTTCTGGTGGTTACTCCATGAGATCTTTGCTGACCGACCAGCAAATATTGATAATTAAATATTGCCCGTTTAATTATCACAAGGATGCTGAATTGATGATCAACAAAGAGAAAAAAAAGTTTCTCCTATGATAGTTGAAAGAGAGCTAAGGTCAACTGAAACATTCTGGTGATTGAAGAATCAATCAAGGTAAGCAATTTTTCTGACTCACTCTGGGATGAGTTTTATTTTAACCTTATTTGTGCCTCTTTCTGTGATGACTGAGGCTCTCTGGCTTTACTCTGAATAGTGTGTGATGGGACCTGACCCCATTGGACTCTGATTTGAAATCCTGAAAGCATTTGATTGAAGTTCTCGTATCACCTTGCATTCTTGTTATTTCCATCTTTGATCACAGAAAGGAAATTCTGGTTTTGGTTCAGTCTTCTATTGAAACCATAATGATTAAGAGTGCGAGCTCTGGAAAATAGACTTGAGTTTAAATCTCAGCTTTCTTGTTTATTTGCTAGATGATCGTGGGCAAGTTACTTAAATTCTCTAAGCAGTAATTTTACATGTATAATCTATTCCATGGGGTGAACATGGGGTTAATGAGGAAATGTAGGGCGCACAGTAGGAATGCAACCAAAGGCAGCATTTACCATGAGTATCATCCACCATCATTCAGGGTCTACATATGGATGTCTAGACCTACAGGCCCATACAAGTCCTTAGGCTAGGATGTGAGGTGTACAGATCATGGAAATATATAGTTCTTCCTATATAAGTGTACTTGGAAAGACAACACACACACACACACACACACACACACACACACACACTCCCTTGCAAAGTTAAACGTATTGATTAATCAACAATTTGAAGCTGGCTTGCGAGGGATACACAGCTAGTACTATAGGAGTTTTGGGGAGATCACTGAACAGAAGTGGTCCAGGCAGTCTTATTTGAAGAGGTGAAATTTGGGACACCTGGGTGGCTCAGCAGTTGAGGGTCTGCCTTTGACTCAGGGTGTGATCCCAGGGTCTGGGATCGAGTCTCACATTGGGCTCCTTGAGGGGAGCCTGCTTCTCCCTCTGCCTATGTCTTTGCCTCTCTGTGTCTCTCAAGAATAAATAAATAAATTTTAAAAAAAGAAGAAGAGGTGAAATTTCATGGCTGGTGATGCCTAGGTGAGGATGAAGACATAAGCGCATTGGGGGTTGTCAGAAGTCCTGTCTGGCTGGAATGGGATGCATGGGTAGGGAGGCAGTGGGAATAAGGTTGCAAAGTAAGCTAGGGCCACACGAGACAATATTATCGATAACAGTGGGAATAGCAATCAACCTTTATTTAGTTCTTCCTGTGGGCAGACAATGTGCTCATGCTACACCCTTTCCATGTATTACCTCCTTTAATCTTTACTCCAACCCTAAGGGGTATTCTTATATGTGTAGTTATTATTATCATAAGTTTTCAAGAAAACTAAGGCTTAGAGAGGTTGGGTAACTTGCCCAAGGACACATAACTAGAAATTGGCAGAACCACAATTTGGATGCACAAATACACACAGACAGTGACACAGACAGGCACACACTGGGGTCCGGGCTCAGGTGACAGACAGTCGTCTCTCTCCTCTTTCTTTGTTTCCCCTCCCCTACTGCTGAGTTAGGTGCTAGTTCTTTCCTTTGGGGCATCCAGTGTGGAAAAGTAACCCCTCTGCTCACCTCAGCCACCTCTGCCTCAACTATTCCTGGGGCTTTTGTCCCCAGGACAGCTCAGAGGGCAGGGCTGGGACTGAGATGGGGGAAGTGAGGTGATGGGGTGCAGGAGTTATGAAGGCGCTCAGGGTTGGGGCCAATCGGGCACTTGGTGTCCTACTTGCCTCACTTGCCTGACCCTAGTTCTGACCCTACAGAGCGGGTGTGGGGGGCTTTGCAGCTTTGCCACATGGGCCAAGAAGACCCTCCTTATTCCAAGGTCAGGCAGGAACTCCCAGGGCTCGCTCAGGCCACCACTCTCCTTTCTGTTCCCCAATGAACAGTGGGCTAATCTCAGATTGGTCTCAAATCATTCTTTCCACTGTTTCCACGGAACCCACTCTTGTTCAGAGTGCCCCACAGCCCAGCTGGTCCCTGCATCCTCCACGCAGCTGTCCTCCTGGGTCCAGGCCCATACTCTCCTGCACCTGGCTGCAGTCTCCAGCAAGGCGTGGCTTCCCCCAGGGACAGTGGGTGGGGGCAGCTGGTTGATCCCAGAGGTCTGTTCAGAGAGCCACTGTGCTATGCCCTGGGGGCTGGGAAGTCAAGCACTGCTCTCCCACGCCCTCTAGAGGCTTGGGGTGGCACTGGGGGAGGGACCTAGGAGGGGTCCTGATTGAGGAGGGGGCCCTGCGCTTCCAAGAATGTCTGGATGGTGTCCACAGTCACACAGCAGCTTCATTTGAAGCCCATTGCTGGAAGGTGCCCAGCAAGTTTGCGGTGTCAGCTCAGGAGAAAAGGGTTCAAGGCCACCCACCTCTGGGTGTGGAGGGTCTGTCCTTCTATAGACCAGAGAGGAAGCTCCCTAGCCTACGCCCAGCCAGCCTTGCAGGATAGCCCCTCTCCTCATCTTACCTCCCCCTTGGGAAGCTTCAAAGGGGCTGGAAGTTACCCCTGCCAGCCCCGGGGAAGCAAAGAGACAGCTCCTCAGATAGCCAGGGGTGCCCTGAGGAGCTTTAGGTTGGGGGGGTTGCAGAGGGGTGAAGAGCGTATCCCAAGGTGGCTTTGTGAGGACAGAATGCAGGAAGGTGGTGGGAGAAATCTTCAACTCCTGGTTGGGTAGGACAGACGGAAATGGAGATGAGAGGTGACGACGTGGGGAGAACAGGGGAGGATGGGAGCCTTTCCGGCGCGGAAGACAGGGTGCTGGAGACCTGGGCCTCCAGAGGAAACTGGGCAGGGCTGACCCAGCTTCCTTGTAATACACACGCATGCATAAATCATTTGCAGAGCACTGCATCTCCTTACCTGGTCCCCATCAACGCATCCCAGGCTCACCTCAAATTGTCCATTACATGGCTGAGGTATCTGGGGGGCTCGGCCCTACCCTCTTGCGCTCATCCTCTCATTTGCCTCATCCTCACTGCAGTAGAGGAAGGGCCCTCCTTCTTGGGTGGTTCTGCAGCCTCCATTCCCTTAGGAGACCCACAGATACCTGAGTGTGAGACAGAGGAGAAATGAGTCAGTCACACAATTGTGACAGGCCAGCCCTAGGGAAGCAAGGAGACAGCTGGCAGTAGAGTGAGAGAAGACCTTTTTTGGGCTTTACCGGCTGGTAAAGTGAGGTGAGGGGTGGGGGTGGGGGGGTGACGCCCAGAAGAAAAGCTGGTCTGGCCTGAGCATCCCAGCAGTGTTGGGGGGAAGGAAGAGCCTTTATCCTCAGACTGCCCTGTGGACACCACCAGCCTTACCTCCCCAGTGCCTGCCTGGGTCCAGGCTAGCTGTGTGTCATCCTTACTTCTCAAACTATGGCTCTGGGCTCCTCTAGCTAAGCTTATGTCACAGTGGAGGTGCAGGACCTGCCCCAGTGAGGATGCATTGTACCTGGAGAAGGGCTGGGGTGCCCAGGGCATGGAGCTGGGGGCTGAACCTCCCTCTCATCCCCTCCAACCAGGGAAGGGTCTTTCTCTCCATTTCCCACAAACACTTGCTTTGCCACTTGACAGCCTTCTCATTCCATTCCCTTACTGCTCTGCTTCTGGCCCTACCACACCCCTGACAAATTCCTTCCCCCACTTCAGCTCAAAGATTAGAATCATGGGTACCCTTCCCACCTCCCAAGGTCCCTAAAAGCTGACGCCCTGCCTCTTCTCTTTTCTCTCCCACTCCCCAACATTTATTCCCGGCCAGAAATGGGCCTAGAAGTCTCCAGATAAACATACCCCTGCTATCATTCCCTAAATTCCCCCAGAGAAGAGGAGTTTGGGGAGCCTCTGCTTAGGTAACTTAAATCCTTCTTGTGGTCATCCCAGCTGTTTTGGTTGATGGCCAGAGGCAAACGGGGGCTGGTGGTCAGATGATGGACAGGAGAGTTTGCTCCTTGCCACCCACCTCTGTTCTAGTAATCTTTATAACATTTCTAAAAGGTGGTCCCAGGCTGTGCTCCCTGGTCCTCCCTCCAGACCTTTCAGTCCCGCAGGCTACAGGTCGAGTTCACAGCTTGCTCAGCCTTGCTGCTTTCTCCCTGTTCCCTATGGCTATGGCCTGGGAGCCCTAACAGGGCTCCAGAAATCAGTCTATAGAGAGGACACTGAGGCCAGAGATGAGCAGTACCTTGCTCCAGGTCACACAGCAAGGCAGCGACACTTCCTGGTTTTGAACTCAAGTGTCGGGACCCATAGCCACAAACCCATACGTGGATATCTGACGAGCTGCTTCTCGAGCAGCAGTGCTTAGTGGCCGGGCTTTAGAGATGCTATTTGTATGAGGGGCTTTCAAGGTAACTCTTGTGGTAGTTTTGGGAGAGGCTCTTCAGGGGGTGCCCAGCCTCTGCAGCCCCAGTGGGGAGGGTGCCATGACCCAGGTCGGCTTGCCTGGAGCAGGGGGGTTCTGGGAACACTCTTCTCTTCTCTATGGGGCCCTGTCATGGGTGGTGGTGGTGGTGATGTTGGTGGTGTTGGTGGTGGTGTGTGTGTGGTTGATTAGTCTCTGCCAGCTTCAGCCTAGAGAACTGAGGAGCTGTGGAGAGGAGGAGGTTTTGGGGGATAAGTGACAGGGTGAAGGTCACACCGTGGGGAAGGAGCAGCTCCCCTGAGCATAAGACTCACTGCGCCTACCTCTGTCCTCTTTTGAGCCCTAGGTCATGCCAAGGGCTTGGGAGAGGGGGCTTAGCACCCCTCACTCGAGGCTCACTCTAGAGTGGCTACTTCAACTCCCCTGGCATCCAGATAGGAAAGAGTGCATCCCACCTCCTTAGAAATCTCACTTTTGCAGGTTCTCCCTTAGTCCCTGAAGGGCCAGTGGGAATTGAGGAGATGTGAAGACCACCTTTGCCCCAGCTCGTCCCCCACTGCCCAGCCTGCTGCCCCCACAGAGAATGCGGGTTAGGGAGCAGTGGGGGTTCTGATGAAGCTGAGGCTTTAGACAGCTGAGGAACACTCAGCCAACAGGACCGTCCAAGAAGCTTCCTGGCACCATGGGGACAGGTAGGAAGGATGGAGAGAGGGATGGAGATATCCAAAGAAAGAGAGAGAAGGAGAAAAGGAGAATGTTCTGATTCCTTATAACTGTCTGTGATCTGGGCCCTTGGGGTTGGGATTCCAGCCCAGGACTGGGGCTGGCCGTGTCTGCTATTTTTTTCAACAGTGGAAGGAACCCATGAACGGTGAGGTCCCTGCCATGTTGGATGGACTCTATTTATGTATGGAGAGGTGGGGAGTCCTGGCCTGGTCTTCCTAGGAGTGGAGGAGACATGGAGGCATGTATGTAGACCAGACAGGCCTCATTCTCAGGTGGGAGCTATACATTCCAGCCTAGAGTTGAGAGCAGACTGGGGCAGGGCAGACATTCAGCTGGTGCGCCCCAGCAAGGCCACCTCATTGGTAAATAGCTACTGTTCTAGCACCTGGTCTCCCCTACCTCCACAGCTCTGTGTGCCTCTCTGGCCACCCTGGTCCCTTCCTGGGTGCCCTGGACCTCCCCACAGTCCAGAACCTGTGGGGTTTATGCATGGTGTGGCCTCTACCCCCAGCTCTGTGTGAACTCGTGCCTGAGCCATAATGGATGTTCAATATTTTGGCCATCACTTTCAGTTGGGCAGTGGGGACTAGTCCCCATGGAGTCGAGCAGGGGGCCAGGTCCTGGGACTTGGGGAAGCTGGCGGCAGACATGACAGCCCCAAGTGTGCCCTACCTCCCTCTCCTGATGCCTCCAGCTACGTTTTGGAAGGACTGAGTGGGCTGACATCCAGGGAGCTATAGGCAGAACCATATCTCCAGGGGACCTCCGGGGGCCATGGTTCACACCAGCTGTGCCCTCTGCCCGTGGGCTGCCTGGAATGAGGTAATGCTGAGCCCCTCCACATGGGAAGGAAAAGCAAACAGCAAAGTCTTGGATGTAGCAGCCGACCTGCTTCAGATGCACAGGACACCTAGTGCCAGCACCCCTCTCTAGCACTGCCTCACGTCCCAGTTGGCCAGTTGACTCTTGGGGGGCAGATGCCCTATTTCCTCCCAAGGTGCCTGGCTCAGTGCTGAGCCCCAATTAAGAGATTAAGTGGCCCTTGGAGAAACAGAAAGGGCACCAAGCTGTGAGTCAAGAGATCTGAGTCGAGGTCTTGCCTCTAGATAGCACGTGGCTTCGGACAACCCTGGACCTCATTCTGCTCATCTGGCCGGTGAAGGGATTTCCAAACTTCTTTAGTCATGGAGCCTTTTCATCAAAGGAAATCTCAAATGAAACTGATAAGTAAGGCAGATAAAACTGAGTGTGCTGTGCCTGCCCATTCCTACAGCCTCCCCCCACCTGCCCTGCCTCTTGGGACCTCCTTAGGCTCCCAGGAACCTGGTCTGATGTTCTCCTGACATGGATACCTCTTCACTAATTGCTTCACTAATTTTCTTGAGGATATTAGGCCAGGCTGCTCCTGAAGCGGAGGGGAGGTGTCCCCCACTCCCTGAATTTCTAGGTCTGGGAAGGCAGGCAGGATGGTGGGCCTGACCAATCATTAACTAACTTAATCTCTGTGAACTGTCCTGGGGGGCCTGGGTCATGGGCCAAGCTCCCGGCTCAGGCCCTGGGGGTTCCTGGGGGAGGAGGGTAGAGACCCTCTTGCTAATAGGCAAGGGCACTTTGGGTACCTGCCTCTTTTTTCCCCCCCCTAGGATTTCCCTGAAGGAAAACATGAGTCTAACCTATTTCCCTAATCCTTTCTGTTTGACTTGAGCCAGATGCTTGCGGGTTTATATTCTCTGAGAGTTTGCTCACTCATGGGGGGGTTGGAACAGAGAAAGGGGAGGGAAGTAACATGTATCTGACACTCTAGACCAGGAGCTTCACCTGTATTGATAGTCTCCATTTATCTTCTCACAACCCTGGGCGATAAAGCACCACAACTCCCATTTTACAGATGAGGAAACTGAGGCTCAAGCAGATAATATGATTTGTCCAAAGTCTCTTGGCCGGGACATGGAGACTCCAAGATAGAGTTCAGCCTGCCGGGCTTTTTCTATCACATAAATTGGGGGTGGAGGGATGGGGCAGGGTAGCTGGTGGGGGCTTTTCACAGTATGGATTCACCAAGCCAGTATCTTTTCAAAAAAGACAGAGATTCTGGTCTCCCAGGTGAGAGAGGAAGCTGTTCTGACCTGCTGGGATTTGAGGGGTTCCGCGAAACCATCTCTCCCCTCCACCACTTGGCACCATGTCCTAGATTTCACCCATCTTTGAATTAGGCATTGTCTTCTCCAGGGGCCTTTCAAAATATGCAGACCCCTGGAAGATGTGACAGCTTATGTCAATGAACTCAGCTGGAGTGTTTGATGGGATGTTACAAAGTCTTAAAGCTTAGGGAGTGTAACCTCGGGCTCTTACCTAGGAGGATCCTGAGGTCCAGAAAGGGGAGTGACTTGGCCAAGGTGACATGGCATGCAGCAGACTTGACCGCCGCTCCCCTCTGCTGTTTCCTGGTTTTCACACGTCTGTGACACACAGATGGAGACCTCAGGGCACCTGTTGGGGGATAGGGAAGGAACGAAGCTTTGTGCCCCGCCCCAGCTGAGTGGCCCTGCCCTGGTCACAGGCTGGTGTCCTCTGCCCTCTCTCTCTCTCTCCCTCCTGGGCAAACAACAGTGCTGCTCACTGTTGCAAGCTGGGCCTATCTCTAGTGTCTGCTTGTTTGTTTAATTCTCCAGCAGAGACATGCTGTCCCAGAGGGCGGGGAAACCAGTGCTGGGGCTCACCCCCCGGAGGGAGCAGCATTGTCCCTCTGGGCTTCAGCTGGAGATGTTTCTGAAGAAGCCCTAATCGCCCGCCCCCCCTGCCTGGCTTCCAAGTCTCTATCACCCCCAGAGGAGTACTGGGAGAACTGTGTGAGCCATCAGAATCCTCCAGATCTCACTTCCCTGGCCTGTTCTTTATCCCTGTCCACTCCTCCCTCTATCCTCAAGTGTCACCTCCTCCAGGAAGCCCTCCTCTACTCCCAGCAATTGTATGGCCTCCTCAGAGTTCCAATTTTCAGTTTGCTCTTTGGCTCCTCCAGACCAGAAACCCCGTCCACATCGTGGCAGCCCCAGGGCCCAGCCAAAACAGAGCTTACTGGCTGAGTTTGATACTTGCTTATGGGATAAATGTTCTCTGCTACCTCCTGCAGAAAGCCCTTCTTGCGGCCCATCGCAGCCAGTCTGACTGCTTGCCTTGGTATTTTCACAGCACCTTGGGCTTCTCTTAGGGTCGTTTTCCTGCCTCACTTTCCAGTGTAGCTGTGCGCATAACAGTCTGCATGCGGCAATGCTCCAAGGCAGGCATTTTCACTCCTGCCTTACAGAAGAGGAGAACTGCGGGTCAGAGAGGTTGAGTAACTGGCCTGAGCTCACTCAGCAAAAGAGTGGCAGCCAGGAGTGCCACTTGTGTCCACTGGAGCCAAAGCCCCTGTACTTTCCAGTGCCCTACTTCCCCAGGGTCCCTGTATCTCCTATAATATCAGTACAGCGCCTGATGCCTGGTAGGTCCCGGGAAAGATCCACAGTTGGAAGGAGGCTCAGCTCCCAGGCAGGCCCAGGTCTGAAGGGAGAATACAGCTTTAGGACCTTAGCTGCCACCTTGTGCTACCACTCTTCCCAGAGGAGGGCCTCCCTCCAAGACTGGGTGGGGGAGTGTGAACAGGGGCAGCAGTGGGCAGGATGGGGGTCAGACTTTGAGGGGTAGCAAGGACTGGGGTGTCAAGGAGTGAACACGTCTAGGGCTGTCAGGGAGAAGCAATCCAGGGAGACAGACTGGCATTAGGGGATTAAACTGAGCTCTGTAAAGGACAGGCAGAGACTTGGCTGATAGGGCCTAGGGATGGTATGTGCAGCTGTGCTCCCCCAGTGACCCTGCCCTGCCCCTCTGCCTCTTCTCCTGCTTGCTTGCCATCCCTCTTCCCTCTGCTTTTCCTGACTGGCTTCTCTGGGAGAGGCATCCTCTGCTCCAGTCTCATTACCAATCAGCATCATTGCCTATCATCACCCCAAGTCGAACCTCCAGATCCAGATGGAAACGTGAAGCTGGCACGAGAAAAAGAGGCCTTACTTTTGCTTTGTCTTTCCACGGCTTCGTTGCAAAGACCTAGTGGTAGAGAAGACCTAGTGGTGGAAAGAGGAGGGAGGGAGAGATGCCAGCGGGAGGTTGGAGGGGTTGGCCTGGGAGACAGAGACAGAGAGGGAGAGATTGACCCTTAGCCAGAGACAGTGAATTGAGAGGAGCCAACCCAGTTCTCCCCCCTTCAATTCAACAGGTTTGTATTCCTGCTTTTCCAGTGGATCAGATCTGTGTCCGGCTAGGTGCCCGGGAGTCAGGGGATGGCATGAGGGAGGAGACATTTCTTCCATCACAGCGAAACCACCTGGAGAAATGCTTAGCCAACACAGCAAGAGTAAGCAACTCTCTCCTCACCTTTTTTTCTCCACTTCGGAGGGGTTTTGTCCCTTCATCCATGGGTTTGGAGGTTAACTGCCCACACCCACACAGGCAAGAGCTTCCCTGAACATCAGAGTGACAGGACGTTAGGACAAAGTACAACTATTGTGCCCTAGGCCTGATCACTACTTCCTTTGTCTTGGGCCACTGCTGGCTCCTGGCTACCTTTTATGCTCTTCTCTCCACTCTCCCCCCCAACGCTCTCCCCACTTCCCCCTCCCCTGGAACACCTTCCCCTTCCTCCTTGGCTCCTTCTGAACTGCTTCAGAGCTATAGGCTGAGGCTGCCCTGGTCCGGAGCCCTCTGAATGGGGCCAAGGATGCCCTTGGAGGGGACCCAGCATGACCTCTGTCTAAGCCAATGTCTGCTCCATGCCCCACCCTCCACGTTGCTAGGAGACCTTGGGTCCTTCCTTGCACTTGGGATTCTTTGGGGGTTCAGTTTGTTCTGACACTCCCTGCCCTGCAGCAACCTGTGGTGGAGGGAGGATGGTGGAATTGAGTCTGGTGGAGGAGAGTAAGTGTGTGGGAGGAGACAGTGCTAAAGAGACTTGATGTGGTCTTATGATTGTTGATTAGTGGTTCTGACTTCCCTTTTTTCAAGACCTAGGTATGTTCGGCTCTCAGTTTGATGGTAATGGGGGCATTGGCCGGGGGTTGTACATCAGGATAGTGTGTTGTTGGCAAAGCTGGTGACACCACCCTGGGGGTAACATGCAGAGTCAACCCTGTTCTGAGTCACCAAACTTCACTCTGAAATGAAGGGTCGGGGTGGGAGACTCCTCCCCACCTTAGTGAAGGTGGTCCAAAGCCCCTCACGCAAGGAAGCAATTCTGCTCCTTCATTTCCTTGGTTCTCTGGGCCAAGTGCACAGAGGGAGACTCGAATAGGTAGCTGCAACACACCTTACTTAATACTACCATGGGGGATGTTTGGCTCAGGTTGGGGAAAGCCCTCGGTGGTTGTGACCATTGACGACCACCCATCTTTGGAACTTCAGGATCTTTAACTAAGACACCCTCTTCTGGCCTCTTTCAGGGCCAGGAAAGGCAGGGTTGAGGAGGGATGCAGTGCAGGGTGGCAGAGCAAGCCCCTTCTCATGCTGCTGGGAGCCTCGGTCCTGGGCTCTCTTTGCCCCAGGGCAGGGATGAGGGAGGGGAGCTCTGCCAAAGCACCAACATCTTGTGCTCTGGCGGTGCTAGACGCGGACCAGGTTGGAAGGAGGAAGTTTAATGGCTTTCCTTCCGTATCCCATACAGCAGTTTGGAGCATGGAGCCTAGGTAAGGAGGCTGGCCCGAGAGGGGCCCTGAGCCAGCACACAAACGTTTACTAAATGGAAAAAGACCTTGTCACTGTCGCTGGGGAGCTTGCCAGGTGATGCAGGCAGGACGGGAGGCATGAATGATGGAAAGGGTAAGATGGGGTGGGGTTGGGCAGCCCCTCTGCTCATAGGGCCCTCAGGACACCAGTCCCATGGAATTGGCTATAAAAGAGGTAACCCAGCACCCTCTGCAAACCGCAGTACCATGCGCCGAGGCAAGGGGTGAGCTGAGTAACCTCCCTGGGTCATCTGGGTCCATTTGGGGAAAGTTGCTGTGCTCGTGGCCCAGGCACTCACAGAGGCTACATCAGCCCTGGGCCAGGCCCTGGCCAGATCTGGATGAAAAATGAGACTGGTTTGGTCCCTCTCTCCCCTCAGGTATCAGAGCCCCCTCCTTGTTCTCTGGGGGAACCTGGGAGCTGCTGGGTCAAAGCCCAACCAGGAATTTTTCTAGGCTGGTTCCTATATGCCAGGGTGGGGTAGGGGGCCTTGGGGAGCACTCAGGGAAGAGCAAGGCAGTTGGGGAGAGGGGGCTTTGAAGGGAGTGGTGGTGGGGGGTTGCTGGAGGAAAGAGGAGAGAGGTTGCCAGCCAGGAGAAGTAGGCAAGGGATCCTGTGGGGGCTGGGGGTCCTGAGAAGAAACCCCAACTCTGTACAGAAGATGAGCTGAGAGCCTGGGCTGGGGCCGATAGAAGCCTTGGCCCCCAGCCTGGTGGGAGCTCCGGGCAGCTGGCCTACAGACGTTCCTCAGTGTTGGTAAGTAGGTTTGAATCATCACTCAGGCCCTGGCCTCCATCCGCCCCCACCAGCCCCCTGGCCTCAGTTCCCTGGCAACATCTGGGGTGGGGGGGAGAGCAGGAACAAGGGCTTCTGTCTGCCCGGCTGCCTCTCCCTTTGGGCTCTGCCAGACTCCACAGTGCATACGTGGGCTCCAACAGGTCCTCTTCCCTCTGGGCCACTGACTAACCCCAGAACCACACGGCTTCCCATTTTCAGCCCTACAAACCTGGTGCCAAATAATTTTCCCCAAGGAAGCTTTCCTGGACACTTCCCAAAGGACCCCAGTCACCCCAGTCCGTTGGCTGTAGCTCACTCTGATGTCAGCAGGCCAGATGAGGTCTCCAGATGGGCACACTGTCCGCACGGATACACCACGCCTCCTGCACCCAGCATCGGGCTCTCCGCACTTGGGTCCATTGAGTCCCTAACATGCCACTGCGTGGGGGGTCAGGAATTCCCGCGACGAGGGGGCAGCCTCCCTCTACCCTCCTCCCGAAGCCCATTCCCTCTTGCGCCAGAGCTGGGGCGTGCAGGCAGCAGTCACTAGGGGGCGCTCGGCTACCACAAGGTTGCTGGGTGAACTTGGGAGAGCAGCGTCTGCGTGAGAGCGAGGACGCGTGTGTCAGTGAGTGTGTGTGTGTGTGTGTGTGTGTGTAGGGGGGCGGGCTGAGAGTGCTGGAGTGGGGAGAAGGCCAGGGGTCACGCCAGGATTCCAATAGGTCTGTACGTCCTTCTTCCCAGCCGTCCCCGTCCGACTCGTCGCCCGCCGCGGCCCCCCCTTCCTCCAATATTCCCAGTAAGGAAGGGATAGCTCTGGAGCCCCGGCCGCACAGAACCTCACTTTCCTGTTCCCTTCCCCCAAGGCCGCGCGGGCGCGTGTGTGTCTGGGCAGAGGGGGGCGGGGGGGCAATTTTCAGGCTGTGAACCGGGGAGGGGGTCGAGGTCCCCTTCGCTCGGGAGGGAGGGCAGGCTTCGCTCCACGTCCCGGGGGAAGGCCCGAGGGGCGCGCGGGGCAGTTGGCGGAGAGGCTGGAGCCCGGGCCCGTCCCCGCCCCCAGGGCGTGCCAAGGGCGGGTCCGGGCGGGGCCTGCCTTGGTTTTAAGCGGCCGCTAGTGGTAGGAGCGCAGAGGCTTGGGGCAGCCGGGCTGCGAGGAGGCCGCGGCGCGGGGGGCGAGTGGAGCCGGCGGCGGCGGCGCTGGGTCGGGAGGCAGCGGCTAGGCGGACGAACCGGCGGGGTCACCGGCCAGGGGTCTCCGCACTGGAATCCGAATTCATTTATCCAGGGCTTACCCTCCTCCTTTTTTTTCTTAAGCAATTTTAAAACCCACATTCTTTCCCGTTTTAATTTATTTTTTGCTTCCCATTCCCCGCTTAAACCGGGCCGACCGTTTGGGGGAGATTGCGCCTTTACTTCCCCAAATCACTTCGGATTTTGGAAACCAGCAGAGAGAAGAAGGAGGTAGCAAGAGCTCCAGAGAGAAGTCGAGGAAGAGAGAGAGAGAGAGGAGAGAGAGAGGGGGAGAGAGAGGGAGACGGGGTCAGAGAGCGCGCGCGGGCGAGCGAGCGACGACAGGGCAGGGGCAGAGTGAGTGACCTGCTTTCGGGGGTGCCCGCCCGAGCGCGGCGTGAGCCCTCCCCGTCGGGACCCCGCACCGGACCAGCCGCGCTGACGGACAGACCGACAGACACCGCCCCCCGCCCCAGCGCCCACCTCCTCCCCGGCCGGCGGCCGAGGGTGGCCGCGGCGGCGAGCCGCGGGCAGGAGCCGGAGCCCGCGCCTGGAGGCGGGGTGGAGGGGGTCGGGGCTCGCGGCGTTGCGGTGAAACTTTTCGTCCAACTTCTGGGCTGTTCTCGCTCCGGAGGAGCCGTGGTCCGCGCCGGGGCAGCAGAGCCGAGCGGAGCCGGGAGAAGTGCGAGCCCGGGCCGGGAGGAGCCGCAGTCGGAGGAGGGGGAGGAGGAAGAAGAGAAGGAAGAGGAGAGGGGGCCGCGGTGGCGACTCGGCGCTCGGGAGCCGGGCTCATGGACGGGTGAGGCGGCTGTGTGCGCAGACAGAGCTCCAGCCGCGCGCGCGCCCCAGGCCCCGGCCCCGGCCCCGGCCCGGGCCTCGGCTCCGGGAGGAAGAGGAGCCCGCCTAGGCGCCGAGGAGAGCGGGCCGCCCCGCAGCCCGAGCGGGAGAGGGAGCGCGAGCCGCGCCGGCCCCGGCCGGGCCTCCGAAACCATGAACTTTCTGCTCTCCTGGGTGCATTGGAGCCTTGCCTTGCTGCTCTACCTCCACCATGCCAAGGTAAGCGGCCGTGCCCACCGGGCGTCGCGGGCCGCTGCGAGCGCCTCTCCCGGCTGGGGACGTGCGTGCGAGCGCGCGCGTGGGGGCTCCGAACCCCACGCGGGTCCTTGCGCACCGGGCGCGCGGCTGCCCCCTCGATCCTCGTTCGCGTGGGGGGAGGGGGCGCGCGCTAGGTGGGAGGGCACCGGAGAGAATCTCGCCGCCCACGCGGGCCCTGCCCACCCACTAGAGTCACCGCACGTACGATCTGGGCCGACCGGCGGAGGGCGGGAGCCGGAGGAGGAGGCCGAGGGGGCTGGGCTTGCGCTGCCGCGGGCGGCCGAAGTTTGCCTCTGGCCGCTGGTCCCCGACGAACTGGAAGCCCGGGCAGCGGGGGCGGGGGCCGGAGCCCAGTGGGCAGGGGGGTGCCCGGACCTTGGACCAAGGGAGGGCAGAGAGCGTGGAGGGGGCAGGGCGCGGGCGAGAGAGGGGGGTTGCTGTCACTGCCGCCCGACCTCTCGGGCCCTCGCCACGAGTTTGGGAAAAGTTTCGGGGTGGATCGCCGAGGGGACCCCCGGTCTCCGCCGGGCCACCTGCGCCGAGGCACCCCCGCCCGTCCCCGCTCGCGTCCCGCTCGGTGCCCGCCCTCCCCCGCCCGGCCGGGCGCGCGCGGCGCGGAGCCGATTACATCAGCCCGGGCCTGGCCGGCCGCGTGTTCCCGGAGCCTCGGCGGCCCCGAGCGGGGAGCCCCCGGGCGGCGAGCGGCGCCCCTCCCCCCGCGGGCCCTCCGCGGGAAGGTGACCTCTCGAGGTATCCCTAGCCCGAGGTCTCGGAGAGCCACCCCGCACCCCTCCCCGCCGTCCCCAGCCCCTAGCCCCTTCCTGGGCGAGGACGGGTTTCTTGACGCCCCTTCCCCACTTCCTCCCTACCGCGGAGAGAAGCCCCTGCCACCCTTCGGTTTTTCTTTTTCCCTCCCCTCTGCCGAGAAGAGCCGCGTAACCCCTCTCCGACCCCAGAGGCCAGGGAAAGGATGATCGCTGTCAGAGGTCAGGGTGCAGGGGCCCACTCCGGTGCTTTGTCAGACTACCTAAAGTCCCGACTTGGTGACAGTCTGCTGCGCTCCCCTCCCCCACACTTCCGAGCCCTGCTTTAGCCTTTGTGGGGGGTGGGCTAAGGGAGGATTCAAGAGCCTCCTCAGTCCACTTTACACTTTCTGGAAAAATGGCTTAAAATTTGCCGTGGCATGGGCATTGTGGGACTAGCTTCCTCCTCCCTACCCCCACTTTAGGAAGGAGCTCCTGCCAGCCTTGCAAACACTTTGTCCTGGTGAAATGGGGTGTTGGAGCAGGAGCAGGTGGTTTTCTGGAACTCCAAAACTTGCCCACCCAACTTGCTTTTCAGAGCCACTAAGGGGTCCTTCATGCTCTTCCCTTATGCCTTCCCTCAGCCACGGAGTCCCCCCTTGAAGAGAGGTAGAAGGGAAATGGGCCGGGGTCCCTGCTGCCACTCTGAGTGCCTCAGACCCTGGCACAAAGGCCTTGGCTCCCGGCCTCCAAGGGGAGGGGGGGGGAGGGAGGGAGGGAGGAGTGGCCGCCTGGCCACAGTGTGACCTTCAGAGGCCCCCAGAGAAGGGCACCTGGCCCCTCCCTGCCCTGAACAGCCTCTCCCAGTGCCCCCTGGCCTTGGAGGGGTTTATATTTCTGTCCCCTTTCCTCGTTGGGGCCCAGGAGGAGTGGAGGGCATAGGGAGAATTTTGGCATTAGGCAGCCAAGGGGTATCCTGGAGATGGGCCAGGGCCTAAGGTGGAGACCCCCGGGGGTCCCCGAGGGAGCCACAGCGGGAGGCTGCCCAGCTGGGATCCTGGAAACTGTTATCTGATCTTGGCCCTAAGGGGCAAGGCTGGGGGATCCGGCGTGTATTGGGGCTGTGTGGGAAGGAGACAGACAGACAGACTTTGTCAGTGGGGTCTGCACTTCCGTGGGCTGGTGTACAGTTCTGCTGCCCAGGATCTGCCCCCAAAGAGGGGCAGGTGGGGTGGGCAGCTGGTAAGAACCGAAGGCCCTCTGGAAGGCCTGGGAGAAGCTGTTGCCTGCTAGGAGCTGTCAGGTCCACATGGTTGGGCATGTTGACCTTCACAGCTTCTGGGGAGGGGAGAAATGATCTGGTGGGGGTGGGGAGGGATAGGAGGGAGAGGGGAGGCCTCAGGCCTGGGTAGTGCAGGGGGCCCCCTAGGGGCTAGGCAGTGCTAAGGCATAAAGGCTTTCCTGGTTGAATTTGCCGAAAGTGCTCAGCTCCCTGAGAGGGGCTTGGGATCCCCGCAGTCTGGCCGGTGAAGAAACTAGGGAACAGGGAAGGAGCTCAGTGAGGCTCAGGGCTTTGGAGATACATTCGGGCTCCTGGGAGGTCTGCGTGCTGGGAGACAAGGGGTTCTCGCCTCCCAGAGGGTTTTCTCCCTGGTTTTACCTTCTAGGCAACCTGTGGGTTTGCTGAATATACCTGAGGATATTTGCTGAGTATTCCGGAGGCCAGAGGAGTTTGGGTGGGGGAGGGTGGTTGGTGTCCTTCGGTCCTCCGCACCCCCCTCGTTCCCTAGCACCAGCTCACCCTGGTATTTGTCATGTCAGCAGGAGAAGGTCACCATGCTGTTCTTCTCGCCCCCTGTCCTTCCTTCCTGCCCCAGTCCAAATCTGTCCTCCTATGTGACCTTACTACTTACCCGTGGCTTTGGACCAGGGAGTCAGGGGAGCTGAGAAAATTCACTGAACTCAGCAATGGGCTGGTGGGGGGTGGGGAGGAAACTGTGGGGAAGGGGTGGGCACCTGGACAGCACAGCCTTCTAGTATTTTCTTCCTGTGTTTTCGGTTCTCCAACCCCCAACATCTGGTCATTCTTTCTCTTCCTTCACAACTGGAGCAGCACAGGGGTGGTGGGCACGCTCTCTGCTGTGGGGAGCTGGGCAGATGCCTTGTTCCACTCAGAAGTCTTGGAGAAGCCACAGGCTGCTGGTCAGTGGGTGGCTGGGCCTCTGTACCCCTGCTCATGCCCATACCTTGCTCTTTGTTTTGTCCTCAGTGGTCCCAGGCTGCGCCTATGGCAGGAGGAGAGCACAAACCCCACGAAGGTGAGTCCCTGTAGCTCTGGGATAGGTACCCTGTCTCCCCTGTCTCCCCAGGGGATGGGTGGGGAGGCCTGATTCCTTTCTTTCAGGTCTGTGGGGGTAGGGGGTGGGGGAGGAAGGGTACTGGAATGGAAATCAAGAATGGAAGAGGGGAGCACCATGAGAGTAACCCTTCATTCTGGAGGACTCTCTTTCCTACTCAGGCCTCTGCTAGAATTAAAACTTGTTGCCTTTTCCTTCTGCTCTTCCCAGTAAAATTTTAGTTGGAGAGGGAGCCATGAGCACAGACCAGGAAGACAGTGTTCAAAGATCCCAGGTGTCGAGGGAGGTGTCTCTTGTCCCATCTGCCCCCAGGAGAGGATGGATATTCTGTGTCACATCCAGCCCAGCTCTGTCATACCTGTGGGGTCTGTGTGGAGGGGGCCGTGACCCTTGCCCGTTCAGCACACTGGCTGTACATGAGCTGGAGGTGCAGAGGGCCCAACCTCCTGAGACCCCCCCTCCCCACAGTATGTACTCCTTTAGGAGGTAGGAGAGAAGGCCCTGCAGGCTCCCTCTGCCCTCTGGGTGGGATAGGTTTGGGTGCTATGAACTTCCCTTCTGGACCAGCAAAGCTGTAGCTCCCAGGTGCCCTGCCCCCTGCCCAACTAAGAGTCCACCTGCCTTTTGTTCCTCTGTGGTTTGGAGTAGGGATCCTCCCATTTCTCTAGGGAAGCCCTGGCTCCCCACCCACCCACCCAACTGAATTTGACCTCTGCTCCAAAGTAGGGGAGGAGTGCCCAATGCCACCCCCCCTAGCTCCCCACCTTTGAGGAGGCAAGGGCCTGGTCTTCCCTCCAGGCCAGTTTTCCAGACCCAAACCCAGTGTGGCCCAGGGTAGTGACCAAGGGCAGTGTTTACACTCCCTGGGCCAGTGGTGATGCCCAGCTGGTTCTGCTTCCCTACGCCCTAGAGCCCTTTCCTTGGCCCCGGGGCCTGGCTTCCCAGCCACTCCACAGCCTGTGCCACCCATAGGCTCCTGGATCCCAGGATATGATCAGCCCGCATAAGCCTCCTGGTGGTCTCTGTGGTCTGGGAGAGGCAAGACAAATGTTTTTTGTTTGCTGGGGAAGGATTGTCTTCAAGAAATAAGGAAAAGCAAAAAAGCTTGCTGTGGTAGATGCATGTCCATGGCCTGAGCAAAAGCAGGCCAGCTTTCCTTGGAGGCAGTGGCTGGGGTACGAAGGGTATAGGGGAAGTTGTCCCCTCACCTTCCTTCCTATGGCCTTGGGAATTCCAGGCAGCTTTTCAAGGGAATTCCTAGTCTGTGTCTTTTTACCCTTAGCTACCAACTGCCACGGCCCAGGCCAGACCTCTCTGCTTTCCTGTCCTGGGCTGGGCCTTGTGCCTCCGAAGCCTGGGCCACCTCTGTCCCCAGCCATGACAAAATGTCAGGTCAAGAATTCTTAGTCATCTTTGATATAGACTTGGCTTGAAAAAGGGCTTCTTCATCATTTGTACTCTTTTTGACAGAGCTTTACCGTAACCCTTTTGAGGGTGGAGGAGAATTCTGTGCCTGTTGTCTGCATAGGGGACGTAGACCTCAGGCAAGGCCAGGGACTGGCTTGGGAGCTGCCCCCTGCTCTCCTTGCTGTTTTCACACCTATGGCCTTCCCCTCCCTTGCCCTCAGCTCCCCAAATTCTCCTCAACCCACCGATTGTATACATGCCCACTCCCCCGAGGATCGTCTTCCTTCACCCTCTGGAGGGAAGAGGAGACTCAGCTATAGTTTCTGGGGAGAGGTAGGCTAGGGGGTTGCACTTCAGATGCCTTGGTGAGGTTCCAAACTTTGTGTTGCCTGGGCTGAGAAAGAGCGCTTATTCTCGGGGGGCCGGAAACAGAGACAAAACCCCAAATTTCGGTCTCAGTTTCGGTAGCGATCTTTAGAGATCCACCCAACCCACTACTACAGATGTGCAGTGTGAGGCCAGAGAGGGAGGGACTGGCCCAAGGTCACACCAAGTCATGGCCAGGGTCTGGACCTCTTCATGGGCTGGATGCTGCTGGTTTCTGCTGTGTGGAGGAAAAGCATTTCAGGGAGAGGATTACTATGTGGTAGTGGTTGTGTGTGTGTGTGTGTGTGCACGCGCACACGTGCTTGTGTGCACCCTGGAGTGGGACAGGCTGGGCCATAATTTAGAGTCATCACTCCAGGTCCTGAGTGTCTCTTCCCAGGAGCCCCGCCTCTGTGGCCTAGAATTACCCCTTCATGCTCCAGTGCACCCCAGGCTCCATGGCCAGCCTGGGAAGCTGTCTTTACCCTGCCCTCCCTCCAGATCAGCTTCTAGAAATGCTCCGTGGCTGCAGTGGCAGCACCGTTTTTTCCATGATGCAAGCAGTTTGCCCTCTTGGGCGGGGTTATCGGTGGCTGGCAGGGCCTGCATAGTGTGCCCACCCACTGCCACCTGCTGATGCCAGGCAGGCCCAGCCCCTGTGCTGGTGTTCACCGTCTCCCCAGCCCGTGTCTGGGGAGGGGTCTGGCAGGTGGCGAAGTGTCCCCCCCACCCCCACCATGCTTCCACATGATTTGCCTTGGGAAGGCTTTGATGTCAGGACCGATTTTAACTGTACCACTTAGTGGAAGTGCAGCCTTGGGGCAAATTCCTCAGCCTCTCTGAACCTCCAGTTCCCCCTTTGTAAAATGAGGTTCCTACTGGAATGTCATAGTGTCATGTGGGGAGAACTGTTGGCGACGAAAACTGTGGACTCCTGTACACAATGTCCAGCAGATACTAAGTCCTCATTAAATGGTTGTTGGTATAGTGGATGGTATGGCAGAGGTTGTAGGGAAACAGGGAGTAGGTTTGCCAAGCGGGCTCTTCTTCCTTTCATGGGAAACTCAGACCACCCCCCAGCAAGGGTACTGATGCCTGAATTGTCCTCTGGCCTCAAGGTTGACCTGGGAGTTGGCTCAGCTGTCATGACAATGCAGGGGGATCAGATGTGACTGACCATCTCCCCCAGAACCTGACAGCCTCATGTGATCTTTGGAATAAAACCAGACCTTCATCAGTGCCGGTAGTGGAAAGCTTAGGGAAGGCTGTCAACCACAGCGGGAGGGACTTGAGCTAGAGTTTTGGAAGGACTGACTGGCCCAGTAGTGGGTACCTCTCCCAGGGAACCCCGAGTGGTTGCCCTACAAGGCTGGGTGGAGAGAGGGGCTGGCCATCTCTCACGTGACCTGCTGGCCTCATGTCTCACCCCGTCCCATGCAGTGGTGAAGTTCATGGACGTCTACCAGCGCAGCTACTGCCGTCCCATTGAGACCCTGGTGGACATCTTCCAGGAGTACCCTGACGAGATCGAGTACATCTTCAAGCCATCCTGCGTGCCCCTGATGCGGTGTGGGGGCTGCTGTAATGATGAGGGCCTAGAGTGCGTGCCCACTGAGGAGTTCAACATCACCATGCAGGTGGGCATCTGTGGGGAGAGGGGGTGGGAGCGGGCTGAGATGTGGGGAAACAGGTGGTCCCCAGCCCTTTCCTGGGCAACTCTTCAGAGAAGGAACCAGGCTTGCCCTTTGCTTAGCTCCTGCCCCTGAGTCAGTCAGGGGGAGGCATGAGGAGTCTTGCCCTCTTGGGAGAAAAAGATGCCTGAATTTCCTGATCTGGGGTTCCCCACAAGTCCCTACTGCCACAGTCCCCTCTGTGACCTTTCCCCCTGGGCTCAGAAGGAGCTGACACCTGTGACAGGAGCCCCTCTCTTCTTCTCTTGGAAGAAGAGGGCCCTTACTCTTAGGGGCTCTGTTTGGGGTGCCAGATGAGCCTGGTACATGGAAAGTTTTAAAAGCCAGTCATTTGGTGCTGCCCAGTGACGGGACCCATCTCAGCCAGGATAGGGTCGGAGGGAGCTCTGACACCCCAGGGAAGATGGCTCTTGGGTAGCTGCTAGGGGTCAGGGGAAGGCCTAAAGGGGATGAAAAGAGGGGAGGGATGGGGACTGGCAAGAACCCAGGACCTGAATTCCCAGCCTGGCCAACCCGTGCAGAAGAGCAGGGGCTCCTTGAGGTCAGCAGGGTTGGGAGTTGGGGTGGGCCTGAGGCTCTTTCTGGGAGAGCCCCTGGTCCCTTCTGCTTCTACCACCCTCCCCTGCTCAGTAGAACCCCTGGGTGCTGAGTGGCAAGAGCCACAGGGTGTCCCATCTGGGTATGGCTGGCTGGGTCACTAACCTTGTGATCTGCTTCCTTTCCCTCTAGATTATGCGGATCAAACCTCATCAAGGCCAGCACATAGGGGAGATGAGTTTCCTGCAGCATAGCAAATGTGAATGCAGGTGAGGATGGTGTCACGGATTCATTGGTTCAGCAGAGTGGCGGGAGGGTTAAGCATGCCCCACTTGTTAGCCATTTCTGCCTTCCGTCTGCCTTCCAGCTGATTTTGGGCATTTTAATTTTACTGCACTGTGCCTCAGTTTCTACATCTGTCATATGGGCACAATAGTAGTACATATCTCATAGCACTGCTGGAGGGATTAAATGATTTATGTTACATTAAGGGGATTGAAACTGCATTGATAAGTCATAAATAGTATGGTGCTACTCCTGTTAGCATCGCCATCTGAACCTCTTTCTGTTTTGTTCTTTTTCTCTACCTGCTGCAGACCAAAGAAAGATAGAGCAAGGCAAGAAAAGTAAGTGGCCATGACTTTAGCTCCTCTCCCTCTCCTTGGCCAGTTATCTTGGTTTGGGGCTCTTGGATTCCTCTGTCAGGGGGTCTGATGGCTTCATTGGGTGGGGGAATTGGCCTCATGAAGAACTGGTGGTGGTAGTAGTGGGATGGAGCAAACTCAAGGATTATGGCTCTTGAATTAGGGGCAAAACCCAGCCTGGAGCCCGGAGCTTCCTTTGAAAGAGACGATACATTCCGGGTCTCCAGGTCATTCCTGTCCAGGACTTGCAGTTTTAGTGTGCCAGAGGGGGTGGGTACTAGTCTCCCGTCACCCACAGCAGGGAAAGGGTGAGGGTGGCAGAGAGGCCAGCTTTTGCGTGTCAGAGGAAACGGCCTCTTGTGGTGGTTGCTGTGGTGGTGCAAATTGGACTCGGGACTGGCTGAGGTGTTTTCTTGATGATACCCTCCTGCAGGGGTGAGGCAGGCCCGAGCCACTCAGCCCTCCTGGCCAGGGAGGAAGGAGTTGACTGTTGGTCCTTTTCTGAGGCTTCTAGTTGCTTAGTGTGGCCGGTTGGGTCAGAATGGAGCAGGGGGTGCCGTCTGGGGGCAGTGAGCCTTCAGGACCTGGTGAGCAGCTGGCCGGGGTAGGGGTGTGTGGGGGACAAGCCTGCAGGGAAAGAGAATGAGAGAGAGCACCTGTGTCCTTTCCTCCCCCTCACCATCCTGTCTGTTCCCAGAGCTCTGGGGGACAGAGAAGCCCTAACCCCTTGCCTCTTCCCTAAGTCCCCAGCTTCCAAGATTGCTATGGCTCCCAGAGAAGTGATTTGGGACAGTAGGCTCAGAGAGAGAGAGAGAGAGAGAGAGAGAGAGTGTGTGTGCACAACGCGCACGGGCACAGACCTTTCTTCCTCCAGTGCTTTCTCCTAGAGAGAGCAGACTTGCCCCTCTCACTCCCTCCCCTCTTATTTCTTCCCTTGTGGCACACATTCTGGGCATCCTCTGGCCTGGCAGGTGTGGAGAGTGCTGGTTCCCTGGAGGAGAACAGGCTTCAGCCTGCCCCCCCTTGCCTGTTTCCCAAATGCCTGCTTTGCCCACAGGGAGAGTGGGGGGCTCGCCTGGGCTCGGAAGAGAGTCTGGTGAGATGGTGTAGCAGGCTTTGACAGGCTGGGGAGAGAACTCCCTGCCAAGTGACGCCCAGGCCCCTCCTCCCGTGCCTCCCTAACTCCCACCCCACCCTACCGCCTGCCTGGGGCTCTGAGGACACCCATCTCCACCTCTCAGCCCAGGTTATGGCCGGGCAGGCTGACGCCTTTCATGTGCCGCCCCTGGTTCTGTGCCAGCTCCCAGTGTAGCTGCTCTCCCACCCCGGGATTGGCAGAGGCAGGAGCCCGGAAGGGACCCCTTTGCTACTATACTTGGAAATGAAGGTGGAAGGTGCCCGAAGCACAGCCTGGACGCTCTCCTGCCCCCTGCCCCGCTCCCACCCCCATTTAGTCAGGTCTCTCCAAACTCTGGCCTGCCTTTTACAGCCCCCGGCCTTCAGGGTCAGACTTTTACGGGGTTGCTGGCCAAAGAGCCTGCGGACAGGGCTTTACCCCCTGCCTGGGACCGGGAGCTGCTGCAAGCACCCCGAGCAGGCCTTTGGGTCCTGTGTCCCCCGCTCACCCTCCGCTCCCCAGCCAAAGCATTGTCAGTGGCTGGGTGGGCTACCCCAGGGTGGCCGAAGGGAGAAGAGGGAGCCGTTGAGCGCCTGCTGCCCCGGCCTGCGCATTTTCCTGGAGTCTGCCAGCCTCCTGATGCCTCGTTGCAGGGAGTGTGCCCTGAGCCCTATCCTCCTCGCTGCTTCTTGTCCTTTCCCCTTCCCCCTTGCTCTCTCTTTGTCTGTCTCTGTTTTTTTATTTTCCAGAAAATCAATTCGAGGAAAGGGGAAGGGGCAAAAAAGAAAGCGCAAGAAATCCCGGTATAAACCCTGGAGCGTGTACGTGGTGCCTCCGCTGTTTCATTGCCTGGAGCCTCCCTGGCCCCCAGTCAGACTCCCACCGGCGGGACCCCCTAACCCTCCCCCCCTCTGCCCCCCCCCCCCCCCCCCCGGCTCTTCTGGCTCTCCCCACCGCCCCAGTGTCTCTCTCTCACTCTCACTCCACTAATTGGCACCAGTGGCTAGATTTGGTGACGGCGTGGCTGGTCCAGGGTCGGGTGGGGTGGGTGGACAGAGTGGACCTGGAGGATTCGGGGTGGGGACTCCGGCTTGGCTGGGCACCGCCTTTCTCTCACCTACTGGGCACTGGTGGCGGGCCCATTTGGCGCGGGTGCCGGGCACTGGTGCCTGCTCGCCCGACTGGTTTCCACTGCTCTGGGCTTTTGCACTTGTCTGGAAGCAGAGGGTGGTGGGGAGGGCAGACGTGGCGTGAGGAAAGGGCGCGAAGGATGCGAGGCAGTGTGTTGTCAGCGGAAGGAGGAGAGATTGGGTGGGGTCAGGCACCGTATGGCAGTCCCTCCTCGTGGCCCTGGGGCCTCTGGAGGGGAGCCTGCTACTCTGGTTCAATCCCCGGCCCCCACATAAACCTCCCTTGAGGTCTGGAGGCTCTTCCTCTGGGTTGGAGGCCGTGCTGGGCGTTCTGGTCACCAGTGGCCTGGCTGTGGACACCACCTTTGGGCTTGGCTGGCCGTGATGCCCTACTTCAGTCTGTCCCTGGTGGTGGGGCCTGGGCGCGAGCCCTTGCCCATGGGGAAGGTGGCCCTGATTGCCATCCCAGCAGGTGAAGGAGAGTCTGGGTGTGCTCTCTCTGGGGTGGTAGCTGTTGGGGCCCTGTGGCCCAAGACTTGTTCTTGTTCCCATGGGACAGCTCTCCCCCTTCCAGTGGTCCTCTCCTTGCACTCTGCCCCTGTGTCTGCCTCTTCCTGCAGGCAGGCTTCCTAGCCAGTGCTGCCTCTTCCTGCCGCGCGCTCTGTCTTCCGCTGCAGCACTTGGATCCTTCTAGGGCATGGAAGGGTAGGGGGAGCAGCCAACGAGCTGGGGGGGTGCAGCTGCGGACTGTTAGAGGGTGTTGCATGTTTTTTTTTTTTTTTTCTCTCTCTCTGCTGACGCTCTAGCTTAGATGTCTTTCCTTTTGCCTTTTTGCAGTCCCTGTGGGCCTTGCTCAGAGCGGAGAAAGCATTTGTTTGTACAAGATCCGCAGACGTGTAAATGTTCCTGCAAAAACACAGACTCGCGTTGCAAGGCGAGGCAGCTTGAGTTAAACGAACGTACTTGCAGGTTGGTTCCCAGAGGGCGAGCGAGTCAGAGAGAGGGGCTTCACACAGAAATGGGGAGAGAGAGAGAAAGAGAGAGAGAGAGAACGAGCTCTTGTGCACGCGCATCCGAGAGGGGCCAGCTGCTTGCTCGGCTTCTAGCTACCTGCCTGGTGATTGATGGCTGCCTTCTCTGCTCGCGAGGCCCCTGCGGTGGGCGGCAGGCGCTGGCCTGGCCTGGCGGGGCCTGTTCAGAGGTTGCCCTGGTTGCCTGAGGGGGTAGACTGGTGTGGCTTCATGTGATGGTGTGGACGCAGGCTGAGTGTTGTGTCCTGTGGTCCCGCGGTGTCCTGTGGTGGCTGTTGGTCCTGACGTTGTTATTACTACCTTGCTACTAATATCGAGGGCCCTTCTCGGTGTGGGGGGTGCTGCCGTCTATAAAGCTTGAACACCCTTGGGGGCCTGGCCACCACCCTCTGAAGTCTGCACCGCTTGGGGTTCTCTTCCCCTCAGGGTCTCTCATGGGGGCAGGGGGTGTGTCCCTCTTAGGCTGGGGTCCCCCAGGGCCTGGGCTCCTGCTGTTGGTTTAGGGCGAGTAGGAGATTTAACATTTGGGGACACTAGATACTTTTAATACTCCAGTACCCATGGTGACAACCCCAGACGGCCCACATAATTCCAAATGCCTCCAGGATGGACGGGTCGGGGGGCATGCCCTCTTTCCTGACATTAGATTGTGAACTCCTCCAGCAGAGCCTGGCTTTTATTCACCCGTGTGACCCTCCAGGCATCTGTACCTCTGTCCTTTGACCACAGCGAGGCCTCAGAAAGTGTCGAGTATGTAAGTGAATACATGACTGAGGTCAGGGGGTGAGGTCAGGAGCACAGAGCCGTGACAGGTTGGCTGGCAATCTTTTGATGCCTTGAATGGTGTTTATACCCGCCTGGCCTTTGCTCAAAGGCTGGAAGCCCTCTGGGCCAGCCTGTTTCAGCCAGGGAGGGGGGCTTATATGGGGATTCCCAGGCAGGATCAGGGTGCCCCCAGCTAGTCCAGATGCTCCATTAACAAAGTCCTTGGAATGTGGCTGCCTTCCCCACCCCCACGTTCCTGTGCCTCTTGATGTTCAAGGGATACCGGGGACCAGGCCCTGGGGTGTTGGCATGGGCTTCTGTCTGTCTTGGTGGTACGTGCAGATAGGAAGTGTATGTGAATGCTGGGCTTGGGCTCTGCCTAACACTAGGGCCCAGTGAGGGGTCTCCACGTGTCCTGGGGGCTTCGGAGAAGGTCAAGGATTTATCATTCTGGGATTTTGTGGTGATTATTTTGCAGAGAGACTGGGACGGGGTGTGTGAAGTGACCTTGGGGCTTCTAGAAGTTACCCCAACCTCCAGAAACCGCCCCCCGTATGGAGGAGTTTCAATACCCCAAATTGGGGGCTTAGGATCCCCATTCCCAGGCTCTCAGAAGGGCAGGGCCTGCTCTGACCTCTCACAGTAGAGAAGGTAAAAGACCATCAGTCCCAGGGGCTGGGGCATGACAAGACAGTTATTGGAGTCCCCTCTGCTCCAAGAGGAGCAGCACAGTGAGTGATCGCCTCTCCCCACCACAAATGACACAGCACATGTAAGAGGCAGCCTGGTACCCGGGGCCAGCCGCTGCCAGCCTGTTGGAGAAAGACGAGGCCCTAGCCAGGGCCTGGAGGGAGGGCATGGTGACGGGAGACGTGTCCCTCAGCGCCTTGCTGCCTTCCACTCCCTGCCCCAGGAGCAGACCCTCCCTTTCAGCCGCCGGAGCCCTGGGTCAGGGTGCTTTCCCCACCCTCTTCCCCATGCCTGTCCCACAGGCAGAGCTGAAGCATGCCTTTCTGCAGGGGCTCTTGCCTAACTAACTTGGCTCAACTCTGGTCACCATCAGCTCTTAAGTGTCAAGTTCTTTAGTACGTGTTCATTTGTCGCCTATGATGACATGTCCCCACGTCCTCATCTTGTCTCAACTAGATTGTAAGCTCTAAATGGCAGTGGGAACCCTGAATGCAGCTCCTGCTCTGGCGCCTTAATCAACCCATCCCCCCCATCCCTGCTGCCACCCATGGGCAGGGGCCGGCTCTCCCCTCACATTGGGCTTCTTGAGGCAGGGCCATGCTTTTGCTGTCATCTCTGCAGCAGGGATTCACAGCAGGGACTCGGGCCCCCAAGATGGGGAGGCTGCCTGCCTCACCACTGTGTCCCCGTGCCTGGCCCTAACCCTTGGCCTCTGATTCCCACAGATGTGACAAGCCCAGGCGGTGAGCCGGGCTGGAAGAAGGAGCCTCCCTCAGGGTTTCGGGAACCAGACCTCTCACCAGGAAAGCCTGATTCAGAATGACCGCTACAGAAACCACGCCGCCGCCACCACCACCACACCACCATCACCAGAACAATCCTTAATCCAGAAACCTGAAATGAAGGAAGAGGAGACTCTGCGCAGAGCACTTTGGGTCCGGAGGGCGCAACTCCGGCAGAAGCATTCCCGGGCAGGTGACCAAGCACGGTCCCTCTTGGAATTGGATCGCCATTGTATTTTTCTTGCTGCTAAATCACCGAGCCCGGAAGATTAGAGAGTTTTATTTCTGGGATTCCTGTAGACACACCCACCCACATACATACTTTTATATATATATATAAAATATATATATAAAAATAAATATATATATTTTATATATACGTAAAATATATATATTCTTTTTTTTTAAATTAACATTGCTAATGTTATTGGTGTCTTCACTGGATATATTTGACTGCTGTGGACTTAAGTTGGGAGGAGGCTGTCCCCACCCAGATCCCAACAGGGAAGAGGATGGGAGGGGAGACTCTGGCATGATCTTTTGGTCCCTCGTAGGAAGGCCAGGGTCCCCTTCCCTGCCCAGGAACGTGCTTGGCCAGGGCACGGGGGCAAATTTGGCCTGCTTTTGGGGACACTGACAAACCCAGCCCTGGCCCCAAGCCTCTACCCCGAGTCAAATGGACAGACGACAGGTACAGGGACGAGGACACTGGCTCTGACTAGGAGTTCGGGGAGCCTCAGGACACTGCTGTACTTTGAGGATCCTCTCCACATGCTGCACGGATGGGCATCTTGCCCCCAGGGGCACTGCCTGGAAGATTCAGGAGACTGGGCAGCCTTCACCTACTCTTCACTTGCTCCTGACAAGCCCAGGGTGCCGCCAACAGAGGTCTTGGCGAAAAGAAGAGAGACATTGGTGGAGGAAGGGCCGCCTGGTGGCAGCTTGTCCTCCGAGGGAAGGGCCCCCTGCCTTGGCCATCTCCCAGCTCTCCTTCCCTGGTGCAGCCCAGGAGGGCCTGACGTCCTCAGACCATTGAAACCACTAGTTCTGTCCCCCCAGGAGACCTGGCTGCGTGTGTGTGAGTGGTTCACCCTCCTCTGTCCCCAGACCCGACCCTTCCCGCGGCACAGAGAGACAGGGCAGGATCCACGTGCCCACCATGGAGGCAGAGAAAGTGTTTTATATACGATAATTATTTAATATCCCTTTTTAATTAGAAATTAAAACAGTTAATTTAATTAAAGAGTAGGGTTTTTTTCAGTATTCTTGGTTAATATTTAATTTCAACTATTTATGAGATGTATCTCTCTATTGCTCTCTCTTGCGCTCTTATATGTACCGGTCTTTGTGTTTAAGATTCATGTTTCCAATCTCTCTCTCCCTGATCGGTGACAGTCACTAGCTTGTCCTGAGCAGATATTTAATTTTGCTAACACTCAGCTCTGCCCTCCCCTTGCCCCCGGCTCCCCACCACACATTCCTTTGAAATAAGGTTTCAATATACATCTACAGACTATATATATATTTGGCAACTTGCGTTTGTGTGTATATATATATATATATATATATATATATATATGTTTATGTATATATGTGATTCTGATAAAATAGACATTGCTATTCTGTTTTTTATATGTAAAAACAAAACAAGAAAAAATAGAGAATTCTACATACTAAATCTCTCTCCTTTTTTAATTTTAATATTTGTTATCATTTATTTATTGGTGCTACTGTTTATCCGTAATAATTGTGGGGGAAAAAGATATTAACATCACATCTTTGTCTCTAGTACAGTTTTTCGAGATATTCCGTAGTACATATTTATTTTTAAACAACAACAAAGAAATACAGATATATCTTAAAAAAAAAAAAGCATTTTGTATTAAAGAATTTAATTCTGATCTCAAAGCTCCTCCTGGTTTCTCCTTCTCCATTGGGTCTTTGTTCCAGACTCCCTCCTGCTTCCCCCTTTCGGGAAAAATGGCATTTGTCTTAGGTCCGGGAAAGGAGTCCCAGGTATGTAGGCAATGGAGCAGCCCACCTTATGTGTTGGGGCCCACAGTGCTCCAGTTCTGGCTGAACTGATCCTGGGGGACCCCATCTACCCTCTGCCATGACATGGGGGGAGGGGCTCTGAAATGGGGGAGGGAGTGTCTTAGGAGCCAGGGCCTGCCATGAGCAGTTCTGCCTTCAAGAATCACGTGATCCAGGCCCCGTCCCTTGGTAGAGGAAGGAACCGGCCACACGTCTCATCTCGCTGCCCAGGGTACTGGAGAGGGCTGGGTCTGGCTATGGGGCCTTGGCTGCATCAGGTTGGGAGCGGTAAGGGGGTGCTTATGGGGACCTGTGTCCTCAGGGTATAATTAAGTTTTACATAGTGGGTCCTGGAGTTCCTTGAGCCCTTGGAAGATGGATGCACAGCTCTGTTTGCCCCTGAGAGGGTTCCCTGCCCCTCCTTGTTGGGTAGGCCCTTCTCTCCTGTGGTCCTAGTGAGGGTAGAAGCTATCTAGGTCTTTGGCATTTGTGAGCAATGCTTCCAAATCCACTTCCTCTTGCCTTTTACTCCCTCAAACCATATTTATTGGGCCAGCCACCACGTTAGGGCAAAGGATGCTGTTATAAATAAGACGATTTCGCTCCTCAAGGATCTGGTGAGGGTGGGTGGCTGAGGAGTCACAGAAACGATAAATCCATGAATAGAAAGATACGTAAAATGTGAGGGAGCATCTGTTCATCTTGAGATGTATCGGGGGTGGCAGAGTCGGGGGTTCTTGACATTACCTCTTGGTAGCCCCTTAAAGAATGGGTAGGAGAAGATAGAACTGGGAGGAGGGGGGTGGTTGAAGAAGATATTCCAGGCAGAAGGGGCGGTATGAGCAAAGGTATAAGGGGGACTCTCTAGTGGGTGGTGGTGAGGAGTAGAGGCAGGGTTAGCTCACAGGGAGCTTGCAATGCCATGTCAAGAGCTTCTGGCCTATCAGAGATGAGCAACAATTGAGAGGTTTTAAAAGGAGCACCCAGTAGTGTGGCAGGCAGGAGGCAGAGAGGCCAAAGGGAGGCTGTTGCATCCCTCCAGGTGGAGGTGCTGAGGGTGTGGTGGCGACTTCTGCCTCTCCTGGCTACACTGTGGGGACGGGAGGCAAGGTCCCTGACCCTGACTGAGCATTTGGTCTAGTAGGCACTTTGCACCTGCTGGTTCTTCCATTGGTTAACACGGAATCCACACCACAGCCCTGTGTGGTAAGGACTCTTGTCATCCCAAGTGGGTATTTGCTGGAGCCTCCAAACTGGCCTCCCGATTCTCTTACCCTCACCCCCCCACCTTAAGTTGATTCTCACACCATAGCCAGACTGAGCCTGTGAATCTGTGGGCCAAATCATGTCACCATTTGGCTCAAAACAATGCAGAGACTCTATTTTACTCAGAGAAAAAACAAAAGTTCATACGATGGCCTGGAAAGGCCTTGAACCATCTGGGCTGTCTACCTCCCTGGCTCTATGACTTCTGACCACTCCCTTGGTCACTCAGCAACAGTTACTATGGCCTCTCTGTTCCCAGACTGTGGGCTCTCTCCCACCTCAGGGCCTTTGCACTGGTAGTCTCCTCTTCCTGGAGCATCTTCTAGACATGGCAACGTGGGGCTCTCTTACCTTCAAGTCCTGTTACCTTCTCAGGGCAGCTACCTTGGCCAGTGTGTTTACAATTGACACTGCTTCCTCACTCTGCACTTGGATCTTCCTTCTCACCTCCCTTCTTTTTCCCCATAATATGTGCCATCATCTTCTCACCCGTTCTAGAATAGCTGTGTCCAGTAGAGCTGTCATGTGAGCCACACATGTAATTTGAAATTTTCTAGGAGTCAGATTTAGGGAGATAAAAAGAAACAAGTGAAAATAATTTTAATAATACATTTTACTTAACCCCAACATATCTAAAAATACCATTCCAGCCTCTAATCTCTATAAAAATTATTAAGGAGAGATTTCCCTTTTGTTTGAAATCTTTGAATCTGATGCATTTTTTAAAAGATTTTATTTATTTATTTGACAGATTGAGCACAAGCAGGGGGAGCGGGAGAAGCAGACCCCTGCTAAGCAGGGAGCCCGATGTGGGGCTCGATCCCGGGACTCTGGGATCAGGACCTGAGTTGAAGCCTTAACTGACTGAGCCACCCAGGGGATGCATGTGTTTTGTTCTTATGGTGCCTCTCAGTTGGGAGCAGCCACGTTACAAGTGCTCGCTATACACATGTAGCTAGTGACTAATATTTTGGACAATGTAGCTCTAAAGCTTACTTTCCCTTTTGTCTGTCTCTCTGCCCTCCACCTCTGACCCCACTAGAATGCTGGCAAGGTGCGGGCAGGCAGAGATTTTTTTCTGTTTCCTTCATTGCTGTACCTCCAGCTCCTAGAACAGTGCCTGGAACATAATACGTGCTTAATTAACGTTTGTCAAATGATTGAAATTGAGAACCTGAGGCCTGGTGACTGAAGGGTTCATCCCAAGGTCATGGAGGTGGGTGAGGCCAGCAGTGGCAGTGGGGGTTGGAGGGGGCTCGCTGACAGGAGGAGACACTTGAACAGGCTTGGACAAGGAGGGGACTCAGAGCCAGCAGTAGGGATTAGGGACAGAGAGGCCTCTCGGTCAGTGCCAGGCACCATTTCCCCCTGCGGATGGGGCTTATGGTTTCTGCTTGCCAGTTGGGAAGTAGGAGGCTCAGAGAGGGCAAATAACGAGCCCGAATTTATGCACAGCCAGGAAATGGCCAAGCCAGAATTTAAACCAGCTTTCCAGACTGCAGTTCTAGTGCTTGGTCCACCATACCGTGGTTGCCCCGGGGCTAGGGCAGAGCATCAACAAGTAAAAATGAATTGTCTAGACTGAATACAAACAGCCAGAAGAAAAGTGGGACAGGGGGAGGATGTGGTGGTGGCCAAACCCAGGGCTGAAATCCAGAGTCCCCAAGTGTGGTAAGGCAAGGCAAGAGATGTCTCCAGGGGCTGGGGCTTGTCAGTGGAAGATCCGAAACCTAAGCATGAAAGAAATTGCAACATGCAGCCTTGGAGGAGAGAAACAGTCTTTAAATAGACTATGGGGAAAAGAAGGATAAAATGAAAACGTTGCATCCTCTGGTTGTATAAGACCTGCTCATCCCCCACCCTGGAGGGAGGCCCAGCGCCGAGCTGTCCCAGCTCATCTCTCCCTCTGTGGGACTCACACCCTCCCCTCTGGCCTGGCCACTTTTTCCCCCTGGAGATACACAGTGCTCCTTCTCAACTCCGATCTGCCCAGCCTGAGTCCCTTTCTTTTTTTCCTAAGCAGGGAAGGATCCTGGCCCTAGCCCCAAAGGCCTTGGGAGTACTTGCTTCTCCAAGGAACCTGCCAGCTGACTCTCTTCCCTCCTGCAAGGAAGCTGGGCAGATCCACACAGACCTTGGTGGTGCTGGATCTGTTTCATATGTGAGGACCATCGTGGTGGCCTGTGGGCAGCCACGGCTGCCAACTGTTCTTCCCATCCCTGGGCACACGTGCCATCCTCTCATCAAGAAGTAGAGTCTATTTTTCCTCCTTTGCATCTGGGCTGGCAGGAGAACCTGCTTTGACTAAGAGAACATGGCAGAAGGGCTGTTCTGGGGCTTCTTGGCCTGCATCTTCAGGGACAATGTGGTTTCCATTTTGCCCTCCTGAAAGGCAGCTGCCATGTTGTAAGGAAGTCCAACTTCCCTTGGAGAGAGCCATGCAGAGAGAAGGAGAGAGGCTCAGGGCAGGAACAGCTCCCAGCTGTTCCAATCATCCCGGGTTGAGGCACCAGATGTGCGAGAGAGGTCGTTTTGGATTCTCTAGGCCCAATGGATCTGCTCTTGCCAACAACACATAGAGTGAGAAGCTATCTGTTGCCCAAACATACGCAGTCATGAGCAAATGCACCAACTATTGCTGTTTCAAGCTATGAAGTTTTGGGAAGATTGTTACCTAGCAATCATAACTAAATCACCCAACTAAGTGGTCACTTCCCTGGGGCTGGGACCTTTGTCTCTTCTCAACCATAGTGTTTTATTGGCATGTGGTGGGTAGAGTGAAGTTTGAAGAAGGAAGGACATGTATAGTATAGACTCAAAGACCAGGGGTCTGTCTTGGTGGGAAGTCTGGTGGGAAGATCAGGACAAGGCAGTATTGTCCAAAGTTTTGGAGTGAGGAAAGCAAGTCAGTTCTATGGAGGTCTCATCAGGAGAAAGTGGGCCTTACCTACAGCATAAGTCGGGGAGGCTAGAGGCTAAGAAGAACTGGCCGAGAGAGAAGTATAAGGAATTTGGAGGAAAAACCTATGGAATCTTTTTCCCCTCCCTTCCTCCTCTCTTCCTCCCATCCTCCAGCATTTATGGACTACCAGCTATATGTGCCATGCCCTGGTATAGAATGACTTCTCCTTTTCTAGGGGTGGCTTTAGCACAGCCTAGAGACGGGGGGTGGGGGTGGCGAGTGGAGGAGGTAATCTCCAAGCCCTGCTGGGTTGGCCTCAGAATTGTTGGGGGAGAGAATATGCAGCCACCTGCACAGGCCACCACCCATCAGGACTTGGGGAGTAGGGGAGGGGAACCGGTAAATATTTATAATCTGCTTGGAAAGGGAAAAGGCAGAGATAGGGCCTGGCGGAGGGCTGCAGAGGAGGGGATGGAAGCCACTCAGAAGGGGGAAGAGCTGGAAGGGAGGGGAGCGGGAGTTCATGGGAAAAGGACCCCTCAGGCTGAGGTGCCTATGGGTGGAGGGCGGGGTCTGGTTCTCCTCAGGACCAGGGGGCTGGGATCCCAAACAGCTTTTTAAAAGCTTGCATCTGCCTTTGGTGGTGGTGGGATGGAGGGGAGGTAGTCTGTTAACAAAAGAAATAAAGTCCTGCCCTCAGGTGGCTCCCTTCTGAGGGGGTGATGTGGCCTCTGCCCTCAGGTTGTTCCCTGTCCTCACAGAGGCTCTAGTCTGAGGGAGGAGCCAGAAGCCTAGCCAGCAGATAGCTCTTTGTTGATTAAGATGGAAACCACTCTCAAGAAAGCACTCCCTTGCCTTCATTTGGCTCTGGCAGATGTTTGGAATCACAGGGTACGGGTGCTTGACGAGCCCTGTTGGGGGCCTGCACCCCCATCCTTCCCTCTTCTTCCAGCACACATTTACAGGTCCTGCAGGGCTTCTCACTCCATTTGTTAAGAGCTGAGCACAGCTCATCAGTCTGAGCCTTGACACACATCCCCTGACGGTCTCTGGGTCTGGCTCCAAGTGGGACAAAAGCCAATATGTGTCCCCCTCCTGGGGCCCTGCCTGTTCCCTCTGCTGGGAAGGTCTGAGCGCCCCATTCATCACCTCCTCAAGCTCCCTGCAGGGAGACCATGTCCCCACTCCCCACCCTGTGTTGGCTAAGCCATCAGCCTAGGACTGGGAGTCTCCCAGGCAACGGGGTGACGGCCTGCGGGGCCCTGCCTGGTGCCTCTGTAGAGACTTGATGAGGCTCATGGACTACCAGCTCCTGAGCCTCACCAAGACTTCTGACAGGTCTAGGCTAGGACCCTGGGTCAGCCACTGGCTAAATTCCCTCTCTGGGCCTTGACTTTCTCTTCTCTGAAATGGGGACAATCACACTAGCATTGTGAGCTTGTGGGGAAGAGGTGATGTTGACATGTGGAAGTACCTAATACAGTGCCTGGTACGTAGGATGTACTCAAAACCAGTCTTTATTATGTTGTTATGTCTAGTCCCCACATCAATGTCTTTTTCTTCTCTGAATTCCTCCTTTGGTATAATTTGGTTGGTTTTTTGCCGCCTCAGTTAAAAAAAAATTTTTTTAAGACTTCATCTATTTATTTGTGAGAGAGAGCACGCACACGCACATACATGCATGCACATAAACACAAGTGTGGGGTGGAAGGAGGGGCAGAGTGGAAGGCAGGTTGGGGACATGCAGACTCTGCAGTGAGGCCAGAGCCCCACAAGGGGCTCAATCCCACACCCCTGAGACCCTGACCTGAGCTGAAATCAAGAGTCTGCTCCTTAACCGACTGAGCCATCCAGGCACCCCCCTCACTTTAAAATTTTTAAACTGAAAATAAATAAATAAATAAATAAATAAATAAAATAAAAAATTTAAACTGAAATACCATGACTGGGTTTTATACAGAACTTTGTGAGGGTAGATCCTTCTTCTCTTACTGAGAAGTGAGGCAAGCCACGGTAGGTTCAGCCCTGGAGCCCAGGAGTGAGGAAGAGGGGTCAAATTGAGGGGAGGGGGTGTGGAGAGAGCCCTCTTGGTCAGGGATGATGCCCTGTGGCTCTTAACCCAGGGCCGGGCACAAGGCATGCCATGAGCATTTGAGAAATTAATGAACAAATGAGCAGGGCCAGAACACGAGGCTATTCTTTTCTCCTAGTCCCCCCAAACACACCGGGAGTCCCCAGTCTGAAAGAGGAGGCCTTGCATCTACCCTTCTATACACAGCTGGGCCTTGGACAGAAAACCTAGAGACCTGAGACAGGGCTGCCTGGGCCAGCTGCTCTCAGACAGTTCCCAGCTTCCATCTGATGCACCTAGAGTGGAGGAAGCTCTCAGGGGGTCCATCTCAGAAGTCTCCCAGGACTAAAGTCCTATTGTTTGGCAGAGAAGTTTTGTGGTATAGGTCTAGTCCTCTGGGACTGGGGCAGGGAGAAGGAGGCTTTCCCTGGAAATTTGACAGCTGGAAGCTTCCATTTCTGTGGCAGGGGTGGGGGGTGTCTTCTGGGGAAATATTCGGGGAGGGTGTTTACATATATTTTTCTTCTGGTACAGGAATCCCCATGTCTACTTTAGCTCTCTCTGCTTCACTCCCCATGGCTTCTTCTCTGGTTGATCCACACTCACTCCCTTCCATCCAGCTTGAGAAAGAGAGAAGGTGGCAGGGCCTCCATTTAGGGCTGGGCTCCTAAAGCTGGGATCCTTGGGGGAAAGCCTGCCGCTAGCAGTCACCCTTGAGGCCTCCCCTCACCCAGGGCAAGACAGGTCTTCTTTCACACAAGCACACCCACAGGCTTGCACACATGCAAGTATGACAGGGGTCACTGCTCCCAGTCACGGGGCTGCCGCCTGGTTGGGTAAGGGCTCCCAGGGCAGGGGCTGTGAGGCTCAGCTGAGGGCTCCGTCTTCTCAGGATGACCCCCCATGGGGCTTGGGGCAGGGGGTGGGTGCTGACCTGGCTGTTGCCCATGACCCAGATCTGCCCTCTGGGAGCTGCTGATTATTCTGCAATAACCACCTCATGGATATTAATAACCCTCTGTCTGGCAGCCACAGACTTGATAACACCAGGTCACTTCTGGTCTGGCCTGGCCTAACCGCCTGGGTTCAAATCCCAGCTGCTAATTCTGGGTCCCCGATGTCTAAAACCCAAACCTACAACACAGCTCCAACCGTGACAGCTTTTAAACCACATCTTAGGGCAAAATTAGCTTTTTGAGTCTTAGTCGTTGTTTGTTAAACTGGTACCATGACACCCAAGGATGCGGGAAATTAAGATGGGCCTAAGGTGGTGACTGGCATGTAGTAAGTAAGTGCCCAGAAAAGGTCAGCAATTGTTGTTGTTGTGACTGGGCACAGGGTGGTGGGAAGAGAGGATTTGGGATCCAACAGAGCTGGGCTCTACTTTTCACATACGTAGAGTTTTCTGGCTCTCTGAACCCCAGGGCAAGTTACTTGACCTCTCTGTGCCTCATTGCCTTTATCTGTGAAATGGGTGTGATAACACCTATCTCCCAGGTGTTAATGTGGATTAAGTTAGATAATGAATATAAAATCATTGCCACCTAAGAGGGGGGGCTCAATAAATATAGTATATGTTGCAGGAAGAATGAACGTTAGTCACATCCCTCTGTCAGGGTCTCTAGGGGCTGGGACAGAGTCTCTGTCATTGGTCTGGGTGCTCCCTGAGGATGGGGGTGCAACTCCAGGCTTGTTTCCTTGAGGCCGATCTACAGAGTCCAACAAAGGCTCAGCATCTCAGATGATTTATTCCCATGGTCGGTATGGAATGTGGAAACAGCCAGTGTAGAAACCCACAAGGGAAGACAGAAAAAAACTTTTCCTTTCCTCTCAGTAATGGGAGACAGGCAGGGCCTGGGACCCAGCACTAAGCCCTGCTCCTGGGCCTGGGAGAGGGGATGTTTGTGCCCACAGAGGTTACGAGAGCTCAGAGAAGGCCCTCTGGTGAGGCCAGTGGGCTCACCCCCACCCCCCACCCTTCTGGCTATGGCCACCCTTGGCCCTGCCCAACTCCGGAGGCCAAAACAAAAGCCCAATCTGTGGGTTTGTGTGTTGGGGGGTGCAGGGAGGAAGGAGAGCAGAAGAGACATCAGTTGGGGGAAGACCTCTGCTTGATGCTAGTAAAACCCTCCCCCAGGCCCCAGGACTTCAGAGAAACTGCCCACAGATGCCGGTGGTGTGCCAGGCCCAGCCGTTGGTTTTTGTCTAAAAGGAAGTTTGCATGAAGACTCTCTTATCTCAACTGGCCTGATGTGGCTGCTGAGGAGTGAAAGAAGCCATCGGCTCCCTTGCCCACCACCATGTGCCCACTCCAAAGGCTTTTCCCAGCGGTCTCCATCCCGGCCACACTTCTGGGGGAAGGAGGGGAGGTGGTTCCTCAAGCTAGGGGTGTCTGTGGATCTGAGGGGGTGCCTGCTGGGGCTCAGGGGGTTTTAGAGCCTCTCATTTCTGCCCCCCTCCCCTGCCCCTGTACTGGGTATTTGGATACCTGAGCTTCTGCTGCTATTAGTTCATGTGAGCCTCCTGGTCAGCCTGACCCTTATAGGTATGAAGAGGAAATGTCCTGGAGGTAAGGTTGCCAGGCACAGCAAATAAAAATACAGGACACCCAGTTAAATTTTCATTGTTTGTCTGAAATTTGAATCTAGCTAAGCATCCTGGTAACCCTACCTGAAAGGAGTGACTGGACCTTCCCCCTATGTGATTCCTTAAGGCACTTTGAAGATTTATTTATTTATTTCAGAAAGACAGAGAGAGAGAGACAGAGAGAGAGTGTGTGCACATGTGCCTGCGTGGGGTGGGAGGGGCAGAAGGAGAGGGAGAGAGAGAATCTGAAGCAGACTCCTCTCCGAGTACAGAGCTCCACTCAGGGCTTGATATCACGACCCTGAGATCATGACTCACGGGGAAATCAACAGTCCAACGCTTAACCAACTGAGCCACCCAGGCACCCCCCTTCAGGTGCTCTGAGGCTTCTCTCCCTTCTCCTCATCCTTCTTGCTGCCCTGCCAGTGAGGTTCCCAGTGTAGATACTGCATTTGATCCCCTGCTCCAGGTATGTCCATAATTTCTGGCTGCAGCAGAAATGTGAAACAAATTAGGAGCCTTCTGAGAGCACAGGCAAGGTCTCCCTGCCCAAGACTGGGGGCTTCCTGAAGGGGGGTGCTTTGTTCCTCACCACCCCAAGACTGGAACCTCTGTTTCTCCTCCCAGTCATGATTGAGACCATTCTCTGGAGGAAATGAATCTGACCCCCAAGCCTGACCTTTTCCATAGACTCAAAAAAGTCTTGAGTGCTGGGACCTGGGGGAGTCCTAGAAGAGCCTGCTTCTCAGCAAACCTCCTTCTCCTCTTTTCTGATGGTCAGCCAGTGTGGGAGCCACCTGAACTCTGGATGGGGCTCAGTCCCCGATCAGCCCTGTGACCCTAGGCAGGCTCTGGGTCCCCTCCAGGCCTCAGTGTCCCTCTACGTACATCCAACACATCCACTGCTGACCTTGTGGCAGTGTTTTCCAAACTGCAAACTGTGACGTGTCAGTGGGTCAGGGGGTCAGATCTGTGGTCTGCAGCCAGCATGATGCTTTGTCTTAATTATGAAAGAGAACAAAAAATATTAGGAGAGGCTTACATGTAGTGTGGGTAAATATGGTTTCTTGCAGCTCTCGGGGTATGTGTTCATATGTGTTCAGCGGTCATAGGGCAGGATGTACTTTTTTCACACGAGTTATGGTAAAACAAAAATGTCAGGAAGAAGCTATCTCAGAATCGGTGCGAAAAGGTGGCAGGGGCTGCTGGAGACCCTGAAATGGGTGTCTGCTACTTCTCTACCTCATGGATGCCAGGCCCACTCAGGGGTTCTCCTTCACTCTCCCAGGTGGTGTAGTCCTGTCTTCCTGCCCTGCTTCTGTGGGTGCGGACAGACCCTTCGCAGAGACCAGGTCTCACCCCGCTGACAGCCCTCAGGAGCTGGGGCTGGTTCCTCAGCCAGTGCAGCAAAAGAAGGTGCTGGGATCCTCAGCTCGGCAGTGCCAGCCTGCCCAGCCGCCTGACTCTGCCCAACAGTAATGCTGTATTGGGAAACCGGAGCCCCGGCCAAGTGGAGAAGCACTGCTGCCTCCCTAGCTTTCCCAACTGCCCTCCACCCTGCCAGCGCTAAAGCTTATTAACCCCTTCGTGGGGCCTGGGGGAGGGGCCCTTTCTAGGAGTTGTGGGGTCTGGGTGGGTGGACATGATGGAGTGGGTGAGGGTCTGGGGACCCTCTGCTGGGTGACCTGACGAGTTTCTGGCTTTCTGAAACTCACTGCCCTGTCTTTACTCTGGAGAATAAGATCCAGGTGTGACCCACATTCTGGGGAGGATTTGAGGATAAAATGGGAGGAAGTTGGGAAAGACCTGGTAGATTGCTAGATTGTTCTATCACTACTTGCCTCTATCTCTGTGAGTGCTGTCATCTTGCGGTCCAACTCGTGTGGTAAAACAAGTGGAAGGGGAATAGGCCCTGGAGTTGGGTCAGACTCACTCAGGGAGGGGAAGATTTGGTGTGGGGAGAAAAAGGTAAAGTCAAAAGCTCTTGATCTGTTTGCTTGCAGTCTGAGGGAAAGAATAGCCTTGTCTCAGAAACCCCCGTCTGAGGGGGAGAGACACAGCCCTGTCCTCAGGGAGCCCCAGTCTGAGGGGAGGCCTGTGGGAGCCTACCTCCTTGACCTTTTTCCTTGGGGTGGTGGCTACAGTAGGGCCCTAGAGGCGCTGAGCGGCTGGTTTGCGAGAGTTGGCCAGGGCATTACCATCCCTTTCCCTGCAGCATTTGCCTGTAGCCCTAGGTATAGTATGGTCTGGAGAGTACCAGGGAAGAGTCCTTTCCCTCAGCCATGCCAACCTTCACCCTGCTAGCTCTCTCTCTCTCTCTCTCTCTCTCTCTCTCTCTCTCTCGCTGGCTGACCATAGGTCTGAAACCACTTCCTTAAATTGCTCTTTAGATTTAGGGCTAGAAGGGATGTTGGAGGTCTGTGAGTCCCAGATCAGAGGAGCAAGTGGAGGCCTGGAAAGAGAAAGAATCCTACCTGAGGTCATACAGGGACATAAGTGCAGACCCTAAGTCCCAGACCTGTGCTCTGGGCCAGCTGGAGATGTGGATCAACTCAACACATGTGTAACTGAGAAGTCACTGTGAGGGAGTGGAGGGAGTGCATGTGTGCATATGTGTGCATGCACGTGTGTGCATGTGTACAGGGGTGGTGGGAGGGCTCCGGTACAAGGCACTCTGGGTCCTGTGTGAGTAGATGTGTGTTGACGTGGTGTCCTCTGTGAGAGGTCTGACTATCTCTGTCTCAGTGCCGGGAGGACAGGGACAAGCCTGCCTGTACCAGGGATATTGGACAGGTCTTATTCCATCCCCATGCCAAGTCCACCCGGCCCATCCCTCTTGGGACCGAGGGCAGAGGGCAATGAGTCACAGATGACTCAGGTGCTGGAGGCCACAGCCACGCGTGGCACATGATAGCCAAGAAGAGCTGGGCCTGTTCCTGGACAGATGAGTGACCCGGGAAGATGACACTATGAGTCTTCTTTCCTAGAGGACAAAAGGGTTCCATTCAGAGCTTTGAACCTGGGCCCTTGTGGTGGGGCTTTCCTTTCTCCCTGCATCTTTGATCCACCGGCTGGCTAAGCGGTCCTCTTCATCCTGTCCTCTCCTGGGGCAGAGGTGGAGCTGTGCTGAGCCATCCCCGCTCCCTCAGAGGTGTGGGATCAGGTTCACTCACAATGGGAAAGAGTTTTCCTCGGCCCTTTGGAGATAGCATCCAGCAGCACACTGCCCT
The DNA here is from genome assembly GCF_048164855.1 of Canis lupus baileyi. Classification (NCBI taxonomy): domain Eukaryota; kingdom Metazoa; phylum Chordata; class Mammalia; order Carnivora; family Canidae; genus Canis; species Canis lupus. The sequence continues at coordinate 60,331,679 of NC_132844.1, read as the reverse complement.
GCCCTGCCCTGCCCTGCCCTGCCCTGCCCTTAGACAGTGTCTGATAGCCCTGTCTTCTTTGCCTGAGGCAAAAACACCAAAGCCTTGACCTGCTGCTTGATCCTAAAGCCTGGCCCACAGGATGAGCCATTCTGGGCTGTGGACAGCGTTCTGGGTTTGAATCTTACTATGTGACCTGGAGCTGCACTGTTTCAAAAGTTTGGATGTTTCTTTTAGCTTCTCTCCCTATTGAGACTTGCAGGCTGGGTTGAGGGAAGACCTGGAAGATGCCCCCTCTCTCTCCCCTCTGCTGGAGGTGGGGGATTGGAGAGGAGTGGACTCGGGATGGGAAGCCCCTGCCTGGCAGGCCGTGCTCCAGGGTCCCTGTCCACCTGAGACACCCTGCTGATTACAGGGTGAGCAGCCACGACCAGACACTGTAATCTGCCATCCTCCCTCCTGCCAAGGGCCTGCTGCAGTCTTTCCCAGTGCTTTTTACAGCTGTTTCCTACCAACCCTGGGAAGGGGGAAGCCCTTATCCCCATGGGGTGAACTGAAGACCCAAAGAGGGGAGGGGAAGGAGGGAGATGAGAAGAGAAGGAGCCAGGGAGAGACTGAGGGGGCAGAAAGGAGATGTGAGGGGAGAAGAGTGAGGTGTCGTTTGACAGCAGAAGCCTTTTCCTGGTTGACAGACTGAGGAAGAGGAGGGGGAGGAAGGGTTGGCATTCAATCTCTGTCCCTCAGACCCCAGCTTGGATGCTCTTCCTCAGAGACCCACTGACCTCATTACTTCGAGCAGCGGCCTCCTCCTTCATCACCTTCTACGATTATGCTGTTTGGTGAGGAAAGGGTAGTTCAGATCATGTCACTTTTGGGCTCAAATCCCTGCAGCAGCTCCTCATTTCCCTCAGAATAAAAACCAAAGCCCTCACATGGCCCACAGACCTCCATGATGCCTTCCCAGTCTGGCCACCTCCCTGACTTCCATCTCGAGCTCTCCCCCTCCACTGCATTAACCCCACTGGCCTTCTTGCTGTCCTTCAAACATATGGGGCCTGATCCTGCACCGGGGCCTTTGCGTGACCTTTCTCCTTGTTCCTGGAATGTTCTTTCTCCAGGTATCTACTCTCTCACCTTCTTTGAGTTTTTACTCAAATACCACCTTCATAATTGAGGCCTCCCCTGAGCTGCCTGTTTAAGATGGCAACACTGGCCCCACACTCTCATCTCTTACCTTACTCTTTTCCTAAATGCTGATCACTTTCTAATGCCCTCACCTTCTACAATGCACTTATTTGTTATGAGTGCTACGTATGGATGGATGGTTTCCCCGCCACCAACTAGAATTTAACTTCCACACGAGCAAGTGTCTTTGTTGTGTTTACTGATATATCATAAGTCTCTGGAACAGCATCCAATGCATAGCAGGTGCTCATTTTGTTGAGAGAGGTATTAGTACCTATCCCTGTTGGAGAGACCTCTCCTCTCTACTTCTCTCTACTACTTACCCACTCCCAATGCCTCCATCAATGTCTCTGTTTATAATCTGTCCCCCCACCTGAAAAATAACAGTTCTATGACAGCTGGGGCTTTGTCTATCTTCTTCACTGGTGTATTCCCAGCACTTCTCTGGCTCAGAGTAGGCTTTCAGTAAATATTTGTTGGCTGGATATAAGGGACCTGAGGCAGAGACCAGGAAGAGTAGGAAGGCAGGACAGTGGCCAGGAAAAGGCCTATATGGGGGGTTCCTGCAGAGGAAGATTAGAGGGTGTCTGCTGGTCACTCTGAGGCCCCTTAAGATTCCCCAGTCTGGGTGGGAGACATGCTCATCCAGGCCTGAGTACAGAGCAGAGAGGGAAAGAAAAGGCCAGAAACTGTCCTGCCAGGTTGATGATGGCATCAGCTTAACCACTTACCCTCCTTTCTGGAGGAGGTAGCCTAGTGCTAGAGCGGTACAATGAGGAAGACCATCTGACCCCACCAGTCAGAAGTAGCAAGGACCATGTGGAGGGACTGGGATGAGGTGGAAAGATGAAGGATGTGGTAGGGGTCAGCAGAGGCCCAGATGAGAGGCAGGGCTGAGCTGGCCAGTCAAGACCTCAAGGGCTTGGTGGGGTAGAGGGGGAGGTGGGGGCATCCAATGGGGTCTTATAGGATACAGGAAGGAAGAGGCTGGGTTTCTCACCCAGAATCCCTAGAGGAGGAATCTGTCACCTTTCTCTGGGGGTCTGCAGTTACAGACACAGGGGAGATGGTCAGTGTCACCCCACAGCCCAGGAGGCCCCTAGTGGGAGCTCTGGCTGCAGGGTCTAATGGCTGTGCTTCCCTTAGAAGGTGGCACTGAGAGTGTGGTTTTATATTTGCTCCCAGCTGGTAGTTTTTTTTCCAACAAAAAGAAACTCTTGGCTTATAAAAAAGAACCATGCCCAAATCCAATGATTGCATTTGTGTAACATGAAAATGGGCTGAGAGAATGAACAAAAGTTAAAGAACCACAAACAGCAGGCACGAGGCCACGCTGCCAGCCCCACTGTCCCTGGCCACACAACCCTGTCCTTTGGCCCAAGGGAGAGGCCTGGCCGCCTGCCGCACGGTGTAGAAAACCCAGAAGGAAAACCATTTTGAAATTCTACCGCGATGGATACACTTCTAGATGTTTGGGCCATTTTCAGAGCTGGGCCTCCGCTTTTCCCCATCCTCTGTCACAACCTCCTTTGAATTCTTTAAAAGGCTCTATCTTTTGTTGTCAGGTGAGCACACTGTTATATAGGACATTAAACGGAAAGGTCGTGAGCAAAGGACATTAAGCTTTTTTCCTGAAATACCACTGGTAACCCTTGGCTTCTCTTGTAACCTGTTACTTTCCTATACCCGTGAGTGGTACTGCTGCTCCCATGGTTGCTCAGGCCCTACGCCTGGCTTTCCTATTTGATCTCCACTTTTGCTTAAGCCCCACATCCGAATCCATTAGCAATCCTGGGGCCTGTTCTACTTCAAAAATATTTCCATCCCTTGCCCTGCTCTTCCCACCATCTCTCCTGGGATCTATGGCTTCCTCTTTCCTCTCCTGTCCCTTCTATTTGTGTGTGCTCCTCCCGGCAGCCAGGATGAGCTGTGACACCGATCATGCTGCCTCTCAGCCTAAACCCTCCCTATTTGCAGCATAAAGCCTGCCCTCCTTACCTGCCTCTTGACCACCTCTTCTGCCTCCTGAAGTCCCCTCTTGCCCCTGGGACACACTGATCTCTCCGTTCCTTGAACAGTTTCATGTCTGCCATAAGAATTCTGAACTTGCTATTCCCTCCTTCTAGAACATTCTAGCTCCACGTCTTTGCATGGATGCCTCCTCCTCACCTTTTAGGACTTGGCTCAAACATCACCTCCTCCAAGAGGCCACCCTTGGGCACCTCCCGTTGACAATATCAGTCACATCAACAATTACATCATGTTTTATTTTCTTCACAGTATTCATCACTAGCTAAATTTATTTTATTTGTTTACATGTTGATTGTCTTTCTCCCTTTCTAGGATTCCAGGAGAGCAGGGACTTTGGGTGGTTTACCACTTCATGCCCATGCCTAGTGTTTGGAGTTTGATCCATATTTGAATGAGTGGATGGATGGGTGGATGGATGTTCCAACTCTGCCTTTGCTAAACTTATAGAGGTTTTGCAACTTCTCTTACATAATCAGGAGCTTGGTAACCTGTTTGCACTCTCATTCCAAGGATTTTAGGCTTGGTTGGCCAATCGAGTTGCAGCTCATCAATTCTTGGCGGCCCCACCCCTGCCAGCAGGGCCCAGAACACACAGTAGGTTCTTGGTGCACACCTGGGGGCTGAGCTGGTTAGTTCAGCTTGGCTCCTGTGCTGATTATCCAGGTGACTTCAAGCAAGTCCGTCTATCTTTTGTTGTTTATATTCCCCATCTGGAAAGATAAAGAGGTTTGCACAGAGTGTCTCTAAGATTCTGTTTGACTTTCCAGGACCAGAATGGAATGAACTAGTTCAGGGGCTTTTTGTGGATTGGGAATGTGTGAGGGGAGGGAAGGATAGCTAGTGGTTTGGAGGGGGGGTCAGATAGAACTTCCTTCCCAGGGCCTTGAGGACTGTTTTGGGGGGATCCTTTGGCTGACATTTGCTCCCCAAAGTTTAGGATTTGCCCCTTGTCGTTTCTTGCTTCCTCAGAGTTGTGACCATGGAAGCATGGCCTGAGGACTGTGGCAGCCTCTCTTTCTGGTCTGTCACAGAGGAAGCATCTCCAACCTGAAGCAAATGAAGTGCCTGAAATTACTCACATGGACTTGGGGGTATGCCAATGAATGCATCTGGGGGAGAGAAAGTTCTTTGCTTTTGTGTTCTCCAACAGATCCGTGCCCCCTAAAGTTGAGGAACCCATATTTAGAAGGCCAGGCTGACTAAGATGAGTAATAAAAGGAAGAGGAGGAGGAAGAAGAGAGAGCACCCTCTTCCTCAATTTTTCCATGTCTTTTCTGGACCTGTTCCCTCCCCAGTAAATTAGAAGTTTGGATGATGCTAGAGTACCATCCAGCATTTAGAATAATGATGCTTACTTTTACTTCATGTGCATTATCTCATTTATTTTTTCTGAAAGCATTCCCTGCCAGCATCTCTGTTTTCCAGATGACAAAGCCAGAGTTTGGGGAGGTTAGGTGACTTGCCCGAGGTCATACAGCCTGTGGGAGGCAGAGTGGGCCTGGAACCCAGCTGTTGGTTCTAGGGTTCTCCCACTGGGCCCCCGTCTGGGCCAAGGGGAGTAAAGAGAGAAAAGAGGAGGAGATCCAGGGGGATCTGGATCATGCCCAGATAGAAATCCTCAGTTTCTTCCGCTGAATTCAGAAGGCTTCCCTGCAAAGGGGGCGCTTCGGGAGCTGGGGAGCTGGGTTGTGGAGTTGGGGAGGGGAGGAAGTCCCAGGCAGCTGAAAGCATCTTTTCTGGTGGGTTCTCAGGTATTTATGGCCTCCTCGGCTGGCTGGAATGCAGGTGTGAGTTTGCTCTCGGACTTTGGGCTCTGCCACAGGCCTCCGGTTGGGGAGACTTTTCGGAATGTGCCCCTTGCCTTCCTGAGCCACCTTTGGCCTCACCTGCTATTTACCCTCCTCTTCCTCCCCCTCTACCCCCCCCCCTTGGCAGCCTGAACCAGTGCCAGGAAATTGTTGGTCAAAGGTGAGGTCACCAAGAACCTGGAAAAACAACAGGTCCTCATTAACCTTGTTTATCTGACAGGTACCTGTTGCCTTATAAGCTTCCTCCTGCCCCTTCTCATTAACTGTGTGTCCTGCTCCCTTAGAAGCTCAGAATCTCCCAGCAGATTTGGGTATTTCTTCTGGGCTGACCCTATCAAGGTGCTCTCCACTCTTCCCGTTTCTGGTATGTGGTCTCTATATCTGTCAGGTCACATCTCAGATGGTGTGGTCACCTGGGTTTAGATGCTGGCTTCTTAGTGAGACTGTGAGCTGCTGGAAGGAAGGACAGTGTTTGTGTACCATTGTATCCTCAAAGCCTGGTGACAATGTCTGTTCCACAGATGGGTGAATGGAAGAATGACACTCACGTGCTGGTCTACAGTTCAGAGCTCACCTCCTCTAGGAGACCTCCTGGGATTACTTCCACCCTGCTCTCATCATCCTCTCCTCTCTATCTTTGGTCTGCCTGTCTATCCTGTCCTGACTTCTGCTGTTGCTTATTTTAGATGTGCGTTTTACACGCACCACAAGTGAGCTCTGTGAAGGCAGAAACAGTGTCTTCTAATTCTCTTGTGTGGCTCCCTGACCCCACTCCCACTCCAGTGCCGTGCACACAGCAGATCCCTAATTGATGCTTACTAACTAACTGACCCATGGGATCTGGGCCGGGTAGGGGGGCAGGAAGGTTAGATTATTTCTCAAGGTCTCCCAGCTTTTTAGTGAAAGAGCTTGGGCCTGGGACACCTGGGTGGCTCAGAGGTTGAGCATCTGCCTTCCTCTTAGGGATCCGGGGGTCCGGGATCAAGTCCTACATCAGGCTCCCTGTGAGGGGCCCGCTTCTCCCTCTGCCTATGTCTCTGCCTCTCTCTGTTGTGTCTCTCATGAATAAATAAAATAATAAAAATATTTTAAAAAGAAAGAAAAAGGAAGAAAGAAAGAAAGAAAGAAAGAAAGAAAAAGGAAGAAAGAAAGAAAGAAAGAAAGAAAGAAAGAAAGAAAGAAAGAAAGAAAGAAAGAAAGAAAGAAAAAGAAAGAAAGAAAGAAAACGAATGAGCTTGAGTCTGTCCTGGCCCAACCTGTGCATCATTCCTCAGACCCAGGGCTCCTTTTGTGTGCAGTGCTGGTATTTTAAAACCATCGACGTTTACCCATTTTTTCACTTAAAAGACATTTGGCCAGAGCCTTCAATGTGCCAGGCACAGTGCTCATTGTGGTTCTCAGAGCTGGAGGTGGTATGGTTCCTGACCTCAAGGAGGTGAGATTATTTACCAGAGGAGGCCTCAGCATTGGAGCCAAACAATGGGGGCAGTCAGAAAGCTTCCCTGAGAAGCGGCACATGAGTCCCTTACAATATTTTTACACAACCATTCATTTGGTGCAAGCTGGCTAAGAGAAGTCTTGCCCAGCTCCGTTAGTCCTAGGTATGCCAGTGGCCCACCTGTGGGCCTGGTTCATGGAGAGGGGGAGAATGCAGGCCATTCCTAGCACCAGCAAGGCCTGGAGCCACAGACACCAGCAAGCAGCAGGGAGAGGGCCTGTTGCCTGCCTGCTGGCAGACATGCTGACTCAGAGGTGAGCAGAGATACTCCTGAGGCCCTGCAGTGACTCGGGGCAGATCTGGGTCCAGGACCCAAGTGTCCACACTCCCACCCCTGTGCTGTTTCCCGGAGATTGCCCACCTCCCTTCGCCTTCACAAGGCCAGGCTCTGGTCTGGGTGCCACTTGTGGATAGAGTGCTCCTTACCGGGTCCCCTCCTCTCCCAGTGGCAGATGGGCATTGACAAGATGGCCCAGGCCGAGATACCTGTTGGAAGAAGGTGGGTGTGAAGGAAGCCTAGCAATCAGGGGCAGAGAGGATGGCCATCAGAGAGAGTATGCCTCCTGGAGACGTGTGTGCACAGCAGAGGCCCCATTTCTCACAAGCAGGGCAAACCCATCAGAGGAAGGGAGAAGGCACAGGACTTGTTGGCCACCAGCCTTCAGGAGCAGGCTGCACACATGCAGCTCCCAGGCCTTGTTTTCCCCAGCAGCTCCAGGGCACAAAGTCCAGTGGGGTGATTTTGTCATCTCTTCCCAGGGTAGCCTTAAAGGGCCAGCACCTTCACTTGGGGTTAATAGGTCACCAATAGCCCGGGATGTGAGTGTGTACAACAATGGGTGGGGGGGATCCCTGGGTGGCGCAGCGGTTTGGCGCCTGCCTTTGGCCCAGGGCGTGATCCTGGAGACCCGGGATCGAATCCCACATCAGGCTCCCGGTGCATGGAGCCTGCTTCTCCCTCTGCCTGTGTCTCTGCGCCTCTCTCTCTCTCTGTGACTATCATAAAAAAAAAAAAAAAAAAAAAAAAAAAAATCTATGTTGGACAATAAGGGAAATTCTATAGAAGAAAAATTCTTAAAAAAAAACAAAACAAAAAACAACAACAACAATGGGTGGGAGAGGTGGTGACAGAGGGGCTGGGAAGACACCTGCAGGGGAGGAGAGTGGCTCCTTTGAACACCTCCTCTCAGGGGCTGCCTCCTCTCCTGGCTGGGCCATGTGTGTCTTTAAGGGCAGACAGCCCCGGGAACTTGTGAGTGCAAAAGTGAGGGTAAAGTCCGGGGTGCAGCTCCCCTCAGTTCTGACAGGAGAGCAGTTTGGGGGAGGAAAAAAAACCTGGCTTAGATTCCCACAGTAGGGGTGGGAGGTCTTCTAGTCAAACGAGACGGAAGAGCAGGTCTTGGGACCTCAGGAGGTCAGGCCTTGGCTAGGCAGGTCCCCGGGGCCCTTCACCCCCACCCCCCATGAGACAGACTCCTATCCCATACACTCCGAAGGTACACCAACATCACCCCATCCTGCCCGGCAGCTCCCTGGTCCTTCCGTTCTCCATCTCGGTCCTGCCTCCCAGTTTGGGAAGCAGAATAATTGTAGTAATATTGATAATAAGGGCCACCCTTTGTTGGGCCCTAAGGCTATATATAGATTCTTTTGTAATCCTTCCAACAGTCCTGTGCGAGGGTACAAATTTCACCCCCACGTCTAACAGAGTGTAAAAGGGAGCCTTGAGCTATGTAACTGCTCAAGATCATGCAAAGAGCCCGGGGCAGAGTGGGTCTTGACCCCTGGTCTGTGCTGCATCAAAGTTTCGTGCTTTTTACCACTGTGGGTGATAGACTGTGGCCCTGCTGTTTGTCTAGCAGACTGGCTCAGCCAAGCCTTCAGAAGGCTTTTATGATTTGCCCCATCCAGCCTGGGAATGGATGAATGAATGAGTAAAATGCAGTCTGTACATACAACGGAATATTATTCAGCCCTCCAAGGAAGGATGTGCTAACGTACACCACAACATGGATCAAACCTGAGGACATTTTTCTAAGGGCAATAAGCCAGTCACAAAAAAACAAATCTACGGGAAGAGCAGGAATGGGTCACAATAGTCCCTGATGTCAGTGTGTGTGAGCATCGGTGCAAAGAGGTGGGAATCTAGGGCTCTCGAGTTTGGCTGTGTTGGATCGTCTGTCACTGCCTTGGCCTCTGTGGCTGCAAGTGGCTGTGGCCTCCCTGTAACCTGGGGGCTCCCCAGGGGCAGAGCCAGAGCTCTGGAGGAGGCAGAGAGATGGACAAGGTGACCCTTCCAGGAAAGCTTGCTGTGGCCAGGCTGTCCTTACTTCTGCGAAGGCTTTATCTCAAGCTTGCTCTGCTTTCCTACTCGCGGGTCACAGAGCAATTCATGACCACTTTTGTCTGTTCTCAGGCATTTAAATCTAATGACTTCCACCAGATTCCTGCCTGGGGCTTTTAACTGTTATCATCTGGCTCGGAGACCACACGCCGGCTGCTTATCCTTTCTCAAGCCCTTTGCACACACAATTTCTTGGGGGTTTGGGAGAGCGGGTTTTATTAACCCCACTAGACAGATGAGATCACTGAGCCGTGGAGAGGAAGTGCCTCATCTGGAGCCTAGCAAGGCCTGGTGGCAGAGCCCATCCAGGCCCTCAGCCTGGGCCTCAAGCAGCTTCCCTTAGCCTGGGCCTCACGCAGCTTCCTGCTGTGCTGCTTCTCTGGGCCCTGTGCCTCAGAGAACTTTCTCATCTCAGGCTTGGCATGCTCTGGAGTTACACTTTGCTTCTAATTCTTTTACTTAATTTTTGTTTATTGTGGTAAATTACACTTAACATAAAATTTACTGTTGCAACCACTTTAAAGTGTACAGTTCAGTGGCATTAAGTATATTCATACTGTTGTGTAACCATCTCCACCATCCTTCTCTAGAGCTTTCTCCTCTTTTCCAACAGCAGCTCTTCACTCACAGCCGACCCCTCACGCCCCCACACACTGAGCTGAGCCCCTGGCGGCCGCCATCCTATTTCCTGTTGCTATGAACTGGACTACCCTAGGTACCTCACCTAAGCGGAGTATTTGTCTTTTTGTGACTGGCTTATTGCACTTAGCAAAATGTCCTCAAGGTTCATCCATGTTGTGGCGTTATGTTAGGGTTTCCTGCCTTTTGAAGGCTGAGTGATACTCCCCTGTATGTGGAGACTACATTTGGCTTATCCATTCATCCATTTAATAGGCACTTGGGTTGCTTCCACGTTTTAACTAGTGGGAATAATGTTCACCGTGTCCCTGCTATGAACTCGGGTATACAAATATCTCTTTGAAATCCTGCTTTAATTCTCTGGGGTAATATAACCAGATGTGAAGTTGCTGGATCATGCAGTAAGTCCATTTTTAATTTTCTGAGGAGCCATCAAACTGTTTTCCACAAAGGCTGCATCATTTCCTGTTCCCACCAGCAGTACCAATTTCTCCGAATCCTGGTCAGCACTTGTGATTTTCAGGTTTTCTGATAGTGGCCATCCTGATGGGTATGGTGTGGTACCTCATTCTAGTTTTGATTTGCATTTCTCTGATGGTAGGTGATGTTGAGCATCTTCTTATGTGCCTATTGGCCATCCATATGTCTTCTTTGGGGAAATGTCTCTTCAAGTCCTTTGCCTGTTTTTGAATTGGGTTATTTTGTTTTGTTGTTGCGTTTTGGGAGTTCTCTCTATATTCTGGGTATTAATCCCTTATTGGGTATCAGATACATGATTTGTAAATATTTTCTCCCATTCTGGGGGTGGCCTTTTTATTCTGTTGATAGTATCTTTTTTAAAAAAAGATCTTTTTCAATTTATTTTTTTAAGCAATCTCTGCACCCAACGTGGGCCTTGAACTCACCACCCTGCGATCAGGAGCCGCATGCTCTACTGACTGAGCCCACCAGGTGTCCCGATGCACAAAAGATTATAAGTTTTACAAACGTATAGGACTCTTCTTCCTGATGCTGTCATGCTCGAAGCTGGCTACTTCACCTGAGATACCAGAGTCACGTACCTATGTCACCTCTAGACCTGTCTCGCCAAGTTGGACAGCTGGACCACCTGGCTGACCTCACTGACCAACCACATAGCTCCTTAGAGGTCGGACCCTGGCCTAGTTGAGGTCTGTTTGAGTAGCACCAGCACAGGGTGGGCACACAGCAAGTGCCCTGTGTGTGTTTGGTGAAAGGATGAAGGTGATCTTTAGTGACACGTGATTTGGACTGGGGTAGCGTGGTGGAAGAGATGGAGGGCTTCTGGTGCGTGGACAATGGGTGTGAGATGACCATCCAGGAGGTGGAAAGCAAGATGGAAGGGAGCACAGACTCTGGAGCCTGAGTGCCTAGTTCAAATCCTCTTCTTGGCTGTGCAGGCTTGAGCGGGTTACTTAACCTCTAGGCCTCAATTTCTTTGTCATCTTTGAAATGGAAGTCATAACAGTATCTAGCTTAGAAGGTTAGTTATGAGAATCAGATGACTCATAAAACACTTAGGGCTTAACATATCATCAACATGATACAGATGCTGGCTGTTATTATTATTGCTTTATTATAGTCTCAGCTCTTTGAGGTCAGAGAACACATTGGTGTGTTCTCAGGTCTTGGTGTCTCTAGCACCTAGCACAGTGCCCAGTGGTACTTGGTCGCTCTTTATGAATTGAATGAAAGTGTCTTTTGTCAACAAGGCAGTCTTTTCCTCTTTCTTTGGTTTCTCCTACTGTGGTTCTCTGGCAAGTTTTGTCTTGTTCTCAAGTGTTCTGCTTCACAGTTAGGTCTTGGTCTCCCTGATAGGCCTCTTCTGATGGCCTCCTCAGCATTGTTGTTACTCCCAGAGGTCCCTGGGAGCCAAGTCTTGGAGGGAGGGTGAAGGATGATCCCTGATCCTTCCCTGGGTCCACTGGCATTGGGGCAATAGCTCCTCTGTGGACTGCCCTGCTACCCTCCATTTATGGGCACTGATGCCCTGACCAGCTGAGGTCCAGGTGTCCCAGAGCTCTGTGCTCTGCCCAGGGTTCATCCCTCCCTGGGTTCTTGATGTCCCAAGTCCCCTGACGTCACCTTAGGTCCTATGACTTGCCCCGCCCCACTCAGGAGGGACCTTGTTCCTGAAGACTTTGGCCTTTCTTCGGATATTCCTGGGCAGTGTGGCAGGTAGGTCAGGTGCCAGTGGACAGTGGGGAGACTTGGAGGTTGGCTTGGGGCTGGGGTGGGGGTACCACTTTGCCCTGCATGGCTGGCTCTGGGTGTAAGAGCAGTGAGTCACACCTTTCAGACAGTGGTGAGGAGAGAGAGCAGGGCATGAGCACTGGGTATGTGTGGGTGTGGAGGGTGGGGAGCCCAGGTTGTTCCCATCTCCTGAGAACCCTGGTAGCTGCCTTGGATCTCTGTGCGTGTGAGGTGGGCTTATGCAGGAAGGTGTGATTTGTGAGTGTGAGTGCAGGGACCCAGGAAGGGGGTCACGTGAGGTGTGGGTACAGTGAGGGTGTGTGTATGTGTGTGTGTGTGCGTGTGCAGTGAGTGAGGTGGGCTGTGTTGTCGATGGAGTGAGTACTGAGTGTGCTGCTGGGCTTGGGGGCTGCATGGAGGCCAGAGTAGAGAGTGACCACAAAATTACAATGTACCTTGATCTCTCTTTATTTTAATTTAACCTCAGCCTCTGCCAGGGGTCAGGTTGCTGGGTAACTGTTGGCAGTGAAGGGAGAATTTAGGGCCTCCTGTTGCCACCCCAGCTGCTGATTATCATCTGATGATGTCTTAGGAGAAGAGGGACTTGGACAGCCCAGGTGGCTCAGCAGTTTAGTGCTGCCTTCAGTCCAGGGCGTGATCCTGGGGACTCACGATCGAGTCCCACGTCGAGCTCCCTGCATGGAGCCTGCTTCTCCCCCTGCCTGTGTCTCTGCCTCTTTCTCTCTCTCTGTGTCTTTCATGAATAAATAAATAAAATCTTAAAAAAAAAAAAAAAAAAAGGAGAAGAGGGACTTGCCACTCTCAGCAATCACACCTCTAGTGGGAGGGCCAGCTTTCGTGGGGGGTGCTTACACCTTGACCCCGGCCTCTGTGTGTTTATGACTCTGTTTGTGTATGATGTGTATGAGTCTGGTGTATCTTTGTGTATGTACATATGTGAGTCTGTGACCTGTGATGGGCTCTGCATGTCAGTTTTGAGGTATGTGTGTTTATGGGTGTGTATGCAAGAGCAGTGCCATTGTATTTGATTGTACTGTTTGGGGGAACACATCAGAATCACATTTTCAAAATTATGCAAACGGAAACAACATCTAGAACTAAATTTTAGGGATCCCTGGGTGGCTCAGCGGTTTAGTGCCTGCCTTTGGCCCAGGGCATGATCCTGGAGACCCGGCATCAAATCCCTCATCAGGCTCCCTGCATAGAGCCTGCTTCTCCCTCTGCCTGTGTCTCTGCCTCTCTCTTTCTCTCTCTCTCTGTGTCTATCATGAATAAATAAATAAAATCTTTAAAAAAAAAAAAACAAAAATATTGAAAAAGAAAAAAAAAGAACTAAATTTTAACAGTCATTGTGAAATTACGATATGTATAATGCCTTTGATATATTGTTGAAACTTAATTTTCTTAAACAAATAAAAAATATATTTTTTCTAACAATTTGTTTCTCCTGATAATAAAATGAATCTTGTTTTGATCAGATGCATTTATTATCACTACCTGAAAATATTATTTAGTTGTTTATTATCTTTCTTTCACACTAGAATATCATCTTTATGAGGGCAGGGATTTTTGTCTGCCTTGCTCATGTTGTATTCCCAATAGCCAGAACAGTGCCTTACACGTAGAAGGTGCTGAATAAACATTTTTTGTGTAAGTGAAAGAGAAAGTATTCCCAAGAATATGGAATTTAAGTGGAAGCCTGAAGGGTAAGGAGGTATTTACCAGGTCAAGAAGGGGTAAGGACTGTTCTAGGTGGCAGGCAGTATGTACAAAGGTCCTGAGGCAGGAGGGGGCAGAGTGCATTTCTGAGGAGCAGACCCGTGGCTGGTGCAGCTGGAGTGCTCTGCGCATGCTTGCGTGCGTGTGCATACATACATGCCTGCATGAGTATGTGTAGGGCTTTCTCAGACATTTGAAGAAGTCTGGAAAGTCACTTATGGTTTAAGTGAAGGAGCGATGTGGTCAGATTTGTGTTTTAAAAACAGCCCTTTCGTTGCTGTAGGAGGCTGGAATCTGAGGTGGGGAGAATGGAAGCAGCAGGACTCGGTGGGGACCCGGTATTGTCCTTTGGGGCAGAGATGGTGCAGATTCCATGCTGGTAGTTGCAGTGGGAATGGGGCCCCTAGGACAGGGTCAGGAGGTTTTCAGCAGCAGATGGCGTGGGGTAGCCAGGGTCAGCTGGGTGGCATTGGGATGTGTGGGAGAGGGAGCTGCCTGGAGTGGGTCTGAGATTTCTCGCTTGCTTAATTGGTTCGCTGGTGGGCTGAGTGCTTACTATGTGCTGGGTGCTCCACTAACCGCTTCACTCTCCCGGTTAATCTTCCTAGCCTTCTGAGGCGGGTCAGATATCATCCACGGGGAAAGGAAGGCTCAGAGTGATAAGTCCTCCGCTGTAGGGTTTGTGCTTGGCACAGGGAAGCCCTCCTAACACCTCATACCATCAAGGCTTGCAGTTGGCTGGGTAGCACGGGGATCATAGACATATCTGGGGTAAATATTTCATTTTAACTGGAGACCTATGGATGTGCTAACATCTGCTAGCTTTTTGGTGTGTGGCAGAGGCCTCCCCAGGGCATAGGCCCTCCGCGTCCCTGAACGTTCTCTCTTGTATAAACCACCCTGTGACACTCTATCTTCTCTGGGTTCCAGTTTTGGTTTAAAGTAGAGCAAGGACTTCATACTCTTAAGAGCCACTCAAAGGCAGGGTTCCTCCAGACTTTTAGCACGCCCAGCCACCTGGCCTGCTGGCCCCACTCTTTACACTCTGCCTTTTTCACATCCAACCCAATGGCAATGTTTTCAGTGGTTTACTGTTACCAGATTCTTCCAAACATTCAACTTGGATTTTTGAGAAGACAAGAAAACTCTTCTTTTCACAGTCATATTTCATTGTTTTATGTTGTATTGAACTAAATTGTGTAATTAGAGTAACAAGTGCCACAAACAGATTTGGGGATGAACACAGTGGCTCTTGGGGCACATGTGGTTTGGCTGCGGGAGCAGAAGTGGGCGGGCACATTGGTGATCTCCCAGGGTGGGCAGTGGTCTGCAGGCTTCTCAGAGAGAGTGAAGGGGTATCACATGAAGCCCTGGGCTAGGTCAGTTACCCGACAAGAATGTGGGCAAGGTGGAGAACTGACCTGGAGTGATGCTCTCTGTTATGTTTTACCAAAAGACGAAGTCCATATTCAGTATTCAGTACACATAGCTGGAGCCCTTAGGAATCAACAGGAAATGCTATCAGTGGTTTAAATGTTCAGCATCTGGGGATCCCTGGATGGCTCAGTGGTTTAGTGCCTGCCTTTGGCCCAGGGCGTGATCCTGGAGACCCGGGATCGGTCGGGTTCCCTGCATGGAACCTGCTTCTACCTCTGCCTGTGTCTCTGCCTCTCTCTCTCTCTCTCTGTGTCTTTCATGAATAAATAAATAAAAATTAAAAAATAATAATAATAAATGTTCAGCATCAATTAATTTTTATTTTTTTATTTTTATTTTTTAAGCATCAATTAGTTTTTAAAAAGTATGCTTCATACCTTAAATAATTGATTCCCTTAAGAATGAGCCAGACTGGGGCACTGGACTGGCAGTTTATTCTGGAACTCATATTTTCCTGAGCCAAGCTCTGTGAGAGGCGGTAGGTAGTGCATTTGGGGGTGGTGGATGCAGTGTCCTCTTTGTGTATCTATACTTGTGTCGGCTGGGGTCCATCTTGAAAGCCAGGCTTCAGGCTTCGAAGAACCTCTATTCCTAAAGAGAGTGAAGAGGAGGGCATCCTGGGTGGCTCAGTGTTTAGCGCCTGACTTCAGCCCAGGGTGTGATCCTGGAGACCCAGGATCGAGTCTCATGCTGGGCTCCCTACATCTGGCTCCCTGCATGGAGCCTGCTTCTCCCTCTGCCTGTGTCTCTGCCTCTCTCTCTGTGTCTCTCACGAATAAATAAATAAAATTAAAAAAAAAGAGAGAGAGAGAGTGAAGAGGAGATATCCTGAGCTGGTCAAGATCTGGAACAGGAAGCCAGGAAGGAATGACCTCCTGGTCAGAGCTGATAGAGTGAGTCCTGCCTACCTGTAGGGGCAGCAGGAGGACAGAAATGGTGCTTTCTTGGCACATGGTGACCCCTTGGCCCAGAGCAGGACCCAGTGGGTTAGACCCCTAATCTGTGAAGACTTGCCAGGCATCTGACTAGTTTTTGACTGGTTCTGGGGATCATTTCATGTCTCAGAGGATCAGGGGAAGTGAGTGAAGGAAAAAGGATTGGTTGAAAGAATGGATCAGCAGAGTGGCAGTGATCAGGGAAACGTGGGATAAAAGTGAACCTGTTTCCTTATTCAGAATCGTCAGGGAAGGGAATTTGATCCAATTCAGTTGAATTGTCATTTCTTGAGTCATTGTGTTAGGTTCCAGAAATGCCAAGAGGAATAAGACACCATTCCTGTCCTCAAGAGCTTATCATACAGCTGTGGAGGCCGACTCCAACAAGATCACCTCCTATAACATGTTATGGCTCCAGGTTTGATGAAAGAACTCAGTGATGTTATCAAAAACTCAGGCTTTTCCTATTTTCTCCTCTGTTCTCCTGAACACATTAGCTTATTGTCCACATGCTTATTGCCCCAGGGTTACAAGATGGTGGCCAAGGAGCCTCCTACAATTGTATTCAAGGCAGAAAACAAAAAGGCCAAGGAGAAAATGGGGCTGCATTTTTTAAAAAAGATTTTATTTATTTATTCATGACACACACACACACACACACACACACAGAGGCAGAGGGAGAAGCAGGCTCCATGCAGGAAGCCCGATGTGGGACTCCATTCCAGGACTCCGGATCATGCCCTGAGCCAAAGGCAGACACTCAACTGCTGAGCCACCCAGGTGTCCCTGCAATTTTTAAAAAATATTTTATTTATTTATTCATGAGAGACACAGAGAGAGAGGCAGAGACACAGGCAGAGGGAAAAGCAGGCTCCCCACAAGGAACCCAGTGCCAGACTTGATCCCAGGACCCCAGGATCATGACCTGAGAGGATGGCAGATGATCAACTACTGAGCCAACCAGGCGTCCTTGGGGCTGCATTTTTATCAGGGAAGAAAAGTGTTTCCCAGAACCTCCGTCAGAAAATGACCTCTTGTGTCTCATTGGCCAGGACTGAAAGGCAGTGCTGCAAGGGAGACTGGGAAAGTAAGGGTCAGGTGGTGAGCAGAGGGTAGGGGAAAGGGGGGAGGGGATGCTCGAGATAGCTTGGATGAGCCCTGATTCATCTCCGGGGCCTGGATACATGGCCACCTGAAAGGTGGGGGTTCTGGAGGAAGGGGTGGGGCAGAATGGCTGTTAGGTAGAAGGAACAGTGTTCGCCACGTGCAATAAGAACTAAGATCAGGTCTGGGATGTGGAGAGAAACCAGAGGAGCAGAGTTAGCCTTCCTGGGGGTAGGGGGCTGGTGGGAGTCAGAGAAAGTTTCCTGGAAGAGGCGATCCCTGAGCGAGGCCTCGAGCACCCCTGTCAAGACCAGCTGGAAGGGGGACCTAGGTAGATGAATAGATAGCAGGAGAAGCACAGAGATGTGCAATAGTACAGTGCTTCCAGGGATGTGTGCACAGTTAGATAATTAGTTGAAGGATGAAGTTAGAGAGGTAGAGGTGGATGCAGGTGGAGATGTGACAAGAAACCAGACCACAGTGGGCCTTGCAAGTCCTGCTGCTAACTTGGCTTTTACCCAGCAGGGTCTTGAATGGCTTTCGGCAGAGGAGGGGCGTGATGAGCTGGGATTTTGGAAAGGTGCTGGCACAGAGAATGGATGGGAGAGGCTGGGAGAAGCTCAGACTGCAGCAGGGAGGTTCTTGCGCCATCCAGACAAGAGCTGCCCAGGGCCTGTAGTAAGATTTTCCAAATCCGCCTGCCAATATTTCAGCGACAAGATAGGAAGGATTCCATGGCACGAATCTCTGGAGGGACAGATGTCTCAAGAGGGCTGGGAAGCTCCCAAAAATGTACATCAGATTGTGCAATCGCACACAGGGTAGTCTGTGTCCCGGTGCCGAAGGAAGAGGAGCAGTGGCTGAGGAGATCAGTGGGCGGCCTGGCAGCTCTTCCGGGGGTGCTGTTTTCGGAAGGCTTGAGCAGAGGAGGGAAGGGCAAATACGAGACCGGGCTACGAGCCGCGAACGCAGTGCCTGGAAGACAAAAATAGGCAGAACTTTGTGAGAGATACTGGGGGCAACAGAGGCTCGTACAGCCGGGGATCAGCCTGTGCAGACCAGGCCGGGAGGGGGCTGTGTCTGCGCCTGCGCCATGGGGAGTGGAGAAAGGGGTGCTCCTGGGGTTGTGTTGTCGCTGCCCTTCTGCCAGAGACCAGCAAGGGGCCCACAATGGGAGAGGAAAGAGAAGCCTGGGGCCCCTGGAGTTGGGAGGAGCCCACCTGAGGCTGCTCCTCGACGAGGTGTGCAGGGGGGGCCTCTTCCCATAACACAACAGTTCAGGCACAAAGGAAGCTTCTGGACAGGACCACTGGGTCTTCTCGGTCCCCTCTGAGGAACCTCTGAGCAAGAGGCTGGGTGCAAGGAAAATGTGGCTCTGAGTTTCAGAGAGAGGAGGAGTTTGGAATCTGTAACCACACAGCTGAGGGCAGTCCTGGGCCAGGATCCCTGCAGCCTGGGAAAGGCATGGCTCATGAGCATTTACTAAAGGGAAGGGGGGCGTCTGGGAGCCAGCATGGCGAGGACGTCAGGCCAATTAAAAACAAGAGTATTGGGAAATAGATAAGAAGCGCCCATGGAATAAAATTCAAAAAGCACCCAAGAATATACAGGGAAAAGTCCGCCTCTCACCCCTGCCTACTAGCCCCCCAGATGCGCTCTTGAAAGGCAACTGGTGTTACTGCTGTTCATGTATATGATCCATCTATCCACCTACCCTTTTAAAAAAGGCAAATCTGGTGTACTTCACTTGCCACGTTTTATTCTAACTTTCTTTTCCTCTAATTATTAGATTTCAGAGATTTTTATAACAGTGAAAATGGGGCTACCTTATTTTTTTTCCGCTCTGGGAGTATCATAATACAATGCCCCGTCATTTATTACACCAGCCCCCCCCACAGTCCCCAGGCTTCCTTTCTCATCGTTGTCATATCTACAATGAATAACTTTGCATGCATAGCACTTTCTGCATGTTTGATATGTGTGATATGTATTCCTTTCTATAGAATACTTAGAGAAGGAGTTGTTGAGCAAAGGATTTGCACACATTGAATTTTGATAGATACCGTCAAATTGTCCAACTCTGTAGAAGTTGTGTCGATTCATGTCTCCACCCTCATAAAGGGGAGGATCTGTTTCCCTATATTTTGGCTAACAGTGTGTTTTCCAGCCTTCAGTTCTAACTGGTGCTGGGCGACCAGATAGAAGGAATCTCTAGTTTTATTTTATGTAAAGATTTTATTTATTTATTCATGAGAGACACACAGAGAGAGGCAGAGACATAGGTAGAGGGAGAAGCAGGTTCCCTGTGGGGACCCCAATGCAGGACTCAATCCCAGGACCTCGGGATCATGCCTTGAGCCAAAGGAAGACACTCAACCACTGAGCCACCCAGGTGTCCCAGAATCTCTAGATTTAATATGCAGTTCTCTTATTAAGATTTCTGACTGATGGATTCTCTGGCTCTCAAAAGGATGCGCAACTGATAGGTGCAGAAATTGTGGGAAGTGTGAGAACTCCACGAAGTTCTTGATAAGGTCTCTCAGGTGTTTTGATGGTTAAGATGGAAAAATACAGCTGTGATCCTGAGGTAGTTTTATGGGTCAGTAGCTGGAAAAATGGTCATCCACTCATTGAACAAACATTCACGGAGCTTACATTCTATAGGAGGAGACAGGCAATGAATGAAAACCAGAATAAATAAAGAAATTATATGGTATATTAGAAGGCCATATGCCAAGGGTATTACTTAATAAATCCACATTGGTCTGGAAAAGGACAATAGATGCCATGGGGGCTCTGTCATTAGTCCCATCCTGTTCATTCAACAAGTAGTGATTGAATATCCACTATGTGTCAGGTGCCACTTTAGGAACTAGGGATACAGCTGTGAACAAATCAGACAGAAATCCCCACCCTCCTGGAGCTGATACTCCATTGGTGTCAGAATGACAATGGCAACGTAAATAAGAAAAGTATATAGCGTATTAGAAAGAAAAAAAGAAGATGGGGAAGGATGAAAAAGGCTGGGGGAGGGGGTGGTCAGTCACGATTCCAAACAGGGTGGTTGGGAAAGGCTTCACTCAGAAGGTGGCATCTGAGCACCTGAAAGAAGGAGGAGGAGAGCCCTGAGGCTTTCTGGAGAGGGAATGCTGTTGCAAAGCCTGGGAGGCTGAAGCAATGCTTGGAATATTGGAGGAACAGAGAGAGGGCAGGTGTGTGGAGGAGAAGAGACAGGGAAAGGGGGGCTGGATTGTGGGGAGCTTGGGAAAGCCCTTGTGAAGTCTGCAGCTTTTACCTGGGTGAGGCAGGTGCCATTGGAGAGTCTGAGCACAGAAGAGTTAGCTTCAGAATTGTTTTTTTTTTTTTAAGATTTTATTTATTTATTCATGAGACACACAGAGGCAGAGACATAGGCAGAGGGAGAAGCAGGCTCCCTGGGTGGAGCCTAATGCAGGACTCGATCCCAAGACCCCGGGATCACAACCTGAGCCAAAGGCAGATGCTCAACCACTGAGCCATCCAGGCGCCCCTGTAATTGGGTTTTAACAGGCTGATTCTGGCTGCTGTGTTGAGAATAGACTCAGGGCAGAGCAGGGAAACTGTAGTGATCCAAAGAGCAAGGGCAAAAGTCATGCGGCTCTTGCAAAAATCCAAGCGAGAAATGACGGTGGTTTGAACCTGACTGGAAGTGACAGAGAAATGGTTGGATTGTGATGTGCTCTGTAGATAGAGCCAATAAGAGTTGCTGACACATTGACCAGGAGACATGAAAGAAAGGGATGCATGAAATAGGACGGCAAAGGTATTTAGTCTGAGCAACTGGAAGGATGGAGTTGACCTGGCCAGAGATCCTGAGATAGTGGGGCCTGTGGGTGAGTGGGATGGCTGGGATGGGGCAGACGGGAAGGCTGGGTTTAGAATGCTGAGTCTGAGATGCCTGTGAGACATCAGGTGGCAATGAAGGGGGACAATGGGACATGTGAGTCCTGGAATCAGAGGGGGAGGCTGGGCTGGAGACTTAAGTCTGGGAGCCAGCAATTTATAAATCATATTTAAAGCCTCTCACCTGGATGAGATCGCCCAGGGAGTGAGTGAAGACAAGGACGAGAAGGTGTCCCAATGCTAGCCATGGGGCTTTCTGATCACAGAGTTGGGTAACAGAGAAGTAGCAGCAAAGGAGGCTGAGAAGGAGTGGCCAGGAGGTGGGCGGGGGGGGGGGGCGGAGGGGGGCGGCAACCAGGAGGTAGCTTGAAAATAAAGTGAAAGAAAGGTTTCAGTAAGAGGCATGACTAACTGTTCCAAATGATGCCAAGGGGTGACTGGGGATGAGGACTGCGGATAGACTTTGGCAGGGGCCGGAGCACCAGGGGGTGGGGTGGGGGCCGGGGAATCCCACCTATCACTAGCTAGGACTTGGCAGAGGCCTGAATGTTACACCGGTCCCATTGGGAGGAAAAGTGAACACCAGGGAGAGAGTTGGGACCCAGAAGGGCCACAATAGGTGGCCATGAAGGATCTAATGATACAGGTGGCATTTGGCAGTCTCTGCATGGGGATGGGGGGGGTCCCCCACACCAGCGTCTAAGAACAAAAGACTTGGAGGCTTGTTGACAGCTCCCAGTGTGTCAGCAGTGACGGTTAGTGATCCGAAGAGCAAGGCAATTATAGGCTGGGTTAATGGACATATCATATCCAGAACAAGGGAGGTGAATGACCTGCTGGGTTCAGCAGCACAAGGCACCCAGGGGAACTGGGTTTAGCTGGGGGAGGGGAGGTGGGAGTAGACATGGCAAGTGTGTGTGGGGAAGGCACAGGGGTTGGGGCCTGGAGAGGAGCGGACTTGGGGGCGGTGAGTGGTGTCCACCATTCCAGGAAGAGCTCTCCCATGAAGGTATGTCTCAAAGTGGTGGAACAAAGCTGAGTGAGTGGAGGCTGAAATGTGCCAGACTTGGTGCTGTGACTTTTTCTCTATTTATTGTGGCTTCTCCATGAAATTTTATAATTTGTGAGCATTTCAAACCATTTCTGACCTAGGAGTGACCCACAACTTGCTGAATGCCTAAATCTCAAGTCTTGGGAAAAACAATGCTTCCTCTCAAGATCAGTTGAATGAAACGAGCAACTTCTAATCTGATCGTCAAGCACGGCAGAGGAGGTTTATAGTGGTAGGCCACAGGGCTGGGGGCTTGGCCTTCCTGGGAACATGCTGTCACTGACTTAGCAGAAGGCATGGGCAGCTGGCTCCCACAGAGCCACCTCTCATCCCTCCCAAGTCTGGGCAACAGCGCGAAACTAGGAGAGAGCAGAGTACTGGCTCCTGGCCTCACGGGGCCCCCAGTCTGATGGGGACATGATGGTGGAACAGGCTCCAGGGACTGGAAGGAGGTGGTATGACCATACCCCACACCTGGCGGCGGGGAGGGGTACAGCCTCTAAGACAATTCCTATAACCTTCCCGGTCAGTGCCATCCCACAAACTATAATATGAGCCACATCCATATTTAAAGATTCTTCCAGCAAGTCACATTAAAAGAGTAAAATGAACAGGTGAGAAACATTTTAATATATTGTACATAGTCATGTGTGTATTTATTGTACCTAAAATATCCTCAACTATTCTCATTTCAATGGGTAATCAAGGTATGAAACCTTAATGAGATCATTTAGATGATTTTTTCATACTAAGTCTTCACAATCCGTGTGCATTCTTTACGTATGTAATAGCCTATCTCGATTTGTTTTTTTTTATTATTTATTTTTTTATTTATTCATGAGAGACACAGAGAGAGAGAGAGAGAGAGAGAGAGAGGCGGAGACACAGGCAGAGGGAGAAGCAGGCTCCACGCAGGGAGCCGGACGTGGGACTCGATCCCAGGTCTCCAGGATCAGGCCCTGGGCTGAAGGCGGCACTAAACTGCTGAACCACCCGGGCTGCCTGCCTATCTGGATTTGGACCAGCCATGTGTGCTGGGCATTGAGGGCTCAGTTACCAGTCTCATGTTTTTCCCTGTGCCTGAAGGAGCCAAGGCTGCCATGGGTGTGCAGGGACGTGGAGCTGGTGCCTGCCTGGCTGTGGAAGGGGCCCTCTGTGCACCCTGGGACACGATCCGCTGTGCGTCGTGTTGGCACGTCCCCATGCGTGTTACTGGGTGGTAGGTGGCCTGTGCCTTGTGTGCCCGCTGTTTTCTAGCTGTGGTAAATGTTAACGAAGAGGTGGGAGGCAGGCCCTCTGGGAGGCCTGGGCTCTCCCCACAGGAGGAATGGAGATAACGCTGTGTACCTTAGATAGGGCTTTGGGCCTGGCCTATGAGGCTGCTGGGCCCTGAGCTGCCGGGGAAACACAGGCTGGCCTTCTGTTCCCAGGACCAGGATGCCTCGCTGGGAGAGTCTCAGAACCCGCAGATCTCAGAAGTGCCACTTGCCTTGACGTGTGCACTGGCCTCGCCCCACTCCTCAGTCCCTCTCACAAACCACCTCTTCACTTGAAGGCCTCTTCTCTCCAAATCCACTTGCCAACAAGCCCAGCTAAGCTCGTTAAGATTTAAGGACATGGGGAACACATGGAGTTCAGATAATATTTTCTTAAAAAAAGAAAAAACCAAACAACCCAAACCAATCGCACTCACTTGTTGAGCACTTGCTGTATGCCGGGCCATTACATAGGCTGCCTTCTTCCTGAGGCATGCGGGCCACAGGTTGTCACCTACCCCCCCACGCCCTCCAGGAAAGAGACTTGCAAATCAAATAGGTCAGTCACAACTGGGATACAAACCTGAGCTTTTGATTGGACTAGTTCTAGCTACCAGAGAGTTCTCTCTGGGGACGGGAAAGCAGGAATAGTTACTTGTATTTGCATAAACAAACACTGGAAGGACACTTAGAAGCTAATGTGATTACATATGGCAGCGGGAGTGGGGAGGAATGGAGGTTTTGGGGGTGAGAACTCTCAAAGTATATCCCCCTGTATTACTTTGATCTTCGAACCATTTCGATCTATTACCTTATTTTTAAAACAAATGAGATGAAATTTTAACTGTTCATTTTTTTCCCTCCTGATAGAGGAAAATGAGTAGATGAGCTTGATGGCTGAGCTGAAAATTTTTTGATGTCCAGAATGTGTGTGGGCCTTATTTTCCATAAAGATCAATTAATTAATTTGGATGTCAAAAAAGTGACTTCTTTCTATGATTTGGAATTGGTCTTCTTAAACTTGTATCCTTGGTGCCCATTTCCTATTCTATAAGCTTCCAGTCTGATGAGGAAAATAATCGATTTCTATCCCTCAAACAAGCCCCAGTCTGTGATGGAGACACAGCCCTGCCCTCAGGGAGCCCCAGTCTGAGGGGAGACACAGCCTTGTCCTCAGGGAGCCCCAGTCTGAGGGGAGACATAGCCCTGCCCTCAGGGAGCCCCAGTCTGAAGGGGAAACACAGTCCTATCCTCAAGGACCCCCAAACTGAGGAAGACAGCCCTGTGTTCACAGAGTTCCCAAAGTCCAGCTCCTTTGGCCTATGTCTGGGAAATGAAGCTGTTCCTCTGTGCTCTAAAGCACCGACTTCTGCCCTGGGCCTGGCTCCTATTTCCCAGCAGGAAACCTCTCTCATTCTTGGCCTGCTCAGTGTGTCAACACTTGATTAATTTCCCCTGAGTGCTGTCTGTGGTTCCCCAGAGGTGTCTGTGTGTCCTTCATTGCTTCCAGTCTCTCCTGGAACCGGGGAATGCGTGGCGTGAGGGCATGCAGGAGGTGGGTGGCTTGCAAGGCACAGATTCTATGCTATTACTCAGACTGAGCCGCGCTGAGCGAGGGTGGGCCACAGTGCTGGTCTGTGTGGGGATCTGGGGGCTGCCCTGCCCTTTGCTCAAGTAGCACATGGGCAGTGAGAACTGGAGAGAGGGCCCGGGAAGTTTCTCTTTCCTTGGGCATCTCATTCAGTGAGTCTGACCTGGAAACAGGCAGAAGGATGGGAGGCTCTGAGTGTGCTCAGAGTTCCAGAGGTCATTGACCTGGGAAGGCAAGGGTGAGCCTGGGGTGGAGCAGGCCAGGGCGTGGGCACATGCACACACACGCGCACCCCCCCCCCCCCAACACACACACACAAGAGGCTGTGTTTCCTTCTAAGCAGAAGGCACTGCCCTTGGCAGAACTGTCGGGGCCCGTCCCATTTCCAGCCAGGGTTTCTCAGCATCCTTGAGGGGAGGCCAGGCTGTGAGGCCAGTGGGCTACCACCAACTGCACCCCACCCTGCTCTGGGAAGGTGCTCACTCCACCCCACCCCAGCCTACATTCCCTTTTCTTTCCCCACTGGCAGAGGGGTCCTAGGGGTCTGGACCAGGCCTCAGAGGCTGGAACATATATGAGGATGAGAGTGATGGAAATCGGGTTGGAAGACTGAGGGGGTTGCAATGGAGTGAACCTCTTGAATATCCCCTGCCTGTCTTCCTGTCTCCAATCTTGACCTCCCTTGTCCCCTTCCAAGCTGGCTGTGAAACTGAGAGGGAGACCCTGGCTGCCTGCGGGGTCCCAGCAGGCCCAAGTGGGGACAGCAGCTACTCTATCAAGTACAGACATGGAGTCTGAGATACCTCAGAGGTACAGAGGAAGGGTCTTGGCATGATCTGGTCCAATGTCCTCATTGGACAAGTCGGGTAACCAAGGCCCATAGAGAATTTGGGAAAACATCCTAGACAGGCTGCAGAAGACAGGGCCCTGGGACCGGGACCTGGAAAGCAATTTGCTGGAATGATACGGGGGAAATGTCAGGGTTAGGGCGAAGAAGATGGGAAAAGAGAAAGCCATCTGATGGGGAGCGGGGCCGGGGGTGTTTGCCCAGAGTATCAGGCTGGCAGGAGAGAAAAGGCATTTGGGATCTTGGAAGAGACCTCAGATAACCCCAAGCCTCAGCAATCAGCTCCCTAGGAATGTCAGCCAGCCAGCAGCACCTTTGAAAGAGTGCCTTTGGTCTGCAGCCCAGGGTGATCTTGGGCAGGCTATCCCCGCTCAGGGCCTCAGTATCCCCATCTGTAAAAGGAGACTAGTACCCAGCCTTCTTAAAGGACCTCTCATATCCATGTTTTTACATGATAAAACATGATTTACATGTTATCTTTGAGAGACTTTTCGGGATCCGGCACTTCTTACTCTCCCTGTGGGTCAGTTTCCACTTCGGTGAAATGGGGATAAAAAATACTTATCTCCCAAGTTCATTGTGAGGGTTAAATGGGTTAATACATGTAAAGCATCTAGTGCCTAGCACACAAAAAGCTCTTACTAAATGTTACTTATCATTATTTTTATTATTCTTTTCATTATTTTTATTATTAATAATTAGGAGAGTAGTTGTCCTTGGCCTTTAGTGGGTTTCTTTTTTAATGAATGATCTGGAAAAAGGGCCTCTGTAGGTCATTTTAAAGGCAGCCTGGCTCCAGGGAGGCCCACATCCTAATCCAGGTACCACTTAGTCTAGGCTAGAGATCCCAGAGGAAGTAAGACCAGGCCTGGAAGCCCCCGGAACTTCATGCCAGGACCTGGGGTGACACAGGGTTTCTGGGCCTTGGGCCCCAGAGGCAGAGTCAGCACCCTCCTCCCCCACTCCACCCCAGCTGGAGACACCAGGCTGTGAGGCTGGCTGGAGATAGGGGAACACCGAGAGGCATCCCATGGAGGGCTTTCAAGAGGCTACCCTGCTCAGGGTCAATATTTGTTCAGCTCTTGGGCTGGCATGGTCCATCACTGCCTCTGGTCTCACATTCCAACCATCGCACCCCTATCTCAGGAACGCGCTCCCATCGACTTGGCGGGCCGCGCCCGACATCTGCAGTGGTCTGCCCTGGGCTGCCGCCCCGCCACCCCCACTCCCAGGCAGGTGCGCGGAGGATGCGGGCCAGGTGTGGGCGCTGGGCCCTGCCCTATCCGCTTCCCCATCATGAAGCTCTGGCTTCCTTGCCAACTGCGCTCAGTGAGGGAGGGGAACAGGACCTTAGATTCCTATTTAAATCAGACCATTACCTCCGCATACATTTCATCAACACTTAAGGGTGTTCGGGAAAGCTAGTGCCCTTCTACCTCCAAAAGAAGAAAAGACTTCTAGGCTCTTGAGAAGCTTGTAATCAAACAAATTTTTCTCAACGATCAATAACGTCTAGGACCTCATTTCAAGAAAGACTAGTATCATGGGACCCCAGTATTAGATCAGGGTTGTATAGATATATATGCAGACATACAACTAGATACAAAATACTTTTCAAGTTCAGTTTATGCACAACTCAGAAACAAAAATCAATTTGCAGTTTAAGTACAAAGAAAACAATGGGAGCAATCGATTTCCAATGGAGGACATGCACCTTAGTGCTGAAACCAAATCATCACTTGGAGTGTGAACAGCCCAGGGACTGCTGGAATCCAGGGTTTTGTTCCTTCGCAGGGATACCGGAGAGTGGGTGGCGCTGACTGGACCCAACACCTCGTTTACATATTAAGCCCCGCCTCTGCTCTTTCCTAATTGGCCCAGGACAATTGGTTCTAATAAGGTCAGAGGCCCAGCACTGAGTCTAGTTTCTAAGTGCAAAGGCCTTGGGGTTGTAAGGGGCAGGTCTGAGGACACGATTAATTGCAGCCAGGTTCTACTCAGGCTTTTCCCTGGTCGGTTACTGTCTCCAGAGCTCCTGACTTTCACCCATGAGCTCATTTGCTTCTTTTTCTAAGGTGGAGAGCTGGGCAGGGTAAGTTGTTCCATGTCTCTGAGTTTTTACCCTGTCTCCTTGAGGGAAGGCATAAACTTTTAAATTTCTTTTTTTTTTTTTAATATTTATTTATTTATTTTTTATGATAGTGACACAGAGAGAGAGAGAGAGGCAGAGACACAGGCAGAGGGAGAAGCAGGCTCCGTGCACCGGGAGCCTGATGTGGGACTCGATCCCAGGTCTCCAGGATCACGCCCTGGGCCAAAGGCAGGCGCCAAACCGCTGCGCCACCCAGGGATCCCAACTTTTAAATTTCTATTCTTATTTTCTCCCCTTTCTCCACAAAAGGTAGCATACTTTCCACATGGTTCTGTATCTTACCTCTTCAGTTTACTCCATCTTGGAAGGCTCTTGCTGATGGTATGTGAAGAATGCCTTGAACCTTTTTTTACAGCTGCATAATATTCCATTATATGGCTGATCTGTCATTCATTCAACCAGTCCTTTGTTGAGTTAGGTCATTTCCTTCTTTAGTTTTTACAAACAATGCCCCAGTGAATAATCTCGTACATATGCGTCATTTCCCACGTATGAGGTATATCTGTGGGATCAATTCTCAGACCTAGGATTGTTGGTCAATGGGTATATGCCTTTGTAATCTTGATACATATTGCCAAATTGTTCTCCACGGAGATCGTAACAATTAAACTCCCACCAGCAATGGTTGAGTGTGATTATTTCCCCACAGCCTGGCCAACAAAGTGTGCTATTAAAAAAAAAAAAAAAATTTTTTTTTTTGGATTTTTGCCAATCTGATAGGTGAAAACTTGTATCTTACTATAGTTCTTAGACATGCTTTTATTTACAAACTGTGTAGCTGGGAGGTGAAGGATGCAGTGTTCTGTGGGGGAGTGAAGGATTTCCGAGGGCCAAGCCGTCAGGGCAGGGCTCAAGCTCCTGACCTTATTTGCTTTAATCCATGGACACCTGGCCCCAGGAGAAACTCTAAGTGCAGCAGGACCCACCCAACTCATCTCCAGATCTGAAGTCTTCTGGAAAAGCCACATCAGCTTATCCTTGCCTGTGGATGGGTTGGGTGGGGCGTTGGGTGTATCAGTTTGGAGCATTCTCCCAGATGTTGGATAGGTTGCTGGGACCTCACACCAGGGGGGAAGTTGCCCTGCAACTTTAACCTCCTCCACCAAAGACCATGCCATTTTTCCAGGCTGGTCCTCTCTGGTATGTGAGAATCACAAGATAAGAGGCTCCAAGGAATGACTAGATGCTAAGCCCCTTTTAGTCTTGCTAGAATCACAATATCCATGGTGTCCCTCAGGACCAGAGACCCTGTAGAAGGGGAAAACAAGGGTGCCAGCATGATTGTTCTGTGTGAACCCAGGTTTGCTCCAGGTGATCACCACTCTTTCCTGAGATTCATTCCTCAAGGAGAGGCCAGAGACAACCTCACCCGAAAATATGTGGGCCTGGTATTGCTGAGGCATGGGAGAATCAGAGAAGGGCCAGGGTGGGATATTCTGCCCCTGGAACCTACTTGAGGGTTCAGATGCTGGGCCTCCTTCCTTCCAAATGCCACAATGTTTACAACAGTATCTTGACCCCAGCCTGGGACCCCAGAGCAACTTAGTAGG
Organism: Canis lupus baileyi; assembly: GCF_048164855.1. NCBI lineage: Eukaryota > Metazoa > Chordata > Mammalia > Carnivora > Canidae > Canis > Canis lupus. Next base: position 60,302,439 of record NC_132844.1, on the reverse strand, counting down.
ATTTGTGGGTCAGCACCCCAGGATCTTGGACACAAAGCAGCTCAGACTTAGAATATAAAACACCAGAGTTCAAGTGACCCCAGACAGTACCCAGTTTATTTATGGTACAGCTGGGAAACTGAGCCACAGGTAGGGTAAGGGACTCACCCAAGGCCCCCCAACTAGCAGATGGCAGGGCCAGGCAAGGCACAAATATCTGGACACCAAGGCCAGTCCTCTCGGAGCTCAGTCCTAAGGGGTGGGGGCTGAGCCTGTTTCCTCACCACTCTTTCTGGCTGAATGTGGGTGCCTAGGATGGTGGGTGCCACTGCTTGGGTGGCTGCCAGCTAGGCAGGACCCCCAGAAGCCAGAGTGGATGAGTGTATTTACAGGGACCACCGTCAGCATGCCCAGATTTGTTTCCCGCCTGCTTTTAATTGCACCTAATGACTAGCGAGGAACCGAAAGAATCGCTGGCTCCTTCCTTAGGCTTCCCTCCTCCAGACATAGGGAGAGGGGCAGGTGGAGGCAGCCGGCCTTCCCAGAAGTCGGCCTAATCCCTTTGCGTGTCTTGGGAGAACTCTTAATGAGGATTGTTCCAAGTGGTGGGGGCAGGGTGGGGGTGGGGCTTGCTTTTCTGCCAGTGCCTGGAATTTCTGAGAACCACTCCCCCAAGATGCCAAGCCCCAAGTTTAGCTGCTAAGGCTCTGAATTCAAGGAAAGAGGAAGCTGTGAACGAGGCATGGAAAAGGGAAAAGCCCTTGTGGCAGGAATAAGATGTGTCACTCTGCTTCCTCATTGCCTTCTTGATTGGTCGCCCTACCGCCAGCCTCTTTTGCTCCTGTATTTCCTGCTCCTGGAAATTTCATCTCCACTGCTGTCTGCTTGTTCCACCCTGCCCCCCGCCCTCCCCCCCCCCCCCCAACTGAGAATGGCCCTGTTCAATCTACCTCCTCAGGAATCTTCTGCTACTGTTCCAGCCCCATGAGCTTTCCGCTCTTTGAACCCTCAGTGGCTGGGACATAGAAGTTGCTCAATAAACCTTCATTAATTAGACTGTGTCGAGCACCTGACATATATCGGTGTCTTGGACTGGATCCCCACCGAGATAAGGACTGGAGCACCTGTAGCTGATTTGGGAGGTGATCCCATGAACTGGTGGTCAGGGAGTAAGGAATTGAGGCGGGGAAAGGAAGGAAGCTGACAGAATGTGCATGTTTGGGCAGATGCCCCTGTGGGCACCTGGGATGGAGCCGAACTGGGGACCCCCTGGAGACTGGGTGGAGTAGTCACCTCAAAGTTACCACCCAAGGGGAAATGAGCTCAGGTATTATCCTTAGATCCTGTGGTCATTAGTTGAGGGATCCTGGGGTTTGGTGTCAACTCCTTGGCACTCATGGCCTGCTCTGTGTGTGAAGCCAAGAGGGCTCAAACATCAGAATGGGGAGTGCTGCGGGGGATGTGAGTGGGTGTGTCTGTGTCTGTGTGTGCTAGCAGCTGGGGGTACAAGGATGAGTACAGCAACCCCTGCCCCGTAGGACTTCACAGTCTAGTGAGGGAGCAGGGTGCTAAACACATCATTCCAGTACAATGTAGTAAATACCAGAATGGAAGTATCCATCTTGGGCCATGGAAACTTAGAGGTGGAACCCTTGGCCAGCCTGAGATTTCGGGAAGATGTCCCAAGGAAGAGAAGGGAGCTGGAATTTGGAGGAATGACTCCTCAGGGGTGGAGGAAAGCGGCAGGGCGGTCCACACAGAGGGAAGAGTAGGACCCAGTCACATGGGGGCAGGGAGCACTCCTGAGCTCGTGGTCAGCTGATGTCACCAGCTCTGCCACCATCCGTACCCCAGAGTAAGGGTCAGCTCAAGTTCAAAGTAATTTTGAGATAGCAATTAATCTTAACATTAACCTGGAAAGACTGACTGATGTTGAATTTGCAAACGCAGAAACATTTGCTCCTTTAAGGAGCTTCATTAGCCATGTGTCGCTCATACTCTTTGAAGTACACCAATGGTCTCCAAAACAGAGTTGGGCAAGCCTGGCCCATTAATATTTAGGAAGGCACTGGAACTTTACTTCTATTTATTTTTTTCTTTCATCCTTAAAAAATGTCTATTTAGGGGTGCATTTTTCAATAATGTACTTAACTTATTAGTATGGTGGTACATGTACATTTAAACAAGTAAATATACACATGGATGGGGCACATATCACAGACGTTTTATTAATAGAAGCATAGGATCAAAAGACTCAGGAGCCTATTGGAGTGGATGATGGCTGGGGCCTGCGTGGGATACGCCACAGGAAGAAGTTTCTAAGAACCTGCTTTTCTCCACCTGTCATCAAGAGGTTCGGGTTATTTTCTCTAGTGGCATCTCCAGTCCTTTGTCAATAACCCTGTACCCGTTGACCTATCAGGAGCTTGCGCCCTCTTTGGTAGAGGAAGCCTCTGTTTGGAGCTGTTTCCATGGCAACGAGGCTGAAGCCATCATTTGCTTTCTCTGTTCCTGGGCCCCCTTCCCTGGCGGCTGAGGTTTCCAGGCCTGGCACAGGTCTGGTGTGCTCACGCTCTCTGGCTGACGCACAGCTTCCCCAGCCCTGCTCCAGCCCCTGTACCCCCATCCTGGCCTGGCCCCTTGGTCCCTGACTGATGACTACAGTCACTAATTACCTTAGTCATCTTTCCATCCATGCTTGTTGAGCTAATGGGGAAGGCAAACAGAAATCTCAGCACATGTGGAAAATTTTTGCTGACATGGCTAGAGGCCGTGCCCAGATTTGGGGGGATTAGACCTTCCACTTTGAGACTATGGGGATGGACCCCCAGTGTCTCCATGGTTTCATGGGGAGGTAGTAGGCAGCTTCCCTGGTCACTGCCCTGTCTCCCGGTTGGAGGTTCATCTTATCAAACATGGAGCAAGGTGGGCTCAGAGTGGGGGCTTGGGGGTCAGTTATCCAGACTTGGGGCTGTTTCCAGGTGGGACTCTCAGCTCTTGGCCCCCCAGGATGCCCAGCTGGCCCAGTCAGCTGAATTGGGAGGGCGGGGCCTTGGCTGCAGGCTCTTTCACACCTGAGGCCTGTTAATAATTACCCCGGGGGAGGGTAAGGCCTCAGAAGACGTCGCTAATGAGCCTGCTAAGTGACAGCTGGACCCTTCCTCCTCACCTGCTCTGGAAAACAAGATCTGGCCAATGAATTATTTGACCCTCCTTGGGCTGGGAGCTCCCTGAAGACAAGGGCTATGTCTCCCCCTCAGATGCCCCCCCCCTCCGCCCCAGTCCTTGGAGACTTCTCCATTGTCAGTACCAGACTTCTGTTCCTGTTGTTGATGTTGGAATTTCTGCCTTGAGCGGGTGCCTCCTTGCCCTTGGGGGAGGCTGCTCCGCCTAGTACTGGTTATAAGGAGAGCTGTCCAAAAGAATAGATGGTGGTAGTGTTCTAGATCTGCACTGCTGAGTACAGTAGCCACTAGCCATATATGGGCTGCTGAGCACTTAAATCGTGCCTCTGAATGACTGCCTTTGTAAAATCTAATTTTAATTAATTTAAAATTAAATAGCACATGTGACTAGTGGCTACCATACTTCACAGCACAGTTCTATAAAGTGTCAGAGGGGGGACTTGAATGGGTGGCATGCAAATTTATGCCACACAACCCTCTGAACTGCCATGCTGTTGGCGAGTGAGAGCCCCTTTCGTTGCCCTGGCAGGCCTGAAGGAGTCCAAGGTCATTTTCTTCGGAGGAGGCTCCGAGGAGGCTGGGGGCTTTCTTCCCCCACTCCAAACCCCCCAGGCAGCTGAGGGACCCAGAGGAGCAGGGAGCTGGCCAGAAGGCACCTGTTCTTAACGAGGGTCCCCAGGAGCTGGGCAGCCCTCCCTCCACAGGGCACGGGGCTGTCGCCGCCGCCTGAATGAGGGAGATTTATGGAAAATCCCCTCACACAACAGGCGGATTTTCCAAGCCTCATTGGCTGCTCTGGTTTGAGCCTTCATTAAGGAGAACGGGGGACAATGGAAGAGGTGGGGGTGAGGCCCTGGGTGCATTCAGCTCTCTATCATTCAGCACTGGAAACTCCATCAATGCCTGCCCCCCCTTCCTTGCTCGAAGAGAGGTCACACACTCTCTCTTTTTAATAGTAATAATAAAAGGACCATACCCAGTAAAGTCAGACTCATCTTTCTTGCATTTTAAATATTTCCAGAGGAGACATACTGTTGTTTTGCTTTACAATTCCCCAAGCCTTGTAACGATACAGTCTGGGATGCTCCCTTAGAGCTAACCTAATTGTCTCCTGCTTTTGACTGGACTTAGTAGGATTTCTCTTCCCCTTTAAAGTTATGGCGACATTTCAAAGTGTCAAGGGCAAGTGTATAATTTCCCAGTAAAAAATTGCAGTTGGAAGAAGTTACTATCTACTGGAGCTGAGGGACCTTGGAGATTTGCGGGCCTACCCCCTCACTGTGCATTTAGAGAGGCCATGATCCCCCCAAATGGGTAGTGACAAGGTTTGAGCACGAATACGTGCTCTAAGCTGGTGCCTGCCCAAGTACTGACTGCTTCTGATGGGGGTACATCTACAATAAATACTCAGGGATCTTTCCTGAGGAGAGAGCAATTCTTAAGCCAAAGGAATGGGTTTCTAATAGTGAAATATTAGGCCTTATTCCACAGATTTTTTTTTTTTTTTTTGGTCCCAAAGCCCCTTCTGGAAAGTGTTTAGTGTGATAGAGATCAGTGGAGGTATCTTAGAGGAGGTAAGACTTTAACATGAGCCTTTCGGGGCGGTAAGATTTCATGGAAGAAGAGAGGGATGAGGCATTCCCAAGGGCAGGACTAGCTGGGGCAAAGGCTCAGGAGGACCACCAGCAGAATCCTGGGAGGGAGCCCTTCCCCTGTGGTGGGGACAGGAGACGAGGTGTCATTCACCGAACAGAAAATGGATGGGCACAGCCCGTTCCCTGAGATGGTGAAGTGTCCGAATCCTGGGAGTGACTTGCCTTGTTGGAGGAACTGGCTGGAGCAGGAGGTGTTTATGGTTTTCCCTCTCCTGGGGGCAGCCAGAGCTAGCCAAGTTTACAATTGCTCAGAACTCTATAAACATACTTGGTGAATGTGTGCATATGTGAGTGCATGTGTAGACAAGTGTCCCCACTGCCATCAGACCTTCATTTCCATGGCTGTGCAGGCCTAACCTCCTTACTGGGTGAAGGTGCTTCAGCTGGGTGCTATCTGCTCTCTTGGGCCTGGTGACACTTTCTGAAGGGGGTCAGTGAGCATGGACATCAAGGGACTCTATGGGCCTTGTAGGTTTCCTGGGGGGACAAGGCCTTGTGGGGGGATCCTGGGAGGAGGAGGGCATTCCAGCCTGGGGACAGCAGGAGCAAGGAGATACTTGAGTATGATGGTGTGTGTGCATGCACACGTGTGTGTGTTTGATGAGCCTTGGGTACGTGGAGGAGAAAAGGTGGGAGATGGGAGGATTCTTTGCAGGTTTTTGAGCTTTGGGGAAGCCTTTACACCTGACCTGATGGCTAACAGAATCATATTCCAGATCCTTTTAAGAAATCATGCACACAAAAATGGCTCCTGTCTGGTACATAGGCCTCCATGTGTTGATTTTATTATCATTAGTGATGATACTATGATGCAGAGCTAGGTCTTGCTGTTGTGTTGGGGTGCCCCGGGCACTCCATGTTCTGACCAGCGCTGAACATGAGTGGCACAGTGGCCAGTGTCAGGACAGCCTGTGGTCTCAATTAGGGGTCGGTGGTGGCCAGGGTTAGGGATCAAGCTGTGTCCAGGATGGAGTGAGCCTGTGGTTGAGATAAAGGGTCAGTGGTGGTTATGACTGGCTGTGGATCAGTGGCCAGGGTGAGGGGTCAGATACTGACTGGGAACTGTTTTCTTTGTGTTAAACTAACAGCTCTGGAAGACGCTGACCTTGTGTCAGAGGCATTATCCTCGGAGCCCAGTGCCTCTGTTTAGAGAACTCCGGAGGAGCCCAGAATGTGTGAGAGAGCCCTAAAGACTTGGGTTTTAGGCCTCCTTCTGCTAACTTAGGAGCCGAGCCCTGGGGTGGGGGTAGGGGGCAAGTGGCCTCACTTCTCTGCGCTTCTTTCCCCCTCTATAGAACACTATCTGCCTGCCGAGAGGGTAAGGTCTGTTACTGAGCATCCTCTTATAAAATATAAGCTCAGTCGTCATTAATTGTGCCACAGCCCACACTCTGCACCCCCACGGGCCTATGGGTAAATCCACAGTGGTCACGCGGTTGGCTGGGGGTGAGGTGGTTAAAGCAGTACTCCCCAAACTCAGCTACTCCTTGGACATCTTTAAAATCGTTCTGAGGGCAGCCCTCATTCCAGCCCTCCCATGTTTTGAATTCACTGGAGTGGGAGTCTTAAAATCTCCCCAGGTGATTCTAATGGGCAACCAAGTTTGGAAACCACTGGGTAAAAGCCCATGCTAATTAATGAGCTAAAGAGAATGAGTCTTTAAGCAGCCACCTGAGGTGTGGGTAGAACCCACCAGCTGGCCTCAGGCCCCTTCCCAGTGGGGGTCTGACAGAGGGAGGTGGAGACAGAGCCCCAAGAGATGCCAGGAAGAGCTTTCTTTCTCTCTTAACCTTCTCCACTCTTCTGTTTCTCCATCTGAGAAATGGAGTTAAGATTATATTAACCTTGTTGGGGAGCTGCAGTGGAATAAAGCACATTGTAAGTTGTTACAATAGGCACCAGTCAACCAAGAGATGTCAATTGAGTTTTGGGGGTGTGTGTGGAGAAAAGCAGGGTCCCTCTAACCTCCCTTCAGATCGCTCCTCACCAGAAATTCATGGCCAGTATATTGATAGTCTGAAGCCAGGGCAATGGACGACACAGCCCTGGTGAATCCAGAATCTCTTGGCCCTGAGTAGGATCTTTGGGGGGCATGTATCCCCTGTTTCAAGTATTGTTCCTCCTAAATAGACTCTCCTTAGTTTTATTTTTGGTTTCAGGAAATACCATCTCCATAATAACCTGTAGGGTGGGTGAGGGATGAGGAGACAGCCTTCTGCCCCTTCTGGCTCTCTGCAAGTGTGGGATGGGATGTCATGGAACTCCTGGAAGCTTCAGCTCAGCCTTGGAGGCCGCTCCTGGCCAGGTGTCCAGCATTTAGGGCCTCAGGAGAAAGTAGAATTTTCTCCTATGGGCTGTGTGCCTTTAAGACTCTGAGAGGAGTTGGATGGGGGCACCTGACTGGGGAAATTCCAACCAGTGGGTCTTTGAAATGGAAGTGACATCTAGTGGTTTGAAAAAGAACTGCCAAGCTGGCCCCCCAGGCCCAGGCTGGCCCTTGGGGTTCCTTTGCTGGCCACCAGGCCGCTCTTCTCCTGGGCCACACCCTGCTGGAGGGGTTTACAGCCCCAGTAATGGGCTCTCAATGGCAAGATGACTCTCCTGGCCCAATGCCAGCCTGGAACCCCTATCCAGACCCAGGTACCTATACTCAGGCCCAGGGCAGCCGGAGGGGCCCAGGAAGCGTGTCCCCTCCCCAGTGTGTCAGGGCTACTGTGTAGAGTCCCAGGTGAGCCAGACTCCTTGGGCCTCCTGTCCCTTGATTCTGAGGATCCCTGTCTTGCGTCCAGCCACACAGAAGTCTTATGCAGCCATAGTGCTGAATCATCGGAAACCTGCGGCCTGGCCGCTGTTATGCAACAGCCCTGCCACTGGCCTGCTAGTGTCAGCTCCAGACCTTTCAGGCAAGCGAAGGGCCTCAGGCGGTACATGGAGGTGTGTGAAATGGGGCCTGCACAGAGCCTTGGCTTTGGGACCAAAAGGGTTGGACAGAGGAGGGGGACAGTGTCCAGTCTATGGCTCTCCAAGGTTTCTGACTTGAAGAACCCTAGTCTGAGGGGGAGACACAGTCCTGCCCTCAGGGAGCCCCAGTCTGAGGGAGGAGACACAGCCCCGTCCTCAAGAATCCCAGTTTGAGGGGAGACACAGCCCTGCCTTCAAGAATCCCAGTCTGAAGGGAAGATACAGACATGCCCTCAGGGAGCCCCAGTCTGAACTGGAGACACAGCCGTGGCTTCACAAAAATCCCAGGTGAGGGTGAGGGCAGGAAAGAATGACGCACACATGAAACAGGCTGATGACCCTTGAAAAGCTCTGGAAAAATCAGGGCAGATGATTATAGGGTAGTAGAGCCCCAGTGACTAGGCTGGGAAGGAGGCAAGTGACAGCCTCTGGGATTAAGTAGCAAGTGCTCAGGGGAAGCAATACCTTTAAAGGTGGCAAGAAACTCACCTCTGCCCTCCCTGTATTTAGACCTGGGTTTCCCCCCTGGTATCTGGCTCACAGAGTAAAGGACCCAGTCCACCTCAGGCGCTGAACTCAGTAGCACCAGAGCCTGAGCAGGTGATAAAAGGGGCATTGCCTGGACACCTGGCATACCTTCATTTCGTCCCCACCTGCTGTGGTCCTTCCCTGCCTCTGCCCTGTCCTGCCCAATCCCAGAGTAAGGCACAGCTGCTTCTGGCCTCAGCTCCACAGTTCTGGAAGCTTCCTTATGCCCCTTCTCTATAATCCTAGGCTCAGCCACATTCTTCTGGATGAGGAAGCATCTGTTCCAGAGAATGAGTGTTTCAAGGTTGACTTCCTGAAAATGCTATGCAGTTGGCTTCCTTTTAAGAGATTGGACACCTAGCATCTTATACTCTCTAGAATTTCTGAGGTAGGAAATGTGTGTCTAACTTGGTCTTGTTGATTTTTATTTCAAAGAAGTACGGTAAAGGAACACCTGGGTGGCTCAGCCATTGAGCATCTGCCTTTGGCTCAGGGCATGATCCTGGAGTCCCAGGATGAGTCCCACATTGGGCTCCCTGTAGGGAGCCTGCTTCTCCCTCTGCCTGTGTCTCTGCCTCCCTCTCTCTGTGTCTCTCATGAATAAATAAATAAATCTTAAAAAAAAAAAAAGAGGTAGGGTATGGACATGGCAAGACAGAAAATTCAAGTACAGAATATTCAAGTAATAATTGGTGAATCTAGGTGAAGACTATGGGCAGTTCTTTTCGACTTTTCTATAAATTTGAGTTTACTTCAAAATAAAATAAAAAGCTATAGCCAAATTCAAAACAGAAATGTGAATCTCTCTTCCATCCTTTTCTCCAGTCACTACTTAGTTCCCTTTCTTGGAGGCCCCTGAGTTAACCAGTTTTCCTGTACATCTTTCTAAAGATAGTCCAAAATACATTTATAAACTCTTTTTTTCTCCCATATAAATGGTGGCATTCCCCCACACTGCTCTGCATTTTGGCTCCCACTTAACATATTTGGAAACCACGTGATGGGAGTACACATAGAGCTGTCTTGTCTTTTTTTATGGCTCCAGGGTATTCCACTGAACTGGTGATTCAAATTTTCATTGGGAAGATACTGTATCATGAAGAGAGAGAAGAGAGCATAGACTTTGGAGTTTAGATCCCTACCACAAACCAGTTGTTTAATGTCGAGCCAGTGAGTTAATCTCTTAGTGACTCAGTTTCCTTACTTGAAGACGGGTTATTAACGGCGTCTGGCTCAAAGCATTTTCTGAAGATTCAATGAGATAATACTTGTAAAGGGTATAGGTCACTGCCTGGCATGCAGTAAGCACTCAATAAACACTAGCCACTGCTCCCAAGATAATTTGGCCAGACCCCTGCTTTGAGAGAGCCGGGCTGGTTCCGGGCTTTTATTATTATAAACAATGCCACACACAAATATCCTTGTCTGCACATCACTTGGTACTTGTGGGAATGTATCTGTAGGGAAGATGCCAGGGACTGGAGTTGCTGGGTCAGAGGCTACGTGCATTTTTAATCTGGAAAGACGCTGCCAGGTTGTCCCTTCTAGGGGGTCCTCACCTCATAGCCACAATGCTGTGTTTGAGCCCGTTCCCCCATAGCCTTGCCAACACAATTGTGTTTCGCTGGAACACAGCATTTCTCAAATTTACGGGGCACAGCAAACTTATGGAGCTTCTTGGGGGATTGCTTGGCCTTCGACCCCCCTCCCCACATACCCACCCAAGTCTATGAGGGTATTTGCTGGGAGAAGCCCGCCCACGATGGGGCTAGAATGGTCTCCAGCTTGCAGAAGCCTCAAGCTGGCTCTGGCAAGACCCAGACACGTGCACCCATTCTATACATTTTTATTAAACGTATGGTGCTCACCACGTGTTTATACGTTGTTGGTGGCTGGTTTTTCTGGGCCTGTTAGCACAGCACAACTGTTGGTTAAATCTGATAATACTCAAGATTGTGCTTGTTGTCACCATTTCATGTCTGAGCCAGGGATTTGCGATTTCTAATTACATTTTTAACATTTTATCATACATATGAAGGCACACAGACAATGCCAGTATACAATTAGCTGTCATAATGGGGAGGCCTGATTATTCGACCTGGAGTTAGACTTCCTGCTGTGGATCACCTATAAACCAAGCTCTCGGGATGCCTGGGTGGCTCCGCGGTGGTTAAGCATCTGCCTTCAGCTCAGTGCATGATCCCCGGGACCGGGGCTTGAGTCCCGCATCAGGTTCCCTGCTAGGAGCCTGCTTCTCCCTCTGTCTCTGCCTCTCTCTGCGTGTCTCTCATGAATAAATTTTAAAATGAAGAAAATAAAAAATAAACTTAGCTCTCTTCCTTCTCTTCATGGAAAATTGGAGTCAATTATAAAAAAATAAATAAAATATAAAAAAGCAGACCCTGCATTGAGTAACCTATCATCTGAACACTGAAACCTCACCAACACTAAATATATTAGAAGGGTGAATATTCCTTTACAAAAGAGTCTCTGCTGAATTCATTTTAGTAGATTTTTATTGAAGCCCTTTTAGAGGATTAATACAGGCAGAGGATTGTTTGAGGATGGGGGCTTAGGGTGGGAGAGCAGGCCTGCTGCATCTCTTACTGACTTGAAACTGTTCTCACCCACAGCCTCCACGTACTCCGATCTCGCAAGCCCCGGGCTGGAGCGCTCCCTTATGATTCACTCTGATTTAGCCTGGCGTGCCAAACTTTCTAGGACTTTTGTGGGCTCCCTGGCCTACTCTGGCATCAAAGCCTCCGACGCCTCTTTCCCCTCCGATGACCTTACAGATCTGACAAATGCCAAGGACTTTGTCTACGCTAGATCTGGTGTAGAGTCCATCCCAGCTGCTCAGAGTGGTGGAAACAAATTGGCTGCATCTCCAGAAGCCCCTAGGGGATCAGGTTTGAGGTGAGGGTGCCCTTGAATGAAGGTCAAATAGGTTTCGTTTTTTTCCACTTGCTTAACGCACTTTATTTTTATCTAATTGCAACACACACAAAGAAAGGTGCACAAATCATAAGTTCATAGCTTGAGGATGTTGTAATGTGCATCTCATGAGTTTTACATGCAATTAATCATCCAGATCAAGAAATAGCGCCCTGCCAGCTTCCCACAACTCTTGCTCAATCTCCCTCCCCAGTTGTCACCCCCATCAAAAGCAGGCACTCTTCTGTTTTCTATTCCTGACAATTCGCATGGCATGACTTTGGCACATTACATACATGGCATCACATCGCATGTACACGATTGTGTCTGATGCCCCTTGCTCGGCGTTGTGAATTCACTGTGTTGTGTGTGTAGCAGTTCGTTTACTCTCATTGCTCTGTAGTATCCCGTAGTGTGAATATACAATGTTTAATCCATTCCACTGACAGTCATTGGGCCGTTCCCAGTTCAGGGCTACTGTGAATAATGCTGCTGTAAACATTCTTATCTATGCCTTGTAGTATACAAGTGTCCAGGCTTTTTAGGTACGGAGGGCAGGAATCACTGTGCCAGAGGGTAGACAGGGCCATTTTCGCAAGTGCTTTTCCAGTGGTGGAGCATCAGAGCTCTGAACAGCTCCTCCTCGTCCCCACCCACACCACTGTCAGTGGTTTCCATTTACTGTTCTGGTGGTCAAAATGACCTTTCCAAACCACAGATCTTTTGATCACCTTCCCGCTTTGCCCCCAACATTTTATTGTGAAAACTTCCTAACATACAGAGAAAGCTGAAACAATTGTGCCGTGAGGACCCATATCAACACGATCGCAAGATCTAATCACGTAATCGACATTCAGGATGATCATTTTTTCCCCCACGTGTCTAATCATCTATCCATCCGTCAACTCTCTTCTTTTTTTTGTCATGCTTCTTCAGGAAGGCAAAATTCACACAGCATCACGTTTATACATTTCAAGTTCAGGTGGTTTAAATAGGGGCACTAGCTCCTTCCTCTTGCTGAGTAGTAGTTTATTGTGTGGATATACCACAATTTGTTTATCCATTCTCCTGTTAATTGTCCCCATTTGGGTTTTTTTAAATAAAGATTTTATTTATTTATTCATGAGAGACACAGAGAAAAGAGGCAGAGACACAGGCAGAGGGAGGGAGCCTGCTATAGGACTTGATCCCAGGACCCCAGGACCACGACCTGAGCCAAAGGCAGATGCTCAACTACTGAGCCACCCAAGGGTCTAGTCCCCATAGTGTTTTAATAACAGGATCACAATCTGTCCTTGCCCATTTATGGAGTGGTCTATTTATGGGAAGAGGAAAAGGTGGAGAGAGGCAGAGACAAAGAGAGTTAGAGACAGAGAAGGCAATATTCCTGTTGCCTCCACAGGTCCCATCCAAATCAGCACTGGGCCTCCTCTCTACTCAGAAAATTTCTGACTGCCTTGTGCTCAGCTATCTCTCTGAACTCTGCATACCTGGCCAGCCGCCCTCTGCTAGTGTCCACAGTTCACTGCCCCGGATTGGTATCTCTTTCATGGCTGACTGTCTTATTAAGTCTTACAAAGTTCACAAAGAGCTCAGCACATCCTGGCACACGATTTAGGACTGGGGAAACAGTGGCCCTCGGTGCCAGGTGGGCTCTTTGAGGGAAATCATGGCTTTTGTATCCTTTTGCTGTAGTTCCAGGCCTGGTGCAGCATCAGGCACACAGGGAGGGAGAAGAGTGGACAGGGTGGTGGTATGGGGGGGCCTTCTACAGTCAAAGCCTAGGGAGGTCCCTATTAGGAATGACCCCGGGCCCGGGCTGAGGGTTGCCAGATTCTGATGCCAAACCACAGCTGGGAATGCCAGGATCACTAACGAGTTCTTAGTGAGGCTGGGGAATGAGGAGGCTCCTGCCAACAGAGGCTAAGGACACTGTGAGAGGTGGCCGGGACCCCCCAGCTGGTGAGAGGCCAGAGCAGCAGCCAGGCACAGTGCTTTCCTCTCATCACCCTCTTACCCCGTAATTCCCACGGTTCCTAACTTCTCTCCAGACTCTCGGCTGCTCTCTTTGCATGCTTCTGGGAGTGCTGAGGGTGTGGGCTCCCGGGCCTGGGCCAGTGATTCCTCCCACCTCCCTCCTTGTCCCCGGATCTGAATGTGCCTTAGTAGCTCCACTGTTGTGCTGGAGGTCCTCGAATGCAGTGGTTCTCATCATTGAGCGATGCCTGCTCAAGTGCAGAAATGAATTCCCCATTCAGCATAGGAGGGTCAGGCCTGAGAATTTTTTTGCATGTCTAGCAAGTTCCCAGGTGATGCTCATATTGCTGGGCCAGCGACCAGTCTTTGAAAATTACTTCTGTAGCACCCAAGTCGCTCAGTAGGTCAAGCATCCAACTCTGGATTTCAGCTCATCTCTCAGGGTCATGAGATCAAGCCCTGTGTCAGGCTCCACACTCAGCTCAGAGGATTCTTTCTCTGCCTCTCCTTTTTGCCTCTCCTCTGCTTGTGAGCTCTCTCTCTCTCTCTCTTATAAATACATCTTTTAAAGATTTTTTAAAAATTTGTGTATTCATGAGAGACACTTAGAAAGAGGCAGAGACACAGGCAGAGGGAGAAGCAGGCTTCTCACGGGGAGCCTGGTGCAGGACTTGACCCCAGGACCCCAGGATTACCACCTGAGCCAAAGGCAGGTGCTCAACCACTGAGCCACCCAGGTGCCCCTAAATCTTAAAAAGAAAAAAAGAAAAAGAAAATTTCTGCTCTAAAGCTTTGATCTCTCCTCCAGGGTCTCAGCTTAAACCCTCCTCCTGCCTGATGGGAGCTGGGGGAGGGCAGGGAGAGGTATCTGTTTCCTTCTCTGCACAAGTCCCAAGAAACATTGGGATTTTGGTGACCATGATAGTGACGGTCGGAAACTCACACTGGACTTGCCTCTGGACAAAAGGCATGGCAAGACTTCCACAGGAAGGGGGCAGATACAATGTCTTGTGGCCAGCGTATCGTAAGGACAAAAACCGATCAAAGCTGGAGTACCTGAGTATAAAAATTAGTAAGTGGTTTCATAAAAGAGATCATGAGAACTCACTATCCTATTTTAACTGCAGTGTCAGTGATAAACTTAGTTTTGATTTTGGAAGTAACCCCTGTGAAAAAGAACTCAAAATTACATGGGTCAGACAAGATAGTAAGTGCAGCTTTTCTGGCAGTGTGCTAGAATGATTGTCTAGTTCAATCTTGCGGTCAGGCCAGGCCTAAAAAAAGGTTCTTTAACACACTCAACCTCCAAGCCAGTCCTATGAGGCAGATCTTCTCATTCCCATTTTACAGATGAGGAAACTGAGGCATAACAGTTAAATGGCAGATTCAGAATTCCAACACTGAGTCTTTTTTTCTTTTATTCCACCTCAGACTTTAAACCCCAAAGTGAGGTGGTGTAGCTCCCCTTCTTAAAATTTTAAATACTGGATGTTTAGTGAGATTTTCCCCAATACTTTCTAGCCAAATGGTAGACACATCAGTTGAATCGAGGGCTAAGGCAAGCTCTTCTGTTACCCGGGGTGTGAACTCCATCAACCCCAGCAGGCTCAACAAGAAGAAATCTAGCATATCTGCTGTCAGAAATGACAGATTTGGAAAGAGATTCCTTTATAGGCTTATGTGAGCTTAAGACAGGTAAGATTGATCAGGGAAGATGATCCACTGTGATCACTTTTAATTGTTCTTCAGCACCTGGAATATGTGTGCTTAACCAACCAGGCGCACTGCTTAGTGCTTGCTCAGGGGGATTAAGGATGGTGCTGTGTCAGCTGGGCCCCCTCAGCTCACCCCGGGACAGAGGGGTATTAAGTAAGGGAAGTGTCTACCTCCTCTGAGTGTGTGCACATGGTCATATGCATAAGCTCTGCTCGAACAGACACCAACCGAGTAGCATCCAGGATGCTGCTGCCTCCTGGAATTATTGTGGGGTCCCAGATTTGTGTTAGGAATTTCATTCCAGCCAAAGTTTATCGCTCAGTAAAGAATTCAGACAGGGAGTGAGACCGGTTATGGATTAGATAGTGAGCTTTGGGTTTGGGCGGCTGGTGGCAGGGGTGAGGATGAGGGTGGGGGAGGAGTGAGGATGGTGCAGTTTCAATGGTTGGACATAACAGAGAATGGTAACAGTGGTGGTGGGGGGTGGCAGTAGGAGATGGGGTGTTTGAGGAAGGGTGGTTATTGGGATGAAAGGCTGAATGGCTCGGGGAACCAGCTGGAAGATCCAAAGCCAGGGATGGAAATTTGATCATGGCTTGAGGTGGCTGGGGAGAGGGGAGGGTCGCCTGGAGGAGGCATTGCTTTCGGATTACCCACTCTCTCTCCAGAGGTGCCTGCTCGGGGTATTTACCGAACCTGCTCCAACCGTGCAGCTGGGAGGTCCTTCCTGGCTGAGATTTAGCAAACCTGTTTCCCCAGGAGGCCTCTTTTCCCACCACAAACAGATGGGTGCTGATGTCAGCAGGAGGTAAACCTATAAGTCAGCACTAGTGGGGGTTGTGCTCAGGGGCCAATGGAAGAAAGGGCCCTGCCTGGCATGGTCTCCTCCGACCCCCCCACACCCCAAAGGGAAGGCAAGGCAAGAGGCCATCTCAGGAGGCTCTGGCCAGCTTCATGGAGTAGGTGTGCAACCTTGGGCGGCCTGAGGCTCGCACCTGGAGTCAGAGAGAACCCCAGACGCGGAAATCAGCAGGACCATCCGGTTCATTCCCATGCAAAGAAGAGAGGTTTTATGACTCCCATTTCCCAGATGAGGACACTGAGGCCTCGGGAGGGGAAGAGTTGTGTCTAGGGTCCCCTGGACAGGCAGCAGCAGAACCAGGCTCAGCACCTCAGTCCTCAGACTCCCGGCTCTGAGCTGTGTTTGCAACAGCACCTCCAATTGCATGTGGGTGTGGAAGTGAGGAGCAGTGGGCCCTTGGGGCAGGAGTTGGACAGAACCGGGCTGACTCCTGGGCCTGCCACTCACTTGAAGGGGAGTGTCCTTGGGCACCTCTGTTTTCTCCTCTGTGAAATAGGAGTGCCCAAATACCGCTGCGAGGGTGAGGGCAGGATTCAGCAAGATAGGCAGAAGTAAAGCTCCTTATGAGCGTTAGTTTTCTTTCCTCCACAAATTATTAGTCCTGGGTGGGAGTTTTCTGTGCACTTAGCGTGTGTTTGTGTGTACTGCTGTGCATGAGAGAGCATGTATAAGACTCTGGATGAGTGTGTGTGTGTGTGTGTGTGTGTGTGTGAGAGAGAGAGAGAGAGAGAGAGAGAGAAAGAGAGGAGATTGAGAATCACAAATCCTGGCCAGGTAGCCCCAGCGAGGGGAAGTCACAATGTTTACTGATCTTGGGACGCATTAGAGGTTTGAGCCCCTAGGATTCACCTGGCATGGTGGCAGGGGGGTGCCTGGAGAGGGCGGTGCTGCAGGACCCCCCAGGCTGTGACAAAGCCTGAAAGCTGCTGCCTTAAGAGCTGATGGGGCAGGGCAGGGCTGTCTCCAGGTTGGGCGGCTCATCTTCAGGGCTTAAGTGAGCTTGTCCTCCACCCTTGGTCCTCAGAAGTCAGGACTTGGGAGTTGGTCCTGAAGGGGTCCCTGTGGGCATTTGTACAGCAGTCCAGTGGGGATGTCTGACTAGGGGTTGGAAAGTGGGCTTGAGGGCACCAGGACAGGGGAAAGGAGGTAAGGCCAGTCCCCAGGCCTCCTGCAAATTCCACCTTCCTTGCAGCCCAAAGTGACCCTGCCTCCCCTTGCTCTGGGAAGAAGCCTGAATGGTAGGAGTCTAGTTATTTGTGCTGATTATCAACATTTGCATCACATGCCACTTGGGAGCTTGGTGACCTAGGATGCAAATCCACTCCCCAACATGCAGATTTTGTGACATCAACAGAAACACTGGTGCCTGGGGAATTGCTAGGGCACAGAAGGGTCTCCCTCAGAACTGCTTCTAAACTGCCTATAAGGGATCCCTGGGTGGCACAGCGGTTTGGCGCCTGCCTTTGGCCCAGGGCGCGATCCTGGAGACCCGGGATCGAATCCCACGTCGGGCTCCCGGTGCATGGAGCCTGCTTCTCCCTCTGCCTGTGTCTCTGCCTCTCTCTCTCTCTCTCTCTCTGTGACTATCATAAAATAAATAAATAAAAATTAAAAAATAAATAAATAAACTGCCTATAATTTCCCCATTGCATTTGCAGAGGTGTAATGTGTTGGAGTCCGTGAAGGTCAAAGCTGAAGTCAGACCTTGATGGCCTTCTAGTCCAACTGTCTTACTTTACAGACTAGGATACTGAGGTCCAGACAGGAAGCATAACTTGCTTAAGATTATATAGTCAGGGGATCCCTGGGTGGCGCAGCGGTTTGGCGCCTGCCTTTGGCTCGGGGCGCGATCCTGGAGACCCGGGATCGAATCCCACGTCGGGCTCCCTGCATGGAGCCTGCTTCTCCCTCTGCCTATGTCTCTGCCTCTCTCTCTCTGTGATGACTATCATAAATTTAAAAAAAAAAAAAAGATTATATAGTCAGGAGTGCAGTGTGGGGTCAGAACCTGGTCCAGCATCTTCCATATTCATTCTTTGACTAAATATGCACAAAAGCACTTATTTGGTGAACATCCTTCACGTACACCTAGCCTACCCTTCCACAGCACCTCTGGCTTTATTTTGCACCAAAGCAGTACTTGACATTACACAGTTTGTTGCTTATTTTCTGCCCCTTCCCCCCACTAGAATGAAGCCCCCCATGGGGGCAAGATTTTTTCCCCCCATTTTATTCATTGCCTTGTTATAAACATCTAGAACACACAGTTGCACAACAAGGAATTATGGCCTTCATTTGTTCATTCACTGGCCACCTCTCTCCATTCTGGAGACTGATAACACAGAAAGGAGTTTGAG
Organism: Canis lupus baileyi; assembly: GCF_048164855.1. Classification (NCBI taxonomy): domain Eukaryota; kingdom Metazoa; phylum Chordata; class Mammalia; order Carnivora; family Canidae; genus Canis; species Canis lupus. The sequence continues at coordinate 60,284,285 of NC_132844.1, read as the reverse complement.
CTGGTCCCTGTTCCACAGAGGTCCCTCCTGCCAGGCCCCAGCTGCCTGAAGGTGGGAGGCATCAGCTTGCCTAGGGAACTCTGGAAGGTCAGAGTTGGTGCTGTGGAGATCCTGGGCCCTGACTGTTCGAGGCAGGGGTTTAGGAGGAAGGACACAGATGTTTATTGACGCTTGTATGGCCTGGAGAGTGGGGACTGGGGCAGAGAGAAAGAAGTCCAGGTTCCAGCCCCTGCAGTGCATATGGTCAGATAGGGAGACATTACTCAAGTCTAGAGAAGAGCTTTGGGTGGAGGCTCAGTTTTCTCATCTGTAAAATGATGCTGAAGACACGACTCTGGGGGTGCAGGGAGGTGAACCTTATAAGAGATGATCTGTCTGAATGCCCTTTGCCCACACACATGATCTGAACCCCCACCCCAACACATGATGGCCTGTCCTCCTAACCACTTCTCCATTTTCCCTGGGTGAAGTCTCCAGGGAGTGGGGCTCTGGGTCTCTGCCCCGAGAAGTGAGCCAGGCTCTACTTTCTCTGCTCCCCAAGCCCTCTGTGGTTGATGGCCTAAGAGGTCACCCAGTTTCCTCTGTCCCAGTTGACCAGAACCCTCTGGGCTCTGGGGGTGCTGCAGATTTCCTGGCCAGGACCCAGGCCCCCGCCTCACTAGGGGCTGTGAACAAGAGAACAACAGACCAGATTTTGCAAGCCTGAAATAGTTTATGGCCAGGCTGAGGCAGGGAGGAAGGAGGGCATGGCCCCAGGAATGCGGGAGGAATGCCTGGGAGGCTTGTGCCTGCCCCCCACCCGTCCTCAACTCCCCAGGGGAAAGTGAGCACAAGCTTCCGGCCACTGGGCAGCAGAGAGGGAAATGGTCTGAGCCCTGACATTCCTGGGCCGGGGCTCCCAGGCCAGTGTGCAGTGAGTGGGTGTATGTGTGAGGAGTGAGATAGTCTTCCTCTCTGGGGATCACCCCGAAGGAGGCCACTGGGATAGACCAGTCTATGCCCCTAACTCCCATCAGTCTTCCCGCTGACTTGGCCGGTGGCACTGTGGACACAGAGCTTCACTTTAGGGAGGGAAGAAGATTGTTTTTTGGCTGGAATTAGGACCTCTGTGTCTTCCTTTAGACGGAGAGCCCACTGAGGTTAGCATCTGTCCGTTCCTTCAGGCTAGGGAGTCCTTAAAGACTGAGGTTCTGATGCCCCCATCAAATAGAAGTCACCTAATGGGAGGGCTGTGCCACCCCTCACCCAAATGCCTCTCATGGCCAGCATGTGTGGCTTTCAAAGCTGGTCGCACAAGCTGCAGTCTCCATCCTCATTCCTCCAGGCTCAAGACTTGACTGCCTTCAAACCTGCTGCAGAATGGGGAGTCTTTAGGGGCCGGCCGAGTCTTATGGACTGGACACCAGCCTATCCACAGCCTTCACCTCCATACCTGTTTACAGGACACCTGAAGCTCTTAGCTGTGTGAGGGGGGGAGAAGCCAGATCTCCGTTACCCATCTGGATAGTCTACTTGGCCCTGCTGGTACCGTACTCTGGGCTCGCTTCCTCTGCTTGTGGTCTGGGGTCCATCCTGCGGAGGGCTTGGGAGCAGACAGGCCACAGCGTGTAGCAGTCTGTCCACTAATAATACCTGCACATTCCCGGGACCTGTATCGGGGCCAGTCATCTTCCCTTTCATGTTTGACCCTGTCCCAGTGAGCCAGGGGATGGGGTGGGGGCCGGGTCTGGCCCGAGGTCAGGGGCAGACAGGCAGGAATAGTGGGAGGTGGAGAATCGGTGTCTGGCTTATTCTCAAGGTTCTAGCGCCCTCAGGTCCCACGAAGGCTTTGGCTCTGGTAGGGAAGACACAAGCTGTCAAAGCACTGGCTGGCCAGACCCCATCCTTTTTTATATGATATGGCTCTCTTGCTCTACTGGCAGGACATCCGTTTCCAATTCCCTTCCACACTTCTAGAACAGCCCCAGCAGGTCAGTCTGTGGTCAGGGTTAAGGATAATCTATGCAGAGTTGGACCACTCTGTGGATAGCATTCTGGGGACTGAGATCAGAGTTGAGGATCTGGCTCTGACCAGAGTTGTGAGTCAGCCTGTTTTCTGGATTTAGGGGGCTTAGTCTGGTTAGGTAGGATCAGGCTGTATCAAAAATCCAGGATTAGGGATCAGTTTACATCTAGGATTAGGAGTCAGTCTGCACCTAGAACCAGGGATAAGTGTATATCCAGAGGTAGGAAGTTGATCTGTATTTAGAATTAGGACTCAGTCTGCATTCAGGACCCAGGCTCTATACTTAGGATTGAGGATCACTTTATGCTTAGGATTAGGAGTCAGTCCAAGGGCACCTGGCTTCTCAGTCAGTAGAACAAGAGTCGCATGACTCTTGATCTCAGGGTCATGAGTTCAAGTCTCACATCAGGCACAGAGCTTACTTAAATAAATATATTAATTTTAAAAAAAGATTAGGAGTGAATGTGTGCATAGGTCAAGGATCAGCCTATACCTAGGAATAGAATAGTCTATACCCAGAATTAGGGGTTAATAGACACCCAGGGGTAAGTGTGTGTGTGTTTTGCACTGAAACTGAACCTATCATTGGCCACAGAAAGTGATACTGGCCCATCTGATCATAGAAGGCAGAGAATGCAGTTTGAGTTCGGTGGAGAGAGAAAGTTTGCCAAATTCCTTAGCCATCCACTCTGGGAACTCATCTACGGGAGTTACTAGGGACAGAGTGGGGAGCCTCACCACTCACGGAGAAAGCTTCAACTTGAAGAGTCACCAGCAGCACCAGACTAAGCCCCTTGGGGATGGAGCACAGTACCCAGGCAAGGAAGGTCCAGTGAATGGCTCAGAGGCAACATTGCCTAATGCCATGGCCGGGAAGAACATTGAGCAACTCCACAGATGGCACTTCTATTTGCTCTGTACTTCTCGAAACTCATTTACCAACAGCTCACTCTGCAAACATTTCCTGAATACCTACCGTGCTTTAGTCCAGAGGTTTTCAAACTTGAGTGCACAGAAGAATCACCCAGGAAACTTGTGGAAAAGGCCGATTCCCAGGCTCTTCCTCAGGGACTTTGGAGCACAAAGGTGCTGGGGGCTGCCCAGGAATCTTCACTTTCAATAAGCCCCTGCTGCAGCGGTTTTAAGACCATACTTGCGGGACCTTGCCTCAAAAGGCTCATCAGGTTAAAAAAAGGATTGTGGAAAACACCAGTAATGCTGCCTGGTGAGTTCAGTGGGTTGATGCCAAGGATTTCCCGGATAAAAGGGTGTACATGACCGTTTTCAAAGAAGCCTCAGGAAAGCCTTGCAAGGAAGTAAGTTTCTCCCTTGTTTCTGACCACCACTAGGTTAAATTATTCCTGTCTTGTTGCAAGAATTGCCTAAAATTTTATAGACGATCCCAAAGCATTTTCTGTTTAACTATTGCAAAGCATTTTCCCTCTCAAAGCGTTTTCATGTGCTTGGCAAGGTAGGAGAATTAGACACACAGAAGATTTGTTTTGAGCAGAGGAGTGTAAAGCAAAGCATATTTAATGCAGTAAATGAGGCAAAGTAAAAGAACGCAAATGAAAATGCTGTCTGAGTACAGCGCTAAGGAAAGGAACAACGTGCCACAGCTGTTATTATTAATAACTCACCAATTGTTTATAAACAATCTTCCTGAAAAACACTGCTCAAGTAGCACAGACCAACTTTGTTTAAACCGTGGCCCTGTGCTTTGCCCCACTCTCCCCCACAGAGTGCCACCAGCCAAGAACCCTGCCTGCAGTTGGCCTTTGGAAACCACAGGGTATATGTTTTCATTTTCCAAATATTAAACTAAAATATTGATTATGCTTTTGCAGACAGCACATTTCTCTCCAACCTGTCCCTGGATCAAGAATCCTGGTGCTGAAGTGCTCAGTCATCTTGAGGACCTTGTTGAACACAGGGAGGCTGTACAGTATGACAACCTCCCCTCCCCTTGCGGCTCACTGCCATGTGGCATGCTTCTGCAAGGTTACATAAACTTTCTTTATTTAAAGTCTCCACTCTTCCCTCGGAGAATGAATGGACTTCCGGGCCTGCCTGTGGGGCAGGAGCTTTAGATATTGTGCTGCTCAGAGGGGGAGAGAGGGCTGGACTGAGTCCCAGGAGCTCCTGGAGACTACACCCGCCCTGTCTGGTCCTGGGAATCCAGACCCTCCTGCAGGGAGGACAGGAGGTGACCTTCCATTCCTCTGGGCTGGGCTGCAGGCCACCTGGTCACAGGCTTCTTGAATACTGTCAGGGAGATTTTTCATTTATCCTAGTTAAATTTCACCTTGTTGGTTTTAAGCCAGCATTTCCAGAGTGGTATGGGATTCTTCTGGTTCTTCCAACAGGCCAGTCACTTTCCCAGCCCCCTGGACACTCCTTACCTTTGGAGTCACACTTCCCCAGGGCATTGATCTATTCCATTCATTCATTCAACAAGCCTTCAATGAACAACCATGAGACTCTCCATACAGGGCTAGGCACTGAGATCCAGAGGTAGCGCCTGGTAGTGCATGGTGACAGTGTAGACAGATGACCACACACAGAAGCAGATCGTCTCTCTCTAGCATGGTATAAGTATGCCAAGGAATTAAGGGGGCACAGAGGGCACGTGGAAGACAAGGATGTCTTCATGAGGAAGATAACATTTTATTTATTATCTGAATCTCAAAGTGTGAGAAGGGAGGAGTGGGCTGGGGGTGTCCAGGCAGAGACAACAGACCGAACATAAACCTGGAGTCTGGAAATAGCAGGGCCAGGGATGCTTTCGAAGCCAACTTCTAGGGGCTGTATTATGAGGTTCAAAGCAGAGAGTGTGGGGGGCTGGGGTTGGAGAAGCCTTTGGGGCAAGGTCATAGTAGAGCATGGGGAGCCAGGGCCTCACCCCGGGTAGGGAAGCTGGTGGAGAGGATGGAAGGTTTCAGATTGAAGAGAGAGTGACCTGATCAGTCTGCCAACTTGACACTGTCCATTAATAGCAGCTGTTGTGGCTTTTCCATGGCTGTGGGTTCTTTCTTTTCTTTTCTCTCTTTTTTTAAGATCTTATTTATTTATTTGAGAGAGAGTGTGTATACATGAGCGGGGCGTAGGGCAGAGGGAGAGGGAGAAGCAGGCTCTCTGCTGAGCAGGGAGCCCCTGACACTCCATCCCTGACCCTGGGATCATGACCTGAGTCGAAGGCAGACACTTAACCGACTGAGCCACCCAGGCCCCCTGTGGCTCTGGGTTCTTCTTTTGGTTCTGGGTTCTAAATAGCTCTGGGAAGGTAGGCTGCCATAAGAACTGGACAGTGTTGGGAGCCACTCAGCTGCAAAATCTGGGGGAAGGAGAGAAGTCTTCTAAGACAGAAAAGTCTGGATTTAGATGCCTCACTATTAGAGTTCTGATAAGGTACGGAACCCACCTGAGCCTCGGCTGCCGCGTATGCAGAATGGAGCCATCCAATACTGATGGCCAAGTGGCAGGGAGCAAGTGAGAGAGCCTATATGAGAACTATCGGGGCGGGGGACTGGAGCTCAGGCTAAGACTGTAACTGGGGGGACCAGAGCCCCCTGGCTGCCATCTCCATTGCTGCCTGAGCGGCAGGCTGTGATATCCCTCCTCGAGGGAGGTCTGATAACAGAGCCTAGAGAGCTATCCCCACCATAAACAGTCAGGCCGGGGGTGTCTCCTGATCTGATACCTTGGCCCTGTGTGCCCCGCGGCCCACCAGTTCTCTGGCCCCAGAGCAGGGGTGGGGACGAGAGGGGTCTGCTTGGCTTCCGGCAGGCCTCACAGTTGTGCAAGGCTGCCTGATTCCAAACAAACTGTTAACCTACCGCCTCCCTGGCAATTCCAAGCATTCTGGCCAGCAGGTGGCCAGGCTGCCGCTGGTCTGGGCAGCCAGGGCTCAGGTCACAGGCCAGGCAGGTCTGGCTGACCAACGGTAAGTCTAGTTTCACAGTGTCTGGCTCTGGCATAGCAGGGTCCCTGGTGGAATGGAAGGAGCTCTGGGCAGGGAGTCAGGGGTTCTAGGTTCTAGTCCCAATTCCCCCATCAACTCACTGTGTGACCTGGGGTAAGTTCCTTGCCCTCTCGGGGCCATAGTCACCTTAGCTGAGCCTCGGACATTTGGTAGTGATGGTCCAGGATGCCTTCCACTGTGGAGTGCTGGGAGTTTGGGCTACTGTGACCTGAGCCCTTGGAAAGATTGTGAGGCCTTTCCCCAGACTCAGAGCAAGGGCCATACCGCCCCTCCTCATTTATTCTGTATCAGTTCCAGCTCCAAAGAGCAAACCACAGGCATGAGAAGAACTCTGGTCATGTGTGACCCGCATAAGAGCAAGGAAGAGCTTCTTGGATGTTTTGGTTGCTTCCAGGTGCTGCTTCATTCATTATTTAATATATTCTTTCATTCAACGAAATTGAAGAATGAATTCATTCATCCTTTCTTCATTCACTTGGTTAACAATATTAAGGGGCACCATTAAATGTCAGACACCATGCTAGGACCTGGGATTTACTAGTGAGACAGATGTGCAGAGAGTCCTTGGCCTTACAGGAGCTCTTGGGCTGGCCTGGCCTACTTTTTCTTGAGAAGCTGGAATACAGCAGGCCCAATTCAGATACAGTAGTATCTGAAGAGTCATCCCTGAGAGCCCCAAGACCCAGTGGGATTCTGTCCACCCTAATTGTGTAGAACCCTGTCCTAACCACTGAAGGGGAAGTGGAAAAGAGAGTAAATATGTCTCTGCTCCAGGAAGCCCCCATGCTGTGCCAATACCCAGCCCTGACTTCTGGAGCTGGCTCCTCAGGGGACCCATGGGAGCCATGCATCAGGAAGTGCGATGCCAGCCCCTGTCCTGGAGGGTTCTAGGGTGAGGACAACCAGCAGGTCCCAAGAAGCAGGGAGTATTTCTCTGGGCTGCTGCTTCTGCTTATGGATAATACAATGTTCAGTAAGAAGGAGTTGAAGAATGGGGGCTAGACATGGCCCCATCACACTTTGGGTCTGGGGAAACTGTCTGTGGAAGTGGTCATGTCCTGGGGAAGATTCTGGGTCCTTCCAGAACTTGAGAAGGTGGAGAGGGGCTGCCTTGCTTAGCACCACATGAGGAGCTGACCCCCTGGTGTACTCTCCAGCACAAGCCTGCCCTGGAACCTAGCAAAGGCCAAGATGGTATCAGAACAGAGGCCCGTTCATGGGGGACCTGGCCCATGGAGGAGTGGTGGCCTACCTTCCACAGGGGTGATGGCTCCCTGGGCCATGCCGTCCTCCTGGCCTTCTAGGCTCCTAGGGAAGGGATGCAGAAGTTCAGGAGAGGTGCCATGCTCTGCTTCCTCCAAACTTCTTGCACTGGGCTCTTGCCAGAGTTCAAACAGGCAAACATTGACAAGACTCCTTTTTTTTCTGTCCCTTACCTTTCAATAATCTCCATTTTGTTTAGATCCCTGTTGAGCTTGGCCTTTTGGGTAATTCCAGATAGTATGTTTAGTATTCAAATTCATTAAACTAGTTTAATATCCCAAGTCCGTGTTGGTTGACTGATTTTCTCTTGGGGAAATGGAGTTCTAGAGTTAGGACTAGGACTTGCTCGGGCTCATCCGTCTAGCCAAGGCTGAGTGAGGACCAGCACCCGGGCTTCCAGGTTCCCAGGCTGGCTGCCTCCTGGGCTTGCTCCAAAACTCTAGCTGCATCATTTGTGGGGCCTACCACAAAATGAAAATGCCAGTCCACTTGTATAAACATTATTAGGAATTTCAAGATAGTAACAGCAGAGCATTAAACCAAGTGTGCAGCCCTTCTAAACATGGGCCCTTGTACAAAGGCACAACTCACGTGTCCATAGAGCTTGTCTGAACCCTAGGAATGCGGAAGGAGGAGGGCGGACCCCAGCCTGGTCGCCCCTGGGAGATTGAAGGATGTGCATCTCATTGCTGGATGTGTCTCTGAGCCAGCCAAGATTTCCAAGATCAGTGAAAGCCACTGTTTGGGGATCGCTCCTGGACAGAGGGGCAGTGGGGTGTAATGCCAGGCTTTCCAAAGGTGAGCGAGTAGATCCAGAGGTATATCTTTATTAGCAACTAGCTGTCTTAAATATCTCCCATGGAAAGTTCTTAGGGACCGCAGGGAAGGGACTGGAGGTGCAGCCACAGCCTCCAGCAGAGGCTCCAGGCTGAGTGATGAAGGAGGTGCCGAGGGGGAGGAGGCTGCTACAGTTCCTACCACCTTATGCAAGAGGGAGAACAAAGGGGCTTTGCTGGGAGGTATTATAAGATTAAGTGGCTGGTCCAGGACAAACTCAGCAAGCCCCTTGGGACCTGAATTAGCAACAGCAACTGAAAAGGGGGAATTAAAGCTCCTGGCCCTCTCACGGAGGCCCCCACCCCCTTAGTCCCTGCCTGGGCCTCCTCACAGAGCTAATCTGCTGCCTAGCCCAAGTTCCTGCCTGGGGCCTGTGAGAGGGGCTGGTCCCCTCCACTTAGAAGGGAGGTGAGCCTTCCTGGGGAAGGAGCTGCCTGACCCCTGACCCCTGACCCTTGGGGCACAGGCTCTGAGCAGACTGGGTGGCCCAATTTGGGCTGAACTTAGACACTTGGCTGAGCTCTAAGTTTGAGGAGAAATCGCTGCTTCTCTCTGGGCCTCTCCTTCCTGCTGATAAAGTGGGAATTTGGGGCTGTGGACCCAGTGGCCATCCGGCTAGGGGTCCTTGAGCTGGTTCCAACAGGCCTCAGGGTAGACACCTCTGAGCGGCATGTGCCCGACGGACAGGAGCGTCCGTAGTACAAATGAGACTCTGGACTCGGGCCAGTGGGTGTCGGATTAATTTAAAAAATGAGAGGGTGTTCGAGGTTCCAGGATCTGATCTCCTTTGGCCTTCCTGGTTTCGCTTCTTACGACCTCCCTCCTGTGTGACAGCGTAAGCTGCAGCCACATCGAGCTGCGCACCCCCTGCTGTCTGCTCCTGCTGTTCCCACTCCCTGGAATCCCCTTTCCTGCCTTGCTCTCCAATTCTTGAGGCCCTACTTTGTGGGTACCTCCTGGGAGCCCCCTCCTGCCCCTCCTAAGGTCTCTCAGGGCACTTACTAAGCTAGCAGTCTTCTCTCTGTCTGTGTCTCTTTCTCCTGAGAGAAGTGGGCTTCTAGAGAGCTGGGGCACAGTCATGCCCCCGGGGCCACACAGGGCCTCGGCCTGTGTACAGCACCTGGATGCCCTGTGACCAGGACCTCTCGAGAGCTCGCTGTGCTCAGGAGAGACAAGGATGACACGGTGGCACTGGCACAACAGCCAAAGCACCTGTGTGTTGAAGTCTCTGGAGGGAATTACAGGGTGGCAGGAAAACATAAATCCAGGGGAATCTGTAAAGAGAGGGTTCCCGAGAAGAGACCTGAGGGGTTAGGAGAAGGTGGGAAGGATAGGAGAAGAGCTTTCCAGGCAGAGGGAACCAAGGGCGTACCCCCTCCCCCCCCCACCGCAGGGGACCAGGCAAGCTGTGCAGAGGCGCTGGGGAGAGCAGGACATGAGGGTGGAAGATGTGGCTGGGGCGATCCAGCAGGCCTCGGAGGCAGAGGAGGGGGTTGCAGACCTTATCCCGAGAGCAATACAAAGCTATTAAGGGGTTTTAAGCAGTGAGCGTGAGCGAGGTGATGAGATTTGCATTTCTAAAAGATCACTTTCGCTGCTGTGTGGAGAGTGGATTAGGAGTACTAGAGGCTGTCGAAGTCATGAGAGGGGACAGAGAGGGGAATGGATAAATTGAGAGATTTAGGGTGGGAGTTGACAGAAACTGGAGGTTGTTGGGATTTGTCGGGAGAGGCAGGAAGAGGGGAGGCTCCAGGTTTCCAGCCAGTTCCTTGGGATGGTGGGTGGTGCCAGCGGATGGACGTCATGCATCTGTGCATCATGTGCCCCTGTTTGCAGGGCCTGGGGGTGTGGACGCTGGAGCCAGCCTCACTCCTCGGAGCCGGCCCGTGGGTCAGGACTGGGGGGCTGGGTCGTGGCCGCCGGCTGTTGCGCACTGTTAGTGTGCCAGTAAACGCGTACGGGACAGAAGGACACAAACCCACACGGACTCGGACATTACGTGTGTACACACACCCTTAGACTCATGGATGTATTCTTGGTGCCTGCCTGGATGTAGACATTCACACACCCACATGCTTGCACACGTTTACCTGTGTAAATAGATCTTAATTATTAATGATAAAAATAACCAACACTGATCGAGAGCATGGTATGTGCCAGGTGTTATTTCAAATACTTCAGAGCCCGTAGAGATTCGCAAATATTGCCAGAGCCCGCTCACAGTATGTCTGTGTGAATCCTGTGCATGTACTCACATGTGTATATGACGTGTAGGCATGTAAACGTCATGCAGTACATACTTTGACATAAATACACATTTTTATTACAAAGGCACAAATGGCCCCAGAGATATTTTCAAGTGCGCGCATAGGCGCACTCATATATATACGGTGTACACATTCAATTCCCACACGTATGCTTCCTCTCTTGTGCAATATTCATGTGCTGTACACACACGTACTTGTGTGCAACACCCAAGTGGTACACACTGGCACACACATCCTATGCTTGGGTCACAGGCTCATATACGCGGTACACACAGATACAAACTCTTTGACCCTTTCTCCCACAGGGCAATTTATGACCATCCGGGCCCGTGTCCGGATTTGCCATTAACATTAATGAGGTGATGTCGCCCGGGTGTTCGGAAACCCTTGTCCGGGCGGGGGTGGTGGGGTGGCAACGGGAAGAGGACAGAGAGGCCATGGTCACAGAGGAGCAGCTAATTATCCGGCTGACCAAGGTTTGATTGTTTTTCCCACGGCTTCCCCCACTGTCCCCAACACAAGGCCAGGTTCTGGCTCTACCAGAGGGGGCTGGGGGCCGGGAGCAGGACCAGGGAAGGGGAGGGGAAGAAGGCAGTGGGAGAAAGTCGGGGGGCGGGGGGGGGGGGGGGGGCGGGTACGAGGCCCATTTCAGTGCTGCCCCTCCCCCTCCTCAGACACACTCTGCCTAGAGCTCTCTGAACTCTTTCCTGAAACTGCTTCGAAATTCTTAAAGGTGTGAATCTCTGTGGCCATTTCTGCCTCACCGTGAACCTGGTATCAGAGTCAAATTCAACATCTTCATTTCAGGAAGATTTTATTTGCTGACCCAGGGGGCATATAAGGAGTCCCACCACTATGTTACCACCCTGACATCTGGCACACAGCACAGTAATAGCCATTTACAGTGCTCGTTGCCTCTTCCATTCTCTGAACCAGCATCTATGGACCATGAGACATTGTTTTCAGCAACTCAACTTCCTGCAGTCACCTGAATCCATGAAAAACCTTTTCTAAGCAGGAGTGAGTATGGGCTACCCATGAACTCATCAATCAGAGAAATGCTTCCCTAGCTTTTTGGGCATTATAACAAGAAAGGGAAATTATGGTAATGAAAATGCAACAAATGCAAATAACTTCTGCACACCTCTTTCCTGTTTGCAAAAGTGTCTTTTTCTTCCCTCAAAGATTTCATTTATTTGAGAGGTGGGCAGGCGGGAAGCAGAGAGAGAAGGAGAAGCAGACTCCCCTCTGAGCAGGGAGCCCGGAATCATGACCTGAGCCACCAGGCACCCCACAAAGTTGTCTTTCACATCCTTGATGCATCTGAGGCTCACAAGAGCCTTGTGAGGCTACCAGGGTAGGTAGAGTTATCCCCATTTTGCTGATGTGGAAACCGACTGAAAACGGAGAGGTTTGCCTGTGATCATGTGACTAAGGAGAAGCAGGACTGAGACTTGTCTCTTTGAAGCCACTTCTCTGAATCACTCGTTATGTGTTCTCTGTCATTTATTTGTGGGACTTCTCCCAAAACATAACATGGATTAGACTCCATGAGCTACTGGGGAACTTTTCATTAAATCTCCTGAGTTACCTGGAGTAGTCCTGGGGTGGAAGGTGGAGGCTGTGGTCCCCAGACACAGATTAGGATCTTGGACTCTGATGCTGGAAGGAATCTGGGTGGCCTTTTTGTCTTCCTATAGACCTAGATGGGGATGGGGCACCTGGCTGGCTCATTTGTAGAGCATTCAACTCTTGATCTTGGGGTTGTGAGTTCGAGCCACATGTAGGGTGTAGAGATTACTTTAAAAAAAATCTTAAAAAAAAAAAAAGACATAGAAGGGGACGTCAAGGGCTTTTTGAGCCCAGATGGCATCAAGATGAGGGCGCTGGAGAGGGCCTCCAAGAACCCTGGTCTAAACACACCTCCAGGCATGTCCAACCTCAGGAATTATTAACTTGGTTTTACAAATAAGGAAACTGAACCCTGACAAGGCATTAGGGTAACAGTATTCATTGAACACCTATTATTATATTATTGAGCTATGAGTCCAGTAGTTAATATGATGAAGGACTAAATGAGCACAGCTCTCAAGGTGCTTATAGTCTGGTGGGGAAGAAAGAATTTAACACGTGGGATCACAGGGTCTGGGTCTGAGTTCCCACTTAGAGGGTCATTTCTCTTTATACAACCCTGATTAAAAGTCACTTTAACCTCTCTGAGCCTTGGTATTCTCATCTCTAGAATGGGAATGTGCCTACTTTCCTTCAAGCCTGCCATTAGGATTAGATATATAAAATACCTGTCGTAGCGCCCCTCACAGAAAGGTGCTGTTCCTCCTGCCAGGCTCTTTTCTGCTTCCTTCTTTCCCCTCCCTCCTGGCCACTCCTTCAGAATCCGACCACCTCTTTTGAAAACATCTGAATTCTAAGCCCAACTTTGTCAATTTACCCACCATCCTCAGCCCCACGCTAGCTTAAATAGGAGGCATGCTAGGGGGGTCAATAGCCCTCCCTTGTGGCCTCTAACTTCATCCATCCTCTACCCAGAGGAGATAAGGAGACCCACAGGCACTCCCTCCCCCTTTCTCTGGCTTTCTCAGCCCAGGACATAGCTTTTCCCAGGAAGACCCACTTCACCCAGCCGCTGAAGTCCTTTCTCAATGCCCTTGAGGGGCTGATCCCAGAGAGAAATGCAGATTTCTACAAGCCCCAGTATGTCTTAGGAGAGGTGGTTCCAAAGCCCCTTTGGGACATTTGTTCCCCTCTCAGCTCTGCAGCTTAGCTCTGTTAGGTGAAGGTGGCAGGGGCTGGGGTGAGGGCATCTGTGGCAGAAATATCTAGCTGAATAGAAAGTGGCCCCTATAAAGTTGGTGGAGTCTGCAGAACCTGGATAGCCTTCCTCTTTCTTTGCAGCCTGGATGGGGGTGAGCACCCTAGATGGGGATGGGAACTGCTGCGTCCCTGCCCCTGCTGTGCCCCTGCTCCAACCTGGGCCTCAGATCTACCCGGCTTCCGTCTCCTTTCCTGTAAAATGGTTGAATAACCAGCCCCCGGCCCCCACCAAGTCTATGCAACCTGGTATGCTACAGGCATCTCATAAAACTATGAATAAGAAAGACCTTTAAATACCTGCAGTGCCATTCAGATGGAACTGGGGTCCCTCCTGGGAACCTGAATGGAGCTGTGGGGTTCAGGCTAGACCATAGCATATTCTTGGTGGGCAGACGGGCTGCCAATGCCTAGGGGCCATGCTTCACTGGCCCTGTCTTTCCTCCAGCCTTAAGCTGTAAGAATGCCAGCTAAACAGAGCCAGAGATGCCTCCGAATTCTTTTCAGGGGCAGTGTGAGGCAGCGGGTCCTGCCAACACCAACACGGAGAGCCTGCCGGCTGCCCGGGTGCCCTAGTCAAGCCCCCTGAACTTCTCAGCAGCTATTCCCTGGGGGCAGGGGGCCTGGCAGGAGTCTCATAGCACCCGTTGGAGATTTCATGGCCTGTCCTGTCCAGAGGCACCCAGGGCGGTGGGGAGAGGGTGCAAAGGGGGATGCCTGGAAACAGTGGGTTGGGAAGGAACTGGCCAGGAATGTGAGCAAGGAGAGCAGGGTGTGAGAACAAACAGTAGAACCAGCAGGAACGTGGCTGCGGATGTGGGAGCAGGTGGGGGTCAGGTAGGGGGCACTGGCTGGCAGTCACTGGAGGTGAGGGCAAGGGCTGAGGGCTGGGTTCCCAGGATAGAATTTCACACTGTCCCCCAGGACTCACGCTGTGATTCAGCAGGAGGAATGGGGTGGGTGCTGGGGTTCCTCCCCGCCACCCCCCCCTGCAAGCCAGGCCTCTGTGCTTGAAAGGCCTGAGATCCTACAGGGAGGGCTGGGCTCTGGGCCTGCTCTGGGCCTGCTCTGGGTCCTGTGCCCGTTCTCCTTAAGACTAAGGAGCTTTTCCCAGAAAAGGGTCAGTCCGGAGTGCTTACATGTGCTTGTAAACTCAGGGGCCCAGTGTTGCCAGGTTAAGGAGGCTGTTCCTTGTATTTCTGCCTCCTTGCAGTACAACTGAAGGCAAATTGCCTCCTGTTTCTGAGACCTCAGGTCTCTTTATCTGTACAATGGGGATAGCATAACCTCTGCCCTCCACTGCAACGGGAACAGGGCAGGGCGGGGGCGCGGTATGGGCCTCTGGAAGAAGCTGACAGGGCCCCAGAGGTGGTCTTTGTGGACAAGAGGGTGGGCACTTTGGTGGGATCTGGGGAGGAGGGGGAGGGACACGGAGCTCCCAAGCACCTCCTGGCCCAACTCGCTTAACAATAAGCACATGATTTAATGCGGCCAGTAAATCCTTTTCCGCCTCTGCCTCTCAGCTACTGCACCACAGGCTCAGAGTTCAGTTTTACACAAGTTTAGGATTAGGGCTGCAGCTGTGAGATGCAGGGGGTGTCTGTGTGGGGGTGCATCTGGCCTGGGGGACTGGCCACGCTGCTTCCCATGCAGGGGCAGGGTGTAGGGGGTGGGCATGATGTCTGCTGGACTAGGAGGGAGGATGGCCGGCAACTCTCTCAAGAGGAGGTTTCATGGCTTGGGGAGGGTTGGGGCCTCGCAAAGGGGTCCCTGGAATCCCAGAATCTCAGGGCTGGGAGAGAGTCCGGGTATCATGATGCCACCAGGCCCTGGGCTGTAACAGGCAGTGGGGGGAGGGAATGGGAAGTCGCCATCAGGCAACACTGGTCTCACTCTTCCTATATGAGATGTCTTTGAAGCGGAGCCTGCTTCTCAGCTCCCATGAGGCTTTGTCTTGTGTTTCAGTTTTTCAGACTCTGAAGGTTGGCAACCAGGGATGGAGAAGGACCCTGAAACCCAGCTTGAGATGAGGATTAAGACAAGTGGAGCTGTGGGAGCAGGCTTTCTGTGGGAGGCCGGACTGGGTGTCTGTAGAGTCACCCTCACCTGGCAGGATTAATACCAACGGGGGAGAGCAAACAAGATAAGACAGCCCAGAGCTCTAGCTCCATGGCAGGACAAGTGCTGCCCTGGGAAGGAAGGAAGCAAGCTCTCCATATGGAAAGAGAGCAGCTGAGATGTGTGTCGCCATGAAGCTAGTTGCTACATGGGCATATGCCAGCACATGTGGCATTTAAGAACCTGCACTGCTATGGTGCCACTCTCCTGCCCAGTTCAGACCCTGGCCTCACATTACCAGCTGTGTGTGTGGGCAAGTTACTTCATCTCTCCAAGACAGGGGTTGTGAGGGTTAAATAAGAAATATTTGTCCCATTCCCCCAAAAAGGATCTTGGAAATTCTGTAGTGCACAGAAATGAAACCTTTCCCCAAGAGCTGGCCTGCTCAAAGGCATAGTGGGATGTTCATCCTGGGCTATGATGGGATCTTTGCCCCAGGGCATGGTGGGGTGTTTATATCAGGGCATGATGAGGTGCTTGTCTCAGGACATGGGGAGATGTTTGCCAGGACACAGTGGGGTGTTTGTCTCAGGGCATGGTGGGATGTTTGCCCCAGGGCATGGTGGGATGTCCACCCTATAGACCATTGACTCCTTTCTAAACTAACTAGATGTCCTTCTTCAGCTCTCAGGACACCCTGTGCTTTGTGATTTCCTTGACTTCTTTCTCTGCCTACTCTGGAGAGAGAGGGGCCAGGATCTCATCCACCTCTTCGGTCCCTGTTACCTCCTTCACCTGCTCCTGTCTCCAGCTCTCACCTCTGTCCTGGACCCCCTCCTCCTCTCCCCGCAGCCAGACCCGCTTCTTCTCTCACTTCCTTGCTTACCCATGAAGTCAGGCCAGCCACGACTCCTGAGACCCATCACCAGACAGCTGTCTGGACATGGTCCCAAACCTCCCGGGTCCTCCTAGGCTCTCTTCTCCTTCACCAGAGCTGTTCCTTCATCTGATTCCTCATGGCTTCTCTGGCATCTCATCCAGTCCCCCCGTGCCCTGCCCCCCACTCTATTCCCCAACAGGTCACAGATGAGTTGCTTAAAATGTATACTGTGTCATACTTTAAAGAGCTCTGACAGTTCCCATTCTGGCCTACATTCCTCACATTTTCCTACCTCTGTGCCATGGTAGTCGCTTTTTCCTCTTCCTAGAATACTTTCCTCCGCGTCTCCAACCCACAAAGTGCAGCCTCAGTGGAACCTCCGTCACTTCCTCAGGCTCATTCCCTGTCCTAAAACCCTCCAGTGGTCCTCCAAGGCCTTGGGACCCAAGTCCTGGGTCCTGGTCCCAGCAGGGCCTCCAAGACTGTCTTCAAGTGGCAACAGAAGGGAGTTGGATGTCGGGCTATTTACAGGGATGTGGACAGAGCTGAGGGAACCAAGATGGGACTGAGCCACCTGCTGACCTGAAGGCACCAGGAAGGCAGATGTTGCTTCAGAAGAGGGCTCACCTGCCAGGATCTGTGGCCATAGATAGAAGGACACAACCACCTGCCAAGCTGTGCTTTAGCCAGACTGCTAGGGAGCCTCTCTCCCCATCCTCAGATCACCTGCTAGTGCCTTCCACCAGCTCAATTCAACCAGAATACAGAGGGCAGGGGAGCCAGGGTGATGCAGCCCATGGGAGCCAGCCTTCCCAAACAGAGAAGGATGGAGAGTGGACCTGGGTGGGGGGCGGGAGCCAGTGTGCGCCCCAGCTCTAGCTGTGTTGACTTGGCCCTCTGGCCCCGGCACACCCTCTAGGGCCCCAGTGCCCCGCAGTGCCCCAACTTGCCAAGCCTGTATCTTCACAGTTCTGTTCCCTGGGCCCTTTCCTATTTCCCATGTTGGCTGAGACCTGCTCATCCTTGGACCCTCAGCTATGGTAATGCCCGCCCTGGGTGTGTGCTCTCAAGACCCCCTGGATCCCCCTTCATCAGGCACTAAACTCTCCTCAACCCGGGCCGTGAGCTCTGAGTGTTCAGAGGAAGACGTTGCTTCCAGCTAGGGAGAATCAGGGCAGACTTTCAGAGGGCCAACTTGGAGCTGGACTTGAGGGATGAAGTCATGAGGAGGGGCTGAGAGGAACACTGCCAGGTGGGACAGGCATGGGCATGGGTGAAGGCCCTGATGGTTAGGGGCGGGTCAGGAGGTAAGTGGAAGGGGGCCCCCTAGCTTCCTGAGGCTTCCTCCATGCTGTCTTTCCCTCCTTTGCCTCCAGGTTCTCTTCCCATTTCTGCCCTATGTCGTCCTGGGGTCCCGTGACTGATCCGCCCCTCTCAGTGCTCCTGGCCTCTCCAGTTGTGCACCACCCACTGCGGTGCCCATCCCCTCTGGCTGGGCTGAACCACGCCTGGGAGCCCTGCACAGGCTCCAGAAGCCTGTGCTCTCCCCCTGCACAGGCTCCAGAAGCCTGTGCTCTCCCCCTGCACTGCCCTCCCCCGTTCTTTGGGCCCTGGCTTGGAGCCTCAGAAGGCTTGAGCTGTGAGTTCGAGTTTGGACAGGAGCCTGTTCATCCCCCAGTGACGTGTTGGGGCTGTCTGGGCCACAGGGAGCCAGACGTGAAAACCGCCAGTCAGCAGAGTGGGGTGGCCGGCCACAGTGCGCCAGCCTGGGTGCCCGCCCTGCCCCTCCTGCGCCTCCCCTCCCTGAGGGATGTCCCCAGTGGACTGGCCGGTGGCCCGAGGCTCCGGGAGAACATGCTTTTTGCAGGCTGTGGCTGGAGAAGGATGAACCCACTGTCCTGCCAGCTTTGTGTGGGGAAGAGGGAGGTGCCCTTTGCCAGCCGGCACCCCACGGGACGCCAGCCACAGGCAGAGTGACCAAGACTCTGGCCTCTATTCCATACCCCACTGGTCATTTCCCCCTTGGGGCCTTTGATGGGAAAGCCAGAGCTTCCAGGACTGGGCGAAGTGACTCCCAGGAGGGTATTGATAGGCATGGGCTCGGGGCCTGGGGAAAGCCCATGCTGATGGGGACCACTGACTTCTAGGGTACAAAGCAGCTGGCAGACGTGGCAGGGCAGAGAGGGGGAGCTCCTTCCACGGCCCTGGTGCTTGGGGCCTCTCAGGGCCCATTGTGGCTGAAAGCTGGGCTGAGCTCCCTGCCTTTCTCCGCCACCCACCGAGCTCTTCCCCTGTGCCAGGCTCCCACTGGCCTTCAGAGGGCAAGAGGAGGAAGAGGCCAGATCCTCCCAGGCCTCCACCCCGGCTGGCCCTTTCCCCCAGCATCCCCAGGCCCGAGGGCAGGCACCCAAGAGAAAGGGGCCCTCAGCCCGCTCCAGTGATGCAGAGAGAGGCCTCCTTTGAGAGGGGGCAGGCATGGAGGAGTGGGCCCCAGGGGGTGAGGCTTTATTAGGGGGTGAGGAGTCGGAACTGGGCTTGCTCCCCACTGGCTTGCGGGAGGCAAACAAAAACAGAGCTCACTCTTACCCTCCACAGGCAGCCCCCCTGCAGTGAGGGGTCTACTGCCGGGGTTCTTGGTTTTCCTCCAGAGTAAGAAGAGAATCAAGACGAGGATCTCATTTCCTTCAGATTCACTTAATGCTTCAACCCGCCTCCCCCTCAGCGCTTGCTTTCTTTGTTCCTTCCTTAGTTCTTTTGTTCCTTCATTTGTTCATTCAGTAAATAAATGCATCTGAGTACCTGACAAGTACTTGGCCTTTTGCTGAGTAGGCTCCGGGGGTCTGAAGAAGTGGGAAATGAGGGTTCCTAACTTTAAAAAAAATTTTTTTATTTGAGAGAGAGAGAAAGAACAAGCAAGGGGGAGGGTCAGAGAGAGATGGAGAAACAGCCTTCCAGCTGAGCGGGGACCCAAAGTGGGGCTTGACCCCAGGACCCCAGGATCCTGACCTGAGCCTAACGGCAGACACTTAACCCAAACACTTAACCGACTGAGCCACCCAGGCGCCCCCCACTCCAACCTTTCTGGAAGCAAAAATCTTTCTGAAGAGCGATGCCTAGAATACATCCCCTCTCTCAGCAAACTGCCTATGTCACCAGCGTAGGTTAACAATTCCTAAATACCACCAGCCTCGTGGGGGAGGCAGACATGAAACTGAGAACTAAACACAGTGTGAGAAATGCTAAGTGGGTTTGATTTCTGGCTTACTAAGTCTCTTACCTCTTTGAACCCTGGTTTCTTCACCTTTAAAAAGGGGATAATCATACCACCTCTCTGTGTCACTGTGGAGAATGAATGAAACAAACTCTAGAAAGGGCCTAGCAGTGCCTGGTGTATGTGAGGTGTTCGTGTATACGAATCCTCTTTCCCTCATATCCCTAGGAGATTGGTACTATTATCATTCTATATTATAGAGGAGGAAACTGGGGCACAGCAAGGTTAAAAACAGTGTCACACAGCTGATAGGTAGCAGAGCTGGGATCGAAAACTACTTGGTCTGGCATCAGTCTTTGCTCTAAACCACTACTCTGTATGGCTTTCCTAGAGGGGCTCTGTTTTTCTCACCATGGTATGAATCTCTAAATCCCCTCATCTTCTTGCAGATCACTTATTTTTTTTTAAAGATTTTATTTATTTATTTATTGACAGACACACCGAGAGAGAGAGAGAGAGAGAGAGAGAGAGAGAGAGAGAGAGAGAGAGAGGCAGAGACACAGGCAAAGGAAGAAGCAGGCTCCATGCAGGGAGCCTAACTTGGGACTCGATCCTGGGTCTCCAGGATCATACCCCGGGCTGAAGGCGGCGCCAAACTGCTGGGCCACCCGGGCTGCCTTTGCAGATCACTTCTACTGGAACAAAGGATCCAGGAGAAAAATAGAAGTCCTAGAGAAAATTTACTGCCTTTCCTAAAAAATACAAATTCAAGTTTAAGCTCAGAGGCAAGGAGAAAGGAAGTCTCCAGAGGACCAACATTGAGGAGTGGCAGGAACATCAGCCTAACATCTGCTACTGCAGAGCTAGATTTAGGTTTCAGTTCTGTTACAAACCACCTCTCTAAGTGGTGGCAAAACCTTGGAACAAGATTTATAAAGGCACTTTGAGGTCCTATGTGCCTTCTGTAGTCTTACCAAGGGCCAGCCCTATACAAAGGCCTCACATCTGTCTTTTCCGCAGACTGTGAACTCCACCGGGGCTGGGCTGGGACTGTGTTTGACTCCCAGCTCTTGGCACCATCCCTGGCACATGTGGTGCTCTACAAATGCTTGCTAGATGAAGAAACCAAGAGGTATCTCCCAAATGTCAGACCTTACACCAAGAGACCTCCTCTCCTTTTCCCAGTCTGGAGGTCTGATACCTCTCTGTCCTGGGTTGCCAGAGGAACATTTTTGCCAAGGTCCAGGAGAAGCACCTACCTAAGGTACTCTGGCTTCCAACTAGCACTCTCACTCCTGAGTATCCCAGCCCTCAGGAGGCCTAGCAATGCCCAGAGCATGCTGGACCCAGACTGACCCCCACAGACCCCAAGGCACAGACAGATGGTCTGAAAGGGACGAGGTAATTTCAGTTCCACACAAGGAAACTGGCAAACTTTTTCTATTAATACACTGGCCTCCTCCCCACAGCCTCCAAGGGACCCATCCAGGAGAGCAGGAGTGAGTGATCGAGCCCTCGATCAGAATTTTATTTTGTAAATTGTAGCCTATATTCTAAGCCATTAAGTCACTGGCTATTTAAAGAGATCTGTGGTGAATCCTTTTAAATTAGAGGGAGAATTCCCTGAGGGAACCTCTGTGCCAATCTAGGTTTGCTCAAACGGAAGCAAAAACTCACCCTGGGCTCCCTGTTTTCCAGAAGGGGAAACAAATGTCTTGACGGCCCAAGCACCTTGCTGGTTGGGGAAGAATCTTAGTAGAGAGTAGACCTGGCCCCCTGGGAGGAGCTGGGGAGGAGGGGGACTCTATGCCATGACCGGCAGGAGCAGGAGTTGGAAAGAGGGACTTGCGCTGCCCCACGGCAGTGAACAAGGACCGCTTGCCCCTGCTGAGGTTGACCAGAAGTCTGGCTATCTGACAGCCCATTTTGGGTCTGTGGACTTTCATCCACATGGCTAAGGCATCCGCCTTTGTTGAGCAGCATCGAGTGCTGGGGTCTGACCCAGCGCCCCCAACAGTGCCGGTCATCGCTGGAAAATCACCCAGAATGTCTACAATGGATTCCTCTGCTTTGCTGATGGTTATTAAGGGTATTATTAAGGTTATTAAGGGTAAGTTGGGTATGCCAAGCCCTACAGTTCCATGGGCTTTTCTTGATCACCCTCTATAGGCTTAGGGCAATACTTGGTGCCGCTAGTGGAGGGGCGCTGTGTGTGGATGGGGGAAGGTAGTGGAATCATCAGGAAGTACAGTCAGTCCTCAGCTTGAGGGGCCCCTAATCTGCAAGAGGGCGCTAATATAACCTGCACCATAGAAGAATTTGAGGTTAGAGAACCCGGCAGGTAGGAACAGCAGAGTACACCAGACCTCAAGCTCTAGAATTGCTCGTTTGTTCTTTGATTCATTTGTTCAACAACTATTTATTATACACCTACTATATGCCAGGTACCAGTAGAGGCTTTGGGGATGTAACAATGAAGGAAACGGATTAAAACCCCTTCCTTCATAGAGCTCACATTCTGGTGGATAGAGACAGTAAAAACAAAACAAAACAAAAACAACCCCCCCCCCAAACCAGATAACACTTGCATACACATGTCAGTGGCCAGAATTGCTCTGAAGAAACATAAAGCAGGGCAAGGGGGGTGGGGACTAGAGAAGAGGTGGTAGGAAAGGCAGATAATGCTTCTCTGAAAAAGTGGCATTTGAGCAGAAACCTGTTGGAATGAGTCCTATGGGAAGAGCATTTTAGGCAGCAGGAGAAATGGTGTATGTTTGTTATGTTGAAGAAACCAGGCTGAGGCCAGTGAGCCTAGAGTGGGATGAGGGAGTGAGGGGAAGGTCTAAGTTTAGGGAAGTAGCAGGGGAGCTAGACTTACGCACCCCCCGCCCACCATCAGTCATAGTACAGCCATGATGGAGGTAGGCAGAGGAGGGATATGATCTGACTTAAACTTTAACAGGCCCACTGTGGGGCACCTAGGTGGCTCCGCTGTTGAGCGTCTGCCTTTGGCTCAGGTCATGATCCCAGGATCCTGGGATGGAGTCATACATAAGGCTCCCCATAGGGAGCCTCCTTGTCCCTCTGCCTGCATCTCTGTCTCTCTCTCTCTCTGTGTCTCTAATGAATAAATAAATAAAATCTTAGAAAAAAAAAAACAGGCCCACTGTAGCCTATGTGTGGAAAATCCACTACAAAAGACAAGGCGTGGGTGGAAGCAGACTACTGAGAGGGTTCTGCAGCAGTCTGGGCAAGAGGTGGTGGTGGCTGGGATACCTATAGCAGTGGCCGTGTAAGGAGTGGACAGAAAGCAGCTGGATTCCAGCTCTGCAACTTTTTAGCTGTGTGTCCCTGGGCAGATTACTTAACCTCTTTGAGCCTCTCTTTTCTCATCTAGAAGACAAGGTTGATAAAGATATTCACCTACTTATCTGGTGGGATTTTTGTGATGCTTGCCTGAGACCTAAGCACAGGGCCTGGCTCACATTTGGGGTTCATTCAGGGACCACTTAGTCACTATTAACCCCCAGGACCCCATTCCCTGGGAACCACATATTCATGGTGGAATTAACGGGAGCCCCCAAACCCCCACCCCAGAATATGTGAGGGGTGAGTTGGCTCAGCGGGGAGAGAGCTTTAAACAGATTTAAATCCCCAGGTCTTAAGGCTCAGCTGGCTACTGTCCTCTCCCTGCCAGTCTCAGGCTCCCATGCCCCCAGGCAGAGGTGCCCTTGGCCTCTTATTTATTTGTTTGCCTTTTACCTGCGTGGAAGTTTCAGCTGAGAAACCGGCCCCACCAGTTACTGGGTCCAGCACCCTCCCTCCCCCCAATGGGCTTCCAGCTGTGCCTGCAAAGTCAACAGTGCCCAGGAACAATTGAAGGGGGAGGGGACAGCTGGAAGTCTGACAGCTCTCTGTGCTCCCTGGCAAGCATGTGACCCTGGGGGAATGACTGTTGGAAGTAATGATGGGGAACCAGCCCAGAGAAGGAGGAGAGCTAAGGAGGAAACTCAGGTCTCTGCACAGGTGCTGGGGGCTGTGGTGCCCATGGGACTGGTTCTCCCAGCGGTAGACAAGCCACGGCTGTGCTGGACAAGGGACAGCTGAGGACCTTAGCCTTCCCTGGAGGACATCAGCCTAGAAGCCTGAAGGGTGGGGCCCAGAAGGTGTCGGTCTAGCCCTGCTTCACCCCTGCATTGATTCCCTCTTTCATCTGTCTATTCAAAATAATGAAGCCAATTGTGTGCCTCGGCCTGGGCTTAAAAATGTTCCTCCCACAGGGAATGTTCCTTAGAGAAAGTGACAGGAGAGAGAGGAAGTGACTTTAACAAGGTCACATGGCAATTTCCTGCAAAGCCCTTCCAGGACTCCTGACTCCCCGCACAGTGCTCTGACCAGTAAGTGTTCCGACTGCTGTGGCTGCCCCTTGGGTGGCAGAGGCTAGCCTGTGCCTGTCCCTGGGAGCTCCATCCTTAGCGCATTACCTGGAAGTGGGCAGGTGGTTGTGTTCAGCTCAGGGCTGCAGAAGCTAGAGGGTGTGTCTCCAGCCTGGCTGGGTTGGTGGGGGTTAGGGATGGGGTGTCCTGGGCCAGCCAGAGAGGGGTGATGCCTCTCAGCCATGTGACTTCAGCCCACTCAGGGTCATCTCCCTGGGTCAGTTGTTGTTGTTTAAGATTTTATTTATTTATTTGACAGAGCAATTAGGAGAACCTGGGGGTGGGGGGGAGAGGAAGAAGCAGACTCCCCACTGAGCAGGGTGCCCGCTGTGGGGCTCCATCCCAGGACCCTGGGATCATGACCTGAGCCGAAGGCAGATGTTTAATCCACTGAACCACCCAGGTGCCGCTTCCGGATCAATTTTTAAGTGGGAATGGGCTTCTCTGCCAACTTGTCAAGGTCACTGTGAGGAACACGATTTTCTAAAGCACTCCCTGCCCCTCCCCAGCCCGCCCAGACAAGAGCAGTGTGGGTCAAAGTAGGGATGGGGGCAAGAAGGTGAGTTCCTGGTTCCTGTGCTATGCTAGGCTTTTCAACTAGTAAGTCTGCACTTCTGGGAAGTCTGTGGTTGTGGGTACTGGGGGCTGTGGTGAGACGCCCCCTGCCCTTGGGGAGACAGAAATCCTGCCTATGAGGAGTCCCCAGGCTCATAAATCCAAGGGCTTAAATTATGAAGAGTTTACCCAGTGGTTCTATAGGCCCCACCGGCCCCATGGCACCCCTGGAAGGAAGAAGGAAGTCTGTGTGTGTGAGCTAGGTGCCTGCCCTAATCTCCAGCTCACTGGGATAGGAGGCTGACCCACATGGGGTCTCCCAGCCCCTCTCCGCCAGATGGCCAGGCCCATTCAGTCCTGGAGCCTCCCACAGTGTGACCCATCCCTGCTAAGTCCTAGCACGTCTGGTCCCCATGCAGCTATGCACTCAGGTCTATCTAGCCTCACTCCTTCAGCACCGATCCTGCCATCAGGGTAGGGGATGTGGGGGTACCCAGCAGTGACTTGCATGAGACTATCACCCCAGGGGAGTGCCCCATAGACACCTGAGTGCCTGGCCACTGCTCACACACGCACCGGCCCCTTGCAAGTCCTCGTGTTGCTGTATGCTCAGAATTATGGATCCAGCACCCCGAGACCGTGTGCTGACCGACACCACCTGAACGGGCCAGTTGTCCAGCCTGGGCAGCCCGTTCCTTCCTCATCTGCCTCCAGGTGGCTTCGGGCCTCATGTAGCACCCCGGGAGGCTCTTCTCCCTGCCGTAGGCTCTGGCACTGCCAAGCTAGCCCAGAGATAGGCCCCGTGCCTGCTTCATACCCAGCCCAGCCTCCCGGTGCTGGGGAGGGCAGTAGGAATAGCACAGAAGGTCAGGGCTGGGGCCAGAGGGCCTGGGAAACTGCAAAGTCCATGGTGGGTCAGGAGGGCCCAGCCCGTGTTTGCTGACCCTGAGCTGTGGACACAGGAGAGAGCACCACATCCCTTCCTGCATCCCCTCCCTGGGCTGCATTCGGCCCTCCTCCCGTCCCTGGTCCTCTGTGGTCACAGGCCCTGCCCCCAGCCAGCTACCCAGGCCTCTCCCCTTCTTGTCCATTTCCCTGCTCGCCAGCTACCCCACTCCAGGGCCACTCCGAGTGGGGCTTACATGTAAAAATATCCCAGCTTTTTTTAAGCTTGTTATCTACTATTTTTATCAGATGGTCCAAGCAAAGCATGGCCGAAAAAAGGGAAAATCATACAGCTCTGTATGCCAAGCTCAATAGAAATAGCAACGGGTGGGCTATTTTTAACAAGATGAATACCCCTGTCCTCTGAGGTCTCCCCTGGCCCCACACCAGCGTCCTTTGTCTCTCTGCCTGGACAGCAGATTTTAAAATACGCCCATAGTCGCCAAACCACTAAATGCACCCAAGACAGTGACTGAGGTAGTTGGAGCCAAGGAAGACCGTGGGGGGTATTTTTTCCCTTCTCCTCGCCTCCCCTGAAGGAAATCACACTCTTTTGTTTGAAAAACCTTCCAGGTTGGTTTTCGAGGCCTTTTCCTAGTTGTCCCACTCCCACGGGAACAGCAGAGGTTACTCTGAAACATGCAGTGGTTTGGGCAGAGTGATCCCAGAGGCCTGGCATGGCCTGTGGCTGCTCCTGTGCCAGGCTGTGGCAGAGTGCTGACACAGAACAAGCCCACAGAGGCCAGGCTCTGTGGGGCAGGGTGGGAGGAGGCACG
Source organism: Canis lupus baileyi (assembly GCF_048164855.1). Classification (NCBI taxonomy): domain Eukaryota; kingdom Metazoa; phylum Chordata; class Mammalia; order Carnivora; family Canidae; genus Canis; species Canis lupus. The sequence goes on along the minus strand of NC_132844.1, from coordinate 60,258,241 downwards.
GTGGGGAGGAGTGTGCCAGGTGGGAGGCACCCCAGGGGGTCTTCACTCGGCCTCTCTGCTCAGGCTTGGCAAAGCTGACGGCACGTGGGTCCTCTGAGCCTAGCTGCCGTTTGCACAGAAGAGTCTCACACCTGTCACCATGGGGAAGCCACCTCTCAGTGTGGGAGCAGCACTCGAGAGCAAGTCACAGCCTCTCTCCAGGCCTCAATGTCCCCCTGTGTAACAGGAGGGTCTTGGACTCACCTGGGCTCTTGGGGATGTGTGTTTGGGAAGGGAACAGAAAATAGAAACAGGGGCGCCTGGGTGGCTCAGCGGTTGAGCATCTGACTTCTGCTCAGGTCATGATCCCGGGGTCCTGGGATCAAGTCCTGCATCGGGCTCCCCACAGGGAGCCTGCTTCTCCCTCTGCCTATGTCTCTGCCTTTCTGTCTCTCAAGAATAAATAAATAAAATCTTTAAAAAAACAAACAAACAAACAAACAGAAATAGAAACAAAAGATGAATTGAGCTCTTCAGGAGGCATTGAATGAAACACTTTCACTCTATGTATTATGACCCTACTTAATCTTCAAACCCCAGCTCCGATACTGCTCTTTGCTGGGCATCCCCGTTCCCTGGTGGCTGGAGGCAAAATCCAGGCAAGGCCTCGAATCACGTGCCCATCCTGGGGCCAATCATTCAGGCCAAGGGGATAGGATCCTGTGATTGGCCGTCTCTGATCCCAGGCCTTCCCTATTCCACAGGAGTTGGTTGTCCTGCCAGAACTGCAAGTAGTGAGGGACTGATGCTGGGGAAAGGTGGAGGGGCTGGGCAGAGAGGCCGGTAGCAGGCCCCCTACAGGCGGCAGCGCCAGGCAATGACTCCAAACACCCCTCTCCAGTGCCCGCCTATGATTCCATGGTCGGGGTGGGGAGCTATTCTGAGACAGGTCGGGGCAAAAGGAGGGAGAAGTGGGTCCTGGGTACGAGGAGGTGACAAGGGCCCGAGGGTTTTGATGTAACTCCACTTCAGGAACTCTGGATCCCTGGGCCCCCTCCCCACCATGCCAAGCTCAGTCTGGTTTCTCCTCCTAGCAGCAATACCGCCCCCACCTCACCTTCTCCATTTCCTAACCACCCATACATTTCAAAAAAATATTTAAATTCAATTAACACATAGCGTATTATTAGTTTCAGAGGTTGAGATCAGTGATTCACCAGTCTTATATAACACCCAGTGCTCATAACATCATGTGCACTCTTAATGCCCATCACCCAGTTACCTCATCCCCCTGCCCCCCTGCCCTCCCGCAGCCCTCAGCTTAAAGACTCATCTCAACGGCCCCTCCTCAAAGAAGCCTTTTCCCTTTCCCAGGCAGGACAGGGACTCTGGAACCCCTGGCACCTAAACTGTAGCATAAGGTGACTGCTTGCCCCTTGCTTGTTTGGTAGCAGGGACCAAGGCCCATCTGATCTGTTCCCACAGGGCCCAGCACAGTGTAAAAGTGCAGAAAATGTCTGTGGAGTAGATAGAAGGGAGAAGAGACGGAGGAACACGGGCTGAGACAGAAAAATGAGAAGAGAATGGGGTGGAGTGCTGGGGGAGGGAGAGAAAGGAAGTGGAGTCATAGGCCAGGGCTCAGGGGGGCAGGTCAGAAGGGAAGGAGGGAGGGTAGCTTCTGGCTTTGGGCTGGGGCCTGAGCACAGGTGGGTTCCCTGATCCTGGAGGCTCTGGCCCAGGTCATGCCCCCAGGGGTGCGGGATAGAGTGGATAGTGGATAGAGGCCACCTGTTCATTACTCAGTAGTATCTGTCAACCAACTATTGTGTGCCTGGCCTGTGCTGGGCACAGGGCCCGTCTTCTGTGCCAGCTGCTGTAGGAGAGGGGATCAGAGTGATGCGGAGCAGGGACTTCATAATTTTCTGCAGCCCTGAGGAAATGGATCTGCCTGTTTCTGGACAGCCGGTATCTACCTCCCACCTTGCCACTTGGTGCCTGGATCGGCGCACTTCTCCGAGGACATGCCCCTAGAAGCCACGAGGGCCGCCCTGTCAGTCATGCCCTGTTTTAGTCTATTCCCCCTCCCCCACAGGAAGCCCCAGAGGGGAGCTCCTACTCAGGCTGAGCCCGTCCCCCCCACCCCCCCCCTGCCCCCTACGCCACTCCCACCAAAAGGAAGGATGGAGATGGGGAGAAAAGGGAGTCAATCTGCCAGCTGCTTCTCCGCCTGGTAATGAATCGTCCCGAAGTTTGCTGCCCCATCTGAATAGCTGTGCTTTTGAAAGAGGTTTGTGACAAAGGGTACATTGAATGTCCACCACTAGACAAGGAGGGCTGCTGCAGGCGAACACAGGGGAAGCCCCTTTGGGAGACCACGGGAGTTGGCGATAGGGATCCAGATGGGGAGCAATGTCCTCTCACTGAATCGGCCTGGCAGGCTGGGCCAGCTTTTCCTTCTCTCTGACTCTGGGAATGGAAGGGCTCTCGCCTGGGGTATATGAGGTAGCAGAGGATGTCCTTGGGGGTGTCTGTGGCTCAGTGGCCAGTAGAGCTGCAGTGGGGGCACAGGAGGGCGTGGAGCAGAGCTGCTCAGAGAGGGCATTTGGTCATTTAGTGGAGAATGTAAGATGCAACTGTCCTTTGCTGGACACTCCCTTCTCCTGGGATCCTGATGGTCAGGGTGCTCCCCGGGCCTCCTCAAGACCCCAGCCCAGGTAGACTGCATCCCTAGAAGTCAGAGTCTCCCTGTTCTGCCTGTTTGGGGCCCCCATGCCTCCTGGCAAAGCAAGGCTGAGGGTGGGGGCCCTAGTACTCACGGTTCTGGATTTGATTATGATTTTGTTTGTTCAGAAATTATTGGGAACAGTATTTTTTGTTGATTCAATTTAATGTGCATGTGTATATGCATATTTGGCTTTCTCCACCAAAAATCTGGCTTTGCAGAGCCTTGGTTCATGGCCCCACCTTTAGTCCTGAAGTAATTTGTGTATATATTCAGCAGATTTTTTTTTTTATAAACATGGGATGTGCCAAGCAAGGACTGAGCATCTGGAGACCCACGGGCTGCCCTGACATGATGCGCCACCCTGGACCCAGTCCCCTTGAATGTGAAGAAGGTATTGGACAAGAAACATCCCTGAGATTGTCCTTGATGAACCCATAAAGACAAACAAATCATGGTTGTCCCGGGTCTGTAGCCATATCTTGTCACAGGACATTCTCCAAATGCCTAGTGGGTGGCAGGCACATGTCTGCTGTGACTTGGCCCAGTAGGCCTGCATGCCACATCATCAAATGTGTCTGTGTGTGTATGAGTGTGCTCCAGCCTTCCTGGAAGGGGTATTGAGTACAAATCCTGACACTGCCACTCAACCTGTATGAGGATAACAGTAGGATCTCTGTGGCAACTGACTTAGGCTCCCCGTACCTTGGTTTCCTCATCTGTGAAATGAGGATGATGGGAGAGACTGCTTCACTGGGTTGTTCTCAGCTTAATACTGTAGAACACTTAAGACAATATTTTGCACAGAGTAGGCACTCAAAAGACATTAACTATTGGGACGCCTGGGTGGCTCAATGGTTGAGCATCTGCCTTTGGCTCAGGGTGTGATCCTGGAGTCCTGGGATCGAGTCCCACATCAGGTTCCCTGCAGGGAGCCTGCTTCTCCCTCTGCCTGTGTCTCTGCCTCTCTCTCTCTCTCTGTGTGTGTCTCTCATGAATAAATAAATAAAATATTTTAAAACAAATAGATATTAGCTATTACTATTGCTCCTCCTCCTACCACCTTAGAAGGTGTCTTAGGGCAGTTTTCCCAGAAGCAGATCCTGAGAGGGGGATTCGTGGCTCAGTGATTTACTAAGGTCCCTGGAGACAGGGAGACAGGAGACTGGAGAGGGACTGGGGGAAACAAGATGGGAGAGGAAGAGGTCAGTAAGGGTGCAGAGGGTGGCTTCAGCCAATGTCCTCCCCGTGAGAGATAAGGGTGCTCTCCTGCATCCCTAGTCATTGGCTAAGGGCCACTTTGAGGGGTGCAAACTTCCAGGTACTTTGGGTTCTGCAGACAAAGCAGCTCCTATAGCCTGGGGCAGTCACTCAAGGAAGAGTGAACAGAAGGGAAAGCTACAGAAGGTGGGGAGGTGCCCAGGCCCGATACAGAGATCTGGGGGAGCCTGGAGGATCTGAGAGTAGCACCAACATTGTCTTTCACCGAGAAATACTATGAGGAACAAGTAAGTGGGGCCTGTACATGGCCGCACGTGGTCCATGGTAGCTCCAGTCCTTCTGCCTCATCAGCCACAGGTTGCAGGGTCCAAGGCCAGGGATACCCTAGGGCCTGAGAGGGCCCAGCTAGGCAGGCACAGAGCCTCATCTATTCGTGTAGCATGGTGACCCCCGCTCTGATCAAGGAACCAGTGAGAAGAGCCTGTCTACTCAGGCTACTTGAGCGAGGTGGTAGATGGTCAGCACTGCCAGCCAACAAAGGCTTCCCTGCATCTGCCCCAGGATGCTGGGAAGTGAGGAGAAGCTGTGACAACATGACAGCCACATTCACCCTCCTGGACACTCTGCACCTGCTGCCTCTTCCTCACCCTCTGCCTGATTTCCACCATTCATCTCACTCATGGGGGCAGTTCTGCCCTCAGTGTCCCTGGGCCCCACAGCACCAGTCTGACCAGGGCCTGCTGCCTATGTCCTGGCCCTGCTGTGTTCCTCCTGGAGATGCCTGCCTGGGAACCAGAGGGAATCCCGGAGAACATTGCAGGTCCAGCAAAACTGGCCTTGTGAAAAGCCCAGACCCTCCTGGAAAGCTCCTGTGGCCAGAGAGGCAGGGGCAGGAAGGCTGCCTGCTGGGAGCCGACTCTAGAGGGAACTCCACGCTTGGGATCACCAGAATACTGGTATCACCTACCATGTGTGGTATCATCACTATGTTTCAAACGGATCCCTTTGTAGGTACCATTTTATTTAAAACCTGCCACAGCTCTAGGAGGTCACTGCTCCCAGGTCTCCTTGTATAGGAAAGTTCAGAGGCAAAATTTCAGACTGGCAGACACGGTCAGCCCAAGGCCACCCTCTCTCTGCAGAGCTTCTGCTCACTCAGGGTAAAAGCCCATAACCTCACGTGGGCCTTCACGCCATTGCCCAACCTGGTTTCCCAGGGCTTCCCTCCTATAATCCTCCCTTCATTGTCCCCACTCCAGGGCACCAGCTGCCACTTGCTGTTCTTCAGTGTGTACCACACTAGCTCCTGCCTCGGGGCCCTCGCACTGGCTGCCCCCTTTGTGTGGCAGGCTCTACCCCCCAGCTGTGGTGACTCCCTGTCATTTGCTTCAGGTCTCTGCTCCAGTGTCACCTCCTGACCCCCTACCTGCATTCTCTATTTCCTTTACTCTGCTTTATTATTATTATTATTATTATTATTATTATTATTATTATTACTTAGCAGCTCTTAAATATTGATTTGTGTATTGCCTGACACCCTTCACTAAAATGCAAGCTCCATAATGGCCGTGATTTGCCTTCTGTTCCCTGCCAGATCAGGTCCTCTATCATGTGACATGCAGATAGTGCGCGATACACGTGTGTAGAATGATCAAAGGGTGCCAAGACTGGGACCCAAAAGCTCTGACCACCAGGCATCTCATGTGGGCAGAGGGTGGCGGACAAGGCCCCGCTGAGCCATGGGGTCTGTGGTTCCGTGCAGAGTTTCTTTTTCTCGCAGCCAGAGGGAACAGAGGACAGTGATCTTCAGCAGAGTCTGGCCCCAGGCACCTTTCCTCCTGTGCCCAGTTCTGTTTAGCGCGGCCACGAGTAGCCCACCTCGGGCTCTGGGCAGCCTCCTTCTCTGGGAGGCTCCGTCCTTGGCCGGCTCTGGCTCCCGATCACTTCCTTCCTCTTGACTCTGAGGCCTGGGGGGAACGCTGCCCTTTCTCTCTCAGCTTTGGATCCCTCCCGAGTTTTCAAGTCCGGAGGAACTCAGCTGCCTTGAAACCCTACATCTAGAATTTCCTCCAAAAGACCTCCTGGATCATCTGAATACTTGTTCACACAAAATAATACCCACCAATGCCAGGCACATGGACAACGAGGGGAAGGACCCAATTTCCAGCTCTCCGTGCCACTGCCAGCCCAAGCTGGCCCAGGAGGCCTTAGAACGGGCAGCTGAAGCAGAAGGGTCTTGGGATGCTGAGGTGGGGCCCAGAGCTGTCTCCCCTTCACCCCCTATCCTGTCAAGAATGTGGGGAACAGGAGAGGGAGCCCCAAGAGGCAGCCCCACCCTACACTACCCCCTCGGTGGAGAGAGGCAGCTTATTGGGTCAGCTGGGTAGAGAGCCAGCCTTTCCGAGGAGGGAGAGCAAGCTGTGTGTTTGGTTTGAGGGAGACCTGCCAGCCTGTGTCCTCTTCCTTGAACCCAATTCTGAGAAAGCCTTCCCTCTCCTGTCTTCCCCTGCCCTCCAGATGTCGAGCTCCTTTCCCCATTGAAATGCCCAGGACCTGCCCAGGGCACCGGCACCAGGAATGCCCAGGAGCCATGACAGGGGTCTGGTTTCCCCTCGCCTACCCATGTCACCCCAGGGGAGAGGTGGGCCACTGTACCTGTGTTGTCGGGACCCAGGCTACAAGCTGCCACCTGCTCCCGCCCCACATGTACACAGGCTTCCTCATTCCAAGAACTCATAGACAAAAGCCTGGCTTCTGCCCAGGTTTTTCTACATCTTCACTGGCTGCTGGAAACGAATCTGCCCCCACCCCCAGCCAGGTCCCTTGCTTTTCAGGCTCTGTTCCATCAGAGGATGTGTTTCTGTTCCGCGGGGAAGAGTAACCCAAGAACTTCAGAAGCCCCAACCCTGCCTTGGTAGGCCTTGAGCCATTCCTGTCTTCTCCTTGGATATTGGGACCCCCCCTTCACTGCCCCGACCAAGATGACTTCAAGGATTGGACCTAGTGTGACCGGTCTGGGCCCCCCAAGCCTAGGGACAAGAGGCACAATTCACAGCTGGTGGCCCAAGTTCACATCTTAGATCCACCACATTCTAACTGTGTGACCTGAGTCACATGCCTCCCCCTTCAATGCCTCAGTTTGCTCTTCCAAAAAATGGAGACAACAATAGGCCTGTTTCATAAGCTTGTGGTGCAGCCAACTGGGATAACCCATGTAAAGCACTTAGAACAGGCCAGGCACCAAGTAGGTGCTCAGTAAATGTCACCTGCTGCTGTTCTGTCACCTGTTGACATTCCAGCCTGAGCTGTGAAGGATTCTGGGATTGGGTCCAGGTAGGCTTTCTTCCCAAGATGACCTGATCCTTTGGGAGACTCACGAGGAGCAGGGGGCCCTCACAGCTGCCTCTAGGCCCCTGGGGGTTGTGGCTACTCTGGAAAGCCCCGACTCACCACACTGTTTGGATTGGGTTTCTATTCCCAACACCGGTGAGAGGCTTGCTATTTATGGGCCCCCCCATCCCACCCCCCGGTCTGCCAGACAGTGCGTGGGCTGGGGACCACATGGCTGGCAGCCCGCTACCCCCACCCCACCCAGGCGCTCTGACCGGGGCACGTTTCACATGCCGGTCAGCCTGCTGGCTCGGCAGTGGCTTTCCCATCTCTGGCTGGCCCCCCAGGGGGAGAAACAAAGAGGAAGGGGACGTGAAGGGTCATCCACCCCTCCATCCTGGCTTCTGGCTTCTAGGTCTCTGAGGAGAAGTGGGTTCTTGGGGCACTGGGAATAATACACATGTGCCTCTTTCCATTTTCACCCTAAGAATGACACAGGCTTCTCGTACTGTCTCAGTGCTTCACACAGGGGCTCTGAAGCCAGACTGCCTGGGTTCAAGTCTTCCTTTAAGCCCTCATTAGCCACCCTGCGCTAGCGCTTGAACCCCTTTGTGCCTCAATTTCCTCAGTTGTAGAATGGAGCCAGGGCTCATACCTTCTTCGTAGGACATCATGAGGGCTAGAGGGATTGGGACAGGTAAAGTGTTTAGCACTGGATCAAGGCACAGTCTGGTGCAGGATGACCACCCTGGCCTTCTTCACATGGCTCTGATTCTCTGACTAGGCAGGATTGCTGTCCCCTCTGTGCAGATGGAGAAACTGAGTCCTGAATAGGGAAAGTGACCTTGCCCAGGCCACATAACTGGGGATGGCAAAACCCCTACCAGCTGCCTCTTGATCTTTAATCCCTAGAGTCCTATCCTTGCCCCTCACCAAATACATAAGGAGCCCTGCTGGCCAATGCCAGTGAGAAAAGGTGGGGACCCTGACAGGTGTGTGTCCAGCGGGAACCAGGTTGAGCTCATCCCCTGGGCCTTGCCTGCCCCTTGGCTGGTGCCTCCAACCCGCCTAACTCAGGACAGGGACTATTTTTAGCATGTGGTGTTTGTTGGGCAGTGGGGGATATTTGCAAAGGGGCAGTCTGCTGGTGTCCTTTGGCTTTCAACTGGAAACAGCTCTCGGATGTGCAGCTGATTGGCTGAGAGCATGAGGCTTTGGCGAGCTTTGTCCCTTCTTTACAAAATGTGGCCATTTCTCCTTCCCGTCCACCCTCTTGCCAAGACCACAGCTTCTGTTCCTGGCTCCCTGCCGCCAAGATGGTGACAGCTTTCCCAGGTCTGGTGGGATGAGCAAATTGGGCAAAGTGTGGTTTCTTGGCCCTGGCCCGGCATCTTCCCTCCACTAATAAACCTGTGGCTAACCATCCATGGCCTCGTGTTCCATGGGTTAGAGTACCACGCCAACAAGGCCAAGGTCAGGCTTTACCCTAACTGGGCCGGTATGGTGGGGAGGTGCACTCTGTCCCATGGCATCAGCCTGCCACCCTTGCCAATGCAGCGGGGACTGAGGTCAGGCCTGAGGAGGGCTATGGGTGCGTGAGAGTGTGTGTGGGTGTCTCTGTGCCCCCAGCCCTGGTCCAACTGTCCTCCCCTAGGCAAGGCATGGAGCCAGGCACTTTCCTACGTGAAGGTTGGCACGTATATTGGTGGGAAAACATTGGAGACCAAGTAAGTGTCAGGCTGGCAGGCATAAGGCTACTTCTGAATTGGCTGGGGAGGATTCTGGAGAGGAGGCAAAGTGGCAGAGTATGATGGTTAAGTGAACAAACTGTGAGGTTCATTCAAACCACTGACAGGACACTTAGTAGCAGTGGAGTTATGTAAGGACCCCATGCCTCAGTGTCCCCATCTGTGCAATGGAGAGAGTCACAGACCTCTCACGAGGGCGAAGTAAGCTAAGGCTTGGAAGCACTTGGCACAGTAACTACTATTAAGTGTTAGCCCCTGTCACCATTGTAGTATCTCAACCCCCGATACCCGTTCATGGCTGCTCTACCCCTCAGCTCTGGCCCTAAAACCCCCCAGCCCCACTGTCTCTCTCATAGCAAGCCGAACCGGTCACTCTCCCCAAGGCCCTCGTGCTGTTGAAGCCTGGGTCACATAGCTGGCCCCCACCTCACCCCCTAGGAGGCCAGGTGTAGGGGGTAGCCAGACCTCAGAGAGGTCTCACCCCCACCCCTGCCAGAAAGAAGCCAAATGTCCTGGGAATAAGCTGGCACGGGGCAGGTGCCCTGCTCTGCTCCTGTGGCTCCTGCCCAGGAGGGCGCGGCCACTGAGCTCAGGTCTATAAATAAGGTATCTGGGAGGAACGGCTTTAATTTGCACTTTACCTATTGGTGTTTACTTTGCTATTTCCAATATGGTAATTTAATTCTGCAGGGCGCCTGGCTGGGGGGGCACCTAGGGCATGCGGTTACCTGACCGCACCAGGAGTGACTCCTGTGTCGCTGTGCCGTTCTGGACACAGACGCCCCAGGGATAGCCATGGGCTGTGGAGGCCCCAGGTGTGGGTACAGCGTGGAGTGGCTTGGCTGGACATTGTGACCCCTCTGTACCAGACCCACATCTCCATTTGGCTCGTTCCTTGACGACGGTGCCAGCATCTCCCTTCCCTACCGTCTCTGCGTCTCTCCTTGTCTCGGGTCAGGGCCTCTATCTCTGCCGAGATGACTGGCCTCCTCCAGCCATCTGGGAACTCTCTCCAGGCTTCTCTGATGGCCATACGGCTAATTATGATACAGCCTTTGAGGGCTTTTCCGCTTAGTTGCTTGTTGTGTTTTAATTTTTTATATTTTGCCTTTTCTGTAAGATTGTGGGCTTCCCGAGGGCAGGGCTGGGTCTCCCCTCAGACTGGGGCTCCCCTGGGACTGGGTAAGGTCAAAGAATCATCTTTTCCTTCAGATTAGGGCTCTTCTAAGGTATAGGGCTATTTCTGTCCCTTGATCTGGTCTCCCCAAGGACAGAGGGTGAAGGACTCCTATTTCATGTCTCCGTTCCCTTTACTCTCTTCCTTTCCCACAATTCCCAGAGTGTATGACCCCAGGAAGGCTTTGGTCTAAATGCTCTACCTCAGGGCCATCCATTAGGGCCACCGAGAGTGCCTTTGCCCTGCCCCCACCGAGAGGCAACACTGGCCAGTGGGACTGCATCATGACTTTTCTGGAACATAGGCACTTTTGCTTTGTGAGCCCCTTCCTCCACAAATGCCAAAAATTATGTTTTGTAACTGTGTTGGAATAAAGGCAAACATGTTCATATTAGATATGAAAACATTTTCTTTTACTTAAAAAATCATTTTTTCCTTTCCATTTTAAAATAAATTAAAACACTGGGGCGCCGGGGTGGCTCAGTCAGTTAAGCGTCGACTGTTGGTTTTGGCTCAGGTCCTGAGCTCAGGGTGATAAGATCGAGCCCTGTGTTGGGCTCTGTGTTCAGTGCGGAGCCTGCTTGAGATTCTCTCTCCCTCTGCTCCTCCCCCGCTCCTGTTCACATGCGCGCTCTCTTTAAAAATAAATAAACAAAATCTTTTAGAAATGATAAATTAAAACATTTTCATTAGCCCCTCAGTGTCTTATGCTATCTTCTGGGCAGAGGAGCCTGCATGGGCCAGGAGTTGAGCCATCTCTGGCTGGGCCACCTTTCCCATCTCTTAGCTCTCACAAGCCTCACAACGTCTCCGTGAGCCAGGCAGGCCAGAATTCCTACCCCACACCGACGGCAGGGCCACGGCAGGGACCCCAGCAGTGGTGTGCTGCTCCGTGCCAGGTGCTGCTCTGGGCACGTGGTCACCTTAATCTTATCTAATCCTCACAGCCATCTTGTGAGGCAGGCACTGTGATTTTTTTCCCATTTCACAGATAAGGAAAATGAGGCTCAGGGGAAAAGTGACAAGTTCAAGGTCACCTAGCCAGTCAGTGACAGTCAGCCAGAGGTCCTGGCTTTGGAAAGTCTAGGTTCTTTCACTGCACAGAAGGTGAAGGGTATGGCAAGGTGTAGGGGTCAGCCGGGGTCAGAGATTGGTTCTGATGTCTGCAGGTGGGTCAAAAGGAAGGTGGCAAATACCTGCCCTGGGATTACCTACCTGCTCTCCTGCCCCATCTCCTCTCTGGCTGCCAGCCTTGGGGGGCTTTTTCGCTGGGAATTGTAGACTTGATTCCATGGTGGGGAAGGGGTACAGGGATTCCTGATGAGGTGCCCCCCACCCATCCTCCTGGAGGTGTGCTAGCTTTCAGGCTCTCTCCCCTCCCCATTAAGCAACTTCATTCCATAAGCTCCCTGGGAACCTCACCTAGACTGGGAGCCACGTGGGTCTAGACGGTATGTGCTAACCTCATGTGCAGTGTGTGGATGAGCTCAGTGTGGGGGTCGGGGCTGACAGACCCCTGGTCAGTGAGGGCATGGGGGTGCTCAGGGTCCTGCTGTAGCCTCTGCCCCAAGGCCTCCCACCTGGGATGCCCTCCCTTGCCTTGCTGGCTCATTTCCACAGCCCTGGAGCTGGCTACCTCTTTTCTCCTCTTTGCTCTTTCTTCTTCATTTTTAGTCTGGCTTTTTAAAAAGTCTCTCTCCCTCTCCCTCTCTCTCTCTCTCTCTCTCTCTCTCTGCCTGTCAATCTCTCCTTCACATGCTTGTCTTCAACCTGTTCCTCTCTCCCTGTCCCTTTCAACCCCTGCCATCTCTACATTTTCTCACATTTTCTCGCATTCTCCTCTGCCCATCTGGTAGGCTTCTGCTGTCTCTCTCCTCTCTGGATCTCTGTCTCTGAGAGCTTCTCCTCCTGCACTGGCTGTCTCTCCATCATGTCATTCCATTTCTCCCTCTCCCAAATGATGGTGCCTGGCTCGGTGGGGACAACACGTTCCACAGTCTCATTGCCCAGCAGAGGTGATGGGACCATGCACGGAGGGGGCCCCCAGGCCCTGCTGTGCGCGTGATGGAGGAAGGGGAGGACTAGGAGCCAGTGGGGTGTGGGCATCCACCACCACCCTCTGGGAAGGGCTCAGCTCCGGAGCCCTGGAAAGGAAGCGGGAAAGGCCGTTTGTGCAGACTGGCTCCACTTGGCTTTTAAGCAGCGCGTCTTTCTTCCAAAGCCAACCCTTTGATCCCTAGAGACATAAAAGGAGCCATCTGCATTTGTGTGGCACACAGGTAGCAAAGTGGGGGAGGGCAGGGAGAGAAAGGGGGAGGGAGGGCAGGAGACATCTGGAGAATGCTCAGAGGGCTGCACTAGGCCTCTTGAGCCCCCATTTGAGACCCACCTCTGTGCCTTCTCAGCTGGGGGACCTCTCTGTCAATGGCCGTATATAATAACTAACTAAACGGGCAGTTTTCAAGATCAAATCAGATGATGTGTTGTAACAAAAAAACCCTGTAAAGTGACTTTGAGGGATTTGGTGGGGCCAAGAGCAGAGCCATGCCCTCTCTAAGTGACTGCCAGGGCTTCCTTTTAAAGCATTCATGTCCTCAAGGTGAATCTCCTCCTCCAGGAGGCTCCAGGGTTTCTCAGTCACTGAAGCTCTCCAGTGCCCAGGTACCTTGGTCACCCTCCACCAAGAATGGATGATGGTTGTTTCCATCTCCCTAACACACCAGAGGGTGGCAAAGGGCAGGGCCACAACTTCACTCTCCCTTATGGCTTCAGGGCCTGACCCAAATAGGATGCACGGAATGTTCTTGGTCATAAAAATGCTCTTCTGGGGACACCTGGGTGGCTCAGTGCATTGGGCATCTGCCTTCGGCTCAGGTCATGATCCCACAGACGGACAGTGGGGAGCCTGCTTCTCCCTCTCCCTCTACTGTTCCCCTTGCTTATGCTCTCTGGCTCTCTCTCTGTCAAACAAATAAATAAAATATTTTAAAAAAAGAAAGAAAAAGAATGCTCTTCTGTGGTCATGAGGAGCCTCTGATTTCCAAAGCACTTTGGCAGACTATAGCACTTGATCCTTGACCAGCTCAGGGAGGACGGCAAGGCATGGATTGGTATCCCTATTTTAAAGTCAAAGAAACAGGTTCAAAGAGGTCAAGTAATTTGCAGATCAGTTAGCAGGTGGGATTAGTAAGATGCCTGGAGCCTGCCTGCAATTCACATTTTACTGATAGGGAAACTGAGTCAGAGAACAGTGGAAAAACTTAATAGAAGTAGAGTCTGGATGAAAACCTAAGCTTGCTTCCAGGCTCTTTCTTCAGAACCATAATGTCTGGACCACCCTCCTGATTCCATGTGGCAGAAACTTATGGGGGGGACACCAGGCTTTCAGAGAAGGTTCAGGAGCCTCAGGGCTATACCAGAAGGTCCTGCCAAGTGACTCACTGGGTTACAGTTCAATGCTATGGGGATCCCAGATGTACCCTCGTGAGGATAAACCACTGGTCCTATTCATGGGTGACATGAGGCTGAGAAATGGGCTGGATGAGTACCCTCCTATCCTTTTTTCCTCCTCCCCTGCACGCCAGGCTGAGTGCAAACCTCTGCCTTTGGCTGCCAGGAGGGGAGAGCAGTAGGAGACAAGGACAGAGGGCTGGTCCTGTGGGAGTCTTCCACAGGCCACCCCAGCCCAAACCTCATCTCCCCTTCAGACAACGAAGAGCATCTCACATGTGGTCTGAGTACTCACCGCTGTGTGCAGACCTCTCTCTAGCCATCGTGGCTCTCAGGACCTCCAAATTCTGACTCAGAATCCTCCAGCGTCCTTGATCTGAGGCTTCTCCCTCCCTCGGCCCCAAGACTTCAGGATTAGCGCCCCTGCCTAGGTTCTATGTTTTGTCTACCAAATATGCTGCTTTATTATGTCCTGATCCATTTCCCCATGTTATTAATGAAGGATGCCTATTCGTGAAATAACCAGAGTTTCCAGTGTTGCTGTACTGATAAAGTGTCGGCTAAGGGCAGAAATTTGACATTTGAGTTAGTGGCTGCAACTGCGCAAGGCAACTGGTAGGATTTCCAGGTCAATTTTTGCAACACGGGAAAGAGCTCAGGGGTGATCCTTACTGTCTGTCATCGACTCCTGAGGGCTTAGGCCCCCATGCTGGGGACACTTAGAGCAGACACTCACCCACGTGTGCATGCACACATGCACACACACACGCACACATACACTCATGTTAGCACACATGCCTCTGAAGAACCAGCAGATTGGGCCTAGGATGATGTATGACTTGTTGGCCACCCCAGTCCCTAGGCTCGCAGGCTTATCTCCTGGCTCCAGGCATTGTGATTTCTCGCTTGGGGCTGGTTCCCTTTAAGCCCTTCCCAGAGCTGTGAGCTGGGTCATGTGCAGGGACTAACCATCCAGTTGGGAAACAAGCCCTGTGGACTGGAATCCCAGGCCATGCAGTGAGGGACATGTGCTCTGGGTAGGAGGAGGCCCAGGAGAGGGGCAGAGGTGGGGGCCGCATGGAAGGCATATCATATTGCATTGTCTCTGGTGTGGTAGGTACATTCGGGTACTTTCTTGCCACGATAACTATGCTCTGCAGGAGTGGCAAGGAGTTCTAGGCTTCTAGCGGCTGACTGCCCTCAAGTCTCATGTACGCTGCCTTAAGCTACACTTGTAGGATTTGTTTTTGCAGGCAGATTTACCTCCTTGATTAGGTTTGGCTCCAACTAGTGTTAGAATTAGGATTCATTCCTTAAGAAGGTGCCCAGACAGATTGAGGGGCCTCAAATGTGTGCCTGGAGCTGAGAGAAGCTCATCTGAAAGGCAGTGACAGCCATAGGTAATCCTTGAGCTGTGCCATGCACCTGCCTAACAGAATTCACAGCCCCCAGCAGGTGCTGGGGAGATAATGCCAGCAGGTCTAGCCTCCAGTCTGGGATGGGAGATACAGCTCATTGATTCAGAAGCTAGTCTCGTCTAACTCTTTCATTTCACAGATGTAGAAACTGCAGTCTGGAGTGGAAAGTGACCTTCCCCCAATCCCACCTCTAACAGGACAGCCTGGAGTCACATCCCCTGTGGCTGCCATGTGAATCTTCTTCCCTCCTATAAATGAGAACAAGGAGGAGGGGTGGGAGCAAGAAAGGAGGGATGTGGGCGAGGATGGGACTACTTTGGCTAACCTCTTCCTGGCTTGTCCTGTAGCCTATCTGGGTCTCAATTACTTTATCCATAAAATGGAACACATGGCCTCCATGAGCTCCAAGGTTCCAAGATGTACCAGACCAGAACATTCCTCCCTGGCCGCTGAGGCCTCAAGAGATGGGATGAAGCCAGAGTGAAGCAACGGAAAGCCGTAACTCCAAGACCAGGAGGCGCCTGGTCCAGGGGAGGGGGGTGTGTAGAAAGCAGCAAAGTTAGTGCTGTGCCCTCCACCCCAGCTATTTTTACCCTAGAACACTGGACTGCAAGAGGCCTGGCTAAAAATACCAACAACCCAAGCCCGGAGCATCTTCCCCCTAGAGAGACGGCGTGGGGGCTGGCAAGGAGCAGGCTGTGGGGACTGGGAGTTCCAAGGGCATCCATCCTTCTCCTTCCCAGGGCTGGGATGCCAGGGGTGACTGGGAAGGAGACCCTTCCCTTCAGAGGGCCTTTCCTTCTAGATAGCCCAAGAATAAGCTTGTTTTTGTAATTTTCGGCAATTCTAGCCAGCCTTGTCCACACACATACTTATTTTTTTTCACAATGTAATCAGAATCTGCCACAGTTTTGTGTTCTGTTCTTTTTCACTTATTCTTCATAACCATTTTATGTCACTATGTACTCTTAATACCTGTCATTCTTAATGGCTGCATAATATTCCGTCTTGGGGACTTTCCCCTTCCCTGATCATTGGACCTTTGATGGCTTCCAGTGTTCCATTATTATAAATAAAGCTTCCTTGCACATCTTTGTGCATGTGGCTTTTTTCTCCTCATTAATTATTTCTGTAAGATAAGTGTCCAGGTCAGCGGGCAAGGCTTTTTTTGTGCTGTTTGATGTGGCTTGCCAAACTGCTTTCCAAAAGTAAACGAAGGAGGTTTAATGTAAGGATGCATCCCACACTGGGAGCCAAGTACAGTCAGGCTTCAGGGAAATTGGAACTGAGAGCCAACAGGAGCTCAAATACTGCCTCTGGCTCCTGGAGCCTGCCTGTCCCAGCTTCTCTCTCCACTTTCCCTGCTCCAGGTCTTTTTCTTTTCTCTTTTCTTCTCCATTTCTCCCCTCCCCTCCCCACCCCTCCCCTCCCTCCCCTCCTTCCCTTCCCTTCCCTTCCCTTCCCTTCCCTTCCCTTCCCTTCCCTTCCCTTCCCTTCCCTTCCCTTCCCTTCCCTTCCCCTCCCTTCCCTTCCTTCTCTGTGATCCAGCAGAGCTGTCAGCTCTGAGAACATACCACTTTGTAACTAACCACTCACATGTCCTGAGGACTTACTTTGTCGCAGGCACCATATCAATCATCAGTATTGATTATCTTTAATTTTCACAACCACCCTCAGGGGTGGGGGTAATAATAATCTCCATTTTACAGATGAAGAAACTGAGGCATGGAAAAACTGAGTAACTTGTTTAAAGATGCAGTCAGTAACTGGTGGGACCAGGTTCCACCTCACTGGCCTACTTCAATTCAAAAAGGTACTCAGGGATGTGTGGGTGGCCTAGGGGTTGAGCATCTGCCTTTGGCTGAGGTCATGATCCGGGGTCCTGGAGTCAAGTCCCACACTGGGCTCCGCACAGGGAACCTGCTTCTTCCTCTGCCTGTGTCTCTGCTTCTCTCTCTGTGTCTCCCATGAATAAATAAATAAAATCTTAAAAAAAAAAAAGTACTCACGACCACTGCACCAGTCTCCCTGGGAGCACGGGGTCCCCAAATCCACAACTACCAGCCTAGCTAGCATTTCTGTGTCTCTGAATTAGAGTTCCGAAAAGGGAGAATGTGTCTGGCTTAGCCCAGCCTATGGCTTGGAACCCTGAAGTCAGGGTCCAGTCGTCTGCAATGGAGGTAGGACCAGACAGGAGATGCTAAAGAGTAAGCTGGGCCATGGCGGCAGGTGGGTAGACAATTGTGATGTCCCAGTGCTTGACTTCGTTAAAAAAACATTTTAAAAGGAATGTAAAAAAAAAATAAAATAAAAAATAAAAATAAAAAGGAATGTAATTGGCATAAATACTATCTTGTTTGCTTTTGCTTTTCATTGGTTATTTGAAAGCCTGAACACTGTTTCCATAAGGTTCCTTTCCTCCTGCAGTGCTACCCAAACCTGCCTAAGTCAGTCATGCTTTATATATTACAGTAAGAACATCACACAGAACCACAATGTGCTCGGAGGGGTTGCAGATGGAGCGAGAATGGTTTCTCACTAAAATGACTTTTCCTTTGTCCTGAAGGCCTTGGGGGGTGGGGGGGTTTGACTGACTTCCTAATCAGCATTTCTGAGAAACAGGCTTCTCCCTCCCTACCTGTCATGTTACTAGAACTAGACAGTCTTTAACAGGGACATCTCTCACCAGGAGGGTCTCTGAATTTGCCCTCTCCTTTCTGGCACCTTCTCCTGAATGAATTAACTTCTGGATGTTCTCAGGGGCTGAAACAATTTGCTGGTCGTACTATGGGACTTGTCTTGGAGTTGCATCCACACCTGTTCTTTTTTTTTTTTTTTTTAAGATTTTATTTATTTATTCATGAGAGACACAGAGAGAGAGGCAGAGACACAGGCAGAGGGAGAAGCAGGCTCTATGCAGGGAGCCCGACATGGGACTCCATCCTGGGACTCCAAGATCACACCCTGAGCCGAAGACAGGTGCTAAACCGCTGAGCCACCCAGGCATCCCCCACATCTGTTCTTATTGGGCTTTTGCCTCATCTCGATTCTGGGCTACATGCACACTTCTGCTTCCAAGCCCTGGGGACAGAGCACCTGTGTCTGCACCACTGTACTTAGAAGATGTGCCATCGTACTGCTAAGATGCTAAGGGTCCTCTCCCACTCTCTGTCCTCAGACGCTGGGGGTGACAAAGTACCCACTGCCGTAGCTCTGAAGCAAAGAGCATTCCACCAAAGAGGGTGAGGCCTGGGAGGTGGCATGCTACACCGCATAGTAAACTATGCGGCTGACATAGACAGTAAGGGTCCCAGGCCTGGCGGGAGACACATGGAGAGGTTGCTGGCAGTACTGGGCAGGAGAAGCCCCTGTGGGCCAGGACAGCAGGCAACTCTTGGGTCAGCCTTTACTCAGGAGCCACGTGAGCTGCCGCTCTTGCCAGCTGTTCACAGCTGTGGGATAGCTGGGGGTGGTGGAGGCACAAGCGTTGCTCTCTGAAGCCAGGGATTCAGGTTTATTTGTGGGATTCCACCTGCGACCGTGGCCTCTGCAGCCCGGAGCTCCATCTGAGATCTTTGGAGCCAGTCCACAACCGGGGCTTTGAGATCTGGTGGATAGTTCCTGGCATCCCCTTTGGAACTGTGACTGGTCTCTCTGTGGCCCCTCCTCGGCCATGCCTTGGAGATGTTCAAGAGCTGCCTGTGGGCAGTGAAGTTGATAGAATTAGCAGGAAATGGTGTTCTTAGGAGGTCAGCTGGCTCCTGGTTGTGCAAAGCCCAGGCTGCCTGCCACCCATGGGCTACCCTTCTTATATCATGAACCATAGTGCAGGGTCATTTTTTAAATCTCTGCTCCTGATGTCAGGAATATGGTCCCTTCCAACTCACTAGATTGGCAAACAGAACATCCTGGGGATGGTCATTTGTTTCCTATGGCTGAGACCATCAATGGTTCCCTTATATCCATTCTCCTTTTCTACGGTAACAAAAGTTTTAGTTGGTTACAAAGCTGTCCACCAGACACTACATTTTCCTACTTCCCTTGCAGTTTATTTTTTTTTAAAGATTTATTTATTTATTTACTCGTGAGAGACACAGAGATAGAATCAGAGACATAGGCAGAGGGAAGAGCAGGGTCCCCACTGAGAGCCCGATGTAGGACTTGATCTGGGACTCTAGGATGACACTGTGAGCAGAAGGCAGACACTCAACCACTGAGCCACCCAGGCACCCCTCCCTTCCAGTTTAGATGTGGCTTATGACTAGGTCCTGGCCAATGAGGATGGTTAGGAAGGAGCACTCCCTTTCATCTTTCTGTTTGCCACTGACTGGAGTGCAGATGTGGTGGCAGGAACTGGAGCAGTCATTTTGGACCACATGGAGAAAGCTACACAATGAGGAAAGCAGAATGACAAGATTGAAGGAAGCTGAATGCCTGACACCAATCATCTATGAACTACCTGGTTAGATGTTTATGTGTGGGATAGATCAACCTTTATTCAGCTTAAGCCTCTGTATTTGGGAGCTGAACTCATATACTCACTATTGTTGTCCCTTAGTGGAATGGCCACATCTAGATATGTCTGCTCACTGGTGATGCTGGGAACCCCATGTTTTAGTAGACCAATACTTGGTGGTCTCCAATAGATCATCCTTCCTAGTATTCCCACCCTAGTGTGACCTCTGCTCATAACCAGGCTTGGCTATGTGACTTGCTTTGGCCAATGGGACCTTACTAAGTGTGATGGCTAGAAGCAGAGACTCGGTAAGCACTTGTCATAATGGGGCTTGTCCTTTTAGAACACTAACTCTTGGGATGCCTCTTCTCCAAACCCAGCTGCTGATCTCGAGAAGCCCAACACAGCCACAAGGAAAGGTCACATGGGGGAGAACAGAGGTGCTGCCCCCGCTGACCCTGTACCAATCTGCCAGCATGTTAGTGAAGCCCTTCAGGAAGTAAATCCTACAGTCTGAGGCATGGAGTAGAAATGAGCTGTCCCTGCCATACCCTGTCGAAACTGCAGAATCAGGATCAAATGAACACTTGCCATCTTAAGCCATTAGCTTTTGGGGTAGCTTGTTACACAGCACTAGGCAACTGAAACAGAGGTGGATGGCCCAAGGCCCTTTGTACTGTCTGAAAAATTACATCCACCATGCTTCCTTTTATACAGCTTGAAACTAAACCACGACATGGGAAGTTGCTGATGCTCTGGAAAATACACAAGAGTGGCTACTTTTCCCTCCAGAACTCCATGCCTTGCCTTCAACCCTTGCCAGGTGTTTATCTTTTGCCTTCCCACTTGGATTTGTAGCTTCTTCAATGGGGGTGGGCTCCATGGACCTTCCCCTGCTTTTTCAGAAAGTTGGGAAGTGCCACATCACTTAGATCAGGGTTAGGCAGCATCTGACAACCAAAGGCTGCCCGTGTCAACGGCCTCCCTAGTGCCCACGTAAGTGCTAGAGGAATAAAGGAACGAATGAGCAAATGAATGAACTGTGACAAGAAGTGACTTACCTGGACCCCAGCACAAGGGGTCACAATGTGAGCGAGGCATATAGAAGGGTCTCCAGGAAGGACAGGATCAGTAGAGTCAGGCCTAATGATAGATTGCTTTGGAAATATGTTAACCCTTTTAAAATATAATTATAGTAGCTAACATGATTGAGCTCTTACTATGTGCCAAGCACTGTGCAAAGTGCCTTATGTAAGTGATTGCATTAATCATCCCAACAACCCTGGGAGGTAAGTTCTAACTTTCATCCCCTTTTATAGGTGAGGAAATAGTGGCCCAGAGAGGTTAGGTAACTTGCCTAAGTGGGGATGGGAAGATTTGAACTCAGACAGTCTGGCACCAGCACCCAAGGGCACAGCCCCCACGCTCTGACAAACAACAGGAGTCCCCGTATTCCACCCTTGAAGAAAAGGCCAGCACCTGGAATGCTTTAGGGCACAAGCCCCAGCCGGAGTCTCTGAAGTGCTCCTGGGAACCTCGGAAAAGCCGGGTCAGAGGAGAAGAGGAAGGAAAAAAGGGAGGTGAGTCTGGGGTCTGTGTGCCAGGCAGCATCGGTGTCCTGCCCAAGCACCTTCACCAGCTGCTCCCACTCACTCCCCAGAAATGAGCCTGGCCCATTCACACGTGTCCCTAATGCCAGGTTCCAAGAAAGCCACCTAAATACCTGGTATTTGAGATGTAAAGAGACCGGCTCCCTGTACTTAGCGCTTCGCTAACTTTTCCAATTATAGCGCCCTATTTTCCAAAGTCTAAAATGGACATATGTTATAACTGTCTTGGGCCTCAAGGTTTCAGAAACACCCTTAAGGCTCCTGAAATACAATCGTATATTTTAGACTAATTCCTAAAGGGCTGAGTGGGGTTATCTTTAACATCTGCCAGCAGACACACAGATCTGGCCTTTGTGTGCAAATGAGCCCGGGGCCTGGGCACGGGGCAGCCTGAGGTGCACTAGCTCCAAGCCCAAGCCGGGCTGCGGGCTGCGTGGGAAGGCGTGAAGAAGGCAGATCCCAGGCTCGGGTTGGGCCGAGAGGGAGACACAGGCCTGCCCTCAGGGGGCCCTGGTCTGAGGGGAAGCTCCGGGCTGAAGGAGGAGGCAGGACTGTACTGAAACACAACAGAGGACCTCGGAGGGCCGTGGGATTCCACGGCTGGAGGCTGCCTGGGGCCCAGAGAGCCCGGACACAAGCACTTTGGGTAGAAGCGGGCAGTGGAGCTGAACTGTAATCGCTCCCTGGAGCCCCTGTGGCTTCGGGCCTGCCAACCGGGGGGCACTTTCTGGTCAATCCCAATCGTCGTTATTAAACATTTATTATGTAAGGGAGATGTGCTTTTCTGGTGGCGGCGTTTGGCCGGTGGACTTGGTGAGTAAATGGACTAGAACTAATCCTGTAGCTAAGTAGTGAGGGCCTCAGAAAAAAAAATGCCTCACTTGCCAGGGACGAGAGATTTAGAAAGTACCAGCCCTGGGACTGCCCCTTTTCCCCAGGCTGCCTAGCTTGGCAGCCAGGCCTCCAAATGGCTTTGTGAACATGCAGGGCAGAGATGACACTGGAGCTTGTTAGGATGTACAGCCCAAATTGGGAGTTTGGAGAAGTCATATGCAGGGGGCGGAGTTCTGCTTGGCATCAGGAGAGCTGGGTTTGAGTCAGCTCAGCCCTTAATTTGTGGGATATCACCTCAGGAGTTGGGAGGGGCATCCCGCCTCTAGGAGAAGAGGAGGAAAAGGAGAGTCTCCACTCTGACTGGAGACACAGCCCTGCTTCAGGGAGCCCCGGTCTGAGAGGAGACACAGCCCTGCCCTTGGGGAGCCCCAGTCTGAGGGGAGACACAGCCCTGCTCTCGGGGAGCCACAGTCTGAGGGAAGACACAGCCCAGAGACTTAAGAGAAAGAAGTATCAAATAAGCTGGGCCTTTGGGAAACAGGGTTCATCCTTCCCCATCCACTTCATTACTTGTACAGAGAAGGCCAAGGACTCCTCAGATAGCTATCTGGAGGGAGTCATTCTGCATCTGGACAGAGACCAGAATGGGGTAGGGCCTCTACTACGGCCTGGAGCCTCTTGCTAGGCAGTGCCAGCCCCTTACCTCATGTGAATCTTGCAGGTCATGCCCAGAGTGGGTACCCACAGGGTCAGGAAAGTGTCCTTGCAGTATAGCCAAGCCATTTTTTTCCTTAGTAGAAAGGAGCTTTACTGACCCTCTTAGTGGAGAAAGACCAGGAAAAGGGCTTATTTGGGTCTGGAAAAGTCTCCTTGTCAGACTGGGAGCTTTAGTCCTAGGCTAGAATGGAAACTGCACATGGTAAGGGTTTGGACCTAACTTGTACACTGTTTCACCCCCAGGGCCTAAGATCCAGCCTGGCACAGCATAGGTGCTCACTAAGAAATTGTTGAATTAATTAGAGTCCATTTGCCTTTTCAACACTAACTTAGAACTCATCTCCTGCGAAAAAATTTCCATGATAAAACTTTCCCAACTTGAGTGACAACTGCTCAAATTCACTTGCAAATATAAGTAATTGAGTTCCAACACTGTCCCTTTTGAAAGGGAAGACCATGAATTTAGACTATTGTTATTGCTGTGCAGCAAGCCCTACACTAGTTCCTTTAGGGACGTCCTATCACTTAATCCTTGAAGGAAGACCCTGGTTTACAAAGGAGACCAGAGGGATGCCCGAGTGGCTCAGGGATTGAGCAGTTGAGCGGTTGAGCGTCTGCCTTTGGCTCAGGGCGTGATCCTGGGGTCCTGGGATTGAGTCCTGCGTTGGGCTCCCTCCATGAAGCCTGCTTCTCCTTCTGCCTGTGTCTCTGCCTCTCTCTCTGGGTCTCTTATGAATAAATAAGGTCTTAAAAAAATACAAAGGAGACCAGGCTTGGGAAGGTTACATAGCACACCTGAATTTACACCAATTGTAGTGCTGGAATCTGAAGCCACTCCTGGCTCAACAACTCATCCCTGGACTTTTTTTTTTTTTTTTCCTGAATCCCATGGAATTCTTTTTTCCCAATTAGCTTTGTAATCCCAAAGGTAACGCTACAAAGACTTGTTCAGCTCCTGTGCGTGCCCCATGCTGGATAGGGTGCCCAAGAAGTCCCAGTCCCTGCAGCCTCCGGGCCAAGGACAGCAGAGCACTGAGCCCAGCTGTGACAGCTGACCCAGTCTCCCTGTGGCCCTGCCAGCCCTGACTTAGTGACACCTGCCACGCAGACCAACAACGGATTAGCCTCCAAAGTGGAGCACACGTGGGCCTTGTCAGAGCTTCTGGGAAAGTAACGGCCACTCCCGGCCCCTCTCCCCACACTGTTGGCGAACTCGGGGACATGGGGTGGAGGTGGGGGGGTGGCTCATTCTCCCACCTTGTTCTTTCATGAGAATCTTCCTGTGGCAGAGCTGAAGGGACTCGTCCCGCAGGCGGCCGGTGTGAACTCTTTGTGCTGAAACATTGTGATCAGTTTCACCTTATGGCGCATGTCTGTAAATGTCTCATCCCCCCATCATTATTCACTCCTGGTAGGCACCAGGCACTTGCCATAAATTATTTCTAACCTCCATGAAAACTCTGCCATTATTACTGGCCTTCTGAGCACAGGAGAGCTAAGGTTTGGAACTGGGAGAGGTCACATATCCTGCCCGAGGTCACTTAAACTTGTAAATGTCAGAATCAAGAGTCAGATCCAGAGCCATCAGCTCCAAAGAAGTTCTCTAAACTTGACTTTTCCAAAACTAGCCGTTTACCGACATTTGCCCAGGAGCTTTTTACAAGCACACCTTCCTTACAACAGTATCATGAAAAAGGAATGAGGCAGCTCTCTGTATGCATCAATATGGTGCTGTGTGTGCCTAGAGCATCTCCAGAGAGGGGGCAAATAGCTAGCCATTGGTGGCCCTGGGGGAACAGTCCCCAGGAAGCAATATAGGAGGGTGACTCGATTGTCACTGTATCCTCTTCAGTACTGGTTGATTCTTCCTCTCTCCTCCCTCCCTCCTTCCCCACCTGCCTTCTTCCCTCCTCTGTTCTTTTCACTTTTTAAAAAATATATGAAAATAATTTTGAAATCAAACAAAACTATAGATCCTGGGGCCCTATTGCTGGGCTTCATGTAAATTAGAGTCTCCAAGGGCTAGGTCTTCGGAAGCTGTATTTTATTTTTTTTTTTATTTTGAGTAGGCTTCAAGCCCAGCATGGAGCCCAACCCAGGGCTAGAACTCGAAACCCTGACGATAAGACCTGAGCTGAGATCAAGAGTCGGATGCAAGCCACGCAGGCGCCCTGGGAAACTAGATTTTAAAAAGCATCCCAGGGATCCCTGGGTGGCGCAGCGGTTTGGCGCCTGCCTTTGGCCCAGGGGCGATCCTGGTAGACTTGGAATCGAGTCCCACGTCGGGCTCCCGGTGCATGGAGCCTGCTTCTCCCTCTGCCTGTGTCTGTCTCTGCCTCTCTCTCTCTCTCTCTGTGACTATCATGGATAAATAAAAATTAAAAAAAAAAATTAAAAAAAAAAAAAAAAAAAAGCATCCCAGGCAGGCTCCGGAGCCCTCTGATCCCAGCCTCTTAGAGGCCAAGCCTTGCCTTGCCTGGCATATCTCCACTTCCCTTGATCTTGAACTTGGTGCTATCAGCTCTGTGTGGGACCAAAGGCTGCCTAAGACACCCTGGGTCCTCCCATCAGTGCCTCCCTCAGGACCTTTTCCAGCCAGACGTCATGAGCCCCAGACCTGCCGAGAAGCCAGCCCCACCCGAGGACACAAGCCCTGTGTCCTGTGTCTGCTAAAGCTCAGAGGTCACACCCGTTCTCACACCTCGACGCCACACGCATGCCAGACCCCTCCGCCCCCGAGGTCAGCCAAGGCTGTGTTAGCAGGGCTCCCTCCTGTACACATGGCAGCCTAACCTCACTATTCTGCTCCTTGGCTTTTTCTTTTTCAGTCTGTCTGGGAGAACTGGTAGCAGTTGTCAGCAGCGCACGGAGAGCAGCGCAGCATTGCCCTGCGTGGAGGTGTTGGCATTTGTCCAGGAGCCGTGTGAGCTCCTGGCTCCTAGGTTCAAAGCCCCGCTCTTCCGCGCTTAGCTGTGTGACCTGGGGCGAGCTCTAATCTCTGTGACGTGAAGATGGGAAGCGCGGAGGCACGCAGGGCTGTCAGGTAGTGACTGGCACATAGCAAGTATGCAGTGAGTGTTCTCATGATCTCTCCTGTCTTTCGAGTCTCAGAGGGAAGACCAGTGGGGGCTAGTGAGCCATGTCTAGACAGCTCAGCATCCCATCCCCACTCCGCATCTTTCTAGCTCTCTCAAAGTCTCCTTTTCCTCATCTGTAAGACGGGGATGACTCCTGGCTCACAGGAAGGTCCACGATGGTGTGTGGCACCAAGCCAACACGTGACAAATATTTATGGAATGAACAATGGAACGGAAGTGGGGCCAAACCTGGGTGGCTCAGTGGTTGAGCATCTGCCTTCAGCTCAGGGAGTGATCCTGGGGTCCTGGGATCAAGTCCTACATCAGGCTGCCTGCATGGAGCCTGCTTCTCCCTCTGCCTGTGTCTCTGCTTCTCTCTTTCAGTGCGCCTCTCATGAATAAATAAATAAAATTAAAAAAAAAAAAAGCAGGGAAGTGGGACTGAAGCAAGGCTGGGGGACAGAGGCATACTGCATCCACCTCTGCCTCTACCGCTGGTGAGGCTCGATGGACACACCCGGCCGGGGGCACAGGAGTTCTGGCTCTTTCTCCAGAGCACCCAGAATCATAGCCTGAGGAAGCCATAGACTACCCAGGCATTCATCAGGGGTGGGAAATGGGCCCACCACCCATGCCAGGCGTGCTCCGGTCAGCAGCATCAGCCCACCCCTCCTGCCGAGAAGTGGGACCTCAGGAAGCTGACTATAATCAGAAGCCATGTCATTCACATCCAAGAGAAAACATTGCCACAAGGGCTGGGAAGTCTTCTCGGCTGTGTGGTGGGTGAAGGCTCTGGGAGTTAAGAACGCCTGGACTTGGCCAAGAGGGGAACAGAATAGGTAAAGTGTGGGCTGCGTGCTTCTGGCCAAGCCTTGCTCACTGGCCTTGGAACACCAGACCCCCATGTCCCCAGGGTGCCTTGTTCCAGGGCCATCCAGCCCCTTTGGGCACTCCAACCCCGCTAGGGATTTAACTGGCCTGTCTGCTTTGCTCTCCTGATTGAAGCAGGAGGAAGAACTGCTGCCTCTGGTCCTCCCTGAGCCTATTGCCCATGGGCTAGCTGTCCAGGACCAGAGATTGTTAGGTGCTCACTGTCAGGCAGTTACCCCATTTATGCCTTAGTTTAGTAGTTACTTATCCATCCAAGTTCCCTTTAATAAACTGAAAATCCCATGAGAGCCAAAAGGCAAGCTCTTATTCATCACCATTCCTAGGGATTAAGTGAGTGAAGCTCCAATGCAAAACTGTTATTAATATCCCCACAGGTCAAGGACAAAATAGTAGCTAGATTAATTGAGCACATGGCTTAGGCACCTGCTAAACTCTACGGGTATTAACTCATCAATCCTCACGACAACTCTATTGAGATCAAAGCTGTACGATCTTCAGGGATAGAGAGGAAACTGAGGCACAGAGCAGTAGGTTGACTTCTCTCACAAGATCATGCAACTAGGAGGTAACAGGATTCAAATTCCAGTGCTCTGGAGCCTGAGCCCACCTTCCAGCACAGCATGAGCACTCGATGGGTGCTTGTGGAGTAACTGGGAGACCGGTATGCAGATGAGCAGGTACACTGTGAGGAAGGGCCAAGGGGGCCAGGCCTGGGATTTTGGACTGATTCAGGCTTGACCTCAGCGGCTTGGAATCCGAAGGCCTCTTGGCCCTGGCTCCTCCTCCCCTAACACTCACCTGGCCCTGCAAGGTGACCCAGAGAAGACTCCATGGCGAGGGTGCTAGGAGGGACGCCTGGCTCGATAATCCCCACCCCCGAGGGAATCTGGCCTCTCACTGCCGTGTCCATCAGGGTACAGCGTGGCCTGGCTGCCAGCTGCGCCCAAGGTCCTGGGCCAAGGGTATCGTCTCTTTCCCCACCTGCTTCTTCATGTGTTCTAGAATATTTCATGGTTAAGAGCAGGCTGCCTAAATTTCAATCCTCACTCTGTTACGTGGCCTTGGGCATGTTACCTAACAACCTCTCTGTGCCTCACTTCTTCCTCTTTGAAATGGAAATCAAAACAGATTATTGTAAGGTTGGGTGCGAGGATTAAATGAGTTAAAACATGTAAAAGCTTAGAACAGCGGCACATCTCAAACAGCACAGACGTTCTCGTGACTGTTATTGCATTTCTTCTTACCCGTGCGTTTAGACTGGTAGCTAAACAGGCAGCTGAGCAGGAGGGGAGGGGCCAGCAGGGCAGCCAGAGTAATAATGGTCCACAGTCAGCATCAAGGGAAAACCAGAGAGGAGCTGCCAGGACATCCCCTTGCTCTTACAGAAAATCATCCCCAGGTGGGGCGGGGAGGGAGAGACAACACAACACCCCCCCACCCCCCACCAGAACCCTGGTCCTGGAGACTCCATGTCGTCTTGCCCTCTGCTGAGACGGATAGCCAACAGCACCCCGTCCGATACTTAGAGCTCAGTCACACCTGACCACAGGCACAGGTCTCTACTTGATGTATTTCAATGGATTTTTAAAAATCTTTATCAAAGTTTTATGAGTCACAAAAGAGTCACTCAGCTCTGTAAGGTTCCATAAGGTACAAACAACAGTCTCCTTCGGCAGAGGTGACCACGTTCACTTGCTGCGACAGATTCTTCTGGTGCTTCTAGCCACACTCACAGGCACAACCTTCTCTCCCTCCCTCGCTATAATCCCCATGTCATTCTGGTTAGATGAGAATGGATGTGACCTTGTAAAAGCATTAACATCCAGGGTTGAGCCATCTAGTAAACTGCGATTATTTTTCTTTGCATAACATTTTATTCTCCCTGGAATTGATGGTGGTCCTTTTGGTGGTTCACTTCATTTTCTGTGTACTTAGAATGTATTCGGGGCCTTCTCTCTTTAGAACAACATCTACTGAGCACTTCCTATGTGCCAGGCACTCTTTAAGTACTTTTCACGTATGAACTCACTTAGTCCTTATAATAATAGCCCTCAGAGGTGTATACTGTATGATCTTGTTTTACAGATAAGGAAATTGAGGTACAGAGAGGTTAAGTGACTTGCCCACAATCCCAGAGCAAGTAAATGGCAGAGCCAGGATTTGAACTCTGGCTCTTACCACTGCAGGGTCTGTGGGCACCTGGCACCCCCTGGCACCTGGGAACGCATCTACATGCCAATCTCCTCCAAGCCCTTCCTTGTCCTCCTGCTGTTTTCTATGTCAAAGGGCAGACTGTAAGCTGGGTGAGGGCAGGCCCTGAGTCCTGCTCCTCTGCAATCCTAGAAGCAGGGCCCACCCAGCTGATCTTCCTGCGCCTGCCAGGATGGTCCTGCCTGCAGCTGCCTACTTGTCATGTTCCTGCACCGTGGGCCTTACAGGTGGGAGACAGAGCAGGGAGCAGAGCTGGTGTGGTTACAATTGGGTGGAGAGAGGCTCAAAAAGGCCAAATAAGTACGTCACTGTCAGGGTACTCGGGTCTGAACTCCCTCCTCTGGCTGCAAATCCAGGGCTGTTCCTAACATGCAAGGCTGCCTCCTATGGACACAGGCACATACACACCACATATATTACACATACAAATATGCAAACATATAGATACATTGTTCACATATACTATTATGCACGTACATTTCTACATGGGCATATAATATACACATATAGACAGACATGCTTACATTTCTTACATACATCCATACATAGAGGCACACACACATCCACACATAATATGTAGGCGTGCCAATTATACACAGATGCATTATATCCACAAGCATATGTTAACATGGAAACGTATTATACAAACACATACTTTATTTATAGACACAAACCCAGTACATCATATATTCACACATACATAGACTCACATAGCATATACACATATGGTACATAAAAAACATAAATATGTAAAATATATGTGTATGTACACATAAACATAAAATCCTCGTTTGCATAACATACTAAAGCATAGTCATACCGACATGTGCACATGCTTTTCACACATTAAAACACACATTCATCTGCACAAAACATATATAAATAAACACACACAAAATATACATATGTAGACATAAGCACATGTGTACATCCACAGATGCAAAAACGTGTACAAACACACCCGTACTTACGTGCGCACACAAATATACAAGCACGCATGCGTGCACACATACTGGTGTGTGCCCGTCTGGGTGGAATACTGTGGAGCGGTGGGAGAAGGCCCATGTGTCCCAGGCCTCACAGCTGTCAGCTGACTTGGGGGGAGTGTGTTTCCCGACATCCCCCCTTGGGGTTGCGTCATAGTGTACCTCCCTTGGGCAGGGCCAGGGCCAGGATTGTTGCATCAGTTTGGGGGTGGGGACTGGGGAAGATGCAGTCCCCAGTCCATGGGGGTTTGAGGGTCCCCCAGACCTCCTGCCTTGCTCTGGAGCCCCACTTAGTGTTAGCACTGGTCGAATTTTCAGGGAAGGCCTAAGAGGCTGTAAGATTATCCTCTTACAAATGAGAAAACGGAGCCTTGCCTGGAAGGGTTAAATTTTGTGAAAGCCAGTTTAGGGAGAGAGGTGATTTGAACTTGAGTCTGTCAGAACCTAAAACCACCACACTCTGCCCATTCACACCATAGAGTATAGGCTTTCTGCACCTGTGGCTATGCATACAGTAGGTGCTTTAGCGGTGCCCACGGAGCAGATAAGCTCCTTGATCTCAAGGATAGCATCCCTCTAGGGCCTGGGTGTGGCAAGTGGTTGGGGGTGCTACAGGGAACCAGTCCCAGAATTCTGAGGGAATGTAGACCTTCTTTGGGTCTGGAGACCCTGCCTTCATCACCCCCAGCCCGGAGGTCCAGCCGCCCAGAGAGGCCCCCTTCCCCAGAGGCCCCTAGGCTTGCTCCCTTCCTCTTCCCCTTGGCTTCCTTCCCTAACCTGGTCTCCCCTCCACCACCAGCACTCCCAGACACATTCCTCTCCCTCAGACATTTATTTCAAGGGCTCGGCAATTTCTTTGCAGGATTTGATTTGCTGCTCAGGCATTTCCTCGAGTGGCCCCTCGGTGTTTGCCCTCATCCAGATGGCATCCAGATGCAAACATCCCTCCTTTCCCCCCAGCTCTGGCTTCTCAGCTGGGGGAAATTAATCCCAAGCTCACCTCACACCCACCGCCCCCCATCACTGGCTTTGTTTCTTGGCCCTGAGGTCAGGGCTCGGGCTAACACCTCTGCCTGCTTCTCTCTCCAGAGCCAAGGCTTCTGGCTGACCTGTTATCTGCCTCTTTTTCGGCCTTTGTTCAATTTAACAGGTACTTGCTCCGTGAGCCAAAGCAAATGTCAGCACGATAATGAGGGCGATATGATGCAGTTCTGGCCCGGGCAAGAAGGGGGGAAGAGCAGGGTGTGTGATTGTGTTCAGGGAGCAGGTGGCAGGTGCCCTGGACCTCCAGCGGGGGTCCTTAGAGATGACCAAACCCAGTGAGGACACTGAGGGGCAGAGAGGGGAACGGGTAACAGCTGTGCTGACGATTATGGACCGATGTCCGTGGGCCATGATATAGAGGCCGGCTCGCGTAGTCCTGTGAGCGGGGCATGATTAATTTTATTTTACAGATCAAGAAACTGAGGCCCAGAATGGAGAAAAGAATTAACTAGAACAACCATCTCTGGAATAATTTCATTTGCCAGGTACTAACGGAGTGACAGACCAACTTAATCTTTGGGAAACTGAGAGCTGGACATAACTGTCCGCATTGTATAGATGAGGTCATTGAGGCTCAAAGAGGCTTAGTAACTCCTACAAGACCATGTGGCTACCTCAGTGGCAGAACTGGTCTCTACCCCAGACTTGCGGAGCCAATGGGGCCTCCTGGGTGGGCCTGCTGGCTTGGCAGCAGGGCAGAGCCTCAGGCACTATCTCCAGAGCCCTGTCCTTGCACAGCAACATTAACCCTGGTGGGAAAAGTCCCCAGGAGCCTGGGGGGACAGTGCTGGGGAGGCATTCCTGTGCCTGGGGGAGCCTGACTGTTCCTCAGAGGCCAGGCGCCAGGCCTCCCAACCTCTGTCTGGTGCTGGATTCTTGACCCAGTGATAGAGCCAGAGGAGGCCAATCCCCAAAGGGATAGCTCTCCGCTGCCCCAAGAGAGGAGGGCAAGGCCCTGCTGACCGCCATGCAAACCCTCCGCTTCCCCTTCAAAGTTAATATTTACACACCCTCTGCCGTGTGCAATGCTGCTGTGGATATCAAAGTGGCCAGGAGGGCTTCCCTGGTCCCAGGCCCCCTAAATCCTTTTTGGGTTCCAAGTGGGCCCACTGGCCTCCAGCCAGCCAGAAGGATGGGGCAGTTGTGCTGTGCTCAGATGGACTTTACTCTTTTTTCATTGTGCATAGTCAAGCTTCCTTGACAGAAAATGGGGCACTTGGCTCCAGTTCAAGGCTGCTGCACAGGCACTTCCTAGAACCACTGGGCATCAGCCCCCAGAGGTGTGAGGAGCAGGGAGCAGGGAGGCAGGGTGGGGCAGGGGAGCAGACTGTCGCCGGGCTGAGCCTCAGGCAGCTGTGAAGATGCCGATGAATAGGACCCACCTGATAGTACGAGAGCTGGACACACAGGGTTAGGTAGGGACGGGGCTGGAACTTCTCACCTGCCTGCCTCTCCCAATACCTCCTCCAGGTGGCTTCCCAGCTTGCTGAGCTGTGAGTGCCCCCACTGGCTAGGCTCTCTCCTATTCTCATGCCCCGCCAGCCCCTCACCAGTTATCATTCCTTCCTGATTTGAAGTGAAGTTGGCTTTGGAGCAGATGGATGGCAACCCCGAGGAACCCAGGATCTCTGAGCTGGGCTCCTCCCCCAGAGGATCAGAGGCACTGTTTTCACCTGGGAGCTGGGCTGACCTGGAAGCTCAGAGAGCTTCAGGGGAGACCCCAGGCTGAGTGGAGGGAGGATCACCCCACCCCTGCAGTTACCAATTTGGACAGATTGGCCAGACCTGTGCCCTTGGGGTCCTCAGGTGCGTGCTTCCTGCTGGAAGTGTGTAGGTAAATGTCTGAGAGTCACAATGATGGGATACCGTCACCAGCTGCATGTTGGTGGCCAGGTAGCCTGAGAAGGGACACCGTGGACAGAATGCCAGGTCTTGCAGGTTAATGTTTGACTTGGAGCCACGTGTTTTTCCACTGGGTATTTTTATCCTTTGTGCCTGGTAGTGGGCAGACAAGCACCCTCCTCTGTGAGCAAAGGAGTGGAGGACAGTGCCGAAGTGGGGTGCCTCGGGCAACGCAGGGCTGCAGAGGCCAGAGGGGCTGGCTTGAGGGGGGGGACGGGGGTGGAAGTGGGGGAGGGGGACAGAAGGGGCCTGGAGCAAGGCGTCCCTCTATATCTCAGTCCACAGTGGGCCCAGCCTAGCCCCTGGCTCCTTTCCCTGCAAGGACAGGCAGAGGTAAGGGGAAGAAAGAGATCTAGCAAACACCAAAAGAGCTTCCAGGAGTCCACAGCTTTTCAGGAAAAAGAGTTACCTTCATTGGTAAGGAATCACCCTCAGATCCCGGACACCACAAGTTAGAGATCACTTCCTTCTGGAGACACCTTGGTCTTATTCAGATGGTGGGCATAAGTCAAAGCTGATTGGCCCCACCTCCCAAGACCATCAGATGGGGAACACAGTCCTGCTTCCAGGGAACCCCCAGTCTAAGGAGTAGAGGCTGTATCTTATGACAGAGCTTTGTTCCTTTATATCCAAGAACCTAAACCTGAATTCAAGACACCCACTGGGTCACACAGAGCTGGGCTTCCCAGGTGCTCACCATCTCTTGGTTTCCCTCCCTGGCAGTGGGGAGTCTGGCTTGAGCTGGCTTTAGGAGGCTGCTTAAAGCCCAGTGGCTAGACTCCTTCTCACCCCTGTTGGGAGGTGCAGGGGGAGGGAGGGAGGCCCCCAAAGGTGCTCAAGCTAGAGCCAGCTGATGCCACATACCAAGGTCGAGAAAAGCCAACTTCTTTCCTGTCCCTGCTGAGAGATCCAGGTGGGTTTTCAAATTATGCTTGAGTCTGGTGGGAAGTGGGTCCCCTACAAATCTGCCCACAAGCCAGCTCCCCAGCTCACCAAAGGTCTCCCTGCCCTGCTGCTCAGCAGCACGGACCTGAAGCAGGCCAGCACCCCAGCTCCCAGGGTGTTCCTCAGGAT
Source organism: Canis lupus baileyi (assembly GCF_048164855.1). Classification (NCBI taxonomy): domain Eukaryota; kingdom Metazoa; phylum Chordata; class Mammalia; order Carnivora; family Canidae; genus Canis; species Canis lupus. Next base: position 60,224,394 of record NC_132844.1, on the reverse strand, counting down.
TCTCTACAGGGCTTGCAGGGGAAGGAGGAAGACTATAGGAAACCACTTACCTCTGGCTGGCCCCATGAGGGGCTTCTACCCAATCAAGATGGAATAGGAGGCCTGCTGGAAGAACAAAGATCTCCAGGAAGGGGTCCCAGTCCTCTCATTGTCCCCCATGGTTGCCTTGAAGTGGGGTGTAGGAGCAGGGCTGGGCAACAGAGATCTTCAGCCTGGCCCAGGGAGGAGGGCCCACTCCTTGGTCTATGGCAGGGCTCCTAGGCTGTCTCCAGCTGAGATGATTACTCCTTCCACCTCTAACCTGGCTTCCTGTTGGTCTTCCCCATCCACTGCACCCTAAATCTCCAGCCAGCTCAGATTTGGCCACCTCTCTGTAGCCCCGTACATGCCAGGCACTGGGCTAGGGTCATTCACCCAGGGGACTCCCTCAGTCCAACCTGGGTGGTGAGTCTCTTTATCTCCATTTTACAGATGAGGAAACTGAATAGAAGCATCATTAAACAATTAGCCCAAGGTCACATAGCCAGTCAGTGGCATAGCTAGGATTTAAACTCTAGTCCGTCTGACTCCAAATCCAGCTAATTAAGAGATGATATCAGCCATGTATCCTGTGTATTTTAAAGCCCAGATTTCTCATCAGCTTGCTCTACCAGAGCCCTCTCCCAGAGGATTGAATATAACTGGCTCCCACTGCCCACTGTCTCATATTTCCCACACCAGAAAGTCCTTCCTGGAGTCTAATTTGGGTGCCCCCTGCTGTCTCTCACCCTGAAATCAGGGAAAGAGGAACAAAGATGGTCCCAGTCCCATGCCCTGTCTTTGAATACTGTGTTCCACAGGACTGTGGCATTCCTCTGTGGCTCTGAAGTGTGGCTTGCTCCTGGCTCCAGAAGCAGGCGTCCCAGACATTGGGGAAGAAGGAGGAGATGTTCTCTCAGGCCACCTCCCAGAGGAGACATCGACTGTGCCTGCAGACCCTTCCATTTCCTACCAAGTGTGGGACAGGTGAGGACTGAACTGAGGTGAAGTTGGGGACCGCGAGCCCTTCAGAGGGTCCTTGGCTTCTGATGCTGATTAATTCTTTGGGGGAATTTGAGGCTATGCCTCTGGGGGCACCAAGAAGTCCCAGGATCCGGAAATCCCCATGTGGCCCTTGCACTCCTGCAGAGGAAGGAATTGAGAGGAAAGGACACAGGCTTGCACCCATTCCCTGAAATGGAGGAATTCAGTTCCTCATCGGGGTGAGAAGGATGGGGGAATTCCAAAGACCCTGCTCCAGGGCTCTGGCACGGGACCCAGATCTTCCATTTCTCCAAAGCTTCCCGGGAGAGCCTTTTTGACTTCTGGTCTCTTCTGACCGAGTTTGGCAGGTGGGCCAGATCGTGTCCACGTTTGGACATGGCATAGAGGGGATGCAGTGCAGTTTCTACGGCTCCCCTGCCTGGGAGATTGGGATGGAGAGAGCCCTTTGCCCCTGAGCTTACTTGAGCTGCTTTCCTCAGGCTGCCTTGCCCTCAGAACCCCGGGACCAGAGGGTGAGCCTGCCTCCTGTGGGCCACAACCCTCTCAAGAAGGGCAAGAAGCCCACCAGCCCTGCGGGGAGAGGAGCGTTGAGGGGATTAAATAAATTGGCACTTAACTAACAACATCACATTTCCAGAAGCAGTCCCCCCTTATCTGTGGGGGCTGCCTCCCAAGACCCCCAGTGGATGTCCGAAACTGCAGATAGCACTGAAGCTTCTATACACTATGTTTTTTCCTACACATACATGCCCACGATAAAGTTTAATTTATAAATTAGGCACAGTAATAGATTAACGACAATAACCAACAATAAAATAGAACAATTGTAACTGTGTACAGTTATATAAAAAAAAAAGTTACATGAATGTGCTCGCTCTCTCTCAAAATATCCTATTGTACTGTACTTACCCTTCTTCTTGTGATGAGTGAGATGATAAAATGCCTACGTGATGAGATGAAGTGAGGGAATGGCAGAGGCATTGTGACTTAGCATTAGGCTGCTATTGACCCTCTGATCCCAAGTCCGAGGGAGGATCAGCTGCTTCTGGACCAAGGTGGACCGTGAATAACTGAAACTGCAGAAAGTGAAACCGCAGATGAAGAGAAACCACTCTACTATAATATCCACCCTTTGCAGATGAGGAAGCTGAGGCCCAGAGTGGCTGAGTAACTAGTTCAAAGTCTTAACAGCTAGGAAGTAGGATGGGAAGCCACATGGTCCACCCCTGAGCCTGTGCTCTCACCCTCTGCACCTAAAGTGCCTAATATAGTAGCCAGTAAGTTCATGAGACTAGAGATCCTCCTTAACTTATGGGGTTACAATCTGATAGGTCCATTGTAAATGTAAAATATCGTGAGTCAAAAATGCATTGAATACACCTAACCTGAATATCATAGCTTAGCTTAGCCTACCTTAAACATCAAGATACATTAGCCAAAAACTGGATGAAATAATTTAACACAAAGCCTATTTTATAATAAAGTGTTGAGTATCTCAGGTAATTTATTGAACACTGTACTGAAAGTGAGAAACGGAATGGTTGTATGGGGACAGAATCATTGTAATCATCGTAAGGGCTGTTTACCCTCGTGATAGCGTAGCTGACCGGGAGCTGTGGCTGCCACTGCCCAGCATCATGAGAGAATATTATACCGCATATTGCTAGCCTGGGAAAAGATCCAAGTTTGAAATTCAAAGTACAATCTCTACTGAATGCGTAGTACTTTTGCACCATCATAAAGTCAAAAAATTGTAAGTTGAACTGTCATAAATCAGGAGCTTCTGCATTTAACTTTGCAATAAAATTCAGTACAGCTAAGCACTCAGTTCCTCAGCTGTACCAGCCACCTTTCAAGTGCTCAGTAGTCATACGAGGCTGATGGCTACCATACTGGACGGTGCAGCTACTAAACATTTCCACCACAGCAGAAAGCTCTTTTGGACAATAACAGTCGACAAGTTATGGCCTCTGAAGAATCAAGAGGGAGCAATGGAAAATCATTCTTCAGTTGCTAGAATAAAATAATAATTAACAGCATGATAATAATGGCTATAATTTACTGAGAGCTTCCTACGTGCCAGGCACAGTGCCAAGTTTGTAATCTTTACCCAATCCCAGGCTCAGGAAGGTTACCCAGGGTCAGAGCAGTCAGGAAGTGAACGAATCCAGGTCTGGGTGACCCCAGGCTGGTCCTCCTCCTGCTCCACCCCCTGCTGTGCCCCCTTACCCCCGGGAGTTTACAGTCTCTGGGGAAAGAAGAAGGCAAATGCATGTATTTCACAAGAACGGGGATTAAATAAATCAGTGCTTAATTAACAACATCACATTTCTGCAAGCTCACTGACCAGAGCATTGCACTAATGAGGTCAAGGTCTCAATTTTTGAGCCCTGTGCACATCACTTCCCTTCTTCACACAGAGAGAGGCTCATTCCCTACCCTAATGGCTGCATCCAGCCCCCAGATACTGGGATCAGAAGGCTGGGATAATGTGGCTGCTTCAAGCAGGGCCAGCAGGCTACTATGAGGCCCAGCCCAGGGCAATTTGCTTCAGGCAGGGTGGAGCTGGAAAAGAGGGGTGTTAAGTACTGGCAGGTGCTTGTCTTCTGAACAATGGGATGGAAATGTCTCCCACTTTTAGAAAGGATGGGGTTGGCTGAAAGTAAGTTCTGGATGTGAATAAAAGATGCAGCAAAAGATCGAACAGAGCTTCTGAGACTTGCTTCCCATTAGGAAACACTTTGAGGGGGGGATATATGATTTATAAGGACTTTTGAGGGCTTGAGGGTGGGGGATCTACCTTAGTATCCCATAAAGATTGTTCTGCTGTTGGAAAATCTAGCTCCAATGACACGTCAACCCCTACATGTCATCTGGAGAGATAAGACCCAGTGAATGGCAAGAGTAGACTGTTAAGCAGAGAGCTGGATCTTCTAGACGGAGCAGAGATAATGAAGGTTCAGTGCCAACATGGGGCCAGGACATGTAGGTATCAGTACATATTACAGTACATATTACATATTATTACATATTACTCGTTTAAATGATCTCTCTCTGTTAAGCAACTTTCCTCCTTGGGGCCAGCAAACCTGCAGGTTTGGGGGACTCTGATTATGTAAGCATTATGCCAAAAGCATGACCCAATGACTGGCTGGGTAAGTCAGGATAGTCCATGCTGTGCCATGGTAACAGATGACCCCTGAAGTCTCAGTGGATTCACACCACAAAGGTTTCTTTCTAGCTCACACAATTTAGCCCAGGCAGATTGGCAGGGGCTTTGCTCTACATAGTCTATTAGGAACCCCAGATGTTGGCTATACCAAATTGAGACACATGGCTTCCATGGTTGTGCCTGTAGGGATAGAGAAAGAGCAGGAGAGCTATGTACTGGCTCTCTGATGCTTTGGCCCAGAAGTGATGGACAGCATCTCCATTCACAGCCCATTGGCCAGGACTACCCTTATCATCGCATCTGAGAATGAGGGGGTCTAGTAAGTGATGGGGAGCGCTGGGATATGTGGTGAATAATAGATGTCTCTGCCACTCCACCACTTCCCCTCGCAAAATCCCATTTTCCTCTCCTGTAAAAGAACCCTGAGGTGTCTTTTAGCTATGGGATTCCAGGTCTCCATGTTATTCCACAAACACTTCTTAGATGTCTCACCTAAATGCTGACAGTGCTCAGTTGAGTTGGACCCTCCTCTCTTAGAGGCAGATTTAAAAAAAAAAAAAAAAATCAAAAGTTGGGGTTACTGAGTGGCTCAATGGTTGAGCGTCTGCCTTTGGCTCAGGTTGTGATCCTGGGGTCCCAGTATCGAGTTGCACATCAGGCTCCCCGCAGGGAGCCTGCTTCTCCCTCTACCTATATCTCTGCCTCTCTCTGTGCGTCTCTCATGAATAAATAAATAAAATCTTTTAAAAATAAATAAATAAATCAAAAGTTATTTGATGACTCAATCTAAAAATGGGCAAAATATCTGAATAGACAGCACACCAAAGAAAATATATATATATATATGAAAAAATATATATGGGAAATAGATATATGAAAAGAAGCTCACTGTCATTTGTCCTTAGGGAAATGTAAATTAAAACAATAACAAGAAGCCACAGCATACCTAATCAAATGGCTAAAATCCAAAAAAATAATTGGCAATATCAGTTGCTGGTGAGGATGGGGAACAACAGAACTCTCATTCATCATTAGTAGACATGCAAAGTGGTACAGGTGAAAAAAGTTTAGCAGCTTCTTATAAAACAAAAATACTCTTTAAAAGTTTTAAATTTTAATGAAATTCAGTTAATTAACATAATAATGTATTATTGGTTTCAGAGGTAGAGTTCAGTGATTCATCAGTTGCATATAACACCCAGTGCTCATTCCTTCCCATGCCTGCCTTAATGCCCATCACCCACTTAACCCATCCCCCACTCCCTCCCCTCCAACGACCTTCAGTTTGTTTCCTATGATTAAGAGTCTCTTATGGTTTGTCTCCCTCTCTGATCACATCTTGTTTTATTTTTCCCTCCCTTCCCTATGATCCTCTGTGTTGTTTCTTAAATTCCACATATGAGTGAGATCATATAATTGTCTTTCTCTGAATGACTTATTTCACTCAGCATAATATCCTCTAGTTGCAGCCACGTTGTTGCAAATGGCAAGATTTCATTTTTTGATGGCTGAGTAGTATTCTATTGTGTGTGTGTGTACCATATATGATCCAATCATTGCACTTCTAGGTGTTTACTCAACTGATTTTACAACTTACATCCAATACAAAAACCAGCACATAAATATTTATACAAGCAATTTATTCAGAATTTACAAAAATATCATTGCCAAAGTAACCAAGATGTCATTTAATGGGTGAATACATGAACCGTGGAATATTCACTCATTTTAACAGTATTTAGCAATTAAAAAAATGAGCTGTCAAGCCACACAGAGACATGGATGAATCTTAAATGAGTATTGCTGAGTGAAAGAAGCCAGTACGAAAAAGTTATATACTGTATGATTCCATTATATGACACTCTGGAAAAGGCAAAACTATAGAGATGGTAAACTGATCAGGGTGGGGAGAGAGTTGAATTGATGAAGCTCAAGAAATATTTCAGGGTGGTTAGGCCATCTGTGTGACACCAAAATGGTGAATACATAACACAGTGATGGTCAAAACCCACAGAACCTAACAGTATAAAGAGTGAGCCTCAATCTATGTGCATTAAAAAAAAGCACATAGGGGATTGGGAGGTCATGGGACAGAATGTAGACTGTGGCAAAAGAATCACTATATTACAAAACTTCAAAACTTTAGAACACCTCACTGAAAGGAATGGAAGGAAAGATGCTAAGTCACTCTGGAAATGAATAGAATCTGTAAGAGCAAAGACAGAGGAACAGTGCATAAGCACTGGACTCTCATTGATCAAGTTGTTTCCCATAGAAATATGGGTTAGCAATCTGAAATCATATACATGTGTACTGGAGTCAAGCAATTAAGTAGATGAATAGCAGATGGTGGGAGCCAGGTTTCTCACTGCTGGAATGAAAGGTTACAGACAAGTAAAGGGGAGAAGGCTAGAATGATCCATGTGGTAATCGAGTTGGGGCCATGTTTAGCTTCAAATAGATATAGATGGTTACATAAGAAATACTTATAGAGGGATCCCTGGGTGGCTCAGCGGTTTAGCACCCCCTTCAGCCCAGGGCGCGATCCTGGAGTCCACGGATCGAATCCCACGTCCTGTCCGGCATGGCATGGAGCCTGCTTCTCCCTCCTCCTGTGTCTCTGCCTCTCTCTCTCTCTCTATGTGTGTATCATAAATAAATAAATAAATAAATAAATAAATAAATAAATAAATAAATAAATCTATCTTAAAAAAAAGAAATACATATAGAAATGTATGCATACATGGGTTAGTACCCACACATATATTTCCTTTCTCTGTAAGCTGGGTCTATTAGCAACTATACCCCAAGCACATCTGGGGCTTAGATCTTGGCTCTATACTCCAGGGCTCCTTGGAGTAAAGGCTGATTCTGGGACTGGGACAGGAAATATACAAGGCAAGCCAGTATCTTGTAGTGTCAGAAAGTAAGGAAGTGCTCAAAAAACCCCAAAGGAGTCAACTAAAAGGACTCCCAAGGGCCAAAGATGGAACAGTTTCAAATGAAATAAAGTAGTTTGGATTATAACCTGAAGGATAAAATAAATTTCCATGAGTCCATATTGGTATAAATAAATGATTGAATAAGTAAATGGGAATGAAGAGACAAATCTCCTGTGCAGAATTGACTTCCAAATAGTGAGGTAGATGTTTCACTCTCAAGGAGGGAGATCATAGCTCCTCAGCTGTTCAGTGTAAGCTCTGCATAGTGGCTTCCTTCCAAAGAGATTAGTATGGAAAGGGCTGGGGTAGGGGGCAGGGGGCAGGGGAGTGGCGGTGGGCATGAGGAAAAGTGAAGAAAACTGACAAACATCACCACAGCCAGACGATCAAGGTCAATATCCATGGTGATAAGTGATCTTGATAATTTGTACCTTCGATATGACATGAGGAAAGTTAACACTTTATCTCTCTGTATTCCTCCTTCATAAATACCTAACTCAAGCCTAGTCATGAGAAAAACACCAGACAAATCCTAATGGAGGACATTCTATAGAAATATCTGACCAGTACCCCTCAAACCTGTCAAGGTCATCCAAAACAAGGAAATGAAGAACTGGATCGAATCCCACGTCAGGCTCCAGGTGCATGGAGCCTGCTTCTCCCTCTGCCTGTGTCTCTGCCTCTGTCTCTCACTCTGTGATTATCATGAATAAATAAAAAATTAAAAAAAAAAACAAATGGGAAAAAAAAAAAGGAAATGAAGAACTGTCACAGCCAAGAGGAGGCTAAGGAGACGTGAGGACTAGATTCAACACAGTGTCCTGGATGGGATCCTGGAAAAGAAAAAGGACATTAGTAAATCTGAAAAAAGTAGAGACTTCAGTTAACAATAAATAATGTATCAATATGAGTTCATTAATTAGAACAAATATACCAAACTCTGGAAGATGTCTATCATAGACATGGGTGTGGAGTATAAGGGAACTCTGCATTGCCTTTGCAATTTTTCTGTAAATCTAAAACTGTCCTCAAGCAAAGAGTTTATTTGTTATTTGAAATCAAGTTCAAAGAATAATTGGATTAAATTGGTTAAAAAAAAAAGTTCTGATTCTGATGTGATGAGTTTAATTGACTTTAAAAGTGCATGTGAGTGAATTAAACCACGGGAAGCCGGGCAAGAATGCTCTCGAGGCAGGGGATGCCTCAGGGTGGATTCACCACAGCTGAAGCCCCTGGAAAGAAGGGGCCCATGGCACTGGGATATGGCAGAGACTTGCTTTTTGGCCTCTTGCACTTGTTGATACAAATAAATGAAATGTGAATCAAAAAACAAGAACAAAAATGTACTGAAGGAGCAGCATGATCAGGGCAACTGCTCTTTTCGGAGATCAACTGTTTGAATGATCACCTCACTCACTTACTAAAACAAAACCCCACCTGAACCCTTTCTGATCCCACCTACTAGAGAACGGGTTGCTCCTGGATCCAGGAGGCGTGGGGTTGGGCAGGCAAGGTGGTGCCGTGGACAGAGCACAGCCATTGGACCCCATCCCACTCGCCAGCTATGTCACCTGGGAGAGAAGAGCCAGCCTCTCCCAGCCTCGGGTTCCTCCTTGCTGTAATGGGCCGGGAAATTCCCACCTGCCGCGGGGTAGTGGCAAATTGGAGTGCGCGTCTTCTTCGTCTTCTTGGAGCTAAGGAGGCCGAGGCCAGCGCTGGGAGTGGCAAAGCCCTTCAGTGAATAGTGGTGACTACTAGCAGGAGAGATGGAGGATGAGCAGATTAACCCGGATGAACTGGATTGGGCTGTGTAGACGCTGGGAGAAAAGAAGGGCTTGTTGACCGGTGGGAAGGGTTGAGGGGGGCCCTCCGGGTACAGGAGCTGCAGGAGCGGGCACAGGAAGCGGATGCAGGGGCAGCCCCTGGAGCAGGGGAGGAGGGGGAGGCCTGGAGGGGCCAGGGAGGAGGCTGGGAGGTGGGCAGGGCCTCCACACCCTGGTAGTAAATCCCTCCAACGTTTGTCAGCCTCACTGACCTCTTTGGTGACCCTGGTAACTTTTAAACAAACAAACAACAACAAAAACAACCAAAAAGGAAGGAAGCCATGGCTCATCTGCTGAAATGAAATGGACCCAGGCTAGAACCAGCACCAGAGCCAGATAAGGATGCCTGCTCTGAATGAATCTAAGGAACAACTGGGATATTTCCCCCGGGAAGGCCTGAAAGGCCACAGCCACCCTGAGGGCCTTTGCCCATTCCCTGAGTGAGTCTGCCTGAGGCCTTGAGCCCTGAGGTGGTCCCGTCCACCCTCCAATTGGGCAGGGCTTCCCATTCTGAGGAACAGAACTGTGCCTCCACTCTTAGAGAGTGAGCAAGAGCAAAGGAGAGAGCTGAGGACAGAGCGGAGCTGCGTCTCTGCCTTCAGACCAGAGGCTGCTGCGGGCAGGCGGGGGCCGCTTCTTTCCCACACACCGGGGGCTCCTGGGGAGCAGAGCTGAACCTTCTTCCTCAGGATCCCTGAGGAAATCTACCCCAGGGCATTCTCGGGGTTGAGGACTGAAGCTCCTGCTTACTTGAAAAAAGTGCCCACCACAAAATGGGCTAAAGGACAAGGGCTTAAACAAAACAAAGAGATTTTGTTGTTCTTTGACATGCCATAATTTCAAAATACATTTTTTTCTGGGCTGGGAAAAGATGCCTCCCTTGGGCCATGCCAGGCCCTTGGTTGGGTGGCAGCGGGGAAAGTGCCAGGGATCTGGTTCCTTCCAAAATAAATCCTTCTCCCCAACCATCGTGGCCTGCAGAACTGAGGCTGGCCCACCCACCCCTGCATGGCAGGGTCTTCCTGGGGCCGCCAGGCCGAGGCCATGGTAAATAGTTTAACTGTGTTTATGTAGCAGTAATATGCGTGTTACCTTTCACAGCGACCGCATTCCAGAGGGCAATCGCGGGTGATTTACCTCGTCCCCAGCGGCCGCCAGTCCCTGCAGTGGGTGGGTGGCCTCTGGGGCCCAGCTCAACTGTCCCAGGAGGGCTGTTTTTTTTTAAAAAGCTGCTTCTACCTTGCCATGCCTTGCCATGTGTGTGTTCCCAATCTGGGGATTCCTAGCAGCCTCCCCAGGGTCTTCTATGGAGTCTGAGGGAACTGTCAGGGGCCGTCCCCTCCCCTATTCTCGCCTCTCAGGCCGGGGAAGCCAGTGTTTGGAACTTGCCCATCGCCTTCATAGAGATGAATGGATACAGGCCCCAACCCTGTTCTCAGCAGCCAATTCAGCAGCAGCCCCCAGCCCCCAGTACCAACCCGGGTACTAATAACAGCTAATTTTTGTTGAGCCCTTACTAGGTAGGTACCAAACACCAATTTTCATACCTCATAGCTTATGAAGGAGGTGCTATCATAAGCCCCTTTTACAGATGATAAAACTGAGGCAAAGAAGGTTTATGTAACTTGCCCAAAGGCACACAGTGAGTTAGGGGCAGAGTCTAGACTTAACCAGGCAGCCTGAAATCCCAAGGCCATGAGTAAGTCTGGCCCCTGGACCCGTGGGGTGACTGGCTCAGAGATGAAGTCCAAGCAGCAGAGGATGGCCCCTGTGTGTGCAGGTACTCCCCAAGTGGGCACAGGTGCCTCCCACCTAGAACATGTACACGTGCATGCACCTCATGCCCCGTGTCCCTACCTACACTTGCACATCCCTCATCCCGCATATGTGTGTATTATGTGCACCCCCAAACAGACAGGCATATTTCACCTCGATCAAGATCGAGAACTTCACCCTCCATATGATAAGTTCACTCTATACACGTATGTTCCTCACACATGCTTTCCCACAAGGACACACATACACACAGATGTGCACATAACTCATGTGTGGAGGGAGTATGTCCTGCCATTTTGCTAACCAAGAGCATACTTCCGTTCTTTGACCTTCAAGCTAAATGTCAGCCCTAAAACAAATGAGGCAGGAGTTGATGTCCTCCTACCTCGTATGTTCACCAGTATTTCCTTATGCTGAGGACCATGGTGGCAGACACAACTGGAACTCAGCCCAGCTCCTTAGGGACATCTTATGCAGGGCAGAGGTGGGCCATGAGCCTGTGAACACAGTCATCCCTGTTGCCAAGGGTCAGCCTGGGGGATGTAGGCTCAAAGAAGGCTCTAAGTCCTTTCTGGTGATAGAATACCCTCCTCCAGAGGCCAAGCTACCTGCCCGGTTCTCGGCACCCACAGGACCTTCGGCTTTCCTGCGGGCTCCAGGTCTGTGGGTAGCCCAGCCGGGGAATCTGGATACCCCAGGACCTCTCCCAGCATCTTCCTAGTGGAAGCAGCAGCACAGTATCTCTGAGCAGCCAGGCGGGTATGAGTCACCAAGCAGGCCCAACACTGCCTGCCTGCCTGCCTATCTGCCAGCCATCCCAGCAGTGTGCTGGCATGGCCTTATCCACATGGCTTCCAAAAAAGTCCCCAGCATGACTTTTCCCGATGCCTGGCCCTTCTGTCAGCCCTGCCATGCCCTGCCCTGTACTGTGGGTTACATGGGCCCCGCTAGGCAAGGAAGGGCCAGACCTTTTACACGGTATCTACTACCCAAGAGCCTTGCCAAGAAGAACCAGGGGCTGGGAGCCTGGGCAAACAGCCTACTGGCCGGGACCGGCCTCATGAATATGTGACTTGAAGGCCCACACTTGAGAGGACCCTAAGGTCGGTTTAAAGTTCTGCTGTTACCATCTTGAAATTCCTAATAGTTTTGGACAAGGGCTTGGCAAATCGTGTTGCCCACCCTGCCACCAGCGGAGGCCTTCTGTGGGTGAGCCTGGCAGGGCCCTGCCCACTCCCTGCCTTCCTGCCGTCCTGCATGCCCCTCGGCCGCCCTCTGCCACTGCCAGCTCGGCCTCCTGCCCTGGGCTGGCCCGGCTGCTGAGATGTGGGCGGCTGTGGTTTCCCGGTGCCCACAGCGCGGCCGCAGTGTTTGAAGATGCACTTCAGTGGTGTCCTCAGACTGTGTTCCTTCTGTCGCCCAGCCTGCGGTCACCCTTGCCAGCCGCCCGCCCCCCACCCCCCAATGATTGTTTGCCTGCTGCCGCCCAGGCCATAAAGAAGCTGGGAAGGGGGGCCCTCAGTTGGTAGCACTCTGTTTCTGGTTCAGAGCCGGACAGCGGCAGCTCAGCCCCAGCCCCACCCCAACGGACACCAGCCGCAAACTCTCTCGACCTCGGTTGCCTTAGCTGGAAAGTGGGGATTAAGAAGTTTTCCCAGTAGCACTGTTGGGAGGATCCCCGGTGACACATAGGGAGCATGGGTAGGAAGCCTGGCACAGAGTGGGTGCGAGGAGAGCATTTAATTTCAGCTGCTTATTAGCTCAACACTGACTGAGTGCCTATTAAAAGCTGAGCCAGCCAAGGACAGGCCCTACTGCAGGAGCTCCCAGTCTAAGTGGGGTGGGTTGGGGAGCTGTAGGCAGAGATGTAGACTGAATGTTGAGGTGTGAGCTGGAACGGTGGGGAAACCCAGGCCCAGGGAGAGGATGTGGCTTGCCTAGGCCAGGACTCAAGAGTCTTGTCCCTCTGGCTGCCAGACACCCCTCGCTGACGGGCTGGGCCATGTCTCTGGTTGCTCAGAGGGACATCAGTCCTGCTCCTCTGCAGCTGGGTGCCATATGAATGAGGCTGTGTTCTGGGGTCCGTCTTCAGGGCACGAGCTGAGGTCTTCAGGGTGGGTTGTAGACATCATCTATGCCTCTGCCCCCCCTTCCGACTGCTATTTACTGAGAACCTCCTGTGTATCCAGCACCTGCAGAGTCTCAGTGGCCGTTCATCGGACATACCACGGCAGTCCCCGGGGGATGATCCCAAGCCAACAGCCTGCCTTTTGCCTCCTTGGAGCAGTGATGGAGAAGCCAAGGCCACTCCATGTTCCACCCCGTGGTCCTGGGCACCACCTAGTGAGTCTGAGGCTCCTCCATAGCAAAGTGACAGCTGGCTGCATGTCCTCTGCTCACCACCCCTTCCAATCCTCAGACCCATCTCTTAAGATCACTCGGCTTCCCGGGGCCCAGCATGCCCCGATAGGATTTGCTGAGGACAGACATGCCATGGGGATGGCTAACTGAAAGCCAAGAGCTGAAATGAGGGCCCAGTGGTAAGGGGACGACCTGGAGGCCACGAATAGGAGTCCCGGACAATACACTGGCACAGCTGGCCTCATCTTTAGAAGCTCACTCTGCTGGGACATGGAGAGGGGCTGCGGGAGCAGTGGCAGACAAGCAGAAGCCACAATAGTCCAGCCCCCTGCCTGTGGGAGCTTGAACTCCCTGGATGGGTGGGGAAGCCCTCCAAAGAGATTTGGAGCTCCAGCCTTTGCCCTCCTGCCAGCTGCACCCCCATGGCCCAGGAGCATCCGTCCTTCCCTTGGCAGGTTCCTGGTCCAGCCTGTGGTCCCCAGGGCGTGGAATTGTTCAGCCTGGGAATCAGGCAGAGTCCCAGGTCTGCCCCAGGCTGCAGAATAGATGATTTTTTTTTTTTTTTTTACTAGCTGTCCCTTGTTAACTCATAATTGCAATCATGTAACATTTAATAGAGACACAAAGTGATCCCCATCGCTGCCCCACAATCATTCATTAGCTAACAAGATGGAGTGGCTCATAAAAAGGGCCGTTAAAAAAATTCTGGAGAAATGGAAAGCAGGAGGTGATGCAAGCCTTAGTTAACAAAGGCCGAGGGCCGGGAGGCGTGAGCGGGTGTGAGCAGAATAACCCAGCCCTGATAAGCCACAAAGCAGAGCCGGCTGCTCCCTCCTCCCTCTGCCGCCTGAGTCACAGAAGCCGGGATGTGTTCAAAATCGAGCAATGTAATTAGCAGGTTGCATCATGCCCCTCGATTATAAATTACAACGGATGCAAAGACGGAGGATGGAGGAGCAGGGATTACAGGGGTAACCCAATCCTGGTGCCCAGGAGGGGGGGCGGTGGGGGACCAGGAGCTACCCCCCAGCTGCTCAGGGACCCCAGTAGCTTCTGCCTACCCTGTCACGGGGCAGCGCCAAGGCCCGCTCAATGCCTGCTTTGTGTAGCCTAGGATAATGATTTACAAACTTGGGGAATCAGGAGGTGCGAAAAGAAGACGACCCTCTTAACCCAGCCATTGTCTCCCCCCTGCTGGAATGCCCAGCACGCCGCCCGCCCGTGCACCTGTGCACACGGATGCTATTTGAGGATGGTCCAGGTGAGGAGCCCTCAGAGGGGCCGGGTCGATAAGATCTAAAGGGGCTGAGCAGGGGGCTTGGGACACCGTCAGGGATGACTGAGACAGCAAACAGAGAGGGGTGGCAACGATCCCCTGAGGCTTCCCTCTGCGGATGAGTAGAAGGGGGGCGGGGATGGAACTCAGGGCTGGTGACAGAGCCAGCTCTGTTTTAGGGGTCAGGGACCTGGAGCAATCCCAGGCTTTCCGCCAGCAGGCTGTGGGAGCCTGGACAAGCCACTTCTCCTCTCTGAGCCTGTTTTCTCCCACTACAAACCATCAGCCGGCCAGGTGACCACCCATCTTGGTGCCTCAGTTTCCCCACCAGGCCTTGCCTGTCCGTGTGACCCGAAACAAGCTAACCTCCGTGTCAATGGGGACTCAGTGTCCCCATTTACAAAAGAGCGGTAACCCAGACGATCTTTCAAGTCCAGCTTGGACCTTTTCCGATTCTAAGATGAAATTTTCCCAGTCAACCCACACCTTGGAGACCAGGGAGATGGGACTGGCAGCTCTGCAATCTGGCCATCTGTGTGAATCAGAGCCCAGTGAGGCAGAGGGAAGTCAGAGCACAGGCTTGGGCAAAGCAAGGTCCCGGTGGCACGGTTGTCCCGGAGCCTGTGGAGGCACACCCTTTACTTCCTCCTGGTGGCAAAGATTTGGCCTTTCGATCTGGCCTCTGCAAACAGCCCTCACTTCACAATATTTTCTTAGCAGCCCTGTTCTTGGGCATAGGAAATAATCCCATTAACTGTATTATCTCTGCAGAGGAAGGACAAGGGTATATAGATCAGCCCTTGAGTTCAGTGAACTCACTCTCTCTCAAAAGGAAAACCAGAGTTGGGGCAACTACTTTATAGGAAACTTTCTTTGAACAAGGCCTGGCCCCAGGAGAGTTTTCTTCCCAGTGTGGAAGAGAGATCACCACTACCTCCTAAACTGCGGCCCTCAGCCATTCTGGGCCTCCATATCTTCTCTCTGAGCCTCAGTTTCCTCAAGTCTGAACTGACACAGAGGAATAGGGACTCTCGACAGGTAAGTGGAGGCTGGGATGGACTCCCAGGGAGCACTGCCTTTCTGCAGACCCCGGTACCGCTCTCTTGGACTGTTGCCCAAGGACTCTGGTCTCAGCCCCCGACTCCCTTTGCCACTGTGCGGCCACAGGACCTTGCTAAGACTAGTGACCCTAGCACACTGGCTCTGCTTAACACCCACCAAAGTCACCCCTCCCCAGATCCCAGGCCTGGACCCTCCCCTCCTCTCCTGCTACTTCCTTTGCATGACCTGTTCCCACTGCCCAGGTTACCGTTCCCCTGGTTCAACTGAACACTTTAGTTTTATTTATTTATTTATTTATTTATTTATTTATTTATTTATTTATTTATATTTTATTTATTTATTTATGAGAGACACAGAGAGAGAGGCAGAGACAAGGCAGAGGGAGAAGCAGGCTCCCCGTGGTGAGCCTGATGAGGGACTCGATTCCAGGACCTCAGGATCACGACCAGAGCCTAAGGCAGACGCTCAACCGCTGAGCCACTCAGGTCCCTCAACTGAGCACTTTGTCTTTTTTAAAAAATAATTTAATAATAATTATTATTTTTTAAAGATTTTATTTATTTATTCATGATAGACACACAGAGAGAGAGGGGCAGAGACACAGGCAGAGGGAGAAGCAAGCTCCATGCAGGGAGCCCGACGTGGGACTCAATCCCGGGTCTCCAGGATCACGCCCTGGGCCGAAGGCAGGCACTAAACCGCTGAGCCACCCAGGGATCCCCTCAACTGAGCACTTTAGATTCAGTTTTTAGGAAATCTGTGTCACCCCTTCCCAGAAACCCTCCACAACACGCCCCTTCTGTGCTTCCCCACCTGAACAAAGCTCTATCTTCACGAGTGCTGGTTGTATTGAAAAGCAGCCTCTGTGCTGTATCCTCACTAGGCCATGAGCTCCCATGGGGAGGAAGTGGATGCTCCACACTCAGGACCCTTCCAGCATACAATTGGTGCTCAGAAGTGTCCTTGTTGAGCTGCTGGCTTTTCCCACAGTGGGGAAGAAGCAGACGTAGCCTGAGACCCAGGCCTGGGGGGTGAAGTCTGAGACCCTTGCTCATTTGTTCATCATTCATTCATTTATTCATTTGTGTAATCTGAATACATGTTATGAGCCAGGAATGGGGGAAGTACCAGACCAGTCTTCAGTCCCTGAAGGCACCTCCAGGCTCCGCATAAGCCCCTGAACCCAGGGAGAAAAATGTTCTTGAAGCTGTCCCCCAGTGTAGGCAGACCCAGGGTGGGCAGACCCCCAGGGTAGACAGCAGCAGTGGGAGGTCACCCTGTCAGCTTAGCCCGGCAGGGCCTGTACCTTATCAGCAGGATCTCCTGGCTCCCTGAGTCAACAGAAGCTGGGTGTGAGGAGGTGGTGACAGAGAGGGGGCCATCTGGAGGCCTCTTCCCACCTGTCAGGAGCTCCCAGCACGTCCTCCTGTTGGTGAGGCAACCGTCCTTGTGTCTGCACCGCCAAGGCAGGTGACAACTCTGCTCCCATGTCAGGGTGACATTAGATCCCTAAGTCGTGACCTCACTCAGGCATCTGTCCTTGGGTTCCTGTCTGCTTCTGAGATGAGAGCCAAAATATCAGCGGAGACATAGCACCCGGAAACCCTTCCCAGAAATGCCAAACACAGAACAAGTACAGCATCCCCATCTGATCAGATAGGAAACTAGGACGCAGACACATCGACACACTTACCTGAGGTCACACAGATCACATGAGCCTACTTCAGCCTGTTAAGTGCATCCTTTCCCTCTTTTTCCACCCTTGGGAGCCTGAGCCATGCCTCATATTTGGTCTTTACCATGTCCAGTGTTGGTGCAAATGTGAATGAGAATAATACCTTCATCTATCAGACACCTATGATGTACCCAGCACAGTTTCAAGTATTTTATTTTCATACATTCAATCAATCATATTTATTGAGTGCCAGGCACTATTTTCTAGATGCTGTTCTGGATGCTATGGCATTAGATGAGGCAAACTGAGTCCTTGTCCTGAGGAAGCTCACCATATTGTGGGAGAAACAGAATAAGCCAAGAAGTAAGAAACAAAACATAATCTAGGTGGTAAAAAATAAATCCGGAGAAGGGCTGATCAGCAGGGGTCTTTGATCTGGTGACATTTGAGCAAGCCCAGAAGATGCTGAGAGAGGGAATTTGGGACTACCTGGGCGACAAAAGTGCTGGGCAGAGGGGACAATAAGTACAAAGGCCCTGGGGCAGGAACAGGCATGGTGTATTCAAGGAATAGCTAGGAGGCTGCTGTAGTTGGAGCAGAGTGAGGGAAATGGAGAGTGAAGGAGGTGAGATATTGTGTCAGTTGTGTGTTAATTCAATTTATTATCACGACAATGCTGAGCACGGGTTATTATTGTTATTCCCTTTAGCTGATGAGGTTCAGAGAAGGAAAGTAATATCCCCAAAGTCACAAAGCAGGCATTAGGTGTGTCCTGATGATTTATGAGCATCCTTCATGGCGCAGAGTACTGGTTCCCAGTGGAGAGGCTGAAGGAGAATCACCCAGGGAGCTCAGAAAGAATCCAGATCACCAGGTTCCTTTTTTTAAAATTTTAAATTTATTCATGAGAGACACACAGAGAGAGGCAGAGACATAGACAGAGGGAGAAACAGGCTCCCTGCAGGGGATCCTCATGCAGGACTCCATCCTGCATGAGGACCCCGGGAACACAACCTAAGCCAAAGGCAGACACTGAACGACTGAGTCACTCAGGCGTCCCCGGATCACCAGGTTCCTAGTTTCAACAAGCTGCCCAGGTGGTTCTTCATGAACCTAGCTTTGGTGAGCCGTTGGGCAATGGCTGTGGGCAGGCTGGAGCAGAAGAGTAAGCCGCGGGCCTGGAGCCTGACTTTAGCGTGTCTCTAATCTGAGTGGCTACAGCCTCTCTGAACCTCAGTCTCTTTATCTGTGAAATGAGAGGGCTGAACGCCATCAGCGAATTCCTCACACTTTTTACCTGTAGAATTCTCCACGTTGTCCGGTCTTAGGTGGAGCCCAAGATACAAAACAGATCAGAGGAGCTTTATTGGGGGTGGGGTTCAGGCCATCCCCTTCACCTCACCCCCGGCAGCCTCTAAAGCACAATTTACCCGATTTCCTGAGCTCCAGTCTCTGGAGAGCATAGGCATGTGGTCAGGTGCTTCAAGTTCCAGATATCCATGCTGGATCCTTTTCCCAAAGCAGTGTCCCCTGGAATGGGCCAAAATCCCTGGTGTGGGTTCCCAACCCCGGAGCCGAGCAGATAACAGGGCGGGGGGGGGGGGTGGTGGAGAGGAACATGGGGCTGGACACACAGCCTCTTTCAGCTTGCCAAGTTCCCCTGCCTGCTTGCCATCCTTGCTGGGGATGGGGAAGTGGCATGTCCTAAATGTCTGGGGTGACATTGGACTGGTTGCTGGGGACAGGACAGCAGGTGGCAGCCATCCATTTGATGGGGGCAGGAATTTGCTTCTACGTAAGCTGGGCTTCTGGTATCTTCGATTTTTCTCTCCCTCCTTGTCTTGGGCTAGTAAGAGTGCCTCCATCCGAGCAGAGAGAGCAAGAGATGTGTGCAGAATCAAGCAGCTTACAGAGGCCGTGAGACCAATCCTCAGACCTCAAACCAAGAACTTTCATCTGCTAGAGCTGGAGTCCTCTTGTACAGGGGAAGACATGCCCTGCAGAAGACAGGCAGACAAACAGACAGATCCCTGACCTGACAGCCCGAACCCTAGAGGAGGACAACTTCAGGCTGAAGTCCTTCTCTTCATTCCTTCAAAATCCAGCACAGTCCCCTGCACCCAGCAGGTGCCAAATAATAATTTGTGATCTGCTGGCTTTAGAGTTAGAAGTGAAATAAATGAGTTTCCTGCCTGAGATGCCTTGGGCTCTCCTTAGAGTTTTAGCCTCTTCATCTGTAGGATGGGATAATAAATACTATTACCTCCCTGGCCTGGTTGAGAAATAGGAAGAGGGCGTTGCAAATAGAGAAAATTCATGCAGGCATCTGCTACGTGCTATGCTTTGCCTCCAGTCCTTACAATTACACTGCATGATAGAAATGACTCTCCCCATTTTATGGAGAAGCATCCTGAAGGTGAGAGACCCAAACCTAGATCTCTCACTGAAACTCATGTTCTTTCTGCTGCATCTGGCTGCCTCCTTATTATTGCCCCTGCACTGGGTGTGTGGTTTTACTTTGTTTTGATTTAATTTGAAGTCCCCAAGTGAGACAGAGCAAGACTGAAATGGAGTTTGCTGAGCCCCTCCCTTCGAGTTGTAATCAGCCAAGGGCCCTGGGAGGACAGGCCTGGGTTTGTAACTCTGGGTGCAGAGACCCCTCTCTCTGGCCAGCATGTGGAAAGGACACGGATTCCTCAGCATTTCCTCTATGTGTGTGGGGTGGGGAGAAGAGATAGTCCCTGGGGTCCCCTTTCCCCCAGGCTAGATGCTGGCTGCTTTGGAAGGCCTTGTCAGGATCTGCTTTGAGGGCCTGGCTGTCAGCTTGAGAGTCTTAAAATTTCTGCCCTTCCCGACACAGCCATAGGGGTGCTCTGGCCACCCACATGGGGCTGTGGCCTTGGACAGACAGAAGTCCGGGAGTCGAGAGGCTGGGCTTGATGGGAGGACAACTGGCTCCTGTGGGGAGACCTTCCTGAGCCCCCCAAGCTGAGTCTCCTCAGGCCTGGCAAGGGAAGTGGCCCAAGGGTAGGCCCAAGCCTTAGGTCCCCTGACGTCTGCAGCTGCTCCTAGGACCACCCCATGAGACAGAGGCTACTGAGCCCCCGAGAGCCCCGTGGGGCTAAGGGGGGTAGTATTTTCTCAGCAGGATTTATGTGTATGTGCGTGTGTGTGCGTGTGTGTGAGTGAGTGTTTAACAAGGAGTGGGGCCTGCTTGACTTCTGAGCCTGGAATTTATACAGCCGCTCGATGGCGGCTGCAGTTTATCTTGACTAAAAGAATAATAAACTCGGTTGACAGGATGATGTATTCAAAGCATCTTCCCGGCCCAGCACAGAGCCCCCTGGCCCACCGTTAGGATGTCTGGCGTGGTGGGGACCGTGTTATCGAGTGTTTAGCCCCCATGGATTGTCAACAACGCATTGTTTGTAGGTTTGGGGCAAGGCGGAGATGGGCCGGGCTGGGGTGGGAATGGGGGTGTCTGGCCACACAGGCGGGTGAAAGGCTGGCCGCCCAGATGGGGTCAAAGAGGCGTCTGCCTTTGATGGAAGCTCAGAGGCCCAACCCCTCCTCCCTGCCCCGATGTTCCCTTTCCTGCCTCACAGGGAGTCTTGCTCACTGACCTCCACACAGGTCCCAGCCCAGCTCTAGATGTAAAGGGACACACTCAGGCCACACTCTGTACTCCAGGTGTTGGGAAAACCTCCTCCTCCCTCCACTTCCCGTTATTTCCTTAAGAAAAAAAAAAAAATCAGCAGTAAACCTCAGCTTCAAAAAACACCCTGGAAAGGGTGAGGAGGGAAAGCCAATGATCTGGGCTCACTCATGAGAGAGATCTCAGCCCAGTCGCCTGGCCCTCCGCCTGTCAACCTTGGGCTAGTCCCGTGACCTCTCAGAACCTTCTTCCCTCCCTGCATGACAGGAGAATCATGATGCTTGTCCCACCTCTTTTACAAACCACAGTAGCCCCCGTCATCCACAGGGGATATGTTCCAAGACCCCCAGTGGCTGCCTGAAACCGTGGAGAGTACCAAACCCTATATATATACACATACACACCATATCTTTTCCTACGCATGCATACCTGTGACAAAGTATTAAGTTATAAATTAGGCACGGTAAGAGGTCAACAACAATAACTAATAATAAAATAGGACAATTATAACAACATGCTAGAATAAAAGTTATGTAAATGTGGTCTCTCTCTCTCTCAAAATATCTTACTGAGTTATACTCACCTTCTTCCTGTGTCGTGGTTAAGATGAGAAAGGCCCACATGATGAGATGAGGCGAGGGCAATGACACAGGCTTCGTGACGAGGAGTGAGGCTGCTTTCGACATTCTGACGGTGCCAGTAGGAGGATCATCTGCTTCCAGATCGAGGTTGACCGCGAGTAACTGAAACCGTTGAAGACGAAACCACGGATGAGGGGGGCCTGCTGTATGCTGTTGCCCTGTATTGAGGGCTCATGATGGGGATGAAATGAGATAAAGAATTAGGCAAACACTTTGATAGCTTGGTAGAAGGTAAATTCAAATTGCTTTTTCCTCAAGTCCTCCTAAACTTCAGGCAGGAAAGCCATGGCTTTTGTCTCTGACCATGTACTTCTCCCTCCACCTGCCTTATGGGAAGTCCCTTCTTGTACCTAACCTCAAGCTTGCTTCAGTTTTAGCTGTTGCTTTGGAATGCTTCACACAGAGGTTCCAGTTCCGCTTCTCTGGTAGGGTGCCTATAAGAGTGCCTCTTTTCTGGTTTAATGGTCCCTTCCCCACTCCTGGTGGTTTTCTACCCGAACCAGCTCCAGGACTCCCCTTCATACAGAAGTGAGTCCTTTACTCCTGCTTCTCGAAAGCAGTGTGTGTGGGGGGGGAATTGGAGGGGGTTATCCTGGGCAGACAGAAGCCCCACAGGGGGCTACAGAGGCAGTGGCAGGCACAGGGAGTGAAGGAAGAGCCACAGATGGAATACTTAATTCAGCAAGCAGTTGGCTCCATTTCAGGAGTCAATTTGGAGCCTCGGGTAAGCCTCTTAACAGCTGATATCATCCCCACTTTACAGATGTGAACACTGAGGCTGGAGAAGATTCAGTCTCTTGCCTTTGGCAGATGGCAGAGGGCAGACAGACTCAAGCCCAGAAGGTCTAGCTGGCTTCCAAGCTGCCTTGACCTGGCAACCTCAAAGAAGGAAAGAGAAAGCCACCCAGAGGCTGTGGGGCTCTAGGCTAAACAGCTAGATGGGTAACGAGGTGATGGTGGGGGCACAGGAAGAGCCATGGGGGATCAAGAGAGTGGGAGTGGGAGCAAAGGACTGTAGACTGGCATAGGCCCTGGGGAGAAGACAGAGAGGAGCTCGGATCTGAGTGCAGGACACACGTGTGTGCTCACCCACCTTGGCTGGGGCTGGTGACAGTGGCAGCCAGCAACAGTATGTTCAGATGCCTGGCAGCACTCAGTCATTTATCCACTCGCTTATTCATTTCCTTGCTCATCCCTGTACTTCATTCTTTATGTGCCCAGGAGTCCAGACCCTCAGGATCGAACAGGAAAGAGACCTGTCAGCAGGTCAGGACCCTCAGAGGTCCCCAGTCACCCATCTATCCATCCCACATGTAGTGAGTACCTATTGGGTACTACAGACAAGTGAGCCTGTCCTCACCCTCCAGGCACTCGAGGCCTGGCAAGGGGGAGAGGAAAACAGGCAGACCCTTAGAAATCATGGGGTTGTGTATTCATCGATTCAGTCAACATTTGAGAGCCCTCCACGGAAGAAGCCAGGACCAGAATGATGACCAGGACACACTCCTGCCCATAGTGAGCTCAGGCTGCTTGAGGACATGAGGAAGGAACACAAATGTTTCAGCTCCAATACACGTGCAGCTGTGAGAGATCCTAAGGGAGCACAATGGTCCCCAGAGGGAAGTGACCATGCATTTGAATTTGTGTTTGTGCATTCATTTATTCCACCCTTCATTCATTATTGAGCATCTTTTGTGTGCTGGGCATCGCTGGAAACAACAGGAGGGCCCATGGAGGAGGTCATCTTTCCTGGGCAGACCACTGTCTTGGCAACCTCATGGTGGAGGGGGCAGGGACAGGCCAAACTTGGCGTGGAGACTGCAGTCACAGGAGATGGGCAGCCACGGACCCCTCCCAGCCATTCCGAGGCGGGAGCTGGAGGGCATTGAGCAGTGCAGCCTGGAGGAAGTACAAGGGGGCTGGGCCCTATGGCAGGCTCTGTCTGGGCCATCCTGTGCTCTCCACAGCCCTGAGTGACCTGGGGTCAGATCACATGATCCGAGCAGATGGAGGGGATGGAGACGCAGTTGGGAGCAGGAAGACCCAAGCTCTGTGCGAGGATATATTTGGGGATCCCTGGGTTTTGTTCACTGGAACAGACTCCCGATGTCAAGAGTTTCTGGAGCTCTGATTTGCACACATCCTCTCCACTTCCCCATCCTCTGGGGTCAATTTGCATGCCTATTTGCATATGTTTGCATAAAGCATGCTCCTATCCATATTCATTTCAGGCATTTTGATTTATGTCATTTCTCCCCTCCCCATAGCCGGCTGTCCCCATGCCTTTTGCTCCCCCTTCTGGAAGGGAAGACAGGGCAGGGGCCATGCCCAGCTGCATGCAATCTCTGTGGCATTACCTGGCATTTCCTCAGAGCTAAGTGCTTGCCTGACTGTACTGTGCTCTGTCTGCAACTGCTCTGAGCTCAGAGGTCCCTGGGGACTCGTAAGCTGAGCCTGTCCTTGGTGCTCTTGCTGGGCCTTGGGGAGCACCAGGCCAGAATGAGAACCGTCTGTGGACTGTTCGCTGGAGAGCAACTAATGGAGTGATGAGTGAGTGTCGCCTGGAAGTCTGGGGGCCTTCCCATGTGGGTCGCCTTGGCTGTGCACAATCAGGGGCCAGATCTGGGCTTGGGACCCCTTCCAGGGCCCCACTGCGGCCACTGGACCTGAAGAACACAGCCCACGGCGTCCATGCCCATACACGGAGCAGAGTGGAAGTCTGACTGCAGTTCCGGTGCGGGTTGGGTGGTCCTAGGCAAGACTTTCCCTGCCATGAGCCTCAGTTTCCCCTTCTGAACCTAAAAGTTTTCCCAATGTTGGCTTCTGCAAATGCATACAGGCAACCCCAGCTCATCCCCCAAGCCCCAGAGGAGATTCTTCTGTCATGAAAAGGCCACAGCCAACTCCACCACCCTGAGGCTCACATTCTCACTCCCTGGAATAGCCTCCCTCTGGCCTCCAGGTCATATGAGCTTCAGTGGACGTGCCTGCTTGCTGCCAGTCAGCTCACACTCGATATGATGTGACCAAGGGAGGAGCCTAGAAGCTGCTGGGGAATCCAGGACTCACACCCACACTCACCCCCCACACACACACACACTCACACACACACACACATTCCATCCCCACCGTCTCCATCTTAATGAGGTCCCACTGTAGATGCTCCCATGTCAGGGAATGGGACTGTTTCCACCTGGGCAGAGACAGGAGGCGCTGGGGGCTGCCCTGGGAAACCTCCTACCCGCCAGCCCTGACCTCCAGCTGAGAGCTCCTGAATGGTGCCCACTCCCCGACTCCCCTACCACACACATCCTGAGCCGTGCAGGGCTCGGCTTGTCACCGACAGGCTCTCCACTAAATGAGGTGGCTTGATTGCCCCTTATCACAGGGGCTTATCTCCTATGGTTTTTCGCCTGCCAGACACCAGAGAGCCACTCAGCAGGCCTCTCCCAACCTCTTGCTTCTCCAGCCCTGACTCTCCCCTGCCTCAAGGGGACACTGGATTCCAGTGACCCTCCCTGTTGGTCACTCAGGCTGGAGACAGAAAAGGGATAGAGGGAACTGAGGATATTTTTCCCCACTGCCCCTTAACCTTTCACAGCTTCACACATCTTCTCACTTACCCCTCTGTGTGATATAGATTTGGGGGGCCATTCTGCCCAATGTCTTGTCATCTTGCATCAAACGTGAAAAACAGGTTAATATTTGTAGTGTGGTTCTTTATTCCCTCAAACCAGGGGTTTCTTAGAGCTCAGGCTGCATCTTCCCCCTAAGACTAGGGATCCCTAAGGATACAGCTGTGTTTCCCCCTGAGATTGTGCATCCCTGAGGTCAGGGCTGTGCCTCCCCATTCAGAAACACTTTGCCCACCATCTAGCCTCACCTGCTCCAGGGTAGTGGTCAGTGGTTGGTCTAGACTGGGCCTCCTGCCACCCAAGAATCATTCCCTAGAGTTCTGCTTGCAGGCTGAGCAAAAGAAGGAACCAGAGTGGAGGTCACGGGGCTCCGCTGAGGGAAACAGGGCGTCCTCTGTAGGAATCTATAAGTGGTTGCATCTGGAGCAGGGGAATGAACAAGATGACCCTTTTATTGGCTCTGGGTCAATAAAACCTTTTCTAGGTCCTCAGCGTTGAGTACAGGATGGCACTGTGAGGGGGCATTGCTTTTATTTTGTTCTGTTGATCTGCGGGATAGGTGGTTAATAAAGTCAGAATAAAAAAAAATGAAAGAAAGAAGGAGGATGAAAGCCAGGGAGTGAAGAAGAGAGAGAAGGAAAGAAAGAAAGAGATAAGGGAGAGAAACCTCCCAACCTTTCCCCTTCTTCGGCCTCCTGTATGGGAATGTATTTGTTTAAACTCCTCTTATCTTCAACACTTGTTTCTCTACTGGCGGAGGGGTCTGTGGAGTGAGGCTGGTTTTTCTCCCAGTGACAACAGAATTGCAGACTCCGTAAATGGCCCGCCGGTGCCTGGGCAGAGGAGGAAGACAGGTTTGAGCTGAAGCCCCCCGCCCCCGCTGCCTCTCCCTGCCCATTCCCCATCCTCACCCAGCCCGGCCCCCTGTAACCCAGGCAGCCTCCCTTCAGCCTCCCTCCAGCTTCCCTCCTCCCTCCAGCCTCCCTCAGGCCTCGCTGGGCTCCTCTCCTTGAGGGCCTCCCCTGCCACCAGCCCAGCCAGAGGCCTCCTGGCCTTCCCTCAGACTTCCCTCTCCACCTCTCTGGGACCCTAGCCGCCAGTGCTGCCTCTTCCAGGAAGTGTCTCTTGATGCCATAGGCTCCCTGATTCATTCATTCCTGTGTTCATCCTTTCAACACACATTCTGAGTCTCTGAGATGTGCCAGGCATGGGAGATAAAGGGCCTGGGGAGCTTAGAGCCCAGTGGAGGAAACCAAATGTCAACAGTCAATTAAAGCTCTCTAGGGTGGGTTTTGGTTTACTCCAGTCTTTAACAATAATATCTAACGTCCACTGAGGGCTCACTCTTGTGCCAAGGGTGATCCTAGTGTTTTACACCGAGAAACTCATTTAATTCTGGAAAGAGCTCTACCAGGTAGGACAACTTCATAGAGGTCCTGTTTGCTCATGAGAGTCAGACCTGAATGTGAACCCAGGCAGTCGGGGCCAGAGGTTTAGCTCTCAAACCCACAGCTGCTGACCTCACAGCCTGGGGGTGCTTCTCTATACCTCAGATCCATCCCCTGTCCCTCACATGGTGGGAGGGCCCTGTGCACCTGTTCCAGCTCCTTGCCCACTGCTGAGTCAGCCATCTCTGAGGGAAGGGACTTGCGTTTGGCCATGCCGAAGACTTGAGCTCTCTTGAGCCTGACCGACTGCCTGGGGCCCATCTCTCTCTGGGGAGTCTATATCTCCGAGCCAGACTGTCAGCCCCTGGCAGGCATGGCCAATAATCTCCTCAGCACCGAGCCCAGGATGGGCTCAGGGAGGAGCTTGCTTAGTTGGCTGAGGACGGCAGCCCTCAGACTGAAAGGAGGGTGGGTGGGTGATGAGGGTTGACAGCGCCAATGCTGCGGCTGGCCGGCACAGGGGCTCTGCCCATGATGACCATGAGGGAGGTGCCAAGTCCCAAATGGTCTCCTATGCCTCCTCTGAGGAAGTATGTCTCCAGAAGAAAAGATCCTGCTGGCCAGCCTCAAGCCTCAATTTCCTCAAGGTCCAGAGGGGCTGCTGAAAAGCAGCCCGCAGCTCAGGGATTATTTGGGGATTTGGTCCCTGCTGGGAAGCCTCTGGAAGATCAGGCTATGATCTTTGGGGGTTCTAAGCAGGCCCGGCAGTGTGGGATGTCTCAGGTCTGACACACAGGAAGGGAAAGAAAGAAACCAAGCACACAGAAAGACAGGAATGGGGAGCAGAAGGGATGCATTTGCACACTTGGCATGTCTGGAGCACTTGCTGTGCACCTGGCCCCACACTGGCACTGGCTGTACAATAGGAGGATGGAGGCCCCCACCTTAAAGGAGCTCCCAAAGTGGGTTGTAGTTAGGGGTAGCCCATGGGCCCCCAAATCCAAGTGGGGAAGGGAAGGCTGCAGAGGGATGACAGACCCCTGAGTCAGCCCAGCTCAATCTCCACAGAGGCAGGGCCAGATGACCAGGCCTGTGTCCAAGACCCTTGGCTCCAGATGCCCCCACCTTCTGGCCCAGGACAGTGGGACCACAGCCCCAGCTCCGTTGTGGGAGTCAGCTCCTGTCTCTGAAGTTAACATGGAGTGGGCGTGGCTCGGGGGTTGTTTGGGTCTGAAGTTAGGGTCTGACCTAGGCCTGCTGGGGCTCCACTCAACAAGACCAGCACTGGCCGGGCGAGTGCTCCTTGGACACCAGTCTTGTTCCTCACTGTGTGGGGGTGGAGGGCACAGGAGGCTCACCACGGAGGCCCTCCCGTAAGCTCATGAGCCCCTGTAGGTCAGGTAGCAAAGGGAGAGCAGAGCGTCTCAGAGCTGATGGCCTCTCCTGTCCTGGAGCCCAGCAGCCTGAAGAGAAAGGGATGGGGCTGGGAGAAGCCAGGAGCGGCCAGGGTGAGGCCTTCTTAGACCAGCCTTCCTGTGACCCCAGCTGCCACTGTCTGTAGCAGGCCATCCCTGAGCCTGGGGCTCCCTTGGGCCTGCAGCCCTGAGCCCGAGAACATGTGCAGGTGGGTGTTTGCATGCTGCACATCTGCCTGCCAATTCACGCATATGTGTGCCTGTGCAGACTTATGAGTGTGGAGGCCCCGGGAACTGGAGGACTTGGCTTCCCCTTCCTTCTAAACCACAAGGCCACGGGCCAGCCTCAAGCCTCGGTTTCCAGGCCCAGAAAGGCTGATGAGAAACAGATTTGCTTGAGATGTCCGTGGGCGTCGGTGGCCAAAATGCAGGAAGAGGGCAAACCCTCAGGCCCACGGGTTCCTACAGGGTTGGCCCTCTCCTGGGATCCAGAGCTCCTCAGATTGGCCGAAGGCCCTCTCGAGGCCTTCTCCATTGTGGATGCAGAGAAGCAATCTCTGAGGCTGGAGCTGCCACGGTGGCCCGAGATGAGGCTGGTGAGCCCCTCTGCCAAGGA
Organism: Canis lupus baileyi; assembly: GCF_048164855.1. Classification (NCBI taxonomy): domain Eukaryota; kingdom Metazoa; phylum Chordata; class Mammalia; order Carnivora; family Canidae; genus Canis; species Canis lupus. Next base: position 60,195,934 of record NC_132844.1, on the reverse strand, counting down.
CGTGCGCACCTGCCTTCCCACCATTGCCATGCCTCTGGGGGCCTCCAAAGGCACTGAGTGGTCCTCAGTGGATGAGAGGAGTGGGACTCCCCTGCCTGACCCAGCTTAGAGGGTGAGCTAGGAGAGAGGAAGGAGGCAAAGGGGTTCTTGTAGGTCCGAGTGTCTCCGAGTCAGACCGCAGATCTCTTGCATCAGTGTCAGTTGTGATGTGCGGGTAGGGACCTCATTGAGAACACAGATGCCTGCGATTGTCCCCACCCCTAAGAAATCCTGACTGAGCAGACCTCAGGTGGGTTAGGAAATCTTGCATTTGCCACAAGTGCCCCAGGTGACCCCGAGTGGTGCCAATACAGAAAAGGTAGTATCTGAGACATCAGGTTTTTAGAGACCTGAGTTTGAATTTCCACTCAATGTCTCCCCAGCTTCCCTGGAGTTAATAGCATGACTTCACGGAGATGATGTCACATCACAGGTGCTCACTGCATGGTGGAATCAAGAAGAATAATGGCAGGGCTGACCAAAACCCAGGACCGGCTGTGTGCCAAGCCCTCTCTGCCATTACAGGGCTCGTACCCAGGAGGCCAGGCTGGGGTACAGAGTGCAGAGCCTCATCCCCATTGTCCCTTCCCTTGTAATTGGCAGCCAGGAAAGCCCTCTCCCCTGGATAGCCTGTGGGCTCCAGGCAAAGCCCTACGGCTGCCCCTGTTCACCTAAATCAGCACTCCCGGAGGTCCCTGCTTCCTTGGGAGCTGCAGCTCAGAGCCCCCAAGGAGCCAGACCTGGTTTCCTCCAGGCTAATTGGCTAATCGTCTGCTGCCTTGATAGCAGGAGGTCTGGCCATGACTCCTCTCTGGGCCAGGCCCTCAGTCTGCCCATGTCTGTGGGCAACTTAAGGCAGGCAAGGATTAACATGTAGGCTGGATTTGCTTCCCTAATTCCTTATCGAGGCCCTGTCCTCCGACAAGGCAAGGCAGATGGTTTCTTTTTCAGGCAAAGGACCCTGAGAGGCTTCTGGACCAGAGGAGAAAGGGAGGGCAGCTCTCCCTCATCCTAGCCTGCCAGGCCTCATCAGTCCTTCCCTCCCCAAGGAGGTTTAGAGCCACGGAGCCATCTCTGCTTACTCACCCTGAGCCCCTGTGGGAGTAGGCCCCCCCAAACAACCTTGCTTTTCAGACAGGAAGGCTTAGTGAGGGCTAGTGGTTGACCCAGCCATTCAATGAGGCGGGACCACCTTGAACCGGGCCTCCAAGGCACTGGACTCTGGGGCATTTACACTTCATCTCCTGCCAGTGGAGCAAAGGCAGAGAAAGAGCTCATGGTGGGACTGGGATCCCATTGGCAGAGCAGATGGGGAGCGCAGTCTTAGGAGCTCAAGCCCCACCGGGGAGAGGAGGTGAAGAGATAAAGTAGGAAGGCACTCATTGCTCAGCAAGTTAACTCCAATGAGTAGTGATGGTTTGGGTCACAGAGGGTATCAGACTCCAGCAAGGAGGCCTCTGAGGAAAGACAAGAGAAGTGAAGGTGCCTGGAGAAGCGAAGCCCAGAGAAGAGGAAGAGGAACAGGTGAGGGGGCATTGGTACTGTGCTAAGCCTCTAAAGGACTCACTCCTAATGAGACTTCAATAGGTCTCATTATGTTAACAACCTCATGGGGTTCATTTTATATTTCCAATTTTACTGATGAAAAAACTGAAATCTAGAAAGTCTCTCCAACTTGCCCATGTTCACACAGCTAGCAATGGACAAGGCAGTGAAGAGCTGCCCCTGTACCCAGCCCTGAAGGGGGTCTCAGGTGACTCCCCCAGGGGTTAAGAGGCTTAAGAGGGGCAGAAGTGAGTCTCCCTCCCCATGCTTTTACCCTCCCTCCAGTCTGCTGCTGAATGCAGAAATCAGCTAGGAATCTGAGTCTTGGCTCCCTATCCCCACCAGCCCTTACCCTCCATGGTGCCCATCCCCATACCAGGAGCTGCTCAATCTCTCCTCCTCCAGGAAGCCTTCTGACCATCCCACCCCTATTGCCTTGCCAGGTCCCCAGAGTAGGCCCTGTGTTTGCCAAGATGCAAGGTGTTGGGTCCTGGTCTACTTGGGTGGCAGTGCTGCACATAGCATGGGATCCAGACTCACACAGCTCCGGCTTTGAAACCAGGCTTGCATCTTCAGACCATCTGTGCCTCAGTTTCCTCATCTGTAAAAAGAGACTAACAATAGCACCTATTTTGGAGGACAGTATGATTAAAGAGATAATGCAGGTAAGGATTCACCCAGAGAGGGACAAAACGAAGCTTGGAAAGTGTGTGGACTTTTCTCCACTACAAAGCAAGCTGGTGGCATTAGAACCAGAACATTAGAGCTGGCAGATGAAGGATAAGGCCCACAAGAGAGGCCATCCCAGGTGTCTGGACTCGTGGTCCAGTGCTCCTGTCCCTTGGCCATGAAATCACAGAGTCACCACGGCTGTGAGTACTCAGAGTCAGGCCCTGGGAAGACCGGACAAGAACAACTTCCCAGGACAAGCCTCTCGCCTGCCCTTCCAGCCCCCACACTCCCTCAGGGACTGTCTCCACCTGACCCTGGTGGTCTGTCTCGGGTGTGGGGCTATTTGCAACAGGCGCCTATTGTCTGCTGGCCTGAGTGCACCTGTAGTGCCTTGTCCCAGCCCGGTGAGTCAGCTCTTGGCAGGCCACAGAGCAGCCACTCCACACCATCTTAAGCCTGAAAGAGAACCTTTCTCTTCGCTTTTCTCCTCCTTCCTCCCTCTGCTCTCCATGAAGTGGTCATCTCCGCAGGGCAGCAGGGAATAGCATTCTTTGCCAAGATTTCTTCAGTCTCCTTGGCCAGAAGACAGGGTGGGGCCTTGGAAACAAAAAGAAAGCAGCCTATGACTGGCCAAAGCCCCTAAGTTGTTTTAGGGCACTAGATATGCCCCCTAACTCCCTGCTTGCAGTGGGAGCACCAAACTCAGGGCAATTGGAACAACATTCTACTTATCCAGAGGCCATATACTTGATGACCTCTGCCATTCAGACTGAAGTCTGAGCTTGTAAGGCTTCTGAACAGACTAAAGATATGCTTGACAATTGTCCAACTAGAGTCTGACAAACTTTAGAGCTTCACCTTTCGATTCTTCCCCCACCCAAGTCAGAGCCTATCTGCTCTTACCTTACACACTATTCTAATATGCATCGTTATCTAATTTATGTATGAATTAAAATAATAAAATCAGAATGGAGGAAAGGCCACTAAGGACATTCTTCTCAGTGATAGCAAAAGATGTCAGGTAGCAAACACATAAGCAATCAAAGGTAGACCCAAGAGCTAAAAACAAAAGCAATCTTGAGTTATTCAGAGTAGGTGCAAAATAAATAAATAAATAAAAATAAAAAAAGACATACTCCAATTCCTAGAGGCATCACTATATTTTGACTATAGTAGGGAATATTCTTAACAAGGATCCCAAGGCTTCAGTGGAAAATTGGATTATGGTCAATCTCTGTTTAAGAAAGTTTGAGACTATGTGATACATTTTTTTATAGGGACTTTCAAAGATCATGATTTCATATTTCTTTATATTTTTGACATTTGAAGAATTAAGTAAATAAGATTTAATAATAGCAGCCTAAGTGATTTAGACCCATGTATCACTGAGGACAACTAGAACAGCTGGACAAAATATCTGAAAAATCTGCTTGAAGCACTGAGGAGCTAACAAGATAGGAAGAATTTCTCGGCCATGACTGAGACCCGGAGAAGAAAGAGTGGCATTTATGGCCATTTCCCCTCCTAAGGGTGTTTGCCCATTCGGGAGAGGTCAACTCAGAGTCCAAGAAGCTGAACAATTCTGATGGCCCTGTGGGACGCAGAGGACATGAAGTGGAGTCCCAGGTTTACCAAAGAGTTGGACTTAGTGAGCCCTCTGTCTTTGGGCAGGCAACTCAAAAGGGCTATACCCTAGGAATTAAGGGTGAACCAGAAGTAGCTCAGTTTCCAATCACACAGGGCTAAACATTGAAATAGGTAATTTTGTATTAATAATGCCCCAAGTAGCTGGCAGATACAAATGTAAATCCTTTCTGAAGGAAGATAGTAATCATTCCAGGGTCCAGGTTATTGCTACAAAGAAGTCCATAAATACAATGTCCAACACATAATTGAAAATACCTACACAGACAGAGTCAGATAACATAATTTCAAAACATCAGAACAGCAGACAAGAGAAACAGACCCATAAAGGCTACATGTATTAGAGTCATCAGCAAAGACTTGAAGTAACTGCTTACTATGTTCTAGAAGATTGTTGTGGTTACTACCGCTACATTACAAAGTGTCCCAGAACTTAGTGGTATAAACAATTTTATTGTCTCTTGATTTTGTGGATCAGGAATTCACAAAGGGATCAGCTGGGTAATCCTAACCTGGGGTCTCACACAATTGCTGTCAGAAGTCAGCTAGGACTGGACATCCAAGGCAGTTTGCTCACATGGCTGGCAGTTGGTACTGAACACTGGCTGGGACCCCGGCTCGTGTTGTTGACCCAAGCACCCATGCATGGCCTCTCTAGCATGGCAGTCTCAGGGTAGTTGGGTGTCTTATATACAGCAGTTAGCTTCCTCCAGAGTGAGAGTCCCAAAAGAGCTGGGCAGAAGACACAGAGTCTTCTCTGACCTAACCTCAGAAGTCATTCAGCATCACTTCCGCAAAATTCTGTTGAGCACAAAGGAGTGACTAGGGTCAGCCCAGATTCAAGGGCAGGAAACACAGACCTCTCTCCACTAACCTCTCAGACAGGAGTGTTAAATATTTGCAGTCAAATTTTAAGACTTCCACAGATGAAAGAGTTAGCTTCTGTTGTTGAGAAAACTCCAATGGATTGATGACCTCTTCCAAACAATGAGCTATTCTAGACTTTACCCAAATGAACTGTGTATCATCTCCCAGGAGGATCTCAAAAGCTTCTCTGGGCCACATCATATGAACATCTTCACAATGCAACACACTGCTAGAGATGGAGCTGGGTGCATCCCATCTCCACATCCGCATTCACAATGACTCGCCTTATCCTCAGCCCTCCCCGAGGCCTCTGTTTTCCCCATGGAGATGGCCAGGAAACTCCTCAGAAAGCCCAAGAAGCTTAAAAACATGCAGTGACAGAATTAGAAATGATCTCAAGTGGTATATATCCATCCTGAAGCTTCCCAAGCCTGGCTGATCCTTAAGACACCTACTAAGATGGAAGAGTCTCAGGCTGGGAGAAGATATTTGCAACTTCAGAACTTGCCTGGGATTAAAACTAAAATAGGGAATAAGTAAAAAACAAAACAAAACAAAACAAAACAACAACAACAAAAAAAAACACCAGGAAATCCAATAGAAAAAAATAAGCAAAAAAAAAAAAAAATTTTGAAGAGGCATGCCACAGAAGAGGAAATGCAAAGGCCAGGTATATGAAGGGATGTGCAAATTCACTAGCCATTGGAGAGACGCATCAAACAACTGTAGCTTTTTACACACTCTACTGAATGGCACAAATTAGAAAAGTGAATTCTATTCTTTGTAGGGAGATGAGACCCTTGTGTCCTTCAGGCAAGAGGATAAATGAAAATAACCATTCTAAAAGCAGCAATCTGGCTGTATTTATTGAAGCGAAATATGCATCACCCTGTATCCCAGAATCCCACAAGTGGATATATGGCTTGGAAAAAATTATTATAGAGGACGAAGAGAAGAAATGCATGGGATCCTCATGACAGCAAAACTTGGGGAGTAGTGGGAAGTTGGAGGCAGCCTAAGTGGCCACCTATGGGGGAGCGGATCAGTCAGATGTCAAGAGGCAGTTAGAAACAAGGCAGACACACAACACAAGAATGCATAACAACAGCAGCATTGAAAGATAAAAGTAAGAAACAGAGGGGAGTGACAGCATAACACCATTTATATAAATGATAAAACATGCAGAAAACAACACAATGCAGCATACGCAGAAGATGCATGTTTCATGACCTCTACCAAGCACATAAAATGAGGGTCTGGAAGCAGGGATTTGGGGATGGTGGAAAATGGGAGTGGAGGGCAGCCCGGGTGGCTCAGCGTTTTAGCGCCGCCTTCAGCCCAGGGCGTGATCCTGGAGACCCAGAATCGAGTCCCACATCAGGCCTCCTGCATGGTGCCTGCTTCTCCCTCTGCCTGTGTCTCTGCCTCTCTTTCTCTCTCTCTCTGTCTGTCTCTCTCATGAATAAATAATAAAATAAAATCTTTAAAAAAAATAAAAAAATAAAGGGGACTTTGACCAGACCAATGATGATAATACACCATGAACGGAGGGGTGTACTTAGTTCAGTTGTCTGCATCAGTGGTAAAAAATCAATCAGTAAAGCAGATTTCTAGACTTCAACTCCAGAGATACAGCTTTCATAGACCTGGGGTGAGCTCCAAATCTAGGACCCGGTGATTTTATTGATGTCTTCCGCAGCATCCTAGTGAGATGTCATCAGTGGCTTCTTGAATACATCCAGTGACGCAGAGCTCATTCCGGTACTAATTATTAGAAAGTACTTTTTATTACATTATATTGTTAAATTACATAATGCATTATATATTCCTCTGATTATTATATTATATTATTATATAATTCAATTCAAATGATTAGAAAGGTCTTTCTGAGGCCAAAATTTGTCTCCCCATACCTTCCAAACCATTGATCCAGGTCCAATACTTTGAAGCAAGTTAAAATAATCAGGCTTCTCTTGGGCACTTGTTATGATGAGCACTGGAGGTTATGTGTAAGTGATGAATCACTAAATTCTACTCTTGAAACCAAATAAATGGACAGGCAAACATAGGGGCTCATGTAAAAAAAAATCAGGTCCCCCGGGCTTCCTCATGGCGACCCTTTAATGACCTTCGATCTCTTTGGCATCTCTTTACCTGTCAAGTTACCCTCCCTCCACCCACCTCTACTTTAGCCAAGTTATCCCCTGAGGTATAATCTAGCCCCCAGGGTTTTTCTTCAAACATGGCACCCTCAGAGAGGCCCCACATTCTGGGTACAGCCTGTTAATTAACCTTGGATTATAGGGGTCTTTTTTTCTTAAAGCAATTTTTAGTGAGCTTATGGTCAGCCAAACTTCCAGGTCTTTTTCCACAAAATTTCTCTATCCATGCCCTCCTACACACACACACACACACACACACACACACACACACATACACACACACACACCTATATGGCATTATATAAAAGCACAAAAGATATTCAGTGTAAAACAAGACCCTAGCTGCTTACTTGGTTTCCCATGTATCCTCCGCAGATGATCTGCGTATACAAATATATACACATCTTTTTGATTATGCAAACAGAAGCATGGTCTACACTCCAGTGCACACAGCCATGACCTTGCTTTTTTACTTAACCGGGTGTGTTGGGGAGCCTTTCCTATTAGTAACTTAAAGCTTCTTCCCTCATTCTTCGTATCAGACCTGTGGCCTTCCATTGCACAGACCTACACAAAATATTTAACAGACCCCTCCATCCTGGGGGACACATACACTGTTTCCAGTCCTTTGCAGCATCAAGACCATCCTGCCAGGAGTCCCTTTGCACAGAAACCATTCGCTAGGTGTGCTAGCTTCTCAGTACCCATGTGCCTTTTCCCTCCGGTTTTGTTCCCATCCTAGAGCTGGCCTTTGTCATTTCTGCCTACCGCTTGTTGCTCTCATTGGCTCTGCCTGCCATTCATTCCAGGCGCTGTCGGGGAGGCTGAATCTTCTCTGTGCTGCCGAACCTGTTTCTCTCAGCTGAGGGGTGTCTGCAAGCCGGTGGGGGGGGGGGGAGGGGGGATGTAGCCAATCAGGCCTCCATTCGGGCCATTGATAAAAATGTTCAGGACAATGGGGCCAAGGAGGAGGGCCCTGGGACAAGCCCTAGAGAATTCCAGTGTCCCGTTCATCAGCTGTTGCCATGGGCTGTGTCTCCGCTGTTGTCATGGGAGCCAGCCTCCCTAGAGCCTCCCTAGAGCTCTGCCACCCTGCGGGTAGGGGGACCCAGCACCCCTGTCTCCAGCAGCCTTCCAGTACCCTTGTGAGAAAGAGAGCTGGGGCTGTTGACGTGGCATCCCAGGAGAGGTGACTGGAAGGTCACCTGACTTCTGTGATCAGCAGAGCTGGGGTCCTGACCTGCCTGTTTCTAGCAATGTGGCTCCCGGCAAATTACCTAACTTCCAGAAGCCTGTTTCTTTACCTGCCAACCAGCGGTAACAAAACCCACCTCTCGGTGCTGTGACGATGTATGGAATCACTTGCCTCACTCGGGTTTCTACTGCCGTCTGTTCTGTCTTGCCAATCGGTCTGTCCTCCTTATCTATGAACTTGTAGGCCAAATGATCAACTCCCAGGTAACCAGCGGGGATTGGTTTCAAACTCAGAAGTCTGTCATTTCCCAAATAGACCCTTCCTGCTTTTCAGAATCAGCCCAGCCCTGGTGTTCTGCTCCCCTCCTCCACCACCGAACTGAGGCTCTGTGTTCAGGAGTGGGTCTTCCAGCCCCCCCACACGAGACTCCCTCTGGCCCCAGACTTAAACACCACAAGTACGGCCAGTTCCATCCTAACATCCCCTCTCTCTGCTGGGACTGACCGAGACTCACTCTTCCTCTGCTTTCCGTTGGTCCCCCTAACAGGGAGACTTGGATCTATTTCTTGCTCCAACTGAGCTAAAAGAAAGAATGCCATCCTAGCTCTTTATCCCTGAGATCTCAGTCCCTCCTTCCAGGATGGCCTCACTCTCTGCAGGATGAGCCACGCACTGGTATTTGGCCAAGAGCCCATCTTACCAGATTTCGAACATGGATTTTCAAAAATGGTGTTTGTTTTAGTACTATCTCTACCATGATGCCACCTGAGGTGCCCCTCTGGCCTCCCCGCTGGAGCCCAGCTAGGACGGTTTGGGAGACACTCCACTCCCCAGCCTTGCATCCATCCCCCTCCCGATGTCCTCCCCAGCATAAAGCCATGGGTTCCTTCCTTTCCTGGAGACCATGGTGTCCAGCCAGGGGCCCACTTCCTTGGCCTTACTGTGGAGCTAGTGTTCACAATGATAAAACCCACTGTCATTTCCAGCTGATGGTCCCATGAGTGAGGACTCCGTTTGCCTCCGCCAAATTGTTTCAATAATCAACTGTTCAAGGCCTATTGTGGGCCAGACCCTGCCCTCAGCACTGGGAGCAGAGAGGAACATGTGCCAGCCCTTCCCTGGAGGAGCCACGAGGAGACCTGGGCACCACCAGCTGCCACACTGGGTTGGGGATCAGGCTGCTGCAGGTGCCAAGGCCATGGGGCCAGTGTGTTCATAGGTTTCCTCTCTGCCAATTTCACAGCCTCCATCAGGAAATGATCCTCCCAACACCGCCCCGGCCCCCCAGCTCTGGCTTCGGAGACCTGCAGAGCCTTTGTCTCATGGGGCAATGAGAGCATGTGTTCCCAAAGGCATCTCTTCTATTCTCAAACACTTTAAAGGGAGATTGGGGCTGTTAGGCAGAGTCAGGACACAAACCCGCATCCTTAGACCACCCACTCCAGGTTCTGTTTGTTCCATAAGCAACTCCCACCCCACTGTCCTCCCCACCCCTGACCGACTTCTGTCCTGCTATCCTCTGGAAGGGAGGCAGTGAGGAAGACCTAGCTGGGTATCAGGCCCTGCACTGAACAGACTCAGACCCAAGTCCTGCTGCCCCGGGGCTTGTCTCTACGCATGGGAGATTAGAAATGTGCATGAATGACTGTCAGTCAAGGGGAGGAAAGCTGTGTCCAGGTGAGAGGTATGGTTCCTGGACATTCAAGTTCAGAGGAGAGTGGCCACCCAGCGGAGACAGGAGGTGCAATTGTGCGGAACTCCCATTTGCAGAGCACTTTGCTACTTGGCAGCTTTCCTCCACCTTGTCCACTCACCTCCTGGAGTCAAGGAGGCAGCGTCCTGGCTCAGAGACGGCAGCTTTCAGTCTCCTCTGCCAGGAGGAGGCATGGATCTGACAGCCTCAGTAGGAGCCTATACATGTGGGCCCCCCAGATCTGCTCTCTGCCTACAGGAAACCCATTTTCAGCCCAAGTAGGGAGGCTGACCTGGCCTTGTTTTCAGGACCTCTCTCCAGAGGACACAGCTGGCCTAGACATGAAGGGTGAGCAGCAAGTGCCACAGCAGATCAAAGAAGCAGCAGCACGTTCTGGTGGTGGTCCGAGCCCTGCCAGCTAGCTCCACTTCCGGAGCAGAGCCAGGGATGGGAGTGGCCTCTCAGTCCCACCAGCCCCGGGCTCTCCTAGCTCCCAGGACCCCAGCCTTTCCTCTGAAGGGCAAGGCTGAAGTTTGACATACTCAGCTTGGCTCTCACAGGAGGTAGGGGTGCCCTGAGATGAAACCTGTCTACTTGGCTGCTCCAGGGCAGTGGCAGGAGGGGGCAGTTCTGGGCCAGGGCCCTGTAGGCCTCCTACCTCCCATCCAGGAGGGGCACCTTGGAAGCGCCCTCAGACAAGTCCTTTGACCTCTTGGAGCCCCAGTCCCTTTGACTGGCACATGGAGGCCTCTGGAGCTAAGCAAGATAATGCCGATGGTGTGTTTAGGACAGAGGCCAGGTGTGTGGTCGGTGCCTGATGAAGGTGAGCTGTTGCTTGGTTGTCATCTGTATTACTATGCTAGGCCACTCCCCATCACTGCCCGAGCTTTGGATCATTTGGCTGAGACCCACAAAGCCACTACCCTGTGTGGGGTGTATGGCAGCTCCCCATAAGCGGTGGCCCCTCTGATGAGGCTCAGAGGGGAAAGAGAAGAACCTCAGACAAGAGGCTGGGTTTCAGAAGGTGGGAGTCCTGGCACACAGTGGAGCCTCTGAAGCTGCTGAATGGCTGAGGTGTGTGTGTACTGGAACCACGGTGTGCATGTGGGGGTGTGTTGGGGAGGTGGCTCAGTACAGAAATGTCACCAAGGAGCCAGCAGAGACACTCCACAGGAGACTCCAAGGGGAAAGAGGCAGGTGAGGCCTTGGCCACACATCTCAGAGGCCTGGTTCTGAGTGTTTTGCCCTCAGTGTTTGAAACCCAGCAGCTTAGTCTCTGCTGCTGTGGGGAATGAAGGGCAGAGCCTGTGTCCACCATTCCTTCACTCTTTCTTTTTGTCCTTCCTTCATTCAACTAGGTTGTGTCGAGCACCTTTTTTAAGTCCAGGAACTAAGGACATAGAGTCAACAAGGCACCCCTGCCCTCAGGTTGCTCTTGACCCTTCCTAGAGAGGCCCCTCTCCCCAAGACCAATGTGGATGGCGCTGGATGCTGATGAGAGACCATGAGGGACAGAGCCTCAAGACTCAGAGTGCTGCCCTTCTCAATCAGGAGTGTACCTCCAGTACCAATCTTGAAGTTCCGGGGCTCATCTTTATTAAAGCAGGTAGCATTTTCTTTCTGATCCACTGCCCGTTAGGGAAAAGAAAGTGTCCGTGTTCCTTCTCTGCATCCATGTTTGCTCTGTGGCCCAAGTCCTGACAATGGCCTACCAGCCCCTTTAGGATCTGGTCCCTCTTGCCCCTCTGCCCTCATTTGCCACTACTTTCCTTCTCACTAATTTCACATTGGCCCCTTTGCTGTTCCTCAAAGGAGCCAACTTCATGACTGCCCCAGGGCCTTTGCACTAGCTATTCCCTCTCATGGAATATTTTCCCCTAGTTGTAAATGTGGCTTCACCTTTCAGATTTTTACTCAGATATCTTCTTCTCATGGCCTTCCTGATCTTTCTATTAATGTTGCATCACCCACTTACACCTGCACTCCCATCCCTCAACCTCTTCTTATTTTCCTCCAGAGCACTTATAACCCTCTAATATATTCATTTTATTGAATGTTTTCACTCCTCACTAGAGTGCCAACTCCACATGGTCAGGGACTATGCTCAGCTCTGCTCACTGCTATCCCCCTAATGCCTAGAACAGGGCCTGGCACATAAGGAAAATGAGAGAACACCTGGAGAGCTACATACCCCAAGGAGACCTTGAAATTGATGGCAGTGCAAGAGGCCAGTAAGTCCTACTGGGGGCTGACATACAGCCAGGGGCACATGAATGGAAGGGTTGCTAGACAAGTGCTCAGTGAAGAGCCAATGAGGCTATGACCCTTGCCCTCTCACTGCCACCTCATTCTGGCTGCAGTTTGACATGCCTGCATTAGGGGCCAAGAGGAAGCATTTCTCTAAACCCAGTTCAAACCTTGTCTCCAAACGAAGCCTGCTGTGGTTAATGCCACTTGCCCCATGGCTGGCATTCGCCCCAGCAAGCTTCTCCCATCCCCAGCCATTTAGCTGTTGCTCAAAGGGAAGCAAAGAGGAATGGAGTGAGGAGGAAAGAAGTTGCCCTAACTGGGCACTTACTACATGCCAGGCATGTTTCATGCGCTTTCTCTTCACAGCAGCCCATTTTACAGGTGAAGCAACTGAGGTCCAGAGAACTTATATAACTTGCCTAGAGTCATAGAACTAGTAGGTCAAGGATCAGAATTCACACCCAGGACTCTGATCCCTTGCATTACAACCTAGCCCAAGAGCAGTGGGAAGGACTCCATAGATCGAGCTGGAAGAGTATAAAATTTGTGACTCTGCAGAGGAGTCTCGGTGGGGCAGCCCTGAGTGTTGGGGTGGGCTGAAGGGTCCTGGGCCCCAACGTATGCTGCCAATGCTCCAGCTCCAGCCATGGGTGAGTCTGCCACCCTGGGTAGGCAGCGGGACAACTCGGGGGTCAGGGCCGGCTTGTCTCAGCTCCTGCTGGCTGCCAGCTCCCTCTGCTGGACCCAGCCCTGAGGACGAGCTCAGACACAGGGACGCCGCTGTCTGTCCTCACTTAGGCTCTGGCAGCCCCTCCCTACTCCATGTGGACTGTCACAAGCAGGGCACCTGCTGGGTCCTCCCAGGGTCCAGGGAAGGGATTCTCCAAAGTATCTTTCCTGGGTGACCTGAGAGCCTTGCACAGGAGTACTGAGTAGCCGGCGGGGGGGGGGGGGGGGGGGGTGGAGGTGGTTCCAGCTGCTGCCACCACCATGCTCGGCTCAGACACAGCTGCTGCGTCTGCGGACCGGGGCTCTGTCCTCTTCCTCAGACTGGGAGCCACCTGTGGGCAAGGGCTGCTGCCCACCAGGGAAGTAAGCCCAGCGCAGCCCCCCAAGTACCCTGAGACAGATTCTCAGCAGCCTGGCTACTTCCAGCCCCCAGACACCTGTCCCTGCCACTCTTGCCATTCCCTAGGCTCCCCCTCCCCACTGTCAGAGCTGAGCTGACACTAGGCAGTGCTGGCAAGTACCATCGTGACCTCAGCAGCCCCAGAGGTGGTGCAGTGAGCAGCCTAAGAGCCGTGCCAGGGATGGGACGTGACTGCCCCCCTGAACTCAGCTGCAGGCCCGGCCATGAGGAAAGTGATACCTTAGGGAGGCGGAGTGACCAGTGACATCAGCGTACGTGACTGTCATCCCAGCTTTCCTCTCTGCCCTTCACCCCTCCTACCCACAGTGCCTGCCGTGTACACTGACCTTCAGCTCATGGACACGGGCCTCTCTGTGTGCCCACCCCAAGGACAGGGGTAGAACCAGGAGGAAGGGTCTGTTCTCTGAATCCTTATCATCTAGTGAGTACCTAAGGGACTGAGGAGGCCACAGGCACCAGCTCTTTCCAGCCTGGGCTTCTTGGGGCAAGAGCCAGCTGCTTCCTGGGTGACCCTCACCCCCACTCTGCTGGCAGCCCTGCCCTGAGGGAATTGATCGTTCTCTTGGCTCCATTAGATCTTTCTCCTGAGTGCCTGGCAGGCTACCAGTGACTGGAAGCCAGGGAAAAGGGCACCTGGCTCCACACCCCAAGCCTGCTGACAGAGCAACCAGGCCTGCATCCCTGTGGGAGCAAAGGCCCAGCCAGGAGGGGCAGAGCCAGCTGTCCTAGGGAGGCAAGTTCAACCACCTTGGATGACCACCACTTGCCCCTCAGGTACCCCCTGGAGAATCCTATTGCTGCAACAGCTCTTCTCAAGTGCCCCCTAGATCCCAACCCAATGGATGCCAATCCCAAGCTCAATATCGAGACATAGCTCCCAGCCAGGGCAGACCAGTCAGAGATGCCCAAAAGTAGATTGGCAGTCACCAAACATGTTTCATTGTGCACTCTTACCAGGAAATGTGATGTGCACATGCTCTCAGTATAGGTATGGAAATGTGATGTGCACATGCTCTCAGTATAGGTATATTTCTAAAAATTATGTACACTGAGGCCAACACTGTAGCCTTAGCCTGAGGTTAATACTAATTGGAGCAAGTAACAAATCAAGAGAACAGCAAAACATTTAAAAGGGATACCCGGAAACAAGAAAGCCATAGTGAGCCTTGCTAAGCTCCCACATATCCCTGGGGGTGTGGAATGCTATGTGCACACTAAGAGGAGGCTGAAAAGGGCCTTAGCTATCTAGTGATCCCCTGGCTAAGCACACAGAGACTAAAAGTTGGAGCAGATTTGTAAACTGTCTAAATCTTGAATGTGTTTCCCAACCAACACAAAGATGCATTGGCAGAGGATAGAAGCCTAACTGGATCAAGGTATTTAAGCACACTTTCTGACCAGTCATTGGCATAACACTAAGCTATGCTGATCCAGGGCAATTTCTAGGACACCAGGCTTAAAAATAAAAAGAATTAAAAAAAAAAAAAAAAAACCTGAGCAGAGACACCAGTAGCCTCATATTATGGGGAAGACAGATTCTTAGTTTAGGCACCAGCAGGATGGGGGTAGGGGGTCACCCTAGCAACAACAACCCTGGTGTTGGTCACGGGGAAGCAGAATTCAGAGTTGCCACAATGTATTATCCAAAATGTCCAGTTTTCAACCAAAAATTACAAGACATTCAAAGAAACAGCAATATGTGATCTATTTGGCAGGGGTGGGGGAGCAGTCTGTAGAAACTGCCTCTGAGGTGATCCACATGTTGCACTTAATAGACACAGATTTCAAAGAAGCTTTTATAAATATCTTCAAAGAACTGAAGAAAACTATGTATAAAGAATTAAGAAGGGTGCCTGGGTGGTTCAGTCGGTTAAACATCTGTCTTTGGTTCAGATCATGATCCCAGGGTCCTAGGATCAACCCACATCAGGCTCCCTGCTCCACAGGGAGTCTGCTTCTCCCTCTCCCTCTGCCTGCCACTCTCCCTGCTTATGCTCTCTCTCTCTCTTTGTCAAATAAATAAACTCTTTAAAAAGAAGAATTAAGGAAAGACTCATCAGATAGAGAATATCAGTAGAGATAGAAACTATAGATACATATATCTCATATGATATATATATACAAGTATATGATTTATATATATGAGATAGATAGATGATAGATAGATAAATAATAGATAGATATAATATTTTTAAAGAACTAAATGGAAATTCTGGAGTTGAAAAGTACGTTAGCTGAAATGAATAATTCACTAGAGGGATTCAACAGCATCTTTAAGCTAGAAGAATAAAGAATCAGCAAACCTGAAGCTAGATCTATTGAGATTATCCAATCTAAGGAACAAAAAGAAAAGAAAGAATGATGGAAAAATGAACAAAGTTTCAAACACCTGTGGAATATCATCAAACATATCAAATATTCTTAATGGGATTTCCAGAAAAGGAAGAGAAAAAGAGCCAGAAAAATATATTTGAAGATATAATGGTCCAAAAGTTTTCAAATCTGATGAAAAACATTTACACATTCAAATAAAGCTCAAATAAGAGAAATAGAAAAAGATTCCTAGACATTATAATAAAACTGTTGAAAGACAGAGAGAAAATCTCGAAAGTAGCAGGAGAAAAATGATGCATCACATAAGGGAACCACAACAAAATTAACAACTGATTTCACATCAGAAACAATGGAGGCCAGAAGGAGTGGGGTGGCATATTCAAAGTGCTGAAAGAAAACAAAAAGCCAAACAAGAAATCTATATCTAATAAATGTATCCTTCAAAAATGATAGTAGACTGAAGACACACCCAAATAAAGAGTGAGAATCTGTTGCTAACAAGCATGCCTCATAAAAAAATATTAAAGGAAGTCCTTCGGAAAAAATAAATAAATAAATAAAAATAAAAAATAAAAAAGGAAGTCCTTCGGGGTGAAAGGAAATGGTATTAGACAGTAACTCGAATCCTTATGAAGAAATAAAGAGCACCAAAAAAGGTAATCATGTAGATAAATTTAAGTGACACTCCAAATATGTTTTTCTCTTTTCTACTTTTAACTGATTTAAAAGACAATTGCATAAAATAATAATTAGAAAGCTATATAGTTGGGCTTATAACATAAAAATAACATTATATATAACAAATACATAATAGCACAAAGAGAAGGAGGGAATAGAGTTATATTGGAGCAAGGAAAGGACACCAGATGGTAACTTAAATCCACAGCAGAAAATGAAGAACACCAGAAATGATAAAAATGTGGGTTAATATAAAAGATCCTAAAAATACATTTTTTCTCCTTTCTTCTCTTAAAATTTTAAAAAGACATAGTATAAAGCAATAATTATAATACAACTATTGGATCTATAACATACATGGATATAATATACATGACAATATTAGCAAAAAGGGTGGGGAAGGAAATGGAGTTACATGGAGCAAAGTCTTGATAATTTATAGAACTAAATTAGTATTAATCTGAAGTAGACTGTGATAAATTACATACTATAATCTCCATAACAACAATTAAGATAATAACTCAAAAATATAATAAAGGAATGACAACAAAGGAATTAAGAGATACATTAGAAAAATCTGTGTTTAATACAAAAGAAGGCAGTAAAGGAAAAACAGAAGAACAAAGAAAATGACATGAAACATGTTTAAAAAAATAGCAAAATTGCCGTGATAAATCAAACCATATCAATAATTATACTAAATGTAAATAAAACATTCAGACTAAATGTGATGACTTAAACATTATCAGACTGGATTAATAAAACAAGATCCCATTATCTGCTGCCTACACGAAACATTTTCAATCCAAAGACACAAATTGGTTGAAGGCAAAAGGATGGAAAAATACATGGCATGCAAACAATAACCATTAGAGAAACAGAATGTCAGATAAAACAGACTTTAAGACAAAAAAATGATACTAGAGACAGACAGTTTATAATGATAAAACAGTTAATTCATCAGAATGATACAGTAATGAACACACATGCACCTAGCAACAGAGCCCCAAAATATACAAAACAAAGACTGGCAGAATGGAAGGGAGAAATAGAAAATTTGCTAATAAGAGTTGGAGGTTTCAACACTTCAATTTCAATAACGCAAGAACAACCAGACAGGAAATCAGCAAGGATATACGAGACTTGAGCAACACTATCAAACAATTTAATCTACCATATACAATAGCATCCAACAATAGCAGGATTACACATTCTTTTCAAGTGCACTGAAAATATTCATCAGGATAGACCATATGCTAGATTATGAAACAAGTCTCAATACACTGAAAAGGTTTAAAGTCATACAAATAATGTTCTCTGAACACAACAGAATTAAATTTGAAATCAACAACAGTAGAAAATTTGGGAAATCACCAAATATTTAAGAATTAAACAACACATTTCTAAATAACTTGTAGGTCAAAAAGAAATCACAGGGCAAATGTAAAAGTATTTGAATTGAATAACCACACACAATATAGCAACATTTCTAGAATGCAGTTAAAGCAGTACTTAGCAGTAAATTTATAGCTTTAAGAACTTACACTAGAAAAAGAACATGCCAGATCAAAAACCTAAATGTCCAATGTGAGAAATCAGACAAAGAAGAGCAAACTAAACCCAAAGCAATAAAAAATAAGGAAATAATAAAGATTAGAATAAAAATCAATGAAATAGAAACGAGGAGAACAATAAGAAAAAAAGCAATGAAACTAAAATGTAAAGATTAACAAAAATGATAATGCCTTTAGATAGACATGCCATGGGGGAGGGGAAAAGAAAATGAATTACTAAAATCAAAATGAAAGAGGGAATATCACTGCCAATCTCACAGAAATTAAAAGGACAATAAGGGAATACTACGAACAACTTTATGCCAACAAATTTGAGCACTTAGATGCTTAACATCATCAATCATTAGAGAAATGTAAATTAAAACCCCAAAGAGATACCACCTTAGAACCACTAGGACAGCTACAATCAAAAAGATAATAATAAGTGCCGATGAAGATGTGGAGAAATTGGAACCTTCATACATTGCTGGTGGAAATGTAAAATGAAATTGAAAATTTGGCAGTTTCTTAAAAAGTTAAATGTAAAATTGCCAGATGATATAGCAATTCTTCTCCTAGGTATATACCCAGGAGAAATGAAAACTTCTGTCTGCATAAAATCCATGAATGTTTTTAGCAGTTTTATTCACAACAGCCAAAAAGCAGAAATCATTAAAACGATCAAATGCTGGTGAATGGATGGATAAAATGTGGTATAGTCGCACAACAGAATACTATTCGGGCATAAAAAAGGAAAGAAATACTGATACATATTAAAACATGAATCTCAGAAACGTCATGCTAAGTTGAGCAAACCAGACACAAACCACCACACGTTGTATTCAGTCCATGTATATGAAATGTCCAGGAAACGTAAATCTGTAAAGACAGAAAGTAGATCAACGACAGTCTGGGGATTGACTACAAACAAGCAAGATGATGGAAATGTTCTGAAATTGGATAATGGTGATGATTCCACTACTATATATGTTAACTAAAAGTCTTAAACTGTGCATTTAAAATAGGTGAATTTGGGCAGCCTGGGTGGCTCAGCGGTTTAGCGCCACCTTCAGTCCAGGGCGTGATCCGGGTAGACCCCGGATCGAGTCCCACGTTGGGCTTCCTGCATGGAGCCTGCCTCTCCTTCTGCCAGTGTCTCTGCCTCTCTCTCTCTCTCTCTCTCTGTCTCTCATGAATAAATAAATAAAAACTTAAAAAAAATAAAATAGGTGAATAGTATGTGAATCATACTCAATAGAGCTCTTTAAATTATATACATGTATTGCATGTAAAATACACATTCACTAAAAAAAACCCGAATATTTAAAGGATGAGATAAAATTAATGTAACATAATTTCTAGTAATTTCTTCCTGAACCCTTCCAACTCTGGAGACCACTACACTCAATTAGAAGGAGGAGCAGGTGGTCCAATCATTGGAGATGTGGTCCCTGGAGCCAGGCTGCTTAGGTTAAAATCTTAGCTCTGCCATCTACTAGCTGAGTAACTGTGAGGAAGCAATGTAAGTTCTCTGAGGCTCCCTCTTTTTGTTTTGTAAAATGGGGATGATGAGAATAATAATTAAGCAGAATATCCAGGGGCTCTTTGGAGCGGGCCCGTGGGGAGGAGCCACTCCCAACGCATCCCTGGAAGTAACAGTGGACACAGGTCCATTGCCCCTTAGAAGTCTTCCTCATTCCCAACTCCTAGGCAAGTCAGACTCACCAAACCAATCCATAAAGCACCTGCTGTGTACTTAGCACCGAGCACTCAGGTTTGAAGGATGGTGTTTCTCTACTCCAGACACATCATAGGTTTACAGAGTCTAATGAGAACTTACCTCTATTGTGCGGACAGGGAAACTGAGG
The DNA here is from genome assembly GCF_048164855.1 of Canis lupus baileyi. Taxonomy (NCBI): domain Eukaryota; kingdom Metazoa; phylum Chordata; class Mammalia; order Carnivora; family Canidae; genus Canis; species Canis lupus. Next base: position 60,176,284 of record NC_132844.1, on the reverse strand, counting down.
TCTAGAGAGAAGACAGTAACTCAGGAACACTGGCAGGACTGGAGGTTCCCATGGCTGGAAAGAACTTTGAAAAGAAAATGTCAAAAGTGCAATGGCATTCTGAGTAGCGCAGGGAAGAGAGGGGGAGTGAGCTGAGGACAGTGGGTGGTGCACAGAGCAGGGTGTGGATGTGGACATGGGGGAGCCGCAGCCTGGTGCTCTGCTCAGAGCCGCCGCTGCACCAGCAGCTCCAGTGGAGCAGGGAAGCTGGTGGAGGGTGGGCAGGGCTCTGAACTCCCCAAGACTTGTCAGTGAGGCTCACTGGCTCACCCCGCCCTGGGCCTGCGCTCCGTCCTCTGTGCCTCCACCAGCCTCCTCGAATCCCTGCTGGCTCCGAGAGACTGTCCAACTCCAAGTTTATGACCTCAGATTGGAGCTGTTCCTGGGCTGCTTGGGCAGACCTGACTGCCCCCAGCTCGGGTCCTAGCTGAGCTATCGGGGGGCCCCAGAGTCAACTGCCTTGCAAGCCTAGAGAGAGCTGCAGCCGCATGGACTCTGCCCTGGTACCACCACCCTGCACAGAACCGGGGAGTAGTGGGGTGCAGGGTGGGGTTCCAGTAGCCCAACCTCTTTCCATTCTAATTTGCAGCACCCCCTCCAGCAATCATTCACAGAGTAAGCTCATGATCAACCTCTAAAAATCACTTCTATCTAAACTTGACTTCTAGCGGTCACCCCCCTCTGAAAATTAGGGTTCCAGCCAGAGAATTTTGGAGGCCCTCCCACCCCAATCTCCCCAGATGACAGCTTCTTCCTTCTTCCCAGCTCCTCTCAGCTATCCCATCCTCTGTGCATGGTCTCTGCCTAACCCTCCCTCATCTCACTGACTTTTGGCCACCTCACATGCAGGACAGGGCAGAGGGGTTCAGGAGGATGCGGGGATCACCCCAGGGCTAACCTGCTCTGTGTTCCCAGGTCTGCCCTTTAGCGTGGTATCTTTGACAAGCTGTTTGACTTCTCTGTGCCTCAGTTTCTCCATCTAGGAAGTGAGGGTAATAATGGTACCAATTTCTTATGGTTACTGAGAAGACTGGGATGGAGAGTGGCATTACTATTACCCCCTCCCCCCACAGACCCTCCCCATCCAGGCTTCAACCTCTTCCTCCCAACACAGACATGGGAATTGCACAGAGAGTTGAGACACAGATAAGTAACATTTCGGTTGACCCACTGACATCCTGAGAGCTGAGGCCAGCCCTGTGTTCGAGCCAGCTTGCTCTGGCTTTGGACACTTACAAACATCCCTTCCCAACTTCTCATTCATGGACTACAGCTCAGGAGACTGAAATCAACCTTAGTGAGAGTATGGACACCAAGGGTATTGACAAATGCTACAAATAAGGACTTTCCCCCCAGAGAGCCAGTGGTTAAGCAACTACCAGCACACCGCTACCTGGGGGTCAGGGGACCCTGAGCACTGGATAAGCCCCTGGGAAAGAGCCAGAGGAGCCCCGGAAGAGCTGTGGGTAGAGCTGGCCTGACCTACCTCCTTCTTACCCCCCTCCAGCCCTCCTCCCACTGCAGCCCTGCGCCTGGACCCCTAAGGTGGCTCCTGACTGCGGTCCCCACGCCCACTCAGCTCTCCTCCAATCTCCCCTCCACTAGCCTAGCAGGCAACAACCCCTCAGCTCTCAGCTCCGCTGTTAGGATGAAGGCAGCCAGCCCATCAGGCTCCGCAGGCTCTGCCCACTTTCCTCCTGCTCTTCCTCTGAGTACTGCCTGTCCCTGCCTTAGGGCACCTGTTACCTCCGCCTAAGGTGCTCTTCCCAGCTTTCACGCCTGCTTCCAGGACAAACTCCCCATCTGCCTTCAGAGCTCAGTGTTGGGAGGGTGAGGGGTGGGGGAGACCTTCCCTGACCTCTCACCCCACCCTGGGAAACAATGCTTATCACTGTTTTTATCCTTCTGTGTGTGTGTGTGATTGTTTCGAGTCTTCCCTGCTGCAGAGATGGTGAGCTCCGGGAAGGCGCTAGCGTCGGGCTTGCTCTAGCAACCCGGTACTCCAGCACAAACCTGCAACGCAGGACCTGGTAAATATTTGCCAAATGGATGAATGAAGGAGGAATGATCCAGTCGGAACAACTGACTTTGGGGAGTAAGAGACTGCTTTCAAATCCAGTGGCGGTGGAGCTACACTTGGGCAGTGTCAGAGTCTATGAGTCACTGCGGCACCTAGAAACCTCCGCTTCCTCTTCTGTGAGATGGGATGATAATGGCAATCAGGTTCTTGGCATAACCCCAAGGTTGCTGGGAGATCGGATGTTCAAATGGACTCAAGCGACTTCTCTGAACTGTCCAGCCAACTCATGAGAGGGCTCGGGCTAGGTTCCAGCACTGCGGCTGCAGAGCTGGGTCAGGTGGGAAAATGCACTCTGTCTCCTTGAGTTTCCGTCTCCCCAGCCTGCTCCACGATGCAGCAGCGGGAGGGCTGAGTGCTCGGCCCAAGCCTGGGATGGAGTAAGCCTGGATGGAGCTCAGTGGGTGGCCACTGTGACTGTGATCTTCAGCTCCAAATCCATTTTATACAGAAGCTGGATGTGACTGTGATCTTCAGCTCCAAACCCATTTGCTTATTGAGAAACCAGAGAATGATATTATAGTACGTGCATTTCTGGACCAGGAGGATAGGTCAGAGTTTGGAGAGAGGTCTCCCGAGCATCTTTTCTGTGCCAGGCGCTGCACATACAGGGAGCAGCTGGCCATCCGGTCTGCCGTAGGTGGTTCCTTCCACAGGAGCAACTCAGGAAGGAGATGAGGCTGACCACAGTGGGGGCATCTGGGCAGGCCCTGGGTATAGGCAAACAGGAACCCGGGGGCGATCGGGATGTTCATGTAATGTGGCTGACTAGGAACAGCACAGTGGATGCTCAGAGCTCAGCCTCAGACCACAGGGAAATAGGGCTTCCTGCCTGGAGAGGCCAATGCTGAGCATTGGATCGGAGTTCTGGGGAGGAAGGTACCATATTCTAAGCATCTTCTAAAGGCCGGGCTCCAACCTGGAGACTTCACACAGCATCAAAACAATTCTGCTGGTAGGTGCTACTGGCTCACTTGCCAAAGGAGGAAACTGAGGCTCAAGAGCAGTGTAGTGATTTGCCCAAGGTCACATAGCTCAAAACGTGCTCAACTAGAATTCTAATCGTAAACCAGCAACTTTCCATTGCCCCCTTCTGCCTCCCCGGAATGGGGGCTAGGCCCTGGTGAGGGGCTGGGAGGGGCTGCCCTTGACTCTCTCCTGGAAAGGAAAGGGAGCAACAGGGCCCAGGGCCCTCACAATCTTCTCCAAGTCCTTGCCACTTTGAAGCAGAGGTGGGGGCCTCTGTGAGCCTCTAGCAGAATAATATTATTAGCTATAATTTAATGAGGGGCTATTATGTGCCAGTGAGCTTTCATTAACTCATTTAATCCTCAAAACAGCCCTGTGGCTGAGTCTCATGATTATCCTCATACAGATGAGAAACCAATGTCCAAAAAAGTTAGTATTGATTCCTTTTGCACCTCCTCTTCTTTCTTGGAAAAGAAAGATAGATTGTTGGGACTCTTTGGAACATCGACCCAGGGTCACATAACAACTAAGGGAAGAATGAGTTGGTTGGGAAGTCCTCCCTCCTGTCTACCCTAAGTCCTCCAGGTTGCAGTGAGAGCTTGACATTCCAGAGCTTCTCTGGGCCAAGAGGCAGCCACCCCCTACCTTGCAGCCTTGGCCCCTCCTAGGCTGAGGGTCAGGAGAAGGGTGGTTCTCCTTTGTTCCCCAGGCCTCTGAGGAGCGTCCTAACCCCAGAGAGTCTGGCTGAGGTCACGGGTCTGTGCCCCCTCCCCAGGCCAGCCTGGCCATGCTGGCAGCCCCGTCAATCAGGTGCAGCTCGCTCAGCAGCCAGCCTTTCATTTCCTAAATTAAAAGGGCTTGTGATTCCTAATTGAATTAAAGGCGGGAAGTTCAGCTCTGAGACCAGCAGGGAGATTTCAATCACAAGAGACTCAAGGCAGTTGGGGTGGGCAGGAGGGAGTTGCCCCTCAGGACACCACTGCTTCTCTCTCAGGCTAGATGTAGGCCAGGCATGGTGTCGAGGATGACTAATCCACAGCACCTACTCCCCATAAGCTTTTTGAGCATGTTAGTTCAAGTCAGAGAAATTTCACCCTCCCCCTTGCCCTTTGTACAGTAGACAACCTGTACCACTGCACCAGTCAGCCCTTCTTGCCCGTGTATTTGTTAACTACCCTCAGAAAAGTGAGTTCCACAGTGCTTCTCACTTCCCATTGGCAGTAAGTTCTTTCTGCTTTCTCTCCTAAACTCCATGTTGGACCTTCAGGAGACAAGAAGGATGAAACTTCTTGCTTTGGAGTCATAAAGATCAGTTACTCGGCCTGCTTTTCCTCTACGTCTTAGATGCTACAAACCCCCAGTGCCTTCCTAGGGACCTGGAAAGACTGAAGAGAGGATTGCAATGAACATCAAGAAACTGCAGTCCTGGCTGTGTGCCATGCGGAAAGCCCTTTCTCGCCCTGGGACTCAGTTCCCCATCTGTCCAATGGGAGGCATGGCCCTTAGAGAGTTTGCCGGACATCTTGCCTCCTCGGACAGCTCGGGTTAGGATGTGCTTGGGCCGGCAGTGAGCCCACCTTGTGGGACTCGCCCTGCCAAGGAGCGAGCCAGGAATGCTGAGGGTAGCTGTGGAAGCCCTGGATTCAATGCCCCGTGTCTTCAAAGGACAGCAAGAAGCAGCAGGCTTTAACCCAGGGTAGGTTGGAGTAGGGTTAGACCTCAGGATGAACTGACTTCTGAATGAGGGTGGTTTCTGGAAAGAGATCATATCACAGCTCTCTCCCCCCTCACTACCCCCACCCCTTCAGCGCCTGTGGTGTCTCCATGGGGGAAGCCTCAGATATAGGGGTCACACTTCAGCGGCTGGAACAGACCTGAGGGAGGACCTGAAGAAGGAACTAGGAGTGACAGGATAATAAGGCAGCAGGATGCATCATCAGAGGAGGGGTGGCATGGAGCAAGTTTAGGGAACTGGGAGGTCATGGCCCCCACCTAGAGTGGTTGGCAGCAAGCTCTGAGCCTGGGATCAGAAATCAGGGTTATCTCTCGCCTCGCTGGCCATGAGCAGGTCCTTTCCCTCTTCTGCAGAAGGGAGGTCCTGATGCCATCCTAGCAAACAAGGCCAGCATGGGCTGCCAGTGGCAGGGTGACAAGGTAGCTGGGAGACAGTGCTGCCAGTGGATTTTCCCTATAGATTTGAACTTCGCATACCTATCAAAAGTGTGAACATGCCTTATGTTTAACACCGTGGTGGAGGCTGTGCCTTTCTCTACATGTGAGCAGACTCTGGGGCCCTTTCCACGCACCAGATGCTCCTGCACATATTTTGTATGCATTTAACTCCTTTAATTTTCTCAATGACTACTGTTATCCACATTCAGAGAGGAAATCGAGGAACGAGAGATCCAGTGACCTGCCCACGCTTAGCACTAGCAGGGCAGCCAGGCTCCAGAGCAGGGCTGAGTCTGAGCTAGAACTCTCTGTACTCATGGAAATCTTCTGTATCCATGCGGTCCATCATAGTAGCCACCACTCTGTGAGGTTTTCAAGCACTTGCTGTATGACTCATGCCCCTGGGGAACTTGATTTTAATTTACTTAATTTTAACATGAATAGCCACACAGGGCTAGCAGCTACTGTATGAGACAGTGGAGTTCTCAGACTCTCCTGAGCCACTGGGCAAGACAAGGGCCATCTAGATGTGCCCCCTCACCCTCCATCTCCTCCTCTGGGCCAGTCCCAGCCCGAACTTGCAGGAAAGTTCTATCTTCCTCCCGCATTCCCCTGGTGAGGGCTCCCATGTCACACCTGCATCTGCCTCCATATGCCTACCTGTCCTGAAGGTGTCCTAGACGTCACGGGTAGCCCCATGCGGGGGCCGGGTCTGGTCCTTAGGGTCTGAATGAACTGCCTGCAGGACCTGGCCCTCTTGGTGCTGACAAGCTTGAGTGACACCAGGGACAAAGTCCGCAGTGACCCACGTCCATGGGGGAGACATGGGTGGACAGCCTGCCTACACCAGAGCTTCAAGCTGGTGGATCACTCCTGGGTCGCACCCTCCCCTGGAGACTGAAGTCCCCTGGAGACTCTGACAGGGTGTCCTAACAGACCTCCTGCTCCCCCTGCCACCCCAGGGCTCTTCCCTGATGCTGGAAGTACCAGATGGTGTCAGGCCCCAGGCCCCAGGGACTCCCAATGGGTGAGTTGTTCTGGTCCCTCAAAGCAAGCTGTGGGGGAGCCTCAGTAGAGCTGTGAGGGGCTGCTTAGAAGAGACGCAGTTCCTAGCAGATCCTGAAGTAGGAAAAGCAACTGGCTAGGTGGGCAGGTAGGAGGAAGGCATCTCCATAGAAGGCATTTCCATAAAAAGAAAAGCAGGGCCAGATGTGTAGAGACTTCGATGCTTGGCTGCGTGGCCCTGTGGGAAAGGGGCAAGGGTTGAAGCAGCGGGCCTGCAGAGGGGAGGCAGGGGCTGAGAACACTATTGCCCGAGTCTCAGAGCGCCCCCTGCAGACCAGGGCTCTTCTCTACCCACCACAGCATCATGGCCTTTGATTCTCACAGCTGCCTGAGGCCAAGATACACCTGACAGATGAAGCAGAGAGGCTCCAGAAGGGGAGGGCACTTGCCTGGGCCCCAAAGCTGGCAGGTCGCACACCCCAGGGCCCGGCAGCACTGCCACACCCGGCCTCCTTCCTAACACTCTCAGGCTTTATTCTGCAAGCAGCAGATTTAAAGGAAGGTCAGCTGGGTCTGTGCAGCTTGCTGAGTGGGGCGGCGGAGGGTGGGTGGGAATGGGAAGGGACAGGAGGGCTGTAGTCATGGAGAAAGGGGTGGGGGCCTGTGCCCTGCAGGGCTTCAAAACCCAAGTCAGGAGGAAGAGGGAGGGAATTCCAGATTGGGGGTGGGGGGTGGGCAGGGGAACAGAGAAGGAATGGGAAGGAAGGGGAATGAGTTGAGTTTAGACCTGTTAAGTCCGAAGGGCTGTGAGATCTGGAGCTCAGGGCAAGAAGCCTGAGGTAGAAGGAAGGATTTGGAAGCTGTCAGTGTTGACAGCTGAGGCCCTACAGCGTTCAGGGACAGCGGAGCATGTCTGACCTCTCCAGGACCAGCAGAAGGGGGAGCCCTTCAAAGCAATGGAGGAGGAGTAGCAAGCAAAGGCTCTGAGCAGGTCAGGAAAACCTAGGAGGTCCTAGCAGGGACTGCAGAGGGCGGGGGACCAGGGCTGGACTGTGGGGTGAGGAGGCCAGGAGGACCCGCCATAGGGGGTGAGGCATTCTCCAGGAAGAGGAGAAGGCTGGTGCAGCAGTTACAGGGGTGGTGGGAGTGTGCCCCGGGGTGGGGGTGGGGGCACCATGGGAGTGATCCCGGGAGCTTCAGATCTGCCTACTAGGCTCCCTCCAACAGGACAGGCGGGGCCTCTTAGGCTTCCTCCCCACACCCTCCCCAGAGTGCTCAGAAAAGTGCTGAGCCCATTGCAGGCCCTGGGAAGGGTTTGCTGATTCACTGAGTCTCAAGTCCAGCAGTCAGGAGGTGGCAGGGCCCTAGCGCTGCCCCAGGGAAAGCAGGCATCATGGGGCCGGGCGTGGAGGGGGCAGCCTGGAGGATGTAGGAGAGGCAGCAGCATGTTCACACACACATGCTGTGAGGCGGGGGGTGGGGGGGTGGGGGGGGTGGCAGGTGGAGAGGTGGGCAAGGGCCATCCTCAGGAACCAGGAAGAGAGGGACAGATCATGAATGGATGTCCCCTGAAGCAGAAGAGCAGAGAGTGGCCAGAACAATACTTCTTTAGGGGAGGGCACAATCCCTGCCAGCCAGGGAACCAAGGAGGGCTCCATGGAAGAGGCGGGGGGGGGGGGGGCGGGGGGCATGGAGATGGGAGGGAAAGGACACTCGCAGCAGCAGATGCACAAGCAGGAAACTGAGAGGTCTTGTCAGCATCTGGCAAGTGGCCTGGGCTGGCTGGCTCCTTGGGCGGGCAGGCCATGAGGTGTGGAGAGACATGAGGCCAAAGGGAAACTGGGTTCCAGGTAGAGAGAGCTTCGAATGTCCAGTTAGAGTTTGAACTTTATCCTAGAGGTAATGTGGAGCTTCTGCAGTTTTGCAGCAGGACAGAACCCTGGGGCAGGGGTGGCAACGGGAAGGCAAAATGGTCCTCACTGCGAAGGGAATGTCCGTGGGGGTCTCCCAAGCGGCAGGAACCCCAGTCCCACAATCCGACTCCCCCACAAGGCAGGATGGTAAAAATAGCTGGGAATCCCTCTGGAATAAAAATAGCTGTGGGGAGGGGAGTTCACCTGCATGGACAGGTAGGAAAAGTAGGTCATGGCTCAGGGCCACCTGGGAGGTGAAAGAGCCGGAGCCAGATCCCCATGCAGAGCCAGCTGTTTCGGCCCTCATCCAAGAAGACCCAGCCCCTCTGGGCAGCTCTGAGCAAGATCTGACAACGGAGAGCAGGCTGGGGTTAGCACCGCCCTCCCCCCCAGGCCTGCAGGCTGCCAGTCACCCCCCACTGGGAACAAGGGGAGGCAGGGGGCTTCCCATCTCCCACCTGTATCAGGGCAGGTCTGGCTTTGGGGCATCTTCTAGCACCTTACCTTCACTTTAGGAATCCACTTAGAAGAATCTAGTTCTTGGTTTCTTGGCGACATCACTTCCTCGACTCACTGAGCTCATAGGTAATTTATCTCTTTTCTGCTGTTATGTGTTGAGCATTTATAAAGTTCTGTGCACTGTGCCGCCTTCACACTACGTGGATCTTTCGGAAACCCGAGTCTGTTGCCCAAGAGCCAAGCATTTCTCTTAGAGCCCTTGTCCATGCTCTTGTTTCTTAATTACCGTGCAGTGAAATGTCTTTTGTTTTCCTTCTAGTGTCCAGTTCCATGAAATGTAACTGATGTGTAGATTCGTGTAATCACTACCACAATCAGGCCATAGAATGTTTCCTCATCTCCCCAAATCCCTCATGTTATCCCTTTATAGTTACACCCTCACCACACCCATAACCCCGGCAACCACTAATCTGTTTTCCATCACTGTAATTTTGTCTCTTCGAGACTGTCAAATAAATGGAGTCTTTCCATATATAACCTTCCGACTGGCTTCTCTCATTTAGTGTGAATGTCTGAGATTCATCCAAGTTCTTGCACGTATCAATGTTTGTTTCTTTTGCCATCAAGTAGTATTTCGATGTCTGGCCATACCACACTTAATTAAACCACCACCCGCTGAAGGACATTTGGACTGTTGCCAGCCTTGGGCTCTTACAAATAAAGCTGCCATGAATGTCCATGGACAGGGTTGCACATGAAGAACACTTCATTTCTCTGGGGGGTCTCTGCTGGAGTGGGGTTGCCAGGTCCTCCGGTTAGTGGATGTTTAACTTTACAAGAAACTAACCGTTTTTCTAAGCGCCTGTACCGTTTTTTATGTTTCCACCAGCGTATGAGAGACCCAGTTCCTCTGCACCTCCATCAGCACTTTGGTTTGTCCATATTGTTTATTATGGTTATTCTGATAGACATGTAGTGATATCTCATTGAGGCCTCCAGCCGTCTGCATTTCCCTCACAGCTGGTGATGTTGCGTATCTTCTCTTGTTCCTTTGTCATCCCTTAACGCCCTCTTTGATGAGGTGTCTGTACAAATCCTCTGCCCATTGTTTTTAATTGGGCGACTTGTTTTCTTACTGTTGAATTTTGAGAGTTCTTTATATATTTTAAGCAGAAGTCCTTTGTTGGCTATGTGATCTCTTGACAGTGTCTTTGGTGGACCCAAAGTTTTTCATTTCATAAAGTCCAATTTAGTAATTTTTCTTTCATGGGTCATGCTTTTGGTATCATTTATAAATGATAAAATCTAACCTAAATCCCACCTAACCCTGGGAGATTTTCACATATGTTATCCCTTGTAAAGTTTTATAGTTTCATGCTTTACATTTAGATATGTGATCCATTTTGAATTGATGTTTATAACTAGGTCAAGGTTTTTGTTTTTGTTTTTGTTTTTGTTTGTTTTCTTTTGGGTGATCAATTGTTCCAATACCATTTGTTTAAAAAGACTAACTTTTCACCATCATGATTTCTTTGGACCTTTGCACGTATCAATCACATTTGTGTGGATCAATTTCTGCACATTCCATTCGGTTTCACGGATCTATGTGTCCATCTCTTTGCCAATACAATGCTGTCTTCATTAATGTTGTTTTATATGGTCTTAAAATTGAGTAGATTCCTCCCATTTTGTTCTTTGTCTTTTTTCAAAATTGTTTTAGTTATTCTAGTTCCTTGCCCTTTGGTACAATTTTAGAATCCACTCGTTGATCTCTACCCCCACCACTACCAAAATCCCAGCAGGATTTTGATTGGCATTGTGTCAAATCTGTAATTCACTTTGGGAAAATGGATATCTTAACTATGTGGAGTTGGATACAGTATCTCTCCGTGTATGTGGGTCTTCATCGATTTCTTGCAATAGCATTTTGTTGTTTTCATCATCTGTGTCCTTTCTCTCCCACTATGGTCTTTATTCGTTCAGCTACCACTTGCCTCTCCATTAGACTATCAGCCCCACGAGGGCAGGGAGCACATCCCTGTTGCACACTGCTATGTTCAGTGAGCTCCCAGCAGCCCGCCTGGCATGTGCAGGCCCAAACTAAACATCTCTGAATGGATGACAGCGCCTCTGCACCTGTCATCTCATTTAATCTTCCCACAATTCCTCCAGGGTAGAGGTTATACTCCTAACTTCAGGAAGGAGAGAACCAAGGTTTGAAAAGAAGCTATAGTAGGCGTTATTCTAAGATGGTCCTCAAAACCTCACTCCACTCCTGGGCGTACTCCCCCTATAAAATCCTCTCCCTTGAGTATGGGCAAGACCTGGGAACATCATTCCTGTGATTAGATCACATTCTATGGCAGAGATGAAGGGAGTTTGCAAATACAGTTAAGGTTCCTAGTCACTTGGCTTTGAGTTAATCACCCAGAAGATTTTCCTGGGCGGGCCTGACCTGATCAGATATACCTTTTAAACGAGAATCTAGGGAATCTAGAGTCTAGATGGAAGATGTAAGAGAGGTTCAAAGCAGCAGAGGTGCTCTTCTGTTGACCTTGAGGAAGCAAACTGCCACGTTGTGGAGAGTCCCATAGTGGGGAACAGCCATGACATCTGAGCTGAGGCCCTCAGCCCCAGAAGGAACTTGGCAGAGGAGGGCCTCAGATGAGATCATAACCCCAGCCGACACTTTGATTTCAGCCTGGTGAGTCCCAGAGCAGAGAATCTAGTTATGCTGTGCCCAGACTACTGACCTACAAAAACTGGGAGATAAAAAGTAGGTGTGGCTTTAAGTTGGAGGTGATTTGTTATATAGCACTGGAAAACTAATACAAGGCCCTTTCCCAGGCTTCCAGAGCTGGGACCCATGGGTCCCGAGACTGCCAAGCTCCTGCTCTTCAGCACTCAAGCACATCCTAATGCCTTCTTCTTTTGGGGGGCATGAAGTCCCTCCCAGTTCATGCCTTCTGCTTTGCTTTGTTCTTCTATTTGGATCCCAAGATCCACGGTCATGATGCTCCTCAATGATCTGGGCACAGCCCACTTTGATCTATGTTGGTTAGTCAGTTGGTTTTAATAATGCAATAAGCGTCCCTACACCCACCATCCAGAACAATAGCTAGTTCTTGACAATAACCACATCACACCGTGGCCCCCCCACCCCCATCCCTCCACCTGTGGTTACTGTCATCTGAACCTCCTGTTCATCATTCTCTTGCTTAATGCTTTATAGAATTTAATCGCATCCATATGGATTCCATAAAACACATTTTTAAAAATCGTAATGGTTTTTAACTTTAGAAAGAGTATCATGTGGTGCATTGTGTCTTGGAACCTTTTAGTCTCCGTTTTATGTTGCCAAGATTCATGTACATTGTTGCACGTTAGAGTGGGTCACACATTTTGACTGCTATGTAGTATTTCACATGTGGCCACAGAGCCACAGGCCCTTGTTCCTCTCCACGGCTCACGGGCACTGGGCAGCTTCTGGCTTCTTGCCGTCGGTAACAGTGCTGTTCTGAACAGTCTCATACCAGTCTCCTGGCTCAGTAATTCACTTCTCAGAGTCTGATTCTGCCTAGATAAACCAAAGGGTAAGGGTTGTGTTTCTTTGACGTAGGAAAAACAGGAGTCTAACACAGCTGCTCGCCCGGGGCCCACTCTTTGACGGATCGCTCCCCCTGCACTCAGCCCAGACTGCTGATTCCACCAGACCTGTGTGAATGGATCTGGGGCTGTGAGCCCCCCTGCCACACACCCAGGGAGCGTCAGGAGCACGCAAGCAGCTCTGCCCTAACTCAAGTTTCAACATCGGGAACTGGTTCTGAGGAAGCCCGCTGACCACAGCGGTGGCTCACTCAATGGCTGCGGGCAGGGCTTTGGCCCCAAAGACGTCTCTCTGAGCACTAGGAATGCCATGTCCCGGAAAGCCCCCCCAGTCTACAGCACCACAGAGCGTGCAATGACAACGAGCGTGGTGACAGGTTGGCAAAATGGGAAGTGAAACGCAGCCCCAGGCGGGCCCCTGCCCTGGCAGGCCTCACCAGAGCCCCTAGTTGAGTCACTGACCCCTCCTGGGCCAGAGTGTCCTCACACAGCCCAGAAGAGATGCACACCCAGTGAGATAAGAGGTTTGACATCTGGCTGGAGGGAAAGTACGAGAGGGTGGAGAGGCTGAGCACAAGGTCACGTCTGGCCGCTCCCTGCAGAAAGAACCCTACCCAGCACTAAACGGAAGGGCCGCTTGTGCCCAGGGTCCCCATGGCCCCTGATAGCACTGTCACCATCAAATTGAAGGGGACGACAGCCCCTCTCCAGGCCATGTCCCTGTCTCGGTGTCCTTGCCTGCCCTCTCAGCAGGAGGGGCTCATACCCCACATGATATCTTGAGGAATGACTATCCCTGCTATGGGACAAGGGAGCCCAGAGGTCAGGGGCACAGCCCTTTGCAGACATTTCTGAATGGAAATCTCAGCTCCACCGCTTACCAGCTGTGTGATTAGGCAGCTTGCTTAGGATCTTCAAGCCTCAGTTTTCTCATCTACAAAATGGGGTTGAGAAAACGAACCATAATGTGGTGGCTAAGAGCACACCCCTTGGGCTCTCACCTTGGCTCTACCACTTAACTAGCTGTGTGATCTTGAAGCAGTTATTTAACCTTCCTGCACTTCAGTTTCCCTAACTGTTAATGGGATTGAAAATGCTACCCACAGGGCACTTGGGTGGCTCAGAGGTTGAGCATCTGCCTTCGGCTCAGGGAGTGATCCTGGACTCCCAGGATCGAATCCCACATCGGGCTCCCTGCATGGAGCCTGCTTCTCCCTCTGCCTGTGTCTCTGTGTCTCTCTGTGTCTCTCATGAACAAATAAATAAAATCTTAAAAAAAAAAAAAAAAAAAAAAAGCAAATGCTACCAGCCTTGCCGGGTTGTGAAGATTCAATGAGCTTATGCTTGCAAAAAAGTCAGCACAGTGCCTGGCACGTAGTAAGTGTTCATTAATGACAGAGTGCTAGTCAATATCATTTATTAGTCCTTCACCTAACAAGTTTTACCGGAGGAGTTGAGAGGATGGTCAACAGCGTACCCAACACTGCATCTATTTTTATTTAAGACTTTATTTACCAGAGAGAGATTTATTTACCAGAGAGAGATTCCACTCCCCCTGCGTCTACCCAAGCCACTTGTGCCTGGTCAAGTGACCCACCCTGATGTCTCCCCAAGTGACCCCTCTTCCTGCCTTATTCCTGGCAGCCCCTGTAGAGGTGAGCAGTGACAGCCCCAATTCTGCCCACACTCCTCTGTAGGGTGAGAGGCACCTGGTTGCCTGGTGGGTGGGACCTGAGTGGGAGAGGACAGGTAAGGTTACAACCCCTCTGTATGCACTGAGCAGCATACCCCCATACAGACACTGGTCCCTTGGAGTGTAGCCAACAGAGGGAAGGGGATGGACAGGAAGCCTGGGACTCACCACCCAGGGCGAGAAGGTGTGACCTGCATTAAGGCCTCTTGTGCTTATTGCCTTGATTACTCTTCTCACCACTCTTGGTGGGGGTCCCATGTCTCCATTCTACAGCTGAGGAAACAGGCTCAGAGGCCACACAGCCAGGAAGTGATAAAACTAGATTCAGATCAGCATCCTCCGAGTTCTGGGCCCCAGCTCCACACTTTCCTTAGCTTAAGGAAAGGAGAAGTTGGGGTCACCAGGGACATGGTCTACAAACCTCTGGGGATCAGCCATTTGCGTGGGGCCATGCTCTTCTCTGTTGTCTCCAGGAGCACACCCGCAACTTGGGAGGGCACAGGGGGACAGATCCAGGTGCACCCAGTCTCTCAGCAGGAGACAGGGTTCAGCTTGTTTGACTCCAAGGTCCTCCACCTGGGAGTCAGGGTCTATGGAAGCTTTTTGCCCAGATCTGCCCCCTGCACACATGCATGCCCTCAGGCAGGGGCTGCTCACTCCTCATCCTCTTTCCTGTGTCCCCCATTCACTCACCACACCTGGAGAAATGCAGCAGGTCACAGGGTGAGGAATGGGGGCAGGGAGCACATAGGGCAAGTTCAACAGAAGAGTAAGAGGAAGTCAGGGTGGCGATTGCGAGGCTGGAGGCAAAACTTCCCCTCATGCTCCAGACAGAAGCTGGGCACGTGGGGAATGAAGGCCCCTGGAGAGGAGGGAGTCCTGGTGACTCAGTGCCAGACACAGTCGACAGCAAGGAAGAAGCCAGTGCTTCCTCATACCTCAAAGGTCCTCAAAGGAGGAGATATGGGCTATCCCTGGAGTAGGGTCAAGATCAAGGCCCCAGGCCAGTCCAGATTCCCATCCAACACTCTTGTGTTCCCGGGTCCTAACTGCAGGTCAACCCAGCCCAGCTCCCACGACACCAGCGCTGCTGTCCTAGAGGCATCCCCAGAGGGAAGCCAGTACGTCTCAGAGCCCCCATCTGGGATGGTGTTGGTGGGCAGTCTTCACAGGTTCTGTGCACCTACATGTGCCCCGAACAGAACAGTCTGAGTCTCTGCTGATTGAAGGCCGTGCTATATACAGGAGGAACCAGATGGAGGAGGCTGGCCCTTGCCTTTGGGAATTATGAATCAGAGGCCAAGCCAAGCAGTCTCACCACCAACAAATTCCCAAAACAGGGCCAATGGGAGAGGGGATGTGCTTGCACCTGCTACTGTGCCAAATAGACTTAATTATTAGGAGCACCGGCCACAAGGTTCTCCCTCGGGCTGTCAGGGTCTGGGGAGATGCTCAGGCCTAGTGGAGTCTATCAGGGCAGCGAGGCAAATGACAAGTTTGCTGCAGGCTTCTGTGCACTGAGGGAGCCAGCCTAGAGCTACTTTAAGATATTAAATTTGAAAATAAATAAAATAAAATAAAATAAAATAAAATAAAATAAAATAAAATAAAATATTAAACTTGGTAGAAAGTTAAAGGTAGCTTCCTTCCAGGGGCATGCTCCCACTTGCTGCCCACCTGGGACCCCCAAGAACTAGACTCTTTCAGAGAGGATGCATCTGTCCTAGCCTAGTTGCCCCTAAAAGTGGAGTTTGGGTAGGCTTTCGACTGGGGTTCAGATAGTTTATTTGGGAAGTGACCCCAGGGAGCAGGAGTAAGGGATGAAGGCAGGGGACAGAGTGAGACAGAAGGGAATTGGTGAACACTCGGATATTTTATCACATCGGCCACCCCTGTGGGTGACTGGTGACCTCATGGGGACCTGTATAAGAGCCTTATTAAATGTGATTCAAAACCATCTACCCAGGAGGGCAAAAGGGGGAAACATCTGTTGGCTTCTGTCCCTCTGTTGGGAAAAGGTGTCCCCACAGGCCTCCCTTCTGAGGTCTGCCGATCAGAGGACCTGAGAGACCCTCAAGTGGCCACAGGCTGATGTCCACAAGCACAGGGCCTCAGAGGAGTCTCAAGCTGGAAGCACAGGTTCCGGGCCAAGGCAGGGCACCGTCTGATGGTACCTTTATGGAGTGCAGGGAGCCCGCGGGGACCGGGCCGTCAGCCTGGAGGAACTTGGACCCAAGTGTCCGATACCGGTCTTCACCTTGCTGCCTTCACCAGGCCATCAGCAGCATCGGCAGCCTCCTGCGGGGCTTTTCAGAGTGTGATAAACATTTTCCTTGGGCAAACCATGAGAGACTGATTCCTCACTCTGGGCAACAGACAAAGGGGTGCAAAAAGGGAGGTGCGTGGGGGGACAGAGTAACAGGGTGACAGGCGTTAAGGAGGGCACGGGATGGGATGAGCACTGGGTGTTCTACTATATGTTGGCAAACTGAATGTAAGTAAATAAATGAATACATAAATAGCAAAGATAAAGAAAGGGGAAATATTTTCCTCCAGCCCGAGAAAGCGCGGAGCTTGGCCCTTGGCTCGGAGCGGGCAAGCTGTAAGGGAGCGGCGGGGGTCGAGGACTCTGCTCTGCTTTGTCCGGCTCGAGGGCCAGTCTGACTTCCGTCTTTCAATGCTTCCCTCACCGGGGGGCCTAGGTCTGGAAGGAGGCAGAGCCCATTCTGCCTGGAGCTGCGGGGAGCCCTCCCAGAGCGCCAGGCAGCCCCGCGCCCGCCTGGCCTCTCCGCCCGCCTTTATTTCCTGCCCTGCCCGTGTCACTTCATTTCTCAAGGAGCTGGATGGGGCTCCTCCACTGGCTCTCTGCTCAGCTCGGCGTCTGCACGCTCTCCCTTGGCCGCACCCCCCAGGGCCCTTCCTGCCCACCCACTGGCCCCAGACACTGGCACTGGCCCCCTGGACCCCCTGGGGTTTGGCCCTCTCCAAGCCTGTTTGGGGCCCGGCCCAAATCAGCAATCACAAGTACCCGCGTTTCCTTCTCACTCACACAAGGTCACCATTGTCCACCACACAAGGGAGGACCAGCGTGTTCATGCCGCCGCGGAGAAAGGATGTTTACCCAGGGTCACAGGCACCACGTGCATGCCGTGTCCAGCCACGACATGTCACGCTCAGGCCCGACATGTCCCTCACATAGAGCCACATGGCAGGTGCAGAAAACAGGCATGCAGGCCCCGCTAGGGCACACAGGGGGCCTACCGCTTGCAGAAATGAGCCTGAGCAGGTCCGGGCCTCCCCAAGCTGTAGGTGCCCTCTGCGGGCCCTCCCATTCCGCTTTACCCTCCCTCACGTAATCCTCAGGCCAACTTCCACAGTGGGTATTATGATTCCCATTTGGTAGATAAGGACACTGAGGCTTGGAGAGGCTCATTAGCTTACATAAGGAGAGGGGAGAAGGAGGGAGGGTGGAGGGTGGGAGAGGAAGGAGGGGAGAAGGAAAGAAGAAGGGAGGGAGGTGCCTGTGAGCACCACTTCTGCAGAGAATCCTAGACTGGCACAGATGGCAGAGCCAGGCCTCAGGAAATTTTTAGTCTTCCTCTTGGGAGATGAGGAAGAGGATCACTCAAGGTCACGTGGAGAGTCCCCCGCTGAGCTGGGGCTGGGGGATTTGGGGACGGGTTGGGGGAGGCACGGAAAGGGGTGAGGAGGGTTTTCAGCCTGGCCTCACCTGCCTGGGGCAGTGGGCAGGGGGCACACAAGGTGCATAGGACATAGGGGCATAGCGCCTGACCACCCTGGTTGGGTTTCCAGGTGGGGGAAGGGCTGGTGGGTCATCCAGGGTGTAGGAGGCAGGAGCTGTTTCCAGAAATTGTCAGCTGCATCCAGAGGCCCAGAAACCCCCAGGAGGGACCACAAGGACTTTGTCTCCAGAGGTCAAAGGGAAACTTGGGCAGCCCAAATGGGCCTGTGCCACCACCAGAGACCTGGACACAGGCCAGGCACTGGTTTCTTGGGAAACCTTGCACCTTAGATCCTGCGAGTCCAAAAGGATCTCTGGGGTCATGTCTGTCTGTCCCCCTTGTCAAACACTCCCACTACCCCAAGGATATGGGTCAGAAGTGGGGAGGCACCCCCACTGTGCACCTCACAGGACAGTTAGTGAGAAGAGCAAGGGGTCCTGCTCAGGCCCTCACTGGCCGGCCTCCCCATCCCTTCAAACAGCCCAGGCCACTGAACACAGAATCAGCAAGCTTGGAGGTGGCCATTGTCCTCTGTGATGGGGGTCAGATCAGCATGGTCTCTTCCAGTGACCATGCCTCATGGCCTTCTCTGTCCCCAGCTGCCAGGCGAGCATGGGTCATTCTGGAGCAGGACACGAGCATACTCTGCTCCCACTATGCTCCTGATGGCCGAGCTTGGCTGCCCTCAGTACCTTGGCATCCCCTGACATCTCGGGGCAACATCTGGAACAGGATATTGTACCAGCGGCCTTTTTAAGTCACTAACCTTGGCAAGGAGTACACAGAGAAAGGGGGGACTACTGGTCATTCTATACATATGTGGGGGGCTCTGCTCCCTAACCTCTGCCTAGGCTATAGAGGCCAGCGCTGGAGCTGAAGCTGAGCAGAGGCCAGTGAGTATGGAGGGAACTTTCTGATGGGAGGTGATAGGAAGGGGAGCTGAGGAAGGGCTGGGTGTGGTCTCCCTGGAAGTTCAAAATTCTAAAATCAAGTCCTTCTAGCTTGTGTCTACAAAGTCTGAGATGTGTGTGTCTCTACACTCACCAGGGAACCAGCTTCAGGCTAAGTTCTCAAAAATCCTACCATGTTGGCATCAGAAGGGCCTCTGAGATACAGCCCTCTAAGTGTTTTAGGGCTGTTTTAGGGCTGCAAATCAACCACTCCCAAACACAGTGGCCCGAAGCAACCATGGTTTGTGAATTTCTCACAATTCTCGGGGTTGTCCTGACTGTTCTGGAAGTCTCACCTGGAGTTAGGTCACCGAATCAGCGGCATTCAGCCGGGAAATCAAAGTGGCCTCACTCACAAACCGTGGGCCTCTACACTACCAGCTGGGCCTCCATGCCCCTCCAGCAGAATGGCCTGGACTTCCCTCCAGCATGGCCGAGGCGTGAGTGGGGGGAGGGTAGGGGGGTCGTGGGGGGAGAGAGGGGAGTGGGGAAGCAGCCAGGCCCTTTAAGGGCTATGCCTGAAACTGGCACAGTATCACTTCTGCTGCATTGTTTCCATCAAAGCAAATCACAAGGCCAAAGCCAGATTCAAGGAGATGGAACGAAGACTCTACCTCTTGGCGGGAGGGAGTGGCAAAGAATTTCCAGCTGTCTTTCACCAGTGTCAGGAGGGTCAGGATAGAGCCCAGGTCCTGAGGGCCACCTGAGGGCTTCGAGAGGGATGAGGCCCCACCCCCTGCCCCTGGGACTCTCTTCCATCAGCCCCCAGTCTCCAGGCCTCTATACGCAGTGGCCATGGAGGCCTGGCTTGCAGCAGGAAGGGCTAGAGTCACGGCTGCATAGGGCTGCAGGGAGAGCTTGGGATCATCTTCGTACCAACCATTGAGGCATCTGAAGTTGATGTGGGGCTGGGCACTTTCTCCCTGCAGAAGTCCATCCCCCAACAGCTCCGGCAGTGACCGAACCTGGGGAGACTGAACAAGGGGACAGGGCAGGCTCTGCTCATCCTTCTGTGAGCAGAACCAAGGCCACCAGTCTTGGGAGGCTCATTCCAGGGGACCCCAGGTCACCCTCTCCTCTTCTTCCAGGTGGTCCTTTGAACAAGTGCTGAGTTCCCACCACACTGAGCTGGCCTCAATGGGCCCAGGCACTGGCCAGCCAAGTCGATTCCCTGAAGCCCCCCTCTACCACCACTCCTGCACTGCTTGTTCTCAACTAACTTATTTACTTCACCATTTGACAAATATTTATTGAGCACCTGCTACGTGCCAGGCACTGCGCTGGTTGCCGGGGATACGTCTGTAAGCAAAATAAACAAAAACTTCTGTCTTCTTGGAGTTCAGATTTGAGGAGGGGGGTGTGTTTATAGATAATAAACAAATAAAGGAGTAAATGACAGAGAGTTGCACTCGTTTCCTGGGACTGCCATAACAAATCACCACAAACTTGGTGACTTAGAACAACAGAAATTTATCCCCTACGATTCTGGAGGCTAAATGTCTGCAATCAAGGTGTTGGCAGGGCTATCCTCCCTCTAAAGGCTCCCAGAGGGGTGAATCATGCCTCTTCTAGTTTCTGGTGGCTCCTGGCAATCTGTGGAGTTCCTTGGCTTGCGGCCGCATCCCTCCAGTTGCTGGCTCACATGGCTTTCTCCCTGCGTCTTCCTGTGTCTCTCTGTGTCTCTGCTTCTTCTTTGTTTTTTTAAAATTTATTTTGTTTAAATTCAATTAGTTAACATACAGCATATCATTAGTTTCAGCTGTAGAGTTCAATCCGTTGCCTGTAACACCCAGTGTTTATCACATCCTGTGCCCTCCTTAATGCCCATCACCCAGTTACCCTGTGCCCCACTCCCCTCCAGCGACCCTCAGTTTGTTTACTATGGTTAAGAGTCTCTCATGGTTTGTCTCCCTCTCTGATTTCATCTTTTATTTTTTCCTCCCTTCCTCTATGATCTTCTGTGCTGTTTATTAAATTCCACACATCAGTGAAACCATATGATAATTGTATTTCTCTGACTTATTTCACTCAGCATAATGCCCCTTAGTTCCATCCACATCATTGCAAATGGGAAGATTTCACCCCTTTTGATGGCTGAATAATATTCCATTATATACATATACCATATCTATGTCTCTGCTTCTTATAAGCACACTAGGCATTGGATTTAAGGTTTGCCCTAAATTCAGGATGACCTCATCTTTAGAGCCTTCAACACCTCTGCAAAGACCCTATTTCCACATAAGGTCACATTCTGAAGTTCTGAGTGTACCTAAATTTTAGAAGAGGGACACATTCAACCCACCACAGGCATATTCACAGGTACCAGGGGTTTAGATGTGGATATACCATTTGGGGATGGCCTCTTTAACCCACTACAAATATATTAGAAGAAATAATTTGGAGATTATTGAAGAAAAATAAAGCATGGTCATATAGAAAGGGGTAAGTTACCAGGGCTGGAGTGGGGAGGGTAGGTTGCAATATTAAATAGGGTAGTCAGGAAAAGCCTTGCTGGAAAAGTGATATTTGAAGATGCCAAGGAAGTGAGGGGATGAACCATGTGGATATCCTGGGGGAAAAGCATCCAGGCAGAGGAAATCAGCTATGCAAAGGTCCTGAGGCAGAAGTATGCCTACCGCATCTAAGGAATAAGGAAGCAGAGTGAGTGAGGGACAGAGTGGTAGCAGGTAAGCTCACACAGGCCACGCAGGTCCCAGTAAGGACTTTGGCCTTGACTTGGAGTGATACAGGAGCCTTGAGCTGAAGAGAGACAGGAATTGACTTTGTTGTCACAGCATCACTCTAGTTGCTGGGTTGGGCCTACGTAGAGTGAAGGGGGACCATGGGCTAAAGTGGTAACTCAGCCACCCACTCCCCCACCCCAATGAGGGCAGCCAATGGGCAACAGGCACTGGATGACTCTGTCATAGAGAGGCGCCTCTGAGCCCCTGCCGCCGGACCCCCTGCCTACCCACAGGGCTCGGGTTTCCCCTTGTCAGCTGTACCCACCAGAGCCTGGGAAAGTCAGCTTTCCAGAACGATTTCATCATTTTCCATTTGGAAAAGTTTGCTGCCCTGACCACTCCCTCCTCCGCTCCCAAGGCTGAGGATGAAGGGTTGAGGCGCTCTGGAGCTCAGGGGGGCCAGAGGCTGGGGCAGGCAGGGCTTTCAGCCTGCTCCGAGGCTACCTCAGGCCCCAGCTGCCCAGGCTTCCACCTAGGCGTCTCCCTGCCCCACAGCCTGCTCCCCATGGTGTTCCCCTGGACTCCCCCAGTTGTAGCCCTCCTGCCCTGGCACCTCCACAGCCTGCTAAGGGCGAGATCGCCAGGCAGAGGCACTGAAGAGGGTTGTACAAGGAGGACACAAGGTCTCTATCCCTCTCCATGACTTCCTCACAGAGGCAGAGCCACTGTTGGGAGCCAAGTATCTGCCTTCACTTCTAAGGTAAGTAGAAACTTCCTTTAGCATCTCTGGACCACAAGATATTCCCCTCCATAATGTCCCTCACACCCATTGCCATTGTGAGGCCCATCAAAACATAGAGCCCATCAGTCTGTCAGTGTTTGCAGAGCCTGCTTGGTCACAGAATCTGCTGTTATTTGCTGAAATTGTTTCTTTCATTCTTCCAGGCAGCCCCTACCCATGACACAATGGTGGCTGGTAAAGTTCCCCCTCCTCCCTCCCTTGCTCTGCTCCATACCCTTCTCTGAGGTCTCTCTAAGCATCCACAGGCTATTTTCCTAAAGGCCCCAAGACACACACCTCCAGGAGCCTCATAGCCAATCCTCACATTCCTGGTGGGACTATATAAAGTCTGGGGGGCTGAAAGGAGCTTTGTCCCCACGTGAACAGAGGGGCAACGCCCTCCCAAGCTTGGGTCCTGAAAAGAACAGACAACTTGAAGCCAAGCAGAACTGGGCCTCTGTCACTTCCTAGCTCTGGGGCTCTGGGCATCCTCTGAAGCTTCTGTGTCTTGGTTTCCTCATCTGGGAAAATGGGGGTGCATTATGACACGTGGCTGGGTGAGGTTCACTTGATGCAGGTGATGAAAAAAGACTAAGTCAAATGGCTGCCAATGACAAGCCCCTATGGAGGCCAGGCATGAGGCTCAGCTCTTCCAGAAAAAGTCATCAAGGGCTAGAGGCCCCACGCATTCCTGTTCTTAGGGCCTCATGGTGAAAATAAGCCTGCAAGAGTCTGAGCAGCAAGTTCACTTCACCCTGACCCTGGCTGAGGGCAGAAATGCGTCAGGAACTTGAGAAAAGTCAATGCGGGAGCCGTTAGCCATTAATTACTCTCCTCCTTCTCTAAATTTTCAGTGTTATTTTGATAGTGAACGGGAGGTGAAGGGATAGGTTTCCCCTCAATGACTGCGAGCTCCCTGATTTAAGAGTTGTGTCTTCCCCTCAGACTGGAACTTCCTGAGACGCGCTCTGTCTCTCCCCTCAGACTGGGGCCCCCTGAGGACAGGGCTATGTCTCCCCTCAGACTGAGTCTCCCTAAGGACAGAGCTCTGTCTCCCCCCTCAGACTGGGGGTCCTTTTCTCTCTCAGCCCCCACGATGCAGGGGTCTAAGCATCAGCCTATCCAGCTATATTCCTGCACCACGGAGTGATGGGTGATTGAACCTGATGGACAGAGATGCCGGGCAGGGTAGCGTCCTCCTGAGGAAGAAAGTGCTGATAAAGGGTCACTTCTCCGAGCACTTGGCTCAGGACAAACTAGAGCTGCAATCAGAGGGTTCAGCATGGAGTCAGCTGGCTTCAGTGCTGGCTGCATGCAAAGCCCAGTGGCAGGTCCTCTGGGAGACCTAAAGGGCCTTTATGCAGTATCTGGGACACAAGCCTGGGTGCTGTGGGTTGCTGAGGGCTGGGGTGTGTGCACACAGGTCTGGGAGAGAAGATAGGAGTGGGCTCCCCAGTCAGGCAGCCTCCCCACAGGAGACTGTGATGGGACCAATCCCTGGGGTCAGGTTGAAGGCCTCAGAGCTTTGGCCCTGAGGGGAGCCTGCAGGCCCCTCCCTCATCCCCACTCACCTCACTCCACCACCACTTATCTGGCAGCCTTGGTCCGGTTTCCATGGGTCTTGTCATCCCCATTCCCCTCAGCCCTGCACAAGGCTGAGCCATCTCTCCTCCTGCTTCTGCACAGCGAAGTCCTGGCTGAGGCCAGGGTAACAGAGGAAGGAACTTCTTCAAGAGCCCACGGAGGGCCCATTGAGATCCACCTCCTGCTCCTAAGCCCCTCACACCCCCCATCTTGAAGCCCCTCACAACCTGGGAATGTCTCACAAGAAGGGTACATGTAGTGTTCTAGAGAAGGAAGGAGGAGCCCTGGAGGAGGCCCTCTCTTCCATCCCCTGCCTCCACACTGGGCAGTCACATTGCAAAGTGTTAGAAGGAGTAGATTCTATAACCCACCAGGCAGTGGGTTCCAACCAGGTTATCCCACTTTTGCTCTGCTCTGGCAAAGTGAAACCAATTCATTTCTATTCTCAGCCCAGCCCTGGGTTCCTGAACAATGAGGATCTGGAGTCCTCAGAGGGGTTCCACTCTCACAGGAGCCACTCCGCACATAAGGGCAGTGGGGCACACCTAGAGGTAAGGATGGTGAGGGAAGGTCACTGTTGACCCTGCCTGGGGGAGTCTCATTCTGAGAGGAAAGACACAGCTCTGTCCTCAGGGAGCTCCCTGAGGTTTTATTTATTTATTTATTTATTTATTTATTTATTTATTTATTTATTTAAAGTGGGCTCCACATTCAGCACTGGAGCCCAATGCTGGGCTTGAACTCATGACTCTGAGATCAAGACCTGAACTGAAATCAAGAGCTGGATACTTACTGACCAAGCCACCCAAGGGCCCCAGCTCCCAATCTGGTGGAAGACAAAGCCTTTTCCTCTGGAATATCCTACTC
The DNA here is from genome assembly GCF_048164855.1 of Canis lupus baileyi. Lineage (NCBI taxonomy): Eukaryota > Metazoa > Chordata > Mammalia > Carnivora > Canidae > Canis > Canis lupus. The sequence goes on along the minus strand of NC_132844.1, from coordinate 60,151,739 downwards.
CAACGGGGGAAATACAGCCCCACCCCCCAGCAGTCCTCAGTCTGAAAAGGGAAACCCAGCCACTGTCCCTTCAGGGTTGGTCTGACTTGGCCTTGAACACCTCAACCCCCATTCAGAGAGCAAAGACCAAGAGGTCACCATTTCCTGCCTTAGGTCAAAGTCCTTCCCACCTATCCCAAGGATTAAGGAGAGGATGGACATGGAACCGGAAGAAAACTTAGAGACCCTCTCCTAAATGGCCACTGGCAGGGAAACTCCTTCGTTGTCTATCCCAGAATCCTGCTAAAAAGCATCCCTCTTCAGCTAGGAGTGGACCCCAAGAGTAACCTCTCCTTGCCCCATCAACCCTTCCCTCACTCCAGACACTGATTATGGTGAAAGGCAGGCCAGGCCCATGGGGTGAGGGAGGAGGGGAAGCCTGATAAGCTGACCTTCCTCTAGCTCCTGTTTTGGCTGAGGCAGGCCAGTGGGCTGTTTGGTCTGCAGGCCCAGGGTGGACAGGGGAGACTAGAAGGGAGGGGCTCCGGGGTCCAAGGCCCCAGTGGGTTGGGACACCCCACACTCTGGCAGGAGTGCCAGGGCATGGCTCTACTCAGGCCCTCAGTATGATCACCTACTTCACTCCATGGTCCCCACCCCAGGAGACAAGCGGTTCCCCTGAGCCTCCCCCACTGCTTCCCCATCCTCCATGGGTCACCAGTACTCTCCTGTCTAGTAACCTGGCCCCCTAAAGAATAAGAGAGAAGGAAAGGGTTGTCCCTCCAAGGAAACTAGGGACAGAGGCTTGCAAAGATCTCCCCCAAACCCTGTCCAGTCACTCCTGAGCAGCAGTGTGGTGGCGCAATAAGAATCCAGGGAAGAGCATGTTCAGTCTGGGGGAGTTGAACGTGATCTATGTATTAGATGATAGCTGGAAATTGTTTGTTTTGCTCAGCATGGGAACAGCATGCTGGTTTATATAGAAAAGTGGGTTTATTTTTTTTTAGAGATGAGTTCTGAAGTGATTAGGGGTGACATGTCATAATGTCTATAATTTACTTTGAAATACTTTAGCACCAAAAAAGTAGCAAATCTGGCAAAATGTTTATTGTTCTATCTTTGTGATGGGTATTTGCAGTTTCCTTGTACTATTTCTCTATGTATCTGGATGTTTAGTTTTTCATAATAAAATGTCAAAAAAAAAAAAAAAGAGGGAAAAAACACCAAATGTTGTACTAATGTGGGTTTGAAAACCAACCCTACCACTTCCTTGCTGTGTGACCTTAGGCAAGTCACTTGAGTTCTCTGGGCCTCGTTCCCTCTACAGGTAAAGAGTACAACTGTACACCCTCTCAGAGGGTGTGTGAAACATAGTAACTAAGGAGTGCCTAGCACCATGTCTTGGACATAGTAAGTGCACAGTTAAGAATGTTAAGGTTGTTTGTGGGGCACTTGGGTGGCTCAGTCGGTTAAACAGCTTGATTTTGGCTCAGGTCATGATCTCAGAGTCATGGGATCAAGCCCCGTGTTGGGCTCTGCACTCAGCAGGGAGTCAGCTGGAGATTCTCTCTTTCTCCCTCTCCCTCTGACCCTCCCCTTCTAAAATAAAAACAAATCTTTAAAAAAAAAAAAAAAAACTTTAAAAACGGTTGCTTGTGAAATGAATGGAGAGAAGGCTGTCAGCGGAGGGAGTGCTTTCTCAAAATCTGAGCCTGTTTCTCAGCTTTCGATAGCAGCAGCTAATGATACCACTTAGGTCAACAGCCACACCCCCACCCCCTATTCCATGCCAGTGTTGGATGCCAGGAAGGAAAGAAGGCTGGGGGGTAGCAAGCCCCCCCCCTTAACAGGACCAGGGGACAATGGTTCCTTACAAGGAACACTGGGTAGTGGGCTCCCTCCTCATTAGGTCCCCAATCCCGGGAACAGAGCAACCCTGCTCCAGTCACATCTAGTCATCCAGCTCTGAAGATAGTCAGAGCTGGGGACTGACTCCACTTCCAATACCCTCCATGGAGGAGCAGGACAGGGAGGAGTGAGAGCCCCATCCCAAGGACAAGGGCAGTGGGGTGTGCAGCTGGTAATGAGAGAAGGCCAACGCTTTCCTATTTTGGGAGGTAGGAAGCAGCAGGTGGCTAGCTGGTGTGGGACATGTGAACTCTCCTGTCAGGGGCCATGCGGCCAGCAGCAGGGCAGGGAAGCTGGCACTGCCAGGCCTAGCCTAGGCCCCTCATGAGCCTACCAGCCAGATGCACTTGCTGCCACGAGGGGAGGGAGATCTGGTTTCTCCACCACAAGAGCATCCTCCCTCGTATACCCCATAGGGAGGAAAGTCCACCTGGAAACCACCAGCCCCCTAAATTCTGCAGGGACGCAGGCTCCAGGACCCAAATGTTCTGAGGCTGGTGGAGAGATACAACCTTGGCACTCCAGGAGCTCCCAATCTGATGAGAGAACAGCCTCTTCCCTGAGAAAGACCCCAATCTAAGGAGGGAAACACACGCTGGGAAGTACCAGTCTGAGAGGGGAGGCCTGGTCTGGGGAGAAAACCTGACAGCAGGGGGTGTAGGGGCCCGGAGGGCTCCGTTAGGCTGGGGGCTGCCCATGATGTTGCAGGTTCCTTCGGGAGCCGGGTTATTTTGGGGTGGGCAGAGAAGCAGGCAACCTCCCAGATTAAAATAGCCCTCCTCCCTGGGTGTCACTCCTGAGATGTGCGTAGGTCCCAGATGAAAGCTTGTCACAGGGCTGCGTTCCTCCTGCCCCTCCCAGGCAGGCGGGGCAGAGCCAGGATGGCAGGCCCGCATGAGCCTTGTTTCCTAATCAGGGCAGGGTGGGAAGGCAGCTCTGGCCTCCAGAGCCACCAAGAGCTGCCCACCACTTGCCCAACTCCTTCCTAAAGGGGCTGCCAGCCCCCCTCCCACCCCGAGGAAGCCTTCCCACACTGCCCCAGCTGACTGAAGCCCTCTGGCTCCACCTGCCTCCCCAGCGGTGTGTACCGTTTGCAATTTTCCATAGGCTGGGCTCTCCTTCAAATGGGGGCTCCCTGAGATCAGAGCTGTGTCTCCCCCCACACTGGGGTTCCCTGAGGGCAGGGCTGTGTCTCCCCTCAGACTGGGTCTCCCTGAGGACGGGGCTGTGTCTCCCCTCAGACTGGGGCTCCTGAGGACAGGGCTGGTTCTACTCACCACCTTGTTTCCAGTACAGTGGGAAGAAAGTTGAATCCGGACTTGAGAGCCCTGGGTTCTAGTGGTGGCTCTGGTATCACTCTGCCCTCAAGGGCAATGACCTGACTGGCCTACCTCTTAAGAGCAGAGACGTTCTGGCCGCAGATCCAGGTTCCAACTCCAGCCTAGGCACCTGCAGGCCGCACTCCTCGGGCCACTCACTCACCCCACTGCCACGCCGCAGGGCCCTCAGGAGAACAGCAGCTCCTGCCCTGGGCGGGTGGAGCAGCTTAGATGAGATAGAGGCTTGGGACAGCGCCTGGCAGAGGGTAGTGAAAGGGTAAACCGAAGGAAGACCCAGTGGGCCAGTTCTCAGGCCAGTTCTCAGGCCAGCTGCAGGTTGGGCAGAGCTCTAGGCTCCATGACCCCGGAGTCCCTAGAAGGCCACAGAGTGCCCCAGGTCACTGGCTAGGCCGGGGATGTGCTAAGGGCCTACCCTGCAGTTTCTAGGAACAGGGCACCATCGGAGCGCTCCGAGGTAGTACTCGCCCTCCCTCCCCCCTGCGGCTCTCCCTCTGGCCACCCAGTTCCAGCTGGGACCAAAGTCTCTGTCCCACCCCACCCCCCACTCCTCCCCAGCCTTTACCTGCCTTGCCACCACAGCCACCACGTGAAGGAATCCAGCTACCTTATACATGTGACATGTGGCGTGGCGTGACCCCTCGGACTTGGGCAGGGGCTGGGGACAGACCTAGACAACATAAACACCTCCCAGGAGTTTACATTGTGGGGGCCAGGAGTACACACCAGTCGGCTGGCTGCTGCCCCTGTTTATTCCCTGTAGGGTCACGGCTAGGGCGCCACCGGAGGGGGAGGGTGGAGGCAGTCCTCGGGTGGCTGCAGCTGTGTGGCTGCCCATGTGCCGGCGACCCCAGGAAAACCTGGAGGCCTCCCAGGCCACCCCCTCCTGCCACATCCCAGCTGCCATACCCTCTCCCTGGACCCCGTGCAGGGACACACGGGAATCTGAGCACAGGGTGGCCTCTCTGAGCCAGCACCTAGGGGCCCCATGGACCTTTTCCCCTTCAGGAGCCTAGCTCAGAGCTCAGAGCACTTTCTCAAGTCAGGTGGAGCTGAGCCATGCACGAGTTAATCATCGTTAGTGCCCTCCCTCGAATTTTCCCAGGGTGTCCCACTTTTCTGAGCACCTCCTGTCATTCAGCGTTTTCTCCACCTGCTCTGGAAAGCAGGCTGTGCTGCCTGGGACTGTCCATGGTCCGCGCAGGAAGGTGGAGGCCCAGAGGGTACACTGTCCCCGGGTCCCACCCAAACCTACCCCAGGGATCTGCATTCAAGATCACAGAAATGAGAGCCTCGCCACGGCCTCGCACAGTGAGCCACTTGACAGGTGGGAAAACCGAGGCTTTGAGGTGGTGAAGTGAGGACCCTGCCACAGCTGCTCAGCCAGTGATTCAAACTCAGTGCTGCCTGGTTCCAAGCTCCCTGGCCCACTCACCCCAGTCCACTGCCCACCCATCACCCTGAGAGTCCAGGCACCTTCTGGGAGCGGGCAGGAGTCCACGCAGCTCTTGAAGGGCTCAACCCTCCTTTCCTCCTAAGATATTTATATCGGAAAGTCAGAGTGTCTCCATTAATGTGTACACCCTTGTGCACAGCGCAAAACCCCATGTCCAGCACTGGCAGCAGGTAGGACTAACAATAATAATGATAAAAATAGGGATGCCTGGGCGGCTCAGAGGTTGAGTGTCTGCCTTGGGCTCAGGGTGTGATCCTGTGGTCCCAGGATCGAGTCCCACATTGGGCTCCCTACAGGGAGTCTGCTTCTCCCTCTACCTGTGTCTCTGCCTCTCTCTCTGTGTCTCTCATCAATCAATAAATAAAATCTTAAGAAAAAACAAAGATATTTCTGAGTCTACTTTTTAAAAAATGCTAAAAATAATAACCGTCGTTAACGTTCACTGAGCACTTGCTGTGTGTCCGTTCCTGTTCTGAATGCTACAGATAGGATACCTCTAGGAACCCACACAACTCTGAGCCTACCATTAACTCTATCATGTACCCAATTTACAGTCGCAAAGACTGAGACCCAAAGAGGTAAAGTGAGCTGTCCAAGGTAACAGCTTAGAAAATGTCAGAGCCAGGCCTGGGATCCAGAGCCACTATGCTGTAGGTAGGAGGCGTGGATGGAGGCAGACTTTACAGACCAGAGTAAACAGTGCTGGTGTGAATACACGTGTGCGCGCGCACACACACGCACAGAGCAACCAGCGAAGGGGCAGGTGAAGCTGTGCAGCCATGTGCTAAAGGAATCACAATAGTGCAGGGTAGATGGAGGAAGGGCTCTTGGAAGAGATGGAGTGTGTGTCAGGGCAAAAAGGAAGTGAGAGATACGGACCATTCCCAGTATGCCAGACCCTGCCCAGGACCCATCTCCAACGGCCACTCCCGCGACCTTGAACAAAGTAGATGTTGAATCAGTACCCTTGGAATGATTGAACAGTGCTAATGTGGTGGTGGTGATAGAAGTCCTGAGAAGGACGGCAGTGTGATGGTGCTGAGCAAAAGTGGGAGGAAGGCGGTGGTGAGGTGACGGTGGAGGTGCCAGTAATGAGGAAGTCAAGGACGGAATCAGTGATAGAGGCAAGAGCTTAAATACGTTTCCTCTACTCCCAGGACAGTACTTTACAGTGTACACCAGACAGCACATGCTCCTAATCCTCACAGCTGCCTTCGGGTAGGCATTTTTAGCCTCATTTTATAAATGATGACAACGAGGGCAACCCCAGTGGCTCAGTGGTTTGGCGCCGCCTGCGGCCTGGGGTGTGATCCTGGAGACCAGGGATCGAGTCCCGCGTCGGGCTTCCTGTATGGGGCCTGCTTCTCCCTCTGCCTGTGTCTCTGCCTCTCTCTCTCTCTCTCTCTCTCTGTCTCTATGAATAAATAAACAAAATCTTTAAAAAAAATAATAAATGATGACAACGAGCCACGGACAAGTCGCATTCTGCTTGCCCAAGGTCACAAGGCCAATAAAGTGGCCTGGGCTCTCTGCCTTCAGAGTGGGGTGCCAGGGCAGCATTAGGGTGCCACGGCTGGGTGACAAGGCAGAGGCCATTCCACCCTTCACACACAGCCGGCTCAGCCCCCCCCTCAGTTTGGGGGAGCAGAGAGTAGCAGAACTAGGTGACAGGGGAAGCGGTTCTAATCCCAGCCCCACTGCTGACACGCTGTGACCTTCTCTGGGCAGCGGCCAAGGCAGATGTCAGCTGCCAAGTGACAGCGGGCCTGCAGGGCAGAGCCAGTGGAGCCTGGCGGGAGCCCCACACACCAAGCAGATGAAGTCAGGGGTGGGAAATAATCTTGGAATCAGAGGAAGGCTAGCTTTGGGGTAACATTCCTGGAAAGCTCTACTCTGATTGGCTTGAGGTTGGGGTTTCTGCCCAGGCCTTCCCAGTCAGGAGCAAGTTTATTAATAAACCCTGCCTGGACTCCTGCTCTCACCCTGGGGAGAGGGCAGGGCTTCCTGGGACTCTTGGGCCCTCACCCCACAGGTGCTGAGTCCCACCGCAGGGGGGTGGGGAGGCAGAGACTGAGCCCTCAGATCTAGGTAAGGGGTGCAAATGCCCTGCACCCCCAGACTATATTCCCCATACCCCTGCAGTCGCAGGGATCCGTCTGGTTCAGCTGCTAGTGAAGTGAACCGGTGAGCATGCTCTGTGAGTGTCCTGTTGAGCCTGGGTGGTATGTGGGTGGCAGTGTGGGGACAAAGAGTGTGAGGGGTGCTAAGACCTCAGGAGAGGTGGCCTCCCTCTGCAACTCATCAGAACCCAAAGCCTACAATTTCCTACCTCCACTCCCCCGCCCGCTGGCTCTGACCTCATTAGGCTCCTGCTCCTTTCCCAGGATGGGGAAGAGGAGGGATGACTCCTCAGTCTGAAGAGCAGGATCCCTCAGGGGAGGAGGGAAAGTCCTGAGGGTGGGGGTGAGGGGAGCCGGGGCACAGGGCTTAATATAGCCACCGGGCAGGCTGAGGAAGATGCCGGCTCCTATTACACCTGTCACCTCACCCTCATCATATGACCCAGCTCCTGCTGGCGAGGCGTGGGCAGGCTGAGAAGCACCTGGTCCTGGGAAGTGCTGAGGGGTTCTGACTCCCAGGGGGCTGGGCCAGGAGAGGAGGAAAGGAGTCTCCAGCACTGATCCCCGGATGGATGCCAAAGGGACCGGTCGGTCCCTCTGATCCACACCATCCCCCACCTCCCTCCTTCACCTCCGGATCCACGGCCCCCAAATATGGCACACCTGCGGGCAGGGCCCTAAGCCAGATTTAGGGGAGAGTGTCAGGATGAAAAGTCGCTGTGAAAATCAGGTTCAAGACAGGCCCCTCCCCTAAACTCCCCCTGCATAGAACTCTGAGCCCTGGGCGCCTGGGTGGCTCCGGTGGTTGAGCATCTGCCTTTGGCTCCGGGGCGTGATCCTTGGTCCTGGGATCGAGTCCTGCCTCAAGCTCTCCGCAGGGAGCCTGCTTCTCCCTCTGCCTGTGTCTCTGCCTCTATCTCTCTGTGTGTCTCTCATGAATAAATAAATAAATAAATGGAGCCCCTACTGCCCACACTCAGGGGAGGTGCAGGCCTGCCCTCAGGGAGCCCCTGTGTGCCCAACCGTTGGGCAAAATCCCCTCTGCTGGGCTTCCGGTGTGACCTTGGGCATTTACCTCAACATTTCAAAGCCACAGTTTTCTCGTTTATGAAGTGACAACACTGCCACGTCCTTGAGAGGTGCTTAGTATCCGCCTGGCAGATGGCAGAGGCTGAACAAAAGGCCATTATTCCTCGTCAGAGGGGGCTTTTCCTGGAAGAAATTGTCCCATTTGGTTGGGGAAGTAGAGTGCAGTAGCATCCCGTACACCCACACTCCCACTCAAAAGATGGGTCATCTCTGGAGGGTCTGGCTGCCTTGACAAGCCACGGTCTCCCTGGCAGCTCCAGGCTTCGCATTTACAGTCAACAAATAATCTGGAAAGTCAGCCACACAAGTGGCACCAACTCTGAGGACATGGGTGTGGCATGGGACAGGGCAGGCTCTGTGGCCATCCACCCTAGAAAATGCTCTCCTGTGGTTTCTGGTCATTGACTTCCTGGAAACCAGTTTTTCAAATTTACTTTTCATTTAGGTGTAAGATTTGTGCATCAAATTGCACAAATCTGAAGGGTACAGCTTGGTGAGTTTATGCATATGTATATGCCTGTGTAGCCACAGCCCAGATCAAGTACACAGTATTTCTAACACCCCAGGAGGTCCCCCTCAAGCCCCAACCAGTCAATCCCCTCCCCCAGGAATTCTGAATGTGTCCCTGCAAATCGGCTTTGCCTGTCCTTGAACCCCATACAAATGGACTCCGAGAACATGTGCTTTGTGTCTGGCCCAGTCTGTTCAGCCCAAGGTCTGTGAAGGTCCTGGAATTATTGCTTCGGTGCTGGGTCTTTCCTTTTCATGGCCAAGTAGCTTTCCATCATCAAGTACCTCACAACTTATTCATCCATTCTGTTGATGGATGTTTGGGTTGTTTCCACTTTTTTTCTTCTCTTTTCTTTTCTTTCTTTTTTTTTTTTTTTTTTTTTGAGAAAGAGAGAGCATGAGCTTGCATTCATGCAAGCAGTGGGTGAGGGGCAGAGGGACAGGAAGAGAATCTTAAGCAGACTCTGAACTGACCATGGAGTCCAACACAGGGCTCAATCTCATGACCCTGAGATCATGACCTGAGCCTAAATCAAGAGTCAGTTGTTTAACCGACTGAGCCACCCAGGCACCCCTCTACTCTTGATGTAATATGATTACAGCAGCCGTAGCATTCTGAGACACGTCTTTTGATCACATAAACATGGCAACCCCTTCTGGAGAGCATATTGGGGGTGGATGCGTCATTAAGAACTCCAGGGAGGAACAGAGAGATTAAATATTGCTCTGAGCTCCTTGGATAGATGCGGAGGGTATTATGCTAAGTGAAATAAGTCAGACAGAGAAAGACAAATACCATACGATTTCACTTATATGTGGAATCTAAAAAAACAAAACAAAGGAACAAACAAACATAAACAGATTCATAAATACAGAGAACAAACTGGGGTTGGGGAATGGGCAGAAAAGGTGAAAGGGATTAAGAGGTACAAACTCTCAGCTATAAACTAAATAAGTCACGAGGATGAAAAGTACAGCAGAGGGAATATAGCCAATAGCCGATGATACTGCAATAACATTGCAGGGTGACAGACGGTGACTACCATCTTACTTATCATCTACTTATCTTGGTGAGCATTGGGTAATGTACTGGACCATTGAGTCACTACACTGGATACATGGAAACCAATACAACATTGTATCTCAACTATACTTCAATTTTTTTTAATTAAAAAATGAAAACTTATTGAGCTCCTATCCTGGGCCATGAGCTTTTTTGGGTCCACCAGACACTCACAGGGAAAGGAAGACAGACACAGAGGTACACCCAAGATGAAACTCCATCAACCTCATCACTGAGCCCAGAGCCAGCCACTTTGTGTGTGTGTGTGTTGGTATGTGTGTTGGTGTGTGTGTATGTGAGAGAAAGTGAGAGAGAGAGAGAGAGAGAGAGAGTATGATTATATTCATTTCCTTGGGCTGCCATAACAAACTATGATGAACTTGGTGGCTTACAACAGGAATTTAGTCTCTCATAGTTAAAGAGGCCATAGTCCGAAATCAAGGAGTTGGCGGGGTTTGTTTATTCTGGATGTTCTGAGGGAGAGTCATCATGCCTCTTTCCTAGCTTCTGGTGGTGGCAGGCAATCCTTGGGGTTCCTTGGCTTGTAGCTGCATCTCTACAATTTCTGCCTCCATCACCACATGACTTTCTTCCCTGTGTGTCTCTGTGTCTGTGTCTACAAATTTTTCTCTCCCTAGAAGGAGAAGAAACAGCCTCCTAGAAGGACACTAGTCATTGGATTTAGGGTCCACCCTAACTGATCTTAACCTGATTATATCTATGAAGACCTTATTTGGGACTAAGGTCAAGTTCCCAGATAGTGGGGGTTAGACTTCAACATATCTTTTGAGGGACACATTCAACCAACAACAACAAGTATGACTCAGCAGGTTTATATGTGAGTATACATGAGTGTCTGTGTGGGTGTGTATAGTGTGAGGGAGCACCATGTGTGTGTGCATGTGCTTGCCAGGACATGTCTACGTTGGTGGCTCTGGTTGTGCTTCTATGGCCACGGGCACCTGTATATGAGCATGTGTGCATGCGTCCCCTGCGTTCACGGTTCTAGAGATCTTGCCAGATTTGCTGAAGAGGGCAGTAAGGCGGCACGGTGGCAGGCCTGGCTCCCTGCCGTGGCTGAAGAAGTGCTTAGGGCTAGCCCGAGTAGGCAAGCGGGGCCTTGCCTCCTGAATCCTGAGGGTGAGCTGTGGGAAGCAAAGACAAGGGTATTTGCTGAGCTGGACACAGGCTGGTAAGCTGAGGAGGTGGCTTGGGGCAGCAACGCCTGTTCCCAGGTCCTTTTCCAGGAATGTTCCTAGAAGGCCCCTCCACCCAAGCTCCTATCCCCTGAGCTGCGTTTGCCTGGATGGGGAGGCTCTGGCTGACTCATACCCTCTGGGGCTGGAAGCCAGCACTCAGCTCCTGCTGTGCCAGACAGGTAGGGGTGGGGCAGGTAGCCAGCCCCTCCCAGGCACACCCCCAGGCCAATCTGGAGTGGCACCCAATCACCCACCATGGCTGGCCTGGGGCCAGATCAAGGAAAGGAAGGAAGACAGAGGTGAGTACATGTTCAGGTAAGGCCCAGAATGAGCACTGCTTATGTCCAAGGGCAGCTCTTTCAGGCAAACCCACCACCCAGAGACAGGACATTGGGAGGGTCTCCTCCCTAGTATTGTTGGTTTAAGGGCCTGCCCTGAGCCACTTACCTCATTTAAACTTCACAGCCAAGTTTAAATGGTGTTCTCATCATTCCCATTTTACAGATGTTATTGCGGAGGTCCTCAGGAGTTAAATGATCCACCTAAAATTACATGTGTTTATGTTTGTTAGAATTTCTTATTCTCTCTGGAAATCCCCACCCTACCCACACCTCCACACTCAGACCACAGCTACTCTCACTGCAGCCCACCTGCCCACCACATATACCCATTCCAAGAGCAGTCTTGCTCCCAACCCTCCCCAGGAAAACCTCCGTGGCCCATGGGGGTGGGCAGGACAAATTAGAGGGTGGTCTCTCCTCTCATCCCACCCTCCTGGACTTCTCTGTGGTGTCCTGCTTTTGGTTTTGGTGTGAGTTTATTGCCTCTCTAAGAATGTTGGTGGGTTTGTGTGCACCCCACACAAAGGATGGGGTGTCTGGGCATGCAGATGTACCTCCAGGTGGGTTTGCCCATCGGAGACACATGAGGGCATAGTTGTGGTGAGCTATACATTGCACAGGTTGCATCTGTGTGTGTGCCTGGGCAGAGGTGTGTAAGCCCCTGGGGGTGTTCATGAAGAGTCTGCCCCCCTGCGTGTTAGGGTGACTGTAGAATGACTCCTCAGTTCTCTCCCCTTACCATAGAACTGCCACCACCCTAGGTCTGATCCGCAAACTCCTGGCCTCCAAGTAAGAGACTGGTAAAAACTGCCTATATCTGGAGACGAGACACCTGAGTCTGAAGCCCCGCCTACTCTGGCCACTGGTGCCCTTGAGCTAGTATCGCCCCACCCAGGCGGCGGGAGCGTCCTCATCCAATGGGATGGGGTGACACGGAGGAGGAGGAGGCAACAGTGCAGCTTCTCCCGCCCCCAAAAACACAGGGAGCACTCTGCTCCCTGGATGGGAGACTCATTACCCCAGCGCTCTGTGGTTTTGGGGGGGGGCTTATGCCAGGACTTGGCACATACTACAAAGTGTGGGGGCACCCCCAGCACCCCCGCCTGCGGCTCGCCGGGGGGAGGGGCTGTGACGTTCGGTGGCCTCATGCTGCTGAGAGGAAGTAGCTAATTGCCGACCTGATGACTGGGCAGCCTGAGGAATGGGGTGATGATGCCACTCGCGGAAGCAGGCGCCCCAGCACAAGGAGGGGGCCCTGCAGGGATGCGGTGGGCCAGGCCAGCACTCTGCAGAGGCTGAGGTGGTTGTGGCCAAGGGAGCAGGGGGTGGGGGGTTGTTGAGGCTGTGACCGTGGGAAAGGACTTCTTCCCAGCTTCCCTCAGCTTTAAGGGAAAAGAGTTCAGAGGCCCCAGGGGATGAAGGGATTTGGGAAGGGGCTACATGGGGCAGAGGGGGAGGAGATGGTGGCAGAGGCTTCTTTATTCCTCCTTCCACCTATACTCTTCAACCATTTCCCACCCTTGCCTTTGGCGCCTCTTTGGCCCCCGTGGCCCCAGGCTGGTGAGGAAGGAGGGAGTAGATGGAGGGCTCTTTTCACCATGAGACCCTCAGGGCCCAAGCAGCTTACCTGGCCATACCTACTCTGTTGAAGGTCAGAGCATTCAGAAGTGGTGAGACCTCAGGTGTCCTTGAGGACTGGAAGAGCAGGTGCTTCAGACAGAACAGAGCAAGCAAAGGCTGGGCAGTGGCCTTTAGTGAGGCTAATGAGGCAGGGGGCTTGGCTGCTGTGGTTATGGGGAGAGAGGGGCGTGGACAGGGCCCTTCGGCACCTAGGGCCACACGGTTCCTTCCTGGCACGATCCCTGACTCAGAGCTTCTCCCACACTGTTGGCCACAGCTTCTGGCGCCGGCAGGCCTGGCCTCGACTGCCAGAGCAAGGGCCAAGTCAGGAGCCACACAGGCTGGGGACCCCACCCCCCAAATCCTCAGGTGCATCAACCCCAGAGGACCTGCCAGCCCAGAGCGCCAGAAACCAGGACCCATCTGTAGGTCAGTCCTCTGGGCCCTTAGCGCCCCCTGTGGGCAGGGAGCTATACTAGTGGGGGAGGGGCCTCACCGCCTGAGGGAGGAGATAGGCTCAGCACCGGACCCGGCCTCGCCCCCTGGGATGAAGGAGACTCCGGCCTTGACCTCCTAGCTCCAATCTGAAATTCCGCCCCCGTCCTCAGGAAGCTCCCACTTTGGTGGAGACGTGTTCTACCACTAAAGCTCCATTCCGAAGGGTTAAAGAGTTACGGGGCTGCGAGAAACTTAGTCTGAGGGTAGACGCACAGGCACATAGAATCTTTCTGGAGCCCCCGTCTGTTGCAGACATGGATTAGACATCTCAGTGACTGGAGTTCTGCTAGGAAAAAAAAAAAAAAAAATACAGGCCGTTCAGTTAAATTTGCATTTCAGATAAAGGACGAATAATGTTTTAGGATAAGTATATCCCATACAGCATATGGGATATACTTATACTAAAAATAAAGAAGTATTCGTCATTCATTTGGAATTCAAATTTCACCGGAGACCCTGTATTTTTATTTGTCAAATCTGACGACCCTAGATGCGTCCAATCTAAGGGAGGAAGGAGGGCGGAGGACTCCCAGACACCAAATTGCAGGTAAACATCACAGCGTGCTCCAGCTCGGGAGAGCAGTGGTGCGGCGCGCGGCGAGTCCTGGGGCGCTGGCTCGCAGCAGTTTAAAATTCCTTCCAGGCCAGATCCCTAATCCCTCGGTGCACAATGGCCGCCTTCTCCCCCACCGCCGGCGCCCACGCCCTCCCCCGCGGGGCCGTGGCAGTGCCACCACGGGCCCCTTTAAGCCCCTTTGAAGCCGCCGGAGCCCCGCTCCGCGGGAGGCCCCGCCGCTATGCCAGCTATGCCAGCTATGTCCCTGCCGCCGCCGGCCACCACTGCTCCCCCATTAATGCTGGCTAATCTGGCTAATAAATAAACTCCCCTCCCAGCCGCAGCCCCCACTAGTTCCTCCCTGCTCCCCGAGAATGGACTGCAGGGCTCGGGTGGAACATGCGTCCCCACTCCCTTCTGATGTCTCGCTCTTTTTTCTTTTTTCCTATCGCCGTCCTAGACCTGATGCCCATTTCTGACGGGATTTGGGGAGTCTCTGCGGCGCGCAGTGCACGTGCATCCCTTTCAGTCCACCTGCGCGCCGGGAGCAGGCCGCGTGCCTAGGCGGGGACCCCACTCAGTGCCCGGGGAGGATCTGCGGGACGAGGAGCGCCCCCTGGAAGCCAGAGGCGGCGCGGGCCACGCCCCTCCTGGCCACGCCCCCAGGCCACACCCTCCCGTGCCCGCCCGAGAGGGGCGCGGGCCCGGTGGCCCCCGACGCGGGACTCCGCCAAGCCGGGGCGAGGCGAGGGCGCCTCCCGCGGCAGGAGGCCTCTGGCCACGGCCTGTGCCGCCCCCTGCGTCCCCACCCGCGCCTCGGAGAGTCTGACGCAGAGGCGAGCCCGCATCGCCTCACCTCCTGCCACACACCCGGAGCGCGCGGAGAAATTACAGGATTGCAGGGGCACTGCTGATGCGCTCTGCTGCGCTGGGCCAACGCGTCCTAATTAGGCCGCCCCGACCCGGCCCGGTCCCGGAGCCCGTCCCCGTCCCCGTCCCCGTCCCCGTCCCCGTCCCCAGGAGCGCGCGCCGGGGGTTGGCTCTGCCGGCCTGCACCACCTGTCGCCCTCCAGGACTGCCCCAGGAGAGAGCCCCGAGACCCCGCGGAGAGGAGGGGCGCAGGACTTGGAGACCCGGGAGCCCCAAGGTGCGGACGGCGGCCCCGCCCCTCCCGTAACTCAGAGACTGGGGAGGAGGCAGGACCCATTTCGTTGACAGGGACACTGAGGCCTGTTGGAAAGTCGTCGTCCAGAGCAGGGCACCAGGGCAAAAGTATCCCCGTGAGGCCCGGAAAAGTGAAGTGTCTTCCTGGGAAGGCCACCCAGCCAGAAGTCCCAGATCAGCTTATCTCAGGATGGCTTATGACCACCCCAGGGCTCCTTCTCCTGACAGGGAAATTAGCCTTCCACAAAGAAAGGTGAAACCCCCTGGAGCCGCAGGGGGAGGTGACCAGCTGTGGCCTCTGGTCAGAAGGGAGCTGGTGAGAAGTGCCTAAAGGAAGAGTGGGGAGAAGGCCCTAAAGACACAGAAGCAGGGCCTGGTGGCCAGGACTAAGGAGGAGGAACCTGGCTGTCAGCTTCTTTATTCAAACCAGGCTCAAACATTTCCTCTATCAGGAATTCTTTCCTGATGTCCAGGGGGTTACAGACTCATGGCCTTGGGCCAACTTTAATCTTTAGTGAGGTTTTGTTTGGCCTGCAGTGAGCATGTGCTTTTTATATTGAATACATTGAGAGCTTACAGACAGTGTGAGCTGAGCGCCCTCCCCGCTGGCAAAGGCCAGTGTGGTTAGACTAGTCCCCAAAGGCATTTGGGTTTGGACCCCTCAGTGAGTCCACTTGGCCCTTCCTCACGGCCCGGATCTCAGTCTGCGCCTTCACCACCCCCTTGTAGTCTTTGCATGTGTTTCGGTCAGCCGGCCCAGGTGAGGGACCCTGGGAGCCCCTCTTGAGGCTTCCCACATGTGGTGGCAGTGGGGGCTGCACATGCTTCTGGAAACCCCTGTGGTACCCCTTTTTTTCATCTTGAGTTTCAGTCTGTGCCTTGGGTGTCCTTCTCCAGCAGGGAGGACAGCTGTTTCTGTGCCACACAACTAAAGGTTCCTTGAGGGCAGGATATTGGATCTCTCCCTTCAGTCTAAGATCTCACTGAGGGCTAGGGGCCTGGGGCGGGGAGGGGGGGTGCTAGTATCATCCATCACAGGAAGCTCCCTGAGGGCAGGGCTGTGTCTCTCCCCTCAGACTGGGGTCCCCTGAGGGTAGGGATGTGTCTCCCCTCAGACTAGGGCTCCCTGAGGGCAGGGCTGTGTCTCCCCCCCTCAGACCGGGGCTCCCTGAGGGCAGGACTGTGTCTCCCCCCCCTCAGACCGGGGCTCCCTGAGGGCAGGACTGTGTCTCCCCTCAGACTGGGGCTCCCTGGGCAGGGCTGTGTCTCCCCTCAGACTGGGGATCCCAGAGGGCAGGGCTGTGTCTCCCCCCTCAGACTGGGGCTCCCTGGGCCAGGGCTGTGACTCCCCTCAGACTGGGGCTCCCCAAGGGCAAGGCTGTGTCTCCCCTCAGACTGGGGCTCCCAGAGGGCAGGGCTGTGTCTCCCCTCAGACTGGGGCTCCCTGGGCCAGGGCTGTGACTCCCCTCAGACTGGGGCTCCCCAAGGGCAGGGCTGTGTCTCCCCCTCAGGCTGGAGCTTCTTGAAGTCACTGGATTCTCCCCTGAGATGGGCCTTTGCACCCCATCCCAGCCCTCTGGCTCTGGCAGCACCCAGGCATTCCTCCCAGGACACCGTTTGTCATGCTTTGATGAATGAAACCTACTAAGAATAACTCAGCCCTTGTAGCCTCTAAAGGGCAGAGGTGTGGGGAGAGGGAGAGGTTGGTGACTGGGGGGAACACATTCATCCAATAGCATTTTCCCAGGTGCCCATCTGGACATTGAGGGGAGACACAATGAGTGCCATGGAGCCCCCTACTGTGACATTTCTGCTGTTGTCAGTAGGAGGGTGTCCACAGGACCCCTGAGACCGAAATCCCCACCCTCTTCTTCACAGCTTTCCCACCCCAGAAGCTATCCCTTCAAGGCCGCCCAGCCCCCTCTGTGCTGGCACAAGCTCCCTCTGCTTGGAAACCCGGTGCTAGGGGTCAGAGGCTGCTTCCAGTGGGTCACGAGCTACGGTAGCAGGTATCTGTGGAGCAGCATTCCTCCTCCTGCGGAGACCTGTCAGAGTGACCGTGGGAGGATGCAGGAGTCTCAAACTGGCAGGAGGGCATCGGTGCTCTGATTAGGGGAGCAAATATGAGGGACCCAGAGGATGAATCCCTGTCCCCTGCTCCTTCTCCACACTTCCTCAGCCTGCCCCTTCCCACTTCAAAACCTCAAGCCTCCAGTTGAGAGCTGAGCCACCTTTCCAAGCAACTATTCTCCCAGGCACTTCACAGGGGGCCTGCAGGGTGGGGAGGCTGTGACCTAAACCCACTTCTCTGGA
This sequence comes from Canis lupus baileyi, assembly GCF_048164855.1. Taxonomy (NCBI): domain Eukaryota; kingdom Metazoa; phylum Chordata; class Mammalia; order Carnivora; family Canidae; genus Canis; species Canis lupus. The sequence goes on along the minus strand of NC_132844.1, from coordinate 60,134,586 downwards.
TGGGGCCTTCCTGGTACTCTGCCCCCAACTGCCACCTCCTAAGAGGAACATTTCGGCCTGGTCTTGGCAAGAATGTCAGCCTGTGAGCAGCGGTCTGGGATGGTACCAGCTCTGCCACTGATCCCACTGTGACCTTGAGAAGCCATTTGCTCCTCTGGGCCTCAGTTTCCCCATATGTAAAAGGTGTTTTATTCAGTTTTCAGGTTTGCAAAGCTTTTTAAAAAAATAATGGATCCTTCTGTTTAAATAGTAACTTATGTGGCATCTCCACTGGTAACACAGAAAACGTTTGGGGTTTATGGTCAAAATAGAAGTGGGCTCCAGAAGCCCAGTCCATCAAACACACACACACACACACACACACACACACACACACACATGCACAGAGAGCAGCTCCAGGGTACCCCAGAGAGCACACTTCATAAACCTCTGGAGCCTGAAATCCTTCCCTTGCAAACATTCTGGGGCCCTGCCAGGGTCAGGAGCTCAAGATCTGGGAGTTCTGACAGCTCTGAGGATGAAGTAGTGATTATGGGCCTCGGATGTAGGGAGCAGGGCCCAGCGGTAACAGGGTGGGGGGGCTTGAACAGATAGGGGGCATCCTTTCAACACTGGGTAACTCCACTGAGGCTGGGCAGGGGCATGGGTACAAAGCTAGGTCCATGCAAACGCTCACTGCCCTCCCTACCCACCCCTGCCCCAGCCAGAAGTCAGGTCAGCTTCTCTGGTGCTAGGCCCCTCAGCTGGAGGTGGAGCAGGATGAGTGGAGGCCAGAGAGGGCCCTTTGCCAGTGGGAGGGGTAGCACTTATGGCAGGAGCCTCTGCAGCTCTCTTCTGGAGTCCCTGTCACTATGCCTAGGACAAGGACCGGAGTGGCAGGTGTGGGAAGCTGGTAAGGGCTCCACAGTGGCCGAGGTGTGGGCGCCCGAGCACCAGGAAGCCCAGCTGGGGTTGTGTACCCCACTGCAGGAGACATGGAGAGCCCCACAACACCACTAAAGCTGCAAGTATGAGGATTTGGTGCCACAGGGAATGCAGGTGGGAGGGGGCCCATTGGGCACTGGTGACAGGAAGGCAATAGTGAGGAAAGGAGCAGGTGCCACAGAGGGAAGTAAAATGGCACCAATAAAAGGCAGGTCTGGGCCTGGGGTCCCAGCACAGGGCAGCGGGGCAGGTCCCTCCAAAGTGGGGAACAGCCAAAGTACCCCAGTCCCTCCTTGCCGACAGATGGACTGTGCTCAGGTGTGCTGAGGAAAGCTTGTGTTCAGCCCAGCCACCCAGGGTCACCTCACACATCGAGGCAGCCTGCACCTGCACAGCCCCAGAGAGCTCTTACCATCCTCTATCCCAAACACACACACACAAGCTGGCATTTGTCCCCTAGAGACTTCACTGCCTTGGCCTCGGAAACTCCTGGATCTCTGTTCTGTGTCAGGCCTGGCTCTGGGCACTGGAGCTGCTCTGTGCCCTCGTGGTACTCACATTCTAGGGAGGGGTGACAGCTGATCAACAAGGCAGGAAAAACAGAAGTTCAGGTCATGATAAGACTACTGGAGTGGAGAGTGGTGGGGGTGGGGTTAGGGGGACCATTCCAGGTGGCGTAGTCAAAGACTGTCTTTGGGAGGAGGTGACATTGGAATGGAGACCTGAGCTCCAGGAAGCCAGGCATGCTTTGGAACCAAAAGGAGTCCAAAAATGTACAATATTTTTAAATGGAAAAGAACATGTATCCATAAACATTAAAGGGCAGGGAAGTGATGTGTTTCGGGACATCTGCTGGATGTCCAGCCCAATGATAGGACATTCACACGCATGATCTCCCACAGCCCGCTTCAGAACCCTGTGTGTCAAATAGTTTTATTTTCATTTTACAGATTCAGAAATATGAAGCCCATAGAGGTTATTGTTTTGTTCATCTAATAAAGATATATTGAGTTTTAGCCTCTGAAAACACTATAATAAATCCCACAGGGGTCCTGCCCTCTTAGGGCCTACAGTCTGTGAGAACACAGAGGGGGATCGAGGAGGGTTTCCTGGAGGAGTCCAAGCCTCAGTTAAGTCTGAAAAGGTGAAGAGGGGGGTGAAAGGGGAAGTAATGAGGTACACATCACAGCCAGCAGCACAATCTGGACTCAGAGCAGACCCTGCTGGCCTGGAACAAACAGGCCACATCAGAGAGATGAGCATGCATGGACCAACCCAAGGACTTGAACGCAAGGTCAAATCCCGAACAGCTCAGACACAGGCTGGGCAAGGCCACATGTAAGAGCTGGAGGAGCATTCCTGGGAGGGGTCTTGTCCCCTAGGGAGCAAAAAAATACGCAGACCGGGGCGCTGTGCTAGTGGGAAAATAGCAGCCAGCTGGAGGAGAGAGGAGCAGCCCCCAGGCTCTGAGCTGGCCAGGCCCTCCAGGAGCGGTGGCTCCAGACCTGCGGATCTCCCCCTTAAGGGGACAATGACAGAGTGACAGGTTGGGGAGGGATCTAGAAAGCCCATCATATGAGGAACTACCACAAGGATGTTTAGTCCCAAGAACAAAGACTCTGGCATCTGGGAGCCCCACCACCACCACCCCCTGCTCTAGCCACAGCCCTTGTCTGTGTCATACCCCCCAACTGGTGATTCCCTTGCTCCTCGGCTATTTAAGCCCTGCATCTTCCTCATAGTGGCTGAAGTTTTTAATTCCTGCAGGGATGCCTTTTCTGACCTCTCTGTCGATTGTGTCCCACTTTTATTTTTATTTTTAAAAATATTTTATTTATTTATTCATGAGAGACACAGAGAGAGAGAGAGAGGCAGAGACACAGGCAGAGGGAGAAGCAGGCTCTATACAGGGAGCCCGAATGTGGGACTCAATCCCAGGACTCCAGGACCACGCCCTGAACCACCCAGGTGTCCCTGTGTCCCACTTTTATATGCTCTGCCTCCCACCCAGTCCTGGTCTCAGGGTAGCACCTACCAGAGGCCACTTTCCCTGTGTGACTGTTCTGTTCATGGTGTCTCCCTAATAGACTGTGAATACTACGAGGTCGAGGGCCATATGTGCTGTTGCTTCCTATTCTTTTCCTGGTGCCTGGCACATCATAGAAGCTCAATAGATGTCTACAGAGGGAAGAGAGAGAGAGAAGGAGGGAGGGAAGGGGAATGAAGGTGGCCTGAACCCTCTGAGGGTGGCCATGTGTAGGATTAAACAGGTTCTCCAGGAGCAGAAGGAGCAGAAGCACCAGCAGGTGGTCAGCTTAGGGGGTCAGATTTCAAATCATCAATAGTAAGGTTTTAGAAGTCAGGTGGTCATAATATGAATCAGGCTGCCCCCAAGAGACTGAGTTTCTCAGGATGAATTTATGCAGAACAAAGAGAAACAGTTGTCAGAGGTGCTATTACTTGAATGAATGAATGAATGAATGAATGAATGAATGAATGAATGAATGAGGATGACTACTACTAAGTAATCACACACGGAGCAGGAGGCTGTAGACAGGGGCACCTGGGTGGTTCAGATGGTTAAGCATCTGCCTTCAGCTCAGGTCATAATCCCTGAGTCCTGAGTCCTGAGTCTGGGGATTGAGCCCTGAGCCCCGCAGCATCAGCATGGGGCTCCCTGCTCAGTGGGGAGTCTGCTTCTCCCTCTTCCTCTGCCCCCTCCCCCCACTCATGCTCTCTCTCTCTCTCTCTAATGAATAAATTTAAAAAAAAAAAAAAAAAAGGAGGCTGCAGACAGCCGACCTGTGTCTCAGAATTACATCTGAGTCTGGTTATGCCAGAGCCCAGGTGGACAGACAGCCACAGGCCCTGAGATGCACGCAGCACACGAGCTCACAGGAAATCACACTTGCTAATCCAGCCAGCACTATGCCAGATGTGTCACGCTAGGGAACATTTGTAGCAGGGTAAGGACAGAGGTGTCTTGGGGCGGCTTGGTCCTGATTCCCCTCTCACTCTTCCCAAAGCGGTCACCCCCTTTGGGCTAATCTCCTAGGGGCTGACCCCTTGGTGTGAATCTGTCCTGAGGACAAGGCTCCTGTGGCAGCCTCCTCCTCGGGGCTGGGGATGGGATTGGGAAGGAGGAATTTGGCACCTGGCCTCCCTCTGCCATGACCTGGCCTGCAGAGGCTGGGGTGGGTAGGGCAGGTGCCCTGGCTCAGAGCTCCCCCCTGGCATGTTCAGGAGCCTGAGGCTTATGCCTGGGAGCCCTACCCCCCACCTCCCGCTGGCTCTATGAGCTTCCTGAAAGCAGGAATTGTAGTCTTACCTGCCTCTCCCACCCCTGGCTCACAAGAGGGATCTACTGGGTGTGCGGTGAGCAGTGTAGGGACCAAGGCTGGCAGAGCTGGGATAGAAAGGGAGTTCTGCTCAGGGAGCCAGAGATAGGGCATGTTCTAGCCCAAGTGCAGTAGTATCTAGACGGTGACTGGGAAGAGCACACAGTGCCCTGCAGCCCCTAAGCTCGGACCGGGTTGGACTTGTCTTCTGTCCGAGCTCTGGGCCTGTCCCATCTCCAGCAGCCCTGACCCATCAGTGACTCACAGCCAGCTGTGGATCCAGAGGGGAGAAAGTGGCCCCCAGCTGAGCTCATGCGCTTGCAATTAGCCCTCTATGCTTCCTCACCAGGGAGAGCCTCCTGGCTTCCACGCACGCACGTCCCCGGCTCCCTTTCGCAACCACAACGTGCCTCTCACTGCTTATTTTAGCCTGATGAAGCCTCTTGAAATGTCAGAGCTGGAACCAAGTTGGGATCATGCAGTTCAATCCTTTCATTCAACCAGGGAGAAAACGGATATTCAGAAGAGCAAGTGACGTGTTTCAGGTCACACAGCTAACTCGCAGAAATTCACCGCAGGCTTGGGGGACCCAAATCCACGTGTCCTCAACTCAGAGGAGGCAGTCTGCTCCAGCCTGGCCCCGACCACACTTCTGGAGCCTCTGGAGCCGGCATGCCCGGATTTGAACCCCGATTTGCCCATTCACAGCTGTGTGACTATAGGCCTCTCCATACCTCTGTTTCCTCATCTGTAAAATGAGGCTAGCGGTGACACCTACCTCCCAGGCTACTGTGAGGACTCGATGAGTTAATATACCTGAATGGCTGAGAGCAGTGCCAGGCACATAACAAGTACTCATGTTAGAACATGTTAGCTAACATTCTTAGGTACATGGCAGAGTCACCAAACCTTGGTCTTCGATGTGGAAAGTTAAGAAGTTTGGTTTCATCACTTTGCCTATGGGTGAGCAGATTCTAGGAGGCCAGCCATATAACCAGGCTTATGGCAAACCAATGGATGGGGTTACCATTGAGGAAAGCTGTTGCTGTCAGAAGGACTGGAGGGGACACAGAGGCTGTCTCCCACTCTGGCAGCTCCCACCTGGGACCCCAAGATCACAGACACCACAGCAAGGGCCCTTAGAGATTCTCGGGGTGGCTCAGGCTGGGTGAACCTGGAGAAATGCCCTTCTGAACGCAAGAAGGAGCCTCTGTTGGTCTGCAAAACAGGGAGAAATCAGAGCCTCTAACTCACAGCGTGGTTGTGTCCTGAGCTCAGGTGGCAGTGTACCCAGCACAGTCCTTTCCAGCCCTCCTCCTTCCTGCCCCCTACCTGCTTGAAGCCAGTTGTCTCCATTCAGAGCAGCCTCTCCTGGACCCCATTGGATAAATATTAACAAATTCTTCTCCTTCCAAGTTCCTCCTTTATCAGTCACCAAAGCTCTGACCCCTCACACCAGATGCCTTATGGTCCCAGGACATGTACAAGATCGGGGTGGTTTCATTCCAGCCCCAAAGATACTTGTGGAATGGATGACTCGGTGAATTCGTGAATGGAACAATTCCTCAAAACTCACCCTGAGCTCTCAATATTGGGCAACACTCTGGTTTCCCCAGAGCCCCAGCCACAGAATACCTCTGAGGGATGGCTGCCCTACAGTTGTTCACCCCTGGTCAGTGATCATGTCTCCTGAACACAGCAGTCTTTCTCTGCGCCCACCCACCGCCACCAATGAGGATTGACAACCAAGTGTGTGTGCAGCTTCCTCCAGCAAAGGTGCTGTCACAACCATCCTGCTGCCCATAACCACTGCCCACAAGCCTGGTGGTCAGTCTCACACCCTGGCCTGCCCTCCAAGTCATAGCTGTCCCACATTCACCCTACCAACCTCCTAGGATGGCCTGCATAAGAAAATTGACTTTTTAACTTGTTCTTTCAGCTCCTCTGATAACTCCTGATGCTGGCTAGGTCCCAACCCTTGCCCTGCCAGCCCCAGCAAGTCTCTACCTAGAGCATCCTGCTGGATGGCCCTTTCCTCACCAGGAACATCACCTATTGTCCGGACTCCTGTCATCAGGGCAGACTGAAACTCCTCAGATTGGGAAGCCAGCCAGAGCCAGCTGGGAGTTCGTGCCCCTTTGAAGACTGGGACACCGGACACTAGTTCTGGCCTCAGATGCCAGGTCATGGCATGGGCATTGTCTCCAGTTTCATTCCAGCTCTTTCCCCATCACTGACCCACTGTTCAAGCCTCTGCATGGGCCACCAGTGGTCCTTATATACCCACCAGAGGATTCCAAGAATACCCAAACTGGAAGTTCCCAAGGAATCACCGGATCTAGTAGAGATACTCCTAGAGCATTTGAAAATGTGTTAGTCTTTTTCATCGTAACGATGATGAGAAGAGGTCTGGCATTGGGTGCCATGGGTCAGAGATACTAAATATCCCACAATGCACAAGGCAGTTTGTACAATGAAGAACTACACTCCTCTATCTATCCATCAACAGATGGATGGATAAAGAATATGTGAGATAGAACATATATTGGAATATTATTTGGCCATAAAAAAGAATGAAATCTTTTTTGCAATAGCATGAATGGAGCTAGAGATGTAATGCCAAAGGAAATAAGTCAGTCAGAAAAAGACAAATATCATGTGACTTCACTCACATGTGGAGTTTAAGAAACAAAACAAGTGAGCAAAGAAAAAAAAGAAAAAACCAAGAAACAGACCATTAACTATAGAGAACCAATTGATGGTTACCAGAGGGGAGGTGGTTGGGGAAATGGGGGAAATAGATGATAAGAATTAAGGAGCATACTTGTGATGAACACTGTATGTTGCATAGAAGTGCTAATTACTGAATTGTACACCTGAAATTAATATAACACTGTATGTTAACTATACTAGAAGTAGAATAGAATGAATACATTCATTCTAGAATGAATAGAATGGAATAGAACAGAATACAATACAATACAATACAATACAATACAATACAATAATTATACCCCTTTCTTCCTTGGAGAAACACTGATTCTAGCTGAAAGTACTTACTGTGCAGTTGTAGTAATTAAGAGCCAAAAGGGGTAAGGGACTGACCCCAGATTACACAGCATATTTGTCTTATAGGCAATTCAATGAGGAGGAGCCAGGAGTTTTCATTCTTGAGGATTTCACATCATCTGTTCTCAAAAATCCACCAGCAGTCACTAAGTCTGAGGCACTATGGGAAATTCAAAGACTAATGTGAGACATCAGGAAGACTTCACAGTGGTGTTATTTGAACTGAGCCTTGAAGGATGGCTCATGGACTTGTGACTCTGGAATAGAGGTGAGCATAGTAGGCAATGGCGGCACATGGGAACTGTTGCCCGCAAGTGAAGGTGGCTGAGAAACAAGCACAGACTTTGGAAAGCAGAGGAGAATAGAGAGTGATTAAAAGGTGAATTGAAGCCAAAGTGAGCACTGGAATCTTCTGTTGTGGACAGTGGAAAACTATTGGAGTAGAAGGTATGCAATGATGAGCTCTGTGCTTAATAGGAAGGTTACTGAGGCTGCCTGTGGAGAAGCAATAGGAGGGAAATCATAGGGGCAGAAAACCACTGTCAGAACAGTCCAGGTGAAATATATACATGATGTCATGGATGAGGACAGATCAAGAAAATGGGCTGAGGGAGTGGAGACCACCTTAGAGCCAAGCAACATCGCAGGGATTGATAATGTTCTATTAAAACAAGGGATATTATCTTGGTTTGAGTCTCCCTAGAAGTAGACTCTAAGAAAATATTTGAATAGAGTTTATTTGGAAGATAATCTTAAGGACTAACAGAAAGGGAGTACAGAAATCAGGCAGGAAAGGGAAGATAGCCAAAAAAGGAAAATTACATCAAGCCAGTTATCCCTTCAGGTAACCAAAGGTCAGTCTTGCTGGAGGTCTCTGGGAAGAGTGGAAAACACAAATCTCTGAGTTTCCTTGAAGGGCAATGGAATAGGAGGTATTTATCCACTGACTCACACCAGTCATTGTTTGAGGGTTGCTCCTGGGAGCACTTACTCTGATGCTTTTGGAATGTCCCACATGCAGGAGCAGGCTCTGCAGCAAGAACAAGCCCTCAGGTATAAGAGTTTCAGGTGCTCGCAATTGGAAGCTACCAGGTAGCTGTGTAGGAAAACGATGAGTACCTGTAAGATGAGGCAAAGCACTGATAGTATCTGCAACACACATTCTTTACATATAAGACAATTGAGTTAGCCAAGTCCAGTGAGTTAGCTCCATGTCCAAAAATGACTCCATATGTGAACCCGATAGGCTATTTCCCAGAGAGGGCCCTAACAGCTGAAATGCCCAGCTTCTGTGACCCCAGGAAGGCAGAGAAGGAATCTGAAGTACAATAATATGGTTCTGTCAATTTTTGCTTTGTATGTTTTGATGCCAAATTATTAGGTGCATACAAATATAAAATTATTATATCTTCCTGGTAAATTAAATTTTATATCACTGTGAAGTATCTCTCTTTATATGTAGTAATGCTGTTAAACCTATTATTTTAATGTAATTCAATTAGCTTTTTGCTTTTGTTAGTGTTATATGTGTTACCTTTTCTCATCCTTTATCATTCTTTTCTATAGTTCAGGTACCTCTACATAAGCAGTGTATAGTTGAATTTTGGGTCTCATCCAAAATTCAAATTTTCAAATTTTCAAATTTATTCAAAATAAATCTGAAAAAATTTGCCTTTTAATTGAAATTTGGGTCTCATCCAAAATTCAAATTTCAAATTTTGAAATTTATTCAAAATAAATCTGAAAAAATTTGCCTTTTAATGGGAAAATTTAGTCATTTGACATATAATAATATTACTTGTAAAAAATAATATTATTATTATTTGTATATTTGGGTTTAAATCTACCATCTTACTAAGTGTTTTCTATATGTCCTACCTACTGTGTTGCTTTTTTCTCTCCATTCTTTGCCTCCTTCTAGAATTATTTTATTCAACTATCCTCCTCTATTAATTTATAAGTTATTCACCCTTTTACAGTTTTTTAGGAGTTACCCAAAGATTACAGCATCCCTTCTTAACAAATCTTAATATTAAAGGATTTTTTTTACTCTCTTCCCCCAAATATAGGAAAGAACCTTGGACCTTAACTCCCCTTAAACATTATTATATTATTTTTCTACATAGCCAATATTATTTTATATGTATCTACATGTTTACCATTTTCAATGATTTGCATTCCTTTCTGCATCCCTGACTTCCCATTTAGGATTATTTCCTTCTGCCTGAAAAATATCCTATTAATGTGGGTCTGCTAGTAATTACCTCTCTCGGTTTTTATTAGTCTAAAAATGTATATTATCTTCCCTCTTGAATAATCCAGAGGGGTACCAATAATAAGTTGGCTCTTACTTTCTTTCAGCCCTCTGAGGAATTCTATTGTCTTCTGGCTTCCCTTGTGTCCATTGAGAAATCAGCTCTATATCTAATTGTTGCCCCTTGAAGCTAATCTGTTAGCTGGTTTTTGTTTTTTTGTTTTGTTTTGTTTTGTTTTTTGTCTGTTTTTAAGATCTTCTCCTTGTCTTTGATTTTTCAGCTTTTATTTCTACTCTAATAGAAAAGAAAGCTTTTTAGTCTTACTCTAATAGGTGTAAGATTTATTCTGGTTAGATTCCTAGGGTTTATTTAACATATGGATTGATGTCTTTCATCAGTTTTTGGATCATCCCTTTATATATTGCTTCTGCTCCATTCTTTTAAACTTTCTATTTCCTGTGGTCTCTTGGGCTGTCTTCTCTATTTTCCATCCTTTTACCTTTCCATGCTTCATTCTGGAAATGTTTTTTTCTCATCAACCTTCTAATTAACTAATTCTTCATTCAGTTTTGTCTAACATGCTGCTAAACCTATCTTTTGAATTCTTAGTGTCAAGTATTTTAATTTTTCAATTCTAGAGTTTCCACTTAGAAAAAAAAAATAGTTTCAATCCTCTACCAAAATTCTGAATCATGTCTTTTATCTCCTGGGTCATGCGAAGCATTTTTTAAAGAATTTAAATCTGTATTCATAACTTCAACATCTAGAGAGGATATTATATGTTTTTTTTTAAATATACTTGCTCATGTGTCCTATCTCATCATATGTCTGATTTTTCTATTTTAGTTCTGTTTTTAAGGGTTTTGGGTTTTGTGGGGTTTTGTTTTTTTATGGATATGCCCAGGACACTGGAGTTGCAAAATCGTTTGTAGAAATGATCTAACACCAGGATGATATCTTCTTCCGGAGAGGATTTACAATAGCCTGAAGGCACTAGCAACACTGGATCACCTTAATCCAATTTCAGGAATTGAGATGAGTCAAAGCAGAGCTTACAGCCCCTGTGAGGACCTGCCTACTTCTGGTTCATCCTAACTCCTCAGGTGCAGTCCTTTGGGGTCCCAGCCCAAAGCAAAAGAGTTCAGCAAACACTCCTCTTGATAGGCCTTGTCTCTTATCCCCAGGAGACCCTCAGAAGTCCTGATCATTCTTTGCACTTCTCAATTGCTTTCCCTATTCCCAAAGGAAAGGTACTTCCAAAACCAGGCTCACCTCCCTAGTCTCAGTCCCCTCCATATCCTAGCCCAACGATTCCCCACTACCTTATTTATATTATTAGCACTCAGATGTTTCAAACAGTTTGTTGTTTTGTCTTCATTTTTGTTTTTTAATACATATCTCTTCTAGCTGCTATCAGAAGGAAAGTTAATCCATATTACCTGGTCAGCTGTTTCTGAAAGCAAGCATAATGATGTGTGGGGAGTTTCTAAGACATTTGCAACAGTGTTAAAAAGGTGGGGTTTTTTTATAAGACAACAGTTTATTCAAACAGACTAACATGTTATGGATTGTCATAACAGAGATTATTTTTCCGAGTAAAAAAAAAAAATCCAAGATTTATATAATTTATTGGCTTTAATACCAAAAAGGGTTGCTCAAGAACAAAGTTAAATGATGAGCTGGTTTCATGTTTTGGAAATAAAATTAGATTCTGTGTTCATTTTTAAAGAGCCATGACCAGGGAAACGACAGGGCTGGTAGATGGGTGGAAATTTATACAAAGGGACAGAGTCAAAAGCTTGATCTCGGGTGTTAGGCTGGGGAGGCAGCAGCTAGATTTGGGAAGAGCATAATGAGTTCAGCACTGAAGGGTCTTCCTTCAATGTGCTGAAAAGAGCCTAGTAGAAAAGGCTAGTCAGTCAGTGGCAAGAAGTGGGATTGTAGCTGGGTGATCCGATAGATCGGAGAAATGGACTTGGGAGCTGCTTGTGTGCGACTGGACCTGGAATCAGGGGAGCTAAATGACCCTGGAGAGTGAGTGTACAGAGAGAGGCAGATGCCAGCACAGCACCGACCTTTGGGGGCAGAGGGAGGCAGAATGAGTTCCAGGTGGTGGGGAAGTAACCCTGTGGGTCCTAAAGGCCCTGGGAAGAGACTCTCTTGAAGCCTGGGGGTTTAGAGGGCTAATTTTCCCTGAAAAGATGAGGCTGAGATGTGGGGGAGGCCTCTGCTGACTTTGAGAGCAGTTTGCATAGAGTGTCAGGAACCCAGAGGCTACTGGGAAGGGGTTAGGGAGCGAGTGGGAGGCCAGGAAGCAGAGGCAGTGTGTATAAACTTCTTTTTTAGAATGTGTGCAGCTTTGAAGGAAGGAATTGTGATAGCGATTGAGGGAAGAGCCAGTGGAAACTACTGGAGGAAGTCTGTGGGCAGAAGGGAAGGAGCGAGGGCAGATGGAGGATCAAAGAATCCCCAGAGCAGAATTGGGGGAGTCCACACCCCCCAGCAAGCCCTGAACTCCACCAATAGGTCTCATTATTCCCATTTTTCAGATGCGGAAAGTGAGCCAGAGAAGTTGACTTGCCCACATGACTGCTAGAGAGGGAGATAGGCCTGAGGCGGGCCCAGTGTGCCAGGTTCCTAAGCCCACCCCTCAGCCCACCTCACCCCACCCCATCATGATTTCAGAGCACCCATGACCATGACCACCCCCGTCACCACCATACTACCACCGTCATCACGCCCACCACAGCCTCCACCAACATGACCACCACCGTCACTGTCCACCCCACCACAATAATTACGCTCACCCAACAAGATTTCCTGTGCCGGACACATACAGTTTCTGTCTTTGGGGTCTCTAATTCTGAGAACATGCAAACAACAAAATAAACTAGCCAAGAAAGTCAGTCAAAGCCTTTTGATCATATGGCCAGTCAGGGCTATACCAGTCCTATAATCAGACAGCCTGCATTCATAGCTTCTTCCTGGGGGAGAGGGCATGTCAAAAACTGGTTTTCCATTTGTTCATCGTTTCCCAGGGCAAGCTCCACGAGCCTCCCCCATCACCCATCCTCACCCTACCCCCAAATCCTCCATTCGTTGTCTCTGAGCTGGGAAAATTAAACAGATTTTTCTAAGGAAAAATCCTTAGAGAGGGATTAGGGCTGGGCTGAGGCCCAGTTATTCTTGGTCCTCCTCCGAGACTCTTGGCTTCCTGCAGGGACATGCTCCCCACTTAGCAGGGCTCCCTTCCTTCCCCTAACTCACCCTACCCATGCCAGGGATGGGAAGTCCAGGGCTTCCATGGACCACGTGTCCATGGGTCCCAGACCCTCCCCAGGCCTGCCCACAGTCTCCCTTCTCCAGGCCCCTGGGCCTCAGGCCTGGAAAAATGGAGGCTGGAGATATGAAGGGAGACAAGGTGGGGAGGAGGCAGGCCTGGGGATGCTCAGAGAAAGTTTCCATGCTGAATAGCTTGTTCTGAGCTTTTCTGCCAATTCCCCCTCCTCTCTAATCCCAGGATTAGAGCAAGTAGAGTCCGGGAATACAGAAGCCAGAGTCTGGGAATGGGGTGCAGTGTGGTGAAGGGAAGCAGGCAGGCTTGCGCTGGAATTCTTGCTCAGCTTCTCATATGCACACACTGTGTGGTCTGGGCAGGCCATTGACCTCCCTAAGCTCCACTTCTCTATTTGTCAAATGAGGATCATCAAACCTGACCATGATTAGAGAGGATGTGTGTAACATGTGGTGTTCGGTAAGCAGTGGCTAACTGCCTACCGCCATTGCTATTATGGGCTCTGAGTGCCAGCAAGAGTGAGGAAGATTGGGTGTTTCTTGCCCCTGACTCTTGAGCCCTGGAAGGGCAAATGGTTCAGTGGAGAGAACATGGCATTAGAATGAGTTAAGCTCCACTGTGTGAGCAGCAATGACTCATCCTCACAGGGCTGCCACTTCCACATTGATACACAAGACACCTTTCAGGCCTGCTTCAAGGACTGAGTGAGATTTAACACAGGTGTGGGTCTAGCACAAGTCTGTTGTGTCTGCCCTGTTTCCCTTTTGCCTCTGAATCCAGGGAGTCCAGGCCCCTGGTTCCATCGTCTGCCCTCCTCAGAGGGACAGATAAAGGGTCCCAACCATCCCAGTCTCACCTGATTCTTCCTCTTCTTCTCCAAAACCACATTCACTTGTCACTTCCCTTGCTCAAGAGCCTACCATAGCTCCCTATTACAAAGCACATGTCAACCAGCCCTCTCAGCCTGGCATTTGAGGCCCCTACACCCTATCTTCTCTCCCCTATGTCACCAGAAACCCCTGGCCCTGTGCTTACTTGGCCCTGGCTGATCTCCAATTCCCCAACCTGTCCCCACAGCACTCATCTCCTGCTGTCTCCCTCTCCTCTGCTCCCTAGACTTCCGAGCCAGACCCAACCTCATCCATCTCTGAACTTCAGCGGATATAACAAGTCACAAATAAACCAAATTTCAAGCAGCAGCCAAGAAGAAGCCTACCAATAATGGGCCATAACACAGTTATAGGGCTGATCAGCTTTGGAAAGAAGCAGGTAATCGAATCTTCCTCTGTTTGCCATCTGTCTCCATCACCCCTGCCTCGCCCACGTGATGCCTGCCCCAGACAAGTGGGTCCTGGGCCGTAATACAATTCCATTAAAGAGAGCTCAGATTCTTTAGGGACAAGGAGAAGCTTTTCAGATGGACAAGGAGAAGACAAGGCCAGAGTCAGAGGGGACAAGTATGAGAACAGTGCCCATCCTAAGACTGATCTGGAAAAGGCAGTATGGGAAAAGCCTGTCATCTTAAATATTCTTGTCTCTTTTCTATTTTTATCCATATTTTTTTCCTTTCAAATTCCTGGAACAGCAGCTTTCCACATAGAGGTGCTTGGATACATTACTCCCACACAATAGGGCAGAGGGCCTCAGCCCCAGATGACATTTTCACACTGTCCCTGGCCAGGTGTGTGACCTGGGGGTGGCTATTTAACCTCTTTGTGTCTAGCTTGGCCCCTCTGTGAAATGCAGGTGGTCGTAATAGTACTCAGCTCACAGTTGACTCTGAGGACTAAGTGAATCGATACAGGTAAACCCTTAGAGCAGCGCCTGCCCTGTGAGATACCTCCTGTCACGTTAACTCTTATGGTTACTAAGCCACACAAAGTGAAATGGCTGTTCCTTGGGGTTGCCTCCAGCGGCCACCCAAACCCTGCCTGTTTGCAGAACATTTAGGTCATTGTAGTGGTTAGGATTGTATTAGGCTGCAAGTAACAGAAACCTGACTTCACACATTTAACCAAGGAGGGCTTATTTTCTTCTCATGATGAGAAGCGCTGCAGTAGCAGCAGCCAAGACTGATGTTGCGCATCCATGCTGCCCTCCATACCCCAGACTCCCTTCCTTTCCCACAGTCTGAGCATGTGACTTTCCTCTCACGGTCAGAAGATGGCTGCTGGACCTCTAGGCATCACATCCACATTCCAGGGAGGAAAAGGGGAAAGGGAAGGGTAGCAAATTGCTAAAATCTCCCTCCTTTTAATCAGGAAAACCACCCAATCTCCACTTACATCTCATCTATCACAACCATGTCACAGGCCTACCCACACTAGTTGTGAAGAAGCCTGGAGAGCCTAGCTTTTGCTGGACACACTGATGCCCTGAAGAGAACCAGAATTGTACAGGAAGGGGGGAGGACAGATGTTTGGTAGGCACCTAGCAATGTCTGCCATCTGGCTTACTAACCTAACAAACTGCATAGATGTCTGAATGCCTCTCTCAGGAAGCAGCAAGGGCCTTAGCCCTGTAGATATTCCAACAGAGGTTAAATGTGTACTTGGCTAAAACATCACAGAGGGAATTCAAGCAACAGACAGAAATCGAGAGATCCCTAGCTCTCTCTAGCCTTAGGGCTTAGGGGGTGAGTCCCATATCCTTAATTAGGTTATTGTGTAAATTTGATTTAATGCAAAAAATATTGTGAATCAAAAGTCCTAGATTCAGGGGCACCTGGGTGGCTCAGTGGCTGAGCATCTGCCTTTGGTTCAGGGCATGATCCCAGGGTCCTGGGATCGAATCCTGAATCAGGCTCCCTGCAAGGAGTCTGCTTCTCCCTCTGCCTATGTCTCTGCCTCTTTCTGTGTGTCTCTCATGAATAAATAAGTGAAATCTTAAAAAAAAAAAAGTCCTTAATTCAAACCTCACTCTTCCCCTTACCATGTAACCTTAAGCAAAAAGAAAAAGAAAAGAAAAATGCCAAATTCAGGTATTCATCCAACAAACATTTATCTAATGCCTACTGTTCTCAGGACCTCCTTAGGGGATACATCTGTGAACCACACAAAGTTTCCCACCCTCAAAGAGTTTGAATTTTAACAGGAGACAATAAACAAAATGAGTTTTATCTTTCTATATATTTGATAGATGGTAATGGGAACTATGGGGAAAAGTAAAGTGGAAATGGGGAGTGTCAAGGTGGCTAGGGGTTGTCATTTTACATGGTGGATGCAGGGAGTGATCAGAGAAGCCTTCACTGAGGATTTGACTTAAGACCTGGAGGCAATGAAGCTCGCCATGTGGACAGCTGCGGGAGGTCTTCCAGGCAAAGGGTCAGGGGGAGCCATGGCTCACGATGGGTGCTTGCCTAGAATGTTTGAGAAACAGCCAGAAGGCTCAAGTGGCCAGAGCAGACTGAGGAGGCAGAGTGGGGAGGGGAGATCAGAGAGGCAATGGCAGGGGTCAGTTAAGGTTTGGCGAGCCACTATAAGGATGTTGGCTTTTGCTGAGGGAGAGGGGACCCACCAGAGGGTTCTGAGCAGAGTGGTGATGTGGTCTGGTCTATGTTTTAACAGGATCACCGTGGCTGCTGTTGAGAACAGAATATGCTATGGGGGAGGCAGAGAGACTGGTTAGAAGACAAAGACCCAGCTGAGACAAGATGGCAGCTTGGAAGCGGTGGTGAAAGTGGAGCTGGTGAGGAGTGATGGGATTATGGCTGTATTCTGAAGTTAGAGCTCATAGGATTTCTCAAGGACTGCACAAAGTTTCAATAGAAAGAGAGACATCAAGGATGACTACCAGGTTCTTCAGTCTGAAGACCTTGGAAGGAAGGAGTTGTCACTGACTAGAATGGGGCAGACTGGAGAAGGCAGGTTTGGGAGCCAAAATCAGGGGGGGCCCAGTTTAGGACACACCAATTTTGTTATTCCCATTGGACTTCCAGATGGAGATATTGGGCAGGCAATTTGACCCCACAAGTCCAGAGTGCAGGGGAAGGCATGGGCCTAAAGTATAGATGAAAGAGTCATCATCAGCATACATGTAGTATTTACCAAGAGAATAAGCACAGGTTAAAAAGAGAATATGAGCCAAGACTGGGTCTGGGGGCTCTCCTCTGGTTAGAAATCAGGGAGGTAAGAAAGAACCAGCCAACAAGACAGAAGGCACAGCCAGAGAGGGGGGCGGAAAACCAGTGGAGTGAGGTATCCTGAGGGCCAAGGGAATAAAACATGGATGACTTATCTGGAAATATGCATAAAAGCTTCCAAAAAGTGAATGCCCTTTAACTAAAAATTGCACTTCAAGAATATTTACTTCTAAGCAAATACTCTTGACTCTGTACAAGATGCATAGCCAAGGATATACTTGACAGTGTGGGTTTACAAAAGTAAAAAACAGGAAACAAACTAAATGTTGAACAACAGAGAGCTGGTTAAATAAATTATGACATATCTGTATGATGAGCTAGCATGCACGCAGCCATGGAAACCCAGGTTTTTAAAAAATATTTTTAAAATATTGAGTGACCTATAGACATATTTATCTTCATGATCTATTATTAGGTAAAAAAAAAAAAAGCAGGTTATAAATTGTTAGGATCAGCAAGCTTGCTATATCAGTCAGCTAGAAAACACGGAAACCACTCTAAGTATTTCAAGCAGAAAGAGACTTAGTGCAGAGAATTTGGTGTTTACAAAGCTGTGGAAGTGCTGGCTATTAAGTTCATTGCTAGCTTTTAGGACATCAGGAAGTTGCTGAAACTACAGGACACCTGAACTTCCAGCACCAAAGTGGAGAAAATGCCTGAAGATTATTCCAAAATCTATCTGGTGAGGCCCACACACCTGCCCACGGCTGCCAGAAGAACAATGCTGTGATTTATGCTTCCCTTCCACCTGCCAGATCTCATGGAAGTGCATCTCCCTGACTGGCAGGGATTCTAGTTTCCTGGCTCCCAGCCCCTGCTGGGCAGAGGAAAGCCTAGATGGAGAGGAAGGAAATGATATTGAGTTGCCAGCAACTTCTGGTCTCTCTAAGCTGCTAACACCAGGTGGTGTCTGCCCAAACTAGAAGGCTTTTCTGAGGAAATTGCATTGTTACTCCAAAAAGCAGTCCTGCCACTACCTCGACTCTACCTCACACAACACATCTGTGACTGGTTTACTAGCAGCTCCCACCCCCACCCCAGCCCAGGGCCTGGGCCTGGTGCAGAAATTGAGAAGACTGCAAATGAGTAAGACTCATGCCCGGGGAACTTACCAGGACCTTCCAGTGGTACCTACTTTTCCACAGGAAGCCACAACAGTCAAGAATCTATCATGATTTTGCAAGATGATTCTAAGAAAAGCTCTTTTGTATTGTGGCTGGTAGTGGCTAATTTAAATGCCCTAAACGCCCTCCATTTTCCCTGCACTCCGCCTTGTTCTGGAAGCCCACATCCAAACTCCAACGTCGATCTTGCCTCTCTCTGTCCAAGCCCGCTGCTTCAAGTGTCCACAGGGGTCCTGACTACCCTCAAGCCTAGGGTCTGACTTACTCTTGCCATCTTGCCAGAAGCTGGATTTCCATCCTGAGCTCCAATCTGATGGCAGGAGCCGTTTTCTGCTGACCAGCCTCCCTTGGCTGAGAAATGGGGTTAGCTGTAGTTGCCTGTAGTGGGATGCACCAAATAGCACACTTTAATCCTCACAGTTATCATCAGCCTCCAGTCATTGCACTCAATCCCCTGCTTCTGGGCTGGGTGCCCACCATTCACTCTTGCAGGCCTCCTATCAATGGCTAAACATGCTCTTCCTCACTTCGCTTGCAACTCAATTGACTCCCACACCTGTCTGTTTGCTCTTGATCTTCTCTCATGAGAAAAGAGTGGGGATGTGTCTATACCCACCCAGGTAATACAAGCTCAGCTTCCTTGCCTCTTAAATGACTGGGCTAATTAAGGGCCAGAGGAAGTTCATGGGTCTGGAAGATGTGGAGATTCTGGATCAAGGATTCCTTTTTGTGCCCCTGAAGCTGACCGTCATAGTAGGGAGAAGGAGGCCAGCTCAGAGAAGACATTGGAAGGGCCCTTTTGTCTCTTTCAGGCTACCTGACTTCAGCCCACCATCCACCTAGGTGCCTTCAGTCATCCTAATGGCCCACACTGGAAAGTCCCCTTTCTCTCTACTGCCCCAACCCTGGGCATCGTCACCCAAGGGTGACAATGAAGTCAGCCAGGTTCCTGATAAAGGGTCATGGCCAGAGGACCTCACAACTGCATCAGGAAATGGAGGGACAATGGAAGAAGGTTATATGTTTAGGACAAAAGAACAGCCCTTGGGACCATGCAGGAGATGGGTGGAGGGGATAAGTGGTTATTGCTCTCAGAAGCAGCAGAGTTAAGTCCAAATGTTGAGAAGTGGCCAAACTAACTGGACATTTTCCTTGATCTCTTAACAGCTTCAGAGGACTCATCCAGCCTGCCTCACCTCCCCTAGCACGGAAATGTCCACCCATACCTATATTCCATGAACCTGAGAAGCCCAACATTCAGAACCATGTCTCCCCATAAAGACGAGGGCTTAAGATAGCCCTGAGGGTAACAGAGGGGCGAGAAATCTTTGGGGAGAAGCAGAAGGGTATCTGGTTTTCTTCCAAAGCCCCCTGCCCCCTGCCCCCTGCTCCTTAGTCCTCAGTAGCCTTCCTCCCTTCCCTGGCCCTCCTCACCCTCTTGCTCAGCTGTTTTCTCTCTCAGTCAGGGGTTTGCGGTACCTCTTGTGGATCCTCATTCCCTTGAGGACAGGAGGCTGAGAGCTCACATCCCGAGCTTCAGCTCTTTCCTGTAGCTACACTCCCATCTCACCTTCACCCTGTTTTTGTGCCTCTACTTCCAAGGGGGGGAATGATCTCCAAGGGAGGAAGTTCTGAGCTAAGGAGGGATGTCTGGATTAAAATTATGTTGGGTGCCTGGCTGGATCAATTGGAAGGGTGTGTGACTCTTGATCTCAGGGTCATAAGCCCTACTTATGTAAAAATTACTTAATTAATTACTTAAATAAATAAAACTTTAAAAAGGAGAGAGAAAATTGAGTAAATAAAAGCAGAATACATTAAGACTAAGTGTAGTTCCTTCCAGAAAAACAAGATGTCCGAATCATGGGAAACTCAACATAACCCACCATCTTAATATGTAAAATAGAGAGATTCAGTTTTCTCCAACATGTTGAATGGAGAGATTCTAGAAATAGTTCCCTATTAAAGACAGATGTCAGCTGTCACCATAAACTATTACCACTACTGTTTGACACTGTTCTGGAACCACTTGACAATGCAATTAGATAAAAGAATAAAATAAGAGATATAAATATTACAAGAAGAAACTATAATTATTATCACTGGTTGATATTATTCTATACATGGATATTCTAAGAAAATCAGCTAAAGAATTTTTAGTAATAATCAGAAAATTTAGCAAGATGGCTAGCTTAAAAACAAGATCTACAAGAAATAACAGATGTTGGCAAGGATGTAGAGAAAGGGGAACACTCTTGCACTGTTGGTGGGAATCCAAACTGGTGCAGCCACTGTGGAAAACAATATGGAGTTTCCTCAAAAAATTAAAAATGAAACTAAATTAAAATAAAATAAATTAAAAATGGAGCTACCCTATGATCCAGCAGTTGCACTATTAGGTATTTACCCAAAGAATACGAAAATGCTAATTCAAAGGTATACATGCATTCCTATGTTTATGGCAGCATTATTTACAATAGCCAAGATATGGAAGCGGCCCAAGTGTCCACTGACTGGTGAATGGATAAAGATGTGGTGTATACAATGGAATATTACTCAGCCATAAAAAAGAATGAAATCTTGCCATTTGCAACAACACCGATGGAGCTACAGAGTATAATGCTAAGCAAAATAAGTCAGTCAGAAAAAGACAAATACCATATGATTTCACTCATGTGTGGAATTTAACAAAACAAATGAACAAAGGGGGAAAACATGAGAGAAAGACAAACCAAGAAACAGAGTCTTGACTATAGAGAGCAAACTGCTGGTTACCAGAGGGGAGGTTGGGGGAGGTAGGGGATGGGAGTAGCAGGTGATGGGCGCTGGCTGATATATGGAAGAGTTTAATCACTATATTGTATACCAGAAAAGAATATAATACTATATGTTAACCAACTGGGATTAAAATAAAAACTTAAAAAACTAAATAATAATAATAATAAAGTCATTAAAAGTAAAATAAAAAATAAACAAGTTCCAAACAGAAGAAATAGGGTCCCATCCATGAAAGCTACAAAATCATAACATGAAACATAGGAAAAATTGTGCGGGTGTCCATGCAAAGAATTACAAAACCCAAATAAATATAGACTTGAACAAATGGAGAAAGAGATACCCTGCTTTTGGATAAAAAGTTAATAATACTGTAAGCACATCAATGTCACCATAAGGAATCTATGCATTCAGTGGAATTTTTTTTTTTTTAATAACTTGACAATGGTTATAAATTCATCTGGAAAAATAATAGGGAAGAATATCCAGAAATTTCCTAGAGGAAGTAACAAGGGAGTGGTAACCCTATAAAACACTTCTTAAAATATTACACAACTACAAGGGTCCCTGGGTGGCACAGTCAGTTGAGTGCCTGGCTCTTTGTTTCAGCTCAAGTCGTGATCTCAGGTCCTAAGATGGGGCCCCACATTGGGCTCCTTGTTCAGTGCAGAATCTGCTTGAGTTTCTTTCTCTCTCTCCCTTTCCCCCAAGCTCGTTTTCTCTCTCATTCTAAAATAAACAAGTAAATCTTTTTAAAAAATATATTATACAGCTGCAATAATTAAAATAGTATGGGACTGGTGAAGACAGAGCAGTAGTAAAGAATGCAGAAATTTGAAATTGACCCAAATAAACATGAGAATTCAATTCAATAAGTTGAAACACTAGCCACACATTCAAGACAAAAATAAATACATCTGCATTCCCTACCTCACTCCTAACACTGAAATAAATTGTGACTGGATCAAAGATTTAACAACAACAACAAAAAGAAACATTTGAAAAATAAAGCCTTAAAGTGCTAGAAGAAAATACATCTAAATGTTTTTATGACCCCGGGGTAGCAAAGGCTTTTCTAATCATGGAATAAAACAGAAGTCATAACAGAGACTAACAGATGTATCCACATAGAAAGAAAAGAAAAAAAGTTTTAAAAGGAAAAACTTTATAAATGAAATCAAAGGACAAAAGAAGAGAACAAGGCTTGCTAGATGTGTGACAAAAATGCTCTGTTCCCTAATTTTGAAAAAAAGACATATTTTACAAAACAATAAGAAAAAGACAGCAACCCAATGGGAAATATAGGCAAAGAACATAAACAGGCTATTCACAAAAAATGCAACTGGCTAATAAAATATAAATGTTCCATCTCACAATTTCAAGTGCAAATGAAAACAAGATATAATTTTTTACTTATCAGATTGGCAGTGCTAAGAAGAGTCATAACACAGTGTTGTGGAAGGTACGATTACACAGGCCGCCTCATACAATGCCAATGGAAGGAAAATTAGTACATTCTGGAGAGCAATTAGGCATATCTACCGAATTTTAAATGTTCATACTCTTTGATCTGGCAGTTTAACTTCCAGGATTTTATCCTGCAAAAGTATTTATGCAAGATCCCAAAGGAAAATGGACAAAGATGTTCCTCGCAACACTATTTATATGTATTTTTTTAAGTTGGGGGCAATAACCCAGCGGTTCATTTACAGGGGGCTGCTTAAATAAATTATAGTATGTCCATAGAGCGAAATACTATGCAGCTATTAAAAAGAATAAGGAAGGGGCACCTGGGTGGTTTAGTTGGTTAAGCATCTGCATTCAGCTCAGGTCAGTCTCCGGGGTCCTAGGATCGAGCTCATCAGGGAATCTGCTTCTCCCTCTGCCCCTCCCCTGCTCATGCTCTCACTCTCTCTCAAATAAATAAGTAAATAAAATCTTATTTAAAAAATATATATATACTTTTTAAAAATAAGAATAAGGAAACTTTCAGGGGCTCCTGGCTGGCTCAGCTGGTAGAGCATGTGACTCTTGATCTCAGGGTTGTGACTTCAAGCTCTATGCTTTTTTACTAAAAAAAAAAAAAAAAAAAAAAAAAAAAACACATAGTTTTTACTAAAAAAAAAAATATATGGAAGCTTTCTATATATACTATTACACAAAGATATCTAAAATGATAAGTGAAAAAACTAGTTGCTAAACTTACATACCATATAACCTACATTTGTAAAATGACATTTAAAATAATCTGCTTTAATCATGCCTTGGCCCAGTCACTCCTCCTCCTTCAGAGGTCCCTAAGGAAGCTAAATGCCTAAGAACAGTGGTAAAGGAAAGAAAATATTTTATTACCAGCTGGGGCCCTGGCATCAAGCCTGAACTCCAGTAAGTGGGACAGAGGCCCCCCGTTCCTTGCACATAGCAAAGGACCCAGAGGTTCACAAGGCTGTGTTTCTCTACTTTTGCACCCGTCACTTGACCTGAGGCAACAGGTACCTCTCAGTTGTACCTGCACGCATAGAAGCATCCACTTTGCTCCGAAGACTTCACCCTCTAGTGGCCCTGGCATCTCTCCCCTGTGGGGATGAGGGCAGAGGGAGATGATCAGAGGAGAGACAGGGAAAGGGGTTGACCCACCTTCTGGGGTCAGAGGTGATGAGCCCTCCCGGATGCAGGGGGTGGACCAGGGCCAGGAATTGCGACAGCTGGTGGCTGGGGCTGTGGGTGAGTGGGCAGGCGGCCTGCTGTGGTAAGGAGGGGAAGGGTTTGTGGGAAACGTGGTTGGCAGAAATAGCCAGGATGGTGTGCACCAGCAGCCTCGGGGAGGGGACCCTCGCCCTCAGTCAACTCCCCCAGGGTTTGTCCTGGGGCACCGCAAGCCACCTGTCTGCCCTATAGGCCTTGAGTCACTTCCTGTGTTTTCCCTTTGCCCCAGGTAGGCTCCTGACTCACAGCACCCCCTTTCCTTCCTGTCCCTGTGTGACATGAGGGCAAGGACAAGACTCACCCGAAAGCCAGGAGAAAGAGGACCAGGGGTCCGTATAAATGCCCCTCTGACCTCCATACCTCTTGCACCCTGGCCTCCCCATCCTGCAGAGTTGACCCCAGCACCACAGGAAGCCCAGTTCAAAGGCACCTCAGTCAGTCCCCTGCGTGCAACCCAGCATGAACAGGGTCCTCATAAACCCCATCTCTCAGAAAGAAGGGTTAGAGTAGCTCTGATCTCCAGTTTCAGCATACTCAGCCTTCTTTTCTCAGCCTGGCTAGGCCCTCTCTCTCCTCTCCTGAATTACAACAGATCCCCTCAAGGGTGAAACTGTATCTCATTCCCTCAACAAATGTTTTCTAATTTAATCAGAATCAAGCTAAGTCTCCCGGACAGGAGCCACAGGCCCATCTGGTTGAGAAACACAGAGGAACTGTGAAGTCAGTGGAGGAACTTTCTCCACCAGCCTGCATGATAGACACTGTGGGTTGTGCACTCAACTTCTGTCCCCAGACCCCTTTGCTCCTTTAAAACCCAACCCACCCCACCACAGGGTCCTATGCCTTGCCACCTAGCAAAGCCTCATTCTCCCACCGGAAGTTAACAAAAGAATCAGCATGTGCTCTAACCTTGGCCCATGAGAGCTGAGGGTAAGTTTGCTAGGGTCACTTCAGGGAAAAGTGTTCTGGATCTTAAAAGGAGACCTACAGAAAGAGATAGCTTCTCTTCAACCTCCAGACATATCATGTCTGGATGTGATGTCTGGAACTTCAACAGCCATCTTGCAATCACGAGGGAAGCAAGCCAACACTGGAGGAGGGCAAAGCAGAAAGAATCTGAGTGCTTGATAATGTGGTAAAGCCCCTCACTTAACCACCCTGGGGCCACCCTCCCTCGGGAATTTCTTTTTCTTATGAAATAAAAACTTCCCGTATTGTCTAAACCCTTTTGGTGGGGTGTTCTGTTACTTGCAAGTCAAAGGGTCCCTATGATACAGCCGGGTGTTTGGGAAGCCTGCTTAAAGAAACCAAATGAGTCGTTGTGAGAAAGATGGGTGTGTGGCCTGAGGAGGAAGGAGATCACATTTTCCAAACTTCTGGCTCATGTTTAGCCCCATGACATGGGACCCAGCCAGCTGGGGGCTGAGAAGCAGGAGGAATGCAGACCATGTGTGGATAAAGACATGAGAAATGGGAGGTGGAGTGAGGGGCCTCCGGGAATCAGCAGCTCGGATGTGGTGAAAGAGAGGTATGGAGATGCTCCTTGCCACATTATTGCTAATTCTAAAAAAAAGTGGAAACAACCCAAGGGTTCATTTATGGAGAATTGGTTAAGTAAATCATAGCTATCCCTAGAGGGGGGAGCAGTGTTTCAACAGAGCCCCAAAAGGGGCCCCTGGATGGGGCCATGCGATTCCCCCATCGTGGGTCACTGAGGGAAACCAGGTCCTCCCCCAGCCCGACCTGAGAGGAGGAGCCTGACATTGGTTCCTGGTCAGCTCCTATGACATATTCCTTTATATTATGCATTCCACCCCCTGACCCCCAGCATCACTCTCCCTTCTTGAGGGCAGAACCCTACTGTTCTGTGTCTAGGGGCTGCCCCGGGCCCAGCACAGCATTTGGGGACTGACTACCTGGGGCCCAGGAGGAAGGGAGCATTTGGGGAAGGTGAGGGGGGAGGAGGGATGTCCAGGAAAAAAGAAACAGGGAAGTAGAAGGGTCAATGTCTCTTGAGCAGTATCACTGCCCTGAAAACAGGAGAGGCCAGTGGGGGAGACAAAGAAATAGAGTCCAGAGGGAGGAAACAAGGTAGTAGTAGCAGCAGAGAGCAGATTTTGTCCATTCAGCACTGTGGGGAGGGGCAGTGGCCACAGCCCAGTCACACCTCCCACTTCCCAAACCGGTGCCAGCACACATACGAGCGCATACACCTGAAATAAATGTTCACAGAATCATGCTTCCTCTACCACACTCTATTCTCCATTCTGTTCTAGTTCGTGTTTTTAAAACACCGGTCCCAACCTACTGAATTAATTTCCAACCCAACTAACAGGTCATGACCTGCAGCTTGAAAATTCTGCTCTAGAGCAGGTGACACTCAAGGAGGGATCCACCCACCAGGCCCCTCCACAGCCCGCGGCTTACCACCAGCCTGGGGCAGGATTGGTAGGAGGCCTAGGGCAAGCATTTAGATTCCTTAACAGCAACAGGACAGCAATTTTTTTTTAAGATTTTATTTATTTATTCATGACAGACACACACACACACACAGAGGCAGAGACACAGGCAGAGGGAGAAGCAGGCTCCATGGAGGGAGCCCGACGCGGGACTCGATCCTGGGCCTCCAGGATCACGCCCTGGGCTGAAGACAGCGCTAAACCGCTGGGCCACCAGGGCTGCCCTAGGACAGCAATTTTATGTCTATTGAGTCCAACAATAAAATATTAGGACTTGTATTTTGAATGTCTTATTTTATTTTTCTAATAATTTCTTTGTATTTTATCTTATAATATTACTGATCTATGAGAAATCAGAATTTAAAAAATAACCACCAGGACGCCTAGGTGGCTCAGCGGTTGAGCATCTGCCTTTGGCTCAGGGCATGATCCTGGAATCCCGGGATTGAGTCCCACATTAGGCTTCCTGCAGGGAGCCTGCTTCTCCCTCTGTCTGTGTCTCTGTCTGTGTGTGTGTGTGTGTGTGTGTGTGTGTGTGTGTGTGTCTCAAATAAATAAATAAATAGATAGATATAGATAGATAGATCTTTAAATAAATAACCACCACCACCAAAAAAAAAAAAAAAAAACCCTTGGTCCTTCCCCCAGGCTGTCCTGAGAAGCACTGCTTCAGAGGATACAGGTCCTCCCCAGAGGCCCACAGTCCAGGACAGAAAGTTCCTCCGACCCTCCACACTGCAGAGTGGTCTCGAAGCCCTCCCCTCCACCGGAGCAGTACATACATGCCCCCTTCTCTGCCCGCCACAGCCCTTGGAGGCTCAGTCCCACGCATCCCTGCAGGACCAATACCAAGATGGCACCCACCGGCATTCACTGTTTCTTCTCAAGCTCCCACAATGTTTTGCCCAGGCTCCTGTTTCATTGGTTCGTGGTTTTGTCGAGTTGGCTGTTGATGGACCCACTTACCACGGAATCAGGCCCTGGGTCCGACGGGAGCACAGTGCTTTGCATACAGTGTGTGCCCCGGAGGTAAGAGAGTGTGAAGAGAGAAAGAGAAACAGAGACACGGTAGGAAAGGGAGGGCTGGGCTTCAGGTATAGTTACAGTGATGAAGAATTTGAATCCAGGCCCTTCTCAGAGCCAGAGAAGGGACCTAGATGGAGACCCCAAGTGAATCATAGCCAAGGTAGTCTGGGATGGGAGCAGGGGACTAGAGGAGCAGGCGAGGGGACCCGCTGGAGCAGAGAGCAAGCAGGCTGCTGGGAGCCAGGAACCTCAGGGCCAGCCCTGAGGGAGGGAGCCAGAGGTGGGATCCAGGGTGAACTGGGAAGGGCCTGGAAGCTGCCAAGTGTTTGCCCTCACGGGAGGGCAGGGCGAGAGAGCTGAGCCCTCTGGGGGTGGTGCTGGGAGGTTTCACAGGAAGAGCAAAGCAAGCAGACTATACCCAGGTAAGCACTCAAGGGATCATTTCATCCATCCTCCTGCCTCCATCCCAAACTCTGGTAGCAACACCTAAACTTTCCAGTAGCTGAGATGCACTGACTCCTGGGGTGGAGAGGAGCTGCTTCCCTCTACACTGGAAGCCCCTGCCATTCCTGTCATTTTGAGAGTATCTTATTTTGGGGGGTGTTGCTGTGTGACCTCGGGTAAATTGGTTAATCTCTCAGAGCCTGTTTTCTCGTCTGTCAAATGGGAATACTGAACTCTACCTGAAAGAGCTGCTGTGTGAGGGAAGGGAACCAATGCACAGGAAGTGCCTCGCAGATGCTGAGTGGTGGTCAGCACCTTCCTCCCATGCCCCCTTTTCCCAGGCTGTTCCCTGGACCAGCACTCAGCCTGGAAACTTGGATCTCAATCATGCTGTGGGTCCATTAATCTAGCAGGGCCTGGGAGGAATGGGCTGAGATGCAAAGGGGACAATCAAAGAAGGCCTCCCAGAGGAGGTGAGTTGCAGTCAGGAGCTGAAGGAAGAGTGAGCTGCCCATACAGGAGACCCAACCTCTGCAAAGACTTGTGGAAAAGAACAACCAGGAGAAGGGGATACAGGTCTGACCAGCCTAGCCAGCATCCAGAATGCACAAAGGTGTGCAGGGTAAAGGAGAAGTATGGTCGCCATTCCCGAGGGTCAGCAAACCCAGCATGCATGCCCCTTTCCCAGAGTGGCCCTTGTCCCTGCCTCCCACTGGTGACAAGAGATCATCAAGGAAGGAACCCCCACCAAACCAGATGGGCAGTCCTGGCCTCAGAGAGTGAGGCTGC
Organism: Canis lupus baileyi; assembly: GCF_048164855.1. Lineage (NCBI taxonomy): Eukaryota > Metazoa > Chordata > Mammalia > Carnivora > Canidae > Canis > Canis lupus. The sequence continues at coordinate 60,106,241 of NC_132844.1, read as the reverse complement.
CAGCTAGCCACCAGGAACTGGCAGCAAGCCAGCAGGCACAGGGGCAAAGGCCCGGAGGGTGGGCTCTCGGCTCTTGTCATTTCTCTAGAATGAGTAGGGACCCAGATGCCTAAAAAGCCTGACTCTTCCCAGGGGGACAGCAGCCCAGTCCCAGCCCCCAGCCACTCTACCTTTAGCCAGACCCTCTAGAGCCTGACCCACCTTGACTCACCCAGCAGCCCCCTTTCTCTCTCTTTCTCTCTCTCTCTCTCTCACACACACACACACACACACACACACACACACACACAGGCAGACAGGGGTCCCCCAGTGCCCTGTGGGAGGAACTGCTTCTAGAGAAAGGGGGGTTCTCCTTGTACCAGATAACACAAAGAAGCCAAAGGATAGGGGGCTGGAGAGATACATAGAAAGACAGGAGAACCTTAAAGAAGAGTCAGTGACTCAAAGACAAGAGGATAAGAGAAAGGAGAAAGAGGGACTCCTGGATTGCTCAGTGGTTGAGTGTCTGCCTTCCACTCAGGGCATGATCCCGGGATCAAGTCCCACATTGGGCTCCCCACAAGGGGCTGCCTATGTCTCTGCCTCTCTATGTGTGTCTCTCATGAATAAATAAATAAAGTCTGAAGAAGAAGAAGAAGAAGAAGAAGAAGAAGAAGAAGAAGAAGAAGGAAGGAGGAGGAGGAGGAGGAGGAGGAGGAGGAGGAGGAGGAGGAGGAGGAGGAGGAGGAGGAGGAGGAGAAAGGGACAGAGACAGAGAGGGTGGGTGGGGAGACAGAGACAGTGAGGCATGACCCTCAGACATGGAGCAGGACACTGCCCTGTGGAGCTCCAGTGGCGGACAGGAGGTGTCTTCCATCACCCACTGCACAGGAGGGGTCCCACCTTCTCTACCCCAGTGCCTTCAGTCACCCATGCTGGCCCATCACCAGAAACGTTCCTAAAGCTCCTCCTGCTAGGTGCAGAGCGCAAGGCCCCCCCACATCTGTCCACCACTCATTCTGAACAGGCCTCCTGTGAGGCCCGGGTGCATCAGACCCCAGCAGCACCAAGCAGCAGGCCCTAAACGCATTGCCACCCATTTGCAGAAAACACCCCCCACTCCCACCCTCTGGGTGTGTATCTGAAACTCAGGCCATCTTAGAGCTGAAGATAGACGTGTAGCCTGGGGCCAAGGAAGAAGCTACCTCCCAGCAACCAACAGGAGCCCCCTGGGGGGGTCTAGGACCACACCTAGGGCAGGTCAGGGACCTAGGGAAGGCCCCTGCCAGGGCCCAGCATGGCCCATCTCCACCACACACACACACCAGGATGCAGCAGGAAAGACCATGATTAGACAACAGGGAGAACTCAGGGCAGGCCAGGAGGCAAGGGATGGGAGGAGTCCATGAAGAGGGAGCTTGTGGTCCTCCTCCTCGAAGGCCCTGCAGCCCAGCCTTTTCCCACCTCTCTCCACCCCCAGCGATGAGTCAGGGATTCCACAAATTTTAAATTCCTGTCTTCCTTTGGGCAAGATACTTGACACTCTCCTGGGCTGTCTCTCCTGCCACAGAAGTGAAATCAACCATTTCCAGGGCCCCCTTTCTCCATGGCTCTGGGGCAGACCCTGCTTTCCCCGTGAGTCACAGCAACTGCAATGGCCCTCCCTGCCCTGGCCCAGGGCTCACCCCTAGTCGCACAGGGGCTCCTGGCTTTCAGGAACTGCCCCTTCTGCCCAGAAGCTCCTTCCCCAAAGCAGCTTCTTCTCCTCTACACATAGCAGGCTCCCCCTGAGCGACTGAGCATCAATGAATGCAGAAGATCCTGTAAGGGAGAGACCTTGCGAGCTACTCTCAGGGGCCCCCGGTAAGCAGAGCTGTGGAACTTCGAAAAAGGAAGCTCTGTGTGGGTCCTGCGGTCAGGTTCCCTCTGAGCCTCAGAGCAGGGCCTAGTACACGCTTGCTATGATGGAGGGACTCAGTAAATATTTGTAGGAGGGAGGGAAGATGGGAGAAAGGGGGAAGGAAGGAATCTCTAGGCCCTTGGCTTCTCTTTGAGGGATGCTCTCTGGTTGAGGAGCTTCCTGGTGACTAGGACTACCTGGGCCTTGTCCATCCTTTGCACCCCAGTACCAGGCACAGGAAAGTACAGAGTAGTTCCTCCTGACAAAGTTGAAAAGTCTGAATTGAACCTGAGGACCCTGAGTACCAAGAAGCCAGATCCCAGGCTCAGGGAAAAAGTGGCCTCAGACTCCAGACCCACAGTGAGTGTACCAAGAGTGGGGTGGGGTCAAAGGCTGCCATGGGGACAGGCGGAGGCCAAGGGCAGTGTGGGACACCAGCCCGGGGCTCATGGCTGGCCGAGGCTCCATGTGCCCCTTGAGGGAGAGAGGTGCAGGGCAGACCAGGCAAGGCTGAGGTCTGTCCCTCCAGTGGGATCAAAGCCTGGGGAGGAAGGAGAAGCTCAGGGAAGGGAGGCCCAGAGGACAGAGAGGCTCCCCACCACCCCTGCAAGGTGGTGCACAGCCACCCAATATTGCCCCAGCCCAGCAGGAGCAGCTGGGAATGGATGAGGATCCCTGTCTCAGGAAGGCAGGTGAGTTTCCATGAGTAAATCTTTTCTAGCGTCAAACCAAAACTTGTATCTCGAGCCCAGCAAGCAAAGCTGCCACTTTCTCCCTCCAGAACAGCAAAAACCTAAAAGGCACTGTGGACAGACCCACCACATGACATCCTTTTCTCCTTCAGTCAGCCTTCAGGGGCTGGTTGCTGTGGCCGAAGAGCAGTGGTGAGGCAGGTTAGGGTGAGAGAGACTTTCTTCTGAGCCCCCATTGAACTCCGTGTTCGACTGTGACATTCTTGCCCAAGAAGATGAAGTGCCAGGGTCAGGGCTCAATGGTGGGGTGGGATACAACCCTGAAGAAGGAGACAGAAGTCAGAGAGACCCCCACACGTCCATGCAGGGTAATAGTTAATTGCCAGGGCTTGAGTAAATGCTGTGGCAGGAAGCCCCAACCAATCCCCGCTGCTCCCATGGTTTCAAAACCTAGCGGGGTCAGGGACAGTCAGAAGTCACAAGGCCAGCTCAGGGAGGACATTTTCCCTTCAGGATGAGAAGGTTCTCTCAGGGAATGGGTCCCAGGCCTCTCGCCTAGAGGCCTAGAGCTGGAGAGAGCTGCTGATGTAATTGCTCCCTCTTGTGGGGCAGGGGGTGGAGCTGGCCGGGGCCCAGGGGGTGTGCCTGCCATGACAGGGGCCTGGCCAATGGCAGGGCCAGGGAGGAAAGGAACCTCTCCCGGATATTTCTATTATCTTGAGGAGAAAGGGAGGCGGGAAGAAAATTTGGCTGAAAAGCAAACTGAACTTGCAACTTGGTTTAATAACCAAATCCCAGTTCTCTGTGGGCCAGAGCTCCCTCTCTCCGTCCCCTCCCGGGAAATTCAGGTCAGGCTTGGGGCTGGGAACTGGAAAGCCTAGCCTCTCAAGGCCCGCCCCCAAACAGCCTACAGCCCCAGAAGTGAGATCCCTCTGCCCTGGAATTCTGGCCAGGTGGGGAAAATGCAGGGTCCCTCCCCAGTCCTAGAGAAGACGGGGGCTCCCAGAGATGGGGGCTGCATTTTCCACCCCCTGACTGGTGGGGCGGGGGGTGAACGGTTTAAAGAAAGGCTGCCCTGACTGAAGGCTTCCCCACCACTTACCCATGCACTCACACACATTCATACACACATTCACACGCCCATGGACACACATGCACGCCAACACACACATAATATACTCACTCATCTGCCATCACACGCACTCACATGCTCATATACGTACGCCCACACATACACACACACTGAGACACCTACACACACACTTGCCCCTGGGGGTTAGGACCAGGCTGGGTAGGAGAGGGGCCTTCTGGGAGAATGGCATGGCTAGTAGCTGCCAAGGGGAGGGTGGGCAGAAGCCTGGGACTGGGCAGGGAGCCCAAGAGTCTGGGGGTGGTGCTGAGAGCCACCATGCTGTGACAGGGGCAGGGACGTGAATGGAGTGGACATTGCTCCTGCCCCCTTCCAGGGCCTGCCTCTGGCCAGGCCAGCCTCCATTCCCGGCATTGTCTCGGGTGCCTTGGGCAGGGTTCCCAGGCCTGGCTGCACTGAGGGATTGGCCAAACAGCCGTCCTGTGCCCTCCAATTCCCCTCTCCCCTTGCAAGGGAGGGTTGTATGGGGAAGTGGAGAAGAAGGAAGGTTCCTGAATCACTGTATCCCATCCCCCAGCCCACATAGGTGGCCTGCAAAGGAGCTCAACGGGGGAGGATAGCCCCAGAGGCCCAGATTCCTCAAACCCCCATCCTTCCCAGGCCAGAAAGCCTTAGAAGTCCAGCTCACCTCCACCCGTCCCCTCGACCATGACATTCACTCTTGCCCTCATCCCTGGGGTTCCATTGGCTGTTTTCACAAGCTGGGCTTAGTCTGGGGTAAGCTGTTCTCCTTCCCCACATCCCCTCTCCCAAGCAATGGGATCTTAGCTCTGATCCACGGGAATCACATGGTTTTACTCTTAAAGACCAAATTAATCACCTAGGGGGAGGGGGATGCAAGTACTAATGGATTAATGCAAAGCAGCTCCTTCTCTGACACCTGGCTCTTCCCTGCCTTATCCAAGAGGTTTCCCGCCTGCTTCTGGCAGCCTTTGCCCAGAATGGGGCTCCTCATCTCTCCCTGATGGTGCCAGGCAGTTCAGCCGCCATCACAAGTGGGTGCACCTCAGCCAGAGGAAGGGACCCCGTGAACAAGAAGACCAGCCCACATGGCCTCCCTTATGGGCCTCAGGCAACACTCCCCAGTGGGCCCTATAGAATAACAAGAAGGCCACCATCCTGCCTTAGCTTGTGTCCAGGAGGCACTCCTCCCTGCCCTGGAGCTGAACCTGGTACAGGAATTCCCTCTGACACCCTCCAATGTGATCACCACCTGAGCCAAAGCAATTTTTCCAAAACACAAACCAAATTCCATCCATCCTGTCCAGCCTGTCAAAAATTTCCCAGTGCCCTCCACACAAGTCCTTAATGTAGCACAACACATGGGACCTGGTCCCTGCTGCCACCATACCTCACCTCCACTGCCTACCAGATGCCACGATCTTCCCCCACTGAGATGACACCCCCCGCCATTCCAGGACACCTCCTCTCCTTCCAGGCTTTTCCTCCCAGCTCACTCATCAGCATGGAGGTCTCTGCCCCCCACCCCCATCCCACTGGGGTCTAAAGCAGAAGCCCTCCTCTCTGTTTTCATGGGGCCCCCATCTCTTCCCTCCTGACACTAATCAGTGTGTTGGGGTGGCCTGTTTGCTCATCAGCCTTCCCATATAAACCAGGAGCTCCAGGAGGGAAGAGATACATCTGTCCTGCTCAGCATTAAGCCCTCAGCCCCAAGCATAGCTCCTGGCACAGAAGAGGTACTAGGTAAACGCAAATGAACAATAAATGAGTGAGAGAGTAAACAGCCCCTAACTGCCCAGCCTTTAGGGCTGAGATGCACAGGTCTTCCAGGGCTGGCGGGGGCAAGCATGCCCACACCCCTCCGCTCTTCCCCCTCAACCCACTGCTGCATAACTCAGGAAAGTCGGTTCCCCGCCCTCTGGGAGGAATCATCTAGATAGTCCCTTCCCTCTCCAAGCTCCACACCTTTTAAGGCTCAGCTCCAATCAGGGATCCCACTTCAGGGAGCCACCCAACTACCTTCACTCTTGCTCCAAGACCTCACCTGCTCCAAACAGACGCTACCTAGGCTGTGCCAAGAGGTTCACCCTGGGCTGGATCCCCTGGAAGGGTGGATAAGCCTGGTCTAGACTTGGGAGTGGGGGGAGTACGGGGAGGCAGGGTTCAGAAAGCCAGGGCTCTATCATTTCCCCCCTCAGTCCCTAGACTCTGCTGGGGAACTCCAGGACCTGGAAAATGACTTCAGAGGAGAAAGGCCTCAGTGTGGAAGGAGAGGAGGTGTCAGCCAAGCAGGTGGGATCTTAAGAGAGGAAAGATCTAAGATCAGACATCAGAAGCCAGACTCACAGCCCTGTGGCAGGAACCCAGAGAAGACGGGGAAGAGCCCGGCAGGAGAAGAAAGCAATGGAGGCTTCTACCCATCTTCTTCCGCTGCTGCTTAGCTGGGGCTTCTAGGGCAGTGAGGGGCTTATTGTAAGGGCAGAGCTATGTGTGCATCCATCCTACCCCCTGGAGCCCTGCCTGCCCTCATCCCACATCTCCTGGCAGTGGCTTGGTTGCCCTACACTCAGTCACCAATGTTCTCAGTACCTAGCTGCAGGGTTGGTTTTATTTTATTTATTTATTCATGAGAGACACAGAGAGAGACAGAGACATAGACAAGGGAGAAGCAGGCTCCCCGTGGGGAGCCCGATCCCAGGACCCCGGGATCACGACCTGAGCCAAAGGCAGATGCTCAACCACTGAGCCAGCCAGGTGCTCCTCTTATTACCATTCTTTTTGCGGATACTATTCATCTAGGGAAATGAAGCCTGCTGTCTCAATTAAATATAGTAGCTTCATCTCCCCTGCAAGATCCCCTCGCCCAACAACTCTCTGAGGCCCCCTTTGCCTATAGGATAAAGATCCACATTCTCCACTTTCCAATTTTATCTCTCTTATGCTGGTCTTCTCAGAGTTCCCCCCAACACAGTGTTTGTCTACCCGCCTCCATGCTCCTTGGCTTCTGCTCTTCTCTCCCTATGGAGTGCCCTCCCCCTAGTGCTACCTTTGTAGTTAGTTCTATCCTTCCAGACCAAACCATGGTACTAACTCCCACGTGAGGCCTCCCTCCTCAGCCAAGCCAGAACTGATCTCTCTCCTTCCCTGTAAGGGATTTGGTTTACACCAAATGCCATGACAATTCCTGGCACGGAGTTGGAGTTCATGAAATAAAAGTTGTAATAACCACACCCTGAGCTCTAAGCGCTCTGTATTCCCTGACTCATTGAATACTGACTTGTTGTTGTGCTACTTTACTATTCCCATCTTCCAGATGGATAAACCAAGGCATATGCCAAGTATCTTGCCCAAGTCAGCATCAGACCAGGGTCTGAACCAGCAACCTGATGTCAGAGCCCACATCCATGCCTCTAAACACCATGAGGAATGGAGCCACATCCACCTATTCACCTATATCACCCCTACCCCGCTCCCTGCCCAGCCCAGGACCTGGTTTAGGAAATATTTGATAGTCATGACACTCACACACCTCCAGCCTCCTGAACACACTCAGCTCACTGTGCTGGGAGTTCCTCTAGAGTGAACCCCACAGGCTGGCTCAAGGTCCCAGGAAACGTGGCCCAACAGCCTCACGGGGCTGGATCCACACACACCATCCTCGGGCAACAGAGTGCCAAACGAGGGCTGGGAAAAAAATGGGGCAGCAGCCCTTTGGCCACAGCACAAGCCTGCCTGGTGGTATGCTTGCTGATTGCATTGGCTGCTGGCCGAGGTTGTGATTAATGCATCCATTGTTGGTATGACAGAGTGTGGGGAGAGCCCAGGGTGGAGTATGAAAGGAAGCAGGCAGGAGCATCAAAGTCCAGGCACAAGGGACTCTAGGGACCATGTAACCCAATTGTTCAGTTCCATTTAACAGATGAGAAAATTGAGGCCCCAGAGCTGGAACGACTTGCCTGAAGCTGAAGAGCACAGCAAAGCCTTGCAAAAAAGCACCAGCACTTCTGAGCCTTTTCTCCTCAGCCTGCCTCCGGGCCTGGGCCCCATCTCTCCCCCTGAAGAGGTTTATAATTAGCCCTGCGCAGCCCAGTAACCAAGAGGCCCAAACTCTTCCGTGATCCCAGCAGAGGAAGGGGTGCCCTCAGACAGCTCCACCAGGCTGCCATGCCCAGCCAGCAGCAGGCCCTACAACCAGAACCAGGAGAGAAGTTGGGAGAAGGCCAGCCGCTAATTGTGGAAAATAAATCAAGGACATCTAAACCACGCAGTTGAAGAAAGGCCAGTTGCACGTAGACATGTTTCCTTTTGTGCCCTTGCTCACCCAGTTTAATTGTTAATTGAAAGCCATGAGTTATATAAGTTATGTGGATACCAAAGAAGGAGTTGAATGAGCTCTTGAGAATAAACTGAGTGGTTTTCAGGATGAGGAGAGGTCTTAGAAAAGTAGGTGGTTGAGGAAGGCAACTGACCCTAAGAGGGCAACCAAGACAAAACTGTCCCCTAGTGACAGCAGTCTGGATCTGCAGATACATCGCTCAGATTTTTAGAGCACAAGGACATGTATTCAAGTTGCTGATTCTTCACAAAATCTCAAAGAAAGTCAAGAGTTGTGCCACCATATTGATTTCTTCGTTTAATAAGGAGACAAAACCTCTCTCATCTCTGACCCTGAACTAATTGAGGACAAGGCTGTGTTGTCTCCCTGTCAGACTGGGGTCTCTGAAGATAGGACTGGGGCTCCCCTCAGACTGGGGCTCCCCGAGGGCAGGGCTTTGCCTCCCCTCAGACTGGGGCTCCCCGAGGGCAGGGCTGTGTCTCCCCTCAGACTGGGGCTCCCCGAGGGCAGGGCTGTGTCTCCCCTCAGACTGGGGCTCCCTGGGGGCTGTGTCTCCCTCAGACTGGGGCTCCCTGAGGGCAAGACTGTGTCTCCCCTCAGACTGGGGCTCCCTGAGGGCAAGACTGTGTCTCCCCTCAGACTGGGGCTCCCTGGGGGCAGGGCTGTGTCTCCCCTCAGACTGGGGCTCCCTGGGGGCGGGGCTGTGCCTCCCCTCAGACTGGGGCTCCCTGGGGGCAGGGCTGTGCCTCCCCTCAGACTGGGGGTCCCTGAAGGCAGGGCTGTATCTCCCCCTCAAACTAGGTCTGAACTGCATTTTCCCTAAAAGACTAAGGACTCCCTGAAAACAGGAGCTATGTTGTTTCATTCCCTTCTCTGAGGCAGGGGCAGGGTCTCTCCACTAAATCAAGCCCACTTTACTCCAACCAAACTGAGTTGAGGAACCAGGGACCTAGAGCCACCTGTCACTGCAGGAAAATCTCAGGACCTGGTGAGGGGAATGGGAAGGGTTAAAAAGTTGCAGCTACAGGGACACCTTTCTCATTAGCTGCCCTCCCCCTGCTGTCTGCTGCCAGGGCTCGGTTGGGCCTCTGATGGGTTCCAGCTGACAGCTGGGCCTCCTTCATTCTGACCCTCGGGCGGCGGTGTCCTGTAATGACCCCACCACCGGTACCCTTCGTCACCCAAGCCAGGGAGGGCTGGCATCAAGATGCAGTGGGATGCAGGGAGGGAGGGGCAGCCCTGCCTTCGGAGAGGGGGAGAGCAGAGTACAAGTGTTCTGGGGGCTTGGGGTTCTATTAACTCTCTCGGAGGCCCAGAGTGGAGTGACAGGAGCCACCCTGCCTACAAGGGATAGTTTCTTCCACTGCCACCACCTCTGGGGGAGAGGCCCTCACATAGCCTCCAGCCTGGGCAGAGGCCCATGGCTCCCCCAGCTCCTCCTTGACCGTGAGTCATTCCCAGCAGCCTTTGAGAGCAGAAGCAGCAAATGCCATCCCACTGTCTGAGGAGAGCAGGGACAAACTATAGTACTGGCCAGACATAGGTGCCCAACACAGGAACACTGACCTGGTCTGGATGCGGAGGCTCAGACTTGCCCCCTAAGAAATCTCCGGTTTGGTTTCCCAAACATGGTCCCCTGCCCTACATCCCTTCATGCCCAGCTCTCTAACATTCTAGTGTCTTTCTCACTTACGCCCTTTTCTCTTACCCACGCCTCCTCTTAGCATCCTCGGGCCGTTCAGGACTCATCTCAAATGTCACCTCTACTGGGAAGCTCCCCTGCTCTCCTGGATCTCTCCCCCTTTGCACACCCTCAGTGCCACGGGCATCCTTTTATCTGCTCTCCATGTCTGTTCTCTGACTAGAAAAGGGCAGCAGGGACTGTATTCCATTCCTCTCTGTATTCCCAACACCCGGCACAGTGCCTAGCACATACTAGGAGCTCATGGTAGCATTTCCAAACACAGATCCAACCAGAAGTTAAATAAAATCACTCAGACCCTAATAACCAATATTTACTGGTCCCAGCTGCTTCCAAAATCCCACCAACTATTCCTGGACAGGCCTAGGAGTTTTCTCATCTGATGTAATGACCTTGTGCCAAAACTCCCCCAGGACCACCCACAAAGGGCATGGTGGATGTGCCTGAGCCCTCGAGGTGCCAAAGCTGCTAGTGGTCTGTGGTAAGAGGGGGGGAATGCATCACCCTCTCCATTCTCCTGCGAAAGAATCCAAAAGCAGAGCTTCCTGTGCTTGGCTTCAGAAGTTTAGGAGACAGTGTACAGTGGATATGACGGACTAGATCTCAATCCATTCCATTCTCTGCTAGGTGCCCTCCTAGACTGCAGAAACAAGAAAAGTAAAAACAAAACAAAACAAGACAAAATAAAATAAAACACTACATTTGTCAGTATCTCTTGCTGTCAGGATTCAGGATGTAATTCAGAGTTAGCTAATCAGATGTACTTGCATAAGATTTAAAAGGCTGAGCTTCTACAGCTCCTGCTGCTTTCTGGGAAAGGTGCAGGGGTGTTTTTTTTTTCTTCTTGTTCTTGTTGTTTTGCTGCAGTGCTGGCAGAAAGGGTCAAGAAGGGGAGGTCCATACCTTAAGAAGGCAGAAAAATCTCAAATAAACAACCTAACTTTGCATCTAAAGGAGCTAAGAAAGAAGAACAAACAAAATCCAAAATCAGAAGAAAGGAGGAACTAATAAAGATTAGAGTAGAAATAAATGAGATAGAAACAACAGCAAAAACACTAGAACAGATCAATGAAACCAGGAGCTGGTTCTTGGAAAAGATCAACAAAATTGATAAACCTCGAGCCAGACTCACAAAACAAAAACAGAGAGAGAGAGGACTCAAATAAACAAAATCAGAAATGAAAGAGGAGAAATAACAACCGACACCACGGAAATACAAAAGATTGTAGGAGAATATTATGAAAAATGATATGCCAACAAATTGGACAACCTGGAAGAAATGGATAAATTCCTAGAAACATAAAACCTCCCAAACTGAAGCAGGAAGAAATAGAAAATTTGACCAGACTGATTACCAGCAATGAAACTGAATCAGTAATCAAAACACTCCCAACAAAAATAGTTTAGAACCAGACAGCATCACAGGTGAATTCTGTGAAACACTTAAAGAAGAGTTAATACCCATTCCCAAACTTTTTCATCCTATGATTACCTTGATACCTAAACCACATAAAGATATCACAAAAAAAGAGAATTACATGTCAATATCTCTGATGAACATGGATGCAAAAATACTCAACAAAATATTAGCAAACCAAATCCAACAATACATTAAAAAAAAACATTCAACATGATTTATTGTGGGATTTATTCCAGGGATGCAAGAGTGGTTTGATGTTTGCAAATCAATCAATGTGATACATCACATCAATAAGAGAAAGGATAAAAAATAATTTCAATAGATGAAAAGAAAAGCATTTGACAACATCCATTCATGATTAAAGTAAAACATCCATTCATGATAAAAACCCTCAACAAAGTAGGTCAGGAACGAGACAAGGATGCCAACTCTCATCACTTTTACTCAACATAGTATTGGAAGTCCTAGCCACAGCAATCAGACAAGAAGAAGAAAAAAAAAGCATCCAAATTAGTAAGGAAGGAAGAAATAAAACTTTCACTATTTTCAGATGACACAATAACATATATTAACAAAGTAGGTATAGAGGGAACATACCTAAACATACTGAGGGCCATCTACAAAAATCCCACAGCTAACATCATCCTTAATGGGGAAAAAGTGAGAACTTTTCTCCTTAGGTCAGGAACAAGACAAGAATGTTAAATCTTGTCACTTTTATCCAACACAGTACTGGAAGTCCTAGCCACAGCAATCAGACAAGAAAAAGAAAAAAAAAGGCATCCAAATTGGTAAGGAAGAAAAAAACTTTCACTATTTGCAGATGACATAATAATATATATAGAAAACCCTAGAGGCCCCTGAGTGGCCTTCAGCTCACTGAAGATGATCCCAGAATCCTGGGATGAAGCCCCAGATTGGGCTCCCTGCTAGTCAGGGAGTCTGCTTCTCTCTCTGCCCCTCATCCCACTCATGCTCTCTCTCACTCACTTGTTCTGTCTCTCAAATAAACAAACAAAATCTTTCAAAAAAGAAAACCCTAACAACTCTGCAAAAAAACTCCTAGAACTGATAAAGGAATTCAGTAAGGTCACAGGATACAAAATCAATATACAAAAATCCACTGCATTTCTTTATACTAATAATGAAGCAGCAGAAAGAGAAATTAAGAAAACAATCCCATTTACAATTGCACCAAAAATAATAAAATACCTAGGAACAAATTTAAACAAGGCGTGAAAGTCCTATACTTGGGTACCTATAAAACATTGATGAAAGAAATTGAAGATGAGCACTTGGGTAGCTTAGCCAGTTAAGCATCTGACTCTTTTTGATTATGGCTCAGGTAATAATCTCAGGGTTGTGAGACTGAGCCTTGAGCTAAGTACAGAGCCTGCCTGAGATTCTCTTTCTCTCCCTCTGCACACACCCCCAACTCTCGAAAGAAAGGAAAGGAAAGGAAAGGAAAGGAAAGGAAAGGAAAGGAAAGGAAAGGAAAGGAAAGAGAAAGAAAGAAAGAAAGAAAGAAAGAAAGAAAGAAAGAAAGAAAGAAAGAAAGAAAGAAAGAAAGAAAGAGGAAGAAAGAAAGGAAGAAAGAAAGAAAGAAAAAAGAAGAAAGAAAGAAAGAAAGAAAGAAAGAAAGAAAGAAAGAAAGAAAGAAAGAAAGAGAAATTGAAGACAACACAAACAAATGGAAAGACATTCCATGCTTATGGAGTAGAAGAACAAATATTGTTAAAATGTCCATACTAGGGCGCCTGGATGGCTCAGTGGTCGAACATCTGCCTTTGACTCAGGTCATGATCCCACGGTCCTGGGATCAAGTCCCACATCAGTCTCCCTGGAGGGAGCCTGCTTCTCCCACTACCTGTGTCTCTACCTCTCTCTGTGTCTCTCATGAATAAATAAATAAAATCTTTAAAAAATAAATAAATAAAATAAAATGCCCATACCACCCAAAGCAATCTAAAGGTTTAACGCAATCCCTATCAAAATACCAGCTTCATTGTTCACAGAACTAGCATAAACAATCCTAAAATTTGTATGGAACCACGGAAGACCCCAAATAGCCAAAGCAATCTTTTTTTTTTTTTAACATTTTATTTATTGGGACACCTGAGTGGTTCAGTGTTGAGCATCTGCCTTCAGCTCAGGGCGTGATCCCGGGGTCCTGGGATCGAATCCCGTACCGGGCTCCTCACAGGGAGCCTGCTTCTCCCTCTGTCTGTGTCTCTGTCTCTCTCTCTGTGTCTCTCATGAGTAAAAAAATAAAATATTTTTTAAAAGATTTTATTTATTTGAGAGAGAGAGATAGAGCTCTCATGCATGAGTAGGAGGAGGGGCAGAGGGAGAGGGATAAGCATACTCCCCACTGAGCAGGGAGTCCAAGGGGAGGCTCAATCCCAGGACCCCAGGATATTGACCTGAGCCAAAGGTAGAGATCTAACCAACTGAGCCACCTAAGTGTCCCTAGCCAAAGCAATCTTGAAAAAGAAAAACAAAGCTGAAGGATTCACAATTCAAAATTTCAAGTTATATTACAAAGCTATAGTGATCAAAGCTGTGTGGTACTGGCACAAAAATAGGCACATAGATCAGTGCAACAGAATAGAAAGCTAGAAATAAACCCACAATTCTATAGTGAGTTAATATTCAACAAAACAGAAAAGAATATTCAATGGGAAAACGTCTCTTCAACAAATGGTTCTGGGAAAACTGGACACGCAAAAGAATGAAACTGGACCACTTTCTTGCACCATACACAATAATAAACTCAAAATGGATTAAGGACATAAATGTGAGACCTGAAACCATAAAAATCCTAGAAGAGAGCACAGGCAATAATTTCTCTGACGTTGGCTATAACAACATCTTTTTATTTGTGTCTCCTGAGGCAAGGGAAGCAAAAGCAAAAAATAAACTATTGGGACTATATCAAAACAAAAAACTTCTGCACAACAAAGGAAACAAACAACAAACTAAAAGACAACATACAGAATAAGTGAAGAAATTTGCCAATGACATATCCAACAAAGAGTTAGTATCCAAAATATTTAAAGAACTTCTACAACTCAACACCAAAAAAATCAAATAATCCAACTAAAAACTAAAAATGGGTAGAAGAGATGAAGAGACACTTCTCCAAAGAAGACATCCATATGGCCAAAAGATGAAAGATGCACAACATCATTCATCATCAGGAAAATACAAATCAAAACTACAATGAATGACATATCACCTCACACCTGTCAGAATTGCTAAAACCAACAACACTGGAAACAACAGGTGTTGGTGAGGATGTGGAGGAAGGGGAACCCTCTTGTACTGCTGGTGGGAATACAAACTTGTGCAGCCACTGTGGAAAACAGTATGGAGGTCTCTCAAAACATTAAAAATAGAATCACCGTATGATCTAGAAATCACACGACAGAGTATTTACCCAAAGAATACAAAAAACACTAATTTGAAGAGATAGATGCACCCCTATGTTTATTGCAGCATTATTTACAATAGCCAAATTATGGAAGTAACCCAAGTGTCCATCAACTGATGAATGGATAAATAAGATGTGGTGTATATACACAATGGAATACTATTGAGCCATTAAAAAAGAATGAAATCCTGCCATTTGCAATGACCTGGATGGAGCTAGAGGATATAATGCTAAGCGAAACAAGCCAGTCAGAGAAAGATAAATGCCATATTATTTCACTCATATGTGGAACTTAAGAAATAAAGCAAACAGACAAAGGGAAAAGAAAGAGAGACAAACTGAAAAAAAAAAAAAAACAGACAACTATAGAGAACAAACAGATGGTTGTCAGTGGGGAGATAGGTGGCGGAATGGGTGAAATAGGTGAAGGATATAAGAGTACACTATCTTGGGATGCCTGGGTGGCTCAGCGGTTGAGTGCCTGCCTTTGGCCCAGGGTGGGATCCTGGAGTGCCAGGATTGAGTCCCGCATTGGACTACCTGAATGGAGCCTGCTTCTCTCTCTGCCTATGTCTCTGCCTCTCTCTCTCTCTCTCTGTGTGTCTCATGAATAAATAAAATATTTTTTTTTAAAAAAAGAGTACACTTATCTTGATTGAATACTGAGTAGAATATGGAAATGCTGAATCACTATATTATACACCTGAAACTAATATGACATTGTATGTTAACTACACCGGGATTAAAATAAAATTTTAAAAAAGAAAAAGGAGGAGGAAGAGGAGAAGAAGGATCCTAGCAGGTACAGCGTGGAATTGGCAATGGGAGCAGCTTCCTGATCATGACATTCCATGTGGTTCTGGAGTTGGTGACCTCACGATCACTAAAGACAGAGCAGCCCCTTTGGTGGCCCAGTTCTGCAGTGTGGCATTAAGAACTGTTCTTGAAAACTCAATCTTGAGTCCCTGTCTTTGGCCTTCTAGTAGTTCTGCAGAGTTTCATACTCTGTAATAAATCCCTTCCATTTAAACCCATCAGAGTGGTCTCTGTTCCCTGCAGAGTCCTGGTGCACCGGGCTTTGTATTCTACTCCCAGCTCCCTCTCCTGCTGTTTCTCAGACTCAGATTCAGGTCTACTAGAGAGCCAGACCAGGGCAAATCCTGTGACAACTGCCTGCCCTGCTTAGAGCTGCCCTTACTTGCCTTTTGACCATGAAGCACAGTCACTCAGCCAAGATTGTCTCCCAGCTGTCTCTTCTCTTTGGAGGGTTTTCTTCTAGGAGTTTCCGTAGAACCCTTGTGCGTGTCTGAATCCCAGTCTAGAATGGTAGGTAGATGTTCATTTCATATCAGTTCTGAGCGGTTGGTGTAGTGATGATCTGAACCGGTAAGTGGTAAAGTGTGAGGCTGCTTCTGGACTTGGAAGGAGAGAGAGCTCGGACCGGCTAGTATGCCTGCCATGGTGAAGTGGAAACCGACAGTATACAGGCTGTGTGACTGCTACCATGTTTGAAGAAGTGGATTGAAGGTCCTTCCTGCTTAGGACATTCAGCCATATGCTCCCCAGGCAGCTACCCAGCTCGAATGCCACCCCGCAGCTTTCTGACACTACCTGCCCATTTTCCCACCTAAACATTTGTTCATTGACCCAGTGTACCAACTATTCTCGATGCTTCCTGATTCCTGTCTCCAACTTACATCCCCAACCCATTGCTCCAATATTCCCACTAGCTCATGTTCACCAGGGTGCTGACCTGGAGCTGAAATGGACTAATCCCTAAGTCCACACCTCCTCCAGGAAGAGCATTGACCTCTAGGCTCCCCAAAGGCCCTTCTTCACACGTCTCTGTGCCCAGTCAGCACTGAGCACTTGGGAAGTGCTCGATAAACCCATGGATCAATGAAAGGATACACAGATTGCTGGGGAATGATTTCACCAACTTCTGGTTTCCTTTTCCCATTCTTGCCTCCTGCCCATTCCTGCACTCAAATACCTTTGTTGACACTGGTGTCTGACCTCCCAAATCTCCAGATCTCCAGGAAGCTTGCACACAGTGGGGCCCTCTGCATCCCATCTGAGTCACCGTTGAACCCAAATCTAGCCTGCTGCGGGAAGCCAGCTGTGGTGGGACAGAGATGGGGTCTTTTGGGGGCCCCTAGGATTTCTTTTGAGGGAGAAGGGCCAACCTCTGGGAATAGTAGAGTTGGGGGCAGGAGGAGTTATAAGTCATTTTCCCGGGATGAAAACAATCCCTGAGCCCACCCCACAGCATCCTCACTCTGGGCTCTTGCTCACCAGCCACACTGTTTCCACTTAAAGGGAAACAGATGGTGTGGTCAACTGGGGTGTCCTAGTGGGCTCTGGCCCTCATTAAGGTCAATGGTGGGGACAATGAGTGATTTACTGGGTTGTAAACAGCAGCTCAAGGGGGGCCAGTGCCCTCTCGCCCACAGCCCCTGAGGACTGACGGAGCAGTGGACAGTGGCCACCGGTCTTAGGCCATGGGGTCAGGTTAGAGTTCAGATGGGAGTCTCCTCACCTCTCCCAATCACTGGATCTGAGCCAAGGCAGTCTGGAGCAGCCAGAGTCCAGCGACAGCTCCTGGGGGGTCCAGATGCTAACAGCTGGAAAAAGTGAATACTGACCTAGGAGTAGGGGAGAGGAAGAGCGGGGTGGAGGCAGCAACCACAGAGCAGCAGGGACACCCAGGGTAGGATGGGCAGGAGTTGCTGGAGCCTGGGAGACTGCAGAGGTATAACTGGGGCCTGCATCTTTGCACCACAGCACAGAGCTCTGTGCAGACAGCCCAGCCCCAGAACCTTCCACAGAGGCACATGAAGGAAAGGCAAATTCATCCCTCTCCCCAAGGAGCCCTGTGCCAGAGAGGAGAAGTAGTTAAGAGCCAAGCTGCATGGGTTCAAGCTCCAGACCTGCCCATCACTGGCCTGTGTAACCCCTCTGTGCCTTGACTTCCCCATCTGTAAAATGGAACATTTCCTCATGAGAATTGCCTCCTTAGTGGACTCCGAACAGTCCCTGGCACATAGTGCTATGTGTTTGGTTTAGGTGATCATTTTTAAGGTTAGAGTCCCTCTGTTGGTAAACTGAGGGGGGGGGGGGGGATTTTCACCCTTCCCTATTGCCAGCAGCAACAGCAGCCTCTGAGAGGCTTCTCCTTGCACATCCATCATTCCCAACCTCTGAGTCTCCCCTCTCACCCCAAATGGTGAAAGGGACAAGGGGCCCCAACTCTAACCAGAAAGTGAATGAACCAGCCAAATCCCAAAGACAGCCTGGCTGAACACAGAGAGTGAACACTGTTTACAGGGCACCTGCTATGCGCCAGACTTGAAGCTGGTGCTTATCTGCACTCTGCCACTTAGTTCAAGGTAGGTATTGCTGTCCCATTCCACAGACATGAAGCCATGTCCTTGAGAATAAATGTCTGAGGGACACCTGGGTGGCTCAGTGGTTGAGTGTCTGCCTTTGGCTCAGGGTGTGATCCCTGGTCCGGGGATTGAGTCCCACATTGGGCTTCCCACAGGGAGCCTGCTTCTCCCTCTCCTTCTGTCTCTGGCTATCTGTGTGTGTCTCTCATGAATAAATAAATAAAATCTTAAAAAAAGAAAAAAAATAATAAATGTCTGAAATCACTCAGAGAGCAAGAGGAGGAGCTACGGTCAGAACTCAAGACTTCCTGCCTCCAGAATCTCTTTCCTCAAAAGCAGAGTGTGATCCCCAGCCATCGGTCACAAGCACTGAGGGACTTTTTTTTTTTTTTTTTTTGAGAGAGAGAGAGAGAGAAAGGGAGAGTGCTTGTGTGAGGGGGCAGAGGGAGAGGGAGAAAGAGAATCTTAACCAGGTTCCACACCCAACACAGAGCCCAATTCCATGACCCTGAGATCATGACCTGAGCTGAAATCAAGAATCAGAGGCTTGATTGACTAAGGCACCCATTGGAGAACTAAGATTCTTCTAGACCCAAAAAATTCCAGTATCTGTAAATAGGACCAAGAGCCTATATTTAAATATAATACCTGTCCCCAGGTTTGGACTCCCACCCACCCAGTGCAGCCCCCATCTCAGATGACAGGCCCACAGGCTGCAGAAGGAAAAGGGAGACAGAGCCCAATTGACCTGCACTGGTTATTTCTGGGGGATGGAAGCATCCCTGCCTCTGTGCCCCCTTTCATCTCCAGGATTCCTCACTCTCTCTCCTAGAACCAGGGTCTAAACAGGCAGAAAAGAGGCAAGAAAAAAGGGCAAGAAACATGTCTCCAAAATGTTTTAAATTCTTTTTTTTTTAAGAAAAAATTTTATTTATTTGGGGATCTCTGGGTGGCTCAGCGGTTTGGCACCTGCCTTCGGCCTGGGGCGTGGTCCTGGAGTCCCGAGATCGAGTCCCACATCGGGGTCCCTGCATGGAACCTGCTTCTCCCTCTGCCTGTGTCTCTGTCCACCCCCATCTCTCATGAATAAATAAATAAAATCTTTTTATTTATTTATTCATGAGAGACACAGAGAGGGAGAGGCAGAGACACAGGCAGAGGGAGAAGCAGGCTCCATGCAGGGAGCCCCGATGTGGGACTCAATGCCGGGACCCCAGGGTCACGTCCTAAGCCGAAGGCAGATGCTCAACTGCTGAGCCACCCAGGCGTCCCTCCAACGTGTTTTAGAGGTGGGAGTTCCAGAGCACAGGGATGAGAGGAGCAACAGGGTCAGTGGGGCCACCTCCTCCATCCATTGCGAGGGTTCAAGTAGAACGCAGAAAGGACTCACACGCCCGACAGCGCCAGGACCCCATCAGCTGGGGTGGAAGCCCAGCTCTGCCATGGGGAGCTCCTTTTAGACTGGCCCCCCTTCTCATGGCACAAGGGGATCCCTCTTCCCACTCTGACATCTCCCCCAAACACCCCCGGGCCACGATGGGAGAGCCGCCCCAGGCTCCTTGTGCTGCGGGGCAGCAGACGCTGGTCTTCAGTAAGGAGTGGAAAAGGATCAGCACACATCACATCACGCTTGGCACGGCCCCCATTGGCGGGCAGTGTGCCATTGTGTCAGCCAGCCATCTCCCTGCAGAACCTTTGTCGGCGGAGGAGGGGCTGCCAGGGGAATCGGCCCCCACTAGGAACGGCCCAGACTCAAGAAGCCCCCCTGACTGCCACCCCTGCCCCCAGGCCCTGTCTTCTCTGGGTCCACTTGGTGATTCCTGTTTATTTGTGTGACTATTTGCTTTCAGTTTCTCCTTCTCCAGGCTCTGTGAGAGCAGGGCTGAGTCTATGGGGGTCACCAGCACATCCTGAGCACCTGGCACATTTGTGAAATGATGGATGACTTGAATGAAAGTGCCACATCCCAGTCCACACCCCTGCCCTTAGCACAGAACTTACAGGTGTTCAGGGTTCAGATTCAGCAGGATGGTCAAGTTTAAAGAAGCCCATCTTGGCAGAGCTGGTAACTCAAGGTCAACCCCAGAGCAATGGCAAAGCAGTTAATCAAGGAAGACTTCCTGGTGGAGATGGGTAGGGAGTGGAGGCGGCTAGTCTCACATCTGTTTTTCCTGGTCGGCACCTGTTTCCGGCGGGAACTCCCAGAGGGCAGAGGTCATGTCTGGGTCTCAGGGCCATCCCCAGCATAACCCCACTGCGCATGCCTGCCTCACTGTCAACTGCCAGCTGTGACTCATGGCTCATGAGCCTTTCCTCTTGACTAGAGATCAGGGAGCAGTTATTACAGTAACATTACTAACCACATGTCGTGGCTGTGGCCACGCTTACGCTCAGTGCTCCTCCCCCAACCCCGGGCCAGAGCAATTGTCTCACCCTTGGGGTCAGCAAGCAAGGACAAGACTACCCTCTAGAGGGAGGGGGATGGGCTTGATGGCTCTGGTCTGCCTGAGAAGCCCAGAATCTGGACCTTTCCCTCCGAGCTGCTGGCACACCCTCTCCCATCACCCCAAAGCAGCCTCCTGGGGTAGGAGTTAGACCTCTGCTGCATTCTCTTCCAGGATGGGCAGGAGGAAGAAAGGGAAAATGGTGGGGGCTTCCCTATCTCTGCCCTTCCTCGCCACTGGGTCTAGGATGCTCACAGGCTGGGGAAAGCTGCACCCAGGGATGTGGCCGTAGTGGCCAACTCCTGGCATCAGCAGAAATCCCCACGCCTGTCAACAGACCCTGTTCAGACACGTTCCCTGACCATGCCATTGAGTAAGTGTTGAGGAGACACCTGTGGATGGAGGTCACACCCCTGCCTGTCCTCTCCTCCCAGACAGGCCCCTCCTGGGGCCCAGACCATTCCAGTTCCTCCTGTCAGACCATGAAAAGGCACATGGCATTCACTCCTACAGGGGACACTCAACGGGAAAGAAAGGAATACACAGGAACTGGCCTGGGCACTCTTAGAAGTTACCCAACTTCTCTGGGCCTCAATTTCTTCAACTGTAAAATGGTACTTAAGGCCTGCTCCTGTCATGAAAATAAATGAGCACACTGGCCTGGATCTGCCATGGAGACAGACTGTGTGTGAACAACAGCCAGTGGCAACCTGTCTTGGCACTGCATGCTGCCATTAACAGTTTGGGGTGGTTAATACAGCAGTCCCCCCTTAGGTGGGGTATACTTCAAAGACCCTCAGTAGATGCCTGCAACCACAGACAGAACCAAACTCTATGTATGTATACCATGTTGTTCCTAGACACACATACCATGAGAGTTTGTCAGTTAAGCACAGTAAGAGATTGACAATAATAACTAATAATAAAATAAAACAATTATAACAATACAATGCAATAAAAGTTATGTGAGTGTGGTCTCTCTCTCTCAAAATATCTTACTGTACCGCACTCTTCCTTCTGTGATGATGAGAGATGATAACATGCCCACGTGATGACATGCAGTGAGGAAAATAATGAAGGCATCAGAATGCAGAGTAAGGCTACCATTGACCTTCTGACCCTATATCAGAAGGAAAATCATCTGTTTCCAAATTGCAGTTGACCGCACATAACTCAAACCTCAAAAAGTGAAATCGCAGAGGGGCGCCTGGGTGGCTCAGTCAGTTAAGCATCTGCCTTGAGCTCAGGTCATGATCCCAGCCTGGGATAGAGCCTCATCTTTGCTCAACAGGGAGCCTGCTTCTCCCTCTCCCTCTGCTGCTCCCCCTGCTTGTGCTCCCTCTCTCTGTCAAAAAAAAAAAAAAAAAAAAACAGTGGATAAGGCATGGGACTGCTATACTAAGTATCAAGAAGAACTGAGGCTTCAGAGTTGCTTGAAGAAGGGATTTGGGAAGGCCCTACCTCCTCTCTGCCAACTGCAGACTAAAGAGAACAAGGGCCTGTGACAGACACTCCCCCAACATCCATTGTTCCCTGCTCTCCCCTAGTTTTCAGCCAGAACCCCATGACAGAGAGGCTCTACTGCTCAGCCTCCCTTGCAGCTAGATGTGGCTGGGTGACCACGTCTGGCCAGTGGGATGCAAGCAGCGTGTGTACGATGTCCAGGAAGTGTCCAGGGAAGGGGTATGTGCTGTTTCAAGCCTTTCTTCCTCCCTTCTACTGGCTAGAGGTCCAGCAACCATCTTGAGCAATGAAGTGACCTTGGAAATGAAAACTATACCCAGCAGATCAATAAGAGAGAAGGAGCTGAGTCCCTGACAGTCTGTAATATTCCAATCAGCCCGGGGATGTTTACCTACAGACTTCAAGTACAGGAGCAAAAAATTCATCTCTATCTTATATAGATGGAACTTAACTCTGATACAGGCCCCTCCTCTGGTAGAATCACCTCCAGCCCCATGTGAGGGTAGGTGGTGTAAAGAAGAGTTGTCCAGGATGGGACATCCCCACAAGGAGCGTTCCCTCCTGCATGCCCTGCAAGGTCAGGAGCAGTTTGGTTGGGAGGACCTGAGCTCCAGGAGGAACTAGGGATGGATGAATGGTGGAAGTAGAAAAGAAAGGAAGGGAGGAAGAGAAGGAGGGAGGAGTCAGGCAAGCGGGCGAAATGAGGAAAGATATCCAGAAGGAAGGAAATATCCCCAAGGCAAATGCTTCAGGTGACAGCCAGTCAGGCTTCATGGTATGGGAAGAGCAGCATGGTCAACCTGACCCACTGCCCATGTCCAATTGTTTTCCCATCTGTACTTTGGGAACAGGCCTTACTTACTATCTCACTATTCAAGGCAAGGGTGAAGCAATTTTTTTTTTAAACCCCCACCAAATCAGTGTGGCATCGTGTCAATACAGCCCCCAGCCGGGCCCCTCACTCTGGTGCTCCTGGGATTCCTCACCTGTATAGTGGGGATGACAGTAGAATTCCCTGCAGCTGATTGCCGTGAGGATTTGGAGGCGCAGGCAATTCCTGCAGTGTGCTTCCCGCTGCATCTGCTCCCGGACAAGGCACAGGAAACTGACAGCTCTCATTCTTGCTGCTGTTGAAATCCTGCCCAGGTGGAAGGAACAAAGAATTGCCGTGAGGTGAACCTAGGGAAAGAGACCGAGGCTCCTCACTCCAGAACAACAGCCAGCCCTGAGGGACTCTAAATATCAGGGAACGTGAATGCTGTGGGAAAGCCATATCTTACCCACCCACCCCCACCCCCACCCACCCCCAGTAGGATCCTTCCTTGTCCTGCCTAGAAAAGCACAAGGCTGCCTTCAATGCTTTGGTGGTTAGACAAGATAATGTGCAAGGGATGCCCTTCCCCAAACTTCCCAATAAAAAAACGGGGGTTACTCTAGGAGCACAACCACTGTTAAGGAAAAGAAGGGACTTTACAGGGGGAACTAAGTGCTGTCATGTCTCCTTGGAGCAGCAACCGAGAAAAAAAAAAAAGAACCTTACATGAAAGTCACTGTGATTCTGGGTGGCCTAAGGAGAATTCTGACTGCCCACAAGATGAACTCTGAAGTGCAGGGAGCTGCAGAAAGAGTCAGGAATGAAAGCGTTTTGCAATTCTAAGAGCAACCTCCAACCAGCAGCTGAACCTTGGAGCCTGGGCTCCCACCTCCACAGAGCCGGACAAGGTCATGATTTGGGACGTGTGTTTAGGAATCATACAGCCATGAGTTTGAGGCTGCATTGGAGGACGTTACTAAATTGCGCACCTCTGTTTGTTCTTGTTTAAAACAAAACCAAGCCAAAAACAAAACTGAGCTGGGCTCAGAGAGCCACCAGGATTAATTCAGTGGATGCCAGCTGAGAGCCTGGCACCCAGGACAAGCTCCGTAAATATTCTCTAGTAGGTTGCTATTTTTCTCCTGTCTGGGCAGGAATCGGACTGAAAAGATCTCTTCGAGTTCTTTTCAAGTCTAGAATTCCTTGATTCCATAATCCTGTGGTCTTCTGATTCTGATTCTCGGATCTGAGGATTGGATATGATATGACTAAATGGCTCTGCAGTGCGCAGCCCTGGCCCAGCACCCGGCGGTCCAGCCTGCAGCCCACATCATTTTGCTTCTGTGAGTGGGTTTCACCCTGCCCATCATGTGCCCCCCAGCCCCCTGGCAGCCCCATGGCCACAGGTGGCCCTGCCAGCTAGCTCTGACCCCTGCAGCACACCTTCACCTACAGTCAGGGCAGCACAAGCCCCTCTGGCTGACTTCCTCACACCTACAGTCCCCTGACAATGTCACATGCTGTGGAAGTTGGCAGGCCCAGAGGGGCCACAGAATGCCAACACAAACATCATTCCTGCAGAGAGAGAAGAGCCCATGGGGGTTATTTTTAACCTGTTGATCAGAGGGCATATCTCCAGGAGGCCCTGGGCTGGAGGCTCTGAGAGGAAAGTGGATCGTCAGGCCTCACCTCTGATTCCCAAGGGCACTGGGCTGCAGGCAGGTACCCTCAGCCTCACCCCACTTTGACAGAGAAGGGAAGAGGAAGACAGATCAGGACATGCCCCATATTGTCTCCACTAGTCTCAACTGGGGTTGAGCTCAACCAAGAAGAAACAAGGATGCCATGAATCACAGAACATCGAACCCTTCATTGTACAGCTTAGGAAACTGAGATGTGAGAGAAGAGGCCCAGTCATGCCGTCAGTTAGCACCAGCACCCTTCTCCCTTGTCCATGCACAAAACTGACACTTCAATGACTCTCCAAGGCTGCATCCAGGGAGTCACCTTGCCCTACCACCTGCCCAGTAAACCACCTTTCCTCTGCCCTCTTCCTAGTCTGTCCCATCCTGGTGGACCCAGCCCCCAACAACCCCAAGACCAGGTCTCCTAACCCTGCCTCACCCTGCAAGGTCTTCCCAGGTGCCCAAGCAGTGCCCCCTGGAGGCCAGCAGGGGCAGGAGCCAGCGCAGCGGACAGTACCATGGTGGCTGGAGGCCCAGGCGAGGACGTGCAGGCCAGGGCGTGCCTGCGTGGGGGGAGCAGGACAGAGCTTCTGCCAAGAGCCCGCTGCCGGCTGCTGCTGAGGCTGTGCTCGCCAGAGGGGGGGAGGCCAGACAATGGACCCCACAGCCCAGCTTCCCGGCCTTGGCCCCTTGAGCTGGGCAGGCAGCTGCCGCCTCCACTGGGCCCTCACGTAGCCCACGTCCTGCCTGCTGGGTGGCCCTTATCACCGGGTACGTGCCAGAAGCCCACATGCCTACACTCTGCAGTGGGGAGGGGACCAGAGGCCAGGGATGGAGGGCACCAGTGGGAAGTAAGGCTTCCTGAGCCCCAACACCCCCTGCTATCCCCAGGAAGGGCCTGAGCAGGCCCTGAGTACCCCTTGGGGTTTATGCCAACCTGAGAGAGACTTAGCCCCATCTTGCCAAGTCCTGACTCTTACCTGCTCTTCTCCTCTTGGACTGCGAGGGTTGGGGTAGGGAACAAAAAATGGGCCAAAAGCTTCAGATGGGTACTCTGGGTCACCAGCTCACAAATACCAAGTATACCTGAATATAATAAATACCAAAGGACACCCAGGTGGCTCAGCAGTTGAGCATCTGCCTTTGGCTCAGAGCATGATGCTGGAGTCCCCGGATCAAGTCCCACGTTGGGCTCCCTGCATGGAGCCTGCTTCTCCCTCTGCCTGTGTCTCTGCCTCTCTCTGTGTCTCTCATGAATAAATAAGTAAAATCTTAAAAAAAAATACATACATACATACCATTACATTATACCCATTTCATACATGGGGAAACAGAGGCACAGAGAAGTTGAGTAACCTACCACAACCACACAGCAAGTAGAGACAGAGTCAGTTCCAACCCAGGTAGGTTGAGTCAAAAGCCAAACCATCCTTCAACAGAATGCAGCAGGAGGAGAGATGGGACTGAGCAATGTTCAGCCTCCTACCCCCATGGGAGTGATGGCTTTGGGGACTGACAGACATGGACTCAAAGCTGGGAACTATGTGCTCTAGGCCAAGAGAAGCTCCTCTCCGGGCCCATGTTTCTTCAGCTATATAATGCTCACAGTGATGGAGTTAGGGTGCACTGTTACAGCGTGCGCCTCACACATGGCAGGTGCCACTCCCCTCCCCTTCACCTAGCAGAGTTCAGTGTCCTTCCATAGAGTGATTAGAACATCTCCTGGCTGGTTGAAGGCCACCATACCAGCCTGCACTCCCTCAGGCAAACCCACAGAGCAGCTCCATTCCCCGGCACTCAGGCTCTGCTGCAAGCCACCAGCATGCTCAGCCACATAGCCCCTGTCACAGCCCAAGCACTGCCATTTAACCATGGGCACCAGGGTCTCTCCCTAGGGAGACTGTGAGCACCTGCAGTAGAGCTGAGGGGGCCGGGCTGAGGACAGGCTATGTGTCTCCCCCATCAGATTAGCAGGTCTAAAGGAAGACAGGAAAGGTGCTCCCTTAGACACAGACTCTCCAAGCTGCGGCTCCCTGAGAGCAGAGGCTAAGTAAGCCACGTTATCCAAGCTACCTGGCTGAGCACACACGCAGAGTCAGGCTTTCCTCCCATTTCCGGTCAGCCACCCAGGAGCTGTGTGCCCTTGAGTGGGTCCCTCAGCGTTTCTGAGCCCATTTCCTCATTTGTCAAATAGAGATCGCATTCCCTACTGACATCCCAGGCTTGTGAAGACAAAATGAAGCTTCATGTGTGACACACTCCCTCCTCATGATCTCTGCTAGTGGACTGGGACGATGGGGGTGGTAGGGAGGGAGCTGTCCTGACTGAGAGGAGGGAGACAGGCATAGACGTCAGAGAAGGAGGGAAATGGAGGGGTTTCCCCACCGTGATGTGAGGCCTAAGGCTGGTCAGGCAGAGGAAGAAGGTCTGAGGGGGCTGAGTCACCAGCCATGTTGAAGATGCTGGGAATCTGCTGGGAGATTCCTAGCCACTGGGAGTGAAGTGACCACAGGAGGGACCACAGGAGACATAGGGAAGCCTCAGGAAATGAGGAGATGACTGAAGAGCACAAAGAAGGGAATTGTGACAAACCATAGTTCCAGGGACTCTGGAGAAAGTTGCTTTGGGGCAAGACTTAGCCCTGCCCTCACAGGGATCTCAGACTAATGGGGAGACATAGCCCTGTCCTCAGGGAGCCCCAGTCTGAGGGGAGACATAGCCCTGTCCTCAGGGAGCCCCAGTCTGAGGGGAGACATAGCCCTGTCCTCAGGGAGCCCCAGTCTGAGGGGAGACATAGCCCTGTCCTCAGGGAGCCCCAGTCTGAGGGGAGACATAGCCCTGTCCTCAGGGAGCCCCAGTCTGAGGGGAGACATAGCCCTGCCCTCAGGGAGCCCCAGTCTGAGGGGAGACATAGCCCTGTCCTCAGGGAGCCCCAGTCTGAGGGGAGACACAGTCCTGCCCTCAGGGAGCCCCAATCTGAGGGGAGACACAGCCCTGTACCCAGGGAGCCCCAGCCTGACAGGCAAAGAAAGGAGGTGTACCTTCAGAGAATTTCAGTCTGATGAGGAAGTTGTATTGACATCTGCCTAAGGGAAATTACAGTATGATGGGGAGCCAGCCTCTGCTCTCAGGCAGCCCCAGCTTGGGTATCCACATCTGCAGGAACGCCTGCTAGAGGGAGTGCTTTGCATTTGTGTGCTAGTACATTCCCTGTCTTCCTTCAGCCCCTCTAATCCGACAGAGAAGACATGGCCTCTGCCCTTGGAAGAGCTCTCCGTCTGAGGGCATTTGTGCCAGTGAGCACTCAAGCTTACGTGAAGGGGGATGGGGTACCTGTGACTGTGTGGAGGCCCTGTTCTTACCCACTTGGGGATGCCTTCCTGAGCGGGAAGAACAACTCCTCACAGTAGGGAGAGAATCTTTGCTTGGGCCCAGGGTTGGGGATCTTCCCCAGAAACACCCTGAGAGCCTGGAAGATAGAGGGTGGAGAGAGACAGAAGTGCTGCCACATCTGGTCTGGGGGTGGCTAGGCTCGCTGCCCCAAACAGCTGGGCCACATCTGGCTCCCAGACATCCACTTCTTACTCCGTGATTCACTCCAGCCTCACATGTCTGCCGAGATGCAAAGGACACGGGGCTGCAAGCTGCACATGCTCTCCGGCACGCATGCGCGGCCCCAGCACTGACAGGAGAGAGAAGGGGCTAGGAGTCAGCAGGCGCCCTTTCTTTTCCTACCCCGGGCTCTCATGCCACCTCTCATACGACTGCTGCTGTCATGGGGATGGGGGTTCAATTCACCCTTGAGTCACCATGACTCAGTCTCCCGCCTGGAACCCTCACACTCAGGTTTCACAGGGGTGGTGAGCAGGCTTGGAGTCAGCAGGAAGGAGGGGGCCGAGCCAGACAGGAGCTTCTGATGCCCCCCACCCAATCTTTCCTAGGGAAGGAAACCTCCGAGAGAGTAGAGGATGGGGCTAGGGAGAGAAAATAATGTCAAGGAGGGAAGAAGTAAGGAGAACACTGCATTTCCCCATCAAGCAAGGGCTCCCTGAGGACAGGGCTGTGTCCCCCTCAGACTGGGGCTCCCTGAGGACAAGGCTGTGTCTCCCCTCAGACTGCGGCTCCCTGAGGGCAGGGCTGTGTCTCCCCTCAGACTGGCTCCCTGGGAACAGGCTGTGTCTCCCCTCAGACTGGGGCTCCCTGGGGGCAGGACTGTGTCTCCCCTCAGACTGGGGGCTCCCTGGGGGCAGGGCTGTGTCTCCCCTCAGACTGGGGCTCCCTGGGGGCAGGGCTGTGTCTCCCCTCAGACTGGCTCCCTGGGAACAGGCTGTGTCTCCCCTCAGACTGGGGGTCCTTGAGGGCAGGGCTGTGTCTCCCCTCAGACTGGCTCCCTGGGAACAGGCTGTGTCTCCCCTCAGACTGGGGCTCCCTGGGGGCAGGGCTGTGTCTCCCCTCAGACTGGGGCTCCCCGAGGGCAGGGCTGTGTCTCCCCTCAGACTGGGGCTCCCTGGGGGCAGGGCTGTGTCTCCCCTCAGACTGGGGCTCCCTGAGGGCAGGGCTGTGTCTCCCCTCAGACTGGGGCTCCCTGGGGGCAGGGCTGTGTCTCCCCTCAGACTGGCTCCCTGGGAACAGGCTGTGTCTCCCCTCAGACTGGGGGTCCTTGAGGGCAGGGCTGTGTCTCCCCTCACACTGGGGTTCCCTGGGGGCAGGGCTGTGTCTTCCCTCAGACTGGGGCTCCTAAGGCAGGGCTGTATCTACCCTCAGCTGTGGTTTCCATGAAGGCAGAGGCTTGTCTTTCCCATCAAACTAGACCTGAACTGGATCTCCTTTAGCTTTAGGGCAAGTGACTCATCCACCATCTAAATCATTTGGGCTTTTCAGACTGGTTGGGGGTAGAGGGGATCAACTCTGGAAGTACAATTATACTCACTGACAAGGATTCCCTCAGTGAGCAACCTGCTCCCAGTTTAGCCACTCACCCCCCTGAGTGGTCCCTCCGGCAGTCTAGCCCTAGTATCTCATGCTAAATCGTCTGCTGGGTAGGACGGCCCCACAGGACGTGGTGCAGGGCCCAGTGGAAAGTGGGAGTCTAGCTGAAAGAGCTGGCATTCCTGGCATCATCATCTCAGATCTGGCTGTCCTCAGCTGCAGCGGTGCAGTCCAGTTCCCCCTAGATCCAAAGCTAAGCGTGAGGAGGCGCAGACAAGCCTGGGCATCTGCGGCCTGGAAGGCCAGGCTAGGCAGGCTCCAACTTCTATGAGTCCAAATCAGCACAGGAAGTGGGTCCCAACCCTCTTGGTTAGTCCTTTTCCAGCATGCTGCCCCTGGATGAGACAAGAGGAGAGGCCTCCTACCCCAGTGGGTCACTGCAAGAGGGCAGCCCCATCTTAGACTGGATACACCTGGTAGTGAAGGAAGCCGGAAACAGGATGGACAGGCATGGAATCCCACCCCATATCCTTAGTCTCCCATACAAGTAGCAAGGCTCTCCCCAGTCTTTGACCCCACTCCTTCCTGTCTCCTCCTCACCTTCTGCACCTCTTTCAGGGAAATGAACCACAAGGCCATGCAGTGGTAGGACTGGCATGGTCCAGAGCAAGCAATGACTTCTGGCCTTCCTTCTTGCACTGACAACCTCCCTCCAGGCTGGTGGGATCAGAGAGTCTCCTAGCATTGAGGACTGGGCATGGCCATGACGGAGAGTGCCCTGAGGTACCAACCCCACTGTACAGACCCCCTGTGACCTTCACAGACCCAGGTAGATCCAGCCCTGGAGTGAGTTGGACAGGCTTATGGTCGGTACCCACTCTGCCTGAGTGATGTCAGACTGTAAGCTCCTTGAGGTCAGGGTCTACTCTCCAGCTCCCTGAAAGGAGCTGGCTAAATGTGGGCTGGCCCTGGGATAGGGGTGGGGGACTCAGGCAGGAAGTCTCCTGACACATTGGTATCTCTTGCCCTAATCCTAGAGAATGCACAGAAGCTCATAAGATTCTCCAAATCCTCTCCCCTTTCCTTTCACTTTGCACTTGCCCCCCTCAATCTGACCAGGCTGGGCAGAAGGCCTCCTTATCTCTGGGCCCCTCTCTGTCCACAAGCTCCCATTCTCAGTCTCTGGCAGCCCCAGATTCCTGGTGCTTGGGGAGGGAGGGTCGAGGGTATATAGGCAGACTGCCAGAATGGGCCATCTCTGAAGTTCCAGAGCCTGATGCAGGAGCCCTGTCCCTCAAGCTGGCAAGAGGGCCAGAATAAGCCTACATGCCATCCTCTGCCTCTGGGCCCCAGCCAGTTGGCTGTGCTAGACCCAGCTTGGCCAATGCCCCCTCCTCTCCCACCCTCTCCCCTAGCAATATCCCTCTTTCAAGTCCAGGCCTTGCTCCAGCCAGATGTCTGAGCACAGACTTGTCCCCAAGAAACCCATGCCCTGCTCTGCCAGTTGCTGCACATCCTGCCCTCCTTCCCTCCTCTCCTGCTACAAGCCATCTCCTTCTGGACCACTGGGCTCACCACACTCTTTGCAGAGCACTGACCCATGTGGAGAGCCAGCCATGGGCCCCACCCTGGAGACAACAGAAGGGTCTCAGCAGAGACAGAAGGAAAGGAGTGATGCCCACTACCTAGCATGCCGCTCTGTCTTCCACCCAACCCACTCTCCTATCTGTACTTATCGGCAGCCCATGCCTTCTCGCGAGGCAGCAAGTTCGTTAGGTCTACTTCCTATTGTGTGGGCGAGGATATGGTCTCTCTCTTATCGAATGCCAAGACTTGCTGCAACCCAGGCTTTGCAGCAGAAAGATTTGTCATCAAGCCCAATCCTCAAATTCACACTGTAATCAAGAGGGAGGCTCTCACTGAACCTTCTGGCTTCAATCACTATCCCTACTTTATACATCTTTTTTGGATTGGGTAGCTTTTTTTTTTTTTTTTTTTTTTTTTTACATTTTTTAAATTGTGGTAAAATACACAGAATTTAAAATTCACCACCTTAACCGTTTTTAAGTGCACAGCTCAGTGGCATTAAGTGATTCACAATGTTGTGCAACCATTACCGCCATTCCTCCCTAGAGGTCTTTTTATCTTCCCCAACCAAAACTCTACCCATTAAAACTTCGCATTCTCTCCCCATAGCCCCTGCAACCACCATTCTACTTTCTGTTTCTGTGATTTTAGTACCTCATTAAAGTGGAGTCATACAGTATTTGTCCTCTTGTGGTTGGCTGATTTCACTTAGCATAACGTCCTCAAGGTTTGTTCACAATGAAGCAGGGGTCAGAATTTCCTTCCTTTTAAAGGCTGAATAATATTCTGTTGTGTGTATAGACTACATTTTGTGCCTCCATTTGGGAGCAATAGCTTGCTTCTTAACTACTTTTTTAAAGAAAATCAAGGCAATATATTCTCAGGAGAAAATGTCTGAGAGTTTTAAGAGCAGAAAAAATGAAAAGTGAGAGTTCACCTCAAACTGCTCAGAGTGAATCCCTGAAATTTTTGAAGCAGAGGGTAGATAGATTTATATCCATTTTTTACACAAATAATGACATACTCCTCTCTAATACTTCTCAAACATGAGCACGCATCAGAATCACCTGGAGGGCACGCTAAAAGACTCCTGGGTCTCAGCCTCAGGGTTCCTGACCCAGTTGTTCTGAGGTCACCCAACATTTGGGGTCTCTAATGGGCTTTGCGGGATGCTGACAGGCCTAAAGGGGTACCCTTTGCTGACTACCATCTAAGCGATGTCCTGCCACTTGCTTTTACATCTAGTGAATATCAACACTTAAAGCTTGACCTCATTCTTTATTTTTTTTAAAGATTTTATTTTGGGGAGTGGCTGGGTGGCTCAGTGGTTGAGCGTCTGCCTTCAGCTCAGGTCATGATCCCAGGGTCCTGGGATCGAATCCCACATCAGGGTCCCCTGAGGGGGAGCCTGCTTCTCCCTCTGCCCATGTGTCTGCCTCTCTCTGTATGTCTCTCATGAATAAATAGAAAGTTTTTTAAAGAGACTTTATTTTTAAGTTATCTTTACACCCAACATATGAGCTTGCATTTATGAGCCTGAGATCAAAAGTCACATGCTCTACCAACTGAGCCTGTCAGGCACCCCTGCACCTCATTTTAACCACTGTGTATTACTCTTATGTTTGAATGCCCCATAACATAGCTAATTAGTGCCTTTCTGATGGGCTTGGCATTGCCTCCAGTTTTTTAGATCTGGAAATAATATTGCAATGAATATTGCACTGTATACAGTTATACGTATACTTTGAACACTAGTGACTTTTGTGACAGTGTATCTGATAAATTCTTAGCTATGGAACCCTTGAGCCAAGTGGTTTTTAATTAATCCTTCTCCTATGTATTGCAACTCCCTTCACAGATGCTATTATTGCCTTTCCACTGACTCGGAGAATGTTTGTGTCAACAGTAACATTGGGAAAAAGAGAATCTTACTGCTTCTTAGTGATCTCTTGTATTTTTGTACCGAGGGTGGGCATTTTCATCTATTGATTGGCCATTAGTCTTCCCTTTTCTTTCCATGTCCTTTGTCAATTTTTCTATTTGCTTTTCTTTTCCTTAATGACTGTATGAACTCATCCGTCATATATATTGAAAATATTTTTTTCTGGTTTACTTGCCTTTAGACTTGAAGATATTACATTTTTATGGAGCCATTTTTTTAAAGTCTTCCCCTTTGTGACTCCTATATTTTGTGTTATACTTTCCTCAATCCAAAAATATATATTTTTAAATTGTGTCAAATATTTTCTTCTAGTAATTTTATGATTTGCTTTTTTGCATTTAAATATTTGATCCATCTGGGACTTATTTCAGAATAATGAAAAAAGTAGAGAACTGGATTTTTTTCCTAAACAGCTAGCCAGTTGTCCAATTTGATTATAATTCATCTTTTTTTCCTCTGATCTAAAATGTTCCTTTATCATATATTCAATTTCCACTTGTTCACGGGTGTGTGTCTGGACTCTATTCTGTTCCTTTGATCAGCCTGTCTGTTCTCATGCCAGTACCCAACTGTTTTATTACTGGAGCTTTATACAACACTTTAGTAATACTACTCGCCCCTTATAATGTCTCTTTTTCAGAATTTTCCAAGCTCCTTTTGCATGTTTACTTTTCCAGATGAATTTTAATATAATTTGTCAAGTTCAAAAGATTGTGTTGTTTTTCTCATCTCCTAACAGATGTGCTTTCTGATTTCTCAGCCCAGAGCAGAACAGAAACAAGTTAAGAATGAGGTGGGGTGATGGTCTGCAGGCAAAGTAATGGTAGTAGAAGTAGTGGACAGCTAATAGGAAGAGAGCTGATGAAGTGACAAATAATTCTAAAAAGTAGACACAAGAACTATGAAAAGTAGCCATTATGGAAAGGGCCTTTCGTGTGAGGCCTTGGATTTTCACTGTATTACAACCAGCATAGTGATGGACACTTATAACCACAACTCTGAGTCATAAAGACTCACATGTTCTGTAACCTCTGATTAAGAAGGCAGGAAAGTGTGTAATACCCACTAGTGATTTCCATCCAAAATATCTTTTTAAGGTCTCAGATACTAATGTTTGGAAAACTAATGTGAAATGGTTCATTCTTGGATGATGACAGAAGCATGACATATTACTGGCTCCATTATAGTTTTCTGAAAATCTACCTCTAAATTCCAAGGAGCTGCCAGCTCTGGGATTTGAATTCACTCCATCCATGGAAATGCAGCTGAGGGAAATGTCCCCAGCCTTTTAGCCAATTTACACACAATTAAAAGAAAGAAAGAAAGATTTAGCTCTTACTGAACATCTGTCTCCAAGACGTGAGGAATGTTAGATGCAGACTACATTTTAATCCTCAACAGCCCCACTAGATGAATGCTGTATTCCCATTAGACAGGAAATGGTGTGGCCCAGAGAGATCAAACTGGGCAAGTTCAAGTTAACATGTGTAACAAAGAACCCTCAGCCACCTTCACCCCTACATGCCACTAACCAGTCCCCTTCTACTCATTCCCACTACCTCTATAGGAGGTCCAAAAGGGAACCAATCCTATTCAGACACCCCTTCAAAAGATCTTGCACCTGCCTTGCCCAAAGCCTGCACAGCCTAGAGAGGCCTCACCCTATGCCTCACAGTGGCAGGGAGGGTGGGGTGAGGATACTAAGCAAGGGAAGGGCAGCCTCCAGGCCACCCACTTACCAGCCCCTTAAGATCAGGTGCCCCTGGGACTCAGCAGATACTTCCAAGATGAGTACTGCCTGCCACAGCCTGGCATGGCCTCCCTGCACTCACAGGTACTGTCAGGACACAGACTGTGTTCACCATACCACACCTTTGCCAAGCAGTGTGGGCTGCGCACAGTCCCATCCTGGACACCCCAGAGAGTGGGAGTTGTGCAGGTGACATACAGTGGGAGGAGGTGACAGAGAAAGGCACACCCTTGGGAGTTCCCCATCTCAGAAAAATAGAGGTCAAAGCATTCACTTGTTTTTCCTTGACAGCCGTTTTTGAAGGCCCTCTAGAGGCCTTCCGGACCTGCCCTGGATTCAGGTACGGAGAAGTGGGAGGGTGAGGGCCTCCAGGCCGAAAGCTACAGGGGCAAAGGTGGGGCTGTAGGCTCCTGAATCTAGTCCCCCAAGGAACCAGAGTTCTCAGCCCTCTAAGATGCGCCCCCGCCCCCCACCCCACCCCACCCCCCACCTCCACCCCCGGCCCAGGACCCAGCTGACTGTAGAGCAATGACCCAGAGGATGAGGAGGGGGAACAATTCAATTCATTGCAGCACCCGGTCATCATGAAGCGCCTACTACGCGCAAAGGACCGTGCTATTGGGGTGGAAGATAAAAAGGGGCCTGGGTAGAGGTGGGGTTCGCTGCACGGGGGACACAGTGCCCCGGGAGGGCCGGGAGCCGCGGGGGCCCCACCCTCGAGCATCTCTAACCTCGGCGGCGGAGGAACCGCGCGCTCCGGGGCTCCGCGCGCGCGCTCAGGACGGCGCCGCACGCGCACGCGCGCTCGCAGCCGCTCCCCCGCCCGCGCGGCTCCGGCGCCCGCGCGCGCGCACTTGAGGCCTCCCTTATGCTGCTCCACCATTCGGTACGTGCAGAAAGGATCGTCAGCAGCAGCTGCAGCGCCGGGTGGGAGGGGGAGGAGGAGGAGGGGAGGGGGAGGCGGCGCCCAGGTCTGGAGGAGGGGCCGCGGCGGGCCGGGCTGGGGAGAGCCTGGGGAGAGGGGCTTGGGGGGATCCCGGGTGGGCGCCGCGCTCCCCCCTCCGCCTCCCCACTTCGCCGTCGCTCGTTCCTGCCAGACCATTATGGCCATCCCCCGTTCCCTGCCCGGGCTGGAACCTAGCCGGTCCGTTGTCCTCCTCCCTGAACCCCAAACCCAAGAACCACTCCTGGTGTCCTGTTTCCCTTTCTCCCTTTCCAGCCACATTCCCAGGCTTTTGTGTGTAGTGACTCGACAGCAAGCCTTTCCCCGCTCCACCTTTCGTGGTGTGAGGTCCCTAAAAGACACTGTAGCCCCACTCCCCTTCTCCTATTATGTCCCTGAAGGAAACGGAATGGTCAGGATGGACACAGAGCCTATTTCCCAGCATTCGCAAAAGGGAAGGCCAGCATCTCCCCATGCACTCCCCGACGGGATGGCCGAAAGGTCTGCCGGCCTGGGAGAGCAGGCGGCTGCCCAGGACCCTCGGGCCACATCCACAGAAATGAGTGCCAGGAGGGCCCCTCCGAGACTGGCATGAAT
Organism: Canis lupus baileyi; assembly: GCF_048164855.1. Taxonomy (NCBI): domain Eukaryota; kingdom Metazoa; phylum Chordata; class Mammalia; order Carnivora; family Canidae; genus Canis; species Canis lupus. The sequence goes on along the minus strand of NC_132844.1, from coordinate 60,070,124 downwards.
TCACCCGTATTACCAGTTTGTGCCCTGTACACCTGTTTGTAAAGAACTCCCCAGGGATGGAATGGTGAGAGGACAGCAAGGGGTGGATCCCATGTCCCGGGAGGATCCCAAAATGACCAGCTCCCCATCCTGCCTGGAATCCAAATGTGGCCCAGATATCCACAGCAGCCCTTCCCACAGGGTGGGACAACAGCTATTTTCTGCAGCTCCTCCCAACCCTTCTCCCATGGTGAGAAGAGGAAAGCTGACCATCCCCAATGCCCCTTCCCCATTAGGGCTGCTGGGAAGGGGCAGCTCCCTCATCCTCTCCTTCCTGCCTGAGGCCACCTGGGTTCATTTCCAAGGCGGCCACTGGGTTCTACCTGTAGTCTAACCTCTAGCACTGTGCTGACAGGTGAAGTCTAGGTCCCAGGAAGGAAGGCATCCTAGGTCAGTTTCATTTTACACAAACCTACCCATGAGCCTGGACTTTGCACAGGGTCTGGATCCAGGAAAGCTGATTGTTCCTTCGCTGGTGCCTCCCTCTTTTGGGGGCGCCCTCTGCTGGCCACTGGGAAGTGCAGGAAAGAACAGAGTCCAGATGCACTCCTGGAGGCTCTGGAGAAGGGCAAGAGTCACAGAAACCAGTGAAAACCAGGAGCCAGTTGAGAGTGGCATACTGGCCACAAATAAGGGAGGCATGATGAAGCCTTTATGGATTTGGGGAGTTTTGAGCCAGCTTTCAGGAGACAGAGGAAAGGAAGTCAAACTGGCAGATGGGAGCTCAGGACACACCAGAGGCAGCCTTTTCTGTGTATGGAGCCCTGCCTCTGCCCTGAATGGCTCGCACATCCACCGACTCTGATGGCTGCAGGGCCCTGCCAGGGCTGGCAGAGGTGACTCCAGAAAGAAGTCTGCTATTGACAAATCTCTGCCTCCATCCCCCCCACCCCACCCCTACACAAGGATGGCCCAAGCCCAGATCCGTGGCATGGTGGGGCTCAAGGTGGGGTAGGGGCCTGAGTCACAGCCTGGTGTGGTACTGCCTGTCTCAGGGAAGGCCAGCTCCATGAGAGGTGAGACCCAGGTCAACAACCCATCTCTCTCCTCTGGCTGCCAGGCATCCTCCCCATCACGTCTCACACGTGAGGCAAGGGGGTTGTCAGGGCAGTGGCAGGGTGGTGCAAGCCATGTTAGTGCTGGGGCCTGTGCTTCTGGGCCACAAATGGGCCTGAGGAAAAGAATGAAGTTGTAGTCACAGCTGTAAGCCAGAGAAGATGGGGCTGGAAAGAGAAGAGACTAGATGGACCCCTGAGCATTTGGAGTCTCTCCAGGTGTGTTGGGTGAGGAAGGCAACAGGTGCCACCAAGAACTGGCAGCCCCTAGAACCTGCCCCTGAGGTTGCTTTTCTCTGAGGAGTGTTACCCTCAGGGCCTAAGCATCTGCACAGGCCCTTCGCTCAGGTCTTCCCTCCAAAGATGGCCCCTGCTCCCCATCTTCCCAGGCCCCACACGGGCCTCCATCCCCTGACCCCAAGGAAGGCAGAGGACCTGGCTGCCTGGACCACTCCCAAAAAGTAAATGGCTCTGTGGGCTTCCTCTCCTCCCCTCCCTTCCCCTGCTCCACTCACTGATTCACTGCTTCCACCTTAATGGCCAGGCCCCCTTCCAGACCCAGCCAGGGTGAAGAGGACTCCCAGGGGCGGGGATTGAGGCCCAGGAGGGAACAGAGAGCATGGTGCTTTAATTGGAGGTAATTAGTTAATTTACTCCGAAAGCAGTGGGGGAGAGGATGGGTCTGTGGCCTAATAGGGCTCAAACTCTCAAACTCTGCTGAATCTCTGAATAGAGCTGACCACCCACCCAGGAGACCCGCTCTCCTGCCCCGGGTCAGAGCAGGGCCCAGAGCAGACTTGAGGCGGCATTGCAGGAAAAAAACCAAAAAAAAGCAGGTGCCCTGGAGTGGTGGCAACAGGCCTTTTGAGGCTAGGCAGGTGGGAACTGACAGGAGGACTGCGGAGGTACAGGGCTTCTGCAACTGGAACGGGTGCCTCTTCTCCCACCCACACTTCTAGCCCTCCCAAGTGAGGGGCGTACCCCCCTCGCGGGGTCAGTGGCCTCCCGGGGCTGCCCATCTTAAGGGAAGCAGGGCCTGCAAGCTAACTTCACCGGCTCCTGCTTCAGGAAACCATTGCAAGAGCGGGGAAAGGGGCGCCGGAGGAGAGAGCCCCTGCCGGGCCCCAGGGGGCGTGTCGCCGGCCCGACGCGTCGCCGGGCGGCCGGCGTGGCGGGGACTCTGGCCGACAGCCTCCCGCGCCGGCCTGAAGCAGCTGACCCGCTGGTGGCGGGCCAGGTCGCGGCGGGGCCGGAGGCAGCAACGTGCGGCGCGGCATGTCGCGGCCCAGCGGCAGGGAAACGTGGGGGCGGGCCGGCGCGCCGCCACCCCCACCCCACGCAGGCCCATTCATAAAACCCGCAGGCGCTGCCCGGGCCTGGCAGCCTCCTCTCCTAATTGCAAACTCATTAAGGCGTTTGCATCTCATTTGCATGGAAATAATTTCCTGGCCCCAAACAGAGAAACTCCCCCTTCTTTCAGCCCCCTCTGCCCTGCTCTACCCATCCAGTAAGAGGAGCGGGGCCCATCTCTGCCCCCAGCCCCCTCCCTTGCCTCCCTCCCTCCCTCCCTCCCCACCCCGTCCTCCGTCCTCCTGGCGAGGAGCCGGGGAGGGGTGTTGGCAGAGCACCCACCTAGCCGGGAGTCCTGCCTGTGCCCTAGGTGAGCCCGCCCTGCACCAGTGGGTCCAAGCGAGGGGAGGTACCCGCCAAGTCATTTGCCCCCCGGCTTGGCCGTGCCCAGGGAAGGGAGGAGGCGGACGGCGGGCAGCCGCAGTAGCTGGTTGTACCTGGCAGGAGTACGGTTGGTAGGTGAGGCTGTTCGTGCCCAGCCTCACGTACGTGCCCCCACCCCCACACCCCTCACCCCACAGAACAAGCGCCCAGTGACTGCAGAAGCAGACACCCAGCCACTGCTCACAAAGGCACCCACACCAGGCCAGCCCTAATGGCTGACGGGGCAGACGGATGCCTTCACAGGTCATTTGGTCCTTCTCCTGCACCAGGGTTGGGGGGAAGGGGCTTCTCTTAAGACTTCTCTGGGTAAGGCCCCCTGGGTGGCGCAGCGGTTTGGCGCCTGCCTTTGGCCCAGGGCGCGATCCTGGAGACCCGGGATCGAATCCCACGTCGGGCTCCCGGTGCATGGAGCCTGCTTCTCCCTCTGCCTGTGTCTCTGCCTCATTCTCTCTCTCTCTCTCTCTCTCTCTCTGTGACTATCATAAATAAATAAAAATTAAAGAAAAAAAAGACTTCTCTGAGTAAGGGGGCCTCATCCACAGATTCCCTTCTGTACCCCCAAATGCAGCCTCTTGTCTCTCTTCTGCAACACATATTCATGGAGGTCCCCAAGTGTTGGGCCCTGCATGAGGATCTATCTCTCCAGGCAAGGGGGACACATGGGCCTCCCACCCCAGGAGGGGCAATGGAGGATGAAGCCCAGAGAAAGCAGCCCCTAAGTGCCTCCCTAGATGGGCTCTCTCCTCCCCCGTCCCAAGTGTGTGCAGTAGGTGAAATGCTCCCCAACCTCCGGGAAGCGGGGGTGGTATGGTTCGGGCTGTTGGAAATGGAACAGAACTACCTAAAGTACATGAAATCAGACACTACCTGGGACACTGTGTCCTGGCTCCGTATGTCCTGGGACAGTGTAAAAAGCAATACGAAATTTTCAGCATCAGGATTTAAAATAAAAACCTGCCCCTTGCCTGGATCCCTCCCCAGGTGTGGCTTCCTGTCTGCCCACACTCCCACCTGCCATCCCTAAAGTTTCTCCCAGCCATTGCTAGGGCATGAAGGGGTGGGCAAGGATGTTCTGGAACACTGACCACACATTCATATTGAGCGGGCTTGGGCTAACTCTACCCTCCCATCTCCTGAACACTTGCGTTTTCTAAAGTGCTGTGTGTGTACAGAGGTACTGGAGGAAAATAATAGGACATCTATTTCTTAAAATCTCATCTTTTCATTTAGTGTGAGGGTGATTTATTAGGTAAACAATATAAAAATGTGCTTATATTACCAGTGCATACTCAATTTTTTTTTTTTTTTTTTTTTTTTTTTTGTGAGGGGGCATGATCAAAAACTCTTTAGAGACCACTGGTCTAAGCTTAGGCTAATTTTTTAAACTTTATTTTTATTAAGAAGCTTTTAAATTTTTTTTTTTTTACGATAGTCACAGAGAGAGAGAGAGAGAGAGGCAGAGACAGAAGCAGGCTCCATGCACCGGGAGCCGGACGTGGGATTCGATCCCAGGTCTCCAGGATCGCGCCCTGGGCCAAAGGCAGGCGCCAAACCGCTGCGCCACCCAGGGATCCCCACGCCAGAGAGATCTAATGCGCGGCACAACACACAGAGTGTAATAATGCACTAATCCTATGGCTTGCTGTAAGGTGTGGTGGCCCCAGCAGCTCACAGAACTTATGTGTACTGGAGTAACACGCTGCATATCTTAAACCTACACAATGTTACACGTCAGATTTATTCAATTAAAAGCTTCTTAATGGGATCCCTGGGATCAGGGATCAGTACAAATTAAAAAAAAAAAAAAAAGGATAGCTAATCTTGTCCCTCTTAGTATCTATCCTGAAAAGTGATCAGTACGGAGCCCAGCAGGGGGCAGGAGGAAGGGACAGGGTGTTGAATGAACGAAGTGTGCTCCTAGAATTTATAGGTAAGAAAACTGAAATAGGGGCACCTGGGTGGCTCAGTCAGTTAAGTGTCCAACTCTTGGTTTCCACTCAGGTCATGATTTTGCGTTTGTGGGCTGGAGCCCCGTGTGGGGTTCCAAGCTCAGTAGGGGGTCAGCTTCAGATTCTTTCTCCTTCTCCCTCTCTGCCCCTCACCCCAGCTAGCGCTTGCACAGTCTCTCTCCGACTCTCTCCCTCTCTCTCCCATAAATAAATAAATAAATAAATAAATAAATAAATAAATAAATAAATAAATAAATAAATAAAATCTTTTTAAAAGAAAACTGAAATAACTCTGGGGTGGGGGTTTGCTCAGAGAAGCTCTTGGGCAGATAGAGTAAGTATCATTGCTGTATGTCTGCAGCCTGCCCATGCCCAACACCCAGAACAAATCCAGACCCCACTTTCAGCCAGCATGGCTCCTTCCCTCTGCCTGCTGGCAGCATGGCCTGTCTGAGCTCCTCACCAGCTCCTGATTAGAAGAGCCAGACAGTAGGGCCACCTGCCACATCCTCTCCCAACCCTAAGGAGGCCTGCTGCAAGTTTCCTATCCTAGAACTCTCTGGAAGTTAACCTGGTATAAGAGAAAGAATTTCAGCTCCAGATAGACCTCAATCCTTGTCCAACTGTGTGATCTTGGGCCCAACACATAACTGGTATGTGCCTCAGTTTCCTCATCTGTAACATAGGACTAATGATCATACTAACTATAAGGGTTGTTGTGAATACTGAATGGCCAACTGCATGTACAGAGGTAGCACATAGTAGGTGCTCAGTAAAATTCTGATTCTGTGTGTGCAGCGAGTCGCCCATTAAGAACCTGTTGAATTAAGATTTGCTGTCAGCATGGGAAGGAGAATTCTGAGGGCAGACAAATAAGCCTTTACACAACACCCTTCTGCAGAAATTAACAGCCATCCCACCATCCCAGGCCCTCTCCAAGCTCACCCACTCCCTGAGGTGTGTGTGGAGGGGTGTCCTCCTTCCATTCTCCACCCTGTTCCTTTTCCTCTTTCTGTGCTGCCTTCACTTCAAGCATGAGCGGAGGGTGACACCTGGCGGCCATTCCTATAGCTGCAGGCCCCTAACCAGTGACCCCTCCAATAGGAAAAGCAGAGGTCTGGTGACTGAGGGAGCCCTCTTTCCAGCACTTTCCCTCCACCCCACACCTCCTTTTCAGGGCCCAGGGAACCTCTAGACAGCCACTCCCCCCTCCACCTGAGAGAGCTCTGACACCTGTACCTGCCTGAGGGGCAGGATGATCAAGGAGGCCTCTGCCCAGGCCCTGCCCTGGCTGCGGGCAGAAGGCAGGAGGCTGACGGTTACTCTTCCCTCAAGTGCTGCTGGGGCCTTATAGGCAGCATCTCAATTCTTATCGCTAGGGCCTATTATCACAGCAGAGAAAGCAGGCACAGCAAAGTTAAGCAACTTGCTCAGGGTCACACAGCTCCTAAGGACCTAAATGATGAAATAAATGAATGGCACATCCGTAAGCCTCCAGGTGACAGAGGAGGCCAAGAGGAAGTGGCCTCCCAGAAGGTTAGAAATGCCAAGTTCCAGCCCAGCCTTGCCCAACTAGTGGAGTGACCTCCCTCAAGGGCCTTCTGCTCACTCCAGGGCAGTGCCATGTTGGATAGAGCAGTGATTCTCAAACTGGCTCTACAAGAGAATCACCTGGTGAGAATTTTTTAAATATCAATGCTTGCTCCAGCCCTAGCTGATGAAACAAATATCACTGGAGTGGGGCTGAGGTATGGGTATTTAAAAAAAATCTTTCTCAGTGACTCTAAACAAAGCCAGGGTTCAGAATGGGGCCTCTGAGAGTTTCCCATCTTCAGACTTCCCTGCCCTCCAGAGGTTAGCCCTACCCCCCTCCCTGTCCTGAGGGCTCTCCAGAGAAGCCACGCCTTCATTCCCTAGCATTCTCTGAACATCTTAACTTACCCACCCAGACCCCCAGGACCAGCCCCACACTCACCCTCTGTGGCCCCCAGGGAGCATCCTGGCCATTGGCTCTTCCCAGAGGGGGCCCAGCAGGCTTGAGCCTCCTGAATCTCTGACCCCAGGCCTGGCCTCTTCGGTGGGGGCAGTGAAGGCCACTGGGAGCTTAACCCCAACAGGATGAAGGCGCCATAATTAGGGTCAGGCGGTTGGCTCAGCCTGCGGAAATCCCCAGCTTAGTAGGGATAGGGGGGCTTCAGGCTGGGAGGGGTGGGTCAGGGCAGAAGTGAGGGGGCAGGGGAGCCCAGGCACGTGGAGACCCCAGGATCTAGCCCCTAGCCACCTCTGGGAAGGCCCACTAGAAACTCAACCTGGTTCACTCCCAACCTGGGTTGCTGACCCCCAGGGAGGGAGGAAAAGACTGACCAGCCCTCTAACCCCAGATGGCCCACTACTCCTCAGGCCGCCATGTGCCAGGATCAACCCCCAACCCCAGCCTTTAGTGGGGGGAGGAGGGTACCTGTGGGAAAAGGCTACGTGAGTGTTCCCAGGGCAACACAGGCTTCTCTCTGGCCCATAATCCTCAGGCCTTGAGTGAAGGATCACTTTTCTCTGTGGAATGTAACACTGAGGGGACAGAATGAGGCAGAATGATAGGGGGGTGGAGGGGGCAGATACCAGGGAATGAACTCTGCCGGGGGTACTTCCCAGCCCCCAAAGGGCCCTCCAGGAGGTGGCAGTTACAAAGAGAAGTCTCCCCCACCCCAGCTCACTCCAGGGCACACGGTCTTGTGTGCTACCTCCAGGTAGCTCCCCACAGACCCCCACCGAGTCCCAGGGGGCCTGGGTGATCACCTTTGCTAACCACGCATTTGCAGGGGAGGAAATGGGGTCTAAGAGATTAGAACGGGCCAAGTCACGTAGCGTCAGAACCACACCTAGAAGCTCCAGCTTCCCAAGAGACTACCCAAGTGAGCCAGCCAGAACTGAAACCTGCTCCCACGCTCACCTGGGCCAGAGTCCCTCTGCCCCCACAGCTGGGCACTCCTCCCTCCTGCCCTCCAGGGTCATGGGCTGGGCATGGCTGGGCAAGCAGGGGGCAGGTGCATACCAGTCTACAAGCCAGTGATGGCTGGGACCAGGGGCCAGCCTATTGGCTCCCACATTGAGATTTGAAACTGACTCTTCCAAGAAGCCTTCCAGGCTGCTCCACAAAGGGCTTATAGTGCCAACACACACCCAGCCATGACCTCCAAAAGGATATTCTCCTCTCTCCTGTCTCTCTGCTAGCTGTAGGCTAGCTGTAGGCTCTGTTCTGCTAGCTGTAGGCTCTCCCAAGAGCTCCTGAGAGCAGGAGTACGTGGACACAAGGTACTGTGCCCAGCCCAGTACCAGCCACCGGGAGGCTTGGGGGCAAATCTTTTAGAAAGGGTACAAACTCAGTTCCGTGTCACAGTACCTGGAAAGTCACTTCAAAAGTCATCTGGTCCGGGCAGCCCAGGTGGCTCAGTGGTTTAGCACTGCCTTCAGCCCAGGGCGTGATCCTGGAGTTCCAGGATTGAGTCCCATGTCAGGCTCCCTGCGTGGAAGCTGCTTCTCTCTCTGCCTCTGTCTCTGCCTTTCTCTCTCTCTCCCTGTCTCTCATGAATAAATAAATAAAATCTTTCAAAAACAAAAATTCATCTGGTCCAGTCCCCCATGACCTTGCAGTTGTGGGGTAGTCTTGTCTCAACACCTGTAGAGAAGGATGTGCTTTCATGTATTCATTCACTCATTCATTCACCCACTGTTCCTCACCCAACTATCTTCCACAGCTCAGGGGCTAAGAGGCAACCCAAACTATTTTCAAGGAAATGGGCTAAATCCTTGAAAAATAGAATTGTGTGGGGGCAAAGAGGGGGTTGTCTGTCAATTACCCTTCCCGGGCCTACCACAGTGCTAAGTGGAAGTGAAAGATCCCCACCAGGGACACCACCCCACATTTATGTTGCGCTGCGGCACTTAGAGTTTACACACCCCAGTATTCATCTCAGACGCCGAGCAACCATCCCAGGTGGTGTTGGCCCTGCTCATTGGTGGTGGCTGAGGCTCAGAGGGGGAATGCCTTTGCATCTAGGAGAGAGGTGGCTTTGGGACACAGCCTGGGTAGCGGTGCTTCCAGCACAGCACCCACTTCACGCACCCACTCCCAGCTTTCCACCAGCTGGGGTTCAAATGTGGGAGACAGGCTTTGCCCAGGGGAGAAGAAAATGTGATTTAGGCTCCTAGCTATAAAAATAATAGTGCAGATGAGTCAGAGGCCTGCTGGGTTCCAGACACTATGCTGAATTTGTTAGATGCAGAGGAGTCAAGTGTTGAACCCAGAACTCCCACCACCCCTCCTCAGGGGCCAGGCCTGGCAATGGGGACTACCACAGCCAGTACGTGCATGTGCACACTCACACACACTCCCAGGTGGCATGAGTCCCTGCACGTCCTAGGAGACGGGGTGTCCCAGCTCATTCACTCCCCTCTGATAACCCAGCAGCTTCCAGCAGGACAAGCACGTACCTTCAGGCTGGCCACCTCGGGCACATGCCAGGCCAGCTGCCAGGATCCAGATCTCCACCCCTGCTGGGCCCTAGAGCGTGACCTCCTCCGTGGCTCACCCTGTTCAACCTCAGGAAAGTGAGTGACCCTAAGTGACGTGAGGCCTAGAGGCCCCACCTTAGCCCCTCCTCAGGGCTAGCATATGCTGCAGGGCTGGGGCCTAATGAGGAGCCTCAGGGATCCCTCTGGCTCCAGTGCAGGCACCCACTCCTGGGTGCACTCCAGGGAGATATAGAGTAACAACGAGAGGCCTGGAAGTGCTAACAAGGCTCTAGCAGGAAAGGGGGCAAAGGGGGGGGTGGATAGCAGAGGGGAAAGGAGGAGTGGATCTGGGGAAGGTGGAAGTGTCTGTGTGAGGTCAAGGTTTGGAATCAAGAAGAAGTATAGAGAAGGCTAGGTCAGGGAATGTTAACAGGGCAGCTGGAATTTAGGAAAGGGAGGAACCGTAGGGGCATAGGCAGAGGAAATGGACCCTGGAACAAGCAGAGCTGGGTTGGAATCCTTGTCCTGCCACTTATAAGCTAGGTGACCTTGAGAAGATGGGTTACTCTCTCTGAGCCCCTTGCTATAACAGTACGCCCCACACAGACTTGTGAAAAGTAAATGAAGTAAAACAGCAAGCCTACAGCCTAACACATGGGACTTGCTCAACTCATGGGAGCTGTTGCAAGGAAAATCCAAGAGGGTCTGAGAGCAAACCCTGAAAAAGAAGTCAAGCCTGCCCTGGGTCTGGTAGAAAGGGAGCTTCCAAAAGAGAGAAGGACCCATGGCCATGGACCCAGGGCAGCCTCCCCTGAAGGCTATAGGGGGTGAAGAAGAGGGTAAGACAGACACTGCTGCCATGCTGGCATCATTCCAGGGATTCTGAAGGGTCCTGGGAGAGTTTCTCTCTACCCCAGGTCCTCATCATCCACATGAGGAGGCCTAGGTCCAGAGAGGAAAAGGAACTTACCCAAGGTCAGTCCAAGAAGACAGATCTGCTAATCCCCAAGGCAGTCTCCTTTCCCTTGTGAGTCATCCTGGCCGCTGTTCAGAAGAAGCTAGGGGCAAAGATCCCCTCAACTCTATGAAAGGGAAAGACCTAGAAATCATATTCCCTGGAAATAAAGGTGAAAAGCTCCACTCCCATTCCCACTAAGGGCTTTAACTAAGACCTTGATGAGCCCTGGAGAATGCCCATGCTCCTCTGAAGCCCAGACCAAAGGTACCTCCTCTAGGAAGCCCTCCCTGACCAGCTATGGCAGCAGTCCAAGTTGGGTTCTGGAGTGCTCTCTCTCAGGCTTCCACGAGCCACCTCCATGGCCAATGGGTGTGTTTTTTTCCCTCTACTAAACTGAAGCTTTTGAGGCCAGGGAGGGAGCAGGGTCTTAATCAAGTTGGAGGACCCAGAACCCATATCATGCTCCAGCCTAGCCTAGTGCTGATGTGTGTGAATGAAGGAACTGGTTGGACCCAGACTTACCAGGGGCAAGGGCATCCGAGAAGCAGGGACAGGGAGCTGAGGCAGCTGCTGTCCCGTCCTGGCCAGTTCCTCCCTCCCCCGGGCCTGAGCCCTGTGCTAAGAGCAAGCTCCTGGTGCAGGATGTACCCTGTCCCGGATGCCTGGCATTTACCAAAAGGGCAGAGACAGTGAGAAGGGCCTCACCTGTGCCATCCACTCAGAAAGGAGCCGGGTGGCCGGCAGGAGGGAGAGGAGTTAGGTTTCAAAGTGCCCGAAGATGACAGAGTGATGGCGGATGCTGGCCATGTCAGAACCCGCAAAGGATTAGTATCTAGACAAGACGACACGGGAGCATCTGCAGAGCAACAAGAGGACAGCAACCCTACCCCCAAAATGGGCAAGAGACATGAACGGGCAGTGAAAGGAGACAAGACCCCAAAAGCAAACATACATGAAAAGAGGTACTGAAAATCACCAGACATCGTTTACCTCCAATGGATAGGCAAAAATGAGAAAGCTGGATAAAGCCCAGCACTGGTGGGGATGTGGGGACACGGGAGCCCTTTGCACGGTGGGTGCAGGCTAGGCGGCACCCGGTGGACTCTGGTTGGCCGTACTTAATCAAATGAAATACAAGGTGCCCTGTGACCCGGCCATGCCACTCATGACTTCATCCAAGGCATCTCAGCCAGGTCCCCACAAGCCAGGCAGGGAGAGCCCCACAGCTCGTCCCCATGAGGGGGGTGGGCAGAAAATTGCCGGGCTGCACATCATGAGACATAAAACAGCAGTTTGGAGCCACAAGGTTAGATCTTTAAAACGGTGCTAGGTTGGGGCGCCTGGGCCGCTCAGCCGGTTAAGCATCTGTCTTCAGCTTAGGTCATGATCTCGGAGTCCTGGGATGGAGCCTCGCATTGGGTTCCCTGCTCAGTGGGGAGGCCCCTCCCCACCACTCATGTGCACGCACTCTCTCAAATAAATAAATAAATAAATAAATAAATAAATAAATAAATAAAATCTTTAAAAGAAATATAGTGCTGAATGAAGGTTATAACACAATGAACACAATGACAGTCACCAAAGTTAAAAATAATTGATTTTTCTTTCCTTTTTTTTTTAAATTCTTTTTTCAAAGTAGCAGTGCCCACTTGCAGGAAACTTACAAATGGAAAGACCCACATCCAACACTATGAGGGGTTGTAAGGTATAAACACACAAAACAAGACAAGCCAGTGATGCCCACTCAGTGCCCTTGGGGGCCACAAAGAGGGCGGTCCCAAAGTCCTCAACTCAGGCCGCAGGTGGAGCCAGGACCTCATGCAGGTGCGTCAGAGCCTGGCTGCCCACAGAGGTGGCCCCTGCCCTCTGCTGGCAGAAAATCAACCCACTGCACACTCAGAACCCACCTGCATCTTCTGTTCCCTGGATATGGAAGCAGAAGGAACCTCAAATCTAGAGCAATGCCCCTCCACCCCCCAAGCTGGATACAAGGAGGAAATGAGAAGCGAGTCCTTTCCTTCACAAAAGTCTCCATAATTAAGGGGGTTTTGTCCTTTTCTTGAAAAAGAGTCTTTCTCTTTGGATGAACATGCAGAAAAAATCTGTGAAATGGTATGCATGCAGCCTGAGGTGTGCTTCCAAAGCACCTAAGAGAGGGGCAGGAGAGAGTGGATGGGGAGTTGATGAAACCAGACAGGCTATGAACCGATAGCTGCTGAGCCTGGGGATGGGTGTTATGGGAGTTGATCATGCTCTATTCTCTACTTTTTTGTAGGTTTGCGAGCTTCTCTAACAGCAACTTTAAAAAAGATAACATTCCCAGTAAGAGAGTTTATCATTTGAAGAGACCAGCCCCTGACCTCAGGGAGTCCCCCCAGTCTGATAGGGGAGACACAACCCCCTCCCTACCCTCTGAGTGGTCAAGGCCTTCCTATATCTTCTCAGCCTGTCTATCTAGCCAGGGGCCACATGTGGACAGAGGCACGGTCCTGGCACCAAGGGCTGAGCCCTGGAACCTAGACCTCATCACTGAGGCCCAGTGGTCAGGGACTGGTACCACATCTAAGCAGACTTGGCTCTGGTTCTGGCTGTAACTGCTTGTGGCCTAGGTGCCTCACCTTAACAGCGTCTGCCTGGAACAGAGGAAATGCCCCGTGAGTCCAGTTATCATTGGGGGCGGGGGGGAGAAGCCTCTGCTAGCCCAGTGCGTCCCTGATCAAGTCCCTTTGTTCATATTGTGGTTACTCACCTCTTGCTGCCTCTGCCTCCACACCTGTATGATGAGGATCAGAATCACCAGTGAGTTTGAGGATTAAATGAGGCAATGTTTCTTAAACAGCCATAATGGGCAGCCCTGGTGGCTCAGTGGTTTAGCGCCACCTTTGGCCCAGGGCGTGATCCTGGAGACCGGGGATCGAGTCCCATGTCGGGCTCCCTGCATGGAGCCTGCTTCTCCCTCTGCCTGTGTCTCTGCCTCTCTCTCTCTCTCTCTCTCTCATGAATAAATAAATAAAATCTTAAAAAAAAACAGTCATACTGTCATCAGGACCAGGGGAAGGAGCTGGCCGGCTGCGCACTCACTCACTATGAGGCCTGTAGGCTAATAAGAGTGCCCTTGTCCAGAGTTAGGGTGGTGTCCCTGGGACCATCTCCTTCGGCCCCCAGCCCCACTGCTAGGGCCTCTGACTCAGAGAATCACCAGGAACCCGCATGGGTAAGATGCAAGCCAGAGAGGAGAGGGCTGGGGAAAGAAGGAGGTAGGAGGCTTTCTCCTCCCGTCCCCCACCCCCAGGAACACAGAGGGGACGAGGGAAGGCTGCCTAGGAGAGCATGTCCAGATTCAGGGCCTTTATCAGTGGCTGCCGGGTGATCAGGAATCTTAGCCAGGCCTGGACACTCTTGTGACAGTAGCAATAGCAGTCAACACTTGTATAGTTCCTGCTGCGTACAGGCAGAGTTCTACCTGCCTTATGATATATTATCTCAATTAATTCTCACAACAATCCTAAGGGGCCAGTGCGATCATTGTCCCCACTTTACAGATGGGAAAACTGAGCTATCAAGTGATTAAGTAACTCTCCCAAAGTCACTCAGCTTGTAAACAGCAGAGCTAGGATTTGATCCCACACAATCTGCCTTGAGCCTGTGCTCACCCCAGGACACTCTCCAAGAGCAGCAGCCTGGCTTCTCCTGAGACAGTACTTCTGATTTCCCAAGGGTCTGGTGGTTATTGACAGCAGTGGAGAGGGGAGCCCTCTATCACAAAGGGGCCTGGGCCAAGAGCCATACCTCCTTCCTCCATGAAAGCCTGAGGCACTGCTCCTGGGGGCTCAGATGGTGCAGAGACAGGCACAGCAGCAGCTGGCACCCTGTTTATACCACCACCCATGGGATGGGGTCTTCACCTAGGGCAACCTGCGCTGCCACAGGGTGGGGCCTCCACTCTTCTCTTGCTCTGGAAAGCAGAGTGGAAGGTAAATGAGCAGGGAGCGACTGTATCAGAGAGGTGGGCTTGAATTTACTTTTTTTCTTCTTTTCTTTTTTTTTTTTTTTAAGATTTTTAAAATTTATTTATTCGTGAGAGACACACACACACACATAGAGGCAGAGACACAGGCAGAGGGAGAAGCAAGCTCCATGCAGGGAGTCCGATGTGGGATTCAATCCTGGGTCTCCAGGATCACACCTTGGGCTGAAGGTGGAGCCACCGGGCTACCCTTTCTTTTTTCTTCTTAATTAAAATCAGTCACAAGGGACACCTGGGCGGCTCAGTGGTTGAGCACGCCCTTTGGCTAAGGGCGTGATCCCAGGGTCCAGGGATCAAGTCCCACGTCGAGCTCTTCACAGGGAGCCTGGTTCTCCCTCTGCCTGTGTCTGTGTCTTTCATGAATAAATAGATAAAATCTTTTAAAAAGTAAAATAAAATAAAATAAAATAAGTCACAGAAAGTTAACCAAGATCAGTAACAAATTACTTGTGAAGGATCCTGATGACCAGTCACAGCGCAGCCCTGCAGAAGCTCTGTCCTCTGCTGAATGGGAGCAGCTGGCCCATCCCCTCCCCCTGAAGCTTGGCCCTCTACAAAGAAAGGACACACAGTGCAGTGGTCAGTCAGGAGCATGGGCTTTTAGGGGCCAACACGCTGGGGCTCTGGGTGAGCACTGCCACTTCTAAGCTGTGCGATGCCAGACCATATTAGTTACATGAGAAACTCTGGGCCTGGGTTTTCTCATCTGTAAGGTCGTGCTGACAATACCATCCCCTGACAGAGGGTTACAGGGTTTGGTTCTTTGGGTTTTTTTTAAAGATTTTATTTATTTAAAGAGAGACAATGTGTGTGTGCAAGGAAGAGGAGGGGAAGAGAGAGAAGAGAGAGAATCCCAAGCAGACTCTCTGCTAAATGCAGAGCCTGATGCAGGGCTTGAACTCACAACTCTGAGATCAAGACCTGAGCTGAAACCAAGAGTGGGACACTTAATGGACAGAGCCACACAGCTGTCCCAACAGGGTTTTAATGAAGTAAGGTACATAAAGCAGGGGCTGCCTGGGTGGCTCAGTCGGTTAAGCATCTGCCTTTGGTTCAGGTTTTGATTCTGGGGTCCTGGGATTGAGTCCAGCATTGGGTTCTCTGCTCAGTGGGGTGTCTGCTTCTCCCTTTGCCCTTCCCCCTGCTCAGGCTCTCTCTCGCTCTCTCTCAAATAAATAAATAAAATCTTAAAAACGAAACAAAAAAAAAGTACATAAAACAGTCAGCTTGATGCCTGGCACACAGTAGGTGTGCAACATGGGCCATTAACTTTACTACTGCTATCAGCACTAGCCCTGTGAGCTCTTTGGGGGAAGGAACCACACTTTATCACCATCTATCTCAGCATTTTGCAGGGGCTTGGTACACAGGTGCTCCAGGTTTTGGGTCAAGATAGGTCAAGATGGGAAGTCCTAGCTCAGTGATTTCTTAAGGCAATGCTCCTGGGGGACACTGAAGAGGGACTGACTGGGGGGCGCAGGAGGGCCGAGGGTGCAGAGTCTGGCTTCAGCCTGTCCCATGGGGGACTCTGGAGTGCACCCTACACCTCAGGGTTCTCCCCATGCCAGGCAAGGGAGTTGACCCCTCTCTCACCTGTACCCCAGTCATTGGCTAAGGGCCACTTCCTTTTTTTTTTTTTTTTTTTTCATTTAAAATTTATTATCGGGATCCCTGGGTGGCGCAGCGGTTTGGCGCCTGCCTTTGGCCCGGGGCGCGATCCTGGAGACCCGGGATCGAATCCCACGTCGGGCTCCCAGTGCATGGAGCCTGCTTCTCCCTCTGCCTGTGTCTCTGCCTCTCTCTCTCACTGTGTGCCTATCATAAATAAAAAATTTTAAAAAAATTAAAAATAAAAAATAAATTTATTATCTATGCTTTTTGGTCTGTATTAAGGGCCACTTTTGGGGGGAGAGTGCAAACTTCCAGGCATTTCCACTACACTGCAGTAGCTGAGTGTAGTCTGGAAAGAGAGAGCCCACAGAAGAGAAAGCACACAGAGGGCAGGGAGCATACACAAAAATGGAAAAGGGGCCTCAGGGAATCTGCTACATTCCAGAAATATCTTCTTGGTTGACGGGAAACCAGTCCCAGCCCAGCCTCTGAAGGGTCACACATCCCTGTGGAGAACAGGATGGTGGAGGCAGAGAGGTGCAGACTGCCGAGCAGAGGGCAACAGCTCTAACCTACCCTGCAGAGTCACAGCTGGTCAGAGCCAGGAGGGTCCCTCAAGCAGCAGCCTCTCCCCTAGCTGAGCACAGCTGGGTCTGGAGCTGCCTGACATGATCTGGATCTGGCACAGGTTCTAAGTTCTTTGCAGAAGTCATTCATTTCACCCTCACACCAACCCTTGATGATATCCCAACATGGACACATGGAAACTGAGGCACGCAGGGGGCACGGAACCTGCAGGAGGGCGCCCCCAAAGAGGTAAAGGCAAAGATGATTAATGTCATTAGTCATTAGGAAAACACGATCCAAAACCACAATGAGATACCATTTCACACCCACTAGGATGGCTATAAAAAGGAAAATAAAGCAATGTTGGCAAGGAGGTGGGGAAATTGGAATCCTCACACCCTGCTGCCGAGAGCAGAGAACGATGCAGCTGCTGTGGAAACAGTCTGGCGGTCCCTCAGTAAGTTAAACATAGAATCGCCATATGATCCCAACAATTCCACTCCTCGTATGTACCAAAAGAATCAAGAACAGGTGTCCAAAAGAAACTTGCACAGGAATGTCGTAGCAGCACAATTCACAATAGCTAAAAGGTACAAACACCCTAAATGTCCATCGAGTGACAGAGGAGGAAACAAAATATGGTATATCCATACGATGGAGTACTATTCAGCCATAATCAGGAACATTGTGATGCTGCGTGCTACAATGTGGACGAACCCTGCAAACATTATGCTGAGTCCAAGAAGTCAGTCTCAGGAGGCCACGTGTTGTAAGATGCCATTTGTATGAAATGTCCACAATGGGCAAATTCATAGAGACGAAGCGTAAATGGGCAGTTGCCAGGGGTTGGGGGAGGAGGAATGGGGAGGGGCCATCCAATGGGTACAGAAACTACATAGCAGTGGTGTTGCAGAACCTTGATAACATACCAAATGCAACTGAATTCCGCACACTTCGGTGTACGGAAATTAAAAAAAAAAATCTTTAAAAAATGTTACTTAAGGGTAGGGCCTGGCCAGATTACTAGTTGACCCTTCCATCCACAGGCCTGGGGCTGGCCCACACCGGGTTAGTTCCAGTGTTTTGAGACAGAAAGAACAGATAAAACACGTGTATTTTTATTTTATTTTATTTATTTATTCATGAGAGACACAGAGAGAGGCAGGGACACAGGCAGAGGGAGAAGCAGACTCCATGCAGGGAGCCTGAGGTGGGGCTTGATCCCAGGATCCCAGGATCACACCCTGAGCCGAAGGCAGACATTCAACCACTGAGCCACTCAGGCGTCCCTAAAACACATATCTGTCAGATACTATGCTGACAAATTTGGGACCCGAATTGTTTTTAAACATTTCTGTGCCTCAGTCCACTGGAGAGATAAAAGCTTGGGCCTTGAGTTCAGAGAGACCTGGATATAAATGCTGACTCCACCATTGGCTATGTGACCTTGGATATCCACTATGCCTTTCTGGGCCTCAGTTTTCTCATCTGGAAAATGGGGATAAGAAGGAGCAGCTCTCAGGGTGCCTGGGTGGCTCAGTCGGTTGAGCATCCAACTCTTGGTTTCAGCTCAGTTCATGATCTCAGGGTTGTGGGATTGAATCCTGCATCAGGCTCTGTGCTGGGGTGTGGAGCCTGCTGGGGATTCCCTCTCCCTCTGTTCCTCCCCCACCTTTCTCTAAAATAAATAAGTCTTTTAAAAATAATAATAATAAATTTTACCTGTCCACAGCCCAAAATGTCAGTGTAAGAATGCCTACAAACCTTTTTATTTTTATTTTATTTATTTATTTTTTTCCTACAAACCTTTCTAGGGAAAGAGTATACTTTCTCTCTTTTTTTTCGTATTAAAATACTAATTTTTTAAAGATTTTTTTTTATTTGTGTCGGGGGGCGCCTGGGTGGCTCAGCAGTTGAGTGTCTGCCTTTGGCTCAGGGCATGATCCCAGGATCCCGGGATCGAGTCCCACATCGGGCTTTTTGCGTGGGGCCTGCTTCTCCCCCTACCTGTGTCTCAGACTCTCTCTCTCTCTATCTCTCTCTCTCTCTGTCATGAATAAATGAATAAAATCTTTTTTAAAAAGTCTGAAGGAGTGGTAGGAGCAAAGGGAGAAAGACAAGCAAATTCCATGCCCAGTTCAGAGCCTGACACAGGGCTCAATCCCCCAACTCTGAGGTCACGACCTGGGCAGAAGCCAAGAGTCAGACACTTAATGGACTAAGCTACCTACATGCCCCAATGTTCATTTTTTAGGATACAATAATAAGAAATTAAAAAATAATAAGAAGAAGAAATTAATTTTTAAAATTATCTTATCTCCTTATTTGACAAAATGAGATGCCAGCAACTCTTATGTCAGCTCCCAAAATGACTTTTTAAAATTTATTGGTACATCCTCAAATCTGAGGAGCATAGTCCTGCCTCACCTGCCCCCTCAAGTCCCTCTCTTTTGGAAGAAGGTGAATCCTGCCTCACTTGCTCAGCGGGTGGGAGGACACTGGGGCCCCTGGGGTCCATCTCTACCCGGGTGGCTCTCTCCAGCACCTTGTCCCCACAGCAGCAGACTGATTCCAGACTGTCACAGAGGCCAGGGCTCTGAGACCGCTTCCTGCATCCTGGCACCAGGGGCCTGTCTTCCAGCAGTGAAGAGGGTGACATGGAGCCATGGCACTCCCCCATTTACCAGAACTCTAGTTTGGCTTAAGAAGGGACAAGCCGGGGGTAGCTGGGTGGCTCAGTGAGAGTGTCTGCCTTTGGCTCAGTGTGTGATCTCGGGGTCCTGGGATCGAGTCCCACATCAGCCTCCCTGCTGGGAGCCTGCTTCTCCCTCTGCCTGTGTCTCTGCCTCTCTCTCTCTCCCTGTGTCTCTCATGAATAAATAAATAAAATCTTAAAAAAAAAAAAAAAACAGGAAGGAAGGAAGAAAGAACAAGTATAGGCGGACAGATAGCAAACATGGACTAAGGGCCTACTCTGGGCCAGGCCTGGTGCTCTGTGCTAAGAATGCAATCATCAAAGAGCCAGACTCCCTGCCCTGCATGGCTCCCCAACGACGAGCAGATGAAGAGGCAAAGCCAGGGCTAACACTTATCGAGTCTGGTCATCTCCCACAATCCCACAATCCCAGAGACAAAAGCTTCATCCTCAGAAGCTCGAGAGCTGATAACCAAGCCAAAAAAGTAGGAAAATTCTAACCTGGGGTAAGCCCTGGAAGAAAATAAACAGAAGGTGGGACAAAGCAGAGTGGAGCCGGCGACTCAGGGGGTGGTTGCAGAGGGCCTCTCTGAGGAGGCGACATTGGAAATGAGGCGGAGGAGAAGGAAAAGCATTCCAGGCAGAGAACAGCAGGTACGGAGGCCTGGAGGTAAGAAAGGACTTAAGGTGTTCAAGAATGAAGAGTGTGTGGGGCTGCTGTGGCTGGAGCGTGGTGAGCTACCGGGATGGGGGCCAGAGATGGGTCAGGCAGGGCCTTGCACACCGGGATGAGGAACTTGGGTTGTGTAATAAGAGCTTCACCCGCATTTAGCAGATAAGAAAACTAAGTCTCAGAGAGGTAAGCTACCTTGCCCACCGTCACACAGCTAGTGAGTGGCCAAACGAGATGTCACACGGTCTGTTGTCAGAACCCATATTTCTTTTCTCTACCTACTGAACAGACACTGGGCTGGCTATTCCTAAATGCAGCAGCTAGGGGGATGCCTGGGTGGCTCAGCGGTTCAGAGCGGCCTTCAGCCCAGGGAGTCATCCTGGAGCCCCGGGGTCGAGTCCCACATCGGGATCCCCACATGGAGCCTGCTTCTCCCTCTGCCTGTGTCTCTGTCTCTCTTTCTCTCTGTGTGTCTCATGAATAAATAAATAAAATCTTTTTTAAAAATGCAGTAACTAGAAAGGGATTAATGATAGCTGATTGAATGACAAGAACATGAGGGTGGCCACTTCACCAGGAAGTCTTTGCGGAGGTGGTAACAACCACCTTTAAGGGGCCTTGAAGGATGAGGAGGACTTTACCAGGCAGAGGAGTGGGGAGGAAGAGTATTCAAAACAGCCTGAGCTTGAGCAGAGGCTGGGGACTGGGAACACATGGTCTATTTGGGGGATGAGAAGCAATGGAGGAGGCAGGTTGGGCCAGATTATAAGGGACTGGTGTGCCTATCAAGGATGTCTGAACTGGGGGCAACTGGGTAGTTCAGTGGTTGACCATCTGCCTTTGGTTCAGGTCATGATCCCAGGATCCTGGGATCGAATCCTGCATCAGGCTGCCCATGGAGCGCCTGCTTCTTCCTCTGCCTATGTCTCTGCCTCTGTGTGTGTGTCTCTCACAAATCAATCAATCACTCAATCTTTTAAAAAAAAAAAAGGATGTCTGAATTGACTCACAAGCAATGAAAAGCCACGGAAGGCTCTTGAATAGGTTAAGCTGTTCTGTGCATTAGGAAGATAACTCTGGTACAGAGGCAGGAGAGGCTGAGATTGGGGGAAGGGACAGCTAACATAAATGAGGGGACAGAGACTGATGGAGAAGAGAGGAAGCACAAGGAAGGGAGGGTGAGTCGTGAACTGCAGGGGGAGGTGGAGCAGGGTAGGGCCTCTCAAACCCCTGAGAGCACTGCCATTGCTGGTAACCACCCCTCCCCGCTGCTTCCCAGCCAGGGGCATAATTATCCTGATCACACATGACCTCCACAGCCTGGCTGGTGGGTATTTGGGAGAGCAGAGGAGCTCAGGCGGTGGATAAGGAGGGATTTTTGCGGGCCCTCACATTAGGATGCACCCTGCTTCACTCCACCCACCCCAGGCCTGGCCAGAGTCCATGGTCCATTCCGAGCCAATGGCCCCAGGCCCTGCTGCCAGGGGTGCCATCAACCCAGAACTCTGTACTCACACTCACAGACCCTAGGCCAATGGGCACATCTTCCCTCCGCTTTCATGATGACTCCACCTGATGATTCTGCCAGGATTGAGGTATGCATGCCAAGATTTGGCATCTGAGCCTCAGCCTCTGCCCCTGCCTGCCACAGTGGGTGGTGAGGAGCTCAGCCTGTCTGAAGCTGCCCCCACCCCTACATCAGTGCAGAGCCCCCCACCTCCGACCTGCCCACAGCAAACCTCAGCCAGCCTGTCTGCTGAGGGGCCCACCAGGCAACCCCTGGCTTCCTGGATCGCAGCATGGGCTCTGGGACCAGGGAGCTGGGAGCCTGGTGCCCACTAGATGTCGTGATGCGCACAGAAATGTAGGTTCGACCAGCCGGCCTCCCTCCTCACCCGCCCAGGGGACTGAATTTTCACTGCACACCCTTTGTCTTTATCTAGCTTTTCTTCCCACTCCTCACCCCCACCCGCAGCCAACCATTTGTATGTGTTCTTGCAGAACACGTGCATGTATTTTTTAAATTTGGTGCTTAGTACGTCATATATGTCTTACTTTGTTCTCTCAGCACCATATTTTTAAAACCCGACCATGTTGCTAGTCCCACTGTCACCCCTGGGCCTGCTCTGCCCACCTTTACTGAGCGCTCACCAAGGCCATGCTGGTGAGCGCTCAGTAAGTGCCCCACATCCCTGCCTTCCAGAATCTTCCTGGTAACAAGGCCTATTTTCTCCCTCTTCCCCTCCCAGAGATCTGCCTCAGTTTCCTGCATTTTCCCAAGCTCTTTCTCTTCCTCAGCTCATCCCTTCTGTGTGATCTGCTCTGCGCTACATGGCTGTGTCTATAGGCAACTTATTTAGGCTCTCCAAGTATCCTGGTCTGCAGCGTGGACATTAGGGATATCATTACTAATAATGGGCACACAGGCATGATCCCTCCTCACCTCTGCACACAGCCCTCTCTGACTCACTGCTGTCTTCCTTCCCACACTTGGTCGGGTAGCTTGATCTCCTTCAGGAAGTCATCTCTGATTGAATCAGATATGGTCCCAAAGCCATGTCGCCTGTCCCCGAGTAAGAGCTCAAATATTTTGAGGGCTGGGATTTGAAATAATAATAATGACTATGATTTATTGAGCACTTACTAGTGCTGGGAGTGCTGTGTTCCACTTCACTCTCACAAGAGCCCTGGAAGGCAGGTATTATCATCCACATTTCACAGACGAGAAAGCTGAGGCTCAGAAAGTGCCCAAGGTCACTGATAGTAACTGTCCAGGTCAGGACTGGAACACAAGATTGTCTGACATGAAAGCTTTCTGTGACCCCATACCACCTCCTTCAGAACCCCTCTTCCTTCCTGTTTTCCCCCATATACCCAGTATGTATGCTGCATTTTATTTTATTTTTTTAATTTATTTATTCATAGAGAGAGAGAGAGAGGCAGAGACACAGACAGGGAGAAGCAGGCTCCATGCAGGGAGCCCAACGTGGGACTCGATCCAGCGTCTCCAGGATCACACCCCGGGCTGCAGGCGGCGCTGAACCACTACGTCACTGGGGCTACCCGTGTGCTGCATTTTAAAATTAGTTTTAAGGGGCACCTGTGTGGCTCAGTGGTTGAGCGTCTGTCTGCCTTTGGCTCAGGTCATGATCCCAGGGTCCCAGAATTGAGTGTTACATCAGGCTCCCTGCATGAAGACTGCTTCTCCCAATACCTATGTCTCTGCCTCTCTCTCTGGTCTCTCATAAATAAATGAATAAAATCTTTTTAATTTTTTTTTAATTTTTTTTTATTTATTTATGATAGTCACAGAGAGAGAGAGAGAGAGAGAGAGGCAGAGACACAGGCAGAGGAAGAAGCAGGCTCCATGCACCGGGAGCCTGATGTGGGATTTGATCCCGGGTCTCCAGGATCGCGCCCCGAGCCAAAGGCAGGCGCTAAACCACTGCGCCACCCAGGGATCCCTGAATAAAATCTTTTTAAACTATATAAATAAATTAAATAAAATTAGTTTAAAGTATACAAATAATACAGGGGTATATTCTCAAAAAAATTAAAGCACTATAGGTAGGGCTGTGTCATATTTGACCAGGACTTCCTACCTTCCCCAAAGTACCCCTACTACCCACTACTAACACTATACTGGAGGGACACCTGAGTAGTTCAAGGGTTGAGCGTTTGCCTTCAGCTCAGGGTGTGATCCCGGGGACCCACCAAGTCCCATGCCTGTGTCTCTGCCTCTCTCTCTCTGTGTCTCTCATGAATAAATAAAATATTTTTTTAAAAAATACAATATACTGGATATCCTGGATATGATCTCAATCCTTTTTCTGTGCATTCAACACACATTTTTCCACATGTGCAGAAATAAATAATATTGTTGAGTGCTTTTATTTTACATAAATGATGCGTGTGTGTATGTCATTCTTCAACATGCTTTCCCCTACTCAACAGTATGTCTTGGAGAGCCACGTCTATTTATACTTATGCCATCCTTTCTTGGGATCATTGTGTCTGGATAGGCTTTACTGATCAAATCAGCCCCTCCTAATAGCTGTTCAAATTATTCCCAATTTTCATTACTAAAAACAGGGCTGAGATGAACATCTTTGTACAGACCCCCTTGAGCACAGTGCCCTGTATAGGGCAGGGACACCACCTCTTCTTGTCTCTCACACCACTTACAAACACATCTAAGGGGAGGTCTCAACCTGGGAGCCACTGGAGGTCTTGGGAGGCCTTGAACCCCTGAAATCATACCCCAGTTTATCCATGCATGCCTCTGTGTGTATGGACTATTCTGGGGAGAGGAGCCAATAACCCTCACAGGTTTTCTGGTTTTCAGAGGGCCTCAAAAGCTAAGAAGCAGTGACTTGTGTGAACGTTT
Organism: Canis lupus baileyi; assembly: GCF_048164855.1. Classification (NCBI taxonomy): domain Eukaryota; kingdom Metazoa; phylum Chordata; class Mammalia; order Carnivora; family Canidae; genus Canis; species Canis lupus. The sequence continues at coordinate 60,045,920 of NC_132844.1, read as the reverse complement.
GTGCCTTTGCAAAATACCATGCTACATGCTCAAAAAAGACAAGGTGGGTACCATGAAGCCTCTTCCTTCCCAGCAGTTTTTACTGCTGTGATGACCTCTGGAGGCAGACCTAGCCAAATCCTGGCTCTACCCCTCTCTGCAAGCACTTAATTAGCATGAGCCTCAGTTTCCACTTTACAAAGTGAAGTCATCCCTGCCTCAAAAGATTGCTGTGAAAAGAATGAAATCACCGGTGCCAAGTGGTAGGCGCTGCTCTGTGTCCCTGCCCTTGGCCTCCTTCCTTCCGGCCAAGATCCTTAGGCAACTGGGACCCTCTCAAGGGCAGAGACCAAGGCTCACCCAAAGCCTGCAAAACCCCCTGGGCTTGAAGCCTAAATCTGCCGTGGACAAATGAGAACACCGTGAGCAGAGTCCCTGCCTTGCCTCTGTGAGCCACACTGGAGCAATGCCATAGCACAGGCCCTGGGCCTGAAGGGGTTCTGCTCGAGAGACGGGGCAGGGGGCAGCTCTAAGTAGTGAATACATGTGTGTGATTCATGGGAGAGTGAGTTCGTGCATATGAACGTGGATGTGTGTGTGTATTAGTGTGCCCACATGTGTTGGAGAGGCAGAGACAGCAGCAGGGGGCCAGGGTTTCCTGAGAGGCAGAAGCCTTGGCCTCTGCCCTTGAGGAGTTTCCCGGCTGATGATATGCAATCACCCTGTGTGCCAAACTCTGCTCCTGTCTTTGAGGAGCTCCCGAGGGGACAAAAGCAAAACAGCTGGGCTCAGGCAGTATTTCCAGAAGACAGCACTGTCCCCAACCCCTGGAGTCAGACTCGTAATTCCACAGGCACAACTCCATGTGTGGCACCCAGGAACAGAAGCATGCTCAAGACCTAGAGTAGAAGAGGGTGGAGTCAGCTGTGTCCTGGGGCCACGGACCCACAGGGAGAGGGGGCGCCCTGCAGACCCTGACCCAGGATGTCTCCCGCCACCTTCTCTCCTCCCTTCCCTCCCTCCCCAATGTGGCCTCCTGGGCAACCTCCTCTACTGCACAGGCAGGGGCCTAGGGCCCTAGTACACTGACGACCCTTTCTCCATCCTCAGCCCTCTCCCTCCTTCTGGGCAGCTGATCCCCACCTTTCCCACCCCGGCCCCACTCTCAGGGGACAGCCTCCCACTCCCAAGGCCTTCAGGAGTGAACACTTCAAAGTCTTTACCAAGTACACCTTTATGCAAACTGGGTCCTCATCCCTGAGGACCCAGAACACTCCTTCGCGTGTTCCGGCTCCCCTGTTTCCCCCTCTGTTGGGGCCTCCATCTCCAACAGCCACTGCAGAGGCTCAGCAACCCAAGCCCTGGGACCCATGACAATTACTCTACCAATCAGAGCTTCAGTCCCCACCTCTGCAGAATGGGGAAGCCGAACAGAACCTTTGCCTCCTAAGGCTTTGGGAAGACAAGACAGTATCAGCACACCAGGTGCTTGGAAGAGGTCTGGCAGGCAGGAGGGGTTCACCAAATGTGATCACAATTGCCTTAACCCCTAAGTAACACCCACATGTCTGGAAGGCCGAAAAGGCACCATCCAGAGATTATTAGGTGCTCAGGAATGCAGCATCCCTGCATGGGATGGCACCAACAGCTGTTCACTCATCCCATTACACTGTCTTCCGGTCTAAGCCAGAGGGATGGACCCCCAAATCCATCCCTCCTGGGGCCTCAACCCACCTCTGTTGAGGACTCTGGCTCTCCATCAGGCAACTTTGCTCTGCTTTGCTCCAGGGGGTCACCTTCCTCGGGTCCGGGTATCACCGGGGGGGTCTTCAGAGTGAAATCTAGACTGTGCTAATGGGTCTTTCTCCTCAAAAGCTATCAAAGTTCCAAAATAACAGAAGCAAAAGCAGTGCATCACCCAAGGAGTCATTAATAAAAGTTTGTTGTGCACACACCAAAAAGACAGTTTGCAAACCCGCACTTAGCACTCAAACCAAAACATGGAATGAGGCTCAGGTATGTTGTTTTAAAGGAATTTATGTAATGAGAAAGAAGTGACTGGTTATAATATTAGAGTTTTCTTAAATGACAGGGAATTAATCAGTATTACCTCCTATCAACTTCAGGAAACAGTTCCAGTTTTGCTTGTAATTTCCAGAGGCATAAGCAAGAAATGACCCAGGTCAGGTTAGTTGTGCAAAATAAGCTAAAGTAAGCATGGCTCGTACAACTAACCTGGTTTTGTCCGCTCAGGGACTTTTCAAGTCTGGCCTCTGTTTGCTTGTGATTTTTACCTATGCTAGCATCTTCTTACGAAAGACCCCCTCAAAGAAAGGAGGACCCACCGGTCTACAAACTGCTCAAATCTCTCCCAGCCTAGAGCATTCCTCACGCTGCCCTCTCCTGGTCCTCTCTTGTCAGACAAGCTTCTTCAAGAAAGTCCTCCATGATAGTCCGCTTGTCCCCATTCTTCCTCGCTCCACTGCAGGCTGCCTCTGCCCTACCTCTCCGCCAGTGACAGTCATGTGGACACTTGACCCATCCTTCTGCGGACCTCTCTTCTAAGGGTCTCTGCTCCATGAACTGGGGTGACCATTTCCTCCTCACACCTCACCTCTGCGCCTCTGGGACTCCACTTTCCAGCTCTCCTCCCTCCCTTCCTCCTATTTCTTCTTGATCTGCCCAGCTTCCTCCTCCAGGCAGCTGTCTCTTAAACACCAGAGTTCTCCAGGGCTGTGCCCTGACTGTGTGCTCCTCTCTGCCCCTCCTCGCTCTCTGGGTGGCCACATGTGTCCCGATGCCTCTGAAACCTTCCACTCTGTTCTCTCCCCAACCTTGTGTTTTGTCTCCCCCAAACACTTGCAACTCAGCAACCAGAACAGAGCTCCTCCTCCTTCTCTCCTTTCCTCTCTCAAGGTCCCACCAGCTCCCCACCAAGCTGCAGATCTAGAAGACACCCTTACTTCCTTCTACTTCCAAACATTCACCAGATCCTGCCCATTCCACCTTTGGGGCAGTTCAACAGTTGGGTGACCTAGCAGGTTGAAGACTCAAGGATACATAGATGTACTTTACTTCAAGAAAGTGGTTCAGAGACACCTGGGTGGCTCAGCCTTAGGCTCAAGGAGTGGTCCTAGGATCTAGGATTGAGCCCCACATCGGGCTCCCTGCAGCCTGCAGGGAGCCTGCATCTCCCTCTGCCTATGTCTCTGCCTCTCTCTGTCTTTCTTGAATAAGAAAAGAAAAGAAAGAAAAGAAAAGAGAAAAGAAAAGAAAAGAAAAGAAAAGAAAAGAGAGAGAGAGAGAAAGAAAGAAAGAAAGAAAGAAAGAAAGAAAGAAAGAAAGAAAGAAAGAAAGAAAAAGAAAGAAAGAAAGAAAGAAAGAAAGAAAGAAAGAAAGAAAGAAAGAAAGAAAGAAAGAAAGAAAGAAAGAAAGAAAGAGGCTCAGAGGGCAACTAGCAAGCCCCATGCCCCCAGTCACAGGCTGTCAGACCTGGTCTTCAGCAGGCCCCAGCCCCCCAGTCATATCAGGGATGCTGTGGGCATCTTCCCCTCCCTGCCTTGGCCCTGCCAGTCACCCCCTGAACAGGCCACACTCCCCTTCACTCCCCCTCCTTAGGCACAGCCTGCAGCTTGCCCCACGCTAGGCTCCTCCCCTCCCTGCCCACTCTCCTTCACTGTTTCCCACCCCACAGTTCCTCTTAAGGCAAAGCTCTGCCCTCAAATAACCTATCCCCATATAACTTGGTTGTGCTATCTTGAATTTCTGGACCCCTGCCCTATCTCCCAACATGACTCCTCTATGCCAAACTATCTCAAACTGCTAAATACCAATTTTCCCCCAAATATGTCATAACTCTCAACCTTTATCCCTGCCTGCCCTACCCTAGTGCTCTTACCTGCCTGCCTGCCCTCACGCCGCCAAGTAGAGGGGTCCTCCGCACAGCAGCCCTGTCAATCCTGACAGATGCAATTTGGGATGAGGAGCCTCTGGGCATTTAAAGCCAGGTTGTGAGGTCTGGGTCTCAGGCCTGGTGCAGCCTCACTGGCCTCTAGGGCCCCCAAACTGTTAGTGGGTCTCAGTCCATCCCACTCAATGTCATCTCTGGCTTTGGCTAGGATGAAAGGCACTCCCACTTTAGGATGTCGCTTGGCCAGCTAATTTTCTGGCTTCCAGGAATCTCCTTGGGGAGTCTTTCTAGGTCTCCCAGGCTAATGGCTGCTGAGGGAGACACTTCCTGACACTTCCTGTAGAATGAACTGGACCCATAACCTCTCAGGAGCTTCTCCAGGGCAGGGATCATCGTTTGCCATCTGGGCTCACATGGCCCATGCTTGAATCCGGCAGGGTCCCAGCATGTCACAGGTGGGCCACTCCACCAGCATCACTGAAGAGGGTGTAACAAAGGTGTGGGCAGCACAGTGGGCTCCGCAGTGCCCCATGGGCACAGCTCTGAGAGAGAGTGTAGCAGAGATACTACAAGAGGGGACTGAGGCCACCCCTGCAGGGGCAGAGGACAGCAACAAGTACCCCATGCCCTCTCTTTCACCCTCCCTATGAGCTCCTGCTGGGACCTCCCGCTGGCCAAACCCAGTTAGAGGCCATGGGAGCCCCTGGTTGCAGTCCAGAAAAGGGCAAGAGGAACACTGACAGAAAAATTAAGATGTCCAGCCCTGGGCTTAATGAATGTCAGCTGATGAGAATTCAATTGATGAGCCATTTGAGAAGGGGTCCATAGGATGACAGACCGTGTCTCCAGGAGAAAAGGACACTCCAAGCCAAACAGGTGCAAAGGCATAGCTGTGGGTTCACAAAGCTCCCCTGCCCATAAAGGCAGCAGGCAAGTGGGAGCGCTTGGAGAAACAGAGCTGTTTAGCCAGCTTATACGGGACTTCCTTGGCCTGGCTTCTCCAGATGGAGAGGCAGAGACAACCTTTTTGGGGAGCAGGGAAAGATCTGCACTCTTCATTTTGTTTTTTTTTTTTAAGATTTTATTTATTTATTCATGAGAGACATATATAGAGAGAGGCAGAGACACAGGCAGAGGGAGAAGCAGGCTCCATGCAGGGAACCCAACATGGAACTCGATCCCAGGTCTCCAGATCACGCCTTGAGCCAAAGGCGGCACTAAACCGCTGAGCCACTCGGGCTGCCCCTGCACTCTTCATTTTGATCAATCACTCAACAAACACTGAGCACCCACTTGGTCCTGGGTGCTGAGAGCTGGGTGCAGGGAGCCCACAGTCAGCTGGGCGCAGAGTGCACAGGGTGGCCCACTTCCTTGGCCAAAGTCAAAGCTCAAGTTTCAAGGGACAGGAAATAGTACTGATAAATAAGGCAGGGAGCAGGTCTCCAGAGGGAAGCGCTGCCCTTGGCTGGCTGGAAGGAACTGACCTCAGAGAAAACTGGAAGCAACTTGTGGGTATCTGCAGTGGCCATCCAACTGATGCTTCCAGGAGACTTTAACAGCTGAGGGAGGGCACATTACCAAGAAAGATTTCCACCACAGATCAGTGTAGCAGAAGGAGCAGAAGCTATGAAGTCAGACAGACATGACTTCAAATCCTGGCCTGCCACCAGCCTGGTTTGCTCACTCACATATTAGGCCCAACAGTCACACAGTGTCATCACAAGGACTACTTGGAACAGAATGTGTAAAGTGCCTGGCACAAAACTGGCCCAGAACCAGCCTTCATATCCCAAGTTGAAAGAGATGTGATGTCTACACTGAGAGCTGTCTCTGGTGGGCAGCTGGATTGTCACAGTGACCCCGTAGCAGAGAGCAATGAGCTGGCACCATGTTGGGCCCCAGGCTGGAGGAAGGGTGCTACTCTACTGTAAGAAAATGGGCAGCACTCTATGAAAACTAATAATGGGACAGGAAAAGCAGGGTAAACCCAAAGGGACTCCAAAGTTGTAAGATTTGTAAGGTAAGAAGGCTGCTAGTGCCACCACTAAGACAGTTGTGGAGAATGGGGGCAGGGGCAGAAGCCAAAGCTCTGAGAAAAGTGACTAGCCTCGGTGACCCAAGCCATGAGCAATGGCTGTGCCCAACCTACAGCTCTTATGTGGTCTGAGACCCTCCATCCACAGTCTGTGAGCCCAGTGCCTAGTCCTCTGATGGCCTTGACTCTGCTGGTATATTTCTCAACCCTTTGGGAAGCTGCAGCCCTTCTAAATTCCCCCATTACCTGCTGCTCTACCTTTATGGCTCAAGCCAGGGCAATGGCAGCTAAACAGTGGCCAAGTACAGTGTTTCATGGATTTCAGTGTTAGAGGGTTTCGCTCCTCTAATTCAACACCATTATTTAGGGACCAATGGTGGACTGTGACTCTCAGATGTCCTATGTCCCCTTACACACTAATCTTACTCCAGTATTTTTCTTTTTTTCTTTTTTTAATTTATTCATGAGAGACAGAGCGGGGGGGGGGGTGGGTAGAGACATAGGCAGAGGGAGAGGCAGGCTCCATGCAGGGAGCCTGATGTGGGACTCGGTCCCAGGTCCCTGGGATCATGCCCTGGGCGGAAGGCACCGCTAAACCGCTGAGCCACTGGGCTGCCCCAGGGTTTCTCTCTTATCTTTGGCATTATCAACATTTGGGGCCGGATGGTTCTTTGTTATGGATGCTGTCCTGTTCATCGTGGCATGTCTAGCACTGACCCTGGTCCCTATCTGCTAGATGCCACCCACAGGTGTGACAACCACCAACGCCTCCAGATATTGACAAATGTCCCTAGTTGAGCATGACTGCCTTATCCCTTGCACAGTTTTATTTTCTCCTAATCATGGTAAAGATTTAAAAATTCAACTTTAGTAAGATGCTTGTTATTCCAGTATCTTTCTGGGTGGGGTCGGTAGAGGAAACAAGATGGCAGAGGTGGAAAAGCTTTGTCAACAAAAAGCGACTGACAGCCTGGCACTCAGGGCTGAAGCCAACTTATGGTGGCGCGATGATACTCTTCACATGCATCTCTTCCTCTTTCTTTTCCACTCTTTCTGTCCCCAGCCAGAGCCTGAGGACTGCTGACTGCTTCCAAAGACATCATTTAAACCCACTGAAGTTGCACCAAGGCTTGAGCCATTTATCTTCATCTCACTCCTTCCATCTATCCCCAGCCTGAAGGGATTGCTGTCCTCTGAATCCCTGTACAAACAACTGCCTCATAAGCCACCTTGTAACTCTTTTTTATTGTTGCCTAAACATTTGAAGGTACTAAAATTTTCATATGAATGAAGCCATGTTTAGGAAAGGGAATAGTATTTTATTGTTTGGAAAAAAAAGTTCCAGTAAAGGGCTCCTTTCTCATCCTGGCTAGTCCTGGCAGAGATATCAAAGGTATGGCCAAAAGCCTCACTCATCACGGGTTCTCTCCCATAAACCACATATTGACACTTTGGACATGAATATGAACTCTGGTTTCACAAGATTAACAGTCTAGACTCTGCAGGGGCAGGAATCCTATGAGCAGGGAACACTGGGCATTTGACCTGTATGGGTGAAGTCCACAGGTAAAGATTTGCACAGAAATATGCAACCCTGTCCAGCACTGGTCCTTGGAAATACTCTGTAACGTCTTAATTTTTGCCCACTCCTATACTAAACATCTAAACACAGGCTCCTAAATTAACAATCCAAATTTGGGGGCACCTGGGTGGCTCAGTCAGCTAAGCGTCTGAGTCGTGATTGTGGCTTGGGTCATGATCTCAGGGCCCTGGGATCGAGCCCCATGTCAGGCTCCACATTCAGCACTAAGTCTGATGGAGATTCTCTCTACCTTTGCCCCTTCCTCTCCACTTGCTGTCTTTCCCTCTGAACAAACAAAATTGTAAAATGAAAAAAAAAAAAAAAAAAAGAATCCAAATTTTAACCTTTGAGCTGTCGATATGTTTTGTGTACCTACCAAGTCAGGGAGACAGCAGAGGACAGACACTCCTGAATGCATGGGCCCTGCCCAATTACAATGTGGTATAAAAAGTACCATGCTAAGGATGGGTACAAAGCACAGTAGAGGCGCCAAAGAGCATAAAAAGAACACTGGGCCCAACTCCACTGCATACTCACTCATTTTTACTATCTATGAAATAAAGACATTAACCACCCAGAGTTGTCAACAGGGCTGCAGTCACAGAATTCAAGACTGGAAGACACCTTAGTAGTAGGCATGAGGTAAGACCACAAACATGAGAACACTCTGCAAAGTGAAAGTCTGAAGAGGCAGAGGTTTGCTAGTGGTGGTGTGCACAACTCAGGCAGACCCCCCAGGAGGAAGCGCCCTGCTACTCAGACGAAGGAAGAGAGACAGCAGCGAAGTAGGCTCTGAAGCCCTGGGACTCAGTGGCAGAAGCAGGATCCAGAGGAGGCTTCAGCCCACCACAGCACAAGCTTCCTTCCTCCTTCCCAACCAGCCCCACAGCACCCCTACCCGCCCCAGCCCAGGCACACAGGATTCACTCAGCTCTTCACACTAATGTTTCTTTCTGCCTCGACAGGCTGAGTAGGTGTGACACCTTCCAAAAGTGGTTTTCAGAAAATTCATGATATTTCTAAGCTCAGTAGCGAAAGGAAATGCTCAGTGATGCTGAGGTGCAGTGAAAAGAACTGGACTGGGAACCAGAAAATCCAAGTTCTCATCTTGAATCTGCTTCTTTCATCTGTGAAATTTGGGGAGCTCCTCAGCCCCCAAGTCTACATGGTCATAGTGAAAGGTGCAATCCGTACCAGTTCTGTTTTAAAATAAACTCAAGCCACAGGTGGGTTACATCTGACATGCCCCGTGAGAAAAGCACCCTACATTCCCAGCCATGTGTCACAAAAAGGAAAACTCAAAGTACGTACCAAAGAACAGTAATTATTTAGGAAGCACAAAGTTCTTTCCTTTAAACACTCAACATGAACTTAAATAGAAGTAATTTATTAATTCAACACTTACTGCATTTCTACTCTGTGCCAGATGTTAGAACAGAGTTAGAAACACTACCGCCACATTCCTGGAAGAAGAAAAGGAGACAAACCAAGCCCAGGCCATGAGGACAGGGGAGGGGCAGTGAGAAAGGCCCACCCAGAAGCTGGAGCGTGGGCAGCAGCAAGTGGACTGCACAGCTCCAGCTCTTGCCATCTGAACTGTCCAGTCCCCATCAGCCAGTACCATGCCATAGGCTCAGAGGCCCAGGCTAGGCACCGACCACTGAGAACACATTTCGAATACAGGTTTGGTTTTATCCTCCGAATTAAAAAAAAAAAAAAGAAAGATATGCAACAATTCCTTTATTTCTTTTATCCCTATCATTATTTTGGAAATGTCAAACCGAAAATAAATGAAAAGAGGGGCCCCTAAGTGGCTTAGTCGGTTAAGGATCTGCCTTCAGCTCAGGTCATGATCCCAGGGTACTGGGATCAAGCCCCACATCAGGCTCCCTGCTCAGCAAGGAGCCTACTTCTCCCTCTCCCTTTCCATCTATGCTCTCTTGCTCTCTCTCAAATAGATAATTTTTTTAAAAAATAGTAATAGTACAATTGCCATATACTCATTTAGATTCATCAACTGATCATTTTTTGCAGATATCAAGACATTTCACTAAGTACTTTGGCATCAGGCTTTTTAAACATAAAAACATGCTCTTATAAAGAGAGTAGTCAGACTAAAATTAACTTTTATATGGACAAAAGAGAAAAAAACACACATACATACACCATCTCTGCAAGAAGTTGCCTACTGAAAAGCAACTTAGTTAAGTACAAAGGGAAGACTGTAGGACAGAAGATTTGTGGCAAAGTCTGATGACTGTGTAACTAATTCTCAACCGTTCACATATTTGGGGGACAAGCCTAGAGACACAAAATCCACAGGTAACCCTAAAACCTCATTTCAGGCAAGGGTTTCATTCTCCTTTACCAGCAAACCTTTAACCAGCGCTGGCAGCAAACCAGTGCGTCACTGTAGTTATGGATGGGGCCAACCAGGAACTGGAAGGGTACTGGGTCAGCCCGTGGGTATGGGTGGGCAGAGACCACTCCCAGTCCGGGAAATCCCCCACAGACCCAGGCCCGGAGCAGCATCTGAAAAGGACTGGCATGCAGGAGAGGTCTCTGTTGCCCTCTTCCTGTACTCAGTGCTGGGCCCTCCTGCCTTTAGAATCCCAGAGCAGGAGCCAGGAGCAAGGAGGATGGCTCTGACCCACGCTGGATCATCAGTCCTGGCTGACCAAGAGTTGCCTCTATTTGGCAAGCAAACATTTGCCCTAAGATCAATTGCCAATCAGGGTTTCATAATATCCAAGGGTATCTCAATTATTCAAGAACTCTTGTGAAATTCCCAAAATGTTTAAGGTCACTTACACTTAAAAAAAAAAAAAATCTTGTGCTGTATCTTATGAGATAGCCTGTCACAATACCAAACAAATGACAACAGGCATCACTGTTCCTGAATCTGGCTGGAAACTACTGGCTTTAAAAAATCATAAAGACATTGGCTTGATACCAAAAACTGAGAAGCAAACTTATGACCACTGTGAACCTGGGAAGTCCAAATAATTTGGCACATGACTAACATTTGGGAAAACAATTCAGCAAATGTCCAAAATGCTGAGAGGAACTGAACTGTGATCTGTACCCATCCTCCAGGTGAAAGAGAATAAAATAGAGTCCCAAAACTTTTTGTTAAAGATTGAATTACAAAATCAGAGGGAAGAAAGAAATGCAGCTGCCCGGACAGATATGAATTTCAGTTATCAGTATCACGCAATTTTCATCAAAAACAAGAATTCTCAGCAGCTGAGAAAGAAAATGAGAGAGCATGAGAAGAGGCCAAGGAAGGCAAGGAGGGAATGAAGGAGGGAAGCCAAAGAGGATGCACCCAAGAGAGGACAGAGCCTCTGGGCCCCAGAGGAGGTGCACCCTGGGGCTAGATCCCCTGCTGAGGGAGGAGCTCCTCCCCTCAGACGCAGGAGGCAGGCCTCAGATGAATTCAGCCTCATGATGGACTCTCTTCCACTGCCCATTTGCGCTATAGCAAGGCTGGGCTCGAGTCTCAGGAGGGAACTGTCTATCACCCAGGAAGAGGCCACCCTGCCACAAGTGCTTGGCTTCTGTTTCCCAGGAGCACTGGTGGTGACAAGACGATCTCTGCACATTCTTTGGCCGGGTCCCCACCTGCAGCCAAGGGCACGCCCTTCAAAGTGGCTGGGGCAGGGGTGGCAGCCAGAAGCATGTCCAGACTACTCCAGAAGCACCCCCCATCAGCTGGGTCCCCTGAGCACTCATCCCTTGTGCAACTGCCCTGAGGCTTGGCTTGCCCAACACAACTAGGTAGCAGCACAAGCCCAACAGGAGCCCAGATCTCCCAACCCCAACAACAGGCCTACAGCCCCTTCCACATTTCTTCGCAGTGCTATAGCAGAGGGAGTAAAACTGTGGGGAGAACCAGACCCCTCAGGAGACACAGCAATGAAGCCTATAAACCAAGAGACATGAGGCTCTTTGTCCTGTCAGGGATAGCTTCTTAAGGGTGAAGAAGGGAAAAAAACAAAAGCCAGCCTAGACTCATAGGGAAACATAATCTGTGATTATAAATATTTCATGAGCAAAGAAAGTGGTATTGGTTGAGACACTGGGGTGGGGAGGGTGGACAGCAAATTAGATCCCAGTTTGCAAAGTGATAGGGCAGCTGGAAAAACTGCAAAGCTGAGGCTATTCTGGGCTGGGCTCTAGAAAGGCCTGCGTCACAGACGGAGAGCAGGCTCCGGCCACTCGGCTTTGTAGAAACCACAGCCTTCCAGTGGTCAGCACAGATCACCTTGGGAGGAGTGTTTAAACCCATGGAAGACCAGAGGAGGGGACAGCAAGGACAATCATTTGAATGACCTGGGTAGCCTCAGTGGCAGCGGGTAACTAACTGAAAGAATGCGGCAGAGCTGCAGAACCCTGCACACTCATGAAAGGATTCATGCACTCTCCACTGACTAAGGGCACAGGAAGGAGTCTGACTCCAGAAAGCAGGGAACCTGTGAAGCAAGAGGGCAGCTCAGGAAAGAGCAAAGGCCCAGGCCCTGAGCTGGTGGTGCCTGCCTGAGAATCACAATTCTGTTTTCCTTTCCAGGAGGGTTCTCCCCACCACTACCCCTCTCCTGCGAACCTTTAGGAACAGCCTGGAGAACAGAAAGTGACAAGCTCACTGAGTACTAGCCACTGCAGCTGCAGAGACACTCACCACTGACAAAGCAGGTCCTGGTCTGTGTGTGAGTCCTCCTCCACGGCCACCCACTGCAGCAAAGCCACAGACTCTAGCGGCCCTTTCAGAGGGCCAGATGGAAAGGAACCTTGGGTACCCATGGGTACCTTGAATCAGAGTCAGTCAGAGGAACCCTGGGGAGGGGGGGCGGTGCCCATCTCAACTAGGAAGACAGAAAACTACTAGCCCTCCCTTCCTTGCAGTCGGGCCTTAGCAGGCAACAGGCTCCAGGGTATACCCAGTGACTTCAGAAAACTCAAATTCTCCTCTAGGATCATAGCTAGAGATCAACTCAAGGTGGAAAGGTCTCATCAAACACAAAAGTCAGACTCCATAATGTGAGAAGACCCCTCAGGTAAAGTCCCAGGATCTAAGCTCAAGACCAGTTTTTCCCACCTATTAGTTTTAAGACCCTGTGAAATTATCTAGGAAACTCAGTGTCCTCATCTAAAATATTAAAAAACATCTAAAGGACCAGTGCCTGCCAAACCTAGGGACTGGGAGGGACCCACGAATAGACATATACGTAAATACTTTCAAAACAGATACTAAGTGCCATTCCAATTTAAGAGATCATTTGCATCCAGCTACCTACTTGATTCCTCTTGGATGTCTCAAAGGCACCCTTATCCAGATGCCCCCAACAGCTCCCACCCTCCCCCCCAGACCTCTTCTAGGGCCCTCCCCCCTCACTGCCTGGTAAGACTAACCATCCAGGGATGGCAGCCAGAAACCTGGAACCCATTCCTCTTCTCCACCGTCTTAATGTACCACCAAGCCCAGTCAACTGCACCTCCTAAAGACTTCTACTTCCCTCTCTCATCACCATCCCTCTCCAACTCGTGGTCATCTTCACAGGGTCTGCTGCAAAGCCTATGCTAGCCATTCTGGCCTCCCTCAGCCTGTCCATAGAGCAAATCTAGGCCAATATCTCCCACCACCCCTACTCCACATGCTAAATTTCCCACAACAGTACGCCAATGCCCTCAGGACAAGGAAAGCTGCCTAGGGCTTATGAAGCCCTGCACAGCCTGGCCCTGGTCCTCCCTTCATCCTACACCACACCCTGACTCACTCTCCCTGCTCCAGCCACACTGGCTTTTTCACTGCTGCCACAGGGGTTTTGCACATGCTCTTCCCTTTGCCTGGAACATTTCCCCCTCCTTTCTTGACTACCTAATGCCTAACCATTCATTTTTGCTAAGGTATAAAGTACACAGAGTACACTGCTATGTACAGGTCAATAATTATTTACAGATGTATACATTCCCGTAACTCTCATCTAGATCTAGATTGATCTATGTACACTTCCAATATCCTTAAGTTCTCCTCATCCCCAGCCCCTAGGTAACCATTATTCTGACTTCTATCACTTCTATTCACTCTTCAGAAAGCTGCTGATGCAACCCTTTCTCAGGGAAGCTGCCTCTAATCCCTCAGAAAAAGTCTAACCTTGCTAGCACAAGCACTTTCACACTTGAGGATTTGCATTTGAGTAATTATGTGACCTGTGTGGATTTTCCCCAGGAACACTGTAAGCTCCATGAGGGCAAGGACCTCATCTACTTGTACTCACCTCTGTTTCTCAAGGCAGGCATGCAGAGTAATAACAACAGAAATTAGCTAATACCTCTCAAGTACTTATTGCCAGGCACTTATACGCACTATCTCACTGAATTCTCCCATCATTCCTACCAAATAGGTGCCATTATTATATCCCCATTTTACAGGTGAGGATACTGAGAGACAGAGAAATTAAATAACTTGCCCAAAATCATTAAGTGGTAAGTAGTGGAGTCAGGATTCAAACCCAGGTAGTCTGGCTACAGAGCCTGTGTTATTAATCATTGTTACTCTGACCCTCAGAGGCCACTGGAATATATAATGAATGTGTGCCCAGAATATTTTGAGTGAATAAATGAATGTTATAAATGAGTTGATGAGATTTCATTAAAGGAACTAAGGGAGCCACCAAATCTCCCCCAGATGAACAAATAAATGGACTCACCTACACAGGCCCAAGATTAGGTCATCTGCAAAACAAAAGGTCTAGTCCATTTCCCTAGCAGTCAAGGGAAGCAGCTTTCTACTACAGAACAGAGAGGAGTGTCTTGGCCCCTAGCACAGGGTATTCCACAGTAAAGAAAGGATCACTGTCTGGGCTCTAGTGAAGCCTGAAGGCAATGTTCCACTAGATGAATCAAGTGCCTCTGTTGTTATTCATGCTAACCTATAATCTTCAGGGGGCAGCCCGGGTGGCTCAGCGGCTTGGCGCTGCCTTCAGCCCAGGGCATGATCCTGGAGACCCGGGATCGAGTCCCACGTCAGGCTCCCTGCATGGAGCCTGCTTCTCCCTCGGTGTCTCTGCCTCTCTTTCTCTCTCTCTGTCTCTCATGAATAAATAAAATCTTTAAAAATATATATATAATCGTCATAACCATCTAGTATCTTGAGCCCTCTGACACAGAAAGAGGATACTCTGAGTGGCAAAAAAATTAAAATAAAAAATTAAAAAGCCTGCCTGATTAGAAAATGAGAGAGTCCAACTGTACATTTATGAACTGGAATTTGGTTTGTACCTCCGTTTTCCAGAGCTTGATAATCCTGGATGAGCTCATACCTCATGCCATCTGTGTGGCCAGACAAGGGTTGGCCACCTTTTAACTGCTTCGGTGCCATTCACCTCATGACTATATCCCAGAAAGCTTAGGAAGAAACATTCATGAAAAGGTTTATTTTTTCATAGGACACTGTTCCCCAGCCAAGGGGGCCCAGAGTGCCCTCCCCTGAATTCCCCTGCAGCCAGCGGCCTGAGCCCCACTCACACAAAGTTCTGAGCAATGGCCAGCACCTTGGAAAATTCACCTTCCCTCTGGCGAAGGCTGGTAGGGATGGGTGTCTTAATTCGAGTGCCCACAGGGTTACCATTGTCCTCAATGAGGACCACGTTGTTGGAGTCGAACCTGGGGGTCATCTGGGGGCCAGGCATGCGATGCCCCACAATGAGCGCCTTTTTCTTCTGTCCCTTGATGGCCAGCAGTATCCGGTCGCCCACCTTGCCCACCCCACTCTTGTTATAAACATGGATGCAACGAGGAGGGCGATGGTACGGAGTATTCCCCAGGGCACTGTTGTCCACCACACGGACCCGCGTCATCTTCTGAATTGCACTGAAGCTCCCAGTGGTGCTGGGGAAAGAGAAAAAAAGTCTTAGGTCTGTCTCTCTCCCAGTCAGGGTGCAGAGGCCCCTGAGGCCAAGGCCTGGGAGAGATCCAGGTTAGCAATGACATGCTGAACAGAGCAAAACCCAGGGCCCTGACAGAAAATCAGGTGCTTGTGAAGACTTTTCTGTGCCCAAGACAGCTTCCTCACAATCAAAAGCTTCTGTTGCTGGGTCAACATTCCAATTTGGAAGGATTTTAAAGACAGCCCAACTTTCTGTTACAACGAACTTCATGGCAGCCTAACTGAAAGCCTTTGGTATCCAAAAAAACTCTGAGGATTAAGGGAATATTTTATGGGCCAGGCCACACCTATTGCCTAGCCTGTAAAACCTGCTCCCCCAGAATAAACTGATTCCCAAACTTCCCATCTATGTGTTGCTGGGAACCAGGTGATAGGAGTTAAGTAGGTTGGCTAAGGGAGTCCCCTAACATGATGGAAGAAACCAGAAATAAGTCAAGGTTTCAATGCATTTTCCCCCATTAGAATGGAACTTTTTTTTTAAGCAGTACCTATTAAAGGCAGAGACGCTATTGTCAAGCAATCTGATAACAGTGGGATTTCTATTTTCCCAAAGCTAGCACTTTAAGTGCTAGCATTCTCCAGGATAATCCTAGGCTCTCCCCTCGTATCCCACATGCCTACTCTGGGGAAGTTTTATTTATTCCCTTTGCTTCCAACTAGTAAATCCCATCTCTAGCCTTACTCCTCGCCTATATTCTGGCCCTACATTTCCACTCTCAGCTCCCAACATGTCCCACTGATACTGCAGACTCACTAGGTCCCACGCTGACCTCATCATCTCCCCTTGCAAACCTCCCCATGCTGCTACATTTCTGATCTACATAATGGTTTCTCTAGCCTCCAAGCCATAAATCTCTCTCTCCATCAACACTCTGGCTGCCAAGTCCTATTGATACTACCTGTGAAGCTCTTCTGTCCTTTCCCTCCACCTCCACCAATACTTCTGTTTGGCAGCTTTCTCTCTTACACCAAGACTGTTACATTAGTGTCTTGTGTTGCCAGCCAAGAGCTCTTTTAGGACATAAAACTGAGACCACTCCCCTTAGAACTGCTGAATGGTCCACCATTGTCTACACTATTGACCTGGCCCCACTTACCTGCCCTCTGAGGACCATAGAGTACCTTGTGCCCTCCAGGCACGCCAAACCTCTCAGCCCTCTTTGGAGGTCTGGAACCTTCCTGGAGGTCTGGACAGGGCCTGCTCCCACTTCCCTTCTGGGAAGGCTGCCTCTGCTCTCCTTTCCTCCTCTTCCATTAGCAGCTCGGGTCTCAAGCTATCCAAAGTACCGTACAAACCTCTATTATTATACTGGTCACATTTCCTCAGACTTATTTGTTTCCAAGTTTGCTCCTGTGGCCAACTGTGAAGACTCTTTCAGCACAGGAAGCAATTCTTATTCATCTATGACCAACCCTAGGCGCAGTGCTCAGTAAATGCCAGGGAGTAAGTGCACAAATGGGGCCAGGAGGCATGTTTGCCAACAAGAACGAACCCCATGTTCTGTGTCCTAGCTTAGCATCTAAAAGGAGGGGAGGCTGTCACACTTCTATCATGCCAGAGTCTTGGTAATAAGCATATAACATTTTAAAAAGAGCTTCTGTTTTTAAAAGAGGGTTTTCAAGCATGGGGGGAATGACAGGGTTGAGATATGTTGGGGTCACTATAAATCTGGCAAAGACTGAAGTTTCATCTACTATAGGCCATTCCCTCTCCAATAGCAAAGCCACCTCCTTACCAATCCTCTTACCCAACTTGACCAAACCCCAGCTGCTCTGGCCCCTTTAGTTTTCCCAGATGCCAAGCCTACCTCTCTTCATTCCCACTCCCTTTCTAGTCACATAATACCCATCCCTGATGGGAGGTTTACTCCAAGACACAGCTCTAAGAATTGAATGGGAAAGTTACCTGAAACTGCGCTGGCTGAATGCTCTGCTTGCATGAGTGAAGGGGCCCCAGAGCCCAGCAAAAAAAGCCATGGCAAATCCTGCAGGAAAAGAGGGGGAAAGGATTTATTTCTAAATCAGTGTCCTTCCTTACTCAGAGCCAGCCTGCCAAGGACTCATGTGGGAGATGGTACTTCTAGCGTAAGATCATTAGTCACTAAATATAAATCTTAGTGGTTAAAAGATACGCAGATGATTAGATCGAACTCCAGCTACAGTTTTGCTGATTCATATTTTAACTGGGGTCAGAGAGTTGGAACGGCCCACAGCAGTTCTTGCTATAATACAATAGCACAGAGGATGCCTTCCTGGTTACATCACTTCCACAGACAGGAAGAAAGCAGGAATCCTCTGGTATACACCCACCTAGTGACCCCTCCCCAAGTCCTCCAGAGGCCTGCATACTAGTGCCACCATTGACACTCAGGTGCCTCCTGAAGTCTGAACTTTACTCCCTAAAGGTAAACTGCCCGAGCAGCGGCTGTATTGTCTTGTCACCACATTACCTTTCCCCAAATATAAAAGCCAGAACACCTGGGTAGCTCAGGGCTAGCCAAGTAGAGCCAAAGGATGTCCTTGCCAAGTCAATCACCAAAGCCGCTATCTGGGTCAGTATCCCAAACAACAATATAACACGGAAAAACTACCTGCCCCACACTACAGCTGAAAGCAGAGTTTGGGAGAACAAGTTGGAGATAAAAGGACAAACCCCAACCCAACACCAATGCCTCCAACTTGGAGAACCCCAACCCTGTGGCTCCCTAGCACCAACAAATATGGCAACCCCAGCTGCCGGCCAACACTTGGGCATCAGTTAGGGCCATGTGTAAGAAAATCCTACAGCCAGCTGCAAAACATGCCTGTTCTATCCAAACGTTTGGCTGCACATGGCCTCATGGAGAACTCTGCTGAGAAAGACCTCTACCACACACAGCCTTCCCTCACCTAAGTTCAAAGCACCTCAGATAAGATTTTATTTAATAAGGGTGGGAGAGGGAGCCACTATTTACTTCCAAAGAAATATCCAGACACTCCAGAAATGTTTATTAACTACAATTTAGCCTCAAATCACAAGCTTAGTCACCAGTGTTTTCCATAAGACAACTCAGGAAGCACTGGCCAAAATGTAACTATGATCAGAAAAGTAATTGCAAAAGGCAGCAGTGAACTTATAGAACTATCAACATCTGACACATTGAATCAAAGACTAGCAGACCAGGCCAGCTTTACCTTTATTTTATTTTATTTTTTTTTAAAGATTTTATTTTTTTTTATTTATTCATGATAGTCACAGAGAGAGAGAGAGGCAGAGACACAGGCAGAGGGAGAAGCAGGCTCCATGCACCGGGAGCCCGATGTGGGATTCGATCCCGGGTCTCCAGGATCGCGCCCTGGGCCAAAGGCAGGCGCCAAACCGCTGCGCCACCCAGGGATCCCTCAGCTTTACCTTTAAAGCTGGGTGACCTGGGACAAGAACTCTTGAGCTTTGACTTCCCCATCTGCAATAACTACTCACAGCTGGTCATGGGATAAGCTGTATGAAGCACGGAGCACAGTCCCTGACACTCAGAACCTACTGGCTGTCTCTGTCACCATCATCATGGCCCATCCAATTACATCTCGTCTTACAGATGAGGAAACAGAGATACAGAGAGACTACAGAGTGATGAAGTGACTTGTGTGAAGACTCACAGCTAGCCACAGGCAAACCCAGAACCAGGCCTAGCCTCAGTCCAAGGGTCTTCCCCAACACCTTATAGCTTCACCCAGCCATATAATGCTCACTTCTTGCAGGAGAGTTCAGGGTGAGCAGTGGCAGATTTAAGGGTCATCTGGTCTGCTTATTTTTTTTCTTTCTTTTTTTTTTTTTTTTTTTAAGATTTTACTTATGTATTCATGAGAGAGAGAGAGAGGCAGAGACACAGGTAGAGGGAGAAGCAGACTCCTCACAGGAACCCAATGTGGGACTCGATCCTGGAACTCCAGGATCACGCCCTGAGCCAAAAGCAGACACTCAACCACTGAGCCACCCAGGCATCCGTTTTCTTTCTTTTTGAAAGCCAATAGTTATAACACACCAGGCACTAGACTGAGGGCTTTACGTTATCCTCTCATTTAAGCTTCACAAAAACTCTATGGAACAGGCATTAGTATTAGCCTCATTTCACACATGAGGAAATAAGGCCCGTTGAGGTTAGAGAATTCGCCCAAGGTCACACAGCCAGGAGTGACAAAGGTGAAATCTGAACCCCAGTAGCTGGGCTTCCCAAACCCAACAGCTCTTACTCAACAGCTAACATGCATGGTTTAACTTTAAATATTAATATTTTTCCAACTGTGAATTCATCTTTGTTCCATCACTGGTATCACAGGCACATTTTTCTCTTGCCCAACTCAACGCTTGCTGAATCAACTGAAATGTATAAACACCAGGTGAAAATTACTCACTTTAATCCGATTTAAGTTTTGAAGACAATGTGTAGTGTAGGTGGCAAGAATAACTCCAGACTGAACAATAACTAAAAACTAGCCTTAAAAAAAGTTTTTTTAAAGGCTCTGAAAAGCAGTCCGTCTGGTCCAGGCTGCAGGGACCTCTGATGTCAGCTAAGCTTTCCCATCTGACTCTAGCGGGCCCTTGTTCTCACTCCCAGGAAGAGGCTCCTCAGCTCCTCCACAGAACCCTCAAGATTAGCCCAGCACCACCCACCCACATTCCCTCTCCTGAGAACTGCAACACCCTCCCCCTCCACACTGCACCTCTTCCTCAATAACACTTATGTTAATCCAAGGACTGCCAAAGTGCTGGGGGCTTCCCAGAACTTTCCCGACTTGGGTCCAACAAACCCACGATTCAAGGCACCTCTCTCCAATCTGTTGGGCAGCCTGGGCACAGACCCAAACCCAGACCTCTTCTCCATGCCTTGCTCATAAGCCACCCCCACAACCTATGCCCATCTCTGCCCAGCTAAATCTGACCCAGCGCCAAATGCATCTCCTCCAGGAAGCTTTGTGTAAAATTGCAGCATCATTTGCTACCCCTCTTGTACATTGAGGACACTGGGGGATCCCGTGCCAGAGGAACTCTCATAGCTCCAATGTTCACTATCCAAACTCAGTCACTGCATAAATTTAGATACTTTTTTTGAGATAAGGCTGATAACACTTAACATTCTAGTTCTTGCTATTCATTCTCCAAAATTCAGGAACCAGAGATCTTGGTAACATGGCATCTGAACTCACACAAGAATTCACAGATCATATAGACTCAGATCATAAGGATTATGTGTAGTGCCCTCAGACACAGGAGCAACACACTCATATCTCCAGGGGGTGCTTCCATTTTCACAAGGTCCAATTCAAAGACTTTTCACTAGCTCTTTAGTGGATTTGATAGTGACTGCCGCCACACCCAAAGAACTTAAGACATCCAGTGAACAGCAGTAAGCATTCTCATAAACAAGAAAGCACAGAAGAACCAAATATGTTCACTTACTGTATACATGTCCCTTGTTTCTTTAAAATAACAAAAACAAAAACCTATGGTCCCCTCCATTCCCACTCCAGCAAAAGACCCCAGCAAGTCTTGATAGAGTAGGAACACAATGAATATTTGTTGAATAAAATAAATGAGGTAGCCAACAGAAAAACAGAATCCCTTCACCTGTGGCTCCACACAGAAGGAAAGCCAGACCCTGTAGAGCTCTTACCTGTGTATCAGGAACCGGGACATCACATGCAAGCATACTTTAGAACCACAGCACCAGTCATGGGAGGATCAGCCCATGCCATGTTTACAAGCCCCTAGAATCATCTCAGTGGGCCTACAATGCCCACTGGTCATTCTTGTGTCCTTCATTCAGGCTCCCAGTGACTTGGGGAAGCCTCCCTGACAAAGGAAAAACACCTCATCCCACCACTAAATAACTGGTTTGGATCAGACAAGAGTAATGGAGGCAGCAATATACTTCAAAGCAACTCTGAATGACCTTGATGTTATTTCCCAGCATAAATCCATCAGCAGACATAGGCCCTGATTCACTTCAGAGCAGTCTATATATAATGCTTTGTTTCACAAGCAATGTCATTCTGAGTCTTGTATTTGCACAGGAAAAAAAACCCCAATGACATTTCCTTCTCCACAACACTCTCACTCAGAGGTCAACTATTCAGGAGACTCCAGTGCCAGAGATGGCTTTTCATGCCACTTCCTGGTCAGCATCAAGTATTGCCCTCCAGGTTTAGGGTATGAATCACAACCTCTCCGGAGAGAGGGAAGGGGGGTGGGGGGAGCAAGAGAAGGAAGGAAGGAAGAAAGGAGGGAGGGAGGGAGAAGGGGAGGGAGGGAGGGAATGAAAGAGAGAGATTACTTCATACAGTCCAAGAATTGTGTTCATTTTCCATCCTGGTTTAGCTTTAAGATCTCCCTTCCATTTTGAAGGCCAGGGAGGGCTGTAAGTTTCAGGGACACACAGGTGAATATTTTACTTGGCAACACCTTATAGGTCCCATTGGAAATACACTCAGTGAGAGCAGGGACCAGGTCTGCACTGGTCAGTGCTACACACTAGAAAACTCAGTGTAATTGCACACAAATGGAGTTTACTAAGTATCTATTAAATGAATACAATTCAATCTGCAACTGCAATTCATGCTCAAGTTCCAGAGAGGTTCCATAATGGAGGGGTTGGTGGTCTTTCTTGTGTCCTTCACTCAGGCTCCCAGTGACTTGGGGGAAGCCTCCTAGACAAGGAGAACTCATGTTTAGTGAATTTTAACACACAGAGACTCAGCTGGAAAAGCAGACAGAAAGAGCCTATACCTCTGGTGCTTTCAGGAAAGCAAGAATGTACCACTTGAGCAAGGATCAGCAAAATGGTATACTTAGTATCAGAGATATATACATGGATACAGGGGATCCCTGGGTGGCTCAGTGGTTTAGTGCCTGCCTTCAGCTCAGGCCCTGATCCTGGAGTCCACGGATCAAGTCCCACATCAGGCTCCTTGCATGGAGCCTGCTTCTCACTCTGCCTGTGCCTCTAGCGCGCTCTCTCTCTCTCTCTCTCTCTATCATGAATAAATAAATAACATCTTAAAAAAATAAGAGAGAGATATACATGCATACATATATATTGTCTCCACCTGAACAATTTCCATCTTTAAGTGCCTGAACATGTTAAGTACATTTTAAAGGACTCTCAAGAGGAATAGACTCTAAAAATAGAGCAAAAAAAAAAAAAAAAAGTTCAGCACAATCACAAAGGTGTGTTCAAAGGACATTGTCAGTAACTGAAAAGAAACACTACACAAATGCAAGGTCTAGCCACAAAAAGGAAAAACACTTAGTGTAAAGATAGAAGCATCCCTCTTAATTAAAGCAGGGAAAGGCAGAAGCCTACCCATTTCTTCTGTACCAAAAAGTACTCTTATTTGTTGCTTAAAAACTCATTATTTGGGACGCCTGGGTGGCTCAGCAGTTGAGCGTCTGCCTTCGGCTCAGGGTGTGGCCGCAGTTCAGAGATCGAGTCCCATGTCAGGCTCCTACAGGGAGCCTGCTTCTCCCTCTGCCTGTGTCTCTGCCTCTCTCTGTGTCTCTCATGAATAAATAGGTAAAATCTTAAAAAAAAAAAAAAAAAAAAAAAAAAAAACTCATTGTTTTGTTGTCCAAGTAGTCCCTTTTAGGAAGTTTTGTGCATTTTTTTTCAAACCTCATCCAAGTAGAATATATTACAATTCTCAAAGTACTTTCATAGATCACTTTGTTGGATGATTCCCTTTTTTTTTAAGATTTTATTTTATTTTTTAAGATTTTATTTATTTATTCATGAGACACACAGAGCGAGGCAGAGACACAGGCAGAGGGAGAAGCAGGCTCGATGCAGGGAGCCCGACATGGGACTCGATCCTTGGACTCCACAATCATGCCCTGAACCAAAGGCAGATGCTAAACCGCTGAGCCACCCAGGCGTCCCAAGATTTTATTTTTAAGTAATCTCTACATCCAACATGGGGCTCGAACTCACTTACTCTACTGACTGAGCCAATGGATGATTCCCTTGATGAGCACCCAAGAGAAACCTATAGACAAGTAACAAAAAGGAACAGTCTGCAAGGGGCTGAATCTGCTAAGGGTTTTTGAATAGTTCTGAGGGCTCAATAAAGTACCATTTGCAGATGAAGAAATGAAGTCCAAAATACTAAGCAACTTGCTGACTGTCCAAGGTCAGAAGTCTGTATCTATTTTACCCTATACAACTAAGATGGCTGCTCTAATCACTAATAAACTTCACAGAAACACACCTCACAGAGGGCAAGCATTCTTTCTCTTCTGCCAAATCTTTTAAAATTCAGGTATTAAAAAGCTTTTTCATTAAATTAAATTTCACTTAGCTAACATACAGTGCAGTATAGGTTTCTGGAATAGAATTAGCACTGATTTATCACTTATATACAACACCCAGTGTTTAATACCGTCTATCTAGCCAATCCCCCACCTACGTAAAAAGCTTTTTTTTTTTTTTTTAAGGTTTATTTACTTTAAAGAGAGAGCATGCATGCACAAGTGAGGGGAGGGGCAAAGGGAGAGAATCTCAAGCAGACTCCCCACCGAGTGCACAGCCCCATGCAGACTCAATCCCATGACCTTGAGATCATGACCTGAGCCAAAACCGAGAATTGGATGCTTAACTGACAGAGCCACCCAGGCACCCCCTGTCTTTTCAATAAATATCTACACTACACCCAGCCCAGGACCAAAGCTGAAACTGATCTGATTCTCCTACCAAGGTGTCAGTTTTCACAGCATCACTATCAATAAGCAAAGCATCCCTCCATGGTACAGTGGGCTGTTTCTACCAAGGCTACCAGTGAGGGCCCCATTTCTCAATTTCATTCACAAAGATAAAATGTTTCCAGGGTTCTTGTCCCATGCTTATTTATTTACCTTATGTTCCACCTGGTTAAGAAAGTACTTAAAATAGTGGTTCTTTAATATACATGATAATTCTCAATTATTCAAGTTGGTTTTTCAGTGTGTGGATTTTATCTATTCTAGTTTTGCTGCATGCGCGCGCGCACACACACACACACACACACACACACACACACACACACCATCCCTACCTCGCAAGTGTCCCAGAAATAAGTCTGTAACAATCTTGGTATGGTCAAAGTCAGAAAAACTGTACAAGGCAAAATTAAGTTCTACTTAATCACATACACTAATCCTTCCCATTAGTACCTCTACTGGGCCAGTGGCAAGGAGCCGGGTTTATGGAGATGTCAGTTGGGCAGGCAGGCAGTAGAGAAAAGGAAAAGCCTAGAGGAGCCCCTGGTCTCAAAGACAGGATGCTGCTAATGGAAAGCACATCTCTTTGACTTCCATCCTCTGGCGCCTCAGAAACTCTGTCAACTAGGAGTCCTAGGGAAGACCAATGAAGCATGCAAATGAAAATGCTTTGGCTTCCTTCAAGAAAGGGGTCATCCTCAAGTGAGGAATCCCTCTCTGAATTAACCAGTAGGGACTAGGTCTGCAGCATAAGCAGTCTGTTCCCATGGATGCTGACCAGGGAGAAGAGCTTCACTCCCTAATTCTCAGGGAGGCACCATGGGTGTGTCTTAAGATTCTTCACTCCTAAAAGTGTTTTTCAGCTAAAGTAGACATGACGAAGTGCTTCTTCCCTTTTCTAAAGACACAAATGATTTTTAGAAAGTTTTTGATGGGGACTTTCTCACTCTGACTTGTTTTTCACTAATAAAGAGTAAGCTACCTAGTGCCTTTCTTAACAAGAGAGTGGATCATCTGAGCCAGAGCAACATTGCTGGACTCTGAATCAGTCCTCTCTTACAAACTGGTTGTCACTGCTAATACGCCTGTACAATTGCACGAGGGTGAGCTACAACCCAAAACAAATCAGCCTCTAAAATGAAAGATAAAAAAAAAGATAAAAAAATAAAAATAAAAATAAAAAAATAAAATAAAATGAAAGATAACTTATAACTAGTCCCCCCATAACCATAAGAACTACCCAAGTAACAAATAGGAAAATCCATTTTATGTGGATCCCCGAACACAAAAACGGGGCAAGGCAGGTTTTAAAGGACTCTTATATCATCTAAAATTCTAAATGCTGAGGAGAGTCTAAATAATAATGTTCAGGGATCCCTGGGTGGCGCAGCGGTTTGGCGCCTGCCTTTGGCTCAGGGCGTGATCCTGGAGACCCAAGATCGAATCCCACATCGGGCTCCCGGTGCATGGTGCCTGCTTCTCCCTCTGCCTGTGTCTCTGCCTCTCTCTCTGTGTGTGTGTGACTATCATAAATAAATAATAAATAAATAAATAAATAAATAAATAAATAAATAAATAAATAAATAAATAAAGTTCAGTGCCTAACAGAGTGCCACCTGAAAAATGAATTCCATGCCAAGGTGTTTACCCCTGATATTCAGGAGCAACAATAAACTATTTTGGCCACTGTTTCTTCATGGATTCCACAGTGCATGTGATTCAATTATCATTTCAGGGTTTTTGAAAAGTTCCCTCTTCTGTCTGTTAATATGTGGTAATCTTAATCAGGCACAGACAGAAATAGACCAGGAATCCCCCACATGTTCAGATTAAAAAATAGTGATACATAAGAAATACCTTGCAGTGATCCTCAGAGATCCACTTCCATTACAAGTGCTATTGGCAATGGATCACACCAGCTTTACAACCACAAAATCAACACAATAAGCAAGAAGCTCCATAGGAAATATGCCTCCAAGAAGCTCTAAGGCTTGAATGGACAATTCCATCCAAGAAAAATAAAAACAAAAACAAAAAAAGAGTAGATTCCTTGTCATCTAAACTGCTTGCTCCTACCCAAAACAACTTGCAGAATTCAAATCTACAATGACCCTTCCCACCAGGAAGTCTACCAAAGACAGTTTCACCCCACACTCCTTTCTACCCTTCCCAAGTAAGCCAACCCACCTCCTATCTTGACAAAATGATTGTTCTTAAATTGCATTAACTTCCATGAATGAAGAGTAAACAGTCTTTCTTCCTGGACAGTTATCTCCCTAAAAAAAAAAAAAAAAAAAATAGAGACACACTCTATTCTTTACGGTATGTTCCCAGGGTGCTGAATCCTCGTGTACAGTTTAAATGACTGAACATTCAGACTGAGGAAGGCAAGAAAGCAAACAGGAGGATACAGAAGATCAATACATTTTGAAGTTTTCCGTGACACACAAAAAGCACACAGGGTATAACACCTAACACATTCACATCCGTATGTGCACCTGAAGCAAGCATCAAGAAATAATACTTGGTCTAGGTACGATGCACAGTGATCTCTTCTTCTTTTTCTTCTTCTTCTTTTTTTTTTTTTTTTCTTTTTTAATGATGGCCATGATGCACTAAACTGGATCCCAGCTAACCAATGGGACTTAGTTTGAATGGGAGTTCAGTTTGAACTGCAACAAGTCACACCCCCCAGGGGCATTCCACAAGCAGTTTGAAGGAACCCTTCAAAAAGCCAGCGGCCAGCAGAGAAAAACGACCAATCACGAGAACCAGACACAGCCAGGTGGGCAATGCCCTTCCTCCTCCGTCCAGCAGCCGAGCCGAGCCGGGGTGTAAGTAGCTCCTAATCTCCCAGCTTTTTCCAAGTCACCCAACGGGACTCCATCACATGCCCTTCTGTTACCCTGTTTGTAAATTCAGTCCAATCTCTTAGGACGGCAAAGTTCACTGACTGCCCACTCTGGAAAGCAAGACTTGCTCTTTGTCCCCAGACCGACCCCCTTCACGCCCGGAGGAAAAGAGCCTTCCCCAAATTCAGTGCACAGGGTGGTGCTCTGCGTGCCTCTGCGATCTCTGCGTGGGTGCCACAGGCACACACAAGCCTGTCCCTCCCTCTCCCTTCCCCTCTCTCCATCTTTTCAGGCTTAGTCCCAGGCTGATGCAGCCTCTGGTGAAATGAGAAACCAGGGAAGCCCCTGGAGCCGGGGGAGCCACGCATCCGCTCGACAGTGAAAGCAGCGGACTGGCTCTCCACACCACAGAAGCGCCTGGCAGGCGAGTCCCAAAGTCGTCGGAAGACGGGGAGGGGAGGGAGGGGAGGGGAGGGGAGGAAGGGGGGGAGGGGAGGGGAGGGAGGGGAGGAAGGGGAGGGAGGGGAGGGAGGGGAGGGGAGGGAGGGAAGCGGAGAGAAGCAGACAAACTCGAGGAGCCGCGCGCCGCACAGCGACCGGCTGAGGCCGCGGGTCAAGGCTGCAGCGCAGCCCCCCTCCCAGCACGGCCCCCCACCCCTAGAAGGCGGGCGAGCGCAGGCGGCCGGCCCCGCGGGGTCGGGGTCAGGCCGGGGTCACCGGGGTCACGGGGCGCCCCGGCTCAGCGCGACCCCTCCCCTGCCCCTCCGCCCCCGCGGGGCCCACTAACCTCCCACCCAGCCCCGGGGGAGAGGGGGCGCGCCTTCCCTGCTGCGGGGAGGAAAGAGAGCGGAGGAGAAGTTCGGAGCTTAGTGCCCACTCCCCACCGCCACCCCGCCGTACCGCTCTCGCCGCCCCGGAACGGCCCGCCGCGGCCTCC
Organism: Canis lupus baileyi; assembly: GCF_048164855.1. Taxonomy (NCBI): domain Eukaryota; kingdom Metazoa; phylum Chordata; class Mammalia; order Carnivora; family Canidae; genus Canis; species Canis lupus. The sequence continues at coordinate 60,017,949 of NC_132844.1, read as the reverse complement.
CCGGCCCAGCGCCGCCTTCTCCCCCCGCGGCGCGGCCGCGACACTGCGCCTGCGCGCCCGACCCGGCCGGGCGAGCGGCGTCTGAGCGTGCGCGCGCGCCTTGCGTGTGCTGGCGTGGGGGGCGGGGCGTCCGCGGCCCCGCCCCCTCCTCGTCCCCCTCCCTCCTCCCGTTCCCCCTCCCCCAGACACTGCCGCGGCCGCCGCAGGAGCCCGGAGCTCGAGCCGCCCAGCGACTCCCCCTCCCCCTCCCCCAGCCCCGCCCCGCCCCAGCCCGGGGCTCCGAGCCGGAGCCGAGTCTGCGCCTGGGGGTAAGTACGCGACCCTTCCCCAACCCCTTCTCTTTTCTTTGAGGATCCTACCGCCACCCAAAGAAAACCCCGGACTCAGCTGCGTGTCCCCTCCCTTCAGCCTCCTTGCGGGACCCAGAGGTGCCCGGGCCCGCGGGACCCAGTGGTGCCGCGCGCTGCCCCCAACCCCGCGCCATCCTGAGCCAAACACGAGTCCTCCGAGCCCCGCCGAGGGTCCAGATGTGCGCCGCCGTCTGTCCCCACCCCTGGGGAGACCCCGAGGGGTGGGACCCCCGCCCCCCCCCGCCCCCGGCCCCGGCCCCGGCCCCCTAGCGCCTCCCTTCTCCCACCTGCCCAGTCCAGGTGCGCGTCCCCCGCGCGCCCCTCCAGGGTTCCAGCTGCGCCCCCACCAGCCCGCTGCCGCTGGGGGAACCTGCCGCCCCCGCCCCCGAGTTTTGGATCCCAGGGTCGCCAAGTCCAGCGCCCTCGGTCTCTTTTACCTTCTCTCCTGTTCCTGGGGCTGAGTACCCCAGAAGCCGGCCCGGGGCAGCGGTTCGGCCCGTGCAAGGGCAGGGTCTGCGGGTGCTGGCATGAGGCCGGCCGCTCGCTGCCCCCAGCCCGTCTGGGGACTGGTCGCGGGCCGGGGAGGCGACTGGCCCCGTGAGCGTGTCCTCTCCTTGCGCCCCACACAGTGCAGTTCATTCATGAGCCGCCCGGGCCTGCGTTGGAGGGTGCGGTGGGGAAAGGATTCAGACGCGGAACCAGGAGTGGGGCAAAGGCCCTGTTGGGGGGAGGGGGCGCGCTTTGTCCCTCCTGGCCTTCCTGACCGTCTAGGGAGGACAGTCCCAAAGATTTGGTGCCTTGTTCTTCAGAAGAGAAGGACACTTGGGAACTGGAGAGGAGAGGTCAGAGGGGCTGCCTGCCCTTGGGGCTCTGTGCCTGCCACCTGCCAGGGTCCCCTGGGGGGAGGTCTGTTGGCTCAGCACTCCACTTCCCTGGGGGGCAGGAGAGCCCTGGCTTCTCTACCCAGTACCATCCTCTCGCCTTTCCCTGGGTCTGCCCAGGAAGAATGAGGTTGTGCACAGCCCCTCTTGAGGTCGGACCCTTAGTCTTGCCTCGCAGGTGCATGTGAGGAGAGGAGTGGGAGTGTCTACCAGGCTTCCAGCCCTGATGTGCTGGCAGCATGACTGTCCTCCAGGGCACCAGAGGGTCCAGGCCCTGGCTTGCTCCAGGTGGCACATGCTGGGGCCTGCTGCTGGCTCACCCAACTCAGGCTTGACCTGTGGGTAGGTGGGTGGGTAGGGATGTAGCAAGGCAGAAGGCCAGTGGTGGGTGGCTAAAGGTAGCTAGGGTAGCTAACCCCCTTTTGGACATTCTACAAGTTCTCTCCAATTGTAACAGAGTCTTAGAGACCTCAGTTCAAATTCCAGCTCTGCCATTCTTTAGCTGTGTGACCTTGACAAATTACTTAACCTGTCTGAACCTTAGTTTTAATATAAAAGTGTGTTTACTACCACCTCCTTACATGATTTGTCATGGGGATCAACTAGATAACGCAGGTAAAGAGTCTGGCACCCTGCCTGGTTGTTGATCAATAACAGGTTCTCTTCTCTGAACTTCTGACCCATCCTAGCATAGCATCACCCTCCTATGCTCCCCCAACCTTTCCAACCTGCTACAGATGGATTGGGTATGTTTGAAGAGTTTGGAAACACACCCTGCCACTTAGAGGCTGGGTCCCAAATGCCATATGAGCCCCTGGGTCTAAACAAGAAACCCATCCTGAGTGAGAGGCTCTATTATATTAAAGTCTGTTTTCCTTTATTTTGATTTTGACCAATTTTTCTCCACTAAACCAACCCTTTAAAGCCACACTTTATTAATAACAGTAGCTATTTTTTTAGAATCCATCACGTGACTTGAATTGTATTAAGAGTTTTACATAAATCATCTTATTTCGTTCTCAAAACAACCACACTACTGAATTATTCCCATTTTTCAGATGAAAGAACTGAGGCCCAGGGTGGTGAAGTAAATTTGCCCAGGTCAGTAGCCAGATCTGTCTCATCCTAGAGACTGAACTCTTAACCACCAGGCCCTGTTGCCTGTCATCTGCCCCTCTCTCGAAACCTGAAATCACAACCACAGGGTCTGAGTGGAGGGTCTGGCAGCTACAGGCAAGAAGGAAGACAAACAGAAATAGGGTGTGGCATTTCTCCAGAGCCATAGCTGACACCCCCCAGGCCCCTGGTGGAAGCAGCTACTCTGTTGGCGGGGCAGCAAAATGCAGTGGTCAAGAGCATATACTTAAACCAAGTTACCTGAGTCTATATCTGGATCTCCGACAGACAGGCTGTGTGATGTTGGGCAAGTTATGTACCCTCTCTGTACCTCAGTTTCTTCTCAGGATCCTGATGGCGAGGAAATGAGTTGACATGTGTAAAGCGCTTAGAACTGTGCCTGGCACAAAATCAGAGTAAAACAAGTATTTGATAAATGCATTCTTTTCCTACTATATTTATTTTCACTTGTGGATACTTTTTAAATGCATTCTTTTCCTACTACCTTTATTCTCATTTGTGGATACTTTTTTGCCAGGCCAGTGAAGTTGGGAGGGGTGGAACAAGGATATTAATACTTCTTTGCTACAGTTTGGAAGACTGAGGCCCAGGTTACATAGTAGCAGAGCTGGCCTCCATCATCACCTCCTCCCTACAGACCTCACTGCCTTCCTATGAGCCCAGGCCCTAAATGAAATCTCCCCCCACCCTCACCACACACACACTTCTTAATGGTAAAATAACAACCTTTAGATAGCTGGAAATAAAGTCCTCTGCCACCCTCCACACACTGCTAGCTAAATTCCAGGACTAGAGAAATTCCAGGATACAGCTGGCTGAGTGGATGAACTGCCCCCGCCCCAACACCTCCCCGCAAATATTCTGCCTCAGTCTCTTCCCTCCTCCCAGCTGCTCTCACTGAAAAGCTTTGAACAGCTGCCCTAGGTGAAGTTCAGCCCAGCAACCCCGCCCTCACAATTTGGAGCTCAGAGTAACCCAGTCAGCCTGAAGAGCCACCAGCCCTGGCTCCACCCTTTACCTGCCCTGTGACCTCTCAGTGAGTTGCTTCTCCTCCCTGGGTCCCTACTTCCTCCCCTGTAAAGTGGGGACAGTGATCTGATCCTGCAAGTGTGCCCTGCCTTCCTGGGTTATTGGTGTAGAGGGGCCGGGGTTGGGGAGAATAAGATCAATGCACTTGTGGAGGGAAGAGTGTTTTGTGACTGTGAAGAGGGAGGCAGCAGATGGGCACAATAATTTCAGTTACTAAGCATCTACCTGGACCTTCACCCATCCTATGGGGTCTCCTTAATATAGAAGCTCCCAGAATGTTCCACCTTCCTTTGGTGTGGAGAGGACTGGGAGGGGGACGCTTCAGGGGTTAATACCCATCGCATTCTCATCAGGTGGAGCCTTGGAATTAGGAAGACAGGCAAAAAGTAGGAATGGACTGTCTTTATTGCTGGAGTACACTGGAGTTGGGAGTTGACGAGGGAGGCGCTAATGCAGAGGGCCCCCAAATACCAGAGACCCTAGCTACCTTTAACTCTGGTGCCCCAGGGTTCTATGCACCTTTTGTTTACATACCCAGCCTCCCAGGCACACCCACACACACACCTCAACTTAGAGACCAGTCTCCTGTCTCCCCCCAACACACACACAAATAGACACATCAGCACACATCTACACACCTAAGCATACACATTCCCACAGTGCTCTGGTGTTTTCTAGCCAGGGAACATTTAATGAGCTTTTATGAAGGTTTCATGTTCTACAGAGTACTGTTCTAGGCACATGAGAAAAGCATGGTGCCCTGAACTGTGTTCTAGCTTTAAAAAGAGGTTGACCTAGGTTTGAACACCATCATTTTATTAGCAGTGTGACTTAAGGAAAGTTACTTAACCTCTCTGAGCCCCTGTACCCTCATCTTAAAATGGCAATAATATCCAACTCAAGACTGTTAAGGATTAAGTGAAATTATGTATGTGTTATTCTTGAAACAGTGGGCTCTCAATAAATGGTGCCTGTTGCAATCACTAAATTAATGGGGTTTTTGGTTTTGGAATTTTTTTTAAGATTTTGTTTATTTGAGAGACGCCTGGGTGGCTCCACAGTTAAGCATCTGTCTTCGGCTCAGGGCATAATCCTGGAGTCCCGGGATCAAGTCCCACATCGGGCTCCTCGCATGGAGCCTGTTTCTCCCTCTGCCTGTGTCTTTGCCTCTCTCTCTGTGTATCTCTCATGAATAAATAAAATCTTAAAAAAGAAAAAAAATTTGTTTGAGAGAGAGTACAGGCGAGCACACAGGAGAGGAGGAAGCAGGCTCCCCACTGAGCAGAGAGCCAGGACCCTGGGATCGTGACTTGAGCTGAAGGCAGATGCCTAACTGACTGACCCAACCAGGCGCCCCTGGGATTTTTTTTTTTTTAAGGCAATGTGGCCTGGAAGAGAAGAGGCAGGCATAACACACCGGGCAGTTACTACCTTAGCCTTCCTAACACAGGTTTTTCAGAGACTCCTTGGGACCAAGTGAAACATAACCAGAGCTTCCCCCATCCATCTGAGAGCTGGTGTCTCTTGCCCTGTAATTGAAGTGTTAGGAAGAGGCTGGGGAAAAGCAGGCATCGGGTGGGCAGGAGAAACCCTCTGAGTCTCCCCAGGGGGCTGGAGGTTGCTTTGCTTCCAGAGTTACAGTCACCGATTCTAGGTTTGTTGTTCTCTCTCTTTGTCTGGTTTCCTCTCTTCCCTGGGGAACCCCCGCCTCAAGGCAGAGTTTCAGTGTAGTCGGCAGAAGGGGCCCCCAGGGGCCCCCCAGTAGGACGCGGGTGGGGCAGCAGCGCCTCGGCCATGTGTCTCCTCCACCCTGGGAGCCTCCCCAGAGCCCTGCTAGGCTTTGTCCCCAGGCACTTCCAGAATCCAGGTATCTGGGCTGGCTGCCCCTTACCTCCTCCTCCTCCCCGCCCCAGCCACCCAGACTGTAGGGCTGGACCGCCTGGGCAGCGCTGGGGTCGGGGCAGGAGGCTACTCCCCTGGCAGTCCAGGGCTGGGGCAGGCTAAGAGGCCCCCGCCTACTCCCTCTTCTTTTGCCAATGGAAAAGCTCTCTGGAGGGCACGGCATTCCCAGCCTGCCCTGCTCCGGAGGCAGGAGCAGGGCACTCTGGGAGTTGTAGTCCTCATGCCACTCAGGTGACCCCTGTGCTGAGATAATTGGAGAGGTGAGGAAGCTGGAGGGGGGAGGAGGGTGTAGCTGCTTCCAAGGCAGAAGAAAAGCAATGAGAGTAGGCAGGAGTAGCTGAGACCAGGCAGGTAACAAACCCAGAAGTGTACTTTTTAACTGACTTCCCATTCTGACCCCTCTGTGCTCAGGTCCTTACCCTGAGCACAGAGGGCCAGCTCTGAAGCTGAATCTCTCTTTTTTTTTTTTTTTCTTTTCTTTTTTTTTTTTTTTTAGAAGCTAATTTTATTGAGAAAGTGATTAACAGAGTTGAAAACTAAGCAAATGAAAGCATGCCATTTTTCTAATAGAGGTAGGAAGAGAAGATCAGGATGAGCTAGCTGGCTCCTGACTCATCCTCCCCTGGCCTCTAGACCCCACCTCTTAGCCTTGAATCCTTAGGCCTAAGACCTCTCCCCATCTTCCCTCATACTCAGTTGCCAGAGACAGGGACACAGAGAGAGAGGGAGAGAAAGAAAAAGCAAGCATGAAAGTGTGTGTGTGTGTGTGTGTGTGTGTGTGTGTGTGTGGTATGGAGGTGGTGGGAGGTAGACATTAGAGACTCACAACTTCCAGCTTAGAAAAACCAGTCTCCCCAGTCCAGATCTGGGCTGAGTTCCCCAGACCCAGGGTGGGGTCTCAGCCTTACAGCCAATGAAGGTAAATCCATGTGACTCACCCCTCCCCTCCCCAGGCCCTTATCTCTAGAAGCCAGTGCTTCCACCCACCCAGGCTTGCCGGGTGATCTGCCCTCACTCCTTCGCCTCATGCTCATGATGGGAGCCATGAAGGGAAGAGGGGACCAGCCCAGCTGACCACTGCGCTCTCTGCCCAGGAGGACCATGCGGCAGTAGCAGCCATGCTGCCCTTCCTTCTGGCCACTCTGGGCACCACGGCCCTCAACAACAGTAACCCCAAGGACTACTGCTACAGTGCCCGAATCCGCAGCACCGTCCTGCAGGGCCTGCCCTTCGGGGGTGTCCCCACCGTGCTGGCTCTTGACTTCATGTGCTTCCTTGTGAGTGCCCACACACCATCACCCCTCACTTAGCATCTGCACCCTCTACGCAGCTAGCTAACACCTGCAGCTCTAACCACTCTTCCACCTGACCCTCACTCCCTGGGGCTTAACTGCAGGAGGGGTCCATATCACCCAGACCAAAAAGCCTGGCCTCTGATCATTCACCCAAGCCAGGGTCATCCCTTTGTAAGACAAGATCCTAGCCCCTCTACCACTGCCCTCCTGGATAGTCTGCTGGGCGGACAGTCTGTCTACCTGCCAACTGTTCTCTCTGCCCTCAGGCACTGCTGTTCCTGTTCTCCATCCTCCGGAAAGTGGCTTGGGACTATGGGCGGCTGGCCTTGGTGACAGATGCTGACAGGTAAGACTTTGGGATTCTCCCTTAGCCCTACACACTCATTCACTCACATACACACTCACACACACACTCATTCCTCGGGGATAGGAAAGAACCAGCCCTCTCTCATCCCCCTTTATTGGGGGGATGAAGAGGGACCAGTCCCAGAGCAGACATGAGGGAACATGAAGGCCTACTGTTGGGCCTCTGTCATTTGCCAATCTGCAGGGACCCTCCCCCACCCCTGTTAACCCTGTCTGTTCTCTGTCCCCAGGCGTCGGCGGCAGCAGGAGAGGGAGCGAGTGGAACAAGAATAGTATGTGGGGCACCTGCCCCCTCATCCCCACTAAACCAGCTTTCCCTTTTCTTCTCTCATGCTTCTCTTCTCTTCCTGCCAAGTTACTGGTTTCTCTTTGCAGTTTTCTCCTCTGCAGGCTCATGTTTCGGATTAACGCAGGCGGTGTGCTTCGCAGAGCAGGGGCTCCCCAACTTGTCTCTGCCTCACTCCCCCATCTCTCCCTCTGGCTTTAAGCATGGGAGAAGCCCCTCCTCACATGCCCTGCTCTCTGGGTAGCTGGGCAGGAGGGACTGTCCTCCTGGACACTTATAGAACACTCACTTGTTGGTCACAGAGACAAGATTGGGTGTCACCAGTGGCTTGCCATCCCCTAACAACTAGTTCTTCGTATTTCAGGGTTCCCTGCTCACCCCTTCTGGAGGCCTGGGAGGGGGGCTTCCCAAGGAGCCCCGAGTCTGGCCTTCTGTGTCACATCATGGTCTCTTGTCTCTAGGACTGGCGCTGGAGTTGCAGCAGCTGCTGGGGTCAGGGCAGAGGGAGGGTAGGGACTCCCCTGAGAGACATCACCCAGCCCCCAATACCCACAAGCCCTACCAGGGCTCTCCTAATCCATCCTTTACTTCAGCACCCCATTGCCCTGTGCTTATAATATTGGCTCTCTTGCCCTCCTCTCCCGTCCCCTGCTGGTCAGCTCCAGAACTGCAGGCCCTGCTCCTATTCTTAGTTCAACCTCCAGGGGGTGATGATGAAGACACCCTCCTCCCCTCACTCTCTGACCTGCACTGGTTCACCCCAGGTCCCCTGAAGGAAAGAGGCAGGGAGAAGGCAATCATTCCTCCCCGCTTCAGCCTCTGCGCTTTCTGTGCCTTGTCTAGTCCCTGGAGCTCTGGAGTGGGAGCCCCTCACTTCAGACCTGCTCCCCAAGAGCTCAGACTCACCAAGCTCTCTGATTTCTCACCTCCCCCACCTCCAGTGTGGCTTCAGCTATGCACGGGGACAGTCATGACCGGTATGAGCGTCTCACGTCTGTCTCCAGCTCCGTCGACTTTGACCAAAGAGACAATGTGAGTGCCCTCCTGCCTCCTGCAGACTTGTTACCCACCCACTCCTCCTCCAGGGCAGGAGGCTCAGCAGCCTTAACCTCCAGTGATACAGAGTCAGGACCTATGGAATGTGACCTCCTCAGCAAAGGGCAATGCTTGTCTAAGAGCCACAAGATGACCACCCAAACTTGGATGGTCTGTATTCCATTCTAACCTCCAAGCTAGCACCAACCTAACATCATGAAACCCAAACTCTGTCCCACGTGGAACTCTGTGCCTGTCTCCACAGTTAATCCCAAGGACCCTCTTTCCCTTAGACAGGGTTTTAGAAGTACTAACAGGCCTTTCTGGCCCAAGTAGCAAAACCTAGAATTCGTTTTGTTGCTCAGAGATTGCAAGCTGGTAGTCCTAGCTGGGTGGGGCCAGTTGTAGAGGGGAGCTGAGTGCCAGAGGCCCCTGTAGACAAGGCATGTACTTGGTGGTTCACAGCAGTGCCCAGACCCTCATTCATGTCAGACCCAGTACTCTGGCATTACCTCCCTGGCCCCTGTCATCCTGTCAGGATCAGGGTCCTGGACAGAACTCTAATCTTTAGGCCCTGAGATGGCCCCATCAGTCCAACTTGGGCTGGGGGCCCTGGGGACAGCAGTTCTTATAGGAGCCATAGTTGAAGAAGCCTGTCAGCTTCCTGAGTTGGACTCATACTGGTAAGTAGCAAAGCAAAGGTATCACTTCTGCCCACCAGAGGTGTCCAGATGGTTCCCCAGACTCAGGTGATGTTGGCAACAGGTAGCAGTCCTGCATCTTACCTGGAAAGCACCTCTCTCCCCAATTCTGTGTTAAGCCTAGACCTTCTCCTGGAAGGAAGGTGGAGGAGGATTCTCTCTGCCTACCCCTCCCCCATATATTTCCACCTTGCTCTCAGTGGGGTCTCTGTCTGAAGTCAGGCCTGGGGTCTTGAGGATAGGAGATTGCAGCTCAAGGGGACTGGGGGTCTGGTCCCTCTGGTGTGTACTAGAAGAAAGGTGGCAGGAACTCAGGCAGCTTGGCCTGCTCTCTGCTGTTGGCAAATTCTTCTTGTTAGCTACAGGTCTGGAGGTCCCCACTGCCCGTCCTAGAAACCTGAATCCCACCCATCCTTACCCTGACCCACAAGGCTTCAAGCTTTCCTCTGGTTTCACTGCCCCATTGGCTCTTTGCAGGGACCTGCAGCTTTGAGCATGAGCATCCACAGATAGGCCAGTTTGGCCTTAGTCCTTTTCTCCTTTGAGGGCTAGCACTTTCCCTCTACCCCTCTGGAATGAGCTACTTTCTTTGGGGGGTTGTGGAAGTTATGCCAAGATGGGCCCCAACCTGGAGGTGATCGTGAGGAAGGGATGGGTGGGATTCAAGGGGGGGGGGGGAAGGTTTGGGTTGGTGGGGTAAGAACTCCACCTGATAGCCCTCTGTCCCTCCAGGGTTTCTGTTCCTGGCTGACAGCCATCTTCAGGATAAAGTAAGTGAACAGTCTTCAGACTCTAAGGAAAGAGAAAACAGAGAAACTTCAGAACCTGTCATTTCCCTACAAAATCCAGAGGCCAGCAGCTATGAAGGCCTTAGCGCTCCTAGCCAGCCCAGCACCCTCCTCCCTCCTCCAAGAGGCCAGGCCCTGGAGTCCTGGCCTCTGTTTTTCCCCCCCGAGCTGGCCTCACTTTACCCCACAGTCTCCTGTGTTGCTGCCCCCTGCCTGGCGGGCCCGCTCTGCCCTCGGCTCTCCACGCCCCTGCCACCCCATGAGGGCAGAGGCTGGAGCCCCCCACCTCAGAGCCTGGGTGCAGCCAGCGGGTGGGGGCAGCAGGCAAGCTGGGAGCAGCCAGCCAGCCACAGGCAGGAGCCAGTATCCAGCAGGCAGAAGTCAGGAGATCGAGCCAGAGTGCAGCAGGCAGGCAGTGAGCGCTGAGAGAGGCAGGAAGCCCGGACAGGTCAGCACTGCCACTGCCCTCACCCCAGCCCCTGGGGCCCCTGCCCAGGTGCACCATGTATGCGCTTCTCAGCACCCATAAGGCACCACTGCGTCCCCAACCACGGTCCTCCCTCCCCCATCAACCTGCCTTTCTTCCTCTTCACCCTTCTTTTCCATATCCTCTCTTCTCAACCTTTCTCACACTTTCTTCATCTCTCTGCAGTCTTCCCTTTTGCCCCTGTTCCCTTCCTCTCTCTCTCTCCTCCTTTCCCTCGCCTTCCCTCTCCCTTTCTCATCCCTCCCCTCCCAGAAAGGGGGCCCAGAGACCCACTGTACCCCCATACTGCTGCCAGACTGGCAGGGGCTAGGGTGGCTATGGGGTGGGGGCGGGCAAGGCAGGCAAACCCTGGTCCCTCTGCTGCCTGGGTCCTCACCTGGCTCCTCTGCTGCCTCGTGCCTGCAGGGACGATGAGATCCGGGACAAATGTGGGGGCGATGCTGTGCACTACCTGTCCTTCCAGCGGCACATCATCGGGCTGCTGGTCGTCGTGGGTGTCCTCTCTGTGGGCATCGTGCTGCCTGTCAACTTCTCAGGGGACCTGCTGGGTCAGTGAGGGCCAGGATGGGGAGGGCGGGGCAGGGGAGAAGAGGCAGGAGGACACGTGCCCTGACCCCAGTGTCGTCCTCTCCCTCCCCTTCTTCCTGCCCTCCCCAGAGAACAATGCCTACAGCTTCGGGAGAACCACCATTGCCAACCTGAAATCAGGGTAAGGTTGGGAAGCCGGTTGGTGAGGTCAGGGTCTGCGCCATAGTCCAGCCATAATACGGATGCAAGGGGAGTGCTGGGGGAGAGGTGGCTGAGGTTGCAGAGGTGACTGTGGGGCCCTGAGGGCTTGGATTAGAGACAGAGGAGGTGGATGTCTGCTGGGTGTGCCTGGGGATGCCCAGGTAAAGAAGCAGCCGTGTGACCACAGGCCAGGGAAAGATGACAGGATAATTGGGGGGCAGTGTAGCCTGTAGGCAGGGCAGGAAGAGATGACCTCCTGGGGACATTTCAACTGCAGCCAAATAATCTTGGGGCTTCAACTATACAGAGTATGGGCCCTGCCCTGTAAGGGGGTCAGTCCCAGAAGACAGGTGGCAGGAGAGGGGCCCCGTACCAGGCTGAATTCACACTGGGAGGTTGCAGGTTGTCTGAGGGTGGCTCCATGTACTCCTGTGCCACACCCAGGAACAACCTGCTATGGCTGCACACCTCCTTCGCCTTCCTGTACCTGCTGCTCACCGTCTACAGCATGCGTAGACACACCTCCAAGATGCGCTACAAGGAGGACGATCTGGTGAGTGGAGTAGGGGGGCCAGTCTAGCCCGCCTCCAGCCTCCTCCCTTCCCTCCGGGCCTTGCTTGCCTCAGCCTCTAGGGGTGTCAGCACGGCAGGTGGGGGGGGGACGCACCTGGGTTCCAGGCCTGGCTCGGCAGCTCAAGACCCCCTATGCTGTTGGGCAGCCCGGGTGGCTCAGTGGTTTAGCGCCGCCTTCGGTCCAGGGCGTGATCCTGGAGACCCAGGATCGAGTCCCACGTTGGGTTCCCAGCATGGAGCCTGCTCCTCCCTCTGCCTGTGTCTCTGCCTCTCTCTCTCTCTCTCTTTCTCTCTCTCTCTCTTGCGCGCGCGCGCGTGGATAAATAAAATCTTAAAAAAAAAAATGCTATGCTGCACGTTAAGTTGCCTCCCCGAGCCTTGGCTTCCTCATCTTTAAAATGAGACAAAAAAATAAATAAATAAAAATAAAAAAAATAAAAATAAAATGAGACAATAAAATCTTCCTAAGGTCAGTGGGAAGCACCCATGCTGTGCCTGGCCTTCAGGAAACAGCTGTGATGATGCTATGGCAGTGACGTGCCCTGTCTGCATTCATCTCCCGACCCGGCACAGAGCACTCGCTCCATGCCAGCCACTGTGCCCAGTCCTCATGGCCCAAGGATCAGAGAGTTGTTCCCCCTTCCCTGTTCCTCAATGACCCCTTTGGGATCAAGGGGCCAAATGGCTCTTTGATTAAGCTTGCTGCCTGATTTCATTTAGATCTACTCTTCCCTGCTTGCTTGCTTGCTTGCTTTTATTCTGTTTTGTTTTTTGTTTTTTTCCTCTCCCTGCTTTCTCTGGTACCTGGCTTACTCCTAAGGCCTCCTCCCACCCATTAAACTCACTGTGCCCCACACTCTCCTAGCATTCTCAAGCCTCCTCCTCTGGAAGGCAGACCCACTCCCCTCTCACCCCCAGGTGAAGCGGACCCTCTTCATCAATGGAATCTCCAAATATGCAGAGTCAGAAAAGATCAAGAAGCATTTTGAGTGAGTGGCCACTCCTACCCCAAGCCCAGGTTCCAAGGGCCCTCCTTTGCTATCCAGCCCCTCAGACTTCTCACGCCTTCCCACCAAGGTCTGGGGCTGCAGTGGGGGTGGAGGTGAGAACACAGAAGAATAACATGAGTCCAGGGCATTCTGGCACTTGGGCTGGGTGTTAGGCCTCTGCAAGAACAGGGGAAATACAAGAAATACTTGCAAAGTGAGAAAAGTGTGTGTCATATCCACCCCCTCCCACGCCCATCTCCCCTCCTGGCTTGAACTGGGTCATGGGTTGTTGACCAGGATCCATAGGCCCCTTGAGATGTGTGGTTTCAAACTTTTATGTGACATGCTGGGGTTTGTGTGCAGACTGGCAGAGGGGAGCTCCTTGGTTTTCACTGGGTCCTGAGGGAGCCCTGAAAACCTGAGCTACATGTTCCCTGAGGCTCTTTTCACCTCTGGAGTTGTTTTGTGGAGAGGGGAGTATACATCTCCAGGAGTGCCAGGTGGTTGGAACAGTGCATGTACAGGATTAGGGATCCTGTCATACATTTATCTGCACACTCAGCAGACTTTTTCAAACAATATTAGGGCTAAGTCACTGTGGTGAGCCTTGGGACCCTAGAAATAAATGAAAGATCATTGAGCACTCACAGGATTCACATGGTGGCGGTTAGCATTAGGAGCTGATGCAAGGTCTGATCAGAGTTTGGTCTGAGGTCGGTCTGTGACCAGAATTAGGAGTTGGCCAGTGGCCCTGATAAGGGACATTGGTGGTCAGAATCAAGGACTCAGTGAGGTCTAGATCCACTGTCAGTTGGCCTGGATCAGAACAGGATCGAGAGTCAGTTTCTTTTTTTTTTTTTCTTTTTTTTTGAGAGTCAGTTTCTGGTCAGGTTCAGATCACAGATCCCTTTGTTGCAGGTAAATGAGTGGTTTGTGATCCGCAATAGTGAATGGATACTCATTTGTTCCACATGCATTTATTGTCACCTTCTATACCCCAAGTATTAACAAATTAGAAACAGGCCAGACCCTCATAGAAGTTAAAGAACAGAAATCAAATTTAGATCATCCTCGGTCGGTAGGAGAATGACTTGGGATCCTATCTGGAGTCCAAGCTGTGATCGGCATTAGGGGGCAGTCTGGGTCAGGATTAAGGACAGTGTGTGCTCAGAATTAGGCGACATCTTAATATGACCGTCCTGTTGGGATCAGTTGTCAGCTTGTACTGGTAAGCCTTTAATAACAAATGCTTACTGAGTACTTGGCATGTGCCTACACCGGAGTCGGAGCTGGGGTTACAGCAGTAAACAAAAAAAGAAAAAGCCTCTGCCCTCATCGGCTCACATTCTGGTGGGCGAGGCAGATAAGAAACAAATGAATGAGTAATAGGTACCATGTCAAGCAGGGTCAGGTGCCAAGAAGAAAACTAAAGCAGTGAGAGAAACAGAGTAGAGTCAGGAAGAGGTGTGTTTCCATTGGGGAAACATTGGGGTGGGCAGGGGGTCTCTGACAGGGCCCTGCATGCCATGAGGAAGTGAACCCTGCTAACCAAGCATCCATTCAGCACACATTTGTCATACACCTACTTTATACCAGACCTGATGGGTACCTGTGGGGAGCTCATGGTTGAGGCTTTCTGTTTCAGGGGTCAGTCTGTGGTTTCGTTTAGGAAGCAAACTGTGATTAAAATTAGTGGTCAGCCTTTGAACAGGAGTGGGGGAGACTATAGTCCTAATTGGAGCTTGGAGAATATCCCCAAGGAGTTGAGTATCAGGGAGCAATCATCTCATTGATCCATTCGTTCCGCACATGTTTATTGAGCACCTACTGTGTCTAAGCTGTTGGACCAGGCTTGATGTATGGTGATGTATGAGTAGGGTTTGTGATCCAAGTCTGGGGGTCTGTCTGGATTGGAAGGCTGCCCCAGCAGAACTAGGGAAGATCCTGTATGCAAAATCAGAAAGCCTGCATGGTGGGGATTAGAGGGTTAGGGATTAGTTGGGTGAGAATGAGGGCTCAGCCTGCCACAGGGCTGAAGGCCCTTCTGAAGAAGAACCCTAAAATAGTTGGAACAACACAGCAACAGGGAAAAGGTCTACAGTGCATTTCAAGGACCCCATCCCAGATTGAAGTTTCCAAATTCTCATGGATTTGCATGGTCCACTTTAGAACTAGATCTTATACCTCTGTGACACTTGGTGGTTCTTTATTTAAAAGGTTTTTTTTTTTTAAGATTTTATTTATTCATTTGGGGGGATGGGGAACAAAGAAGGGGGAGGAAGAAGGGGGAAGCAGACTCCCCACAAGCCAGGGAGTCCAACATGAGGCTCAATCCCAGGACCCTGACATCATGTCCTGAACCAAAGGCAGATGCTTAACCAACTGAGCCACCCACGTGACCCTAAAAAGTTTTTTTTTTTTTTAAAGACAAGGCTCAGGGACAACTGAGTGGCTCAGTGGTTGAGGATCTGCCTTTAGCTCAGGTCTTCCTGCATCAAGCTCCCTGCAGAGGCCTGCTTCTCCCTCTGCCTGTCTCTCTGCCTCTCTGTGTCTCTCATGAATAAATAAATAAAATCTTAAGAAAAAAAATATGTGGCTCAGTCTAGATTAGAGAGCAGGGAGGGAGCAGTGTGTGATGAAAAGTAAAAAGGAACTGCTCCTTCCATCAACAAGCACCTCTCGAGTCCTGCCAGGTACCAGTACTGAGAGTCACAGTTTCCCTCTGCTCAGTTTCAAGGCAAGATTAAGGTCAATTTCAGGTCAGGGTTAGAAGGTCAGTCTTGGGTCTAGGTTATGGGTGATTTGGATCCAGGTAAAGGGTCAGTTTCAGGTCAGGGTTCAGGATCAGTCTTTGGTCAGTCTTGGGGCAGGAGTCATTCTGTAGACTGGGCTATGGGTAAGTTGTAGTCAGTTCATGGTCAAGGCTGTGTTGGTCTGTAACCAGGTATTCTAGAAACAGGGTTAAGAGAACAACCCATGAGTAGAAACAGTTTCTCTCAATTGGAAGTTTAGAGCTTGGACATGGAATCAGCCCCCAGCCGTGGCCTCCCTAGCACCACACAGGTATACAGTCATCCCAGGTCATTAAGGAGTGTGCAAAGTCCCCGTGCCCTCCTATTTCCTCCCGCTACTCACATAAACATGGGGAAGAATTTCAAAGGTTTATTCATATGGAACTCCCATATTTGTAGACCAGAGAGAGGGAGCTTGAATTGGGGATGTAGGTCTTAAAGGTGATGAGGTCACGGCTGCAAGTCGGGAGGGGGCGCTGTTGGGCAGAGTCCCTGCAGAAGATGATGGTGGACTGTGTTTCAGGGAGGCCTATCCCAACTGCACGGTTCTTGAAGCTCGCCCGTGTTACAATGTGGCTCGCCTTATGTTCCTCGATGCAGAGAGGTAATGGGGGGATGACACTGGAGGGACCCCTGCCTATTGTGGAGGGCATCCTGGCTGCCACAGGCACCTGGCTCCCCTTCCAGGTTTTTCCCAGGGCATGTGATTTTAATTCAACCCCTGGAGTGCCTGTCAGTTCAGCTCTGGGAAGAGCAAGCCCTGGAGATTCGAGTTTGTTGCAAGAGGCAAGGTGTCCACCATCCCCACCTCATCTGAGGACATCCCCTTCTCTAGCTACAGTATAAGAAATTTAGGTCAAACCATAGGAAGAATTTTTGGCCCTCAAGGGATGGGTGGGAAGACTCTTGAATGGGGACATATCTGAACCATGCATTCCAAGCTCACCCCCCTGTCCTTAGGGAGTGGACCTAGATGACCCCTGAGCCAAGCTCCGACCCTTCCTTCCAGTCATTCGCAGTCCCAGCTGGGCGGCGGGTGACTGGGCGCCTGGTTCTCACAGGAAGAAGGCCGAGCGGGGAAAGCTCTACTTCACAAACCTCCAGAGCAAGGAGAATGTCCCCACCATGATCAACCCCAAGCCCTGTGGCCACCTCTGCTGTTGTGTGGTGCGAGGCTGTGAGCAGGTATGAGGTGATCTCTGGCTGCCAGAGCTCCTGCTGGGTATAGGGAGGAGTCGGACAGATCCTGGGAAGACAGGTCACAGTAGAGGCAGACACTCCAGGTGTATGTCCCACGACCCCCAGGAACACACACAAACGGCCCTTGCAGATAAACAGCCAAAAGTAAACAGACTCCCAGAGCAGGCAAGGCCATGCCAGGGTGGGTGGCGGCCAGGACTGAGAGCAGAGTGCAGCACCTCCCTCAGCAGACCCCCAGCTGTTCCTACAGCCCTTGAAGCCCCAGTTCCCCCATTGGGTTTGTCCCTATCCCAACAGTGGCCAAGTTTTCAAGCCCCAAATCAGAAGAGGTCAGTCAAGAGAACAGTGTTGTGCTGTATTTGCCAGCTCTGTGGCTTTAGGCGAGTGTCTTGACTGCTCCGTGCCTCAGTTTCTTCCTAAGACAGGGCTAATTGTACCTTCCTTAGGACTGTCAGGAGGGTTAACACATAGAAAGCTGAAAGCGGTGTAGTACCGGGGACCAGCCTGGCTCTCTGCCCAGAGCCCTTGCCTCGCTTGCCCTCGACAGGTGGAGGCCATTGAGTACTATACAAAGCTGGAACAGAAACTGAAGGAGGACTACAAGCGGGAGAAGGAGAAGGTGAACGAGAAGCCTCTTGGCATGGCCTTTGTCACCTTCCACAATGAGACCATCACCGCCATGTGAGCCCCTGCCCTGCCTGCCCATCCCAGTCCTTGCCCCCCGGTGACCAGCCAGCCGGGGGTCCTGGGTCCTTGCGCTCATGGCCAGCTATTGGCAGGGGGGCCCCCAGCGGCTGGTGCCACAGTAACCAGTGCCCATCCCCCAGCATCCTGAAGGACTTCAATGTGTGTAAGTGCCAGGGCTGCACCTGCCGCGGGGAGCCACGCTCCTCATCCTGCAGCGAGTCCCTGCATATCTCCAACTGGACCGTATCTTATGCCCCCGACCCCCAGAACATCTACTGGTGAGCACAACAGGGTGGCAGGGGCAGGCTTCATGGGGCCTGCTGGCTTCAGCGGGTACAGGGAGGAGAGGGGGGGTCCAAGGTGTCCCTTTCCCCTGCCTTCCCAGGGAACACCTCTCCATCCGAGGCTTCATCTGGTGGCTGCGCTGCCTGGTCATCAATGTTGTCCTCTTCATCCTCCTCTTCTTCCTCACCACCCCGGCCATCATCATCACCACTATGGACAAGTTCAACGTCACCAAGCCCGTGGAGTACCTCAATGTGAGGCCCGTGCCCATCCCGCCCCACCCCACCCCTCCATGCTGGCTCACGAGATACAGATGCCAGGCCTCGAATCCCTCTTTAGGGGGAAACCAGAATGCCCTCCTGCCCAGCCCAGCCCAGCCCCACCCAGAATTCCCACACAACCATGGGCTGCGGAGCCCCCTATGAACATCCCTTGAGCTCCGTGCTGCCTTCCCTCTAGCAAGACCACCCGTGGGTTTGCACACACCTAGAGAGACACCTGGGAAGAGAGAGAGCCCAGGGCCGGTTTTAACTGACCATGTGACCTCAGACAAGCCCCTTCTCCTCATCCCCCCACCCCGTCTCCCCGACAGAAGAATGGAGGTTCAGACTCCATTATTGGCTTCCCAACTTAGATTCTGATGCCTTTATTGAACAGACTTTTTTTTTTTTTAAGATTTTATTTATTCATGAGAGACACAGAGAGAGGGGCAGAGACACAGGCAGAGAAGCAGGCTCCATGCAGGGAGCCCAATGCAGGACTCGATTCTGCGACCCCAGGATCACGCCCTGGGCCAAAGAGAGGCACTCAACCGCTGGGTCACCCAGGCGTCCCTATTGAACAGACTTTTACATGAAACCCTGTGTGGAAAAGCAAGTCTGCTCAGATGGCAGTAGAGTGAGGGTCACTTACACCAGCTCTTCCCTCACCCCTCCTGCCATGCACATGGCATACCTCCTTAGGGCCTCAAGGTCCAAAGTCAGACGGTTTGAAAATTACTGAGTGATAAGAGCAAAATATATCAGACCCAGTCTGCCCAGGTTCACATCCCCACCCCACTGCTTACGAGCCGGGTAACCTACTGAATCTCTTTTTGCCTTAGTTCGCTCATCTGTAAAGGAGGGTAATAGCGTTGTTGTGACATCCACACATGTAAAGCCCAGGATCTGTGCCTGGCACTTAGGAGGTACTCAGGAAATGCTAACCACTAGCGTTACTCACCCTGCAATGGTCCTCATGACCCCGGCTCCCACCTTCGCCTCGGTCCTGCACGGGTTCTGGACTTCTGCCACGGGGCCCTGGGAGCCATGGGGCCTGGGCTTAGCAGGGGAGGGGGCAGGTAAGCAAAGCCAGTCAGACTGGGGCCCACTAGACGGCCCCCACCTGATAGGTCCCCTTGTGCCCCTCTGCAGAATCCCATCATCACTCAGTTCTTCCCCACCCTGCTGCTGTGGTGCTTCTCGGCCCTGCTCCCCACCATTGTCTACTACTCAGCCTTCTTCGAAGCTCATTGGACACGGTGAGTGGCCTCACACGCCCTGCACGCTGGCCCTCCTAGGTATATGGTCATCCCTACTGGGCAGCCCTTGCCCCTTTGGCTTCCCTGCCCCAGGGAGTCCCAGAGCTGTCAGGGAAGGGAGGCTGGCCAGCATGCTCCCACCAGGAGGCCCCCATCCCAGCAGAGCAGCCTGGGACACCATACTGGCTGGTGGAGCAGGCAGGGGGGCTGGCTCACCTGACCTGAGCCCCGTGCCCCCTGCCTCAGCTCCGGGGAGAACAGGACCACCATGCACAAGTGCTACACCTTCCTCATCTTCATGGTGCTGCTTCTGCCCTCGCTGGGACTGAGCAGGTGGGTTGCAGAGGATGGGATGGGAGCTGGGGTTGGGGGGTGGATGGATGAGCAAGGGGAGCTCCCACTTCCCTTACATAGCTGGGGGACCCATGTCTGCGGGGGCATCCCCAGAGGCTCATGGACTAGACGACTCCTCCCCTGGTGTTCTGGGCCATTCCAGGCCCTCACACAGATCTCTCCGCTCCTCTTCTCTAGCCTGGACCTCTTCTTCCGCTGGCTCTTTGACAAGAAATTCTTGGCTGAGGCAGCTATTCGGTTTGAGTGAGTGACCTGGGCCCCAGGGAAAGAGACCAGAAGACGGGTGGGCATGCCTGAGACACCGCCTTCCCCCATGGGAGGGTGCTGCAAAGCTTCCCACCCTGCTGCGGGGGGCAGGGAGGGGGGTACTCACATGGTGTGGTGGGGGTCATCCCGAAGATTACATCACAGTGCTCGGTTGTGGACATGGAAGTGTCCCTGGGGTCTGTGCTGGGGTTCATTCTCTGGGAACCCCTCTAGAGGTCACCTTCAGGGTACACTGGGGGCTTTGGGACCCACACTGGGGGATTTCTGTGAGAGCCTATAGAGCTTGTACTCTGGGACTCACTCTAGGAGTCAAGTTTCACCCAAGAGGTTTGAATAGGTGTCTGTAATAGGATCTTGGTCATACTTTGGGAGTGACTTGGGGGTTATCCCTGAAGGTCCCTGGAGCCCATGGATATCCATGGATACCTTTCAGTATCTATGGATCTCTTGGGCTTACAACTCTGGAGTATTTACAGGGGACTCTGTGGCTCATACTTGGGGTATTTATGGGGTACCTATCCTGGGAAGCCCAGTGAGGCTGTTTGGGGTCAGGAGGATGGAGGGCCACTTACCATGGCTATATATGTGGGCACAAGCTCTAGGGGTCTTGCTTTAGGCCATCTATGATAGTTTCACGTTTGGGGGGGTCACAGGCATTGACAAAGATTCTTGGGCTCCCCACCCTGAAGATCTTTGAAGAAGGGTCTGTGGGGCTTATGTTCTGGAGGTGTCTGAGGCTCACATTCTGGAGGGTAACTGTGAATGAATTTAAGGTCGAAGGGAGTACTTTCTGGGTATTCCTAGGGCTCACACCCGTAGGGGTCTTTGAGGGACTCATGGGGGTTGTCTGTGGGGATCTCAGGCAGTCATACCCTGAACACTGGTGGCCTTAGGGATCTGGAGCACTCTCCATGGGTCTTCCTAGGGTACAAGTTCTAGGAGTCCCCTCCTGGGCTCACACTCTCAGATTGTATCAGCTCACACCGAGGGCATTGAAGGTGTCTGTTGACATCTGACATCTGCTCCTGGGGCTCACACCCTGGGGGGACTGGGACACGGGCGCTTAAGAGCTGAGCTGGGGTGTCCCCACGAAGGAAGGCACGTCGAGGGTGAAGGTGTGTGCTGCTGTGCCGGCAGTGGGTCGGCAGCCACTGGGTCACCCAAGGGTGCAGTGCTGGAGCACTTGGTGCCTGCAGGTGCGTGTTCCTGCCCGACAACGGCGCTTTCTTCGTGAACTACGTCATTGCCTCAGCCTTTATCGGCAACGCCATGGACCTGCTGCGCATCCCAGGCCTGCTCATGTACATGATCCGGCTCTGCCTGGCGCGCTCTGCCGCCGAGAGGCGCAACGTGAAGCGGGTATGGCCGCCTGGGGCCGCCGCGGCCCGCGCAGCGCCCCCTGGTGGGCCCAACCAGGAACAGCGGCAGCCATGCTAGGGTGTGGGGACTCAGGGGTGCTGGAACTTGGGGGACCCGGTTCCGTGGCCCTGCGCTAGCCCCTTCCTATCTGGAGCCTCAGCCTTCCCGTATGGGCAGTGATGATCAATATAGACAACCCTGAAGGCCCCTGCCAGTCCTGACAGTCTAGTGTTCTGATGGGAGTTGGGGGAGGTCCGGGTCCCTAGACCTAGGGTCTGTGCGCCCTAACCCCGTACAAAGGCTCTCGGCATCCCATCCCCAGGCCTACCCACCTGCCAGCCCCCGATCTCTCAGCTTCCCCTCACCCATGACCCGTCACTGTACCCACCCTAACCCCATCTCAGCCACAGCCCCTCTTTCCATCTCCTTTCCCCTGCCCCACCCTAGATATCGGGTTCCTTTCCCCCATGGCTTCATTCGTAGGCGCCTGCCCCCTCCCACCTGCCCTGCGCCCTTCCAGTCTGTCCCTCCCCTCCCTGAGCCACCCTCCTGCCCATCTCCCCCCCAGCATCAGGCCTACGAGTTCCAGTTTGGCGCAGCCTACGCCTGGATGATGTGCGTCTTCACGGTGGTCATGACCTACAGTATCACCTGCCCCATCATCGTGCCCTTCGGTAGGCACCGCCGCGCCGGGACCTGGGCCCTGCTCGGGGGGACCCAGGACCTCACCTGCCTCACTCTAGTAAGGAAGGCCACCCTGAGTGGACAGGGCCCCGGCTGGGAGACCGGCCCCTCGGGCCTCCCGCCCGGTCCCTGCCTCAGTCTGGGGCCTGGCCTGGGGGGAGGAGGGGGAAAACCATTTCAGCTCAGGTTGGCCCCAGCTGTTGTGCTGTTGTGTGGGGCAAAGTCACCCCAACATGGCCATACTCATCCACACCAAGTGCCTTCACTCAACTGATACACTTGGACACACATCACATACCCACAGAGGTGTTCGCGCACGCCCACACACACTCACACCTACACAAGGTCTGCGGGTACACTTGGACACAATCCCATATGCTCAGGAAAGACCTTTGGATTCCAGGGTGGGGTTGGGCTCTTGCCACTCGTGGAGATACCCCACTGTAGCTAAGCTGTGCGTCTTGAACAAGCCCTTCTTCCTTCTGAAATTTAGCAAAGTTTCCCTGCACCTGTCACCCCATTGGTGCCCTCTGCTTTCCCCCTCATAACATCCTAACCCCTTAACCACCCTCCCTGGTTGCTGAAGGCTCCAAACTCCCAAACTAACCTCCTTGTCCTCATTCAGAAGCTCCCATTCCCTAAGCCTCCAGGAAAACAGAACTTACCACCTAATTTATGCCCATCTGTTAAGGGACAGGGTAGAGAAAAAAACAAGGGTTTCGAGGAGAAGCTTGTTGACTCATATGAATAGACTTCTAATAGGATTTTCACTGAGGGGCCGCGGAACGAAGTAGGGAAGCTGAGGAAACTGACATTGTGTGATCCTGTGACAGGCTGGGGCTCTGTCCTGTTTGGGGGCTGGGGCAAGAGGAGGGAAGCCAGCCCCCAGCCGTCTTGGAAGGACTAGGATGAGCCATGACAGGCACACAGGTCCGGTGTCACGGGTTCCGAGGTCAGGGCCCATGTGGCTTCCCCCAGGGCTCATGTACATGCTGCTGAAGCACCTGGTAGACAGGTACAATCTCTACTACGCCTACCTGCCGGCCAAGCTGGACAAGAAGATCCACTCAGGGGCTGTGAACCAGGTGGTGGCCGCACCCATCCTCTGCCTTTTCTGGCTGCTCTTCTTCTCCACCATGCGCACGGGTGAGGGCCACCTCCCCTCCCCCCCCGCCATCCACACACACCTCCCGGAGCACCAGGGACGGGCGGGGGGGGGGGGGGGGGGAGGTGGGCGGGGGGGGGAGGGGGGGCTCCATCCAGAGTCAAGGCAGAGCAAGCCAGGGGAGGGGCCGTGATGGCCCAAGGGTCACAGGCGAGGAGCCCAGGAGAAGCCAGGTCAGGCCACAGCACAGAGGAATGCAAGAGTACTTTCAGAAGGTGGCAGACGTGGGGTGGTGGGCCCCTGGAGGGGGTGCCCAGAGGAGAGGTAGCAGCCCCATCCTTTCCCCCCCACCCCAGGGTTCCTAGCCCCCACGTCCATGTTCACATTCGTGGTCCTGGTCATCACCATCGTCATCTGTCTCTGCCACGTCTGCTTCGGACACTTCAAATACCTCAGTGCCCACAACTACAAGGTGTGGGGCGAGGGGGGCAGGGGAGGGCTGAGGGCAGAAGCTCAAGGGGGTACAGGGGAGCAGGGGGATGGGTGGGAGCTGAGGGCAGGGGCAGTGAGGGTGTCAGGAAGGCACGGGGTCCTGCTCGTGGCTGAGGGTGAGGACATCTCCCCACTCCCTGACTCATTCTGGGCTCCCCAAGATTGAGCACACAGAGACAGATGCCGTGGACCCCAGAAGCAACGGTCGGCCCCCCACTGCTGCCGCTGTCCCGAAATCTGCGGTGAGTACACTGGCTGGTGGCCTGGTGGGGAGGAGCCTGCCAGCGAGGCTCAACTCAAAGCCAGGGGTCCCATCAGTCCTCCAGAAAGTCAAGCCTGTTCCAGCCCCCAGGGGGCCAGGGAAAGATCTGGCTTCATTGAGGGGGCTGCCCACCCCTCCTGGGGCGGGGGGATCACTATCCTGCTCCCTGGAGGCCCTGAGAACCCCCCATGAGGTGCAGCTGTCCCTCCTCACCCTCTACCCCTTTTGCCCTCCAGAAATACATCGCTCAGGTGCTGCAGGACTCAGAGGTGGACGGGGATGGGGATGGGGCTCCCGGGAGCTCGGGGGATGAGCCCCCGTTGTCCTCGTCCCAAGATGAGGAGCTGCTGATGCCTCCTGATGGCCTCACGGACACAGACTTCCAGTCTTATGAGGACAGCCTCATAGAGAATGAGATTCACCAGTAAGGGGAGGGAGGGGCCCTGGAGGCCACGCCCTGCCCCCCACCCCACCCACCCCCCCACGGACACTAAAAAAAAAAAACGCTAATAATTTATTAGATCTAAAGCCCCTTCCTCCCCCATCCCTGCTTTCATTAAGGTATTTAAACCTGGGGATTTCACCACTCTCCCCCACCATGGAGGGAGGGAGGGACCCCCCCCAACCTCAGTGAGGAGAGCCCCGAGCCGGACCCGGGGCAAAGAGGGGTGCGGACAGGATTCCCCAGATCAGTGCCCCCCACGCGAGTAGTGTGGTCAGGAGAGGGTTATTGAGAGCCAAGAGGGGTACCTGGTGCCATGGCTGGAGACCTGGGTGGGGCAGGCAGACCAGGGGCTGCCCTCCTAGTTCTTCCCTCCCCCCAAGCCCCCTGGGTCCTGGCACTCCAGAGAAGTGGAGCCTCCAGCCCTGTGGGTTGCATGAGAGGGGAGGGGCTGCAGAGTGGAGGGGGGAAGAGTCAGGCCCCCAGCCAGGGACGTGACCTAGGGGTGGGGGGTGGGCATGGCTGACACTGGAAAATGGGTTTTTGCACTGTTTTTTTTTTTTTCCTTTAAAATAAAAATGAAAAGAAAAGCTCTGAGGCAGGTGTCCGATTTGTGCTGCTGCCCTGGAGGGTCCTCTATATCTGGAGGACCTGTTCGGTGCCTGGACAAGAGACTTATGGTGTCAGACCTCAGTTTCTCCAGGGAGAGAATGGACACAGGAGATGTTGGGGGAGTCTCAGGCAGGAGGGGCTGCTGTGTTCACTCCGGAGTTGGTCAGCTCCCAGCCCCTGCCGTGAGGAAACTGGGATGGGACACAGATTCTGAATCCTCGAGGGCCACACAGATAGGTGGGACAGAGATTCAGGGAGAAAGGCCGCGCAAAACCACAGATTCCCCACTGGCCCAGGAAGAAGGCTTCCTGAAGGAGGAAGATCCCGGGAGGGTTGCTTCTAAAAGACTCAGCAGGTGGTTCTGGAGGGGAAGAGGCAAGGAAGTGGGGCCACAGTAGCCCACCAAATAATATCCTTATTTGTTGTCATTGTTGCTACAGCTTCTTGAGCAGTTATTATGTGCCTGGAATTAGGCTAAGTGACTGTATTATGTGTTTTAAGGCATTTACTCCTCAGAGAGTCTGCTCCAGGGTCAGGCATGGGTTTGCTGTGAGTCTTCCATAAGATGGGATATGCCAAGTGCCCCCTTGGCCCAGCACCTGACCCAGGAAAAACACCCAATAAATGCCAACTATAATTAATGCTGTAGCCATTAATAGTACTCCAAAGCAGTGTGGTTTTCTCTTCAGAAAATGGTTTCTCTACAGAGGCTCAGTGAGGCTCTAGGGGTTTGTCTGAGGTTACTGGCCTGGGAGGAGTCTGGGAAAAGCCTTTCTGAGGATCTCAGTCAGCCCAGGCCCCCAACCAACCTGTCCCTTCCCCCTCAGGAGTGCCTGAGGGCCTCCCCAAAAAGCCTCCTTCCAGACAAGTCTCCTGCCCAGTCAAATCTTACCCATCCCCAGGCTCTACTGTAATCTACTTTTTTTTTTTTCTAAGATTTTGTTTATTTATTAGAGAACATGAGCAGGGGAAAGAGCAGAGGGAGAGGGAGAGGCGGACTCCTCGCCGAGCAGGGAGCCCAACTCTGGGCTCAATCCTACCCAAAGGGAGATACCTAACTGACTGAGTCACCCAGGCACCCCTGTAATCTACCCTCTGTAAGAAATTTCCTGTGGCCACTCTAGCCCACTCCCCGGAGGCCCAGTCAGCCACATGGTCACATGCAGTGTATGCTGCATGTGCGATGGGATCTGTCTCTGTGTGTGAGGTTCACCCACCCCCAAGCTACAGAGAGATGCCCCCTACTTGATTAACATAGTTTGGAAGGACAGTGGCCCTGGTGGCCAGCTGTGGACAGCTTGGTCCAGGCCTTAGCCTTCACATGTATGACAGATCCACGGCCTTATGAAATGTGGACCTCCGAGTGGAGTCCCCAGAGTCTCAGGGCTGGAGAGCAGAGTGCCAGCCGGTGGGTGGGCAGAAACTGGCTGTAAATTTGGAGCAGGGAACACACAGCAGGCCCCAGAGGCTGCAAACTGCAGTCTGGCCCTTGATCCCTCCATGAAACCCTTCTGAGCACCTCCTGTGCTCCAGGCCCTGAGCTAGGGTCCAATGACACAACAGCAAGACTGATCCTAGGTACCTGTGGCCCAGTGGGCAAGCCAGAGACAGATCTGAATTCCCACTAGGTCCAGCACCCTTCTTACCACCCTCTATGAGTTGACTGAGTCCTCATAGAAGCCCTATCCCAAATTTCGAGATGAGGAACCCAGGACACACAGAGGTGATATCCCTTGCTCCACAATTTGGATGCAGGGGTGCTAGGACAAGGATGAGAAAAATCTTAGGATGGTATGGAAGCCTCAAATCAAGACATATTGCCCATTCAAACTTTTTACTGTTCAGCCAAGAAAGTTGACATCCAAAGAGGAGGAATGAAAGAACTCACAATTATTAAGTCCAAAACGGTCAGCGTGGTACCAAATGCCTTCCCTAGGGTCATTGGATTAAGTCAGAAACACTCCCATCAACTCCTCTGAGGCTGAGAATGGGGAGTGGGCAGTGAGGGGACCCTTAGGTCAGACAGAAAAGTCCAAAAGGCCAAATAAGGCTGGGGACCTGGGTTAAGGGGCAGCAAAGTGATGGGAGGCCCAGGTAAGAACCAGCTGGCATTGTCTGCAGGGGCTGTAGGCAACCAGGGAAACATCCTGGGGTTGGCCTCTGAAGGTCCCAGGGGCTCCGATCAGTTCTTGGGAACATAAGCTGAGGAAGAAAGAAACCAGATGTGTTTTGGGTCATTTGGGAGTGACCAGTGGTATTGATTCAGAGTAGGTCCTAGAGGGGGTGCTTTCAGCAGCCAAGAAAGGTCTTGAACCAAGCACCCTGGTTCATGAAGGCCCCTCAGCACCCCCAAAGCCTGTTTTCTGTATGAGTGGGCAGACACAGCACCACTTTGCCTGGCAAGCCACATTGTCTGCACAGCATGGCCTGGACAGACCTCAGCCTAGACCCCTGAATTCCTCACCTGCCTGGCACGCCTCTGCCTCTCTTGGGGCAAGGTCTCCCCTAATCCCACCTCATAGGGTCTTCTCCCCTACCCTCCTCATGAAGCACAAAGTCAGGTTCAAGTGTTTCCAGATGTGAAACTCCAGATAATGCCCAAACAGCAGACAGAACACAGGTGCTGGGACGAGCACAGCCCCAAGGAGGGAGGCTGGAATAGAGGAGGGCGCCCACACCCACCCAGACCCTGCCCCTGGTGCCTCCTCACAGGCGGAACCCAGGTCAGAAAGAGGGAATTACAATCTGCTCATCTGACGAACATTTCCTGAACCAGGATTGGGTGTCCAGCTCCACGCAGAGTGCTGGAAGGGATTGCAAGGTGTCTCGGTGGAATCCCAGAAGGAGGAGGGAGGCCACAGGGAGACAGACCCAGAGTCCATTTCTCTTCCTCCCTTTACAGCCAACAGAAGATCATGGACAAGAACTGAGGATTTAGGTTCAAATCCCAGGTCAGCCACATACCAGCTGGGTGATGTTGGGCCAGCTGTATCACACCTCTTTTTTTTTTTTTTTAATTTATTTATTCATGAGAGACATAGAGAGGCAGAGACACAGGCAGAGGGAGAAGCAGGCTCCATGCAGGGAGCCCGACGTGGGACTCGATCCTGGGTCTCCAGGATCCCGCCCTGGGCCGAAGGCGGCGCTAAACCGCTGAGCCACCGGGGCTGCCCTGTATCACACCTCTTGAACAGGAAACCTGTTGTCCTTATACACAAAACAGTCTGACACTAAATGAGGGAAAGGAGGCTTTCTCCACACCAACCATTTCTCTGGCTCTCCAGGCACCACCTGGGTGCGCTTCGATTCCATTCAGTTCTGACGCTGTTTACCTAAAGTTAGCGTCAGAACCCCCAGGGGCTCCATCCCACAAACTGCCCCCACTTCAGACGCCAGTCACAAGTCCCACGTTGTCACCTGTGCTCCTGACCAACCAGCTCTCAGTCAGGGATCCCATGAGCCCCTCCATCAGGTTTTACGATTTGCTACAACTCAGAGAACTCAGGGAAACGTTTACTTATATTCATCTGTTTCTTGCAAAAGGATGTGCTACAGGATACCGATGAATAGCCGGATGAGGAAGGACGTAGGGTGAAATCAGGAAGGTCCCAAGCATACAAGCTTCTCTCCCTGTGGAGTTGGGGTGCACCACCCTCCCAGCCCATAAATGGGTTCACCAACCCAGAAACTCTCTAAACCCCCCATTGGGCAGCCCGGGTGGCTCAGCGGTTTAGGTTTAGCGCGCCTTCAGCCCAGGGCCTGATCCTGGAGTCCCGGGACGGAGTCCCGCATCGGGCTCCCTGCATGGAGCCTGCTTCTCCCTCTGCCTGTGTCTCTGTCTCTCTCTCTCTCTCTCTCTCTCTCTCTCTCTCTGTCTCTCTCTGTCTCTCATGAATAAATAAATAAAATCTTTTTAAAAAATAATAAAAAAATAACACCCCCCCCCATTTAGGAGTGTTTAAGGAGACCCCACCCACCCACCCAGGAGTATGATTGATTATTAATCTCCAGCCCCTGTTCTCTCCTTGGGTTAAAAGTTCTAGGCTTTCAGTCATGGCTTGGTCTTCCTGGCCACCAGCCCCCATCCTGAGGCTATCCAGAAGTACTCCAGGAATGGCCTCATTAGAACAAAAGATGCCATTATCACTCAAAAAATTCCAAGGAGCCAGGAGAAGAGACCAACTATATATTTCTTGTCACCTCTGGCCCTCATCTTTCTCCTCTATTACATGAGGATAATGATACCGTGTCCTTGAGCTGTTTTAAGACTTTAACAAGTGTAAAGTGCTTAGCCCAGTGTTTGGCACATAATAAGAACTTAATTAACTATAATGTTCTTATAGATGAGGAAGTTGAGACCCAGAAAAGGGGTTGGGGAGGACTTGTCCAAAGTTGGCTTGGAACAAGACTCTGATTCCACTCAGTGGCCTGAGCATCTGTTCTGTGGCTAACACTCCAGCAGGCTGGGCAGAGGGACACCCCAATGACCCCAACGGTCCCCATCGTCGATGGCCATACACAACACTATAGGGTGAGTTTTTCAGGTCAAAGAGTTCACACTTGCCCCTGGATAGACATGACAGCCAGGCCAGTGGCCTAAACATGCCAAGCAGAATGTTGAGTTGAGTCCCCTTGAGAGAGATGTTGAAATCCTAATCCCCAGGACTTCAGCATGTGACCTTATTTGGAAATACAGTTACTGCAGGAGTAAATAGTTAAGATGAAGTCATGCTGGAATTGGGTGAGTCCCTAATCCAATACAACTGGCGTCTGTATGAGAAGAGGAGAGACACAGAGAATGCCATGGGAAGGCACAGAGACATACAGGAGGAGTGCCATGTCGGTGGGAAGGGGCCTCTTGGAAATGAGGGGACTTTCAAGATAAAAAGGTCAAGTTGGGGTGTCAGGGACAACCCCTTCCTGGAAGCTGTGGGCTGAAGGGGAGAGACTCAGACTCATCCTGATTGGACAGTACAATGAGAACAGCCAAGTCTGGTAGAGGTGCCCTTGGGTAGGGGTGCTGGAACTCCTGCCCCCTGCACAGAGATGGCCCTTGGGCTGGTGGGTGGGGACCAGGAAGATCAAAAGCGACCAGGTTACTGACTGTGCCAGCGTGTGTGGGAAGTGGGAAAGAGGACAGAAGAGGAAGGCATGTATTAAAATGTGCCAGTGGGACGCCTGGGTGGCTCAGTGGTTTAGTGCCTGCCTTTGGCCCAGGGCATGATCCTGGGGTCCCAGGATCAAGTCCCACATCAGGCTCCCTGAATGGGGAGCTTGCTCCTCCCTCTGCCTATGTCTCTGCCTCTCTCTCTCTCTCTCTCTCTCTCTCTCTCTTTCTCTCTGTGTCTCTCATAAATAAATAAATAAAATCTTAAAAAAAGAAATCGTGCCACTGCCTTAGGACTCCTGCTGTAATTGGAGAGTTCTGGGTGGGGGTGGGGGTTCTCCTCCCCCTCCCTGCCAGAACCTTCAACTGTCAAGCACCACGCTAGCCACCAACATGCTGTACTCCCCAGGTAGGCGCAGATGGGCCTTATACTACTGTACCTCTGCAGACCAGGGCCTCCCCTCAGGGAAGGGGCTGTGTCCCCTGGAGGGTGACTCCTCCATCAGACTGGATGCCCCCTAGGAGCAGATGGGCCTCTTCCTCAGATGGTCCGCTGATGGCCAGACTCACAGGAGCCCTTCCCCCTGTCTCCACTGAGAGGTTGGAGTCGGGGAGAGGAGAGGGACCAGTCACCCCACTATCATAGCTGCCTGGGAGAAAGGCCTGTGTGAAGCCAGAGCGGCCACTAGAGAAATAAAACTCAGGGAACAGAGGGAATCTCTCTCCAGCCCAGAAAAGCCAGCCTGTTGGTCCAAAGAGACCAGACCCTAAGAGGGCCACAGGAATGGGACTCTGTATGCAGGCCTGGGACCTGACCTCCAGGCCTGAGAGAGGCAGCACTGGGAGACGGGAGTTCTGTGGAGTGGGAGCTAAGTGGAGGGGAGCAGCCAGTTCCAGCCAGCAGAAGGCCTCAGCCCTGCACCTCTCACCCAGCCTAGGAGGGCAGCTGGCTTCAGCTATAAGGGGCACCCCCGATCCTGGCTTC
Source organism: Canis lupus baileyi (assembly GCF_048164855.1). Lineage (NCBI taxonomy): Eukaryota > Metazoa > Chordata > Mammalia > Carnivora > Canidae > Canis > Canis lupus. The sequence continues at coordinate 59,987,249 of NC_132844.1, read as the reverse complement.
TCGGGCCCTCACCATCTGCCTGGGCCCTGGAAGTGTAGGCCTAGGCCTAAGAGAGGACTAAACCCAGTCCTGGCTCTTCAGAAGTTCCCTGAGAAGTCCAGGCAACGACATTGTCTCCTGCCAGCCTTGGAAACTCAGCTGTCCACAAATCTACAGGCCTCCATCTGGGGGGGAGCTGCAGCCCCCGCCCTCAGGGATGACTCCCCATCTGTAGAGGAGACCAGATACACGCCTGGGCCAGAGAGCTTCCTAGCCCTTCGTGCCTCATTTTACTGTGTTGTCTGGCCACCTGCCTGTCCTTTCCACAGCCAGCCTTGTCTGTCTCAGCTTGCCCTTGCCTCTAGCCCACCTGACAGGCTCAGGTCTGTCACCTGCTCTGGAGATTCTTTTGGTGATAGCTGTGGTGGAGTGTGTGTGTGTGTGTGTGTATGTGTGTGTGTGTGTGTGTGTGTGAAGTCCCCCTGCCAACCAGCTGAGTAATTTGCTCAGACTTCGCAGGCTGGGTGTGCAAGATGTCAGGCAGGGTTTGGAGGCAGGACAGTGAGAAGTGACTCCTCAGGCTGGGTGGTGGCCAGGGGACGGCGGGCTGCAAGAGGGCTAAGGACATTTAACCTTCACAGCCTCGGTCTGCCCTCTGATGTTCTGCAGCTTTCTTGGACACGGCCCCCTCCTGTGGTCCTTCCAGACCCCCAGGGCAGGCCGGCGGAGTCGCTCCCAGAGGCAGCCAAGTCAGAGGCCTCCCTAAGGTGACCCCGTGGTGGGAGGGCATAGAGCGATTGGCCTCACTTTGTGGGTGCTCCTGGGCCCCTCACTTACCGCAGGTATCTCTCAACTTGGACACTTGACATTCGGGTTGGACAGACTGTTTGTCATGGGGCTGTCTCGATGTTTAGCAGCATCGCTGGCCTCTACCCACTGGATGCCAGCAGCCCCTCCATGTTCCCCAGTTACAACAACCCAAAATGTCTCTAGACACTGCCCATTGTTCCCTGGAGACGTGATCTCCCACATTGAGGATCCCTAACACTAGCACCTCTGGGTGAGCCCTGGGGCAGGCCTAGGTCACATGGGACAGGCATTCCTGACCTGCTGGTGACACAGAGTAAGGACCAAGTGGTGAAACAAGACCAGTTCTGATTCTCACCCCTCCTCGGAGATGTTCTGCAGCCTGTCTCTCTGGACCCTCCTCACCTGAAGGGGGCTCCAAGGTTTGCCCCCACAGGCCTCCCTCCAAGTCTTTCCCCTGCCCTTTGAGCAAAGAGATAACCCACTTATTCCCCTGCTGCCGAGACACACCCCTTTATTCATTTTCCCCTGACCTGAGGGAGTGGGAAGGAGCTCCTCTATCATCTCCAAGAGAAAGCCAGGGAGCTTGGGTGGGAAGAGAGAGGGTGGGGGGAGAGGGAGAGGAAAGGAAAGAATCCCCAGATTCCAGCGGCACACACCATCCTCCCTGCCCCCAACCCTGACTATTCCAGAACCAGGAACTCCTGGGTGCACCCTATCCTCCTGAGAGTGGAGTGAGCACTGAGGAGGAAAAAGGAGGCAGTCACCCCCCCTACATCCCCACAAGAACCTCCCAATTATCCCACCCAGTCTGGGTGGCCTCCTTCCCTGGGCCCTTCCCCCTGCCTCTGTGGCCCATGAAGCTAAACCCGAAGAGGGATAGTCTGGGGAGGGTCTTGTCAGGGCTCCCTGCAGACAGTGTTCACCTCTGAATAAATGCTCCACAAAGGTGGCTGAGATGAGTTACAGTTTGCTCTAAGGAGCTCAGACCCAGATAGGCACACAGATGATCCCAACATGTTGCTGCATCCTTATGATCACTGAGTCCCAAGAAGAGGACTGCTATGTGATTCTAGTAGGAACTCCATACATAACTAGTTACCCAGCCAGGTAGGAGGGGAAAAGGTAACCAAGATTTCCTGAGCACCGACTGGATGCCAATTCATGTATGTTGCATCACTTAATCTGGAAAAGGGGGAGATAGCAGCCTCTTTATACAGATGAGGAAGCCAAGGCTCAGCGACATAAAGCCACGTGCCCATGGTTAGACAGCTACCCACCCTGGTTCGGTGCTGCAGCCCAGGGCGCCAGCTCTGCTAAGGAGGAATCCGCTGCCTTCCTGACCTCTCTTCCAACACCTTCTCCATCCTCACTTCCCCTCACCCAGGACTTAACAAAGACCACCTGGAGGCTGTAGCAAAACGGAGGAAGGGCTGGACCATTCATCTTTTCCAGCACGGCCTCTCCCCTGCTCTGTGGGTCCCTCCTAGCAAAGCGGGAAGTGATGGGTAGGAGCCTGGACCAGCCTGTCCAGGTGTGACCCTGCCTGACTCTGTTGCCCACCAGGTGTGCAGCCTTGAAGCCCAACCTCTCTGGGCCTCGGTTCTTCCCTCTGTAGCCGGGAGACGTAACAATAATAAACCTAGTCGATAGTGTTGTTGCTGTAAGGATTCCCTGAGTTAATGCATGTAATACACTTAGAGCCAGGCACGTACTGAGTCCTCAAACACGGTTAATTAGTATTTTTATAACTGCTCTGTGAGTGCGAGTCCCTTTTACCACTGGGAGAGATTCCTTATGTCTTCTCATCACAAACCATAGGCTCCGTGGAAGAAGCAAAAGGACAGGATCCCAAGTCTGTCCAGCAAACTCACCCTAATCCTTAAGGCCGATGAACTTCTCTCAGCAGGGGCCAGGAGGCTTTAAGTCCCAGAAACCCTAAGGGGACACCAGAGAAGCCTTTATGCGGTGGCCCCAAGGCCTTTGCTTGTGGCCTGCACCAACGCTTGGGCGTCCCTGGGTTGAGGCGAGCTCTTTCTGGTCCCCAGCCCAGGCAGGCATGGCCTATGGACAGTGCTGGGTTGGAATCTGCACATCCCACCATTTACCAGACACCTGCTCTAGAGTGGGCCCTCCAGGGAGACCCTCCCGAGTGGAATGGAGGGTCCCAGAGATGAGCCACATGCCCATCCATCCCTTCATGGGGAGAAACTAAGATGCATGACCCTTTTCCCTTCTAGGAGCACTGGGGAACATCATTCAAAACATCTATTGTGCACCTACTATGTGCTCAATGCAGCAGAAAACAAAACCCCTGCCTTCACTAGGTTTCATTCTGGTAAGGGAGACAAATAATAAGTAAAACATATATAGTCCATTGGGGCCCAGAGTGGGACAGGGAGTTGAGGGGCAGGGCAGGAGAGAAAAAACATAGATTTGCAAACATAGATGAGGAATCACTACAGTGCAATGCAAGGCATCCCACCCAACCCTTCACTCATTTATCCATCCACTGAAAGCATTTCTGAGCCCCTGCTGGGGCCAGATGCCATTTGAGACAGGGAACCCAGAGGTGGACAGAGGATCCCCCATCTCCACCCTTGGGAGCTCACAGACAAGCCAACTCAGACCCAGCAGGCAGTGATGGGTGTCCCAACAAAAGAAAGTGCTGGACACGAAGGTGGCCTCAAACTCTTCATGGACACATTAGGGAAGGGCTTCACCAAGGAGGTGGCATTGAGCCAGTCCTGCAAGGCTGAGCAGGACTTGCCCAGTGAGCAAGGTAGGTGCGTGAGAGCAGAAGTGATTCCAGATAGAGGCACAGAGGCAGGAGCAGTCTGGGGCAGCTGAGAAAGCTGCCTGTGCTCAAAGGCGCTAGGCCTCTTGGTGGTAGCCTAGTTTGGGTTTGTCAGGCTAATAAGGGGAGATCACAGGGGCGTTACTGGATCTAGGGAAGTCCCAAGGGGACACTGATGTGAGACGAAAGAGTGGGTTCCTTAGTGGGAGGAGTCAAGGGGCATCAGAGAAGTTTAGCCACAAATGGCCCATGATCCCCTTTTGTTGATGAAAATGGGAAGATGGCCCTAGTTGCACAGGACTTCCTGCTGAGAAGAGGCACCTTCCTCAGAAGGGAGTGTCAGGGAAAGGTCACAGGCCTTGTCTGAAGGCTGCAGTCAGACTGTCCCATGCCCAACCCTCACTCTGTAACCTTGGGCATGCTCCTTGACCTCCAAGTCCCTGCTTCCTCTTCCAGTAATTGAGGATATTGCTGAGATCTTTCTGGAGGTTGGTGTGCCTGGCACAGAGCAGACACTCAACAAGACTCTTAGCTTTGCTATTATAAATCTCCTGGTCTGTCAGCTGGAGGTATGACGATTTCCTGGGCCACCCACCCTGCTCTTGCCTCTGCTGAACTTAGCCCTCTGTGGGCTCAATCTGGTTCCCCCCTCTAGGCAGCCTAGAACTCTCCTGCCCCTCCCTGTAACTGCCCCTTCTTTTCCTCACTCTGGATTCCTCCCACACCGCGGCACCAACTGGGCTCTGTTTAACTCAGACCACATCCTTCTACTACTCTCTGTCTCTATATAGACTGGCCTATTTGGGGCATTTTATATAAATGGAATCATGCAATATGCGGTCCTTTGTGACTGCCTTCTGTCACCCAGCATCATGTTTCTGAGGTTCATCCATATTGTAGGGTAGATCAGTACTGTGTTTCTTTCTTTCTTTCTTCTTTCTTTCTTTCTTTCTTTCTTCTTTCTTTCTTTCTTTCTTTTTCTTTCTTTCTTTCTTTCTTTCTTTCTTTCTTTCTTTCTTTCTTTCTTTCTTTCTTTCTAAGATTTCATCTATTTAAATCTTAAGAGGTATGGGATGCCTGGGTGGCTCAGCGGCTGAGCCTTCAGCTCAGGGCATGATCCCAGGTCTGGGTATCAAGTCCCACATCGGGTTCCCTGTGAGGAGCCTGTTTCTCCCTCTGCCTGTGTCTGCCTCTCTCTGTGTGTCTCTCATGAAAAAATAAATAAAATCTATTTAAAAAAAAGAAAAGATCTTAAGAGGTAGAGACATAGGCAGAGGGAGAAGAGGGCACAGGACTTGATCCAGGGACTCTAGGATCATGACCTGGGCCAAAGGCAGACACTCAACCATTGAACCACCCAGATGTCTCTCTCTCTCTCTCTCTTTTTTTTTTGTTTTTTTGTTTTTTTGTTTTTTTTTGTTTTTGTTTTTGTTTTTGTTTTTTTGAGAGAGAAAGCATGAGCAAGCAGGGAGAGCAGCAGAGGGAAAAGGAGAAAGAATCTCAAGCAGCCTCCACGTTTGGCACAGAGCCTGATGTGAGGCTCAATCCCACGACCCTAAGATCATGAGCTGAGCTAAAATTAAGAGTCAGACATTAAACTGACTAAGCCACCCAGGTGCCCCAGTACCTTATTTCTTTTTGAATATTCTTCTATGAATGGTATTCCACTGTATGTGTGTTTCTTGTCGTATTGGTCTATTATTTGTCAGCCAATGGACACTTGGGGTTTCTTCCCACTTTCTGGCTATTGTAAATAATACAGTGAACATTTATGTACAAGTTTTTTATGTGGACATATGTTTTCCTTTCTCTTGGGTTTATACCTAGAGGTGGAACTGCTGGATCATATGGTGACCATTCTATGTTTAACCGGCCAGGCTGTTTTACAAAGTGGCTGCATTCTTTTATACTCCTACCAGCAATGGATGAAGGTTCCAATTTTTCCACAACCCCGATGACACGTGGGTGTGTCAACACTGTGGGTGCAAAGTGGTGGATCATTGTGGCCTTGATTTGCATTTGCCTGGTGACTACTGGTGTTGAGCGTTTTTTTGTGTGTGTGTGATTATTGGTCATTTGTAGATCTTCTTCAGAAAAAAAATAATCTATCCTGATCCCTTGTCCATTTTTTTAATTGGGTTATTTGTCTTTTCATTCTTGAGCAGAGGCCTTTTTTGCGGATCAGGGAATGGCGGCTCACATAAGTCACAGCCGACTCAAAGCCAAGGGCTTGGGCCAACACCACAACGCCCAGAACTACAATAACCAGAACTTTGAAGACCTGCAAGCAGCCTGTCTGAGGAAAGGAGAACTGTTCGAAGACTCCTTTTTCCCTGCTGAACCCAGTTCCCTGGGCTTCAAGGATCTGGGCCCCAACTCCAGAAACGTGCAGAACATCTGCTGGCAGCGGCCCGGTGTGGGTACTGGGAGGGGAGGCATGGGCTCACTGGGGGAGCGGGAGGGCTGTTTGTAATGATGTCCTAGTCACTTTGCAATCTCCAATTCCCCCGGCCCCCCATCCTGACCCTCTGCCAGGCTCCACCTCCATCAGGGCTGGGGACAGTTCTGGACATGCTTAAGCAAAAACCTCTCAGATAACTCCTGGTAAAGTCCCTCACTGACCTTTGCTATCACATCCTACAACCAAGCCAGGCCGGTCCGGTGACCTTCCCCTCCCCTGCCATGTTTTCCCCTAGAACCTGGATGTGAAATGGTTTCCCCAGAAATGGTGAGAGGGAGGTCGGGAGGGGGATGTCCTGGGCCCCCTAAAATCTTTATTCCTCCACTGCAGCAAATCACAAGCAGTCCTCACTTCATTGTGAACGGATTCAGTCCAACAGACATCTGCCAAGGCGTCCTTGGTGAGTGGGGAGCTGGAAAACTGGTGTGGGGCGCCTGGGTGGCTCAGTCAGTTAAGCATGGGCCTTCGGCTCAGGGATTCCCTCAGTGGGGAGCCTACTTCTCTTTCTGCCTGCCATTCCCCCTGCTTGTGCGCTCACTCTCTCTCTCTCTCTCTCTCTCTCTCTCTCTCTGGAATAAATAAAAAAAATTTAAAAAGAAAAGAAAGCTTGTGTGGAGGGAGGGGGTGAATTGAGGAAGAAGGCTGAGGCAGGGGGAGTGCCAGAATATCTTTTAAGGCTGGGGAGCTAGGTTCGGATGATCTCTTCTCTTCCCCTGCCCCTCCCCTTCTGAGGAGAAGGTAGTGAGACTGTCAGGTCTGTTCACCCCATGCCCTACCCCAATGTGATTCCAGCCCATCCTGTGCTATCTGGGTCTGGGTGTAAGCCAGGCGGCATAGTAGCTACCCGTTGCTACACAATAAATTTCCCCCAAGACTCAGTGATTTAAAGCAATGACAAACATCTATCAATCTCCATTCCTGTGGGTCAGTAATTCGTAAGAAGCACATCTGGGTGGGTTTGGCTCAGAGTGTCTCATGACACTGGAGTCAAGATGTGAGGCAGAGCTGTGTTCATCTGAAGGTTTCACAGGAGCTGGAGGATCTGCTTCCAAGATGGCGCACTCACGGGCCAGGAGGCCTCAGTTCCCTGCCACATAGGCTTCCCTGTGGGACCACTTGAGTGTCCAAACAACATGGTAGTCGGTTTCCCTGGAAACCACAGTGTCTTTTACCACCTAGTATCAGGAGAACATACACAGTCACCACCGCCATATTCCATTTGTTAGAAGCAAGCTCCAAATCTGGCCCAAACCCAAGGGGAGGGAATTAGGCTCCCCCTCCTGAGGGGAGGATTGTCAAAGAGCTTGTGGACATATTTTTAAGCCACTGCAGGTGCCAGAACTTCCTCAGTCTGACATATCAGATAGAGAAGCACTAGGCTCCCCAGCCCACTCTCCCACGGGCTCCTGTGACAGCCCCAAGGGATAGCTTCCTTCCTAAGGAGGGGTTCCTCCAAAGCCTTCATTGTATTTTCAGGAATAGGAGCAGGGTGGGCTTTCTCTGGGGATGATTCTATCATATTTGTGGCAGAGAAAAGGGCAGGTTGTGGGCAGGGCAGAAGCCCAGGTGACCTCAGGCCCCATGTCTGCCACTGTGGCTCATGGAGTTGCGGGAGGAGAACTGGCTTCTTCCTATTTAGGTGTCCTTTTTGCAATGGAGGATTGGAGTGTCCTTAACCTTCCTTCTCCACCCTCTGCCACTCCCAAAGGGCCCCCCGGGTGCCAAGAGGTAGCCACAGGAGCTTTCCTAGTGACCTCAGCCGCAGCCCAGCCCCAGGATCTCACTCCGGGTACCACCCTGCCCACAGCCCCCCTAGTGAGATCCGAGATACCCAGGAGAGAGATCACAATGGATGACCTTAGCCTAGGGATACTGCCCCTATGCCCCCATCAATGCCTAGCCCCAGGGACCCAGCTGGGGTACAGACTAAGCCCCTTGGGGCTTCAGTATTATGTGGGTGACATCAGGGAGAGATGTTTTGATTGCTACACCAATGTAATCATGGAGTAGAAGTAGAAGGCAGGGGGAGTGGGAGAAGGTAACTGGATTTGTTCAAGGGATGGGTGAAAACTAGCTGTCTCCCCAAAGAAGCAGATCTCAGGGTAGGGAGCAAGACAAAGGCCAAATACCTCCTCCCCAAATCCAAAACCCAAAGCATCGGGCTCTAATTTGTGACTCTCTTACCTAATAGAAAAGGTAAAGAGGATCATCCCCTAGAGGCTGTTCCTTCAGCCCTGTCTCTCCCTACTAGATTCCTTCCAGAACATTTCTTAGCGGAAGGGCCAAGGGAGGTGCGTCTCTGTGGGGGAGGGGCCACAGAGCCAGTCCTGCTCCTTTAAGGCTTGGATTCTGGGACCCATACTCACCTAGAGGAGGGAGGGAGAGGCAACCCCCTTCCTGTCTTTCCAGGGGACTGCTGGCTGCTGGCTGCCATTGGCTCCCTTACCACATGCCCCAAACTGCTGCACCGTGTGGTACCCAAGGGGCAGAGCTTCAGGAAAAACTATGCTGGCATTTTCCATTTTCAGGTGAAGGATGATTTGCAAGCCCAAGTTATTTGGTGGCGTGTGTGTGTGTGTGTGTGTGTGTGTGTGTGTGTGTGAGAGAGAGAGAGAGACAGAGACAGAGACAGAGACAGAGTGACAGAGAAAAAGAGGGGAGGGAGGAAGAGGAAGAATTATTTATGCTTTAAAGTTACCTTTAAAAAAAATAAAAATAAAGTTACCTTTTTTCTTTTCTTTTTGAAAAATGACATTTATTAGGGTGGGTTTTTGTGTAATTATCAGAGATATATCTGCTCACTAAAGAAATCATTTGGCTAATTTTTTAAAGCCCAAAAAGAAAATCATTGTTATCAGTTTGCAGCTCTCCTTCTCCAGCTTCTCTCTTTCTCTCCCTCCTTCTCTTGGTGGAAACGTGTGTGTGTGTGTGTGTGTGGTGTGTGTGTGTGTGTGTGTGTGAGAGAGAGAGAGAGAGAGAGAGAGAGAAAGAGAGAGACAGTGACATTGGGAGTCACGGTCACATAATTTATGTAATCTACTCTTTAAATTTAGCAACATGTGGACAAATTCCCCACATCAAAATATTTCTGAGAATCAAAAGAGCTTGTAAAACCTCAGAAATCCTGAAAGTTCAGCCAAGGTCAAAATGTGGGTGGTGTCTTTCTGGGGGCCCTGGCAGAAACTGGAGATGAAGCAGGGGGAGTGGTTCAGGCTTTTCATTGCCTTTCCCTCGCTATTGAGCCATTCTGGGGAGTGGGCTCTCTGACACTGGCACGTCACTGATCCTGGCCACCAGGAGGTGCTCATGGAACATAGTTCTTATACGAGGAGTGTGTGGGGCTGTGGGGGTGAAGGGGGGTGAGGGGGCAGGGGGTGGGGAGCGTGTACGTGTATTCATGCATGTCCTTGGAGGAAGGCGTGGGGCAGACAGTTGCCCTAAGCCCCACTGAGGTCCACCTTGCTGCCCACAGTTTTGGCAGTTTGGGCAGTGGGTGGACGTGGTGGTGGATGACCGGTTGCCCACAAAGAACGGCAAGCTGGTGTTCGTGCATTCAGCTGAGCGCACTGAGTTCTGGAGTGCCCTGCTAGAGAAGGCATATGCCAAGTGAGTGCCCCGAGCCTGGGCTTGCCTCCAAGCCTGTCCTGACAGCTGGCAGCTATGGGGGCAGCTGGAATCAGGGGAAAAAGCAGAGGGAGGTCAGGGCATCCCTTTCTTCCCTTGCCACACCCTCCCATGTCCTAGCTGACACCTCTATCCCGGAGCACAAAAGTGCCCTCTCTGTGCCTGCAGGCTGAATGGGTCCTATGAAGCACTATCGGGGGGCAGTACAGTGGAGGGCTTTGAGGACTTCACCGGAGGTGTAACCTATACCATCCAACTCCAGAAGCCCCCTCGGAACCTGTTGAGGATGCTTAGGAAGGCCGTAGAGCGATCCTCCCTCATGGGCTGCTCCATCGAAGTAAGTTATATTTGTTATATTTGTTCCTGTTCCTGGCCTTTGTACCTGCTGTTGCTTTCTCCTAGAAGGTTCTTTGCCCAGATCCCTGCATGACTAGCTCCTTCTCATTCAATCTCAATTCAAATGCCCTTTCCTCAGGCTTCTCTTCACTGCCTCCCAATGTAAACCAGCTGCTCTTAACATCATTTGCTCTCTACTTTGTTTTTATTTTCCCCTCAACATTTACCATGATCTGAAATGGTCTTATTTATCAACGTCGTTATTCACAGCCCGTTTTCCCCTGTTTCACAGTTTGAGGGTGGTGACTTGGCTCATCCACTGCTGGAAACCCCGGGACTTAGGGTGCTGCTTAGCATGCAATAGACGCCCAGCAAATATTTATTTGAATAAATAAATAAACCCAGAGTGCAACTGTATGACCGTGCAATTCATTCTTGGGCTTCTATCCCAGAGAAATGAAGATTTATGTCCACACAAAAGCCCGCACACAAGTGTTCACAGCGGCCTTATTCATCGTAGCCAGAAACTGGGAGCAATCTAGGTGTCCTTCAAGGAGTGAATCGTTATACTGTGGTGCACATATGCCATGGAACATGACTCAGCAATAAAAGGAAGTGAACTATTGATACATTCAACTACTTGGATGAGTCCCAAGGGAATTATGCTAAATGAAAAAAGCCAAGAGAGCTCCATTACTGTATGATTCCATTTCCGTGACAATCTTGAAATGACAATTTTTAAGATTTTATTTTGTTGTTATTTTTTTAGAGACACAGAGTGCAGGTAGGGGGTGGAGTCAGAGTGGAGGGAGAAGCAGGCTCCCTATAGGGAGCCCAATGCAGGACTTGATCCCAGGACCCCAGGATCATGACCTAGGACTCCAGGATTATGACCCGAGCTGAAGGCAGATGCTCAACCACTGTGCCACCCTGATGCCCCTTGAAGTTTTACTTTTAAGTAATCTCTGCACCCAACATGGGTTAGATCTCACAACTTCAGGATCAAGACTTGCACACTCTACCAACTGAACCAGCCAGGTGCCCCAAAATGACAAAAATTTTTAAAAGTAGGGAGCAGAGGCATGGTGTGGCCTGGTTGGTTGAATATCTGACTCTTGATTTCAGCTCAGGTGGATCCCACCTACCTCAGGCTGCACGCTTGGCAAGGGGAAGAGATTTGCCTGAAGCTTCTCTCCCTCTGTCCCCCTACCCCTGTTCACAGGCACATGAGCGCTCACTCACACACACTCTCTCTCTTTCTTTTTTTAAAAAGATTTTATTTATTTATTCATAAGAGACACAGAGAGAGGGCAGCCCCTGTGGCTCAGCGGTTTAGTGCCACCTTCAGCCCAGGGCCTGGTCCTGGAGACCCGGGATCGAGTCCCCCATCGGGCTCCCTGCATGGAACCTGCTTCTCCCTCTGTCTCTCTCTCTCTCTGTGTGTCTCTTTTTTTAAAAGATTTTATTTATTTATTCATGAGAGACACACAGAGAGAAAGGCAGAGACACAGGCAGAGGGAGAAGCAGGCTCCATGCAAGGAGCCTGATGGGGGACTCGATCCCCCGTCTCCAGGGTCAGGCCCTGGACTGAAGGTGGCCCTAAACTGCTGAGCCAGCTGGGTGCCCCTCCCAGGATTATTTCTTACAACTGCATGGTAATCTGCAATTATTTGCAAATACCAGTAAAAACACTGAACCCGGGCCTACTCACATCTGAATTTGTTTCCTCCCTCTCTGTTCTGTAGATCGTCAGCGAGAGTGAGTTGGAGACCATGACTCAAAAGATGCTGGTAAGAGGGCATGCTTACTCCGTGACCGACCTCCAGGAGGTGAGTCTGCCAACCGTGCCCACACCTGAGCCACCGGAGGAGGAAGAGAATCCCTCCTGCCCCCCTGACCTGTTGCCGCACCCCTCCCACCAGGTCTGGTACCAGGGCAGGACAGAAACACTGATTCGGGTCCGGAACCCCTGGGGCCGGGTCGAGTGGAATGGAGCCTGGAGTGACAAGTGAGTGGCCCTGACCAGCACTCTCAGGTGAGGGGCAGAGCACCCAGCAGGCCTACCTACCTAGGCTGGCAGGTGGACCAGGGCCAGCCCCTCCCCCACTAGGTTCCCTATCTAACTCAGGCCCACTCCCCCAGAGGCAGCCAATCAGGGATGAGGGAATCCCATGGGTGGGGGGGTTCCAAAATGCCTCCTGAGCCAGCCCCTCCCTCCACTGCCTGTCTCTGCTCCAGCGCCTCCGAATGGGACAAGGTGGCCCTGGACACCCGGAGGCAGCTACTGAACAGGAAGGAGGATGGGGAGTTCTGGTCAGTACAGGGTGGGCTTCCTTCTGCACCCATGCCCTGTCCCTTCATGTCCTCTGCCACCCTGCCACCTGTGCCTTCAATGGGGAGGCCGGGGGCGGGGGGGGGGGTAGCTTAGGGGCTTGGGGATGCTGCAGGCTCGAGCCTTCACCCCCTCCACACAGGATGTCCTACCAAGACTTCCTGGGCAACTTCACCCTCCTGGAGATCTGCAACCTGACGCCGGATGCACTCTCTGGAGACTACAAGAGCTACTGGCACACCACCTTCTATGAGGGCAGCTGGAGGCGGGGCAGCACAGCGGGGGGCTGCAGGAACCATCTTGGTGGGTGAGGGGATTGGGGGCCCACCGGGGGCTCAGGGACCCAGCAGATCCCACCCGGCCCTGTTGAGGAGACAGGCATGGGGCTGGGAAGCCCACCCAGCCCAGGAAGGGCAGAGCCATGCTGATCGGCTTCTTCCATAGACACATTCTGGAGCAACCCCCAGTTTAGGATCTCTCTCCCTGAGGAGGACGACTACGACGACGACCCAGAGGACGATGAAGTCATCTGCACCTGCCTGGTGGCCCTGATGCAGAAGAACTGGCGACGGGCACGGCCCCACGGAGCTCAGCTGCAGACAATTGGCTTTGTCATCTATAGGGTGGGTGCTCCAGCAGGAACCCCACCCCCCCCACCCCCCACCCCCCCCACCCCCCACCCCCCCACCCCCCGTGCTGGTCTTGCTCCCTCTCCTGGCCTCACCCCTTCCAACACCCTTCCAAAGGCCTCATGAATAATAACACACCTTGCACCTTCCGTGAAGAGAAAGGACATGAGCGCAAGGGAGGTGAGGTACTTGCCCAACTTCACACACCCTTGGCTGCATCCTGATTCCCAGACCCTCTGAGACTTCCCACACCATCCCTGAGTCTCCCCCAGATACCCCACACAGAGCACTGACTCCAGCAGCCAGGGGAAATCCCTGGCAGCACTTCCAAAATTGTGTTTTGCAAAATGCTACAAATGACCATTTGTTCAAATAGTCGTGGAGCACCGACTGCGTGCAGGCCCCAGGCCCGTCTCCACTGGTTCGGTACCAGACAAAATAGAGACGCAATCGTTACCCTCCTCCTAGGCTGTGAGCCCACCAGGCTAACAGACTCCAGACGTGCCTCAGATATTTCCAAGGTTAGATGTGGCCCTTCGGGAGAGATCACATGCCCTACTCCCCCCCCACCCCCCAGCTTTGTCAGCGCATCGGCATGTGAAAGGTTCTGGCCATCCCTACCGGAGAACAGCCTAGTTATCTTGGTTTAACATACCTTTTTACAGAAGTATTTGTGTTCAACGCTCAATTTCGGTAATCACCTATTGTCTTCCTGCAAGCTATGAGCGTTCCATGGAAAATGGTCACATTCCGGAAAATGCTTTCCTAGATTTTCATCCCATTCACTTCTTTAGCATGTGAAGTTGGGCACGTTACCTCACCTCTTGGGATTTGGCTTCTTGTCCTTCACCTGCAGTGGTAAAAGTCTCCCTGCTGCCGCCACCGGCCAAACTTTGCACAAACTGCATTTGGCAACTCCCCCCGCCGCTGCCCCTCCCCCCCCGCAGCTTTGGGATTATTTTTTAAAGATTTTATTTATTTATTCATGAGACACACAGAGAGAGGCAGAGACACAGGCAGAGGGAGAAGCAGGCTCCCTGTGGGGAGTCCGACGCAGGACTCGATCCTGGGACCCCAGAATCAGGACCTGAGCTGAAGGCAGATGCTCCAACCACTGAGCCCCCCAGGCGTCTCCCAAACTTCAGGACTATTGATTTTAATGCTAGAACTTTTAGCTATCAGAGCCCTTGCCCCACCCCACCCCCACCAGTGTCCCAGTGCCCTTAACATCCCCCAACACACACACACTCTCTCTCTCTCTCTCTCTCTCTCTGTCTACCGGCAGAACAGGTTTGAGCCCCTTCACCATCCTGGGGCTCTGACCTCCCTGTCTTTTCTCTTCCTAGGTCCCAAAGGAGGTACAGAAGACGTGGGGCTTGATTCCGGGCACGCACCACCCCACCTCTGGCTGCATGTGGACGGGCAAAGGGTGGAATTCAGCTAGGGCTCTCAGGGCCACTGGGGGCCACTGGGTTAGGATTCCAGTGCCCTGGGGCCCTGGGTGGGAGTTGGGGCAGATCATACTGGAGTTACCTGCCTGTGGGCCTTGCCCAGCCAGGCTTCCCCTTCGGGGTCCCTGTCTCTTTACCAGCCAGCCCTGTACCCACCTCCAAGGCGCATATAGTTTCAGAACGTCCAGGATATTCACTTCAAGAAGGACTTCTTCCTCAAGTATCAGGACCATGGCTTCTCAGAGATCTTCACTAACTCACGGGAAGTGAGCAGCCATCTCCAGCTGCCTCCGGGGGAATACGTCATCATTCCCTCCACCTTTGAGCCGCACAAGGATGCTGACTTCCTGCTTCGGGTCTTCACAGAGAAGCACAGCGAGTCCTGGTGAGGAGCCCTGCTTCGCTGCTCCAAGGCCACCCGCCCAAGAGCTGGAGCAGTCATCTGGTCCTCCCCAATTCTGTCCCTGTTTTAAGTTAGGGAAACTGAGGCTTCAGATACATGACACGATCTCCTCACAACCACCCCTCTAAAATCTATCTCCCTGATCCTGGATAACCCCCAAGACTTCCTTCATTTTTTTGCTCAGGGAACTGGACGAAGCCAACTATGCTGAGCTACTCCAAGAGGTGAGGGGACGCTGTGGGGTCGAGGAATCAGAGGAAGCATCTGGGGAGTGTGAAGGAACTTTCCAGACTGGGACCCTTTCCCACTGCTTTTCCTCCAGGAGCACTTCTCTGAGAATGACGTAGATCAGGACTTCATACATTTGTTTGAGATCGTGGCAGGAGGAGAGGTGAGAGGCTGAGGGCAGGGTGCCCAAAGGAGGTGGACAGGGTGAACGTGCGGGAGCAGGGGTTTACGTTCTCCCTTCCTAGGGCAAGGAGATAGGCATGTATGAGTTACAGAAGCTGCTCAACAAAGTGGTCACCAAACGTGAGTCTTCCAATCCCCCCACCAACTCTGCCTCGAAACCTTTCCCCTACTGCTTGTGCCTCACCTTGACCACTCCCCGTGTGCCCTACAAGGCTCTGCTCACTCCTTCTCTCTTCCTGTCCCTTCCTTCCCTCACAGTCAGAAACTTCAGAACCCAGGGCTTCGGCCTAGACGTGTGCCGCTGTATGGTCAACCTCATGGATGTATCTTCTTGTCCAGCGCTCTCCCCCCACCCCCATTCCCAAGCCTGCCCCCCAGGTGGCCACCTCTCTCTGGCCAGCCATGCCCTCCTTCCTACTGGGAGGGGATTAGGCTCTGAGGTAGCAAAAGCCAGTTCTGGCTATCACCCTAGTGACTACACAGGAACCTCTGGTCTCACGGCCCCCATTTGGTGAGCCCCTCTGCTTCCCTGACCCCAAGAGGCCCTCTTCACTCTCTCCTCTGGCATCCTTGACCTCTCCCCAGAAAGATGGCTCTGGCAAGCTGGGGCTTCCTGAGTTCCAGATCCTGTGGAAAAAAATCAAGAAATGGACGGTAAAAAACATTGAAAGGGCAGTTTATGGCAGGGAAAAGAGAGATCCTCAAGAATGATGGGGATTAGTAAGGGTGATGCTAGAGCCCCAGACTAGACACGCACCACACACACAGGACAGGGCAGGATCTGTTGAAGTGGGGACATTGGTTAGTCAAAAGAGTTAGAAACCAGTATAGTCCAGGCATCAGCCAGTGTAAAGGGTTCACACAGAAGGCCCCAGCTGGGAGTGGGTCTTTGAGACCACTGACTCAGTTTCCAACCCTCTCCCTTGCCAGAGGCCCCCTCCAGTCATTAGATACAGGAATACTAGGCAACCTGGGTTCATGGGTGGGCCTTGTAGGTTAACTATAGTAGAGCCCTGCATTATTTCAGCCACCACACTACACACACAGCCCTACCACACCTGTCTCCCTTCAGGACATCTTCCGAGAGTGTGACGAGGACCACTCGGGCAGCTTGAACTCCTATGAGATGCGCTTGGCCATTGAGAAAGCAGGTTAGCAGGGGGGTCAAGAGAGGGTTTGAGGGCGGGGGGAAGCAGTGGTCAGAGGGCCAGATTCCCCCTCCGCTCTCCTCTCTCTCCCAGGCATCAAGCTGAGTAACAAGGTGACACAGGTGCTGGTGGCCAGGTATTCGAATGAGGACATGATTGTGGATTTTGACAGCTTCATCAGCTGTTTCCTGAGGCTGAAGGCCATGTTCAGTGAGTCAGTCATCTGCCCACTCCCCACCCTGGGCTAGAGACCTGCACATGAGGAGCCCTGCTCCCTAACCACCCCCTCTTAAGAGCACAGATGATCTGGGTTCAAATCCCAGCTCCACTTGTTGGCTCTGGGCCTTGAGCAAGTCATTTATTTTTTTTTTTTAAGATTTTATTTATTTATTCATGAGAGACACAAAGAGAGGCAGAGACATAGGTAGAGGGAGAAGCAGGCTCCCTGTGGGGAGCCCAATGTGGGACTCGATCTCAGGACCCCAGGATCACGCCCTGAGCCAAAGAGAGACGCTGAACCACTGAGCCACCCAGGCGTCCGTGGGCAAGTCATTTATCTCTCTGTGTCTCTGACCTCTCTTCTCATCTTATAAAATGTGGGCAATAACAGTAGCGCCATCATAGGACAGAGGTACAGAACACAGGAGTTCACAGCACTCAGTATAGGTCTCATAGCAAGGCCATGAGTTGTTATCATGAATTCCGTCCTGGTCTGAGGGCTAGCTGGGAAGCAGCAAGGGGTAGCTTCTTATGCTTTTTCTGACCTCCTACCTCTTTGGGAGTGGGTCTTGCAGACCCCAGACTCAGCTCCCAAACCCCTCCCCTTGCTTTCTCTCCAAAACAGCATACTTTCTATCCATGGACCCCAAGAATACCGGCTATATTCACCTGAATCTGAACCAGGTACACGGAAAGGATCTTCTGGCACCCCCACTCACGGCTGCCCCCGCCCACTGCTCCCCCAGCCATCCTGCCCACCCCCCACTCCCCATCCTTGGATCTCTTCTCCCCACAGTGGCTGCAGACAATCATGTGGGGATAGAGGGGCCACAGAGCCTGGCTCCCACCACCACCACCCTGGGGCTTCTGGCCCAAGAGCGGGAGACTCCTCACTGCTCTCGGCTGAGCAGTCTTTGCCGATAGAATGGGCTCCAGGTAGTGGCACCTGGGCCCCAGGTGACATGCTTACTCCAGCCCAGGCCCTCCATTGCCCTCCCTCCCAGCCCAAAGTGTTTCTCTTTTTCCCCAGCCAGCTTCTGGCAGCTGCATTTCCCCATCTCTCTCTCTCTCTCTCTCTCTCTGAGTATATTTTACCCAAGATTAAGTATAGCTTCCCCAATGACTGTGGAGGCTCTCCACTTTCCTGCTCACACCTGCCTGCTAACCACCCCTCCCAGCCTGTCTTCTCTGCCTCATTTGGGGGCATTATTATAATAAACACCCCATGCCACTGGCCAATGTGTCACCATGTTTCTATGCCAAGAAAATCCGGGCGGGGGTGGAAATCACCTCCCCGGTACCAAAGAGGGGTCCCAGTAGCTCTTGGGGCGTCACCCCCTTCCTTCCAGGGAAGAGTGTGTGACTGTCACAAAAACTAGAGGGCACTGTTGACATTTATGTGCAGTCCCAGGGATGCTAAAGGCAAAACAGTCCCTCCCTGGGGACTGTGCGGAGTATGCTTCCAAGGAGCAGCATCGGAGGAGAGAGCACTGAGCAAAGTTTGGGGCTCACAGGGTCCCAGCCTGCTCTCTCATCCCCTCACCCAAACTGGGATCTCCAAAGGTAGCAGTGCAGGTGTCTCAAGGACCAAGAATCCAACACCCACACCAGTTAGCAGATCCTAGAAATGAACTGACCTTCCTAGGTGTGAGGCCAAGAGGGCTGAGGACTGTGGCCACAGGTGAGTTCCTTCCTGCCTGAAACATGTTCTGATTCAAATCATTTTTATTGTTAGAGACTTGCTGCCTGCCAAACTACTGCCCTCACAGAAAGGATCAAAGGACCCATGGTTTGCCAGTTACTGACCTTGGAGTCTCTTCCCCAATGCCCCATCCCAGCCCCCAGCCTCTTGCTGCAGTGAGAAGCACAAACCACCTGCAGTGGCCCCTGAACTGCACATCACCTATCCTTCCAGATCTTTCTTCTTTTCTTTTCTTTTTTTTCTTTTCTTTTCTTTTCTTTTCTATTCTTTTCCTTTCTTTCTTTCTTTCTTTCTTTCTTTCTTTCTTTCTTCTTTAAAAAAAAGATTTTATGTATTTATTCATGAGACATACACAGAGAGAGGCAGAGACACAGGCAGATGGAGAAGCAGGCTCCTTGGGACGCCTGGGTGGCTCAGCGGTTGATCATCTGCCTTCAGCTTAGGGCATGATCCCAGGGTCCTGGGATGGAGTCCCGCATCGGGCTCCCTGCAATGGAGCCTGCTTCTCCCTCTGCCTGTGTCTCTGCCCCTCTCTCTCTCATGAATAAATAAAATCTTAAAAAAAAAAAAAAGAAAGAAGGAAAGAAAGAAAGAAAGAAAGAAAGAGAAAGAAAGAAGAAAGAAAGAAAAAGAAAAAAAGAAAGAAAAGAAAGAAAGAAAGAAAGAAAGAAAGAAAGAAAGAAAGAAAGAAAGAAGAAAGAAAGAAAGAAAGAAAGAAAGAAAGAAAGAAAGAAAGAAACAGGCTCCTTATAGGGAGCCTGATATGGGACTCGATCCCAGGACTGGGATCACACCCTGAACTGAAGACAGATGTTCAATTGCTGAGCAGGCATCCATTTACAGATCTTTCTGTGGCTTCCCCTCTGGTCTCACTGGCCTGGACACCCATCCTGTGCATCAAGGTTTTTAGCCTATTGGACAGAGACAGTCTCCAAATACCCTTAGCTTAGGGACCTGTCTACCTTAAATGCATCTAGATCCTTCCTGTGCCTATGTGCACTTTTGTCCTCTCCGGATGGCTGGCTTCAAGTGTCCTCCTGCAGCTGTGCTCAGAGGCTTCCTTCCCTTTGCATGACACCCACCCACCCCTCTTAATGCTTAGTTAGGGGCTGGGATTCCAATGTCCCCTGATCCAGTGACTGATTCTCTGCACCAGCCCTGCCCCAGGCCTCCTTTGTGGTCCCACAGACTAAACAGAGTCGGCTACCCTCTCACTCCTCTGCCACTCTCACTGCTTCCCAGAAATCATCTCCACCAGCCACCTCCCTCTTCCTTCCTCTGCCTTCTACAAATCCTGTCTGAGAGGTCACACTCTCTTGAGAAGCCTCTTAAAGACTGCTTCCGCCACCTTTTCTCCACAAGGTTGCTCTCAAAGGATCAAAGAAAGGCTCCGTGGAATTGGGGGGCGGGCAGGGCAGGGATCACTTGGAGAGGCTGGAAAACTAGCAGGTCCTTTGAGCCTTTGAGAGGTCCTGGGCAGTCCCACTTGGGACTTGTGTCTTGCACTAGCACAATATGCTACCCCCTTCTGTCTGGGCGGCTTGGGCAAGTTATTTTACTTCTCTGACAGTCTCCTTTTTCACATTTGTGGACTGGCAATGTTAAACAACAAAAATTTAACTGAGTAATTTAAAAAATCAAATTGGCTTTATGGAACAGTTCATGCATCAGGCCGCACACCACCTAGCCAAAAGAAAAAAGGGCTCTGGGCAGCTGTAGAAAAAGAAACGTTTGTGAAAGCAGAGAGGAGGGGGCAGGGGAAGGAATTATTAGCAAAGAGGGTATTGTTTCAGGTGGGTCTCCCTCCTAAGGGGAACAGAAGGAGTCTATGTGTAAATTCCCTAGTGCTGCCCAGGTAATTCCAGGTGGACTGGTTAGAAGTTACATTCCTGGGGGATTGAAACTACAAGTAGGTTAGGTGTTAAGTCTTGGTTTGCTGATGTGGGGCCGAAACATAAGTGATTCCATGTGGGGGCTGTGGTTTTCTTTTTAGCAATATCTCCCTTTTGATTAGATTCTAAGCTTAACTGAGAGATGTGATCAAAATGTAATGCATTCGGGGTGCCTGAGTGGCTCAGTTGGTCAAGCATCTGTCTTCGGGCTGGAATCATCCCCAGATCCAGCCCTACGTTGGGCTCCCCATACAGCAGAGTCTGCTTCTCCCTCTGCCCCTCCCCCTGCTCATGCATGCGCACGCACACACACTCTCTCTCTCTCTGTCAAACAAATAAAATCTTAAAGAATGTAAGGCATTCTATGACTATGATTAGACACAGGTTACAATTTCAGGTTCACAATTGTTTTTTTGTTTTCAAGATTTTATTTATTTATAAGAGAGACACATAGAGAGAGAGAGAGACAGGCAGAGGAAGAAGCAGGCTCCATGCAGGGAGCCCGACACGGGACTCGATCCCAGGTCTCCAGGATCATGCCCTGGGCTGAAGGCGGCACTAAACCGCTAAGCCCCCGGGGCTACCCTCACAACTGTTTTTAAGTAATCTCTACACACAATGTGGAGCTTCAAACTCACAACCCAGACATCCAGAGTCGCATGCTAAAAAAAAAAAAAAAAAAAAAAAAAAAGTTGCATGCTCCATCGACTGAGTCAGCCAGGTGTCCCAAAGTTCATAATTTTTAAGTCAGTTGTCCTCTTCATTCTTTTTCTGACTTCATTCTTTTTCTAGACTCCCAAGTCTAGTCTTCAGGAGATCACATGCTTGGTGGCTAGCAGCTGCGAAGATGTATTTAAAGCTTTTGAGAGAGTGCAGTGTACCAGGGAGATTATTGTGATTATTATAAACAGGATAATCCCCAATGTCTGGAGTGCACTTCGGAGCCATGGTCTCCAAGACCCAAACCAATCAAAATCAACTAAGTCAAAGAAAGACCCCGCTGAAGGAGTCACCATTTTGAGCGGACTTGCTCAGTGATCTCATACAACTGAGTGTCAACCTCCCCAAAAGTGTTAATCCAGGTGCAGCAAGTGGTGTTGGCACAGACAGCAGAGACACCTCTTTGCTCCACTAAAAGATAATCAGGGGCTTATTATCAAGGACAACTTTGGCTGGAGAGTTGAAGGAGCTTTGCTGGGCAGCTATTGTCTTACTGACAGGTTCTGTCAATATCTTTAAGAGCTAAGGAGAGGTTTCTGATCATATTCTTTTTTCTTTTTTTAAGATTTTATTTATTGGGTAGCCCTGGTGGCGCAGCGGTTTAGCGCTGCCTGCAGCCCGGGGTGTGATCCTGGAGACCCGGAATCGAGTCCCACGTCGGGCTTCCTGCATGGAGCCTGCTTCTCCCTCTGCCTGTGTCTCTGCCTCTCTCTCGCTCTCTCTGAATGAATGAATGAATAAATAAATCTTTAAAAAAAAAAGATTTTATTTATTCATTTAAGAGAGAGAGAGTGAGAAAGAGCATGAGCAGGGGGAGGGGGAGAGGCAGAAGGAGAAAGACTCCCTGCTGAGCCTGAGCCTGCAGCCCAATGGGAGACTTGGGGGGGGGGGTGGCGGTGCTCTATCCCAGGACCCAGAGACCATGACCTGAATCAAAGTCAGAAGCTTAACCCAGGGAGCCACCCAGGCACCCCTGATCATATTCATACCTACATTTCCTCTTAAAGAAGGAAGTATGGCTCTGCCAAAGGAAGCAGATCCTGAGTTGTGAATGCCTCCTGGTAGGTCTTTTCTAGCTTGAAGATGTAAATCCAGGGAAATCAGTCAATGAGATGTCATATTTCACTTGTAAAAAATTGAGGGCACATGAGGTACCCTAAGAGGCATTGCCTGGCTGTGTCCCAGCCACCTCAACATTCATAGGCCCAAGAGAATGATAATCACCTAAGACAAAGGACAAACCCAGTCGGGGTACAAACCACTTCCACTAACGGTGGCACTGTGAATGGACAGATAGGAATTTTGGATGACAAATCCAGCAGTCCGAAAGGCAAGATTTCATTTTTTTTTTAATTTTTATTTATTTATGATAGTCACACACAGAGAGAGAGAGAGGCGGAGACACAGGCAGAGGGAGAAGCAGGCTCCATGCACCAGGAGCCGATCCCGGGTCTCCAGGATCGCGCCCCGGGCCAAAGGCAGGCGCTAAACCGCTGCGCCACCCAGGGATCCCGAAAGGCAAGATTTCAGCCCGTAAAGTTTGACTGCCATCTGTCTAGTGAGGAGGATCTGCTCTGGTCCCTTTCAAGGAGAGTCAAGGGCAGTCTTTGTTCTTAACCAGTTCAATTGTATGATCTGAAAGTAATCTGTATTCTAGTGTACTTGTCAGGTTCCTTTCTATAAATTTCCCTGAAGATAAAGGACAGTTGCAGGAAGCTTTTTAAAAAGTATCTGAGTATAGCAATAACTACTGATAAATGATAAAAGACTTAAAAATGACCTGGATAAAGATCTGATGAGAGTTCATTATAATGCAATTGACAAAGAAATTGGTTATTTTTGTGACATACATTTTAAAACAGTAATTAGAATTACAAGCACTGATATTATATTAGGACACATCAGATTTCCAGGAATTTTACATAATTTCCGGAACATGTATACAGACATAATATAAAGAAGGTTTAGTATTACTTATTTGACAACGTTCCCATGTATTTTAATATAGCAAATAAACCTAATTAGTTTAATATCTCCCTTTTTATGAGAGAGAACAAATTCTTTGAGTTATTCTAGGAAACTTCTGAAATAATCTGAAGTTAGTTCAAGGTCAAAAAGACTACTTAGGATTTGATTTGGGGGAAGTTCATTAAAAATATCAAAAAGGTTTTAAAGCACTTGATCAAATAGAATCATAGGTCACTTTCACAATACTTAGTTATCCATTTAATCAAAGTGACAGGACTTTGCAGGCAAATACAGAAAGTTAAATAGTTATAAAAAAACTCTGGCTCTTTTAATATTAAAAAGATTCAGGTTTGTGTTTTGGGGGGGTTGTAATCAAGGCAATAAAGGCAAACAGAACCTTTGTGTTTCTAGGTAGATTACTTTAAAGGTAATGAAAAACTTTTGTTTGCAATGTCTTATGAAACACAGATCAATAATCTGAAAAAAAGAGTGATAATCTAGAAAACTATCTTTTTTATTTTTATTTTTTAAAGATTGTGTGTGTTTGTTTATTTGACAGGGAGAGACAGAGCACAAGCTGGGGGAGCAGCAGGCAGAGGGAGAAGGAGAAGCAGGCTCCCTACAGAGCAGGGAACCCCATTCTGGGCTCCATTCCAAGATCCTGGAATCTACCTAAGCCAAAGACAGACGCTTAACTGACTGAGCCACCCAGGTGTCATGTCCCCTATCCTTTTTTTCTTTTTTTTTAAATAATTTCTATATCCAACATGGGGCTCAAACCCATGACTCCAAGACGTTAAACTCACAACCCTGAGATCAAGAGTCACATGCTCTTTCCCCTGAACCAGTCAGGTGCCTCAAGAAAACTTTGTTCTTTTGACAGAAAAAACAACTTCTAATTTTGGACTTTTGGTATTAAAACTCATTTTTTATTTTATTATTATTATTTTTAAGAGTGAAAGAGAGAGGGCAGCCCAGGTGGCTCAGCAGTTTAGCACCGCCTTCAGCCCAGGGCGTGATCCTGGAGACCCACATCAGGCTCCCTGCATGGGGCCTGCTTCTCCCTCTGCCTGTGTCTCTGCCTCTCTCTCTCTCTCTCTCTCTCTCTCTCTCTCTCGTGAATAAATAAATAAAATCTTTAAAAAAAAAAAAAAGAGTGAAAGAGAGAGTGTACAATCATGGGGCTGGAGGAGCAGAGGGAGAAGGAGAGAGAATCCTAAGCAGGCACCATGTTCAGCGTGGAACTGGAGGCAGAGCTGCATCTGACAAATGTGAGATCACGACCTGAGAAGAATCAAGAGTCAGAGGCTCAACTGACTGAGCCACCAGGCACCCCTAAAACTCATTTTTAAATAATTTCATTTTACTCTTAACCAGTTTGATCACACATTAAAATTCATTTTCCACAAATCTTCCACAAACCACTTTTTTCTTTCTGTTTTACATTCAAATTTTGTCCTATATTTCCCTCTTTAAATATTCTCATTCGAGGACAAAATTACTATATTTTCCATCTGCAAAATTGCATTACTTTTCTTCATAACTTCTTTTTTTAAAAGATTTTATTTATTTATTCATAAGAGACACAGAAAGAGAGGCAGAGACATAGGCTGAGGAAGAAGCAGGCTCCACGCAGGGAGCCCGATGTGGGACTCGATCCCAGGTCTCCAGGATCATGCCCTGGGCTGAAGGTAGGCTAAACCGCTGAGCCACTAGGGCTGCCCTCTTCATAACTTCTTTTACTGAAAGCACGCATTCTGCTTTTCTTGCATACAGAGATGATCATTATTATTTCTAGTAGCAGTAATCACACATATTAATTAGAATTCTTAACCTGTATGAACCTTACCTAATAAGTAAATGATTGTGAACTGTCTTCTACATTAACATACTGTGAATTGTCAGACTGATAAATACTTCTTATGAGTTATAGAAACAGGCTTTTTAAAAAGAATTTTTTTCTCGTTTTATTATTTTTTAAGATTTTATTTATTTATTAATGAGAGACACAGAGGAAGAGAGAGAGAGGCAGAGACAGGCAGAGGGAGAAGCAGGCTCCATGCAGGGAGCCCAATGTGGGACTCGATACTGGGTCTCCAGGATCAGGCCCTGGGCCGAAGGCAGGGGCTAAACCACTGAGCCACCCAGGCTGCCCTAAAAAGAATTTTTAAAAGATGTATTCATTTACTTGAAAGAGAGCGAGCAAGCAGGGGAGAAAGGCAGAGAGAGTCCCAAGCAGACTGCACTGAGCATGGAGCCTGTCTTGGGTTTCAATCCCACTACCCCAAGATCACAACTGGAGCTGAACCCAAGAATCTGATGCTCAACCAAGTGTGTCACCCAGGCACCCCTAGAAACACACTTTTTTTAAAGGAAATTTCTCAACGTGGTATAAAACATGTTGACCAATAGACGCAATTACCTTTAGTTCTTCTGCAAAAGGAAGAAAAAGAAGATAAGCCTATGTTCAGTAATTAACATTTCAGTATTTTATCTTATTTGGAAATGATCTGGATAGTCTATGAATTTAACTTAACTCATCACTTAACTTAGCAAGCTTTAAGATTTCTACCAAAAATACCTGAGGAAAGGGTCCGTAGCTGGCTCAGTCAGTAGAGCATGCCACTCTTGTTCTCAGGATCGAGAGTTCCAGCCCCATGTTGGGTGTGGAGCTTACTTAAAAACAAGACAAAGATGTTTAAAAGACTTGAGGAAATTTTATTATTATTATTATTATTATTATTATTATTATTATTATGTAAGTAATCTCTACTCCTAACATGGGGCTCAAACTCAAGACTTTGAGATTAAGAGTCACACATTCTTCCGCCTGAGCCAGCCAGGCGCCTCATGAGGAAATTATTTTAAAAGTTTACCTAAAAATTTTTAATCTTATTTACATCTATCCAATTTATTTTTTCTTAACAATTATATTTAGATTACCCACAAAAACTTCACGAGACATTAGATAAAATCAACCATTGTCTCAAGCTATTCTTCTTGATGACAAATTTTCTAACAGTGATAACATGACCTTACTTGATGAGTTAGCCCGGGTGAGAGAAAAGTATTATATTTAATGCTAATAGCTTTAAAGATACGTCTATTTTAATTAAACCAACAACCTTAACTTATAATACCAAATATCTTCCCAGATTGTGTGAACCTGAAAAGCATTTGGGTTAGTTTCTATTATATTTCTGAGATTTAGTAATTTTTAATTACTAAGTGCTTATTTGTAAACCACTTAAATAGAAGTCTTTTTATTTTTAAATAGAAGTCTTTTACAGGGCAGCCCGGGTGGCTCAGCGGTTTAGCGCTGCCTTCAGCCCAGGGCGTGATCCTGGGGACCTGGGATCGAGTTCCACATCGGGGTCCCTGCATGGAGCCTGCTTCTCCCTCTGCCTGTGTCTCTGCCCCTCTCTCTCTGTCTCTCATGAATAAATAAATAAAATCTTTTAAAAAAAAAGAAGTCTTTTACAAATTAATTCTAGCAATACCGTCCAGAGGTAGAAAATGTCACTCATCTACAATAAACATATAAACAGAGACCTTAAAAAATAAATAAATAAATAAATAAATAAATAAATAAATAAATAAATAAAATAAATAAACAGAGACCTTATATTTATTGTTTTAAATTTTTTAGCCATGCTATGGATATGAAAATGCAAAACCCACTAGTTTTTTGTTTTTTGTTTTTTTTTTTACCCATTAGTTTTTAAAAGAACAGTTGGATCCAAACTGTTTTTTTTTTCAAACTGTTTTTCTGGCAGATAGAATAAGTCAAGGTCACCTGCTCAGACGGCTAAAGATTCTTTTACCAATATTTGTAGAGAAAACACATGACTTTTCATTTGTCTAAATTTCAAATGGCCTTTTATCCCTTTTGTTCTACTTCTGGTAAGAATTACCTTGGGGGGAAATTTTTTTAATTTAAAAATTTTAAAATTAAAAAAAAAGAATTACCTTGGGGGAAATAGGTGAAGGGAATTAAGACTACATACTTCCAGTTATTAAATTTTAAAAAGAGGGAGGAAAATAAAAAGAATTACCTCCCTGAGGTGCGGACTTTTATTATTTTTATCTCAAAGTCCCAGGGAGAGAATGCACATCCCTCCAACGAGGACTTTGGTTTTTCAATGTCAATAATTTATGAGCCGCTTGAGATAAATAGGGAAGTATGGAAATGAATAAAGAAATAGGTGAACTTTGAATTGCCTCAAAACCTGCATGTCTAAGGACAGTTGCCTTTACTCCCTCTTTTAAAGAACTAGGTTGTAGCTTGGATTTGAAGGACTGACATAGCCACTCACCTATGTTGGAATGTTTTTGTTTGTTTCTGGGCACATTTAGCTGAGATGAAACAGCCATTAGCCAGCTTCCATCAGTTTTTTTCCAGGATCCCATCTGAAGTTTCTGAGCGGGTTTTTTAATTTTTTTATTGTGTTTAAATTCAATAAAATAAATTCAATTAATTAACATACAGCGTATTATTAGTTTCAGAAGTAAAGTTCAAATGACTCATCAATTGCATGTAACAGGGCAGCCCCGGTGGCTTAGCAGTTTAGGGCTGCCTTCAGCCCAGGGCGTGATCCTGGAGACCCGGGATCAAGTCCCACGACAGGCTCCCTGCATGAATGGAGCCTGCTTCTCCCTCTGCCTGTGTCTCTGCCTCTCTCTCTCTCATATGAATAAATAAATAAAATATTTTTTTAAAAATTGCATGTAACACCCAGTCTGAGCAAAGGGTATAACTCTGATATTTACTAGAATTTGGCAAGGTGTGGTTTGGTTTTGCTTTAGTTTTCCTTGGCTAAGAGAATAATGTAGCAATTCAGCAGAAAATCCCTCAGAGTCCCATCAGCTCTGGGAGGGGCTCACGGGGAAGGGCGGCCTCCTTTGAAGGTTGATATGTGGCTCTCTATGAGGTCATCAACTTGGTGGATTTTTGTCTATAGTCATGTAGAGACAGTTCAGACAGAGGATAACTAGAATGAATGGTCAAGTAAAAGAGAGAGACCACAAGAATTATGACAGTCTTGGGCCACCTGGATGGCTCAGTGGTTGATCACCTGTCTTTGGCTCAGATCATGATCCTGGGGTCCTGGGATCCAGTCCTACATCTGGCTCCCCTCAGCCTGCTTCTCCCTTTGTGTCTCTGCCTCTCTCTGTGTGTCTCACATGAGTAAATAAATAAACTTCTGGGTCTTTTAAATTTTTTATCAGCTCTTTTGCAATGAAACTTTCCATAAAGCTATTTTTGCAGTTTTGAAGCTTTTGTTTTTACATGCACTTCTTATATGATCTTATCAGTTTGGAACATTCTTCATAATGGCCATTGTAATTCTAGATTGTGATTCCCCCTGAGGGCTGAGAGTAGTTCGGTAAGGCCCTAGCCGCAAATGGAGTTTAGCCCACATTTCTGTCCAGCAAGATCTAAATGGTAAATGAGGTACAACTCACATTTCCATCTGGCCTTATTTCAGGGGCCCCAATCTGGCAGTTACAAAGCCACGTTCTTCAGGACACAAATCATGCTTCCTAAGATGTTGCCATTTTCATAGATAGTTATTAGCTTCCGGAACTGCAGTTCTTAGACATACAATAAGCAGGTGTGCTGGATGGTGTACGCTTGACTCTCTAGAAATAAAGGATCCCATCTTCATTACTTATCTCCTTATTTTTATTGTTTCTTTTTTTAGTGAAGCCTTTGGGTTTCTCAAAGCCAGATTTGTACCCAAGCAAGAGGCACTGTGCGTGGCATGAGGGTTGTGTGAGGTTTCACACTGTGTCACCCCATTGCACAGAAACTCTCTCGGGGTTGGCAGGTGACTTAGTGTCAACCTAACCCGTTCTGTGACCAATTTGTCCTAACACAGGGATCTTTGGGTCAGGTGGCACGTGCTCTAACAATTCTTAAGCACCTGACCTGTGCCCATCAATTTTTCTGGCTTTTTGGCCTCCAAGATCCCCATCAGCATTTGGCCTTTACCTCATGGGCACATGAACAGAAGCAATACCCAAAGAAATAGGGACTGGGGAAGGGGCGGAACCAGTAGACCCAAACAATGGGAAAGTAGATTGATTCCCAGCAAATGGAGACCAGCTGTCACCAGCAGCTCCCAGCACAGAATCTGAGGACAGAACTGAGGGCTGGCGTTCAGATGTCACAGCCCATTGGCCCACAGCAAGGCCCCCAGCACCACCAGCAATTACCAGTGTGGACTTCACAGGCGGACATGGGGACCTCAGCCTGGACCTGGGGCAAGGAGGTCCAAACAACTGGGGACCTACAGACTGAACCAAGGGCGAGGGCCTCGGGTTTCAGATGGAACCATCTGCCAACTCCAGCTAAGCTGCTAAGCCCCGGATTGGAAAGCCAGTTAGATCAGGAGCTTGTGGTAAAGAGAGCCTAGCTCCCAAAAGAGATTCACCCACAGCCCTGGGAAATGGTGAGAAAGATAGTGAACTCAGAAAGGGGTTCGTGGGCACCGGGCCTATCAGAAGTCTTCTGCAGTCTGCAACTGCCACCAAATCTGTTAAACAACAGCAATTCAACTCCAGCAGTTTAAAAGATCAAATTGGCTTTATTGAACAGTTCATGCATTGGGCAGCATCCCACCAGGCCAACAGAAAAAAAAGCTCCGTCCAGCTATGGAAAAGGAAAGGTTTGTCAAGGCAGAGAGGAAGCAGGAAAAGGAAATTATTAGCAGAGTGTATTGTTTTAGGCAAGGGAAACGGAATGGGTCTATCTTTCAATTTCCTAGCGCTGTCCAGGAAATCCTAGGTTGACTGACTAAAGGTCACATTCCTGGGAGGGGTTGCAACTGCAGTTAGGTTCGGTTTTTTGTTTTGTTTTTTTAAAGATATGTATTTATTTATTTGAGACACACACAGAGAGGCAGAAATCTGGGAGAAGCAGGCTCCCCACTGGGAGCCTGACACAGGACTCTATCCCAGGCCCCGGGGATCATGCCTTGAGCCAAAGGCAGATGCTCAACCACTGAGCCACCCAGGTGTCCCTAGGATAGGTATTAAGTCTGGTTTTGCTGATATGGGGCCTTAACATAAGTGACTCCATTTTGGACCTGTGGTTTTCTTTTTTAACCGAGGTGACAGTGGCTCTCTCAGGGGGTGTCCACAGAGAGGAAAGTGTGCTCTATGCCTGGACCGTAGTCAGAACTCCCCAGCTGGTAAACTCATCATCACGCTTAGATTCCAAGGAGCCCCATCTGCAGTTTGTGCACTAAACAACTAAAGGGAGTGTCATTCACCTGGATTGTGACGTGAAGGACATCCCTAGCATGTTACCACATGGCGACAGCCCAGTATTTGAGAAGTGAGATGAATTAGCATACATTTAATAAATATATCTAATGAACATATGTATCCACCACATATGCAAGCATGCATATGTCACATCCCTTCACATCCACAATCTAAAGAGAAGTGCCCCCCAGCTCCAACCAGGCCTGGCTGGTCCTTCCTCTTGCTGGCAAAATCTGCATCACCCCTCACCTTTTCTCCAGCCCCTGTGGGCTCCATTCCAACTCAATTTCATCTGCCTCCTTCCCCAGTCTGATGTCCTGGAACACCACTCCCACTTTGTCCTTGCTGTCCTTCGAAGATCTGTAACCACACTTGCTGCCCTTCTCTTACGGTCTTTGGTCTTCGGTGTGGGTGGCTTCCTCTCTTCACAGCACAGGGTTGTAGGGCTTTGCTGGGGAGGGGCACTAGCCCATGCTGCTTGCAACCTGCGCAGCTCATGCCGGGTGATTTTGACTGAGGCTCTGTGGCAATCTAGATTTCACATCTTGATGACTGTCATTCTCCACAGCTGCTGGCCCATTTCCTTCAGAACCCCCTCCCTAGAGCCTCCGATTTTTCTGCAAAGATGAGGCCACATCAGAGGAGCACCCTCAGCCAGACTTCTCTGGTCCCTCATAGCTTTATACCCTAGTTTCCGAGAAAGTGGGGTCTAAAAGTGTGCCAGAAATCTTGTCATGTGCAACAACATGGATAGACTTTGAGGGCATTGTGCTAAGTGAAATAAGTCAGACCAAGATAGACAAATACTATATGATCTCAATTATACGTAGAATAAAAAAAAAAAAAAAAAAAAAAACCCGCAAAAAAACCTAAGTCAAAGATATAAAGAACAGATTACTGGTTATCAGACACAGGGATGTGAGGGTGGGCAAAATGGATGAAGGGGGTCAAAAGGTACAAACTTTCAGTTATAAAATAAATATAGGGATGTAATTTACAGCATCATAACTATACTTAATAAAACTGTATTGTATGTTTGAAAGTTGCTAGAATAGATATTTTTTTAAAGATTTAATTTTTAAAAAAATATTTTTAAAGATTTTATTTATTTATTCATGAGAGACACACAGAGAGAGGCAGGGACATAGGCAGAGGGAGAAGCAGGCTCCCTGCAAGGAGCCTGATGTTGGACTCGATCCCAGGATCCCGGGATCACAACCTGGGCCAAAGGCAGATGCTTAACCACTGAGCCACCCAGGCATCCCAAAGATTTTATTTTTGAATAATCTCTACACCCAACATGGGGCTCAAACTCAGAACCCCAAGATCAAAAGTCACACACTCCACCAACTGTGCCAGCCAGATACCCTGCAAGACCAGTTTTTAGAAATTCTCAACACAAGAAAAAAACCGTGTAACTATGTATGGTGATGGATGTTAAGTAGATTTATTGTGGTGATCATTTCATAATATCTACAAACATGAAATCATTATGTTGTACACCTAAAACTAATATAATGTTATATGTCAGTGATTTCTCAGTTAAAAAAATGGGGGTGCCTGGGTGGCTCAGTTGGTTAAGCATCTGCCTTTGGCTCAGGTCATAATTCCAGGGTACTGGGATAGAGCCCCACATTGGGCTCCCTGCTCAGTGGGGAGCCTGCTTCTCCCTTTCCCTCTGTAGCTCCCCCTGCTTGTGCTCTCTCTCTCTCTTTCAAAATAAATAGGTAAAATCTTTTAAAATATAAAATTAGGGGATCCCTGGGTGGCGCAGAGGTTTGGCGCCTGCCTTTGGCCCAGGGCGCGATCCTGGTAGACCCGGGATCGAATCCCACGTCGGGCTCCCGGTGCATGGAGCCTGCTTCTCCCTCTGCCTGTGTCTCTGCGCCTCTCTCTCTCTCTGTGTGACTATCATAAATAAAAAAAAAAAAAAAAAAAAAATTAAAAAAAAAAATATATAAAATTAAGTGTGCTAGAAAAAACATGGACTATCATGCAGCACTTGGAAGCAGTGGACTGCCACACAGCAACAGCCACAAGATCCTGAAAACATGCTGGGGGGAATATAATAAAGCAAAATGAACACAAGTTTTTTTTTCTACATTTTAAATGATAATTTTAATAGAATATAAAATTTCCCATCTTGACCATTTTTTAAAGATTTTATTTATTTATTATTTGTAGGGAGAGCAGAAGAGGAGAGAGAGAGTCCCAAGCAGGCTCCATGCCCAGTGTGGAGCCTGATGTGGAGCTCAATCCCACAACCCTGAGATCATGATCTGAGCCAAGACCAAGAGTCAGATACTTTAACTGACTGAGCCCCTCGGTAAATTTTTATACATCCTTTTACAATTTCTCTGTGCAATTACAAACATATATTCTTATTTCTCCATCCTCTTTGCACAAAGGTAGCATATTATACTCATCAGTCTACACTCTTTTTTCACTTAAAAAATCTGTAACTTAAAAAAAAAAAAAATCTGTATCTTGGGATGCCTGGGTGGCTCAGCGGTTGAGTTCCTGCCTTCAGCCCAGGGCTTGATCCTGGAGTCACAGGATGGAGTCCCACATTGGGCTCCCTGCATGCAGCCTGCTTCTCTCTCTGCCTATGTTTCTGCCTCTCTCTTTCTCTCTCCCTCTCTGTGTCTCTCATGAATAAATAAAAATAAAAAATATTTTTAAAATAAAAATAGGGCAGCCCCGGTGGCGCAGCGGTTTAGTGCCTCCTGCAGCCCGGGGTTTGATCCTGGGGACCCTGGATCAAGTCCCACATCGGGCTCCCTGCTTCTCCCTCTGCCTGTGCCTCTGCCCCTCTCTATCTCTGTGTCTCTATGAATAAATAAATAAAATCTTTAAAAAAATTTTTTAAATAAAAATAAAAAGGATAGTATGAGAAGTGGGAGAAAAGACTCTCTATGGTAGAGAAACATGACAAACACCACTTCACACAGCTGATCAAGGTCAACATCAATGGTAATAAATCATGTTGATAGAATGTACCCTTGATGTGATGTGATGAAAATGGCATTTTACCTCTGTGGCTTCATTTTCAAAACCCAAAACTTCCAGTCTAATTATGAGAAAAAAAAAACATCAGACAAATCCCATTTTTGGACATTTTACAAAATACCTGCCCAGCACAAGCTGGAGGTAGGGACAGAGGGAGAGGGAGAAGTAGATTCTCCACTGAGGGGATCCTTGGGTGGCGCAGCGGTTTGGTGCCTGCCTTTGGCCCAGTGGGCGATCCTGGAGTCCTGGGATCAAGTTCCGCGTCAGGCTCTCGGCATGGAGCCTGCTTCTCCCTCCTCCTGTGTCTCTGCCTCTCTCTCTCTCTCTCTATGATAAATAAATAAATAAATCTTAAGAAAAAAGAAAGAAAATGTTTAAAATAAAAAAAGAGTATATACATCAGTAATTCAGTTCATACATTAAACTCCCCTCCATATAGGGGAAATTTACACTGCCACCAGCAATATAAGAGAGCACATACGTCCCCACAGCCTCATCAACGCAGCCTGTGGTTAAACTTTTATATATTTCTAATCTGATAGAAGAAAAATGTCTTCTCAGTTTGCTTGTAATTTGCATTTCTCTTATTGCAGTTGAAGCTGAGCAAATATCCATGCTTGCTTCATTTGCTTGCATGTCATTTCACTTTCTGTGAGCCGGCTCTCTATATTCATAGTCCATTTTTATACTGGGCTTTTGTGGTTTTCCGTATAAAATTCTAGGAGCTTTTTATATTTTAGGAAGATTTGCCTTTGCCTGCCATAGGGGCTGCCAATATTCCACTTTGTCATTTGTCTTTCCACTAGGTTTTTAATGCCAGCCACATGGACTCCACCCCTCCTTCACTCCTCGGCTTTCCTCGGGTCGCCTGACCCCTCTCAGAGCCACATCCCAAAACCCATCTTGTTCCTCATTCTTCCTGGTGACATCTGGCTCTATACTGAAGACTCCTCTTGTGTGTAAAAAACATTTACGGAGTCCTTTGTCTGGCTTCCGGGATTACGTATTCTCATTAGGACACAGAAAATAGAGAAACGCACACAGAAGAAAACGAACATTCACCTGTTAGTCCACTTCTCAGGATAAACCACTTCCTGCTTCTCAAGGCGTGTGTGTGTGTGTGTGTGTGTGTGTGTGTGTGTGTGTTCATTTATGAAAGAAACTTAAGAAATCTACCCAGTCCCTCCGGGGGCCGATTATCACTGCGCTTTCACGCCTCTCAGAGTTTTCCTGGTGCATATTCTTCCCCCAGGCCTGTCAACTGGCGGCGATGGAGATGGGCTGGCAGGACGGCAGCGTGGGTAGCAACTGGCCCTCCTGCTCATCCCTACCCGTGGTGACCTTCCCTCTCCCGGGACCCCCCTCCGCCTCTCTCCCATTCCTCCTGCCCTGCCTAAGCCTTTTTTTTTCCTTAAGATTTTATTTATTTATTCATGAGAGACCCAGAGAGGGAGGCAGAGACCCCCGATGCGGGTCTGATCCCAGGAGCCCGGGATCGCGCCCTGAGCCAAAGGCGGTTGGATGCTCAAGCCCTGAGCCAGCCAGGCGGCCCTGCCTCGCCCAAGCTTAACCCAAGCCCGCAGCCCTGCCGCAGTCGGCAGCCCCTAGGTCTCCGGGTCTTCAGAAGCACCTTCGCCTAGTGAGAAACGTGGGTCCATCAACCCACCCCCCAGAAAGATCCGGCTTGCCCCGCTCCTGCCGGCGGCACCGGCCCGCGGACGGCCGAGCCTCGCCCCTGCACGGTTCTCCGCCCAGGCCTCCGAGCCCCCGCCGGCCCGAAGCACCACCCCCGCCGGGCCTGGGGCGCACCAGCCCGGCCTCACCTGGACTCTGACCCCCGCCCTCCCCGGGGCCTCCCACCACCGTTTGTCACCCTCCGCCCATCCCTGTCCCCGAGCACCGTCCCCCGCCCTCGGGCTTTTCCGGGCCATCCCGCTCGGAAGCCGCCCCCCATTCCACCCTCCCCCGCCCCCCAACCACCCGACCTCACCCCTGCCACGCCTTCTGGGGCCCCGACTCCAGGCTCGCGCGCCCTGCAGGCGGCGGCGCTGGGCAATTCCCCCGGGCCCGCCCCCGCCCCCGCCCCAACCCCCCCGCCCCGCGCCGGCCGCGCCCCTGGGCTCCGAAGGTGCCTGGCACTTTCCCCTGCAGAACAATTGTGTCTCCCTATTGCAACTTCCTGTTTACCCCTCCGCCTCCCCTCCCTATGCTGGGGGCAGGGCTGTCTTCACTGACGCGCTTCAAGTGCAGGCGCCGGAGCACTGACCGCGTGTGTGGACCGAGGACACCACGGGTGGGTTTCCCAGCTAACGCCATCGCCCCCCAGCTGGAACCTTCGAAGGTTTCAACCTCCCGGAGGGCCAAGCGGGCCCTGTTGGAATTGGAACCTTCCTGGGTCTGATGTGCAAACTCCTCTACCTCCACCGTCTTCCTGCCCTCCCTCTTCGGACTCTGACAGAGGCCCTCTCTGAACCTCAGTTTTCTCATCTGTCTAGGGAAGAGAACACTAAGGGGATAATTATAAGGGCCACGTGAATCATATACGTTGTAAATGACAATGTGATAAAAGAATATGAGAAGTGGGTACATTATTAAAAACAGTGCTGAAAAAAAAAAAAAAACAATGCTGCCATTCACTGAGCTTGTTTTCTATACCAGGCATCTTTTTTAAAAATTTTTTTTATTATTTAAAATTTTTATTTATTTATGATATTCACACAGAGAGAGAGAGAGAGAGAGGCAGAGACACAGGCAGAGGGAGAAGCAGGCTCCATGCACCGGGAGCCCGACGTGGGATTCGATCCCGGGTCTCCAGGATCGCGCCTTGGGTCAAAGGCAGGCGCCAAACCGTTGCACCACCCAGGGATCCCCGGCATCTTTTTTTTTTTTTTTTTTAAGATTTTATTTATTTATTAGAGAGGGAGCGAGTGTTCGTGCACACTCAGCAGGCAGAGGGAGAGGGAGAAGCGGGCCCCCAGCTGAGCAGGAAGCACAATGCAGGGCTAGATCCCAGGACCCTGAGATCACGACCTGAGCCAATGGCAGATGCTTAACTGTTGGAGCCACCAGGCGCCCCTATATGAGACAAAGTTCTAATATCTCACTGGTATTAAGGTCTTTTCATCCAAATCAGCTCTGTTTCAAACAAAGGTAAACTGAGGCACAGAGCAGTTAATGATTCATTTGCCTAAGATTCTACATTGGAGGTAGAAGAGCTGAGACTTGAACGCAGGCAGAAACTATGTGCTTCACCACCACCCTATACTGCATTCCTATTAAATAATATATAATATGTTAGTATTATTTGGCCGGAGAACTGCCGTCTTCTAATAAAACTGATCTGTCACGCAACCACCCTCTCCTGGGATGATTCTAACTCTAACGGCCATTCTATAGGTCAATTTTTGTGTACATATCTATTTGACTATCCCAAGAATGGAAATGGAATGTTTTTGTTTTTGTTTTGTTTTGTTTTGTTTTGTTTTTTTGGAAACATTTTTAAAATGCAGAAAAGAACTATGCCCGTATTTTCTGTTCTTCAACATTTGTGTTATCAGATTCAAACAGAATAAATACCCCTCAGCTGAGCTGCACAGAGTTTAACAGCATCTGTTCTGTTACAACTTACAGGGAGTTACCTTCGAAGTCCTGAAAATATTTATTCCCCAAACCCACCATTGCAGGTCTTCCAAGGACGTTTAGGCTGAGTTTCCAGTCCCTTCCTTCATATTTGCAGAATTTCCTCACCAAGAGAGAGAATGAGAAAAAGAAAGAAAGAGAGATGGGGGCGGGGCAGAGAGGGAAGAGGCCAGCCGAAGTGGGCCTCTGCATTTGCATTCACAAAGGGCAGGAGAAGAGAGATAAAGGTTTAGTGGCCACAGATAGTCCTTCTAGGTCTGTGACTCGGGGCGCAGTCTGTGCTCCCCTGGATTGCCATGGGGGTGGCATGGCAATGTCGCCTCCACATAGGTAAGTTCCCCAGGTCTCCCTCCTTTGCCTGTCCTATTGCCACTCCTGATGCCAGCCCTAACCCTGGCACAAAGTGCCAACTCCTGCCTAGGGGGGCCAGAGAACAGAGGGAGGAGAGAAAGGTACCATTTCTAGACAGCTAAGGAGAGCACAGAAAGAAGGACACCCCCACCCCCCAAGGACAGCCAGAAGTGAGAGGCCTGCCTCCCAGCACCATGTTCCCTAACTGCCAGCCCTCATTGTCTCTACTGCTGGGGATCCAGAAATTGATAGGAGGTAGGGAGGGAAGGAGATGAGGAAAAGGTGAAGAGAGAGAGATCCAGAGAAAAGGGGTAAGAGGTTAGAGAGACCAACAAAAGGCACACCTTAGAGATAGTGCAGGTTCAGTGCAGCAAAGCACATATTGCAATAAAGTGAGTGAGATGAGTTTTTTGGCTTCCCAGTGCATATAAAAATTACGTTAATCCGGCAGCCCTGGTGGCACAGCGGTTTAGCGCGGCCTGCAACCTAGGGTGTGATCCTGGAGACCCTGGATCGAGTCCCAGAGTCCCATGTCGGGCTCCCTGCATGGAGCCTGCTTCTCCCTCTGCCTGTGTCTCTGTCTCTCTCTCTCTCTCTGTCTCTCATGAATAAATAAGTAAAATCTTTTAAAAAATTATGTTTACACAATACTATAGTCTCGTGAGTGTGCAATAGCGTTATGTCTAAAAAAAACCCCAATGTGCATATCTTCATTAAAAAACTACTTTATTGCTGGGGTGCTTACATGGCTCAGTCAGTTAAGCAGCTGCCTTTGGCTTGAGTCATAATCTCAGGGTCCTGGGGTCGAGTCTGCTTCCTCCCCCCACTCCTGCTCTTGCTCACTCTCTCTTTCTCAAATAAATAAAATATTTTTTAAAAATATTTTTTAAAAAACTACTATATTGCTAAAAAAATGCTAACCATCATCTGAGATTTTAGCAAGCTGTAATCTTTTTGCTGGTGGAGGATCCTGCCTCCATGCTGATGGCTGCTGACTGATCAGGGTGGTGGTGGCTGAAGCTTGGAGTGACCGTGGCAGATTCTTTTCTTTTTAAGATGTTATTTATTTACTTGAGAGAGAGAGCGCGCGCGCATGAGCAGGAGGAGGGGCAGAGGAAGAGGGAGAAGCAGACTGCCCGCTGAGCAGAGAGCCCCATTCAGGGTTCACTCCCAGGGACCCCTCCCCCACCCCAGATCGCAACCTGAGCCAAAGTCAGATGCTTAACCGACTGAGCCACACAGGCGCCTCTGTGGCAGTTTCTTAAAAAATAACGGTAAAGTTTGCCACACTGAGTGACTCTTCCTTTCACAAATGATTTCTCTG
This sequence comes from Canis lupus baileyi, assembly GCF_048164855.1. Classification (NCBI taxonomy): domain Eukaryota; kingdom Metazoa; phylum Chordata; class Mammalia; order Carnivora; family Canidae; genus Canis; species Canis lupus. The sequence continues at coordinate 59,948,775 of NC_132844.1, read as the reverse complement.
CAGCATGCAATGCTGTATGATAGCATTTTACCCACAGCAGAAATTCTTTCAAAATTGGAGTCTGTCCTCTCACACCTGCTGCTTTCCCAACTATGTTTATGGAATATTCTAAATCTTTTTTTAAAATTTTCTTTTTTTTAAAGATTGTATTTATTTACTCATGGGAGACACAGAGAGAGAGAGGCAGAGACAGAGGCAGAGGGAGAAGCAGGATCCACGTAGGGAGCCTAATCCAGGACTCTATCCCAGGACCCCAGGATCACACCCTGGGCTGAAGGCAGACGCTAAAGGCAGGCGCTAAACTGCTGAGCCACCCACACTGGGTGTCCCCAGTCTCCATTCCTGATTCTAGTTCTCTTACTAATTCCACCCCATCTGCAGTCACTTCCTCCATTGAAATCTTGAACCCCTCAAAGTCCTCCATGAGGGTTAAAATCAAATTCTTCCAAACTCCTCTTAATGTTTTATTTTTTTCTTCATGAATTTGCATGTCCTTCTTGCATGTCTTTACGTGCTAACCTCTGTATTGTTCCAATTTTAGTACAAGTGCTGTTGAAGCAAGCACCCATTAATGTTGATATGTGACCTCCTCCCATGCATCACAAATGTTCTTAATGGCATCTAGAAGGGTGAATCCAGGGGGCACCTGGCTGGCTCAGTCAGTAGGACATGTGACTTTTGATCTCAGAGTTGTAAGTTCAAACCCCATGTTGGGTACAGAGATTACTTAAGGAAATTAAAAAAGAAAAAAAAAAGTAGAATGGTGACTGCTTATCAGAGATTTTCAACTTACTTTGCCCAGATCCATGAGAGGAATCACTATCCATGGCAGCTATAGCCTTATGAAATGTACTTCTTAAATACCAAGACTTGAACATTGAAATGACTCCTTGATCCAGGGGCTGTAGAGTGGATGTTGTGTTAACAAGCATGAAAACATTAACCTGGGTGAGCAGGCTCATCAGCAATGAGCAGTACTATTTTGAAAGGAATCTTTTTTCCTGAGCAGTAGGTCTCAACAGTGGGCTTACAGTATTCAAAATATTCAACTGTGTTTCAAACCGATGTGTTGTCATCCAGGCTTTGTTCCATTTATAGAGCAGAGGCAGCAGAATTCTGAAGGGTCTTAGAATATTTAGAATAGAATAAGAATTTATTTATTTATTTAGAATAGAATAAGCATTGGCTTCATCCTAAAGTCATCAATTGCATTAGCCACTAACAAGGGAGTCAACCTGTCCTTTGAAGCTTTGAAACCAGGCACGGACCTCGTCTCTCCAGTTCTGAAAGTCCTAGATGGCATCTTCTAATAGAAGGCTGTTTTGTCTACATTGAAAATCCGTTGGAGCTCCTGGGTGGTACAGTCAGTTGGGCATCCAACTCTTGGTTTCGGCTCAGGTCATGGTCTCAGGGCTGTGGGATTGAGCCCCATGTTGGGTTCCATGCTTGGTGCAGGATCTGCTTGGGATTCTCTCCCTCTCCCTCTGCCTCTCCTGCCTGTGGTCTCTCAAATAAACAAACAAACAAACAAACAAACAAATAAATAAATAAATAAAACCTTTAAAAAGTCTCTTTATTTATGATTTATACTAAATCTTTTTCAGTTATGCAGAAAGTCTTCTCCAGTCTGTGATGGACTGCCTTTTCATTTTGTTTATAATATCTTTTGTTGATGAAAAGTTTTTGAATTATCACTGAAGGTGGGTGATTGATACATAGGGGTTTGTTATACCATTATCTCTACTTTTGTGTAATTTTGAAAATGGCCATAACAAGGGACACCTGGGTGGCTCAGTGGTTGGGCACCTGCCTTCAGCCCAGGGCGTGATCCTGGAGACCGGGGATCGAGTCCCACATCAGGCTCCCTGAATGGAGCCTGCTTCTCCCTCTGTCTGTGTCTCTGCCTCTCTCTGTGTATCTCTCATGAATAAATAAAGTATTAAAAAAAAAAAAAGGTGCATGTGTTACCTACTGAGCCAGCCTGGTGCCCCATACTTTTATAGCTGATGCTCCAGATGATCAAAAATTACCTTCCAAAAAAACCCCCAAAACCTTCCCTTCCCCTTCATAAATGACCAACTGTCCCAGCCCCCTTTCTGACCCTGTATTCTGATCCTGTCCCTTCTCTTTTGATCAGAAATTCTCTCTCTGCCCTATATATTCCTGAATCTATTCCTAAATTCTCTCTTCTGGGGGGGGGGGGGAGGACCAAAAACAAAAAATAAATTCTCTATTCTGTTCCTTAGTCACTGTGTCTATTTTTGCATTTTGCCACATCGTTGTAATTCTCATATTATCAGATTGGCCACATTGGTACCATCTCTTCTTTTTCTTCTCAGATTGACTTGGCTATTCTTGGTCCTTTTTTCTTCCATATACATTTTTTGATCAGCTTACTCAATTCCAGAGAAGGAAGAAATCAACACTGTTGGGGTCTTCATTGGAATCACATCGAATTTCCAGATTAATTTGGGGGAGAACTAACATTTGTATAACATGATACTTTCCTGACAATTATTACCTTGGTACTTTAATCCATATATGTAGGTCTTCTTTTTGGTCCCACTGTAAACATTTTGTTTGCTTTCACCACTCGGGTCTTGCTCAATCCTTGTTAGATTTTTTCCTAGGGTTTGTGGGTTTTGGTGCTCTCCCTCCCCCCATCAGATATGCCAGGCATGTCCTTCCTCACCTCCTCCTCCTGCCTTCTGGTCCACACCCCTCCTTCCCACCGTCCAGGGAGCAGCTGTCCTGGCCCAACAGCTGACTTTCCTGGTAAGGCCTCCCCAGAGTGGGTGGTGCTCCCACCTCCCACTTCAGGTCCCATCAGCTGACTCTGGGGAGAGTGACAGTTGTTTCAGTGGGGACAATGGGCTGCATTCTGTATAGACTCCTCTCTCTGGGCCTTCTTCTCACTGGCCCCAGCAACTGTTCTTGCAGATAGGGTAGGGCCCCACTTGTCAGCTCTAGTTACTCTTCAGGCAACACCCAACTCCCTGACCCATTTCTTCATGCTTAGTAAGCATATCTAGTATGTGTTCTCTTACCCAGTTCCCTGTTCATGGGCCTATCATTGCCTGGAATTGGTGGGCAGAGGAATGGTGGTCTTGGGTATAAGACTATCCCTCCCAAGGGCATGATCTCTTACTCTGGAGGAGCTACAAGTTCCTAAAACATTCTCTGAGTTGTCACCACAACCAGGTGTCAGTCAGCAACTCACAACAGCTCCACTCAGATAGTTGAGTGACTATTGTCACCAGCCAAGAGGAGGTGTGATAGGTAACAGGGATGAACGAACTCCCAATTCCAGGCCAGTAGTCTGCCCTTCCCTGCCAACACTTCCTACACCTGACTGGCCTCCACACCTGCCCCTCAGCACCTGCGTCCGCAGCACCCCTGCCCTGGATGAGGCCTCTCCAGCCTTTGTTTGGGAGTCAGCATTGGCTTCAACTTCCCACAAATGGGAAGGGCTCCAGGCCAATGCTGATCCCTGAGAGGAGACAACAAGACAGTGAAACCTGACAGACCCAGGGGCTTCAAGGGGACTCAGGGGTCCATCGATTTTTTTAAGCTTTCACTAAAGCCTGGCATCCACTCTCACAGGCTGGTTGTGAGCATCAGTGCCTCATAGCAGGCCTTTGAGGCATAGCCAATCTGGCTGACCTCAGACATAGGGTGGGTTGGGAGGTAAAGGAAGGAGATTCTGTTTACTGGACACTTTCTGGAAGCCAGCTCTGGACCTAGTATTTTCCCATGCCTCAATCCTGTCAGAGGTAGGGGTTATGATAATTCCCATGGTAGAGAACAGGGCCCCCACACAGCACAGCTCCATGAATAGTCTGCTTATGGGGCTCCTGGGTGGCTCAGTGGGTTAAGCAACTGCCTTCAGCTTGGGTCAGGTCCCAGGGTCCTAAGATGGAGCCCCACATCATGTTGGGGTCAGGCTTCCTGCCCAGGAGGCAGTCTTCTTCTCCCTCTCTCTCTCCTCTTCTCTCCAGCTCATGCTCTCTCTCTCTCTCATAAATAAAATGTTTTAGGGATGCCTGGGTGGCTCTGCAATTGAGGGTCTCCCTTTGGCTCAGGACGGGATCCCAGATTCCCAGGATCGAGTCCCACACACATCAGGCTCCTTGCATGGAGCCTGCTTCTCCTCCCTCTGCCTGTGTCTCTGCCTCTCTTTCTGTATCTCTCATGAATAAATAAATAAAATCTTATAAATAAATAAATAAATAAATAAATAAATAAAATCTTAAAAAAAAAAAAAAAAGGCTTCTCAGGCATCCCTAGCAGCCCTAACAGAGAGTCCCAGAGCAGCCAGCATGTGAATCCATTCTTCACCTGTCTGTGCAGCTCATGGCAGAGGAGGCCATGCAGTAGAGTGCTGTGGCTGCCTCGATGGGGAGCAGAAAGCGGTAGGAGGAGCAGGAGGCCCAGTGCTCCATGGTCCCACCAGAACTCCTTAACTATACGGGGTGTCTGGCTGGCTCAGTCAGTAAAGCATGTGACTCTTAATCTTGGGGTTGTGAATTTAAGCCCCACATTGGGTAGAGATCACTTCATTTTTTTTTTTTTTTTGAAGATTTTATTTATTTATTCATGAGAGACACACACACACAGAGAGGCAGAGACACGGGTAGAGGGAGAAGCAGGCTCCATGCAGGGAGCCTGACGCGGGACTCGATTCTGGGTCCCCAGGATCACACCCTGGGCTGAAGGCAGCGCTAAACCGCTGAACCACTGGGGCTGCCCTGTAGAGATTACTTTAAAAACAAACAAACAAACAAACAAACAAAACAGGGACGCCTGGGTGGCTCAGGAGTGCTTGCCTTTGGCCCAGGGCATGATCCTGGAGTCCCATGTCAGGCTCCCCTCATGAAGCCTGCTTCTCATTCTGCCTGTGTCCCTGCCTCTCTCTCTCCCTCTGTGTCTCTCATGAATAAATAAATAAAATCTTTTAAAAAAATAAAAAACAACAACAACAGAAACCTTCAGCTATATTGCAACTCTCACCCCACCCTCATCCTTGGTCTACCGGCTGCCTGTCTATCACCTTATCTGTTGAGTGTGTCTGTCCTGTGTCCCACTGCCTTGCACAGGCCTGGCATACAGTTGCTTGCACTTCAGTGCTTGTTGTTGACATGAATGGTCCAATTAATTGATGCCTATTGCAGGGGTGAGGTGGAGGGGTGGTGCTCTCCATAATGCTTCTGGAAGGCCCTGAAAGTCTGGGAAGAGGACCAGGGAGGAGGACTCCAGGGCTCACTTACTGTCCAGTCCACAGTCCTCAGCTTCACAAATTGGCACTCAGATCCCTTTTTTTTTTTTTTTAATTAACTTTAAGGAACAGGAGGTTTAGCCAATTTCCTCAAAGTTGCTGGCCTATCCCCAGCAGCAGAGGGTGAAGGGTAGAGGTCAGGGTGGTGGTACAGGCAGGATCCATTACACAGGCTAAATCAGGAACTAGAAGGAATTGTTCCGTGTAGCCCTTTTGCCAGAGAGGATGGTAATCTTTCCAGGAAAGGCTGAGGAAATCCTTAGCAGAGCCCTTGGTTTTCTACCTTGGATAAAATGGGGCAGGCTGATGGGTGTAGGGAAGGATTAATCCAGGTGAAAGTGGGAAGGAGGTGGACAGGGAAGTTAATATCAGAGTGGATAAAGGGAGTAGAGAGTAAACTATGACTAGACCCAGGTCCTTCTGGCAACTGCTTCCCCTCTTCACCTCCCTTCTCACCCCCCTTCTGGGGTTTCCCATTGTTACAACAGCCTGTTTCCCTTGCTTGCTCTGGAAACCCTCACTCTGCTCAGTGGTGAATGGTGAGAGGGGATGGGGGATGGGGATGGAGGATGGGGGCAGGTGTCTGGCTCCAGGTCCAGGGTCCAAGGATCTTGCAGCTGTGGAAACTGAGATTGGAGAGCCGTGTGACTTACTTGAGGTCACAGCAGTAGTTTATGTGGGCCAGTGCTTGGTTGAGACTACAGGGTACCCTAAAACTACGCTTTTCAGAGGGTCCCAGAGGGAACCATTGAGGTCTGATTTCTTCTCCCTTGGGTTCATGGGATCAGTTCCCCCTCTCCAAAAGGCTCTCTCCAGTTGTTCATGGCAACTGGGGTGTATATTCAGATCAATGGAGCTCTGGGGCTCTGCAGCACAAGGGTCTGGACAAGCAGACCTGAGTTTGGGTCCCAGCACAGAACCTCTATTGATTTATACTTGCATTGTTTATTGCCAAGCACTGAGGACACAGCAGCAGACAAAATAGAGTTTAGTCCCTCCATTCTTGGAGGGGTGGCCGATAATCAACAAGGAAGTAAAATAAATTATATAGCATGTCAGATAATGATTTGCTGTGGAGACAAGTAAAACAAAGGTTAGATAGAGAGAAGATGGAGGAGTGTACTTTTTTTTTTTTTTAATTTTATTTACCTATTCATGAGAGACACAGAGAGAGAGAGAGGCAGAGACACAGGCAGAGGGAGAAGCAGGCTCCGTGCCGGGAGCCCAATGTGGGACTCAATCCTGGGACTCCAGGATCACGCCTTGGGCCAAAGGCAGGTGCTAAACCTCTGAGCCACCCAGGAATCCCCTGGAGGAGTGTACTTTTAAATAGGATGGATAGGTAACATAGGAGCAAAGACTTGAAGGAGGTGAGAGAGAGAGCCAGGTGGATACCTGGAGAAAGAGCCTTATGTGAAGGAGCAACAGTAGGTGCAAAGGCCCTGAGGCATAAAATATGTCTGGCATAGTTAAGGATAAGCAAGGAAGCCGGTGTGGCTAGAGCAGAATGGCAGACAAGGAGAGAAGTTGAGTCAATAGGCTAGGGAAGATCAGACCACCCAAGGCCTTGTAGATCACAATGAAAGCCTTTAGCTTTAATTCTGAGTGAGATGGGAGCCACTGGGCAGTTTGTACAGAAAGAAGACAGGATCTGATTCATGTTTTATAAAGATCATTCTGGTCACTGTGGAAAAAAAACAGAAACAGGACACTAGTTAGCAGGCTACTACAATAATTCAGGTGAGAGATGATGAATGCTCACACAAGGGTAGTCATGGCGACATCAGTGAGGTGGTGAGATTCTGAATATGTTGAAAGTAGGGCTACTGGCATTTACTAATATGGGTAGTGAACTGTGATGGGAAGAGAGAAGTCAAGAGAACGTCTAAGATTTTGGCCAGAGGAACTAGAAAGTGGCAGTTGCCACTTACAGAGATGGGAAGGCCCGAGGGAGGGGACAGGTCTGGGGGAAGATCAGACCATTTATCTGCTGTATGACTCTGGGTAAGTTAACCACTCTGAACCTTGGTTTCCTCATCTTTACAATGGTTATAATAACGTCTCTCCTGCAGAGTGGAGGTAAGAACTAGTAAGATCATAAATTCACAGGATTGGCACCTGTGTGGACTCATTATGGGTTCTGTCCATGGCCCAGGGATGGCCCACAGCCAACACATCTCCTCTGGAAGTACCCGGAAAAAGACGAAGACTATGTCTATAAATCTGTGCTCTAGCTCCTCTCCTCTGCTTCCTCCAGGCAGAAGTGGGACAGGCCTTTTTGATATTTACATTTCCTTTCTTCAAGGTCTTTGATGGTTTTAGAAATGGTGATGGTACCAAGGGAGGCTGGGGGGGGCGGGGGAATGAGGACAGATGATATTCTAGAGGCCCTGGAGTTTACAAGATACTTTCATGGCCCTTATCTCTTCTGAGTCCCGGAAGACAAAAAGTAGCCCCATTTTAGGAAGTAGGAGGATGAGGCATTTAAAAACAAAACAAACCCAGGCTGTCCCTTTGTCAGGCTATCTCATGGAACTTCATTTATTTACTTATTTTTAAAGATTATTTATTTATTTGAGAAAGAGAGCAAGAATGGGGGAGGAAGTGGCAGAGGGAGAGGGAGAAACAGACTCCCAGGGTAGCAGGGAGCCCCATGCCGGCGAGATTCCAGGACCCTGGGATCATGACCTGAGTGGAAGGCAGAAGCCAGGCATGTAATGGACCAGGCCACCCAGGCACCCCTGTGGAACTTCATTTAATCTTGGGGCAAAGGTGGGTAAAGATGGTCCTAAAGTGGCTATCTCTCTTCCTGCCCTGAGTGGGAGTGCCACCCAGCTGTGTCCAACTGGGCCCAGGTGTCAGATGGACTGTGACCCCTCTCCTCTGTCCCTGGGAGACGGCCCACCAGTGCTTGCCCAGATCCTATTCTTCCCGAGTGGGCCACACTCTGCTGGTGTGCGTGGTGTGTCTAGGCTGCAGCCTTCCCGCTGCTGAGGTTCCGGCAAGTGGGGGTCTCACATCATTCCATTCCGGTTACCCCTCCCAGTTACTCCCAGTTACTGAGCTAACAGAGGATAGGACTGGAGACCCGTAGGATCAATGTGCCTAAGGTCCCACTATTAGAAACCGCAGTCTGGGGGATCCCTGGGTGGCGCAGCGGTTTGGCGCCTGCCTTTGGCCCAGGGCGTGATCCTGGAGACCGGGATCGAATCCCACGTCGGGCTCCCGGTGCTTGGAGCCTGCTTCTCCCTCTGCCTATGTCTCTGCCTCTCTCTCTCTCTCTCTGTGACTATCATAAAAAAAAAAAAAAAGAAAGAAAGCGCAGTCTGGGTTCCAACTCTGAGGTCTACACTCAGCAGGGACAATTCCTGCATATGTTCCTCCCACCTCTTCCAGCCCAGCTGCCCCCTCCCCTCAATGCACCAGGTGCCAGAACACAGCTGCCTCTTCATCGCTCCCTCCACCCAGGCAAGCTGTCCTAGGGCGGGGCTGGGCTTAGTGGGGCAGTGGTGGAGTGTCTGGGGAGGCTGTGCCCTTGTAGGCAAATTCCTCCAGAGACTGATTCTGAGCAACAGTTCCAACTGGTGAGAGCTGCTGCTGATGGGTGGGTGTGGGGGATTGGGAGGGTCGGAAGTATCGGGTCAGGGTGGACCAAGGGGCCTCAGAAGAAAACTTACGATTGCCTGGGGAAGAACTTCTGCTGGGGTGAGAAGAGTTGGGGACTGCCAAGGAGATTGAGGGTGTGCATGAAGTGTATGTGGCGGGGGTGGGGGGGGTGGGGGTGGGGGGTGGGGGGGCCTGGCTAAAGGAGGGGTGATCTAGGGAACACCAGGAGCCCCGGGGGCTCAGAGGGGCAACCTGTAGGTCTTAGCCCAGCTCTACTCATGCTTTGGTTCCATGTGATAAGAATCCTCCTGCCCCAGCTACCTTGCCAAGAGCAAGGGCTTCTGGAAAGCAAAAATGACCCACGAATTGAGGTGGGGGGAACATAAGTGTAGAAACTGAAGTGGAGAGGAGTCTGCCTATCCCTTTTTTTTTTTTTTGCCAGGTGAGGAGGGAGCAGGAAAGGGGCAAGCCTACAGCCTGGATTGCCTTCACAGCCATGCCTGCTCCACTGCTCCCACTGCTGCTGCGAACGCTGGTGTCTCGCCTGCTGCTGCCTGCTGCCCGCCTGGCCCGGCGGCACCTCCTGCCCCTGCTGCGTGGACTGGCCCGCCGCCTAGGCTCGCAGGAGGTTCGAGAGGCTTTGCTGGGCTGTCTGTTGTTCATCCTCAGCCAGAGACATCCGCCGGACGCCGAGGAGGCCTCCAGAGTGGCTGGCCAGGAGAGGAAGGAGAGGCTAGCTCCCCCCAAATGAGGCTACGATTCCTGCTACTGGCAGTATCATCAAAAGCCTTTCTTTTGGAGTAAGACAGTCCTGGCACCATCACTGAGTGCAGCCTGTCCCCTGTGCAGAAAACACGGTGGGGGACCCAGTACAAGGGTCTGACTGGGAATGCCTCCCCACTCCCAGCAGGAATGCCTGGAAGATGCCCAGCACCCAGCAGAAAACTGATCATTACCCCTCTCTGAATTCCTGCCAAGACACCTTTCCTAATCACATCTGGGTCTAAGTCGGGGGCAAGGAAGTGACTCTCCTCTCCCATGCTCGAATGGTGACATGAGGTCCAATGAGGGACACTGCTTACCCAGGGGTAACTGACAATTTCTCTGAAAGGCAAGATTTTTAACCCCGACGGTCTGTCTCCAGACTCAGGATTTAACTTAAAATAATAGGACCTTGGTTCCCAGGGAGTCAGTCTTGGCCCAAAACCTGGCATGCATCAGGTGCTCAATAAACGTTTGTTGATTTGAGTTCTCCGGATGCCACTGAAAGTCGTGTCACCCACGCAGCTCCTACACTCCTGAGCAGAGCGACACAGACTAACTAACCTGACCAGGGGGAGGGAGCTGGGGCTGGGGCGGGGATAAGGGTGGGGGTGGGGTGGGGAAGCCACTTGAAGCTTCCTTCTGCTTCCTATTCCATCGTCCAGCAGTCCTCATCTCCTGGAGATGGTTTCTCTTGTGTGACTTCAGGCAGTATGTCCCACTGTGACCCAGCCGTCTTGGGTCCCTTTTGGGCTGGCTAGCTCAAGGTAGGGGGAAACACGCCCTAGAGCCAGGCTGGAACTCTTCTCACCCCGTGGTGTGGGAAGAAGGAGGTTGGCTTGCTAAGGGACCCTGCGGGCCGCCAGCCTGGGGAGCAATGCAGAAATGCTTCCCCCGAGGGGCACTGTGTCCCCCCCCCCCCCCGCCGAGATCTAGGCGGGGTGGGGCTGGAAGTGACCAGAGGCATTCACCTCAGTATTTCCGCCGCCTCAAAGAGCATCCCCTGAGGGGTCAAATGAGTTGTCAGGTTCATTTGCATTCAGCCTCCGGATAATTTGCTTATTGTTCCCAAGCAATAGCCCTCCCTCCAGGGGCCGTAGGTTCAGAGGGGGACCAGGAGGGATCCGGCCCCCACCCGGGGGTTAGAGAGGAGGCCGGAGCTGTGCGCCCCCGCCCCGCGGGGCTTGCGGCCAGAACCCCGCCCCGCCCCCCCGGGCACCATCTGCTTCCTCCCGGCGTCCTCAAAAGTCAGCACACGTGCTCGCCCCTCTCGGGAAGGCCACCTGGGGGAAGGGGCGAAGCGAAGGCGGCTGGAGCGCGGGGTCCCCCAGCCCCGTCCCCCTCTGGGGTCACGGGCACCTCTTCTCCCGTCGGAGCCCGGCCTCGCCTGCCGCCGGCCTCCCGAAGCGCTCCTCGCCGCGGAACGGCGCGGGGCGGGACCGAGCAGGTCGAGCGCGGGGCGGGCGCCCGCGGAGCCGGTCGCAACCCCTCTCCCGCCCGCGGCCGAGACCGGTCCGACCCGGCGCGGGCTGCGAGCTCGGGCCGCGGCCTCAGCCTCGAGGGGAGGAGGCCGCCCGGAACCGGACGCCTGCCAGCCCGGGGATTTTCGTCCCCCAAGTGCAACCCCGGCAGGTGCGCGGGGAGCGGAGGCGGGCCGCTGGGCGGTGGGGCGGAGTCTGCGCGGTGCCCGAGCGCCCCGCGGGCCGGGTCGCGAGACGCGGGGTTAGGGCCCTAGTTGGGCGGCCGGAGGGGGGTGCAATACCCGCGGTCGGGATCTGCCGTTCCCCATGAGGGGGATGCGCTTCCGGGACTTTGAAGGCCACCCTCCCCCACCCCCGCCCCCGCTGCGCCACCCCAGCCTTCTGCAGAATGCCCCCAGGCTCGCAGACCTGCCCTGAGCAAGGCTAGGGGGAGAGGTCTGAGAAGTTAGGGCTGGGAAGACCAAGCCCAGAGGTAGTCGACCTCAAATCTTGAACTCTGACTCTCGTTCTCACCCTCAAGGACATACCCACTAAGAAAATGAGGGAAGTGAGATGAGTCTGGTTATGGAGGGCTGGATCTCGTCTTTATTTTAAATATTGAGGTTTTGTTCATCATATTTTTTTGTGCTAACTTTGATTTTTTTAAAAATATCGCAGTAAAATATTATGTATCATGACTCCTGAATTTTTTGCCACTCCCTTAAAATGTGCTCCTCAGGAGAGCGCCTCATTGGCCTGTCCGCAGTCCCAGCCCTGCCAAAAAGCCATGGACACAGTAATGCAACTGAGAACGCACAATCATGAGACAGGTGCTGGCGACAAACAGCCAAGCCAAGCAAACACAGAACAAACACAGATGGACATAAGCTGGGAAAAGTGAAACGTACGTGAGGTGGTGGGGCAGGCCTGAGGCCTAGAACAGGGAGTCTCCTGTAGCATGGGGGATGGGGTAGGAGGAGGTGCAGCTGGATCAGCCCTTTTTACCCTATTCCTGTGCTAAGGACCTGAGGGAGAAAGACAGAAGACTGGGCAGAGGGTGGCAGGACTGGCTGAGCCCGGCCAGACTCCCCACCTGTGATTGTGAGTCGAGGCCTTGAGGCTGTCCAGCAGAGGGCCCTGGCACCCAGCAACCCTCTCTGGTCAGGAAAGGGCTCTGAAGGGGCGTGGATGCTGGCTGGGGGCCCAGGCAGAGTGAATGCCAGATGGGCTTCTCTCCAGCAATAACAGTCCTGGCTGTTGCCATCGGCTGAGCAGGCCAGGCCTCAGTGGGGGGTGGGGGAGAGGAAACAGCCTTCCCCTGTCTGGCCTGGGACCCTCACCACTTCCCTCCAGTTTCTTTCCACTTCCAGCCCCCTCTGCACACAACTACAGCCTCTGGTCACCAGCCTGGCCAGGCCTGGCAATCTCTCTGACCACTAAGGCCTGCCACCCCCACAGGCCCAAAGATGGGAAATGAAGGTAGGGAGAGAGACAGGGTACAAGGGAGAGGGGAGAGGAGGGCTGGGAGAGGAAGACAGAGAGACTGGACAAACACAGGATGGGAATGGGGGTGGGAAGACCCAGACATGAAGCTGTCCTCAAGTCATGGGGCAGTGCCTAAGAAAATACCACCCATTCCCCCTTCCTGCCCTCTGTTTGGTTAAGGCTGAGGGATGATGGTGTGTCATGTCTCTGTGGGAAGAGCGGGAAGGCTGAGAACACCCCTTCTGGAGTAGCTTGGGGACAATTCATGGATCCTAAATAGAAAAGCTACTTTTCCCTTCAGGGTCCAGTCTGTTCCCTGGCAAGAAGATGCGACTTTGCCTCATCTTCATAATGGTAGTACCCCTAATTGTGTTTTGTTTAAAATGATTTTATTTATTTATTCATGAGAGATAGAGTGAGAGAGACAGAGAAACAGGCAGAGGGAGAAGCAGGCTCCCCCAAGGAGCCCCATGTGGGTCTCAATACTGGATCCTGGATCCAGGGATCATGCCCTGAGTGGAAGGCAGAAGCTCAACCGCTGAGCCACCAGGCGTCCCATATCCCTAATTGTTAATTGGCATCCATAGCTTCTCCCTAGGGACAGGTCTGTTGGGTGGTGGGAGCAGGGGTGCGCTGGATTGGACCTTCCTCCTTCACCCCTCTCCAGCCCTCGGATTGTCCTCCAGCACTGAGAGCTGCTCAAGGGGCTCTGATTTTTCCCTCCCCCTAATTTACTGGCCAGAGAAAAGGAAGGGAATCACTCCCCCTCCGCTGGAGGTGCAAGAAGGGCTGACCACCCCAAGGCATGCCCACCCCCTTCCTCCTCAGCCCGTAGAGGATGTGGGGCTCAGCAAGGCTTGGCCTCTGCCTCGGAGTATCAGGACAATAGGATTCATTCAGGATATAAGGCTGTTTGGGGCTTCTTCTCTTCTTCTTCTTCTCCGGCTGTTCCTTAGCTTTTCCAAAGTTACGGATTTAGAAAGAGTGAATCCTGAGGGGCCTCCAGACCTGTGCCTCTACCCCATCCACCCGTCCCAGACACACATCCCCCGCCCCCAAGTCCCAGTTGAGGGTGGGGGGTTGTTTGTGCGCGGGTGTGCGGGTCTGTGTGTGCTGGAGGCGGGAAAACTCACGATTCAGGTCACTGATTATACGGATTATACCGAGGGGTCCCTCGGCTTGAGGGTTGGGGGAGCAGAGAAGAGGTGCGAGGAGCAGAAGGTGGCAGTGAAAAGGGAGCGGGCGCTAGAAAGGAAGAAGGTGCAGCGTTGGAAAACGTGGCGTGGGTGGAGGGAGCTGGGAGAGTGACACCGGAGTATCTGGGAGGGACTGTGGACATATGGACGGGAGGGCGTCCTGACCAGTCTGAGCAGAAGGTTTGCTGCCGAGAGAGCCCGGAGACGAGTTCTGGAGGGGTTTCCGGAGCCCTGCGCGGAGGGGACGAGGGCCGCCAGTGGGCCCGCCCCTCCAAGCCCCGGGTGCTCGTTAACCGAGCAGGGCTTGGCGCGGCAGCGCGCAGGGGTCCGGGCTTCGGAAATAACGCGAGGCGTGGGGGGGGGGGGGGCGGACGCCGCGGCCCGCGGAGAGGGGGGCTCGCATCCGGAGCTGCGCGGGCCCGGGGTGGGGGGGCAGCTGGGGCGGGGCGCGGGCGGCGTGGGCGGGGGGGAAGCGGACGCGGGCGGTGGGGGGGGGAGCGGGCTGCGGACGCCGGCCGGGGCGGGCCCAGCGGAGGGCGGGTTTGAATGGGCTTCGGCGGGCGCGGGAAGCTGCCGAGTGGGCGCGCGGATCTGGGCGCGGGAGGACGCCTTCCCAGCAGGTGCTGCCCGGGCCGGGGGCCGGGGGTCGGGAGGCGCGGGCGCGGGCTTGGAGGGCGCCCCTTCCCGCCGCCAGGAGGGCGGGGAGGTCGGGCCTGCGGCTGGGCGGCGCGCACAGGGAGCGCCGCATGGGGGCCCCGCTGCCCCCGCGCCGAGCATGCGGAGCCGCGCTGCACGTGGCGCGCCGGGCCCGGGGCGCGTGGGGACTCTGCGGAAATCGCGACCCGAGCGGGGCGTGGGCGGCCTGGCTCCCGGGCCCGAAACCGGCTGTCGCCGCGCTGACCTCCGCGAGGGGCGGGCGAGTAGATGGGTAATCTCCGTGTCGCAGCGGAGGGGCCGCGCCGGGGACTGCGCAGGGCGGGGGGACTGGGGACGAGGGCGCGCGGCTCGGAGGTGAAGCCGGCGGCCCTTTCACCTCCGCCTGGGTTTTGGCCGAACTCGTGGTGCTGGCCTCCCCTTCTGGGCGCATCCTCATTTACTCCCAGAGGAGACCCTACCTTAACCCAGAAGCCCTGGTTTCCTTCCCGAGGGAGAGCAGTGGTGGGTCCAGCCTGCTCTCAGCCTTGCCCTTCACTCTTCTCGGGGCCGCCCCTTGCCCTTTCCTCTCGGTAGGTTCCCATTTGTCCTCCTGCCTGTTGAGCTGTCAGTGTCAGGATGTGTATGTAATTTGGGGGGGGGGTACCTTACACCTGAAGCTCTTGTCAGGCTGCAGATGACCTCATCCTCCACCTTATTTTTTGCCTCATCTCCCAGTTACGGGGCTAGCTGAGAAGCAGCATTTAGACCTACCTTCCCACCCCCAAAGGTGGTTAGAATAAGCTGCACATTGAGTTGGAATTCCAGCGCACCCATTCGGTAGCCCTGTGATCTTAGACAAGTGACTCAACATCTCTGAACCTCAGCTGTCAGCCCTGCCGGTCTGTTCAATGGAGACAATTTAGTACTAGCTTATGAGCCGTTGTGAGGGCAAGAGGGACTATCTGCAGATAGTGGCTGGCCCCACATGCAATCCCAGGGAGTAGAGAATTTGATGCTACCCCCAAGGTGTGTCTAGAAGCTCGGATGCATGGGAGGTGCTGGGGGCCTGGAGGTGAGGAGGTGCTGGATCTGATGGTTATTTTCAGGGCTGCATCCTGGCAGGCCAGGGCATACCTTGAGGGGCACCAGATGCTCTGAGCTGATGGTGCCAAATCCCTGGTTGCTGCCGGGCAAAGGCAGGCAAGGACAAAATACCTGAGCGGCCGGCTGAAAGTCAGGATATGGGCAGAGGGAGCCCCCTGCCCCCAGTTGAACTGTGCTCAGGACTGAGGCGGGGACTGCTGCAGCCAGAATAGAACGTGGGAGTATAGCTGGGGGAGAGGGCAGAAATGAATACTTTCTTGAGCCTAAGGCAGATTTTACTAAGGAAGGGAAGATACTTTAGTCTCTCCACCCCAGCTCCCATCTGGGTTGAAGCAATACCAGTTCTTTCACTGCCAGGAATCTTGCCTGTGGAGGTGGGGGGGTGGGGGTGGAGCACGGGATGTGCTGAGGTGTGAAGCTGGGAGTTCCCCTTCCCTGCTACCTAATAGAATATCTGAGTCCTGAGCCTTCTTTGCCTATCCCCCACTGCCTCCCATCCTGCACCCCACCGAGGTAGAGCCCTCTTGCTCCCATCCTTCTTGAAAACAGAAAAACTCATTCACCACCAGCCCCCAGTGCCTAGAACAGAGATCCTCAGTAAATAGTTTTTGAAAAGATGAATGGAAGAAGCCCTCTGCCTCCATCTGGAGGTGTGTAGTTGTGCTCCTCCTGTCCCCTGCCTTGCAACCCAAGTGTGGGCTGGCGGGCGGGGGAGGGTGCTGAGGGAGGACTTTGGAGAGTCTGGAATTTACCCAGGGAGGGGTTGAGAGGAATTATGGGGAGGAGTAGAAAAGGCCACTGAGGGTGTTGGAGGGCCCTGATGTATCACCCCGTCTCAGGCTGGGACCTGGAGCAATGGTTGTACCTGTGACTTGCCCTGCCTCCTCAGCTCCCCTGCTGAGACTGCTGGGTCTCTTATCTCCCGTTTTTTTTTTTTTTTTTTTTTCTTTTTTAAGATTTTATCTATTTATTTGAGAGAGCAGTGAGCTCTCAAGTACTAGGGCACAAGCAGTGGGGAGTGGCAGGCAGAAGAAGCAGGGACCCCCCACTCCAAGCGGGCTGATCCCAGGACCCCAGAATCAGGACCCCAAGGCAGACACTTAACTGACTGAGTCATCTAGGCACCCCTATCTCCCGGTTTTTATCTTCTGATTGTGCGCGTGCAAAAGAGGCTTCTCCGAATGGGGCCGATCCCTCCCACTGCAAGGCCCGCGGGATTCTCTCCCCAGACGACGCCCTGTACCACTTTCTTCATTCCGCGCCCTTACCCAGGGGGAGCCCATGGACAAGGCTTGCTGCCAGAGCCTCAGCTAGGACCACCTCCCAGAGACTGCCCAGGCCCCCTCTGCTCGGACCCTTCTGCTGGCAAGTCTGGGCATCCGGTGAGTATTGGCCCAGGCCCAGGCCCAGGTGGGTGGGGAAACCAGTGCTCACCCCAAACAGCAGACCTGGCTTCAGAGCTAGACCCGCACGTGGGGGATGCGCCAGCACACGCCTGCCTGGCTTTCCATGCTATCCAAAGGGAAGGCTGTTTCATCTGGTGCCAGGATGCCTCCCCAGCACGAGCGGGAAGCAGGAGGGGGATACTGAGCAGGGAGGCTGGGAGCTTTAGGTCAGGCCTGGCCTGTGCCTCTGCTCCTCCAGTCTTCTCTCCAAGTCTGTTCACAGAAAGGGGAAGAGGACAGGGGCCTGGGAGTGAGTCAGAGAGGAACCAAGGGGGGATGGGGTGACCCTGGGGCCAGGGCTGGAGATTAGGGGGAGGGGCATGCTTAGTTATGGGAAGGACTGTGTCCCCACATCATGGTTAAGTGTTTTCCTAGAAAACTGGCCAGGAACTAGGAAATCCCTGGGCAGTGACTGGAAAGGTAGGTTAAAATGCCACAGGGAGGCTGGAATCTGGGGTGCCTCCAGGAGGGGACAGGCTCCCCAGAGCCCCACTCTTGGCATGAGTGCGGAGGCCCCCCCAGAGGGTGTGGAGGTCAGACTCGCAGAGAGGGACCTGGGTGGCGGCAGGCGGGGAGGTTGAGGGACATCTCTGGCTTCAGTCCTCTTCCCTGTGGTTCTGCTGCTGCTGCTGCTGCTGCTGCTGCTGAGAATCTGTTTGTTTTGTGCCCTCCCTCCTCCCCTCCCCTCGCCCTCTTAGCTCTGACTCCTGTTTTTCCTCCTCCTGTCCCTCCTTCCCTCCTATTATCGTTTCAGTCCCTGACCTCTCTCATCCTCTTCTTTTTCTTCTCTGCCAGTCTTTCCCTCCCTGGCTCATACTTCCTCCTCCTCCTCCTCTCCTGCTCGCCACTCTCCTGTTTCCCAGCTTACAAACTGCTTCGGCGGCCGGATAAAAATAGCGGTGGCCAGGCTGGGAGCCAGGTAGAGCCGGAGCAGCCAGGGGGCCCAAGAGCACTGGCCACAGGGGTCAGATCGAGCAGTCAGTCCTACAGGGCAGGGCCAGGAGGGGGTCCTTTTGGACTCTTCAGCTTGCCCAATCTGTGTGCCCTGCCTGCCGCCTGCCCCTACAAGAGCCTAAAGAGGCCTATGGGGAAGCAGGGCCAAGACGTGGCCTCTCACTGCTTCTGCCCCCAGCCAGCGCCAGAAGGAGGGAGCTCTCAACCGGGCAAGACCGAGAACGCTGTCACCATGACAACCAGTCACCAGCCTCAGGACAGGTAGGGGGGAGGTGGGGGGGGGAGGAGGATCCTGGGCAGCAGATCCAGGGGAGCGGAAATGGGTCTCCAAGGGGCTGGGTGCGGTGTCCTTTGGAATTTGGGGTTTCCACTGCTGACTGGCCTCCCAGAAAAGTAGCTATGAGTCAGGTCTGCCTAATGGGCGGGGGCCCTGTGTACCTTAACAGGGGTGCCTGTGGGGAGGGCCAGGATGGGTGGGCGGTGGCAGCCCTGCCCTGGCCTCTCAGTGTTTCCACTGTTGCTCTCCAGCCAGCTAGCAGCTTCCAGCTCCTCCCATCACTCTGGGGAAATATTTGGCGGCACCCCTCGTTCCAGAGCACATCTGGCAAAACTGCCCTCTCTGTCAGGCCTGGCCTCGAGCCTCTGCCTCAGATCACCCTGGCCCACCCTGGTCCTTGAGCTGACCTTCCTCTCACTCCGCCGCCCCCGGAGCCTATAAGTTAGACCCACTACCATGATTGTGCATATGTGTTTGGCGGCGGGAGAGGCCCTGACTCCGTGTAAGCCCTCCAAGGAGTCTGGGACCCAAGTTGATGATGAAGCCATGCCTGTGGTCCAAAATCCAACCCCATCCCCTCACCCCTGCCCATCCAGTTCCCCTGTGCCAGAAGTCCAGATTTAGGCCACTTCTGGCTGTGTGACCTCAGGCACTTAGTTTAGTCATGCTGGGACCATTTCCCTGCCTGTGAAATCCAGGTGGGGTTTGTTTGGACGGGAGGGAATTTTAGGAGACAAAGTGAGTATAGGCCGTAGCTTGGTTCCCTCCCTGTCTCCTCCATTTCCCGGCTGCCCGGCCTGTCAGAGCCTGGCCTCCCCTCCCCACAGCAGTTCCGTCGACCCTCTCCCATCTCTATACACCTTGGTGCCCTCACCCAGCCCTACTCTGACCATCTGTTCTGGGCAGCCTTGGCCAGGAGTTTCTCCCTTCATTCTGGGCCTCTGGATCAAGCTCTTAGCTGTGTTCCTCAAAGTTGAGAGTTGGGGTGGGGGTGGGAGCTGTAGTTGCAGTGGTTCAGGCCTCCCTGCTTGAAAGGCCAGGCCGCTTGAAAGGCCAGGCCGGCCAGGCCTGTTTCTTCCTTGCCTCAGGCTTTGTCCCTGCCAGTCTGAAGAAAGCAAGCATTGGCTGCCCGGAGGCTATGGTGGACACATCTGGAGACCAGGGGGGTGGGGAGGAAGGGCCCATCCCAGACAGGCCCTGAGGTGCAGGACTGGGGGCAATGCCCCTACCGGCTGAGGTGGCACTTATTTACTCTCTGTGGCCCACATGACGTCTGATGGCCCCATACCTCCTGACCTATGCTACACAGTGTGACCTACAAAGCTAGTTTTGTCTGGGCCGGCGTTAAAAACAGCTCTCTCACTTCCCAGCCACCCCGAGTCACCCCACCCTTCTGTCCCACCAGGTCCAGAATGGTCTGGGAGTTTCTTGACCTCAAAATCCTCTTTGGGGAGCCACATAGTCCCTGCCCAGACGGCATAATCACTTCCATCCTGCCCGGTGGGGGTGGAAGACACTTGCTGTTTGCTTTCTTGCTCACCCGCCTACCCCCAGCCTTTAGCAGGATTTCCCAAACCACCTCCGGATGTGTGGGTCACACTGGTTCCCAAGCCTGCAGGGTCCCCCGAGTCTTCGGGGCTGAGAACCAAGGTCCTGTTGGCCAGGCCTTTCAGTCCTGTGTTCCTGGTCCCCTGCCCCCTGTGGACTTGTCCGTGCCCTGGCCCCTATCCCAGGACGCTTCCCTTTCCATATATACCCATTGGAGAACTGGGGCCCATGGACATAAACACAGATGCCTGTGCCCTGGGACACCTGGAGAGCCCACAAGTTGGGGAGCCAGAGGAGCTTAATTTAGGTTTGATCTGGGAAGGAGGGTGGGACAGAGGGTCACTTGGCCCCTCTTCCCTCTCCCATCCTCAGGTACAAAGCTGTCTGGCTTATCTTCTTCATGCTGGGTCTGGGGACGCTGCTCCCATGGAATTTTTTCATGACAGCCACCCAGGTGAGACTTAGGGGGGACTGGGCTCCCAAGGGCCATGTCCCCAGGGTACACAGGGCCTGGATGTGTACTTGGGAGCACCGGGAGAGAAGTCTCAAGGCTTCTGTTTGCAATCCCACAGTATTTCACAAACCGCCTGGACGAGTCCCAGAATATGTCCTTGGTCACTGCTGAGCTGAGCAAGGACACCCAGCCCTCAGCCACCCCCACAGCGCCCTCCCCAGAGCGGAACTCTCTCAGCGCCATCTTCAATAATGTCATGACCTTATGTGCCATGCTACCCCTGCTGGTCTTCACCTGCCTTAACTCTTTCCTGCATCAGAGGTGAGCGCCCAGGCCCCTGGCCTGACCCCTCGCTCTCCCTGGGCTGAGCCGCCCCCCACCCACACCTCACCGCCCCTCCCTCTGCTGCCTCGGCCTCCCGGCCTCTCTTGGCAGGATCCCCCAGTCCGTTCGGATCCTGGGCAGCCTGATAGCCATCCTGTTGGTGTTCCTGATCACTGCTATCCTGGTGAAGGTGCAACTGGATGCTGTGCCCTTCTTCATCATCACCATGGTCAAGATCGTTCTCATTAACTGTGAGCAGGGCTGGGAGGAGACCTGGGCCAGAGATCTTCCCACATCGCCCCCCCACCCCTTCTTTCAGACCCACAGTCAGCCAGGAAAGGAGCCCATTCCTCCCCGTGGTGGAAATGGATGCTGCAGATGGTCAGGGCTCAAGAGGCCTGAGCAGACAGGGGCCCGGGCCAGGAGTCAGGGCAGAGAGGGCCATCTGATGGCAAGACTCCCTGGACCTGTTTTCCCACGGGCCCCCAAGCCACCCCCAGTGGAAGCAAGTCCCACTTTGCTCCCTCTCTCCTGCTGATGCCCACCTTGTGCCACCAGCATTCGGTGCCATCCTGCAGGGCAGCCTGTTTGGTCTGGCTGGCCTCCTGCCCACCAGCTACACTGCCCCCATCATGAGTGGCCAGGGCCTGGCAGGCTTCTTCGCCTCCGCGGCCATGATCTGCGCCATCGCCAGTAAGTAATGCAGCCTGTGTGCCTGCTGTGCCTGCCGGCTGGGGGCGGGCGGGCAGGGGGCGATGCCAGTCTCTGACCTCTGACCGCCGCTCCACACAGGTGGCTCAGAGCTATCAGAAAGTGCCTTCGGCTATTTTATCACAGCCTGTGGGGTTATTGTTTTGACCATCATCTGTTACCTGGTCCTGCCCCGACTGGTAAGCAAATGGAGAAAGCCGGATGTGGGGTGGAGGGTCCCTGGCTCCAGACCACTGGTGTTTTGAGAACCCAAACGAGGTCTGGAGCTTCCACCTCTGAATCCACCTCCCCTGTGTTCTGCACTTGGTAGGAGTTCTACCGCTACTACCAGCAGTTCAAGTTCGAAGGGCCTGGGGAGCAGGAGACCAAGTTGGACCTCATTAATAAAGGTCAGACTTGGGGCGCCTGGGTGGCTCAGTGGTGGAGCGGCTGCCTTCGGCTCGGAGCCTGATCCCGGGGTCCTGGGATTGGGTGTCACTTTAGGCTCCCCATGGGGAGTCGGCTTCTCCCTCTGCTTGAGTGTCTGCCTCTCTCTCTCTGTGTCTCAGGAATAAATACGTTAAATCTTTAAAAAAAAAAAAAAAAAGATAAAGGTCAGACTAGGCCTGCAGAAGCTGGGGTGGAGGGTGGCCTGCCCAGCAGGGGGCAGCATGCACACAGGGCACAAGAATGAACGTGCCAAATTTGCTGGTAGCCAGAAGCCTGAGGGACTGGGGGCTGTGATGAGAACAATACAAAACAAAGGCTGGAGAAAATGAAATGGGAGATTCTGGATGCCCTTGAATGTCTGAGTGGCATGAGAAGCAATTTCAGATCCTTATAATAGGACGTGAAGCTCTTGGGAGAGGTGAGGGCTCCTGGGACTTGTGCTGTGGGATTTGCAGATCTGGGCTGGCTGTTAGGGTATGGCTGTGCCCCGGGTCAGGGTGGTTCACCCCCAACTAGCCCCAGCTCTTTCAGGGAATGTTGGCGTGGCCTCCTGTTGTTCTGACCTACCCACAACTTGATGCTTCCACAACCTGTCATCCCCCACCCTCCAGGAGAGGAGCCAGTGGCAAACAAAGAGGAATCCAGAGTTCCAGCCCCCAACTCTCAGCCCACCCAGCAAAGCCACTCTATCCGAGCCATCCTCAGAAATGTACGTGGGGCACGGTGTTCTGCTCTCTGCCCCTTACCCTCTTTTTCTCCTACTTGTGCCCCTCCCAACCCGTGTACTGTCCATCTGCTCCCTTTCCTACCCGAGACCTCTCCTGGATTCTCCTGTGTGTGTGTCTGTCTGTTGGGGGTGGGGATTCTGGGCTTTTTAATGCACAGCTGCCATGAAGACACGGTCCTGGATCCTTTTCTCCAGATCTTAGTCCCGGCTCTCTCCGTCTGCTTCATCTTCACGGTCACCATTGGAGTGTTTCCCGCCGTAACCGCTGAGGTCCAGTCCACCATTGCGGGCAACAGTGCCTGGGGTGAGGACACTGTGGGTTCCCAGGATGGGGACAGACCAGTGCTAGACCGGGTTTGGGGGTGGGGGAAGAGGGAACTTGGGCTTCTATCTCCCTAACTCAACTCTCCTGGCCCATTTGCCCTTCCCTGGGCTGGAAAGCATCTTCTCCATTTTATAGCTGGGGAAACAGTCCAGGCATCCTCCAACAGGAGGGTTGGTTAGGGTCGCTAAATCTGTCCCTCTGGC
Organism: Canis lupus baileyi; assembly: GCF_048164855.1. Classification (NCBI taxonomy): domain Eukaryota; kingdom Metazoa; phylum Chordata; class Mammalia; order Carnivora; family Canidae; genus Canis; species Canis lupus. The sequence continues at coordinate 59,925,854 of NC_132844.1, read as the reverse complement.
CCTAATAACCACCCCCCAAATCTGCTCTTCTTCCAGGAAAGTACTTCATTCCTGTGTCTTGTTTCTTGACTTTCAATGTCTTTGACTGGCTGGGCCGGAGCCTCACAGCTATATTTACATGGGTAAGTGGGGGATGGGGGCACCCAGCCCCCGTGAGAGGGTCGAGTTCAGCCTGAGAACCCCAGAAAGGAAATCAGAAAGTATGGTGGTAAGGGGACCATGATTTATTCAAAACAAGACAAAATCTACGTATAAATTGTACAAGTCTTACATGTACAGCTTAATGTCCACACACACTTGCATAGACACACACACAGGTGCGTGCACATCCCTATATAATCATCACCCAGGTTGAGATACAGAACATTTCTAGCACTCCAGAAGGCTCGAGGAGGCTCCCTCACAGTCAGTATGTCCTAGGGGTAACCAGATTCAGTTCCCATCGTGAGGGGCCCCAGTGGAGGAGGACAGGGCAGCCCAGGCTGATACACCCCCTGGCTCTCCGTAGCCTGGGAAGGACAGCCACTGGCTGCCAAGCCTGGTGCTTGCCCGGATGTTGTTCGTGCCTCTGCTGCTGCTGTGCAATGTCCAGCCCCGCCGCCACCTGGCTGTGGTCTTTGAGCACGACGCCTGGTTCATCATCTTCATGGCCGCCTTCGCCTTCTCCAATGGCTACCTCGCCAGTCTCTGCATGTGCTTCGGGCCCAAGTGAGTGGAGACCTGGGTGGCACTAGGCAGGGTCTAGAGCTCCAGTGGTGGGCGCCCAGTGGAAGGAGAGACTCCCCGATCCTGCAGGGGCATGGAGGTGAAGGAGTCGTGGTGGAGAATGGGGCACCCAGACTCCTAGATGGAGATGCAGGAAGACGGGCGACAGCCCTGGGGACATAGTCCCCCGGGAGGGAAACCCCCAGATCGGGTGGGGGTGGGTGGGGAAGTAGGATGGCTGTCAGCAAAATTCTGTGCTCGGCTGTCGGCCCATCACAGATGCTCCAGGTGGGGCCGGGGTAGGGGCCATTCTAAGGAAGCCTTGCCCTCCCGCCTTTAGGAAAGTGAAGCCAGCCGAGGCAGAGACAGCTGGAGCCATCATGGCCTTCTTTCTGTCTCTGGGCCTGGCACTGGGAGCTGTCTTCTCCTTCCTGTGCCGGTCAATTGTGTGACCATGGATGGATAGAAGGACTGCACTGACCACCTGCTCCTGCCCCCTTTCTTCTTCAGGGATGGGCTAGGGTGGTCTGAGGTTTTCTCTTTTAGCCAGCTTCTGCTTTCTCACGGCCTGTTCTGGGCCCAGGTGTCCAGGCCCTGAGGAGGGAGCCTCTATGGATGGACAGTGGGGACATTGTGGGCCTGAGGGTCAGAATCAAGGGGGAGGGCATGTGGGCTCTGCATCTGCTCAACCCCCCAACCCCCTTGGCTCTGAAGGATCCCTGCTTGAGCAGGGCAGCAGAAGCTTCTGGGCTCAGAGAGAAAGAGTGTGTATATGTGTGTGTGTGTCTGTCTGTCTGTCTGTTCATCTGCGTATATATACCAGGGGTGGCTAGGGGCCAGGACTGTTTGTCTAAGGTCCGATCTGATATTTCCACCCCGCCTTCTCCCCATGTACCTCCTGCCCCCACATCTCCATGTCCCTCTCCTGCTCCCCCTTGCCTTGTTCCTACCAATCACACAACCTGTACAGTTGCCATTTTACTGCCCTTTTTTATATTCAACAGAAACCAGGTGCCTTTGGAGGCTCTCTGATAAAATAAATCTTTTTTTTTTTCTCCGCGGCTCCTTGTGTCCTCCAGCCACAGCTCCACACCCTCGAGATCGAGGGCATCGGGATGGCAGCCTGAATCTGGGGGATGAGCATGACCCAGCTGAGCCTCCGCCAGCCCTGGGCCTGGGTCCAAAGATGGGGGGTGGGGGCAGTTAGTCCTCTTAGCCTCAGAGGGGCTGCAGTGCCCCCTGCTGGGGCCACAGAGGAGGGACAGGCCTGGAGCCAGGATGCCCAGACCGCTGGCTGAGCCTGATAAAAGGCCATTTTTCTTTGCTGCTCTATTCCTTATTTCACAGGACTGGGGGTAGAGCCCCATCTTTCTTTTGTCTTCACTGCCACCTTCTCCACCTGTCGTCACCCCTCACCCCTCAGCCTCAGGGATAAACCTACAAAAGCTGGTCTGCCCTCCTCCCCCCAGTCCCCTTCCCTGGCTGCACTCCCACACCTCCAGGGTTGTCCCCTGCCTGGTATTCACAGCGCCCATGTGTCCTTGCATTGGAACTGGGCCCTCCCCTTTCCTTCTTCAGCTCACCTAGGGAGGGGTGGGATGGTGTGGGACTCTCAGAGTGGCTCTGGAGGGAGCCGTACCAAAGACTATACTTTCAGGGATCATTTCTATAGTTTGGAGGGAGCCGTACCACTGGACCCCCCCTTCTTAAAAAATTGACTCTTCCTGAAAGTGGGACCAGAGTGCTGGCCAGAGTGGACACACACACACACACACACACACACACACACATACATACTGACCCTGGCTACAGCCCAGACGGCTCACTAATCCCTGACCAGCAGATAGCTACAAATTGGCACCTCTGTCAGGGCTTTTGTTTCTCAGTTTAATTTAATTGAAGGTTTCAGGCCTCATTAAGGGCTCTTAGCACATTTTTAAGGCTACTTGAAGAGCTCTGAAGTTCTCAGGGGGGAGTTAAATTATCATTATATGGAGAACTGGAGTCTGTGTACTGCAGGGGTACCTGTCAAACCAAGGTATATACCTGAGGTCGGTGGAAAAATGAGGTACTCCTTTCCTGTCGGATTCAAAAGCAGGGTTCCCTGAAGTTCCAGTGTTTGCAGTGCCCTTTGGCAACGAGGCTGAAACAAACCTGTGCTCTTTGTCTTCTCTCCCTCAGCCCTTCTTAACTTTCCTGTGCTACCCCAACCTGAGAGTCTGTTTTTTTTTTTAAGATTTTATGAGGCAGAGGCAGACATAGGCAGACGGAGAAGCAGGCTCCCTGCAGGGAGTCTGGTGCAGGACTCGATCCCAGGACCCCAGGATCACACCCCGAACCAAGGGCAGATGATCAACCACTGAGCCACCCACGCATCCCCAACCTGAGAGTCCTACTGGGCTCCTTGGCACCAAGATCCCTTCAGGGACCCTGTGTCTTCCCTGGGTCCCTCCACTGCCTTCTGCTCTTTCAGGACTCCAGCCCAGATGCCCTCAGTCCATCCCACACATGGCCACAGAATAATCCAGAACCAAACTTAGTGTTACATTGGTCTCTCTCCAGAGTATTCCAAGCATTTCCTGATCTCCCACCACTGCCAGCAAGGACAGCTAGTTTATGCAATTCCTTCCCCTTCTGCACCTCAGATTTGATAGCTTTGTGACCTAAGTTTTATCATGCTCGTAACTGTACTCCAGCTACTTAAACAGAACTCCTGTTTTGCAAGATAAGGTCTACATTTTTAAAAAAAATTTTTTAAAGATTTTATTTATTCGGGCAGCCCGGGTGGCTCAGCGGTTTAGTTGCCTTCAGCCCAGGGCCCGATGCTGGGGTTCTGGGATCGAGTCTCACATCAGGCTCCCTGCATGGAGCTTGCTTCTCCCTCTGTGTCTCTGCCTCTGTGTGTGTGTGTATGTGTGTCTCTCGTGAATAAATAAAATTAAGAATATATATTTTATTTATCCAAAAGAGACACAAAAAGAGAGGCAGAGACATAGGCAGAGGGAGGAGAAGCAGGCTGCATACAGGGAGCCTGACATGGGACTCAATCCCAGGACCCTGGGATCACACCCTGAGCCAAAGGCAGAGATGCCCAACCACTGAGCCACCCAGGTGTCCCTAGGGTCTATATTCTACTCCTGTTTGTGCTCTTTCAGCTGCAAGTGCTTTTCCTAGCTCCTAGAGATACTCGGGAAATGTTTCCTTCCTTTTTGCCTCCCAGAGGTACTAAAAACATCCCCCCTCTCCACACAGTCTTCACATACCTGGCCCCAGCTGTGTGGTGGCACTCTTCCTTGCTGGTGCTCAAGGGATAGAAATGGGTGTTAAGTAGATTTCTCCCGACCCCAGCAATGATTTAAGGAGAGGGAAACCGGTTATTACATCACTTTTTTTAAAATTTATTTATTCATGAGAGACACAGAGAGAGAGAGGCAGAGACACAGGCAGAGGGAGAGGCAGGCTCCATGCAGGGAGCCTGATGTGGGACTCGATACCAGGACCCCAGGATCACGCCCTGGGCTGAAGGTGGTGCTAAACTGCTGAGCCACCTGGGTTGCCCACATTACTTCTTTTCTGTACTCAAAAGATTTTTTTGTTAATTTACAGATTTTATTTTTATTCATTCATGAGAGAGGCAGAAACCTAGGCAGAGGAAGAAGCAGATTCCCTATGGGGAGCCCAATGTGGGACTCCATCCCAGCACCCCCAGGACCCTGGATCACAACTTGAGCCAAAGGCAGATGCTCAACCACTGAACCACCCAGATCCCCCTGTACTCAAGTAGATGTTGAAGAAAATTACTAATTTTTCCAAAGGGGAAAAAAAAAGTTTTCTAATGCAAATGCTAAAATTATGCAGTCTCACACCCTTTTCTATTCTCCCAACCTCAAGTCTTCACCTGAAGACAGGAAAGGTGGGGGCGAGAAAACATAGCCCCCAGTTCTCCTGCCCACCCAACTGCAGTGATGGCTCCAGACACAGGTGCTCTGAAGGCAACACCACGGATAGGAGGCAGGCCTCCACTGTCAGGCCTCAGCACTTTGTCCCTAGCACTTGCTTCCTGTAAGGTGTGGGAGGGCTGAGCATGACAATCAGCCTCAGGTTCACCATGACCTGACCTGGCCATCACCTGCCTTCCGTGTGACATTGTTTAAAACATCAGTCTGTATGCTGGCCTCCCTAGGGTGGTTGGCACTGCAACACACACGTTTCCTTGTGTTTGCTCTTACATGGTGAATTGATGGGGCTTTAAACTTGTGAAAGGCTAAGAGCCCCAGTAAAATCAGCAGTCCTTAAAAAATAGAAGTCAAGCCTCTGGTATAACTGATGAACTGGACTATATATCTTATTTGAGGTGAATATGGAAAGAGCACAGTGAAGGCAGGTATAACAGGTGAGGGGCTTGAAGGGGAAACTCCATTCATGGGGAAGACAAATAGTTGGAATGTGAAACTAGGATGATGATTCACAATGGTTATGAGCCGAGAACTGCAGAATCACTTTACAAAGAGATAGCGGAGCTTTCTGCCTGAAACCGGAGCCTGGACATGAAGAGTGGCAGTTGGAGGGAAGTCAGCCAGCCTGTAGATCTGACACAGGCCAGGCGGTTTCTAGGGCAAGTTGTGGACATGGCGCCTCCCCAACCCATCCCACCAATGGCACTGTCCTAGCTGGGCTCTAGCTGCTGTGTGGGTCCCCTGCAAGAGAGGAGGTGCTCACTCAGAACTCCCCATAGCCTTGGCAGTCCTGGCGCTCCCTGTCAATGAGCCAGTCGGCATTCTGACCCCAGACTGCTGGGCAAGTGAGTCAGCAAGACCCCACAAATTGGGGTGGGGATGCCTTCTGGGCCTGTTGATGGGGTGGATGCTGTTTCAGAGCCTAGGATTCCATCTTGGGCCTTCCAGATACCAGCCGTGTGACCCCCGACGAGTCCCATCCTCTGGGCTCAGATCCTTGTTCCTTTTTTTTTTTTTTTAAGATTTTATTTATTTATTTATTCATGAGAGACACTCAGAGGGAGAAGCAGGCTCTATGCAAGGAGCCCGACGTGGGACTCGATTCCCGGTCTCCAGGATCACACCCTGGGCCAAAGGCGGCGCTAAACCGCTGGGTGACTTCTTCAAACGGTGACTTAGATGTATGGACTTAACTAAGGTGATTTAGGGAGTCCGCGGGAGAGCCTGGATGCAGGACTGCCCTGGAGACACAAGGCACCAAGAGGCCATTAGGATGAGCCGAGGCTTGCGCTCCCGTCCGCATCCACGCGGCTCGCCGCTGCTCTTCCCGCGTCCAGTCCCCGGAGCCCGCCAGAACCAAACCTCGATTCCCCCCAGCCCAGCCCTTCCCGGTGCGAGTCGCCTGTGGGTGCCCGCGCAGCGCGGCCCAGGTGAGGGCTGCAGGGCGGGGCTGGGCGGAGCAGCGGGAGGCGGAGTCCGCTCGGCCGGGGGGGTGGGGGGGGTGGGGGGGGTACGACACGTCGCGGTCCCGCGTGCCGCCCGGCGCTTAGGAGACCGGATTGGGCCTCTTGAGACCGGCTCCGCTTAAGCCCGGGTGACCTTGAAGGAAACATCTGCCGTCCCGGAGCCACTCCTCCGTAAAGCAGGGATGGGCACACCTGCACGGCCTACCCCTGGGGCTGTGAAACTCCGGACCCAGTAGTGAACAGCAGCTCTTGCTTTCACCTGCCACCCTGCTCACGTCTCACGCATCTGGGGGTCTGCCGCCGTCCAGGAACCCTATGCGGTGCTGGCTGTTGCTGTGCCCATGCGCGCGGGGGGGGGGGGGGGGAGGGCGGGGCCTGGGTGTCTCAGTGGTTGAGGGTCTGCCTTCAGCTCAGGTCGTGATCCTGGGGTCCCGGGGTCCTGGGATCGAGTCCCACGTCAGGCTCCCTGCATGGAGCCTGCTTCTCCCTCTGCCTCTGTCTCTGCCTCTCTCTGTGTGTCTCTCATGAATAAATAAGTACAATCTTTAAAAAACAAAACCAAAAAACAACGGAAGCTAGCAGTGTTAAAGGATGGAAAAATATTTTATAGACCACAAGGCACCAGGTAAATACAAGGCTCTGCCTCTCTCTCTTTCTCTTACTATCAGATAGGCAGAGAGACAGACAAACACAGAGAGATGAGAGAATTCCCAGACAGTGAAGGGGGTGGAGACACAAAGCCTCTTGTGATGGTGTGGCACTGTAATGCAAGCCTGGTATACCTTCCTCCCCTGCCTTCAAAATATTCCAGACAGTTCTCTCTCTCTCTCTCTTTATTAAGATTTTATTTATTTATCCATGAGAGGCACACAGAGAGAGGCAGAGACCCAGGCAGAGGGAGAAGCAGGCTCCATGCAGGGAGCTCGACGTGGGACAGGACTCGATCCCAGGTCTCCAGGATCAGGCCCTGGGCTGAAGGCGGCGCTAAACCGCTGAGCCACCCGGGGATCCCGTGACAGTTCTTTTCACATACCCAAGGATCCCAAGCTTCCCAGGATCTGGAACTCCCATGTAATCCTCCCCAGATGAAAGGAGCAAAGTCCTTCCTGATGTCTAACTAACCTGAGTCCCTCCGGGTTCTTAGGCATCGGCACCCAGTAGCACCACCACATCCCTTATCTGGGTGCAGGTGGGCCACGCGGGCACTGGGCCCAGAAATCCAGCCAGGTGAGAACTGTACATTAGGGTGTGACTTGTCCCTGGGGCGAGTCAGGTGACCAGCAGAATGGCTAAGTAGGTCAGGGTTGTTTGTGGTAGAACCCCGCCCCCCCTTCCCTGCCTGCCATCGACTCAGCTGAACTGATTTAGGGTTACGTTTTACCTTCTTAGTCAAAGGGACCCAGTAGCAAGGAACAACACCAAGACAGCGAGGGATGCCTGGTGGGCATCATGACGGGACAACAGACAATTTGGAGCTGAGTTGACAAGGCAGGACTCCGTCACGCCCCCTTAGGTCACTGATACTATGCCCACAGAGAGTCAAGACACACTCATAGGTGTATTAATAGAGTAGGTACCAAAGATGCCCTGTTTACAATTTCCAAATGGCTTAGATCCTAACTCTGGCCTTTACACTATACTCCCCTGAGAAATTTTGTTCTTGTCCATGACTTCAGCCATCAGCTCTGTCCAGGAGGACATTCTTTCGTGCCCCATAACATGCCTAAAAACGATTCTTGACCCAGAGAACCCAGAGAGGTTCTCCCCTCCTTCAGCCCCCACATTTCATCATTCTACCCTAAAAAAGGAGAACACCATGCCTCTTGCCTACCCCTGTGTGATCTCCCCACTTTTCGCCTCTGCCTTCTCCAAGTTATGTCCTATGGAGTCCAACTGTTTTTGTGTGTGTGTGTGTGTGTGTGTGTTTCTTTGAGCAACACAATTAATTGGCTTGACTTAATAGATTTAACGTATTTTTTAATTTTTTTAATAAAATCTTTTATTTTTTTTCTCCTGTTAATCTGTCTCATGCCAATTTTTTAAAGATTTTATTTATTCATGAGAAACAGAGAGAGAGGTAGAGACACAGGCAGAGGGAGCAGGCTCCATCCAGGCAGCCCTACTTAGGACTCGATCCCAGGTCTCCAGGATCAGGCTCCGGACTGAAGGTGGCGCTAAACCGCCAAGCCACCCGGGCTGCCCAAATAAATAAAATCTTAAAAAAAAAAATAAAATAAAAGACACAAAAAACAATTTTAGGGATAAAAAAGGACATACTTTAGATGGAATAGAGGTTGGAAAGATAGTCAAAGAGAAGAGTATGCAATAATAAAGCTTTAAGAAAAGCTTTATATTTATATATTTATATTTATATATTTATTTATATCAGAAAAATTATTTTTTAAAAGATTTTATTTATTTATTCATGAGACACACACACACAGAGAGAGAGAGGGAGAGTGAGTCAGAGACCCAGGCAGAGGGAGAAGCAGGCTCCACGCAGGGAGCCTGATGTGGGACTCCATCCGGGGTCTCCAGGATCAGGCCCTGGGCTAAACCGCTGAGCCACCCGGGCTGCCCTATCAGAAAAATTATTAAACAAAATTTACTCAAGCAGAGGTAGAAAACCTGAATAGTCCTATATCATTAAAAAAAAAAAAGAACAAAAACGAGGGGTGCCTCGCTGGCTCAGTTGGTGGAGCATGCAACTCTTGATCTTGGGGTTATAAGTTGAGGTCCTATGTCGGGTGTAGAGATACTTAAAAATAAAATTTTAGAGGTGCCTGAGTGGCTCAGTTAGTTGGGTGTCTGCCTTTGGTTTGGGTTGTGATCTCAGGGTCCTGGGATCCAGCCCTGCATCAGATGGCTCCCCATGGGAAATCTGCTTTTCCCTCTGCCTCTCTCTGTGTCTCTCATGAATAAATAAACAAAATCTCTTTTTAAAAAGTCTTCAAAAATAATATTTAAAAATATTAAAAAGAATTGAGTCCTTAGTTAAAATGTTTCCATATAGGGATCCCTGGGTGGCGCAGCGGTTTGGCGCCTGCCTTTGGCCCAGGGCGCGATCCTGGAGACCCGGGATCGAATCCCACGTCGGGCTCCCGGTGCATGGAGCCTGCTTCTCCCTCTGCCTATGTCTCTGCCTCTCTCTCTCTCTCTCTCTCTATGTCTATCATAAATAAAAATTAAAAAAAAAATAAAATGTTTCCATATAGAAAATAGACTCAGGCAATCTTATAGGTGAGTTCAAGAAAAATTTTTTTTTTTAAGTTTTTTTTTTTTATTTATTTATTTATGATAGTCACAGAGAGAGAGAGAGAAGCAGAGACATAGGCAGAGGGAGAAGCAGGCTCCATGCACCGGGAGCCCGATGTGGGATTCGATCTTGGGTCTCGAGGATCACGCCCTGAGCCAAAGGCAGGCGCCAAACCGCTGCGCCACCCAGGGATCCCAGAAAAATTTTAATAAATCGATGGAGGGGCACCTGGGTGGCTTAGTTGGTTAAGCATCTGCCTTCAGCTCAGGGTTGTGATCCCCGAGTTCTGGGATTGAGCCCCCTCCATCTGACCATCTGTAGGGCTTCTCTCAAAAAAATAAAGGAGTCTGCTTCTCTCTCTCTCTCTCTCAAAAAAAAAAAAACTTTTATAAATAAATAAGTAGGTCAATTCCATTTAATATTACTTTTTTGTTTAATATTACTTAATATTAGTTTAATTAGTTAAACATATAAAGGGAATTTACTAAAACAATAAACTCAGTAGATGCAGAAAAATAATTTTGATATTCAGATTAAAATTTATATCAAGTTAGGGACAGAAGGAGGAAATATTGTGCTCAATGATGAAAAAAATTTTTAAAGATTTTATTTACTTATTCATGAGACAGAGAGGCAGAGAGAGAGGAGAAGCAGGAGCCATCCAAGGAGCCCGATATGGGACTCCATCCCGGGACTCCGGGATCACGCCGCGAGCCGAAGGCAGATGCTCAACAGCTGAGCCACCCAGGTGCCCCAATGATGAAATATTAAAAGCATTCCTTTTCTGATCAGAAGTGAGATAGGGATCCCCAGAATCACTGTTTCCACTCTTCATTGTCTTGTAGGTCCTAGCTGGTGCACAGTAACAAGAAATAAGAGATACAAGGATTAGAAAGGGAGAAACCAAACTGTCATTATTCTCAGATGATAGGGTTGTACCTAAAAAACAAACAAAAAAACAAATTAAGAATTAAAAAGGTAGCTTACCAAGTTATGGGACCAATAAAATCAACTGCTTTCTTTCTTTTTATACAGCTGGGATAGAATTTATTTATTTTAAGATTTTATTTTTATTTATTCATGAGAGACAGAGAGAGAGAGAGGCAAAGACACAGGCAGAGGAAGAAGCAGGCCTGATGTGGGACTCCAGGATTACGCCCTGGGCCGAAGGCAGGTGCTAAACTGCTGAGCCACCCAGGGATTCCCCCAAGGCAATCACTTTCCAAGCTCTTCAGGAAACCTTAAATGAAGGAAAATTGTCATTGGCGTTGCATCAAAAACAAAAAGTCTAGTGCTAACAATGAAGTGAGTGAAAGTTATGAGACTCATCATGTCCCAACAGAATGTGGAAACTGACGCAGAGTTGGAGCCCAGGTTGGCCAGGCAGACTGGCTCAATTGTCCAACATCTCTGAACATCAAGTCCTCTGGCCTGTGAAGATGTCAGTGCAGGGTATTCCCCATGGAATTCAGCAGCTATAAGCCTCATGGAACTGGGTAGAACCAGAAATGACAGGACCCAACTGGCAGCTGCTGAGCTTGGGAAGGGTGCTTGCTCCAGGAGTTCAGGATTCAGAGCTAATCCCCATGCTCATACAGTCCCCGAGGTCCTGATGCTGCTCATTGCTTTATTCATCCTTTGCTTCTTATCTCAGCGGCTTCCCTGCTCCCTTTGAAAGGTCAGTGGTGCAGTCTCACTAGAATTGCCTGTAGGAGCACCAGCTGACTCTCTGCTCCAAGACCTCACTCCACTTAACTAGACCAGGGGTCTGTAGGTCTGTCTTCTCTGTAAAGGGCAAGAGAGGGGGCATCTGGGTGGCTCAATGGTTGAGCATCTGCCTTTGGTTCAGGTCTGATCTGGAATTGCATTGCGCTGCCTGCAGGGAGCCTGCCTCTCCCACTGCCTCTCTCTCTGTCTCTCATGAACAAACAAAATCTTTTTTTAAAAAGGCAAGAGGGATCCCTGGGTGGTGCAGCGGTTTGGCGCCTGCCTTTGGCCCAGGGCGCGATCCTGGAGACCCGGGATCGAATCCCACGTCGGGCTCCCGGTGCATGGAGCCTGCTTCTCCCTCTGCCTGTGTCTCTGCCTCTCTATCTGTGTGTGACTATCATAAATAAATAAAAATTTATAAAAAATAAATTAAAATAAAATAAAAAGGCAAGAGAGTATGTATTCTAGACTGTGCAAGCTACATGGTCTCTGCCACACTAACAAGTCTGCCATTACAGCCTAAAAGCAGCCAAAGACAACATATAAACAAATAAGAGTAGTTATATTTCAGTACAGCTTTATTTAAAAAAAATTTTTTTTAAGATTTTATTTATTTATTCATGAGAGACAGAGAGAGAGAGAGAGGCAGAGACACAGGCAGAGGGAGAAGCAGGCTCCATGCAGGGAGCCCAAAGTGGGACTCAATCCTGGGTCTCCAGGATCAGGCCTTGGGGGCGCTAAGCCGCTGAGCCTCCCGGACTGCCCTCAGTAAAGCTTTATGAGCATAAATTCAAAAAGTTTTTTTTTAAGATTTTATTTATTTATTCATAGAGACAGAGAGAGAGAGAGAGAGAGAGAGGCAGAGACACAGGCAGAGGGAGAAGCAGGCTCCATGCAGGGAGCCCGACGTGGGACTCGATCCCGGGTCTCCAGGATCACGCCCCAGGCTGCATGTGGCGCTAAACCGCTGCGCCACTTGGGCTGCCCTCAAAAAGTTTTTTTTGAAGATTTTACTTACTCATTTGACAAAGAGAGAGAGCACACAAAAGCACATAAGCAGGGGGAGTGGCAGGAGGAGAGACTGGGGGGGTGGGGGTAACAGGCTCCCCACTGAGCAGAGAGCCCAACATGGGGCTAGATCCCAGGACCCCTGGGGTCGCGACCAGAGTGGAAGGCTGATGACCAACCAACTGAGCCACCCAGGTGTCCTCACAAATTCAAATTTCGTGTACTTTTCACATGCTAAAATATTATCTTTCTTTTGACTTGTTCAACAATTTAAAAAATGTATAAAACACTCTTCCCCATGAGCCTTATAAAAACAAGCGACAGACCCACCAGCTGCAGGCCAGTTTGTCAGTTCTTGCTTCATCTGGCTACCCTCCAACAACACAAGGTTGGGCTGGGTCTTTGAGACCTGGTCAGGAACAGAGTATCTTGGGAACAGTAAGCATTGCATGTGCCGCAGGGAATAGGATTCTGGAGCTCTAGGAGGTTTTTTTTTTTTTTTTTTTTTAATTTTTTAAAATTTATTTATGATAGGTACACAGTGAGAGAGAGAGAGAGGCAGAGATGCAGGCAGAGGGAGAAGCAGGCTCCATGCACCAGGAGCCCGACGTGGGATTCGATCCCAGGTCTCCAGGATCGCGCCCTGGGCCAAAGGCAGGCACTAAACTGCTGCGCCACCCAGGGATCCCTTTCTAGGAGGTTTTAAGCTGGTTTTAATAGCCTTCAGTGGCTTCCCTCACTATAAGTTCAGGTCAAGATGTCTTAGCACAGCATTCATGGCCCTCTGTGAACTCTCCCTGCAGGGCCACTTTCAATGCCTCTGCCTCTCTTGGGGCTCCCAGGCTATGGTCCTTCTGTCAGGGCTGTGCCATTCCATGCTTCTCCCTCTTCTGGGACATATACCTGTGCCAGGGACTGGCCAGCCTTGGCCCTAAGCCTGTCCCCTGCCTCAGGCTGAGCTGGGAGTCTGATATTTCTCCTGTTGCTATGGTTCACACTTGGCCTGCTGCAGCCCTCTAGGGGCTGAAACCTCCATCTTGTTTCTGCAATTCTGCATCCCAGGAACTCACTGTGGGGGGCTTAAGTGAGTGTCAGCGAGTGGGAGAGCCTTCCAGAAAAGACAGAATTTCTGTGCTAGTGCGTGATTTGAGATCTTCCCATTAGAAGACCCCGGGAGTCTCTGGTCTTAATACTGATCCACAGGAGTGATTTCTGCTGCTTTGGACTTGGGTCCTGGGAAGGGAGACAGCATTGCTACTCCATTCCTGGAGCAAGGAGCGAGGGTTGGTGCAACAGAGGCTCTGAGCTGACTGATCTCACTGAAGCCTTGCTTTCCCAGTGAGAACGGGAGACTCACTTTTACCTCTTCACAGTATCGTGAAATAGTTTGAATGCTCTTTGTGAACTAGGGAGGTTTTTAATTTTCTAGGCCCCTTCTGCCCAGAAAGAGAGAGGGTATGTTGAGGGATGACACACTTCGTTTGAGATCTTGATCAGGAACAGAGAATCCTGGAGGATTCCTGGCAACAGCACCCACAGCTCTTCCCAAACACATTAACTTCCCCAAGTCACAGATTTCTCACACACCATTAAGGAGAATAGGGGGCAGCCCGGGTGGCTCAGTGGTTTTAGCGCCGCCTTTGGCCCAGGGCATGATCCTGGGGACCCTGGATCGAGTCCCACGTCTGGCTCCCTGCATGGAGCTGCTTCTCCCTCTGCCTGTCTCTGCCTCTCTGTGTCTTCATGAGTAAATAAAAATCTTTAAAACAGGTGTGTGTGTGGGGTTGAATAAAAGAGTAAGGAGAAATATAGGAGTGGTGGCTGTGGCTGGGTGATGAGGTCTGGTGCTTGGGGAAAAGATAAGGAATTGGAAGGTCTGTTCTTCGGAATTTAACATATGAATAAGGAAATACAAAGGAAGGAAGAAGGCTGAGGAAGGACGGCGGGCGGTGGTGCCGGAGGCAGCCCCTCCCCAGGATTCCAGGGAACGACCCTGTGGGCCAGGGAGAAGTGGATGGACCCCTACAAGGTCACAGAGCAGCAAGAGGCCATTCTCTTCCGGAGGGGCCGTGGGTCCGACGGCATTCCTAGGGGAGGCCTTAGGTAGACAAGGACGGCTTCCCCTCTGGAAGGCGCGCGAAAGGGGCTGAGCCACGGCGTCCCACAGCTCTCCCGGCCGACTAACGGCTCGGGAGCGCCCGCGCCGCAGCTGGAGGGGAACGACTTCTGGCGGCCTGCAAGGGGGCCCGCTCCTCCTCCCGTCTGCCGGCCGCAGGAGCGAAGAGGGCCCAAACTGAAACCAGATGGGGAAACAGCTCCGTGTGCTCACGCAGGGAAGACGCAGGTCTCCGGGTCCCACTCACTTGGGCGGATGCACAAGTAGGGGAGGGTCCTCCTCCCCGCCCCCCGCGATGGCGAATGCGTCCCCGGGTCTCTGCGCCCCGAAGGCGGCGCCAGCACCACCGCCCCAACAGCCCCAGGCCGTGGGATCGATGGCGGGGGTGGGGGGGTCAATCTTTCCCTTTATGCTCCATCCCACTCCCGAGGGAGCGCTGGGCTCGCCGAACCGGCAGGTGGGAGATGAGGGTCCCCCCCCGCGGGCTCCCAGGTTAATAGGGGAACAGCCCGCCTCCTCCCCGGGGACCGCGGCGGCTGCGGACACCCGGCCCAGGCCGCAGAGGGCGGGGCGGCGCCTGCACGGAGGGGGCGGGGCGGGGGCGGGGCCGCCAAGGCGGGTCTGGAAACTGCTGGAAGTAATCGCAGTACCACCATTGCCGCTCCTTCCGCCGGACGCGGGCAAAGAGTCCCCCTGCCGGTGCCGGCCAGGGCCCTTCCCCCAGCCGGAGCCACACCCCGCCGCACAGCCGCGGCTTTCGCCCACTGCCCCTGGGAGGGCCGGGGCGCAAGGCCTCCCTGAGGTTAGACCCCGGATTCCGCACCGTCCCTAAGGAAAACTGCTTCCCCTTCTCGGGTTGTGGGGGTCTGGAGGGCAGATTGTAGCAAGAGTCGAACCCGGGAGCCGAGGTCGGAGCGGTTGGCCGCTTCTATCCCCGCCCTCCACCTTTATAGGTGTTCCTCCAGGCCAGGACTCGAGTGGGGAGGCGCCTGCCTCATGGTTTATAGGAAGGCCAGTGGCACCCGCACCCCTAGATCCCCCACTTATTTCATATGAAATAAGACGTTCCCAGTCTTTAGTTCTCGGAGGGAGCTCATGCCTTGCAAAAGCAGAGATGTACTTGCGTACTCTGAAGGCGGAGACCGAGACCGGCGGCCCCCCCCCGCCGCCCGCCCCATTTTGGGCCATGACGTCAAGGTGGGCGGGCAGCGGCAGGTGCGGGGCTGAGCTGCACCCTCCTTTAAGGCGGAGGGATCCGGGGGCCGGCAGCTGGTCTGTGCTCCGCCGTATATAGAGCGGCCGGGGGCGCACAGCCGCTCTCTTGAGTCACCCCCGCGCAGCCTTGGTTCGGCGTCGTAGCCGGACGCAGCCCCTGCCCGCCGTGGTCTGTAGTGCTTGCAGCTCTTCCCCTTTAAGGTAAAGTCGTAGCTATTTCCAGGTTTTCCTGCCTGGAGTGCTCTCTTGAGTTGCTCTCGTTCCTCGTTTCCTTTCTAAAGCCTGGGTTTCGTGGAGTGGGAGCGGCCTGTGGGATGGGACGACTCCTAACTGCTTTCGGGGGTGGCCGGGAGGGGGACCGCGAGCTAGACTTGCTTTCTCACCGGTGCCTGGTGGCGGGCGTCCCCGCGGGCGGCGCCTGGCGCTGGGGGAGGTGGGCCGCGGCGCGGGCTGGGGGTGGTGGGCAGCTGCACGTGGTGTCCGCGCCGGCCGGGACGCTGCCATGTTTGCCCCTCCACTTCCGGACGCGGCTACGGGGCGCCGGAGGGTCCCCGCGCGTTGTGGGTGTGCGCGCTGGACGTGACTCAGCACGGCCCGGGGCTGGCCTGCCCGTGCCGCCTGTGCCATCTGTCCCCTGGGACGCGTTTTGCAAGGGTTTTCGTTTTTTTTTTTTTTTTCTGTGACCTTCGGCGAGCAACGTTTGACGGCGGTCTCTGGCCCATAGTGCTTCCTCTCCTTCCAGATCTTTCCTGCAGTGTCGGTGTGGGGGAGGGAAGTGGAGGGGGCAAGCTCGGGAAGATTCATGGGCCCTTTCCTCCCCCGCCTCTCCGAAGAGCTGAGATTGTTCTGGAAGCTTCTGGAACCCGGCGCCCCGCCCTGGTGCCCGGATGCTGGGGCGAAGGGAGGCTGCGCGGTGGCGCCCCCTCCTCGCGTGGCCCTGGCCGACGCACGTCCGGCAGTGACGAGGGTCTGCCCAGCGGACGACGGCCACCATCTTGGTTATGTTTGGTTTGGTCCCACGCTGTAGTCACGTGTGCTGGGGTCGCGATGGAGCTTCTGCCTTAGCGGTTCTTTGTCTCAGCCGCTTGGGCGGGTATCCACCGGCCCCGGGGGTAGTCGGCCCCTGCGCTCCAGGGTGCTTGATGTGGGAGACCCCCAGCGGGAGAGCCAATTGCGAATTCCTTTTAACCCGAAATTGGTCGCCTCGGGCTACCGTTTGTCCTACCAAAAGAAATAGAGCCGTATTCAGTGCTTTTCTCTTGAAAATTATCTGGAGTCCTTTTCGTGTTCCTGGATCCGATCTGCATTTTCAACGAGGTACTCGGTGATGCGGAGTCTGTTAGGTCCCATGGACCACTTAGAGTACTTAGGCTCCAAGGTGTTTTTCCAAAACGCTTTTGACGTCGTGTGTTGTGTTAAAGAAGCTTTTAAAAATTCTTCCTGAATTGGATTTCCACTAAGGGTATAGGCTGAAATCATTGAGGGAAAAGTTTTCTAGTTTTTCAGGAATATGTCTACTATCCAGCCCAAAGCAATTTCAACTAAAAGCTGAGTCTTCGTTGTGAGTAGGGTGAAACGGAGTGTTACCTATGGGGCCACGGTGTTCTTTTGTAATTCTTGACTGTTCTTATTTTAGATGCCTGAGGAAGTGCACCATGGAGAGGAGGAGGTGGAGACTTTTGCCTTCCAGGCAGAAATTGCCCAGCTCATGTCCCTCATCATCAATACCTTCTATTCTAACAAGGAAATTTTTCTTCGAGAGTTGATCAGTAATGCTTCTGATGTGAGTGCTTTGGGCACTTTTGTTTATGGTTTTTGTTTTTAGCATTCAGGAAAACGGAAAAGGGTTTGGGATTTTACGGGGCTGCTCTTGGAGGGGGCCTAAACCTGCTCTAAAATTTTTTTGGTTTACTCTATAGGAATGAGGGAATATGGTAACTCTTACCTGCTGTGGTTCTTAAATCTCAAGTTGGGGAAATCAGAACTGGTGCTACTTGGAAGTTCAAAGGTTTTCTTCTGGATGAAGAGGTGAGCTTTAGGAAGTGGAAATGTAAAGTTGAAATTTGTATTTTTAGGCCTTGGACAAGATTCGCTATGAAAGCCTGACAGACCCTTCCAAGTTGGACAGTGGTAAAGAGCTGAAAATTGACATCATCCCTAACCCCCAGGAACGCACCCTGACTCTGGTGGACACAGGCATTGGTATGACCAAAGCTGATCTCATAAATAACTTGGGAACCATTGCCAAGTCTGGCACTAAAGCATTCATGGAGGCCCTTCAGGTATGTACTGTTTCACCTAGACAGGCACCATTCATTTTTGTGGATGTTCTTTGGTGTGTTTTTTGTTTATTTTAACTTGCGTTTGACTTTAAAACTTTCTGGTAGGCTGGTGCAGACATCTCCATGATTGGACAGTTTGGTGTTGGCTTTTATTCTGCTTATCTGGTGGCAGAGAAAGTGGTTGTTATCACAAAGCACAATGATGATGAGCAGTATGCGTGGGAGTCTTCTGCTGGGGGCTCTTTCACTGTACGTGCAGACCATGGTAAGTTGAGGTTCTTGTTTGGGTTAGAATTCTGGGAACGTCTATAATCTAGATCTTACTAAGTATGTTGTCTGTAGTTGGTTTTTTGTTATAATTCTGCTTTTAGTTTTGTGTCCTTATGTTGTCTTGACTGATGTTTCCTAGGTGAGCCCATTGGCCGGGGTACCAAAGTGATCCTCCATCTTAAAGAAGACCAAACCGAATATTTAGAGGAGAGACGTGTCAAAGAAGTGGTGAAGAAGCACTCCCAGTTCATAGGTTATCCCATCACTCTTTATGTGAGTATGTACTGGTAATCATCACGTGTATGATGTCTGCCGTTCTGGAGGATTGCATGGTCCCCAATTTTGGGTGTTCTGTATTCTGGAACTTTTTTTTTTCTTTTTTTTTTTGGTACTTCAGTTGGAGAAGGAACGAGAGAAGGAAATTAGTGATGATGAGGCAGAGGAGGAGAAAGGGGAGAAAGAGGAAGAAGATAAAGATGATGAGGAAAAACCCAAGATTGAAGATGTGGGTTCAGATGAGGAGGATGATAGTGGGAAGGACAAGAAAAAAAAGACCAAGAAGATTAAGGAAAAATACATTGATCAAGAAGAACTGAACAAGACCAAGCCCATTTGGACCAGAAACCCTGATGACATCACCCAGGAGGAATATGGAGAGTTTTACAAGAGCCTTACTAATGACTGGGAAGATCACCTGGCAGTCAAGGTGAGCCATGCGTGCTGACCCAATAGGAAGAGCAGGCAGAGGGTGTTGCCGTGGTAGACTGGTGGAATTTGTTCAACTGGTTGGTAGGCGGGAACTGAATGCCATGGAGTCCTGTCCATTCACTTACTGGGGACGCTTCCGGTAAAGAGAGACATCCTTTCCAATGACCTCACTTAATTTCTATGGCAGGTTCTTGATGGAATTGTTTTCTCATTGATCTAAGGGTTATATGTAGCTGTGCCATTGTAGGTTAATTCAGGGTAAAAGGTTAGTTTTTTGAAGATACTGTATTTGAGTAGCAACTGAAAGAGGAGAAAGAGAGCAAGAGCAGCGGGGGAGGGGGAGGACTGAGCAGGGAGCACCTGGCGGGGCTAGATCCCAGGATCACCAGGATCACGACCTGAGCCAAAGTGAGATGCTTAACTGACAGGCATCCAGGCACCCCACTTTAACAGCTGTCTTAGGGCATTTTTTCTATCCTTGGTGATTAGGGAAGATCTTTGTTGTGAACAACTTAATAATCTAATACTACTGGGAGTAAACACTTCTTAAAATATGTTACTGGTTTATTTTGAATTTTTTGCAGCACTTCTCTGTAGAAGGTCAGCTGGAATTCAGGGCATTGCTGTTCATCCCTCGTCGGGCTCCTTTTGACCTCTTTGAGAACAAGAAGAAAAAGAACAATATCAAACTGTATGTCCGCCGTGTGTTTATCATGGACAGCTGTGATGAATTGATACCAGAGTATCTCAGTGAGTATTCTCTTGGCCTCATGTAGTTAGTTGGGTAAGTCCTGTGAAGTTTCCTCAGCATTCTCAAAGACTTGAGGTCTTTTCATTTTCTAAAAAGGAAGGAAAAAAGTCTTCATTGTAGCTAACATGGCTAGTAAAGGTTCAGTGAGAAAATGGGTCCTATTAAATTTACATAATCTTGCATAGTTCATTTTTAACTGTTTTCTTCCTGGTCGATTACAGACTTCATCCGTGGTGTGGTTGACTCCGAGGACCTGCCCCTGAACATCTCCCGAGAAATGCTCCAGCAGAGCAAAATCTTGAAGGTCATTCGCAAAAATATTGTGAAGAAGTGCCTTGAGCTCTTCTCTGAATTGGCAGAAGACAAGGAGAACTATAAGAAATTCTATGAGGCATTCTCTAAAAACCTAAAGGTACAGAAGCAACAGATTATTATTGAATATTCATGGTGGAGGATTTTTTTTAATTCACGTAGAAGGTAATGTTATTTAGAAGTAAAATTGTTTTTTTCTTACCCTGGAAGCTTGGAATCCATGAAGATTCCACTAACCGGCGCCGCCTTTCTGAGCTGCTGCGTTACCACACTTCCCAATCTGGAGATGAGATGACTTCTCTTTCAGAGTATGTGTCCCGTATGAAGGAGACTCAGAAATCCATCTATTACATCACTGGTGCGTTGGAGCTTGGGTCTGATCAAAGGCTCTCAGGGTGAAAGGGAGGGAGGACATTTGGGAATCTCTGGGAACTGGCAGGAGGCGACATTCTGACCCGAGTCACACTCCATAACCCTACAGGTGAGAGCAAAGAGCAGGTTGCCAACTCCGCTTTTGTGGAGCGAGTGCGGAAACGGGGCTTCGAGGTAGTGTATATGACAGAGCCTATCGACGAGTACTGCGTGCAACAGCTCAAGGAGTTTGATGGGAAGAGTCTGGTCTCAGTTACCAAGGAGGGCCTGGAGTTGCCTGAGGATGAAGAGGAGAAGAAGAAAATGGAGGAGAGCAAGGCCAAGTTCGAGAATCTCTGCAAACTCATGAAGGAAATCTTGGATAAGAAGGTTGAAAAGGTGAGCAACTCTGGGAGTAGGGCATGTGTCTTGTAAACAAGTGCTCTCAGAATCTTGTGGCATTACACAATTAGATTTATTTTTAAAGATTGTATTTATTTATTCATGAGAGACACACAGGCAGAGAGAGAAGCCGTCTCCATGCAGGGATCTCGTTGTGGGACTCAACCCCAGGACTCTCCAGGATCATGCCCTGGGCTGAAGGCAGGCACTAAACTGCTGAGCCACCCAGGGATCCCAGATTTTTTAAGATTTCAATCATTTATGAGAGAGGCAGAGACCTGGAGAGGCAGGTTCTCTGCAGGGACTCTGATGCAGGACCAGGACCACGCCTTGAGCTGAAGGCTGATGCTCAGATCCTGAGCCACCTAGGCATCTCTAGCTTTGAGTTTTTGAGTAGAACTTATATAACATATAGGGATCCCTGGGTGGCACAGCGGTTTGGCGCCTGCCTTTGGCCCAGCGCGCGATCCTGGAGATCCGGGATCGAATCCCACGTCAGGCTCCCGGTACATGGAGCCTGCTTCTCCCTCTGCCTGTGTCTCTGCCCTCCCCCCCCCCCCCGTGACTATCATAAATAAATAAAAAAAATGTAAAAAAAAGAATTAAAAAAAATAGAACTTAACATATAGTCATTTTGGCCTGGAAATGATAATCTGATGCACCATCAATGGGAGTTTCTGTAATTGTCTACAGGTGACCATCTCTAACAGGCTGGTATCTTCACCCTGCTGCATCGTGACTAGCACTTATGGCTGGACTGCCAACATGGAGCGGATCATGAAAGCCCAGGCACTCCGGGACAACTCTACAATGGGCTATATGATGGCCAAAAAGCATCTGGAGATCAACCCTGACCACCCCATTGTGGAGACGCTGCGGCAGAAGGCAGAGGCAGATAAGAACGACAAGGCTGTCAAGGACCTGGTGGTGCTACTGTTTGAAACAGCTCTACTCTCCTCCGGCTTCTCACTGGAGGATCCCCAGACTCACTCCAACCGCATTTACCGCATGATCAAGCTAGGCCTGGGTGGGTGCCAGTTACCAGAGTGTGCCAAGGAACTGGGGAGTTGGTCTCATGGGGGACAAAGATGATTTACTGGTATTTGGATCAAAGTTCACAGGCCTTTTTTACTTTCTAGGCATCGATGAAGATGAAGTGGCAGCGGAGGAACCCAGTGCTGCTGTTCCTGATGAGATCCCTCCACTTGAGGGTGATGAGGATGCCTCTCGCATGGAAGAAGTCGATTAATTTCTCCTTGCAGACCTTGTGCCCTCTGTATAGTGTCCCCATGGCTCCCCAGCAGCCCTGAGTGGCCCCGGTTCACCTGGTTCCCTCTGCTGATGTCTAGTGGATTTTTTTTTTTCTCCTCCTGTCTTTGTTAGAGGCAGGACAGAAGGGCCTTAAGCCCTAGCCCTCATGACATTTGACAAGGGGTTTGGATGTGTATTGTGGTGTTTGTTTATTTTGTTCTGAGATTAAAGTATGCAAAATAAAGAAGATACGGTTTTATACAGTTATGCTCTCCCTTGTAAAGTGGATCTCCTGCTGCTTTTTGAGTTTCCTTAGCTTTTCTATCCCAAGCTTTACCTGGTCATTCTTCAGGTACATTGAAAACTAAGGTCACCCTATAGCCACTTAGCACTTTTCAAGTCACCCAACATTGCTTCTAAAGGGTAGTCTCAGACCAGCATGTGTAACACCATACCCTTTATATCCGTCCCCTTCCTAAAGCATACACTTCAGTCAACCAAAACACCGGACTTTAAAGCCCATTGCAGCAGTTTAATTTAATAAAATAAAATTATAAGAGCAAAAAGTTACATTTCCAAGGTACCAAAACCTGCAACTGGCTCTTTGAGCAGAACCTAGGGATCCAGGAGCAGAGGGTGGTATCACTGGGCAGGGTTCTCCCATCCCCCTCCTCCAGCACAGCACCCGCTTTCACGGACTCCTGGGAAAGCAGCACTTGGAGCCTACAACACTTGTGCTTTTCTCACCAGAGTAAGAACTGTAGGTCTCTGGGAGTCTGCAAGGGTGGGCTGTTCAGGGTAGGGGACAAGCACTGGTGAGGTGTTGGAGCCCATAGGGCAAGACTTCAGGGAATTTGAGGGGGTGGAGGCTTTGGAAGGTCCCTCTGTCTTCTCAGCATCCCTCCACACTGAGGAGGACGGTCCTCTACCCTTGGGCTCAGAAGAATCCCTACTAGAGAACGGGGGACTTAAGGCAAAGGAGAAGGCTGCCTCTTGGACTCAACCCCAACCTGCAGAGCTGATTGTGATACTGAGAAAAAAACTGCCCTTGAGCGGACCGCCTCAGAAGTTTACAGTAAGAGAGGAAAATCGTAAGGTGAGGGTCCTCTTCCGTGTCACCCCTCAGGCCCTTCAAACTTTTTGCACAGGGGACTCCACAGGCACAGCCTTCTTTCCCCGTTGCTTTAGACGGCCCCGGGCATAGACTCTGAGCAGGAGGGCTGCAAAGACCACAGCCACCCCCAGGCCCCCCACCACAGTGACAGTGTGGCCATAGAGAAGGCAGGAGAGGAGGATGGCAAAGGCCTGGCGGAGGGTCATGATGATGGTGAAGACGGCAGCCCCAAACTGCCCTATGGTGTAGAAGATGAAGAGCTGGCCACACGCAGAGCAGATAGAGAGCAGCAGGGCATGTGCAGCAAATTCACTGTGTCGCCCCATGAAGCGGGTCCCCTCCAGGAGGGCCCCCTGCTCTAGCAGCGAGCCCACGGTGAAGAGGCAGGAGAATAAGTTGACCCCGAACATCATCTGCACCGAAGACATCTTATAGGCAAACAGGGCATCCTGCCAGTTTGAGGTGAAGCTGTCAAAGGCAATATAGCCTGCCAGGAGGATGAGGCCTGACAGCGTGGTGGCTGGGGAGCTGCGGGGCTCTGGTCCACTGGACAGCAGAAACATGCTGACCCCAATGGAGATGAGGCCAGCCGTCAGGTATTCCCAGTGTTCGTAGCTGCGCCGCGACACCAGCTTTCCCATGAGCATGACTGGGATCACCTTAGAGGCCTTGGCCAGCACCTGGGTGGGGAAGCTGACGAACTTGAGGGCTTCGTACTGACACCAGCTGCTAAGCACGTTTGACAGGCTGGCAAAGGAGTACCGGTACATGGGCGCCCCGTGGCGGGGCTGCTTGCAGAGGACGCAGTAGAGGCCAGCTACGATCAGCGCCAGCACTCGGTTCATTAGCACCAGGAACTGTGAGTCTGTGAAGCGCTCACCTGGCGATGTAGCAGTAGCCC
Organism: Canis lupus baileyi; assembly: GCF_048164855.1. Classification (NCBI taxonomy): domain Eukaryota; kingdom Metazoa; phylum Chordata; class Mammalia; order Carnivora; family Canidae; genus Canis; species Canis lupus. The sequence goes on along the minus strand of NC_132844.1, from coordinate 59,902,080 downwards.
CATAGCTGCGGGTCATCACTCTTTCCTGCAGCACTCCCCAGGTCAGATAAGACACCTAGGTAGGGGAGGAGGAGGACAGGAGAGAAGATGAGCAAGAGAAGAAAAACGTGGACAAAAAAAGGATCGTGACAACCTCCCTCTTCCTCAAATGTCTAAACGATTTAAAGGATGGCATATATATTTGCTCCCTCTAGTAACTAGGAGTTTCTTCTCCCCTCCCAAACCTGCATTTACCTGGTTTGACACATTCAAGCATGTGTCAAACACTTAAAACGACAAAAGCTTTAGGACTGTCCAGATCCTGTTCACCCCACCTGAGGGTATGTTAAAGCTGGCACCATCCCAGGTATCTTCCTGTCTATTCTCAATCAATTCAGGGAGTAGAAAAATGGGACACCTGTTAGCATGTGCAGAACTAGTAGTGCCCACCCCAAAGTGCCAAGAGCTCAGCATCTTAGCTCCTGCTCATATGTCGTGTGGGGAGGGGGGAAGGCTGGACGGCTTCCTTAAACTTTGATTAGAGGGTTAACAGTATATGAGACACATCATTGCAGGGGAAAGTGTAGTAACAGCACAGAAGACGTAACAGAAAAGAGGGTAAGAAAGAGGCAAAAACAAGACAGCAATTCCTCCACCCACTTCTCAGAAGATGATGGTACCGCGTGCCCCTGGGAGGAGGGGGGCCACACTAGCTAGCAAACTGTTGGGGCTGGTGGGGTGAAAACTGGTTCTACACAGTCCCTTGGTCCACCAGGACCCAACCCAGGGAGAGAAGCGAAGCCCACCTGCCTACCTACCTGGAGCCCCGCAGCACAGAAGAGCAGCTTCAGGGCTTGCCAAGTGGGAGTGGTCTCCGCAGGCTCAGACCGCGAAGTCAGAGGGACCTCGTCAGAGGCCTTGGGCTCATTGCCAAACACACAAGTTTTCACCAGGGGGAAGCAGAGACCCCTGCCTAAAAAAAGCACACAAGGTCAAGATCTTCTCTCCTCCCCAGCACCTCCCCGTCAGGCCTTCAGGCCTCGCTCCCTCCCTCCCTCTCCAAGCTACCTCCCTCTTTGGAGCGCTGGCCAGCACTCAAAAAACGGACCTGGCGCACTGACCCCACCCTTTCTGGACATACCTGTCTCCAGGTAGTTCTTCCGCCTGAAGTACTGCACCATCAGGTAGCCGGGGACCATAAAGCTGGCATAGCCAGCAGCGTTCACCAAAAAGCGGAAGAACCACAGCTGCGTCCATGACTCTGGAAGGGCTTCGGGGGTCTCGCCCCCTGCCCCCAGGGAGGGGAGCGCAGCCAGCACCACCACTGCCCACCACCTGCGGGGACAGCGGACGTCAGGGTCAGGGTCAGTGTCGGGTCCGGGTCCGGGTCCGGGTCCAGCTCCTCAGGCGCTCGGCCCTCCGGAGGGGAGTGCTGGAGAAGGGCCCAGAGTCTCCCCGCCCCCCTCAGCTGCAGCCCGGCCGGACAAAGAGCCTCTCTCTCTCCTGGGGGGCGGGGGAGGCCGGCGCGGGCCGCGGGGCTCCCTCCCTCCTCCCGGGGCCGCCCCGCCCCTGTGACCACACAGGTTCCCTCTGTTCCCTCCAGCGCTCGCCGGCCGCCCGGGCCACAGGCGGCGCCCCCTCCTCGCGCCCCGCCCTCCAGGGTCCGGGAGGCCCCGGCGCCCGAGTCCTCCGCCCCGACGCCCCCGGACCCCGGCGGCAGCACGCGCCCGCCCCGCGCCCCGCGCCCCGCGCCCGCCCCGCGCCCCGCTCCGGCCGCCGGGCAGCCCGACCCCGGCCCCTCCGGCGCGGCCCCTCCGGCCGGCAGCGGCAGTCACGTGGCCCGGGGCCCGGTCACGTGGGCCCGCCGCTCCCCTAGCCCCCCACCTGGCGTCCATGGTCCGGGCCGCGTGGGGCGGAGGGGGCCGGGGAATGCGGTCCCCGGGCCGCGCGCTCCCTCCGCTCCCGACGCCGCCTCCAGCAGCGGCCAGTGAGCGAGCGGCTGGCGGAAGTGCCGCGCTCTTCCCGCCTCCCTCCCCGCGGCCGCCCCTCCGCCCCCCGCCGCGACCACGCAGCGCCCCGGGCCGCCGGCGGCCCACAGCGCCCCCGTGCGGCCCGGAGGGAGGCGCGGCGCGGGAGCCGACAGCCGGGCTGCCCCGGGCGGGGGGCGGGGGGAGGCGGGGCGCCCGTCCCCTTCGCCCTCAGCCCTCGCCGCCGACCCGGGAGGTGCCCCCTGTCATCTCAGGACGGGGACAGATTCTGCGTCCCACTCCCTCGCGCTACCTTTGCCGGTCTCTGCCAGGAAGATCCCTCCTTCCGTTCTTGGCTGGGCTGCAAGGCTGCCCCCCAACAAGCCCGGACCTTGGAGGCGCTGCACGACCTGGCTCTTCCACGCCGCCCACTCACGCAGCCTCTGCGGGGTCGCACTGGCCCGCCCTGAGGTCCTCCCATTCAGCAGGGGCCTTCGCCCTGAACGCCCTCCCCCTCCCCGCGTCCCCGTCCCCGTCCCCGTCCCCGTCCCCGTCCCGCTCTCCTCCGGTCCAGGCGCAGATCTCACCTCCCAGAGCTCCCTTGACTACCCAAAGAAAGGCCCCCAGCGCCTCGGCTTCTCCTCACTTGGCTTTTCCTTCACAGCATCCACCGCAACACGTAATTACATATTTATTTGGGTGCTTATGATTTTAATTGCTGTCTCACTCACTAGACTGGAAGATCCAAGTGGCCAGAGACTGTGTTGGTCTATTCCCCCTTCCACGTACTGACCATATTCATCTAACAGGGACTTCAAATACGTGTGGAATGAAAGGAAAAATATACAGAACCGTAGCTCCTTTGTGTTACTAGCCTTCTCTCCAAGCTCCTCCAGGGCAGTGAGGAGCACCGCCCTACTCCCCAGGGGTCTTCTCATTTCACCTATTTATCCTTCGGTTTTCACAGAAAGGCCAAGGGTTTGTGCTAGACAGAGAGGCCTGAGGACTCTTAGCTCTTCCCCCTCCCCACACACACAACACACACCTAGCAAGGTCCTACCCTGCTCAGGTGGCAATTTCCTTTTCCTTGCCTCTACCATCAAGTCACAAAGCAGCCCTATCTAAAAATCCCCAATGCACACAGGCATGCACATGCGCAAAACAACTCTGGGGGAGGGGGGGGTACATTTTCAAGGTCTCTGCTGTTTTAGTGTCATGTTATTGAAACTTCCCCTTCCCCAAAGGCTCAGTTCAGGGCCTTCTGTGTGAAGTCTTTAAACAACAATGTTTACAAGTCCTCAACAGCAGTGAGATGGAACCCATCAGGGTCCTCTTGCTGATTTGTTTCTCTCCTCACTCCAGAGAGTCCATGTTTTACTACTGGTTGGCAGTGTCAGGCTGACCCAACCTGGGTAGAAACAAGAGCCCCTGCCATCTTCTAGAAGCAGACAGGCTTCGCCCAGGATACCTGGGGCTCTGGGAGTCTTCAAGGATCTCCATCCACCAAGGAAGGTCTTCCTTCCAGACTGGCCTTCTCTCACTTGTGATCACTCCTCTTAGCTCAGGACTGTGCAGGGCCCCAGGCTGTGGCCTCAGCAGTCCCCGGGATGCCAGGAGGGCACACTGTCTGGGCCCCATACACAGCAGCTATGGCCCCAACTTCCACATGGGAAGAGATGGAGTCTCCTCCGGGGCCCCAGACTCTGCCCTGGCTTCAGTCGGCACACAGCAGTGGCTTCCCAGAGATCTTCAGGTCATCAAAGGGCAAAAGAGCAAAGGGCTGAGGAAGAGAATGGAGAGAAGCAAGATCAGGGCTCATGGGAAAAAGGCAGCAGTGGGGGAAGGGAGCTGGGGAGACAGATGGGCCTTTCCTCTCCACTGAATGACGGTTTATTGGGAAACAAATCTTCCTACTAATACCCCAAATAGTGGCCCCTCTGAGCTAGGGAGAGGCCTGAAGCCTCAGGCAAGCCCTCACTCTCTAAGATAATGTCAGAATATCAGAGCTAACGAGGCCCCCAGAGGTAATCTAGCCCATGTTTTTTTTTTTGGGGGGGGGGATTTATGAAACATTTTGAATATTATTTTAGGTGGGCCCTAGGCCCAATATGAGGCTTGAACTCATGACCCTGAGATCAAGAATCACTTGCTCTACTGATTGAGACAGCCGGGCGCCCCTGAATACTGTTTTACATTGAACACTTTAGATTTTTTTTTTTTTTAATACTCATGAGAGACACACAGAGAGAGGCAGAGACACAGGCAGAGGGAGAAGCAGGCTCCATGCAGGGAGCCTGATGTGGGACTCGATCCTGGGTCTCCAGGATCACGCCCTGGGCTGAAGGCAGGTGCTAAACTGCTGAGCCACCTGGGCTGCCCTACATTGAACACTTTAAAATGGGAAAGACCATACAGGAAATCTAGGTTCCATCTCTCTTTAAAATTTCCAAGACCTGTGACACCTGGCTGGCTTGGTGGTTGAGCATCTGCCTTTGGCTTAGGTCATGAACTTGGGGTTCTTGGGATTGAGTCCCGTGTAGGGCTTCCCACAGAGAGCCTGCTTCTCCCTCTGCCTATGTCTCTGCCTCTCTATGTCTCTCATGAATAAATAAAATCTTTAAAAAATATATTCCAAGACCTGTTAGTACTAGGCCCACATTCCTCCTCTGCAACTATCTGCTGAAGCCAAGTAGAGTGACCCTTGGGCATAGACTCTGATTTCCTGCAGGCCCCTAGGTCTTACACCTAGCCTGCCTCGCTGATCCACTGTAGCTGCAGGGCGCCTGTCAGAGCCCAAGTTTGAGCTCCTTGGTCTTGACTGACTAAGAAGACAGGCTGGGGGAGAGGCAGAGGCTTGCCCAAGGTCCCACAACTGGTGAGTGGCTGAGTCACAGATTAAACCCGGGGATCCCAACCCCTCGGCCCTCTCAGCTGTTAACAGCTGTTAACCCTCTGCTGTGGGTCCAGGGTCCCAGAGAGCAGAGCTGAGCCTGTGCCTCTTACGTCCTCAGCCAGGTCCTGGGGAGTCTCGTCCTCCACGTTCCGCAGCAGGGAGTCGGCGCCTGCCTCACACAGAGTGGATGAGATGCTGCTGAGGCCCCGACCTGCCGCAAGGTGCAGGGGTGTGCACCCATTGAGCATGCGGGCGTCTACGCGGGCACCAGCCTGGAGCAGGAACTGCACCAGCCCCCGCTCCTGGGTCTCCACAGCTAGGTGCAGCGCTGTCTTTCCACTCGTACCCTCCTGGAGGGGAATAAGAGTGTCAGCCTTGTCAGCCAAGGGCCTCTAGAGGAATCATGCTTGCCTGGGGCTCTGGATAGGAGGGTGGAGTGCCACCACTCCTGACTGCTGGGCACGCCCCCCTCCCTGGGGCTGGGGCAGGTGGTGGGACAGGCCCCCTCACCTGCGTATCAATGTCAGCTCCGTAATGAAGCAGTAGCTCCATGAGTGGTCGGTTTCTCTGCAGGGTGGCGATGTGGAGACAGGCCAGACCTGGGATGGGGTGAGGTGGGTGTTGCTAATCTGCATAGACCAACCCTCTCACCCCCTCCTTCAGGGACCTCCCTACCCCTCAGCCCCAAGGGACTGACTGCCCACTCAGTGCCTCTGATCACAGGACTGTTAAAACACAAACCTAAAAAACCCCCTCAAAAGTCTGAGGGGAAAGGAACTCAAAGTTTCCACCTTTTCAGAGTCATGTTATTGAAACTTTCATGCTTCAGGGGTTAGGTTGCCCAGTGACACCCCACATACACACACCCTCCCCCAACACACATACCCCTCCCCCATTGTCTCTCCCCCTCCCCCCACCTCTCTCAAACTCCACCTGCCTTCAAACCCTGTCCAAAAAGCCACTTGCTTCAGAGCTCTCCAGGATCCCCAGGCCCCAGGCCCCTCCCTAGGGGCCACCTCCTGCCCTGTGCTCCCCTAGCCTTTCTTCTATCTCCTTTCTGGCGTAGACCTCCCTCTGCCTACACAACTAGATTCAAAGTGATATCCTTCATCTCCTTCAAGTCTCTGCTCAAACGTCCCTGCTTCTTGAGGGTTTCCCTGGCCATTCTCTTTCAAAATCACACCCACGCCCACGTCCTTCAAGTTCTAGTTCTCACTCTGCTCTACTTTTCCTGCAGCACTTACTGCTTGTTAACCTACTAAGGAACTCACTGCTTAGATTTATTGTTGGCCTCAATTATCCTCTGTTTTGTTCACAGATGCAAGTCCAGCTCCTGGAATAATGTCTGGCACATAGAAGGCCCTCAGTACATTTTTGTTACATGAATTAATGAGTTCATCTAATCTCTGTTACATTCGATATCTCTTTTTTTAAAGAGATTTTATTTATTTATTTATTTGACAGAGATAGAACCAGAGAGCACAAGCAGAGGGGATGGCAGAGGGAGAGGGAGGAGGAGACTCCCCACTGTGCAGAGAGCCTGATGCAAGGCTCCATCCCAGGACCCTGGGATCATGACCTGAGCCAAAGATAGACACTTAACAGACTGAGCCACCCAGGCGCCCCTACACTAAATATTTCAAGGGGAAGGTTTAGCTCTCTGTTTTGCACATGGTAGCTCTTAGTAAATTGTAAATCAAATTCATTCATTCATTCATTCATTCATTCATTCAGCAAAGATGTACTGAGTACCCATGTGCTTAGAACAGGAGGTACACTGATGGACACGCTGTGAGCCTCCTTTTCCTGAGAGTGGAGTCCATCTCCTGCCGCTTCTCATCCCACGAACCCTGAGGCAGGCTGCCCATACCTTGCCAGTTTTGCAGCTGGAGGTCCAGGGAGTGAGGTGGTCCTCGGCCTGGCTCTGGCCGCCCCTCCAGCAGGCAGCGGGCACAGGCCAGGTGCTGGCGCTGACAGGCCACATGCAGTGCTGTGTCACCATGTCGATCCTGTAGCACCCGACTGGCCCCCTTTAGCACTAGGGCCTGAACCGCACCAGGCTGGTCCAGATGTACAGCTAGATGGAGTGCTGTCTGTAGGCACAAAGGATCACAGGGCTATTGTAGCACACTCCTACATCTGGGGACATGTTAGGGCAGACCCAGGAATTACCAGCTGCTGGTACCTTCCCTGAGGGCAGCTTATAAAGGCTATGGCCCTGGGCTTCCACAGAAATGCTACCAAACCCTTCCCTCTGTCACCACCCACCGAGCTCTTGGGACCCCTAGTTCTGGAGGCAGGCTGAGCCAAGTGGGTCCCTGCTCTCTTGCAGATCTCCTTAGCCCCTGGAGTAAGGACAGATGGGGGCGGGGCCTACCCTCTCACCATCTGGGAAGATCTCTGTTATCCCCAGGGGCCAGGTGACAAGGAAGGGTTGGAGGGAGGAAAGACAGAGGTACCAGGCAGCCTCCACCTGGCATACTTTTTTTTTTTTTAATTTTTATTTATTTATGATAGTCACACAGAGAGAGAGAGAGAGAAGCAGAGACACAGGCAGAGGGAGAAGCAGGCTCCATGTACTGGGAGCCCGACGTGGGATTCGATCCCGGGTCTCCAGGATTGCACCCCGGGCCAAAGGCAGGTGCTAAACCGCTGTGCCACCCAGGGATCCCGCATACTCCTTTTTTAAGGCTCCAGGAAGATGCCACCTCCTGTATTAGGCCTTCCCTGGCTGTTCCCCACAGACACCAGATCCCACAGCAGCTGGTATGTGTCTCTATCACCACTTTTGTCACCATGCTATGTAATTAGTTTGACATGAGTCCCCTAGCCCAGGCTCAAGCACCTTGTGGGCAGAGACTGTGTCTTACTCATGTCTGCATCATTGGCTTCTATCCCCATGTCTGGCATATGGTTTCCTGAGTGTGAAGCCTATGTATGCTTGTGTGGCTGCTGGGAACGGCAGGTACAGGTATCTGGGCATAGCCCACTCTCTCCATCTACCCACCCACCTGGTAAAGGTTGTTCTGAATGTCCAGGACCTCCTGGGGCAGCAGAGCCAGGCAACAGAGCAGCACAGCTGGGGCCTCGTGAATCACTGCCAGGTGGACCAGCCTGGGAGGGGGACACAGCAAGAACAGGGGTTAGTGTTAGGGCTCAGGCCCTAGATAGTGAGCTAGGCTTCTGGGATTAGAAGGAAGAACACATCAATGTCTCAGAAGCCAGCCGTGGGCTAGGTGTAGGAAGTGAGAGTCTGAGCCAGGAAGTGAGGGTTGGTGAGGGAAGCCAGGATCCGGGGGCTGGGAGCTCCAAGTTCCCATCTCTGGCGTTCAGGAGGGCCTTAGCCCAGTGGCAGCGTGGGCCAGGTGCTGATGGGACTCGGTCCTTCCTGTTCGGCCCGCCCACACCCCTCTCTCCCTCTGGCCCCAGGGCCCTGCCAGGCTGGCTGCAGCTCAAAGCCAAACTGAAAGCTGCCGGGGTAGCACAGGGGTGGTTTCCGGGGCTGAGCTCCCCACCTCCGCCAACCTCGACAAGGAGGACTGAGAGGGGAGGCGTGGGATCACCCCGACTCCCAGCAACTCAATGTTACACATTCCAGGGGAGAGAAAAGAGAAGCTCTTGGAAGTGGAGCAAGGAGACAGCGAGGCATCCTGTCCTGCTGCCCATCCCAGAGGAATCAGAAAGGCCACTCTTCACACAGAAGGGACTGGGTGGGGCCTGACCAGAGGCCCTCTGCTCTGCATATGCTTCCAAGGGGAGGTCTGTGGTGTGCAGAAAATGTGTGTCTGTTGGGGGCCAAAGAGCCTTCACCTCTTGCTAGGGTGGGAGGGGGCAGCTGGGAGGGGAAGTTCCAGTCCTGGGGTTTCCCCACATCAGGTGGGGAAAATGAAAGCCAGAGCTAGAAGGTGGAGGCCAGGACAGCTGCCTTGGGGCATTTACTGCCCTGAAGGGGTAGTTTGGGTAAAGGCCTCTCTGGGCCCTGGAGGGGGCTGCTCAGGCCAGAGGAGGGTAAGGCTTGGTGGCAGGAGAGGCCCAGGAGAGAGTGGCGGAGGGAGGGAGGGCGGAGGAACCGCTCTGGAAATCCCCTCGGCCAGGGCCTGTTCTGTAGGTCACATTCCTGCAGCCACCTCCCTCTCTCCCTGTCTCCCCTCCTCCCACTTCCTCTTTCCACTTCCAGAAGGCCAGACACCTCTGAGGGAAGAGAGTGCCCCCTCCTCTCTTGGGACCTCCTGGGAAGTCCTGCCACCTCTTCTCCACCTCCCCCTGCCTCCTCTAAACACACCTGTCTCTAACTAGGTAAAGGCTGCAGCTGAGAGGCTGACAAAGGACAGCAGGGTCAGAAGTCTCCAATCCCTAGGCCAAAGGTCAGTCATAGGTATCCACATGGAGCGCCCCCCCCCCGCCCCCCCCCCCCCCGCCCCATCTTGATTCTGTGCCTGAGGGCTGGTGATCTGGGCAGGTTACAAAAAGGCCTGGGGTCATTCCTGTCCCACCCACTGGGTCCACTGGCTATCTTTGTCAAAGGCTACCCAGGATTAGGACCTTCCCATCTCCAAAAAGCAGGTCAGGACAGATAACTCCAGCCTCCTCTACTCTCCCCACCCCTATTCGTTCCAGGATCCCTGATCTGGGACCCCAGCCCGCCCCACTCTGTTTCTCACCCCCAAATCCCAGCCACCTCCTCACCTGACACTGTTTCTTCTCCCTAAGGGGCAAATCTTCAAATGGCCAGTCCCTTCTACACAAAGTGCTTCTCTTACTTAAATTGCCTGTCCCCGCCCCCACCCCCACAGCCGCCAGGCCCAATCCCCACCAAACTTCACCTGGGCCCAAGAGAGGGAGGGTAAAATAAGGGAATCAGACAGGACAGTGAGGGGGACTTGGGGGATTCAGGAGGTGGAGGGTGTCGGTAAAGCTGACTCTAGCCCTCACTTCCCCTTTCAGAGCAGAGAAGGAAGTAAGCTGGGCAGCCAGCCGCCTGTCTGTCTGTCTGCTGGGGCAAGAGTGCCCCAGCCTGGCTCACCCCCTCTTCCTCACAGCTAGCCTCAGCTCTGCACCCTGGCAGCACCCTCATCCTAAGCTTCCTGACCCCCCCCCCCCCCCCACTCCTGCACTGGCAACCTGTAACTGGCACCTTTTGTTTCTTGACACAGGGTATTCTGAGGTCAGGGGCTGGGAATCCCAGATATTGAGCAAACAAAGATGCCTTCTCCCCCAGCAAGAAAAAAAAAAAAAAAAAAAACCTGGACTGGTCAGGGGACTTTTCCCTTCCAAGGGGCGGGTTACTGGGAGGTTTCCAAGCTGCTGGCTGGGGTTCCAGGTGTCTGGTAAGGGCCCTGTCAGCTGTGCCCAGCTCCCAAAGGGAGGGCAGAGAGATGATGCCAGGGCCTCCGGTCCGGGGCTGGCCAGAGCTCAAGAGCGGGCTGGGAGTGAAGCCTGGAGTTTGGAGGAGAGAGTGGGGACTGCCCCTTCCAGCGACCGTGTCGTGAGGGATCCGCACAGAGTGGGCCCCCGGCCTGCTGAGGATCCCGCAGGCCAGGGCTGAGCACTGATCGGAAGGGGTCCCCGCACAGCCTCGACAGACCCCATACTCACGTGTCTCCATCCTCGGAGATGTAGGTGAGCGCTTCCAGCTGCTGAGGGCTCAGCGCCCCCGCGGCCGGGAGCGGCGAGCGCGGGGCCGCGTCCTCGGCCTCCGGGCCCCCCAGCAAGGGCAGGGGCTCGGTGAGCGACGAGGAGCCGTAGGTGGAGTCGGTCCGCTCCGCGTCCGTGTCCTCCTTCTCGCGTGGCCCCTCGGCTGTTCCCGGAGGATGGGTCCAGGGCTGGGGGCCGCCGCCATCCGAGGGCCTGGAGGCTGGGGCCGGGGTGGGCTCGGGCAGGGAGCGCAGAGAGCGCAGGGACTCGATGCCCGAATCATACTGGCTCTCGTCTGTCTCGTCCGGCCCCTTCCGCGCCTCCGACATGCCAGGGGTGCTGGCCCGCGGGGGCTGGGGCCGAGCGGGATCCGGCTCCGGGCTCCGGGCTCCGGGCTCCGGGCTCCGCCGCGCCGCCTTTCCGGGTTGCAGGTCCGCCTCGCAGAGCTGGCGCCCGGCCCGGGGTGGCCTCCTGCCCGGACTGCGGGGGCCCGAGGGGTCGGCGGGCGGCGCGGGCGAGGCTCGCAGCGCCGGCGGCTTCCACGGCAGCGGCTACTCCGGCCGCCGCACTGCCCAGTCGGACCCGCTCCCTCGCCCCGCCCCGGCCCCGCCCCGGCCCCGCCCCCGGCAGGCGCTTCCGGGCCGAGGCCCCGCCCCCCGGAATCCCCCTTGCCCCGCCCTCCGCGTTGGCTTCCACTCCGGGGTTACCCGGTCCTGAGTCACTCGTGCGTTAATTTACCCATTCATCCATCCATCCATTTGTCCGACCACCCGCCATCCATCTATTCATTCATATTTCCCCCTTCTTCCTTCTTCAAGTCCATGCATTTTCTTTCTTTCCTTCCCTTCATTTCTTCATTCATTTTTTCCCATTCATTCACTCATTCATTCATTTGTTTTTAAAGGAATATTTATTAATCGTCTGCACAGGCTGCATACCACGCAGGGAGAGCATGTAGGTGATGGGATGGCAAAGCTCTGCTTCCTATCGCCTACCCATTTTTCTCAATTTCTGTGGTTTTCTCATCTATCCGTGCCCAGGAGTTTGGGTAGGGAAAGGGGATACCTATTACCCGTAAACGGGCAGTTCTCCCTTTGGGTCCTGGATAGAGGGTCTCCTGGGTCAACTTCCTAAATCACATAGAACTGGGTGTGAGAATTTTTTTTTTTAAGATTTATTTATTCATTCATGAAAGAGAGAGAGAGAGAGAGGCAGAGACATAGGCAGAGAGAGAAGCAGGCTCCTCGTAGGGAGACTGATGCGGGACTCCATCTCAGATCCCAGGATCACGACCTGAGCCCAAGACAGGTGCCCGACCGTTGGGCCACCCAGGCGTCCCTTGGTTTTGTTTTTTGAAAGTGAGTTTTCTCAGGCAAGCTCTTGTCTTAAAAAAAAAAAAAAAAAAAAAAAAAGCAGAGTGGTCATGTTTTTATTATCTAAAAAAAGCAGGGTGGTCATTCTTCACGAGGATGAAACACTGGTTCCAGGCGGTTACAACATCTGGTTACCCCTAGTGATCAGGGAAGTTTAGTTCCTCATGGTGGGGCCAGGATGGGGAGGCCCCAGACATCCTGGGTCATGCTCTGCTGAGGTCCTCACCACAGCCACAGCCACAATGCCAGCACATCTTTCCTCTTTCCCTGTCCCTCCTTTCCTTGGGCCTAAAGGGCCTACGGAGGTTATAGGCAAGCTCCTCCCCCATGGTGAGCTCCAACCCCATGCCCCATGACTCATCCCCTACTCCAAGTGCCATCAACCCAGGGGCAGCTATGACCTTAGAAGAATCATCCCCAATCATCTCTGGAAAGGAAGAAAACTGGAGTGAGTGTAGACAGCTACTAACCAGCTTTCCTACTACCTTCTTCTATGCAACCTCATTTATTCATCCATCTATTCATTCATTTGACAAACATGTATGGGGAGTTTCCTATATGCCTGACATTGGTCTTTCTGCTGGAAGCAAAACTGAGTATCATAGTAACAGTAGTAACCAACAACCCCTAACCCTACCCACACTTAAAAATGTCCCCTGGTCCCAGCCTTCAAAAATCTCCCTGTCAATTACAATACAGAGTGCTTGTGCTAAGACAGGAGTGAGAACAGGGTGGTGTGGGGCACACCTTGGGGTCGACTACCCAGTGGGGTGAGGGAAAGGGAAGAGGACTGGGGGGAGAAGAGAGGTACGTAGTGTGTGTGCTTGGTGGGGTGAATGAAGAGAGAAGAGTGGTGGGTACACAGGAGGAGATGCCCCACTGCTCTCCAGCCCCGTGGAGAATCAGAGTGGAGAGGATATGTTGAGCATGAGGCGGTGAAAAACCATGAGGGGAAAGCCCAAGGAAATTGAGGCATCTCCTTCCCTTGAGGTCAGTGTGATTTCAGACATTTGCAACTTCCTCCCCTGACATGTTCCTCTCTCATCCTCAAAGGCTAGAGCAAAAATACAGTCAGAAACTCCAGACCAGACTACTTGGGCTTTCATCTGGCACTATCACATCCCCATCTTAAAGTCTGGAAGCTGAAATCCAGAGAGGTGAGTTGAATTGCCCAAGATCAAATAGAAAGAGCCAAGTTCTCCTGTCCCTAATCCAAAACTTTGAAAAACACGTTCACTGAAACTTCATTTCTTTTATGAAGGCCTAAGGAGTTGGGGCATCTGAAACCACTGCAAAGACACAAGAACTTGGACAGATGCAGACAGAGGCTGAATTTGGGGAAAAAGCTATCCCAATTCAGTCCTACCTCTGGCTCTGAACTCTAACAGGTGTGTAGCAGCCCCTTTTCTGGCCACATGAGGTCAGCATTGAGTCACTCACCGCTTCCAGCACCTTGCCTGCAGTCCTACTGGAAGCCTTCCTGGGGACACTTCAGAATGAGGAGAGGGACCATTAGGAAAGATGACACGGGGACTCTGACTCAGGCCTCACCGTGGCCAGGGCCTTGACTTTGCTCCTTAGCCCCTCCAGTCCTCTCTCCGCTGTTATATTTTGGTTCCATTTGTAGTACCCCCACTCCCAGATTCCACCCACCCCAGTTAGGCTCATCTTCAGGAAACAGGCCCGGTTGCCATGGTGACCAGCTGGTCAGCTGGCTCCTTCCTCCCCCCTCCCTTCACCCCTCTTTCCTCTGAGCTTCCAAGGAAGGGTTCTGTGTGAATGGAGAAGTGTGTGGGTGGGTGGGTGGCGGGGGGAGTTTGTCAGGGGTCTTTTATCTCTTGGAAGCTCTGGGGCTGGCCAAAGGAGTTGGGCCCAGCTCTCCTCCAAAGCCCCCTGAGGTGGATGGGGACAAGGAGTGAGATTACAACTAAATGTGGAGCGTGAGCCTCCTATCTGGGTTAGGAAAGGGCAAGGCTAGGAACTCTGCACTCTTGTCTGTGGTGAGGGCTGAACTAGGTGGACCTCGCTGAGTGAGACCAGAAGAGGGGTTGGAGTTAGATGTGAGGTAGGACTTCCCATAAAGCCTGGATAGGAGACACTGGAGTGAGCCACCAAGTGAGATTCCTCCTCTGCCAAGGGAATGAGGGAGAGGCCAGCCTCTTCAGGACCACACCCTTCCTCTGTTTGGGAGGATTTACCGATGGACTGGTGGTGGAGGATCATGCAGGCTGGAATAGTTCTGAAGCACCTTGCCTGCAAAGAGAAGACTAGAAGCAAGACCAGGAGTGAGTGTGTATGGGATGGGGGTGGGGGGGCAGAGGCAGTGGCTATTCAGCCTCAGGTGAGGGGCAGGACCATCCCATCAGCTGCGTGCTCTTGTCCCCTGTCCCAAAGACCAGATTATCCAAAGTTTCCTTTAAACTAACTTCCTGCCCACAAATAACCCCACGGCCTTTGGAATGGGAAAGATCTGGATTCTAGGACTAGCTCTGTGAGTACTAGCAGGTGACCTTGAGTAAGTCACTCAACCTCCCTCTACTTTGGTTCCTTGTGGGTAAATGGGAAAGCAGTTATATGTGTTGAAGACTCTAATGTAGCACACGGCAGGGTAGGATTCCATAGTGACTGTGCACACACAGATTGAATACACATAGCCTTTATACTGTTTTATGCTAATGATTGGTACCCCTCCCCATGAAACTTTGTGGTCTTTTAGGGTAGAATATTGTATGTTTCATTTCTGAATAGGGTATACACTAGGTACCTAATACCTGTTTATTGAAAGGATACATCCGGGAGTGAATGAAGGAATAAATGTGTCTTCTTTCAGCCTGTCCCAGGCAGTACATAGGGAAAAGCAGTGTGGGTGGATGGTAGCAAGGGGTAGGCTAACTTGCAGTCACTCCGCTTGGCCTGGGGTCTATGATTTTTGCCTCCTACACCCACAGAAGGTGGTCAGAGCCTTAGAGATTCTCCAGGCAACTTCCTCACTGCACAGAGCCTTAGAGATGCAGTCAACTCCTTCAATGCACAGATGAGAAGCTAAGGCTTAGAGAGGGGAAAGCACTTGCCCAAGGTCACACAACCTCTTAATGGCAGAGCCAGGATTAAGAATTAGAACTCAGGCCTCCTGATCTCCAGCCGAGGGCAATGTACATGCTTCACTGCTTCTTTGGGGGCTGTTCTTCTAGGGAAGGAAGATGGCTTTGTGAAGCCTGGTTCCAAGGTCCTCCCCTCTGCCTTCTGCCAGTCCTTTCTCACATCTAGCCCAATCCTTTTCCCTTTCACCAGATTCCGTCCCTGTTCACTTGGAGTCTGGCCTCTGAAGGCTGGCTCCTGCATTAACCCATTACCACCCAACTGGGAATAAGGATCTTCCCTGGGGTTCTCCAAGGTTCAATTTCCTCTCCCCACCCTTGGCCCCAGGAACTTGCCGGAACCAGGGATGGGGAGGGATGTTGGCTGAGCCGCTGGCGCCCCCTCCGCGGAGTAGGGACTGAGAGGAGTTGCGGCACAGATCTTCCCAGGATGGGGGGTGGTGCGGTGAGCAGGGCTGGGAGTGGGGAAGGGGTGCGGGGAGCCCCTGTTGCTTCTCCTCTTTGGGGGGTGGCTATTAGGTAGGCTTGGGGAAGGCGGAGTTTGGGGGGCCGGGGGCGGGGCTCCAGCGCTGGGAGGAAGAGGGGGGGCGCGCTGGCTCCAGCTCGGCTCAGACAAAAGGCGGCGGCGGGAGCGGGCGGGAGGCGGAGCGGCGCCGCGAGGGCCTCAAGGTGACACCCGCCCCCGGCCCCGGCCCCCCCGGCCCGGCCCCCTAGCCCGCCTCCCCACCCCCAGCCCCGAGCCCCCTACCCCGGTGCCCTTTCCAGGCCCCCTCCCCCCCGGCGGGGGGTGGGGAGCAGCGAGGGCCCCGCCCCCTCCCGCCCCCTCCCCAGGGCCGGCGCAGGATGCCCTCGGCCCCCGGCAGCCCCCCGGGAAGCCCTGAGCTCGACGCACCCCCTCTACGCCATGTCCCCCCCTGGCTCGGCCGCGGGAGAGAGCGCCGGCGGCGGCGGCGGCGGTGGCGGCCCCGGGGTCCCGGAAGAGCCCGCGGCGGCGGCAGCGGCAGCGGCGGACGAGGGCCCCGCCCGAGAGGAGGTGAGAACCCGCGGCGCCCCTTCCCCGGCGCGGCCGCAGCCTGGCCCCCCACCCCCCGCCGCGCGGCCCCCGCCGGCTCCGCCGCAGCGCGGCCGGCGCCCCGCACCCGAGCCGGCCGCCGCAGCCGCAGTCCCGCGCCGATGCCCCCACCGGCGGCCGGAGCTGTCCGCGGTGGCGGGGAAGGGGCTGCGCCGGGGGCGGGGCTCGGGGGTCCCGGGCAGGGGGAGGGGCCTGGGGGCGGAGCCTCGCGGACCCCGGGCGGACCGGGTGGGGACGGTGGCAGGAATCCTGGCTCGCGGAGGGGACGCTATCCTGAAGGCCAGGAAGGGCGACGTATAGGTGCTACAGAGGCAGGAGGGTACCGTGGGGAAGTGGTGGTGGTACCTCATCTGGGGTCCTAAGAAGGTCAGATGTATACAGAGGCGACTCCTCGCCCCCGGGGTCACCGGGAGTGTGTGAGCGTACCTCTCTCCCCCAATCCCCGGGGGGGGGGGGGGGGGGGGGGCTGAGCCCAGGAAGCTTTCGGAGTGTTGGAAATAAGCATATCCCTATTTAGGGGCCCTACTCTCCAGTCCTCTTAACCTGGAAACAAAGGTTTGAGGAAGAGACCAGGAGCACTGCTCCCCTCCCCCCCATCTCCCATGCACACTCGTGCACACACATACACACTGCACTAGCGGCAGAAGCACATGGGCGGGGACGGACCTTCAGGTAGAGACCCTTTCAGAGGTGCTCCCAGAGGGACAAGTGCACACTCAGGGGGGCACACAAAAATGCACATCTGCACACACTCCAAGGCCAAGGCTCCTGGAAAGGTACATGTACCCTAATCTTGTTTGGACAGGCTGTGTGCTATTGCCTAGCCCACCTACCTATCTGCACTTCCAGATCTTTCCTCTCATTTCACACCAGGCCCAGGGCTGCTGTCTGTTACTGTGCCCTTCCTTTCCACCCTTTTCTCCCTTTCCTTGGCTAGCCTCCAGGTCAGGCCTGGGAAACTGGAGGAAATCAGGATCTCAGCAGGAGGGGGTATGTGTGTGTGTGTGTGTGTGTTGGGGGAAGGGGGTTCCTAAAGCTACCCGCAGGGAGGAGGAGTGAGAAAGCACAGCCCACCACAAGAAATCCAGCTCAATTCTCATTTATTAAGTGGCTTCAGGGTGCCAGAACCATGGTAGACACACAGAGTGAGACCCTCCCCTCAGGAGCACTCAGTCTAGACATGTAAACAAGTCATTGGGGTGACGGAAGGAGGGGGGGAAGAATGGGCTGAGTGCTTTAACAGCCCCCAGAGAGCCCCAAGAATCATTTTCTTTTGACAAATGACTGGACTGCAAACATCTTCCTCCCTTCCCTCCTACTCTGGTCCCACATCCCCACTCCCCAGCCACTTGCCTCTGCCCTTCTGGATAGCTCCTCCTGGACTGCGTTCTACTCAGAGATACCAGTCCTTTCCCTCTCATTTTAGAATAGGGAAAGGATGTTAGGGTCCAGGAAGGAGACTTACAGGGGGCCTAAGGGCCAGATGTGGAAAAAGTGTCAGAGCTTGGGGTTTTCTGGGCCCACCTTCCCCTCCAAAGGAGGTATGAGACTAATGGTCTGTGAGGGACAGGGAGGTGGATGGGTCAAAGAGGACTGGCTCCTCCAGAACCCAAGGCTCAAATTGGGAAGAGATGAGGGCCCCACCTGTTAGGTGGGAAGGTGAGGTCAGTGGGTCCCTGCCCACTTTCCTGGAACACCTAGAAGGAATCCTGGCTGGGGACCTGCCTTCGCTGACGCCTGTCCTTCCTGTCTCCCCATCCACACCTTCTTCTGTTCCATGGCCATCTTTATGTCTGTCTTTGGACTCTGTTTCTCTGGGTGCCATCCTATCCATCTGTGTCTTCTCTGCCACCTGGGCCTCCTCCCTCCATCTCTGGCTCTGATCCCTCTCTGCCTTTTGGGGTATCTCTCTCTCTCTGTGTACTTCCCTATACTGGCATTCTGTTCTCTTTTCCTGTCCCCATGGCTCACTCTGGGTCATTTCTGCCTTTGTCTTTGGTCCTCGGCTTCCATCTCGGTCTTACCTTTTCTCTTCACATCCCTGTCTGCCTGTCATCTCTGCCGCTGGCTTTCACCCCTCCATCCATCTCTGTGCTGGGTCCTGCCACTCCATCTCACTCCCCATTTATCTCGGACCTTCCTCTGCCCGTCCGAGCAGCAGCGTCCCATCCAGCCCTCTTTCACCAAGTCCCTCTGCCGTGAGTCCCACTGGAAGTGCCTGCTGCTCTCGCTGCTCATGTACGGCTGTCTGGGGGCTGTGGCCTGGTGCCACGTAACCACGGTGACCCGCCTCACCTTCAGCAGCGCCTACCAGGGCAACAGCCTCATGTACCACGACAGCCCCTGCTCCAACGGCTATGTCTACATCCCCCTGGCCTTCCTGCTCATGCTGTACGCCGTCTACCTGGTGGAGTGTTGGCATTGCCAAGCCCGCCATGAGCTGCAGCACCGTGTTGATGTGAGCAGCGTGCGGGAGCGTGTGGGCCGCATGCAGCAGGCCACGCCCTGTATCTGGTGGAAGGCCATCAGCTACCACTATGTCCGCCGCACCCGCCAGGTCACCCGATACCGCAATGGAGACGCCTACACCACCACCCAGGTGAGGGGCTGGAGGGGAGCACAGGTCAGTCCAGATGGGAGGGGGGGGGCGCGGGGACCCTCACTGACTGTCCCCAGGGGGAGGAGCACAGGCAACACTGAGCTCTTGTGGACATGGAAGCAGGAGGGCAATAACAACCATAATAGTAACAGGGAACACTCGCAGCCAGGCTCTGCCCTACATACATTATAAATGCCAGGTCATTTCTTTTAACCCCCATAACCACCCTGTGAGGTAGGTAACTACTGTCCACATTTTACAGATGAGGAAACTGAGGCCTTGAGAGGTTAAGTACCCTGCCCAGAGTCAAACCAACAGTATGTGGTGTATTTGAACCCAGGCAGTGTGGCTCCAGGGTGGTGTATACTGCTTAGTGCTTAATGGTTGGAGAAGGCTTCACATGCACTATCTCACAGCATGCTCTCACCTGTTCAGTGAGGCGGCTGCTTTCAGGTCCTCTTTCACAGGTAAGGAATCCTAAGCTCAATGACTTGCTCAAGGTCCGCAGCTCCTCAGTGGTAGTGCTAGATTCAAACCCAGGTCCCCAGGTCCCAAGTTCAAGGCTCCCAAAGGTGGGAGCCTTCTGGCAAAGGGATGGAGGTAGGCATGGGAGGCCCCACGGAGAGATGGGGGCGGGGGCCAACGAGCACTTCCCGGACCCGTGAAACTCAGGCATTACTCGAGCCTTGGAAGAAGAGGACATTTTCTCCGGATTGGGATGGGGGAACAGAAGCCTGGGGCCTGTGAGCATCAGGTAGGGGGCTGGGAGAGAGCTAAGGTGGGAATGGGCAGACCAGAGACAAAGGCGAGACGAAGGTGGTCTCGACAGGGTGCTCCTCGGCCCCTCTGGGAACACTCGTAAAAGGGAAGAAGGGGCAGCGGAGGGCACGGGAGACAGGGCGAAAAGGTCGGGCAAGCCCGATTCACGGCCAGCGCCTGACCGCCCCCCGCCCCCCCACCCGCGGAGCAGCGCTTAACTGCAATCAGCAGGCACCCCGGTAGGTCCGAGTTCGAGTTCCCGCCCGTCCTCAGGCCTGATGCTGACGCTCGGCCGCCGTGCTCTGTGGGGCAGATGCTAACTGAGCTCCTGCCCGGCTGGGCCGAGCGGCCTCTAAGGCGGGGCAGGCAGGCTCTTAGGGTTTGCGCGGGCAGCAGGCGCGGCGAAGGGGCGGACGAGGGTGAGCCTGCAGAAGCGACTCCCGCCGCCCTCCCCGGCGCCGCAGGTCTACCATGAGCGCGTCAACACGCACGTGGCCGAGGCCGAGTTCGACTACGCGCGCTGCGGCGTCCGCGACGTGTCCAAGGCGCTGGTGGGGCTGGAGGGCGCGCCGGCCACGCGCCTGCGCTTCACCAAGTGCTTCAGCTTCGCCAGCGTGGAGGCCGAGAACGCCTACCTGTGCCAGCGCGCGCGCTTCTTCGCCGAGAACGAGGGCCTGGACGACTACATGGAGGCGCGCGAGGGCATGCACCTCAAGAACGTGGACTTCCGCGAGTTCATGGTGGCCTTCCCGGACCCAGCGCGGCCGCCGTGGTACGCCTGCTCGTCGGCCTTCTGGGCCGCGGCGCTGCTCACGCTGTCGTGGCCGCTGCGCGTGCTGGCCGAGTACCGCACGGCCTACGCGCACTACCACGTGGAGAAGCTCTTCGGCCTGGAGGGCCCGGGCTCGGCGAGCAGCGCGGGCGGCGGCCTGAGCCCCAGCGACGAGCTGCTGCCGCCGCTCACGCACCGCCTGCCGCGGGTCAACACGGTGGACAGCACGGAGCTCGAGTGGCACATCCGCTCCAACCAGCAGCTGGTGCCCAGCTACTCGGAGGCGGTGCTCATGGACCTGGCGGGGCTGGGGGCGCGCTGCGCGGGGGCGGCGGGCGGCGGCTACGGGCCGGCGTGCCGCTACGGCGGGGTGGGCGGCCCGGGCGCGGCGGGCGTGGCCCCCTACCGGCGCAGCTGCGAGCACTGCCAGCGCGCCGTCAGCAGCTCGTCCATCTTCTCGCGCAGCGCGCTCAGCATCTGCGCCAGCCCGCGGGCCGGCCCGGGGCCCGGGGGCGGCCCGGGCTGCGGGGGCAGCCGCTTCTCGCTCGGCCGCCTCTACGGCTCGCGGCGCAGCTGCCTGTGGCGCAGCCGGAGCGGGAGCGTCAACGAGGCGAGCTGCCCCACCGAGCAGACGCGCCTGTCGAGCCAGGCCAGCATGGGGGACGACGAGGACGACGACGAGGAGGAGGAGGCCGGGCCGCCGCCGCCCTACCACGACGCCCTCTACTTCCCGGTGCTCATCGTGCACCGGCAAGAGGGGTGCCTGGGCCACAGCCACCGGCCGCTGCACCGCCACGGCTCCTGCGTAGAGACCTCACTGTGACCTCGGCCCGGCCCGGCCAGGCCCGCCGGCCTCCCTCCCGCCCCCCGCCAGACTGTGCTCCTCGCGCGCAGCGGGGGGAGTCGTGATGCTGACTGGGGCTGTGCTGGGCACGGCGCGGGGAGCGGGCGGCGAGGGGGCGCGCGGGGCGGACCCCGTGGGCTCCGGACCCCCGCCTTTCCTGAACAGAAAGAGGACGGCGACGGCGACGGCTGGGAAGGGGAGTGGCGGCTCCGGAGCACCCCTCCCCCCCCCCCCCCGCCCCGGTGGGCTCTGCCAGCCCCGCCCCTGCGTTTCCAGGGGGCGCCTCCCTTTCCTACACGCACACTCGAGATTTCCCGTCCAGCCTTTCAATGGATCTTCTGTTAGTGGCGACTGTTCTGTGGCACCGCGTGGGGCCCGTCTCCAGGGCGAGGCCTTCGCTGTGCAGCTGGGGAGGTTGCGAGGCGCGGGGAAGGGAGATTGGAGCTTTCCTTCCACCGCTGCCTGGCCCCACCGGGGCCTCTCTCTCTGCGGAGGGGTGGTGGTTTGGGGAACACCAGGGCTGGCTTCCAACCAGCTAATGAATTCAGTGGGTCTGAGGCCGGAGCCAGATGTCAGCCTCGATGCTCCAGCTCAAAACCGTGCAAATGTTGCTATTCTCTTCTTGGCGCTGGCCCCAAACATCGGGGTTTCCTTTCTGCCCCTCCCTCCACCGCTGTTTATCTTGCTGGGTCCCTCGAGTGTGGGTCCTGGAGGGACTGTGCTCACACCACAGCCGTCACTCTGCTCCCTTCCCTCTTGCTCTCTGGCCCCAAGGAGCAGTTGCCCAGGGGGGAGGGAGGCAAAATGAGGGGATGTGTCTCAATCCTGTCTCTGAACTCTGCAGCCTCCCGGCAGCAGCGACCTAACCCGGGCTCTGGGAGGGCTCGCCCTTCAGAGGGGGGTGCGATACTCCCCAGGGCACCTTCATTAAAGCTGGTCATGGTGAATGGGTGGAAAGAGGGAGAGACAGACCTGGGTGACAAAGGGGAGCTCTCGCCGCCGGTGGGAGTCAAAAGAGGAGAGGGCAGCAGAGGGAGACAGAAAGGACTTCCAAAGGTGGGGGGTTGTCTGGGGCGACTCTTGCCTTCCCCAGACTTGTGGGAGGTGGTGTGAAGAGCCGTTGTCCCCACACATTACCTCTGCAGGGCTGAGAATGTGCTCACAAGCCCCAACTGGAGAAATACTCAATTCCAGTGGCAGGGTCCGAGGCAGGAATTCTCCAAATCTTGCCTGACCCCGGTGTCCTTCCCTATCCCATGAGCTGAAGCCCTGCAGTGTATCCCAGGGTCTTCAAAGGGGCACCCTGCCACCACCCAAGGGCACTGGCCCCACGTCCTGTTCTCGTAAAGCTCTGACACCGCCTTTTCTCCCCGACCACTCCCACCCTGATGCGCTTCAGTGTGCATGTCTGTGTACAACCAACCCCCTGCCCTCTCAACTCCCCTGGCTAAAGTTTTCCCAGCAGACTCAGTGCCCAGGGATTGAGCTCACATTTCAAGCTGGAGAGGATCACCCTTGGGCCGCCAACATCGCTCATCCCTGATGCTCCTCACTTTGCCTGAGCCTTCAGAGCTCCTCCTTCCCCTCCTTCAGCCTCCTCGCCCATCCTCCTTCAGCCTAGCCAGGACTACACCTGCCAAGGGCATGACTGCCACCTATGCAACATCTTCTCTGGCTTTCCTTCCCCCTTTCCTGGGGGGCTTAGGAGGTACAGACTGTGGGGACACCATGGCCCATGGCCCATTGGGGTTGAGCTTTACTTTCCCTGTGGCGATGGCAGAGTGGGAAAGGCAGAGGAGGCCAGGGAAGGGGTGGCTTGGGCCAGAGGGAATGGCTGCCCACTAGGTTTCCCTGGGCAGCGGTGGCCACCTGCCTGCCAGCACGAAACCTGCCTGGCCCCTGAGTCTGTGCTCCTTGGGGGCCTGGCATTTGGAGCACCTCTCTTTTTGAATGGACATCTGTGAGGTACAGGTGGTGAGCTGTGGCCGCAGGCCCCGGTTCTCCGCCAGCTGGCACCTGGATGTCGTGCTCTTGTGTGAAGGCAGCCCAGCCACTTCACGACTCCAAGGAGGGAGGGACTCCGCTCCTTCTCTCTCAGGTCCATTCCTGACACAGAACCTGAGCTAGGAGGAGGGGACAGGGCGAGGGGGGGGGGCTATTATTATTTTTGCCTGTATTGACTGTGTCTGCCTAGGTCTTAACACAGACGGCCTCACCTTCCACACATGCACAGACTTAGAGAGAAACCAATTCTTTGGTCTATTTTCTTGGTAGCTTTATTGATTGCCAGGGAAAACGAAAACCAGAAAATTAATTAATCTCTAAAATTAAACTTTACACTGAATGTTCTTGTTTCTCTAATTAGAACCTCTGCTAGCAGCTGTGGCTATGTACACACACTCACACACACCCTCACATCTACACGTTTGCACTCCAGAACTGTCAGAGGGTGTCAGGCACAAGACAGACTTCAGGTTGCCCAGACAGGCACACAAGTGCAGTCACTCCCAAGCCCCCTTTGGTGCTCTGCTCTGCGCTGCTTGTTGGAAGGAGTCCCTGAAAACAGGCACCCCCAGGCTGTGGCTGCAGCCCCATGACCCATCCTTTGGAAAGACCACAGTTCTGGAGGCTCTGGGTCTCTCAGTGGGAGGAGGATGGAGGACAAGGCTCAGCCTGGATCTATCAGGTCCTCTTGTGGCCCCGTGGGCTGATGTGGCTCCTGTGGGCAGCCGCAGAAGGACAGGGACTCATGGAGGGCACCCGGAAGGCTCCTTTTGTGCTGGGAACAAGGGCTTGTGGGGTGGGCTGGGCCTGGCTGGGGAGAAGACAGTATCTGTCAATTGGGTGCATCACACTGTGGCCTTTCTGTCGTGGATTTCCAAGCGCAAAGATTGTACAAATCAAACTGGTGGATAATAAAGTTGCAGATGACTCACTGACTTCCCTCCCCAGTGTGGCACCTCCCCCACGCCCTCCTCCTCCTCCCAGCAGAAGTTCCCTGGTGGGGGCAGTGGGTCTGAGTCTCTCCTGTCACCTCTGTTTTCCCCTTTCCAGGTTGAGGGGGCGCAGGTTAGAATGAGGGGATGGAATGGCCTGTAGAACGGGATCACTTTAGCAGCGTCAAGTAATAGGGAGCATCGGCAGGGGTGAGGGTGGAAGAGCCAGGCAAAGCTCTGCAGTCACCAGAGGAGAGAAAGACCCTGTGTGTGTGTGTGTGTGTGTGTGTGTGCGCGCGCGCGTGCGTGTGTGTCCCTGTGTGTGCATGCATGCACATCTTTGAAGGTCAAGAAGTCCAGGACCTGTTCAGTAGAGAGGAACATGGTGGGGAGGGGGGGCAGGGAGATGGATGGCCTCCACGGGAGAGTCTGGGCAGGGACTGGCTTTTGGTCTTCTCTGCCTTCCCTAATCCTGGAAGAAGTCAGTCATTTCAGGTAACATCCTCTTCCAGGGGTACAAGGGATGGGTCCCACTTCATATCCCTTCTTTCCCCCATCCCAGTCCCTTCCCCCACCTCATATCCTCATCTGCATCACACTTGATCACTCACCGCAAGGATATCCATGGTCTCTGTCTCCTCCCTCTAGACCCATGTAACATTCTATAGGAGGAATGATTGAACATGAAATGAGAGATCGGGCTAGGACAGTGACCCAGGTCCTGTCACTGCCCCAGCCCCCCAGTTCCCCAACCTTATCCTACAGGGTTCTCAGGGCCCTTGGCAGTGATTGGTGACATGAAGTGGCTGGGATTCAAGGCCCGCTGGCGGGCGGCTTCCCGGTTGGCACAGAGGGCCTGGCCAATGAGGTACTCGCTCTCCTGGGCTACATCTGACAGGCGCAAGTCAAACTCCAGGAGGGTCTTGTTGTCTGACATGCCTTCCAGGAGCTGCTTCCCGCCGTCCTGGGAGAGGAGTACAAGAGAAGGGGTCGTTTTATATCATTACCTAGGATTGCACACGTGCATACACATTTATATAAAGATGTGACTAGAATGAGAGTTTCACGAAACAACGGTTAACCTATTTGTCCAGCACGCTAATGTGTCCTATGCAATCCTATCCTATTCTATAAGAAAAATGGTACTCAAGACCTACTAAACTGAATTTTTGAGCCTCATGATTTGAAAAACATGGTTCTGTGATAATGATGGTAACTCCACTCCTCTGATTCTACCATGGGTAGGTGAGACAGATCTGGCTAATGACATCTGAGGAGGAAGGATGGAGGAAGTGGTTTCTGGGAAGTTGTTCTCACTCTGAAAAGAGAACAAGAGAGAGGGGTGCTCTCCCTTTTCCTGTCTCTGAGCATGGCCCCAAGTGACATGCAGCAGCCATCTTGGGACCTGAGAGAAGCACCTGGGAGGACACCGCCAAGTGGCTGGGTGGGCAGAGCAGATGGCACCACTGAGCGAGTGAATTTACCACCTCCGAAGATCCTCTACCCTGGGGCTTCTGATTATGGGACGTATTGAATATTCCTCTTGTTTAGGCCACTTCCTGGATCGGTTTTCTGTTACTTGTGGCCAAGAGCACTCTGTTGGGAGACGGTGTGTGTGTGTGAGCAAGACTGTTCTCTGGGGAGGTTTGGTACAGGGTGCCAACATGGAGGGAACACATGGAGGGTCCCCCTCACTAGTCCTCATAGCTCCAAGCTCCAGCCCCTTGTTGGGTGGGCTACACCTGATGTGAACAATTTTTTATGTGGGAGGTAGAATGGTTGTGTTCTATGGTTGTGACCCAATAGTGTGGTGCAAAGTCAGTTTAATGGGTTACAGATGCATTTTTTAAAAATGAAGCAGAATAGAATATAAAGGAAACTATTAGCATGTGTCACAAGCAGTGAAAGTACATTTCACTGATGCTATATTGATAGGTCTGTTCACTAGGTGTTCATGTAAATTGCATTTCTTGTTTTGACACTTGCTCAAGAAAATGAGAGACATTGTCTATCAGAAAAGACCCAGGTGGGGCATCTGGGTGACTCAGTTGGTTAAGCATCCAACTCTTGTTTTCTGTTCAGGTCATGATCTCGGGGTTCAGAGATCCAGCCCTGCATCAGGTTCCACACTCAGCAGGGAGTCTGCTTGAGATTCTCTCTCTCCCTCTGTCCCTTGTTGCATTTTTTCTCTCTCTCTCCCTCAAATAAATATTTTTGAAAATATTTCATTTATTTGAGAGAGAGAGAGAGTGTGTGAGCACCAATGGGGGGGAGGGGCAGAGGGAGAGGAAGAAGCAGGTTCCCCACTGAGCAGGGAACCCCGATGCTGGGCTTGATCCCAGGACTCTGAGATCATGACTAGAGCCAAAGGTAGACAGTTAACTGATTCAGCCTCCCAGGTACCCCAAATAAACAAATCTGGTTTTCAACCAGCCCTGTTTTTTTTTTTTAAGATTTTATTTAAAATAAATAAAAGAGAGAGAGAACATGAGCAGAGGGAATGGCAGGCAGAGGGAGAAGCAGGTTCCCCACTGAGCAGGGAGCCTGATGTGGGGCTTGATCCTAGGACCCTGGGATCATGACCTGAGCTGAAGGCAGACGCTTAACCAAGTGAGCCTCCCAGGAGTACCCAGTCCTGGATTTGAATCACAGCACTGACATTCTCTACCGACTGGATGCATTAACCCCTCTGAGACTCAATTTTCCATCTGTAAAGTGGGGTTAAGAATACACATTCTAGGGGCACCTGGGTGGTTCAGTCAGTTAAGTGTCCCACTCTTGGTTTTGGTTCAGGTCATGATCTCAGGGTTGTGAGATTGAGCCCTATGTCAAGCTCTACACTGAGCATGGAGTCTGCTTGAGATTCTCTCTCCCTCTCTCTCTGCCCCTCCCTCATCCCTCTTCTCTCTCTCTCTCTCAAATAAATAAATAAATCTTTAAAAAAAAGAGTTCATATTTTATTAGAGGTGCCTGGCTGGCTCAGTCCATAGAGCATGCAACATTTTATCTTGAGGTTGTAAGTTTGAGCCCCATGTTGGGTGTAAAGATTACTTAAAAATAAAATCTTCAAAAAAAAGAAAAGAATACACATTCTACTAGATAACTGTAGGAATAAAGGAATAGTGCCTGGCATAGGCTATAAAGCTGAATAATAGTAATAGCTAGCGATCCTGAGGTCCTAGCCAGTGCCTCCAATGTTAACTGCTTTATAACTCATTTAATCCTCCCAGTAACAACACGTAGAAGTAGATTCTATTATTATCTCCATTTTACAGATGAGGACATGGTGGCCCAAAACGTTAAATAATTTAACCGAGTGCAAAATGGCAGAGCTGGGATTAGAACTGGGTAAAGTCTGTGGTCTTAACAATTACTCTGGAAGTTCCTCAAGGTAGTTGGATTCCCACACTCACCCCCCAAGGCTACGGGGCTCTTCTTGGCTCTGCCAGCCCCAGAAGGTACAGCTTACCAGCCCGATGTGATTGCAGGACAGGTTGATGCTGGTGAGCGTGGTGTTGACAGTGAGCACCTGGGAGAGGAGGGTGGCGGTGGGCTCAGAGAGTTCATTGCCCCCGAGGTGCAGGGTTGTGAGGCACTTGTTGGTCTGTAAGGCATGGGCAAGTGCCTGGCCACCCTCATCTTCGATGCAGTTGAGGCGCAGGTTGAGGGAAATGAGGTTGGTGTTGTGTGCTAGGGCGTGAGCCAGTGACTGGGCACCAGGCGCACGCACCTGGTTGTTGGCCAGGGTGAGCACACGGAGGTGGCTGTGGCTTAGCAGCTTGGCCGCGGCACGTGCACCCCGGTCCCCGATGAGGTTGTGTGATAGGTCCAGCTCCTCAAGGGCTGGGTGATCCAGGAGGCTGCGAATTAGTATGCGTGCCTTGTCATCGTCCACCTTGCTTCGGGTCAGCCTGAAGGTCTGTGGGCAGGTAGAAAGTATGCAGCACCTGGCAGCCAGGGAGAATCTGCCTGCCTGCCTGCCCAGCTACCTTCTGCAGGTAGAGGAGCAGGCCACAGGGAGGCCCGAGGTTCTGCTTATCTGGTGTTGGCCATCCAACTGGCCCTGGCCAGGGCAGGGCTTCCCCGCGTGGCAGAGCAGTGCGGAACTGGTGGCAGGCAGTAGAAGGAAAGCCTACCATTTATTGACAAATTACTATGCGGTAGGCATGCTGCTAGAGTGTTATCATAACAATTATCTCTGACTCTCTAACCCCCAGGCAGGTAGAATGAGTTCTTTCTACTTTGCAGATAGAAAATGAAGGCTGAGGGTGGACAGGTCATTTGCTCAGGGTCACACAGTCACAGTGATCAAGTCCCAGAGGTAGGTTCAAATCCAGGTCTATTTGATGCCCCAACTCCTGTTTGATGGCCAGGAGAGGAACTCTTGGATGGAGAGGCCAGGGAAAGAAGCAGGATGAGAGATGGGGAATGGAAGGATGGAGAGAAAAGACAAAAGAATGGGGTAGGACTAGCATGGGGAATCCTGGAGATGGGAGTCCTAACCCTCTCCTTCTAACCTTCCACTCCTCCCTCTTCCACGGGGCCTCTCCACCCTCTTCCCATTCTTCATTCCCCTGCTTTCTTTATGTCTCCCTTAGCCAGCTTAGAGCCTCTTGTGTCTCTTATCATTTCATTGTACCTATCTGGCAAAGCTCCAACCATGGATCAACCCCACTCTGTTTTCTGCCTATCTGTGCCCAAGCAATTGATGTAACGGAAAATGTCACATGACAGTTCTGGTTGGTATCTCTGGAACCACCCTCAGACCCTCAATGCTGTGTGCCAATTTAGCCCTGTTTCTCTGGACAACATATTCTCTCTTACTCTATAACAATGATTTCAACCTTCTCCAGCCTTCTCAAACTTCAGGGAGCCACCCTACAGCCTCCTTTCAGCACTTCAGTTTCCTCCTGCCTCCCTGGCCATTGAATGGGAACCCTTCATTTTCCTAATACCAAACACGAGCCCACTGCTACCCACCACATCCTCTCTCCTCTGCCCAGAGCCAACTGCCCCACCTCAGTTCTCAATTCTACCCTCCCTGCCTTCTCAAGAACCTTCCTTGGTAAATGAACCTATGCCTTTCTCCTGGACTCATCGCTTTGTTGCTGTCCAGTGGAACTTTATACTGGTTTTAAACCCATGCAAATATCTTTTTAAGAAAACCTAAACCCTTCATATTACTGATTTCCCCTTCATACCCTTCACAGCCAAGTTCTTGAATAAGCTGATCACAGCCATCCTGTTTCCTCACTTCCCACTCTCTCCATAAACCACTCCAATCTGGCCCCTGTTCCTGGCACTCCACTGACAGTTCCGGCTCTGTGACCTCTGAGTTTGCTAAATTTGGTCCTCAGCATCACCCCACTCCATTGCTGCTTGCTCCTTTTCTTGAGATTCACCCGTCCCTCCGCTCTGTGACTTGAGGCCATGTCTCCCCCGTTTCCTCTTTCTCTGACTTTTTGGCAGGCTTTCCCTCTTCCAATCAGAATACGTGGGACATACTTTACTGAAAAATTATCTGTCGAGTATTTGAGTTTCAAATTTAACTGGATGTCTTGTATTTTTATTTGCTAAATCTAGCATTCCTAGCCTAGTTGTAATTTTACATTTACATGATTGCTGATGAGTGCCTTTTATCCCACCAGACTGCTAGCTCCAGAGGCCACAAATGGTATTAATTTTGCTCATTGTTGAATCTTCAGCACCAAGGATAGGGCCCAGAGTGCAGATGTTCCTTGGATGAGTAAGTGGCTTGAGAACTGGGAGAGCAGTGCCTTGTTCGACTCTGCATCCCCAGAATCCAGCTTGGTGCAGGGTGCATTCACTTGGTCAGTGAATGAGAAGGAAATGGGAGATGATGGGGATGGAGGAGGAGGAGGAAGAGCAGGAAGAGGAGGGGAGAATGGGACATAGAGGAAGGCCCGGCCGCCTGGTACCTTGAGGGTGTGGCATGCCTTGATGGTGGCCGCCAGGGAGTGGCAGTCCTGATAGGTGAAGAGGAAGAGGTTCCACTCGAAGTTCATGCCGCAGTCCTTGACCCCATACACCAGGTCCAGCTCCTCCAGGTGGCTCAGGCCAGCTACCAGGTCCCGCAGTTGGTAGTGGTCCCCGGTGGGCTGCTCCATCTCGGCCTCGCTGCCCGAGTCGGACAGCTCCCCGTTCCACGGCTGGAGTGGGAGCTGCACGGGCGGAAGGAACTGATCCACGCGGAGCCTGCGCACGTAGTTCCTGCAGAATGGCAGCAGGTCGAGGATCACCGCGGGGTCTGTGGTGCTCGGGATGAAGTGCTTTATCAGGTTTTCCAGGTGCCGCTCGAAGAACAGGCGCTTCCAGCTGCCTCCGTGCCTGGCCACGTGGCACACGGGCCAGCGCTGCATGCAGCAACGGCGCCAGTAGTTCTCGTCGTCGATCAGGTTGGCGGTCACGGTCAGCGGCAGGTCGGGTGACAAGTGGTTCAGGACCTTCTGCTGGTGCTCTGGAAGCAGCTGCTTCAGGATAGGGTTGTCTTTGAGAACAGGAGGGAAAGCAGGAGTCACAGTGGTGGGGATACCACAACGTGGTACCCTGGGCTGGTCCTGCCTGGGGGCACCCAAGCAAATGGAAGACCTTCCGCGGCCCTCAGGGAGCCCCAGCCTGAGAGGGGGCGGGCAGCCTTTACTATCAGGGATGCTTAGTCTGAGGATAGAGACGTAGCCCCTGGCATTGGGATGTTCCCTGCCTGAAGGTGGACATCTTCCTGTCTGGTTCCAGGGAGCTCCCAGTCTGAACAAGAATCTCAGGTCTAGCCCTCAGGTATTACTTAGTCTGATGTAGGAGATAATCCTGAGCCCAGAGATTCCCAAATGATTTGATTCATTAATTTCAAAACAAAACAGAACAAATATATTTGAACATCTACTGTGCTCCAAGACACTAAGTGCTGAGGGTACAAGCAAGAGTGAGGAAGACGGTGGAAGCCACTCCTTCTTAGGAGAGGAGGCAGACAGTAAATAAGTCAGGAGAATATACTGTAGGTCAGGTGGTGGTACGTGCTACAGATAAATGATGATCCTGTCCTCACAGCCCCAACCAGTAGGAGAGGCTGGGAACTCATCTTTGAAAAGGATAACCATTTACAGAGCACAAAGTACAGAACAAACCAAGAACCTATGTGCACTGTGGAAGGCTCCAAGAGAGTGGAGGATGGTCAACCAGGGAGGGCTTTCTGGAGGAGGTGTTTGGTAAATATGATTTGGGCTGGGTTTTGCTGGAGAGAGTGGGAAAGATGAGGAGAGGGCATAGACAGGCAGTGCACAGTGTGGATGGGAATCTGGTGGACCCTGGAAGTAGAGACAGTGGGAGAAACCATTCTGGTTCCAAAGGGTAAGGGCAGTGTTTACTGGGGATGAGGACCCAGTGCAGGAGGGCAGGGGCTGCCCCAAGACCCAGCCTTTGAGGTTTTGCCTCTGGGCAGGCAGTCCCCACCCATCCTACCCTACTCCTGGCCTTTTGAAACCTCCTGCCCAGGGCAGGGACAGACTCACTCTGGAAGTTCTCAACAATGTGCTGAATGCAGAGCTCTGTGAGGAGGGGCACGATGGCCAGTGACCACTCAGGGTCCTCAGCTATGATCCTGCGCATCCGACGTACATTGGCCCCGGATTTCCAGCCCTTGGACTTGCTGGGGGGTGGGATGACTGAGGGTCTTGAGGGCTGGGGACCTGTGCTTGAAGCTTGGCCTGCGGTGGAGGACCTGTCCTGCATGGTGATTGAGGATCGGCTGAGGACTGACAGTGTTGGTGTCACTAGGGTTTCCTGCATGCTGTGGACTGGCAGCCTAGGGGCAGGTAGCCCCTTGGTGATGGCCTTGCAACGAGGAGTCTCTCAGACTGGCAGGTTCTTGGTGCCCATGGGAACCTGGAGGGAGAGGAGGGGTGGAGATCTTAACTTTGGAGCGTTTCAGTGGGCATTTAGCAAGAGAGGTAGCACACAGTGGTTCTTAAGGGTCCATCTCTGGAGTAGAGCAGATCCAGGTAAAAATCCTACTGGTTAGCTGTGTGGCCTTGGGCAAGTTACTGAATCTCTTCTAGTTTCATATGCCTCCTCTACAAAATGAAGAGGACAGTTACTTATAAGAGGAGTGGGAGAAGTGAATAAAATAATGCATCTAAAGAGGCATAGTATACTACGACACATGCAACTATAGCAAAGAGCAGGCCGACATTTTGGATAATAATATCTATACAGAAATCAGAAGTAATTAATATATGTTGGACGCTTATTTATGTATTTTAAAAAAGATTTCTGAGAATGAGAGAGAGAGAGAGAGAGAGAATGTCCAAGAATGGGCAGGGTAGAGGCAGAGGGGAAGAGAGAGAGAATCTCAAGCAGACACCCCCACTAAGTGTGGAGCCTGGTATGGAGCTCCATCCTACAACCCTGAGGTCATGACCTGAGCCAAAACCAAGAGTCAGATGCTCAACCGACTGTGCCACCCAGGCGCTCCTGGACACTTTTTTTTTTTTTTCCTGGACACTTTTTAAAAAAAGTTCTTTATGGGGATCCCTGGGTGGCACAGCGGTTTAGCGCCTGCCTTTGGCCCAGGACGCTGTCCTGGAGACTCTGGATCGAATCCCACGTCGGGCTCCTGGTGCATGGAGCCTGCTTCTCCCTCTGCCTGTGTCTCTGCCTCTCTCTCTCTCTCTCTGTGTGACTATCATAAATAAATAAAAATTAAAAAAAAAGTTCTTTATGCATGTTAACCAATTTAATCCTCACAAAAGCCTTTTTGAAATAGGCATTTTTATTTTTCCCATTTTTCTGATGTGAACCCAAAACACAGAGAGGCTAATTGACTTGCCCCATGTCACACAGCTTATAAATAACAAGGATGGATTTAAACTCAGTCTATCAAGTTCATTGTTTTCTTTAAAGATTTTAAATAATCTCTACAGCCAACATCGGGCCTGAGCTCACAACCCGGAGACCAAGAGTTACATGCTCTACTGACGGAGACAGCCAGGTGCCACTCAAGTTAATTCTCTGAACCCTACATTGTACTGCCCCTCTGAAGGTGAGAGGTCTAGATGCATATTGCCAAACGCTCGAAGTATAATAAAGAACCATTAAAAAAAAAAAAAAAAGAACCATTTAGTTTGGGACGCCTGGGTGGTTCAGCGGTTGAGCACATCTGCGTTCAGCTCAGGGCGTGATCCTGGAGCATTGGGATCAAGTTCCGCATCGGGTTCCCTGCATGGAGCCTGCTTCTCTGTCTGCCTGTGTCTCTGCCTCTCTTTTTTGTGTGTCTCTCATGAATAAATAAATAAAATCTTTAAAAAAGGAGCCATTTAGTTCAAAACAGCTCCTGGGGTTAAGTATTTTATAGAACAGCACTGCCTGACCAGGAGGATGGGGTTGAGAACAGCACTGCCAAGTAGAAATGAGATACATGTCAAAATGTAGGCCACATATACTATTTAAAATGTAGTAAAATAAAATAAAATAAAAAATAATCAAGAGAAATGGGTGAAATTAGTTTCATGTTTAACCCAATATGTCTAATATTATCATTGAAATATGTAATCAATATAAAAATTATGTTTAAAAAAGATTTTATTTATTCATGACAGATACACAGAGAGAGGCAGAGACACAGGCAGAAGAAGAAGCAGGCTCCTTGCAAGGAGCCTGATGCGGGACTTGATCCCAGATCCTGGGATCACGCCCTGAGCGGAAGGCAGACACTCCACCACTGAGCCACCCAGGCGTTCTTATAAAAATTATTAATGCGATATTTTACATACCTTTTTGCATACTAAGCCTTCCAAATCGGATAGCTCAATAGCCATGTGTGGCCAGTGGCTACTGTTTTGGATAGTGTAGGCTGAGAGGAGGGAGAGGCGAACTGGACCCAGGCTCTGTCCAGGGGGCCGGTACCTTCCCTCTTCCCCTCTGAGAGCTTTGGCTTGCACCACCCCCCCACGCCCATCTGATCCAGTCTTCCTAGTTCTCCCAGAAGCCCTGCATTCCAGACGGCAGCGGGGAAGGCGTGGGAGGCAAAAAAGCAGCTAAATCTGGGGCTGGAGACAGAAGACAGAGGATGTATCTGGGGCTGGGGACCCTCCTCCGCATTTGTCCATTTGTGCACGCTTGCTGCAGGTGCCCTGAGGCTGCAGGCTGAAATGGGGCCACTCCACACAGAGCTCCTCCTCTGGGCAGTTTCCCCTCAGATTTGCTCTGTGACTCGGTGCACTGTGTAGTGGCCGGTGGGAAGGAACACTCTGAACCAGCATAGGTGTCCTTGGCAGATGGAGAGGACCAGATGGTGCTCCCCAGTCCACCAGGCATCTCAAGGAGGAAGAGCCTGGCTGCGTGTGTGGGGAGGTGGGGGCGAGAAAGGCGGGGGCAGGGGGTGGGGGCAGGGGCAGTGTAGGGAAGACATCTATGTATTTGTGACACCCTTATGCAAATCAAATGCAGAGGCACAAACAGATTGTGTCCAGATTGATGGAATAACCAGCTGGTGCATTTGACTAATAGCCCCTCAGAGGGCGTGGCTGGGAGGGGATGCTGCTTGGAGGTGCCAGATGACTTTGCATTTCTGGTTTTGCCAGTGACTTGCTGTGTGACCTTGGCCAATTTACTTAACCTATCTGAGCTTCAGTTTCCTTATCCATACAACTTTCCTTATCTGCAGGGGGTTGTGGAGACGAGATAATATCTGAAAAGAGTATTGGGGGTGTGGGGGGCTGTGGAGGATGGGGGACAGGGGTCTTAGGCTGGGAGTAGCTTAGAGTGCCACCTCTGAGTGCTGACCTGAGATGGGATGGAATCCTGGAGTGGCCCTTCCCTATCTCCAGGGGAGAGGCGAAGGGCAAGGTAGCAGTGGTGGTGTTTGGGGCTGGATAGGATGGAGGGGCCTGGCAGTCTGGGCACAAGGAGGAAAGAGCCAAAGGGCCAGGCCTGCTCCTGCCAGCTCTGCATCTGGTCTCCTAGGGCTCCTGCCAAAAGTTCTCTCCAGAGTTCTGGCCGAAAACATTCCGGCATGCCCTTTGGGCCCAGATGTATTCCCAAGACACGCTGTGGGCCATGCCCAAGGGAGCAGGACCCGGCTTGGTGGGGGGTGGAAGGAACCCCAGATTTCTGGTTAGTGTTGCCCTGGAGCCGACTCCGGGCATTTCTCTGCCCAGCCTCACCATCCAGGTAGGCTGCTTTCCTCTCCTTCCTCCTGGGAGGCCAGATGTCCGGGAAACCCGACCTGGGGCCAGACTGGCCGCCCTCTGGAACAGGCTGCCTGGCACTGGTTCCACTATCTAGGGCTTCATTGCCTTAGGATCCGACGTCTCTTCCTAAAGTCTGATCTGCATCTTTCATGCTGCAGTTTAGAGCCTGCAGTCCCTTTGTGGGCCTGACCCTGCAGGACCCACCCTGGGGCAGTCTCCTGGGCCCCAGCCACCTCCTCAGAAGGAAGAGGCAGGGCATCCCTCCTAGTGCTCCAGGGACTCGGGCGGGTATCAAAAAGAGCCCCTATAATGCTGATCCTGCAACAACTATGTTTACAGAAACCTCCATACCACTAGGTCTGATGTCATTTGAAAGGACAATGTTGAAACCATTAACCTCATAAAAAATTAAGAGGTGATAGTTTTCACTTTCCCCATCACCTGTACAACCTATCCCCCACCTCCCCTCTGGTAACTGCCATATGTTAACTAACTGCAGTTCAAATAAAGACAAAAAAAAAAAAAAAAAAGATGACATAAAGCAGGGCCCCTCCCTGTGCAGGAGCAGGCGGTGAACCTGACCCGCCCCCCCTTCTCACCCACTGTGAGGCCACCACTCTCTTGGCTCTCCTCCCACCTCTCTGATCATTCCTGAAGTCTGTTTGTAGGCTCTGGGTCACCCTGCCCACCCCTCACGAGCTGCAGCTCCTCTGGGGACTGCCGCCTGCCCTGCCAGGCTCCTGGAGATGGTTGCAGCTCTCACCTCTCCTCTGAGCTCCAAACTCATGCCTGCTGCCTGCCTTCTGCACTCTGGAGAACTCAGAGTCTCTCCCAAGCCTCTCCTCCTCCTGGCTCCCTACCTGGCCAGGGGCACCAGGCCCCCCATATCTGGTTTATTTTGAATCCTGCCAATTCCACTTCCCATCCCAGCGGCCCTCCTGTCCCTTAACTTGGGGGTGGGGAGGAGGATGCCTGGGTGGCTCAGCAGTTGAGTGTCTGTCTTTGGCTCAGGGCATGATCCCTGCCCGGGGATTGAGTCCCACATGAGGCTCTCTGCGGGGAGCCTGCTTCTCCCTGTGCCCTTGTCTCTGCCTCTCTCTCTATGTCTCTCATGAATAAATAAATAAAATCTTGGAAAAAAAAAAAAACCCTTGCGGGAGAAGACAAGGGAAGGGGCCTGCTGGCCTGGATCCCAGCTCTAGCTGCTCAGCACCTGGCGCTGGCCGTCAGCATGGTCCTCATAACTAGCCTTCCCTCCCGAGGCTGCCATGGCCACTCGCTACAGCTCGGCTTCCTGAACTCAGTAGAGAAGACCCAGGGCACCTGGGAGGCTCAGTGATTGAGCGTCTGCCTTGGGCTCAGGTCATGATCCTGGGGTCCTGGGATCGAGTCCTGCAGGGAGCCTGCTTCTCCCTCTGCCTATGTCTCTACCTTTCTCTGTCTCTCATGAATAAATAAATATCTTAAAAAAAAAAAATGAAGGCCCCTGTGACTGGACATCCTATTTATTTTTTAAAAAAATTGTATTTACTTAGTCATGAGAGACAGAGAGACAGAGGGAGAAGCAGGCTCTATGCAGGGAGCCTGACGTGGGACTCGATCCTGGGTCTCCTGGATCAGGCCCTGGGCTGAAGGTGGCACTAAACCGCTGAGCCTCCCCCCCCCCCCGCCCCCCCCAAACAGGGCTGCGCCTGGACATCCTGTTTAAAAGAAACTCCTGTTTGCCCCTGGAACTCTGCAGGCTAGTTCACGCTGCCGGCCTATGCTCAAACAGTTCTCTCTGCCTGGAAGGCCTTTCCCACGGCCTCGGCCCAGGAAACGGACAGTCCTTGGTTTTCTCAAATCTGGGTTTAAATAGCACTTCCTCTCTGAAACCTTCCAGCCTTTCTTGTCCTCACCCCCCTCCCTCCGAAACAGCCCCTCCCTTTATCAGACCCTGTAACTGTGTCCCTTCAACGATCTGATTGATGACCCTCCACCCACACCCACACTAGGCTGTGGGCTCCTTGAGGCCCAGGGACTGTTTCCAACTCCTTTTTCTCCCTACTCCCTAGCCCATGTCAGGTCTGCCTTACAGGAGGTAGCTGGTTTTCTGAGCTGCCCCACCCCCTTCTAAGAACAGATTCTGGCCAATAGGAGTGTCCCATATTGGTCAGGGTGATTGGCTCAAAGTTGGCCACCTGATGCCAGCCAATCCGGGTCCTTTCTGGGATTTGTTGGAGCAGCAGCAGAGGTAGACACAAGGACGGATGTCCTTGAAGGATACGGATCTCCTGCTGCTGGAGGCTGTTTCCCTTCATGTGGAGACCTGTCTGCAGCAGGAGGGAATGAAGCCTGGAGGAGACCAGCAGGATTGAGAGATGGACAGAGAACACCTGGCACCCTATCTGAGGCCCTGAGGCCCCCAGAACTGCCAGGCTCCTCAGCAGTTCCTCTGGTTCTGAGACCTCCTTGGCAGCCTTCTAATAGGTCCCTTCTGCTGATGCTGAGTTGAGTTTCTGCCCATTTGTGACCAAAGGGTCCTGACCATTTGGGTAGGCTCACAATTTGGTGAATGAAATGATGGAAAAAAATCCTAAATCAGTAGATGAAATAGTTCAATGGGGTGGCTGAGAAGGGCCAGAGGCCCCCAGGTTTATTATACACAGGGCCTGGCACCTAACTCCTGGGGCCCCTTCCTATCCTGATCACCCTGGGCCTCCAGCCTCACCTTTCATCTCTT
The DNA here is from genome assembly GCF_048164855.1 of Canis lupus baileyi. Lineage (NCBI taxonomy): Eukaryota > Metazoa > Chordata > Mammalia > Carnivora > Canidae > Canis > Canis lupus. The sequence goes on along the minus strand of NC_132844.1, from coordinate 59,864,228 downwards.
CAGCCATAGGATATATCAGTAATTAGCAGTTACCAACTTCTTTCAGGGCTGTGCTGTCATTTGAGTCTTACAGCCACTCTACAGTGGAGGTAGGGCTTCTTATCTTCATGCTAGGGATGAGAAATGACTGGTCCTAGGACACCTAGGAGGGCTGGGCCCACGGTCACCTCTCTGTCACCACAGGGCACTGCTCTTCCACAGTTTGCTGGGTGCGTCCCCTCCCCACATTTTCCACCCTTCCCCAGGAAAGAGGAAGGCATGTCCCTGCTTCCTGGGAGGCTGGGCTCCTATCTTTAGGCAAAGAGAGCCTGTCAGAAAAGGCCTCCCCAGGCCAGGAAAGCAACGAGACATTGGCACCCTACTACGGAAATTACTGGTTCATAACATATACATTTATCTATCTATATCTATATCTATATCTATATCTATATCTATATCTATATCTATATCTATCTATCTATATCGATATCTCCCCTCTTATCAGGCATCCACACCTCTGTGTGAATGAATTTCAGATCCAAAAAGTCAAGTTAGGAAGAGGGCAAGGAGAACACATCACCACGGGTGGAGGGCCCATAGGAGAATAAGTCAGGGGACCTGAGATAACTCCACCTACTTCACAGGCATCACCAGTCTGCAGCTGAGGGTGGTAGCAGGTGGCATTATTTTTCCTGGAAGCCTGGGGGGTGGATAGACACCCATTAGTGAGGGGCCCAAAGGCACCCCGACAGCTCCTAAGGGCCTGAGGAGGACAGCTCCAGAAATGGCACCCACTTTCCTCTTTGGAGCTTTTCTCCCTAGGGAACCTATGGGGTAGACAGAGAATCCCAGAGTATGAAGACTGAAAGTGTGTTGAACACTCTGATCCTTCTCTTTTCTCATATTCCAGAGAGAAAGTCAGGGCCATGGGGAGTGATCACTTCTTGTGCCACCACCTGGTGCCCCTATTGAAATGCACAGCTTACTCTAGGATGGGGAAGGTGGGGACATGTCCTGTGACCTTTCATTTCCTGGCACAGGTTTCACAGGCCTGTTGGGCTTTACAATGCTGTGTCTCCAGCCATCATCCAGCCTAACCCCACACAGGACCACAATCCCTGTAGAAAGGTCAATCCTCTCCCAACCAGCTCTCTGTTCTGTGTCCTTAGGACCAGGGCCCAGGGTCCTAAAATCACATTCAGGCCATAACTCAAAGGGTTGGGTGTAAAAGTCTATTCTCTATGTGCCCAAGCACAGGTAATATTAAGTGACAACATGCCCTAGTTCGGCCAGCTTGGCCTTGTTTTTGATGGCTTGCATCTGCTGGACAAGTGTCCTGGGAACCATATCTTGCCTATACACAGCTATGATTTATGGAGTTTTAGGCTCTCAAAGCATTTGCACAGCAGGAGGCAGCTGGTAAGGACTTAGGAATTATACTGCATTAAGGCCAATCTCCACTCTACCCCGGAGCATCTGTGAGGCCTTGGGGAAGTCATTTCACCCTACTAAGCCTCCATTTCTTTATCTGTAAAATGGGGGTAGAAATTAGTAGTGTCTACTTCCTAAGATTATCCAGAAGATTTTAAAGGAGCTGATGTGTGTAAGAGGATTCATGTCATGCTGGGCCCAGAGCCACCCTTCAAAATATGTGTTAGATTTGTGATGAAGATGTGACATGACTTACCTAGGTATGTTCATTCAATCTTCCTTCAATTGAGGACTATTCCTGCTATTATGACACTATTATCTCCATTGCACAAATGGGGAAACAAGCTTAGAAAGCATAAGTAGCTTGCTAAGCATCACATAGCTAGTAAGTGGGAGACCTAAAGTTTCAGCTGATACCCATTCAAAGCTCTCTGTCACTTCCATGCACAAAAGCATAGAAATAATAAGCTGTTGGGATTGCTTCCTAAACTGTCCAGATTCAGTTGTTCATGGCACTTTTCCAGCGGGCCTCCTATTTTCTGCAGCTCATGGGCGCTTCTCATCCTGTCACCAGTGTGAAGCCTGGGGTAACCCTTTAGATGCTGGCCTAAACAGCCCAGACTCCCTCACCCCCTAAGTCACTGCCAGACATGAGGCCCTTCCACAGAACTGGACCGTCGCCTGAATCCTTCAGCATGAGGCCTCTAGGGACCCAAGAACATTCTGTAGAGCTGCACTTTCCTGCTCCATGGCTCACATTGGGCCCTTGATATTGCTCATAGACCTGGGACTCAGTGCCTGAATCTCTAGCACATTCCCTCCTCTCGGACGTCTCAAACCTTCTCTATTCTTCTCAAGTCTCCAGTTAAATCTAACCACTGTAGCCAGACGGTTCTCCCCACTGCCTGAAGGGGAAAGTTGAAGAGGCTGGGGGAGAACTCTCTCCCCTTCCTGCTCATCACATCCCTGGTCCTCATTCTCACCTGCCTTCCTCTTTTTTTTTTTTTTTTTTTACCTGCCTTCCTCTTAACTGAGGAGCCGAAGCATCTCTGTGCCCCTTGGACACTACCTTCTGGGCTGGCTCGGCTAGATGGGTTATATCCTCTACCCACTTCTCCCTCTGTGCTTCCTCTGACTTCTCAGCCAGCTTCTCCTTCACTTTAGGATCCCAGAGGAGACCCCTCCCTGGGCATCTGTCCTCAGGGGCCCTGGGCTTTTGTCTTACTTTCCTGATCTCTTTCATGCCTCCATCAGACCCTACCTCCGGCCATATGCCTCCCAAATTCCCACTTGGGAATTCTTAGTTTGTGAAATCACAAAAGAAGGACAGCAAAGTTCTGTGATGGAGCCTGGGCCCAGCATGCTTGGTGATTGGCCCCAGTGAGATGGCACACTTATCACACCCCTGGGCTTGGCCCTTCTCCCAACTCCTGACCACTTGGGTCTGTTGTCTTAAAAAGGGCTCCAGAGTATTCATTCCTCACCCCTTACTCCTGCCTTGGGCTCAGACACTCCTGCAGGGAAGCTCAGCTCCAAAGGCCAGCGAGTCCCTCCCCCAACTTGCCAGGGGTGAGGAGGCCCTTGCGGCTCCTTAGTAACCAAGGGAAACCAGCCGTGCTGTGGGAGGGAGGGAGGAAGGGAGGTACTGAAGCTTCTGGACCTGTAGGAGGGACTGCAGCCTGCAGGAGCTGGGAATGGGAGTCCGTCTTTCTGAGAAGCCTGCGGCTCCTCCGGGGCTCAGGACTGCTCTCCTCCACGACCTACCCGATGCCCCACACTCTCCTTCCTCCTTCTCGTGGTGCCCCCCCCCCCAACCCCGCACCCCTTTACTGGCAGACCTTAAACCTCTGGGCCAATATGCAGTGACCTTAGCGGAGAAGCAAGGGTCCCGCCTCAAATGGGTGGGGTGGGGAGTCTCCTGTGGGGACAGACGGGGCTCAGAGCCAAGCCAATCTCAGCCAGGCGGGAGCGGGGGCAGGGGGAGTTCAGCCCCATAAGGGAGGCCCGGGCTTGAGCTGTCTTCCCGGGCTCACCTCACCCACTCTCGAGGCCGGACGCTCCCCTTCCTGCAGGCCCACCGCGCAGCCGCGCCGGTCGTTAGGGACGCCCCGCGTCGCCAGGGGGCGGGTCCGAGGGCGGGTGCGCATGTGCGCGCCTACATCCGCGTGCGCTCGGGTCTCCGCGGCGAGCCGCTGGGTGGGTCCTGGGAACCGGGAGGGGCGGGGCGGGGTGGGGGGAAAGGGGGCCGTGCTCCGAGGTTCTGGGGAGCGCGCTTGGGAATAGATGGGCTTTTCTGGGGGAGGGGGAGGAGTAGGGCCTGGGGCAGGGCTCCGGACTGGAGTGCTGTTCCTTCTTGGTACCTTCTGTGTGGAACCGGGGTGCGCGGTGACGAATGGACAAAGGAAAAGCATCCGCAGTTTCTTCTGGAAGGTGAGGAGGTGGAAGGGCACCTGCAGGGGTTACCGGATCTCCTCTGGGGCCTACTGTTGCCCCGAGCCTTGCAGGAGAGCTGTGGGCTGCAGCATCCTTGCAGTGTGGTACCTTCCACCTTTCTCCAGGATGTGAACAAGGCTGATGTCAGGCACCAGGCAGGAAGTTTCCAGGTCTCCACAGCGCTCCTTCACACAGCACTAAACATTATGTCACCCCCCCCCGCCCCCCTTAGCTCTGGGCGGCAGGATGGGGTGCTCCTGACGGGCAGGAAGGACCAACCTGGGGGGTTGGCTAATAAGAACTGTCCTTCAGGAGGGGAGAGGTGACCAGGATGGTAGGACGTTTCACATGGAGGCAGTTTAGCTTTACCTTCAGCTCTCCCAGTTACTAGTCTGTTGCCATGGGTAAGTTAACATCTTAGAAGCTCAGATAACTCATCGTAAAACGTCACCGCAACTCCTCACCCTGTGTCCAAAGTAAAGAGCTGGGCTTCCAGTGAGCGTCACTGAGAGGTGGCCACTGTGGCAGTGGCCGAGATCCGGAGGTACAGCTTTGCAAGCCCACAGGGCTGAGCGAGAAGGAATCCCCGGCATCCCATTCCGGTGGGGACTGGTCCCTCGCAAACCCTTTAACTGTTGCAATTAGAATGAGAAATCATGTGGGAAGCCGTGCTTTACACTTATAATTTTAACTAAACGGCCCCGGAACTTGGTCACCAGGGAGCCTTTAACTTGGAGATGGATCTCCTGAGATCCTTTCCCTCCTCTAGCAACAGAGAGCTGGGAACAGAGGTGGAGCTCCCGAGTCTGGCTTGGTCCTGAGTGCATCCATCCTGTTAGGGAAGGAGGGTTCCTTTGGCTCTCGGCTTCCTCCCACTCTGAGCTGCCACTTCTCAGCTTCAGCTCAGGCTTGGGGCCCGTGCCCTGCACTTTGTCTTAAAGAGTTGGGTGGCTCTGGCCCCTGTGCTCTCCAGACCCCATCACCTGCCACTTACCACTCACTGCACCGGCTCACCTCCCCCAGAGGGCCCCTGCACTGGCTGTGCCCTCAGTCTGGGGCACTGTTCCCTCAGATACCCTCCACTCAGTGCCACCTCCCAGGAAACAACGAAGTCACCCCTCCCAATCCTTGTCCTGCCTTCTCTGCAGACCTCATTGCTGCCTTCCATCTGCTGCCTTCTCTTTACTGCGTATTTCCCTGCTAGCAGAAAGCTCCACAAGTGCAGGAAGTTTTATGCCTTTGGTTCTCACCACAGTGTCAGCAGCTGACCAGTACCTGCTGCTCATTTCATTGACAAATCACCAGGGCCTGCCTTCCTGAAAATGGGAAGTTACTGTTAATGAAACAAGCGGCACCAGTGAGGATCTGCACTGCTGTAATGACTTTCACAGGGCAGGTCTGGGTCTCAGCAGCTAGGGACACCTTTGTGAGTGCCCAGAACCCCCTGGTGTGGAAAGCCCATTCGTTAAGCACTTGGGGCAATGAGAATGGTTCTCATTTGGATGCTGGGTGACTTTTCAATCCTATGTGAGGGATCAGACAGGTGACAGGACACCTATAGAAGGATGCTTGGAGGGGAAAGTGACTCTTGTTTAAACAAAAGACCTTCTGGAACTTCCTAGCCTTTGTGAAATTATATATATTAAAGATTTTATTTATTTAACAGGGGTGGGGGATGAGAGCATAAACAAAAGAACAAAAGGAGGGGCAGAGGGGGAGGGAGAAGCAGGCTCCCCGCTGAGCAGGGAGCCCAATGCCAGGCTCCATCCCAGGACCCCGGGATCATGACCTGGGCTGAAGGCAGATGCTCAACCAACTGAACAGCCACTCAGGAGCCCCTTGGTGAAATACTTTGTAATATGCAATCACAGCCAAGACAGTCCCTGGCTCGATATTCACCCTGTGGGAGGGTGTATCTCTGGGTCCATTTCTCTACAGCTCCATCTCCTTGTGTCTACACGGGGGATGGCCCAAGATGGCCGGCCCTCCTGGGCTTAGCTGCTTGGCCTCCAGGCTCCAGTCCTTTGCTCCAGCCTCCAGGGAGGTTCTGCTGGCTCCTGCAGGGCTCCTGGCACTGGCCTGTCTGCTGTTTAGTCTATGTAAGTCCCTGGGTGAGCTGGGTCAGAGTTGGTCGAGGGCATAGGTTCGAGCTGTACTGAGGGCAGCTTCTAGGTCAGCAGTGGTTCCGGTGCCCTGGGCCACCACTTGAGAGCCCCAGGCCTTGCCCCCCATGTGGCTGCATACCGCCAGTGCCCAGGCCTCTGCTGTGAAGGCTGGCATGGCACTCTGGGGACGGAAACAGAAGTGGCAGTGAGGCAGAGCAGCCCTTCCCCAGCTGGGCACATGAGAGGGGAATCAGATAAGGAGGCGGGAGAGCACTGGGCTGGGAACTTGTGTGTGTGGGGTTAACGAATGTCTGCTCCTTGTTTGCAAGGGTGTGTGGCCCTGAGGGGGTGGTGGTAATTAGGGAGGCTCACAGTGCCTTCTCTGGTTGGAGGGCTATGGTTAGGGAGAAGAGATGGCCCTATCCCTGTCCTGGGGTGTCCTCATAGATCCCCTCTACCCTTCCTTGGAGGAATCAAAGGTGTGGAACCTGAGAGCTGGACCAGGATGGGCTGGTGGGTCTGCCCTCTTCCATTCCTTACCTGAGCCACCTGACAGGCACACAGCACGTGCCCCTGTGGCTGGGGGCTGAGGAGGAGCACAGATGTGCAGGGTGCCCGCTCACACAGCTGCCGCACCACCTTCACCAGCACCTGGGAAAGGGAGGGCCGATGGTGACCCTACCACTCTCTGGATTCCCGGCGACCTCCCACTCAGGATGTTCCACCCCCTCGAACCCGGCCCCAATGCTCACTGAGAGGGACTCGGCGGCAACTGTGTCCACGATCAGGGGCCCCTCCGAGTGCCGCTGCAGCAGCTCCTGGGTTTTCTGTGCAGCCTGGGGGGTGGGAAGGGAACCAGCTCTCACTTCCAAAGTGAGCCCCAGTCCAGAAATCCCCACCCCCAGCAAAGGTCTGGCTTTGAGTGGAGGTGCCGGGGTGCTCTGCCTCGAATGGCTTATGTTCTTCCCATCCCCTTTACCTCTTCCCTCTCACCACTGCTCCAGGCCCCCACAAATAGGCCACTGAAGGTGAAGGCCTATGGCTGGAGCACATATGGACGAAAAGGGGGCAGGAGGAAGGTGGATCTGCAGTCAAGGAGCAATGAGGGTTGAATGGCCTGAGTCAGTTGGCTTCCTGGAGGCAGAGTCTGAGGCTGACTTGGGAGTTGAAGAAGAAGCACAGTTTGGCAGAGAGGGAAGGAGGGGAATGGCCTGGTGCTGGTGCCTAGCTAACAAGAGAGACAGGACCTATGCTCCCCCCCCCCCCCCGGCCTCCCGCCCTGCAACTGCCCCATGTCAGACCTGGAGGCTTCTCAGTGTGCATGCTAGAGTGTCTCTGACCCTTGCTGAGCTGTGGGTATCAACCTAACTTCCTCCTACCTGCCTCAGCTCCAGCTTTCGGAGGGCCGTGTTGGCACGCCGCTGTAGCACCTTTAGGGCAGCCTGCAGTTCCCGCCGCTGCCACTGAGGCATCACAGCCGTGTCCACAGCCTACGGCCAGAAGCCCATCAGCCATGCCCTTCCCTGAGCCCAGACTCCAAGGTGGGGGCCAGCATGGAGAGGGAAGATATCACACCCACCACGCCCCACCCTGCAGACAAGCGACAAATATCTAGGCCAGCTGGAGTCCAACAGGAATGCTGGGGAGGGACTGGAAGGGTCTGGGGAGGCAGGGGAAGGGAAAGGGCCAGGAGAGGGTGGGGAGCAGCTGCAGCTGCACAGCAGGGGTGACCCTCACATCAATGAGTCGTCCCATGTCCTTGGATAGTCGGTGAGCCTCCACTACATCCTGGCTGCCTCGACTAAGCCGCTCTGTGGCAGCTTCTACTTCCTGGGCCAGGCTCTGGCCCACCTCTCGGGCCTGCAAGGATAGAATACGATGCTTGGGGCTACTGGCTTACTTTCACTCCCCCAGGACAGGGGCTCTCAACCCATTGTCAGTCAGGGCCAAATTAGAAATATTTAACAATCAGGACCAATCAAGGCACCAAATAATCACAACAGCTGCCAACAGCTGGGATGGCACCATTAGCACACAGGTATGAACCCTGGTTCTGCTGCTGGGCATCCCCCAGCCTGACAGCATCAGCCATGTGTGCCCCTGCCGCCCCCCCATCCACATCCAGCAGTCTCCTGAACCCCGCTGGCATGCTGACCTGCTGGGCCTGCTCCCCAGTGACAGCAAGTAGGCGGACAGTGCCCTTGGTGAGCTGGCGCTCCCCAATGATGACGAGGTCCCCTACAGCCCCTGTGCGCAGCAGGTGCCTGTGGGAAGGGGGAGGGAGAAGGAAGTCAGTGGGGATGGTGGGATTGAAAAGAGTTGCCTAAGCTCCAAACTGGGGGCTGGAGGCTCCAAAGACCAAAGAAGGATGAGGATCCAGGGCCCCAGGTCAGGGCGGGCAGGTAGGCAGGAGTGACTCACGTCCCGCAGCACAGCTCCACAGAGGTCTGCAGTGCAGCTTGGGAGGCTGGGTCCAGTGCACGGGCCACAGGCACCCCCACTGATACCACCCGTACAGGGTCTGGGTATACCTGCAAGAGAGGGTAAGGGGACAAGTCTGTTAACTAGCCTGTGTATGTGGGGCAGTTGATCTCCACCGACCGGGGCTCCCCAACTCACCTCATCCAGAGAGCGCAGGCCAGGGACATGAGCAGTGTGTGCCAGGGCCACCTCCTCCATGTAAACGGCCTCATCCTGCCCCACGGCCTCTTGTACAGTGCCCTCCACTGCCTGGAGCTGCTCTGGGGTCAGTGGAGCCTGGTGGGATGGGGGAGGGGAAACAGATTGACCGGAAGTCAGCTCCGTGCCTATAACGTGGCAGTCAATGTTCACCGACTATCCTCAGGTTCTAAAACAGTGCTCAGTTAATCTTTGTGGAGGAGACAATTCTTCTCCTTATAAAGCTACCTGGAGGCTGGGCCTGCTGGAAACTGCAGCCCTTTCATTAGGCACTAGAAGCTGGTGAAGAAAGGAAAACGCTCTTCTATACCCAGGGAGCTCGCCACAAGGGGCAGCCCTACAGGAGAAACACGGGATGAGGGGGATGCAGGAGCCAGATGTGTGAGGAAGGAAGGGAGACAGGGTGGCAAGGAAGGGAGGACAGCTCAAGTTTGAGCAAGAAGGTCATGGGTGACAGCAGGAAGAAGGAAGCTGGGTGGCTGGAGGTGAAAGGAGGGCTCTGGACACCATGTGGCCTGCCCCCTCCCTGGTATGGGGGGAGCCTGAGGGCAAGATACCCCTCCTTGGGCTCAACAGGTCCTCGGACTGGCTAACCACCCCCTCGCCCCCTGGGCCTCCATCAGACCATCTCTCTGTAAGCCTGCTGCTTCACTCAAAGCTTGTCTTTCTGTGCCCTGCTCACCTGGGTGGCCACGTCAAAGCGCAGCCGCTCGGGATTGAGATGAGAACCTCGCTGCTCCGTGCCTGGGCCCAGGGCCTGCCGCAGGGCCCAGTTTAGCAGGTGCGTGGCCGTGTGCTTCTCCATGCAGCCTAGACGCCAGGCCTGAAACACTTTTGTCACCCAGGATCCTGGGGGGCGGGGAGAGTCGAGACGCTGCAGGATATTCTGAGTGTCTGGGTGGGATCCTTACCTCATCCACATGTAGCTGCACCTGGTCCCCCACCTTCAGGCCCTCAGGGGCCACAGCCTCGTGTAGGATGAAGCCTCCACAGATCTGGGCCCGGGCCACTGGGAACAGCACATCCTGGGGAAGGGCAGGGGCTTAGGCACTAGAGTGACAGCTTGTAGCTCTTCCCTCCCCTTGGCTCCCTTCCCAGCTCAGCTCTGCCGTTTGCAGAAATTAACTTGTGTGTGTGTATGAGGGCTCACCTCCTGGCCCACCCGCACCAGGTAGCCTCGGTCTGAAGCCTGACCCCCCTGTTCAGCGTAGAAGTTGGTTTTGTCCAAGAGGAGGCCACAGTGCTGGCCTTTCCCCACAGAAGCCACAGCTGTCCCATCCTCCAAATATAGCTGGAGCACCTGGGCCTCACAGGGGTTGAACTCTGTCAGGGAGAAGAATAGTGATCAGGGCTAGGCAGGGGTGTGCAATGTGGGATGTGGGTCTGTCTGTGCCTTACTCGAAGCCAAGTAAGCCAAGTGGCTGGGGGTGGGGGGTGGGGGGATGGCGCGGGGGAGGGGCACACTTTCAGGTGTCACAGCGACCCCTGGGGGCTATCGCAGGGGATGCACAGGGCTGGGAGCAACCGTCATAGACATCCCTTTCGGTCACTGCCAGGCACACCTGTGGCCACCAGCCTCAGTCCAGGCTCTCACCATAGCCTCCGCTGGGCCGCAGAGAGTAGTTGTACTTGGGACTGTCGTCAGTTGGGGGCACGCCTCGGCGCTGCAGCTCCCCCAGTGCGTGGACATTCAGCTGCAGTCCCTGCCTCTGAACTGGCTCGGCCTGCCGTGACCGGAGCTGCGGGACAGGCGTATGCGTATGGAAGGGGCACGTGGACAATGCAACGGGATCTGAGCCTCACGGAGCCCTGTCCCCGCCACACAGCTGTGTGGACCGTGCAGCCCCCTCTGGAATAAGCCCACAGGACTTGGCTGGCCACTAGAGACCGTGGGCTGGCCAGTGACCCTCCCATCATGCAGGGTCCCGGGATCAGTCCTCCCTCCCTCACTGCTGCCCTTGGGGGTCCCCTCTCTGGGACGCTGTGCTGCCCTCTCCCCTTCTGCTCCTGTTTAGCCCACTGCACTAGTGTCCTTCTCCACAGGCTGTGTGTACAGGGTAAAGGACAGACCCTACCTCAACCTCGTTTCCCTTAATAGCTGCATTCCTCCCCCAAGAACTCAGGGCTGGGGAAGGGGTTGTCCTGTACCTTGGCCTCCTCCTGGGCCAACCGTGCCAGCCCAGCAGAGTCCAGCTGCACCCCTTTCTCCTCCAGCATTAGCTCTACCAGGTCCAGGGGGAGCCCCAGGTTCCCAGACAGTGATAAGGACCAGGCCACTTCAGCTTTGAGGAAGGAAGACAAAGGGTGTTCAGGGTGAAGGGGCAGGATAGACAGAAGGGGAAGGAATGAAGGAGAAGGAGGAAGAGCTGAGGTTCTTCTAAGCACACAGAAGTCCCCAGGTGCCAAGCACAAGTGTCCCCTCCCTACACTGGATAGGTCCAGGAGGGGTTAGCCTTCAGGCTCTAAGGCCAGAGCTGGGGGTAGCCCAGGGCACTTCGTTATCTGTCATTTCAGAGGAGAAGGGAAGCTCGATCTCGGCATGATGCCAGCCTTGGAAAGCAGACTGGAGGCCGGGCCAGCTGGGCAGTGAGGAAGTGGGGAGAAACAGGGTGGTGTCTGGCCACAGAGAGGTCTGGGTGTTGGAGATGGTGCAGGGAGAGGGACATGAGGGGGGAGGGTGTGGACGCTAGGCACAGGCCTGCCCCAGAGCTCCCTCCTCCACCTGTCTTGGCTCGCCTAAGTGAGGCCCTCACGCCGTGGCTAGTCACTTCACTCACCAGGGAACAATTCAGAAGGCCCCAGGCACCTCAGGGTCTGATCGATGATCCGCCGACCCCGCTGCAGGGAGGCCAGGAAGGCTGCCTCCTCCTCTGATACCAGGCTGGCTATCTGAAAGGGGAGGGGCAGGGCAGCGCTGGATCTAGGGCTCCTCAGGAGAGCCGCTTTCCACCCAGAGTCTTGTCGCCCCCCCACCCTCCCCATCCAGAGCCAGTACCTGGGCTGAGTGCTTCTGTAGTTCTGGATAAGTATCCCCCTGAGGGAGGTAGAAGGCGGAGGAGATGTGAAAGGCAATCGGCCTGCTGGTACCTCCCTTCCCTGGGCCTCTCTGACGACACCAGCCTTGGGAGCTCAGCTCAGGCTGATGATTAGGGAATGTAGGCAGAAAGGGGTCCCAAACTCAGAGGCTCAGCAGCCTGGGCAAGGAGGCCTCTTGAGGGCTCTCCACTTCTTGTATGCAATCCCAGCTTTCTGAGCCCCACAGGACCTGCGCTGGACACTTCGGGTGGGGAGTCTAGGCTGGGGGCACTGTCTGGACTCAGCTGTAAGCTTCCTGAGTACCTAGGGAGACCCAGAAGAGTAGGCTCTGCCCTCACCAGTATCTCCACCACTACAGGCACCAGGCTGCCTAGGAACCCCGGTGGTGCCTGCAACACCTCCGTAGAGAACCGCACAGCTCGACGGAGGATCCGACGAAGAACCAGCCTGGAGGGGTTCAGAGGCCAAATATGAATGCCCAGCAACCCTTGGTCAGCAGTATGGAGAGTGGGGAGGACAAAGTCCAGAGTGTGTGCTCTCATCTCAGAGCTTCCTGCCTTTCCCCACTCCTCCTGTCATCTCAACCCAACCCACCTCTCCATCCCCTTCCTTCCTCTCCCCTGCAACCACCACCAGCCCCTGCCTCTCTCTGTAGCCCTTCCAGACTCACGGGGCGCCCGACATTCCAGGGTAGACACCATCAGCGATGCAGACACTGAGTGTGCGGATGTGATCGGCCACCACGCGATATGCCATGTCTGTGCGACCCTTGTCTGCTGCTCCGACCTGGCCCAAGTAAGGGGGTGCCCCGCAACCCTGGCGAGTGGGAGACAAGGAGACATGGCTGCTGGCCCCGCCTGACGTGGCTCAGGTGGAGTGCTCTTCATCATTCCCAGAGCATCTACCTTTACGCCTAAAGCCGGCCACTTATATGGAACGGCCTGGCTGGAGGGGCTTCAAACATGAATGGGAGCCAGTCCCTGTCCTCCCAGGGCCATATTCAGCACTAACAGTGATCACAGCTGTGATCACGTAATGAATTCCCACTATCAGAACAGTGTGGGTACTTGAATGACGCGTTGTCTAATATCCAAAACATCCTGCTCTGGGAGGTATTACTAGCCTCGCTTTAAAGAGGAAACTGAGGCTCAGAGGAGCTGAGTGCCACAGGCCACTCAATCCATGCGAGCAGATTTGAGATTTAAAGCTGGTCCATCTGACTCCAGGCGCTCTTGGCTGCCCATACCTACTCCTCCAGCCTTTACGGGGTTGGGGGTGGGTGTCAGCTGTGCCTATGTGTAAGCGCACTGAAGCAGATGCCTAATTCATCAAGCTCCATACCTGGAGCCCCAAACCTGTCTCTTTCCTGAGCTTCCCCCTTTCCCTGCACAGTCCTGCCATCCACCACACTGCTCAGAGTCAAAAACTAGGGAGCAGGCCTTGACTTTTATTTCCCCTCCTCATCTAATCCATCACTGGGGCCTTCTGCTCCCATCTCTGTGAGAGGTTTCTTTCTTTTTTTTTATTTTAAGATTTTATTTATTTATTCATAGACACAGAAAGAGAGGCAGAGACACAGGCAGAGGGAGAGGGAGATGCAGGCTCCATGCAGGGAGCCCGATGTGGGACTCGATCCTGGGTCTCCAGGATCACACCCCAGGCTGCAGGCAGCGCCAAACCGCTGCGCCACCGGGGCTGCCCTCTGTGAGATCTTTCAAATCAGTTACTCTTCTCCACTTCCACCTACACCACGTCCTACTGTCTCTTTCCTGGACTCTGCAAAAGCCTCCCAGTTACTCTTCTTCTCAGGTCTCCCTCCAGCCCATCCTCCACACAGCGAGAGTGGCATGCCCCCCCCCCCCCACCTTAGAGCACTTCTCACTGCACTTAGAATAAAAATCCCACTGTGCATTTCAAGGCCCCAGGAGGTTTGACTTCTGCCTTCCTTTCTATGGGAGACTGTTTCAAAAATGTCCACAATCCTTCCCTTTCCTGTGTGCTTGCCACTTTACAATGTGACCAAAGCTGCTTCCCATCCAGGGATGGAATTGTTTCTCCACCCCTTGAATCTGGGCTAGCTAACCTTGTGACACCCTTTGGCCAACAGAATGAGGTGGACACGACACTGTTCTGAGCCCAGGCCTCAAAAGGCCTCTGTGTACTTCTATTTTTCTTCTTAGAACCTTGCTGAGTTATGACGTGAACAAGCCCCAGCTAGTCTGGTGCTTGACCGACATGCAGCCTGGTCACCCACGATGCCCTGAACTGCCAGCCAGCCAGCCGATCCTTGGAAGTAGAACTTCCTCACAGCTGACTACAGGTCTATGAATGAACTCACAGAAGACCAAAAGAATGACCCAACAAAACCCAGCTAGCATTGCTAGCCCACAGACTTATGCTACATAACTTATTATTTTAAAATACAAAGTGTTAGGTGGGTTGTTACACAGCAAAATCTCAGTGACACATTCTCCAGCTACATCCCACGTGACTCTACTTTAGCTAGCTGGCCACCCTTGTGTTCCTTTCCTGCCTCACATCCTTGGTACCTGCTGTCCCCTCTACCTGGAATGAGCTTCCTGTGGCTGGCTCCTCCTCTTTCAGGTTTCAGCTCAAAGATCATCTCTTTGGTGAGCCTTCCCCACACACCGGGTCTAAGATTCCTCTGTACCCATCCCCTTCTCCTTGTTACTGTCACCCACCTGTACTGCCTGGTCACAATCTGCAATCCTGTTCAAATCTGCCATTTGTTCTTTCACACATTTATTATTTATCTCCTAGGCTACAACATAATCTCTGTGATCTCTTTTCTGTTTACTATTATTCTCCCGTACCAAGTACAAAGAACTTCACCCAAAGTAGGCACTCAACACATACTTTTTGAATGAAGGAAGGAAGGAAGGAGTTAGGGGCAGTATCAGGTAACAAACATGAATCTCAGCCTCATGTTTGACCCTGGTATCCTTGGCTGGTCATGAGGGAGTATGTGAAGTACTCAACAAAGACGGAGAGCAATAGCTTCTGGAAGGGAAGAGGCAAGCTCACCTGGTGTATGGCTTTGAGCAGCGGGGAAAAGAGGTCAGTGTCGTAGGTGGAGGGTGTGCCTTGCAGCACAGCTACCAGTCTTTCCAGGCCCATTCCTGTGTCCACGTGCCGCTGGGGCAGGGGCTGCAGGCTTCCATCTGTCTCTCTGGCCAGGGAAGGTGTGCAAGGTGAGGCCCCACATAGGATTTCAGGGGTGAGGCAGATGCCCAAATGCAGTGGAGGAATGAGGGGGCTGAGAGTGGGAGGAACCAGAAGGCAGTATCCACCCCTCCCACTGAAGACAGATAGCGATGGCCTTTGTTCCTGTGTGTACTTTCTCATAAAGGGTGATCTCCACCCTCACCCCTCCGCCTCTCAATGGGACCCACACATCCCCTTTCTGGGATAGAATTCTTTGTCCTGAGAAAGAGACACGTCAAAGCTGGAGGAAAATCTCAGAGATCATGAAGCTCAGCATCATCCTGTGATACAACAGCAGAGGCCTAAGAGGAGCAATGACTAGTTTAAACTGTTATAAGCATAGTCAGTTGGGCATCTGACTCTTGGTTTTGGCTCAGGTCATGGGATCAGGCCCCCGCATTGGGATCCATGCTGAGCATGGAGCCTGCTCCGGATTCTCCTGAGATTCTCTCTTTCTCCTTCTCCCTCTGCACCCCTCCTCAGTTCCTGTGTGCTCTCGCTCTCTCAAACAAACAAACAAACAAACAAACAAACAAACAAACACTGTTAAGTGCACAGACTAGAGTTAAATCAATTATTATCTGAAAAGTATTTAGCAATGTGCCTGGCACACAATAAGCACCATTTAAGTGTTTGTTTTTCTTTAATAAGAAGCAGATCAAAGTCTCTTGGCTACCGCCTTTTCCATTTCTGGCCAGGGATTTTCCTCCTGCTTCAGCATTCCATTACCTGTTGTGTTGAATGAAGACCAGATTCCAAAGCTCCACCAGCTGGGGGGCTCCCACTCTACCAGCCAGGTCATAGTGGATCTCGGTACAGGGCCCACATGGGCCAGTGTCCCCCATCTCCCAGAAGTTCTCTTCTGGTCCAAAGGAAAGCACATGGCTGGCATGCACCCTGAGAAGAAAGCCGGATGAGTAGTAGGAAGACAGACAAACCTGGAAGCCAGAACGCTCTTTGCCATGAGAGCCTCTCCATCAAGCTCATCAAGAGGAGAGACAAGGCTGACCCCAGTCTGCTAGGATATGTTGAAACTCTGAGGACTAATGCTGGTACTCTCTATTTGCCAGTCCTTGTGCCCTCCAGAGATGGACAGAAGGGGCAGAGGCAGACTTACCCTAAGTTGAGCCAGATGTCCCTGCTCTCTAGGTCTGGGTCCAACCCTGCCTTGGGGTCACCACCAAAGTAGGAGACCCAGAGCCTGTCCTTAGGGATCCCATAGACTTGAGTCAGCAGTTCCCAGGCCATGCTGCAAGCCTCTTCCTGCAGGGGAAACCCACATGGGTTGGGAGGAGGAAAATGGGTAAGAAGATGGCTCCACTGAAGTGTCAATCAAGCCACAAGACTTTAGCCCTCAGCTTTAGACAAAATTGCACTGCCCACCTTGTTTCCAGAACAAACCATGACCATTTCTGCTTCAGGTTTTTTTTTTTTTTTTGTCCTGCCTAGAAAGTTTCCCCTCTTCTAAATCCTTTCTTTCAAGTCCCACCCTCTTCATCAAATTGTCTTTCCACCCTAACCCTGGGATGATTCCTAACTCCTGCATTTTAGTATTTCTGTCTGACCATTTATTCACACAATTACTGATTAGCCGTTAGGCAAGAAGCACAATCCTGGTCCTCAAGGAGCTTACAATCCAATTAGGGAAGTGAAACACATTCCTACCACACATGTTCACTTGTGTCACTTCACCTCTGTGTCTAGTAGGAGTCCTGTCTAAGGAGACACTAGGAATGGAGACAGGACTAATCCTGAGGCCCTGCTTGGCTGACAACTGGCCCTTTCCTAACTTCAGGGCTTCCTGGAGACTCACCTTAAAATATTCACCCCCAAAAGCCCAATTGCCGAGCATCTCGAAGAAGGTATGATGGGAAAGGTCCCGGCCCACGTCTTCCAGGTCGTTGTGGCGTCCTCCAGCCCTCACACATTTCTGGCTGTTGGCCACACGTCGGAAGCCTGCCATCTCGCTTCGTGGATTCACAGTGCCCAGGAAGATCGGCTTGAACTGGAAACACATGAAGGTCCCAGTGCTCACTCCCTCAGGAGAAGGGAAAGGCGGGGAGTGGGGTGTTCAGACTGAAGGCTGGCTGTGCCCCTGAGAGTGCAGTGGGGTCTTGGACAAGGGGGCAATCTGGGAGCATGGCGGCACCCATCTCTGGTGTGTGTAGAGCAGACCAGGGGTAAATAAATCACCAAACAGAGGCCTCCTGCTAGTACATCAGGCAAGGTAAAAGAAGGAGGTGTGTGTTGGCTGGAAACAGAACACTGAATGGCTTCCTCCCCCATTTCAGCTTCTTCAAACCACGCGCAATAAATGGTATAAAACCCAGACCACAGGGCACACTTCACAGAGCCAGCGTTTAACAGCCTTGAAGGCTAAGCTATTCCCCTCACCCTGCTCGCCCACTTTACAGAGGAAGACAAAGAAATCTAGACAGGAAGCGGTGCTCAAAGTCAAAAGCTTAGAGGACACAGCCCAGCACACATTAAGTGCTCAACACACATTTATTTAATGAATCAGTTCTCCTTATTTAAAGCATGAATGGATGAAGCCAGACTTCCCCCGCCAGCCTGCCCCCGAAGAACGCCACACACCACACCCTCCATTCTTGGACCTAAAACTCCCTCCAAACCCTGGCGTTCCCCGGCCTAGCCCTGCCCACGCCCACGCCCACGCCCGCGCCCGCGCCGGGCGTCACTCAGCCCGACCACGCGCGGCCCTTCCCCCGCGAGCCACGAGCTCCGCCCCTCGCCTCTTTCGCCCAATCCCGCGCCGCCTTTCTCCCACGATAGCTCACGAGCTCCGCCCCCGCGCAGGGTAGCCCCGCCCCTACCTGGTTCATGCCGGCGTTGACGAAGAGCAAGCTGGGGTCGCCGCGGGGCCGCACGGAAGCGGACGGCACCAGCCGGTGGCCATGGCGGTCCCGAAAGAAGCTTAGGAAGGCGTCTCGCACGGCGGTGGCCTGGGCCGGAGGGGGCTCGGATGAGAGCGGCCGGCGGCTGGGGCCCCCCCACAGGGGCGACCTTCGAATGGCCCGCCGCAGTCCCCCGGCGGCCGCTGCCATCGACGCCGCCATCTTAACTCGGGGCAGTGACTTCACGGGGTCAAAGGACACCGCGGGGATGGACGGTGACGGGGGAAGGAAGCCGCGCGCTTTTTACAGCGGCCCCTGGCGGTAGGAGGACTCGAGGCAACCTCTGGCTCCTGGGTGGAAGTGACTTCAGCAGGAGTAGGCCTAGCTAGCACAGCTGCCCGGCATGTAGTAGGCCCTTAATGAATTTGTCATATTTATTAAGATTTACTTATATATTCATGAGAGAGAGAGAGAGAGGTAGAGAGACGTGGGCAGAGGGAGTAGTAGGCTCCCCGCAGGGAGCCCGATGCAGGACTTGATCCCGGGACCCCAGGATCACGCCCTGAGCCGAAGGCAGACGCCCAACCGCTGAGCCACCCAGGCGCCCCAAACAAATGCTGATTTAGAGCCTAGTGCCAGGCATTGTTTTAGGCCCTTAAGGTGTATATTAGTCACAACATTAACCAAAATCCCTTGCTCTCCAGAGATCTGTATTGTAGTAATTGTTAGGTTTATTAATTTTGCAAGGTTGCAGCTGGAATTGCAGTGAACAGGCCGGGATTCAACTGCGTGTGTGTGTTTGTGTTTCCAGGCTGAGGGAGGAAGGCTGAAGTAGCACCAAGAGAGGTAATACCAGCATTCATTCAAGAAGCATTCAGTAAATACATATTGAATATCAGCTATGTGCCAGGCACCCTCCCAGAGACTTGCCAAAGCCCTTTGCCCTTTTGTTCTTAGGGACCAAAGCAGGCCCTTTGGGACAGGAGTCTAGTGGAGACAGAAGCCAAACAGCATCTGCTCCGTTATTAATTGCTTAATAACATTTGATCTTTTACTTGTTTTAAAATATTTTATTTATTTATTCGTGAGAGACACAGAGAGAGGCAGAGAGGGAGAAGCAGACTCCCTGTGGGGAGCCAGATGTGGGACTCGATCCCTGAACCGGGACCAGGCCCTGAGCCGATGACAGACACTCAACCGCTGAGCCACCCAGGTGTCCCAACGTTTGGTCTTTTGATTTGCCTGGGGATTAGAGAGAATCCAGGTTGTCAGTGCAAGAAGAAGCTGTTGACCAACAGCGGCACAGATTTCTCTCTCGGCTTCCCAATGCCCTAGGGATTTGTGTGTTTTGCATTAGGGCAAGAGAGATACCTGTTCCACCTCCTGCTTCTGTCTTTTTCTCCATGGTAACAGCTGTGACCGAAAAGCCGGCACAGGCCCTTGAGGGTACAGCCAGGGTCCTCATGGGGCTTCTCATGATAACCTCTGCTCTTGGTTTGGGAAATTAAACAGGTTAAGAAGAGAAAAAAAGCCCAACGGGGGCCGCAGAGCTGTAATCAGGGTGGTCACCTACAAGGCCTTAGCTAACCACCGTGGTCTTTTGATCGTTCTTTATGAGTTATGTTCTTTAGGGACTTTTGAAACATGGTTTCTTTGGGAAATGTGTAGTCTTTTTTTGGACTTGAGTTTCTATAGCAATAGTGAATTATCAACATTGTATTCTGACAGAGCTCGTAGCATCCATCCCAAGATCCTCTGTTTCTTCCCTTGCCCATGTAAATTAAAGGAGTTGTTTTGAAAGTGTGTTTTGCCTGTTTTGGTTTTTCCAATGTTTTTGGAACAGGAACCCAAAGCCAGATGGGGATTTCTATGAGATTGATGATCTTGAGACAAGACTGTGAAATTCTTCCCCAAACTGAGATGGGAGTGTTTTGCTAGAGAAAATCTAGCTGGGGCCTCCAACCAGTACTGATGTCACCTTTCTTTTTCAGATTTTTTCCAGAAGGTTTTTAGATTTTGTTTATTAATTTTAGAAAGCAGGAGGAGGAGCAGAGGGGAGGGAGAGAGAGGGGAAAGCATGTCAAGCTGACTCTGTTGAGTGTGGAGTCTGACTCGAGGCTATCTCACGATCCTGAATCATGAGCTGAGGTGAAAACAAGAGTCAGATACTTTGCCAACAGCCACCCAGGTGCCACAGGGACTCTGTGTTTGGACAAACGTGAATCCGGTGTGGAGCCGTGGATTATTTTTCCAAACAGCTTTATTGAAATATAATTCACATACCTTACAATTCACCCATTTAAAGTGCACCAATTCAGTGGCTTTCAGTACATTCAGAGTCATCATCATAATCATTCTCAGCACACTTTCATCACCACCAAAAGAAACCTTACAACCTTTACCTGTTAAGCAGCCCCCAGCCCTCTCAGGCCTAGGCATCTTTTAATCTACTTTGTCTCTGTAGATTTCCCTATTCTGAACATTTCATATAAATAGAATTACAATATATGGTCTTTTGTAACTAGCTTCTTTTTTTTTTTTTAAGATTTTATTTATTTATTCATGAGAGACACAGAGAGAGGCGGAGACATAGGCAGAGGGAGAAGCAGCCTGATGTGGGAAGTGATCCCAGGATCCCCAGATCATGACCTGAGCCAAAGGCAGACGCTCAATCACTGAACCACACAGGCATCCCATGTAACTGTTTTCTTTCACTTAGCATATCTTCAAGGTTTATCCCATGTTATAGCATGTATTGTGGATTTTTGGAAATGTATTTCTTGAGTTCTGTTTGAAGAAGGGTTTTTCCTCCATCTTACTATTTTGTCCCTGCCACTAAAAAATGATCGTTCTCTTTTCTTTAAATGTGGTATTCTTGGGGAACCTGGGTGGCTCAGTGATTGAGCGTCTGCCTTCAGCACAGGTCATGATCCTGGGGTCCTGGATCGAGTCCTGCATTGGGCTCCCCGCGGGGAGCCTGCTTCTCCTTCTGCCTGTGACTCTGCCTCTCTGTGTCTCTCATGAATAAATAAATAAAATCTTTAAAAAAAAAAAGTGATACTCTCTGGTAGTCAGTCTCTTTTTTCCCCCAGTGAAGTCAAGTAGGTCTTTTAGAATTGTGATGTTCTGATTTGCCACTGTCCTCTGATGAGGAAGTGAAGCTTAAGGTCTGCAGTTTCTCAAGATACATACATATGGAGAGAACTCACCCGACTGGGAAGTTACTGACCTGGGAGCTTCTCTCGGCAGTACTTTTCATCTGTCTTAGTATTTGTAAGAATTTCATTTTGGGGTGTAAAAGGCAAAATTTGGTCGGTTTCCTGGGAGCTGTTCAGCTGGGTTTGGGTGCTGCTTTCCCTGGGTCTGGGATTGCCTTTGTCTTGTTGTTTGGCTTACTTATCTTGGCAGGTCCAAGATGCCCATTCTTTGTGCCTTCTCTTTTTGCCTCATTTGTGAGAAGCAACGCCCTTATTCTGGGAATGGAAATTGTCCTTCCTGATTTCCCCATTGGCTTTGAGAGCAGGAACCTGAGGTCAGTGATGCATTCTGTCCTGGACTGATGGTCAGAGGAGACACAAGGGAATTTTTACTCTTACTGATCATAGGGAACTCAGCTTTGGGAACTTCCTCATCATAAAAGCTGTCTTTTAGTGTCGAGGTGAAAAGTTCCCATAAGAGGTATTTCTAGTTTTGTTTATTTATTTATGGCTTTGACTTATCTCGATTGTGAAAGCAACACTTGTCAAATATTAGTATGCATAGAGATTTCATGGGATCTTGTTAAAAACACAGACACTGACTCAGTAGGTCTGGGTAAGCTTGAAATTCTGTGTATCAACTAGGCTCCTGGGTGGTGCTCTTGCTGGCCTTAGCCTAGGAGACCTTACCCTGAGTGACAAGGCTGTGGTAGAGGACTTGTGGCAAGAGTCGGGACATAGGCTTTTGCTTGGGGCAGGGTCCTAAGGTTTGGATGTTCTTGGCCTCACTCCCCTTTCTCCCCGAGCAAGTGGGTGGAGCTGGGGGGGAGTGGGGGGCCTCCCCGTGTTCATGCTTGCTGCCACCAGCTTCAGCTTGGGTCAAGGTGGGGACCTGCGTCCTCCTGTTGCTAAGAGACGGGGAGGCTGAGGGGAGCAAGGGCAGGGGATGGGAGCAGAGCCTTGCCCGTGAGGACCGGCGAGGGTGTGGGGGTGTGGGTTCCACAGATAGGAGCCCCCTGGTATCAGGAATTCAGTGATTAGTGGAGCCTCAGTGTGGCAATGCCCTGTTTGTCCATATTCATTTTTTAAATGACTAAATTTTAATTTTTATTATAAATTTTTTTAAAGATTTATTTATTTATTTATTCATGAGAGATAGAGAGAGAGAGAGAGAGGCAGAGACACAGGCAGAGGGAGAAGCAGGCTCCATGCAGGGAGCCCGATGTGGGACTCGATCTTAGGTCTCCAGGATCACGCCCTGGACTGAAGGCAGTGCTAAACTGCTGAGCCACCCGGGCTGCCCTAAATAACTACATTTTTATTTTTATTTTTTATTATTTTTTTAAATAACTACGTTTTTAATGGTTATATGTAAGTACCTACATAACATCCTCGATTCGCCTCTTGCCAGGAAAATCTAAAATATTCTCTATCTGGTCCTTTGGAAAAAGATGGCCAGTCCCTGTGTTAGAGATTTTTTGTTTTTGTTTTGTTTTTGTTTTTGTACTACCCACCCCCCCACTAAATCACATAATAAAACACAGATGTAGAAAAGTCAACCAAATCAAATGTATAGCTTAATTATTAGAAGGCAAACATCTTTGTATTCACCATCCAGGTCACAAAATAAAACTTTGCAGCAACCCCAGAAGCTCTCCTTGGACTCTCCCCCTACCCAACCACGTTCCCTCTTCTGAAAGGAACCCTCACTTTCCCTCACTTTCATAGTAATTATGATTTGGGGTGTCTTTACAGTTTTTTCACCCAAATATACATCCCTAGATGCATTTTATTTATTTTTATTTTTAATTTTTTTTAAAGATCTTATTTATTTATTTGAGAGACAGAGAGGGAGAGTACAAGCAAGCAAGCAAGAGAAGCAGAGGGAGAGAGATAGGGAGAGTCAGAATCCAGGCTGAGCAGGGAGCCTGACATGGCTCTATCCCAGGACCCTGGGATCATGACCTGAGCTGAAGGCAGACGCCTAACCTACTGAGCCACGCAGGTGCCCCCTTAGATGCATTTTAAAAAGCTTTCTTAAAATACACTTTCAGTCTTTTTATCTGTGGATTTCCTCTTAATCTCCTTCTTTTCCTTATGGTGTGTAGAATTTTTCAGTCTGTTTTTGCTGACTGCATATTCAGTGTTGAACTCATTCAACATTTTCTGCCCTCTCTTATTTCAATCAAGTTAGCACCTAGATCCGGAAACATAATCTGACACAGGTTTGGATCACTTTGGTGATACTCTACATTGTAGTGTACTCTTTCATCAGAGAGCACATTGATGTCTGGCTTTCTTTTCTTTCTTTCTTTCTTTCTTTCTTTCTTTCTTTCTTTCTTTCTTTCTTTCTTTCTTTTCTTTCTTTCTTTCTTTCTTTCTTTTTTAAAATATTATATTTATTTATTCTTGAGAGACACAGAGGGAGAGGCAGAGACATAGACAGAGGGAGAAGCAGGCTCCTCACAGGAAGTTGATCCCCAGACCTGGGATCACACCCTGAGCCGAAAGCAGATGCTCAACCACTGAGCCACGCAGGCGTCCCTGTGTCTGGTTGTTTTTCTTTCCTTTTTTTTTTTTAATTTTTTTTTTAAATTTATGATAGTCACACAGAGAGAGAGAGAGAGGCAGAGACACAGGCATAGGGAAAAGCAGGCTCCATGCATCGGGAGCCCGATGTGGGATTCGATCCTGGGTCTCCAGGATCGCGTCCTGGGCCAAAGGCAGGCGCCAAACCGCTGCGCCACCCAGGGATCCCTGGTTGTTTTTCTTTGATCTTAGTAGCAACATACACAAAATGTCTGTATCTGTTAATTCAGTGAATGGTGCCACATGGTGATATTTATATTCTATCATTTCTTTTTCATTTATCAGTTGGAATCTTTCTAAAAAGAGATACTTCCTCTAATCTTGTTTTTTTATTTTTTTTTTTTTCACCAGTGGTACAGTTAATGTAGAAAAGGCAGGATACATGCTTGATTTTTCTCTATTAAGTTAATCAGCTTTTAAGATAGCGAATTTGTTTCCTATCACCCTTCAAAGGTGATCTATTATGTTTTTCAGTATAAATTATGAACTGCAGCATTTTTGATGATTTCAGTCCATTGCAATTGTTATCTCTATTAAAACTAAGATTGTTCCATCTTTCCTCAGCAAGATTTTCTTTGATTTGACTTCCAAGTCTTTTTGTCATGATCCTGGTAGTCATTGATAGGTTCCTTACTTTCTGTTATGACAAGATATTTTTGGCTCACATTGTACATTTTTTGTCTCAGACTTGGAAACAGCCATTTCCAAAAGCCCTGGTTACTTTTGGTAGGGAATGACATTTCCAAACAACAAACTGGGTGCTGGGATGCTCATTGCTATTGAGTTGGTCTTTGTTTCTAGTTTTTTATGGAGGACAGAGATAGGAAAAATATCTATTTACAGATAAAGTGTTCCATTAGAAGTTTTTTTCCTTAGAGGTAGGGTGCATGTGCGCACACGAGCGAGCAGGAGGGGGGGGGCAGAGGGAGAGAGAGAATCTCAAGCAGGCTCCACATCCAGCACGGAGTCCAATGTGGGACTCAGACTCATGACCCTGAGACCATGACTTGAGCCAAAATCAAGGGTCAGATGCTTAACCAACTAACCCCTCAGGCACCCCTTCATTAGAGGATTTTAAGCATGGAAGTGACATGATCTGATTTATACTTTTGAAAGATCATTCCACCGTGAAAGCTTGGACTATGAGAGCAGGAGGGGAAGCAGGAATGTCTATTAGGATGGTGTTGTCCAGGAGAGAGGTGGTGGACAAGACTGAAGCAGCAGAGAATAGAAGAAGTTGCTGGATTCAGGCTATCTGTGGAGACAGCTATTGATGCTAATGGATGGGATGCTGTGAAGGAGGGAGGAGACTCATTCTAAGTTTAAGAGCTGAGGAACTGGGGTGGGGGTGTGTGTGGTGCCATTCACTGGCATGGGAAAGTCTGCAGAAGGAGAAGGTCTCTGGAAGGGAAAACAAGAGTTTGCTTTGGATATATTAAGTTTAAGTTTGGACATCTTAGTGGAGATGTCACCCGATGGGTATAAAAGTCGAGCAGAGAAAAAAAAAAGTCGAGCAGAGAGGCAAGTCAGAGCTACAGCTATAAATTTGGGAGTCACT
This sequence comes from Canis lupus baileyi, assembly GCF_048164855.1. NCBI lineage: Eukaryota > Metazoa > Chordata > Mammalia > Carnivora > Canidae > Canis > Canis lupus. Next base: position 59,839,141 of record NC_132844.1, on the reverse strand, counting down.
AGTACATCTGTGGTCCTGGATGAGAGAAGATCACCTAGTAGAAGAGTGAGATGAAGGAGAAGCAAAGAGAGTCAGTTCTCAGCTGTGTCCTGGGGAGCCAGACGAGGAGAGCCAGCTGGGAAGCTTGAAAAAGCACTGGAGGCCAGGAGGAAAACTAGAAAGAGGGTGGTCACACCAAAATGTCAAGAAGAGATGATGTTGTAGAAGGAGAGAATGGCCAGTTGTATTGAGTGTTGGGCAAGATGAGAGTGGAGACCTGACCAATGGACTGGGAGAGATTGCAGAAATTTCAGTGGACTCGTGGGAAAGAAGGGCCAAGGTGGTGAGAAGGGCTGGAGGCGAGGGTGGGGGGAGTTGAGAAGGCGGGCCCCAGAAATATAGGCAACTCTGGAGGGAATTTGCAGGGAAGAGAAGCAGAAAAATATAGTAGAGGTTGGAAGGAGCTCTGGGCCCAAGGGGTCGATCTATCTCATTCCCTCTCTCTTTTTTCTGTGTTCATTTCTTTTTAAGAATGGCCACATTAAGGCTTGTTTTTGGGCAGATAGGTATGATCCAGTACAGAGAAGAAACTGATAAAGCCAGAGAAGGAGAGGACTTTTACAGTGGCAAAGTTTTTAAGTATTTGAAGAGATTGAAAAATTCAGTACAGGGGCACCTGGGTGGCTTAGCGGCTGAGTATCTGCCTTTGGTTCAGGTCATGATCCAGGGGTCTTGGGATTGAGTCCCACATCAGGCTCCCCATGGGGAGCCTGCTTCTCCCTCTGCCTGTGTCTCTGTCTCTCTCTCTGTGTCTCTCGTGAATAAATAAATAAAATCTTAAAAGAAAAAGAGAGAGAAAAATTCAGTATAAAAGGGAGAAATAGGCCAGAGTCAGGAGCTGCGACACTACTATTAGCAAGGGAAGGAAATCTGGATACCACCGCTAGTAGATTGCGGAGCTAGGGTTGGAAAAGCCAGGGAGTGCTCCTTCTCCTGCGTCTGTTTCCTTAGTGAACATGTAGTGAGGTGAAGAGATGAAATTGCTGCCTTGAAAAGCCCCTTTTCTTTTATTTTAAACATGCATTTGATTCTTTTTTATTTTTTCTTAAAGATTTTATTTATTTGAAAGAGAGAGCACACGAGCAGAGGGTTGGGTCAGAGGGAGAGGGAGAAGCAGACTCCCTGCTCAGCAGGGAGCTGGATATGGGGCTTAATGCAGGGTGTGGCTTGATGTGGGGTGGGGCTCCATGCAGGACTCCATCCTAGGACCCTGAGATCAAGACCTGAGCCAAAGGCAGACACTTAACAACTGAACCACCCAGGCACCTCTGCCTTGAAAAACTTCTTGAAGGAGATTTAGGGAAGTGTAGTAGATTGGCTGATAGTGTTGGCTGCTCATTTAAGATTTGAGGTAAAAATAACTTTTTCATGACTCTGTAAGGGGACAGATGGTAACTAGATTTATTGTGATGATCACATATATAAATATCTCAATGTATACAAATATTGAAAGTAATATGTTATGCACCTGAAACTAACACAGTGTCGTATGTCAATTCTCTCTCTCTCTCTCTCTCTCTTTTTTTAAGATTTTATTTATTTATTCATGGGAGACATAGAAAGACAGGCAGAGACACAGGTAGAGGGAGAAGCCAGGACTTGATCCCAGGACCTCAGGATCACGTCCTGAGCCAAAGGCAGCCGCTCAATCACTGAGCCACCTAGGCACCCCTGTCAACCATATTTAAATAAAAAAAAGAAAGACTTGGGGGAGCCTGGGTGCCTCAGTCATTTGAGCATCCAGCTCTTGGTTTGGCTTGGATCATGATCTCAGGATTCTGGGATTGATTGAGCTATATGGTGGTCTATGCACAGCAAGGAGTCTGCTCAAGGGTTCTTTTTTATTTTTTTTATTTTTTTATTTTTTGTTTATACATGATAGTCACACAAAGAGAGAGAGAGAGAGAGGCAGAGACACAGGCAGAGGGAGAAGCAGGCTCCATGCACCGGGAGCCCGATGTGGGATTCGATCCTGGGTCTCCAGGATCGCACCCCGGGCCAAAGGCAGGCACCAAACCGCTGCGCCACCCAGGGATCCCTGCTCAAGGATTCTTTTCCTCTCCTTCTTCCTTTGCTCCCCCCTAAATAAAGAAATAAATCTTAAAAGAGAGAGAGAGAGAGAGAAAGAAAGAGGGCAGCCCCAGTGGCCCAGCCGTTTCACTCTAAGTGGAGTCTGAAAAGTTAAGGGTATGTAGTGAAATCCTTAGAGCAATGGTTCGTAAAGTGTGACATGAAGACTTTGGGGGATCCCCGAAAGCAGTTCAGGAGGGTTGCAAGGTCCTCCTTTTTCCAATAACATATGTATATAAGGTTGTATTTTCTTCCTGTATGCCAACCCAAACAGCCTATCACGCCAGATTGAATGCAGAAGTTGATATGAGTATCCATCTGTCTTTTATTAAGCCAGACATTCAAGAGATTTGCAAAAACATAAAACAGTGCCTCTCTTCTGATTAATTTTTAAAATATATTTAAAAATATATTTTTCATAAAAACACTTTATGTTAACATAAAATATTTAAATATTTAAAAATTTTTCAGTTTACTTTCATGTATCTGTATATCTGTATTTTCTCCCCCATAAAGACCATAAAAGGTCTTTGGGGATCTTCAATACCTTTTATGAGTATAAAAGGGTCCTGAAACCAAAATGCTTGATAATGGCTCCTTTAGAGCAAACACTCAAAAATAATACAATCAGCAGCATTATTCACAATAGTCAAAAGCTAAAAACAATCCAAATGTTCATTGGTGGAGGAATGGATAAACCAAATGTGGTGTATACATGCAATGGAATTATGACTGCTGGAAAAGGAAATGAAGTACTGATACATGATACCATGTGGATGATCCTGGAAAACATTATACTAATTGAAAGAAGTTAAGCACAATAGGCCACATATTCCACATGATTCCATTTATGTGGAATGTTCATGGTAGGCCAATCCACAGAGACAATGTAGACTTGTGGTAGACAGTCACTTAGGAAGAGGAGAATAGAGAGAGATTGCTTCGTGGGTGGAGTTTTATTTTGGGAAGATGGAAATATTTTAGAACAGGATAGAAATCGTGATTGCACAACTTCGTGAATGCACTAAATGCCACTGAATTGAACATTTTATTTTATACTTTTTAAAGATTTTATTTTTTCATGAGAGACAGAGAGAGAGAGAGGCAAAGACATTGGCAGAGGGAGAAGCAGACTTCCCATGGTAAGCCTGATGCAGGACTTGATCTCAGGACCCCGGGATCACAACCTGAGCCAAAGGCAGACGCTCAACCACTGAGCCACCCAGGTGTCCCTGAATTGAACATTTTAAATTGGTTAACTTTATATTATGTAAATTTCACTTCAATTTAAAAAAAGTAGCAATGTATAGTTAAAAAGACAATGGAGAAGTTAAAATGGAATTTAAAAATATAGTTGTCTTCAGGGGCTCCTGGGTGGCTCAGTTGGTTAAGTATCTGCCTTCAGCTCAGGTCATGATCCTAGGGTCCTGGGATCAAGCCCACATCCCACTCCCTGTTCAGCGAGGAGCCTACTTCTTCCTCTCCCTCTGCTGCTCTCCCTGCTTGTGCTCTCTGGTTCTCCCCCTGTCAAATAAATAGAGTCTTTAAAAAAATGTAGTTCACTCCAAAGAAGATAGGAAAGGAGGGCTAGAGGAACAAAAACCATGCAGGACAAACAGAAAACAAGTAGCAGAATGGTGGACCTAAATCCAGTCACATCAAGAATTACAACATCCTACGACATAGTAATTCTTCTAGGTATTTAACCAAAACAAACAAAAACATGTATTTTCAAAAACACTTATACGTGGATGTTTATAACAACTTCACTTGTAATATCCAAGAACTTGGAACAGTCCAAGTGTCCATCAACAAACAATTATGGGGCAGCTCGGGTGGCTCAGCGGTTTAGCACCGCCTTCGGCCCAGGGCCTGATCCTGGAGACCTGGGATCGAGTCCCACCTCGGGCTCCCTGCATGGAGCCTGCTTCTCCCTCTGCCTGTGCCTGTGCCTCTCTCTCTCTCTGTGTCTCTCATGAATAAATAAATAAAGTCTTTAAAAAACCCAGGAGGATTATGGTATATTCATATGTTGAAATATAACTTAGTTGTATAAAAGAACAAACTACTGATGTACATGGATGAATATACATGTATATACAATATGGATAAATCTCAAAAAAATGCTGAGTGAATGAAACCTTACCCAGAAGAATATGTACATGATGATACTTGATGATTCCAATTTTATAAAGTTCTAGAACAGGGGAAACACATTTGTGTGTGTGTGTGTGTGTGTGTGTGTGTATGTGTTTCTTAAGTAGGCTCCACACCCTGTGTGGAGCCCAGTATGAGGCCTGAACTCAGGACCCTGAGATCAAGACCTGAGCTGAGATCAAATCAGGTGCTTAACTGACTGAGCCACCCAGATGCCCTAAAATGCATCTGTTTTTTAAATCTGATTTTTAAAAAAGTGGGAACACTTGAAGGAAGTTTCTGGGTGATGGAAATGTTCTTTCCTCATAGGAGTTGGGTTACACTGTTATACGTCTTTGTCAAAACTCATATTAAAGCCTTTCAGGATCCCTGGGTGGCGCAGCGGTTTGGCGCCTGCCTTTGGCCCGGGGTGCGATCCTGGAGACCCGGGATCGAATCCCACGTCGGGCTCCCTGCATGGAGCCTGCTTCTCCCTCTGCCTGTGTCTCTGTCTCTCTCTGTGTGACTATCATGAATAAATAAATAAAATCTTAAAAAAAAATAAAGCCTTTCATATGGGAAGCTTGGGTGGCTCAGTGGTTTAGTGCCTGCCTTTGGCCCAAGACATGATCCTGGGGTCCTGGGATCAAGTCCCACATCGGGTTTCCTGTGTGGAGCCTGCTTCTCCCTCTGTCTCTCATGAATAAATAAAGTCTTTAAAAAAAACCTTTCATATGCAATTTTCCAATTTTTAAAAAAATATTTTATTTGTTTATTTGACAGAGAGAGAGAGAGAGAGAGGGCAAGCAGGGGAAACTGCAGGCAAGGGGAGAGGAAGAAGCAGACCCCCTGCTGAGCAGGGAGCCTGACACAGGGCTCCATCTCAGGACCTTAGGATCATGGCCTGAGCCAAAGGCAGATGCTTAACCTACTGAGCCACCCAGGTGCCCCCAATTTTCCAATTTTTTAAAATTTATTTTTTATTTTTTTCCAATTAAAAAATATTTAATTTATTTATTCATGAGAGACACACAGAGAGGGAGGCAGAGACACAGGCAGAGGGAGAAGCAGACTCCATGCAGGGACCCCGATGTGGGACTCGGTCCTGGGTCTCCAGATCACGCCTGGGGCTGAAAGCGGTGCTAAACCGCTGAGCCATCCAGGCTGCCTTTTCCAATTTTTTAATGCAGTGAAAAACATATGAAAATTGACCATCTTAACCATTTTTATGTGTATAGTTTGGTGCTATTAAGGGCATTCATGGGGACACCTGAGTGGCTCAGTGGTTGAGTGTCTGCCTCCAGCTCAGGATGTGATCCTGGGATCCAGGATCGAGTCCCACATTGGGCTCCTTGTGGGGAGTTTGCTTTTCCCTCTGCTTATGTTTCTGCCTCTCTCTCTCTCTCTCTGTCTCTCATGAATAAATAATTAAAATATTTTTAAAAAAGGACATTCATGCTGTACAACCACCCATCTTCAGAATTCTTCATTGTATAAATCTAAAATTTTTTCATTTAAACAGTAACTCCCCATTTGCCCCAGCCCCTGGCAACTATCATTCCACTTGATACCTGTATGGATTTGATGACTCGAGGTATCACATGTGAGTAGACTCATACAGGATTTGCCTTTGTGTTTGGTTTCTTTCACTTAGCATAATGTCCCCAAGGTTTATCCAGGTTGTAGCGTATGTCAGAATTTCCTGCCCTTTTAAGGCTGGATAATATTCCACTCTATGTATAGACCATATTTTCTTTATCCACTGGACACTTGGATTGCTTCCACGTTTTAGCTATTGTGACTAATGCTGCTCTGAACATGGATGTACAAATATATCTTTGTGACTCTGCTGCAGTCCTTTTGGGTATAACCCCAGAAGTGGAATTGCTGGATCTTACAGTATTTCTAATTTTTTGAGGAAGCTCTGTACAGTTTTCCACAGTGGCTGCTTTACATTCATCAACAGTGCACCAGGGTCCCCATACGCCTAACATTTATTTTCTGGTAGAAGCCATCCTAATGGATGTAAGGTGTTACCACAATATTTTAAAAAATAATTTTTAAAAAAATTATAGTTTTAAAAAATTAAAAAAAATTTTTTAAAAATTTAAAAAAAAATTTTAAATTTAAAAAAAAATTTGGAATGTTTTGCAAATTTGCATGTGATACTCATGCAGAGGCCATGCTAATTTAAAAAAAAATATGGAATGTTTTGCAAATTTGCATGTGATACTCGTGCAGAGGCCATGCTAATTTCTGTATCATTTTAGTTTTAGTACATATGCTACTGAAGTGAGCACACAGTAACAAAACACAACACTAAACGTGCAAGAAGAATTGAACTTTTAAAAAATTATTTTAGGTTTTTTTTTTTTTAGAGAGAGAGAGCTTGTGCACACAAGTGCATGCATGCATGAGAGCTGGGGTGGCAGGGAGGGGCAGAGGGAGAGGGACAGGGAGAGAATCTCAAGCAGACTCCAAACTTGGTGCAGAGTTCCATTCTGGGACTTGATCTCAGGACTTGAAATCATAAATCTGACACTTAACTGCCTGAGCCACCTAGGTACCCCATGAACCATTTTTGTTAGCAAGAATAAAGGGTAGAAAGGTTTTTAAAAAAAGCCCTTAGGGGTGCCTGGGTGGTTCAGGTCATGATCTCAGGCATTGAGCCCCGGTATCGGGCCCCTTGCTCAATGGAGAGTCTGCTTCTCCCTCTCCCTCTTCCCCTCCCCCTCTGCTCATGCTCTCTCTCTCAAATAAATAAAAGCTTTAAAAAAATACTGAAACAGAAAGAATCTAGTTGATGATAAGCATGCCAAAGTGTTTAGGAGTGGAATGGAGTGTCCTGATATTTGCAACTTACTTTGAATCCCGTCAGAAATAGAATGGATTCATTGATGAAAGGTGTAGATGTGTGATGAAGGGATGGGGCACATACAGACAAATGTTAACAATTACAGAATCTAGGTGATGAGTATATGAGCGCTTACTGTATCATTCTTTCAACTTTTCTCTGTATTTGAAGTTTTCGTAATTTTTTCTTGGGGGAAATTTTATTTGTCTCGGGGAAGGTTTGCTGTGAAGGAGTGAGAGTCCTTTAGTGAATGGGGACCCGAGAGGCTGAGAGTACCCCCTCCAACAATGCAGAGGCCTCAGGGGGTAACTAAGTGGGACCAACTGGCCTGGAACTAGGACCCTAGAGGTTCATGTGTGCTGAGGTGGGACAGGAAAGAGTAAGGGGATCAAGGGGACCAGGTATGGAGAGTGGGAAAGAAGGTGGGTAATTAGAATCTACCTTTGAATGTCTCTGGGCAAGGAGATTACGTATATTACTTACTTGTTTTCCTGTTGTCTTAGGCACTTAAAGCCGGAGAGAGCCAACAGCAATGTGAGCTAGTGAAGTTCAGCTGACCACTTAGGCAGGATTTCCAAATGGCATGAGATACTAGAGCTAGAGTTTGGTTTTCATGATTGGAAATCTAGAAATGAAAACATCTGAGTGTCCCATGTGTGCCCAGATCCTGCTAGTCCACTTCACAGGAGATTGCTAACAAACCAGAATGGTAGATCTGGAATTGCCAAATGGATCAGATGCTTGGGACAGATGGCCATTGCATTTTCTTTCCTGCGGGCTTGAGAAACAAGTATCTTCAGAAGCCTCCTTAATGAGTAGAGAAACATATAGCAAGGGGAGTGAGGGGAATGACTGTGATGATGGGTTAGTGGCTGACGTTGACTTAGGGGGTTAGATGCAAATCCAACTGGAATGTGTGCCTTGACTGGACTTAGCACAATCTCCCCTGGATGGGGCTGGAGACACATTCTCATATTCTTGATCTGTGGTCTTCTCCTTTCTAGACACTACATTTCTTTTGTTAACAGATTTTTACTCCACGTGACACAATGGATTAGGTTGTGACATCTTAAGTCAGTTATCTTGTGGGTATTTTCAATGATTTCTTAACCACACCTTTGTATGCTACCTGTAGCAGGAGTCAGAGGTACATAAAGTAACCCATGGTTGGAGGGGGCACCTGGGTGCCTCAGTAATTGAGTGCCTGCCTTCGGCTCAGGTGTGATTCTGGGGTCCTGGGATTGAGTTCTGCATCCGGCTCCCTGCATGGAGCCTGCTTCTCCCTCTGCCTATGTCTCCGCCTCTCTCTGTGTGTCTCTCATGAATAAATAAATAAAATCTAAAAAAAAAAAAAAGTAACGCATGGTTAGGGGCGGGAGGTGCTAAGAAAGAAGAAAAGATAATTGTAGAGATAGATAGCCAGTTGAGCACCCAGACTATTTAAGTCAGATCCTTTTCAGAGTTTATGGTCTCTATAGCTTCTGTTTGAATTTTAATCCTGTGAGTTTTGCATGCCTCCCACTTACCCTTCCCAGCTGGTACATGGAACTATTTTTGATGCTTTGGAAAGTGGCATTTTTCCATAACATTCTATTCCTATAGTGCATCTTTGGTCTGAGCTAAATCAAGTATCCACTTTTCACTAATGTTGAGTCTGATGGGATTTTCTCTCACCACCCCAGCTGCAACCCCTAACAAAGCAGCCTTTACCTGACTGGCAGATAGAAAATTGTGCAACATCACAATCTTGGCTAGCTGAGGTATTGTAGGCGTTTGTCAAGACTTGTGTCAAAACATTTCACTGTGTGTAATTAAAAAAAAAAAACACACTGAACCAATATTGAGTCTAGTTGATGACATGCATGCTGAACTGTTTAGGGGGTAAAGTTTTCTGATATTTGTAACATATTGTGAAATGCATCTGAAATAGGATGATTTTAGAGATCTTCATTTTAGACAATGGGGAAACAGGCACAAAGCTTGTAGGCCACATGATAATGGTGCATCATCACTTACTGATTTGTAGAAAGTCATATTTATTAAATTTTTTCTAATTTCAGAAGGAGTGCATGTGCAATGTAGAAAAGCTGAAGACTGAGTAGCATCATGTAAGTGTAATTGTAAGTGATGAGTTTGTGTGGTGTGGGAAACTACCTTTCCGTCATAGGTCTGAGATGCTCTGGTGCTGTGAGGGGGGCTGGAAGAGGGGTTAAGATGTTAAATAACAAAAATTCAATGGAGGAACTTCTAAAGATCTAATTGGTTTTATTAACTGATTCATCAATAGGACAGCATCCCATCTAGCAAGTAGAGGAGAGCTTCAAAGGGCTATAGAAAAGGAAATGTTTTAAAGGTAGAGAGGGAGCAGAAACAAGGAACTTATGGGCAAAGAATCCATTGTTTTATGCAAGGTTGCCCTCCTAAGGGGAACCAAAGGCAGCCATCAGCAAATTTCTTAGGGCTGCACAGGAAATTCCTGTGTTGACTGGTTAAAGGTCACATTTCTGGGGGGTTGAAAGTGCAGTTAGGTTAGGTACTAAGTCTAGGTTTACCAACTTGGGGCCTTAACCTACGTGATCCCATTTTGGGCCTGTGGTTTTCATTTTAACAATGTAGATACAGAGAGGTGTGTACCTGGGTGGCTCAGTGGTTGAGCATCTGCCTTTGGCTCAGGGTGTGATCCCTGGATCCTGGGATCGAGTCCCACATCGGAGGAGAAGAAAAGTCCTGCTTCTCCCTCTGCCTGTGCCTCTGACGCTCTCTCTGTGTCTCTCATGAATAAATAAATAATGTTTTTTTCTTAAAAAAACAAAACAAAAAACAATGTACAGAGAGCATGTCTATGAGCCCGTCCTTGTTGCTCAGCAGTAGGTTTGACTAGCCCACAATTCTTGCTGGTGGAAGTACCTGAGCAGTTTTCTTAGGGGCTGCATGAGTAAAAATCTATTCTCTTATCAGTGTTGATCATGGCCAGGTGTCCTGTGAGTGTATTTTTCTCTTCTTGAGAGGATCTTTTTATTTTTTATTTAAATAAATAAAATAATAAATATCTAAATAAATAAAAATATTTATAAATAAGTAATAAATAAATCTTTATTTTTATATTTATATTTTATATAAATATCTATTTATTTTTGAGAGAGACAGAGAGTGAGCTGGGGAAGGGGCAGAGGGAAAGGGAGAGAGAGAATCTTAAGCAAGCTCCACGCCCAGCAGAGGAGCCTGATGCAGGGCTTGATCTCACAACTCTTGAGATCATGACCTGAGCCAAAATCAAGAGTCAGGCAGTCAACCGACTGAGCCACCCAGACATCCCCAGACTCTGTGTCCTAACAAGTGTCGTGTATGTGGCTCTACTATCAAGGTACATTACTTTGATACTGGTTTTATTTCTCTTTACTTTAAAAAAAAATTTGTTCATTTGTTTATTCTATAGGTATGTTTATCATCACATGCTTCCCCTTTCACAAAGGAATCTGGGCAGACCCTGGCCTTTGTGGAATTTGGGGGATGCAGAATAATGTTGTCTTCTAGAGCACATGCTCCAAAAGCAGGCATTATGTGATGTTTGTGGTTCCTGGGAATCAAATCTGCTCACTTGCCAGAGTATCTGACTTCCCTGTGGCTCCCTCCTTGTCACTTGAGCTTTTAGGGTTGCAGATAGTCATTGTGGCTTTGGGCTAGAGACTTCTGACAAGAAGCCTTTCCGCAAAAAGTATTGAATAAATTAGAACACAGACTTCCATTATCCTTTCTGGAAATGGGGCTTCTGCCTGTCTGCAAGGATGTCTGGAGAATGGAAAACTAAACAGAGAATTAGGAATCCTAACATTAATGCAATTTTCATTTGCTCTCCGCTTACTCTATTGTCTCTGAGATGCTATTAAGAAATGGATGCAGGATGTGCGTGAGATAAAACATCAAAATTCAAATTGATTCTGATTTCCATTGACACTCCATTGCTCTGGCTGTCTAGCTTCTAGTGACTTTAGCCATCTGGAACCCAGCCCAGAGCATGTGGGTGAGAAGGATGCCCTGAGCAGTGAGAAGTGCAGCCATAAAGCTCAAGAAGTTCAGTTCAAAGAAGGCTCTTTCCCATCCTCACTCAGGGCCTGTGGAATCAGTAACTTATTTTATATTAATAATAATAGCTTTCCTGGGATGCTTGGGTGGCTCACTGGTTGAACATCTGCCTTTGGCTCAGGGCGTGATCCTGGGGTCCTGGGATCAAGTCCCGCATTGGTCTCCCCACGGGGAGGCTGCTTCTCCCCCTGCCTATGTCTCTACCTCTCTCTCCGTGTCTCTCATGAATAAATAAATAAAATATTAAAAAAATAATAGCTTTCCCTTATTGGGCACTTATTATGTAACAGGTAGCATGCTTTATATATAATAACTTAGTTAATCCTCACAACCCAATGAGGAAATTGCTATTATTGTTCCCATTTTATGGATGAAGAAACTGAGAGAGGTTAAGTGACTTGCTTAAGGGCATACAGATAGTGAGATAGAGCAGAAATTTGAACTTAGGCAGCCTGGCTCCCGATAGAGCAGAATTTTTTTTTTTAAGGTTTTATTTACTTATTCATGAGAGAGAGAGAGAGAGAGAGAGACACACAGGCAGAGGGAGAAGCAGGCTCCATGCAGGGAGCCCGACGCGGGACTCAATCCCGGGTCTCCATGATCATGCCCTGGGTTGAAGGCGGTGCTAAACCGCTGAGCCACCCGGGCTGCCCTAGAGCAGGAGCAGAAATTTTAACCGAGGCAACCACCTCTCTTGACTTCCTGGCTGAGTGTGTTATTTGTGTGCGTGCACACATGTGTTTAAAACATGTACTTCTAAAAAGCTTGGCTAGTTGGTTTCCCAGCTCTCAGCACAATAAGAAGTGGGGCCACTAGTAACAAGCATGTTCGTAACACCAAGAGATGGCTTCATGGTGATGAAACAGAAGAACCTGCAACCCTGAGCAGTCTGGGTCCTTGCCAGAAGTCAGCCCTGCACGGTTCGGTTGTCCTCACAGGAAACAACAAAGCGCGGGATAAAGCCGTGATGAGGATTTATAAAAGATGGCTGTGGCAGGTACTATAAGCTGTCCCCAAAGTTCCATTTCCCCTAATCTCTCTCCTAGTACTAGAACACACCCCAATTTCCCATGGACTGCAGCTGCTGAGTCTCTTATTGCTAAACATGGTTGAGAGGCTAAATTTTGGCCCCCAGACTAGAAGTGAGATGTGCCTGTCACACAGGCTCTGCCCTCTGCTGTTTCCTCTCCATGGGCTGGGATGTGGTCTTAGGGGCCAGAGTGGGGAAGAAGAGAAACCCCCAGGGATAATCATAAGGGCTGAAAGCAGATTTACCCGGACCCTGTGGAGTCACCACGGGCACCCTTGAATAATCATTCCTGCATTGTTCCAGGCAAGAGAACAAACTTTCTTGTTTAAGCCATTTTATCTTTATTTTTTAAAAATATTTTATTTAGGGATCCCTGGGTGGCGCAGCGGTTTGGCGCCTGCCTTTGGCCCAGGGCGCGATCCTGGAGACCCGGGATCGAATCCCACGTCGGGCTCCCGGTGCATGGAGCCTGCTTCTCTCTCTGCCTGTGTCTCTGCCTCTCTCTCTCTCTCTCTGTGACTATCATAAATAAATAAAAATTAAAAAAATATTTTATTTATTTATTCATAGAGACACACAGAGAGAGGCAGAGACACAGGCAGAGGGAGAAGCAGGCTCCATGCAGGGAGCCTGATGTGGGACTCGATCCTGGGTCTCCAGGATCACGCCCTGGGCTGAAGGCAGGTGCTCAATCACTGAGTCACCCAGATGTCCCTTGTTTAAGCCATTTTAAGTCTCTCTCTTAAAGCAGCCAAACTCACAAGCCAATGAATATCCCCAGGACGTCAAGGAAAGGTTACATTTTATTCGCTGTATTTTGTTAACAAATCAAGGAAATATTCAGAGCATTTTAGGAAGAGTTCAGTAACAAAATTTGAAGCCTAATAGGGGCAACTTTATTTGGAAACATCCCTGGAAACTTTCTAAATGCTGGCAGAAAAAGGAGTATACTCCACTTGGTTGATGTAATATGGAGAGGATGTAAATTCAGTTCAGTCCCACAAATATTTATGGAACGTGCCAACAGGGTCTTTGTCCTCAGGGAGCTCATAGTCAATGAAGGATGTACAGGGACACTGACAGATGAGCATGTGGTTATAAAAAATGATCCACGTTGGTGGGCACACACCCAACCCTGACTTGAGGCATCAGGTGAGGCTCTCTGGGGGGACGTGCAAGCAGAGTCCTAAGGCTGAGTGGAAGCTTTGCTGGCCATTGTTCTAGCTCCTGGAAGTGTTGTGCTCTCCTCAGAGAGAGGAGTATTTGTGTGTCATGGAAGCTGAAGCTGAAAAGCCCGTTCAGAGGCTTCTCTGTCTTAAGAGATGTAGCTGATGGAGATCCCTGGGTGGCTCAGCGGTTTAGCCCCTGCCTTCAGCCCAGGGCATGATCCTGGGGTCCTGGGATCGAGTTCCATGTCAGGCTTCCTGCATGGAGCCTGGTTCTCCCTCTGCCTATGTTTCTGCCTCTCTCTCTCTCTCTGTCTCTCATGAATAAATAAATAAAATCTTTAAAAATATAAAATCTTAAAGAGATGTAACTGATATCTTGAGCTTCCCTCTTTGTCCTTTCCTTCTTCATCCAGGATCTTCCCATGCATGAGACAGATTCCAGCAAACTTTAGGGTAGGATGTGGGTAAGCAGACGTTACTCAGGATATATCATCCAGCAATGAGAAGGGTCTTTAGCTAATAGTGTCTGTTCTTTCATCGTTAAGTAATGGTAAAAGCTGAAGGAGTGGCCAGGGGCCTCAGAAATTAGATCTGTGCTTTCAAAAGCACGAGTTGGCTCCCTCTCTCACCCTCAATGACAGGCTGATAGATAACGGGAAAGCTATTTAACTCTGGTTGTCAGTTCTGTGGATGATGATGTTACCCTCACTGGAGCAGGGGACTGTAGGGAATGATAAATCGAAGGTATTAGATGGCACTTGGCAGCCTGAGAAAGAAAGGCAGGAATTAATTACTTTGGAGTAGTCTTGAGAAATATTGATGCCTGAAAGACACTTGACATTTTCTTTTCCCCAGACAGTATTAACTCAGGGGAAGCATCCAGATTGTGGTAGTTGGGGTAGAGGGGTGAAGAGGTGAGCTGCAGAACACAGAGAAGTTAGGAAAGAGAGTAGAGCAGTCAGGAGAGCTGTCATTCCCTGAACTGGGATTGGAGGCTAGCTTCCTTGGGATCTCACCCCAGACTTTTTGCTTAACCCGGAGTTAAGACTTGGGTATGATTTCAGTGGAGCCCTAAGTTAAAGCCAAAATTTAGCAGTATATGGTCATGAATTTTTTTAAAAAGATTTTATTTATTTATTTGAGAGAGTGAGACAGAGAAAGCACAAGCTCTGGGAGGGGCAGGCAGAGGGAGAAGGAGAAGCAGACTCCCCGCTGAGCATTGAGCAGGGAACTGAGAGCTGGGAGCCTGCCACCATTGAAGTGGGGGGAGCTCGATCCCAGGATCCTGAGATCATGACCTGAGCTGAAGTCAGATGCTTAACCCACTGATCCACCCAGGCGTCCGTGGTCATGTTTTTTTTTTTTTTTTTTAAGATTTTATTTATTTATTCATGAGAGACACCAGAGAGAGGCAGAGACATAGGCAGAGGGAGAAGCAGGCTCCCTGAGGGACTCGGTCCCAGGATCCCAGGATCATGACCTGAGCCAAAGGCAGACGCTCAACCACTGAGCCACCCAGGTGCCCTGGTCATGGATTTTTAAGAAAATTGCTTAAATTTTATTTCAAGGAAGATTGTCTCCCTCCCCACATATGTGCACACACATATACATATACATGTGTATATGTATGTACACACGCACATATATATACACACACGTATATACACATATAGATGTTTTTCGATGACTTTTAAGGAATACTTATCATATTCTTTCTTCATGCAACACTGTGGCAGGATAAAAAAGATCCTAAAAATGAAATAAATAAAATATCAAAACAAAAAGCCTTGAATTTTGCTGAAATGAAATTTCAATTATAAATAAAAAAGCTTCTATTTACTTGGAATGAACATTGTCCTCTTTGATATAATAGATAAATATATTGAGCAGTAACTCTTTGGCACACTGTACTAAGTACTTGAATTTTAATTTAATCGCTGCCTGCAGAACAACAACAAAAAAGAAGTATGAAATTGCTTTCTGATGTTCTTAGGAAAGAGTGAAATTTGCAGCCTCATCTAGCAAGCCCTATCTCCCCCTTCATGTTTTCTGTCCTTCTACTCAGTTTGACTTCCTTCACAGCACTTATTATTATTTTTTAAAAGATTTTAAAAATAAATTCAGCCCAACTTTTAAAAAGATTTATTTATTCTTGAGAGACACACAGAGAGAGAGAGATAGAGGCAGAGACACAGCCCAAGGGAGAAGCAGTCTCCCTGCAGGGAGCCCAATGTGGGAGTTGATTCCGGATCCCGGGATCACACCCTGGGCAAAAGGCAGATGCTCAACTGCTGAGCCACCCAGGCGTCTCTTTAAAGATTTAAAAATTTTTAAAATTTATTTGACAGCACAAGCAGAGGGAGTGGCAGGCGGAGGGAGAGGGAGAAGCAGACTCCCCACTGAGCAAGGAGGCCAATGTGGGGCTCAATCCCAGGACCCTGAGATCATGATCTGAGCCTGGGGCAGAGCCCAACTGACTGATTCCTCTCATCTTCACATTTATTTCTCTACCATTTTAAACCTTGTCATTGAAATATAACATAGATGCAGAAAGTGCACTTAGGTGAACTGCTGGACAGATTTTCTGATCATTGTGGGCTTAAAATATTTATTTTTATTGTAAAAGCTACATACTTACCATTTTAACTGTCTTAAGTGTACAACTGGATGGCATTCAGTGCAGTTGCAGTGCTGTGCCACCATCACCACCACCCTTCTCCAGGACATTTTTATCCATCTCAGCTGAAACTCTGTCCCCAGGAAACACCAGCTCCCTCTGTCCCTCCCCAGTGCCTGGCAGTCAGCATTCTACTTTCTTTCTCTATGTATTTGAGTCCTCCTGGGACCTCCTACAGGGCCATGGGCTTCTGATATGAAGTGGACTGGCTCTGGCTCTGAGACTAGACATGATGTGCCTCTCATTTCTTTTTACTGGTGTAAATTTATTAATGTCCAGCTGTGTGATGACAGTCCCCAGCCAGCAAGGGTGCCTTGAAGGCTGTGCTCATAGATTTTTCTCTCATTTCCTGTCATCACCAGGAGAGACTGCTCTGCAGCTAATGGTTCAGTTTCAGACCACGGTCTCCAGTGTGAGTAGCAGGGGCTGTGGGCTTCCTGGTTAACGTCTCTTGCCTGTCACAGTAATAAATGGATTCCTTCCCCTTGAGTGGATCTGGTTAAGTAGTGGTTTGAATGCCATCCTTTAGAATAAATCGAAGCTGTGTTTGAATGATGCTGCTTCCAATAGTGATGATTTCTGAATTTTTCTTCCTCATTTGCTCTGAAAGACTTGCTCCCTAAATATGAGGGCTTTGTATTCAAGAGTCTCTGCTTAAAAGAAAAATGTGCAAAGTCTGCAGTTCTGCCTCTTGCCTGCCCCGATTCCTTCTCAAAATCTGAATCCTGGGTAGCTGAGCAAGGAACATTTGGAACTTTTAAAGACCTGTTTCATCCGGGGGAATGGCACATCTGGTTTGGAGTGTTTCTGGGAAATGAGAAAGCAGAATAGGAATTTGAAAAGATTGGAGTGTGTAGGGAGAATGTGTCCATGCCTTATTCTGGGGCACAAGAATCATGAGGACATTTGTTTTGGAGGAAGTGGGCAGCCCTGCAGGTGAGGCCTTACTCTCTCCAAAGCCCCATAGAACGAACCCAGTGAGCAGTCCAGGCCTCAGAAAAGTGGATCACAGTTTTGTCACAGGAATTGGAGAAGACAGGAGAGAAAGTGTGTTTCCCTCTATTTTTTTAAAAAAAAGATTTTATTTATTTATTAATGAGAGACACACACAAAGAGAGAGAGAGAGAGCTGGAGAGAGCAAAACAGGCTCAATGTAGGGAGCCTGACGTGGGATTTGATCCCGAGTCTCCAGGACCAGGCCCTGGGCTGAAGGGGGCGCTAAACCGCTGAGCCTGCCCCTCCCTCTACTTTACAGTAACAAGGACCCGGGTGCCTGGGTGGCTCAGTCTGTTAAGCATCTGCCTTTGCTCAGGTCATGATCTTGGGGTCCTGGGATTGAGCCCTGCATCAGGCTCTCTGCTTCTCCCTCTCCCTCTCCCTCTCCCTCTCCCTCTCCCTCTCCCTCTCCCTCTCCCTCTCTCTCTCCCTCTCCCTGCTTGTTCTCTCTCTCTCTGGCTCAAATAAATAAATAAAAATAAAATCTTTAACAAAGTTACAGTAACAAGGACCAACAAACAGCCTCAAACCACGTGGGTGTTTTGGAGGGACTACTGAGGATGGATGAAGTTCATTCGATCAAATTATTGTCCTCAACACACGGTACCCTCCCAGTATTAAAAGTACACAGCCACATCCTGTGCAATTTGATTCTGTGTTACCCATCAATGATATGGATGGAGTATATGTCTTCCCTTCAGAGATTTTAGTCTTTCCCATGTAATTTGTTTTGGCCAACAGAATATGGGCGGAAGTGACAGTATGTCATTTCACTTAGTCCTTTTGTGCTTATGCCATTGGACATGAGAAGCGTGTGCCTTGGGGAGACCCATCTCAGGGAGCAAATCTGAATCTGAGCTGCACCTTGGAGCCAGGCTGACTTGTAGTCTAAAGCTTATTGACCTTGAAGGCCTCTAAATTCATGAGTGGTCAAATATATGCTTGTTGTGGGCCAAAACAAACTTGTTTTGGGGAAGTTTGTTACAGAGCAGTATTACAGCAATAGATGACTGATACAAAGCCCAAACTGCAGAAGCAGAGAATAAAAGACTAAGTGAAGCAGATGGCTGACACCTAAGGAAGGAAAGAAGTGATGGTGGGGTCTGAACAAAAAACAAGTTGGGAAGGGCCTCCAAGAAGAATAAGGTGAGGATGAGAGGCAAGGAGTACTAGAACCGGAGCTCTTTTAGATGTTGGGATGGGCAGTGGCACAGGACACACACACACACACACGCATGCATGCACCCTAGCCTCTCTGTGCCTTTGATGAGCACTGGGCTTTTCTGGTGTCATTGTTCAGTGTTATCTGAGAGGTTTCCAGAAAGGGAGTCGGTGTTTGATTCCTAGGAAGGTGTAGACTTCCAATTTTAGGGTCTACCTGGGCTCCTGTTTGCAATATGTAGATGGAGCAATAATGGAGAGGTGGGGCATGTGAAATCTAAGGACAGAGGGGTATTAGCACCACCAAAATTTTTTTAAAATTTAAATTCAATTAATTAACATATATTATTACTTTCAGAGGTAGAGTTCAGTGATTTATCAGTCTTACATAACACCCAGTGCTTATTCCATCTCGTGTCCTCCTTAATGTCCATTACCCAGTTACCGAAATTTTTTTTAAAGATTTTATTTTTAAGTAATCTCTACACCCAATGGGGGGGATCCAACTCATGACCCTGAGATCAAAAGTTGCATGCTTTCCTGACTGAGCCGGCCAGGTGCTCTGGGATGTGCCCTAACTTTAAGCAGGGAACTGGTTCTCTGGAGCACATACGGTTGGTGTGAGCCGGGATCTGAAATATCTTGTGACCTTGGGGAAGTTATTTAATCTTTTCAGACTGAGATTTAGAGAGCAAAATAGTAATAATACCTACCCCATAGACTTTTCCTGAAGTGTGAGAGAGAGTGAGCACTTGACACAATGCCTGGTGCAGAGTGAGGCCCTCCATAAATTATTATCAGTGACCGTGCTGCCATTTTGTAACAGCTGATATCCAATGTTTAGGAAGGCATTGACATATCTTGTTTTTCTGAGCCTAGATATTTCTAAAGACAGGAGTCCCACCCAATGGATTGTAACACCTGACTAAGTCTCAAGCTCTCACTGACACCACTCAGAGCGAAAGCAGTTCTCCCACCAGTTACTACTTTCTTCTTCAGTCCACATCAGGCAATCTACTGGCTTTTGTTCTCCCTCTTCTCTTTTTCTCAGAGAAGTCTGTTTATTCTTAAGCCTGTAGGGGAAAAAAAGGTGGAAGTGGACCTGAAGAAGCAGATGGCAGAGCTCAGTAGGATGACCCATGACCCATCTTATCACCAGCTTGAGCTGTGGGTAGCATTATTTTCTAGTTGGCTCTTTCACCATGAACTGGGTAACCCCTCTGTCACACCTATGGTTTATAAAAAGGATCAGATAACCCTTATCACAACTTCAGCTAGGGTATTTTTAGCTAGGCTGTTCTCACACACTAACTTGCATTTATTTTCCTAATCCACTGTAGATGATTGCTCTAGTTCTGTCTTGTACTCTCTTTTTCTGGGGGAGAATTTCTCAGATCAGTAGGCTCTCTGCCCAACCATTTTTACATTTTTCTTAGAGTTTGTGTAGAGGAGCCCATCTGCCCCAGAAGGCATTTGCTTGCAATAGCCAGTCCTTCTGGAGGCTCTTTGTCCTTGGTCCTGGTTCAGTACCTGCGTGGGGATGCAAGGGGATTTTGCAGCCCTCTTATCAGAGCCTGTGGTGAGCAGGGGATGACCTTACTCTCTTCCCAAAGGCCTCTAATTCGTCAACAACGTGCAACAATGAAGATGCTTCTACTGTTTTTCTCCTCTCTCCTTCCCCAAGAGAATAGGCCAAATGCTGTTCAGTTCCTCTTGCATCAGATTTGAGCTTGTCCTTCATTATAGAAATCAGTCATTAGAAGGAAATGCTCTTAACAAAAGTGCACACTTGCTGGTTTCTTACCATGTGCATGTCATTCTAAGTGCTTCATGTGTGTTTATTCATTAATCCTCTTCATTACCATTCAAAGTGGGTACTACTATTATCCCCCTTTATAGATGAGGAAACTGAGTCTCAGAGATGCCGAGTAGCTTGTGTAGAGGTGCACAGCTCCCTCCCTCTCCCTTCTTCCTTCTCTCCATTACCTCCCAAGGGATCTGGGGAATGTATTCCATACTGGTCAGTCTCTGGGCACAGAGTAGGGTGGGGACAGTGGGGAGTGGACCTGGAGGGGCAAAGGGTGGATATGAGGATACATAGCATACCCCACTTTCGCCTCCTTCTTCTACTGAGGGATCTGTAGAAACCATTTCTCATTGGGTCCAAACTGGTATTCAAGGAATTTTACAACAACCCCATCAAATTTAACCTTCTCCCTTCTGAATGTATAGAGAACAGGCCTTGCACTCCATTTGCTGGTATCCTTACTCTGTGTGTCTGTTTTATATATTGTACATGTTATATATATTTTAAAATCTTATTTGTTTCTATTATTCTGATATCTGGGCCAAGGGGATTTTTGTGCTTCTGGGGACAAGCATCACCCCAGGCCTCTCCCGGGCACTCCGGCAGCCTAGGATGGGAATAGCCTGGCTTATGCAGAGATGGCAAATGGCCCCTCTCCCTGCTGAGAGCACGTACTAAGAAGGCTCTCGGAGAGTGGTGAGACTCTCAGTTCTGAATCTAGAGAGACTGAGTTTACACTCCCCCTTTGTCAGTTATGACTGGACTAGTACTTCACCCCTGGAGTCTGTCTTTTCTCAGGGGGATGGTTCTTCCCGCACTTTACTATTGTAAGGATTTTTTTTTAATTTTTTTTTTTTATTGTAAGGATTAAATGAGATTGTGAACCTAAAGAGATTGGCATACCAGAGGCACTCCCCTGGGGAAGGGGCTGGGTTTTACTCGCCTTTGAATCCCTGCCCCTAGCAGAGTCTGGCACATAGCAGGTGCTTGGGAGCCGTTTCCAGACGTGAACTGATCGGTGAGGCCCTTTGAAGATTTGGGTGCTGGTAGTGTTAGTGGGTTCTCAGGTCATTAATGCTCCCTCTCCCTCGTCTCTGCTGAGCCCCCCTGCCTACCACTGAAGGTCTTCCAAGGTGATTGCATGTCAATAATCCACTCTACCCTCCTTTTCCCAGCGCCCTCTTTGTCTGAGGTCCTGTGATGCCTCAGCCTGAAGGCAGCTGTAGACTCTGTCGCCTTGTATTTCCCATGGCCTGGTTTACACTGCCCTCTGCCGGTACTTGTGGGACAAGCATACTAACTGAAGGTTTGCGATGACTTTTTCTTGACATTGGGGAAGGGAGGCTCCCCTATATGGGCTGCTTGTGGTGCTGTTGGGGGGAGAGGTAATGTTTGAGACCCCCTCCTCAATTTAGCTTGCAGCTCCTGAGGCTTACCAAACACAAGAGGCTTTTTACCAGTGTCCCTGACCACGTGGCCATCAGATAATGCCATTTTTTAAGGCTCAAATTTCTCAGGCACTCTGTGTTTGGCCTTGGCCAAAAGGAATAGGGTAGAGTTTATTTGATAGTATTCCCCATCTGCTATCTAGTTTCTTCTGAATCCCTGGGCACCTAATTCTTAGAGCTGTTCCACCTGCTTTTGAGGGCCTGGGGTTGCAGGAGGCATCCCAGCCAAGCAAGAACCGGAATGGACCCTCCCCATCTGGTGCTTGCAGCAGCCTGCCTCGTTAACCTGCTTACACCACCCTGCCTTCTATCTGTTGTCCCTTCTCAGAGCTGAGCCCGGTCAGTGAACATGAAATGGAGTCCTGAACGTCAGAGTGGGAAATTGGGAGCTAAAGACCAGCCATGTCCCACTGACCTTACCATGGAACTTGCTAGAAATGTACACCAAAGCCGCAGCTGAGGTCCCAGCTGATGGCCAACACAAGTCACCAGATGTGGATGGGGAAGCACCAGGCACCTTCTGGCTTCAACTTCATGAGAGACCCCAAACATGAACAGCCTAGCTTAGCCTAGTCGACCCCCATAATCAGGAGATAATAATGATAGTTGTTTAAAGCCCCAGAGTTTGGGGGTGATTTGATATACATCAATAGATATCCAGAAAAAGTGGTTTATTAGGATTGTGGGATTCTGGGTATCTGCTTTTCTATATTTTCTAAGATTTCTACAATGACCATTTATTTCTTTTATAACTGGTAAGGAGTTGTAATTAAGAGTGAAAACATGGGGGCACCTGGGTGGCTCAATCTGTTGAGAGGTTGAGCTGCTTCCTTCTGCTCAGGTATGATCATGGGATCCTGCGACTGAGCCCCTTGTCCGCCTCCCTGCTTAGGGGGACAGTCTGCTTCTCCCTCTCCCTCTGTTCCCCCCTCTGTTCACGTTCTCTCTCAAATAAATAAAATCTTTAAAAAAAAGAAGAAGAAGAAAAACACAATCTAATTTTTTCTCCACTTCACCAAGGGAGAAATTAGGTCTGAATTTGAATTGAGGGACTTAAACCAGACTTGGGGAAAAATTTTCCATGCAAGATTAATTAGATGCTGGAAAGAATTAGAGACACATTCAAGTCGGGATGATGGAAAGAGTGGTCGATTTGGAGGGAGGAAACTTGGAAATGAATCTCAGTTTTTTGGGTGACCTTGAGCAAGTCCTTGCTCAAATTCAGCTTTCTATTTTGAAAAATGCAGCTGGCTGCTTAGAGAAGATAACATCCAGCAGGGCGCCTGGCCCAGAAAAGTGGTAGGTGATCCTGCCTAATCAATGCCAATTATGAACAGGCATCTGCAAGCTTTGTGCACGGCCTGTCTTTCAACTGCCACCAGAGGCTACAGTTCCAATAATGATATCTGCTTGGAGAAAAATCACAACTCTTAAAAAAACAAAAACAAAAACAAAAACAAACCAGAAACACTGAGCAGCTCTCATAGCTGGCAGGGGCGGGGAGCACAGTCCTGCGCGGCCCCGGGGGCGTGGGGACCCCCCTCCACCGCCCCGCGCAGCTGGCCGCCCCGCTGCCCCTCGCCCTCGCGCTCCACGCGGGTTCCTCGCCCGCCGGGTGGTGCGTTGGTCTCGCAGCGCAGACGGTGGAGGTCTCCGCAGGGGGGGAACGGGGGAAGGAAGCCCGGGGATGGGAAGGGAAGAAGCACCCGGGGCGGGCGGGGCAGTGATCCCGGGCGGAGACAGACCCCAGGGGACTCGGGGGACGTCCGGACGAGGAAAGTCCGGGGAGAGGGAGAGAGGGAGGCCGGCAGGGAGGCTCTGATGCACAAGTCAGCCCTGCCCTCTGGGCTTTTCAAGGGCTTGTGGACTTTGTCTTTCTTTGCTTTGATGGATGCCTTTCTTACAAAGGTCTTTTCTTTGTCTCCGGATTGCTTTTAATACTTAAAATCAGCACATGCATAGCCGAGTCCATGCACGCTGGAAGCTCTCCACGGGACTATCATCTCCCCTCCATCTGCAGAGCGACCCGCAGCAGAGAGCTGGAGAAGGTTCAAGAGAAAAGAGACTCTGACATGACGGTGGTGGAGAAGAGATACAGTTGAGTTGAAGTCAGGAGGGCTGGGTGTGGATTTGGTCCCCAGATCCAAGCATACTAAAGCTGAGAAGTTCAGACCACTTAAAATTTAAAGGCAGGCCAGTTTGCGAGCATATAGAAAGAACTCCCTGAATAGTAGCCCACTTCTGTGTTAAGCCAAGATCTGTTGAGGCAGGTAGCAGCTCAAAGCTGAGATTCTCAAAATTACCTCCTTGGATCTCATAACGGCCCCAGGGGTATATTACTAATGATAAAGAGAGCCAGAGGTTTGAGTTGCCCAGGACTTCAATCAATAAATGGTGAAGTTGAGATTTGACAGTAGTCTTCTGGTCCCCCAAACCTATACCCTTTCATCCACTACTCCCCACCCCCCCCTTTGCTCAGCTATTAGTATATTTGTGGCACTGTTTATGGGCTGGGGCAGCTCAGGTGGAAAGTATGAATACTTTAAGGAAAGGTTTAAATTAAATAATGGATGGTGGCTCCCTAATCAGTTCTGAAGGCTGAGAAGGGTGTTTGGAGGCACACTGCCTTTAGAGAACAGGATCATGGAGCGGAACAGCCATAGTTTCTCGGAAAACCTTGGAATGAGTATATGCCTAGGTTGGCGTTTATAGGTGAGTAGCCTGCAGGCTGCAAAAAGGGAACATTGTAGAATGTTCTGTCTCTGCCCCATCAGATCATTGCTTGGTCCTCAGTCTTTTGTATTACTGATCTCCAATCTCCTCCTCCTCCTTCTCCTTTGCATGGAGAGAGAAGTATGACTCCCCGGGCCCACCCAGAGGTGGAGACCAGAAGAGCAGAAGGAGTTAGAACCATTAATTGCCCAATGTGGCTAGGTGAAGGAGACAAAGGCATTGGGATTCTAACTTTAAGCTCCAGACTTTTTTTGCAGCTTCCAGGTTGAGCTCAGGTAATGGAGGGAGCTGTTGTTTTAAAGGTGGGGTAGAGGGGCTTCATGGTTTTGAGTTAGGGGTACTAGAAGAGCACCAGACCCTGAGATTCCTCAGAGCACATCAAGCAAAGGTGGATGACTTCCTTTTCTGTTCTGTAGGTGTGTCCCATCAGCAGACCGTATCTGAGCTCAGATTAACATGGAGTTCATGGGTTTCGAGCAGGAAGGGGCTCCACGAACCAGTTGGTGATGAATGCAAAACTGTGGGTGTATGTGCATTTTTCCAGCAAGGAGAGCCCATTGCTTTCATTACTTCTCAGGGGACTCTGTGATCCAAAAAAAAAAAGGTTAAAAACCACGGTCCTACATACACTTAGGTTGTTTGTTGAGCAGATAAGCAGGAGTGAGAAACTGAGTGTTTGTTTAAAAGGTATCCATATTAAGCTAACTTGGCTTAATGTATTATTTTCTGCTGCCAGACCATGCTATTGTGTAAATCGGCTGTGATGACAAGTATGTGAAAGTGCCTTGGTTATGTAAGGTGTTATTCCTGCCTAAAGAAATGGAAATAATTAGCGTGAATTCCACAGATGGTACCAAAGAAACAGACTTTCTTCTAAAGTCTCCATTTCTCCCTAAATTCCTTTCTTGTTGCCAGAACTTTCTCTCAGGTCCTTTCTGTTGAATCATAGTGTTTTAGCGAACTTGTTAGAGTTTCCTACCATTCGGCTTACTGGACATTGAATTTGAATAACATTTATCAATTCAAGAAGGATGTACCCTAGCTGCTTGGTATCACCGCAGCCCAGTGAGCTAGATAGAGGTGGGGCAGGTGATGGGAGCTGGGCTGGGGAGGTAATGGACTTGCTTGAAGTAATTGGATATTACTTGTTTACACAAAGAGTTGGGGGATCCCTGGGTGGCTCAGCGGTGTAGCTCCTGCCTTCTGCCTGGGGCGTGATCCTGGGGTCCCGGGATCGGGTCCTACATCAGGTCCCACATCAGGCACCCTGTGTGGAGCCTGATTCTCCCTCTACCTGTGTCTCTGCCTCCCTCTCTCTCTCTCTGTCTCTCATGAATAAATAAATAAAATCTTAAAAAAACAAAACAAAACAGAACCAACCAAACAAACAAAAAAACCAGAGAGCATCATTGTCAGAATGTGAGGGGTCAGACTTGCAATTCTAGCACTCTTCTACTTGAGGGATTGCGGAGAGGCAGCCGGAGGCCATGTTTAAGTGTCTACAGGTTGGATTTGAGGCTTAGTTACTTCTAGAATGATCCTGTAGTCAGTTCAATTTGGAGGATGTGCTCTTTGCCTGTTTAGCAGAGAGATGGCTCTTCCTACCTGCCTTGCCTGTCAGACAAGTCTTCGCCTGCTACAGGAACCACAGGCCGCTTTCTAGACAGTTGCCAACACAAAACTTCTTAAGCAAACAAGGAAATATGCTAAATTTGTAGACACGATTTCACCGCTTGCTGTTCAGGGTTATGTAATATATTTAAAATTTGGTCCTAAAATTAAAAAAAAAAAAAAAACAACAATCCATAGCAACCAGTTCTTGCTTTGGTGAACTCTCCAGTCCTTTAAGAGCAAATATAATTAGAATGTTTACATGCTATGAAAAGGCAACCACTGGGGCCCTGGGTGGCTCAGTAGGTTAAGCATCTGATTTTTGACTTTGACTCTATGACCTCAGGGTCGTGGAATCGAGCCTCGACAGAAGGCTTGAATCTGAGCCCTGCTCAAGATTCTCTCTCTCTTTCCTCTGCTCCCCCACCCCCACATGCATTCTCTCCTCTGTCTCTAAGATAAATAAATAAATCTTTAAAAAATGATTAGGCATGATCCCCGGATCCTGGGATCAAGTCCCGCATCCAGCTCCTTGCAGGGAGCCTGCTTCTCCCTCTGCCTATGACTCTGCCTCTCTGTCTCTTATGAATAAGTAAATAAAATCTTAAAAAAAATAAAGTCAACCACTTATAGGTAAATTTCATACCTTTTTCATAGATATGTTTCTAGAAGTAGAACCACTGCATCAGAAGTGCACTTCTCACAGGCTTTGGAGGATGCATATGGCTGAGTGCTTTTTAGTAAGATGGAGATGTTTCCACTAGCAATGTACAAGAATGCCATTCCCCCAAGCTGTGCCAACGTTGGGTATTTGCAAACTCATAGCAAATACTGGTATCTTGTTTTTTTTTTTTTTTAAGATTTTATTTATTTATCCATGAGAGACACAGAGAGATGCAGAGAAAGAGGCAGAGACACAAGCAGAGGGAGAAGCAGGCTCCATGCAGGGAGCCCTATGTGGGACTCGATCCCAGGTCTCCAGGATCACGCCCTGGGCTGAAGGCGGTGCTAAACCGCTGAGCCACCCGGGATGCCCTGGTATCTTGTTTTAAATTCATCTCTTTGATTATTAGGAAGGATGGATTTTTTTTTCAAATGTGTATGGGCTATTTGTGTGTGTGTGTGTATGTTTTAATGAATTACCTAATCATGTCCTTTGACCATTTTTTTTCTCTTTGGGTATTTATTTTCATCTTATACATTTATAAAAACTCATTATTTGTTGTAACTGTTAACTCTTTTTCTTATTGTGTATGCTATAAACTTTCCTCCAGTTTATAGTTTGCTATGGAAGGTTTTTTTTTTTAAAGATTTTATTTATTTATTCATGAGAGACACACAGAGAGAGACAGAGACATGGGCAGAGTGAGAAGCAGGCTCCCTGAAAGGAGCCTGATGTGGGCTTGATCCTGGACCCCTGGATCACGCCCTGAGTCAAAGGCAGACGCTCAACCACTGAGCCACCCAGATGTCCTGGAAGTTTTAAATGTATATGCATTCAAAACTATGCATCTTTTCCTTTATTTTGCTTGTATTTGATATCTTAGAAATAACTTCCCCAAGCTAAGATTATGTAAACATTCAATTATCATTTCTCCAGGTACATCCTTTATTTCAAGTTTTTTTTTTTTTTTTAAATATAATCTTTTTTTTTTTTTTAATTTTTATTTATTTATGATAGTCACAGAGAGAGAGGCGCAAAGACACAGGCAGAGGGAGAAACAGGCTCCATGCACCGGGAGCCCGACGTGGGATTCGATCCCGGGTCTCCAGGATCGCGCCCTGGGCCAAAGGCAGGCGCCAAACCGCTGCGCCACCCAGGGATCCCTCAAGTTTTTTTTTTAAAGATTTTATTTTTTTATTCATGAGAGACAGAGAGAGAGAGAGAGAGGCAGAGACACAGGCAGAGGGAGAAGCAGGCTCCATGCAGGGAACCCTACGTGGGACTCGATCCCAGGTCTCCAGGATCACGCCCTGGGGTGGCGCTAAACCGCTGAGCCACCTGGGCTGCCCCCAACAGTATTTTTTTTTTTTTTAGATTTTATTTATTTATGATAGTCACAGAAAGAGAGAGAGAGAGAGAGAGAGAGAGAGAGAGGCAGAGACACAGGCAGAGGGAGAAGCAGAATCCATGCACCGGGAGCCCGACGTGGGATTCGATTCCCGGTCTCCAGGATCGCGCCCTGGGCCAAAGGCAGGCGCCAAACCGCTGCGCCACCCAGGGATCCCCCCAACAGTATTTTTGAATGATCAATTCTTTCCTTAAAGATATGAAATGCCACTTTTACATAAAACTTTATTCTATGTACATTTTATCTTTTGTTCTCTTGATTTATCTGTTAGGGTTAGTGCCATACCATCTTGATTACTGTAACATCAAACTACATTTTATAAATTATACTCTATAGCTCTGTAACCTTGAACAAGTAATTGGACATTTCAGAGGTAGAGTTCAGTGATTCATCAGTCTTATGTAACACCCAGTGCTCATTATATCATGTGCCCTCCTTAATGTCCATCACCCAGTTACCCCAACCCCCCACCTCCATTTCATTAATTTCTGTTTTTATTTTATTATATCCTTTCTTATCATTTTGAGGGGCTTATTCTTTTTTTCCTTATTTATTGCATTGCAAGTTTAGCTCATTACTTTTGGAATCTTTGTTTTTTCGTTGTTTTTAAAGATTTATTTATTTATTTGAGAGAGAGAGACAGTGAGAGAGGGTGTATCAGCAGGAGTGGTAGAAGGAGTGGGAGAGAAAGAATCTCAAGCAGTCTCCGTGCTGAGCACAGAGCCTGACGGGGGATTTGATCTCAAGACCCTGAGATCATGACCTGAGCTGAAATCAAGAATCAGATGCTTAACTGACTGCACCACCCAGGCATCCCTGGAATCTTTGTTTTTTAACCAGTCAGTTCTACCATGGACATTTTTCAGAGTTGTCATCTCTGAAGTTGAGTGGGCCCAGCAGCAAATGTGAAGTCATTGTTAGAAACTTTGCTGAATGAGCACTGAATAATGCAGAAGGTGTGTCAGTGCCTTGGAAGAATGTTCCAGAGGCTTTGAGGAGCACTTATTTAAGAAGTGCTGCATCACCCACATACTTGTTGCATTGAGGTCAATTTAGGTGGAAAATGTGGACATAGCTGATTGAGTTGAAAAGTGATTCAGTAATCAGACTTTTGAATGCAAGGTTTCAGAATGGCTTATACGAACCAATTTGTTTTGCTTATATTTTCCTTCTTTGAACATGCACATGGATGATCCATGCTTAAAATCTAAAATTAAGTCTGAGAGAGTGATTCAATAAATATATAATAAAGCATTCTGTCACAGTTTAATTGGCAGCCTTTGTTCTTTGTGGTACATAAAATACTAATGTTATTAGAATTGCTGGTGCCTCATATTTGGTGAAATACAGGATATACAGTAAATGCATTTCAGGCTTTAGTTTCTACTTACTGCTTTACTTGGATAACCACAAGTTTTGATTTATAGTACTTATGTCATTGACCATTAAGCACTTCATGATTTCCATCACCATGTCTTCTTTTATATGAAATATTTAGAAGTGTGGTTTGAGTTTCCAAGTTTATGGATGTTTTTTGGCTGTCTTTTTATTATTGATTTCTAATTGTATTGCATTGTGGTCAGAGTGTGGTCTATGTTACATTTGTTGACACTACTTTCATGGCTTGTAGGTGGGTGGTTGCTCCTTTGGCTACTGGGAACCTGTGCTCTCTTCTTCATAGCTCCATGTCTTTTTCAGCCCCTCCCCTGGACTCCACTTCACCCAGCTACTCACACCTCAAGCAATCTGTTGACCCTTCCTTTACCTGGGACTGCTCTAGGTACTGTGGCATATTCCAGAATAACTCTTCCTATGTTTGCCTGGCTCTGAGTATCACTGAGATGCTTCTTAACCAAAATGATACCCAGGTCTTCCCCTGTAGGTCTGGGTCATAGCCCTGGAATACGTATGTTGAACAAGCGCCCCAGGGTGATCCTCGTAACCAAGCAAATTCGAGAAATTCTGTGCATTTGTGAATCAGCAAGTGGGATGGGATAGAATGCAGTGGTGGAGCTAGACTTGAAGAGAAGCAATATCACTGCAGAACATGAGCCTAATTGCTGCAGAGGAAGGAGGACTTACTCAAAATGCAGGTTCCCAGCCCTCACTTAGGGAGACTCTAATTCGGTGGGTTTGTGATGGGATTTGAGAATCTGTATTTTTAACAGGCTTCCCAAGTAATTTTGATGCAGGAAGTCCCTATGCCATACCCTGAAAAACCCAAGAATGGGGATACTGGCGGGGGGGAGGGAAATTACTGGAGAGTCACAGAGGTCTGCTTCCTACTTTTTATAATTTCCTTATACCTAGAGGTTACATTGTATCTATTGAGCTTCTATGCTCTGTAAAGTTATGCATATGGAAATGCAATAACCATTCATCTGACTTTTTTTTTTTTTAAGTGACTGGCCAGGCACACAGCTCTATAAAATAATGAGAGAACAGATTGACTTTCACGAATCAGTAATTGTATAGCAGAGTGAAGATAATAGTTATGATTCTCTAGCTGACAACCCTGGCTTTCAGGACTGCCTTATTTGTAATTGAAAGTGGTTTGGGGAGTTATAATTCTTTTTCACTTATGTGCTCAAATATTTGTTGAGCATCTACTTTGTGTCAGACACTGTTCTGGATGCTGCGAAGGTGAATAAGACATCATAGTAAGTCTGGTGGGGAAGACGTATATATAAATTAATGACAACTACAGTGTGAGGGGAACCCATGGAAGTTTCTGATGGCACTTCTTTGGATTATTCATCAGTCTTTCCATGAATAAATCCTTTGGAATATTGTCTTGAGATGCTCAATACAATGTACAGATATATAGCTTGATTCAGATGTTCTCTCTTCCACTTAATTCAAGGTAGGCAGACTCTGGAGGGACAAGTGGTCTAGCATAGTAGTTAGGATTTTTGACATTAGCGTCACAAGAGCTGTGATCAAATCTGGACCTAGGTGTGTATTTTCTGTATGATCTTAGGCAAGTTGCTTAACCTCATCTGTGCCTTAGTGAAATGGAAGGATAAGCAATACTTATGTCTGTGAGCCGTTATGGGAATTAGATGGGATAATGTGTGTAAGGTGTTAACATGATCCCCAATACACAATAACAATAACTGCTCAATAAATGTTAGTTTTTGAAACTAATTTATATAATCTAGGGAACAAGAGGGAGGGGTAGGCATTTCATTTCCTTAATGAAATCCAATGGTGATGTGTTTTCAGGTACTAAACACAGTGATTTTCTGGAATCTAAGGGGTGCTTTGCCAACACAACACCCTCTGGCAGAAAGGTCAGCCCCTCATCTTCTGTTGAAACATGTCTTAGTGTGAGTGAGCCTCCAGGCCCGTGCAAAGTGTCTGTTCACCTAGAGTAAGTAAAGGTGCAATGAAGACCATAACTATTGGGGTAAATTCTGACCAGAAAGCCCAACATTCTGAGAGGTAGCATGTCATGTTTGGCCAGAGCATGGATTCTGGAGCCAGACTGTTTACGTTCAAATCCTAGCTCTGGCAAGTTCATCTGTATGAACTTGGGAAAATTACCTCCTGGGCCTCAGTTTTATCATCTATGAAATGGAGATAATATTTCATAGAATTGTTTGGAGGATTAAATAAGTAAATACATGGAAAGTGATTGGAAGACTCCATGGCGTACAATATGTGCTGCCTGTGCAAGCTTGTCATTATGAAGTTCAAAAGCAAGCGAAACTAAACTATATTTTTTGGAATACATACGTAGTGGTAAATCTTAAAGAAAAGCAAAGCCATGATTACCATAAGAGTCAGAGTCAGGATAGTGGTTAATTCCTGAGGATGGGGACACACACATGGTTTCTGGTGAATAGTGGGTGAGGGGAAGAGTGCGAGGGGAAGGCTGGCATTACAATTATTTGTAAAACTGTATTTGTTGTAAGTGCTTTTCTCTGTTTAGATTTCTTTACGGTAAAAAGTTTTGAAAGCCTTTTTTAAAAACAATTTTTGTTATAATGAAAGTAAGTGCATTGTAGAAATTTTGAAAGTATAAAAACAATGTTATAAATCATGATAATTTTACCTTTTAGAGAATCAATGTTAATATATTTTTTAAAGATTTATTTTTAAGTAATTTCTACACTGAACATTGGGCTTGAAACCACAACCCTGAGAGTCTCATGTTACACTCACTGAGCCAGCCAGGTGCCCTCTCCCCCTAGATCTTAAGCTCCTGAAGGCTGAGACTATCTTTGAATTCCTAGTGTCTAGAATGGTGTTTGCCACAAAACGTACTTAGATAATTTTTTTTAAAAGATTTTATTTATTTATTCATGATAGTCACACAGAGAGAGACAGAGAGGCAGAGACACAGGCAGAGGGAGAAGCAGGCTCCATGCACCGGGAGGCCGACGTGGGATTCGATCCTGGGTCTCCAGGATCGTGCCCCGGGCCAAAGGCAGGCGCCAAACCGCTGCGCCACCCAGGGATCCCATAATGTTTGTTGAGTAAACAAACATTATTCGTTCTAAATTTTTTTTGGAAAATTCCTTTTATCTTTGCGAACTTTTCTATATAATTTGTTTAGGAAAGCCTTTAAAAAATATTTAGGTGAGACATATATCACCCGAATATTAAAATTATCGTATGTTCTGAACTGGGAAGGGGGACTCTGAGTTATTGCAATTTTGCTCTATCTGCATGTTATAAAAGTTAAAGGACATTTGTATTCATATGTTTATTAAAACCAGAGAGGATCCCTGGGTGGCTCAGTGGTTTGGCACCTGCCTTGGCCCCAGGGCGTGATCCTGGAGACCCGGGATCGAGTCCCATGTCGGGCTCCCTGCATGGAGCCTGCTTCTCCCTCTGCCGGTGTCTCTGTCTCTTTCTCTCTCTGTGTTTGTCATGAATAAATAATTAAAAAAAATAAAATTTAAAACCAGAGATCGAGCTATATAAGAGTTGTGAGTTACTGTACTATAGTTGTTTATGATTTCTGGGCACCATAAAAAAGTTAGACTGCAGATCCAGCTCTGACCCTGTCTATGTGTGTTTTTAGCATTACCTTCTCTGTGGTCCATTTCCTTTTCAAATGGAAATTATTATATTGATCCTACCTACTTCATAGGGGTATTAGCAAAGAGCAAATGAGACGAGGATCATGAAGTTGCTTGGAAGCTATTCAACTATGAGAGTGATGTAATATTATAAGAAAATATTCCATGATTTGATAACAGATACCTAAAGACACTGTCTGAGGCCACCTGTCAAATGCAACATCACTTAAACCAGAAGTGATTGCTTTCTCTGCTGAAAAATAGTTTGTTGTAGGTTTTTTCCTAATGGCCAGGAACTTCAGCACTAAACGCAATGCTCTGTTATTACAACCATTTCAGTTTAGGTTTGCTTTTTGATTACGTCTTCCTCTTCTCTTTATATTTATTGATTTTTCATTTCCATTTAATGGTTTTATCAAACATGCATATCTTTTGGTGAGAGTTTTCTTGAAATGTAATTCACATAGTGTGTAATTCACCCTTGTAAAGTGTGGAATTCAATGGTTTTTAGAACATTTTTGGGGCACCTGGGTGGATCAGTTGGTTGAGCGTCTACCTTTGGCTCAGGTCATGATCTTGCAGGCCCAGAATTGAGCCCCAAGCCAGACTCTCCGGTTGGCAGGGAGTCTGCTTCTCCTTCTCCTTCTGCCCCTGTTCATGTGCTCTCTTTCCCTCACTTACTCTGTCTTCCAAATAAATAAATAAATAAATAAATAAAATCTTAAAAAAATTTTTTTAGAATGCTTTCATCACCCCCAAAAGAAGCCTGTATTCTTGAGCAGCCACTCCCACCATGTCCCCTATCGCCCCAGCCCTAGACAACCACTGATGTACTTTTTATCTCTATAGATTTGCCTATTCTGGACATTTCATATAAATGGAATATGTGATCTTTGGTGTCTGGCTTCTTCTTTTTTTTTAAAGATTTTATTTATTTATTCATAAGAATACACGGAGAGGAGAGAGAGACAGAGGCAGAGACACAGGCAGAAGGAGAAGCAGGCCCCATGCAGGGAGCCCGATGTGGGACTTGATTCCGGGTCTCCAGGGTCAGGCCCTGGGCTGACGGCGGCACTAAACCGCTGAGCCACCCGGGCTGCCCTGGTGTCTGGCTTCTTTTATTCATTGTCATGTTTTCAAAATTCATCTATGTTGCAACATGTATCAGTACTTCATTCCTTTTTAAAAAAAAATTTGGGGTGAATTATATATAACATAACACTTGCCATTTTATCCATTTTTACCCACTGGCACTAATTACCTTTCAATGTTGCACAACTATCACTGCTATTTTTTTTTAAAGATTTTATTTATTTATTCATGAGAGACAGAGAGAGAGAGGCAGAGACATAGACAGAGGGAGAAGCAGGCTCCCTGCAGGGAGCCGGATGTGGGACTTGATCCTGGGACTCCAGGATCATGCCCTGGGCTAAAGGCACATTAACCACTGAGATTTCCAGGCGTCCCTCACTGCTATTTTTAAAACACTTTCATTAGTCCAGACAGAAGCACTGTTCCCATTAAACAATGATTCCCCATTCTCCCCTCTCCCTAGACCCTGGTACTCTAACTATCCTAATCTACTAACCTCTACCTTTTGTCTCTCCAAATTTACCTATTAAGATATTTCATATAAATGGAATCATACAATATTTGTCCTTTTGTATTTGGCCTATTTCATTTAGCACAATGTTTAAAGTTTCATTCATGTTGTGGCGTATATCAGAACTCCGTTCTTTTTTATGGCTGAATAATATTCCATTGTATGTCAATGTCACTCTTTGCTTATCAGTTCACCTGCCAGTGAACATTTGGGTGGTCTCCACTGTGTGGCTAATGTGACTAATGCTGCAAAGAACATTTGTTTACAAGAATTTGAGTCTCTGTTTTCAATTCTTTGGGTAGGAGTGAAATCACTGGGTTATATGGGGATACTATATTTTTTTGAGAGTCATCACACTGTTTTTTAGGATGCTTCTTTTGACTATGTGTCAGTCCCATCAGACTGTGAGTAAATAAATGATAGGATGTGGACATTTATGGAGGGGCAGGCCTCGTTATTGTGAGGGTAGTTCTAGTGTAAACTGTGTAAAATCAGGTTCTAACTACCCATTTAAGAACATGGAATAATCTAATTGTTCCTCTTCCTCTTTCCAGCCTTGCTGCAGATTTGGATCTGAAATCCTCCTCACATTCTGTTCACTCCTCTGAAACATCATTGCCTGAGGACCTGAAGGATAAATATCCTGAGGAGTTCAGCTTGCTTAAATTACAGACAAGTGAGTATGTCATAGCACCTCCTCTGCCTGCCTGCATGTCCAGGGCTTTCCAGAAGTCTGCCAGACTATTGGGCACTGTTCACTGAAGACTCAGGAAGTGCTAGGTGTTTGACACATTTTGTCTTAATTCTTACAGTGACTCTGCTGCAGAGCTATCATTATATATTTTTCAAAACTGACATGGCTTTATATAAAAATGATAAAAGTACCATGGCAAAGTTTTAAAATAATATTTAGAGTATAAAAACCCCTTTTCCAGTGTTTTCCAGCAGTATCCCCATTGTTCCCCATAGCCATGAGGAATTTTGTGTATATGTATGTACTTATGTATATATAGGTTGTAGTATATATATAACCATATTTGCACTAGTGGAAAGTAGTACATAAGAGATCATGGATTTCTTTCTGTGTGAATACATATAAATCTAGGTGGCTAATATAGACCTACCATTTTACACAGAAGACTTGGAATTGCCATGGTTGGCCTGGCCTTTCCCTGGTTGATGGGCCTTCTGTTTCTCCTATCTGCTTATCAGAGTGAAGGTTGGATCACAGGTGCTTATAAAACTCTCTGAGCTTCCCATTCCGTATATCACTTCCAACCATAAAATTGGCTTTATTTTTGGATGAGTGGGTAAAAAGGAAAAAAAAAAGAGGCCTCTTAGATACCTTTCTCTCCACTTCCCTTCCTTTTGGAACCTAATCCCCCAGAGATTAACCCTGCCCCTGATGTGGAAGCAAGGAATTATATACATTGATAAAGTACAGTACAGTCAGAGTTTCCCTGGGACAACTTTTCTGTCATTTAATTGCATTATGTGAGGCTGGGAGAGATGCTGATGGAAGGATTTCTGATGTCTTGCAGAAGATGGGCATCGTCCTGAGTGGACATTTTACCCGAGATTTAGCAGCAATATCCACACCTACCATGTTGGAAAGCAGTGTTTCTTTAATGGAGTCTTCCTTGGCAACAGGAGGTCTCTATCAGAGAGAATAGTGGACAAGTGCTTTGGGAGGAAGAAATATGGTAATATTTTCTTCCTGGACCTTGACTGTGCCATGCCTAAAAATACTCTCTTGAGTTGGGTTCTGCAGGCCCAATGTTCCGTGGCTGGTGTCAGCTCTCTGGGGTCACTATGTCACTCTAGTGCAGCCAGGAAGAAAGGAAAGTGAAGAAAGGATGGTTGGCAGACTGTACTTTTTGGCAAAGAACTCCCAACATATGCTGATCCACATTTTTGTTTTTCTCTGAATTTCAGAAAATGCTAATGTGACATTTAAGTCCTCAGATAAGTTCTCTCAGCTATTTATTAATAGAAACCTTCATTCATGTCTGAAGAAAATAATTTTTGTTTCAGTTAGATGCTGCCCATCATATGTATTTAAATTGTGCATTATAGTCTTCAAAAGGAAAATATCCCATAAACCCTAGCCTGAAGTGCACACTTTATTTCATAGCTTATTATATTAAAAGTAATTGAGATGAATATATATATATATATATATATATATATATATATATATATATAACATGGTGAATTATCTGTCCCAACCTACCGAAAATAGATTTACAAAAAGAAAAAAGATCCTAGGGTTGCTGAGTACCAATGGACCATTATAGCACATTTTTCTCTAGAAATACCTGTATAGGAGGCAGCTATTGCTGAATGTATTGCTGTGGCAGGAATACAAAGAGAAAAAAAGAGAAAGTTCTCATTTTTTAAAAGATTTATTTTTTAATTTAAGATTTATTTATTTATTCATGAGAGACACAGACTGAGAGAGAGAGGCAGAGACATAGGCAGAGGGAGAAAGCAGGCTCCTCGCAGGGAGCCTGATGCGGGACTGGATCCTGGATCCCAGGATCATGACCTGAGCCGAAGGCAGGCGCCCAACTGCTGAGCCACCCAGGCGTCCCTGAAAGTTCTCATTTCTGAGTTTCAAAACAGACCTTTAAACTTGTAGCAGGGGCAAATAGTTTTGAAGATCAAAGCTTTTGTTTGGATAGAGATGCCCAAGAAACCTTTTTAAGGGAGACGGGAGAGTGGTCACTGATGTGGGAGCCTTGAGGAGTCCTGCATCCTGCTTGATTCCTGACACCAAAATCTAGTAGGTGATCAGATGTGGCTCTAGCTGGGGTTTCTGCTTCAGAGTGTGGTTGAGGGAGGACCTCCAGCGTCAGAGTGAATGGCATCTGCTCTGACTGAGCAACAGAGTAGTGAGAGCTGTGGGCAATGTTTGGGCAGAAAACCAGCCTCAGGGGTTCACCCACCCAGGAGATGTGAAAGAACAGCTGCATTTGTGCCCCATGAAGACAGAGGAGGTTTAGACACAGAGAAAGGATGAAATGAAGAGGGCAAGCCAGAAGAGCTGCCCAGGTCTCACAACTGAAATGCTGGGAGATCACCGTATGGTGCACTGGGGACTATCAGGCCAGGGATCATAGAACAGATTTATGCCTCACCTGATTCATTGTGGAGGAGGCTGGCTTCCTGAGGATCAGACTAGATGACACATTTTAGCAGACAACAGAAATAAAATGCCAACCTTCAGAGAGTAGCAGAGATAAGGTGGGTATCAGATACCAGTGTGGTTTGCGGACAGTGACCCAAAGCTTTCCACCAAAGCCCCGACGTCATATGAGCCTGTTGGACACACCCTTCTCACTCCCAACTGACATGCAGCCATACGGTAGAACAGAAATGATTTATTTAAATATGAAACAACTGAGAAAAATCAGGAAGGGACTAAGTTTAGCTGTAGAGTACTTAGGAAGCTCTTGGTCACGGTAAGATGAAAACCAAACTATCACAGGCTTAAATCAAAAGATATTTATTATATATTTAACAAGAAGCTTTGGAATCTAGGTGGCCTATATGGACTGGTTGCTGAGTGATGTCATCAAAGATATAGACTCATTTTGTCTTTCTGTGTTGCTATTCTAAGTTGTGTTGAATTTTTGTCTTCACACTTGTCATCTTATGGCCACAAGAGAACTGTTGCAGTTCCATGCATCATGCCTATATTTCAAAACATGAAAAAGAGGAATCTCTCTTGTTGCCTTCCCCTTTTAGAATGAAGGGAAGTTTTTCTCATATGGTCCTTAGGAGCCTTCCTTCCACCTGTGTCTCACTGCCTAGAAATGGGCCAGCAGCAAGTATTTATAAAAAATAAATGGGATGATCATGACTGACTCAAATCCTAACCCTAGCCTATCACTTCCCTTCTAACTCAAAGTAAACATTATCCTGAATTTTGTTTATTATTATTACCCTTCTATTTATTCTTTTCTTCCTTCTTTCCTTCCTTCCCTCCCTTCTTCCTTCCTTCCTTCCTTCCTTCCTTCCTTCCTTCCTTCCTTCCTTCCTTCCTTCCTTCCTTCCTTCCTTTGTTTTATGGTCTTTATACATACTAAATGAATGTAGAGGTATACTTGTGAAATATTTATTGAGTATACAGAATAAATTATCACAATCACTTGCATGCTTCTTATTCCGTTTAACAAATGGAGTATTGTCTTTATATTTGAAGTTTCTGAGAGGCTTCTTCCTGAATATGACATATTTTCTCCCCTAACTCCACTGATAATCCCTATTTTACCTTTATTACAAAGGAAAGGTTTTTTGGGGGGACATTTTCAAACATATGTCAGACTAGAGAGAAGAGCATAATATTACCTGATCACTTAGCTTCAGCAATTATCAACATGTGGCTTATCTTGTTTCGTTTTTATCCCTCTCCTCCAGGGATTATTTTAAAGCAAATTCCAGGCATCAGATAATTGCATCTGTATATATTTTCAGTGTGTACCTCTTATAGATAAGGATTATTTTTATTAATATGACCACAATACCATTTTCATATCTTAAAAAGTGAATAATTCCTTAATGTCACTAAATATTCAGTGTTCAAACATTCAGTTGCCTCACGAATGACAAAATTTAAACATATTTATAGTTTGAATTAGGAGTCAAATAAGATCCACACTGAGTGATTAGTTAAAATGTCTCTCAAGTCTCTCTCTCTTTTTAGAAAAGATTTAATTTATTTATTAGAGAGAGAGCACGAGCTGGGGGAGGAGCAGAGAGAGAAGCAGACTCCTCACTGAGCGCAGAGCCCTACTCAGGGCCATTCCCAGAACCCCAGGATCATGATCAGAGCCAAATTCAACACATTTATTATAGAAAAAACCCAATCAAAATATGTTTCATAAATGGTTGACTCTAACCCATTAGCTATGATGAGGCCATTGGTGGAGTTCCTTAAAGACCTAACTTGTTGTCACAGATGGAAGAACAAAATGTGGTCTGTGGTTATGGGTTGTAAGGAAATTGGCCTGAAAATATAATTTTTGTCTTCTATAGCTCTTCCTCATTAGCTAATTTCCTTCTGAGATCCAGTCAGAGAGGCAGAGTCTAATTACAGTTTCTTCTTAAGCTTTATAGGACACAGGGATTCAAAGTGCACCAATGCTCAGATTTTAAGCAGATTTCTCATTCGTTGCAGATACCTTTGATTCACCGTTCACTTTAAACCAAAAAACATCCCATCTGAACCTAAGCTATTCTTCTTTCCCAGGGTGAGGTAATCATGACACTTTCTGGAAAATCTCCCAAACACAGCGTTTCTCAAGCACACTTTTCGTCTTCTCAAGGCAAGACAATCACAAACAGCATAATAATATGTACCTCGTAATAAAACATGAAATTTTCGTTTCCATTGTCATATCTATAGAGCATATCTTTGGATTGCCTTCAGTCCTTTTTATGATCTTGTTTTTAAATATCTTTCACAGATATTGATCCTAGGAATGGAATACCAACGTTAACTCCAGGAGATAACCCATATATGTACCCAGAACAGAGTAAAGACTTCCACAAAACAGGATCAACTCTCCCACCAGTGAATTTCTCCATGTAAGTGTATGTGAATGCCAGGATTAGTTCACTAATTTTAAAGGAATTGAATCTCTCTGTACTATATATGAGGTATATTTCATAAGGAGTAGATTCCAACAAAACATGGTTGCTGATAATTCCTAAAAACTTTCATCTCTCATTCCTTAGTGTCTGTACACATGCATATGTGTAATTGAAATTATACACAGGATCTTGACTACCAAAAGGTGGTTGTTAATTTTGCCCCTATTAGTTGTCACCACAAATCTGAAGACTTTTCAGTTTCATACAGAATCAGATTGTTTATTAGTGACTTCTGATTGGATTGATGTACACTTGGAACTAAGACTGAAGCGACTGAGGAGAAAGGGAGGTTCATTAGGTTAAAAGAAAAGAGTTGGCATATTACATTAATGTTTTAAAAAACTAAAAACTAATCATGTTTGGCTTAAGCATGTTTAGTAAAAATTAAAATAGGAATTATCACCTTTATAGCTTTACAGTTTTGAAGCCCATGGGTGGCCATTAAAACCAGAAAATAAGACATTTTATTGAATACAATGATAGAAGTAGAAGCCGTACCAATGTTATGGTTGCCTTTTTTTTTTCCAGAGTGCCTTATGAAAAGAAATATGATACATTTATTCCACTTGAGCCTCTTCCACAAATTCCTACGTGAGTTCTCTCACCGTGTTTTATACTAACCGATCTTTACGAAGTCATCAGTTATTTATAATTTTCTCCTATGGAGGAGCTCATAGACACCCAACACAGAGGACCTTTAACACACCAGCAGGGGTGGGCAGTTTGTATGGAGGGTTTTTGGTGAGACACTTGGAGGGCAAGTACTATGGAGTCTGGCAGCTGGGTTGCCCACGTCTTCAGCTAATACAATGGACAGCCTGCCAGAGGCCCTGTGTTGTGCTAGGTATGCACTATGGGGAGTTTTATTGGAGAAAAAAGACAGGGTCCCTGATTTCTAAAACCTAAGAGCTGTTGGAAAAGAAAGACCCATGCTTAAATGAATGCAGCCAGGGAGGATGGTAGAGTTTGAAGAGGCAGAGAAAAACCCATCGGAATAGTCTCATGCTTGGGGGGAAGTATCATTCCTCTGATTTCATATTTTAAGTTCAGCTCCATTCTGAACCTCAGCTATTTGCCCAAGTAGGGTTTAGACCTAGAAAACGATATGTATCAGTATAAAAAATTTCACTTTCCAGGGGTGCCTGGGTGGCTCAGTCAGTTAAGCATCTGCCTCTGGCTCAGGTCATAATCTTGGAATCCCGAGGTCGAGCCCCATATTGGGCTCCCTGATTAGTGGGGAGTCTGCTTCTCCTTCTGCCCCTCACTCTGCTTGTGCTCTCTCTCAAATAAATAAATAAAATCTTTAAAAAGATTATACTCTAAACAACTAGGCAACCTAGAAACAACTGGGTAAATTCCTAGAAACATACAACTTAACAAGACTGAATTATGAGGAAATAAATCTGACCAGGCTAATGACTAGTAAGGAGGTGGAATCAGTATTAGAAACCTGCCAACGGGGGATCCCTGGGTGGCGCAGCGGTTTGGCGCCTGCCTTTGGCCCAGGGCGCGATCCTGGAGACCCGGGATCGAATCCCACGTCGGGCTCCCGGTGCATGGATTCTGCTTCTCCCTCTGCCTGTGTCTCTGCCTCTCTCTCTCTCTCTCTGTGTGACTATCATAAAAAAAAAAAAAAAAAAAAAGGAAAAAAAAGCAAAAAAGAAACCTGCCAACAAAGTAAAGCCCAGAACCAAATGGTTTCACTGGTGAATTCTCTCAAACATTTAAAGAAGAGTTAATTTCATTCTTTCTAGGTCTTCTAAAAAAGTGGAAGAGGGAGAACACTTCCAAACTCATTTGATGAGGTCTGCATTATTCTAATACCAAAACTAGACAAGGACACTACCAGAAACAATAATTACAGGCCAATATCCCTGATGAGCATAGATGAAAAATCCTCAACAAATGATTAGCAAATCAAATTCAACAGTACATTAGAAAGATCATATACCATAATCAAGTGGAATTTATTCCAGAGATGCAAGATGGTCCAATGTCCCCAAGTCAATGAGTGTGATCTACCACACTAACAGAATGAAGGATAAAAATCATTATCATCTCAACAGATTCAGAAAAAGCTTTTGAAAAAACTCGCCAAAATTTCATGGTAAAAACTTTCAACAAACTGGGTACAGAGGGAACATACTTATTCTTCAACACGTAGATCAAAATCTATGTTCAAGATCTTCATATATTTAATTTTTCTAGAATATTATCATTTTTTTACATTTTCAAATTTATTTTTTATTCCAAAAAGTCTTATTATTTAAAAAGTTTCAGGGCACCTGGGTGGCTCAGTAACTGAGCATCTGCCTTTGGCTCAGGGCATGATCCTGGGGTCCTGAGATCAAGTCCCATATCAGGCTTTCTGCAGGGGGCCTGCTTCTCCCTCTGCTTATGTTTCTGCCTTTCTGTGTGCCTTTCATGAATAAATAAAATATTTAAAAATTTTTTTCCTCTCTTCTTTCACTTGTTGTTTTCCCCTTTTCATTTATTTTGTGTGTTTGTGCTTTATCCCCCTTTTTCCTCATTAGGTTAGATAGTGGTTTGTTTGTGTATATGTTCTTTTAAAAGCAGCTTTAAAAATTTTAGTATTCTTTTTACATATTGTCTCTTTCTTTGTTTTTAAAACATTAACCTTTGCTTCTATTGTTATGATTTCCTCCTTTCTGCTTATTTTGGTTTATTTTTCTCCTCCTCCTTCTTCCTTTGCATTTATTTTTTTAAAATTTATTTATGATAGTCACAGAGGGGGAAGGGCAGAGACACAGGCAGAGGGAGAAGCAGGCTCCATGCACCGGGAGCCTGACATGGGATTCAATCCCACGTCTCCAGGATCGCGCCCTGGGCCAAAGGCAGGCGCCAAACCGCTGCGCCACCCAGGGATCCCTCCTTCTTCCTTTTTAAAAGTAGACTCCACACCCAGCCTGGAGCCCAATGTGAGGTGCGAACCCATGACCTGAGACCAAGACCTGAGCTGAGATCAAGAGTTGGACACTTAGTCAATTGAGCCACCGAGGCACTCCTCTTTTTTTTTTTTTTTTTTTTGAGTAATCTCTACACCCAGTGTGGGGCTTGAAGTCATGCCCCTAAGATCAAGAGTTGCATGCTCTACCAACTGAGTCAGCAAGGTGCCCTTCTTTTTCTATTTTTTGAATGGGATATTTAATTAATTTTTAAATTTTTCTTAATATCTATACTAAGGGTTATGAAAGTGCCTCTGACCACTGCTTTGCTTATATGTTATAAATTTTGATGTGTAGATTATCCATATATATATTTTTTATATCTATCTATCTATCTATCTATCTATCTATCTATCTATCTATCTATTTATCTATCTACCTATCATCATCATCTATCTTTCTAAATTGTTTTTGAGAGACAGTAGGGGGAAGGGGCAGGGGGAGAGGGAGAGGGAGAGATAGAATTCCAAGCAGGCTCCATGCCCAGTGCAGAGCCCAACATAGGGTTCAATCCCACGACCCTGAGATTATGACCTGTGCCAAAATCAAGAGTTGGAGACTTAACTGGCTGAGCCACTCAGGCACCCTAGATTATCCTTATTTTTTTGAAGAATTCTGCAGTTTGTTTTGGTCTCTTTCTTTTGGTTAAAACATTACTTGATTTAAAATTTCCAAGTGAAAGAGGTTTTTGATTTTTATTTTGTAATTCATTTTTACTTTTATCATCTAATGACCAGAAAATGTTGTTTTCATTATTTTTATTTTATGAAACTTAACAACTCTTCATTGTGACCATGTTTAATTTGAGGATTGTCTCTCTATATATTTGAAGGTGGTCTATTTCATCAAGATGCAAAGTTAGATACA
The DNA here is from genome assembly GCF_048164855.1 of Canis lupus baileyi. Taxonomy (NCBI): domain Eukaryota; kingdom Metazoa; phylum Chordata; class Mammalia; order Carnivora; family Canidae; genus Canis; species Canis lupus. The sequence goes on along the minus strand of NC_132844.1, from coordinate 59,795,131 downwards.
TACCCAGAAGATTTACTTAAAAAATATTTTATTTATTTATTTATCATGTGCAAGAGAGTGAGAGAGAGTGAGCATGTGAGTGGGAAGAAGAGAGAACCTGAAGCAGACTGCACTGAGAGCAGAGCCCAAAGTGGGTCTTGATCTCACAACCAGGAGATCATGACCTGAGCTGAACCAAGAGTTGGATGCTTAACTGACTGAGTCACCCAGGTGCCCCAGATTTATCTTTTTGATTAAAATTGTTCATTTGACCTAGCTTGGACTGAAAATGGTTGTGCAAATATTAATATATTTCTGTCTCTATTGTTAACTGTAGCCATTAACATTATAAAAATATCTTCTTTTTAGATAAACTCAAAACAGACTCTTCACTGTAGAGAAGAAACTGGTGGTTACCAGAGGGGAGGTGGGTGGGGTGATGGGTGAAGCAAATCCTGGGGATTGAAGAAGGCACCTGTCATGATGAGCACTGACTAATGTATAGAATTGTTGAATCCCTAAATTATACACCTGAAATGAATATAACCCTGTAAGTTAACTGACTGTAATTAAATTTTTAAAAAAATCTTCTTTTTCTCATTTAATGCTTTTTGTCCTATATTATACATTGCTGGATATAAAGATTACATCTCTTACTTTGTTTTGTTTGTATATGACTAATATACTTTTACCCATTTTTTTGTTTTTAGATTTTCAAATCACTTTGTTTTAGGTCTGTGTTTTATTTTTTATTTTTAAAAAAGATTTATTTATTTATTTATTTATTTATTTATTTATTTATTTATTTGAGTGAGAGAGAGACAGAGAGAGGGAGCAGAAGCAAGGGGGAGCAGCAGAGGGAGAAGGTGGCTCCCTGCTCAGCAATACAGGGCTTGATCCCAGGACCCTAGGATCATGACCTGAGCTGAAGGCAGACACTCAACCAACTAGCCACCCAGGTGCCCCTAGGTCTGTCTTTTAGACACAGAATTGGACTTTGATTTTGTGAGCCACCCTAAAAATTTTTTTTTCTTTAATAGGTGAATGGAGGGGCACCTGGGTGGCTCAGTTGGTTAAGTGTCTGAGACTCTTGATTTCAGCTTGGGTCATGATCTCGGGGTTGTGAGATGGAGCCCTACATCAAGCTCCATACTCAATGGGGAGTCTCCTTGAGATTTTCTCTCCCTCTGCCCCTCCCCCCACTCACTTGTGTTTTTTTCTCTCAAAAAAAATTAAAAAAATAGGTGAATTAAGATAATTTGAATTAATGATTTGACATATTTGATTTCAATTCTATCATTTTGTTACAATTATTATGCATATTATATTATTTTTACCACGAGGCTTACTGTTTTGATTGCTTCAACAAAAGTTAAAGAAATTATTTGTTTTGATGTTTAGGAAAGCTTGTGGTTTTGTTCCAGTGATTCTTTATGCTAGAATCTTTCTATATTGCCCAAGTAAGATCCTACCGGTCTTACTTGGGCTTCTACTATTGGTCTGTCAGTTTTACATGAGACCCTTGACTCCCACCTATTACCCATGTGGTCATCCCCTGTTTCCTGCTTGCAGGGACTTCCTCATCACTAGCAGATTTATTGGGGCATTTTTCCAATCATGGTGCATTTCTCCCAAGATGTATGAAAATTATAGCTGCCAAAAGATGAAATGATTCTTCATCTCTTTTCTCTGACTCATCAGGAGTCACAGTTCCTGGTAACTCTTGGAACATACGCAGTGTAGCCCAGCATATGTCCTTTCAAATCTCTACAGACTTGGGAGGAGGCTAAGCGTCTGCATTAGCTGAGGCCATAACAAAAAAACAAAGCACACTCAGGTGGGATTCTGAAGAGAGCGTAATGAAAGGGCTGTTTACAGATGTATAAACAGTTGAGGGAACTTACATGAAAGGGTGAAGCAGTCAGAGGCTCTCTCCAGTGGGAAGTTGTTACCACTCCCAGGTCTGAACAGCAAGAAGAGTGATCTTGTTGCTCAGTGTGGCAGGAGATGGAAAAAGACTTTCTGGAAGAGGTTGTGGCAGTGGAAAATGCAGCCACTGCCAAAGCTGGGGTACCTCAGGATATGAACGGGAGTAGAGGAGCTAGGTGAGAAATTCACCCAACTTTTCCCTGCTTTCTGGTCTCCTGCTGGTGCCTCCAGTGGATTAGCCAAGCCCAGCTCAAAGGTAGGGGCATATGATGGGTTCAAGGTGATGCAAGTTGCAGGGGTCAGATCTCTGGGCAGAGAAGGGCAGAAAAGAGATCTGACTTTGGGAGAGAGACAAATGCTGAAAACTAACACGGTGTTTTATTTTGTCATCAGTCCTAAGTTGGAGGACTTCTTACTTTGGAGGATGTAATTCCTTATGTGCTGAAAGTGTTTGTACATTTTGCATCGGACAAACTCAAACTCAGGGTTGTTTTCTTCCTACAGCTTGCCTTTCTGGGTGAAGGAGAAGGCCAACAGGCTGAAGAATGAGATAAGAGAGGTTGAGGAGCTTGACAATTGGCAACCAGCGTCCCCCTTGATACACAATTTGCTCCCTGCTGGTGGGTTAAAGAACCTTCATAGAATAGTATAAAAACTGAAGGCAAGCCCAGAAGAGGCTTTTGAGAGGCTTTGCAGTAGAGAGGAGAGAAGGCAAAGCCTTTCCCAGAGTGGATGGTGTCCTTTACCCCAACGTGGTTCCTTGGGCCGAAATCATGGCCAGGCATCGCTAGTTGAGTGTGTTGGTTGAGCATGGTTAGTCTTTTTTTATTTTTTTATTTTTTTATTTTTTTCATGGTTAGTCTTATAATGGAGCACAACCTTTAACTCCATGCCTCTATTCACAGGTTCTTTGGATTCCCCAAGACAACCCTGAACAGAAAGAGGCCCACAGAGCATGCACTGACTGTAGTCTGGAGAGCCTCTTCCAATTGACCACTTCTGTCAGTGTGACTGTTCTAAATCAAATGTTTGACTTTGATGAGTAATCATTGTGCTTTGCTTTTCTTAACTTTATATTTTGAAAATTTTCAAACTTAAAGTTGTGAGAATCATACAATGAGCAACTACCTACATATCCTTCCCCCAGAATCTACAATTGTTAACATTTGTCAAAATTTGTGCATTTTCTCTCCCTCTCTCTCATTGCTATTATTATTTTGTGGAATTATTTGAGAATGAGTGGCAGATGTCATAACCTTTTACTCCTATAGACTATATACTTCAATATGTATCTCTGAAGGTCAAGATCTCCCAACAGTTGCAATACAAATGCCAAATTCAGGGAACTTAATACTGATGCAATTCTACTGGTAGACAGCCTGCCTTCAGTTTTATTCAATTAAATTTAGTTTTTGAAGGATGCTCTCAAATCAATGGTAGAATGCAGGTATGAAATTTTCATTAATTTGGTAAAATTGTTCTCATTTTATTAATACTATTTGAGATTTTTCTCTACTATTCATTTGGTACATGTCAGAAAGATGTGAAGGCTGGATCGCCAGTGGTAATTCGGTACATTGTCCTGCAACTCCATTCCCCATTTCTGATGTTTTGTTCACAAAACCATGCAGAACGAGAGCTCAGTGAGTACCAGTCCTGAATCTTAGGGCCTTTCATCAATCAGATAAGAAGCAAATACTTGGAGAAAAAGATGGGAACAGAAGTCAACTGTATATAGATGGGCTGTGACCCTCTGTAGTCAAGTCAGTGACTCGGCATTTTCATAGCCAGTCTGCTCTGCCAAGGAGACCCTCTGGTTGGCTAATGGGGGGTGCAGGTCTGGTCTCCTAAAACCTTAAAGTGGAAAGAGAATTGGGGCGCAGATTGACACTCAAAATGCCCAAGACACGAGATATGATTTCTTTCCCTGTCAAAACAATATCTCTAGACATAGCCAGAGTAAATGAAGCAGGTTTAGAACACAGTACATTCGTGCTTTCTTCATACACATCATTGGACCAACTAGCAGAAAACATGGTGGTTATATTGCCAACAACTGTGTCTGACCACTCCTTGGGTTAGCATCAGCATGCCTCTGTGCTGATTCTCTTGCCCCTGGGACACAAAGCTCATCCCCAACAAAATCCAGAAAAGAAAATAAGACCAAGTAATTAAGAAAGGGAAAGAAAAAAGAAGGCGTCAACAGATGTTCTCAGATACATTCACTCCTGAAAAAAGTTTTTGTGCTTCTATTATTTAAAATATATGAAAAGGTCAATTGCAACCACCCGTGTGGATGGGTAATGGAAAACACAGTGTATATGCAAAAAATTGTTTTGCAGGAATTTCCATATGGGATTATCTAGGTGGAACAGGAAACTGCTCTCAGAGGGGATTCTGGTGTGTTGAAGGGAAGAAGTCCCTCCAAAGTCCCAGTAAATGTATTAAGCAGCTGAAGTACAGTTTTAGAAAATGCATAGCAGCCTCAAAATTTCAAGGAGGTCTATATAATTCCTGCATGCTGCTCTAAACTGAAGTAGGTATGATTAAAAAAGAAAGCTATTGAATAATTGACCTCCTGGAGTTGCAGGGCCACATTCCGTCTCCTGTAATTTTTTATTGGATTTGGGGTTCTCTGTGGGCACATCTCAGTGGCCAGGACTTACTCCATGGCATTGACAAAAGCTGGCAGGTGAGGAGTTCCACTGCTAACTTTGGGCAGGACATAAGGCATGTGCATGCATCTCTTGGAGAGAGTAATGCATAGACCAAATGGCCAAATGGAAAAATATGTGGATGACATAGAAGGACTGTCATTCCAGTCCTTCTTTCTAGGCACAAAAATATTGGATCTTTTAAGATGTGAAAATTCCCTTCACCTCACTTTAGGTTCCATGGTAAATAGCATGGGTGTGCAGGTGTGCATGTGGGTGTGTGCATATGTTCATTTCTTTAAATAACTGCAGCTCACAGGCTTAATAGAAACAGATTGTACATGACATTTCCAAATAAATTCATTAGAGTCACAACTTGGGATGCCTGGGTGGCTCAGTCAGTTAAGTGTCTGCCTTTGGCTCAGGTCCTGTGATGGAGCCCCATGTCGGGCTCTCTGCTCAGTGGGGAGTCTGCTTTTCCCTCTGCCCCTCCCCCCGCTCATGCTCTGATGCTATTTCTCTGTCTTTCAAATAAATAAAATCTTAAAAAAAATTAGGGTAACAACTTGGCATTGTACGCAAGGTATTCTAATTTCAGATCCTGAGAAAAATGACAATGGGCTCCTATGGTGGAGGGAATATTCTGTTTAGTGCTAGGGGCTCTGAAGTCCAAATAAACTAAATGAAGACAATTCTAATTCTGTTGCTATAGTCTCCACACTCTCAGTTATCAAATATTAAGATATTAGGATGCTAATAATTTACATTCCATGCACGATTTACGAATAGTCTGTATCATTCCATTCATTGTCTACATTTCCAGTATGAGGTATCCAGTTTGATTAGACTGTTTCCTTTTGCTCTGAGGCATTTGGCCCTCAGAAGCTGAGCAGATAAAAAGCCTTGTTTATAGGATTTGACTTGCTGAAGTATGTTAGAGCCAGAGCTCCTCCAGATTATGCCAGTGACTGAGAGGCTGAAACTCAGGACAGAGTGATGCCTTGACCTGAAACTGAGCAATGGGCTTGATGTAGGATGGTCTACTGGCCAGCCTCCCAGTGGGCTCTGGGAAAGGATGTGGGAACCTATGTGGTGTCCTTCCAATGCTGGGGAACTCTAGGAAGGGTTACCCTGGGGGGTGGGGGGCCCCTGCTGACTTGAAGAGTAAACACTGAGCCTCCCCAACCTGGACTTTGTAAGAAATACGTATGTAAAAAGTAAACATTTCTTAATGTGCATGGAAGGGCCCAGCCTCATAGCGTATGAGAAGCCGAATATCCCAATGACTTGATTTCTAAGGAAATGTGTTTGTCTCTACCAAATATGGGAACTCTATTGGGGCAGCTTTCAGTGGTGATGGTTTGCATGTGGCTCTGATCATCTGGTTAGAAATGAGTTCTTTATTTTGGGTGCAGTGTGGGCTGGAGTAAAAATTGGGGCCCTTTTAGAAAAGGGACAGAATGGACACACGAGTCAAAAAACTGTTTTTTTTTTTTTGTTTGAAATTCAAATTTAGCTGGGAGTTTGCATTTTTATTTGCAAAATCTGGCAACTTACAGAAGTGGCACAAAGGAGATGGTTTTGAGGTCTAACTAGGAGGTAGAAGTGCAGGAATCTGAAATGACTTGGATATGGGTGGGGGATGCTATGGGAAAAGGACAAGTGGCCACAAGGTGGATGGCGGTGCTTTTCCCAGGGCAACATGTGATCTCTTTAGACACTTAGAGAAAGATGCCCTCATGGTGGACACAGTGTGCAGATGCAGTGCCTGGTAAGCCGCGTGCAAGCTAGATTTCAGGTCCCTTTTGTCCCTTGGGCAGTGAACTACTTATACCATCATCTATGACAGCCTGGCACTGTTGACTAAAATAAGGAATGCTGGAGAAGTATAGGCTTTATGGAGGAGCTTAATTTTGGGAAATTGAATTTGAGGTAGCTGTGACACAAGCGGAACTCTTTGGGATGTAGTTGGGTATATGGGTCAGGGGTGTGGTACATGAACGTAGAAAAGTGTCTTGTGAGAAATAAATCCCTAGTCTGTGCCATGTGGATGCAGGGCCTAGCTATAAATGACCTGATCAGAATATTGATTCCAAACCAAGAAATAAGCTAAAAAAGATGAACCTCTGTGGCCTGAGAGAAAACAAAATCTCTTCGGGAACAATTTGCCACCTCAGGACACAGAGGACTCCCTAGAAATAGTGAATATGGACACCTGTGGGAAAAAAATTACAAACTACAACTGGATCCATCACAAAGTATCAGTAGGTGAAACCCAAGCCAATTTAGCATCACGGTATGAATTGCTAGTATTTAGGGTGTGTGGAATTCCATTTCTACTCAGACATTAGCTTCTTCCTACATTAGCTGAGGATTTCTAAATGGAAGGGAGAGGCTTAGGGGTAGCAATCTGGTAAACAGGGCAGGGCTAGAGGTTTTGTCTTGAAATTATATTTGCAAAATAGCAGTGTTTCTACTGAAATTGTATCTGTTTATTTGGGGAGATGATGAAGGTTATGAGAGTGGCTATTCCCAGCCCCTAATGCCTTAGCGGTGTCACAGGTTTCTCCTCCTCCTCCTCCTCCTCCTCCTCCTCCTCCTCCTTCTTTTTGGAAAAAAAAAAAGTATATTATAAGGAAAATACATAGCAAAACAGAGCTGGAAAGTGGTGTGGGTAGAAGACCTAGAAAAAAATCACAAAACAAGCTGCTCAGTTACCAAACAAGCTGTTTAAACATGGCTTCCTGCTGTGAGGGAGAGTGATTTAGCCCTTATCTTTCCTACCTTTCCTGATTCAAAAACATCTGCTCTTAGGGCTGGGCCCCGGGAACCCCATTTTCCAATCTGTTCTCTTTCTGGAGTTTGGGAAAGGTTATATAGTTCTCAGGCTTTCAAGATACAGAAGACAATACAGAGAAGGAAAGGATGTTCTAGCCCTTTGGTCCAGTGTTATCCCCAGCCCTATCCCTCAGTATTTGTTGATGCCAAAGAGATGAACCCCGTGGAGTTGGGGTAACTTAGGCAGCAGTATGCTAAGCAATGAGGCTGTGTTGAGGAAGTAAGCAGCATCATACTTGGTGTAGAAGCTGGCCAGGAGGTAAAGTACAATAGGAGAGATGCTGAGGAATTTGCGGGAAGAGGTAAATTGGAGCCTGAAGTCCATCTGTTCCCAGTGTGTCAGTAGCTGAGACTTTCCTTGGCCAGGGGTCTCAAAGGGTGTCCCTTTCACCGTATGTAAGAAGACATACATAGCCAAGTTATGGATGACGTTGGTCAGGGTGCAGACAACAGGCATGCTGAAGAAGGGGATGCTGAGTAGAACCACATGCAGCAGTCCCACCAAGATGATGTAGGCCAGCCAGGTGCCCTGGCTATTCATCACTTGAGTGTTGGGGTTTACTTCACTGTGTGCCACCACCCCTACATTCATCCTGCGGGCTTCACCGGCTGGTCCTGTCACAGGCTTCTGACCCTAATTTATCCCTTCCCTGCACACTTTGATGGTAAAAACAAGAAGGGAACTCGAATTTTGATTGTTTTCTTGGCTAAGCAAAGTCCGCCCAGTCAAAGCTGGTGCCTCAGGAAGAAGTGAAAGGTAGAGAAACATGCAACTTACAAACCCTCTTGCTAACATTTCTTGTGACTCCTCTGTAAGCTGGATGGACCTCCAGCTTCTTTTTCCTGGGCCAGAATTTCTCTATGTTTCCTAAATATCAATAGATATTATAAGAAGAAAGATTTCCAGGGTCAAATTCATTTGGAAATCCTATGTTAAAAAGGAGTGTATTCATTTCCTAGGGCTGCTGTAACAAAATAACAAACTGTGGGACTAACAAGAAATTTATCCTCTCGCTGAAAAAGAGGACAGCCTCTTGTGTTCATGGCTACTAGATCTGGTTTTAGACATCCTGGACCTGGCATGATGTTGCATTTTTTGAATCCTTAAGTGAGACATGCAGTCTGCATGTTCAAGGGTGCAGTGGAGGACATTTGACAGGACTGCTCTGTCCCGGTGAGGCAGGTCGCACAATGCATGCTCCAAGGGGGCACGATTTACATCCTAGACATGGTGGATCTCACTTTCTTGTAGTATATCTCTTGTTTCCAAAACATCAGTATTTTGTGACAATTTCCCAGCAAGTGGGAATAAAGCTCCTTGGAGAAGCACCGTTTTCCCGTTGGTACAGAGGTTTACATAGAGGGTAAAAGGTGGTCCTGAGAGGGAAGGATAAGCCATCATCATGCACCCTTGTAATGTTAGATCTAGAAATGGCTCTTGAGAGAGGACCGGTGTAATTCTGATTTATTAGGAATCTTGCTTACAAATAATAAAAAACCGGGATCCCTGGGTGGCGCAGCGGTTTGGGGCCTGCCTTTGGCCCAGGGCGCGATCCTGGAGACCCGGGATCGAATCCCACGTCGGGCTCCCTGCATGGAGCCTGCTTCTCCCTCTGCCTGTGTCTCTGCCTCTCTCTCTCTCTCTCTCTGTGCCTATCATTAAAAAAAAAAAAAAAAAGGAAAAAAATAATAAAAAACCAACTCCAAAATGGCTAACTTTTCAGATGAGGATACTGAGATTCAGCAAGGTTATTACCCAAGCTGATGAGAGAGCCAAGATTTCAATCCGATCCGAGTTTGTCTGAATACCAGTGCCTGCCAACGGTAACTCTTCATTATCAATCCACATGGACTGAATAGCGATGTACGAAAAACACTGACAAGATAGTTTTGCAGGTTTCTGGGATAATCACCGGTCATCTGGGGTCGTCCTTCTTATAACAACAGCTGCCACTTTTGGGGGGCAGTAATGTCTCAGACACTGGGCTGGCGAGGTTTATGATCTCATTTAATCCTTAGGACAGCCCTATGAGGTTGCTATACTAGTATCTCTATTTTACAGATTAAAAAGCTTAGGCTTAAGCTAGTTCCTTTTCCCGAGTATTCTGCGAATAAAGTCCTATTCGTTAAATGCCTAGTAAAGCGCTAACTTAATAAATGAAAAAAAAAAAAAAAAACAAAAAACAATAAACGAACAAAGCTCTTCCTAGAACACCTGGGCTATTTCTGCACCCGTGATGTTCCCTCTCTTCGCCACTAGGTGACGTCACGATCAATCCCACCGCCACCTTCCCTGCGAAGAGCCGCCCGCGATATCTCGCGAGAGCCGTGCTTTCCTCCAACCTGTTTTGGACATGCGCGCGGCGTGGGGGCGCTTTAGTGGAGGGGTTGGACGGCGTTCCGTCGGTCTTTCCAGGCTGGAGCTCTAGCGAGGCGCTCGTTCCTTTCAGTAACCGCATTCTCGCGAGACTTGCTACACCGCTCCCCCTATCCGCACCCCCCCCCCCACCCCGCCTTGCGCCTGCGCAGATCTCTTCAAACCAGAAGGTCGCGCTTGGAGGAAGTGGCGGCTTTAGGTCCCGTGGCCGCAGCGCCGTTACTACTTCTGTGAAGCTCCTCTCGGCCGCTTGCCGAGACACCCCGCAGCCAAGATGCCTCGAATTATGATCAAGGGGGGCGTGTGGAGGAATACCGAGGTAAGTCCCCTTTTCCCGCCGTCCGCTGCCCTCCGCCCCCTTCGGCAGTTTGTGCGCAGGCGCGCGGCGGTCCAGGAGGCGAGGAGGATGCCCTGCGGGGTCTGCGTGGGGACGGGGCCCGCGGGGCCGCCCCTCGGGGTCCTCGTCGGGTGTCCGGCCCTGCGCCGCCTGAGCGCCCCGAGGACGGGGACTGTGATTTAACCACTTGACGTGCGAGGCACTTGTTAGGCCCTTAGTGAATGTTTTTGTCGAATTGAGGACGCGCCCCAGCCCTGGAGGAGCTCGCCGCGTGCAGGGGGCGGGGTAGGACCTCCGCGAGAGCTGGTCCTCCGTCCCTCCGTCCTCCCGCACGGCCCCGGCACCGTGCCGCTCTGACAACTCACGTAAAGGGAAGTGCTGTGGCCACAACTTCATGGACTTCCTTGCAGGGGCTTGGGGCAGCCTGAGTGCCAAGTTCAGAGCCCGTTTGCGCCCGCAGCTCTCTGGTTACCTGTTCCTAAGGCATGACTTGTGCGTCCTCACGACGGATCCCCAGGCCTGTGCCTTCCTGTCGCTCCGCCTCAGCTAGGATAAGAAGCCAGAGAGGACAAACTGCCCGCAGTAGTTATTTGCTTCCAGGACTGCAGCGGATGATGCTGATGGCTAGCCGAAGGGCGGTAGGGAAGGAGTAAAATAACGAACAGGATTTCGGTGCAGTTTGTGTCCAGCGTGCGCTGGATTTGTCAGTTTCCTGAGCACATCGTATCTTTTTAGGCATCGTGTCTTTTTACTTCTCGTGCCTTCTTGAAATGTCCTCCTGCTGCTTGACGTGTTTCTAACTATCCTTCAGGGCCAGTTCAGAAACTATTGGAATTTTTGCCCAATCACTCTGTAAAAATGAGTTACACCCCCCGTCGTCCCATGGCACCTCCTTCATCCACTTGGTATAGAATGGTTTGCCTTTTTGCAAGCATCACAGTCTTCTGTGTGATGCTGATAAATTTCTTAAGCTCTCAGAGCCTCAGTTTTCTGATGGGAATAAGAATTATTTTGAAGATGAAACGAGTCAACATATAGAGCAATCTGGCACACAGTAGTCTTTCAGTTAGGTGCTAGTTGATAACTGCTAGCTGATACTGCTTTCCCCCAGGAAACAGCGCTGCAAGAGGACCCCTAGAACCTAGGATAGTAACCAACATGAAATAGATTGTTTGGCAAGAGATGAATCTAGTAGGGTGGGTAACTGCTGTATGCACTCCGTTGAAGATGTGTTTAAGTCTAGCAGTATTGTAACAAAGTTACACATAGTGACAACCTTGTCTCACAGCTTGCACGGAGGGAACCAGGCTGTTTAAATTGGAAGAGAGATGACTTCTGGGGGAGAGACAGATGTACAAAATCAAATAACAGCAGGATTCCTGTAGAGTGGCCAAAGCCCTGCAGTCTTTAAAAATCTCTGATGATGGGGGGTGGGGGGGAGTGTGGGGTGTGTGTGGAATGGGGTGGAATGGAATGGCTCCTGTATGAGGCATGTATCTAAAGTTCAGTGTGGAAAAAAGCCTCAAGTTAAATGCCCCAAGTGCACACTATTCTTGGTGTCTGTGGCTTACCTTTCTGGACTCCCCTGGAATTGGTGAATTCCATATCAGAATGGGTGCCCTGATGAAACAGGAACTAGAGCCTGGAGGAAGAGCTGACTGGTGCAGCAGGGAAGAAATACTTAATTCTTAGGTTAGACCTGAAATGTGGACTTTTGGGTCGAAGCAGGGGTTATGGGACTGGAGAGAAAATGACCTTTGTAAATTGGAGTGGAGAATGGATTCACCGGAGTCTTGACTTGCTTCTTGAGGGCTGGATGAGGTCTATTTCATTCTCTTTTCCTCAGTATACAAGTCCTGGTGCAAGGTAGGTGTTCAATAAATGTTTTTTGAATGAATGAATAAATGATTGAGCTGTATCCTTTTGAGGATGATGACACCCAAACACAGGCGTGTACTTTTTGTTAATCACTGCCAAGTAGGGTTTCTCACATTGGGCTGTACTCCTAGTTTATTGGGTTGGGGATGGGGTTGTGTATAAAGAGGGGTAGGATGTCCTTCTGAGGGATTTCTTCTGAAGTTTTTGCATTTTGCCAATTCTAGCTTGTTTATTATTATAATAAATGAAGTTTTGTACCTTTTCCCCCCAAAACCTAGGGGGTGTGTGTGTGTGTGTGTGTGTTTATGACTTTCTCTTTCTCCCTAGCAATACTGTCAGAGTTAATTTAAATTTTGTCTTTTCTCACTTGGAATTTTATGATTGAATATATTGTTTTTCTTTGACAATTTTTTTAGGATGAAATTCTGAAAGCAGCAGTAATGAAATATGGAAAAAACCAGTGGTCTAGGATTGCCTCATTGCTGCATAGAAAATCAGCAAAGCAGTGCAAAGCCAGATGGTATGTACCACTTAATGAGTGGAAAACAGAAAGCGACCTTAATTATGATGAGGAAAATGTCAGTTCTTTGAACCTTGCTAAAGAAAGCAGGCAATGTGATATAACAGAAAGTATGGTGTGGGAGATGGGAATTTAGATTTAAGCCTTAGCTGTCACTTGCTTCCTGTGTGATCTTAGACAAGCCATTTTTCTATCTCCTCTTTCCTGTCCCCAATTGGGGATAGTAATACTTGGCCCTAACTTACAGAGATATGAGATTCAAAAGAGTTAATGTGCTTGAGAGTGTTTTGGGAGGCTTAAAATAAATTTACTTTTAGTACTGATGGACCCCAGTTTATAAATGGATCATGTTCCAGAAATTTATAAGTTGATTTAGAACTTACTTTCCCAAAGAAATTAACGATAAATAATGGTTAATTTTTTAGGCTAGCTCACAGTTACTTGAGTTTCCTTATTAATGCAGTTGAAATACTGTATGTTTGCATACCTCAGAATATAACTTAACCGAACACTGCATCTGTGGTGTCCCCTTTTAAGTCACAGACAGGATAGTGTAAACATTAAGCTTATGGCATGAATGGTCTGGTGCCAGCCTTGACCCATGTGGTGCTAGGATCATATTTTGGATTGTATGAGAGTGACTTAATTTCCTAGGCACCTGGGTGGGAGAAAGGATCAGAATGTAGAGATTGAATCCCAAAGAGGAAGATGTTTGTCAGCCTGAAGTTTTGATTTCTGCTGCTCTTGGTGGAGCTAAGCTCCTGCCCCAGTATTTAATAAGGCTTATATCTTATTTGCCAGCTGAATAGACTGGATAGAAAAGGTGGGTTGGGTGGCGTGATAGGAGAGGATGGCATAGTAGTTCTACTTAAATTTAAAAACTCCAAATAAAGCATGTGATGTTGGAAAGCAGTTAATGAGTGTAAGTCATATGTTTGAAGTAAGCCAAGGTGTTGTGGAAACTGTATCAAAGTATGAGACAGTGCTATGAAAACTAGAAACACAAAAAATGTGAGGTGTTATTGTCTTAATTCAGATAATTTCAAAACCTCTAATAAAGTATAAAAAACATTTGATAGTTGAGAAAGAAGGCATATGATCATGTTTCGTTTAGGTTACCTTTTTCAAGCATTACTAGTCTTGCATAATTAAAGTATAGTAGAATTTGGTGACTTAGGGAATATTGAATGGGATAAAGTTAACCAAATAATGAATAATCGGTTGTAACAGCTTTCATAATCAAAGGCTGAGAGTTAGCTTGTGTTTTTCAGACACTAGAGGTTAGTATATCTAATGTGTAAATAGGATATTCATGCTAGATGACCGAATAGTGTGTAAAATGGTATCTTTTTGATAGGTATGAGTGGCTGGATCCAAGCATTAAGAAAACAGAGTGGTCCAGAGAAGAAGAAGAAAAACTCTTGCATTTGGCCAAGTTGATGCCAACTCAGTGGAGGACTATTGCGCCAATCATTGGAAGAACAGCTGCCCAGTGCTTGGAACACTATGAGTTTCTTTTGTAAGTCAGTTTCCAAAAGTAGTATTAAAATGTGTGTATGTTTCCTGAAGGAGGCCAATAAACTTTTAGCACTGTTCTTGTTCTGTATTTAAACATACAGTTGCAGATCTGAGTAAAGGCAAAGGAACTAAAACTATTGAATTATATATACTCTTAAGTCTCATGTGGTTGATTGAAATTATATACTTCTTATATACTTTTTAAAAGAAGAAATATATAAATTATATATATTTATTCTGGATAGTCGAGGAAAAAATTGTAAAAAAAGCAAATAATCACCCATAGTCAAAAGAGAGGTAACTGGGATATCCTGAGTCTTTATTAAAAGTTTTTATTTGTAAATCTTTCCTGTATTTGCGATTAAGGAGCTACTTGGATTGTATTTTATAGTGAAAGGAAACACTCATTGAAATGAGAATTTTAATACCATCTCTTTCAGGTGAAGCAATAGTACAATCACTTTATTTTGTGAATGCCCATCTGTTGGGTTTTTGAAAGAAGAGAGTGCCAGCGCTAGAAAACCTGGTATAGCTAAGACTGAATGATAGGATAGTGTGACTAACTTTTCTGGGCCTTTTTCTAGGGATAAAGCTGCACAGAGAGACAACGAAGAGGAAACAACAGATGATCCACGAAAACTTAAACCTGGAGAAATAGATCCAAATCCAGAAACAAAACCAGCGCGGCCTGATCCAATTGATATGGATGAGGGTGAGTGAGTGTATGCTCCTGAAGAATTTATTTTTTATTTTTATTTTTCAATTCATGTAATAAATTAAGCAGTGTAATGCTACTGGACAGATTTCCTTTTTTTTTTCTTTCTTTCTTTCTTTCTTTCTTTCTTTTTTTTTTCTGGGTAGATTTCCTAAAGGCTAGTAGTAAGCCATTGAGGGAGTCTGTTTTCTCTTTCCTGTTCGATGGGGAGAGGTGGTGGCGGCAAGACAGGATTTGGGGTTCCAGTCCGATTAACTTTTTTGACTTCAGGCGGGTAATTTAATCTTTGTGGAAAGACAGCACTGCAGTATTATGAGGGAGACTCAGGATCCCTTTTTCAGATATTGAATCAAGAATCAAAGGAACTGGATTTTAGTCTTATGTCTGCCTCTTACTACCTCTTTGACCTTAGGCAAGTCATATAATCTTTCTGAGATTTGATTCTCTTTCTTGCCAGATAGAGAATAATAAGTTATCTTACCCTACAGGGTTGTTGTGATGCATTCAGTGGATATTTGTTGAGATTTAAAAATTTTAAAGTTTAAAGGTAGTGATTTCCACCTGCATAATGATCATTTGGTGAACTCTTATTTTTTTATTATTTTTATTTATTTTTAAGATTGATTTTATTTGAGAGAGAGTGACTGAGAGAGATTAGGAGCAAGGCAGAGAGGGAGAAGCAGACTCCCTGCTGAATAGGGAGCCCGATGTGGGGCTCGATCCCAGGACCCTGAGATTATGACCCAGGCTGAGGGCAGATGCTTAACTGACTGAGCCACCCAGGTACCCCCATTTGGTGAACTTTTAAAAACATAGTTACCAGGGCCTCCCCAGGAGTTAGAGTCAGTAAGCTGGAGTCAGGAGGGGGTAATTCTGGAATTTTGAGTATTTTTTTTTAAAGTTCTCTTGTGATTCCACTGGACAGCCTTATGTAAGAGTTGCTTTAAGGCATCAGTAATTAAATCTGTTTTACTCTAGGAGCCATGGAAATGTATTAGAAGAGAGAAATAGTTCTGAGGGAAAAAGTGTAACTAATGGAGATTATAAATTTCTTTGTAATTAAATAGTAGGTTTTTTTTTTTTTTTTAAAAGAATTTATTTGAGAGAAAGAACCCATGCATGAGCAGTGGGGAGAGGCAGAGGGAGAGGAGAAGCAGACTCCCCACTGAGCAGAGAGCCGGATGCAGGGCACAATCCCAGGACCCTGGGATCATGACCTGAGCCAAAGGCAGACGCTTAACTGACTAAGCAATGCAGGTACCCCAAATAGTAGTTTTTATGATAGTTTTTCATGATTGGTGCTGTGCCAGTTGATGATAATGAAGAATATAATTATATGATAAATATGCTTTACCTATTATGTTTTACTTGGTTCTTCTCCATATTCTTGTGAAATAGTACTTATTTTATTTTTATAGATGATAAACATGGTCAGGGAGAGTAAATTAACCAGGGTCACATAGCTACCAAGTACTGGGCCTCGTTTTTAACTTTGGTTTTTCTGACTTCAAAACTCAGGCTATTTCCATTATATAACACCATATAATGGTTACATTTATGGTTTTTCTCTTCTTAAGCAGTACAGTTTGTCTCTCATATACCTTGTTTCTGTTGGAGAACTTAGTTTTTTTTTTTTCTCTATATTCTTGCAGATGAACTTGAGATGCTTTCTGAAGCTAGAGCCCGCCTGGCAAATACTCAGGGAAAGAAAGCCAAGAGGAAAGCAAGAGAGAAACAATTGGAAGAAGCAAGGTATGGTTGTTTCCATCCGTAGTTGAACAATTAGTCTATGTATCCTTAGGCCCAGTAAACCTGACTTAGCAACTTTATTGGATGAGTAATAATTAGTTGTCCAATGCCAATTCTGCTAATATTCTTTAGTTCCTTTATGCTTTGGAAAATTTTCTTGAAGTTTATTTTTTTAGTAATCTCTATACCCAGCATGGGGCTTGAACCCATAACCCCAAGATAAAGAGTTGCATGCTTCTCTGAGTTAGGCACCTCTATACTTTGGAAAAGTCTTTTTTTTACCCCTAACTGTTGTAGAATAGATACAGGGAAAAAAAATGCGTTTAAAAAGATGTAAAAAGTAAAAGATGTAGGCAGAGGTAACGCTCAGATAGTCATTTGATATATTAGATTTGTTCTATTAACTAACATACGAGAGCTTCATTTGTTCTAGCCGTCTTGGAATCACATGGCTAGAGGACACACAAGGCTATGTGACTTTTGCATGACTGCCACTTCATCTTCTCAATTACTGTTATGCAGGCACTGGCTGTGAAATAGGAAGCTTGGCTGATGGAGGAGTTTGTGAGCCTTGAACCAAATTTTAGACTCTCCTAGAAATTTTCATTTCAAAAGTGAGTGGAATTAAGTATTGCTGCCTGCTGCAGGTTTTCTCCACTTTTCCCTTCCATTATTGTTTTGGTTAGATCTATGATTGACATAATTTCTAATCGCCCAGAAACCAAGGTAAAGCAGGTAAAAGGATAATCTCAATTCTATAAGAGCTTCTTATTAGCTTTAGGAGTTCAGGCATTGGGATAACCTCCTCAGCCTACACAGCTGCCCTTTTTGCTCCCCACATGGGGAAGTGCTTCCTGACCTGATGACTAGTGTGTTGTTGGTTTCCCCACTAATGACTTTTGAAGTGCCAGATCCTGGGATGGAGGATTCTTTCATGCTTGAGGGTGCTTGTTGGCATAATTGGCCAGTCTATAGGCCAAAATAGTTACTTAAGGGGGGGGGGTATGAATGGCCTGGAACAGTAAACAAACCAAGAGGAGTTGCTCGATTTTCTGCCCAGTTTTAGTCATTTTTCTCTCTTGTATACTACTTAAGGTTAAGTAATGTGAGTAGGGTTGAAAAAAATTCACTTTTCCATTCGTGTTTGGAGACCAAATATTTTGAGCCTTTTCACCATGTAGATTGGACCAAGGATGCTTCTCTCTGAGTATAACTTGTATTGCTTGCTTTAAATACTGTTTGGCAGATTTAATTTTTTTTTTTTTTTAATTTTTATTATTTATGATAGTCACACAGAGAGAGAGAGAGAGAGAGAGAGAGGCGCAGAGACATAGGCAGAGGGAGAAGCAGGCTCCATGCACCAGGAGCCCGATATGGGATTCGATCCCGGGTCTCCAGGATCGCGCCCTGGGCCAAAGGCAGGCGCTAAACCACTGCGCCACCCAGGGATCCCTGTTTGGCAGATTTAAATTTACTCTGTACTATCTCAGATTTCTTGTAGAGTCTATACATCTTTTTTTTTTTTTTTTTTTTAAAGATTTTATTTATTTTTTCATGAGAGACAGAGACAGAAACACAGGCAGAGGGAGAAGCAGGCTCCATGCAGGGAGCCCTGACGTGAGACTTGATCCCGAGACTCCAGGGCCACACCCTGGGCCGAAGGCAGGCGCCAAACTACTGAGCCATCCAGGGATCCCCCAAGTCTGTACATCTTAATAATTTGTATATGTATTTTAGAATAGGTTGGTTTGTGTGCAGAATACATTGCAGGCCTATTTCCTTTAATGCTAAATTACAGATCTGTTTTAAAGCTTTTTATTGGTTATGAGAGTAATACACTTTTCCTCTTGTGTTGTGCTATTTATTTTCTCTTGGGGGAGGGGTTGACATGATGCTATTATATACCTTGGTTATATTCACTTAACATTTTATTGTAAAGGTTTTCTGATGTAAATTTTTTTTCTCTGATGTAATTTGAAGTCTTTATGTCCTGTATTTAAAGAATGAAATTACTGTACTTTGTAAATACGTCCTTGCAGACCTTTCTTTCAATGCAGGGGTACATTTAGGTGTTACATACACAGTAAATTTGTATAAAATTGGGTCATCTTGTATATGCTGTTTTGATGAGAACTTAGTTGTTAATTTTATTGGAGTTCCCTTGTAAGCCATGAAATTCTTTTGCTGATTTCCAGATTTCCTCCTTGCCTCTTTGGCTTTTAGCATTTTAGCATGATGTTTCTGTTTGCCGACATTTTTAGGTTTTTCTGACTTGGAGTTTGTTGAGCATTCTGGATGTGTAGGTTCAGTAAGTTTGTGAATTTTCAGCCATTATTTCTTTGAATATTTTATTCTCCTTTTCTTCTCTCTTTTTTAGTATTCTTTTTGTGCATATGTTGGTGCACTTAATGATGCCCCACATTGCCGTGAGGCTCTTTTCCGATTTCTTTTTCTGTGGCTCATATAATCTTAACCCATCTCTCCGTAAGTCTGCTAATTCCTCTGTTGGTTCACATCTATTGGTGAGTCCCTGTAGTGAAGTTTTCATTTTAGCTTTATACCTTTCAACTCCACATTTTCTATTTGGCTAAGTTATTTCTCTATTCTGTGTAACATTTTCATCATACCTCCTGCAGTTTCTTTTTGTTTTTTGAACATATTTATAATGGCTCTGTTGAAGTCTGTCTGCTAAATCTGACATCTGGTTGCTCTCACTGGCAGTTTCTGTTGCCAGCTTTTTTTCCCTGGTATATGGGTCATGCTTTCCTGTTTCTTTCTATGTCTCAAGGCTTTTGTTGGGAACTGGACACTTTATATGATATATTGTAGCAATTCTGGGTGCTATGTTCTCTCCATCCCCAATCTGTTATTGTTACTTGCTTGTTTGTTTAGTGACTGGAGTATTTTAGTGAAGTCTTTCTCTCTCCCCTCAGAAATGAAAAGCCTCTCTCTGATACTGCTCCTCATAGAGAGTGAGGCTTAGGTATGCCCACAGTCACCGTCGGATGGTAGGATGATGTCGTTTTGACCATACTTTTCTTTGACATCTTTTTCCCTGCCTACACTGTTTTTAAACTCTGATTGCTGGCTGATTGCTGTATTGTTCAACAGTGTCATGGGGCATAAATTGCTCCACAAACTGATCCAATTACATTTGGGCTCCTTTGAAGGAGTAGTTTATGAGGTCAGTCTTTGGTATTTGTTTGGACCTCAGGAAGGCCCTCCCATTTTTTTCTTTGTTTTTTTCTTTGGCAAACTGGAGTTACCTACAGTTTAGCCTGTACTTTCCAGTGATTTTTGTCAGTTTCTTCCCAGTTACCTTTTACAAGTTCCACAGTTTTTGAGAGTGTCCTGAAGCTTGAACATTTCTCCATACTCTGTGGCGCAGAAAAGTCGGTTTCTTTGGGGGAGATTTGGAGTTCTGTGTTCTACCCCTGGGCTTTGCTATGTTTGTCTCTGATATGCCCACTGTAGGAACTGAGTGCTCGGTGTGTGCAGCAGTACCAGGTCTCCTTGGCTTGCTTCTCCTAGTGTGGAAGCCTCATCCCACAAGCTGGGGCAAGGGCTCTTGGAACCCCAGTATTCTGAGCAGCGTTGTGCTCGAGGTAGAGCCTCTGTCTGGGCAGAAGAAGGAAGTGGCCCTGGTTCTGGGCAGCTATTGTTGAAATTTAGCCTCTGCAATAGGATCCTGGAGGCCGGATGAGAATTGCTGATGTTCTGCCCCTCCTGGAATGAAAGCCCTCCTGTTGGGAACTGTACGGGGGAGAGAACCTTGTGGTTTTGACTGCATCAATGTGGAGTAGAGTTTCTATCTATGAGAGCTGAGAGGGGGGGTAAGAAGAGAAAGTGGGTCTTTTATTTATTTATTTTTTTAAAGATTTTATTTATTTACTCATGAGAGAGAGAGAGAGAGAGAGAGAGAGGCAGAGACATAGGCAGAGAGAGAATCAGGCTCCACGTAGGGAGCGCGACGTGGGACTTGATCCCGGGACTCCAGGATCACGGCCTGGGCCGAAGGCATGCGCTAAACTGCTGAGCCGCCCAGGCATCCCCAAAAGTGGGTCTTTTTTTTTTTTTATTTTTTTTTATTTTTTTCCGAAAGTGGGTCTTAATTCAGACACCATAGCCTCTCACTTCTTTTAACCAAATTTTACTAGATTTGTATCTAGGGTGCTGTGATGCAAAGAGCACCTGGCTTTAAACAGACGAGGTTTGACCACTCGGTCCTGACAAAATCCAAAGGCAGAGAGATGAGGGGTGGTGAAACAAGAAAGGAATGTATTTTGGTGAAGCCACCATCAGGGAGACCACGGACTAGCATCTCAAGGACTGTTCCCAATGTACCAAAAATATTTCCAGGTTTATATAAGGAAAATGTGCGACAAAGTTCAGTGGGTATGTGCAGGTGGGCAGGAAGGGGCAAGTGGATCACTGTCTTGGAGTCAGTCATGCAGAGTCTTGCTGGCTCAGGGCAGTCCTTATTGCTTGAGGGGGCTGTTTTCTTTTGCCTGAGTTAAGAGATAAGCTGGAAAGAAGAACTTAAACAGAAGGTACAGACTGATACCACCATAGGTGCGGGTAGTTGAAATCCTCTATTACTTGATTTACTTGAATAAATGTTTCTTCATATACTGTATCTCCTTGGGATCCTTTCCAGAGACTTAAACGTTTTTCATTTCCAGAGACTTAAACTTTTTTTTTCTAATTTTCGTCAGTATAGAGGAGCAACTTCTAGTATAAGGCTCTGCATACTGATTTTCCCTCATTAATATTGTAAATAACTTTTTTCATTATTAAATCCTTAAAATTATAGCATCATGGGAAAGTACAAAAAAGTAAAGATGAAATGAATTTCCAACCTCCAGTGATTATTACTGTTGATATTTTGGTGGACCTGTTTTACATCTTACATGCTTACAAGTCTTGAGCATCTTTCCATGGCAAAGTAGATTTACAGATTTTCTAAAGTTATACAGATGGCTGTATAATATCCTATCTTGTAGCTGTGCTGTAAATGCTCTTAACTAATTTCTTATTGTTGGATGTCTAGATTGTGTCAAGTTATCAGCTAATGAACAATGCTCGGTGCAGTCTTATAGCTAAGGCCTTGTTCATGTTATTTATTTCTTTAGGCTAAAGTCTGAGGAGTGAAATTGTTGGGTTAAAAAATGTGAGAAACCTCAGAGTTTTTTTTTTTTTTTAATTTTTTTTTTAAATTTTTATTTATGATAGTCACACATAGAGAGAGAGAGAGAGAAGCAGAGACATAGGCAGAGGGAGAAGCAGGTTCCATGCTCCGGTAGCCCGACGTGGGATTCGATCCCGGGTCTCCAGGATCGCGCCCTGGACCAAAGGCAGGCACTAAACCACTGCGCCACCCAGGGATCCCAACTTCAGAGTTTTAATGTGTATTTCCAAATTCTCTTTGGGGAAAGCTATACCAATTTGCTTTCCATTATCAGTGTAACTGTCCACTTTTTGGATATTTGCCATTAAAACAAAACAAAACAAAAAAACCCTGAACACTTACTGAGATATGAAGAAATG
This sequence comes from Canis lupus baileyi, assembly GCF_048164855.1. Lineage (NCBI taxonomy): Eukaryota > Metazoa > Chordata > Mammalia > Carnivora > Canidae > Canis > Canis lupus. The sequence goes on along the minus strand of NC_132844.1, from coordinate 59,773,090 downwards.
GTATTTAATTTAATCTGATTCTTTATTAGCTAAGTACACCTTTTATCATTTTGGCTATTTGCATTTTTTCCTTAGTGAACTATTTATTTCCTTCTGCTCCCTCCCCCTTAGGATACATTAAAAAACAAACAAACAAACAAAAAAACCAAAAAGCCTGCACAGAGTCCTTGTATCTAACCATTGCCAATATTAATATTAATTGCAAATGTTTTTTCCTGTTACTTGCCTGTTAATTTTGCTTCATGATTGAAAAAAAATAGAATTGTGGAGATATAACATTTAAAATTCAAAGCTGTTGGGGCAGCTGCCTGCCTCAGTCAGTGGAGCATGTGACTCGATCTCAGGATTGTGAGTTCAAGCCCCATATAGGAATTATTTAAAATAAAATCTTTTTATTTTTATTTTACTTATTTATTTATTTATTTATTTTTTAAAGATTTCATTTATTTACTCGTGAGAGACACAGAGAGAGAGAGAGGCAGAGACACAGGCAGAGGGAGAAGCAGGCTCCATGCAGGGAGCCCAACGTGGGACTTGATCCTGGGTCCCCAGGATCAGGCCCCAGCTGAAGGTGGCGCTAAACCGCTGAGCCACCCTTGCTGCCCTAAAATAAAATCTTTAAAAAAAAAAAAAAAAAATTCAAAGCTGTTAATCTTTCCTCTGCCCTTTATTTAACTTCTATTAAGTGAATGCATTCCTATCCAGAGATAGGATATGTATTTACTTGTAGTTTCTTCTGGCTTTTCTTTTTGCTTATGTGTGTACCTTTAATTCGAAAGGGGAATTGATCTTGGTGAATAGTGTGAGGTGAGGATTTATATAAATATTTCTTCCCCAAATAACCAGGTAGTTTTCTTAGCTCTATTGGATGATCTATCCCTTTCCCATGGTATGTGATTTTCAAAGTGATCTTGTGTTCTTTTTCTTGAGGCGTCTTGCGGCCCTCCAGAAGAGAAGAGAACTTCGAGCAGCTGGCATAGAAATTCAGAAGAAGAGAAAAAAGAAGAGAGGAGTTGATTATAATGCCGAAATCCCATTTGAAAAAAAGCCTGCACTTGGTTTCTACGATACTTCTGAGGAAAACTACCAGGCTCTTGATGCAGATTTCAGAAAATTAAGACAACAGGATCTTGATGGGGAACTAAGATCGTAAGTTGCCTTTCTGATTTTGAAAATGAAAAAGTATAGTAGGAATTTTGTAGAGGGTCATGCATTATCCTTGTCAGAGACAGATTTTTATTATTTAGGACAATGTGGCCTACATAGTTGTTTTTATTTATTTACTGGATTCACCTTTCTGAGAAAACCAGTGACCCTTGCTGTCATGTTTTTGGCGCAGATGGCTGTTTGCTTCTCTTGAAATGTCAGCTCTTGGCTTTTACTGTACTGTCTGCTCACTGAGTCACCATCTTAACGTTTATGTACATTTGTGAATGGGTTAGTTATTTTACTAATGGCCTGAAAAATCTGTCAAAATATGATCTGGTTCTTTTTATCTTTTCTAGTGAAAATTTTATCTTGTTTTTCTTAGAATGAAATTAAAAGAAAAAGTTATCTTTGCATACATACTTAAATCGTTTTACCTAATGGAGATAAATAAGTATTTATAAAATGTTTGTCTAAGGGTAGAGGATTTTGCCTGTTTCTAGGGATTTTTAGGGTTTCTCTATTCTTGGATCTGAATATTGTGGGGAGAACCTTTTCTGATTGTCAAAGAGTTTCAGTTTTCAACTCCCTCACTGACCTTCCATTTCTGTTGAATTGGTACTAAACAACAGATGTCAGGCACTGTGAAACAGGATTTTCTTGGCTGTACTTCACTGTATTTATTTCTCAAATTAAGGCCTTATTTTAGTAGCCTTTGTAAATGAAGAGGTTGAAATGGGAGCAGATCATCTGGAATGGGCAGGCTAGATGGGGAGGAGGCTGCTGACATGCAGATTGGGAGGAGGCATTCTTGGAGTTTTCTTCGGTGGCCTCAAGCCTGGTGTTAGACTTTGTAACCATTTGTCAGGCCTTAAATATCCTTTAAAAAACATTGTGAATTAAGAAGAATCCTAATGAAAAAAAAAGAATCATAATGAACAATTGAACAGATTTTTAAAGATTTTGTTTATTTGAGAGAGAGAGAGAGAGAGAGAGGAAGCAGGAAAAGAAACAGAGGGATAAGCAGACTCCCCGTTGAGGGTGGAGTCCTACACAGGGCTTAATCCCATGACCCCGAGATCATGACCTGAACTGAAATCAAGAGTTAGACACTCAACCAACTGCACCACCCAGGCACGTTCGGAAGAACAATTTTAAAGAGAAAAAATTTTAAAATGCAGTGTTTTAATTTCATCCTTTTCATATAATTATTTTCTACTTTGTATGCTTGTCTTCTTCACTTTCATATGTCACATATATACTTTTGTAAGAATATAATTATGATGTGAGTAGTTTTGTTTTCCTTTTGAAATTATAATTTTGCTTATCATCATAGTCTTTAAGTAGGCTTAATATTTGGTACATAAGTTAGTTAGTACTATATCTTATTTTCTTAATAAATCTATTGCTATTTTAAATAGCAATTTGGTAACCTGAATTCAGCTCTAAACTTGATACCGTCTGTGTAAATCTCCAGTAATCTGATCAAACTATTTTGAATAGCAATAGAATTATTTAATTTCAATTTCTCTTGAATATAATGGGTAAGTGATGGTGTAGGGCACAACTTAACATTTGGATTTTGTCTTTTTATCAATAATTTTCTTAGAAATGGTATTATTTTGTTCAAAGTATATGAGTATGTGGCTTTTACTGTTATTGATTATATATAATTTTACAAATTCTCTTATCTATTTTGATTCACGATAGTGAAAAAGAAGGAAGAGACAGAAAAAAAGATAAGCAGCATTTGAAAAGGAAAAAAGAATCTGATTTACCATCAGCTATTCTTCAGACTAGTGGTGTTTCTGAATTTACTAAAAAGAGAAGCAAACTAGTACTTCCTGCCCCTCAGGTAATCTGATAAAAGTTTTTTTATTGTGTGAACTCCTATGCTTATCATTTATTTAGCAAATGTTTGGGGATATATGTGCCAGGTTTTTAGATATTGGGTGCCCTTAAGTTCAGTGTAATAGGTGAGCCACATAAAAATAAGTCATTGTAATATAGTATGATAAATAAGTAACAACTTCTCTGTATAAATTAGATTAGGCCTTATACCTTGTAATGGTTTACTAAGTAATTTTGTCAGCTATAAACAATTTATGAGCAGGTTAGGCCTCCTGGCCTCTTATTGTAGCTGACTAGCATGAAGGTGGTATTTGGCTTTGTGAACTTCAGGCTGCCTTCTTTTTAAAAGATTTTATTTATTTATTTGAGAGAGAGAGTGCGTGCACACATTTGTCTTTTTAGATTTCAGATGCTGAACTCCAAGAGGTGGTGAAAGTAGGCCAAGCAAGTGAAATTGCACGTCAGACTGCTGAGGAATCTGGTATAACAAACTCTGCCTCCAGTACTCTTCTGTCTGAGTACAATGTCACCAACAACAGTATTGCTCTTAGAACACCTCGCACACCAGCTTCCCAGGATAGAATTCTGCAGGTAAGCTGTCATAGTAGCCTCAGTCTTATGACACCTGTTGTCCTTGAAAGTGTTATGAAGAATGGTAAGTGATTTAGTTTGTTTCTGACAAAGAGAATGGTAAGTGATTTAGTTTGTTTCTGACAAACTCAGTTGAAACTGAGCCTAGAATTCATAGATCCTAGAGATTTCTGTATTAGGGAAGCTAAATTAGCAGATTAAGTAATTAGGTGGTTTCATTTTTACATTTATTAATTCATAGGTTTTTTTCTCTTTTTTTTTTTTTTTTTATTTTTTATTTATGATAGTCACAGAGAGAGAGAGAGAGGCGCAGAGACACAGGCAGAGGGAGAAGCAGGCTCCATGCACCGGGAGCCCGATGTGGGATTTGATCCCGGGTCTCCAGGATCGCGCCCTGGGCCAAAGGCAGGCGCCAAACCGCTGCGCCACCCAGGGATCCCTTTTTTTTCTTTTGAAGTCAGCCCTGCCTCCTTCATTTATCTGCACCAGTTGAAAAAAGTGCAACATTTTAAAATTTCACATTGCTTAGCAATCTTAGCAAATGTATGTAGTCAGTTATTATTTTTTTAACTTAAATTTTAGTTCACATACAGTCAGTATTGGTTTCAGAAGTTGTAGTAGTGATTTTTAAAACTTCCTTGCATTTCTATACTTAGCTTGGGACAGCCTGCCATTAGTATTATTTCCCTCTCTTTCCTAAATACATGAGGTGTACAGCTCTGTGTGTTCTTAGGGCATTTATTCCAGAGAATAGCCACACCTAACAAAACACTATAGAGCACCCTTTCATCTCATTTCCTCTTCTTTAATAGTTAGAAATAGAATTTTATTTTATTTTTTATTTTTATTTTTTAGAGAGTGAGCACATACATGTGGGTTGTGGAGGAACAGAGGGAGGGGGGGTGGAGAGAGAGAGAATCTGAAGGGGGACTCCATCCCATGACCCTAAGATCATGACCTAAGCTAAAATCAAGAGTTGGATGCCTAACTGTGTCATCCAGGCGCCCCCAGAAATATAATTTTAAGGTCTTGATTTGGAATCAAGAAGTTCCTATAAACTTAGTAAGGGAGACACTTGTGTTCCTCATTGCTTGCTCTCAAGAGGCACCAATTACAGCTCTTTGTTTTTACTACCTTATTGCTAGGACATTTGTTATTTATTGATTTATTTTTAGTTTTAGCCATTTTCCACTTGGGAATTTGAACATTTGGCTCTCCCACCCTCTTCCTTTACCATGTGTACACACACTTTGCGTTCCACTATAGTTATATGATAATTTTGGTTAGCTCTGTATTCATGGTTTGCCATATGACTGTGTAAACCATATTCATTGCTGAGCCTACAAAGTGCCTTATAAGTACTATACTGTACATTATATTTTTCTTTGAGTTAATGCTTATTTTATTCAGATGCTAAATTTTCTGATTACTTAGCATGGATTCAACTCTGGACTTGATACTGTCTGTATAAATCTCCTGTAATCTGATCAAACTTTAGATATTCTTAGCTTTTTGAAGAAATGTTTCCCAGAATTTCTGAATGTTCTGTTCTGTACTGATTACTCTTTACTGTTGTTTACAGCTTGTTCTCTTGATTTACTGGTACCCCAGAAAGTCCCTTGGATTGCCTCTTTCCTGGCTTCCATGCCTTTGGTTTTCTTGGTTTACACCCTTGATAGTGAAGCATATCTTTACTTTAGTAACTTTCTGAGGATGGGTTCATGGCAGATGGAATTTTTAAGACGTTGCATCCTTTTAACTGGTTGCTAGTATAACTGGGTATAGAATTCTGGATTGAAATCTTCTTTCTTTTTTCCCCCTTTTTAAGTAAGCTCTATACCCACTGTGGGGCTTTAGCTCATGATCCTGAGATCAAGAGTTGCATACTCTACTGACTGTGCCAGCCAAGTACCCCTTCGTCAGGTCTTTTTGGTAACTGGAAATGGAAGTACTAAATTCTCCCATGGCGCAGAGTTCATTTTCTCTCTTGGTATTAAGAAAACGTATGAGTTCTGTCCCTTTTGAGATTTGTATAGTAGGACCAGGAGAGAGAATTCTGCTCTCCTGGCTGAACTGTTAAAACACATTTCTTTACCTTCTTGTTTATCAGGAAGCTCAGAACCTCATGGCCCTGACCAATGTGGACACCCCATTAAAAGGTGGTCTTAATACCCCTTTGCACGAGAGTGACTTCTCAGGTGTGACTCCTCAGCGGCAGGTTGTACAGACTCCAAACACAGTTCTTTCTACCCCATTCAGGTAAATAAATCTTTTTGAAAAACTTGAATCTAGGGTTGGACGTGTTTGCTTTAGTAATGTTGATAAAGAATGGAAAAAGTGTTTAACTTGCCTTTTTGATTTTTTTCTCATTCATAGTAGTACATAGCATAATAATATCCAGGAATTGGTTAAAGCTACAAGGAACTTTCTTCTTTTTCAGAGTTTCTGATGCTGTCACCTTGTTTCTGAGTATATTTTATCTGATTTTTTAAAAAAATTTTATTCATGAGAGAGAGAGAGAGGCACAGACATAGGCAGAGGGAGAAGCGGGCTCCTTGAGGGGAGCCCGGTGTGAGACTTGATCCTGGTACTCTGGGACCATGCCCTGAGCTAAAGGCAGATGCTCAACTGCTGAGCCACCCAGGCGTCCCATTTTACCTGATTTAAAAGGACAAATAAGTCCGTTGTTAATGATCATTTGTTGAATTTTATGAAAATTGTAGTCCTTTATCTGTATGAATTACTATTGCTTTTCTCCCAGTATTTTATTATGAACATTTCTAATCAGAGAGGTTAAAAGAATGGAGTGGAAAATCATCACCTAGATCCTATAGCTGTTAACATCTTACTGTATTTGCTTTATTTATTTTTTAAAATTTTATTTATTCATTCATTCATTCATTCATTCATTCATTCATGAGAAGCACAGAGAGAGAAAGAGGCAGAGGGAGAAGCAGGATCCACGCGGGGAGCCCACCATGCGACTCGATTCTGGGTCTCCAGGATCACGCCCTGGGCTGAAAGGGGCCCTAAGTCGCTAAGCCACCGAGGTTGCCCCCTGTTGTATTTGCTTTATTACATATCTTTCCATTGGTCCATCAAATTTTTTAATGCATTTCAAAGTAAGTTGCAGGTTTCCATTCATTTCACATCTAACACAGATGGTCTTGTACATATCATTAACTAGAGGTCATAGTTCAGTGTCGCAATTTTTTTGTTTAAAGTCAGTTTTTTAAGAAGAGTTTGTAAAATGCTGTAGGAACAAGTCATATTGAAATGAAATTTGAGCTGTTAAGGTTGAAAAATCTTTGAGGTTTACTTTAATTTTCAGTGTTAGGACATGTCCTCCTACTTGTTGTTTAGTATGGGAAGCATCTCAGACTGTTACAACTGTACCCAACAGCAGGATCAAGAAGCATTGGTGGCCAAATCCTTATATAATATTTAATACTTTTGCAAGGCTTGTAAGAGAGCCTAATTGCTCTTTTTCCTGTGTGTGTCTTGTCTCTCAACCAGATTGTAAGCTCTTGAGGGGCAGGGACCATGTCTTAAAATAACACTTCGCCTCACCTTTGGGAACACCTGTCTGGCAGCACCACTTGTTTGCAGCAGAGCCAAGATACAGGAAATAATAATAACAACAACAAAGGCTTTGATCAATTAAAATACAAGTTGCAGAGTCTGTGGACTTTATTCCTAAGGGAGTCTCAGCTGTCACTCAGTACTGTTCATATGTAGGCCTGGTGTTTGGTTTCCAAACAAAATGTTAAGGGTGAAACTAGGGAATTGAATGCTAGTGATAGTGGTGCTCTAGCCAACAGATCCTGGCGGGGAGGAGCAAATGATAAGATGAAGATATTGAACTCAAAAAAGAGTTTCCTGGGGGTCTTTGAGCATAGTGGCTGACCACCGTGTTCTTAGCCACCTTGCAGTGCATAAAGGAAAGCTTGCAGTAATTTCTGGTGGGCCTAGTTTAGCAAGACCAGAAAATGTCAAATGTAATAACTTAAAGTCATTAAAATAAAAATACTATGTGTAAATACTAAGCTATTTGACTAAACCCGTATTTGAACCTAGAGAGCTAACTTAAAAACCAGATAGGGAGACAGAATTTCTGCAATCTTTCTTTCTTTTATCCTTTGACAAAATAATGTGGAAATGATTTTCACATAAAATAGTTTATGTGAAAAACTTTTGAAAGTATAATCCAGATAAAATTGGCACTTTTATTAATTAGAATTTCTGTCTTTGTAGGACCCCTTCTCATGGATCTGAAGGGTTGACTCCCCGCAGTGGGACAACTCCCAAACCAGTTATTAACTCCACCCCGGGTAGAACTCCTCTTCGAGACAAGTTAAACATTAATCCTGAGGATGGAATGGCAGACTACAGTGACCCCTCTTATGTGAAGCAGATGGTATATGTCAATTCCCTTTTAATAACTCTTTAAAAAAAAAAACTGTTCTGTCTCATGGGTGCTATATTAAAATATTTCCCCTTGTTGGTGCATATTACATACACCTTAAGAAACTATACACCTGTGGATGCCAGAAAAGGAGAATGATTTGGAGGACGTGAGAAGGGGAACCTTTTGGTCTCATAAGCTTACTTAGTATGTTTGTGAATATTGATTATGCTGATAGTAATGCTCCTTGTATCTCCTATTACTTCATTTTTTACCATTTACTAATAGGTTACTTTCTTGAATGATACTTTTTTTCTAGTTCTCTAAAATAAAATTTGAGTTTGGAATGCCTCATAAATTAGGTTTTGAGCCTTGATTCCTCTGTTTGCTCTATACTTTTAGAAGAATAGTCTAGATCTCAAAGCCAAGTTGATGTTTATTGTTTATCTTAGTGAAGTTTTCCTTTGTGTATTTTGCAGGCTGATATAGACAGCTAATTATAAAAGTCACAGTTTTATTTCTACCTTTATTGCTGCTTTTATTAAGTCGCTATTGAATCTTATGTGATACTACAGAAAATCATCGTGAGATTTTTTTTTTTTTTTAATGAGTTCCAATGATATTGGCCTATTCTCAGTTTCTAAGTTAATTCTAACTTCATGTATAGATTTGGTTAGTTTAGAAATTTTTTTTTTTTTTAATTTTTATTTATTTTTGATAGTCACAGAGAGAGAGAGAGGCAGAGACATAGGCAGTGGGAGAAGCAGGTTCCATGCACCGGGAGCCCGACGTGGGATTCGATCCCGGGTCTCCAGGATCGCGCCCTGGGCCAAAGGCAGGCGCCAAACCGCTGCGCCACCCAGGGATCCCAGTTTAGAATTTTTTTGATGCACAAATTGATATCAACTAATGTCAACTGTAAAAAGCTATATGACAACTATCTAAACAAATGAAGAATCTAATGTGTGCAAAGCGCTGATCTGGAGACTTGAAAGAATCTGAAGTTAAAGATAATCCTTTGTCTTAAGGAAGTTTATACTCTGGAGAGATTGGTGTACTTACTAAACCAAGTCTGAAAATAATTGTAATATAAGAACAGAATAAGCTCTCTGGGTAAAACCAACATGCTTAGGGTGACCAAAGAAAGGAGTAATCACATTTGTTGAGTGGGCACTTGGAAAGCCTTCATTGAGGAGATATGCCCAGAAGGAGATTGGGGGCTGTCTCAGTAGGAGACCACGATATGAGTAATCATGGAGCATGTTTTGGACATAGCAGCTTATTGGGTCCTCACAGCTACCATACATGTAATGGAGCTGTGGGGAATGAGACTGGAAAGGTAAGCCAAGGATGTATTGGGGAAAATTTTGGGTACCAGGCAGTTTCTTTTGGGAAGTGTAGACTATTTTCTTTGGCCATCATATGATCCAGTAATTTTTTCTTTTTCTTCACTTTTTTTTTTTTTTTTAAATTATTTGTTTTTAAGTAACTGTGTGCCCCACACGGGGTTTGAACTCACAGCCCCGAGGTCAAGAGTCATATGCTCTACTGACTGAGCCAGCCAGATGCCCCATGACATAGTAATTTCTATTAAAAATACAGAAAAATTCAAGCATCTTTTCAGATTAGGTTTTATTCGTCCAAGAACAAATTGACTTGAACTTGTTCTTATTTGCTGTTAAGTTTCAGTGTCAGAAATGTTTGCCTTAAATGGAAATCCTAAAGGATTTTTTCTGTCCCTACAGACGTAATTCCCAAACCTTCTATTAGAATATCCCAGAGTAAGTGTATTGATCACAGATCCGAGTTTTTGATCTTAATTTAGAAAAGAAAGTGAGATAGAAATTAAACAAAAAACTTGTTTCAGCTCTGAAGTTAGGGATCATTTTCCTAGAATTAAAATTAGGCTGATTATTTTTTAGAAACTCTTAAAGAATTTTGGTTGAATTCGTAATGTGTATGAATTGAGAAGGACCAATTTTTTTCTACAGGAAAGAGAATCTCGTGAACATCTCCGCTTAGGGTTGTTGGGTCTTCCTGCCCCTAAGAATGACTTTGAAATTGTTCTGCCAGAAAATGCTGAGAAGGAGCTGGAAGACCGTGAAATAGATGATACTTACATTGAAGATGCTGCTGATGTGGATGCTCGAAAGCAGGTGCATAATTGTGCTAGAAAGGAAGTGTGAAGTTGCTGAGTGTGTCAGTAGGCTGAAAGAATGAATGGTCATTAAATGTGTCAAGATTTCTACTTCAGAGTTTTATCACTATTCGAAAAGATTGCTCTAAAGTGAATAACATCATTAATAACATAGAGTCACATAACTAAGAATATACTCAGAATATCTTGATATTCTTAAAATGTGTGTAATATATATGTGCATATATAATTATTTAAATACCTCCTTCAGATGTATTTTATTTTATTATTTTTTGAAGATTATTCATGAGAGACGGAGAGAGAGGCAGAGACATAGGCAGAGAGAGAAACAGGCTCCATGCAGGGAGCCTGATGGGGAACTCGATCCCAGGACTCCAGGACTATGCTCTGGGCCAAAGGCAGGCAGGCACTCAACCGCTGAGCCGCCTAGGCGTCCCCCTCCTTCAGATTTGTTATACCTGTTTAAAATACACATAGACTTTTATTTTTTAAAAAGAAGATTGATTGATTGGGAGCCTGCAAGTGGTGGGTGTCAAAGGGAGAAGGGGAGAGAGCATATCAAGCAGAATCTGCACTGATTGTGGAGCCCAATGGCAGGGTTCGGTTTCACAACTCCAGGATCATGACTGAGCCAAAATCAAGAGTCAGATACTTAACCATCTGAGCCACCAAAGCGCCCCATATATAGTCTTTTAGACATTGCTTTTCACTTTAGCCAAGAAAAGATGTTATTGATTGGTCTTAAAAACAAGTACATCTTGAATTGCTTGAGTAAATGACTTTAGGTCAGTATAAAGTAATAATTAAGTGGATTTGGAAATTTAGAATGTATCGGAATAATATTAGTAACGCCTTGTACTGATACATTATAGTTACTAATTTGCACATACCATCCTGGTGATGTAAAGAGAGATGGTATTAGCTTCATTTTAGAAAAAAGGAAAGAAGCTCAGGTTTAATTACTTTTCTAGCTTTCATATTTGGAAAGTGGTGAATCTTGATCTAAAACTGAGATCATGTGACCCCTTTTAGGTATTCTTGGCTACAGTCCATTTCAGGATGATTTTAGAAATTGAGTAATTTTCATGGAACTGGAGCATGAATAGCATCAATACGAAATATTTTAGAAACCATATGAATGTGCTTTTTGATGGGTAATACAGGATAATACTTGTGTTGAGTTTTCTTAGTTTTGTTCTACATTTACTCTAAGAAATGCTGTGAAATCTAATATATTAACCCATATTATTCATGATTTAAGAATCAGGAAACCAACACCTTCATTGGCTGGCTTTTTAAATGAAAAATCAGTAACTTTTGGGGTGGAAGTGAGGGTTGTGTTGCAGGGTGAACAATTAAGAGTCCCCTCTAGGTTTAGGATTCAAATTTATTATTAATTTTGATTTTTAAATTTTATTTTAATTCTGATATAGTTAACATACAGTGTAATACTAGTTTCAAGTGTGTAGTGTAGTGATTCAACACTTCCATCACCCATTGCTCATCACAGCAAGTGCACTCTTTAATCCCCATCACCTATTTTTCACCCATCTCCTCACCCACCTGCCTTCTGGTAACCATCAGTTGGTTAGTTCTCTATAGTTAAGAGTCTGTTTCTTGGTTTCTCTCTTTTCTCTCTCCCTTTCCTTTTTTTCTTTTTTCCTTGCTGGTTTGTTTTGTTTTTCTTAAATTCTACATATGAGTGAAATCATATGGCATTTGTCTTTCTGTGACTTATTTTACTTAGCGTTACGCACTAGCTCCATCCATGTCTGTTGCAAATGGCAAGATTTCATTCCTTTTTATGGCTAAAGACTGAATAATATTCCACTAGAGTGTGTGTGTGTGTGTGTGTGTGTGTATTGCATCTTCTTTATCCATATGCACACATACATACATATATACACAGAAACATACATATGCCACATCTTTATTCATTCATCTATCCATGGACACTTGGGCTGCTTTCATAATTTGGCTATTTTAAATAATGCTGCTCTAAACATAAGCATGCATGTGTCCTTTGAGTTATATTTGTATTTTTTTTGTGTAAATGTCTAATAGTGTGATTGCTGGATTGTAGGGCAGTTCTATTCATACTGTTTTCCACAGTGGCTGTACCAGTTTGCATTCTTACTAACAGTTCAGAAGGGCTCCTTTTTCTCCACACCTTCACCAACACTGGTTTCTTGTGTTTTTGAGTTTAATCATTCTGACAGGTGTGAGGTGATATCTCATTATAGGTCTTAAAACAATTTTTTTTTTTGACTAAGCTCCACTCCTAATGTGGAGCTTGAGCCACCAGCCTTGAGATCAAGAGTCAGATGCCCTACCAACTGAGCCATCCAGGTGCCCTTATCTCATTGTAGTTTTGATTTGCATTGCCCTGATGATGAGCGATGTTGTGCTTCTTTTTATGTGTCCGTTAGCCATCTGAATGTCATCATGGAGAATTTTGTCTGTTAACATCTTCTGCCCATTTTTCTTTCTTTCCATTTTTTAATTGGATCATTTGTTTTTTGGTGTTGAGTTCTTTATATATTTTATCAGATATGTCACTTGCAGATATCTTTTCCCATACAGTAGGTTGCCTTTTAGTTTTGTTGATCATTTCCTTCAGTGTGCAAAAGCTTTTAACTTTGATGTTAATTCCCATAGTTTATTTTTGTTTTTATTTCCCTTGCCTCAGACTTACCTAGAAAAATGTTGCTACAGCTGATGTCAGGGACATTACTGCTTGTGTTCTTTTCGAGGATTTTTATTAGGATTCCAGTTTAAACAGAAAAAAATGATTATCTGATGGATGAAGCCATGTAAACTTGGAGAATGCTTTAGTAGCTGTTGGCAATTCTTAGTTTGTATTGTAATGAGAGAGTGAATAGACTGATTTCTGTTGCTTTATTGTCTTTCTACAAACTTACACAGATTTCTACAGCTTTAGCTCTTGAGCATGCATGTTCTTATAGACTAAAGTTTTCAACTTTATTGAAATGGGGCAAATATTGCATATCTGTAATAATGGATATAAAAATAATTTTTTAAGGCTATACGAGAGGCAGAACGTGTAAAGGAAATGAAACGAATGCACAAAGCTGTCCAGAAAGATCTGCCAAGACCATCAGAAGTAAGTGTTAGAACTTCTGGCTTTGGAAGTTTTAAGTTTCTTCTTTGTGATTGCTGTTTTTATGTCATTCATAAAGTCTGTAAAACAAAATTTTATCTACTTTCTGGAATGTAGTAAAGCAGTTGCAGATCTAATCTTTAAAATGTTTCACTGGTACAAATAAGACTTTAGAAGGAAAAAAATTTTTTTTTAAAATGTAAAACTGCTATTTAATTCATGCTAGGGCAAGTAAGTAGTAGCATCAGTATTGCAGTGATCTGTTTGTTAATGGTACTTGTTTTAAAATTTTAGGTAAATGAAACGATTCTAAGACCCCTAAATGTAGAACCACCTCTAACAGATTTACAAAAAAGTGAAGAACTAATCAAAAAAGAAATGATTACAATGCTTCATTATGACCTTCTACATCATCCTTATGAACCATCTGGAAATAAAAAAGGGAAAACTGTAGGATTTGGTACTAATAATTCAGAACACATTGCCTATCTGGAACACAACCCTTATGAAAAATTCTCCAAAGAAGAGCTGAAAAAGGTATGATTAAACAGAAATATTTTGGTCTTGATTAAAGTATTGGTTCAGTACTGTGTATCATAGATGAACAGTAGCTTATTTTCTGAGGCTGATATTTATAAACAAATGAATTTGTAATTAGGAGATAGCTGGTCATATGACGTGTTAGGAGGACGACATACTTGACCATGCCCCTTTCCCCTTTCTTGATAGAGCTTCTTCAGGTGAACACTAGCTTAGGTGGCAAGGTGTTTTTGTTTTATGGGTATATGCCTGATGGACAGTTGCTACAATTGCCACTTCCTGTGTTCAACTGCTATTTCTGAGTAGAATTGAATACCTTTAATACTTCAACCTGGGGCAGTCCCGTGGCACAGCAGTTTAACGGTGCCTGCAGCCCAGGGTGTGATCCTGGAGACCCGGGATTGAGTCCTACGTCGGGCTCCCTGTGTGGAGCCTGCTTCTCCCTCTGCCTGTGTCTCTGCCTCTCTCTCTCTTGCTTTCTCTCTCTCTCTCTGTGTCTCAATAAATAAATAAAATCTTAAAAAAAAAACAAAACTTAAACCTCATTTAGATTAATATGAGAAAGCAAGCACATATTCAAAATGTTTCTTTCACCTAGTCAAAGAAAGGAAATACCATTTACTGAATTTATTCCTTTTACTTGATTTCCCACTATTCTTTTGGATAAGGAAATAGAGAAACGTTTTCCTGTAGAAAGTCTCTCCTGCCTCTTCTCCATATGCATTTGATTATTTCTGCTTTGACAGAGCAAACAGCTATGATTGTGAATAGAAATCATTTCTTCCATGGTATGAGGAAATACAGTGGGTGCCATGGTTGGAAGCAGAGTGGTCATTAGCCATTAGTCTTTTTTTCTGTAGTGCTTAGCCTTGAGGAACAGACAGACCCGTTGTTGGAATCTGCTATTGCATACTTGGGAGGAAATCCATAAGATACCTTTTTCTGTCTTTTCTTGTGCTTTTCTTCTGTCTTATTCTTTCCATTTTCCTTGTTGAGAAGTAATATATGTTTATTAAAAGATTTTGAGAAAATAGAGAAAGGAAAGAGGATTTATTTAGATTTATATTTAAACAGTTTGCCTGTGATTTCTGAGGATCTGAGTTATTCATTTTAGTAAGTGTGACGGGAAACTGACATCTGTTGAGGGCCTCTTGTGGCAAGCACATTTAATTATTGGACTGGGGTTAAGCATTACACTCTTGAATTCTGTACTTGAACAGTGTTCTTTTTTCGGAGGGAAAATAGGGGAAGATGGGATCAAGGGGTTTACTGTATTTATGGAAACCAAAATAAGGATCACATTATGATCTGTTGTAGCTTAATAGAAGATTCTGTAGGGGATAGATTCTAATAAAATTTTTGAAAAATACGTAGTGCTTTGGAATTATTTGAAACCATTACAGGCTAGTTTAAATATTCTTTTATATTTTATGTATGTATTTATATTCCTCTCCGTTCCAAAAAGGATTTGAAACAGCTATTTACTTAGATTCTTTATGGAGAGTTTAAAGATAACTTAGTCATACTCTCTTCTTATAATTATAGGAGCTGATTTTATAAATTTTTATTATGTACCAGTTTGGGAATGAAATACCATTTCTCTTATGAAGTGTCAGATTTTCATTAAAGATGTTACAATTGATTTGTTTTCATTATTTCCCCTCAGAGATACTGTTTTAAAGTGTATTCTTTATCTTCTAGAGACACGATTTTCCATTAAGTCTTTTGTATTTGATTTTAATATACTTTGGTCTGTTTTATTTTCTGATGTACTAGAATGATTGAAAGTTTTCTTTAAAGCATGAAAAGATAGTTGTCAGTTTTTAGCCATGAAGCAAAGGGCTGGAAAAAGTTCATGTGTTCTACTCATGGAGTCATTGTGTCTGATGTTGGGGTAGCCTCTGTATGTATTTTGTATCACTTAATCCCAGTAACAAATAGGTTGGTATTATCCTCATTTTACAGATGAGAAATGGGCTCAGAGATGTTCAGCAAATTCAGACAGCTGCCTAAATGGTAAAACTATGATTTGTACTCAGGTCTATCAACTCTATCCCCCTCATTCTTTCATCTTAAACTTTCTTAGTAGTAAGTAAAAGCTGGTCTGTGATCCATTATTTTCCGATCTGTGCCCCATCTCATTCTCTGGCAATGTTGGGGGCATTTCAAATGAGAAAACAGGCATGTATCAAAAGAAATGCCTAGTTCCCCTTCACAATCTTGTGAAGTCTAAAGTGTAGGGAGGCAATTGGTAGAGTGGAAGGAATTAGCCAAGCACAGGTGCCATTTGGCTTGGCCCTGATCCTGCCTTGCCTTTCCTAGTGATGTGTTTTTGAACACGTTGATTAATCTCTCTGAACCTTAGTTTCATCAACTTTAAAATGTGATTAATACCAACTACTTTGTAAGATGGTTGTGGTGTTTGGAGATAATGTAGGTTGAAATGTTTCTGGCGTATAGTAGATATCTGAGAAATGGTTGCTTCTTATTACAGTGATTGAAGGCAAAGGATATTTATATTGTTCAGGATACATGGATGCTTGACTTTTCAGATCAATCTGCCCCAGCTTATTGGCTTCTTAATTCATTTTAACTTAGATATTTTCTCCCTTTCCAAGAAAACAACCAGTTAACCCAAACTCCTTCTCTTTACCCAAAGAAAGGAAAAACTAGTTTTTTAAACTTCTCTCTTGATGGCAAGTTATTCTAGTACCTAAACTTACTGAAATTATTACTGTACACAGGCCCAGGATGTTCTGGTACAGGAGATGGAAGTGGTAAAACAAGGTATGAGCCACGGAGAACTCTCAAGTGAAGCTTATAACCAGGTATGGGAAGAATGCTACAGCCAAGTTTTGTATCTTCCTGGGCAGAGCCGCTACACACGGGCCAACCTAGCTAGCAAAAAGGACAGGATCGAGTCACTGGAAAAGAGGCTGGAGGTTGGTATCCTTTTAAAATTCTAATTTAAAGTGTACCTTGATTGAAATAATGAACCGAATAATACCATTGGAGACAATTTCAGAAGAGTAGACCGGAGGTGATTATTGCTTTTGCAATTCTTTTTCTTTTTCTTTTTCTTTTTTTAAAAGTCTCTTTGTTTGTTTTAGTAATCTACACTCAATGTGGAGCTTGAACTCACCACCTTGAGACCAAGAGTTGCATGCTCTTCTGACTGAGCCAGCCAGGTGCTCCTTGCTTTTGCAATTCTTGAGAGAAAACTGCACTGAAGTGTTCTATCTTCTTTGACTTTTTCAGAATTGCTGATAAATGGGCAATTTATGATAAAGAGTGCCCTCCAGGTGATCACAGGTCAAACAGAACCTTTTAAATGTGGGAGCAGGAGACAAGAAGTTAACACTAGTCACACATAACAATGTTTATCATTGCTGAAATAGCTTGTTTTCTCTAAGGAGGGAGCTCAGTGGTACCAAGAAAATTTTATAGCCAAGGGAGCCCATTTATAAAACTTTGTTTTACTCTCTGTTCATCCTCTGATTCTTTCGAGTTTGTTGCAGAGAGAGCACCAAGCTGGATTATCTTAGACAGTGGCTTCTGTGATTTTTTTCACATCCTAGGAAATGTTGAAATGGGAGAGATGGGAGTTTCTTAGTGTATGGTTTCGTAATATGGTCTTTGTGTTTTGAATTCCAGAATCTGTGTAGGCAATTTTCCAATGGCATGTAAATTGTGGTTCATGGACCACTAGGCTGCCTTTTGGATTCCTAATGGTGGCCTTCAGGGATGTTTCTGAGGCCAGGATGGGATGGGGAAGCAAGGGATGCTATAGGCAATCACATGCAGAAATGGCCTCAATTTCCTCCTAAGTAGTTCCTAATTTCTTTTTACAGAAAGCGTTGGAAAATATTTTTACTTAGAGTTAAAATAAAAAAATGATAATATCACTTGGGGTGGTTGGTGCTGTTGTGAGGGCTAGGAAAATGAACAAAAAATAAAAGCATTCTTTTAATATGAAATTATTCTAATTCTTAATTTTACCCTTAAGACCACATGTATAGGCACCTAATGGTTAACACTTGTGAGCCTCTTTTTTCATTTAGTGGTAATGAGTTTCTCTTTGAAGTAATTCTCATCTTGGTTGAAACCTTTGCAATCCAAGTAATGCTAGTTACTCAGTTGTATTACTAGCTTCCAGCAGGGTGTGCTGTTGTGCCGTGTTTTTAATTCACGATTTAAAGTCTGGGAAAGGAGAACATCAGTGGTCACATTTAAAGTTATATTTTCTGTTGTATAGGCTTTGTTTCTTATTTATAAATGGTAGTTAGCAGTGTAATCCTGATCTAAAGTCACATCATAATTGATTAGAAAGCTGTTTGGAAAGCTTCCTTGTAACATTTATATACAAATACTTTGGTCTCTCAGTTTGAAAAGCTTCTCATTTGAGGTGGGTAAACTTTTTCTGCCTCAAGTGGTAAGGACATTTTGTGCTCTTTAAGATATAAAAAAAGTTTTTTTTTTCCTAAATCTCATTTACTTTGTTGAGGCACTAACTTTCATGACAGCAAATAAATGTGTCACAAAGTGAGTGGTGCCATAAAGTACAGTAATTTTTATTTTTATGTTGAATTGGTCTTGTGAGTTTTGAAGGGAAAAATACAGAAAGAACCTCTGCTGTTCTTTTGGAGATTTATTTGGGTCGTTTATGAGCAACCATTAAAAACATGTGGTTCTCTTTGTTCAGTTCAGTACCAAGAACTGAAATCTTCCGTTGAACTATTTTTGTTGAAGGATTGGTGATTTTGGAAGAATATTCATAAAACAGTCTGAAGTAATTTTTCTTTTCTTGACTTCTGGATAACTTACTTTATTGTTTACCCAGCTAGTTACTTTTAAAGAATATGTAATCAAATCCTTTAATTTAGTAAACTACACTTATTTCAAATGAAAGTTCATTAAATCTTTAAAAAGAAGAAAAGAGACTCAAAAACCCAAATAAACAAATCCCCCATTTTATTTGTATCCATCCCTAATTCAGAACTAGGTTTGTGTTAGCTTATTTTAGTTTTTGAAGACACAATTCTACTGGTTTGAAATACATAAATATTTTATTTCAATTGTGGTAATTCTTTCATCATTTCAGTTGATTGCTAAATTATAAACATTATTCAAAGTTTGTTGTGGGGAAGGAACTCCAGTCGTATTATATAAACTGAATGCTATACTTAAATTATTCTTTCCACTCTTAGGTTCAGGGAGATATGCTTTTCTGTGCAAGCACAATACACCATGGCTGCCAGTGTGTTTGATTTTTGCTGTCATGAACTTTGGAACAGTGAATCTAAATTATGGCCCTATCACAGTGTATCAAGCAAGATGAAATCCAGCTTTGTCGTGGTTGGTGTCTCCTAAATGGATTAAAAAATATGCCCTGAGGTTTATATTGGAGCTGGTCTTTGAGCCATTACTCATTAGTATTTGAAACGTAGAACTTAAATGAAAACCCTTAAGATATTCATTTAAAACTAATAGAAAGAACCATCTCAGATTTTATGTAGAATGTGGTGCATGGTAAAAGGAGTCTGTTAAATGCATAGAATCAGAATGTAGTCACAGGTTAGAAGTAAGCAGGAAAGACTTCAGAATTGTAACCAAGGTCATGTATTTTATTCTGCTTTGGAGGCAGAATTAATTTTAGAATCCTGTCAGATTTTTTTGTGTAAAGGCGGCAGCAGCAGCAAACAGAAATGATAGCTAATATCAGGAAAGGAAAAGTTTTTAGAAAGCATAGCATATTGAGGCCATTTAAATATGGTATTTTAATAGCTTCTGAGTGCATTGTAGGTGTATGGTAGGAGAGTAGAATGATTGCTATTTGTAGTGATGCCCCAGATTTAAAAAATAAAACATTTAATTTCTGTTTAGTGTCATCTCTTTCCTTTTGTTTGTTTTAAAGAGGGATGGCTAAAACAGTAGGAAAATTTTTATTAGATGGTAAAAAATAAAACGGTTTTAGTATTTGATGTAATCATATGTTTAGTGAGTATTAGTGAGCATCTGCTATGTGCCAGCCCTTGCTCCAAGCCCCTGGGAATATAGTAGGAACAAAGCAGACAAGCTCTGTGCTCTTGTGGACTTCAGTTATCTGGAAAATGCTTCATGTGGAGAACCTCATTTTTTGATGATGCCAGATAAATGAGTCATTACTGTATTTGGGAAGTGCAAATAGAATTTGAAGTGTTCTAATTTGTTTCCACTTTAAGTGGAAATAGGAAATTGTCTGAAGACATAATTATTTTGAGTGAAATAATTTCCAGTAGGTGCAAAAGTGAAATAAGAAGTCTGAATTTAGGCCTGCTATTAAATTTAATAGTATTTGAAATAGTATCTAAACTGCCGTGTTGAGGAAGTTTGGCTGAAAAGTAGATTTTGTCATGTTAGCTATAAAAATGGAAAGGCTTTCCTTAGAGGTGGAAACTAGGTCCAGAGGTAATACTTCTCCCTGTATTTTACTGGCACAGTCAACTTAGTCAAGAAATATTATGTAACCATCAGCTTCTTGGAAATAAAGTAACTTAAAGAACACAGATAACACATTTAAAATCTTTCTCAGTGTATTTCTAGAACTCTTATGAGGACTCCTGACTGAATGGTTATATTTCAGCAAAATTGGCACAGTGGATCATATTTTCTAAGTTATTTTCGTTAAAAAGTCAGATATTTTTACATAGGAAAAAATTCCTCTTAATACTTGGAAGAGTGAAAGCTTCCGGTGCAGATTGAGTTGTTGCGCTAACCTGGGGTGACGGCCTGTGTGTTGTAGTCACTGCAGGTTTCATGCTACCTCATCAGAGGTGTGTGGGGGAGGGGGCAGCGCAGGGCATAGGAGAGAAGTTTCTAATACTCTGAAATGCTCCCTTTCTCGAGTTCTGCTCTTTCCTTTGACCCTTAAAGGCATCGACAGAGCTCTTGTTTCTTTCAAGAACTCTAGAGCTGGATCAGAGATTTCCTTGGTACAGTTGTGTTGCTTCTGTTAGGCCTCAACATTGAGTTGACTTTGTCTCATGTGACATTTCCTAACTCATGCAGTTGTCAAGTGCTCTTGGTGTTCTGCTTTGTTGGTCCATTACTGTTCTTGAAAAGGATTTTGGTGAGGTTTTGCCTCACTGCTTAGCTTGCTTTATCGGGATGCAGCTTGGTAGTTGCTAACTTGGGTTGATGCTAGTAGCAATAATCACTTACTTGGACCTGCAGCTCATCAGTATGGAGAAGGTTCACTGATAGAACTTAATACCAGTGAATAGCATAGAGATTAAAGGAAGGGCACTCATGGACTCTTGTTGTTTGCAAACATTTTGGTGGTTGAACCACATCGTTACTACTATAGGATCATATTGCTAAATGATGGACTAGGAAGTGGAGCTGCCATCAACTTGTATTTATTTTGGGTATCCTTAAACCTGTTTTTCCAGTAGTATAAAGTTATATTCTGGGCCCCCAAGCAAGAGTTTCACTGAGGGATGCTCTTAATGTTTCTGAACCTCACTGTAACAGGCTTTAACTGAAGACAGTATTGGAGACCCAGGATAATGTGTTTATTTTGGAATTACTTAAGCTTAGTAACCTTAACAAACTTAGTGAGTTTGAAAGTAACAATTACACTTTTATAAGTCCCATACAGCCCCCTTTTGTAATGACCCGAGGAAACACTTATGGTTCCACTGATTCATCTCCTGGGGACCATCAGTTTTCCATTGGTCTCTGGCCAGTCTTTTTTAGACAGTTTCTCTTCTATGCATTTAAGAAATAACATTTGTAGGCGTTTTTCTAAAAATAATACCTGTACTTTGTAGAAAATTTAAGAAGATATTAAAAAACAATTTAAAAAGAAGCCTACCATCCAGACATAATCGCCTTAAACATTTTGAGGGGTGTGTATGTATATATGTATATATTTATATATATGTGTGTGTGTGTGTATTTGTATGTATATCACTACATATAGAAAAAATTACCAGATGCATCCACGCGTGGAGGAAAGGAGGAAGGTATTTAGAACTGGATTGGAATCACCGTATACTACTTTGTTAACTTAATGGTATATTATTACAAATAACATTTTTAAAAAAGCCTGATCACTTGCTCTCTTCTATAAAGTTGTGGCAAAGAATAGTTTTGCTGAAATCCTCAGGTAATTATATACTAGTTATATTCTGCTCAGCTTCTTAAAAAGTTGTTAAATAACCTTTTCTTCCCTGTAAAATTTTTCTGAGAGATGTTTGTTTTCTTATAATTTTATAGCTTATTAAGAATAAAAGAATTAGGAATTTAAAAGTATAAGCTGGGGAAAGTCCAAGCTTTTCCTGTAGGCTAATGTCTCAATCAAGGAAAGAATGATGGACAGATCCATTAATTAAGATCTTGTTTATGGGTGTCTAGAATAACTTGTTTTTCAGGGAACTGTCTGATGGCATTAAGCCATTTAGACCCACAGCTTGAATTTCTTCAGGCATGTTTGCATTGCAGGGGCTGAGGCAAGACAGATGTTCAGTAGTGGTTTATTAGTAGTGGTGTGGCCTAATGTGTTGAACTTTCAATTAGGACACACTCCGGAGCTTCTTCACTTAGTGGCTGTGTGGCCCAGGGCCAGTTACTTAACCTCGCTGAGCCTCTAAGTTGCTTACCTGTGATATTTGGGCGGGTAATTGTTTTTATCTCCCGGAAGTGAGAGTTTGAGATACTGTTAAGATTAAATGAGATATGGTGTGCCTAGCAATTAGCAAGGTTTTGTGAATGGAAATTCTCCCATGTCTCTTCAGGTGTGTTATCACCCTTAGTGTTACCTAAATTGGATTAAACTTGGTTTGATACTTTCAGATATCAAGAAGTAACTGTTAACCTTGCACAACAGGGTGGCTGAGATTTTGTTCTGTAAATTTTGGTGATTGTCTGAAATTTGAGACATGGGATGATTTTCGCAGAGAGGTTGAGTAAGGCTTACGGCTCAGATTTTGGTTACTATAAATGGATTTTAATGTAATTGTGGATTTTAATTTAACATTTGATATATATACGTTTTGGTGTGTTGAAATTGTTGACATACTTGTAAATTTTGATGTCTCTTATATTTCATCGTATTATTTCATGGTTTGTGGTATACAGTCTTAACAAAATAGCATCTCCAGTAGATACTGAATTTGAATTTTATAGAACCTTTTATTCTGGGAGTTTTCAAATATACCCTAATATGGATTAGTATTAATGAGTCCTCAAGTGTTATCATCCAGCTAGGAGTATCAGCTCACAGCCACTTTGTTTCCCATGTTATTCTCCCTTTCCCATTATTTTGAAGCAAATTCCAAACATTGTGTTATAAGACTGAGTTACGGTACAGTACATGAAATTTGTCAGTTTGGTGTCCCTACGCATTTATATGTGGATACAATTTTATTCATTCCCTCCCCTTTTTACATTTCATTCATTCATTCATTCATTCATTCATGAGAGATAGAGAGAGAGGCAGAAACATAGGCAGAAACACAGGCACAGGCTTTGATGCAGGGAGCCCAATGCGGGACTCGATCCCAGGACTCTAGGATCACGCCCTGGGCCAAAGGCAGGTGCCAAACCGCTGAGCCACCCAGGGGATCCCCTCATCTCCCCTTTTGTTTTTTTTTTTTTTTTTTTTTAAATTTTTTTTTATTTTTTATTTTTTATTTATGATAGGCACACAGTGAGAGAGAGAGAGAGAGGCAGAGACACAGGCAGAGGGAGAAGCAGGCTCCATGCACCGGGAGCCGACGTGGGATTCGATCCCGGGTCTCCAGGATCACGCCCTGGGCCAAAGGCAGGCGCTAAACCGCTGCGCCACCCAGGGATCCCTCATCTCCCCTTTTGAATTGAATTTTACTCTTTCATTTTGGATATAGTCAGCTTTACATCAAGTGTTCTACTTGAATTTTCTCTTGTTTATAGTTTTCTAATAGTGAGTTTTATTCAGGATTATTAGAAATTTTGTGCTGATGTAAATTTAAAGCATAAGCTTTCATTATAACCGTATTTGGTAGGTTTGGTGACAAATGAAAAAGTATTTAAGAATTTGAAGTGCATTTCTGAGTACAGATAAGAATTTGAAAAAAAAACTTTTGAGAACTTCTTGTAACTCAGCACTAACATACCAACCAAGCTCCTTAAGCCAATATTGTTTTGTTCAAAATAAGTTGTCCTTCAGGAAGGGCAATTGCTAATACTTAATTTTTTAAAAAAAGTCTTAGAAATATGAATTTGGTTAAGTCACAGTCTCTTTTCTCTTGATTTTTTTTTTTTTTTTTTTTTTGTATTTTAAACAATAAGGTCTTATACCCTGTTGGACTTTAATGTTTCTGTGGTATGTAAGTGTGAGGTGGGGAAGTTGGACTAATTTAAGGCAGTTCTGTTCCATGAATGCATGTGCATTTCATGTTTGAGGTTTCTTGGCTAGAAAAAAGCCAGACCTTAAAGATTAAGTGCATTGAGCAGGCGAAGGTTGAACATACACATTTTACATAGTGTACAAATCATCGTCTTTTATGTTTTAATGATCAGATGGTAGTTGTAAGGTAACTGAGCTTAAATTGAATGTTAAAAGCTGAGTTAAAATTCCTTATACTTTTAGTGACTAAATTTACATAGTTATTTGACTAAATTAATTTTTTTGCCTGTGCCTAATTATTTTTGTATAATTTATTTCCATATTTGCTTGGAATCTTAGCATAATATTTGAGCCAGAAGATTTTACATAAAGCTTGAGCTGAATTAAATAAAATTATTGGCATGAAATGGTAGCTAGCAACTTTGCAGTTTTAAAATCTTTGATAGACCGGGATCGAATCCCACGTCGGGCTCCCGGTGCATGGAGCCTGCTTCTCCCTCTCCCTCTGCCTATGTCTCTGCCTCTCTCTCTCTGTGTGACTATCATAAATAAATAAAAATTTAAAAAAAAAAAAAAAAAAAAAAATCTTTGATAGTTTGAGAAGCATAAATGACTCAACTGTATGAGATGTACTCCCCAGTTACAAGGTACCAGTCATTCTAAATGTGCCTTGATGACTGAGTAATAAACATTTTCAGAACATAAGTATTATGCTGTTGTACCAAATTGGAAATTGAATGTCAGTGGAGTACAGTGCATATAGCTAATTGAATTATCTTAACCAATGAAAATGAAAATTTGTATGTCTGTTTTTTAAAATGTGCTATGTGTAGGGGCACCTAGGTGGCTCATTCAGTTAAGTACTGACTCTTGATTTCAGGTCAGGTCATGATCTCAGGGTGGTGAGAGGGAGTGCTCAGCAGGGAGTCTGCTTGAGATTCTCTCCCTCTTCCATGTCTCCTCCCCTCTCACACTTGCTTTCTCTCAAAAAAAGTGTGCTATGTATATTAATTTGAAATTCCGTGCTGTTAATGTTCAGGGTTTTGGAATGTTTGTTTGAATCCACATATTAGAGTGTCTTAGCACATACTGGATTTATAAGGAACTGAGTGCAGCTCATTGATTCAGTTCACTTGTTACTGGGAGTGAGGACTTTTTGGTGGGTCTAGGTCAGAGAAAACAGTTGATACCTAGCTTCTGTAATAACAGTGGTTGAAACTGGATTCTTCATCATGATTGCCTAGTAGAATCATCTAGGGGCTTTAAAAAATACCAAGGTCCACTATTTAAAGGGCCTTTGGGTTTAGGTTATTGGTACTGGTAGATTCTAAAAGCTTTACAGGTAATTCTAAAGTTTAGCTGGGGTTGAAAACCACTGGCTTGAGAAGACATGTTCCAGTACTCATTACTTGGTATGGTTGTCCTCAAGAGGCAAAACTCTCTTTTAAAAGAAGGAATAAAAATAAAAAAATATAAATAAATAAAAGAAGGAATAGCTGTTTTTCCTTGCTTTATTTCCAGGAAGGATTCTGGGTCATTTTTTATTAAAGTTGGAATTAAACGTTTTAAAGCCATATCATTAGCCCCTTGGTCCATTAGAGAGGGGAGAACAAAATGGTTAAACTGTTAGTATGTATAACATAATTGTAATCAGAACTGACATTTGTTAGATGCTTCCTCTGTGCTAATCACTGGGAGGCTAAGGGCTTTTACATTTATTATCTTATTTAAGTCCCATAATAACTTTTAGCAGTGATTGTCATTTTACTGTTGGGGAAAGGGAGACAGGTTAAATAACTTGTATCAACTGAGAACAGCAGGGTGGCAGTGCTGGGTGGCAAGAGTGACTCACTGCCCCACTCTAACGTGCTGCAGGACTTCGCACAGTGTCTCCTTCAAAGACATATCATTGCCATAGAACTTACTTTGATTTGTTACCTATTAGAGGAAAATGGCTCTTTTATAAAGGATATTATTTATTCATGGATTTATTCTTCAAATGAATTGCAGATGAATACAAGCTTACTAACTTTTATAAAATGATTTTAAAGGGGCTTTATTTAAATTAATTTTGGATCCATCTCACATTTTTAAGGCAAGGCATATACATGCAACATGTTCCTTCTTTCCCTCCTCCACAGGCTTATTTGACTTTGACTTTTAATGAACTAAGCTGGAGATGGATATATATATATGAAGTGTTACTTTTCCAGTAGATGTGTGCAGTTAACCCTTGAACATCACAGGGGTTAGAGGCACTGACCCTGTACTCAGTTCAAAACTTGCGTATGACTTGGCTCCCCCAAACCTTACCTATTAATGGCCTACTGGGCCATTGACTGGGAAACCTTGCTGACAACATGAACAGTCATTTTACACAGATTCTCTGTTGTATATGTATTGCATACTATATTCTTACATTAAGCTAGAAAAAAGAAATGTTCTTTAAAGCATAAGGAAGAGAAAATACATTTACAGTATTGTACCGTAAAAAATCCGTGTAAGTGGACCTGTGCAGTTCAAACCTGTGTTGAGTCAACACAGGGGTCAGGGGTCAACTATACTTTATATTTTGAGGAACATTAAATTTTTTTGGTGGTTTTTTTTTTTTAGATTTATTTATTCATGAGAGACACACAGAGAGAGGCAGAGACACAGGCAGAGGGAGAAGCAGGCTCCGTGCAGGGAGCCTGACGTGGGACTCAGTCCCGGGTCTCCAGGATCAGGTCCTGGGCTGAAGGCGGTGCTAAACCACTGAGTCACCTGGGCTGCCCTTTTTGGTGTTCTTAACAAATTTTAACCATAAAGCATTGTGATTGACGTGTTTATTTTTAAATCAGAAGTTATACGTTGAAGTGGATATTTCAAAGTTCTTTACTTATTTGAAAGATTTAAAAATTAAAAAAAATTTTAAGTTTTTAAAAAATTTATGTGAGCGAGCAAGAAAGCACAGGTAGAGTGAATCACAGAGGGAGAGGGAGAGAAGCAGACTCCCTGCTGAGCAGGGAGTCCAACTCAGGGCTCGATCACAGGACTTCAGGAACATGACCTGAGCCAAAGGCAGACAGTCATCTGAGCCACTCATGTGCCCTCAAAGTTGTTATTGTGGAAAGCTGTATTATTTGTTTTCATGATTATATTATTCCTAAATTATTTTATTTAATTTAATTTTTTAAAAGATTTTATTTATCCAGAGATGCCTAGGTGGCTCAGTGGTTGAGCGTCTGTCTGCCTTAGTCTCAGGGTGTGATTCTGGGGTACTGGGTTCGAGAACCACATCGGGCTCCTTGCATGGAGCCTGCGTCTCCCTCTGCCTGTGTCTATGCCTCTCTTTCTGTGTGTCTCATGAATAAATACATAAAATCTTAAAAATTTTTAAAAATTTATCCATTAGAGAGAGAGAGAGAAAAAATAAGCAGGGGGGAGGGGCAGAGGGAGAGGGTGAAGCAGACTCCCTGCTGAGCAAGGAGCCCCATGTGAGGCTCCATCCCAGGATTCCAGGGTTATGGCCTAAGCTAAAGACAGATGCCCAACTGCCTGAGCTACCCAGGTGCCCCCATTCTTAAATTAAAGAAAAAAAACTTACGTACAGTTTTTCCTATCAATTATTTTACATTTGACTGTATTTTTCCATGGTACCATTTCTGGTACCTCTACATTTAATATCTTAGAAAAAAAGGGTATGTGTATTGTCATGCTGTCTTCCTCATTTATAGTTATGCTAGTAGGAATTATGGATTATCATTTGGGTGTACATTATCTTCAAACTAGTGTTGGAGTCACTTGATGGAATCAGTTTGCATGGGGGTGGGTTGGTGAGAGAATGGAGAGAGAGAGGAAGTAAGTTGTGGGAGGGAGAGAGGAAAGAACAGACACGCCTAAGAAATTAATGCAGATTTAATTTTTTTGTGGCTCTGACCATGTAATTTTTTAAGTATTGTATGTTGAAAACATACATGCATTTGCAGATTACTTTAAAATACAAAGTGATTATATTGTGGAATGTAGAATATACATCTAGAGTAGGTGTTATGTGACTGTGATTCTACATTACACACCTGTTCCCTTCTTGGCCCCCTCTCCTTGGACTCTCTCAACTGGGGCATTCTCTGCCCTGCATGAGTTCATGAATTTTGTTGATATCTTGCTTTTGTTAATGTCCTTCTTCTCTTTTGTGGAGTTTGAATTCTTTTCCCCTAATTTCAGAAGGAGTTGAGTAGGCAGCCCATACTGAGCCCATACTGAGCCCAGCTCAGTATACATATTTAATAGGAAAACTGTCATCTCTCAATTTTATGGTGTCTTCACTTTTTTAAAACAAAAGCTCTTTTTTCCATTGCCAAATGTGACATTCCTTTTCCTTTATGAGTTTTATGCCAAGCTTAGAATTAGAACATTATAAAAATAAACCAGTAGTTTTATTGTTTAAGGGGGTTACATTTTGATTACAACCATGCATGGCTCATCAGTTGGACATTATTCAGTTGTTAAAAATGTACTTGGATGTATAATACAGAAGTGCATTTTCCCTACTTTTATTGAGAAATTAATTGATATACATCACTGTATAGGATGTTCAGTATGATGGTTTGATTTACATGTATTGTAAAATGATTATCATGATAGATTCTGTTAATATCCATCATCTCATATAGATAAAATATAAAGAGAAGAAAGAAGAAAAAAAAAAGGAAAAAAATTTCCTCTTGTGATCTTAAGGTTTACTCTCTTAAATTTCTTTATATCATACAATAGTGTTAGTTGTAGTCATCATGCTGTATAGAAGTGCATTTTTGGGATAAAGATGGTGAAGATGAGTCTCTGCCAGTCCCCAGATCAGTGCAGATTAATGATAGCAGAAGTGGGCAGCCCCGGTGGCTCAGCGGTTTAGCACCACCTTCATTCAGCCCAGGGCCTGATCCTGGAAACCTGATATCGAGTCCCTCCCATGTCGGGCTCCCTGTGTGGAGCCTGCTTCTCCCTCTGCCTGTGTCTCTGCCTCTCTCTCTCTCTCTCTCTCTATCTTTCATGAATAAATAAATAAATCTTAAAAAAATGATAGCAGAAGTTATTTTCAGGAGTAGAGATTAGTTTTCTTATACTATGAAATTCAAGCTTGCTTTGAACTTGAATCATGGGTCAAGTTATAGATACTGTTATATATATATTATAGATATATCAAGTTATTACAGATAATGTGGGACTAAACTATGAAACCTTTCTAGTGCAAGACAAATACTTCTTAGGCCAAATTTTGTGGTACAGTACATGAAATTCTAATGTACTTTTGCTTTGAGGAGGTAAACAGTGCCTTTTTAAGTTGTTATTTAACCTGCTTTTGTCAAGTCTACTGATGTGATCTTATCTCAACCCCCAGATAAACAGGGGTCACATGACAACGGAAGCCAAGAGAGCTGCAAAGATGGAGAAGAAGATGAAAATTTTGCTTGGGGGTTACCAATCTCGTGCTATGGGGCTCATGAAACAGTTGAATGACTTATGGGACCAAATTGAGCAGGCTTACTTGGAGTTACGCACTTTTGAAGAACTCAAGAAACATGAAGATTCTGCTATTCCCCGGAGGCTAGAGGTAACATTATTGCCTTGTAGCATTGCTTAAAAAGAGAACTGCAAAGAATTACCAGGGCTTTCTGTTTTTTCTTTTTCCTGTGCAGTCTACCTCTGAAGTTGATACTGTCTGGCTTTTCTCAGTGAGAGCCTGAAGTTTTTGACTTTCTTATCTAGAATTGTCTGTGTATAGATGGATAGACCAGGCCTTTGGTGGATACACTGGCTTTTCCTTTACTTATTTTTGGTTTATATATCGATACACTGAGGAATAGAATAACCCTTGTGATTTGTCCCCCTGAAACTTAATTGCATCCCATTCTTATAGCTCTCTGAGGTACATTAAACCAGTGTCTGTTTTATAATTTAGGATGCTAGAAATATAGCTGGTCATTCTAAAGCATGGAATTCCTTTGGCCCTATTTAATGTAACTTTATTTCCCAAGTGTGCATAATAGTCACTGATCAGATAAAGAGCAGTCAGGGCTTACTGAAGTGCACTTGTGGGTATTGATAGGACAATAGTGGCTGTTTGTTTGAGATGGCAGCAGAGATTTTAATCTGCTAAAATCAAGATGATAGTCGTTTGACCAAAGAATGGTTGCAGTACAAGTTTTTATAGCACAAGTAGTTACTTCTTTCTCTGAGGGAATACTTACACTCTTAAGAGTCATGACTTAGCTTAGCTGTTTGTAAGATGATAAGGTATTTTTAATTTTCACTGTGCTTTCATATGAAATAATTACTTAATATTTTTGTCTCTTCAAGTGTCTGAAAGAAGATGTTCAGCGACAACAGGAAAGAGAAAAAGAACTTCAGCATAGATATGCTGACTTGCTGCTGGAGAAAGAGACTTTAAAGTCCAAATTCTGAAGCATAGTTTATATTCTGTCACAAGATGAATTAATTGCTGGTTTTCATACTCTGGAAGGCTGAAACTGATGATTATCTTCATTGACAAATTTGCCCAAATCTGTGGTTTTTCAGTTGTTTATTTTAAATGATATTGATCTTACACAGTCTATGTATAAAGACTTTAACTCCACAGGACATTTTAGGGTTTAAATTATTAAGACGATCATTCTTTTAGCAGTGTCATATTTGCAAAATTTTTTTAGTTTTGGCCTTTAATTTTAAAAGCCTGATTTTAAAGTGCTGCCTGTGAGTAAACTCTTGAATAAAAACAAAATATAAAAAATTGAGAGTGTAGCCTTTTGTTTCAAGTAATTACATACTTAGAGTGCCCACAAAACAGCAAGTATGTCCTCTGTGTCATATTTAATGAGTAACTCTTGGGTAATCAAAATGGCGAATCAGTATCTTAATTCCTTAAGAGGAGTCATTTTGTGGCTTTGTTAGTTTTAGCATAGAGTACTCATTCTCATTACACTGACAAGATAGTTTAACATTTTAACACCTCAGTTTTTTTTTTTTTCCAGTATAACTTTAGGGCATGTCTCTTCTCTGCTCAGCTACTTACACAATTTATGGATTAGGACTCAAAAGGTTCAATTTTTTTTGACCAATTCTTTTCTTGTAAATGTCTTTTTGACAAAGGCATGTTAAAGATTAATTTCAGTAAGGCTGTTGGGCCTTATTAAAGCTTTGTGTTTATCTTAATTAGGCTAGTGTAGAATTTGAGGAATAGGTAGGAGTGAGAAGACCTGACTTTATAATTCACATAAAATCATTTGGGACCTCTGTTAGTTGGCTACAACAATATGTTGGACTTACCAGGCAAATTTCCCAATCTTAAGAATCCTAGGGACTAAAAGGAGGGAAAGAAAGATTCATTCATTCATTCATCAGATATTTATTAACTATATACCCAGTGTCAGAGTTGTGGTGATAGGACTCCTTTTTTGGTGGTGCTTATAGTCTATTGGGAATTTTAGGCGATTAAAATTCAGGTATTTGTTGAGTGACCCTTCTTATGTGCTAGGCATTTAAGTGTTGGAGATAGTTAAAAACGTCTTGCTGTCATGGAGGTGACATTAGTGGGAGGAGATACTCAGTATACTAGGAAAATGGTATCAGATCATGAACTTTGATTCTAAAGAGGGAATTAAAATAGGGTGATGGGAGATAGTGACTGGGTAGCTACTTTAGGCTGGATGGTCAGAAGAGCTCTTTGAGGAGGTAACATTTAAGATAAGATGTGATTAACATCTTAGGAGGAGCTATTCTGGTGCCACTCAAGAGCAGTGCCAGCAGAGAGAAGAACTAGCACAAAGCCCCTTTGGAGCATTTGAGGAATAGAAAGGACGACAATGTAGCTAAAGTGTCAAGGATGGCATCTGAGTAAGGCCTAGGTATAGATTAGGGGCATATTTATAAGGCCTTGGTAAGAAATAGGGATTTTATTCTATTATGGGAAGCTATGAGAAAATTCTGAGCAAAGGAATGACATGATTAGAGTTGGTTTAGAAACATTGTATAAAGTCTCATCAGGCTGAAGACAGGGAAGGCAGTTAGTTGAGGAACATGAAGTGGGAATTCAGGCAAACAGTAATACTCTCAAACCAAGACAGAGGCAGTCCTGGTGGGGACAGGTGCAAAGATTTGAGTGGTGGTAATTCTGTAGTCTCATCAGACTATATATTTTTCTAGTATCTAGTGACTGAATTCTAGTACTTTTTTTGGTAATTTCGCATGAGTTTTCTAGAAAACACTTTGATATCTGTGAATTATGATAGTGTTTCTTCTAGTTTAATTTTTGTTGCATGTTTTGTTGGCAGTTAGAAATGTTTAGAACAGTGTTAAATAAGAGTGATGATGGTAGATGTTTTGTTTCTGATTTTAATGGGAATGTCCATAGTATTTTACTTTGTGGCTGGCTGTTTTGAGTTATTCTTTATCTAGAAAGGAAATAATCTCCCCTTTTTTAGTTTCTAAAGAATCTGAATCAGGATTGGCTCTGGAATTTTGTTGCACATGCTTTTTGGATATCTCTTAAGATGATGATCACAGGTCCGTCCCCCCCCCCCCCCATTTAATTTGTTGATGACATATCAATAGATCTTCCAGTGTTAAACCATATTTGAAACCCTGGAGTCAAGTAGAATAATTACAAAAATTTTTTTTTGTAAGATTTACATTTTACTTGCTTCTTTGTAGACTTGAATCATATGGATTTAGAATTGTTGACCTAATAATGTAGATTCACTTTGTTTTCAAAATTTGAAGTAATGCACATACTAGTGCAGCTATAACTGGTAAACAGCTCTGCCATCATCTTTGTACCCCATAAAACCCAGGGTTCCTTACCAGCAGCACTCTCGAGTGTGATTTTGGTAACTGTTTCCACATTCACATTTATCTTATTCTCCTACAGGCATTCATTATGTGGTCGTGTTAAAACTAGTGTTGAAAAGCATGTTTAAGTCTCAGCAACTTTGGGACAGAAATTAAATATGATATAGAGCCAATAAAAACACCAGCATGAGTGAGATCTCCTCTTTGAAATATTAGAAATAATGCTGAGATAAGAAAACACAGTCTCCAAAGAAAAAGTAGCATAACAGCAAGTGTAGACATACGCTGTCCAACCATTTTATCCTCCCTATTTTTATATCTCTTTTTCTGGGAAAATTAGTTGTGAAGTATGTGATGTTCTGCGATGCATGTCTCCTAAAATGTGACTGCCTATTGGCCCTATAAAATTTGATTTGCTAATAGGTTATTCAGGAAAATTGCATTTTTATGTAAGTGAATTTAGTCTTTTGGGCTGTTGTCTTTTTTTTTTTTTTTTTGAAGTAGGCTCCGCACCCAGTGTCAAGCCCAAATGCAGAGATTGAACTCGCAACCCTGAAGTCAAGACCTGAGCTGAGATCAAGAGTCGGATGCTCACCCTACTGAGCTGCCTAGGTGTCCCAGTCTAATTTTTGACATAGAGATTTTGCTAGCTGTATAAGGTCGATAGGATAACTGTATATTTTTCTTTGCATCGAACAGTTATATCAGTGGAGTGATTTGTTCCATTAAAGATTGAAGGATTGCTTTCATGAAACTTTTGAATTGAAAGTTACTCCCCTTTTTGGGAAGTAATTTCTTGATAATTTCTTCTGCAACTGTGTTATCTGTTTTTAAATTCAAGTATCTTTAAATTTGATTTTAAAATTTTGTTTTAAAATGTATTTCTCCTTTTGTGCTATTTGCTAGATTTAAGTAATTTATACTTTTTCCTGAAAACTTAATTTTGTTGAAATTTAACTCACTTATTTGCAGAGAATTTTAATAGAGAGTAAGAAATCTATATTAAGTTTGCTACTTCTAAGTTATAAGAAATTGACTTTAGTTTTACCATTCCTTATTTTTTTTCTTGATTTGACTTGTTAAAGGTAATCTTTTTCCCTTCAGAAAAACCTGGTGTTTGGATTTACCACTTGTGATTTGTTTTGAAATATATTAATTTCTCATTTATATGTATTTCTTTTGTTTTCTGTAGAGTTTTTTGCCTTGTAACTTTTTGAGTCTGATGTTTAATTTTTGTTTTTATTTGTATACTAATGAAGGGTTTTGATTATCTCTAATTTCAAATATGTTCACATCCCAGCTACATTGTTGAGTCTTGTTTTCCAAGTAGTTTATCATTGTGTTTTAAAATTTTGGTTAAATAAGAATATTTAAAAATTTCTGTGTGGTTGGCTTTTTTTTTTTTTTTTTTAATTGTTGCTACTTGTAGCATTTTTACATTGTAGCAAAGAAATATGTCTTCTGTAGTTTCTGCTTTTTAGAATTGAGGTTTTGGGGCCCAGCATTTAAAAAAAAAAAACATTGGATGTTTTAAGTGAAGCTTTATTGTTCGTGTGGGACAGAGATGGACATTCACTCAACCACTAGAATTATATTTTCTTATTTTGGGGTGTAAACTACATAGACTAATAGTGTTGTCTTAAAGTTTTCTAGATAGTTCTTTTTCTCAATTTCATCTTGTCTAGAGCTTTTGCTTCCTATATTTTGATACTGTTTTTAGTATGTAAATCCTTAGGTCTCTTAAGGGTCATAAGAAGACTTACTAGTCTACAAAGTTATTCTTTTTCTCCTTTATACTTTTGCTTTGAAATTTACCTCTTTGAGATTGAAATATTCTTTTTTTGTTTGTATTTGCTTGATAAGTTTTTTTTTTAACTTTTATATAATTTTTTTGTTTCTAAACAGCATGTCTTGCTGGATTTTATATTTCAGCCCATTTGGAGAGTTTTTGCAATTTAATAGGGGAGACTAATCCATTTGCTTTTATGTTAATTACTGACTTTGGTCTTCTGTGATCATGTTTTATGCTTTCTCACTGATTCCTCTCATTTCCTAAATGGACTGTAATGTCCTGGGCTTTAATTTTCTTAGTGATTTAGGAAATAGGCACTCTCTTTTAAGTTTTACAGATGATGATGGTATCATTTAGGGTTCAGGATCCAATCAAGAGAAAGAAACTGTACCAGTAATTTGAACAAGGAAATTTAATATGAAGGATTATTAACTAGTAACAGGAGATTAATTACTAAGAGGGGCAAAGACAACTCTAAAGAATATAGGACTAACAGATGTAGAGAGGAGCCACTACTTGTAGACTGAGAGTACTTAAGAAGGAAACATTCTTGTTTATGGGCAAATAATATTCTGTGCGTGCATGTGCACGTGTGTGTGTATCACATTGTTATCTATTCATCCATTGATTATCTGGGTTGTTTCCACATCTTGGGTATTGTAAATAATGGTGTAATGAACATAGGGATGCAGATACCTTTTGGGGTTAGTGTTTTCATTTTCTTTGGGTAAATACCCTAAAGTGGAACTGCTGAATCATATGGTGGTTCTATTTTTAATTTTTTGATGCAACTCCATACTGTTTTTTTATAGTGGCTGCACCAGTTTGCATCCCTGCAAACCGTGCATGGGGGTTCCTTTTTCTCCACATCCTTGCCAGCACTTACTATTTCTTGTCTTCTTGATTACTAACCATTCTGACAGATGTGAGGTGATGTCTCATTATGGTTTTGTTTTGCATTTCCCTGATAATTAATGATGATGAGCATCTTTTCATGTGCCGTTTGGCCATCTGTCTATTTAGGTCCTTTGCGCCTTTTTAATCGTTTGTTTTTTTGCTATTGAGTTGTATTGAGTTCTTTATATATTTCAGGTATGAATCCCTTACCAGATAGATGATTTGCAAATATTTTCTCCCATCCAGTAGCTTCCCTTTTCATTTTGTTGATGGTTTCATTAGCTATTTTAAGTTTGATGTAGCCCCACTTGTTTATTTTTTTGCTTTTGTTGCTTTTGGTGTCAGATTAAAAAAAAATCCTCACCAAGACCTATTATGCCAGGGAGCTTACTGCCCATGTTTCTTCTAGGAGTTACGTGGTTTCAGGGCTTATATTTAATCCATTTTGAGTTAGTTTTTGTATATGGTATAAGATAGGAGTCCACTTTCATTCTTTTGCATGTGGCTGTCCAGTTTTCCCAGCACCATTTATTGAAGAGACTTGTTCTTTCCACAGTGTATACTCTTGGCTCTTTTGTTGTAAATCAGTTGGCCATATACTCATGGGTTTATTTCTGTGTTCTTTATTCTGTTCCATTGATCTTTTAGGTCTTCCATTGATCTGTAGGTCTTGTTTTTATGCCAACACCATACTGTTTTACTTACTATAGCTTTGCAGTATAGTTAGAAGTCAGGGGGTATATGGTGCTTTCAGTAAATAATTTACAGGTATGACGCACAAAAGATTTTTGGGGTCCTCAAGTTTTAAAAGTATAAAGAGATCTTGAGATCCTCACAAATTGAGAATTGCCAGTTTAGATTAAGGAACATCTGCTCAGAATCCACAGTTCTCTGGTCTTTGATCAGAAGTGTGGTGCTGAGAAAGAGGCTGGTGGTGGCTGTGTCCGGTGTGTGCAGTGTGTCACTGTCCTTTATCATTCTTGGATTCTGAGGCTTTTCAACTTAAATAGCAGAAGTGACCAGTTAGATTTTGTTGCTTTTATTGTTTTTTTTTTTTTTTTTCCTATCTTGATATTAGAGAGGTGAGCAAAATACAGTCACAGGGGAACCCATAGCAATTAGTGCAATACAAATCTTTGCATATGGGGTGACTAAAATCTCATGAAGGGAAGGGATTTGCCCAAATAGTGAAATTGATGTTCGAGCCAAGTCCAGATTCTAGGTCTTCTGTTTCTACTGTAGCCAGCCACTGTGAGATCAGAAATCTCAAACACAATGAATCCAAGGACACTTGTTAGTTTTTAAATAAAATAACCCCTTATATTACTGTATCTAATAAACTTCAGGGACTCATCACCCTGAACACTGGCATAAACTGAAGTTTTAAAGAAATTCTTTTTTTTTAAATAATGTACCTTTCATAAATAATCACAAATAATTATGGAGGTTCTTTCTGTACCTCGGGAGTGTATCTTGTACTGATTGCCCTTAAAACAGATTTCTTGGAAGAGCAATTGTGATCCTTTCCCACCACCATCACTTGATCTTCTGCCCCGTGCCCCTCCTTGCAGAGAACATTTGGCAGAATGTACCTGAAGATTGTCCTGCTATAGTGAAGTGGCCAAAAAACAGAAGTTGGGCCAGGTGTTTGTTTTTTTTTTTTTTAATAATTTTTATTTATTTATGATAGAGAGGCGCAGAGACATAGGCAGAGGGAGAAGCAGGCTCCATGCACCAGGAGCCCGATATGGGATTCGATCCTGGGTCTCCAGGATCGCGCCCTGGGCCAAAGGCAGGCGCTAAACCGCTGCGCCACCCAGGGATCCCTAGGCCAGGTTTTAGAAGTGATCTGTATGGCTTGCCTCCAGGAGGCACATTATGGATTAATTGCAAGATCAAACATACAATTTACTCTCTGCTTCCAGAATAACCCTTGCAGGGAAACTTATTATTTGGTGGAGAGTAGAACAATTCAAACTATGTGGGTGATGGATACTTCATTACTCCCAAGGAGAACTCCCTAATCTCCCAACGAAAAAGGTCAAGTCTGCCAACTATAGTTTTATTTAAAATTCCTTATTTGAGGAAGGAGACGTCAAGAAAACCTGCCCAGATTCAAGATTTGTTTGCTTGGGAAATCTAGAAGTTTTTAACATCCATGGAAGTGTCCAGTGTCTGCCCTCCAAAGTTCAGAATTGGTTCATAATCTGATAGAAGAAGAAGAAAGAGGACGGCAGCCTTGTTTTAATTTGGTATTTGGCTATGGGAACTGAGGCTTGGCAGTGAGCCACTTCTGCTTGATGAGTTAAGAGCCTGAATGAATGAATGGCTTCTGAATCCTCACAAGATAGCCCCTTGGAGAATTGGGCTCAGAGGGAAGGTGGGGATCTTAGCAGTGATGAGCCTGCAGATGGGGACCAGGTGCTAAGCCAGGGGGATTTGGGGGCAGTCACCCTGCAGAAGTGATCATTTTCAGGGGGTGAGGGCCTGGAACTAGACAGTGGAACTATGGAGAATCATGACATAGATTCTTAGGTGGAATTAACTTCCAAGTCACCTTTGGTTTTCTGCTATTGCTTTGATGATAATCAAGTATTTTGTTCTTGCCTTTATTTTATTTTTTAAAGATTTTATTTATTCATGAGAGACACAGGCAGAGAGAGAAGCAGGCTCCAGGCAGGGAGCCTGACTTGGGACTCGATCCCAGGTCTCCAGGATCACGCCCTGGGCCAAAGGCAGGCACTAAACCACTGAGCCACCCAGGGATCCCTATTCTTGCCTTTAATACTCGGTTCTGGAGTGACATGCTTGTTATGATTGGGTAGGGATGTAATGGCACACCTCCCAAATTCCAGTAGTCTCTGTCGGCCGATGGGGTGTGACCCTAAACTCCACCCAGCTGTCTCAGCATTACCATGGCTCAAGTGCCACCTAGTGGAGTGGAGGAATTATTTTAAACCAGGGAACTAGCAACTGGGTTCAAACTTCATGACCTTCAAATCTCAGAAATAGAACATGTTCAATCTCAAGTGTCACTGCTATGTTCAAGCAAACTTGCTTCTTTGGAGGTCTTTATTTTGAACTAGATGAATTCCAAAATAATATTAGGCCCTAAAATCCCTAGTAGGTAATGAAGAAATAGAAACAATGGTTTTTCCTTGATGACAGAGTAACAGCAAATATGTAAAGGAAAAACCTAAACAAAGCCAGTGCTGTCAGAGAAACAGGTTCATCTGACCTGAATCTTAACTCTCTCCCTCAACAGACTGAGCTGTTAATGGCTCACCATCTAGCCCTCATAGGGGCTCCCTGAGTACAGATGAGGCCACGAAGTTCTGTCTGCATTTCTCTCACATGGTACCTGTGAAGTGGTTCTAAAGTACCATGATT
Organism: Canis lupus baileyi; assembly: GCF_048164855.1. Lineage (NCBI taxonomy): Eukaryota > Metazoa > Chordata > Mammalia > Carnivora > Canidae > Canis > Canis lupus. The sequence continues at coordinate 59,734,007 of NC_132844.1, read as the reverse complement.
GGATGGATACCTACCATTTACATCGACGTAGATGGAATGGGAGGGTATTACGCTGTGTGAAATAAGTCAGTCAGAAAAAGACAATAGAAAGAAATAGTGAAAGGGACCATAAGGGAAGGAGGAGAAACTGAGTGGGGGTAAAATTAGAGAGGCAGACAAACCATGAGAGACTCCTCTAACTCTGGGAAACAAGGGGTTTGCAGAAGGGGTGGAGGTTGGGAGAATGGGGTGACTGGGTTACAGGCATTAAGGAGGGCACATGATGTGATGAGCACTGGGTGTTATACTGTATGTTGGCAAATTTAAATAAAAAAAATACCATGATTGATTGTGGAGCAATTTTGTAAGGGTCAGGGTGCATGTGTGTGTACTTTTCCCAAGTAGCCCCTTAGGAAGACATGCGCTTATTGCCAACAATGCTGCCACTGCTTTAAAAAAAAGTCTTTGGAACTGCTTATTGGAATTGTTTCGAATTTCTTCAGTGGTGCTCAGGAAAGACCAACTTGGAGGCCACTTCTATAGTGGGGCTGGGAAGAAGAGAGAGGGAGGCAGGAAGACTGGTGAGAAGTTATTGCTGGAGCCCAAGGTGGGGTTACCCCAAGATGACAAGGGTGGGGGCAATGAAGACAGAAGAATTCAAGAGGTTTTGTGAAGGCAGAATTGAAAAGTGTCAGTACCTGGATATGGAGGCAGAAAAAATAGCTCTGGGTTGGTCATCTCTGACAGAAGATGCGGAGAAACTGATTTTGGAGAAAAGATGAAAGTTTGGTTCTAGCGGAACTATCAAGCAGGCATTGGGTCTGGAGGTCAAGAGGACTGTCCTTACTGGAGACCAATCTGTACTTATTTATGAAACAAACATTGTAATGTGTCTGTAATAACAATTTGTGTTTTAGTAAGCACCTGTAAGATGCAGACAGTGCTAAATGCCTGTGCATTAACTTAATCCTCAGAAAAATGAGAAGTGTAGGAGTGCTCATATCCTCATTTTTTTTTAAAGATTTTATTTATTCATGAGAGACTTAGAGAGGCAGAGACATAGGCAGAAGGAGAAGCAGGCTCCATGCAGGAAGCCCGATGTGGGACTCGATCCAAGGACCCTGGGATCATAACCTGAGCCAAAGGCAGATGCTCAACCACTGAATCACTCAGGCATCCCTCCTTCCTTAAGGATGTCTGAAGGACATGAATATCCAAAGTTTTTCTCTGTAATAGCAAAGATTTCTTCTTTTACTATGAATTTAACTGCTTTTCAGAAATTGACAAAAGTCAACACACTAGATGTATAAAGGATCAGCAGCTTATAGCTCTGTTTTTCCTTTTTTTTTTTTAAAGATTTTGACAGGATCATGACACCTGACCCAAAGGCTCAACCACTGAGCCACCCAGGTGTCCCTCATATCCTCATCTTATAGATGCAGGTAAAGTGGTTTCAGAGGGCAAATTATACCCATTCCATCCCCAGTTAAGACTGAATTAGCAGGAAACAAGAAGAAATAAATGAAAACATCAACATTATTACTGACAAAACAAGACTGGAAGATGGGGTTAGATTTGTGCTAAGAGAGGCTTCCTAGTACTTTCCCCCACCTAGCACAACCCCCTGAGGAGCCAGGGTGAATTTATGGAGCAGATGCATTCACTTAGACTCAGGAGAGATGCTCGCTCAGGGCTTTGGTCCTCTGCGTTTGGTTGGGTTTTGGCAACTTCACAAAATTCTGTTGCTTGCCGATTGCAGTGGGTGCATTTATGAAGCTGGACTGATTTCCTAGAAGATAGGCTTCAGGATGATCATTTCAAGAAAAACTAGCAGGCAGGAGTGGGCTGGGAGTCCGGGCACTGGAACCCACTGCTGGCTGTTCTCAAGGGATGGTCTCCATGCACTTCCGGAGCATTGTGGCCTGAAGCCTCACTACACAAAGTGTGGTCTCTGTCCCAGTGGCTTCAGCATCACTGGTGCCACTGAATGGGAGTCTGCATTTTAACATGATTCCCCACATGGTGTGCATGCACATTAAAGTTTGGGAAACTGCTGGAACCATACCCAGGAGCTGCCTTATCCATGAAGGAGAAGCTTGTTTTTCTCCTGCTTGCTTGCTCCCTGCTCTTGGGAAGCCTTGATTACTATTCTGCTCCCTGCAGAGGCCTTCCTGCTCTGAAGGCTGCCGACCAGCCCTTCCTTCTATCACTCATTATATCAACAATTTGTCCGTTATTTGGGAGCAGTGAAAAAAAGCCTTCTCAAAACATGCCCTGAAGCTCCTGGGGCTTATGTGATAACTTACTGAAACCAACCTGATACTTACTTCATTTCCCTGCATAATCCACTCCAAAGAGTTTTTAAAAAGCAATTTTCTGAAACCTTTGGATAGGCCATTTGTTTCAGTATAAGACTTTTCCCCCAGAGGGATTTGTGATTATAACTGGAGTGAGAAAACTCTGTTATTAGAAATAATATTTGGCCCGAGAAAACTCTAGAGAACTTGGGTTGAGGGGGGAATGATAGAAAGGGCAGGGGGAGTTACGGGGTGAGGATGGGGAAAACAAGAACTCTTGCTGTATCTGTAAGTTACCATTTTTGTACTTTTTGTCAAAGAGAGAAATTCAAGGAAAAATAAAGGTTCAGAAAGGTGCTGGTTCTAGAACTACACTGTCCAATATGCGGACCTCAGCTACATATAGCTATTAAAATGAACATTGTAATTACATTTAATAAAATTATATTCAGTCATTCTAGCCACATTTTAAGAGCTTAAAGAAAGTTCTTTTGGGCAATGCTGTTCTAGAAAGTCATATAAGGTTGGCATATTGGCTGCTAGCATGTAGTAGTTAAATTATTATTATTTTAAAGATTTTATTTATTTGAGAGCAAGAACATGAGCAGGGGGAGGAGTAGAGGGAGAAGCAGACTCCCTGCTGAGCAGGGAGCCCAACGTGGGGGCTCGTGGGGCTCCATGCCAGGATCCTGGAATCGTGACCTGAGCTGAAAGCAGGCGTTTAACCGACTGAGTCCTGGGCGCCCTGGGACTTTGTGAGGCTTTGAAGACAAAACAAGAGCATCTGTGTTCATTTTGTTCAAGTGCTAAGTTGCTGTGGGCCATGTCCTGAGCCCAAAGCCAAAGATCTGGTTTCATTGTCTGCCCTGTGTCACACCTGACAATGGGGAATGCTGGCCATCTCATTCCGTAATGACACTGTGTGTGTGTCACACTGATTGGCTTGGGCGCCAGAGAGAGGGAGAGAGATGGAGTGGGTTGGAGTTGCACATGGGGCTTCGAAGATGAAAACTCACGCATCCTCATTCAGTTAAATGCAACGGCAACAACAAAAGCAAATGACAACAATAACAAAAAATACACTCTTGTCACCCTGCACTTCCAATAATGTTAGTATTATCCTCTCTAGAAGAAAACTGGCATGGTGAGCATGACACAAGTGAACCATTTATGTATTTATTTGAGAGAGAGTACAAGCAGGGGCAGGGGTAGGGGGAGGGACAAGCAGACCCCACACTGAGCACCGAGTGTGGAGCCCGACATGGGGCTTGATCTCACCACCCTGAGATCATGACCTGGGCCTAAATTGAGAGTCTGACCCCGAGCCGGCTGAGCCACCAGGGCACCCCCCAGAAGTGAATTCTTTAAACTGTATTGGAATATGAAGCTATACAAGTTTAGTGTTGCTTTTGAGATTCAATTTTAACAGGTTCGAAACTAATCCTGATGCGGGCTGTTTTATATAACACAGCCTTAGTCTGGCAGCTCGGCAAAATGGTATTTTCAAACACAAAGATACTCACGTTCTTCTACGTGACATTTTCTACAGCTCAACGTTTTATGTACAGGTTTGCACATATAAAATGTGTCTGTACATTTCCTACCTAAAATCCAAAACACTTTGTCTTTGCAGGTTTTCCCTCTGCCCGTAAGAAGCTTTTTCCCTTTGACTCGTTTAGTCAGCACTGTTGATTGGTTCTCCTTGGACACAAGTAAAACAGTGTCTAGAATTCACTCTCTGTGTGTTGGTCTTTGATAATGTATTTTAGTGTATTTCAAACCCATTTGAGATCACATGGACACTGTGTGATCCTAGGTACAGCCTTGCTTACTAAACCGTACGGACGTGGGCGAGAGACAGGAGCTAAAGGGCATTCATGGTTCAGCCCACTTCTCTCTCTCTCTCTCTCTCTTTTTTAAGATTTTATTTATTTATTCATGAGACACACAGAGAGACACACAGAGAGAGAAGCAGAGACACAGGCAGAGGGAGAAGCAGGCTCCATGCAGGGGGCCCGATGTGGGACTCGATCCCGGGACCGGGAACATGCCCTGAGCCAAAGATAGACACTCAACCACTGAGCCACCCAGGTGCCCCTCAGCACACGTCTCAGTCTCGTGGGGGCATGCTTGGCCATCTCGATCCCGGGTGTACGGAGGTCACCACCAGAGGACAGTGACCTCCCCACACATTTTCAAACAAGCTCAGCAAACGCCAATCCATCCAAAACCCTGGACATTCCCCCACACCACATAAAGGACAGAGTGATTTTTCACTGTCTTTGAGAGTCAGCACGGGGTGTACAGACCTGTTTAGGCCCTGTAGGACATTTGAAAAAGTCAGAATAAGCTTGCAAACCTTAATTTCTCTGCATTTCCTCAACTACATGACCAGAGCACCAATTTCTGTGTCACTAGGCTGGAAAGAAGCAGGAGGGCAGTTCTGGGGCTGTATCAGCACAGTGGCAGAGGAAAAAAAAAAATCATATCCTGTAATACAGAGTGGAATAAGAATGCCTGCAAAATGCTCTTTTGAAGGAGCAATAACACATCTAGGAATATCTGCGGATCCAGCCGCAGTGCAAGGGAAATCCACTGCAGCCCTGTGTTTGGGAAACAACTGAGATGTTCATACAAGGATTCAACTCATCATGGCAATACCCACGCCATGGAGCACTCTACAGTCCTGTGCCCTGGGGCTGGGGGAGCTGGGGGCCTCACCCCGGCTTCAGGCTGGTCTTTGTCCTCTCACTAGGCCCCGTGCCAGTCCAGCAAGGCCAACTTCGGCCCACCCTACCCCGCTCAGTCCTCTGTCACCCATGGTGCTGCTGACAGACATCTGGTTGCATGTATTTTAGACCTCATGTCTCCCCGTGTCTCATCTTAGCTGGATCATGAGCTGCTTTGAACCATGTTTTCTCAAGGATCTCTCCAAAAAAGTTACTTGCATGTCTAAATATCTTGCTCACTCTTTCTCTGTATCTGACTCTGTTTCTCCATCTCTGTGTGTCTCTTCCCCTTCTCCCTCTTGTCTCCTGACCCCTCTGGCCCACAAACACCAGATCCCCTTGTCAGTCTCCTACTCCCGACACCCGTGGCAACAGATGAGCCTCAAGTCTGGAAGTTAGTAAACAATTACTTTGGCTGCACTGGGCAGAAGGGAATGGGAAGAGGGAGTCATTGAGAAATTTCCTGGGAATGAGAACAAGTTCTTTTCTTAAACTCACGTGTCCTGGGCTTGAGGCCTGCCTCTGTTTATTGTCAGGCTGTGTGACTTGGGGCAAATTGCTTGATGTCTCTGAACTTCTCTGTGTGAGATGCAGCTGTTCTGCTCTCATGGATTGTCATGAGAGTCACGTTAGTGTGGCTTGTGAGCTGCTGAGCGCCCACACCTGCACAGCTTCCTTATCACCCATGCTCTTCACGGCTTCTTGACCGGAGCTCATGGAGAAAGAAAGATCCTAGAGAAAGCCTCATGCCAGGTTCAGAGCCCAAGCATAGTACTATGGAAGAAAAGCGGACTTGGCTGGGGAGGCCGGGAGTGCCTGCAGACTCATCATTCCACAGCGTCTTGACTCAGAAGTCCTTGGCGTTGGTTTGTATCTGAGTGAGTAGATGTGCTGATTACTTGTACTTGGTGAACCAAAAGCACAACCAAAATATGTTCCTTTGTGGTATTTAAACAAATTAACAGGAAGAGCAGTGTGGGGGTGATGAGTGTGGAAATACATTTCAGTTGGAGTTTTCAACCCTTAACACATATGTTCTGAAAGCCACGCTGCAAAAACACGCTTCTGGCAACTGTATAGTTAGCTGGGTGATGACCTTCCCTCCCCTTATGCTGATGGGGGAGAAGGGAGGGTGGCATTTGTCCCCGGCAAGACGGGCAGCAGTGTGGAAAGAGCTCTGGGTTCATGCGGCCTCTACCATGAAAGAGCTGTGTGACCTTGGGTAGGTTACCTGCCTTCTCTGAGCTTTAGTCTCTTCTGCTCATAAAGGGGGGACCTCCTTTACAGGGTCCTGTGAAGAGTAAATGTAAAGTGTCTAAGACCGCAGCCGGCAGCCGGCACGCAGCAGGCCTCCAGTCAATGGTAGGTGTTACTGTCACTTAATACACCCAGCAACGGGAAACAGAACCAAACCACTGTTACTTTGGGGTTTTCTATTACAGCTGAACTTAATCCTGACTAATACAGTTACTTGACAAATAAATTCCCCACATCTCTTAGGAAACGAATCCAAAGTTACAAGCCCCAGACTTCCTACACACGGCCTAGACTTTAAGCCTGTTTTGTATTTTTCCAAAATAACTCCCACTTTCTCAGTTAACATGCTCAGAGCTCTGGCGGTTAAGTTTTCAAGTCCACATGTAAAAGACCCATCTGTCTTGGTTTTGGCCAGTAGGATGTAAGCAGAAATGCAGGTGAGAGATGTGTTCTTAAAAAAGAGGCCATGTCCCCTTCTTCCCTCTTTCCATACTGTTTTTATTCGCAGCACTTATAACACCAAATGTAGGGGTTTTGTTTCCCACACCAGCCAGTTCTCTGGTTCTCTGGACACCAACTGGGGGTCCTACAGTTCAGTTCAGTTCTGATGCTACTGATCTGGGGTCAGCATCAGATCCTGCAGGCTAAGGACACGGTCCCGCAAGACTTCAGATGCCAGTCACATGTCCCGGGGTGCCACCTGGGCTTCTGACCGACTGGCTACAAATTGGGGGTTCCCATGACCCCCTCAGTTTTGACAGTTTGCTAGAATGGTTCACAGAACTCAAGAAAGCACTTCACTTACTATTGCTGGTTTATTATAAAGGATATGATAGGGCAGCCCGGGTGGTTCGGTGGTTTAGCACCTGCCTTTGGTCCAGGGCCTGATCCTGGAGACCTGGGATCGAGTCCCACGTCGGGTTCCCTGCATGGAGCCTGCTTCTCCCTCTGTCTCTCTCTGTCTCTCTCTCTCTCTCTCTCTCTCTCTGTGTCTCTCATGAATAAATAAAATCTTTAAAAAAAAAAAGGATATGATAAAGGATCCTTGTGAGCAGTCAGAAGAAGAGGTGACATATGGTGAAATCTGGAAAGTTCCCAAACACAGGCGCTTCTGCCCCCAAGGAGTTGGGGTACCTTACCCTCCCAGCATGTGGATGCAGTCACATTCTGGAAGCTCTCCGAATCCTGTGATTTAGGAGTTGTTAAGGAGGTTCCATGTGTTGGCATGATTGATTAAAATCATAATCAATTCGTGACTGCGCTCAACCTCCAGCCCCTTACCCTCGCTGAAGGTGGGGGATGGGCTGAAAGGTCCACTCTAATCACATGGTTGGTTCCTCCTGCCATCAGCTCTCCATCCCGAAGCTGTCCAGGGGATTGCCAAGAGTCACCTCATTAGTGTAACTCATGTATGGTCTAAAGGGTCTTGTTATGAACAACAAGACACTCTCATCACCCCTACCACTCAGGAAGTCTGAAGAGATCTTAGAAGCCTTGTGCCAGGAACTGAGGTCATGGCACAGTAGCTACTGTACCGCAAGGAGATGCTGAGCAAGGAAGCCAAGCTTGGGTAAGAACAGAATAAAAGGTCCCGAGGTCCTTGACACCACTAGTCCCAGTTTGACCATCTCTAGACTTGCGGAACATGCAAAGTTAACCCCAAAGGGGCAGATGATTTCTTCTAATGCGCTACTTAAAACTCAGTAGGTGTAGCCAGGCTTCCAGCACCTGCTGAGGTTGGGTCAGCTGTGAATGAGTGAGAGAAATGGGAAGAAGTACACCAGCCTTAGGGGCCGAATGTAACGATATGATCCATGAGATGAGGCTGAACGGTAGAATTTGCCCAATGGGGGGCCCATATACCAGTGGTCTTGGCATAGTTTCCACTGCGTGAATTGTGTTGAGTTGTGAATTTGGGGGCAACTGGCCATCAGCCAGAAGAGACTCAAACACATGATGTGGGAGAGCCAGTTGAGGAAAGACCTGATCGGACGGGATGGAATGAGGCAAAAGCCCAATGTTAAGTTTCCTGGGGCTGCCGTAGCCAAGTTCTGGCACAATAGAAATGTTTCATGGTTCTGGAGGCCCGAAAGCCAAGATCAAGGTGTTGGTAGGGTTGGTACCTTCTTCTGTACCTTTCTCTTGGCTTCTGGTGATTTACTGGCAATCTTTGGCATTCCGTGTCTTTTTTTTTTTTTTTTTTTTTTTTTTTAGAGAGAGAGAGAAAGCACAAGTGGGGGGAGGGGCGGAGGGAGAGGGAGAAGCAGACTCCTCACTGAGCAAGGAGCCCGATGTGAGGCTCGATCCCAGGACCCTGGACTTATGACCTGAGTGGAAGGCAGTCACTCAACAGACTAAGTCATCCAGGCGACCCATTATTCCTTGTCTTGTAGACACACCAGCCCTATCTGTTTTTATCTTCACATGGTGTTCTCACTGTGTGCATTCATTCTTCTGTGTCCAAATTTCCCCCCTTTATAAGGACACAGTCATATTAAATTAGGGCCCAGTCTACAATGACCTCGTTTTACTTGCTCATCTGCCAAGACACTATTCCCAAATAGTGGGGATAGTCCTGGGGGATAGGACTTCAACATCTTTGGGGGGTTGCGGAACACAATTCAACCTATAACAAGCCCTCTTTTAGTACTTGGAGGTTGTCACATGAAAGAGGCTTAATTTGCTCACACATGACCTCAAGGGAGGAGAGAAGCAGGACCAGGGTGGCATTTCCACAGAGGCAGATAACAGAAGGTGCAGGGCTGAGCCTCACAGGTTCTGGGCCTCTGGCTCTTCTCTGTGTAGCTCCTCGCTCCTCTCCTCTCCTGCTTGTACCTGAGAACCGGTCCCTCTGCCCCCACTCCAGTCCCGATCTAAGAAAAACAAAACTGCAGATAAATTATTGACCAAGTGATATATCATCTAAACTGGAACTCTCCTGAGTGTGACAGCGGTGTGAGTGGTGGGAGCAGTCGGCAAGGGAGTACACTGACTCAAGTATGAAAGTAACAAGAGCAACAAGAAAATAAAATAAAAACTGGCTTTTCATGATCACTGGGCAAAAGCAACAAGCAGTTCCAAACCATGGTGGTGGTAAGTACTCCTTGGCTTATGTCACAAACAATGGCCATTGTAAGTTGTTGTAACATACAAGTGAGCTTTAAATTAGCTTGTTTTAATTTCTTCTCCTTTAAGAAATAAATATTGTATTCTCCCTGGAAGTTAATTTGGAGAGCGCCCCAGGTCTACAGTTGGCTCCCGACCCATGGGAACTGACTGTGTATACATTCGTTTAGAGAAGAAGTTCATAGCTCCCCAAAATCATTCAGGCTTGATGAGCAATTCATGCCTCCTCTCCACTGCCTGGGTGAGTGCTCCTGCTTTTTTTTTTTTTTTTTTTTTTAAGATTTTATTTATTTATTCATGAGAGACACACAGAGAGGCAGAGACACAGGCAGAGGGAGAAGCAGGCTCCATGTAGGGAGCCCGATGTGGGACTTGATCCCAGGACCCTGGGATCACACCCTGGGCCCAAGGCAGATGCTCAACTGCAGAGCCACCCAGGCGCCCCCTGAGTGCTCCTGTTTTAAACAATAGATCTGAAATGGACACTGACAGCTCAATGATTATAAAGACAAAGAAACAGAACTTGAGTTACCCTGTAACTCATTTTGTAGAATGACAGACTAAATTAAAACATACATTCTCTTTTAATCTCTCAGTTGTAGCACAAATGGTTCATGACACACATGTGATAATTTCCAAATTATTTGTTCACGTTTAGGGACTCTTGTTGTGGGCTCTTGATAGATGTGGCTGACCCACTTGAACTCATGCACCTGTCTGGGCTTTGATTTGATGCAGGAAAGCTCTTCCAGAAATCGCTCTATTAAATTATAGTCATTAGGTAACTTGCAGCCTCTGTAAATGGGAAATCTTTCTGAATGTCGGTGATATAATAAATGACGCTGATCTCTTCTCAGATTCTGCTAAACTTACAGCAATTAAACATTTTCTAGGGCTTATGAAATTATCTCAGCATTCTAGATATTCCATATTTCCAATTATTCACAGCATCACTGAAAATCGTTCCTTGCAATGTCATGTGTAGTTAGGTCAAGTCCAATGTTTCAGGCAGATGAGAGGTAGTCCAGCACGCTTGGCTCTATTGGCGCGCGGGCTCTGTTGTCAGATTACTGTCAACTCTCATTTCTATTAATTAAATTATTCATTACAGGAACTCCTGGGTGGCTCAGTGCTTGAGCATTTGCCTTTGGCTCAGGAAGTGATCCTGGGGGCCTGGGATGGAATCCTGCATCAGGCTCCCCATGGGGAGCCTGCCTCTCCCTCTGCCTATGTCTCTGCCTCTCTCTCTGTGTCTCTCATGAGTAAATAAAATCTAAAAAAAAAAAAAAAGAGATTCTTCATTGCAGTGATGGGCTGGGGATCAAGGAGTTTTCATATGTGTTCCATTCAAAGGAGGTGAAATTCGGCAGGGAGGGACTATGGGACGAGGGACCTAAACCCTTCAGATCTGGGCCATCCTAGGTCATCTCTTCTGCCTCTCACTGTCAGGCCCAGAGCCTGCAGTTTCTCCATGCAGCCATGTGAGGGTGACTTCAGCTCGGTGGCAGTGGGCAAGGACAGCTACAGCCTCTGGGAGTGGGGCTGGGAGTGCTGGTCCTTTCCACTTAGGATGTCGACCCCACTGCCAAGGAGTGCAGGCTGCCATGGTCGAGGAGGCAGGTAGACTTGGAATCTTGCTGGTTGGGCAGGAGCCTAGGTTCTAGGGGCCCTGAGCTATGCCAAGTGCTAACTCTATGGGTGCTGGGTTGTGGACAGGTGCAGGAGTCCCAGGGAAGGGCTCAGGGCGAGGGGTATTTGCCAAGCACTGTACAAGAACTTCAGCTTTTTGCCAACCAGTACAGCTGGGCACTATCCAAATACAGATCTCCTGTCACGAATCTATAAGAAAACCTGAACAGTCATGATCATAGTGGTTCATACCTCCCACTTATGCTCCCCATGAAAATGAACAACCCATTTCAGAGTGGTGTGAATGAGTGCTTGGAATTGTTCTCTATTATCTTTTGTAGTGAGTTGAAAAAAATTCTCAGAAAGAGAAAACTTAGATGATCTAAAACAGTTCTGGAAGATTTCATTGTGTGACATCTTTTTATAAAGCAGTCGGCAAAAACAAATACATCTGCTAAGGTGTTATTTGGCACTAGTGGTACTTTTTTTTTTTTTTTTAGCAAAATTGCAAATAAGGTAAATTTTATCTTCAAAATTCCTCCTTCCAGTTTCTGTGGCCACTTCTCCCCACTGTCTGCACTCAGCCACCCTGGACCATCTGTACAACAGGGTGGGTGATCCATGGATGTGCCCTGTCTCTTCCTCTTAGACCCAGGCTTTGGAGATTTTATTTCTGCTTTGAATTCTTTCTTTCTTTCTTTCTTTCTTTCTTTCTTTCTTTCTTTCTTTCTTTCTTTCTTTCTTTCTTTCTTTTCTTTCTTTCTTTCTTTCTTTCTTTCTTTCTTTCTTTTCTCTCTCTCTTTCTTTCTTCTTTTCTTTCTTTCAAGATTTTATTTATTTATTCATGAGAGACACACAGAGAAAGGCAGAGACACAGGCAGAGGGAGAAGCATGCTCCCTGTGGGGAGCCTGATTCAGGGCTCCATCTCAGGACCCTGGGATCATAACTTGAGCCAAAGGCAGATGCTCAACCACAGAGCCACCCAGGCGTTCCTCCTTCCTTAAGGATGTCTGAAGGACATGAATATCCAAAGTTTTGCTCTGTAATAGCAAAGATTTCTTCTTTTACTATGAATTTAACTGCTTTTCAGAAGTTGACAAAAGTCAACACACTAGATTTATGAAGGATCAACAGCTTATAGCTCTGTCTTTTTTTTTTTTTTTAAGATTTTGTTTATTTATTTGAGAGAGAGAGAGAGAGAGAGAGAGCAAGCTTGGAAGAGAGAGCACAAGCAGGGTGGAGGGGCAGAGGGAGAGGAAGAAGCAGACTCCCCGAAACAGGTCTGGATCCCAGGACCCTGGGATCATGATCTGAGCCAAAGGCAGATGCTTAACTGAGCCACCCAGGTGCCCCTCATAGCCCTGTTTTTCACACACAAGGAAGTAAAAAATGAAATTCAGTGAGTGTATTTGTTATTATTTTCTGACCAAATTATATATTGAAATTGACTACATCCAACTTACACGAAATAATTTATACATTGCCCAAGTCCAAAACCGGTCAGAGATGGATGGTACCAAATGAGCAAAATAATACAAAGGCAAGAGTCCTAGAATTATTTCACCTCTCTGTGTCCATGCTGCTTATGAATCATGCTGCAAATCTCCCTTTCTCCCACCTCTTTTTCCCCCCTTTTACTCTTCATCCTCTCTCCTAGCCCGGCTGCTCTCTGACTTGTTTCCCCTGCTCTGGCCCCCTCTGCCTGACACCACCACCTCCTTTCCTCTTCCTTGATGGGCTCCCAGAAACCCTCCGACGTTACCCCTTCCTGGAGTGTTTCTATTATAAAAGGAGACAGTGGGGCAGCCAGGGAGGGCAGCGCTCCAACCCAAAGAACGCAGTGAAGACCGGGGTGTAGTGAGCACCTCCTGGGTGTTGGGAGCACAAGCATTACCTCATTTCATCTCCACAGCAGATGGGTTTACTTCCCCATTTATCACATAGGGAAGTGGAGCTCCGGGGGCTTGAGAAGGGACAGTTACTCAGTCAAGGTCACAGAGCTGGTGGCTTCAGATGGGGCTGCACTTAAAGGAACATTTGGTCAAGTCTCAACCCCTGGCCTGTCCTCAAGACTGTGCCCCTCCCTCCCCTGCCTGGCCTCCCCCTCCTCGGCCCCCGGCCTCCAGAGGCCACCTGGGAGCCAGGCCCCTTGTCCCTTGCCCGCGGTGCCCGGGCTGTGGTGGGCGGCAGAGGAAGGGCTCGCGGGTCCCGGCTGCCCATCTGCGGCTTGAACAGGAAAGAGACAAAGGTCCCATTTGAGAGCTGCTGTCTGTTTCCATGTCTCTAGTTGCTGAGCCACCAGGAGGAAAAGCATTTGAGGTATTTCCACGGGAAATGGTAGCCAACAAAAGCGCCGTTGGGTGGTATTCTAGTTAATTGCAGGAAGGCGGGCAGCCCTCCAGGATATTACCTTTCTTGGGCTGGAAAGTGTTTCTTTGAAAAACGTTTTGGTTCAGCCGAGGCCTCCTAAGTTTTCGCAGATTTGCTTGTTCATAACTATGAGAGAGTCACCAAGTCGGTCCTTCGGGGTCCTGGAGGGGGTCCGGTGGGAGGCAGAGTTGGGCGGGAGCAAACCACTCTGATGACAACTCTCTGCTAAATGATGGCTGGAAAACACTGGATTATATTTCCCAGCCGGTATCAATTCCTAAAGGGGGCCATTCCCCCGAGGCCCGCCTCCCCCAGACGGAAACAGAATCTGCGACCCTGAATGAAATGTCTCATGCCCCGTGAAGGGGAGAGGGCAGGAAATGAAGAGAAGTGATCACTCTTCTTAAACGCACTAAAAAAATTGTATAGTGAAAAGAAAAGTATTTGCAAAGGTGCATGAATCCAAGCATGTTACTCTTGACACATCGGGTTTGGGTGTGCTTTTGCCTTTTCGGAAGGCTTCCAATTCACAGCAGCCCTGGGAAATAAGCGAGGCCTCCATCCATCTCTGCACCTGAGAGATGAGGACACTGCGTTTATGACTCACGGCTCAGGTCGCCCTGTGCATCCCATCCGTCTGTCATGACCGCGTATTTACCGGCCACCTCCTCTGTGCCCCTCGCTGGGCTGCTGGCAAGGATGTTGAGGTGGCTGCTGTCTAGCCGTGGACACACACGCCTTGTTTAAGTGGAACAGTCCAGAACAGGCCACAGTGAGCTGGAGCCCACGTGGCGCTCGGAGAAGGGAGGGCTGAGGGTGGTTGGACTTTCGGGAAGACTGGCAGAACCTCTTGGGGGAGGTGACCCTCCTTCCCCCACAGGGCTCTTGCCATCAGAGCGATTGTGCATTTCATATATGCTGGTTGTTATCAATTCAAATGCAGAGATGGAAAATGTCAGAGTGTCATCTCCCCAACTGCCTGCAGTTCTGGTCTCCTGCCCCCAAGAGGAACACTCTTAGCACGTTAGCATGTTGCTGTGTATTCTTTTGGACAATTTCATCTGCATATAATCTGGGTGGCCTCTTCCCTGGATACTCCCCCAGGCCCACTTCGGCTCCTCTGCCCCTCTCTGCCCCTGCGGGGCACGGTGAGTGGGCTGGTATTTATCCCCTGGCTAGCTACCTCTCTGCTGGGGTCTCTGTTCTGGGTCACAGCTCTGGGCAGCTTCCCCTCTCTGCATTCCCACACCTGCCTCTTCCCTGGGCCGTAGAGCGCGTGTGTGCATGTGTGTGTGCTTACCCGTGGGTGCTTCATCATGCTTTGCTGATTCCGTTAGCCCTATAAAGATGCCTTTGTATTAAACTCTCCTCAGATCACCCCATGTCAGGTTTGTAGGACCTCGACTGATAGTAAGGACATAGATTGGTTTGCAGTCTGCCTACACACATGTATATATCTGTGTGTGCATGGGCAAAAGACAGCATCATTTATATCTATATGTGTATGTATATCTCCTGCTTTTTAAGGCGAGCAGAGTATTCCATAGTATTCCATTGAGTGGATGGGCACTGTTTACATCATTAGCCCTGCTACTGATAAACATTTAGGGTTGTGTTCAGTTTCTCTCTTTGGTATCATGACATCCCCAAACAGGTATATGACTTCGTCCAGGAGCCTGAAGTGTGGCATAGAGCGGTGGCAGGTACCTGTGAGAGCCCCCGCAAGGCACTCCTCTTCTCTGAGCCTGTTACCCCATCTGCCCAGGGAAGATAGCCTGCTCATAGATCATGAGTCCTGGAGGCGTATGGCCGCCTGTGATCTTGCTCTGGCCTGATCTTGGGGTAGCTGCTGTTGGGAGGCTGGAGTGCAGGCAGCAGCGCATCCCATCATGCTCCTTCACGGCGAAAATACTCATTTTCAGAAGAAGCCCCCGAGCGAGAACCAGCTATTAGCGCTGCGGCTAAAACAGAGCACTTGATGGCATGAGCGCTGGGTGTTATACTATATGTTGGCAAACTGAATTTAAATAAAAAAAAAAAAATAAAACGGAATGAAGATGTAGAGAACGGGATGATTCTTAGAATTCAGATGTGTTCCTGGGCATCTATGTGTTCTTGGGAAGCTCCGAGGGGAGAGGAGGCGACCGGGGAAGGGGCGGGGGGCTGCAGGGCCTCGTGGCTCGGTCCAGGCCCGCCGTCCGCGTCCTTGCAGTCCCCCCAGGGCCGGGCTGGGCCGCGGCGGCGGGAGGCTCGGCGGCAGAGGGAGGCTCGGCAGAGGGAGGCTCGGCGGCAGAGGGAGGCCCGGGCCCGCCCAGCGCGGCCCCCCCCGGCGCCGCCCAGCAGGTGTCGCTGCTGCCCCAGCGGACGGCCGCGCGCGCCGCAGCCTCCGTTCCCGCCCGGCCCGGTCTCCCGCGCCGTCCGCAGTCACAGGCTTGGAAGCCCTCCGGCCCCAGGCCCCCACCTCTGCCTAGGAGGAGCGGTCACAGCCCCGCCCCCAAGCCCCCAGAGGCTGGGAGGTGCTGCGGAAGAGAATTCCATGCAGGTTGGCCGCTCTGGGTGTCCCCCCTGCAGCCAGGCCGGTGCTCCGAAGAACGGAGACAGGGACTTGGGGCCCAGCAGGGGGATAGGACAGCTGGAGCGGGGATTTGCCAGTGTAGCAGACAGGGGCCCAGCCTGGATCTGCCAGGCCGAGTCCATCTCCTCCCCAGGCTGTTTTTCTTGACTCCAGAGGCTGCACTGAGGGTCCTGTTGTAGGGTTTCAGTTATTCCTCTGAATAGTAGGGGGAAAGGAAGTGGCTCACCGGAATGGGGTTAGGGGGTGACCAATGGTCCCTTTTCCTCAACACTGGGATGCACGACTTTGGTGCTACGCCCTGGAAAGCCCAGGGCAGCCGGGAACACGTTGGGTACCAGCCACTTCTCAGGCGTTATCTCATTTAATCCGCATAGGTGGCAGCGTTGTCATCTCCATTGTTCAGAAGCAGAGGCTGAGGGTCAGAGAGGTTCAGC
The DNA here is from genome assembly GCF_048164855.1 of Canis lupus baileyi. Classification (NCBI taxonomy): domain Eukaryota; kingdom Metazoa; phylum Chordata; class Mammalia; order Carnivora; family Canidae; genus Canis; species Canis lupus. The sequence continues at coordinate 59,717,610 of NC_132844.1, read as the reverse complement.
AAGCTGCCCAAAGTCTCAGAATGGGGAGGGATGAGCTGACATTTGAATGAAAATCCCCTTCACCGGCGTTCTTTCCATCTTTCCATTGCACTCCGCTGTCTCCTGGGTGCCTCTGTAGTTGGGAGTTGAGAAGTGACTTTCAAAGGCAAATCTGGGAGGCCCGAACAGTAGGCAGCTGTGGGTCGTGGGCACAGATAATTATAATGTGCACTGCAGTGGTTGCCCGAGCTGGGGCAGCAGCCCAGGAGCTCCTCAAGGGCTTGGAGTTCTGAGGAAAGCAGCATGTTGGAAACTGGGGGACATGGGGACATGTCAGTGAGAGCACAGGCAGCAGAGAGGTGTGCAATGGGCCAGGCAAGGGGGCACTGCTGGGGCTGCCAGGGCTTGGTGGGGAGATAGTGCCAGGTCCTGTCAGCTGGAGAGGGGCCGACCACACCACCAAGAAGGCCCAAATAACTTCATCTACCTCCTCCATAGCCCGGATGTTTTTCAGAGATACCTTTTAGTACAAGAACAAAAGCCCTAAGCCTGATGAGCTCAGGACTTGTGTGTGCTGAGCTGGGCAGGACCAGGTGGGCAGAAAGAAGCAGATCTTGAAGGAAGGTCACTGTCCTCTCCCTTGCGAGACAGGCAGGGCCAGCATTAGCTATCACCGCTCATCGTGAAGTGATGTCAGGGAAAGAAGCTGGGAAAACACTCGAGCTAGCATGGAAACCCAAATGAATCCACATGGTTCTGGATCCATCCGGTAAAAGCAACTTGTGTCAACCCAGGCTGTGTGCTGTGCTCAGGACTAGTGTTAGAGAGAGAAGCCCTGGCTCTTCCATCTCTACCTGTGAGAGCTCCCAGTCCTGCAGCCGACAGACTCCTCAGCAAGGCACTGCACCCAGGATGAGTGACAAGCTTGCTAAGACAGCTGCTCGAGGTGTCAACTGTCCACTCCTGGGACCTGCATGTATCTGCCGAACAGGGCTGCTCCTGCCTTTACAGGTGAGAAGGAAGGAAAAATGCCCTCCCCTGGACCCTCCCTCCCTCAATGTGCACAGCTCTCAGCAGCACAGCTTTGCAAGCTCAGATCCCCCTAGCTCCCTCAGCTGATGCCTTTGTGCAGTGCATAAACTGCACAACTGTGCATGGTGGTCCTGCGGACAGAAGCCTGTTTGTGTCGGGGGCTGAGACGCTTTTTGGGAAAGAATTCATCAGGAAGGAGGAGAGTGACGGCGCAAGTGGGTTCAGGAGTGAGGCTGGAGTGCGCTCAGAGTGGTCAGTTCTGCCTGGGAAGCACCCAGGAGAAGTTTTTCAGGAAGACAAGGAAGAGGAGGGGCTTTCTGGGCAAAGGAATAACATGTGGAGACGCACAGAGGCATGACATCTGCAGGCTGCCTGGAAAGTAGGGTGCAAAGTGGGGCCCACTGGGGGATGAGATAGGGAAGGGCCAGACGGCAGAGGCCTGGACTTCCGTGTGTTGTTCTGTAGTTGAGGCTGGGATGAGCCAGGCCAGAGAGAAGGGGGCAGCAGCGGGGACAGGGCCGGGGGAGGTAACGCTTCTTTTGGTAGGCTCCCCTCATACTTATTGCCATACTGCATAAATGCTATGCCCAGAAACCTCCATCTGAAGCTCTGAGCTCTGTCTTCTGCCCACCGCGCCTGCTCCTGCAGGGGATCTTTGGGAATAGAAGTTGGGAACCTGGGAATCCCTGAGTGCTCAGCAGTTTAGTGCCTGCCTTTGTGCCAGGGTGTGATTCTGGAGCCCTGGGATCAAGTCCCACTTCGGGCTCTCTGTGTGGAGCCTGCTTCTCCCTCTGCCTGTGTCTCTGCCTCTCTGTGTCTCTCATGAATAAATAAATGAAATCTTAAAAAAAAAAAAAAAAAAAAGCTGGGAACCTTACTCAACAGAAATGCCAAGTCTGAGGAAGAGAGTTCTGATCCTACACATGTGCCTACTGGGAGTAACAGGGGCAAAGAATGCAGGGTGGGGTGGAGGGGTTGCTTAGAAGGAGCCAGCCCTATGCTTGAGGTGGTCTGGAAGGACTTCCCATATCTGCCCAGTGCTTGTGTAGACCTGGCTGTGGACACAGTGTCCACCCCTGCCGTGGGCGCAGGATTCCACCACCTCCAGGGGGGGTCCAGCCCCTCCCACTCACCCCATGGCCAGGGCATAAGCTGCCTGGATGTCATGACTATTTGCCCTTTCTCCTGGTTGGGTGGCGGGATCTCGAGCACCCACTCCCCACCTCTCACCCATGTGCATACCCATATGGACCTAAATTTGATCTTACATAGCCAGAGAATTTAGTGATTTTCTCTTTCTCTTATGTTCTGGTTTCTCTTTTTGGAAGGCACAGGAAAGAGGCCAGAAAGCGCCCCCTTGACCGAAGCTGATCTGGAGGGGCTGAAAGTGCGCAGACAATGGTTGGTGGGCCAGGCTGGCTGCGTCCCAGGGGCCACGCCCCATGCTGGGCTGCTCATGTAAGAACTTGAACTGAACCGAACCATGACCCCCAAATTGGAAAACACTGCCCTGATTCACTGAACCCAAAACCGAATCCAAATATTATTATTTTTCGACTGAACTCTGAATTGAACTGTTTTTTTCTTAAATACCTACCAAGCCAGTTTGAACTAGACACAAACATATGTGTTTTCTGAAACTATTGAACCTGAACTTCAAAATAATCTATTATCCGAGGGCGAAGTGAGACTTTATTTGCCTGAGAGTGTCCTGTTCCCAGCAGGCCAGTAGAGTTTCCTTTATGGCCGGAGTAGCTCTCATTTGTTCAGCACTTTAACCTCAGTCCCCATCTTTAAACATAGTGGATTCGCAGATCTTAAACATGCAGCTTGCTGCGTTCTGACAGATGTGTGTACTTGAGGCACTGGTACCCCGTCAAGATCTAGAGCATCTGTGTCAGCCCAGAGTTAGTTCGCTTTGCCCCTTCCTGGTCCATCCCACCCCCACCTCCACCAAACAACCACTGTTCTCGTTTCTGTCTCCTCTTGCTTCTCATTTGAGGCTTCACAACACCCCTTGCCCCCAGCACCCTGGAAAGAGGGAAAACAGATGAGATGATACCTAGTTTGACAGATAAGAGACCTGAGGCCCAGAGAAATGCAAATGGCTTGTGTGAGCTCATGGAGCGAGGTGGTGGGACAATTAGAATTTCTAACTGGTTTCTGGTCTCCCAGCTGAGTGCCCCCCCCTTTCCATTTCAAGCCAGCTGCCGAGCTGAGAGTGGCTGGAGTGCCTCGGTGGCCTTCCCAGGGCACACAGCCTGCCTCTGGCTTTCGGGGCACAGTGCGAATTGCTTGCCTTTAACCAGAGTGGCTTCACCTCTTTTTTTTTTTTTTTTCTTTTCTTCACCTCTTTTTAAAGATCTGCTGGCCAAGAGGGCCCAGCGTGTCCTGGTCCTGGGCTGGCCGCCCTGCCGGTGGGACCGCGTCGTGGGGCCTCTGCACAGCCCCGTGGCGGCTGCCTGCGCTGGCGTGCCTGTTCCCCGTCTCCAGCCTGCCTGTGTGTGGCTGCCTGTCGGTGTCTCTGGCCGCCTGTGTGTAGACAAACTGTATCTGACCCCCAAGGAGCAGTGCCTGTCTCCCCGAGCAGTCGAGCTGGAGAACATTGACCAGGTTCCCAGGCTGGTTTTCCTGGGGAAACATTTTCCAGAGCCTACAACAATGTTGCATTTGATTTGATTTTTCCCCCCCTTTGCAGGCGATTGTGTGGTTTGGGGTGTTTTGCTCCTAGTTATAATCCAATAAAGAGCAGCTGCTGAGATTTTTCCAAGAGTGCTGCTTTCAACCGCCCTCGTTGAAAATGCTGTAATTTATTTCAGTCGCTTGTGGGAAAACCAGCCTCAGCTCAAAACAAAGGCGTCCTGTGCTGATGTAATTGCCCCATGAGCCTCTCCTCGGGGCTCCGGGCCTGCTGATGGTCACTGAGGCAGCCCCAGGAAGAAGCCTCCTTTCTAGATGGTGGCAGTTATCTAGAAGAACCTCTCTTCTGAACCTCTCGGGGAGGGGTGTCAGGGCTCTTGAGCCCATAGTGGGGCAGGAACCAAGACGTTCTTCATGGCTTACCCATTTTCTGTGGCTCACAGGGGTCGTCGGTGTGTGGACCCATCACACCTTCGTGTGAATTAATGATTTTTTAAAGATTTTATTTATCTATTCATGAGAGACACAGAGAAAGAGGCAGAGGTATAAGCAGAGGGAGAAGCAGGCTCCATGCGGGAAGCCCAATTCCGGACTCAATCCCAGGACCCTGGGATCATGACCTGAGCTGAAGGCAGGCACTGAACCACTCAGCCACCCAGGTCCCCCTTTATGTGAATTGATTTGATCATTTTTCTTTCTGCTTAATACATAGTCAAGCCTGCCCATTGAGGGGCTGGAAGTTTGTGAGAAAGGATGGATTGAGAGAGAGAATTTCAGTGAAACAGACCTGTAGGGGAGCCTGGGTGGTGGCACCTGTAGGAGGGCATTTTGGGCACTTCGGTGTGTATGGGGGAAGGGATGCTAAGGGTGGGGTTAGGCCTCACCTGCTCTCAGCTACCCAAGCGGGCCTGTTCTACCTCCCAGGTGCCACCAGACCCCCTGGCTAAGATGTTCACAGACCGCCTCACCTACTCATTGACTTGGTCTGATCATGCACGGATTTCTTCTTGCAAAGCCCAAGGGCCTCCTGGACTCCAGAGTCCAAAATGGTGGCCCCGTGATGGCCGAGTGATGTGTGAAACAGTTTTGTTACTTAGCTCATAGATAAGACTGATTGAATTACACTCAGTGGTGCCACCTGTTAGGCTCTAACTGTGTTTCCGAGGGAGGGACTCTGGGTGTGTGCTGCGGGGCTGGCTCTCTCAAAGGCCCTGCTTTCCATTCTGTTTGCAAAGCCATTTCCATACAGCCACCAAGCTCGGTTTTCTTCAAGTTAGAGGAAGTCACATGCTGGTGAGCATTTGCCTGGGAGGTGGCCTTCCTCCAGGATGGCCCCCCCTCTCCCCTGCAGCCATTCTTTCCCTAGAACCACCTGGAAGGACAGAAGGAATCAGGAGAGCAGATACTTGCACAGGCTCGAATCCTCTCTCGGCCTTTGGTACCCAGGGATGTGGTACAGGCGCAGAGGGGCCCAGCCAGACACTTAACAAGTACAGATTTCTAGGATTCACAGCCTTTTGAGATTCTGGTTTACTCTACCTCATGGAAGAACTCAAGCATTTGAATTTTTATTTTAAAAAGTATTTAGGGACGCCTGGGTGGCTCAGCGGTTGAGCATCTTCCTTCAGCCCAGGGTGTGATCCTGGGATCGAGTCCCACGTCGGGCTCCCTGCAGGGAGCCTGCTTCTCCCTCTGACTGTGTCTCTGCCTCTCTGTGTCTCTCTCGAATAAATAAATAAAATCTTAAAAAAATTATTTAAATGTTCATTCAAAACCTTTATAAAATTAAGAAAATATCAACCCTAATGTTCCCCCCCTCCAACAATCACATGAATGTTTTTGCAAACTTCTTTCCTGTCTTTATTACTGTACATACCTTTATATCTGGAGAAGTAGCACACGCCCACTTAGGTGTCCTTTCCCTTTTGCGCATCACAAGTATTTTCCTGAGACATGAAATATTTTCTGAAAGCATGTTCTGTACAGGCCCCACATAAGGGAATCTTTGTCTGCATGTCCAATTACTCCCACGAGCTGGGTTCTCGGGTGTGTGACAAAGCTCTAGAGTAGAGACTTTGAAATAGCTTCGCTCCTTCCCTTGTACTGGGTTCCACTCCCCCGAGACACCCACCTCCTGTCCCTTCCAACGGGGAACATTTGCTCATTTATTTTCTTAGTTTTAAAATTACAAAAGCAGCGCCATGCTCAAGGAGAACCAGTCAAGCAGTGTGAAGGTGTATGAAACAAAACACACAGTCCTTGGGTTTCCCCAGCGGAGCATGTCACCCCCCGCCTCCCCCTGCCCCTGAGGATGCACCTCTCATTTTCATTTTTACCAAGTTCCTCAGCTGATTCTGCTGCTTGGGAAGATGGGGAGCTATTGTGGGGGTCAGGGTAGGCTGGGAATCCAAAGCCTGGGGTCCTGTCGTGGCCCCACCACTCACCAGCACTGGGAATGTGAGCATGGTAAGAAATCTCAGACCTTGGGACACCTGGGTGGCTCAGCGGTTGAGTGTCTGCCTTTGGCTCAGGGCGTGATCCCGGGGTCCTGGGATCAAGCCCTACATGGGGCTCCCTGCATGGAGCCTGCTTCTCCCTCTGCCTGTGTCTCTGCCTCTCTCTATGTGTCTCTCATGAAGAAATAAATAAATAAATCTTAAAAAGAAAAAAGAAAAAGAAAAAGAAAAAGAAATCCTGGCCCTCACTTTCTTCTTTGCAGTGTAGGGATGATGACATCTTTGATGCCTGCCTGCTCAGAAATTGTTCTGGGTTTGGATTTAGCCCCAGTTAGCCAGCAAGCAAGCAAATAAGCAAACAACAGCATCAAACCGAACAAGATGACTAGTTAAATTTGAATTTCAAATAAACCACGTGTAATGATTTAGTATTAATATGTCCCATGCAATATTTCATTTGGGTTTTACCTGGCAACCAGATCTGGGATGGAGACGTGGAAGTGAGTTGGAGTTGGGCCCTGTCAGGATGACTTCCAGGGCCCTGGCTGGCCCTGTCCTTTTGGGTCAAGAGGGCTCCTTTCTCTCAGGGATATCAGGGCTCATTCATCCTTGGACTTGAGACAGATGCTCTAGCACTGACAAGTTCAGAAGGGCTGAGGCCCTGGAGCAGCGGGGGAGATGGGGGAGAGCACGCTGCTGTGTACTGGGCACCTACTGTGTGCCAGGGAGGTGGTAAACACTCCAGCCTCGATGTTTGCCCCCTGCTAGGTGCTAACCCTGCTCCTGACTCCCTTGCCCTCCTAGACCTCACCCCACCTCTCTGCACTCATGCTGAATTCCTGCCTTGTCAGGCATTGAATTTGGAAATAGCTCTAGGGCTTTAGTCGTTGGGTTTCTATACCTGTCTTCATGGGAGGCCCTGAGTCTGGAGTGGTTTCCCCCAAAGACCCTACTATCTAGGCTCCCCTTGGGCTCCTCTGATCCTGCCAAGGCTCAATATTTTAGGCAGGTGTGAGTGGATGGCACTGGGGCTGCCATTCGAGGAACCCCTGGACCCCAATCTTTATCTTCCCTTCTTGGATGACTCATGTAGAGCTGACTTTCCTGGGCACCTCTGGGCAAAGGCAAGGGTGTGCCAAGATGCCCTTCCTCCCCTGGGACCACCTCCCGGCTGCGTAGTCATGGCGCTCTCCTGCAGCGCCTTCTGCCCCCTTAGTAGCCCTCCTGGCATCCTGTGAACCCCCCACAGGCCTCCGCCACCAGCTAACCACAGCTGTGGGGCTCAGGACTTTGTGCAACCCCATGAGATACAGATTTATTCAAGTCAAAAGACTGAGTACGATATAATTCCGCTCTAAATTGGATGCCATCTTGACTTCTCTTCTGCTATAGACCAAGAGTATTTTAGCAGAAACAGACATACAGGGAGGGGAACACTTATATTTGGAAATGCTCTGCCGTCTGAGAGTTATTTCACTCCAGGACAACACACCTGATTCCAGGAACTGAGTCTGAGAACCTCCTGGAGCCTCACATTGTCCCCGTGGCCCATTGTCTGGATGCCACGGAACTTAGTAACACCAGTGAGAGAAGCACAACTTTCTGGGTGTGTTCTCTCTCCTGGGCAAAGTCGCTGCATTCCTTCCGTCCCATCAGTTATGACAGTAATAATGCCTCGGATTTCTACAGCATGGTATTTTTTTCTGATCCATCTTAACATCTGAAACAACTCTGAGAAAGCAAAAGCCTCTTCTCTGCCCCCAATTCAGTTCCCTCTATTTCTCAGTTATCCACAACAAGCAGTTTGTGTTATCATCTTCTAGACTTTTCCATTTTTTTTAAAGAGTCTTTAGTTTTTATTTATTTATGATAGTCACACAGGAAGAGAGAGAGAGAGGCAGAGACACAGGCAGAGGGAGAAGCAGGCTCCATGCACCTGGAGCCTGACGTGGGATTTGATCCCGGGTCTCCAGGATCGCGCCCTGGGCCAAAGGCAGGCGCCAAACCGCTGCGCCACCCAGGGATCCCTAGACTTTTCCATTTGTACATAAACATATATGTGTGTTTTGTTTTTTTATTTATTTTTTAAAAATATTTTTATTTATTTATTCATGAGAGAGAGAGAAAGAGAGGCAGAGACACAGGCAGAGGAAGAAGCAGGCCCCTGCAGGGAGCCCGATGTGGGACTCGATCCTAGGACCCTGGGATCATGCCCTGAGCCAAAGGCGGGTGCCCAACCACTGAGCCACCCAGGTGTCCTTGTTTGTTTGTTTGTTTGTTTGTTTTTACATGGCTGACATCACACTACAGATATTGATTGTAATCCTGCTTTTTTCACTTAGCAAATGGATCATGAACACATAATCCTCATCTATCCTTCCCCATGGTGTTGTTCTGCCTTGTGTGGCCATAGGTCCCTTCTCAAGATGGTCCCCTCCTGGCTGCCAGAGACTGTGCTCAGCTCTGTGGCTGTCGTGGCGCTGCAGCAAACTCCCCTGTGTTAACCGGGCACTTAACTGGTAATGAGTTGACTTAGAGAAGCTCATTGCCATCTGGTATTTGGTGGGCATAGGTCAAACATTATCCCTCTTCTTTACAAATGTAAAGCTGAAGCACAGATGTGCCAAAGTTCTGTGGCCATCACCTCCGTAAGGCACAGGGATAGAGCCTGCTGGCTTCTGAGCCTCTGCCCTGGACCTGGACCGTCTCACTTCCTCAAGGCTGTCTCCTCCGAGGCTCAGAGTACCTTAGAACCTGCTTCTCATACTTTATGGATGCGGATTCTGATCCTACCTGTCTAGGGTGGGCACCTTTCTAATAAGCTTCCAGGTGGTGCTCACACTGCTGGTCTGGACCACACCTGGAGCAACGAGGCTTTAGTGTAGGGTAGCATCAGTAGTGTCTAGAAGATGTTTGTGATGTGTGGACCTTCACTAACCTCTAGTCTGTGGACACTTCGACCACAATCACTATAAGAGCCAGAGATCAGAAGTACCCCTGCACACACAGTGTTAGTGCCAGAAGGGCCCCAGGGGACCAGCAAGTTCAGAAGACTGAAACTCCGGTCAGGGAGCCAGGGCTGAGCCAGATGCCAGGACTCTGGATCCCACTTGGGTCCTTTCCACACAGGATTCTGGGGACTGGCTACGGGCAGCTGGTGGCTGCTGGATCCCAGTCCTGTCCCTAGTTCCCTCTTCCTATATCTCACCATTATGGCAAATCTTGGTTTGAAGAATTGACCAAGGGAAGATGGCTCAGGCCTTAGACAGTGAAGGTATGCAGAGAGGTACTCCACCGGGATTTTTTTTTTTAAGATTGATTTGAATTTAGTGAGAAAATTCCATATTGATTGCTGAATACTAGAATGCTGTCCAATGTTTTTAACTGGGCCCAGCTTCCAGGCTTTGTCCACAGGAGGGCTGGCCACTCCCTGGGTTTGGCAATGTTCCTTCATCCTCTGCCTGCCAGAGGATATTGGCTGCACCCCTCCAACCATGAAACCAGCTATCTATTATCTATCTATCTATCTATCTATCTATCTATCTATCTATCTATCTATCTAAAATGTCTTTTGTTTTCCTACCATGAGCCAGGAATGGCCCTATGTGCCATATGGGGGATTCAAAGATAAATGAATCAGATCCTTGCCCTCAAGAGAGGGAGAGAAGTCAAGATACAAATAACCGTAAGAACATTGCTCTCACTGTCCCAGTTACCAAAGCACACTTGCATCCTTTCCTTCATGTAGTCTTTAAAATCAGAGTTTGGGGGGATCCCTGGGTGGCTCAGCGGTTTGGTGCATGCCTTTGACCCAGGGCGCGATCCTGGAGTCCTAGGATCGAGTCCCACGTCGGGCTCCTGGCATGGAGTCTGCTTCTCTCTCCTCCTGTGTCTCTGCCTCTCTCTCTCTCTCTCTCTACACGTCTATCATAAATAAATAAATACATAAATAAATAAATAAATAAATAAATCTTTAAAAAAAATCAGAGTTTGGGCCTTTGGGAGAGATGGTGACTGAGTGGAGCCACCTGTCTCCAGTGGTCATGCCCCCATCACCTCCTGTGAGCTGGTTCTGTGTGGGGAGGCACTGAAGGCCCTAAGTGATTGGGGGGCCCTCTGAGGGACGAGGGACAATGGGACGATGGCAGTTGATGTCAAAACTCCTGTGGTGGGTTCAGGTTCAATATGGGAAGAGGCTCGCAGCCCAGGTGATTCCGGGTTCTCAGGATGTGGAAATCTGTCCTCCCTGGGCAAATGTGACTGAGGAAGACATTTGCCCTCAGTTGTCTTGCACATAGGGCAGAGCTGAGGCAGGTCCACTCCTCCCTCAGGGCTTCTTCCCTGCCCCATCCCTGTCCACTTCCTCTCACCGTGGAACCTGTAGTTCCCTGCTAAATCCTGGCTGCTCTGCGTGCCCTTCTCCTCTCAATTTAGAGTTGTCTTTTTAAAGTCATGACTTCTAAATGAGTCACGTAAGAAATCAGGCCCTCACAAAGCTGGTGGCTACTCCAGTAAAGTCACTGAGGTTTTCTGGGGGTGGCTACTGAATGCCCCATTAGGGTCTGCGTGGATGTCTGGGCAACTGGGGGCAGGAAGAGGCTGGACGGGGACACTAAGGGAGGGCAGTTACTTCAATGGTGTGTGTGACGTATTGGCAGCAGGTGGTGCTTTCCCCCAAAGACATGGGCCTGGTGAAGAGAGTGAGGGGCACCGGAGTAAATCTTGCTCTCATCGCAGGCGCTTCCCACCACCTTTACAACCAGGCTTGCATGTGGGGGCTTGTCCAGTGGCTTCAGTGGGAGGCAGTAGGGGGTGAAGTGGTTTCACTGGTGTTGACACGCCCCCTTCCCACTCCAACCTGTGGCGGCTGGGGGTGGTGCTGAGAGGGGTCCCCACCTGTGGTGCTGACTGGTTCCAGCTGTGCTCCCGTGCCCCTGACTCTGAGAGCTGCCAGGGAGGGCTCGGGGTCAGGGGAGGCCCGGCAGATCTTTGAGTTCTCATGCACCGTGTAATGAAAACCAACACTCAGCAGATCCCAGGGTTTACCTCATGCCTCTGTCCTCGTGCCTCGGGGGTCTGGAGTTGCGGAGGGTCTCTTAAATATTTACACTTTGCCAGCAACCCCTGGGAGCACCCCCTGCGGTCCACGGACAAGCACACGTTGCAAGGCCTTTGCGTACCTTCCCTCATTGGATGCTCCCTATTTCACAGATGAAGGCTGAGGGAGGCTGAGGGCCGCGGGTGGTCCACACAAGTGGAAGAGGCAGCTGGGGTTCTGCAGGTCTGTCTGACCCCCCAGCTTATGCTTCTTCCACCTATGATCAGATTTCTAGCCTTTAGGCTGGACGGTGGGAGACTGTCCTCACTGTGACGTGCCTGGTATGCGCTGGCCTTGGCAGCTTATTGTCTGGCGTGCATGGAGATTCCATAGCCTGACCCCCATATGCTGGGGCCGGAAGCAGGGAAATGTGGAGCTGGGGGTCGCCTGGCTCTATGTCCACTCTACTCTCCATTTCTGGCTTCATTGAGCCTCAGATTCCTGACTCCTGAAAGGGAGAAAAGAGGGGACTACCATGGGTGCCTCTCTCCTGCTGCCTGCATACTGTTGCTTTCTTACACTGGGAAAAGTGGGGTGTGGGAAGAGGTGGTTTGCCCCAAAGCAACTTTCAGGAAAGTTTTGAGAAGTTCTTGCTCTGGACGAGTCTTGCCTGATAACTGTATCTGCCCCAGTCGTTCCATGAAGTCTTGGTTATTTGATTTATTTAACCTATGTGTGTGCTGACATGGGCGTACTTTTTAATTTTTAAAAAGATTTTATTTATTTATTCATGAGAGACACAGAGAGAGGCAGAGACACAGGCAGAGGGAGAAGCAGGCTCTATGTGGAGAGCCCAATGCAGGACTCGATCCCAGGACCCCGGGATCATGCCCTGAGCTGGAAGGCAGATGCTCAACCACTGAGCCACCCAGGTGTCCCGACATGGACATAATTAGTATAAGTGTGTATGGCACCTGAGGACTTGAGCTATCATATCTTGGAGCAGGTGGGAATCTTTGGGAATAAATGTTTCTTGGGGGCAAGAACTGAGCTCGGCGTTTTCTACAGCTCCCCATCATGGCCTGAAAATGGGTGCATCCAAAACATGTGTTATCAGGTTTTCTGAATGGTCATAACTTAATGGAGTTGGAGAAAAGTGATGGGGGTGGTACCCCTGCAAAAAGAGGAATTATATTTGGGGCTACACCTTCTCTAAAGTGGTCTCTGAAGGACCCCCTTGAAAACTGGACATCTTAAAATGAGAGGCATCTTGACTGTAACAGGGTTTCTTTTCATTACGGGTGGGGCGTGGACTACGGTGAAGCAGGGGTCCTGGGTTTGGGGCTGCGACAGTCTTTAACGCAGGGTGAGTTGTATCACTGGGGTCTTGGGCCCTGCATGTCCTCTGAAATGAGGCAGTGAAGCCAGCACTTCCCAGATTTTACCATGCGCATCAATCCCCTGGGGATCTTGATAAAATGCAGGCTCTGATTCAGTCCATCTGAGAAGGGGCTCGAGAGCGCTTCTAACCAGCGCCAGGTGAAGCTGCTGCTGGTCCCGGGGCTACACGTGGAATGTCAAAGCTCTAAAAGTCGCCAAGAGGCCTTGCTTCTTTTTTTTGGTGTGGGGGGTTGAGGCAGAGGAAGAATTTCAGGCAGGCTCCAGGCTGAGTGTGTAGGCCGACAGGGGGCTCGATCTCACCACCCCGAGATCATGACCTGAGCTGAAACCAAGAGTTGGATGCTTGGCGCTTAACAGACTGAGCCCCCCCGGGCGCCTCAAGAGTCCTTTCAATGTGACTGTCCTGAATTACGGTTTTGAGGTGGGCAAGCAGAGCTGGGGTCCTCACATTTCAGGGGTTTCTCAAGCACAGAGCTCTGAACCCAGAGGTCACATACACACATCACGGAGCAGAGACAAAGGTAGGAAAAAGGATGGAGAGGCTGGCATGGGGCCCCGTGTGGCCGGGAGCAGACGCGGCGAGGGATGCGGAGAGAAGAGTAGAGCACAGGAGGAGAGACTGGGACGCGCCGGAGAAAGGCACAGGGAAGGAGGGGGACGGCCGCGGAGAGCACAGGTGGAGAGCCCAGGGAAATGGGGGGGCACGGGGAGACGTGCAGGGTTCCCACTCTGTCTCCTTCAGGGCTGGAATGTGCTGCTCCAGCCTCCTGATCCTCCAGGGGGTGACGCCGCCTCCAGCTCTAATCAGGGCACAGCTTCAAGCCGGGAGGGGGACCCGTTATTTTATTTCTCATGTTTATATTTGAAAAGAGATTTCCCTCCTGCCTTCCCTCCCCCTCGCCCCCCACCAGCCTCCAGTCACCTTCCCAGGCCCAGAAAGGCAGGAGGGACGCCCTTCCCCATTCATCAGAGCAGAGGCCCGAGGAGCAGTGGTGAGCTCAGGGACTGCAAGCTACTGTCTGAGCATTAGTCATGCAGCACGTTACATTCTCTAATGAGAAAATTATTCCAAATTGCCTCGAGGGATGGTTGTGATTAAACTATTTGCCTTGACTTCCTCTGCTAAACTGAACGTGCACCGGGTGCACGCACACTCACACACACACATATAGGCACACTCACAGAGTCACCCCAAGCACAGCTGCTCACCCAAAGCCTTGGAACACACCCTTTGGAGGAGTAGGTGCAGCCTTTGAATTCCAGAGGGTATCCACTCCCAACCTGTTCACAGCTTGCCTTCTCCTGCCACATTTTTTTTTTTTTTAAAGATTTTATTTGTTTATTCACAAGAGACACAGAAGGGCAGAGACAGAGGCAGGGGGAGAAGCAGGCTCCCTGTGGGGAGCCCGATGTGGGATCACTTCCTGAGCTGGAGGCAGACGCCCAACCACTGAGCCATTCAGGTGTCCTTCCTGCTACATTTTGAAGACAGCCAGGCCCCAAGGAGGAAGAGGGGAGCGTAAGGGGGGCCCATATCATTACTGCAAGGCCCCAGTCGTCCACATTCTCCAGGGGCTCAGTTTCTCTGCTGAGCTTCTCCTGGGTGTCGGATGTCTGTCTCTTAAAAGGAGAACAGTCTTTTTCAGGCAAGACTCTGGGGCTCTTTTCAGATCCCTCTTTATTTTCTCTACTCTGTAACTCCAATTTTATTTGGATCTCCTTCCTATGCATAAGCGGGGCCAAGCCATTAATATGCAGCCCCTGTTTGCTGTTACAGGTTTTTGAAGCATATTTCCAAAGAGAACCAAAGCAGACTATTAAATGAGTAATTCATAGGAACTAGAAAGTTTTTATACGGAATTTGTAATGTAAAAAAATCTCCCAAGAGTATACGTGGTCTTGGTTATTGGGACACTAACATACCACTTCTCCAGTTGCTTCCTCTTTAAATCTTGGCCAGACTTCAGGGTCTGGCACAAATGTTCCCTTCTCTGGGGCCTCTCTCTGTCACCTCAGTCACAGTTGAGCATTTCCAATTCTGGGCTCTTATCATTTTGTCTTTTTTTTTTAAAATAATTTTTATTTATTTGACCCAGAAAGAGAAAGAGAGTGAGCACACGCAGGGAGGAGCGGCAGACAGAGGGAGAGGGGGAGAGGGAGAAGCAGGCTCCCCACAGAGCAAGGAGCCCAATGTGGGGCTTGATCCCAGGACCCTGGGACCATTACCCCGGCCAAAGGCAGATGCTTAACTGACTGAGTCACGCAGGTGCCCCTCATTTTGTCTTTAGTTGATGGAACTCGATGAACATTTACTGAGCACCGGATGAGTCCGCTTTTGCTAGGTTATACTGTGTTAACTAACAACTCCAACTCCTCAGTGGTTCATTCTGGGATCCAGGCTGAAGCAGCAGCACCTAGAAGGAAAAAGAGCAGTGATGGAACTGCACGTGGCTCTGCAAACTTATGCTTGGATGTGGCACACAGGACTTCTATTTGCCTCCTATTGGCTGAAGCAGGTCATGTGACCAAGCCCGGGGGCATCAGGCTAGGGGGAAGGCCCCCTCACCAGGAGTGCTACCACAAGCATCTCTATTCATGGTGTGAGGTGTCCTGGGTATACAGGGGAAAATTCAGCACCCTTGGGCTTACCTGGAGTAGTTTCGTGTCCATTCTTAACATTCTACCAAAATTCCCTTACCATGATCATTAGAGTCTTCTCAGGCATCACATGTAGTGATTGTTTTTTCTTTATTTTAGATAAGTTGCGTGCGGGCAACATATGATTCTGTCAACCACCCTCTTCTCTCAGCTTCTAGACTGAGTTTTCTCCCAGTTCTTTCTACTCCTCTGGCCACCTCATCTAGGTCTGTCTGGGCCCATCTGTTACCCTATCTTTTGCATTCCTTGTAGTGTTATGTTCCCTTTAGGTTGGGTAGTCTCTTCCTTTGAGTTGATGTCAACTTCCTCTTCTATCTCTGTGGCCATAAACTCATTTTCCCTGCTAAACCTGGTCCTCCTCTTCTGTTGCAGATCAAATACGGCTGTCTGTAGCTCCTCCTATCAAGAAGTGGAATCTACGTCTCCTCTTCTTGAATCTGGGCTGACCTTGCGACTCTATGAGAGTCTGAAGCCTAGGCCTGGAAGAAGTTAGCTGCCATATGAGGAAGCCTGTCTAGGCTGTTGGAGGGTGTGAGTTGAGAGAGAACCAAAGTGGTCCAGCTGACAGCCAGTGCCAACTGCCAGGCTCATGAGTGAGGCCAGCTCAGACCTTCTAGCCCGGCACATCTTCCGGCTCATTACAGCTGAATGAGTGAGCTCAGACAAAGCCGGCAGAGGAGGCATCCAGCTAACCCCCGAATCACGAGCAATAGTAAATCTTTGTTGTTTGAATTCCCTAAGTTTTGAGGTGTTTGTTATGAGCAAGAGATAAGTGAAGTGTCCTATATCCCCCAAATTGGTTAGTGGCCCTGCCACCTAACCAGCCTTCTAACCCCAAAACCTGGGAGTCATCTTATTCTCTCCATATTCTTCAACTCTACATCTAGTAGGTCAATAAACCCTATAAAAGTGATCTGAGGGTGGTAGAGTGGTGGGAGTTATTCAATGAGTAGAGTTTTAGTTTTGCAAGAGAAAAAAGTTCTGGAGATGGCTTGCAGAACTATGCGAATATGCTTAATTCCACTGAACTGTACACTTGAAAATGGTTAAGATGGTAAACTTTATATATTTTACCACAATTTAAGAAAGTGATTTAAGAATCTTCTGGCCTGCCCCTCTTTTCAGTCCCCACCCTCCATGCTGCTTTCTTCCTGAGATGTGGCTCCAGCCCTGATACTTACTTTAAAACTCAGAGTCTCCTCCCTTCTGCCTCTGGCTAAAATCTGAAGCCACACCAGGAAATGCAAGCTTCCCTGTCCTCTCATATCCATTAGCTTCTGCTCTTACTAATGCCCTACTACTGTCTGCGTATGTTCCAGGCCCTTCCTTACCTCCATACCGCCAGGGCTTTCTCAAGAAATTCCTTCCACTAAGCATGGCCGTAGTGGTTTTTATTCAACATTAGCGACATCCATTAGGTCTTCAAAGGGTCCTGTTTTTCAGTATATGTTAAGCTACTGATATATTACAAATCTTAATCTTTTTTCTTTATCCTTTGGCCTAGTATTTTAATTCTGAAAGTCTAACCCATGGAAATAATACCAGTGCCAAACAACCAACAGACACCTTGTGGTCCATGGTTGGGGGTAGATGAGAAGGAAGGGAAAAAGAAGCCATGGTTTATTGTGACAATCATGTCACATCGCAGGAGATTAACACAGGAACACATTTTGTCATGTGTAGCTTCAGCAGGTGTCAAATGTCTACCATGTGATGATGTCTTGCTGAACACTCCTCCTCAATGTCTCTAATCCTTGCCATACCCCCTGGAGGTGTGAGGTGTTTTTTACCATCACCATGTGACAGATGAGAAAGTTGAGGCTCAGACAGAAAAGGTAATTTCCCCCGAGTTTTACTGAGATATAATTGACGTACAGTACCATAGAAGTTTAAGGTGTACAATATAATGATCTAACAAGGTCATTTTTGAAAATAAACTTTTTATGGAAATATACATATGGAGAAGTACACATATCCTCTACAGAGAAAGCTGTGAGAGAAGAGATTGGTTGAAGAATCATACGTCACCAAGAGGTCAAGTAGTAGGTCACTTGCCTAAAAAAAAGGAGAATAATCAGGTCTGGTGATTGAAAACCTTGACAAAAAAAAAAAAAAAAAAAAAAAGAAAAAAAAAAAAAAGAAAGCCTTGACAGATTAGCACAGAGTGAACACATTTATTGGCTACCACCCAGAACAAGACCTAGAATACCACCAGTGTGCCAGAAATGTTCCCCCTTCCTGCCTTGCTCTCCCTCCCAAAGATAACCATCATCTGATTTTTAAAGATTTTTTTATTTATTATTTATTCATGATAGAGAGAGAGAGAGAGAGAGAGAGAGAGAGACAGGCAGAAGGAGAAGCAGGCTCCATGCAGGGAGCCCAACGTGGGACTCGATCCCGGGACTCCAGGATTGTGCCCTGGGCTGAAGGCAGGCGCCAAACCGCTGCGCCACCCAGGGATCCCCCATCATCTGATTTTTAACACACAGATGAGGCAGTTGGTCTGAGCTTAGTCCCTGAGTGAAGAGACCAGTGACTTTCTACAACCCATAACATGAGCTCCCAAAGTGTGCAGCATTCTCTTGAGGGCAGTGACAGGAGACAGGTCTGACTCCTGCTTCTGCACTGTCCTGGCCCTGGCTTTGCTGGATATAGGCACAGGCATTTGTGTGTCTGGGAAGAAGGCCATGCATTTCTCAGCCATCAGAGAAAGGCCTGTCAGCGGAGCAACTCTCTTTTTATCTATCCCATCCAGGGGCTTGTGTTTTAGGCATGTGCGTGTGCATATGCACAAGCACACACATCACCCCCCTGACAACCCCCCCCCCCCACACACACTTCCAGGTGATCTATCCGTAGCATGAAGTCTGCTTGCAACTGCAAACCGTCCTGATAAATTTCTGATCTCTCTGGGAAAGCTGTTGTGAACTCAGTGTAAGGAAAGCTTTCAAAGTGACCCTCCATTTAAGCCCTGAGTCAAAGCCTTGTGTGTTTTCTTTCCTTTTCTTAACTGGAAGGTTATGTGTTTCTTAGCTACTGGTCAGACTGGATGAGACTGCCAAAAAGCTTTCAGGGAATTTCCTCACCGTGTAACAAATTTATGAGTCATATGAAAAACTGGGAAATGCTTCAACCAGCTGCCTCTCATTGACTCAGAGCCTTTTTTATAACACCTTGGTGCTGGGGCCTTGGATGGAGCCAGCAGAAGGGTTTATTATAACTACAAATGGCCTGACATTGCCAGGGAGGAGGCTGTGTTGAGCTCTCATCTTATCTCCACTCTCCTGTCCTCCCAAGCAGAAAGCTATAAAAGTTCTCTAAACCCTTCGGGCACTGAAAGGCCAACCATAGAGATCCTGCTTGTTCCTTAAAGGCCTGGCGGATGAATAGGTGGGTGGGTGGGTGGATGGATGAAGGCAGATTCGGGGCCTTATCCTCCACCCCTGCCTAGACGATCAATGGGTGGCTCAGACTTAACATGCCTGAAATGGAGTTCTGACCTCCCCCCAACCCATGCTATCCTCCCCGTCTTAGAAAATGCTAACTTCCTCTGGGCCAGATCGTATTTACCAGAGATGGCTTGGAAAATATCCCCGATGCCCCTGCCATGCTCGTCTGCGATGTGATGTTGCTACTCATTCATCAAGAAGTAGAGTTAACTTTCCACCCCCTTGAAATAGGTGAGGTTCTGCAACTGTTTTGCATGATAGTACATGGTAGAAATGACGCCGTGCCAGTCTGGGGCATAGCCCTTAGGTAGCCTGGAAGCTTCTACTTCCTGCCTCGTGGGAGGCAGCCTCCATGTAAGAGGGGACTGCCATGCTGTGAGGAGAGATGGAGGGTGGGAGAGGAGAGGAGAGAGAGCGAGAGAGAGAGAGAGAGAGGGACAGAGGGAGAGAGAGAATGAGAGAAAGATTGAGAGAGGGGCTAAGGAGCCCGGAGCGCTGAGCAGGAGAGAGGAGCCACCTTGGAGGTCCATCTGCTGCCCTGACCTCCCCAGCTGCCGCCCCAAGGAGCAGAAACAAACTACCAGCCGGCTTTTTCCTAAGTCCCGACCCACAAAGTCACGGGCAGAACAGATGGTGGTTTCAAACCACTCAGTCCTGGGGTGGTTTGTTCCACAGCAGTGGGTAACTGACACACCATCTTCCAGTCGCCAGACCAAAAAGTTTCCGGAGCCATATTCCTTGACTTTTCTCTCTCTAGCCAATACCCGTCCCACCTGCATGCAAATTCTGTGAGTTTTATCTACAGGCCATACCCAGAATCTGTCTGCTTTTCACGACTCCCCTGCCGTCTCTCTAGGCCAAGCTGTCACCTCATCTTCCCCCCGGATGATTACAGCAGCCTCCTGTCACCCCTCTTCAGTCTCTTCTCTGCTCGGCAGCCCGGAAAGAGCCCAACTGTAAAGCCCAACTTAGACCACGGGTCTCCTCAGGACCCTCCAAAGGCTCCCCTGCACCTGAGTCCTGCTTCCTCTGGCAGCCTCTCTAACATCATTTCCCACTCTCCTCCCCATGGCTCACTCTGTTCCAGAAGCACTGGCCTCCTTGTGGCCCCTCCATCCAGCCTGCACTTGCTGCTCCTTTTTGCTGGAACACTCTCGTCCAGATGGCTGTGTGGCTCATGCTGCCACCTCTTTAAAACCCTGTACCTGTTGGCACCGAGTCATGCTCTTCTCTGTCCTCTCATCCCTCTGTATATACTCCCCTGCCCTTTCCCTGCTGCTCTTGCCTCTATGACGTTTGTCAACTGATGGCCATACACTCCAGCTATTCAGTTCTCCTCCATGGGGTGTGAGGTGTCACTTCATGGGGGCAGATCTTTGATTTGTTTTGTTCACAGACATTCCCTAGAGCCTAGAACCATGCTGCGTACAGAGTAGGAGCTCAAAAACCATTTGTCCGATGCTCCTAAAGTTAACTTTTCTGAGGCTGAGTTTCTTTTTCTTCTTCTGTTTTTTAGTTTAAATTCAATCAGCCAACATATAGTACATCGTTAGTTTCAGATGTAGTCTTCAATAATTTGTCAGCTGCATATAACACCCCGTTGAGCCTGTTTTTCTTAACTCCAAAATGAGGACAATTATAGTTGCTTTTAGAGGGTTGCGAGGACAAGTGAGGTTTATATATAGTACATGGCACTGAGCCTGGTATAGAACAGTGCTCAGTAAATCTCCGGTCCTTCTCCCCCACATTCCTCCTTACTCCCAGTAACCAGCTGCTTTACTTTGTTCTTCTAGAAAGGCTGGGAAGAGGGGGACCTGGGTGGCTCAGTGGTTGAGCAACTGTCTTTGGCTCAGATCATGATCATGGGGTCTTGGGATAGAGTTCCTCATCAGGCTCCCTCTGCCTATGTCTCTGCCTCTCTGTGTCTCTCATGAATAAATAAATAAAATCTTAAAAAAAAAAAAGAAAGGCTGGGAAGAAATTGCATATGTGTAAAATTATATACATCAATAAAAATGTATTAATTTGTAAAATATTAATAAACTAAATATATGTAAGAAATATATATATAAAAAGATACGGTAAAATCCAAATCCATTGATAGTAAATGGTCTATGGATATGTCGTTTTGTCTTGCATTATGTTTTTGGTCTTTCCCATCTTCTAGAGTGATCACTTCTGTAAGTTAGTAACTATGGGATAGGATGTGCTCTCTCTGACCTGTCCTTCACTGACTCAGTGGCTGGGACTCTTGTTTGTGGTCCTAGATGGAGCAAATATGATTGGTCCAGCTTGTGTCACTTGTCTGTGCCTGACCCAATCAGGGGCAGCAGGGGGTGGGACACACACACAGCCTGTCCCACTGAGGCCCACCTTCAGCAGACATTATGGGCTCGGCTGTACCCAGAGAAGAGGGCTTGGTTGGGGCAGAGACCTTGCGATGTGTCATCTACATGACTCTTCCCCATAATTGTCACAAGCCTGTATCCTACTGATGGGGGCATTTCCCCTGATCTCGTATTCTGAGGTCTGGGAGCAAGTCTATGTCCTCCAAGATCTGCCTTTGTAGACCACATGCTGTCTCCTTTCCCCTTCCCCCCTCCAGTCTGGGGTGCTTATCTCTTTGGTCTGCCTTTCCCATCAGTGCCCTTGTCTATGTTCCTCCTGGAGACTGGTGGCCCACTAATAGCAGGACAATTAGAGGAGGGTCTTGGAGCAAAGGTGAAGGTGTAGGGGAGCCATGAAGGATTGTGCTGTGCTCGGGGTTGGTACAGGCTGAGCTGTTACCACTCTTAGGCCTCAGGGAGGCAGGAGGGGTGGTTACTGGTATCTGGAAGGAGAGCCATCTAGAGAAGCAGAGGGACGCAGCCTGCCCGAGGTGGGGATGCAGGGAGGGAAAGAGATGCATGGGCACCCAAGCCTCACTCTCCTCTGTCCTCTGGCTGCTGCCAGAGCCCCTCATCAGTTGAAGCCAGAGGACAGGTGGGTCATTGATGAAGCCCATGGTTAGTTCCCTGGGGCCTAAGTATGGGGGAGGGTGGAGAGTAGGTGAGTTGCAATGAAGGCAGACCCAGACACTTCCCTCTCTAGCTGGCTCCAAGTGCAAGTCCCTTGCAACTCAGTGTTGCAAGCCTGGCTGCCCAGGGTCCTGGACCAGGAGAGATACAATCTCCAGTACTCCTTCAGATAATGTCTTTGGGGGCAAAGAACACATTTGCCATCATCTTTAGGAATTCTTGAGTCACAACTGATGATTAATTCAGTCTACAAAGCATTGAGTTTGGGTCATTTTTCCCTAAGCATATCCTTATACTTGCTCCACTCAAACTCCAGCTACACACTCATGCAGCAGGACCCCTTCTGCGCTCTGTCCTGGTCGTATGATGTTGTAGCCTGATGGAATGTTGTTGCTGGCAGAAACCTTAGAGCTGATTTTCTGATAGCCCAACTGTATCACTTTCCTGGTAAGAAAACCAGAGCCCAGATAAGGGAAATGACCTGTTGTGAGGAAAAACTGCTACTCTCACACTCACACTGCTGGTCACCGAATGTGTGGATGTTCCCCACACCCGTTGGTTCTCTGACACCAGCTGGGTATGCTACGATTCCATTCAGCTCTGACGCTGTCTACCTGGAGTTTGTACCAGAACCCCTAGTCTTCTGTCCCACAAGACTGCCCCCACTTCAGAGTCAGTCACAAGTCCCGCGTTGTCACCTGTACTACTGACCGACCAGGGATCCCACGATCCCCCTCCTTGTGTTCAATAATTTGCTACAGCAGCTCATGGAACTCAGGGAAACACTTGTTTGTCAGTTTATCGTTTAATAAAGGATATGATGAAGGATCCGGATGAAGAGACACAAAGTGTGAGCTATGGGGAGGGAGGTGCAGAGCTTCCCTGACCTTTCCAGGGGCGGCCCCCTCCCAGCACCTCCATGTGTAGGGTATCCTGGAAGCGTTCAGAACCCTATTCTTTTGGGATGTTTATGGAGGCCTCATCATGTAGGCCTGATGGGTTATTAACTCCGTTTCTAGCCCCTCTCTGCATGGCAGAGAATGAGGAGCAGGTATGGAAGTTTCAGCCTTCTGGTCATGGTTTGGTCTTTCTGGTGCCTGGCCGCCTACCCAGGAGCCCACCAAGAACTAAAGATGCTCCTATCACTTAGGGAATTACAAGGGTTTTAGGAGATCGGTGCCAGGAACTGTGAGGAGAGACCCATTATATTTTAGCTATGATTGCACACCTGTGCAAAGCCACACAGCCAGGCTGCTGGCAGAGCCAGGATTTTATGGCAGCCTTCCTGCCCCTGTGTTTATTGCTCGTTCTACTTTTCCCTGTTGCCTGGGGATTGAATGCCATCAGATAGGCAGAGGACAACCAGGCCCATATTTCCCTTGTCCTCTCTGTTCCTTCCTTGTTTTGTCTCATTTGTTCATTCATTCACACTTTCTAGGAGTTAGTGGGTGATTGCTTTGTGGCACACGCTACCTCAGTCATGGATTATGGCAACATTACCAGTACCCAAATATAGCCAGTTCTTCTCTCCTTCTGGGCTCAGAGAAGGCTCACTTCCCACTGAAGAGGGATCTAGAAGGGAAGAGCAAGCCTGTATGTGTTAAGGCTGAGGTGGTGGGGGTGCTTGGTACCACAGAATAAGCCATGTCAACTAATATGCAGCTCAGGTTTTGGAAGAAGAGAGAAAGACGTTTCTAATAATGTGATAGAATTAGGGGATAATAGAATCATGAAAATATGGAGGCAGGAGTGATGGGTCCCACCCAGTCCACAGAAGAGCCCTGGCCAGCAAGACCAGGTCACATGTGTTTCTTTTTTTCTTTTTTCTTTTCTTTTCTTTTCTTTTCTTTTCTTTTCTTTTCTTTTCTTTTCTTTTCTTTTCTTTTCTTTTCTTTTCTTTTCTTTTCTTTTCTTTTCTTTTCCTTTCTTTTCTTTTCTTTTCTTTTCTTTTCTTCTTTTCTTTTCTTTTCTTTTCTTTTCTTTTCTTTCTTCTTCTTTCTTTTCTTTTCTTTTCCTTATTTATTCATGAGAGACACACAGAGAGGTAGAGACACAGGCAGAGGGAGAAGCAGGCTCCCTGCTGGGAGGCTGATGCAGGACTCGATCCCAGGACCCCAGGATCATGACCTGAGCCAAAGGCAGACGCTCAATCACTGAGCCACCCAGGCGCCCCAGGTCACATGTGTTTCTGAAGAGCAGGACAGCACTTGGTCTGGACTACAGCTCTAGCTCAACCACCAATCTGCTCGGTGACCCTGAGCACGCCACTGTCCCTCTCTGTGCCTTGTGTATAAAATGGGGTTAGATAGGATCATCTCTAAGGTTCATTCCAGCTCCAAAATCCTGTGTTTTAGAACAGATCTAGCGAGTCGATCTCCTGACCTCTTGATCTGCACTCCCTCTGCGTGCCTGGCCTGGACCTCCCCCTTGTGCAACAATGGGGTCCCTATTGCCTCTTGGGGATGAAGCCTGATTGAGCAGGAAGCAAAGAGAAGGAAATAGTTGCTGTTCAGGCTGTTGACTTCCAACATGGTAGTTGTAAAAGCTATAACTAGAGATTTGCTGGCTGGGCTTTGTGGACAGAAGGATAGGCTCTGGAAAATCCTCAAGGGGGAAGCTCTCTCTTTCCCTCCTTCACCTTCTCTTTGCCCTGCATTGGTGCTGTCCCCACTCCCCTTCCCCAAGCCATCACCACCATTCACTTGCCAGATGAGTTTGCGTAAACGATGGGCTCTGAGGGCCTCAGATTCCTTCTTGGCTAGATGGGGTCATGGTACCTTCCTCCCTGCTGGCCCAGGGCATCAAGCGGGAGAGTGGGAACAACGTAGCTGGCCCAGGTATACTCCACCACGAGCACTTACCAGGCACAAGTCCATACCCTGCCGGGTTCCTGCCCTCCCCCAGGGTGGCCTCCGTGGAGTTTGGTTCCTGTAGATCACCGCTTCTCCCAGGTCCAAATGCCTCAACTTGGCTCCAGCTACCACCCCCTATAGCCGCTGACCATCCGTATATCATTGCCACACAGGGCTGGGACTATGAGGTGCTCGCTCTCAGGGCCATGCAAGCGCACAGCCTTACACGTTGTGTCCCTCTGGCCTCACCTTCCTCCTGCCTGTCCTGCCAATGTGTGGCTGGTTTTGGTTAGACAAGAAAGCCTCTAATGCAGGGGTGCTCAAACTTCTATGAGCACTCAAGCCCTTGGAGGGCTGGTTAAAGGGGCTTTGTTAAAGCATAAATTGCTAGTCCGAGCCCCCGAATTACTGATGCAGGAGGTCTGCATAGAGGCCCCAGAATATGCATTCCTAGCAAGTTCCTGGGTGACACTGATGCTGCTGATCCAGGGACCACACTTTGAGAATCACCACCCTAGGGAATTGCAAAGTGGCACAAAACCCTCTTGAGGGCTGCTTGGGAAATTCAGGGATGAGCTACTTTCCTCCCCGTGTTGATCTAGTCTTCCTCTTCTCTGGATTTGCTGCTTTGGCTGCTGGTGATTCTCCTTCTGCGGCTTCAGAGCCCGGAGATGTTGGCCTAATTTATGGGACTTGGCAGACACTCAGAGGCTGAGGGAGGACAGAAAACCCCTAACATACAGCACATCTGACTCTTGTGCTTGGGCGTTTTTTTATTGCTCATTGGGGAGAGCGTACACGTGGAAGGCCTGTTCCCTGGCTTGCCATAAAACGTGGTAATGGAGTGCAACAGGGTGGTTATGAGTCATTCAGGAGGCTGCGCCCTTGCCCACCCTGGAGCAAACTGGAGGTCTTTCCGGAAAGTACTGCAGCTGGCACTCAATGGTGATTGGTAGGGGTTTGTGTTCCCTGTGGGCTCATTAGTATCATTCCCTTAGAGGGAATGGTGAGCATGCCCCTCTTCCAGCTCAGATTTCAGAGAGGAATAGACATCTACCCTGATGCTTAGGCCACTGCGGGGTGAGGTCTCTGTCCATTGCAGCCAAGTCTATATCCTAAATAATATGCCCACTTGCCCACAAGGAACACTGGTCTTTCCCCAGGAGCCAGTCTTTCTTCAATCTCCCCCAGCCACTGGAGGTTAGATGAAGGCCTCCTCATTTCCACTGTGTGGACACTCTGAGTTTGTATCTGAGGGGCATGTGCAGATCCCGAGGGGAGCCAGAACACTGACTCTTAAACCTGATCATGCATGAACACACAGAGGTTTGGTTCCTACTCCATGCCCAAACCTGACAGGGTAGAAATTTTGGGCTTGAGATTAAGAAACTGTGCATTTAATAAGCTCCCCAAGGTGACATGGCCCCAAGATTTGGAAACTGATTGGTTAAGTTTGTTTATGCTTTAGGACCTCCTAGCCTGGGTTCCCAACATGGCCTGGCTTACTATATTTATTCAACAAGTATTTACTGAGCATGTTCCTCTTATATGCTATGCATTCTCATGGAGCTCACCTTCTGGTATGAGAGACAGACAAGGAGCCTCTGCCACCCCAGAGTTTGATCATTGTCTAAACACACTCAAGTAGAGATGCCTGGGTGGCTCAGTGGTTGAGCGTCTGCCTTTGGTTCAGGGCCTGATCCCAGAGTCTCGGGATCGATTCCCACATCAGGCTCCCTGCATGGAGTCTTGTCTCTCTGCCTGTGTCTCTGCCTCTCTTTCTGTGTCTCTCATGAATAAATAAATAAAATCTTTAAAAAAACCACTCAAGTATAATTTCAGGTAGAGGCACCTGCTATGAAGCCAAAGAAAACAGGGTGATATGGTAAAGGGAGGGGAGGAGCCGATTTAGATTGGCAGACAGGCAAAGCTTCTCTGAGCACATGCCATTTGAGCAGGTCTGAATGACATGAAGGGGTGAGCAATATGGACAGTTATAATGTTAGGTATATGATGTTATAATTTTAACTATATAGTTATAATTATATAATGTGAGTTATAAGCTGAGCTGGCATAACAAATAGACTCCTAAAATCAAACAATTAAAGAGTAAGACATTTTTTTTAAATTTAAATTCAATTTGCCAACATATAGTACAACACCCAGTGCTCATCCCATCAAGTGCCCTCTCCAATGCCTATCACCCACTTACCTCGTTGCCCCACCCACCTCCCCTTCTGCAACCCTTTGTTTGTTTCCCAGAGTTAGGAGTCTTTCATGGTTTGTCTTCCTCTCTAATTTTTTCCCACTTATTTTCCTCTCCTTCCCTTATGATCTCTTTCAATATTTCTTGTATTCCATGTATGAATGAAACCATATGACAATTGTCTTTCTCCAATTGACTTATTTCAATCAGCATAATACCCTCCAGTTCCATCCACATCGATGTAAGTATTCATCCTTTCTGATGGTTGAGTAATATTCCATACATATATATATGTATATATAACACACACACACAGAGGGAGAAGCAGGCTCCTATGGAGCAGGGAGCCTGATGTGGGATTAGATCCCAAGCTCCCAGGATCATGCCCTGAGCCAAAGGCAGATGCTCAACCACTGAGCCACCCAGGTACCCTGAGATATAACCCTTTCTATGAGTCCTAGAAGGACCAGTTTTGGAATCATTGCCTAAAAATGAATAAACAGAAAACTATCCGATGACTAGCTGAATAGAATTTGGGGATTTTGTAGTTAAGAGGGAACTTAGAAATGATGTATCTCTACATTCCCATTTTACAGAGGAGGAAATTATTTCCAGAGAGGCAAAATGACTTGTTTCAGGCTCAAGGGTGAGTTTGTGGCTGGATAAAGATTAAAGATCCAAGCTCTTAACTCCTGGATCTGCAGTGCTTGGGACAGTGAAAGAACTTTACATTTGGGATCCAGACATCTGGCCCAAGGTTTCTGCATGAGTGACCCCTTACCCAGCCTCTGCCCCCCGAGTTTGATTGATGTCTAAATAAAAATGTCATCCATTTAGGACAAAGTTTATGTACAGTGTCAAATATTCTCAATAAAACTCAGCATGCTCTTTAAAACATGGGTTGCTGATGCTCTGTATAGCCTGATTCATTTAATTTATTTTGCCCCAGTGAACAGTGTTGGGGGATTTAAAGCCATATAACTAGTTATCTTCATGGACCTCTCAGACACGCTGTCCATGAATCAGCAAACTGGGGGTGCCTGTGGAATACCAGACTTGTGGTTCAGCTTTTTTGTTTGTTTTGTTTTTTTAGTTGCATGCAACAGAAACCTCACTGACTAGCTTAAGCAAAGAAAAAAGGTGATTTGTTAGAGAGATGATGGGGTACCTCACAAATCAAAGGAAGGCTTGAACAACTAAGATTTGGAACAAAATGGGGCAGCCCCTGATGGCTCAGGAGCACGAGTTTCCAGATCCTCTTCTGGGTTGTTCCCACTGGCGCAATCTAGCCCCAAAGATTTCTAGTCCATGTGTGCTGATATGGATGTCAAAGTCCTGGGAAGCAGGACGTCTCTGACCCCTTTTGGGCTGTGTGTCCTCAATGATCAATGAGCTGTGGCCAGTGGCCAGCATCACATAGAGTAGTCATGGCCTTTGGGGCCTACCTTAGAATGCCTGGCTGTGTCCACCACTGATGGAGGAGTTCAGGGGGCTATCCAAGAGGTGTCTATGCTACTCTGTGAAACTTCACCACACCAGCAGGGCTTAACCTTGAAGAGTGTACAAAGTCATTCCTACCATTTTACTATGCAGGAAACCAGCATCCTTAACACCACTATTAACTCACTTGTTTTCACTTATTTTAAGCTTGGAGCTTTGGGACTCAGGCCAATACCCTTTCCTTCTTGAGATTTAGCTTTTCATCTGTATAGTGAAGGGTTTGTACCTTCAAGTTCTAATACAACCTGCTGGCAGTGCCACTCAGCAGCCCTCTTCTCCTGCTCTGCTATAAGAGATTCCCTGGCTGGGTCTTACACCGTGTACATGAATACGTACGAATCTATGTGTGTGAGTTCAGTCTTTAAGAGAGTATCACCCATACCTGTGAACTTAGGTACTTTCTAAACTACACTGGCATATATTCTCTTAATGAGAATCAGCTCTCTCTGTGTTGAGCTGATCATGTGACAATGGGGAATCATCTAGATGGATTGTTAAATTTTCTAAGCAAGAAATTCAAAGGCACATGTATCTCTCTTTATAATCTATAATTTTTGGTGTAATTTAGGCTAGGACTGGAATTAGAAGCTCTTCCCGGGTTTGACTGATAGTTACCGCAGCAATAAGTGGGGGATGGGAAGAGGTAAGTGGGTTGGAGTAGAGGTTGTAGGTAAATGAGAGAGACTTCAGTAAGCCTCAGAGGCCACTTAAAGGTTGATAGGTTCTTGAACTTCAATGACTAATCTTTGACAGGCCTGTAGGAACCCTCCAACTGTCAACAAGTTGAGTTTGGGAAAACTCAAATCTATCTTATGGTTCATCCAGGGATGTGGGGGTAGTGATGGAAATGGGACTGAGGAATGTGTCAATGGAATGGATCCATCCCCAGCTGGGAAACACCTATGACCAGATCCCTCAAACCCCAACTTGGTCCCCACCCATGATGTGAAGTCCAACTCAAAGATGGATCCTGAACCATTCCAATCTTTCTTTGGGATTCCAACTCAAAATCTTGGGCTTAGGGCAGCCCTGGAGGCCCAGCAGTTTAGCGCCACCTTTGGCCCAGGGCGTGATCCTGGAGACCTGGAATCGAGTCCCACATCGGGCTCCCTGCATGGAGCCTGCCTCTCCCTCAGCCTGTGTCTCTGCCTCTCTCTCTCTGTGTCTGTCATGAATAAATAAATAAAATCTTTTAAAAAAAATCTTGGGCTTAGACAATGATGACTAGACAAGCCCTTGGAAATAACACAGCTCGATCCCAATACTTTCTCCTCAAGTTCTCCCAAACTCCCAAAGTCCTATCTTTGGCAGGTCCACACTGGTAGGTCACTTTCCTCTCTGGGGTCACTAGTTTTTCACTATGTTGGCTGCTGAGGAGATGAGCATCTTACCCTCACACACCCAATCACATTCAGGGCTCATCATTTTCATCATGGAAGAGAATATTTCCCAGAACCCCCCAGCAGACCTTTCCTTTTGTCTAATTGGTCAGAAGAAGTGGGTCAAATGTCATTCTAAATTCAGTCACTGTCAAAGAGCCATTCAATTGCCATTACTGGTTCAGTCTCATCTGATTCATTCTCTGGGGCCAGGGGTGGGGTTGTGGAGGCAGCCCTCCTCTGAGTCTGTGGCTGCCAACTAGGTGTGTGTACAGAAATATATTGGGTAGATGTGTGCAAGGTGGAGATACTGGAGTGGGGAGAACCACTGGCTGACATGACTCTGATGGCACCCAGCTTGGTCATCTCATCTCCATTTGGGCTCTTGAGTGACCTGCCTGTAGCTGCAAGTAAATAGGTTATGGAGGGTTTTAAAAATAATTTACTTCCGTGTGTCTGTCTGTGTGTGTGTGTGTGTGTAGCAGACTTATGTACACGTATGTGACAGAAAGAGAGTTATGACCCAAGGTCTTATAATGTTCCTTCCTTAATTAGACTTGCGGAAATGCACCATTTTTGCTTTAAAAGAAGTGTAATGAAGATGGATTATAGTTCAGGGTCTGATTGGAAAGAACTAGGAACTAAGATTAATTAGCAGCAGCATGTGGTTTATTTTCAAGGTCGTTTTTACTCAGCTTCCAGAAATCCTGGCTTAATATCTTCAAACTCTCACTGAACTTTTCATGTGCAATGGGGTGGGGGATTTTGTGTTCTCGTTTGATGGGGAGAGGCATTTGCCTTCCTGTAATACTCTCTGGGCGGCCAGCCCCTGTCACTTGCCATGTTGGGATGTCTGTGGATGGCCATCCCCAAGCTAAACTGACCCTTCCCACTCCTACCCTGTGTGGCTTCAATGTAAAGTGCTGTCCAGCTGACATTTATCAGGAGGCATGTGGGCGTTGGATCTGAGGGTGGTTTTTAATTGTGCAAGCTGTTTAAAGTCTCCTAAAATTCCTCAGTGTCCTTCCCCGCCACCCTTTTAATTAGTGCTTAAAATTCTCAAGGATTTTTTAGAACAGACAGAGAGAGGGAGAACTTTAAAATGGCCCCTTCATTATAGTTCCTGTGCATTTTGGAGGGTTTAAGCACTTTATGGATAATTCTTTGGTTAGTTTTCAGCCACTATTTTCTTCCATGACTCCTTTGCTTTCTCCTGAAAGGCTACTTCTTTTCCTTTCTACCTAGGGACTATCATCACCTCATAAACCCATTAGTAGATCCCTGCTTCTTTTTGGATGAAAGCTAAACTCCTCGCCATGGCTCACAGAGCCTGGCCAGCTCTGCCCTTAGCTTTCTCCCTTCCTCCCTTTATTCCAGGCACACTGGCTTTCTTTGGATTCCTTAAATAAGTCATTTTTTTTTCCTGCCTCAGAACCTTCACACATGCTGTCCCTTGTGCCTGAAACATGCTCTCCACTTGGTATTTGGCCAGTTTCTTTTTACCTTACAGGCCTTAGTTTAAATGAGACCTCTGCACAGTGGTGTTCTTTGACTTTTCCAAATGAGACCCCTCTTTTAAGTACGTACTACACCATCCTTTTTTTTTTAAATTTAAATTCAATTTGCCAACATATAGCATAACACCCAGTGCTCATTTCATCAAGTGCCCTCCTTAATGCCCGTCACCCAGTTACCTCCCCCCCCCACCCCGCCGCCACCTCCCCTTCCGCAGCCCTTTCTTTGTTTCCCAGAGTTAGGAGTCTCTCATGGTTTGTCTCCCTCTCTAATTTTTCCCACTCAGTTCCCCTTCTTTCCCTTATAATCCTTTTCACTATTTCTTATATCCCACGTATGAATGAGACCATATGATGATTGTCCTTCTCTGATGGACTTATTTCACTCAGCATAATACCCTCCAGTTCCATCCACATTGAAGCAAATGGTGGGTATTCGTATTTTCTGATGGCTGAGTAATACTCTGTTGTGTATATAGACCACAGCTTCTTTATCCACTCATCTGTCAAAGGACATTGTGGCTCCTTCCAGGTTGGCTATTGTGGGCGTTACTGCTATGAACATTGGGGTCCTACCACACCAACCTGTTTGGGTCTTCTGTAGCACTCAATGCAGTTTGCTATTATTTTGCCTATTTCTGGGTGTACTTGTTTGGTCTGTCTCCCATATTAGACGAAGGGCAGATCTTCCCAGCATGTTCACCATTGTATCTGCAGGGCAGAGCTCTGTGGGCTCTGTGTCAGATCTGGTTGCTCAGTGAGTGAAATTCTGCCTGCTTGAGCACCGTTCCTGGGGCCATTCATCTGAGGTTGCCCCTTTTACAGGAATAGCTCCTCACCTGGAAACTGATCCCTGAGATCCTTGGTGGAAGTGACCAGGTTTGATATGTCTTGATGCTCCTCAAAGGCTCCTGCCTCTGCTGTCACCTTAATAAATAGTGATTAATTTTTAAAAAGATTTTTATTTATTTATGAGAGACACACAGAGAGAGACAGAGATATAGGCAGAGGGAGAGGCAGGCTTCCTGTGGGGAGCCTGATGTGGGAGTCGATCCCAGGACCTGGAGATCATGACCTGAGTCAAAGGTAGACGCTCAGCCGCTGAGCCAACCAGGTGCCACTAGTTGAATCAGTTTTCATCTTGGAGGACTAAATAAATTTAGTCACCTGAATAAAATTGGTTCTATTAGCTGGAGGAAATAGAGATGAATAGTGGGTAGACCCCACCAGGCCTACCCCAGTATGTGTGCTTTATTGAGGGAGATGAGAAAGGTATTCAGGATCAGGAACCCAACCTTGCAGGACGCAGGGCTTGACCCTTGGTTGGCATCCAGGGACTCCAATTTCCTTTGAATCTTAATCCCCAAGCAAGTCCAGTGTTATTCCAGAGATATGTGTGTATGTCTGTGGGCATATGTATACATGCAAGGGGGCCTACGGCCAGGCAGGGAACCATGGTTGGTGGCAGAGAAAGGAGCCCAGCGTGTTCTTCCTCTTTCCCTTTTGGTCCTGCTGGATGTGCCATCCTGGGATGTGACAGATAATATGTGTATTTGGTAAGCGGGACATGGTAGGGACATCTTCCTGCCTAATGCAGGCCCTTAGCACCTGCTTGGGTGACCTGAGGATGCCTATTGCGTACTTGGCGTGGATCACTTGTATCTATATCTCAGTTCATCTCCACCACTGCTCTATGAGATCAGCGCTATTATTATCACCCCCATTTTTCTATCATGTCTCAGAGAAAAAAAGAATATTCTTTGTTGTCTTTCCCTTTAAAGCAAAGGCAGTGTGTTGTCCTGGGAGTGAATTTAGAAAGAATAGCATCATTCTATTCAGAAACAGACATAACCTTAAAGCTCGTTTCATCCAAGCTTCTCATTTAAGGTGCTAAAGCCAAGACCCAGGGAAGGATAGTGGCATGCCCAAGGCTATGTGGTCAACTTACTCATTAACCATTAGAAGGTCCTATTTGCTACTGTGGAGAATGAGAACACACCGGGCTTCTTGCTGGGAAGACTTTATAAAAAACCAAAGCAATAGGCTTAATATCATTTTTGTTCATCTCCTTGAAAGATGCCATGTGGCAGTAAAGTCCACTGTCAACATTTTTATGAACTCTGTGGAAAATATGATGTTAAAGACTTTTGGTAACCACTTCATTAAGTTTGGCTTTTTCTAGGCCACCACAAAAGGTAAATAAACCCTAATGAGTAATACACCCAGTCTGAGATCCTGTAAGTTGTACAAAGAGCCAGCGCCTCAAAACACACTCATCTCCCCACCCTAAGCCCCAGGGGAGTCTGGGAAAGGTGATCCTAGCCCTGCACTGTGCACTAAGACCTTCAGACAAAGACTTATTAACCCGCAAATTAGATACTAACTAAATAAAGCCAGAATTTCCATAGACTGAAAAGAATTGCATAGCATCAGTAATACTGTAAAGTTAGCACTCTGCCAACTGGCCTCCCATCAAAGCAGAATTCCCTGGTAACCAGTACACAGAGATTAATGGGGGCTGCCGGGCCTAACAATGACCCCAGGGCTTCCTCTTCCATTCCTCTCACAAATTCTATGCTAGATGTTGGGGATTTAATAGTGATTAAGACAAAGTCCCAGCCCTCAAGGAATTCATTGTTTTTTGGGGGAGCAGGGGGCGGAATTGTAGTACCAGGAAACAGACTATAATCCTGGGGTACAATGGGAACTTGTAGAAGGAGTGACAACTCCATGTTAGGGGAGCAGAGCCAAGAACACTTCCTTGGACAGACTGGAGAGTTGAAGGAAAGAGCTCCTTTATAAAACAGGAAACACTTGAGTGTGTTTACAAGATGATGATGGGAAGGTGCCATAGGAAAGAGAAAGGATTGAGTTCAGTTATTGGCCTGAGGTTCCTGAGAAGGTGGAAGGGGATGGAGCCAGGTGAGAAGATGATCCTTAGGAGGGGGGAGAATCCTTTTTGTGAAGCAGATGAGGAAGAGACAAGGGTGGACATAGATGTAGGTTAGCTGGCAGATAGGAGGCTAGTGGAGAAATAGGAAGATGCAGCTGCTTTGGCTGAACCAGGAGGTGTAAGCACCTTATGATATGAGTATGTGGGGGTTGGTGGGAAGGTAAGGGTCTTCATGAGGGGGAAAATTTAATAAAATTGCTGGGCAGTACGGTATGGTGGCTGATTGTGTTGTAAAGGATGCCTAATGGGTAGTGATGGGGGCATGGCAGTTGTCAAGGACCATGAGAGAAGAACAGTATCAAAATGAGTGGTTGGGTGGATTTCCCCAGAAGCACTCAGCACTATGAATATAGAAACAGAGAAGGTGGGACTGGGTCTAGGATTAATTTTTTTTTTTCCAGGTAGATTTAAGGGAAGGAAAATGGGGCAAAGGGATTAAGAATTTTTGTAAGACAGGCTAAATAATTGGTCACGGGATATAAAGAAGGGAGTGGAGACAGAGGGGCTAATATATTGTGAGAAGTGAAGAAGCCAAAGGCCTGGAGGTCTCAAAAGGTTAAAACCAGATGCTGTGGGATCCCTGGGTGGTGCAGCGGTTTGGCGCCTGCCTTTGGCCCAGGGCGTGATCCTGGAGACCCAGGATCGAATCCCACGTCGGGCTCCCAGTGCATGGAGCCTGCTTCTCCCTCTGCCTATGTCTCTGCCTCTCTCTCTCTCTGTGTGACTACTCTCTCTCTGTGTGTGACTATCATAAATAAATAAAAATTAAAAAAAAAAAACAGATGCTGTGAGAATAGTGGAGGAAAAGTGCTGAAAGATGCAGGTGATTGTTGATAGAGAATGGACTATGAGAACTTTGCTTCCAGGTAATGGGGAGTTAGGTTAATTAGGCTATCCTGCATGCTGAAAACAGCCAAGAATTCTGGGTAAAATACAAAAAAATCTTCTTAAAAGTGACAAGAGCTGACAAGATGGTAAGGATTTATCAGGCCAGGATTTAAGGGACAAAAGAAGTCAGAGAGGTAAGTGAACACAGAATGTTTCTGTCTTGAGAGAATTTCACATCTTAGTGAAACTGAACTTTTGTTTTGTCTACCAAAATTGAAGTCAAAGACCAGCACAAAGTATAATGTCTAATAGGAAGCTTTTCTCACTATAAGCTGAGCTTCCTAAGAAGCCTTAAAGCAGGATGAGCTAATTTAAACCAACTCTTACATGGTCTTATAGCTGATTTGTACCATCTGGGTGATTCAGGAAAACTCAAGTCTCAATTTTGGTTTAAAGGTGTGTTCTAGACTAAGGTTTCCAGACACATATCTCTATAAATAATTTTTCAAATATGATGACCAATACAGTGTCAAAGATAACAAACTATATATAGGGTGGAAATAAGAGAAATGAGTAACCTGTAGGTGTAACAGACCCATTGACTTCAGATACTTTTATTATCAGACACAGATTATAAAAAACTATGTTTATTCTGTTTAAAGAAATAAAAAGTAGCTTAAAAATATCTACAGGAACAGGAAACTATAAACAACAACATAGATTGGAAAATCAAACAGAATTCTTAAAACTGAAAAAGACAATAATCAAAGTAGAGAATGGTCTAGCTTCTGAAGTAGAGCAGTTACTAGTGTTGACACTGTCCAGAGTGTGGCCATGAGGAGCCTGTGGCTAAGGAGGAGGGGAGTTCTTCAGAGGAGGTGGTGTGATGGAGGATCTAAGAGGCAGGGGATTGGGTGGGTTGTTCATGTGACCTGTGAAGTCATCCAAAATTATGGCAGAACTTGAGGTGGGGGAGGCCAGGTGTCAAAGATATTACTGGACTGGAAGAAGGTTAGTAGATGACGGAGATGGAGAGAGTTAGAGTGGTCTTGCCAGATGAGATCAAAGCATCATGGCATGAGGGATTCTAACAAGAGGGTAGAAGAAGTGATCTGAAAGTGGCATCAAGGAGTGCAGGGATGGAGTTCACCTCTCTTTCAAGAACTGTGCAGGGTCTGGTATCTTACAACAAGTCAGCCTGCCACAGTCTCATGCATGCTGGCGGAAGAAAGCCCTGAGTCAGAGACAAGGGACAGTTTATTACTCACAACACTTGCATGGATTCTTTGAGCCTCAATTCCTACAGGGTGATGCCAAGAGGTTTAAGTGATATATGTATATGAACTAGGTTATGTTTCAGGAGAGGAATCCTGGGCTTAGACTCTGAATCTTTTATAATGGACAGTAAAATGGCCTGCCCTCTGCTCTGGAGAGAGACATCATCTCTATTCCCCAAGCCTGCTCATTCTACAAACACTTGGAAAATAAAGTCCAGAATGAAAGCCGTCAATGTATCTGCTGGCAACATATACTGAAAAGTGAAAGACCCTTGGAGAACTGTCAACACTTTCAAGTTCCAGGTCCACTGGGTGTGAGGATGAATGGTTTTTACTTAAGAGGGTTCCAAGGAAGTGTTCTCAGCAGCCGGCAGGATTTTAGCTAGGGCTAGGAGGTGTAGGATGTTATGAACTCCTTTGAGTAAGTTAGGAATTTATGGCATTTGTTCCTACCCATTAAAAACAGAAGTGCTTATTGCATCATTAAAAATAAAATTTCGTACCAGAGCTATATTTGGTATATCATAATGCAATTCAATATTGTGTTGCAGTGTGATCCAGAAAAGATTCAGTGGGGGAGGAGCTGGCACTGGACCAGGAATGAGGAGATGTGGATGTTCCCATTGGAACATCACTTTCCCTCCCAGGCCAGCATTTCCTCGTCTACAAAAAAGAAAAAGAAGGAGTTATTTAATAGCTTTGAGATCCCTTTTTAGCTAACAATCTATGATTTCCATACTTAGAAAATTGGGAACCCAAATAATATCACACGTACAGAAATACTCAATTCACCAGATAACCCTACTCTCCAGCCAGGCTGGGGACAGAATTTGGTAAAAAAGATGATTAAAAAAAGCAGGCGGTGATAGAGGCAGTGATGACAATGACCATGGAATAGAAGATGGAAGAGGCGGCTTCCAGTCTAGCGATGTGCTTCATCTGGATTTGGATGCCAGAAGTATCCATGGGTATTATGTTGCCTAACGCAATAAATTTGAACTTTCTGGAGAGTCTGATTGACCAGCTCTGATTTCCTAATGCAGGAGTAGACATTTAGAACCTCAGAGAGGCAGTATGCCTCAAAGTATGAATGTGGGCTTTGGAGCCCAGCAGACTTGGGCACCAATCCAGCCTCTTCCACTTACTGGCGATGAAACTAGAGTGTGCTGCTATTTTGTGGCCCGCCTACACCCCTGTCTTTTGGGAGCTGCACACTCACTATCTGGAGACTGCACATATTCCTGCTCTATCCACGTGGTTCTGTGGGAAGTGACACAACCCACATGATCCCCTCCCCCGGTCACAGTTGATTGGTTAAGGGGTGGGTGTCTAGTCCAAGTTGAGCCAGTCAGAGTCTTTCCCTGGGATTTCTGAAACTGGAACTGAGGAATGGTGTCTGTCCTTCTCTGCTGGGGAAGGTGGTGGATGACATCCCTGTGGGAATGTAGGTGGAAACACTTCCTGCCACGTGCAGCTAGTCAGTCTGCGTGCCAGCGGAGGTGGCGAGAGAGGTCTCGTGGTATCTGACCCCCTCTGCTAGTTGCTCTCAGGCCTGGCTGCTACTCCCTTTCCCACACGTGCTTTGCTTCTTAAATACCACTGAGTTTTGGGAACTACCCAGTCACTTCTTGGATAAGATTGGCCAAGTTGACTTTCATCATTTGCAACCAAAAGAGGTCTGACTCATTTAGGAATCCTGGGCAAGTGACCTCACAATTCCTCAGCTTCCTGATTTATAAAATGGTAAAAACTGGGGTAAAATACATAGTATAGCTGCAGGGCTAGCTGCGCAGATCAACTGACATAACTTATGAGAACACCTGGCACCATGCCTTGCCAGTAGGGGAACTCAGGAAATATTATTTTCTTTCCTTTTCGACCTTACAGGCAGGTAGGGTGATTTTTTTTTTTTTTTTAAGCTAAGGTTTATGGCACCTTTCCTCTGAGCCAGACAATGTACCTGGTGCTTAGAATGCATAATCTCATCTAGCCCCCACACTGATCCTAAGAGGTAGTCACTGTTTATCTCCATTATACAGATGAAGAAACAATCATGAAGGGAATGGATCTGGACTATGTGCTTGTTCACTGGAATTAAGGACCTCTGGCCCCACCCAAACCCTGTGTTATCTAAACCTCAGAGAGGTAGATTTGGATAATTGAAACACAGGTATGTGGGAGTCTGGGTGGCTCAGTGGTTGAGTATCTGCCTTCAGCTCAGGGAGTGATCCTGGGGCTCCAGGATAGAGTCCTGCATTGGGCTCCTTGTGGGGAGCCTGCTTCTCCCTCTGCCTGTGTCTCTGCCCCTCTCTCTGTGTGTCTCTCATGAATAAATAAATAAAATAAAAAAAAAAACAAAAACGACAGGTGTGAGGGCAAATGTAGGCTGGAAGCAGAGACAGTTCCAAGAAGGCTTGGTTGAGGTAACCATGACCAGGCTGTAGAGGGTTATTAAAAGTGGAGCTGGGGCAGACAGAGCACATCCTGGGGGAGACACCCCCTCCCTCACCTGATGGAATCCATAGCTCTCCCTGCAGAGCACAGTGGGAAGGAGAGCAGGGCGTACATTCACTTTCCCTTGGTGCTTAGATGCTGCCTTAGGCCTCAAGGGACAGTCACTGAGCTTAGGCACAGGCCAGGTGGAGTGGAGATCCAGGGAGGAGGCTAAGAGCAAGTCCCAAGGAAGATGAGCAGCTGAACTGGGGTATCCACCAGGGTGGTGGTGGTGGGGTGGGATGAGAGCTATTTTCAAGATCTGTCTGGACTTGGTGACCAACTGGACACGGGAGGTGAAAGAAAGTAAGAGTTAGTGGGGTTACATCAGCTCTGAGCTGCGGTTGTTTCCATGAAAGACTGAGGAAGATTAATGAATTTTCCTACTGTTAAAGGAAAGAAAGAAAGAAGAAAGAAAGAAAGAAAGAAAGAAAGAAAGAAAGAAAGAAAGAAAGAAAGAAAGAAAAAGAAAGAAAACAAAATAGCAAAACAAAATCAGTGGCTGGCATGGTTGAGAAATGATGGTCATTTCTGACTCTGGAGGCATGGTGTGCATCCACTTCTTGTGTCTGCCATTTGTCACATCATCTACAACCACAGCTGGTTCTCTCCAGGTGCTCTGTAGTCCCTGCAGACCCCAAGGGACAAAACAATGTGGCTTTGACTTCTCAGCAGCCTGGTTTGGCGGCTGGGTGGTAGGAACAGCAGAGTCTGGCAGGAGGAGAGCTGAGTCTGGGGTCTGTGAGCCCGAGCAGCTCCCTGCTTCCTCCTGGCCTGGGCAAGAGCAGCTGCACCCTTTTTCTGGGGCTGCTTCTGCTGGCCTGCTGCGTGGACATGGAGCCCTATCTTACCCTCTCCTACAGGCTTCCCCTTCTGTCTGATACCCTGGGGCCTGGAAATAACCTTTCTTTCTTAAAAAGAAGTTTCTTTAAACTAGTGGAGGAGACTATATACTTAAAAGTTCTGCTCACATTTATGGATTCTCTGAGGCTCGAGGGACCATGGCAAGAACTACATGGCTCCAACATGCCCTAAATTGGGGTGTTCCTCAGGCCCCAGCTGCCCCCGTGTGAGTGCAGGTGGACATCAGTGTCACTAGGCCCCGGATGCGCTGACCTGGGCGGGCCTGTGGGTTTGTATCTGCATCTGGTAACCATTACCCTGGCTCGCAGGGCTCCGCGCTCACTGGGAAGCATCCGCCCGCTGCTAGAAAAGACTCGATTTCGCTTTCAGCATAATAATTTAGACATCATAAGGTTTAGGGTTACCTGAAGGAGTAAAAGGGGAGGAATGTCATCTGAAATCGAGATTCTAATCATCTCTGGTGGGTTTTTGATGTGTTGGTTGGAGCCTGGCTGTTGGCCCAGCCAGGGCCCCTGGGGGCAGGCCCTGCCCAGAGGTGCTCGGCGGGGAGAAGGCTGCGAGGGCCTGTTCCTTGGGTTCATGGCTGGATTTGGAAAAATGGTTCCCTCCAGAGATGGGGGTGGGAGTGCCGCTCACTCATCTCTCACAGATGGTTCAGTCCGTTCTTCCCAACCAGTCTGGCAATCCTGGCCGGGTCTTGCATGCCTTGACTTCCTTACTCTGTGGGCCTGATGAGCTCTCCCCCGGGGTGCCACCCCCACCTCCACTGGCACCACTGTGTCCTCTCCCACCTTCCCCCGTTGGCTGATCCTTCCTGACCGGTGGTCCCAGAGTGTGGCCATCTTTCCGGCTCCACTAGGCCCCACCTCCCCTCCCCTGGCCCGACTTCCATTGGAAATAAAACCACAAGGTCACAGAGGGCCTCGTGCCTCCTAACTCACACGGATGAGTGAGTTGGAGGGGAAGCCATTTGAGACCTCAAACTCCAAGGCGGCTTTCACAACAACTGCATAGATCCGTGGCTCAGAGCCTGTTTCTTCTCTGTTTAAACAAAATCCCCAGAAACAGACCCTCAACATCTCCCCATTTTTAAAAATGAATTAAATGCACACCTCTCAGTTTCGAATTCCAGACCCTCTGCAATCTGGTCCCAATCTACTTTGCCAGCCTTTTCCCTCCTCCACCATTACAAGCACCTTTGCTTCCACCGCTATGCTTTGACACCCCCGGCAGCCCCCTGTGTGTGCCTGAAGCCCCAACCCCATGCCGTCCTTCCTGCTGCTCCTGCTGCCTGAGTGGCCACCCTCCTAGCCAGGGAGGAGCTAAGGCCACGCTCCAGGAAGTGTCGTGGTGCCCAACATGTGCTTGCAGCTCCTCCTGTCTCCCCTCCTAGTCTGTATGCTGGAGGGTAGGGGCAGCATTTCTGTCCTCTTTGGGTCACCTGGTGCCTAGGAGGGGGACTCTGAGTTTATCGACAGAGGAAATGGGAAGGGAGACAAAAGGTCTGGCCTTGGAATGGAGGCTGAGTATAGGATGGAGTTTCAGGGGACCCTGAGGGGGTCTCTCGGTCTTCCCCAGACTGTGGTTGACTGCATTCCATTATATGTACTGTCATTTGAACATTAAAGCACCGGTACCCTAACTCACTGCCATGACAGAGTGCCATTGTTAAAGTTTCCCCCCCATAGATCGTGAGTTTGGGAATATTTTATCTGTCAAACTAATTGCATGTATTCACTAATTTATTTTCCAATCTTTATCATTCAGAGACCCACGTAGCTGCCACTCAGGGCCTCAGATCAGACGAGCTGACCAGAGCCACTGTGGTGCACTCACAGCCAGAGCAGGGGAGCTCCACACTTTCAGTTGCCCTGTCTGACTTTATCACAAGCAAACACATGCTGTTTTCAGAGTTCCAGAAATAATGAAATGAGGCCCATCACAGCCTTCCTGAAAGCTCACTTGGAAATGTCTGGTTTAAAGTTCCTTGTTTTCTTTTATGATACAAGTCTCCTGATTGGAGTAATGATTTAACATTGGTATTATTATTATTATTATTATTATTATTATTATTATTATTATTTTAACATTGGTTCTTACCTGCACCTTAGTGAATGGGTTTTTCAGGTCTTACCAAGAGCAGGTTTTTTTTTTTCTTTTAAAGGTTTATTTATTTATTTACTTTTAGAAAGCAAGAGAGCAGAGGGAGGGGCAGAGGGAGAGACTCTCAAGTAGACTCCCTACTGACATGACGAGCCCAATGTGGGATTTGATCTTACGACTTCCAAACTCGTGACCTGAGCCAAAATCAACAGTAGGACGCTCAACCAACTGAGCCACCCAGGCATCCCCAAGAGCAGGTTTTGACAGGGAAAGTGTGTGTGTGTGTGTGTGTGTGTGAGCCCTCAGGGACAATGTGGGGACGATGTGGGGAGACTGGGAAGCCCAGAAAGACAAGTGTTTGGAGATGTTTCCCTTGTACCCCTAACTGGCCTTGACTGGGTCTACACTCTCAAACTGTACTGTGAGGGGGTTCTGAAGTCAGAGAGTGGCACTTTATTGGTCACCCCCAGCAGCCATGTTCCCTTCCTGCTACAGAAGCTATTTTCCTCAAGAATGGTGTGTGGGTTACAAGCTAGCTCTGGCTGAGCTCACCCATTTCTCCCTGACGAGAAGAGAGGACAAAATTCCTCCAGCCTGCCTCACATATCATCGTGTGAAGGTGTAATGTTTAGATTGTGACAGCCATCTGTGACCACCAAGAAAACCCAAGAGACTTACACAGAAGAGCCTTGACATCACTAAGAGACTGAAAGAACCCAGATGAGAGCCACCCACCTCTAGACTTTTTGTCAGGGGAGATTATGAATTCTACTACTTAAGCTACTATGTTCAGATTTTGTTCCTTGGACCATATAAGGCTTGTAAGGGTGTTATACAGAGTACAGGCCTCACAGAGGGGCCAGGAAGGGTGGGAGAGAAAGCTCCTTGTCCATGGCTGTTGGTTCTGAAGGCAACCCAGTGTGGGCAGGGCTGGGCCCTCCT
Source organism: Canis lupus baileyi (assembly GCF_048164855.1). Lineage (NCBI taxonomy): Eukaryota > Metazoa > Chordata > Mammalia > Carnivora > Canidae > Canis > Canis lupus. The sequence continues at coordinate 59,675,029 of NC_132844.1, read as the reverse complement.
CGAGGAGAAGGTCCTGGGTCTTGGCCTACAGAGCAGAGCCTGAGCACTTCTAGCCTCTACTCCCATTGTGTTCCCACCAGGCTCCTTGAATGGAGCACAGATGGTCTTTTCCATGACAATCTTGCACATTCCACCACTGGTCTAGGCTTTTTTTTTTTTTTTTTTTTTTGGTCTAGGCCTTTTTTTGAAATGGCTTTCACTCTTGTCTAGAATTTCCTATCTTCTGTCCTGCATCTCAGAATTCTACACATTTCTCCAGTTAGCTGAGATTCCCCTCCCCCCTCCCCTGCCCCCTCACATCAGGGCTCACTGGACCCATGGGTATCTCAGGTGGAGATTGGTTTTCCATTGGGTTGCACCTGTAGGGGATATGGTTGATGTCCTGCCCATAGTCCCTGGCACTGACCATTCTTATACACTGAGTGGTGGCCTGCTGCAGCCCCTGTGGCTTGCTGCCTGACGGTTTGGCTGGAAACACTGGGGCATTTACACTCCAAGGAGCAGCCCTCCATTGATGCCAGTGCTGTATAAATCCCCTAGCTCCCTTGCCCTTTGGTGGAACAGCTTTGAGGCATATCCTACTCAGACTCTCGGAGGGCCCAGTGGCACTGAGCCCCAGATGCCTGCCGTGGTAAATTGCTCATTACTATACCCCAGATTGTCCTCCTCTCCTTCCCTGTCTCCCATCCCTGTCCCTACTCTCTTACTGATGCTACCTGGGGTCGCCTCCCAAGTAAATCACTTGCACCAAAATCCTTGTCTCAGTCTCCATTTCTAGGAGAATGGAGCCCAAAGAATATCTTTTTCTTATTGCCCATAGAATCAAAATCCTTTGCCTGCCACGTCTCAACTCTAGCCTGATAGTTTCGGTCCTTTTGCAAGAGAGCAAACTGGCTGATAATCTTTTTGCCCGGCCTCCAGCCTGATAATTAGTGCTGGCTCCCACTTGCCCCTTGCCTGGTGTGTGAATGCAAACATATTTGCCTCACCTTGTCCATCAAGACAGGGTCCAGATCCCTAATGCTTGGTGCTCCCTTGAAGCACCTGCTCAGTCAGGACAGATTAAGGTCCAGAAAATTCCTGCCTGTGACTCAGCATCCTCTTGACAAAGAGGAGATGGGGTGAAGCTGATTTCGAGGGGGAGGTAAGCTCCAGAGAAGGAAGACCAGAATTGCACAGGAAGGCGGGGTGGGCGAGAGAAGAAACCGAAAAATGTGCAAGTCATAAAGCAGCAGGGAGCCCTGCAAGTCATTAGATAATTAACCAAAGTGAAAAATCAGAAAGCCAGCTTGGGCTGCCATTGCAGGGTTGCAGCTGCTTTTGGAGTTTGATTGAATAAAGTATTTTTATTAACTTCACATTTTGCCTCTAATTTCCCCCCTGTTCTTTCTCATCCTGGGCCCCTCGAGCTCCTTGACTGCCGGACTTGGTGATAGGCAGTGGCAGGAGCTGCCCTCCCGCTGGCCTTGCAGCCTCCCCCACTCCCCCTACCTCTTCCCCTCTCGGGCCCCCTTAGCCCTGGCTCTGGGTTCAGCTTTCTCTGTGCTCTGAATATTCGCAGCCGCACCTCTTCCTATCTTTGCTCCCCTTGGGCTACAGAGCAGTCCGTCTGAAGGCAACTCCTAGAGAACGAAGATTCTCCAGCCAAAGTGACTGTGTTAGGAACCCTCCAGACCCTGGCCCCCGGCCCAGGCAGTGAGGGTGTGTGTTGGGGAGGGGACCTCCTGAGGGCAGAGTGGGTAGGCCAGGGCCTGGGTATTCAGTTTCTACACTGTCAACAACCCTCTTGTTTCACAGAATCTCAGTTTCTCTGTCAGTAGCCTGGGATGACAAACACCCGTTGTGTGTGGAAAGTAGAGAAGTAAGAAATGAAGGGTAGCGAGCATCTCCTGGGTGGGGGCCTCTGCTGCCTGGATCACGGCGTGTGCTTCTTGCCACAGGGCTGCCCAGTCGGCACCGGCTGAAGAGGAGAGGAGCGTAGACCCAGAGAGATCAGATGTGGGAGTTCAGAGAACTGCCCCGGTTCCTATTTCTAAAATCTGCCCATCCCTAGTAACCCTGAAATACCGTAGGCCACACCCCGCCTGCCTTGGTTCAGCCCACTTCAGCTCCCCCTCCTCCATCTCTGCCGCCCCAGTTCTCTCCTCAGAAAACACCCCCATGTTGATGTTCTTCTGCCAAAAACCCCTTAACGCCTTTCTACTGTCCGAGAACTGAAGTCCAGAGAAGCCCTCGTGGTCTGGCCTCCTGCCTGCCTTACTGGAAAGGTCTCCCCAGTCATCTCAGGATTTCCTCTACAGGCTGCCCACGGGCCTCCTTTCTCTGTGCATCTGTGAGGACGCAAATACTCCAAGGAGGGGCCCCCACCCGGTGTGGCTCTTTCTCCCCCTTCAACGCTGAGACCACCATCGGCTCCTGTGGAAGCCACCCCTCACACCTCAGGGGAACATGTCCCGCAGTGCTCCCCGGAGCCGACCTATGGGCTCCCTGTACCCACCGGCCGCCCACCAGATGCAGCTCTGTGGAGGCGGGATCGCTTCTCCTCTTCAGCCACCACGGGGTGTGCTTTCTGCCTCGGACCCGCACTGGTGGGGAGCGCTGCCCTTCCCCGGGGGAAGTGATTGCATTGGGTTCCCTGGAAGGCAGTTTCTGAGAGGGGGTTTGTGCGCAGGATGTTTAGGGAGGAGGGCCCCGGGGGCTCGGGGTGAGGGCTAGGGAGCAGAGAGGGGCAGGAGGAGGGGGCCCTGCAGGCCCCATGACGGCCTCTGCAGACTGTAGGGGGGCGCTCTGCTGCAAGTGTGGCCCAGTCAGAGTCCCCCTGCTTTGGGCCGAGGTAGGTCTTCCCAGTACCACAGTGGATCAATGGGTCCTGGAGGCGGGCAGCTGGGAGTGGGCAGGCCCTGAGCAAGGCAGCCCTCGGCAGCTCAGCTGAGGCACGCGGGGCTGACAGCTGACTGCACCTAGCAGCCATGTGAGCCCTTCTTTGAAGGGGGATTAGGGGGGTTAGGATGGTACTTGACAGCATCTTCCACAGAGGGACCCCAGCATCCCCAGAAGCATGAACCACCTCTCCTCTGCTCCTCCATACTTCGTACTGCTTGGATGATAGCATCTTTGGCGTGGGTGTTGGGCCTACCAGCTGTTGCTAGCACAGAGAGCAAGAGGACAGCGATAGGAATATCCCCAGCACCAAGCACAGAAGAGGATTAATAGGGGCACACAGGTCTGTCCAGGTGCCTTCAGCCCTGCAATGTGTGCAGAGCACCTGCCCTCGTGAAGCCCCTCAGCTGCTCTGTTCTACCCGTGGACCCATCACCTCCCCAGGGTCCTGCTCAGTGCCAGGTGGGCCACTCTACACACAGCCCTTGGGGCACTCACATTTTGCCTGGGTTCCAGGAATGATATAAAGAAGGGGATGGAGGGTGGCTATGGGCACTCGGGCTGGGTGGCACCAGGCACCGGGGGCTGGAATGGTAGTGAGAGGGTGGGAGGCTTGGCCTTCATCAGAGTTTCCTTCTGCAGGGAATAAGCGGCGGACAAGGGTACATTGTTTTGGCTGGGGTTGGAAGGGGGTCAGATACGAGGCAGAGGGTCCCTCGGCCTCTGCCAGGGAAGAGCTGGGGCTGGCTACCATGTGGAAGGCATTTAGTCCCGAGAATAGACAGTGAGAGCTGTGGCAGTGTGGGTCGCTCAGGGCCGGCGTCCAGAGAGGCACTGGTCCTTGTGGGGAAGCTATGGAACAGCGGGTGGTGACATGCGTGCCCTAGGTCAGAGGGGTCCAGACTGAGTGCTCCCACAGTCTGGCAAGGCCCTGGGTGGGAGTCCCTGGCCCAAGCCTCAAAGCCTCTCCAGACTTCCATTTCCTCTGCCTTCCCTGCGCATCTGGCTGTTGTGCGAGGGTTAGTCATACACGTGAGGGGTTCCCGTGTCCCGTGGCTGTGGTGTCTGAGCCCCTGTCTGGGACCTACGGCTTGACAGAGACAAATATGATTTAATTAGGGGCCAGGTTGAAAACTCAGGGGCTGAAGCTGATGTATCCATGTGGTGTTAATTGAGGAAAAACATTAAGTCCTCCATTCTTTCCCGAGAGCCTTACAGGCATTAGGGTGCCTCCCCCCAAGTTCATTAAACCCCCAGGGACGTGTTTGACCCAAGTTAGCTCCCAATTGTGGTATGGTGGGGGTGGGAGGGAGACTTCCTTTCTAGATCAGGTTTCTCTTTGATTTTCTGGATGAGCTGGAGCCTACGGACCCTCTTTACAGCAATGTTTTCAAAAGCCTAAGATAAGGAACAAAGGATTACAAAGTAAACCAATGACATCGATCTAGTTATAAAAACTATGCCAGAGCAATACGTGTGCGTCATTACTCACAAATTAGACAGGGAGATCCAGCAGCAGGCCCTGGTGATGCCATTTTGAAGACGTGAGGGGTATGAACACTATTTGGAGGGAACTATGTTTTAAAGATTTTATTTATTTATTTGAGAGAGACAGAGAGAGAGAGAGAGAGAGAGAGAGCATGGGTGGAGGGAGAAGTATGCTTCCTGGTGGGCAGGGAACCCGACATAGGGCTTGATCCTGGGACCCTGAGATCATGGCCTGAGGCGAAGGCAGATGCTTAACCGACTGAGCCACCCGGGCGCCCCTGAGGTAACTGTTAGCCCTCACGTGGGAGTTTGCTACGGCCGGCGAAGTCCCGGTGCTGTCAGCGGTGCTTGGGGCTCTGGTTCACAATGAAGGGATTGCTAGACTTCAGCAGAGCTGGGGAGAGAGGAAGCGTGTGTCGGCCCCCACGTGGAGCTCAGGTGAAGAGCCCCTGCCCTGGTCCTCAAGTGCTTGTTACTATAGCTGGGGACCGAACAGGTCAGTCACCTTTCTGATCCTTGTCTTCTCACTGGAAACATGGGGATGACGACACTGACAAACTCAGACTTATGTGGAGGCTAAATGAGATGCTGTGTGAAGAGGCACAGCTTCTGGATGCTCGAGGCAGAAGCCTGGCTGTCACCTTGGGCACCCCCTAGGCTCCCTCCTCCCCCACCCCCCCAAGCCCTGTTACTTCCACCTCGGCACTATCTCCACGAACTCCCCTTCCATTCCCCCTGCAGCTACTCGGTGAGGCCCTGGGTTCCCAGCCTTCAGGTTGCCCCCTTCGAATCTAGGCCTTTCCAAGTGGCCAGAGTGGGATGCTCACACAGTACAAATGAGCCACTCTCACTTCAGACCTTCCAGGGCTCCCAGGAGGTTTCAGGGCGGGGCCCAGACTCCGCAGGAAGGCTCTCTGCCGCCTGCCTCCACCCACCTCTGGGAGTCCTCTGGGGCTCTGCCTGCCTGTCATGCCAGCTGCAATGGCCCTGGGCCTCCCCACCTCCAGGACCTCTGCTTGCTGCTCCCTGGCAGCACAGAGCCTTCTTCTCTTTTCCTTGTTAACCTCTCCTCTGGCTTGGTCTCAGGTGTCAGCTCCTCCGGGGAAGCCCTCTCGGACACCCAGGCCCAGGTAGTCACCCTGCCAGGGCCTCTTGTGGCATCTGTATTTCTATTGTGGTCACGGCTATATTGTGTGCCTTTGTTGGCTCTGCCTCCTACTGTGGGGTAGGGGTGCTGATTGCGGCAAACCACGTGTCCCAGGTTCCTTGCCAGTTATGGCTTCTGGTGAGGCCCCATCGGAGGGAAGCAATGGTGGGAGGCTGGGAGCAGTGGGGGGTAATTCTTAGCTTCTTCCCGTGGAGTCTGACAGGGCCCACAGTTCTTCCATGGCCTCAGCCCCCACTGGCTGGCTCTGGTTCCTGGCTCTGGCTAACTGGGATGCATTGCTATGCTCTGTGGGTCTCTGTGTCCCTGACCAGACCCTGATTCACCTGGAAGGTTCACTTCTCCTGCCCCCTCCAGACTGTGTATGCCTCACCTCAGAACCCTTGGCACCAGCAAGCAGATGCAGCATCATGTGGTACCTCAGGCTCCTCTCTGTCCCACAAGCACCCCATGCCCATTCCCACCTTTGGGGGTTCATCTACATATTTTATGCTCCCTGTTCCTCTCTCTTTCCAGGCCCAGCCAAAGTCTGCCCTCAGGGACCCTCCCAAACACATGAAGTCTGCCTGGAAGCCCAAGCCTGGCTTGTACTAGTTCTGGTGAACTCCAGCAGGGAGGAACACACAGTTTGCTTTTGATTCAAGGCATGTCTGTCCGCTTGCCCGGAGATTGTAACTCCTGATGGCGAGAGTAACATGATAATAAAGACAATAATAGCTAAATGGGGCCCTGAGAGGTTATGTAACTGGCCTAAAGTCACACAGCTACAGAGGGAGCAGAGCAGAGGCCAGGTTTGGAGCTGCCTGGTTCTGAAGTCTGTGAGTGATTCTGCTCTGCTTTCTTCCTGGGCTTCTACCCCACTGTGCCCCTGGCAGCAACCACCCTCCAGAACGTTCAGGCTGGGGAGTTGGTGTGAGGGAGATTGAAGGGGTCTTAAAAGGTAGGCAGAGGGGCTTGTTACTGATCAAACCTTGGTTTCTCACTTGGGCACCAGGCCCCTGAGGTCAGAACCATACTGCCTTTTTTTTTTTTTTTTTTTAAATCTTATTTATTTATTCATGAGAGACACACAGAGAGGCAGAGACATAGGCAGAGGGAGAAGCAGGCTCCCCGTGGGGAGCCCGATGCAGGATCTCGGGATCACACCCTGAGCTGAAGGCAGATGCTCAACCCCTGAGCCACCCAGGTGCCCCTGCGTTTCCCCCTTTCTTCCCGTTAGCCCTGCACCCCCAAGAACCAGGTCCATACCTTGTTCTCAGCTCACATGGTCCTCCAGCCCTTTCCAACAACTTGCTGCTTCATGTGAAACCTCATCCAGGTGATTTTCCACTTCACACTGCAAAGAATAATAGCCAGGGGGCTCTTTTTATAGGAAAAACTCAAAGCTGAGGCAGCCTCCACTCCTGGGCAGAGGGACAGAAGTCTGCAGGGCAGCAGTGCCCGAGGGGCCAGAAGAGGTCACCTCTGCATTTAGAGTTCCACCCAACCCCCGACCCTCGACCCTCGCTGCTGCTCTCCGTGCTGAGGCTCCGTGCTTCCTGGCCATCTGAATCCACTTCTCTCTCTTGAATCACATGTCCCTGCGAGGCCTTGGGCCCTCCTGCCTGCTTGGTCTTTCCAGGAACTTGGCATGTGATGTTCTTAAGGCTCTCTTACCCACTTGGGGAGATTAACTCCTACTGTGTGCCCACGGCCTTCCACTAGTTCCTCATGTAGGAAGCAAGGAGGGAAGCCATGTCCCTGAGCACCTACTATGTGTCATGCACGATGCTGAGTGCTTTTATTTTATTATTATTATTATTTTTTAAAGATTTTATTTATTCATGAGAGACACAGAGAGAGAGGCAGAGACACAGGTAGAGGGAGAAGTGGGCTCTCCGTATGGGAATCGATCCCAGGACCCCAGGATCACACCCTGAGCTGAAGGCAGATGCTCAACCACTGAGCCACCCAGGTGCCCCGATGCTGAGTGCTTTTAGAGCAGAAGTGAAAACTGTCGCCATCTCTGTAACAGGTTGGTTTATCAGAAGCGGATGCTGAGATGAAGTTTGGGGAGCAGGATGTTTATTAGGGGTGGATGCCTTGGGAAGGGTCGAGGAGGAGTCAGCGGGTATGGAGGAAGATGTTAGCTGTGAGGAAGGAGAGTACCTTGACGTAGAATCTTTGTTCCTAGAGTGACTCATCAATGTGTTTTCTATGCCACCAGGGAGAGAAAGTGTTTTTTTTTTTTTTTTTTTTGAAAGTGGGTTTTGATAAGCAGATAACAAGTAGCATCAGACAATGTCTGGATCCCAGATGCCTGGTGTGGAGTTTGCAAGATTCTGGAGGCGGGTATGGTCATGGAGGAGTAGCGACTATTGATCTCTGAAACATGCTTGGAATTTGTCTAAATGGAGGAGAGGAAAAGGTATTCCAGGGAGCAAGTAAGTATAGCATGATACAGGAGATGAAAATTGGAATCGACTGGGCCTGTGTTGGGAAAGTGAGCCAGCTGGCCAGGTCTGAGGGGAACAGAAGGAGCCAAGTAAATGAAATGGAAATGGGGAATATGAAATTCAGCTTCATTTTCTTCCATTCCATAGGCTTCTCTTGAGTATCTACTATATGCCAAAGCCACTGTCAGACCAGACAGGCCCAGAGCGAACAAGGAGGGGGGCTCTCTCCTTGCCTGGCTGATGAAGCCTCAAGTAGCAACCTGTCTTCTACATTTGGCAACTGGAGCCAGGAGGCCGAGCCAGGTGGTGGACGTGCCCTGCCTGTGGGGCTGCTGCAGGAAGGCCAATGGGGTCAGCCCTGCCTGGGTGTGAACCTCTCGCCCTGGGATTGGGCCAGGCAGTGGAGACTTCTTGAGACTTCTTCTCCTTCAGGTGAGGGGACCCTGCAGGAGATGAAGGAGGAGGGCTGCTCTACGCTATGTGCCAGGGGAGGTTGAGGGGCCCTAGTGCTCTTTGGGTCTCCAAGGAGGACAAAAGTGAGGCTGACATGAGCCCTTGCTCCTGTGAGGTGCCTTTGGGATGAGGCTTGGCTGGGAGGAGGGCAGCCAAGGAGATGGGAAGTCAAGAGATGGGAGAGTGGGTACTGTGGCTTCCAGGTGATGGGGTTTTGCTCACCTGTAAAACAACAACAAAAACCCAAAAATAGAGAAAAAGCAAACAACATCTTGATTCAGCTTAAGAGCTGCCAGTTTTTTCTTTTGCCCAGTGAGGACACCAGGAGAAAAACCGGTGTTAGGAATTGAATTGTGTCTCCTACAAAAATAATGTTGACGTCTTGACCCCTGGTACTTGTGAATACAATCTTATTTGGAAATAGGGTTGTTGCAGATCTGATTGGTTAAGATGAGATTGTGCTGGAGCAGAATGGGCCCCAATCCAATTTGATCAGTGCCTTTATAAAAAGACAGAATTGGGACCCAGAGGAAAGGCGGAGAAGAAGACACAGGGGAAGGACATGTGAAGGCAAGGGGCAGAGATGCAGCTGCAAACCTAGGAAGGCCAAGGATTGCCAGCCCCAACCGGAAGCTGGGGAGAGGCAAGGGAGGGTCTACCTAGAGTCTCAGAGGGAGTGGGGCCCTACCGGCACCTTGATTTTGGACACCGAGCCTCCAGAACTGCGAGACGATCCATTTCTCTAGTTTTAAGCCACACGGTTTGTGGTCCTTTGTTATCGCAGCCCCAGGAAACAAACATACCCACCGTCTAATGTCACCCATATTTAGGATATTCTAACTCCCAGAGTAAAACTGACCATTTCAGGATACCCTCTGAGTTGAATGCATTTAGCTTTATGCAAAATCTACTCTGGGGATACAGTTCTTTCCTTTCATCTTGGACCAATGATGGACCTAGACTAGACCCCTCCTGGACTGGGGCTTGTGGGCTGCTGCTGTGCAGAGGAAATGGGTCAGGGTGGCATCCACTGTGGCCCTGGGGGGGTACTCACCCCTCCTCTGGCTTCTGTGTCCTTCAGGGTTAGACTGTGAACTCTCCTTGGTCCCTCCTGCCTCTGAGGCTGGGTGATCTGCCCTCAGGGATGGTTGTCTAGAGGCTTAGGAGTCTGTAAAATGTTCCTTAGTTAATGGCTTGGAAATGCACATCCAAAGCTATGGGATGTCCCCAAACCTGGGAGGATGAAAACGTATGTACTGAGGATAGCATGAATAATGCTTGTCTTATAGGATACTCAGAGGACACAGTGAATATTGTACAGGCTGAGACAATGACCACCCTGTCTTCCAGGGCCCAGGGAAGGTGACCATTTTGGCTTTGTGATTGGGTGCTAAAGTGTACGCACCAGAGAAGCATTTAGACTGGTGGCCTGTGAGTGCGTCTGTGTTGATGTCACTGTTGCCTGTGCAATTTTAAGCTTTTAGAGCTGCACTTCTCAGAGTGTGTCCTGCAGAACATGAGTTCATTGTAATATTAATAGAGATCGGGGGAACGATGATTTAGTGGTAAAATATTCCTGAGAAATACTGGGTCCTACAGCCTTACATGGATTCCTCTCCTGGAGAACATCTCAGAGCCTTCAGTATGCTTAAGGACATTGGGCATTGTTAGCATGCAGTATTTCCCAAATTCAATGGACAGTGGAACTTTCTTCTCCTTATACATGGTGTATCCCCGAGACTATTTTCTGAAGAATACTCCCTAGGGGCCATTCTTCTAGAAACTAGGATTCTGGATTTCTCTACTCAGTGCCTAGCGGAACGCGTTGTACAACTTCATACTTAACCTGGTCTGCTGATGCTAGTGGTCAGGTGATGTCAATGTTGGTAACGATGGTAAAGATGAGGGTAGTGGTCATGGTTCTGGTGGTTCTGGTGACATTCGTGTTAAGGACGTTGGTAATGAGGGTGGGTACTTTGGTGTAACTTTAGTAATCCTCTAAGGAGAAGGAACTCCCAACTCAGAGCTTCTGTATATTGATGACACTATTAGGCCTTACAGAGTTAATGACCCGGCTAATAGCAAAGAGATGGTGCCCAGAGGACCAGGAATGTGTAACTGAGGGAGGTCAATGGGCCCAGAGCTAGTAAAGTGCTTAGCAACATGGGAAACCCACTGAGTGTATACCTTTGTTTTCTGGAGACTCTATCAACTTGAATGTAATAAAAATAATATAATTTTTGTGAATGCAGGATTCTTAGCAGTGTGAGTGGGTGGAGAATCCTGTGAAGGCTTGTGAACACATCAAACAATGATGCTAAAAAGTGGGTTTGCTTCTTCTAGGCTTTGTCTGTTTGGAATGGCCCATTGGCAGCTCAGTCCTGCGGGAGAATGTAAGATGACTTATGACCTCCAAAAGTGTGCCGAGGGAATTGTGAAGGCAGCAGTGAGGTGGCTGCATGGTAGCAGTTGGGTTACTGGCAATGGGCATGGTGGGCTGATGATAGGAGTGATAATGGTGATGGCAGGGTCATGGTGAAGGTGAAGACAATGCCGGTGGTGATGAGAGTTGTAATGGGCATGACAGAAGCCATGATGGTAGGGCTGCAGTAGGCAATGGAGGTAGTGATGTGGACACCCTGGAGTTGTGATATTGGTGAGTGTTGGGGGAATTATGGTGAGCACTGTCTACTGGTAAGAGTCTAAGTGACTCTGTGTCCTCCTGCCTCCTTTCTTTATGGGCAGGTCAGATTTTGTGAGTTGCCACCCAGCCTGATAAGAACAAGATCTTGCTTCAGGAGGCATTTAGTTGTCTTCTGTGTAGAGAAGGGGCTCCTCATTTTATCCATAAATCAGCCTCGTAAACTTTCCACTTTGCAATTTGCAGGTTGTCAACCCCACAAATCACTCCTGCCTGGAATATGGAGCTTGAACAAATAAATCACACATATGATTCAAGTCAGCAGCAATGTCATCATTGCATAGGGGTCCAGACCTGGGCTGACCTACCCAGGGGACACGGGCGGCCCCTCTCAACATTGTTCAAGCCAAGCACACCATGATTCAACACTGAATTTCTAGACAGAGGCCCTTATATCAAAGTGACATTTAATAGCACACTTCTCCCTCATTGGAGTGGGGCCTCGCTGGGGGTGGTGGACATACAGCTTCCCTGGGAGAGGGAGGAATGACTCTCAGAGGCAAGCTTATGCCCTTTCCCTATAAGAAGACCACCGTTGGGTCACCAACCTATAATTCACCCAGCCCGGCTGCTGATGTGGTGTTACTCTATGTAACCAGAGCACAGCTCTGCTCCCCTCTTCCTGCACATGCCCATTCCACCCGATTTTAAGGAAGAAATACAGCTCTGCCTGGACCTGTGTGAGGGTGGCCCCTACCTTAAAAGGTGGTAAGACGGGGGATGGCTGCCTGTAGGTAGATTTTTTGCAACCATGGAGCACATTCTGGCAAGGGCTGCCCATTGGTTTAGCATAGGCTTGGTATTTTTTGGTCCTTGCTGTTCCTCGAGGGTAGCACTTGGTCAAAGCCTTGCCTGCCTCTGGGTGGGTAGAGCTTTCATAGCTGTCCATTATTTTCCCAGCACATATCTAAAGCCATGGCAACTGTTCAATAAAAGCCATTTCCCCTTGTTTCTTCATGTTGTTATACAATGGGGGCAAAGTGACAGTGGGGTTGCCCTTTTGGCTCTTTTCTGGAAGGAATTATTGGTTTTCTTTCTTTATTTTTGTTTCTTTTCTTTTATTTCTTTCCCTTTAGGAATGAAATAACATTCTGGCAACCTTTGGAAAATACTCTGAGCTGGTTAGCAGTGTGTTAAAGTAGGCTGAACATCTCATTCACAGAGCTATCAAGTATTTTCCTATGACCTGAGATGGTTGGAATTCCAATTAGCTGCCATGTGGGGGTGTGGGGGTATGGGGGAGAAGGCTCTTGTTTTGGCATTCTAGAAATGAGGGTCTTGGTGTGGGGGGAATTCTGGGGTTTAGTAAATAAGAAATTCTAGAACACATTGGAATTAAACATTTTTGGTTTGGAATAGAAATGTAAATGGGCAGCCCGGGTGGCTCAGCGGTTTTGTGCTGCCTTCAGCCCAGGGCCTGATCCTGGAGACCCAGGATCGAGTCCCACATCGGGCTCCCTGCATGGAGCCTGCTTCTCCCTCTGCCTGTGTCTCTGCCTCTCTCTCTCTGTGTCTCTCATGAATAAATAAATAAATAAAAATCTTAAAAAAAGAAGACGTATAATATAGGGAGAATATGTGTTTGGGTCCTTTTAGCTGTAATTTTGGAGGGCAGAGCTTATGTATGTTTGGGGTTACAGTGCTAAAGGGATGCTCACTATGGTTTCAATGATGCCACGAGGAGCGAGTGATTCACAAAATACACCACCGTTCTGAGTGATTAAATTCCAATTTGGCTTTTGCTTTGAAAGATTTCAAAATATAGTATACTGAGAGGTGAAGATGTGACAAGATGATTCTTTAAAGGTTTTATTTATTTATTAGAGAGAGAGAGAGAAAGTATAAGTGGGAGCAGGGAGAGGGATGAGCAGACTCTGAGCTAAGGGAGGACATGGGGCTCGATCCCATGACCCTAAGGTCATGACCTGAGCCAAAATCAGGAGTTGGATGCTCAATTGACCGAGCCATCTAGGCGCCATGTGACAAAATGATTCTTTAAAATTTTGGTTCTAGGGACACTGATTGACTCCCCAGCATCCATTACACTCCAGAAGGTTAAGCAGCCCTAAATCAGTCATGCTAATTCCATGCCACTTGCCAGGGATTGTTAGCTCAGGCCCAGGCAGGTGTGAGCCAATTTGGGCCCATGAGTTTCAATGGGGGGAGGCCTGCTTGAGGCTTCTGGGAAAGAGCAGCCAGTTCTCCTCCCACCTTTCTGACTGAACAGGCAGCATGTTGCTCCAGGTGCTGTTGGCGGCCATTGTGAGACCTTGGGGGGAAATGGTATTGGGATGAAGCAGGCACAGCTGCTGACAGAGCAGAAAGGTGCAAAGAACTTGGGTTCTGTGTCTGATCTCTCCCCATGCCCTGCCTCTGGACTTCTCATTCTGTGAAACAATGGATGTCGTGTCCTCCCTTCAGGGCAGGCTGGGAGAGAATTTCTGTTACCAGAGGGGGAAAGCATTTGTCCACAGTTCCTGTTCTTCAGAGTTCTCAAATGTTGATTGAAGAGGTGAAAGGCACAAAATAGGAAGTGTAAAATTGTAAAGAAAGATACTCTATGGGAGGAGTTGGACAATCTTTCCCATAAAGGGCCGAATAGAACATACCCTGGTCTTTTTGGGCCATATTAGTCTCCACTGTGGCTACTCAAGTCTGCCATGGTAGCATGAAAGCAGCATAGGCAATAAGTATATGAATGAGCATGTCTGTGCTACAAGAAAAATTTATTTAAAAAAGCAGATGGCAGTCCAGGTTTGGTCTGTGAGCTTTGGTTTGCTGGCCACTGCTCTGGAGGCTTACAGAAAGGAGACATCTGTAGGGACTGGGGTCATGGAGGCTCCCTAGAAGATGTGGGTGCTGGACAGATAGAGCAGACACGGGTCAGCCACATTTCTGCATGTGTACCTTTAAAGACCATGTTCTTCAGGCAGCCTGGGGGCCTCAGCGGTTTAGCGCCTGCCTCAGGCCCAGGGCGTGATCCTGGAGACCCGTGATGGAGTCCCGCGTCAGGCTCCCTGCATGGAGCCTGCTTCTCCCTCTGCCTGTGTCTCTGCCTCTCTCTCTCTCCTCTCTGTGTATTCTCATGAATAAATAAATAAAATCTTAAAAAAAAAAAAAGACTATGCCTTTCTCCTGTGTAATGTGATTATGGAAAAGGAAAACCAGAGTGCCCGACACCTGGTCAGGAGCACACCTGACAGTATCCCTGGAGATCAAACGAATTCTGCAGTCCCCTCTCCCCAGTTCTGTGATCAGTCATGAAAAGATCAAGTATCAGAGGGCCACATACAGAAAGACTCCCTTCCCAGGTCTAGCTCCTACCTGGAGAGCCCAAGGTAGGTCTAGGCATTAGAAGCACATAGCAAACAGCTCAAGGAATATAGATATGAAACTCTTCAAATCAGCGTTGACGGCACAGTGTCCAGGTGCACCTGTGGGTCTCACTTAAGTGAGATCTGGACTTCCCCAAAGTCAGAAGGCTCCTGGAACTCACCTACTGGGGGCAGTGTCTTGGAGAGCCTGGGCCATGATGAGAGAAGGAAGGTTGTTTAGGACAGACTGCTAGGCCATCCAGAGAGCCTGGTCCATGCTCCAGGGAGTGCAGGGAGCCAGTAGCTCAAGGGGAAGGTGAGGGGAGGAGGCTGGAGTTTGCAGGGGAAGGAGAACTTTTTCGAAATAGAGGGACCAGTGAGAGCCCACATGCTCCCCACCCTCCAAGGCTACAATTTAGAGACTTAAAAATATGCCCGCCATGTTTTCCTACTTTGATGTGTGAACATGAGGCAATCTAGTTGGAGAGAGGAAAAAAATAAACCAAACTGCCGAGTAACATCCTTTGAAAAGAAATACAGACTTTGAAAAAGAAAAGAACTGCAACAACTTGTGGAAGCTTTCAAAGTGTGCTTTCTTTTCTTATTTATTTTTATTTTCAGAGTAGGCCCCACACCCAACATGGGGCTTGAACTCATGACCTGGGGATCAAGAGTTGGATGTTCTACCGACTGAGCCAGGCAGGGACCCCTTTTCTTTTCTCATTTGTTATTAATTTTTTTAGATTAAAAAATTATTTGAGAGAGAGAGAGAGCACAAGCAGAGGGTGAGGCAGAGGAAGAAGCAGATGCCCCATTGAGCAAGGAGCCAATATGGGGCTCCATCTCAGGACCTGGAAATCATGACCTGACCCAAAGGCAGATGCCCAACCATATGAGCCACCCAGGTGCCCCTCTTTTCTTGTTTTTAAAAGCCCAAGGGTTTTGGTGAAATCTGTGTTGTTGTGTCAGACTCCAGAACAGATGAGCATCTGTGCAACTTCAGCTGGTGGCTCAAGGAGACAAAGGAAACTCCCAAATAGGCTTCTTTCTAATCATTGTCCCCAAACACTGTGGAGGGCTGGTTGGTGCCTGGTTCCCGTCGCTTGCTAATCACCACTCTGGCGTTGGCACCTGCTCACCTGCCCCGCTGACCACCCTTCTCCGCAGGTGCTGTGTCTGCTCCCCAGCACTGCTCCCCTGAACTCCTCATAGGCTCGCTCCTTCATCCCCACACTTCCCTGGCTCTGCCTCCTTGGCTGGGCTTTCAGGCAAATCTTGCATCTGGTTCTTTTTGCTTCTTTCTCCCTTTGTCTTTGTTTGCTTTTAGGAGGAGAGGGTTATTTTTTTATGACCCCCCACTGTTTTCTTCAGGGTTTGTGGTTGTTTTCTGCTCCCTTCAACTGTCCTCAGCCCCTCACTTATCTTCATTCTGCTGGGCTCTCTGCCACCTGCTTCCAGCTGGGCCAGATGCTTCTTCAAGCTTAACTCAGGCCTTCAGAGATGTGTGGCTTCCATTTCTCTTGGGGGAAGGTTTTTCATTTGCTTTGTTTTGTTTTTCCTCTTTTCTATTTGTGTTTCTCCATGCAGGATATTGGGTGTTTATAAGCTTCTCAGGAGAGCGTACTTTTGAAATGAGAGGGTTGCTTCTGAATTTCTGGGCTGCATGCTGAGATAAGACTGTCTTGAAATGCCTGCTCTCATGAGCAGTAGTGTTAAATTTCTACCCCAACCCCTCCTCACCCTGTTGGGCCACCCTCTACATATGTCTCCTGGAGCAAAAAGCAAATCCAAGAACATCTTACTCCCTCAAACCTCCTCCTCCTCCTCCTTCTTCTTTTCTTTTCTTTTTTTTTTTTAGATTTTTTTTATTTTTAAGGAATCTCTGCCCAATGTGGGGCTCAAACCCACAACTCTGAGATCGAGAGTCACATGCTCTACCAACTAAGCCAGCCAGGCACCCCCAAACCTACTTTAAACTTAATAAAGAGATACCACAAAAAATTGAAACATGGAAGAAATAAAAATTCTCAGCTGTGTCACAAACAGTTCTTCACCAAGTTATTAAGATATTGCAATTGTGTGATGTAGATTAAAAACATGTATTGCTCTTAATCCTTGTTACTTACCCTCATGAAACATTTGCTTTCGTGAAGGTTCCTGGCTCCTGGTTCCTGGACCAGTAGCATCGGCATCTCCTGGGAGCTGGTTAGAAGTGAGAATTCCAGCCCCACTTCAGACCTATGGAATCACAATCTGCATTTAAAAAAATTATTTATTTATTTGAGAGAGAGAGAGAGAGAGAGAGAGAGAGAATACATGAGTGGGGGGGGGGGAGAGGAAGGGAGACAGAGAGAGAATCCCAAGCAGACTCCCCACTGAGCGTGGAGCCTGTCATGGGGCTCCATCCCAGGATCCTGAGATCATGACCTGAGCGGAAATCAAGAGTCAGATAGCCAAATGACTGAGCCACCCAGTCGCCTGTCTCAGAATCTGCATTTTAAAAACATCCCCAGGTGATTCCTGTGCATATTAGCATTTACAAAGTCCTGCTTTAATAGCTGTTAAAAACATTAAATGGCCCATTATACCCGAACAAAAATCAACCAAGTATTTCAACGATCACATGATACAGCAGGAAGACTGCGGCCAGAATATCTTATTTTAGTCTCTGCTCACAGAGAAGCCATTGAGTTGACCTGGCCTCAGTTTCCATGTTCCAAATGGGATGACAAGAACACTCACCCACCCTCTGCACCAATCAGGGTTGGTGTAAGGAGTTTTTGGGTAAAGATTAAGTGAAACAAATGGATCAAATGGTCTTTGTAAAGCAAAGATGTTAGCTTTTACAATGTACACACTGCCTCATTTTAATTGTGGGGGATCTTAGCTCTTCCTTTGCCAGAGTCTGCCTAATGCAGCCCTGAGTCACCACCTGACCAGTCACCTGGTCATGATGCACCAGGATGGGATGGATCAGAATACCTTATTCATAAATGGGGACCACAGTAACTCCTGCTTTAGGGCATACTTGCCAGTTTTTTTTGCCTTTGACCAGCATCTGAAAGTCCTTCCTACCACTGGGGAATTTCCTCCCCTATGGGTCTTAGTGGGAAGTTGGACTGTTTCAAAGTAAGAAAGCTTGAAAGGCAGACTCTTGCTTCTCCCTGCTGGTCTGCCAACATCCACCTCTACCTGTTGGCCTAGGACATTGGCATGCACTGGCTCAGGCTCAACGAAGCTCACCCTGCCCTCTAGGAGTTTGAATCTGGGACATGTGATGCAGAGACACAGGGATGGTGGAGGTTTATTTAGTAGCTATAGTGGCAGTGGTGTTAGTGGCAGCCACACAGGCATGTGTCCATTCAGTGATGACATTAGCAGTTCATGACTGAACTCAGGTCCTGGCTTCCCTTGGCTCTTGCACATTTTCTGAACATTTCCTGTAATTCTATGAGATGCCCAATATCTTCTTGGTAAGCTGTTTTTCTGATGAAATCACCCTACTTGGTTTCTATTAGTTGCTACCTAGAAGCCTGAGTGATGACTACCTATCTTGCTGCCTTGGTCTGAGAAATAAGGAGATAATACACAATAGATAGCACTTAGAAATGCCCTGTTAGTGGCAGCAAGAATGAACAATGCATCTACTTTTGTTTCAACCTGATAGAGCCCCCTTCTTCCATTCTTTGATCATTGAATTACAAGCTGTGACTCCTACTAATTCAAGGGTAGCTGGTCATCTTTACCTTTCCATAGAAAGGAACCCTGCTCTCAATGCTCGCCCTCTGCCTGGGGTCAGAGGCTAACCACATATCCTGGTCCTCTAAGGTCAGAGCTGAGATCCAGCTCCCTCTTCTTATCAGCAAAACCAAGGGGAACAGGTTCTTCCAAGATTTTATCCAATTTGCCCATGGGCCATCTACCCCAAAGTTGTTTAGGACTACCTCTCAATTTCTTTCTTGATCTATCAAGAGGTTGGTTACCAGATTCCCTCTATTACCCCCCCACCCCCCAAACTGAATGTAAAGCAAATGAATTTCATCAAAGCTATAGTTTCTTGCTTATGGTCAAAGCTAACATGAGGGGTCCTCCTAGGAAACTAGTAGGATAAGTTATGTGACTACTGATATTCCTAGTTAGCTCTGTCAAAATCTGTCATGAATAGCCTTCTTTCCCCTGCTCCTTTTATTTCCTTCCAGGGCCATGTGCTGGTGATTACCAATCTTTGGGGAGTTGAAATACCTTGTCATTATTTCTTTGATTTCAAAGCATGCCTCCCTCCAGCAAAAAAGGAAAAAAGATCACAGTATGTCATTTATTTATTTTTAAAAAGGAAGCAAATGAAAATTAACTTTGCACTGAAATCTTCTGAGATGTCAGGTTGTCTCTTGAATGATGACATCTTGATATTGAGAAGCATTGTTTTAGAGTCTCCAAATTATGTGAAAGAAACAGCTACTTAGGTTCATCATTTGCTTCTTCTTCATAAATTTGCAGTTTTATGGAAAATGTTGACTTGATCTCTGACTCTTTTTTCCTCAGTCCAACCTGTGCCTTGCTGAAGAAGAGCATAAAAAGCAGATCCCCTGCCATCTGCTTGCTTTCATTTGCCTTTTCTTTTTCTTTCTTTCTTTCTTTCTTTCTTTCTTTCTTTCTTTCTTTCTTTCTTTCTTTCTTTCTTTCTTTCTCTTTCTTTCTTTTTTCTTTCTTTTTCTTTCTTTCTTTCTTTCTTTCTTTTTTCTTAAATCCTGTGTCCCCAGGGAGCCTGGGTAGCTCAGTCAATTAAGCATCCAACACTTGGTTTTGGCTCAGGTCATGATCTCAGGGTCCTGAGAAGGAGCCCCAATCAGAGTCTGTGCTTAGCAAGGAGTCTGCTTATCCCTCTCCACACTCCCTTGCTCTCTTTAATAAATAATCTTAAAAAAAAATCCTGTGTCCCCAACCTTCCTTTGCAAAATGGAAAAATGCCAACCTAACACCTTCCACCTCTCCTCCTTTTTTTTCTTTTCCCTCTTCTTGAAAAATTTAACTATAAGACCCCCCACCCCCCAACAACCTGTGCCCCAGAGAAACTCCTGAACATGTGCCCCTTGGAATCCTGTATCTGGCGGTACTGTTAGTAATCACAAGACTGGAAACACCAATGTCCCTTGATAGGGAATAATGAACAAAACATTGAGCTGTATGATTCACACGATGGAGGAATACACAATAGTGAAAATGAACGAAAACACAGTTGCCTGCAACAGCCTGGAGAAATCCTAGTGACATGGCAGTAAATGAGGAAAGCAGGCTGCGAGGACTGTACAGGGCATGTGCCACTCCTGAGCCAAAGCATTCTATTGCTGTGGAGGTGATTTGGAGGATGCCTCATATCTAGATGGTGGTACCCCCAAAAGTCAAAGCATCTTAGATTGGAGTTGCCCTGGCTCCTGCAGATGCACACCATGTGATAGGTGAGGAGGATAATGATCAACACACAGCTCAGGATATGGCTACTTCTGGAGGAAGCAAATGAGTTGGGAACAGAAGAGAGCACACAGGAAGATGCACGTGTGAGGGTGATGTGCTGGTGTGTAAGTCGGGTGACGGGTTCATAGGTGTGCATTTTATAATTAGGCTCTAAAATGTATGCTGTTAATGTAAATGCCAAATATGACATAATAGAAAAGTTTAAAGCACTCTAAAATAGTTTAGAAACGAAGTAGCATTAAAGGCCGACTCAATGTGGCAAGTAAATAGGTGGTTACCCTGAAATTCTCTCGATTTGCTGTACTGTTTGAAAATTTTCATAATAAAATGTTGGAATAAAAACCCCGAATGGCCAACAGTTACATTAAGAACTTTTCTAAAAAGCTACCCCAACACAATAACTATTTTGATTTTTTTTCAACTCTTGTATCTATGCATAGTGTTTTCATAGATGTGGTTGTACTGTATGTAGTATTTTATGGCTTGCTTTTTCATTTAACAATTTATTATTAACATTTCTCCAGAATTCATGTGTTTTGGTGAGTATATTCATGGTTGGGGAATTCTTCTCTCTGATGCAGATGTGGGTATCTCTTTTAGACCCCAATCACTCTCCAAAAGCCAAACAGAGTTTTTAACTTAGTGGTAAGAATAATTAGAGCTCAAACACACCCAGCTTTGTCTGAAGTTTTCTTAGGAGATGCTGTGTCTATCTGCCAACTGCTATTTTCTTGAGGTAAATGGAAGCTGTTTGAGATTAAGACACACTGGGCTAGTAGTAGCATTTCCCCAATTCATTGTTGCATGCCCACTATGTGTTAGGTGCTGGCTGGGGAAATCTGTTACCTTTCCTTCTGGATGTCTCTCTTTTAGCCTCTGCTACTTCTGTCCCACCACCATCTTAGAAACAGCCCTGAATTAAGGTCTCAGTGGGCATAAACTAACAACCTGCTTAAAAAAACCCCATACGTTTGGAAGCATATCTCCTTTATCTTTTCCTGGTTATAAAAGTTATTCATGTTCCTGGTAGATAATTTAGAAAATACACAGAGAGAAAATCCACTCATCTTTCCACCACCCTGAGCTAGACTGTTGCTAGTGTTTTAATCTTTTAAATGTACTTTTAACATGTACTTTTAAATGTACTTTTTAACAGTCTTTCTGCCTGAAGGCAAAGTGTTAAACATGCAACTATTCTATTTGTTCAGTTTCTACTGTGTGCCTGTGCGACTATAATAACCCAGATGACATTAACACCAGTGCCGTGCGGCCCACCACTTTTCATCCACGCGGTAGCTGTAACGAGTCTTCCCCGTCATCATGAAGATATGATTTAAGATGTCGTCAAGTATATAAAAGGCTCCTCCACTCACAATAGCAAACAGCTGTTCACCATCTCCAGCGAGCCTGGAGCCGGAGGAAGGAGACTGAGTGGTTGGGGCTCTAGGCAACTTCTGGCCCCGCATGGGGAGGACAGGCAGGCAGTGCCTGGATGGTGGGGGCCAGAACTTATTTATTCCCTCTGACCCCTGAAGTGCCCATCTGCCTTGGGGTTGGATATTTGGGTTGGGTTTGACACTATAGGATAATTACTTATTCTCTCTGTGTCTCTGTCTCTGACTTCTTTTTTTTTTTTTTTTAAGATTTTATTTATTCATGAGAGACACACAGAGAGAGGCGGAGACACAGGCAGGGGGAGAAGCAGGCTCCCTGTGGGGAGCTCGTTGTGGGACTCAATCCCAGGACCCTGGGGTCACAACCTGAGCCATAGGCAGATGATCAACCACTGAGCCACTCAGGTGCTCCAAGTCTTGCCATTTTCAGAAACAACCATCCCAAGGTCACATCATAAAAAAGCTCCAGCATTTTAAATTAAAGCAGCCAGAAGGGTGGGGTGCTGGTGGCCTGCCCTCATTTATCAGGTCCTGCCCCTGCTGGGTGTGTGCCCGTGTGTCTTCCCCACCTATCCACCAGGATGCTACTTGCCTCGGTGGAGTGTCGTCGGGAAGCACTGAGCCACCCGGCGCTGAAAGATTTGTGCTCACCGTGTGTGTGTCTTTGACATGACATGACGCTCTCGGGTCTCAGAGCCCCCCAGGTGACCCTGTCTCTGACTTTTCAAGATAGCATGGTTGGTGGCCTCCCTATTGCGGGAGGGCCACGGGTTGTCCAGTTCTTCAAAATAGCCTATGTTGTCATCTGCAGTCTTAAGTGAGATGGGATGGATTTTGTGACCTTTGTGGGTTCTGTTCACACAAATCTGACTGTGCCATTTCTGCTTTCAGCTTTCTTTCCCAGAATTCAGTTCTCCTCTGTTCAGCTTCCTCTTACCTGCTAGTCCTGGCCAGCTCTCAGGAGGGGGGCTGAGTCTCTTGCTCCACCAGTTGGAAGAGAGGATGGAGCTTCTGACTCAGAGCAGTATGCGTCTCTGTAGTCCACCAACCTTGGGGAATGCCTGCTATGTGCTCTACATGGCCCCAGGGGCTTGGGATGGTGGTAGACAGCATAAAAATCACAGAGTAGGGAACTCTGAGGCCATCATAGCAACCCTCTTGATATTATAGATGAAGAAGCCAAGGCCAGAGAGGGCACATCACTGGCAAAAGTCACAGTAAAAGAGAAATATAAAGAAAGTTACTGCCCTAAAAGATTTTGCCATCTGAACCTGTATTAAGCATGTCTCAGTAGGTTATACTACATACTCACTGGGGGCTGGAAGATTTTCGGAGGCTATGAGGAAATGTAGGTAGGAACTTGGTGTAAGTAGAGACCCAAAGCCGTCAGAAACCCATGCTCTACTGTGATGGGAAGGAATCCCATTCTCACGTAACGGGATATATACGTGTGCTAGCAGGACCCCATTCCCACCCTTTGGTCCTCGCTTCAGTCAGCACCGAGAGTATGCTACCAGTTTCTTCTACAGGCCCCTGCACCTGAGGGCCTGAAGGCTTCTTCTCAGCCAGCCCGCAGGTGGATTGGAAATTCCTTGGAGGTCACATACCTGGGAACATCCTGCAGCCAATGAGAGATGGGAGCTGGAGGTTAAATACCCCAGCTCCCTCCCTCCTAAGGTGGGTGATCAAGGTGTTCTACAGTCCCCCAGATTTCCTTGCTGGATCGGGCCCCTCAGCTGTTATCAGTTGCCCCCTGCCATAACACGTATATCCACACTCCCTTGGCTTTTTCCCCTTCTCAGTCTCACTTCCCCACTCTCTCGCCAGTGTTTACTGGGATCACCTCCCATATAAACTCTGCACACTTGAACCTTGTTGTGGGTCAGCCTCTTAGGGAACCCAAACTAACTCAGGAGGTATCATCACCCACTGGCCCCACTGAGTGTTTGCCCAAGACTGTGTCTCCACAGGAGAAATGGTTGTTAACACTCAGGACTCAAAGTGAAAACCTATGGAAGATGGTTTGTGTGTCTACTCTGAGCCAAAAGAAACTGGGCAAATGCCCACACTCCTGTGTGAAGATGACCTTGTCTTACAAAGGTGGGTGGGGTGAGTAAGGAAGTGTTTACTGACTACATGCTGTATGCCAGGCTGTGTGAGGCAGCCGTAGGCATGAGCCTTGTGAGGTAGATACTAATTTAATCCCATTTTACAGATGGGGAAAGTGAGACCAAGCAACTAACTGGCAGTAAGTAGTAGAACTCACATTTCAATCCAGGGCTTTCTGACTCTAAATATCATGCTTTTCCAAACTCTCATGCTGTAGCCTAGAGCTTACAAATATGCCCATCAGCCATAATCCTGGACTTGGGATGTCCTGTGCTGGCAGTAGCATTCTTAACTATATCCTCAGCCCATAAACACTGCTCCTCTCCGCATTCCAAAACAAGCCCCACATCAGTGACCCTGCAGTCTCCCTTCCATGCACACGTGCCCCAGGCTGCCCTTTTGGGGGCCCATTTGCTTCTCTGTTTCAATTAAATCTCATGGGTCATGTGTGCAAATATTCGATAGCAGGAAATGAGGAGGGCTGGAGGTGAGGCGTCCTGAGCTCTCCTCAGAGGGGAGAGCTTGGTCATGAGCCAGCCTTCGGTTGCCTGCAACTGTGCCTGTGGTGTGGCTGTGGGTGTGCAGTGGGTTAATGTTGTCTGTGCTGGTCAGGAGGTGGAGTCAACGGCTGTATCTTAGCTAAGCTGGCTCTCCGGGTCTCCCCTGCTTCACATCCCCCTTGTTTTGTGGCACTGTCACCTGAGTCTCATTTCCCCTCAAGTTCCTTGAGGACAGGAGCTAAGTCTATTTCACTTTTGTGCCATTAAAAATCTGGGACATTCCATTAGCTTTTTTCCAGGCCCTGTCTCCTCAATAGACATCTGCTGAATGAACGGCATAGCTTTTTCTAGAACCAAGCTTCATGAGTGTGTGCTTTTAAGGAATAAGCTTTTGATTGCTATTAAATTTTTTTACTTTTTTTTTTTTATGAAAATGTTCAAGCTATCAGAACGGTGTAATGAATACCTTAGAACATAATGAATAGTGTAATGAATACCTCTATCCACATCACCTAGATTTAACAAACAACATTTACCATATTTGATGTAGCTCCCAGGAGGCCAAGTTTCTTATCTGCTCCATTGCAATAATGACGTAGTCTTGCACAAGGATATCTTGTCCAGCGCTTCACAGAGATTGCATACATAGGAGCTAGGCCTCAGTACCCTTCAAGTTGACTACTCCCCCAATTCCGCCCCGGTTACTGAGGGCCCACCATGTGTCAGGCCATGTGGAGGGCACACAGTGATCTCATTTTTTAAATGAGGAAGTCCATGGTCCCCAGCCTTGAGGCATTCACCTAGAGTTTAGAGAGGGAATAGACATGTAAATAGATATTACATTGTGACATGCTAGATTGAACGCCCCATTTTAGAGGTTGACACACTGAGAGCCTGAGAAATCTGCAGTGTCATCTCTAAGGGAACCTCACTAGCTCAAACTGGGGAAGCGGTGGCTAGACTGGGGCCTTGAGCTCCAGCTTTGCTGTTACTTAGCTGTGTGATCCTTACCAAGTTCTCGTCCAACTCTGGACCAGTTTTCTCCTCTGTAAATTAAGGAGTCAGGCTGGAATCTTTCAAAGGTCCCCCTTCAGCTTTGAGTTTCTAGAACTTTCCATAGTAAAGTATTTAACCAGCCTTCCCTCTCTTTGTTTGCTTGTAACCTCCTCTCTGAGCCAGATCCTGAAGGGATTTCCAGCTTTGCCTGGATTCCATGATGGGTTCTAATTCCACTTTCTAGTTACCCACGCCAGGGATAATTCTCCCAGTCAGGAATTCCTCTTGCAGAGCTAACCCATGTCCCTATTGCTGCAGTTTCCATTAATTTCCTTTGACCTGTCCTTGGGGGAAGCTCATGATTACTGATAATTCTAGTTAATCCTTTAACTAGGAAAAGGAAACTAACCATCTAATAGGCAGAATGAGGGAATGACTTGGCATGCCATCTGCAAAATATAAACCTAAAATATTCCAGAGCGTTCTCTGAGAGGCCACAGCCATTGATGCCTGGGAGCTGGCTACTGCAGGGCCTAGTCTCCCAGAAGTGGGCACACTTCTGAGCCGAGCCAGGAGCAGGCACCGGGGTTGGCAGCCCCTTGCTGTTTTTCCCGCTCTGCGTGTTTGTGGCATAATCATTTTATTCGCTAAGGCAGAACAACTCCAGCCCTGTAAAGGGCTTTCTGACATCTCCCTGAGCAGCTGGCCTTCCCCCATTTCAGAAGATGTCATGGTTTATTAATTCCTTGCAGAAGCAATAAAAAGTGGGTATTGGCTTAATTTGGAGCCAATTTACCGTTATGGTAGAAAAATGGGCCCTGTCTCCTTTTATTCCACGCAAGGGCCTCTAGCTCCTTCCTTATGTCCTCCCGTGCCAGGCTCTCCCCTGACCCACTTCAAACTGTGTCACCTTGGGTGCATTACTTATTCCTTCCAGGCCTCCGTTTTCTTAATACAGAGCTGGGGTAGCCATGTTATGCATTTCATAGGACTGTGTGAGTGGATCTTTAGTTATTGAGTTATTTTAGGGTCCTTCTCTACCAAGGCTTTCAAATTGAGACACTATTTTTGAAAATCTGGGGATTTCACATATAGAGATAGATTTTCAGCTTGTCACTAAATAAAGAGAAGCCATGCCAACCTTACGTCCACATTCCCAGAAAAAACAACTGTAATGGAGCTGAGTAGAGGTGGCTCCCTTTAGAAAGGATGCCCTGGATTCTCCCAGGGCTTTCTTGTCCCATCCCCCCGTGGTCCAGCGCCAGGGACTTCCTTCATGTTCTCTCTGGCCCTACGGCCTCGAGTCTGTGGTCTGGGATTCACTGGCCTGGAGGGAATTTGGGATGGGTCTCTGGGTCTTCCACACACCCTACAGGTAGAGGGTATAAAGAATATATGTGGCTTTGTTTTAAGCTGTGTGGTGCTGGTCAGAGAGAGCGATTATTCATCTGTGTTACCACGAGATGGCGTGGCGCCTGACACATGCGAGGTGGTCAGTGCACGCTTGTTCACTGAGCCACATAACAGTGCCACTTCCAAAAGGACTGTCCTAATGGAGTTTTCATGACTTTAACCTACCTTATAATGTACTCGAGCTCAAGGAAAGGAATAGAAGTAGGGGCCTTATGTGTTCTAAATGTGAATCTTCTTTTAAAAACATTTTTTTAATTCTTTCACACATTATACAAGTAGTGAATATTTACTGTAGACAAAAACAAATAAGAAAAAAAAGAACATTTCAACAGGGATGTGATGGAACCATGGATCTAAGTAGAGCTGGAATATTCTGGAGCTCTCAGCTCTCTTCCTGTAGCATCAGACCTCACTTCTGTGTTCTGATCCCCATTCCCTGGTCTTTGGCACTATCATCTTTGAAGGAAGGAGCCCCATGAACAAGCCAGTTCCCGGTATTTATTTATTTATTTATTTTTAAAAAAGATTTTATTTATTTATTCATGAAAGACACACACAGAAAGGCAGAGACACAGGCAGAGGGAGAAGCAGGCTCCCCTGTGAGGAGCCCAATGCAGGACTTGATCCCTGGACCCCAAGATCATGACCTGAGCCAGAGGCAGATAGTTGCTCAACCACCGAGCCACCCAGGTGTCCTGGTTCCTGACATTTAATCTTGTTTCCTAAAGCACAGCTCAGGATAGGGCCGCAGAATGCCAGCTGTTTAGCTCAAATGCATGTCCCTGTTTTCTGGAAGAGCACAATGAATGTGTCACAGGAGACCACTTCATGCCTGGCATGTTTGTAGACATTGCCTGATTCGATCCTCACCAGTGCTCCCCACCAAATGGGATCTGGGGCTTGAAAAGAACCAAGCATGTTGGCTGTGAGTCGGGAGTGCACTCAGGCCAACCCAGACACCACCTCGGATCTGTCCTATATCAAGGCCATTGAGCCACAGGACTCAGAGCAACTTCCATTCATTTGTCACCTGCTGTCTTGCAGTACCATTTATGAGGAGCCCTGAAACAAAAACAAAATAAAACAAAACAAACCATCACCCAAACCTTGTAAGCTTAGCTCTATGTGCTGTGGGATGCCAGCTGACCCAGCATGTGACGAGAGCCTGGCCGAGTGGGTTGGAGGGCTGGATTTACCGTTTCTAGCAGTGTGACCTACCACAGGCCACTCTTCCTCTCCTTGGCTGAGCTCTCTCTTAGCAAGTCGGGGAGGTCACCTGGCCTTACCTGTTCTTTCTCTGGGACACGGTACAACCCAAGGTAATGAGAGACGAAGCGTGCTATGGAGGGGAAACACAACCCAAGAGCTTTATCTTTCCCTGTGAGTGAAAACTTGCCTTAGCTTGGGCCTGTTCAAGGATAGATGGGGTTTTCTTTCCCTCCTTCGCCTTCTGTATCTTGCCTGTGTTTCTTCCCCCTGGTGCCGGCATCCCTGGCTCTTCGGGGGCCCCCCTCCACAGCTCCCCAACTGCTAATGTTCACTTCTGTGGAAAATGATAGATGACAGGTTGCTCCCCGAGATACCCACGATCAGATAAGCCAGGAGGGGAAACGAGTTCTTCGGGAAGAGAAACAGACTGTACTTTGGAAATTAAATATTCCTTAGAGGAGCACAGGAAACTTAAGATTCCAGCCACAGGTTTCTGAGGAAGGCTCTGCAGAAAGACTGCACCCTCCCGGGGGGTGAGGGCGGAGGAGCGTGGAAGCTTTGCTCCTCACATCTGCAACTGTCATCTGGGGCCCAGGGCCGGGCTCGGGGTCCACCTCTACCCAACACAGGCGACGACGACCATGGGCCCCAACCTTCCCCATCCTCCCCCTGCGGGAGCCCCGAGGCCCTCCTCCACTCGCTCAACATTGCGTCCTGTGCTTTCCAATATTAGTTTTTTAAAAAAGATTTTATTTATTTATTCATGAGAGACAGAGAGAGAGAGAGAAGCAGGCTCCCTGCAGGAGCCCAATGTGGGACTCGATCCTGGGACCCCAGGATCACACCCCGAGCTGAAGGCAGACACTCAACCACTGAGCCACCCAGGTGCCCCCCCACTATTAGTTTCTTGATGTTCCCTGTAGGCGAGGATGTGAAAAGGAGCCTGTTACTGCCATTCCCTGTATGGGGAAACCAAGGCACATAAGGTTGAGAAGGAGCCCAAAGAACAAAGAACTGAGGAGTGAGTGCTGCTCTGAACAGAGCTCCAAATGGGCTCTTCTCTGCCCACCCTGCGGGTGCATGTACACACACACACACACACACACACATGCTGAGTTTTACAGCTCTCTAAAATTTATGAGGAAAGTCGAGTGCCCAGAGATCTCTTAATTAAGTGGCCTTCCCCTAGGAGAAAGGAAATGGGCTTCCATATTCTTAGCACCGACATCGGATTGCATGATTTACTACCCAAGGCCTATGCTTCTCCCCAAATCAACTCCTCTGTACTACAAACATCTATCACTTTGAAGGCGGTTCAGACGCCACCTTCCCCTCCCCCTCCCCCTTTCCTGGTACCCTCCAGGCCTCAGCATTTCCTCCCATCTGCCACCTTACCCCAGCAGTTCAGGGTCAGGCTGGAGCCCTGATCAGACACCCTAGTGTAGCCAGACCCAAGAGTGAGGGAAGCCCCAAGCCCAGGCCCGGCACTGAGGGGCCACCCACACCCATGTGGGGACAGGGGGCTGGTGCTTGGTTCTTCCTCATAGCCCATGGTGGCTGCTGATGGCTGCCATGAAGATATATGGGTTTAATCAGGCCCCTGACAGGTAAAGACCCTAACAACGAGGACAGTTTGTTCTCCCAAACTGTTGAGAATCTAAGCCCACTGTTTACTTTGGAATTGAATGAATAACATTGTTCTGGGAAAGGAAATTTGAAAAAACAGGCTTGTAATTTACAGTAGAGAGCAAATCTGGAGGTCTTGTCCCCCCACCCCACCCCACTTCCCAGGCCTGAGCCCCCCTCCCACAAACCATCTCTCTTTTTGCTGTTTTAAACTTCTAAACACACCACAACCAACCAGCTCATCTTCTTAGCCCTGCCAGGAAAGGTCTCAACATTGCCAGGCTCCCTAGAGCTGCCAAGAGCACTCATTGCTTCAGCTTCAAGGCAAAGGTCCTGCCCCTCCACCCCCACTTTTTAAAAATCAAAACCAAATGCCAGTGAAATTTCAAATGCTGTGAGATCCATTCAAAATGTAGAAGGAAGGACAATGATCAGGGTAGGCCAGAGTTTCTCCTGCCCCCATCCCACCATGTCAGGAAAGAGTGACTTCTTATCAAAAATAAAGGTAGGGCGGGGAGCCTGCCAACCGCCCTCCACCCCAAGCCAGACCTCGCAGAATGCACCCCTCTCCTGGAATTAAGGAATACTTTCTCCGAGGAAGGTTGATTTATTTTTAAAACAAATAAATGGACAGAGGGAGTGAGCAATAGTTCCTTTTTACCCAGCATCTAGACGATTCCCAGGGACTTTTTTTGAAAAGAGACCCATGGTACTTGTTGCCTGTGCTAAGGGGTGGGGTGGGTAGTGTGCAGCAGTGGACATCCTGGTCAGCCAGGGGGTGCTCGAGACCAGCCTGTTTACTTCAAACAGAAGTCTCATTTCCAGATGAGGCGTTCCTCTGCCCCACAGAGACCAGCTCAGAGCCCTCCATCTAATCTCACTTTTTGGAGTCCCCCTAAATGTAAGACAGAAGGAAGGGACCTGTGTGCTCGGGCTGCTGAGCTGGGGGAGGGTGTTCCTCCCCCGGCTGAGTCTGGCCGTAAGCTGGAGGGGTCCCTCACACTCCCAGCTTGGCCTCGGACAAGGACACTACCTCCCCTGGTCTCTTCTAAAAACCAGGGCTTCGATGCCTGCCTGCCCGCCTACCTACTTCGGATGCCTTGGATTAGCTAATTGATGGGCCGGGGTGGGGGGCACTTTGAACATTTTAAGGCCTGGTCAGGGGCCAAGTCTCATTACTTAGCTTCAAAGTCAGAAACTCCATAAAAAGTTCATTGGTGGAGCTGATTGTTCCAGATTGTCCCAACGGAACTGAGCCCACCACGGCACCCCAGGCCTCATGTTTTAATGTGGGGCGTGAACACGTGTGTGGTACTGGGCCATGGCAGGGAGAGGAAGGAGCAGGAACCCCCAGCCTGGCTTGCATTTTCTTTTCTTTTTTCAAACACTTAAAAATCACAAAAGAACTATAACCACAGTACCCAAAATCTGGAAAACAGAGAAGAGCAAAAGAAAATATTCCAGAAGCCCACACCTTAATACAATAATAATATTTCTTCTAGGGATTTTTCATGTTTAATTTTTATATGCTACAAGTCAGCATATGCATATAAAATGGCCTGAGTTTTTGTCCTATTTTTTTTTCTCGAAGTATTTTTTTCTCATAAGCATTTCTCCCCCACCTCTTCAAAGCCAGTATTTTAAGTGGCTGTGTGATAGTCTGTCCTGGAATGTGGAATAATTATTATATGTTGAGGTTGTTTATACTTTTACATTTTTATAAATAACACGAACATCAGTATACTTCCCCTGGGGTTGAGTCTTGAATTTTTCTTTTCTTTTTTTTAAAGTAACATTTTTCTGATTATAAACATCACCCATATTTATTTTTTTTAAAGTGTGGAAAATCTGGGAAAGTATGAAGAAGTTAATAAAAATCACCCATAATTGTTGTGCCCAGAGAGAATCACTGTTAACTTTGGAGTGTGTTTCCTTCATATATATATATGTATATATATATATATATTAGAAACAGGATCATGCTGCACAGAAGTTTTGTAGGTCCCTGGGGCCGGGAGAATAAAATTGGCAGAGGAAATATTATTTCCAGGAGAGATTCAACGTGTGATATGTGTGGATTTGAAACCGGGCGGCACGTTCGTCCTGACGCTGCAAGCTGGGACAGACCTGTGCCCGGCCGGCCGAGGCACGGGGAGGGTGCCCCGAGGGTCCCTCGCGGTGCAGCTTTGTCAAACCCCGTGGCCTTGCTTTGGGGATGGGGTCAACTGCAAGGCCACGGTGGGTGCGAGCAAACGCACTTTCCTCATTTCTCCTGACAGGCGCTGCAGAGCCCCTGATTTATGGCCACACTTCACGGGACACTAGTAAACGTCCCATAGTGTATTTTGTAAGAGTAATGAAGTCTCGGTAACCCCGGCCCTCCCCGCAGCCTCTGCTAATAAATTTCCTTCTGGGAGAGGGGCGAGCCTGCCAGGCACTTGGCAGAGTCATGGCGCTGCGGATTAGCAGAGGGGCACCAGGGCCCCCCCAGGGCTGCAGCAATCCCCCCAATCTCACTCCGAAGGAAATGGGGGGCTTGGCTGCGCTCCCCCCTACCTCCAGCCACCCCTAGAATGCCGAGCTCTCAAAAGGCAGGAGAAAGATGAAAAGTGAGTCAAGGAGCTGGAAAAGGAGGAGGAGAAACCCCAAACCATAATTGCCCCTTTCCTTCTGCAGCTCAGATTACTGGCCAGGGGCTGAGGGGCGGCGGAGGGCTGTTTCTTTTTTGACTACTGTTTCCCTTGAGCTGGAAGATGAACTATGGGATGAAAGAAGACGGAGGGGCAACTGAGATGGGCTGAGTTGGGGGTGGGGTTGCGCAGGGTCATCACAGCCCGGGAATGGGGGGGCAGGATTTCCTTGGGCTCCAGAAGTGGGGTGGGGGAGGGATTGAAGGTATTCACATCCCCTCCCCACCCCCGTGCCAACACAGACACTTCAAAGAGCTAGGGACAGAAAAAATATTCGTCCCTTCATAGAATAGCTGCCCCCTTGAGGCTCCCCTCCTTTCTCATATATTTGGTTTGGATGTTTCTGCACTCATTATTTTAATTCAACCCTCCTTTCAACCAGAGCCTGCCAGGTCCTACACCGTGTGTGTGTGTGTGTGTGTGTGTGTGTGTGTGTGCGCGCGCGCTGAGGACACAAAGATAGGTAGACACAACCCTTGTGGAAGTAACGGAAGTCAGAGCTACTACTTTGTGAGAGCTTACGGTGTGCCAGCCACTGTTCCCAGCCCTTTACGTGTATGTATCAATTCATTTACTCCTCACAAGACCCAAAGATACAGGCGTTGTATTTTCACTTCTGTATCACTCGAGGTTAAGTGGCTTGCCCAAGAGCTCTCTGGTTCCCGAGTCCAGGTTCTCAAGGACCCCTGGAATCATGAGCGCTGAAAGCAAGCAAGCCACCTAGACTTGATCCCCAATAAGCAGGTGATTCTACAAACTAGGAACCTGAGGTCCAGAGAGGAGAAGTAACTTGCCCAAGGTCACACAGCAAGGTGGCCGGGCTGGAATTGGAGCCCTACAGCCTGACCCCTTGCCACTGTATTGACAGCTGGCCTGTAGCCATCTGATCTCCCTCATGCATGTTCTGAGAGGACAGTGAAATGAGAACACTTTGCTGATGTCTGAAAACTTCCTGTTTGCAGTGAACTACACTGAAGACCCACCCAATGGACCTGGAATGAATCATGAGGAAGGTTGCTTAGGGAACCCACAAGCTGGGGAACATTCTGGTATCAATGGGTGGTGAATGAGTTTTGAAAGTTAAGGACTTAGGGCACCTGGGTGGTTCAGTGGTCGAGCATCTGCTTTCAGCTCAGGGCATGATCCCAGGGTCCAGGGATCGAGTCCCGCATCGGGCTCCTGGTGGGAGCCTGCTTCTCCCTCTGCCTATGTCTGTGGCTCTCAGTGTGTGTCTCTCATGAATGAATAAATAAAATCCTTAAAAAAAAACAAAGTTAAAGATTTACATTTTAGTAACTAGACATTTCCCAGATGTAGAAACTTTCGTATAGAATTTACCAATTTCCCCATCGAGACTTGCAGCCTGTGGCAGGGTTGTCTGGAACAGGACGCCTGAGTGAACAGCTGGTGCAGGCAGATGCTCCGGTGCACAAGGGGAGGAAAGGCCTGAGAGTGGTCACCTGGGTGTCAGAGCCTGAAGGGCCTTGTACCTTGGGGACTTGGTCATGAAGTGATTCTGGTGCCCCTGCTGGAACTCCCAAGCCCTAAAACCAATTGCCAAGTGCCTGAGAGAGACCCCATGGCAAAGCGAACCTCACAGATAAAATCTGGGTTTGGATGCAGTGGACATGGGGGCATATATAGATGTGGGTTTGAATTTCGGTCTTTCACTGCCTTGGCTTGTCTCTCGGTCCCGTTGGCGGCGGTGGTATTTGCGTCAGCATACCTCATTTGTAACCAGGGGATCAGTTCTATCATCCCTTTGAGTTCTGACCCACGATTGTGTGGTTCTTCCATTGAGGAAGGTCACTTGAGCAGGGCGCAGGATAGGCCGCATGTCATTTGTAGCCCAGTGCCACTCAGAAAATCAAACGCTCCAACTCACTCTCAAAAAACACCGCAGGCTGGTCCATTGCAGGACTGGGGAAGGGCCATCAGCTGGTAGTCCATGTCACCAGACTGCGGTGGTTCCTCACTGTCTCTGTGATTCGGATGCAAAATAAGGGCGGGGGTGTGTGTGGTGTTGGGGTGTCCCCCTGCTGCCCCCGATCCTCCCCACACCCCCGGGCAGCACGTGTGCTTATGCCATTTACAGATGAACGAGCCAGACATCGAGGGCCTCTGAGACTCAGTGCTTGTAGGGTGGGTGCGAAATGACACAGACAGGAAAGTGCCGTGCCCAGAATAGAAGTACAGAAGACTAGGGTTCTTTTATTTATTTATTTATTTATTATTTATTTATTTATTTAAAAAAATTATTTATTTATTCACGAGAGACACAGAGAGAGAGGCAGAGACACAGGCAGAGGGAGAAGCAGGCTCCCTGTGGGGACCCTGATGTGGGACTCGATCCCAGGACCCCAGGATCACGCCCTGAGCCAAAGGTAGACGCTCAACCACTGAGCCACCCAGGTGTCCTCAGACTATGATTCTAAACCATCTCCATGAAGTGGCTGAGCACGCCGCTGGCAGATCCATGTGCTCAATCTGTGTCCTTTCCCTCCCTTGTTGCTTCTTTTTCTAGGGCAGGGGACAACCCAGGGGGCTATGTGCTCTGATCTGAGGGGCCTGGGTTCGAGTCCTGACCGCAACATTAGCTGGGTGACACAGAGCAAGTCGTGTCCTCTCTGGGCTTCCCCAACTCCTCTTTGGGGCCCTCAGCTAGGGGTCTTTTAACCCTGGAGGGCCAGAGTCCTAGGCTGTTGAGCGCTGGGCCTCTCGCACTACAGGCTCCACGAGGACTTGTTGAAATGAGCCGGGCTGCCGGGCTCACAGCAGATAAACTGGGGAGGATGAAAGTGACTCCTGAACACAGCTGGAGGGCTATTTGTCTCCCTCAGAAGGAGGATGGTGAGGGCCCAGGAGAGCCCGGCTTACCCCCTTCTGCGTTCTTTGCAAGGACACACGGGAATGGGGAGCGTGCCCCCGCCAGCAGCAGACACATTTGTGGGATTTCTCAGCCTTTCAAACCTGGACCGCCTTCTGATGAGGGTTAAAAAATCTCGTGCCCTCTCTTGACGCTTTTTGAAATTTCAAAATAAATGAAATAGTGACTTTAGAAAACTCGATGATAGCTTTAGAGCATGCTTTCCCCCCCAAACTTCTCACGTCTCCTGGAGAGTCTGATAAACACAAGGCAGGCACTGAAATGTGCTATTTGTCATTCCAGGCAGGTGTGGAAATTGAATTAATCGGGCACTGCCCGGGTTTGAGGTAAGAATGATCACTCCTCTCTTTGCGGCTCCTCCTCTCTCTGTGAGGCTTGCAGCACTGGGTACAGTGAAGTGTGGCCGTGACCTGCCCCAGCCAGCAGTCCTTGACCACAGTGGCAAGGCTCTGTGACAAGACAGTATGCCTCACAACGTACCTTCTTGCTATATTGTTAATAATGCGCCTATAATTATTTATGATTCTGTGCTTTTCCATTGGACGATGCTGCTTTTTAAATTTTGGCTTCGACCTCTCAGCAGAAGTGAGTTATGGGCAACTTAAAGGGTATCTCTTTGCTCATCATTTATTCTGTTGATTCCTCAGGGCTCACCTGCTCTCCTTTTTTCCTCTGTTTGTCAATTTGGACCAGTACTTCCTGGGTGCCCATGACACAAGAGGCTCTCAGAAACACCCACCCTTATGGAGCTTAGGCTGGCCTAGAGGAAACCAGATGGAGACTCATCATAGGTAAATGATTAGGTGTCATTATATGGTCGAGTGCCTTAAAATGCAGACTTTCTGTCCAAGGTAACTATTTTTCCAACGTTCTCTTCCATTCTTTAAGGCCAGAACAAATCTGGCTTAATTACGAACTCGGGCAATTCATCTAACCTCTTTGAACATCAGTTGACTTGAAACCAAAGTTAAGCAAGATAGTGTTTAGAGCCCTTTCCAGGTCTGCCCAGGGTCCGAGGGACTCCCATCACCACTAGAGTGGGGCCCATTACCCTTACAATCTCAAGGTCCCTTGTCCTGAAATCCTCTACTCCCACCCTGACTCCTCTCAACGACACCTCCCGGCTCACTACCTGGCCCCTTTGCTTTTCTGACTCCTTGTCCTTTTTTCTTCTGTCTTTAAGGAAAAAGTGAAAATAGGAGAGCTGGCATTTCTAGGACATTGTGGGTGGCCTATAAGGGGGACGATGAGGTAAGGGACTGGAGGAGGGGCACACTGTTGACTCACTGGGTCACCCTCTGGAGCCAGTTCACATCATCATGGCCCTGCTCACCCCCAAGAGACCATCACCATGCTTGTGCTGGACTCACTGCCAGCTGGCTGGTCCAGTACCATTGGGAGGCCTCCTGGGAGTCCAAAGTGAGTGGAAAGAGGACAACCACTCAACCAAGGGCTGTGAAGACCCTTCATCGGGTAGACAGTGGAGAGCCCTATGGGGGCTATGTTTCTCCTCAGCTGTAGGAAACTGGCCCAGAGAGCCCTCCTTCTCCCAGCTCGCTCCATCTGGCCCCACAGACTCAGCCCCATGCCCCATCCTGGCACGTACTGGGCACGCAGAATGAGTAGCTGCTGCTTAGTACAGTGCCCGACAGCATGGCTGGTAGGTGGCCAGTTAAGGTCAACATAATGATGACTGCTTCACACCCACATCATATTAAGCTAAAATAGTTATGCAATAGACAAAGGACTTTTTACATGTCACTTATTTTCTTATTAAGATTTATTTATTTTTTTCCTGCCCAGTGTTCATTGTTTTGAAGAACCAAGGATAATGAAATGCATTTGAACTGGGGAGAGGAAAGCCTGGGACAAATCCCTCCACCTCCCTGTGCCTCTGTCGTCAGATTGCATAGGCAGTGGTGAGAACAGCTGGGGGTTCAAGCCTACTGGTGGAGGGGGAGGGTCTGTGGCAGTTACGGTGGCTATGATAGGTGGGAGGGGCTGTCACTGAGATGCTCCACATGTGCAATAACCCCTAAGAAGAATGTCCCCCATTCTCTCTGGTCATTGGGTCCCAGGCCCCACATTCCTAGCATCATTAGGAAGGCTTTCACCCCACCTAATACTACTGATTTTGCTGCAGGTTATGTGATTCTGAAGGAATGAGGCCATTTTCCCTCAGTCATCCAAGATGGTGAGTTCCATGGGTTTTCTTCAAGACCTCAGCTTAAATGCTTCCTCATCCTTTTCTGAAGCAGAGTCATCAGAATCCTTTTCTGAAAAGACTAAAGGGGTGAGTGGAGCAAACAGCATCTGCAAGAAGAGAGAATTCTAGACAGAGGGGCTGGCAAGGGACAGTTTGTCTGGGTTGTGTGAGCAAGGAAGGTGGGGAGACAGCTCAGGGAATGGCCAGAGGCCATGGTGCATCGGGTCCTGCAGACCATTGGGAGGACTTGGGATTTTGTTCTGAGTGCAGTTAGAAGCCATTGGTGGATCTTGAGCAGGGAATTGGCATGATCTGACAGGGAGGGAAAGGTGAAGATGGAATTTACTGGTGGACTTGAGTGTGCGTGTGAGTAAAGAAGCAATCAGTGACAACTTCAAGGCTTTTGGTCTGAGTAACCAGATGAATAGGCAGCCGGCCTCTTGGAAGCCATGTCTCACTATACCTCCCAAGATCTCTTATTCATTCCTTTCTGTTCCCTCTCCTGTTGCCTCTTCAACTGTTCTTGCAAGTATCCATGTCACCTCACTTTGGGCCTCTCACAAATCTTGTAGGACAGGAAGGGCAGCCATCATTGTACCCATTTTATAGATGCAGACTGAATCTCAGGGAGGCTAAGTGTCATGACCACAGCTAGATGGCTAGTCCCTGGTTTGGTTCAGTTTGGAACATATTTATCAATGCCTGTTATGTTTCATACAGAAAATGCCCACGTTTTCGTATGGAAAAGTAAGATATAGTCCCTTTCCTCAAGGGACTCACTGGCTCATCATGGAGACTGACATTTAACAGATCATTCCCACTCAGTGGAGAGAACCCCTAATATAAGTTTCCTACCACATGAACTGCCTCTAAAATGATTCAGGTAGTAAAAATGTGACATGTGAGACAAGAACAGTGTACCCCAAACCTGATGGGTCTATGGAACCATCTAGAGAGCTTTTAAAAAACAAATTCTGATTTATGGGTCCCAAATAGGACCCAAGAAGCTGTATTATTAAAAACCAGGTGATATTGGTTGGCAGGCAGGTTTGAGACCCTTTGGTTTGGAGGATTTGGTCATACATCTGGAAGTATCCAAGTAGGAAAAAGGGGGATTTTCCCCTAGCTTAGCCCATGGGAGCTCCACAGATATTTCTCTTCCCTGAACAGCCCCCACTTGGGAATGGGCTTCTGACCCTGCCTTTCCCCTGTATAGTCCCTACTCTGCTCCCCTGAGCCCCAGTCACACCCTTTCCTCATATTTCTGGTCACATCTCAGCCAAAACCCCACCTACTTTAGGCATCTTGCCCAAGTTATAGGTAATAAAGCGCTCTCTGGGAACAGTTCCAAGATGGTGTGCTCTCCTGCTGGGTCGCAGTGGGTTATACTGGCTTCCTTTTCTGAATTCCCACCACCCTCTAGTCTGGCACTTCATGAGACATCTGTTGTCACAGCTGTCTGTAAACAGGCCTGGTAAACTCCTGGAAGGCAATCAGAGTGAGGTTTAGGTTTTGATCCTTCATCTCCTTCAAGTCTTGTTCAGATGTTACCTTCTTAGTGAGGCCTTCCCTGACCACCCATTAAACCCTCACTCCTGCTTCCTACACACCCCATCTCCCTGACTGCTCAGATCCCCTCATGGTACCTATTACTTTCTAATTCATTAAATTACTTATTTATTCTTTTTTTTCACATTACTCTCTCATGACAATAGAATATGGCTCCTAGAAGAACAGGGCTTTCCCCCCCTCTGTCTATGGATATATCCTTACCACCTAACTGTGCCTGACACAAAGTAGGTGCTATAGAAAGATGTGTTGGATGCATGAATCTTGAGTAATGCCCTTGTATGCAGTGGTCCTATTTATTTGTTTGGTTGATTGAGAAGGCCAGCCAAATTAGAGCAAACCAATCTCCTTCTCTTCTAGAAGAGGCCCTGGTCAGACAGCCCAGGCTTGGAGACTCTCATTTCTCAAGGTTGATAGAATGAGCCTTGTTGAGACTGTCAAGGCCTTCCCAGCTGGGCTTGAAAAATGCCTTTGGAATCAGATGCCAGGGAGGCAATGGGCCAGCTCCAAGACTTCCCAAGGAGCCGGAGTCAGGGCTGGCTTCACATCCCGTTCGTCAGCCCCAGCACATAGAGGAGAGGCCTTCAGCTGCCAAGGACTTTGTTTTATTGTCACTGCAGTTGGCTCCCCTGTAGGCAGGAGCTGCCAGGGTAGCAGCCATCAAGCTCTGGACAGTGGGCTGGGGTAATAATAGCAATTCCATAATTCTCATCTGAGCTGCCGCCTAAAGGAGGAGCTGCTGGAGGTGGCTGAGAAAACAGGAGCCCAGGAGCAGCAGGAGGAGGAAGAGCTGGTACTGGCTGTTCTCTCTCTCACTTCCTCACAGACCTGGCCTTGGGATGTGGCTCATTGACCTGCTTCCAGCCCAGTCTCAGTTCAGTTTTTCCAAAGCTTGTCACAGAAAGAGGGCCAGGATGTTATTCTTAAGGCATGGGGACAGGGCAGAGAATTCTCAGGTATAAAATCAGGATACCGTCTTGTAGACCCTTCCATATAGGCAAGAAACATTGCTGCTTGGGAGGCATTTGAAATGTTACTTATGTCATATGTGCCTTCTGGCTTTTGGGAAGACAGGACATTGGATCAAGAAATTACACAAAACTGTTCTCACCACTCCTGAGCTGTGAATTCCACCACGTGTGTGGGATGGCAAAACTTGCATCAAGCTGGTCTCAGATACCCCTGAGTTCCGGCCTTGCAGTAGGCAAGCCTACTACACTGAGTGGCTGTCTGGGAGTCTCTGGAGAGGCAAGATGTCCTGAAACCTGTCCTTCAAAGAGCCTCCCTCTGGTACCTGGAGGTAAAGCCAGAACTGAGAGCTGAGATTCTCCGGACTGAGTGCCCATTCAAGGCACTGAGCAGAAAGGTAAAGGTGAATGGACACCAGACTCCAAGAACAAAGCTGGTAGCTCATGTGAATATCAGTTTTGTAATTGCATGTAGTTTATCCCTCCAAGACCATACTTAAGGCTCAATAACATTACAGTCTCTCCTCTAGCATCTATTCAGAGCCGCCTTTCCCGAAAACCGCTCTCTGGCCTATGAAGCCTGGCATATATATTCTACTGGGAAGCACAGATCTTGAGGATGAGCTTCTAGAAATACTAACAGTTGCTTGGGCCTGCTTGACATCATTCAGTTCAGGGCCCTGTGGAATTTTCATTCATGCCCACATGGCCTCCCAGTGAGGCCCCCTGGACTGTGAGAGCGCTAGTTTTAGCTCACTAATAGGGCCAGCAGCAGAGGCTGAAGTCTGGACAGCTAAGTCTCTGCTCCAAGCTGTTTTCAGGTGGTGGAGCTTTTCTACTGTTCACTCAGTCACACAGATGAGACCAGATCCTAGCCAAGTTAAAATTGCATATACATTTGGCTTTAGACATCCCCTCCATCCTCCTCTTTTCACCACTTCCTCTGGCCACCTTCCCTGGTGCTACCATCTGCCCACCCTACCAAGACAAAGCAATGGCCCAGATTATGGACTTTGGTTCCCCTTCTTTGATCAAAATGTCCCTCCTCTACCTGAAAGGCAACAGATTGTACAATAATCTAATCCTAATAATATGACATTTCCTCCTACTGTCCTAATCCTATAGCTGAGGGAAGATAACAAATAATTATAATAATTTACACTCATAAGCACACCTTTACCATTATAAATTTCTCTGCATATTATTCATTCGGTGGAGTTTATTGAATGTCTATGACAGACTTTATCTACTGTGTCCACATTCTTTACTGGGTACTGGCAACACTGCAGCTTGAGAAAGAATAATAAGAAACTAGGTGGAACATCATAGTGATGTGTTCATAACTGTGGGGACAGCAAGAAGGGAGGGTTTACATCTCTTGGATCAGGTGAGGTTCAGTGCAGAAGGTGATTGGCTCACCGGGGGGACAAGGACTTAGGTGGTAGGCACTAGGCTCATTTGCTTTTCAGGACAATCTTAGAAGTTTGGCAGAATTGGTATAATTGCTCTTATTTTTCCACTGAAGAGGTGAGGCCCAGAGAGAGGCAATGACTTGCCTGAATTCATTTTGAAAACCAGAAACAGGACAGGGAACTGAACCCAACTCTCCTGAGCTCATGCTGCTTCCTTTGCTACTTGGGACACCAGGGCTGTCCTCCTATGTG
This sequence comes from Canis lupus baileyi, assembly GCF_048164855.1. Lineage (NCBI taxonomy): Eukaryota > Metazoa > Chordata > Mammalia > Carnivora > Canidae > Canis > Canis lupus. Next base: position 59,633,890 of record NC_132844.1, on the reverse strand, counting down.
AAGATGGCTGACTTTTGTGGTAAACATTTTAAAAAATAGTTTATCATATGAGTATGGATTCCTAAAAACTGTACTTTAGTTTTTCTTATTTATTTATTTATTCATTCATTCATTCATTCATTCATGAGACATACACACACACACACACACACACACACACACACACACACACAGGCAGAGACACAGGCAAAGGGAGAAGCAGGCTCCATGCTGGGAGCCCGATGTGGGACTCGATCCCACAACTCCAGGATCACGCCCCAAGCTGAAGGCAGACATTCAACCGCTGAGCCACCCAGGCATCCCCACATCTTTGATATATCTTTTTTAAGTCTCTTTTTATATAAACTTTCCTTCCCTATCCCTTTTTCATTCCTTGCCATATATTTGTTGAAGAGCCAGGGTCATTTGACCTATAGAGCTTTGCATAGACTAGATCTTACCAGTTGCATCCTCATGGTGTGATTTAGCATGTTCTTCTACCCTGTGGATTTTTGATAAATTAATAATTGGATCTTGAGACTTGCTCACATTCAGGTTTGACTTTTTCTCCCTAGATGTTATGGAATAGTGTGCTGTTTCATCAGGGGCCATATAAGGTCTGCTTGTCTCTTTTTTTGTGTGATGTTAGTGGCTGTGAATTCTCAATGCCTAGATTGATTAATTAATCCATGCTTTTTTTTATTTTTATTTTTATTTTTTATTTATTTATTTTTTATTTATTTATTTATTTTTACATATCTGTTTTATTTTATTTTATTTTTTTAAATTTATTTTTTATTGGTGTTCAATTTACTAACATACAGAATAACCCCCAGTGCCCGTCACCCATTCACTCCCACCCCCCGCCCTCCTCCCCTTCTACCACCCCTAGTTCGTTTCCCAGAGTTAGCAGTCTTTACGTTCTGTCTCCCTTTCTGATATTTCCCACACATTTCTTCCCCCTTCCCTTATATTCCCTTTCACTATTATTTATATTCCCCAAATGAATGAGAACATATAATGTTTGTCCTTCTCCGACTGGCTTACTTCACTCAGCATAATACCCTCCAGTTCCAACCACGTTGAAGCAAATGGTGGGTATTTGTCATTTCTAATAGCTGAGTAATATTCCATTGTATACATAAACCACATCTTCTTTATCCATTCATCTTTCGTTGGACACCGAGGCTCCTTCCACAGTTTGGCTATCGTGGCCATTGCTGCTATAAACATCGGGGTGCAGGTGTCCCGGCGTTTCATTGCATTTGTATCTTTGGGGTAAATCCCCAGCAGTGCAATTGCTGGGTCGTAGGGCAGGTATATTTTTAACTGTTTGAGGAACCTCCACACAGTTTTCCAGAGTGGCTGCACCAGTTCACATTCCCACCAACAGTGTATGAGGGTTCCCTTTTCTCCGCATCCTCTCCAACATTTGTGGTTTCCTGCCTTGTTAACTTTCCCCATTCTCACTGGTGTGAGGTGGTATCTCATTGTGGTTTTGATTTGTATTTCCCTGATGGCAAGTGATGCAGAGCATTTTCTCATGTGCATGTTGGCCATGTCTATGTCTTCCTCTGTGAGATTTCTCTTCATGTCTTTTGCCCATTTCATGATTGGATTGTTTGTTTCTTTGGTGTTGAGTTTGATAAGTTCTTTATAGATCTTGGAAACTAGCCCTTTATCTGATATGTCATTTGCAAATATCTTCTCCCATTCTGTAGGTTGTCTTTGAGTTTTGTTGACTGTATCCTTTGCTGTGCAAAACCTTCTTATCTTGATGAAGTCCCAATAGTTCATTTTTGCTTTTGTTTCTTTTGCCTTCGTGGATGTATCTTGCAAGAAGTTACTGTGGCCGAGTTCAAAAAGGGTGTTGCCTGTGTTCTTCTCTAGGATTTTGATGGAATCTTGTCTCACATTTAGATCTTTCATCCATTTTGAGTTTATCTTTGTGTATGGTGAAAGAGAGTGGTCTAGTTTCATTCTTCTGCATGTGGATGTCCAATTTTCCCAGCACCATTTATTGAAGAGACTGTCTTTCTTCCAATGGATAGTCTTTCTTCCTTTATCGAATATTAGTTGCCCATAAAGTTCAGGGTCCACTGAAGAAACCATACCTATTCTCCTAAAGCTGTTTGGAAAGTTAGAAAGAGATGGAGTACTTCCAAATTCGTTCTATGAGGCCAGCATCACCTTAATTCCAAAACCAGACAAAGACCCCACCAAAAAGGAGAATTACAGACCAATATCCCTGATGAACATGGATGCAAAAATTCTCAACAAGATACTGGCCAATAGGATCCAACAATACATTAAGAAAATTATTCACCATGACCAAGTAGGATTTATCCCTGGGACACAAGGCTGGTTCAACACCCGTAAAACAATCAAGGTGATTCATCATATCAGCAAGAGAAAAACCAAGAACCATATGATCCTCTCATTAGATGCAGAGAAAGCATTTGACAAAATACAGCATCCATTCCTGATCAAAACTCTTCAGAGTGTAGGGATAGAGGGAACATTCCTCGACATCTTAAAAGCCATCTATGAAAAGCCCACAGCAAATATCATTCTCAATGGGGAAGCACTGGGAGCCTTTCCCCTAAGATCAGGAACAAGACAGGGATGTCCACTCTCACCACTGCTGTTCAACATAGTACTGGAAGTCCTAGCCTCAGCAATCAGACAACAAAAAGACATTAAAGGCATTCAAATTGGCAAAGAAGAAGTCAAACTCTCCCTCTTCGCTGATGACATGATACTCTACATAGAAAACCCAAAAGTCTCCACCCCAAGATTGCTAGAACTCATACAGCAATTCGGTAGCGTGGCAGGATACAAAATCAATGCCCAGAAGTCAGTGGCATTTCTATACACTAACAATGAGAATGAAGAAAGAGAAATTAAGGAGTCAATCCCATTTACAATTGCACCCAAAAGCATAAGATACCTAGGAATAAACCTAACCAAAGATGTAAAGGATCTATACCCTCAAAACTATAGAACACTTCTGAAAGAAATTGAGGAAGACACAAAGAGATGGAAAAATATTCCATGCTCATGGACTGGCAGAATTAATATTGTGAAAATGTCAATGTTACCCAGGGCAATATACACGTTTAATGCAATCCCTATCAAAATACCATGGACTTTCTTCAGAGAGTTAGAACAAATTATTTTAAGATTTGTGTGGAATCAGAAAAGACCCCGAATAGCCAGGGGAATTTTAAAAAAGAAAACCATATCTGGGGGCATCACAATGCCAGATTTCAGGTTGTACTACAAAGCTGTGGTCATCAAGACAGTGTGGTACTGGCACAAAAACAGACACATAGATCAGTGGAACAGAATAGATAATCCACGCTTTCTTATGATAGCTCCAATCTCTGCTTTAAGGCTTGCATCTGGGTTTGCCTCTGTGCTCAGAGGTCTAGAGAGATATGAATTTTTCTGATTTCCCTGTGTCCTATCCTTTCAGCCTACACATCAACCTCAGTCTCCTATACCCAGCTCAGGCTCTCAGAACATCTTACTGATTTTTTACCAAATTTGGGTACTTGCAGAATTCTTGTGTGACCACCTTGAACTGTTACAGAAAGGAAGTCCCCCGCTCAGACTTATCTCAGTGCTTTGCTTTCAGATCTGCCTATGGGCCCTTTTCATACATATATCATTGTAATAAATGACCAGGGAGACCTTTCCAAGCTCGGAGGAAGGAAGACAACAGGACAGCTTGGAAGCATCCTAAAAATTTTGTCATCATGGAAGCTGAATTCTGCATCTTCATAGTTGCAGAAGAGACTGCCAAGTTGTTCACCAAATACATTGCCTTTGTCTCTTGGCCATAGGAGGCTTTGTCCTCCAGCCTCTTTTGAGTTAAAAATGTCCTTGTGACTGAGTTCTGGCCAATGGAATGCAGCTAAACATGTCACTCAGGTCTATCCCATTAACAGCAACTGAGTAATTCCATATCCTTTCTTTCCCATCTCCAGGCTGGATGGATAGGGTCCAGCAGAGGACTCAGAGTCTTAAGAGCAGGGTAGACACACAAGATGGAAAAACCCTAGGGCACTGAAAGACCACATGGCTTGGAATATGTGTGTTGGACTTTGTGGGAGACAGTAATGAATTTTTATTAAATTAAACTGTTTTAATTTGGGGGGTCGATATAGCAACTAGTGTTATTTTCCCTGGCTTATACAAATGCTTTGGAGAGTGAGGAGGTGGCCCATCATGAAAGTAGAAGAAAGGAAAGCAAAGTCTGGAGAAATTAAGGCAAAATAATTGGGGCTTGATCACTTTTTTTAATAATAAATTTATTTTTATTGTGTTCAATTTGCCAACATACAGAATAACACCCAGTGCTCATCCTGTCAAGTGCCCCCCTGAGTGCCCATCACCCATTCACCCCCACCCCCACCCTCCTCCCCTTCCAACACCCCTAGTTCGTTTCCCAGAGTTAGGAGTCTTCATGTTCTGTCTCCCTTTCTGATATTTCCTACCCATTTCTTCTCCCTTCCCTTCTATTCCCTTTCACTATTATTTATATTCCCCAAATGAATGAGAACATATAATGTTTGTCCTTCTCTGATTGACTTACTTCACACAGCATAATACCCTCCAGTTCCATCCACGTTGAAGCAAATGGTGGGTATTTGTCATTTCTAGTGGCTGAGTAATATTCCATTGCATACATAAACCACATCTTCTTTATCCATTCATTTTTCGATAGACACCGAGGCTCCTTCCACAGTTTGGCTATTGTGGACATTGCTGCTATAAACATCGGGGTGCAGATGTCCCAGTGTTTCATTGCATCTGCATCTTTGGGGTAAATCCCCAGCAGTGCAATTGCTGGGTCGTAGGGCAGGTCTATTTTTGACTCTTTGAGGAACCTCCACACAGTTTTCCAGAGTGGCTGCACCAGTTCGCATTCCCACCAACAGTGTAAGAGGGTTCCCTTTTCTCCGCATCCTCTCCAACATTTGTGGCTTCCTGCTTTGTTAATTTTTCCCATTCTCACTGGTGTGAGGTGGTATCTCATTGTGGTTTTGATTTGTATTTCCCTGATGACAAGTGATGCAGAGCATTTTCTCATGTGCATGTTGGCCATGTCTATGTCTTCCTCTGTGAGATTTCTCTTCATGTCTTTTGCCCATTTCATGATTGGATTGTTTGTTTCTTTGCTGTTGAGTTTAATAAGTTCTTTATAGATATTGGAAACTAGCCCTTTATCTGATATGTCATTTGCAAATATCTTCTCCCATTCTGTAGGTTGTCTTTTAGTTTTGTTGACTGTAAACTTTGCTGTGCAAAAGCTTCTTATCTTGATGAAGTCCCAGTAGTTCATTTTTGCTTTTGTTTCTTTTGCCATCGTGGATATATCTTGCAAGAAGTTACTGTGGCCGAGTTCAAAAAGGGTGTTGCCTGTGTTCTCCTCTAGGATTTTGATGGAATCTTGTCTCACATTTAGATCTTTCATCCATTTTGAGTCTATATTTGTGTATGGTGAAAGAGAGTGGTCTATTTTCATTCTTCTGCATGTGGATGTCCAATTTTCCCAGCACCATTTATTGAAGAGACTGTCTTTCTTCCATGTAGTATGATACCTTAGTGTGGTATCATCTCTACTCCAAAGGAAATATTTCTGAAATTATTTCTGAAAGTCATGGCTTTCTGAGTTACCTGAGTACTCCTCATGTGTGGGGTGCTGTCTTTGGAGAAGAGGCAATGAATCACTAATTGGGTAGTGCCAGAGCTCCTTCTAAGGTTGAAATGTTCGTGGAAAGGGCAAGGCAATAAAATCATGGCCTCTCCACTCTAGGAGCAGCAAGAATTGGGGACCCTTTGTCACCAATGGGCAGAATCTAGTCCAAATAATGGGAAGAAGTTATTGCATTAAGAGTTGTGACAAAAAAAAAAAAAGGGGGTTGTGACAAAGAAAGGAATAAGCCCAATATTTCAGGGGAAGGACTGATAGAAATCATCACAGATTTACAACTCCAATCTTAACATTGGCTGACTCCATCTGACTCTATATTCACTCAGATGTGTCTTGGGCAGAGAACACTTGATCTCATCGAAGAAGTGACCAGAGGATGTCTACTAGTTTAGGCAGCATGTTCTTCTCATGGAGTTTTCTTTCTTCCTTCTTCCTTGGGAGACTTTTGTTTCTCAGACCTTTATTAAGACTCTATCTCCTCTCCAGTGTTTTTTTAAGCTTTTGGAGATCAGATGGATGTTCTGGTCTTGGTATTATTTCAGTATTGTTACTCTAGACTTTCAGACATCTGATGATTTAAGTTCACTCACCATTATGGGCCACTGTTTTGGTTAGTTTCAGTTGCTTTTTATAAACACACGGAGACATTAATCTCCCAAAAGTTTTCAAGACAGGCAGTTGAGTGTAGTAGTCAAGAGAGGCCTCTGGGGGGTGCCAAGATTATTCAATGGGAGGAGGAATAGTCTTTTCAACAAATAATGCTGGGACAACTGGATATCCAATGCAAAAGAATAAAGGTAGACTTCTAACTCATACCATATCAAGACCTAAATATAAATCCCAGAACTTTAAAGTTTTTAGAACAAAATGTAGGAGCATGAGTTGGGAAAGTCCTTCTTAGATATTCCATCAAATGTATAAGCAATAGAAGTAAACAATAGATAACTTGAACCTCCTGAAAATGTAAACTTTTGTGCTTCAAAGGATACCATCAAAAAAGTGAAAAGATGACTCCCAGAATGGGAGAAATTCCCTTACCTGTAAGGAACTTGTATTCAGGAGATATAAAGAATTCCTACAACTCAAAAATAACAAGACAATCATTTTTCATAATAGACAAAACATTTGAATAGACATTTCTCCAAAGAAAAAATATATATACAAATGGACAACAGGCACAAGTCATTAGGGAAATGCAAATTGAAACCACAATGAGATACCACTTCACCTTCGCTATGGTGGCTGTAATCAAAACAGTGGGAAATGGTAAGTGCTGGTGAGGATGTAGAGAAACTGGACTTTCCATACATTGCTGATGGGAGTGTAAGATGATGCAGCCACTTTAGGAAATAGGTTGCCAGTTCCTCAAAGACTTCAACATAGAGTTAGCATGTGACTCAGCAATTCTACTTTTAGGTTTACCCAAGAGGAAAGCAAATGTAGTTATCACAAAAACCTGCACATAAATGTTCATAGCAACATTGTTCATAGTGGCCAAAAAGTGGAAACAATTCAAATGCCGGTCAACTGATAAATGGAAAAACAAAAGTGGTATATCTATACAATGAGATATTATTTGCTTATGAAAAAGACATGAAGTACTGATACATGGTACAACATGGATGGATCTTGAAAACATTATGCTAAGTGGAAAAAGCCAGTCACTTTTATTATATGCTTCCACTTATATGCAATGTCCCAGACAAGTTAATCCATAGAGACAGAAAGTAGATTAGTGATTGCCAGGGACTGGGAGAAAGGGGGAATTGTGAATGTCGGCTGATGAATATAAGATTTTATTTTTAGAGAGTGTGAGAGAGCGCAAGTGGAGTAGGGAGAGGGGTAGAGAGAGAGGGAGAAAGAATCCTAAGCAGGCTCCATGCCCAGTGCAGAGCCTGAAGAGGGGCTTGATTCCATGACTCTGAGATCATGACTTGAGCCAAAATTAAGAGTTGGATGCCCAACCGACTGAGCCACCCAAGCACCTCTATAGGGTTTCTTTTTGAGGTGATTAAACTGTTTTGGAATTAGTGATGATAATTGCACAACTCTGAGAATATACTAAAAGCCCACTGAACTATACACTTTAAGAGAGTTAGTTGTATGGTATGAGAATTATATTTCAATAAAACTGTTTAAAAAAGAGAGGGAGGTTAGTCTCTGGAGCCAGACTGAGTTCAAACCCCAGCTCTTCTGATTCCATGTGTGATCTTAGTCATTTACCCACTCTGTGACTCAGTTTCCTCATGTGTAAAATGAAAATAATTGTAGTGCCTGTTTCAGGGTTGTGAGAATTACATGAATTAAGAGAATGGCTTCTGGCACAGAGCAAGGACTCCATAAGAGTTACTTGAAAAAAAATTATTGGTGACCTATGTCATTATATACAATGATCCAGCCATCTGTACATAAATCAAGGACCAAAGAAGACTTGTCAGCAAGACGGCCTGGTCTAGGGTGATAGCTACAAGCAGGACAATGGCTTGGAGAACTGGGTAGCTCCCACATTGAAAGAACCACTCACAAAACTTGCAGAGCACTTAGTACATCCAAACATACATAAATACAGAGTCTGGCTCAAGATTTTTGGCCAGAGTCCACTGAGAGTTATGAATCCCTCTTTGAACAATGGCAGCTATTATTAAAATCTAGAGACTTTGAGTTGGATGCTTTCTCTAGCCCAGACACTGATTCAGAGCTGCAACATTCTAAATAGCGAGGCTAGAAATTGATGCCGTTTTTGAGCTGATTTATTGAGAGGTTTCTTGATTTGGGTCAGGTTCCTGCAACATTTGGAAAGTGACGACTATAGCATCATTATTTCCCCCAAATGACCAAAATTATAGCTGGTAACCTGAGGCCAGTAAATTTCCCTGCAGCAGATGTTAAACTCTTTTAAAAGATGATTAACAATGGGAGACTTGGCTCCATGGCAGAGCAACCAATCGGGTGGCGTTGCTGAAGTCAACGTGTGAGGTAAGGGGCACATCCAGAGCCCCACGGCATGGTGGGGAGCCCCAGCTGGGGACTGCAAGAGCCCACATGTTGTGATGTAAATCAAGCCTGTGGTCCTGGGTGGCTGGACATGTGGTGCTGTGACAAGAGACCTAGCCTGGTGTTGGAGCTTGGGTGTTGGGAGACCAGGGCTTGGGGCTTGTTTCTTCCTGCAGTGTGACTCAGGGCAAGCTCTTTACTTTCTCTGGGGTACAGTTTCCCCATCCTTTAGAATAAGGAGGGACCACAGTCAGTGGTCTCTAAGGTATTTTGTGAATTTTAGACTGATTTGTTCTATTACTTGAGAAGAATGCAGATACATCATTTGTTAACCTCCAACGAATCTGTGATTTTTAGGTGAAACAACCACAAAAGAATGATGATAGGTTATACAATTATAATGATGCTTGTTTTACATCACTACCACCAAAGAGTAGGGCATGAAAAGGCATGAAGCTGGATCCAGTGAGGCCATCCCTGGCACCCAAACTAGGTCTCTGGGACTAGACATAAACGTTTGCTGGTTGAGGACAAGACTCCATCAGAGTCCCCCATGGGAAATGCTATGCAGCTTTTGCTCATCTTTCCAGCAGTTAAATTCTTCACCTGTTCATTTTTCCTCCCTTTCCTGAAGGTTTGTCCTTTACTCATGAGGTTTGTGAATCCACTGCTCAACATATACACTCACACATATGCACATGTATACATTTGTTGGGCAGAGCTGAGGGGTATTCTCATGAACCTCAATGAGGGTGGCTTGGGATCCCTTCTTCATCCATTCCAAACTCTCCAAATATGCTTCCAGCATGAGGTCACTGGAAATTGGAAAGGCATCATACTGAGATCCTTTAGAAAAGTCCCAGATGGTCTTTGCTTTCCCCTCTCTTCCCCACGAGGAAATGGCCCAGATCCTGCACCTCATAGCCTTTCAGTCATGGGGCTTTGGAGAGTAGAACTCGAATTATTCCAAAATTTGTCTGCTATGCTATAAGACTCAAAACAGCAAACCCCTTGAAGAATCATGTATGGATTTATTTAATAAATATTTATTGAGCATTTACTAAGGGTCCATTTTGGTGTTAAGTCTGGAGATAGAGTGCTGAATCAATAGAGTGGAAAGAGCTTAGAATGTTCTAGAAGATGAAAGAAGGCAGTGTGAGGAATTCCTTGGTCCACTCACTCAGTGGGGGTAAGCCATGGACATTTTAAAGATCTATCAGATTGTATTCTTAGGCTATTTTAAACATAATAAAAATTAGCTTTTTAATGAAGTGAATTACTGAGCATACCTGAGAAATATATGGAGCAGAAAACAGAGTATAGGTTTTAGAGTCAGATTTGAATCTGAATCTGGGCTCTGCTGATTGCTGGATAATTTTGGGCAGGTTATCTAACTTCTCTGACTTGACTTGGATTTCTCTCAGTGAAGGCAGCAGTACCTATCTCATGGGCTTTATAGGAAATAATACATGGAGTCATGCTTGCACTATTTACAGTTCCTGGCACATAGGTTCTACTCCCTTCTCCACCAAGTTCCATTCTACCATATGGACGCCTACATACTATGGCTTCAGTTGCAAGCAACAGAATCTACCCTGGCTCGCTTAAGCAGAAGAGGATTGTATTAAGAGATAGTGACTAACTCCCAGACTTGCTGGAAGAGTTGCAAAAACATGCCCAGGACTAATGTTCCAGGCACACTCCCAGAACCATGCTGCAGAACTAACTGTCTGGAAGCTGCTTCCCTCACAGATGACCTAGAATTACTCCTTGTCTGCCATTGCCCATACCAGCAAGAATGGACACCCCTGAGCCATTAAAGTTTCTGGCCCCTGACTAATGACCTATTTATTCTAGGCAACATTCTGTTCTCTGAGCAATAAAGGCCTAGAAACCCCCTGCTGTTTCTAGCCACACAAACTCAAACTACCTCTGTTTTCTCTTTTCAAGCTGGGTCATCTGATTCTCCACAAACTTAGTACGGGGTGGCACATTCTCTAACCAAAAAAAAATTATTTTTCTGTACAACTGATTGATGTCGGTCTCAGAACTGCTAATAACCTTCTTACTTTTTCTAGCCTCTAGTAGGGAACAAAGATTAATTGTGCCATTTGGGTTTTTTTCAAGCAGCTGCTCTCTCCTCTCCTCCACCCCCAGGTCTTCTGTTTCTAAGTCTTTGTTTTTCCATCTTCTTCTTCATTGCTTTATTTTTTTAAAAAAGATTTTATTATTTATTCATGAGAGACACAGAGAGAGGCAGAGACATAGGCAGAGGGAGAAGCAGGCTCTCCATGGGAGCAGGACCTGGGATCATGACCTGAGCAGAAGGCAGATACTTAACTGCTGAGCCACCCAGGCATCCCTTCTTCATTGCTTTAGAACCAAACAAGATCACACTTACTTTTGGAGAAACCATTGAGATCATGGAGTCCAAATTCATATATAGCCAAGAGTGGGGCTATGGGTCATCTGAGATCCAGCCAAAGCCCCTTGTGACCTGAGGAAGTAGAATCAGGAACTTTGGATTCTTACCTCAGCCCAACCACTAACACAAGGTGAGAGCCCTAGACAGGCAGGGCACTTCCTGTTTTAGTCAGGACTCCAGGCTGTAAGTAACAGAAATGCAACTGAAACCAACCTTGGCAAGAAAGGACTTTAATTGTTCATGCACTCTGGAAATGCAAGGGTGGGCTGGGACTTGGAGCCACCTGAAGTCTCTCTGTGGCTTTTCTCTACTTTCTCCTACCTCAGATGGGATTTCTCCACAGAGTAGGGCCATGGCTGCTGTCTGCTCTTGACTCACATTTCCCGGATTTATCACTGAGAAGGAAAGGGCTTCTCTCTTAAGCCCTTGCTTATAAAATCTCAGGAAAGGTCTTTGGCCATATGATCCACCCTTTGGACCAGTCACAGAATCCAGCCTACTGTGATTGGCTGAGTTTGACAAACAACCATGGCCAGGGTCATGGAGTCACATAGATATGAAGGGAGAGAAAGGAGATGCAAGTCCTCTGAAGAAGCTGTTGGGGTGCACAGACATGACCAAGGAGGGTCACTGTGGGCCATATAGCACCATGATTTGTGTGGCCTCCACTCTCCAGGTTTGCTTTTCTCATCTCTCTGTGTGGTACTTTGGAAGGAAAACAGGTCTAAAGTGGAATGAACAGAATTTGCTTGAAGAGAGATCCCCTTATACATGTTTCCTAGGAAGAAGAACATGTTAATGCCCAGTGGTCCAGTGGATAAAAGCCAACTGTCACCTGAAAGAGCAGGATTCTGAGGGAATGAGACAAAGGACTGGTTGTTTTTTTGGTGGGATAAGAAATTGGAGTGGCAGTCTTTGGGTGAGGCAGAGCAGTTGGGGCGCAAGACTATGTTTTCTCCTGCCAGCAATCCACTTCCTGGTCCTTGAATCTCAAACTCATTAAATCAAACATTCTAATTTGATGATAGGCTCTTTAAGGGAATAATAGCATTGTTGTCTAGACTGTGAACATCAGACTTTTGCCTAAGAGTCTTGTTGTTATTATTATTGTTATTTAAAGCTTGCTAGTGAAAACATGGCTTCAAGGCCTGGAAGTGATTTTGCTGCATCGCTATAGGCTATAGACGTAATAATCATTTTTTTTTGTGTGTGTGTGTGGTTTTTTTTTTTAATTTATTTTTTATTGGTGTTCAATTTACCAACATACAGAATAACCTCCAGTGCCCGTCACCCATTCACTCCCACCCCCCGCCCTCCTCCCCTTCTACCACCCCTAGTTCGTTTCCTAGAGTTAGCAGTCTTTACGTTCTGTCTCCCTTTCTGATATTTCCCACACATTTCTTCTCCCTTCCCTTATATTCCCTTTCACTATTATTTATATTCCCCAAATGAATGAGAACATATACTGTTTGTCCTTCTCCGATTGACTTACTTCACTCAGCATAATACCCTCCAGTTCCATCCACATTGAAGCAAATGGTGGGTATTTGTCATCTCTAATAGCTGAGTAATATTCCATTGTATACATAAACCACATCTTCTTTATCCATTCATCTTTCGTTGGACACTGAGGCTCCTTCCACAGCTTGGCTATTGTGGCCATTGCTGCTATAAACATCGGGGTGCAGGTGTAATAATCATTGAGTACCTTTTAGGTTTAAGGAAAGGACTTTGGCTGACTGACTGAAATGTTTTTGTTTAAAATTTTAAGGATGAAAATTCTTCTAAAAGATATCAGCCATTGTCCCTATGAAGGGAAGCAGCAAGTCAGAAGTCAGGTATAAAGCCATTAGCTTGCTCTGAAACCATCTTTTGTCTATTTTCTCTATAATCTGATCCAACTCTGCCTTTGTTATCTTCTCTATGACTTCTTACTTCTTTTTGTAGGAGGTAAAACTTTATTATCTTTTTAGTCATTAGCCATGAAGGGTTCATTCTTTTAGTGGCTCTATGCTGCTTCTATTTTTTGTTTTTAGAGAGCTCTCTCTCTCTCTCTCTCTCTCTCTCTCTCTCTCTCTCTCGAGCAGGGGCGGGCACAGAGAGAGAGAGAGGGAGAAGCAGACTCCCCATTGAGCAGGGAGCCTAATGGACTTGGGGCTTAATCCTAGAACTCTGGGGTCATGATCTGAGCCGAAGGCAGATGCTTAACCAACTAAACCATCCAGGCATCCTTCTATGCTCCTTCTAAAGTGCTACACCTACTGCCACTCTAGCTTTGCTCTGGATTTGTTTCTATGACTGACTAGCAGAGGAGTGACTGTCCCTGCATGTGAAGAACCAAGGGCAGGACTCTGCTGAGTCCCAATTTGCTGAAATCTAGCTACGACCTGATTTCATGTCAGTCAATCATCTTCACACATTCAAGACAGTTGCATTGTGGGGCAACAGTTCCAGAGGGAAAGTAAAGTTGTGTTTAATTTATGTTTTCCAGAGTATAAAGAAGTTTTTCACTGCTCTACTCAAATATCCAAAAAATGTCTGGTTCAATAGATTCTGCACTTGGACATTCCCCCAAACTCAATATGTCTCCTTGAGAGAAGACAAAAATGTAAAGGATATCTACATGGTGTAGTCCATGCAAACCCTCCTTTGTGAATGATTCAGAGGATGTTGGGTGTGATGACTGGGTGGTCCCCATCCCCATTTTGGGGAGTTTTGGGAAGTTTTGCATTTGTCTTATTCACTTTGCAGAAGGTGTGGCCTTTGATAGTGAGCACAATCAATTCTTTGTTTAATAAGAGTTACTCAGAGATAGAATTATGAATATAAATAATCACTTAAAGGAATTGTTGAATTTCAGCTGAATATGAGCTGATCTCAGGGTTTATTCTGGAAGCTGAGCTTTTAAAGAAAGTGCAGATAGTTTCTCTCTGAGAGTGTGGGCATTGTATGATCTCAAGTTCTGGATACCTGTGGTTTTACTATATTGAAGCGTTGGAATGGGTGGGTGAGGAGAGAATTTGTAGTGGGTTGTTGTGAAACTAGATGCATAGACACAAGCTGGTATAGTTATGACTAAGACCAGCAGTAAAGATGCCTTGACAATCTCAGACTCCTTGGGCATGGCGCTCCACTCAGTCTACCCTTGGTTGCCTTGGGGGAAGTTGCATTTCAGAATTTACCAGCTGAATATGCTACACTGTCCATTTGAACTCCAAATACCCACTGAAAATACTTCCTTTAGACAAATCAAATAGAAAGGGGTTCTCATATCCCACCTAAGGCCACCTAGGCCTTAGTCACAGCACTGTCATGATTCAGGAGGAGCTTGTTGCCCCAGGACCAGATATAAACAAAGCTAGGCTTTGATTTCTCCATCAGGCAGAGGGGAGATGGCTTCATGTGAGTAAGCTCAGCTCTATGGATTTTGGGGCAGGTGGCACATTAAGCTGCTGTGCTGTTTTGAGAAGAGAGGGATACCTTGCATGGTCATATATAGCTGGGGGACTTCTAAAGTGCCACCCCACTGTCCAGACTTCTTCCCATTACACAGATCTGTTGAGTTCTTCCCATCCAGACTGGCCTCCTCTCTATTCATCTGAATGCTAAGCAGATAAACATATACTAACATAAACAATACTAAACTCTTCAGCATCTTAAATCTATTTTGTCTGATATTTTTTTGCATTTTCAGACTTCTTTTGGTTAGTATTTGACCGATGTATCCTTTTCTATCTTTTTTTACTTTCAACTTTTCTGTGCCCTTGTGTTTTAGATGTGTCTTTTATAAACAACTTATTGTTGATATTTTAAAAATTCTTATCTGATATCCCTATTTTTTAAGTGACAAGTTTAGTCTTTTTACACTTATTGTAATTGCAGACATATTTGGGCTTATTTCTGTCGTTTTACTTTGTACTACTGTTTGTCTTGCTTTTTCTTTTTTTTCTTTCTTGCTCCTTTTTTATTTTATTTTATTTTATTTATTTATTTTTTTTTTTTTAAATTTTTATTTATTTATGATAGTCACAGAGAGAGAAAGAGAGAGAGGCAGAGAGACATAGGCAGAGGGAGAAGCAGGCTCCATGCACCGGGAGCCCGATGTGGGATTCGATCCTGGGTCTCCAGGATCACGCCCTGGGCCAAAGGCAGGCGCCAAACCGCTGCGCCACCCAGGGATCCCTCTTGCTCCTTTTTTAAAGATTGTTTTCTTATTCCATTTTCCCTATCCTCTCACTAATTTGTGTGTGCCACATGCCTTCTATTCTTTCATTGAAATTTCTATAATGCACACTAAACAAATACTAAGTTAATCAGTATCTTAACCCTCTTCCCAAATAATACAAGAATCTTGCAAGACATTAACTTTTTGTGCACACCTTCCAGACTTATGCTTTTATGTTCAGCTTTTAGTTTTTTTTAAACCCCCAAACAGAGATTATCATAATTTCTGTATATAAAATGTTTGGTTGGATTTATGTAAATACTTATTAATCTCTTTATCCATCAATCCTTGAATCTTAGACCTTCTGTCTGGGATCATTTTTCTTCTTCAAGTATATTATTTAGAAATTGCTATTATTATTATTATTATTATTATTATTATTTTTACTACTGTCTTGTTTGAATGCTCTTTATTTTTATTTTAGAAAGAGTCTTTATTTCACCGAAGTTCTAAAAGATAATTTTTTTCATGTATACAAATGTGGATAGACAAAGATTTGCTCCAAGCATTTTGAAGATGATTTCCATATTTGCCCTTCAGAATTATGTTTTCTAATTTTTAATGCCATTTTTTGGATGATTGGTCTTTTCTCAGGCTACTTTAATATCTTCTCCTTATTATTAGTATCTTGTAGTTTGTTTTCATATATCCAGGTGTATATGTGTGTCTGTGTTTAAATACTTCTGATATATTTTGTACTTCTTGTACCTGTACTTGATCTTTCACCAGTTCTAAAGAAGGAGAAGCCATTTTCTCTTTGACAATTCCCTCTTCTCCATCCCCTTTTTTCTTTCTTTTTGGAACTCAGATTAGAAATGTTAACTCTCTTCGTTTTATCTTCCACATCTCTAAATGCCTCTGGTCCCCATTGGTCTTCCTCTACTCTACACTCCTATACAACTTCTGGTTTATGCTATGGCATTGAATGCAGATATTATTTCTTCTGCCATTCCTTGTTTTAGTTCTGTCTCCCTAACTAGACTGGAGGCCCCTTGAGGATAGCACACCTGTTTCATGTGCTTCTTGTAGTCCCATGGCACTTGGCTCAGTGTTTGATATAGTAAATGCTCAATAATATTTCATCATACAAGCCCATTATTTCATGCTCTCAAACTATACCCTACCTTGAGGATTACACATGTGACTTCTTAGGAGCCAGATGAGTGCTCTGGACCAGGATATACCTATTATTCCTGTATAAACCCGTGGAGGGTGTAGTGCTCTGTTCCACTGGCCTCAGCTGACTTCCTTGGATTATACCTTTTACCTCCTTCAGTTCAGGGGACTCACTTGCATCATTGGAACTCACTTTTTGTCTTTCTTCTCTACCTGGTCTTTTCATGCTATCCCTGTTTGCCTGCCACCCACAGTCTAGGAATACAATTTCAAGGGCAGACCTTGAAAATATTTGGAAATGAGTGCTGCTTCTAAATAGCAATTTAGAATTTGACATCTGCCTCTACTGCCTGTGTGGCCCTGGGCTCTGAGCCTTAGTTTCTTTACCTATAAAATGGGAATGATGTGATGGTAAAAGAAAAATTGAGGTAATAAATGTGAAAGTGCTTTCCAAATGTTGGGCATAATTACTGTCTGCAAAACAACATTAAATGATTGCTGTGACCATTTGACATAGGAAACAGAAAATAATCTATGTATTAGTTTTGGAAAAATAAAGTTAAACTATATTATTCTTTTAAAAGATTATTTTTAAGGGGCACCTGGGTGGCTCAGTGGTTGAGCGTCTGCCTTTGGCTCAGGTCATGATCCCAGGGTCCCGGGATCAAGTCCCACATCAGGCTCCCATAGGGAGCCTGCTTCTCCCTCTGTCTATGTCTCTGCCTCTCTCTCTGTGTCTTAAATAAATAAATAAATAAATAAATAAATAAATAAATAAAATCTTTTTAAAAAAAGATTATTTTAAAAGGCTCAGCCAATCTGACTTCAACAAGAAAGTGCTGAAAAGCAAAAACACCAGATTTTTTTCCTGCTCTACAAAATAAAAAATAATTTTAAAAAGAATTGAATAAGTTTGTTTTAAACTCTGAGTACCTTGAACCTATTTGAAATCCAGTGTGCCTTTTTAAATCTCATTGCTCCTGAATTAATAGGTAAGATTAGAGCCAGGAAGAATAGGGTAACAGGAAATAAGAGAGAAGATTTAAAACATAAAAAGTGTCAGGCTTCAGAACTTCAAGAATGCTGAATCCCATCTTGTCTCAGCATCCTGCCCCATAAGGCTTTGGAGAGGCCACCGCATTTGCAAGGATCCTCTTCTCTGCTGCAAACTGCTAGAAATCAAAGCCACATGTGAGCTTTACCACTCTACCCTGTGACCTCCTTCCAGCTCTGCACACCAGTTCCTACCCTCTCTGGGACCTGGGGGCCCTGGAATCTTGAAGCCTTTGTAAGAAGCAATTTCATCCTTGGACACTCTAGTGGTAGCAGAGATAAACGTCTCTACAATGGATGTCCCTTGCCCTTCTTGTTTTTAATAGGTCATTGTTACTGACATGGGGTAATTTCTTCTCAACCACCAAGTGCTCCTGATGAGATGAACAGGAGAAACCCAAATCCCATCTTATAGATGAGAAAAATGAGACTTGCTTCAAGTCTCAGGGCTTTTAAATGGTTGGTATAGAATGACAGTTCAGGTTTCTATTATTCTCCCAGGACTGTGCAGGGCTGGACTAGTGACAGCACCATCATGCATGAGCAATGATCCCAGGATCAGGGGCTTGCAAGCAGTTAAAAAAAGGATGCCTGTAAGAGAAGCCAGCCCTAAGTCCCATTTCATCAGTAAGAACACTAAGGCCCACTTACCCATGGACCTATGCACAGGGGGGCATTTTCACACCTGGGTTTTGTGAATTTTGTTTCACACTCAATATGGATTTAGTGTTTTGGATTCTGATTATTTTAAAAAGTGGAAATTTACATTTGATGTTTCTATTAACTGGAGGAATTATAGTTGACCCTTGAACCACAAGGATTTGAATAGCATTGGTCTACTTACATGTAGATTTTTTACAGTATGGTCCTGTAAATATGTTTTTTCTTCCTTATGAGTTTTGTAATAACATTTACTTTTCTTTAGCTTATTTTAGGTAAGAATACAACATATAATACATATAACATATAATATGTGTGTTAATTGACTGTTTATATTATCGGTAAAGCTTCCAGTCAACAGTGGGCTATTAGTAGCTACATTTTGAGGGAGTCACAAGTTGTATGTGAATTTTCAATTGTGCAGGGAGGGGGTTGGTGCCCTTAATCCCTGTGTTGTTCAAAGATCAACTGTTAATTATCAGTGATACTAGAGCTTTCAGATACTGAGCTCTCTTCAGTCTACAAAGTACTTTCACATCCTCTGTCTTATTTGGTCCAGAAACCTCAGTGCTAAGCATGGCAATTAACCAGGATGTTGCCCATTTCCATGGAAATTGATGTTCCCTGGGTATTTCTACAAGTTCTCTCATTTCATGGATGGAGAAATGGAGTCACAGAAAACAAGTTTCCTAATTAGACTTGGCCCAAAAGTAGAGTTGCCTGCTTGTCAGTCTCTTAATCACCCACATATTATGCCCCTTGAATCTCCTGGTAGAAACATAGTTCATGAAAAGATCCTTGCTTTGGGTGGGATTCAGGAGATCTAGGTTCAAATCCTGCTATTGATGCTAGCTAGCTGAGTGACCTTGGGCAAGTTACTTTATATTTCCTCTAAACAATTTGCTGGCTTCATTTATAAAATAGGAGGAAATAGTACCCACTTCAAAGAGTTTCTGAACCAATATAAAGTGATTGTACCAAGTTCAATGTCATGTAGAACGTGCTCAATAAGTATTAGCTAAGTTAGAATCCTTCTAGATTTAGTTTTCTTATCAGTAAAAGAGGAATAGTAATCTCTGCCTGTTTTCTTTATAGAGCCATTTAGTGTCCAGATGAGATTGTGGATTTAAAACAAACTGTGTCACAATTATGAGGACTTTATTAGTTACAACTGTGTGGAAGTTACAGATGTTCCTTTATAAGTAGGATCTAGGCACAACTCGAGCAAATCAAGGGGCTCATCCAGACCCCACACTAACGTGTGAGTCCTTGCTGCTGCCCCTTCCGCCCATACCTCAGCAAGGCTGCTCCGACTGCAGGTGAGGAGTTAACGTCCTAAGGGTCAGCCAATGGGACAAATAGATTTTTTTGGACTTCTTCATTATTAGCATTGCCCCTTGGGGTAGGCAATATCATTATCCTGGTTTTATAGACGAGGAAATTGAAGCTCAGAGAGGTTGAGTGACTTACTCAAAGTCCTAAGGCCAATAAATGGCAGAGCTGGGATATGAACCCCAGCGGTCTGGCTCAGGGCTGTCTGTACTCCTTACTGTCATACTATTCTGTCACAGTGATATTTGAGAGAGATATCACTCTCATAGCTAAAGACACCAGGAATTTGGAACCCTTCCATGGCAGGAAGGGGGAAGGTGGGTAGAGGATGTTTGAAAGAAGATAAGATGTGGCCAACATGACAGGGCTCTCTGACAAGGGGAGAACAGATGCAGCCAGGCAGAAGGAGGACAGCCCATAATACTCTGTGTGTGTGTGTGTGTGTGTGTGTGTGTGTGTCTGTGTGTGTGTCTGGTGGCTGGATGGGTGCCAAGGTCCTCTGGAGCAGTGAAGTGTTAAGTGGGTTCCTGGGCTAGGTTGTCTTCCCTTCATTTGCCACACATAGCAGGTGTGGATTCATTGAAGCTTGGGGAAGACAGAAGGAGCCATGGGGTCACATAGGAGTGGAGAGAGGACAGGAGTAGCCACCTGGAGGATGCATGGACATGCTCCAGGAGTCTCTGGATCTCAAGGTCAAAGTTACTTCCCCACATTTGTGTGAGATGAGTCTGGAACCACTTCACTTGGCTGTTAGAGGAGGGCTGGGGTGGTCTGTGCTCCAGGAGGTTGGAGAGGGTCACCTGGGACATGGAGGGAGGGAACATCTCCCTCTGTGGCTAAGAGAAGCCACCACCACCCCGGAAAGTGTGGGGAGGATGTGCCCACAGGAGAGGAAGCAGTCCCTCACAGCTGGCATTCTGGGGGCAGCGAGCAGCTGCAGGGAAACCCAGGGAGAACAGAAGGATGCCCTTCTCCACCCATTTTTTCTTCCTCCCTGGTGCTATTCTGGGAGGGAGGGGATGTGAGGGTTGGGGTCGGGGTTGGGGGACGGCAGGATTTGCATTGGTTTTCTCCCCTCCATCTCTCTGACATGCTGTTCTCCTGTTTTTCACCCTCACTGCCATGGTGGCCTCAACATGATCCCATGACCTTCACAGAGAAAGGCAGGGACCCCAAACCTCCCCTGGCTCTTCTGGCTAGGTCCTCACTGAAGGCTACTGAAGGCCGCTCCTCATGAGAGTCCCTTGGAATTTTGTGGAAATGAGAAAATGAGATGAGATGTATGATAGCCCCTTGTGGACCACATGGTTCTACACAAATGCCAAGTGTCGAGGTACCTCCAACAGCCGGACGCGTGGTGCAGTCGCCAGGAAGCTAGCATGGACTGCGGAGAGGTCATCAGAAGGCAAAAGTCCAAGAGGCCCAGCTGCTCCTCACCCTGGTTCCCACTCCGTTGTCCCAGCTGACCTGGTTCTTGGTGCCACATGCCTCTACTCAGTGTTCCTCTCTGGCAGGGCCTTACCCCAACTCCAGCAAATCAAGGGGCTCATCCAGACCCCACACTAATGTGTGAGTCCTTGCTGCTGCCCCTTCCGCCCATACCTCAGCAAGGCTGCTCCGACTACAGGTGAGGAGTTAACGTCCTAAGGGTCAGCCAACGGGACAAATAGGAGATATTTTTGGACTTCTTCATTATTAGCATTTCATTTTTTCTTGACCGCTGCCTAGGGCTCAGGACAGAGAGATGGCAAAGCCCCAGGCCCGGTGGGGTGATGCGATGAGGTGGTGATGAAAACTTAGAGCAGATGCGTGCTCTCCAAATAGTGCAGGTGCGCCTGTGCATTATTCCCCACCTCCTGTGCGGCTGAGGTGGAGTCACGGGCTCCTTCCGGCCAGGGGACTATGCTCAGAACGAGGGGATCACTTCCAGGCTGAGGCTGGGAGAGCCTCTCTTCCCCGGCTTCCCCTCTGACAGCAGCCCTGAAGACCATGTGGTCTGGGGGGGTCAGCTGCTAGATGGAGAAAGGCTGCCCAACCTGCACTGGATTTATTCCCCGAGTTGGAAATGAGCTTTTAGTGTGCTAAGTGTCTGAGCTGGGGGGCTTCCTGTACGACTGCTCACGTCAATTACTTCGGTGAATACAACCCTTACATCAGCCTAGCCCCTTCAGTTATACAGCACATGCTTTTCCTAGCAAACAGTGTCTCTTCCTGTCAGCGAACTGTACCAGTGACTTGTCCAAGGTCACACAGCTAGAAAAGAAGCAGATGGGACTGTTGGTAGTGAAGCAGAAGTACAGAGGCGCACAGTAAGAGTGAGATGAAGAGGTTTTCCCTCCCTTGGTTTACAAAGCCAGGTAGGGGGCCAGGCCAAGAAGGGGGTAGAAGGAAGAAAAGAGGGAAAACTTCCAGGAGATCCCTGCTTCCTTTTCCCCTTTATACCCTTAGCCTCATGGCTGGTGCAGCTGTAGGCAAGGGGGTGCCCTGAGTGAGGCTCCCAGTGCTAGGGCGGTAGAACCATGGAAATGTGTCTTTGGGGGCTCATGTGCCTGGACGCAGGTGTGCTCTGGTTAGGAGCGCAGGTGCAAATAAGACCCCTGAGACTTTGCAAAAACTAAAGGAGCGGAATGGAGATGTCTGATGAGCGCTCTGCCCCAAAGCTGCCCCTCGTCCTGACCAGGCTGTTATTTCTCAACATGCTTTTGGGCCCCTCTTTGGGGTGTGCCTGTTTGCTAGCCACATCCTTTATAACTAAGCCACTGAAATGCTGGTTCTGTTTTTCTCTTTCTGGATTGTTTTAAATTTATTTTTTGAATAGGTAACCTATATAGGGTTCAGACACTTAGAAATGTTTAAAGGCATAGAGTAAAATGATGCACTCCCGTCCTTGTCCCCTATATGCTCAGTTCTCATTCCATCTGACAGGTAGGCATTGTTGTGAGTTCATTATTTCCATCCAGATTTTGTTTTGCAAATTTGCAGGATAATTGTATTGTTTTTATCTTTGCTTTTCTCATGAATGCTGTCACATTATGTTGCATTTTGCTTTTTCCACTTAATGCATCTTGGAAGTGTTTCCATACCATAATAAAGAGTGTAAAGAATTCTCTCTCTTTTCAATAGATATGTAGTATTCCATTCCAGGATGTACTATGAGTTAGTCAGTTCTCCGTCACTACTACAAATAATAATGTAATGAATATATTTCACATATGTCATTTTGCACACATTCAAGTATACCTGAAGGATGAGTTCCTGGAATTGGATAGGTGTATTTAACATTTTGAAAGATGCCAAATTGCCTTCTGTGGGAGTTCATCATGCCAATTTTATTCCTATCAGCAGTGTATGAAAGGGCCATTTCTGAACAGTTTCACCAGTAGAATGTGTATTCAAACTTCCAGACCTTTATTATTTTGATAAGAGAAAAGTGGAATAGTTTTATGTTATCATGAGTGAGGTTGTGTAAATTTTCAAATGCTTGAGAGATATTTGTAATTCTTTTTTAGAAATTATCTGTTCTTAGGACTTGCTTATTTCTGTACTGAGTTGTTGGTCTTTTTCTTATTAATTTGTAGGAGCTCTTTATTTATTATAGAGATTGGGTCTTTATTATTGAGATACATAGCAAATGTTTCTTCTTAGTTTGACTTTTAAAAGGTTTTTTTTTTTTTTGCTTGTTTGTTGTGTTTTTTTTTGTTTTACCACACAGAAATTTTTGATTTTTATGTAATCAAATTAGCCTTTTCTTATATAATATGGATAATCTGTAATAGTTAGGCAATCCCTTTCTATTGCAGGTCTTTAGGGAATTCTCCAATTCTTTTTCTAAAACTTTTAGTTTTATTTACCTCTTGCCTAAGTCTTTGATCAGTTTTGAATTTTCTCTTCTCTTTTTTTTTTTAGAGAGACAGTGTGTGAGCATGGGGGAGGGAAAGCAGCTGGGAGGGCAGAAGCAATCTTAAGCAGGCTCCACAGCCAGCATGGAGACCAAATGGGGGCTTGATCTCATGACCTTGTTGTGATCATGACCTGAGTCAAAATCAAGAGTCAGACACTAAACTGACTGACCCGCCTGGGTGACCCAATTTTGTATTTTCTAGTTGAGTTGAAGTTTATTTTCATCTAGTTTGTTAGCAAAATACTCCTATACTGCTTATTCAACAATCCATTTTTTCACCAATGATTTGAAATGACATTTTTATCATAACAAAATCCTATATTATTTGGATCCATTTCTGGTCTTTCTATTATGTTCCACTGGTTTATCTATGTATGTGCCAATATTACTGTTTTTTAAAGTATTGAACATGTTTTGTGTCTGGTAGGTTATGACCTCATTTCTCCTCTTTTTTGGAGTTGTCTGTGCTATTTTTTGTTTGTTTGTCTTGTCCAATGAAATCTAAGATCATACAATCTGGTTAAAAATACATATTAGTATTTTTATTAGAATTTCATTAAATCAAAACAGTAACTGAGGAATGATTGATATTTTACTTGGACACTGAGTCTTCTTATCCAAGACTGCGGTGGGACTTTCATTTATTTGAGTCTTTTTTGCCTCTCCAACAATTCTAGTGCTGTTTACAGATGGAAGACTTTGGGGAGATGCAAACTCTTCCAAATTCACAAGTGTAATACAACAACAAATAAGGGCCTCACTTGGGCTCCTTGCATCTCCATCTGGGCCAAAGCTCCCTCGTCCCACCCTCACCCTGGTGTTTGAGTTGGGGTTTGGAGGGGAGAGGGGGGACCTGCTACCAACAAATAAAAAGAAAGATAAGGGATTCCTGGGTGGCGCAGCGGTTTGGCGCCTGCCTTTGGCCCAGGGCGCGATCCTGGAGACCCGGGATCGAATCCCACGTCGGGCTCCCGGTGCATGGAGCCTGCTTCTCCCTCTGCCTGTGTCTCTGCCTCTCTCTCTCTCTTTCTCTCTCTCTCTTTCTCTGTGTGACTATCATAAATAAATAAAAATTAAAAAAAATCTTTCCTTTAAAAAAAAAAAAGAAAGAAAGATAAGAGATGGAGCATTGTAGCTGAGGAAGGAGACACCATCTGGGTATCCAGAACTGAAAGTTAGCAATCTTGGACAAAGATAGAAAGGGCAGGCGTGGAGGACTGCGGGTTACTGGTAGGTCTGCAGGAAGGTGGGGAGGAAGAGAAACCAGAGGGTGGGCAAGAGCAAAGTGTCAGGGAGGAGGAAGAGGTGGAGGAGAAGGAGGAGGAGGAGGAGGGAGGAAGGGAGGAGAAGGTAGAGACAGGAGGAGGCATCTGGTGGGAGCCCGGTTCCAGTGAGGCCCTAAAGAGACTGCAACCTCTTCAAGGGCTGGGACAATGTCTTCAGTGTCAACATCTTTTAAAATATGTAATAAATGATATACACATAAAAATGTATAGAACAAGGGTACCTGGGTGGCTCAGTGGTTGAACCTCTGCTTTTGTCTCAGGTTGTGATCCTGGGATCCTGGGATCAAGTCCCGCATCAGGCTCCCCATTGAGAGGCTGCTTCTCCCTCTGCCTGTGTCTCTGCCTCTCTCTCTGTGTCTTTCATTAGTAAATAAATAAAATCTTTTAAAAAATGTGTAGAACATATATGCTCTGCGTATTGAATGGCTATGAAGTCAACTCTTTCGGCCACCACCAGGTCAAGAAACATAATGTTTACCAGCACTCCAGAAGCTCCCCATCATGTGTCTCCTAGAGCTAACTATCATCCTGATAGTTTACAATCATAATAAAGAAAAAAAATGACAAATTCAAGACCAGGACTGAAATATGCTAGAAAGGGGATTGGAACCTAAGCTAAGAAGAAAGACCTAAGAGCAAATCAGGAAACTGAGGTAAAGGTGCAGCTCTGGAGCAAAAGCCTGGGAGCAAGGCCACTACTCCATGGGGATGTGGACCCCTGGCATCTGCATGGGCCCCCAGCTGCCTGGCTCAAAGCTGCTGCTCAGGCTGGCCCAGTAGCTAGAGCAGCAGCTTGGTGCACATACATTCAGTGCCTGGGGAGGGCTATAGTGCAAGATTATCTTAGTTTGTTTTTTAATTAATTAATTAATTAATTAATTGGAGAGAGAGAGAGAGAGAGAGGAGGGAGGGGCAGAGAGAGAGAGACAGGAAGAGATAGAATCTCAGGCAGACTCCACACTGAGTATGGAGCTTGATCCCACGATCCTGAGCCAAAATCAAGAGTTGGATGCTTCACTGACTGAACCACCCAAGTGCCCCAAGATTATTTTAGTTTTAAGAAGCAGAATCCAACTTCAATTAGCCCAAATAAGCAAGAGGGAGCTTGCGCATCTCCCAGCACTGAGGCTCATCCCAAGACTCCATTGGGGAAATGAAGAATGCTGATTTCTTGAACTCTCTGTGGGCTATTGGTCTCCCTCTTTCACGCTTCTCTTGGCTCCCCCTGCCCCCAGCCTTGCTTTCTCAGGGTACTTTCTCCTCTTGTCGAGGGTATTTTTCAGTTCCTGCTTTCCCATGCCTAACTTTCTTCCCAAAGGAAGAAGTTTGATTGCTCCCCATGCATGGGTCCCACCCTGCTCTCTCTTTTGAGAGAGCACCATGAATAGGGCTTTTTGCAAATTGTCTACTATGAAGAGCACGGGCAAGGCCTCCATGTGGCCAGCCCTTGGTGTTTGTGGATAGAGCACCTGTAGTTCTGAGGTTTGATTCATCCCTGAGAGGTAATCAGGGAAGTTGCTGAGAACTGAGTCTCATTGGCCTCTGCCATAGGGTAGCAAGGGGACAGGAGTCACATGAGCAGCGAGAACCCCTGTCATGGATAAGGGGTGCATCTCAGGACTCTGTTTCTTGGTGACAAGAGACCTTCAAAAGAGAAAGTTCCTGGTGATCTAAAAGGTAGTTTTCTTAGAGTGGAAAGACAGATTCAGAAAACTCAGAGTTCTCAATGTCTTGGGCCTATAAAGACACTTTTACTTTTTGGAGTTGGGCAACTCCAAAAAAGTCAAGAACATCTGGGCTTGACTAGTCAGGAGCAGAAAAAGGGCCGAGCTCACATTAGGTTCTGTCATAGGGGAGCATGAAGTCAAAGGTCAAGAGAACACAGACAGATAACTGAGGACGCTGAATGTGAGGTGGGGCAGGGCAGGTAGCTCCGGAACAGGTGTGTGCCTGAGGTGGCTTGCCAGCTTGTGTGTGGCTGACTCCATGGTGAGGGATCTGGCCTCTTGGCCTAAGGACACCTGGAAGGACAAGACAGGGGCCTATGCTCTCCCACACATGAGCATTTAAGAAGGAACTCTGTTATTTATTTTTAGGAAAGGGAAGGATCAAACTCATTCAGTCCCTTCATTTTACCATGAGGCCAGGCACTAGGAGCAGACGGGGCCTATGTAGTAGTCTATGAGGAATCCTTGCAGGAACCCCTAAGCCCCTAACATCTTCCCCTTGCCCTTTTAAAATCTGGAAATGCCTACCCAGAGGAGTCTTTGGCTTGAGAATGTTGCTAGAAAGCCCATAATAAATCATTCCCCTGTTTAAAGCATATCTCAGTGAGGTTCTTAATTAATTATTATTTAAATATTAATTTAAATATTTAAATACTTAAATTATTATTTAAACTTTACTCAGTTAACATGTAGTGCAATATTAGATCCTGGAGTAGAATTCAGTGATTCATCACTTACATACAATACCCAGAGCTCATTATAACAAGTGCTCTCCTTAATGCCCTTCACCCATCTGGTCCATCCCCCACCCACCTCCCTCCATCAACCCTCAGTTTGTTCTTTGTCATTAAGAGTCTATTATGGTAAAAAAAAAAAAAAAAAAAAAAAGAGTCTATTATGGTTTATTCATTCTCTCCTTTTTTCCTCCCCCTTCCCATATGTTCATTTGTTTTCTTTCTTAAATTCCACATGTGAATGATGTCATACGTTGTCTTTCCCTGGCTGACTTGTTTAACTTAACATAATACACTCTAGTTCTATCCACATTGTTGCAAATGGCAAGATTTCATTACTTTTGATGGCTGAGTAATATCACATTGTATATATACCATATCTTCTTTATCCATTCAATCAGTCAATGGACATCTGGGCTCTCTCCATAGTTTAACTATTGCTGATAATGCTACTATAAACACTGGGGTGTATGTACCCTTTCTTTTAAGATTTTATTTATTCATGATAGACACACACACACACACACACACACACACACACACACACAGAGGCAGAGGGAGAAGCAGGCTCCACACAGGGAGCCTGACGTGGGACTCGATCCCGGGTCTCCAGGATCACACCCTGCGTCTAAGGCAGGTGCTAAACGGCTGAGCCACCCAGGGATCCCCTACCCTTTCAAATCTGTGTTTTTGTATCCTTTGGGTAAATACCTAGTAGGGTAATTGCTAGTTCATAGGATAGCTCTATTTGTAACTTTTTAGGCACCCTCAAACTGCTTTCTAGAGTGGCTGCATCAGATTGCATTCCCACCAACAGTGAAAGAAGATTCCCCTTTCTCCAGGTCCTCACCAACATCTGTTGTTTCCTGTGTTGTTAATTTTAGCCATTCTGACAGGTGTGAGGTGATATCTCATCATGGTTTTGATTTGTATTTCCCTGGCGATGAGTGATGTTGAGCATCTTTTCATGTGTCTGTTAGCCATCTGGATGTCTTTTTTGGAAAAGTGTCTCTTCCTGTCTTCTGCCCATTTCTTAACTGGATTATTTGTTTTTTGGGTGTTGAGCTTGAGAAGTTCTTTACAGATTTTGAACACTAATCCTTCATCTGATATGTAGTTTGCACATATCTTCTCTCATTCTGTAAGCTGTCTTTTAGTTTTGTTGATTGTTTCCTTTGCTGTGCAAAAGCTTTTTATCTTGATGAAGTCCCAACAGTTCATTTTTGCATTTGTTTCCCTTGCCTCTGGCAATGTGTTTAGTAAGAAGCTGCTATGGCCGAGGTCAAAGAGGTTGCTGCTTGTGTTCTGCTCTAGGATTTTGATGGTTTCCTGTCTCACATTTAGATCTTTCATCCATTTTGAATTTATTTTTGTGTGTGGTGTAAGAAAGTGGTTCAGTTTCATTCTTCTCCATGTTGGTTCCGTTTTGTCAATATTATTTGTTGAAGAGACTGTCTTTCTCCATTGGATTTTCTTTCCTGCCTTGTTGAAGATTAATTGATCATAGAGTTGTGGGTCCATTTCTCAGTTCTCTAATCTGTTTGACCACCATTTTTTAAAATCACATTCCCACCACTAGAGCTTTCCAGTTTCCCTTATCCTGGAGTATTTTATTTTTATGGCACTTTTTATCTAATATATGATACACTTTTAATTCTTTTCTGTCTCGTTCTACTAGGATGTATGCTCCATGAGGGCAGAGATTTCTATCTGTTATGTTCATGGGTACAACCCCACTGCCTAGAAAAGTGTCTGGCATACTGTGGATACCCAGCACACACCTGTTGAATGAACTGAGGATACTAAGATGGGAATGGGGGGCTATATAATATTTTAATCTAGGATTCCTAAACTTTTTCGGTGAGAAGTCCTCTTTTAAGCTCAAAACATTTCATGGAGATGTATATGATAATAGTTATACTTGGAAAGTCGGAAGTGCTTTGAATTTGTACTTGAAAATGAATTTGCACTTTATTAACCTATATGCATTTGAGAAACAGTATGTAATATTCTCTATTCATTTCCATTTATGCACTATTCTAACACTGCCTGACACACATATGGATTCACAAACTGTTTGCAATAACTCCAAGGACACCAGAGCCTGTAGCCCAGAGGTCAGACTCCTCTCCACAGATGGAAAGTGTTTGAATAATGACAGCAACAACTAGGGGCCTTGCTTTATCTACATACATATCCCTTTGGGCCAAAGCTCACTCACCCCACCCTCACCCTGGTGTTTGGGTTGGGTTTTGGAGGGGAGAGGAGAGGATCTGCCACCAACAGATAGAAAGAGAGACAAGGGTTTTGGAGTTGGGGAGGGAGACACCATCTGGGTATCCAGAACTGAAAGTCAGTAATCTTGGACAAATGTAGAAAGAAAAGGGGTGGGTGTTTAAACCATTAAACCATGTAAAACCATTAGCAACTACTGACAATTGAGCATTTACTGTTAATTAGCTTTTTAGTTGTCAGAAAGCTAGCCTCAAAAGGTTTGGAAAAGCTGACAGCTAAACTTTGAGTCAGGCAGAGTAGGAAAGAAGGGACTTTAGATGAGCATTGGCTTTGGAGCTACAAGATTACTTCCAATTTGTGCTCTGATCAGGATTTTCTGGGCTACCAGAAAGTTACTTCTCTCATTGCACTTGAGCCATGGAGATGAAATGGAATGGTGAGTGCCAGGTACTTAGTGGAGTACCTGGGACATCTGTGTGCTCAACAAATGCTCCTACCCCTTAAAGTTCTGAGGGGGAGGCAATGTCCAGGAGGGCCTTGGGCATGTGAGGGAAGGGCACCTAAGTGGGAATATGATGGTGCTGAAAGACGGGGCTGAGGATGTCTTGTGCCAGGTGTGACAGGGCGATCTCCTGTGTCAGGGAGTTAGGGCTCTTGGGAGTGCATGGGGACAGTTATTGCCTGGTCTCTGGAAACATCCCCTTTGGGGGGAGAGGTGGAGTCCCTGGCACATCTGTAGCAGGCGAGGGGTGCTGCTGTCCCCACAAGTGGAAACCATGTGTTCCTTCCTGAGCAGCTGATGAGATGCAGTCCCCTAATTAGAGAGTGAGTCCTGCTTGAAGCCTCAAACTGAGACTCTAATGCTAATCAGCATTTTCATTCCAGTACATTTGGCAAAATAAAAACAGCTGTGAAGAGAGCCAGTGAAAAAGACAAGAGTCCTCATCCTTGCCTTCTAGCCCTCCAGCTTTGGGACACAGCCATTTCAATTGCTTTTCCTCTCCCCCTTCTCTTTTTGACTTGCCAGGGAATATGATACCTGCTAAGCAGCATATGCTTCCATCTCCTGACCCCCAAAGAAACTGCCCAGGTTCCTGATTAGGGCTGGCCCTCGGGCTCTGCTCGGGTGTCTGACATTGCAGTTGGGCTCTGTGGCAGGAAGGATCACACAGATGCGAGCCACAGGGATGCTAGAGGGTCTATTTTCAAGAGACTGAGCTGCGAGCAAGTCACAGACAAAACCAAAGAACACAACCCATCGCCCTAGAGCACCACTTTTCAGCTCCTGATGGGTTTGGCCTCTGTCCTCCCTGCTTTTGTGGGTAAGTTGAGAAGTGTCCACTTACATAGGATGTAATTTTAAGAGCTCTAAGATGCCCAACTACCCTTTGGCCTGAAATAGAAATGCTCCTCCTAGGAGCATGTCTTCAGGTCAAGAAGGCTCCTGTCAAAAGAAATAGCTAACCTGAGAGGGATGGCCTGCTTTACTCATTAGCAGGCATCACTACCAGAGCAGGCTTCTGTTTTCTTTGGAGAGGGAGGGTCCATGGCAAAGGGCATGTAACATAGGATAGGCATCTTTGATTTGGAGGTAGGTACAGGGAAATATCTACCACCAGGGGAGGAAGTCTCTAGTGGGAGGAGCAGCTGGGGGACATGGCATCTCGGGAAATTGTAGTAAGAAGAGCAGAGGCCATCAGCCCTGATTTTACTGACTTCACTGTCTTGGCCAACTGACTGTGGATTTAGGGCCATGTTCTCGATCCAAAAGTTTATGGAACTAGCAGTTCATTTAGGAGTCTACCAGTGCTCTCCTATTATTCTACTATGTTCTATAAGGGAAGTGAAGATCCTGCTCCCACCTCCCCTAACTCAACCCAAACATCAGGGAAAGCCCTAAAAGTCTTCTAGAAGGCTCCAAGTTGGAGGGCGGGGCCATGGCTTTGCTGCTTGAATGCCCCTTAAAGGGTGGGGGGAGTCAGATTCATGCCCTTTTGTTATGCTCTGTGCTTGATGTTTCAGATTTCTGATTGCCAAACCTGGTGTTGCTCTGTCTACCAGGAAAATGAACTCAATGAAGAGAGCCAAAGGAAGTTCAGGTGCTATAAAGCAGGACACTCTAAAAATGAAAGTTGTTTCTGTACTTGGTTCAGCTGATAAGAGGGAAGTAAATCCATCAAACAATAAAATATTGAATGTTCTCAGTATTTTTAATGTGCAAAGTTCTGTGCTAGCTTCTGAGGAGGGGGGACAACGGGAATATTAATTGGAGGACCACACTTCCTGTTTCCTGAGGCAGTCCTGACCCGTTCGGATGTAATTCCTATCAGCCCCCCCTTTTAATCTCAGAAGTGTCCTGGTTTGGACAATACATTATATATTTATTTTCAGTATAAAAAAAATGCCACAATTGAATTAGAAAAACTAAGTAGCTCATGTTTTTGGAATGAGTGACTTGAGATAAAGCTGGATGGTGTTAGGGAGCAGCTTATGTGAGTCCCTGCACATTCAAAGGTGAGCAGGCATTTCACTTCCATTTGCTATTTCAGTTCTTCCAGTAGCTCCAGGTGGCATGGCTACGGGGCATCAATGCACCCATACCATGTCGGTAGCACCTTCTGGAGAGATCCTTAAGGTCCACAGTTTGAAGGGTTCGCCTTAGAGTTGTGTGTTACAGCTCTGTGGGTCTTGGGTTTGGAAAGGGTAGAGGGTTTATTGTCTTATTCCAGTTGTTCACTCTTGGCTGGGAGCCTGCCAGTACCTTGAGGGCAATGGTCATGCCTTGTTCATCTGCACATGCCTTGGCACAAGTTTGCGCAACAGAGTGGCTCTCCAATACACGTGGGCTGAACTGCGTTAGATTTAGCCATTGACCCCTACTACAAGCTCCTCAAAGACCTTCATGAAGATGGTCTGACTCAGTGGCTCTTAGCTGTGATTGGGGAGACATTAAGATGACTCCTGCACCTGCGCCCCTCACAGATATATGGCATCAGCATCTTGGTGGTGGTGGGTGTTCTGTTAGGGTTCTGTTATGTGGGCTGGAATTCTCCTTTCTTGGATTTGTAGCCTGTATGTTGATGGTAGACCAAAATCTTGTAAAAGGTTAGTTCTACGTTGTGTGGCTTTCATACCCTGTAGATTTATGATGCCCATTTACTGGGTTCCCTACAGAAGTGCTGACTCTGGTATAGAGAATAAACCCAGGCTAAGGGCCTTCTACTGGGGGCAGGTTACTATCCTGGAAGCTGTTTTTTTTTTTCTGGAAGCTGTTAATGAGACAGGAGGGGTCTAATCTCTGATCAGGAGAAGGGGTGGCTGGGAGAAGGAAAGGGACAGGGCATGGCTGTAACACTCACTGAGGGCCACCCCCCATGTCCCCACCTTGGGCCTCTCCAGCAGAGCCAAGGGCAGGCAAGAGGGAAGAGGTTAAAGAGTGTGGGTCCCCAGATACAGCCTCATATTGGGCCTACTGAGGCTTGTTGTAGAGGGTTAACTTCGTGACTGGCAGGGGTCACTGGTCAGTTAGCTGGGGCAGGGGTGGTAAAAGAAGAAACAAAGGGAGATCTAGATAAGCATTTCTGATCCCATGAAAGGTCTTGGGGACATGAATAAAGGGAGGTTCCTCATATAAGGATAAGTGGAATTTGATAGAGTGGCCTTATTGTCTCCAGCCTTCCGCCCTGATGTCAGGATCCCCCAGGTAGGGGTAGAGCAGGGCAGAAAGCAGGCAGGGGACAGCACAAAAGTCTTGGTGGCAGGCCCCTCCTGCTGATGGGACAGGTGTGTTCAGGACGCCAGAGTTCTCTCTGGGTGGCCGTGTGCATGCAGCTCTCAGGGAGCCCCAGAGAGGTAGGACATGGTGGGGCAAGAAGGAGAATCTGGGAACCAGTTCTGATGTTCCAATCAACTTAAAAAAAATTGATTGTTTTAATTCCCAAAGCGCCCTAGGAGTTGTATCTATTTGTCCTGTATCCTTTTTCAAACAGGGAGGCAAGAAACAGACCGTGAAAACAGATGAACTTGGACAGAGATTTTGGTTCCCTGTAACCTGCCCCCAAAAAGTGATCCTAAAGATTTGTGGCCTGGCTTCTGCTCTTGAGTCAGATAATTAACAGTCCAAGCCCTATCCTCACTTTACCTGGATGACTCCACCTCCCTGAGCCTTGTTCCTCTCAGCATGGTGAGCTGTGTGAGGATCAAAGCTGATGTTTGCGTGGGGCTCTGTGCCAGCCATGTTGTCAGTGCTTGAGAACTGGCGGCTGCTAGTGCTGGTCTATATGCATGACGATAGTAAGCACTTACTCAGTGCCCCCCAAGTGTCAGG
Source organism: Canis lupus baileyi (assembly GCF_048164855.1). Taxonomy (NCBI): domain Eukaryota; kingdom Metazoa; phylum Chordata; class Mammalia; order Carnivora; family Canidae; genus Canis; species Canis lupus. The sequence goes on along the minus strand of NC_132844.1, from coordinate 59,600,174 downwards.
AGTCCTGTAAGCAATTTGCATACCACAGCTCATGCCTCCCTTCAGCCCACTTCATAGATGAGGAAACAACATACAGAGTGGCTCCACTAGGGTACATGGAGGTTTGATCTCTGGCTAGTGTGAGAAAGCTGGTATTTGAGCCCAGTGGGGTGTGCTTCAGGGTCCAGGCTTGTTCTACTGCCTCAGTCTATATCAAGGCTAGAGAGAAACCCTCTCCTTCCTTGCCCCAGTAAAACTTGTGACACTGACACAGTTTGCCAGGAGTCCCCATTCTCTCTCCCTGGGCTGTCCCTTCCTTTTTGTGACCTCCCAGATTCTCAGAGCCCTTCAACTTTTCCATGTTTCTGTGTGCTTGGCTCCTGTGAGCCTGGTGCAGTTTGAGGCACTCTGATCACATCTTCTCATCAAATCCTTCTCAAAGCTCTATGAAGATCCCGATTTAAAGATGGGAAATGGTGCTCCCTGGGTCACCCAACACAGTCCTCCCTTCCTCAAGGGTCCTATTCTCCAGGGGAATGTTCCAGGTAAGGGAGAGGTGTGGGCAGAAGCTCTGAGACATCATGGCCCTTTGGGGAGTGGAGTCTGCAGGTGTCTTTGTAGTTGGTGCATAGTAGGAGGAGGGCCAGTGGGGAGATAAGGCTTGGACTATGCTCCTTTGCTCAGCCTGAGCCTGAAGGGCTGTGGTGACCCATTAGTCCTCGCGCCACCCTCCCAATGGTACCTCATGCACCTGCCCTGATTACAAGCCTTCCCATTTACCTCTGGGTCTGCATTGCAAGCAGGCTTCGGGGGACCAGCAGCTCCATGAGTGGCAATGGAGGAGTCTAGGCCTTGTTTTCTGGCCCCTTCTGTGAGCTACAGTGGGCTCTCTCAACTTCAAGTGATGCTGTGTCCTTGGCTATCAAATAGGTTCAGGTATAAGGGTGGATGTCCTTCTGTTTGGTGAGGAAGGCAGCAAAGATAATGAGAAGGGGCTTCTTGGGGTGCACTGGAGAAGATGTGGTTCCAAGTAGCTTCCAGGAGGAGGCTGAGCTTGGGGCAATATGGAGGCTCCCAGAGATACACTGGGGCAGAAGAAGGTTTATTTCTGAGGGGAGGAGTAGGACACTGGCAGAGAAAATGGAGTGGTCACAGTGGCCTCCTCACTTCTACTCCTGGGTCAACACACAAGTGAATCCAAACCAGCCACTTCACCTCACTTAGCTTCTGTTTGAACTTTTCTCTGTGGATTTCCTTCCTGGCTCTCCAGTGAGAACCTGTGTAGTCATGGTGATGCTCTTACCTTCTGATTCTCTGAGAATCTTTGCCTTAGTGAAGCAGGGTCAGTCCCATACTCTAGAGCTGCGGTTCACAGACCCAAATGTTTCAGATTTCTGATTGCCAATCCTCTGCTCTGAGGCAGAAAAATCTATAGGTTCTACACTTTCTAAAATGTCCATAGCCACCCTGCATCTTCCCAGGCCTGAGTGGATATGAGAGTCAGAGGCTGTGACCTTGATCCTTATGTCTCAGTTGGATGAGGCATTTGTTCCCAATTCAAAGAGATCCTGGGGTTCTGTGTCCCAGAATTTCTAAGAAACTCTTGATTTCCAACAGCCTTCCATGTTGGGAGACCACATGTCGGGACAGTGCCAGATGAATGTGTCCTGATTTTTGTTTCAGAAAATATGGTCAGCATAAGTGGGGAGAGAGAAATTGGAAAGGACAGTAATTGGAGCCTGGTCCAGGCATGAGGTGGAAACCACAGAGAGGCTCCATTTCAGTTTGCTTAAGCAACAGTAGCTATCACAGCCTATCAGGGTGGAGGGACCATGAACGTCAAGGTTGTCTGGTTCAGCCTCAGCTTTTCTATAAACATGGCCTGGCGGTGTTGAGGACTGGTGCAAAGTCAGATACAGGCTTGAATCCTGGTGGTGCCACTTCCTAATTGTGACCTTGGGCAAGAAACTTAACTTCAATCTCTAGTTTGTAAACCTGGAAGAATAATGGCACCTATGCCACAGGATTGTTTTTAGAGCTAAATAAACAAATGAATGGAAATTGATTTGTCCAGTGGCAGCTCAATAGTTAGTGGTCACCATCCACCATCCTCCTGCTCCTCCTCACTTTGTGCCTGGTGCTGTGCTAGTTGTAGGGACACCAGAATAAGCAAGTTGTAGTCCCAGACTGGGGTAGACACTTCTCATTGCCTGCCCTTCATCCAATCTGTCTCCTTTCATCCCTCTATCTTCCTTCCTCCTCCCTTTTCCCCTCCCTCTCCTCCTTCCATGATGAACTCTGGTTTATTTTTATCTTATTTGATCTTATTTTATATTTTTAGAAAATATTTTAACTTATTTATTCATGAGAGACACACAGACAGAGGCAGAGATATAGGCAGAGGGAGAAACAGGCTCCCTGCGAGGAGCCTGGTGTGGGACTCGATCCCAGGACCCAGGGATCATGCCCGGAGCCAAAGACAGACACTCAACTACTGAGCCTCCCAGGCATCCCAAACCCTGGTTTATTTAGGGTGGAAAGTGTCCCTCTAAAAAATACCATGCCCCAATTTTTTTCTTTTGGCTGATAGAGGTGGTCATGTGGCAAGGTCTGAGCCAATGAGATGTAGATGAGAGACATTGGTGGTATCTAAAAGATTCCTCAAAAGGAGATGATGTTAGACATAGAGATACTACCCATGACAGTGATGGGGCAAGCATGATATCAAAAGTCACACACTAAATAGAGCTGAGCAGAAAGAGAGAGAAGGAATTAAGTCCTTAGTGGCAAGTCAGCAAAGTAGGAACCATAGATTAAACACAGCCTGCCATCTGTTTTTGTCACTAAAGCTTTATCGGAACACAACCATGTCCATTCCTTTATGTATTATCTGTGGCTGTTTTCACATTACAATGGAAGGATGGAGTAGTTGTGATGGAGACTCTATGTCCCTCAAAGCCTAAGCTATTTCTAATCTGGCATTTTCCAGAAAAAGTTTGGCAACTCCTGCTTAATGGAATCAGTATGTTGCATACCGACTCTGGAGTGCTTATCCCCAAATGTCTTAGTAATGGTAGTCTAAATCTTTGTGTAAATCATTTAATTTAGTGGGTGTTTTGCTTTCTGACTCTCCGATGCAATACCAAAACATGCACTGCCCTACAACATTATTGCTTCTGGTTCTGCCAAAATGTTGCAAACTTCTGCTAGAAAACTCAGGAAAGGGTGTATTGAGAGGGGTTGTAGGCTGCAAGCAACAGAAACTCCAAGTGATCGAAGGAGAAAGGAAAGTTCTGGACAGACCACAAAAGGTTTGAGAAGTGATCTGAGAAAGAGCAGGTAGGTCGAGGAGTATCAGAACTCAGTGTCTCCCAGATGGAGCTCTTGGCTATAGCAGAGCAGCACTTCCATTAGTAGTCCCTGCAGACAATTCTGTGGGAAAGAGGTTCATTCCCAAAAAGGAATGGGGGGATATTAGAGCTAAAACTGTGACGGTCCATCCCTGAAGGGGAAAATTCCTACCTACCTTCAAAAGAACCCAGTCACCACAGTGCAGAGCCTGCTGGTTGCTAGACCCCAATATCAATTCTGCACCCCCCATCCCATAATAGAACCTCCAGTTTTTTAGCAGATTGCATGGCCACTCAGAATATCAATGAGTTTCCCAGTATCCTTTGCAGTCCAATGAGGACATATGACCATATTCTTGTCATTGGGATGGGAAAAGGAGTGATGTATGCAATCTCTGGGATGTGAATTTCTGTAGGCTGTCCCCTTGCCCCTTCCTGCTCTGGGATGTGGATATGGTGTTTCTCGGTCTTGGACCATGTAAGTGAGAGTACCAACATATGGGAGGCAATGCATCAAGGGAGAGAGAGCCAGATCCAGGACATTATGGAGCAGTCAGACTAATTCTGGATGGTTCACCTAAAAAGGGTATTTACCATGACAGAAAAGACACTTTTCTCTTGTTTCAGCCACTGTTTTGGCCTCTGTTATTCCTAACTGATATAGTCGCCGACTTCCAGGAAGCAATTACTCATACTGAGCTGAGTGCTGAGTTATAGTAGCTTCCACCCAGTAGAACTCCCCTTGGAACTGTACACAACATTTCTGAGGTCTCATCCAAAAGACAGTCTATGAAATATTTCTCCCAACCCCATCCAATCTCCACATCACCACTGTCTTTGCAGCTCCAGTTTTGCTCTGTTGTCTGTGGGACATGTCAGCTCCTTTGAAAGTGTCCTGTTTGTCTGCATCCATACACCTTACACCATAAATGCTCAGGCCAAGCAGGTGGACATGGGGAGACTGGCTTCTACTCCATTTCAGATTCTCCCCTCCACAATTTCTCAACCAGCTTTTACAAATGGCCAGTGAATCAATATGCACCCTGAATGCTGTCATTTTAATCTTCTCAGTGCCAGTGAATTATATAACATTTCGTATTAGTTTTTTTGTGTGGATGTCGTAACAAATTGCTATAAACACAAATTTAAAAGAACATACTTTTATTATCTTAAAGTTCTGGAGGTCTGAAGTTTGGAATGGGTCTCACTTGGCTAAAAGCAAGGTGACGCAGGGCTGTGTTCCCTTCTGGAGGCTCTGGGAGAAAATTTATTCCTTGCCCCTTCCGGCTTGGCCACATTCCTTGCTGTCCACATTCCTTGGCTCATGGTCCTCTTCTTCCATCTTCAAAGGCCAGCAGCATGCAGCCAAGTCTTTTCATGCTGCCGTCTCTCTGGTTCTGACTCTTCTTCTACCTTCCTTTTCTACCTTGATGGACACTTGTAATTATATAAGGAGCTAATACAGGATAATCTCCCTATTGTAAGGTCAGCTGTTTAACAAATTTGATTCCATCTGCAGTCTTCATTCTTTTTGCCAGGTACCATAACATATTCACAGGTTCCACAGACATCTTTAGGGTGCCATTATTCTGCCTACCACACATATTGATGGTGGCAAATGTGACTATCACTGATTAATGCTTCCTGTGGGCCAGCCGCTAAAGTAAGTACTTTATAGACAATGTATTATTTAATCCCATATTCAATTTTGGTGCAAAAATTCTAAGAAAGCTCCTAAGAGATCTTCCTCTGATGCACATGTCCTATATAATCCCCTCCTCATGACTGTGGACAAGATCTGTGAATATGATGAATGTCACTCCTGTGATTAGGTTACATAATGTGGCAAAGATTATGAAATCATTAATCACATGATTAGGTTATATAAGACTTCATTTTAGCAGACAGGGAGAGAGATTCTCCTGCTGGCCTTGAAGAAGTAAGCTGCCATGTTGTGAACTGCCAATGGAGGGGGCCACATGGCAAGGAGCCGAGGGCAGTCTCTAGGAGCCAAGAGCAATCTTGTCCAACAGCCAGCAAAGGAATGGAGACCTCAATCATACAGCTGCTGGGAGCTGAGTTCTGCCAACACTTGAATGAGCTTGGAAGCAGAATCTTCCCCAGAGCCTCTAGATGAGGAGGCAGACGGGCCAACACCTTGGGAATCCCTAAACGGAAGACCCTGCCTAGATTCTGACCTACAGAAACTATGAGACAATGACTGTGTTTGTTTAAGACCTCTGTTTGTAGGAATTTTTTAGGCAGCAATAGAAAACAAATACATTTCATTGTGAAACTCAGAAAATCTAAGAGAACTGCCGACGTCAGAGAACTAATAAGTGGCAGAGCTGGTATTCAAACTAAGGTCTATCTCCAAATATGAATTTTTAACCACTACTGCTTCCCAAGTGACAATCATGAATAGCAGTTTTGGTGTTATTTTTTTTTATTGTTAGTACTTCATTTGTGCCTGATAGGAAAATGATTTCCTTTCTAGCTTTTGGAAATGAAATTATGATTTTTCTCTTATATGCAATGAGATACCTCACTTTTTTTTAATACCATTTGGGCATTTTCAAGCTTCTGCTGGACTTCCTATTGTACTGTGATGTCCTATTTTTGAACATCATGGCACCGAAATTTAAAGTCTGAAACAAGAATGTATGGATGTACCGGGTTTAAGGTAGAAATTTTAATTATTTCAACCGAACTTCAAGCTAACAAAAGTTATAAAACAATGCCAGTGAGCTCATCAAATGAGTCCATGAAGTAAGCAAGCCAATGTCTTGATCTAGATGAGAAAAATATTGATATTTCACATATGTACACAACAGATGTAAGTCATGTTGTAAAGGGAACAAATGCAAATCAACTGAAAAACGTTACTGAATTTTTAGTAGGTTTTCATCTTCAGGAATGTTCTCTACCACAAATATAAGAGACATCACTACTATCAACAACTTCTACATTAAAAGGGGGCTCTCCTACTTGAAAGGGGGTCATGTAAACTCACCTCTGCCCCCATGGCCAATAGCTGTTCAGAAAAGTTGTTCTGGTTATCCTAAGTACTTTGCTTTGTGGCATGTGCCTTTTATCACATAAGCCCTTCTGAAGTGAACACCATCTCACAATTTTCTAGAAGGGAGCTTTGAATGAAGTGATTGGGTCATCCTGAGTGATTTGTGGTTTACCTGTTGGGGTGATTAAGAAGTTTGTGGTAGAGCAAATCTCCTTAGTTCCTGGATATTAAGCCTATTAGGCTCTGGGGAATGGTTAATGAATAGTTTCCCCCTTATTCTTCTGGGCAGAGCTTTGGACAGCAGTAGTTTAGGTGGAGTCTTCTGTTATAGGACATGGTCAGCTAAACACCACAGCTAAGATTCCCTGCCTTTGGGGCTCCCAGAATCCTTAGCAAAGAAATGGACTCACACTACCTCAGGGAAAGAACTCCTTCCAGTGGACTTGAGTTTGGGCAAGTCATTCTGCCTCATGAACCCAGTTTTCTGGTATACCATGTGGATATCATTTTTCTCACAACTCTGTGGGGGATGATCTCATAGAACTAAAGAGTTTAGTATTACTTTGTAACAAATCACCACATACTCAGTGGCTTAGAAAAAGCTTTTAATCTCCATTTCTGTGGACCAGGAGTCTGGCTTAGCTGGGTCCTCTGCTTAGGGTTTCTAAGATTACAATGAAGGTGTCAGCAGGGGCTCAATCTCATCAGAGGTTCATCTGAGGAAGGATCACTTTTGTTAGTCCTTACGGCTGTAGGACTGAAGGCTTCTCATTCCTCCCTCTTTCTTTCTTTCTTTCTTTCTTTCTTTCTTTCTTTCTTTCTTTCTTTCTTTCTTTCCTCTTCCTTAGATTTTAATTATTTATTCATGAGAAAGAGAGAGAGAGAGAGAGGCAGAGACATAGGCAGAGGGAGAAGCAGGCTCCCTTTGGGGAACCTAATGCAAGACTTGATCCTTGGATCTCAGGATCACACCCTGAGCCAAAGGTAGACACTCAACTCCTGAGCCTCCCAGGCATCCCTGAAGGCTTCACTCTCATGCTGGAGTCTGTCCTTGACTTCTAGGGACCACTGTCAGCTCCTTGCCACATGGACCTTCCAACAAAGCCAGTCCACAGTATGATAGCTTGCTTCTTTCAAGCCAGCAATGGAGTGAGAGATTCCAGCGAGATAGGTGTTATGATCATATAGAATTATATGATCACATACATGTAATTTCACACAACTTGTCATATTTTTCACATTCTACTGGTTAGAAGCAAGTCACAGGTCTCAAGCTCAAGGGCTCACATGAGGGCATGAACACCATGGGCTGGAATCACATAGGATACTCTTAAGAGCCTCTCTGCTGTAGCCCCAAAACTCCTCCAAACCAGGAAGTTTGTTCAAACACTGAACACCCTTTCTTCCTCCTGAAATCATTAGGCCCTCCAAGGACATGGTCAAGAGTCACCACAGCCCATTCGTTTGCTCATTCATTTACTCAACAACTAGTTGAGAACCTGCTATGTGCCAGACAGTGAGTAAGGCACAGAACTTTAACAACTTCTTCTTTCCTAAACTAAATACCAGTCAGAGTTGAGATCCAAAAATTTGGGGACAAGATGAGAAAGTGTATCTTTTGGTGGAAATAGAAACTACAATAAAATATATGCAATTGTCTATCTTGAGAACAGCCAAAGGACGTAAAATGAGGATTGGAGGAAGGAATCTTGAAGGAAGACACAATGTAAAATATGATTATTATAAGGTAAACTATAATTGATCTCATATTAAATGAAATGAATTTTTTTGGAAATTATGAAAAATTACTTGGAATAGATGATCTTATCGTTCCTCATTATTTGTTGCTTGCCTATAAGAGGACCATATATCCCTGCCTTTCACCATGGGATTCACAGTACCCCCTTTGGGAAAAATATACTTCCTGGCTCCTGCTAGGCATGGCCAGGTGACTTGCTTTGGTCAATGAAATGTGGTTAGGAAGTAGTGTATACCATATCTGTTTGGAAGCTTTAAAAGCCATTGTGACTTTCCTCCTGCCACAAGAATGGCATGTTCCAGATTGGGGGGGTTCCCCTTCAGTCTGGGCCCCAGAATAAAGATATATAAGTTGGGGGGGAGACACCTGCATTAAATGTGAGAGAGAGGTAACCCTTGTTGCTTTAAGACACTGAGATTTGGAGTGGTTTAAACTACACATAACTTAATGAAAAATGACGAAATATAGTCCTAAACCAATTGTTCTTTCTGTACATGTAAGAGGGTGCTAGCTAAACTCAGTTCTTGTTTGAGTTTCTGCTGAGGCCCTAAAGCAGAGAGGAGGAATGGAGGTTTGAACTAACAAGACATTGAAATTTTTATTTAGATTGCTCTGGACTTCCTAACAATTGAAAATGAGACTGAGAAGGTGGAGGAATGGACAAAAATAGATAAAGGGGACTAAGAGGTAAAACTTGCAGTTGTAAAATAAATAATAGGAGGATAAAAAATAAAGTAGGGAATATGGTTAAGAACATAACAGCTTTATATGGTGACAGATTGGCAACTAGACTTATTGTGGTGGCCACTTCATAATGTCTATAAATATCAAGTGATTATGTTGTATACTTGAAACTAATACAATATTGCAGGTCAATTATTCTTGAATTAAAGAAAAAGAAAATGAGACTGTTATACTTGCTAAAGGGGACAAGAAAAGCTATCATCCAGGGTTGGAGAGGTGAGATCCAAGAGCCTGTGATTGAAGGCAATAGTGGTGACAGGAATGGAGCTTTTGCCTATTGGCACCCTGACAACATTGACCGATTTTGTAAGCCTGTTACTTTATTTTATATGGGTCTCCCACCTGACAGAGAGGATATGAGGAGCTGCTGAGGCAACTGTGGTTCCTAAAACCGGTACCTGGTTCTAGAGAAAGGCATTAATTTTCTTAGAATAGGAATTTGGGAATGGAAAAGCCTCTAGAAGCCATCAAATCCAACCCCTCTACAGACGAGGAAGTTAAGACTCAAAGAGTTGAGGCAATTTACTTTTCTTTATCCTCTGCTCACTCAGAGAATTGGGGGTTTAATTTCTAGAGTGGACCTTCCCCCAGGGAAGAGATGACTACACCAGTTACCTTGCCATGTAAAGGGCACATGTCATTTTCTTTTATCCTTCCTGTAAGTTGGTGATTATGCATTGATTCTCCAGGTTCTTTGTGTCCCTGAGTGTCCTGACAAAATTGAGGTTTGAACCTGACTGCACCCGAAGCTTGGAGCTCCCCCAGGAAGCAGCTTGCAATACACCAGTGGGAATGGGCCATGGTCCTTAATCTATTTGGCTGCATTATGTCATATCTTCCAGCTTCTCTGGTTACTTCCCTTGAATGCTTGGTGTGCTTCCCATTAGGATGCTGGCATGAGAGAAGCAGCGCTGAGACCCAGGCAGCCTAGGTGGGTTCTCTGGAGGACTCCACCCAGATCTCATATTGCAGAGATGCCACTTCTGCAGAACAGGGAGGGCTTGGTAGAAGATTTCACCCACACACACATGCACACACATGCACACATGATCTGAAATGTCTGAACCATCTCCCCGGAGCCAGTGTTGTAATCATGGCGCTCCTCTCCCCACACCAGCACCGCAATTTAGTTGGCTTGCCTGTGGGTTCCTCGATGACACGTCAACCTCACCAGGATTGAGAATTAGAATGGTAGAGGTGGAGAACCTTTCAAAGAGCATGTCCTCAATTGGCAGATTTCACTTTTAAGTGCTAAAATTTTAAACATTTTAGGGGTAAATTGACAAGAATAAAGATAATGGATGGAAACTGTTGCCTTTGGTAACTTATGTTTCTGTATCCGTGTGACCTATTCTGTTGCCCCACTCTGCAGGGTGGGCTTGTGTACCTTGCACCTGTGCATGATTTAGTCCCTGCGCTAAGTCCCCAGTGGGGAGGCCAGGGCAGGTTAGCAGCGCAGGCCTGGCAGGCAGCTCTCCTGATTATGTCAGGCACACGGTAAGTGCTCAATAACCTCCAGCCAGGGTGGTGACAACAGAGTGGAAAACCCATGTGAAGCACAATAGGCCTGTCTTTTGCTTATAATAGGGGAAGGGCTTGTTCCTTTGGGACTCAGGGACACCAACCATAATTAAGGGACCCAACCCAGCAGACTTCCCTTGACTTTTGGTTCCTCAGTTTAGAAATGCCATGCTTGTGGCTTCAGATACACCACGAGAATTGAACCTGAAAGATAGGCAATTTGGCCAGGTTTCAAACCCACTGAAAACTCCAACTCTAAATTTAGATGTGATCTGGAAACTTGAGTTTCAAGTTCCCCTCGACTTGGGCAAAGCCTGAATTTCAAACTACTAGGCATTTGAATTTATCCGTTCTCTTGTTGATTTCCACAAACTTCCTTCCTTTTCCCAACTCACCTGGTGGTTGTAGCTTTCCTTTGGCCATCTGTTGCCTTGGCTTCTCCTGCACTGTTGTCAGACTTGTACTGTACGTCTAAGTGCGGTCTTGTCTCTCTGGCCAGACTGTAGACCCCATGTGGGCTGTGGCTGTGCCCAGGCTTCTTTTCTTCACCCTCAGTGAATCTTGCACAGGGTCCAGCCTGTCACCAGTCACAGCGGAGGCCTGAGGTAAGTTCCAACCAGATTTCCAGAGCTTTGGCTTTCTGATTTGGTCAATTATTCATGAAAGTGAACAAGTAAATAAGCAATGCAAACCTCTGGAAAACAGTGGTTTGAATTAAGAAGTTTACACAATTAAAGAAAGGTTTGGTGAAAACCAAGTCATGCTACCTGGCAAAATTCAATCAATTGCCAATAGCTTTCTCTCACTCCTGCCATGTGTCTACTGCCTGACTTGTTTGTCTCCATTTTGTCAGGGGAAGTAAAGGAGTAAAAGGTTAGAATTTGGCAGATAGGGAAGAACTAGAGTTCAGATCACATGCACCTTTTCACACTTTCTCTCTTTTTTTGGAGAAAGAGGGGTTATTCGTTTTCAAGGGCTACCAACAAAATACCACAAACTGGGTGGCTTCAACCACAGAAATTTATTGTCTCACTGTGTTGGAGGCCAGCAGTCTGATCAAAGTGTTGGAAGGTTTGGTTCCTTCTGAGGGCTATGAAGGGAAACCAATCCCAGGCCTTTCTCCTAGCTTCTGGTGCTTTGCTGGTCAGCTTTGGTGTTTCTTAACTTACAGAGCTCTGCCTTCATCTTCACAAGGTGTTCTCCCCATAGGTGTGTCTTTGTCCAAATTTCTCCTTTGCATAAGACATCAGTCATATTAAGATTAGGCGCCCAACCTACTCTGAGAAATAGATGACCTTGTCTTATCATATCTGCAGCAACCTGATTTCCAAATAAGGTCACCTTGTGAAGTACTAGAAGTTTGGACTTCACATATGACTTTATTTTTTTGGTTGGGTGGCAGGGGACACAGTTCAACTCATAACAGAAAACATATTCTTGTTTGAATTTATTGTTCTTAAAATCTAGGTGTACCAATTTGATTCAGTTTGTGCCACACCTATGAGTTTGGATGTTAAACATCTGGAAGAAGCTAGTGATGGTTTCTTCCTCTCCCTCTCCATATGGTGATCCATCCATCCACCCACCCATCCATCCATTTATCCATCCATCCATCCATTGTATACACACACACACACACACACACACACACACACACTTTATACAGCTAGGACTTTGGGATTTTATAACTAAAGTCCCTGCCGTGCCAGAAGTGCTACTTGGAGTCCTACCTGCATGTATCCTAAGAGCTGCCTCAGAAGAGTAAGGCCAAGGTTCAGAACCCAGCCCTCTACTTACCATCTCTGTGATCTCAGTGACCTCTTCCTCTTTGAGCCCTGGTTTCTTCATTTGTAATGCAGCAAACACTAGAACAGAGCCTGGGGCCCAATAGGTCCTGGAAAAATGGTGGTGGCAATTAACATTATTACTTTCATGTGGAGAGAGAGTGGAAGCATGGACTCCCAATTTTCAGGAGCTCAAATAAGACCTTCCCCCAGGTGGAATCCCAAGCTCTGTAATAGACACTACCTCATTTGGTTTGTCATTACAACAATCATGGAGCTGTGATTCTCAAATATTTTGGGACCTGGATTCCCTTGAGACTCCAATAAAAGCTGTACACTCTCTTCCCCACACAGCACGTATACACGGACTGTCCAGACAGATCTGCTTGTGATTTCAGATGGTATATGGCTCCTCTCCAGCCCATCCACAGAGGCTAAGAACTCTCACTTACGAGGCAGAAACCTCAGAAATTAATCTGTTCATTCATAAACACTTATTGTGTGGTTGCTGCACTCTGGGTGCTATAAGAGGGGGCAGGGAACAAAGGAAAGTAAGAGAGGGGACCTTCGCCCAACTTCCTCACAGGCAGTGAGAACCATATCAGAGGCAGAAATGACTCAATCTTATAGGAGAAGTGCAGCAATACTTACGTGAGAGTTCAGAGGAGGGAAATTGTTCCCACTATGGAGTGCAGAAGAAGTAAGTGGTTCAGTAGAGGGAAGGACATGTGAGTTGGAAAATGATAGACAAATGAAAGTTTGGTGTCACATTATATGTTGGTATGTCCAAGGGGCACTCCCCGACAGTCCACACAAGGGCAGAGATGTCAGTCTGTGGGCATTTGCCTTCACCTGAATGGAGCTAGTGGGTAATTCCTAAAAATGCCACCTCTGTTTAGAAGCCAAATATAATTCATATTGTGCTCTTCAGATATGGTCTTCCTAGCTCAATACATTTCTGTAACACAAAACACAGTTCAAGCACTGTACAAAACATGCAAGTCAGTCTTCACCTTTGTCAGGGCCTCTGACCCTCCAAGGGTCACTCTTGTCAATGCTGGGGAGGACATAGCCCAGATTTCTGTCCTGCCCCATAAACGTGAGTCAGATGCCCTAATGGGGCTTCCAACAGGGAAGTGTACATCCAGGGGTAATTGACTGCTAACTTCTCCTTTCTCTCCATCAGGAGAGCGTTTCTTTCTATCCACACTCCCTCTCTCCTTTGTCCACATCACACTAATGGCCAAGAGCTAAAACTTCTTGAGGTCAGAGAACATTCTGGTATGCCAGGTTCTGTTCTGCTTCAGCTGCTTTGAAAGCATATCCATTTGGTTCTGGTTCATAATGCTTCACTAGGAATTTTTCTGCAAGACTTCAGTTCCTTTTGTGGTTCAGTGAAAAGACTGGTATTTGGGTTGGGTGCAGGTTAGGGCACTCTGGTTGGGGTTTTACAGGGTGGTCGTTTGCAAGACCCTTATCTCAAGCCGTCCCAGATGGAGAGGGCAGGGGCATGTGGCCTGGGAACCCACTTCACAGAGAGGGTTCACTAACTGCTCTGAGGACACAGCACGCCCCCCACTGCAGGGCAGCAACAAGCAGGCTTTGAAGATAAACCTTAGGTTCCCACTGACAGAATGTGTTTGCTGTAGCAAGAAGTTAGGAAGTGAGGAAAGTGATTTCTGGGTCTTGCTTGGGCACAAACTTGCAATGTGAGCCGAGATCCATCAATTCCTCTCTCTGGGACTTGCTTTCCTTCTGTGTAAAATAAGGAAATTGGACCAGAAACTAGATGAGGGTTAAAGTACCTTTCAGAGCTCAAATGTTATGATGCTGTGAAAACACCTTTATTTTAAATTAACTGCGTCTCAAAGGAAAAGACGCCATGTCTCTCTTCCTCTGCGGCATGCCCACCTCTGCCTTCATCAGAATTTATCCCTCCTGTGTTCCACTTCCCTAATGCTGTGCTCATTAGAGAGCTAACTTAATAGCTTAAGCAGCCTTCCTGACACCATGTACATGTGCACAGCCCTTGGATGCCATCACTGAGGCTCCCTTGGGAGCTGGGGCTGTGTGGCAGCATGGTGGGCCCCTGGGTCACAGGCCCTTCCTTCCCACCTCTCCATAGACCTTGTGTGGAGCGCTTCCTTTGCACCAAGACCCGTGTTAGGGCACCTTGGGGCACAAACTACGCAGATAGGAATGCATCTCTTTGGGGTGCTGGTGGTTGCTCCAGTTCTGCTGCAGTGCCGCAGAGCGTGGGGCCGGAGAAATTGTAACAAACCTAATATGGAGTTCCCCCTGTCTCCACCACCCAGCACTACACGGTGTCCATGTAAGCATTAGCCACACCTGAAGCTCACCTTTATTTTTCTTAAAGATTTTATTTATTTATTCATGAGACACACACACACACACACACATACACACACACACACAGAGGCAGAGATACAGGCAGAGGGAGAAGCAGGCTCCACACAGGGAGCCTGACGTGGGACTCGATCCCAGGACTTCAGGATCACGCCCTGGGCCGAAGGCAGGCACTAAACCCCTGAGCCACCCAGGGATCCCTGTGACACTCACCTTTGAAGAGTAAAATACTCTCATTTGTTTCAGCTACAACATGGGAATATGTCTACTCTGGGTTTCTGGCCTTTTGTTTGGCCTTTCAAGCAGGGTATCATGAGCAGAATCGAATCTTCGTCCTAATGGATATCCATTGTCCTGTTGCAGGTTTTTACGGGTAAACTGAGAAAAACATACCTCCCCACCTCCCCACCCCCCCCACCTACTCACCATCCCCCCCACTCCGTGGCCCATCTGAGGGGGTGCGGGTTTATAAGTAAAGTGCTTTCCTGGAAAGAGGTAAGAGCTCTAGTTAATGATGATTATTATTCTAGCTGCCAGTTGATTAGATAATGATATAGTTGAGGCAACTGATTCATGTAGAGCAGTTTGCCCTTCCAGGAAGTGGCCCCTAAACTGTCAGGCACTTCGAATTCTTGGATGTGAATGAAGTAGTTTCTCTTCCTCTCCCTCATTTCTAGTTGCATGGCTTTCACCTGCTGGGGTGGGGACGGGTGGGGTGGGTGGGGGTGGGGTGGGCAGATGGGGGAATGGGAGGTAGGGGTGGGGGTAGGGGCTTCTCTTCTCCCCCTCTCCCCAAGTTTCCTTTTCTTCCTTTTCTTTCCTCTCTCCCTTCTTCTTTCCTTATTTCTCTCTTAAAGTTCATTGGCAATTTTCTTTATTGAAGGACTGCACTCTCATTACAGAAAAATTTGAAAAAAAGCAAAAAACAACACAAAAGGAGAAAGGGGAAAAAAAAACGATCCCCTGGCATGAGAGAAAACCACATTTTGTTATATTTCTACTTTATCTCTTTTTCCATAGTTTTGAGTTCTGTTTGTTGTTTTACATGTGGAAGTCGTACTGTAGATTTAATTTTGCATCTTGCTTATTTTTAGTTGTAATTATAATGTAAGTATTTCCCTATGTTAATTTTAAATTCATTGAAAACCTCATCTACACTGGCTTCTGTAAAATGGCTGCACAGGATGCTCTGGTTTACTTAGACTTCCCTATAGGATTGATAGTCTGTTCTTTCTAATTTGTTGTTCCTAATACACTATAGCTGGGAAACCACCCCAGTAGAGCTGTATGTAAAGTAGGAGTTACTTGGTTTTGTGATCTTATGGGAAGGCCTGAGGGGCTTTCCTCAGGAGCCTTTGGGTTTGAATTTTGTAACATATTCTTTAGTCTCTCAAAGACCTCCTTTACTTACATTTTCAGTTTTTGATTGAGGCCTGAATGGTTGATGGTCAAATAATTGACCTTTTTATTTTTATTTTTAATTTTATCACTATAATAATTTTTTTGAGAGAGAGAGACAGAGAGGGAGAGGGCAATTGTGTGTAGGTGGGAGAGGCAGAAGGAGAGGGAAAGAGGATTCGATGCAGGCTCTGCACTGAGCCTGGAGCCCGATGCTGGGCTTGATCCCAGGACTCTGAGATTGTGACCTGAGCCAGAATCAAGAGTTAGTTGCTTAACTGACTGAGCCACCTAGGTGCTCCTTGACCCTTTAAAAAAATTTATTTATTTATTTATTTGAGAGAGGGAATGAAGAGCATGGGGAGGAGCAGATGGAGAGGGAAAAGCAGCCTCCCCACTGAGCAGGAGCCAGATGTGGGGCTCGATCCCAGGACCCCGGGATCATGACCTGAGCTGAAGGCAGATGCTCAACTGACTGAGCCACCCAGGCACCCCTTGACCTTTTTATAGATGAAATACTACCATACTAGTAAAAATGACAAAATCTACGCTTCTCCCACTGGAGAAAATTTCACATTAAAGAGGTAGAATGATGGAATGGTGAGGAGCTGCCTGTGTCCACATCCCAGTCTTCCCACATCCTGGCTGGGTGACATCATGCAGACTCTCTGTGCTTCAGTCTCCTACAGAATGGGATGACGATGGTACCTACCTCACAGGGCTGTTGTGAACAGTAAACAAATGAATCCAGGTAAGGTGCTCAGGATAGTAGCTGGCATTTGGTAAGCTCTAGTCAGTGTCTGCTGCTGTTATGGTCTACGTATGTAACAGAGCATTTTAAAATTTCTCTTAAACATTTTGGCAACTCTTTAGGCTTTTTTTTTCTTTTTCTTTTTTTTTTTAGGCCTTTCTTTCTTTCTTTCTTTCTTTCTTTCTTTCTTTCTTTCTTTCTTTCTTTCTTTCTTTCTTTCCTCTCTCTCTCTCTCTCCCTTTTTTTTTTTTAAGATTTTATTAATTCATTCATGAGAGACACAGAGAGAGAGAGGCAGAGACACAGACAGAGGGAGAAGCAGGCTCCACTCAGGGAGCCCGACGTGGGACTCGATCCTGGGTCTCCAGGATCACACCCTGGGCCGAAGGCAGGCGCTAAACCACTGAGCCACCCGGGCTGCCCGGACTTTTTTTTTTTTTTTCAATTGAACTACAACATAAAATCCTCTATTAGTCTCAGGAGTACAGCATACTGATACGACAATTCTACACGTTACTCGATGTTCATCACGATGTGGTTACCACCCGTCACCATACAACGGTATGACAATATTCCTGACCATATTCCTTATGCTACCCTTTCCATCTCTGTGATTCATTTCTTTTAAAACTGGAGGTTTGGACATTTAAATCCCTTTCATTTACTTCATCCAGCCCCCCGAGCCACCCCTCCTCTGGCAATCACCAGTTTGTTCTATGCATGTAAGAGTCTGATTGTGTTTGTTTGTGATGAATGGAGAAAGAAGATGTGGTATACATATGCTATGGAATCTTACACAGCCACAGAAAGGAATGAGATCTTGCCTTAGCCATAACATGGATGGACCTAGAGGGTATTATGCTGAGTGAAGTAAGTTAGACAAATACTGTGTGATTTCACTTACATGGGGAGGCTTTTTGTTTTTTAAAAAGGCTCAGGAGTGGAAGGAGGAGGCAGATTGGAGGGCAAGGCCAGAGGAAGAGCAAGGAGGAGGAGACGGGGGGCTTGGGGGGACGAGGCTGACACCTGGATGCCTCTGCCCCTAAGGCTGAGAAGTGGACCCTGGTCTCAGGGCTCCCCAGGGCATTGCCCAAACTGGGCCAGGAAGAGAGTTAGGGCCCAGCAAGGGAGGGGGCAGAAGCTGAAAATTAGAATCTAAAAGAGGAAAAGGACTGGGGTCTGCCCTCCGCAGGGTCACAGCCTCAGAGGGAGGGCAGTGCAGAGTCCGTGGATAGAGCCTGGAGCCGGGGTAGGGAGGTGTAGGGAGGTGCAGGAGGGAGAGTCTAACTATAGAATCTGCAGTTTTTCTTACAAGGGCTTACAGCACCATTGCATTCTGGTAACGGAAGTGAAATTAAAAATATGAGCAGGAAATAAAGTTAATTTAAAAATATCTGAAAACATGTATTCTGCAGGTCGTCCAACTGGCTGAGCTTGGCTGGCTTGTTTTTCCTCAGATTGACTGATTAATAGGACAGAAATGAGGAGGTGTGAATTTATTTTGGACCTAGGTAGGGAGCCAGGGGGGTTGGCATCAACCCACTTATGCTAAATCTGCATTTTAAAGTCCAGGAGAGGTGCCCACATACTGGATATCCTGGGGGAAGGTGGAGGAGTTGGACGAGAAATATTTTAGACTGAGCTCCTTCTCAGCAGAAGGAGTTTGCTTGCTTCTGTCTTGAAAATACAGCCGTGCAGGCCCAGAGGCAGCCCCGTGACTCGTGGCCTCGGGGGGCCCGTCCCTGGCCAGGCTGAGGACATGGAGCTGTCCCAGGAGGGGAGAGAGCGGTGTAGACATCGAGCCCTAGATGCTCTCTGGGACGAGGTGGGAGGACAAGTCCGCATTCAGGGACATAAAACAAAATCCCGCTGGGCTATTTTCCTCGCTGAGCATGGAGAATCATTTAACAGCATGAAAGGTGGTTGAGAAGCAATAAATAATCTTCAAATGAGGAAAGACCACCATCTGGGAGGTAGAGAGAAGGAGAGAAGCTGATTTTGCTGCAGCCCAAGACACGCATAATTAAAAACAAAGACATCTTTAAGACAGATCTGAGTCGGCCTCCTCGGCCCCCTCCTTTACCCTACAAATCCCTCATGTCCACCCCCACCATCTCCTTTTCCCGGAAAAGCCTGGGAACACCCTCAGAAAAAAAAAATCATCCTAACGAGAGAAGACGTGTTCTTGAAGAAATGTTGACTTCTCGTTTACAGCTTTATAAGCATTTCAGTAGAAAGATGTCCCACACTCAGGCACTAAGTCAAGGGCACATCATTTTAAAGCTAGCCTGCTCTTCTGTGTGATTATTTTTACAACATTTGCAATTAAATGCAGATTTTCTGCTGCCTGAATGTGACCGGACAAGGGGCTCTGGTGCTCCTGGACCTCTCAGTGCACACACTCAGGCACACGGAGCTGCATGAGGGCGCTGCTTGAGCGGGACACACCCCACCCACAGCACACGCAGAGGAGAAAGCGCCCTGACACACACTTGCCAGTGGAAAAGCTGCCTTTCCCCAAGCCTTCTTCATTAGAAACAGCTCTGCTCTATTTCTTTTACTTTATTTTTTTTACTTTATTTTGGTAATTGAATTTTTCCTCAACTAAAAATGTAGGGATAATAACCTTTTTTTAAAAAAAATTATTTATTTATTTATTTATTTATTTATTTATTTATTTATTTATTTAGTGAGGGAGCAGAGGAAGGGGAGAGAGAGAATCCCAAACAGACTTCCCACTGAGCACAGAGCCTGGGGCTCTGGATCTCAAGACCTTGAGATTAGGACCTGAGCAGAAACTAAGAGTCAGATACTTAATCCACTGAGCCACCCAGGTGCCCTGACCTTTTTTTTTTTTTTAACACTCCAGAAATCTAGAAAATAATATGATTATATAAGCTCATATATTTTGATCTCAAGAGAAATTGATTGCTGTTGTGTGTGTGTGTGTGTGTGTGTGTGTGTGTCTGTCTGTCTGTCTTGGGAGGGTGAGGGTCCAGGGAAGAATTGGGCAGAAGAGCTCTGCAGGGACAAAGAGAAACACGGTGGGTCTGTTAGAAGGCATGAGGAAATACAACCTTAAAGAAGCAAGGACATGAGAGAAATGTGAAAATCTGGTGTGCCCCTGTGAACTGATCACTCAGTAGACTTCCAGAAAGTTCCACATTGCTCTTTCTCCTGGGATGGCCAATGCTGCCCAGTACTGATCAAGAGCAAACTTGCAGGAGGAAAAAAGATTGATTTTTAGTCCTACAACTACCAGCCCCGGTCCAAGCCTGCAGAGTATGAGCTTCAACAAAGGGAGCAGTTTTGTGCTTCCCCCGGGGTCAATTTAAAAGGCAGTAAAGGGGGTCAGAGCCCACTTCACCTAAACAGCCAAGCTGGGTAGGGAAGAAGCCAGGCCTTGGGCAGCAGACAGACCTAGACTTGAATCCCACTGGCCACTTTATGAACAGTGTGATCCTGGGACCATTCATCGACTTCTCTCAGTCTCAGTTTCCACATCTATACATTGGGGCCAATGATCTCCATGATGTGTAATTCTCGTGAGGCTCTGAGATCGCATGAGCAGAGTGGCTGGTCTGAGGTGGGTGCTCAGGACTTAGAGGCCCATGCTGCCCTCTGCCACTGAGTCCTCCAGTCTGCTGTTGTAATGGACTTGGTGGAAGGAAGGCTTACTCTCTTACAGGAAGCTGCCCTGCCCTTCCCCTCAGCACTTGGAGCTGGAGCCTGTCACCAGGTTCAGGAAGGATCTGGAGAAGGTTTTCAGAAAGGGGAAGAGGGAAAACTAATAGCTCCATCCAGGTGGGACATTGAGGCAGGAGGAGGTGGGCCTGGCACAGGAGACAAACTCCTGCCAGGCCTCTAAAACAGCTGGCTCAGGTGTCTTCACATTTTTCTTGAAAGCTTCCTCTGGCTTAGTCTGATACAATCTTTGATGGCACTGAGCAGCCTCCATGAGCATAGTTCTGATGCTGTTCCTTACCAGTTGGCTTTTTTTTTTTTTTAAAGATTTATTTATTTACCTTGAGAGAGACAGAGAGAACAGTGGGGAGGGGTGGGGGGAGAGAAAGAGAGAGAGAAAGAGAGAAAGAGAAAATCTCAAGCAGACTCTACAATGAGTATGGAGCCAACATGACACAGGGCTTGATCTCAAACCCTGAGATCGTGACCTGAGCCGAAACCAGGAATGAGACACTTCACCAACTGAGCCACCCAGGCACCCACCAGTTGGCATTTTTAGGTGGGGTCATTATTTGTTTCTGGGGTCTCTGTGCACCTCGCCCCTGGGGCATCCACACCCATACATGGTCATGCCAGCCCTGTGAGAAGGAAGCCAGCAGTGAGGGTCACCATCCAGAAATAAGGGCGGAAAGTCACACACAGGTATTCTGCTAAGGTCTGTGGGGCTGATGCCATTGGTACGGAAGCAGAAAGTTGGACTTCTTCTGGACACTGAAATTTAGTCTACAGTCAGTTTTTAAAAATCCATCTTTTCCCACAGGAAAATAATTGAATATAAAACATCCCTCCCGCCCTTCACCCAGACTTCTCTGAAGTTGGGTTTTTGACATTAATTTTCCCAGTTCAGTATCAAGTATAGCATCACTGAAGAGCACCAAACTGCTGTTTAGACATTTTAAAGATGCAATTTGAGTTCCAGGCAGGGGGAAGGGGTGGATAAAAGAGATTATAAGATAATAATATGGCTGTGGAAGCCTGTCAAATAAAGGGCATTTTCTCTGGTGGGCAGGCTATTTCTGGAGCCATGCAAGGGTTGCTACACTGAGGGATGTGTTTATCCTAATGGGAAGCAGGACTAAGCTGGGCCACAGCTCCCTGCACAGTTTTTAGAGTCTTAAGATACCACAAAGACATTTGTGGTGTCCAGAAGATGCATTTAGTCTGCCCTGGCCCTTTCGATGTGTGCTGACTTGGCTCTGACAGGCACCAGAGGAAGGCAAGGAGAAGTCTAACGGCTAACGTGGGGGGAAAGTGTGTCTGTCCAGACATGCCCGTGATGTTGCTTTTGGACATAAGGAAGAGAAAAGGTGATGCAAACTGACTTAAACAATAAGGAGTTTACTATAGAGCTAACAAGTAGTCTAGAGTCAGGGGATTCAGGTAAGGTAGGTTCAGGGTGAGAACTCTGGTTTCCTGTAATCATGGCTGCTCTGCCCTCTTCTAATTCTTTTCCTTGGGCCGACTTCCTCATGGCTAAAAGATGGCTGCCAGCAGCAGCTTTGGCACTCGCCTCTTTGGTCACGTCCAGGGAGAAAGAGAGGGCGATCCTTTCCCCTTCCGTCTGAACTTGTCGATTTAAGCCACGAGGCTGACATCCTGGGTTGATTAGCTTAACCCAGAGTTCTGAACTCAACCCAAGCAAGCAGATTTGAGTCATCCTAACTGTTGGGATCAGGCTCCCCGGAGATTACAGAGCGGGGGGCTGACTTTGCAAGGAAGGCCGGGGAAGAAGGAGTCAGAAATGAAAGCCGTTCAGCCACCAACAGTGCTCCTAGCCAGCGGGAGCCCAGTTCTAGCAGAGCTTTACTGTGGGCTGAGAGATTGTCAGTCTGGCCTTTCTTTCTTTCTTTCTTTCTTTTTTTTTTTAATTTTATTTATTTTTATTTTTTATTTTATTTTTTATTTATTTTATTTTTTTAGTCTGGCCTTTCTGCCTCACAGAGCCTGTGGGGATCAAGAAAGATCAGGGGAGAGCCAAATTGTGAAATAGATATAAATAGGTTATCTGTAATGTAAAGTATAAAACATACGTATACGAGAGCCATTACTCCTGGAGCCCCGGACTTCACAGACGAACAACCTTATAGCTCAGTATTCTCTCCTGTCAAATGGACACAGTAATACTATCTTATTGTCCTTTGCAAAGGGTACAGACATTCCAAGTATTAATTCCAGTGCTCTTAGAGACCTGATTGGGGCTCCACTCCCATAGTGGAGTGATGACAACCCAGCCCCTTGGTACTCTCTCTCTGTTGTCCCATCCTACCCCAATGCTGGCTGGTCTCGGCAACATTCCCTCTCAAAAGTATAAAAAAACAAACCTCCCCAAGGTTGTCAATCACTGCCCTGCCCAACACCCTGGGCGCTGGGCCTCCTGGATCAGAAGCGTGACTGCACTAGATCACAAGTGGGAGCCCACCTCCTTCTGGGAACCCAGGCATGGCTGCTCAGAGCCAGTCCCAGGGACAATGCCTGGCTGCACGCATGTCGTGTGGGCTGGGACAGCCTGCTGGCTGGGTCCCAGGACATGGTTGCCCTAGCCACAGGGAATGAAGAGGGGCATCGCAGGGTGGGAGTGAGGAGCAGGGTCTGCTAAGGAGCCCGGGAAGACACATGGGGTCTTCCATGCCCAGGAGCAGGACACTCTGCCCTGCTGTCCTAGGTGATTCAAGTCTCACCCAGAACTGAAGTCATGAGTGGGAAGGCTGGGGCTCCCCGGCTCGCATCAGCCCCTGGGGGGTAGCATGGGTTCACCTTGATTTTCTTCCCCCAGATTCCAGCAACCCAGTAGCTCCTCTGTGTCCCTCCCACTCCCTCTAAGTCTTGTCTCTTTTCACCTGGGGACAGACACAGAAACGGAGAATTCCCACACGAACGGAGGCATGCATGCATGCGCGAGCAGACATGCATGCATGCGCCCATATATGCATTCACACACGCGCACATGGGCAGGCACACACGTGCACATTCCCACCAGGGCCTCTTGCAGACGAGATGTCTGCTCTGTCCCTCTGGCCGTCACTCATCGAGAGGTTGTATTCAATATTTGGGCACGGAGGGCAAGCACAGAAAAGCTCTCTCTTCCTTCCTTACCGAGAGGCGCTGCCTGTGGAAACTTCTCAAAGGAAGAGCAGCAGGGCCCTGACCACCTCAGGCCCATGTAGGGTGCAGGCTCAGCAACCATCCTGTGGTGCTTTGAGGGGAGAAGCCGCTCCCATAGCTTTCAGGATGTTCCAGGAAAGGGCCTTGCACAAGCAGTGACCGCATAAGGGGCATCACAGGGGCTTGTGATCCAGGACAATCTGAAGCTTTACAGAGGGGGCATCTAGGGCCTCAGAGAGGGGCTTCCTCCAGCCACACTGCTGGTCTCCAGAGGAGCCTGCCCTTTGTGTTGAGCAGTCAAAGCCAGAGGGAGGGACTGCATTTCCGGAAACATGTGTAAGCTCCCCTGGGAGCTTGTAAGTTGAGAAAAGCCTGGAAAAGTCAGGGAGACCTCCAAGGCCCACCTCTGCTCACCACAAGATGGCAACAGAGCTTTGTGCCAGCCCGAGCGTTGGGGTGGTGTCCAGCACTCTCTGAGGATGGGACCTCACTTTCCTAACCGTGATGGTCTGAGCATTCTTTCAACAGCTTCAGGTCAGGCTGAGAGTTCATTTGATGTGGGCCTGAATATACCTGTGTTTCCTGTTTTATTGCCTTGAACTCCATTCTGACCGGCATCTATTGACTCATTCTGATCCCTTGTCCCTTTCAGCTCGTCTGAGCAGTGCGGGTGGCAAGAGGACACAGTTCCACTCACAGGACTCTAAGAAGGCTAGTGGGAAGACTAGTCAAAGATGGAAAGCCCATTAGACAATGGGCAGATATGTATAATTTAGTGCCATATGTGGTGCTGAATTTACATTTTTCATTCTAGAAGAGTTTGAAGTGGCTCTTCCACCTGGAAGCAACAATATTTGAATCATGCACCCTCTCTCTGGCGGCGCCCTCAGGCTTCCTGTTGTCTCTGCGCTCTTTAGAGCTTCTTCCCTTTGGGCTGTGTCTGGCTGCAGTGGGCTCACTGGGTGGTGGCTCTGGGAGGAGGTTGGGAGGCTGGAGTGAGAGAGTGGGGAGCTCACAACGCCCCCACCCAGGATCCTGTTCACATTCCCTTCACTACCAGGGAACTCTCGTGAGGTGGCCAACCAGGATGTCTA
The DNA here is from genome assembly GCF_048164855.1 of Canis lupus baileyi. Taxonomy (NCBI): domain Eukaryota; kingdom Metazoa; phylum Chordata; class Mammalia; order Carnivora; family Canidae; genus Canis; species Canis lupus. Next base: position 59,575,562 of record NC_132844.1, on the reverse strand, counting down.
TGCAGGAGCTCATTCTCGGCATGCTGGTCAAACAGCGGTTATCAACACCCCAACTTGGTCCTGGAAGGCTGGGATGCCAAAGGAGGAAAGAACAAAACAGGACAAGAATCTGTGCCTTTCATATCTGCCCTGGATAAAAGTGTACGGAGTGAATGCTAGGAGGGCGGGAATATGTCAAGTGCATGCATGAATGGGATGGATTAATAAGAGATTGGCAAAACGGAAGTCACGGTGAGGAGGCACACTCTTCACCACATGCCTCTGGTGGCCTGTGTGTCGCCAGCATTCCTGAGCCTCAAAGGTGACCTTGCAGTCCCAGGAAGCTGTTCATGGATCCCTCAGAAGTCAATCCTTCAACAAAAGGAAACAGCTATGAAACAGCAAACTCGTTCTCTGCTTTGTGTTGCCTCTGCTTGGTTGGGGGTCCTGGTGAAAACTTGGCTTACCTATGTAAACTTGAGCATCTGTACCCACCAGAGGCAGGGTTAGAGACCCTCTACTTACTGCCCAAAAGACAGCGTAGGGGGGCAACTCTGTGGCCAAGAGCAAACATCAAACATATTTTTTTTTATTAAGTACAAAAACAATGCATTGGTGTATATATCTTTGATCCTCATTATTCATCAATTCCATATTTGTAAATTTGCCTACTCATGAACATTTATTTGTAATCTGCAAATCAATACACCTAGTGCTTTCAAAACCATTTGTGGGTATGGACAGAGTGGCAAAAATTTGGAATCACCCAATGGGCACATCCCCTGTTGAGGTCAACCAAGGTAATGCTGGTTTCAGTTTTCATACTGTAAACAAGTATCCTTGTCCTGATCTATTTGGCACCATGTTTTTTGCTATTTTGTTGTTACTGTTGGTGGTGATTTTGTTGCTAAAAATGTCCCCCAGGTGTAGTGTTGAAAAACTGTGTAGTGTTCCTAAGCCAAAGAAGGCTGTGCTATGCCTTGCAGAAAAAGTACATGTGTTAGGTGAGCTTCATTCCAGTACAAGTTATAGGACTGTTGGCTGTGAGGCCAACGTTATGAATCAACGATATATATTAAATGAGGTGTCTTTAAACAGAAACACACATAAAACAGATTAGGTATTGATGGGTTGATGAAACTGTGACCAAAGGCTCACAGGAACTTAGCCTTGTGTGTCCCTAGAAGTAATGGTACACTGCTCTCTAATTCAGTGTTTATGGTGACTTTATAGAGCGTAACTACTGCAAATAACAAGAATGTACCTTATATAGATATATACATATATTCAATATAAAAATTAAAGAAATATAGGATAAGTAATAAAATATGTAATCTCTCTTTATCCACCCTCCCTTCTCCCGTCAGGCTCCTCTTGCCCAGGGTCAGCAAACTTTGCCTGTCAAAGGCCCAATAATAGGCTCTGTGGACCATATGGTCTCTGTGACCACTGTATCAAGAAATAAGCCATAGTCAATATATAAGTGAATGGACGTGGCTGTGTTCCAATTAAACTTTATTTATGAACACTGAAATTTGAATTTCGTATAATTTTCATGCACCACAAAATATTACTCTTCTTTTGATTTTATTTCCACCATTTAAAAGTGGAAAAACCATCCTTAGCTTGGGAGCACTACAAACACAGGCAAGAGGTTGTTTTTGGCTTATGAGATTTTGTTTGCCAAAGCCTGATGTAGGTTATATATTAGAGATCTCTTCCTGTTAATGCATGTAGATCTACCTCGTTGTTTTCATAGCTGCCCAGTATTCTACTGTGTGAACCTACCTCAATTTATAGAATGATTTCTTTATTGATGGACTTGTAGATTATTTGCAATATAATATGACATAAATCACAGAACATCCTTGTACATACATCTTGAGGTATGTGTATGAATATTTCTAGGGAGTAGAATTCTAGAATTGGAATTACTGGGTGAAAGGGCTCAAGGCTATGCATACTTTGAATGTTCATGCATTCTGAGAAGGCATATGAATAATGAGGGAGGATTTCTGGGGAAGGCTGGGGCTTTTTTTTTGTTGTTTGTTTACTTTCTGTCCATAGAGCTGGGTTGCCTTGTGAGGAGGAAGTGGTCTTTGCTCTGTCCCAGAGCACAGCACCACCACCAAGGATACTCCTAAGGACAACTCAAAGAAGTCCCTTTCACATACACCTCCATGGTTCCCCTATCACAGAGCCAGACCAGAAGAGTGGCCGCAGCATCTAATCCTGTGGAGCTAAGGAAATGGGCCTGCTTTGCTAAAGTGGGATCTGAGGAGCCCTTGGTGAGAGAAGCCAGGGGCCTGCTCTCAGGGTTGGACAGCCCAGAGGAGCCTGTGTCCAGGGCTGCACCAAACATCAGCCTCCCAGGGGGTGAGTGGATGTTTACTCCTGGCAGTGAAAGGTAGAGGAAGACTGTGCTGTGGTCAGAGAAGCGAAAGACCTGCATCAGGAAGCCTTGCCAGGTTGAAGGGCAAGGTGAGGCTATAAGTGGCAAGATAGCTCAGCCAGTGAAGCTGAGGAGATGGGAAATAAACTAGGAAGTCAGGACCAAGGTTGGGAACCAAAGGAGGACCAGGGTCAGCCATGCCAGGGCTGCAGATGAACACAAGCCAGAGGGCAGACACTCATGAATGGGGCCATTTTAAGAAAAGTGCACTGAATATGGGGCATCCGTGTGAGAGCGCCACCTGTGTGATGACAAGGAAATATGGCAAGAACTATGTAGGACACCAGAGCAAGAGAACATTTTCTTTTAACTTCTATATGGGCTTCCAACAAATGTATGAAGTTACCAGGAGCCAAAGAGGAATGAATGTGATGACATCCCCATTGTCTGGGCTTCTGGAGTGGGAGCTGTCAGGCATGGGATCCATTGGCTGGATACATTGCTGTGAATGTAGGGGCCAGAGAAGCAGACAAGGGCAGGGCCCGTTCTATGGGGGAAGTGGGACAGATGTGTGGAGAAAGGTTTGTTGTTGTTCTTTTAAAAAAAAAAAAAAAAAGGCTATTTTTGGGATGCCTGGGTGGCTCAGTGGTTGAGTGTCCGCCCTTGGCTCAAGGCATGATCCCAGGTCCTGGGATTGAGTCCCGCATCAGGTTCCCCACAGGGAGCCTGCTTCTCCCTCTGCCTGTGTCTCTGCCTCTCTCTGTGTGTCTCCCATGAATAAATAAATAAAATCTTTAAAAAAATAGGCTGTTTTCTAGAGCAGGGTTTAGTTCACAGCAAAAGTGAGGAGAAGATACAGAGGTTTTCCATATATTGCCTGCCTCTGGGTGCGCACAGCCTCTTTAATCATCTGGCACCAGAGGGGCACATTGGTTACAGTGGATGAACCCACATTGACACATCAGTATCACCCAAAGTCCAGAGTTCACATGAGGGTTCACTCTTGGTGGTGTACATTCTGTGGGTTTTGACAAATGTATCATGACACGCGTCTGCCATTATAGTGTACCATACAGAGTAGCTCCACTGCCCTAAGAATCCTGTGTGCTCTGTCCATCCCTCTCCTCCCTCTAACCCCTGACAACCACTGATCTTTCTACTGGCTCCCCAGTTTTGCCTTTACCAGAATGCCATAATAGTTGGAATCATACAGTCTGTAGCCTTTTCCAGATTTCTAGATTAGTTTCTTTCACTTGGTAACATGCAGTTAAATTTCCTCCATATCTTTTATTGGCTTGATAGCTCATTTTTGTTTCATTTATTTTGTTTTGTTTTTTTTTAAAAAGATTATTTACTTATCTATTTGAGAGAGAGAGAGAGAGAGAGAGCAGGGGGAGGGGCAGAGGGGGAAGCAGATGCTTTGCTGAGCAGGAAGCCCAACATGCGGCTCCATCCCAGGACCCTGGGATCGTGACCTAAGCTGAAGGCAGACGCCTAACCAATTGAGCCACCCAGGCGCCCCTTGATAGGTCATTTTTAAAGTACTGAGTAATATTCCACTGTCTGGATGTAACACTATTTATTTATTCACTCACCTACTGAAGGACATCTTGGTTGCTTCTGAGTTTTGGCAATTATGAATAAGGCTGCTATAAACAGCTTTTTTGGTGTGGTTTCTGTGTGGACATAAGTTTTCGAATCCTTTGGATAGAGAAAGGTTTTATCAGGAGTTGTACCTGAAACAGCAGCACTCTGTGTTGGCTGGGGGGCTGAGGGGGATGAGAAAGCCCTGCGGGCCAAGGAGACAGCATGAGCCCAGGCACAGGTGGAGAGGCAGCTGGGGGCCTGCGGGGAGTGCACACAGCAGAGTCCAGGGTGGTGGGCAGGGTGCGGGATCACAGTGAGCTCTGCGGGTAGAGGCTCGGGGGAGCTCGGGCCATGGCAGGCTTTGTTTGGCCACTTAAGGGATTTGGACTTTATCTTTACCTCTAATGAGGAGCCATTAGAGGGTTCAGTGTGACCAACAGTCCTGGTGTGCTGGGGTCTTTCTTATAACAGTGAAATCCTACATCCCAGAAACTGCCCCCATTCTGGGCAGACTAGGATAGCTGGTCACCCTAGTTTTAAGCAGGAAAGTGATGTGGTCAGATTTGCGTGATCCTGGAGTCCCGGGATCGAGTTCCACATCGGGCTCCCTGCATGGAGCTTGCTTCTCCCTCTGCCTGTGTCTCTGCCCAAACCCTGCCCCCGCGTCTCTCATGAATAAATAAATATAATCTTTAAAAAAAAAAAAGAAAAATATTTATACCTTTTTGTTGAAAGACTATTTTTAGATTCAAAGTTGCCAAGACAGTACAGTGAGTTCAGTATACCCTTCACTCAGCTTCCCCTGTTGTGAAGATCTTACTGTCCGTATGGGAATATTTGTGGGCGCTAGGGTCACATTTGTCGACGCTAGGGGGTTAACACTGATACATTACCATGCACTAGATTTCAGACTCTCTTTGGATTTCTGCAGTTTTTCCACCAATGCCCTTTCTCTTTCCCGGGGTCTATCTGGGATCCCACATTTAGCAGGTTTGTTTTTAGAAAGCTAGACTGTGGCTGTGGTATACAGAGTGGACTGGAGGGGTGGGATCTGGACACCAGGGAATCTGACAGAGCCAGGTGAGAGAGGCTGAGGTCAGGAATTCCAGCTGCGGCAGGTGGAGGGGGTGGCTATGGCCCTTGAAGGCTAAGGGGGTAGACTTAGCAGAACTCAAGATTCATACTTGAGGATGAATCCCTCTGAGAGAGTGAAGTGGAACTTCACTTACTGCTTGTTCCTACATTTTATCCAATCATCTATGTAGCAAATAAACATGGAGCACCTACCAGGCTGGATGTCCTCCGGACACATGGCTGTGGGTTCCACCTGCCATCTTCACACAAGTCCAGCTCCGGCCTGGTTTTCCCATTTCACAGTGCCTCCAACTTCCCCAATCTCTGAGTGCTGAGCCCGAACACTTCTTAAAAGACATCCAGCTGAAAGAATGTTCATGGCCTGTCCTTATTGCTGACAAGAATATATATCACCAATTTTTCAGTGGAAGCTAAATGTCCCTTTGTATGAACCTGGCCTCTGAGCACGAAGTTTGAGAGTCCCACCACAAGTTGGGACTCTTCATCAGTGACCAACTGCCATGCTGCCCAGTGAGGTGTGTGTGTGTGTGTGTGTGTGCGCGCGCGTGCAGGGAGGGGTGCAGGCATGAGGCCGTGATGGTGTTTGAGATCCAGAGGATCAGGGTACATACTCCCTTGGGTCACAGCCCAGGGTTAAAAAAATCTGGAGAAGTCCTGGTTGGCATGTTTCTAGCCCAGATGGAAGAGAAATAGGACAAACTGCGAAAGGTGCCAAAACCAACACATGAGAAGCCCCTGCTGCCAGCAAATTCGAGGTATGTTGGCACGCGCCACAGAAGAGAAATGTATTCACCCTGTTGGAAAGGAGAAGACAAGAAGACAGACGGCCGTTGAGAGAAAGCAGGTGCTCCTTGCCAACTGCAAAACGCCAGCTCGGGGAAGAACAGCCGCTTCCAAACGACGGAGCGGGTCTGGAGCAGGCTAGGGGGAAGGGGCGCAGACAGCCAGGCGACAGGCATCTGGAGACGCAGGGCTCGCGGCTCGCGGCTCGTCGGCCTGGCTCCCCTGGCAGTGCTGCGGCCACTCAACCTACCTTTCTGCACCAGTGGGGAGGCGTCCTGTCCCCACCTTCCTCTTGCCTCAGTCCCTCCCTCATGCTGCTCCCCCCTCCATCTTCTGCTTATTCACACTCTTCCCATCATCGAGGAAGGGGGCAATTGTCATCTTGGGACACATCTCTGCATGCCCTCCCTACATATATAATTTCTGCATCATGGTGAAGCTAGGAAGCTTGCATCTTTAGACTCCTGTGCCATGTTCTGTATGCGACATGTCCGCATGAGACCTCGTTTGAGGCAGCACCCCCATCAGAGGAACAAGGACTTGGTTCCTGAGGATACAGAAGGGGTTGAGCTTCCGGTCTCCAGTGCAGAGGGTCCTAAGTGCCAAATGGCTGTGGGGGTCTTCTCTAAGAAACTTCTTTATGTGGTTGGGCACTTTGTGGCTAATGGCTCTGGAGTCTGGCTCTTCTGAACATTTGTGTACTCTTTAAGAGTCTTGATTAAACTCCCCCGCTCCTTAAACAGACAAGAATGGATTCTGTTGTCTGCAACTGAGAATTGTAACTGTCACAGTCATAGTCATTTGGGGCTGCTCTAACAAGATACCGTAGACTTGGTGGCTTAACTGATAGGCCCTTACTTCTCATTGTTCTGGAGGTTGGGAGGTCCAAGAGCAGGGTGCTGGCAGATCCAGTCCTGTGAAGGGCCCTCTTCCTGGTTGCAGATGGCCATCTTCTTATACCTTCACGTGGTAGAGAGATCATATTTCTTCTTACAAGGGCGCCAATCCCATACATGATAGTTCTAGCCTCACGACATAATCACTCGCCAAAGGCCCCACCTCCTAACACCATCACACCAAGGATCAGGCTTCAACATAAAATTTTGGGGGAAGACACAAGCATTCAGTTCGTTACACCATCCTTCAAAAGAAGCTGAAGAAATGACTTCTCTACCACCCTCTGTGCACCCTTGGATTCCGTGGAAGCACCTCCCTTTAAATGCACCATCCCTTTTAACACTAAATTGCATGTTGTCCTCTAGTGTTTGCCATGGTAGAGTCTGCTTCCTCACTGGATTGGAAACATCTGAAGACAGTGAGCCTGCCTTTTCTTCTTTTTTGTCTTGCTTTCAGCATCTGACAGAAAAGGATTGGGAGCATGTTGGCCAATTCAGCCATTTTACACAGAAGGGGATGCTCATGGCAGTGACCAGTCAGGTGACTGGCCAAGCACTGGAGGGGGCAGGAGCAGGAGAACCACAGCTATGTCCTTTCTTCCATGTCACCTCCCTCTCCCGAGGGCTGTTTATGTGGTAGGTGCATCGTGACAGAGTGAAATTAAACAGAGCCTTCTGAGGAGTTCAAAATGCTTCATCATTTTAAATCACTGAAGTGATTTGCCCAGGATCAGTATCAAAGTTAGCCTCTAGCTCCTTGGATTCCGAAGTCTGTTTTCAGGAAAACCATAGCATGTGGGTTCTGGTAATGGAAACACTTCCCAAAATGCCATTTGGAGCTGCCACCTGTCTGATGCTGAGTCTTCAGGGGTTCCTTGGAGAGGAGAGGATGGAAAGTCCCTATATTAGGTATCTATTGCTCTTAACATTTTGCCCCAAATCTTAGTAGCTTAAAATGATGATATTGATCATTTATTATCTCTCACAGTTTCTGTGTATTGGGAATTTGGGATTGGCTTAACTGGGCACTTGTAACTCCATGTTCCTCATGAGGTTGCAGTCATGGGATGTCTGAATGGGGTCCCCTTGAAGGGTCGGTCCTTCACTAACCTGTCTGGTACTGGGCTGGGAAACTGGAATGCCTGGGGCCCCCAGGTATCTGTCTTTATCTCTGTCTATGTGGTCTCTCTGGCAAGGTGGCTTCAGGGTGGCTTCCAAAAGTGTGTGTCCTAAGATAGAGCACCAGGCTTAGTCTCAGAAGTCATGTAACATCACCTCCACCACACTTTGTGCTTCAGTGAGTTAGAAGTGAGTTGTTGAGCTGGCTGTGTCCAAAGGGAGGGGGAACTAGGCACCATCTCTTTATAGGAAGAGGATAAGGAATTTGTGCACATATTTTTAAATCACCCCAGGTTACATGGCTAATGGGTAGCAGGACCAGGATTGGAAGAAGAGATCCAGCAGCTCGTCTTCTTAATGACCAGCATTCAAATATCGAGGGAGAGCCAGATTAGGGGGTCTGATGTGGGGGGTTTTCTTCAGGGTGTGATCTCATTTTTAAGCTGTTGTAAATCCTTTGGCGAACAAGATACCTGAGAATAGCTAAACACACAAGCAGACAGACAAACACAATACCACTAATGAATCGCTACTCATAATAATTCATAATTCCCTTTTCTGTCTGTATAACACATGGTCCAGGTCCTCAGTGAGTGACTTGTTGAAGGTCAAATAACAAGTGATATCAAAAACAGAATCAGAACCAGAACCCAGGTATCCTTATTCTTGTTTTCTCTTTGCTCTGTTGCATTGGGAGAACTCCCGGGATAACCTGTCTACTATTTTGTGAGAATATATTTTTTAAAGATTTTATTTATTTATTCATGAGAGACACAGAGAGAGGCAGAGACACAGGCAGCGGGAGAAGCAGGCTCCATGCAGGGAGCCCGATGTGGGACTCGATCTCAGGACCGCTGGATCACATCCTGAGCCGAAGGCTGATGCTCAACCACTGAGCCACCCAGACGTCCCTACCTTATGAGAATATTTTCATTTCATCTTTCCTTGAAATAGCAGTGGTGGTACCCATCATCGACCTGGACAGCAGCGGGCAAGCTAACAACTGGGCAGTGTGGCTCTGGCTGTCGCTGGGCAGGGCAAGATTGCATGATTAGGGGAAGTACAAGAAGCTCTGGAGGTAGTCCCCAGTCTCACAGACCCAGAAACTGAGGTGGGCAGGTGGGTGGGATATTAAGTCCTTTGATGAGTCATAAGAAACCTGCCATTCAAATCCAGGTCATTTAATGTAAAATCTAATTTGTTCCCTGCCCCCAGTCTCTTGGATTCCTGTGTGTTTCTGAAATGAAAAGCAAACTGGTTTTGAAAAAGTTGCTTGGGCTTAATTACCCACTGGCTTGCTCCCTGGAGGGTACCTACCCTGGAGGTATCTACCCTTTTATCTACCCTGGAGGAGTTATTACTTTAGGCAGCTTACCAAATCAGTCAACATGCATTTATCGAGGACTCTGCTTATCCAGCACTGTGCTAGGTATTGATGACACTCAATGAAAAATCTTGATGTATATTAAGTTTATAGCGGTGGTTCCTGGCATCAAATAACTTTATGAACCAAACCCCACAGAACATACCGTTTAACCAAGTATCGATCACCTACATGACACAAAACAGTCTGACTTCACAGAAATCACACCTTCACCAGTACTTTCTAGGAAAAACAAATAATTAATAGTAGTGTGCTTTTATTAAAAAAAACATATACATATGACGGCAGAGAACTTAAGTACTACTGGAAAATCTGAAATGTGTGGCAGCCTTCTAATTAAAAAGATTATTTCCTGCAAGCTCAGATGGAATATCCTTTCCTTGCTTCTATTTTTTTTTCCATAAAACAAACTCTCTGCGAGAAATGTGAAATTTATTATGAGAGGGAACATGCTAACTTTCCAAACATCCCAGTCAGTCCAAGGAAATGAGGCCATGATGACTTGGAAGACACCTTCCTTTACACACACACACACACACACACACACACACACACACACACACACGGGGCCATTCATGACGTTCGGGCACAGCCCCTTGGTAGGCTCGGACAGCAGGGGGCACGTCTGGTGAATCAGAGCAGTGCCGATTGAAGTCACCTATTGGGTCTCCCACTCCCATCTCCAGACTAATCCAAACTCCAGCTTTGTCTATTGTACATCCTCCACGGCTTTTCCCAGCCAAGGCTTAAATGACTCAAGTTCCACCATGTTCCCTGGAGGGGGTAGACTGCAGCCAAATAGAACGAACTCACCATTTGGAATTTTTCTCTTTTTATTGAATCTAATTTTTCCTTCTCTTGTTTTCCTACTGTCATGTTCTTGCTGGATCCCTTTGGACCACCCACTGTGCCTGCTTTTCAAACGTGTGGACTGGAATTTCCCATCATTATTTGGTCGATGACACATTTTTGAATTGTCAGCAGTCGCGGCTGTGGCGCTGGGGTCCCATCCCTTAGATTCAGACACACCGTGGGTCTAGCTGCCGGGCTAACCGCACTGTTGATTCTCTATTATGTACACATACAAGCATCACCTCTTTGTGCCAGGGTCCCATCATCTCCACTCTCAGCCTCCTGACTCGAATCTAGCACAGTGCAGCAAGAAAATCCAGGATGTGGCAAAACAGGAAGAGTGTCTCTGAGACTCAGAAAAAGGTTAGCCTGCCCCAGCTGAGAATCGCTGTCTAATAGGAATTGAAAGAGAGTGAAAAGCAAACCCACTTTCTTCTTCTCCTCAGCCCTGTTTACTCTTTCTTTTGACGTTCTCGCTAGGTTACTTCGAAATTCTAGGAGTTTCGGAGTTCTTTTTCAAAACCTTAAGCCACCAGCAACCATGTCTAATTCAGGCAGGTGGAATCCTCCGGCTGTTTAATTCAGTCATAATCTGAGATTGCCAGAAATGAGCCGGATAGTAGTCTTCACCATTTATCGAGAGGTGAACCCAAACGTAGGCCGTCTCCCTGAAGTCCAAGAGGGATAGCCCAGAGCCCATTGTATGGGTGACGAAACTGAGGCCTAGAGACGTTAATCAACTCGTGTCAGTCACAGGCCTGGAATTGGGGCTCAGATGAGCTGGAGGACAGACCCACTGCCAATACTGCCTCCGGCTCTCCAAGCAAACTCATCTGGGAATGACCCAGGAGAAGGCAGAGATGGCAGGGGTGGGAACCGGACACCACCCACCCCGTTTGGCACTGAAGAGCTTCTGTCTGCTGTTCCTCATCCCACGTAGAACATTGTGTGTCAGACCCACTTGCAGTCCCCAATGACAGCTGTTATGCCGCAATCTGCTCATGTGCACGTCACTCACACAGATGCCACGACGATACTGCATCAGCCGGGCCTAAGTCATCAGGTATAGACGGTCATGGGTAATTAGGACCTTCCTTGAGGGGAAGGCATTCAGGTCTGGGCTCGGGAGAGGCTGTTGCACAACAATGTCCTTTTGTGGTTTGCTTTTGCTTTTGAAAGTCTCATCAGAGCTGGCAAGGATGCCAGTGGCTCCAACCATTGTTGAGGCTGATGTGCCAAACACCCGGTGAAGCAGAGTATCCGTGTCAGTTACCCAGAGGTGCCTGACCCACCCCCTCCAGGGTCAACAGTAAGAGCTCTGATCCCTGAGCTGCCACTTAACCTCTTTTAGAACTGCTCTCTGTGGCTCAACTCCCTAATCCATACAGTGGGTGCACACCTCTCCCCGTCTCAGAAGGATAGTGCTCTCAAATGACAAAACACAATGACCCTGCTGTTCTTGTTACTTCATCCAGGAGCAGGGCACGTTTTCCCATTGACCCTTGACCTGGAGGACTGGCACCGAGAAGCTCAGTGCTTCCCATGGGCCTCATCTCTGAGCATCCAAATTCCATCCTTTCTCTGGTCACAACTCAGCTCAAATTCTAAATCCATGGATTGGTGTCAGTCAGAAGTTCTGGGACATTCTCAGCTAAGATAAGCTTCAGATTGCCTCTGCCCCTTTTCCTCTTTCCTTAGATTTTGAGACTCATCTTAGACAGCTCTTGGAACTTTTCACTCTCTCCTGTATGGCTTTTAATCTCCTTTATATTTTCTACCTTTTTATCTCTCTGGGCTACATCCTGGATAATTTCTTCAGTTTTATCCTTCAGTAACCAGAGTCTCTCTTTGTGTGGTATATGGCCTCTGTCGAATGTATCCATTGAGTTTTAAAGATTTCTAGTTTATTTCCTTATTTTCTAGAAATTCTGTTTTATTCTTTTACAAATCTGCTTCTCCTTTACTTGATTCTGCTGTCATTTATGCTGGCTCTTGCTCTGGGTGTCTTACATTTGTGGTGATTTTTAGCTGTAAGTGCCTCATCTTCCTTAGAAATTGCTGGAAATTCTTCAAGGCCCAGGGAAAGGTGAATTCCTTCAGAGAAGATTTCTGTTTGCTTCTTTGGGTGCCTGTTAGTCCTCTAGTCTGGGATCACTCTAAAGTTTCTGCCTGGTTTTTCAGATGACCCACGTAGAGTGAATTTAGGTTGTAAATACGCAAGAAGTCTGGCTTATAGTTCTCAGGAGAGATATTCTCCTCTCCACTCCAGTGCCAACATTCAAAATAAGCAATTTTTCTTGCAAGTGTTACTGGCTCCCCCAATCTGGGAAGGAGGTTGGCTTTATTTTCAGTCCTTCTTTACACTGAGGGTGTGGCCTTTGGAGGCTCTAATTTTATGGGACATCTCCTGTGAGACTGTCTACCTTGGGCAGACCTGGGTTCAGTCTGTTGCCCACAAACCCTCATAAGGCTCCAAACAATCCATTCTCAAGTTCTCAAGATCCAGAAAATTCCTTCAAGGAATTCCTTCAAATGCTGACTTGAGTGCTCTTCTCATTTGAGTTCTGCTTTCATTTATTTTTTTGGCTGGTATTCTCCTTACTTTCTTGCTAACTCATGGAGGCATTTAAAGATAATAAAAATATTTTTCCCTGCATTTTTTGGTTGTTTTGAGCAGGCTGGTGAGTGTGGACACCTAGTCCACCACATTGCTAGAAGCAGATATCGCAGTTTAAATCCTACCTTTTCCCACAGCCTCTTTAGGGGAGAGAGCTTCTTCCTCCTCAGTGCCCCAACACAATATAACCAAGTTAGTCACTTGGCATTAGAGACAGCTGGCTCCTCGTCAACAGCTAGGAGCCCATCTGAGCCTATTTCTTTTTCACTTTCTAGCCCATCGGAGACCCAGAGCTGACCAGTTTAATGGGATGGTAGGCCTCTCGCTCTCTTCCTCAAGTGCTATATTTTACAATTCCCCACCCCTGTAATTCCTTTCTATTTGCTCTCCTCCTAAGTGAATGAACAACATTTTGACTGTCAGCAGGCTAAAGTCCACCCCTCTACTTTATTTGGGTCTCAGTGAAATACTTTCCCGTGAGCCTAAGGAGAGCAAAAGCTCATTTTTCTGAACTGCAGGAAACAGGTGGGTCGGGGGTAGTATATTCAGATACATGATCGTAACATGCAGTCATTGTGGAGACCTCTGTGTTAAAGTACAACTGATATTTCACATTGTAAATGTGAAGAAAGAGAAGTTAATTCAACAAAATATTGGTCTTTGAGACACAAATCACTGTTTGTTTAAAAAGTTGCCATTTGATTAGGAAAATCTAAGAGCCTTGTCTGAGATCTTTTGAAGATATTCAACATTTATTCATTAAAAAAAAAAAAAAATCCAGGGACGCCTGGATGGCTCAGTAGTTGAGCGTCTACCTTTGGCTCAGGGCATGATCCTGGTCCGGGGATGGAGTCCCGCATTGGGCTCCCTGTGAGGAGCCTGCTTCTCCCTCTGCCTATGTCTCTGCCTCTCTCTCTCTCTGTCTCTCATGAATAAATAAATAAAATCTTAAAAAAAATCCGTCATGCACCTACTACATGCCAGACCCCATGCTAGGCATGGTGCCCAGTGGCGAGCAAGACAGGCAGGGCTTTACATTTGTAGGGCATGTGGTGCATGGGGATTGGAGCAGTCAGGCGGAATGTAATGTGGATGAGCCATCAGCAAGAACTGTAGGCAGCTAATGCTTTCCCAAAAACCTGTACCCAGGCCCCACTCCCAGACAGTATGGATGGCCTGGGCAGAGGGGTTTATTTATTTGCTTTTTAAAGGTCCCAGATTATTCTGATGACTAACCAAAGTTGGAAACTACTGCTTTAATCAATAATTTTGGATGGAATTTCCAAAAATGGGTTCTGAGGATGGGTCACACAGGGCAGGGGTCTTGGTTGACTCATCCCTCCCTGCTGACCTGGTGTGGGGCAGCCAGGGCCCCCAGGCGTGTCCCCACCTGACAAGCAGCCTCATCTCTTTGCCACCCTGGGCCATACAAATGTGATACTTCCTATGTGTGCCATAATATGGGGAAGGTTGGGGCTATTTGAATTGGAATATCTGTACCATAGGATTTGGTACATGTGAGATTGGTGGTGTGGTTTAGTGAAGAAGTCAAGGATTTCTTGACTCAGATAAACTTGAGGTTCATTTCCCTGCTCAGCCACTGACTATGTGAGCTTCAACAAGTTACTTAGCTTCTTTTGACTTACCTTTCCAGATCCGTAAAGTGGAAATACCACCTAGTTTTCATGATTCTTATAAGGATTAGAAATAATGCCTGTAAAGCACTTAGACCAGGAGTCAGTTCCTATAGGCAGGTGTTTAATAAGTAGTAACCATGATCATTGATGTGGTTACTATTGTTAGAGAATTCTACCCAAACCATCACCAGGCCCAGAGCCAAAAAATTAAGACTGAAAGAGAAAAAGATGGAATTCGGCAGAAATATGAGAGATGGTGTTCTCAGGGCTCAGTCGTAGACTGTCCCTGGTGTCACTCTTTTGGGCCTCTGTGGGTTCCAAGACTGGTGCAGCAATATCAAATCAAACCCACTGGGAAGTGTTTGTGGAGACATTTCTGCCCACACCTGCTGCTCCTGGCTCCTCCTGGGGCCTCCAGGGTTCTTGTATGCTCCTGCTTCCAAGACACCAGAGGAATCTCTGGGCTGAGTCTGGAGGCTGCCTCCAATTTTCCAGGTCAGGCTTCTCAGGGGTTAGGAGGGGATGCACAAGAAGCTGAGCAGGAGCTGCAGGCCCTGAATAGGACCTACTCTCTTCCCTGGGACATGACAGAGGGAAAGAGACACAACAGAGCCCCTGCAGCAGGCCTGCTGACAGATAGAGCTGCAGGGCAACTTCCTGAAAATGACAGTACGGGGCCTGCAGACTTCCACGGCAAGCAGGTCTCTCCTGCCAGACGCTGACTGGAAGTGTCCTTAGGGTGATGATATCCTGAAAAGTAGAGGTGAGCATGACCACCCGGGTCTCTGCCCTAAGCCTGAAGGGGTTAGTGGGTTGCAACTCACTTCCAGGGAGTTATGTCTGCCTCTTCCCCATCCCAACCAGACTGATGTCAGTGTTGAGGTGGCTTTCTGCAGCCCATTTAGAAATTATTCATGGGGTTGTCTTTGTCCCCTTTCCATCCCTCATGGCCCTCTGATCTCTGAGAACTTCAGTCATCCTCTGCCTGTCTCTTGGTTAATCTGTAGCAGGAGGAAGACAGTGACAACCCCTATGCAGATGCTGACACATACTCCATTAATGGCCCAGCTGTGGCTCCAATCCACATGAATGGCCTCTAGACTGTGCTCTACCCAGACCAGACTTGTCTCTTCAAAAAGATGGTCAGCTCCTTGAGGGCAGGGACTATGTCTCCTGTGTCCCATGCAGCCCTGACACAACCTCCTGCTGGAAACAGAATCAGCCACGAATATTTCCTATGAGCCTGCTCATGGCATCCTGCCAAGAGAGGATGACTTTCAGCCTCTCCCACCTTCACAGAAGCCCAAGGATCTCCTTGCTCCTTCTTGCAATAAGGCTGCTGAACAGAGGAAGGCTTTTTGGCTGGGGGTGACCAGGTTGGGATCCCCCCTGCAGGGCATTGCTCAGGAGAGGGAGCCACACTTGGCTAGTCAAGCTAGGCCCCTCCAGAGCTCAGGAGCATCTTCCCATTTACTGGTCACCACCTTGGTGGTTTCCAGGAGCTAATCTGTGGACAGTGCATTTGCATCACAGCCTCTTCTTGGCCTTTCTCATCCCTGCTCCTCTTCCTCTCTGGTGGCCTAAGTTCCAGGATCCACATATGCTTCATTCTGGTATTTAAAAAAAAAATTTCCTGGCCGGAGGGTTCTGGCTTCCAGGAAGGCTCTCGCATAGCGTGTGGGAGTCGGAAGCTGATCCAGGGGGCCTGATTGTGGTCAGGATGTCTGCACTCCCTCCTCCTGGAGGCTGTTTCTCTTTGACTCACCTCTTCTTCCATTGTGAGTTATTCTTGCCTTGACCAGCCAGACCACATGGATAGAAGTCCTGGAGAAGCCCACTACTTCCATTTGGCTGGAACAGCTCCTCAAGAGGACTTGGGTGTGACCTTGGCCAAGACTCCCTCCATACCAGGCCTGTCCCTTCACCTGCCCTAACCTGAGAGTGGGACTAGATCGGAGCTTCCACGTTGGATTTATAAACCATTTCGCCTTCTGATAAGTATTGAAATCCCATAACTTCTCCTGCCATCAAAGGATACTCTGAATGGCTTCACTTAAGACTGATACTTACTGCAGAAGGGGAGAAGAGTGGGGAGATGGGGTAACTGGGTGACGGGCACTAAGGAGGGCACTTGATGGAAGGAGCACTGGGTGTTCTACTATAGGTTGGCAGATTGAATTAAAATAAAATATTTTTAAAAAGAACGATACTTACTTTACATACATTGTTTTGTTTAACTCTGTAGATAGAGTCTATCTAGGCACAGGCCTGCTAGCCAAGAAGATTTTGGAGAGCTGGTCTTTCTGTCTCCTAATTTGTGAAGACAGTAGAGAGTCTTTCATTCTTCCAGTAGGATGTCTAATAAGTATTAGTGAAAGGACAGATGTCCTTCCTTCATCCTGTGCCCTGCTTCCTAGAGAAATATGCAGAAGGAGACCAGGGGAATGGAAGGAGCACTGGGAGATGTGACTCCAGGCAGAGAAGAGCCCCAGAAGCTTATGCCCCCAGGACCTATGCTGGGAGAAGCCAGCTGTGGAAGGCCTGGCTGTCACAAGAGAACTCCGCATAGGATCTGAGGCCTGCTAGCTTCCTGTCTTCTCTCCCATTCTGGGACTCATGGGGCCAGAATGAGCAGAGAGGGCCTGAAACCCCATGTTAGAGGCCAAGAGAGGGAAGAGGCAGAACTCTAGGTGAGGGAACTAAAGGCCAAAGATACCAGGAAGCCACAGAGCAAGAAAAGAGGGCCTCCCACAGCCCTGTGGACTCCTTCTGGGAAAGAAGATAAGGCTTAACCTTGAAGTCAAGACTTGGGTACATTTTGAGACTCCTTGTTCGAGCTTGCCTAACAGGAACAAGGCTGATACATCCGTATTTTACATCAGAGCCTGTGATTATCTTTTTCACACCACATTTTGTACTCCACACCCTACACTGGGGATTTCAATATGCCTGTGTCTCCCTCCCCCCAAATTACACAAAGTCTACAGCCGTTGACAGTCTTTGTTCTATGACCCTTGATAAGTCCTGAGTCTCCACAGCGTCATTTTCTCAAGCACATCACAGCCTTGGCATCCTCAAGGCTTCACATGCATCCAGCTCCCCTTGTCTGCATCCTTCACCCTAGAAGTCCTCCCTCAACTTCCACCTTCCACATGGACGGCAGCCTTTAATCACATAGCCTCTGTTCTTTCTGTTTCCTATGGGCCATGGCCTTTGCAGAGACCAACCAAAACCAAAGACCCCAAGCTGGATCTGTAACTCATGATCCATCTCCCTGTTGGAGCCCCTGATCTACAATTAGCATCTGCCCCTCCCCAATCCAGGGCTTCTCCACTGATGAAAATAAACTGAGTATTTGAGCAACAAAATAAATAACACAGTATTGGATTATAAACCAAACTCTAAAATAAATATCCAGGAGTCCATACTTGTATAAATAAATGACTGAATAAATAAATACATGAGGGAGAAGAGACAAATCTTCTTACAGAAAGACTCCAAATTATATGTGGATACTCCCTTCTCCGGGAGGAGGAGCTCAATCTCTCCCCTTTTGGAATAGGGACTGCAAACAGCCACTTGCTTCCAGGAAGTAGAGTGTAGAATGGGGTGGGGGTCACTTTACCATGGAGAAACCTTGGCCAGGTGATTGAGGTTGGCTACCAGTGATAGGTCATGTTGGCAGCATGTGCCCCTGGCATGGTGCCTGGAGGACTTGACCGCAATGGTTTTCTTCCAAACCCATAGCCCCAGTCTAGTCATGGGAAAACATTAGACATTAGATACATATTAAGGGGCATTCTAGAAAATACTTGGCTAGAACCCTTCACAAATGTGAAGGTCATGAGAGCAAAGAAGGACTGAGGAACTGTCATAGCCAGGAGGAGCCTATGGAGACAGGACAACTAAGTAAACGCACTGTAGGATCTATTTTTTTTTAATTTAAATTCAATCTGCCAATGTATAGTATAACACCCAGTGCTCATTCCATCAAGTGCCCTCCTTAATACCCGTCACCAAGTTACCCCATCCTCCCCCCACCTCCCCTTCTGCAGCCCTTTGTTTCCCAGAGTTAGGAGTGTCTCATGGTTTGTCTTCCTAATTTTTCTCCACTCAGTTCCCCTCCTTTCCCTTATGGTCCTCTTCACTATTTCTTATATTCTATGTATGAGTGAGACCATATGGTGATTTACCTTCTCCGATGGACTTATTTCACTCAGCATTATACCCTCCTGTTCCATTCACATCGATGTAAATGGTAGGTATTCATCCTTTCTGATGGCTGAGTGATAGTCTATTGTGTATATAGACCACAGCTTCTTTATCCATTCATCTGTTGAAGGACATCATGGTTCCTTCCACAGTTTGGCTATTGTGGACATTGCTGCTATGAACATTGGGGTGCAGGTAACCCGTCATTTCATTACATCTGTATGTTTGTGATAAATACCCAGTAGTGTAATTAGTGGGTCGTAGGGTAGTTCTATCTTTAAGTTCTTGAGGAACTGCTGTAGTGTCTTGGCTTGGATCTTGGAACTGAAAATGGACATTAGTAAAAAAAAAAAAAAATCTGATGAAATCTGGAGTTTAGTTCATCCAAATGTACCGGTATTTCTTGGTCTTGACCATTGTACCACGGAAATGTAAGATGATAACATTAGGAGAAACACACTGGGTGGGGGGGAGGACTAAGGGAGCACTCTACTATTTTATAACTTCTTTTGTAAATCTAAAATTATTCCAAAATAAAAGGTTTCTTTAACAAGATGAGCTGGGCTAAAGTAGATGCTTCTTTCTTTGTATACACGTGCTTTAATTCACAATTAATGTAGAAATATAATCTCATTACATAGAATTCAAACAGAAGCTTACAGAACAAAACAATGAAAAGTCTCCCTTCTGGCCCCTACCCCTGCCTTCGACTGCCTGCTTATAGTGTCAGTTACGGCTCAAACCTGGGAACTGCTCGCCTGTGCCAGGCGCTGCCCAAAATGCTCTTCCTCTACTGAGTGGTTGAACTTAATCTCCAAAACTATTTCTATCCTTTGGGGTAGGCCCCGCTAGTCCCGCTTTAAACAGAGAAACTGAGGCATATGGAGATTAAAGATGTTGGCCAGGGTAGGTGATAAGGACTAGAGACAGGTGAGCAAGTGCCCACATCCATGCTGTAACCACATAGAGAGGAGATGGCACTCCCACTATTTGCACACAACCCTTGGATGTACAAACACAGACACACACACACACACACAGATGCCCCTTTTTGTTGGGACTAACACCCATGTTGTTGGCAACCTGCTTTTTATTCAAATTGTCCTCAGTATGCCAGTTCCAGTTCCTTCCATGGTTCCCAGCACCATCTTCCCTAATTGCTCTGTGCCACTGCTTTTCAATCAGGGGCAATTTTGTACCCTCTCTCCCCCAGGGACATTTGACAAAGTCTGCAGTCATTTTAAGTTGTCACAAATGGGTATGGGTGCTACTGGCATATGGTAGGTAGACACCAGGGATGCTGCTAAACATACTGTAATACATAAGACAGCCCCCAAATTATTATTTTGGTCCAGAATCATCCGGCTCCAAATATCAATGGTACTGCGGTGGAAAAAACCTGGCCATATGGTGTTCTGTGGAAAACCAGAAGATCCTAAGACCCTTCCAGCTCCAATATGCCTGATGGATGTACTCCTGTCAGGTCCAGCACTTCCCAGCTCTCTCTGCCTGGTCCTATACCATCCCTTTCTGCGTGGGCTCACCTCTCAGCTCTCTTCACAGAACATGGGCACTTCTCAAAACCACACTGTGTGGCAGCTCTTGCAAGGCACCTCACTTTTCTCACCTGAATTGCCGGCTCTGGGGGAACAGTCACGGGGTCCGCTTTTGTATCACCCACGGGGCCCAGCGTTCAATGTATAGAAAGAGAATAGGACAATATGTCTCTCCCGTTCCTAAAGGAGTCTCACTATTCCAGGCAATATTTCATCCCACGACCTCCCAGCCCCAACTGCACAGTAGAATTACCTGGGAGCTCTAAGTAAATACAAATGTCCGAGCCCCCCTTCCCAGACACCAGTTGAATCACAGTGTCTTGGGATGATCTCTCACATCCAGGTTTTTGAAAAGTTTCCTCAGTGATTCTAATGTACAGCCTGGGAAGAGAGCCACCGGGCTGGTGAATGACCACTGCGGCGTTATCACAGACATCTGAGCTGGAATCTTGCAGTTCTGAAGATAACGCCTGGTGATAAATTTGTGTCAAAGAAGGGGTCACATCAAGTTTCTGTTCTCTAATCCAGGGCTTTGCAAACTGTTTTGTGCTCATGAATTACCTGGGATCGTGTTAAGTGCAGACTTGGACTTAGTAGGTCTGCGGTAGGGCCCAAGACCTTTCTTTTCTTTTCTTTTCTTTTCTTTTCTTTTCTTTTCTTTTCTTTTCTTTTCTTTTCTTTTCTTTTCTTTTCTTTCTTCTTTTTTTAAGATCTTATTTATTTATTCACGAGACACACACACACACAGAGGCAGAGACATAGGCAGAAGGAGAAGCAGGCTTCCTGCAGGGGAGCCTGATGCAGGACTTGATCCCAGGACCCTGGGGTCATGCCCTGAGCCAAAGGCAGATGCTCAACCCCTGAGCCACCCAGGCGTCCCCAGGACCCTGCATTTCTAACAACCCCAGGGGATGCTGATGCTGCTGATCTGGGGACCACACTCGGAGTAGCAAGGCTTTACATGCCCTTTCAGCAGCTAGGGGTCTTCAGGTTGCTCCCCAAACTTAGGCTCTGGCAACTTTGTTCATTCTTTGGCCCGTCACCCAGTCACCCTCTCAGAAAACTCACCTCGAGTGCAGTTGAACTGAAAGAAAAGCTCTGGGGAGAAATGACAAACGTTTACTGGGAGTTAGAAAATAAAGCCAAGGAATAAAGCAGGAATGTGACAATTCCTAAAGCTTAAAACAAAAAAACCCAAAGCCAAAACCAAAAAAATCCCCCAAAACCCCAAATCCAAAGCAACTCCACCAGGAACTTTGGGACCTCTTCTAGTTTTAACAGCCTCGACTCAACGTCCATTAGAATGTCAGCTAAGATCCATCAAGAGCGCAATTTCCTCCCGCAGACCAGGGACCTCGCTTTTTGCTGTTCTAGCTGCACTCTGTTCTCCATCAGTGGGATTTACGCATATGGAACCGAGTGTGGAATTGGGCCCATTACACTTAACTTCCTATATCTGACATATTTAATACCTACTTTTCAAATAAATGAAATCCCTGTTTAGTGCTGCCTGGGAAAGGTGCAGTTGGTTAAGGGAATTTTCACGGGCAATTCTCTCTATACGAGGTGGTTCCGTCAGACCCAGCAGCCTCTTGAAGAGTGTGTGGTGACCAGAGTCTCCCAGAAACTGGGGGTCGAAGTTATAGGATAATGAAACGACATTTATAAGACACAGGCAAATGTGGTTTTTAAAAGTCTCCCTAAAAGAAGAGCTGCTTTATGTCAGAATTACAGTCACTTACACTTAGAAATGTAAGTCTCAGAATTGGGGTGAAGAAGCCTCCAGAAGGCACCAGATCTATGCACCTGCCTTTATTATGTGCTACTCCAGAGAGGTTCTTGGGTCCTGAGTTTGTAAAGTCTAAGAGTGGAATCACAAATGGGCCCAGTTTTGATGGATCCTCTAGGTGCTCATGAATGTTCCGAGCTGACCATCAATGACTTAACTTGGGGGACTGGGAAGTGGGTGGCCAAGGCTAGAGGTCAACACTCGCTTACACTCCACACTTACCAACCAGCTGCCTGGCCAGCAGGTGTCGAGGCAGACATAGCACCGGGTGGGTACCTGGGCTGGGCCTGTGCTGGCGCTCCAGAAACGGGAGCTTCTGAGAAGAAGAGCGAGGCAACTCTGCCTCCTGCCCCCACCCGGAGGACTTTGTTTGCATAAGGTCTCTTGGTTCGGGGCTGATGGGGAAAGTGACATGTGTACAAGTCAAGGGGTATCGAGGAAGAGAGAAAAATATGATAATGGAGGAGATGTTGTGTGTTTCCTAGTCTTGATGGAGAGAAGCTGAGAAGCTCTGTTCAAGACCTGTTCTGGGAGCTTCCAGGGTCCAAGCACTGCTGCTTCTCAACACAGGGACAGGATGGTGGGGGCAGGGTCAGCCATTCTCCCCTTTCATTTACTAAACCCGACCTTCTGGCCAGAGTCACCATCCTGCAGTTGTAGAGGGTATGTCACAGCAAAGCCTGTCTTTACCCCGAGCCTCTGGGTTTGGGGTCCTGGAAATGGCCCGGTAGGGGTGTGCAGGGGACACTGTGCTTGCAGGATTTGATTCTTGGCTTTCTAGTATTCCCTTTTGGCCACTGACCTCAGTCCAGCACAGAAGAGGCCCCAAGAGCAAAACACTTAGCAAAGCAAAATGAGAACCTGGAGAAAAATCCATGGTTGTGATGTTTGCAGCTGTCAATGTCCTCAAGCTTCAGATCAAGTTCAGGGCTCGGCTCACTTGTCACCCAGGCTGGTTCTCCTGCCCTCCCGCCAGGTTCCAGCGGGCCAGACCACCTGCACACCAGTATTTAGGCCGTGTTGGTCCTTGCCTTGTTCCCGGGGCTGCGGCTGCTGCCGGAGCCATCTGAGCAGCTCCCGACAGAAGACAGATGGATGCGGAGCTCCTCTCTGCCCCCAGCCCCGCCCCCATCGCGGCCGACACAATAACAAACAGCCCTGTAAAAAGCACTTACATTTATGAACTGTTTATAAATTTACCGACATTGATTTATGACCCTTGGCTGGACCTGACTTTAGACTCTTTAGGGGTATTTCTTTCTTTCTTCCTTTCTTTTTGGGATTTTTTTTTAAAGTGTTAATGTTATGGTTCACATTCTTAATATAGCCACACGCCAGGAACTATGCAGAAGACAGCTGGGAGCCCAACCAATGACCCATGGGCAGGAACTGAGACTTGATTTATGCCGGGCACTGGGGCTGCCGGAGAAAACTGCTTCTGATTGGCTCAGGGACAGGCTGTCGCCCCAGATGAGCCCTAAGAGGCCAGCTAGGCTGTGAGGGGCAGTTGGGAGAAGCAGGAAGAAGGCAAAGTGGATTTAGGACCGTGTGGACCTCGTCGCTTGCTAGATGCATGACCTTGAGCGAGTGGTTTGATCCCCCTGAGCCCCAATTTCCTCATCTATGTCACGGGGACAGTAATACTGACCTCAGATGGTCATTTCAAGAGTACGTGAAGCAACACTTGTCACCTACCTGACTGTGCCTCGCCTGGAAAGGTGCTCGGTAAACAGGGATAGGGATTACGGGGTGTAAACAGATCTGTTTGGGGGAACACTGGGCTCTGGAGAACATTCCAAAGGAAGTTTAGTCAACGGTGACTTGCCTTATTACTTATTAACCAGTCTCGCTGCAAGTTTGGACGGAAGTGTGCTGCTGGTTTCTTCAATGGCAGTGTGACCCAGTCGCTGTGCTGAGTAGCAGTCGGCCCCTGGGGACGTCCTGCCAGCCACATACAGACTCGGATGGGTTTGGGGAAAAATGAGAACAAAGAAAGTCCTTCAACCACCCCCAACTGCTCTGCCCATTCCTATGCACACCAGGAAAAGCAAATACTATTTTCACTGTGTCATCACACCTTAATTATTACCTGTGGCGTCATCTATGTCCCCCGGGTCTGCTAAGAAGACAAAGCACTCACAGGAATCGAACACCTTGAGTCGTCAGGATTGTGGCAGAACTTCTCTCATTTCAAATCTCACATAACCCTCTGAGATGGGTATTGTGCTCCTTCTTTTACAGATTAAGAAACTGAGGCAGAGAGATGAAAGTAATTTGCCCGTGATCACACGGCTGGTAAGTAGCTAAGACTCCTAACTTAGCCATTACCCCCAAATCTCCTCTCTCTCTCTCTCTGAATAGAACTAAATACCGACTGAGAGTCTCTGAGAGCTCCCTGTGACGTGTGAAAACCAGCCCAGAACACCGCATGTCCTTCAGATCAGGAAATGTCCCAAGTTAGCTTGTGCCCGCTCAGCTGCTGTAATGGAGACAAGACCCCACCTTTCACCACAGAGCCTTCCTGGGCCTAAAAAAAGAGCAGGAAAAACAAAGGCAAAAGCAAAAACCTGCGCCCTTTCCAGGCCAGAACCCACGGGCAGTGACCCTCTTGGGCACCAGGTGGCGCCCGAGTCAGGCCGAACGGGGGTAGTTCCAGGCGGGCCCGACCTCGGAGGGGAGCAGTGTCCACAGCCGGTCAGAGTGGGTGAAGGTGAATGCCAGAGAAAGAGGGGTGTCCCGGCTCTGGCTCAGGTAGGCTGGCGCTCTGGTGATCGATGACGTGAGGACGCCCTATCTCAACACTAAGCCACCTGGGCCAAGCTCCTGCTGTCATCGAGGCAGAGCGATGGACAGAGGCTGTGGCCACCGGGCCGGCCAGGCAGGCTGGAGGGACAGAACTTGGAAGGTGTGCAGGGGAGGACTCCTGTATCTGAGAGGCCCTTTTCCCAGCGTCCCCTCAAAGAGGCGCCCCTCGAGCCTTCCCAGCTCCAGGTGGCCCTCTGTGGGTACCAGCAGATGTATGTGGTTACATCGCAGGAGTCCTCAGACCTCAAGCTTCTAATAGCTGTTGAGAGAGGGAAGGAGAAGGCTCTCTGACGCAGCAGCTGCCCCTCTGAAGCGGGCCCTTCTACCCACGCATGACCCCGTCCCCTCTCCCATCGCCCACCGAGCCTTGAGGTGGTACAATGTGGTAGAGTGTGGTACAGCGTTAGAGTGAAAACATGGACATTTGGAGTCCAGGGGATGCGAACAAGCCAGAAACCTTAGCAACATAGCCCAGGGGACAAAGGGATCACTTGGTGTGTCAGCGTCACTCTGGAAACCTCTTCAAACCTACTGGGACCCTCGCAGTCCTTCCGCACATCCCAGTTTTTCTCATACATCATCGAAAGTAGTTTAGAAAACTCAATATTCAACATGGTATTTCCCCAAATAGCTTGTCTAAGGCAGACATGGGACAGAACTCTGTCAGGCTAACTGTTTTGGGCACTGGGTTGGATGGTAAGGTCATCCATGGTGCCTCTCATCTCCCTAAGGGCTGGGGGCTGTTGGGAAGGGGAGATGGTTCTCTTCTGCCCATGGAGCGCCCACAAGGACAGGCCCCCTGCCACCTAGGCTCCCAGCCTGGAGACCCTTGTGATCCTCTCCACCTGTGCGTTGTGGCTTCCAGAGGCAAAATCTGCTAGTTTCGTAGACAGAGACTGAGCTCACCCAACAACTTATTAATTACATGCCAAGGGAAGGAAAGGAAGAAACAGCTGACAAAAAATGTTCATTCAAAGTTAATTGCTGCCCATAGTCCTACTAATTGAAGTAGCTCAGTTGGTTTGCACTCATGTACCTGTGTTGTGTTTAAAATGGGTTATTGCACAGTGTAAAGTAAGCCACATCACAACCTAACAGTCTGGAAAATCTTGGTGTAATAAACAAAGCTGGCTTTGAGTTACTCAGGAGAAACATGCATTCGCCTGTGCCCACTGAGACACACACATGCATGCACACAAGTGCACACACACATGCACACGCACACAGTCCCATACACACACATGCTGGCGCCCAAAGCACCAGGATCTCAGACCTTCTGTTCATGTCGTTTCCTCCATAGTTCAAGTTAAACACAGTCTCAGTCTCTCGCTCTCTCTCTTCCTCTCCCTTTCTCTTATTAAATTTATTTTTAACAGCACCTTAGAAAAAATAAACACACCCCTCTGTGCCACTCTTATGCCAGGTGCAGCCAGGGGCAAATTTTTACAGCTGAATTACATGACCTGAAAAATACGGAGTACATAATGAGGACATTGAGAGACACCCATCCATAGCGCCGGGCCAGCGGCTGGTGTAATAACATTCCTGGAGAGAGCAGTAGCCCGAGCAGCAGCAGAGTCAGGGCTGGGGCCCTGACTCAGCATGAGGAATTGTATATATCTTGGAACTCGTTCCCGAACCTAAACATGATTGCTAAGAAAGGGATAACAGTGCGAGTGGCCACGGCTCTCCAGCCTGGCTCACACACCGCCGCGGGTGGGTTTGCACGCGAGGCTGCAGGGAGTCCCACCGGAGCCGGCTGTGCCCAGGACAGGGATGCAGAGGCCTGGGAAGTGGCCAGCTCTGCAATGGCCTGGACGCAGCAATGGGGCGACACTTGGCCCTCTGCAAGTTCCCTCGGAAGGTGTCATGGACCTCTGAAGTCTCAAGAGCCCCTGCACTGTAACAGCTAACTGGTATCCCGTTATCTGGAGCTCGGGGTACAGCCCCTCGAACACTGCCGGCTGGGACCACGGCAAGAGCCAGGAGGGGTGGCAAAGCTGGAGAGCTGTGGCAATCACAGCAACAAAGATGCTTCTAGAGAGTGGCTCATCCGAGATACCTTTTTCCTTTTGGGGTAATATTCACATCGCGAGAAACGAACCATTAATCATTTTAAAGTGTGCGATTCAGAGGCATTTAGCATGTTCACGACGTTGTGCAACCACCACCTCTGTCTAGTTCTAAGATGTTTCCATCACCCCAAAAGGAAACTTCTTTCCCATTAACTGGTCACAATCTTCCCCCACCCCTACCGCTGCCCCACTGCCCCCCAGCTCCTGGCAATTTCCAGTTCGCTTTCCTTCTCTTTGGATTTACTTATTCTGGATGTTTCATACAAATGGAATCACATACTAAGCAGCTTTTTATGTAAGATACAGATTTTAAAACCTTTCATTGATATCCATATGCATGCGGCATACCGGTTTGAATGTTCACAAACAGACCACACCCAAGTAACCACCACCCAAATGAAACAATAGAACGTGACTAGCTCCTGGAAGCCCCTCGTATTACCTCCCAGTCCTGCTGCTCAGAGAGAACCAGTTTCCTGACTTCGGTGTCATGGATTACTTTTACTTGTTTTTGTTCTGCTTGTGGCTTGTCCATCTTCATTGCTGTGTACTATTCTGTTGGGTGACTCTACCATCCTTTATGTGTCCATTCAACTGTCGAGGGACATTCGGGTGGCTGCCAGCTTCTGAGCTATGCATTTTTATTTTTAGTTTTTTTTTTATTTTTAAAATATTTTATTTATTTATTTGACAGAGAAAGAGCACAAGCAGGGGAAGCAGCGGGCAGATGGAGACGGGGAAGTAGGCTCCCAGTTGAGCAAAGAGCCCGATGCGGGGCTCAACCCCAGAACCCTGGGATCATGTCCTGAGCCGAAGGCAGATGCTCAACCGACTGAGCCACCCAGTTGCACCAACCCCCTGTCCCCACTATGTATTTTTAACTGACATTCAAGTCCAACAAATGTGTTGAGTGGATTTCTCAGACAGAGCAGATTAAAAGCATCAAAATAGAAGGAATGGGTCCTACTGGGTGAGGGGGTTGGATTGAACAGCTCCCGAGATTTTCCTGGCTCAGACACATTGTGATTTGAGGCACGGTGAGGGAAAGCAGAGCAGAAGCTAAGCATCTCTGAGTGTAGTCTTCCTGAATAAACTGGGGACCTTTCTGGGTGAAGGGTCATGGAGTCAGGAAAGCCTTGACCAGTTTCTAAGATTCAGAGTCACCTGTCCTTTGCCCCCTATTTTGGACCCCAAGTGGACAGCTGCTTCCTCTGCCCACAAGGACATGCCTCAAAGCCAACCTGACTGTCCCTTCCTCTGTAATCTGTGCTGTGCAAAGGGAGAAGTCCTGCCTGGGTAATCGGCCATCTGGGGGCTGCCTAAGCCAGATTGTTAGGGCACCAGGCTCGCCCAGGGCTCACACTCTTGGACTCTGGTAAGCTCCAGCTTGGACCAAAACCTGGCCACTGTGGAGAGAGGACATGCCTTGAGTCTGGTGTCCCAGAGACCTTAGCCGACTTAGGAGAAAGACATAGGAAACCTCTAATACACCGCTGTACAGTTTGGCTGAGGCAAATTCTCCAATTACCCCTCTTTCGAAATCAATAACACAGCAAAATGTATTTCCCTTTCCATATGTTGATTGTACCTTTTCCTGTTACACAGTCTATCCCGCTCTCCACATAGCCGAAGCAGGCTTTGTCATCCGTAGATTCAGCCTTGGCTGGCCCCACACATTTCTGAAAGGACAGTTTGGGGCAGCCCCTTTGAAAACAAACAAAAGATCCAGGTAAGAGAAATGTAAGCAGGCTGACATCCAGATGTCTTGCCTCCTGTTTTTATGCAGTTAAGATCAGGGCATTCCCCATGCTTTCAAATGAAAGTTCCATTCTCTGTGTTAAGCACAACCTGTGTCGGGGAAAAGCTCACCCACCAGGAAACTTCCAGATATTCCCTTTGTGGGGAGAAAAGATGCCTTTGAATGTAGATTTCTCAAGCTTCATTTCCTGTCCCATCATGGCTTCTGTGAGAACCTTCACTGCCTAATATCCCTGCGGACCTTCCATCACTGGGGTTTAGGAATGGGACTCCTAGCAAAGTGGAGACAGAGAAGGAGCTCACTTGTCACCTCTGAGAGCAGAGAGAGAGAGAGAGTCCAGAGCAGGGGCCTGATTTCTGGGTGACCTTGGCTCTTCTTGCTGTTTTTGTCTATTCTGCTCATCCTTCAAGGTTCAACTCAAGTCTCCACTTGCTGAAGAAACCTGTTCCGACCCGCCCCTCCCTCCCTCCTTGTCACCAACTCCCTCAGCCTGGCCCTTGGTGTGGCACTGTGGTTTGTCCTTCTTTTATAACTTCCCCTCCCTATCAAACTACAAGCCCCTTGAGCTGTGGGAGGAGAGGGTCCATACATTCTGCCTATACCCCAGCTCCCATCAGCACTGGGCAAGTGGCAGGGTCTCCATGATGTTGGGCTGCTAATATCAACAGTATGAAGTCACTGTGTACCTGGGATTTTTCTCTGTTCATGTGTTCTCCATCAGGGCTTTTTTAAAACTCAGATTTCTGGGGAATTGAAGGTGAGAGATGATACGTAGGGTTGAGGCA
This sequence comes from Canis lupus baileyi, assembly GCF_048164855.1. Taxonomy (NCBI): domain Eukaryota; kingdom Metazoa; phylum Chordata; class Mammalia; order Carnivora; family Canidae; genus Canis; species Canis lupus. The sequence goes on along the minus strand of NC_132844.1, from coordinate 59,546,240 downwards.
AGCATCTGTTTCCTCTGATGGATTGTGGGTGCCTGGAATCCCCTGTTGAGTGGACCAAGAGTTGGCTGGGCTCGGTGGGGAAGGGTGCTTACATCAGTTACCGATGTCTGCCGTGGGCACAGAGCAGCAAGGAGTAGCAAGTGTGCCACAAATTTGCCATGCTTGATCTCATCCAACTGCTTCGTCTTACAGTGGAAGAGACTGAGGTGCAGAGAGGGGAAGTGACTGTATCCAAGGAAAATCAATTTCCTAAAAGGACTTTGCGCTCCGGGCGATGAGCTAACACATTGGCACCATTCATATGCGGCTGTCGTGAACACGGTCTCCATAAGACCATCTTCCGCTTCCTTTGAGGTGGTGGATTTTGACACGGGAAGACATATTAGGGAAAGGCATGAGTCAGATCTTCTGAAGCCGCTAAAGAGCATATTAAGCCATCGACAGCTTTTTCTGATTTTTGGTTTCTTACAGTAGTTGAAGTGATTTTTTTCTTCTTTTTAATGTAAACAGACTTTCCCCTCCATAGCCAGCCAAGTCCCCCCTGGTGAATCTGTGAAAGTATGGTGGCTTTTATGACTTCACAACCGAAAAAGTTGAAAAAAGCAACTGGATGTCATAAGAATTTGTGCTGCTTTTTCTGAGATCAATCCCCAGGGTTTTAGCTGGGACTTTGCTCCGTTCATTCCTTGAAATTGGCCATGCTCTGTCGCGTTGCTTAGGGTCGGCTTAGCGTTGACTTCATTCTGAATTATTTTCCTGTCAGTTGCCCCTGTAGACAGTGAACTTCTCAAGGGCGGGGACCACGACTTAACATCACCATGCACCCTGCCTCCCTCCCGCCTAGCAGACTACCTTAAACACTGCTCACTCACTAGTTCATTCATTCATGTATGCCCACATGTGAAAACCATTTGTCCTCCCAGAACTCATTATGAAGGGAACTGCTTGGGCAAGCTGGGTCATGCAGTCTTGACTATTAAAATTCTCATTGAGCGAAGACTCATCCCAATGTGACTTTTCTTTGCATGGCTTGATGCCTTCTAGGGTGGTGAATATACTGACACAGGGTTCCAGAGGGGTCTGATGAAAGGACAGGTTTGGGACTGCTGGGGAGAAGTTGACAGCTGTCTCCTGAGGAGAAAAAAATATTTCCAGCTTTGGAATCTTATCCACTACTTCCTTTCCTTTAATTCTTTTTCTTCCCTTTTACATATTTTTCTTTGTGAAAAATTTTAAACATAGGCAGAAGGGCACAATGCACCCCGTGACCCCACCACATATTATCTTTTTTTTTTTTTTAAGATTTTATTTATTCATTTGACAGAGAGGGAGCACAAGCAGGGGGAGCTATAGGTAGACGGGGAGGGAGAAGCAGGCTTCCCGCTGAGCAGGGAGCCTGACACAAGGCTCCATCCCACTACCCTGGGATCATGACCTAAGCCAAAGGCAGATGCTTATCTTACTGAATCACCCAGGTGCCCCTTGATTATCTTTAACTCATGCCCAGTTTTGTTCCATCTTTGTTTACTCTCTGTCCCTGATGCTGGCATATTTTGAAGTGAAGCCCAGAATCATATTGTTTCATTCATATGTTTCAACACATATGGCCAAAAGATAAGATAAGGAATTTTTTTTAAAGATACTCATAATGCCATTACACATCTAAAAGCCTTAATAACATCAGCTATACAGCTCTGTGATTGTCTTGTGAGTGTTCCTTTTCTGTGTTTAAACAGTTACAACTTTACTTGTTAGGTTCAGGATCCAAATAAAGTCCATGTGTTGTGCCTGGTCAAAATGCTTCTGAAGCCTCTTTTAATTTATAGCGGTAGTTCTTATCTAGGGCCAATTTTGCTCCCTTGGGGCACTTGGCAATGTCTTGGAGACATGTCTGTGGTTGTCGCACGTGGAGACGGGTGCCACTGGTGTTAAGTGGGCGGAGGCCAGGGATGCCCTTAAACATCCTGCACTGCACCAGACTATCCTCATGATGAAGAATAATCCACCCTTCATATCAAGAAGATTGACATTGAGAAACCAAGACCTAGAGCTTCCACCTCTCTTTTTCTTGCAGGTTCTTTGTTGAGGAAAACAGAGTTGTAGGGCACCTGGGTGGCTCAGCGGTTAGGCGTCTGCCTTCGGTTCAGGGTGTGATCCCGGGAACCTGGGGTCGAGTCCTGCATCAGGCTTTCTGTGGGGAGCCTGCTTCTCCCTCTGCATGTGTCGCTGCCTTTCTGTGTCTCTCATGAATAAATAAGTAAAATCTTAAAAAAAAAAAAAAAAAAAAGAAAGAAAGAAACCAAAGTTGTGAGGGCCCTGCAGAGGTCCCCTAGCCTGGACGGTGCTCTTGCTACCTTTGTGATGGATTCAGTCTCTGCATGCTAACCTTCCTGTTACTTGGTGGTTCCATCTCCCCACATTACCTCAAAGTCTTTCCAGTGCCAGGGAGTCCCACACACATAGGCATTTTCCCCAATGGGCACACCTTCTGCCTTTAGCTGGGTCCTTGTGTCGCTGGAGGACCTGCCTCCTGGTGCAGTGCATGCAGGCGGGAAATGCAGCATGAGCCTTACTGTCACAGAAGAGGCATTTCTGGAGGGCACAGACTCTCCTGGTGGCCCCAGTTGGCCTCCCCGGGCAAACTTCTCCCAAGAGGGCTAGTCATCCTCCAGCTTAAGCAAAATATGTATCCTTCTGTGGTTTTGAAGTTGACGCTGAGAAACTTGACATTTACAATGATGCAAGCTTTCAAAGCAGGTTCCAGGAATTAAAGTTATTCTTAATCAAATTAGCCCTTGAAATGATCCGGAAGCTCTGGTTTCTAGCAGCTGGCATATGGTCCATCCACATTCCCAAATCGGCATGAGGTATTTCACACACATCCCGGCAGTGTCCCCCATCACTTGTCCAAAGGCCATATTCCTGCCTCCCCAAAGCCTTAGGACAAAGCCACAGACAAAGGTAGGGAACAAGACTCCTGCATGGTGAGGAAAACAGCTCAGGGCTCTGCGATTTAATTTGTACGACAGGCGAGGACTTGCCCAATAAATGTGCATAAAGTAAGACATGGAGTCAACAGTGAGAGGTGAGAATTGACAACAGAAGAACAAACAGAAGGAGTATTAAAAAACACCAATGGAAAAAAAAAAAAACACCAATGGTCTGGGCCTATTTAGGGTGGAGATAAATAGCGTTACTCATGTAGCCCTCGGGTTGGAATTACCACTGCCATCCTCAGTCTTGAGGACACTAAGACATAATATCAAGAAAAGAAGGAAGGTGGAGCCTATGTGATTAGGGGCTGACTGCTCATTGCTGGCTGCCCTGGGTGCTGGGGAACAAGAGGGAGAAAGCACCCAGCACTCCAGAGGTTCAGGTGGGCACACAGATGGGTTTTGGTGAGTGGGTGGGGATAGATTCCATGAATGAGGGAACCCAGTGCAGGTCCCTCATACGTCTGGGAAAGATTCCAGGAGAAGCTCTGCAGAAGGACAGCTGAGTAGAAGGGGGACAAAAGGACCTGGCTGCTTTCATCTGCAGGAAGCATCAGGATCTGGAGCAGGGCACAGTGGGGAGGGGTAGGCGGGAGAGGCAGGGCCAGCTGTGATGCTCTGCACAGCTAACCAAGCATTCACAACTGTTCTCAGAGCAAGCCAGGGAGAGACATAGTGTGATTTACATTTTGGAAAGGTGATTCTGGCTGAAAGCATCGGGGTGAGGTAAAGAGAGGGGCAAAACCAGATTTCCTCAGTGGTTGGCAATAAAGCTAGGGAGGGTGTGCATGAAGGCAGTGGAGATGGAAGGAGATGACAGGATCATCTCATTTAACCCTCCCCGCACCCCTAGAGGTCAGAATCATCGCTCTTTGTGAGGAGGCCGGCTCTTGGCACTGTCAAGGTCATAGTAAGTAATGCCATCTGGATCTGAACCCAGCTCTGACTTCCAACTCAAAGTTTGTTCCGGGCCACCAGAGTCATCCTTCAGTCAATGTCTTCAAGATAAATGATGTTCAACACAATTGTAAAAGCCCAATTCCAGCCACTGGGAGCATGGACTCCTGGAGAAGCCCCATCTATCCCTGGGGACACCAGAGCAGTGGGGTGGTCCCCCACAAGACCCATGGCTGACTCAGAGACTTATGGAAAGAGCCTTTGAGAGAGGACAGTGTGGGTGGCCTTTGTGGAGAGCACACACCCAGGATCTGCTCCCTTGGGCAAGGGGCACCTACTCACATCAGACCCACGTACGGTCTCCAGGGGAAAAGAATAGAGTATTTCTCTCTCTCTCTCTCTCTCCTTTGCGTGCTTGCTCTCTCTCACACACAGTCTTTGAAAATGTAAAGAGCAAGGGGAAAATGTCTATTTGCACCATCTGGCTTGTTCTTTAAATAGCTCATTCCAAGAAAGAAATATGTTCTCCTTGCCTTAATTTATGTTTCTACCTTTTTCTTCCAATAAGCCTACAGAAGGGAAGGGGAGGGTGGCTGTACGGGGGTGCAGTTCTGATGCCTTGCAAGGATTCGGCCACGGCTTTGGTATGCTGCTGCCTACACAGCAGTATTTAACCCAATTACAGGATAATAAGGGCTCAGACAAATTATCTGCAAATAGATATGTCTATATGTAAACCCTCATATTTGGAACATGCATCTGGAGCCAAAGAAAAGTTAAGTGCTTAGCCAGCGAGGGACTGAGCTCACAGCTTTTTTTCCCCCTAACCCTGTGTGTGGAGATATTTGAGCTAGATAAATAAGAAATCCCAGGTACAGACTAGATGGTCCTGCTTTGAAGCTGTCCAGATGAACGGTTTGGTTCTGGAACTATGCCCATCTACGGTCTATACCTGCCCAGTGACCCACGGGGCCCTGAGGGCTTCTTCCAGATTGGCCCAGAGTGGCCCTCACAGCAACTGCAGCCCCTTGGGCCAGTGCACAGCCCCCCTGTGCCTTTTCCCTCCCAAAGCAGCAGGCATGGAGCTCTCTAGAGGAATGCTCACAGGTTGGCCCAAATGTAAGTGCTTCAGGCCTCATAAGCAAAGGCAGGAGGTGGGGCTGGGAGGCCATGAGATCTGAAGCTAGTGTCTTATGGTTCTAAATCACCAGCCAGGGGCGCCTGGCTGGCTCAGTGGTTGAGCATCTGCCTTCTGCTCAGGCCGTGGTCCTGGGGTCCTGCGGTCCTGGGATTGAGTCCCGCATCGGGCTCCCCACAGGGAGCCTGCTTCTCCCTCTGCCTGTGTCTCTGCCTCTTTCTCATGAATAAATAAATAAAATCTTAAAAAAATCACCAACCAATGCTGACAGGGTTTTACATTTTCACTTACAGCAGAGCAGACAACTGAGACCCAGAGAGAAGGGACTTGCTAAGCAAAACCCTGTTGGCATGTGGCGGAGCCCAGAAAGAACCCAGGGGCCCTGGCCCCAGCACAGGGGCCTCTGAGGAGCCAGTGCTGCCCTCATAACGAGGCCAGGGACGGGCAGGGAGGGGAAAGAAACGATTCTCGGCAACAGGACTCTTCTCTGAGAATACAGTTTTATTTTTTTTTCTTATTTTTTTTTAAATTTTTATTTATTTATGATAGTCACACACACACACACACACACACAGAGAGAGAGAGAGAGGCAGAGACACAGGCAGAGGGAGAAGCAGGCTCCATGCACCGGGAGCCCGACGTGGGATTCGATCACGGGTCTCCAGGATCGCGCCCCGGGCCAAAGGCAGGCGCCAAACTGCTGCGCCTCCCAGGGATCCCGAGAATACAGTTTTAAAAGAGAAACTGGAATTCATTTTCTTTTTGTACTTAATAGTTTACACCTAGAGAGGAAAAAAAAACAACCTTTAAAGTATGAGGTATACAATGTGCGCAATAAAAGTACAGATCACATGATGCAGAACTCCTTCGTTGCCAGTGTGGGGGTGCCTGTGCATGTGTGTGCTTGTGCGTGTGCTCACGGGAACATGATCGGTTCCAGCTTGGGGGGGCGCCCCTCTTCTGTGCGGCACGACCGACGCCTGGGAGCGCCTGTCTCCATCTGCCCCCCTGCGGCTTCTGGGTCTGCGCTTTCTCCATCATGATGCTCTGCATCACCTTACAACTGCTTTCCTGAGAAAAGGTGTTCACTCTTCTCTTTGGGCCGATGGACACCAGCCCACGTTGAGGCCTCAGAAAATAATTTTGGTTCCCAGCAAGAAAGAGGTGGTCCAACTGCAACAGCTCTCCCAGCGGCTGGGGGACAGGGGGCTCCCCAGTGAGGCCTGCTAAAGGCACCTTTGAAGACAGGTTCCCCGCCCCCCACCCCCGGCATTTCCAGGAACATCTTCAATCAGTTTGAACATCTGCACGGCTCGAGGATGGTCGTGGCAGGGTCCAGGGGCAGCCTGTTGGAGGTGAGGGATGGAGGGGGGGCAGTGGGGCGGAGAGTCTAGAACAAGCCCAGAGGCCCGACCTCCAAAGTTCCCTGTTCCAAGATGCCCCTGGTCTGCCCAGGCCTGCTCCTGCCTGCTTCTACCACCTGTTTTTAGTACCAGGCTTTTTGATTCGTTTCAGTTCCCGAAGAGCAGGGGGCAGCTGAGCAGGGAGCAGGGCAGGCAACAGTGGAAAGACCAGGGTGTTGTTTTTGTAGACAGGAGGCCTGGTTTTCGTCGGGCGTGAGGAGATACCCAGGTGGTTTTTCTGCAGCCCCTCGTGCAGGCCTGGCCTGCTGGAATGGATTTCAATTCTCCTTTGCCAAACTACACTTTCAAGAGGTGTCGGATATCGAAAACCTCTCCCCCGAGCCAAAGCAAGCATTTGGGGGAGGAGAGGTCCAGAGGGGCGAGGGACGGTCGGAGAAGATGCTGGTTAAAAAAAGAAGGCAGGAGCAGTAAGAAAAGTTCTTTCACGTGGCGTTCCAAGTTGGCTGTTGCTTTTTCAAATAATTGGTTAAAAACCGTGCATCAAGCCAGGTAAGTCTGTTCTGCATTGCAAAGGAGCCGGGGCAGAGACTATTCTTGGCACAGGGGTGGGAGGTGGGGGTGGTGCTTAGGGGAACAGAGCTTTGTGGGGCGAGGGAAGGGGCTGTGTCGGGTGACCAAAAGTGACCTGTCCCTTAAGAGACACCAGAGGGAGAGAAAGAGTGACAAGAAAGGATGGGAAGAGGGTATTGGGAGGGAGGGAGGGCCAGTAAGGAAAGACAAGAGGAGAAGGGGGGAAGGCAAGCATGGGGCAGGGCTCAGGGCCCCACTGGTTTCTGCCACGAGGGTCTCCTGTCTCGGCCCCCAAGTATCAATGGCTGTGTTGACCCGCTGCCCCTTCTATAGGGTTCAGAATTCTCCTCTCTAATGACTCATGAAAGCATAAAATTAAGACATTCTGGGAAGCCAAAAGAATCTGGTTGAAAATGTGTGTTTGGGGAATGGAAGGCATTAGAAGAATGCTCATGTCTGGACGATCCTGTTGTTTTCTTCCCCTGTTTTCTCTTCAAATTAATGAATGAGTCACGGTCGTCTTTAGGCCTGTAAAACGCTCCAGAAGGGGAATCAGGCAGGGCTGGGGAATCTGACAATCTCATTTTCTCTGGCTTTTTGGACTGTTCAGACTTGTTGCTGTTTTTCTCTTCCTCTTTCTGTCTCCAGAGAAAGGCCCTTTCCCATCAATAAGGACCACAAGTTTGAGTCCCTTTCTCCTCCTTCCTCCCTCTGAAGCCCGAGACCGCCCACCTTGAATAAAATCCAGCCAAATTAGGAGGATATGCAGGCCGGTTTCCTGGACCTTTGCACAGGACTGGATCTGGGAGGCTGGCTCAACCTCACACCTGCCTGGAGCAGGTCTAGGGGGGGCTCTGACCTCTCACCTCACATGCATACCCCAGTGTCTGCCTTCGGTCAGCTCCCAGCCCACCACCATACCCTTAGGGTGGGGAGAATTAGCCCAACTATCAGAGGGTTAAAGAATAGTCCTTTAGCTTCTGGAAAGCCCAGAAGACCTCCATTTTGCTTTTGGTGCCTGCCCTCTTGTGTCCGTCCAGTACTTGATGGCCCATCCCATCTGGGCCCAGTGTCCAGTCCTCTCTCCAAGCCCGACCCCTTGCCCGCAGGCATCACCTAGCCACCAGGAGTTTCAAAAGTGGCCCACATTCCATACGTAATATTCCCTGAGGGAACCCCTTCTTTCCTCTACCCCAACAAAAACACCTCTTCCCCTAATGCTGTTATTAGGAATTACTTTGGTAACCAAAGGAGGGGAAGGAGGAGAAGGAGGAGGATCTGACATTTGAACAGCTCCATAGAGGACACCCCAATGGAGCTTTCCCAAAGCCCTGGGCGATTACTGCTGCCCAATGGAGAAATGACAGCCTGGATCTGCCCCCCTTCTGGTGCCCCTGATCTTGCTTATGGGCTTCTGTGGCTTCTCAGCTTCCCTGGAAAGAGAAGAGGGAGGGCGCCACACACTTGTTTTACCGACCACCTACAGTGTGTTCAGATGGCCTCACAGAGTCTGCTGAGATTTGCGGAGGTTACAAAGTGGCCCAAGGTCCCAGGCTCGGTCCTCACCTGGGCTCGGCAGCCTACAGGCCAGGAGCCACCTGCCTCGTGGGGCCTCAGAAGCATCTTCCCAAACTCAGACTCATTTTTCTTCTGCCAGAAGACAGAACTGGCGGCATCCACAGTCCACTGTCCTCAGATCCCCAGCTCGGCCTTGGCACTGAAAGTGCATCTTAGCTTAAGGCCGGGCAGCCTCCTGTGCCCAGACCTATTGGGGAAGGATGTCAGGGGGGAGGCCTGGGGCCCCGAGCCCTAGCCCATTCCTCCCTGTCTCCCTATCCTAGCTGATGTCCAACATGTTTGAAGTTGTCATGCCAAAATTAGGTGAGGAACATGCGTGCCTTATTACCAAGCCACATGGCAACAACTCTATAAATGATTAAATATATATCAGATTCACTTCACTGTAAGTTTGATTTAATTACAACGCTGAAATTCTACATACATATGTTCTGTTTTTATAGGTTTTTGCTTGTTGAGTATGGTCATTTGCTCAAAATAAATTGAGGGAACACTGTTTATATACGCCAGCTTCAGAGCCAGGAGAGAAAAGCTGATGTTTATGCAAGATGTGATTATAAAATAATGACTGTGTTTTTTCAGCAAACAGACTAGGACTCCAAAGACATTCCACTGGAAAGCTCCATCCTATTCCAGGGAAGCTGCCATTGCTCAAGTACCTTGTGGCATCTCTTTTGGAATTGCCTTCAGAGTCCATTTGTGTGGGCCACATGGAAAAAAAATAAACCACTCCACCCCACCTCGTTATTGACCGAAAAATCCTATTACCCAGTTTGATTACTCACCTAATTCCCTGGGATTGGCCTCAAATGGCTTTAAAATGCTTCTAAATATCAGATCAACCCTCCAACGATGAGAACTAGCAACCTTTGAAGAACATTTTCAAGAATGCTGAGCAGACTCTGGGGGCAATTCCAAAAGAATGGAGATCCAGGTGGGGTTGGTGGATGAAGTCAGTGTTGAGCAGAGCCTTGAAAGACAGGAAAGCTCAGAGTAATGATAGGAACAATCTACACACCACCAAGTGCTTTTCCCACCTAGTCTCTCTTTGGAGTCTCCCAACAGGGCAGGCACAATGATGATCACCGGATGGCAGGGGAAGAATTTAAAGCCGAGGAAGGGGATCCCTGGGTGGCGCAGTGGTTTGGCACCTGCCTTTGGCCCAGGGCGCGATCCTGGAGACCCGGGATCGAATCCCACATCAGGCTCCTGGTGCATGGAGCCTGCTTCTCCCTCTGCCTGTGTCTCTGCCTCTCTCTCTCTCTCTCTGTGACTATCATAAATAAATTTAAAAAAAATTAAAAAAAATTAAAGCCGAGGAAGAATCATGGTGTCCTTGTCACACAGCTAGCAAATAAATAACAGAGTCGGTGAAGTCAAGGCTTTGTGCACCTGCATGCACCATGCCCACTGGCCTCCTGTGTCCCACAGTATTTCAGGAGGTAGAAGCCAGTAGCTGGGCTGCCTGGAGGAGAGGATTTCTATACAGGAGAAGTGAAAGGCCATGCTGAGGGAGTAGGTTGGGCTGGCTCTGGGAGGCCTTTGGAGAAGATTAAGGAGTACGGCAGAGACTGATGCTGTAGCTACCGGCAATACTCTTTCACCTGGACCTGGATGCCGACCCTGTAGGCTGGCTCACTGAACACCTTGTCCCAACTGTCCCTCCTGAAGGCTGACCCCCTGCAGCCAGAGTTCTGATGATGGCCTGGACATAACAAGTGGTGGTCCTACTTGACGTGTGGAACAATGTGAGGTGATGGCCAGGTATGGGGCCAACTGATCCCCTGGAGAAGGCATGTGTTTACTCTGCAACCATCCTGACTCGTCCCCAAGATCACAGGTGTGGAGTTGATGCTGAAACTGTCTCATGGCTTGGATGGAAGTTTCTCCAAGATGCATTGTTCCTGGCTTGGTTCCTTGGCCTTCCAAGAAATTTTACAAACTTCTCAGTAGTCTCCCTTTTCATGTAAACTAGCTAAAATGGATTCTATTGTCTGCAACTAAGACCAACGACACACTCTGGTCAATCTATCCTTTCATTCAATGCATAGATACCTTCTTCAAACAATGTATTTATTCAGCATCTACTGTGTGTCAGAATTTGTGCTGAAATGGGCATTTTTCTTCTGTAATACAACAACTGCCTTGTGACAGAATTATACCCACTCAGAGAGAGGTTAGGAAACAACTCGGGCCATGCAGCTAGATTTGGACAAGATTTTTAATTTTCCCACCACTCCCTGACCTAAAACTTCCAGGATATTTCTGAAAGAAAGATAAACTGGAGAAGGGACAAAAGGCGCATGTGTCTTTTAGAGAAAGGAAGTTTGGCATGCCGGTCTGGGGGTATTTTGAGGGGCCCTGGATCCACAACTTTTAGAATGATTAGATGCTGAGGTGCTGAGCGAGGTGCTGGAGACAGGCCGACTCAGGTCATTCTCCTGGGGAAGTCATTAGGTGCACCCTGTCCCTGGCTGTGCCTTGCTTTCCAGCAGTGATGGCTTCCGTGAAATGGAGACCAGAGTCCCGCAAACTGTCACCTATTTTCAAGATACTCGGATAGCTCACTGTTCACAGGATTGATTGAAAACTTATTTTTGTCACAGGAAAAAGCCCTTTGCATTTACACCATTCCCTCACTGTTGGGGATTCCAGGTTTTTACAGACGGAGTCTAGGGAAAGTGGGGTTATTTCCCCTCCCCTCGAGCTGCACCCAAGCTCTTCCCAGCACTCTTTGGACAAAAGGCTGAGGCAGGAGCAGTGGGAGCATTTTAATTCCAAAATTTTCCCTCTCCTTGAAGCAAGTGAATTCTTCCATTTAGTTCTCTGGAACAAGGATCTAGAAAACCCAGGGCTTGCTTCCTTGAATTAAGCAGCAAGGAAGTGAAAACATGGAAGGCAAAGATTTACCTCAACAGGAGCAGTGTTCTCACCCTGGGACCCTCACCCTCAGAGCAAGCAAGGGATTGGCCAGCAGCCAGAGGGGTGCTTCTGGTAGCCAGCTGGCCTGGGACAGCCCTTGGGAGGCTGCCTCCCTCATTCCTCAGCCCCCTCACTTCCTTACCTGCTTTAGTTCCTCAGCCCCTCGCTCCTTTGCCCCTTTGCCTCCTTTACCTCCCTAACCCTGCACTCTCTTATCCCTCGAACTCCTTCATTGCTTTGCCCTTTTTTCATCCTCCAGCCCCCATCCCCCACCACATCCCTACTCTCCTCATGTCTCCTACCCCCCTACTCTTTGGACCCTTCACCCACTCACCCTCCTCACCCCTCACCTGCTCACAGCCTGCTCCCAATGCTTTCCTGCACTTTCAGCCCACCATACAGCTACTTCTTTACTCCAGCTGCAAGCTTCTATTAGAAGCAGCTGGGTTCGGAGAAAACAAACTCAGGCCAACTTCGTGGGAGATTCTGGATGTGATAATTTCTACGGCAATTCATATAAAATTGAGCTCAAAAATGACTTGGACAGGAAGGAAATAATACATTAGCAAATGTAATTGAAATTCTAGGACTGCTTCAACCTTCAGGAGTGGTTTGATCAGGGCTACCGCTTCATTTCTTTGTGATGCTCTCTGCTCTATCAGTTTGGGTTGGTGGCTTGGCTTCATTGCAGTCTGAATTCCCAGATACTATCTGTTGCTAAACAGCAGCAACAGTTTCAGGCCTCATATCCACACACCACACTAAGCGCAAGAGAAAGGGAGCTCTCCGCCTCACTACCCCCACCTCCACCGTATTCTCCAGTTCACTCTGGTTGGGCTAGCCTGAGCCAATCACCATGGCCAGGAGAAGGTTGCTCACTGATTGGCTGGCTGGGTTCCTCCCCATCCTGGAACAACTCACTGTGGCAAAGAGGATGAGACTGTGCTGATTGGCTTATGGATCTGGGGGGAGGGATTAATTTCCTTAAACCAGCAATGGTGCTGCACTGCACTGTGGGACAGGAGTGGAAGGAGGGCTGGAAGGTTGTCGCATTGTCAACCTCCCCGGGAGCTGGTCTTTGGTCTTGGATACAGTCTGAGCCATGGTGCATCCTAGTAAGAGGATATGCTTCAGCTCCTGGCCGCCCCAATTTAGACTCGTGGTCTGCCACGCTCAGGTTGTAGAAGCTTTAATAAATTACTTAACCTCAATGAGCCTTAGTTTTCTCAGCTGTAAAATGAGCATAATTCTACCCGCCTTCCGGAGGAGTAATGTATGCAAGAGAGTCTGCATGATGCCTAGATATGGCAGGCAACTGATAGATGGTAGCAATAACTGTAATGTGAGAAGCCTTAAGCCCCCAGTGCAGGCAGGCTCTCTGTCCCTTGCTCACCCACCACTGCCCCCATACTGGGGGGAAGAAGCCCTTTGCACTGCATCTGAGCCAGAGGCCAAAACAAAGGCCTCGGGTGACCCAATGAGCCTCTTCTCTGACTCTCTGGAAGTAGGTGAGGCAGAGGCCCTGGAGATGTTGCTCATCACCATCCACAGCCCCAGGAGAGATTGTTCCAGATGATATACTCAGGACTCACAGGCACCAGGCTTTGAAAACCTTATTGTTTGCTTCTCCAAGCAAGATTCTGGGAAAACATAATGACAGTCTTGACCCTGGGCATTCAGAGCTTCAGGGGATGAGATGGGCTTTGGAGTCAGACAGCTCTGGTTCAAAGTGTAACCACTTAGGAGCTGTGTGGTTTGCCCCTCTGAGGAATGATTTCCTCATCTGTAATAAGAAAATAATAATGGGACTAATTTCAAGAGTTTGTTGTGAAGATTGAGTATAATAAAGCCTGCATTCAGCCTAAGACTGTGTTAAGGAGTAGAAGCTTATAGATAAATGCTATTATTATCATGATCAAATGCCTACAAAATATTTGTGTTTGAAGAATCTCTTTTTATTACATTTCTAATATTCTAGGGTCTTTTTGATTGTGCCAGGGGTTCACTAAAATTAATAGGATGCTCATGTTATCCTCTCAGTTAAAGTTGCACCAACATATTCAACCAGTATTTACTGAGCACCTCCCAAGTGCCAGGTACTCTGCCAGGAGCTGCAAATGGGCTATGGTGTGTGATTGTACAGGTTGTGCACTGCACAATTCCAGGTGTCCAGTAATGTCTTAATCTATGTAAATGACCCCCATCCCCTGGAATTATACAGTACACAGCCTCCATGACCACATGAAGTGCTCTACTTGCTCTCTACTCAAACCATCCCACTATCGTATAACTGAAAACTTGGATTTGTGTGATGCAGAAGTAGAATGATGAGATTTTTATCAAAGGAGAGCTGGGGCAAGGGCCAAACCACACACAACCTTATTGGCTGGGTTGAAGATTTGGATTTTTATTCTTGAAGTAATGAGAAGCCATTGGTGGACTTTCAAAGGGGAGCAATATGAACAGGTTTGCATTTTTAAAATATATCCTCTGGCAACTCTGTAGGGAATGGATTATAGGGGGGGAGTACGGAAGCAGGGCACCCTCCATGTGACTTTTATGGGAAAAGAAAGCTCATGGTTTGACCTAGGGTGGCAGGAAAAAACCAAGAGGAACAAATTCAAGAGTTAACAAGTGCTGGGATGGAGAGAGGAAGGACTGAATGGCCACTGCTGAGTTTTCTGAGGGAAGGAAGCTCATGTTTGCTCAGACTTCGTAATGAAATCTGCAAAGGCCTTTATGATGATCCTTCTATTTCCAAGCACTTGGACTCTTAGAGTTTCCACAGCAGCTTCAACAGTTGAGCTCTAAAGGGCAAGGAGACGAAGTGGGGTGGAAAAAGAGGTTCAGGGACAGAACCCCAGCTCAACAGTCCTGCTCAGAAAGATACTGTGATCTCAGTGGGACCAGGGCATTGCTTTTGTCATGAGCCGTGCTGGGAGCCTCAAAACAGAGAAGTGATCCTCACCCCCAGGGGACAGCAAACCCAGCATTCCCCAAAAGAAGGAGCTTTTATGGAAACCTGCCAGAGACACTGGAAAGATGAGTCAATCCCAGGCACCAGAAGTCTGGACGGATTGAACCAGCCTTAGAAGTTTACCTGTTGGAACACCTATTATTAGACTTCTCAACTGCCTTAATTCAACCCACAGAGGCGCACCCTCCCGGTATGCAAATCTCTTTTCCACCCTTCTCATTGGAGCCATTAATCACTCACATCTCCTGGCTCCCAGTTGTAGTCTTGCTGCACAGAAATTACCAGGGTGGACTTGGCACCTCCACGGGCAAAGGTCCCACCCAGTGCCAACTGCTCTGCTTCTCTACCACCAGGTTTGACAGTGACCACAGCCCTGGACCCAGGCAGGTTGTCCTTCTCCTGGAGGACCACTGGACCTCAAAGCCCCTCTCTTTCCAAAGCTTGATTATGAAAACATAGATCCAAGCCTAAGAGTTGGGCTCAGTGGTGGGGGACATGCTGGGGGCTAAATAACCCAATGAATGATATTTCCAAAAGGGCCTGCCCTCTGACATCTCTGGAAAAACAAACAAAAGCTCCAACAGGTCAAAGCCAAGTTTTACCAACAAGTAAAATGTAGGCTTTCCATTGGAAGATTCCAAAGCATTTGTCTTTTATTGTGTGCTGTCTCCCTGTTCATTCGTTCAGAAAGTGTGAACTGGGCACTAAGTATGTGCCAGGCGGTGTGTGGGACAGTGAGGAAGACTAGGAGAGTAGGATTTCTACCTACAGGGAGTTTACATTCTAGTGTGCTGGCACCATACAGCCCCTCTCTGCCCAAGGTCTGAGAACTTGTGACTGCTAACCAGATGTGGCCCTGTCACTGTTCCCAGCTGTGAGAAAAGGTGCATTTTTCTGTTTTAAATAATCAGTACAGGGCAGCCCCGGGTGGCTCAGGGGTTTAGAGCTGCCTTCAACCCAGGGCCTGATCCTGAAGACCCTGGATCGAGTCCCATGTCGGGCTCCCTGCATGGAGCCTGCTTCTCTCTCTGCCTATGTCTCTGTCTCTTTCTTTCTCTCTCTCTCATGAATAAATAAATAAAATCTTTAAGAATCAATCAATAAATAACCAGTACAGCGCCTGAATGTAATGACAGCCACCCAGTAGGAACATGGGATATTCTCATAATATCAGGCAAAGAAGATAACAACCATGAGCTCAAGCCCCTGTGGCCAGGATTCTAGAAAGATTCTTAAGGTAAGGCCATTGCCAATACCTCAAGAAGCAAGTAGTAACAAAAACAAACAAACAAAAAACCCAAACAAACAAACAAACAAAAACAACAACAACACTTGAGCTTCACTCGTCCTTTCAATCCTCATAGCCATCACATGAGATGGACACCATGATTTCTCTACAGATGAGGATGTTGAGAGAGAGAGAGAGAAGTTAACCAGCTTGCCTGGTGAGCACCACACAGCCAGCAGTTCCTGAGGGGCCCAGCTCCAGAGTCTGTGCCCTAACCACTGCACCACACGTCCTCTCCAGTGAGTGTCTCCTGGAGAGAAGACTGATTCACTAGGAGCAACTGTGTAGGTACATCCATGTTGCCTTCCTTGACTGGGTTCCAGGACAAGCACATGAGAAAAAAACAGGGGAGACATATTTGGACAGGATCGGCAACTCACCCACATGCTAACACAATCAGGCAGGAGAGTGATGGTTGAACAACTAAGGTACAGTGGCTGGCTGGCTGAGTGTTACCCTGGTGGGCACTTTCTAGAGGAGAATCACATTTTCAGAATGTTGGAATTAAGTGTTCAGACAAAGCTGCCCTCACTCAGCCTCGTCCTATTGATCATTTTCAGGGGCAACTTGGATGGATGGTGAGCAGCTGTGCCTCTAAGCCTGCAGAGGGGGCTGGCAGGCCAGCAGGGGCCACTTGGAGCTCTGTCTTTCAAGGTGGAGGTCTCCGTGGAGGAGGAGGAGAGGGGGCGGTTAGAGGCTCTGATGGATGGGATGACTTCCAGGAAACAAAAACAGTAGCCGCGTAGCAGAAGGAGCACTTATTGGCAGGGAGGCCCTGGCTGGATCAGGTAGAGATGCAGGTTTGTGGTCTTCTGTCCCAGTGATACATACCCTGGAGCCTTGGGTTCAAATCCCATAAGACCCTGGCTGAGTCAGCCTGAGAGGGTTCCTCGTTCAGCCTGCTGGCAATTTCCTGAGACTGGATCCCTCAGGTGTGAGATGTGCAAGCAGACGCAGAGGAGGGCCAGGAGTCAGGTCTCTTGGCCTGGTCCCCACTGTCACCCCCGACTCCTGGGAATGTCTGGGGTCTCCCATTCAATCCACTCCCGGACCTCAGTGAGAAGACATCCCTGTCACTGTCATTCATAGATGAGTGGAAATTAGTTTCTTGGTTCCCAGGCCAAGGACCAAGATAAACAGAACAGAGATTAGGTAGTGTTTTTTGTTGTTGTTGCTGTTTGTTTGTTTTTCCTCAGGGGAGAGGATAAGGAAGCAGCCAGGACACAGGCTACCAGCCAGGGCCTGGCTTAACCGGGTGGGAGGATGTATCAGTTCCCATTGCTGCCTACTTGGTGGCTTGAACAACTCTGTTCATTATCTCTGATTCTGGAAGTCAGAAGTGTGGCCCAGCATGGCTCAGCTTTGGACCTCATGAGGCCAAAGTCGAGGTGTCCAGCAGTCTAGGCTCTTATCTGGGTGCTCAGGGAAGGTTCCCCTCCAAGATCATTCAGGTTGTCAGCAGAATCCAGTGCCTCACTGGACGTCAGCCAGGAGTCTCCTCATCGCTGTGCCCCTCTGCCTTCCAGTGGTAAAAGTGGGTCAAGTGCTTTTCATGCTTCAAATATTTCTACCTTCCATCTAAATAAACCCCCACCTGCTTCACCGCCGTCCCCAGGGCCTGCCCTGCTGAGTGTCACAATCCAGACTGGTGATGTTATGTGCCATAAACACATAATTCCCTTTTGTCAGTTGATGCTGCTCAAATGCACTGGTATTTCTACCTCAAATAATATATGTGGCAGAGTCAATATATTGGTTTGCCCACACACAGGCTAACACAAATGACTGCAACACTGGAAAATAGAAAGTAGCCGTGTATTTTTGTGTAAGTGGCAAGCGTTTAGTTTTTTTAGTTTTCTTTGATCGTATTTGTTGACCTACAGCTGGAATTCCATGTACTGCCTAAAAA
Source organism: Canis lupus baileyi (assembly GCF_048164855.1). Taxonomy (NCBI): domain Eukaryota; kingdom Metazoa; phylum Chordata; class Mammalia; order Carnivora; family Canidae; genus Canis; species Canis lupus. The sequence continues at coordinate 59,528,604 of NC_132844.1, read as the reverse complement.
AGGTCCCAAAGGTAAAGGATAGTGCTCGCTTCGGCAGCACATATACCAAAAGATAAAGGACAGAGAAGAGGTAGTAACTGATCACAGCATCATTCCCTACCCTACATACACACATGCATGCACATATGCACACACAAACATGCAAACACACACACTTTTGCACACGTAAGCACACAAGTGCACAGGGACAAACTTATACACACATGCACTTACACTTGTGCATACCCTGGGTGTCTAAGTGGTACTATTCCTGGACTGTAACACCAGCTGAAGAGTTGCCACGGTAATTGTCCCATGGAACACTAGTCCAGTGGTGCAATAGTCCCCCAAACAAAATCGTATGCCTTCATTCATGCAGTAACCGTGAGTATGTCTTTGGGCCTGAGGGGCCGACTCACAATGTGGCAGAGGAGACAGACAAAACACTGTGAGGAGGAGGAGGAGGACAGCAGGAGTCAGAAGAAGGTGCGTGGGCCCCCACTCCGGAGAACCGAGGAATGTCCTCAATTCTCTCTGGACTGCTGCAGGGTCTCTAGGTGGCTTGCCCATGTTCCATGTGGCTGTCAGGGGCTCCAGCCACCCTCTTTACAAGCACCTTTCCCTGCCTAGCGTCTCACTGGAACTGTGCTGTCCCCTCCACCCCTGCATGCCCAGTCATGTCTCCACTTCCAAAGTGGGGGCCAGTTGCCATCTCATTTCTGCAAGAGATAGGGGCTCACACACCAAGCTCCCTGCTCCCCTCTCTTTTTTTCCTGTCCATTTCTTCACTGGCCCAACCATCCCTGGTCTGCACTACATATGACTCACTGTTTCAGAGAGAAGGAGACTGCGGTGGAGCTGCCTTGTGCCCAGCCTCCCCCAGGCTTCTCCTCATTCCCTTCATTCTCTCAAGGAGAAGTGAAGGCTCCATCCAGTTCTAGCCCCTGACTATCCAGAGTGGCCCTTGATGCCAACCAGGCATCAAGAGGAAGGATCTCCTAGGTGATGGAGTCATTTGATTCTACTTAATGGGATGTGGTGGTTATGAAAGATCTTGGCTATACATTATAGTTCATCTGAGTTTTAAAAAGTTTAACCCATAAAGACACTTAATTATCTTGCAGAACAAGAAGCCCAGATAGGTGGTCCCAGAGTGTAGTGCACCAATGATGTCATTGAGATCCAGTCTTTTTCCTGGCATCCCACTCTGCTATCCTGACCCTGGTTGCACTGGGTTTCCTCATTGTCACAAGATGGTAGCCATAGCTCAAGACATCACATCCTCAAACAATAGCATTCAAGCTAGATAGAAGGGTGTGATGCCTTCTTTTCACATGGCTTTCGTTTCAGATCTGAGGCAGTCTCAGATCTCCTATCAAGCCAAAACAACCAAGGCTGATTGCTATAGTGCACAGCTTAGCCTTTCCTTGGACATTTTGTTCCCATATAAAGAAGTTCAGAGGCAAGCTTTGGATAAGTCCAACTTATCTGCCAAGGAGCATCCAAGGAGCGTCTCTTTCCTGTCTGTTCTCACCAGCCACTCCCATCCTTTTGCCTCTCACATTCATATCTCCATGATCCCTTTATGCCCATGTTTCTATTTGGCACCCCTGAAAGTCTACTAATGTCATGCAATGGATCAGCAGCCCCAGAGGTGGGAGTCAAAGAGACCCTGCTAAATATAAAAAGGATGTTTGTGGTTCCTCCATTTCTTCTTTCATTTTTGCCTTCATTTAACAATTACACAGTGGCATTGCCCTTGGAATAAACAGACACAGCCCTGCCTTCCTGAAGCTTATAATCTAGCAGGGAGGTGGACAGTAACAAAATCCCACAAATGTATCATCATGCTTCATGATAGACGCTATGCTGGACAATCATGCGAGAGTTCTGAGAGCCTCTGACTTGTTCTGGGGTGGGGTGGGGAGTGGTAAAAACAGGCCAGGAGGTAGGAGTGGGCCAGGCAAGTGGGAAGACCACAGGCAGTGGTGTGCTGCAGCTGGCTCACCCTGTGCACATCTAGAGCCTCTCGTGCACATCTTGTTTCAACTGTTTCAGTGGTTTCATATCATATGGCTTGAAACAAGCTATAGTGGGTGTATTTACACTGTAGAAATTGGCAACCACTACAAATGAGGGCTTCGTTCCCTTGGAGAGCCAGAAACACTTGCCAGCATGCCACTGGGAAGACGGGTGACTTCTGAGATAATGCAAAGATCAGGTGCACAGTCATGATCTAAAGCCCTTTCTTCACACCTGTGCAGACAACGTACAAATCCTCACCTGACAGATGCAGCGTTGAACAGTTTTAGACTCCTCCACAGTTAAGGCTGTGGGGCGGAGTGCATTGAGGTCTGGTGAGAAAGAGCGAGCCAGCATTTAATGCTGATCAGCATGACGATAGCACCAACTCTTCCTGGAGGGTGTCCTCAGAACTCACAGCTCTCCTTCAAATGCAATCACACAGTTTCCCCAAGTGCATCCCAGGTCACTCTCTTCTTTAGATCAACTGCTTAAAGTAAAGCAAATCGAATTCCTTCCCTACTCAACCTTCATCCCTGCTCCTTGTTCTCCTGCTCCCCAGATCCTTCCTCCTTCTGTGACTAGTTCACATCTTCTCAGAATACAGGCTACTCATGTCTCCACAACTCGGTATATTGTATCTCTAATATTCCCTTTAAAACCCACTTCCACCAGGAAACCTTCCTTGACTGCCCCAACTCCATTTTGATGCCCTACTGTTGGGTGTACCTTAGCGGCTGTGCTTTTCATTTTTCACCTGTGGGGTTGGTTGCTTTGTAACCAGCCTCAGGTTGATTCACAGATGTGCAATCAGACTTGCCAATAGAGAATAAAACTCAAGGCCAGAGAGTACATCTCAGTATTATTATTATTATTATTATTATTAATCTCCTTAAAAAGGCTAAGAACAGGCTGGGGACTTGGAGAGTGACCCAACTGGCTGGTCAATTACTGTACAGATGTAACAGTGAGGAAGTGGGAGAGCAGGTGGTATAAGCCTGCTTTTTTACCTTCTTGTCCAGAGTGAGACAGGTAGGGCTGTTCAACTAAATGTCAAGCACAGGCTTCCCAGCCTCTCTGATGACAGCTGTGTGACCTTGGGCCTACTATTCTGATCTCCCTCTGAGGCTTGCGCTTTCTCATCCCCAAACTGAGGACAACAAACCCACCTCTGGGTGGAGTGTGACAGTTAAATCAGATAGCACACGTGACCCACACGTGGCAGGGCACACAGCATGGCAGACAGGCTGTGACTTTGGCCCTGACACAAGGGTCCAAGGGGGTCTGTTTCCTTGAACCCATAAGATGCTATATTGTTTATTCTTGGACTTCATCTGTTTTGTTTATTATTTTCCCAACATGTAGACCAGGCCCTGCACATATTTGCTTGTATTATTTGTTGAATAGAGATAGCAGTTGTGGTGTACCCACAATAGCTGGTGGGGCTCAGTTTTGTATTTTCATATGAAAGGGGAGATTTTCGGTAGCTTTCCGCACTCTCCTGCTCTGCCTGCAGTAGCATATCCAACTGGGTCCCATCATCCATCCTCCCCGTCCTCCCCGCTGGCTCGCTTTGCCTCCCCACTAGCTGAGAGGGCTGTTGCGCCCCAACACTGCTGAGTCTGTACAGCCCCCACTGTGACAGCTGCTCTCTTAAGTTTATGCAAATTCTCTGACCTGCTCCCTAATCTCAGTGCTGTGGTTGCAGGGTCACCCTATGTTTTTGCTGAAGATCAACTCCTGACAACTCCAAATTTTCTCAAGTGGAATCCAAATGCCATCAGCTGAGGGGGCTCATGAAGACAGTGGCTGGAGGATCCCACTCAGAGCTTTGGCTCTTTCCTCTAGTAGGGGCTCACCCCCACCCCACGGACATAACCCAGAGGCCTGCGGTGTTGAAGGGGCTCCCTCTCCTTTTATTTTTTTTGGCTCAACTCAGGTATGTATCAGCCAATATCTAGGTTGCAGAGGGCCAGTTTGGGCCAGCAGACCTGGATCCATTCGAGGTCCCCCCAAACTACCTCATTTCCTCAGTAGGGGAGCCATCAGTGGAGCTAGACCCGTTGCTCGCCAACTCCATGACAGCATCCTTGGTGGTGAGTGCAGCTCTGTCCACCCTGAGGAGATGCCTGCCAGGAGCTCCTTGGCCGGAAGCCAGTGACCTCCCACCCTCAGCCTCAGGATTCACTGTGGATCTCGGCTTCTCTCTCCACGGGACAGCTGTCACCTTCTCTGCCCCTGAACAGCTGGCTCTGAGGACAGAAGCCAGGGCACCCGTCCCAGGCTCCTGTGTGTCACTTCCTACATCTCCTTCACTTTCTTGTTTTTCCTTCTGTCTCCATGTCCTGTCCTCCCTCGCTCCTTCCTGCTCTCTGGCTTCGAGGCTGTACCCCAGCCATACCTCAGAATTGTGACCCGGTGACCATGTAACTGAGGTGAACTCTGGTCAGTTGTGACATCACCCTCTAAAAACCTCCTTGGCTTCCCTGACAAGTTCACATCCGCTTTAGGGTTTGGCTCTGAAGCCACTGGGCTTCCTTACTCCATATTACCTAAGAGGAGCTGCTCATGCTCTGAGGACCTCCCCAGCCGCTGACGTCGACTGTAGTTCAGGTAACGACCATTCCACTGTTCTGAGGGACAGGACAGGGGCCCGTGATGCTTTTGGCTCCTTGGAACCCTTCTGCAGAAATCCCTGCAGCCACCAGTCGAGTGTTTCTCAAGCCCCCTTTAAACATGCTCATATTTTCAAAACATAGAAAGCAGCAGTGAACTACAGCTGCTCTTGGGCCACATCAGGAGGAAAGAAGCAGAGCCCACCCGCTCCTTGCCACTCACATCCCTGCTGTCAACAGGGCCTGATTTTCTGCCAGGAGCAGCTCATCGCTCTCTAAATAATGTTTCATACTGTTGGGTTCTTGAGTGCTAAGATTTGATCCTTGTCTTTGTTGGGGGGGGGGTACAGTAAGGCCACAGGAGTAGTAACAAAACAGTATTCCTGCAGCTCAGAACTGTGACAGCCCTGCCCCAGATCCCTCCCCTACCTCCGCCATCACAGTCATCCCCCACACTCTGCGACACCTTCTTGAGTCTTGGCCAGGTAGGTCTCTGGCTCTAAGGCTAATGCTCCAGACAGACTGTGGTGACTCAGCGGCTCTTTCACTAAGGCTTCTCCTCCTGACATTGGCCAGTCGTTTCCAGTTTGCTGCAGTTTCCAGCAGACTCTCAGCCCTGTCTCTGAGTGCTCATGGCCCAGAGCCCAGAGTAAGCGAAACATCCTTCCCCCATTTTGAGAGCAACAAGGTGATGCCTTGACCCCGTGACACAATCATCTTTCTCTCCCAACCTCCCTTCTTTGGAACTCTAGCTCAGGCCCAGGTGACCTATGTCAGAGTGCTTTGGCTAAAGGAGCATGCAAAAAGAGAGGATGATCTGTGTGTTTTTTGAGAATTTCCCTGCCCTTCTGAAGATAACCCATTGTCCTGGCATCAAGGAGGTGGCATCTGTACCTCTCTTGCCTTCAGGAAGTGGCTCTTAATGGTGGTAAGGTAGTAGGAGCGCCTGGGGGAATTTCCAACCCTTCCATACACTACACGGTTTCTTTTTTTTTTCTTAAGATTTTATTTTTTTATCATTATTATTTTTAATTTAAGTTCAATTTGCCAACATATAGTATAACACCCAGTGCTCATCCCATCAAGTGCCCTCCTTAGTGTCCATCACCTAGTCACCACATCCCCCCGCTTCCCCTTTTACAAACTTTTGTTTGTTTCCCAGAGTTAGGAGTCTCTCATGGTTTGTCTTTCTCTCTAATTTTTCCTCACTCAGTTTCCCTCCTTTCCCTTATAGTCCCTTTCACTATTTCTTATATTCCACATATGAGTGAAACCATGTGATGACTGTCCTTCTCTGTTTGACATATTTCACGTAGCATAATACCCTCCAGTTCCATCCACATTGAAGCAAATGGTAGGAATTCATCCTTTCTGATGGCTGAGCAATATTCCATTGTGTAAATAGACCACATCTTCTTTATCCGTTTATCCAGTGAAGGACATTGTGGCTCCTTCCCAGTTCAGCTATTGCACTATACAGATTCTGATGCCTCCACACTGCATGAGTGTAGTAAACACTGTTGTTGCCTACTATGGTGGCATAGTAGCTGCTGGTACTGGTAGCTACTGGTACTGGTAGATACTCGCCCCCATTCAGGCCACCGTCTCCTCTGTTATGCAGGGGTGGAAAGCCCAGGAACTACATTTCCCAGAATCCATTGCTGGGAAGCTTCCAGTTTAGACTCCCCAATGAGAACCTAAAGGAAGAAAGGAAACGCAGGCCATATCTTTCCTTCCTGCTGTGGTGGGCAGACTCACTGGTTTTGGCAGATGTGGGATTTTGCACCCGCCTCTGGTTTTTCCACTGAACCTGCCTCAGTGCTATAGGTAGTTTTAGGAGCTAGTAGCTCTAGAATTAATGGTGGTTTCCTGTGGTCGTAAGTTCTCAATGCCCTGAAATCTAGCAGTGAAACTCAGAGCTAGCATCAGGCTTCCCTTCCTTTAGTGCTTTCTACAGTCTTGTATAAAGTCCCTCTTCCCACCCCCTTCCTACTTACACTACATAAATCAGGTTCTGTTTTTCTGACAGATACATGCATTGAATATCCTTCATTCTTTCTTCCTTATGAAGAGAATCCTGGTTTTGGTAGGCCAGCCATTTGGCCAGTTAAAATGTCCAGCTGTTGTGACTGTGACTGATAAACACAACAAAAGCCTACTGGGAGCTTGGGAGAAACATTTTGCTTTTCTGATACCAGCATTGCCCCTTCATCCTTGTTCTTTATTCTGATTTTCTACTTTCTGACTGGAATTTGGACTTAGTCGCTGGAAACACAGCAGCCATTTTGTGATCGTGAGGGAAAGGCCAAGAAAATTTTAGAGACCACAGCCTTGGAATTCTTAAACCCTTGAAGTGATAGTAGGAGCTGCCTCTCCTGGGCTTCTTGTTTTTATAAGGGGAAAAAAAAATTCTCCTCAATTTATGTTAAGTACTCTTTAGTCATGATTTATGTTACTTTTAGCCAAGAGCAGTCCTGACTAATTCAGTATAGGTGCCCATCTACCTTACTTCTTTGGGGATCGCTGTCATACAGAGTCACATTACTTCAGGTGTGTTAAGACAGACAACTGAAAAAAAAAAAAAAAAAAAAAGAAAACTGATTGCAGATTTCTCTATGGAAGATTCTTTCCAGAGGCTCCTTGGCCTCTCACAAGAATAAATAGCCCCTTCCGGGTACTTCAGTAGATCCCAAACATGTCCAGGCATGTCTGCATCCTCAAGATTTTAACAAGATTTAAATATTTTAGGCAAGCCTTCCAACATGAAAGCATGTATGGAATTCATCTAGAATCTCTTAAACAAACTCAATTCTGAAGCAAATTGTCTCTCATCTCTATATAGCCTCTCTAGCAACCACAATGTTATATGGAAATGAGGGTCACAAATTCAAACAAATAGGCCCCCTTCCCTCTTAAAAACAAACAAACAAACAAACAAACAAACAAACAAACAAACAACAAACCTCTCAGGTCTCACAACTGGCCTACTTTGGAAAAAGTTGTGACTGAGGCCATGCCAGGAGTAACAGTAACAGAGAAGCCCTCTGCTTATGCAAAGTTAGTGAGTGGTGTTTTTGCTTATTAAGGGGAAAAAATGTAATTCTGCTCTAAAATAAAGAGTCTGATTGTTTCAGACTTTGCAAGAAGATGGTGAGGGCTAAAACCCCTACAAATATAGGAAGTAGTAGAAGCTTTGTGGAAAGAGGATTTTATTTGCCTTGAATTAGAATACAAATAATGAGTCTCAAAAAAGGCAGTGAAATGTTAAATGCAAAATTTTGCCAAAACTGGCTAAGGTTTTATGGGTTTATTAGTAAGATTTTTTTAAAGAAACATATTAAATATTCACTGCCAAATATTATATTAATGCAAAAGTTAGAATTTTGTTTTCTCTCTATTAAAGGGATAAATTAGTCTGCTCTTAATAAGTGGTAATAAAAGATTTTTCTTTACTAGATAGCAGAGAGTCTATATTTCAGAATGTCTCTCTGTGCTTTGAGCTATTTTTGTCATGCTTTTGATTATTTTTAACATAAACTACAAAACTTTCTTACTTTTAAAAAGGCTGAGGTTCTTTTAAAGAGTTGTTGCTAGTCTTGAGACCATCTTTGAGTTTGCAACAAAATCTAACAGTGGATTATAATTGCAGCCAAGGTTTATTTCAGAAAAAGGATATAGAGTAAGGCAGCGGGCAAAAGATCATTTACTATTAATTTAAGATATTTTACAGATCCCTAAAGATAGGTGTAACTTACAGAAAACAGAGTAATGACTTTTGTCAAGTAACAATGTAAATGCATGTTGTTCAGGGGAGCTACAACTACAGTTGACCCTTGAACAAAGGGGCTTGGATTGCTGACCTCCCCCCAACTATGTGCCACATAGTTGAAAATCTGCCTAGAACTCAGCCCAAAACTTAGCTACTAATAGCCTACTATTGACTGGAAGTTTCATCGATAACATAAACAGTTGAGTAACACGTATTTGGCATGTTATATTATTATATACTGTGTTCTTACAGTAAAGTAAGCCAGAGAAAATACTTTTACAGGACTCTCCTGGATTTATTGAAAGATATCTGCCTGTAAGTGGATCTGTGCTCTTCAAACCTGTGTTGTTCAAGGGCTAACTATATTTGTCCAGTAGAAAAAATAACTCCAAAGGTTACAGTGTTATTGCTTGTTGGGATATAAGCTGGTTCTATACCTAAATTAGCAATCAGGGATGCCTGGGTGGCTCAGTGGTTGAGGGTCTGCTTTTGGCTCAGGATGTGATCCCAGGGTCCTGAGACTGAGTCCCACATTGGGCTCCCTGCATGGAGCCTGCTTCTCCCTCTGCTTCTGCCTCTGTGTCTGCTTCTCTCTCTCTCTGTGTCTCTCATGAATATATAAATAAAATCTTGAAAAAATAATTTAGCAATCATATGAATAGTTTGCTATTTATTTAATCAGTATAGTTGATTCATTCCAGTTTTCTTTGAACTGGTCTCATCATTATGCTCCTTCCACTAATGATACGTGCTCAATTAAAAACAAAGCCCTGAACACTCAGAATGAAAAAAAAATCATGATTGAGATAAGTTTCTTAATGTTCCTTTTAAAATATCATGAATGTTAATCTTCTGACTCTGCAGGAAAACCAAGAGATATGATATTAATCATCAACTGTAGACTGGAACATCTTCCAACACCATGCAACAAACCCAAACAGAATGTCTTATGATACTGTAGAAGTATTGGTACAAAATAAACCACAAAATTTCTATTTCTGGAATGAAAAACAATTTACAGATTGCTAATTTCAACAAAAACACGACCGGCTTATTTTGCTAGTCATGGAAATGTGGGATGCAAACTGTGCTCAAAAGTTGAAGTGCTAAATACTTAAATATATTATCAGAATGGCTAGCCTGTGTCAGTGAAGTGCATGTTCTAAATAAAAAAAGTTTGCCATCATCAATGACTAAAAGATTATCATGAGTTAACTTTGTATATAAACCAGCCTTTGAAATCATCAGAATTTCTTAAAATAGTTTATTAATGTCAAAAAAGAAATAAAAAACATTTGGAAAGTACTATTAGACTTTGTAACAATGTCAAGTGGTTAGTTAAAAATAACAGTATTTTCAGAAATGATGTATTTAATAAACTTCAAAAAATAAATTTCAATATGGGCATATTATTATAGTCCAGATTTATGGGCCTGCTTGTTATAAACATTTATCTACTACAATGTGAAAATTGCTTTTTGGAAAACTTATACATCAGGGCAATAAAATATGAACCATTAATAACAAAGCTTCAACTGTTTCACACTGAAGTGTTAATAATTTATTTACATGTAAAATTCAAGACTTTGAAGATAGTTTGATAGATGTTTGTTTACCTTATGAAACTAGAAGTAGTAACATAATATATTTTAGTTTATCGTCTCTGCTTAAAAAATAATTTTTCACTGAGAAACATTTACATGAAAATCTCATTGGATTTTGTACAGAGAGTACCAGGATAATGCTGGTGGACAATATCGGAGATTTTAAGCAAAATTTTAGGAAGTCTTCCAGATGTTTTAATTTGATATAGTCTAAGTCACTGTGTTGTCTTTGAAAGATGCGATGGAAAACATAAACAAAGTAAATCACTTTAAATCTTTCTTCCATAAGTTTTATATTTACCACCATTGTTCACATAAAACACTCTCTGAGATTAAATAATACATTTGAAGATTAGAATTTAAATAATAAATGCTAGAAGAATATTGAGACCTCAGGAGGCAGCCTGCAGCATAAGAGCTACAAAAGCAGGCTGGAAATTGTGTCCAGGTTTGGATGTTTGTTTTAACAGAAATGTTGACTATAATAGTTGAACATTTTGAAAATAACTTTTTTTTTTAGAGATTTGGCTTTAATAAATGGTATCCTTTTTTTAAAGATTTTATTTATTTTATTCATGAGAGACACAGAGAGAGAGAGGCAGAGACACAGGTAGAGTAAGAAGCAGGTTCCATGCATCGAGCCCAATGTGGGACTCGATTCCGGGTCTCCAGGATCACGTCCTGGGCTGAAGGCAGCACTAAACTGCTGAGCCACCTGGGCTGCCCAATAAATGATATCCTAAACAAAAATATCAATTTGTTTTCTTGTAAGAAAACAGATTCTGTGAGCATTAATTTGGGGGATGGTATATAAGACTCCATGTGGGAAACTATGGAAGAGAAGCAGGAGATGTTATGGAGAAAAAGAAATATGGTGCATCCTCTCCTTCCCCTGTGGACCCTTTCTCTTCTCTGCTCTGCTTTCTGTACTCTCGAGGCTGGCCTGTGCGGGCTCATCAAAGGGCTCCCATGCACTCGGCCAGCCAAGTGGTTTTGGCGACTTGGAGGGTCAGCAAGAGGTCTCAGAAGGAAGGACTCTGAGGTCAAAGTGATTACAGCCAGGCTATAACTCCTGTTGGGAGTTACTGCCCTCCTCCCTCCTGACCCCGGGGCCTGCAGGGCTGTCTTCCCACAGTTCTTTCTCCAGATTTGGTCACATTCACTCCTTCTCAGCCTGGGCTGCATGAGGACTCCCTATTGCTCCCAGCCGTTGGGTGCTACACTGTTCCTGGCCATCCTTCCTCTCCTCAAACTATCCATTTGGAAGGTGCCATCTGTTTCCTGCTGAGACCTTGACTGATTCATATACCATTTGAAAAAACAAAAGATAGGATCTACTCCAAGACAAACAAACAAACAAACAAAACCCTTACTAGTTAAAAAAAAAAAAAGAAAAATGTTTATTGTTTGACAACGCAGAAATGAAAAATAGAATAAATGTTCATGTTCTGCCAATGTATTGAATCCTTTGGTGTGACTAAATGACATTTGGGTTGAAGGTAAACAAAATAAAGTTAAGCCAATGAATTAAATATGACATTCCAACAAATGATTCGTAGGGCTCCTTCAACAATGGAGATGTGGGATCTATAAAAATCAGCATTTTAATTTGTAATATATAATGAATGTCTGTTTTGAACGGTGGCCATGACATCTAGCCTAACAGAGGGCGCTCCTAATGTGAATAATGAACAATAGATGGTAGAAACCGATTTAACTAAGGAGACCTTAAATTAAAATAACACAATCCAGATTTCTTTTCTTTTTTTTTTTTTTTTTAACAAAGCAATACTCTGATTTCCTTTGGTCATTGTTTGAGGTTGAATCATAACCACAGTTTTTCATAAAACTTAGAAAACAGTCAAAGGAACAGGACCCACGATTTTTTGCCAGCTTCCCTGGGCAGAGGCCAGAGGAGACCGAAATGGCTCCGCTCCTCGCCTGGGAAGGGAGGCAGACCCTGACTTCCAGCCCAGAGTGCTGTGCGCGCGGCTGTCAGGACAGCAGGCCTCACTGGATGGCAGAGAGAGGACCTGGGGACAGCACATAAAGCCTGCTGCTCCCCAGGCTTCTGGGAGAGAAAAACTGCTCCACCATCAGTATGAATCGGCTTCACCACCTCACTTCTCTTGGGAGACGGAGGCTGCAAGTCTTGGGGGGGTTGCAGGCTCTTCCTGAGGAGCTCTGTCTCCAGTGAGGTGGGCTGTGCCCAGCTGGAGGCAGGGCGTCATCCAGCCATTGGAGATGTAACTGGCTCTCTTGAGACGATGGTTTCTCTCCAGCTTCCAAGCTCTTGTTGGCAGGCCTACCAGATTCACTGGGAGGCAATGGGGGACCCCACCATCCTGGAGAGAGACCAAGTCGGGAGCAGGCCTGTGCCGGGCTCTCTGGAGACAGTGCACACTAGGGGCCTGTCTGTAGTGACCTCATGAGGGTCGTCTAGACCTGCTAAGTCTAATGAAGTTCCTGAGCAAGAGAGGGCTTCTGACTCGTTGAAGCTTTTGACACATGTCCAGCGTGGGAGGAGTGCACGGCGGGGGGGGGGGGGGGGGGAGGGTGGCGAGCGCCATGGTGCGCCTGTGAGGCTGGTCTCCAGATGTGCCTTTTCCAATGGTCTCTCTTTTAGACCATGGAATCCTTTCATGCCAGGGGATCAGGGATAGGCGATTTCTAGAGAAGAAGTTCACCCCAGTCGGGCCCAAGAAGTGGACAGGACCCTAAGGAGATTTCATTCATTGCTTTGACCCTTTTTTCCCTGTCCCCAAAAACCCACTCTGGGAGGCAAGGGAGACATATTTGATATATTCTTGGCTTAGAGTCACACACACACACACACACACACACACACACACACACATCAGTCACGCTCCAGTTTTGAAAATGTCACAGATTTTTTTAATGTGGCTATGATGATGACATCCTTACACACTGGAAAGGGATTCTCCAGGGGCAGAGACAGCTGGAGGGGGTAATGGGATGGGGCAGACAGTTATAATCCTCCCGTGACTCTCCAAAGTGCACAGAAGAATCTGTCAGCCATGTAGGAACCACAGTGTCAGGCTGTGGCTGCCCCAAGAGGAGGCTCAGAGACAGTTCACACCATGGCGGCTGAAGCCCGCGGTTTGGAGATGTGTCTCAGCTAAGCCAGCTGTCGGCACCCAGCCCTGAGGATCAAACCACCTCGAAGGTGGGACCACGGCCACTCGGGATCCTCTTCTCAGGTTGCTGATTCTTAGGTCATCTCTGGAAAGAAAGACAAGCATGGGCAGCAAGAGCAAGGTGGTGTGAGTGGCTGTTTCCTGGGCATGTCCCTCCTGGCCACACCAGGACTCTACTTGCTCAGGGGAAGGGACTTGGGGGCTGGACAAGGCAGCAGCTACCTCCACTTCTGGGGAACAACCATGATAATGAACATGGGTGCCTGGTCTAGTGGGTGTAGAGGACAAACCTGGGGCAGGGAAATAGAAAGACCTTCTCTAGCTGTGCCCTCCCCAGCCAGGAAGGCCAGCCTTCCCCTTGGTGGCTGTGATAAGTCATCTGTATGCTCTCCCCAGGACCATAGTATCCATTCCCACAATATAAGCCACCATCTTAGTGATGATCACAGTTTCCATCCACTGCACCATGAACCACCAATTCATGTTTCTCTCCTCTTTTACTCAACATATTTATGAGCATCTACTCCATACCACGCCAGTGCTAAACTTGGCAAGCTCAGGAATTCAGAAGATGTAGGTCCAAATTCCAATTTGGCCACTTACTAGTTGTATAACCTCAGGTGTCCCTTAACCTCCTCAAGCCTCAGATCTTGTAAAAGGGGAACAATTCTACATGCCTTAGAATTCAATCGCCAGAATTAAATAATATCCATAAGGTACTGAGCACAGTTGGCTAGTACTCTAACTCTTCTTAGTTCTCCTTCCCTTCCTGAAAGGTAGAGGTCTTGCTTGGTGCTTCCCCAAATCCCAGTAGCACCTAGCACGCAGTCAGCACTCCAGAGAGACTGGGTGAGAGCCTCCACATGTTTTCTGGAGGTATGCTGGGCCAGGAGAATCATCTGTGTGCCTTGCACTGGGCAATCTTGCTGTGCCCTTCAGCTCAGGTCATAAGCCTTATGCCTGTGGATGTCTTAGAGACATGATCATCACTGTCTCATTTTATTTTTTTCTCTCTTTTGTCAGCAAATGAGTGAACCAAGACGTGAGGGGTGGCACCTTGCCAATAGGGAAGCTGAGCAGCGGAGTGAGGAGCATGCTGGATGGGGCCAAGAGATCTGGTTCAAATCACAGATATGTCATAAACCACATGTGTGCTAGCGCTAAGGCTTTTATGCTCTTTATGTTCAACCCTGCCTCCTGCAAAGTCATGTGGCTCATCCCTGCCCCATCTACTCCGTAAGGTTGCTGGCAGGGACTAGGGCCTCATACAGGCATGATTAAAGTGATATGGAAATGAACAGAAATTTGGCAATAGGGGCTTGTCACTGTTATTGCTCATTAAACCACATATACATTTGTGCTAAATGAGATTATTGTCATGTTGGAAAGAACTGGTGATGGGATTGTTGGAGTTTGGGTTTTAAATTTGGACAGAGCTATGAACTCGCCGTGTGACCTTAAGTATCTCATTGCCCACTCTGCACACCCAGAGTCTGTGTTAGGTAACTTGTCACGTCCCTCCAGGATTTAGAGGTTGAATAGTATGAACAGACACTAACGACTTTGAAAAGTAGCAAATCCCCTCCAGGTCTCGATGCTTTGGAGAGTGGTGATCTGTTGACTATGCACTAGTTGGTTGCTTAAGGCCAGGCTCTCTTCTCTCTGGTCATCCTGGGAGTCCTGGGGAGCAGTGTGGTGCTGCCCATGCCATTGCCACAGCCCATGCGTAAGGCAGCTGTGGGGTTGCAAACACATATTTGAGGGGAAAATAACTTTCCCCTCAATTTGCACATTAAATTGGGCAGCTGTGGGAGGTGTGTATCCACAACCATCAGACTTCCGACTCCTACCCACTCTGCTTCTACCCCAAAGATACAGTGAGGGAAACCTTCTGATTCACCTACTCCCAGGCACAGCATTTCTCAACTGGGGTCTCCACACACTGCCAAGCCGAGCCCATCTTTCAGACCTCTCCTCCACTGTTCTGTGCTGTTTTGCCTCTCCTCTCAGTAGTCCCACGTAATATCCCAAACTCACCAGGCATCACAGAGAATCGGGGAGCCACAGTACCTCTGTATTGGAAGAATCTGGAGAAACTTGATGCCACTGGTCTTCAGATCTTTTCAGTAGTTTTGTCAAGACAAAATGAAATTACCCAAAATTCAGTTTTAAAACGTTGTCTTAAAAAATAAAAATAAAACTAAAACATTGTCTTATGTTAGAGTCAGTAAATGAGTACAGTGATGTTGTTTAGATGGACCACAAAATTGAAAATTCAGAATTAGGAGCGACAATTATAATCACATTAATATTGGCATTCGATTTATTTCTGCATTTGTTGTTGTGGGCCATTACGAAGATAAATAGCTGCAAATGGTAATTGTTTTTAATTAGCTTGCAATCTTCGGAAACTCTATCATTAGACAGAAATGGCCAAGGAGTATCATTTGAGGTGTTTAAGAACAAGTTCACCTGCCTCTTGCTCTCTCTCTGGGAGTTAGGATGCATTGGAAAGTTTAGAAACCACAGTCAAGGTTAGTGTTACAGAACATGGCTTCCACATCTGTGTATCTCAGTGCCCAGCACAACATTTGACTCATAATAAGTACTTGATAAATGTTTGTTGAATGAATGAACAAATGGGCAGTTTACTTGATGTTTTAATGTTGAGTCTGTCTTCCTGCCAAACCTTCTACCTTATTCTCAGTGAAGATGGATAGATGGATGGATAAATGGATAGGGTAGATAGATAGGGATCTAGGAGTGTCTCAGAGTCATCATTTGAAGAATGAATTCTCATTGTGCAGTTCTCTGGATAGAAAGCACACACACACACACACACACACACACACCATATATATATCTTTTTTTTTTTTTAAAGTAGATTCCATGCCCAGCATGGAGCACAACAGGGGCTTGAACTCCCCATCCTAAGATCAAGACCTGAGCTGAGATCAAGAGTCAGACACTTAACTGATTGAGCCACCCAGATGCCCCAACATTTATATTTTCATACAAAGACCTTAATTCCTGTGGTGGCAGACATTTACCTTATTAATAACCACATTCCTCTCAGTCTCCATAGCAGCGAGGTACAGCTACATAATTAGGTTCTCACTAGTGGAACATAGACAGAGCTGAGGTTTGTAACTTCTGAATCACTTACAGAAAATACATGAAAATATATTACCCTCCATTTCTCCTTTACCTTTCTCCCTACAAGTAGGGATGCTGGTACAGTAGTGACCCAGCTCTAACCATATGGATGAGGATAACTCTCTAGAGGCCAACAGAGAAAACAAGATGGAAGGAGCCCAGGTGCCAAGTGACTAAGTGGAACAGAACTTCCCTGCTGATTGGGGACACTCACTTCCAGACTGTCACGTGACAGAGAAATATCCTTCAGTCTGATTGGGGTCTCCATTCCAACCTCTCATACAGCCTACCACATAACAACTACACTAGTCTGGGATTTATTCCTCAATTATAATCACTTTTGACAGAGGGTGTATTTTGCTAAAACTATAAAAAGCTCAAGGTCAGCATGTTGTATGTGGAATACAAGAAGAAAAATTAGAATCCTCTCCCCCAGGATTCACCTTTCAGGGACATGGTAGAAGAGACCAGTGTGGTAAGACACCAGCAGAAAAGGGAGAGGTTCTTAGAGATGTTGAGGCAAGACACTAAGGCGGTCTTCTGTAACCCATAGCTTTGACCACTCTCCCTCAGTCCTAACCAAATTTTGATCTCAGAAGGGTAAGAGCAGCCTTTCAACGAAGCAGTCTTTAAGTCCTTATCATTCGAGGGCTCACATCTGACCAAGAATTCCCCATGGGTGTAGGTCTTCCTGCCCAGCAAGCAGCCCCTTCTTGGCCTAGGCCTTCCATTTCTGACTACAAAAAATGCCACGGAGCTAGCAGCTCGTCTCACTCACAGTTGCGCATGGCTGTTCACTTCCAAGGGCCTAGTCTTTGTCTCTTTTGATCTTTCTGAAGCTGACACAAAACCCCAGGACTGCCATGGGACTTTGATCCGAGTAATAGAATCAGGCAGGGGGAGAGACAGCAGCATGTGCTGCAAGGCTTTTCGGCTGGCTTTGAGCATGGATGTTTCATGAGAGCAAATTCTGGAAAACCCGGGAAATAAAAACTGAAAGATGTAAATAGGGAGAGATTATCGCTGAATTCTTGTAATTGTCTTACAAGCCCCTCTGGAGGGGCAGACAGTGACTAAGAAGGGACTCCGCCATGGGATGACGATTAAGGCTTGGCAGGCAGAGGTGCGGTTTATAGTTGGTCCTGAATGAAGCTAAATGTTCCAATCTGGGTTTTTTCTATCACTGGTTTTGTCAGTTTTCCTCCTCCTTTTCCCCACCCAGCAGGCTTGTTAGGCATGAGTCAGGAAGAGGATGCTGAGGATCTGGGGAAGTGAGTGGTTCCCTTCAGTTTAGCGGATCCCCACTTGGAAGGGCTGGGTTGGCTCTGGCTCTGCCCTAACCAGTCACATGAAGGGACAAAGCTTCCTTTCACCTCTCTAGACCTCTGTCTCCTCACTGGAGGCGTGGTTTCATGCACCTCTCACCACCCTGTCAGCCTGTTCTTCCCTTTACCTGTTTGCCCATCCCTTGTGCTGGGCCCCAGCTATGAGGCCCAGGGGAGAGGTGACCTCAAGAGGCCAAGGTCCTACTGAGGCCATGAGGCTGAAAGTTGCAGAAATCCACTTATCTGGAGCTGACCTGGCTTCAGCTAGCTGGTTGAACTTGAACATGTTACAGAGCTTCTCTGAGATTTAGTTTTTTATTTTATTTTTTTTAAAGATTTATTTATTAGAGAGAGAGAGAGAGCACTTAGAGGGAAAGGGAGAAGTAGACTCCCCACTGAGCAGGGATTTCCCCCCCCCACCTCCCGCACCTGATGTGGGGCTTAATCCCAGGACCTGGGGATCATGACTTGAGCCAAAGGCAGACACTTAACCAGCTGAGCCACCCAGGAACCCCTGAGCTTTAGTTTTTAAATCCATCAAATGGGAGTTGAGTCCTGCCATTGGTGACAACACAAAGGACATGGAGCACATTGTACTAGGTGAGGGAAACCAGACAGAGCAAAACAAATATTGCATGGTATCACTTACATGTGGAATATTAAAAAAGAAGAGGTCAAACTCACAAAAATAATTTAAAAAGTGGTCACCAGGGGCAAGGACCAGGGGAGGTAGAGGTTGGTGAAAAGGGACAAACTTCCAGCTGTAAGATGAATAAGGTCTGAGGATCTAATGAATAACATGGTGACTATAGTTGATAACACTGTATTGTGTAATTGAAATTTGCTAAGAGAATAGCAAATCGTGTACTGTATTGCACATGTATTGTACAATACAATTGTATCGTGTGTTGTATAATTGAACTTACCTGTCCTCTGACATGGCTGACTTGGCCAAGTGTGCAGAAAGGGGACTATTGGTTTGAGTGTACACTAGGCGGCCAAACACCTGTTCTGGCCACACAGGCTTCACACTCCAGCCAATGGAGCCAGACTGCTAGCTGGAGCTCCCCTCCCAGGGGACACTTGTGGAAGAAATAAAGTTCTAATTGGAGATATCCAGCCACAGACTCATGAATACCTCAAGGAAGTAGAATTTTATTTTATTTTTTAAAAAGATTTATTTATTTGAGAAAAAGAAAGTGTGTGCATGCACAAGAGTCAGAGAGGGAGAGAGAGAATCGCAAGCAGACTCCCCACAAGCATGAGCCCAACATGGCACTTGATCTCATGGCCCTGAGATCATGACCTGAGCTGAAATCAGGACCCAGACGGTTAACCACTTAACCGCCTAACCGCCTGAGCTACCCAGGCACCCCAAGGTAGAATTTTCAATTGGCCAAGAGGTGGCAATGATTATGTCTCATTGCTATCTAGGAAGAAAGAACTTGCCAAGCAAATTAATAACGTAAATAGGATTTCCCAGAAGAATCTTTAATCCATGTAATCCTGTCTAATTCAATAAACATTTCATAAGAGTGCTCAAGTTACAGAAATAAGTGAATCCTTTCCTTTCAAAGGGAGCTCATAGGTGCTTATACAACAGTAAAATTTAAAAATTTAAAAAACAAAGTTCTGTATGAGCTCAATCGAGTTTGGCAAGGTCCAAGAAAGCTTAAGACTCAATCAACTATTTTAGAAACCCACTCCCTTCGGAAATACCTTTAACTGGAAAGATTATTTTAGTAATTAGAGTTATTCCCAGCAAGTTATTAAAGCAGGTTGTCAAAGGGCTGATACCACCTCAACTTTGGTAAGCCTAATTGAAATTACTGTATGAGCTTTAAAATAAGATTCCCCCCTTCCTAGAGACATTCTAGAATTTAGTTGTACATTTAGTTCAAATGCATGTTCTTCTCTCCATCCAGTGGGCCATGGGTAAGCAGATTATGTTTTCCATTTCTCAGGGGGCCCCAGAATGTGTTTCCATTTTCCAGAAAAGTGTGGAGAACATGGCAGAGTGGGATTTGGGGCCGAGATCAAATGGAGAGCACATGCGATGGCACCAAGGGGATGGGATCTGGACCACAGGCTTGGCATTTAAGCAGATTTCTTGGAGTGGACAGGAGAGGAAGAACCCTGGGGAAGATGTTTGTCAAGAAACGGCGATGTTCAGAGGCAGAACTGGCAAGACGCAAGAAAATGGAGAGGCTTTGGGTCTGAGGGGTTTCTACTTTGGAAGGTGGTTGGGAGGCTGTGACCCTCCCTGACAGGATGTCGGAGCCACAGGAGGTCAACAACAAACTCTGGGCACCCTCAGTGGTTACCTCCCCTGGCTGCAGAGCCTGCGTTGGCTCAGTCACACGCCCCCTCTCTCAAAAACCAACAACCCTCCTTGAAAACTCACCCAAGTCCGACTACACTGACTCAGCAGGCCCGGGAAGCACCGAGAAACCCTTTGGGGGAAATCCAAAGCCCAGATCTTATTCTGAGAACCTCCCACCACCGGAAGGAAGAGAAGATCATGAAACTCAGCACTTTCCAGCTCGCCATTCCTCTCCACCGTGGTGGCACCAGCCAGGGGTTGGCGGCTCTGCAGCTATTTTTACCCTCACATTTCCGGACCTGCCGACCAATCCTGGCCACAGGACACCACAGTAAACTCAGCCCCGTCCACAGCAATCACAAGAAGGCAAAGCCACAATGCACAGCTGTGTACGGCCACACTCATCCTAACCCCGGACACACGGGCCCCAACTCCAGAGTCAAATGCCAAGGCCTCCGCTGGACAGTGAGGAGGCAGCTCCCTCCAGCTGCCCAAGGATCAGACGTGATGTGAGGCACGTCTCAGCCGACAGCCTCTGGCCCACTGGAGGAGGGCACTCGATGCAGGGCTTGTGTTTGATTCCTTTGAAGGGCCGCTACGTCGAGTGTTCCTGTGGTTTGTGGTGGACCTGGCCCAGAAAAATTCTTCACGGCCACAGAGAGCTACCTTGTGGGAAACTGTCTTGTTCTGACCTTGTTTTGATGGTCTCCAACTTGACAATGGTCTCTTTCCTCCCTCACCAAGCCCCTCACCTGTGAGCCTCCAGACCTCCCTTGTGTTTGTTACCTTTCACGTGTCTCTCGGTCTACCGCCTTCTTGGGGCGGGGGTGGGGGGTGTTCAGAGGCTGCTCTCGTCTAAGAATGAGATATGCCCCCATGGGGTAGATAAAGAGTGTCAACGCTGGAGAAAAATGTTGCACCATGATAGGATTTTCTTCTGCCTTGACTCCAAGGGAACATACCCTGTGAAGTGTGAAGAAGCCCCCACTCCAGTCCTGCTCAGGTCAGCCGTGGGGAGCCGCTTGAAAGGTAACAAAAATGATCAAATGATCGCCATGTCCTCTTCTCCGGTGGCAGCCCAGGGCTTTGGGTTTCCCTGGAGTGATAGCTGGAAAGTGGGCGAAGAAGAATTTCTCGTACGTCTCGTGTCATGGCCATTATTACTGTTGTAAGAAAGAGACTCCTGCTCGCAGGCTGGAGGTGCTCTCGGCCTCCTCCTGGAAGGGCTTCGCGATGAAGTCACGCCTTGTGATCGACATGTCAACTGAGAGCAACTGAAAGTCGAAAGTACCAATTTCTCCTGTTACTGACCGGTTTTTGAGGCTTCCAAACACTAAATTATGAGGCCTTTTCCCATCGGATTTCCCTCGGAAAATTAACCGGGATCAGGAAGGATTCAGTGTGGGGCGGCCTCTAAATCTGCCCGGCTCAGGGAGCTCAAACGTCGGCCCCCAGCCCCCGCCTCGCAGGCCTGGCTTCCGGCGACCGCCTGTCAGGGGCTTTGCAGCCTCGGCGGTTTTGCAGCTCAGTCCTGGAGCCGCGGCTCACCCGCCACAGAGCCACCAGCCCACTGGGCAGAAGGCACCGCAGGGTGGGGCGGGGTGAGCTGAGGTGGGGGGCAGAGGCAGAGAAAAGAGAGTCACAAAACGGCAGTCTCGATGGGCCTACCGGTTCAGCGTGTGATATTCCAATATTAGACCGTGGCCCCACATAGCTGCTCGCCTACTGCCTTTCCCCTTTGTGTCGGCTCCAAGAAACACGAAGCGAGAGTTTGCTGAACAAAATGCCCCATTCATGCGAGTCTGGCGGATGCGAGCGAGTTCATGACTTGATAATCCCTGACAGCCCTCATTAAATCAGGGAGCTGCAGGTGTGAAGGCCGCTGGGGTGGGGGCTGTAACCCGGGCCGGAGGACTGGCGCTCCGTGGGCCTCGGGACCTTGTCAGGATCGGGCAGGTTTCCAAGTTGATAAGGGAACAGAGCCAACTCAGAATGAATGCTGAAGGCAGAAGTCTCTTTTCTCTCTCTCTCTCTTTTTAAAGATTTTATTTATTTATTCACAAGAGACACACAGAGGCAGAGACAGGCAGAGGGAGAAGCAGGCTCCCTCCCTGCGGGGAGCCCAGTGTGGGACTCGATCCCAGGACCCCCGGATCACGACCTGAGCCGAAGGCAGACGCTCACCCACTGAGCTACCTAGGTGACCCAGAAATCTCTTTCATGGCAAGAAGTTACAGGCCGTTTTCTTCATTTGATGTGTGTGTACAAATACTGGTGTCTCTGACAAAATTGAGCTAGCTCAGTTGAACTAGCTCAGATACCCCAAAACAAGCAAAAGGGGAGGAGAATCTCCTGGGAGTTAGGGAGTTCATCCCTCCCCAGTCCTGACTCTTGTCCCTCCAAAGTGAGCTTTCTCTTAGGGATCGACCCTAACGGCTGTCTCTTCACACCACCTGCAGGAGACAGTCCTCCTCAGTGGCCAGAGCTGCCACATGATCCCACCAGGGCCACCGGGCCAGGGTTTCCCAGTTTGGTCACAGAAAGCCTCTCTATGTGGGGATAAGGGCCTCCCCACCCCCCTCCGGGAGGCCTTCCTCCTCTTCCATCTCCGAGTTTTATTGGGGAAGTGAGGGCACCTCGGGGCATGTTTCCCTGACAGAGAACAGGTTTCTGCACAAGGGCAAGGAGTAGCTGCCACCGTTTGTAGTGTGATTTTAGGAGTGCTTTTGGGAAAGACTGAGGTCAAAAAATTTCTCCCCTACTGCCTTTCTGTCACCGATCCCTGAAAACCCTCAGTGGAGGAATTGGCTAATTTGAGTGAACCTCTTGTTAAATTACAAGTTCTGTTGAAAGTCATAATGCATGATGCTGTTTCCAATATTATGAGGCCTCAAGAGGAAACATCTAGAAGTGAAAGAACGCAGGTCCTGCCCCACCCCAGCAGCTCTAGCAGCAAATTCCTGAATTGGCAAGGCAGAGTCACACACACAAAGAAGAACGGACATGAGACAGCTCGGTTTCTTATCTGTGTAAATAATGGGAGTGATGATAAAAACAGCACCTGATTCCAGAGGATTGTTAAGAAAACCCAATGAGGTCCAGCAATCTGTGGGAGCACCTCAGAATTATACTAGTTTAGTGAAAACTTCCCTTTGTTGCCATCTGCCAGAAGATGGGATCTAGGGAAGTACAACTCTGTTAGATCCTTCTAGGTGGTTTTGGTAATGACCTGAACAGAGGGCATGCTCTCCAGGGATGGAGGCCCCAGCATGTACCCCCAAAGATTTGGTCTTGTGAGGTCTCAGAGTCCACTGCTTACACAGAGGAAATATGAGCTTCTGGATCTCTTAGGACCCATGTTGTCTTGTATCTGTGGGGACATCAGGTTTTCAACGTCAGGACGCATAATTAAACTTATACTCAGTGAAAATACCTACTAATAAACTCGCTCACCTGGTCACCTAGATAACAACCAGTTATTTGAGGAACTGGAAACAAAAACACCAGGAGTCATTCAAAACAATCCAAACCATTGAAATTCAAGCACCGTGTCAACACACTTTGCAAGCAGACAAGAAAAATGTAAAACTAAAGCTAGTTCTAATGGCTTTTGCTAAACAAAATAAACCTAGAGGGGAAAATAAAAGTATTTCTTCCAACTGGAGTTTTTACAAGGGGAGAAAAATCAAATACTTTCCTTAAACTCTACAAAGCAAACAAAACCCTTCAAAAGTCCATGAGAAATGGCAGGTATTTAGGTGATTAACTTTGAGTGGACATGCAAGAAATCTTTCTGGAACACTGTGGGGCAACTGGCCGGGGCAGCGCTTGTCAGAATCATCAGGATTTGACAGTATTAGAAATGCAAGCCTGGAGCTACAAACTTGAAACCCAGAACTTGGAAACTGAATCCATACATAACTCCCCACTATGCTCACCTCCCAACAGAATAAAACCTTAATGTCTTCTAAAAGCTATACGTTGTTGAGGAATAACAGGCAAAATATTTGAAATCATTAACATTTACTGGGGCCTTCCTTCTGCTTTTCTAATTGGCTTTTTCTCTGTGTAGTTTGCTAGGGCTGTCATAACAAAATACGACCAACTGGGTGGCTGAAACAACAGAAATTTATTTCCTCACAATTCTGGAGGCCAGAAGTCCAAGAGCAAGGTGTTGGCAGGCCTGGTTTCTCCTGAGGTCTGTCTCCTTGGCTTGCGGATGGCCACCTTCTGTGTCTACACATGGTCACCCTTCTGTGCACACACATCCTTGGTGTTCCTTTGTGTGTCCAAATCTCCTCTTATGACACTGGTCAGACTGGATTGGGGCCCACCCTATCAGCCTCATTTTAACCTAATTACTTCTCTAAAGCTCCTGTCTCCAAATACGGTTCCATTCTGAGGTACTGGGAGTTAGGACTTCAACACAGGAATTGGGGAGGAGGGGAGACCCAAAACAACCCCATAATACTGCTCTTAAGCTTTCTATACTCTGCCATGGGCTCTCTTGTTTTTAGCCTAGTCTGTCTTTGCTTCCACCTCCATATCTCTTTGTCTTTCTGACCCTCCATAATCACCGTTCCTCTGGGTATCTGACTCCCACCTCACCCCCAAGCCCTCTCACCCACCCCATTCTTTTGGCCTTTTTTCAAATATCTAATAAGTAATTTCTTGTGCCTGTTATGAGTGATGGCAACAGAAAAATGCTGTCCCTACTCTTAAGGCATTTTTATTCTAGAAGTCGAGAAGAGATCTGATCTCAAATAACTATGTATAAGGGCAGCCTGTGATGAACACCATACGAGAATAGGGCGGAGTTTGGAAAACTATAGCCCACAGCCCAAATCTGGCCCACTATTTGTTTTTTATAAAGTTTTATTGAAACACAGCCATACCATTTACTAATGTATTATTTATGTCTGTTTTTGCAAAATTATGTAATTGTGACAAAGATCATAGGGCCTACAAAGCCAAAGATGTTTATCATGTGACCCTTTACAGGAAATACTTGCCAGCCCCTGAACTAGAGTCAAATTTTATAGGAGCCGAGAAGCAGGAAGAAGCCCATCTGACTGTTACCTTCTGAGATATGTCACTGAGAACGTGTGATTTAAGCTGGGCTTTGAGGGATGAATAAGAATTCAAGAGGTAGAGGTGGGAAGTGGGTTCTAAGCGATATCAAGAACATGAGCAGATGGGTGAGGTGGTAGGAATTCAAGACACAGTTGGACTCTAAGTGAAGACTCTCAGACATCAAGATAGGTGCCGGGACCTCAATCAGAGGGCTCTGGAGCATCTTGAAGGGTTTTTGGCAGGAGCTGACACATAATTAGCACATTCTATGTGAGAGGCACTGTGTGGAATGCACAGATGAATCAGACTCAATTCTTGCCACCAAGGAACCTATGAGTCTAATAAAGGGAATGAGAGATGTACCCAAGCAAGTACAGTACAGGGCAGAATAATGAAACCAACCAGGAATGTGGTCAAAGAGAGGTTCAAACAAAGTCAAAGCTCATGAATGGGGGGAGGATGGATTATTGATAATAATCATAGTTTAGATTCACTCAGCCTATAGTATGAGTTAGGTCCTCTGCTAAATGCTTCACACATATTTAATCTTATTCAATCCCATAACAATCCTGTGAGGAGATACTCATATTATCCCCAATTAACTGATAAGGAAAGGGAGGCTAAGACTGAGCAGGGTCCAAGCGCAAGTTAGAGTCTCTTATATCCCATACATCCAAATATAGATGCTCCATAGTCTATACATCCAAGTCAGATTTTCCCACCCCTGCTCTTACCATCATGCTGAGAGGGGAGGCCGGGAGGCCTATTAAAAGACATTTGCAAAAATCTATCATTTGGACAGAAGCAAACAGGAAGGTTTGGTATTCATGGCTTGATAGGTTAGTATTTGAGTAGGTTCTAATTTTTGAAAAAAATTTCAAAGTGTAGAAGGATAACTGATATGCCTCAGTATGTGTACTCGGCTCTGACGTGTAGCTTGTGAAGGAATGAATGGATTCCCTGCTCTTCCTATGAGTTTGACGTCTATCTCCATTTTACAAATGGACCTTGGGCCACAGGGCTTGCCTGAGAGATGGGCAGAGAGGAAAAGCTTGTCCTTCTAGGAGGGAGCTCTACAGAAGTGTTGTTCTCAATACTAGGCCCATAGTGTGGGCTCATATCATAATATTTTGTACTGATGCTTAAATGCACCATAAAAATATCAGAGAAGTCCTCCAACTACCCTCCCCTGGGGCCTTGCCAGATGCTGACACAGTGCTGACCTGACTCCTAGAGATGCCTCAGGAGGCCCTGTGCTGTTAAGAACTGCAGCTAAATCTGTAACAGAGTGGAGGGCTCAGGGCCTGAACAAGGAGACATCCTTTGGTCCGTGACTCCGGCTGGTGGTAAAATAGATGCTATACAGTCCTGACAACCAGCAGGAAGATAGCAGGACTTCTTGGCTACATAGAGATCCTGATGGCAAATATGGGGAGCTACCCCCAGGATCTGAGGGAACACAGAGTGGATTGAACACAGGAACCCAGCAGCTCTTGGGTCCCCCTTCCTGCCCCCCTCACCCCCGCCCGCCACCTCTCCTCTCCTCCTGGGTTCTTTACATACCACTTGGTCCTAAATGACAAGCTGCAATTACAGTAAAGTGCTAAAGTTACAAGTTGTTCTAAACACTCTTCAACAAAGAATATTCTGTGAAAAGGAACCCCAGGCGGTTAGAAACCTTTTTTGCTGTGTAGAAACCATAAGGTTTGCATCCAAGAATGTGTTGTCTGTTTGAGGCTGGCCTTTATTCTTTCAGTCGGGTGCCAGTGGCATGCATTTCAAATGAGCAGTTGCCTGTGGCCGGAGAGTCTGTGGCTGAGGCATATCTAATCAGGTTAAGCAGCCGTTCATCCCAGCTGTCAGCTCTCTGGAAATCAGAACATTATCTGCAACCACACACAACTCGAATAGAAGGTTGGCACTTGGAGCTCTGCGTCTCTAGCTCCTCCCTGACCTTACTGTGGTGGCCTCTGGTTTTTTTTCTTTTCCTATGTGACTGTATATAACAGTAGCAAAGCTATTTTAGGGATTAAAAGAGCTAATTGCAGATTTCCATCAAGGCCAGCCACTCAGAACACAAGTTTGGTGAGCACGTTGGTGGTCTTTGCTTGTGGGGACGGTTTTGGCTTGTTTGCCCTGTGAAGTGGCTCATCCACACCCTGGGCCCACAAAGCTGTTAAGTGGAGGCTCTTCCATGTAGGCCACTTCATTCTGGGTGTGAGGAATTTGGTGGCACTTAGTGTGAAAAAGCATGTGATGTTTTCTTGGCCCTAAATGCGTGACAGGAAGGGCCTTTAAAAGTCATCTAGTTGGCCTGCTTGCTGAACAGATGAAGAAACTGCAGTCTAGTGAGTCCCACGGCCAGAGAGGCAGAGACAGGACGAGACTCTAGGTGTCGAGACCTACCTTGTTCCTGGTGTTCTGTCTTCTAAGATATCTGCACAAGGCCATCGTGTTGCTTAAGCTTAAAGGAGGCGCTAAAACAGGCTTAAGGCCAGGTTTAAATCCAGCTCCCCTTCCCCTACTTTCTGACACACAGCAGTATGCCCTTGGCTGGGTTGTTGAAGCTTGCTGAGCTGTAGCTGTGCTGTCTGTAAAGTGGGGATCACAAAGCCCGCCTATCAGATCGGTCAACTAATTAAATGACTTAACAGTGATCATTACTTAACAGTCTGAGCACAGTGCCTGGCCCTTTGTAAGTGGTCCCTTTAACACCAGCTTGATGGACCTGAGACTAATGAACAACATGTGGCTCCTTTCACTGAGGCAGAGTCTGCAGATTCTCCACCTGGGAGGAGGTGCCCTGAAAGCTGGTTTCCAGGCAGTGACCCCCTGCAGCTTCTAACTGCTTACTGTCATTTCTGAGAAGTGGTCTCCCCAAGGTTAGTGGGACATAGTCCTGAGAAAGGTGGGGACATAGAAGGGTCAGAGAAATTCAGGAGAAAGATATCTATTTTCCATCAGGAGGTTATAAAGTTCTTATATTCCAATGAAAATAATATCTTAGAATTATGATTCTCCCTTTTCTTTAGAAGAGAGTAGATGTATGAGGTAACGTGCTTGCCTAAAGTAGCTTGTGTGTCTCGCCCACCCTGAGGATACACTGCACAGAGCAGATGGCAAGGGCCAGTGAGGTCTTTCTTCCTCTTTTCAGGGTAAAGTGTTGCTTTCATGAGAGAAAAAAGGACAGGTTCCTCCCTTGCTTGCTCCGCCCTCTCCCACTGATCTGGAGTTGTTGGGAGTGAAGAGTTTATCCCTCTGCCCGAACAGAAACCTGCCTTCTAGAATATGTGGGAAAAGTTGGAACTTTCTGGCAATTTTGCCAGATTTTTGAGGAAGATAAAAAAATGAATCACTACATGAAAGGAAAACTGACAGAAAATCATGAGACTGGCTATTTCTTTTATTTTATAAAGATTTTATTTATTTATTCATGAGACACACACACACACACACACACAGAGGCAGAGACAGAGGCAGAGGGAGAAGCAGGCTCCATGCAGGGAGCCTGATGTTGGACTCCATCCCAGGATTCCAGGATCACGCTCTGGGCAGAAGGAAGCACTAAACCGCTGAGCCACCCAGGGATCCCCGAGACTGGCTATTTAGAGTCATAGTTGGGAAAAAGAAAATTTGATGACTTCAAAGATTTTTCTCTCATTAACTTTTGCCTTAGCCCATTCAGTGTGCTATAACAAAAATACCTTAGATTGGTGCCTTATTAACATCAAATACCTATTTCTCACAGTTTAGGAGGCTGGGAAGTCTAAGACCATGGCATTGGCAGATTTGTTGTCTGGTGAGGCTCCACTTCCTGGATCATAAATGGCCATTTTTTCCCTATAAACTCATATCTCTTGGGCCTCTTTCATAAAAGCACTAATCTCATTTATGAGGACTCTACCCTTATATGTTCTAATCACCCCCAAAGGCCCCACCTCCTAATACCAGCCCCTTGGGGATTAAGATTTTAACCTATGAATTCAGAATAGAGGGGGGCCATAGACATTCAAATCACAGCAGAGTTTCTCTCTCAAAGAGAACATTAAATCCAATTAATACAGTAAATGTCTTTATTTTACTATAATACTAATGTCCTTTACTAGTCTTAATTCTTGGCCAGATCCTCATCTATGATTTCTTAAAGCTGAGCAAGAGCTAGGATGTACAGTTTTGTGACTTGAAACTCTACTGCCAGTATAGATTCTCAGAAAATATGTTCAAGCATAGAGCTTAAATTTTTGAAATTCCAACCCAATTCAAAATCTTACTTTAAAAATGACATCACATAATCTCAATTATGTAGAAGTTATTCAAGAAGAAAAGGATGGTTTCAAACCAGAAAATCCATCAATAGAATTCCTCATTTTCACGGAAAAAGGACAAAGAAATCACATTATCATCTCATCCTAGGTGCAAAAGAAGTACTTTCTAAATTTCAACACTTGTATGTGTTCAGAAAACAAAACCTATGGTATAGGTTGAATTTTGGGTCCATCCCTCCAAACCCCAAATTCATATGTTGAAATCCTCACCCCCAAGGGATGGTCATAGGGGGTGGGGCCTTTGGGAGATGATTAGGCCACAGGGCTCCATCCTCATTAGTGGGATTAATGCCTTTATAAAAAGGCTCCAAAGATATCCCTTGCCCCTTTCACCACTAGAGGACAAAGTGAGAAGTTGGTAGTCTGCAATCTGGAAGAAAGGTTTCTCCAGAATTTGACCATGTTGGCATCCTGATCTTGGACTTCCACTTTCTATAAGAACTATAAGAAATATATTTCTGTTGTTTATAAGCTGCTCAGTCAATGGTAATTTGTTAGAATAGCCTGAAAGAACTAAGGCAACCTCTTTACAAACTAGAAATAGATGAAATTTCCTCCACTCAATAAACATCAAACACATTGAAAAGCTATAATAAACATTATGTTTAAACTTTAGGGATCCCCTTTAATATTGGAACAAAATAAGGATCTCACTATTGCTGCTATTACTGAGCAAAGTATTGGTCCTGGGATAACTTATAAATATCCCCCCCCCCTCCACAATGGAACAAGACAACAGGAAGAAAAGGCATGAAGATTAGTAGAGAAGAAATAGCTGTCCTTACCTGCAAATAGGAGAAAAAAATCAACAAATTCATAGAACTGATAAGGATTATTTAGTAAGGTTGTTAGATGGAAGTTTAACTCATAAAAATATCAACTAATACCATTCTTTCTAACTGTAAGTAGTCAACTAGGGATAGAAGAGAAAACAAAATAATATTGTTAATAGCAGAAAAACTGAAGTATCCAAAATTTAATTTAAAAAAATACACCATAGAGGGGGCGCCTGGATGGCTCAGTCAGTTAAATATCTGACTCTTGGTTTCAGCTTGGGGCATGCATGATCTCAGGGTCATAAAATCAAGCCCTCCATAGGGCTCCATACTCAGCGCCAGAGTCTGCTTGGTATATTCTTTTCCTTTCTCTGCCTCTCCCCCTGTTTGCTCATGCTCTCTCTCTAAATAAATAAATGAAATCTTAAAAAAAAAAGAATATTGGAAGAAAATTAAAGTTCTAAGAAATGCCAAAGAAAATCCCAATAACTGGGAAAGATATCCATACATGGATGGGATTGTATACCATTATAAGGTTGAAATTACCTTCCCTAAATAATCTGTGAATCTGTGAATTCAATATAAAAATCCATTGCATGTTTTGAGAAACTCAGTATATTTATTTCAAAATTTTTATGGCAACATAGAGGTCCACAAATTATCATGTCAACAAAACATGAGCAAAAAAGAGCGATCTATCTTGCCAAACATTAATATCAATTAATAAACTTTACAAAAGAAAGCCGGATAGAAAAAATCAACATAGGATGTGGAAGGGCAATTTACAGAAAAGTTTACCCAAATGGCTGAAGAAGCCATCTGTCCACGTGGTAAGATGCTCAAACTCAACAGAAGCCAGAGAAATTCAAGTCAAATCAGCAGTAATGTATCACTTCACACACTGGGATGCCAACATTGAAAAGTTGGATAGTGCCAAAGTTGCATGGAGCTGGTGAAATAGGAAATTTATATCCCACTGGTGGAAGTGTCAGAAAAGCTACCCTTGTAATACTCAATGAAGTGTGTTTATGCCCCATATCACAGTTGTCCCACTCCCACACATATAACCTAGTGAATTCATCCTTTAGGTCCATAAAGGAATATGTCAGAGCCATAGATTGTGGAGGTGGGAAACCCCCGTATAGATCATGCGGTGAGAGCTGGCTATGGAGTACTGTATAGCTTAGAAAGATGGTGCAATATGGATATATCTTAAGAATATGGTGTTTAGTAGGGGGGGAGGGGTGGAATAAGAAATAGAATGAGGTTCATAGGACCATATCACTTATACAAAGTAAATATTTGCACCCTGCACCCTTAAATATCAGTAGTCCTTACAAGTAGGTATACAAAATCAAGGAATTTGAAACACATTGGAATGGTTGCTGATGGGGAAAGAGAAATGGGGGCAAGAAGTGGGGAACCAATGGAAGAGGCTAGACCCTGCCGACTGACCAATGACCAATTGCTGTGAGTTGAGTGTCATGTTCTCATCTGTAGTCCATATAAAGGCATAAGAGGAAGAGAATTCACTGTGTTTAAAAGAAAGTTCTACACTTGGCATCTATTTTGACATTGTATAGATGCAAATTTGGAGTGATTTATTCTCCCAAAGAGATCTTGGTGAGTCTAGTGGGATATGGTACATTAGATCTGATGGATCCCGGCTATGATTAACTATGTCTCCAGCATCTTGCCTGTTTCCATTATGTTTTAATGAGAACTGAGGCCTAAGGTAATTTGGGAGTTGATAGTTAGAAAACAATGCTTCGTTAAGCATAAGATTTATAGCAAACATGGTTCATTTTGAGAGGTTTTAACACCAAACAGGTAAATTGGAGAAAGAAGTAGAAGGCTTCACTTGAAAGACTGCTGTAAAGGTGAAAGAGATAAAGGAGCAAAAATGAAATATAAGAGGTTAGGATTGATGGAAATTTATATTGTGTAAGTTTTACTGATCTTAAAATTTTGTCCTGGAGAAATATTATCTCAACATTTCTTTCTACATCTTGTTAAGTTCCTTTTCTGTACAAGGAATGATCCGTACACTAATTCATTTCATTCTCTAACAACCCTATGAATGAGATATTGTAACCCAACTTTACGGAAGAAAAAACCTGAAGCACAGAGAGGTTCAGTTACTTTTCCTAAGCCATGAAGGCAGAAAATAGAGAAGGATTCAACCCAGACATGGCTGGCTGTTTCCAGTGCTACATACTAAAAGGTATTTGAGCTTAACTATGCTTGTAAAGAGACTTACTTTTGACATTATAGTATGGTATGCAGGGTTCAGTGCAGGAAAACAGAAACTACTCTGTATTTTTAAGTGGAATGGGATTTAGTACCATGAAGTTGTTGCTTAGGAAATCTTTGTAAGAGTTGGAAGGGCAGGCTGTCTCAGCTGGACCACCAGAAAGGACTCCCAGAACTGTAAAAATGACCTGCCAATCAGGAAGATGGGAGAAGGTAGATAAGGATACCAGAAACCACCTCAGGAACTGAACCAGGAATCAGGAAACCCTGCAGACCAAGAAGCCATCATCATCACCAACATTGCTTGGAAACACCCAAGTATCTGGTTATCAGACACTGAGAAGCTGATTTCGACTGTACAGTTCTTTGACTGCTTTTCCAAAACCATGTAAATGAAATGGACCTTGTATCGCCATAGCCTTGCTTACCAGCAGAAAAGCATCTGGAAGGAGGCTTCTGTCTCATTTCTGTACCCAATTGGGAGAACCTAACTTTCATCTAAAACTCTTCCTGAAAGGGAGTCTTGGAAGTGTAGTTTTTGGTCTCCCAGACTTTTTTTTTTTTTTTAATTATTTTATTTTTTTTTATTTTTATGATAGTCACACAGAGAGAGAGAGAGAGAGAGAGGCAGAGACACAGGCAGAGGGAGAAGCAGGCTCCATGCACCGGAAGCCCGATGTGGGATTCGATCCCGGGTCTCCAGGATCGCGCCCTGGGCCAAAGGCAGCTGCTAAACCGCTGCGCCACCCAGGGATCCCGGTCTCCCAGACTTTGTATGGGAGGCACACTAGAAAGTTTTGTTATGGACAGTGAGTCCAGCCCAGTTATAATCTTATTTGAAATTCAAAGGTCGTGCCACTAGAAGTAAGCAAGTCCAAGGTAATGAACTAACTTTGTAAACTCAAGAATGTACTCCCTGCCTGAATCCTGTATAACTGTCATCATCTATTATTACCTGCTAGCAACATAGCAAATAAAAGAGACTTTATCAAATAAAATATAACAGTAACTAAGAAAAAGTCGTCCTCAGTGTTGATCCAAGTGGAACTTCTAGAAATAAAAAATACAGTCATTAAAAAAACAACAACAACAACAAAAATCCAAAAACCTCAATGACTGGTTAAATAGCGGGTTAGATACAGTTGAAGAATGAATTGGTGAACTGGGAAATAGGTTGAAGAAATCACTCAGATTAGAGTCCAGAGATGCAAGGAGATGGAAAATATGAAAAGGAGGTGAAGGGTCATGGAAGCTAGATGCCACATATAGAAGCTGCAGAGAAAGTGACCTCAGAGCATAGGGGGAAATATTTGGAGATAATTGCTAAATTATTTCTAGAATTTATTAAAGACATGCATGTCCATGTAAGCTAGATAAAAAATAAATGCACTCCCCGGGACACCGAAGACCAAGATAATATAACAAAAGCAACTGGAAAGGAAAGATAAACCACTTTTAAAGAAATAACGGACTGATGGTAGACTTCTCATCAGCAACAACGAAGGCCAGAAAACATACAATAATTTCCTAAACATGTTGAAGGGAAATCACTCCACCTAAAATTCTATACATAAATTATCATTTAAGGAAGTAAAATATAGATTTTTCCATTAATGCAGAGACTTAGAGAATCTAAAACTCACAGACCCTCACTCCAAGATCTAAAAGACAGATTTCAGGAAATGGGAAATGGACTGTATTAAGAAGATGAGGAGATGCTAGAAAAAATAGTACACAGGAAAACTGGTAAATATGAATTAATTCTAGATAATGATTGATTTTTAAAACAGTAATAATAACAACTGATTTGAATTAAAAGGGAATTAAAACAAAATCAGTAAGGGGAATTAAAAACACAAGCATCCTAAAAAATAGAAATGCAAAAGATGGGGGTGGTAATCAGAGTTAAAGCCTTTTAAGGCCCTTGTTTTGTTAGGAAGGAGGGAAGGGACACTGATTAACTTTGTTAGGTCAGGGTGTGTGGTTTGCAGGTTAGGGTAGCTTTTTAAAGGGGAGACATAAATGTATGACAGGAAAACCAAGGACTCCTCATCACTTGTGCCGGAGAAAAGGGGGGAAGAAGAAGAGTTCTTACTGTAGTCTACATTTCAGTGTGGAGGACAAGTAATACATTTTAGAAATAAATACTTTCCTCTTTTAGTCATAAGTAAATGAGAAAGACAAGGAGGAGATGGACATGATTCCTTGCTGGAGATTTGCTCACCTGGCCTTTGTTTGGTGTCGCTCAGCTACTGGAACGAGTCGAGGAACAGGTACAGTCTTGCCCTCTGCCCTCTGCCTGGCCTGCTCCTCCCTCCACAGCCGTCCTCTGGGTTCTGGCTGCCAACTCAGCTCTGGCCTCTGCTGCCCCCTGAGCCGGGGCTGTGTCTCTCACCCCCCCTTGCCCATCTGCATCCCAGCTCTGGCTCTGCCTTGATCATTCTAGGAACTTTTCCAGTCCCAGAACTTTGAGCTTGTCCTTGCCTCCTGCTCAGCTCTGGGAACAGGACCTGCCCCCGCCTTGCCACATGCTGACTGCTGTGTCCTGCTGTGTCCAGACAGTATCTTCACGTGGCAAGAACTACCACTTACCTAGCATCTGTGAGTCATCCTCATGCTCGACATCTTCGGGCAAATTACTGGACCTCTTGGACCTTAGTGTTCCCAGCTGTAAATGGGGATAACATTAGCACCTAACTTATGGTGTTGATATGTGGCTGAATGAGTCACTGCACATACAGTGCGCAGAACAGTGCCTAGAACAATGTAAGTGTTGGTCAAACAAAAGTTAGTTCCTATTAGCCCCATGTTACAAGTGAGGAAACCAAGGCTCAGTAACTTGCCCCAGGCCACACAGTGAGTGGACTGGGCCTGGCACTACTTGTGGTTAAGGCCTATGTGCTTCCCTCATCCTCGGCAGCTACGGGCACTGTGCACCTGGCTGCCTGTGCCCAAATGTTATCATGCTCACTGAGGCCAGAGCAGACTCCAGCACCCACAAAGGGGTCAGTGACCCCAATGACCAGCATTGTACCAGCCTAGGAGGGGGTCCTAGCCCAGATCCCAGATTTTACTGGGGCTATCTGTATCGTGTCCCTGAAACTGATGATGTTTGACTTCGGGAACAAGCATGGGCTGAACCACCACAATGAAATGGCAGAAAAACTGGAGAGAAGTGCTTACACCAGACTAGAATGTTCTCTCTGTTTGAGGAACAGGAGGAGAAGGATGTCCAGATGAATTTAAAATTCAGTGGCAGGTGGTACGCCCTGTGACTGGCAGTGGCCAGCCCAGTGATGTGGCCATCCGTTTGGCTGGATCCCTGAAGCAGGCTGCCCACCTGGAGAGGAGGCAGTGTCCATCACCCCGAGCATTTGCCGGGACCTGGAAGCACCTCTGTGGATCTCTCCTCAGCCCAGAGGGCCCCACAACTCATTTCCATAGGAACTCAACTATGGTTGAGTTAAACAAACAAATCGATCTCCCAGGGCTTCAGTTTTCTCATCTGTCAATGGGGAAAAAAATGCCTACTCCCTGGCCTTGGTGATGAAGTAAGGCAAAGTGAGTAAATAGCTTAGCACCAAGTTGGCACAGGATAGCCTCTGTACATAGGGGGTGCAAGATAATAACAATGATCATGTTCCTTAAGGAAACTGAAGCTTTGGGAGGTAAAGTAACTTGTTCAAGGTCACCCAGCCGGTAAATGGCAGAACTGGGCCTGGAGCCAGGTGTTCTGGTTTTCCCTTAGGAGATCTTGCCCAGCTCCTGGCACTTGCCATGGAAGCTGCTACCTTCTTTCATGCCCAATGTCTGAGGGCTTGGTTTTTGTGAGGAAGTAAGACGCAAGGGCCTGTTTTGAATCCTGAAGACCTTTTGCCTTGAGCCTACAGAACCCAACCTAGCTCAGGAGGCAGCATCTTAAGGTAATTTGAGAAGAGTGAATTTCCAGTTGGGGGACAACCGTAGACAGCTTGCAAGAAAATTGCGTCTCTAATGGGGGATATTCTTTTGAAAGGATAATGTGACTAGAAAAAGAAGGGAGCTGTGAGGGGGACAGGAAACAGAGCGAGCCTAGGCAAGGTGTTGACTGGCATGTAGGGCGGGGGGTGGGGGGGGGGAGCGAGGCTTAAGGAGGGGTTGGAGGAGGCTTCTTGGCCCTGGGGCAAAGGCCGGGTGAAGGCCTCTGTCTGCAGCCTCCCCTCTGAGAGACTATCTCCTTGCTCTGAAAAGCCAGTGGAAAGCTCTACCTGGTTTGTGCTCCTCGGAGTGTTTCCAATTGCCATGTGGAACTGCCAACATTTTCCACATTAAGAACAAATCAAAAGAGATTTTTCACTAAGCATGAGTTAGTGGAAGGGAATGAGAGCAAATCAAATTCATACAAAAATAGAGGAAATTAATTTTTAAAAAGCCCAACCAAACACCCTGTAATTTCCAGTGATTTCCTTTCAGGGAAACTGACCACTGTCACTATAAACAAAGCTGAGAATCAATAAATAAAAAGGGAAAGAAGGTTGTGCTTTTTTCTTTTTGCCTCCCTGATGGATGGTTTATAGAGGCCTCAGGATAAAAGTCAGCCTCTAATTGGTCCCAGATGGCGCCTGCCTCTGCCCTTGCTTCAGTGTTTCCCTGTGCCTCAGTCCAGGCTTGCCAGACATGCTGGTGGTAACGGGAGCTGGACCCTCATCCCCCAGCTGTGGCAGCAGCCAGATGAAGATGGGCACTAGAAGTCAGGGTCACCAAAACCTCATTACCGCCATGGAAATGACAAGCTGCCAGAGCCAATGCCTGTGTCTGGCCTGTGGGACTCGCACGCCTCCTTCTCTTGAGGTCCCACCACCAAGGGGAAGGCCTGGGCCAAGCAGAGGTCCTCTCCTAATGTAGGAGAGTTTGTCCTTCCAATGCCCTGCCAGTATTGTGGTGTCTGGAGCAGTTATTATAAACAGTCTCAAACCCTTTCTGAAATGAGGTGGGGTGTTTGTCATGGTTACAGAAACCATCTCACAGCATCTTTGTTTCTGTGGACTTGGGGATGGGGTCTCCATGGACTGCTTCAGCTCCCAGGGGTCCCCTCATCCCACGTCACCACTTCAGCACCTCTCCTGCCTCTGCTTCCTTTAACATGCGACTCTAGGGTGATCACTCAGGAAGTGTCTTCTGTCTCCTTTTCCCCTCCCAAGATTGAAGCCTAGAATGCCATATGAGTGGGTCTCCCTCCCGATTCTTCGACAACCAGAATTTAGCAAAAATGGAGGCTGGATTCTGAACTTCTATTCTCACCATCTTGGCTTCTCTCTTCACTACATTTTAGAGACTCTGGTATTTTTTGCAAGAGCAGACATTCTATTTGTCCACAAGAAG
The DNA here is from genome assembly GCF_048164855.1 of Canis lupus baileyi. Lineage (NCBI taxonomy): Eukaryota > Metazoa > Chordata > Mammalia > Carnivora > Canidae > Canis > Canis lupus. The sequence continues at coordinate 59,490,865 of NC_132844.1, read as the reverse complement.
ACATAAGCCTTTCTCTGTGAAGAATTTGAAAGTCACTTTTTGTTGCTGAATATCTCTTACAAAACAAATATCATGATGAGTTGGGGTAAATGAATCAGAAACAGATGGGTAAAATTTATCTGCAATACACAGAATTTCAACCCAGAGGGAAGGGGTGGGGGGGTGGTAATCTTTGGGGTTTCCATGATCCCAAAATGCAGGGAATGGGGCTTGAGCCACTTGACTGATCCAACTAGCTAATCTGCGAGCATCCAGTCCAGCATCAACAGAGACGTGTGTGCTGCCCTCCAAGGAGCACGGTTATCAAGAACACAGAGCTGCTATCAAGTTTCTAAAACGTGGCTTCTGAAAATAAGCTGTTCTAATTTACAGTATACCTTCTCCTAACTACTCCCCTGGAGCACATGGCCCCATGGAAGATGGAAATTATTTTGGAGATAACCAGTTGCTGGGTTTGGCATCCGTTCTACAACAGTTACATGTGTGGAAAGAGGCCCTGATTGGTGGGGTGGGAGTGTGCTGAGTGGGGGGGGGAGGGGGAGTGGGGCAGGGGCATACACATCAGTGGTTTCAACAAGAATGTGAAAATACTATATTTTGTGACAAAGTTGCTCCAGGGTAGGCAGATTGTTCACAAATCGGTTACAGATTTCCCTGAAATATGTTGGGACTTCCATGCAGAAGAAAGGGAGTTTGGGGCCCAAACGCATTTGGGGTTTCACTGAGCTCAAAAATGGGAATGGAGCTGGAGACGATGGCTGGTCCCAGCAGTGGCTCCGGGCCAGTCCTCACCCTTCCTACACACATGGTCATAGGGCATACATCTGCAGCGTGGCTTCACAGGATTCTCAAGAGAATCCTTGGAGAATAAGGGACAGCAACCGTGGGGTTGCTTGCCTTTCCATAACTGATCTGAGCCTGTGAATACCACTGCTGTGCAGCTATCTTCATCTTTCAAAGGAGGAACCTGCTTTCCAGCTTAGGACATGGTATTCTGATGACACCAACATGAAAGGTGATTGGGGATCAGTCTGTCCTGAATTTAATGTTCTACCCAAATTTTCAGATACTCTATCACAGACCCAACTGAGGTCCTTCCCAGAAAATCGAAAGCATTAATTAATTTATTAGTTCACACTTAACACTTCTGAAATGGGACTCTGTTTCTGTTACCATCTTGATATTTTTAGTTCAATCAGGGCAGTGGCATCTACTTAAGCTGGAAATTTCAGGTTCCTCCTTGGTCGTTCCTTCTCGCTCATTCCTCAGATCTGGTCTAGTGAGAAATTTAAGTAGAATCCATCTACTGCCATTGTCCCCCTCTAGCCACCAGGATCTTCTGTGTGGACAACCTCAATCACCTCCAAGATGGTCTCCACCAGTTCCACTCACTGTTCTGTCCTTTTATCAGTCCATTCTCCCCACCGCACAGGTGCCCCAAGGACCATTTTTCTTCTCAAAATGGAATTCAAATCATGATGTGTTTTATGTAGTTCTCTGCAAAAAACTTAGTAGGCTTCCCAAAAAACTTAGTACTACTTCCCTAGTAGTAGTTAAAATTAAATCCAAACTTCTCACTGTGACTTTTAAGACCCTGCAGGAGCCAACTCTTGCTTCCCTCAACTCCTTCTCATTTTCCCTTCTGCATTCCATGCCATCTTCCCTGGAGTTCAGTTACACCACCTCCTCCCAGACACCTGCACCCATATCAAGCCCTTCACAGACACACATCACCCTTTCTCCTGCTGCCTTTGAATCTCAGCTTAAATGTTTTCTCCTATGTGTTCATAGATAATGATCCAAAACCCCAAGAGCTTGATGTAAGTCAGCCATCCAATAGAGTAGAAAACAGAGAAGTTTTCTGGCTGTAGATCTTATGTTCAGTCTTTGACCTTGTTAATACAAGGATGAACATTGGCAAGTGTGCATAGACACATTAACACACAACACATGAATTAATGCCTGTCCTGGCAAGGACTTTGCTGGTGCAGAGGGGCTGATAGGAGCAGGGCTGGAGCTCAGGAACAAATCCTCACAATGAAAAAACCAACTATAGCTCTGGACACTCCCATCCCAGGAAGCCCTGCCACAGTGGTCCTGTGAGCAAGGGCTGCTTCCCTCTTTCCCAACAGAAAGATAAGGATTCTGGGGGCACCTCCTGGGTGAGTGGTAAGTAAACTGGTGAGCATGAACATTCCATCATGCCAGGTAGATATAGCCCAGTGATATCTAATCCAGACCGATCCTCTGGAGCATGGAAAGGAATAAAAGAATACAAGAGGAAGGTCTAATTTAGGACAAATGAGGGCAGGGGCATCTTAGGTGATTTGAATCTTTCTTCCATAACCTATACCCATTACACAAAGATGTATGTTCTCATGGAAACTTTTAAACATCATAGAAAATTAAGATCTAGGGAGAACAAATCTCCTAGAGTTTCCTAATCCAAAGACAACTATTGCTATTTTTTTTCTAAACATGTATTTATTTGAGAGAGAGAGAGAGAGAGAGAGAGAGCTTGCAGGAGCGGGGGGGGGGGGGAGAGAATCTCAAGCAGACTCCCCACTGAGCATGGAGGCAGGGCTTGATCTCATGAGACTGACATCATGACCTGAGCCAAAATCAAGATTGGATGCTTAACCAATGACTGAGCCACCCAGACACTCCAACTGTTGCTATTTTAATGCATTTATTCTGGTATTTTTCTCTGTGCAGGTTTTTGTTGTTGGTGGTGTTTTACTCTTACACAGCAGTCATCACAGCAGTCATCTTTCTGTATAACTTTCTGTCTTGTATTTTTCCATTTAATCTAAGCATTTTCAGGTTATTATCTAGTCACTGAGAATATTGTTATTAAAAGAATGGATATACTCAATTCAGTTTGTCTTTCCCTGTGAGTGGGAATTTATCTTTAATAGTCAATTATTACACATAAAGCAGTGATTAACAATTTTTGTATGAAAGATTCACAATGACTTTCTCAGGATTAGATGGCTTTTTTAAGATGGTTTAGATACTTTAACCTCTAACTTCACATTTATTTAGTTCGTTGTGGTCAGTAATAATTTTTAAATCTTTCCCTCTTGATCTCCTTTTGTTTTTCCTTATATTCTTTATGAAGTAACTTCAAATGGTTGTAGGAGTTCTCACCAATCTGTAAGTGTGATAGCTGCTCAGCAAAATCCTTTCTCCTGTTCTTCCTAGGTACACAACCAAATCCATTTCCTGGTTCCCCTTGCTGGGAAGATGTGTCACATGGTTGAGTTTTAGCCATTGGAATGTGAGATGAAGTGAGGTATCTTATTTCCAGGCCTGGTCATAGTCTCCCGTATATGATCTGCCATAGTTTTGTCCTTCCATCAACTGGATGAACAGTATTCTAGAGGGTGATAAAGCTTATGAGATAGAAGGAGCCTGGGTTCCCAAATGGCATGGAAGAGAATCACCCTGCTTTTCTGAACAGCTGCCTAGAACTATTTAAGTGAGTAAGAAATAAATCTTGGGTCTATTTGTTACAACAGTTTGGTCCACATCTACAAATACAGGGCAAATACAGCCCCATCAACATTAATATCCAACTTTGTTCCAAGTCCTTAATAGTATGAGTGCAGGACCTTGTCCCCTTCACCCAGGTATTTCTGTAGGTCCTGGGCTCATGTGTGCATGGAAACAGTTTTGCTCACTCCTATCCACCTGCCTCACCAAAGAATCCTCTCTCTTTTTCCAAGATGAATAAAGTACAGTAGTTATTGGGCCCCCAGGGGTATGGCCTTAGAGTTCACAGTTGGGGACATGTTCTGAGTTCCTCAGGGCTAGGTAATAGCAAAAGCTTCACCTGGCCAAAGGGTTTAGGTACCTCACCTGAGCTGTCCTCTGGGAGGGGCTCCCTGGGCTCAAGTAGAACCCATAGGAAGCTGGATGGAGCCAAGAAGTTTTGAAGGGCATTGCCTATGGCAAAGGTAAGCATAACCAAAGGATAGTTCCCCTTAAGCCTCCTTATGGAGATGCAGGGTATGGGGAGGCAACAGATAGCTAGAGACAGCAGGCAGAGGGAGCCAGGTGGAGCAGAGGTAGAGCAGCACATCTTGAATTTCCAGGAGCTCCAGAGTAGGGCCTATGGTCCTATGCTTGTGGGACCCTAGGGATCTTGCAAGGTGCCAAATCTGTTTAAATATGTGCTACAAAATTATAAGGAGCTATTTCCTGAGCTGCCTAATAAAAAAAATACACATCAATGATTGGATCCTAAAAATACCATTTCCTATTCCACATATGATGACAGCTTCCTCAGTACCAATGTTGCTGCTAAGGATCCCCTTGCTCTGCGATGGCCTCACTTGGCTAGTTCCATAGTCTGCCGCTGGCATGAGGGGAGGTACAGGGTTGCTGGCACATCGCAGCTCCAGCGGGGCAGCAGTCCATGGCAAATTCCTCAATTCCCTGTGCCTTCAAGTCCTTCTCTGTAAGATGGGGACAAAAGTGGAGCCTGTCTCGTAGGTATTGGGAGGACCAAATGAATTATAGCCTAAGTCACATATGCTGCGAAATTGCTATTACTATAAGAAGCAGACTTTCTCTGGCAAATTCTACAGTGTAACATAGCCTATGACCTTATATTTACCAGACACCTGAACCAAGTGAAGTAACTGTCTAACTTGGACAGCACTTTTATGCTTTATTTTTATTCCATTTCAGGGTTTTTATCTTCATTTATTTACTTATTTTTAAGATTTTATTTATTTATTCATGAGAGACACACACAGAGAGAGGCAGAGACACAGGCAGAGAGAGAAGCAGGCTCCATGCAGGGAGCCCAACATGGGACTCGATCCTGGGCTCCAGGATCACACCCTGGGCCGAAGGCAGGCACTCAACTGCTGAGCCACCCAGGCGTCCCATTTATCTTCATTTAAAAATGTAAACAGGTCCAATTATTTTTTCAAATGAGTTTTTGCTAGGCTTTGGGAAAATATCTGGTTAGGGACAAGCTTTGAAAACTAACACTTGGGCTGGCCTTGGCTTTTGGTTGGAGAGAGCAGCTTGTGCTGATTTGGGTGCACAGTTTGGCTCCGTTCAAAGCCTGATCATGGAATTTTGATTCTTTTTTCTCTGTTGCTCACTGGGGCAGGCACAGTTGTGCCCTAGGGATCAGCACATCTGCATCTCCTCCAAGCTGCTGGGCCTTAGGCTCTGCATCAAAAAGTTAAGCGGCTTATGAGTGTCTCACCACGTGATGGTTTTAGAGGTCTCAGAACCATACACCTCATGTTGCAGGACCCTGGCAGAGACAGTTTTGTTTTTATTTAATAAGCACTATAAGAGCTTTACCCAAAAAACCCACAGGGACTTGGAAGAGTCTGCAGCAGAACCAGGTCTCAGCCTGAAAGTCCAGCAGATGTTTGCTCTAAATTCAGGTCCACTAATGAATTCTAGCTTCTGGCCTCTCACCATTTGAGAATTACTGAACTTGCAGAAAATTTTGAAGTCATCCACTGAAAAATTTCTTTTAGATCTATTTCCCTAACTACTCTGAACCAGAGAGCTTAAGTGAATTTCCAACTCATGTGATAGCACATGAGGGCACAAGAGATACCAGTGAGATTCCTGACATCTGCTGCCCTGCTCTAGCCTCCAGAATTTCCCTATCACAAGCTGGTCCCATGCGGCTGCCTCGTCTATGGAGCAGGTGTGCCTTGTACCCTCCGTTACATGTGTTTCTGGTGACCCTGCCCACAAGCTTCCAAAACACACCAGTTGCAAATTCCAACTGGGGCCTCCTCTGCTTGTCTTGATTAGGATAAATAGTATCTGTGGGTAAACGAGCATATCATGAACTTAGAGCATAAGCTATCAGTTTATGAGATGGAGTTAAATCAGCCACATGAAATAAGTAATGAGGAAGCACACCATAAACTCTAAGTGCTCTGCAGATAGCAGACAGATTCGCCAAAAATCAGCTTGCCACATAATCTGCTTGCTGGTGTTTCCCATTTCACTGCAGTCCTTATTTGGAAGGGGCCGGAGGATCTGGGTCCCACTCCTGCCTTTCATCAGGCCGATTTACCTACTAACCAAAATCATGTTTCTATTAACTACTTATAATGTTGACAATAATTCACATGGCATGAAGTGGTTCCCACAGCCTTTGAAGGTTTTTCCTTATTTTCAGTTCTAGTTTTGCTGAGGCTTTCTAAAGCCAATCCCTGAGCTGGCTTAGGGGGTTCCGGAGATCCTGCCTTTCAGAGCAATAGTGGTGTCCTCGGCCGCCCTTCACCTTGCCCACGAATGCCCCTGCGTCCTGTCCTCATAAACCCCTCAGAGCAAGTTCTCAACCCCTCCTCTCACACCATCACGGAACCTGCTAGCTTGGAGTGCAATGGGCATTTCTGGAAAGTTCCAGGGATAAGATTTATTCCAACCGGGGGTAGGCTGTCTGCAAATTCAAAGAATAACAGTCTTTTGCATCCTTCAAGGGTCCTGAGAGGTAGAGTCTACTCTTCACCCCTTGAATCTGGGCTGACTTCGCAGAAGTGTTGTTCCGGAACTTTTGAGCTCAGGCATTAAGATCGCTTGCAGCTTCTGCTATCCCGAGACTCATCAGCTACCCCCATATAAGTGAGACTCTCCTCCGGACGGAAAGGTTCCATCAACTCTGGGGCTGTTCCAGCAAGAGCAACTGAAGGGCCATCCAGCCTCAGGGTAGCCTCCAGATTGGAGAATCGTGAGCAAAGAAATGGTTCTTGTTTTAAGCCACTAAGTCATGGGGTGGCCTGTTATGTAGCAAAAGATAACTGCTACACCATCGGCAGCAAGCCGATTATTCTGGAAGTCTGCATATGATTGACTTGAAACTTACTAGGAAGACGTGAGCAAATCTGCATCAGGAATTCAGAGGCCTTCTGGGAGAAAATGGAATAAAACCTCATTCTCTCTTCCCAGAGATTTCAAGTTGTGGACATTCGACAGAAGGGATCTAAAGCCCAGACTGTAACGCAGCAACATGACAGTACCATAGCCTCCTGAAATCAAAGCGGTAGTGGCAGCGATCAGAGCTCGGGACACTCGTTAGCAGCCACAGGGCTTCCTGTACTAAGACAGTAGCCAGAGGCGGAGGGACGCGCTCATTCTCTGCCTAGGGAGTTTCCACTGAGGACAGCCTGATGGACATATTGGCATTTCCTTGACACATAGGGAAGGAGGGGTTGGGGGAAGGAGAGAGGCTGGAGCCTCAAGCATCATCCTCTGAGACAATACTGGGGGACGGGTTATATTTTGACTCCCAAACTATAAAGATGAACATCCCAGGGGTATTACTATTACAATTTCTTGCTTTATTTTCCATCTTGAGATTCTGAGAAGGAAAAACTGTTGGAAGATAAACCAGTAACACGAGTCAAAAAGAAATACCCTCCCACTCCCAAGCAGTGTCAGTCTTTCTTCCAGATACATATTGTCTATAGCAGAAATAATTTTTAGCACATGAGGAAAATTGTTCATAACATTCCCACAACCTAGTGTTTGAAAATATGCTGTTGCCTTCACCGAATATATGAATGGTTAATATATTGATTTAAAAAAAAAAAAACAACAAAAGCTCCAAAAGGTGAGTATTTGGGTTATTTTCCCCCCGAATCAACAAATCAGAACACACCTCCACCTTGCTGAGCTTGAACTCCAAACGTATGCTTAAGGAAGACAGGACTGACAGCCCAGGGACTTGAGGGTCCCATTAGCAGTCGTCCACACCCATTACCCTGTCTCTCTGGATTTCCTTTCGTGCCACGGTTCCAACACTCTTTGCAAAGAGAACCGGCAGACAGATTCTGAAATTTGCATGCAGATCCTTCTTGATAGTAAAAATGCTTCAAGATGTGGCTGGAAAGGCTGGGTGGTTGACTTCTGGGCTTTGAAAGGCCCTTCCTGGTCTCAGCCTCATTTCTCACGGTGGAATGGTACCGACAGTCAGCCCCTCCAGACAGAGGGACCCCTCACCTCCTGTGCGGCAAGGGGTTCCCAGAGGAGACCATGTGACCCAGAGAGTGATGTTCTTCGGAGCATTTGGAGGTCAAGGCTCAGAGAGGTGGGGGTGGGCAGCGAGGGACGACAGAAGCCAGAGTGTGCGAATACGGTAGTTTTGCACATCTTGTGCAGTGACTCTCATTGTGGCTTGAGTTCATCCAATGACCAAGGCTGGACTCGGGGCGAAGGGGCGCAAGTTCACCCACCAGGTCACTCTGCCACTCCACCAGGATGGTTGAAAGGTGGGCCTGCAACACTGTCAGACTTTTTCTCTTAGCTTCAGCTTGCCAGGTTTCTCGATTCTTCCCCCGGAGATGTCTCTCCAGCACGGGTTTTCTTAACTTGGAGTGATATTTCAAGCTGTCTGTGAGTTAGGGTGAGAAAAAAAAGTATGCTTTTATTTTTATTCTCCTCAAATGGAAGTTTAGCATTCTTTTTTAATTGAGATATAATTGGCACTTAGCACACCAGTTTCAGGTGTACAACATAATTTCCTATTTGTACATTCGGCGAGATGATCGCCACAATAAGTCTAGCTAATATCCTTTACCAGTTAGTTTATAAAATCTTTTTTTCTTATGATAAGAACTTTTGTTCTTGAGATTTATTTATTTTAGAGAGAGGGAGGGAGTGTGCAAGTGGGGGTGGGGAGTGGGAGGTGGAGGTTGGGGGGTAGGGGCAGGGGGAGTGGGACGGGGGAGGGAAGCTCCAGCAGACTCGCTGCTAGTGCAGAGCTTAATGAGGAGGATCCATCTCATGACCCTGAGACCATGACCTGAGCTGAAACCAAGAGTCAGGATGCTTAACTGAGTCACCCAGGTGCCCCTCTTATGATAAGAACTTTTAAGATCTACTCTTTTAGCAACTTTCAATGAACAATACATTATTAACTAAAGTAACCATGCTGTACATTACATTCCCATGACTTATTTATTTTACAACTGGAGGTTTATACCTTTTGACCACCTTCACCTGTTTCACCCACTCTTCCTTTCCCTTTAAACAAAAGCTTTCATCAGCAGAAATCAGATATTTTCTTTTTTAAAAAAGATTTTATTTATTTATTTATGAGAGAGAGTGAGAATGGCAGGGGGAGGGGAAAGGGCAGAGGAAGAGGGAGACACAGGGCTCCTGGGATCATGACTTGAGCTGAGGGCAGACACTTCACCAGCTGAGCCACCCAGACACCCCAAGAAATCAGATATATTCATATTATAGTTGCATACATGAGAAAATATTACTTAAGTTCATCACTAGCTCAGTATTACAGTAGTCATCATACTTAGTACTAAAGCTCTATAGGTCTTAAATGAGCCCACATAAGACTGTATCCCATACCTCATACACATTAGGTTGGCTCTTATCAAAAACAATAACAATAAACCTGCTTGAGGGCACAGCCCTTGTTCCTAGATAGATAAGAATGGCCCCTGGAAAATCAGTTTTACTCAAGGGTTATACTTTTCAAACAATTTTTTATAAAAAGAGTTTATTATGTATTTATTCATTCATGAATAAATATTTATTCATGAGAGACACAGAGAGAAAGACAGAGACACAGGCAGAGGGGAGGACCCTGGGACTGCGATCTGAGCCAAAGGCCCAGCTCAGGTCCCTTTAAATTAGAGAGATGCACAGAGTGGGTGAAAGAGCAAACATTTTCACAGGAAGTAAACTTGGGTTCAAATCTGAGCATTGCCATTTATGAGCTGTGTGACTCGACTCTGCACCACCCCACCCCCATCCCCACCCCGGGTTTTGCGTTTCCCCATCTGTAAAAGCTAAACAGCAATATCCACCTCACCACGTATATAAAACACCCGGTCCCTACAACCGGCTCGATACAGTCGAGTTTCAAGAAAGGGCATCCAAGTGCTTTTTGGTCTGTGGATCCACTCTCCTAGGAATTTCATGGTCCCAGGCCAGCAAAATGGGTCTGATTTTATACCTGCCTGGTGGTAGTGAGAATTGAAAGAGGAAATAGAATCAAAGTCTTTGTATCCTGCAAAAGCTGTTTAAAAGCCACTGTTGTCATTTGGTGTTTGGTTGCCATTGCCACCATGCCACCTTCTGGGGAGCCTCTCATGATCCAGAACAGCCAGTTCCCACAGTGGATTTGCTGACTGCCTTGGGCCTTCTGTTGGTGGTCCACCCAGGCTCCCAAATGTGGGGGGCACAGCACACAGTGCATCAGTGCATGTGCCGGAGGCTCCAGCTTCTCTTCCATTGAGGCCAAAGGATGGGCTGTGGTCAACACATGTTGAATGTTTCTCAGACAGGCTCAGTGACTTAGTGTTATTAATAATGCAGAATAAGAGTATAATGCCCTACATTTGTGCTTTCAAGGTTGAAAAGCTTTTTCTTTAGTATTATTGAATTCTTATAGCAACCTTATGAGGTTAATCTTATCCCTATGATATTATTCCCATTTACCGATGTAGAAACTGTGGCAAAGAAGGGTTAAGCAACTTACCCCGGTCATAGGATTTCTTTTTCCTGTTAGGGTTTCTGATTATAAGAGCCTCTGTGGTTGGATTGGGGTAGGCAGTAAAAGAACAACGACTGTGAAAATCACCCAGAGACCGTGTCTGGTCCCTAAGTGAGGGTGTTCCAGTTCTTCCAAAAGCATCCCTGGTCTAAAGCTAAACGAGACATGAAATGGGGCTGGTGGGGAGGCCAAGGACTACGTGAGAGATGAGGCTGGGGGTCAGAGGCATGGCCAGAGAAAGTCCTCGGTGGCCTCGCACAGGTGCCACCATGTCTGCTTCAGCAAGCCAGAGTGATGTCCCAGCATCTTGCAGTGGTGTCCTTGACCCTGTGAGGCCAGTATCCTCACCACCTGCCTCCTGGAGCCGTGGGCAGAGGGGAGACATCAATTCAGCCCATCTGAACAGGGTGGTTTGGGCATATATGGAGGACTACAACTGGCCTTTAGTAAGTGAGCCAAAAGACGCCCCCATCATTTTGCAGGAGATTGTAGGAGACTGTCTTAAGATGAGTTGTCCCGCAGCCTGTGCGATTGTCAAATGTCCAGCTTGTGCAGTCATTCCTGGAGGTGAAAAGCCTGCTTTTACTATAACCCAATAAAATTATTTTTGCGTGGTTTTATAGTACATTAAATTTTCCCAAGAATGCAACCAATACATAAATTAGGATGGTACTTCAACAGGGTTCATGATTTAGTTAAAATTTGTCCCCGACAGAAATGCTGCTGGTGGTTTTGGAATCCCAGAGCCACCCACCTGCACCCCTCTTTGTTACTGGTGTAACTGGCACAGGGGTGCATTCACAGGTGCAGCTGTGCTTTATTAGGGCTTCTAGGAGGGTCATGCCTAGACATCTGCATATGGCGATACAGTCACTTCCTTTCTGTTGGAGTTCAGTTGTTGACCTTTAAAAATGCTGGGCATGCATATATCATACCTTTTCCTTTCATTTTAGGATAGTAGAGGAGCATTATGAAATATTTGAAATTGGAGATGTTGCATTTGAGAAGGTTGAGAATCCCTGCTCTGAGCAAATGGTAGTTTCCTTTTTTTCCTAAGAATCAGAGTATTTCAGGGTTCGAAGAGACCTTGATGTCACCCAGTCCCACCCTGCCTCTAACCAGTGCTCAAATCTATGCAGTTGGAGTGAGGAGGCAGGGCCTTCACACCCTCTGCCGGCTTTCTTCCTCCTGTGATGTGACCTCTGTGAGGTCCCAAGATGGGACAGAGCAGGAGATGGGCCTGGAGGATGAAGAACTCAGACTCAGTGAGCCTTATGGGTCTTGGCATGAGGGACTGTAGATGCTAGGGTCCAAGAGCCATTTCAGATGTCCCCTTAAAGCTCTGGCCACTTGCTCAGTGGGAAAGCTTGGACCTGTGTCCTTGTAGAAATACTCTACTTGAAAAGGCTCAGTCTGTAACCGAGATGCATCAAGCTAGTAAACAAGGACAGCGCATCTCAGAACGTGTCCTGGCGTTGGAGTTCTGAGTGACACTGTGGGCATCTGCTTGTCATGAATGAAACACAGCGCTGGTTGGAAATCAGCAAATAGACGCACTGAGGTCAGCATGGAACTCAAGAGCACCTGAGTGAAGATGCCTACTCTTGGTAGTGTATTCTGGAGGCAAGGGTCTGTGGCTCCCTATTCTAGGTTACAGGGGTGGTCAGAAGGTGTGCCTTAGCCAAGGCCAGCCCCAGCATTTCTGCTGATTGAATATCCTCAACGCCGCCTTGACAAGAGAGAGATGGGAAGAGCAGATCACTGGGGTAAACCCCACCTTCAGCATTTTGACCTGGTTGCTTTGCTGCACACTGCTACCGCCCTCCCTCCTTGCCCCATCCTTCCTCCCCATCGCCCCCTCTTCCTCATGAGTTTGTGACTCCCTTGTCCTGTCCTATGCCCTGTGCCCTTTCTGCTGGGGGCTGGACAGCCTTACTCCACCTACTTCCCGCCTGCCCCCCTGGGCTGACACAGAGCCCTCTGTCTTCCTGTGGAATGCAGTAGCAATCCTGAGCATGGTGTTGGACAAGGAGTCCAGCTCCCCCTATAAACTTTTTATAGCTTAGGAAAATAAACATGTGGTTTAAGGTCTTTGCATAGGCAGTGCTCACAGAGTTTGAGCTTGCTTTACAGAACTACGAAAGAAAATATTGGTAGAGCTAATAAATTTCTGAGCCAGCCAAGGGACAGTAGTCCAGAAATCTCAGGGAGGCTTTGATGGTTTAGGAGATAAAAAGAGGAGTTACCTTTGCAGCTGTCATGCTGCTCAGAATGTGCCTGCCTGAGTGATGCGGCCAGCCTCCCGAGTTCCCTGGGGATAGGCGTTTCCCTGCTGCTGGAGGGCCCTTGGAGATCACTTTCCAGATGAGGAAGCAGGATCCAGAGAGAGAAAGTGGAGGAAGTGATGCTGGGTCACACAGCTCGTTAGAGCTGGGGACCAGGGTACCGTTCCCTCAAATGGCTCTCAGGCATCTGCTGTGTGCTGGTGGTGGGGGTAGGGGGAAGCAGGGAGCCTACTGGGTGTGTGTGTGCATGAAGCAGGCAGTGGGGAGGGCTTCAGGGGCCATTTCTGAGTTTGCTTTCTGGGTTTGTGGGGAAGCAGAGACTTTGGGAGGAGGGAGAGTGACTAGAAGGTTTCAAGTTGGAGCACTTGGTAGTAGCAATAAAAATAATAATAAGCATCGCTCTTGCTACCATCTATTAAGTATTTACTCTGTGCCAGGATCTGAAGTCACTCCACTGAATCCTTATAGCTCTGAGAGGCCAGGATGGCAATCCCTATTTTGCAGCTGAGGAAAACAGCAAGCCACTTCCCCACAGTCACCTGGCTGGAAAATGGCAGAGCCTGGAGTCAGACCCAGGCTACCTGACCCCCCATGCTGTGCACCTGCTCAGACAGCCTGGCGATCAGGTGATGGGAAAGGTAAGGAGAGCTGTAGGTCAGGTGAGTTTGAGAACCCCATGGGACTGTCAGGTAGGAGATGGGCATCCAAGTGGGGCATGTGGATTTGGAGGTCATGTGCTGGGTAGATATTACAGCCAAGGGGACACCTGGGCGGCTCAGCAGTTGAGCATCTGCCTTCGGCTCAGGTCCTGATCCCAGGGTCCTGGGATCGAGTCCCTCATCGGGTTCCCTGCAGGGAGCCTACTTCTCCCTCTACCTGTGTCTCTGCCTGTCTCTGTGTCTCTCATGAATAAATAAATACAATCTTTAAAAAATAAAAAAAAAATAAAGCCAGGGACATCTGGTGTGTAGAGGGGGGTGTTGGTTAATCAGGTGAAAGCCTGGAACACAGTAGTGGTTAGGGCAGGCCAGAGCTCTTAGGGCACTGAAGGGGGCTCTGGCCTTGCTTGCTGCTGAGTAGAGGCCATAACACAGGGGCTATCACTACTCAGAGTGTCATGGCTCTTGAGGTTGACACTATTGCTCTCCAGTGAGGAAAAGGCTCTCCCCATGGACAACAAGGACATGAGATGACATGCACAGGTCTGTCTGCTGCTGTGCATTCTAGAGGGATGCATTCTTTCTAGACCAGTCCAGCAGTATCTGAATCACAACCTCCAAATTGAGCATGCTTCTTGGGTCCAGCATTTCCTCTTTTAGGAATTAATTCTGAGGACATTATCAGGGACAGGTATGAGGATATTCATCACAGCATTATTTTTAATTGTGAAAAAAAAATCACAAATCATATAAGCATTTCACTATAAGGGATCAGCCAAACAATGAAATACATGTAGCCAATAAGATCAAATTATAAAATAATATTTATGACCAACAATTTTGACATATTGTTAAATTTTAAGTGACAGTCTATGAATAGTAGGACTACCTCAAGATAATTTCTTATAAAGAATGGGCATGTATCCATATTTCAGTGCCCATGCCGCATGGTTAGTAGGCTTCTCTTTGGGTAGTGGGATTGTGGGGGTGAGTTCTCTCTTTCTTAGATATTGCAAGTTTTGTTTCTTTTTACATGGAGTGTATATATATATATATGTACATATATATATATATATATAGTATTTTGAAAAAAGTTCTTACTGTAAGGATTCATCATAAGTAATATTAGTGAGGCTCAGTCGGTTAAGTGTCTGCCTTCGGCTGAGGTCATGATCCCAGGATCCTAGGAATGAGCTCCGTGTTGGGCTCCCTGCTCAGCGGAAGTCAGCTTCTCCCTCTCTCCCTCTGCCCCAATCTCCTCCCCGCTACCTCTCTCTTTCTCAAATAAATAAATAAAACCTTAAAAAAAGAGTAATATTAGCAAATGCTTACCTGGTCCTTATTTCATTCCAGGTGCTATTCTGAGTACTTCACAGGGATTACAGAATTGAACTCCCAAGAGAACTCAGGTGAGGGAACAGTGGCTCAGAAAGGTCGAGCTAGTTGCCCAGGCTCACAGAGCTGGTATGTGACAGCGCTGGGACCTGAAGCCAAGCCACCTGCCAGCAGGGTCCATGCTCTTCACCACTGCCTGACACCATCACTCCCCCGTGAGACAAAGTTGGTCCCCATGGCCCACAAGGATGTAGAGGACATATAGTTGTCACTGCTGGTAGCAGGCATTGCCTTGGTACCCCTCGATCCCCTGAGTGCTCTGCAATGGCGATGTTTAGGCACTGTGTTCAGTGAATGACTGAATGAATGAAATAAAGAATGAATGCACACATGCAAATGACAGGCCCCAATCAAGCTCCAGAATCTGAAAAGAAATCCTCACATGCTTTTTGCTAGATGTGAGTATGACCAAGATGAGACTCCTGGAACCTTCCTCCTAACCTGAGAGTGGGTAGTTTGTCTTCCTCACTTCCTCTAGGAAATGTCTTTGATTGCTGGGAAACCTGCCCTGTCTTCCAGCATCCTGAGAGAACGGAGGGTGGCTTAGAGTTTCATGGCTCTGTCCCCTCCATGGGGGTTCACCAGCTGTGATAGAATTTTGCCTTGGTGGTCTCCAATGGACGATGTCTCCTAGAATTCACACTTTGATGGGTTCCTCCCTCATTACCTCTGGCGTTGGCTTTCTTTGGCTGTTGGGTTCTTAGCAAGTGCGATGCAAGCAAAGGCTTCATATGTGTTTGCACATCAGGCTTGTCTTCTCAGGATGATCTCTCTTGGAGGCAGCCGCCGCACTATAAGGAAGTCCAGGCTAAATCACTGAATAATACGAAGCCATGGGAGAGAGGCTCTGCTGGGGAAGAGGCCATTTGGACATTCCAACCCCAGCCAAGCTCCCAGTTGATTGCAGCTGCTGAGTGAGCCCAGCCAACCTCCCAGCTGACCCAGTCAACCCACAGATTTGGGAGAAAAAATATATTGTCATTGTTTTAGGCCACTAAGGTGTGCGTGGTTTGTTTTGCAGCCATAGGTAATTGAAGTACTGGTCTTACTTTCCTGGATGGCTCTTGGAAACAAAAGCACACACACTTATTAAGCACCCACTATGTGCCCAGCACCGTGGGCTAGTAATGAAAGGTCTCTGATTAAGAATTGGGAACCTGGGGAAACGAGACTGGTGTGAGCCTGAAGAGGCATTCCGGGCTCAGCCTGCTGCCCGGTGAGGAAACACAGTAGATTTCCTTGCTGGTTCACTAACAGGGATGCTGCTATAGCTGATATATTTGGTAAACAGGGGTATCTTGACCTTTTATTTCATTATAACAACAGCCTTTGACTCCTCTGAACCCCTGTGTTACATGATACTCAGGTGGCAGGACAAATGGTTCTCCATGAACTTAAAAAGGAACCATCTGCATGGGCCTTGGGAACAAAGCAGAGATGAGATGGGGAATTGAGTGGTGCGCTCATTCATGTGTGGACCACGGCACCATCTTTGCTTTCTTGGGGGCATGAGGGGGATTGGCTTGTGTTTCCTCTTAGCTCTGCCTGCAACTGGCCTATCCAGAGCTTCATGAACATGCAGCTGCTCCAGGAAGACCCACAGCCTACAACATCAGAGCTAGAGAGACTCGGGCATCACCTGACATGATGTCCTCACTGTAGAGAGGAGGAAACTGAGGCCCAGAGATGGAAAGGGCTCACAGGAGGGCTCACAGGGTTTCTTAACTCCTCCATCACCTGCTGCTAACCAGAGCTTAGCTCCCCAGCTCCCATGGGTTCCCTTTTCCTGACCAGCTTCCCACCTAGCATCCCACCCTCCACCCAGGACTGGCTTTGGTGGCCAGGCCAAGCTGGGCTGCAGGGGACAGCTTCAAACAGGGACTGAGAAAGTCCAGCCAGTTGAAGCAAAGGGAGATACATTAACCTCCACTTTCAAACAATGCACATGAAGCTCCCTGTGTCGTAGAGATACAACTCCACTTCAAACAAATCATTTAAAGGCATTCTGAAGTGTCTGAAGTGAGTCCTTTTAGAAAGCAGCTAGCCCATCATTTTGCTCTCTTTCTTAGCATGATTTTTTTTTCTGGGAGCTGCTTGCAGGGAGCCCATGGTGTGCCTGCACCCTTGAGGGAACGCCAACTGTGCTTGCTTGGAATCCTATGCATTTCCAGGTGTCCTATTTCCCACCCGGCCCGAAAGGGGGTCACTTCTTTCTTTGCTTCCCAATTTCCTGCCTGGGACCAAGTGAGGAAAGCCAGGACTGCGGGAAGTTCTGTGAATCAAAGATACATCTGGAATACTCTGGAGAGCCTGGGAGGCTAGTCAAGCCGAGGAGTCATCATTGCACAAAGTGGGAATGCAGGCTTGCAGGGCAGGGGGTTTCTCAAGGCCTGGGGCTGCAGGCGTTGTGCCAGTAGGAGACTCCGATGAGGCTCCGGCTGGAGGACTGGATGAGTCAGGCCCTGAGGTGTTTTCCTCACATGGTTTTGGTTCTCAGGTCAGGATCTTGGCGCCCAAGGGGAAAGCCTGGTCCAGGCCGCGGGGAAAGCCTAAGTGGCTGCAGCATCGTGCTTGGATCGGGTGTGGCTAGGGGGGTGCGTGGCTGCCAATAAGTGATTTACAGCATGTTCTCTCATGTTTTACATTCTCATCTTTTCATGTTGCAGCCCAATCTCCAGTAATGGGATCTGCAGAGGCGTCAGCCCTCCAAGCTGCTGCCTGGAGGAGGGGCCCAAACGGGGAAGCCTGCCCAGTCGTGGCCACTTGGCCATGATTTTCACTGTGGCTCGGTCATGTCTCCAAATTCTGCATCCTAGAAGATGCAGAATTTTAAGTTCATGGAGAACAAATTTGTCCTTTTTCATGACCCCGTTGCTCACCGTGCCTTCCTCCCTGCTTCCTGCACATACTCAGCCTCCTAGGGTCTCGTCTGAACCCACAACCATTCTGGGCTAGGGGTTTGAGAACTCGGGTGCCCCGTGAGACCCAGGTAGGAGCCTCTTCTCGGCCTCCCACACATCACATAAAGCCCCCAGATGAATCCTCTACCACTCGCTGCCCATCCGAGCATTCTCAGAACCTTTCAACTGGCAGGAATGTAAAGGACACACAGCCTCAGTGGAAAACAGTTCTGTGGATCCTCAAACATATAATTATTATATGGCCCAGGAATTCCACTCCCAGGGGCATGAGAGTTGAAAGCAGGGACTCAACAAACACTCGTATACACATGTTCATAGCAGCATTATTTACGATAGCCAAAGGTGGAGAAAAGTGTCCATCGACAGATAAATGGATAAACAAATATCCATACAATAGAATATTATTCAGTCATAAAAAGGAATGAAGTACTGCTAGATGCTACCACATGGGTGAGCCTCGAAAACATGGTGCTAAGTGAAGGATGCCAGGCACTAAGGCCACATGGTGCATGACATTCATATGAAATGTCCAGAATAGGTAAATCCATAGAGACAGAAGGAGATCAGTGATGGCTGGGGGCAGGGGGAATAGAAAGGGCCTGCTTGGTAGGTACGAGATTCCATTTTGGGGTGATAGAAGTGTTGTGGAACTGGCCAGAAAGAGTAGATGCACAACACTGTGAATGTAGCAAATGGCACTGAATGTGTATACCTCCAAACAGTCAATTTTGCATTATGTGAATCTTCCCTTTAAACTTTCATTTTTAATTTCAATTAAAAAACAAAAAAACAAAAAACCTTTTTCCCCTGTTGCCTACAAATCCCCACAGGACCCTAGCACACAAATACGTCATTCATACCCACAACTGCTTGCCCAGAACTCCAGATTCAGGATGTGAGGTGGTTGGTGAGGTTGTCAAGGCTGGAAATTTGGTATTGGCCTGTTGTGGGGCCGGAACTGTGGGCCGCAAGGACCTACTCTTAGCCGAGGGTGCACAAGAGGCTGCCCAGGGCAGGTGCCGCCCCTTCCAGCCTCTCTTCTGGCCCCTAGTCCCCAGGCATGCGCGCAGGGACTACAGTCCTGGGCAGGATTCACAGGGTGTGATAGTGGAGGCTGAGAATCCTTTGTGGCCAACTGGGGATTGTTGTGAGGCTTGGATTTTCAAGGTGGGCTTCCCAACTCAACTGTTGGGCCCCATAATCCCCTAGCATCACTTGCAAACCTTTGCTAGTCACTCTTGACTGCCCCAGAGTCACTCCTACCTCCATATGCTGTGCCCCCCAACCCAGTAGTGTCCTTTCCTCTGCTTTCCTTTAGGGCGCACCCCCTCTTCCTCGAAGACCACCCCCCTACTCCAGCCACCAGGAACACTGTCTCCCCGAACTCCTGAAGTTGCTGTCTGGGACTCTGACTTCGTCTTTACCTGAGCATGGATGTAGGTCGGTCATATGGAGTCGCCATTTGGTAGTCCAAAAACTCCAGTATCTGCCACACTTCACATTTACTCTTGGTGAAAATTAGTGGCATCTAATGCACTTACTTTATCTTTTGTGCTTGATCAGTATTTCATAAATAACAGTTGCTCTTTGAACACAGATCGCTACCTCAAGTCTGACACGATGGCTATCACCTTGGGCTTGTCAGACAGGTGATTTGACTTAGGCCTGCCCCAGGACTGAGGGAGGTAGCGTCTTCAGCAGGAAATATTTGCCTGCCGGGGTGTGATAACAAAGGAGATGAAGCAGGGAGGCTGCCTGGAGTTGGGGATGTGGACAGTGGGGCATGCCAGAGGCACCCCAATCCTACCCTGGGATAAGCCTCTCTCAGCAGGGCCCCCAGTCTTCCAGGCCAGG
Organism: Canis lupus baileyi; assembly: GCF_048164855.1. Taxonomy (NCBI): domain Eukaryota; kingdom Metazoa; phylum Chordata; class Mammalia; order Carnivora; family Canidae; genus Canis; species Canis lupus. Next base: position 59,471,244 of record NC_132844.1, on the reverse strand, counting down.
CTTTCTCCCAAGAAGAAAAATATTATTTTCCAGGAGGGTTGAGAGCAGAGGGCTCTGTCCTCGCTTATCCTAAGCTGCTCTAGGACATCCTCACGTTTCTCTCTTCAGATTCTTATCTATGCTTCCCATGACTTTAGGCTTCGGGTTTTTTTTTTTTTTTTAGGCTTCAGGTTTGGAGAAGTAAGCCCTCAGCATAAAAACAAGCAGGGAGGCAGGTGGGGCCTGGCAGGAGATGGCATATCTGGAGCATTCAAAGAAGACAATCCCCTGGGTATCTTTTCTGTTGTGGTGGTTTTGAAATTGTTTTTCTATTTAGAAGGACAGTCTTTTGGTTTCACTTGAAAATAATGTTGTGGATCCATCTCATCAGGAGAAGGTTAAAATGGGCAGCTCTGCCCCTCTTTGGCTCCAATGTTGGGGCCAAGGGGATTTGGAGCAGGAGAGAGGAGAATAAGCAGGTAGGAAGGGACAGAGAATGTCAACCAGGCATGGTGGCCATCACTAAGGCACTGGGAGAGAAGGCCACCAGGGTGCAGAGCACAGGAGATGCGTTGGCTCAAGAGGAGGGAGACTGAGAACAAAGAAAGTGAATACCCACATGTGGAGAAAAAGGAAAAGGATGGGGGGGGGGGAGGGAGAAGAGCCCAGAAGGAGGCCTAACCCCCTCCATCCCCCTCCTCTGCCCTTCCAGACACTGACGTTCTCCGGGCTTCCCTCTCACATATGGGCCTAATTCAGGTAGAGTGAAATCTTGCATTGCTCTGGTTAAAAATTATTGCTTCGGATAATGAAACCTTTGTCATTGGAAACTCCAAAAGAAAAAAAAAGCCCTTCAAGCCGTGACTTATGGGCAGTGTGGTGATGGAAATGAATTCATCATTCCATTTTCCCGCATCGAACAGGAGGACAAGCTTGATTCATAACTGGGCCATGTGTGGCTGGTCCCTGCGGGCAGGGTGGCGGCTGGGCCTGCTGAGGAGCCGGCAGGGGAAGCTCCCAGGACGACCGGTGGGGGTGTGGGGAGTGATAAGCATCTCCTTGGCATGCTCTGGCCTCAGGTTTTCCTGAGGATTTGCCTGAGCTGTCAAAACATTTCAGGACTGTGCAGAGACTGTCTGCTTCTACAGAGAAAATCCCATAATAGCTCTATGAAACGAGCTGCTTTTTCTTCAAACCCTAAACCTCACACCCACATAAAAATCTCCCAGACAAAGCAATCTGACCTTAATGGGTGCGCAAGATGGCAGTGAATCTCTCCCTGACTGTGGCACTTCCCATCCGAGAAGGACAACGAGCCTCCCATTTCCTATTTCATTGCCATCCTTGCTTGCCTCTGGGCAGTTCAAGGGAATGAGTGGCTGGATCTGTTTGATAGAAGATAAATTTAACTGTGGCCCAGTGGTGGCAAGCGTGTTGCCACAGGACCAGGAGCCTCCTTGGGGTCCAGATCTGGGTCTGGGCCCTCTCCTCAGGCCTCCATGCTTGGCTCTGATGATGGGCTCTGCATGCCTTGGCATTTCATGGAAAGGGTTGGCCATGTGGAACCATTTCCCTGATGTTGTCATGGGGCAGAGTTATTTGTGTTTCCCTGAAGCCTCGAGGTAGGTGCTCAGAAGAGGAGGTGGCAGGGCTGGGAGGAATCCCTGGGCAGATTCAGCAGGAAGGGCTTCACAGGGGTGGCATCCAAGTCTGCTCAGCCTGCATGGAGGCCCCCAGGTAGGGCTGCCCACTCTATGATGCCGGTTGGGTGACATCTCATTGACGTGTGATTTCCCCTGCAACAATTTTTTTCACAGGGAAATGGGATTGTTGAGGTGGTTGTGGTTATAGAGAAAGGGATGTTGGGATGGACAAAGATGGCCTTTGCTGCTGTTCAGAGTCTGCTCCCTTCATTCAGTCCTTTACCAAATGTGTGGTGAGCACCTGCTATGTGTGAGCACTGATCTGGACCCTGGGGGTTTGGGAAGAATGGGACAGACGTGGCCTACCCTCTCATGCTATGGGAGGGACAGATGATAAATAATAAATGAATGAACAGATGGAGTACCTAGAAGAAAATATGGTAGGGTGAGGCGGTAGAGAAGATGTGAGGGGCCTTCTTTGAATTGGGAGTTCAGGGAAGCCTCTCCAAGGTAGAAGAGCCACTTGAACTGGTCCCAAAGATGAGACAGGACCTGCTATATTGAAATCCAGGGGAGAGTCCCCGAGGTGGGAAAGGAAGACCCAATTTACCAACAACCCCCGGCAGCTGAATATTTTCCTAGAGCCAACATGGCAGACGCTGGACCCTGGCCTGCCGAAGACACCTCGCTCGGGCTGGGAGTCAGCAACCAAGACATAACTTGGGCATATCTGCCCAAGGAACCAAGGGCCCAGGACAGAGCCCAGGGTGCCTCATCTCCTTTTGGCTCAGGCAATGTGGAGAACAGGAACAATCTTAGAACTTGGAGGTGACCATGCCTGATTTGAGTCCTGTTTACTAGCCTAGGGCACTGAGCAAGTCATTCTACCTTGGTGAATCTTGGATTCCTTAACTGTGAGTTCTGAGAGGATGACTACTCTCAGACTCATTGTGTGGATTAGAAATGACATATGGAAACACTTAAGCACAGCTCCCAGCTCTTGGGAATTGGTGCTTGGGATTGGGGAGCTCTTAGAACCTCCCCAACCCTCTTGGGCCTACCTGCTTTTCACTTTCCTGTCTCTCTCCACCCTGAATCCTATAGCTAGGGAACCAAGGCCCAGCCTTCTGAACCAGCCCCTCACCCCACACCCTGGCCTTGTGGTCATGGCCCAGCTACCCACCATCATTCTCTAGGTCTCAAGATTGCCTGTGTTCTTGGGACTGCAGACACCATTGTTCCTAGAACTACAATTAGCCAGAGGCACCCTTTCCAGACCCCCTCCCATGCAGACCTTCTCCCAGAACCACCTGTTCCTCCTACTGCAGACCTCTCCTGTAGGCCAAGGCCTCAGCCAAGCCTTGAGTCAACCCAGGAAGAAATGAACTTGTGAAGATAAATCTGAGTGGGATCCCAGCTCTGCTTCTTCCCAGCTATGGGACTTTGACTAAGTTTCTTAGTCAAACATCTGGGCCTTAGTCAACATCTGGGCCCAATGTTCTCATCCCTAAAGAATGGTACTTTCAGAGACGGGAAAGTACTGTCACAACCTTATCAGTTTCACTTAGGAAAGGAACAATCTTAGTCCTTTAGCAGAGAGAGGGCTGGAGCCACATGGACCTGCAGCTGACAGGGAGGAAACAGCCTAAGGACCTCTTAAGAACTTCAAAGTCAACTGTTTATTTTCTCAGCGGTGTGGAGTGAGATGGATGCTACTGCCCCTGAATCTTCAGAAAATTCCCAACACCCATCTTCTATGCCTGATTGGATGCAGAAGCCTGGGGAGTCTGGGAAAGAGGTCAACCCAGTTCTGGGTCCATGCTGGGGAGCCATCATAAAAAGAGCAATGAAACAGAGAGGAGGTTAACTTAGCCTGGAATCAGGTCAGAGGAGGCCAGAATGAATGTGAGTCTCCAAAAATTCCCGGAAGTCTTGGGGTGGGCACTAGACATGCCATGCGAGGGGCTTCATGCCTATCAGGGGTCCATCTGTTTTCCTGGGGCTCCCGGCGCTGATCCTGCTGGGGCTATGGCTGGGCAGACACCCCTGCACCATGGCCTTCCTCACCTGGCCTGGTCCAGATGCTGGAGTTCTGGTGATTTCTGCAAGGGAGAGCAGCATGGGCAGCTTCCTCCGAGTGTGGGGATGCCTGGATGCCTGGCTGGTGCTTTAATGGCTTCTGACAGCCCAGTGCCCCCACTGCAGCCTGGGACTGTCAGACCAAGCCTCAGAAAACAAACAGCACACACTGAAACGATTTCTGCTCATTTCTGCTCTGAGTGCTGGCACGCTCTGCGGACTGGCCGGTTATCGGAGTGAGCAAGAGCTGCCAAGGAATTCCCTCCTGTCCAAGTGTTTGGGAGCAGGGTCCTTGGGAGGTGGTGGGGAGGGGCATGCAGCCAGCTTCTGAGAGCAGGTCGAGTCACCCCACCCCTAATGCATTTTTGGGGCTCCCCCTCCACCTCAAGGTGGGAAGGCTGGGGTGCAGCACCTCTTCAACACAGAAATCCTGGTTATAGGCTCGGGGCTATGACAGAAGCCAGATGTTCAAGCCTATCCTTGGTCATCCTGGTGGCCACTGAGCCACCTGGAGCGATTTCATTTGGTGAGATTTCCTATGTGACCTGATGTGGGGGCAGGAGAGGGGTGGAAAGTTTGACCCAGAAGACAGAAAGAGACAAGCAGACCGCTCTTGGCACAGAAGAGACATCAAACCACATTATTTGCTTTCAATCAAATTAAGTCTGGCCCTGAGCTCCCACAGCCACTTGTGGGGCCCTTCTCCAGGGATGACACAAGCGCCAGGGAGCTTATGGGGCAGAAAGACAGGGGGACGTTCACCTTCAGCTCCTCTTGGTGGTGGCCCAGAGCAGGGGGCTCTCACACTGGGGTCGGCTGGGACCCCTGCCCCATCTATGGTCACCAACTTGTTCCGGCTTGTCCAAGGCTTTCCCAGGCTAAACACTGAAAATGCTTTGTCCCGGGAACCCCTCTGGTTCTGGGAAAACTGGGATGGAAGTGGCTCCCCTCTTCCCGCTTCATATCACTTAGGCGCCTCTGAGGCCATTTCCCTGGGAGGTCCTGTCCCCTCCCTGGGTGGGAGTGGAGGGTGTGTGTGTGCTGCAGGCCCTAGGACTTGGGAGACTCCACAGGCTCCTCTGCATGGGGTCCCACCTTCCTGTCTTGGCCCTCCCTCCCATTGCATGATCCCCTTAGTCTTCTCCAGCTTCTGGAAGGTGAAGGGCAGGAAGATGGGTTGATCAGAGCAGCCTTTACTGGCAGCCTGCAGCATGAGCCTCCAGGGAGGAGGTTTCTGACTTCCAACAGAGAGGGACACACATAGCACACTAATACCTCCTTGACGTTCCCTGCACTGGTCCCCCTGGAAATCACTTCAAATGGCTCACATGTGGGGGAGTTCCAGCAAGTTTGTGTTGTCACAGAAGGTTTTTGCTGGGACTCAGGAGCACAGCTCCTTGAGCCCCGCTGTAAAAATGTAATGCCAGGGGACTTCGGCCCCCATCCCTCAACATTTTCACCTGCAAATGGTGCTTGCACGCTTCAGAAAGGCCATCTTTCTCCACCAGAAGTTTTCTCCCAAGGACATGATACTTCACATTTTCTGAAGCTCAAGGCCAGGAGCCTGCAAACTTCTGTGTTTGCTGCTGATTACAGAACTAGTCCACGATTTAAGACCGTTCTGGGCAAGGTGTAAAAGCCAGACTGCAGATGATGATGCTTGCTGGTAGGGTAGCACCACCGCTGGTAAGGACCCACAGACGTTGGGCGGGGGGGGGGGGGGGGGGGGGTAGTGGAGGTGGCCATAGTTGGGCCTGGGCCCAGCCTGGAGATTGCCTGTTGCACTGACTGCAGACAGAAGTAGGGGGAAAAGAAAGGACGGGGGAGTGTTTAAAGCACTTAAGAGAACAAATAGCTTTTAAGTACTTTAGATATGTCGTTTACATGTAACCAAATGATGTGCTAATTCCACTTCATTCTTCATCATTGCACCAAAGGAAGCACCAGGGCATTCTTCTTGCCAGTAGCCTGTGTCAGGTTACTCTCTGTCCTCAGAAGGAATAAACAGTAATTTTTCAGACATTGTTTGATTTCTTTAGGAACAGTCTGTAATTGAGAGTTTTTATACATTTATTTCCAGTTAGCTCACATGCAGTAGGCCCGTGAGAATTGCCATCCAGATCCCTTCAGGTCCCACCTGGTTTCCAGTGCCAGGGGCAGGGTGAGGGGGAACATGGCTGGGAGATGCAGCGATGCTACCCTCAAGAGGTTAAGGACAGGGACGCCTGGGTGGCTGGGTGGTTGAGCGTCTGCCTTAGGCTCAGGGCGTGATCCTGGGACCAGGATCGAGTCCAGTATCAGGCCCCCTGCATGGAGCCTACTTCTCCCTCTGCCTGTGTCTCTGCCTCTCTCTGCATGTGTCTCTCATGAATAAATAAATAAAATCTTAAAAAAAAAAAAAGAGGTTAGGGACATTTCTGAACATCTCTGGGTTCCTGACTCAAGGGCCTCCAGTGTGTTACCTAAGAAATGGCGTGGGTCTTCTATGAGTTCCTCAGTTGGAAGAACACAGATCATGCTTTCCCACAGAGGGAATGGTCTTCCTTTTATTTTTCAGAACTCACCTCTGCAGCCTTGTCCAGCAGAACCTCTCATACTAGGCTCGTGGGGGGGTGGGTGCACGTCCTGGCTCACTCTCCCTGGGTCATGGCTTTATGTGGCCTGGTACCTTGGCTTGTGGCCTGTGGGAATAGGCCCCTCATTCAGGCTTCCTTTTCTCTTCTTCCACTTCCTTCTGGCCAAAGCTGTCCTTCTCTGCACCTTCTCTAAATTAAATTAATTCTCTAAATTAACCTATTTTGGAGGGCTGGCCTGGCCTCCAGAGCCAGATGAAACTCACTTGACACAAATGTCACTTACTGGGATTTCTAATTCTCCTTCCAGGCACATGGGAGGATTACGTCTTCCTGCAACAACATTTTCCTTTACCCTTCCACCTCATACCTGTTCGTATTGTATGTTAGCACTCCTTGGCACTTTTCTGACTGTATTCTAGTGGTTTCTGCATGTCTCCCCTCCACCCAGGCTCAAAGTCCCTGGCTTGAGGGATTGATTAGAGGAAGGATAGATCAATGATGGGTGGATGGATGGCTGATGGATACATGAATAGAAGAATGAAAGGATGGATGGGTTCAGATGGAGCTGGTCTAACTGAAGAGCTGACTCTTGTCCCCTGACTTCTCTCTGATGCCTCTGTATTAGGCACATTCTATAGCCACCCTGCTTTAGAAGGGCCAGATAACATTCTTGAGCAGATGGACCTCTCAGTTTGGGCCTCTGAACATCCTCCTGCAAGGGCCCCCACCACCCAAACTCCTGTATCCCATATTTCTCTTTTCCATTTCATGCTGTCACTGATTTACTAGAAATCTGGGCAATTCCAGGAAGCCTTGAATTGGTTTTCTCTCCATAGTTGCTTAGAATAGGATGGGTAAGTCTTTTAGGTTGGACTAGGATGTTTGTATGCAATTTTAAATGTTTCATTTGCTTCTGAACATAATTTGAAGCAACTTACTAGAAGAGTATGTTCCACAGTAGATGTTAGAATAAAGAACAAAACGTTGAGAGCTCCTTGGGACCCTGGTGGGATAGTTTCAGCTAGGGCTAGTTCTCGGCTAAATTGTGAAGGCAAAATCATGGTCTTCGTTTCTATTCTTGACATCCTTCTCTCACTTATACCTTGTGTCCTCCCCTCACCCAGCCTGGGTACTGGAAAGAACACTGGACTGGAAGCCAGGCTGTATAAGCTCATCCAGGATCTGCCAGGAATCAGTTGGGTCTGTTACTGCATTTTCCTTAGTCTTGGTCTCCTCTGGAAGAGTCCAGGATCACAAGTGATGCCCTCCAATGCCTTGGCCATGTCTAGAGCTCTAAAATTTTGCGACTCACATACAGGAGTAACATTTTTATTTCAAATTAAATATCATGTACGATTGAATAGGTAATACAATCCTATGGTTCAGTACATAATACTATGGAAAAATATATAATAAGAAGTCTCATCCTATCCCACCTCCATATCCATCTTCCCCATCAAGAACTGTGAAGGGTCGGGCACCTGGGGAGGCTCAGCAGTTGAGCATCTGCCTTTGGCTCAGGGCATGATCCCCGGGGATGGAGTCCCTCATCGGGCTCCCCATGGGGAGCTTGCTTCTCTCTCTGCCTATGTCTCTGCCTGTCTCTGAGTCTCTCATGAATAAGTAAAGAAAATCTTAAAAAAAAAAAAAACCCTACTTGCAAGCTAATGAGTAAGTGTCACTTTGTCATGGATACTGGCAGAAGATGGGTGACAGGGGAGAGACAAAGGACTTTGTTATTCATGGCACAGCAGGCAGCATGAGCTTGATGCTCTTACATGGGTTCTCCAAGTCCCCTGACTTTTTTTCTACAAAAAATTATTTTTAAAAGATTTTATTATTTATTTGAGAGAGAGAGAGCCCACACACACAAATGGGGAGGAAGAGAAGAAGCAGATTCCCCGCTCAGCAGGAAGCCCTACGCAGCTGATCCCAGGACCTTGAGATCATGACCTGAGCGTAACTGAGTGAGCTACCCAGGTGGCCCAAATGTTATTTTTTTTTAATGTTGAAGTGTAGCGAACATAGTTTTAGATGACATTAACAAATGTTTTTAAATTTTGTCTTAGGGGAGCCTGGGTGGCTCAGGGGTTGAGCATGTGCCTTCAACTCAGGGTATGATCCCGAGGTCCTGCATCAGGCTCCCCACAGGGAGCCTGCTTCTCCCTCTGCCTATGTCTCTGCCACTCTCTGTGTCTCATGAATAAATAAACGGAATCTTTAAAAAAATAAATTTTATCTTAAATTCTAATATAGTAAGTATTAGTATTTGATTAGGAGAGGCAGGGAGGGCCCTTCCCTGGAGTTTGCAGAGGGAACACAGCCCTGTGGACACTCACCTTGTCCTTCTGGCCCCCCACCCCCACATGTGGGAGTGCTGAGCCCCCCAGTCTGTGTACCTAGGAGATACCACCCCGTCATTTCGTTGGTGGCCTTTCCATCTGCCCCACCTGGATCGCAGGCTCTGCCTTCCAGAAGGTGGGAGGAGAAACTCTTATGGTTTCAGTCCTAGTTTGTGGTTATTTGATGTGGCCGCCCACACAAACTGTCCTCTTCTCAATTTGGGCCTTGGTCTCTCAACTCCAGCCCCATCCTGTGTCTTTACAGGTCACCTGGGAGCTGACGACATGCACATTCTTTCCTCCAGGCCTGGGCGCCATTTCCCCCTCTTCCTGCTCTGTCATCAATCCCATTTCCTCGCCCAGGGACACCTGCTCTCCGTCATCCACGCAATCTGTGTCCCACACATCGATGGGTACATCCCCACAGCACAGCACACCCCATCTCCTCATTTCATTTCCCTAGCCTCTGCTGGGTGCCTTTATGGGGCAGCCTCAACCCTTACCCTCACAACTTGGGAGAGCACAGCTCAAGAAGCATCGCAGAACTGGTTCCTGCTGAGGGAGAACCCATCCCAGGCTACCCCAGCATCACTGGGAGAGGGTGTCACTAGGGGTGCCCTGTGGAGTGGCCCAGGTGGGTGCTGTGCATGGATGATGGTGTCGGGGGATGACTGTGCTTTTACCAACTTCACCAATTTTATCAGTCAAGGGCCAGGGTGATCCTCTCAAGAACAGGGAACAGGCAGGAAGTAGACAAGAGGCAAAATAGGAAGGAGTGAGTTCTTTCTCCCACCTCAGATCATGCAGTCTCCTTCTAGCACCCCCTAATGGCAGAGTCTCAGAGGGAGCCCCTGGTGAAGCAGAGGCTTGTTGTAGAGTCCCAGCCCCAGGGGCACAGCAAAGAAGGGAGAAGGGTGAGTTTGGAACCCAGAATCAATTTACTTAATAACTGGCATACTTTAAGGTGTGTTGTCAAACATTAGCATCTTTTCCATTCTGACAGGTGAGAAATGGCATCCTGATGGAGTTTTGACGTGTATTTTTTTCATTATGAGTGCGACTGGCCATTTCTGTGTATGTGTAGGTGCCATCTATATGCTCTTTCTGTGAGCTCACTGTTCATACCTTTTGGCCATTTTTCACTTGAGCTGTTGGTCTTTCTTGGCAGCATCTTAGTCCAAGTAAGCACACTTAGCTGAGTGACTTCCCTATGCAGAGAATGTTCATGTTCGGAGAGAGAGGAGCCCAGTGGAATGAAGTTCTTGTCAGTTTCAGACAAGGTGACATCCAGTTTAGGAGAATGTTAGGACCTTAGTTAGCACCTTCTCTTAGTTCAAGCCTATGTTCTTTGTGTCACTCAGGCCCTGACCTCAGATTCTGGCTTGGATAGTGTCTGCACATCTGTAGTCTCCATGGTGAGACCTTCTGGGGACATAAGCCAGATCTGTATTTGTGCCTGAAGTCCAGGTGGTCTTTGCCAATGTCACTTCCTCAACTGACTCACGCAAGGTGGGAAATTCTGTCATAGAGCAGTTTTTTCAAAACCTGGAAAGTACTGGAGAGTTTTACTCAGCTTCAGGGTATGTGGCATTGGATGTGAAATGCATTTTCCAAAGGGGAACAGAAACCTGCATAAAATGGTTAAATCATGCAACAGGTTGGGAAACCCCTCAACTACTCTCAGCTGTGAACCAGGAAGGAAGTAAAAAATCCTCAAACATCCCAGAGACCTGTGTACCAAAGACGTTGAACTTTATTTACCGGGCTGAGCCCTTTAGGCCTCCATTTGCAGCCTGCCCACTTGTCTGTAAATGGGGGAGAGTGGATTGCATAAGACGACAGGCATTTGGCTTTGAATCATGGTAGCTGCCACTCACTGAGGGATTGCTGTTGAGTGGCACCTACTTGGCAGGGTTTTTTTTTTTTTAAGATTTTATTTATTTATTCATTCATGAGAGACACACAGAGTCAGAGACACAGGCAGAGTGGGAAGCAGGCTCCTTTCGGGGAGCCCGATGCGAGACTCAACCTGGGATCCCCTGATCATGACCTGAGCTGAAGGCAGATACTCAGCCACTGAGCCACTCAGGTGCCCCCATTCACTGCTTTTTTTTTTTTTTTAAGACTTCATTTATTTATTCATGAGAGACACAGGCAGAGGGAGACACAGAGTCCATGAAGGGAGCCCAATGTGGGACACGATCCCAGGACCCCGGGGTCACACCCTGAGCTGGGGGCAGATGCTAAACCACTGAGCTGCCTAGGTTCCCCCCATTCACTATTTCTTTTGGGACTTATCCACAAATTTCACCAGGTAGAGAAAGCATCCATTAAAGACTCTCCTGTAGAAAAGAAGAAGGGCAAAAAAGAGAAAGAGGAAAACATTTCCGCTCCCCCAAACTGTAAGAGGATTTTCAAGCCAGGACCGAATGCATGAGAACCAGTTTGGAAATAGGGCCCCCTCATCCCCAGCAGAGCCACACAGAATTTTCCTCCTCTTCCTTGGGAACTGGAACAGAGCTTAGGAGGTCAGGGTGGATGGAGGTGGAGTCAGAGAAGAAAGAGAAAAGCCAACTTGTCTCTAAAGGGATCCAGTCTATAGGAAATGCTGAAGTCTGCCTCCCCTGGCAGTCCAGATGTGGACAGCTGCAGAAGTGACTGTCCCTTGTGTACTGGCCGGATGTTTGGCTCCCGCCCTTGGCATCATCCAGGGCAATGCCAGTAGCAGGTTTGTACTACAGAGCTGGCTCTGGCGGTAAATTCCTAAAGTGGTGTTAATATCCTCCAGCTGGAAAGCAGGCAGCCTGGTGGCACTCGGGGGACAGGTTTCCCCTGACCTTTGCCTTCTCCCTGGAGTGTTTAGTGCATGGTTGGAAGCTTCCACACCAGCATGACTCACATCCAGCACCAGATCCTGGCCAGGGTCCCAGGATCGCAGGGGCGCCAGTGGCATTCTCCTTGGCCTCATGCATATTAAGGTCGGGGTGAATCCCCCTCTAGGCACTTACCCTACTGTGAAGGCAGCCATTGGAAGCAACACAGGATCTTCCTGTTGCTTTTAGTAAAGTGTGTTGACAAGTGACCGTATCTAGTAATATTTCAGGCTCAGTGGACAATAGGGTCTAGCCGTTAAGAACCAGCCACATCACTTACTATCTGGGAAATCTCCTCAAGTTACTTGAGCACTCAAAATCCCACTCTGCTCTCTTGCAAAATATGGGTAATAAAGATTCTTGAATCATATGGAAGGTGGTCAGCTCAGTTGGTGACAATTCCAGCTTGCTGAGATCAAGACTCTGATGGTCTTCTTAATCCTTCTCTCAGACTCCTTATCCAACCTATCAGCAAGCCTTACTCTGCCTGCAAAATATCAAAATATATGGAGGGCCTGAGCATTTCTCTCCATGTCTACTGCTTCCTTGCTGGTTCAAGCCGCATCATCTCTTGCTTGCATCATTTTGTTAGCTTCCAAGCAAGTTCCTCACTTCTACCCCAGGCTTCCTGCAGTTTATTCTCCACACAGCAACCAGAGACCTTATTAAAACATAAGGTTGAACTCTCTCTTGTATCACTTTCTCAACTGCCATGTCCTGATGCCCCTTATGCAGCTAGTGGAGAGGAAGACAGGGCGGCACCTCGGAGACAGATCCTCCCATTCCAGTAGAGCCTTTAGACGACTTCAACCCCTGCCCATGTCCTGACAATAATTACATGAGAAGCCCTGCTCCAGAACCTCTCAGCTAAACTGCTCTTCAATTCCTGAACCCCAGAAACTACAATCATAAGTGTTTGGGGTAATTTGTCCCACAATCACCCATGACTAGTATAGATTCTGGTGTCTGGAAGAGGGGAGCTGTCACAACTTATACCTACAAATCTGGCTGTGGAACCAGGAAGTGAGCGGAGGCTCCAAGGTCATTGGCAAGGGTGTCAATGAAAGCCTGAGTGCCTTGAATAGTCTGGATGTGGAGGAGGCCGCTGGTAAGGGCTCAGGGGAAATAAGGAGCATGTTGTCAGAAACTGGTTATAGGGGATCCCCTGGTATGCAGCGGCAGGCGGCTTAGCAACAGTGTCACCTATGGTTAATGGAAATAGGAGAGGCACCCAGCAAACGGGGTGAGCTAGCTAAGGATATTTCCAGCCAGAGTGCTAACAGTCTCGCTGCTTGAACTAAAGTGCAACAGGAGGGAGATAAGGTAAAGAAGAGACTGCTAAACAAAAGGGAAACAAGATTTTGCTGATGTAGAAGCTTCCCAGCAACTTCAGATGCCAGATGATGATAAAATTAAGAAATATCTTTCAACTGAAGTTCAAATCAAGGGCACTGCCAGGAAAAGAGTGGTCCCCAAATAAAGATGACGGTGGCTGTCAAGATCCTTTGTTAAGGCCTCAGAAAGATCAAAGAGGGTACCTCAGGGTTCCATTCAGCTAGACGAAAGGTGCTGTAAAGTATTTAAGGATTGGGGCACCTGGGTGGCTCAGTCGGTTAATGATCAAAATCGATTTCAGCCCAGGTTGTGATTTCAGGGTCATAAGATTGAGCCCCATTCGGACTCTGTGCTCTGTGGGGAGTCTGCTTGTCCCTATTCCTCTGCCCCTCCCCTCACATGCTCTCTCTCTCAAATAAATAAGTAAAGTGTTTAAGGATATGTCCCACAGATGTTCTTAAAGAGTAGGGCTTTTAAGAAGCTTAGAGGTAAGTGTGGGCATTGCAGTAGAAGCCCAAGGCAGAGAAGGGCTGTTCCAAAGAGATTTGTGTGTGCGGCCATTGTCTCATGGAGAAAACCCCAATAAAATTAAAAGGAAAAAAAAGAAAAGAAAAATAAATAAATAAATAAAAATAAAATTAAAAGGAAAATCCCAAAATGTTAAAGATAATTATATCCCCCCCCACACACACGCACTCCAGACTGTAGGCGCAGAGATAGTACAAAATAAATAGAAGTTTGGACCTCCAAAACCCTACTGGCAGGAAGCAGACTGAGAAAAAAAGAGTAGAGGATGACTCAGGAGATGAAAGCAAGAGCCCCAGAGGGTAGCAGTAAGAGCCATGGAGAATTATTTCCTGGAAGAAATAGGACTGAGTCCTTATCACAGAACTCCCATTGGATTTCAGAGACCCTATGGGCCAGCGACTCCTTTGTTTATCCCATTTTCCCCCTTTTTGAACAGGAATGACGAGAGCAGTTATCCTGGCCATGTCCCAGCATCAGAGGCTGGGGGCTGACTTGTCTGTCTCCTTTGAAGTTCTTAAACTAGAAAGGGCCTGCATTCTAGGAGCTTACCTTGAGGAGGTTTGCCCTTAGGTCTTCTCAGATGGGATTCTAGACTTCCTGATGTTCACCTGTTTTCCGTGGAATGTCTACGCTACCCGTAGACATGTTTCTTTTCTCATTCCCCACATTGTGCGCTTTCCTGTGCGCCTCTTTCACTCTTGGTTAATCTTGTAAGAGGCTTGTCTTTTCAAAGAAACAGCTTTTGACTCTGCTGATTCTATAATTTTCTGTTTCATAAATTTCTGCCTTATGTTCTATCTTTTCCTTCCTTCTACTTTCTTTGGGTTATTATGTCCTTTTTTCTAATTTCTTAAATTGCAAGGCTATCTCTGTAATTTTGATGCTTTCTTATTTTCTGATGGAAACACAGAAGGCTGTAATGTCCATCTAATTGCTCTTTGGCTACTGCTCCCAACTTCTTCTTTTCCTCTTCCTCCTCCTTCTACACCTTCTCCCCCTTGTTTTTTAGAGGGGGAGAGAGAGACAGAGAGTGTGGAGGGGGCAGAGGGAGAGAGAGATCTTGAGCAGACTCCATGCCCAGCACAGAGCCTGACATGGGGCTTGACCCCGGGACGCTGAGATCATGACCTGAGCCGAAATGAAGAATCGGACACTTAGGTGCCCCACAGCCCTCAACTTCTGATATAGAGTATCTGCACAGTGTCCATAGGATGCATCCACCTCATTTTACTTGTCTCTTCCCCTAGGGATAAACATTTAGGATTCCCCTTAACGCTCCAGGACCGAAGTAATGCCATATGAACCTCCTTGGATGTACCCCCTTACTAAACTGTAAAAATGATGGCTAGAACTTGGGGAAACACATACTTAATTTTCTTAAATGCTACAACATGGCTGCCCAGTATGGCTGTACCAGTTTGTCTCTCTCTACCAGGTCGTGTCTCCTCACATCCTAGCATTGGGACATTTAAGTAAGGCCAGGTGAGCGAGCCTTCAGGTGGCACCAGAATGTTTCACACTGTTGTCACTACACAAGCTGAGTTGGCATCTCAGAGGAAATGGTCTAACCCTGAGATGTGCCACACGATGGTCAGGACTTCTAGGCCGCGTGATGGGGAAAGGGAAAAATAGCTTGAGCCCGAGCCAGTGCACACTTTTTGAAACCCGAGGTATAGTTACACACTATTCTCTGGGAAAGGCCTAAAGCCTTGCTTGTGGCTCAAGAGGGCTCGGTCAGGGACAGCGAGGCATCCCCAGCCTGAGGCCACTTTTCCCATGCCTGGTGCCACCCAGGATTTTGTGAAGGGCCCCATCCCCTCCCCTCATGGTCCTCCTTGCACATCCGTGACCCTGAGCTCTGGTCTATCTCACCCCTGCTCCCACCATGCTCAGCCCCCTTCCCACTTGTCCATGTCACCGATGCCTCAGCACTGGCCCAGGTGCCCAGTCCAGGGCTGCTGGAGGTCCAGCGGGACCAGAGGGTCCGCTGAGATGACAGGGTTGCCCCAGGGGCAGCTTCCTGGAAGACATCTTAGAGACAGAGCCTGACTCCCAACCCCAGTCTCTTGTGATCTTAATTTGTGGCTTTGTCTGATGGGATTTGCTTCCTTCTGCATCTTCCTCTGGCTGTTTATTTGGGTAAAGGATACTCTCCTCCCTTTCATGTCTGAGCGGTTTCCTCCTGTGTGTGTGTTCACTGTGAGGTCCCTCGCGCGCCCCGGCCCCACAGGGAGGGCTGGGTGCTTCTCCTGGGTAGGGAAGCCTTTGGGGGTCGGGGGTTCGGCTAGACCCGCCCCGGGAGCTGCCTCCGGGGCTACAGTGCGGGGCACCCCTGCCCCGTGGCCAGTCCCTGCTGAGCTGACCGAGACTCTGGGCAGATCTGCTTGGACTTGGGCTAATAAGATTTTTCCTTTAAAAGGAACTTTCCATTGTTTGTTTTAAAAGTGAAATGAGCATTTTTTCCAACCGCAGGGGCGATGCTGAAGGAGCCTGTAATTTCTAGGATCCAAGACCGGGACTTAAAAACAAGAAGAAAAGGAAAATACAAAAAGCGTTCCAATTAAAATGGTCTCTCTCTTCCTCCCCTCCAGGCATTCTCTTGTCTTCATTGGGGCAGCAGCGGGGCTCTAGTTTCGGCAGTTTACACCTCTCGCCCCCCGAAGTCCAAAGAGGGGGACCTGTGGCTAATGAGACAAGAGGTGCTGGGCCCAACGGGGAAGGGCAGCTTCCCTTGGGGTGCCCCTTTCAGGGCATGCCTACCTCGTACCTTTCGGGGTCCCCCTGACCCCCCCCACTGGTCCCGCTCCTGGGGAGCTCTCAGCCTCCTGGAGTTGACAGCCAAGGAGGTGCGCGCCCCGGGGGCAGATGATCCCCCAGTGGAGTGAGAAGTGGAAAGGAGCAGATGGGTAGAGGGGGCCGAGTGATGGTTGTTTGTTTTTTCTTTTTCTCATCTCCCTCTAGAGAACCCCTTAGGGCATCGGGGTGAGGAACACTAAGCCCACAGGCCTGGGACAACAGAGTCACCCCCCCACCCCAGCCCATCCCAAGGCAGGCCGACCAAGTACTCAGCACCGTGACAGTGCTGGGCACAGTGGGCACAGTGTCATGGAGGCTGCGGACTGTGAGAGGGGGAATCTTGAGCAGGGGTGGAGAAGGATTCAGAGGAGACTTGGAGCCTGGAATCCCACAGGCCTTTGGGGGCAACCTATTCCTCTTGAAGCGAGTCCAAGGGCAAGAGATGCGGGCCTGGCCCAGATGCGCGGTGTGGGCGCACGGCTGGCACGTGGCATCAGGGTGGCACCAGGGGCGGGGTAGGGAGAAAACGAGGGCCCTTCCAGGGGCCCAGAGCCGAGGGGGGATTGTGGGGGGGCTGCCAGTCACTGTTCAAAAGAGCTCAGAGCTGACCTGGCCTGAGTGCTCAAGTTCATTACCAGTCTTGATTCCTCCTTCCAGAGTTTGCAGAGTTTGGCTGGAAAGTTTATGAGAACTGGCTTATTCTCTGGTGTCTTGGCACTTTCCCTTCATGTCCTGATTGGAACCAGGGAGGCTGTAAGTGCAAACGTTTCTGTACCTTAGAGTAAATTATATCTGCGTTCCTGGAGGAGGCCGTGGTGAAAGTGTCTCTTGTTTCCAGTGGCCCCGCTCTCCCCCCTCAGGAGACCTGAATTCCAAGCCGGCGCTACTATAAAGTTGATGAATGCATGCCAGGCCCTAATCCAATATGCAATTGCCCTTCTTTCTCCTCTCCTTTCTGCAGGGAAAGGAAGCTGGATTTTTTAATAAGGTAATAGCACCTCTTTTATATTTTCCTTTCATAAATTATAAGGAATTGAAAGCAGAATAAGGCAGCAGCCTGGCATAATGGAAAGATTACTGAACTGGGTGGGGGTGTAAATTGGTACAACCACTTTTGGAGAGCAAATTGGCAGTATCTAGTAAAGCTGAAGCTGTGCCTGTCCCGCAGCCTGGCGATCCCTCTCCAGGGAAGTCCCTAGAGAAACTCTGGGCCATGTGTCTAGGAGATGCTGCGGCATGGGCAGGGACAGTGACACACTAGGGAGAAAGAGTCTCTCTACAGGACAGTGGAAAAATTGTGTCCCCCAAATGCTCAGCACGACATTCTTTGCAGCAGTGAAAAAAACCCAGAAAGAGCTGAGGCGCTCATCATAATGAATTTAAAGAAATTATGATAAATAAAGAAATTATGGTATCTGAGTTGCTAGAATGGATGAACTAGCCCTGCATCTCCCATCGTGGTTAAATCTCAGGAACGTAATAGCAAGTTGCAGAAGGACTTGTACTGTATAATGCTGTTTTATATCAAGTTTAAAAACATACAAACTGATCATATGTACTGATTTTAGACACGTACATATGCTGTAAAAACATAGAGACGAGTGGGAATGGTGAATAGCAACCTCAGGAGGGGCAGAAGCTCTGAGGGGAGGGGAGTGGAATGGAATTGGGAGAGGAACCCTCAACTGGTCATTACATTTTATTTAGAAATGAAACTTAGCCAGTTTTTGCAAAATGTAAAATTCAACGGTGGTGGGGCATGGGTATATTGTTCATTATACCTTTCTGTTTGCAGGGGCCCTGGTTGTACCTCAGCTCTGCCACTGATTCACCACTTTTAATGTCTCTTCTGTGGCTCCAAGTTCTGATAGGAAGCTCAGGAGTAATTACACGATGGCACCCAGTGGGCTCAAGGGCAAGGAAAGTCAGTACACAGGGTCTGCTTTTTCTTCCATAAACACCTACTAGGCTAAGGATTTTCTTGGTGCCCTACCCACTCGTGCATTCTTCTTGTAGGCCACACTTCTTTTGGAACAGAAAGACTGGCTCCAGCTACATATAAGCTGGTGGATTGATTCATTCTCTAAGTATTTATTGGGGAGCTTGAATTAAATATCCAAATGAAGATGTCCTGTAAGCAGCTGGGTTGATGCTCATTGGAGCCAGGAGCACCTGGCACAGAGATAGTGTTCAAGGTCATAAGACTTGACATGAACTTCCAGGAAGAGATTGTGAGTGGAAAAGACCTAGAAGCAAGCTTTGGGCATATCAACACTGTATGTGTGATCAGAGGAGGAAAAGCCAGTAAAGCAGTCCAGGAAGAAATGGTAACTGAGGAAGGGGATAACCAGGCAAGCACGGTGTCATTGATATCCAGAGAAGAGGATGAAAAAGGGGACAGAGTGGTTATCTGTGCCAAATGCTGCTGAAAGTCTTAGTAAGGAAGGAGAGAAGTGACAACCAGATTTGGCAGTGTAGGGTGATGGTCTCAGCCAGAGGGAAAGGCTTGGAGAAGAATGAGTTTGAATGGGGAGGACTCAGAGCATGTGTCCCCATAACCTTTAGGGAGAAGGCTGCAAGCTATGATTCCAGTTCCCTGGCCACAGACTATAGACACAAGAGTAAGTAGACTCTTGACCCAACTTGAGCCGAACAGAGTATCTGTCCCTGGTCTGGGGACTCGAGATGCAATGACTCCCATTGATTGACCAGTGCCTCGAGGTCTGGAGTGGCTTTTCTTGAGCTAAGTATAAGCAGGCAGGGTTCACCACTCTCCTTGCTTAGGGGAAGATCCTAGGCCATTCAGTCCCATGCAAATAAAGGTGCTCCATACTCTACTCCCTTCGATGTGTCACTGCTGTTTGGGGAGCTTGTGTCATTGCCGTAGATGCACTCAGAATATGGCTGAGCAGTGTCTTAGGGCAGTACTAATGTTGGAACAGTCACTAGGCCATGTGGAGACTGCTACCAATGGGAGAAACTTGTTGGCTCGCAATGAGACAGCTTACCGCACTTCTGGGTAGAGCCATGAATGATGACCCAGGAGTCTGAGGGTGCTGATTTGGCAGTCTCTAGAGAGTGAGTCTGCTTCTATCTTGTCACCCTGGGCACTGCCAATCTCCCTTTGTCACATCCTCTTTGTTTGTCCCACGCATTTCCCAGACTGTGGAATGGCTGATTTCTGGGATCTGGTGGTGTCTTTCCTCTCATAATCATCAAGGTCATCAACCTATGGATTATGGTGTTCGAGCTCTTCAGGATTTTGTCTTTCATATTTCCATAATCTGGTTTTTAGAATCCAACAGTCTGTTTCCTTTGTTTCAGATTAACAGCCCAATACTCCCTGAAAGAATGGATGCCACTGACTAAATAAGATCAGGTCCAAGGAAAGCAAATTATTCAAGATGTTATCCCTCTATGTAGGGGAGACAATGCTGGTGGGCAGAAGTGGCTGTGTTTCCTATAGCTTGTGAAGTTCCAGTTGTCTCTTATTAGGTCTGCCTCATTTACTGCCCTGACTCCCTATATCAAAGCCCCTTTCCCTGAGCCAGTTTGAGAGGATATTTATTTTTTTTCCTGCCTAAGGCAGTGGGAAGGGTCCAAGGAGCTCATTTGGGAGCTCAACAAAGCTGTTGATCACAACAAATACCTTTAATGGGGGTGGGGCAAGGCAAATGCTGGATGGACACAAATTATCTTCACTCTCAGGGATTAAGTCAGACTTCACCATCTTGACACCAAACGAGTGGACTTTCACTGAAATTCCAGTGAATAGGCCTTGAATCCTGCCATCTTTCTGGTTTGTGGTTCTGTGTTTTCCATAAATATCAAGCCTTTAGAGCATGGGTCCAGGTCTAGTGATCAGAGCCACAGAAGGTGCTCAAGAGATGTTCAGTAACTGGATCGTTTTTTGTTTTTTATTTTGTTTTGTTTTTCTAGACAGAGTCCTTTACATCTGGTTCAGTCCCCACAAAGCTCATTGAGCATCTGATTGCTGACTAGGAGCCACCTCATTAACCCATGTGATTTGTCACTCTTGGCTGTCTTGTCTGAGACCTACAGTCCCAGCTGTCTTACAGTCTTACAAACTACCCTCCCATCCTGTTCTTCAAACCCTCTCTTTCTCTCCTTGCCTGCCCCCTACTCCCCACTGCCAGTTGTTTACAACAATCCTTTTAGGGATCCCCAGGTGGCTCAGTGGTTTAGCACCACCTTCAGCCCAGGGCGTGATCCTGGAGTCCCGGGATCAAGTCCCACATTGGGCTCCCTGCATGCAGCCTGCTTCTCTCTCTGCCTCTCTGCCTCTCTCTCTCTCTGTGTGTCTCTCATGAATAAATAAAAAAAATCTTAAAAAAATAAAACAATCCTTTTATTATGGAAAATTTCAAACATAAATGTACTGTAATGAATCTCAAAGTACCCATTTCCCAGTTTCAATAGTTGCTGATATTTTCCCAATATTTCATCCATTCTCCACCAGTTTTTTTTCTTTTTTCTGAAGCATTTGAAAACAGACACCATATGTATTAGTTTTCTGTTATTGCTGTAACTAACTACCAAAACCTAGTGACTTAAAACAACATAAATTGATTATTTTTTAGGTATCTGCAGGGCTGGACTCCTTTCTGGAGGCTCTACGGGAGAATCCATTTTCTTGCCTTTTCCAGCTTCTCTAGAAGCTGCTCACATTCTTTGGGGTCTGGCCTCCTTCCTCTATCACTTATGTGATTAGATGGCTCACCCAGATATCCCTCCAACTGAGGATCCTAACTTAACCACATCTGCAAGGTCCTTTTTGCCATGTAATGTATTTACAGGTTCCAGGGGTCAGAATGTAGACATATTCGGGGGTTGTTATTTTGCCTATCACACAGTAATATCATTTAAGTTCACTCTAAATACATCAACCAAGTAGGTTAAGAAGGAACATACCTCAACATAATAAAGGCTATCTATGAAAAGCCCACAGTGAACATTGTACTCAATGGGAAAAAGCAGAGCTTTCCCTCTAGAATCAGGAACAAGACAGGAGTGTCCTCTCACAATTTTTGTTCAACATAGTACTAGAAGTCCTAGCCACAGCAATTAGACAACTAAAAGAAATAAAAGGCATCCAAATTGGTAAGGAAAAAGCAAAACTTTCACTATTTGTCGGTGACATGATGCTATATATAGAAAACTCCAAAGACTCCAACAAAAAAAACCTCCTAGAACTGATCAAGAATTCAGTAAAGTCACAGAATACAAAAATCAATGTGTTGCATTTCTATACACTAATAATGAAGCAGCAGAAAGAGAAATTAATTCCATGACACCAAAAGTAATAAGATACCTAGGAATAAACCTAACCAAAGAGGTGAAAGAATTGTTTTCTGAAAACTATAAAACATTGGTGTAAGAAATTGAAGATGATACAAATAAATGGAAAGACATTTCATGTTCATGGATTCAAGGGACAAATATTACTAAAATGTCTATATTACCCAAAGTAATCTATAGCTTTAATGCAATCCCTATCAAAATACCAATAGCATTTTTCACAGAACTAGAACAAACAATCCTAAAATTTTTTATGGAACCACAAAAGACCCTAAAGAGCCAAAGCAATTTTGAAAAAGAAAATAATAGCTGGAGGTATCACAGTTCCAGATTTCAAGTTACCTTACAAAACTGTAGTTATCAAGGCAGTATGGTACCTGAATAAAAATAGACACATAGATCAATGGAGTGAAGTAGAAAGCCCAGAAATAAACCCATGATTATGTGGTCAATTAACCTTTGACAAAGAGGGAAAGAATATCCAATAAGAAAAAGAGAGTCCCTTCAACAAATGGTGTTGGGAAAACGGGACAGCTACATGCAGAAGAATGAAACTGGACTACTCTCTTACACTATACACAAAATGAACTCAAAATAGATTACAGACCTAAATGGGAGACCAGAAACCTTAAAAATCTTAGAAGAGAACACAGACAGTGATATCTCTGACATCAGCCATAGCAACAGATATGTTTCCAGAGGCAAGGGAAACAAAAGCAAAAATAAACTGCAAGGATTATATCAAAATAAAAAACTGCACACTGAAGGAAATGATCAACAAAACTAAAAGGGAACCTACAGAATGGGAGAAGATATTTGCAAATGACATATCTCATAAAGGGTTAGTATCCAAAATACATAAAGAACTTATCAAACTCAACACCCAAAAGCCAAATCATCTGATTTAAAAATGGGCAAAGACATGAACAGACATTTCTCCAAAGAAGACATCCAGATGGCCAACAGACACATGAAAAGATGCTCAATCTCACTCCTTATCAGGGAAATGCCACTTAAAAACCACAATGAGAGGATCCCTGGGTGGCGCAGCGGTTTGGCGCCTGCCTTTGGCCCAGGGCGCGATCCTGGAGACCCGGGATCGAATCCCACGTCGGGCTCCTGGTACATGGAGCCTGCTTCTCCCTCTGCCTGTGTCTCTGCCTCATTCTCTCTCTCTCTCTGTGACTATCACAAATAAATAAAAATTAATAAAAAATTAAAAAAAAAACACAATGAGATAACACCTCACACCTGTCAGAATAGCTAACATCAAAACCACAAGAAACAATAAGTGTTGGAGAGGATGTGGAGAAAAGGAACCCTTTTGCACTGTTGGTAGGAATGCTGCAGCCACTGTGGAAAACACTATGGAGGTTCCTCAAAAAGTTAAAAATAGAATTACCCTATGAACACTACCAGGTACCCCCAAAATACAAAAACACTAATTCAAAAGGATACATGCACTCCTATTTTTATTGCAGCATTATTTAATATAGCCAAATTATAGAAGCAGCCCAAGTGTCCATTGGTAGATGAATGGGTAAAGAAGACATGGTATATATGCAATGGAATATTATTCAGCCATAAAAAGAATGAAATCTTGCCATTTACAATGACATGGATAGAGCTAAAGAGTATCATGCTAAGTGAAATAAGTTAGTCAGAGAAAGACAATTACCATATGATTTCATTCATGTGGAATTTAAGAAACAATTAAGCAAAAGGAAGAAGAAGGAGAAGAAGAAAAAGGAAGAAGAAGAAGAAGAAGAAGAAGAAGAAGAAGAAGAAGAAGAAGAAGAAGAAGAAGAAGGGAAAGAGAGAGAGAGAGAGACCAAGAAACAGACTCCTAACATGGTTAGGAACAAACATGGTTACCAGAGGTGAGGTGGGCAGGGGGATGGGTGAAACAGGTGATGGGGATTGAATGCACTTGTTGTGATGAGCACTGGGTCATGTATGGAAGTGTTGAATCACTATATTGTACACCTGACACTAATATAACACTGTATGTTAACTACACTGGAATTAAAATAAAAACATATTTTATCCGGAATAATTCAGTGTGCCTCTCTAACTATTAAAGTATATCTCCATGACATTATCATATCTTGAAAGTTTAAAATAAATTCTTTAATATCAGCAATTGCCAGTCCCTATTCAAAGTTTTCCAATTTAGTCTTCCTGGTTTGCTACATTTGTTTGTTCAAATCCAAGCATATTTATACATTGCATTTGGTTGTTACAGTCCTCAAGTCTTATTCTTTCAAAACTCTCCTATCCGCCATGCCATGTTTCTTAAATGCCATTGATTTGGTGGAGAAATCAAGTTATTTGACCTGGAGGAGAGCCCACATTTTTTATTTGACTGATTGCTACCTCCTGGTATTGATTTTTCCTCTGTACCCTGGATTTCTTGCACACTAATAGAGCTACAGGCTCGGGTAGGATCAGATTCAAGTTTGGCGACAGTTTCCAGGGGTCATCACACCATGAAGTACACAATGCTCAGCTCCCCCAACCGGTGCGGATGCTAAGATTGAAGTTCAGGTGGTGCCATCCTGACGCTTCCACAGTGAAGCTCCCCATCAATCTTCAACTCAATGATTCTAGCAACCTTTGGTAATTGGTGCTAGATACATTATTTCATTAGGAGTTGCAAAACTGTGATTTTTATACTTCTACACTTCTTTCTTGAATTTATTATCTGGAATTCTTCTTCAAAGAAAAACTTTTCCTTAACAACAATTTGGTTACTCCGAAATACTGTTCATACAGCAGAGGTGGGCCAAATGCTTGAGTTCTCCCAATGTTTAAAAGCAGTTTTCAGAATAATGAGTTGGTGGCTGAGTAACCTACAAAATGGTAACATATGAATTTTTCTTTTAGAATTGTTTTAAGCTTTTATATGTGTGTGTGTTTCAATCTTTTCTTTTTGTATTTTTTTTATTGGAGTTCGATTTGCCAACATATAGTATAACACCCAGTGCTCATCCCATCAAGTGCCCCACTCAGTGCCCGTCACACAGTCACCCCATCCCCCCCCCACCTCCCCTTCCACTACCCCTTGTTCATTTCCCAGAGTTAGGAGTCTCTCATGTTTTGTCTCCCTCTCTGATTTTTTCCCACTCATTTTCTCTCCTTTCCTCTACAATCCCTTTCACTATTTTTTATATTCCTCGTATGAGTGAAACCATATAATGTTTTCCTTCTCCAATTGACTTACTTCACTCAGCAGAATACCCTCCAGTTCCATCCACGTTGAAGCAAATGGTGGGTATTCGCCGTTTTTAATGGCTAAGTAATATTTCATTGTATTTATAGACCACATCTTCTTTATCCATTCATATTTTGATGGACACCGAGGCTCCTTCCACAGCTAACTTTGCACCTGAAGGAACTGGAGAAAGAACAGCAAATAAAGCCTAAACCAAGCAGAAGAAGAGAGTCAACAAAGATTCAAGCAGAACTCAATGAAATAGAGACCAGAAGAACTGTAGGAAAGATCAACAAAACCAGGAGCTGGTTCTTTGAAAGAATCAAAAGATAGATAAACCATTAGCCAGCCTTATTAAAAGAGAAAAGATTAAAAT
Organism: Canis lupus baileyi; assembly: GCF_048164855.1. NCBI lineage: Eukaryota > Metazoa > Chordata > Mammalia > Carnivora > Canidae > Canis > Canis lupus. Next base: position 59,446,184 of record NC_132844.1, on the reverse strand, counting down.
TAATAAAATCATGAATGAAAAAGGAGAGATCACAACCAATACCAAGGAAATATAAACGATTTTAAAAACATATTATGAGCCAATAAATTAGGCAATCTAGAAGAAATGAATGCATTTCTGGAAAACCACAAATTACCAAAACTGGAACAGAAGAAATAGAAAACCTGAACAGGCCAATAACCAGGGAGGAAATTTAAGCAGTCATCAACAACCCCCCAAGACACAAAGTCCAGGGCCAGATGCTTCCCAGGGGAATTCTATCAAACATTTAAAGAAGAAACCATACCTATTCTTCTAAAGCTGTTCTGAAAGATAGAAAGGGACGAAATACTTCCAAACTCATTTTATGAGGCCAGCATCACCTTAATTCCAAAACCAGACAAAGACCCCACCAAAAAGGAGAATTATAGACCAATATCCCTGATGAACATGGATGCAAAAATTCTCAACAAGATACTAGCCAATAGGATCCAACAGGACATTAAGAAGATTATTCACCATGACCAAGTGGGATTTATCCCCGGGATGCAAGGCTGGTTCAACACTCATAAAACAATCAGTGTGATAGATCACATCAACAAGAGAAAAAACAAGAACCATATGATCCTCCCAGTAGATGCAGAGAAAGCATTGGACAAAATACAGCACCCATTCCTGATCAAAACTCTTCAGAGTACAGGGATAGAGGGAACATTCCTCAGCATCTCAAAAGCCATCTACGAAAAGCCCACAGCAAATACCATTCTCAATGGGGAAACACTGGGAGCCTTTCCCCTAAGATCAGGAACACAACAGGGATGTCCACTCTCACCACTGCTATTCAACATAGTACTGGAAGTCCTAGCCTCAGCAATCAGGCAACAAAAAGAAATAAAAGGCATTCAAATTAGCAAAGAAGAAGTCAAACTCTCCCTCTTTGCAGATGACATGATACTGTACATAGAAAACCCAGAAGACTCCACCCCAAGATTGCTAGAACTCATATAGCAATTCAGCAATGTGGCAGGATACAAAATCAATGCCCAGAAAACTGTTTCAATCTTTTTGATGTTCAAATTATCCTTAGGCCAATAGGAACTCCTTCAAGTAGACTCTCCTAAGTCCTGTATTCTTGGAGTAAATTCATTAAAATGAGTCTTTGATAGTTTTCTATCAAAGATATCAAAGATGTCTAAGATATCTAAGGCTTATCTTGTTTAATCTGGAATCAACCATTCCTTCACAAATCTTTGGTCCCTTTTGATACAAAATCACATTTAGAGATGATGAAACTGGGAGGTTATTACTACTAAGCCTTTACAATCGATAGAACCAGGAAATACGCCATTTTTTAAAGAAAAAAAATAATTGTGAACTCATTAATTTTCCAATGTGAACTGAAAAATTACTAAATGGTAATAAATGATGTTCAAGATTTCTTTAGGGTTCTCATTGTCCCAGAAATGTATCTTACTAGGAATATATAATCAAATTACTATGTTTTGCAAATAACTTGTAGGAATTCTTTTCTCTGTGTGGCTGTGTCAACAAATTTATGTAAGATTAAAGTGATTTCTTTCAGTTTGGATAATTAAAAAATTTTAATTTATAAGTTTTTTAAAAAAAGATTTTATTTATTTGTTCATGAAAGACACACACAGAGAGGCAGAGACATAGGCAGAGGGAGAAGCAGGCTCCCTATGGGGAGACCAATGTGGGACTCGACCCCAGGACCCCGGAATCACGCCCTGGGCTGAAGGCAGATGCTCAACCGCTAAGCCATCCAGGCTGAACACAGCCCTTCTTGCTGTGCTCTGGGAGAGGAAGCTATAGCAAGAGCCTTTTGGCATATGCTGAACACAAGACAAGCCTGCGCTACCCTGAGATCCAACTCCCACACCTTTAGGCCATAGTCGGAACCTCCCCTGCCTTTGGTATAGAACAAGAAAAAAGACTTCTCCAGGAAGAGGTTCCCTGTGGTGGAAGGAGCACTATGTGGAATTAGAGACCTGGCTTCAGCAGGCATTGGCTGTGCCCCTCCCCCCGCCCCCCCCCCCCCCCCCCCCCCCGCCCCATGCAATCTCTGCAAACCTCAGTTTTCTCATTTGCAAATTGGGCTGACGCTTCTCAGGGTTGAGCACTTCTCAGGGTTGTTGTGGGATAAAGCAGCATGGTGGTCTGTTCTATCTCGAAGGGGTATTATTGTCTCTGCCTTCCATTCTCTTCTCTGATGGCATTTTAGCAGAAGTGCGCTCTCCTCTGCCAAAGGTTTTCAAAAAATTTGGCCAGGAATACACTCACCCAGGAGACAGGCAAAATACTTTTCTGGAGGAAATCATCAGAGGAAAAACAAAACAGACCCGAAAGACAGGGAGTGGATGGAACATTTGGCTTTTGGTGATTACTTATTGTGGTAGGAAAAAGAAATCCTCCGAATCCACGAGAGAGTTAGCGATAACGCTGATGACAGCAGAAGGTGCCGTCGCAAGGGGACCCACTCACTGGCCCCGCGCTCCAAGCTTGCTGCGCTCAGCCCTGTCTCAGATCCTGCTGGGGAGGAATTCTCACCTCCATTTTATGGATGAGAGACCGAAGCCCAAAGAGGTCAATGCCACTAAGATCCATTCTGGGAGGTGCGGTCCCCCTTTTACCTTCTCCATCCCAGGGAAGGTAAAAATGCTAATGCGCCTCCTGGTTCCATCACATCTGATTTCCTGAGAGCTGGAACAACAGGGGTGGGGAGATCTGTTCTAGGTTTAGTTTCAGCACAAATTTATGGCATGCCCGCAGGCAAGCCTGTATCACAAGGCCCAAGATCTCGGCTGAGTGTTTCTTCTTTTTCTTTTTCTTTCTTTTTCTTTTTCTTTTTCTTTCTTTCTTTCTTTCTCTTTCTTTCTCTTTCTTCTTTAAGTTTTACTTATTTATTCATGAGAGACACACAGAGAGAGGGGCAGAGACAGGCAGAGGGAGAAGCAGGCTCCATGCAGGGAGCCCGATGTGGGAGTCAATCCCAGGACCCCGGGATCACTCCCTGAGCCAAAGGCAGACACTCAACCCCTGAGCCACCCAGGCATCCCTGCATTTTTTTTTTAAGATTTTATTTATTTATTCATGAGACACACACACAGAGAGGCAGAGACCTGCAGAAGGAGAAGCAGGCTCCCTGTGGGGATCCCATGCAGGACTCGATCCCAGGACCCCGGGATCACGTCCTGAGCCAAAGGCAGGCACTCAACCACTGAGCCACCCACATGTCCCTGACTGCCTTTCTCTTACCATCATCCAAGCACAGATGACAGGAATCACTTGAGACCTGGAATTTCTCATGCAGAAATCTCACCTTGAAACCAACATAGGGAGAAATGTTCTCTGGTTCAAGAGAAAGCAAAAAGGAATTATGACTGCAAGTTGCTGGAGTTTAATTACTAAATAGAATTATGTATTTATGACATATAAATGCTCTTATTACTTGCATTTTGCCCTAGAGGGAATAAATGACCTAATTCTCTTTCCATTCTTTTCCCGTTTGGACTTCTGTGCTCATTGACTTCCCTGCCTGTGTACCTCTTCTGAAACATCTCTCAGGTGCTGAAACCGGGGAGCAGAACCCACAACTTGAGGAAATCTAGGGCTCCTGTGGAAAGCAACAAGCGGTTGCTAAGGAGGGCTGCAGAGAGTGTATTTGTTTAACATCCTTATTCCTGCCTTGTCGAGTCCAATGGCATGTTATTTCCACTGGGTGGGAGCCAACGCCGAGTTCCTCCCCGTTGTATCCAACCTTGAACATTTCTCTGCGATTATGTTTCATCCAGGGATTAGCAAAATGCAGAGGGGAAAAAAACCTGAGAAGGTGTTTGGCACGGGGGCTTAGTGCTGCGTTAGCACAATCTGCGGGCATTCTCGGCTAATTGGAGAACAGCAACAAACAGAAGGGGCTCAGGAGCTCACAGGAATGTCTCGTCTTAGGTTACTGGAAATGGTTTATTTATTGAGTGTCAGGGTTTTTTGTATGTTTTTGTTTGTTTGTTTTCTAGAAGCCCCCCCCCCCCAAAAAAAAAAAACCCCAAGGACACTGCAAATAAACAAGTGGTTCTCACTCCCTCATCCTGCCCACACCATCACTTAGCTATCAGGAATCTGGGAGTGGCGAGTGAGAAGCTAAGAATTCTTCTTTCAGACCTGCCAAGTCTCATCATTCTTGAGCAAATCTTGAGGAGTCTTTTTCCCCCTTTTATAAGGGGGCACCATCTAACTTAGCCATTAAAAGCAGAAGGCAGAGCAATCCCACTCCACCCATTCCAGTCTTGTGAGCAGAGTCGGGCAGGTGCGTAATGTCTGTGTGAGGTGAAGAGCAGTGTCCAGCACAACCTCTAAGTGCCTCGCACCCTCTTCTCCCCACCGCCCCAGACCTGGCCTCTTCTGTTGGGTCTCGAGCATATAGCCCTTAGTGAAGATATCAGGAGAACAAACACATGCCAGGGAGGAAAAGGGAGGAGGCCAACTTGAGAAAGGCTGTCCTCTCCGGGCCTAGGAGCTGGTGTGCAACAGCTTGTGCCCGAACCCTCAGAACCCTGACCTTCTGTGATCCTTCTGTGGGGCCAGGGGAAAGCAACACCTCAGCAGGCACTGAGCTACCACCAAGTTGCTACAGAACCAGGAGCTCCAGGTCAGGTCTCTTATTAAAACTCCAACGCCAGTGGTTGCATTTAAATTGTTTGTAGCACACTCGAGGAGTGTGTGAGGCCATGGGCCGATCCCATATAAACTGGACGAGGGCCACAGCCCTGAGGAAGAAACCAACAATGCTTAGATGTCAAGAAGACAACAAGAAAAGGGGGAGAACAGATTCAGGGTGCAAGTGGCAGGTCTGAAGTTGGGATATGCAGCCAGATGTTGAAGCAGGACAGTGGAAACAGACAACACTGCTAGCTGGGAGGCTCGGATTTAGTAGGAAACAAGTCACAGACTCAGTCTGCAATGAGGTGTCCAAGGGTGTGTATAGTACAGTAAAATCTTTCTGGGATTATTTGGCTTGGGGGTCCCAACATTCTGCTCAGGAGATACAGAGACCAGTAACATGGGGTCAGGCCGGATTTGGAACAATGAGCCTCACCCCCACCCCACCACACAGCCACACATTGCTCCCTCCCGCGGAGGAAACTATTTTTTGCAAGTGCCTGCCATTGGGCCAATGGGGATCAGCTGAGCGGAATATTGGTAATGGCTCTGAACTTGCCATCAGAAGTCCTGTGCTGCCACTTAGTAGCTCCCGGCAAACAAGTTAACCTGCTAGAGCCTCTAGTTTCCTTAGCTGGCACGTTATGCAAAAAAATTACAACTGAAAGAGGGGCACCTGAGTGACTCAGTGGTTGAACATCTGCCTTTAGCTCAGGTCGTGATCCTGGGGTTCTGGGATCGAGTCCCACATCAGGCTCCCTGTGGGGAGCCTGCTTCTCCCTCTGCCTATGTCTCTGCCTCGCTCTCTGTGTCTCTCATGTAATAAATAAAATCTTTAAAAAGAGATTTGGCATTTTAAAGACATTTAGTCAGTCATCTACATTTAGAATTAAGAAAATAAAAGCTATTAACGAAGCTTTGGTACACTGACTGCAAAAATATCCACACTTTGTCATTCTTCCCTGTCCACACCCCTTGGAATGTCACTTTGCAGTTAAAGAAGTAGAACTTTTCCCCCACTCCTTGAATGTGGGTGGGTCTTATGATTTGTGTTGGCCAATAGAAAATAGCAAAAGTGACATTGTACCAGTTCTGAGGCTTGGACTCAAGAGACCTGGTGTGCTTTCTCTTCCTCATGGATTCCTGCCAACTCTGTGTGATCAGCCTAAGGTTGGAGGGTGAGATCATATGGAGAAGAGGCCAGTTGTCTCAGCCATGGCCATCTTACACCAGACATAGTCACTTGACTCCCAAGTGTCCAGCCAAGAAGAATGCAGCTACTTGCCAATCCCCAGCAGACCACAGATACACAATTAAGCCAGCTGAGACTAGACAACCTCTGGACTCATCAACAATAAGTGCTTTACTGGTTTAAGCTGAGTTTGAGAGTGTTTGTTATCTGACAGTAGCTACTAATACAGAGTTGGAGATGACTTAGCCAACAATTAATCGGTTAGAACTAATCATCAAGGCTGAGCTCATCATCTCAGTCAATGGCAGGGGCACATGCAACTGGTCACAGAGAAGAGCAGTAAGGCAGCCAGCTCTGAGGGGCTCTTCCCCAGGCCACACTCTAGGGCAGGAGGATGGAATGTCACATCAACTGGTGTCTTGTTCAGATCTTAGGTGAGTTTGTAATAGAAGAATTATATATTAGTGCATGAGAGGCAGTCTTCAAAAGAAATACCAACATTTATTGAGGTTTATAAAAACATTATTGTAACAAGTGAATTCTCTCTGTGGAATCTGTTAAATATGCAGCATCATAAATATAATAGCTGGAAGTCAGAAACCCCATTCTTGATTTAGAGACTTACCAAATTAACCTGCCAAATTAATATCCTCTGGCAAAGACAAAGAGACTTCTAAGGGTGAGTTCAAATGCCATGTGTTGTCTCTAGTGTAGCCTTTGTGTGGGGCATCTGGGACTTCAGTGGGGGCTGAGGGACAGAAGACAGGACTCAATAAATGCATGGTGCTGGAGTTAGCATAACTAAAAGGAGGGTAGGGCTGTCTCCACAGAAGATGGGCACTAGTCCAAATCATTGTCCAAGGCATGGTCAACAGGGCTCTGGGCTGGGGTACCTGTGCACAAGTTGCACAAGTCTGCTAGGTGGGGCCTAGCAGTAGTCTCTCTCTAGAGGGAAAAATCAGGAGGGTGGCTTTGGGAGACCTCTTCCACCAAGCTGAAGCTAGATCTCAGTCAGAGGGTGAAAGGGCAGGATACAAGAGTGTCCGGGAGGTTGGTGGGTGGGTGGAATTGATAGAATGGGTCCTTGTATCATCTCAGTGGACTGGAAAGGACCTTAAGAAGCCAAGGCAAAAATGCAGTGTCCTTTAGTATTGGTAAGAATGGGTGTCATGCTGGCTTGGTTGGGACTGGGTCAAGGATTGGACTAGTTCCTTTGGAAGCCTCTGGAAATCATGGATGGCCAGTGAAGAGGATTTGAGCCATCACAGCCTTCTGTGTGAATGGTGGACATCACTGGGTCATTGATGGCAGAGGGGTCTTTTCCAAAGGACTTGTGGATGGAAGTGGACAACCACTGGGTCCGTGCCCAAGAATCAGAGTCCTCTCCCCCGGCAGAGATCTAGAGCACAAGGATGGGGTGGGGGTAGGAATGGATGTGGGGGGTGAAGCAGGCTCTGGGGACTGAAGACAGTGAGGACCAGTGCCCTAAGTTTAGGGTCAGGGCCAGAGCTCAAGGCTTCCTTCTGCTCTCAGCTTCAATCATACTAATGATTTTATGGCACGTTTGTGGAGAACAGCCAGGCTACTCCTTATATCCCATTTCCCCTAATGTAGGACTGAACTGGTCTCTAATTTGAATGGAGCATGGTTCTCTCTGTAGATACTGGTTCTGCAGGCTTTAGGCTGAATGACAATGAAAATCGCTTCCTTCTGAAACAAGGGGTGATCCTAGAACTCTGAAAGGTTCCAGACTTGCTGTCCAGGACAAAATAACTTATTCTGTAGCACTTTTTCCCTAGAAGTAATGACACCATTGATACTGACTGCTGACTGAGCCAACATTTAAACTGCAGAACTCTGCTCCCTTGGTATGCTGTGTCCTCATTCCTCCAGGACCAGTCGGGGGCTCCTGTGAGTATACATAGTAACTTTATACAAACCAGAAAAACGTGTCCTGTCAGGGCAGAAGAATGACAAAAAGTGCCTTCTCTAGGTAGAGAAATTAGAAACAATGCTCCCTCTGAGTGGACCTTGCTCTTGGCTGACACAGCTCCCAAGCCAGGACACAAGGCTTGGCAAGTGAAGCCTGAGCTGGAAGGAAGTGCCCCTGTGTGCCCCCTGGCCTGGTGCTTTGTACAGGGCATGGTCTGTACAACCCCATCCAACCCACTTGCTGCCCAGAACCAAACAGCCTGACACGCCTTGTTTTGTGAGGTCCTATGCCCACTTGGGACAGGACAGGTAGGATTCCAATGTTGGGTGGCAAGGAGGTCTGAGGAGAGTTGTGGGTGGCAAGGAGAACAGGATGGAAAGGCCTCCTTCAAAGACTCACATTCTCCTGTCCTGCCAGACTTCTTTGAACTTCTTGCCACTTGCTAATTAAGTGACCTAGGGGGACTCAGGTGAGCGGGAGGGAACTCCTGTCTTTCTCCAACAGCTGGAACAAGGTGGTTATTTTCTCTAAGGCAAATGTGGGTGATGAACAGGAAAAGAGCCAGTGGGCAGATCAAGTTCTATAAAAAAACACAAGCAAACAGCGCACCCTTCCATGACATAGGCTTGCGGAGATGACAAACCAAGTGTGTGAGATGTGTCCTGTGCAGGGACGGACGTGGCCCTCAGAGCTGTGGGAGAAGACACAATTCAGTACAAACCCACTCAAGACCAGTTCCATTTCCCTTCTGGTGTATCTCTAGAGCACGCTGGCAAATGAGGGATTCTCCTGTTTCTTGCTTCTCAGCACCAGTGACATCACCACTTAATGAGTTAGGGAATCACAACCACATTTCAAAGAATCATTCAGTTTTCTCATTAAGATTCTATAGGATTTTTTTTCCCCCCACAGCAACAGCCTTGCCAAAACAATGTTAAAAATAGACCGGGTAATACTTTTCACATTTGTAGGCAGTCATGAATGTTTAACAGTGTATATGTCCAGCAGATGCACATAACTTTAGAATTAGGCACTGAATTATATAGGACATATATTTGCCAGAAGGATTAAGAAGAATGAAGCAAAGAACCAAACCTTGGGCTTGGTTTACCGAGGGGAAGCAAAACCTACTGGCCAATTTCATTTTCGCGAAAGAAAGTGTTCAATACATAGATTGTTTGGGGGTAAAAATACGTGAGAATAAAATTCAAAAGTAGTTAAATCTGGATAGTTTGACTTAATCAGCTCATACGGTAAATTCTCCAAATTCAAGGGCCTGAATTCTGGCTCTAAAAGTATAGAATTATTTCCGAGACAGACAGAATCCCATGCTTGTCTAGGCCTGCAATGCTTGGGAAAGGACACAGTTTGGGTTAGGCTGGAAGTGATGAGGGTCAGAGGGTCCCCCTGCTGAGAAAATGTACCCAGTCTGAGAGCCTGAAATTTTAAGCAACATAAGATAAGGCATAGAGAAAATGAGACGCTACCTAAAAAGAGGTAATGAAGTAAAATATAATTACAATGATTAAAAAACCTAAGTACCACGCATGAGTAACTTTATTTGGGGAGTGTCCTGAATGAGTTCTAAATAAATCACTGGCTTCCAGAGAGAAAGGGCTACAAAACTGGCCTGGTCAGCTTCTAATGAATCATTCCGCAGTTGGGCCGACTCGGGACATTTTGGAAGTATATAAAATGTGCCTCTATGCATTTGAGGATGGAGAGGAGGGTGTTTCCTGAGATCTTGGCTCTACTTTTTTGAAAGTTAAAACTGATTAACAGATGATAAAGAGTGGATGGTTCTATAAATACAGGTCTTTAGCATAACTATCATAACTTTCTGGCTAGCTTCGGCTAGGACTTTTCAGTCTCTAGAAGAACATCGACAAAATGGAAATTTTCTGCCTTTTTGGTCATAGAAGTGAAGGTTAACCCTCTTCTTCCCCCAGGCCTGAAAAATTATTTTCACCGAAATGTTTAAGTCAGGGGTTTCCCGTAGACACAGCTTAAATGAGTCATTAAGAATTTTATTGGTTAAAGTAGGCATATTTTTCTCCTAGTAGACATAATGACATAACAGTAATAAAAATGTAATATTCAAGTAATTGCTGTAATGTAATTATAGTTTGGTCATAAAGTCAGATTAGAGGTCTGGGATGGCTGTTTTGTGGGTGTGTATTTCAACGTCTGAATGCAGCCTCCGAGGTGCCGGTCCCGTCCCCCTGGAATGCTAGTGCAGTCCATCACATAACCAGGTGGCTGGGAGCCCAGCTGAGCCAGCAGTATCTAGGTGGCCCATTTACCCCAGCTGCCCTCCCTGGACCCAGCATCCTGCCTGCTGCAGATCCCTAACCATCATCTCAACTGAAAACGGTGTTCCCGGTCTCCCATAGACCACAACAGGGGAACAAAAGGGGGCCAGACTCCTCACTAGGGAAGGGACCAAATGGAGATCAGGTGCCATCCTGGATCAGGCCCTTCTTTGCCCCCACAGCACTGCAGCTCCCACTTTCCCCCTCTGATCCTTCTGATTTCAGAGCCCTGCTCTGTGCATCTCTGCTGTGCTGCAGGGTTAGCCTCTTCTGGCCTTTGGAGGGGAGAACGATTTCCAGATTGAGTCTAAACAAAAAGAGCTGAATTAGGCATTTACCCAAAGTATATTTTATCAAAGGATTTGTCATCATTGGACATATTCTTTGAACTGTTATAAATTAATTTCTGTGTTTCTTATTTAATGGCATGGCCTGATGACAGAATTTAAGCAAAAGGAGCACTTAACTGCTTGTGAACCAAAACAGTAAAAACATACTTTTTTACTTTTAAAAAAAGATTTATTCATTTATGAGAGAGAGAGAGAGAGAATGCACAGGAGGGGGGAGAGGGGCAGAGGGAGGGGAAGAGAGTCCTCAAGCAGGCTCCGTGCTGAGTGCAGAGCCTGTCATGGGGCTTGATCCCAGGACCTCGACATCATGACCTGTGTGGAAATCAAGAGTTGGATGCCCAACCGACTGAGCCACCAAGGTGCCCCAATAAAAACATTTTAATTAACAGTATCTACAATGAATAATTGAAAGAACATCACATTTTTTTTTCGGTAACTGGCTTTCCTTTGTAATTAATGAGTAATTTGAGGGAAGATGATTTGAGACTATGTAAATATCCATCCCTTATCAGTCTCCCCTTTTGATGCCACAATTCCATCTCTATTTATTAGTTGGCATTCTACAGCAAAAGAGGAGCTTTTGCTTTCTTCTATATATATGTATATATATTTTTTACTTATTTATATTGTATGGACTCAAGGATATTTATATTATTCTATGGGTGATAACCCCTTACTATCATTACTTATTTGGACAATCAAATTGTCCCAGATCTGGCAAGTGGGAGCTTCTTCAAGCCCCCATTTTTGACATGTTCCTATAGTTCAGGAGCAATTTCTCATTTTCTGTTTAATTAGGATGTTCCAGGCTCAAAGATGTTCCTCACATCTTTCCCTGCCCCAGTTCTGAATCATCTGTTTCTCCAAGGAGCCTGAATGCCAGTGGAGGATACTTGGAAACCAAGACCTGGAAACTAGATATGAAAGAATTTCACTTTTTAAATGTGTAAAATTTATTTCCAGTGTGATTGGTCAGGAACGGAAGAATTGAGCATGTGCCACAGGTGAAGGCTGCCTTTGGACCCCGAGAGAGGTGGAGATCTAAGATGAAACTAGCCCCTCATCCCCAGTAATACAGATCTGTCACACAGCATGCCAATTACAGTGTCAGCAAATTGACAAGATACTTAGCGTTTTCTTTCTCTTAGCGAACACTGTTCTCTAATCCTCTGATACCTTCTGATGTCTGCTGACCTGTGGTTCAGTCACACATCGGTAATGTAGAATATTTTACAAACTTAACTTCTTGCCAGTATCTGTGACCTTCAATAGCCATGGTTTCTGAATGCTCTCTTTCCTCAATGTCAATCACACACCTCCAAAAGCTGCCGTGAATGCAGGTGGCCGCCTGCAGTATGCTTGTGCCTCATCATTCCTTCTGGCACGTTGCCCTCCTAAGCAATGGGCAAGATTTCACTCTAGAAATCTTTAGAGTCTTAATCTTGACTCTGTGGTCTCGTTTTCCACAATGGTGACTGCTGAGCGGAGGCCTCAGGGGAGGTATACCAGCTATGCTGAGCCAGAGGGTGGCAACAGAGGCCATAGCAAGGCTGGATGTACAAGATTTCCTCTTTAAATCCTTTAAGTGAAGTCAAGGGAAAACAAAGCTTGGGATCTGACGGATCCAGGAGGGGTGTTGGCTTTTACTTGGCATCTACACCCTTACTGCTTGAGAAATGTTATTTTTTCCTTAAACTTCTATCTCATTAATCTTGTGTTAAGAGTGGTCGAACCCTATTAGTTGGGTAGGCTGCTTCTGTTCCAATTAGCATATATTTCCATAAGTGTTGAGAGGAGAAGGGGTCGGAAGTGGAGGAATTTCTACACTATTGATCCGGAGGGACTTATATGAAGGTGTGTCTGACATGAGTGTAATACAACTGAAAAAGTGCTAGTAAATGGTAAATTATGGTAGGCTCTACTGATTTATGCTAAGCAGAATAAACTATGATGGAAACATAAAATTTCTAGGCTTACACTTTAGTCACTCAATACACATAAAACTCAATTTTCTTCCGTAAAAAATAGATATTTGGAGCACTGAGACTTTCCAGAGGAAATCCGCTTATTTGCTATCTTTGTGTTCACTCATGTCACATATTCCAAGCTTAAAAGCTGAAAATGTTTTGATATTCTCCAGTGAAAGGTACTGTGTGATGCCCCCACTTAAATATAAAGCCTACTATTATATTATCCCTACTATTACATCAAGTGACTTTCCACCCACAATTTGAAGGGGTAATGTCAGAACAAGGCTTCGATAGCTAAACTCATTGTTCAAGTATTGACAGGCTGGTTGCCTAACCAGAAAATGCAGAAGTCAACCAAGGGAGCCTATTTTGGGATCAGGTTTGTCACCATCTACGATACATAGAACCAGGAGGTAAACAGGAAGTGCTGAGTTGGCTTGGTTTACTCCTACAGGCACAGAGAGAAATAAAATCAGTGTTTACCAAATGGAAAAGCACAAAGTTGGTACAGAGAGAAATGCTATTTTCATGCTTCTAAAAAGGTATTACAAATAACACAAAGTTTCAAACCTATAATTAAAAACTATTTTAAAAAAGCTTTGATTAAGTTACCTTCGAAAATAGACCTTTTAGGCTGAAGCCCATTTCTTAAAGGCCTGACTTCCACCTATGCTGCTTTCCCCTAATGCACACTCTATAAATGCCCCTCTTAAATAACAGATTTCGATAGAGAAAATATGCCTTAGAGTCATCTAGCAGAAGTTCCATGCTCCTGGGGTCCCTGGGTGGCTCAGTCAGTTAAGCATCCGACACTTGATTTTGGCTCAAGTCATGATTTCAGGGTAGTGAGAGGGTGTGACAGGCTCTGTGCTCAGTGTGGAGTCTGCTTGAGATTCTCTCTCTCCCTCTGCCTCTGCTCGTGCTCTCTCCTTCACTCAAAATAAAGAAATAATATCTTAAAAAAGAAGTTCAATGCTCCTGCTTAACTGGAGAATCTAAGGCCCTAAAGTGAACATAATTTATCAAATGCCACATAGAAAGAGGTAGAGCCAGTTAGAGGCAGGGAGAATTTACAATCCAGGCAAAAGTTACAGACAGATTGAATTTTTTAGCGCCAGATCTAAGAACATAAACCTTGTGGTAAAGGGGCTAAATGCATTGTTGTTGTTGTCTGGGCCAGAAGCTGTAAGGCTAATCCTATGGGTTCTGGACAAGACCCTTTCTTCTTTTGGTGTCAATGGCCTCAAATGAAAACTGAAGTGATTTGCATTTCTAATGTTGTGAATCTAAGAAAAGACTGAAAAAGGTGATGATCCAGGGAAATAAAGAATAAACAAATGGAAATGAAGATAGATTATTTTGGGCAAGAGTAATTCATAATATTTAAAAACCCAGTAGGGTTGTCTGAGGTTGATTACACTTGAATAACCCAGATTTCAGACCAGCATCAACACTCAAACCAAGAATAGCCAAAAGAAGAATGGGCAATGTACAAGATTAGGCAATTTGAAAAAAGAACATCTAGACAAGGCCAATAAACACATGAAAAATGTTCAGCCTCAATGGTATTCACAAATGGGAAAACAATTTCAACAATCAGAGTTTCCTCTTCTTTAAACCGGAAAAGACTAAAAAGGGTAATGATACCCAGTGTTGGTGAAGGCACAGAGAAGTTGATTGGCAAACACTGAAAATGAGAATGCTAATTGGGTAAAACTGAGCGGAGGGCCACTTGGACATGTTTCAAGTTTTAAAAATGAATAACCTGAGGCAGTAGTTCCAATTCTAGGAATTTACCTTAGACGAAATTTCTACCACCAGTTTAGTGGATCACTGATGGGCACAAATTCTTTGCTGTTCTTCTTAGCAAGAGGTAGAGTCCATTTCCCTTCCTCTTTCATCTGGACTGGCCTTGTGGCTGGCTTTGATCACTAAAGATAGCAGAAGTGGCATTGTGGGACCTCCCAGCCATGCCTTAAGAGGTCTGGCAGTTTCTGTTTCATCTCTCTTAAATGCTAGTTGTGTTTTAAGTTCAACTGCCCTGAAACTACCATGCTGTGAGGAAGCCAATGTCATGAGTGAAAAGAGAAATCACGGAGGCTCAAAATCTCCAAATCTATGAGCAAAGCCTTTTTTGATCCTCCTGGCCAGCTCAGCTGTCTTCTGCATGAGGCTGAGTAACTGCCAGATGATGCCATGTGCCAGATGAATAACTACCTAGTTAAGACCTGCATGAATCCTTGGCCCGCCAGGTCATGAGAAATAATAAATCATTATCATTTTAAGCCACTGAATTTGGGGTGGTTCATTACACAGCAAAGGGCACTGAAACAGAAATAGGGAAGGTCAACCATCAGGCAAGGAATCATACCAGCTGAAGTGTTTACTGATGAGAGCAACAGAAATGGAGACTGGCTAGTGGAAGAAGGAAGTCATAAATACCAGCTATGACCACTGGGCAGTTAGAGAAATGATGCGGTAGTAGTTATGAGCATTTCTTCCTGACTTTAGTATATATACAGGACTGCTTGGGTGGCTCAGTCAGTGGAGTGTTGGACTCTTGATATCGGCTCAGATTGTGGTCTCAGGGTTGTGAGATTGAGCCCTGCATCCTGCTCTACCCTCAGCCTGGAGTCTTCTTGAGATTCTCTCTCTCCTGTCCTTCACTGCCGCTCTCTCTCTCTTTCCCTAAAAAAGTAAGTAAGTAAGTAAGTAAATAAATAAATAGGTTTTTTTAAAAAAAAATGAATACAGCATATTTATTTAGGTATTAATGACTTCTTTTTCTTTCTCCTCTCCCACCCCCACCTTCCCATTAGCTAACATAAGAGGTATTAATAATGGTTAGCCATAGATCTTTGTAGTTAAGTTTAGGATATCAAAGGGAAATTATCATTTAGAGACAAGAACAATATCCCAAAATGAATATTTATGTTCTTTTAAATAAAGTTTTTATTTTAGAATAGTTTTATATTTATAGAAAAATGGCAGAGATAATACAAACTTGCCGGCATACTTCATTTGATCACACTTCACTTTATTGCACTTTGCAGATATTGCGATTTTTACAAATTGCAGGTTTGTGGCAACTTTTCATCCAGCAAGTCTATCTGTGCGACTTTCCTACAGCATTTGCTCACTTCATGTCTCCATATCACATTTTGGTAATTCTTGGAAACTTTAAACTTCTTCACTATTATTATACTGGTCATGGTGATCTGTGATCAGTGATCTTTGATGTTATTACTGTAGTTGTTTTGGGACATCATGAATCCCATTCAAATGTAATCCATAAACGTGTGTGTTCTGATTACTCCACAGAGCAGCCGTTCCCCTCTCTCCCTTTCCTCGGGCCTTCCTATTCCTTAAGACACAGCAATACTGAAATTAGGAGTTAATACTCCTATGATGGTCTTGAAGTGTTCAAATGAAAGGAAGAGTTGCATGGGCAACTTCAAGTCAGAAGTAAGAAATGATTAAACTTACTGAGGAAGGCATGTTGAAAGCCCAGACAGGTGGAAAGCTATGCCTCTTGTGCCAACCAGTTAGCCAAGTTGTAAATACAAAGGAAAAGTTCATGAAGGAAGTTAAGTGCTGCTCCAGTGAACACTAGCCTGGTAAAAAAGTGAAACAGCCTATTGCTGATCAATGGAGAAAATTTGAGAGGTCTGGATAGAAGATCAAACTAGTCACAACATTTCCTTAAGCCAAAGTCTGATCCAGAGCAAGCCCCTAACTCTCTTCAGTCCTGTGATGGCTGAGAGAAGTGGGGAAGCTGCAGAAGAAAAGTCTGAAGCTAGCAGAGGTGGGTTCTTGAGGTCTAAGGGAAGAAGTCATCTCCACAACATCAAAGTATAAGGGGAAGGGGCAAATGCTGGTGTAGAAGCTGTAGCAGGTTATCCGGAAGATCCAGCTAAGATACTCCATGACGATGGCTATGCTAAACAACAGATTTTCAGTGTAAACAAGACAGCCTTATGTTAGAAGAAGATGCCATCTAGGACTTTCATAGATAGAGATCAAGAATCAGGGCCTGGCTTCTAAACTTCCACAGAATGGCTGACTCTCTCACTAGGGGCTAATGCAGCTGGTGACCTGAAATTAGAGTCAATGCTCATTCTGAAAATTCTAGGGCCCTTCAGAATTATGCTAAATCTACTCTGCTTGTGTTCTATAAATGGAATAAAGACTGGATGACAGCACATCTGTTTACAACATGGTTTACTGAATATTTTAAGCCCACTGCTGTGACCTACTTCTCAGAAAAAAAGGGATTCCTTTCAAAGTAGTACTGCTCATTGGCAATGCACCCAAGATCTCTGATGGAGATGTACAAGATTAATATTGTTTTCATGCCTGCTAACACAACATCCATTCTGCAGGCCATGCATCAAGAAATAATTCAGACTTTCAAATCTTATTATTTAAGAAACACATTTCATAAGGCTAGAACTGCCATAAACAAAGTGAGTCCTCTGATGCATCTAGGCAAAGTAAATGGAAATCATTCCCCCCCAAAATTCATCCTTCCAGATGCCATTAAGAATTTCATGATTCATAGTAAGAGGTTAGAATATCACCATTAACAGGACTTTGGAAGAAGTTGATTGTAACCCTTGTGGGGGACTTTGAGGGGATTAAGACTTGAGTGGAGGAAGTAACAGCAGATGTAGAAACAGCTAGAGAACTAGAATCAGAAGTGGAGCCTGATCTCATGACCAAACTTGAATAGCAGAGAAATTGCTTCTTATGGATGAACAAAGAAAGTGGCTTCTTGAGAAGATGCTGTGCAGATTGTTGAAATGATACAAAGGATTTAGAATATTACATAAACTTAGTTGATAAAGCAGTGGCAGGTTTTGAGGGACTTTGAAAGAAGTTCTACTGTAAAAAACCATCAAACTGCATTGCCTGCTCCAGAGAAATCATTCTTGAAAGGAAGAGGCACTTGATGTGACAAACTTCACTGTCCTCTTCTTTTAAGAATCTGTCACAGCCACCCCAGCCTGCAGCCACCACCACTCTGGTCAGTCAGCAGCCATCAACATAGAGGCAGGATCTTCCATCAGCAAAAAGATAACTACTCACTGAAAGCTCAGATGATAATTAGAATTTGTTTAGTAATAAAGTATTTTAAATTAATATATGTATAGTTTTTTAGACATAATGTTATTGCATATATAATAAAAGAATAATATACGTATAACTTTCATACATACCAAGAAACCAAAACATTCATTTGACTTGCTTAATTGTGATATTCCTTTATTGTGGTGGTCTGGAACACAACCCATGGTATCTCTGAAGGATGTTGTCCTTCATACTGAGTTTATTCTATTATTAGTGTTTTACATTGACATGGTATATTTATCAGAATTAATGAACCAGTTTTGATACATTACTATTCACCAAGCCCATACTTTATTGCAATTTCCTTTGTTTTCACTTAACATCCTTTTCTGTTTCAGAATCACATCTAGGAGACCACATTACATATATGTCATGCCTCCTTAGGTTCCTCATGGTAGCTTTGACAGTTTTAAGGAGTTCTGGTTGGTATTTTGTAGAATGTCCCTAAGCTGAGATTTATTTGATGCTTTTCTCATGATTAAATTGAGGCCATGGGTTCTGGGGAGGAAGACCACAAAGGTTAACAAGCAGCATGTTAGGCAGAAGGATTTTGCTATTTTTTTTTTTTATTCGGAGGATTTAAAAATATGATTAAAAGCGATGTGTATGGCTGCCAAACTGACAAAGGGTAGACTGTGGTCACACTGGTACTGTGTCAACTTGGTGAAACTGAAACTACTTTTCCAGAATCCCCTTCTGTATATAGCTCTGAGTTAGAGTTGGACAAAAAAGAATTTTATGCAGGACTTGGAATACGGAAGTGAAGCAGTTTTTAACCTTCGAAGTTCCTTACGGTTAGATGCAGTTACAGACAGACACAGAAGTGCTGACAGCTCTAGCATATTCTCCCTTTCGTCCATTCTAGATGCAGCTCTTCTTCTTGATTGAAGACCCTGTTTACCAACAATGGCTCCAAAGTTACTACCAGACACTTGGTGGTGAACCCACAGTGGTGGTAGTTATACAGAAGCATGGCTTCCTACAGACCTTCCCATAAGCCATCACTTTGCAGCCACTTTTGGCAGGTGGTTCTGCTTTGCTTCTCAAAATGATGGGTTGGTGACTTTTTCTCTGATCCTCCAACTTCCTTCCTAGGCTTTTACTTTCCCAGCAACTTCCACAGCTATGTAACATCTGATCCTTATAATAAAACCTTTATCCCATAACACACAGTAGTTCTGACTCTGTGACTGAGCTCTGACTGATACATCAAGCTATGGGAGACTAATCCTTGACCGAGAACAATTTATAAAAACTAGGAAAAACAGAAAACAATTGTGTAATAGTCTTATATGCTGCCATTATAAATTGCCACAAATTTGGTGGCTTAAACAACATAAATGTATTATCTTACAGTTCTCCAGGTCAGAAGTCTGGTATGGGTCTCATGGATTAAAATCAAGGTGTTGGGGTACCTGAATGATACAGTTGGTTGGACAACTGACTCTTGGTCAGGTCATGATCTCAGGGTCATGGGATCAAGCCCTGCACTATGGTCCATGTTCAAAGCAGAGTCTGCTTAAGACTCTATCTGCCCCTCCATCCCCCTATCTCCCTCTCTCTCTAAAGTAAATAAATCTTAAAAAAAAAAAAAAAGTCAAGATCTTGGTAGGCTGTGCTCTTTTCTGGTGGTTGTAGGAGAAAACCAGTTTCCTGCTTATTTGGATTGACAGGAGTATTCAACTCCTTGGCTGTAGGACTGAGGTACCTATTTTCTAGCTAGCTGTAAACAAAGGGGCATTTCCCAGGCTACCACATTCCTGGTTCATGGCACCCTTTATTTTCAAAGCCAGCAATGTTGAGTCTTTGTCATGTTGCATCTCTCTTATCCACTTTTCTGCCTCTTTTTTGTTTTTATTTTATTTTTTAAAAGATTTATTTATTTTAGAGAGACAGAGAAAGAGAGCATGAGTGGGAGGGGCAGAGGGAGAGGAAGAGGGAGAGAGAAATCCCAAGCAGACTCTCTGGTGAGTGTGGAGCCCTACATGGGGTTTGATCTCATGACCCTGAGATTATGACCTGAGCCAAAACCAAGCATTGGACAATCAGCCAACTGCAACATCCAGGTGCCCCTCTCTTCTGTTTTTAAAAGCTCATGTGATTAGGTTGGGCCTACCTGGATAATCTGTGATAATTTTCCTATGTTAAAGTCTATTGATTAGAAATCTTAATTCTATCTGCAGCTTTAATTCTTTTTTGTTATGTAATGTAATTCATTCACAGATTCTGGGGGTTTGGGTCTGGATATCTTTGAGAGGCCACACTTTATTTGTGGCATCATAAAAAGGTCAAACTGGTCAGGATATGAAAGGATGTGAAATTGAAGAAGAGGAAAATTCATTTTTCTTCCCTCAGGGAATTTGGCAATTAAATGTGAGAGGAAGAAAAGCTATGCAGGAAGCAGAGGTCTAGGGCCTGTGATAGTATCAATGAGCCTAACGGTGGAGCATGGGGTTGCCCATAGCCAAGGGATTGAGATCTCAGAGAAAAGGAAACTCAGAGAAGCAAACCTATAATTCTGCATGCAGTTTCCCCTTGAAATATATTAATCCCAAAGTTGCACATGTGTAGGATGAGAGCAGGAGCTGGGAGGCTAAGGAGGTGAGCAGAAATTTCTTCCATCTTGTGGGTGATTTGGGTCAGAGGCTGGATTTCAGAGCCCACCAAGGTTGAAGGGGTCTGGTAAACAACACAGGATTTCAATTGAGGCCCTAGAGATAATTTCCATGAATGAGGTAAAGCAGAAACAGATCACCTTGATTTGACTACACCCTCTTCTGCCTATCAGAAATGAAATCCTCTCTGAAAGAAATTTTCATCTAGAGCCTCTATATTTTTTCATATACAATGCCTGCCACTCAATAAAAAACTCCTAGGCATAGCAGGCTACAGAACCAAATGACTGAAAACCAAGAGGAAATATCCAGACAACAGAAGCAGATTCACAAGCAACCCACACATTGTTGTAATGAAAAAGGGATTTGAACTTTTTTCCTTTTCTTTTAAAGAATCAAATTGTGATTATGTAATTGAAAAATAAAAAAGAACTGAGGTTAAAAATTCAATACATGGGCTTAACATCATGACTTATTTATTTTATAACTGGACGTCTATACTTCTCAATCCCATTTATTTATTTTACTTGTTTCTCCACCCCCTCCCCCTCTGGTAACCATTAGTTTGTTCTCCATATTTAAGAGTCTTTGTTTAATAGAATTTCAGATGCAGCAAAAGAGAAGATTAATAAAGATAAAATGGGTCAGTAAACATCCGGATTGAAGCAGAGATAAAAAAGAGATGGGAAATACAAAAAAGACCACAGGAGACATATTAAACATGATGAAAAGTCTGACATCTAATTAAAGTCCTAGAAGATGAGAAGAAATATTTGAAGAAAAGTTTTTGAGAATGTTAAAAAAATTGATGAAAGATATCAAGCCACAGATTCAAGAAATTATATAAACTCCAAAAAAGATCTATACAAAGGAAACTACATGTCAAGCATGTCAGACTGCAAGTGCTGAAATATAAAATAAAATCTCAAAAGTAGCCAGAGAAAAGTAGATACATTACTTTCACAGGGAGCAATAATAATGCTAAAGCTAAAAGACAAGGGAAATATGATCTATACAGAAAATAATGTACATTCTATAATGGTAAAACTTTGAAAAAATTCAAGATATCCAATAATAAGATATAACTAATTAATAGTAAATCAGCCATAGTATGAAATATTCAGTAGTAAAAAAAAAAAAAAAAAGAAGCACAGGAAAGCATTATAATAGGCTACAAAGAAGTATGTACTATATGAATATATTTTGTGTGTGGCTGTATTAAAATGTCAACAATGTTTAATCTCAATGTTAAAAGTGCTGTGGAGGGTGACTCAGCAGCTGAGCACCTGCCTTTGGCCCAGGGCGTGATCCTGGAGTCCAGGGATCGAGTCCCACATGGGGCTCCCTGCATGGAGCCTGCTTCTCCCTCTGCCTGTGTGTCTGCCTCTCTCTCTGTGTCTTTCCTGAATAAATAAAATCTTTAAAAAAAAAATAAAAGAGCTGTGGGCATTTCTAATTGCATGCTTTATCCTTTCCTGAGTCCTTTAGGTTTTTGTTTGTTTGCAAATGTATATTTTTTAGGTAATTAAAGAGAATTATAAAGAACAAGTTAAAGAGTTACAATGACAAAGATAAGTTAAAGCCAAGGAACACCAATTAGTTAAACAGTTATGATGTGGGCAAGACTGTAAGTTTAAATGCAAGTAATCAATATTTAAATGTAAATAGTCTAAATACCTTAATAAAAAAGGCCACAATTATAAAACTGGGTGAAAAACCAAGACCTAATTATAGACTGTCAATGAGAAAGACACTTTAAATATAAAGAAATAGGTAAGTTAAAAGAGGATATTAAAATAAATACCATGTAAACTAATAAAAAAAAGTGGAGTAGATTTATTAATATCAGACCTAGTAGACTTTGGAAGATGAAAAAGTACTAGGGATAAAGAGGACATTATATAATGATAAAGGGAATAATTAATCAAGACAACATGTCACTCCAAACTATATATGCAGCTAACAACAGAATGTCAACATGTACTAAACAAAAACTAGTAAGACCTAAAGAGAAATGGACAAAGCCACAATTTTAGTTGACAACCTCAACATTCCTTTCTCAGTAATTGATTTTTTAAAAAGCAAAAAGCCAGAGAAACTGAACACTATCAATCAACTTGACCTAATTGACATTTATAGAACACTACCCTAAACAGCAGAATACATGTTTTCAAGTGCACATGCACATATTGTGGGCCATAAAGCAAACACAGAACTGTAATCATATAAAGTATGTTCTTCATTATAAAATTAAACTAAAACTTAATAATAGGAAGATACCCGAAATATTCTCAAATATTTGGAAACTAACGAACACATTTTTTTTTAATTTTTTAAATTTTAAATTTTTTAAAAAATTTTTTATTTATTTATGATAGTCACAGAGAGAGAGAGAGAGAGAGAGAGAGAGGGGCAGAGACACAGGCAGAGGGAGAAGCAGGCTCCATGCACTGGGAGCCCGACGTGGGATTCGATTCCGGGTCTCCAGGATCGCGCCCCGGGCCAAGGGCAGGCGCTAAACCGCTGCCACCCAGGGTTCCCATAACGAACACATTTCTAAGTAAACTATGGGTCAAAGACAAAATCAGAAAGGAAATTAGGAAATATTCTGAATTGGATGAAAATGAAATCAAAACACATAAAAGCTTTTGAGATGTAGCTAGAGCAGTACTTAGGGGGAAACAGCATCAAAGTGCTTAGAGAAAAGAAAGATCTTGAATGAAAGAAAAGAAGAGTGAATTAAATTTAAAGCAGCAGAAGGAGAAGGATAAATATAATGAAGATAAAAGCAGACTGACACTGAAAACAGGAAAAAAAAATAGAGGAGAAAATCAATGAAACCAGAGGCTGCTTTTTTGGGAAACAAGTACAACTGATAAACTCTATTTAGACTGATTTGAGAAAAAAAGGAAGGAGAAACAAAGTGCCAATATCAGGAATTAAAGAGAAGCATCACCACAGATTCTATAGATATGTAAAGAATAATAAGGGAATTTCATAAATAACTTTCTGCCAATAAATTTGTTAAGTAAGATGAAAGACAAGTAACTTTGAAAGACATAAACTACCAAGTTTTCTCAAGAAGAAATGGATAACCCAAATAGGTTTACATTCTTTACATAGCTAGACTTTCCCACAAAGAAAAGTTCCCAGGAATCTCACTGATGAGTTCCCTTGAACTTAAAAAAAGAAAGAAAGAAAGAAAGAAAGAGAGAAAGAAAGAAAGAAAACTAATTCTACAGAAACTCTTCCAGAAAATTAAAAAGGAGGTAATTCCCTACTCATTTTATAAGGACAGTATCATCTGATCTAACAATTAGAAAAAAGACGTTACAAGAAAATTCAAGGCATGAACACAGATGCAAAAATACTTAATAAAATACTATGAAATCGAGTCCAGCAAATCATGAGTTTAATACATTACGACCAAGTGGCATTTATCCTAGTAATGAAATATTCAAACATCAATCCATGTAATGTACCACTGTAAAAAGAAAAACTATATGATCTCCAAAGATGTAGAAAAATAATATAAAATTCAACATCCATTTATTATTCTCAGGAATAATAGAATAGAATAGAATGAAATTTCCCTCAATGTGATAAGGAACATCTAAGAAAATCTTATAGTTTTATGGTGAAAGATAGAATATTTTACTCATAAAATCAGGAAAGAGGAAAGGAAACTGCCAAAGTTTTTTCCAAAGAGGTTAACATCATGTTTAATGGTGAAAACTGAATGTTTCCCTCATAAAATCAGGAAAAAGGCAAGGATGTCTATTTTCACCATTCTTACACAATACTGTACTTGAGATCCTAGTCACTGCAGTAAGACAAGAAGAATAAAAATCATATGGATTAGAAAGATAAAACTTTTTATTTTTAAAAAATATTTTATTTATTTATTCATGAGAGACACACAGAGAGAGAGAGAGGGAGGAAGGGAGGGAGAGGGAGAGGGAGAGGGAGAGGGAGAGGGAGAGGGAGAGAGGCAAAGGCATAGGCAGAGGGAGAAGCAGGCTCCCCGCAAGGAGCCTGATGTGGGACTCAATCCTGGACACCAGGATCACATCCTGAGCCAAAGTCAGACTCTCAACCACTGAGCCACCCAGGAGTCCCAAACTTTTTATTTTTAAATAACATGATTATGTAGAAAATTCCAAAGAATATACAAAATGACAACTAACAGCTAATAAGTGAGATCAACAAAGTTGCAGGATATAAAGTTCATATACAAAAATTGATTTTATTGCTATTTATTAGCAATGAACCAGAAATAAAAATTTAAAAAAAATCTTAGAGCATCAAAAATGAAATATTCACAGATAAATCTAACAAAATATGTACTAAGTTTACATTCTGAAAATTATAAAACACTGATGAGGGAAACTAAGAAAAGACCTATGTAAATGAAGAGCTATCCCATATTTATTGATTAGAAGGCTTACCACTGCTGTCAATTATCCCCAAACTGAGGTGTAGATTCAAAGCAGTTCTAATCAAAATCTCAGTCCATGAAGGGCATTTGGGTGGCTCAATCAGTTTGAGCATCTGACTCTTGATTTTGGCTAAGGTCATAATCTCAGGGTAGTGAGATCAAGCCCTGCATAGGGCTCATGTGCTGGGAATGGAGCCTGTTTACAACTCTCTTTCTCCCTCTCCCTTTGCCCCTCTGCTCCTTAAAAACTCCCAGTATATGTTTTGTAGAAATACTGATAAACAAAGAACCTAGAATTTTTTAAAAAAAGGTTTGAAAAAAGGAGAAGCTCAAGTACTCATAAAACCTGATTTCATGACTTAGTGATCAAGACATTCAGGTACTGGCATAAGGGTAAGCATACAGATCAATGGGGCAAAACAGAATCTAAAATAGACCCATGTATATATGGTTTTAGATAAATATGTCAAGATAAATCAAGGAAAAAAGGATAATCTCTACAAATAGTGATGGAACAAGCAGACATCTACATGCAGAAAGAAAAAAAAAAAAAGAACTTCAACCCTTACTTTGCATCGTATAAAAAAATAAACTCAAAATGAATCAAAGACCTAAATATAAAAGTTAAAATTTAAAATATGAAGAAGAAAACATAGGAGAAAACCTTTGTAAGCTTGGGTTAGATTAAGACAAAAAGTATGAGCCATAAAAGAATACAAATCAATAAATTGGACTTCTTCAAAATTAAAGATTTCAGCTCTTCCAAATATACTTTAAGACAAGTCAAGTCCCAGACTCAGAGAAAATATGTGGAAAACACATTTCTGCATAAAGGCTACAAAATAACTCATATTTTAGTAAAAGAAAACCAATTTTTTAAATGGACAAAATATTTGAACACTTCAATAAAGAAAAGATGCAGATGGCAAGTGAACACATGAAAAATGCTATCATTAGTCATCAGAGAAAAGCAAAGTAAAAGCACAATGAGGTATTATTACCTACCTATCAGAATGCTGAAATTAAAACAAAACAAACAACAGAATGGATCCTACCAAATTCTGGCCAAGTTACAGAGCAACTAGAAATCTCACATTTCTGGTGGGAGGGCCCACTGGTTCAGCTGCTTTGGAAAACACTTTCTTACAAAATTAAATACCATTGACCCAGTAATCCAACTCCTAGGTATTTACCCAATATAAATGAACTGTAAATCTACAAAACCTCTGTCCATCTATGTTCATAGCAAGTTTATTCTTAATAGCCAGAAATTGGAAACAATCAAAATGTCCACTCAGTTACATAGATAAGCAAACTGTGGTGCATCCATACAACGGAACAGAGCAATAGAAAGAAATGAACTACTAATCCACACAACAACCTGGGTGAATCTCAAAAGCATTTTGCTAAATGAAAGAAGTCAGACACAAAAAAACCCTTAAATCCAAACTCATTTAGAATTATTCCATTTTATATGCTATCCTAGAAAAGTTAAAAAAAAAAATAGAAATCAGATCAGTGGTTGCCAGGAGTGATGGGTGGGGATCAATTACTTAAGAACATGAGAGAACTTTTTGGCATTAATGCATCTTGATTGCGGTGGTGGTTACATGATTGTTTATTTGTCAAAAGTCATTGAATTGTATTGTATATCTAAAAAGGGGTTATTACTGTATGTAAACGATACCTCATCCAACTGATTTTTTTAAAAGATATATTCTATGTGTCCTGTCTTAAAAAACTACTACAATATATGAGGTAATAAATAAATATATCAAAAAAATTGCTAACCTGGAGTTGTGGGAAAAAGAAAATTTGAATAAGTAGTGAAATAAATGTACCAAAAAGTTTTATAAGATGTTAAACGAAAACCTAACTACATTGTAACTCAACTCTTGCTTTGGGGGGCTAAACTTCTTGTTCTGTTGAAAATGCACTGAGATTTGGAAGTACTAAAATGTAAAAACATTTTATATATTTGTTAATTTTATTTTTAATTTTTTAAAAATTTTATTTATTTATTCATGAGGGACACACAGAGAGAGGCAGAGACAACGGGCAGAGGGAAAAGCAGGCTCCCTGTGGGGAGCCCGATGTGGGACTCGATCCCAGGACCCTGGGATCACGACCTGAGCCAAGGGTAGGTGCTCAACCACTGAGTCACCCAGGCGCCCCTAGAAACATTTTTAAAAAGTTGTGTTGGGGAACACAGGTGAAGCGGTTCAGAGGACTTTGGAAAGTCAAGGGGAAGCTTCTGGTTGAGGTGGGGAGTAAAGGACAAACCAGGCCAAAAGTGAGAAGGAACAGTGCAGGCGGGAGTGCAACCACATGGGTATGGTGTTGTAAGAATTTGCAGAATTAAAACTCTGATCAACAATTCAAAATACTGACAGCATGTCCTACGTGTCGGGCCCTGGTCTGAGTGCTGGGGATACGGCAATGGACAGTCTGTGTTCTAGAGGGAGGAGGGAATAAATGAAACAAGTGAGCATATAAAATGGTATGCAGGTGTTGGGTGACAAAAGAAAGCAGGGAAGAGAGGTATGGGATACTAGGGCAGAGGTTGGGATTTCAATATTTAAAACAGTGGTCAGACAAGACCTTACTGGGAAAGTGATATTTGAAAAAAGACCTGGAGAAGGGGAGGGAGCCATGAGGATAGCTCTAAAAGTGGGTGCTTTCAAACACCGATGCCTGTTGGTGTCATGGCATACTCAGCTAACATCCATTTACTTTGCTGAGATCTGTTCCGCTTCTATAATAAGGATATAAAAAGATGCCATTTAATGCAATAACTGGTTATGATACTTTATAAAAATGATTTATAGAACAAATATAGTTTTCATTTCACATGAACAGGAAACATTTGAAATCCAACTGAAAGAAAACTGCATGCCTCAATTTCTTTTTAAGCACTACTACCCCTCTTTGAGACCTGTCCCTCTTTTAACGTTCACTATACACGATTCTGGAAAAGCTGAATGGCACAGTTTAGTATTAATAAATTTTTGAGTATTATTAGCTGGGAAAAGGGGTTAGGAAAAACCAGGAGGAAATAGCCTATCCATATGAAAACAATAATCACATAGTATTTATTGTCTGGGATTGAAATGTTTCAAATACCCAAAGCAATAAAATGTCAGGAAAAGCAAAACTTCCTAATGTTAAAAAGATCATAAATTTTTCCCAAAATAAGACATTTAAAAAAAAAAGTTCAGGTGATACTTTATGTCAAAGGAAAAAAATACATTTGAATCTAAGTTAAAGCAGCTCAAAATCTTCAGAAGTCATAATCTATTCACCACAGAAGGGCAGAAGAGCCCAATGAAAGTTATAGTGAAAGCACAAAAAGCAATGGGTACATTTTGTGTGTGTGTGAGCTTGAGAATCACTTTTTAACATAAACAAATTCACTGATGCTTGCATTCTGTAACTTACACTTTTGTTAACTCTTGAATGAAAAATAATATGTATGTCAAAAAAGTTACCAGGATTTCAGGATCACTTTTAAATGAATTGAATTTTATAAATCACACTGCCACATATGCATATATTTAAAACAGAGTGGCACCTATATGGGCAAAACATGTTTATTTAATCTACAGATAATTTAATGTAGGTGGCCTCATGGGCCCCTTTCAAGAATTCCACTTTC
The DNA here is from genome assembly GCF_048164855.1 of Canis lupus baileyi. Classification (NCBI taxonomy): domain Eukaryota; kingdom Metazoa; phylum Chordata; class Mammalia; order Carnivora; family Canidae; genus Canis; species Canis lupus. Next base: position 59,417,933 of record NC_132844.1, on the reverse strand, counting down.
CCACAGGTCCCTGACTCACTGGGAACTGTAGACTCCACGTTAATTGTTTGGCTCTCAAGGTGCGAATTTTTTTTTTTTTTAATGAGTGAATGCTAATTTTTTTAAATGAATGAATGAATGAATGAATGAATAAATGGATGACTAACAGAGACAAAGAACCGAGATATTTTATTTTATTTATTTATTTTTATTATTTTTTTATAATTGTTTTTTTATTTTAAAGATTTTATTTATTTATTCATGATAGTCACAGAGAGAGAGAGAGAGAGAGAGAGAGAGGCAGAGACACAGGCAGAGGGAGAAGCAGGTTCCATGCAGGGAGCCCGATGTGGGATTCGATTCCGGGTCTCCAGGATCGCGCCCTGGGCCAAAGGCAGGCGCCAAACCGCTGCGCCACCCAGGGATCCCAGAACCGAGATATTTTAATTGTAAGCTACTCTTGGGTGATAAATTGCTTCCAGTTCACAAAATCTCCTTATTTATAAACAAAGTAGATCTTCATATTTGCTTCATTGCTTTATGTCCAGTGGACATGTTATTGCTATTACATGTTTACGGAAATCTCATCCTAAAATGGCTCACTGTCTTTAAATAAACCAGTAGGAGAACTGGCAGATTTTCAAAGATGGTACTGTATATAAAAATAGCCTATAATTCTTTTTCAGGTTCAGGTGGGATCAAAAGTTCTAAGGCTTAGTACTACAAATGTGACTGAGGGTGACCTTTTTCTGAGGTCATTAATCCCTCCAAACAAGACTGAAGTTACAGTGACCTACTCAAAAGGCTGTAAGAAGCCTGATGCATGGAGTACTCTCTGTTTCTCTGAGACACTGCATTTGTTTTTCAGAAAAGGGCTGTGATCATCTGCAGTTCATGGGATTTGCAGCCAAACAAAGCATCAATAAAAGATTAAACAGACTTAACAAAAAAAAAACCCAAAAAAACCCCAAAATCTATGCTTAAGTTTAAATGAATAATTTTTCTACCAACCAACGCATGTTTACTGAATACCTAATATGTGCATGTGGTGACTGTGAGGAGGTATAAATTCAATACTTGCCCTCAAGAAATTCTTAATCTGGTGCAGGCTTCAAGGCCCACAGAGAGACAATTAGCGACATAAAATAGGAAGTATAAAAAGCAACAGGGGCATAATTAGCTCAGAGGAAGCAGAAGGTACCATCCACCGAGGCAGGCAGGAACCTTTCTGGGAAAGAGCTAGGTGAGGAGGCCACCAGGAAAACTTAGGGAAGGGAAGGCAGATTTATTTTTTATACTGTTAACAGAAACACATGATGTCCTACATATTGTGGGGGAAAGATACCTGGGTGACCTTGCAGTCTCCACACAAGCCATGAAGGCAAGGTTCCATCTTGGTCTGTGATCATCGCAGGGCCGGGGCAAGGTAGCCAGTCTTGGGATGAGCCACCACAAGGTGCTTTCTCATCCACCTCTTTGGTTCTGATGAAGCTTGGGAATTTCCACTTCAACTTCCTTTCAGCTACGGGTGCCAGCTAAAAAACTGCTTGCTTGTAGTTCATGGTTGGCCCTCCACGGTACAGTACCCTACCCCTCAAGGCTGCTGTCATCTGCCTCCCCCTTCCCACCTCTGGAACACAGGAAGTTGACACCATGCTGATCTTGTCTATGTTGCTGCGTAATGAACCAACTGCCCAAGTCCATCTAGGCTCACTGTCTCTTCACAGGTCAAATCTATGGAAATGTGGCCAGCCAACCCACCAGCTGCACCCTCACCGCTGCTTAGGGGACTGCTTTGCCAAGTGACGAGAAGTGGCTGATGCACTGGCAAGTGAATTAACTTAAGGAAAGAGGTTGGAAGAAGTAAGTCAATGTCGTTCAGAAACCAAAGCTGCAGGTATGCTGGGCCATAGGCTGGTGAACTGCTAGTTGGGAATCATGAAGGACTAAATCAGTAAGTGATTTGAGCTGATGCAGGGCAGATCTAGGGTTGAATTAAAGAAGCTGCTACTGATTAGAGGGAAATCATCATTTCTGATTCAAATCATGCTCAGCAACCTTCTTTCTACTTTCTTCTCTATCCCTGTCCGCCATCCCCCCCCCCCCCAACCAAGCACATGCACAGAAATCCTGGGCCAGGCAAAACAGTGACTATATCATAATTAATAAGCAAACACCTAAACAGGGTACTTGTATAAAGTTTCAAGGGATTGCCAGATGTACCTCTGTATCTGCCACTGCAAACACATGTCAATAAGATGGCAATTATTTTATAACATGATATACATACCTTGTATGAGAGCACAAAACAGTAGTCATGGTAAGTAGAGCCTTCTGGAGAAATGCAGTCTTCATCAAGGAGAGGCATTATAAACCTGGATCTTGGATCTTTGAGGAAGTTCTCATAATTTGTATAGGGATCCTGGGTATGTGCGTTGATTGTATGCATTTAACTTAAAGGCTTAAGGCATTATAGAGGACTTGGCATCTTTCAATGTAATTACAGTCTATTATACAACATATGATATTCTCTTATATACCTAATACTTGGCCTTAGAGAAGGAATGTTAAATTAAAATGAAATTTTCTTATAATCCAGCTTTTTGGTACTGAGAAGTGCTTCTGGGTTCAGAGCAGCAATTCTCTTTAATACATTATTAGAAATCCATACCCAAGCACACTCCTTGCTGTGTAACATGGTGAAGAACATGGGTGTTGGGGTCAAAGCACTGGGCAAAAATACCAGCTCCATCAGCTTCCTCACTACCTCTTATGGGCGACTAGGAGAATAACTATATGCATCTCATAGAGGGGCTATGATTACCTAATGGGACAACTCTCACCAAGTGCTTGGTACCATGTAGTGTGTTGTAATTGTTGTGTCAAGCTTACTCTTAGGGACACCAGGGTGGCTCAGTGGTTGAGCACCTGCCCCTGGCTCAGGGCATGATCTTGTGGTCTCAGGATCGAGTCCCGCATCAGGCTCCCTGCCTGGAGCCTGCTTCTGCCTCTGCCTACGTCTCTGTCTTTCTCTCTCTGTGTCTTTCATGAATAAATAAATAAAATCTTAAAAAAAAAAAAAAAACTTAAAATGCTGATATAATATAGTATCATTTTTTTAAGTTTTTCTTTTTTTTAAAGATTTTATTTATTTATTTATGAGAGACACAGAGAGGCAGACACACAGGCAGAGGGAGAAGTAGGCTCCATGCAAGAAGCCCGACATGGGACTCGATCCCGAGTCTCCAGGATCACACCCCGGGCTGCAGGCGGCGCTAAACTGCTGCACCACCGGGGCTGCCCAATATAGTATCATTTTTGAGAGCAAGCCAAGCGTTAACTGGTTTAAGTAAAATTCAGTAAGTAATCATTCTGATTCTTGATTTTTTAATATTTTTTTCTATCTTTTTCCTTTAAAAATGTTAATAGTGAGTATTGGGTGGTGATGAGCAGAAGGAATGCGAATATAATGCTCTATAGAATTATAGTGGTTTCCAACAATGAAATATTGTGTGTAGGTTTTTTTGTGACTCTCTAGGAATTGATTGTTTTAAAATATGCTTCAATTGCCAAAACTCCCATGACGGCTTTACTATTTGATATTTTGTTCCAGAAAACAAATGCATGTCTCTTTCCTTGTGTTTGCTTTTTTAAAGTGCTGCAGTATCACTCCCAACATTAGAGACTTACATTAAGAGATATGACTTTTTTAATACTTGAATTTTTAAAGGCATCTGGCCCTTATTTGACTATCACATTCATATCCAATTCCTGCAGGCATAGTTTTGTTGGTTAAGTTTGGCTTGATGCCCTCTGCAGAAAGCCTCTGCTTTAATGAACACAACTCCACAAAAACTGCTAGAGTCCCCTACCTACCTCCATCCTCCCCTCCCTTTGCTTTAAGAGCACAGAAAATTTCATCTTGGATTTCAAATAAGAAGATAAAAATAAGAAAGATACATTGCTGGAGAATCAGCTTTATGTGGGAGCCACTGCTGTGACATATTCAACTTGATGCCCTCCTATTATTTGCAGAAGTGTTTATGTACTATGAAATGTTACAGCCAGAGCATACAGGAAACCGTAAAATATTTTATGAGATGTATACATGGTTGAAGGTAGAATTTTAAATGTAACCTGGGAAGGTTCTATCTAAATTCCAGGAGGGTAGATGAGGGAATACTTTCTCTGTAGTGATTCAGTTTTACACAAGGGGTTATATGAACTGGAAAGAAATACCTGATTTGGGAACTATATAAATTTTTTTCATAGAAGTAAACCTTACACTTTCTAAACAAGTAAACTTGTTTTCTTTCAGACCAGGAATTGCCACTTATGTTTATTTGTCTTCTACGTGGTAAAAGCATTAAATGTGGATTGTTTACTATTTTATAGAAACAAAGAACAAACAGTAATAAATGAAGAATTTTCCCCAGGTACAGGAATTATATACACCATTTAGAAAATATTTGTGCTTCTGATGGTTTTTGAATAAAAACTCTTGGTTCTAAAATTGGAACATTATTTTTGAATCTTAACTATTGCAATATGTGAAGGCAGGAAGGTTAATGACATAGCCCCAAAACGGCATGTTTGGAAAGTCACATTCCAAATTTAGGCGAAGGGAGAAATATTTCTATTTCCTTTACTCTCAAATCTATGAGGCAGTGTCAATTTCCCATAAGAGAGGCTATATTTACTTATTTGTTTTTTTTTTTCAGATTTGATCCCCAAAATATAAGGCTTCACAAATACAAATTATTTTGTATATTCACATTTGATTTAGAAATGAGCCTGATGTGGTTGTTTTTGTTTTTGATAGCCTCTACCTCATGAAGCCATTGTGAAGATAAATGAAATCCCAGAGGTAAGGTCCCTGACACAAAGTCAGTGGTCTGAGTATGTTAATTCCCCCTCCCCTGCCTGCAGACCTCTTTTTTCAAAAATTAATGTATAACTGACATAGAATACAGATTATTTAATTATACCACGGTCCCTTTGAAGAAGATTTTAATGTCACACTTATGCTTTAGCATGTGTCCAAATTAGTATCATTAAAAAAAATAAATGTAGGTCATTGTCTAGGATAAACATGCTATAAAATCCCAATGTGTCTTGGTAGTATCTTATGCAAATTCAGTTTGGTGGAGTGAAACAGTAGCCTGAGAAACAGGGGCCATGGATCTGGTCTCTGGTCTGTCACTGCCATTACTGAGTGACCCTGGGAAAGTTAACTTCCCTCTCCAGGCTACATACTTTCATTGTGAAAAAGAATGGTTGTTCGCAATCATCTTTAAGACCATCTTCTGTTCTAACATTTTATGATTTTACCTGACATTTTAATCTTGAGAGAAAAGTTTATTGAAATCACATCTTTTGAGATCTTCCTTCTATAAAATCTTTTCTATACCCGCTGCTTAAGAAAATTTTATTTCACTTCAAATTCAGTGTTGTTGAAAGAGTCAGAGAAAGAGTCTAAGTGTAGAAAAGAAAAAAAAATAATTAAAAATATTAATATTGAGCAATTATGGGGACATCTAGGCTGGGTTGGGACAGACATAAATGACCTTGTTCTATTCTAAATTCAGCTCACTGGCTTATGATGAAAAGTGAAAGGTTATTATATGGACTTACTGGGCAAAACCAGATTTTATAAATAATTACCTGTCAGACTGTTCAAGATAGACAAACATACGCCAGACCAACAAAAACACAGACCTGTCATATTTCTGAGAGAAATGTACGTTGAGTCTTCCTTCTCTGGGGCTATAAGGAGATCAGGTAAAATAAAATGAAGGGAAAGACCTGAACCCTGTATTTTTTGCCTTGTGCGCACTTTAAAATGTCTAATGTGGGAGAGAAGGAATTTTGATGTGAAAAATTAGTCCCTGAAAATTTCATACATCCATAAGCCTGGCAGATCGAAACCAAATACAATAAATGCTGTCGTTTTAAAAGTTAGGATGTTTACTGCAAGCTTATAATCTTCCATGATTAGGGATGCCAAGAAAAATAAGAATGATGGTAAAAAGAAAAGTTTGATCATACATTTCAACAAGCACAGACGGAACATCAAAACCCCTTGGCAATTTTTTTGATATTATATATCTGCGTTTTTTGTTCTTGACATGAAGATGTTTTCCAGAAGGACCAACACGGAACAGGTAAATGATAGTTAACAAATGTGAATGATGTGGCACGACCGTATTAACTGAGCCTCACGATGATGTGGTTGCAGGAGGAAAATCTTTCATGCTACTTCTTTCTGTTTTTATTGATTCTTTACAGAAGGCTGTTTCGGCATGTGTAAAAACCAGAATAAAAGTAAGACTACACAGAAGTCCTACAGAATTAAAGAAATGACTTCCTTTTTTTGTAATTCAAGTTGAATCAGGAACTGTACAATTATATCTGCTATATTTTGATTTGTTCTCAAAAGTTAGAGTTCCTCATTTAAGAGAGAAGAAAGTAGAGGTGCCAGAAGAGTAGCTCAGCTGCTACCAGCAAGAAATTAGCCAGTCCACGACTCTAATGTAGCTGTGGGAGTGCTGGGAAGGGGGAAAGCAAATCACTCACTGAGCTCTCCTTCGTCAAGTGATTGTGATGATTTTGTCTCTAAATGGCCATGTGCCGTGTGTGTGTGTGTGTGTGTGTGTGTGTGTGTGTGTGTGTGTGATGGGCCTGGAGACTGGAGGGACGGGGACCATGAGGACAGGGGAAGAGGGCCTACGTGAGCAAAAACACGCAGGAAGGCAGATTTGTAGGAAGTTCAGAAAGAAGGGATGAAGAAGTAACACATGCGCTCTAAGTAGGGGGAAGGGATGAGAGGATGGGAATAGACAGTTTATCACATCAATTAGGTACTTGATTAGTGTGAGTTTATAAAAGGAATATTTGTCTCTAAGATTCACATAGGATATATGTAATCAGCAGATGTTGAAGTTGGTGGGATACTGCAAGGGGAAAACTGACTGTCCTTTTCATTTTATTTCCTTTGTCCCAAACCTGAATTACAAAATGCATCAAATAAAACATAGACTAAACACTGGGGGGAGGGGCGGGAAGGGAGGGAGGGAAAGACACTGCTGTTAAGATATGTGAGCTGAGGGCAGTAAATTCATTCCAAATTAAAATTTCAAAATTGTGTGATCTGCATTCTTGTCCACCTACACACTACCCCAAACATCCTGCCATTAATTAGCTAAACGGCCCAGCCAGTAAACAAGAGCAAGCATTCAGGGGGCTGGAAAGGAGCTGGAGTCAGCTAGTTGATAGTCACAACAAACCAACCCACTCCTGAGGATACAGAGAAGGTAAACTTGTATTTTATTTTGTCCAAAGAGGGGAACAGAAATCACCTTAATATAACATTGCCTTTCCTGTTGTTACAGTCACAGTCCCATCAGCAGGCCAGAAAAGCCATCCCATTCCTGCGGTAGGCACTCTGTCAAAGAAAAAGAAATCTGCAATGAATTATCACATCAAGTCAAACCAGGAAAGGAGGCAAAAAAGCAAGCAGAGCTTTCTTCCTGTTTTGTAGACTTGGCTGCCTACAGTCTACTAGGGTGCTCGGTCGGGACATTTCTGGTGGCTGGGATATAGCCACCACTCTATTAGAAAGTCAGTGTGGTTAACAAGTGGTTAGTGATTCTATTTTGGGGGAGTGGGAGATATGCAAAATAAGATATCCCATTTTGTTAATTGATTGGGTTTGCTTAGGTCAAAGACATGTTGTGTGGAATCTGTTTGTCCTTTATAAACATGTGTTCTCTATTGGATATGCTCAAGAATCACTTCTAATTAACTATCTTAATAGTCTATAAATTACTGACTCGTTAGAGCCTTCCCAGGCCTAATTTATAGTCTCCGTGAAAAGCTTGGAAACAGACACTAACAGAGGCCTTTCCTTCCCGTGAAAATATGGTGATCTCTAAGGAGTTCTATACACTACTGACGTTACAGAAAACTTGAATCTTACATAATTTTCAATACATACACATGTGCATATAGATGTAAGTCTGAATATTCATAGTGGAATAAAATATTCCATAAAAGAAAGTGGGAAAACAGATACTAATGGCAATCATATAATACATTACAATAAATCAAGTAAAACTGCATGATTTTTTCTTTCTGCAAGATATATTCTAGAGCTTAGAACTGAAAAGCTGGACTACACAGAGGTTCTTGTGACTTGTTTTGAGTATCATAATGAGACCTAGAGTGAAGTAGAACTAAAATACAGGACTTAGGAAGAAAATTACCCTTTTCACCACATTTTGCATTATTTGAACTAGGACTAGTCATACTCAGAGGATTCATAACCCTCAATTAGATAGATTTTTTTCTATAATTTGTTTTCAGAAAAACAGAAAAATGACAAAAGCTCATATCAAGGATTTCCCCCCCCCTTAGGCTAATAAATTTGATGCTAGAATTTATATATTTCTGATCTAATACATTTATTTTCAACAGCCATGTTATGGAAAATACAGAGTAAGTCTTTATGAGCAAGATAATGCTATGGAGGGGCTGAAGAGTTTAAATCTAAAAATGGTTAGATTACATGTATAATTACACCCAAGAAGAGAAAAGTGGAACCAAAAGAAAGACTTCTACCAACATGAGGTGAAACAAAATGGTTTTCGGCACAACTTTGTATTAATCATAAAATTCAATTAATTTCAGAACCTTTCCTCCAAATATTCTGAGCTTACTCAGGATTTACTATGATTGTCAGACTTTGGGATGCGGGCTGAAATTTCATAGATTGGTTATATAGCTCGGCAGCTCACTCCAAATCAGCATGTCAAGGATGAGAGAACAGTGGCACATTCCACCTTTCATTCCTCAGAGCCCTCTCTAGGAGCTCACTCCTTACCATTAGACTTTTTTGTGCCACTGGACACTTGGATTGAGGCAAACATTCTAACAAGGACCAGAAAAATCCAGCTTTACCTCCTAAGAGCGTGTACTGGAAAACTGTTAAATGAGTTCCTCAGAGAGCCACAAATAACTTGCAGGAATGGATAGAGTGTCTTCCCACAACCACAGGCAGGGGAGCCTCAGGCCTTGAAACAGCCCCTACTACCACAGTTGCCTTAAAGAGGCTTATGCCAAAGTAATACTTTTCAGGTTCTTGACCTTGATGTTTGAAATTTTACAACCACAGCGACAACCTTTAACATAACATAATATTTAAAGCATGGGGATGGTTTACATGGAGATAAATGGACCTGGGAGTAAAGCTGGATTCCTTGTAAAGGTAAACGGTTGAAGTGAGTCTTGTTTGAAAAAGAAATTTTGGCTCAGGAGAAGACTGAGACTTGCCTGAGCACACCTGAGAAATTACCAAGTTTCATTTGTCCAGGGTGAGAAATATGAAATAGTTCTTCCTAGTATTGAAAAGGTTACTTTTCAAAGATCAATTCACTATCACAATCTATCACTATTGTTTGAGAATGACTAAAAAACTAGAGACATTTGGTAACAGAGACTTCGAGTAGCCAAGTTTGACGAGAAAGCCAAGAGTTTAGAGCTGCCCCAGATTTCTGGAAGAAGTTCTTCATATTCCAGTTCTAAAATAGGGAAGGGACAAACAAGCATGTATGATTAGTGATGAGCCATTTCGCCAAACCAATCCCCTAGGGTCCTCCGTCCTGAGTCATAGCTTTTTCCTTTTGATGTACCAAGGATGTATATTGTCTGTGGAGGGTGATTATGGGAACATCCCAAATTTGGCATTCTTTGCAGAGTAAGCAACTTTAAAGGAAGATGGATGAGGACAACTCATCTTTGTGTCAACTGTGAATTTCTGTTTGTGTTGTGAATGCTAAAACTAAATTTAAACACTGGTGTGAGGGCCTTCTAGAGGCCACATTCTCCTGAAACCCTTTATTTCCTACTTACTCTCTACTGTTAGATCCTATGAATGATTCCCTGCTTCTAGATCTTTATAGATACTCCTACTTAGTAAAACGAAGGCCTTGATCGGAAACAGCTGGGACCACCTTCCTCCTATAAAAAAGTATAAATTAATCAATAACACAGCAGACTTCAACCTGACAAACCAGCTTCTACATGCTATATACCAAATTAAACTTTATTTAATAAGGCTCTGTTCTCAACTACTAGTTGCTCCTATATGAATCTGCTGAAACCCTTACACATGCTAGCACCTCTAGTTACCAGGAAAGATAGTTTTTTTAAAAAAGACCAATTGTAGTTAATAGGCTTTTTGTTTTTCTTAAATTGAGGATCAAGCCAGCTCCCAATTTTTGACATTCATATATTCATTCAACTCCATATTATGGCCTACTACCAGAATATCAATTTAACTGGATGAACTGACATATATTCTGTCTACGGCACTAGGAACTGATGAGTAGAAATTAATTAATAAGTTTTCACCTTTTAAATATGATTTTTTTTCTTATCTGCATATAGACAAGTTAGAGAAAAAATTAAAAACCTAAACTGGTTTATTTCTTCTTTTTTATGGGCCATCAGAATTTGTACATTTTATTATTTATTTATTTATTTATTTATTTATTTATTTTTTAAAAATGTTTTTCGAGATTTTTATTTATTCACGAGAAACACAGAAAGAGAGGCAGAGACACAGGCAGAGGGAGAAGCAGGCTCCTCGAAGGGAGCCTGATGTGGTACTTGATTCCTGGACCTCAGAATTATACCCTGAGCTGAAGGCAGATGCTCAACTGCTGAGCCTGAGGCATCCCAAAGATTGTACACTTTAAGGAATATAAATATAAATTAATATTAAAAGGCAAAAGGCTAGTATTTGTTTAAATCAAAGATAAATATGCTACAAAACATAACGTGTAGCTCCTAGTCGAATATAACTGTATATCTGTTCTTTGTACCATTAACTTAATTCATAAGGCTTGAAGTATAGATAAAACTACCCCTTCCACCGGTTTGGATTTCTACCTTACTCTCCACTACTAGCTTTCCTGATTTTTTTCCACTTTCTCAAACTTCAAACGAAATAAAAAAAAATTTCACTGTAGGGGCTGACATCAGTAAGATGGCTGGCTAGGAGGTCCCAAAGCTTGTCTTTCTATAAAAACAATGAATAAACAACTATAAACAGACAAAGCAGCTCTGGGAAAACTCTAGACTACAACAAAGAAGCAGCAAAAACCCTGCAGAGCTCAAATACTGAGCATAGCTGTACAGAAAAGTATAAGAAACATTTTACTGACATCACTCCATCTCCCAGTTCAGAGAAGCTCAGTGCAAAGAGGAACCCCTTCGGAGGGATTATACCTGATGGGAAAAGGAGAGCAGGAGAACTCTTGTAATCCTCATCACTGCCATGGACAGTTGTAGGCTTTGTTACCGAGCACTCCCACAGTCTGTACCAACGCTTAACCCAGCTAAAGGAGCTGCCTCAAGTCCCACTGCTATGTCTCCTCAGCAGGAGCTGGAGCCACTGCTGTGCTGAGAGCTGTCCCCCGGGGTCTCAGCTGATGCTGTGCCCCACTCTCTGATATTGGGCCATCATAGCACCTTGCCATCTGAAAATGGAAGAGCTGGTGCTTTGTGCCCTGCCTTCAGGGTTCTAAGTCATAGCTTTGATCAATCTTCACTGGGGCTGAGTTGCTGCTATTCTGTGGCTGATCCCTGGGGTCCTAGGCTGTGGATCTGACTTGTCATCACTACCTTGTGATTGGTGCTGCTGTTGCTACTCTCTGTCCCACACTCTGGGTCCAAAGTTATGGCACTCACTTGCCATTAGCAGGATGTCATGCTACAGCTGTGTCATACCCCTTGTGTCTGGAGTCACAGCTTTGGCCTGGCATCATGGTGGCCAAGCTGCTGCTGCTCTGTCAGGGCTTTGGCCCATCATCCGCAGGGTATGCTGTTGTTGTACCCCTTGTCCTGGGCCTAAGCCACTGCCCCCATCCTGGAGTCCAAATCACTATGGCGATCCTCAGAGAATCAGACCCTGGTTCCTTCGGAAACCTACACATGCATGCATATCAGACATTTGGACTGCTGTCATAACAAGTGGACCTGTGCCCCAGGACCCTGGCTTCACTGCTGTACTGGGTGCCAGTTCACCAGGCCTGGTACCAAGAGGCATTCCCCTCAGATAAAACTCCCTCCCACAGGAAGAAAGGAGAACAGAAAGACTCCAGTAGTCTTTCACCTAGAACCCCAACAGACCCTGCTACTTACAAAACCTCTGCAGTCACGGTCAAAAAGAACCCCACAGTCTTTGCCAATGTTGACCTCACCTGATGTAGGTGTGTTCTCTCTAGAATAAGAGTCACAGCACCCTACTCAGTCAGAACCCTCACAGTCACTTTCTGTTAAAATCTTTCCTCATCAAAGTCAGTCTGAAAGGTTGAAAGAGGTGATTCTTCTCTCAAATGAGCAAATATCAATGCAAAGCCACAAGAAATGTAAAACAAGGAAACATGATGCTGCCAAAGGTGCTTGATAATTTTCAAGTTATCTCCAAAGAAATGGAAATCTGTGAGTTACCTGAAAAAGATTTCAAAACAATTATTTTAAGGAAGTACAGTGAGATTCAAGAGAACACAGACAAACAACAAAATTAACTTAAAAAAATTATGCTGAGTGAAGTAAGTCAATCGGAGAAGGACAAACATTATATGTTCTCATTCATTTGGGGAATATAAATAATAGTGAAAGGGAATATAAGGGAAGGGAGAAGAAATGTGTGGGAAATATCAGAAAGGGAGACAGAACATAAAGACTCCTAACTCTGGGAAACGAACTAAGGGTGGTGGAAGGGGAGGAGGGCGGGGGGTGGGGGTGAATGGGTGATGGGCACTGAAGGGGGCACTTGACGGGATGAGCACTGGGTGTTATTCTGTATGTTGGCAAATTGAACACCAATAAAAAATAAATTTATTATAAAAAAATAATACAACAATAATGAGAAGTTCAACGAAGAAAAGTCATAAAAACATTTTGGAGCTGAAGTATGCAATCAATGAAATGAAAAATGCAACAGAGAGCTTCAATAAGAGTCTCAGTCAAGCAGAAGAAAGATCTGTGAGCCTGAAGACAGATCTCTTGATACTATCCAGTGGGAGCAGGAGAAAGAAATAAAAATGAAAAAAAGTAAAGAAAGCCTGTGTGAATTATGGGACACCACTGAATGAAACAATATTCATGTTATGGGAGTCCTAGAAAGAGGAGAGAGAGAGAGAGAAAGGGTCAGAAAACATAAAGAAATAATGACTGATAACTTTCAAAATCTGGAGAGAGATGGCCATCCAGATATATGAAACTCAAAGATCCCCAGAAAGATTTGATTTAAAGAGATCTTCACTGAGACAATATAATCAAACTCTTGAATATAAAAAAATAAAGGGAATTTTGAGAGCAGCAAAAGTTTATAAAGAGTCATCAGATATAAGGAGACCCTGAAAAGGCTATCAGCAGATCTCTCAGAAGAAATCCTTCAGATCAGGAGACAGTGGGATAATATACTCAAAGTGGTCAAAGAAATTAAAATGCTGTTCAAGAACACTTTACTCTGGAAAGTAGTTCCTGGGTAGTGATAAAGACTTTTCCAGACAAATAAAAGCTAAGGGAATTTATCACCACTAGACCTGCTTTTCAAGAAATGCTAAATGGAGTTCTTTAAGATGAAACAAAAGGATGCTAATTAGTAACATGAAAGCATCAAAGTATTAATTCACTGATATAGGTAAAGATATAGACAAATTCAAAATAATCTAATACTGCAATGGTGGTATACAAATCAGCAGACTCTAGTATATAAGTTAGAAGACAAAAGAGTTAAAAATAACTATAGCTACAATATTTTGTTAGTGGATATACAATATGAAAAAATGTAATCTGTGACACCAACATACAGTTGGGGGACAAGTAAATGTGTAGAATTTTTTCATGCAATGGAAGTTGTTTTAAACTTAAAACAGACTGTTACAAGATGTACTTTGAAAGCCTCATGGTAATCACAAAGAAAAATATATAAAATATGCAAATGATGAAGAAAAAGAATCAAAGCATACCATTACCAAAAAAAAAATAATCAATTTTCAAGAGAGGAAGGAAGGAACAAAGAAACTATAAAACAATCAGAAAACATTTAAATGGCAATAGTAAGTCTTTACCTATCAATAATTACTTTAAATGTAAATGGTTTAAATTTTCCTATCAAAAGATATAGTGCACTTGACAAGATTAAAAAAGGAAAGACCCAACTATATGGTACTTACAAAAAACTTTTCAGCTTTAAAGACACTCATGAGCTGAAAGTGAAAGAAATGCAAATGGAAAGGAAAAGAAAACAGGGGTAGCTAGCTATTCTTATATCAGAAAAAAAAAAAGAACTTTAGGTCAAAAGTTGTAACAAGGGATAAAAATGGTCATTATATGATGATGAAGGGGTCAATTTATCAAGAGGGTATAATAATCATAAATACATATGCACTTAATATCAGAGCACCTAAATATATTAAAGGATTATTAACAGATCTGTAAGCAAAAACACATTGATGCAAAAATAGTAGGGGATGGACCTCAATACCTCACTTTCAAAAATGGATAATTATCAGACTTAATATCAATAAGGAAATAGTGGACTTGACATACTATTTATTTATTTATTTATTTATTTATTTATTTATTTATTTATTGACATACACTTTAGATCAAATGGACCAAACAGACATATATAGAACAGTCCATCCAACAGCAGAATACAAAGTATTCTCAAGTACACACAGAACATTCTCCAGGACAGATCATATGTTACATTATAAAGCCAGGCTTAAAAACTTTTAACAGGCTTAAAAATCTTATCAGCACAATGGTATGAAACCAGAAATCAGTAACAAAAGGAAAACTGGAAAATTTACAAATATGTAGAAATAAAACACACTTCCAAACAATCAATGGGTCAAAGAGGAAATCAAAAGGGAAATTAAAAAAAAAATCTTGAGACAAGCCAAACAGGAAACCTAACATGCCAAAACGTATGAGATGCAACAAAAGCAGTCCTGATAGAGAAGTTCATAGCAATAAATGTCTGCATTAAGAAAAAAAGAAAGATTTAAAATAAACAACCTAATCTTTACCTCTGGGAATGAGAAGAACAAATTAAGACCAAAGTTAGCAGAAGGAAGGAAATAATAAAAATGACAGTAGAAATAAATGAATAGAAAGACAGTAGATAAGACCAACAACTGAGAGGTGGTTTCTAAAAAGATGAAGAAAATTGACAACCTTTAGCTAGACTAAAAAAAAAAAAAAAGAGATAAAAGAAGAGACATTACAACATAGATCACAAAAATTGGATCATCAGAGACCATATGAACAAGAATATGCAAACGAATTAAATAACTTAGAACACAAGGATAAATTCCTAGAATCTGCTACTTACCAAGACTGAATGATGAATGGAAAATCTGAACAGACCAATAATGAGCAAAGAGATTGAATCAGTAACACAAAATCTTCCAACAAATAAAATCCCAGGACCAGAAAGCTTCACTGATGAATTCTACCAAAGCTTAAAGAAGAATTAATACCAATCCTTCTCAAACTCCCAAAAATAGAAGAGCAGGAAGCACTTTAAAACTCACTTTCCAAGGCAAGCATTTTGATACCAAAGCCAAGAAAGGACACTACAAGAAAAGAAAATTACAGTCTAAGACTTTGGTCAAAATTCTGACATGGGTTTTTCCCCACACCAACAAGCACATCTTGGATACCAGTTCAGTGTCCTACAATTCAACTTAATTCTGACATATCTACCTGGAGAGAGCATCAGATCCCACAGGTTAAGGACTCAGTCCTACAAAACTGCTGCCTCCCAGCCCCCTCACACTGTAGATGCCAACTGCAAGTCCAGTTTACCACCTGTGCTTCTGACTGACCAGCTGTAGACTGGAGGTTTCAATGATCCCCTCCTTGGGTTTAATTTGTTAGAATGGCTCACAGAACTCAGAGGAACACTGTACTTATAAGACTGCTGGTTTATTACAAAAGTATACAATTCAGGAACGATCTGATGAAAGAGATACATAGGGCGAGGTACAAGGTTAGGGCATGGAGCTGCCATGCTCTCTCTGAATGTGTGTCATTCACCCTGAATCTCCATGTGTTCACCAACATGGAAGTTCTCTGAATTTCATGTTTTTGTTTTTGTATTTTTGTGGACTTTCTTATATAAAGAAGATTGATTAAATTTATGACTACTGGTGACTGAACTCTATCACCAGCCCCTTTTCTCTCCCTGAAGGTTGGGTGCTAGGATGGAAAGTTCCAACCCCTCTAATCACATGACTGGCTCCACTGGCAACCAGCCTCCATCCGTAGGTGTACTCTAGAAGTCACCTCATTGATATAACAAGAGACACCTTTACAGTCCATGAGAAATTCCAAGGCTTTTGGAGCTCTGTTCCAGAAACAGGGATGAAGATCAAACATATATTTCTTATTATAAAAAACAATATCACACAAGCCATGTCCCTGTTGAACATAGATGCAAAAGCCCTCAACAAACTACTAGCAAACTAAATTCAGTAGCACACTAGAAGGATTAAATGAAGTTTATCTCTGGGGTTCAAGGATGATTAAACACACACAAATCAATAAACATGATACACTACATTAAAAGAATGAAAGGTAAAAACCATATGATCATTTCAATAGATGCAGAAAAAGCATTGACCAAAGTCAACATCCTTTCATGATAAAAACTCTCAACAAATTAGGTATACTAGGAATGTACCTAAACATATTAAAGGCCATATAGAACAAACCCAAAGCTAACATCACGCTTAATGGTGAAAAGTTAAAAGTCTTTCCTCTAAGATCAGGAACAAGGTAGTAGTGGAAGTACTAGACACAGCAATTAATCAAGAAAAAGATAAAAGGCATCCAAATCAGAGAGGAAAAAGTAAAATTATATCTATTTGCAGATGACATAATCTTTACATAGAAAGTCTTAAAGAGGGCAGCCTGGGTGGCTCAGCAGTTTAGTGCTGCCTTCGGCCCAGGGTGTGATCCTAGAGACCTGGGATCGAGTCCCATGTCAGGCTCCCTGCATGGAGCCTGATTCTCCCTCTGCCTGTGTCTGTGCCTCTCTCTCTCTGTGTCTCTCATGAATAAATAAATAAAATATTTAAGAAAAAAAAAAAGAAAGCCTTAAAGATGCCAGCAAAAACTTTTAGAATTATAAATTAATTCAGTAATGCAGGATACAAAAATCAATATACAAAAATCAGTGGTGTTTCTGTACACAAACCATGAATTATCTCAAAGAGAAATTAAGAAAGTAACCCTATTTACAATAGGATCAAACACAATAAAGTCATTGGGAAAAAATTAGCCAAGGAAATGAAAGACTGCTGGTAAGAAAAATTGAAGAAGTCACAAATAAATGGAAAGATATCCTGAACTTGTGGACTGGGAGAATTAATATTGTTAAAATGTCTATACTACCCAAAGCAATCTACAGATTCAATTCTATCAAAATTCCAATGGTTTTTTTTTTTTTTTTTACAGAAATAGAAAACATAAACGTAAAGCTCATAGGGAACCACAAAAGACCCTGAATAGCCAAAGCAATCTTGAGACAGAAGAACAAAACTATGTTTCACATTTTCTGACTTCAGACTATGTTACAAAGCTATAGTGATCAGAATAGTATGGTGCTGGCATAAAAACAGACACAGATCATGGAACAGAATACAGAGCCCAGAAATAAACCTACATGTATATGGTCAATTAATTTTTGACAAAGGAGCCAGGAACGGACTAGGGGAAAGGACAGTCTTTCAAATAAATGGACAGCCATATGCAAAAGAATAAAACTAGACCCATATTTTACACCATATACAAAATCAGAAACAAAAATCAATTCAAAATAGATTAAAAACTTGAATGTAAGACCTGAAATTGTAAAGCTCCTAGAAGTAAACACAGAGAGTAATCTTCTTGACACTGGTCTTGGAAATGATTTCTTGAATAAGATGCCAGAAGCAAAGGCAACAAAAACTAAACAAGTAGACTACATAAAAAGAAAGAGCTCCTGCATAGCAAAGGAAACAATAAATATAAAGGCCACCTACAGAATGGGTGAAAATATTTGCAAATCATATATCTGATTAGGAGTTAATACCCCAAATATAAAAGAACTCAAGTAATTTGATAGCAAAAAAGCAAGTAATTCAATCTAAAATGCGCAAATGACCTGAACAGGCATTTTTTCAAGGAAAACATACAAATGTCCAAGGGGTATATGAAAAGGTACCTAACATCATTAATCATCAGAAAAACGCAAATCAAAGCCACAATGAGACATCCCCTCACACCTGTTAGGATGGCTATTAACTAAAAAGATAAGATGTTGGTGAGGATGTGGAGAAAAGGGAACCCTGATACACTGTTGGTTGGAATGTAATTTGCTACAGTCATAGAAAACAGTATGGTGGTTGTTCAAAATATTAAAAATAGAATTACCATATGACTCAGCAATCCCACTTCTGGGTATATATAGTAAAGGAAATGAAATCAGTATCTTAAAGAGATATCTGCACTTCTATGTTCACTGCATCATTCTTCACAATTAGCTAAGATATGGAAATAACCTAAATATTCTCTGATGATGAATGGATAAAAAATATATGGTATATATTTACAACAGAATATTACTTAGTCATAAAATAGAAGGAAATCCTACCAAGTCTGACAATATGGGTGAACCTGAACGCATTATGCTCAGTGAAATAAGCCAGGCAGAAAAAGACAAATACTACATGGTATCACTAAAAGCTGATTTCATAGAAACAGAACAGAATGGGGGTTGTCAGGGGCTGTAGGAGGAGGGAAATAGAGAGATATAGGTCAAAGGGTATAAACTTTCAAGTATAGAGGAATAAGGTTTGAGGACCTAATGCGGCTCTGTTTGTCAGATGGTATTGTACACTTGAAAGCTGCTGAGAGTAGATTGTAAGCACTGTCACCACACACACACACACACACACACATACACACACACGAGTTAACTACATGAAATGATAGGTGTGCTAATTACTGTATCTTGACCTTAGTAATCACTCCATAATGTGTATGTATATCAAATTACCATGTTGTGCACTTTAAATCTATATGGTTATGTTTGTTAATTATTCCTCAATAAAAGAAAAAAAGAAAAAAAAAAAAGAATTTCATTGTAGTGGGTCCCAAATTCACTCACCTATACCTCATTTCTCAAAGGCCTAAGATAGAAGATTTTGATTCCATTGCTTGAATTCCTATAAATTTGCATAGTTTGATTTAAGCAAATCTTTATCGAGTTCTTACTTTATGTCAGCCACTATGTGCTTGGTAGTATGATAGAGAGATAAGTAACACAGTCCTGACTCTCACTAAGCTTCTAATTAATTAATTAATTAATTAATTAATTAATTAATTTTAAGCTTCTAATTTAAAGTTAAAGGTTTAACTATCAAGTAAAATGCATTAAGAGGCCATTCTCAAGGATGAGAAGGAGGAACAAAACAAGGCAGCTCTTTTGTTTATATTTTTTGCATTTTATTCCAGTTTTATTTCAAATAACATTTAAAAGGACTTGAGTTTTATATATTTCTTAAAGCAGGGAGGGGCAAAGATTTAAAAATGCTAAGATCATGGTTAATAGTTTATGAAGCACTTTCATGGCCAAATCTAATTTAGCCTTACTACAACTAGTAAAAAAAAAAAAAAAAAAAAAAAAAAAAAAGGAGAAAAGAAAAGAAAAAAGGTCTTATTATTCCCCTTTTTAAAGTGACTTGACTATTGAGTGATAGATTTAGGATTTCAAGCTCAGGGCCTGTACACTTTTCATTATGCCACGTCTTACAATAAGCAAAAGAAAACAAAATCCTTGAAATCTGGCATAATTTATTCTACCCAGATTACTAAAAGAGGTACATATTTTTCTAGTCCTAAAAACTCAATTCTTGCTCAACAAAATTTTAATTCTAATTTAAACTACAGCAGACTGGTACAATACTTCAGAGGGTAGAGGTGGGACTTGAATCTAAATCATCTTCAGTTTGAAGGGATTCTCAACTAGTCCTTATTTTCCAAACCAATTTTAAAAATAGTGTATAGTAACCAACAAAAATAGAAATAAGAAAACAAAACAAAACAACAACACTGTATGCCCAAATCACCTGAGAAACTTAAAAAAATAACAGATACTCCAGCTCTCCTTTAAGTCAACTGCTCTGAGTGGAGTTTAGGCTTTAGAATGCTTGAAAAGCAATCCAAGTGGTTTGGATGGACAGCGAGGGCTAAAAATGGAGGTAGAGTGGATGAGTATACCATTAATAAACTCCCAAAATGGTTTTGTCAATAAATGGCTCTTTTTAAGAATCTGTCATGATTATACAGTAAATAATGTTTCTTAATGGAAATCCTAATATTGGCATTTAATTTAATATAGGAGAAATACATACTAAGGTTATCAGACCATGCCTTTTACCCAGATAGCAGATGGGATACCTGTATCTCTTGTTTCTCACTTAAAGATCATTATTTTTCTATCTTCCTAGATGCTGGGATGCCACTGTGGAGAAGCACAGTCTTTCAGACTGCCACAACATGTTTAATTCCATAATGAAAATGTAGTGTGGAAAACCCACTAAACCAAGCTGAACAAAAACCCTTTGCTTATATCTAGAATCAAAGAACAACACAATTCTGGGATGGGAAAGTATCTTGTGAACTCCTCTCTTCTAATTCCCAGTTTAACAGATGAAAGAAACTAATGCTGAGAGAGAGAGAGAGAGAGAGAGAGAGAGACAACCCCCTCCCCCCATCACTGGTCAGCCCAGGATTCCTGACTCAGTCCAGGGCTCTTTATGGATGGTTCTCATTCTGCCCAAAGCTATGTGTTTAGCTTCTCAGACCCTGATGGGGAAAACAGATGTGGGCAAATTGTTTTTCCGGATTAAGAGCCCTTGGGAGCAAAATGAAAGTGAAGGGACTAAATTGTGTGTGTGTGGGGGTGGGGCTTAATGATGTCTAAAACAGTACAGCTGAGTAGTTAGAACAAGGCAGGCCATTATGAGCTCTTTGTTCTACTTCTGGCTCTTCTGCTATATGATTAGCTCTTCCTTGGAGAATCACTTAATTTCCCTAAGTGCCCCAAATAATAATTTCGATAAATGGATGAAATATCAAAATAAGTAGGATGAACATGGCTGGAAGGTTCTATGGCAAAGGTATTTTTGCATCTTTGGGACTTTCAGGGGGTGACATACCATGTGTTCCCACAGAAGTTTTACTAAGGCTGTGCTCAGTTTCTGATTTAAGGCTGAGCAAATAATGTGGCCTGCCTGGATCTGTTTGGAGTTGGCCAATTTGAGTTACCTCCAGTAGTAAAAAAAGATTTGGAGCATATATTCGCCCTTTCCCAAGCTCCTCCTAACTCCCATTTGACTAAGTATGGGACACTCTTTGCATTTTAGTTGATTTGTAGACCCCAGGCGCTGCCCTGGTGGTTTCCCAAGTGTTCTCCTGCACACTACAGGGAGGAAGAGGGTACAGAGGGCAGGGGTCCTAACAGGTACCAGCTTGGCTTTATTAGTGGGCAAAGGTGCAGGGGGTGGGGTGGGGGCAGGGAGTGCAGCAAACCAGGAGCAACAGGCTTTCATTTGTTCTTACTAAGTTAACCTAAGTGTTTGATTTATTAAAATAGTTGAGTTGGATGGGAAAATAGGTACTTCTCAGACTGCCAAGTTAGTCCTCCTTTTTGCCCCACCTACTTCCAAGTTTTACCAGTAAAAACCAGTTATGCTTCTATCTGGCCTTTTTCTACCTCTCTTCTGGCAGCAACATTGGCGAATATATCAAGTTGTCTCAAATTCCACTGCCCCCAGATGCCCAAAGTCAGCCCTGCCCTCTGTGGGGTCTCTGGATTCAAGCCGTCCTCCAACCCCTCCATCTGCCTTAGGTGGTGACTGTGCCCAAGAGACATGCTGTTTTGTTTTAATGCTACAAATCTTTGAAGCTCTGGAACTTCATATCAAAGCAAGTAATAGTTTTTTAAAAGATAAAATATGCCCTCTTTTCTTGCTGCCCTTATGTCTGCGTGTGGGCAAGAGATTTAATTACAATGAAGAAAACTGAATGGTGGTCTAAGATTCTTAAAATCAAAGTGGTAACCATGGCTGAATTTCATTAGCAAACATAAATACAAATAGGCACATCTTGTTTGTACCAATGCCATGTGACTTTTCCCCTTTTGATAATTTCATTCTAACTGATATTTCAGAGAATCTAAATTGAACCATATGATGTATAGCACTGTAACATGCAGAGCTCTTCATTAAGCATTTTCCTTTTTTGTATACTTCCCAATGTTATAAATATCCTGTGAAAATCATGGGGGCAGTTTGTCAGACAGCAGAGCCTTGATTTAAGAACAGTGGAGGGAGCCCTGCCCTTTAAATAAGAGGTCTTGTTTGGCTGGCAGAATGGGAAAAAAGATATAGCATTAACTCTCATTCTATTCCAAGTAACTGGGAGCCTATAAATCTTGAGGAACTTGTCATTTTATGCATGGTTTTCTCTAAATGTGTGTCATAGTCTTCTTATTACCAAGTTATTTCAGCGTTCTGAACATAAACATCTCTAAATTAAAATTTAGTTATTAAAAATTATGATTTCTAACTAAGTAATCCCAATCAAGTTATATGAGAAATGTGTTAATTTAATTTTTGTTGTTGAGCAAAAGAATTAAGTGGCTGATACATATCACATTGTATTTTAGAAAAAAATGTTTTTTGTGAATGTTATTTTCAGCAATTTTACAAGAGACTAAAAGTATACCATTTCCACATATAAATTATTCTTTCTGTGATATTGTGTGCATTTAAATACATCTATGGTTAAAAATAATTTGTTGCCAATGATAAGTTCTTCTTTAGCTACTTTATATTGCAAACAGTCAAAACACAGATGTCTGAAATTATTTCAAGTCACAAACATACGTAATATATGTAAACATTGTCACATTGGCAGGAGTTAGTAACCAAAATCTCCCATTTTGGAGGAGCTCAGGTCTAACAACACTTAATTCTCATTTCTCTTGATTAACTCAGCATCTGGAAAGCAGGGAACTTGCTACTTTATATATCTCTATATGGCTAGGGCATAACCCAATGAATGGCCAGTAAGTAGGGGCTCATCTATTGAATGAATGCATTTAACTAGAAAATAGCTTAGTTTCCTCTAGACAACAATGAGTAATGTTAACATGTGTTCACCATCAGAGCAGGGGCTAGGATATGCTTGGCTCCTAAAAATTAGGCTTAAACCACACACTTATCATTTCACAAGATAACCATCAGTAGCAGTTGTTAAGAAAAAAAAAATAGTGACCTTAATAATTCAACCATAAGCCATACTGCAAAGTAAATGGTTATTCTGATAATAGTTCTCAGTTCCCACGGGAGCATTTCTGGGCTTCTCATTACTGTTATCTGCCAGGAGTAAAACATTTTGCACTGGTGAAGCCAACTGTTACCTTGTTTGCCAGAAAAAGAGAATCCAAGTTATCTAAAACAATACTGCTAAATTGTTTTGTTGTGTCTAAACATTTTAAGCCCAAATATTCTGTTACTGAAAATTAATAGTAAATTTATAGTAAATAGTACAAAATAATTTCTTTTTTACAATCTTGGTCGTGTGGCAAATACTTAATTACATTTTCCAAGTCTTCAACAATGATATAAGATAAAAATACAAAGAAAACATTTGCCTCAATGGCCTTTGCCAAATTCAAAAATATAACACAAGGAGTAAGGGCAAGGATGGTAATAGCTGTTTACCAATAATCAAGATACTGATTTAGAAGAGTAAGTAAATTATAGTTAAGGTTTTTAAGAATTTTTTTGAAGACAATAAGTAATAAAATTAGGACATGATAATCAGGACACAGTAGTTAATAATATCAACCACATATGGTAGCCACCGAGGGCATATTTCTGTATGAACCTACTATCATTTATTTATTCAATAATACAGAGTGTGAAGTGCAGTGGATACAATAGTGATTACAGATGTGGTTCCTCCCCTTCATGTTGAATGTTTAATGAGGGGACAATAATGAATGAGAAATGACAGAAGTGATGGGAGTTACAAAATGAGAATAAGGTATAATGGGACCATATGAGAAGGTGGTAAGGGTGGGTGATGAGACTTACTGAAGGAAAGATATTCAGTTGAGACCTGAGTTGGAAATGGGAGAAGAATAGGTAGTAGGTCGGTAAGACCTACTGAAGGAAAAGATATTCAGTTGAGACCTGAGTTGGAAATGGGAGAAGAACAGGTAGTAGGTCCGTAAGACCTATAGAAGAGGGAGCTTGACTTACCTTATTCCCAAATACCAGTCTATAATCTAGGCTTGTTACAATAAATATTAAATCCAACCCACACTATCTACCACTAAAGGGTTTCTCAAACTTCTGGTAAGAAATGCTCAATGTTAGGGCAGCCCGGGTGGCTCAGCGGTTTAGCACCACCGTCGACCCAGGGTGTGATCCTGGAGACCCGGGATCGAGTCCCACATTGAGATCCCGGCGGGGAGCCTGCTTCTCCCTCTGCCTGTGTCTCTGCCTGCCCCCCCGACCCCATGTGTTTCTCATGAACAAATAATTAAAATCTTTAAAAAAAAAAAAGAAAAGAAATGCTCAATGTTATATATAAGCATTCAACCAATTCTTTTGAATCTCTGCTTTAGGCCTGATATAAACTCTTCATATTAAATTGGAATAATCGTAGGACTTCCAGTTCTTGCCTGGCATGTAATAAGAAGCTTGGACGTTGCTACTCTGTCTTAACTAAAAGCTGAACAAACTGGAAAATCAATAATTCTTCTTAGATCCAAAAGAGAAGTGTGGTCATAGGGCAAACCACTTCTCCTAAAATCAGAAAGATAGGAGAATACAGAGAATCACAAGTTACTGAGAATATGGACTGAATCACAAACTTCTATGGGAACCAGTGCCAGAGTAGAGAAACCTGAACTGTAATGGACAAACTGCTAGAAGCTCTCGTGGACAAATCTGGGAGATAACACTCTAGTGGGACTCAGTCATGGGGGACAGGGAGGAGGGCCCACACTTTTGTGAGTTTTTCCTGTAGGAGCCCTACCAGGTTCTCACAGTGAATATCACTAAAAAAATCTCCTCATGTTTTGGGTAGGAAGAGGGGACAAAACATTATGAAATATACCAGAGCATTCTGTTCTTAACAAGATCTACCCTGAGGAGAAAATTTTTTTTTTTTTTAGGAGAAACTAACCACGGACTAACTGCTGGGATTTTATCAGAGTCTAACTGACCTGGGAAAAGGGAAATACCCAACTTGTTCCCACTGTGGCCTTCCTGTTCACCTAACAGGGGAGTGGCTGGAGAGGGGAAGACTAAGAGGTATCTGTGAAGTTCACAGTCCAGAGGCACACACTTGCTAAAAGACCAAGACCTAACCATACTAGTACAGAATGCTTCCCCACTCCATCTTACCACTACATTAATAAAGGCCTATTTATAATAGTTCCTTTTACCCAGTACACCATGCCTGGCTATTAAGACAAAATTTCAAGGCATACTGAAAGGCAAAGAACAGTTTGAAGGGACAGAACAAGCATCAGAACCAGATTCATTTATGATAGACATGCTGTATTAAGAGACCAGAGATTTAAAGCAACTATGATGAAAACGCTAAGGGCTTTAATGGATAAAGTAGATAGAATGCAAGAACAGATCAGCAATGTAAGCAAGGAGATGGAAATTGTAAAAAAGAATCAAAATGAAATGCTAGAGATAAAAAACATTATATAGAAATGAAGAATGTGTTTCATGAGCTTATTAGTAGACAGGATACAGCTAAAACAAGAAACTCTGAACTTGAGATTATCTCATTAGAAATCTCCAAAACTGAATAGCAAAGACTAAAAAACTATAAAACACAGAGCAGAATATCCAAGAACTGTGGAACAGCTACAAATAGTGTGACATATGCATGATAGGAAAACCAGAAGGAGAAGAAAAAAAGAATAGAAGAGATATCTAAAAAAAATGACTAAGAATTGCTCCAAATTAATGACAGGCACAAAAATCACAGATCCAGGGAGTTCAAAGAACACCAAGCAGAATAATACCCATCCCTCCAAACAAAACAAAACAAAACAAAACAAAACAAAACAAAACAAAACAAAACAACCTAGGCATATCATATATAAACTATAGAAAACAAAAAATACTTAAAGATGCCAGAGCAGAAAAACACCATACCTATACAGGGGCAAAGATAAAAATTATATTTGATTTCTCTTCAAAAGCCATGTAAGCAAGAAAAGAGTGGAGAAAAAAAATTTCAAGTGTTGAGAGAATAAAACCACCAATCTAGAATTCTATACCCTGTGATATAATCCTTTAAAAGTAAAGGAGAAACAGACTTTCTCAGACAACAAGAATGGAGGGATTTTTTTTGCTTGTAGTTCTGCCTTGCAGGAAACAAGAGAGAGAAGGAAAATGATACAAGGCATAAGCTTGGAACTACATAAAGAAAGAAAGAAAAATGGAGAAGGAATAATTGAAGGTAAAATAAAAATTTTTACTTTTATGCTTAATTGAACTAATAACAGTTTGTTCAAAATTAAAACAACAGTATAATCCATTATGTTGTGTGTGTGTGTGTATATACACACACACATATGTATATATATACACACACACATATATGTATATATGCGTATGTATACTTATCTATAAATGAAATGTATGACAGGAATAATAAAAGGGACAGGAAGGAGGAATTTAGATTATTTTGTTCTTGTAAGGTACTCATACTATCCATCAAGTGGTAGTTTTATTGGAAAGTAGATTTTGATTAGCTATAAATATATATTGTAAATTCTAGGTCAATAACTAAAGCAAGTTAAAAAAGGAATATAATTGATATGCTAAGAAATGAGAAAAGGTGAAATCACATAAAATGCTCAATATCACAAAAAGCTGAAAAAGACTGGAAGGCAAAAACAGGAACAAAGAATGAGTGCAATTAATAGAAACAGTAACAAATATGGTAATATTATTCCAACTATATCAATAGTCACTTTGAATGTTAATGGTCTAAATGCACCAATCAAAAGTCAGAGATTATCAGGGTGGATCAAAAAACAAGGCCCAACTATATATTGTTTATAAGAAACCCACTTTAAATATAAAGAAACATACAGATTAAAGTAGGTGGATGGAGACAGATATACTATGCTAACAGTAATCAATATAAAGTAGGAGTAGCTATACTAATTTCATACATGGCAAACTTTATAGCAAAAAAGTGTTAACAATCCTTAACAGGCATACCCCTAAAAACAGAGTGTCAAAATATGGGAGGCAGAAACTAAAAAGCTGCAAGGAGAAACAGATGAATCCACTATTATAGATGGAGACTTCAATACCCCATCCATCAGAAATGCACAGATTTAGCACTTAGAAAATCAGTAACCACATGGTGGAACTCAGTAACACCATCAAAGAACTGAACATAATGAGCATCTATAGAGTATTTCATCCAACAACAGATTAAATATTCTTTTAATGTTCACATGGAGCATTCATTAAAATAGATCACATTTGGGGCCATAAAACATACCCTAACAAATTTAAAACAATAGGAATCATACAATGTCTGCTCTCAGACCACAATGTATTAAACTAGAAACCAGTAATGGAAAGATAGTTGGAAAATTCTAAAATACTTATAAATTAAACAGTATATTTCTGAGTAATATGTGGGCTAAAGAAGACATCTCAAAGAAGTTAAAAAATATCTTGAACTAAATAGGAATGAAAACACAACTTGTCAAAATTTGTGGGATGTAGCAAAAGCAGTTTAGAAGGAAATGCATAGCAATGAATACTTGTATTAGAAAATAAGACAGATACAAAACCATTATCTAAGCTTCCACATTAGGAAATTAGAAGAGAAAATTAAAATTGAAAGTGAGGAGAAGAATAGAAATAAATATCATAGCAGAAATCAATGAAATTGAAAACAGGAAATCAATAAGAAAAAACCCTACAACCAGTTCTTTGAAAAGATCAATATGATCAATTAACCTCTAATCAGGCTAAGAAAAAAAAAGAGAGGACACAGATTATTACTATCAGAATTGGAAGAGTAGACATCACTATCCTATGGACATTAAAAAGGATAATAAAGGAATATTACAAAAAAAATTAAACTTAGAAGTTTGATAACCTAGATGGAATGGACCAATTCCTTGAAAGACACAATCTGTTATAAACCCACAGAAGGAGAAATAGACAATCTGAACAAGTATATATCTATTACAGAAGTTGAGTTAATACTTAACAACCTAAAACAGAAAGTACTGGGTTCAGGTGGTTTCACTGGTGAATTCTACCAAACATTTATGGAAGAATTATACCAGTTCTTTATGATCTCTTTCAGAATATACAGAAGATACAAGCAGAGGGAATCATATCTTGACTTAATTAAGGGCTATGAGGTCAGGATTACCTTAATACCAAAAAGAGACAAAGACATTACAAAAAAATATAGATCAATGTCCCTCATACACATAGATGCAAAAGTCCCCCCCAAAAATATTAGTAAGTTGAATCTGGCAATGTATAGAAAAAATTAGGACAGCCCAGTTGGCTCAGCGGTTTAGCACTGCCTTCAGACCAGGGTGTAATCCTGGAAACCCGGGACTGAGTCCCATGTCAGGCTCCCTGCATGGAGCCTGTTTCTCCCTCTGCCTGTGTCTGTGCCTCTCTTTCTGTGTCTCTCATGAATAAATAAATAAAATCTTTTAAAAAAATTATATGCCATGATCAAGTAGGATATAGTCCAGGTATGCAAGGCTGATTCAGCATTTGGAAATCAATTAATGTAATCTATCACATCAACAGGCTAAAGAAGAAAAGTCACATGATCATATCAACAGGTACAGAAAAAGCATTTGACAAAACCCCAAACCCATTTATGATAAAAACTCTCAGTAAACTAGAGATAGAGGGGAGTTTCCTTAACTTGGCCAAGAATATCTACAGAAGTCCTAAACTAGTATCAAACTAGAAGCTCTCCCACTACGATCAGGAACATGGTAAGAATGTTCCTTCGCACCACTACTTCTCAACATTGTACTGGTAGTCCTAACTAATTCAATAAGAAAAGGAGATAAAAGGGACATAAATTATGAAGGAAGAAATCAAACTATTTTGTTTGCAGATGACATGATCATTTATGAATAAAATCTGAAAAGAATCAACAAAAACATTCCTGCAACTAATAAGTGAAAATAGCAGAGTTGCAGGTATGAGGTTAATATACAGAAAGAAGCCATTTTCTTATATGCCAGCAATGAACAAGTAGGATTTGAAGTTAAAAATACACTATTAAAACACAGTATCATTTATATCAGCATTGGCCAAAATGAAACACTTAGGTATAAAGTTAACAAAGTACATACAAGATCTATGTGGGGAAAACTAGAGACCTCTGATGAAAGAAATCAAACAAGAACTAAATAAATGGAGAGATAATCCATGTTCATGGATAGAAAGACTCAATATTGTCAAGATACTGAGACAGTTCTTTCTAACCTGATCTAAAGTTTCAAGGCAATTTCAATAAAAATTCCAGTAAGTTATTTTGTGGATATCAACTGATTCTGATTCTAAAGTTTATATGGAGAGGCAAGAGACTCAGAAGAGCCAGTATAATATAGAAGTAGAAAAACAAAATTGAATCACTGACACTACCCAATCCCAAGACTTATGAAGTTACAGTAATCAAGACAGTGTGGTATTGGCAAAAGAATATACAAATAGATCAACGGAATGGCATAGACAGCCCAGAAATAGATCTACATAAATACAGTCAACATATCCTAGACAAAAGAGCAAAGGCAATAAAATGGAACAAAGAGAATCTTTTCAACACTTGCTGCTGGAATAACTAGACATACACATGCAAAAATTGAATCTAGTCACAGATTTTAAACCATTCACAAAAATTAACTGAAAATGGATCACAGACTTAAATGTAAAGTGCAAAGCTCTAAAACTCCAATAAGATAACAGGAGAGAATCTTGATAACCTTGGGTTTGGTGATGACTTTTCAGATATAACACCAAAGTCATGAACCATGAAAAAATTAGGAAGCTGGATTTAACTGAAATTAAAAATTTCTGCTCGTAAGAGATACTGTTAAGAGAACGAGAAGACAAGCCATAGGCTGGGGGAATATTAAGACTACTATCCAAAATATATAAAGAACTCTTAAAATTCAGCGGTAAGAAAGCAATCTGACCAAAAAATGGGTCAATGACCTTAAGAGGAAGATCACCAGAGAAGATATGTGAATGGCAAATAAACATCTGAAAAGATGCTCTACATGATATGTCCTTAGGGAAATGTAAATTAAAACAGCAATGAGATAATCACTACACACCCATCAGAATGGCCACCATCCCAAACTCTGAAAACAACATATGCTAGCAAAGATGTAGAGCAACAGGAACTCTCATTTATTGCTGGTGGGAATGCAAAATGGTGTAGCTACTTTGGAAGTCAGTTTGGCAGTGTCTTACAGAACTAAATATACTTAACATACAATCCAGCAATTGCACTACTTGGCATGTACCTACAGGGGTTTAGATCTATATTATACAAAACTTTCATGTGGATATATACAGCAGCTTTATTCATACTTGCCAAAACTCAGAAGCAACTAAAATGTCCTTTGGTAGGTGAATAGATAAATAAACTGTGTTACTTTCAGACAATGGATTATTAATCCGTACAAAAAGAAATGAGAAATTAAGACATGAAAAGATGTGGAGGAAACTTGAATACATATTACTGAGTGAAATAAGACAATCTGAAAAGGTCCATGTTGTACGATTCCAAATATATGACACCTTTGAAAAGGCAAAACTATCGAGACAGTAAAAAAATCAGTGGCTGCCAGGTGACAGAGGTAAAGGGGGATTGAATCAGCAAAACATAAGGTTTTTAGGGTAGTGAAATTGTTCTGTATGATAGATAGTATAGTGAGAGATACATGTCATTATACATTTATCCGAACCCCGAGAAAGTTCAACAGAAACTTCCCCACTAGAACATGAGAGTGAACCCTAATGCAAACTGTGGACTTTGAGTGACAATGATGTGTCATTGTAGGCTCATGAAATGTTACTATTGTCCCATTCCAGTGGGGGATGTCGATCATGGGGGAGGCTTATGCATATGTGGAGCAAGGGGTATATGGGAAATCTCTGTACCTTCTGCTCAATTTTGCTATGAAACTAAACATGTCTAAAAAAAAAAGAAAGTATTTTTAAAAATTGGAATATTCTCTCTTGACATTTATTTCAAAACTGAACTGCTGCATACTGACAATGACAGGCATGCCTCTTCCATGCCTTTCCCTGAGTAGGTGTTCTTAAGGCACTATGGACGTATTCTTTTACCTAGTACATATTATACATCTATATTTCTATAAGAGTTGTATTAATGGGATTTGCCATAGACATTTGCAATGTGCCTTAGTCATTTCAAAAATTTACCTCCAAAATATCATGAATAACTGAAGTGTATTCTCCAATGTGAAACATTAATTTGAATATCATAACATTCAACTATCATGTTAAATGACTAAACTCCCAAAGGTATGGGACTATCCCAAGTCAGATATATTATTGATACAGTGGTGGCAGTGTTCATCTTATTGCATATTATTCTAACTAAGCTTAAAAGGCAGGTTATTTGGGTCACAGTAACTAGGATACTGCACTGGCCCAGATCATCTCTGTCACACTGTTGTTCAAACCTACTGTTTACTGGTTATATTGTCTCTCAAAACCAGTGAGAAGGTTTGGGTTTAGCACATTAAAATGACTAAGTCACAGGAATAAGAGGTACAGTATAGGGCATATAGTTAATGGTATTGTAAGTAACAGTGTTGCACAGTGACAGATGGTAGCTACCCTTGTGAGCACAGCATAAGGTAGTTGAATCACTTGTTATGTTCCCCAAACTAATGTAACATTGTGTGTCAATGATACTCAAATAAGAAAACGTTAATTTCATAGTTACCAGAAGTTATTACTATTAAAATATTTTTAAAAAATATTTTATTAGTCAACAGCTGGATTTAAAAAATAGATCTTTAGAAGGTCTGTGAAAAATTCAGCATGAATTCTGGACTAGAGAATTAAGAAATCAATTGACATTCCTGTGCCAAAATGGCTGGCAAAAGTTGAGATCAGAGTCATCCTTATGAAAGAATGTGGCAGTTACATTTCAATAACTCCTACCATGATTTCTTGAGGAAGGAATGAGGTAGAATTTCTTGAGGTAGAATGAATTCTACCTTTATGTGTTCCATTCATGTAACACTCAAATGAAATGCAAGCAAGGCAATCTATAAAGTATAGCTTTAGGATGTATAACTTCTCTATTGAAATTAATTCAATGAATCATTTCACCTAGGCTTTAGTAGGAAGAAAGGAAAGCTATTTTGCAAATGAACCTTTCTCTGCCTGTTTAGTCCACGTGGCGGTGAGAAGGCAGGTTCCATCACTCTTAGGGGCCACTGGCCCCCTATGTATGTAGCCAGCCTCTTGCTTCCCACAGCCATGGGAGGTGAGAGGAGGTAATGTAATGCATGAGTAGCTACCAGGAGAAAAGATGGGAGGGGAAAAAAAAAGCTAAAGAAATATAGTATTTCAATCAAAGTCTGAAATTCGTAGAAGTGGTTTTGGTCTCCATATAGTAAAAATATTTATCCAAGAAACTCCTAGTCGGGTGTGAACATCCTACTTCTAGTGGGATTTTGTTTGGCAAAGGGCTGTGAAAGAGTGGAAGCTAATACAGAACATGTCTATAAACAAATTTATTTAGTTAGTACAGATTGACACATTCACTAGAGGATTTCAGCAATTACATGTGTAAAACTATTTCCTACAGTGGTTTCCTTTTGTGATTTTGCTAATTTATTCAATCTAGGCCATTTTCATGCATTGACTGTTAAAAACCATGTAGCCACCCAGGCTGAAATGAACATATGGAGAGTCTGCCTTCTTTCCAACTCTTCATGTAAATAAAATTATATGGTGATATTAAAGACTCAAACTTTAATGCAAGAAAGTCAAGTACGGTTGTAATACCTTAAAACATGACGTTGTAGTCTAAACTTTGGAGAAGAGTGACTTTTGAGTTTTGGCTATGATAATGTACACAGAAGTATTCAATAAAATGCAAACTGTATAAGGGTAAGGTATTTGTATCTGTATTCAGTATGTATTTTTTATTTTAATTCAATTTAATTCAATTAGCCAACATATTAGTACATCATTAGTTTCAGATGTAGAGTTCAGTAATTCATCAGTTGCATATAACACCTAGTGCTCATCACATCACATACCCTCTTTAATGCCCATCACCCAGTTATCCCATCCCCCCACCTCTCCTCCAGCAACCCTCTGTTTGTTTCCTCCAGTTATAACAATATACAATCAAATCAATTTTCTGTAGAATTTTAAGTTTAACAAATGTAATGTTCACCAAAATGCATATTCCTAACTTCTGGAAGCACTTCGATTATACTTATCTAGTAATACATATTTCTTTATAAATGTTGGTATAATTCATTGTATTTAATTAGTAAACAACTTCTACCTTTTATTTTTTTATTTTTTTAAATTTTTATTTATTTATGATAGTCACAGAGAGAAAGAGAGAGGCAGAGACACAGGCAGAGGGAGAAGCAGGCTCCATGCACCAGGAGCCCGACGTGGGATTCGATCCCGGGTCTCCAGGATCGCGCCCTGGGCCAAGGCAGGTGCCAAACCGCTGCGCCACTCAGGGATCCCCAACTTCTACCTTTTAAACTCTGTTTCAGCTATTATTAGGGTTCCCATGCCTTACATCTATATGCTCAATAAATATTTGGTAAATGAGTAAAGCCTATTCAAGTTTGGCTAGTCCTCATGGAAGAAAACCAATATAGACAAATAACTTATATTTGTAAAATAATCTAGTTCACAAATTGAGAATTTTTATTTCTCATACATTATTTTCAAATATATTTGTAACTAAGGAAACAAAATGCAGAGTAGCTTTTCTTAAATAAAAGATCGTAGAAGTACTATCATGGGGAAGGGGTTAAGTATTCATAAAACATATTTATAGGAGATAAGAGTCCTCATCCTCAGAATAGCTAGGTATCGCTGGCCTTGCTCCAGAGCCTGGATGGTCTATCCAGGTAGGGTATGGCCGGGTCTTGGTATTCAAGGCAGAGGGAACCTGGGAGAGCTGTCCATTGAGTGGCTTGTCACAATCTCCAATATGGAGTCTCAGATCACTAGGCTACCTGAGAGCTTTCTCTGCTGGGTGCAGAAATGTAAGATGGGAAGATATCAAAGAGAAACCTCTACTGTAAGTGGGTAGGTTGAGAGAAGGTATTCTATTGCTTCACTTTTCTAAGGTTAGGCTGCAATTATATTCTTAAAAAATGTTAAAAATCCTTATTAATAATGGAGAGGTAATGACAGTGAAAAAAAAATTTTTTTTTTTTACCCCTTAAAGTACTGTGTTGATTTTCTTTTGTTCCTTCCTTCCTTTCTTTGGTCATTTGTTTTGCCACAATAAAATCAGCGAGGCCATTTTTATGGGCCTTATACTGGGGGCTAATTTTATTTACAATTACCGTCTTGATATAATGGCAATTAGAGATGGTGTTATTTGTTAAATTGTGTCCTCCAAAAAGATAAGCTGAAGTCCTAACTCCTGGCCTCTGTGACTGTGACCTTACTTGGAAATAGGGTTTTTGCAGATATAATCAGGTTAAGATGAGGTCAGTAGGATGGGCCTTAATCCAATATGATTGGTGCTCTTTGAAGAAGAAGAGATAGAGATGCACAGGGAAAAAAACCACATGAAGACATATGCAAGAGATTGGAGTGATGTATCTATAAACCAGAGAACACCAAGGATTACTGGTCATCACCAAAGGCTCAGAGCCGTCCAAGGGACCTTAATTTCGGACTTCTAAGCCTCTAGTACTGTGAGGTAACACGTCTGTTGATTTAAGCCATCCAATTTGTGGGACTTTGTTAGTCTTAGGAAACTAGTATGGTCAGTAATGCACCTCCTTTTACTATTTTCTTCTCTAGATCTGTATGATGTGGAAGAAACCAGGCTCTAACCAAACAGTCTGGAAACTAAGGCTCCTGCTGAAGTCTTCACAAGCCTAAAGCAGGCTAGAAGTAGAAATGGCTGCTGCTGTACTCATTAATTTTCTGGGCTGAGGGGGTCAAATGAGATCAGTTTTGCTTCTACCTGCCCAGGAAATTTTTCTTTCTGGGTTTTATAGCACGTACAGGGGTGCCATAGTCACTTGAAACAAAGATTGGCCCCAAAGTAACTTTTAAGCAAATCTTTTTCCTAAATGATAAATCTAGGAGGTGGGAAACTTCAGGTAATATTCTCAAGACTGGCATTTTCATCTCAAGCACTGTGTAAAAGTATAAGGAAAAAAGAATATTAAGTAATGGCTTCTAAAGAAGAAATCTGAGATATTTTAAAAGCCAAGTTGCTGATAATAGCCAATTATACTACAGTCCCTTGCTTTAGGGCTAACTTAAGTAACTAAGATCAAGTTACTTTATTTTTGGCTTAGTAAACTTTAGGATTAGTAATTCCCATCTTTATAATGTATAAGGGAATATTAAAAATACAAAAAAAATACAGTATGGTGAAAAAAATCTGTGTATGGGGAAATATTAAAAAAATTTAAGAACACTCACATGTGAGTTGTACTTCTGGTAGCCACTGGCTGAGAAAATGTTAATGATCAAAATCCCTCGATGATGTGTTTAAATGGATTTTATTAATCATGACAGTATCTACATACAGTTAAAAACATACCAAGATGTGTCAGTTATCCTCTTTATATACAATGCTTAATATGTCTTTGGGTCTGGGGACATCCCAATTAACTATAAGGCTCTTGGGGAATGCAGGTTCACAGGTTTGAATGTGGCCCCCTGGCTTACATTTGTTCATTCATTCATTCATTCATTCATTCATAAGTATTTACTGAACGCTTATGATGGAGCATGCACTGTTCTAAGTGCTGGGGATGCATCCTGGGTACACTGAATCTGATTTCCTAGTGGGGTGAGACAGTCACTAAATAAATGAATAAATATATGACAGTGGTGGTAAGTGGCAAAAAAACTAAGTCTGGATGAGGAGATGGAGAGAGATTGGGTGGGAGTGCTGCCTTTTGATAAGGTGATATTCAGAGACCTGGATAAATGAAGGGAGACAGCCATGCAGACACCAAAGTGTGGATGGCCTATGAATTCTAACAGCAGAGTGTGGAGGCATAATGAAAACATCTTATCTTCCTTCCAACTTATCTTCCTTCCATTTTCTTGTGTATATCCTGTGTGAAAGGCACACAGTATGCTCTGAGAAGCCAGTGAAACGGTTACAGTTCTTATTATTAGGAATGTCGCATAAGGGTTGGGGGGCGGGGGTAGGGAGAAGGAGGAAGTTACTTATACGTATATGTGTATTCATATGTGTGTGTGTGTGCGCGTGTGTGTGCATGCGCGTGTACATAAAGCTATCAAAGAACCTTTCCAAGGAGTCCTTCTCAGTCCCACATGAGTGACAGAGCCATAATTTCATATCAAAAAGAAAATTAGCTGATTTTCAGATGTGTGTCCTAACACTCATTGGCAAGGGCTGAGTGTGAGCTTTTTATTAGTGTATCTGCAAGAAACCCACAAATCATCTCCTAATCAATTTTTCAGTTTTCTTTTTTAATCTCTAGATTCAATTCAAGTAGTTAAAATATATTTCCTCAGAGAAAGTTAGATTTTAGTGATGTATCTCCCTTAAAAAGTCCTTTAAGCCAACCACTGCCACACACCATGTGAACATCTACGGGATGAAAGGGAAAAAGTACATTGATCCATCACTATTGTGAAGTCATCTGGGAAGAAGAGATGGTGTGTATTTGGGGTACTTATTTGCAATACAGCAGAATACAAACTTAAATAGAGCAGCATACAAACATCACTTTTATGAGAATCTCAAAGTACATCACACATTATGCATGACCTGCCACATCTTTAGTCACAATGAGGTCTTATAGAGAGCTCATTTATCCAAAGCCATGAATACTAACTCTTTCAAGAGACAATGTGGGTTTTAGTTGCTGCTGAGAATGCTAGGCCATGAATAAAATCCCACCTAAAGTAGCTTGGGTTTAGAAATAAACAAGTGTAAAAGTTCTGCTTTCTTTATACAAAGAATATCAGTTTAATAACAAACCTATCAGGACATGAGATCATGAGGCCGGTCAGGGCTGCCCAACTGCTTTGGGATTATTTCAGTACAAGAGAATGCATGGAAAGAGAGGAAGAGTGACATTGCCAGCCATAAACCATTCAAACGTTTTTCATGCTTTCATAGAACTATTAAATGCATATCAACAGACACTTAGCATATATATAAGGATAAGAAAATTATTTTTTAAATGCCAGTGATAAGGGCAGTTTGATGTGCTTTGACATAAGGGGAATGTGACTGATATGTGGGGACAGCCAGGCTGTTTATCCAGTCTTCTATAGAACAGGAGGGGCCATTTATCACATCACTGTATAGCAGCAGCACAAGGCTATGGAAATGACTATGAATGAATGCTTACACCAGAATGAATCATATCAAATGTTTGATGATGTCACTTGCTTTTGGTGGGCACCAAGAGACATTGCTCGATGAAAAACACTCAAGTCCACTGACTTTTGAAAAGAAATGTATTGTTATGCGGAAGGGAGTTGTTACCTGAGCACAGTGGCCACCTAGATGAC
Source organism: Canis lupus baileyi (assembly GCF_048164855.1). Lineage (NCBI taxonomy): Eukaryota > Metazoa > Chordata > Mammalia > Carnivora > Canidae > Canis > Canis lupus. The sequence goes on along the minus strand of NC_132844.1, from coordinate 59,379,996 downwards.
AAGGTGGATTAGATAAGAAAGTATCCAATACTGCCAGAAATTTTAGAAATATTAAAAGTCTAGTTTCCAGGACAGATACACTTTGGTGTGCTAACAAAAGACCTTCTTGGTGGCAGAAATTATTAAAAGTACACCTAGTGGTATATGTGAAAACGCATTAAAAATTCCAAAATGAGGCATACAGATGCACAAAAAAAAAAACAAGCTAAAAACAATGGTGTTCCTCGATCTGATAAAGTACATATATGAAAAACCCACAGCTAATCAATCTTAATTGTGAAAGTCTCAATACTTTCTCCATATGATCACAAATAAAGCAAGATATCCTTTCTCACCATTTCCAGTCACCATTTATACCAGTGAAATAGGTCAAGAAAACAGAAATAAAAGGCATACAGATTGGTAATGTTGAAATAAAGCTGCATCTATTCACAGACAACACAATTGTTCACCTAGAAAAAAACAAAAAAAAATCTAAAAATAGTTACCAGAACTAACCGCTTTATCAAGGTTTCAGAATATGAAGGCAACATAAAAATCAATTTTATTCATATATGTTAGTAATGAGAAGGTAGCAACTGAAATTAAATTATAAAAGCATGAAAAAACATGATACATTCAGGAACAATTTTAACAAAATATATGCAAGACCTGTATGATGAAAATTACCAAATGTTGATTAAAAAACTTTAAAAAGACCTGAATGAATGGTTAGGCATAATGTGTTAATGGATCAGAAGAAAATATTGTTAAAATATTCTCCATAAACTTATCCATAGATTCATTGCAGTTCACTTCTAAATCCCACCAGGCTTTTCCACAGAAAGTGACAAGCTGATTCTAAATGAAATTGCAAAGGACCTTGAATTGCCAAAAAACTTTGGAGAAGAATGAAGTTGGAGGATGCATACCTGATTTCAAAATTAAGTAAAAAGCTAAAGTAATCAAGTCAATGTTGTAATAGCATACAGATAAAGATGGAGATCAATGGAATGGATGCAAAAGCACCAAAATAGATTCACATATATGTGGTGCATTTATTTTCAGCAAAGGTGCCAAGATAATTCAGTGGAGGTAAGGACAGTCTTTTCAACAGATGAAGCTGGAACAACTGAGCATCCATATGCAAAAAGAAAAAGAAAACCCCCCTTGATCCTTACCTCACACCATATACAAATATTAAGCAGAAATGAATTACAGACTGAAACATTAGAAACTATAAAACTTCTATAAGAACTAACAGAAAATCTTTGTGACGTTATGCTAAGCAAAGATTTCTAAGCTAACATACTTATACCCAAAGAAAAAAATTGATGAACTGGACTTCTTCAAAGTTACAAACTCAAGAGAAATGAAAACAGGCCCCATTAAGACTAATATGTGAAGTTTACATATCTTCAACTTTATTCATAATTGCTCCAAACAGGAAATATCCCAAAATGTCCATTAACATAGATAAAGAATAAACTATTGATACACGTAACAACACATGAATTTCAAATATATTATCCTAAAAAAAGAAGTCAGATTCAAAGCGGTACATGTGTATGATTCCAGGTATACAGTGTTCTAAAAGCAAAACTTTAGAATGAGGTCAGAAGACAGATCACTGGTTGACAAGGCTGCAGTTGGGGGAGAAAGCCTATAAAAAGGGGGCATGAAGACACCCCCCCCCCCAACTTTTTTGCAGGGAAATGCTCTCTATCTGAATTGTAATGGTGGTTACAGAACTCTATATATTTGTCAAAAATATACATCCAGCTATATACATCCAATTATATACTTTAAAAGAGTGAAAATTATTGTATATAAACTGTATTTCAGTAAAATAAAAAATAATTATGCTTTTTTAGGGATGGTCAGGATTTATACATGGCAGACAGGACAAATATTTGGACATGAACAGTGCTAGGAAATGTTGTTGGTTTTTTACATGGCAACAAACTATGTTTTTATTAGAAAGATCCAGTCGAATAGAAAAACTACATGGCTAGAAAGATTTTGTTAAAGCCTAAGTTAAAAGTGTATATATTTGTAAAATCAATTCAATTTGTCAGACATTTCCTGAATACCCACTATGTACCAGGCATTGGACTAGGCACTTGAAGGCAAGAAAACAGATCTCTGAGGCATGTAACTGCATCTCCAGGGACTCACGATGTAGTGGATCTAAGCCATCCATTCATATGCCATCACTGGAAAAATGATTAGCAATCAGTAAAAAAAATTGAAATGGGACTTCTCTGTGAGTGCCTAAAATCTAATTCTGGAGAACTGTCCTTTAATAAGAGTGCATACAGTAGTAGCAGGCTTTGAAAATTGTTCTGGGACCTTCTGACCCCTGGTGCCTTCATCACTCTGGTTTCCAATGTTGCTCCCCTTCTGCACTATAACTTTAGACTTGACAATTGTGAACTTCTCTTCAACTTAATGCAAAAGTCTAATTAAGGACGTAAGTGGTGGGGTTCACTAATCTCTTTCAAGAGATAGGGTTCTAAATTCCAAGTTAGTCACAGAGATAGTGACGAGGAGCTTGAGAGGAGTACAGACAACAAAAAGCCTTGCAGAGGAACTTCAGAGCCTTTCACTAAACCATGTGGAGCAGACGACAAAAGAAACAAAGAGAGCTTTTAGAAAGGAAAATGTGGGGAAAGGAGGTAAGACAGAGACAGACGTGTATATTGCAGGGAAACTGAGAAGGGTCTTTGGAGAGAACATGGGAGGCCTGACCTTTCTGAACATTTTTGTCTTTTTCCCAATTGAAAATATTTTTTGAAGAGTAAAGAATAACTTTCCACATCGGGAATGGAGTTTTTAGCATTACAGTTTCTGTGACTTTCTTGGGATTTTTCTGTGTTTAAAAACAGAACTTGAAAACACATAAATGTGACTTTTTCTTGGTAACTGACATTAAGGATCGGATTGAACCCTTGGGCATAAATCAGGACAATGCTCTGGGAACTGGATCCTGAGCACCACAATGAAAGGCAAATACTTTGAATCTTGTATTTTATTTTGGGACTGTGCTAAGTACTATATACTTTTCCAATTGCTGATACAGTTATTTTGCTAAGCATAAAAATGCCATTGTCTTTCTTGCGGAAAGATTTTTTTGGGGCATTTCTGTAAATGACCTGAGACTACAAGTCTGGTCACAATCAAAGTGTCTGCACATTAAAGGGAACCAACCATGATTAGTTATAACAACTCAGATTAGCCGTTACATAAATATTTACTACCGGGAACAAGAATTGTGAAAATAACACTTAATGCTCATGTTTATGTATACCCATTGCCACTTGAAGACTCACTCTATAGCTATCATATTACTGGGTGGAAACTCATTTTCAAACATAAACTTTAACAATTACAGGAAGAATTTTGTAACTCCCTCTGTCTTTTCTTCTGCTTTTCTTTTTCACCTGGTGAGATGTCAGCCTAAGTTATTATAAGACTATCGGAGGCCTACGGTTGCCACCAGTTTTCTCTACATTCATGACACACACCATATATTCTTCCACTGTTGACAGCTATCTCTTTGTGTCCATAAATTCTATCTTTATTACTAGACTTTTGGAGGTCTTTTTTGACAGTGATTTTTCTAGCACAGTGATATTTCTCAACACTGGCTGACTGTCCATTAGAACTACCAGGGAATCTGAAAAATTCCTGAGGCCCAGATGGCACCCCCAGGCAATTAATTTCTCAAAGTGGGGCCTGGGCATCAATCCCAATGTTTGGTCAGAGTGGAGGAGCATTGATGTAGGGGGAAAAAAAAATCAAGCCCTCATTTTTTTTTCCCCTCATTTGTTTTTTGGGTTCATTCTGATTTTTAATTCTCCACTGCCTTCATTCCTTGTGATAGGAAACATTATAGTAATGTTCTGCACACATGTGCTATATGGGTCTCTGCAACGGGCCTTTGTACTCAGGGCTTTCTGATAAGCCAGTTTATATGCCAACCTTTCCTATCAGAGACCTATAGATATAAAGAAGTCCAAACTTCTGGCACTTAAGACATTTCCCTTGATTTATCTTCATCATTTAGCTTCAGTTGGTTGGCATCAGTGACAACAGATTTTATGTGGATGTTTGCACAGTGGTTTATGGTTGACAAGGTACTTCTATGAGCACTATCTCATGTGAATCTCATCATAATTTGGGAAACAAGGTGGGATTTTTTTTATAATAAATTTATTTTTTATTGGTGTTCAATTTGCCAACATACAGAATAACACCCAGTGCTCATCCTGTCAAGTGCCCCCCTCAGTGCCCGTCACCCATTCACCCCCACCCCCCGCCCTCCTCCCCTTCCACCACCCCTAGTTAGTTTCCCAGAGTTGGGAGTCTTTATGTTCTGTCTCCTTTTCTGATATTTCCCACACATTTCTTCTCCCTTCCCTTATATTCCCTTTCACTATTATTTATATACTATGCCTACTTTAGAGGAGAAAAATGTGGTGCAGGGAGGTTTAAAAACTTGTTGACATCTCCCAATTCAGTGACAGAGGCCGGACCAGAAGCCAGAACATCTAACACCCAGCCCAGCACACTTCCCACTCCTTTCTCCTCTGAAGGAGAACCGAGGTGAGAGATGATTTTCTTGTTACTTTGGGACAATTTTCAATTCAAATGTGATATTAAAGGCTAAATTATAGCTGAAGCACTAGGTGCCACAATACGGAACCAGATTAATATGATTTAATGACATGCCTTGGAAGATAATATGCAGTCAACAATTATTTGTTGAATGAACAAATACACAAAATCCTATTTTCTTGTGGCAACACATATAATCCATCCATGGAGGACAGCTGGAGAAAGTCACACTCCAAACAAATCCCAATTTTCATCCTGGTTTGATCTGCTTATCATGGCAAGGACCCGGAAAAAAGGTCAGAAAAAGTAATTCAGTATTGAGGCTGAATGAGTCCTGGAAGATTACAGAGGTGGACAGACAATAAGACACGTAAACACAGTCTTCTATTCTTCCTGTCTGGAAGAATAATCTCAGGAAGTAACTAAATGTGTGCAGAAGAAAATATTAACTGACACCAACTTATAACACCTACATATTCAGTGAAAATCACTGTGCACAAGAAATAAAGGACAGCTATTCCAGAAGATCAACCAGATGTATGACCTGACATCCAACTATAGAGGCTGCATGTTTATGCATTTAGAAAAGCGAATTCACAGTGTTGGTGATGCATTTAGCTGGGAAGGAGCCAGTTACTATGTATTTGTAATCAGGCTCCCACCACACCTGGCCTGAGGACCACCCCTGGCTGACATTTGGAGCACCGCACAGACACCACTTCCTCTTTAGACATTCAAGTCTGCGTAGTTGCAAAGTGGTTCCAAGGCCAAGAACTGGTCAAATTCTGAGATGATGTGATGATCAAATTCTGAGAAACAAAAATGCTAGTTAATGGTAGGATGACTTCCAAGAAACTGAAAATTTGTTCCAAAAATTCTGAAAGAAGGTACTAATGTTCAGATTAGGTTTTAACGAAATAAAACGAAACAAGATTTCAAGAGGCTTAAGAGATGATCTCATGACTGAAAAATAAAAACTTAAAATAAACAAAAAAATGGGACTCATAGTCTCCACACTTTTTTTTTCTTGCTTCCTTTCAGGTTCTTGAGTCTCTCGAGGATTCCCTGGTGGGGCTTTGAAGGGACACACACTTCTTGACATATATTAGGCAGGTCAAATCCAGATGTATGTTTTTTGAATTAAGATGGCTATTTAAAGCAATAAGAAGCTGCCACAGAATAGCCAAAATTATAGATATTAAGGATGGAAAAGGCCTATTAGATCATCAAGTCTGTCCCTCAGGGCCAGTGCCGGAGAAGCAATCGAAATAAAATGATCCACTTGCTCCAACTGTTCTCTGTGGTTAGCAAGACAAAAACACTCTCAAACAGAAATGAGTCTTGGAAATTTATGACTGAAATGCTGAACTCTCCTTTTTGAATTATTTGGCTCTTTGTCAGTCAGAGTCTGGAAAGGTTGGGCTTACTCTGTAATTGTCTTTATATACTCTATGTATATATGCATGTATATAGCAATCTAAATGTACCTGTATTTGTGTGTGTACAAAATATAGAGGTGACGGGAGGCCACCACTTATCATAGTTTTTAGTCACCTCCTGCATAGTCACATTTATATTCATGAGAAGCTCCTGACTGGGCTCTAAGTACAGATTTAGATTATGTGCAAGATATGCTAGTGTAGGCATCACATTCATAGACTAATTCTTCTCTTTTCTGGGAGCTCAAGACATACTAATGAGTCTGTAACCACTGAGAGATGGTGTATGTGGACACCGAATTTAGTTCATGGGATGGAATTCTACATGCGAGAGACCACAGAAAGTGAAGAGCTTTTAGCTTTTCTCACTGGAATGGTTCCAATAATTTTGAATACTATCTTTCCAAGAGGCTTTTTAGGTATATTTCTTGAAGTATCAGTGTACAAAAATTTACCTAAATACAGGAGTAGGATAAAGCCACACCAGTATGGAAGGAATAAAAAGTTTTCCAAACTGGCTGGGATGAAACGTGGGCATACAAAACATTGTTTTTCAATGGTAAACAAGCAGCCCGGAAAGACACAGATGTGACTCATAGCAATGAGCACGCTTGTGTTGGTAACCAATGCAGTTATGACTGGCAGCACAGATAGACTTATAAGGTAATTACGAGGAAAGGAATCCAACCTCAAACTGATCTATCAAAATACTCATTCTCTAAAGCTTTTGTTAGCTATGGTGGAATTAGCAATGAGAAAAAGTAGGATTTCTTTATCAAAAAGCCATCATTGAGTGGCCCCACATCTCCTTGAAAAAATTTGTCAAAATGTTCTCCAGCCTTTTAAATTTCCATACTAATATAGGCATATTGTTGCCTTCTAGTTTCTTAAAATAAAAATGTGATAGGAAAAAGTTTCTAAGAAGATTCCATATGGTTAACTATGGCCTTACAGTAAAAAGACAAACATTATGTTACAAAGCACTAATATACCTTCTTTTATTGATTTCATTGATGAAATCTTGGTATCTGGAGTTATTTCTAGAAAAAGCTGTGCATCAAACCCTTGGTCACGAATATAAACTCTTTACACAGTTTCTATGGGAAAATCCAAAATTGACTCACATCATTTTGACTTGTCAGGCCTTTCCCAGGAACTTAAGCTGCCAAAGGGATGAAGATTGACTTCTAGTTTAAGGAAGAGGGGCCCCAAAGGTATTTCCTATAAATTTGGGTGCCAAAGGAAATGGAAAATCCATCATCCTCAGACATTCAAGGACCAGTTCATGGTAATGATACCGTATCTTCCATTTTCCAGCTTTGGAGAAATTCAAGACTTTTGCTTTTAATTTTTATTGTATTCTAGTAAGGAAGGAAGGGGCTCAGAATCAAGTACTTAAAAATACGTAAGCCAGAATTAGGGAAATGGGCACCCAAGGGAAAGTCATTATTGGTGACACTAGGCAAACTTCCCACTCTAGTCACCTTTTCCACTTTGCTTTCTTCCACCTTTCAACTAATTCCACTCTTTTATTTTCCCCCTAATTATGCACTGTTCATGGCTGTGAGAGACTCAGACCTTGCTGAACTTCATTAACTAAATTGAAAGCTATGCCATGAAGCTGTGAACATATAATGTGGCACCTACCTAAAAATGGTTAAGGGTAAATTTCAGCAAGGCTTAAGTTTTATTACATTTTTACTTAGATTCTGACTGTAAGGCCATCGAAGGATTTCATCCTTTTGAAAACTCAATGGAGAAGTTGTCTCTTCGCCCTTGCCTCTCTTCCTTTCCCTACTCTCCTTCCACCCCCGCCCCCCCCCCAAGAAACAGTATTCACAGGCATTAGATGGGAGTGAGGACGTTTAAAAAAAATTATGCTCTATTTGCCCATTCTTCAGTTTGGAAAACAGACTATTTTCACAGTAGGATAGCTATGGTAAATTCTCCATATTTTGTACCTTTTGGTGTTTTATTAAACAATGACTTGGCACATGAATAGTCTTGTTCTCCCATAAAATTAGTAGTGAATTTGCTACCTACATATTTGTCTTTGTGAGCTAACTTTCCAGCAAGGGCAGAAGGAAGATGCATTGAAGTAGCGTCTCACTCTGTAACAGTTTGTCTTTATGAGGTTCTATTCCACCACCTGGGTCAAAACAGTTATAAGCTGAACCTTTTATTTCTATTTATTTATTTTTTAAAAGATTTAATTTACTTATTTGAGAGAGAGCATGAGACTGAAGGTACCATTGGGGAGGGGCAGAGAGAGAGGGAGAAGCAGGTTCTCTGCTGAGCAGACATGGGGCTGGATCCCAGGACCCCGGGATCATGACCTGAGCTAAAGGCAGCTGCTTAACTAACTGGGCCATCCAGGGGCCCCTAAACCGAGCCTTTTAAATTGATGTCCTAGTGGATGTAGAAAGTATTTGATCTAATCACTGCCTTTTTCTTCTGGAGATTAAAAGAAATCCAGTTTTGTTTTTTTATGGTGATTATAAAAGCTAACATACTGTATTGATTGTGCCACTGTTCTAACCACTTTACGTGTATTAACACATTTGATTCTTACAGTAATCTATGAAGTGGGTGCTAGTAGGAAGGTTGTGTAATTTCTGCAGGGTCACCTAACTACTAAGTGGTGTAGTAGTGATGTGAACCTAAGTTGCTCCAGAGACCATGTTCTCCAACTGTGTATCATCCTGGCCTTGGAACCACTGATACCCTGGCCTTGGAAGCTCTAAAATCACCATAAGGAAACATGCATTCAATAAATGTTTACATGAAATAAACATATGCTAGGTGCTAACTCTATACCTAATGCTGGGCTGTGCACTGGAGATGAATAAATACTTATGCTATATTTGGGACTTGGAAATGCACATAGAACAATTTACAAAGGTGGGCTGCCTGGGTGACTCAGTCGGTTAAATGCCCAACTCTTGATTTGAGTTCAGGTCATGATCTCAGGTCATGTGATCAATCCCCGCATCTGGCTCTGCACTCAGAGGGGAGTCCGCTGGAGATTCTTGCTTTCTCTCTCTCCTCTCCCTCCCCCTTCTGGTGCACCCTCTCTCTCTAAATAAATGAATCTTTAAGAAAAAAAAAGAAAAAAGAAAGAAAATTAAAGGTAAAACAGAGGTGCCCCCCAAGTAGGAGACTAAAAATGAATGCAGGGATGGTGATAACAAGCAGAAAAGAGAACTGGCTGGAATCAACTTTCCCAAAGCAAAATACACTGCATTATCATCTCTCTGTGGACTTTTGTAATCACCTGGCTGGTCTTCTTGCTTCTACTCTGGTCTGTAAGACACTCTTGTCACAGCAGACAGAATGCTCCTTTACCTACTTTGTAAAGAGGCATTCAGTAAATTAGGAAAAACTAATAATGAACAGTAGCTACCATGAATCAGTCTATTCCTCTATTGAACTCGGGTCTGGAGTGGGACAGCTTGGTGGGGTCAACATCACTAAATGGCTTCCCTCCGAAGAGGTTCCTCTCTCCCTGTCCCCATTTGCTCCTTCCTGCAGCCAGGGTCTTTTCTTTTCCTTATGCTTCTGTGGAGACAGCTCCAATCAGCTTTTGCCAGCCTCTCTTTGTGCTGTGTTCCTATCCCTGCACAAGACCAAAAGTGCACTGAAGCAAAAATGCAAGCATTTGAAACACATCTAAAATGTGATTTTACATATTATTCATTTAAAAGAGAAGTAGAAACTTATTTATCATTTAGATAATTCTTTTACCTTCTAAAGGGTTTCTAACGGAACCTGGAAACATGATAACTGTCTTCAAATACGTGAAGGTTTATCTCATGAAACAGGATTAGCTCTATCCCTGAAGTTCCAAGAAAACCCCCAGAGATAAAACACAATATTTCCTTATCTAATAGATAAAGACAGAAAGGAGGAAGCATAAAATATGTTCTTGATGGGGGCCATGTGAGAATGGAAACCACCATTGAGCTCATTCTTTCCCATTCAGTTCTGCAACTTGCAGTTCCTTGGTTATCAGAGAATAGTCTGACTCCAAGGAGGTGCTCATGTTTTCAGATTTCAAAGCTTATTAGGCTCTTTCTGGAGAGAAAGGTATTCCATCACATGGAATTGTATGTAAACCTACTACACTTTCTAGAGAGGGTCATGTAGCACTGCCCACTTAACTCTGAGCCCCCCTCTGCTCAGGTCTCTGCCACGGAGGAGGAGGTGCTGATGGGCTTGAGCCCCATCTCTTGGGCTGGCTGGCTTTGATTGGCAGAAGCTTCTACTGAGGCAGCAGTTTCTCATCTCCCTAGCTTTCTGGCCCATACTGTAACAGATAAGGGGTAGCAGACATTCTGTCTCTAGTGCACCCAGAAACAAATGCAAACTAATGCAAAACAGAATCAGAAGGCACAGTTTTTCTTCTTTTGCTCTCCTAATAAAACGGTCATCTTCATTCATAGAACGGTTTATTCCTATCTCACCACTACTCTTGCTGTGCCATCACAGGTACTGACATGAAACGTGCTGTATTTGACCTCTGGTCAATTCCAGTTTCTTAAATATTGCAGGGAATAAAAAGTTAATATACAGCAAAGGCTACTATGACAGAGATGGCATGGCGTGTGCATGATTTTGTAAGAATGTGCATGTAATGCAGACACATATCAGATACACACCTGTTAGATATGTGCTCACATTTTTTTTTTTCTATTTTGATTCAAGGACAGCTGTTAGGTATTCCCCTCTTCCTCTAAGCAGGGACATTTCTGACCATCTGAGGTGGCCAAGCATTTACACTACCATTATTCTTACTTAGTAACAAGATAAAAAAAACTTCATACTGTCTGCCACTACGCCTACTCAAACTGATTGTCTTTTAATAGTTTCAATGAAAGTTGTGCAAGGAAATGATATTGTACAATCTCAGGTCTCCAGGGAAGGATATGGTCATTCCCAAGGGAGAGTGAGCCTTTGCTGAATCTGCTGCTTTATGAGTAAAACAGGAAGCTCGGGCCTCTTTTATTGTATCTTTTTTCATTTTTGAAAAGCCACCCAAATAGTTCCAAGTAGAGTCGAGGCAAAGTTATTAATGTCAAGAAGCCAAGATCTTTCTCCATGGTTTGCTGGATGAGGAAGGAAGAAAACTGTTTGTACTCAGCTGTCCTTTGCTGCTTCTGCTTGAGCCAAAGAAGCAGGAAAGAGAGGGAATGAATAAGTGAAAAGAGATGGTGTTTATCTCTGAGCAAAATCACAATGTTTTGCCCTCAGCCCCAGCAGACAGATGGGGTCACTGCATCTTTAAGACAGATAGCTCCTTCTGTGAGAGACAACACAGTAATTACAGTGCTTCTGCCAGAGAGAGCTCACACATGCAACCCATTATGGAAAATATAATTTCTTCTTCTTTAAGAAGACTCAAGATCATTAGACATGGTTTCTTCAACGCTAAAAAATCAGGCCAAAAAAATGAAAACAAACATTTTCAAGTATTTGCAACATAATGCCCGCGTATATTTATGGAAATATAGTAAAAGTGCCCTAAAATGTGGTTTGACGTTTCATGCTGCCCTGCTTTTCTATCTTTCCAATTCTCTAACATGTGTCCTCTTATCCTATATCACTTTAGTTTTACTGTATTTCAAATATTCGCAGAGCAGTAGTCACAGTGATTCCCAAATAGTTGGGCTTTCAGGGAGCTAATGAACCACAGGAAGCAGCCCAGAAGCTTGTTGTAAATTAAGCAAACTCCTTATAAATTAAACATGGTAACATATGAACACAAAGGTAGGGCATGACAACATGATATAACTTTTAAAAACAGCAATTAAATGTATAGCACTGCTTTCTCTAATGATGTGCTATGCTAATTTAAGGGTAAGGTGATGATTCCGTTGATTTAACAGTTTAACATGGAACTCATAAATGGGAATCAAATCAGTAATAAAGAAATTGTGGGGACTTCAGCATTTATGAGTATAGAATTAGGTATGTTATTATATGGAAGAAAGATATACATTTCAATCCAATCAATTTTCTCTGTCATAAACTAACCCAAGACATTTAGGCTCAAAAGTAAGCAGGCTTTTTAGAAATTCAAAGAAAATACATCCTTTCACTAAATATGTGGATTCTAAATAGGATATTAATTGGTAAATTATCTTTTTCATTTTTGTTTCATTTTATTGTTTACGTTTTGCTTCTTTCACAGATTTACCCTCTTATCTTGCTTTTTTTTGGGCAGATATTCTGAAAATAAATAGAAATGTAAGACATTACTTATAATCCCCTTATCAAAAATAAAGTACTGTAATGGATGTCGAAGTTCCACTTTAGTAGGACGACAAAAGCAGAAAGAAAAACATATCCTCTGACTGTGCATGGGTTTGATGAAGGAAAGGGTTGCTCTATTAGGGGTAGCAGCCTCATCAGAAGGAATGTGTGTGCTGCAATCTTTTGCATTTCCTAGTTTACTCTGCTCTAGACCAAAACAATCCTCATCAATTAGGTTGATTTTTAATGTTCATGGTTAGCTCAGCATTAACTGGCTTTGTTTTTAAGATAAATTCCAGTAAATGGGTAATCCAGCTTCTATAGTCATATTACTATTGATACTGTTGTATAGTGTGATGAACAGATTTCCTTTAAGTCCTTTTTTTGTTGTTGTTCCGGAGCTCAGATTTTTTTAGTCTATTTTTCCTACCTAGAACCTTTGCTACCTATTGGTAAGCAGCTGTCAAGCTATCCAAATTGGCAACAGCAATACTCTCTTGATCATAGTGGTGGAAAATCATGTATGTTTCTGCTTTAGTGGCAACAGATGAAACCTTGCGGACATATGGGGTAACAAGCGCAGATCAGGAGGGAAGTCATAACTTCATATTTTTTCCCTGCTCCTGCCACAACTAACTACTTGCAGGTCTTGGAACACATCATGCTCTCTCTTCCTCGGGTCTCTATACTTTATACTCATGTTAATAATACTCATCTTCCTGGTCCTTTTTGCTTGACTGATTTCACTAGTCCTTTAGGTTTCAGTTTAGAAAATACTTCCTTCAAGAAGCCTTCCCTGATTGTTAAGATACAGTTAGGCTTCACCTATATGCGTCCAGAGCATCTGTTGACCTCATACCAGCAGTTACTACACTACACTGTAATTGCCATATACTTGCTTGTAAACTTTTTAGGGAAGGGAATACAGCTTGTTTGGAAATTTGGTCATAGCACCTGGCACTCAGCTTGCCATATAGTCTCATGCCCACAATCACCTCTGGAACAAATGAGTAAGATGCTGATCATGATGACAATGCTAATAGTGGCTAAATTTACTGAGTGCTTATTGTGTGCTAAGCACTGTTCCAAGCCCTTTACATTTAACCTTCACAATAACCCTATAAGGCAGCTGCCATTACCATGTCTGTTTTATAGATGAAGAAACTGAGGCACAGAGAACCTTCGATACCTTTTGGAGTTTGCTTCATTTTGAAAATGGCTTGTCAATTTAGGTGAATTTAGTTTATAAGCTGTAAACTACAGTGGATTGAAGGGTAACTGCTAATTGATAACAGATCTGAATAATTATTAGGTTGAAACATACTAAAGTGTTGATATTCAATTGGTTTTGACTTACAAATGCGGCAATTTCATCCATTTCAAGCTCGTATACTGAGTTCAGCTACAGCTCAGGCTTTATCCTTGTTGCCTACCCCATTCACCCACAGCTGGAAAACATACCATACTCCTACATATTGTCATGCTAAAGAGTGACAGGTACATGGATAGGGACCAGAGAAAGCATTTATGCATGGAATTCTTTTTAACTGTGTCAACAGAGCCTTGTTTCTATGGTTGGCTAAGACTTAATGATCTCTTTGCCATATATAACCCTTTTGTGAACAATGACATTGATTGTAATACGTTCTGCCTATGTAGACCACGTCTAGGGCCCCAAAAGAGGTAAAATCAGTAATAACATGTTTTTCCATAGTTTTAACTCATATATGATGACATAAAGCCAAAGGTAAAAGGAAAAAAGAATTTGGAGTTGAAAATGATTTAAATTTGCCAGTTCCCAGCACTTCTGGAACATTGCCAGGGTTAATTTGGATTGGGCCTTTCAGAGTCTGCACTGCTCTAACCTGATGTAGCCTAAAAAACATACTTGATATAAAGAGGTAAAAAAAAAAAAAAAAAAAAAAAAAATCCACCTAACTCAACACAACTGACAGTCTGTTCTCAGGATGCCTAGCCCCACACCAGAATGTTCTGTTTGTTTCATTCCAGAAGAGGGTGATACTGTGTCTCTTAGTGAAAGGTATTTGTGATGAGAATAACTTGTAGGCTCATCCAAAGCTACGGAAGGCAAAGGCTTACAGGAGGGAATAGGACTTGTTTGCAGGCTGGAAACATTTTTAGCATTCGCTGGAGATTTTTATTTCAAAATCTCCAAATTCAACAATTCTTCAGCCTCTGTAAACTTTCAGATGGAAAGCTCCAATATTTAGAGTAAATAATGTCTAAGCTTCCCCTTCCCAGCAAGTTTTCTTTTTCTCCCCTGTCATAAGAGTGTTATATCCTGGCAACTGAAATACAGAAGCCCTTTGTAGTAAAGCTATCATACTATACCCCTCAGAATGTGTTGCTAATGAGGTTATAGCTTACTAGAACCATAGAAGGGCATTGAAAGAAGAAAATACCCTGACAAATGTGTTGACCAAAGTATGCCAACAACTCTCCCATGGTCCTGTCCGAAATTCAAGGATTTACCAAAAAAAAAAAAAAAAAAAAAAAAAAAAAAAAAGGTAAAAACGAACTTTAGTGTATGTGAAAAATCATAACATTGAAACATAAGTCCATTTATCTTTTAACTATTTTTCTAGTTCTCTTCCAAAATTTTACTGGTTATTAAAACATTGCTGTGTAAATACCAATGTTCTGCTTTATAACTCACCCCCTATTTCTTGTCCTTACAATATAATAATGTCATTGTTTGCTGTATCACACTTATTCTTAAAGTAATAGGACCTGATGTGAAGGACTTTAAATAGTACAGTGAGGAAGGGTTTCTGCCGAAACAGAGGAGATGGGGGAATCAAGAACAGAACAGGGAGTTCAGAAAGAATCTGAAGGGCTGCTCCCATTCTGAGAGTCCTTGAAAAGTGTATATACTACGATTTTTTCATCAAGCGAGGCAGTGTTCTTCATAAACATCCTCGTGTCCTCAAAGCAGGCTGTCCAAGACTGGACTGTCCACCGACAAGGTCAAGGGGAACATACTACCAGAATTTCAGTGAATCCATTTAAACTCCCAGATTGGGAGCTGAGCTGCAAATAAATTTCACTAACATACACTAATTAATAAACTACATTTTCGTAGCAGATATCTTTTGCCCTGGTGAGTAAATGAGCCAAATGCCCACTTCTCTTTCGAGATATTCACAAGTGACTGCTTCATATAACCAACTATCTTGAGTCAGGACCACCAAAACCGAGGACTTATGGCAGTCTATAAACCATCAACACTCTCAAAGATAAGATACCACATGTGCTGTGATTAGAATCACAGACTGTAGGAGCTGGATGGGCCTTTGAGGTAACTTCAAATCTCATTGTACAGCTGAGCTTGAGTGACTTTTCCAAATGTTATTCAGCTAGATAATGGCTGGCCTGGGAGTAGAACTGGGTCTCTTGACTCTTATTCCACTGCTTTTGCCATTATAACAGGCTTCGGCCATGATATAGTAGTTAGACAAGGTCAGTAAACTGAGGCTCTGTCAAGATTTGATGGGGAGGGATTCCATTAACAAGAGGCCTTAACAGAAAACTCCTGAATCTAATTCCTAAAAATCCAAGTTGATGGATAACTTGGTACTCTCTCTGCATGAAAAGGCAAAGGGAACTGTATGAACTAGAATCCAATTTTAATGCATCTGTTTTTTTTTAAATGAATCTGTTAAAAAAATTGTGTAAAGATTAATTGGCAGGTACTAGATGTAAAAAATTTACTCTAACTTAGGCATTTTCTTTCTTCATCTCATATTGTACCTGTATAATAGCAATGAAGAATTTCTGTGGTGTGAAATAGTCAATTTTTCTCCAGTAATAGTATGTTATACTGGGAAAAAAAAAGCATTAAATTAGGAATCAAGAGACCTGGTTTTCTGTTCTGGGCTTTGCCATTAATTCATTGAGATACTCTAGTTTTGGGGGTCAGTTTCCAAGTCTGTAAACTGAAAGATTTATTTTTAAAAAGTGTGCTCAGAAAATCCCAAGAGGTTCCGTGAAGGTGTCCAAAGAGTTGACAAAAGGCACCAGGAGAAGAGCAGAGGGAGGTGATGCTAGGAAGTTCTGAGTTTTCCACCCCAACCTCAACTGGGCAGTTCTGCTTTGCTTTGATTTTGATATCAAGCTAATATGTAAGATTTTATTTGAAAAACAAGCTATGTGGTAAAGTTTCAAAAGCACCAAAAAGTTGAAAGTGCAAGATTATTCCAAGTCTGATACTCACTTGTCAGCTGAGAGGCCCTCAGTCAACACTCCACCAAGGAGTAAGCTCTTAAACATCGTGTTCTCCACGTCTTAGCCTCCACCTCTTCTTTTCCTTCTGTCTCCAGGCATTCTGTACCATGTATTTCATGCTTTAATAATCTTGAATTATTGGCAATTTCCTGAACACGCAATTCTGTTCCTCCTTGTAACTCTACTTTTGCTCATGTTCCCTCTGCATCTCTTCCTTCCCTGCTTGACTAACTTCTTATCCTTCAAAATTCAGCTCATGCAATCCTTGTCCCATGAAGCCCTCAGGAACCCCAGTCTAGGTGAAGTAACCTCCACTTGCTCGCATTTTATCCTGTGAAGGACAACCACAGTAATTAAAACAGTATAATGAGATTATATAGTTCTCTACTATCTCTTTCACCTGGGCTGTGTCTTGTGGGAAATGCCTTTCCTCTTTCCTATTTGTTAAAATATTAGTGTCTGAAAGTTCAATAAAGACTTACCGAAAGAGGGAATAACTAAATTTTTTAAAAAAGCAAAACTTGAACCTGATCTAAAAAACTGATTTCAAAAATTCTGAAAAAAACCCTGATGATGCACAGTTTATTTCTTTAAAGCCTTATTCTCTTATTGTGCAAATCTTAATTCCAAGCTAAATTAGGAAATGATTCTTCTCAACAAGGATTTGACTGTATCATTTGATATCTGTTTATTATTGTGCAAAATGAAGGTTTAGCCAGAAAGAGCAATGCTCCATTTAAAAACTGTTTAAAAAAAAAAAGAAAAACTGAAAAATCATTGATCAAACAAAACAAAAAACAACCCCCCACACGATCTCCCCAAAGCAACAAAGTTAACTAGAGAAAGGGTCAGTATATGTGTCTGTGTTATGTCTTTCATCCATCTGTCACTAATTATTTATCAAGTGTCTGCTACTTCATCAAGACAGTGTGGTACTGGCACAAAAACAGACACATAGATCAATGGAACAGAAAAGAGAACCCAGAAGTGGACCCTGAACTTTATGGTCAACTAATATTCGATAAAGGAGGAAAGACTATCCATTGGAAGAAAGACAGTCTCTTCAATAAATGGTGCTGGAAAAATTGGACATCCACATGCAGAAGAATGAAACTAGACCACTCTCTTTCACCATACACAAAGATAAACTCAAAATGGATGAAAGATCTAAATGTGAGACAAGATTCCATCAAAATCCTAGAGGAGAACACAGGCAACACCCTTTTTGAACTCAGCCACAGTAACTTCTTGCAAGATACATCCATGAAGGCAAAAGAAACAAAAGCAAAAATGAACTATTGGGACTTCATCAAGATAAGAAGCTTTTGCACAGCGAAGGATACAGTCAACAAAACTAAGACAACCTACAGAATGGGAGAAGATATTTGCAAATGATGCATCAGATAAAGGGCTAGTGTCCAAGATCTATAAAGAACTTATTAAACTCAACAGCAAAGAAACAAACAATCCAATCATGAAATGGGCAAAAGACATGAAGAGAAATCTCACAGAGGAAGACATAGACATGGCCAACACGCACATGAGAAAATGCTCTGCATCACTGGCCATCAGGGAAATACAAATCAAAACCACAATGAGATACCACCTCACACCAGTGAGAATGGGGAAAATTAACAAGGCAGGAAACCACAAATGTTGGAGAGGATGCGGAGAAAAGGGAACCCTCTTACACTGTTGGTGGGGATGTGAACTGGTGCAGCCACTCTGGAAAACTGTGTGGAGGTTCCTCAAAGAGTTAAAAATAGACCTGCCCTATGACCCAGCAATTGCACTGCTGGGGATTTACCCCAAAGATGCAGATGCAGTGAAACGCCGGGACACCTGCACCCCGATGTTTCTAGCAGCAATGTCCACAATAGCCAAACTGTGGAAGGAGCCTCGGTGTCCATCGAAAGATGAATGGATAAAGAAGATGTGGTTTATGTATACAATGGAATATTACTCAGCCATTAGAAAAGACAAATACCCACCATTTGCTTCAACGTGGATGGAACTGGAGGGTATTATGCTGAGTGAAGTAAGTCAATCGGAGAAGGACAAACATTATATGTTCTCATTCATTTGGGGAATATAATTAATAGTGAAAGGGAATATAAGGGAAGGGAGAAGAAATGCGTGGGAAATATCAGAAAGGGAGACAGAACATAAAGACTCCTAACTCTGGGAAACGATCTAGGGGTGGTGGAAGGGGAGGAGGGCGGGGGGTGGGGGTGGATGGGTGACGGGCACTGAGGGGGCACTTGACGGGATGATCACTGGGTGTTATTCTGTATGTTGGTAAATTGAACACCAATAAAAATAAATTTATTATTAAAAAAAAAGTGTCTGCTACTTAACCAGCCATTCTCAGAGGTGCTGGGAATGCATCTGTGAGCAAAAGAGGCAAAGTCCATGCCCTTACACAATATCTTACATTGGGAGAAATATACAGCAAACACACAAATAAACAGTGCGGTATGGGGTGATGAGTGCTTTGAGAAGACACCTGGGAAAAGGCAATGAGGACCATGGAGGGGATGGAGTTAGTGATACAGGTAAGGTGTCAGGGAAGGCCTGTCAGCTAAGGTAACACTGGACCAGAGAGACATCTAGGAAATGAGGGAGTAAGCCATGCAGATATATGTAAAAAAAAAAAAAAAAAAAAGCAAAAGAAGTAGAGAGACCTGAAAGTGGAAAGGCCCTGAGGTAAGAGCCTAGGTGGAGTATGTGAGGTCCAGGACAAAGACCAGCGTGGTTGTAGCAGAATGAACAAGAGGGTGGGACTGAGAGATGAGTTTGGAGAGGTTGTCAAGACCAAGTAGAACATTAGATGTAAAGATCTAGAGTATATCATACATGAGAAGTAGTATGTTCTCCAACCTTCTGAAGAGTTCTGCTATCAAAGTAATAGGAACAGTAAGCTGAACTGTTGAGGACAGGATTCAGGATGGGGGAGACCTGAATCTATTAACATTCAGAGAGGAGAAGAGCAGAGTGACAAAGCCACGATGACTTCTTTAGAAACAGGTCGAAATGAGGAGAAAGAAGTGAACCCTAGACATTTTGAGGTGGAGAAAAAAATAATTCAGAAAGCCTATATTGGCTGCAGATTTTTTTTTTTTTTTAAAGCAAAGCAGACCATCTACTTGAGAGTCACAGAGCAAAACTGGGGGCTTGAAAGAGGTTAATTGTTTGGGTAGAGTTCCTATGGTGATGCTACTGAACATACCCCCTCAAATTTTCTTACTTCCCCACTTCCTGGCTTGAAAGGGAGAGGACAAGAAAGGTCATCTTTCTTGCATGAATTGTGTTTTACTGTTCAATTGGGGGAGTGGTAAGAATGCAAAGATTAAAAATGATGACAGCAAAAGGTTCTAGAAAGAGTCAAATGAGGCTCAGTCTTTCTCTGGACCAGCTGGGGTGACAACTCCTTTTCTTATCCAGGGGCTGCCCCCATCAAGACCTGAAGCCATTCGCTTAACTTCTGTCCTAGAGAAAGCTCTGGCTACATATATTTATTATTCCCCACAGCCTTCAATGGATGCTTGGGTGAAAGTTCTAAATTATTCTTCAGCTGGTAAAACAGTAGCTCACAGTAAGACAAGCAGGAAGGAGTGACCAAAAGCAGTATAAACAAATCATAACCAGGGGCTGTTCTTAAGTCAGAGGAACAGTACACGTGGTTAAGAGCTCCTGAGTTATAGAGATTACCCAAGCCCTAGATATTCTTGGATATTATGAAGAGGAGAGTGAAAGGAACTATTGCCACTGTACTTTACCTGCAGTTGTTATGTTAGTAACAATTGGAAAAAAGTATCCTATTTCTCCAGTGAAATGAACTAAAAATAAGCACTATAATTCCTGAAATTTGGGCCATAGATAATTAAATCTTCAAAGAACTTTGCAGATAGTTGCTTATACAAGAAGATGCAATTTATTAGTGAGATGCATGTCATAATAGAGGGCTAATAAATCGTCAATCTTCAATTCAGAATAATTTAAAGATCTACTACAAGCATGATTCACTAACATTTAAGGAAGAATCAACTAGTTGGAATTCCAACTTCTCTTGCTGTCTCTTCCAGCAAGTTCTCGCTCTTTTTTTTAAGCAGTAATAAGCAATCCCACTCAAAATGCTGATTTACAATCATAGCCTGCATGTGTAAGCCCATAACAAACGTGCATGACACATGGTAGGATCTCACTGGTTCACACCCCTGTGAAAACCACAACCCCCTAACCCCCAGCTTTCAATAAAGCGAAGGCCTCTTTACCTAAGTGCACATTAGCTGCTGGCTTAGTCGGGTGGTATGACATGGCTGCCTCCCCAGTGGGCAAGCACACCACAGCAAGGCACTCATTAAACTATAGAGTTTCATTCCAGTAACCGTTCAAATACATTCTTCATTGTACCAGAAAGTATGTTTGTTTGATGCTGGAACTTTGATTCTCCCCCTGCCATTCTCCCCCCATACCCTCTCATCCCCTCACCCCTGTTTTGGTATTTGTTCCCATGCTAACATATTCACAAAAATTTGGTAATTCTCAATGGGTCTCTTGGTCATTAGTGCAAATTAGTGAGGTTTTACTGAATATGGTCAGATTTGATTTGCCAAGTTCTTTTCCCGTTAAGGTTTTAAACCCATGTGTATTTCAAGGGAAATCTAATTTGTAGGTTTCGGATTCATTTACACTCAACTCACAAACGTGGTTCTGTGAGTGCCTCCATAGCTGGTGTACAAGAAGCCACAGGAGCTGGTTTCCCTTCCTTTTAACAAGTTCTTGTTAGAATGTTTGCTTTGAAGTAGGTATTTGGACCGTGCTGGAAGCAAATAGAACTAAACCCCAGGAAAATGTAAAGTAAAATTTAAAAACCAAGTTCAAAACAGTTTTCCTTGCCCCCACAATTATACTTTTTAAAGAAAAAACTCCAAGCATGGAACCATCCACTTTAGCCTTTGAAGGATGATGTCACCCGCCTGCCTGGCCTAGATGAGTCTGCGTCTCATCATGCTTTTGTCTTGCAGGGTGACAAGAAAGTCATTTGGGAGAGGAGGCTTTGTCTGCTTGGCCCCTGAGCTGTGCGCTTTGTCATTCTTCTGACTTTGTTCAGCTGCTGGGCCACCCACCATTCCTGCCAGGTCTTTACTGTTGGGATTCTTTTTGGTTCCTTTCTGTCCATGGCTGGTCCCATACTGACTGATTCCTGCCTCTTGCTTAGCACTGCCCGTGTTCTTGCCTGTTACCACGGTACCCACTTCTTGCATTTCCTGATGTTCGCTCCAACTTCCTGAAAAGATGGATTATTACCTAGTCATAGATTCCCTATGCTGCTTTTTAGCTGAGGTCCACAACCACACCCCAATGGTCATAATCTTGGACCCTTGTGCTTTTTCCTCCAGGCTGGGCTTCTGGGATGACGATTTCTTTGGACTCTATGCTGGCGCAGATGGCCCTGCTGCTGATTCTGGCTCCCCTCTGTCACTCTGGGTGGCTCTGAGTAAAAGGGGCAAATCTCATTGACATTTCTATCACCCATTCTCACAGTGAAGCCGTCAACAGTAGTATGGGAGTATTGGTGAGACTTTGTGTCCCTGTGGATGGCGGAACCGTGCTTGGAAAGGCAGGCCATCTCTAGCAGCACCAGCTCTTGTCCAAACACTGAAAGTAAGCAGTTCTCAATGCTGAGAATACATTAGTTTGTCTTTTTTTTCCCTTCCAGAGTGCCTGCTTGGAAAGACAAACAGCATATCACACCCCAAGGACTGGCAATACCAAAAAAGCCCTTCTTTATCAACTGCTGCCTATACAAACAATGCCTTCCAATGCTTGGGAGTTCACTTCAAGTGACTTTGGAGAAAAATAGCCATGGACGCTCAAATGCTGGCATGACTCATTAAGACAGTGGTGAACTCTGAGCAGAGAACAAAGAGCTGAGATATAAACCACTAAGAGCAACTAAGGCTCCAGTGGATTCAGACTGACTTTAAATTGCAACTGTTTTGAGAAATCTAAGATAATTCAGGGACTAGCAAAAGAGACACATTGACAAGTACTCCTAATATGCTCAATGTTAGTGTGACTATATATATAAATACAAATATATATATAAAATATGTAGCTATATTATATAATTACATTTTATATATTACATATAGAAGGACAAAGAAATCTAAACCAGTTGTGCACATCTACTCATCAGAAAACACATTTCTGACCTGCCTGGAATCTTCTAACACTTTTAGAGAGAGTTGTACATGATCCTTTAGAAGATCTAGCATAATTATCTCATAACCAGCACTTTAAGGTGCCCCTAGAAAAGGACCTCTGATTGCTAAGGATAGTGATTCATTCATTTTCACTCATCCAGGAATCTTTAACAACCATACGTCAGGAACCAAGTGAAATTCCCTTCAGGGAGCGGAAGAAGAATTTCTGAGGATGACAGCAGAAAGCTGAAACATCTTTTCTTCCATTTCCCTGCCCTCAAACTTGCAAAGCAAAAAAGGTAGAGAGCAAATCATTCATATATGTATGTACAAAGTACTCAAATGCCTATCACAAGTCTTTTCCTAATCACTTGCCAAATCTGTCTTCTTAAAAAATTTTTACTTATTCATTTATTTTTGAGAAAGAGAGAAAGAGAGAGAGTGAATAGGGGCAGAAGGAGAGAGAGAATCTCAAGCAGGCTTCATGCTCAGCAGCATGGAGCCTGATGTGGACTTGGATCTCATGACCCTGAGATCATGACCTGAACCAAAATCGAGAGTCAGATGCTCAACTCACTGAGCCACCCACATGTCCCTTTTTCTTCTTCATCTTTTTAAAAAAGATCCCAGTATTTCATCTCCCCCTTTCACTTTCTAGCTCTGTTCTTTTTAGTGATTTAAAAAATAGTCCTTTTAACAACTAGTATTAAGTTATAAATGGTTCCTACTAATGGAACTGTGTCCGCTTCTCATAACTCTTTCTAGTACTATGCATATAGAACATAGCAAGTTTTAAAATGGTGATCTTAAAGAAGAAAGACTGAACTTTAGTCTAATGCTTAAGTATTGATGTCTGCAATTTACTTTGAAAGGCATAAAAAAAAAAAACCCGATAGTTGATGGCTGAATGAGGATGGACAGATGTGCAACAAAACAAGAATAAAATATTAAGTATTGATACAGATAGTGAATATATGGGTATTTATTATAAACTTCTATCAACTTTTCTATATACCTGTGTGTTTTATGTTACAAAGTTTCCATAATAAAATATTGGGGAAAAGTTTCATCAAGCTACTACTTCCATTTCTATTTCTTTTATACATTTGTTGATAGTGTATTTATTACTTATTTCTCTAACTGACTTTGGAAGCTCATAGAACTTTAGGTTTTTGATTCTTAACCTAAAAAGGAGGGAAGTCAGTAAAACCCACTTGGAACAAAGAGAAGATCTAGAGCGAAATATCTAGGGGAGCCACTCTTTTCTTCGAAATTTCATCTGTTGAAGCTCCCCACATGACTGGCTTTGGGGAATAGGGTTTTTAGGAGATAATTAAGCTTTTATGAGATCGCAAGGGTAAGGTCCTAATGTGATAGGACCCATAGCTTTAGAAGAGGGAGAGAAAGACCTCTCTCTCTCTCTCTTTCTCCATGCTCTTCCACTGAGGAAAGACCACATGGGGAGAGAGCAAATGGCTTTCACCGGGAACCAAGTTGGGCAGCCCCCAGATCGGACTTTAAACCTCTAGAACTATGAGAAGATAAATGTGTGTTGCCACTCAGTCTGTGGTATTTCATGATGGCAGCCCAAGCTGATGAATACAAAATCTGGAAGTTAAACATCTGTGGGTATTTAGGTAGTCTGCATGCAAATAATACACAGGGAAAAGAAGATGTGAATCAGTACATTAAGAGTTAGAATGATGAGGAATGTTAGAGCTCAAAGGGGTTTTAGCGACCATATCGTCAAAACTCTCATTTTACAGATGAGCAAACAGAAGCTCGCAGGGGTCAAGTGATTTGTCTGAGGTCCTTCAGAGAGATTAGTGGCACAGCCAAGGACTTTCAAGCCCAAGCCTCTTGATTTCTGCTCTTTCACCACACCACACAGCTTCATTAAATCAAACTCCTTGAGCCAAGTGTTAGCAGCCAAATATCTAATTTCTTTCCTTTTACTGAAATCTCTTTGAAGATTTCAGCTCCATTTTTCTGATTCTGTACTTTTCTCTCTACTCTTTTTTTTTAAATCACAAATCAATTTACCCATACAGGATAAAAACTAAACCAGAGTCTTCTGAACAAATACACAATGTGTGTAAATATATAAAAGGGTAAGTATAAACACAAAAACCTACACTTAAATTTGGAGAGTGTTAACTCAATTATTCATTTTGGTGTGCAGGCCTAAAGATAGCATATGTACACATAGAAGGCATCTTTCTTCCTAATAGTTGCCTATTATAACATATAAAGGCATTCTAGAAAAATAATAAAAATGTATTTGTTTTCCAAATTAATCATTTATAGTCCAATTTAGCACAGTATTACATCTTTATAACATTTAAAATATCCATTTTGATAAAACATTCTCATAAATAGACCAAGAAAACCAGGTTAATAAGCTGGTGTGTTTTATAGGGCAATAAAATAATACATTTTTATAACATTTAAAAATAATATAAAATATAAAAATTGAATATCATAATTGAACTTTATTTTGTTAAAAAAAAGTGTCCTTATAGAACATTTTATTTAACTTTTCCACTAGGTAAACTTAGAGTATATGAAGGTAAATATTCTTAATGATGTTGATACAGTGGAAATGTGCCAGTGACATCCAGAAATGGTAATAATCTACTACCACCAGTCAATATTTAAACATTTTTCTTTAACATTTAATTTTCTGCATCAGTTTAGTTTCATTCTACATAGCCACTGAGGAGCCACAAGACAATCTATTCCATAATTTTTCTTTTTATGTCAATAGTAGCTTGAATCTACAACTGTATGGTGTGTTAGTAAAATAATGTCATTGGTTTGTCACCACTGAGTCTTTTCAAAAGAATGTTTTGCAATCTCTAAAGATAATTGCTAGAGAATAATTTAAAAAATATTTTGAATGAAGGCAGCACTGTTTAGAACTTTAGAGACACTCAAGGACATTTTATTTTGAAATACACCACCTCTGAGAAATAATGTCTTGTTATATTTGAAAACAAAACAAGCAATAAGAACAATAAAAGTAATCAGATTACTTTCTAGTTTTACCTAGCTTTTTAAATGGCTAAAATGTTGTTTGCACTATCCATGGCCCATTGATATCCCAATGTAATAACTGCACTGGTGACAATGAGATTTCACTTAACCAAAGCAGAATCACAATTAATGGAAAAGATTGGAGAATTGAAGAGCAGAGAATCTATTTTATTTATTTTTTAAAGATTTATTTATTTGAGAGAAAGATGTGTGTGCACGCTGTGGGGAAGGGTCAGAGGGAGAAAGAGAATCTCAGGCAGAGTCCCAGCTGAGCATGAAGCCTGATGATGGGGTAGGTGGTGGGTGGGAGACTCCATCTCATGACCCTGAGAACACGACCTGAGCCCAAACCAAGAATCGGACACTTAACTCACTGCGCCACCCAGGCGCTCCCAGAGAATCTATTTTAAATCCAAACTATTATTTACTGCTTCAATAGGCTGTACAGTTTACAATGATATTCGTTCTCATTCTCTGAGTAAGTGAGAAGCATGGAGACATGAGTAGAAGGCAGAGTAAAATGAGTGATTCCCTTATAGGAAGTATCAGCTGAACTGAGGTAGCCACAAGAGTGCTTGGGAGCTAAGTAGAATTCTCTTCAACCCTCCTCGGCGGTGATGGCCTGGTGGTACTTGGTTTTGAAGGAAGCATTGCTCTATGTCCCACGGACATTCAGAATGCTGGGGACAGGTAATATCCCATCTCCTCATTTCTTTCCTTTTCTTTAAAACAAACTGGAGGACTGTGACTGGGGGTCTAGCTGTTTAGATGCTTTGATAATCAACTATATATTTCAAAAGTAGATAAGTAACAAGGTTTGAAAGATGTATGTGCAAATAATGTGGTTCAATATTAGGAATTCAATTAGGAATTAGGAATTCAAGTTCCAGTTCTACTATCTTAGAAAACATCATAAGCTTTCATGAATCTCAGTTTCCTCTTCTAAGTCATCATTTGCATTGCTAACATACAGAGTGCTTACCATATTCCAGGCACTGTTTGAAAGGCTTTATGTATTTGAACTCATTTAATCCTTAGCAAGCCCATGAGAAGGCACTATGATTAGTCACATTTTCTACCGGAGGAAATTGAATCATAGAGAGGTTAAGAAACTCACCCAAAGATAAAGCTTACTCCTTAGGGTTGTTGTGAGATCAAATACAAAATCAATGAGATGATTAGTGATGGAAAGGATCTTTAAGATCATCTAGTCTTAAACTCTGACTGCAAATATGAGGCATCCAAGGTTTGTGAAGGATCTGGTTAACTGAAGACACTGAACCTCTCTTCTAGATCTTATTCTAGAGGTCTTTCAAAAGAGCCTTGTTCCTATTCTGCTTTTCTTTAATTAAGTTTCATATATTTTTTCACATATATGTATAAAATTCCTGTAGGGTAGAAAAGTGGGAAAGAATGGTCTTCCTCACTTTTTATAAAATAGGTTAGAAAATTTCAGGATACCTCAAAGTCAGCATGTAGTACAGCTGGACAGAAAGTCAAGGCCAACTGCATGGCAGTGGTAATGATGGCATGATTAGAATGGCTATAAAATAGTGTCATCACATCCTGATTCTCTTTAGAACATGGTGCTAGAGCATCTTTTTTTTTTTCCTTTTTCAAGATTTTATTTATTTATGAGAGCAAGAAAGAGAGAGAGGGCACATGTGTGCACCAGCAGGGGGAGGGGGAGACAGAGAGAGAATCTCAAGCAGATTCTGCTGAGTGTGGAGCCCAATGAGGGGCTCAATCTCAGTACCCTGAGATCATCACCTGAGCTGAAATCAAGAGTTGAATGCTTAACCACCCAGATGCTCCTGCGTGAATACATCTTATGCACATTATCACATTTAATGCTAAATCTACCTTTGAGTAGACAAAACGTTATTAGTTTTCAAGTCAGAGAATGGCTGAGTCTGAGATTTAAGAAATGCAGACTTTCTGGAGTCAAGATTCCAAATCCCCATTGTGTTGAGTCAGCCCAAGG
Source organism: Canis lupus baileyi (assembly GCF_048164855.1). Taxonomy (NCBI): domain Eukaryota; kingdom Metazoa; phylum Chordata; class Mammalia; order Carnivora; family Canidae; genus Canis; species Canis lupus. The sequence continues at coordinate 59,352,232 of NC_132844.1, read as the reverse complement.
TCCTATAAGATGATAAAGCAAAGGCCAGGCAGATTAGTTAGTGTGGGGTTGGGCTAGACGTCGAGAACGGGGCCCTTCTCTCTACCAAAAGGATATACACAGGCCCCTCAGTACTTTTTGAAAGAGCAGGGATTACCTTAACTCTTTCAGCAGAGTCTCAGGTTTATTTGCCAAAATGGATTTTTGAAAACAATGGCTGAATTACCCTACAGTCCATTAGTCATCCTACTGAAATCTAATGTTAGAAAAATGTTCGCATAAGATTTCGTGGTGGGAAAAAAAACTAACTGCGTTCAGCAGTTTTTGGCTGTGGTCCTTTACTCAACAGAAATTTCCTCCTTCAAAAAATAAAAAGAAATTTCCTCCTTCAAAATCATCAGTTATTGAATGTAAGATAGCTTCATCTTCAGCATTTGTACTTATGGAGAAGAGATGAAGCTCCTGACTGCACTGTGTTTTTTAGTTGAGCCCCAATTGCTCTTTTCCTAAAGACTATATCCTGCTTAAGCTGCTGTGCTTCCCAGTTTCTCGGCTGGTCCTTGATAATTCTTGCCCCCTAGTGCTCATGACCTGGGTAGCTCCCTCCCAACTCCAAATCAGGATTGGTGGAAGTAACAGGTGACTTCTGGGGCTGGTTCACAGAAGACACTGTGGTTCTGAACTTGCTCTCTTGGGCGGCTTGTTCTGGAATAAACCAGTTGCCATGCAATGAGAACACATCTGCAGTCCCCACAGACAACTGAAGTCCCTAGCCAATGGCACACACTCAATGCACCTTAGAAGTGCATTGTTCAGCTTCAGTGATCCCCTGGGTGAACATGTGACTGTAACCATCATGGAAAGTATAAGCCCGAGCTGCTCAATCATGCTGCTTCCAAGATTCCTGGCCCACAGCAATCATGAGGTAATAAATTATTACCATTGTTTTAAGACACTATGTTCTGGGGTTATTTGTTACAGATATAATAGATATGATATAACAGACTAAGAATAATGCTGCCAACGTTGAGAGCATGTAACAGCTTACTGTGATTCTCTTATAATCCATAAACCATCATCATTCCATTACTTACTACAGACTACATACTATTACTAAAGATCACAGTTGGCCCAAGGGCCAGCAGTTAAATCTCTGTATTCTGACTTTCATTGGTTGTTATGGCATGATTGTTTTGAGAGGTGATGTTTTCCAAGCTGCTGATAAATACAACAAGGCTGTCTCTATTTCCCTATGCTGACTTTATCGACTTGCAAAATGTCCAATTTGATGAAATTAGTGGTAATATATGTTTAATAAATTTCTCCAATGTTAAGTTAAAAAAATTCTTGCTTCATTTACTTTTAGAAGATACATTTTGATGTGGCTCCAACTATGGTGGAGGAGCTGTGGAGGGCCCAAAGAACACAGAGAATCTGAAAGAGTCACAAGAAACAAATGTCTCCACTGACATCCATTGCAGTGACTTTCCAAAGGAAGACATTTTTTTTTTAAAAGATTTTATTTATTCATTCATGAGAGACACAGAGAGAGAGAGTAAGAGGCAGAGACACAGGCAGAGGGAGAAGCAGGCTCCATGCAGGGAGCCCGATGTGGGACTCGATCCTGGGTCTCCAGGGTCACGCCCTGAGCTGAAGGTGGCACTAAACTGCTGAGCGACCCAGGCTGCCCCAAAGGAAGACATTTTAACAACTACCCATGTGTCCAAAAGTCTTCCAACCAGGCAGAAATGTAGCAAGATTTTCAGACAGATAAATTTAAAAGCAAGGGCACTAGGCACTAGATCTCAATTCTAAACAGAGAAGAAATGCTTCATGTGAATTCATGGAACTTGCCTGCTGCCAAAAGTTTGATATGTCACACTGATACTATGGGGAAAGTATTTAAGGGGACTGTCAACCATGCGATCCTGCTTCCTAAATTAGACTCATTCTGTAGGAAAGGAAAGTTCCCTCACACTCCAGAAAGTTTTCACAACAAGCCAACTCTGTGCCCAAGACTATGCAAAGAATTGCAGAAAGGTAGATTTATATAACTCCTGATATATTAGATACCAACATACTAAAATACCCGAGTGAAAAGTTAAAACCACTACTCAGGTATTTGGTTAATAGAATTTCCCACTGGCTCTCCCTTACTTTGAGTTAATATTAAAAAAAATATTTAAATAAGTTGCACTTGAAATTGGTTTAAAAACTCCAAACTACAGCAAAGAATAAAATTAAAGAGTAAACCTCCCTCTTACGGCTGAACTCATTCATCAACAACCACTTTTAGCAGTTTCATATGCGTCCTGCGAGATAATTCCATGCATATACAAGCATGCACAGTCATAAACACATATATGTGTATAGATATACACATACTGAGTTTCCTTGATTACCCTTCTTGATATAAATGATAACACAATATAAATTTCTGTTGTTCCATATCTTAGTAGGGTTTTTGGTTGTTTTGGTTACCAATGTATTTTGCATATTACTTTTTTTTATCTTTATCATATATTAAATTTGCCATCTATAATTGGGTATAATTCTGGTCTTTGTAGGCTGCTCAATCAATCTAATTATATAGCAACACCAAACTCTGAGTTACTATAGCTCTGTAATATGTTTTAATATCAGGCCTGCCTAATTAATACTCCCTCTCCCTGTTTATACTTTTTTGAGAATTCTCCTGGCTCTTCTTACATATTTGATTTTCTAGAAGAACGTAAAGATTGGCTACTTAGTCCTTACCCCCCACCTCAAGTTTCAGCTTTTAAAGATTGGAGTCAGGGATGCCTGGGAAGCTCAGGGGTTGAGCATCTGCCTTTGGCTCAGGAGGTGATCCCAGGATCCAGGATTGAGTCCCACATCAGGCTCCCTGCGAGGAGCCTGCTTCTTTCTCTGCCTATGTCTCTGCCCCTCTCTCTCTCTTTGTGTCTCATGAATAAATAAATCTTTAAAAAAATAAAAAAAATTGGAGTCAAAAGTGATGTATCTTGGTTTTCGTTTCACAAATCCCACACAGTAGGTACTCAGGTCCAGTCTTCCCATATACTGGGCTGATATATACACCATTACTTTAAACTTTACCTAGAATTTTTACTATGTGTGAATATTCACTTTTGTCATGCTCTTTGATTTTTTTTTTTTTTTTTAAAGCAGACACTCAACCACTGAGCCACTCAGGTGTACCTCCTTTGATATTCTTGACCACATGGGGACTAAGCAGGACATTTATTAGGGCTCTCACATTTGAGATGGAGATAGGCTCATGGACAGGTCCTCCCAACTGGGACCAGAGGGCAAGGGCTCTGACACTTGGCTCAGGCCTCTTCCCCACCATACCAAAGGCAGAGAGCACTCTGAGTCTCCCAGAAATATTTTAAAAACAAAGAAGGTTTTATTGCAATGCTGCATTTTAGAAATGCTGGCAAACTGTCAAATTATTATACTTTTAATGAATTTCAAAACTTACAGTGTAAGTTACTGGTAAGGATACAGTAAAATCTGAACTCTCACCAATTGCTGATGGGGGAGTAAACTGGCACAGTCCCTTTAGAAAGCTTTTGGGCAATGCATACCAAAGGTCTTAAAGTGTTTTAGAGGAAGAAGGAAACTGCTACTAGGATTTCTGGGCAGCCTTCGCTTCCCTCCGCTCCTTTGCTCTGGCTGGGCCTGCTTCCTCACTATCTTTTGAGCCTGTGAGCATGCTCATCTCTGCCTGTCTGCACTCCCCTTCTCTCTCTCCCCCTAAACCCTGAACCTGGGGCTGACAAGGCCTCACTGTGACCCCCTTCTCCTAAAATACCCCCTTCCCCCCATTTCCCAGCCTTCTGCATCAGCTTCCAATTTCCACATGCCATTCCTCCTTTCTCAGTCTGGTGGCTTTTCCCACCTTCTCTGCCACACACCCTGCTGGAGACAACAGTTTACTTCTTAAAGGTTATATTTCAAAATTAATAAATACTGCTAAAAACTGAAACTTTTCAAGCAAATCATATCCCCTCACCCATCCCATGGAATTTAAGTAACTTTTCCAGAAACAACAACAAAAGAAATAAGAGATTCATTGAAATGGTTCTCTTAGAATAATACACCTTGATTTATAATAACCAGAAAAATATACTCTGTAGAAATGAGTTTTAAGACTGAAACTTCCCCATAATTAGGCAAATGTTCTCATTTCTTATTTGAATTTTCCTTTGATTTAGAGAAACTATCTTTCTTAAATTAAAAAAAAAATCAACTACTGTTATGGTGAAATAGCCCAGCTTAGATATATATATATATATTTTTTTTGGTTAAGTTTTTGCAATATTATTGGTAACAAACAATACTTCATATCAAGTCACTGTGGGGAGCACAATTTAAAATTGATTTCATTTTCCCCCAATGACCTTGGTTTATTCTTCATTTGAGAAATTTCTGCTGTTCCTATTCTTTTTAGTTCATTTTGTCTCTTCCCAAAATTAAATCTTAATCACCTTAACTGTGGCTAGCATCCCCACCATGTATTTGACAGTGGTTACAAGGGCAAATTTGCTATCTATTTCAGCAAGATGTTTTTTCTTTGGGCAGATCCAGAAAATATCATAAATAACCCTCAAATTGTTTCAAAGGATGTCATCACTATTGGCAGAGCTGTGACCACAACTTCTAGTAACAAACTCAAAAGATGATGCATTGCTCAAAGCACAAAGCACAAAAAATACCTCTGGAATTTTTGCCGAAATCTCAGCATGTATACCTTTTCCTTTGCCAACGTGAATACTCTTAGGATAGTTTTGCCCTTGAGATACTTTTAAATGACTTAAATAATGCTAAAATGTTTACGTTTTGGGGAAAATTTAATGCAATCCTATTAAATATGTTTATAAAAAATAAATTTTCACAATTCTAATGTTTAATGTCGATCTAGTTGCCGATATAAAGAATGACTCTTACTCTTTGTGCACTTTTCACCTACACATATACAACTTTACAAGTAATAGGAATTGGCAACTCATATTCAGCTACCATGTGCAACTGTTTGTGGGCACTGTGTTCATTTGTGAGTATATCTGGAACCTTCACTGAGAATAAGAAGAAAAGGATTTGATGAGTTAATTTGCCCTTGTCTTGCTTAAAAGCTTCTCTAGCTCAAATCCTCCCCTCTATTCTACTCAGGCAGTGACCATCTAAGACTTTGGAGGCAGCACAATCCACAGACCTCTACGGCATTACCTCTACGGCATTCAACAACAAGTGCCTTCTTTGGAGGTTGGGGGGAGTGTAGAATAGATATAAAATTTATATACAAAATATATACAAAACTTTTGCAGTTTTAACCATTAAAAATAGGTCATTAATTACATTCACAATATTGTACAACTGTCTTTCCAAAAAAAATTTAAGCATTTCAAACAAATGCTCTACATCTGTTAAACAATAATTCTCCCTCTCTCCTTGGCCCCTGGAAACTTCTTACTTTCTGGCTCTATAAACTTGGCTATTCTAGATATTTCACATAAGTGAAGCCACACTTCATCTATCCTTTTGTGTCTGGCTTATTTCACTTAGAATAGTGTCTTCAAGGTCCATCCATATTGTAGTATGGGTCAGAACTTCATTCCTCTAAATGGTTGAATAAACTATAATGAACCATCTACTATATATATGTACCACATTTTATTAATTCATTAGACCTTGACTTTTCGTGAAGGCGCAGTGTGGAGAGGTGGAGTCTGAGTGGTGTTCATTATAGAAGGCTTCCCATATGGTGTGGGGCATAGGCCAGGAGTCCTTCCTACTGAGCGAGGTCTAGGAGAGTGCTGCTGCCTCACAAAAGTCACCAGTGAAGATTCTTGATTAATTCAGATGCTGGGGATCCCTGGGTAGCGCAGCGGTTTAGCGCCTGCCTTTGGCCCAGGGCGCGATCCTGGAGACCCGGGATCGAATCCCACATCGGGCTCCCGGTGCATGGAGCCTGCTTCTCCCTCTGCCTGTGTCTCTGCCTCTCTCTCTCTCTCTGTGACTATCATAAATAAATAAATTAAAAAAAATTCAGAACTGTTAAAAAAAAAAATTCAGATGCTGTGTTTCCCTCTGTCTCTGAATTTCTAAAGTGTCTATAATCAGTGAACTTTAACATTTACCTACAGTGAGTTACTAGTGCCCTCCCCATAATTAAACTCCATGTTCCCTTCCTGTCTTCAAGTGTTGGTACTGGTAGTTACAGGGAAGGAAATGAGTAGTGGCTATTAGTGTGCTAGTTACTGTGCCAGGTGGGCAGGGGGTGTTGGTTGGGGGTGATGTAGCATTCATGGTTTTCCTCTCTTCTCCAGTGTCTCACATGGCACCAACCACATACCAGGAATTCAAAATGATTGTTGATTAGTTATTTGGAAAATGACTTCTTCCCAAAAAAAATATGAATTGCTCATGACCTTTTGTTTTTCCTTGACCATCAAGGGAATGGACTTCCTTGGCCAGTGAGAAGAGGTGAGCCATATATAACTCCTCAGGAAAAAGAGAGGCCTCCGAGAGTTTGGTTTCCTGATTATCCACGGGGGGCAGATGGTTTCTTCTCTCTTCCTTTCCTTTTTCTTATTTCTATGCATCTATGGAGCAGAATCACCACCCTTCCAGCTGACAGTGTACATCAGCACACATGTCTATGCACTATCTTCCCTTTGTTACCACCCTGAGAATTCTTCTGTTTTTCCCAAGGAAAGCAGAATTAGCATCTCTGTGATGTCTGCTTGAATTTTCCTATGCTAGAAAACATGTAAAGCCCTATCTTTAAACTACAGCTGTCCAGTGATTTTACTTGGCTATACAGCACAAAATACTCTATGTTGGGACTCTATTTCTTAATGGAGTGAGAGAAACTCCTCAGTAAGAATGCAGACAACTACCGCCTGTGTGGGGACTGGACATATTTCATGGCAGTGTGCAAGAAGAAAACAGCTCTTCCAAATTTGAAAACAAGATGTCTAGACTCTTCCTAATTGATGGTCATGCATAAAATGTTCATAAAAATGTGTCTGAAACTGCTCAGGGACACACCACTAAGAAAGAGACTTCTATCAAAAAAACTATTTTGTGTCTACGAGAACACATAACCATCTAACAAAAAGACATGTCTTAATATCCAAATAATTCTGTTATTTTTGATTCTTCAAATCTTGTTTTCCAAGTGGTTATTTCTGGTGCCTACAATCTTTCAGACAATAGCTTTCTGAATGGAGAGTGATGATTCAGTGCCACCTCTACCATAGTGTGGTTTCATATTTATAACTGTTGTTATTTAAAAATGTCTATTAAGGGACACCTGGGTGGCTCAGCGGTTAAGCATCTACCTTCTGCTCAGTGCATGATCCCGGAGTCCCGGGATCGAGTCCCACATTGGGCTTCCTGCATGGAGCCTGTTTCTTCCTCTGCTTATGTCTCTGCCTCTCTCTGTGTGTCTCTCATGAATAAATAAATAAAATCTTAAAAAAGTCTATTAAAATCAACTTTAGTCCTCATTAAAAGTTTTCAGTTTAATAGCTCATAAGATAGCCACATTGACTAAAATCTGACTTCATCAAGTAACATCACAAACAATAATTTTCCAGAACAAGGCTATTTCCAGAGCCCAATAGTTGGATATTGCTCTCTTGGATAAAACAAAAACAAAAACAGAAAACACACAAAAAACAACCTGCTATCAAGGGCAATTACAAAAACAAGACTGGCTTCTTTGATAAAATAAAACTGCGTGGACTGAGTGTTTTATAAATATTCTCTAATTTCCTAAATACCACTCCACAAAATGATTGAAAAGTGATGATAATAGGTAAGCTCTGGCACCTTGCAACCAATAGCAAAGTTCTTTCTATTGGTTGAGCATGTGGAGCTTTGTTCTCAGTGCTGAATGCTGAGTGCAAACAAAGGTCAATCAATGCAACAGGTGTACATTAGCTCCAATTATGGTTTCAGCATGATGCTAGGAGCTGAGCTTCATACATTTCCCAATATGCTAAGATTCTACAGTAGTTTGGTACATAACTGCCCACTGAACATATTTATTTTAAAACAGATATTGCTCATGAGGTAGCTTGAGCATTATTTTGCCTTAGATTACAGAGAAATCAATGATAAATGCTGGACGGTAATATTGAACCAGCCACATTATTCTTTTTTGCTGCCCTGTAGTGATCTATAAGCTTTTTATTCATAGCAGTGGAGGGTCCACTTATTTAGGGCACACCAAGTTCAGGGGACCTAAAATGGAACAGGGAGATTAAATTTGGAAACTATGTGCACTGGAAAGTTCATCCATCTTTAATGCTAAACTCTGAATCAGCAAAAAACACTGTACTTTGCTGAGGAAGATGCTAAGATGTTTAAAACGTGGTGCGTTGGTCTACTTGAGGATAGGTTCTCATTAGGTTTGGATCAGATCAGGAAATATAAAGTACCTTAGAGGAAGTGGGTCCAAGTTTAGGACTTGATTCAAAAGGAGAAAACAATTCTAAGAAAAGTCAAGGAAATAAGAAAAAGATGGGATCTGGACTCCCAGGATGCCCTGCATCACCAGGAACTCCTTTGGCCTACATCTATGTCTTTTCTAGAGAAAAGGATTGTTTCTCTAGACTTTGCCCCTAAAAGAAGTATAGGCACTCTGAAGTTATCTCATGATTAAAGTGGAGGCAGTGACAAAATTTTCTGAAGTATGCAAGAAACATTGCTATCAAAATTAGGAAGGGCCTTCAGAGAGTTCGTTTACATAACATTGTATTATTTTTCTTTCCACAGAGGAGAAATAAAGAAAAATATTCAGTTTAGGTTGGAAGAAAAATGTGTAACTATGGGATACTGGAATAACCTGAGAATAGAGATGTCAAATTAAATTCTTAGGAGATTTTGGCAACAGAATAAATTCTCATTTGTCTTGAATAACTGAAGATCCTGCTATATAATGGACCAACGATCATACTACCAACTATCTTATTTAAAGTATCATCACCAAATAATTTTGCTGAATTACGGATCCTCTTACCTAGATACCTGAAATATTAAATTTTCTCATGCATACAAAATAAGAGGACAATGACTGTCCACAAACAGAAGTTTGGGAATCAGTGAAAGTTAGAGTAGAAAACTTTTGTGGGGCAGGGTCCTTCCCTGACCCACCAGTTGGAAACTTATAATTGAAGTCCATTGGCAATGGACTACATCTTTCATTCTTTCCTTTCAACCTAAAGCTTCCAACTTCTTGAAACTCATTCCTGGAAAAGCTTTTGGCAGTCGCTTTTGCAACCCACAATTTCTGTGGCTTTTCATCTTTTCACCATATACTCTTTTGGCATCTAAGCCTCACTGCCCATATGTGGTCAGTAAGGCCACCACCACCGGAAGTAAAACAGTCCTCAGCATGGGCCTGTTTGCCCACACAAGGGCAGAATCACGGGGCAGAAAAGGAATCTAGCATTTACGGATCTCAAGATATTGTGAAACTATAAAGTTACTCATCTTATACCTGTGAAAATGGATATAGAAACATTAAGGGATTCTCTGAAGGCTCTGAAGACAGCCAATCAGTGGGTTTGGGTCTTTATCCTACACTCAGAGGTCAGACTGAGACTCCTTTTCTAATTCTTGGAAGGGCATTGTTAGTAAACTGGCCTTCATCTTTACTTTTAATTATATTAAGGATAATAATGATTTTAAAAGAAAGTGTTCTTAGCATTTTTTTGGAGCATGTTTTATATTTTAGCACTGTGCTAGGAGTTTTCAAATGTTATTACTAAATATTTACTAAAAATTGCTAATTTCTACAAGTGACTGAACTGCAGCTCAGTCAAGTCATCAGACGAAAAGCCATCAAAGACAGCAGAAATGTTAAATAAGGATTTATATCAAACAGTATCAGTGAAATTTTTGATTTATTTAAGATAATGTTTTTATTTTTATTTACTTATTTAGGATGCTAATAATGGTAGTACCTTCTAGGTTGTCATAATAATTAAATGATACACATGTAAAACCCTTAGAGATTTTTTAAAAACGGACCCTATATGCATGTATGTATGTGTTTATGCACATTTATGCACAAATAAGTTAAAACTATTTAAAAGATTACGTGTGTGTGTGTGTGTGTGTGTGTACATTTTTTCTCCTTTCAATAAAAGTGTCAACCTAATGCAAATCTGGTGCTCACATCTCTGGTGCTGGTTTTCTAACAACAGCAGCCCTACCTGTAATGCTTCTGTGAAAGGCATGTCAGCACCATGACTGAATAAACCATGCAAATATGACTGACACACTCCTGAGACACCTTTCACCTTGACGGAATATGGGGAGTTCCAAATAAATTTTTAGGAGTATAAATGAAACTGCCGGAGTCTTTTGGATTACATACCTCCAGGCTTGGTGGGACCAAAGCCAAGCAGTCTAGAAGTTCTTTGCTTAAAATAGTGTGTGAACTGTGATACTGAGATCTATACAATCTTGAGTTGTTTTAAATGCTTCCACACTATGGCAAGCACAATCATGAAATTTAAAAATGGTCCTCGACCACCATACAGAAGAGCAGTTCTTTGCAAAGATTAAATGAGATATTTGAGGGTTTGAAACCTACTTTAAAAACTGTATCAATCATGTTATGCTCTATTAACACACAACTGACTTCCTCATTAGCAAATCCACTCTACATATTAAGGCTACCCTCAGTAATAGCTGGTAGCCTGCAACGTCAAGGTAAAGGACATGTTACCTGACCAATGAAGTCCTAGACAATTAGTTCAGAATGATGCCTCCTTTGGTCAAACACTCTTAAAAATTAGTTCTTTAGGATCTCTCTTTAGAAATATGAAACCCCTCAAAATCATTACTACAAATAACACACATTTTAAATAACTACCAAGCCACCTACTTTTCTCCAGAAAACACCATAAACCTCATAAATTAGTAAGACTGTGTAAAGCCTACAAAGTCTTTTTGTGATGAGGTTTACTTGTTTTGTTTGAGACTCTATTTCCCCTTTTCTGAGAAATGAAAAGTCCCCACAGCAGATTCAGTTCAAGGTACAGACTTATTTGAACAACAACAAAAAAAAAAATGAAGAAGAAGGCTTGTAACAGAAATGGATGCCAAAGAACACTTCTTTGTCACTTTGGTTTTGACCTGGCATAGTGTTTCAGATGGTATTCATTTGGAATAGAGAGATCGATGACATAACATGTCCAATCCTCCTCTCTAAGTGGCTTTACTAGAAGTGGGTAAGGGCCAACAAACAGAAATTCATCTGTCCATAGGCAACCAAAAGCATACCAACTCATCTTGGAGTAATTTAACCAATGGGATGATTTAGAGGACACCGCAGTGGCACCATTTTTGGAAGGTTAAAGCTTAGCAGAAGGAACATAAATCAAAGGTGACTGGCAGGTAAGGGATATACACAGCCGTCAGCCAAACCACGTGCACACTGGCACAGATTCAATAAGATCATTTATAAAATTTTTAAGGCAGGAGTACACAAAAGGGGGTCTGGTGCTAACTAAATCCACAGATAGCTTACATGCCACTGAAATAAACACTTCCAGATGCGGGTGTACAAAAACCTTTCACAGAAAGAAATGTTTTCTTTCATAAATCTGAAGGAGGGGCTCTTAGCGAGGAAGGGCAGAAAGTCTGAAATTGAGACTGAGCTTCTTAGAGATTGGAAGAGCTCGCTGAGGTGGAGCAGTTGTGCGGGCCATGCTGAGCGGCACACGGCGGGTCTCCGCGGAGAAGCTCCCCTGCCATCGGGGAGAGAGGATTTCTGTGAAACTGAGGAACGTGTGCTAAAGGAAGGCGCATCACTCCATCAGCCCTCAGACGTCTGGCGTTGAGTCTCTGTTGCTCTCATTCCTTATAATCTCTGTTTTGGGGGTGTGCGTGGTGGTAGAGATGATGGATGGGTTCACACAGGGATGAAAACCCCTCGTCAAAGTTTAGAAAAATGCTGCTTTGCAACTTACACTAGCACAGAGCTATTGCAGGCATGGCTTTAATGACAAAAAAATTTTTGAAATCTGGTTATAGTCATCTTTCAGGAATGCATGACCAAATTCATTAAGGGCTTAGAAAGTCAATTTGTTCATCAAAACGGCATAATAATATGGACTTCCTGGATACACACACACACACACACACACACACACACACACACACTCCCAGAAGTTCAGATGGAAAGCAAGAATATCTTTTTTATTTTTTTAATATCAGGTGATCCATATTGAGCTCCCCCACCCACCCTCCAGAAAGCTCCTTGAAATTAGTTTCTTTGTTGAATCTTTAAACTTTATGCAAAATTTTTGTAAGCATCTGAGCACTTATTTTTGAGAATATTTTTGTTGGTTTTATGCATTGACAAGTTATAAACATGTCATCTTTTATTCTTCCTTCATTCAGGATATTGTTCTACTTATTCTTCACACCAAATATCTCTTGAATAGATTCTGTCTTCTCTGTTGTTAATGTCACTGCTTAGCAGAGGCTTCTCTGGCTTCTTGCTTACAATACTGCAGGGCCACCTATTTGGCATCTGTGCCTATTCTATCCTCGAGCCCCAGTCCCTCCTCTACATCATTGTCTGAATTATTTTTCTACAATATGGATCTGTTCATATCAACTCCTTGCTCAAAGACTCTCAAATAGCCCCTGGGTGATGCTATCAGTTCTTATAAAGAAATTTTCCAAACAAAATCTTCCTGAGGACCCAATGTATATCAGAGATAAAAATTCATCTGTATTATTTGGAGAACATGCTTTATGACTTGCACAATGCTTGCACAATAATCTGGGTTTTCTGCAGAGCACAGTTAGATAAGTGTTGGCCTACATCACAAAGTCCAGGTAAGCTGGCTTGGAATTCAAAGTCCTCAAACTGTCATCACCCCACCTTTGAGGCTTCATCTCCCCTCAAGACACTCCAGACTCGGTTCCTCAACTCTGTCTAAACAGTCATACTGCTTTCATATACCTATCCTCCCACGCTCCATTTTATCCCTGCTTTTTTTTTTCTACCAGAATTATCTTTTCAAAATTCTTACTCATCTCCCTTAGCTCTGTTTCATAAACTCCATTCAATTGTTTACGGCCCTCCAAAGCTTCCCTGGCTTCCTCAGGCAGCCCATGCCCTCCTCTGTACCTGAAGCACTTTGTCCAAACTTCGGTTGCAATGCCAGTCACACGCACATCTTCGCTGTGCTGGAACCCCCCATTATCTCCATATTCCATATACCCACTTCAACATATTTCTAAGATAACACTTGGGAAATGTTTATTGAATTAATAAATGGAGATCTCAGAGCTGTAGGGGTCTGAGGACATGTAGGGATGTCAACACTGGTCCTTCTACTTCCCAATGGTGAGTGGTTCAAATGTACAAATATGGATTTGGCCAAATGGACTGTTTTTTCTTTTAAGTCCAACCTCAGAAGGCAAGTGCTGTCCTTTGTAGGTGAAGTATGCTTTCACCCTATCAGGAAGGCACATGCTCTGAAATGGTTTTCCAGCAGTGGTGGGTGACAGATGAACTCGTAGTAGTACACAGTTTTGTCTTACCACCTTATTCACTTTTTTAAAACTTTAACTGTTGGTGAACTGGTTTTGTGAGTGAAAGATATTGCTGGCCTTCAAAAACTGAAGGTAGTTTGCCCACATAAAGATCAACCCCTATTACTGCCGTCTTCAGACAGTGATTCAGAGAAAAGCACAGTGTAGAGCCCATACTACTTTTCCCTTTCCCATTCCCCATTCCCCCTTTGCCCTTCCCCTTCTCTCTCTCTCTCTATCTCTCTCTCTCTCTCCTCCTTTAAAACATTTGCTTGGATGAGATGTGCTTTTCAACTTTACCCTACTTACTTATTAGGCTCTTACCTAATTAGTCTAGAATATGGGAATAGGTGTTTTAGGTTAGATCAGGAATGAAGAATGAAATCAGAGCCAGAAATGTAGTTTCTAACTTCTCTACTGGAAACTATAAAATCTGCACAAGTGTTTGAATTGGAATTGACAGGAACCTGTAGGCCAGGCTGTGAACTTCTGGAGCCAGAGAGTCAACTTAGATACTCCCACCCTGGTATTTCCATCAGGGGCACAGCTGCCCAACTGTCACCTTGAATGCACTTGGGCAAATTCAGAGCCTGACACTGGGCTCTGCCCTCATGACCCCAGCCAGCTAGTCAGCCCAAATATTTCCAGATCTGGAGAGCCTATTCCACATTTTGGGTAGATGCCCAGAACTGCAAGTGCACTCCAATCAGGTGGGAGAGCCTATCCAGGTGCCAGGGCAAGAGTTAACATCTGACTGACATATGGGCCATGAATTTTCTCTTCTCACAGCTTGGGGTCATGCACAGGCAGTGTGTGGGGGTGGAATATTTGATCTGCGCATACATAGCCTAGGGGATTTGGTTTAAATCAAATCATAATTAAAACACCAGTCAGGAAAACAAGGCATAATTATTTTTTTCCTGCATATTTTTCCTACCTTGGATATAGCCTTAAATACACGTTGGGTATAAGAAAAGCTAGGTATCAGTTTCATTTGGGGAAGGTGTAAATTTTCCACTTAAAACAATCCACTTATTATGCTGTGGGATTAACTCTGCAACTACATCAGTAAATTAAGTGACAGTTCAGTGATTATATTTGTGAGACTAAAGTATGTAACACTATTTTAGAAATCATCAAAAAGTAAATCATCTCCAGTTCAATGGGCTCTCATCATGGCTGTGCAAGGGGATTTTTGCCACACTATCAATAAAACAGTACACAAATGTCTCACTGAAACAAAACATGCTTATGAATCTTAGATGTTTCTGGAAGTGGTAAATAAACTGTATTTTAATAAAACCAATGTGCTCTTTTCTAATATTCACCTAGTCAGACAGAAAATATTAACTGAATATTTAAATAGCATTTCTGCTAGGTGAACATGAACAACATAATTTGCTGAAGCTGTATGCCTAACTCAATATATATAATCTTCTTGTTTATTCAGATTTAAAAGAAGATTCTTGCCATTTTTAGAGTATAATTTTTAAGTTTAGAAATATTTCAGCTGAGGTTAGTTCCTCCCAACTAATCCTTTTGCTGTTTTCATGAATTTATGAGTTAAAAGAATCCTGTGATTTTTTTTTTTTTTTTAAGAAAGAATAATTTCCTTTTGGGAGTCACTCTAAATATTTTCCCACTCTCTCTCCATTCCCTCAGAAGACTGCAAAAACCTAGCAACTACAATAATACAGTCAAATCTCAAGATCTGGTCTTTTTAGAATATTCAGCTCAAAAAGTTTCTCTGTGTTGTCAATTGTTCCTCTTTTGCGTTCATGTTTGAATTCTTCCTCTATTATCCAAGACACAGCCTGCTTTTACAATAAATAGAGATGCATTAGCTTCTTGAACTGCTTCAAATTTTAAAAGTCTTTGAAGTACACAAACTTGGAGAAAACACACAGGGCTGGTTAAGGCTCGTACCTTTCATTTCTACTTTGAACATGCACCCTGTTAGAGAATACTGATTTTCTCCCTTTCAAGCTGTGTTCCTGAAAACTCTAGGATTATTCAAGAATTTCCAGGGGCCTCATGGTGTTTGATTTGAATGTCCATTTATGATCTCTCTGTTCCACTTAAAATACAGGTTCTGTAGTCTCATGTTTTATATTTGAACTTCTTGTAAATGTTCTGTTGAGTAGCAAGTTATGTCTTAGAGTTTGGGCTTGTTTTATTTTTTGATATTTAAAGAAGACCAGATAAATATTCTACATACAACCATTCAAGTTTGAGTACATCATCTTAGGATCCATACCACATGCAGAACCAAATTTGAGGTCCTTACTGCTGACATAGAAATGAAGGCAGAAAAAAGCAAAATGTGTAAGAATAATAACTGTTTACTGTAGAGACAAGCTGGTTGTTAATGACAGCAGATTTTTCAAATTAGAACTGGATAAGTTCTTATCAAAAAATTCGCCAGCTGCCCCAATTAAAGGTATTGCTGTAGATAAAGGAGTTCAAATGAGAGAAGATCTTGCTTTCCTTCTCTCCCCTATCTGTCTCATGATTTTAAAAAAATTGAATAGCTTTACAATATAATGGGACTGTGCCACCTCTATCTGGCAATACAGAATTATGGTGCTATGTTTACAACAGCAGAAATAGTTTCATCAATGAAGTTCACCAAATTTGTATTCCACAGGCAAAGCAAAATAAATTTGACCCTGAAACTTTAAATGAATATTTGAAGTCAGAGAAGGGTCATCAGGTGATTGAGATTTTCTTTATATCTTGGAATTGCTTATGTTTTAAGATACCTTAAAAAACATTTTCCAGAAATCCAGGAAGAGTTACCCTGGATTAGAAATCTCTATATTAAACCTCTTTAAACACTACCAGTTTAAAAATGTGAGCACTTGTTAGGTATTGTTAGTGAAACAACTTTTTATTTTAGAAGATTTTATTTATTTATTCTTGAGCGACACAGAGAGAGAGGCAGAGACATAGGTAGAGAGAGAAGCAGGCTCCCTGTGGGGAACCCAATGCAAGACTTGATCCTGGACACCCGGGATCATGACCTGAGCTGAAGGCAAATGCTCAACCACTGAGCCATCCAGGGGTACCTCAAAACTTTTAAGCAAAAAATTGTTTTTCTTTTGGGGAAAGACTATTGCAGGCCTGTGTAGAACACTAGTAAAATCAGATATATTTGTGAATCAAAACTTCTCAATGCTGGATAAATCGAAGAAAATAGAAAGTGGACACTGTGATGGATATAATATAATGGCTGTCACATGTAACTCTGTTTTTGAAACACTTTTACTTTCCTTAATAAATGAGGTTTTAAGAGTCGATCTTCTATGTATAACACACAGATTTTTGAAATATTTTATGAAGAAAACCCTTTTCCGAAGTGGAACATCTTTTAATACCTCTTGGAACACTTGTTTTCTACACATTATAGCTTAGAAAATATGATCTCATGTTTTCAGGGCAAGACCACTTAAAGAGTTAAGAACAGAGACCATTCTACAAGGAAGAAGTTTAATGAGTAGGATTAGTGAGAATTCACTGAAGCCCATCATCCTAAGGAACCACAAAATATTCCTGTCCACAGATAGAGCTCTGGTACTTGCTATGTAACTTTAATCTAGTTCACTTAACTTTTCTCTAAATCTCAGTATTGCTCTCTAGAAAGTGGAGATAATTAACATTCATCTTGCTGTGTTATGAGGATAAATATCATAATGCAAGTGAAAAGTTTCTTCTAAAATAGTACATAAATTATCATTTGATCAACTAATGCTCATCTTAGATTCTAATGAGTTACTCTGCCAAACTCTTCCAACTTCTATAGGAATGAAGAAATTCCTATATTTCAAACATTCTCTCCCCAATCCTACACTGAACATTGTGTTAGTTGATCCATATAAAATTTCAGATATTCAACTGCTTTTCAGTTAGAGAAACTGCGATTTCATATAATTTGACATACTGAATTTTGTCACTGGAATCCCTTCAACCTATTTCAAAATTAAAAACAACTACAATGGAATATTACTTAGCCATTAGAAACGACAAATACCCACCATTTGCTTCAATGTGGATGGAACTGGAGGGTATTATGCTGAGTGAAATAAGTCAATCGGAGAAGGACAAACATTATATGGTCTCACTCATTTGGGGAATATAAAAAATAGTGAAAGGGAATAAAGGGGAAAGGAGAAAAAATAAGTGGGAAATATCAGAAAGGGAGACAGAACATGAAAGACTCCTAACTCTGGGAAACGAACTAGGGGTGGTGGAAGCGGAGGGGGGCGGGGGGTGCGGGTAACTGGGTGACGGGCAGTGAAGGGGGCACTTGACGGGATGAGCACTGGGTGTTATTCTATATGTCGACAAATTGAACACCAATAAAAAATAAATTTATAAAAAAAACAACTACATTAAAAGTTTCACAGTTTTTTTTTCTAGAAAACACTCACTTTCAGGTTATTATATAAATATATAAATTATATAAATATGACATATGTTAATTTATTTCTGAGAATCAGTAGCCCACAACTATAAAAAGGTAAGTGACTCCAATCTATACGGATAGATTTAATATTTCTAAAAAAATTTATTGGGAAGATTTTTGCTTCCAGTCAAAACACATATTTAAGAATTCATACCCAATTTATACTTGTTATTTATATTTGAAAATTATTCTAATGTTTTGCGACATTTTATTTTCCAGGTTGAACAAATAAAATGCTGACAAACCGGGATCCCTGGGTGGCGCAGTGGTTTAGCGCTGCGATCACCCAGGGCGCGCGATCCTGGAGACCCTGGATCGAATCCCACGTCCGGCTCCCGGTGCATGGAGCCTGCTTCTCCCTCTGCCTATGTCTCTGCCTCTCTCTCTCTCTCCCCCTGTGACTATCATAAATAAATAAAAATTTAAAAAAAATGCTGACAAACCTAATATAATCATGACGTAAGAATTATTCATGAACATGAAAGTAAGTCTAGATCAAAATAGTCAAAGCAATCTGCTACGCCACTTTTATTTTTAAAAGCTTAATGTGAGGAATTCTTAGAGGAAATTTCACTTTTTCAATACCTATGTATCTATTTCCAACATTCCTTAAGAACTAATGATATGAGAACATCCTTAGCAATCCTTAGCATCCATAATAGATAACCTCACATCAAAGTAAATGGCCAGAATGGAAGAGAAGTAAAGTGAGAGTGGAAAGGCTGGATTCCAGCCCTGTCACTCACTCACAAGGTGCCTTTGAGTACATACACTGTGAAGTTTCTCTGAGGCTTTCTATGTCTCAGCCAGCTTTAAAATACTGTGATTCTGTCTGAGAATTTAAGACAGCTGAATGGATAATGAAGCACAACTCACTTCTAGGGATGCACTGAAGGTGTTACTTAAGTTAATGACCATGCTTACATAAGCAATTTTATTGTCTCTCTCTTCCAGTCCAATAGAAAATCACCTGATAACATGCAAGCTCAGGTGGGTTAACATATTTTTTCTACAGTGAATATTACTTAGGAGAAGCTAAAATAGATTTAGGCATTACACATTGGATTATGTCATCTTACCCAGTGAACAGTTTCCTTTTCCTGGCTTTCAAAATTATACCCCTGATTTTATGTCAGCCATTTACAGCACTTCCCATTGAGAGCTGGGATTGAGCTTCAGAGTAGGTAACCATGGGCACCACCCACTCCTTGTAAACAGCAAGGATCTAGATAAAACACATGTCTGACCTTCTTCTGTATGATAAATAATCAATACACTGGGTTACTTTTTGGAGTATTTTCCATGAAACACATTTCATTCACCAAAATGTTAAATGCTTTTTACTTCGCTTCTAAACATGCACAAGTAAATTCTAAGAATATTTTTAAAAAAACCATTACCAAAGGCACTTGAATTTTCAGGTTGAGAGAAGAAAATACTCTTCAAATAAATACCAATTAATTTTCTAATAGGATAATTCATTTAGAGCTTTTGCTCTATTATTGTAGGGCCCTGTTACCCTTCTTAAAGTAAGTTTTATTTACTCTTTTCTATTCTATATTTTCTTAATTTCTAACATACCAGCACTACTTTCAGTAAATGAAAAAAATTACTAAAGTGAAGAAATCAGTAAAATGAAAAATATTTAAACACTGAGGAAATAATTTATTTAAAAAATTATCACTACCTTTGATATACTCATCAGTCTCTGAAATTTTTCAATAACTTACACAAAGATATAAACCTGTATACATTGAATCTGATAAAGCTTTATAAATTTGAGGCCATGTCATTTTTTTCTTTAGATTTCTGTTTCATTGGGAGCTAGTAGGCAATATTTAGCTAGTATGTAAAAATGAAATGGCAAATAAGTATGTTCAGTTCCTGAGACCTTATTTTTAAGGTGATAATGTAATAGAAATCCAATAATGTTCTTCAACCATTACCAATCCGTAAAGTAAAAATGAACACATTTAGTTTCAGGAGCAATCATATTTAAATGGTACTTATATTTTAATGGTAAAAACCATTAGTCTGATAAGAAATCACATTATTATGCAAGTTTTAGTTTCTTCTGGGATTCCAAAGTGAAGCCTCTCTGCGTGTGTGTATGTGTGTGTGTGTGTGTGCCTGGGTGGCTGGGTGTATATGGAGGGGGTGGTTTCTATTTCAGTCTGTTTGTATTCCTATTTGAGAGCTTTTAGAAAATATACTACTGCTACTACTATTACTACTACTTCTACGATTATTAGTATAATTTATTAACAACTTATCACATGTCACCCAAAACACAAATAATCCAGTTAAGAAATGGGCAGAAGACATGAGTAGACATTTTTTTCCAAAAAAGATATACAGATGGCCAACAAACACATGAAAAGATATTCAACATCACTCATCATCAGGGAAATACAAATCAAAATGACAGTGAGATACCACCTCACACCTGTTAGAATGGCTAAAATCAACATGACAGGAACAGCAGATGTTGGCAAGGATGCAGAGAAAGGGGAATCCTCTTACACTGTTGGTGGGAATGCAAGCTGGTGCAGCCACTCTGGAAAACAGTATGGAGGTTCCTCAAAAAGGTAAAAATAGAACTAACTACCCTATAACCCAGCAGTTGCACTACTTGGTATTTACCCAAAAGATACAAAAATACTGATTCCAAAGGATACACACACTCTGATATTTATAGCAGCAGCATCAACAACAGCTAAATGATGGGAAGAGCCCAAATGTCCATTGGCAGATGAGTGGATAAAGAAGATGTGGTATGTACACACACACACACACACACACACACACACAAACACACACTGGAATAGTACTCAGCCATCAAAAAGAATGAAATCTTGCCATTTGCAACAACATGGATAGCACTAGACTGTATGATGCTAAGTGAAACAAGTCAGAGAAAAACAAATATCATATGATTTCACTGCTGTGTAGAACTTAAGAAACAAAACAGATGAACATGGGGGAAAAAGAGAGGCAAACCATAAGAGACTCTTGACTACAGAGAACCAACTGAGGGTTGCTGGAGGAGCAGTGGGTGGAGGCATGGGCTAACTGGGTGATGAATATTAGGGAGGGCTCTTGTTGGGATGAGCACTGGGTATTATATGTAACTGATGAATCACTAAATTCTACTCTTGAAAGCAAGATTACACTGTATGTTAACTAGAATTTAAATAAAAATTTGAAACAAAAACAAAAACAGCTTATCACATTATCAAGCTCACAGTACTCCTTAAATTTTATCATGAAGTATGTTCTATTATTATACCAATTTTACAGATGAAACTGAGCCATAGAGAGATTAAGAAACTTCCTTAAGGCTACTTAGCTAATAGGTGGAAGAGTTGGGATCTAAACCATGGTCATTTGGCTCTAGGATCAACAGTCAATCACCACCAATATAACTTCCATAAATACCAGCTGCTCTGAGTACAAGGACAAAGTAATATGACAAGCATCAAAGTCACTCAGGACATCTGAGGATGCAAATGTACTCTAAAGTACTACTACATGGGCAGCCTGGGTGGCTCAGCGGTTTGGTGCCGCCTTCAGCCCAGGGCCTGATCCTGGAAATCTGGGATCGAGTCCCACATCGGGCTCCCTGCATGGAGCCCACTTCTCCCTCTGCCTGTGACTCTGCCTTTCTCTCTCTCTGTATCTCTCATGAATAAATAAAAACTTTAAGAAAAAAATTAAGTACTACTACAAATCACAGATTTTGAAGTGATTTTCAGAATTATAGGAAAAAGAAACAAAAGGCCAAAAGTAAGATTAGTTTTTAAAAATTTTCTTTCAGTATGCATATACAGAAAGTCAGGTTTATAGGGATGGGGCAGCAGCAAAAGTATGTTTTAGGGAGATTTTGGAGCTAGGGAGTTTTAGCCTTGGTTCCATCATTTAGTCTAATTAATAGCTTCACCTCAGAAAAATTACCTCAATCCTCTAGGTATAATACTTTCTCTGATTTTCTGCATAGGATTGAGAATAAATGAGAACACAGAAAAGAAAGAAATCACCAACTAAAACCAATATGCTAAACACAGTACTGTTCTAACTGGTTGAGTGGAGATGGAAGTTTATAAGTGTCTCTACCACATGCATATCCCTCCCAGCCAAGCAGCGGATGCTTTCGCTCTGCGCCCTTATCCTCTCTGTGCCAGCAGCTACTCTGTGCAAAGCATCACCTATGCTCTTCTTCGTCACCTCCACCTAACACAGCTTCAATCAGTCTTGTCTTCTATCATTTCAACTAATTCCCAAGGTGAAGAGCTCACAATTCTTTACGCAATGAACTGTAGTTCTGAAATTGATCAAGTTGTGATTTTGTATAACATTATGTCAAAAGTCATAATACGGTAGGAGACAGGGTGATGACTCACTAAAAGCAGAATTTTACTGGTTTATTGATTGATATTGGAATTAAATTTCTGTGTAACGTACTGTTTGTTATTTTAATTTTCAAAATCCATTCCCAATTATTGGGAATTGCTACACACGAATCAAGTTATGGATATTCTAAATTAGATATCACATCTACAAATACATCAGACAAGCACTTTAGATTTGGAATTACAAGGTACATAGACAAAATCTCTATGATTCATAAATATAAACTAGTTGCTCATGAACATTTTAGTTTATGCAGGAAATGTTATGCTGGAGGTAACCGAGCTCAGCCTTTCTGTATGAAAATTTAGGTGTTGACCTATGGTTACTATAGAGGCAAACCATTTTCCTCCTCTATTTTTTTTCTTTTAAAGATTTTGTTTATTTATTCATGAGAGACAGAGGAGAGAGGGAGGGGGGGAGAGAGAGAGAGAGAGAGAGAGAGAGAGAGAGAGACAGGCAGAGGGAGAAGCAGGCTCCATGCAGGGAGCCCGACGTGGGACTCGATCCCAGGTCTCCAGGATCATGCCCTGGGCCGAAGGCAGCATTAAACCGCTGAGCCACCCAGGTTGCCTGTCTCCTCTCTTCTTACAAGTTGCCACTCAAAGCCTAGGTGGCAAAGAGTCCCTAGTGCAGCATGAAGTATGATCTCCAGAAGTGGGCATCAGGAAACTGGATATAAACATCCCCACCCCCATCAGAAGCACCTCCTTTTAGCAGCTGAAGGTCTGTGGAGCCAGGGCAGGATGGCCATAATGTTAGATACATAGTCTGCAAATCTCTCCCATTTTAAAGAGAATTTTTAACTAATTTAAAAGGCAGATTTATGAAAGGTACAGCACAGGGAATATAGTCAATGGTATTGTGACAGATGGTAGCTACACTTGTGGTGAGCACAGCATGATATACAGGGATGCTGAATCACCTTGTTGTATGCCTGAAACTAATGTGTGTCAATGATACTTCAAATGAAAAAGAGGGAAGATTTATGTATTGTTATGTATAGCGTGAAGCTGTGTCTAAAACAGTTAGATCATATTAATCATGATATAAGACAGAGTAGGCACATTCAGTCCTGCAGGCCGGGCAGATTATTATAGCTCTAGGTAATGAAGCAGACCTCTCAAAGTGGGTCCTTTCTGAGGAGTGATAAAAATGCGGATGCCCCTCTCTGGTGATTTTTTACCATTTGCTGTCATTCTGGCAGTGGTTAAGTGAACCTTCCAGGTCATGGTTTATGTGTTCTATTTTTCCAGATCTATTTAAATTAAGCATTTTACAATTGTACCATTAACTTAGAAGAGCATAATTGTTATATGTTTATTAGATGAAAATTAGCTTAAACTATATCTGAGCTTAGTTTCAAGTATATTTTCTGACCATGTAAAAGCAACATTACATGAATAACAGAGTACCAGTTAGACATGAAGGAATGAATACACATACAAACACATGCACACAATGTCATCAACTAAGATGGTTAAATAATCTGTCCAGTGTAGTGAAGTACAAAAAACATGGAAGAATGAAGCAGCTACTGCTTCCTCTTAAGGAAATAACAAAGACTTTATGATAGGGAGATTCCCCCTTATATTAGATACATGTTCCTTCATGTAATTTTACCTATTATTTTAGTTACCATTTTAGGTTCTTTCTCAAAAATCCAGCTTCTCCTTGCTACTCTTTAATGCCTTCTAGATTATTACTAACACTGCCTCCTTTTCCTTCTCTTTCCATTCCATTGCCTCAATCTTTTAGTTATTATTTGGCTCTTAAATATGGACTTGATATGTTTAATCCTTTGTTAGAAGATGGCTCTTTCAATTTCAGTTTTTAAATTCTTCCAATCATCTCCTATTTTTCTAAATTTCATTTCTTTTGGCTCATCACTCAAAATAGTCTCACCTATCTTGCAGAAAAAAATAAAACAAGAGATATCTGATTTCATTCTGCCTTTTCAATTGCAATAATCTAAAAATATTCATGCAGAAGTATATATTGCTTTCATTGGCAGTATTGAAATCATGTTCTCATAATATAGAAGACAGATTTTATTTTATTTATTTATTTATTTATTTTAGAAGACAGATTTTAAATGCTAAACGCAAGTGGAAATAATAGTTACCATTAAAAAAAGCTTCTGGAGACATACATAAAAAGTTTCTGATACATGCTTGCTGTTACAATGAGATACCCATACAATTAGCTAATGAAAATAAAGAATGGAAAGAAAGTATTCCCTTTAACTAAAACACAGGGAAAAAGGAGATGATCTAATGTAGAAGAAATCATGATTTTTATCAATAGATAATAGTAAAATCCACTCCTAGGAGAAAACACTATGTTATACTTATGTATGTATGTATGTTGATGTTATATGTACATACTCTGCTTTGATATATTAAAGCAGAAGTGAATATGAAGAAACCAAACAAACAGTAAATTCTACTGTTCCTCAGTCTTAAATCCAACCTCATGTTCTGAAAATCAAACCGGTGCCTCATAAACAGTGGAAGACTTGGAGAAAGTTCTATTAACATGAATAAAGATTTTTTTTAAAAAAGGCAACAAGATGAGCACTTAATTAAAACATACACTCACACACACACACACACACACTTTCTTTAGGCTGTTGAAATATAAAGTCTTTAATTCTCCATTTAAAAAAAAAACAACAAACTCTGATTATAAGCTTTAAAACCATTTGAAGATGTGAAAGACTATCTGCATTTCAGCCTACTTCAAAGCCAGTAAAGAAATCATTTCTTCTTCTTCCAACTCAAAGTATGTTTAGGAGCAGGACATCTGATAGAAGTGGTATTGCCAATCTAACCAATTTTAAAATATAAAGTGCTTCTAGCAATATTTGGATACATATAATTTGACAAAAAAGTTTTATAAACCTAAGCTTTGAAAAATAGAAAATATAAGCCCCAACAAAAAAAGCATAATTTGTAATTGAAAGAAAATAATATTTTGTAGAAAAGAATCATCCTTCCAAAAAGAGACAAAAATGACTAACTTTTATTTCCCAAGAGAATTATGCCACTTTTATACAACAAAATTACCGTCACCACAAATTGCTTTCAACAATTCCATTGCTTCTTCATTTGACCACTTGAAAATCAAAATTCTTTCAGATTATAAATATAACTTTTTATAACTCTGTTATTACGTACTGTGAATGGGGAAAGGGGGCCAATCTTGTGGCCGTAGCGTCGAACGGCCTCTCTGATGTGGCAGGGCTGGATGGCATCGCTGTGAGCCTCAACACCACAGGCCGCAGTGCTCTGCGACAGAAAAACACATAAATTGTTACTAAATCAAAAACACACAACAGAACTACAGTGTATAAAATATGAAAATAAACTTTTATAAAATGGATGTTTTTCTCCCTTTAGGATGCATGTCCCTGCTGCCATACTCTGCATTTAAAAAAATATTCCATTAACAAATCAAAGATGACTTTTACATGACCCCTTCCTAGCAGACCTACCAAATGCAATTTTTATGCCCACAATATTTCACCTAGGCCTGCATGTCAAGGTACCGAAGAATATAGCCACTCGCGTGCAGATGAGAAGTGTCATGGGATTGTTGAAAGAACCACAGGAAGCTATTTTTTTTAAAAACATTTGAACATTTATTATTATAAATGTTTCTTGGGAGCTTGTTGGGCATATTTCTGAAATAACATGAGGGTCATCAATTTTAAAATGAAAAATATAAAATTGCTATATATTTATCTGTAATACTGGGGGCTGTCATAAATGATCATTTTAACTTGGTTCCTAATTTTCTAGGTGTCCTCAAGGCAAAAACAAAATAAAACAAAACCTTTCTATTTTCATTGGCTTCATGTGTAAAAGGCAGGTTTGAAAGTACAAAAAGATACAAGGAAGAGAAAGATTATTTGCAAAGAGAGTATGGATACCAGCTGAAGAAATGTGTGTTATATGATTTAAGTTCAGTTGCAGGCTCTGGTTTCCCAAATACCTGATCCAGATCTTATCAGTTACCAGTTCTGTCAAGTTATGCAATATCTCTGTGCTTTGGTTTCCTCATCTGTCAAACTGGGATAATAATTATAATTGCTTTAAACTGCAATGGATGCCAGATGCCAGTCATTAACATTAAAGAATCAAAAGAAAGAAACACTTGTTTGTGTATTACTTAAGTCACATAATAATTATTTGTTTTGCTGATAATTACTACAATTATCACTTTTATAATTCCTTGTAGGAGTATAACTAGTATGACCTCTATGGATAGTAATTTGACAAAATCTTATCAAATGAAAATGCACAATCATTTCTGACCCAATTTCACATTGAAGAACTTGTCCTACAGATATATTACACAGGTACAAAATTTTATATACCTATATATCTATCACACACACATAAACACACACTCACTGCAGAATTACTAGGATTGATGAACTAAATGTTCAACAATGAGGGAACACTAAAATAAATTATGATACATCCATTTAATGAAACTATAGCAACCACCAAGAACAACAAGGGAGTTCCATGCACACTCCCATGGAACTATCCCTAAGATGTACTGTGTGAGAAAATGCAAGGTATCCACTTGGGTGGCACTATGTTACCATTTATTTTTTTTTAAAGGCTGAACATTACATACTCATTTAAGCATAGACTATATTTTGCAAGGGTATACTAAAAATCAGTAATAGTCCTTATCTCTTGGAGGCTAAATGGGTGTCTAAAGGACAGGGACTAGAAGATACATTTTTCATTGTATATCCTTCTGTACTTTTCAAATGTATTTTCTGTACCTCATGTGTGGTTTTCTCAGAACTAGTAAAAAAAAAAATTAAAAATTCTCATTCAATGAGAGCATCAGCTAATTATCCAAGCTGAACCTGAAATAAGATATAAAATATAAAACAAAGCGGATCTTATTTTTATTATTTTAAAAA
The DNA here is from genome assembly GCF_048164855.1 of Canis lupus baileyi. Lineage (NCBI taxonomy): Eukaryota > Metazoa > Chordata > Mammalia > Carnivora > Canidae > Canis > Canis lupus. The sequence goes on along the minus strand of NC_132844.1, from coordinate 59,324,861 downwards.
GATATGAAATAAGCAAATAGGAATTGACTCTAGAGTATCCTCAATTTCATTCTAACAACACCCTGAATAACAGAACTGCTATGCCCACAACAACATAAACTGTTATCTCAATCCTTCACTTGGCACTGATAAAAAAGTACACAGGATTTTTTTCTTTTGAGTGCTTTTTCAGTTCTTATTCCAAATGCTTTGTGTCACCTGGAATATATTAGAAGAAATGCAATTACCAGGTACCTGATGAGGGTAAAGGTCCTTTTCTGAGTCCATCTGGCCCCAAAAGATGAACATGACTAATAAAGATTCATTAATGGTTGAGGCATTCCATCATTTGTGGAAATGAATGCAAATATTTAGCTGGATCTAGAGTTGAGTTTTCTAGTGGAAACTCAAGTGGAAATAAAAAACAAAGACATCAAGAAGGTCAATATCCTGCATATTACATGTCAGGTGGAAAGTTCCTCTATGGCATCTCCTTTCTCCTTGCAGCTTGGGTTTGTTTTTCAAGTCATTCCTCCATGGCCAATCTAAGATTCTCCTCTTCCTGTCTTTCCGAAATAAATTTGGTTTTTATCAAAAGATAAAACATTTGGTCAAAAGATAGAACATTTGGTCAAAATCTCTCAGGACCGCTGGCATGATAATCAAATGGGATTTCAGAACACTGAGGGAAGCATAAGCTAGAAACTTATGGTTGAATTGTGATCTTTTCCAAAAAGATGAAGCTAACTTACATAAAAATGGAAATACTCAATGTTGTGAAAAATATTAGATTTTTCTGTTTTTTGTTAATTTCAGGTTTGTTTGCTATAATTAAGCAACTGCAAACAGCATGAAGTTGCCATATGCACTTCTACACTTTCTTGACTTGCCCACGAGTTCTTTGGAAGGGAACCCTTAAATCTGAAATGATATATTTCCAGTGTTGCTTCCATCTCAACAGACCTCTTTACATTTTTGTCAACATTCAGGCCTTCGCCAAGGTATTTTTAACCATTTAAACTCAAAATTCATACCAAGTTGAGACTTTTTAATTTCACAGTGACTCTAGCATTTTGTTAATATTCTTCAAAATTGTTTCAGAAGAATAAGCATTAAATTTATATATTTGTCTTCTAATATTTAAAAATCTTTTATGTGCTGTGAACACATTTGAAGAGTGCTAGATTCATATACCAGTTCATCTTTCCTATTTTGAGTATGCCTACACTTAATAGGATATTCTTTATTTTTAAATTTTCAAAGATGACACCTATATTTGACAACATACTGAGTCTAAAGAGTGCTGAAATCTCTGCCAAAATAGATTATTTCCTGGAATCAAGTACAGGCTGCTTGGTAAAGTTCTTTCTCATATGTCAGGTCCTTTTCCTCATGGCTGCATTCATACTCTATTCTCGTACGCTTCCACTTCATCTTACGTGTGTCCTTTCATCCAGAAGCTGGGTACTGGAGAGTAAGTATTATATGGAATCCTAACATCCCTGGATTTGAGCACTGTGCCTCTGCTTATCCTTGCTGGCTTATGCTGAATAAAATTTCTCAGCAGTTTGAACTCTCAACTGTGGTCCAAGGAAGCTATATTGAAACTTCTGTTGCTGCTGGATCTCTTACAAATGCCTATACTTGTCTTGATGCTTTAAAAAAATTGTTGGCAAGTTAAACTATCCTATCCTTTCTCAGCCTTTCCCTTGCTAGGGAAATCCAAATTTATAAAGAAGGACCTGGAAGCTCAGATAATTGCCACTTATTCTTTCCACATAATTGTGGACTAGATCTTTTGTTAAACTTGAAACATTCATTCTTACAGACTAACATCTCAGATTGGAGTGAATGAAAGATTAGTACTACTACTACTACTAATACTTTTACTACTCATGGACCATAAAGGTTGATATGTAATCTGACTGGCAAGTGTCTTCCTTCTACTCACTGTTGTACACATAGTTTTCTCAGAGTTTCATGTTTATGGAGGATTTCTTTTCAGATGAAGATGGGCCATTCTTTGGCCAAAGGTTACAGAATATGATATAGTTAATTTTAATAGTTAATTTTCTAATTTCAAAGTTTAATTGAGATGTTAATTGCTAAAACTGTATTCTATATAACTAGAAAACTCTTTTCTTTAAGGAAATTAAAACTAGAAAAACTACTTAAGGAGAAGACAAGAGAATCACTAAACTTAAGGATTCATACATTATTAAATCTGGAAGGAATGTAAGATAACATCTATTCTAAACTCTTCCAACTCCCAACCTATTTTATGGATGAGAAAGTGAAGATAAAGGACTTGCCCTAGATTATAGTGACAGTATCAGTATGGCTATACATCAGATCTCTTGGCTTCTAGGACACACAGCTGATATATAGAGGCTTAATTATTTTATGTAGAATAAACTGTACCATGTTACCACCATAGTGGAAGTTTCTAGGGAGTAAAAATGAAAACACAGCAAGAGTCTGAATGTAGAAAGATTTGGAGGAATAAACAGAGAAATAACTAATAGCTTTAAAGTGGGACATTATTCTGATGTCACTGATTTTGAATTTATAAGAATTCAGATATGAACTAAGCTAATACTTAATTTACTCAGGAAATCTTTGCTATAAAACAACTCTAATGTAATAGCTTTCAACAAGATTAGGAGAGAAATGTTTAAATATTTATGAGAAAAAAATATATGTCTTTGAGATTCTTAAATTTTTTATGTATGTAGGCATAATTATATCAGGTTAATTACAACTTTTTCTTATATACTTAGTAAAGCAAGTCCACTGAAGAGGTCTTTTAGGTAATACTTTGTTATCCTAGTTTTAGTTACTGAGTGAGCTGGAGCACTATAGCTAAAATTATTTAAAACTACTTCACATTAGGAGTTCCTTATACTTCAAATTTCCCCCCAATAAATAAGCACTGAGTTCTGTTGTTTTATAAATGGAAGAGGAACCCAGATATGAAGCTAAACCTAAAATTTGCTTACTACCATTATAAAATTATATCTTGGAATGGCTCTACTACTTGTAATGGCAAATGGTTCTCTGAGTTTTAGATAATAGTATCAATTTAGATGAATTATAAAAAACAAGAACATGGAAGTGATAGAGACTGATCAAAACCAGGCAGATACTGGAAAGGGGAGTGCCTATATTTAGAATAAGAGAATAGAAAAAAAAAAAAAAAAGAAGAAGAAGAAGAAGAGAATGGCAGTGTCTTCAGTTTCCTGTTTTTACTTTTTTGGTATAATGGCAGGCCCTACTCAGTATAGTTCACATATGACCTTAGAGACTTTAAGAAATATAGGCCAGAGTTAAGGGCACCCAAAGTAGGTACAAAGTCAGGAAGGAAATACCAAAAAAGGGCAAAATCAAAGAAGGAAAGCCCCAAATTCAGCATACAAACTTTACCCAAATCTATTTGTCTGTGGTACTGAATCCAAGAAATCCAGTTAAAGCTAAGTGAACTGAGGAGAGATTCTGGCTGCCGTCAATGAAGAGGAGTTTGAGTTTGTGTAGAATAGCAAAGCGCCTGCCTAACTCACATACCCACATCACTACCACTATTAACACCAACAATTCTTCACGGGAATATAACAGAACACAAAATCTCTAGCACTTATTACTCATGATGCCCAGGATATAACTGAAAATTACTAGACATGCAACAATGTATGAAATTGACGAAGAAGAACTGAGAGAGGAGGCATTATTTTGGTCTCCACTGAGTCTCAAAGAAAGTTTGAGTTACACTCAATGGAGAATAAAATAACCCAGATATTAACTGATCAATGTGGGATTTTAAAGTAGCTGTTATAATTATACTCAAGAATATAAAAGAAAATAAACCTGCAATAAATGACAAATAAAAAAACCAGATAAAAACTAAAAAGAAATCAAGGGGAAATTATAAAACTATAAAATAAAGTATCACAAAGAGAATTATTTGATGGGTAAAACAGATTGGAGCTGACAGTTGAGTCTGGAACATAAAGACACAGCAAGAGAATATATCCAACCTAAAGAACAGAGAGAAAAGATTGATAGAAAAATTAAATAGGCACCTGTGGAGCAATATCAAAGTAACTAACAAATATGAACTTAGGATCTCTGAAATGGAGAAGAGACAGTGAATGAAGCAGAAAAAAAAAATCTCAAGAAGTAATTGCTGAAAATTTCCCCCAAATGGTTAAAGACACAAACAAATATTCAAGAAGCTCAATGAACCCTATGCAGGACACATACAAAGAAAACCATGTCTGTGTGTGGATAGCATGTCAAACTGCTGAAAAACAAAAATAAAATACAATCATGAAAGCATCCAGAAAGAAATAACACATTACAAACACAGAAACAATAATACAAACTACTGACATATGATTAAAACAATGGATGCCAGAAAACAGTAGAATGATATCATTAAAGTACTGAATTCTATATCCAGTGAAAATATATTCTAAAAATGGAAAAGGATATTTTCAGAAATATGAAAACTAAGAGAAACCATCACCAGCCAACCTGCTCCATAAAAATGCTAAAATAAAATTTAGTAGAACAAAATAGGAAAATAATACCAGAAGTAAGTCTGAGGATAACAAAGAGAGACAGAGACAAGGAAAAAGAAAGAGAAAAATGAAGAATAGTGGGAATGGTAAATGTTACTGTTTTTTTTTTTCTTAGTTTCATTGAAATACATTCAATTATTTAAGGCATAAGTAGTATTATATATTATAGTTTATAACATGAAGATGTAAGATGTATAACACTATAGCATAAATATTTACTTATATAAATATATTTATATTTATGTATTATGTATTATATGTATTATGTGATTTGTGTGTGTGTGTATATATATATATATATATATATATATATATATATAAAGTCTTATAAGAGTCTCAAACTTTTTTTAAAGATTTTATTTATTTATCCATGACACACACACACACACACACACACACACACACACAAAGGCAGAAACACAGGTAGAGGGAGAAGCAGGCTCCATGCAGGGAGCCCAACATGGGACTTGATCTCCAGTCTCCAGGATCAGGCCCTGGGCCAAAGGTGGCACTAAATCACTGAGCCACCCGGGCTGCCCAAGAGTCTCAAATTTTATGTATGTAGTACAACACTGAAAATTTAAGGATATATTGTAATCGTTAGCATAACCACTGAAAAAATGATGCAAAGAGGTATCACTAAGAAACGAGTAAATGAATTAAAATAAGTTTCTTAAAGAGTACATAACCCAAAATAAGACAAGAAAAACTGAGAATCAAAAATAGAACAAGCAAAAAATAAATAGCAAAATAGTTGACCTATATCTAACCATGTCAATAAATATGTTGAATTTCCAGGAAATGCAAACTCACTTGAGTCACTATTAGATATCCATTAGAATGGTTAAAAATAAAAACAATGATAATACCAAACCTGAGGAACGTGTGAAACAACTGGAAGCCTCATGTACTGCAGGTGGAAGTATAATGACACAAACATTTTTGGGGGAAATAAAGTCTTCTACTGAAGAGTTTCTTTAAAAACCAAACTGAGTTTCTTAAAAAACAAATCCAGGAACACCTGGATGGCTCAGCAGTTGAGTGCCTGCCTTTGGCATAGGGCGTGATCTTGGAGTCCCGGGATCGAGTCCCACATCAGGCTCTGTGCATGGAGCCTGCTTCTCCCTCTGCTTGTGTCTCTGCCTCTCTCTCCCTCTGTGTCTTTCATGAATAAATAAATAAAATCTTTAAAAAATAAAAATAAATTAAAAAAATAAAAACCAAACACATATTCTGTGACTCAGTAATTTCATTCTTAGCTATTAATCTAAGAGAAATGAAGGCATATCTCAAAAACTGAAAACAGCTTAGGTGTCCACCAAAATAAGAATAAATACATTGATATATTCATACACAACACATTACTCAGCATTAAGCAGGAATAAATTAAACACTTACATTGAAAAACAAATTTCAAAAACAATCCTGAGTGAAAGAAATTTCACTCAAAACAGTATATATACTACATTTTCTTTATATGATGTTCTAGGATGGGAAAAACTAATTTATGATGAAAGAATCAGGACAATGATTGCCTTTCTGTGGTGGCAGGAACTGACTGGGAAGAGGCATAGAGGAATGTTCTGAACTGATGATAATGTTTTATATCTTGAGAAGGGTTTAGAAAATGATAGGTTTATACATTTGTCAATACTCATCAAATGGTATGCTTAACAAATGAGTAGTTCACAGTGTATACCTTACAAAAAAAAAAGAGAACCATAAACAAATTATATACATAATGAAGTGTTAAGCCATGAAGTGTACATTTAGTATATCTTTGAAATTTAGCAAAAAAAAAAAAAAAAAGGATGAATTGACAGATGGACAAAAGAATAATTAGATAAATAGATATAATAAATGTAAATACATAAATATGTAGGTAATACAGTAAATGTAGTATTATAATGTTCACTGTGGAATCTAGATGGCAGATATATGATGTTAAATATAGAATTCTAATATTTTTGTATGTTTGAATATTTTTATAATAAAATATTAGAAAAAAATCAGTATCTTGCTTTATCCAGAAGAAAGCTATTTAAAAAAGTCTAAGTAGAAGTCATTAAGTATGGTAAAGCATAAATTGGCTATTTCTAAAAATTCAAACTATGAGAAAAATAGACTATACTTTCCATATCTCTGAAGCAAATTCAACTTTATCCACTCTGCACTGAAAAACAAACAAACAAACAAAAACAACAACAACAAAAACGGAAAAAAAAAAAAAGATCACTGACCTTTTTTCTTTTCCTTTGTTTGGTTTTAGCTGAGTCTTGTCCAGCACTCCCATTCCCCAGGGATCCTGATGCAGTTTTCCCTGAGTGCTGTGATCCAGCTGATGGAGCTGTTGGTGTAGGAGGAGGTGTGTTCTCAGGAGATTCTGGGTAGGACTTCATGCAAGACCCCTGCCCAAAGAGATGTGCTTTTGAAATTGAGTGACCAGGAATTTCACTAATATTCAATTTTGTGTAATATCTCCTGAATTCAATACTTTTTGAAGCTTACAAATATCAGATACTATTTATTATCCAGTCCACAGAAATGATACTTCATCTTGCCCCTATTGGTCTAAATATGTTAATTTTTAATCTCTCTAATCATTTAGATAAAATCAGGATTTCACAGATACAGCCTCTCAAATTTCTGCTGATTTTGCTAGACAGAGATTTCTACTTGCAAGTTTTGTTACATGTCTCAAAAGGCACCTCTGAATTCCCTCCCCAAACTGGGTGCCATCCATTATTTGTATCAGTGGGAATCACTTTCTACCAGTGACTCAAACTCAGTGCCTGAGGGTCACTATGGATACCTCCAGCACCTTCCATTTCTAGTTCCTTCCGTCTTTCATAATATCCCTCATTTCTATCTGGTTTCTTTTTTCTTTTTTTAAAATTTTTTTATTGGAGTTCATTTTGCCAATATATCTGGTTTCTTTGACTATGACTTCAAGTCTGTTCTCTTTCATGGAGATGCACTTCAAATATTTGAGGACTACTACCTTTCTCAGCCTCTTTTCTTTTATAGGTCAAACTACCTCAAATTCCTTCAACCACTTCCTATGAGACATGATTTCATGTTCTTTCACCTTCTAATTACTCTCCTTTAGACATTCTCTACTGTGTCAATATCCATCCTCTAGGACGGTGCCTAAACACAAGGCAAAAAAAGTTTTCTTATCAGTAACATCACAATATTGGTTCCTAAGGAATTTACAGGTTAATAAAAGTCTGTAAGTATTTTTCATATATGGTATTACTAATCCACATTTTCCTTATCCTACCAACTATACTAAACCATATTATGTTAGTCTACATTTCTCTATAATGTATTTATATTTAAATAATTATGCTAAACTTTGTAAAATGTTTGGCTGAAATACACATATTGGCTTCAAAAGTATATCTTGTCTATTGGTCTGTTGAGAATTGTATTATTTATTTAAAATAAGACATGAACAAGTTTAATGGAAGCTGTTGAAAAAAATATTGGAACTCTGCACTATCTTTGCAATGGTTCTATAAATCTAAAAATGATTTTAAAATAAAAAGGTTTTTAAAGAAATAAAAGTATTTCTTTGATTTGCCTGCCTAGGAACATTATCAAACAAGAGGAATAAGCCTAATTTGGCATGAGTGATTCTTAGGAAAAAAAGATAACTCTAAGAGATCACTGCTTCCTGTGCATAAACCATATGTTAGAAAAAAATATAAAAATTAACTTCAACTGGGGTGCCTGGGGGGCATAGTTGGTTAAGTATCCGACTCTTGGTTTTAGCTCAGATGGTGATCTTAGGGTCCTGGGATTGAGCCCTGTGTTGGGCTCCATGCCCAGTGTGGAGTCTGCTTGGGATTCTCTTTCCCTGTCCCTCTGCCCCTCCCTCCCACAAAATAAATAAGTAAATAAATAAATCTTTAAATAAATTAACTTCAGTTAATATTAAAACTACCAATCTGAGAACCCAAGCTGAACTAGCTTGGTTCTTCATATGTTTAGTATTCAAAAATGATAGTCCTTAAAAGAGAATGTATTATGTATTAACTCCATGCCTCGAGAGCTCCCAATTCCCATCCGTTGTATGTAGGACCCCCCTTTGGATCTTCTCAAAACACTATTTGAACTCAACACCCTTTAGCAGCCAAGAAACCTTCCACTCTTCCTTAACTCTAAGGGCCTAATGCTCAATTTTCTAATCTGACCCCTCTCCCCACCATGAATCCTTTGCTTGAATATTTTAATGAGAGTTTTGTTTCTCCCACGTACAGTTACAGCTATGCTGCCTCTGAGGACTAGAGCCTTTTCTCCACTTTTACCATCTCCATCAAAGTTCTATTCTCCCTGAACACAAGCTTCCTCTCCCAGGTTCTTTGCAGTTAGTTTGTTTTTACCTCTATGCTTCTGGTCTATGCCACTCATCTAGAAATTAGCATATATGCTATCTTGAATTCTCTGTTTGCTTGTTCTTTCTTTCTTTCTTTCTTTCTTTCTTTCTTTCTTTCTTTCTTTCTTCTTTCTTTCCTTCCTTCCTTTCTTTCTTTCTTTCTTTTCTTTCTTTCTTCTTTCTTTCTTCTTTCCTTCCTTCCTTCCTTCCTTCCTTCCTTCCTTCCTTCCTTCCTTCCTTCCTTCCTTCCTTCCTGACTTTCTTTCTTTCTTTCTTTCTTTCTTTCTTTCTTTCTTTCTTTCTTTCTTTCTTTCTTTCTCTTCTCTTCCTTCCTTCCTTCCTTCCTTCCTTCCTTCCTTCCTTCCTTCCTTCCTTCCTTCCTTCCTTCCTTCCTGACTTTTTCTCTTTCTTTCTTCTTTCTTTCTTTCTTTCTTTCTTTCTTTCTTTCTTTCTTTCTTTCTTTCTTTCTTTCTTTCTTTCTTTCTTTCTTTCTTTTTCTTTCCTTCCTTCCTTCCTTCCTTCCTTCCTTCCTTCCTTCCTTCCTTCCTTTCTTTCTTTCTTTCTTTCTTTCTTTCTTTCTTTCTTTCTTTCTTTCTTTCTTTCTTTCTTCTTTCTTCCTTCCTTCCTTCCTTCCTTCCTTCCTTCCTTCCTTCCTTCCTTCCTTCCTTCCTTCCTTTCTTTCTTTCTTTCTTTCTTTCTTTCTTTCTTTCTTTCTTTCCTTGATTTTTACAGAACGTTCTATGTCTCTGAATACAGACCTGGTAAGTCTTCAGAGTCCCCCTTTTTTCCCAATCTGGTAAAGCCCTTAGAGCAGGCCCTTGATGTTGGCTACTAGGTTTGTAATGTTGATGAGTAAGATTACTACTTTAGAGTGGCCATTCTCTGTGTTTTGTCAGGTAATAAAGGGCAGAAAGATTTCCAGTCCCTCTGAATGTTCATTTTGATCGCCAGTCGCACAGGGGGAGAGGTGTCTGGAAGGCCAGAGAAACGTTTGAGGCTTTACTAACATATTTAGTCGGGATGCTTTCCGACACTCCTGCTCCTGCCTCCCAGAGAGCCTGGGAAACTCAGCACACACAGGCCATTTTTCTTAACTGCTGGGTAGCTGGGAGCAGCAGCTGTGGTTGCTGAGCAGTTGCCCAGGGCAGCTTGGCCACCCTGGAGAACCAAGAAAGAAGGGAAATAAAGAGTTTTCCTAGCCATGCAAGCAATCCCTTGAATGTTGAGGGAAAACTAGGCTTGTTATGTTCACTGTAAATTTCTTCAATTAGAAATGTTACAACAAATTTGTCTGATGTTAATGAAAAGCATACTTATACGCATATTCATAAAGTGAACATGTACCAAAGATATTTTTAAAGGGTGTTCTTTGACATTGTAATTTGGGTTTGTAACATAAAGAAAACAAAGTGTTTAATCAACTGGGTAAGCTTTAGGGACTTCTAAAGTATGATGACTGATAATGATGTATGATCTTTTCTAAGAAAAAAAATGGATTTTTAATGGGCATAAACATTTTAATTTCTACTTGGATTCCAAGCCAATCTGATTCTCCAAGGGGCACAAAGAGATGTTAAACTTTGGCTTGAAATAAGATATATTGGTTTATATCTTTATATATTTTCTAAGTACCCTAGAGCAGAGATACTTACTTGGGGTCTGTCAGGTTCACAGATTGCTTAGATTCATAGAATGATTTCAGAGGGTCTACAAACACCCTGAAATTCTGTACAAAGTCTGTATGTAAGTATGCTTATGGAGACAGGGTTTATAGTTTTTGTCAGATTCTCATAAGGGCTTAGACATTTTCAAGTTACACATTTCACCCAACTGGAGCCAAAGTTCACTTAACAATTATACAGGTAGATATTAACCTAACCTCCTTGCTGCCTTCTCTATGGTTATTAGACTGAATTACATGAAATTGTTATTTATGCCAGTAAAAAGGGTCAAATATCAGCAAATTTATTGAATAGATGAAACTACATTTCTCGGTTGTAGGCACATGCTGCTCACAGAGAAATTTTCTTATACTACAAATGGTACAGAGTTATTGCACGACGCTTTAAAGTTGGCAAGATGACTTTATAACCCTCGTAGGTGGAGATCCCAGCCACACAAACTGGTCACAAAGGATGTGATCCTCACATGATAGGGCCTGGGTGAATATGGAGAATAAATGGGGCCATGCTTCTTTAAATAATGTTTAGAGATAGGTCAAGAACTGGAAATACAATTATTAATAAATGTCAGGAGTTATTAGGACAGGAATAATAATGATTCTCTTGTCTTTGAGGCACAAAGAAATAAAGAACTATTCTCTAATTGTTCAGTTGCCCAAATCAGTTGTTCACTTCCCATGGAAAAGAGGCGTGCTCCAACTATCCCTCTTTTACTGAAGGGCTGGGGACTAAGAAAGGCAAGAAAAAGGTGAAAAAATAATTGTATTAAGTGGATTGTTAAGACCGGGAACAGAGGAGGTACTCGGTAACTGTTTGAATGTTTAGTGTGTTAAGATTTCTGATTAAAGGCTATACATTCCTACATCATCTTTTTCAAAGAACTACTAATGTAAACACTAGACACATGAAAAATCCATAGAGGTGTCAAAGATAGATTTTTTGCTACTTACCTCAGCAGAGTTGTGATACTGAATGAAGGTTGCAGAAATGGCATGGCTAAAGGGGTCTCCTGCCTTGGTTACCATGTCCTGCCTCACAAGAAGAGCAAGGTCCACTAACTAGAAGATCAGAATAATAAAAATAAAATCACATAGCTGGAAATAATCAATCACCAATGTCAACTGAAGTGGCAAAACTAAAAGCTATATATTCCAAATGTTGTTGGTAATACAGTCTGCTAAAAATCTGTATTGTGGACGTGAGCATATGCTTTCATTGATAAGTGGTCCTACCTATGAATATAAACAATGTATTCTGACTTTCTAGGAGAAAGCTTCTCAAACTTTGTTTAATAATCACTAGGGAAGTGTTTCAAAATACAGATTTCTGTGCTCTAAACACTGAGATTCTAATTCTATATTTTAAACAAGAAGCAAGGAGAAGCTGATGTTTGTGGTCAGAGAACCATGTTTTGAGAAGCTGTCAGAGAGCAGTGATTCTAGATTCAGGTTTTGGCAAGCACTCATTAGATTGTACATACCTTTCTAGATATGTAGATAGATTTAAAATCTAGATTTCAAAGCTCAAAATTAATCTCTAAACAAGGCAGATGGATGTGTACTTAGAATTCAATGTTGAGATGGGGTTCCATTTCTGGTTAGGATAAAGTTACAAGCAAGAATCATGTTTACCCTAACATCCACCAAGGCTTAAGATACAAAGAAACAAAACTGAACTAAATTTCAGAAAATGATTATAATGTCATAAGATAAAACTCATGGCTGTTCTCATCCCAGGTAGAGTGGCAGGTGGAGGAACTTTGATCATGAACAGGGATAAGAAGAAAGCAGTCATGTGGCCTGCTATTACAGATACTAGAATTCTTACCTGTGCCACGGTTTCATATGCTAGATATGCTAAAATTTCCATTGCGACAACATTGGGTTTTATCTCCATACTGCTGCAGTCCAACCAGTCTCGAAATTTGGAGGCTTTTTTGGCTAGCCATCAAAAAAACAAATATGGAAAACTTAGTTTTTGAAGTGTTTTAATACTGCATATTACTATTGCAAAATCAAAGATACATTTCTTAAAAATTGCGTTTGAAAAACAATGCGTATAAAACACCACGTTTTTGAAATTTTGTTATCGTTGAGATATTCAAGCCCCAAGACATTCCTTATGCATTTGGGTCTTTGATTTTGTTATTTGCTACATAACACAGTATACTAAATGACTTAATATTTAGCACTTCTCGCAGTGTCAGAATAAGCTATGACTAGCCATAGCTTATGTTTTAACAATAGTAAGAGGGGTTACTTGATATAGCTTTACCTTATTCTTGTGGAAAGAAATTCCTGCAAGAAAAAACCCATGATGGAGAAAGAATACAGAGAAATTGATTTTGCAATACATTTCAAAATTGTCTGTTACTAGAATAGGTTCAAAGTCACACATTTAACACCAATAAAAAATAAATTTATTATTAAAAAAAAAGTCACACATTTAGAATACAGTAGAAAAAACTTAAGCTTGCAATTACATTTTCCTGACTACAAAGATGTCCAAATTCCTAAGACTGACTCTCAAAACCCTTCAGATTGATTTCAACCTGTCTGTGTATTATTTCCTACTGAAATGCTACCTGGCCTTGAGTCTAGCCCTCTCTCTGTTCACCAGTGCTCCTTTCCCTCCATGGAATGCCATCCCATCTCTCTTCATTCACATGAATCCTGCTAGTACCGTGTACTTCCCCACACTAGTCATTTACTGAATTCTTATATCATCAGATATCCTTTCACATCTGCTTATGACTTATCGAACCATATTAGAAGATTTTTGTGGGCAAACACCATGCATCATGTCTCTCTGCATACCTAACAGTACCAAGTGTGTGTGGAACCATCTGGTAAATATCTCTTAATTGCCACAGTGCTAAACAGAGTTTAACCTGATGCAGAACCTTTATTAGACATTGCTAATTTAACTAGTAATCTACAGGGAAGAGACTGATGGTTAAGATTTTATCATATCTATGACATAATTTTTTAAAAATCCACTGATTATTCTTTTGGTTAATCTGGTCCTACGGATCTATTAAAACATGTAAAGTCACTCAAAGCATGATGTTTCAATCCTTACAGATACAGTTTTCATAGATTCTGTGTATAGAAGAGTTTTTTTTTCAATAAATCACAGAAGACTTGAAGCCTTGCTATCGAAGTACATGTCCAAAGCTGTCAACTATGGCAGAATTATGATAATCCTCTTGAAGCTATCTCCCTAACGTAATCTTCCCATATTCTCTGACATGCAACATTCCATCTAACTAGTAAGCTGCAATAGCTCACAAACACTTGTTTAACATCTGTGGAATACTTCTGAAGTCAAAGTTAACAGGCAGCAATTTGGCAAGTCAATAAAATGTACCTTAGTTACTTCTCCCTTTGACAGGTTGTTAAGAACACAGAAACAGGTATTTTGTGACTATGCTCTAAACAATTTATTTTCAAAGAGAGGAGGATAGATAGTTCTTAGTATTCAACTTAAGCAACAGAATTGGTAGCTCCCTCACTAGATGTTAAGCACTGAGAATGCATGGATAAGGATCATGTGTCTACCACTGTATCCCCCAGCACCTACATACTTCATGCAATATACTCTTGATATACTGAGAAGAGTGGTAAAGGTGAAGGGCATCAGTAGTCTCACAACAAATATTTCTAGAAAAAAAAGGAACAAATGACAGATGCTTCTTTAATAAAAAAGGTAGGGTGTCGGGCAACCTGGGTGGCTCAGCGGTTTGGCGCCTGCCTTCAGCTCAGGGCGTGATCCTGGAGACCCGGGATCGAGTCCCGTGTTGGGCTCCCTGCATGGAGCCTGCTTCTCCCTCTGCCTGTGTCTCTGCCTCTCTCTCTCTCTGTGTCTCTCTGTCTCTCATGAATAAATAAAATCTTTAAAAAAATAAAAATAAATAAAAAGGTAGGATGTCAAGTTTTCTGTAGCATAAAAGGTACACAGAGAGTCCCATAAAACCACTGTCGGTTACTTCTATTCCAGCAACAGGTGAACAGTCCCTGAAATAATTCCCTGTCACACCTGGAGAAGGGCTGCTTCAGAAACAGACCTTCCTACAGTATTGCTGGTTCTAGTAAGACAGGTACAGATACCCCTAGTCATAACAGTTTGTTTCCATCAAGAGGTAGGGGGCACCAGAATGCATGAATGAGTTCCTTCACCTTTACCATTCTTCTCAATATATCAGGAGTAAGGGTATCGTGGAAATTGATCAACAATTTAAATATCATCTTTAACAAAGGCCAGAAGTTCCTAAGATTATCAGCCTTTTGACACTACCTGGTTTTTCAGCTTGTGCTGGAATTAAAACAACTTTATATAATAACTTTATATAGGATGTTTAAGGTTAGTTAATTCTCATACACTTTTTTTCTTTCTCATTGTGGATCACCAGTAAAATCTAAGTTTTTCTCAATATTTTCCCATTTTCACATCCCTGCATACTATCTCACTATTTCTACCTCATTCCTCTCACCAGTCTTTCGATTCCTGATCTTTCTCTTAGGGCTCTCTGTAATGCTTATTCCACTCTGAAGAAATTCTTCAGTAACTTAATCTCTTCATAATTACTGCTATTTTGGATTAATTACAAATAATCTTTCTCAGAGGACATGGTTTTCCCTGGAGTCTTTTATAAGAAATTCCTTCTTTCTTTCCTTCTGTACATATTTATTGATCAGTCATCGACTGCCAGCCTGTTCATTTTCCCATACACCAGAGGGCCTTGGGGATTATATCTTCATTCTCTTAGTTTCTCCATAGGACAAGCAGATAGAGACTTCTTACTAACAACAGAGGCTAAAAAACAATGGTATCCTGTTTTAACAAATAACTACTAGCCCACAATTTCCTACCCAACTAAACTACCATTTAAATATGAGGGCAAAATAAAGCATTTTTAAGACAAAAATGAGTACTTTAAGCACTTAAAGAGCCTTAAGAAAAACAAAATTAGGCTGACAAGGCATGTTTACTGATTACCAACTTTAAAAAATTAAGTCAAGCACGAATATTAAAAAAATTAAGGATAGCAACTAAATAATAGAAATAGAATATACACTACACAAACTGGTTGAGGAAAAATGGAATGAAGAAAATCCAATTAATCCAACAGAATAATGAAAAGGAGGAGGAAAAGCAAAAAAAAACCAGTACAGTAAATTTAAAATACAAAGACAGCATATATAAACCCAATGTATTGTAATAAAATTGTAAATTGAAGTAATTAAACACACATTAATTAAAATCTTCAATTAAAATACACAAAGACTCTCAGATTGACTAAAAAGAAAATCTATATATTTGTTTACAAAATCCACATACAAAACAAAAGACTGAAAGGCTTGGAAAAAGATTTACCAATTTATAACTAAATTTAAGCTTTGTGAATTAATATGAATATCAGATTTTAAGAGACTTTATGGGAAATGACTATCTAACTTACATAATTATAAAAACAAGACTGGTGAATTTGATCAGTATTCCAATTCTGCAACTTACCTTCAGTCTATAAAAGTCATAGACCTGTAACTTTTAAAATGCACCAGTAGTCCCAATCAGTGAATGCTATGATCAAATATTTAAGAAGACACATACAGCTGAATCACAATTCCTATATCCTGGTAATTTATCAGAAGGGGAGAAATGAAAAGAGCCTAACGTTCTGACCGGTGTGGGTTATTAGTTCTGAATTTGCTGACCCACTTGGATTAAGCATTCCCAGCCACCGTATTTTGGCATATAAAACAGATTCTTCCACTAGGGTTTCATAATGAAGCACCTGTGGGCATCATACAAAGAAATATTTTTAAATGCCCAAATCCCTCTTCTTTAAAAAAAGTAAGAATATACTGCTTAAACCACAACTATTTTCTATAGAAAGGGAAAGCATTCATTTTTAATTTATTATACTTTATTATTGAGTTCTAAACAAATGTGACTTTCAAACACAAGATGTATAAGGACATGTCAGTGGCTATATGTTTTAGTGTGAAATAGCACTTCTGTTCCTTTAAGTGAATTAAATTTAAAATATGATTTTAAAAAATAGTTCAATAACACTAAATGTTACTTCATAAACTGGAGATTTATACTTATAAAAGACTTGAATGCCATTTTTAAACCTAAAAATTACAATACAAAAACCTCTCATTTGCTGAAATTGCCATGATCTGAAGTGTCATTTACTTAATGCTTCACAGATGTATGATGCCAAATTGTTAGTCAGACTGCAAAGTATATTTAGTTAGGAAAAAAAGCTTCCAAAACATGTTTTCCTATATTTTACTGACATTTACATGGGGCACTATTTGAAATGTGTCATTTATTTGCACTTTATGATCTATAATGAAGCTCTCATTTTCTGTTTTCCAAATCAAATACATTGTTATTATGACCACAGGACAGTTTTTCCATTTAAAGACACCATTGTGTCTATAATTCCTCAGACCAGGGTCATGTGTTTCTCCGTCAGATTTTTACTGGACTTTTCATCACACTTACTCTTTGACCTTTCCCCTGAGAGGCTTAGTCATCACTGAACTGTTGCGGTAAAGATGTCTGCTACACAATTGAGCCCACTATTTATCATGAGCCTGTACTTTTAGTAAGCCTGTGTGCAGTGATGGGACAGTACTAATTTTATCACTAGGTTACCAGTGTTACAAGAGCATAGACTAAAGGATTTGGATAACACTGAATGCTTGTCACAGTAGGAGGTTACAGACAAAAATGGAAGAGACTATTGGTACTTTTCTTTGTGGTCATATGAGTATGCATAAATAAACGGAATGCTTGGTATTTATTAATATTAGGGGCTTTTGAATGTCCTGACTGTACAACTAGAGTCCATTATGGGCCAAGTACAATTAGCAATAGTAGTGTAAACAAGATGAAGAAACTGGAAAATAAATTAAAATGAGAATGTTAAAGAAAATGGATTTTTTTGGACCAAAAGTAAAGTGAATAATTAACATGGGCCTCTGTGTATTGCTTTAAAACCCTTTAAAACCTCTTTAGACTAATTACAAAACAGTGAATGGGGTAAAATCTTTTATAGAGTCCCCTACAATGCAGGGGCTGTTTCTATAACAGTTATAACTATGCATATATTAAATTCACCAGTTTCTAAGGAATGGAGATTGTGTCATAGTATAGTATATCTGTAACACATGATCTCTTAAAGATATAATGAAGCAAAATTAAACATTTACTTACAGAAACTTAATTGTCGACTTTCACAGAATTCTGCATATTGAGCTGAATCCATAATTCGAGTCTGTCTTTCTGCTCTCTAACAGATAAAGACACACAAACAATCTTTCAGAGCAAGTAGACCATTATATATGTCTTCTTGGCTAAAATGTAGAATTGAAATTCCATTTCTTCCTTCCTGCCTTTAAATAAACAGTGTTATACTACCGTAAATATCATGATACTTAAAATTATGATAAGTTACAGTAGTTTTGAAGCTTGTGTTTTTGGAAGTAAAGTTTAAAATGCCATTTTCTTCTCCTCTGTTATTGTCATTATATTGAAAAAGCTAAAGGATTTTATGTCTTATATTGTGTACTTTTAAATTTTCTCAATTGTATCATCCTTTTAAAGAAAAACTTTGAGGTCATAACAACAAACAGAAAACCTGTTAATCATTATTGCCCATGTGTAGCCTTAAAGCTGAGGATTTTCAGTGTTAAAATTGGAGTCAATGAATGGAATACATATATTTTCCCTCAGAACATGGAGCCAGAGCTAACAAATCCATATTTTAAATTGCAAAGAAAATAAAGAAAAAGGTAAACACAACACAAAACCTTTAATCTGAGTCCAGGTATGATTCACAGTTTGGTACAGTTTCATTCGTGGGTTTTTGATTCAGTATAGCAGATGTTTGCTGCTTCATTGTCCCACAAGAGGTAGGATAATTATAATTCACCCATAGTTCGGTGGGAAAGAATATGACCGCTTCCGCTTCCTTGGCAAGGGAAGCATTTTGAAATGAGACAGGCTGGTACTTCTTGGAATGAGATTCTGGCCAGTAAAGGAAAAAATTCCCTGAGATTTTAATTTTTTTTCTGCTTTGGAAGGACTTTCAGTAAGTTTTCTTTATCACAGTTGGAGTACATAAGTACCACTTCTAACGTCTGGTTATTTTTATATTTTTTTAAACTGAAATTATTCTTTCTTCATTTGTTTGATTTGGGTAGTGGTCAGCTTAATTCCGATGATACCTCTGTTGATGGAATGAGTAATGGTACACTAGCTGCTGCTCAATGTAAGAAAGATAGATGGGGTGGTGGGAGTTAAGGTAAAATTTACTAACTCTGCGGTTCCTTCTAAGACCACTGACTATTTTTTCCCTTGCTTCTCTTCTTCTACTCCATTGCTTCTTCTTTCCTTCCTAATCTCCTCCTCACTCCATACACACAAACATGCATATGTGTTGACATAAACCCATACTTCTTTATTTACCCTCTAGGCTCAAATATCCTTTTTGAACATGCATTAGTAAGTATCACACACATATGCAAATTATGTAACACATGCATATATGTGCATAAGGATCCTTTTGTGCATATATCTGAAACATCGTGTTTCTTACGAGTATATTATTGGGTGAATTTTTATATACTTAGAAGTACTTTTTTTTAAAAAAATTTATTTATTTATTTTAGGGGAGAAGGGGAGAAGGAGAGGGAGAGAGAGAATTCCAAGCAGACTCCCCACTCAGCATGGAGGCTGATGGAGGGCTCTATCTCACAACCCTGAGATCATGACCTGAGCTGAAACCAAGAGTCAGATACTTAACTGACTGCACTACTCAGGAGCCCCTGCTTAGAAGTATTTTTTGATATGTGGATGCATTATTTTAGTTTTGTTCTTTTTTTTAGTGCATCTGATACGTGACTAAGTGTATGCCAATGGACAATAGGAAGTAAGGGAGAATTTTGAACACAAATCAGTTACTGATGTGTTTATTTTAAAAAGTTCTAAGGCTAACAACGCATCATTAATGTCTGTGTTTGAGTGCATCAGGAAGCTCTCAGATTTTAATTTCTAGCTCCTAGAATTTCTGACACATGGTAAATAAACAATGACCTCTGTGGAATAAACAAATGCTAACATTTTAGTCTATAATCAGGGCAAATGACCATCATCACCATGATGCGGCTAGTCCTTGATAATTTATTCATTCTTATAGGTCTTCTCTGGTGCTCTGCAGAGGTAGCCTTATCCATCCAACACATGCTAAACAGAAAGGACTCTGATAAATATTGAAAAAGAAAATTCCTAATGGGAGTCTTAACACTAACTTTCCTTTCACCAAGTTGGACAATCAATATTTGGTTTCTGTACACATGCTTACGTGGTTGATGTATCTGAATAGGTATTTCTGGAAATTAAAGTTAGGAAAACTTATCCTAATAGGTTCAGGCTGCCAGGGTTGTCAGTTTATCAAGTGAGGCATTTAGCTAGATGGGAAATCTTGAACCACATGTAAAAGATACCTTGAAGGACTTTCAATTATTATAGTTAGCTTCATTCCTTTCAGACACCCAATTCACTATCATTTTTTTCTTCATCAAGCATCTTAGTTTGATTTCAATACCTCTAGCATTGAAGCAGTGGAGCCCCATGAAGCTGGCTTTAGGCATGTGCCAAAAGCCACTGACCAAGTGTCCAGCATAGAGTACACACTCAATGAAGAGCAGTTGACTTAATAGCAAAGATGTACAGGCACTACAAAACCACAGCATGTCAGGGCACCTGGGTGGCTCAGTCAGTTGAGTGTCTGACTCTCAGGGTTGTGAGATCCAGCCCCCGGTAGGGTTCCTGCTGAGTGTGGAGCCTGCTTAAATTTCTCTCTCTCTCCCTCTCCCTCCGCCCTTCCCCTGCATGTGCATGCTCTCTCTCTTTTTTTTTTTTTAAATTAAAACCACAGCATATCAGAGTTAGAGAATGACTTAAAGTTCATCTTGTTCAAACCCCTTCATTTCCTTATCCAAGGAAATTGAGGTTCAGAGAGAGAAATGATTTGCCAAACGTGATCACATTAGCACTGAAGGCCAGGGCTCTCAATTCCCAAGCCAGCCTATTTTCATTATAAGAAGCTGTCTTCGACCTACAGTAAAATTCTCACTCCAATATTTTTCTTTGTAATCCTTAAAGTCTATACATTCCCTTACTAAACTGTATCATGTGGCCACTGTAATTAATGTACTCAAAGTGTTCAAGACCAAATAAAATTAAGTAAGGTCCTGGGTCAGCAAAGAAGGCACAACCTGGGGATAATTAAGTAATAAGTGTTCCAACTGGAATGTACCTGATAGTGCACAAGTGTGCTGCAGACGCATCACAGGTGTGAAAACATACTCCCCCCACCCTCTCCCCCCCGCCCTCACCGACCTTGTCCAATTACCTTGGTGTGGCATAAAAATATCATTTTCTATGTGTGCCATGATATAAAATAGGTTGGGAAGCAATTGTACTAATACCAACGTCCTTGTATATTACACAATACAGTGCACGTGTACTATTCACAGCATGGTCAAGGGCGCTCAAAATGAAGTCAGAGACACCGACTGGCAGTCAAGGATGCTGCAGATGATTCAGCCTTATGAAAGGGTCCAAATCACTCGGTATCTGATTTTATTATCTCTAGTGTGTACACTATCATCTTAAAATTGAGAAAGGCAGTAAATAGCTGTCATAGGCTATGTGTTCTTTAAAGAGGGTAACTATGTTTTCCTTTTCCCTCAGTTCCTTCTGAGGTTTTCCAGGCTGAGTGTTGGCCAATGCTTAGCTTGGATTTACCTGGGCCCCAGTAAATGTTGCTGGCTTGCTGAACGGGCAGATGGAGGGAGGGATGGATGGATGGAGGCAAAAGAAATGTATATAAATCCTTGCTGTCTGATCTAAAATCAGGAACTGTAATGTTTCTGATCAAGTTGTCCAAATTCCAGAGACAGTAGGCAGCTTTTTAAAGACAAATTCCCATAAAAAAAAAAAAAAAGTCAAGACATTGGCCAACTATTAAATAACCTGGCTCCTATTTTCTCTATTGTTCTAATTCTACTTTCCTTTTTGTCACGATTCAGATCACCGATTCCAAACCACACTGAAATGTGCACTGACAGTCCTTTTCTATTCCTGGTACTGTAGGAAATCTCTGGAAAAGTTGCAAGGGGGAAATGATAAGCCTTATAGAACAGCATGATCAGAGCAACAATGACTATTCTTTTCAGAGAGCAGCACAATAACCTTTAAAAGAAACAGTTTTTTTTTTTTTAAAGAAACAGTTTTAATAGCTCCATTTTATAGCTGAGGACACTGAGATTTTAGAGAAGTAAAAAAAAAAAAAATTTAGAAACATATAGTTAATAAAGAGGCCAAGCTAGCAAGTAAAGCTTGGGTCCTGAATGACCTATTCTGAGGTATATCACTGAATAATCATGGCAGGTTAATCATAACTTTTATTCATGCTGGATATTCTCAAATTACACAATGTTCTCCTGATCTCAGACTGCCAGATGAATGTAAGGTCATCTCTGGATTAGTCATGCTCTTGTATCTGCAAGTCCAATTTGTTTTCTGCTTAATCTGTCAGTCCTACCCACTCTTTTTTTTTTCTTTAGGCACTAACGCTGCTCTTGAAAACTCATAAAAACATGATATGTATGCAGAGGCTTTTTAAAAAATTAAACCTTACTACTATTAGGACACTACAAAGTATTATCATACAGGGGCATACCTGGAAGGATCACTTTTGGAAGAACCATTCCCAAGATTTTCCAAGCACCCAACAGTATTTCAAAATTTCATAGGAATGGCTTTTTAAAAAGGTAAGAGAGAACAGTTCTACTAATAGTCATTCATCTCACGACCAAGAGGTTGCAGCTTTTTCTGGTTATTGTAAAACAAACTCAGAAGGCAGAATTACACGCCAGATGAACTCATCTTCTGGGGTCCTACCTAAATGAAAACAGGGAAGCAGATATCTCAACAGATGCAGTACCTAGAATAATTCGTTTGAGACCTTGAACTCAACAGACTCCTAGTATAGATTTGTTAATGTAAATGTTCAGTGAAAAGGTTTCATTTCAATTAACATGAAACTGCCTATGTCTTGGAAAACCACTTCCAGTAGTGACAATCACCATTTGCCCCTGTCTATACCACTTTGAGGCATGAGGCTGGATTACTTATGCAGCATACAGTTTCACTTAAATTCTCCACATGCTTTCACTGAAGCACACGTAAAGGTTAGAGAAACTATGTGCTAGTATACCTCTTGGCAGCTTCTCAAGACACATGACATTTATCTTTCTCCAAAAATACAGAATCACAGAACATAACTTTTAAACCAAGATGAAAGTTTATCTGTCTCACTTCTACTCTGGATTTAAAAAAAAAAAAATCTTACTTTGATTACTCTTAGAAGTCTCATGATGGAAATGCAAAGTTCTTTCTACATGAAAAAGGCAAAATGCCAACAGGAATCTACCAACTACCTCTTGTTAAATAGGAATTGGTTGCTGAACTTGAAAACCTCAAATGGATCGGTTGGCAGCAGCATTCAGCAATGTGAAAACATGTAAATGATGGGATGTTTATACACATTCATGTATGTTGTGGTTCATCTGCAGGATGATACTAGTAGATCAGTAAACACCACAGAATGCTAAAGAAATCTAGAAACCGTACCTCCAACTCACTGGAGATAAAGAAGCTGGAGTTCAGAAAGGTGAAAGGGTTTAGCTGGATTGTTGCAAGTCAACCTGCAAGTACCCAGTTGAGTCCTCATTCTGCTTGCCCATCAGTTTGTAATTTAGTGGATTCTCCTACCCAAGAGTCCAAGAGTCCAGTGAGTCTCCCTTAAGCCATCTGGTACATCTTCCTTGCCTTTGCCCCTCACTGCAAGGCTCACCAATATGGGCCTGGCATCCTGAAGCTGGTTCCTTCCAAATATTTTAACTCTACCAACCCATCTTGGTACCACAACTTATAAACCTAAATAAATGGCTCTCAGCTGATCACTGCATCAAATTCAAGCTCAAATGTTTGGCTTCCAAATGCAGCCACAATCTGGCTCATTTTATATAGGAAAGAGCTAGTCTCACTAAAACCTAACGTCTTCTGTGCTTTACTCATGTCACCCTTTGTCACATCTGCCATGTTGCTGCGCCATGTCCCTCCCCCATGACTGTATTCACCATCTCCCCCTCTTTCAGCGGTATTTAACTCCTTCCCTTTCAGCAGAGGTACCACCTCCTCTGGAAAGTTTTCTCTGAGGATCCCAGGTCACACTGACTTCTCTTCTGAAATATCTGTTCTTCTAGATAGATTATACCCCTGTACTTTTCTATATGTTCTACTTTTGTTTCCCTTCAAAGGTTGTAGCTATGAGCATGTATTATTAACCAAAAAAGGCAAGTTGAGAACTGGAATATTTGTATCTTAATCCCATTTATGATTAAAACACACACACGCATGTGCAAATCTCTAGAAGCACATACACTATTTTAATAGTATTTACCTCTGGTGCTAGCATTACAGGGAGCTTTTAGTTTTTCAGTTACACATTTCAGTGATGTTTTAACTTGTTCTTAGATGAATTACAATAAGAAAAAATGTTTTTAAAAATAAAGAGAACTTGGGGATGCCTGGGTGGTTCAGCAGTTTAGTTCCTGCCTTCTGCCCAGGGTGTGATCCTGGAGTCCCGGGATCGAGTACCGCATCAGACTCCTTGCATGGAGCCTGCTTCTCCCTCTGCCTGTGTCTCTGCCTCTCTCTCTCTGTGTCTCTCATGAATAAAATCTTAAAAAAAAATAAATAAATAAAGAGAACTTAGGGTTGCCCGGGTGGCTCAGTTGGTTAAGTGGCTGCCTTGGCTCAGGTCATGATCTCGGGGTCCTGGGAAAGAGCCCTGTGTCTTGCTTCCTCTCTAGCAGGGAGTCTGCTCCTCCCCCTCCTTGTGCACACACACTCATGCTCTCTCTCAAATAAATAAGTAAAATCCTTACAAAAAGAGAGAATTTAAAAGTAAAGAAATTCCTCTTGAGTTAACTTTGCTTGACATACAGGAGGTCATTAAACAGATGTCCACACACAAAGATAATCAAAGCTGCTCCTCAAAAGGCAGAAAATCACAGAGAAACAGCATAGGTTTGGCTATCTATTCTCAGACAATGAGAGAGTGTGAGCAAGAGAGGGAGAAATGAGAATGTTACTGCATTATTTAGGGAGCCAAGTCAATCCTGATTGTCTCTTAATTATACAACTAAATAAAAATATAATATATATTCTATTTCATAGCCTAAAAAATAAAGCTTTTCATTGGTGCTAATTTGTCCTCCCAGCATGATAGTCATAATACATCAATTTTGTGTGTCCAAGAAATTAAGAATATATTACAGTAATCATGGGAAGTTTCCTAAAGAAGTAGTTACAGACTCTAGGAGAACATTCAAGGGATTTAAAGGGAATTTTGGGCTAAAAATAAGTGAGTAATTCCCAGCAAGTACAAAGCATCAGTGATTGAGAAATACACAAAAAGATATTTGTGATAGTAGTTCATAACAGAGTTGTTTCAAAATATAAATTTTTTTTGGGGGGGTCTATACTCTATGGGTTTAGATATATTAATTAATATGACTGTAGAAGTTTTTTTATACATATATTCTAAACTATCAAGAATGAGCATGAATTGGTTACCTAAGGAAAATATAGTTGTTACTTAAATAACACATTTAAAATTGGTTCAATGTCTATAAAATGTTTTAAATATGAATTTACTAAGCTTGTAGTGGAGAATATTACACACAATAAATTATTTCCTGTCCTGGGAAAAAATGTGCGCTCTCTAAGAAAAGTATAATTTTTTTCCTGGTAATCTAGTACACACAACCACACAATTCCATGTCTACTTGTAAATCCTCATGCAGTGTTAGCACTAATTTTTACTAATGTTTCCCTGAAACTGTAAACATGCTCTGTAGTAACTAAGTTGGCAAATAACAAAAAAAGCTATGTGAGCTTCTGCCCAAACTAGTTCCTTAAAGTAATAGAAGACTGACCTCTTTTTTTTATTTTCCTGATTGAGGATGCTGTAACCCCTTTTTTTGTGGCTTTTATTTGGCTGCATATCCAAAAGTGAATGCACTAAATTAATACATGTAAGCTCTTTAGGTATTCTGAATAACATTCCTAAACATTCTCATTGGTTTATGTAATATCCAGATGAGTCGACATGGCTTTAGAGTCTAGCAAATATAGAAGGATACAGTTAAATATTTTGGTTATTTAGGATAAAATTTTATAACACTGCCTGGAAAATATGCATACAAAGCCACTATTGCACAAAATGTAGTCCATATTTTCTCTTTAACCTTGAGTTAGAGCTGAAGACCTTTCAATTTTCATTTAGCAAGATCAAATTCTCAAGCAGTCCTGGCTTCACTTACATAGTGGGAAAGTCTGGCACCTTTAAAATAAAATCCTACAGAGGAGGAAGCTTGTCAGTGCAACATGGCTCTCATTATCCTCTTCAAGGATAGATGGAACTCTAACAGAACAAGGGAGTGCCTGCTTATAATCTCCCTTTGTTCCTACTATATATCTAAGTTTCTTCTATAAGGATTTTAGTTTTGCATGTAAAAATAAAAATTATTTTATATTACTTCATCAATTTATTCCAAGTTCCATCAGCTCTACCTTTAAAATATATCTGGAATAAACCACATTTCATCACCTTCCACCTTTGCTGCTACTACTCTGGTTCAAGGCATCGTGATCATCTCTACTGTGGATTACTGCAATAATCTCCTAGTGGGTCTTCCTGCTTCCACTCTTCCTTCCCGACTCCTGCCAGTCCATTTATCACATAACAGCCAGAGTGATCCTTTAAAAGATGAAAATCAGGTAATGCCATTTTTGGTAAAAACTTCCAATGGTTTCTCATCACGCATAGAATAAAAGTCAAAATTCTCAGAATGGCCTATAAATCTCTACACAGTCTTATTCCCTATTACCTCTCCGGTCTCATTTCCTAGTACTCCCTCCTTAGTTACTCCACATCCCAGCCACATAGGCCTTCCTGATGTTTCTCAAAAATGCCAAACACATTCCCAACCCAGAGTCTTTGCATTTGCTACACCCATGTCCTATCTTCACGCCACATCACTGTGGCTTGCTCACTCACTTTCCTCAGGTCTCTGTTTAAAGGTCACCTTATCAGAGAAGCTGTCTATAATCAACTTTATATAAAATAGCAGCTTCCCGCAGGGTATTCTCTATTACTCTGCTTCATCTTTCTTCATAACTCTTATTATCATCTGCCACAATAATGTGTTTGTTTATTGTCCATTTCTTCCCAACTAGAATGCAAAGCTACTCAATGGCGGAGACTATGTCTCTTTTTTTCACTGCTAAATCCTCAAAGAGCTGGACACATGGTAGGTGTTTCATAAACACCAGCAAAATTCAATATATATTTATATTCATTCTACATTCTGTAGTAGAAAAGTTAATACCTCTAAGGCAGGGCTTCTCAGCCTTGGCACTACTGACATTTTGGGCTGAATGATTGTGTGTTGTGGGGACTGTCCTGTACACTGTAGGATGTTTAGTGAATTCCTGACCTTTATCTAGTGTCTAGTAGGTATTACCAGTATTTCCTGGGTTGTGAAAACCAAAAGGTCTCCAAATATTGTCAAATATTCCCTAGAGGGCAAAATGACACCCAATTAAGAACCACTACTTTCAGGGGCAGGGGAAGACCACTGGTTGACTCACTACTATGTGTCAGGTGCCATGGTTGACCCTTTACATCATCTCTTTTAATTCTTTCAATAATCTCAAGGGGCAGATACAATTATTTTAAAAATGAAGAATCTATGGCTCAGATGTTAAGTAACTTGTCTAAGGCTGCTGAACAAATAAGGTTACTGCAATCTCAAACCAAGTTTGTCTTACTCCAAAGCGCTCTCTCTCTCTTTTTTTTTTTATTATGAACCCTAATAAATAAAATGGCTAAAAGTAGAGACACTTTGGTAGAGGTGAAGGAAGCTGATTTAGAGTTCTCCGATTTTGTTTCTCCTCTGAAAGGTATTCCTCAGTGAAACATCAAAAATTGCAGAACAGAATTTGAAAACTACTGTGCTCTTCTATGCTGCCTGCCCTTCAAGTAACAAGCATTAGGCTTCTATATCTGGTTTCAGAATTGAGGCCATGTCAGACATGAGATTCACAAGAGGATCATGGTACTGAAGGAACAACCAAACCCCATGTGCCAGCCAGAGTGATCTTCTAAAAATGTAATTTTGTTGCATCATTTCAGTTAAATTCCTCCTTGGTTCTGATACCATGGTCTGTTGCAAAAATGACAGGCTTATCTGTTGGGCACATACAAAAGAGTGTTCCTGAAATAAGGACCAGAACACATGCTATTACTTCCAACCCTTCTGAGCGATAGATCTTGTCTTCGCCTCCCACCAGAACCCTCTTCCACATCCGCAAGCCACTTGTTTGCTATCAGAAACACTTAGGAGCAGCTGAACCATGTGGCTCAATGATGGATCAGAATGATCAGTTTAAAGGCTTCACTGTCTATAATTTGTATTGATAGTTTCAATCTTTCAGTTTACATCTAAAAAATTGGCTCTTCCTTGAGTAAGCCTTAAGTATTTTAACTAGAATTAACTTAGCTTAAGATGGTCAAATTATTCATTTAGGAATTTTCAACTGAAGGAAAATACTGCTGTAGACAAATTTTGATATAAATGAGATATCAAAAAACATGTTTTAACAGTAAACCTGAATCACACATGCTTTAAAAGTTCATAAAGAAGAAAGATGAAATGATGAAAAGATGAATAATGAAGTCTATTACATTATGCCCCAGTGAAGAAATGAAGTCACCAGTCAATGGAAAATTCTCAAGGGAATATATTATAGAGGAAAAATAGGCTTTTACAACTGGGTACCATCTGAGTTAAGATTAGCAACAAAACAAACCAAATTAAATTGTTTATTCCCTACAGAGAATGCTCTTCATCATTTTCAGCTGAAGTTTCTTTTCTCATAACTGGCTGAGTTGTTTTCATGAGTCAGAAACGAACAAGTTCATCAATAGAAATCCGCCACAGAGACTGATGTAGCTGAAAGCATGAGTTAACATAAAACAAAGGAAGAAAATTATTTCCTGAGTATGCCAAGTTTTAATCACTGAAAAAAACCAGCAGCAGACTTGACCAAATATGGCTTTAGTGAGAACACAACAGTAATAATCGTAACTACTGAAGTTGCTTTTGTTTCCAATGTTATACATGAAAATTCCTAAATATTTAACAGGAATAGGCAGAAATGTCTACACATTCAGGAAATTAATATTTATTTCCAATTCTTATCTTTAAATAAAGTCTACCTACTGAAGTTAGAAAATAGACAAGACCAGAAATCATGTTTAAAATAACTGTTTTTGAATCTATCGAAGATAAAGTACTGGAGGGACTTAGCTCTTGAGGAAGCCCTGGTTGTACTCAGAATCTGGATTTCAAGCAGCCTGAACACTATGACAGCCTCTCGGGCTTCAAAGAATGCAGAACAGCAAAAATCCCCTGGAATCATAAATATAAAACCTATAATTATGGTTATTTAACAAAATGGTTTCTGTTAAGATATTTGATGATGAAATTCCCATCCTCAGATGTCAGTGCCCAAATTTTAATCAGCCTTTACTCATAAGTAAATGTATTCTAACTGTTATTTGATTAAATGTCAGTGGCCATTAGGCCCAGTTCTTAAGTAAGAAGGCTTAAACCAGGCATGCCACAGAGAGGGTGTGGAATGGATTATGAGGAAAGATGAAGAAAGGAGAATTGTTTTAGTAACTTGGTGATGTGAGGCAGTGTTTCACCTTAAAGCAATCACAAGACTTTAAAGAAGCAAAGGACAACATTGGCAGCCAGCAGAAGGGAGGCTCAGAGGCGGTAAAACTGGTAAAGTCAAGTGAGGAAGAATCACAGCACAGGACAGCAGCATATTTTAGTTTCTTGTATATTATCTTACTTGTTGGTCTTCTCAACAACTGTGAGAGGTAGGAAGATCAGCTGCTACTGACGTCTCCATTTTACAGACAAAGAAACTAAAGCTCGCTGACTCTCTGTGGCTTTAAAAAAAAAACTTACTTTGAAATATTTTTAGTTTACAGAAAATTTGCAAAATTTAGCACAGAGAATTCTGTGTCCTCTTCAGCCAGCCTCACCACCCATCAAAACTCCTTAGCTCTTCTGATCTGAGGAGCCAAGCAGAGTCAGGTGGTTAGTACTTGGGTGAGAGTTTCTGGGGCTTTTCATCAAGGCAGGACATACTGCTAAAAAGATTAAAGATTCCTACCGCAAACCTGTGTTCTTTTCACTAAATCACTGACTCCCGTAACTAAACTCCTTATTTAAATATGAAATTTTCTTTCTTATTATAGACAGGATTATCCAACTAAGAAAATCTAAGCAAAATTACTCAAAGGGTACAACTTGACATTACTAATACATGTTACAATCCTACATACCTATAAAATGTGCAATAATCTAGGATAGTCTACCTGAAATGTTCTTTAGTGGTTTTAGTAAGAAACTGGCTTAATTTTTATAGAATTTAAAACTCTAGAACTTGAACTATGTGCAGTTTTGACAAGATATAGAAATGCATTCTAACAGGAAAAAATTATTTAATAAGATCTAAGTGGACCAATGTTACAGAATTACTTCTGTAAGTAACACACTGCATTTTCATAGTCATTGTGCTGGAGGGGAGCAGTCAGTGTTCGATAGCCTCAAAAATCTGATCTTTCATATATGCTGTAAACTCTTTCCCGGGTTCTAGTTGTAGTCATTATGAAAGAAAGGTAGTATGTAAACTCAATTTCATTTGTATGTACACTTCTGGAAATTTAGCTATATTGCACATTTTTATAGAGAAGATGTTGATCAAGACAGCTGCTACTTGTGGGTGCTGGGCACTGAGCTAGGTCCATTACATCTGTTAGCACAAATCCTTTCCAACAGTTCTAAGAGGCAGGTCCTGTGGAAGAATCTGAGACTTGGAAACATTAATTTGTCTAGGATAACAAGGATACCCTGGTGCAAGATAAGGGATGCAACTGTGATTTGAACGCCAAGATTTGTCTGACCCCAAAGCCAATGCTCTGGTTATAACATCATGTAGCCTAAAGAGAGCATCAGAAAAAAGACAGGCATACCATAGTTGGGTAAAAGATAAAAATATTTCTGTCATTCTATAATAAAGGCTATACCTTTTGTGATGACTGAGATCTTTGATTAGGAAAATGATGCCAGAGGAGCAAATACACTGGCTAAATACTTGAGGATATGTATAATACAGTGTGTGTGTGTGTGTGTGTGTATGTGTACACGCGTGTATGTGCGCATGTACATGCACATGCATGTGTTGTCAGTTTGTAGCTTTTAAGAGGGGACACATTCTGACATAAGCATTGTCTCATCTGTCTGGGAAGGTCATCCTATTTGAAGGAGTAAGATATGCGGAGGGAGGAGCAGGGTGAGGTGAGAATGGGGACAAGAGAGTTTCATTAGCTGGTTAGAGCAGTCCAATAACCCTGATGATCATGGAAGCAACAGGCTTCATAGCCAGACTGCCTGCGTGTTGGTGAATTAAAAAAAAAAAACACTACATAGGCAACACTGAAATGAATGATGAAAATGTGATCTTGTTAAAATACATTAAAATTCTTTGTAGCACAAAAGCCATCCTCTTAGAATTCTTTAATACTAGTGCTTTCCTGGTACATTTATGATATGATGAAATAAACTATGATTTATACACGAATTTTAAGTGATATTCCTACTCTACCAAATCAGGGATCTCATAAACACAGTAAAATGAAGCATGCCTGGTACTTTGCATACCCTTCTTTGCATAGTATTCTTCAGAAGGTAGAAAAATACATAGCCCAGATGGTACTTATTTTCTATAGCATAATATTTTAATTGCTTAAATACCAGGATGAGTATTTTGATTAACAACAACAACAACAAAATCTAAATTCAAATCCTTTTGCCTATTTTCCTCTGGAATTTAAGAGACAGGAAATCTCCTAATAAATGCTGAATGATTTCTTTCATCTTTTGGTGTTGGGAAGTCTAGGTAGACAAAACTCCTTAAATAATACAAGACTTAGGATAAAATTCATTGAGACATTAACACTTGTCCTGTAAGTATGATAGTTCTTTGGCAATCATAGCCACATGACAATATACTCCTTTGATATAAAAAAATTAGACTTAATTTGGGTTTAATTATCTGAGAAAGAGTTAACAAGAAAGGAAAAAAAAAATAATGTCTTATGTAAAAGGCCTTAGCTTTGTCCAAAGAGAAGCTCTGGAATGGACAGTGAGAGCCTGCAGAGAAGCCTGTATTAGAGGGCCAGGATATGCCACCTTTTTACATCTTCCATGACACCTCAAAAGTGATGAATTCACAAGACAGTTATGAATTATCTGCTCTCATGATGAGGCATGAAGAAATTTAGTTTCACAACTTATGAGTTCATTTCACTGGCATAAACTGGACATATGAAAGAACCTGAATTTCTACTAGTATCAGGCAAACAGAGTCTGATTGTTGCCAAATGGATTGGAACTGTCAAATGCCTTCCATTTATGACTTTTAAATAAAACAATTTTTATACCAGACCAGACCTAACCCAAGACACTAATTACTTTCTAGAAGTTTATTCTCTATTTTATCAAACTGAGGGCTCATTCACAGGTTTTATCAGTTAAAATATTTTTGGCTGCATGCAATCTGATTCTGAATTACAGTTGCTTAAGCAAGATAGAAGTTTATTTTTCTTCATATAAATGAATTCTGGAGATGAGGAGTTCAGATTTGACATAACCACTTGCTGACATCACAAGGGCTTCAGTCTCCCTCAGCATCTGCTCTTTTTTCTAAGCTGTGGCTTTTTTTCTTTTTTCTTTTTTTTTAAAATTTTTTTTTAAATTTTTATTTATGATAGTCACAGAGAGAGAGAGAGAGAGAGGCAGAGACACAGGCAGAGGGAGAAGCAGGCTCCATGCACCGGGAGCCCGACGTGGGACTCGATCCCGGGTCTCCAGGATCGCGCCCTGGGCCAAAGGCAGGTGCCAAACCGCTGCGCCACCCAGGGATCCCTGTGGCTTTTTTTCTTTCCAATTCTAAAGGTCATTTCTTTCTTTTATTGAGATATAATTGACATCTAACCTTGTGTAGGCTGTGGCTTTGTCTTCATGATTCAGAATGGCTTCTGAAGCTTCAGCTATTACATCTGCATAAAGCAAACGAATGTAGGAAGGTAAGAAAAAACAGAATGTACTTCTTTTTAAAGAAAACTAACAGGGTAGTTAGAGTATTTATGCTTACATTTTACGGGCCATATCTCAGTCGTATGATCAAACCTAGCTGCAAGGTAAGAAGAGGAATGTGGTATTGTGTCTGCTGGCAATATAACGAGCTCCAAATCAGTTTTGGAGAAGAGAATGGATATTGGGGTGGTAAGCAGTTGCCTCTATCATGTTGGTGTGCGAGTGAGGTATGAGACATTACACGTATGAGATCTAGCATACTGATCTTCAGACCTGATTTTTACCAGTGCTAAGAGCCAAGGCTTAAGAGTACAGATTGTCTCCCATCACATCAGTCACAAACATTTTTAAAAATACATCTGTATTTTTTTTTAATTTCATGGAGCATTTTCAGAAGATGAGGAGAGGATAACACAAAGTCAAACAAATAACCAATAACATTAAGCCAATTCTAAAATGATTGAGATACTCTAGTCTAGGAAGAAGTCGATTTGGCTGTGTTTAATCTCTTCATATGTCAGGGTCAGCACAACCACTCAGAGTGATGGTGAGCGACATGCAAATGGGTTTGGCAGATGATTCACTCCAATGGGGGCTAAACACCTTGCCATGTTTAGTCTATGCACTCTGCATAAATGTTGGCTGGCAAGTTGGGGACATTACTCTTGACCTGTTCTCTTCTTACCTTTTACTGGAATCCCAGATATAGCCAATGAAGAGCTATTAATCTCAAACTTGATCAAAGAAAGAAAAGATGATTGAAGTGGACTGGGGTGGGGAGGGCTGAAGCGATCCCAAGAACAAGGAATTTGAAAGTAACCGAGAGTATCTTCAGCATTGGAGAGAAATAAACACAGGCTGAATTTTAAGAGACAAGTCATAATAGTTAAAAAAAAAAAAAAAAAAAAAGCTTCTTCGCTTTTTAATGAAAAACTTACAACTGCAAAAAAAAAAAAAAAAAAAAAACCAAACAAATATTGCAAACTTCTCAAGAGGTTCTCTATTTATACACTGTTTCATTTTGGTGAGAATGATATAAACGAAAAGCACACAAAATGCCATTCAAGATCAATCTGAAAAGGAATGGATAGGATACCTTATAGGATTAATATAATCTCACTTCAATCTCTCTGTCTTCAAAATCAGCAGTGCTGAACAGTAACGAAGGAGTTTTAATCCTAATCTAAGACTGTGAAATATTCTTACATAATCCTGAAGGCCATTCTGTATCATCAGAAAAAGGCTGGAGTGCCCAGCAAAGAGGATGCTGACCTGGGCTGGGAAAGACTTGCACTTTATGTCTTGATTTTGCCTCTAACACAGGAAGGGAATCATTAGGCTAAGTTGCTTCCTCTGTGCCTGAGTTTTTTCTTCTTGAACAGAGCTCTGATGTTCTGTGGCTCTGTGTGTATCCTGTATCTTAGGGAGGTCTTAAAATGTTTAGAAATATTTCAGAGCCATGGGTCCTAAGATTTAAGAGACCAGACAACCTGTTCCAAGTCCATGATAGAAAACAGTCTTGGTCTGTTTGCAATGATTCTGATCTAGAAGAAATACCATTTGGAGAGGCTAACGGGTTCCTAACTTCTGGGAAACAGCCAGGTATTTTAAAACCATAAAAGTGTGTGTGAACCACATTGCCCGCAGCAGTGATGCAGCCATGTCACCCTCTGCATGTGCTTTCCTGACTCCCATTTCTCACACAGAAGGGCACTGGATTTAGAAAATCAGGAGGCTCTGTGATACTGAATGGAAGAGATACTGTGGCATTCCTAAGAATCTGCGCTTCCATAACATATGGAGAGAAAAAAGAATTCCAGGTACTTTTTTTTTTCTGGGAAGTTAAAGGATAGGAAGATCACTATCATTGTGGCTTCCAAAATCTCCCCCTCAACATGCTCCTTTCTATAGTGAATTAGGTCTAATACAAGAAACCTAACAAGATACACTAATGAACTTAGCAAAAAGTACAAACAACTGCAACTCATATGGAAGCTGAATATCTCTTTTGAGAGTAAGAAATATGCTGAGAGCTATTAGCGAACAATTTTTTTAAGTGAAGAATATGTAAGAGACTGTAATATTCCAAGGCATGTAAATGTTCTTTGAAAATTAGAGCACATTTTCAAATGACTGAGACACATAAACATAGATGCACAGAAGAGAAACTTTATAATCAAATAATGTGAGTTATTTGTAAATTACCATAGCCCAATACTTTTTCATTGTACTAGTCTACACAGATTCACTTATTAAGTAAAATCAGATGTTTTCCAGTACAAGAAAAGTCTTTGGTATTCTGATTATAAGGAAATAATAGTGAGGCTTCAAAAATGTAGGTAAATTTAGGAGATACATTTTAAACTTCTTTAACAAAGTTAAGGTCTATTTTCCAACAATAAAGGTAGGGGTACCTTCAGCAGGCAGAAATATGAACAAACCTTTGCATATTCCTTAAGAGAAGCATATCCTATGCCATAAACTCAAGAGAGGAAAAAAAACTCCACCATGCTTTGAAAAAGAAATCAGATTTAGAATGCTTGTGACACTTTAAAGAGCATATTATGTGGGAAAACAAAATAAACATTTGATCTGGCAAATGAAAATGGATTTGGAGTTTCAACATATTTGGCAGACAGGTAGAATTAAATTCAAGTATGCAGAGAAACTAATACAGTATTTAAATATTTGCTTAAGTAATGCAGTATTTAAAATAACATATCTGGAGACATGTTTTTGTTGAAATGTTTTACAGTTTTAGTGAGGATTTTTTTTGAGAGGAAAAGCTTGACTGAAGCATATTTTACTTTCTGTCTTTGTCATTCTGTGAACGTCAGTGGGATTTCTATATTACTCTTTCGTGAGCTCTTTTCCTTTAAGTCTCAGATAACTGTGTAATATCCTCTGCAGCTTTTAAAAAGAAACTAGATTTAGATTGTGAAAATAATTTTGGAAGTAATACACTGATGGTCTCAATATCAACGGTGGCCAGCGTGTTTGTGGGCATGCTCTACGTGATGAATGCATGAATGGATGAATGGTCTGGTGCAGTAAGCAGCTAAGGCACCGTCTGCATACTCTTGCTATCCCCATCACTGCAAGTTTACCCTACAAGGCTTCTCATTAGAGTGGTGTAGCATGGTCCCCCTCCCAGCCACACTGCCAGGTCCAGACCTGGACACTCAACACAAGCTGGGTAAATCTGAAGCTACTTCCTGAAGCTTGAAATTGGTAACCTAGAGAACTGGATCTGTCTCTCTCTGGGTGATGAAGGTAATCTGGGAGCACCTGCTGGCAGTATGTTATCTACCACATTAAAAAAAAATGTGGTTCAGGAGGGAGAAAAAAATGAAGCCTAGATAGAGAAGCTGAGATCAGAAAGACAGAAGAAAAAATTGATTTCATCGGTGTTGGAGTTATAGTTCCTGAAACCCAGCTACATTTCTACTCTTGGGTTGCTTAGAGAAGATACACATCCTTACAATAGGAGAAATTTATCTATTTGTAGAGTTCATTATTTTTTTTAAACCACTTATCAAACAAATTTTAAGTCAATATTTTATAAATTTGTCCTCCCTAGTCTCTTCATGAATCCATGATTTTTGTACAGTCTGTACAATCACAGAAAGAAGAGTTGAAGTACAACTCCTATGACAACTTCGTTTCATCATCCTGAAAAAACTTATTTCCTATATGCAAACAACATTTCTTTTATTTGATAGCACACTGAATTATATCTACATTATTAATTTACCATTAGGACATTGTCAGTAGCTTGGACATACATGACATAAAGGCTTAAACACAACCATCAAGCCCTTTACTCAGGTGGAAATATCTTCTAAAATAACCTTACAAGAAAGCAGATGGTGGTACCAGATTTCTGTTCAATACTGGTTTCTAAAACCAGTAGTTTTCTGTTTAGAGAAAATAAGATCGATAAAATAATTTCTAGAGATGACCAGTAGTTCTGTGTCATTGAAAATTTGTGAATATGTAAAGATTCACATTTAAAACTACATTATAGAATCATCCAACTCATATCTTAAAAGTTCGTTTTAAATTAAAAATCCATCTCCTCGTAGAAACACTATCTTAAATGATGGTTAATTCCTATGTAATTTTTTGAAAAAATATTTTATTTATTCATGAGAGAGAAGCAGAGATACAGGCAGAGGGAGGAGCGGGGAGCCCAATGCAGGACTCAATTCCCAGACCTGGGATCATGACCTGAGCCAAAGGCAGATGCTCAACCTCTGAGCTACCCAGGCATCCCAATTCCCATGTAATCTGAAAAAAGCTCTTTAATCCATATCCATCCTGATTATACTGTTTATCTAGGGATGTGAAGGGGCATGATTTATTAAGAGAATTTCATCCCTTGCCCATATGGACCAATACCATGCAAAATTCTGAAATCACCAGGTTGGTGTTTGATACCTTCTCACATTATTTCTGAAAATAACAACTTCCTAGCATACTTTTCTTGAATTTTTTTTCTCCACAAACACACAATATAGCATATCACTTAATGTTCTTTACTCTTTAAATTTCCCTAAGGTTCAAAATTACTTTACTCCTTGCTGGCCAAAATTGTTTAGAGAAAGTCTCTTTCAGCTAATGATTAAGATGTAAGCAATCTGTTTCACATCAATATATAAATAAACCAGTTCCTTGGCCCTTCATGTGTTCTTGAAAGTTTTGAAAGAAGACTTAGTAAATCTCTGATCAACTATGGTTTTGAAAATTTGTGGATTTAAGATAGCAATGATTCACATTTGGAAAAAAACGTGATAAATCTATTATCTTTTCAAATATGTGATTCTGCTCAGAAATTACCTGAAATGGCCAAAGAAAAGCAAAAATAAAGCAAAATATCTTTAATCAGCCTTGAAATTATGGCAGCTACTAAATATATACAATCAAACTCAAAGAATTTCTTCTAGATAAAAATCACTACTTTTCTATTACTTTCCTTTTCCAGATAGTCCACACACCCATTTTCATTCCTAGCACTTACATTTTTTAACTGTGATCCTAGACATAATCTCTGTACTTCAGGGTCCTTGTTTTCAGAGTGGGAATAGTAATAAAATCTAGCACACGGGTAGACTGTGATTATGAGCTAATAATACGTTAGAGTTTAGAATAGTGTCTGGCATGTAGTAAATCCTTTACAAGACTCTGCTGTATTACTCTTACGTTTATTTCTCTAGTATACTAAACATTCTGTCAAGGAAATAGCTATATTATGAATACTACTCTGTATTTCTAAGATCAAGTACAGTAGTAGGCATCGAGTGGGTAGTCAAAGCATATCCATCAAATGAAAAAATACTAATTTCTTTTTAAATTAGTATTTTAGTATTAGTATTTTAGTATTTTTAAATTTTTGATAAATTGAAACATATAGGTTTAAGTTTCCTCAGAATTTAAAAATAACAACAAGAGATTTAAATGCAGGGAGACTCTGAAATTACAAATAAAAGATAAAGTAAATGGGCAGGGAAAGCATAAAAGACAGAATAATAAGATAAAAACATATCTGCTAGGTCAATAAAAGTAAATAAGTTAATCTCATTAATTAAAAGAAAGTAAAGAAAAAATAAAAAATTTGAGGCAAGAGTCAAAATCCCACTATATATGTTGTTAATAACAGTTATATTTAAACCAACTGGCTAAGAAAGATTGAAAGTAAAGAGAGGGAAGCTATAACAAGCATAAGTACTAATCCAAAGAAGAGAGCTAGTTTCTACTGATGAATGGTCCATTAACAATGAAGAAAAACGCTTGAGCTTCTCCCTCCTAATATGGGAGAACTGGACTGTATACAGCAAAAATAGCTGGAAAGTAATAGATATATTTATCATAGCAGTGAAAGACTTACTTTTAATAGACCTCTTGGTTTCTATTTGATTAAGCAGGGGAAAAATGTGGGGTGCCCAAAATGACCAATTGGAATGTGAAAGAAATAGTGAGATGCTTATTTATAATTAGATTTATTTTTATTTTATTAAAAAAATTTTTTTTTAAGATTTTATTTATTTGGGAGACAGCGCGCATGAGAGAGAAAGCATAAGCAGAGGGAGGGATAGATGGAGAGGAAGTAGACTCTCTGCTGATCTGGGAGCCCAACAAAGGACTTGATCCCAGGACCCTAGGATCATGACCTACGCCAAAGGCAGATGCTTAACTGACTGAGCCACCCAGGAGCCCATATTAACTGTAGCACACTCACCAGTGTGTTCATTGTCAGGACAGTGCAATTTGTTTCTCCTTACTTGGTACAGGGGGATGTCTTCATTGTGCCAATTAAAAATGAAACAAAGCAGCACCAATAGTAGAATCTCCGTAACATTTTTTAAAAAAGATTTATTTATTTATTTATGATAGACATAGAGAGAGAGAGAGAGGCAGAGACACAGGCAGAGGGAGAAGCAGGCTCCATGCCAGGAGCCTGACTTGGGACTCGATCCGGGACTCCAGGATCGTGCCCTGGGCCAAAGGCAGGCACTAAACTGCTGAGCCATCCAGGGATCCCCTCTGTAACATTTTGAATTGAGTTGCAGAGGGAACATAAAGGTCTTTTATACCACCCAAAGTCTCAAAGGTTAATTCCAAAGCAAAGTAAGTAAAAGTGTTACTGAACTTGAAGACAAATGAATGTTTTCTTCTGTTTAGAATGCAAATGTTACAAATTTGCTACACTTCTCTGATGACTAATGCATGCTGCTAATAGATATTTAAAGCAAATAAACACAACTTGTGTAACCCTTTAAGGGTAAAAGTGGTAAAACCATAGGTGCTTTCCAAATGATGGAATGTCCATGACTTATACATTTGGAAACATTTAATTATTATTCATTTGTTTGTTTACCTATCATATATTTATTGAGCATCTACTATCACTATACGCTATTGTGTGCCCTGGAGATATTGTAGTGAACCAAACAGACAAAGCTCTTGGCTTTCTGGAGCTTATGTTCTAGTGGTTGAAGACCAACAATAAACAAATATATGAAAGACTGAAGATGCTGAGTGCCATGAACAAAATATACTAGGGGAAATGGACAGAGAACGAATGGGTAGGAGTGGTATTCTTTTAAAGATTTTTTAAAAATTTATTTATCAGAGAGAGAGAGGAGAGAGAGAGAGAGAAACAGGCAGAGGGAGAAGCAGGCTCCCTATTCTTTTGGTCTGAATTGCTCAGGCTGCTATAACAAAATACCGTACTCTTGGTGGCTTAAACCACAGAAATTTACTTCTCACAGTTCTGGAGGCTTTAAGTCCTAGATTAAGATGCTAACAGGGTCACATTCTGGTAAGGACTCTCTTCCTGGCTTGCAGACAGCTAAGTGCCTCCTGTGCCCTCATATGATAGATTTATGGTGTCCACTTCCCTTCTTTTAAGTTCATTAATCCCATCATGACCTCATCAAACCTCATTATTTCCCAAAGGCCCCATTTCCAAATACCATCACATTAGAGGGCTTCAGCATATGTACTTATGAGGGGACACAATTCAGTCCATAGCCCCGTTCTATTGCAAGGCTGAGGCAGGTCTCTGTGGTGATGTGCTATCTGAGCAGAGTTCTGAGGGAAATGAGAGGGCTACAGTCTGCAAGTGGGAATATGTTTGTCCAGTTGAGGGCCACTGACAACAGACATCTGGAGAAAGATGGACAGCTGACCAACGTACCTGGCAACAATGGAGGTTACTGTGACCTTAGCAAGAGCAATTTCTATAGGATGGTGGGGATGAAAGTGCGATTCAAGTGGGTTCTAAAGTGAAGGGGAAGAGAACAAAAAGAAACTCTTTTGAGAAACCCTACACTACAGGAGAGCAGAAAAAGTAACTGGAAGTGTTTCTGTTTGTGTTAAGGCAGTGAGAATTACAGCATTTTCCTGTCCAGATAGGAATTAATAAAGTGTATTGTTATAGTAGGAACTTTGGAAGCACTCCTCTTGTTGCTTCTTTTTTTCTCAGTGAAATAGGAAGCAAGGTATCAACTGAGCAAGGACAAGAGAAGTGCTAGAGGTCCAATGAGAGGAGAAGTTTAAACAGTTATGAAGGTCAGTAGGAAAATGGGTGTACTAGGGAAGTTCTAAAATTGCTGGGCAGCACTAAGGCCAATTTGAGGCACTTAATTATAAATCAGAAGTGAGACTAGTTAGCTTGTGTTTTCCTGTACTCATGTTCTGCTGCTGGGACTTAGACATAAGTATAAAATAAGCAAAGGTTTGGATTTAACCAGGACTTGGGTTTTGCTAGGGCAAGTGTAAGTATAAGCTCAAAGTGTGAATAAATTCCTAATGCTAAAATAACCTATTAATATATTTAAATAAATCTCAGATTTTTGTTGACCAGGGGTCTGTGATCAAAAAGAGGTTGCAGGAATAATGATAAAAAGGAAATGAATGCTATTAACAATGATGATGTCATAGACACATAAAAATCTCCCTCCCTTGCCCATGGATCACTTATAAAAAGTCAACACATATTAAAATACCAAGTAAATTCTAGTAAATTCCTAAGGCTAAACAATATATCTAAATAAATATTAAAATAATATGTCTAAACATATCTGGTTACTATGCAATAAAGCAACAAAAACACCTAATAGTAAGAAGCAAACAAAATATCCAGCCACTTAGAGTATATATCTCTATGTATTTTAAATATTCTCCTATATAAATTAGGTCAAAAAGTGCTTCAAAAGTATAATATTAAGTATTAATAA
Source organism: Canis lupus baileyi (assembly GCF_048164855.1). Lineage (NCBI taxonomy): Eukaryota > Metazoa > Chordata > Mammalia > Carnivora > Canidae > Canis > Canis lupus. The sequence goes on along the minus strand of NC_132844.1, from coordinate 59,283,104 downwards.
TCATATAAATATAAAATCATAATTATTATCAATAAATATTAATATTAAAATATTACAAAATATTTAAATAGAAGAAACATATATTTTTAAACTCTATGGGCTATATCAAAAGCTATGCCAAGAAACAGTACAAATGTAATGTTTCCATTGTTAAAAAAATTCTATTAGGAATAACAACGAACACATTTGAGTTTTTATTATTATTATTTTTTTTAAGATTTTATTTATTTGACAGAGAGAGAGCGCACAAGCAAGGGGAACAGCAAGCAGATGGAGAGAGAAGCAGGCTCCCTGCTTAGCACAGGGGCTTAATCCCAGGACTCTGAGATAATGACCTGAGCTGAAGGCAGACGCTCAACCAACTAAGCCACTTGTGTACCCCACATTTGAGTTTTTAAAAAAGTCTTTGTTCAATTATTTCCTTAGGACAGTAGCTAGAAATGCAATTTCTGGATCAAAGGGCACGAAAGTTTGTTTTTTCATGTGTTTGACAGATAGTGCCACACTTTTCTCCAGAAAGCTGTATCAACTTATGTTTCCACTAATATATGAGATAGCCGATTTCTCCACAACTAAGTAAACACTGAGTAATTCTTGGTACAATTTAAATAAAAAACATGTTTTAGCTGAAATGAAATGTGATTTTCTCCCTAGCTTTGTTTTTTTTTTTTTTTTTTCTTGAGGTCGGGGGCAGTGGAAGTAGGGGGATGTGTGGAGATGAGATTTAGTATTATTAAAATGTATTATAAATGGTTTGTAAATTTTCTCATAGCTGTCTTTTGCTCCAGAGAATCCACAGTTCATTGAATAACTTCCCAATAAAACCAGCTGGTTTACAGTCATTATATTTGAAAGCACTCAAGTCCCACACAAATGGATGGAATGATTTAAAAGAATACCAGAAAGAGAATTTTTTGGAAGAATTTATGAGTTTGAGATGACTGATATCCCAAAGAAATAATATCCAGGCAACCAAGATAACTCGTCATTCTCTGGTTACAATAAATTAAAAAATCTTTACCATGAGTTTCTATGATTCACAGGAAAAGTTTAAGCAATATTTAATTATACAAATAATGTACTACATTTTCTACTTCAAAACCATATAATGGGTGATCAATAAGAACTGCTTAAGATGATGAGAAAAACTCCCCCAAATTTCACTTGAGACGTTTTTAACAAAGAGTGATAAGTTCCTTATTAGGCTTTTTGTTGTTGTTGTTAGGATTTTATTTATTTATTCATGAGAGACAGAGAGAGAGGTGGAGACACAGGCAGAGGGAGAAGTGGGCTCCCTGTGGGGAGCCTGATGTGGGACATGATCCCAGGACCCTGGGATCACACCCAGAGCCAAAGGCTGATGCTCAACCACTGAGCCACTCAGGTGTCCCCTTATTAGGCTATTTCATTTTATTCTATTCATTGTAACAAACTCATTGTAGGGCTACAAGGAACAAGCCTTCCAAGACTCAAATATCCTCCCCACTAAACTCAGATGGAGAACAGGAACTCCACACAGAGCTACTCTCTAGGGGAAAAAAAAATCACATTTTCTCTTTTTTCCCCTTTTTCCCTCATCTCTTTCTCTCTTTCTTACCCCCTCCTTCCCCACCTCCTTCTCTCCCTTTCAGTTTCTCCCTCACTGGGACAATTTCCACAGGTACAGCAAAGGAATGTAGTAGTATTTTTTGGAGATACTTGTGTATGTACTGAATTTTGATAGAGTCTAATTTTAAAGTATGTAAAAAGCTCTGCTAGAGCTTTTATATAATAAGGTATTTTTTCCCAAATAAAAACAATGACCTCAGCAATTTCAGATTTTTCTGTAGTGTGCTTTCCCAAAGGTGGTCATTTCTGTACTTATAGCTTTTCCATATTTGAGAGCAGGTCAATAGACCTCATTATCAATGACTGTCTTCTATTTAGGTGGAGAGTAACTCCAAAAACAAAATGTCTCTTTTTCAAGGACTTTTTAAAGGGCATTTAAAAGTAAGACTTAATAAACACTTTAAAAGAAAAAGATAAAATGCCCAAACTTAATATTTATTACTTATTTTAAAAATTAACCATCATGCTTAAAATAGTTTACTACATGGCTATATTAATTGTAGGGGTATGGCTAAACATTGCCTTTTGTAACTGAGTATAAGAGCCAGAGTAGTGATGGTAATAATTAATGAATCATTAAATCAAAAATCTCATACTTTATCAATATAGTACATGCGGCAGATAAATTCAAGATTTTATTTAGTTATTCATGAGAGTCATAGAGAGAGGCAGAGACATAGGCAGAGCGAGAAGCAGGTTCTTTGCCCAATGTGGGACTCAATCCCAGGACCCTGGGATCATGACCTGAGCTAAAGGCAGAAGCTCAACCACTGAGCCACCCAGGTCCTCTAGATAAATTCAAAAGTAACTTTTGTGAACCTGGTGATTTGTTTGTAAATCATTCTTTAGTTTTGGAAGGACTGAATGAAACCACACTCTCCAATTATATGAAGTACAATGAATGGAGAAGCAAAATTTTCATGCCACAAAAAATTCAACAGTAACTTAAGGCACTTGCAAATTCAAACTATTTTCCAACTATAAATCAGCCAATACCTGAAAGATTTTCCAGAAGAGGTATCTAGTGTATCAGAGAAGTGAGTAAGGTTATTATTTGAAGATGCAAAATTATAAAGTCTTATAATAGCAAATAAATGAGATAAAGTATGTAATATTTACTGCCAAATGTTGTGAATTGGTCAACTAGGTAAAATGGACCAACTGTCACAGCTGATATTGGTTATTTTTTTTTTTTTCATTTTATTTATTTATTCATGAGAGACACAGAGAGAGGCAGACACACAGGCAGAGGGAGAAGCAGATTCTTCGCAGGCAGCCCGATGCAGGACTCCATCCCCGGACTCCAGGACCATGCCCTGATTCGATGGCAGATGCTCAATCACTGAGCCACCAGGGTACCCCAGTATTGGTTGTTTTGAAACAAAATTTGCTGATTAAAGCTGTAACTGATGCGCAGTGTCAGCTTGTAGACACTTCTGGGACACAGCAAAAGTCAATGCTGAAGTAGTACGATTAGAAGAACTTCTATAGCTAAAATTGGAAAAGCCACTGTTATTATAATTTGAACAGGAAGTTATTTGAGCAATGAAAACTATTAGCAACTGAAAAGTATCTAAAAAAGACCTGTTGAAGAACTCCTGGTACACAAAGTTCGTACAGGTACATAACTAATGGTAATGTCCTTTTTGCAATTCTCTATGAATCAGAAGAAATGACTGGTTTTATATACCTGGAAACTGCATTCTTTAAATAAAACAGAAAAAAAATGTTCAGATCATCCAAAGGAGAAATTAATAATATTCACATACATTGGCTACAAAATTAGACCTATTTTAGTTATGTTATTGGATATTTACCAAAAATTTATAATGTTCAAAGCACTGTGCTAGGTACAAAGGATTGGAAAGTAAAATAGGTCCATGCTCTCAAAAATCTTATTTATTTAGTAAGCTAAACTAAGGAAACACAAGGAGTTATAATCTATCACATACTAAAATGCCTGAATTTAGACGCTGCCAGATGAAGAAGGTTCAGCAAAGGGGAGAAAAGTTAACGCCTGTTTAGGGAACTACAAGTCCAAGGAAATTTCTTAAACAGAGTGTGTTATGTGTGTGCACATCCATGTTTTTGGGAGGGAATACTGGAAAACAGGAGGATTGGGAATGGTGAGAGATGAATATGAAAAGGCTATTTGAGACCAGATTAAAAAATTTATTAATATTATGATAAGAAGTTAAGACTCTTCTGGGGAAAATGGAGAATCATGAAAAGCAGAAGACTGGCAAGAATTGATCTGCCTTTCGGACCAGCCATTTATGAAAAGGATAGTTCTCAACAGACATCCAAACACCATGGAGAACATTGATCACTAAATAGTTATAGTTTAGTCTAGAATTATTTCTTTTTTTTTTAAGATTTTATTTATTCATGATAGACAGAGAGAGAGAGAGAGAGAGAGAGGGAGAGAAAGGCAGAAACACAGGCAGAGGGAGAAGCAGGATCCATGCAGGGAGCCCAATGCAGGACTCGATCCTGGGACTCCAGGATCATGCCCCCCAGCCAAAGGCAGGTGCCAAACCACTGAGCCGCCCAGGGATCCCTAGAATTCTTATTTCTAAATGAGGAATTCAATGATCTAGGAATAAGTGTAACTGCATTAAACAGTCTGACTGGCATGATGTCATGAAGTGGCAGCAACCAGAACTCAAGGCAGCGCCTGAACATGGATGCAAAAAAGGAATAAAGGGAGATTATCTATACCAAACAAGCAATGATCTGTTAATTCCATGAAATAAACTACAGCATTAAAAAGACAAAAATCTTGCCACAGGATACATTTATTTTCATATTTAGAATTACGAACTTGTTGAGATTAAACCAATTCAGATAAATAAAAGCCAGACTGTGTAACAACAATCTGCCCACCTACTGTGGGGAATGTGGATGAAGAAGAAAGAATAGGGAAATATAATCCACAAAATATTCAGGGCAAAAATATTTTGGTTATTACAACAGCCACAATTTGAGAACTATAAACATTAAATGTAAATTAGTGGTAAATCTTGTGGTGTTCTTAAATTCAATGATATTTTAAAACTCTTCTCTGCCAAGGTGTTTTATAAACAAGTTGGTGGACTGATCTCTAAGAAAACCCTTGTAATGTATCTTTTAAAAGAGAAGGATATCATTTTAAAAAGAACAAACTGAAATTATTTGAGAAAGAAAATATTGATTGATTCCATAAAAACCTAATTGAACGGTATAATCAGATGTGTTAGTTAAATATCCATTTATGCAAGACTAAACACAGCAGCCCAGTGAGGCCTGCACACATGCATTACCACTAGTAGACACAAATGTTTAGTTTGCAGTGTCAGTGTGTATCTTTACCCTCAAAAATGGTTCTCTGTTTTACTAAAAATTGAAACTCCTTTATGTGGGAAGGTGGAAGTGAATGGCAATCACTGTTCCTTTATTTTACTACCAATTTCTGATTTAAAATATTCTATCCCCATAACAAAAGATACTTGTGGGTATCAAATTCTAAATCCTGATTTGGATCAGGGAAAGCATGATTACTATGAGTATTGTTTCAATACTGTCACCATGTATTTAGCTCCCCAGTAGTCTAGGGAAAGGTCAGTGAGAAGAAATCTTTTAAATTTCACCCAAAGACTAATAGCAAAAAAATTCTAAATAGGTCTGAGAAAATGGGAATGATACTAAAATTTTTATCATAAAGATGGTAGTCATTTGGCCAATCTTGCTCTAAATTTTTTTTATAACAAAGCATAACCCAAGAGATTAAACATCTTGCAATAACAGAGAACAATTAAAAAAAACACACAACAAAACCCAACTACTTCTAGTTTCACACCTAATATATGGAGTGCTCTAATTAAAGCAAAAGTCTGACTCTACCCTCAGAGCCTATAGTACATATGGTTAAGGAAAGTCTAAAAGAATCCCTTAAGAATCCTCAAATATGTTACTGTATTAAGTCACAGAATGATAAGGACTTGGGTAATTTAGGGAATGTTCTATTTTTATAAGATCTCTAACTTTTTGTGTCATTAATGAAAAATCTCTTTCCCAGAAGACACCTTCCTCAAGTTTAGACAAGCTTTTATGGCAATGAATATATAGATATTTACCATTACATAATCAGAAGAGAGCTCCAGCTATGGCTACAAAACAATTTCATAGATTCCAAAAAGTCAGGAATGGAAATCAGTTTCAGAGCGACACTTTATACCTATTTTTGGGTTCTCCTAAAGTCATGCAATACTCCCTCTTTTTCAGTTTCTAGGCCAGAACAACATATACTAAATTACATTAATTCTACTCTGTGTATCTGGAATTATCAAAGGTTTTTTGGGGGAGGTATTTCTATTAATATCCCCTAAAGAATGATTTCATAAAGTATTTTTCAATTATATAACCAAAAATTACCTTCAAAATAATAAGCAGACATACTAATGTATTCTCTTGATGAATATCTGTCAGAGTCCAACCCTGACATACTCCAGTTTCGGGTTTTAAAATGTACCCTAGCTCTGTTCTATTTCATGCCCTCTTCAGCAAACCACACTGGTGCTAATTCTATGGCCCTGCCTGAAGCTAGCCATAACAATTTCTTAAAAAGTAATGTGCTTTACCTCAGAATTAACTCAATTTCAAATAAAATAGCAAGTGAAAAGAAAATACAGGGCTCCATCACACAACCGATAATCCACCAAAAAGTTTCAAAATTCAAGACCAAATAGAAATGATAATAACAAACCATTTATTGAACCTGTATTCCCCTTAACAGGGCATGCAGTCATCTCTTGATTTGCCAGTTATCACAACAGGGCTATGAAGGCAAAAGCCATATTTTGTCTGTTTTTATAGTAATAACCTCAGAGGGCAGTAGAGTGACTTACAAAAGAGTCTCAATGAATAAATACCAAATGAGTTTAAGAGCGGAAGGAAGGATGGATGATTTGCTTGAATTAAAAAAAAATGATTTCTACTCATTCTACATGCTGTCTCTTAGGGAAAACTGCCTAGACATCTGAGCAGACTCAAAGTTGTAATGCATCACTCTATCCATACTTGCTGTCATAATGTATGATATTCTACACTCACAGACCTTTGAGGCTGCCTCTCCAGCATTCATTTCTTTTTCCTAAAGCTCCAGGGATGCATACCTTTGTGAGGGGCTGAATGCACTTTCAGCTTTAGGGAACATATGACTTAGGCTAAGCCAATTAGAACATGTCATCCTACTAGCTGCTGGGAGTGGTAGGGGTTTCAGAAGATCTCATGACTTAATCATTTTCAGAGTCAATCTTGGACAAAGGCATTCTATCATGACCTAGAGCATTAGTGTCCCTGTGAGATCAGTCAGCCCAAAGACTAGGCCAACAAAAATGGAAAAGGACAGGAAAGAGAATTATAGGGAAATGTATAAATCCAGTGACATATTGTGACCCTCAATATCAATCCTTGCTTGAAGGCAAACCTACCTCTAGTTGTTTACCTTAACTATTTCTTGTTTAATTCATTTGGATTTTTTGTTCACTGCAGTCATGTGAAAATGTTAACTATTTTAAACTTCTTAGATCAGTGTTATAGCTCTGAATATAGTCTGTATGACATTGTACGGTTATATTCTCCTATTCCTCAATTGTAGAATATGAAGCTAGAGCATAACCTTGTAGCACCATGCATAAACTAAACACTTCTGATGAGGGAAAAATTAAAAGGTAAACTATAGAATAAGGGAAATCAATTGGAGATTAAAAGAAACATAACATAAATGATAAATATGTAATATCAAAACAGCATAAATTTACATATTCAATTTACTTGATGATACCCACTGTTAGTTAGCATGTGGGTATATATCCTTACAGTCTTAATTTCTAATGTGTGACACATTCCTTTATCATTGGGTAATAATGTTCTCTCTTGTCCCATTTCCACCATTATAAAAAGTAGGTGAACAGCCTTGAGTGTAATATGCATATGATCAAAATTTCTGAAGAGAAATGACCAAATGTGGGTTTACTGGGTTGAAGTATATGAAGGCTTCTAGTTGACATTTTTAAGTACTTTCTGATTTCTATCAAATTTCATTTCCACCAACAGTTAATGTGTACCCAATTTCAACTTACACTTGACTGTTTTATAAACAAAAATGGCATTGGTTCATTACAAGCAAGCAGATCAGTCATTTTTATTTCTCTTTCTGTGATTTATCCATTATTATGCTTTGACAATTTTTCTACTGGAATGTTTTCTTATTGGCTAAAAGAGCTATATAAATATATAATAATATATTATCACATTTTTACATTAGTTTTTCAATTTTGTCTTTCTTTTTCTGACATATACAAGTTATATAATTTTTAAAAGATTTTATTTATTTATTTATGAGAGATACAGAGAGGCATGTAGAGACATAGGAAGAGGGAGAAGCAGGCTCCCCACAAGGAGCCCGATGTGGGACTCAATTCCGGATCCCAGGATTACACCTTGAGCCAAAGGCAGATGCTCAACCTCTGAGCGACCGAGGCATCCCCAAGTTATATAATTTTTATATCAAATTTAACTGCCATTTCCTTAGTGGTTCTTTTTATCTCCAAAATGGGCTTTCTTTTCAGAAGACTTTAATAGATTTTATTTCCACTATTGAAAAATTCATAATATATACTTGCATATAAAAGCCTCTGAAACGAAACATCCTAGAAGAAATTTCTTCAAATTCTTAATTTAGGGTTTCACAAATTTATTTGAAAATAGACCCTCCCACACCCCCACCAGTGGACCTGTTAACATCTTGAGGAATAGTTCTTTTAAAGCTTGTTTGGAAAACAGAGGCCTGGAAAGTCCTTCCACATCCCCAAATTAATATTTATCTGTGTTTATTTCTATTTTTTTAATGGCTTTACTTTTTATACATAGTGCTTTAATCCACCTGAATTTATTCTGACACAAGTATAAGGTTACATTGATATGGAGGTTTCTGTTCTCTAAAGAAAATAGAAAGTGAATTTTGTCCAATGTCTTGTATTACCTCTGGATCATACGAGTATTCTCCTCTGACCTAGTTATTGGGTATATAACACTAACATATTTTCTAATATTAAGCATACTTGATTTCATGAAAAAAATCTTAGTGGGTCATAGCACATTTCTTATTATATTACTGCCAATTTAAAATTGCTAATATTTTAAGATTCCTGCATCCATATTCATAAATGAGATTATATTATGATATTAAATATAAAATTTACTGAGTTTTCCTTATTTTCTTTACTCTGAGATAGTTCATACAGAATGGTAATGAACTCTTTTATAAATGTTTACTTTTATTGACTTGAGGATTAGTCAGAAGGTAGAGATCACCCAACTTTTTAAGCATTCTGTTTACATACCCTTCACAAACCTAGTAGTTTATTAGACCAGATATTTTACTCAATTGATGATAAAGTTGAGCTTCTCAGGTTCCTTTACAGTAGAGCAGCTGGGTGTTAGGCAAGGCTCTTCTGTGAGTGCCTACAGTTACTATGTTAAGAAAACCCAAAGTTGGGGTACCTGTCTGGCTCAGTAGGGTAAGTGTCTGACTTCGGCTTGGGCCATGATTTCAGGGTCCTGGGATCGAGCCCCTAGAGTTAGGCTCTGCACTCAGCAGGGAGTCTGTTTCTCTCTCTGCCCCTCCTTCTCTTGTGCACACATTCTCTCTCTCTTGCTCAAACAAATGAATAAAATATTTAAAAATAAAAAGTCCAAAGCCCCAAAGCTATCTGCAGCTTTTTGTGACCACTCTCTTGGCCTTTGGTTGACACAGCCACATTTAATTAACACTCAAAAATTTAGAAAGTAAGAAACAGATCAACAGTAAAACACACCTGTGTCATTCTGGGGTGGAGGTTAAGTGGAGGAGTTGAGAGGAGTTGTGATCATTTATATGCATTATTATGCTTACCAAATTCCCTTCTCCTTCCTAGCCCCTTAAAAGCAATTCTGAACATTATTTAATCTTTATTTGATAATTTGGAAGGATCTTCAGAGACAGTGGATCATCTCTACTATACATATACCCAAGTGTTAAAAATTTGGTGCTGGAGGGAAACTAAAATAAGGGTAAGAGTTAGTTCACTGCCATGATGAAGGACAAGCAAGTAGAAATGGAAGTAAAAATCCAGACTTTTTCTATCTCGAGTCATATAATATTTAATACTGATAAAGTAAATTATGAGCAAAACACAAAGCCAGGCACACATAGAAATCACCTAAAACAAGAGGAAAGAACTCATTTTTTTTTGTGTGTTGGCTCAATGCTTTAAGAAAAAGCTAGGATCTCAAGTGAATTTTTAGGTCCATAAATTTTTTTCTCTTCTAAATTACATTTAAATGAGAAGAAAAAGAAAGCAAAACAATAATAAGCTTTGTTGGTAGGTCTATACCATTTTCATACATTCTTGGGAAGAAGGTAGCAAACGAAATTTCTGCAACAGTAAGTGATGCTTAGAGAAAAATGAAATCACAGAGTGATGCCAGGACTGATTATTCCACTGCGCTTTAAAAGCAGAGATTGCAGTCTGTGAGTCCAAAGTGGTTTCATATGGACTGCTGCAGTTGTGGTTTACGCTTGAAACTATAACCTGTCAAATTAGAAGCAGGCAAGGCTGATGCTCTTAACGGTTCTACTTTCTACTGTCTACAGTTATGTCCATAACTTCAGCATTTTTTATTCAGTTAAACTCTGTTATTTGGGTGAGTACAATCTCAAAACTGCTCTTTGTTAGCTTGGTTAGAGAAGATTTTAGTTATGATAGGAAGCTTAAAGAACTGTCAATCTGATTTTTATTATAAATGTAGCTGACTTGCATTGTTACCACTTTTACCAACTGTTGATATTTTATTAAGCCTAATTACCACTATGTAATATATTACTACAGGGAAGAGGTATATAACTGTTCCCAAGCTTTTCCTCTCCTGCCTTTCCAGATATTTTATTGATTTTAACTTGTACCTTATTGACTCATCATTTTTCTAAGCCTACAGTAGCCTACTATTATGAGCTTAGTGTTACAGCATGCTCCATTTCTTCTCTGCTCCTTGATTGTGGAATGCCCTTCCAGGCAGTGGGCTTGGTTGACAGAGATTTTCCCATCAAAATTGAAAAGCCACTTCTTCTATTTTATTAATGTTTCACGTAGAGTCCTTCCTTAATGAATCTTTCTTAATGCCCATTAGTGTATATAAAAATGGTTTTTTAAAAAAGCATAAACAATATTTGCTCTCTGTATAATGCATCATAAATGAAACCATGCCACTAAATAATCATATCCTGTTTAGTCCATAATGACATCAGAAGTATATGTTTATCATCTGCTTTGGACAACTTAGCATGATTTTGGCCCACGGCGAAGTTGAAATAAAACCATTTGCAGTTGCCCCAAACCAAGATAACCACACATTTCTAAGGTAATTGATACCTAAAAAAGAACATTGCCTTTAGATCACAGTTTATGATCTAAGTATACTAATTCTTTAAAGAAGGTTGTTAAAGTTTATAAAGAATGTATGTCTATAAAGAATGTATGTCTATTGGACTTCTTCCAGAATTTAACATGAAATAATTATATTTTTAGCATGCATAGAGATTATGATAAAGCAGGCACTTAGCATGATCTTTTGGAGTTCTGGAATTACCTCTCTTGCCCAATTTAAAGAGAATGGGAAAAATTGAGATTTTTTTTACATATAAAAGTATAATAATAATAAGAGTGATAAGAATAATGCTCTGTATTTTGGAAGGCACTCCAATAAAATCAGTCATTATTTTTATTTTTGAATATATATCTAGGGAAACAATAATTTTATGAATAGATAGCTTAGGCAAATAGAAGGCACACAATTTTCATATTTGTCGTGAAAACATATACAGGAAATCCAAACACATGTTACTACCTTTGTGTTACAGGGTTATGAAGCATGTAATTGCCCTGGATACCACCTCAGCTACTAAATCCATTCATAGCCTGAAAGATAGCTCTTCATGCTATGTGTCAAGGCAAAAGCGGGAAAAATGACCTCTGTCCACAAAGATAACAGGGGTGATCTGGAACAAAAAAATAAGTTTGGAATAAAATAATATCAGTAAAAGTTAGAACGAGCAGGAAGCTTATGGAAATCTCAGACAACTGAAGTTGTCTCCCAAAGTTATTTATGTGTGAAGGCAGAGTTGGACATCTTCTTTTGGGCTACTCCACCATACCATGCTGCCTTTGAACATACAACCACTGTTCTGGGCAATTCAGACAACAATGAAAGAGCCTAAGAACAGAACCAAATGGCATAAGCGGTGCAATGGCTATATTACTGTAAGAGGGAAGAGTATACTGTACCTCCATTCTTTCTTGTTTAACTTCATCAATCTCATCATCTTCAAACATTGCCAGGAGTTCTCCTGTTTGGTCAATAGAGTTGAGAAAATCTTGGGCGATTTTCTGTCTTTTGTTTGCATTACTGCTGCCACTCAATTTGTCTTCATGAACATAAGGAAAGGAAAAAAAATGCTTAACACTCAATACCAATCATTACATGTATTGAATACTGCATGTGAAATTCAGAATTGAGAGTTCTATCAAAATAATCTTTAAAGGGAGAATCTTTGCATCCAAAACAAAAGCATAAGCCATGCAGAATTAAATCATTTATTTGTATCAAAAAACTAAATTGTCACTTAACATAGTAAGTATGAAGGGAAAGATTAAAATTCCTTAACAAGACGCCTGGATGACTCAGCGGTGGAGCACCTGCTTTTCGCTCAGGGCGTGATTCTGCAGTGCTAGGATCAAGTCCCACATTGGGTTCCCTGCATGGAGCCTGCTTCTCCCTCTGCCTATGTCTCTGCCTCTCTGTGTCTCTCATGAATAAATAAAATCTTTTTAAAAAAATTCCTTACCAAGAAAAAAAAAAAAAAAAGAGAAAGGAATTCTCTCACATTTAGAGAAAGATTCCTGCTATAGCAAGCCTAATTAAGAAAATAAATAAAAACAAAGATATACATAAACAACATCAAGATTGAGATCTGAAATTAAAAGGAGAGAATATGACATATTTTGCTGTGGCAATACATTTCAAGTGTAAAGGGACAAGATCTTACTCTTTTTCTCTTAAGAGGTAAAAACCATCATACTTATTTAAAAGCAAAATATAACTTTAAAAAAGTTATTGCAAAAGGTCAGGAAGGAGTGTGATATTGCAATAGGTAATTAATAGCTTAATACATAAATATCAGTGTGAATTAGGGAGAAAAAAACTGTATTATTTTTTTAAGTTATAAAATACATGTGCAGATACCAAATAAAGAAAACCCAAATACTTAGGGTGAAAGCATCCAATCTTTCACCATTAAGTAGGAATGTTTACTGTGGGTTTTCCCTACATGGCTATCTTGGTCAGTTTATAGACTATAATAAACATATAAATATATCACAGTCTGGATCGCTGAAAAACAAATATTCCTCACAATTCTAGAGGCTGTAAAGTCCAAGATGAGGTACTGGCAGGCTATCCTCTCCTATCTTCACATGGCAGAGAGCAAAAGCAAGCTCTCCTGTGTCTCTTCTTGGAAGGGCACTAATCTCATTCATAGATGCCCCTCCCTCACGACTTATTCTGGTTTTCACATGATAATAATACCAGTCTTGTAGAATGAGCTGGGAAAGGATTGGTGTTAATGGTTCTTTAAACATTTGGTAGAATTTATCATGAAGTCATTTAGGCCTGAGCTTTTCCTTGGGGAAGTCTTCAAATTACTAATTCAAGGAATTTACTTGCCATAGGTCTACTCAGGCTTTCTATTTCTTCTAGATTCAGTTTAAGTAGTTTGTGTTTTCACAGGATAAAAAGTAGATATTTATAGAATTGGTTATATTAATCATTGTATTTACCATTTCTACTTCTTTTCATTTCTTTCTTTAATATGAGCAGCCATCTTGTGTCACTCCCTCCTCCAATACGGCTTTGTTACTACCCACCTCACTTATGTTGTTACTGTCAAATATATTACATATCTACATGTTATAGACTCAACATTTACAATTATATATTGTTTTATACATTGTTTTTTAGAATCAGTTAAGGCAAGAAAGGAAAAATATGCAATTATATCATCTCTTATATTTTACCTGCATTTACCTTTACAAGTACTTTGTGTGTGTGTGTGTGTGTGTGTGTGTGTGTGTGTATGGAATCAATTATTGTCTGGTGCCACTTGCTTGAGCCTGAAGAACTTACTTTCATATTTTTTACATGGATTTGCTACCAAGAAATTCACTCCAGTTTTTGTTTATCTGGGAATATATTTTATTTTGCCTTTACTTTTAGAAGATAGTTTGACTGGATATAATATCAGTTTTAGGTATATGGTATAGTGATTCAACATTTCCACACAATATCCAGTGCTCATCATGACAAGTTTATTCCTTAATTTCTTTTAATTGATTTTTTTTTTTGTGAGACACTGTAAGCTTACCTTCCTTTTGATCCTTAAAAAAAATTTTTTTTTTCTTTTTTCTTTAAACACATTTATAGTAGCTACTTTGAAGTTTTTGTGTGCTAAGTCTAATGTCTGGGCCCCCTCAAAGGCAGTCTGTGTTGTCTGCTTTTTGTTCCCTTTGTTCCCTTTTTTATGGATTACACATTCTTATTTATGTTTTTTTTTTTTTTTTTTTTTTTTTGCTTCTCTGGTATTCAGTGGTTAATGTTGTGGAAAATGGACATTTTATCTTGTAGCAATTATAAATAATAATTCCCTCTTCTTTCTATGGCTTGTTGTCATTGATTGCTTATTTGGTTGTTTATTTGTTTAGCGATTTGGCTAGACTGGTTCAATAAAATCTTTTTCCCTCACAATATGTGGCTTCAGAAGTTGTTCTTCAGAGGGCACAGCTGTGAGCATGCAACTGGTCTCCTCAATACTTGAATTTTCTTAAATATGTACTTCTCCATTTGCTCTATACCCTTAGGACAATTTCAGGAGATTTTAAACCATTACTTTTTAAGATTTTTACCAGTTAAATGTGGTTCACTGGGGTAAGAGGTTATCCTTCTATGGCCATTCTCAAAGTCCCACCTTAGCCTTAGATATATTTTACTGGAGTATTTTATCTTATAGGTTATATATCAACTATTTTAAAACTTCATATGCACAGAAAACTAGAAAATTTAAATGAAAATATAGATGAGATTGGAAATAAATGAGGAGAGGACATCAGACTGATATGTGGTGTTAGTACAATTGAATATTAGTCTCACCGCTCTGAGCTTCTTGGTGTTAAAAATTTGGTATTAAAAGCTATTGTTTATTCAATGCCAGGGATGTATCAGGTGATTTTCATACATTATGTTAAATTCTCATGAGAACTCCACCATGGTAAGTGGTATAATTTTTGACTTATGAGAAAACTGATCCTCAAGATCACATAAAGAGAAAGCAGAGAACCGAGACTGACTGAAATTCAAGTCTGTATTCTTTATGCTCTCCAAAAATGAAGTGTTTAAATTCATCTGGAGAACTGTTCTTTAGAAATTCTATCCTATGAGAATTGCAGGAATATTAAATAGGTAACACTGACTAAACATTGGACGAATTTTTTTTCCTTTCTTTTCTTTCCTTTCTTCTCTCCTTCCTTCTTTCTTGCATGGTTATTACACTTGGTGACTTGTCGAAGGTAAATCAAAATTTACTTCCAAAATTTGTTAACTCTTCAGTTAGTTTTGAACAGTTCTCTGAAGTTCTTAATCCAGTAGAGTTTATTTATCAATGTATTTATTAGCAATGGATAACCTCTATGCAGTGACTATATTCAATGAAAAATATGAATTATTCTAAAACATATATATTTATTTGGACTCAGTATTGTTTAGTACATTTCTGTTTTTGGATTAGCACTGCTTAATACTGCAACATTATTTTTTTCTAAATATTCTGAAATGGGAATTGAGCTGGAAAATCAGATAAGGAAAATTTTCTATTCTGTGTTAGGCTGTTGGTAAGATGTCAAACAGCACAATAATAACATTCCAAAATGAGGTGACTTTACATCATACTGCATATCATATACTTTCTATAATAAATTAAGAAAAACCCATATGTCAATTTCAGAGATATATAATAACAGTTCTGGCTTCCTACACCTACGACAGAAAAATTATGCTTGCTAAGATCAATTATGCTTTGAATCAACATGATTTTCTCAGTTTCATGACATTATGATATAAAACAAGCCATATGATTAGAAGAACTGACATAACAGATTACTATGAAGCCATGTAATAGAAAATCACAAGATTTAACTGCCAACTAAATAGATATTTGGGTAATTTCTAAGCTACATTATTTCACAGAAACATACATTCTACCGTGATGGGAATGTCCACACTGACATTGTATCAGAGTGTCACCCAGTGCACACATGTCACATTGCTCTAACTTTAGTGTTTTGTTTAGATTACCTTCCAGAAGGTCATCTTCATCTATGCCCTTGACGATCTTGGATTTGTAGTCTCGGAAAAACATGTACTTTAGTAGTCTTCTAAGTTTTTTCTATTAAAATATAAAATAAGAAATCTTATACCTACATTCACTTTACTGATTATAGAATATGATAATAAATAAACTTGTATTCTGGGATTGCTCGGAAAAATACAGCAATTCTTAGCATAATACTGTGGAATAAGAGATGTCATCATATTAAACATGAAAGCTAAAATACAAGCATTTTTAAAAGCATTTTTCATTTGTAAGTATCCAAATGCTCCAGAATTACAGTAATTGCTTTCTTTTGTCTTATAAAAAGTTTTAAATTCTTCCTGAAGATTGTGATAAACATCACACTCTCCATACTAAGAGAACTCTCCCAACTTGATGGAATTTTGTACACATTCAAGACCAAATTTTATTTTTAAAGTGATTTATAAACATCTAGACAAGGATTTGGTACCAACTGCTTTAAAAAGCCAAGCAAGTTTCCTTTTCATTATTTTTTATTCTCTGGAAATCTTTTTTATTTAGAAGAGTTGGTTTATGTTTTATATTTCTGGAAAACATTGTATAATCTGAGAAATATGTTTTCATGGGACTCAAAGCTGATGAATGATAGTTGGGTCTTGCTGGTTTTCTGTAGGTTTATTAGAAGACCTGGGACGCCCAGGTGGCCCAGCGGTTTAGCACCACCTTCAACCCAGGGCGTGATCCTGGAGACCCGGGATTGAGTCCCACATTGGGCTCCCTGCATGGAGCCTGCTTCTTCCTCTACCTGTGTCTCTGTGTCTCTGATGAACAAATAAAATTTTTTTTAAAAAGGAAGACCATAATACTGCTTAACTTTAACAGTAACTGATAATACTTTGTAATTTGTTGTGTGCTTACACTTAGGGTGTATTATAACTGGTTCCTGACCTTTAGGTTTAAGATTCCTAATTATGGCTGAAATATAGTATATTTTACAAAGCTCTTTTACATGCATCTTATTTCATCAACCCTGAAATACAGAAATCATCTCCTTTTCAAATACAGGGCAACAGGCTAAAAACAGTCTTACAACTAGAGCTTAGTAGGGCCAGAAGTAGAACATAAGCTTTAGACTTCAGTTTCTTTATGATTTTAAATATCATATATCATTTTAAATGTACCTACCATACAGAACCACTGGGAGGGATAAATGAAAGAATGAGTGAAGGTGCCTAGTGCAATATAGTAGACAGTCAATAAATACTGCTTGAATATAAACTGAAATTATGAAGAGAAAGAACATGCACCTGTATATAGTTCTTCTGCTCCTCTTCTTTGCTCTTTGCCCTGATTTCATTCAATACTTTAGATTTTATTTAGTCTTATATTACACCTATGTAAACAACTTTAATTTTGTTTGGAACATGTCAGCATATAAGTATAATTATTATTTTGAAGAGAAACGAGAACTGTGGCAGCTACCATATTACAGCTATGTTCTCAGCTGATGAAAGGATTCTGGTTAAGAGTCCTTTTGGACAAGAGCGGGGCATTGTCAGTCAATATAGACTCCTATAGTTTCACTACGATTTTAAATCTTGACTTTCCCAAAAGGCAGGAAAACGTGTCAGTGTGGACTGTTCTATGTGTTAGCCTCTTTAACTCTGTCATGAAAAAGAAAGTTGATTGGACATATTCTATAAAGTAATAATACTAACTCCACTGCCTTCATAAAGGACCTTGGCTCCAAATCCTCATTTCTGCCCAAAGCAAGCTCCTTCCTCACAGCACCACTGCTGCACAGTGTCTATTACTCTTTGGTCCTCCAAGTATAATGAAGTTGCCAAATCTTGCATGTTTGCATTCTCTACTATGTCTCTGAATTCTGCCTTCCTATCCACTTCCAGGGCCATCATATTCACCACATTTTGCCTTGATTACTGAATCAGCCATCTTGGCCAGTTCCTTTGCATTTGGTCCATTCCACATACAACTGCATGGGTCTTATCCTAGGCAAAAACCTCAACTTGAACAAATCTTTCAGTCTCATCTAATCACACCAACTTTACACTCTGCTTCTTCAACTTTTTAAGCTAGATTATAGCTTATTGATAGTAAAGACATTTCTTTTCTCTTCTTTACATTCCTCATATGATCGAAAAGTTAATGAAGTAAGAATTTATAAAATTTAATAGTAGACTGGCTACTATTTAATAGTGTGGTGTGTAGGTCTCTGAATCTCACTGTAGGAGGAAGACAAAATACTTGATCTAAGCTTAGTCTACCTTCAGTCAATAAGAACTAAAATGTTTCACAGATATAAAGTAACTGGATATTGGAAATGATGTTAACAAGGTTATGCAAAAGGTCGATTGGATGTCTTCTGATAAAAAACCGCCACAAGCATACAAAAAATGGTGGAAGAGGAATGAGTATGTGTAATGAAAAGGCCAGGGGAAAACAAGGAAGAAATGAAAGATGGACCATCAGAAATCAAGCACTGCTTGCTCACTTGGGATAGCAGCTACCATAACATGTGCATTACTCAGCTAGTTTTTGTGCTTGTAACTTTTAGATGACACTGTTGTTAACTACATGTAGAATACTGTAAAATGTTCTCAACTAGCTATGCCTGGAAGATAGTTAGGACAATATTAGACAGGTAAATACCAGCTTAAATATGTTAATTACTAGAGTTCAAAGAGTAAGAAAGGTGGACCTCTGACCATATAAACTCTAGACATTATGTTTCTGCCACTGAGATAGTCATCTAGATTGATTCTTTTTCCTATAAATTGGTGTCACAGAATAAACCTTGAAATAAACATGGGGACAGCCTGTAATCCTGTGGAAAATTAGAAGAAAAATATATATGCCGCTCAGTTCTATTCCACTTATCAGAACAAAGCACACAATTGATATGTAGTAAACATTAAGTAGCAATGAAAACGCTGAAATGGATATGGAAGGATAAGTGAGAATTTGTTGTCAGTACAGCTCTTCGTAAGCACCCTGGCCCATGTAAAACAGGTATCAATCATCTTGGAGTAAACCATTTTGTGCAAACTATGAAGACTAAAATATCAGTTTAAGAGTCATATTCCAATTTGAAAGCTATATAACAAGGATACAGTTCCTTATGTAAGAGTAATTAAAAAAAAATAAAAATAAAAAATAAAAATAAAAAAAAATTAAAAAAAAAGAGTAAGCACCAAACATGGCATGTTAATACAATGAAATTGTTTTATACTACCTTATCTTTGCGCATCAAAAACAGAAGATCTTCAGCAGAGATTACTCTTGCTCCCCGAAGTTGAGAAACTTCAGCAGCTTGCTGTAACTAATAACAAAGAGAATTTAGGTTTTTTTTTTTTCTCCTCAATAATCTAAATTAAATATACTACAGTCATTATGTCTCAAGAGAGATAAATATACTAAGAGTTAAAAACCTTTGGGAATAATCTGGCAATCATATTACTGTTTTTAAAAGTGAAATGTCTTATGTTTTAAAGTAAAAAAATGCAATTAAATTAACTTATAAGGCCACCTGTAACTGATACAATAAACAGAAATCCTTGATTTCTTTCATGCAAAAGAAAAATCATGTGCAGCTTCCAGAAATGCATTAATACACCTGAAAATAATTTTATGAAATTTTATCCTCATATCCATGTGAGCAATGGTTTCACTCAGTATCACTACTTGAATAAGTATATTATTAATCTGAGCTCCCATGCTGGTATGATTTGAAATAGGCCCATTCAGAACTTTAAAAGATCAACAAAAACAGTAGCTGTTTCTAATATCCAAAGGAAAGAAAATAGTTCTAGTTTTGGCAAGTCTTCAGTGGGCAAAGGATTCAGTCCATAAATCATAATACTGGACTGCATTAATTTCTTTCCACACTAATCACATGCGCACAAAAAGTTAACTGTATCTGGAATGCACAACACAAAACATACTGCATGAAAAGTTAGATTCCCCCTGAAATGTTCATCTGGGCCCTTATATCTACAAAGTTGAGAGTTTTCTGGAATTCAGAAGTCCCAGAAACACAATCTTACTTGAAAATGACCTGGAAAATGAAAGAATGTGAAAAATGATAGTTCTCTTTTTTGGCACTGGCAAAATCGGTTTCTTATTTTGATTAGTTGGAAGGAACATAAAATATGTCCAGATGAAAAAAATAAAAGATGCTGGAGAAAACACTACAAATATGTGCCTGTAACTTCTTCCAAATTTGATCAAACCATGGTGATTGTACCACACCATCTCTATCCAATATTATAAAAATATTTACACATAAAGGCTATTCTTAAGTGCATTCTTCTTTGAAAGGAATAAATCTAATATATTCCTAAGAACTAATCTTTAAAAAGTGACACACTGTTATCTTAACAATTATAAGGAATCAAATAGTGCATTTGTACTGAAGAAATTCTGCTCAAATGTTTAAGCGATTTTGCTAAGTAAGCTTCAAACCTTGTCTAAATACACAGACTACAAAATAGACTATAAACTCCCTATGTGTCAGCCTTACCACTGAATTTCCTGGATACTGGTGGTTGGTATATAAACATAATTCTACCTAAATATAGAAATTTAAATTTAACTGTGAACCATTTAAAAAGAAATCTTGGGGGAAAGGTTTTAAAAAGATGATGTATCTACTCAGAAACTACAAGTTTTCGGCAGGAAAAATTTGAACATATTTTTCTAAAAACTGGAAGACGATCAGGGAAATATGTGTACACATATTTTTTTCCAAATAAAAATATTTCTATCACAGTGTAAAATACACACAATCAGTGTGGAGAAGAATGTGGGCTCAGTATCCATTTAAAAGGGTGGACACTTAGAGAGAACATACAGGGAACCAGGAGGCAGCCCTGTCAAGTACCTTGTATTTTCTTTCACGAAGGATGGTGAGAATCTGACAACTGTAAAGTACTATACAGACAGAAGTAATTTCATCTACCTTAAGAAAGGATCAGGAGAAGTATATATCCCTGAAAAGTTCTGTATCTATAATCCTCTCCAAAATGTCAGTTTAACAAACATATTAACTAGGAAAAATTAGAAAATGGAAAATAAAGACATAGAAGAGGTAGACATTCTAAAACACCTTTGAAAATCAGTATATGACTACTGTAGGGATCTGGAATTTATGTCATGGTGGGTTGTCATAATTAGCAAGAAAACTTAACTAGTTTTCATCTATCTGGTGCACTAATCTCCTTCACCTAACTTTGTGCCCTTACTAGCACCGGCACTGCTAGAAAGGCTTTCAAGAAATAATTCCTCAGACTGAACATTATTACTGTGTTACTTCACTGAACCTATCTGCTTTGATGTGCGCCTCAAGCTCCAAAGCTGACCTCTCCCAAACTCTGACCTCTTCCATATGGGGAGAGGAGTCTTATCAGCCGATGACAGTGATCACATTCTAAAAGTGTGTCTTGAGCATTGGCTTCCTTCTAGAAATTTTTGTCCATGCCTACTAGAAAGAATAAAGAAACACCTCTTTAACAATATAAAGCTTAAAATGCTTAAAAAACATGTTAGCAGTTTGCCAGTCCAGTTCCACAGAGTGCTGAGCTCAGGACTGGTGCCTTTAATGTGAAAACAATTCTAGTGCCAGGAAACCAGAATCACAAAATACTCCTAATAACTTCAGTGTTAAAAAAAAAATTGATTCTCCTATTCTAAGAAACCCCCTCAATTTCTTAATCTTTGAAACTAAATGGAAGTTATACTTTATTACTCGCTGTTGCAAGTTAAATATTTCTGGCAATATTTAGAATAACATGAAATAATGGTGCACACTTCACAATTTATCATAACAAAAGTAGTATATATTTAATTGTGGTATAAAATATGCAAGAAATAATGGAGCAGATGAATACTTTAAGACCAATCACACACACACACAAAAAAAAGACCAATCACTAGTAGAATGAGTACACAAACTTCATTTTCTTAACTATACAGGTAAAGGTATGGTAACAGTAACCTGAAGAGATTTATTTGCAACTTAGTAAAATATTGTGCTACAAGACAATATTTTATCACAGTAGCAACTCAGGCATAGCATGTTTTTTTCTGATAAATATTATTTGTTCTTCAAATTATATTAAAGATAACATACTCGTAACAACTTTTTAAAAGACAAAAGTTCCCTTTGCATATTAACACTCCTCATGTTTGTATTTTAAAATATTTTATGACACTTCATTTGGAAGTTGAGCATAAAAAGGTACTTCAAACTTTCCATGTCATCTTAAATGCCTCATCTTTGATCCCGGAAATAAATCTCTTCTTAATTTCTCATTGCTGTCAATGACACTAACGTATAAACTCCTTTTCTTTTTCTCCCTCTACTACCTTTTCATTAGCCTCTGTTGTTTCTGTTGTTTCGTTTTGCTCTGCTCACAGTCTTGAATTTGCTCTCTACTTCTACAGTATATCACTACCCTCATCTACATTTGTGGGGCTTTTTGCTTACTGCTTTCAAAATTTCAAGGTCTCCAAATTGTGATGCAATCTAGATTTAAGTGCTAAAATGATCTTGCTCAAATATAATGTCTATAACTCTTGTTCTGGATCTATGAGAAGTCACTATTATCTAACTTCAATGTGATCTATAAAGCCTGATCGATTCACAGATCTTTACTATGTCTTCATTCTCATTATGTTTCTTGTTTTTTCTTCTTATATTATTTTACACTTAAACTCCAATAATTTCTATTCTATTTTTACACTTTTGTGAATTTGTGATGATTAATTTTATGTGCCAATCTGATTGGGCCACATGGTGCTCAGACATTTGGTCAAATATTATTCTGTATTATGACTGTAAGGGTATTTCTGGATGAAATGAACATGTGAATAGATAAAATAAGTAGACTGACATTCCTAATGTGGGTGGACCTCAACCAATCAGTTGAAGAATTGAATAGAACATTATCACCTCATACCTGTCAGAATGGCTAAATCAATACAAGAAACAAGTGTTGGTCAGGATGTGGAGAAAGGGGAACGTCCTACCCTATTGGTAGGGATGCAAACTGGTGTGGTAACCCTGGAAAACAGTATGGAAGTTTTTCAGAGAGTTAAAAATAGAACTACCTTATGATCCAGCAATTGCACTACTAAGTATTTAACCAAATAGCACAAAAATTCAAAGTGAAATTCAAAGGGAAACATGCACTCTGACGTGTATAGCAGAATTATCCACAATAGCCAAATTATGAAAAAAGCCCAAGTGTCCATCAACTGATGAATGGATAAAGAAGATATAGTATTACAATGGAATATTACTCAGCCAGCCATAAAAAAGAATGAAATCTTGCCATTTGCAATGGCATGGATGGAGCTACAGTATTACTCTAAATGAAATGAGTCAATTAGAGAAAGACAAATAAATACCACATGATTTCACTCATATGCTGAACTTAATAAAGAAAACAAACAAGCACAGGGGAAAAAAAGAGAGAGAGACAAACCAGGAAAGAGACTCTTCATTATAGAGAACAAACTGATGGTTATCAGAGGGGAGGTCGGTGGGGAGGATGGTGAAATAGGGGATGGGGATCAAGAAGTGCACTTGTTGTGATGAGCACTGGGAGGTGTACATAAGTGTTGAATCACTATATTGTACACCTGAAACTAATATTATGCTGTATGTTAACTAAAATTTAAATAAAAGTTTAATTTAAATAAAAACCTAAGAAATAACATAAAGGCCAAATAAAAGGGAAGGGAATGCCTTCTGTCTATCTTGAAATGGGACACTGGCTTTTCTAGCCATCTCACTTGGACTAAAAATTCTCCTTATTTTTAGGCTAGACTCAGGCTAGAATTACATTTCACCTCTCTTGGGTCTCCAACTTACCAACTACAGAACTTGGGACTTCTCAGCCTCCATAACCATGGAAGCCAATTCCTTACAATCAATCAGTCCATCAATCACTAATCAATCTATCTACCTACCATCTTTCCATCCATACATCCACACACACCCACATCACCCCCCACACACCCCTTATTTGTTCTGTTTCTCTGGAGAATCCAAATACAGAACTATACTCAAATCACAAGAAATGTTTCAAAATAATTTTCTCAAAGAAGATCTATGATCATCTTCATACAATAGTGTTTATTACCTAACCTAGGTAGTATAAAACTCATATACCCAGTTTACAATATATTAATTATACTTGTCAATGTGTTTCTTTATCCTTCAATTACTTAACACTCTCACTTCCTAATTACATTTTGAATAGTATCTCTAGGTTGAGGAACACCATTCCCCAACAGACAGTTTATAAATGTCTATCAAATGTGGGCAATCCATCTCCCCTTGATAACTTAGTTTTCTTGTCCATGATATAAATGAATTGGGCTAGATGAAGTCAATAAGCTCTGCATTTGTCTGGGACCCAAATAAATTCAGCAGAAAGAGTCCTTTAAAGTTCCAAAAGGTCTTAAAAGTACAGGAAAAAAAAAAAAAAAGTACAGGAAAATTAGTTTCACAATTATTAACATCCTGTAAATATTCCATTTTAACTACAATTCTGTTGTACTTCTTTCCTTTTGGTTTTGACTAAATCCCTGGATCTTACCTTTTTGAGAATACATAGTAAATACATAAATACTAAAAGGCAAGAGTTGTTGAAAGCTATGTTATGAAAAGCTAGGTTGTCTCCTGGCCTAAGATTTATTTGTCTATCTTTCTCTCCATTGGTCTATCAGTATTTACCAGGCCAGAATCTAGGTCAGATGATGAAGGGACAGCTCTGCTTACAACTGTACTTCTCAGCCACTGATCCTCTCTGAACTTCCATTAGTGACTGAAGGAAGCAGGAGTTCAGAAATCTGGATTCCAGGTCTAGCTCTACTAACACATAACTGTGAGATCAGCTACGTCAATAACTTCCCTAGATTTGTTGGTTAATAAATAAATTTGACCAGCTACATCAATAACTTCCCTAGATTTTTTTTTTCCATTTGAAATGAGTAACCAATGATTTTAATGACTATTTCCAGAGTTAATAATCTTTGTAGTAACAATAGCTACCATTTATTGAGTACCTAATTTGTCCCAGGCACAGTACTGTGCTATAAATATGTAATTCAATTAAAAAGTTTTAAAATTTAAGTTAAAATGCATGTAACATTAAAAGTCAAACAATCCTATAAGTTTTATGACAGGACTACCTTAACACACTTCTTTCTGGTCTGTAATTCTGCTTCAAAAGGCAACTACTTTCAACTTGTTTAGCTTGTTCTGCTGTTATTTACCTCCATACTTAAATATGCTTGTTTTCTTTATTCTTCAGCTTTAAATACTGTCAATCCTTACTATGGAAGTTAAAGAATATTTAGTGTTCTTAGATGCCTCATATTTAATCATCTCCTTTCTCTCCTCTTGATCTTATGTATAAAATACTATTAAAAAATTAATATCCAGTGTTTATATTTTTAGACTGTGTAAACACTATTACAACCTGACTACTATGAGCACATTTCTTTTCACAATTTTAAAAAATTTTTCTTGTAGTAAATGATTTCCTTGGTTTCTTTCTTTGTTCTTTTTTTTTTCTGCGAACCTGATACTGTTTCATCCCAAACTCTGAAAGATTTGAAACATATAAAGATTTCTTTCAATTTCATTGTTTTTGTTTTCCCTCAGAGACATATCATCTGAAGTCCTCCAACTCTTCAACTATTCTTTTTGGATTCTTAATTTCTTGATTCTATTTTTTGCTCTTTCTTAGTTTGCTTCCTTATTTTGGTAGGTTTTTTTTTATTCTTGAGCACAGATGTAATAGCTGCTTTAAAAACCCCTATGTGCTAATATCAACACCTAGTCATCTTGGAGTCAGTCTTTATTTTGTCTTTGTCTGGGGTATGAGTCATGTTTGCCTGTTACTTCATATTTTAAGGAATCTGGGATTTTCTCTGAGATACTGTGAATGATACCTTATAAGGACTCTGGATTCTGTTATGTTCCTCTAAAGAATATTGTTTTTTGTTTTAAACAGGCAGAATGAAAACTAGAAAACCAGAATGATCTCAAAATGCAATACCCTTCTTCTCCCCCAGTGAAGGGGCTGTTGCTGAAAACTGTTTCCTGAGAAAGGGTTTATGAGAAATAAAATTTTAAAGATCTAGTATTCTGAAAATTCATTTAAGCCACCATCATACTCAGTTGGTAAACTCAATGAGTACGGAATTTGAGACTAAAAATTACTTCCCTCAGAATTTTAAAGGCATTGTTCCACTGTCTTCTAGCTTAAAATGTTGCTGTTGAGAAGTTAGTTGTTGTTTCTTTTTTTTTTTTTTTAAGGTTTCATTTATTTATTCATGAGAGACACAGGGAGAGAGACACAGGCATTGGGAGAAGCAGGCTCCACACAGGGAGCCTGATGTGGGACTCTACCCTAGGGCCCCGGGATCACACCCTGAGACAAAGGCAGATGCTCAACTGTTGAGCCACTCAGGCGTCCCTGTTGTTTCTATTCTTTAAGCATTTATATGACTTCTTTTCCCCCTCTGAAAAACATTTATTGTTCTTCTCATACTCGACATCCTGAAATTTCATGTTGCTATGCCTTGGTGAGGATCTTTCTTCACATATTTCCTTGGTACTGTGGTACCAAAGTACCACAGAGGTACTATGACTAATATATTTGTCTTTCATGTCTGGTAAATTTTCTAGTATCATTCTGAAAATTTCTTTCCTTCTGTTTCCTGGGTTCTTTCTGGAATGTCTATTAATTGAAGGTTGGTGATCTTTGTGCCTAGTATCTCTAACACCAGAATTTGTTTTATTCAACCTTCAAGAGTGTAAATCTATGGTATTTTGCCAAACGGATATAAAATAGTTGACTGCCTATTTGGTTTTGATAGGGAGTAGGATAAAATTGCTTCTTTATGCTTTTTAAAAATCCTCCTGCCTTTCATTCATTCCATACTTAAATATGCTTGTTTTCTTTATTCTTCAGCTTTAAATACTGTCAATCCTTACTATGGAAGTTAAAGAATATTTAGTGTTCTTAGATGCCTCATATTTAATCATCTTCAGATGATTAATCAGAAGAACCAAGACTTCTTTATTCAGAGGCACCTTCAATTCTGATTTTTTCCAGATTTCAAGGTTTAATTTTTCTCAGAATTTTTAAACTTTTGGCATTTCTAGCCACCTTTAAGTTTCCATAAATTTTTTATATATCTGTTATTTAATCTTCTCCTATTTTTTCCTTGTAGGTTTATGCCTCTTTAAAATTATTTTGCTGTCCTTTAGTGTGGTTTCAGAATAGTTTGAGATAAGCACATGTATCATTCATGTTTAAGCAGAACTGATACTCCTATTTTTAATGTTAACATTTATTGAATGTACTTTCCTATGCTTTTTGTCTTCTATATATTATCTCATTTAACCCTTATAAAAAACCTATGAGAGATGTTCAGGTACACAAAGCTAGTACTAAATAATAAATGCTTAACAACAGGCCATTTATCTTTCTATCCAAGATTAACTTCTTATTCAGCATACAGGAAGGTATGATCATTAAATCAAGCCTTACATTGCACAGAAAAGTCTACCCACAAAAACATTTATTTCAAAACATTTTCATTGCTGGCAATGAAATGGTTGCCAAAATAAAAATGGTTTGGATCAAAACATCCAAGCCAGTTGCTTCATGCAGAAACAGCTTCAGGACTGAGGACTAAGCAAGTGTTTGAAAGGAAGTGGATTTTAACTAAATACGGTTAACATTCAGGATACTCTAAATGTAAGATATATGACTGCATGTTTTCCTATCATATGATCTCCTTATACTTTGTTGGTGACAGTCTTCCACTGTCTTAGAAATCTGAAATATAAACTAGCATATAAATTGATAAAAGATGTGTCTAACTTTTTAGAGTTTCATTTTAACTCTTCTTTTTAGAATAGTAAGTCAAACACAGTTAAGTTTTAAAAAATATGATAAAGCTATAATTATCAGTATCTCATGACTCAAAGAAATCATTTTTATTTATATACATATTTTAAAGAATTACCAAGCCACAATCAATATAAGACTGCAAAGCCTTAAAAATTTCCAATAAACAATGGCTGCATTTATTGTATAAGAATAGCAAACTTCACAAGGAACTAAATTCTTTGGTTACTTTTATTTAAATATGAAATTAGGAAAACAACAATCTTTTGAAGGTTTTCTTTTAAACTATTTTGCATAGAAGTCATTCATAACAACTTTTAAGTCTAAACACATCAAGGTTTGCGAGTAAGCAAAAGGATATGTTGGAACTTTTTTAAAAATTTTTTTAATTTTATTTTTTTTAAAGATTTACTTATTTATTTATTCATGATAGACATAGAGAGAGAGAGAGAGAGAGAGAGAGAGGCAGACACAGAAGGAGGGAGAAGCAGGCTCCATGCCGGGAGCCAGACGCCGGACTCAATCCTGGGACTCCAGGATTGTGCCCTGGGCCAAAGGCAGGCGCTAAACTGCTGAGCCACCCATGGATCCCCTGTTGGAACTTTTTTAAAGTTGAAATTAAAGTAGTAAGCTAGATTATAGCTTAAATAGTATACTATTCTGGATTATACCTTAACTACCTTACCTAAACTGGATTATTGTTTAAATACTATACTACTGGGGTATCTGGGTGGCTCAGTTGGTTAAGCATCTGCCTTCGGCTCAGGTCATGATCCCAGGGTCCTCTGATCAGGCCCTGTACCAGGCTCCCTACTCCCTTTTCCTACTTCCCCTGCTTGTGCTTTCTCTCTCTGTCAAAATAAATGAATAAAATCTTTTTTTTGAAAGATTTATTTATTCATGAGAGACACACACACACACACACAGAGACAGAGACACAGGCAGAGGGAGAAGCAGGCTCCATGCAAGGAGCCCTATGTGGGACTTGTTCTTGGGACTCCAGGATCATGCCCTGGGCCGAAGGTAGGCGCCAAACCGCTGAGCCACCCAATGATCCCAAGAAAAAAAATCTTAAAAAAAAATAAATACTATACCACTAACTAACTATAGTTAGTACTAGTTAAAATGTAATTATTTACTATTTAACACTTAAAACTAGAATAATATTCAACTACTTCAAATAAAATACAGAAACAGAGAAGGAGACAAACCATAAGAGACTCTTAACTATAGGAAACAAACTGAGGGTTGCTGGAGGGGAGATGGGTGGGGTATGGGGTGGGCATTAAGGAGGGCATGTGGTGTCATGAGCATTGGGTGTTATATGCAACTGATGAATCACTAAACTCTATCCCTGAAACTAATAATACACTATATGTGAACTTGAATTTAAGTAAAATACAAAGAAATAAACAATACATTAAAATTGTAGAAAGATGGTAGATCTTGACTTTGCTCAACATTCTACAAAACTATCATTCAGTTACTCAATAACTGAAAATTATACAGTGTAAAGATCTAAAAGTATACATTTTATTTGCATTTCTTAAAATTTTAAAAGCATAAAAATTTTGATAGATTATAAAATGTGTACTTTTCTTGTCTACAATTAATAATGACCCTTTTTTCCTCTTATTTCATGGCAATTCTGTGCTTCCCTCCGTATTTCCTTCTGTTCCCAGTCTTCTAAAAAGATGTTCAGAGTTGTGGCCATTAATTTTTTTTCCAAAGGACAAAAATCTAACAGGTAAAAGACTGAGTTAATTACTTTCTTTTGGAACTCTGCCTAATTTTTCACATGATAACCTGATTTCATTTCACCCCAGAATGTTTATTAAGAACCAACAGATCTATACTAAATCTTCATGGTTAGATCAGGTTATTAAAAGCACTGAATTACAATAGACCACACACAGACCGATGTAATGATTGGAAAAATTACCAAATGGAAAGAATAATGTAACCCTAAAGAATACTCACGAGGAATGAGGAAAACTGATTTCTAATTTTATCTCTATTACTATTACCTTTGTTTTGGCAAAAGCAATTTTATAATTTGGTCCTTTTGTTGAGAAAATACATGGATATAGTGTCAACTTTACAATTTTAGAGTTGTAGCTTCTGATGCTGGGTCTCAGAACCTGATCAGTGCTCTAGGAAGGCAAGAGGCTGCTATGAAACTCACTTAAGGTGTGGTTTCCTCTGTCAGTAATGTGTATTTTGAAGACTGTTCCAGAGCATTTAGATGATTACTTCCTTTTATGGTCTAACTCAGCAGATTATCCCCACATAGACCACTATAAAAACTGATTTCACAGTTTAATTAAGAAGCTTTAAAAATCATTAACTTTTAGAAAGTTTCCAAAACTATTTTGATTGATTTCCTTTCATAAAGTTTTTACAAATGTCTATGGTTTGATGTGAGGTATTAGCATGCAGCATATAGTAAGTCCTGAAAATGCTATATCTACATTTATTCAGAAGTAAAAATTTCAATTTCACAGTCATCATAAAACATTCATCACTTCCAGTATTCACAAAGATTAAAGGCTATTTTTGGACTACTTCTTAGCACTCATGGCTTATTTTACCAGAAACAAATTTAGATATAAATAATGTTTGTATATATGCATACATATGTACAGACACAATACAGACACATCCACATATGTATACGCTAAAATCCCTTTAGGAAGCTTTTAAAAAGTAACTCATCTAAAGTTAAAGGAAAAAACTATACAGACTTCTTTTGATAGAGAACTAACAGCCTCCACAATAGCTTCTCATGTAGAATCGCCCCTACATATAATACAATGCATGCTTTAGGGCGCATACATTTTTGAAACTATAGTTTTAAATATAAGAGTGGCTCTTTCTGATCCTCAGGTTCTTCAAGTGGGAACTAAAGAAAAGTGGACACCAAATGAGCTCCAACAATGCTTTTGGCTTTTACTTTCTGGTTCTAGTTTTTAACCTTAGGTATAGTTTATTTTTTTACTTCATAATTAAATGCTTGCATTGCATCAATTAGAGAAGAAATAAAAAATAAAGCTCAAAGAGGTGAGATGCAGGAGGGAATCAATTTAAAAAAAATCTACTTATTTAAACCACTGGAAATAGCAACCAATCCAGTTAATTGTGTAAGTGTGGAGGGAAGTATGAGGTTAGACCATTATTTAGCATTAATGACTTATTTTACAGTATGTTCACCATAGTATACAGATCAGCAGGTGATACAGTTAATTATTCTAATATTCTACTCAGTAGTTCCAGATACATTTGAAAGCCAAAGTCAGTTGCAAAATGGGATTAAAGCAATGCAATTACTAACGCTTAAGAAAGATTGGCCAGTATCTGATTCTAATCTGCCCTTTGCTTTTATCATATGATGAACAGAGATAATTTGTATATACTTTCCTCTCAGTCTGTCAGAGAAAGGAGCCCTTATTCAAATTTTGTATTCAAACTTTGCTTGCATAGGAAAACCAATCAATGTTGTATATAGTATTTATCAAATTAGAAGACGTATATGTAAAACTAAATGGAAAGTCAGGTTTCCTGGGCTCAGATGTCAGTCTCATATTCTACTAAAGAATTAAAAAGGTTATTAAGAAGGGCTCAATAGGTGATATAGTACAGATCTTGTTACACTCACAGGTCAGGGTGAAGATCAAATGAAATAATGTGGTATAGGCGCTGGAAGACTAAAAAGTACCATAAAAGCATGACATATTACTTAGGAATGACTCATCTTGGTTAGAAGATGAAAAATGAAAAAAAAAAAAAAAAGAAAGAAAAAAGAAGTCTACTGATACTTTGGTAAGGAGAGAAAAAAATTAGATTTGTTACTTAAACCCAGTTTAAATCTTCTTCTTCTTTTTTTTTTTTTAAATGGAGAAAATCTTATGAGAGTCCTTCACATCAAGCTAAAATGGTTCAACCACCCAACAACATTCACAGGGTCACATTCTGAGAAAGCAGACAACATAGACAAAGACAGAATCCCACATCCTTTAAAAACCGCAAGTGAGGTGCCGTAGCCTCTCTAAGGTCTCCTCTAACTCACGCATAGACTTCATCACCCCCTTTCCATTGTGCTTCTGGGGACAGTGTAGGGCTTCAGCCAGCCTACTACTTACTGCCTTATTTTGTAATAAAATACAAGAAGAAGGCTTTCATTCCAGAATGCAAAGTCCATTAATGTAGTCTCCACAGACTATATTAAGGTTATTAATCTTAAGAGAGTCTCAAAGACATTGCTACAGATTATCCAAATGTCTAAAGAAAATATGCTGACTCATCTGGAGTGAGCTCGGTTAGATACTAGCCATGATGAGTTTCCAGTCTAAAGGCAAGTGAAATTGTGTCTCCAATGCTAATCAAGATTTCCAGAAAATCTCAATTTATAGAATTTATCTGGCTGAATCTCAGCTAATATATGTATGTCTGGGGCATCTCTGGGGATGACCCATATGGGATCACTGAGATTTACTTGAATGTGTTAGTTTATCAGTCAGGGGCTGGGGAAAAAAAGATATCATAGCTAACCTAAGAATTTGGAGAAGAGTTTAAATAGAAATATTTCTGAAAATGTGGGGAAGATTTAGAGAAATCGCAGGGGTATTGTGGTACCCTCCTGGCTCTAAGAGCAATAGGTGGCCATTATGAACCCTAGGCTTAGAGGGGAAAGGGGAAAGCAATATTTAAGGTGGTTTCAATGGTCAACGTGCTGCCAGACCCCTTGCTTTTACTTTTGTAGTTACTGTACAGAACATTTCAGGAATGTGTGAATGCTTGTCATATCAGGCCTTTACCTTAATAAGTAGAGATATGATCATTTATAGGAATTATACATGAAGAAAGTTTTAAAAATGTATTTTTATATGTCTTATGTTGAGAGGAAACAAATATTTATAATTTTCAAATATTCTTACCTAAATATTGTACAATGTAATATGGACTTTCTTAATTTTTTGCTAATTTTCTAAGATGAATTAAAAATGTTTTGTATGTTCGGGTTTTTTTTTTTGTTTGTTTGTTTGTTTTTTTAGTAAAATGGACTCAGTAAGAAAATAAAAGTACCAGAACAGCAAATAAATAAATAAATAAATACACACGCTCTCCTCTCTCACATGTTCTCTATCTCAAATAAATAAATAAAATCTTTAAAAAAAGACTTTCATTAAATTCAAGGTTAGCAGCTGTTTCAGATCTAACTCTGGGTGTATGAGTCTGTGCTAAATAATGTGTCTTATCTTCAAGTCTCCATTTTTAATATGGATGTAATGACACTTGTATTTCAGGATTGCATAAGGACCATGTCAAATTATATATGCAAAGGGTCTGGCACACTTTCTCAAGAAATATTCATTCTTGTTGTACCTTCACCATTTTCCATCCCAAAGGATGTATGTAGGAATTCATGTGAAAAGTACAAGCAGAGAGCCTGATGAGAAGTCCGTCTTAAGGGTGGAGATGGGAAGGGGAATTTTCACCAACTAATTTTATTCAAGTGTCATATATTTACAGATTCTGGTGTTGCCCCATTCCCATCAATATTTGTGTTCTGTATTTGTTTAAATAATTTATTTATTTATGCACTGTCACAGTCATAGCTATGGCTTAGAAGGGAAAAACTCCCACAAATGATTTACTCTTTTGATAATGGCAATTGGTAAATAAATGTAAATAAGTACTATAAATTCACAAATAAGCATAGATAGAAAATTCACTTTGCATTTTTACTTCTCTAAAGCACCTAACCTAGCATATCATACAAGTAATTAACTTACACAAGAAATTAAAAATAAGAAAGAATAAGTAAGTTAGATGACTAATCCAAGTCTAACATCCCCGAACAGAATTCTAGAAGAGAATATGGAGGCAAAGAAATATTTGAAGAAATAATTCAAGAAAATTTCCCAGCACTGAAGAACATAAGATTCTATACTAAACCTCATTGTTCAACACAATGGATGAAAAAGGGAATACCAAATTGCCATTTTCTTATTCATTCACAAATATTTATTAAGAACCAGGCACAAATCTTGATGGCTGGAATAGAACATTAAACAAAATAGACAAAGTCCACACTGTCATGGAGTTTATATAGAGACACATAATAAACAAATTAACATGTCATACTAATTGCTATGCTACAACAAAGAGAGTAAAAAAAAAAACTAAAAAGTGAAAAAACAGTAAGCAGGAATAGGTGTGCTGGAAAGATACTTTTGGGTTGCTATTTTATAAGGGTAATCAGAGAAAAACTCATTAAAGTAACACCTGAGCAGAAACCAGCAATAAGGGGGTAAGCCACACAGATACCTGGGAGAACATCCCATGCATGGGAAGGCTTCATATAATTCCCCTTATACAAAGGCTCTGAGGCAAAGCTCTTCTTGGACAAGATAGAGCAAAAGAAAGGAGGCTAATCTGGCTATAGAAAGGAGAGTGGTTATGCAGCCAAGGTGGCGTGGGGTGAATTTCACATAAAACATTCTAGATAGATTATTGTGAATTTCTGGAATTTGGAGGACAAACAGTAGATACTAAAAACTTAGAGAAAAAAAGGAAAAAAACAGTTGACATGTAAAGGTTAAACAAATAGAATGTCATCTCTACAACAACCTTTAACACCAGAAAGTAATGGAGAAATGGCTCCAAAATCCTGAGGCAAAATAATTTCTAACCTGGAAGTTTTTGCATATAGGCAAACTGTCAAAAATCTCTGAGGGCAGAGTAAGCTAATTTAAGACATGCAAATTATATAAAAATTTACCTCCATGGATGCTTTCTTTTTTAAATTTATTTCTGACCTTTTATTTATTTATTTTTAGTATAGTTGATAACACAATCATGAACTCTTTCTTAGAAACCTAATGGACAAGATATTCCAGCACAATAAAGAAATAAGGAAAAAGGAAGAATTTTCCTTGGTTTACTTCCTTGTAGGAAGGAGTGTAGGACATAAGTATGCTACAGAGAATGAGATAGAATCTCCAAGATATGAAGGTAGATATCCAGAGTGGCAGAGGTGGAGCAAGCCTAAAGAGCAATCTCCAGACTGGAACAAGTAAATAGAGGGATCTAGGAAAGGTATTCCTAAAAAAGATGAAATTACAAGAAATACCTTTTTAATTTATATTGAGAGGAGAATCATACTTGATTGAGAACTCAGCATGAATGACGCAGATAAATATAGAACTAAGCAAAGGGTAAGACTATTGCTGCAAGGAAAATAAAACGTAAAAGAAAATGCAAATATGAAACACTGCACAACTCGGCTATCGATTCAGGTGATTTCAGAGTCAAAACAATGTAAACAATGACCAATGAATTATGTGAAAATTATGATACAGCTGTATTAGGATGTTGAAACAGGAGTAGCTGCAGTGAAAAGGGGATAGTGGGTGGAAGTAGAAAAGGAAGGATTAAGGAATAAAAGGAAAGGAGAGATAATGTGTGACAGTAGATGAATAGAATGAGAAACAAATGGAAATTTGACAGAAGGAAAGGGGAGTTTATTGCAATGGGAAACAGAATTATTTAGTCAATGGTTTGACAAACAGCTAATTAAAGAGAACAAAGTAAGATTTTATCTTATGCCAGATGTAAAAATAAATTCCAGATAAATTAGAAACCTTAAATATAAAAGACAAAATGATACAAATCACTGAAGAAGATCCAGGACCTACATCCACAGGCATGGACAGACGTCTACAAGGAAAACAAAGGCATTGTGGGAACTAGTCTCTATAGAAGACCCTGGTGATCAGGGTCTTCTTCCTTCCTGATTCATCCCCTTATACAGTTCTCCCCTACAGTATATCTAGGCTGGGCTGTGTGACTTGTTCTAACCAACAGTCGTAGATGTAGTAATGTTCCAGAACTTTTCTGCCTTGATAGTAAAAAGCTACTGCAGATTCTACTTTGGAAACTTTTAGAGTTTGGGGCCACAAAGTAAGACTCTGCTGGATAGACCATATAAAGGAACTAGATGGAGAAGAGAGGCACCGAGTCTATAGAGGGAAGGAGGGAGGTCCAGCCATTCTAAGAATCCTGGTCAAGAATCCAGATCACGTAGCTCCAGGTGCCATCTGACTGCAACCAAGTGAGAGACAACAAGCAAGATGAAAAGAACATTTAGACAAGCCAAATAACTGCACCACAAGAAATAATAAAATGATATTTTTAGAGGGAGGGAGGGGCAGAGGGAGAGGGAGAGAGAGAATCCCAAGCAGGCTCCATGCCAAGAATGGAGCCTGATGTGGGGCTCAATCTCACAACCCTGAGATCATGACCTGAGATGAAATCAAGAGATGGGATGCTCAACCAACTGAGCCATCCAGGAGCCCCAAATAATTTTTACTTTTGATCCCACTATGCTTTTGAGGTGGTTTATTAAGCAGCAAGAAACAAAACAATAACTATAAGATGATCTGGGATACAGTGTACACAATCAAGTATTGGAGAGAGATTCTTATTGAAAGCGACAAGTTCAAAAAGGAAAGTACAAACAATTATGATTATATAAAATTTTAAAACATTTTCATGGATTATTTGAAAATATTCTGCAACGCAATTTTAAAAGAGGTAATATCTTTATAAATGTTTTTAGAAATTTATAAGAAAGAAATTCATTAGAAAAATGTTTGAAGAATATGAACAGGCAATTCATAGGGGAGAAAATCCAAATGTCAACCAACACAAAGATGCTCAGGGTCACTAGTAGTCAGATGGCAAATTAAAATGAGAATTGCTTCATAGTCACCATTTGAATAAAAATAAAAGGAGCTACAACTTCTGCTAGCAGAAATAAGAGGAAAAGAATCTGACAATATATATTAAGATTAATCTATTTTTTAAAAAAAAGATGTTATTTATTTATTCATGAAACAGAGAGAGAGGCAGAGGCAGAGGGAGAAGCAGGCTCCATGCAGGGAGCCTGATGAGGGACTCCATCCCTGGACCGTGGGATCACGCCCTGAGCCAAAGGTAGATAGATGTTCAACCGCTGAGCCACCCAGGCGTCTCTACATTAAGATTAATCTGGGCAGCCCCGGTGGTTCAGCAGTTTAGCGCCACCTACAGGCCAGGGCCTGATCCTGGAGACCCGGGATCGAGTCCCGCGTCAGGTTCCCTGCATGGAGCCTGCTTCTCCCTCTGCCTGTGTCTCTGCCTCTCTCTCTCTCTTTTCCTGTGTCTCTCATGAGTAAATGATAAAATCTTAAAAAAAAAGATTAATCCAATGACATGTGATGAAAAAGAATGCTACCAAGAGAGAAAAGGTAAATTATATTCTACAGCCACCAAATGTCCATAAACTGATGAATGGATAAAGAGGCAGTATATATACATAAAATGGAATATTACTCAGCCATACAAAGAATGAAATCTTGCCATTTGCAATGACATGGATGGAGCTAGAGAATATCACGCTAAGTGATATGTCAGAGAAAGATAAACATAATTTCACTCATATTTGAAATTTAAGAAACAAATGAGCAAAGAAAATAGAGAAAAACCAAGACACAGACTCTTAACTACAGAGAACAAATTGATGGTTACCAGAGGGGAGGTGGGTGGGATGATGGGTGAAATAGATGTTGGGGATTAAGGAGGGCACTGGCTGTGATGAGAGTCAGGTGATGTATGAAAGTGTTGATTCACTATATTGTACATCTGAAACTAATATTACACTGTATACAAACTAACTGGAATTTTTTTTTTTTAATTTTTTTTTTTTAATTTTATTTATTTATGATAGTCACATAGAGAGAGAGAGAGAGAGAGAGGCAGAGACATAGGCAGAGGGAGAAGCAGGCTCCATGCACCGGGAGCCTGACGTGGGATTCGATCCGGGGTCTCCAGGATCGCGCCCTGGGCCAAAGGCAGGCGCCAAACCGCTGCGCCACCCAGGGATCCCTAACTGGAATTTAAATAAAAACTTTTTAAAAATAAAAATAAATAAAATGTTAGGTTTAAAACTGTTAAAAAAAAAAACTTAAAGAAGAACCAAAAGAAAACAATGTAATAGATTTTCACTAATTGACTTAAAGAAATTTCAATGAAGTATTTTTTAGCAAGAAAAACAACATGCAGAGAAGTATTGTAATAATCCCATTTTAATGAAATAATAACAATCGGAAAAAACACTATGCATGTTGATGTTTCTATGTATGTACACATATATCTATACACAAATATTAAGGCATGGAGAAAAAGGATAAATCATCCTTTTTGGATGGCATCATGAGGGTTTAGGGATTCATAAAGTTCAGACAAAGAGAAAAACAAAAACCCATAAAGAAGGCATTCGTGATATGAACACAGTGACACATTCAGTTAAAATTTATTTATATGTGTGTCTGTATATAGAGACATAACAAAGTTAGATCTTTGTCTCATTCTGTATATCCAAATAAATTACAACCATGCAAATTTAAATGAGATAAATAAATATGGCTTAAGATAATGCATGAGAACATTAATCAGTTCTCAAGAACTTTCTAATCTAATAAAAGTATTATGGTGGTGAAGCGGAAAAATTGGTGAACTGGATTACATTTACAATGAAAACTTCCGGCATTAAAAAAAAAAAAAGTCATTGAAAAAGTCCATGCTGGAAAAATATTTCTAAAGGAGTTCATAAAATGCTCCTATCCTAAATACATAAAATGCTCATGGAAAACACTCAGATCCTAAAGGAAAAATGAGCTAATGATATAAATAAAAAATTTACATTAGAATATAAGTGGCTAATGAGATCATAAATACAATTAAAACAAGTATAAATTAATACTTCACACTTCTTAAATTAGCAGATTTTTTAAAATGCTAATGCTCTTGGCAGCAGAATTCAGAAAACAGGCTAATTCACTGATAGAGAATCTTCTGGAGGGCAGTTTCAAATTATGTACTAATGAAGTTAATGCCCTCTGATCCCATAATTGCATTTTTAAGTATCTATATTAGAAAACTCAGATATTGACAACAATTTGTGAATATTGATGTTATCTGTACATTATTTAAAACAGCAAAACCCTGGAAAGGCATATGCTTTCACTGACAGGAGGTGGTTTCCTCATGATGGAATGTTACTCTGCCATAAGGAAATGTTTTTACGAATATTCAATAGCAGCAGAGATTCTAATGATAAAACGTTAAATTTAAACAGCAGAAGACAAATCATAAGTACAGTAATGACAAAAATTTTATCAAAGTAGAATTTTTATTAATAGAGACGGTAAGAAAATACATGAAGACACTGAATAGTTTTATCTAGACAGCAAAATCGTGATTTTTTTAGTTTCTATTTCAATATTTTTCAAATTTGCTACAATTAACTTGATCCATTTTATTTTTTTATTTTTTATTTTTTTTATTTTTTTAAATTTTTACTTATTTATGATAGTCACAGAGAGAGAGAGAGGCAGAGACATAGGCAGAGGGAGAAGCAGGCTCCCTGCACCGGGAGCCCGACGTGGGATTCGATCCCGGGTCTCCAGGATCGCACCCTGGGCCAAAGGCAGGTGCCAAACCGCTGTGCCACCCAGAGATCCCAACTTGATCCTTTTTAAACTGATACTGTTAACGTATTCAGATTGTATCTTTAGGTTTAAAAGGAAAGTAACTGTTAAATCAGGTAAATATTTTGTCGATGAGGAAATTTATCCTGGGGCTTATGAACATTCTGAAATTGTATATAAAATGTTGTTTGGATAGGAGGCAATCTACAATTTCATCAGATTCTCAAAGACAACCAGGACAAGCCACTAAAAGATAAAGTTAAAAAAAATGTATATATATATGTCTTGATAAAAATATCCAAAAGTTATTTTCTAAAACTACTTGAGTTTTACTTCTAATGCACAGTCTAAAATTTGTCTTCCTGGGCCTGATAGAGAAACTGCTAGATGGCTTGTTCAGGTACTCAAAGTAATTCTTCAAGCCAACCCATCCTCTCCTACCCCTCACCCCCTCACACGCTAATCTAAATACTTTCTTCTATATACAGGTTTTACTAGCATTAAAAAAGATGTATTATAAATTGTAAAATCAAAATGAAAGAGCTGAATGTATAATACCAACCAATAGCTCATACATAGACAGGTATACAAAGCCTTAAAGAAAATGAAATGCCCAATGACTGCAGTAGCTATTTATATTATAAAACTGCTTTGTTCTTTTGCTTTTATGCCACTTTTCATAATAGAAACAAATATTTCACCAGGATAAAAACAGTTATACCAGTTAATAATTTTTACCTCACTGTACTTAAAAAACACTGAATGACAGTGGTTGAGAAGTACCAGAGTTTACTTTTTGCTTTAAATATACACAAAATAGCCATCAAGTCTATGCAAATATGAAAGAATCCTCTAGTTGTTATTTTGTCTGAGGCATCAGGACTTTTTTACTCCAAATCTGCCATTATTTTTAATAATGCTAAGAGAAAACTATTTCTCAACATAAACAAGATAAATGAATATACAGTAAATAAGATATACAAATAAATATGAAGAGAAGGTATGATTTTTAAGAGGTTCTCTTGGTACAGAAACTAAAATTTATTTGATAAGGACTAATTCAGCAACTACTTAAATTATACTTTACTATGTATATATATATAATTATAGCACTGGTTTTTAAATGATTGAATAGTTATTAAAAATCTTAGCATTATTTTCAGAGTAGCATCTAACTTAGATTTAATCATCAGATTTTTCAAGGGAAAAATTATGCTCTGTTAAAGTATATTTTTAAATTAACATTCATTTCCCAAGAACACTGATTTGAAAGGGCTATTTCACTTTCCTTTAGTGCAAAGAGAAAGGATCTCTTTTAAACTTTAGAAGGGCATGGAAAAAAATAAACAAGTTGGCTCAACCTAATTTCCCATTTATTCCTTTTGAAAAGTTATGAAATAAAATCTATTATTTAATTACATTGGATCAAGAAATAGGAAGAAAAAGATGCATTTAAGTCATAACGGCCATAAGACAAATTATTATGCTTCCTCTTGGAAGAAAAGTGTTTTAATATGTGGATGGGCATTGTCTAAACGTTTCAAATCTACTTTGGTAAGGTTTAAAAAGGCTTCAAATAAAAATCAACAATAAAATGACAAATGTCAAAACTGAAGGAATAAAAAATCTGCTCATTAGGACTAATTTATGGGTATTTCTATAATATCAAATTTAGTTTTTGCTCTGAAATCTGTTTCTACCAGTTTACTAAACATACATACACACACATACAATTTTGACATGCACAGCTAAGGAAGTTTTACTAGATGAGTAGGATTTATCTTTGCCATGCTTGAATAAAATTTACAACATGTTCCAAATTTAGTACAATAGTTATGGAAATAAGAATAAAGGTTTTCAGCTTTTTTAACCTGCAACAGGATTCTGAAGTTGGTCAGACTCTAGCAGGGCACCAGGATAATGAACACTGATGACTAGATCAGATAATCACTGCTTTCATATGCTTTGCAGCAGAGGTCAACAAACCGTGTAAAGGCCTAAACAGTTAATACTTTCAGCACTGCAGGCCATACACTTTCTGTCACATCTACTCAACTCTACCACTGAAGCATGAAAAGAGCCATACACAATAGATCAATGGATGAGCATGGCTGTGTTCCAATAAAATTTTATTTACACAAATAGGCAAAGGGCCAGATTTGGCCAATGGGCCATGGTATGCTAGCCTATGGTCTAAAGTATTGTGGAGAAAACATGAAAAGTATACCGTGTCAGAAGAAAATGCTATGAAGTAAAACAAAACAAAAAAACCCAGTACTCAAAACAACATCAACTTAGGAGTTTAAATGTGTAGCCATTATGTACATGTAGATAAAGAATTATTGGAAAAACATACGATTAGTTATATTAGCTGTTCAGAAGTTTTGATCTGACCTTATAAAACTACTTTGTTAAAATAGCATTTACCACTTTTGACATTTATTTGCAAAGTATACCCTTACTAAGTCCTATTTTCTCCTAATGCTTTTACCCTTACAGGCAGACTATAGGCTCCTCAAAAAAACCCCAAAACTAAACAAAACTTTTTCAAATAAAAATTCATACTTTTAAACAATATACTACTATATTTCTACTATATTCTCATTTACTCTCAAATAGTGAACTAGATGACACTGATTACTGACAATTTTGTTGAATGATAGAGAAGAACCATAACTTTAAGATGTATAATTAATTGTTGATGGTGATAAGGAAATCTAGAAAACAAACCTACAACAAGCTCCAAGTTTAGAGCTTGTTACAATTAAATTATTTTCTCTCTCTTCTTTCGAGATTTTTCCCTCTTACATATGTATAGTAAAACTCTTGACATACAATTAGTTTCTTCCATTTTTAAGTGAGTTACTATTAGTTTTAGCAAAGATATCTAAACAGAGAGCAGGTCACTATTTTTTGTCTTGTTCTATAGAAGTAAGCAAGTTTTGGCTTTTGTCTTCATTCATGTATTCAGCAAATATTTATTGAGTACCTACTATATACTATGCATTATGCTACGAGGTAGGGTACTATATTGAAAAAAAACAGCTTTGGTCTGTCTTCAAGGATCTTCCATTATGACAGTAAAGAAGTAAATTAATAAATGAAAGATTTACAAGACAAAATAAATGATACAGAAAAAACCCAGGTTGCTGAAATAACTATAATAGAGAAGGCATCTACATTAGGCAGGGGTATCACGGAATGCCTTTCAAACCGGTGACATGTCAGCTGAGATTTGAGATCTTCAGGAATTTAGGGCTCTAGTCATTCAAAGTATACTAACTGGTGGGGAGAAGGGGATAGAGAGTTGCACACCAGGTAGAAGAAAGAATATGTGCAAAGATTCCTGGACAGCAAAGAACTTGGCTTGAATGAGAAACTGAGAGATGAAAATAGTGAGTTAAAGAAATAAAAATCAACAAATGAGGACAGAGAAAAGGGCAGCAGTCTCCTTGTGCAGTGCAGTGTTGGCCATTATAAGAAGTATGAATTCTTTCTAAGTCACTGGAAACCAATGCAGAGCTTAAAGTTGATGGACCATATGATTTATCTAAATTAGGACTCTGTGAGTGTTAAAGTAATTACAGTAATTACACCTGGATAACTGGCTTAAACCAGAATGTTCTGGGTAAATGGAGACCTAAACAGAAGAGTGGCAAGGTCTGATTGCATTTTGAGAACCTTTGCTGCTGTGAGGAGAAGAGACTGAAATAGGGCAAGAGTGGAAGTTGGAAGACCAGTGAGTTTACCACTGCGGTTCTCTAAGAGAAATGGGTAGTGCTTGATGGCACTGATAATGCAGTAGATGCAAGGGAAATATACTCTGGAGGTAGCTTAACATAACTTCTTGATACTCATCCATAAGTTTATTCAAGGATAAGACTGGTAAATTGGGAAGTATAAAGTTCTATTAATGAGATACCACATGGGCTATATTGACTTACTATACAATACTTCAGAACTTAAGATACTAAGCTGCACACCTGAAACTAATGTAACACTGTCAATTATACTCAGATAAAATTTTAAAAAGATATTATGACTCTACAAAATACTATAGAACCATAAACGGGCACATGGGTGGCTAAGTGGATTAAGTGTCTGATTCTTGATTTTGGCTGAGATCATGATCTCAGGGTCATGGTATTAAGCCCTGTGAGGGGCTCTAAGCTGGGCATGGAGCCTGCTTAAGATTCTCTCTTTCCCTCTCCCTCTGTTCCTCTTCTTTTTTTAAAAAAAATTAAGTTAAAAAAGTTTAAAAAAACCCCATAAATACATGCATACCATTTTCAACAATTTTAAATAATTGTGTACTCATCAAAAGTAATGAACATTTATGCAAAGTACTAGTAAATGTTGATTTTAAAAACTGATTATTTTAACTCTTTTAAGTTATTTATTTATTTATTTATTTATTTATTTGACAGAGAGAAACAGAGTGAGAGAGCAAGCATGGGGAGCAGCAGACTTGCCACTTAGCATGGAGACCCCTGCTTCCTCGCAGGACCCTGGGATCATGACTAGAACTGAAGGCAGGCATTAACTGACTGAGCCACCCAGGTAACCCCAAAACTAAATATTTTAAAGAAAAGT
This sequence comes from Canis lupus baileyi, assembly GCF_048164855.1. NCBI lineage: Eukaryota > Metazoa > Chordata > Mammalia > Carnivora > Canidae > Canis > Canis lupus. The sequence goes on along the minus strand of NC_132844.1, from coordinate 59,238,939 downwards.
AGTATCCTTATGTAAAGCTAAATCAGGTTTCTGGGATATTTACAGTTTCTTAGTTTACATACCTATATAGTCAATAACAGGTAAAGTTTTAATAGATTTTCGATATTTCAATATTTTATGTTTCATCATTTTGTAAGTCTCAAAGTTTAACTCAGATGCATCTCTTTAAAAACTTTCAAAATTAATGAATAGTTAATGTCAAGCTTTCCAAATAAGGAAATTGAGTAAGAAATGGAAATTACCAAGCAAAACACAACATGCAAAGAGTATACATCCTCATTCTTATTCATCACCCTGCAAAAAATCGTTTCCTCCTCACTAGTCACAAGTCCTTGAACCAGGTAAAATTGTCTTGTGCCAACAGAACATTATAAATGTGTTTGTACATTCTCAGGATGCAGTGATTTCATCTTTCTGGGCCCCATTTTCCTCATATAAAATGGGAGATAGTAAGAACTTCTTAGGATTATTATGAATGAATGAATTATGACTTATGATGAATATGGCTTCTTTTACAAGGATACACAGACACCACTGTATGCAGACATGTGCATTAAAGAGAGGTTAAAGAAGGAACATGCAGTACAGCTTCCAGAAGTGTTGAGTGAATTAGACAGTAATCAAAATAGTATATTTACATTGAAACAAACATAGATACATTATGGTATAGAATAAAAAATTTGAATTTCATTATTAAAAATTTTTTTAAAAAGTCACACTTACTTAAAAATTCATAGAGTCTAACCTAACCGTAGAGTGGTAAATGTACACCAAGTACCTAGAACACAGTAAGGCTACTTACTGTATGCCTGAAAGACGGCAGACACTCCAAATATGGTATCTGTAGGGAAAACTAACTTTAGTGCTTTTGAAACGACTGGTACTAAGTTATAACATATAATTACTTTTATGAAAGAATTATCCCTTTCTCAACATTTTGTTCAAAAAAAGGACTTGACGAAATGGCATCGTTCTCCTTTTTCAAATACTTAAAACGGTGTGGTGGTATTCAGCCCATTTTTATAAAACGGATCTTTTTGGTCTCATTGGTGATTTGGACTATCTCGTAAAATGCACACTCTCCTGGGAGCCTTAGAGCTAAAAACAAGCAAAATCAAGACAATTACAAAGAGAATGTAAAAATTTTAACTCAATTAATTCCTATTCAATTTCCTTTTATTCTCCATCCATTTAAATGAGAGAGGCAGTAACATATGCACAGAGATAAGGAACTCAGATGTTGTCAGTTCTTTACCCCAGTCCTTCTCAGGGAAAATTCCTACACAGCACAATAATCAGATTTACATGTAAGTTAAAAATCCCTTTCTGACAACTCAACATTTATTGTGTTCTCTGAGCAGAATAAGTTACGTGCTATTTAGAGTTGCAAATAAAATAAGAATACAAGTGAGTAGAAAAATGGAAAGCAAAAAGTTCCACCCCGAATTTAAGGAGCCTATCCTAGTGTGGGAGACCATATACATATCTCAAAAGCTGAAAACAAACACATGAAAATTCATAAATAAATATGACTCGATTAAAGCTGTGCGTAACTACCACTGGATAAAATAGCACCACTTCAGCTTTTACTAATTTCAAATTTGTAATTATTGGGATACCCTGGATATGGGAATTCAGCTTTGACTTATGAAAACTGACTAAATGTATCAAATCTGAAAACAACTCAGTCTTCCAAATAGAAGTGCTTTCAAGAACTACTCACTTCCTTTCCAAAAATGAGAAACTCAGAAGTATGCAACTTAGAATTCTTGGGGCACTTGGGTGGCTCAGTGGTTGAGCGTCTGCCTTTGACTCAGGTCATGATCCCGAGGTCCTGGGATGGAGTCCTACATCAGGTTTCCTGCAGTAAGCCTGCTTCTCCCTCTACCTATGTCTCTGCCTCTCTTTGTGTGTCTCTCATGAATCAATAAATAAAATCTTTTTCTAAAAAAAAATAAATAAAATTATTAATTTCAAGTCTATGAGTCAAGAAAGACATGTTTTGCTCTACTTGTATTTGCAACCAAATGAGCTAAATTATTCAGGTAGAGGTACTACAGTTCCTTCTCAATTCACCTAGCCATTTAAAATGTTAATAATAATAATAGTAGTGGTAGTGGCAGTGGTAATATCCATATATTAACTGCTTAAGCCCCTGTCCAAATCAAACTTTGTCTTCATCTCCCACCCAACCCTCACTTCTACCAAGCCAAAGCTTCTCCATACTAGCCCTACTGACATGTGTTTGGATCTATTTTTCTAGTGGATTGCAATAATATTCCAAATTCTATCTAACCCAATTTTTAAAAAAGATTTTATTTATTCATTTTGAGAGAGAGAGAGAGAATGAGCACGAGCAGGGGCAGAGAGAGAGGGAGAGACAGAATCTTGAGCAGACTCTATGCTGAGCATGGAGCTCGATCTCACAGTCCCAAGATCATGACTTGAGCTGAAATCAAGAGCCAAAGTTTCACCAACTGAGCCACTCAGGCACCCCTTGTTTCTAAAACCTACTCAATTTTTAAAACTCGGCTCAACCTCATATCCTCTAGGAAACCATATCCTTTAGGAAACCTAACACCCTGTTCCCAAAGTGCCCAGAGCATTAATGAATAAGTGCTGGCATATATCAGGTATATTTAGCACCAGAAGGACAGATTTCCTTTTGTATCTCTACCACATAGCTGCAAAATTACTTAAAGTGAGAAATCTCATCTTTCCTTATTAAGTATCTGGAGCACCCAGCATTAGAGTAGATGCTGAAAATATATTCCGTTATATGAATGAATGTGTTGTGCAAAATTCTAGGTATGGTATAAAAACTACTTTAATATTTTACTGATAGGAACAGCTTCAGAGATGGAAAATAACTTGATCAAGGTTTCAGAGTTACTAAGTGATGGAGTTAGGAATAAGTCCAGGCCTGCTGGGTTGCAGCCCAGGTGACGCTATGCTGTTAACTCAAAATATTATCTGAGGTTCCCAGGTCTTACGTTCCTGGACGTGCCAGTATTGAAAATTGAGCTACCACCCTCTGGCCAAATGAAGAGTCATTTTAAAGCATGCAAACTGGGATTTCAGTTAAAACATTTAATTTAGTGTTTCAAATTGCCACTGGAGGACTTCTCAAAGCTTTAACAGTCGTAGGAATGGATATCTCTACGGTAGCAGTTCTCAGTTTCACACTGTAGATTATTTCATGAGTAGAAAAAAGAATGAGCGGACCACCAACTCCACCTATACCCAGTTGCCACTGGAAAGAAACCTCATCATTACCCGTGGGAAGAATGGCATCTGGGAAAATACTGTAGAAATATCATTAAGTAAATCATTAATCCATGCCATAAAATAGACTACAGACACTGTCATATTATAAACTTTAGAAGAATCCAGCTGGAAGACCACCCAGGGACTCCTAGGAGCCCATCAGTGGTCTGTGGGGACCACACTTTGAGAATCACCATTACAAGAAATGAAACAGCTTCCTCCTCAGTAATTCAGGAACTCATGGTTTTTTGTGTTTTGTTTTGTTTTGTTTTGCTGGTGGAACACACTGCCCTTCTAAGCCAAAAAAAATCAAAGCAGTAAGATCTCTACATTTTTCTAAAACACTGTCATAACCCCAAACTATCTTGTTTATGGGATGTAGTCATGTGGGCAGTGAACTTCTATATATGTGTAAGTATATATGTATAGACTATATACACATAAACACAGCTCTTATTTAGTATTTTTCATTTCTTCTTCTTTTTTTTAACTGCAGAGCCAGCAGTCATTCTGAAAAAATAGAACTTGCTGTTTTTCTTCTTAAAGATTTTACATTAAATGAATGAATGTTATCAGACATCCCTAATATCAGTATCTAAACCAAACCAGACCACTGTGTCATTTAAAGGACTACTTAGTTTGTCTAGATGGTTATATTCTCTGTCTATAATGCTATCACCACTGAGAGTAGTTTGCAGATGCCTTCTCAATCAATTTATGAGCCATAAAGGAGGACAGTCTTGATACTCTGCAGTAAGAATACATACATTTATTGGTCACTGTCTTTGTGCCAAGAAATATTTGCAGAGCTGAGTATACAACAGTGGAAGAGAAAAGAAAATAGTCTAAAATCATCTTTATCACCTTAGAATTTATATTCTACTAAGGAGAAGGACATAAATAAGGAAAGGCCAGAAGTATGATAGGTAATCATAAGAACTGTCAATGGGAAGGAGGAAAAACACAGATACTTTTAAAAGAGTAGTCAGAGAAGGTGTTCTGTTCTGTAGGAAGTGAGGGAGCAAGACAGGCAGCTATCTGTGGAAAAAATGTTCTAGGAAGAGGAAGTGGCAAACGCAAAGGCCCAGGGCCAAGTAACAGCCAGGAGGCAGAGATGCACAGAGTAGGAGTCAAAGAGGTAAGAGAAGGAAAGGCTGTGGAAGACTAGGTTTTGCTGGGGACTGAAAATGCTGGTTGCTACACTGAGTGAGATGAGAGGACAGTGAAGGTTTTTGAGCAGAATCATGACATTACCTGGCTTACATCTGAAATGATTATTCAGCTCTGTTGAGATAAAATTCATCACATCAGGACACACAAGAAATAGCCTAGACATAAGGGCTGCTGTACACTGAAGATACAAGCCTGGAGACCAGTGAAGAGGTCTGGGTTAGAGACATAAATTTGGGACTTATCACCAGATATCTGGTACCGGAAGCCAGATCCTTAAAAAGATCCCGGGAAAGAGTAGACACAAAGCCAAAGAATGTGAGCGATTGATGTCGGATAACTCCAGATTGAGAACAACCAGCAAAGGAGGCTCAGGAAAGTGAGGCAAAGGACAATAAGAGAGTTTAGTGCTCCAGAAGCCAAAAGAGAACATATCACGGAGGAGGGAACATGTGACTATTAAATAGTGCTGAGCAGTCCAGTAAGAGGAAGACAAAATCACCTCTGGCCTCAGTAACACAGAGGTTTCTTGCTTCAGCACAAGCAGCAGAGAAGTGGCGAGGATGAGACCTGACTGAAAGAGTCTAAAGAAAGTTGGACTCAAACAATAAAATAACTTCATAAGGTAGCACAAATATATCAAATTAAGATATCAACAGCTTTTCTCTACACACGATAACTGAAAAAGATACTAGAAGAAAATATCTTCTTTCAGTGAAAAAGGAAAATACTTCTGGAATAAACATCACAAAAATGTAGAGTTTTTTATGAGGAAAACTTGTAAAAAAAAAACTGCTGAAAACTGTTATAGACTTGAACATGTGAATAAACACATACCTTGTTTATAAACAGGATGACTCAATAGCATATAGATGCCAGTCTACTTTATGTAATTCATCAAGTCAAGGAGATTCCTCTAAAAACACCAACGTTTTTCTCTAGAGCCAGACGATTTTATTCTAAAACTCATGTAGAAAAATAAGCATGTAAAATTAGCAATAAAAACTGTGAAAGCGGGTAGCCCGGGTGGCTCAGTGGTTTAGCGCTGCCTTCAGCCCAGGGTGTGATCCTGGAGATCCAGGATTAAGTCCCACATTGGGCTCCCTGCGTTGAGCCTGCTTCTCCCTCTGCCTGTGTGTCTGTCTCTCTCTGTCTCTCATATAAAATCTTAAAAAAAAAAAATTGTTTAAGGTTAGAACAATAAAGGGAGACTGTCCTACCTAGATTGTTAAAATCTAGTATAAAGTCTCTATAAATAAAAAAGTGTAGTAATGGCATGCAAACAGCCAGATGAACTGGTGTAACAAGACAGAAAGTACAGAAATAGATCCAATATCAGAAAGGGAGACAGAACATGAAGACTCCTAATGGTGGGAAACGAACTAGGGGTGGTGGAAGGGGAGGAGGGCGGGGGGTGGGGGTGAATGGGTGACGGGCACTGAGGGGGGCCCTTGATGGGATGAGCACTGGGTGTTATTCTGTATGTTGGCAAATTGAACACCAATAAAAAACAAATTTATTATTAAAAAAAAAAGAATAAAAAAAGAAATAGATCCAAGTATATATGGAAATTCAGTATGTTATCTTTTTAAATGACATTTTTAAACCACTTGGGGACAAGGTAGAAAATATTAAACTCCATATAATAAAAGGAGTTGGGACAAACAGATATTTGGAAAAAAGATAAAATTGGATCAATATTTCATCTCATACACATGAATAAACTCAATTTTTAAACTGGATTTTTTTTAGGTGTTGAATTTTATAAATTTTTTGTAAATTTTGGATATTAACACTCTACCAGATATGTCATTTGCAAGTATCTTCTCCCATTCCACAGGTTGCTTTTCAGTTTTGCTGAATGTCTCCAACACTGTGCAGAAGATTTTATTTTGATGACATCCCAACAGATCATTTTTGCTTTTGTTTCTCTTGCTTTTGGAGACATACCTAGTAAGAAGCTGCTACAGCCGATTTCAAGAAGTTACTGCCTGTGTTCTCCTCTAGGATTTTAATGGTTTCCTATCTCACACTTAGGTCTTTAACTTTAAATTTATTTTTGTGTATGGTATAAGAAAGTGATCTCGTTTCATTCTCCTGCACGTGGGTGTCCAGTTTTCCCAACACCATTTGTTGAAGTGACTTGTGGTGATGAGTACAAGGTCATGTACTAGTAGGTTAACACTACACTACATTGTACACCTGAAACTAATATTACTCTGTATGTTAACTGGAATTGAAATAAAAACTAAAAAAAAAAAAAAAAAAAAAAAATTCCAAGTGTTTGGAAACCTGTGGTACAAACGTATGGGAATAGCTGCGTGTTTTCCTCATTGAAAACATACTGTGAATAAACATTCTTTTAATTAAAAAAAAAAAGAATACATCCCAAATGGATCAGAAATAGTGTAAAAATATAAAACCATATAATACTTGCGGAAAATATGAGTGCCCTTCATACAACCTGGGTATGAAAAATGTTTCCAAAATGTGATTTTAAAATACAGCTACAATTAAGGAAAAGATGGATATATTTCACTACATAAGACAAAAATCTTCTGCATGCAAAAATTACTATCAGCAAATCCAAAAGAAATGAGAAACATGCAATCCAAAAATAGGACTAATATCCCTAATTTATGAAGAACTATCAAAAATCAAGGGGAAAAAAGCTACTGAGAAAATACACAAAATATACTGATAGATAGCTCATAAAAAGAGATACAAAACATCTCAACCTTACCCAGGACCAGAGAAAAATAAAACTATACCAAGATACGACTTCTTACCTATAAGATTAATAAAATTTCAAAAGCATGACTTCGTTATGCAAGATTAAAAAAACCCTCAAAAATCAAGGGGCAAAAGAATATATAAAGAATACTATCTTTGTGAAAAGTATTTGTATCATTCTATATAATATGTATAATATATTTGCATATAGATGAATATACATGTTTGTGATTATGTGTATATGTATATATGTGTATACATAAATAAAAAAAAGTAATGGATTTTCCTGAGAAAATTTTTTAATATATTGTTGACTTCTGAATCATTTTAATGTTTTATACATTTAGGCAATCATACCGAATCATTAAGATTGTATGTGGTTGGGGCAGAAATGAAGCAAACTAGATATTCAGCAATAACACAACATTCAGAAGGAAAAAGTACCCAAATACATTTTAAAGAATCAAATTTACTGAGATACAATTTACACATGATAAAATACCCATTTTTATGTGTAAAACCTGATGAGTGCTGACAAATGTATGTACTCCTGCACTAACCATCACAATCAAGAGCTATAGGATATTTCTTTCTTTCTTTTTTTTTTTTTATTGAGAGAGAGCATGCACATGAGCGGGTGTTGGGGGGTTGGGGGTGGGGAGGGCAGAGGGAGAGAGGGAATCTTAAGCAGTCTCCATGTTCAGTGCAGAGACCAACATGGGGCTCTATCTCAGTATCTTGAGGTCAAATTTTGGACCTGAGCCAAAATCAAGAGTCTGATGCTTTACTAACAGCCTCAACCAGGTGCTCCAAGATCTGTAGGACATTTCTATAACCTCTAAGCCCCTATCAACCACCAACAGGTCTTCTGTTACTATGGATTAGATTTCTCTGTTTTAGAGCTTCATATGAATGGAATCATACATCATATATGCTAGTACTGAGTCTTTCATTCAGCCTAATGCTGAGTCATCTATGTTATTTGTGGTATCTGTAGTTTCATTTTTTAAATTCTTGAGTAGTATCTCACTTTATGAATATTTCACAATTTTTATCTATCCATTGAACTTTTTTTAAAAAGATTTTATTTATTTATTCATGAGAGACTCAGAGAGACAAAGTGAGGCAGAGACACAAGGCAGAGGGAGAAGCAGGCTCCATGCAGGGAGCCTGATGTGGGACCCGATCCCGGGCCTCCAGGATCATGCCCTGGGCTGAAGGTGGTGCCAAACCGCTGAGCCATCCGGGCTGCCCTATCCTTTGAACTTTTTTTTTTTCTTTAAGATTTATTTATTCATGAGAGACACACACACACACACACACACACACACACACACACACACACAGAGGCAGAGACACAGGCAGAGGGAGAAGCAGGCTCCATGCAGGGAGCCCGATGGGGGACTTGATCCCAGGATTTCAGGATCACATGCTAGGCCGAAGGCAGGCGCCAAACCGCTAAGCCACTCAGGGATCCCCCTCATTGAACTTTTGAGAGATACTTGAGTTGTTTCCAATTTGGGGCTATGATGAATAAAGCTGTAAAAACCCACCATGTAAAAGTAATTGTGTAGGCATTTTCTTTTCTCTTGATTCTTCATTTCTCTTAGGTGAATGCACAGAAAGAACTGCAAGGTCCTATGGTAAGAATATGCTTATAAGACAATGTAAAACTCATTTCCAAAGTGTTTGTGTTATTTTACATTCCCATCAGCTTTTCATCCTCACAAACAAACATTTTCAACCTTCTTATTTTTAGCCATTTTAATGGAAATATAAAATATCACATGGTTTTTTTTTTTATATTACATGGTTTTAATTTAAATTTTCCTAACGACTAATGATATTGGGCATCCTTGCATGTGTTTATTGGTCATTCACAAATGTTCTTTTATGAAAAGTGTTTTTACAAATTTTTTGTCCATTTTTCATTGGATTGTTGGTCACATTATTATGGATTAATCAGTACCTTATATATTCTACAATTAATCCAATAATAAGTACGTGCACTGATTAATCCATTATCCATATGTTCATATGAATATCTAATGAATATATGAATGAATATATGATCCATATATCCAGTATATATCATTAATCAGTATATCTACTGATATTTGTATTGTTTCTATATACCCTGTGGTTATGAAGTTTTTCTCTGATGGTTTTTTTACACTTTTAGCTTTCATGATAATGTTTACATAAGATATAAAAGAGGGGTTGAAGTTCATTATTGTTCTATGTGGCTATCCAGTTGTTTTAGCACTATCTGTTAAAAATACTACCCTTTCCACCTTAAATTACTCACCCTGTCAACTTATTGAAATTCAACTGAAATATATATGTGGCTCTATATCTGTATTTCTTATTTTGTTCCACTGATCTGTAGGTCTATCCTTGTGCCAATACCACTGCATTGATTACTGTAACCTCAAGACAAAGTAAATCATCTCATTTGTTCCTTCTCAGAAGTGTTTTGCCTATTTTACATCCTGTGCATTTCTGTATAAATTTTATAATCAGTTTGTTCTTGTCTCGAAAATAGCCTACTGGGATTTTAATTGGGATTGCAATAAATCTGTAGGTCAATCTGTAGCAATAAATCTGTAGGAAATCTAACAATACTGATTTTTCCAATCAATCAATTTTACAAATTATCCCTTTTGATATATTGAGGTCTTTTTACTTAGTAGTGTTTTGTAGTTTGGGGTGTATGGTTCTTACATCATTCAATTTATCTCTAGGTACTTTATGTTCTTGATACTATTTCAAAGGGTGTTTTTAAAATTCTAATTTCATTGCTAGTATAAAAAATACAATTGATTTGTGTGGATTGGCATTGTGTCCTTGACCTTGCTAAATTGAGTTATTAATTCTAGAAACTTCAATTTTAGGTTTTTTGTTTTTTTTTTGTCATTTGCTATGACTTTTATTTTTTATGTTATCTTATGGCATGGTTAGGGTATCCACTACAATGTGATCAAGATATCTGATACAAAGAGCATCTTTGCCTTGCTCTCATTCTTAAGGAAAAAGCATCTGGTCTTGGAACTTTACTAAGTGGGTTTGCCTTAGTAGAGATCCTGGGACAGCAATCCCACTATTCATATTTTATGTATCAAAGGACTGATCAAGTAAGTACATACACTGAGGTTGTTGATAAGTCAGTTCTTATTATGAAAGAAAAGAGGATAAGATAGAGAATAAAGAGCAAGAATTTGATTGTTAGAAAAAGATAACAGGGAAGCAGAAACTGAAGATGGCCCCTATAAACAACTTTTTTGAGGAATTTTAATGTTAAAGAAAAGCAGCTACAGAAAGAAGGTCAAAAAGAAAAGGAGCGAATTTCAGACAAAAGAAAAAGAACTGATTTTTATGCTGTTAAGAGTAATCCAGTAGACAGTGGTAAAGTGATGGTAAAGTGATGATGCAGAAGAAAGCCATGCTAGTGTCTTTGTATGAGTGAGAATGGATGGAATCTAAAGGACAGGTGGTCAGGTTAGCTTTAGGCTGAGAATGGAGAGTTAAATATGTTGTAAATTGAGAATGAGGATGGGAAAGAAGTTGTTAGAGATTTAAAGAAAAGGAAAAAGGTACAATATGTCATCCACGAGATTGGGAGATGGAACAAAATGGGGGACTATGTATTATGTATTGCACTTTATATATGATATATATGTACAAATACATGTAACATTATATATTATAAATATCTAACAGGGCACCAGCGAAAAACTTATTTGAAATTCCTCATCAGGGCAGCCCTGGTGGCATAGCGGTTTAGCACTGCCTGCAGCCTGGGGTGTGATCCTGGAGACCCAGGATCGAGTCCCATGTCGGGCTCCCGGCGTGGAGCCTGCTTCCCCCTCTGCCTATGTCTCTGCCTCTCTCTCTCTCTCTCTCTCTCTCTGAATTAAAAAAAAAAAAATCTTTAAAAAAAAAAAAGAAATTCCTGATCATGTCTTATTGTAAGACCAATCAGCATAATAGCATATTTTTCTCCATTGATAGCTTCACAGATAGAGGCTGACCATTGGTCAGAATTTAACCAGCACTTTCCAGGTGAATGAGACAAAGGGGAAAAGGCCAAGGGAATGAAACACATGTGCAAGGAAATTATTCTAGTCATTGACCATGAAGTTTATAATTAGGTGAGGGATTAGGGGAGGTGGTGACTGTTTTAAATTGAGGTTCTAGAGGGGCACAGTTATTGCTAACAACAAGGTCTTGGATGCGACCACGGGAATTAATGACTAAAGCAAGCTAAAGGACAGTATACTGGAAGAGAGGAAATGAGGAAAGTGAAAGACCAGGGTATTAGAAGATCATGCATGTAGCTGTTGAATTGATCAAGAATTATAGCAGAAATATGATGATCAGAGAGACAATTTCTTCTCAGAAATCACAATATCTACATATTTGGTGGTAATAACTGATGGAATGATAGTTTGTTATAATAGGAAAGTGAACAAAAAGCTTTTCTGAGGTCAGTCAGTGAAAGAAGATTTAAGACATATTTTCTGAAATGGTATAATTAATGGATGGGGTGGGAGAATTATGCCATGAGGGTGTTATGAGTTTGAAAAATCATATTTAAAATAAGACCATTACAATTTGCTATTGTCATATTTAATTCTGAAATTTAAGTTAGTATTAAAGAAGGGCATGAGATTTTTGTTTATCAGAGGAGATAAGAGCTAAGAAAGATTGTTAAACAGATACACAATCATAATCAAGCTTCACTAGAAAGATTCTCTAGGAATGTGCTGAATGTAATTTCCAAATTATGGGATGAATGCCATTCAATAGCTTTGCAAAAAATCCAATTATACAAATGGTAGAATTTTGTATAGACTGCATTCCTCTGTAGATGATAATTGTCAGTATAATTAAACATCTTTGATATACAGATGCTCTTATTTAACCAAATTTAAAGCAATAGCAATACAAAACACCTACATAAATACAGCTTTTAGAAAATGCATCATTATTACTAACAGACATTACCTTAGTCCTGCTGTCAGGAGAAAAAAATTCATAGACTATACCTTACTCCAAATTCCCAAGTGGATCTCTAGTGTACTGGGCACTACACTAGAGGCTGGGAACACAAAAATAATGAAAATGAAGTCCTTGCCCTTAGGAAGGTTGCATTTTAATGACCAGGAAAGGAGGGGTGGGGGGTGAGTATGAAAGAGGAAAAACTCATCCCAGGCAGAAGAAAGCATAAGCAGAGCAGAAGGCTCATATATGTATGTGAGATGGGGGGGGGGGGGTGTTAAGTGGGGGGCAGACAGAGAGGGGAGAAGGAGAGAGGGGAGAAGAGACAAAGAGGGAGAAAAATTAAGTCAAGGATGACTCTAAGGGTTTTTAAGTTTTATTAGCTGAGTAGAAGGCAATATCCCCACCTGAAAATAAAACATTTGCAGGGAAACAAAAATTGGAGGGATAAGCTGAGGAGTTTGGTTTCATACACATATGTGAAGTGTCCCCAAGTGTCACATCCACCATAATACAGATGGTATATAAAATGCAAGCATGCTATACAAAATGCAATCCCAGCCTCTGAATATATTTGACCTGTATTGAGTTGCTGAAATTTTAAATTACTTAAAAATAAGACTGCACATAAAGATCCATACTTCCGGGATCCCTGGGTGGCGCAGCGGTTTGGCGCCTGCCTTTGGCCCAGGGCGCGATCCTGGAGACCCGGGATCGAATCCCACATCAGGCTCCTGGTGCATGGAGCCTGCTTCTCCCTCTGCCTATGTCTCTGCCTCTCTCTCTCTCTCTCTCTCTCTCTGGGACTATCATAAATAAATAAAAATTAAAAAAAAAAAAAAAAAGATCCATACTTCCAACTTCTCTTGAGAAACTCAAAAAGATAACACTAGATCTACCTGGCAACAGATCACTGCTGCTGAATAGCAGTGTTTGATATAATCACTGAATCCTATGATTCAGTGTTTTGCACTCCCCTGTTGCAACTTATTTAAGTTATCTGACTGGATTCTATGTGTTTTTGAGTTTACTCGATGATCTGAATCTGCTTGAGAGACAATATGTATGGAGTAGTAAAAACATGGATGCTGAAGCCAGTGCACCTGGGTTCATTAAATCTCAAGTCTTCAACTCTGCAAACTGTGTGACATTGAACAAAAGCATTCACTGTATCATTCCTTCACTTTCTTCATCTATAAAAATGGGATAGTATTTATGAGGACCGTGGCGAGGATTAATGAATTAATATACAAAAACTGCCTAAAACACTGACACATAGTAAGCACTCAAAATGTTAGCTGTTCCACTAGAATGTGAACTTCATGAAGAGGAGAATTATCTGTTTTGGTTTCTTTCTTTTTTTTTTTTTTTCTGTTTTGGTTTCAATGAAATATCCCAAACCCTGGAACAGTGTTTGGCATATAGTAGGTTCTCAATAAATATTTGGTGAATAGGGGCACCTCAGTGACTCAGCTGCTTAAGTGTCTGCCTTAGGCTCTGGCATGATCTGGGGGGTCCTAGAATCCATCCACACATCAGGCTCCTTGTTCAGCAGGGAACCTGCTTCTTCCTTTCCCTCCACCTAGCCTTTCCCCTGCTTGTACTCTCTCTCTGTCAAACAAATAATCTTTAAAAAATATTTGCCAAATGGATTGGCGAATAAATAAATGAATGGCAATTACTCTCACTACCAATATTAAAACAACTAACATTTCTTATTTTACATTTGGATACCAAGAGCTATATATACATAGCTTAGAATCTCAAATATTTATATGTGTATTATTTAATATTTCAGAAATCATATAGTTCATTCTTTGAGGGAAACTGCATTATATATTCAGACTACAGGATAATTTCTGAGGTAGTCTGTTATTCCTTCATATATTTCTTGAAAAAAGCACTGGTAAATATTTCTGAGCAATCTTCCTGCAATCAACATGCAACAATCCATTCTATTATCATTTTTCTTTAAATTATAATGATACTCCTGATTAGAGCTTCACTAAAAAAAATTCCAGGAAGAATAATCTGCCATTCTCAGACACCTATCTCTGATTGTAATTTTTGGCAAGAATTTGTATTGCAAATTAACTTCCTTGCTATTTATTTTACTCAAGATGTTTTCTTAATTTAGCCTTTGTAATACAGAGTGAATCGGGGCTAGAAAGTTTCACAACACTCTTTTTCAATGTCATTCTAAGGGACCTTAGTATTTTCTAATACTAGAAATAACACATAGGATTTGAGTGAGAATCATGACACACACTATCTCTAAAAGAAAGAAAAAAAAAAAGAGAAAAACTGGCAAAATCATTGACAACAAACACTTCTGAACTCTGGAAAATACCCAAAGGCATAAAACAAGCTGAACAGCATTTATCCAAGGAAGATAACTGAATTGTGATAAGAACGACAGGGTGTGTGGCACACTAATGTGAGGTGCAACCACCAATGCCCTCTCTTTTCCATACTCCCACCAGTTCCAACACAGGTTAAGTAGTCAGTTAAAGTTCTATGTGACTTGGAGCTCTGTGGAAAAGCCTGGCTCCAGGGTGCAGTAAAAACAATAGCAATTGGTGGCAAATAATCAGGAATACCACAGAGCGATCTAATGCTGAAAATGTGGCAAGCAAAAATCAACCACAAATTTAAAATGGAGATCTATAGAACAAGACAGCTATAGGGGGTTTTGAAAAGCATGCATACCATTCCTGGGGATCTGGAAGACTTATGCATGCACACTGAGTAAGCCCAGGAAGGAGTAGATAAGTTATCTACTTATCCACAGCAAACCCTGAGGCCATGTATGTCTGGAGCCACCCATCAGATAGGTAAAGCAAATATGGACTTATAAACCATCCACCCGGGATCCCTGGGTGGCACAGCGGTTTGGTGCCTGCCTTTGGCCCAGGGCGCGATCCTGGAGACCCAGGATCGAATCCCACGTCGGGCTCCCGGTGCATGGAGCCTGCTTCTCCCTCTGCCTGTGTCTCTGCCTTTCTCTCTCTCTCTCTGTGTGACTATCATAAATAAAAAAAAAAATAAATAAAAAATAAAAAATAAACCATCCACCCCTGAATGTGTGCATTACTAAACACACCTCTCTCAGCAAAGTTGGAAGCCATACTGACTCATTGCTTTTAAAGAAAACTGACCAATCCCTGAGTGATCATTGGAAAGAAGGTGTAACCACACACAATTAAAAAAAAAAAGGCAGTCAACGCAAAGTGTCCTTGAGGGGCCTCAGGTATTGGACTTAGCAGACATAGATAAACAGCATTACATATACTATTTTTAACACAGAACTGAATGATGCACTAGTAAGTATTCATAAAGCTCCAGAATAAGAACTCTTCTGAGTACCAAAGAATCTATTGGTAATTTAAAAGACATTTTAGGGAAACACTGAAAATTAACACTAAAAAGGCTATTGTTATTTAAATTATTAAATGGGAATGCCTGAAAAGTGCTACTTAGCATTGCAAATAAAGAGAAGAAACAATGTAGTTTAATAAAGCTTCCTTTGACAAGCTTTTCCCATGTAAAATCCTTACTACAGACCAAAACTTTGACCAGTTCCTCCTAAAAATCAGGTATCTGTACCATACTGCCTAAGTTGAAGACAATGTTTATATTAGTCTTCTACATCTCTTTAGACTATATTTAAAACTATAATAAATACAGCTAAGTTTTTTAGGAATGTTCATTTAAAAAAATACAAACTTTTTCTTAAGAAAAATAAATTGAATCATAAAAGGTATTGTGATAACCACAAAACTAACCTTCCAAAGTGGAAGATAATAAAATAAATGCCAAAACTTTAAGCTTTAAACTTCTACCTGAGGGAGTGGTGTGTTAGATGGGTGTGGTTAGGGGGGAAGAGGAATGGGAAGATGAGGGGAGGAAGGCATGGGAATATTTATTTTGCTGCTCTGTATAACTCATTCATTTTTACAATAGTCATGTATTTCTTATTTAGAAAAAAAAAAGAATGTTCAGACAACTGATAATCAAAGAGCTAGCAAAGCAAAGTTTAGTTATCAGATCTGTGAACAGAAAAGTCAACACTTCTAAAAGCTTGATTTATGAAAGACTCTCAAACTGCTAAGAAAGTCACAGTGGAAAAAAGAAATGTGAATTTAGCTCATTAGTAGAATCAGAAAAACAAAGAACATGAAAAATCTAGGAAAAAAACTGTTTTAACTAAACTGATAGCAGACACAGTTCTAGATAGAACATACACATCGTTGTGATAGTTCCTTCCTATAAATATTTCACTTGAATATAGCCAGAAAAGCTTGATGATGTTTGCTTAATTTTAGTTACTATGTGAAATAATGCCAATTAGAAAATAATCTAAGTTAGTTATATAAATTAAAATTAGAGAGAAAGCACAAGCAGGAAGGGCAGAGAGAGAGAGAATGAGAATCTCAAGCAAACTCTAGGCCGAGTACAAAGCCAGATGTGGGGCTTGATTCCACAACCCTGAGATCATGACCTAAACCCAAATCAACTGCCACCACCCAGGTGCCCCATCATACGCATTTTTTAAACTCTTTTATTTACTCGATAAATATTTACTAACACTCTTCTGTATTCTAGGGAATATGCTGTGCACAAACTTGTAAGGATTAGAATAATAGACGCAAAGTCCTTAGTACAGTGTCTGGAACAAAGTATTACACTCTGCAGTGTGAATTTCTCATTTTAGAAAGGTCATATTAGAAGTACCTGTGGGGCTTTCTGCAGCCTCACACATACATATACCTTTATTTTCTCTCTAAAAGGAAGCCATAACTATTGTTGAGAAACACTGCTTTATAATAGGACTTCAGCTACTTCTCCAGTTTCATTATCTTTTTGTTCTCCAACATTCTTAGCTGTAGCCAAACTCATTATTCACTTCTGATTAGTTTGTAAAGTTGTCCATATGCATATGTTTACAGTTATCTGTTCCTCCTGGTCTTACATGATTGTCCTCTGCACTTACCCATCTTCCCACTTGAAATCCTATTTATCCTTCAAAACTCACACAAATTCTAAGCACTTTATAAAGCTATTTTTGATCTTTTGAATAGATGAGATCTCTCCCTTGGCTGACTGTCTTACTGTTTTAATGGCACTTATATTGATGACACGCCACAGATGAGACAGGAAGCAACAGGAAGGTAGGATCTGTGTTTCGCTCATCTTTGCTTTGCTTTCTCTTCAGCATTTAGCATAGTGCTCCTTACACAG
The DNA here is from genome assembly GCF_048164855.1 of Canis lupus baileyi. NCBI lineage: Eukaryota > Metazoa > Chordata > Mammalia > Carnivora > Canidae > Canis > Canis lupus. The sequence goes on along the minus strand of NC_132844.1, from coordinate 59,221,527 downwards.
TATGGAATTAATTTTTGGTGCACTTAATTGGAACATACCCTATTCAGAAATGAGTAATTGTTTCTACTTTTAAAACTAGAATTTATTACAATGTAGATCCATAATTTTTATTATCTTGAGCTTTTACAATTTTATGTGTATAGGGATTTTAAAAATACATTATATATGAGTGCATAAATCAACATTAGGCTAATATTTTAAATGGTAGTCATGTCTAAAAGAATTTTAGCTATGCTATCTTTGTTTTTTTTTTTTTAATTTTTTATTGGTGTTCAATTTACTAACATACAGAATAACCCCCAGTGCCCGTCACCCATTCACTCCCACCCCCCGCCCTCCTCCCCTTCTACCACCCCTAGTTCGTTTCCCAGAGTTAGCAGTCTTTACGTTCTGTCTCCCTTTCTGATATTTCCCACACATTTCTTCTCCCTTCCCTTATATTCCCTTTCACTATTATTTATATTCCCCACATGAATGAGAACATATAATGTTTGTCCTTCTCCAACTGACTTACTTCACTCAGCATAATACCCTCCAGTTCCATCCACGTTGAAGCAAATGGTGGGTATTTGTCATTTCTAATAGCTGAGTAATATTCCATTGTATACATAAACCACATCTTCTTTATCCATTCATCTTTCGTTGGACACCGAGGCTCCTTCCACAGTTTGGCTATCGTGGCCATTGCTGCTATAAACATCGGGGTGCAGGTGTCCCGGCGTTTCACTGCATCTGTATCTTTGGGGTAAATCCCCAATAGTGCAATTGCTGGGTCGTAGGGCAGGTCTATTTTTAACTCTTTGAGGAACCTCCACACAGTTTTCCAGAGTGGCTGCACCAGTTCACATTCCCACCAACAGTGTAAGAGGGTTCCCTTTTCTCCGCATCCCCTCCAACATTTGTTGTTTCCTGCCTTGTTAATTTGCCCCATTCTCACCGGTGTGAGGTGGTATCTCATTGTGGTTTTGATTTGTATTTCCCTGATGGCGCTATGCTATCTTTGAAAAAGGCACCAATGTTCTGAGTTGTTATGTTCCAAAATCAATTGTAGTATAGTAACCTTTTTATCCAAGGGGTGTTTTTCTGGCAAGGATCCAAATTCAAATTAAAGGGGATTCAACTGGGTAACAATATGTTGTATGGACATCCACACAATGTTAAAATTAATATATTATTCCATATTCAAATTTTCTTAAACAATTTGGACAGTACTCAGAATCAATCCACTTGCAAATACAAAGTAAGTAAATTTTTATATGAATATACATCTTACCTACCATTTATACTAGAATCTGATAGGGTAAAGAATACATATGCCTCTTTTAAGCTAATCATTCACTCCAACTCCTGATAAACTCAAAGTTGTAGCACTTTTGTGAAAAGTTGAAGTACTTATCTTGCAAAGTACTTACAAAATACTTCCAAAGTAAAGTAACACATACAACACTGTACAACACTAAATAAAATAAAATTACCGATTCTGTACTGTAATAAATTCTATTTCTGTAAAGATTTTATTTATTTGAGAGAGAGCAATAGGGAATATGTACAACTGGAGGGAAGGGCAAGGGGAAAAGAAAGAGTGAGGCAAGAGAATCTCAAGCAGCTGTGACGCAGGGCTAAATCTCAGGACCCTGAGATCACCACCTGAGCTGAAATCGAGAGTTGAATGCTTAACCAACTGAGCCACCCAGATGCCTCAATAAATTCTGTTTTTAAAAGCATAAAACAGAGCATGATGGTAAATATTATGGGATTATAATTCTTAGACAAATTCCTCAGTAGTATATGAGATACAAGGCAATAAATATACCAGCAATATAGCCAGCAAACATTAAATGGAGCATCAAAGCAGTTCAAGCTTCTTAGGAGTGTATTTTATATCTTTCATTTGTGATTCCTCAAAGCATCTTACAATGCCTAGAGCATAGCAGAGGGTCAGTAAATGTAAAAGGTGTAAATACAAAACACTGAATTAGAAGATGGGCGTTAAAGAGAAATATGGATCCCGTCACCAAAAAAAATTATGAAGGTAGTAAAATAAGGTAGCAAATTCTGAAAAGCACAATGGCAATTCAAAGAAAAGGTATTAGAAGAACCAAAGCAGAAGGTATTAAATAGCATTCTAGGATTCTGAATTGGGGATAGAGGGGGAGTGACATGATAAAAATTGTCTTCAGGTATTAACAGTATGTGTTAGAAGGTGAGGAGACAGAAGAAACTAGTATTGAAATCCAGATTATCACTACATGGATTAATTTTATGGTTATAGAAAGAGAGTGAGAAAAAGGATAGAATTCCTAATTCTACCCAGATTTATAGGCCCCTATACATTGGCACAGCACATTTGGCTTGGTGTATAAAGTTCTGTAGGGAAAAAATGTAAGTATGATTCATAGAAGTATATGTAAACTAATGGAAGGAAACAGGGTACTTGTAGATGCCTCCGTATTTCCTAGAAAGCTCCTATTAGGAGTTTCAAAGATTAACTGCTTCAGATACATGAGTAGAGTAGGAGGAAACCACCCAAAAAAAAAAAAAAAAAAAACGACATTTAACAAAATTATATTTTGTAGAGAATACTTATTATTTTATTTTATTTTTTTACAAAAGTCACTGAATTAGTTTTATTTTTTGAAAAATACTTGAATGGTAATTTTGAGCTACCTTCTCTGTAGCTCTTAGGTAACTACTCTGACATGAAGGAAAACACATTAACTCCATTCCACTGCTGTAACTATGCCTAAAAAGGAAATGACCAGTAGCTACTGGTAGTAGCATTTGTAACTGCTGGGAGAGGATGGACAATGGCTCTGCTCACTTCAGCAACAAAGTAGCGGTATGTGGCAAAGCCATTAGATTAATGCCACGTGTCAATACATCATGGTTGACTGGTCATTCCCCAAAATGACTTCTAACAAAAAAAAAAAAAAAAAAAAAAAGCTTCCCAATACATAGAAGAAAATCTGGACATTTTTACTGGCTGTGAATCCAATAGCATACTAATTACTACCTCCATATAATCTGGAAATTTAAGGGGAAAAAGACTGTTGCTATCCAATAAACCCATGTTATCCAAAGAACATTCACTAATCAGACTGAAGTTAAAACACAATGAAATTTATGAGAAGTTATAGAATTTTCAGATAAAAAAGTAGATTTCCAATTTTTTCAGATCATCCCAAAGTCAGTGTTATATACTATAAAACTCAATGTTCAGTGTTCAGAGATACAAGTTTCTGTTAAAGGGCTTGTATGCATGGACAACAGCTGAGAAAATGAAATCTTTCCATTTCAAAATAGAGGGAATTTCTTTCTATGAATTGGAAGGCTGAACTGGAAGCAACTCTTCTGAGTATATAGTAAGTAACTTATATCACTGGGTTTAAAATCAATGAAATCACAGGAAATAAAGCAAATGTATAAGCAACAAACAGCTGAGCCACAAAACGTATTTCCTATTCCTTGTAAGTCTTCTGCCATTTAGTCCTAACATAATCAATATTTCATTCTACTTAAATGAAAATAAATATGATCAGGAAAAATAAGCCCTTGACCAAAAAAGAAGTTTCTTAGTATTTTATCTCTGTCTCCCCTTTTGTAAAATGTAACAGGAAGAAAAATGGATATAATAGTAGAAAAATATGTATCTTAATTTCAGGCAAGTTCCTGTTTGGCTAGAGTTGCAAGTTTATTGAGAGATAGGAACAATGAGGCCATAGAGACATCTAGGAAACCCAAGTTTTTATTCATCCCACAGGATGGTGAACCAAGGATCTCCTAGGCCAACATAAAGAAGATCAAATCTATATATATTTTTTTTAAATATTTTTTAAATTTTATTTATTTATGATAGTCACAGAGAGAGACAGAGAGAGAGAGGCAGAGACATAGGCAGAGGGAGAAGCAGGCTCCATGCAGGGAGCCTGACATGGGATTCGATCCCGGGTCTCCAGGATCGTGCCCTGGGCCAAAGGCAGGCGCTAAACCGCTGCGCCACCCAGGGATCCCTCAAATCTATATTTTAAAATCATTTGTCAGAAGTATTTTAAAAAGCTGCAAAAGATACAGGTGAGGAACCAACCCAATCAAATCACTCATTATTTTCCTGCCTTTGCTTTGCCCCATTTATCCATGAAAGATGATTAACCTGCAAACTCAATCCTTCATAGGCGTGGAACCAGTAAGAATGAGTCAGCAGCCAGAATGGCCAAGAGTCTGGAGTTTTTGCTTGATAGCCAATGTGCACAGGAAGTTCCTACATGTTTACGTGTCAATCAAGACAGAGGTTTTCCAACATGTACACCATACCTTCCGACTGGGTATCTCTCCCAGTTATCAGCTTGTACTCTAGTCTCCTTCAGGGGCTAGAGTCCTGTCAAAACTCAGTCTCTTCAAACTAAGTCCTCATGTCCCAACTTAGCTTTTCTCAGATCCTTTCCCCTGGGGAGGCAGACCTTGGCTTTTTATCCATTGCTTAACTAAAGACCTACTGCAACCCAGACACAATCCCTCCTTCAATCGGACAGAGATGTCTGATGCCCAGACCTACCAAAAGAAATCCTTATAGGTTCTCAAGAGTCAACTCTAGGAGGAGAAGTAATCCTTCCTCAACAGACCTGCCATGCTCATCACCTCTCTACAGTGGTTGTCATTGAGCTCCTAGGATAGAGTCTGGATGAGAATGACAATATGCTTTATTACAGATAAAATAATGTGTTTTGTCACACCAAGCAATTCCCATGCATTTTCTTAATCAGAACAGTGCTTTGAGGTCAAGGCTAATTTATCTTCATTTTAAAAGGAAGAGACTAAGGATTACAAAGGATATGAGACTTGCCCCCAAAGTTATTTGGCAGTCTGACTCCAGAAACTCTGCCTTTAGAGAAATGAAGTAATATATACCAAATATTTCATCAAGCCTCCAAATCGATCAAGGGTTAAGATCACCATTTTTTTAGTGCTAAAAGAAACCCCAAATACTTGCTAATTCAATGCTTTCTTATCAGTGGTGCTCAACATGTGGGCCAGACCACAAACTGCTGTCAGTCAACAAGAACAGAAAATTAGAGTGTTTAGAAATTTTTACAACATTTTGATAAGGCTATGATATTTAAATTGTATTTTATAAAAGTGGTGGAGATATGACAAAATTAAAATTCCAAAGTGGACCTTTACTTCAAATAGTTTGAGAAGCACTATCTTAGAATTTTGACTCCTCTGAATTTGTTGCCTCAGAGTCATCAGTATTCCTATTTCTCCATGTTACTAATGCTGCTCCACAATTGGCTCCTGGGCTTTAATCTGAGACATGGGCAAGTACTTTCAAACTCTTGGATAGTGACTCTTTCTATAAATTACCAGAATGATACAGGCAATAACTGCTGTGTCACCACACATTCAAATATCAGAAAACTGGGCAGCCCCGGTGGCTCAGAGGTTTAGCGCCACCTTCAGCCCGGGGTGTGATCCTGGAGACCTGGGATCGAGTCCCACATCGGGCTCCCTGCATGGAGCCTGCTTCTCCCTCTGCCTGTGTCTCTGCCTCTCTCTCTCTCTCTCTGTGTGTGTGTGCCTCTCATGAATAAATAAATAAAATCTTTAAAAAATATATCAAAAAATTAAAAAGTTAAAAAAAATGTTAGATTCCATAAAATAATGGTATCATTTGTTTCCCTATCATTTCCAAAATTTCTTGATGCTCTCTAACCGTTACTTGTCTAAAACACAAACTTGAAAGGTATTACGTTTTCCCCTATAATCTGTTTTTTGTCTTGTACCTATACTCATACACAACATTTTGGCTGACATTCTGGCAATCTTCATTGTCTATACAGAAGATGTGTGAGCAGTCCACAAGCAATATTATTTAATTACACAAACCTATATAACCCCAACAATTTAATTAAAGACACCAACTGAAAGCATTCTAGAAGCTCAATTTACTTCATCTTTTATTTATACTAATTCGAAAATTCCTTAACCAAAATACCCTGACATCTAAATTTGTCCTGTTAATTAGACATTGCCAAAAGCTTACAGAATACATTCTATTCTGGGATATTGTTAGTGGCTACTTTTTCTTTCCTGGTTATAAAAGCAATACATACATCTTTACCATGGAAAGCTTGGAAAATAACAAAAAATATAGTGAAAATAAAAGTCACTTACACTCCAAAAAACAAATTAGTCAATGAGGCTTTCTAGTTTTTAAGTCCAGTCTCTAATCAATAAAATATTTAATTTGAAAACTACAAATTAATATTTTGATGCCTTCACTGATAGTGTCATTAAAATGTATTCCTAAGATGAACACAGAACTCTAAGAAATCTTATATGGAAGAGCCACTGGACTTCAGCCATTACATTACACTACCACACCTATAACATGGTAGGGGCATCATGTTCTAAACAGTCAGCTAAATAGTTCAAAAAGAATACTTAACATCGTATGGCTTGTTTTGTGAAGTACTGAGGTTCGTGTCTTTGCTTTTAGCTTTGGGAAGACCAGGAAAAATGGATTAAGTGAGATACTGGGAAGGGATGCTAAAGCAGAAGTTAAGACACAAATTCACCAAAGGTCACTCCACTTTGACAAACAGAAGTAATCTGTCTGTGAGTATACCTACCTATGGAAGAGAACAGAAAACCAGAATGCATGATGATACCACCTTGTTGAAATGCTATGGCAGAGTTTAGTGGATTCTCTAGTAGAAAAACTGCAATAAAGCTCAAAGGAGTTAAGGGAAGAGAAATGTTGATGAACTGTCCAAATCATCTAGGCACAGGGTCCTTTATCCAGACCCATAAATATAGCTGGAACATGGACAACAAATGTTGCTAGAACTGAATAGAAAAAGTAAGCTCTAATATTTATCTCATTCATACATAAAAATCAATCCAATGTGGATCACAGACTTAAGTATAAAATCCATAACCATAAAAAAATACCAGAAGAAAACCTATGAGAGAATCTTTATGACTTTGCTGTACACAAAGATTTATTGGACAAATAACCCAGTAAAAACAGGCAAAAAATTGAAAAGATACATCACATAGTGAGGTATATAACTGGATAATAAATACATTAAGAGGTGTTAAATATCATTTATCTTTAATAAAACTAAATTCACAGTGAGATAATACTACAGATGTCCTAGAAGTGTACAAAATAAAAAGACTTACAAACCCAAGGAAGCTAGACACCAAAGAGTACACTCTATATAATGCCGTTTATATGAAATCCAAGTACAAGCTAATCTATGGTGGTAGAAATTACTAGGGGGCCGCAGGAGAGGTTGTGACTGGAATTTTCTAAAGGAATGGAAATGTCTTTCTTTCTCTGGGGTGGTGGTCACACGGGAGTACAGAATTATCAAAGCTCCCTGAACTGAGCAACTGAAATCTGTGCACTTCTTGTGCTACTTTTGTATACATGAATATGTATAGTTATATATACCAAATATGGCCATAGAAGTATTAAATTTAACTAATTAAGCTCTTTTTGTACAATGAGTAATTAAAAAGCATACATATACTAAGTTCTTAGCATGTGCTAGGTGCTCTAAAATATTTGTTTTTGTGTTAAAAGGGACTATATCTTAAAGTGACTTATATGTTCCAATGCAAATATTGTGATTAAAGTAAAACACACTCTTTAATCTCCCTCCTAAGGAATGGTAACTTGTCAATTCTCAGATAATATGATTCAGTCCCTTTATGGCACAAAGTATCACTTATTTTTAGAAAATAGAATATGTCACTATTTGCAGAAATAAAAACTACAGTTATAATATTTGAAAAATGATGGGGAACCTGGGAGGCCCGGTAGTTGAGTGTCTGCCTTTGGCTCAGGTCATGATCCTGGAGTCCTGGGATCAAGTCTCACATCAGGCTCCCCACGGGGAGCCTGTCTCTCCCTCTGCCTGTGTCTCTGCCTCTCTCTGTGTATGAATAAATAAAATCTTTAAAAAATTATGAATGTTTGATATCAACAACTTTCCATTTATGTGCTTGTATATTTTAGAGTACCTTCCTAAAGCTTGTAGCGAAGCCTGAGAAAAGCACCTGTTTATAACAGTGGTCACTAATACCAGACATGGTCACACTTGATGTTTTGCTTTACTTGGATGATCATAACTGTCCTTGGCTTTTCTGCCTATGTGGTATTTGTGAGCAACGCTCAGCCTTCTCCAGTCTAGAACATTTCCAACACAACAGTGTTAATCACTTGCAAAACAACCACCAAATTTCAAAATATTTGTTTGGAAGAGAAATGCTGACTGTCTTCGGTCTAGATTGCTATGCCTGAGTCATTACATTATCTGGTGCATTTTCTCATTATGAAATTCCATCTCATGATACCAAATCTTCAATACTGTTGTTACAGATCTTCAAAAGTACGTGCTCTTATAAATTCATGTACTTCTCTGAGACTTCAAAATTGCTATTTATATAAAAATTCTAAGGTCCAGGCAGAAGAAACTATTATTATTTCACATATAAGACATTCCCAGCAGTATGCAAAACACTGTTCAGAATGTTGATTCTTCTAAATTCCATACTTCTTCTAAATTCAATAAAGGAAAGAAAAAAATCTTCCTAATTTAAATTTCTGAGTCGTTTTTATCATAAATAATAATGATCTAAAATTACTATGTTTGCACGTACTGAGGATTATAACAAATGCCATGTGTCAAAGAGGGTATTACCTGAGTAATTTTCAGTATCTATAGAATTAATTCATATAATATATTTAATGGCCTGTTACATGTTTAGCTGGCAAGTTTCTACATTTACTAACCCCATAATTTTAAATTAGAAAATTATATTTCAACCTACTGTTTTTATTTTGATTATACCCAAAATATATTAATTGTGGCACATATAGTCAATAAATGAGCCATTATTTTTCCAAGGTGTGTAAAATACATACAGAGTGATGCCAATTGCATTAAATTTTCCTGCCAAACAGGGAAACATTTAAAGTTGTGTTAACTATAAAATCAGGATTACATTAATTTTAATAAAAGGAAAATATTTATCTTACTATTTTTTTTTAAACTTCAGACATTCAGTTACGTGAATGGTAACCTAATGCTGACTGTATAAAACATGAACTATGCAAAGGTTTTACAGCTGGTTTTGATCAGCTTCCTTTGTTTAACATTAAAAGTTAACTTCCAGAAGACACATACAAGCTACAGGTAATGGTTACCAGATGGATATGTCCTTCCTGTTACTCTGTCTGATATCATAAAAAATATGCTGCAAGAAGGGAAAAACAACTTGGGCAATGATTCTGATGTTTTCTGTGGTACAAATACTCTTCCTCACGAATAGTCTCTTCTTCACAAACTTATGTAGGTAAGTGAAGTCAAAGACTTTGTAGCATCAAAAAGCTTCTGTACTTTCATAGTAGTTGAGATAGGGTTATATTCAGCATAGACAGCCTAACATTTTCAAAATTTAAGTCAATATTTTAAATTATAAGCACCTTTTAAAATCAAAATGATTAAGCTGCATCCTGAATAATATTAATGTCTTCTTACTCATAATCAGCTCATAATAAAATGTTTGCTCCCCATTACATATGCCACCCCTTCCACTCGTGTCCTAAAACCATTCAACCTACTGCTGGCCCAGGGAGAGTCTAGATGCCAGTTTCCTAGTAGGGCCTCAAGTAATACTCTTTCTGCCCCAGACTGTTACATGTGTTGATATTAGATTATCATCTAAAACAGCAAGTGCAAAATAAGCCTAAAACTTTATGAGATTCTTAATTTCTATTAAACGCGGTCTGGCAGTTACTAAGCTTTTATGACCCTTTGCTCTTCATATATGCTATATTCCCCTCAAAACGAACTCCCTGTTTTTCTCAAACTGTTGTTTTCCTATGTTTATCTTTCACTAACTCCAGAATTACTTCCAGTCTCTATGAGATCAGACATAACTATTTCCTAGCCCATATAAAAATTATTTCCTTCCTGAGGCTTCCCTGATTCGTTGAGGAAAAACTAATTTTCTCCCTTATGAAATCACCATAATCTCTTATAACATTATGTCTTCATTTCTAATATATTCATTTCAGAATTTATCACATATACTATTAAACTATAACCTTTCCCATAATGCAGAAATCACTCTATATGATACCGAGGGTAAGATTTTGCTTAGGTTGGTATGTAAGAAATGTTCAGTGAAAAAATAAATAAATTACAGATTTCTGCAGGGACAAGTACAGTGGTGGTATGGAAGATGTTTAAAAAAACCATTTATGTCATCAAATGTTATACTAATACCAAAATAATACAAAGGACACAAATGTAAGATAGATTATAACAAAAAATATGCATGCTTCAGATTTTCTTTTTTCCTACAATTTCATGAAATTTTAAAAATGTGTATCATGGGAGGGGTGAGAATGTATCAAAAACAACACTGGAAAATAAAAATAGCATCAGTAGGCCAAAAATTTGAGAAATTCCTAAGACATAAAAATTCAACAGAATGAGATGGAAGACTGGTTGAGAAAAAAACAAAATCTAAAACAGAAGAGAGGACTTTCCAGAGGGTAGGAACAATGCCTGGGAAACTCCAAACTCAAGAGAAAAAAGCAGAAGTGAACCCTGAGACAATAATCTGGGTAATTAATGAAGGAATAACACAAGACTTATCAAGAAAAAAAGAATGAGAACTTTCATTAGCCGAGTTAAGATGAATTTCATGAAGAGTAGAGTCAAGGCAGACAGGTATACTCACACCCTGTGTCCCACACTCTAGAACCTTATAACTTCCTGTTCAGTTTCACAATATTTCTAAGACATGAGTAGATTCTTCACAGGCTATGTCTTCTTAAGGTCAGATCATTCTGTGACTATGTGCATCTTAAGCCTATGGTTGGATGTGAGGGCTGGAATCTGATGATTGACACAGGTTCACTTCTAAAATCAAAACTATTTTATCTACTACGAAGTAAAGACAAATATTTACAATATGTAAAATGTGTAAATATATTCCCACTACTCTGCATGATAAACTTGAAAATAAATGCTAGCCAAGCAACAAATTAATTAGAACAGAGAAACATCTGAGTTGAAAGAGAAGAGAAAATAATGCTAGAATTGATAAAATATGTTAAGTCTAAATAAATATTGAGAAAATTAGTAAAGGTTCATGAAATAGAAGAAAGATACTGACAATAATACTATGGGATTAAAATATTTAACTCAGTAGTATGTAGGAATTAGAGGAGGAAAAAAATCAATAAACCAAAAGCTGTCTCTTTGAAAAAAAAAAATCAATAATTATCTAACCAACCTGGCTAAGAAAAAAGGGGAACACAACTTAAAAATCTCAAAATGAAAGACAGGACATCATTACACATTCCATAGACATTAAAAGGTATAAAGGATGACTAAGAACTCTATGTCTACAAATTTCATAAGCATAGATGAAATAGACCAATTCTTCGAAAGATAAAATCTTCTAGAACTCACAGAAGAAACAGATGTGAATAGGCCTTCTATGAAAGAAATTCAGTTAATAATTAATAACCTTCCAAAACAGAAAGCACAAGGACCAAATGGGTTCACTAGTAAATTTTACCAAACATTTTAGTCAGAAATTGTACTAATATAATCTCTACAATCTCTTTCAGAGGATATAAAGAAGGGGAATACTTTCTATTTCATTCTATGAGGCCATCATTACCTTAATATAAGACCAGACAAAGATATTACAAAAAATAAACCTAAAAATAAAATTCTTTCTCAAGAATACAAGTGGAAAGGGTTTCTAGGTGGCTCAGTTGGTTAAGTGTCTGCCTTCACCTCAGGCCATGATCCTAGAGTCCTGGGACTGAGTTCCACATCAGATTCCTTGCTTGGCTTGCTTGGCAGGGAACCTGCTTCTCCCTCTACCCCACTCCCTGGATTGTGTACTCTCTCTCTCATGATCTTTCTCAAATAAATAAAACCTAAAAAAAAAAAAAAAAAGAAAAAGAAAAAAAAAAAGAATACAGGTGAAAAATCCTTAAGAAAATCTACCAAGTATAAAAAGAATTATGTATCATGGCCAATTGGGACTTATTCCAGGTATTCAAGGCTGGTTCGATATTCAAAACCAATTAATGTCCATCAACTGATAAATGGACAAAGAAGTTGGAATGGAATATTACTCAGCCATTGGAAAGAATGAAATCTTGCCAGTTGTAATGATGTAGATGGAGTTAGAGTCTATTATGCTAAGCAAATAAGCAAAATAAATCAGTCAGAGAAAAACAACATATGATTTCACTCATATGTGGAATTTAAGAAATGAAACCAATGAACATGGTGGGTGGGGGAGAGGCAAGCCATAAAACAGACTCTTAACTACAGAGAAGAGACTGACGATTGCAGGAGAAGAAGGGCAGGGGGATGAGTGAAATGGGTGATAGGTACTAAGGAGGGTACTTGTGATGAACATTGAGTGTTAGATGTAATTAATGAATCACTTAATTCTGTTCCTGATGCTAATATTACAGTATATGTGAACTAACTGGAACTTAAGTAAAAACTTGAAATAAAAAAATTACACTTAAAAAAACCCACAAAAACCAAAAAATCAAAATCAATTAATATAATCCACACATTGACAGATTCAAGAAAAAAATCTGATGAGAAAAGGAAACAAACAGATCAAATAAAGGATTTGACAAAATCTAACAGCCATTCATGATTTTAAAAAGTCAATAAATAAGAAATGGAAGAAGATTCCTCAACTCAATAAAAAAAAAGCTATAAAATAAATCATAATTAATGATGAGAAATTGTAAACTTTCTCAGTAAGATCAGGAACAATGCACAGATATAACCTCATCACTGCTTGTCATCACTGTACTGGAAATCCTTGCTAATGCAATAAGGTAAGAAAAGAAAGGGGATAGATATCAGGAAGGAAGAAATAAAATAATTTTTGTTCACAGATCAAATAATCACCTATGTAGAAAATCCTAAAGAATCAACAAAAATTCTCCTAAAACTTAAAAAAGTAATTATAGGAAAGATTTAAGATACAAAGTTAATATACAAAGTCAGTTGCTTTTCAGGAGACAAACAATGAGCAAGTGGCATCTGAAATTAAAAACGCAATACCATTTACATTGCCATCCCAAAAAACAAAAGACCTAGGTATAAAGCTAACAAAGTATGTACAATTTCTATAGACAAAATGCATAAATTTCTGATAAAAAAAACCATGTAAAGAACCAAAAAAGTGAAGAAATATTCCATGTTCATGATTTGGAAGACTTACTATTATTGTCAAGATTTCAGTTCTTTCTTTCTTTTTTTAAAAAAATATTTTATTTATTTATTCATGAGAGACACAGAGAGAGAGGCATAGATACAGGCAGAGGGAGATGCAGGCTCCCTGACATCAGGGAGCCTGATGTCAGCCTCAATCCCAGGACCCCGGGATCACGCCCTGAACTGAAATCAGATGCTCAACTACTGAGCTACTCAGGCATCTAGATTTCAGTTCTTTCAATTTAACTTATAAACTCAATGCAATCCAACCAAAATCCCAGAACGTTATTTTGTGGATATCAACAAACTGATTCCTAATATGGAAAAAGACCCACAATATATCAATACAATATTGAGAAAGAATGTCTGAGAACTGACACTATCTGACCTCAGGATTTACTACAAAGCATCAGTAATCAAGATAGTGTTGTACTGGCAAAAGAAAAGACAGATCAACAGGAGAGAATAGAGAGCCAAAAAATGGACTCAAAATATACTCATCTGATATTTGACAAATATAATAGCAAAGGTAATAAAATGAAACAAAGATAGTCTTCTCAAAAAATGATAGCGAAGGGGTGCCTGGATAGCTCAGTCAGTTAAATATCTGTCTTCCGCTCAGGTCATGATCCCAGGGTCCTGAGATCGAGCCCCACATTGGGCTCCCTGCTCAGCACAGAGTCTGCTTGTGCCTCTCCTTTAGCCTCTCCCCCCAGCTCATGCCCTCCCTCCCTCTCTTTCTCAAATAAATAAATAAAGTCTTAAAAAAACGATAGTGAATATATACACAGACTTTACACCCTTCATAAATTAATTCAAAATGGATCTCAGACATTAATATAAAATGTAAAATTATAAAACTCATTGAAGATAACAGGAAAAAAATCCAGAGGACACTGGGTTTGGCAATAATTTTTTAGATATAACACCAAAGGCAAGATCCATTAAAGAAATAATTGATAAGCTGTACTTCACTGAAATTAAAAATTTCTGCCCTGTGAAGAAAATTAAAGTAGCCACAGACTGGGAGAAAATAGTTGCAAAAGACACATCTCATAAAGGACTATTATACTAAATATACAAAGAACTCTGAAAACTCAACAGTAAGAGAACAAACTGTCAAAGTTTGTTTTGATTTAAAAAAAAGGGGGTCAAAGACCTTAAAAAATACCTCATCATAGATGATATACATGGAGTTCTAGTCCAAAATAGCAACATTGGAACACACAGAATCTATAGCTACACATGGAGCAGGTCTCTCTAAAGGAAATCTAGAAACTAGCTGAAAGACTCCTACACATTAGGTGAAAAAGAAAATGTATGAAAACACATTAGTGACACAACTACTCAGAACCACAATAAAGAAGGCAGATTAGGAAATCAAAATCGTGTGAGACACAACCAAGATCTAGGGCCAGGATGAATGATAAAATTCATCTCCTAAACAAGACTACTCCATCAAGACTGGGAGAAGTGGCTCCTTTATCTAATGCATAGAAATCAACAGAGTCAAGGAAAATGATGAAAAACAAGATAATATTCTGAACAAAAGAAGAAACTCCAAAAACACATCTTAATGAAATGAAGATAAATGATTAACCTGATAAAGAGTTCACATGAACAGTCATAAAGCTGTTCACCAAGATCAAGAGAACAATGCATGAACCAAGTGAGAATTTTTACAAAGAGAAATTATTAAAAAGTACAAGACAGAAATTAGAGCTGAAGAATACAATAACTGCACTGAAAATTTTAATAGAAGAATTTACCATCAGATAAAATGAAATGGAAGAAAGGTTTAGTGAACTTGAAGACAAGGTAGCAAAATTCATTCAATTGAAGGGACAAAAAGAAAAGAGAATGAAAAAGAGTAAAAGGAGACTTATGAGACACCATTAAGTGGACCAATATTTGTATTATAAGGGTCTCAATAGAAGAGAAAGGCAAAGGGAGCAGAAGTTTATTTGAAGAAATAATGTCTAAAAAATTCTCTAACCTGGGGAAACAGATATCCAGACCCAGGACAAGCACTAAATTTCAAAGAAGATAAATCCAAAGAAACCCACACTGGGACACATAATTAAACCGTCAAAGGTTAAGGACAGGTAGAGAATCTTAGCAGCAACAAGGGAAAATCAACTTGGTATATACAAAGGAAGCCCCATAAGACTGTCAGTAGATTTGCAGTAGAAACGTTACAGGCCAGAAAGGAGTGGCATGATATACTCAAAGTGATGAAAGAAAAAAAAAAGGCATCTGAGAATAGTCTACCTGGCAAAGCTGTCCTTCAGAATTGAAAGAGACATAAACAGTTTTCCATACAAATGAAAGCCTACTGAGTTCATACCCACTAGTGTGGCCTTGTGAGAAATGCTCAAGGGACTTCTTTAAGGTGAAACAAAAGGATACTAGTCAGTAACACAAAAATATTAAACCATAAATTTACCAGCAAAGTTAATATAGAGTTATATTAATAATTCTCAAAAAATCATAATTCTCAAGTATTTCAATGGTAGTGGGTAAATCATTAGTAAATCTGGTATGAAAGCTAAAAGACAGCTGTAACTACAGTATCATGGTAATGGATACACAAAGTAAAGAAATGTAAATTATGACATTAGAAATGTAAAATGTTGGTGGGAGAGTGTAAAAATGTAGAGCTTTAGTATGCATTTGAAGTTAAGCTGTTACAAGCTTAAAATGAGCTTTTATAAGATTTTTTATTTAAGTCTCATGGTTAACCACAAAGCAACAACCTATAGTAGATATGTAAAATATAAAAAGAAAGGCATCTTAGCACACCACAACAGAAAATCATTAAATCACAAAGGAAGAGAATAAAACAAAGGAACAAAGGAACAAAGGAACTAAAATACAGACAGAAACCAATGAACAAAATGGCAATAGCAAATTCATATCATTCAATAATTACTTTAAATTTAAATGGACTAAATCTTCCAATCAAAAGCCACAGAAGGGCTGACTGGATTTAAAAACAAAAAACAAAACAAAAGACCCAGCTATACTGTTGCCTATAAAAGACTCAGTTCAGAAGTAAGGACACACATGCTGCAAGTGAGGAGATGGGAAAAGATATTCCATGCAAATAAAAACAAACAAACAAACAAAAAGCTGGAGTAACTATACTTATGTCAGACTTTAAATGAAAATGTAATGAGACATAAAAAGATCATTATGTAATGATAAGGGATCAATCCAACAACAAAATATAACATTTGTAAATAGTTTTTTCTTTTTTTTAAAGATTTTATTTATTTATTCATAGACACACACACACACACACACACACACACACACAGAGTGAGAGAGAGAGAGAGGTAGAGACAAAGGCAGAGGGAGAAGCAGGCTCCATGCAGGGAGCCCTACATGGGACTTGATCCCCAGTCTCCAGGACCACACCTGGGGCCACAAGTAGCACTAAACTGTTGCACCACTGGGGCTGCCCCTCATTTGTAAATATTTATGGACCCAACACAGGGGCAACTAAATGGTAAATACATGTCATTATACATTTGTCCAAATCCATAGCATGTACAGAACCAGGGATGAACTGCAAACTCTGGGTCTGGATGATAATGATGGGTCACTGTAGGTTCACTATTTGTAACAAATGTACCACTGTGAGGGGTGATGTCAAAAATGTCAGAGTCTATAAATGTGTGAGGGCAGGAGGCATAGGGGAAGCTGTACTTTTTTGCTTAATTTTGCTATGAACCTAAAACTGCTCTAAATAATAAAGTCTATTAAAATTTTTTTCTTCTTTTTTTTTTATTTATGAGGTGAGGTTAACTATATTTATTATGGAAATCAGTATACCTTTAACTTCTACAGCACTGTAGTATACAGCACTTCTAGTATATCTTAATAAAACTGAAAAAGGAAAACAATTTAAAAAAGAACTTTGTTATAATTGATTAAATAGGATTGAAGCTAACTAGATATTAATGAGACCATTACAGATTCTAGAAATGGATGAAACACACTGCTAGTAATAATCTGAAATCATAAGTACACAACTCTTTCAGTAAAATTTAGGAACTCAAAGGAATAAAAAAGTAAAAGTGTCCTAAACGTTACTTGGGACTAGTAGAACAGAAAAATATGATGATTATGAGAAGACACAGAGGAATAAGATATTTTAATGAGAGCAATCGTAGGTATTTTTTAAAATAAATTTATTTTTTATTGCTGTTCAATTTACCAACATACAGAATAACACCCAGTGCTCATCCTGTCAAGTGCGCCCCCCCCCAGTGCCCATCACCCATTCACACCCACCCCCCGCTCTCCTCCCCTTCCACCACCCCTAGTTCGTTTCCCAGAGTTAGGAGTCTTTATGTTCTGTCTCCCTTTCTGATATTTCCCACACATTTCTTCTCCCTTCCCTTATATTCCCTTTCACTATTATTTATATTCCCCACATGAATGAGAACATATAATGTTTGTCCTTCTCCGACTGACTTACTTCACTCAGCATAATACCCTCCAGTTCCATCCACGTTGAAGCAAATTACTCTCTAATAGCTGAGTAATATTCCATTGTATACATAAACCACATCTTCTGTATCCACTCATCTTTCAATGGACACCGAGGCTCCTTCCAAAGTTTGGCTATTGTGGCCATTGCTGCTATAAACATCGGGGTGCAGGAGTCCCGGTCTTTCATTGCATCTGTGTCCTTGGGGTAAATCCCCAACAGTGCAATTGCTAGGTCCTAGGGCAGGTCTCTTTTTAACTCTTTGAGGAACCTCCACAGTTTTCCAGAGTGGCTGCACCAGTTCACATTCCCACCAACAGGGTTCCCCTTTCTCCGCATCCTCTCCAACATTTGTGGTTCCCTGCCTTGTTAATTTGCCCCATTCTCACTGGTGTGAGGTGGTATCTCATTGTGGTTTTGATTTGTATTTCCCCGATGGCAAGTGATGCAGAGCATTTTCTCATGTGCATGTTGGCCATGTCTATGTCTTCCTCTGTGAGATTTCTCTTCATGTCTTTTGCCCATTTCATGATTGGATTGTTTGTGTCTTTGTTGTTGAGTTTGATAAGTTCTTTAAACTAGAACTATGTTGGAAACTAGCCCTTTATCTGATAGGTCATTTGCAAATATCTTCTCCCATTCTGTAGGTTGTCTTTTAGTTTTGTTGACTGTATCCTTTGCTGTGCAAAAGCTTCTTATCTTTATGAAGTCCCAACAGTTCATTTTTGCTTTTGTTTCTTTTGTCTTCGTGGATGTAACTTGTAAGAAGTTACTGTGGCTGAGTTCAAAAAGGGTGTTGCCTGTGTTCTCCTCTAGGATTTTGATGGAATCTTCTCTCACGTTTAGATCTTTCATCCATTTTGAGTTTATCTTTGTGTATGGTGTAAGAGAGTGGTCTAGTTTCATTCTTCTGCATGTGGATGTCCAATTTTCCCAGCACCATTTACTGAAGAGACTTTCTTCCAATGGATAGTCTTTCCTCCTTTATCGAATATTAGTTGACCATAAAGTTCAGGGTCCACTTCTGGGTTCTCTATTCTGTTCCATTGATCTATGTGTCTGTTTTTGTTCCAGTACCACACTGTCTTGATGACCACAGCTTTGTAGTACAACCTGAAATCTGGCAATGTGATGCCCCCAGATATGGTTTTCTTTTTTAAAGTTCCCCTGGCTATTCGGGGTCTTTTCTGATTCCACACAAATCTTAAAATAATTTGTTCTAACTCTCTGAAGAAAGTCCATGGTATTTTGATAGGGATTGCATTAAACGTGTAAATTGCCCTGGGTAACACTGACATTTTCACAATATTAATTCTGCCAATCCATGAGCATGGAATATTTTTCCATCTCTTTGTGTCTTCCTCAATTTCTTTCAGAAGTGTTCTATAGTTTTGAGGGTATAGATCCTTTACATCTTTGGTTAGGTTTATTCCTAGGTATCTTATGCTTTTGGGTACAATTGTAAATGGGATTGACTCCTTAATATCTCTTTCTTCAGTCTCATTGTTAGCGTATAGAAATGCCACTGATTTCTGGGCATTGATTTTGTATCCTGCCACGCTACCGAATTGCTGTATGAGTTCTAGCAATCTTCTGGAGGAGACTTTTGGGTTTTCTATGTAGAGTATCATCTCATCGGCGAAGAGGGAGAGTTTGACTTCTTCTTTGCCAATTTGAATGCCTTTAATGTCTTTTTGTTGTCTGATTGCTGAGGCTAGGACTTCCAGTACTATGTTGAATAGCAGTGGTGAGAGTGGACATCCCTGTCTTCTTCCTGATCTTAGGGGAAAGGCTCCCAGTGCTTCCCCATTGAGAATGATATTTGCTGTGGGCTTTTTGTAGATGATTTTAAGATGTTGAGGAATGTTCCCTCTATCCCTACACTCTGAAGAGTTTTGATCAGAAATGAATGCTGTGTTTTGTCAAATGCTTTCTCTGCATCTAATGAGAGGATCATATGGTTCTTGGTTTTTCTCTTGCTGATATGATGAAACACATTGATTGTTTTACGAGTGTTGAAAAAGCCTTGTGTCCCGGGGATAGATCCTACTTGGTCATGGTGAATAATTTTCTTAATGTACTGTTGGATCCTATTGGCCAGTATCTTGTTGAGAATTTTTGCATCCATGTTCATCAGGGATATTGGTCTGTAATTCTCCTTTTTGGTGGGGTCTTTGTCTGGTTTTGGAATTAAGGTGATGCTGGCCTCATAGAACGAATTTGGAAGTACTCCATCTCTTTCTATCTTTCCAAACAGCTTTAGGAGAATAGGTATGGTTTCTTCTTTAAACATTTGATAGAATTCCCCTGGGAAGCCATCTGGCCCTGGACTCTTGTGTCTTGGGAGGTTTTTGATGACTGCTTCAATCTCCTCCCTGGTTATTGGCCTGTTCAGGTTTTCTATTTCTTCCTGTTCCAGTTTTGGTAGTTTGTGGCTTTCCAGGAATGCGTCCATTTCTTCTAGATTGCCTAATTTATTGGCATATAGCTGTTCATAATATGTTTTTAAAACCGTTTGTATTTCCTTGGTGTTGGTAGTGATCTCTCCTTTCTCATTCAGGATTTTATTAATTTGAGTCTTCTCTCTCTTCTTTTTAATAAGGCTGGCTAACGGTTTATCTATCTTATTAATTCTTTCAAAGAACCAACTCCTGGTTCTGTTGATCTGTTCCACAGTTCTTCTGGTCTCGATTTCGTTGAGTTCTGTTCGAATGTTTATTAACTCTCTTCTTCTGCTGGGTGTAGGATCTATTTGCTGTTTTTTCTCTAGCTCCCTTATGTGTTAGGTTAGCTTTTGTATTTGAGTTCTTTCCAGTTTTTGGATGGATGCTTGTATTGCGATGTATTTCCCTCTTAGGACTGCTTTTACTGCATCCCAAAGATTTTGAACGGTTGTATCTTCATTCTCATTAGTTTCCATGAATCTTTTTAATTCTTCTTTAATTTCCTGGTTGACCCTTTCATCTTTTAGCCAGATGGTCCTTAACCTCCACGTGTTTGAGGTCCTTCCAAACTTGTTGTTGTGATTTAGTTTTAATTTCAAGGCATTATGGTCTGAGAATATGCAGGGGACAATCCCAATCTTTTGGTATCAGTTCAGACCCGATTTGTGACCCAGTATGTGTTCTATTCTGGAGAAAGTTCCATGTGCACTTGAGAAGAATGTGTATTCCGTTGAGTTTGGATGTAAAGTTCTGTAGATATCTGTGAAATCCATCTAGTCCAGTGTATCATTTAAAGCTCTCGTTTCTTTGGAGATCTTGTCCTTAGAAGACCTATCGAGTATAGAAAGAGCTAGATTGAAGTCACCAAGTATAAGTGTATTATTATCTAAGTATTTCTTCACTTTGGTTAATAATTGATTTATATATTTGGCAGCTCCCACATTCGGGGCATATATATTGAGGATTGTTAAGTCCTCTTGTTGGATAGATCCTTTAAGTATGATATAGTGTCCCTCTTCATCTCTCACTACAGTCTTCGGGGTAAATTTATCTGATATAAGGATGGCTACCCCTGCTTTCTTTTGAGGACCATTTGAATGGTAAATCGTTCTCCAACCTTTTATTTTCAGGCTGTAGGTGTCCTTCTGTCTAAAATGAGTCTCTTGTAGACAGCAAATAGATGGGTCCTGCTTTTTTATCCAGTCTGAAACCCTACGCCTTTTGATGGGGTCATTAAGCCCGTTCACGTTCATAGTTACTATTGAGAGATATGAGTTTAGTGTCATCATGATATCTATTCAGTCCTTGTTTCTGTGGATTGTTCCACTGAACTTCTTCTTAAAGGGGAATTTTAAGAGTCCCCATTAAAATTTCGTGCAGAGCTAGTTTGGAGGTCACATATTCTTTCAGTTGCCTCCTGTCTTGGAAGCTCTTTATCTCTCCTTCCATTTTGAATGAGAGCCTTGCTGGATAAAGTATTCTTGGTTGCATGTTCTTCTCATTTAGGACCCTGAATATACCCTGCCAGCCCTTTCTGGCCTGCCAGGTCTCTGTGGAGAGGTCTGCTGTTACCCTAATACTCCTCCCCATAAAAGTCAGGGATTTCTTGTCTCTTGCAGCTTTAAGGATCTTCTCTTTATCTTTGGCATTTGCAAGCTTCACTATTAAATGTCAAGGTGTTGAACGGTTTTTATTGATTTTAGGGGGCGGTCTCTCTATTTCCTGGATCTGAATGCCTGTTCCCCTTCCCAGATTAGGAAAGTTTTCAGCTAGAATTTGTTCAAATACATATTCTGGCCCTCTGTCCCTTTTGGCGCCCTCGGGAACCCCAATTAAACGTAGGTTTTTCTTCCTCAGGCTGTCGTTTATTTCCCTTAATCTATCTTCATGGTCTTTTAATTGTTTGTCTCTTTTTTCCTCAATTTCCCTCTTTGCCATCAACTTGTCTTCTATGCCACTCCCTCGTTCTTCCACCTCGTTAACCCTCGTCGTTAGAACTTCTAGTTTGGATTGCATCTCATTCAACTGATTTTAATTTCTGCCTGATTAGCTCTAAATTCTGCAGTCATGAAGTCTCTTGAGTCCTTTATGCTTTTTTCTAGAGCCACCGGTAGCTGTATAATAGTGCTTCTGAATTGGCTTTCTGACATTGAATTGTAATCCAGATTTTGTAACTCTGTGGGAGAGAGGACTGTTTCTGATTCTTTCTTTTGAGGTGAGGTTTTCCTTCTAGTCATTTTGCTCAGTGCAGAGTGGCCAAAAGCAAGTTGTATTGGGAAAAGGAGAAAAAGAGAGGAGAGAAAAAACGAAAGAAAAGAAAAAGAGAAAACAAAAGGTAGCAAAAAAAGAAAAAAAAGAAGAAAAGGAGAAAGTAAAAGAAAGAAAGGAAAAAAAGGGGTGGGGGAAGGAAACAAATCAAAAAGCAAAACAAAAACAAAACAACAACAAAAAAAAGAAAGAAAAAAAGAACCACGAAGGGGGGGGTATCTTCTGATTCTGTGTACTTTAAGTCCCTTGGCTTCCCCTGGAACTTGTCCGTCTAGCTGGTCTTCTGGGGGAGTGGCCTGTTGTGCTGATTTCCAGGTGTTAGCACTTGGGGGAGCTGCTCTGCCCCCTGCCTGGTGCAGGTGCTGGGGGTTGTTTACCCCGTGAGGCCCCAGGAGGAACAACCGCAGTGGCGGGGCCAGCTCTGCAAACCTGGAGTCAGCTCCCGCAGTAGCTCTGGAGCTCTCCGTCTGCAGGGCCTGGAGGCTCCGGGCGGGGCCGCTGATCTGCTCAGCTCGGGGCAGGAGCGTCCTCGCTGTCCTGGGCCCTCCCGGCCTCTGCCTGTCCCGGGGGGAGGCCGGATCATGGGCTGTGTCCCCGGTGTCGTCTGCTCCGGGGCCTGGGCTGTTGGATTCGCGCTCCGGCCGTGTAGCCGCCTCTCTGTGGAGCCGCCGCCCGAGCCCCTCCGAGCTGCTCCGGGTCCCGCCGTGCGCACTGCAGCCCTTAGGGAGCTCGGCGCACTCTCCTGGGGCGCAGGTGTCTGTTAGTGTCCCCGGGAGCCCCAGGGCATCCCCGCCCTCCTGGGTCCTGCTCCAACTCCCTGCGAGCCCCTTTCCGCCGGGAAGGTTGGTGCAGCTCCTGCTTCTCCGGGACGGGGCTCTCCTGTCCTGGGGACACTCGCCCCGGCCTCAGCCCGGCTCCTCGCGGGGCCCTCCCCCTTGGAGGCCTTTTGTTTCTTTCTTTTTCCCCGTCTTCCTACCTTGATAGAAGCATGAACTCTTCTCACTGTAGCATTCCAGCTGTTCTCTCTTTAAATCTCAGGCCGAATTCGCAGATTATCAGGATGATTTGAAGGTTATCTAGGTAATTCGGTGGGGACAGGTGACTTGGGGACCCTACTCTTCTGCCATCTTGCCCCTCCTCCTCAGGTATTTTGTTTTTAAGTGATGGCAGGACAATGAAATGGTGAGTGACAAGAAGGGAAAGGTAACTGTTACTGGAATGTAAAAGTATAGGAAAACTCAAAAAGTAATAAGCAGAGAGAAAGTGACAAATGATAACCTGATAAAATTAACAAATAAGAGAACAGAGAAAACATGAAACATTAATAATCATGAGATGAAAGAAAAAGCAGACCAGAATTTAAAATAGTTGAATCCTCTCATTAAAAAACAGACTGTCATCTTTGCTTTTAAAAAATGTACATGCTATTTTAAAACAAGTACTCTTGGGGTGCCTGGATGGCTCATTTGGCTAAGTGCTCAACTCTTGATTTCGGTACAGGTCATGATCTGAGGGTCCTTGAGATTGACCCCTGTGTTGGGCTTCTGTGGAGTGTGGAGTTTGCTTAAGATTTTCTTTTTTCCTCTCCTTGTACCCAAGCTGGCACACCAGCTTGTGCCACAGTCTCTCCATTAAAAAATAAATAAAATCCCAAATACAAAATAAATAAGCATTCTTATAACTAAGGATGAATAAGGAATATAAGGAAATCATGAATTAAAAAGATAGCAGATTACAATATTAGTATAGGAAATACAAGAATTATAGAATGTAAGTCAAAATTTATGAATATAAAACAGATAAGTAAAACTGTAGTATATTTAGACAGAAGTTAAACTATAAAATATTAGAAATTCAAGACTTTAAAAAAATGTGTTTAAGTGGAAGTTTAATGCATCTCTCTCAGAATTGGCCAGATCTGCTAAAGTAAAGATACAGATGAACTGAATATTGTGATCATGTTTCTGTGTGTTTTATGTATATGTATATATAAGTGCATAGACACACACACACACACCCCTTCTTCCATTCTTAAATCTCTTGAATAAAGAATCCTAATATTTTATGTTCTCAAAACAAATAAAAATTGACCATATATTTGGCTACATATCCATTCAATTTGACCAAATATAGAAAACATAAATATACAAAATGTAAAGTGTATATTCTCTGTTCACATTGTAACAAAATTACAAATAAAAAAGGACTGTTAAAGCACTCAAATAATTGGCACACATGGAGCAAAGACGAAATCAAACCTCTTATGAGAATCAAACCTCATGTGAGAATTATTACATGAATAGCAAATGAAAACAGAAAGCTACAGGTCAGAGTTAAAACTGTAATTACAAGGAAATTAATAGCCATAAATCTAGTTACTGGTAAAAAAAACAAAACACTGGTAAACTTAGTCCTAAATTTAAGAAATTAGGGAAGAAAGAACAATTTAAAAAAAGTTTTAAACCCCAAAGAGGGACAAAGATAAATGAAAACTTAATCAAAAAGAAAGTAGAAAAAACAATGTAGACATAACAATCTAAGTGCTGATCTTTCAAAAGACTGCTAAAACTGATAAACTCCCTCAGAGATTAATTAAGGAATGATAATAAACGCAATATAAGGAATGACTATTCCACAAGTATGGAAGGAAAACAATTATTTCTTTAAACCTTCATAATCTGAATGCAGAAAAAAATCAAGCGAAATAAACTTTCTAACAAATCTATCAGAAACCCAGAAAAAAAAGAGGATTCTGATAGCATGGTACCCTTAGGTATACAAACTTCCTGAACTCTATCCAAATTCAGGAATTGAATACATGTGGGTATCAAGGGATATTCCTGTACAAAATGCAAATCTGTGGCTAATGTATTAATCAGGATTAGGTTCAACTGCACATTAAAGAACATCCCAATATAATATCATTTTAAACAAAATGGAGGCTTATGTTTCCATCGAGAAAAAAAAAGTCCTGAAGAAAGTCGGCTAGTGCCACTATGATAGTTCTGCAATGTCATCTATAATTTACATCCTGCTCCTCCATCCTAGTGCCTGGCATTCGTTCTCAGGTCATTTTGAAAACATGGTGGCAGCTAGAACTCCAGCCATCACTTCTGAGTTAAGCAGTTTGCTTCCAAATCTCAAAGACTTGTCCCACGATAATATGGACCCTACAAGTCCGGCTAGCAGATGGAATTTTTTGTTTCAGACAGCACTGTGCCAAAAACACAAGAGTGCTGTTGCTAAGAAAGAAAATGAGAATGGACCTGTGCTTAAGCAGCTCCTAATTGCTGTCACTGTACAAGTTTGAAAACCTAACAAAAAATAAGTTTCCTAACAAAACATAAAATAGAAATTTAACCTCAGACACAAAAAATTGTAAAACCAGACCAATTACCTGAGAAGAATCTGTGAACTTTAATAAAGATCATTCGTTTTAAAAGGCTCCAGTATCAGAAAACCTTTCACCTTATTTTCAATCTAAACATTAAAAAGAACAGATAGTTTCAATTCTAATTAAACTATTCCAGACTCAAGGATATAATGGCTCATTTTGTGAAATCAGAAAAACCTTAAAAATTAATATGTGATAAAATCAGTAACTAGGAAAAATTGTAAAAATACTCAATAAAATATTAACAAATAGAATCTGGCAATATGCCAAAAATAATATATGCTATGATCAAGTAGTTCCAGGAATGCAAGAAAATGTCAATTTTCAGTATGAATTCAATAATTTCAAGAAAATTTTGGAAAATTTACCAATCTAAAACATAAGAATATTAGAGGGGTAGGGATGCCTGGGTGGCTCAGTTGCTAAGCTTCTGCCTTTGGCTCAGGTCATGATCCTGGGGTGCTGGGATCGAGTCCTACATCAGGCTCCCCAGAGGGAGGAGCTTGCTTCTCCCTCTGCCTATGTCTCTGCCTCTCTCTTCCACGTCTCTCATGAATAAATAAAATCTTCAAAAAAAAAAAGATTAGAGGGGGGAAAAGAATCATATGTAGATATATATCATAGATAATGAAATAATTACAGATAATTAGATAGAGTATGATAAAATTCAGGCAGCCTGGGTGGCTCAGTGGTTTAGTGCCTACTTCAGCCCAGGGCCTGGGCCTGGAGACCCAGGATCGAGTCCCACGATGGGCTCCCTGCATGGAGCCTGCTTCTTCCTCTGTCTGTGTTTCTGCCTCTCTCTCTCATGAATAAATAAAATCTTAAAAAAAAAAAAGATGATAAAATTCAGGAGTCTTTGCTAACAAAACTTCTAAGCTATATTAAAATAAAAGCAAACTACCTAAATATAAATAATCTGATTAATAAAAACTATAGCAAACAGCATTCCAAATAGAGATGTGGTAAAGCCATTTGCAAATGAATTATATTCAAACAGGTAACAAAAGTACAAAAAACAATAGAAAAATGGATGAGGGCTATAAAAAGGCATGCACAGAGCAACAAATAAAAGTGATGAACATGAGTCGAAGGTTCGTTGCTTCAGTAGTAAGGAAAATGTAAACCAAATGTAGCAGTGGGGCAGCAAGGTAAATCATCAGATAGGGAAAATTACACCGTGGTCCCAACTCTTTAAGGCAAATAATCCTGGTGCAAATAAAAACTGTTAGAATATTAAGAGTTATCTAGTAATACTTATTAACATATACTTTTGTTCAGCAATTCCATTCTGGAGAAAATGGCACAAAAAGATACAAGGATAACATGCATGATAGTGTGTTTGAAGCAGCAAAAAAGTAGAATAGAAGTGAATGTCCATCAACAATGAAACAGCTGAACAAAATCCCATACTCTAAGAATATTATAAAACAATGAAAAGGAATGAGGGAGTAAAATGATAAGTATGAAAACCAAGCAGAAAGCTAAATACAATTTAAGTAATGTAATCTCAGTTTTGTAAAACAATGGCAAAAAAACAACTACTATAGTTGCAACTTTTCTCTAAATATTTATGAAGGAAGTGTAGAAAGCTATATACCAGGCTGTTTATAGTAGATAGTAATTAAAAAGTTTTTTTAAAAGTGGTCACAATCAGTTCATATAATTTATTTCTTTTAAATTGTACATTTTTATGTGTGTATATGTAAATAAAGAGAAGTGCAACAGGATGGTGATCAAAAAATATTGGTAATAATTATCTCAGAATGGATACCAATTCACATTGAATTCAACTGAATTACTTTCTTCCTCAATTTTTCACATATTACAGTGAACATATGTAAAAAGCAAAATAAAGAATAGGTGCCAGAGGAGTTCAGAAGACAGAGAGGTCATTATATAATGATCTCAGTGAGGGAGATAAAATTACTACACATTTAAGTTCAAAATTTGATTGGCTAATACATATTAATTAAAATTTAAATGATTTGATTTCAGATTCTCAATACAATGACTTTGTCATTCCATACATTTATGTTTTTAAAGTTCTAGCTCATGTATTTGTAGAAAATACTTTGGTTGGATGAAGTTATGGGCCAGGGGTACAGCTTTTTACCTTTTCCTGACAGTCCTTATTATGCTTTCATAACTTTGTTCTCAGAAAACAGCAGAAAACATTAGATGCATTCATATTCTCATATTTAGATATCTAAAGCCGCATTCTAAAATTAAGTATGAATGATTTCTGAGTTGCCTGCCATTTTGGATTAATCTTATTTCTGGAGAACAAGAATTGTTATTAAATTTCACTTATATAACAAACTGAGCAGCTACTTTACAAATATCCTTAGAAAACAATACTGTATACTGTATACTGTATACTGTATACTGAGTATTTTACACATGACAGATATATACTAAGTTCTGCCAACTTCTGGCATTTCTCCCTCTTTTTTACACTTCAATTACAATTTTACAAAAGATAAATCTATCTTGACATAAACTTTTTAAGTGGAAATACAGGTCATTAAAAATAAGAAAAGAAAAACGATAATACCCACTAAGTCAAGAAATCGATGTTTTCCGCTTCATTTATCTAAGCTCACAAGAAAAGAAACCAAGTCACAGACTCTTACAGGTAGAAGAGATCTATCATCTTTTTCAATATAAGGCCAGAAAAGTTATTTTTAACATGTGCTGCAAGGTAAATTGCCCTCTCACATTGTAATACCAAGTCTAAATCCTCCAAAGTTTACCAAAAAAAGTCTTTAGTTGAAGAGGCTAAACAGATATGTCAAGAGCTGTGAGTCTGGATCTCTGAAATCCATCCTTCAATGTAATCCTGGAGGAGTTAAATATGGCTTTAGAAATAAAAATCATAAAGTGTTCTGCATGTGAACAAGTGGACATATTTATGAAAGACATGAGAATTTTTGTTCTATTTAGCCTCATAGTTGATGTAACAAGTCTCTTTTCTATAAAGAATTATCAATTGCTAAATGAACTACTGATTTCCATTTTATCATAGTACTTTGGCAAAGGAGAGATCAGATCTGAGTGTAATACATATAGTAACACTTCCAACTGCCTATGAAGATCCATTATTTCCAATATGCATAGGATTGTAAAAAGCCACAACTTTAATTTTACATTTGCATATTAAACATTTTAATTATAGTGAAATCACAGTTCAACAGTAGCATTAGGGGGCACTTGGGTGGCTCATTCTGTTAAGTGTCTGACTCGGTTTCGGTTCAGGTCATGATCTCAGGGTCCCAGGATTAAGCCCCACATTGGGCTCTCTGTTCATTAGTGAGTCTGAGGATTCTCTCTCTCTCTCTCTCTCTCTCTCCCTCCCCCTCTGCCCCACTCCGACTCATGTGCATGCTCTCTCTTTAAAATTAATAAATAAACCTTAAAAAATAACAATAGGATTAGATTCTTAAAATGACCAACATCTCAAGCTGTCCCAATATCATGTTTAGTATTGCAATTTAAGACACATGATCTTCACATTTTAAGAAAATTTTAAGTTAAATTAATTTAAACAAATTCCTTGATATAATATTCCATAGCAATTTATTCAGCAGTATTTGCTTTTAAAGAATTACTATCTCAATGGTTTCTACAAATATGTGAAACAAACCACCCTGTCTCTTTATAGCTATCACATTTTCTTCTTTATTAACATTGAAAATCTAAGTACAGAAAGAATAATTTTCCTAATAGGTATAGTCAAATGCAATGGTGACTAATTATAAGGCTATTTTATAGCTTAAATATTTTTCTGTTATTACATATATTACACAGTATTACAATGATCATAATATAAACTGGACTTTATTATAGGATAAGCACCTTGAAGTTTTTAGCTTTCCTTGTATTCCAATATAAGACATTCAGTAGACCTCAAAACAGCAGAGTCAAATGAATGATGTGAAGTTAGGTTTTGTTTTTTGAGAATGTCTAATTTATAAAATAAAATCAAAGTTTAATCATTTTGTAGAATACTAACCTATCTCACATTAAAAGAGTATTAGAAGTGAAAACCCCGCTATATTAAATAATGTTAGTGGAGTTAAATAATATTAATACAATGAATTGTACACTTAAAAATAGTTAAGAGGATACATTTTATGTTATGTATATTTTAATACAACAAAAAAACATATTGCAATATACATACCCACCAGAACAACTAAAATAAAAAGGAAAGGTAGTACCAAGTGATGGCAAGGATGTGAAGGAACTAAAAGTCTCATATACTGCTGGCAGGAGTGTAAACTCATAAAACTACTCTGGTAAATAATTTGTCACTATTTATTAAAGTTGAACTTTTGCATTATACATAACATAGAAATTCTGCCCCTAAGGACACCCAACAAAAATAAAAATACTTGCTTGGGAATATTCATGGAAGCATTATTAAATAATAGCTCCAAATCAGAGTAAGTCAAATGTATATAAAAAGTAAAACTGATAAATTGTTATGAACATACAGAATGAAACACTACCTTGCAGGAGGATAAAACTATTGTTACACATGATGAATCATGCAAACATGATGTTGAACCAAAGAAGTTAGACTCAGAAGAACATGCATTATATGATTTTATTTATATAACGTTCAAAGTAAGCAAAACTATATTTATGGTGTTAGAGAAGTCAGAATATTTTGTTAAGAAAAAAAAAAAAAACAGACAGACTGGGATAAAATATTTGCAGATGACATATCCAACAAAGGACTTGTAGCCAGAACAAATAAAGAACTCTCTAAACTCGGCAGTAAGAAAACTAACATTCCAGTTACAAATGGGTAAAAGACTTGAACTCTTCATCAAACAAGATATACCTATGGTAAATAAGGGACAAAAATATATTTAACATCATTAGCTACTTGGAAAGCACAGATGAAAACCATAAAGAGATACTACCACATACTGCTAAGAATGACTAAACACTACTGGCAATATCAAATGCTGGGTGAGGACATGGAAAAACCAGATCTTTCAGAAACTAATGGGAATGCAAAGTGACAGAGCTACTCTGGGAACAGGTTAGCAGTTTCTATTAAATTTTTTCAGGAGGATTTTAACTCTTGAATCTAAAATGCACTTTCCCAGCATTGACAAATCCATGGCATTTATCCTAGAGAAATGGAAACTACGTCCACACAAAAACTTGAATGCAAATGTTAGTAGTATTATTTGTAATAGCTCAAAATTGGAAATATTTCAAATGTCCTTCAACAGATGAATACATTAAAAAAAAAGTACATCCAGAAGAGGGAATACTAGTAAGCTATAAAAAAGACCATACTGTTGACTCCTGCAATAAAATGGAATGATCTCAAAATCTTATGCTGAATTTATTATTTAATAAGGCAATCTCAAAACATTAGTCTCTGTATGATTCAATTTGAAAAACTGCAGAGATGGATAACTGATTTACTGTTTGCCAGAGTACAGGAAAGAGGGTTGGGGGAAGAGCTGCTCAAATAGAAAGGAGCAGCACAAGGGAATCTCTCTGTGGGGTAATGGAGCAAGCATGTATCTTGACTTTAGTGATGGTTATACAAATCTTTACATGTGATAAATTACATAGAGCTACATGGACACATGAATGTATGTATGTAAAACCTGGAGAAATCCTAGTTAATAGTGTCGTACTAATATCAATTTCCTAGTTTTGTGTAAGACGTTACCATCAAAAGCAGCTGGGTGGAGGGTTCCTGGGAAGCTCAGCATTATTTTTGCAACATTTTGTGTCTACAGTTATTTCAAATTAAAAAGCAAACAACAGAAAGAAGCCATTAAAGTGGCTATCCTTAGAAAAGGAAATAGTGTCTAGAAGGAGTCATGAGGGAAGCCGGTGGGTGCTGGTCATGTACTGCTTACTGAGATGTATGCTGCTCAATGTGTGCACTCACTCTGTGAAAACTCATCAAGCTGCAAATACTTATGATTTATGCACTCGTCTGTGTCTCTATGTTCATGTTACACTAAAGACTATAGTTTATTAACTTGTAGATTTCCTAGGAAAGTTGTAGTAAAAATATACACTTGAAAGAGTACAATGAGTAAATCATGTTCAGATATGGGAAATACACAATAAAACTGACTTAACTGGGACACAGCTGCTTTGTCCTTTTAAAATTCTTCATATTACCAGAATTTAAAGTCTATAGCATAGCAACTATATTATTGCATTCATCAGAACAATACTTATCAGGTTCAGTAAGATCCTACCTTAATGTCACATACTCTCTCAGATTTTTGACCGTAGAAGTGCAGATAATGATGCTGGGATAATAGCCATACACCAGGACTTCTTGAGCAAGCTAGGACATGTGTTCACACTACTTTTAGAGCAAAAATTTCTTATTAGATTGACTACCATTTCTGCCTTCACTTTCTCATCTCCAGTTCTTTTTGTGATTAGTTTAAAAAAGATTTTTTTTTTTGTCTCCATCATTGAGTTGGAACTACTCTTGCCAAATATTATCAAATGCAGTATCAACTCTGTGTCCTCATTTTAACCTCTCAACAGGATGTGAAACACATTCTTTATCTGGCTACCAGGATACCACACTCTGCTAGTATCACCCATGTCATTGCCTATGTCTTTTCTCCAACTTACGAATATTAGAATATTGTCAGTATCACTGCATATATACTCTCCAGTCTTCCTAATTTTCTCTTTCTAAGTGATCTCATACTGTCCCCGGACTTTAAATCCCATTTATATGTCAATGACTTCAAAATTTCTGTTTAGCACAAACCTCTCTCATGAATTCAAATCACTTATTAAACCTCTGATTCCACTCTTCCACTTAGAAGTCTTACAGGCATCTCAACTTTAACACAAGCAACATAAATGCTATTTTTTTTTTGCTATAAAACTATTTGTCTGGCTGCTCAGATAAAAATTCTAAAGGTCACCCTTGATTTCTTCCATACCTTCATACCTAACATCCACTCTGCTGGAAGTCCTGTTTAGTGACACCTTCAGAATAAAGCTAGAGCTTCTTACCACCACCACCACCACCACCACACCAGTGTAAGCTACCACAAACCACTACAGAAGCCTCTTAACTAGTTTTCATGCTTCCATTCTGAAACTCCTACTACAGCCTAATCACCACATAGCAGCCAGAATAATTTTTTAAAAGCCTTCAATCATACAAGGGGTTCTAAGAATCTGCTACACAACGTGCATATAGTTGAAAATATTATATTATATACTTAGAAATTGTTGGAACAGTAAAAAAAATTATTTATATTTCCTTTCCTTTGACAAAGATACTTCTGAAACTCATGCTTTTGCCTCAAAGCCAAATAAACAAAAAAAAGGTAGATTTAAAATAAACCTTGTATCAGAGCACAAATCACTCCCCTATTAAAAATTTTAGTAATTTCCTTAGAACAAAACTCAAATCCTTAACATGATTTATATTTCAATGTAAATCAAACCGTTTAAAAGCATCTTACCTGTACAGAGGAAAGTTACAGAAATAGAAAAAGATACACAATACCCATGCAACCCAGCACCCTTGTACCTTTCATACTTCATCTCCTACCATTTGATCCCTCACTCCAAACAATGATACTTCTCACTGTCTCTGAAGCTCATTCCAGTCTCGGGGCCCTTATAATTCCTGTTCCCTCAGTTTGGAATGTTCTTCCCCCTAGACCTATGCATGACAATTCCATTACTTAGTATGTTTCTCAAATATCAACTCCTATGAAGTAATCTAATTATATCTTTCTCTTTCCTTATCTTGTATTACTCATTTATTTACCAAAATATAAGCTCCATAAGGGCAGGCACTTTACGTACCATCATATCCCCATCACCTAAAATGATTATTGACACATTTATCAATAAATCTGGATGGAATCAGAACAATGGAACTCATGTGGCTAACAATCCCATCTGATCTAACTCTACCTCTTACATATATACAGTATAATTGAGGAGACAGGATTTTATTTTTATCAGAATTCACACAATTCTACACTATTTTTAGCAAGGTTCTGCCTTAAGGGTAGCAATACAAAATTGCAACAGTTGTAGAATAGTTCACTCTTGGGCTTGATAAAACATTAAACCAGACACTATTCTAAAGTAACTGGCTGCCTTAGCCAATTTTTACACCTAGAACATAAAACATTCAGGAAAACTTTCACTCAGTTATATGTAAGTGCAATACTTTTCTTTAATCTTATTTGGGCTTCTCAATGAGATAAGGAATTTGAATAAAATGGAAACCAATGAACTTGTAAATAATAAAAAATGCAACATCGATGCATTTTCATTAGGTGCCTGGGAAAACAATGTAATTTGAAATTTTCCTCTGTCCTGCCTTATAACAAGAAGCCTTAAATATTTGATTAAATATTCTGAAGTATCTATACACAGAGAATCATAATATTTATGTAATTATTTACTACAGCTCCAATTTTATTGAACATAAATATATGCTGACATTCCAAACTAGAATGGTCAACCCACTTAGGCCAAAGTAAAGGACATGCTGTTTTACATAACTGTTATCTACTTTATTACTCATTTTTGATAAATTCTTTTCAGATCTTTTATGTCAAATGTGTTAGATTATAATTAAAGAGACTGGGTACCTCTTTTCTAAGAACTTGCTTGATTCTTAAGTGAACTAGATAATCTTGAAAACATTAATTCAGAAATATATTGAAATCCAATCCGAAAAAGAATAATATGAGAAATATACTAGAAATTAAAAATGAAGAAATGGTAATCAAAATTCTCTTCTAATTTTTCTGCATTTCTCTAGTCTAATCTTTTCTGTTAATCAAAACAGCATGAAGACGTCAATAGATATCTATCTTTTGCATCTAAAACAGTGCTTATCAAATAGCAGATGATAAACACTTAATGAATGGGTCAAAGGAAGGATGATAAAGTATTTTGGCATGTCTTGGGAAATGATATTACATAAATTATAAAACAACGGCTTATGAGATAAAGTTCCCTCTTCAAAGTTCGGAGATAAACTAAAAACATCATTACCACTAATAAAATTAAATATAATTCAATAATGATTATCTCCTATATTTAAATGTTTGATTTTTAGGTATGAAAAAAATTCACACTCCATTGAAAGATGTATTTGTATATTCAAACACCCTGAAGTTTGAAGTAATTTTATTAAAGATGACTTGGAAATTAGTCTTTGTTATTGATTTTGTAAATACTCAAATGTTCTATCTTGATTAAAATTTTCATCTTACTAATGTCTTCCCCTCCTTTAACAACAAAAATAGAAACAATGAAATAAATAAATTTCATTCTGTGCACTGGCCAGCTGGATTTCTAATATAACAAGTTCTTATACTTCATAAATAAATTTTCTCCAACTTATATATACATTTTCACTTAATTGTAGATAATCTGATTATTAATCTAGATCTTTAAAGTGTATTACTAGAAAAATTGGAACACTTAAATCATCCTTAAGAATTTGCAAGAAATAGGCCACATATATCATAAGGGGACCCTTTTCAAAAATTAGAAACTCAAATATTTGAAATTTGTTGAGAGTCAACCTTAAAAAGTCCCCACCACATGAAAAAAAAATTTTTGTAATTATGTATAGTGATGGATGTTAACTAGACTTACTGTGGTGATCATTTTGCAATAAATACAAATATCAAATCACTGTGATATATGCTGAAACTAATACAATGTCTTAAGTCAATTAAACCTCAATAACAAATTAGAAGCAATTCAATCTTCCTTCATTCTCCATCAACTAGTAATACCAAATCTTCAGTGCTTACATGACTAAATGTGACCTGTTACTTCTATCACTAGGAACCAAGTTCACATAAACAAAACATTCACTTGGACTTGTGACTTGATGGAATCATGTACATACATAATAAAGCACTGGGATCTTGGTTTTGAAAACTCCCTCGAGCACCTGCCATCTCTAAAACTCTTGCTCCTTTGAGTTTTGTTGTGTTCAAAATAGCCTCAGCAACTGATTCACAGTGGTGTTATTATGTAACTAGAAAAAGTGTGTCCTACTTGGTGTTGAAAATAGGAGTAATTGGTCTGTGAACAGGTGTGCTGCTAAAAAAAAAAAAAGTGTAATGAAATTCTGGTTCCACAGCTATTAATAACTGAATTTCAATATTTAAGATATCAGGAATAGTGAACACTAGGTGTCAGTGTAAGAAATGGAAAAATATTTTTAAAACCTTGTTTCCAATCAGGTGTATAGCAAAAAAATCAAAAGCAGCTGTGACCACATATACTTATAATTGCATAATTCAGTTAACAAGCCAATCTTTCTTTCAAACAAAAATTCCTGTTCCAAAACCATCAAGAGTTTAAAATCAGATTAAGCTCATTATTAGAAGTTACAAGTCTTTTGTAACTTCAGCTACATATAACACAGCAAATTAATTTTACTTTTAAGAATAGGTGTTTTAAAGAACAGTGTTAAATACAGGTGTAAGTCTGGAAGTATTATGTTGCATATTTTTAGTTAGTGGAAAAGAACTATTTTTACAGTAATAATATTGGATGATTAATAAGGGATACTGAATTTTCAGTTTTGCTCTGAACAGAAATATGGACCATGAAGCTATTAGAAATTATAATATTTAAAGGGTCAATTCACAAAAGAACACATGAACTTGGGAAGGATGATTGACTCTCCCCCAAATTCTGGTACCTAGAGGTTATTTCTAAACTATGAATGCTAAAACTAATACTAAAATTAGTATCTATTAATTGTATCAATATTTCAGATAAAAAGCTCTCTCTCATAAACTCTTCAGGGTAAAGATATTTATTTATTTATTTATTTATTTATTTAAGATTTAATTTATTTATTCATGAGAGACACACACAGAGAGACAGAGACACAGACAGAGGGAGAAGTAGGCTCTCTGTGGGGAGCCCAATGTGGGACTTCATCCCAGGACTCCGGGGATAATGAACTGAGCCAAAGGCAGACGCTCAACCACTGAGCCACGCAGGTGTCCCAGGGTATAGACCTTTATAACAGGTTTTAAAAAGATAATTATTAGCAGTAATAATAAAAGGAAAAGTTAACATCAAAATAGTGTCTCATATTTTACAAAATACATTCATAATAAATACCTAATTTAGGCCCAATAATGCTAACTTAATACATCTATATTCTTTTCAGTAGTCATCATTTTGGGAGTTTGAATACTCTTCTATCTACTGAACTCTCTCACCAACCCACCTGGCCATTTCTATGTCCCATCTCTGAAACTCCACATTGCTCTTTACTTATTTCATCTTTCCATGCTTACCGAGCATATTGGGAGATTTTTAATATACTATTCTTGAGGTCATTCATTTGTGGAAATGGAACAAAACTAAATACAGTAGTCACCACTAAGATACAAAATGTTGTGACTCAATCATTTAGGCAAACATTAAAAGATTTGCTGGAGAGAAAGAAATGCTTTTAGTCAATGCCATGCTCATTTCACTGATAGTTAAGTTCTACTCACATCGTAATCATAAAATGACAAAGTATGAAGTTTATGGAAAAGCATTCCAAGCTAGAGGACTGAAGCAAATTAACAAAGGCAATTTAGATCACTATTTGTGCAGGTTCCTTCCCGAGCACATGAAGTCAGATGGTGACAGACAAGGAAGGAACAGGGAAATTCACATTATAATAAATTATCTACACTAATACCTGTGAATTTTAAGATACCTAAGCATATCAGGAATGAGAAGTAGAAATGAAAGAAACTGAGATAGTACCATACATGATTTGACATTCAAAGACAGGAAAGTGGCCCCAGAAATACAGACAGCATGTGGCTCTTCTTCAAGCTTTCTTTCTGGCTCTTTAGAGTCTTTTGTCCTTGACATTGTGTTATTCCTTATGTATAGATTAATGATTAATTTTTTTGGCTGTTTTTAATCAAGTCATGTTTTCACTGGTAAACAGTGTGGATCAGAGCTAGGTCATTTATATACATCATATTATATAATGCCTATGAGGTATGTAAATTCCTACAGATGAGTAAACCAAGGCTCAGAGAAATGAAGAAATATGCTCCAGGTTATGCTTGCTCACTGGCAAGTTATAAAGCTGAGATTCAAACCTAGGGATGTTGTCTGCAAACATTGACACGTTTATTTAGGGGACCTTATTTCTCTTTCCATTTATTTTAAAAATCTGAGGTTAATTTTATATCATTGCTTCAAATATAAATAATAACTTGAATTTCAGATTATATACATCACTTAGAACTTATTCTAGAGGCTACTGGATGGCTCAGTCACTTACTACTGAGTGAGAAATAAAGGTTTCTAATTATATATATATATTATATATATACAATATAACATACATAAGTATATATAACATACATAAGTATAAGTAAAACAAATGTTAAACTGGGCTAAATTTTTATATGTTCAAAAGCTACACAGAAATAATAGTTATTTTTTTATACCTGGAAAATGGTCTATATATGTACAATAAAAGAATATATATATATAATCTTTAGCAGACTGGCACTAGTAGACATTTACCGACTTTAATTTTCTTTTTTGCATAATATGCACATGAATCAAAAGTAATAGCAACACTGGGGAAAGAAGATACAGAGTTATGCATATATAAAAGAGTGTCAGAGATCTCAGAAAAGGGACTGGAGAATAGGAGTTTAAAAACAATCTCTTGGTTCAGATACATGAAGACAAAATTTGATATACGAGTCCCTGGGAGACATTTGCTATATTAAAAAGCATTAAAGGCAAGAGCCATGAGAAAGGGAGGGAAAACTCAACATCTGCTAATCCAGATAGAAGACTGGATAATCCCTCTTTTATGCATATGTATGTTTATTTATTTATTTAGTAGGGCCCCATGTCCAGCATGGAGCCCAATACAGGGTCCAAACTCACAACCCTAAGATCAAGACCCAAACTGAAACCAAGAGAGAGGTGCCCCCTCATAATTTATTTTTGTATTAATTTTCATACTTAGTTTATTAGAATAATCCTGAAAATAGATTCACAAAATGAAAACATAATTGAACAGATTGGCTTTCTAGTTGCTTGACAAATTCTTATAGTGAAAATGTGAATTCAGATATGAATTTCAAATGGAATAGTAGACAATTATATTCTATAATAAAACAGATTGTTTTGATAAGTTTTGTTTCGTAAGTTTCAATGAATAGAGAAATAAAAGTAGTTATACAGTCATCGGAGATCATGATAGTTTTTAAACTTCACTCAAGATGGATATTATCAAAAGAATGTTATTGACAACATTATAATGTCAATTCAGCCATACAATTTCCAGTTGACACAAAAATCTACCTGTTTTAATTAAGTGATGTAACTCAATCAGGAGACTAAGAATTTTATGGAAGGTTTGCATCTCTTTGATAAATCTGAAATTCTTAGAAAAAGAGTGCATTAAACATTTGTAAGAGGTTTCAGCTAGAACTGAAGCTTTCGCACAGGTCAAAAATCTAAGCTTGGCAGAGGAGCCAAGCTGTTAGTAGAGCTTAGCTTAAGTCAAGAGACAGGATTCTAGCAGACCAACAGGAAAAAAGAGAAGAACCTAAAGGAAAGTCTTGACACATGTGGAAAGGTGGGAAGTTGCTGTTTTATATCTATGCTAAGAAAACCAAGTAACATGAGATACTACTATAACATTGGAAACTATAAACACTTTATACTGAAACTGTCTTACCTTGTAAAGTTGAATAATTGACTATGAGTGGGATGTAGTGCAGCAGGTAAAAAAAAGACATCCTAAGAGAGGGGAAAGGCCTGGAAATTTCTTCCTGATTGGCCCTTTAGGTTAGAGCTGTAGCAAACTACCCAGGACAACTGCTGGGGAAAAATGCAGCTGAAGAGGCATTATTTTTATTATTATTATATATAATTGGCAGAACCTAGGATATGCCCATTTTGTGCCACAGATTAAAAATTAAGTACCTGAAAAATGCAATACAAACTATTTTTTAAAAAGAGGAGATTAAAATAGTTTTTCTTGAAGCATGAAGTGGTAATATCCGAGAGAAAATAAGACAAATTAAATAGAAAATATTAAGATCTATCAATTAGAATCAACTGCTATTTAAAAGAGCCAGTAAATTTTCCACAGCACATTCATAAGAAAGGTATAAGTAAAAGTCAAAAAAAGTAATCGCTTTTTAATGACATACAATGTTCTTTATCTTGATCTGTTATTTGTGTGCACTTGTGTTTTCCCCAAAGCAGGTGTGTTTTTAAGCTATTTATAATAAATATGAGGTACTTGATTTACAGTAGGAACAGACAAAATAGGCCAAGATTTTTTTTTCCAGATGGTATTTGTGAAGTCCTTTATCCATTCATGTAAACACAGAGTGTTCCGGTTTGCTGAAGTACATATACATGTTTTGGCTTAGTACAAAGTCTCAGTGTGTAGTCAGCTAGAAGACTGTTTCCATTCTGTGATTCATTAGGTCCCCAAGGTACCTCTACTTCCTTTATTTTATGCAATCATAAACTATATTAGTTTGTCCTATTTTGATAACCCCTTACAATTGAAGTTCTGCACAGCAAACTTTATTACTATTTTAATTTTGAAGTTTTTACTTAAATTCCACTTAGTTAACACAGTGTAATATTAGTTTCAGGTGTGCAATATGGTGATTCAACACTTCTGTATATCACCTGCTGCTCATCACACCAAGCGCACTTAGTCCTCTTAGTCCTCATCACCTATTTAACTCCTCCTCCCACCCTGCTCCCTTCCAGTAACCATTGGTTTGTTCCTCTATAGTTAAGAGGCTGTTTCTTGGTGTGCCTTTTTCTCTCTCTTTTTAAAAACATACTCAGAAACCACTACAGAGGTGGCATAAGTGATAACCTCACAGAAATAGTGATGAGGCTCAAACAATGCCTCACATAGCTCCTTCTATCAGGGATATTAAATGACAAATTAAAAAGCATTAGAAATAAGAAGGCAGGTTGGAGGTGTGGGGAGAAGATGGGCAATTCAGTGCATGCTAATCTACACGAGAGATTTAAGCAATCACTCTTCACACACATAAATTTATCAATTTTCATATATTTTTTAAAAGATTTATTTTAGAGAGGGGCAGGGGTAGAGGGAGAGAAGCTCAAGCAGACTCCCTGCTGAGCATGGAGCTGGATGTGGAGCTCAATTTCATAACCTATGAGATCATGACCTGAGCTGAAACCTAGAGTCAGACATGTAATCAACTGAGCCACTCAGGGGCCCCCATCAATTTTCATATTAAAGATTATTTGTCTAACCCTACACTAGTCCTGATGTGAAAATAGTACAACAGATTGAACAGCTTACTAGTTGCCTAGTAGATTAATACCATGAAAATCCAATAGATTTTAAAAGTAGAATGATGATTATATTCTATGCATGAAATGAAAAGATTCTTCTGATAATTTACCTTGAATGAATAGAAAAATGAAAGCTATATAGCCATCAGAAGTCATAATAGTTTTGATTGTGCAAGGATATTATTATTACTGAGAACATCATTTAATAGTAACTCCTCACACAATTTCGAATTGGCACAAATCTCTACCTACCTTCCAAAAGGAGATGCAGCCTCAACTTGGGGAGTTGAAAGAGAGGGAAGCTTAGGATATGAAAAGATTGGCATCTCTCCGGTAAGTGTGAAAGAACATTTCAATTAATTTTCCAATCCATTTCTAACCTAAATCATGCCATTAATCATTAATCCTCTTATCAGGATTAATCACAACATTAACCACTTAGTACTAGCATTACTATAACTTAAAGAAAGGGTGCTATGCCTTAGGAACTCCACTAAAGTCCTTTATAAACATTTTTTTTAATTTTTATTTATTTATGATAGTCACAGAGAGAGAGAGAGAGAGAGAGAGAGAGAGAGAGAGAGAGGCAGAGCCATAGGCAGAGGGAGAAGCAGGCTCCATGCACCGGGAGCCTGACGTGGGATTCGATCCCGGGTCTCCAGGATTGCGCCCTGGGCCAAAGGCAGGCGCTAAACCACTGTGCCACCCAGGGATCCCTATAAACATTTTACCTAATTTTATGACCCTCTATAGCCACTGTAACTATTAGCATTGTCATTTTACAAAATAAGGAAATTAAGACTTTTGAGTACCTTCTCTCCAGTGACAATTTCTAATTTGTATTGCACTGGATTATGTAAAATTGCCAATAGTCAATATCTATCATTGCCCTCTATTATTTCTCTATGTCTCTAAAATGAAGAAAAGGGCATTGTGCATGTCCACACATATGTGTTATTCATTTCAACTATTCCAATCACTTTTTTTTATTTTTATTTTTTTTAAATAAATCTTTTTTTTAAATTTTTATTTATTTATGATAGTCACACAGAGAGAGAGAGAGAGAGGCAGAGACATAGGCAGAGGGAGAAGCAGGCTCCATGCACCAGGAGCCCGACGTGGGATTCGATCCCAGGTCTCCAGGATCGCGCCCTGGGCCAAAGGCAGGCGCTAAACCACTGCGCCACCCAGGGATCCCTCCAATCACTTTTTAATACAAAGTTGCTATTGTTCCATTTAATTGTTGCCAAGCATATTAAGCATGAAGAGGCATAGGCCTACAAGTACACATCTTTAAGAAGCTCCATCAAAGAGGCTAACTCATACACAAATACTTTAAAATACAGTGCCTCATACCCAGAGCTCCTCAACAAAGTCAGCTGGGATGCCTTT
This sequence comes from Canis lupus baileyi, assembly GCF_048164855.1. Classification (NCBI taxonomy): domain Eukaryota; kingdom Metazoa; phylum Chordata; class Mammalia; order Carnivora; family Canidae; genus Canis; species Canis lupus. The sequence goes on along the minus strand of NC_132844.1, from coordinate 59,178,876 downwards.
TTTTTTAGGGGCGATCAACCTCAGAATATTTTTCCCCCAGTATTTTTGATTGAGTAGATATAGATTAGCATCTAGTAGTTGCAGGTTTTTGTTTTTGTTTTAAAAGAAGATGGCTTTAGTGGGAACTCCAAGTTGAGAACTACTATTAACTGCCTTGGGGGAGATAATATAACCAACCACCCTACCCATCAGACTTGTTTCTGAATAATTTTACTTATTTTAATAATCAAGGTATACCAAAATCAGGTAAACAAACATGATGCTTTGAGTAATGTCTAGCGTTACTGAAAGAATTTTATGGTACCTTAAGGAGATCTGTTTTGAAAGAGAAAACATTTAGGTGCATTATAGTGTAAAGGGAAAACAAATTCATTAATCTACAGTCAGACTGTATTGTTACTTAATAGTTTCAAGGAGTAGCTTCATCTTGTCTACCTGAAAGTTGTCTGAAAGTTCAGATCATGTCCTTGCCTTTTAAAAAGCACTGGCAATTTTGTTGCTCAGACACGGTTATAAACCACCAGCCTGTAGACTGGTTTCTCAAGTCTGGTTCTTGGACTACTTGGATTATAAAGATTTTGGGTGCTCACTAAAATTACAAACTCTTCAGCCCCACCCAAACCCTCCTGAAATAGAATCCTTTGGAGAGTATGGACATATAATCTGAACTTCCCTATGTTTTGCAGATAATTCTTAGACAATCCGACAACTGACACACTTTCTATACTGAAGGAGACTCTGGATTTTTTATAGTCCCCTATCATGATTTAGAATATCTGTATAACTGAAGAATTGCTAGGCAGCTTGAACAGATACCAGCTGTGTGCCTACTCTTTTATGTATAATTGTTCAGAAGAGATATTTTAAAAGCCAAGGGATATTGGCAATAGCATTGAACTTCTATGTTTTTCTTTCCCTTTAACTTTTATTAGGTTTTAGATTTCAGTTGCAGAAAGAACAATTTAGCTGCTGAAGTCCTAGCTCACTATCCTAGTAGGTAAAGGTGCTTTCTGATAGGAGACACAGCACAACAGAAGTTGTGATGATGGACTCCTCCTCCTCCCTTCTATATAGGCAATCACAAGATCTAAATGTTTCCTGTTGCTTCTATAATTCTTGTATTACCTTTGATACATCACTCTTCCATTAACAGGGCCAAGTAGCATGGATTAAAAAAAAAAAAAAAAAGTAAACTACAAAGGAAACAACGTTCTTTAACATCTTCCTGAATTTTGTGACACACGTAACAACTCTTTCCACAGCTTTTGAAAGGAAGTAAAATTTCTCTTAAAATGGCAAAATTTTATTCCAAAATTCAGTTTCTTGAGAACTGAAACTGGGAAGGAATAGGGCAAATATGGATACACATTGCTGTGAAATTCCATCAATACTGGACACTTTCCTGGTTAAGGCAAATGAAGCTGGTCTGGTGAAACCAGCCTTTGCATAGTCCACAGGTGGAAGCAGCTACCAAGCAAAGACTTCCTTGCTAAATTCAGGCCTATGTTATCTAATGTTTCAATTTCAGTGTTTTAAGAGAAGCCAGAAATCCTATTTTTATGTAGAAGTCTAATTTTTAAATATTGGCAATTAAATTCACATCTTTAAAAATACAGTCCAAGTGAAATAAAACATGTTTCTATGTTACACTATGCATAGGTAACAGTTTATAATGTCTACTCTGATGCTTATTTTCCTCAATTTAATACAATAAATATACGTTGAATCCTGTAAAAGACTTAAGATATATTTTTACATAGACATATATATACAAATGCATGAAGAACTCCCGGTTAGATATCACTTGTCAAAACCCCTATCACTCTTTATACATATTAGCATTATCAGCTATTGTATTTTAAAATTATTTTTTTACTCAATTTACTTAAACTAAAAACAAAAACGAAAAGGAGCAGACCAGTTTTTCCACAACCATACACCCCCCACCACACTACCAGCAACCACTACCCTCTTCTCTGTGAGCTGGCTTTTATGCTTTTGTTTTTAGATTCTATATATAAGAGAGATCATATGGTATTTGCCTTTCTTTGTCTGACTTACTTCACTACTATAATACCTCTAGGTCAACCCATGCAGATGTAAATGGCAAGATCTCATTCTTTTATATGGCTGAATCATATTACGTTGTGCATATACATCACAATTTGTTTATCCATTCATCCATCAACAGACACTTAGGTTGTTGTTTCTGTATGATGGCTACTGTAAATAGTGCTATAATGAACATGGGCATATACATCTCTTTGAATTACTGGGTTTTTTTTCTTTTAAATTAGTGTTTTATTTTCTTATAGTAATACTAAGAGTGGAACTGCTGGATCAAATGTAGTTCTCATTTTTTGTTTTGTTTTGTTTTTTTTTTTTTTTGAGAAATTTCCACTGTTTTCCATAGTTGTTGTACCAATTTGTAAATCCTACTAACAGTGCACAAGAGTTTCCTTTGCCACATCCTTGCCAACATGTGTTCTCGTCTTTTTGATAACGGCTGTTTTAACAGGTGTAAGCTAATAGTCATTGTGATTTTGAGCTGTATTTTCCTAATGATTAGTACCTGTTGGCCATCTGCAATCTTCATTGGAAAAATGTCTATTCATATCTTCTGCCTATTTTTTTAATCAAATTGTTTTCCTATGAACTATATGAATTCCTAATATATTTGGGATATTAATGCCTTAGCAACTATATGATTTCCAAATATTTTCTCCCATTCAGGAGACTGTCTTTTCAGTTTGCTGATGGCTTCCTTTGCTGTGCAGAAGCTATGTATAGTTTGATATGGCCCCAATTATTTATTTTTGCTTTACCTTTTGGTATCAGATTCAAAGTATCATGATGGAGATCTAGGTCAAGAACATTACTACCTATGTTTTCTTCTAGGAATTATATGGTTTTAGGTGTTATGTTCAAGTTTTTAAATCCATTTTGAGTTAATTTTTGTATATGGTATAAGACAATAGTCCAGTCTCATTCTTTTGTGATTGTCCAATTATCCCAACACGATTTTTGAACAGACTGCTGTTTCTCCAGTGTATACTCAGGCCTGCTTTGTTGAAAATTAATCGACTTTATATGCACAGGTTTATTCTGGGATCTCTACTCCATTCTATTAATCTATGTGTCTGCTTTTATTCCAATATCATACTATTTTATTTATTATAGCTTTATAAAACAGTTTGAAATCACAGAGTGTGATATCTCCAGTTTTGTTCTTCTTTATTAGGATCGCTTTGGCTATTCAAGGTCTTTTGTGATTTCATATGAATTTTAGAATTGTTTTATTTTTATTAAAAATGCCATTGGAATTTTGATATGGATTGACTTGAATCTATACACTGCTTTGGATAGTATGGACATTTTACCAATACTAGTTCTTCCAAACTCTGAGCATTGAATATCTTTCCATTTATTTGTGTCATCTTCAATTTTTTCCTTAATGTCCTGTAGTTTTCACTATACAGGTGTTTCATCTCCTTGGTTAAATTTATTCCTAGAAATTATATTCTTTTTGATGCAATTGCAAATGACATTTTTATCTCAACGTCTCTTTTTGATAGTACATTATGAGTGTATAGAAAAACAAGATTTTTGTTTTTAAATTTTGTATCCTTTACTGAATTTGTTGACTTGCAACTTTACTGAATTTATTAGTTTTAACAATATTTTCATGAAATCTGCGAGTTTTTTATATATAACATCATGTCCTTTGCAAATAGTGGAAATTTTACATCTTCCTTTCCTATCTGGATGCCTTTTCTTTTTCTTGCCTGAGTACTCTAAGAGTTCCAATATTATGCTGAATAAAAGTAGTGAAAGAGAGCATCCTTGCCTCCTTCCTTATCTTAGATGAAAAACTTCCCCCTTTTCACTGTTGAGTATGATGTTAGCTGTGGTTTTGTCATAGATGGCCCTTATTACCTATTGAAGTCCAGTCCCTCTATATGTGCTTTATTGAGAGTTTCTTATCAGAAATGGATGTTGAATTTTGTCAAATGCCTTTTCTGCATCTACTGAGATATGATTTTTTTCCTTCTTTCTGTTAATGTGGTGTATCACACTAATTAATTTGTGCATACTGAACCATCCTTGCATCGCTGGAATAAATATCTCTTGATCATGGTGCATGATTCTTTTTATGTATTGTTGAGCTGGTTGCTAATGTTTTGTTGAGGATGTTTGAGCCTATATTAATCAGGGATGTTTGGCCTGGAATTTTCTTGCAACTTCCTTGTCTGGATTTGGTATTAGGGTAATGCTGGCCTTGTTAAATGAGTTTGACAATTCTTTCCTCTTCTATTTTTTGGAAGACTTTGAGAAGGACTGCCATTAATTCTTCTTTGAATGTTTGGTAGAATTGACCAGTGGAGCCATCTGGTCCTGGACTTTCATTTATTGGGAGATTTCTGATTACTGATTCAATCTCCTTAATAGTAACTAGAATGTGTTCAGATTTTCTATTTCATAAGATGCAGTCCCAGTAGGTTGTATATTTCTAGGAATTTATCAATTTCCTTTATTTTGTCCATTTTTTTAGCATATAATTATAGTAGTTTTTTATGATCCTTTATATTTCTGTGGTATCAGTTGTAATGTCTCTTTCATTTGTAATTTTGAGCCTTCTTTTTATCTTTGTGAATCTAAAGGTTTGTCAATTTTGTTTATCTTTTCAAAGAACCAGTTCTTAGTTTCATTGATTTTTTTCTCTTGTCTTCCTAGTCTGTTTCATTTATTTCTGATCCAATTTTTGTTATTTCCTTCCTTCTACTAACTTTAATTTTGTTTGTTCTTTTTCTAGTTCCATTAGGGATTAAGGTAGGTTGTTTGAGTCTTTTCTGATTTCTTTAGGTAGGTTCTTACCACAAATTGGTTGTTCAATAACATGTTGTTTAATTTTCATATATTGGTGAATTTTCCAGTTTTCTTCATGTAGCTAATTAATCCCTAGTTTCATGCCACTATGGTTGGAAAAGATGCTTGAAATGATTTCAATCCCCTTAAATTTATTAAGAATTGTTTTGTGGCCTAACATATCATTTGTCTTAGAAAGTGTTGAATGTGCACTGGAGAAGAATGTGTATTCTCTTCCTTTTGGATTTTAAATTTAATTTCTATATGTCCATATATATTACAAAACTCTTAATTCCCCAAAGGCAAAGTTAATTTTTTACTCACTTTGTATCAGCAGAATCAGAGCTACATTAGTGTCATTCAATAAAGGTTTACTGAATTAATGAATATATAAAATGAATACATGATCTATTACAGCAAGAAATAGTTTGAAACAGTATATGGCACTTTAGAAACTAAATGGTGGCTTAATTTACACATTTGTTTTTAGGACACTGTTAAAAATATAACTTTTATGTGCAAAAGACAACTGATAACCACTTCCATACCATTGCAGATTGTATGGCAAAAGATTTAGTCCCATAGGGATTCCCACATATTGGAACAGTAAATACATAAAGAATATTTTAAGATATCATGACTACTGGATCCGAAAGGACACTGCAACATTGAGAACACCACAGATTTCTGAAAAGCAATTCTTAAAGACTTATCTATATAAAACAGCCCTATGCACGCTTGAGCTGCAACCAGTTATCACCAAGTGAAATCAAAACATAATGTGGTAGCTTTCAAACAATAAATAAATATTATTTTAAAATCTAACAAAAGAGGTCTTTGACATGCAGGTTAAAACTAAGAGAAATAGATGTTTAAAATTCAAGAATATCAGGAGGCTACCATCAAAGATAACCAACCAACCAAGCTCTTCTTTAATTGATAAACTTAAATCTGGAATTAATAAACTACTGAATTGCAAATGAATCCCTACTTGGAAATAATATACTTTTACTTAAATCAATATCAGAAATAGGAATTCTTAGGTAACACTGTGGAACAAATATGCTATGATAAAAACGTACCAAGATTCTGATGCAAAGAGGGGAAAAAAGAGGCAAGAAAATAAGAGAAATTCATGATTGTGGTGATCACTTTGCAATATATACAAATACTGAACCATTGGGTTACATCACTGAAACTAATATTATAAATCAATTATGTCTCAACAAAACCTTTTAAATAAAAAAGAAAGTGGATTCACTGAATCAAGTAATACAACAATATTTAGGAAAATGATTGAAATAAAATATCTAGTCAGTTACAGTGGAGTAAGCACACTCTGTACTGCTTCTCTCAACGATTACAATAAAAACCCTGGATATAGTGCATGTGGCAGCTACCTGAGAATTCTGAGTATTAATGGTAGGTGGCAGATCTGAGAAGGATATGAGAACCTGAAATACAAAAATCTGGCAGTGAATTTCATGGGTTTTATTTTGCATTAATAACTCCTATGCTGGACACAAAAACAGTGTAAATTTAAGTCTGATTATGAGGCACGCACAAAAAGTAATGAGAAGCTCTCTCATTCTGCTCCAATGAAGGTTAATGGAGACCTCAAGGATGCAGTGGGTTGGGGTAAAGAGGAAGAGTTTGAATACAAATGGGTAAAACAAGGGAATCTGGGGGGAAATGACGTAACTGTTTAGAACCTTGATTGTTGTGGTAGCTATAAGACTGCATTTGTCATTGGGCAGCCCTGGTGGCACAGCGGTTTAGTGCTGCCTACAGTCGGGGTGTGATCCTGGAGACCCGGGATGGAGTCCCACGTTGGGCTCCCTGCATGGAGCCTGCTTCTCCCTCTGCCTGTGTCTCTGCCTCTCTCTCTGTGTCTCTATGAATGAATAAATAAAATCTTAAAAAAATAAAAAAGACTGCATTTGTCAAAACACATAGAGCTGAACAACAAGAAAAAAATAATTTCAAATGGCAAATGGATTTTGCCATATGTAAAGAGTAATATACTTCAAATATTCAAATATCTTTGAAGTATATTAAAAAAATCAAACTAGTAAGAAAACATAATGCATCAAAATGTGTAGTGGCTGCATTATACTCTAAGGTAAGGAAGTATCAATATTTAAACAACTTTTTCTTATTATGTTTTCCTTTCCTTTGAAAAGCTGAAATGAATGTGCTAAAATGCACAAGCTCATAGGAAATGCAGAAAAGATGAAGCCAAGAAAGCAGTAGAAGGAAGTTGTAAGGACTTAGCAGAAATGGGAGTTGGCTCACCACATGGCAGAGTTTACATTTTATGTCCAGGCAAGTTACCTGCCAACTTAATGAAAAACAACCAATATTTTCAGAGGAGTCATAACACTATATCATCTACAATACCCACTTTTAAAACCAAAATTACTAGAGATGCAAAGAAACAAAAGGATAACTGAGTAATTAGAGGTGTCAATGGAAATGGATTTCAATATGATCCATATCTTGAATTTAGAAGATAAAAACTAAAGGAGTTATTATACATATATTCAAATAATTAAATGAGGGGAATGATGTTAAATTAAAAAATTAAATGAGGGGATGGCCAATTAAGAGCTCCCAGGCTTGCATTCACCCTCAACAACGTGGCCACCATCCACAGACAAAAGGGCCATATGTGTACTTTAGGACCCAGGCAGGAGATTGTGAAATTCCAGTGTAGTCCAAGGCCAAGGAGAACTGTTTTGCAAGTGATCTGCTGACTGTGGTACTGGCTACAAACTCAGAAACAATCCTGTACCCCTGAAGACTAGGCTACACCCCCGTGTAGCCATGGTACCATCACCTGCATCAAACACCAAAGGACCTAGGAGGAGTTATGCCCAGCTGTGCTTCAGGTAGTAAAGACACAGCTCAGTCCCAGCTGTGGAACTTGAAATGGTCTGTGCATGATTCCAATCCCCTTGACCACTGCCCAGAAACCTCTGTAGGTAAGACCACCAAACTTGATCTTTCTGTAGATTCTGAAAGGGCCCTATAACTGGGCTCCCATACTTCCCGGCTGTTGTCTCAAGGAGTCCTGCTGGCACAAGAACCAGGCAGGAAACATTTCTGTCTACAGACAGAAATCATAAATCAAGTGTTTTTTTTCTGATCCTAGTGGTAAGGAACTAGAAATCAATAACAGGAGGAAAACTGGAAAATTCTCAAATATGCAGAAATTAAACGGCACTCTTCTGAATAATTAATAGATCAAAGAAGAAATCAAAAGTGAAGACAGAAACTAGCTTGAGACAAAAAAAAATCACATACCAAAGCTTTTGGGATGTAGCAAAACCTGTCCTGAGAAGGCAGATTTTAGCAACAAATGCCTACGTTCATAATAGATGCAAGAAAAAACATTTCACAAAATTAAACACCCTTTTAAGATAATTCTAAACAGATTATGAAAAGAAGAAATATAACTCAATATAATAAAGGTCATATATGACAAACTAATAGTTAATATCAAGCAAAAGATTAAATGTTTTTCTTTTAAGATCATGATCAAGACCAGGGTGCTCATTCTTACCACTCTTATTCAATATACTATTGGAAGCCCTACCCAGAAAAATTAGTCAAGAAAGAGAAATAGAAAGTATTCAAATTGGAAAGGAAGATAAAAATTTGTCTGTTTGCAGATGACATGAAGTTACATGTAGAAAATATAAAGAATCCACCAAAAAACATTAAAGCCAGTAAATTCAGTCAAGTTGCAGAATAAAAAGTCAATAAAAATAAGTTACATTTCTGCACACTAGCAATGAGCTATTTGAAAGAGAAATAAAAGAATCACATTTACACTAGCATAAAAAAAAAAAACATTTAAATTTAACCAGTGAGGTGAAATATCACCACATTGAAAATTGTATGATATCGGTGAAAGTAGAGAACACAAAAAAATGGAAAGATATCTTATGCTTATGGATTGAAAAATTAATATTATTTAAATGTCCATATTACTCAAACCCTTCTATAGACTCAATGAAATCCCTATAAAAATTCGAAGAGCATTTTTCACAAAAAATAGAAAAAACAATGCTAAATTTTATATGGAACCACAAAAGACCCTGAATAACTAAAGCAATCTTGAGAGAAAAAAAAAAAATCAAAGCCTGATTTTGAACTACACTACAAAGCTATAGTAATAAAAACAGCATGGTACTGACATAAAAATGGATACAAAGATAAATGACATAGAATTAAGATCCTAGAAATATACCTATGCATACACAATGAACTAATATTTCATAAGGAAGCCAAGAATATTCAATGGAGAAAACAGTCTCTTCAATAGATGGTACTGGAAAACTGGATACTACCTGTGAAAGAATGAAACTAGACCTCTATCTTACACTTCTCACAAAAATTAACTCAGAATGGAATAAAGACTTAAATGTAAGATCTGAAACCATATAACTCTTAGAAGAAAAACTTAGATAAAAGGCTCCTGATAATGGTCTGGGCAATAATATTTTGGATATGACACTAAAAGCACAGCAAAAAATAAACGACTGAGAATACATCAAATTAAAAAGCTGTTGCAGAGCAAAAGTCACAATCAATAAAATGAAAAGGCATCCTATGGAATGGGAGAAAATATCTGTAAGCCATATATCTGATAAGATATCAATATCCACAATATTCAGGGATATCATACAATCCCATAGTAAAAAAAGAATAATTCTTTTAAAAAAATTGTATAGAATAGGGTTCAGGAGGCCTCAATCCTGGTTCCAACCCCAGCACTTAAGCTTGGGTCTCAGACTAGTTGTTTTTCTACACTTGGACATTCAAATTGGAAACTATAATATCCTCTCTGTTTTCCTTCTTGAGACTTAATAATTATCAAATAAAACATAAAATGAAAAGGTTGGCAAACTTAAAATTGGGGATGGACCTGAATAGATTTTTTCCCAAAGAAGATACACAAATGGCTACAAGACATGGAAAAAGTGCTCAACATCACTTATCACCAAAGAAATGCAAATCAAAACCATAATAAGATATCATCTCATCCATGCTAGAATGACTGTTAACAACATATGAGACTATAAATGCTGGCGAGGATATGGAGAAAAGCAACCTTTTGTGTGCTATTGGTAGGAAAGTAAATTGATACAGCCACTATGGAAAACAGTATGAAAATTTCTCAAAAAAATAAAAAAATTACTTACACAAAAGCCATCAATCCTACTTCTGGGTGTATATCCCAAAGGAAATAAAGTCTTTGAAAAGATATCTACCCAATATACATTACAGCTTTATTTGCAATAGTCAAGACATAAAAAACACCCAGATGTGGATCATGGGTGAATGGATGAAGAAAATGTGGCACATGTGTGCATGTACATGTGTAATGGACTATTATTTGGCTACACAAAAAAAAGCCCTGCAGTCCCTGCAATTATTTGCAACAACATAAAACAAACCTTGAGAGCATTATTTTAAGTGAAAGAAGTCAGAAAGAGAAAGCATACTGTATGATCTCATTATAAACAGAATCTAAAAAAATCCCAAACTCACAGACACAGAGAGTACATTGGTGGCTGAGGGGTGGAAGAAATGGGACAATGTGGTTCAAACGGTATAGTATAAACTTCCAATTATGTGATGTATCAGTTCTGAGGACCTAATGTACAACATTGTGAATATAGCTAATGATACTGTATTATATACATGAGAGTTGCTGCGAGTGTAGATACAAATGTTTTCATCACTCATGTTAAATACGTGAGGTGATGGATGTCTTAATTAACCTTAATGTGGTAATCATTTCACAATATAAACAAGCAAATCATGTTATCATACACTTTAAACTTACACAATGTTACATGTCAATTATTTCTCGATAAACATGAAATAAAAGAATTAAAGAGGGATGCCTGGGTGGCTCAGCAGTTGAGCGTCTGCCTTCAGCTCAGATTCCAGGTTTGGGGATCAAGTCCCACATCATGCTCCCTGTGAGGAGCCTACTTCTCCCCTGCCTGTTTCTCTGCCTCTCTCTCTCTGTGCCTCTTACGAATAAATAAATAAAATCTTAAAAAAAAAAGAATTAAAGAGAAAAACTAATATACAAATAATTATGACAGGGCATAAAACACATACACACATAGATATACACATTTTGTAATGGCTGCAAACATACAACGCTAAGAAAAGACTAACTTTTAAAAAAAAATTCTCTATTCTTTTCAGCTGAAGAAATCACACTAATACATGCTTTGAATACTGCAAAGAGAAAACAAAGCAAGACCTTCTTTTAGTAAGATATCTCATTCCACTTTATATTTATTTAGTGAGATTTGGACAGGGTCAATCTCACAAACATAGATCATAATTATTATACAAATAATACATGGATCATTATATGTATATGTAATAGTAAGTTTCTTCATGAAAGACAAGCAAATTTTTCTTATAATTGTAATGACCATCATCAATTAACTTCTATATTTAACTTGGAGCTTCTAAATTTGAAATAAAAGAACAATATAAACATGTGTCCATAATTCAAAAAGGGATATTATAGCCCAAAAAGAAACATTTTCAAATAGCATAATAGAAGTTACTGTTGTTAAAATGAAAAATATATCAGATTGACCAAATAGTAGAATATAGTTACAAAAGAATCCTTGAAATCAGTAGAAACTACAAAGCCAAAAAAAAGTAACAGCTAAACAGGGGAAAATTTTTTGAAGAAAAATTTAGAGGCTCTCAGAGATTTGTGAAATAACAGATGGTTCAGCACACATGTGACTGAAATCGAAGAATGAAAAACACAAACAAAAAATAATGGCCAAAAACTTCTGCAAATTGGCAGAAAACATTAGTTTCCAGATCTAACAAGATCAGCAAACTCGCAAGCAAGATAAACATGAAGAAAGTCAGTCCCTCCATACACCAAGCTTCAAATATCCAACAATAAAGAGAAAATCTTGAAATGAGCCAGAGAATGACAACATGTTACATACAGGGAAACAAATAAGTAACAGCTGATTTGTCATCAGAAACTAAGATATGCTGAGAAACACTGGAATAGCACATTTGCATAGCTAAAAGGAAGAGATTAGCAGTGAGAATTCCACATACAGAAAAGATACAAGAAAAGGTGAAAATAGATATGTTCAGATGCAGAAACTAAAGATAATTCATCACTGGCACTATTAAAAAACATTATCATTTTCAGTATGAGGGAAATTATTTAAATGGCAACTCATACCTGTAAGAACAAATGATGAGCATGGAAAATGGTAAACGTGGGTAAACGTAAAAAAAATTATACATACTTCCTTCAATAACTTAATTGCTTTAAAAGACACAGGACTCTTTATAAAGGGAAAGCTACAATACTTTGATGTGAGGATAACAGCATGTATAGATTTAATACACTAAATAGTAAATATCTGATCTTTTGTTGGTTTGTTTGTTTGTTTTAAATATTTTATTTATTTATTCATGAGAGACACAGAGAGAGAGGCAGAGAGACAGGCAGAGGGAGAAGCAGGTTCCATGCAGGGAGCCCGATGTGGGACCCGATCCCAGGACCCCAGGATCACAACCTGAGCCGAAGGCAGATGCTCAATCACTGAGCCACCCAGGCGCCCTTTTTTGTTTGTTTTTAAAGACAGAACAACACATAAAGACACAGGCACAAAGGAAAGAAGGCCATGTGAATCAGGAGTGACAGAAAAATAGTTGCCAACTGAAAATTCTATATCTAGTACTTTAAAACTTCTGCCATCTCATCTGGTCTCCATGTTGTCTTTTGTTTTAATTATTTTTTTAATTTAAATTTTAGGTAGTTAAGATACAGTACAGTATTGGTTTGGTTTCTCAAGTAGAATTCAGTGATTCATCATTTACATATAACACCCAGCAGGGACGCCTGGATGGCTCAGCGGTTGAGCGTTTGCCTTTGGCTCAGGGCATGACCCTGGAATCCTTGGATTGAATCCCACATTGGGCTTCCTGAATGGAGCCTGCTTCTCCCTCTACCTGTCTCTGCCTCTTTCTCTCTCTGTGTCTCTCATGAATAAATAAATAAAATCTTAAAAAAAAATACCCAGCATAACAAGTGGCCTTCTTACTACCTATCACCCATCTAGCCCTCCTCACCCACCTCCCTCCATCAACCCTCAGTTTGTTCTATGCTTCTTATGGCTTGTTTCTCTCTTTTCTTTTTTTCTTCCCCCTTCCCATATGTTTATCTATTTTCTTTCTTAAATTTCACATATGGGTGAGCTCATACATTGTCTTTTTCTGACTGACTTACTTCACTCAGCATAATACATTGCAGCTCCATCCATGTCATTTCAAATGGCAAGCTTTCATTCTTTTTGATGGTTGAATAATATTCCATCGTGTACACCACATAGTTTGGCTATTGCTGATAATGCTGCTATAAACATCAGGGTGCATATATCCCTTTAAATCTGTATATTTGTATCCTTTGGATAAATACCTAGTAGTGCAACTGCTGGATCATATGGTAGTTCAGTTTTTAACATTTTGAGGTACCTCCATGCTGTTCTTCAAAGTGGCTGGACCAGTCTGCATCTCCACCAACAGTGCAAAAGTGTTCCCCTTTCTCTGCAACCACACCAACACCTGTTGTTTCTTGTGTTGTTAATTTTAGCCATCCTGACGGGTGTTAAGATGGTTTCTCATCATGGTTTTGATTTGTATTTCCCTGATTATGAGTAATGTTGAGCATCTTCTTATGTGTCTGTTAGCCATCTGGATGTCTGTTTTGGAAAAGTGCCTCTTCATGTCTTCTGCCCCTTTCTTATCAGTTTATGGTATTTGCAAATATCTTCTTCCATTCTGTAGGCTGCCTTTTAGTTTTGTTGATTGTTTCCTTCACTTTGCAGAAGCTTTTTATCTTGATGAAGTCCCAATAGTTCATTTTTACTTGTTTCCCTTGTCTGTGGTGACATGTCTAGTAAGATAATGCCACAGATGAGGTCAAAGAGGTCAAAGAGGTTTCTGCCAGTGTTCTCCTCTAGGATTTTGATGGTTTTCTGTCTTACATTTGGCTCTTTAATCCATTTTGAATTTATTTTTGTGTATGGCATAAGAAAGTGGTCCAGTTTAATTCTTCTACATGTTGCTATATGTCTTCCTAATATCATTTGTTGAAGAGACTGTCTTTTTTTCCACTGGATATTTTTTCCTGCTTTGTTGAAGATTAGTTGACCATATAGTTGTAGGTCCATTTCTGGGTAATATATTCTATTCTATTGATCTAATAAATGTCTGTTTTTGTCCAGTACCATACTGTCTTGATGACTACAGCTTTGTAATATAGCTTGAAATCCAAAATCATGATGCCTCCAGTTTTGTTTTTCTTTTTTAGAATTGCTTTGGCTATTTGGGGTCCTTTATGGTTCCACACAAATTTTAGGATTATTCATTCTAATTCTGTAAAAAATGCTGGTGGTATTTTGATGAAGACTGCATTAAATATGTAGATTGCTTTGGGTAGTACAGACATTTTATCAATGTTTGTTCTTCCAATCCATGAGCATAGGATGCTTATTCATTGTGTTAAGCCTTCTTTAATTTCTTTCCTAAGAAAAAAAGTGTTCTATAGTTTTTAGAGTATATACCTTTTACTTCCTTAGTTAATTTATTCCTAGGTATCTTACTGTTTTGGTGCAACTGCAAAGGAAATCAATTCCTTGATTCCTTCTCTTGCTGCTCATTTTTGGTCTATAGAAAAGCAACAGATTTTTGCACATTGATTTTATATCCTGCAAATTTGTTGAATTCATGTATGACTCTTAGCAATTTTTTGGTGGAGCCTTTCAGGTTTTCTACATAAATTATTCTGTTTGCAAATAGTGAATGTTTGACCTCCCTTGCCAACGCAGCAAGGGAAAAGGGATCCTTAACCCACAAGGGATCAGGTTTGCTGAGGATTTGTCCACAGAGAGTTGGCAAGCCAGAAAGGCGTGGAAGGAAATATTCAAGGAGCTAATGGGAAAAATATGCAGCCAAGAATTCTTTATCCAGCAAGACTGTCATTCAAAATAGAAAGAGAGATAAAAAAGAGTTTCCCAGACAAACAAAACCTAGATGAGTTCATGCAAGAAATTTTAAGGGGACTCTGAGTGGGGGGATAAAAGACCAAAAGCAACAAAGACTAGAAAGGACCAAAGAACATCACCAGAAACACCAACTCTACAGGTAACACAATAGCACTAAATTTGTATCTCTTAATAATCACTCTGAATGTAAATGGATTAAATGTGCCAATCAAAAGACACAGAGTATCAGAATGTATAAAAAAAACAAGATCCATCTATATGTTGCTGCCTACAAGAGGCTCATTTTATACCTACTCTCCATGTTTTCTAATGAAAATCCTACTGTCTTTCCGTCATTGTTCCCCTATGGTATTGAATCTGTGTGTTTTTAGGATTTATATCTTTTATATTCAGCAGTTTAATATGCATTTCATTGGGTTTACCCTGCTTGGAGCTGGGTCAGCTCTTCAAATCTAAAGATTCCTGTATTTCAGTTTCAGTTGCAGTAGGAACAAAGACCAAATACATAGGAATAAATTTAATAAGAAATATGTGAAGCCTATAGAAAAAAAAACGTTAAAACACTCATGAAAGACACAAAAGTGGCTTTGAATAAAGGTAAAGACATTCCCTATTCTTAGATGGAGTCAACAATCTTAAGATGTAGTTCTCTCTAAACTAATTTATAAATTCATGCAATAAAGATACCAAAAAGCTATTTTACAGAGCTAGAAAATCTTATACTAACATTCATATAAGAAAATATACATACAAGAATAACCAGGAACACAAAGAAAGAAAAATTACCAGGAGTCTAGTTCTAACAATCTTTACAATACACCTATATAAGATGTATTATCATATGTATAGAAAAATAAGGCACTGGTAATAAATATAAAATCATAAATGGACCCCAAATAATGTTTATTTAGTATATGATAAAGGAGGCATTTCAAATCGTTAGGGAAAGTATGGACTTTTTAATAAATGATGATGGTATAACTGGGTAGTCATAAAGGTAAAATTAGATCCACATCTCACATGATAACAAGAATAAACTAACAAATGAATTAAGGATCTAAATGTTAAAAATAAAACCATTCAGAAGGCAGCATGGGTGAATTCCTCTTCGAATTCAGTATAAAGAAAGTCTAACTATGTTTCAAAATCATAAGACAATAAAAGGTTCATATATATTTGGCTCTGTTAAAATAAAAATATTTGCACACCTAAAAAAAATCATAAAAGGGCACCTGGGTGGCTCAGTCAGTTAAGTGTCTGCCTTCAGCTCAGATCATGATCTCAGGATCCTGGGACTGAGCCCTACATTATCGGACTCTCCGCTCAGCAGGGAGTCTGCTTCTCCTTCTCCCTCTGTGCATGCATTTGTTCTCTCTCTCATGAATGCACTCTCTCTCTCAAATAAATAAAAATAAATCCTTAAAAAAATTTAAAATCATAGAAACAAAGTCAAAAGATAATTCACACACTAGAAAATTATATTTGTATCATTACTATAAAGGAATGATATCTCTGATATATATATATATATATATATATATATATATATATACACACACACACACACACACACACACACACACACAGGACATAGGATCAAAACCCTGATGGACAAATGGGAAAAAGACATGAAAGAGTTCTTAACGGCCAACACTATAACAAGTTGAGCAATACAAATAAATAATAATATTACTGCATAATGATTCTAAGAATAAAATTTAAATACACACTAGTCCATACAAATATACATTAAAAACTGAATAAAGATAGGTATTCCATTAGGAATATTTGCAATTAAAAAATATAAAAGGAAAGCAGGAAATAGAAAATCACTATTAGGTAAATACTACAGTCACAATGGCCTCAGACAAGATCCACTGATGAATGTTAAATAAATATGCATAAATTTTTAGAGAGGGAAAATATTTACAGAGTCACAAAATACCTTCAAGATATTTCTTAACAACAAAATTTTAAAAACTTGTAACTTCATTATAGAGAAAAATTTCAGCATATATACCACCTTAAAGCAACTATTATCAGGTTAAAATGACAAATAAAACATCAAGAACGTGCATGTGTTGGTCTGATACACTGAGAAGGACCCGTCACTTCTGTGGTAGTCTTGGCAAAAACTCACAGCCACCTTCTAATCATAAGAAAACATCAGCCTGATTGAAAAAAAGAAGAGCGTTCATTCTATAGAACAGCTGTCTAGTATGTTTAAAAAGGTGTCAAGGCCATGAGACAAGGAAAGATGGAACTAACCTAGAAAGGGGCTGAGTACAAAGACAAGACAGCTAAGTACAATGTGTTACCTCAGATTGGCTCCTAGAACAGGAAAGAAACATTAGAAAGAAAACTGATGGAAATTAAGTAAGTTCGGTAATTTCATTAAAAGTACTTTACCAACGTTATTTCCTGTTTTTGATCATT
Organism: Canis lupus baileyi; assembly: GCF_048164855.1. Classification (NCBI taxonomy): domain Eukaryota; kingdom Metazoa; phylum Chordata; class Mammalia; order Carnivora; family Canidae; genus Canis; species Canis lupus. The sequence continues at coordinate 59,161,489 of NC_132844.1, read as the reverse complement.
GTACTGTGGTTAGATAAGATGTTAACAGAGGAAGATGAGAAGTATAAAAGTATCTGAGAATTCTATGTACTATTTGTGCAGTTCTTCTAAAGTCTAAAGTACAACACAGAAAAGTTTTGAAAGGTATTTTGGAAAAACTGCACTAATATAATGATAGAAAACAATTCAGTGTTACCAGAGGCCAGGGAAGGGGGGAAAGAACTAACTTCCTAGGGGCACAAGAGAACTTCTATGGATGATGAAAATGTTCTATATCATGATGGTGTTCATAGTCACAGGACAGTATTCAGCTCTCAAAAGTCACTGAATTAGAGTGGTAAAATTTTATGTAAATTACACTTCAATCCAGCAGACAAAAGAAAGAGTTCCAAATGTAAATACAATCTTTAAAAACAAGTGTTTAAAAACAGTATAAGCAAATGGAGAAAAACCAAATAGGTTTATATATGCTCTTACCAGATTAATTAACTGTGTGTGTACCACATCTTCTACCAAAACTGCTGTTTCATGAAGAGGCCTCCTAGCATCACCTAAGGAAAACCTGCCAAAAAAAAAAAAAAAATTTAAACATACCAATATTAAAGGCTATAAAACTAAGAAAGGTAAAAAGTGAAAGATATTGATTATCATAATTGGGCAATCATGAAGTACAAATTATTCCTCAAATAACAGCGGTTGTACAATTTTCTATAGACAGAATTGTATCTCTCTCATACAAGCTACAATTTCCATAGAAAATGCAGTGTTAGCTATGCTATTTGTCGATCTCTGAAGTCATTTTCAAGGGCACTTACTGTTTCAAATGGAAAATATTAATAACTACTTCATAATATTGGCAGTCAGAAAATCATGTTACCATGTCCAAAGTACTAATAAAGTAACATATTAATAGCAGTTTAGAAAATTATAAAAGTATGCAATGTAACCAAGCAAGTAATATAATTAAAATGAAAAGTTGCTTAGAAAAATTTATATAAATGTCATAATTTATCATTTCTAATTATAGACAAGCAGATTGTCAAGAAAGGCTTACTGATCTTGATAGTGATTTTCTGAACTTTCATATGGTGGACTAGATGTGCAGAGAATCCCTTCCTGGTAAAGAACACTTGAAAATGCACAATACTATATTAACAACTTACATTTAAAGCCTGCTTTAAGCAGCAGTATAGGAGATAAAACAGAAGGCTGACAAGATGAGAAAATACAGTTCCACTGGATAAGAGAGCCCTCGAGCCAAAATTTATTCTGAAGGCATCTAGATATTCATAGTAGCCAATAATCTGGATTTCATCTAGAATTGTATTCAAGATATAGCAAAGAATGCTGGGACCCCAAGCAAGGAAGGAGGTCATTTGAGAAACCAAATATGAAGTCAGTGATATCTGGTATGGGTGATCTCAGCAAATCCATACTCCACAGAAGGCACTTTGCCTATTTCACGCAAGGCTATGAGTGAAAGAACAAAAAAATGCAATGCTGGCATGAGGATACAAATGGAATACAATAGAGAGCCCATAAATAAAATCCTATATTATGTACAAAAATTTTTGATAATGGTACCAGGAACACCCAATTTGGAAAGGACAATCTTTTCAACAACTGATGCAGAGAAATATGATATCCATATGTAAAAGAATGAAGTTGGACTCTTACCTTGTACCATATAAAAAAATAAACTCAAAATAGATCAAAGACCTAAATTAAAAAGCTAAAACTATAAAATTCTCAAAATAAAACAGGGGGGGGAATCTTCATGACCTTGGATTTGGCAAGGGTTTCTTAACTATGACACCGAAATTACAGGCAACAAAAGAAAAAATAAATATATTGGAATTCATCACAGTTACAAACCTTTTATACATCAAAGGACAAGACAGTGAAAAGACAACCCACGGAATGGGAATAAATATTTGAAAATCATGTATCAGATAAATAACCAGAATATATTTATAAAACTCTTGAAATACAACAATGAAGAAAAATACCCCAATTTTAAAATGGGCAATATATTTGAATAGATAGGTCTCCAATGAAAATATACAAATAGCCAACAGCAAATGAAAAGATCCTCAATATCATTAGTAATTAGAGAAATGCAAATCAAAACCAAATTGATATGCTACTTCACACCCAGAAGAATGGCTATTATCAACAAAATGGATAATGCTGGCTAGGATACAGAGAAATTAGAAACACTGTACATTGCTGGAGAGAATGCAAAATGGAATAGCCACTGTGGAAAATAGTTGGGTTGTTCTGGAAAATGTTAAACATAGGATTAGGATTTGACCTAGCAATTCTACTCCTGGGTATGTATCCCCCAAAGAATTGAAAATTGAAAACAGGGATTCAAACAAGTATGTGTATACCAATGATCATAGTTACATTATTCAGAATTGTCAAAAAATAGCAACAACCAAAATCTCCATTAACGAATGAACAAATATATGCATGTAAAATATTATTCAGCAATAAAAAAGAAAGAAGATCTGATAGATACTCCTACACCAATGAACTTTAAAAACACTGTCTTAACTAAAATAAGCCAGACAAAAATGACAAATCTGGAATAAGAAAACTTATAGAGATATAAAGTCAAATAGAGGACACAAAGGGATTGCAGAGTTTTTGCTTACTGTGTAGAGAGTTTGTCTGGGATGATAAGAAAAATCTAAACAATAAATAGTGATGATGGTAGCACCATATTGTGAATGTACTTAATGCCAGAGAACCGTACAGTTAAAAATAAAGTGGTAAATTTTAAGTTATGTATATTTTACAAATAATTAATATGGATGAATAAAAATTAAAGAGCAGACTAGATTCAGCTATAAAGATAATTAGTTTAGAACAGCAGATCTAAGGTAATTACCTATAATATATCATAGGTAATAACAAAACATCATGATAAATATTAAGCCAAATATGTTGATACTATAGTGAAATGGATAAATTTCTTTAAAAATACAAATGGCCAAAGCTGACTTAAGAAAAAATCTAAAAACCTGAATAGTTCCATAAATTTGAAAGAAATTAAATCAGCAATAAAAAACCAAAACACAAAAAAACTCAAAATAAACAAAAACAAAACAACCTGACCTCATCTGTAATGTTGTACCAAAATTGCAAAGAATAGATTATTCTAATTTGATACTTTTCAAGAGAATACAAAAAGATAGATACTCCCCAACTAATTTATTTAGGCTAGTATAACCTGGGTTTCAAAACTAGAAAAAGATAGTGATAGTAAAATTACACATAAATTTTATTCACGTACATAAACAGAAAAAAAAAACCATAATTAAAATGCTTGAATAAAACAAAAAATCAGATACGGGAGAATTCATTTTCTCTCCTACTTTGCACCTATGACCTCATGGGAGCTCCTTAAGATCATTTAATAGAAAAAGAGAAAACTCAGGTTCTGGGTTTCATATGGTCCTGAATGATGCAGGCACCATGGAAAAGTGAATAGTCCGAGCACTGTAGCCCCTTTTGAACATCACTCAAAGACAGTAGTGAAGGGAAATCTTCCCAATGGGAAGAACTTTTAGTAGTGCACCTAGTTGCTCTTTTTATTTTTTTTAAGATTTTATTTATTTATTCATGAAAGACACAGAGAGAGAGGCAGAGACATACGCAGAGGGAGATTTTATTTATTTATTCATGAAAGACAGAGAGAGAGAGGCAGAGACATACCCAAAGGGAGCTTGATGCAAGACTCTATCCCAGGATCCCAGGATCACGCCCTGAGCCAAAGGCAGACACTCAACTGCTGAGTCATCCAGATGTCTTCATAGTTGCTCATTTTATTCAATAGGACAAATGGTAGCATAGGCTATGGTCAATGGTTGGCTGAATAAATGGTAAGGGACATGGAAGGAACATAATAAAATATGAGAAGGAAATTTGGGGAAGAGGTAGGTGGGCAGATAGCAATGAAAGAGAAAAAAGTAAGGATATCTGAGTCTCATGTGAATAGTCAGGGGCAACCCAAGGAAAAGAGAATTTTATTTTTTACTTATTTTTAATTTTTTAAAAAAGATTTTATTTATTTATTCATGACAGACACAGAGAGAGGCAGAGACACAGGCAGAGGGAGATGCAGGCTCCCCATAGGGAGCCTGATGCAGAGCTCAATCTCAGGACCCTAGGATCACAACCTGAGTCAAAGGCAGACACTCAACCACTGAGCCACCCAGGTGCCCTGCAAAGGAGAATTTTAATACTCAAGTGGATATTAGCAGTTTTTTTTTCACCAATTACCCTGTCATCAATGGGCTCATCAACAGTAGTCACGGTGGGAGGGATAAAAGATATGCAGGGCCCAGTAACATGGATTTCCACTAATCAATACCATAATTGTTATAGCCCCAGCTCAGTGCCCATCTGTCAGCAGCAAAGATCAACACTGTTTCTAAACTGGCACCATTCTGCAGGGTGATCAGCCATCTTCCTTGCAACAGGCTGATTGCATTAGACCAATCCCATCATGAAAATGACAGAGTATGTATGGTTCTTACTAAAATAGACATTTACTCTGGATATGGATTTGCTGTCCCCATGTGCAATGCCACTACCAAAACTACTATCTGTGGACTTACAGAATGCCTATCTGTTGTCATGGTATTCCATACAGCATTGTTTGTGATTAAAAAAAAAAACCACTTCACAGCAAAGGAAGTGGTACCCTGGTATCATGCTCAAAGAATTCACTAGTCTTAAAGTGTTCCTCACTATTATGAAGTAGCTGGTTCGATAGAATGGTGGGAATGGCTTTCAAAAATCCAGTTATAGTGCCAACGAGGTGGCAACACCTTGTAGTGCTGGGGCAAGGTTTTCCAGAATACTTATATATCCTATGAATCAACATCCAATATATGGTACTGTTTCTCCCATAAACAGGATTCATAAATCCAGGAATCAAGGGGTGGAATGGTAGTGGCAGCACTCATTATTACCCCTAAAGACGCACTAGCAAAATTTTTGCTTCCAGTTCCCATGCCCTTATGATTTGCTAGCCTTGAAGTCTTTTCCAGAGGGAGAAATGTTTTCACATTTATTCCACTGAAACAACAATTATTCAATTGAAATGAAACTTTTAAGACTGCTACTCAGTCGCTTTGGATTCCTCATGCTTCTGAGTCAACAAGCAAAGAGGGAGTTACTGTGTTGGTTAGGGTGAGTGGTGTTGACTATCAAGTGGAGACTGGACTGGTTCACCACAGTGGAGGTAAGGAAGAGTATGTCTGGAATACAGAAGATCCCTGAGGCCACCTCTTAGTATTACCATGCCCTGTCACTAAAGCCAATGGAAAACTACAACAATCCTAACCAGGAAAGGCTATTAATGGCTCAGATCCTTTAGGAATGAAGGTTTGGGTCATTCCATTAGGCAAAAAGCCACAACCAGCTGAGGTGCTTGCTGACGGCAAAGGGAAAACAGAATGGTAGTTACTAATACCAGCTATCCACATGCCCACTAATAAAAACAAGACTCCCATCATCATGAATATTTCCTCCTTATTTTGTTATAAATATGTTTGTGTGTGTGTGACTATTAGGCAAGTACTGTTATTTCCTTCCCTCTTTTATTCCCTTATCATGTAACATAAGATGTATTGGACTAATAGCCTAAAATTTAATTATTAATTTTATATCATAGTATTTAAGCTAGGGATATTAAGAAATGTAAATATCTCTCAAGGGCTTAACCTCATCTTATGGGAAATGGGTTAATGCATTTTCAGTTCTACAGTGGATAATTGTATGAAGTTAGGCAAAATTATGACCTTGTTATTGTCTTTGAGATTAAGAATAGTTTAAGGAGATACATATGGGTGTCAAGGTGACATGGGTAGTGATTAATTTTAGGTCTTAACGCTGAAGGCTATGGGGGTGCCCAAATATTTGGTTAAATATTGATCTGAATACGTCTGTGAAAGTATCTCTGAATAAGATTAATTGCCTAAGGCAAATTTCCCTCTTCATCATGGGTGAGCCTCATCCAAACCATTGAAGGCCTGAAAAGAACAAAAGGCAGAGTAAGGGAGAAACATTCCCTCTGCCTATCTTCAAACTGGGAGAGCAGTCTTACACTATCTTTGAACTCCAACACCATCAGCTCTACTGCTTCTCAGGTTTTTATAGTTTACTCCCGTCTCCATTTTGGCTTTTGAATTTCACAATGTATCTTTTTATCTTGTGTATCAGTAACAAATTATTGTAGTTGTCATTTATTTTTACAACTTTTGTCCTTCAGCCTTCATACTAGGCTGAATGATTTACTCACCGACATTGAAACATTTATTATTAATTTAACTGGTGGAATTTGTACTTTCATTTTTGTTCAGTTACTAATTAGCATTCTTTCATTTCAGTTTAAAGGAGTCCCTTGAACATTTCTTATGAGGCTAGTCTAGTGGTTATGAACTCCTCCAACTTTTGCATGTCTGAAAAATTATTTTATTTCTCCTTCAATTCCTAAGGACAACTTTGCCAGGTAGACTATTCTTGGTTGCCAATTGTTCTCTTTCAGACTTTGAATATAACATGCCACTTCTTTCGGAACTGTAAAGTTTCTGCTGAGAAACTTTGCTGACAGTCTTATAGGGGTTCCTTCATACATAACAAGTTGATTTGTTGCTTTTAAGATTCTTTCCTTGTCTTTAACCTTTGACAATTTAATTATGTGTATCTCTTTGGATTCATCTGATTTGGAACTCTGTGGACATCCTGAATGTGGATATTTGTTTCTTTCCCTGGTTATGAAAATTTTCAGCTATTATTTCTTCGAATAAGCTTTCTACCCTTTCTCTCTCTTTTCTTTCTGGTACCCTTATAGTGCAAATATTGGTCTGATTGATGATATCTTAAACTATCTTTACTCTTCTTCATTCTTTTGTCTTTTTGCCCCTCTCTGATTAGATGAATTCCACTGCTTTGTCTTCAAGTTCATTGATCTTTTTTTAGGCTTCATCTAGTCTGATGTTAATTTGAAATTTTCAGTTCAGTTGTTATATTCTTCAACTCTGTGATCTCTGCTTGGTACTTTTTAAATATTTTCTATCTCTTTGCTAAAATTCTCATTTTATTAATGCATTGTTCTCTTGATTTCAGTGAGCCTCTTTTGACCATTATTTTGAACTCTTTATTGGGTAAATTACTTATCTCAGTTCCTTTAGTTTTATATTTCTAGCCAGAACATCTCTTTCCGTCTCATTTCCCTTCACTCTCTGTGTTGATTTCTGTACATTAGATAAAATAGTCACCACTCCCAGTCTTGAATAGGAGATGAACCTTATCATTGAGCCCTAACTCTTGGTTGTCTTTCAAAATCTAACCTTCTCTGTTCTTAGAGAGCCTAGTAACTGAGGGTACTCAGTGTTCCACAGGAGAAGATCTCAGTCAGCACATCACTTAGGCTGATTCGGACCTCAAGGCAGTATCTTCTAAAATATGCAAACAGGCTTCCCCTAGGGAATGACTAGGAGAGGAGTGTTTCTCTCTGTTCCCTCTATGCTGAACCCTGGAGTGATAGTTGGCTAAGTGTTTCTTTGCTTGCTATAGTCCCATGAGAACTGTAACTCAAGATCTGTTGGCCACTACTACCAGATCAAGAGATGTGTCCCTTGGGCAGCAGCCACAAAAGCCCTTTTTAGGGTGATACTCTTGAAATGGAACTGATCAGAGGGAGAATGCAGAGGTCTCCCCAGTCTGTGGGGAGGTTCACAATCAGCTCCTAAATATGTGCCAAGTTAGAAGTTTAAGCCTTAATCAGCAGTTTTTAAGATATGCAAATAAGGCCTCTTTTCATGAAAGACTGGAAATGGGCATTTCTAACTGCCATCTCTGTGCTGACCCCTGGGAGAAAAGTCCATTAAAAACTTTATTATGGGGGACCCAGAAATGCAAGCCCCACTGGCCACCACAGCCAGTGTGTCCTCTAAATGGCAGTCACAAACGTTGGATCACTAGATGTATGCATAAGTTCCTTTCATGGAGATACTGGTGGACCACAGTGGGGAAGAAGGAATACTGCAGACATGTACTAAATGAGAAGCCTGGCCTTCAGACTGCAGGTTTTGTTGCCCATTTTTATTGAGAAATAATTGACATACACCACTGTGTAAGTTTATGGTGTATGGCATGATGGTTTGACTTACATGGATTGTGAAATTATTGCAAAAGGTTTAGTTAACATCCATCATCTCCCACTGATACAAGAGAGAAAAAAATAAAAATTTCTTTGTGATGAGAACTTTTGGAATCTACTCTCTTAACTTTCATATATAGCACACAGTAATGTTAACTATAAATCATCAGGTTGCACAGAACATTCCTAGTACTTATTATAACTGGAAGTTTGTACCCTTTCACCTCTTCTTCCAATTCCCCCTCCCACACCCCGATCTCTGAAAGTATAAATCTGATCCTTTTTTCAATGACTTTGGTGGGCTTTTTTGTTTGCTTGCTTTTGTTTCTGATGTAAATTCCACATATAAGTGAGATCACATAATATTTGCCTTTCTCTGACTTATTTCACTTAGCATAATGTTCCTCTAGGTCCATCCATGTTGTCAGAAATGGTAGGATTTAATTTTTTATGGTTGAATAATATTCCAATGTGTGTATATACAAACATATCTTTATTCATTTACCCATTGATGGACAGTTTGATTGTTTCCATGTCTCAACTATTTTACATAATGCTGCTATGAACACAGGGGTGCAGATATTTTTTCAACATAGTGTTTCTGTTTCCTCTGGATATATATCTAAATTGCTCAATCATATGGTATTTCTATTTTTAAGTTTTTGAAGAACTTCCAAACTTTTTTCCATAGTGGCTGTAACAATTTGCAATCCCACCAACAGTGTATAAGGGTTCCTATTTCTCCACATCCACACAAGAGTATCTCTCTTTTTGATGATGGTCATTTTAACTGGCACGAGGTGATACCTCATAGTAGTTTTGATTTACATTTCCCTAATGACTAGTGAGCATCTTTGTAGGCCATCTGTATATCTTCTTTAGATAAATGTTTATTGAGGTCTTTTGCCCAGTTAATGTAGTATTTATTTTTTAGATATTGAGTTGTAGGAGTTCTTTATATATTCTAGATAGTAACCCCTTATCAGATGTAGGATTGGCAAATATTTTTTCCCATTGCACAGGTTGTTTCTTTTGCTGTGAAGAAGCTTTTTAGTTTGATATAGTCCTTTTTTTTTTTTTTTTTGACTTTAACTGTCTGTGCTTTAGGTGTGATTTCCAAGAAATTCTTACCAAGATCCATGTCAAAAAGCTTTTCTCCTGTTTGCTTCAAGGAGTTTTTGGTCTTACATTTAAGTCCATAGTCCATGTTCACATAATTTTTGTGAGTACTGTAAGACAGGGTCAAGTTTCTTTTTTTTTTTTTTTTTTAAGATTTTATTTGTTTATGAAAGACACAGAGGCAGAGACACAGGCAGAGGGAGAATCAGGCTCCATGCAGGGAGCCCGACATGGGACTCGATCCCGGGACTCCAGGATCATGCTCTGAGCCAAAGGCAGACACTCAACTGCTGAGCCACCCAGGCGTTCCAGGAGTCAAGTTTCATTCTTTTACATGTGTATATCCAATTTTCCCAGCGCCATTTATGAAAAATAGACTGTCTTTTCTCCATTAGTATCCTTGGCTCCCTTGTCAAATATTAGTTGGTAATATATGCTTGGCAGCACAGGCTGCAGCTTTTAAGAATGCAAATGGGCACCTTTCAAGGAAAGGCTGGGAAATAGGCATTTCTATCTGTTGCCTTTGAACTGATTCCTAGGGGGAGAACAAAGGAGAGTCCTTGGGAGTCCAGGCAATCCAGTTATGAACTGTTCCTTTTTTGCTATCATCTTGTGGACAAAACCCCACTGGCTTTCTGAGTTAGTTGTTGTGGGAACCTACCCCTCAGGTAGAAGTCTTAAAAGTTGGGGCACTGGATATTGGATCCAAATCCTTTGCTCCTCAGGGAGAAGCTAGCTCTGAGGTCCTATCTTGTATGTCATAGTGCCAGGACAGGATTTATGGCAAGTATGTCTCACCCATTCCTGCTTGTTTAATATAGATTTTTTTTTCTTACTTGCTTGACAAACAGGAGTGCTCAGCTAATTTCTGGATTTTGTTCAAAGGGAACTTTTCTTTGCAGATTTGATGTGTTCGTGGAAGGAGGTAAGTTCAGGACAATCCTATATAACCACCTTAGACTGGAATCTTGTAATTCCCAGGCTTTCTACTGAAACTAAAACTTATACCACTGGCTTTTCTGGATCTCATGCCTTTGGACTCACATTGTAACTCATATCATCAGCTCTCTTGCTCCTCAGCTATTTGGACTTGGACTGGAACTATACCACTGGCACTCCTGAGTCTCCTGGGTCTGCAGATCTTAGGACTTCTCAGCCTCCATAATTGTATAACCAATTTCTTATAATAAATCACTTTCATGCACATATATGCAAACACACATACACTTAACCTACTGGTTCTGTTTCTTTGGAAACAGGAAAATACACCCAGGAAAGCAAGAGTGGAACATAAATCTATTAATGATAATAATAATAATTAACTACTTGAAATATGAAAAGAGAAAAATTATATGATCATTTCAATAAATGAAAATCCCTCAATCACCATTTATGACCAAAATTTTAGTGAACTTGAACTAAACGACATGTTCTTTCATATGACTAAGAGAATCTACCAAAAACCATATAGAAAACAATATATGCAGACACATACATAATCTTTGAAATTCAGACCAGTATAAAGACTCCTATTAGCCAATTTTCATACAAGTATCACCTGATTTTCAAAAGTTTATATTATACCACTTTGCTTATAAAAAAAGATCTATATTAGTACCTGTTTTTGCTGAGAGAAGCCCAAAGAGGATTTTTGATTTTAGGACAAAAGATGAAAAGTAAAAATCATATCCAGCATTTGGTTACAGCAAGCTGTCACAGAGGCAGTGTGCATCCTATGCAGTGAGAATGGTACCATGAAGCTCCTTTCCTGGCAACTATACTCAGCATCTTAGCATCAGGCTGCCTTATTGCTTGGAATGTCTACAAGCATATGTGCTTTATCTTGACTTACTTTGTCTATTCATTTGTAAGATGTGTTCAAAGGTATTAGAAAAGTCTAATAAGTAAGGTTAATTTTTGGGTCTGAGAACACTTAAAAAGTTTTCCATATAAATTAATGGTAATTGTCTTACTTTACGCCACTTTGGCTTAGGAAGGTTTCAGAGGAACACTCTACTTTTGGATAGTGGAGAAACTTTTAATACTTAAGACTGTAGCTAGAACATTAAGACAAGAAAAGGTTTAATCTACATAAAGACTGAAAAAGAATAAACTAAACCACTCTTATTCACATTTAATCCAAGAATCCACACAGAAAATAAAAATAATTGGGAAATAAATTATTTGAATTTATAAAGAGGTGGTACTAGCATGTTTCTCAAATATAAGATCAATCTACAAATATCATCATCAACACAAAGGTAGATAGCAAGAGGGGTGTTTACAGGGGTCAGGGGTGAGGGAAATGGGGAAATGTTGTTTAAAGGGTACAAACTTCTAGTTATAAGATGAATAAGTTCTAAGAATGTAACATACAGCATGGTGATTATAGTTAATAATATTGTATTTTACACTGGAAAGTTGCTAAGAGAGTAAATCTTAAATGTTCTTACCACAAAAGATGGTAATTATGTGATGTAATGGAGGTGTTAGCTAAACCTATGGTGGTAATCATTTTTCAATAATAAGTGTATCAAATCAACATGTTGCACCCCTCAAACTTACACAATATTATGTCAATTATATCTCAATAAAGCTAGGGAAAAAAAAACAAAGACAGAAAAGGCAATTAAAAATAAATTTGGTTCTAACTTTATATGAAAGAGCTGAAAGAGCCAAAAGCCAAGAATAGTCAAGACACGTTTGAATTGGAAGGATATGTCCTCCCAGATTCATTATAAAGCTATAGAATTAAGATAGTGTGTTACTGGTACAAGGACAAACAAACAAACAAACAAACCAGAAAGGGAATAAAAAGACCACATTAGAGAGTAAACTCCACAATGGCAAAAATCTTGTTACATTTACTGATATATATTTGGTATTTAATTCTTTGGAATGCATGAATAAAGTTTCCTTCTATTATTTAAGTTACTTACAATCTCACTATAGAAAAAGTACAAAGTTATCAAAGTGAAGTACTCAAAGATAACACAAAAAATTCAATTAACATCATCTCTGGTAAAAAGAATACTTTAAAAACACTTCTTGAATTAATTTACATAAAATGTACAAATAATTGTCAAATTTTACCTCAAAAAAAAGTTAAAAATTTTCTACTTAAAATAATCTTCATTAGCATAAACATGTAAACTACCTAAAATATGTAAAGTATCTAAAGCTAAGGATGGGATCTGATGAGTATTTTATTTTCAAGGTTGTTAGTACTTCAGATTTTTTATTTTTTTAGTACTTCAGCTTTAATTCTAGTTTTTCTCACATTACTTCTGCCAATTTTTTCCCCACACACAGAAAGCTAGACATTGTCTTAGTGAATTTCGGAAAACAGAAATGAAAACCACTATGCCTAGCCATAGTCACTTCTCGTTTTGCTCTGTAATGTATATAATATATATATATTTTTACCTTACTAGAGCTTTATTGCAGGCCAATGGGCCTGTATATAATATTTTTAATCTACTTAAGGACAAAGTCCAAATAACTGACACTTAAAAAAATCTCCTGACTTTTTTTTTTCCCCATTAAAGACCTATCTCACTATCTACTGATTTCTTGACTGACTTTCCCAGGTCTAGTTCCAACAGATAGAGCCTGATACTCCATTCCTTTACATACTGCCTAGCTGCCTCTACTGACACCAGTACTGCTAGACCAGCTTCCACTAAACGGCTTCCAGGAAACTGTCCTAAAAAGGCTGTCTCTGTCCTGATCTCCTGCAACAACTTCACTGCTATAACACACCAGCCTCCATTTTAGGAAGAACTGTAACTTTGAGAACTATGGTCACAGCAAGCAGTTTAAGTCCAGGGCAGTCCTGCTGGACTCCACCTGATAATGATAGTGGCAGAGTCACTTACAGCCTACCTTCTCGCCCAAACAAGACTGGTTTGATTCAATTCCAGGATCTGATGCCTCAGTGAGCACGAGGGCAGGTAGCTCTGCAATTCCCTTGTCAAGTGCGTAATGAAAGTATGAAATAAGCAAGATTATTCACGAGGTAGTGTTACACTCCTTATTTATTACGTATACTTATACTCAGACACAGGAGAGTATATGCTGAACAAAACCATGGGACATTGTTCCAAAAGGAAACAGAACTTAACACTCAGCCTTTCGGTATTTTTGTTATGTGTATGCCCAACACAGTCTACAATTGGGGGCTATCCTTTAGACATCTATTAAAGTAAAAAAAAAAAAAAAAAAAAATCTATTAATAGAAAGCTTGTAAAATAAAATAGAAGAACTAGTTGCAGAGACACTTCTAAAACATAGAAAATACATTTTTAAAACTATACACTGAACATTACTATAGTCACTGTGTGTCTTGAAAAAAACAGTTTTTGACATCAATTTTAAAAAGAAGTAAAAAAAACAAAAAAAAAAGGAAGGAAGGAAGGTGCCAGATATTTGCTATCTTACTCTAGGCAGAGCCCCTACTTGACATCTTTTGTTAGTAATTCATGCCAAGGTGCTTCTCAAGTACATAGTGACATGCTTCCAATGTCTCTGTAAATTCTAAAGCATTTATTAATTCATTTATTAAAATATTTAGATAATCTCCAGATCCTATGTAGATGTATATATCTGATTATACTCACAGACCCACAATCCTTATATCCATTTACCCCCAGCAGTAAAAGGCAATCAACCCCAAATTCTTTTAATGGTTTCAACTAAGAAAAAACAAACTTTTTGAGCAAGTACATACAACATAAGATACTCTTTTTTTTTTTTTTAAGATTTTATTTATTTATTCATGGAGACAGAGAGACAGAGAGAGAGAAAGACAGAAAGACAGACAGAGAGAGGCAAAGACACAGGCAAAGGGAGAAGCAGGCTCCATGCAGGGAGCCTGATGTGGGACTCGATCCCGGGTCTCCAGGATCACGCTCTGGGCTGAAGGCGGTGCTAAACCGCTAAGCCACCAGGGCTGCCCTAAAATACTTCTTTTTAAGTTTTATAAATATATATATATATATATATATATATATATATATATATATATTAGTATAAAGCAAACATTTCAAGAAGGTAAAAATAAAAGATAATTTAAAAATAAGTATTATTTATTGACATGGGAAAACATTTTTGCTTTGATTAAAATATATGTATTATAAGCATTACCAACATTTCCAGTTTGCTTAGGACTAAGGGATTTTCCAAGTTATTCTCTACCAAATAAATCAGCCTAATTAATACTAAAGGGTCATGTAATGCTTCTTACAAAAAAAAAAAAAAAAAAAAAAAGGACAAGCCAGAAGTTTAAGAGAATAAAATAATAATGAATAAACTTATATATTTACTTTCAATTTCCCTAATTATTCCAGTTCTCAAGTCCCAAAATAAAGAAACAAATAGCACATGGGGCATCTATCCCGTCATTTGGAGATAATGCTTTTCCATTCAAGGAGTTAAGGACAAAGTTTATGACAGTCAGTGGATGAAACACAGCTACCCAGTTGAATCTCATTGTAGTCTCTGCCTACACACAAAAGAAACAGTATCTGCTGAACAAGGGGCCAGAGATGTGAGCCCAGAAAAACAGACACTGTTCATGTGTCCAGTATCAAACTAAGAAAATTACAATAATTGCAGAAGTCCCACTACATCCTAGCCATCAGCTACAAAGAAAAGGAAGTTAGTTATGATGAAAAGAAATTAGCCTGAGAGTCTGACGGCTGGCCTGGTTCTAGCTGACACTTGGCTATAAAGAAATACTGTAATCTTGGGCAAGTAACTTTTCTAGATGCCTCACTTCCTCAACAATGAAAGAAGGGGGCTGGATTAGATTGATTATAAAGGTGCTTTTATATTCAGTTTTGGTGTATGAAAGTAGCTATTAACCTTTAGATCATAAAAATGTATTTAGGAATTATTAAAAAATATTTGAAGAACATCACTTTTGTAAGAAAATTAAATCTTACTAAATTGAGTAAGTTTAGTAAAAATAATGAAATTAAGAAGGAAGAAATACATTTTTTAAGTGGGCAGCACAGAGTGAATTAAAAGAATAAAGCCAATTGGAGGAAGGGCAGTAAGACTACAACTTATTCCTGGTCCTAAATGTGGAAATAATTCCCAAGAAACATTCCACTGCCTCCTAAAGAAATTGAAAAAAAAAAAAAAAAATTCCAAAACGCTAATGCTAGTGTTTGTATTTAAGAATATTATCACAGGATTTTAAATTATTCTTTTTCAGTATATTTAACAAGATCCACTTTTGAATCTAAAATATTTGTTTTCAGATTTTCAAGCCCTGATTAAGAACAGAGTGACAGGACTGAATAAATTTTAATTAAACAAATTGTTTAATTAAAAAGATGTTTTCACAATGTATATGTATATCAAGTCATCACACTGTATACTTTAAATATCTTACATCTTTACTTGTCAATTATGTCTCAATAAAGCTGGGGGCAGGGAGCGGTGGTAAGGAAGAGATTATGAAAAAGAAACCAAGGAGGTAATTTTGGTGAAAATCTGTGACAGACAGCTGGCTGGCCAGTCTGGAGAACACAAGACCCATAAGCAGATCAGATTATAAAGTATCTAGAACCAAACATAAAAGAAAAGGACAAAGAAACATTTCTTAACTGCCCTGTGTGCGTCTTCTTGGATGCTGAGTTGCTTTCAGTACTTACCACTGGCTACAAACTCTAATGTGGTTAAATTATTCTGGATGCTGTGGTTAAGTAATTGCTGTGGTCTTGGGAGCTAGTTACTTTTTTTTTTTTTATTACATCTGGTTTTCTGGACATTTTTCTAACTCAGGTAACTGACATTACTTTGGAATGGACACTGTGTGACTACTGCTTGGTGTTAAGAAGGCCCTGGGTGACTTGCTGTCCCCAAAAGAAAGTTTCATTTTTCCCTTCAAACTACTTATTTGATTATACTTTTTATAGGGTAGGTATTACTATAATACTCAGGAATTTCTCCTAACTGGAATTAGAGTGAAAAGCAGGCTACAACCCTAACATACACTCTAGTCAGCTAACCTGGCACTAGACAGCACATGCAAACACAGACATCATACTGTTTATGTCATTCTTACCCAATATTTGTTGAGACTGATTTACCCACTGTCCAAAGGGGGGGAAAAGTGCAGATGTTTGACCACGAGCAGTCATTTAAGGCAATCAGACAATCATAAACACATGCAAATTATCCTTACTCTTCAATTTTTAATACATCTAACCTTCCTTACTCTATAATTTTATCTACCTGTCTTCCAAAGAAAGAAATGAATTCACTTAACAATGGCTCTTAGAAAGTCAAACTAGTAAGTACAATAAAATATCAAATAAATACCTAAGATGACAGTTTTTCTAGCAGTGATTTTTCTCATTGCTTGCTTGATTTTCAACATCAATTTCCTCACCCCCTTTACTACATTATATATTCATATACATTTAAATGAACTTTGAGAATATTGTTAGAATTTTATAACACTGCATGAAATAACTATAAGTATCTGAACATATAAGAAAAGCAAGATTATAAAATTATTTACAAATACAATTTACAATACCAATATGAAAAATATATAGTATGTTAGCTCTCTTTGTTTAGAGTAAAACAAAGTTAAAATGTAGAAAAAGCAAACATTTAAATCACCTATATGAATTAATTAATACAGAAACTTTTACCAAATGCCTCTTATGTGTCAGGCACTGTTCTAGTTGATTACACTAATGACCAAAATGGTTTCAAAAAATTAGTGGGGTTTGTATTCTAATGAGGAAAGGATGCAAGAAACATATATAACAAAGTACCAAATAAAAGATTTGTATGTTAAAAAGACCCATAGGAAAAAAAGTAAACACAGAATCAGGAAATGGGAAGTGGGGGATAAGGGAAAAGGAGGCAGTATGAAATATTAAAAGGGACATTTACTAATTTCTAATTTTTGACTTGAAAGAAATGGCTCTTAAGAAATAGGAAAGTAAAAAAGGTAAGTTAACTTTGTAAAAATCAAAGACTCACCTAGGAAAGCTAATCTAGAGTTACCAGAGAACAAGGCATGGAATATGTATTTGAAGTTCACAAAAATAGCATAATATCTCTATAAATTTCTTCTAACAATTCATAGAGCAATTCTCTCATGTATCTTATACATTTTAAAAAATTCTTTATCTGACTATACCTGACACACAATGTTACATTAGTTTCAGGAGTACAATATAGGGATTCAATATCTCTATATACATTATGCTGTGCTCACCACACATGTAGCTCCTATCTGTCACCATATAATGCTATTACAATACAATTGACTCTATTCCCCACATTGTATCTTTTATTCCCATGCCTTATTCATTCCTTAACTGGAAGCTTATATCCTCCACTCATATATTCTTGAGAAGCAGATACCCTAAGTTCAAACTCTAATGAACAGCAGCATAATGCAAATATGCACTCCTCACTCAAGGAACAGGGAAGATAGTAAGAAGTACAAGAATCCCTGAATGTTAGGTCAGGGAAGGACCTAAAAGATTATTTAATCCATTTATCTTGTTTTAAAAAGAAGGAAAATAAAGGTCAGAGGTTAAATAACTATTTCAGGGTCACAAATCCACTTAGAGGCAAAAGCTAGGCCTTTTATTTCATCCAGAACTCTTCTGCAATACCATGTTAAATGTGCAAAAACTGTAACAAATTAGACAAACTAATCCTAAATGCCCATTTATCAAAGATTAAGACTACCAAAATGATTTTATAAAGTGAACCTGGTGCAATTACTTTGTATAATTAAATCATTTTTAAGGCTTTTAGAGAGATACATAATAACGTCAAGAAAGTTATTTTGGTTCCTTAGGCCCTGAAAATCTTTAATAATGCAAGGACTTTATCTCATTATTGCTGAAATTTAACAGTCAAAAATTAACATTCTATAACATTGGATATAGACACACTATAATCACAAATTTCACCCAAATTTTCAAGCATATTTCATGGACTGGGAATCAGAGATTCAAGGATGTTCAGAGATTTGCCCATGGCATTAGCAAATAGTAAGCTTCAGAATTACATGCTGTGATGTGAGATAGTCACTTAGAGATGGGTGAATCTGCACTATGCAGATATTAGCAAACTGGCAAAACAGACAAACGTGTACCAGCCCTTCCCAAACTGATATTGGCCAGAAAAAAAAAAAAAAAATCTGTAGTTATAGGCATGATATTTTATTCTTCTCTAGATTTGAAACACATATGAAACACCAAGAAATTCTGCAGGAAAGAAACTTGGTTGTCAATGTATCTACTGTGTATGCAATCATTTTTCTAAGCCCACTTAATTATACTGCACTGAAAATCATTTTGAGAAACACTGACATAAGCAAAATAAACAAATAAAATCCTCAATGTGATTTAAGAACTTTAGTGATAGGATTCCATTAAAAACTGCAGCATAAAGTATTAGAATTTCAGAGTTTTCCAGTTTTAAACAATGAGTTGATGCTTGTGAAGAAAATAAAATAATTGGTATGGGGTTTTTTTTGCTTTTAAATTCTTCACTCACCAAATATTTGCTGTGGGTCTATATCCTGTCAGGCACTGAATTTTACACTAGCTGAGAATTTCTAAGGTTCCCACAAAGTAAGGATTTTTCTGTAGCTATGGTAAGCAACCACCAGAAGTATCAAAGCTTGTCAGGGGATCATCTAACAATGGCAGCTCCTCACTTGTGAAAGCCAAATCAAGAACAGACTTACTCAAATAAACTTGCCTCTGAGTGCCAACCAATCCACAACAGTTCCATCCGTGTAACCTCTCTTCCACAGATGATGTCAAACTCCAGAACACCACTTTCTAAAAACTCTATATAAGATCAGATGTCTTCCCTGCTGGGACACTGTGCTTGACAGGCATGTGCCTTTCCTTCAGGGTAAGAAATAACACGCAGTTTTCTCTATTTCAGGTAGTGAATTATGGTCTCACTATGCTTTCACACAGCATCTGAGGAAGTCTGTTCTCACAATCCTGTGAGCCCGGAACCTCCTCCTTTTTTTTCCCCCTCTTAACTTTTTATTTTCAAAGATTTCAAAATCAGCAAAAATACTGAAATTAACAGTACAACGGTCACCTATATATATCCTTCACTTAGAATCACCAATTGTTAACATTTTGGCCCATTTGTTTTCTCTCAAAATTATACATGTGTACACACACAATTTATATACATATAAATACATACATATATACTTGTAAGTTTATCTGTATCTTCTTTGAACAGCAAACATTTTTTCAGTGTTTTACATGTGCCTGGTGTACTTAGATGAATTATATCATTTAAACTTCTTAAAAATCCCATAACCCAGTATCACTGTGCCTGTTCTTCCCCCTCTTAGAGAGCCATACCATAATAGTAAGTGAAATTCTGTTTGTTGACATCCACATATTGGGTTTAGTTTCGCCACCTAGGCCTAGATGAAATATCACATCTACCTTTATTTGACAGGTCTTCAAAAACAAGAAGAAAGCTTGCTGAAAAACTTTTTTTAAAAATATTTTATTTATTTATTCATGAAAGGCACAAAGAGAGACAGAGAGAGAGACAGAGACCTAGGCAGAGGGAGAAAAAGGCTCCATCCAGGGAGCCTGACATGGGACTCAATCCCCAGTCTCCAGGATCAGGCCCTGGGCTGAAGGCAGCACTGAACCACTGAGCCACCCGGGCTGCCCAATGTTAAGACTTCTAAGAATACATTCTTTGATTCCCTGCCCTGATATCTTCTGCATCACCTAATGCCACCCTACATTGTTGGCTAAAGTCTTGCAATTATTGGCTCTTTCTTGCTAATACTATATTGACAAGTCCCATGAATTGTTGATATTTTTTCTCATATAGCAGGCAGTTGTGCCTTAAGGTTTTAATTTGTACCACCAGTATTTCATGTGTGTGCCCACTGAAACTGTACACCATGGGAAAGACTCCTTGGAATCTGAGATCCCAGTGAAATCAGATGGGAGGTGAACCCTATCCAAATATCAGTCCTTCTTCATCACCTGTGTGTCTTTCCTTAACATTGTTTTTCTTTTTAACATGATTTTCCTTTTGACCTTGCCTGCCTCCCTTCTGCCTTTTCTCCCACTTTCCCTTCTTTTTGTCTTTCCCTCCTCTTCTCCCTCTGCCCCGCCCTCCCCTCTTCCTTCTTGCTTTTTTCCATAAACATGTGTTTCATGTCCACATGCAACTGGCAGTGTGTTAGGTGCTGAGAATACAAAATTTAATATGATATGCTTTCTCCTCTAAAATCCAGGGGAGGAGAAATAACTGAGTCACTATAGAAATATAACGTAACATATGTGATGATAAGTGCTATGGAAGTACCTAGGAGGGTGGGTGTGTTATTTATTGCCACAATAATACAGCATAACAAAAAGCCATGAAACCTCAGAAGTAAAACCTCAAGCATTTATGTGTATTTGTCTAGAATAAGAGATTATGCAGCTCCATTAGTCTTGACTGGGTTTTGTCAACTAAGTATCAGCTGATTCAACTGATCTAGAATGCCTCAAATGGGAGAACTGGCGTTAACTCAGCTCTGTTCCCTCTGTCTTTAGTTTTCAAGCAGGTTAGCCTGGGCACAGTTTCATGGCAATGGCAGAGTACAAGAGTACAAGTCGAAATGCTTAAGTCTTCCTTAACCTCTGCTTGCTAATATGTGCTAACAGCTATTGGTCAAACCTTATAACATGATTGATCTCAGTTATGGTGTGAACACATTCAAAATTACTTGGTAGTGAGACTGGATATGGTGTGTGGTAAAGAGTCTTAGGTCTATCAATGTAATATACCACAGAGATGCATCTAAATTAAACTGGGGATCAGGGAACAGTTCCTAAGTGTGTACCCCTTCAACTAAATTTTGAAGGAATTGGTTGAATGAAAGGAGAAACAAAGGAGATTGGAGACCTATGCAAGCCAGCTAACTCCAGATAGTTTGATACATCGGGCAGGAACAAAGGATGCATGGCTGGACATAAGGCTGGAATTAAAGGCAAAAGCCAGATTTCAAAAGCGTTTATGCAAAAAGCAAAGACTTTGAAAGTTGTAGGACTCTGTGATGGTTCTAAGCCTAGGTGTTCACCACTATTTAATTGATGTTAATTATTATTAATATTTTTTATTTGTAACCACAGCTAGTCCTTATGAAGATAATAATATACAGGCTGGTAGTTGGTAGGTACATCGATGTGTGTTTTTATTAGTATTTTTGGTACATTTAGAAGGCTGCATGTGTTATTCATTGTAAGCCACTAGAAATACAGACTAAGCCTTTCATAGCATAAAGATTAACATATGAGTTTCAGTGATAGTGTGGGTAAACATCTAGAAAAGATTCTTATTTATACATGCCAAAATTTTGAAGTTGTAGAGTATAATCTAAAGTAAAATCCTAAGATCATTCATTATATCCTATATGTTTATTCTCAGTAGAATTGTTATATATATTTAAGTCTTAACATCTTTCTTATGTTATCACTTTTTTATCCATGTTCTTGAGAACAGACTTAAAACGCGTTTCTTCTGGGCATACTAAATTCCATTTTGATTTGAGGAATATTGTGGAGACTGGAGATAAACTTTTTCTTAATTTTCTCAGAACAAAAGTGACTGATCATTGTCCAGTTTACATATTCTAGAAAGACAATTGTCTTGTACACTTCCTGATTGAAACTGAAGCCCTTCGTGAAGGAGCAAATGGAATGTATTTTGTACTACAACTGGAATATATTATGTATTTTCCTGTTGGCAGTCACAAATATTTGCACAATTAATTTCCGAGTTGCTTAATTGGTAATATAACAACTTTGTACCGTTTTCCATATTTTTTAATTTATAGACTTATTTAGTTGGTATTACAGTATATCAGACTAAAACTATTGTTTGGGGTGACAAATTAAATTCTGGAAATACATTAGGAGAGAGATTATTTATATCAGACTAAAACTGTTGTTTGGGGTGACAAATTAAATTCTGGAAATACAAGTACGTTAGGAGAGAGATTATTTATAACAGTGGTATTAATTATTTCCAGGTGGTTTTTCTAGAATGCTATTTAAGGAAGTGTAATTAAGTTATAACTTTGGCATGAGTTTGCTTCATTTAAAAAATGATGGGGGAAGGGAGATTCTAGTCATTATACCCTGGTGAACTTGACATTAATCTCAACAAAAATTCTGGGATCTATAACTAGTAGGAACTTAACATGAATTCTCAATTTATATCAGAGTAAAATAATTTCCCTTTCTGATAGGGTAGTGCCATGGCAGTAGAGTACAAAATTTTAGCAAAATGTTCTTTTTTTTTTTTTAAAGATTTTATTTATTTATTCATGAGAGACACAGAGAAGCAGAGACATAGGCAGAGGGAGAAGCAGGCTCCCCCTTGGGGAGTCCAATGATCCATCCCGGGATCCTGGCCTGGAGCTGAATGAAGGCAGTTGCTCAACCACTGAGGCACCCAGGCGTCCCTCAGCAAAATATTCTTATAGATGAGACAGAGAATTGTACTTCAGACAAAGGCAGGTGTGATGGTTGGTTCACACTTCCAAGCCCACAAGTATTGGTTATTGGATTTGTTGTCTTAGGTATCTGTTAGCTATGGGGCTTTGTATCTGTTGTATGAGTTGTCTAACACTTAGGTTAGAGATTTTAATTCCTTTTTCCTTTTTTTTTTTCCTTTTTCTTTTTAATTTAAAAGTTTTAGAATATTTTTCTTCAAATGACATCTTGGGCAGGACCTCAATATATCAACCAAATAAATGCTGAACTACTCTCATCCAAGTGAGGATTAAAAGTAGTAATACTTGGAAAAGGTTTTTCCAGGGAATGCTGTTTAGGTAGAGACCTAAATGATAAAAAGTGGGCAATTTTTAACCTTGAAGAAGGCTAGAGAGGGAACATGGTTTGTTCGGGTAGATTAATGGTACCCCCTGAGTGAGGGATGGGAATAGGCATGAAGCATGTTTTTGGAATAATGGAAATATTCCCAAATTCAATTGTGATAATAATGGTACAACTTTTTAAATTTACTAAAAATCATTGAATTGTACACCTTAAACATGTGAATTTTATGATGTATAAATAATACCTCAGTAAAATTGTTTAAAAAGTTTTTCAGCTGGGCAGCCCTGGTGGCCCAGCGGTTTAGTGCTGCCTTCGGCCTGGGGTGTGATCCTGGAAATCCGGGATCGAGTACCACGTTGGGCTCCCTGCATGGAGCCTGCTTCTCTCTGCCCGTGTCTCTGCCTCTCTCTCTCTCTCTCTCATGAATAAATAAATTTTAAAAAATCTTAAATAAAAAGAAGTCTTAACATTTACTATGTAGAGAAATAGGCAAAACCTTAAAGAAGCAAGAGGAACGGGGCCCCATTTCTGCTATAATCCCATACACATTTCTCATACCTCATGGCTTCTGTACCTTTGCCTCTACCTAGAAGGTTTTGCTGTACTCCCTCAGTCTGCTACCCCCTTCCTCTTTAATACCATTGTATCTTTTATGGTCTTGATCAAATGTTTCCTCCCTTCCATGAAAGTATCTCTAGTATCTATCCCAAACTATTCCAAGAAGATCTAATTATTGCCTTGGAAATACAGGCATATTTATAGTTTATGAATACTGCATTAGCATTAACTAAACGATGGTGAAGACCTGATCTTTTTTGTCTTTATAAAATGAAACAGTACATAGTGGGAGCTCAAAACATTTTTACTGAATGTAACAAAAGCTTAAGGGAAAAAAATGCTCAAAATTTTATTATACTTGGTATGCTTTTGGGGACAGGTGAAAATTATTCAAAAAGGTAACAGATGAATGATCTATGTTTTAACAGCAGCAGATATTTAAAAAAGAAAAAAAAATGAATCTTAAAGGACCTAAGATTTATAATCAGTATAATAACAGTTATGAGGAAAATGACAGAGGATGATATTTTTAGTGCATACTAAGAAGTGACTATGTGCTAGATACTACTAAACTGATTCAAATGTCAAAACAATCCTATGAGGTAGGTAGTTACTGATATTATTTCCATTTTCCAAGATCACATATTCAATGAGTGGCAGAAATTCCGATCCTCAACCAATCTAACTGCAAATTCTAAAAATCAACACTCTGACTATTCAATAATACTGTCTTTCACAGAGGCTGAAGGGACTCAGATGTAGTTTATTTCAACTTCCACTAAGTTAAAAAAAATAAAATAAAAAATTTCAGACCATTTAAGTGTATATCCAACTAAGGTGACTGTAGTAGAATATTGGATGACACTTGGATAAATTACAAACAACTTTTTGACAATTAAGTGCAGAATATGAAGAAAAAAAGTAAGCCTATATAAAAAGGCTACAATAGTTGAGTTACACAATGAAGAGGAAAAATCTGGAGAATTGGAACACCAAATGCTTTTTATGTCACTAGTCAGGAAAAAAAAAAAAAACTCTACTAGATGAATGAAAAAAAAATCTTCTAAGTCAAATGTAAATAAATGGCTTCCTCTCTCGTCATTCAAATAGTTGAGTTTACCACAAGAAATTCATCTTTTAAGTCTCACGAATTAATTGTAAATACTAAAACTGCAAAACTTGGAAAATCCATGGTACCTTTATGCATACATAAGTCACATAGGCATATACATAAATCACTGGGGTTCTTGAACAAAGTTCAGAAATCACTCTACTAATTAATGTTAAAATTTCCAAGGATAAAACTTGGCAAAAAATATATGCTTCAATTTAGCAGAAATACCAAAACAATAATTGTAGGGTTAATTTCATCATACAACACTTATATTTAAGATGGATATGCTAAAGATATTAAAATTGATTTTGACAGGTTGATTATTTAGGTATGTAATTATTATTATGTTCAGAGTAAAAATTTCTTTGCAGTTTAAAGATACCAATACCATTCATATAACACAGACAGAAAGTTTAACAGAAAAATCTCAACTCAAAAAAATTTGGCTTCCCCATGTAACGACAGGAATCCAGGATCTCTAATTTATATAACCTCAGGTTCCTACCTAGCTTTTACAGACAGAACACTTAAGCAACTCGGAGGGGAAAGTAGGATGCTCTATACCCTGGGATCCAGAAGTTTCCAATATTCAAGCAAGTATAAACAATATGTCTCTCTATTGTTAAGTACTATGTGTTAGATGCACATCTCAGCTTCAGATAGCTCATTTCAAAAATTCAAAAAGCAATGAAATTATGCTTAGGTGATTGTTAAAACATACCTTTCATAGTTGGGGGAATCATATTGTTCATATTGTACTATTTTTCATTAAATGCAGAGGACTTGTTTCTACTTATGGATGTGTTGATTAAAAAACCCAAGTGAAGAAACTTATGTGAAAGATTTCATTTTCAAAAATGAAAGAAAAAAATAAAGAGCGCCAGAGTGAGGAAATACTATTTCTATATATATAAGCTTTGACTTTAAAAAAGAAAATGCCAAATTATTCTGTTTACCTTTACTATATTTTCACATAGGTGCCATCTTTCTTATACTGTTATAATGCCCTCAACAATCTACTCCAGAGCCCACAACAATCTATTCCAGACATGGGGTGGCGTGGAGTGGCGTGGGGCTGAGACATTGGTGAGGGAGTAGAAAACAAGATTGTCTGTAGCACTTTCTATTTCACTATATATCATAATTTCACTATTATGGTATAATAGTAATACATGACAGAAAAACCTTGGTTCAAGTCAGTATAACTACCTCAATTTTCTTAAAATCACACACCTTTATGGTTAAAGTATGTATAGATTTTCTCTCTAAAAAATATAAGAGCAATTTGGCAGCACCTTTGGAATAAGAAAAATATATTTACATATGTTTATAAAAATATCTATATTTTAAACATTTATAAATATTGATATTTAAAATGCCTCTTTTTAATCTATTTGCTATGAAAACAAAACAATGGACTTTGAAAGGGTACTAAATCTACCATCATTACTTTTATTTTGTTAACTAACTTTTATCCTAATGTCTTCATAACAAAGCTAAGCCTTAAGGCTAAATCACCACATAGATCATTAAAACAGCAAAGACACAAAAGAAGGTTCCTCTTACTCCCAGAAAATAGTTCTGTTTCTAATTTTTGTGAAAAGGAAACAAATTGGGAGTATCATTGAAGAGGAGTCACATCAGGAGATACTTTCACATTAAACAAGGAGTATCTTGCATGTATTTTCTCAACCTAAATCACACTGACTACCAAACTCTCAGATATAATTAACATGAATAATAATAACCTGCAAATTACTAACTTCTTTTATTTTGGACTGTATAGTACGTTGAAGATGAAAAGTAAAACTTTAGAGTCTATATAGGTTCTATTTTCAGCTTGACAATATGTTGGAGGATGCAGGGTAAATCTCTTTATAATAGCTAAATATTCTAAGTACGCTGTTAATAAAGGATATTAACTACAACAATCTATTCTACCCCTCTACGCAAACTTCTTAATTTACATATAAATTTAATTCAGCTTAACAATATTCATTGAACATCAACCAAGATGAAGGCCTCTATTAAAAGCTGAGGAACACAAACATGAATAACACCAAGTCCTTAAGAACTTCAAAAATAATGTATAGCATATTGGTAGATGAGCATACAAAATGTTGTCCGATTAGTCAAACATAAAGTTATACTGATTATCTTTTTAAAAATATATGTATGTGAGGTAGCCTAACAGGTTGGAAATGAACTATTGGTATAATACAGGGTCAGATAATTTTCTATAAAAGGTCAGACGGTAAATATTTTCACCCTTGTAGGCCATTAGGTCTCTGTTGCAATTATGCAACTGCCATGGTGGCCTCAGAGCAGTCAATGACAATCCATAAACAAATGAATATGGATATTACAACTTTATTAATGGTCATTAAAATTTGGAATTCACATAATCATTACACGTCACAAAATATTCTTTTGATTTTTTCCAATCATTAAAAAATGTAAAAACCATTCTTAGTTACACATGATGTACAGAAACAGTTGGCTGTTAGGATTTGGCCCTCAGGCCATGGTTGGCCAATCCCTGGTATAATCAAACATCAGTTCCAAATGACATATGGATTGAGCATGACTCTGGTATGTACTGCCCATCACTGCTACTGGTATTCAGAGAGGAGGCGGGGAATATGTTAGAATGATCAAGAAAGACTTCTTTGACTAAGAAGGACTTGAGCCAGCACTTGAGTTGATCTAAGGATGAGGACAACTCAGACACTGAAGCTACTATCTAGTTAGCACATGCAAGAAAGTTGTTTTATCATCCGAAAAAAAAAAAAAATGTTTTGTTGAAACACATAGCAAACAATGA
This sequence comes from Canis lupus baileyi, assembly GCF_048164855.1. Classification (NCBI taxonomy): domain Eukaryota; kingdom Metazoa; phylum Chordata; class Mammalia; order Carnivora; family Canidae; genus Canis; species Canis lupus. Next base: position 59,133,839 of record NC_132844.1, on the reverse strand, counting down.
ACAGTTAAGCATCATGCCGTTGTTTAAGCTGTATTGTACACCTTACCAGTTTCTGAAATATTGTATATTCACATTTAAAGTATCAAAAACCAAACTGCCATGGGTTATCGAAAAAGACAAGTGGAAGTCATGACTCGTAATACCTCAAAGTATGACTTTATGTTGGAAATAGGATCTTCACAGAAGTAATGAAGTTAAAACGAGGTCATCAGGGTGGAGCCTGATTCAATGTGATTGGTATTCATATAGAAAGGAGAAATTTGGACATAGTAGATATGGACACACACAGAGGAAAGACCACATGGAGGAAGAATACTGCAATAGCAATGCGAATGGAGTGATGCATCCAGAAAGTAAACAATGTCAAGGATTGCCGGCAAATGCTAGAAGCTAGAAGTAAGACAAGGAAGGATTCTCCCAAAGAGACTTCAGAGAGCATGGCCCTGTTGACACCTTGGTTTTCGACTTTTTGACTCCAGAACTGTCAAACAGTAAGTTTCTGTGGTTTAAAGCAACCCAGTGTTTGACACTTTGTTACAGGAGTCCTAAGAAACTAATTCATAAACAACAAAGATTAGGATTCTTTTTAACTTTGTAATACTGTCACTATATAATGCAAATAACATGACATCATTTAATGAACAAATAAAACATTAAGTCTGAAATAAAACCAACCATGCACTAAAACTGTCATGTTAAAATCAAATTGATTTTCTTTGCATGATATGGTTACCAAGCAGGTCATTCCTTGTCTTTTTTTCTTAGTATCTCAAAGCACATCTACCTTGGCTAAGGTAGATGCCTAACAGACAGAAGCAAAGACAATCATTTATCTTGTTGCCTCTTGCTGTCAGGTGAAAGATACCTCAATGAAGCAGATGGTTAACAATTAGGTTGCCACAATTAGGTCCCTGATGTCATCAAAGATCATATGATACATCTCTGCTCATTAAGCCTCAACCTGTTCCTAAGTAACCCAATAAGAGATCACTAAGACTAACTTCTTTCCAAATGGAGGTAACATAAGCATCCAGGAAATTCATTTGAATTCATGTGGATTTTTTAATTTTTTAAGATGGAGCTTCACAATAAAGAATAAAAGAAACCATATTTTCTTAAAGCATACCTACCTTACCCAAGAGCTCTTTCTTACAGAGGTTATACTCTAACATTTTCATTAAATGGTCTATTAATGATTTAAATGTGAGCATAGCCTCACTTCTTTAGAGAAAAAAAAAAAAAAAAGCAGAACTGGGGCATTGTCTTGGACAGAGGCTACTCAGAAAAAATAAAGTCATCAGCAGTAAGACTACACAAAGTTGTTAGACTGCATTTTTTTAATTTTAAGAGTATATATCATTTATTTTAATTTATACAATAGAAGATATTGAAGAGTATTAAGAAAGCCTCAAATTAAAAAAAATTTTTAAATTTAAAAAAAAGAAAGCCTCAAATTATAAGATATCATTTGCTATTTTCATTCTTCATTTTGATAGAGCATCTCTGAAAATGTGAGTTTACAAAGAATGTTAAAGAGAACATACCCTTAATTTGAATTTCTTTACATTAGCCCAGAGGAAGCTGACTGATCTAGGCCATATTTAGCAGCTACAACTCCTTATATTGTTTTTCCTTGTCAGGCTTCCAATTTATACAAACACTTTATCTGGAATCTATTCTAATCTTTTTTCCCAACGTACTATATTCTATAATATGTAGAATTAAAACAAGGTGGTAGGTTCTAATCCAAGCCATTAACCATAGTCCCAAGATTATAAGGACCTATAATGTACTAAGATAACAAAAACTTCTTTGGGCAAAAATTACTTAGTTTGAGAAATGTATTAAAAGACCCCTTTGGTGGTAAATTAGTAGAGGCATACTAGGTACAAATTTGGAGACACAGATTCCATTCATATTTAAAGTAGAAGTTGATATTTCTACAATCAATCAAACTTGGCTTTAACCATATTACCTTAAGATGTGGTAAGAGAGAACTCTGAGCCTAAAAGTCACAAATACAACAACATCAATACTCATCACTGGCACATAACCCAAATCATTCATTCTCGTGACTAACACCATTCCAGCCCTAAGGGGAAAATTCTCCACATTTCTCAAAACAAAAGGCTACTGCATCAGAATGCCATGAAGATTTGTGGGTTGTTACTACTGACATGGGAAATGCACACACTGCTCTGGGGAGTTGGAAGGATTAAGTGGTAGAAATGCTGAGGTTCTCATATCTTCCTCTCACACAGCATGAACGCACAAGATTACTGCATTACAAAGTACCATTTTCAAATAATGCCAAAGATCCATTTTCTTGCTTCTCTTCTTCTGATGTGTAATTTCAAGGATTTTTATGACATATGGTACATGGGTCATCATTTAAATTCTTGCTCTTTGCTCTACAAACTTTGGGGGTGAGCTTGAACAAAACCTAAACCAGACATATTCAAATAAAATTTTGTTTCTACCTCATTTTTAGGATAGATTTATTTTTTGGTAATTGAAAAAATTAGTATGTGTTTGGAATTTTTGGATTAAAAATAATAAGAACTATTGACCCTAACCTACTCCAAAAAAAGTGAACATCTTTCCTGTTTTTAAAAGATTTCCAGTAAAACAAAGTCCAAAGCTGCATTCAACTGTTTATGTTAAAGTTTCCATTTTCAGTTTATTTGTATTTCATCCATTAAAAAAATGTTTTGAAAACCGAGATTCGCATAGAATGTTGGCCAAATTTTCAAACAGTTCCAAACATGCTCTCTCAAAATGTGAACCTACAAGTTTCTTAATGTCTCTGAACTCAGATTTGTGCATTTCGATGTCATCTGGGTGACCAAATTTAAATTTCACGGCTGCTTATCAAACACAGTAACTGAAAACTTGAACTAAACTCATAAGTGTGCAAAGAAGTAAATATCCACTGGAAAAAACCCCTGATTTACAGGGTGGCCCATTTAAAACAGTTCCCATTTAATAATGTGGCTGTGTACAGGGCCTCTTTTAAATGGGCCACCCTGTATGAAGCTTAAGTCCAAGATAAAAAATGTCCTCCCTTGAGAATTTTTAAAAACCAAAAACACTGTAGGTTTAGTGGTTATTTTTAAGGTTTTAGATGGTTTCTTTGGACTCCTTTAGAACTGAAAAAAGATGGATACACATTTTAAAAATGAAATGTTACAACCACACATCTGTAATGAGAACCAGTGCCAGTGGATATTTTTAAAGCAAATTAAAACGGTCAACTTTTTTTAACTTAGGCAAACAGCTGCTACACACACAGTGCACAGTAACTACTTTTCAGCAAAAGTTCAGAAGGAATTTCCTAATGAAGATTTATAGGATGTTCTGGGATTGATAATTAAAGGTTCCCCCCAAAAGATATGAATGACAGCATCAGAGATGTGAGGGTTAAGGGCACTGAGCATGCCTGTACTCTGAAGGAGGGACCTAGAATTTGGAATGAAAAACACAGAGGTTACAACAAAGGAAAATTGGGATGAAACAGACATGGAGCAAAGCTTTATAGTTTAGTTCCTTCTGTAAAAAAAAAGTAATGAGGGGGGATAAAAGGGAAAAGGCTTGCCTAAAAAAATTATATTGTTAAAGACATGGAGTCTGAAGATTTTGACTTCCATTGTGTACCTGACATGAATAATGCTGTTTCCCTCCGAAGACAATACTACTAGTAGTAGTGGTAGTAGTAGTAGTAGTAGTAGTAGTAATCATAATAGTAACAACTATAAACACTCCCACCATACTATGTGCCAACTTCTCTTCTGGTAACTTGGCATCAGTAAATTATTTAATCCCTACAACAATACTATGAGTTTGGCAATGTTATTTCCATTTTCAGGTAAGGAAAATGAAACACTGAGATGAAGTAATGTGCTCAAGGTCACAGACATAGTAACACTGCCTATGTTACTATGTTATAATTCAAGGTAAGGCCTATTCAAGCCTTACCTTGAATCAGGTTGGTTTCAGGTTCCAGGGTCAGCACTCTGGATATTTAAAAAGTTATACTAAATATTTAAAAAGAAGAAATCACATAGTTCCCTGAAAGTATCATTTTGTGAGGATCATATGCTGAACACGACAGATGCATCCTTACAAGTGAAGCAGCCACATTCGACTTCATTCTCAGAGGTAGCTCATTTATTCAACAAATATTTACTGAACACATTATTGTGACAAGTACTGACCTGGGCACTGGCCATAAAGCAATGAATGAAACAGGCACTTTATCTTACCTTGTTTCAAAACTCAGGTCAAAACTAAATGGGATCAATGCCTAACAGAAAGAGATCTATTTACGGACAAGCCTGCCTAGAATGAAGTAGAACAACAACAGCTCTGCTCTACAATAAAGTATTAATAATATTTATTCTCTCAGAAAACTGACAAAGTCAATAGGAAGTAGGACAGGCAGAAATAAAGAAACACAGAGGGAAAACAATAAACTCAAGCAATGGAGCAAAAGAAACCCAAGTAACCAAAAACTGCAAGACAGAAAAGAGAGTGAAGGAGGGAATATAGTAAAAGAGAATAAAGCCACAGCAAATGCAACAAGAACCAAAGAGGTAAGAACCTTAGGAATAGGCAGTTGTTACTAAGTATAATTGTATCTCATTATTTATATCTCCTGAAGACTAATGATGTTCAGCAGCTTTCATGTGCTAATTAGTATTTTATATGCCTTCCCTTTGTAAAATGCCTAGGGTGTTGCCATTTTTTTAAATTAGTTTGCTTAACTTTATATAACTGAAGCAGAATAGGTATATAGATATTCTGGATACAATTCTTTTGTCAGACATAGGTACTACAGTTCTATCAGTCTGTGGCCTACCCATTCATTTTCTTCATTATAAATTTTCAGTAGATCCAGCACAAAGAGTTAAAAGGGTATCCTTTCATCACTGAATTACCTGGCATCTTTGTAGACAATAAATTGGCAGTTTTTGTGGGTTTGTAGACTCTTCTGTTCCACCGAGGTATATGTCTATCCCTTTGCTATGGCCACAGTGTTTTCAATACTGTAGCAGTCTACTTTTTAACAAGTCTAGAATTCAGTTAGCGTAAAGTCTCCAACTTTATTCTTTCTAAAACTGTTCTATTTTCTGTCTACATAAAAATTTCAGAATAGGCATATCAATTTCTATTTTTAAAAGACACTGCTGTGATTTTCATTGGGATTGCATTCAACCATAAATCAATTTGGAGACAACTTATAATAAATTACAATGATATGTCTCCATTTACTTTGATTTTTTTTTCTCTCAGAAGTACTTTGTAATTTTCACTGTAGAAACTTGTTATATTTTCAATTTATTCCTATTGTATGTTTTTTAAATTCTCTTATAAATGATTTTATTTTGACTAATATATAAAAAGCTATACATACTTATGCATACAACTTGAATTTGGAAATAAGTATACATCCGTATCAATGAAACCATCACCACAATTTGTGCCAGAAACATATCCATCACCTCCAAACATTTCCTCAGGCTCTCTTTACTATTATTATTATTTATAATATCAGGATTATCATTTTTGATAAGATTATTTAACATACGATCTTAACCTCTTAGCACACTCAACAATATATAATACAAAATTAACTGTGGACATTATGCTATACAGTAGTTCTATAAAATTATTTATATTTATAACTCAAATTATGGATCATTGGACTAATACTTCCCTATTTTTCCCTCCACCTAGACCCTGACAATCATCATTCATTTCTCTACTTTTAGGAGTTTGACTATTTTAGACTTCTCATATAAACGGTATCATGTATTATTTGTCCTCTGCATCTCGCTTATTTCACACATCTCGCTTACTGACACAAATAGCAGGATTTTAAAGCTGAATAACATATCATTGTAGGGGTGCCTGGGTGGCTCAGTCAGTTAAGTGTCCAGCTGTTGGTTTCAGTTCAGGTCATGATCTTTGGGTCGTGAAATCAAGCCCTGTATCTGGCTCAGTGTGGAGTCTGCTTGAGATTTTCTTCCTCTGACCCTCCCCCTGCTTGCGCATGTTATCTCTAAAGCAAATAAAAATAAAATCTTTAATGAAAAAAAAAAACATATCATTGTATATATATACATTCCACATTTTCTTTATCCATTCACCCATAAAGAGACATTAAGGTTGTTTCTATGTCTTAACAGTGAATAACACATTTACCAATTCTTCACTGCTGAGTAATAGAAGTAAATTAATTTATTAACTTTATATCCTATGACCTTGATATATTCTTTTACAAGGTCTGCTAGTTTTTTAATTATTATTATAGTCATTCTTTAGGCATTTTCTATATATAAGATTGTGTAATTTATGAATAAAGGCAATTTTACTATTTCCTTTTCAACTAGAATGCTTCTTATCTATTCAGGTTGACTTCCTGCACTGTTTACGACTTCCAGTACATACAGAAGAAAAATGGTAAGAGCAAACATCAGGCCTTGTTATGATCTTCATATGGAAAATATCTAGTCTTTCCATTAATTATGATATTATATGTAGGTTTTCATTGGTAATCTGAATCAGTTTAGGCATATTTCCATTTATAGTGTCCTGAAAGGTTTTATTATGAATAGATACTGAATTTTATCACATGCTTTTTCTACATCTCGAAGATGATTATGATTTTTATGCTTTATTATGTTAATGTGGAGAAATACTTTAATGGATTTTTTAAAATGCTGAAATGAATATGCATTGTTAAATAAAATTTTCTTAGTCTTTTTGTATTGTTCTTTAAATAACATGTTTGGTTAGATTTGGTATTTACCTAAAAATTATTGCATTTTATTCAAGAGACAGTGATTTCCAGTTGTCTTATAATATTTTGGTTTGCATATTAGGATAATAGTGGTCTAATAAAACAACACTATCTAGGATGGAATTTATTTGGTACACAGGTTTTTAATTAGTAATTATTTGATTATATTTAATTAGTCCTTATTTGATTATAGAACTACTGAGATTTTTCTATTTCTTATCTAAATTTTAATAATTTGTATTTTTATGGAATTTGTCCATTTCATCTACGTTATCAATATTCCCTTATTGTCCTTTTAATAACAGTGGAAGCTATAGTGATGTTTTCTCTTTCATGCCTGATACTAGCAAGTTCTGGTTTCCCTTTTTCTTGCTCTAATGAGGAGTTTATCAATTTCTTTTTTTTTTTTCCTTATTTATTTATGATAGTCACAGAGAGAGAGAGAGAGAGGCGCAGAGACAGAGGCAGAGGGAGAAGCAGGCTCCATGCACCGGGAGCCCGACGTGGGATTCGATCCCGGGTCTCCAGGATCGCGCCCTGGGCCAAAGGCAGGCGCCAAACCGCTGCGCCACCCAGGGATCCCTCAATTTCTTGATGTTTGAAGGGAACTGGCTTTTATTTTTATTGATTTTTCTCTATAGTCTATTTTCTATTTTACTGATTTCTACTCGAATTTATTATTAACTTTTTCTACTTACACTTTGGTTCAATGTGCATTTTTTTCCTACCTTCTTAAGGTGGAGGCTTAGAATATTGATTTTTGACCTTTATCTTTTCTTTTCTAATATACGCATTTAGAGCTATAAATTTCTCTGGAGGCACTGCCTTAGATTCATCTTATAAATCTTGACATGTATTTATTATCATTATATGAATTTCATTCTTTTCAGTATTATTGTATATATTGTGTATATTTTGCTGTGTATAAGTCCTCTTATTAGATCATATATATTTAGGATTATTCTTTTCTTGATAAACTCATACTTTTTTTTATCACTATACTCCTTTATCTCTAGATATGTGTTTTATCCTGAAATCTCCATTGTCTGATACTAATAGAGTCATATTAGCTTCCCAGTCAACGTGATTAGGGCTTCCATGTTTAAGAAAACCAAATAAGCTTTCTTAAGGAATAATAAACAAAAATATCTCATGAACTGTGACAAATTTTCTTAGAAAATGTAAGAGACTTAGAAAATCACAAGTCCAGTCTTTAGATTTAATGATTGCTTTCTATTAAAGGATTATTTGCCAATTTTCACCATGTATTTACTTTAACAAACTTATCAATTCATCATTTCACTGACTTCCTTAGTAAGCAAAAGATTTTTTTTTTTAATGGAACATTTTGGGGGATCCCTGGGTGGCTCAGTGGTTTAGTGCCTCCCTTTGGCCCAGGGCGTGATCCTGGAGTCCCGGCATGGAGCCTGCTTCTCTCTCCTCCTGTATCTCTGCCTCTCTCTCTCTTTCTCTATGTCTATCATAAATAAATAAATAAATCTTTAAAAAAAATAAAGATGACAGAACATTTTTATATATGTATATATTAGTTACATTATCAATTTTTACAAAAAAAAATAGGCAGAACATAAATTATACTCTGCTTAAAATAAATGAAATACAGAACAGGTAAACAACTGAAAAGATGAACAAAACCAAGAGTTGGATGTTTAAAGAGATAAATAAAATTGACACATTTTTAGCTAGACTAACCAAGGCAAAAAAAAAAAAAAAAAAAAAAAGGAACCAAACAAAATTATAAATGAAAAAGAAATTACAACTGATATCACAGAAATAAAAAGGATCATAAGAAGTTACTACTGAACAACTATACAAAAATAAACTGTACAATCTAGGAGAAAATGGAAAAATACTTAGAAACATACAACCTGCTAATAAGACAATTAGGAAAAGCTAGAAAATCTGTAATAAATGCATTACTCGTAAAGAGGCTGAATCAGTAATCAAAAATCTCATGATGAAGAAAAGCCCATGACCAGATAGCTTCACTAGTAAATTCTACGAACATTTAATGAAGAATTAACATGAATTTTTCTGAAACTCTTACAAAAACACAAAGAGGAGGAAATACCATCAAACTCATTTTATGTGGCCAGACCAAACTGATACCAAAACCAAAAAAGGACACTAGATAACTACGGGCCAATAACATGTGAATATATAAAGATTCTTAATAAAATAGTAGCAAACTTAAGTTCAACAACACATTAAAAGGCCAACTCACTACAATCAAGTGTAATTTATCTCTGAGATACAAGAATATTTTAACAAATGCAAATTAATAAATGTGATACATCACATTAAAAGAATGAGAGGGGAAACTCACAGGATCCTGTCAATAGAGACAAAATTCAACAACAGTTCATGATAAAACTCTTACCCAAAAAAAAAAAAAAAAAAAACTCTTACCCAATAAGATCTAAAAAGAACATATTTCAATATAATAAAGAACATAAATGATAACTCCACAACTAGCCTCAAATCCAACGGCAAAAAGCTGAAACCTTTTCCTCTAGAATCAGAACAAGACCGAAGTACCTGCTCTCATGACTCCTATTCAATGTAATCCTATAAATCACAGCCAGAATAATCAGGGAAGAAAAAAAAGTAAAAGGCATCGCAACTGGAAAAGCGAATTTGGTCCTATTTCCAGGTGACACGATTTTATATATAGAAAATCCTAAACTGCACCAAAAATCTGTTATACCTAATCAACAAATTGAATAGAGTTTCAAGATAAAAAATTAACATACAAAAAAATCAGAAGTGTTTCTACACAATAACACAAATTATTTAATAAGGAAAAAAAGGAAATGATTCTATTTACAATAGCACGAAAACAATAAAATACTCAGAAATAAAATTAAAAGGAAATGAAAGATCTCTGCAATGAAAACTTGAGGGCAATGATTAAAGAAATTTAAAAAAAAACATAATATACGTAAAGGTATCCAATGTTCATGGATTAAAAGAATTATACTGTTAAAATGTCTGTATTACCAAAAGATGTCTACAGATTTAATGTAATCTCTATCAAGATTCTAATTGCATTTTTGAGAAATAGAAAAAACAATCCTAAAATTTATATGAAATCACAAAAGACCCTATTCAAAAAGGCAAAGTTACCCAAAGTAACAAGAACAAAGCAAGAAGCTTCACACTTTCTGCTTTCAAGCTATATTATAAAGATATAATAATGAAAAAATAGGGTACTGACATAAAAACAGATACACAGACAAATGGAACAGAATCAAGAGCTGAGAAAAAATATGTAAATACAGTTAACTGATATTTGACAAAGAAACTGAAAATAGTCAATGGAGAAAAAGATAGTCTCTTCAATAAATTGTCCTGGAAAAACTGGACAATCCACATGTGAAAGAATGAAATTAGATTTTCATCTTACATCATTCAAAAAACTGAATTAAAGGTTTAAATGTAAGACCAGAAAGCATAAAACTGTAGAAGAAAATAAGGGCAAAAAGGAATCTTGACAGATTTTTATGGATATGGATTTTAGGGATACAAGCAACAAAATAAAAAAAAAAAAAGCAGGATTACATCAAACAAAAAGGAAAAGAAATGATCAACAAAATGAAAAGACAACCTATATGATAAAAAGTAGTATTTACAAACTATAATTTAGATGAGGGGTTAGCATCCAAAATATATAAACAACTTACTCAATTCAGTAGTTTAAAAAAAGGAATTCAATTAAAAAATGGGCAAAGATACTAAACAGATATTTTAACAAAGAAGATATATGAATGGTCAACAGATATAAGAAAAGATGCTCAACATCAGTAATCATTAGGGAAATGTAAATCAAAACCATAATAAGATATCATCTTAAGCCCAGGGTTGAACTGGCTAACACTGAAAAGGCAACAGATGACAATGCTGGTGAGGATGCAGAAAAACAGGAACAATTGTGCACTGTTGGTGAGATTGTAAATTGAAACAGCTACTAATAAAAATATTACGGAGGTTCCTCAAAAAATTTAACATTTTATGGGATGCCTAAGTGGCTCAGTAGCTGAGCAATTGCCTTTGACTCAGGGCATGATCTTGGGGTCGAGACCCACACTGAGCTCCGTACATGAAGCCTGTTTCTCCCTCTGCGTCTATGTCTCTGCCTCTCTCTTTGTCTCTCATGAATTAATAAATATATTCTTTTAAAAAAATCAAACATTTTACCATATGATCCAGCAATTTCAATTCTGGAAATATATCTGTAGGAAACAAAAACACTATGTTGAAGACAAAATTCTATGTTCACAGCAGTTACTTACAAAAGGCAAGACACAGAAACAACCTAAGTGTCCATCAATGGATGAATGGGTAAAGAAGCTATGGAATAAATATGTATATTGGAATATTATTCAGCCACAAAAAAGAAGGAAATCCTCCCATTTGAAACAACATGGATATACATTGACTGCATAATGTTAAGTGAAATGAGTCAGAGAAAGACAATGTGATCTAGAGGTTGAATCTTTAATTTAAAAAAACGAAGTCCTAGAAAAAGATATCTGTCTTGTGGTTACCAAATGTAGAACATTTGGTAAAAATGTAAGGTAAAAATTACTTTTAACAGCTTGAGAAAAGGTAAACCACATAAATGTGGTCAAAAGGTACAACCTTCCAATTATAAAATAAATAACAAACAGTAATGTAATAAACAATATGATGACTATAGTTAATACAGAAATGTACAATGTTTGGATGTTGTTAAGACAGTAAGTCCTAAAAAGTTTTCATCATGAGAGAAAATTTTTTTTCTATTTGTTTTCTTCTTTTTTTTTCAGTACCAATATGAAATGATAGATGTTAACTAAACTTTTTGTGGTAATTTCTCAATCAGTTTAAGTCAAATCATTACGCTGTATACTTTAAACTTATACCATGCTGTATGTCAAGTATATCCTCAAAACTGGGAGGGGGAAATCCTCTACCCAAGCATTCTGATCTAGTATTCGACTAGAGAAAACCCTTCAAGTTCATCCTCTTTCCACGGTTATGAGAACTGCTACATAACGGACAACAGAATTACCTGCTACAGATGTGTTCTAAACAGGCTATGTGGGGCAAAGTAGAGTTTAGTTTGGCCATTTGGACAATGGTACTCGATAATAATAAGGCTAAGTATAGGATAATAAAGATCTGGAATCAAGTCCTTGTCCTTGTGACCCTAAATTTCAAATTCATGGTTTCTTTGTGTAGATATTCAACCACTAATTTCATCTTTAAAATAGGGAAAATTGTAACAATAAATAAAATTTACTGAAAGCTTACTAAATTGTAGACCAGTGTGGGCCAAATGTCAGCCACCTAACTACCACCTTCAAGTTGTATTGTTCTTTTTGTTCTGATTAGGCTGTCATTTATTACTTTCTCTAAGTTAATATATATTTCTACTTAATAAATTTATTTAACAAGGAATTTTCTATCACAGAAAACCAGCATCATATGTCAGGAAAGCAAAGGTGCCTACTCTTGATGGCAATTAGCAAAACAGTCTGACCAATTACCCCTTTTGGGGAAATTCTGAATGGGGAAGTGAGGAAGACATGGAGAGAAAAGTAGGAGACAAATGAGAATCAAGCACAAGGGAGTCAAGTCACAAAACTGACAGTGTTAAGTTTGGAGTAATGAGTAATGTGTCATACCACAAGACAACTAAGTCATCAGATTATTCCAAAAATTACTTTTAACAGCTTGAGATATAAATAACAATACCAAAAATTCACCTAATTAAAGTGTATACTTAAGTGGTTTTCAGTATATTCACAGTTGTGAAACCATCACCACAACCTAATTTTAAAACATTTTCATCATCTAAAAAAGACCCCCTCCCTATTTATTAAGAGTCATTCCCCATTTTTGTCTCCTCTCCCAATCTTTACACCTAGCTATCACTAATCAACTTCTGTCTCTATAGATTTACCTGTTTCAGACATTTTGTGTTTGTTTTTGAAGATTTTCTTTGATCCTTTCTTGTCTTTCTCTGTCATGGTTTCCTATTTTCTTTAGTGATATATTTGGATTTCTTTCTCTTAATTCTCTGCATATTTATTAGTGTTTTTTGATATATGGTTATCATTATGTTTGTATATAACCTCTTCTCCATATAGCATTCTATATTAAGTTGATGTCTAAACGCATTCTTTACTCCTCCCACATTTTAGACTTATGGTATCATATTTCATATCGTTTTATTTTTTGAGTTCCTTGACTGATTTTTTATAGAAACATTCCTCTTTACTGCTTTTGTGTTTACTACCTTTATACTGTCACTTTTGGTCTGTCTTTTCCACTCAATGAGTCCTCATTAGTATCTCTTGCAGGGCTGGTTCAATGGTCATGAAGTCTTTTAGTTTTTGTCTAAGTAACTCTTTATCTCTCCTATTCTGAATGATAGCCTTGCTGGATAAAGTTTTCTTGGCTGCAGATTACTCACATTCAGCATTTTAAATAGATCATCCCACTTCCTTCTGTCTTGGAAAGTTACTGCTGAGAAATTCGCTTCTAGCCTTATGGGTTTTCCGTTATAAGTTACTGTCTTGTTTGGTCCTGTTGCTTTTAATTTTATCACTATATTTTGCCAACTTAGTAACAAAATATCTTGATGTGTATCTACTTTTGTTCACTTTGCTGGGAGTTCCCTGTGTCTTCTGGATCTGAATAACTGCTTCCCAAGATTATAGAAGTTTTCAGCTATTATTTCTTCAAATACATATTTTGTCTCCTTTCCTTTCTTTTTCAGGGACTACTATAATACATGTGTTATTACTTCTAATGGAGTGAATAACTTCCCTAAGTCTTTTCTGGTTTTGCAGAATTCTTTTTTCTCTTAATTGTACAGCTTGATTACCTTCCATTACTATTTTAGGTAATTACTTCATTTCTCTGCATCTTCCAGCCTGCTATTCATTCCATCAACTGTGTTTTTCATTTTGTTTACTGAGTTCTTTATCTCTGCTATATTATTTTTTATTAACTCTGTGTTGCAGGTCTCACTCATGTCTTCTATTCTTTTCTAAAGTTCAGTAGTATCTTTCTGACCATTACTTCAAATTCTCTATCAGGTATGTTACTTTTATCTGTTTGCTTAAATCTCTGGCTGTGGCTTTGTCTTGTTCTTTCATTGGGGATAAATATCTCTGTCTTCTCATTTGGTCTAAGTTTCTGTGCCTGTTTCTGTCAGAAAATTCAATCCTTTCAACTTGAAAAACTTAATTAGTGGGAATATATATTACGTGAGGAAAAAAAAAAGTTGTAAGTACCAAGAAAGAGCTGTGGACTAAGAGTCCAAAGATTCTCAGTTATCTTTGCAATGCTATCTACTCTTATCAGCTCCATAATTCTGATTAAGTCATTCTCCCTCTAAAGATCTCAGTTTCCTCATCTGTGAATAAGGGTTGTTGAGATAATAATTAAAGTTGTATTCTGTTTTAAAGTATTATGATTTAAAGTTAAACGTCTCATCCTTCCAGATATAGTGAACTAAAGTAACAACAACAACAAAAAAATACATGAGGGGAAAAAAACCTCATGTATTTTTTCCCTGCAAAATGCTGCTGGATTTATGGCACAAAGTATACAATAAAATGAAAATCTATTCTTTCTCTAATAACATATCTTATTATCCAGAAATCAGCATAATTTAATACATTATCAAGCTTATAAATAACCACTGCATCTCAAGTACATGTGGATTTCTAATAATATGGTCAAAATAAAAATACAAATTAATATCCTACACATCACTTCTGATAAAGGAATCCATTAAAGTCATATATATACACACACATATAAGCCACATACATATAAGCCAAACCCACAAATAGTTCTATTAAATTTGTCTTTTTAATTTTTTCAAAAAGCCATCCTTGAAAGCCAGTAACAATCTAGGCATTCAAGTCATAAAACAAGAAAAAATGAATAAGGTAATAAAATTACCAACACATTGGTCACAAGAATTAGCTTAACACAAAAAAATTTTAGGGGGGGAGGGGCAAGATGGCGGAAGAGTAGGGTCTCCAAATCACCTGTCCCCACCAAATTACCTAGAAAACCTTCAAATTTTCCTGAAAATCTATGAATTCAGCCTGAGAATTAAAGAGAGAACACCTGGAATGCTACAGTGAGAAGAGTTCGCGCTTCTATCAAGGTAGGAAGACGGGGAAAAAGAAATAAAGACACAAAAGGCCTCCAAGGGGGAGGGGCCCCGCGAGGAGCCAGGCTGAGGCTGGGGCGAGTGTCCCCAGGACAGGAGAGCCCCGTCCCGGAGAAGCAGGAGCTGCACCAACCTTCCCGGCGGAAAGGGGCTCGCAGGGAGGTGGAGCAGGACCCAGGAGGGCGGGGATGCCCTCGGGCTCCCGGGGACACTAACAGACACCTGCGCCCCAGGAGAGTGCGCCGAGCTCCCTAAGGGCTGCAGCGCGCACGGCGGGACCCGGAGCAGCTCGGAGGGGCTCGGCCGGCGGCTCCACAGAGAGGCGGCTACACGGTCGGAGCGCGAATCCAACAGCCCAGGCCCCGAGGCAGACGACACCGGGGACACAGCCCACGATCCGGCCTCCCCCCGGGACAGGCAGAGGCCGGGAGGGCCCAGGACAGCGAGGACGCTCCTGGCCCGAGCTGAGCAGATCAGCCGCCCCGCTCTGGAGCCTCCAGGCCCTGCAGACGGAGAGCTCCGGAGCTACTGCGGGGGCTGACTCCAGGTTTGCAGAGCTGGCCCCGCCACTGCGGTTGTTCCTCCTGGGGCCTCACGGGGTAAACAACCCCCACTGAGCCCTGCACCAGGCAGGGGGCGGAGCAGCTCCCCCAAGTGCTAATACCTGGAAATCAGCACAACAGGCCCATCCCCCAGAAGACCAGCTAGACGGACGAGTTCCAAGGGAAGCCAAGGGACTTAAAGTACACAGAATCAGAAGATGCCCTCCCCTCGTGGTTCTTTTTTTCTTTCTTTTTTTTGTTGTTGTTTTGTTTTTCTTTTCCTTTTTGATTTGTTTCCTTCCCCCACCCCTTTTTTTCCTTTCTTTCTTTTACTTTCTCTTTTTTTTTTCTTTTTTTTTTCTACCTTTTGTTTTCTCTTTTTCTTTTCTTTCGTTTTTTCTCTCCTCTCTTTTTCTCCTTTTCCCAATACAACTTGCTTTTGGCCACTCTGCACTGAGCAAAATGACTAGAAGGAAAACCTCAACTCAAAAGAAAGAATCAGAAACAGTCCTCTCTCCCACAGAGTTACAAAATCTGGATTACAATTCAATGTCAGAAAGCCAATTCAGAAGCACTATTATACAGCTACCGGTGGCTCTAGAAAAAAGCTTTATGCTTTTATGCTTTTATGCTTTTATGCTTTTTTTTTTCTTCATGACTGCAGAATTTAGAGCTAATCAGGCAGAAATTAAAATCAGTTGAATGAGATGCAATCCAAACTAGAAGTCCTAATGACGAGGGTTAACGAGGTGGAAGAACGAGGGAGTGACATAGAAGACAAGTTGATGGCAAAGAGGGAAACTAAGGAAAAAAGAGACAAACAATTAAAAGACCATGAAGATAGATTAAGGGAAATAAATGACAGCCTGAAAAAGAAAAACCTACGTTTAATTGGGGTTCCCGAGGGCGCCGAAAGGGCCAGAGGGCCAGAATATGCATTTGAACAAATTCTAGCTGAAAACTTTCCTAATCTGGGAAGGGGAACAGGCATTCAGATCCAGGAAATAGAGAGACCCCCCCCCTAAAATCAATAAAAACCGTTCAACACCTCGACATTTAATAGTGAAACTTGCAAATGCCAAAGATAAAGAGAAGATCCTTAAAGCTGCAAGAGACAAGAAATCCCTGACTTTTATGGGGAGGAGTATTAGGGTAACAGCAGACCTCTCCACAGAGACCTGGAAGGCCAGAAAGGGCTGGCAGGATACATTCAGGGTCCTAAATGAGAAGAACATGCAACCAAGAATACTTTATCCAGCAAGGCTCTCATTCAAAATGGAAGGAGAGATAAAGAGCTTCCAAGACAGGCAGCAACTGAAAGAATATGTGACCTCCAAACCAGCTCGGCACGAAATTTTAATGGGGACTCTTAAAATTCCCCTTTAAGAAGAAGTTCAGTGGAACAATCCACAGAAACAAGGACTGAATAGATATCATGATGACACTAAACTCATATCTCTCAATAGTAACTATGAACGGGAACGGGATTAATGACCCCATCAAAAGGTGCAGGGTTTCAGACTGGATAAAAAAGAAGGACCCATCTATTTGCTGTCTACAAGAGACTCATTTTAGACAGAAGGACACCTACAGCCTGAAAATAAAAATTTGGAGAACCATTTACCACTCGAATGGTCCTCAAAAGAAAGCAGGGGTAGCCATCCTTATATCAGATAAACTAAAATTTACCCCGAAGACTGTAGTGAGAGATGAAGAGGGACACTATCTCATACTTAAAGGATCTATCCAACAAGAGGACTTAACAATTCTCAATATATATGCCCCGAAAGTGGGAGCTGCCAAATATATAAATCAATTATTAACCAAAGTGAAGAAATACTTAGATAATAATACACTTATACTTGGTGACTTCAATCTAGCTCTTTCTATACTCGATAGGTCTTCTAAGCACAACATCTCCACAAGAAACGAGAGCTTTAAATGATACACTGGACCAGATGGATTTCACAGATATCTACAGAACTTTACATCCAAACTCAACAGAATACACACATTCTTCTCAAGTGCACATGGTACTTTCTCCAGAATAGACCACATACTGGGTCACAAATCGGGTCTGAACCGATACCAAAAGATTGGGATTGTCCCCTGCATATTCTCAGACCATAATGCCTTGAAATTAAAACTAAATCACAACAAGAAGTTTGGAAGGACCTCAAACACGTGGAGGTTAAGGACCATCTGGTTAAAAGATGAAAGGGTCAACCAGGAAATTAAAGAAGAATTAAAAAGATTCATGGAAACTAATGAGAATGAAGATACAACCGTTCAAAATCTTTGGGATGCAGCAAAAGCAGTCCTAAGGGGAAAATACATCGCAATACAAGCATCCATCCAAAAACTGGAAAGAACTCAAATACAAAAGCTAACCTAACACATAAAGGAGCTAGAGAAAAAAACAGCAAATAGATCCTACACCCAGCAGAAGAAGAGAGTTAATAAAGATTCGAGCAGAACTCAACGAAATCGAGACCAGAAGAACTGTGGAACAGATCAACAGAACCAGGAATTGGTTCTTTGAAAGAATTAATAAGATAGATAAACCGTTAGCCAGCCTTATTAAAAAGAAGAGAGAGAAGACTCAAATTAATAAAATCCTGAATGAGAAAGGAGAGATCACTACCAACACCAAGGAAATACAAACGGTTTTAAAAACATATTATGAACAGCTATATGCCAATAAATTAGGCAATCTAGAAGAAATGGACGCATTCCTGGAAAGCCACAAACTACCAAAACTGGAACAGGAAGAAATAGAAAACCTGAACAGGCCAATAACCAGGGAGGAGATTGAAGCAGTCATCAAAAACCTCCCAAGACACAAGAGTCCAGGGCCAGATGGCTTCCCAGGGGAATTCTATCAAATGTTTAAAGAAGAAACCATACCTATTCTCCTAAAGCTGTTTGGAAAGATAGAAAGAGATGGAGTACTTCCAAATTCGTTCTATGAGGCCAGCATCACCTTAATTCCAAAACCAGACAAAGACCCCACCAAAAGGGAGAATTACAGACCAATATCCCTGATGAACATGGATGCAAAAATTCTCAACAAGATACTGGCCAATAGGATCCAACAGTACATTAAGAAAATTATTCACCATGACCAAGTAGGATTTATCCCCGGGACACAAGGCTTATTCAACACTCGTAAAACAATCAATGTGATTCATCATATCAGCAAGAGAAAAACCAAGAACCATATGATCCTCTCATTAGGTGCAGAGAAAGCATTTGACAAAATATAGCATCCATTCCTGATCAAAACTCTTCAGAGTGTAGGGATAGAGGGAACATTCCTCAACATCTTAAAAGCCATCTACGAAAAGCCCACAGCAAATATCATTCTCAATGGGGAAGCACTGGGAGCCTTTCCCCTAAGATCAGGAACAAGACAGGGATGTCCACTCTCACCACTGCTATTCAACATAGTACTGGAAGTCCTAGCCTCAGCAATCAGACAACAAAAAGACATTAAAGGCATTCAAATTGGCAAAGAAGAAGTCAAACTCTCCCTCTTCGCCGATGAGATGATACTCTACATAGAAAACCCAAAAGTCTCCACCCCAAGATTGCTAGAACTCATACAGCAATTTGGTAGCATGGCAGGATACAAAATCAATGCCCAGAAATCAGTGGCATTTCTATACACTAACAATGAAACTGAAGAAAGAGATATTAAGGAGTCAATCCCATTTACAATTGTAGCTAAAAGCATAAGATACCTAGGAATAAACCTAACCAAAGATGTAAAGGATCTATACCCTCAAAACTATAGAACACTTCTGAAAGAAATTGAGGAAGACACAAAGAGTGGAAAAATATTCCATGCTCATGGATTCGCAGAATTAATATTGTGAAAATGTCAATGTTACCCAGGGCAATTTACACGTTTAATGCAATCCCTATCAAAATACCATGGACTTTCTTCACAGAGTTAGAACTATTATTTTAAGATTTGTGTGGAATCAGAAAAGACCCCGAATAGCCAGGGGAACTTTAAAAAAGAAAACCATATCTGGGGGCATCACAATGCCAGATTTCAGGTTGTACTACAAAGCTGTGGTCATCAAGACAGTGTGGTACTGGCACAAAAACAGACACATAGATCAATGGAACAGAATAGAGAACCCAGAAGTGGACCCTCAACTTTATGGTCAACTTATATTCGATAAAGGAGGAAAGACTATCCATTGGAAGAAAGACAGTCTCTTCAATAAATGGTGCTGGGAAAATTGGACATCCACATGCAGAAGAATGAAACTAGACCACTCTCTTTCACCATACACAAAGATAAACTCAAAATGGATGAAAGATCTAAATGGGAGACAAGATTCCATCAAAATCCTAGAGGAGAACACAGGCAACACCCTTTTTGAACTCGGCCACAGCAACTTCTTGCAAGATACATCCACGAAGGCAAAAGAAACAAAAGCAAAAATGAACTATTGGGACTTCATCAAGATAAGAAGCTTTTGCACAGCAAAGGATACAGTCAACAAAACTAAAAGACAACCTACAGAATGGGAGAAGATATTTGCAAATGACCTATCAGATAAAGGGCTAGTTTTCAAGATAGTTCTAGTTTAAAGAACTTATGAAACTCAACAACAAAGACACAAACAATCCAATCATGAAATGGGCAAAAGACATGAAGAGAAATCTCACAGAGGAAGACATAGACATGGCCAACATGCACATGAGAAAATGCTCTGCATCACTTGCCATCAGGGAAATACAAATCAAAACCACAATGAGATACCACCTCACACCAGTGAGAATGGGGCAAATTAACAAGGTAGGAAGCCACAAATGTTGGAGAGGATGCGGAGAAAAGGGAACCCTCTTACACTGTTGTGGGAATGTGAACTGGTGCAGCCACTCTGGAAAACTGTGTGGAGGTTCCTCAAAGAGTTAAAAATAGACCTGCCCTACCACCCAGCAATTGCACTGTTGGGGATTTACCCCAAAGATACAGATGCAATGAAACGCCGGGACACCTGCACCCCGATGTTTATAGCAGCAATGTCCACAATAGCCAAACTGTGGAAGGAGCCTCGGTGTCCAACGAAAGATGAATGGATAGAGAAGATGTGGTTTATGTATACAATGGAATATTACTCAGCTATTAGAAATGACAAATACCCACCATTTGCTTCAACGTGGATGGAACTGGAGGGTATTATGCTGAGTGAAGTAAGTCAATCGGAGAAGGACAAACATTATATGTTCTCATTCATTTGGGGAATATAAATAATAGTGAAAGGGAATATAAGGGAAGGGAGAAGAAATGGGTGGGAAATATCAGAAAGGGAGACAGAACGTAAAGACTGCTAACTCTGGGAAACGAACTGGGGGTGGTGGAAGGGGAGGAGGGCGGGGGGTGGGAGTGAATGAGTGACGGGCACTGGGGGTTATTCTGGATGTTGGTAAATTGAACACCAATAAAAAATAAATTAAAAAAAATTTTAGGTAAAGCAGTTCCTATATGAATATACGAAATTTTAATTGCACAGAAATATAAAATACTGTTTCTTAAGCTCTGAATGTGATCACATATCCTATTATGATCCTGAATGAAGTAATCAACAGATATTATTTCCATGGTTTCTTAAATTTTTATTTCTTTTGTCTTTGTATCAATGATTTTACATTTTACTTTTTTGTAATATATTTCATTTGTTAGAAAGTACTAAGACATAAAATGGTTTGTGACTATAGGTGGTTTTACTCAATATTTTTATGAGGGAGAGTTTATATATTATCTTTTAATTTTTCCAATGAAGTCATCAAATCTCAGAAAAGTAAAAATGATTTCAAGAGTTTCACTACGGTACTTCATGGTGTTGCTGCTTAGGCACTCAAGTTGTACAGCCTTCAGAGACCTTAAACTAACATTAGCCCCCTCATACAAGCACATGCCCTACATAGCAGCTTCAGAGTCACAAGAGAATATAAGTTCCTGATATGAATTCCCCAACAACCCTTGTGATCAAGAGCCTATCCTGCCTCCCAGCACCTGTAGCTTTATACACCCCTTAGGTAAGAACCCTATGAAAGCAGCCAAAACTCCACTCTTTCGGTTTGAAATGATCTATCTGGCCATAATCCAGAAATCACAAAGCAGTCTAACCTTAGATCCTAATAAAAGCATGGGGCCCAGGTTCTCTCCTTGTTCTGCACTCTGCCTTTACCTACCCATGTAGGACCTTGGGATGCCAGGTACTTCCTCCAAAACCTGTGATAAATGTCTTTACTTCAGTTTCTCTAGTGGTATGTTGTTGAACCATGGTTCATGATCTAGAATGCTGCACTCCACTTAACAAATATTAATTTGAAAAAGTCATAAAGAGTGACGTAGCCAAGATAATCTCATGAGAGATGAAACAAAAATAAAAAATGGTCTTTTAATGACTACTTTCATGTGTATTCCATTAATAAATGAAAAAAAATATTACTTCAGCCCTGATTTCTCATCTAAAAAAAAAAAACAAACCAACCAACCACCATCCCGCCTATCTTAAAGAACTTCTAAAAAGTTCCCATTGCTATAAAACCTGAAATGGGTTCTAGAAACATAACCTTCTTATATTATAATAAAACATCCATTGTTCCAGGATCAACAATACTGAATAAGAAATATTTTACAAAAGAAAAAAAAAGCTTACTTCCCCATTGTTCCAAGTACCTCATCCTCTGGCTAAAGTAACTTCCAGGGGATTTAAAGAGCTAGGCTCCTTTTCTTCTCCCCCTATTCTTCATTTATCATCTTTTTTTCCCCTTTTAGGAGCCAAACATAATGGACTAAAACATCCAAGAACAATTCTATATGTAAAGGAAATTTTAAAGTGCCTGAATGCCCAAGAAAAGTCTTAGAAAAGATGTGAGAAGGGAATACTTGGGTGGCTCAGTGCTTGAGTGTCTGCCTTTGGCTCTGGGTGAGATCCCGGGGTCCCAGGATCTAGTCCTGCATTGGGCTCCCCATAGGGAGCCTGCTTCTCCCTCTGCCTATGTCTCTGACTCTCTCTCTCTCATGAATGAATAAATAAATAAAACATTTTTTAAAAAAAAGATGTGAGAAGAAAAGTATAAAGAATCTAAAAAACCCAAGGAACATCACAAAGTGGATTAATATACATATTGAGAGAGGCCAAGAAGAACAGTGAGAAAAAGGAACAGAGAGAACTTTTGAAGAAATATGGTTGAAAACTTTCTAAGTTTAATAAAAGACATGAATATAAACATCCAATAAGCTCAACAAACTCTAAGTAAAATGACTTCAGAGACCAAAGGATTACAATCTAACTTTCAAAGACAAAAAGAGAATCTTAACAGCAGCAATAAAGGAGCAAATCATGATATACAAGGGATTGTCTTCAATAAGATTCTCAACAAATTTCTCATCAAAAACTTTGGAGGCCAAAACAGAGTGGGCCAATATGTTCAAAATGTCAACCAGGAAATCATTATCCTGCTAAGCTATCTAGAAAAGTGAGCAAGAAATTAATTCATTTCAAACATTTTCATTATTATTATATATATGGTGATCTGTGTTAAGTGATTATAACTCACTGAAAGCTCAGGTGATGGTTAGCATTTTTTAGCAATGAAGTATTAAGGTATTACATTATTTTTAATGCTGCTCACACTTAATAGATTACATTATAGTAAGAACACAGCTTTTATATACACTGGGAAAACAGTGTATTTGACTGTATTACTGAAAAATTCACTTTATTATGGTGATCTGCAACCGAACCTGGAATATCTCTAAGGTGTGCTTATATACATACAATGCGTTATAATTATTCAGCTTTAAAAAGGTGGGAAATTCTAAAATATATGTTACAAAATGGAAGAACCTTGAAGACATTTTGCTAATGAAATTAGATAGTCATGGGGCATATGGGTGGCTCAGTTGGTTAAATGTCTGTCTTCAGCTTGGGTCATGATCCGAGCGGACTGGAACAGAGTCTCACATCAGGCGCCCAGCTCAGCAGTCTGCTTCCCCATTTCTTTCTCCCTTTGGCTCTCCCCCTGCTTGTACTTGTGTGCTGTCTCTCAAATAAATAAATAAAATCTTTAAAAGAAAATTAGCCAGTCATAAGAAGACAAATATTGTATGATTCTTTTATGAGGAACCTAGAGTTGTCAAAATCAAAATGACAGAAAGGTTAATAGCAGTTGCTAGGAGCTGAAAGAGGAAAAAATGAAAACTTTCTGGTTAGTGGGTATAGAGTTATATTTTTACAAAATGAAGAGTTCTATGAATAGATGGTAACAGTTGCAAAACAATGTGAATGTATTTAAAACTACCGAACTGTATACTTAAAAATAGTTAAGACGGTTTTACATTATTTGCATTTTACCACAATAAAAATTATTTTAAAGAATGAAAGAGAAATATAAGAAATGAAGAACATATATTTTTGGATACAAAGCATTATTATTTACAAAGACTTTATCAAGAGGTTAATCCAAAAATTCAACACAATTTCAACATGAACTAACAAATTTTTAAACTAATCTGAAAAAGAAAAGGCATAAAACTAGCTAAGAAATTGTGCAAGAGAACAATAAGGAGTGCATTATCTTACAATATACTTTAAAAAAGTACATTCAGGAAAAGATAAATATTTTGTAATAAATTTTCATAGAATTAAAAACCTCTCCTCTGTGGCACTTACAATACTAGCAATTTTACATGAATGCAAGATATTTATTTAATGGCTGTTTCAACTACTAAGGTATTCCTACTTTGTAAGACAAAGCCTGAGGCATAGTAGGTATTCAAGACCTATTTGCTCAGTGAATGAACAAATGAAATAAAACAGAATATAGCAAAATCATCATTTATATATAAGAATAATACATATATTCTCAAGTCAATGAGGAAAGAATTGATTATTCCATTAGTGATACTAATAAACTAACTAGCAATTTGGGATAAAAATGTTAGCCCCCAATCTTACATCATATATAAAAATATCTTCAGGTTGCTGGAAGCTAAATGCCAATGTAAAATTATAGGTAAAGAACAAAATCTAATGCTCTTAATTCTTCTTCACTTTTCAACTACTGTAATCTAGCTAAACATACAGAATAAATAATATTCCCAAAAAGCAATGTGAAATAGAGAACAAGTAAATTATAGCTTTAGTTAAGTATTATTTCATTGTAATTACGTGACCAGACATTTTAGGATGATGGGAACAATGTTGTCTTTATTTTCTGCCCCAGATACTGGCAATTCCAAATATCCTCTAAAATTGGATCTTTATATTCTACGGAAGGAATCCAAACTGAGAGGTAGGAAGTTTTGCATCTTTAGATTATTTGCAAACCTCTCATTAATTCTGATACACACTGAAAGATAATAGTAAGGCTTTTTTTCAATTCCATTTAATTCCACTTACAACTGTTGCAAAGAACACTTCAAGCATCTCCATATCTGAATCTATTCAACTGTAACATAAGCATAAGTAAATCGTGGATTTCATCTAATTTAAGCGTCTTACATAATCCTGATAGCCTAGTCCAAAACCCAGCCAGGAAATGAACTGACAGGATAGCACAGAAAAAGGAATTTCTTTTTTCATTTCTTACATTTCTCTTTGACTACTGGACTTTCCCTGAGATCAAATATATCAGTGTGCTATGCTTTAGAACAACCCAATGGAAAATGACCTCTCTGAATTCATAAAAATAAGTTTTCAGATGGAATGTAAAGAATCCACCCAAATTCATAAAAGTAAATATAGGAAGTAATTTTATTTTTCAAATCATTATGTATTTTATTATTATATATTATTGCAAGCTGATTTATTTATTTTTTTAATAATAAATTTATTTTTTATTAGTGTTCAGCAAGCTGATTTAAATGATCACTGATCAGTTTTTTAAAATCTGTTTTATTTTAGTATAGCTGACACACAATGTTATATTAGTTTAAGGTGTACAACACATTGATTTGACAAGTTCATACATACATACATACTCCAGGATCGCACCCTGGGCCAAAGGCAGGTGCTAAACCGCTGCGCCACCCAGGGATTCCCTGCTGTGCCTTTTATTTCCATGAATTATTTATTACATAATTGGAGACCTGATCTTCCATTCTTCTTCATCCATTTTGCCTAAATCCCCATTTCCTCCCCTTTGGCAACCATCAGTCTGTTCTCTGTATTTACGGGTCTGATTCTGCATTTATTTATTCATTGTGTGTTTATTCCACATATGAGTGAAATCATATGGTATGTGTCTTTCTCAGTCTGACTTATTTCACTTAACATATTGCCCTCCAGGTCCATACATGTGGAAAACAGCAAATCTCATTCTTTTTTATAGCTGAGTAATATTCCATTTTGTGTATGTGTGTGCATACATATACATCTCACATCTTTATACATCCATATCTATTGTGGGCACTTGGATTGTTTCCATATCTTGACTACTGTAAATAATGTTGCAATAAACATAAGGCTGCACATATTGTATCAAATTAGTTTTTTCATTTTCTTTGGGTAAATATCCAGTAGTGGAATTACTGGATCATATGATATTTCTACATTTAATTTCTTGAGAAACCTCCATATCATATTCCATAGTGGTTGCACCAATTTACATTCCTGCCAACAGCTCACAAGGATTCCCCTTTCTCCATATCCTTGTGAACACTTGTAATTTCCTGTCTTTTTGATACAAGCCAATCTGACAGGTGTTTTAAGGTGATATCTCACTGAGATTTTGATTTTATTTCCCTGATTATTGAGGTTGAGCCATATTTTCATGTGTCTGTTGAGAAAGTAAAACAAAGCTAGAGGTATCACAATCCCAGATTTTAAGATACACCACACAGCTGTAGTAATCAAAATAGTATGGTACTAGTGCAAAAACAGACCCAGAGATCAACAAAACAGAATAGAGAGCCCAGAAATAAACATATGTTTAGTGGGGCAATTAATCTATAACAAAGAAGGCAATAATATACAATTGGGAAAAGACAGTCTCTTCAATAAATGGTGCTGGGAAAACTGGCCAGCTACATGCAAAAGAACAAAACTGGACTACTTTCTAACACCACACACAAAAAAAAGCTTGAAATGGATTAAAGACTTAAATGTGAGACCTAAAACTATAAGAATCCTAAAAGAGGACACAGGCAGTAATTTCTCTGACAGTAGTCATAACAACATTTTTCTAGATATATCACTATAGCAAGTGCAAAATAAACTAGTGGGACTACATTAAAAACAAAAAGCTTTTGCACAACAAAGGAAACCATCAAAAAGACAACAAGACTGAAAGGGAAAAGATATTTGTGACTGATATATCTGATAAGGGTTAATACCCAAAATATAAAAAGAACAACTCAACACCAAAAAAATCAGTCTGATTAAAAAATAGGAAAAAAAAATAGGAAGAAGATCTGAATAGACATTTTTGCAAAGAAGACATACAGATGGCCAACAGACAAACAGACAAATGATTCTTTTCTAACAGATCTACTTTGCAAAATGATTCAACATTGGTGCTTAGAGAAGTGTTGGTCCAGACATTAAAAGAATTCTAACAATAAAAGAAATTATATAATTCAATTATTACAGAAAACACAAAAATGACATTATTCTTGTCATCTCTTTACAAAAGGAAAGCTGAGACTTAAGATAGTCATGTCACTTACACAAGGACACAAACGTGGTGTTAGAATCTATGTCTGTCTGGGGATCCCTGGGTGGCGCAGCGGTTTGGCGCCTGCCTTTGGCCCAGGGCGTGATCCTGGAGACCCGGGATCGAATCCCACATCGGGCTCCCAGTGCATGGTGCCTGCTTCTCCCTCTGCCTGTGTCTCTGCCTCTCTCTCTGTGTGTGTGTGACTATCATAAATAAATAATTAATTAATTAATTAATTTTAAAAAAAGAATCTATGTCTGTATGATTCCACATCCGGAGGGGCTCTTAGCCAGTTCAAACATTATAATCTATGGATAATAAAGGAGAGGGAGAAGAGTAAACTCTTGAAAGTAAACACAAACACATATACTTAACAGTTCTAAACTTCACCTGCTTATGTTCAGCCCAATTCTACTTAACTTCTCAACTTGGTTAGGATAGGCCCAGCTTGAAAAGGGAATATCAAAGTTATAAACTTAAAGAATGAATGATTTGACACAAAGTTCTTTTCTTCTTGCTAATATCCTATACCACTTATTCAGATATTCAGCCCACAAATTTAGTCTCTTGAAGCCCTAACCTCAAAAAGTGTTTTGAAATGTGAATTAAGGGAGTCCTTTTCATCCACAGAATTTTTTCCCCCAACTACAGCTTATACAGACAAGGGGAGATGATTACCATGAAAATCTGAATTTCAGATTATCTGTCATATTTAAATCATTTTAATTTTGAAAATAAACCGCACCACATACTTAAACAAAAATGCGGATTCACTCCTACACAATTGAAGGGCAACAAGTCCCTTGCCATTCCCAAAACACCATAAAGCTTAACCGAACTGTCAAAAACAACCATTTCAGCACTCAGAAAAATCAACCATAGGCTTACAACCAACTGAGAAATGGCTATTAATAAAAGCCACTTAATTTTGTGCAAGAATGGCATTAGTGGTGACACTTTTTCCTGGGGATTCTGATCGACCCCTAGCTCTGTGTGTACAGTTAGGGCGGGCATATTGTGATAACCGGAAGTTTTGCTGCTGCTGTAAAAGAGGGGGTTGCCCGATTTAATGTGCCATCAGTTACAATGGTATCTTAGTGGCACATGGAAGAAAGAGGGCTACTGCTTCCAACCGTTTGAAGTGTTGGGTCTTTCTCAGGCAAGCAACAGCCTGGCAGGCAGGTGATAAACTTAATAGAAAATTCTGGGAGGTGAGGCAGCAACAAGGGGTCACCTGAGATCACCAAATATCCTGCACTGACTGAGGTTGATATATGTGCAGCAGACATTAGATTGGGTGTAAGCCACTCAGATATGTCCTTATAAAACAGAACCGGCGCTAACAAACAGAGGAGATACCTCAGAACCCAGTGGAAAATAAGAGCCAGGAAAAACTTAAAATAGCCTAAACCGAATATGCTTCCCAAATCAGCACAGATCTATAACCGGAGAGGAAGCCTTATGGCTCAAACTATTTGAGCACAATTTCTGACCAATTATTGGTAAAGCAGAAACAGAGGAAACCACCTAAGAAGCTAGTCTTAAAAATAAAGATGGTTAAAAAAACAAGAACAAAAATCACCAAACAGAGACACATCAGGGACAACACAGTTTGGGGATTAGTCTAAATAATTAATAACCACATAGAAAGAACCACCACCACCCTCGGGGGGGAAAAAAAATCAGAATCTAGAACTGCTATAAAATATTATCTAGGAGGAGGGGCAGGATGGCAGAAGAGAGGGTCTCCAAATCACCTGTCCCTACCAAATAACGTAGATAACCTTCAAATCATCCTGAAATTCTGCGAATTCGGCCTAAGATTTAAAGAGAGAACAGCTGGAATGCTACAGTGAGAAGAGCTCACGCTTCTAAAAAGGTATAAAGACCGGGGAGGGAAGGAGAGAAATAAACAAAAGGCCTCCAAGGGGGAGGGGCCCCCGAGGAGCCGGGCTGAGGCCGGGGCGAGTGTCCTCAGGACAGGAGAGCCCCGACCCGGAGAAGCAGGAGCTGCACCGACCTTCCCGGGCGGAAAGGGGCTCGCGGGGAGGTGGAGCAGGACCCAGGAGGGCGGGGATGCCCTCGGGCTCCCGGGGACACTAACAGAAACCTGCGCCCCAGGAGAGTGCGCCGAGCTCCCTAAGGGCTGCAGCGCGCACGGCTGGACCCGGAGCAGCTCGGGGGGCTCGGGGGCGGCTCCGCGGAGGGGGCTGCAGGGCGGGAGCGCGAATCCAACAGCGCAGGACCCAGAGCACAGGGCGCCGGGACACAGCCCAGGATCTGGCCTCCCCTGGGACAGGCAGAGGCCGGGAGGGCCCAGGACAGCAAGGACGCTCTTGCCCGGAGCCTCCAGGCCCTGCAGACGGAGCTACTGCGGGAGCTGAATCCAGGGCTCCAGAGCTGGCCCCGCCACTGCGGTTGTTCCTCCAGAGGCCTCACGGGGTAAACAACCCCCACAAAGCCCTGCACCAGGCAGGGGGCAGAGCAGCTCCCCCAATTGATAACACCTGAAAATCAGCACAACAGGCTCCTCCCCCAGAAGACCAGCTAGACGGACAAGTTCCAGGGGAAGTCAAGGGACTTAAAGTATACAGAATCAGAAGATACTCCCCTCTGTTTTTTTTGTTTCTTGCTTTTTGGCTTTTTGATTTCTGTTTGCTTCCCCCACCCTTTTTTCCATTCTTTCTTTTTCTTTCTTTTTCTTTTTCTTCTTTTTTTCTTCCTTTTTTTTTTTTTTCTCTCTTTTCTTTCCTTCTTTCTCTCCTCTCTTTTTCTCCTTTTCCCAATACAACTTGCTTTTGGCCACTCTGCACTGAGCAAAATGACTAGAAGGAAACCTCACTTCAAAAGAAAGAATCAGAAACAGTCCTCTCTCCCACAGAGTTACAAAATCTGGATTACAATTCAATGTCAGAAAGCCAATTCAGAAGCACTATTATACAGCTACCGGTGGCTCTAGAAAAAAGCATAAAGGACTCAAGAGACTTCATGACTGCAGAATTTAGAGCTAATCAGGCAGAAATTAAAATCAGTTGAATGAGATGCAATCCAAACTAGAAGTCCTAACGACGAGGGTTAACGAGGTGGAAGAACGAGTGAATGACATAGAAGACAAGTTGATGGCAAAGAGGGAAACTAAGGAAAAAAGAAACAACTAAAAGACCATGAAGATAGATTAAGGGAAATAAATGACAGCCTGAAAAAGAAAAACCTACGTTTAATTGGGGTTCCCGAGGGCGACGAAAGGGACAGAGGGCCAGAATATGTATTTGAACAAATTCTAGCTGAAAACTTTCCTAATCTGGGAAGGAAAACAGGCATTCAGATCCAGGAAATAGAGAGACCCTCCCCCCCCCTAAAATCAATAAAAACCGTTCAACACCTCGACATTTAATAGTGAAGCTTGCAAATGCCAAAGATAAAGAGAAGATCCTTAAAGCTGCAAGAGACAAGAAATCCCTGACTTTTATGGGGAGGAGTATTAGGGTAACAGCAGACCTCTCCACAGAGACCTGGCAGGCCAGAAAGGGCTGGCAGGATATATTCAGGGTCCTAAATGAGAAGAACATGCAACCAAGAATACTTTATCCAGCAAGGCTCTCATTCAAAATGGAAGGAGAGATAAAGAGCTTCTAAGACCAGCAGGAACGTAAAGAATATGTGACCTCTAAACCAGCTCTGCAAGAAATTTTAAGGAGGACTCTTAAAATTCCCCTTTAAGAAGTTCAGTGGAACAATCCACAGAAACAAGGACTGAATAGATATCATGATGACACTAAACTCATTATCTTTCAATAGTAACTCTGAACGTGAACGGGCTTAATGACCCCATCAAAAGGCGCAGGGTTTCAGACTGGATAAAAAAGAAGGACCCATCTATTTGCTGTCTACAAGAGACTCATTTTAGACAGAAGGACACCTACAGCCTAAAAATAAAAGGTTGGAGAACCATTTACCATTTGAATGGTCCTCAAAAGAAAGCAGGGGTAGCCATCCTTATATCAGATAAACTAAAATTTACCCCGAAGACTGTAGTGAGAGATGAAGAGGGACACTATATCATACTTAAAGGATCTATCCAACAAGTGGACTTAACAATCCTCAATATATATGCCCCGAATGTGGGAGCTGCCAAAAATATAAACCAATTAATAACCAAAGTAAAGAAATACTTAGATAATAATACATTTATACTTGGTGACTTCAATCTAGCTCTTTCTATACTCGATAGGTCTTCTAAGGACAACATCTCCAAAGAAACGAGAGCTTTAAATGATACACTGGACCAGATGGATTTCACAGATATCTACAGAACTTTACATCCAAACTCAACGGAATACACATTCTTCTCAAGTGCACATGGAACTTTCTCCAGAATAGAACACATACTGGGTCACAAATCGGGTCTGAACCGATACCAAAAGATTGGGAACGTCCCCTGCATATTCTCAAACCAAAATGCCTTGAAATTAGAACTAAATCACAACAAAAAGTTGGAAGGACCTCAAACACGTGGAGGTTAAGGACCATCCTGCTAAAAGATAAAAGGGCCAACCAGGAAATTAAGGAAGAATTAAAACGATTGATGGAAACTAATGAGAATGAAGATACGACCATTCAAAATCTTTGGGATGCAGCAAAACCAGTCCTAAGGGGGAAAAACATCGCAATACAAGCATCCATTAAAAACTCGAAAGAGGGATCCCTGGGTGGCGCAGTGGTTTGGCGCCTGCCTTTGGCCCAGGGCGCGATCCTGGAGACTCGGGATCGAATCCCACGTCGGGCTCCCTGCATGGAGCCTGCTTCTCCCTCTGCCTGTGTCTCTGCCTCTCTCTCTCTCTCTCTGTGACTATCATGAATAAATAAATAAAATCTTTAAAAAAAAAAAAAAACTCGAAAGAACTCAAATACGAAAGCTAAACTTACAGTAAAGGAGCTAGAGAAAAATCAGCAAATAGATCCTACACCCAGCAGAAGAAAAGAGTTAATAAAGATTCGAGCAGAACTCAACGAAATCGAGACCAGAAGAACTGTGGAACAGATCAACAGAACCAGGAGTTGGTTCTTTGAAAGAATTAATAAGATAGATAAACCGTTAGCCAGCCTTATTAAAAAGAAGAGAGAGAAGACTCAAATTAATAAAATCATGAATGAGAAAGGAGAGATCACTACCAACACCAAGGAAATACAAACGATTTTAAAAACATATTATGAACAGCTATACGCCAATAAATTAGGCAATCTAGAAGAAATGGACGCATTCCTGGAAAGCCACAAACTACCAAAACTGGAACAGGAAGAAATAGAAAACCTGAACAGGCCAATAACCAGGGAGGAGATTGAAGCAGTCATCAAAAACCTCCCAAGACACAAGAGTCCAGGGCCAGATGGCTTCCCAGGGGAATTCTATCAAATGTTTAAAGAAGAAACCATACCTATTCTCCTAAAGCTGTTTGGAAAGATAGAAAGAGATGGAGTACTTCCAAATTCGTTCTATGAGGCCAGCATCACCTTAATTCCAAAACCAGACAAAGACCCCACCAAAAGGGAGAATTACAGACCAATATCCCTGATGAACATGGATGCAAAAATTCTCAACAAGATACTGGCCAATAGGATCCAACAGTACATTAAGAAAATTATTCACCATGACCAAGTAGGATTTATCCCCGGGACACAAGGCTTATTCAACACTCGTAAAACAATCAATGTGATTCATCATATCAGCAAGAGAAAAACCAAGAACCATATGATCCTCTCATTAGATGCAGAGAAAGCATTTGACAAAACACAGCATCCATTCCTGGTCAAAACTCTTCAGAGTGTAGGGATAGAGGGAACATTCCTCAACATCTTAAAAGCCATCTACGAAAAGCCCACAGCAAATATCATTCTCAATGGGGAAGCACTGGGAGCCTAGGAATAAACCTAACCAAAGACGTAAAGGATCTATACCCTCAAAGCTATAGAACACTTCTGAAAGAAATTGAGGAAGACACAAAGAGATGGAAAATATTCCATGCTCATGGATTCGCAGAATTAATGTTGTGAAAATGTCAATGTTACCCAGGGCAATTTACACATTTAATGAAATCCCTATCAAAATACCATGGACTTTCTTCACAGAGTTAGAACAAATTATTTTAAGATTTGTGTGGAATCAGAAAAGACCCCGAATAGCCAGGGGAACTTTAAATAAGAAAATCATATCTGGGGGCATCACAATGCCAGATTTCAGGTTGTACTACAAAGCTGTGGTCATCAAGACAGTGTG
Source organism: Canis lupus baileyi (assembly GCF_048164855.1). Lineage (NCBI taxonomy): Eukaryota > Metazoa > Chordata > Mammalia > Carnivora > Canidae > Canis > Canis lupus. The sequence goes on along the minus strand of NC_132844.1, from coordinate 59,100,330 downwards.
GTACTGGCACAAAAACAGACACATAGATCAATGGAACAGAATAGAGAACCCAGAAGTGGACCCTCAACTTTATGGTCAACTTATATTCGATAAAGGAGGAAAGACTATCCATTGGAAGAAAGACAGTCTCTTCAATAAATGGTGCTGGGAAAATTGGACATCCACATGCAGAAGAATGAAACTAGACCACTCTCTTTCACCATACACAAAGATAAACTCAAAATGGATGAAAGATCTAAATGGGAGACAAGATTCCATCAAAATCCTAGAGGAGAACACAGGCAACACCCTTTTTGAACTCGGCCACAGCAACTTCTTGCAAGATACATCCACGAAGGCAAAAGAAACAAAAGCAAAAATGAACTATTGGGACTTCATCAAGATAAGAAGCTTTTGCACAGCAAAGGATACAGTCAACAAAACTAAAAGACAACCTACAGAATGGGAGAAGATATTTGCAAATGACCTATCAGATAAAGGGCTAGTTTCCAAGATCTAGAAAGAACTTATTAAACTCAACACCTAAGAAACAAACAATCCAATCATGAAATGGGCAAAAGACATGAAGAGAAATCTCACAGAGGAAGACATAGACATGGCCAACATGCACATGAGGAAATTCTCTGCATCACTTGCCATCGGGAAATACAAATCAAAACCACAAGGAGATACCACCTCACACAGTGAGAATGGGGAAAATTAACAATGCAGGGAACCACAAATGTTGGAGAGGATGCAGAGAAAAGGGAACCCTCTTACACTGTTGTGGGAATGTGAACTGGTGCAGCCACTCTGGAAAACTGTGTGAAGGTTCCTCAAAGAGTTAAAAATAGACCTGCCCTACGACCCAGCAATTGCACTGTTGGGGATTTACCCCAAAGATACAGATGCAATGAAACGCCGGGACACCTGCACCCCGATGTTTCTAGCAGCAATGTCCACAATAGCCAAACTGTGGAAGGAGCCTCGGTGTCCAACGAAAATTGAGTGGATAGAGAAGATGTGGTTTATGTATACAATGGAATATTACTCAGCCATTAGAAATGAAAAATACCCACCATTTGCTTCAACGTGGATGGAACTGGAGGGTATTATGCTGAGTGAAGTAAGTCAATCGGAGAAGGACAAACATTATATGTTCTCATTCATTTGGGGAATATAAATAATAGTGAAAGGGAATATAAGGGAAGGGAGAAGAAATGTGTGGGAAATATCAGAAAGGGAGACAGAACATAAAGACTCCTAACTCTGGGAAACGAACTGGGGGTGGTGGAAGGGAAGGAGGGCAGGGGGTGGGGGTGAATGTGTGACGGGCACTGAGGAGGGCACTTGACGGGATGATCACTGGGTGTTATTCTGTATGTTGGTAAATTGAACACCAATAAAAATAAATATATTATTAAAAAAATATTATCTAAAACATCCAGTGTTCAACATAAAGAAATTATGAGACATATAAAGAAACACAAAAGTGTAACCTACTGACTCAGGAAAAAAGAGGTCAATTGAAACAACTTCTGAATGTCCTTTTATGTTGGATTTAACATATAAAGACTACAAAGCATCTATTTTAAATTAATTCAAAGAACTAAACATGTTCCATCATGTTCAGAGATCTAAATCATGACATCAATGATCTAATGAATGGAGTATCATTAAAAATATATTAAAAAAAATCAAAATTCTGAAGTTGAAAAATATAATAATTGAAATTAATAATTCATTAGAATGGTTCAATAACAAATTTGACCTGTCAAAATATAGAATCAGTAAATTTGATCTTAAATCTACAGAAATGGCTGAAAACCAAATTGGATTTTTAAAAAAAGCAGCAACATTAATCAACACATCAAATCTCAAGAAACCCCAAGTAGAATAAACTCCCAAGATATTCATATGCAGACATATTATTTGCCCCCCAAAACAAGAGAAAACTACAAAAGCACCAGAGGAAAAATGACTGGTCCCATATAGAGAATCACAATAACACTAACAGATAACTACACATTAAAAGTAATAATAATAATAATAATAAATAAAAAGAAGGCAAGGAGCAGTCGAATACCATGTTCAAAGTGCTAAAGGAAAAAAATTACCAACCAAGAAATCTATACTCAGCAAAACCATTTTTCATAAATATATGCCCAGATAAAGATTCAAAAAAGATGTTGCTAGCAGACTTATCTTTTAGGAAACTACTAAAGCAAATCTTTCAGATTGAAATGAATGTGACGTGATCAACAAGTGGGCATATATCAATTTCAAAATCTTCTCCCACAAAAAAAAAAAAAAAAAAAATCTTCTCCAGAACAAAGAAACAACACAATGAAAAGGAATCCTATGGAATGAGAGAAGATATTTGCAAACCATGTACAGAAAAAGAGTTAATATCCAAAATGTATAAAGAACTCATACGACTCAATAATAAAAAAAACAAACAATCTAATTAAAAAATGCACAGAGGAAGTGAATAGATAGTTTTCAGAAGATGACATCTAAGTGGTCCAGGTATACAAAAAGATGCTCAACATCAGTATTCCTTAGGGGAATGCAAATCAAAAGTATAATGAGGTATCACTGCTTCACACCTGTTATAACGGCTATCTTTAAGAAAACAAGAGATAAGTGCTGATGAGGGTGTGAAGAAAAGAAAACCTTAGAGACACTGTTGTCAGAAATGTAAATTGGTGCAGTACTATGGGAAATACTGGAGAGGTTCTTCAAAAATTAAAAATAGAATCACTAGCTATTCCACTTCTAGGCATGTATCCAAAGGAAATGAAAATAGGATCTCAAAGAGATGTCTGCACTCCCATGTTTACTGCAGCATAATTCAAAATAGCCAAGATATGGATGAAAAGTGAATGTCCATCAACGGATGAATGAATAAAAAAGATGTGTTACATATGTACAATGGAATACTTTTCAGTAATGAGAAGGAAGGAAATTCTGTAATTTACAACAACAACATGGATAGATCTCCAAGGCATTATGCTAAGTGACAGAAATCAGATATATAAAGAGAAATACTATATGATACTATTAATATGTGAAATCTGTAAAAGCCAAACTTGTGAAAACAGAGAATAGAATGGTGGTTACCATGGACTTGTGGGTATGGCAACTGGGGAGGTATTTAATAAAACAAACTTGTAACTAATACATAAGGTAGGTCCTAGAGATTAAATGCATGACATAACGATTATAGGCAATATTCTGTCATAGACTTCAAAGCTGCTAAGAAATTAGATCTTAAATGTTCTCACCATAGAAAAGAAATAGTAATTGCGTGAAGTCATATGGGGTGAGTTAACACTACAATGGTAATCATATTCTAATATATAAATGTATCAAAATAACACATTGTATGCCTTAAGCATATACAATGCTCTGCATCAATTAAATCTCAATAAAATGTATTTTAACTTTAACTAACATATTTATACATCACAAAGAATATAGTTATATTAACATATATTGATTATAATATATTTAATGATAAAATTTATTTAATGTGAAGAAAAAAGATGGGAAGTGACATGACAGTAACTCAAATCTAGCAAAAGAGTGCTGAAAATGACAAATATATGGGTAAATATAAAAGATCCTATAAATATACATGTTCCCATTTCTTCTCTTAACTTCTTTAAAAGACGTAAGATTATAAAAAGGAAATAATTATAACACTATGTACTAAAACTATAGTGATGTAATTTATGACAAGAGAACAAAGGAAGGGAGAAAAAAAGGATATACAAGCCTACCTCGGAGATATTGTAGGTTCACTTCCAACCCACTACAATAAAGTGAATTATCACAATAAACCTAGTTAAATGAATATTTTGGCTTCCTACTGCATATAAAAGTTATGTTTATATCACACTATAGTTTATTAGGTCTGCAATAGCATTATGTCTTAAAAATTTTCAGTACCTTAACTTAAAAGTACTTCATTACTAAAAAATGCTAACCATAATCTGAGTTTTCAATGAGTCATAATCACTGATCATAGATCACCATAACAAATATAATTATAATGAAAAAGTTTGAAATATTGTGACAATTATCAAAATGTAACACAGAGATCCAGAGAGCAAATGTTGTTGGAAAAAAATGGCACCGACAGACCATAAACCTTCAATTTGTTAAAAATGATTACCTATAAAACACAAAATGTAAAACGAGGTATACCTATGTATTAGAATAAAGCTTCTATATTTTACTAGAATTAAGGTAGTATTCCTGAAATAAAATACAATAAATATAGATGCATATTGGAATACCAGGAACCACCACAAAAAATATTTTTTAAAAACAGTCTACAAAATAAACAGAGAAGCTAAAATGGTGAACTAAAAAATATTTCACAGAAAGGAAGACAGTAAGGAGGCACAGAGCATTAAAAAGATGTGAGACAGAGAACAAACAGCAAAAGAGCAGGTGTGTAAATCCCACCATAACTATACATATATTAAGTATGAAAATATTAAACAGAACACTCAACTCACAGGACACCAGCAATAGAAGACAAAATGGATAAATCAGATTTGATTAAAATGGAAAACTTCTGCATTTCAAAAGACAACATTAAGGAAATGAAAAAATTCAGAGATGGGAAATATTTGCAAATACACATCTGATGGACTTTTGTTCACAATACATAAAGATGTATTCTTAAAACTAAGATGATGAACAATTCAATTAAAAAATGGGCACAAAACATTTCTCCAAAGAAGATATACCAAAGGACAATAAGATAATGAAATGATGTCCAATATTACTAGTCATTAAGGAAATAAAAAACAAACCCATAAGGAGATATCACTTTATAACTACTAGGATAGCCGTTATCAAAAAGACCACAAGTGCTGGTAAGGATGTGAAAAAAATGGAATCCTTATATACTGCTGGTGTGAATATAAAACAGTACAGCCACTTTAGAAAAACAGTTTGACATTTTCTTAAGAATTTAAACATAACCTTACCATACAACCCAGCAAATTCCCTCCAAGGAATCCATCCAAGAGAGTAGAAGACATATGTTCACTCAAAGAACTATATGCATTTGTTCATATCAGCATTGTTCTTAAGACTCAAAAAGTAAACATAATCCAAATGTCCATCAGCTAGTAAATGGGAAAAAATGTGGTATGTCCATACAGGGGAATACTGGTTAGCAATGAAAATGAAGGAAATAATATCCATGCTACAATGTGGATGAACCTCAAATACATGCTATATGATAGCAGCCAGATGGAAAATACTCCATATATGTGATTCTCTTACATGAAATATTAAGAAAAGGCAAAATTATAGAAATGGAAAGGAAATCAATGGGTCTGAGAGCCAGACTGCAACCAAGATCAAAACAAGTTTAGGGGAAATCGGAAATGTTTAAAACTGGACTGTAGTGATGGTTATACATGCCTATAAATTTATGCAAAAACTGAACACTTAAAATAGTGACTTTTAAACTATGCAAAATATACTTCAATAAAGCAGACATAAAGACTAAGTAAAAAGTATTGTCAAGTGTATTTTTACTCCAACATTTATTTCAACTTTAGTGTTAGAGAATAATGCTCCACTTAATGATTGACATAGTTGGGCATCATCACCATCTTCTGAAATTTTAAAAGAAAAATCTCCTTACTACCTACAGCATTTAAATATAGCACTTATTAAATGTCTTCCTGATTTCAACCAGACTGTTTTTAAACCCACATCTAAGTGAGGCCCTTATTTTTATTATATAATTATTATTATAAACTAAAGATCAAAGGTAAAATTTAATGATTTAACACATATTTTGGGGAGAAACATCACATGTAAGTAATCAGAAAGAAAAATACAAATAAAAATTTTCTAACTTTAAAAAGTAACTTCTTTTATATTTACCAATTATTGTGTGTGAATTTTGTTGAAAAAAATATTGAGTCACATCCTGTCTAAAAAGTTTTTTTTTTTTTCCTGGTTGTAGAAAATAATGTGAAGTTAAATTAAACAATTAATGATAAAAGCTGAAGAGAATGACTCATTAACACTGAACCCACGTGTTCAATTCTGGAAAAATCCTGATCTACATTTGGCTCAATGTTCAGAACTTCTTTCCTTTATTTCCCTAGTATTTATTGAACATCTGGTACATGATAGACCCCCCAAGGGGTAACAAGAAATACAAAATCTCCAAGCACAAAAGGCTTAGATTTCAATGAGGCCATAATGGAAAGTGTTAATATACAGTATAACTGTTGGAGAAGGAATATGCATAAAGAGTGGATGGGACTGCAACACACAGATGGACTCCAGGCATCTCTAGCAACTCAGGCAAGAGTCAGATCACCCAGGACACCTGCACTGTGCAATGTCACAGGAGGAGATGGCTAGGGGCATGAGGAGAGTTCTGAGTAAGCAAATGGGCTAATCACTTTGTCACTCTGGCAGCAGTAAGGAGGATGGATGAATTGGGACAATGGAGCAAAAGGTACATCTTAGTACCAAGGAGAGAGAAAGAGGCAGAAAACAGAGGGAATTCTCACTGGTGTGAGACAGTATATCATTGTGGTCTTGATTTGTATTTCCTTGATAGCAAGTGATGTGGAGCATTTTTTTCATGTGTTTGTTGGCCATGTGCATGTCTTCTTTGGTGAAATTTCTGTTCATGCCTTCTGCCCATTTCATGACTGCATTGTTTCTTGGGTGTTGAGTATGATATGTTCTTTATAGATCTTGGATAATAGCCCTTTAACTGATCTGTCATTTGCAAGTATCTTCTCCCTGTAGGTTGTCCTTTAGTTTTGTTGACTCTTTCTTTTGCTTGCAGAAGCTTTTTAACTTGATTAAGTACCAATAGTTCATTTTTGCTTTTGTTTCCCTTGCTTTCATAGATGTATCTTGCAAGAAGTGTCCAAGTTCAAAAAGGTTGTTGCCTGTGTTCTCCTCTAGGATTTTTTTTTAAAGATTTTATTTATTTATTCATGAGACACACAGGGAGAGAGACAGAGGCAGAGACACAGGCAGAGGGAGAAGCAGGCTCCATGTGGGGAACCCGATGTGGGACTCGATCCCAGGACTCCAGCAGGATCACGCCGTGGGCTGAAGGCAGGCACTAAATGGCTGAGCCACCAAGGATCTCCCTCCTCTAGGATTTTCATGGATTCTTGTCTCACATTTAAATTTTTTTTTAATTTTTATTTATTTATGATAGTCACAGAGAGAGAGAGAGAAAGAGGCAGAGACACAGGCAGAGGGAGAAGCAGGCTCCATGCACTGGGAGCCCGATGTGGGACTTGATCCCGGGTCTCCAGGATCGTGCCCTGGGCCAAAGGCAGGCACCAAACCGCTGTGCCACCGAGGGATCCCCTTGTCTCACATTTAAATCCAAACCATTTTGAATTTATCTTTGTGTATGATGTAAGAGAATGGTCCAGTTTCATTCTTCTGCATGTGGCTGTCCAATTTTCCCAACACCATTTATTGAAGAGACTGTCCTTTTTCCAGTGGATATTCTTTCCTGCTTTGTCAAATATTAGTTGACCATAGAGGTACCACCTCACATCAGTGAGAACTGCTAAAATGAACAAGACAGGAAACAATAAATGTTGGAGAGAATGTGGAAAAGGGGGAACCCTCTTGCACAGTTGGTGAGAATGCTAACTGGTGTGGAGGTTCTTCAAGAAGTTAAAAATAGAGGTACCCTATGACCCAAAGATACTCATGTAGTGAGTGGAGGTACCCTATGACCCAAAGATACTCATGTAGTGAAATGCCAGGACATCTGCACCCCAATGTTCATAACATCATTGTCCACAATAGCCAAACTGGGGAAGGAGCCACAATGTCCCTCGACAGATGAATGGAAAAAGAAGATGTGTGTGTGTGTGTGTGTGTGTGTATATATATATATATATACACACATACACATACATACACATACACACACACATAATGGAATATTACTCAGCCATCAGAAAGGATGTATACCCACCATTTGCTTCAATATGGATGGAACTGGAGGGTATTATGCTGAGTGAAATGAGTCAATTGGAGGAGGACAATCATCATGTGGTTTCACTTATACATGGAATACAATAGTGAAAGGGATTATAAGGGAAAGGAGGGGAACTGAGTGGGAAAAATTAAGAGAGGGAGAGAAACCATGAGAGACTCCTAACTCTGGGAAACAAACAAAGGATTGCAGAAGGGGAGGTGGGTAGGGAGATGGGGTAGCTGGCTGACAGGCACTGAGGAGGGCACTTGATGGGATGAGCACTGAGTGTTGTATGTTGGCAAATTGAATTTAAAAAAATAACAACATATAAGCAATTAATAAGAATTAGCATATATATTACATGTATATAACAATATAAACAACTAATAAAACAATAGGATTTTAGCAAAAAAAAATAAAACAAAAAAAAGAAAACAGGGAATTCACTTTTATTAGGGTAATACTAAAGATTAAAAAATTAAGGCTTCAACTGAGACACAGGAAATAAAGGAAAGTGGAAAGAATATGAAAGATTAGGTAGCAGTTGCATAATATACTGTTTTAATAAAGGAATTCATCATTACAGAGAAAATTAAGCAATAATTTCATGTTAACTTTCTACCATGTACTCCCAAAAGAAAGCAAAGCATTATTTATTGCTTATAACAACTGGATTACAAGTCACAGACCTGATCTATAAAAAGCTAAATTTATGTACCCACAAGAATGCCAAACTAGAGAAATAAAAATCCAAACATATATTTTTATATTTTTAATTTTTTCTAGATAAAGCAATTTCTAAATAGAGATTATAGGAAAGTCTAATTTTTGACAACTGTTCTCTTCCCAACAAGCACACATACATTCATTGCCTTTACCCTCCCCCAGACACTATAAGGTGAATACTATTATCCCTATTTTACATATGAGGAAATCACATGTAATGTGATTACATTACACTCTGAGAGGTTAAGTAATGTGCCCAAAGTCACTAGATTTTAGTTATGCTGTACAAATTCTTTTGAAAATGTAAATTTATTCCAGTGCAATTGATAAATTAGCAAATAATATTCTAACTCAAATTTCATATGTGCTCATTTATGAGAGATTTCATCCACAAGAAACAAGATGAATACAAAAACCTGCACCTCGATAAACCAGGAATACATGAAAAGCATACACCATGTGAGGTGTGACTCTCATCCTTTCATCGTAACATCTATTATAATTTTCCGTCAGATTTCAGTAAGCCTCTTTGCATCAATCCACAGAAACTCACAATCTTGCAACACCTTCCATACTCACTTCAGCAAGGGAATAATATATTTTGAAATATAAAGTACCAAATGTATTGCAGTATTTATTTGTTAACCACTTAGCCTTTATGATCTTTTAAAAAAATATGTCACTAACAAGTTTTTGAGTATTATGCTTCCACAAGTCTGTCCTATGGCTTTCATTGTAGATTTTTGCATAGCATGGTGATTTTTTACCAACAAATGCTTGCATTAATACCTGAGCTCACTTGTGGAATAATATCCAAGTTTCCTCATTTCAGAGCCTGTATAGGTATAGGGTCTCCCCACCTTTAATACGTACTCATCCCAAACTGCATACCATGTGGTTTTTGAACATATTAAACTTCTAGTTCTCTTTCACATGAACTAGTGTGATTATATGTATTAATTCACCCAATTCTTCAGCCTAAAGGCCTTAGAATCAACTCTGACTTTATGTTCCACATCTGATTTTTTAGAAAATCTTGCCAACTACCTTCAAAATATTTCTACAATGTGATCACTTTCCACCATTTCCAACTACTACTGTCCTAATTCACATTGCCATCATCCATAGCAAGCTATTACAGGAGCCTCCAAGAGGATTTTTCTGCTTAAACCTTACACCTTTGTCTCATGAAATGTCTTCCTCTATACAGCAACTAAAGTAAGTATTTTAAATCTAATTATGTCCCTCTCTTAATCTGAGTCCTCCAATTAAAATATACTCATATATTCAAATAAAATCATAACCTCTGATGACAACCTGCAAGTTCTGCTCCTTTGTCCTTAGCTACCATATTCACTGTACTCTTACCAGTCTTTGCATTGTGCCTTGAACGTACCTAATACGTTCCCAACTAAAAGTTTTAACACAATCACTATTCCCTCAGATGGGAAATTCTCACCCCAGATACTGGTATAATTTCACTCAAATCTCTGCTCAAACATAACCTGTCAATTGGCTTTCCTTGGCCACCATATTGAAAATATCAACTTCCATCATATTATATTACTACTAAACCTGTTTTTTCTTCCTAGGACTTTTCACTATCAGACATATTGTGTATTTCTTTCTTTACTGTCTGCCTCTGCCAATAGAATGTAAGCTTCATGAAGACAGAAATTTCCTCTTGTTCACTATTGCACCTCCAGCAGCCTTAGCTCTTAACAGAAACACTAATGAAAAAATAGGAATTAGTAAGGACAACAGACATTAGGCTATATTTCTCATGTTCATTAAATAACTTTCAATAGTATAAAGTACAATGAATACTGAAATAATAAAAAAAAAACTGATGACTAAACCTACATAGAAACTGTATTATTAAATATTAAATGGAAAATGTGCATATTTGTGCTACTAAAGACAGGTCAAAAGTTATTGCTCAACATTCACAAAGTATTATATTGTTTGGGCTGCCAAGTCAATAGTTCCATAATTGAAATAGATCTTAAAAGTTCACTCACCCCATTAGGTTTAGTTTTTCTTACTAATATAAGATGGGGATTTTTCTACAACTCCACCCTGTCTAACCATCTATTTCCATGAATCACCCTCCACCATACAAAATGTACTCATATAATTACTTATAAAAGTAAAAATTATTTATATGGTTCATCTATTTGTTCTTTGTTAACAAAATATGGAAGAGTTTATCTGTCATATGATTTAAATTTCTAGAAAAATTCACTTAGACATCTTCATATTTAGAATCATCTCAGGAAAAGACTGTATTTTGAGAAACAATGAAGAAGGGAGAAAAAAAGAGACTTTAAAGATTATCTAGCCCAGGGACTTAACACTTTTTTTTTAAAAAAGATTTTGTTTATTCATGAGAGACACAGTGAGAGACAGAGACATAGGCAGAGAGAGAAGCAGGCTTCTCACGGGGAGCCCAATGTAGGATTCAATCCCAGGACCCAGAACCATGGTTCCGGGAACCTCAGCCAAAGGCAGATGCTCAACCACTAAGCCACCCAAGGGTCCTTTCTTTTCTTTGTTTAAGCAGCTAGAATTTTGTCCTTAAAATCTTAGGTGAGAACCCAATACATGAAACTTACACTGATCTATTTTAGGCATGGGGTGAGGAGAAAAAACAATGGGTCTACAAAGAAGAGGGATCCTGAGATCTTGATGGTTTATTCCTCTAGGATTTCAATATTCATCCCATTTACTATGACTCTCTCTAGCAAACTCCAAAGAGGAAAGTGTTCCTTCTAGTCAAAGTGGTACTCTTTAATGAGACAAGAGAATGTAGTTTCAAATATGACTATAGGAGCTGACTGTCCTCCATTAATAGTGAAGATGAAATTTAACAAAGTCAACTGCATAAAAGCATTGTGTGCAGTTTATAAAACAAATCCCACTTGCTGAACAAAACCATTTTGGGGGCTGAGAAGTAATTCTTGGTTCCTTATTTACAGAAAAATTAAAAGTGAGGTTTCATTTTGCATTGCTCAAGACAAATTCACCATGGTAATACATCCTAGTGACAAGATATCCCACTATCTCTATGTACATTTGTGCTTGTCAATTATGTCCTGATATGTTCTGTAAAAATAATCACTTTATCTGTAACATGTTTGAAAATGATACCTAATATGTTATCTATTCCTCTTCTAGTTCTAAGAAATCAATTTTAAATGAACATAATCAATGAACCTCATAGCCAGTTTTGCTGATCATATTTTATTATATGAGAGAGTTCTATATGATATGTATCTCTGCCCAAACACAAAACAAAATAAAGTCAAAACCATACTTAGAAATCAAATTATGGTAAATGTTATGTATAAATACATGGGTAAGGGAAAGGGAAATACAAATGATTACAGATTATGTTTAACAGCTTTATCAAGAATTCACTTAAATTTAATGGAGTTATATGGGATTTTTTTTGAGTTATATGGGATTTTAAAAGAAAAAAGTTGTCTTAAATAATCACAAATGATCACAGTAAAGCAAATAATTTTGCTCTTGCCAAGATCTCTGTTTAGACACAGGTCTAATGTTTTCAAGTAAGCTTTTTCCTTTAATGTTTTTGGGCACACACGGCCTTAGGAACATTATCTTTTTTTTTTTTTTTTTAAAGTAAAGGCTTTAGCTGAAGTTTACCATTAATATCTTAAAAGTTGAGGGAAATACTGTTTTTTCAGCACAATTTGGTCGAATTGTGTTACAGGACATATATTAGTAATTCAATAGCATGTCTAAAAGCAAAAGTGCTAAAATCGTTTTAAAATTCTTAAATATTGGGCAGCCCTGGTGGCTCAGCGGTTTAGTGCTGCCTTCAGCCCAGGGTGTGATCCTGGAGACCTGGGATCGAGTCCCATGTCAGGCTCCTTGCATGTAGCCTGCTTTTCCCTCTGCCTGTGTCTCTGCCTCTCTATGTCTCTCATGAATAAATAAATAAAATCTTTAAAAATAAATAAATAAATAAAAATAAAATTCTTAAATATGTATGCTTACATCCTGGACTAGGTATATTTACATCAGAATAATATTGTTAACGATCTGTTCTTCCTGTAATGCAAGCCATGTAAAGACACAAGCGAGGGAGCCTGAGTGGCTCAGTCGGTTAAGCGTTTGCCTTCAGCTCAGCTCATGATCTAAGGATCCTGGGATTGAGCCCCACTTCAGCTACCTGTTCAGCAGGAAGTCTGCTTCTCTCTCTCCCTCTGCTGCTTCTCCTGCTCTCTGTCTCTCTCTGTCAAATAAATAAATAACATCTTTTTTTAAAAAAAGAAAAAAGACACAAATGGAAGCACAAAGCGTTGCAGTATACCTAAAATCCTGAGAGAGATGGAGTCTAACCTGAGGAAGCAGCTCCTTTCCCAACTTATAGCTAATTTCAGAGGAAGAATAATCCTGAAGGTTATTAACACTTTGTGTTTTGCCTTCTTGGTTCAAATGACAGGTAGTTTGATATTGGTATCATTTATTTATTCCAAGATTATTTACTTCACAGCCATTATACATAGCTGTGATTCAGGAATTGTTAGAAACATAGTGAACAACATTGTCTCTGCTTCACAGGGGTCATAATGAGCCACAGTAAAAATGATTTTTAAGTTCTTTTTCTCTGGGTTTGGGCATGTTCCACCTTGCCATTTGCAAATAGACAACTAACATCCAAAGTTATGAGTACTGTGAAGATGACCTTTTCACTACAAGCAAAGTTTCATCTTAAATATGAGACTACTTCACAGCTTATATCATGGAAACTCCTCTTACTATATGTGTGAAGCTATTATTAAAAAAAGAAAAAAGACTGGAGGATGACACTTAGTGAATGACCAATGAGGGAATGATTAAATATTGGAAAAATAAAGAAGGCACATCTGAGAAGGATAGCACACTAAAATAAGTGTGAAACAAATGGAAACTAAACTTACTGGGGTGATAAGAATCTTGACTAAGCTGGAACCGTAAGTTTTCTCATCTATAAAAAAGTGAATGAGAATGTTATTTTTCAATAAATAAAAGCAAAGCAAGTAAATGAAAAGACTGGGGCACTTGGGTGGCTCAGTAGTTGAGCATCTGCCTTTGGCTCAGGTCATGATCCCAGGATCCTGGGATCAAGTCCCACGTCACACTACCTGCAGGGACCCTGCTTCTCCCTGTGCCTATGTATCTGCCTCTCTCTGTGTCTCTCATGAATAAATAAATAAAATCTTAAAAAAATAAGACTAAGGGGCAAGACCGAGATTTCAGGATGACCATGTTAAGGAAATGAACCTCATAGGTTAGGGCAATAGCACTAAGCCTCACTACTGTGAGGCTTAAGGAGCAAAAATTTCTTTCATATATGCATCATAGGCCGTTCTACCTAGAAATCAGCAATTTATATTTTTAAAATACACATTACAGCAAATAATCATCTAGACAGATACAGATACTGATACTGATACAGATACTGTCAAATACAGTAAAAGTTAATGCCAAACACAGCACTTCTGTCTTAAGGAATGTATTTGTACTTGCTTAGCATGACCCACATACACTCTAGGTAAAAATACATGCACACATACAAACAAAAGCAAACAAGCAAAAAGAGAACAAGCAAGTCACAGAATGCCCAATAGATTCCACAGCCAATAATTATGCTATCATGCTACATACATGCACCTTAAAAAAAAAAAAGCTCATTTTGCATACATAACTTGTTTCCCTCAGCATCAGAGACTAGCAAAACCAGAGAAACCCACATCCTAAGCCACAGAATGGAGCCACCTGGTCTCATTCTTATCACAGGATGACAAAATGATTCCAATCCCCTAATGCCATGCAGATATCCTCAGCATTTGTATAGTGTTTTTTAACTAACAAAACTGTTGCATCCTTCCTGAGTTGTAGAATGGTCAAAAGGTTCAATGCAAACATTTCTTCGGATAACCTCTGCTGTCACCACATTTAAAGGCGCAGACTGCATGACTGGCATAAATTTCAAATGCTTTCTTCCTTTTTCTTTCCTTTTTCTGTTCTGCTACTCACATGATTAAATATTATTTCAAAAAGTATCTGGGATCTTTCCTACTAAAAATATTTAAATCAATGCCAGCTTTGCAGTATTCATCTGTCAGTCTAGAGAAAATATGAACACTTTTATAGCACAAGAAACAAGTTTTTTTAATACTCTAATTACATTAGACAGCAATTACAAACAAGTATGAGAAAGAAACCTGTAACATAAAATGTAGGCCTTCTCTTAAAATATATAAAATAGTGTTATTTCACTTTTTATCATAAAGATTTTTGGAATAAATAACTTGAAGGATTATTTATAATATTTTTAGTTAAAAGATATAAGAGTTAATTCTAGGGCTTTTTAATACCACAATTTCTACAATACTAGTGAAAAAGAATGTGAGATTCTGATAATCTAGTTGTCAGGATACATGTGTAGAAAATTTAAAAGACTCCACCACTTATATTGACCTCTATTGGTATGATGAGAGAAAATTAATACGTAAAAGAAATATCACTGTCAATAATTTTCAATGAAAATGCAATTATCTGCAATTAATGTTTCACTGGGAAAAAACAAGCAACAGCATTTTTAAAGTATCACCTTACTCAATTCTAGAAGGCACACTATAAATAACACAAGACAACGTTATCTTTTCTTCACTGAAAGAAGTTAAATGGCTCACGTAAAGTAATGTGGCTTCTGTGGCCAAATTAGGAACTGTTTTCCTTAAAATCTCTATTGACAGAATTTCAAAGAGAAAAATGAGATTTACCAAACAATAATAATCTGCCTAAGTATATGTTATGGATTGAACTGTGTGTCTCCCCAAAAAAGTTAAGTCCTAAACCCCACCACCTCAGAATATGATATTATTTAGAAATAAGGTCATTTTAGATGTAATTAGTTGAGATGAGGACATACTGCAGCAGAGTAAACTCCAAATCCAATCCAATCCAAATCCAATCCAATCCAATCCAATCCAATCCAAACTCCAATCCAGTGTCCTAATTTTTTAAAAAATGACCATGTGATGACACAGAGATATAGGGAGAACGCCATGAAAAGATGGAGGCAGAGATGAAAGGATCCATATAAACCCACCAATCCCAATGACTGCCAGTGATCACCAGAAGATGGAGGAGAAAGATGGAAGAGATTCTTCCTCAGAGCCCTCAGAAGAAACCAATTCTGTTGACACCTTGATTTAGAACCTCTTGCCTTCAGAACTGTGAGACACTATAGTATGTTTTAAGCTACTGGGTTTGTGGTACTTTGTTGCCAGCAACCCTAGAAAACTAATACAGTATAATTATACTTCATGAAACTATAAAAAGTGTTTCATTGTTTATAAAAGAGGGAAATGAGTTTTAAAAACTTAAGGATAAAAAAGATAAGAGCCAGATGACATGGATCCTGGTCCCAGCTCCAGGATCTACTTGCAGATTCTGTTTATTCCTTTCTATAGTTATAAAAACGACTTCTCTCTTGGTAACTTGCAGTTTTTGTGAAGATAGCAAGATTCTTATATACACTACATAGTTATTATATAATTATCATAATGTTGTATATTACTCTTATTCCATGTGGGTATATTATCCCAATTCTTACAAACACACTAAAGATAAGAATTATATTTGTAATCCCCACAGAAACCAAAATAAGGCTGAGGGAAGATTAGACATAAAATAAATATTTGATTTAATTTAAAAATCAATTAAGAGCTTTTGTATATAGCTTATTCAGCAAACTATATATATATATGTATATATATACTTAGTAGGAATCAACTCTTACTATTTTACATTAATACTATACTGATAGACTCATATTGTTTTTGTCTGTTTGTATTGTGTTTTATTGACACTGTAATAACTTTCAAGTTTATTTTGCACACACACACAATGAACAAACACACAAGTGAATTTACCATGAATTAATGAAGTTAAGCTTGAAGTCTCCTCTCTTGTATCAGACCTTGCCATGGCCCTAAAGAGATCTAAGATACATGGCCATATAGTTTTATTTAAAAAATAAACAGAAGTAAAGTATTTTCATTAGTTAAGAAAGCTGTCTTTCCTCCATATGGAAGGATGGACTTTCTTTTATCAGAGTTCCCTCTTGTTGGGTAACTTTGGAGTGACTCTGTTTCATAATCCTGCTAAGAGAAAGACGAGCTGGAGTACCTTTAGTTTGAGGTTCATGTGATAGATTTAGATGTGAACAGTCACTTCCTTGTATGGTTATTGCTAGTTGTCCTGGTATAGGAATGGCTTCCAGAAATATTCCTATTTCCCACTCTACTGCCTTACATGTTTTATGCTATGAGGACACAGAGACAAAGGTCATATCCTGATATAAACACATTGTACAGGTCCTGGCATCAAGAACAGAAAACAGCAACACATACCCTACTGCTACCAGGTACCCTCCTGGTCCCTGCTAGTGAGTAGGGCTCTCTCACTGGAAAAGTGATCACAAGATCAAAGAAATGAGAGAGATGGAAGGGGATCAAATCCAAGAGGTAAGGAATATATATCTCTCAGTTCAATCAAGTATCCATCTTTGTTGCTGCATTCCATGATCAGTAACAGACTGTGTCAAAAAAATCTATGCAATTGTATGGGGGTCCTGCTTCCACATCCTTACCCTCCTACCTTCAATAAAGAACATGCATGACCAAGGTGTCCAGTTCTTTTTAGATGGTCAAGCTAGGAGAGAAAGATGGAAGAGATTCTTCCTGGGAGCCCTCACAAGGAACCAATTCTGTTGACACCTTGATTTAGAACCTCTTGCCTTTAGAACTGTGAGACAATATAGTATGTTTTAAGCTACTGGGTTTGTGGTACTTTGTTGCCAACAACCCTAGGAAACTAATACAGTATAATTACAGCTATTCAAGGATAGCATGCCATCAAATATATTATGCTAGATTTGATCAAGCTCCACTTGTTGGCAATGCAATAGGCCCATTTTCCTATGATGCATGGCAATACTGTATTCAGTGACATTGAATCCACCTGCCATTAGGTGAAAGATTATTAGGCATATTTGAATGCACCAATTCAAATTACGTCTCATGAAGTCACAATTCCAAATTACTTAATCAGCTGCCTAACTGGACATCCAAGGCTCCAAAATCAGGCCCATGAGATATCTGAGATGCAGATCAAAAGTATCCCAGAAAAAGGATCTATTACTGATTGGCAGTTTACCATTATTAAGTTGGCTGGCATCATAGCCTTACCCAGTATCTAAACACCAAACTTTCTTCAAAGAGGAGTGTCATGGAGACTAGCTAGAAACATGATTTTTCCATAACCCAGAATTCATCTACCTAGTTTCTGAACAGCAACACTTCTGCATTTTAAATAGATTGTAAATGTTTAGTTTCTATACATCTCTACCATAAATTTTATAATTTTTTACTACTTTTTAAAGTTCTTATTTATTTATTTTAGAGAGAAAGAACTCATACACTCATGCACAAGGAGACAGAGGGGCAGAGAGAGAGGTAGAGACAGAATTACAATCAGACTTCATGCTGAGGATGGATCCTGAGGTAGGTAAGGGCCTGATCCCACAACCCTGAGATCACAACCTGAGCAAAAATCAAGAGTCAGATGCTCAACTAAGTCACCCAGGTGCCCCAATTTTCAATAATTTTTAAATTAAAGTATTTTAATTCATATTTACTTAGTTTCTCCCTATTATATATTGTTTTGGTTGGTTGGTTTCTCTTGCTCTTGAATTATTTCATTTTCTGTTTCACAAATTTAAGAATAAAATATTAATGCATTTCAGTTCAGTTATGTCAGCAATTTTCAATAATTATTAGTCTCAGCTTTTTTTGAAAGTAGAAATCAGAAGCCACAGTTTAAACACACACACACACACACACACACACACACACACAAAACACACACACACATTCTACCACCACCACCACCACCAAGATCGTCAGTCCAACATCCCCAAAATTAGTTCCAGGTTATTTTAAAAGAAACTGGGTCCAAATGATATTAGCTTATGTTGTAGTCACCAGAGAAATAAAACAGAACTATAAAATATCATTTGAAATGCAGTATCATAAGGGCTATCATAAAGCATGGCATGTACTTCTCAAATAGCTAAAACCAAAATCACCAATAAGGATGCCAATGCGTTTTTCTTAAACAACCACTTAGTAATCTGAGGTATAACTCATTTATTTCTTGTCAATTAAGATACAAACTCACTCACTACATTATTTATTTTGAAAAAACTATTAGTATGAGACAGATCTCCAAACAGAGCAGTTTCTGGAATGTTGAAAGGAATTTTACAAAAAGATAGGTCTATGAAAAGTACTCAAAGGAGTAGCAAAACAGTAAGCCTTTGGAGTAGAAGAGAAAACATTTTAAATGCATGACCAAATGTTTTCTTGAAAATTAGTCTAAAATTAGATGACCAAAAGTATAAGTACTATGTCTACAGTCTAAAGATGTAAAGATTTTCCATAAAAATGAATCACAACATCATAGATTTTGCAAGCATAGCAAAATCTGAAACGAAAAATATTGTTTTAGCTGGTAAAAACATTTTTTATATGTAAGTGAATTATGGTGAGTTTCCTAACTGCCTGAAATGAATACTGAATTGAAAAAAAAAAAAAACTGTAAAATTTGTATGTTTAAATGAGAAGAGTAGAATAAGAAAGCACAATGAGAAAAATTAATGAGTATGTTAAAACTCCTCATAGAAGCAAAGGAAGTATAATTTGTAAGAGAACAACACTTCTGTTATACAAGGAAAACTCTGCATACCCCAAAGTTCTATTCTAGGTCTCAAAAGAAGCTCCTTTTATGAAATCTTTTAACCAAGTCCACAAATTTTCCTCTCTCTGAAATAAGGAATTTTTTTTTTTTTTTACGATTTTATTTATTTATTCATAAGAGACAGAGAGAGGCAGAGACACAGGCAGAGGGAGAAGCAGGCTCCATGCATGAAGACTGACGTGGGACTCAATCTCAGTATCCAGGATCAGGCCCGGGATGAAGGCAGCGCTAAACCACTGAGCCACCCGGGCTGCCCAGTAAGGTATTGTTTAACTGACAAATGACAGTGGCCATAAGGAAGCATTACCTGGGGCTGGCTATAAAAGCAACTCTTCAGCCACAGAAAAGGAACTCTATTTAACATGCATCTTATAAGTTCTGGGTTGACTCTTCCTACCTCAGGAGACCTGATCTCTATGCAAGGCAACACTTTTCATAACAAAAGGACAAACACCAGAGAAATCTCAAAGTTATATGAACTCTTATTACTTTCTCCCTCCTCTACAATGAACTATGGGTAGGATACTCCCAAGCTGCATTTCTTAAAGCACACTTGGAAGTACCATCTTTACTAAAAACCACTATTCCTATTTAAAAAAACTCTAATGAAGGCAAGAATTGTAGCTGGCTCCCTTTCTACCCAAAGCTGCTAACTCTCAACACACACACAAAACCTGTTTTGCTTGGTACCTTAATCACAGTTGGCAATCAATAAGCAATTAATGAAGACCTATTAACACTATCAAACTCTTAGGGTTTTTTTTTTTTTTTTCAGTATGACACAAGGAGACACTTTATTTTATATTACTTTATTCCAGCACTATTTCTAAAAAAATTAATTCAAATATCTTTATCCCTCAATAGGACTATAAGACCAGGAAGGTTAAGGATTATGTCATTTCCTTTGTATGCCAGATAGTCCCTTAAATATAGCACGTACTGAATATAGATTAGATTGACTGATTTTTATTTTTATGAGTATAGTCGACATACAATGTTACATTTCAAGTATAACAACCACAATATCTCATGAAAATATATATACAAATGCATGTAACTCTTCAGAACATATTTAAAAAAAAACATAAAACTGACAAACAGAATGCCATAGTTTGCTTTTAATGGACATAGATACTTTTCATTTTCTCAACACTACAAAACTAAGCAGAATCTTGTTCTACAGATTCCGCCAAAGTAACTCCATATTATGACTTGCCTATAATTTAGTGAAACCCACTTTTTAAAAAAAAAGAAACATTATATCAGAATAAAAGACAATTCAATGAAATAAATGGTTATAGAACTACCTATTATAAAGCCCTGTGTTAGACGCTGAGGATGTAAAGATGAGTTAAGATGTGTTTCATAACCTAAAGGAGTTCACAAACTACCTGAGGATCTGAGGACTTGCCCAGGTAGTTCAAAGGACAAGTGTAGCAACAGACTCCAACTCCAGTCCCTGTGTGTTCATTCTCTGAGAACCAGGAGACTTGCTCATAGTGGTAAATGATACGTAAATTATTTTTATGAAAAGAATAATGACCTGCTTATAATGATCAAATAAGAGGAAACTGTGGGTAGAAGAGATTTCACTTAACCATAAGATTAACTTGACCACCTAGGTAGTAAAAGGGTAGGGTGTTTTACAAAGACTATCTTCATTCAACATCTTTAGGTTGTAAACTGGCAATTCCTCTCCTGTTTTGATGCTTACCTGAAAGTAGAATGCAGAAGTAAGCAAAGTCTTCTGCTGACCTAGGAAATTATCAAATTATGTTGTGAGATAAAGTGATTATATATCTTAGATAGTGATCAATATAGAACTCCTGAGCACTAGTTCCTGTATTTCCAATCCTTCTAAATGAACTACAGATTTAAGTAGAAACAATAAGCTCTGTGCTGCATTATTAATGATTCAAAGAAATAATGTCCCCAAAACCAAAGCTCAAGTGTATACAATCGATTTCACTCCTAACTGCTGTTATTGGTAATCATCAAAGAACATGCACTAAAATATTCCACCTGACTTAGCATGTGTTATCTAAACCTGGCCATGAATAGAGCCATTTAAAATAAACTTTTATCAGGGAGGGGCAAGATGGTAGAACAATAGGGGTCCTCAATTCATCTGGTTCCATAAACTTACCTAGATAACTTTCAAAACATCCTCAACACCAACAAATTCAAAATGCGATTTAAAGAGAGAACAGCTGGAATGCTACAGAGAGAAAAGTTTTCACTTCTAAGAAGGTAGGAAGGCGAAAAAATTAAAAGAATAAAGTGGGGGAGGGACACCGCGACTACCAGGCCTAAGTGGAGAGACGAAAGCCTCCGGGGCACAAAAGCTTCAGGGGGTATGAATGCCCAGCCCTGGAGAGGCAGGAACTTTAAAAATCCACATCAGAATTTTCCCTAACGGAACAGGGTTTGGCAAGAAAATTGGGCAGAATTGCAGGAGAGGCAGTGAAGCCTCAAGATTCCTGAAGTCACTTAAAGAGGAGGGGCACCCAGGGGAAAGATGACAGAAAACTGTGGTCCGTGGACGCCTGGGTAGCTCAGCGGCTGAGTGTCTGCCTTCAGCTCAGGGCGTGATCCTGGAGTCCTGGGATCGAGTCCCACATCAGGCTCCCCGGAGCCTGTGTCTCTGCCTGCCTCTCTCTCTCTCTCTCTCTCTCTCTCTCTCTCTCTCTCATAAATAAATAAATCTTAAGAGAGAAAAAAAATGGTCCAATATCAATAAAGGGCTGGAGAGCCCTCTGGGACATTTGGGAGAAGCCAGTCAGTTAGGAGGGTTGGCTCTGGAGTGGCCTTTACACTAGAGCCCCGCAACGGAGGAGGTGGCTATACTCCATTCCCACTGGGAGAGGTGGTCCCCAGGAGTGCGGGTCCAGCAGCACAAGGCCCCGGATCCCAGGACACCCAAGTGGACAAAGCCAGCGATCCTCCCTTCCCCCGGGACAGGTGGAAGTGAGGAGGGCACAGGAAAGCAAGAACTCTCTGGCCACTCGGTGCCTTGCAAGCTGTGCAAATCAGTACACCCACGCTGGCCCCCAGTAGCATCTAGGCCAGTGTGGACTGGGAGACTGGTTAGTTACTCGTGGGGAGCTTGACTTCAGAGCTGAAAATCTGGCCCCAACCATTTTTTCTTCCTCTTCATTTCACCTTGTGCCTGGGAGAGGCGGGGCCTCTAGGGAACAAAGGCCCCACAGGATAAACAGCTCATACTGAGTAATACTTTTTGACTTTCATATTTCTATAATTACATGTCTTAGATATATTTTACACTTCTGGATTCCCTTCAACGCGTTCAGTATAATTTTGGTAGATACAAGATATGGGTATTTGTTTTTTGTATTTTAGTTTTTGTTGCCTGGTTTTGTTTTACAATGGTGGAAGTTAGTACCTTCTAACACATGACCAAAATACGCCCAGAACCAGGGGGAACACCGTGGAACACCGGATTGGTTCATTCTGTGGGATTATATTCGCTCTTCCTTCCCACTCTGCCCCCTTCTTTTATCTTGTTTATGTTTTGGTAGTCAATGTTGGGGCTATACAGAAATATTGCTGGTTTATATAAATTTGGGATTGAGTGTCCCCTAACATACAGAACAAAATACACTCAGAACCAAGAGGATCACTGTCATGTAGACCTGTCATGTAGACTACATTCTCTCTCCACTACCACTTCCTCACCACCACCATCCCCCCACCTTTCTTTTTCTTTTATCTGTTTTTGGTTTTTTGGCTTTTTATTTTTACTACTTTGTTCTAAAATTTGTTTTTCACTTTAGTGGTCCTTTTGTTTTATTTTCTTCTGTTCTTTTTCTTTTACTTGCTAGTCACTGACCTCTTCAGAATCATCTAGGGTGTATTTTACTTAGGTCGTGGTTGGTATTTTTGACAGCCTGCTCATAAGACACTCTGCACTGGAACATAATGACTAGAAGGAAGAATTCACCAGAAAAGAAAGAACCGGAACAATACTCTCTGCCACAAATTTACAGAATTTGGATTTAGATACAATGTCAGAAATTCAATTCAGAAGTACAAATATAAAGCTACTGGTGGCTCTGGAAAAAAGTATAAAGGACTCTAGAGACCTTACCACAGAATTGAGATCTAATCAGGCCGAAATTAAAAACAGATTAAATGAGATGCAATTCAAACTGGATGCTCTAGCTGCTGGGGTTAATAAGGTGGAAGAGAGAATGAGTGACAAGAAGACAAGTTGATGGAAAGGAAGGAAGCTGAGGAAAAAAGAGAAAAAGAATTAAGAGCCCACAAGGAAAGGCTTAGGGAAATAAAGGATAGCTTGAGAAGGATGAATATATATCTAATTGGGATTCCAGAGAAGGCTGAGAGAGAAAGAGAGAGGACCACAAAGTATACTTGAATAAATCATAGCAGAGAACTTCCCAAATCTGGGGAAGGAAACAGGCATTCAGATCCAAGAGATGGAGAGGACTCCCCCCAAAATCAATAAGAACCATTACCACCTCGACATTTAATAGTGAAACTTGCAAATTTCAAAGATAAAGAGAAAATTCTTAAAGCAGCTCAAGACAAGAGATTCTTAGCTTATATGGGGAGAAATATCAGATTAACAGCAGACTTCTCCACAGAGACCTGGAAGGCCAGAAAGGGCTGGCATAATATATACAGGGTACTAAATGAGAAGAACATGCAGTCAAAAATACTTTATCCAGCAAGGCTCTCATTCAGAATAGAAGGAGAGATAAAGAGCTTCCAGGATAGGCAAAACTGAAAGAATATGTGACCACCAAACAGGCACTGCAAGAAATATTAAGGGGGACCCTGTAAAAGAAAGAGGGAGCCCAAAGAAACAATCCACAAAAACAGGGACTGAATAGGTAATACAATGACACTAAATTCATATCTTTCAATAGTTACGCTGATCATGAAAGGGCAAAATGATCGCATCAAAAGACTCAGGGTATTGGACTGGTTAAAAAAGCAAGACCCATACATGTACTGTCTACAAGAGACTCATTTTAGACCTATGGACAACTCTAGCCTGAAAATGAAAGGTGGAGAACCACTTACCATTCAAATGGCCCTCAAAAGAAAGCTGGGGTAAGCAATCCTCATATCAGATAAATTAAAGTTTATCGCAAAGACTGTACTAAGAGATGAAGAGGAACACTATATCATACTTAAAGGGTCTATCCAACAAGAAGACCTAACAATCATGAATATTTATGCCCCTCATGTGGGAGCTGTCAAGTATATCAATCAATTAATAACCAAAGTAAAGAGATACTTGGATAATAATACACTACTAAGTAGGAGACTTCAACACGGCACTTTCAGCAAATGACAGATCTTCTAAGCAGAACATCACCAAAGAAATAAGGGCCTGAAATGATACACTAGACCAAATAGATTTCACAGATATTTATAGAGCTTTCCATCCAGATGCAACTGAATACACTTGTGTTCTTCACAAGTGCACATGGAGCTTAGTCCAGAATAGACAACATACTGGGTCACAAATTAGGTCTTAACCTATGCCAAAAGACTGGGATTGTCCCCTGCATATTTTCAGACCACAATGCTTTGAAACTAGAACTCAGCAAGAAGAAATTTTGAAGAAACCCAAACACATGGGGGTTAAAGAGCATCCTACTAAACTATGAATGGGACAACCAGGAAATAATAGAAGAATTAAAAAGATTTATGGAAACTAATGAAAATGAAGATACAACTGTTCAAATTAAAGAATATCCACTCGAAAAAACACAGTCTCTTCAATAAATAGTGCTGGGAAAATTGGACAGCCACATGCAGAAGAATAAAACTAGACTATTCTCACACCATACACAAAGATAAACTCAAAATGGTTGAAAGATCTAAATGTGAGACAGGAATCCACCAAAATCCTAGAGGAGAACACAGGCAACAATCTTTTCCTGCTTGGACACAGTAACTTCTTACAAGGTATATCTATGAAGGCAAGGGAAACAAAAGCAAAAATGAACTCTTGGGGCTTAATCAAGACAAAAAGCTTCTGCACAGCAAACGAAACAGTCAACAAAACTAAAAGATAACCTACAGAATGGGAGAAGATATTTGCAAATGACATATCAGATAAAGGCTAGTATCCAAGATCTATAAAGAATTTATCAAACTCAACACCCAAGAAACAAACAATCCAATCAAGAAATAGGCAGAAGACATGAACAGAAATATCACCGAAGAAGATATACACGTGGCCAACAAGCAATTGAGAAAATGCTCCACCTCACTTGCCATCAGGGAAATACAAATCAAAACCACGAGATACCACCTCACACCAGTGAGAATGGTGAAAATTAAGACAGGAAACAGCAAATGTTGGAAAGGATGTGGAGAAAGGGGAACCCTCTCGTACCGTTGGTGGGAATGTGAACTGGTACAGCCACTCTGGAAAACAGTGTGGAGGTTCTTCAAGAAGTTAAAAATAGAGCTACCCTATGACCCAGCAATTGCACTACTGGGTATTTACCCCAGAGATACTAATGTAGTGAAACGCCAGGACACTGCACCCCAATGTTCATAGCAGCAATGTCTAGAATAGCAAAACTGTGGAAGGAGCCACCATGTCCTTTGACAGATGAACAGATAAAGAAAATGTGGTAGGTATACACACGCATACACACACACACAATGGAATATTACTCAGCCATCAGAAAGGATGTATACCCACCATCTCCTTCGACATGGATGGAACTGAAGGGTATTAAGCATGAAGTAAGTCAGTCAGAGAAGGACAATCATCATATGGTTCCATTCATACATGGAATATAAGAAATAGTGAAAGGGATTATAAGGGAAAGGAGGGGAACTGAATGGGAAAAATTAGAGAGGGAGTCAAACCATGAGAGACTCCTAACTCTGGGAAGAAACAAATGGTTGTAGAAGGGGCAGTGTGGGCAGGGGATGAGGTAGCTAGGTGATGGGCATTAAGGAGGACACTTGATGGGATGAGCACTGGATGTTATACTATATGTTGGCAAATCGAACTTAAAACACATATAAAAAATAACTTTTATCTAATATAGTACATAAGTGTCATGTACATAAAGTGATGATCATAATCAACCACCAATAAGTATGTTAAGGTCCTATGTTTCAAAAAGAAAAAAAAACCCTACTGAATTATAAAAACTATAAAAAGTGAATTATTGGTTATGTCCACTAAGAATGCATTTGGTTCTAAGTAACAGAAAGTTTAACCAACAGTGGCTTAAATATGTGGGGGGTAATTTTTCTCACTTAAAAAGACTGTAGATAGGCGGCTGTTAGAATGTAAAGGTTTAGCTTTTCATCGGGCACAACCAAGGAACATGATCTTTCCTCCTTCACAATGCTGCTTTACATCCTCATGCTTGTCACCTAATAGTCAGAGGACAACTGCCACACTTTCTCATATCAACATTCAAATCAAAGGATGATGGAGCCCTAGTCACTTTGCCTTCAGCAGACTTCTATTTACTTCTCATTAGCTAGAATGCAATTGCCCACCCACCTCTATTATGGAGATTGGAAAAGTAAATATATAATTGATCTTCCTAATCAGGAATTTCATATTTCATGGTAACAATCTGCCTTCTCTAAGAGACTGGTGATTTTAGCTGATTTTTTTCCTTTCTGGCCAGAATAAGGAAAATTAAGATGATGAAAACATTGAGCGCAATAATTACTGAACTTTTGATGAAACATGGCAATAGCTTGATTCAGGTTTTGATTCTGACACTAGCAGTTAAAGTTCACTTCTCACATCATATGAAACTATATCCATGATCACAGTATTAACAACATCTATTGATTTTAGTGTGTAATTAGAGTATTGTTTACTTGTGCTCCTCAAGAAACTATTGCTTTCTAAAGCTTCTGTAATTTATGGTAGGGAACACTTCTTTACAACTGAAATTATTAATAAATCATTAATAAATTATAAATAAATAATAAATTATTATAAATATAATATAAAATAAAAATATAAATAAATAATAAATTATTAATAAATTAACCATTAAATTATTATAAATATAAAATATAAATATAAATAAATAATAAATTATTAATAAATTAACCATCATAATTAGCATAACCTACCTGAAAATTTTCTTAGTCCCGTAACTCTCAAAATGGTACATAAGTACTTCTATCCGGGATGCCTGGGTGGCTCAGCGGTTGGGCGCCTGCCTTCAGTTCAGGTCTGATCCCAGGATACGGGATGGAGTCCCACATCGGGCTCCCTGCGAGGAGCCTGCCTCTTTCTCAGCCTATGTCTCTACCGCTCTTTCTCAGTCTGTCTCTCTCATGAATAAATAAATCTTAAAAAAAAAAAAAAAGTACTTCTATCCTCAAAGATGATAAAAAGCCATAAAAGTAGTGTATTATTAATGGGCATCAGGTTTACTTCATATCATGTTACTTACAAAGAACTGTTTTAAGCCAGATTTAGTGAGATACAATTTCCATACAGTAAAATTCACCCTTTTTGAATGTATTGAGTTTTGACAAATGAATACAGATGTGTAAATATAACCACAATCAGGATAGAGATCCTCTCCATAACTCCCAAATTTCTTTGAGCCCTTTTATTTTTCTAAAGATTTGAGAGGGAGTGTGCATGCATGCAAGTGGAGAAAGGGGCAGAGAGAATGAGAGAATCTCAGTCAGAATCCGCACCGATGGCAGAGCCTGACACAGGCTCAATCCCACACCCCTGAGGTCATGACCTGAGCCAAAATCAAGAGTAAGTCGCTTGACTGAGTCACTCAAGTGCCTCTCTTTGAGCCCTTTATAGACACTCCTGTCCCCCAATTCTGCTGACCATTGATCTGTTCTTTATTCCCAGTTTTCCCTTTTCCAGGATGTTGTCCTAATAATGGAATCCCACACTGTGTATTCTCTCACGGCTGAACTTTGTCACCGGGCATAATGCTTTGATATATTCATGCTGCCATGTGTATCAATAATTTGTAGCTATTTATTACTGGCTAGGATTCCACTGTATACGTGTGCCGTTAGTTGTTTATTCACTTACTATTTGTTGAACATTCAGAGTATCTTCAGTTTTGAGTTACTGTGATAAAGCTGTCATAACCACACACATCTCTCTGCTGCTATGTTATCCACATGTCTTACTCACTTAATGTTCTTTGGGACTCTGTTCTAAATGTCATCTAATCAGAAAGCCATTCTCTGCCTTCTCTATTTGAAATGGCACTTTCCACCACTCTCCAGGCTTCCAACTCCTGTCATTTCTTCAAAGTGCCAGTATTACTTTCATTAACATTACACATTTTACAAGAAAGATATATAGAAATTGTATTAGGGTTATCCTGAGAGACAGTAAGATATATCTACAGAAACAGGGGATCCCTGGATGGCTCAGCAGTTCAGCACCTGCATTTGGCCCCAAGGGGTGGTCCTGGAGACCCGGGATCAAGTCCTGTGTCGGGTTCCCTGCATGGAGCCTGCTTCTCCTTCTGCCTGTGTCTCTGCCTCTCTCTCGCGCACGCACGAATAAATAAATAAATCTTAAATATCTATGGAAACAAAATGAATAGGATATATTTACATGATTTTAGAGTTGAAATCTAGACTAACTCATTCATTTATAGAGGGAGAAAATTAAAGCCAAGATAATGTAATTTGGTTTCATATTAAGTCCATTCCTCTTTTTATTACTCAAATGTGATTTCGAGAAGCAACTATTATGCTACTGTTACATAGCAAACAAAACAATTATTCTAGAAAAATAAAAATTATCCTAAATTATAAATCTTTCTAAATTATGCAGAAATTATGCAGAAAATGGAATTTATACTTAAACTTCTAAAAAGACTCCTTAAAGACTGACTTATTCAATAAATATTGCTCAACCAACAATACTGGCCATGAACCAAATGTAGGTGGCACCTAAATGCTACATTATTCCAAATCAGAACTATTCATAAACATTTATTGGGGCACCTGGGTGGCACAGTTGGTTAAGCATCTGACTTCATTTCAGGTCATGATCTCAGAGTCCTGGGATCAAGCCCACATCAGATTCCACGCTCAGAGTGGGGCTGGCTTATCCCTCTGCCCCTCCTCCCCCTCCTGCTCTCTCTCTCTTAAACATATAAATAAAATCTTTAAAAATGAATAAACACTTAATGAATGCTTATCCTAAAAGAATTATGTCAAACAGTGCTCAAAGGTTAAAAAAAATTACTATGTTCTCTCTGTGTCTTGAAATCACAATTTAATACTGGGACCAGAGTCCTTAAGTATTTCACACAACCACAATCTTACATGTTTGGAACAAGTTAGAAAAGAGGGATTTCCACTGGTACTATAGACATGCAAATTAGACTGTGCTCTAGATAAAGTGGGGGGCTGGCGGAGGGTGGGGGGAGGAACACCACGGGATTTGAGGTAGGAGACCAGAATCTGTTCTGAGCTATGCACAATCTCTGGGCAAATTTTCCTTGAAACAGTAAGATGCTGTTATGTGATACTACTTCATACTTCATTTTACTTCATGAAGCTTCAATGGCTATTCACTATGAATGTTGATGAGCAGCTTTATAAAAACACACCATGCATGGAAGCCAACTCAAAACTATCTAATTAAATGATCCGAGGAAATTTGTGGCCAGGTTCTTCAGACTGTTCTGCTATGGCTCCCTCATCAGTGATCTCAGTGACCTAAGGTTCCTTCTATTAATAATAAGCTCATTCTGTGAAATGTAGTTTTAATATTTTCTAGTCAGAACAACAATATGTTGAAAAATCTCTTTACTTCTTTAATAAAAGAAGACTCATACTAGTATTTCAAGAACTGCAGTCACAGTACATGAGAAGCAACAAAACTCAGTTAAAAGGGGTAAGCTTGGGCAGCCCAGGTGGCTCAGCAGGTTTAGCGGTGCTTTCAGCCCAGGGCCTGATCCTGGAGACCTGGGATGGAGTCCCACATCAGGCTCCCTGCATGAAGCCTGCTTTTCCCTCTGCCTATGTCTCTCTCTCTCTCTCTTTCTCTCTCTCTGTCTGTCTCTCATGAATAAATAAAGAAAATCTTGTAAAAAATAAAAGGGATAAGCTGCCTGCAATAGAATTTATTTTTAATTTACAAAGTTTAAGTCAGTATATAAAGAAGATGCGAAATGCAATGAACAACTTTGAGTCTGGCAACTCAAGAGACCCACAGAATACAACCCGAGGAAGTGGGAATAGGAAGCCAGACCCTGCAGTTTGCTTTCTCACTCCTTTCAACATGGGAAGTTAATAGTAGCTTCACTTTCATTTAGGAAAGGCTATGGTTCGGAAACAACTCTTGGTAGACTTCTAAGTAGGAACTTTACTTTTTTAAAGGAAATGCCAGTAATACTTGTATTAGTTCTGGGAGACATTATTATTGCTCCTGGGATTGATGGAAGAAGAAAACCAGAATTTGCATAAGTAGTCCTATACTGGGTACAAATGTGAGCCTGGTTGAATTTATGGCAATGGAGGATTTTAGGTAGTACTTTGTGTTACCTTAAATTTTTCTGGATTAAAACAAGATCACAGTATATGAAATTTTCCTCAGTCTCCATATGTAAAGCATTTCCCCTCTCTTTTCTACAGAAAAATCTTTCTGCTCTTTCCAGCCAAATGAAATGTTTACGTTCATTGACTGTTGACTAAGTCCACAAACCCCTTGTAGGTGAAATGAGTTCTGGGAAACTGTGTTTAAGGGAACTAAAGTGCATCTGTGCAGTTTATTATAATCTTTAATATGGATTTCAGTACATCATTACCTTAAAAAGGTATATTAAAACAACATCATTACAAGGAAAACTGGTGTTTTGTTAAGTTTTGTTTTAATTTTACTTTCCTTTAAAATTCTGATCTGGACTTGTCACTTGGTTCTGCATTCAGAATGTGAATATAATTTTCTTTTACTTAACTTGGATCCTATAATTACTTTCATTTTCATAGGGCCTAACAATTCACATCATCTCTATAGTCATCATTTCTGACTGGCAATTTAAGAATGCTGCCTTAGGGACACCTGACTGGCTCAGTGGTTGAGCTTCAGTCTTTGGCTCAGGGCGTGGTCTCAGAGTCTCCCAGGATGGAGTCCCACATTGGGCTCCCCACAGGGAGCCTACTTCTCCCTCTGCCTATGTCTTTGCCTCTGTCTCTCTGTATTTTTAATAAATAAATAAATAAATAAAATCTTAAAAAAAAAAGAATGCTGCCTTCTGCTAAATGTGGAGGAAAAATAGATCATATAAAATAATTCTACTATTTCATGAGTCCAATATTCATTAAGATTAATTTTAAAGTCAAGACATTTCTTTGGGGAATATAGGAAAGAACATGGAATATAGAATCTTCCATGTTGGTAGCATGACTTACTAGGTACTAGAATCATGGGCAAGTCAATTAAGCTCTCCAAGATAGTATCAGCCCTTCATCAAATTGGTGGTAGGATCAAGAGGACATCCTGTACCTACATGGCTCTATAAATAGTAAAATATACATTTTGGCTGCTGGTGTTTCTTAACTTATGTTTCAAAGTAAATCTATAAAAGCCTCTGTATCTGGCCAATAAAGACTATCAATAATAGGCTCTTACAGATTTGCTTCAAATCTCAAAGGTATCCAAAGAAGCCCACTCTGGTCACATGTGAATGGACTGATTATGAATCTTGACTACTATGATCTCCAGCAGAACAGTTTATGTATATAATAACTGTTTAAATTTCTTAAAAAGTATTCATTTTATGTACCTATAATAGTTTTAAACATCAGCTTTAAGATAATGACAACTAACAAATTTTAATTAATCTTAAGGCTCTAATTTATTAGGAGAAAGGTACAGAAAGAGGCAAAGGGAAAAAAAGAACTCCTCTGATATTATTTGCTAAAATAAATACCTTATTTAACATGTTATAAAATGTGTATGAATTTATACTTTTAGTTTTGTTTTTCCTGTTTTATAACACAAACAGGACAAAAATACACTTAGAAATATTTGCTAGAAATAAAAGTAATACCAACATTGAATAAATGTAAACAAATATGGTAAGCATGCCTACACAGAAATCGGCACACTCTATTTTTAATCAAAACCCCAAACCACCATGGCATTTTTACGGCCTATAACTGAAGAGGACCTTTCAAACCAGTGCCCTCAATTTGAACACTGAATCGTTTCAAGACTGATAAAAGTAAGATCACAATCTAATGTAAGACCAATACCTAGCTGTTATAAAATGTAGACAACTCTTTGAAATCAACCTCTCCTTGGGTAAGGCATTCACAAAAATTCCACTTGCTTTTTAAAGTGTTGAGGGATTCCAATAGAAATTGTTTCTTTATTTTCTTATTCCTGTTATGTTTAAAGTACGATCCTTAAGTTACCCTGTATATATTTGTACCTTTCTTCTTTGTCTCATATTTTAAAACTCTTGAAGCCTGGGATCACAACTTTTTTATGATTAACAATGGATCCAACATATTCAGAGAAAAAAAATGTCTGAAGACATAAAAAATAATAATTAGTAGTAAGGCAAATGCTGGGAATCCTTCAACACAGAAGAAGCAACCTAAAATTATTAATGAAACAAGAAATTTATTTATAAAAAACTTCTTAGCTTAATGATGTGATGAAAGGAGGATAAGACAAAGCATACAGATTTCCAAGTACTGGAAAAGGTAAACATAGACAAATAGTGAAACATCCTAATGCCATATAGTGAAGAATTCTATGGGTAAATTCTTTGTGGTTTTCTTAGAAAAACATTATTTAATACCTATTTACAAAAATAGGACTGCTCTTAATTCTCATTTTTTCATGTGTTTAAATTTATGGTTACTATGGGAAATATTATTATAGGTCTAAATAAACTTAAATAAAACATTTTTTCAACTATTTTAGGCACAAATTTAGCACCAAAGTCAGATGTATTAACATTATATTTTAAATTACAAACACAGTCAAGAAAGAGTAACTAATAATAAAGCAGCTAATGCAGTACTCAGTACTTATGCAGCACTAAGCTCTTTATAAGCATAATCTCATTTAATATACAAAACAGTACAGTACCCTGTTTTATAGAAATTATCTCCTTTATTCATCACCACAGAACTTTAGGATCCAGATTCAATTCAATCAGTTCTACCCGATTTCAGAGCTGAGCTCTTAGGACCACCACAAAAAAAAAAAAAAAAAAAAAAAAAAAAAAAAAAAAAGGTATTTTTCATTAAATGTCACTAACAGGGACATCTCTCACCTGTGGCATACAAAGAATTTTTACTCTTTTTAATGGTTCCAACAACTGTAAAATATACTTTCTCCATTGGGATTGCAATCTTACTAGTTTGGAAGAACTTCTGTCTGCATAGAGTGAGAAAGGACCACAAATATAATTCAAAAGTCTTAGTCTTATTTTGCACCTTTGCAAAATACTCTACAAGAAGAACATACAAATAGTTTATAATAACAGGCTTTATCTAAAATGTACATTTACAAAAATCATTTTACATTATAGTTCACCTTCCTAATGTTCTAAAACAATTATATTTTCCAAATGTTTTGATAAACTAACTTTTTGAAAAATGGGTATTTTAGAATACTGAATTAGGCACAGTAAAAAGACAAGTGGTTGCTAGGAACTGTGAAAAAGAGAAGAAGGAAGGATGAATAGGTAAAGCTCAGGAAATTTTTAGGACTGTGAAACTACACCAAATGACACTTTAATGGAGGACTCATGTTATCTATTCATCAAAACCCATAGAATGTATATGGCTTATCAATGTAACAAGTGTAACACACTAATGCAAAATGCTAACAATAGGAGAAAGGGAAGGAAGAGGTACATGTGAACTTTCTGTACTTTCCACTCATCTTTCTATAAATCTAAAACAGCTAAAAAAAATAAAGTTCATTATTTCATAGTAACAATAAAATGGTTTTGGTAACAGAATAATTACACAACACTGTGAATATAATTAATGCCATCAAACTATATACTTAAAAATGATTAAAATGGCAAATTTTAGCTTCTATATATTTTACTCCAAGAAAACGGGTTGTAGATGCTCCTTGTATTATAAGAAAATAATTCTGTGATTCTGGAAACAAAAAAAAAAGGCTGATAATGAATCAATCCAATGTAGAAATCAATTAAAATCTTCATGAAAAATAATTTCAGTATATAATACTCCATTGTAACAAGAATAGTTAATTTTATTTGTAAGTACTTTCATGTTGACCAAAACAGTATCTTGAGAGACATGTTGTTTTGGCAAGATGGAAAGCCCCATAACTCCTAGGACTTTTTCTCTCACAACTAACAATCCCTAGCTATTACACAACAGAGAAACATAGGAAGTTTCTGAAAGATGGACAAAAGAAGTCTAAATACCTTGGAAACTCACAACCTGAAGGACAGCATGGCAGCAAGTGTCAAGGACCTCCTTACTACCTCCCATAGACAACAGTCAAGGTACTGCAGAAGATTCTCTGTGGAACCACCAATAGGCAGAGAAAAAAACCTCCAAGAAAACCTTATTCCCTGAATCAAGAGCAAGGAGAAGACTGAAACAGCAGAAAACACTTTTGGCAATAATCACTCCACTCCAGCCAATCATCAATGGAAAAACCTCATTCTGCCCTTTTAGCAGGCCAAATGAGAAGTTACTTTTAACCCCAAATCCCCACCCTACCTTACTCTCCCACATACCTAAAAAGACAACCTACTTCCCCTCACAGGGAGCAAATCAGGCAGTTTGGCAGGCTGATCTTCCATTCCTCACCAGGGAGAACTAGCAGATTATCCAACTCCTTATCCAACTCCTCTGATGGGATTACTGTCAGTAGGCAAAAGGAGGGGATCATCTTACATTCCCCTCTGCTGTTCACTCTCTTAGTTGCTACAATTTCCCAATTAGCATCTGCAGGGTACAGCAAAAAGTTGAGCCCATCACCCCTACTCAACAGTAATAAGATTTATTAAGAAAGTAGTCTATTCATAGAGAAATATATATGGACTGAATATATATGGATTTCTCAGACATGAGAAATATATATGGACGCTCTCTCTCTTTTTCTAAAATAAGTAAACAATAAGTCATTTAAAATGTAAAAGCTGTCATCAAGACAGTGTAGTACTGGCACAAACACAGACACATAGATCAATGGAACAGAATAGAGAACCCAGAAGTGGACCCTCAACTTTATGGTCAACTAATATTCGATAAAGGAGGAAAGACTATCCATTGGAAGAAAGACAGTCTCTTCAATAAATGGTGCTGGGAAAATTGGACATCCACATGCAGAAGAATGAAACTAGACCACTCTCTTTCACCATACACCAAGATAAACTCAAAATGGATGAAAGATCTAGATGTGAGACAAGAGTCCATCAAAATCCTAGAGGAGAACACAGGCAACACCCTTTTTGAGCTTGGCCACAATAACTTCTTGCAAGATACATCCATGAAGACAAGAGAAACAAAAGCAAAAATGAACTATTGGGACTTCATCAAGATAAGAAGCTTCTGCACAGCAAAGGATACAGTCAACAAAACTAAAAGACAACCTACAGAATGGGAGAAGATATTTGCAAAGGACATATCAGATAGGGCTAGTTTCCAAGATAGTTCTAGTTTAAAGAACTTATGAAACTCAACAGTAAAGAAACAAACAATCCAATCATGAAATGGGCAAAAGACATGAAGAGAAACCTCACAGAGGAAGACATAGACATGGCCAACATGCACATGAGAAAATGCTCTGCATCACTTGCCATCAGGGAAATACAAATCAAAACCACAATGAGATACCACCTCACACCAGTGAGAATGGGGCAAATTAACAAGGCAGGAAGCCACAAATGTTGGAGAGGATGCAGAGAAAAGGGAACCCTCTTACACTGTTGTGGGAATGTGAGCTGGTGCAGCCACTCTGGAAAACTGTGTGGAGGTTCCTCAAAGAGTTAAAAATTGACCTGCCCTACGACCCAGCAATTGCACTGTTGGGGATTTACCCCAAAGATACAGATGCAATGAAAGGCCAGGACACCTGCACCCCGATGTTTATAGCAGCAATGGCCACAACAGCCAAACTGTGGAAGGAGCCTCGGTGTCCATCGAAAGATGAATGGATAGAGAAGATGTGGTTTATGTATACAATGGAATATTACTCAGCCATTAGAAACGAAAAATACCCACCATTTGCTTCAACGTGGATGGAACTGGAGGGTATTATCCTGAGTGAAGTAAGTCAATCGGAGAAGGACAAACATTATATGTTCTCATTCATTTGGGGAATATAAATAATAGTGAAAGGGAATATAAGAGAAGGGAGAAGAAATGTGTGGGAAATATCAGAAAGGGAGACAGAACATAAAGACTGCTAACTCTGGGAAACGAACTAGGGGTGGTGGAAGGGGAGGAGGGCGGGGGGTCGGGGTGAATGGGTGACGGGCACTGAGGGGGGCACTTGATGGGATGAGCACTGGGTGTTATTCTGTATGTTGGTAAACTGAACACCAATAAAAAATAAATTTATTTTAAAAAAAAAGAAAGTCTGTTCATCTGTCAACAGACATCTGGACTTTTTCCATATTTTGGCTATTGTGGATATTGCTGCTATAAACATTGGGGTGCATGTGCCCCTTATAGTGTGTGTGTGTGAGTATATACATTCATATATATATATATATATATGTATATATATATGAATATATATAATGGAATATATATATAATGGAATATATATATAATGGAATATTACTCAGCCATCAAAAAGAATGAAATATGCCATTTGTAATGATGTGGATAGAACCAGAGCATAATATTAAGTGAAATAAGTCAGTCAGAGAAAGTCAAATATCATACGATTTCAGGCAGCCCCGTTGGCTTAGCGGTTTAGCGCCGCCTTTAGCCAAGGGTGTGATCCTGGAGACCCAGGATTGAGTCCTGCATCAGGCTCCCTGCATGAAGCCTGCTTCTTCCTCTGCCTGTGTGTCTCTTTCCCTCTCTCCCTCTCTTTCTCTGTCTCTCATGAATAATTAAGAAAATATTTTTTAAAAAATGAAACTGACCAAGATAGTAGAAGTGGGAACTACTCTCCACTTCACTATCCCCTTTCCTTTAGCATCACTGATGCCAAGTGGGGACCTGAATATCCATACCTACATAGCAGTGCCAAACAGGGCTAATCAACACTTTCAATTCACCACACCCCTGGTGTCAGCAGGGTGCAGGTGGAAGCAGAGTACCAACCCTACTCTGCCAAAGGAGGTGGTGTGATACAAAGCTAGATGTCACTCTATTCCCATTATTGCTCCCCTGATGTCAGCATGCTCAGCAGAAAATTGAAAATATAACCCAAATCCCCAAGAGTGGATAATGAATATCCAAAGTTCCCACCTGCATCAAAGCAGTAGGAGTCAGCATCCTTCTTTGGCTATAATTGTTCTGGAGTATTACTGGGAGTAGGGATGGGACCTAGTGGATTTCAAAGCAAACACAGTTACCTGGCCTTCACATTACACTTCAATAGAGGGGGCCTGGTTGATTAAAAAACATCTTTAATAGGATCTAGAGTCTCATAATATCTAGAATACAATAATAAAAAAAAACACTGTCAACCAAAGACTACAAAAGCAGAACATGAATGAGAAAAAAACAAGACAAGCAATAAATGTCAAATCCAAGATCAATCAGATGCTACAAGTGTCTGACAAGGATTTTAAAGCATCTATCACACATGCTTCCACAAGCTATTAAAATTCATTTGTTAACAAATATGCTTTAAAATAACCAAACAGAAAATATAGAATTGAAAAATATAATAACCAAAATAAACTCACTAGATAAACTCAATGCTAGAGTGAAAATGATAGAGGAAATCATCCAGCCAAGATGGTTTCACAGATATGTACCAAATACTTACTACAGAATGAACACCAATTTTATACCATCTGTTCCAGCAAATTGAAGAGAAGGAAAAACTTAACCAATTGATTTTATGACTAGTGTTACTGATACCAAAACAATGAATAATACAAAGAGAACAAAGTATAACAAAATGAAAGCACAGTACAAAAAAGGGGAAACTACAGAACAATACCTCTCATAAATTTAAATGTAATAATCCTCCATAAGGTATTAGCAAATCAAATCCAGAAATACACAGAATGACCAATGGAATTAACTCCATGGAAACAAGGCTGGTTCAATACTTGTAAATGTCATCCAATATATATCAACGAACTACAGAAATTATATGATCATGTAATTTGATGTAGACAAAGCATTTGACATAACCCAACATTATTTCATGACAAAATTCTCTGCAAACTCTTTCCTCCTAAGAGGTCTATTCTCACCATTCTTATTTAACATGGTGTTAAAAGTTCTAGGTACTGCAATAAAACACAAACAGAAAGAGAAGAAATAAAAGTATCCCCTTTTCACAGATAAATGATTCTCTACAGATAAAATCCCAAAAAATCTACAAAAAAAAGACAAAAAAAAAAAAAAAAAGACAAAAACACCTCCTAAAACTATTCAGTCAGTTCAGCAAGGTCACAGAACACAAGACAAACACATAGCAATTACATTTCTATATACCAACAAGGAACATGAGGAAACTGAAATTAAAACAAAATACAATTACACAAAGAAAATGAACTATTTTAAGTATAAAGTTAACAAAACACGTACAGGATCTACATGCTTAAAATCATAAAATTCTAATAAAAGAAACTCTTAAAGAATACTCAAATGTAATAGAGAAATACAACATTTTCATGGATTATAAGACTCAACATAGTAAGATTTCAGTTCTCTCCAAATGATCTATAGATTCAAATCAATTTCTGTGAAACTCCCACCAATGTTATTTGCAGATATATAAAATCATTCTCAAATTTATACAGAAAGGAAGAAAGCCTAGAATAAATAATATTAAAATATAATAAAATGGAATAAATCAATCTCACTGATTTTAAGATTAATTAATCAAAACAATACGATATTGGCAAAGAAATACACGTATAAATCAATAGAAGAGAACATAAACCCAGAAGCAAACACACAAAAATATGCCTAACAAGTTTTTTACATATTTGCAAACACAATCCAGTGGAGAAGCAGCTTTTCCAACAAATAATGCTAGAGCAACACCTTAAAACTAAATGTCAAAAATATACAGAAATTAACTCAAAATGGATCATGGATCTTAATGTCAAACTAAAAATATTACACATTTAGAAAAATAGGTATAGAAGAAACTAAGGCTAGTCAAAGAATTTGTACACTTCTCACCAAAAGCATAATTAATCCATAAAAGGAAAAATGGATAACCTGGACCTCATTCAAAATTAAAAACTTTTCTCAGTAAATGACCCTATCAGGAGGATGAAAAGGGGCGCCTGGGTGGCTCAGTGCTTGAGGGTCTGCCTTTGGCTGAGGTCGTGATCCTGGTCCTGGGATCAAGTCCCACATTGGACTCTCTGCATGGAGCCTGCTTCTCCCTCTGTCTATGTCTATGCCTCTCTCTGTGTGTCTCTCATAAATAAATAAAATCTTAAAAAAAAAAAAAAAAGAGGCTGAAAAGACTCTATAATACTGTGACAAAAATTTTTGTCAACCACATATCTAACAAAGGACAAGTATCTATAAAGAACTCTTTAAAACTGAACAGTAAAACAATAAACAATCTAATTATAAAATGGACAATAAGCACATGAAAAAAGATCCTACATCATTAGTGAAATGCAAATAAAAGTCATTATACATACACCTAGCAGAATGCCATAAAAAGGAAAAAAAAAAACTTTACAATAATAGCACCAACTGCAGGCAAAGATGCAAAGAAACTGGGTAACTCCCACGATGCTGACTAGAATGTACAAAAGTACATTCTAGAAAATAGTTTGGTAGTATTTTATAAGACTAACCATGCATCTAAGTTCCAGGGAAGATAGCAGAGTAGGAGGAACCTAAGCTCACCTCCTCCCATGGATATACCTAGATAACACCCCCATCAGTTAGAAGATAATCCAAACACTGGAAGAACACTCTCCCAAAGCTAAATACAGAGAAGAGGTCACATTAAAAAGGATAGGAAGAGTGAGAAGGTGGTGAGAGCTAAACAGACCCAGGAGACTATTCGTGGAAGGGAGGGACACCACCAGTGCGGAGAGGGGAAAAAAAGAGACCATCACAACAGGCACTCCAGGCACAGTTAACCTTCAAAGATGACCCCCAAAACATGTGGCTCTGAAAACCAGAGGAACACAATTTTGCAAGTTCTTACAATCAGTGGGGCTTAACACCTAGAACTTTAAAAATCAGTAGGCTCTGCTCTGAAAGGGCAGGGAGAATGAGAAGAAACTGAGTCCTTGCCCTTGAAGACATAACACACAAACAGTTTCACAAAGATACAGAAGCAGCAGTTTGAAAAATCCCTGGAGTAATCCCTGGAGTAAAATGGAGGGAAATTTACTAATCTCAGATCACATGCCAGAGGAACAGGGATCCTTGTGAGATTTCTCCAAGAACAAAAGAGCTAGCTAGCCATTTCCCTAGCCATTTCCAACCCCCCAGCCTATACACAGGGGTATGTAGGGGAGCCAGCATTTGCTACCTACCTTGATAACAGCACATCTAGCCTGCATTCTTCTGTGGACATGTATCCTCTAGCCAAGACTGGCTCCAGGTACCTTCCCATAAGACACAAGGGAAATCCTTGCTAAAACTATGTTCCTCAATCCTACAATCCTACTGTCCTATGAACCTTCCAAAGCAGTGCTACAAGCTCTGCAGGGTGAAAGGAGCCCTGGCAGGGAACAGGTCTGCTCCAAAGTGACTTCTTTCCTCGGGAGAAGGTAAGATAATCATATACACCAACCCCACTGCAGCTCCAGCAGTAGGCTGGGGGCACACATCTGGTCTGATAGCAAGCCCTGTCCAACAACAAAAGTTTCTCAAGGGACAGCACAGGGAAAGCACCCTGAAGTCCGGTGCTACTGTAACTCTGGCAAACACCTGGTCTGACTCAACTCAAGCCCAGAGAAGCACCAGATTGGCACAGTAATGACACAGGGACTAAACCTTGCCCACAACAGGCAAAAAATGACCATTACAAACAACTGGACTAAAGGCAAAAGTGGCTCAGCCACAATAATTAAGGGACACTCAACACACAGAAGAGACACCCATGAAGTGTCAGCTTCTAGTGAACAGGGGACACTGCATTACAGAACAGTACTGGATTTCTTCATAAGGAAACTCCTTTCAGGGCAGAAGATGTAATTAACTTTTCTAACACAGAGAAATAGATACAGAGAGTTAAAAAAAAATGAGGAAACAGAGGAATATGTCCCAAATAAGAGGACAAAATCAAAAGCAAGAGAGCTAAGCAAAACAGAAGTAAATAATATGCTTGATAGAGAATTTAAACTAATGGTCAAGGGGCACCTGGTGGCTCAGTCAGTTATGTGTCTGACTCTTGATCACAGCCCAAGTCTTGATCTCAGGGTCAAGAGTTCAAGCCTCTCATCAGGCTCCACTCAATCTGAAGTCTAGTTAAAGTAATGGTCAAAAAAGATACCGGACATTGGAAAAGAGAGGAGGACTTCATTGTGGCCCTTAAAAAAGACATGAAAAACATAAAAAAAGAACAAATGAGAGATGAAGAACACAATAAATATAATTTAAAACACAGAAGATAGAATAAATAGATTAGAAAAAGCAGAAGACAAGATCAGCAAACAAGAGGAGAAAGTAATATAAAGCAATGACACTGAAGAGGAGTGAAAAAATAATAAAAAATTAAAATAGAATTAAATAACTCAGCAACAGCATCAAGCATAACAACATTTGCATTATATGGGTCCCAGAGAGAGAAGAGAGCAAGAAGGGAGCAAACTAATTATTTGAAGAATAATAGCCGAAAACTTTCCAAATGTGGAGAAGAAAACAAAACTCCAGATCCAGCAAGCACAGTGATATTCCAACAAAAATCAACCCAAGGAGGTCCACTATAAGACACATAGTAATTAAAATAATAAAAGTAGTGACAAAGAGAAAAAATTTAAGCAGCAAGAAAAAAGAAAACAATTACATAAAAGGCAAACTCCATAAGACTATCAACTGATTTTTCAGCAGAAACTTTACAAGCCAGAAGAGAGTGGCATGATATATTTAAATTGCTGAAAGAAAAAGAACTGCAGCCAAGAAAACTCTACGGGGCAAGACTGTCATTCAGGATAGAAGGAAAGATAAAGAGTTTTCCAGACAAACAAAAGTTAAAGGAATTCATGATCACTAAACCAACACAACATAAAATGTTAAAGGGGCCTCTTTCAGTAAAAAAGAACAGATCATAAGCAGGAATAAGAAAAGTAGGAGGCACAAAAGCAATAAAATTATGAATGTCTATAAAAAGAAGTCAAGAAATTCACAAAATATAATGAAGTAATCTAGGACACCATATACCTAAAACATGGAGGGAAAGCAGTAAAGAATGAGTTTAAACTTAAGCAACAATCAACTTAATATAGACTGCTATATCCATAAGATGTTGGACACAAGTCCACTGATAACCACAAATCAAAATTAGTAACAGATATACAAAAAATAAAGAGAAAGGAATTCAGCTATTTCATGAAAGAAAGCCAGCAAACCATGAAAGGAGACAGCAAGAGAAGAAAGTAACAGAGAACTACAAAAACAACCATAAAACAAGCTATAAAATGGCCGTAAGTACACACTTATCAAAATTACTTTGAGTGTAAATGGTCTAAACACTGAATAAGAGACAAAATAGATTAAAAAAAAAAAAACACTCATCTATATGCTGCCTGTTAGAGATTCATTTCAGACCTGAAGATATATGCAGATTGAAAGTGAAGAGATGGGGCACCTGGGTGGCTCAGTCAGTTAAGCATCTTCGTTCAGCTCACATCACAATGCCAGGGTGCTGGGATGGAGCCCTACATTGGGCTCCCTGCTTAGCAGGGGAGTCTGCTTCTCCCTCTCCCTCAAATAAATAAAATCTTAATAAAAAAAAAAAAAAAGAAAGACTATAACTTTCCATTCACTTATCAATTTAAGAGGCATTCTACCTTCAGAAAGTTAAAACACAGAATCAAGGACATCTGCTATTTCATAAAATGCTATAATCATGGCACTAAAATAAACTATGCTGTTCTCTACTCCAGCCAAACTTGAAACCCAATAGGTTAAGTTGTCCCATAACAACCAAACATCAGAGGGAGCAGAGGAAGATAGTGAATTCAGAAGGTACTGAGCTCATCTCTTCCCATAGACATACCAGGGCAACAAATATATGCATTGCAAA
Organism: Canis lupus baileyi; assembly: GCF_048164855.1. Taxonomy (NCBI): domain Eukaryota; kingdom Metazoa; phylum Chordata; class Mammalia; order Carnivora; family Canidae; genus Canis; species Canis lupus. The sequence continues at coordinate 59,056,402 of NC_132844.1, read as the reverse complement.
TATAAAACAACATGAAGACTGGAAGAACAAACCTTCCACGGCTGAAGACAGAATGAGGAAACCACATCAAGAAGGGTATGAAGAGCAGAAACATAGTAGGAAATTAAAACCCTACTGGGTTATCAACAAGAAAGATGGATATCACAGGCCCAGAGGAAAGAGAAGATCAAGTCCCACACCAGGCACTCCCTGCCCTGGGTACCTACACTAGGGAGCTCAGCCCCAGTGAAGTGTGGCTTTCACAATCAATGGGGCTTAACTCCAGGAACTTTGAAAATAAGCAAGGCTTAACTCCAGGGGATATAGGAAACTGAGTTTCTGCTATTAATGGGCCACTTCACTATATCACTTGATCAGAGATGCAGCACAGAAGCTTCAGTTTGAAACACCTGGGTTATACAAAAAGGAGATTTATGCTTAATTTTAGAACATGTACCAGGAGAGACAAAGGTCTGCAGAAACTTTCTATAGGAATGGAAGTACTAGCAGACATGATTTTTATTGTACTTCTTTAGCGTAACTAGCAAGAGGTCTAGGGGAGTCGGTTTTGAAACCTTTCCCCTGCCTTGCTAGCAATGTTTTCATGACATCAGTGTTTCCCTACAGATATGCCCCATCCAACACGCCTGCCTCAGCAGGCACCCTTCAAAGCAGCCCCCCTGCATGACCACACCAAGCAAGCATTCTCAGTAGGAACCAGTATGCCTCCAGAGTGACCACCAATTCCACCACATTGATGGGCAGCCCCAGCCAGACCAACACCCTCCAGAGTGATTCTTGCCCTGGGGAGAGAAAAAAGCCAGCCCCACCTACCAGCATGTACGCAGCAATTTCAGCCCCACCTCACAGCGACAAGATTAGGGACAACCCTTGCCCACTAATGTGTCCATAGCAGTCAACAGCCAGTCACTGCAGACTGCTGGGTTAACAGTCATCCCTGACCACCAGCATGCAAGCAGCAGTACTAGATTCTGGAAGGGGCACATAGCCCATATAGGTAACACCCCTAGAGCACTGTTCCTGATGACCAGGAAAGACTGAGCAACTGGGCACCACAGGATGCCTTTTACATAAAGCCCCTACTTTCAAAATCAGGAGAGAAGGTGACCAGCCTAATACACAGTAACAAAAACAGAGACAGAGTCAGACATAATGAGAAGACAGAAGAATAAGTTTCAAATGAAAGAATAAGACAAAACTTCAGAAAAATAGCTAAATGAAATGTAAACAACCAACCTGATAGGGTTCAAATTAATGGTCATAAAAGTACTCAACAGACTTAAAGAACAGTGTACGAACCCAGTAAGAACCTCAGCAAGTTCAGCATAAAAGAATGCAATAAACAAATGAAAGTAATACTAAAAGAAATCAACAGTAGATTAGAAGGTGCAGAAGAAGAGATCAACAATCTCAAAAACAGGATATGGAAAGCAATCAAGCTGAATATCAAAAAGAATGTAAAATATGAGGAAATGTTAAGGGGCATCTACAATGACATCAAGAGTAATAATAGTCACATTACAAGGATTCTAGAAGTGACGAGAAAGATGCAGAAAACTTATTTGAAGAAGTAATAGCTGAAAACATCCCTAATATGGGGAGGGAAACATCCAGGTCCCAAAGCAAAGAAAACCTCAAACAAGATGAACCCAAGGTGGAGCACATCAAGAAGTATAATATTAAAATGGCGAAATTAAAGAAAATTAAAGCAGCAAGAAAAAAAACAATAAGGTACAAGAGAAACACTAGAAGCATATCTGCTGAATTGTCAGCAGAAAATTACAGGCCAGAAAAAAAGTGGCAAAATATCTACAAAGTAGTGAAAGAAAAAAACCTACAACCAAGAATAATCTACTCAAAAAGGTTATCACTCAGAATTAAAGGAGAAATAGTTTCCCAGATGAGTGAAAGGAATTTATCACAATCATATCAATCTTACAAGAAATGTTTAAAGTACCACTTTAAGTAAACAAAAAAGGGCCATAACTAGAAGAAAATTAAAGGAAAAAATTTCACTGGAAAAAGCAAACATGCAATAAAATTAATACATTAATCACTTATAAAACTAATGTAATGACTGAAAAACAAAAGTAGTAAAATAAATTATAATAAGTATGCAAGGGATACATAAAATGACATATATCCCTTATTGACACAGATGCAAAAATCCTCAACAAAATATTAGCAAATCAAATTCAAAAATACATTAAAAGGATCATTCACCACAAACAAGTAAGACTGACTTAAGGGCTACAAGGATGATTCAACGTAATACATTGCATTAACAAAATCAAAGATAAAATCATAGGTCATTTCAACAGATGCAGAAAAAGCATGACCAGATTCAACATTCATTCATTATAAAAATTATCAACAAACGGTAAAGAGGAAAGGTATCTCAACATAATAAAGGCCACGTATGACAAACCCCATAGTTAACATCATACTCAATAGTGAAAAGATGAAATGTTTTCCTCTATGATGAAAAACAAGAAAAGGATGCCCACTTTTGCCACACTTATTCATCATAGCATTAGAAGTCCTAAACACAGCAAGTAGTCAAGAAAAAGAAATAAATTGCTTTCAAATTAGCAAGGAAGAAGTAAAACTATTACTATTTACAGATGGCATGAAATTATTCGCAGAAAACCCTAAAACTCCAACAAAAAACAATGGAAACTAGTAAATTAAATCAAGACAATTGCCAGAATACAAAATCAATATGCGTAAGTCTGTTGTGGTTCTATGCACTAATACCAAACTATCTGAAAAAGAAATTGAGGAAACAAACCTATTTACAAATGCATCAAAATTAATTAATCAAGTAAATGACTAAGAATAAATTTAACCAATGAGGTGAAAGGCTTGTACTCTGAAAACTGATGAAAGAAATTGATGAAAACACGAATAAATGGAAAGATACTTCATGCTCGTGAATTTCGAGAAGAAAAATATTACACTATGTAATACACTATTACACTATGTAAAACAACTTACAGATTCAGTACAGTCTCTATGAAAACACAAGTAAGTATTTTTCACAAAACTAGAATAATCCTAAAATTTGTATGGAACCAGAAGAAAACATTCCAAAAAGCCAAAGCAACCTTGAAAAACATTAACAAATTGCAAGTATCACAATCCTAGATTCCATATTATACTACAAAGCTATAATAAAACAGTATGGTACTGGTAAAAAAATAAATATATCAAGAGAATAGAGTCTAGAAATAAACCCACATTTATATGGTCAAATTAATCTTTGACAGAGGAGGGAAGAATATACAATGGGAAAAAAAGACAGTCTCTTCAATAAATGGTGCTGGGAAAACTAGACAGCTACATGCAAAAAAAAAATGAAACTATTTTGCTTATACCATACAAAAAATAAATAGATTAAAAACCTAAAGTTAAAACCTGAAACCATGAAAACCCTAAAAAAATCACAGGCAGTAAATTCTTGGATATCAGTCAGCAATATTTTTCTCAATCTGTCTGCTCAGGTAAGGACAACAAAAGCAAGAATAAACAACTGGAACCATATTAAACTAAAAAGCTTTGCAAAAAGAAGAAATCCATAAAAAAGATGAAAGGGCAACCTACTGAAAGCCAACCAAGCTGGAAGGCTTTCACACTCAAATCTCCAAGTATTTCTCTGAGCGGGGTGATGCTGTGACCAAAGCAGCCAAGCAGCCCCATGTGGGTGACTATCGGCAGCTGGTGCACGAGCTAGATGAGGCAGAGTACCGGGACATCCAGCTGATGGTCATGGAGATCCGCAATGCTTATGCTATATTATATGACATCATCTTGAAGAACTTTGAGAAGCTCAAGAAGCCCAGGAGAGAAACAAAAGGAATGATCTATTGAGAGCCTCCTTTCATTCTGTAATGGGCCCAGCAGAGACTATCCTATCTTCTACTGAGGACTCCAGACTTTCCCCAACTTCAGCCCATTGAGGTTTCTCCCTCCCCTTGCCTCCCAGGCACAATAAATAGTCATACCATTGTCCAAAAAAAAAAAAAAAAAAGGAGAAGGGAGAAGATATTTGCAAATGATATGTCCAATAAAGGTTTAATTTCCTAAATATATAAGGAACTAATGCAACTCAACAGAAAAAATAACCTGATTAAAAATGAGAAAACCTGAATAGACATTTTACAAAGAAAGCATACAAACGGCTAACAAATGAAAAGATGCTCAACATCACTAATCATCAGGGAAATGCAAACCAAAACCAGTCAGAATGGCTAAAACAAAAAAGACAAGAAATAACTAGTGTTGCCAAGGATGTGGACCAAAGGAAATCCTTATGAACTGTTGGTGGGAAGATAAACTGGTACAATCATGGTGGAAAATAGTATGTAGGTTCCTTGAAAAAATTAAACATAGAAATACCTATGATCCAGTAATTCCACTACTAGGTATTTACCCAAAAAGAACACTAATTTAAAAATATACATGCACCCCTAGGTTTACTGCAACATTGTTTATAGGAGCGAAGATACACAGTAACCCAAGTGTCAATTAATAAATGAATGGATAAAGAAGATGTGGTATTTATATATATTTAAATATATGTTATATATATTACATATATTTTGTAGTATATTTATATATATATATATATATAAAATGGAGTATTACTCAAGTATAAAAGAGAGAGAGAGCGCGCGCTCTTACCATATGCAAAAAAAAAAAAAAATGATGGACCCAGAGGGCATTATAGTAAGTGAAATAAATAAGCTAGAGAAAGATAAATACCACATGTTTTCACTTATATGTGGAATATAAAAAACAAAACAACCTTTTAAATACAGAGAACGATCTGATCTGAAGGTGGGTACAGGGATGGGCAAAAAATATAAGAGGGATTAAGAGATACAAGCTTCTAATTATAAAATAAATAATTCACTAAGATGAAAAGTATACTATAGGGGATAAAGTCAAATGCATTTTAATAATATTGTATGGTGACAGACGTTAACTACACTTACTGTAAGCATTGAGTAATGTATAGAATAATCAAATCACTATGTTGTACACTTGAAACTAATACTACATGTCAACTATAATTCAATAATAAAATTTTTAGGGAAACCTGGGTGGCTCAGCAGTTGAATACCTGCCTTCTGCTCAGGGAGTGATTCCAGGATCCGGGATTGTGCTTGCTTCTCCCTCTGGCTGTGTCTCAGCCTCTCTCTCTGTCTCTCATGAATAATAAATAAATCTTAATTAATTAATTAAAATGTGTTATATGTACTCAATGAAATATTATTCAGCAATAAAAATGGTATCTTACCACTTGGGACAACATGTACAGACCTAAGGGTATTATGCTAAGTGAAATAAGTCAGAGAAAGATAAATACTTTATTTTCACTTATACATAGAATGTAAACAACAAAACAAGCAAAAGCTGACTCAAAAATATAGAGAGTAAACTGGTGGTTGCCAGAGGGGAGAGGACTGGGCAAAATAAGTGAAGGGGATTCTGAGGCATAAATTTCCAGTTATAAAATAAATGTCATGGAAATAGAAATTACAGCATATACAGCAATAGAATATACTGAATAAAAATATAATTGCTTTGTATGGTGACAGATGGTAACTATACTTATTGTGGTAAGCATTTTATAATTTATATAATTTCCAAATTATATATTGTACACCTGAAACTAATATGTCAAGTATACTTCATATTAAAATTTTAAAAAGGGAAAAATTTAAAATTATAACCCAAGTCTTTGGCTCCACAAATCCAATGGAAAATTAGTATGAAACAAATACTTACAAAGGTATATCTTTAAAACAGTAGAACATGTTATCTTGAAGTACTTCCTAGAATATACTTGTAGTGACTAAGTAATATTAAAGCTCTAAGGTATATTCTCATGGTCTTTTTAACAGACTGCTTAAGTTCCCATTTCAGCCTAGGCATGAAGTTTGCTGTTTTTGTTTTCTGTTTGTTTTTTTTTAACTATCTTCAAATGAAAGATTTTTACCCCCAGCTTTATTGAAATATAAGTGACATATGCCATGTAAGTTTAAGTTGTATAACACGTGATATATACTGCAAAATTGTTACCACCACTTAAAATCTCCATCTCACACAATTATTACTTCTTTTTGTGGTAAGAACACTTAACATTTACTACTCTTACGGCAGCTTCCAAATACATAATACAGTTTTATTAACTATAATCACCATGCTATACATTACATCACCAGAACTTAATTAATCTTATAACAGAAACATACTGTCTCAAATACCTCCCCATTTTCCCCTATTCCCCAGTCCCTGAAAAACACCATCTTTGTCTCTGTTTCAATTAGTTTAGCTATTTTAGATTCCACATTTAAGTGATATATGGTATTTATCTTTATCTGACTTATTTCACATATCATAATACCTTCAAGGTCAATCCATTTCATCAAAAACAAGATTAACATCTTTCTCATGGCTGAATAATACTCCATTACAGCAAATATACATATTTATATATATATATGCGTATGTTATATAATGTATAGGTAATACACACACACACATACACGTATATATACATTACACCTTTATCCATTCATCTATCAATAGACACCAAGGTTTTTACAGTATCTTGGCTGTTGTGAATGATGTAATGAACATGAAAGTGCACATGATCTCTTCAAGATCTGTTTTCACTTCCTTTGGATATATGCCCAGAAGAGAAAATGCTGGATCATATGGTGGTTCTATTTTTTATTTTTTGAGCAACCTTACAACTTTTTCACTGTGGTTACACCACTCACATTCCCACCAACACTATACTAGGGTTCTCTTTTCTCTATATCCTCACCAACACTTGTTATCCCTTATCTTTTGATGATTACCATTTTAACAGGTTTAAGGTGATACTTCATTGTGGTTTTGATGCTAAGCACCTTTTTATGTACATACTGGCCACAGATGTCTTCTGTGAAAAGATATCTATTCAACTCCTTTTGCCTATTTTTAATTGAATTTTTTATGTTAAGTTCTTTATATATTTTGAATATTAACCCATCATCAAATATATCAATGCCAACTATTTCTCCCATTCCACAAGTTGCCTTTTCATTTTGTTTCTTTTGCTGTGCACAGGCTTTTTGGTTTTATGCAGCCCCACTTCTGTATTTGGCTTTTGTTGACTTTAATTTTGGTGTCAAATCTGAAACATCATGACCAAGAATGATATAATAGAGCTTACCACCTATGTTTTCTTCTAGGAGTTTTATGGTTTCAAACCTCATGTTATTTAATCCATTGTGAGTTGCTTTTTCAGGGGACTAGTTTCATTCTTTTGCACATGACTATCCAGTTTCCCTAATACCATTTATTGAAGAGACTGACATTTCTCCATTTCCCCATTTTATAGTCTTGCCCCATGTATAAATTTGTCTCTATTCTGTTAATCTATTTGTCTATTTTTTATACCAACACCATAGTGTTTTGATTACTACACTTCTATAATACAGCTTGAATTCAGGAAGTGTTCTGTCCCCAACTTTGTTTTTCCTTCTCAAGACTGCTTTGGGTATTAAGGTTCTTTTGTGGTTCCATACAAATTTTAAGATTTAGTTTTTCTATTTCTGCAAAAACTGCTACTAAAGTTTGATAGGGATTGCACCAAGTCTGCAGATGGCCTTGGGTACTAGGAAAATTTTTAAATCAATGTTTTCTGGCCAAACATATGATCTATCTAGGAGAATGTTCCATTGAGAATGAGAAGAATGTATATTCAGCTGTTGAGAGGAATGTGATATAAGTGCTTAAGTCCATCTGGTCTAATGTATATTTTAATCCAAAATTTCCTTAAAGATTTTCTGTCTGGATGCTGAACTGTTGAAAGTGGGGTACTAAAGTCCTCTACACTTGCATTGCTTACTTCTCTGTTCAGATCTGTTAACATTTGCCTTATAAATTTAGGTGATCTGGATGCCTGGGTGGCAGCAGTTGAGCATCTGCCTTTGGCTCAGGGCATGAGCCCAGAATCCAGGGATAGAGTCCCACATTGGGCTTCCTGCATGGAGCCTGTTTCTCCCTCTGCCTGTGTCTCTGACTCTCAATCTCTCTCTCTCTCTCTCTCTGTCTCATGAATAAATAGATAAAATCTTAAAAAAAAAAAAAAAAGCTGGCAATGTGATTTTTAAAAAATAAATAAAAATAAAATAAATTTAGGTGATCCTATGTTGGGTACATAAATATATAAAAATGTATCTTTTCCATAAATTGATCCTTTTAGCATTATATAATGAAACTCTTTGTCTCTTGTCACAGTCTTTGGTTCTGTACCTATTTTATCTTTCTTTTCATGTCTATTTGTATGGAATACCTTTTTGCATCCTTTCACTTTAGGTCTATATGCATCCTTACATTTGATGTGTGTCTATTAAAGGTAACATAGTTGAGTCTTGTTTTTTTAATCTATTCTGTCATTAACTGGAGAATTTAGTCCATTTACATTTAAAGTACTTATTGATAGATCTAAATTCACTATTGTCATTTTCCTAATTGTTTTCTATTTTGTAATTCTTTTGTTCCTGACCTCTTTTCCTTTGAAATTCTATGACTTTCATAGAGGTATGCATGGATATATTTCTCTATCTTTTCTCAGGTTTTTACTTGTAGTTTCCTTAAGGCTTACATAAAACATAGTTCTAAGAGTTTTATTTTAAGCTCATAACTACTTAATTTCAAATACATACAAAATCTCTACAGTTTTATACTCTCCCCACCACAATGTATGTTTTTGATGTCTCAATTTACTTTGTGTATCCATTAACAAATTATTGTAGTTATGATTATTTTTAATACTGTCTTAATCTTCATGCTAGAGATAGTATTTCATTACCACCATTACATTAGAATATTCTGAATTAAACTATATATTTACCTTTACTAGTTTTATATTTCATAGGTTTTTCTGTTACTAATTAGCATTCTTTCATTCCAGAATGAAGACCTCCCTTTAAAAATTTTTTGTAAGGTTAGTTTAGCAATGATGGACTCCTTCAGTTTTTGCTAGTCTAGAAAACTCTAGCTTACTTTCAATTGTGAAGGATAACTTTTCTGGGAAGATTATTCTTGATTGCCAGTTTTTTCTTCTAAGTACTTTGAATATATTGTACCACTTCCTTTAGGCCTTTAAATTTTCTAATGAAAAATGTCATAATCTTAAGAGGATTCCTTTGTACATAACAAGTTATTTTTTTCTCTTGTTGCTTTTAAGATTCTCTCACCTTTAACTTCTGACAAGTTAATTATATGTCTCAGGATGAATCTTTCTATATTTACCTTTTTTGTTATTCTTTATGCTTCAGGATCTAGATATCTATTTCTTCAAGGAGGCTAGGCTTTCAGTCATGATTGCTTAGAATACACTTCTACCCCGTTGTCTCATTGTTCTCCTTCTGGGATCCTTATAACATATCTACTGTTGTTTCAGGGAATTCCAGAAGTCTCTTAAACTATTTTATTATTTTCAATTCTTTTTTTCCTTTTTTGCCCCTCTGACTGGATGATTTCCACTGCTCTGTTTTCAATTTTACCTCTGTACTGAGCCTGGGTATACAATTACAAGACTGGGTGTATGTGTATGTGTATTCTCTTAAGAATTTATTTGTTTCAGGGCACCTGGGTGGTTCAGTTAGCCAGCTACCTTTAGCTCAGATCATCAATTCAGGATCCTGGGATACAGCCTAGCATCAGGCTCCCTTCTCAGCCAATAAATAAATAAAATCTTAAAAAAAAAAAAATTTATACGTGCTATAATCCTGTAGGTCCCCTGAATGCATGCCCCAATAGGTATCAGATCCAGCTAATCTGGAGGTATATCCCTCGGGCATCGCTGGCAAAAACCTGAGTGTCAAATGTGTCTATAAGATCCTTCTAGAAAGAGCCTGAGTGTCAAATGTGTCTATAAGATCCTTCTAGAAAGATGCCAGTGACTTGGAGCAGGCTATAGGGAGAGGGTGGAGAAGTGCTGGTCATTCCCTTGGGAATGATCACAGTCAGCCTTTAGATGAGTGCCATTTCAACATGGGTATTTTCTCATTCATCCAAAGTACAGGAGTTATGTAGTTAGTTTCTGGATTTCTTTCAGAGGTAATTGCTCTGTGTGTAGCTGTATATTCAGGGGGTCTGTGGGAGGGAGGATTTCAGTATCCACCCAGGTTGCCATTTTTTGTAGCTATTAATCTGATTTTCTTCTCAAATGAAAGATTTAAATCTTTATTAAAGGCAGTCTTAGAAATAGGGAATGACAAAGTCATAAAATGGAATGAGCCTAAAATGCTAGGCCATTTAAAACAGACAAAAATTCAAACATATATCAAGGCAAAAATATAAAGATATTTGCTCATTGCAAAATCTATCTTCTGAATCATAACTGGGAAGCCTTACTCTAAGAAAAGACCCAGTAGGACAATGGGATGGTGCAATCAGAATGACCCAGGACTCATCTTTCAGCTGCTGGAGCATGAGACTTTTGGAAAACCTCCTCAGGATTCTAATGCCAACTCTGCTACTACCCAGGGTGAGTTTTTCATTTAAAATGACATGTAGTTTTTACTTACAAACAGACAGCAATTCATTTATGAACACAGAGAAAAAACCCTCTGTAAGACTATATTATTATTGTCAAATACACTTCAAAAGAAAAGAATAGAAAGAATACTTAACACATTTTTCTAAAGAAGTTGAATTAATGGGTTTGCTTTGGAAAGCCTCCTATGTATAATAAATGAAAAGGTAACTTGATATGAAACATAAAAATAAAAGGAGCAGGATAAGATCATGTTAGAAATTACGTACATCTGCCCATTTATTTAATAAGCAATAAAAACTAAGGTTCAGAAGTTATGACTAAAAAGTCACCAACCAATTATGAAAAACCTAGAAAAAAAATCTCATAACTAATGTTTAAATTTTCTGTGCTTTCAACTACATCAAGCTTCTCCCTGGTAAAAAGTAGGAAAATGTAACATCTACATAAAATCCATTCTCTACGACTATAAATTTCAGATCCACCTATATAGTACTTACAGATATATTCTGTAAAAGGCAGTATAACTGATCATATTTACCTTTAGATAATTTGTACTGGATAATAGTAAAGTTACCTTGTCATGTGATTTCCTACCAAAAAGGGTAACTTCTAGACTGGGAAAAAAAAAAAAAAAAAAAAAAAAAAAAAACATATAAATGCTATTCAAATACAAAATCCCTACAAAAAGAAAGAGAAGAAAGGCCATAAACATGTTTTGAGATCCTACTGTGCCAATCATGAAGTTCAGTAGCTGCAAAACATCATCTTCTTTGTATCAATATAAAAAGTCTATAATGAAAATGTTAAATCATCTTATTAGCAATCTAGTTCAATCATTTATTAACTCTGTGACACTGCACAAGGCATTTACCTCTTAATGTGTCAATTTTCTCATTTTGCTTATGAAATATAATGCTACCATACCTCACTAGATTATTATGAAAATTAAATGGATTAATATAATGTACTTAGAATACATCTTCATCCATAGAAATATTTAATAACAATAAATAATATTTAATATCAATAAAATGATGACGCTTAAGTATTTTCTCCAATTTACAGATGAGGAAACTAAGGATCAAGAAAGAAGAAAGGCAACCTGTCCACAATCATACAATGAATAAACAACAAGATATGAAGCCAGGTATATTTGAAACAAAAGTCCTTGCTCTATCCATGAAGTAACCTTATAAACAGACAGCAATTCATTTATGAACAGAAAGAAAAAACAGTTCTGACATTCTAAACCAAAATAATGAGGAAAAGCAAGCCTTCTGAAGTGCTTTCTTAAAAAAAATATTCTGTGTATGTGTGTTTAAAGGTTAACAAAAAAATGTACTTTGCTGTACAGCAATTCTTTGAATATCTAATAATTAATATATGTCTTTATTAACCAGAATATTTAATTTCTTTATCTTACCAGATAATGGGATCCATGATACAAAATGTATACACAATATGCAAGGTTGGACTCTGGATGCCAAAGAGAATAAGATGAGTAAGACACACTTGAGTAGCCTACAATGTATTAGAGAAAAATACATGCAAATATAACCACAATAAAAGATATTACTTAGTACCATATTCAACTCAGTAAGCAGAGAAAAACAAAATATTTCAGACATGAAATGAAAGCAAAGAAATTAAATACATCACATATATTAGAGATATGAAAACTTTAGCCTAAGAAGCTTATGATTTATCAAAAGTTCAATCATTCCAGAACTATTTATGAGCTAGACATCCATCTAGGGCCTTAGCTACAAAGCAAAGAACAAAGCAGTGATCCTGTACTCTTAACTTACACTCTGACAAGAAAAAAAAAAAAGGAAAACAAATAAATGATATAATTACAGGCAGGAATAAGGGCAGAAGTAAAATAAAACAAAGTAAAGAAGAGAAGAAAGGGAGATAAGTATTGCTTTTGATAAGGTGGTCACCAGGATAATAGTAATCTCAGAACGGGTAATATTAAGAGAAACCTGAGTAAAATGAGGCAAATATTGGAAGGGGAGGGATAAAAAGAAAATTTCAAGAGAAGGAATCAGTAAGTGTTAAGGTCCTTGAAGGGAAGTATGCTAGATGTATTTGAGTATCTAAAACCCAACTTTCTTGCATCTGGTTCAAATATCTTTTCAGCAGCATACTATAAATTTCAGTACTTACCACTATCAAACCATGTTGTTCATTCTCACAAGTACTTTGAAATCACTTCATTAACAGTCTTTTTATTCTGTTTTATGGATGGAAATTGTTCATTTTATATGAAACTCTCTTTAAGGTAGCTAATATTATGGGCACTTTCTTAGAAAGGACTTAAAAAATAAATTTCAGGGATCATTTGTCTTATTTCCCAAACAAAATTATATTAGGAAAAGCAAATTTTCTAATATAGACACACTGAGATGAAAAATAAAATCCTCCAGATAATTACTGTATCACTGAAAGCTCTTACATGGTAATACGCATTCTTTGTTATAAAAGAGGTTGAAATAAACAGTTTTCTCTATTTCCCCCTTTCTGTAACTTTAAGAAATAACAATTTTATTTTTTTAAGATTTTATTTATTTATTCATGAGAGACAGACAGAGAGAGAGAGAGAGAGAGAGAGAGGCAAGAGAGTGAAGCAGGCTCCATGCAAGGAGCCGAACGTGGGACTCGATCCCGGGTCTCCAGGATCATGCCCTGCACTGAAGGCAGCGCTAAACCGCTGAGCCACCGGGGCTGCCCAGAAATAACATTTTTAACAGCTAATCAGTCACAAACCATCCTGAACTATCTCCTATAACTTGAAAATAATGAAGCACATAATATATATACTGAAAAACTTCATGGAGCAAAAACAAAATATTCAAAAAAAGAGACTACGTATACTTAGAGAACGTAAAGACCACTAGATAGAAATTTAATCTGAAAGTTTCAAAAGCATAAAATACTCTAAGAAATAATTAGAAGACAAAGGAAGATATTATTTTATTTCTTGCCATTTCAAAAATCATAACTTGGCATTAAAGTTTCAGGGACTTCAATCAGAAACCTTTGAACTATCAGTCTCTAAAATAAAAAATGTATTTTTATGTGAATATATTTCAGGTTCATTTAAGTTCAACTAATGAAAAATGTTAAGGTTCTCATAATCCAAGATTTCAAGAAAACATGGTTCCCTTTTAAAAAAGCAAGCCTCGGAAGAGTTCATATGCCAATCTTACTTGTTTGGTCAGATCATAGAGGAAAATCACAGGATGAGATCTGAATAAGAACTGCAGTGGCTATTTATCAGGAAAGGTAAACCAAGATTTCTGTATCAATCTTGCAGTCTAAGAGACCACCCAAAGACATTTTCACTGGTCAAATCTTATAAAAATCAAAGAGGAAGTCTTCGCCACCAAAGAAAACAATACTCCTTCCAGAAGAATTTATTTGTAAGACAATTCAAAACCCTTAATATTGAGACCCCTTTTGTATACAAGAGCAAAAATGCTCTTATTTTGATTAGAAAGCCATTAAGTAGTAGCCTTGTTCCTTGATGTCACAAGCTCTATGTAACATAATTAGCTACTTTTAATAAGTAGAGAATTGGAAACACATTTAAAAATTATCACAGAAAAATCCCTTTATACTCATAGTGAAAATTAAACATTTTAACTCTTATCTTCCCTGTGGCAAAGGAAATGCAGCTTAGGGCATGCAGTTTAGGGCATCATTTCTTCACTACTGTTGTAAAATTTATAATCGATGCTCCAAAAGAAAAGGACCCATTGTCAAAGATTTCTGGGACCACTGCACTAAACAAATAAGTTCCTTTCAAATAAAAATTTGTTCTTGAAGCTTTATTTAATATGCAGTGCAAATCTCCAAGGGATGAGGAAAAAAGTATGAAAATATGAAATATTTTCAAAATATTCTATATATATCTTGAAAAATACTCAGATTTCATAGAATGCAGTTTGAGAAATACTATTAGAAGTGCAAACTAAGATGGATGCGGAATTCTCATCAGTTCACAGAAATCAATGAGTACAATGCAAAGCTAGACACAACAAAATCTGGTACTTTCAAATCTGAAATTAAACTTTTATGGATGCTTTTACCTATTTAAACTCCCTACACAGGCCAATTCTTCATGCTGAAACTTTGTGAAAAAAATGCTCTACTATTTTAACTGGGCAGTGAAAGACTTTTCTTGGGTCATTCTCAATAAATTAAGAGTAGATCCCTTAGTCAAAATGAAAACAGAGATTTGAAAAATTTGTATAGTAGACAAGGACAGATTTTTTTTTCGACAGATTTTTTTTAATGAATGTTTTAAGATAATGAAGAAACAAGCCACAGACTGGATGAAAAAACACATTTGCAAAAGACATATTTGATAAAGACTTTTAAACAAAATATGCAAAGAACTAAAACTCAACAATAAGAAAACAAACAATTAAAAAATAGGCAAAACAATATGAAAAGACACCTCACCAAGGAAGACATTCAGATGGCAAGTAAGCTTAGAGAAGATGCTCCACATTGTATCTCATCCAGCAACTGCAAATTAAAATAACTGGATACCACCACTATACACCCATTAGACTGGACAAATTCCGATATACCTGACAACACCAAATGCTGGTATTGATATAGAGCAATGAGAATTCTCAATCATTTCTGCTGGGGATGCAAAATGATATAGCCACTCTAGAAGACAGTTTGACCATTTTCTCACAACACTAAACATACACCTATCATGATTTAGCAATCACATTTCTTGTTATTTAACCAAGGAGCTATACACACAAAAAGAATCTACACAAAAATGTTTATAGAAGCTTTATTCATAGCTGCCGAAACTTGAAAGCAACCAAAGTGTTTTTCAATAATAAGTGAGTAAACAAACTACAGAATATCCAGATAATGGCATATGATTCAACAGTAAGAACACATGAGCTGAGACGCCTGGAGGGCTCAGTGGTTGAGCGCCTGCCTTTGGCTCAGGGCGTGATCCCGGGTCCTGGGATCGAGTCCCACATCGGGCTACTGGTAGGGAGCCTGCTTCTCCCTCTGCCTATGTCTCTGCCTCTCTGTGTCTCTCATGAATAAATAAATAAAATCTTTAAAAAAACAAAAACCCCCATGAGCTATCAAGCCATAAAAAGGCATGGAAGAACCTTTGATACATATTTCTAAGTGAAGAAAGTCAATTTGAAAAAGCTACATACTAGAGAATTCCCACTATATGACATTTTGGAAAAGGTTAAAACCATGGAAATAATAAAAAGGTCAGTGACTGTCAGGGATTCAGGGGGACAGAATGTATGAATAGGAGGAGCACAGACGATTTTTAGGAAACTACTCTATGGGATACAAAAATAGTAGATAATGTCATTACATTTATCTAGCCCAAACAATTTCCAACATCAATAGTGGGGCCACAATATACATTAAGAACTTTAGTTAATAATAAATAACGTATCAGTATTGCCTCACCAATTATAATTGAAACAGGAAAGTGGAGCAGAGGTGTTAGAAAGCATATATAAGAACCCTCTGCATTTTCAGCTCAGCTTTTCATTAAACCTAAAACTGCTCTTAAAAATAAATAATATTTATAAAAATAAAATTTATAGTCTTTATTTCAGAAAGGAGCAGCAAGCAGGAGGAGGGCCAGAGGGAGAGGGAGAGAAAGAGTCCCTAAGCAGACCCCCGCTGAGTACAGAGCCAGACACAGGAATCAATCTCAGGACCCTAAAACCATGACCTGTGCCAAAATCAAGAGTGAGGCACTTAACCAACTGAGCCAGCTAGGCACCCCTAAAAACTATAAATTTTAAAACAATAGAATTAAATTTAAAAGCTAGGCAAGAGTGAGTGTCTGGGTGGAACAGTTGGTTAAGCATCCAATTCTAGGTTTTGGCTCAGGTCTTGATCTCAGGATTCAGAGACACAGCCCTCTGGCTCCGTGCTCAGCAGGGAGTCCCCTTGTCCTGCAGCCTCCTCAGGTGCCCCTTCCCTTGCTCTTGTAGAGGTTCATACTCTCTCAAAAAATAAAATTTTTTAAATTAGGTATTTCAAGAGGAGAAAGTTATATATGTTCAAATTTTATGAATTTATTGTTTTTATTGAATCACAAATTCCATAGTGAGACCAATTTTAAAATATTTATGTCATATACTCTAGAAGAAAAGAGGATATTATCTCAGGACTTCCAGTGTTTCTGGCTGAAAATAATTCAGGTCATGAAAGTCAAAAACATTAATTGATTTATGTCACCAAATTTTATATCTGCTACATGTCTTTGAGATATTTTACTGTAGTTACCTCATATTCACTTATTTTTCTGAGTAAACTGATAGACTGCTATGTTCAAGAGGGCAGCATTAATTCACAGGAAAACTTTGACACAGAAGTAAGTTCCTTATCTCTTATTCCAATATTCCCAGTCTCTATATATCTGTAGATTTCTTAGTAATCACTATTCCAAGATATTTCTAATAATGTTGATAGGAATTTCATCTGAAATCTCAACCAATTTAAAATTCCATTAGTCTTTTGGTAAAAAGAGAAGTCAAGGTTCTCATCCTGGCATTATAGATCCTGGTTCTGATAATAACTTTTTGGGGAAAAAATCAGGGTTTAGAACAAATTAATAGAAAATAAGATAATAAAATTAAAAAATACCTCCCACTTACATAACATTAGAACAAAACTAAAAAGTGAAAATTTGGCTAAACATAAGAATTACGTGATTTAAAATGAGAAAGGACAGTTCTTAGGAACTTTGGATACTTAAAGAATAATTTTAAATTTATTTGAGATTTAATTTTATTATTTAAAGAGCATACATTTATATCTCAAATAAGTCAGTCTAACAACAGTGGATAATTAGGAGACTTTTTAGTGTCTCATTTAGTTTATTAATGAACTAAAACTCTTTAAATAAGTGTTCTTAATATTAAGTCTCAGGGAAGGAATATTTTGCACATTTTATGAGCTTTTATCTCAAAAAAAAAAAAACTCATTCAATATATTTGTGACTTAAACTTTCTAGTCAAATGGCAAGCCCTGAGAATAAAAGATATAATTAACTTAACAAGTTGCTATGACCCATCACATCACATAATAGAGCTCTATTGCAGAAATTTTAGTGGTAAGTTAAAAATATAAAATTACATAAGGTTTAAGGTTAAAAAAAGAATATAGGCACTCTTTCATTCTGTAAACTATATAAATGGTATAGTGACTAGCTCAAACATTCTAGATCTAATTAGAGTATTTACTATAGAAATCAGGACAAAGTAATACTGATAGGATTCCATAAAAACTGCTTTAACAGTGTTTTCGAACATTGCAAGTTATGACTCATTTAGGAGACTATAATCATCAGTTTTAAAAAATGAAATATCAAAATGTATGTATAACTAGAACAAGTAATGCTCTTTGAAAGTTTTGATGCCAATTCAGAGACAGACACACTCCAATCATATACATACATTTATGTGTAAATGTGTTTTACGTTGATCCATAATATGGCTGAATGGATAAAATAATAAGACCCACTATATACTTCCTAAAAGAGACTTATTTTAGATGTAAAGATATACATACTGAAAGTGAAGGAATATCTTTCCAAAAGATGTCCCATGTGAATGGAAACAAAAAAATAAAATCTATACTTTGAGCAGAAAAAAATGACTTTAAAACAAAGACTGTAATTAGAAACAAAGAAGGCTGCTACCAAATGATAATGGGGTCAATCCCACAGTACGATATACTCTTTATAAATAATCATGCACCTAAATATATAAAGCAAATATTAACAAGATTCAAGGGAGAAATTGATAGTAATATAATAATAATAGAGAACTTTAATACCCCACAAACTAATGAACAGATCATCCAGAAAGAAAATCAGTAAGGGAACATCAACCTTAAACGACACATTAGACCAGAAGGACTTAACAGATTTATACAGAACATTCTATCCAAAAGCAACATAATACATATTCTCAATTGCACAGGGAACATTATCCAGGATAAATCATACATTAGGACACAAAACAAGCCTTAGTAAATTTAAGAGGGCTGAAATATTATCAAGCAACATTCCTGACCAAAATGGTATGAAACAAGAAATCAATTACATGAAGAAAACTAAAAAATTTACAAATATGTGGAGAATAAACATGCTACTGAAAAATCAGTGGGTCAAAAAAGAAATTATGGGAGAAATTTAAAAAGTATCTTGAGACAATTCAAAATGGAAATGAAACATATATTTATGCAATTCAACAAAAAGAGGCCTAAGAAGGAAGTTCACAGCAATAATATGTACCTATTTAAGAAACAAAAAGGTCTAAAAAAGTAAGCTAACTCTATAACTCAAGGATCTAAAAGAGAACCAATAAAACCAAAGTTAGTAAGAGGAAGAAAATAAACTTTGGAGCAGAAAAAAATTAAATAAAGTCTATAAAGATAAGACAAAAGATCAAGGCAGTTAAAAGATAGTTCTTTGAAAAGATAAAATTGAAAACCTTTAGCTAGACCCACTAAGTAAAAAAAAAGAGAGAGACTAAAATAAATAAAATCAAAAAAGAAAGATATGTTACAACTCAAAAGAAATACAAAAGATGGTAAGAGACTGCTATGAATAATTATTTGAGGGCAGCCCAGATGGCTCAATGGTTAAGCGTCGCATCCAGCCCAGGGCCTGATTCTGGAGACTCAGATCGAGTTCCCACATCAGGCCTCCTGCATGGACCTGCTTCTCCCTCTGCCTGTGTCTCTGCTTCTTTCTCTCTTTCTCTCTCTCTCTCTCTCTCTCTCTCTCTCTGTGTCTCTCATGAATAAACAAATAAAATCTTTAAAACAAAAATTTTAAAAAAAGAAAGTCCATGGTATTTTGATAGGGATTGCATTAAATGTGTAAATTGCCCCCGGTAGCATTGACATTTTCACAATATTAATTCTTCCAATCCATGAGCATGGAATAGTTTTCCATCTCTTTGTGCCTTCCTCAATTTCTTTCAGAAGTGTTCTGTAGTTTTTAGGGTATAGGTCCTTTACCTCTTTGGTTAGGTTTATTCCTAGGTATCTTATGCTTTTGGGTGCAATTGTAAATGGGATTGACTCCTTAATTTCTCTTTCTTCAGTTTCATTCTTAGTGTATAGAAATGCCACTGACTTCTGGGCATTGATTTTGTATCCTGTCACACTGCTGAATTGCTGTATGAGTTCTAGCAATCTTGGGGTGGAGTCTTTTGGGTTTTCTATGTACAGTATCATGTCATCTACGAAGATGGAGAGTTTGACTTCTTTGGTAACTTGAATGCCTTTTATTTCTTTTTGTTGCCTGATTGCTGAGAGTTGGAACAAATCATCTTAAGATTTATGAGGAATCCGAAAAAACCCCGATAGCCAGGGGAATATTAAAAAAGAAAACCATAGCTGGGGGCATCACAATGCCAGATTTCAGGTTGTACTACAAAGCTGTGGTCATCAAGACAGTGTGGTACTAGCATAAAAACAGACACATAGATCAATGGAACAGAATAGAGAACCCAGAAGTGGACCCTCAACTTTATGGTCAACTAATATTTGATAAAGGAGGAAAGACTATCCATTGGAAGAAAGACAGTCTCTTCAATAAATGGTGCTGGGAAAATTGGACATCCACATGCAGAACAATGAAACTGGACCATTCTCTTACACCATATACAAAGATAAACTCAAAATGGGTGAAATATCTAAATGTCAGACAAGATTCCATCAAAATCCTAGAGGAGAACACAGGCAACACCCTTTTTGAACTTGGCCACAATAACTTCTTGCAAGATACATCCATGAAGACAAGAGAAACAAAAGCAAAAATGAATTATTGGTACTTCATCAAGATAAGAAGCTTCTGCACAGCAAAAGAAACGTCAACAAAACTAAAAGACAACCTACAGAATGGGAGAAGATATTTGCAAATGACCTATCAGATAAAGGGCTAGTATCCAAGATCTATAAAGAACTTATTAAACAAAAAAAAAAAAAAAAAAAGAACTTATTAAACTCAACACCAAAGAAACAAACAATCCTATCATAAAATGGGCAAAAGACATGAACAGAAATCTCACAGAGGAAGACATAGACATGGCCAACATGCACATGAGAAAATGCTCTGCATCACTGGCCATCAGGGAAATACAAATCAAAACCACAATGAGATACCACCTCACACCAGAGAGAATGGGGAAAATTAACAAGGCAGGAAACCACAAATGTTGGAGAGGATGCGGAGAAAGGGGAACCCTCTTACACTGTTGGTGGGGATGTGAACTGGTGCAGCCACTCTGGAAAACTGTGTGGAGGTTCCTCAAAGAGTTAAAAATAGATCTGCCCTATGAGCCAGCAATTGCACTGCTGGGGATTTACCCCAAAGATACAGATGCAGTGAAACACTGGGACACCTGCACCCCGATGTTCATAGCAGCAATGTCCACAATAGCCAAACTGTGGAAGGAGCCTCGGTGTCCATCGAAAGATGAATGGATAAAGAAGATGTGGTTTATGTATACAATGGAATATTACTCAGCCATTAGAAATGACAAATACCCACCATTTGCTTCAACGTGGATGGAACTGGAGGGTAGTATGCTGAGTGAAATGACTCAATCGGAGAAGGACAAACATTATATCTTCTCATTCACTTGGGGAATATAAATAATAGTGAAAGGGAATAAAGGGGAAAGGAGAGAAAATGAGCGGGAAATATCAGAGAGGGAGACAGAACATGAGAGACTCCTAACTCTGGGAAACGAACAAGGGGTGGTGGAAAGGGAGGTCGGCAGGGGGTGGGGTGACTGGTTGACAAGCACTGAGGGGGGCACTTGATGGGATGAGCACTGGGTGTTATGCTATATGTTGGCAAATTGAACTCCAATTAAAAAATAAATAAAAAATTAAAAAATAAAATAAAACAAAATTTAAAAAATAAGATTAGTTTATTAAAAAAAATCATATGAGAACAAATTGGACAATATCAAGAAATGTTAAATTTATATACATCCTACCAAGACTGGATAATGAAGAAATGGAAAATCTAAACTAATCAATAACCAGTAAGGAGGTCCAATCTGTAATCAGAAACCTCCAAACACACAAAACTCCTGGACCAGATGGCTTCACTGGTGAATCTCACCAAATATTCAAAGAAGAATTAATACTAATCTTTCACAAAGTCTTCCAAAATAGAAGAAAATCTTCCAAAATCATTTTACAAGCAGAATTACCCTAATAGCAAAACCAAGTAAGGACACTACAAGAAAGAAAAATTATAAGCCAATATCTCTGACAAACACAGATGCAAAAAAACTAAACCAAACAACAGCAAACTTTTTCAACAGTACATTAAAAGAATTATACACCATGATCAAGTGGGATTTTTTTCCAGGGATACAAAGATGGTTCAACATCAGCATATCAGTCAATGTGATTCCATATTAACATAAGAAAGGATAAAAATCATATGATCATCTCAATAAATGTAGAAAAAGCATCTGACAAAATTTAACACTGATTTATGACAAAAACTAAAACAAACACTCCACAAAGCTAGTATGGAGGGAATTACCTCAACATAATAAAAGCCATACAGGACAAGCCCACTGCCAACATCAGACTCAATTGTAAAAGGTTGGAAAGTGTTTCCTCCAAGATCAAAAACAAGACAAGGATGCCCACTCTTACAACTTTTATTAAACATGGTATTGAAAGTTCTATCCAGACTAAGGAGAAATAAATAAAATGCAACCAAATTGGAAAGGAGGAAGTAAAACTTCCACTGCTTGCATATGATTTATATATAAAAACCCTAAAAAGACTCAATCCAAACACTACTATAATAAACAAATGCACTAATATTGTAGAATACAAAAATACACAAAAATTGTTTCTATGCATTATAACAAACTATCAGAAAGAGAAATTAAGAAAAACAATTTCATGTACAATTGAATCCAAAAAAATAAACACCTAGAAATAAGTTTAACCAAGGAAATGAAAGACCTATATACTGAAAACTGACAGACATTAAGGAAGGAAATAGAAGAAAACAGAAATAAATGAAAGCTATTTCATGCTCAGGGACTGGAAAATAGTTAAAATATTCATATTACTCAAGGCAATCTATAGGTTCAATCCAATCCCTATTAGTATTCCAACGGCATTTTTCACAGAAAGAGAACAAGCAATCTATATGGAACCAAAAAAAGATCTCAAATAGCCAAAGCAATCTTGAAAAAGAAGAACAAAGCTGGGAGCATCATACTCATTGATTTCAAACTATATTATAAGGCTAAAATAATTAAAACAGCATGGTATTGGCATAAAAACAGACATAGAGGGCAGCCCAGGTGGCTCAGCGGTTTAACGCCGCCTTTGGCCCAGAGTGTGATCCTGGAGACCTGGGATCCAGTCCCGCGTCAGGCTCCCGGTGCATGGAGCCTGCTTCTCCCTCCGCCTGTGTCTCTGCTTCTCTCTCTCTCTCTCTCTGACTCTCATGAGTAAATAAATAAAATCTTAAAAAAAAAAAAACAAAAAACAAAAACAAAAAACAGACACATGATCAGTGGAACAAAATACAGAGCCCAGAAAGAAGCCCATGCACATATGATCAATGAACTCATGATCCAAGAATATACAAAGAGGAAATTCCAGTCTTTTCAATAAACAGCATTAGGAAAACTAGACAGTTATATGCAAAAGAATAAAACTGGACAACTATCTTATACCATACACAAGAATTAACTCATAATAAATTAAAGACCTGAACGTTAAGACCTGAAACCATAAAAGTCCTAGAAAAAAAAACAAAGGCAGTGAATTCCTTGACATAGGCCACATAGGACACCAAAGGTAAAAACAAGAGAAGTGAAAATAAACAAGTAGGACTACATCAAACTTTAAGTCTTGTGCACAGCAAAGGAACCATCAACAAAATGAAAAGGTAACCTTCCAAAAGGGAGAAAATATTTGCAAACCATTTATTGGCTAAAGGATTAATATCCAAAGTATATAAAGAACTTATATTATCAATAGCAAAAGCCTCCAAATAATCTAATTAAAAAATGGAAAGATCTGAATAGACATTTTTTCAAAGACAAACAGATGGCCAAAAAGTACTTTAAAAATGTTCAATATCATTAACGATCAGGTAAATGCAAATAAAAACCATAATGAAATATCAGTCAGAATGGTTAGTATCAAAAAGGTAAGAAATAACAACTGATGGCAAATATGTGAAGAAAAGGAAACCCCTGAGCACTGCTGGTGAGAAAGTATACTGGTACAACCACTATGGAAAACAGTATGGAGGTTCCTCAAAAAATAAAAAATAGAAACATGATCCAGCAATTCCATTTTTATCTAAAAAAGATATCTATCTGAAGAAAATGAAAAGACTATATCCAAATATATATATATATATATATATATATAAATATATATATATATATGTATATACACACACACACACACACACCTATGCTCACTGTAGCACTATTTACAATAGCCAAGGTATAGAAAAAAATCTAATGGCTGTCAATAAATGAATGGATAAAGAATTTGTGCTATTATAGTCAATGGAATATTATTCAGTCATAATAAAGAATGAAATCTTGCCATTTGCAACAACATGGATGGACCTTGAAAGTATTATGCTACATGAAGTAGGTCAGGCAAAGACAGACAAATAACATGATCTCTCTCACATATGAAATCTAAAAAAAGCAGTCTAACAACAACAGCAAACCACAAAAACAAATACAACAAAACAAAACAAAACAAAAACATGGTCCTAGATTTAGGGAACAAACTGGTGGTTGCCAAGGCAGGGGCTAGAAGGGTGAGAGAAATGGGTGAAGGTGGTCAAAGGGTAATAAGTAAATAATTTAAAAATGCAATGAAGTGGTCTTTAGTTGAAAAACAAGGAGGAAATTCTTTGGCATTCAAAATTCTTATTTCCCTATAAAAGTGTTAATTTAGGGGCACCTGGGTCACCCAGTCAGTTAAGGCCTGCCTTCAGCTCAGGTCATCATCCTGAGGTCCTGGTATCTAGCCCCAAGACAGGCTCCCTGCTCACCACCACCCTCCCAACCCCCGCTGGCTCATGCGCGTGCTCTCTCTCTCAAATAAAATCTATTAAAAAAAAATTTTTTTAAGTCTTCATTTGCTCTGTACAGAGACTGTTCATATATATAAATGGTATAAAAAAACAATGCAAGCTACTGATGGCAATATTACAATGGGAAATTTTTATTTAAGAAAAAGCATTTTATGAAGCATTCCTAAAGCAAAATTACAGGGCATTTTTTAGAGTACAAATAAACTTTTAAGTATCTTATACTTTATGAAGAACAGAAGGAACTATGACAGCATGGTTGCTGGATTCTTTCTTTTCTCTCATCTGTCTCTGCCTGTTTCTAAATACACACACACACACACATACATGCAGGAAAGTGCACTGTTTACCAAGAATAACAGTAAGCAGTTAATGTCTAAATTACAATTTATATGATTTGCAAATGAGATAAAATTCTCATCATTTTGTAACAAATAGAAATCAGACTTTCTACTTGAGTAAATAAATTACTGAAATTCACATGACCTACATACACACACACACACACTCACACATTAGCCCTTAATATAAAATACATTGTTTGTAAGCAGGCCGTGACCAGAAAAACCAAAGTCCTAAATAAAGATGTTTTAAAATGCAGTTCTAAGCTTTTAACATGGATTTTTTCACTAGGAAACTCTAGTATTTTTATCAAAGATATCTTAAGATTTTAAGATTATATCATGAAAACAAGATCTATAATGTTAAACATTAAGACACTCTATCAAATTTATCTTTCTCTTTCCAGGGCCTGGTGAGGAGTAAGAGTTCAATAAATACTTTCTTGTTGGGCAAAACTGAAGATAGTATATTCCTATTAAGCTTTCACAGAAAAGCTGTATCAATAGGTCATAGGAAGTCATAATCTGTGCGTGAAATCCAATCCAAAGATTATCATACAGAATGCTTGACATAAGCCCACAGCTAGACTATAAGACCCTGAAAAACATCAAAGAAAATCATTTTTAGTTCCTTAAGCTAACACATAGATTTTGAAATTTTAATTATTTTATCTGTATATATAAAATATATCTTTAAGCTAACAGTGAACAGATCATATATCTGTTCCACATCAAGAATTTAAAACATCAAGATTATGTGTCAGGGTTTTGGCCTTCCTTTACTGGTTCATGCGTGCATTAGAAACGAAGGACCAATTCCTGGTTATTATTCACAGGTCTTTACACAGCCTGTATTGCTATTTCACAACTGACATGACCTGACCACCAAAAACATTCAGTCCAAGTTTACATTCGGTAGCTTTTATTACAGATACAATAAACACAATTTTTCCATCTTCCAAATAAGTAAACCACATTCTAATATTAACCCTATTTTCCACTTTATACACTACATATATACCCCTTCTCTCCAGGAGAATCACGTTTTATAGCCCTTGTTTGACAAGGAAAAAAATACCACTCTGAATGGTATTTCAAAGTCAGGTCAGCAGTATGGAGGAAGAAAACACCTCTATCATCTATTCACTTTTATAAATAAAATGTCCTGTTCTACTAAACCAATTGTTTATTTAAAATGGCATCCCAAAGTCATACCTTTAAAGAAAATTACCCAAGTGCTGATTGTATTGATGATAACTGTTTTCCACCAAAAAAATTTCAGAGTAAAACTCATTCGTAGCTCTGTAACTAAATTAGTAAAGTAAAATGTTTATTTTCTAATGCCTTTATAAGTACATGTAGCAGAAACCATTTTATTTAAATACATGCATATATACACAATTAAAAGCCGCTCTCCAAATTGGCATCAAAGCTATTATAAACACATATTTGGTTCTAGAGAAAATATACTATGGTTGTATGCAACAAAAAGAATGCAGTTGCAGTAGAAAATTCCTTGAATTTGAATCTGCTATGATTTTTTTTACAGTGACTTATATCTTTAATTTAAACTTAATCTTATCCTGAGTAGTAGTCATCTAATCTCACGCTGCTTAACAATTTTTACTCCAAAAGAGGTTGACTACTCACTTAGCAAATGTAGGTTTCCAAGATACCAAGTCACAAAAGACAGTATTAAAATGTTTAAACTACTGTAAAAAGACCTGTAAATACCAGAATAATTTCTCTAAATTGAAGATTGTGGACCTAGTTCCTGGGAATTTGCAAGTTTTCGTAGTATTTCTTGTATTAAATTTTTGTATCAATAAAAAATAATAAATCAGCAGCCAGAGCCTAATTGTGGCAGGATAATGGAAAGTCAGGGAAGGGGAACCTGGAATGCTAACTTAATATACAAATAAATGGCCAAGTAATGCCAGGCTATACTACACACAGATTTCATAATAACTAGAATAGAGAAAAGTCACAGGAAATTGAGTTATCACAAGAAAAAAAATAGCTATGATGAGAGCTTTCCAACCCAAGTCCCTTGGAAAAAGCCACCAACTGGGTACAGGTGGATAGATTTCAGCCCCCTCAGACTGTGAAGTGGCTGGCGGGGGCTGGGGTATTCAGGATCTCCCTGGTCTGCTGTCTCGTGTCAAGAGCAAGTTAGTGCTTTTATATCCCATGGCCTACTCTCATTTTTAGTTGTGCCATGATGTGACAAAAGATTGCAATACTCTCATTTTTAGTTGTGCCATGATGTGACAAAAGATTGCAAACCACTGAAAAGACATAACAAACTCTTATACCGCAGCAGTCACACTGGAGTGAGAAGTCTGTCACATAATATTAAGCTCATTGTTTTGATTGTTACTGGTATTACGGATTTGTTTTTAATTTCTGAATGTTTTGATTTCATCATTTCATTAGATTTAAATTCATCAGAATAAATAATAAGTTGCTATGTAGACTTTTATGTTTGTATATAATTCAGTATTACCAGCACAAAAATGCTTTAAGTGTAAATGGGTTCTACAAGGATTTCTTTCCTCCCTTTTAATGGGATCTGTAACAAATTGCAAAGCTGAAAAATACCTGGATTAGTGGGTGTGGGGTTAGACTATTCATGGAAGCTCAGGTCTCTCACCAACTTTGTGACCCTGGGTCAGTTATTTCCCTTCTCTTTAAGCCTTCGCTTCCTCACTTGTAAGATAGGGCTAATGACAGTTCCTATCCATGGAAGGGTCTACAAAGTGATTAAGCCCAGTACCTGGTATACAGTAACACTTGCAAAGAGCATGTCTTATGTATAACAAACGCATACTTTTAGTTTCACTTATTTAACTCATCTTAGATAAAAGACAATGGAAACCTGACTTTATATATGTGACCATAATCCATCTTTAAAGGGGCTGGAGGGTAGTTATATTGCTTTAGGAGGACTCCTACCATTCTAAAAATACTGTCCCGCAGCTGTTTAAAATTTATTTTTTTAGACCATAGCACCACTGTTTGGTTGTTTCCAATTTCTAAACCACAAATAGTAAAAGTGTACTCAGTCTACTGCAAACATAAATAGCAAATGCACGCTTCAGCACTTTTTAAAGGATATGGAAATTGGCAACAAAAATGCAGTTCATGTTGAAAATTTATGACAGCCCTGCCATATTTCTTCAGAAATACAATCAGGTAAAAATTAGGAAGATCTCTACCAGCTGGGTGGTATTTTTATGTTTTTTTACTTATATTTTCACTAACTGAAAGACTTTCATTATGCAACTTCTGGCACTTGATAAAATAGAGCAATAGTACCTTTGCTAAAACCACAGTTTCTTTGGTTATGTTTAGCATTACACAAACATCTTTCACCTTAGATATCCTTTTGCATTAGAGTGTTTAATTTTAAATTGACTAAAGGGAATTTCTTTTTACAGAATATTATGCTTTCTGGATATCATTAAGCACAAGAATTGTATTTTCATAACTTCTCAAAAGGTTACGTGTGTGTTACAATTATTAGGCATTTGGTTCCATAAAAATATTGTGAAAACTACTGCTAAAAGATGAGAATAGAAAAGTGATTCAGGGAAACCTAGAGAAGACTGATCTACTGTGATGCTATAAATTGAAAGAAAAAAAGCCCTGTTTTCTAAAATATATAAAAAGGAACATGGATTTAGTATCTCTCCCCTGATGCAGTTTTTCTAAAATAACACATCCTCAGCTTCCAAGGAGAAGAAAGAAAAGAAAAACAACCTGCTACATACAGAGTTTGAAATAAATAATTTTTACCATTAAACTCAACAATGGAGAAATAAGTTTCCCTTATTTCCCTTATTTCCCTTATTATTGAAGAAATAATACTTCAATACTGTTTCTCATAACAGCATTAAAATTCCTACTGCTATATATTTAAACTAGTTTTTAAGTACCAGTGCAAGCAAGATTGAAAGATTACTTGTTAATCTTTTGATGCAATCAATAAAGCTGTTGAATCAACACCAAACAAATGATTAAATAAATGGAGGAGAAAACGGCACTTGGTCATTTCAGATGTTTTAAATGAGATTTTTTAAATGAATAATTCAAAAGCTGATGAGCTATTAGTTCATATTATATCCTAAATATTTAATTGAAAGAATAAAACTACCAAGGAATTTTTAATGGCTCCTACTTTTCGTGGTGGTTCTTCTTTATATACATTTTTATCAAGCATGCTTAACTAATAAACATTTTCAAAGATTCATTAAATATATGCTCATTGGATTGGATGAAAAGTTTATAAGCATCTTATAACATATGCTTTTATAAAGTAATAAAAATAATATAAAGAAGACTTCAGATTAAAATATGCAATGTGACAAAATGAAGGTAAACAAAATGAAAAAGAGAAAAGTTCTGGGGTACCTGTAGAAAAATTAACTGGCTATATTATATTTTTTATTTTACTGAAAAAAATAAGAGAGTCAAGACTATCAAACTATTATGCTTTATATTTTTAAGGCCCTATTTACATAATGTAAACAGTGTTCTTTTCCCATGTCTTATAACAGGCACCTGATTTTTGCCACATAATTGCTTTCCTTTGTATTTACAGACTAGAAGGCAAACCTAACTGCTAAGCAAAAAACACCAATTACATAACATTTACATACATTTTAAGAAACAAAAACAATTTTCTCATCTACAGTTAGCATCTATTCAAAATGTGAACTTATAAAAGCATTCAGATTTCATTTCTTCCTACTTTGAATACTGTTTAAATAATACAAACTTGGTATTACTGCACTACTGCATTTCTAGAAATTATCTTAAAATCTCTCAAATTCTCATTTTATATCTTGTTTGCTGAACAAGATATCATTTGAAAGGTCCGCTGCTTTGAACTGTCCATTATAAAATGACACTTAATCATATATTCCTAAAATA
Organism: Canis lupus baileyi; assembly: GCF_048164855.1. Lineage (NCBI taxonomy): Eukaryota > Metazoa > Chordata > Mammalia > Carnivora > Canidae > Canis > Canis lupus. Next base: position 59,026,410 of record NC_132844.1, on the reverse strand, counting down.
AGAGGTAGTCTAATCAATATGAAAGCTTGAAACAAAGTAGTATTTTTAAAACAACTTTTTAAATTAGGAATATATATTCTAGTGATGCAGTTTTCCGATTTGAAAGAGGATCACTTTTACAAAAATTGAGTGACATTTTGTTTTCAGCACTAGGAGAAAAAAAACAGAATAAAGGTATAAATGTCTATCTCATTTGCTAGAATCATAAGTTCTAAGATAGAATGAGGAATTAAACAGCAGTTTTTGAAACATTCAAAGCTTGCAATATAAAACTAGAAAGTTTTCTCCTAATAATTTAAAAGAGCTTTTGGTTCAAATACTTTTTTAAAAATTATTAACTATAAAATTGGAGAGAAAAAATATCCATCTCTAATATATTACAATAATTTGCTGAAATTTTCATGCGTGAAACAAATCAAGTTTCAGAATTTGGGAATCGCCACAACAATGAATTATAACAATGTCATTTATAATAAGGCTGACATACTTAAAAGAATTTCCATTTTGTTAAGTTGTAAAATAACTTAGATTTTGAAGAAAATTACTGTGATTCTAAGTTAACTGTAATAGCTGCCATGACTGGTTTTTGATCAAGTAAAGAGCTGTTAACTTTTTAACTCTATACACACAGTCCTTGAGTGACTCTGGGTCTTAACCCAGTACAATTTCACACTGCCTGAAATTGTAACATTTGGAACACTAATGTCAGTTATTGAAACAGTTACCTATTCTTTGTACCTATTAACTTCTAATCATATCTGCTATTTTAAGCTCTGAATAACAGAGGACTAAATCATGTGATTAAGGGTATAGAAAAATGTAAAAAAAATAGCTATAAACAGACCGATTATAACACTTCATTTCCGGTACTGTTACTTCCTTCACAAATATTTGTGTTATTTTATAATATTTTAAACCCTTAAAAAAAGAAATAATTACACATCTGTGATCATCTCGAGATACAGGCTCCTTAAAATAAAAGTGCATACAATTTTATATTTTAAAATTTATTAACCCAAATATAAGGTGTATCTGTTTTAAAAAAGAACTATTTCAAATGCTGCTGTTATGTTGGATTAAATTGCATACACAGTTCATGAAAACCTCTAATACAGAGTTAAGTCTATTTTTCCTTGCCAGAAAGAAAACAAAACAGCTTAATTGTCATACCATTACAAACTGAAGTTATATACAAATAACATAACCCGAGACCTACTCTGATCATCTAAGGAACTACAAATTAAAGCATCAATCTTCACAGTCCAGCAGCACTTTAAATAATTTTATGAAAAAAATTATTTTTTTGCACATTTATTTCTTTACCACATGAAATTCATTTCCTGGGCTTCTTACAGAGAAAAAAGTCACTTGTTTTGGAGCATAGTATATATCAAAAAATACTTGGTAATCCAATAGACTATTTTTCCTACATTATGGTCAGGCAACAGACCCCACCAAATACTGAAGATTGACATTTGTAGGTAATTCAATAGTTAGATGATGATTCTTCAGTAGTTTCACAGTGGCACAATTTTTCACATTACTTGAAACCACTGTTAAACCTATAACACATTTTCTGTTTCGCTATGGGTATTTTTTCTATCTTTAACCCTAAAAGAAATATCTTTTATCTGTTTGCAGTACAAAAAGCATTCATAATTCAGAAATGTTTTCCTTTTTTGCAATGCATGACTTTGAACTCAAGATTTTTCAAAGATCAGTTAAACATTGTGTTTCTTTAAGACCAGAGCCTTATTTATGTGAGCCTGTGGCTTACCTAACAAGAATTTTTCTGTTCCAGGGAAAGTCAGTCAGTTTGTATCTTAAATACCATAATCTAGTTTCAATCCATATAGACATCTGCAAGGGAAGGCACTCGTCAAATGTTACAACCAAATCATAGATTGTAAGAATAATTTTTCTACACAACAATGAGAAAACAAAAAAGCAAAACGATGGAGGGAAATAAAACATGTGATATTAAAAATTAATAAGCAACAACACATTTATCATTAGTATAACAGTACACTTATGTAATGCTTTCTATACAATTCAAATACTCAATAAAACCCCAACGTGAATACAGTGAGTGCCTTTTTAATCAGATGCCATGGAACCTGCATATAATAATAACATCTAGAAATTTGTTCTGTAATCATATGATTGTACAAAATACTGTCTGCGTAATCACTATGTATATTTTATTGCCTATTTCTAAAAGCTACCAATATTAAATGACAAACTGCCAATGTTACATGAAAATAAGTATAAATTAATGCATTAATGAAAATTGAACCCATAATCAAAACATCTAGTAAAATAAAGCAGATACCATTTTGAGTGATTGTTTACTGTTTTATTAACTTAACAAACTTTCAAGACTCTAAAATCTTACTAAAGTGTAGCTAGTATAATAATCTCACATGTACAATATGCTACTAGCACTTAATATATAAGAGCTACTATTGGTAAGTGCTTTATTTTTTTTAAATAAGTTACGCTCAAAGTACCTTTCACTTTAGAGATGATGAAAATGATGCTCAGAAAGGTTAAGTAATTCACCTGAAGTCAGACAATTATTAAGTGGTAGACAATTTGGCTCTAAAGTCCATGTTTTTATCTATCCTTATAAGCATCATAGTAAAATATTACTTTTAAATTTTGAAAAAAAATGTGATATTCACGGACATAATGCCTAGATCAAATATGTAGGAGATTATATGAGCATACATAAATATCTTAAGATTTATGAAAAACTTTTGTACTTGTAACAAATGACTGTTCTGTACCTATCTTATCTGCTACTTTCTACATTCAAAGGAACAAATCAAAAGAGTGGTTACCTAAAGTTTGGATACTCTTAATGTGAATTAAACAGTCACATGTGCACATAATCACATGTATACTACTTACTAATAGGAACAATATGAGAATTTCAATAAACTAATATTAAAATGAAGCATAAAAATATTTTCTGATGATTACTAACCTATAATAAAATCCATATTAAACTATTTTATTTATTGAAATTTGAATAAGTTTAAACAAGTAATAATATGTCATTCATTTTGCTTTTAATGTGAACTAAGTTACTCTTTGAATTTTAACTATCCTCATTTTATAAAACCAAAGGCCCCAAATCACTATGTGAAACTTGAAATTAATACTGCATGTCAATTACACCTCCAAATAAATAAATAACATAACATAAAAAGCTGAAGTCTATTCTAGAGTTTCATGTAAGAATTGGTAAATGTAAATAATCTCATTCAGCAACTTTCCAACTTAAAATATAAGAATTCACTTCTAATTGCTTGAGTTGTTCACTCAGGTAAGTTTCTTATTTCTTTTCCAGTGAATAGTGTTTGGTTAAATATAGGAAAAGCTGTACCACCAATGGAATGTGATTATCTATAATGAAAGTAAGTTATTCCATATTCCCATTTTGAAAAGTAAATGAATATATCAACACACCCTATAACATTTATATAAACCTTAAAATACCAGCTAGCTGAAAGCGAACAGAACATATAATCAGGATAATTTCATACCATGCATAATCATTCTTCACAGCATTTTTATTATGCAGTATGGAATGGATTATAGTAAATGTATTTCACACATGCTATTTCTTATTCAAAAGGAAATACAGAATAGGATATAAAACAGTTCTAGCCAAATCTTCATTCAAATCCAACCTTCATGGACGCCACTGTAATTGAAAGACATTTCCAAACAGATAGCTATGGACTTCATTTTCCTTTAAAATCATATGTCTTTCACATCTGTTCCAACTAAAACATTCATGTTCTTAAACTTTACCAAACTGTCTTATGCTTAGTTTTTAAAATATTGTAGTTTTATTTTGTTTTACTTTAATTTACAACTAGTTATGCTCAAAAAATTGTTTAAATTTTCAAATTATGCTAACATGTTAAAAAAAACAGTAGAGTATGCATACCTAATCAACATTTTAATTCAGTGATTTCCTAAGTTTCTCAAACTTCACTTACTTTTAACTAACCTTCATGCAACTCCTTAAAATGGGATAAAGAAAATATTTTGTCAGTTTAAGATTAACACGTATTCATATTTTTAATATGAATTTTTAATTTCACTATGAATATATCTTCCAAAACAGAGTCAATGGTTCCAAGATCAGACATCAAAATGAATACTATTAATTTCAATACTGCACTTTTCTTTGACTTACTCAATAATTGTAAATTAAAAGTAAACATGAACTATTAAAATATGACATAAAAATCTCTGACTTAAATGATGATACTCCTTTTTGTAGAAGCCTCTACAAAATTATAAGATTTCACATAATTATGAAATGAGTTAAAACAAGTTTCAGATCCAGGGTATATTAAAAATAATTATAAGCAAAATGATAAAGAGAGGGGGAAAAAAGAAGCATGGAAATTAGCAAAAGCCTTATGTATTTCTTGATGAAATATATTTAAAATGTAAAAATCTAAAATAACAAAAATTTAAGATTACTAATTAACAATAAATTCAGAAGCATTTATAAAGTTCATAGAAACTTAATCAGGTTGGTTTCTATCAATGATCTCTTGCATAAAGTAGTCAAATGGCTAGTTTAGGAAGACTGCCTAAATAATTTTATCCACAGGCCTTTCTTAACAGGTAACTTCAAAAAATCATGTATACTATCACCATTCTTCCCATCAAAATCCCAATTTTAAAATGCTTTTGCTATTCAGAGTATTCACCTAGAACAATTAATGGTTCTCAACAAAATAATGCAATATTTGCAAATATAAAATTCCATTTAATGTACTGAAGAATGAATTATTTTTTAAAATATTTTATTTATTTATTCATGAGAGACACAGAGAGAGGCAAAGACAGAGGGAGAAGCAGGCTCCATGCAGGGAGCCCGATGCAGGACTTGATCCCAGGACTCCAGGATCACGACCTGAGCCGAAGGCAGATGCGCAACCACTGAGCCACGCAGGTGCCCTTGAAGAATGAATTAATACAACAAGGGGATACTTGTACTTTTTACACTGACTTTCAAGTGCAAACATGCAAAACGTAGAAGGATAATACAGCATAAGTTGGGTCCATTCTATAAAATGCATGTACCTGCATATAAAAATAGCTAGAGAACAATTACAAGGCAACATGGAATACAAGACAGTTTAGATACAGTTTATACACAAATACCAATAAACTATAAAGATAACGTTAATTTCAGTGAGATTACTGATGGCAGACTCCAAAAAGGAAGTTCTATCCCCTGGTTTTGGAGGAAGGTTCCATTTTCATATAAAACACAGAAATAGGTAGTTATATTAAGTCATGGAAGAGATGGTGATGAACAAAGGAATGAAGGGGGCAGAACAGAAAATAACATAAAAACAACTAAAATAAAGGAGATATGGGTGACGGACACTGAGGGAGGCACTTGACAGGATGAGCACTGGGTGTTTTACTATATGTTGCCAAATCGAATTCCAATAAAAACATATACAAAAATAAATAAATGAGTCTCTTGTAGACAGCAAAAAAATATATAAAATAAAATAAATAATAAAATAAAATAAAATAAAATAAAATAAAATAAATGAGATATATACCATGAAGTTAATAAATGGCATTTATATTTATCCAACTATGAGATCAAAATCTGAGGTGTCAACTCTGACATGTGTTCTCTCCTTTAAACTCTGTAGTTAAACAATCACCAATTCCCCTTAATTCTGCCTCCTAACCACATCTGAAATCAGTTTTCATTTCCAGTTCCCTAGTAACACTCCCAGGATTCAGACTAACCATCTCTCTCCTGAACCCCCTTTGTGATCTCCTAGGTAGTCTCCCTGAATCCCCTCACTCCCATCTCCATCTCACCCTAATGTGACACCAATTCTCTGCCAGGTTGGTCTGTTTGAAATGTACATCAGGTCCGGTTAACCCTCACTAAAAAAACTTCTCAGTGGATCCCCAATGTTCTCAAAATAAAGCCTAGAGTCTTTAACATGACATTATTGATTTGGTCCTTACCTTTATTTCCAGTTTCACCTTATACTCCTCCAACCTCATATGGAGGCTTCATCCTGCCCACGAAGAACCTCTCTCTCAGTTCATCAGGTACAACCTACTCTCTGCATCTCTTTCTTCATCTTCAGGCCAGCTCAACTACAACTTTCCCAAGGAAGTTCCCCTTTGACCATCTCCTCTCTCCTCAACCCTCTCAAACTAGGCTACATCTTAGAAACTCAACAAGTACTTCTCTATGGCAGAAGCTTTAGATATACTTACAATTATTTGACAATTTTTATTATCTTTTAAATGACAGCTTTCTATTATAAACTGTAAGTTCCACAGAGGAAGGATTATATCTTTTTGTATTCCACTATTCCCCAGTACTTGGACAAGAGTTAGAAATAATAAATATTTGCTACCTGCTAAGTCAAGAAGACACAGGAAGATGGTGCCACTCAGAAGACTCACAGGATATAAAAGGCTCTCAGGTCACCAAATATTCAATCTCGGAGAGCACTTGTAGATGATCTACTTTAGCAGTTTCCAACTATATTCATCGGAGCCTTGGGAGAATGGACTAGAAAAGCAAGATATTGGATCCATTTACTACACACCTCTGCCCTTGCTCCAACCAAATCAGCTTCACATTTTGTGCTTTTACACACTGGGGCTTCACATAATATTTCATCCAAAAAAGAAAAAGAAGTTGAAAACCTCTATGTTGAGTAATTTCCAAATCCTCATCCATTCACATAAGCTCCCTTCCTCCTGTTATCATTTTTAACATACTGATAGAAACCACTCTAGTAACTCTGCCACACCCTAAAATCATCTTAATTTTCCGATTCCTTGATTCCTCCACATCTAATCAGTTACCAGATCCTAATATTCTTGCTTTCTCACTTCTATTCCTTTTTCCCCATCTCCTCTGCTGCTAGACAAAAACAGATTCAAATCCTTTTTGTTCCTTGAATTACTACAACAGCTTCTTACATGGCTTACTTAACTCCAATCTCCCCTTCCTTAATAACACCCGTGTTGGACTTATCTTTCTCATACAGTGCCTTCCTTGTATCCATAATAAAAATGTTTGGCAGATTCCAGTTTAACATCCTAACAAAACCAACTGCCCCTCTCTGGCTTTTAAAGTCCTCCTTTTATAACCTGCCCAAACCACCTATTTCAATCTATTAGGCTTCCTTCTTCTTTGATCAGTTTTCTCCAAACTACATCATAATCATTCAAGGAGGATGCTCTACACTTCTCCTCTGTGTAATCCAGACCACAAATCTAAAGCTGAACAGCCTGAGTTACCAAGGCATATCAGATATGGTAAAATAGAACTTCATGTTCCCAGCTTGACAAGTTTAAACCGTAAGAACTACCTTTATATCTGCTGCACTCTCTGTTCTTCTTCAGTGCATTAAGTTTTGGCATAAACTCCCTCAATTATATAATATTAAATTACTGAGCTTATGAAAGACCTTAGAGAATATAGCCCACAACCTTCATTTTATAGATGAGGAAGTGAAACTCCTTGTTCAAGGTCACACAGTCAAGTTAATGGGAGGCCAGACATACACTGCAAGTCTAGCTCAGCTCCTCTATTTCTGATACTCCAGCTCTATTCTCTCTTATATTATAACAATCATGAAACGGGACTAGACTTGGACTGCTAGGGTTTGAGTCAAGGTCACAGTGTATACTTGAAAAACAATGTGATTCTTCATAATATTAATTTTTAGCTACTTATCTTTCCAGCTGTGCAAAATGCTAAGACTCATTCATTTAACAAGTATTTATTGAGCGCCTACTCTGTGCTTGGAATACATCAGTGAACAAAACTGACTAAAATAACCATCTTTGGGAAGAATACATATTAGTAGAGGAAACTGTTAATATATGAATAAATAAGTTAAATATTTACAGTTTCAGGCAGCCATAAGGTCTTTAGAGAAAAATAAAGTACAGCAAGGTATACTGTTGTTTAGAGATATTGGAAATGAAAAGCAACCAACATCCATGACAAGAAGAGAAGAAAAATGAGAAGAGTGAGGTTTGGAAAGGCAAATGAATAGTCTTTTTAAGAAGGAAGGTGAGCAACTGTGTCAAATGCTACAGATAGATCAAGGAAGATGAGCACTGAAAAATGACCATGAGATTTAGTAATGCAGACGTCACTGGTGACCTGAGAAGTTTTGGATGAGAGATGGAAGCACAAATCTGAATGAAGCAAATTCAAGAGATAATGGAAAGATAACAAGAGAGCACAAGCAACTTTTTTTGAAGAGTTATGCTAAAAGGGGAGCAGAGAAATGAATGGTAAATGGAGAGTGTGTGATCAAGACGTTGTGGTTGTTGCTGCTGTCTGTTGCTTATGATGGGAAATCTGTGCAACTCTCTGTGCTGTTGATCCAATAGAGAAAGAAATTCTGGGGTAGGGAAGCCTGGGTGGCTCAGTCAGTTAAGTGTCTGCCTTCCGCTCAGGTCATGATCCCAGGATTCTGGGATTGAGCCCTGTTCAGCAGAGAGTCTGCTTCTCCCTCTCCCTCTGCCCTTCACTCATGCTTGCTCTCTCCCTCTCTCTCAAATAAATAAAATCTAAAAAAAAAAAAAGAAAGAAAGAAAGAAAAAAGAAAGAAAAGAAAAGAAAAGAAAAGAAAAGAAAAGAAAAGAAAAGAAAAGAAAAGAAAAGAAAAGAAATTCTTGCGTAATGTCCTTGAGAAAGTAGAATCAAAATGTATGTGTGGATGGTTTGCCCTTAGATGGTAGTATAGATATTTCAACTATAGGAACAATCAAGAAGTGGGCACAGATGGATGCATGTATGTATCTGGTGATGGAAACTTATGTAAGTTTTCTACTGAATAATTATATCCTCTAAATGAAATAGGGAGCAAAGTCAGCAAATGAGAGTGAAGATAAGGGAGAAGGTGCTAAAGGTTTACGGAGAAAGGAGAACGTATGAAATGGCTGTCCAACAAAATAAGTGAATAGACCAGAAGAATAAAAGTTGGAAAAGGAGTAAAATTTGAAGGTACTGACCATGGTTTAAATTAGAAAAATAAGTACTGTGTGTTTCCTGACACACTGACTTGTGTCTATTCAAGTATAGAGTTGGCAGAAAGTTAATCCAAGGAAGGAGTGAGAGAGAAGCCAAAGAACTGAAAGGAGAAGTAAAAAGAGAAAAAGAAGTTAAAGAGTTTAGCGTATTTGCATTGTGACGATTATACTGACAGACTATAGATTACAAGTGGGTAAAAGAGGGAGATGAGAATCCAAGAATGGCAAGAGAATTTTTAAAAATGGCCAGGTCAATGGATTTGTTGGTATTGGGATAATAGAAGGGTGTGATGTGAAGAGAAATAGTGGTGATCAAAAAGAGCGGGAGTCTTCAAACTGAGCTCATAAAATGGTTGCAGGTATTGATGATACTAAGATAAAACTGTAATCAGTAGCTAAGATGAGGGACAAGATGTTTAGATACAAGAAATACCCACTTGTGATCTCAAATTTCTGACCAAGTCTTCACACCTCTAATAATGCCCTCTAAATCTATGTAACTGGGAACTCTGCCTGGACCATATGTTTTTAAAAGTCCCATTCTGGCCCTCTTCTGGTCATGCCCATTTCTGCTGGGGAAGAAGTCCATGGGAGCCAAGCAGACTTGCTTGACCCAAGCCTGCATCCTCTTTTATTTAAAAAGACTATGTTTCAGGTTCCAGGACCCTCAAAATTCCTGATCCAACATGAAAACCCAAGTTCAGAACCAATACAAACTTCTTCCTTACATCCTTCCTAAGTACTGATTATACTGTCAGTTTATTTACCCTTAAATCTAAGGGATACCCAAGAGGAGATACAGGGATGAGAGGAGTTTGAACATGTTAGGTGGAGTATCTACATCTGTGCAAGCAAGATTCCTCATCATTGGGAGTGAGAACAGAAAGAAGTGGGCAGAGGGAAGGGCAGACTCCCTGCTAAGCAGGAAGCCTGGCACAGGGCTCCAAGTGGTAGGACCCTCGGGGATCATCATCCAATGTGGACGCTTAACCAGCTGAGCCACCCAGGTGCCCCATAACCTCACAAGACTTTAAAAGACAAAGGGAATAATTATTATTTTATGATTGGGAAAAGTAAAGGAAAGGGGTGATTTGACAAGGTCACATATATCAATCAGTTAAGTGGATAACATAACAACCTCAGTCTCCAATTAAAATGCAATTATATTTGAAATAAAAATATAACCCAGACTTTCAAATCTTGGGAAATTTAAAAACACAATGCCAAATAAATGTTTCAAAGGAGAAATCATAATAGTTATCAAAAAAATACTTAGAACTAGAGGACACTGAAAACTGATATACCAAATGTGATACTATTATTTTATACATATATATATATATATATATATATATATATATATATATATATATATATATTTGATCTTCATCCCAGTTCCTAGCAAGAAACTCCTAAAACTCATGGAATTTCTTAAGTGATTAGAGCAATAAAGATGTCATTTGTTATGTTAATGACATTTGGAAAGCCCCTAGGTAACGTAAGCTAAGGATAGGAGCTTTTGCCAGCAGATCTAACCATAGGATTAGAGGGTTGGAACTTTCACTCCTACTCACTTAACTCTCCCACCTCCTCTGGATAAGGAAGAAAACAAAGAGATTGAGTTCAATCACCAACAGCTAATCAATAATACCTATGTAATGAAGATTCCGTAAAAACTCAAAGGACCAGGTTTAGGGAGCTTCTAGTCTGGTAAAGAAAGAAAGATTCAAGGGCAAGTGATACACTTAAAGAACAGAGAACCTTACACCCATCCCACACACCTGGCTGTTCCTGAGTTACAAACTTCTGTAATAAACTAGTAATCTAGTAAATAAAATACTTCTCTGAATTCTGTGAGCTACTCTACCAAATTAATTGAACCTAAGGTGGGGGACTGTGGGAACCATCAATAGCCAGTTAGTCAGAACCATGGAACCACGGCTAATGACCTAGACTTGCCATTGGCATGTGAAGTGTGTATGCTGGGTGCAAGTCTTGTAAGCCTGAGCCTTTAATATATATTATCTCGTTTGGTGGTGTGGAAGAAAAAAACAATCAGACATCAGAATTGCTGTCAGACTAATACCAAGACATGTGAATACGGCTAAAGTTATAGTGCCACAACAAAACAAAACAAAACAAAACAAAACAGGCAAGCATACTTTAGAAGACAAATATCAATGTGTTTGGTATTTAATGTTACACATATAGAATGAGTCCAAAGAAAGGCAAAGAAAAGAAACCATAAAGCCAGAAAAAAATGAAATAGAAAACACTGAAAAAAAACAGTATCAACAAAACTAAAAGCTACTTCTTTTAAAAGAGTTTACCCAAGATTGGTCAGGAAAGAAAGATTCAATGTGGGAATGAAAAGGACAACATAAACCTGTAGAGAGAAAATACCATAAATATCTTCACTGAGATAAATTTGAGAAGATGAACTGGATAGTTTCCTAAAAAATTATAACTTAATAAAATGAATTGAAATAATAAACCTAAATACATCCATGGCTATTTAAAAAATTCATTCTGTAGTTTAAAAAAAAACCCTGTCACTCCTCTATACACACGCACACTCACAATTTTATAGCTAAGTTATACAATACCATCTACAATCAGATAATCTTGACCTAATATCAATGGTTCTAGAGAGGAAATTAAGGGGTAAACTACTATTATCTGGTAAGAATTGTAAATGGCTGTTTATAACAGAGATCCAACACGAGAAACTTAAATACATAAGGGTTTTGGTTGGTTTGCTTTCACATGAGGTATGTAATTGTTGGTACTGGCTTTAATGGCTATATATTAGTTTTATATTACTACTGATATATTACTACTGAAACAACTATCACAAATGGGGAGGCTGAAAACAACACAGTTGTATTATCTTATAGCTCCAGAGGACAGAAGTTTGAAACTGGTTTCAGTGGGCTGAAATCAAGGTGTCAAGACAGCTGCAGTGCTTCTAAAAAGCTCCACTTGTCCTTTACAGATTCTAAAGCTGCTTATAGTACAGTGCTGTGAAAAACAGGGTATGGCAGTTCATCCAAAAAATTTAAAACAGTTATGATATGAGAGGTGCTTGGGTGGCTCAATCAGTTCAGCATCTGCCTTCAGCTCAGGTCATGATCCCAAAGGTCCTAGGATGGAGCCTGAATTCCAGCAGGGAGCCTGCTGCTCTCCCTCCCTCTGCTACTCTCTTTGCTTATGTTCTCACGAGTGTAGCAATTCCACTTGTGTACGTGTATCTGTAATAACCGAAAGTGGAGGCTCAGATATTTGTGCATCAATGTTCATAGCTGCATTATTCATAATAGCTAAAATGTAAAGGCAACCTAAGTATCTATCTAAAGATAAGCAAAAGTGGAATATGCATACACTAGAATATTATTCAGCCTTCCTTTTTGGAAGGAAATGTGACATATGCTATGAAGCCATCATGCTAAGTGAAATAAGCCAGTCACAAAAAGACAAATAGTGTCATGACTCACTTATGTGAAGTCATACAAAGAAGTCAAAATCATAGATACAGAAAAAAGAATGGTAGTTGCCCTGTGCTGGGAGGAGAGGAGAATTAGGAATTACCATGTAATAGGTATAGAATTTTAGTTTTTTTTTTTTTTTTTTTTTTAGAATTTTAGTTTTACAATGCTTAAAGAGTTAGGAAGACAAGTGATGAAGATGTACAACATTATGCATACCTAGAACCACTTAACTGTATACTTAAAAATGATTAAGATGGTAAATTTTATGCTGTGTGGATTTTATCACAGCAAAAAAAAGGGAAGGAAAGAATTAAAATATATACATATACCAGTTCAGCCATACAAGCACCACTCTCCCCAGTACTGCAAAATAAGAGAAAGAGAAAACAATTCTGCTTGCCACACAACTCAGTAGATGTGCTGGAGAGATGAATCTACTGTTGCTGCAGTATGACTCACTTCCCTCATGATTCATTTAGCTTGAGCAATTTCATCACACTGAATGGTTTGAGACTTTGAATTATTTATCAAACAACAGGGCCCCTAAAATCAAGCACTCAGGTACTCATCTAAATCTAAAGTAAACTGCTCTATAAAGAATACAACATATATATAACAAAATGGATTAATACCTGTAACATATAAAAAGCCACTTAAATTTACTACGAAAAATCAATGCCTGAAAGGAATGAAATGTTTGTAATTCACAGAACAATAAATATAAATGGCCAAAAACTTTGAAAAAAGGTTCAAGTTCACTAAGATAAATATAAAATAGAATAAACTATCATTCTACACTGGTGTTGAAAAAACAGGCAAATATAAGTGTTGGTAAAGCTGTTGTAAAACAAATATTCATAGCCATTGTTTTAAAAAGAATATAAACTAGTACATTCATAAAACAATTTGGTAATATTAGTCACAACTTCAAATGACCAGTCTGTTGGTTTCACTTTTAGGCATACACCCTATAATAAATTGAACAAATTAGTAGGAACAAAGATGTACATGAACAGTTGGCTAATATTTAAAAGCTGAAAACAATTCAAATGTCTATTAATAGAGACTATCTATAGTAAATAATAAGTATGCTGATATAAGAACAACAAAGGATGGGGTGTCTGGATGGCTCAGCCAGTTGAGTATATGACACTTAATTTCGGTTCAAGCCATGATCTCAGGATCATGAGAGTGAGCCCTATGTCGGGCTCCACACTGGGCATGGAGCCTGCTTGCAATTCTCTCTCTCCTTCTCTTTTTGTCTCTCTCCCCCTTTACACCGGCATACTCTCTTAAAAAAAAAAAGAAGTAATAATAACAAAAGAGACTTAAAGGCACTGACAGAAATATATCCACAACAGATAACAAGGTTTATTTTTTTTTAATATTTTATTTATTTATTCATGAGAGACACAGAGAGAAAAAGAAAGGTAGAGACACAGGCAGAGGGAGAAGCAGGCTCCATGCAGGGAGCCCGACTTGGGACTCAATCCCGGGTCTCCAGGATCACACTCTGGGCCTAAGGCAGGCGCTGAACCGCTGAGCCACCCAGGGATCCCGATAAGAAGGTTTAAAAAGGTTTTATGGGGGACACCTGGGTGGCTCAGCGGTTGAGCACCTGCCTTCAGGCCAGGGTGTGATCCTGAAGTCCTGAGATCGAGTCCCACATCAGGCTCCCTGCATGGAGCCTGCTTCTCCCTCTGCCTGTGTCTCTGCCTCTCTCTCTCTCTCTCTCTCTCTCATGAATAAATAAATAAAATCTTAAAAAAAAAAACTTTTAAAAAGGTTTTATGGTTTTATTTTCAAAATAAAAATAGTCTTATTCATCTTTCTAATTACAAATAATTCTGAACTCATATCGAATATGTGTATAATACTAAAATGCTTTTTAAAGAGAAAAAAATATTCTGAAGGCCTTTAGCAAATAATCCTCCCAGGTCACTTGGATTTTTAAAAATCATACAAAAACTACTCCATATTTAGAATTAAGACAACAGTCTTTAGTACAAAATCCCTACCACTATAACTAAAGATCTTTTACATGGTCAAATGGTAATCAATATATTATGGAGAACACTGAAAGTTGGTTCTAAAGAGGATTTATTATTTTTATTTTTTCAAAAAAAATAATTTTATTATCATTCTCTAAATTATTTTTTAAGTTTTTATTTAAATTCCAATTAGTTAACATACAGTGTGATATTAGTTTCTGGTGTATAATATAGTGATTCAATACTTCTATACCACACCCACAACTCATAGCAAGTGCACTCCTTATCGCCCATCACCTATTTGACCCATCCCCCACCCACATTCCCTCTGGTAACCATCAGTTTGTTCTGTATAAAGTCTGTTTAAAGAGGATTTATTTCAAACTCCTCAAAGTCATTTAAATTTACATAATTAACTACTCAAAGTTAAAATTCAAGACAATTAAGTACACAACTATGCCAATACAATAGCATTCAAAGCCTTTTGAGATTGTAAAACAAGAAAAAAGAAAAAAATTCAACAGACTGAAAGTAATTAACTCCAGGAAGAGATTATAAACAATAAAGCAATGTATAAATGAACAAGCATAGCTCACAGCTACAGTATCAAACGATTCAGTGACCACCCAAGTACATAACAGCTCAGAAGGAAGAAATGGGTTTTCTACAACACCTTATGAAACAAATTCAAATATCTGACCACACACATTTTCAATCCATGTAGTTACAGAGGAGCGGAATAACAGGAAAAATAATAAAAAAAATGAAGAGAAAGTATAAATTATGCCATATGGAAAAGTGATTTGATTGACAGCATTCAAAGAAATGACAATAGTAAAAGCTATTGGAAGGAAATCAGGATTACCTGAAAGAAATACAGAAAGTTCTAATCTGAGGATTAATTACAACACTGTGGCTTTTCCCTTAAGATTAAAAAAAAAAGTATAGCAAACAGCTCTTACTTATTGTTATTATTTCAATGCATAGACAATCCAATCAGATGTTCTTAAAACAGATTTTATAGTCCAAAAATATTTTTGTTCATTCTCACAAAGCACAAAATATCTCATTTGTATAACAAAATATTTTAATGTTCCTCATACCACTAAAATATACAATGTTTTTAGTATATAGACATTTACATTTACTTTAGAAACTTAATTTTAAGAATAAATGAATTTGTCCTTGAAAACTGGCTAAATAAACTTCATCAAAAATAAACATAATGAAGGGGTGCCTGGGTGGATCAATCAGTTAATAGCCCAACTCATGATTTTGGTTCAGGTCATGATCTCAGAATCATGGGATCAAGTCCCACATTTGGCTCCACACTGGGTATAGAGCCTGCTTAAGATTCCCTCTTCCTCTGCCTCTCCGTCCCAGCTCCTCCACTCCCATGCTCTTTCTCTCTAAAAATAAACAAAATAATTTAAAAATAAAAGTAATTCTTTAAAAAAAAAAGCAGAAAAGGCAGAAATATGGGTACAAACAACAGAGTAGCACTCTCCCGAGTTTTATAAATCATATTTGATAATTAGAACAAAATTTGTAACATTATCTGGTACTAAAGTTAATGATACTTTAAAAAGAAAGGTAAAGGAAATGAGTGGCAGAAAGGGAGACAGAACATGAAAGACTCCTAACTCTGGGAAACAAACTAGGGGTGGTGGAAGGGGAGGTGGGCGGAGGGTGGGGGTAGGACTGGGTGATAGGCACTGAGGTGGGCACTTGGCGGGATGAGCACTGGGTGTTACTCTATATGTTGGCAAATTGAACACCAATAAAAAATAAATTTATAAAAAAAAAAAAAGGTAAAGGAACCTATATAGAAATAAGCCTTCTACATGTCACTTTAAGTGAAAAAAGACTGATAGTCTTTTCACTTTAAGTGAAAAGTAGATTAAGATAGCCTACAAATGAGAATTATACAAATTATATTACACTCAAAAATCCTATAAAAAAATTAGATATAATCCTTAAAAAAACTTCCAGTACCCATAGGAAGGCAGGAGGGGGGGAAAGAAACAATGAGGGAGATGAAGATAATAGAAAATAAATAAATAAATAAAGCAGGAGACAAGCTATGGAACATTAATAATTAATGTCATTAGAATTTAAAACAGCCTGGTTTGGCAGAGTGGATAAAAACATATTAAAGTAATTCTTTGAAAATAAACCTTGAAAAAGGCATAACCATATAAACATTTGATTAAAAAGCAGGGGTGGCTATACTAATATCAAATAAAGTAGATTTTGGAGCAAAGAAAATTACTAGAAAAAAAAAACATTACATAATGATAAAAAAATCAATCTGCTAGGAAGACATAACAACGCTACAAATGTTCACACACCAAAAAATAAGAGTCTCAAAATATATAAGGCAAAAACAGAGCTGGAAAGAAAGACAAATCCACAATTATAACTGGGGACTCAAGAACTCGTTCTGAGCAACTGATAAAAGTATTTGTCAGAAAACTGCCAAGGGTATAGAAACCTGAATACAACCAACAGAATCCAACTAAAATATATAGAATATTGCCCCCAACAACAATGCCCATGGAACATTCAAGACAGACTATATAAATCCTAGTCCATAAAACAAATATCAACATATTTAAAAGAATTGAATTCATACAGATCATGTCACCTAACCAAAATGGAATCAAATTAGCATTCAAAAATGCAAAGACAATAAGAAAATGTCCAAACACTTGCAAATGAAACAGGACACTTCCAAAAAATTGACAGGTCAAAGAGGAATTCACAAAGAAAAATTTCAAAAACATAAAACTGAAAGAAAATAAAATTACAATGCATCAAAATAAGTTTGATGCAGCTAAAGTAGTTCAGAGAAAGTATACACATTTATATTATTAGAAAATAGTCTCAAATAAATTAAGTCCTTACCTCAAAAAAAAAAACCTAAAAAAAAAGAGGAAATAAACCCAAAGAGACAAAAAGGAAAGAAATAATAAATACATAAAATTAAAGTAGAAAAAAATCAATAAAACTGCTAGTTCTTAGAGAAAAAAATCCACAAAATTGATAAACCTCTAAGAAGACTGACAAAATAGGTAAAAGACTAATCACAAACATGTGGAATGAAAGGGAGGTCATTTCTACAAACCTTAAAGTCAGTAAAAGGATAATAAATGAATACTAAGTTATGTTTACAAATTTGACAAATTATCAGAAAAAAAACTAATTCCTTAAAAACCAAGCACTAACAAAACATTACCAAGATGAAATAGATATGTCCTATAACAAAGTAAATAAATTCAAAGGCTGCCTCACTCTCCAAAGAAATCTTCAAGCCTAATTGTTTTCAATAAAAACTTTGAGCAAATATGAAAAAAATGTAACATCAATTTTCATACTGTGTTCAAGAGAAAAGAGTGAATAAGTCTTAAAAGATTAATTTTACCCCAATACTAAAACCAGACATAAATAATACCAATATATTTTCTCCCTTGAATATAGATGTAAAAAAACAAATAAAACAAAAAACCTCAACATAATATTAATGATCAAATCTAGCCATGTATGTAAACAATTCTACCCCACGATCAGTGGGATTTACCCCAGGTTTGAAGTTAATTCAACATTTAAAAAAATAAATGAACTCCATCATATCAACAGGCTAAAGTATCAATTGAGGTAGAATAAATTTGACAAAATCTAACATCATTTCATGATTAAAAATTAGTAACAAAGGAAAACTTCCTCAGCATGATAAAGAATATCCAGAAAAAAAGTTAGAGCTAACATTGTACACGAAAATAGAAGACTAAATTCTTTTTCCCTAAGACTAGGAACAAGGCCAAAATGTCCACTCTCATCATTCTATTGCAATAAGGCAAGAAAAAGAAACAAAAGGCATATAAATTGGAAAGGAAAAAACAAGTGTCTCTACTTGCCAACAATATTTTTTCTACTAGAAAATCCCAAGGAATCTACAAAAGAGCCTCCTAGGACTGAGTTCATTAAAATTGGAGTCTAAAAGGTCAACACATGAAAATCAAAACTCAAGGTATTTCTAAATGGTAAAAATGAACATGTGGGAATAGAAACAAATTATAATCACACCAAAGAAATGGAAATACTTAGATATAAACTTAAAACCCGGGTGGCTCAGCGGTTTAGTGCTGCCTTCAGCCCAGGGCATGATCCTGGGGACCGGCTGCTGGGCATTTATTTCAGATATTAAAGCCAGAGTGCACACAAAATCCTGTATACAAATAGTTACAGAGGCTTTATTGAAAAGAGCTAAGAACTAAAATAATTAAAATAAAATAAAATAAAATAAAATAAAATAAAATAAAATAAAATAAAATAAAATAAAAAACATAACATAACATAACATAACATAACATAAAATAAAATACCAGATATCCTTC
Source organism: Canis lupus baileyi (assembly GCF_048164855.1). Classification (NCBI taxonomy): domain Eukaryota; kingdom Metazoa; phylum Chordata; class Mammalia; order Carnivora; family Canidae; genus Canis; species Canis lupus. The sequence goes on along the minus strand of NC_132844.1, from coordinate 59,007,456 downwards.
AATAGTAAATATTAAACTGTGGTACAGCCCCACCATAGAATACTATTCCACTATAAAGAGCAATGAATTATTAATATACAAGCAACAACTTGAATGACTCTCCAGGAAATTATGCTGCATGAAAAACATCATAGCCAATACCAAAAAGACTACAAACTGCAAAAATTAACTTAACTTAAAAAAATTAATCCACTTAACTTTCTTAAAATGGAAAAATTATAGATAAAAAAGAGATTTGTGGTTGCCAGGAGATAAGGATGGGGGTGGCAAACATGGGAGGAGGCTATGAAAAGGCAATAGAAGGCATCAATGATAGTGGAACCATTCTGTATCTTGACTATAGTAATAGATGCATGAACTACATGTTAATATAAATGCACACAAAAGTGTACTATACGTGATAAAAACACTAACACATATGCATACACGTGAGGACAAGTAAAATTGTAGAACTCTAAACAAGACCAATGGATTTTATCAATGTGAATATCCTGATCATGATTGTGTACTACATTTTTTTGTGTACTACAGTTTTTAAGATGTAACCACTAGGGAAACTGAGTAAAGTATAAACAGCATCTCTCTGTACTATTTTTACAACTACATATGAATCTGCAATTATATCAAAATTAAAAGTTTAGTTTTAAAGAAACAACAAACCAGAAGTGATACAACATAGTTTTAGAAAAACCTAATAAAGTATGATTCACTGAGTTCATATATAACAATTCCAATCAAAGTATCAGAATCATAGAATTGAATATCAATTATTTATAGTACTTTCTTCCTTAATTAGATAAACCATGCCCTATAAAGCTAAAACTTACACCAAATAAATTATTTATAATAATCAAACTTTTTCTTAATTTCTCTCTTCAATTTATCTTTCCCTCTTAAAACATAGATAAAGCTAAGTTGTAAGCTATCTCAAATTCCAGCAAATTTTGAATAGGTAGTGTCTAAATTAACAAATATTTTAAATCTAACTTTAAGGATGCATTATTTGTAATTATTGCACAAATATGCTAATATAAATAAAGTTAGAATTCTATTTAAGAACTTACTATAAGGCTCAAAATTCCAAGTTTATTTTAAATTTCTTAATCAAAAACATGACTATAAAATTAATTTAATGACATTAAATCGCAAGTTATAATCCTATACATGACACACATATTTATTGAGATTAAATTACATAAATCATGGGACATCTGGGTGGCTCAGCGGTTAAGCATCTGCCTTTACCTCAGGGTGTGATCCTGGAGTCCTGGAATCGAGTCCCACATTGGGCTCCCTACATGGACCCTGCTTCTCCCTCTGCCTGTGTCTCTGCCTCTCTCTGTGTCTCTCATGAATAAATAAATAAAATCTTTAAAATAAATAAATAAATTACAGAAATCATAATAAAATGCCTAAGTATCTGAGTTGAAAAATTTATTATATATACATATTAAATTTAGGTTATATAAATGATAATCTAGCAAAAACAAACTTACTGAATCAAATTCCATGAAGAAACAAAGGTGGTATTTTTTCAGTTAGAATTCATTTACAGGATTCAAAATCAGGGTCACCTGGGTGGCTCAGTGGTTGAGCATCTACGTTCAGCTCAGGTCGTGAACCCACGGTCCTGGGATCAAGTCCCACATCAGGCTCCCGCAGGTTACATGCTTCTCCCTCTGCCTGTCCCTGCCTCTCTCTGTGTCTTTCATGATTAAATAAATAAAATCTTCATTAAAAAGAAAAGATTTCTAAATCAAACATAATGCACTATCACATACTGGCATACCTCATTTTACTGCACATAGCTTTACTGCACTTCACATATAGTCATTTTCCACAAACTGAAGATTTGTTGCAAAATTGCATCAAGCAAGTCTATTGGCATCATTTTTCTAAAAGCATTTGCTCACTTTGTGTCTCTATGTCACATTTTGGTAATTCTAACAATATTTCAACTTTTTCATTATTATTATATTTGTTATGGTGATCTGTGTTCAATGATTACAACTTACTAAAAGCTCCAATGATTTTAGCAATAAAGTAATAAAGCACTTTTTAGCAGTATTTTTTCATTAAGGTATGTACTTTTTAGACATAACACTACTGCACATTTAATATGTTACAGTACAGTTTAAACATAACTTTTATATGCACTGGGAAACCAAAAAAAATTCATTTGCTTCACTTTATTGCGATATTTGCTTTATTGTGGTAGTATGGAACAAAACCACCAGTATCTCTGAGGTATGCCCATAAAATGTAAACATGTCATCTTTAAGTTAATCAACATCACTCTTACCATCCACTATTTCTGAAGCTTCCTGTCTCCATTGCATAGTCTACTTAAAGATGTCTTACCCATATGTAAGTACTCCTCCTAAATAGCATGAAATTCTCTCAATGGGATTATTAAAGGATCTACAGTACTTCATGGTTTGAGCAGAACAAACTATGACATGCTAAAAGAATGTTTCTCTCTGTGTGGCTCTGCCACCACCGACACGGAGTTTACTATTAAAAAAAAAAAAGTACTGCCACTTGACACCATATATCATCCTAGTACCAATTAACCTCAAAAATTATACCTTATATGTTATCATTTGATAAAAGAACACATAAGGATCCAGCAGTTAATTTAAAACTATACCAGACTTTATACAACATTAATAAAGGCAACAGAATTTCTTATTTACTATATTATCATTACCATTACAATAAATTTTAAATGAGGAAACAGCAAACAAAAAAAACCTCTTATAATTATGTACCTTTTGAACATTTACAACTTCCTATTTTTTTTTTTTTAATCTACACTGTGAAATGGGGTTTTTATATTCTTTACTATCACGGCCAAAATAACATTCAGGCAAAAAGAGCTATCCCATTTAATCTGCATTTTATGGAGATTTCTTATTTGCCTTAATTTTCAAGGTTCAGGTTTAATACCAAAACATATAGATAACTACTACATCATACTGTTAGTATTGACCTCAGCTGTGACCTCTACTAAATTTCTTATCAGTGATTAAAATTCAGACTTAGAAATGTTTCTATCCATTTCACATACGGAGAGATTAGCTGGTTGGAATTTACTGCTATCTTTCTTCCTCTTTCTCTTCCTCATCATTGAACAGGTGGTTAGCTAGTGTGATTTATTTCAACCCCAAAAATGTCTTCAGAGTTTGTCTCAGGTCCTTCATTAAGAATACATAATAAAAATCCTCTTTTTAACAGATACCACATTGGAATTAAAGATACCAATTTCAGTAAATTTCATTCTCATACTTTTAAATATGTATGAAAACTTCACTATACCCACATATCAGACCCATTTCCAAAAGACACCACAGACAAACAGCCTTTCCCCTCCCCCTTTCTCCAAGGTATGGTGGTTTATCACTAAAGCTAAAATTCACAACTAAACCATTCCCTATTCTATGTAACAGGTGACTAGCATGAAACAAATTGTTCAGGACAATTGGAAAAGGAGCATAAATTCATTTAGGAAAAAATAATTAATCTAAACTCTATCATCCTTACAAGACTTCAATACACCAAGGCGATCTTCAAATATGTTAAGAGTACATACTAGATTTACTGAGTACAAGGCATTATGCCCCTTCCATGTATTAATTAAATTTATCCTCTTAACAATCCTACACATTATTTCTACAATTTTACAACAAACATAACAAATCCAGCAAATAATGGCATCTTTGAGTTGAGTGTATTAAAACTATAAATTTTGGTTTAGAAAAAAATTTCGGGCAGTCCAGGTGGCTCAGTGGTTTAGTGCCACCTTCAGCCCAGGGCCTGATCCTGGAGACCCGGGATCAAGTCCCACATCAGGCTCCCTGCATGGAACCTGCTTCTCCCTCTGCCTGTGTCTCTGCTTCTCTCTCTGTCTCTGTCTCTTTGTGTCTCATGAATAAATAAAATCTTTAAAAAAAAACTTCTATTTTAACACAGCTAAATGGTTTTAAATAGTTTTCTGCCACCTTTGGGTATACACTATAGATTTATATTATTTACACATATGTAAACAAATTTCCTTGTTTACTCAAATACAAGGAAAAATTAAATTGTAAGTCTGCATAATGACTGAATATATTGGTAAAACAGGCTTATTAAATGTTCACATTTTAATTTCTTTAATGACTTTTAGTTTATGAAATGAAAGAATACTAAAAAGAGTCTCCACTTACACTATTATGAAGCCTATTTATTTAACTGAAAAGGAAAGGGCGAAAGAAAATTCCCATTAAAAATAGAACAATCTAAGAACCAAGGACAGTTCAACCTTCTCTATCCACGCAGTGACTCCTAGAAGCCAGAGTCTTGTATCATAAAAGTAGGTTCATACTGTAATTACATTAAAAAGGCAATTCAATTATTAAAGGAGATAATGATGATGTCCTTACAGAAGAATTTCTAGAATTAAAATAATTATGAAAACAAATATATATTATTTATCATATGTAAAAAACTCTCTCAAAACAAATTCACTATTTGTAATACATTAATTAATCTGAAGAATTCCTTAACCCTGTGAAGTTTGTGTGCTTATCCTTCACAAATGTGTTAACTTATTTATTTCAATTCCAGATCTCAGCCTTAAAAATAGAATTGATTATATTAAAAATATAAACAATATAAAATTATATTAAAAATACACAATTGATTATACAATTGATTATATTAAATACAATTGATTATATTAAAAATATAAAAATTATATAATTATATTAAAAATACACAATTGATTATAATACGATAGTGCTCATAATAAAATTTATACAGTTTTAGCTTTTCCTGCTAAATTTAGGTTCCAAGCTTCCTCACCCATGCACCAAAAAAAATATTTATACTTCAGTTTCATTTCCATTTTATGTTTCAGACATGAAACTTATGTTAAGAGACAGATGAACTGGCATCCTTTGGATTCCCAAACACACTGGTTTTCCAGCAAGATAGGATACCAGAGCTACCTGGCAGCTTTATGTTCTGAGCAATGAGACAAAGGGAGGAAATTTTTTTTAAGATTTTATTTATTTATTCAGAGAGAGAGAGAGAGAGAGAGAGAGAGAGAGGCAGAGACACAGGCAGAGGGAGAAGCAGGTTCCAGGCAGGGAGCCCGATGCGGGATTCGATCCCAGGTCTCCAGGATCACACCCAGGGCTGCAAGCGGCGCTAAACCACTGCGCCACCGGGGCTGCCCAAAGGTAGAAAATTTTAAAAGGAAAAAACATGGGTACTATTTCACTGAGCAACTCAACACTATTTTCCAATCTAACATTTTGTCTGCCCAGAAAGAAAGAAAACACACTACAGTTACAAAGCACTGTGAGTAACATAGCTAACGTTATCAGAAGAAATGGTGGGAGTTGGTGGGAATGAGGACAGTATTCTAAAAAATAAAAAAATAAATATTTTGTATCTTTTTTAAAAAAATAAATGGGGAAGAAAACTAAACCAAAACAAACTATCTATACACTCGAAGTACATAATAAGCTTCTAACAATTTGAAAACACAAGTAACAGCAATGCCACAACAATGTAACATGTGAAGAAGGAGTAACCCTCTACAATTCAATCCTCTCCCAGCTGGTCTTTGAGTGAAAGCGAAAGTGAAAAGAGTTTGCTTTATTTTCATCACCTTCTGTGATGGTTAATTTTATGTGTCACTTTGACCATGCTGGGAATGCCCAGATACTTAGTTAAACATAATTCTGGATGTTCCTCTGACGGTGCTGTTGGATAACATTTAAATTGGTAGGCTGCCCCCTGCAAAGTTGGTAGGCCTCGTGCAATCAGGTGAAGGCCCAAAAGGCTGACCTTCCTGCAAGGAATAGAGATTTCTCCCACCTGATGGACTCTGACTGGAGTAGAGGCCATTCATGCCTGACAGCCTTCAAACTGAAACTTCAGCTGTTCCCCATTCTACAGCAGAATCCAGCCTTACTTGCCAGCTTCCATAATCACAACTCAATTCCTTACAATAAATCTCTTCACACCTATGTGTGTGTGTGTATCACACATATATATATATTTCCTATTGCTTCAATTTCTCTGGAGAAACTACATACATCTTCCAAAAATAGATTCTTTATAATCAACTCACCAATGGGTTTATTGAGATTAACACTACGATGGGAATAATCCTGCACAAAAGCATTTACATCAATGAATTAACCCTCTAAAATGTGCTGATGAACACTAACATTTAAAAAAAATCATATGTAAAATCAAAATCATGGCCTCCTATTACATAAGAGTTGTGAATTTTAAAAGAAATAAGCTATGCTAAATCTTACTGGTTTCAGTTTTTATTACTTTTATTTATTATTGCAATAATCATTTTCACTGAAGTAACTTTTTTTTTTTTTTAATAAACTTCTTGGGACTTTGTGTATCAACACAGCAGCTAAAAGCCTTTAAACTCATTATTTTTCCCAGGGGAAGTATAAATCAGCTTATAATAAGAGAGCAGTTTTTGACTTAGCTGGGTTTTTCCATTCTGAGAGGTAATATTGCCTTCTTAGCATGTAATACACAGAGCAAGATATGAGCTATGCATTCTGCACCATCAAAATACCACAGTAAAAATAACATTTGACACATACTGAGTACTATATTCCAGAAATGGCATTCTAACTACTTTTGTATATATTATGTCATTTACTCCTTCCAAACAGTCTTTATCTTCGATAGAATTATCAGCCACATTTTCTATATGAGAAAATGGAGGACTCAAGGCCTAACTAATTCCAAGAATATCCAACCAGTAAGCAGCTAAACCTTCATCCAAACCCCAGACTGTAGTCCATCCACATTGTGTTCCACTGCACTTACATTCCTGTAAATCTTTTAGAATAGTATGGCTGAAGCTATAAATTACATTCAAAATAGCTTCCATTTATTGTCAGATTCAGACATATTACTAATAAAAAAGAAATGGACTCAATCTCAAAATCTTATTATTCAAAAAAAATTGTTGTCAGTTCTTGGAAGATGTTCACCTTATACGTACCCAATTCTAAATCAACTAAGATGCTGTAAAAAGTATTCTCTTTTTAAAGCTATAAACATCCCAAATACCTTCTTTTTAAACTCTTATCTATATATATATTCAACCCTTGTTCAATTATTTAGAATTATTTAGTCCTTTGATAAGCGAGACCAACATCATTGAAGAAAAGCAGAAGACTTCAATGTCTAATGTTTTATTAGGCTGAATACTTTTTTTAAAATTAAACAATTATTAAGATTTTTTAAAGTTTTTGGTGGTGGTATTATATGTTTTCTTTCTTTACCTAATTTACTCACTAGACCTACAGCATTACAATTTAAAATTATTATACTTGGGATCCCTGGGTGGCGCAGCGGTTTGGCGCCTGCCTTTGGCCCAGGGCGCGGTCCTGGAGACCTGGGAACGAATCCCACGTCGGGCTCCCGGTGTGTGGAGCCTGCTTCTCCCTCTGCCTGTGTCTCTGCCTCTCTCTCTCTCACTGTGTGCCTATCATAAATAAATAAAAGTTTAAAAAAAATAAAAAAATAAAAAAAATAAAATAAAATTATTATACTTGAAGACATTGAAAATGTAAACAATATATAGCTACATATCAAGTTACTACACCTTTATATCCAATTTATAATTTTATTCAATTAAATGACAGATCTCTGTTGATTGGAAGTTCCTGTAGGGTACAATGCACTTGTACAGAACTAAATAGTCTCATGCTCTTCAAATCCCTAAAATTCTTCAATATTATACAAAGGCCTTCTTAATAAGACAGCCAAATAAACCAGACATCATGGAAAATTTGCCCTAACCTCCCTAATGGGAAACTATCTCCCTTTGGAATTTTTTTTCATATTTTAAAAAAAGGACACAGATTAGAAAAAGAGAAGGGAAAGAAATTAAAATTAACACAAGGAAGAAAGCCTGTAACAAAGATCATCAAAGGCTTTATATATAATAATGAATATATATAATAAATGAATATTTTACATGGCTGTTAAGGGGATATAATTACACACATACACACACACATATCTGAAAAAGATTTTCCTGAGTCAACAATTTTAATGAGCCGATATTTTAAACTAATTAGCTAAAAACTAAAAACTCCTGTTTAAAAATATTTATGAATAGTTGTAATATCTTAGAATTTAAATTACTGGTAGAACAAGCTGTATCACAACCTCTATACATATGTCTTCCTTTCCACTAAAAGTACCAAAAACCAGAATAAATTCTCTTATGAAACCTTGAACACTCAAGTAGCATTACTGAGAAAAAAATCTGTAGATACTAATCCAAATATTATTGGGGGAAAAGAGTAGCTTCTTAAAAACAGTAATTTATTTTTAATTTTTGAGGAACCACCACACTATTTTCCACAGCAACTGCACCATTTTACATTCCTACCAGCAATGGACAAACATTCCAATTTCTCCACATCCTGGCCAAGGCTTGTTATTTTCTGTTTTGAGGGGTTTTGTTGTTATTGTTGTTATTTGGATAATAGCCATCCTAAAGGCTATGAAGTGGTATCTTATTGTGGTTTTGATATGCATTCCTCTGGTGATCAATGATGTTGAGCATCTTTTCATACTCTTATTGGCCATTTGTACATCCTCTTGGGAAAATGGTCTATTCAATCTTTTTCCCATTTTTTTAAATGGATGCTTTATGCTTTGTTGTTTAGTTGTTTAGGAATTTTTGATATAGTCTGGATATTAACTCCTTATCATATATATGACTTGCAAATATTTTATTCCACTCTGTGGCATGCCTTTATATTCTTTTGATAGTATTCCTTGGCATGCAAATGTTTTAAAATTTTTAAGTCCAACTTATCTATTTTTTCTTTTGTTTCCTCTATTTTTGGTGTCATAGTAAGAAATCATTGCCAAATTCAATATCTAAATGTTTTCTCCTATGTTTTCTTCTATGAGTTGCACAGTTTTAGCTCTTACATTTAGGTTTTCGATTAATACAAGTGAACTTTTTTTTAAATTTTTTAAATTTATTTATGATAGTCACACACAGAGAGAGAGAGAGGCAGAGACACAGGCAGAGGGAGAAGCAGGCTCCATGCACCGGGAGCCCGATGTGGGATTCGATCCCGGGTCTCCAGGATCGCGCCCTGGGCCAAAGGCAGGCGCCAAACCGCTGCACCACCCAGGGATCCCCTACAAGTGAACTTCTGAAACATAATCATTCACAAGTAGGAAACCATCATTAACTTCCAAACCAATGACTATTATATTAATCTAAACTATAAAATGATTATACGGGAACCCCATTATACTAATGAACTTTGCTATAGCATAAAGTATTTCATTGTGAGGTCAAGGCTGGAAAAAAGATATAAACCTTTCTAATCACAATAAAGATAAGTAAAGTTCAGGCAAGAATACAGATCACAGCAAGATTTACACTGCTCATCCACTGTCATTCCATATAGTACAATGGCTGCCCATGTTGAAGGTCTGGGAGAATGGTACTCCCATCATGACTTCTTTTGATTTTAAAGCATGACAACTAAAGGTAAAATAAATATTCAAGATGTGACATTCAGCAAAAATGTAAAATTTTCTATTTGACAAATTTCAAATAATTTTTTTCAAAAAGACCATTTCATCACCAAAGGGAAATGTGTTAAAGTGATAAGCTGACAAGAAAATTTTACCTAAATAATTTTTTTTCTATACATATCTAAGATCAGAATAGGAAACAGTATAATCTTGTGACCATGTTAACCAGTTGATGGTTAATTTTCTCCAAGTTATGAAATGCATTTTACTCTTAAGAATAAAGAAAACAAAAACAAAAACAAAAAGAATAAAGAAAACATATTTACTTCTACCATGATATAAAAATAAAAGTAATGTAGATTTAAAATAGGAAAATATAATGCTACTCTTTGCTATGAAACCCAACACAGAATTTAGATCTCAGCCTCCACCACCATCACCATATAGTTTAGGAAGGAAATGTATTATAGTAAAAAATACAGTCATAAGACATGGATACGCTTAATAACTCAGTCTTACTCATTGTCTCTAAATTTTTTTAAAAAGTAATGAAATATCCCCCTCAACTCTAAACATCTATGAATATTTTAAACAGACAATGAGCAAAAACTTCTAGATATTCAAGACTGTACTGTCCAGGGAATGAATATAGATAAAATAATTTCATTTCATTCATTCATTAACTCCATCATTTAATAAATATTCAAGGAACTTCTACCAGATGCCAAGCACTATTTGAAGCACTAGGAATTATATACAAACACATACAAAGTCTCTGCTCTCTACACTAGAAGATAGGAAACAAACAAAAGGACAAAAACATATATTGCTAAATATCGTGCCATATAATGGGAACTGCTGTAAAGGAAAATAAAGGACTATGAGAATAAAGAGTTGTGAGGGGAGGGGAGGATATTTTAGATAGTCTGAGGCAGGAATGCGATTGTTATGTTTAAAAAACAGTAAAAAGGACAGTGTGGCTAAAATGGCATGAGCATAGGCAAGACAGGCAGAGGTAGATCTGAAAAGTAAACAAGACCAGCTGATGAAGGATGCTGTAAGAAGCCTGATTTTTTTTTTAAAGATTTATTTATGATAGACATAGAGAGAGAGAGAGAGAGAGAGGCAGAGGGAGGGAGAAGCAGACTCCATGCTGGGAGCCTGACATGGGACTCGATCCTGGGGCTCCAGGATCACACCCTGGGCCAAAGGCAGGTGCCAAACCGCTGAGCCACCCAGGGATCCCCCCCCCCTTTTTTTTTTAAAGATTTATTTATTTATGATAGACAAAGATAGAGAGAGGCAGAGGGAGGGAGAAGCAAGAAGCTTGATTTTTTATATGCAGAATAGGAAGCCACTAAAATGCTTCTGAGTATAGGAATTTAAAAAATAGTTTATATTTTTAAAATAGAACATGGTTGCTCCTCAGAAAAGAGACTGAAAGGGTTAAGTGCATTTTTCACAAATAGGTAGCACTCTTCTAAGAATATTATAAATTCTTTAATTCTCATGGCAACTGCATAAGATAAGTACTACATCCCTATTCTGAGGTGAGGAAACTGAGACACACAGAAGTTAAAAAAACACAACAATGATCATGTAATTGGAATATTATAAAACTAGAATTTTAACTCATGTAGTCTGGCTACTTTGTGATCTTAACCACTATCTTCTGTTGAATCTTACAAATAAATTTATAAGTAGAAACTTCTCAAGTTATAAAATAGTACTGTGATTTAAGTGTATCTTGAAGCTACAGGTGAGAAGACTTGCTAATAAAGTAGGTATAAAATATAAAGGAAAGAAAACAATTAAGAATTATGCTAACAAGTTTGACATCAAATGGAGATGAAAAAAGCAAAGAAAAATGTTTGGTAGATGGAATCATGGATGTTATTTTAAACTACTAACATCCATGGGCATCTGGGTGGCTCAGTGGTTGAGTATCTGCCTTCTGTTCAGAGCATGATCCCGGGGTCCCAGGATCTAGTCCCAATTCAGGATCCCCATGGGGAGCCTATGTCCCTGCCTCTCTCTGTGTGTCTCTCATGAATAAATAAGTGAAATCTTAAAAAAAAAAAAAAAAAAAAAAAAACTATTAAACATCCAATGAAGATGTCAAGTAGGCAGCCAATCCCTATCACAGTCTGGAAATCAGGAAAGAAGTCTGGATTAAAAATAGAAATTTGTCCTCAGTGTATCAATGGTACTTAAAGCCATTTGAAAGGATGAGACAATCTAAGGAAAGATTACAGATAATTTATTTTGTACACAGTCTTGATAAAAATTCTAGACAAAGTAAAGACCAGAGTAATTATTTCCCTATACAATTAGTTTACAAGTCTGAGATTTGCATGTGGAAGTCTAAAGTTCCATTTCCACAGATGAATATTTTTATGACATATATTTTTGTGATTATGTACATGTTCTCAGAAGAATTAATTCCACAAAACTGTATGGAATGTATGGGAGTGCAAAAGAAAGAGAAAAAATGTAAAGGGAGACACAGGCTCTGGGCTGGACCTAATGTGATTATTTTAATGGTAATGTAAAAGAGTAAGAGTACCAAGAGAAAAAGAAAAAGTTGTGGGTTTCACATGACTTTTATTTGCTACTAAAAAATCATACCCCCAAAATATCTACATATTATCCATTAATGCTGTTAGCCCTCTGCCTGTAAATCAAATTGTAAGTGATCAAAATAGTGCTGAATCTGAGAAGTGACAATGCTTATTGTGATTAGGAACCCTAGGGATGGAGAGCGCTAAAAGAAATTTTAACCAAAGTCTGTAACCAAGCCTCAGAAAAGACAACCTGGTAACTGCTCTCAGAGGAGTTTGCTGATTCTTTTTATTCCTTTCCTGGGCATTGTGGTCCAGTGGTACAATCCAATTACAACCACATCTTAAAATAAAAATCCAGTGACAACCTCAATTCCTGGTTAATCCCAAAACTTTTCTTTTTTTACTTCAATTATGAATACAAAAACAAAAGTTTATTCCTAGTACATTTAAGTCAATAAAGACATTAAAAAGAAAGACTTAGCCTACTTTAACTAAAGTGATATAGATTAAAAGTAAAAAGAAAAAAAGGCATCAAACACAAATCAGAAGAAAAAAGTGATTAAATGAATATCATTCAAAATAGACTTTAAAACAAGTAAAATCACAAGGAATAAAGAACATTACTTCAACATGAAGACATAACAATCTTAAATATGTATGCACCTAACAACAGAGCAGCAAAACACATAAAGCAAATACTGATTAAATTGATAGGAGAAACAAATAAATATGGACAATTTAACACACTTCTATCAATAATTAATAGAAAAGTTGATAGAAAATCAGCAGGATATGTAAGACCTGAACACCATGAAACAACTTGACCGAAAAGACATTTATAATACATTTATTATAAACTCAACAACAAATAAATTTTTTTCAAGTGCAAATGGAAATTCATACATACTCACCACATACAATGTAATAAAACATTTCTTACAAGGTACTGAAATCTTATAAAATATCTTCTCTCACTCTAAGTATATTAAATTAGAAAATAAAAGAAAAATAGAAAATATTCCCTAATAGTGAAAAATAAAACAAACTTCTAAAAAATTCATGACTCAAAGAGGATGTTTTAAGGAAATTAAGAAATATTTTTAACTAAATGAAAATACAACAAACCAAAATTTGTGTGAATAGTTAAAGCACTGCTAAGCAGGAAATGAGTACATTAAATGCATATATTTGAAAAGAAGCTCTTAATAATCTAAGGACTTCATCATAAGAAATGAGAAGTACATCAAAAGGAAGCAGTATTAAAGATATAATAAAGAGCAGAAATCAATAAAATTGAAAAAAAAACAGCAATTGAGAAAAATCAATGAAACCAAAATCTATGTCTTTGGATCAATTAAGATCAATGAAATTGGTAATACTCTAGCCAGTTCAAACAAGAAATGCAGGAAGAACTATTCCAACAGAACTCATAGATAATAAAAGGATAGTAAGAAGACACTAGAGTAATATCTATGAATATAATTTTGACAAATTAGAAGAAATGGACCATTTCTTTAAAACACACAAACTCACTGAAGAGAAACAGATGACAAAATAGTCCTATATTGTGTAGAAAAGATTTAACAATAGCAGGCCTCATGCTGCTATCATGAGAAGGGCCTGACTGCAGAGCTGGTGTTTGGTTAGGATATCAAACTTTTCATTTGGGGATGTTCTCTATATATAGCAATACTGTTTTGCCTGCTTAGAGCATTGAGCCCTGCTGTACCAGCTTGCATAGACTGTACAAATGTCATGATTTGGGGTACATAAAAGCTTTCCTTCTTAAAGTCTATAAGTTGGAAAGCTGTGGCTAGTTATGCCACATTTGCCATGGCTACATGACCAGTTCTCAATAAAAATCCTAGATTTTGAGTATTAAGCAAGCTTCCCTGGGCAGAAATACAGCATATGTGTCACTGCTATTCACTGCTGGAAGAATATGTTCTTTATGCCCTGTGCTTTCAGAAGGGATGCCTCTAGACTCTTCTTGAGTCATTTTCCCTTGCTGATCTGTAATAAATCATAGTTATGAGTACAACTATATGATGAGTGCTGTTGAGTCCTAGCAATTCACTTAATGTGTACACAGTCATTGAAATCCTGGAACACATAGCAATTAAAGAAATTACATATGTAAAAACTTTAAAATCTTTCTGAAAAAAAGACCAGGGCTCAAATGGTTTCCCTGAGCAACTCTACCCAACATGTAAGTAATACATAATGCCAAATCTGCATCATTTATCCCAAGTAACTTCCTAAATTCATTTATGGGGCCAGCATTACACTAACACCAGAAAAGGACAGTACGAAAAAGAAAATTACAAATCAATGTCCCTCATAAACCTAGATGAAAAATCAACAAAGTATTAGCAAACTATACTCAGGAATATATAAAAAAGAATAGTACATCACAACCAAGCACAATTTACCTGAGGAATTCAAGGCTAGTTCAATATTTAAATACCAGTGGATATAATGCACCATATTAACTGCTAAGAAAATTATCACACAGTCTTTATCAACTGACAGAAAAAAATAATTTAACAAAATTCAACACTATTTCATGATAAAAACTCTCAGCAATCTAGAATGGAAAGGAAAATCGTCAATGCAATGAAGCACATCTACAAAAGACCTACAGCTGCCATCAAATTTCATGGCAAAAGAAAACTGTTTTCCACATAATACTCGAACAAGGCAAAATGTCCCCTCTCACCACTCACTTAACACTGTACAAAAAACCCTGGCCAACACATTAAGAATAAAAAGGAGGGGAGGAGAGGGAAAGGAAGGGTGTACAACTGAAAAAGAATTAAAACTGTTCCTATATGCAGACAATTGTCTATAAAGAAAGCTCCTAAAACTAGTATGTTAAGTTCATCAAAGTCACAGGATACAGCTCACCAAACAAATATAAATCAGATTTCAACATAATAGCACTGAGCAATTGGTAACTAAAACTTTTAACAGTACTACCATAGTTTTCACAAAAAAAATAATACGTAAGAGTAAAACTAACAAAATACATGAACAATCAGTACACTGAAAACTACAAAATTCTGATGACAAAAGTAAAAGAACTGAAAAACAATGAAAAGACCATTTTTATGGATTGGAAGACTCAATATAGTTAGGATGTTAATTCTCAAATTGATCTATAGATTTAAGGCAAATTCCTTCAAAATCTCAGCAGGATTTCTTATAAACAAGACAATTCTAAATTGCATACAGAAAGGTAAAAACTTGAATAGCCAAAGCAATATATAAAAGTAAAAGAAGAACAAAGTTAGACAACTCATTTTAAGAGATTTTCATACTTATTATAAAGCTATGGTAATCAAGACAGTATGGTAATAAAGAAAGACCAGACTCAAAGATTAATGGAACAGAAAAATGAGTCCAGAAATAGAACCACATAAGCATGGTCAGTTGATTGTTCACAAAAATGCAAAGACAATTCAATAGAGAAATAACAGACTTGTCAATAAATAGCTTTGGAACAAGCATACATATGCAGAAAAAAAAGTGTATCTTAATCCATACTTCACAACTATATAAAATTCAAAATAGACTTAGCTGCAAAACAAGAAAACTATCAAACCCTTAGGAAAGAAAAAAAAAATCTTTGTGGCCTTCAGATAGGCAATGAGTCCTCAGATACAATATCAAAAGCATAATACATAAAAGGAAAAAATTAATATATTGAACTTCTTCAAAATTAAAAACCTTTGTTCTAGAAAAGATGCTGCTGAAAGAATAAAAAGACAAGTTATACACATGAATTTCAAATCATATATTAGACAAAAGACTTCTGAAAGACTGGTATCCAGAATATATAATTAACTTAAAAACCTCAAAAATAAGAAAACAAATAATCCAGGAAACAATGAGGAAAAGTTTGAGGAGATATGACTTTTATGGTACATAAGTACATGAAAAGATGCCCAATATCATTAATCACTAGGGAAATGAAAAGTAAATCACAATGAGATAACTCTTCACACCTATGAGAATGACAAAATTAAAACAAAAACAGAACAAAAACCTGGCAATGCCAAGTATCAATAAGGGTGCCTAGGAACTAAAAGTTTCACACATTGATTGCTGATGGGAATTTAAATAGCAGACAGCCACTAACAACTTGGCAGTTTCTAATAAAACTAAGCGTACACTTACCATATGATCTGGCAATTCTACACTTTGGTATTTACCACTTAGAATTCATACACTATCGTTTCTTATATTCTCTAGCAACAACAAATAAATTAAGACAGTAGTAGTTATTCCTTCCCAGGTGTAGGGATATTTTATGTAAATAACTGGTTTGCTAACATTCAGAAGCACAGGATTTTTCTGGTATAATCTCCCCAAAGATGAAACCTTCATTCTTTCAAAGAGTGGTGACAGGATTGTGGCATGACTTGAATGAGGTTAGGAAAGAGATTTGGGATTCTAATTGCTCCCTGTGGAAACTACAATATATTCTAGTCTGCAGTCCCACCATGCATTCCTGCCTTTAGTTCTCAAACTTTGTCATGGTTTTATAGCACAAAATTGCTTGATTTTCTTTGCTGACTTTTTCATATAGTTTCATATACATGATAGAGAACAATGAAGAAACTTTAAAGCAAAATGAAAGAACAATAACAATGAAGATTTAACCAGTAAAATCAGAGAATGAGGAAAGAATATTTGAATGAGGGATGTCCCACATAAAATGGCCAGACCAACATATGATCACCCTACAATAAAGGTCTACCTCACATACATTTTGGTGCCTTGGCCTTAAATATAAATAGACAGCTAAAAAAAATCACCAGATGATAAGACTCTAAGATGTTAACTAGAACAAGAGAATAAAAAAGAAATAAAAGGAAACAAAGAAAATAAAAGGGAGTAATAGAAAGCTCTACATAATCATAAATATTCTTGTGGAGTATTACCTCCATGAAAAGACACAACAGGGCTTTTTTTTTTTTTTTTAACAAGTAAAAGAAGCATTCAGAAAACAACAATAACAGAGCTCTTGGAAATTAAAATCACAACTAGAAAAACAAAAAAATGAAAAGTTCAGAAGACAAAGTTAAGGATAATCTCCCAGGAAATAGACCAAAAGGATAAAAGGATGGAAAAATCTAAAGAAAAGGTAAGAAAGTAAGTAGGGCCAGGTCAAGAGATCTAACATCAATTTGAGGGAAAAGAGAAAGGAAGGTGGACCGACAGATGTATAGATGGATAGAGGGAAGGAAGAAGAGGTAGAAAGAAAGAGAGAGAGTCAAAGGGAGACAGAAGAGGGAGGGACAGACAAAAACGGAATTATCAGAGAAATAATTCAAGAAAATTGAGGACTAAAAGGTAAAGTCCCCAGCAAAGTAGATGAAAAATACCTATATAATACAATATAAAATATGAGAACACAACTGATAAATGTTGCTAAAAATGTCAAGAATAAGGGAGAAAATGGTCACATATAAGGCTCACTGATCAGAATGGAATAGAACTGTCACCATCAACAATGGTAGCTAGAAAATGGTAAGAGAAAGCCTTCAGAATGTTAAAATGACTACAACCCAAATCTATTGTCAAATGATACAAAATTTATATACAAATGGTCTGAAATGTATGTGTATGTATCTCACTCATTATGCTTGTCTTTAGAATTTCTGTTTATCTTTCAACAAACATTTAAATTATGTTTTTTTCTAAAATCAACACTGAAATAATCTCTTCTTTAAGTGCATTCACTCAATGACTATGAAAAAAAAAAGCTGCCTGAAGAAATGTTCAATACCAGCAGAAAGCCAGAGTAAGATTAAAAATTTGCTGTGGGTAATCTCCATGTACAGTTCACTATGAAGAGATTTATGCCTGTCAGTTTCATTTAGAAGAATCTTATGACAGATATTTAAAGTCCTTAAAAAACCTCTTTTAGTAAAGAATAAAGTAAAATTGGTAAATTAAAATGAAAAGAGAGATATGGTAGAAAAGATGAATTTTTCAAATACAGGATAGGCCTCAATAAAATATCACTATCTGAAATTTATAAAACTTAATTATTTCTCTAAAAAGATTATATTTCGCAAATTGGTAAAGCCAATTCTAGCTTCATTTTACCACTGACAAAAGCCAGGTTAATTGCATTAATTGTCCTGATGATAAGGCTAGGTTATATGGTGGTCTCCAAAGATTCAGACAGTAACTATTCTTACATAGAACAGGGCCCCAAGAGTATACTTATTTTGATGTGCACTTAGTTAATATACAGAATTGCTGAATCACTGTATTGTATACCTGAATCTAATATAACACTGTATGTTAACTCTACTGGAATTAAAATTTTAAAACTTAATAAAGAAAGCTCTATTAAAAAAAAGAAAAACAGGGGCCCAAGATAATAAAGATCATCTAGAAAAAAACACAATCAGGTCAGTATATCAAATATTCTATTTTATAAATTATCTTTAAAGAAAGAAAAGATTATATGGGTAGAGGGTAGGAAGTGGAAAGAAGGGGAAAATTCAGCTAACTGGAAAATGAAAAAGCATGCTCAAAGCTAGCTCTATGTTCCAAATTAAAAATAGACTGAAAATATGTAAACATTTATTGATTCTCAACTATTTGCCATATATTGTCCTACAGATTCTCCTTCAATCATCATCAATAAAAAAAAATTAGCTCCATTTTATAAACAGGAAATTGTACTGAGAAAGGTTAAGTAATTTAGCAAGATCACAGTTAATTAGGGAGAGAAAGCTCCTGATTTAATTCTGTAGTTGATGCTGTTCTACTTAAAACTAATTTATACAGTTATAAAAAGAAATTTTATACGTTAGCTTGAATATACATTTCTGATATGAAGCCCATAAAATTTCTACCAAAATAATGAAAGAATACAGATTCAAGGAAATAAGTATTTGCCAGTTGTCTCTATGCTGTCCTTTTGTTTATCAGGTTTTTTCAGTATTTACTCATTTCCTACTATGTGACAAGCACTGTTCCGGTGCTCATGGTTCTCTCCAACAGAAATTCACACCTAGAAACCATGGACTAAACACCCAAACAACACATAAATTAGAAAGGACTAAGAGTTCTAAGGTATAATACAAAAAGCTGCCCAAAAAAGAAAAGGCCAGCTATCACAGAGGTGTAACAGGTGACTCCTACACCAATTCATGAAGTTTATTCATTCAAAAATATTTTCTACAGTCCTTTCTATTATATATGTGTGTGTGTGTGTGTGTGTGTGTGTGTGTGTGTCAGCTATAATTACTGGTAAGTAATAAGATGGACATGATAGAGTTGGGAGATGTGAAAAAGAAAATTAGAACACAGGTAACAAGCCACAAAAGAAAACATTATTAAGTCCTATGGATTATACCTGAGAGAACTGGGTTCAAAGTCTACTAAGCATTAAAGCAGACCAAAAATGCAACATTGTGCCTGCCATCTTCAATGCGCTATTCTTACCAGCTATGACACGGTGATTTAATACCACTTTTATCAAAAGCATTGGCCAAACATGACACCCAAACTAGAAAACCACAAATAAGACTGTTATATGTGACTTATATAGATTTTAAAGCTTCTGAATGGAAATAATATGATAAACATATAAATTTATTTCAAAGAGTAAATAAACTAAGAAAAATCTTACAATCCAAAAATAAAGGTTTAAAGACCTTGCGTTAATATAGAGTCCTTATAAACTCAATAAGAAAATACAAGTATCTCTTTTTAAATGAATAAGAAATAATGAATAATTCACCAAGAATTAGTCTGTGTAAAGCACAAGCGGGGCTCTAGAAGTCACAACATATTTGGTGCTCAGAGGTAATTGCCAATTACTGTATCACCAAGATCTACTGAGAAGTTTGAAGTGCACTACCAGAAAACAACATAAAGGAACAATTTTTAAATTTTAGTTAAACTACCTCTCCATCTGCCCCATGCCATCCCCAACTCACAATCAAAACTAAGTATAAGCACTGAAAACAAAAAAATATATACACACATACACACATTTATATCTATACCTATATCAATATTTGGAGCAATATACATCAAGCAATAGGAATTATTTAAAATGTTGGGTTTGCTGGTATTTTGTAATTTTTAAAAATGCTTGATATCTGTTTTTCACTAAGTGAGCATACACTATATTCATCATCAAAAAGGACAAAAACAGGGATCCCTGGGTGGTGCAGCGGTTTGGCGCCTGCCTTTGGCTCAGGGCGCGATCCTAGAGACCTGGGATCGAATCCCACGTCGGGCTCCCGGTTGTATTAAACTTGCAAAGAGGGAATCCCTGCGTGGCTCAGCAGTTTAGCGCCTGCCTTTGACCCTGGAGTCCCGGGATCAAGTCCCACATCTGGCTCCCTGCATGGAGCCTGCTTCTCCCTCTGCCTGTGTCTCTGCCTCTCTCTCCCTGTGTCTCTCATGAATAAATAAAACTTTAAAAATAATAAAGATTAAAAAAATAAACTTGCAAAGAGAGACTTCAACCATAAAGCACTGAGAAGCACAAAACCAGAAGCAGAAGAAATGAATATCAAATAGCAAGAAAATTTTATATTATGCCAACAAAACCTAAGTCACAACCTTTTTCCTCTTATTAACAAATGATTAACCACATATGATTATTAGCAAGCACAATCTTGTGCTCAGAAAGATAAAGGACATCCAAATTTAAAACATAGCCCAAGCCCTCAAACAAGTTTTAATACAGTGATAAACTAAAAATAAACATACAAACATTAATATATACAAAGGACAAAAGTGATAAAGCCTCTGAATATAAAAGTTAGGAGAGTTACACTTTATATGCATTGAAAAAGAATAAATGAAATCCCAGAAGAAAGGTGCTGTATCAGCAAGATGCCTTCAGCTGCAAGGAACAAAGTCTCAAATTACACAGTAGTCCCAAACCAAGGCAGTCGGTCTGAGTCCTTCACATGCTAGAACTTTCCTTCTCCTGCATATTGTCTGTTTCCTGACTAGCTCTCCTCAGGGCTATAATTAATCTTTAGCATGCTTATCATTATTTGAGTGTTTGTTGTATGCCAAGCAGTGTTCTAAGAACTTTATGCTCATTAATTTCTTACAATAACAAAGATTCTATTAGCCCCCTTTTTAACAGCCTTATTGGAATATAACTCACATACCACATAATTCACCCATTTAAAGTGTACAGTGATTTATAGTAAATCCACAGGTATTGTGACCATAATTAGTCAATTTCTGAATTTTCTGTCACATGAAAAAGAAACTAACCTTTAGCTGTCACTCCCCTTCTGCCATTCAACTACTAGCCACAACTGGAAGGAACCACTACTCTAACTTCTGTCTATGAATTTCACTATTCTAGACCTTTATACTAGTGGAAGAATCTATGTGGTCTTTTGTGACTGGCTTCTTTCAACAACCATGATGTTTTCAAGGTTCATTCATGTTGTAACATGTATCAGTACACTTCATTCTTTTTTGTGGCGAAACAATACTTTGTATTGATAAATTACATTTTATCTATTTATCCACTGATGAACATTCAAGTTGTTTCCAACTTTTGGCTACTATGAATAATACAGATATAAATATGTATATACAAGTTTCTATGTTGATGTATGTTTTCAATTTTCTTGGATATATATAAATACCTAGGAGTAGGGATCCCTGGGTGGCGCAGAGGTTTAGCGCCTGACTTTGGCCCAGGGCGTGATCCTGGAGACCCGGGATCGAATCCCACGTCGGACTCCCGGAGCTTGGAGCCTGCTTCTCCCTCTGCCTGTGTCTCTGCCTCTCTCACTCTCTCACTGTGTGCCTATCATAAATTAAAAAAAAAAAAAAAAATACCTAGGAGTAGAATTACTGGATCATACGGGTAACTCTATGTTTAATCATTTGAAGAACTACACTATTTCCCAAAGCAACTGGACCATTTTACATACCCACCAGCAGTGCATGAGGATACGGATTCTTCCAAATCTTCACCAATATTTGTTGTTATCTGACTTTTTTGATACTAGTCATCCTAGAGGCTTTGATTTGTATTTATTGCATTTTCTCGAATGACTAATGTTTCATGGGTATATTAGCCCCATTTTTACAATCAGAAGAAATGAGGTACAGAGAGATTAAATAAACTGTCATGGTCACAAAGCTAGTTAAGGGAAGCACTGGGATTCTAACACAGGCAACCTGGCCCAGAATCTGTATTATAATGCTAGAGCATTTCCATGCATTTCCCTCGGAAGAGGGGCAGCCTTCTCCAGGTAATTGGATTTATCAGTGTGGGAACCTTCCCAGAAGCCATTCAGATTTCTCATATCCTACAGACTACATATGGGTCATATGACTCTTCCTAAACCAATTACTGAGAAGAATAGGGTCACCATAATGGGCTAATATCATGCAGGGTTCCTATGCGTATTCAGGACTCTTACAGAAAGAAAGAAGGTATATAAGAATGGCTGGCTTGCAATTTGTTAAATCAAAAATTTTTGCTAAAGGTGTATATGGAAACAAACAAAACTTCTGATTTTCTTGCTTCTACCATCTCAGAAATCAGAGAAGTTACCAAGTTTTAAAAAAGTTACCATCCAGGTACTACCATGCTAGTGTTACTTGTATGAGTAAATGTATAATTATAATGTCAGTTGGTAAAAAGCTTAAACAAAGAAAGTAACCATTTCATTAAAGCAAAGAAACCAAGACTTTCATTAGGATTTGGAAAATTAAGCCTTGACTATAGGAGAAAAGCATTCAAAAAGAACATTTATTTGTATGTTTTCAAACAGCCAAAATATAAATTAACTGCAGTTTAAAGCTGGAAAATGACAAATAATCATTAAAAACAGCATTTTAAATTATAATAGAAGGCTTCAAAGCATTTCAGTCAATATAATCTTTATAACAAAATTTTTTTATCTACCTTAAATTTTGTGGGCTTAGATAAGCTCTCCATAGGAATGTAAAGTTTAATTTAAAATCACTCTAAATGCTAGTATATACTACTTTAGAAAGTGTACTAGCAATTAGATTTCACAAACCATATTTTAAGTATAGTAATAATTCATAATGGACAAATGGTTTTCATTTTCCATACTTTTTATAATACATTAGTTGTAAATTAGCATGTATGCTCCAAAAGTGATATAACACATATTAGTGCATTCGCTTCTTGGGAAGAGATTAGAAAATAAGAGTTCACCAGATCAAACATGCATTTGAAATACTTTCAAAGTATCTACATTGGTCCCTCATAAAAAATTTTTTAATTTAAAAACTTAAAATGTTTTTATATACATTATACATATTATATATATATATATTATATATTAAAGTGGGGGGACTGAATAAATAATTACAAACCAGGACTGCCTCTAGATAGAGGGTTTATCATGTAATTATAATGCTGATCATTTCAAAGTACCCAAATGTCTCCAGCATTTTAAAGAGCTATGCAGAGTTATTTTTAAAATCAAACATATGTGCTTTTTCTGTTTATGTCTTTGGAAAGAACATTCTGTATAATGAAAAACACAACCAAATTTTTCACAGTACATCACTATAAACCCTATAATTGACTTTTGGGGTTGGTTTACTCTGTATCTATTTTTGACCACGTAGAAAACAGCAATGATGTGGTGGAAAGCCCAAAATGTAAGTCCCATTGCAGGATAAGACTCCATCGTGATTAGTATAGAAGTATCATATTTATGCTGGGAAATGTGCCCATTTTAGAAGGAAAATTTCAGTGCATAGGAGCCTCCTCTTTTTTAATCAAGCCATGTAAAAACTAGTAACTCTGGTGCTTAGCCTTGACCTTGGTTAGAACTTGGATGTAGTATATACACTGATCCCCTCCATCAAAGGCAGCATAATGTTGATGTTCAAAACTGATGTTATAAATAACAGGTTCATTTCTGTCAATTAACCCAATGAAAAATAACATTGGATATTAGGACTCAGCATTGTAAATTAATCTTTGAAAATATAAATTAACACCCAGCATAGATTGATCTCTTTTGAGTTGACGCCACCATTCTTTCTTCACAGTAAATAAACTAAATTCTAGGCAGAGTACCGTGGTAGAGTTTTTCAAGGGCCAGGTGAAGGAATATGTTTTAGATGGAATCTTCCAAATTGACAACCTGCTCATTTTTGGTAGGTATTAGAAGGTCCACAGCACTTAAGAATTAGTTGTGACTTACCTATAAAATCATGGCCAAAGCAGCTAGGGTCACTGCATATTCCATTTATTCCGATCAAAAATAAATATGCCTCAAAAATTTTTAAGAGATTTAGAAAAAAAATCAAGTTAAGTAAGCTAAGTGAGTTTTCTAATAGCATTATTGTTTGAGTGGCAATCATATCATTTTAAAATCCAGAAGTATATTTAATGATTAGTCAATATTTTTATTAATATTTAGATCTTTCCTAATGGAGATCATTATCATTTATGCCTACATTTTAAATGAACCAACGAAACAATGAATTAACATTAACTGCATAAGAATATTTAATAGCTTTTTTTTTTTTTTGAAGATTTGTGAGCACGCACAGTGGGGAACAGCAAAAGAAGAGAGAAAGAATCTCAAGCGAGTTCCGTCCCCCAGCTTAGAGCCCAACAAGGGGTTTGATCTCAGGGCCGTCAGACCATGACCTGAGGTGAAATCAAGAGTTGAACGCTTAATGACTGAGCCATCCAGGTGCCCTAAAAATATTTAATAGCTTTTGCCAACTTCTTGGGGAGCAGTGACTCAAAGATGTTCACAGAATACTTCTCTTTACTTTAGGAAAAACAAAAACTCCTGAAAATCCTTACAAGGATTACCTATTTAAAAATCACCTAAACAGGGACACCTGGGTGGCTTAGTGGTTGAGTGCCTGCCTTTGGCTCAGGGCTGAAGGCGGCGCTAAACCGCTGAGCCACCCAGGCTGCCCTGAAACTTCTTAAGACAATAAACAAACCCAAGGATATCAATGAATACAAAGATCCATACAAACACACGCACATGTAGGCACATCATAGCCAAACTGCTGGAGCCCAAAAGGAGAGAGAGAGAGAGAGAGAGAAACTCTTAAAATCGCTAAGGGAGGGCAGCCCCGGTGGCACAGCGGTTTAGCGCCGCCTGCAGCCCGGGGTGTGATCCTGGAGACCCGGGGTAGAGTCTCACATCGGGCTTTCTGCTTGGAGCCTGCTTCTCCCTCTGCCTGTGTCTCTGCCTCTCTCACTCTCTCTGAATAAATAAATAAATTTAAAAAAAATCGCTAAGGGAAAAGTGAATTATCATATGACATGGGAACATCAATTAGATTAAAAGCTAACATTAATAAAACCAACAAAGGCCAGAAGGCAGTAGGGTAACATATTCAAAATGCTCAAAAAACAAAACAAAAAACTATTGATCAAGAGTTCTATATCGAACAAAACTACATGTTCAAAATGAAGTTAAGATACAGAAAATTCTCCACTAGAAGATTAATCTTGAAAGAAATACTAAAAGAAGTAGTTCTATCTAAATGGAGCAGATACCAGACAATAATTCAAATATGCAGGTGGAAAAAAGTTTAAGGTATGTTAAAAATATGGATAAATTCAAAATTCTACAAAATTTTATCCCAAATACCTAACTTCTATAAAGAAAAGAAATTATATAAAACAAACAAATATAAATTCTGGAGTTAGAAAGTTTAAAAACTAATGAAAAATTCACCAGAAGAGCTCAAAAAAATATCTGACCAGGAAGAAGAAAAAAAATTAACACACTTGAAAACAGGACAATTGAGATTATCCAGCATGAATAGCAGAAAAAAATAAAGAAAACAGAGCCTCAGAGACACATGTAGCACAGTCAAGCTTACCAACATAAACATAATAGGAATGCCAAAAGGAAAAAAGAAAAGGAGACAGAAAAAATAACTCAAGAAATAATGAATGGTCACAAATTTGATGAAAAAAAATTACACATCCAAGATGTTCAACAAACTCCTAGAAAGAAAACCTAAAGAGATCCACACCTACATATATGGTAACCAGATTGTTACAAGAATCTTGAGAACAACACAGAATCAAATAATCACATATTGAGATCTTCAAAGAGATTTCTCATCATAAACCATGAAAAGGCAAGGCAGTGAGGTAACATTAAAACTGCTGAAAAGAAAAAATATAATTAAGAATTATATATCTGGCAAACTATCCTTTAAAATGAAGGAGAAATCAAGATATTCCCAGGAACACTTGGTACTTGAACAAATAAATATCCACATGGAAACAATGTAAGGTCTAAACACAAACCTTACATTCTTCACAAATTGAACTCGAATGTAAAGTGCAGAACTATAAAAATTAATAAAAGATAATATAGGAAAAAACCCAGATGACCTTGGGTGATAACGTTTTAAAAAAAAAACACTAAAGGCATAATCCAGAAAGGTAATGACTAAAAACTATACATTATTAAAATTAAAAATTTTCAAAAAAATAATAAAAATTTTCTGCTCTGGGAAAGATGATGTCAAGAGAATGAAAAAACAAGCCACAGAATGGAAGAAAACATTTGTAAGTCACATTTGATAAAAGACCATTATTCAAAATATACAAGAACTCTTAAAACTCAACAAAATAAGAAAGTAAACAAACTAATTTAAAAGTAGGCAAAAGATCTTACTAGACACCTCATCAAAGAAGATATACAGGGATCCTTGGGTGGCGCAGCGGTTTGGCGCCTGCCTTTGGCCCAGGGGCGATCCTGGAGACCCAGGATCGAATCCCACATCGGGCTCCCGGTGCATGGAGCCTGCTTCTCCCTCTGCCTGTGTCTCTGCCTCTCTCTCTCACTGTGTGCCTATCATAAATAAATAAAAATTTAAAAAAAGAAGATATACAGATAGCAAATAAGCATTTGAAAATATGTTCCACATTCCAGGTTACCAGAGAAATACAAATTAAAACAATGATATATTGCTTATATGCCTATTAGAATGGCCAAAATCCAGAACAATGACACCACCAAATGATGACAAGGATATGGAACTACAGAAACTGGTAGGAATGTAAAATGGTAGACAATTTGGAAAGCAGTTTAGTGTCTCCTCACAAAACTAAATATATTCATACCATAAGATCCAACAATTGTTTACCTTGGTATGTGCCAAAAGAAGTTGAAAATTTATGTTCATGCAAAAACCTGTACAGGGATGTTTATAGCAGATTTATCTCTAACTGCCAAGCAACCAAGAATCCTTCCATAGGTGAAGGAATAAATATAATACATCTCAACATTCTTTGAGATGAACAAAAATGAAAATTCAATACCAAAACTTATGGAATGGAGCAAAAGCAGTAATCAGCAAGAAGTTTACAGCTATAAATATTTACATTAAAAAAGGAAGAAAGATCTCAAATCAATAACTAGTATCAAAACAGTAGATCACAGTTGAAAGAGCTCTAAGAAACAGACTTACTCTTTGGAGTAGTACTTGGTGAAGTCCAAATTGAAAATAACACAAAAACAAGAACATTTCAGGAATTTCAAGTCTCTGGCACCAATTGATAAAGCAAGCATTAAACAAAGGCCAGCTCTCAATCAGACTGATGCAAATCCTTACAGTAAACATCTATTTATCTCAGTAACCATTACCAAATATGACATCTCTGTCAACAAAAAAATTACAAGGCATGCCAGAAGACAAAAACAAACACAGAAAATACAAAGTAATCAACAGAAACAAAGATTTTGGAATTACCAGACATAGAATTTTAAATAATCAAGACTAATATATTAAGGACTCTAATGGAAAAAGATAACTTACAAGAACATACGGGTAATGTAAGCAGAGTTGGAAATTCTAAGAATCAAAATGGAATGATAAAAAAAGAAACTGAAATTACTGTAAAGGAAATGAAGAATCCTGTAAGATATTCGGCAGTAGATTGAACACAGCCAAAAAAAAAAAAGAATCCATGAACTTGATTATTGGTCTATAGGAACTTCCTAAACTGATATTCAAAGAGCGGGAATAAAATGACAAAAACAAGAATGGAACAGCACGTCCAAGAAGTGTGAAACAATACCAAAAAGTAGAACATGTACATAATCTAAACACCAGAGGTGAAGAGACAATGAAGAAATAATTGAGTTATAGTCAAAATGTTCCAAAATAAATGATAGACAACAGTCAAAACCAGAAAGTTCAGAGGATCCCAATAAAAATAAAACACACACACACACACACACACACACACACACACACACACACAAGGCATATCATATTAAAACTGAAAAACATTATATGGTCTCATTCATTTGGGGAATATAAAAAATAGTGAAAGGGAATAAAGGGGAAAGGAGGAAAAATGAGTGGGAAATATCAGAAAGGGAGACACAACATGAGAGACTCCTAACTCTGGGAAACGAACTAGGGGTGCGGAAAGGGGAGGTGGGCGGGGGGTGGGGGCGACTGAGTGACAGGCACTGAGGGGGGCACTTGATGGGATGAGCACTGGGTGTTATTCTGTATGTTGGCAAATTGAACACCAGTAAAAAATAAATTTACAAAAAATTAAAATTAAAATTAAAACTGAAAAACAAAAAAAGGTAAAAATTATGAAAGAAGCAAAAGGGAGGGCAGGGCGCCTGGGTGGCTCAGTCAATTACGCATCTGCCATGTTCAGGTTATGATCCCAGGGTTCTAGGACAGGGTCCCACATTGGGCTTCCTGCTCAGTGGGGAATCTGCTTCTCCTTCTGCCCTTACCCCCTGCTCATGATCTTTCTCTCACCCTCTCTCTCTAGTAAATAAAAAAAATCTTTAAAAGAAGAAGAGGGAAAAAAATACCTTATCTACAGAGGTACAAGAATAATAATTACAGTTTTCTCACCAGACATCAAGCAAGCAAGAAGAAAAAAGTGAAATATTTAAAATATCAAAAGAAAAAAATTCACAACCAGATTCTATATCCAAGAGATATTACTCTTCAAAAGTAAAAATGAAATAAAGACTTTTTCCCCAAACAAAAAGTATGGAAATTCATCACTAGCAGACCTGCTCTACAAAAAATGTTCTTCAGGCAAAATTTTAAAGAAGGAAAGAGAGGGAAAACTTTAGGTAACACAGGAACCAGTAAAAAAAAAAAAAGGAAGAAGAAAAACTGTGAGAGAAGACCAGATATATCAGAACAATAAATGTAAGCAGTTTACATTTGTCTATTAAAAGAAAAAAATCATTTCAATTATATTAAATTGAATTACCTCTATAAAGTGTTTGGCGGAGAAGACATCAGCTATAATAAAAGTTTTCCTTGACACATACACAATTACTTAAAGACCAGAACATTTCTGCAAGAGAATTTGCGTTCTTCTGATTAATGCAGTATTTGTTGAAGTGAATTAAATACATCACAGTACAGAAGAGCTCGGGACAGAATGCCTAACATTATCAGTTTATTTTTTTTAATATTTTATTTATTCATGAGAGACAGAGAGAGAGAGAGAAGGGGGCAGAGGGAGAAGCAGGCTCCATGCAGGGAGCCTGATGTGGGACTCGATCCCGGGTCTCCAGGATCATGCCCTGGGCTGAAGGCGGCGCTAAACTGCTGAGCTACCCAGGCTGCCCTATCAGTTTATTTTAAATGATCATAAATTATAACAAATTAATGATGATTTAGTATGGTGTTAATTGAAAATTTTTCTTAAGACCTGATAATATCTGTTTCATTCTGTATTAACTTTCGATTCTATTTTATGTCCAAAAAGAACCTTGTAGATTCTGCTGTTCTGCAGGTTATTTTTAAACTGTTCATGGAGGTTGCCTGGGTGGCTTAGTCCGCTAAGTGTCTGCCTTCAGCTCAGAACAGATCTTGGGGTCTTGGGATGGAGGCCCATGTCAGTTCCCTGCTTAGCCCATGTCTGTTACTCCCTCTGCTCCTCCCCCTTGCTCTTGCTCTCTATTTTTCTCTCTCAAATAAGTAAATAAAATCTTTTTAAAAAAATAAAAAATAAATTGTTCACAGATCAAAAATTGTGTAAATTTAAATTGTTTGTGGATGTTGTGGTTTATGTAGTGATATTTAGCATGAGTTCAATAGGACTAGGTCTTAAAATGTTTTAAGACCTTTAAGACTTAATGTTTTCCATTAAGTTTTTAACCCTTACACCTCCTAAGATTTAAGTGTTCTTAGCAACTACGACTTTCAGGTAAGCAAGAAAGGAATTGCACCCTGAGCAACATTGATAATACATCTAAACATGGTAAGGTTAAAGACTAGTACTTCTGAAAAATCCTTATATGTACAAAACACACAAAATTACAATCTTTACCTCTTGTCTTTGGAAATAATTTTTCAGAAAAAGTACGAACAGTATCACATGGCCATGAAAAACCACACAAAATCTGTGTGGTCCCTGCAGCAATCCAATGAAAATTATACCATTTCTCTTAACGGAGGTTCCAAATGTATTCTGCATGCAAGAGTACTATGTATCATCAATTAATCTCTTGAAAGTAGTTAAGAATAAGACCACACGAAAGGAATAAAAAGAAAGCATATTTGAAAAGGGAGCATGTTAAAATTTAATCTTCCTAAAGGTGATCAAAAATGAATCTAGGGCTGAGTGAGCTAACGGCCTGGGCCAGGGTTCTGAGGGAGGAATATGACCAAGGGATGAATAGACAGATACTGAAATGAAGAAAGAGTAGATCTATGATGGCTATGGAAATGGCAGCAAGGGAGCCAAGAAGAAATTACAGCAGCTTAATGTTTCAATTTAGGGAGATAAAGAGCAAAGGGGCAGGAACATCTCTTTTATGCAAACACCTTCAGATTCACAACACAATCACTACAACAACAAAAGAACCTATGTACGCCTTTTGCTCAAACAGAAATCACAACTTTTTTTCATAAAATTATTATCTTTCAGAAAAAGAGTTGTCTCATCTTCGAACCCTGATAGGTTCTCATATGTCACAGGGCACTCTACAAAGGTATTTTATTTTTAATCAATAAGTAACACTTAGGAAACATACACTGGACTGAATCAATCTCAGGCAGGACTAGTTCTGCAAGTTTATAAAGGTCACCTGACAAAATCAAGATTTAAAAAATAGAGAAAAAGCACCAAGGAAATTCATTACAGACTTAGTGTTATTTCTGGGGGAACTACTTTACAATTCAAAATACAGAGGTTACTGTAAAAAAAAATTAATGTTAAAGAAATACGCTAGTATCCCCTTATCTATGGGGTATATGTACGAACATTCCCAGTAGATGCCTGACACCACACAGTACCAAACCCTAATATACTGTTTTTTCCCACATATACATACCTATGATCAAGTTTACAAACCTATGATAAATTTATAAATTACGCACAGTAAGAGATTAATAATAATAAAATAGAACACTCATAAAAGTACACTGTAATGCAAATCATATGAACATTCTCTCTCCCTCAAAATATCTCATTGTATTGTATTCACCCTTCTTCTTGTGATGATGTAAGATCACAACATGGTTACATTATGAGATGAAGTGAGGTGAATGAGGGAGGTGTTTTGAACTAGCATTAAGCTACTAAAAATCTGAGTGGTCAGAAGGAGGAATGCCTGCTTCCACACCACAGCTGACCAAGGGTAAATGAAAACATGGAAAGCAAAGCTACAGATAAGGCGGAAACATGGTAGGTCAAAATACTTATCATGTAGATATCATAAGTAATAAGTGGTTTTCCAATTATTTTATTAAATTATGATATACCTCAAACAAGAATGAAAAAAAATCATATACCCTATAAAACTGGTATCTTCAAAACAGCTCTAGAACTGATAAAGACACCTAAAATCAGGTTCATGTGAATAATTTGAAAGATTCGTGAAATTTAAATGGGAAAAACAAATTACTAAATAGTATTTATATAATGACTTAAGTGTAATGAAATTAGTTAACTATTTTGCATAGACATTTTATGACATCTAATCACTAATAGTTCAAGTAGGTAAAAAATTCGTTTCAATCTTCTTATCCAGTACCTGGGAATTTGCCTTATATTCAGGGGCACTATATTCAGGCATACATAGCAACTTAAAAGCATGAGAGAAAAATATTAACAAACAGAAATTTATTTTATTTAATAAAAATATTAACAAAAAAATATTAACAAAAATATTAACAAAGGTAGCTGTTATGGAAAACCACCTTAACTAAAATTGCTAATTTGATATTTTAGTATTAATGAACAAGCTGACTATGCCACACATATCTCAGATTCTGATTTATAAAAGGCCTAGAGAATATGCATTTTAAGACCTAAAATTCATGCCCTTATTAAAGAACAATGATATCTAAAATACCTCATTTCTCCAATCTATTCCTTTTATGTACACAGAATGAAAACAAAGTATTTTAATTCTGTAACCACACTGATACATAAATATATATATGCACATTCTTGCACATACATACAAGTACAATGTTTTTATTTCAAGTTTTAAAATAATCCTAACATTAACTTGTTGTATGCCAGGGTAGTTAAATTGATATTTTTCAATCAAAAACTCTATTTTAAAAAAACAGAGAGGATGATGATTAGGGGATTTATTTAATATTTAATTACTCAGTATAACTGTGAAGTATCTAATACCTATCTCCTTTGCAAATAGTGGTAGGTTACATTATGGACCCCATGTCTTCATCCCTGACACTGCCATGGCCCCACTGTATGTGGTTTGTACTTCTCTGCCTCTTGACTGTAACTTGGCCATGGAAACCTTTAGCCAATGATAAATGGTAAAGTTACAAACCAAAACCCTATGAGGCTTTCTTAAGATCTGCCATCACCAAAAAAGAATATTCCCTAGGCAGTCCCATAAAATAAAGGGAAAAGTCATGTGGAATGGAGCCACCCAGCCTACTCACACATCTCCAAGGAGAAGTAGAGCTGCCCGGGTAAACCCAACCAACTGGTAAATAGGCAATAATAAATAATTGCTGTCACTGCGTTTTAGGGCATTGTCACAATACCAAAATGAGTTAGAGGTAGATTATTCTCCTTAGTACTAATTTTGAAGTATCAACAATATAAAAATAATTCTCTTTACATAGTCAAATGCCATGATTTCCAAACTTATAAACAAACAAGAATAAGCTCAGTAAACACACCACTAAAAAACTGGATTCTTCCTCTATTTCTCATAATCTTGCTACTGCTAATTATATGCAGTCATAATCCTGCAACTGTGAACAATGACAGACTTAGAGACCCAAATAATTTATATTTTATAACTCTGTTGAACACCATATGAAATAAAAGCCAGAGAATCATGAGGATAATTGTCAGCCATTCAGAATATAAAAATTCAGTCAAATTTTAATGATAAATGATGTGTTTTTTCATTGCTTCGCATTTAAACAAATAGTATGTAAATCTGACTAATAAGGTAAAGAAAAAAAACCCTTAGCCAATGTAAAAGTACATGAGAAAATCCTTAGAACACCTTTAAATGAATGATTAAGGTAAACTGGAGGTGATTTAAAATGCAATTTCCCAAATGGAACCACAACATAGTCTTATATAAGTCAACCGACATACACAAATTTTATTCTCATTCTAAGCAATTCTACAAATGTATATAGTTCACCTACTTTCAAAAAAGGACTTCAAGGAAACTACAAGAAAGGCCCAGATAAAAACAAAAACAAAACTATCCAACAAAACTAAAAAGCTTATTAAATAATTAAGAAGACAGTTCTGATAGTTTCAAAAAGAAAATTATTTCAAATAACCTAGGCTGGGTTGATTTACTAAACACAGATCTCTTCTGAACTTCATGTCAGTTAAAATTAAAAGAACAGAACCCTGGTTATATGGCTCCCATTGTCTTCATAAAATGAGGCACAACAATTTGTCAGGAAAATGTAACTTTTTTTCCTATCTTCAAAAGGAGAATGTCCTGCTGGGCTTATTGAAAGAGAAAAGTGAGTGTTATAACTCAAGGTACTGTTCTGCAAAGTCACTCATCTACGAACCCAAATAAGTGAAGTCCGAGTATATTATGCTACCATCAAAATAGGTGGTAAAAAGACACAGAAATCAGAGCAGCTCTGATAGTGTTTCAGGAACACAAACTGCCAAACATGTTAATTGCTATACTGACAACAAAAGAATTTTGGACAACTTTGAGGAACCAAGGGTTATACAAGATCTGTTTCTTTATTGTGAGGCTACTCTGAGCCTTTAGTATATATAGTCCATTAGCTGTTAAGGACCAGAAATTCCACTTTCCTCAAACTCACTTAACTTTATCACCTTTTTGTCAAGAAGCATCTGAAGCCTTACTCAGACCACCTTTCAGAAACTACTAATGTCCAGGAATAACTGGTTCCCCTGACTATATCATTTTAATTACTGAAGTTATTAGTACTGTCCCACGGTAATTATCATGACTGCAAGTGTGTCTATTAAATACTGAGTATTAAGCACATACTTTATTTCTACTTAAGGAGAACTATTTATCCACCCCTCACAGCATTGTCCCCTCTCACACTTGCATGCTTAGCAAAGACAATTCTGTCTTACAAAGAATTCCAACTTAACAAAGAATTCAAGCTTAGCAATACATTGTTTATTCCTCTCATCACGTTACAATTGTTTGCTTCACACATTTGTCTCCCATAAAACACAGATGTTTAAAGGGCGAGCATTATTGATCATTTTTGACAATTGTATAAGGTATACTTCACACGCCACAGAATTCACACACTTGAATTTTACCATTCATTCATTTTTAGTATATTTAGTGTTGTGCACTCATCACGATCTCAATTTAGAACATTTTCATTACACCAAAAATAAACCCTGTACTCATTCGTAGCTATTCCCTCAACCCAACTCAATCTGCCCTTTGTCCATAGCCCTAGGCAATCACTAAGGTATTTTGTTTCTATTGATTTGCTCATTCTAGACATTTACCATAACTGGAATCATATGGTCTTTTGTGATTAGCTTCTTTCACTTAATTTTAATGTTTTCAAGGATCACTCATGTCTTAGCATATATTGATAATTATTGTGACAAATAATATTCCATTGCACGAATAAGCCACATTTATCCATCAATTCACTAGTTTATCAACATTTTGGCTGTTTCCCCCTTTTTACTATTATGAACAATGCTATATACAAATTATGGGATGGATCAATATTTTCATTTCTCTTCATTCATCTTCACTAAAAATGAAACTAATGGATCATATGCTTAACCGTCTGAGAAGTCCCAAAGTGTTCCCCAAAGCAGCTGCCCCATTTTTCATCCCCATCAACAATGTAAAGGCATTCTAATTACTCCATGTCATCAATTTTGTCATCTTTTTAAAGATAGACTTCGGTGGGTATATAGTGTATCACTGTGGTTTGGATTTGCATTCCCCAGATGATGATACTCAGCAACTTTTCATGACATTCTACAAAAGGGATGTCAGGAGGTATCAAAAGCATCATGATCATAAAAGACACAGAAAGAATGAGAACTGACACAGATTGGAAAAGACTAAGATGATAAAGACAGAACCTCTAAATGCAATGTGAGATACTAGACTAATAACTGCATCAGAAAAAGGTCATTAAGGCAACCCTAGTAGAATTTAAATAAAGCCTGTAATTTAATTAAATTTTACCAAAATTGTCATTCCCTGGTTTGTTCATTATACTATGGATAGGTAACTTGTTGCACTAAGGTAAGATGGATGAAGAAAATACATGGACTCATCATATTATCTCTGCAACTTTTCTGATACGCTAACATAATTGCAAAATAAAAAGTTACAAAAAATTATTTTTTGACTATATACATTTATGTGAGTTTTATTCAATGAGCTAAAAAATAAAAGGGAATACAAACTGAAAAATCTCCCTCCTACTGTCAACTACCATCTATCTAGTTTCCTAACCAAGAAGCAATGAATATCCTCTGTATTTTGTACATCCTTCCAGATTTTCTTTTTTTTTTTTTATTAAGTATAGTTGACATACAAGGTTAGTTTCAGGTATACAAAATGTGACTTGACAATTCCATATCCAGTACTCACTACACAATAAGTGTTGCTACCATCTATCACCATACATTATTATAACTATTCCCTATACTGTGCATCTCCACAACATAACTGAAAGTGTGTACCTCTTAAACTCCTTCACCTATTTTGCCCATTCTCCCCAACATCCACTCTGGACACCATCAGTTTGTTCCCTGTGTTTCTAAGTCCATTTGTTTTCTGTTTGTTCCTTTTTGTTTAGATTCCACATATAAATGAAATCATACGTTATTTGTGTCTCTTATTTCATTTAGCCTAATAAACTGTAGGTCCACCCATAATGTCACGAATGACAAGACCTCACTTTTTTTTAGACCAAGTAAGGCTCCAGTGTATATACATAATAAATCTTTATCCATTCATCTACCAATGGACAATTAGGCTGCTTCCATATCTTGGCTATTGTAAATAATGATGCAATAAACACAGTGGTGCATAGATCTTTTCAAATTAATGTTTTTGTTTGCTTTGGGTAAACACCCAAAAGTGGAATTTCTAGACCATATCATTATTTCTATTTTAATTTTTTTGAGAAATCCTCATACTTTTTCCCACAGTGGTTGCATCAATTTACATTCCCACCAACAATGTACGAGGGTTCCCTTTTCTCCACATCCTTGCCAACACTTGCTATTTCTTGACTTTTTTTTTTAAGATTTTATTTATTTATGCATGAGAGACATAGAGAGAGAGAGAGAGAGAGAGGCAGAGACACAGGCAGAGGGAGAAGCAGGCTCCATGCAGGGAGCCCAACGTGGGACTCGATCCTGGGTCTCCAGAATCCCACCCTGGGCTAAAGGCGGCGCTAAACCGCTGAGCCACCAGGGCTGCCCTATTTCTTGACTTTTTGATACTAGCCATTCTGATCAGTATGACATGATATCTCACTCATTTGATTTACACTTCCCTGATAATTGGGGATATTGAGTGTCTTTATACGTGTCTGTCTTCTTTGGAAAAATGTCTATTCAGATTCTCTGCCCATTTTTAACCAGATTATTTGTGGGTTTTGGGGTGTTGAGTTACATAAGTTCTTCATCATATATTTTGAATATTAGCCTCTTATCATATAAATCATTTACAAATATATTCTTCCATTCATTTTATTGATTGTTTTTAATTTATCAATGGTTTCCTTTGCTGTGCAAAAACTTTTTTGGTGTAGTCCCACTAATTTATTTGCAGACATTTTTTATGTATAAGCAAGCAAATACATACATGAACAGATATACATACTATTTTCCTCAGGAATAGCTTTTTTTCACAGCAATTCCAGTTATAGAATTTGTGCAAACACTGAGCTGAAAGATTCTGCTACAGGAACATTAGCTGCATCACTGTTCATTATAGCAAAAATTCAAACAAATTTACATATATAAAACAGCTGAGAACTTGAATATAACCAGTCTGAATAAATATACATCAAAATACTATCCAGACATGTAAACAGGGTGATAGAGCAAAACTGTTTATTCCAGAAATGCAAGGATCATTTAACATTCAAAGATCACTATGAAAAAAGTTGCAGTTTTTTTAAATTTTAACATAGAAATGTATTTACTAGAACTGAAAACAAATTCATAGTTAAAAGGACTATAAAACATATATAATGTAATCAATATATAGAAAAGAAAGCTGTGCACTAAAACAATTGTTCATTTGTTTTGGTTTTTGATGTTTTAAGGTATGTAAAGAGGATTGTAATGAGGGCCCCAGTTGTTCATCCCTCCCCATATCCGAACCTTTTCCCATGTGACTTTGCCATTCCTCCCACTCAAGAGATCACACCTATTTCCCATCTTTGAACCTTAGCTGGCCTTGTGAATTCCTCTGACCAAAAGATTAAAATGGAAGTGATGGTATACCCATAACAAGGCTTCAGAATGCATTGCATTTGTTACTCTTTATGACACTTCTGCCATTATCATGCAAGCATGTCTAGGGATAGCCTGTTGAATGATGTAATAAAATTAAAAGGAGTCATTAATAACCAAGGCTATCCTAAAACAGCAGAGCTGCTTAAGTGACCATCCTAGATGCATGAGCAACAAACATTTATTGTCCTATAACACAGAAATTTGGGGGCTGTCTGTGATACACCATTATTGTGGCAACAGATAACTTACATAAGATACTTAACTGTTTATTACTTTAACATAAATACTTTGTCAGAAAACCGTATTTTAATTACAATACCTCTGAAGATAGACCACATTTCTGTTTCCCCTAAGTTTTTATGATTTTATCTTTATATTAAACTCTTCAGTTCAATGTGACATTAATAATTGCTTATGCTTGCTTTGTGATTCTTATATTAAATTCTTAAGTCTGAAACTGAATCTAGTTTAGAGCTCTCCATTTTATTCCACTGATCTCAAATTAGTTATTTTAAAGATAAATTGTAATGCCTCATAGAAATAGTTTTTACTATTAGAGAAGGTGCCTTCCTAAATTATATATAACTATTTCTGTATTACTGTATAACAATATACTAATTATTTTTCCTTTACAAAGAAAAAGACACTTAGATTGGATTATCATCAAGTATCTAAAATTAGACCTTCTGATACATATGGAATCCTGATGCTAAAATAAACATACAGGTATATATCGGCTACAACCCAGATGAAAATATAATTTAGGCACCAGTAAAAATAGATATAAATGATTGGGATAATTAGTCTTTATCTCTACTACCCATATATTTTCCATTACAAATGGATCTGATGGGCCAGACACCAGAAGAAACAGATGAAAACAACAGGAATTCAAGCAAGTACAGATCAGATGGCTCTGATCAGATCATCTACCTACAGGGACTCAGGAGACACAACCCTCCAGAATTCATATTGTATACACTGAGATTTACACACTACTTGGCTCCCCTACTATGAAATATATATTAATAATATTTCACATCTATAGAGGTCTTTTTCTAACTATAATATAAAATACAAATCACATATTAGCCATGTTAAATATAAACTGTTGCCTTTCAAAAGTTCCATCATTATCTTATTCCATAAAAATATTACCAACTATGAAAATAAGTGAGTGGGAATGTGTAATTTGAAAATATTTGGCCAAAGAAAAAGCCCACTATGACTAAAACAAGATGGCAAATGACTTCATCTTCTTTTGGAAAATGACCTCATTATGACAACTAGCTAACCAACAAGCTTCCAAAGCCACTAACAGTAGCTTACAAAGTCACAGCTGTTACTTTTTCTAACAACTAGAAGTTGATTTCATTTTAAAATGTCATTTCAAAAGAATTGAATGATTTCTTCAAAGTACTACAATTTATGAGCAAGAATTACATTGAGTAGAGCACAATGATAAGTCTGTGACTTGTTCAATAAAGATGATTATAAAGAATGACAGAACAAACAGTTAAAAAACACTTCATTGTGGCATTCTTGAACAACAAGCAGACATATTTAGGAGAACTGTAAATCATTCATGAATAAGAGAATAAATACAAAAAGTGATTACTTTGACCTTTAAGCAATAGAAAAATCATTTGATAGAGAAGGTATGATGTAAATTTTTGATAACTAGTTTCTTTCAAAAGAAAAACAGATATGTGAATAATCTTTCTGGAAAAAATATTCAAATAATTCATGAAATTTAAAACTTTCAGATCCCAAGTACAATGAAAAAAGTGTCACTATTAAAATTCTTGTGGAATTCTGTCTCTCCAGTTTATTATCACTTTTGCAATTAAAATGCTCTATGCAATGAAGCACCTACTATGTCTTTGACTTCATCTTCTACATTCCCTGCCCCACAGCTGCTCAGTTCATTCAGCCAGATGTGACCAACGTAGATGGGCAGGGGAATAATTCTGACTTAAATGCAGATGAAGAAAACTCATACACAAACTATCGCCCTCAAAGCAGTGAAGGATTTCAGAACAATATAAGCACAGTATACAAAATCTGTGATTCTCTAAATTCATAGACTTCCTAGCCTCATTGCCCACTAATCTTTGACATATACCAACCAAGTGCCAAGTATAAAACCTTGCAGTCCCCCGTTAGGAGGGCTAACAATCTCTCACACTTCTACAACGTGGCATAAGATGTTCCATCTTTTTGGAATCGCCAAATTTACCCCTTTTCGTGTCCTCACAACTACCACCACCTGTGCCACAACCTTCTTTCCTATCCCAGCCATGGGACTCCATGAGTCCTGAGATATGATGTATCAAATGGTTAAAAACATAGATTTAGGGGCCAAAATGACTAAATTTCAATCTTTATTCCAAACTGAACTACATTTTATATTATCTTTGTAAAGTCCTTATCTCTCTGTGCCACAGCTTCTTTATCTGTAAACTGTGATTATAAGCAATTATTATATAAGGTTGTTGACATGTAAATGAGCTCCTGTATGTAAAGCCCTAAAGGAGTACCACCCATACAAGATATACTTTAGGTGTTAACTCTAACTACTATCTTAAGATTCAGCTTAAGTATCATATCCAGCCCAACTATCATCCCTTCAAATTAAGTTAGGTATACTTCCTCTGTCATCCTTATGTTTTTTTCATCCACTTACCACCTAATATGCATGCATGTTCTTTATCCATTCAATATCCTCAGCACTAAGCACAATTAGTACCACATACTGTGTATTCAGAATACTTAATATCATGAGTGAATGAATAAAGAGGATACAATAATTCCAATGCATGTGATTTTAATGATGTAAACGAGCAGCACTATCAAGAACTGTTAGATGGTTTACAAACTGCACAAAAAGCATCTCACTGAGAAAGCAGTTAGCAATGACTGAACTACTCTGTGATGCATCCTGGTACAAGGCAAAATACACCAGGAAAAGGGAGTGGCTGTTTTTGTTTTTGTTTTTTTAATACAAAGGTGCCATCTACTCACCATATATATAGTAAATAGGTTTTAGCCCAGAGAGAAAGTCTTTTTTCTTTTTTTTCTTCAGATCTATTTATTTGAGAGAGAGAGAGAAAGAAAGAGCACACACAGTGGGGAGGGGCAGAGGGAGAGAGAATCTCAAAAAGACTCTGCACTCAGTGCAGAGCCCAACACAGGACTTGATGTCACAACCCCCGAGATCACAACCTGAGCCAAAACAAGAGTCAGAAGTTTAACCAACTATGCCACCCAGACACCCCTGAAGGGTTCTTTTCTAATTAATCTCCCCAGAAAGGGCACCTTTAGTAATTCACGGAAAGCATCAACAAAATGTGGCATATACAGACAATAGAATTCAGCCTCAAACAGGAAGGGAAAATTCAGAAACACACTACAACATAAACGGATCCTGAAGACATGATGCTAAGTGAAATAAGTCAGTCACAAAAGGACAAATTCTGTACAATTGTACTCATATCTAAAACAAACTCAGAAAGAGAGGTAACAGAATGGTGGTGACAACATACCAGGGAGAGGAGGAATTAGAAGTTATTTAATGGGTGCTAAATTTCAACTTGGGAAGATGAAGACGTTCTGAAGATGGATGGGAGAGATGGTGAGAAAACAGTGTGAATGTACTTGATACCACCGAACCAGACCTTTAAAAATGGTTAAAATGGCAAATCTTCTATTTATAAACAAATTTAGATCAATGTCTTCTTACTTCCAAAAACAAATGCTGCTTCCCAACTTTACATGATTTATCATAATAATTACTTATGGCAATTTATCACACTTGTATCTTATAAACTTTTTTAAAAAGGTTAAATATTACTTTTGTATACTAAAATAATACATTATTCAGTTAGATACACTGCAGACCATTTTCCTAAAATTTTAACATTTTAAATGGCTGAGAATAGCTAATAGTTACATTTGCTTTAAAAAGTTTCCAGGCTGGGGTGCCTGGGTACCTCAGTAAGTTAAGTGTCTGCCTTGGCTAGGGTCATGATCCCAGATCCTGGGATGGAGGCCTGCATCAGGCTCCCTGCTTAGTGAGGAGTCTGTTTTTCCCTCTCCCTCTGCCCCTCCCCCCTGCTTGCTCTTTCTCTCAAATAAATAAATAAAAATCTTTAAAAAGTTTCCAGGTTAACAGGACTCTGGCTATGCTTATATTATACAATATTATGAGGCCTCAAGTACCCTTTTCCTACTAGGATTTACCTAATATAATCTTCTAAAGAGAATCCCAATGCTGCCATCAGGTAATTTCTGAGCTTATCCCCACTATCTGGTACAATCCCACTTCCAGACTCTCAACTTTCACAACATGATATCAAATCTGTTCCAACTCAGGGGTGCCTAGGTGGCTCAGTTGGTTAAGCATCCAACTCTTGGTTTGGGCTCAAGTCTTGATCTCACGTTGTGAGATTAAGCCCCACATCAGGTTCCACACTCAACGGGAAGTCTAAGATTCTCTCTCTCCTCTCCCACTATCCCTCCCCTTACTTGCTCCCTCTCTAAAATAAATAATTAAATCTTTTTAAAAAATCTATTCCAAGTCAACCTCAAAGCATAAGTCCCTTATTAACTGGCAACTAAGAAAAACTGAAATCTATATTTATTTCAGGGATTATCACTGATAATCACTGTACCGGCAATTACAGTATTTTTTAAGAGACTTAAAGATATATGTCAGCTCATTAATACTGGTGTTCAGTCACTTTCAGTCAGAATATTGTTTTATATTAAAGACATATAATAACTATGCTACATTAATGAAGAATATAGATGACTACTATGCATTTGGTAGTGTTTTAAAATGTATTTGTGCTTATTAACCACAAAAATACATGCATATACTAGAGACTAGTAGCATAGGCATTTAACAAAACATTTTAAAGTCTACATTCAATATTTTTTGAATACTATTTATAAATCTATAGATTCCTTGCAATAACCAAGCTATGGGATACTTCAAGATACTCGTAAGACCCATCCCTTGATAAAGACCAATCATAAGAAAGACTACGACTTTTTGTGTATCTTCTGTTCATCAATCCATTTTTCCACCTACCGTAGATTCCTCTTTAAAACACAACTGCACTTTGGTATGACAGTATTAATCAATATCAAAGCACAGTATAAGACATAATCCTATAAGTGTACTCTGTGTGTATATATATATACATATATATATATATATATATATATGATATAGACAATACACGAGATACACAGGAAAAATTACCATAGGACATTTCTAGAAAATCTACAGGAGGGATTTCTAGCCTTAGCACCAAGAAAGAATGACTAACACACTTCTATTAACCTTACAGAAAACTCAATCTTTAAAACTTGGTGCTTCCTAATTAATTTGTTTTCCATAGTCTATCTCCAGTAATTTTGCATATTAACATACTATCACCCTCCTATATACTTAAAATTTTCTTCAAGTATCAACCCTTATTTTAATTAAATAGATTTTAGAGAGAATCTTTTTAATTACCATCATAGATAAAAACCCAAAATCATTTACATACATAAGAGAACTGTAAAAATACAAATGAAAACGGCAGTTTTAGTGGTATATTGCAACTTGCTTTTTGTTAAAATTTCTCATGCAGTTTTTCATTTTTATTTAAATTCTAGTTAACATACAGTGCAATATTGGTTTTGGAGTAGAATTCAGTGATTCATCACTTATATATAACATCCAATGCTCATCATAACAAGTGCCCTCCTCAATATCCATCACCCATCTAGCTCATCCCCCATCTACCTCCCTCCATCACCCCTCAGTTTGTTCTCTATCATTAAGAGTTCTTATGGTTTGTTTCCCTCTCTTTTACCCCT
Source organism: Canis lupus baileyi (assembly GCF_048164855.1). Lineage (NCBI taxonomy): Eukaryota > Metazoa > Chordata > Mammalia > Carnivora > Canidae > Canis > Canis lupus. The sequence continues at coordinate 58,963,503 of NC_132844.1, read as the reverse complement.
TCCCATATGTTCTTCTATTTTGTTTCTTAAATTCCACATCTGAGTGAAACCATATGGTGTCTTTCTCTGACTTATTTTGCTTAGCATGATACACTCTAGCTCCCTCAACATCATTGCAAATGGTAAGATTTCATTCTTTTTGTTAAATGAATAATATTCCACTGTATGTATATATACCACATTCTTTAGCCATTCATCAGTCGGACATTTGGGCTTTTTCCATAGTTTTGCTATTGTTGACAATGCTGTTATAGACATCCAGGTGCATGTACCTCTTCCAATCTGTATTTTTGTATCCTTTGGGTAAATATCTAGTAGTACAATTCCTGGATCATAGGGCAGTTCTATTTTTACTTTTTGAGGAGGCTCCATGCTGTTTTCCAGAGTGACTGCACCAGCTTGCATTCCCACCAACAGTGTAAGAAGGTTCCTCTTTCTCCACATCCCCAACACCTGTTGTTTCTTGTATTGTTACTTTTAGCCATTCTGACAGGCATGAGGTGTTATCTCATTGTGGTTTTGATTTCATCATCAGGGAAATAAGTTAACAATATCTCAATTGCTTTATTAGTAACTCTTGTGTTTCCTGACTTATTAAATGTAGCCATTCTGACCGGTGTGAGATGTGTAACTTTAATTATGAACTACTTTAAAGCCAGTACGTTACTGAGAATGTAATATAAAGTCACCATCACTCTTTTTTTTCAAATACATTATGTGATACAGCTGAAATCCTTTTTGCACTAGCTTCCCTCACACTCTTTCCCTTCTCCGAAATAACCACTACTCTATAGTTGGTGTGTATCCTTCTCATTCATGTTCTGGAATACTGTTCTTATGCACAGTAAAATAGTATGGTTTTGTTTTTAAAAATCGGCATCAGTAATGTCACTGTTGTACATCTGTCTTGGGCTCAACTTGGTTTTCACAATGTACCCATTCATATTCATGAACACGGACTTCGTTCATTTTAACTGCCCAATAGCAACTTTTCTATGTATTTGTTTTTACTACCCATTCCCTTCTTGATATTTGGATTTTTTTTCATTTTTGATATAAGCAATAGCTGCAATGCTCTAGGCATAGTTCTTTGGGCTCACATTCCTTGTCCTATGTGAGAAGTTCTCAGGTATATTAATTATCTTGGGGTGGGAGTGGGGATTTAAAAACTGACAACCCAAATTTGCATCCAACCTTTAACTGATCCAGTTATCCATTTGGGAATTATCTACACAATGGGATTTGAAATCACTTAATCATGGTGTCTTGGTAGATAGAGCCTCAACGATCTCATAAGATGGAGGAAAGGGGTGTATAATATTTTGCTCTCACAGCTATCATGTAAATTTTAAGAAAGTAAGCTATGAATATTATATAATCATTAGTGGCATTATATTTAAAAGATACCAGCAGAACAATAATTTATCAAGAAGTCAGCTAATACTTGAGAGACTTTTTAGAAAACACTTAAGTATAATTATCTTCTCGGTTCCCAAAAAAAGAGGTAAATATAAATCATACCTGTTGTATGTCATGTGTGTTAAGTCTCATAGCTAAGGGTGAGATATTACAAAATAATCTTGCTGAGTAAAAGATTTTAAAGAAAAATCATACTAGTCAGCTGTTAACACCAGTACAGAGAAGATTAAAGTATGATTTTTTTTAAGAGCTCTGATTTCTTAAGCAAATATTAAAATCAGTTGTCTTCTTTTGGGCAAATTCAATTTAAACTTACAAATTATTTGGGAAGTAAAAAGGCTCTTGCTTTTACTTATGGGCAAAAGGCAGATAACTACTGAGCTACTAAGACATATAACTATCGGGGAAGAAGTGAGATTAAGACTGTCTACCAGGCACAGGCTGTATATTTGTAACACGTGGTAAGTTCCTCTGCACTGTCAGAGGACCAAATAAATCTCTTCAAATAAAAGAGGGCAGTGAAAACTTCAAGTAAAAGACAGGAGTGCGGAGTAGAATGGAAGAGAAAGCTAACATTCGTTTTGTATTTACTCTTCTGTCACCGTTTAAATATCCTGTCCTTTAAACATCAACAAAAATACTATAAGGTTGGTCTTAGGATCTCTTTTTAAAGAGAAGAAAAAAACTTAAGCTTCTCCAAAGTTAACTTGCTCAATAAAGTCTCAAAGCTAAAAAGTACAAAGAGCTAGACCACGTGCCAGGTCTATGCAATTCCAAATTCTTTCCACGCTACTGTTTCTAATATATAAAAACAGCAGCAGGGATCCCTGGGTGGCACAGCGGTTTGGCGCCTGCCTTTGGCCCAGGGCGCGATCCTGGAGACCCGGGATTGAGTCCCACGTCGGGCTCCCGGTGCATGGAGCCTCCTTCTCCCTCTGCCTATGTCTCTGCCTCTCTCTCTCTCTCTCTCTGTGTGACTATCATAAAAATAAATAAATAAATAAAAATAAAAAAAATAAAAACAGCAGCAAACAACAGTCAAGGACTTACTCTATATGCTACAGCATCCCACAGTATTGCATCAAAAAGTCCCATTGAGATAGATGCCTTACTATTTCCATTTTACAAATGACGAATTTGAAGGCCAAAAAGTAAAGTACTTTGCCACCAGTAACACAACAAATAAATGGTGAAGCCAAAGTTTCAAACCCACAAAGTCTGACTCAACTATAACATTATAAGCAAAACAGAGAAAGTAAGAAAGCTGGCCTTGAGGAGATAACATCCAACAGAAATACTGTTTTCCAGTCTACACCCCATCTAAGATATTACTATACAGAATTCTAGTTAGCAATGAGGGACAGACGGATATGGGTTCAAAATTAGACTCACTACTTCTCAGCTGTGTGAAGTTGGTCAATTCAAGTAACCATTCTCTGAGCTGTTCTTGCATTTGCAAAATGACAATAAAAACAGGATCTCAACAGCTGATGACTAAATGAGATAATGCATGAATGTCATACCTACTTTGAGCTAAGCATTATGATAGAGGGAATTAAACTTATCTCATTTTAGCCTTAAAATAATCTTTCAAGATATACTATCATCACTTCTAATGATTCAGGATAGCTTCTCAAGGTTATATGGTTTACTCAAAGTCACAGTCATTAAGTGTTAGAGAAAAATTTAAATTATGCTCTTTGAAATTCAAAGATAATGCATCCTATCTATACCAATGGTATTACTAGGGCAGCCCTGGTGGCTCAGTGGTTTAGAGCCGCCTTCAGCCCAGGGAGGGATCCTGGAGACCCGGGATGGAGCCCCATGTCGGGCTCCCTACATGGAGCCTGCTTCTCCCTCTGCCTGTGTCTCTGCCTCTCTCTCTCTCTGTTTCTCATGAATAAATAAAATCTAAAAAAAAAAACAAAAAAACAAAAAAAAATGGTATTACTAAATGTAATAAAGAGTTCTCAAAAATTATACTTACTCTCTTAGAAGTTAATCTGAACTGCAATGAGATTATCAATTCACATGACCTTTCAGCAATCTAACAGCAATTCTAGACGTATAACATTCCTCCAGATTCTCTAGGCCATCCACAAATATCACTGATAGACAACTTCCCATCAATCGTAACAGCCAAGGAAAATCCACTGTGATTCTCTCCCCTTGATTATTCACATGTGTAACAAAGATATGCACTGAAAACAAGTGTCAAAATTTTGGTAAGACCAGAAACCACAAAGTCACAGAGGGCAGTGAGAGGGGTAGGTGGCAGTGACAACTGCTTTTATTGCCATTACTATTAACTGCAAGACTGTGGTTAAGTCATTTAAGCTTTGTGTGCTTCCATTTCCTTAAATCTTTTTTAAAAGATTTCATTTTATTTGAAAAGAGAGAGAGAAAGGGAGAGAGAGTAAGAGCACACAAGCTGGGGTGAGGGCAGGGGGAGAGGGGAGAGGAAAAGGAAGAGGGAGAAGCAGACTTCCCACTGAACAAGGAGTCTGACTCCAAGGCTTGATCCCACATGATCTGAACTGAAAGCAGACACTTAACTAACTGAGCCATCCAGGTACCCCCTCCATTTCCTTATCTCTTAATAGGAAAAAATAATACTTACTATATAGTATTATTGTGAGGACAGTCAATTGAAGATAGCACTGAGCTAGTTGTTTATATATTATGTGATTCTTACAAAAGTCCAAGGTTGAGGGTATACTCTTAATCCTATCTCAAAGATAAATTGAGTTTGAGGTCTACCTATATCACACCATCCTAAAGCTGCCCTAAGTCCAACAGACGTAAAGAAGTGTTCATAAATATTTTGTGTATAGTCTCTTAAATTGCAGTATGATATCCATGATTAGGTCCTACTGCCACTCAAGCATAGGAAATGTTGCTCTTTTTATTAAAAATATAAAAGACACTCCTACTTCCTCTCACTTTCATACTTCTGCCCCCCTCCCCAAATTACAAACAGTATATAAAATTTCAAAACTTCAATATCTCTAGCATACTGCTCATCCCCTGAAAAAAAACCTAGAGAGTAGACATCTAATATGTATTTACTGAATGAACAATTCAACATAAATTGTTCAACTGCTCCTAATAGGTACTTCACAAATATTAGCTAGATTTATGCTTACAATATCCATATTTTTTTTAAGATTTTATTTATTTATTCATGAGAGACACACAGAGAGAAAGGCAGAGACACAGGCAGAGGGAGAAACAGGCTCCCTGCAAGGAGCCTGATGAGGGACTTGATCCCTGGGATTCTAGGATCATGTCCTGAGCCGAAGGCAGATGCTTAACCATTGGGCCACCCAGGCATCCCTATCATTCCCATTCTAGAAATGAAGAAACGAAAAATCTCAAAGGCCTGGGTCACAGAGTTGATCATGTGCACAGCCAGCACTAGAATGCAGTTCTGACAAACTTCAAAGCAGTCACTTTTCTATAACCTCATGATGTTCTCACTCTGAAGTTCACAAAAAAGTTTTATGAAAAGGTAAGACTTGTGATACCTTGGAGGATGACCAGGACTTTAAAAAGTGGAAACAAGGACACTATGAACCCAAAGGAATGAAGAGAAGTAAAACACAGAAAACAGGCAGCAAGGAACAAGTTTGGGAAATGCTGTCTAGTATCTTTTACCTAAAACAAGCATTTAACCTAAGAGAAGGAATATAGGTACATAAAAGATTTGGACAGATTAATGTAGTAGCAAAAATAAAAGTTAGAAAGTATGAGACTGGATACATTTGGAGACAGAGAAGCCAAGTCCTAATTTATAAGTTAAGGGGTAGTGAAGTTTAGGGTATAAGTCATGATAGAGAAATGAAAAATAAAGATAAGATGTAAGGAAACAACTGACAAGAATCAACTAAAATAAAGGAATAAAAGAAAAGAATTGCAAATATGATGACTGGAAGAATGATGAAGCCATTAAGAAATTTTGTTTTCAACATTTCAGCTATGTATAAGTTTATAATCAGGAAAAAATAATTTTTAATTTTTAATTACTAAAACTAAGAAAAATAGGGAATCAAGTGAAGTGGAGATGTTTCACAGTTAATTCCCAGACATCTGTGCCTTGATCCACCTGTAACACATCAAAAAAATCATTTACAAAAATCAGAAAGGAGGTTTTGTAAGACATGTCTAACGTGTAAGGAATATTTATTAAAATATTATCTAATGCTTAACAACAACTGAAAAATCCATAACAATACACTAAAACATACGCACCTACTAAGTCTGCTCAAGTGAGAAAAATAAATGACTCAAGGTTATGAACAGCATTATTATTAACGAAATGGTAATATAATATCACATATTGCACATACTAAAAATATCACATATTACAAACTTAACCAATACTTATCAAACCTCTGCCCCAAAGTACTGGAATTTATCAAATATTTTTGTATCCCCAGTTTTATCTTGAAAATTTCCTGTTAACTTTATCTTAATGTCACAATATATCCATGTTTGTAATTATACATTAAAAATGACTTACCAGAGATTAAAACTGATGCTTCAAAAATACGGGTCATTTTAATCTTGTGGCTTTTGATTTTCCCTGGCAGAAAGCCATAAAAACCTCAGAAGGACAAAGTTTTAAAGAGCATCCAAATAAATAAAAACGTTTTATAAAAATACATGAAGCAATGATATTAAGCTGATAAACTATTCAAAAACAAAAATAGTAACAGATTCTAAAATAGGCAGCCTCTGAAACAAAAGAAATATTACAATAATCTGAAGATTCCAAATACAAAAAAGTCTTTAAACATACACATAAAAGAAATATTACAATACACACAAAGAAATATTACAATACTTTGAAGATTCTAAATACAGAAAAGTGGTTAAACATACACACATCCCCCCCAAAAAGAGAAGTAAAAGTTCAACCATATGAAAAGGCTAGAATATCCACAATGAAGAACACTGTCACTAAAAATGATTATACAGAGATTTTTAATATATTTAGAAACACAAATTATGTTAACTAAAAATATCAAAATCATGTACATCTATACATATATATATACCTCATACACAAAAAGAAAAATACTAATTTAAAATCTTTATCTGTGGGGAAAAAATAAACAGTTTTACATTCTTTTTATCATCCAACATTTGTAATTTTTCTAAATCAGCATACAAACAGGATTTACAACAAAGTAGAATAATGACAAGTTCTTGGTGAAAGTGGCTCTTTTGCTAATGAACAGGCACTGAAAATAAAAGAGCCCCAATCATTTTTTCTTACACTGAAATTATGTAAAGAATAACATATTTTAAATATAAAAAGAAATAACTAAAAGCTTAATTCTATAGACTTAAATTAGCCTTCCCCCATGGTCTTTCATAATTTATGATCCTCTATGTAAGTCTTATAAAACCTAAGAACAGACCTATTGTTTAAATCCTACTTCAGGGCAGACCCGGTGGCGCAGCAGTTTAGCGCCGCCTGCAGCCCAGGGAGTGATCCTGGAGACCCTGGATCGAGTCCCGCATCGGGCTCTCTGTATGATGCCTGCTTCTCCCTCTGCCTCGCTCTCTCTCTGTCTCTATGAATAAATAAATAAAATCTTAAAAAATAAATAAATAAAAATAGGGGATCCCTGGGTGGCTCAGCAGTTTAGCGCCTGCCTTTGGCCAGGGCGTGATCCAGGAGTCCCGGGATCGAGTCCCGCAATCGGGCTCCCAGCATGGAGCCTGCTTTTCCCTCTGCCTGTGTCTCTGCCTCTCTCTCTCTCTATGTCTCTCATGAATAAATAAATAAAATCTTTTAAAAATATAAAAATAAAAATAAAAATAAAAATAAAAATAAAAATAAAAAATAAATCCTACTTCAGTTCAAACTGTAGGTCATGACATGAGAAGTAAAGGCATCTCTATGGTGCTGTGATGTGCTAAATATTTTATGTAACAAGTTATTTGATCCTCATGATAATCTTAGGATGAATCTTAGCTCAAGTTTAAAGATAAATGTCCATACCCACTAGTTGAACATAAAAACAAAAAACAAACAAAAGTGTTAAAGAGGATGTGGAGCAATTCGACCCCTTGTACACTGGTGGTGGGAATGAAAAATGAGGCAGCCTCTATGGAAAACAAATGGCAGTTCCTCAATAAGTTAAACCCATAATTACAGTATGAGCCAGGAATTCCACTCCTAGGTATTGCCAATGGCTGGGGGTTTTTTTTGTGGGAGTAGGAGAGTGATACAGTGAGTAGTAGTAGGAAGCAACTGCTCAATGAGTATGGGGTTGCCCTTTGGGGTGACAAAAATGTTTTAGAACTTTCAGTAACTAGATAGCTGCACAGCACTGTGAATGTATTTACTGCCACCAAACTATACGTTTTAAAATAGTTAAAATGGCACACCTTATGTGTATTTGACCACAACTTTAAATGGGGGAGGAAGTGTCTTCAGTGAGTTCCTGAAAAGCAAAGGCTCAGATGAAAATGCTGAGGGAGTGCTTTCAACAGAAAGTCCAAGAAATGGGTAAGGCAAGAAAGCCAAAGGTGCAGTTGAAGTATAATCTCATCCTGATCCCACAGTGAACTATGGAGTCTAAATGACCATGCACTCATATCCCATAAAAGTCAGTCACTGGCTACAGGTGACCTACCCATGCCCTGAGGAACAGGGAAACAGTATGTCCTAGGCACCTCTGGTAAGTCAGCTCCCAATAATTTTGTGGAGGTGTTTTCTGCTAAGAGCTGTCAGTCACCAGGTCTACAGGTGAGGGATGGGCAAATACCCATCCAGGTAAAAGGATCTGGGTATGGCACCAACAGCAGCTACTATGAGGAGGAAAACTGAAGACCAAGAAACTTGACTTATCTAGGATCACACAGCAAATACAATCACAGCAAGGGACTTACTCTTTTTCATCTCATAATTCATGCTCTTCCAATCTAGCTTTGCAGAATTTCAACCCATTAAAACACAATGGTAAATTCATTTTGTCTGTCTGCTGCTTATCCCTTTACGTTTTTCTTAATATTTTGAGGTTTTGTTTTACTGGTACAGTACTTTGTTTTGTTTTGCTGACAGAGGGTGAGGAGATGATTCCCTAAGCTCTGCTGAAGTGGCCTTTGTGTTAGTTCTGGTCCCTACCTAGCAAACTCCTAGTTCACATCACAGCATCTGGCGGAAGTGCTTGCTGCCAATCAGGACTCCCTCGCACCCTGTTCAGAGCTAGATTCTAAATAATGTTTGCAAGACTATCTCCTTTTTAAATAACCTTGTGCCTGATAGCAAGAAATCAATTGGGTTTATCCATCTTTGTATTACTGATATATGGCACCTGCTAGAAAGCTGATAAAACCTTGTTCAATTAAATGCTACAGGCATACCTCATTTTATTGTGCTTCACTTTTTTGCACCTGGCACTGCATTTTTTATAATTCGAAGGTTTGTGGCAACTCTGTGTTGAGCAAGTCTGGGGCGCCATTTTTACAAAAGCACTTGCTCACTTTGTGTTTCTGTGTAATGTTTTGGTAATTCTTAAAAGATTTCAGACTTTCTCATTACTATTATACTTGTTATGGTGATTTGTGATCTGTGATTACAACTCACTGAGAACTAAAATGATGGTTAGCATTTTTTAGCAATAAATAATTTTTTATTTAGGTGTGTACTTCCTTAAGATATACTGCTACTGCACACTTAAAAGACTACAGTATAATGTAAACACAACTTTTATAAAGACTAGGAAGCCAAAATATTCATTTGATCCACTTTATTGTGATATTCACTTTGTTGCAGTGGCCTGGAACCAAACCCACAGTATCTCCAAGGTATGCCTATACTTTGTTTTAATATAACTAAAAAGGAACTAAAGTATAGACACTTTTCTTTAACTTTGTATTCATTCAAGTAGATTTCATTATTTATTGTAGAAAAGTTGCATAAATCTCCTGCTACAAGGCAAATGACCGCCCACACACTACAGATCAGGATCTAGAGTCACTTGCATCAACTGGATGCTACGTAAATGGAAAAAATATATATACTTTTATCCATTTATATGTATAAATACCAACATCTAATAATTACATTTCACTTGGAATAGATTAAAAGACATTTAATACTGCTTTCTACAGGAAAATGTTACAGATAAAAGTAACTTCTCTCTACCCACCCACCCAAATTAAAGAGCTGTAATTTTGAAAAACAATTTAGCACTGTGAGGAATTTTATTTTAAATAATTTAAAGGAAAGATAAATTACCAGAATAATTAGTCAATAATTATGCTGAAAAAGAGACACTTTCAATGTAATTAAATCCAAAAAAACTAAACATATTCAATTTTTCCACTATTTTATCATTATGTTTAGCATTAATGATACCATTTGCTATTCCGAGTATTCCATTGCTCTAAAATGGTAGTATCATTTTCCTAAAACTAAATAGACTATTAACAGAAGCTATTTCAAAGCTATACCAACAGACCTCAGAAAGTTTCTTTTAAAAAGTTCCTAACAAGAAAGGCCAAGAAGGAAGGTAATTAGGAGAAAAAAAGAAAAAAACCAACATTCAAACTGAAAGCAGAAAAACACAAACAGAAAAGCTTCCCAGGTGTTTGTTTTTAGTTGTAGAGTCTATTAACCAAATCATTTTAATAGGTAAAAATGTCAAAAAGATCTTAGAAAGTGAACGACGTCAACTACACCAAGTTTTCCTTTTATTTTTTTTTTTAATGTAACCAATGGTACAAAATCGTCTCCTGTCTATAACATACTTAACCATTAAAATGCACTTGAGCCCTATAAAAACACAAATGACAGGGGAAGTCAACAAGCTGAAATTCTTATTCCTAGAAATTCTTATTCCTAGCTGAAATTCTTATTCCAATGGAAACACTGAGAGCAAAGGCAGCATGGATTCCATTACTATTATTAAATCCATAGCCTGATCTTTCGACTCTCAACACATTTCAATGGAAATCACTACTGACTAGGCTTCTTCAAGATTTTGTATTTGCTTGTTTGCTTTTCAAGGACAAGTCCAAGAATTATGGAAGCAATATTTATCTTTAAGTATAAAGCCTGGAAAATAATATGGCTAATCATGGCCCATAGATATTTCCAAACTAAGACTCAAGGCTACCTCTATTTTTTAAAGTAGAAATACCAGCTTTTAGCCATAAATAAGAACCAAGAGCATTCACATTACTGGAACATAATTCATTTTATATCACCACCTGCAATTATAAATAATCTTTTGAAAAAATACATATCATGGTCTTTTCATACCAGCTCCAATATAACTGCAATGTTTATTGTTTCCATGCATTATTTACTGCACTTCATGGTTTAGTGCTATGACAGAAAAAGTATATATGATTTGTCAGATTTTGAATTTATTAATAAAAACCTTTCACAAATATATTCACCTCAATTCAGTTGGATAAGTCTATTCTAACAATGCTTAACAAAATGTCCACTCAGTTTGTTTATGAACAGAACTACATGAACATAAACTTCAACTTCCATCAGTGGTTTTAGAGTTCACTTTCCTTCTATCATTTTCTTTCATTCAGACTCTCTTTCAACTAAGAAAACCTCCCTGACCCCTCTAATAATGCATCCTCAACACTACTACACCTGTATCAGGTCACTTCCCTCCTCAAAAAAAAGTAATAATGGCTCCCCTTAGTTTTGAACATAAAGTTCAATCAACTTAAATAGCCTAACAAATAAGGCCCTTCTTGATTAATCTCTGTCTACCTTTCCAGACTGGCCATTTTTCACCCAACTTTGCCCCAACACCTTAGAATTGAGTACAATTCACAAAATGCTGTAAGCTGCTCCATGTGGTCTTGGTCCTTAACATTCCTTCTTGTATCTCCCTCCTCTTGCCTTTCCTACCTACAGGTGTTGAATCAACGCCTAAGAGTCCTTCAAATTCAGCTAATTTTCACCAATTCTGAATAACTTTCACTGAATTCATCAATCTGGTTGAAATTTTCCACCATATCTAGTATCATGTATATACTTCATGTTTATATGTCATAGTATTCAACACACAATATTACATTCATTGACTTATTTGCGTGTTCCAAATAGTTCAATATTAATTCATTTCCCTTGTGAACTACGCTTTAACTCTGTAATCCCAGCACTAACATAGAGCTTAATACATAGTGCTTAATAAATGCTGCTAGAATGAACAAATGAGTGAGTGATACTAAACTTTTAAATTCCATATTTTAAGATAATGCTATATATATAAAATTGTTGTAAAAAAGGTTGTGACATCTGGTTTCCAGTCTGACATGTAAACAGGTTGGAAGGCGTCACTCCCTTCCTAAAAATAAGAAAAAAGCTACACAAACTGAAAATCAACCACTCTTAAATCCATCAGAGAATTGAGATCACAGGGCAAACCAATGTGATAAACACTGATGGAGACTGACAAATGAATACAGAGTTACAGCTTCCCAAAAGCAGAACCCCTAACTGGAACCAGGTAGGAACACTTAAAGGGTAAGTATTCATTAACTGCTAAAAATTAAGCATGGACTAGCAGAAAAGACAGAAACTCAAGGTAGTCCAGCTTTAGATGGGGGAAGGGGGGATCTATACACTATTTTATCTTCCAGATACCTACCATGTTCTCAGGGTGAATACCAAGGAAAAATCCCCTTCAGAAGGGGAAAGGGGAAAGTAATCATTTTGAAAAAGCTCCAGAGTATTCTGTTCTGCTAAACAAAAGAGCCCTTAGAGGGAACTATTTACCAAAACCTAAACCACTTGCAATACACCAAGACTGACTGTCCTAGAGAAAGAAAAACACTTAACTCCAGCACTCAACAGTCTTTGGAATAGGAGAAGGGAAATCTCCAACTCCAGCCTCATCTAGCCTTCACATGGAGAAACAAAAATACTCAACCCCTGCTCCTCTAGCCTTCCTACTTAACCCAGTGTGAGGTGAGAAGAGAGGGAAGGAGAATAAGAGAAGCACTTACAAAAGTCACAGACTCACTGAAAGACTAAAAACTAATCACAGAATTACACTACACTTCCCCTTCTGCCACCACTACTACCACATAAATCAGCTTTTTGCACAATAAGAGTAGAGCTGAAAGACCCAAAAGCCTCAGACTCTATCTACTTAAGAAAGAGTCTCAAGGGAACTTCAATGCCAACAGGAGAAACAAAAACAAGAACACTCAGAAAACTTTTGTCTCTGACACTATTGCTACAGCAACAGAATCATGGCCTAACTCCTAGCCAGATAAACATAGACATTTCATACTGAAAGCCTACCTACCTGTTTCTTTTATCTGACTTTCAACAAAAAATTACAAGAGATGCTAATTAGGCAAAACATTAATCTGAAGAATTAAAGCAAGAATCAGAACCAGACTCAGATATGTCAGAAATTTAAAAATCAGACTAAAATTTACATGAACTAAACTAGTATGCTATAGGCTCTCATGGAACAAGTAGACATCAAGTGAGAACATGGGTAATGTAAGCAAAGAGAAGAAAATACTAAAATAAATTAAAAATCTAAAAAGAAAAGCTAAAAAATAAAATCAAAACACTGTAAAAATAAAATGAATGGGCTCATCAGCAGATTGAACATGGTAGCGGGAAGAATCACAGAGCTTGAAGATATGTCAATAAACTTCCAAAACTGAAAGGTAAAAGGAAAAAAGAATAAAAAAAGAAAAGAATTATTCAAGAACTGTGGGAAAATTACCCAAAAAGCAATATACATGTAATAGTACAACCAAAGGTAGAAGAAAACAGAAAAGGAAAGAAGAAATAGTTGAAATAAAAATGGTTGGGAATTTTCCAAAATTAAGGACAGACACCAAACCACAAATCCAGGAAGTTCAGAAAGAACCAAGTAGGATAAACACCAAAATACTGACACCTCGGCATATCATATTCACACTGTAGAAAATCTTGAAAGAAGCCAGGAAAATAACACACATGCCTTACCTATAGGTCAAAGTAGTCAAAGTAAGAATTGCACTGGACTTCTCTTTAGAAACTAAGCAAGAAAGAAAAAAGACGAATTAAATATTTGAAGTGTTGAAAGAAAAAAACCCACTTAGAATTCTGTGTCCAGCAAACTTATTCTTCAAAAGTAGAGAAATAAAACTCTCTCTCTCTCTCACTCTCTCTCTAATCCATCATCAGTAAACCTGCCTTGCAAAAATTGTTAAAAGAAATTCTTCAAAGAGAAAGAAAATGATATGTCAGAAACACAGATCTATATAAAAAAAAAGGGACAGTATTAGACAAGGTATATATAAAGGTAAAATAAACTTTTATTTAAAAAAATTTTTATTTTATCTATTAATAATTGATATAACAAGTCACAGCTTGATCAAAATAATAACAGCAACAATGGACTCAATGTTTATAGCTTACAGATAAATGAATGACAGCAAGGTTTTATAAGGAGGGAATACTCTTTTATAAGATATTTGCACTACATAAGAAACTATGTACTGTTATTTCAAATTGGAGTTGGATTAGTTTTAAGTGCATATTCTAAACTCTAGAGTAGCCACTAAAAAAGTTTTTTTAAAAAGGGAAGAAAAGTTTTACTGATATGTTAAGGAAGGAAAGAAGATACAATCATATAAGTGCTCAATTAATACCAGGAAGAAATTTTAAAAGTGAGTAACTCTTCCCCCAAAAAGAAACAAAAACAGGGCAATAATAGGTAATAGCTGCAAGTACAGTAGATATTAATCCAACTATATCAAAAGAAGTGTTTAGAGAGACTGATCTAATTGTATGCATGTATTAGAAAAGAAGAAAGATCTAAAATCAGAAATCTAAGCTTTCACCTTAGGAAAATAGATAAAGGACAAATTAAATTCAAAATAGGCAGAAGAAATAATAAAACTTCAAACCAAAATTAAAGCAAGTGAAAATGGGAAATCAACAGAACTGACGAAACCAAAAGCTGGTTTTCTGAAACAAATAAATTTGTAAACCTCTAGTCAGATCAAGAACTAAATAGTGAAAGGGAATAAAGGGGAAAGGAGAAAAACTGAGTGGGAAATATCAGAAAGGGAGACAAAACATGAGAGACTCCTAACTCTGGGAAATGAACAAGGGGTGGTAGAAAGGGAGGTGGGTGGGGGGTGGGGTAACTGGGTGACGGGCACTGAGGGAGGCACTTGATGGGATGAGCACTGGGTGTTATTCTATATGTTGGCAAATTGAACACCAATAAAAAAAATAAAATAAGAAAAAAGAAGATATAAATTACATGGGAAATGAAAGAGGGGGCATCACTACTTATCCCTTGGATATTTAAAAGGATAACAAAGAAACACTATAAACAACTCCATGCCCAAAATTTGAAAATGCAGATAAAGAGACCAATTGCTTAAACGATACAGCTATCAAAACTTAAAGCAAAGAGTAGATAACCTAATTAAGTCTACATCTATTTTCAGAATTGAATAAATAAGTAATAACCTTATAGAACAGAAAGCACCAGGCCAAGACACCTTCACTGGGAAATTCTAACAAACATTTAAGGAAGAAATTCTCCACAACTCTCTACAATCTGATACTGACAGAACACTTCCTAACTCATTCTCTGAACAGCACCCTAATACCGAAAGCAAAGACATTACAAATAAGGAAAAATACAAAATAGTATCTTTCATGAACATAGATACAAAAAAATCCTTCACAAAATATTAGCAAATCAAATCCAGTAACGTATAAAAAGAATTACATGAGATTATAAAATAAGATTTATTCTAGGTATGAGAGGCTCATTCAACATTTAAAAATCAACTGATATAATCCATCACATCAATGGGCTGAAGAAGAAAGGTGGTATATTCCTTTCAATAGATAAGGAAAAAGCATCTGACAAGATTCAATACCATTCATGATAAAAAATTCTCAGCAAACTAGAAATAGAGGGCAACTTCCTCAAATTGATAAAGAACACTGGCAAAAACCCTACAGCTAATGTCATACCTCACGGTGACAAACTAGATGTTTTCCTAGTAAGATCAGTAACAAGGCAAGGATATTCTCTTTCACCATTCCTATTCAACATAACAGAAGTTCTGGTTGATAAAATAAGCTAAGGAAAGAAAATAAAAGGAATGAAGATTGGAAAGAAAGAAAGAAAGCTATCTTTGCTCACACATGAGATGAACATCTATGCAGAATATTGCAAAGACTCAACAAAATATTCCTAGAAATAACAGGTAATTAGTAGTAAAGCTGTAGAATACAAGGTCAGTATATGAAAACCAATTACTTTCCTAAATACCACCAATCAATAATTGGAACTTGAAACTTATGAAGTTATATTGCCATAAAAAAATGAATATTTAGGTATTAATCTAAAAAAATATGTAGAAGATTCATATGATGTAAACTACATAACTCTGATGAGTGCAATTAAAGAAGACCTAGAAGATCTAAATAAATGTTTTCACTGACCAGAAGAAAACTTTGTTAAGATGTCAGTTTTCTGCAACTGGATATACAGATTCAATGCAATCCCAATGAAAATCCCAACAAGTTACTTTACGAAATAACAAACTAACAAACTGATATTCTATCACTGTAACATAATAAAGCTATACTATTCAAGACAGTGTGATAGTGGCAAAAGAGCAGACATTTAAATCAATGGAACAGAACAGAGAGCACAGAAACAGACTCACGCAAATATAGTCAACTGATCTTTGTTAAAGGCTTGAACTACTGCTGGAAGAGAAATAAATAACCAAGTGTCCATCAACAAATATATGTATAAACAAAATGCGGCATATACAGAACTCTTAACTAAATACAAAATGATAAATTAAAAATAGAACATGTATCTCACAAGTACCTCTGCTTATAGTGGCAAATAAGCATATGAAAAGACACTGAACATCATTTATCATTGAGGAATCGCAAAATTTAAAAAAAGAGGAGGTACCATTATACATCTATTAGAATGGCTAAAAGCCACACAGGGAGAATAGCAAACCCTGGCAATAATGTGGAGCAACAGGAGCTATCATTCATTACTGGCAGGAATGCAAAATGACACAGTCACTTTGGACAACAGTTTGGCAATTTCCTACAAAGCTAAATATTTGGTTTGGTTAGGTATTACCAAACTATCTAGCAATCATATTCATAAGTATTTACTCAAATGAACTGAAAACATGTCTATGCTGAAACCTACACTTACATTTACAGCAGTTTTATTCATAATTGACAGAACCTGGAAGCAACCAAGATGTCCTTCTACAGTTGGATAAACTGTGTCTCTCATGAATAAATAAATAAAATCTTTTTTAAAAAAAAAGGTTAATTTTCCTAATAAATGAATATTATAATTTTAAATGCCAAAACTATTTTTATTAATTTTTTAAAGATTTATTTATTTATTCATAAGAGACACAGAATGAGAGAGAGAGGCAGAGACATAGGCAGAGGGAGAAGCAGGCATTTCATAAGGAGCCTGATGAGGGACTTGATCCCAGATCCTGGGATCATGATCTGAGCCAAAGGCAGGCGCCCAATCACTGAGCCACCCAGGCGTCCCTATTTTTTTTATTAACTTTAGATGAAAATCTTCCCTACATAAATTTTAAATATTTTTTTTATCTTTTTAAATAAAGTATGCTTAATAGAATGTTCCTCTTGCTGTAACACAGTGATTCCTTTAAAAATCTATTAAGGTAGATGGGACAGTCTGAACTCCCATTAATGACCCTGTATGATGCTTTTGAGTCTCTGTATATTAGATTTTCATGTTTCGTTCCCAGACAGGTTATTCTTAATACTAACACTGATTTGTACAACTTGTTTATAATAAGTACTAGAGCAGGGAAAAGTATAAAAACAATCATATTAAAACTTTATCATAAATGAGGGCAAACAGGCAATGATCAGAACTTATAAGGGAGAAAGAAGAGAGGAACATTGCTCCTTTGTGATTAAATTATATGAGATTTGGGATACATGGGTGGCTCAGCGGTTGCGCATCTGCCTTTGGCTCAGGGCGTGATCCCAGAGTTCTGGAATCGAGTCCTGCATCAGGCTTCCTGCATGGAGACTGCTTCTCCCTCTGCCTATGTCTCTGCCTCTCTCTCTGCCTCTCTTCTCTCTGTGTCTCTCATGAATAAATAAAATATTTTTTAAAAAATTGTATGAGATTTATGTAATAATTTTTCAACTGTTTGATCCTTAGCTGTGTAATACCTGGAATTGCTTAAAATGTTCATAAAATAAGGTGTTCAATAACTGAATTGTAAACTCTTGCTTAAAGCTATCTCATTTCTATATAACTCATTTATTTAAAGCCTAAAATATCAATACATTACAGGTCTTAAATTCAGATCAGAATATGGGTCCATTTGCTCTTTACCGGTTTTTAAAAAAGATACTTTCCCTGTTCAGTTGTTGTAATCAGTAGCAGCAGCCAATAAATAATACTCAGTCTACCTAATATAGATGAATCTTTAGAGAACTAATTTAATTTGGATATTATGTCCAATAATGGGTGCAATGAATGTTCTGGAGTAGAATACCAAAAATAATCCTTTTTTCTACTCAGATTTAAATTCAATATAAATGGAAAACAGGGAAAATAGCTCATCACAATCACTACTAAAATTTCTTCACATCTTTCTTATTAGTGATGAACTAAATTAAATATTGAGATTTATGATAATGTGGGAATAGTCTATAATCAAGATTTATTTAGATTCCAACCTTATCCCTAAAAGGATCTCAGAGTGCCTTATAAAACTATTCACAATATATAATTACATGATCAAGATGAAAATGCCCTGTTTAAACACAGTTTACAAGATATACACATGTGATCTTTAATATAATAAACTAAAAACAGAAAAAACAAGTTTTTTATAAATAAGAAAGAATTCTATTATAACATGTATATTAAAAGTTTGATCATTATTTCAAACTCTTCTTGCTTGTTTCATAAAAGAGGC
This sequence comes from Canis lupus baileyi, assembly GCF_048164855.1. NCBI lineage: Eukaryota > Metazoa > Chordata > Mammalia > Carnivora > Canidae > Canis > Canis lupus. The sequence goes on along the minus strand of NC_132844.1, from coordinate 58,945,095 downwards.
TATCCACTGGCCACAGATCTCTGTATATAAAGTGTAGGTGGCAGGAGTGAGCAAACTCTGGCTGCCTATTTATGTATATACAAGGTTTTACTGGAGCACAGCCAAGCCCATTCATTTATTTATTGTCTAATTTACTTATTGTCTGCTTTCAGACTACAATGGCAGAATTGATTGGTAGACAGAAACCTTATGGCCTATAAAGCCAAAAATATATTCTATCTGGCCCTCTCGTACAGACCACTGACAGGGTATTAACTAGTATGACACAGATTCAGGATAAATAATTTGCATAGAAATAGAGATAATAGGCCTCTCCTCATTAAAATATTTCTTGACAGAAAATAATACTATAAGCAAGTTAACAGCAGTGGTACAATTCAGTAATAATTTTTTTAACGTGAATGTAAAAAGTAAAACCATTAACTAAAATCTAAAATTACGAAGTATAGCCTAGGCTAATCATACAGTTTCATTTTTTAAAGCTGACTATAGGAATAAATAAAATTTCAAGTTGAAGTAAAATCTCTATATACCTTTTCCACAAAATGCTTCACCTTTCAGAACTCACTAAGGTGAAAAGTAGTAAAATGAATGCCTGTATACCCTTTGCCAGGATTCACCAATTATTAATGTTTTGCCACATTTGTTTTACTTACTTATTTGCATCTGACTTCATGAAAATAATTCCTCATGCACCTCTTTTAAGAATAAGGGTATTTTCCTCTATATGTGCAATAACATTATCACATTTAATAAATATTCCATAGTATCATCAATATCAGGCCATATTCAAGCTGCCCCAAATATCTCACATTTGGATGCTCTTTTTAAAACCTAGCATCCTGTCAGGATTCACATATATGACCAATTTCGGAGAGGCAAGAGCCAATTCTTTCTTTCAACAGTCTTTTTGTGTATACTATGTTCTCTCTTCGTTCTATAAACTTTTTCTCTGGAAAAGCTGTAGGAACACAATTTCCCCAGTGCTTTCCTGGCAGAACCATTTAGCAATGAAAGGGTATCCTGATAAAAGTGGGAAGGAAATTGAAATTCCAATTATCTTGGTAGATTCTGTTTTCCCTATAAAAAGTATCTAGAATGAAACTGTAATCTTATCTTGGTTACAATTTTTATATATTCCCAGCCAAACTGAGGGATTATCAAAAGTCTTATGACCAACTGCCTGCTGGGACTCAAGAACTTTTAATATTATCATGCTTAATAAGAATTATGAGTAATTATCCAAATCATCATTTTATTAAAAAAACACATCATTTTATAAAAATCTAAGAGTGTTTCCACTGGTCAGATTACATTTTATAAAAGTTTAAAAGAGTGCTTTTATTGGTCACCAACAAACCCAGTTTCAGAACACTAAACATATTCTTTTGTAAATGTATAGTCAATTTTATATAGTTTACTAAAATGAATAAAGTTTTAATCATCTCATAAAGACTAGACAGCTTGCATTTAGAAGTTGACTTCTTTGGCAATTTTTTTATGCTTTCAAGCTTTCACTAAAGTGTAACACATTTTGAATAACATCTTATATCAATATTCTAAAAACATGCACCTCTGAAAAAGAACCACGAATTTTTTTTTACTATTAATAATTAAAGTATATGAATACTTTTAACCTCTTTTCCCAATTTATTTCTTCAAGTTCAAACTAGAGCAATTTTTGATTACTAAGCCTCCTGGGAAATTGAGGTTTTCAAGGGGAATACTGTCAAATTTATTTTAAAAAATAATCAGTATTCTAAGTGGCTCATTTTCAATATATTTTCTATACTGTTGATTATGGCTGAACTCGAGTATTTTCTAGTGTAAACTACACACAAGGCTTAACAAAGATAGATCTAAATCTACAATCCCTTTTACTGAAACCAATGAAAAATCTATACACAGCAATGAAATTGGCATGCAAATAAAAGAACTGTCAAGACATGTATCCCTAAAAATAAGCCTACAATAACTATTTTAAAGGCTGTGTGTGGTCTCACCCATATATTTTGGCAAGATGCACTTTCTCCAACCGCAGCTAGATTCATCCAAAAGCAGTGGCACTGGAGAGCCTCTGTCTCACCTGTCAAAGTTGAAGAACGTTGTTCCAAAGACCACCATGCGTCCATGGAGAAAAGCCACAGTACTACAGCTGTTATTGATAAGCCGTCTCTAAAGGAGAAAATACTCCAAACAATTAAGCAAATCATTCTTAATAGAGATACAAACAATGTATTAATGTTTAAATAATGAGATGACAAATACCATGCCAGGTATGAAACAGAGAAAATTTCATACACTGGAATACTAAGGAGGGGATCTTTCATAAGTAACATTAACTTGATAGTCTTTTCTATTATCTGATAAAATTTCTATACATTATCAATTCAAAATCTCTAATAGGTTCACTTATTTAAATCTTACAAAACCTCCCTTATAAAACCTCAAAATTCATCTAAATTACTAAGGTCCTAAATCCATCAAAATTGCTAAAGTCTGACAGCTCAGAGCACAGAAGATTAAGATTTATAAACAGAAACCCTAAGTATATTGAAATCTGACTTTTTAAGATGATATCCTAATATCTTTGTCAACCACATTATAAAAGCAGTTTACATTTTTGCTTTAAACTAACCTCCCTAAAGCATATGGATCAATCAGGTAAGCTATAGGTAGTAGGTTAACAAAAATAAAAAGAAACAGCAAGAAAAACAATTACTTTGAAAAGAAAAATACCTCAGTGGAAACTGAAGCCTCAACTTAAGCCCTAATTCAAACTTGGCAATAAAAAACAACTTATATATATATATATATATATATATATATATATATATATATATATAAAGAAATAAAGAAATACACCTGGTTAGGTAAAAAGTTTAAATTCTCATGACAAGTATATCTCATAATTAACTTACTTTTCCAACTAGATCATAATGTCCTTTAACCCTTTTTAATACTGCAACAACTCAATTGAAAAAGAGAGTGTCCTTTTGTGCCTTTTTCAGGAAAGTTAATACCAAAAAGGTTCTCATAAGACAGTTTCACCTACAATCAAGTCTTACTGCACAAAGGCCAAGTTATCACAGTGCTCCAATGTATTATATGATGTCCTACGGTTTAATTTACTATATTCTCCAAGTACAAAGGTTCCAAAGAGATTAGTTTCACTTTTCCCTAGATATATTTAGTACATTAACTACTATAGTTGGGATATTATTTTTCTTTGGTTTTGTCAGTAGCATATTTGATATAAATTTTTATTAAGTGGTAGTATATGTAACATTGCATTGTGGGTAGTAGTTTCCTGCTTTAGCCTAGCCACATCCTCAGCTGTCATATGAGCATATTTCCCTTATTTTCTGCAAGTTCTCGCCTTTTTTTCTTCTTAGAAAAATGACAGCACTAGAAGATGAATTGTTCTAATAATTATAAGAAATATGAATTATTTATACAACTACACTAATATATTACAGATCACTCTGTCCTTTAAAAGGACAAAGTAATACTCATAAAGTGTTAAAGGTCATGTGAAACAATGTGTTACAAATAAAGTAACATAGAGGAAGGAATTAAAAACTATTAAGAAAACAAAATCTCTAATCAGATGCCAATACATCCAACAAATGAGGTGTACTGTATCAGTATAGAACAATGACTTGCCTTGAATGTTAGAGGCTTCAAAGCCACCAGGTAGTCATTAATGAAGATTAATGTCAGTAACTCCTACTAGAACCATAAGAATCTACTTTGAGACTTTACAGAAATGTCAAAACAGAGAAAGAGAAACCAAAAACAAAGCCTGGAGGAAAGAAGGAGGAAAGAAAGGGAAAAGTGAGGGAGGACAGAGAGAGAAGGAGAAAGTTTAGTATTTTCTCTTTGGGCATCCAATTTCCACATAATTTTACATTTAAACAGATAGCTGCTATCTACTAACCAAATGAAGTTGTTCGAACAATTATGGACATGGTGTTGCTCTGGATTTTTACATAATTTAATTAAAACAAACTGAGAAGGAAAAAAAAACAGAAAAAATATTCTCATTACATAAAGTACCACAAAATAACACCCTGTACAAACACACAAAACCAAATACATGCATGTAGTTGTATATATGAACATATACCCTATTAAAATGAAGTAGAACTAATCTCTCATAATCATAATCTAAAGCATTAGTAAAATTATACATATCTTACAAATATAAAAATATTTCAAATCATTAATATAAGGCCAAATAAATGCTATGTAAAGTTAAACAGCTATATATCATATCCAAAAAAAAACTGTCCAAAAAAATGATCACAAACCAAGTTGAAACAAGAGATTAAGAAAGTTCCTTACTAAAACCACACAATCAGTGAGAACATTTTAAGCTAAATCAGGATTTCTGTAATTTACAAAATCCCTACATCAAACTGTTTGCTCCTATTGTTTTCAATTACAAGAAAAATAGAAGAGTAGTAAATGGAAGTTTAAAACAATCCCCCCAAGAAACCACACACACCAACAGAAATGAGCACAAGATTGATACTAATAAAACTATTGTATTCAAATAGGATAATTAGCTCAGAAAATAAAAAATAATTCAAAAATAACCATGAAGATACATGTCTCATTTAAAACACTTTTTGCAGTATAAATATAAAAAGTTCAACTCATGTTGACAAATTTATTAAATACAAGGTAATGGGGAAGCAAGATAATTGCTTTACTTTCTGAAACTAATTTCAAGTTCAAAGCTATATTTCATTTCCACGGCATGAAAGTACGTAATTTATACAGCCGACCTAAACTTGTTACTTCCTTCAACAGAGCAAATACTAACATATACCCAAAAAGGATGGAGTTTTGAGATCTATGGTTTTCATTTCTAATTTTAAGCATAGTATAAATCCATAATGAAAAGCTTTACTTGCAGTAACTTATCTGAGTCAGTCTCTTCATCACATACAGCGAGTATTATTTCTAATGAAACAAACTGTCAATTATCAATTGTGTACCAGTTATCACTGCTGTTTTAAAATTTTTAACACAAAGTAACACTTGCTCCAAAGACGACATATTTACAATTTAGAAAAAATATACATATATGTGTGGGTAATAAGTATACCGACTTTAAAGCACACAACTTCCTTTTCTCCTGCCAGAATTCAATGGACCTCATAGGATAACAAAGTGCATAATCAACAATATCTATTAAATTCTTATGCAATAAGAGTAATGATCCTGACCAAAAAATTATGTGTAGGACAGTTACCTGCAAAAAGATAACAAGTAGTTAAGGGATACACAGATGTTAAAAATTATTTAAATACATGTAAGTCAATTTGTAGGGCCCAAAGTACACTTAACAACAACAAAAAAAAAAAGTTTAAGGGGCAAATATTTAGCAAAAACTTTGGGTTGTGAGATGTCAAAGAATCCTTCTGCAGAAACTAAAAGTTCGTTCTAAAAGAAGAGCATCTACTTACCAAACACACACTACAACAGCTACCTAAATTTTTTCAATGACCTGATTCTGCTATTGTATGTGCATATGGCACTATGTTTGGAAACTCCACAAATTATACGGACAAATCTCTCCTTTAATTTACTCTGGAAATTAATTCAAAATACAGATCACACTGGTACACCTTATTTATGAAAGAGAATAACTGAATAGCTTGCACATTCAATGAAAGCTTTTACTTTTCAATGTAAAACCTGTTTATACACACCACGAGGCATAATAAATCTGTATTGAAAATAAAACACTAAAATATATTTTTGGTTTTCTATCAGTAAAAGTTTATTATGAAAAAGTTCTAGGGTTGGGATAATAAAGGATTGAAGTCATTTTCATGTCTCCCCAGTATATTTTGGGCACATGAAGTTTTTGTAAAGAAACTTATGAACGTGTTTGTACATTTATCTTTATCTAATAAAAACCAAAAGCAGATAATAAACTCTGCTAGGAAGACCAGAAGTGGGAATATTTTGGCTGTAACACCACCCTCAGTGTTTTCTAGCCCCAACCCCATTATACACCCCAAATAATGTTTTGTAATTCACGGTCTCCGCCCACACTCCCAGTCATTTACTTCACGCCACTCCTTGTTACTATCACACTAGGAAGAAGTCTAACATGCAAATTCAGAGTGGCGTGGATAAATGGCAAAAAAAGAAAAAAGAAAAAAGAAAAAAAGCCTAGAAAATTGTTCTGTTCGGCTTTATAATTTTTGTTGAAAAATACCCCATCGCTCCCAACTGATGAAAACAGGAAGCTCTATTCATAAATATGAAATTCTCTGCCTATGATATATAATCATCCTAATAAGAAAATGAGTTCTATACATACATGTCCAAAGGGGCAAAAAAGGAGATAGTTTCCCAAAGATGTTTCCAATTTTCTTCTGAATCAGAATTAGCAAATCGAGACGACTACATACTCTGTCTGTGTGCATTATTCCTTACTACACACAGCATTTTGTAATTTATTTCAAAGCTTCCATTATAAACAAAAACTACAGCTTCTGTTAACCCACTCTATTCTGAGCTTATAAAGCCAGTAACATTGAACATTCTAAGTTATAACATAAGAATTTTACTTTATAGATGTGTAAGATTTGCTATCAAAGGCTCTGTTAAAGTTAACATCCAAATAAATTATTTAAAGAATTATATAGGATAAATTCATTCCCTTGAAAAATCAAAATTACAAGCATAAAAAAAAAAAACTAAGATTCATCCAACAAAGTGTATCAAAATTCTTACCATTCACTTTTTATCAGATCCTCAAACTGGTCATGAGATAAACATATACACAATACAAAAGATACTATTACATTCAATCTTTATTGTAGGAGCCAGCATCTAATATTGATCATACATTAACCAGACAGACATGATTTAGTATTTGTAAAGGAATCTCCAGACTAACACTTTCATGACAGCCAATTACAGTCAAGCCCAGCAAGCAGTTTGCAACCAGACCTTAAGAAAGGTAAACTTTTTTACAATGACTTACAGATTCACAAGTTTAAGAAGACAAGAAAAAGAAAAACAGAAGGACTCAAATCACCCAGCAAATATGAAGCAGACCCCAGAATGTGATACAATCCAAAGATGTAAATTATTGTAAATCATCACTGTTGTTCAGAATTTCACACAGCCTCTTGAGCCAATTTTGTTCTTTTCCACAGACACAATAATGAACTAAATAAAAGGAGGCAAAAAAAAAAAAAATATGGGGGTCAGGGAATAGAAAGGAAAACCTTAACTGCAGAGTTCTGTTCTACAAATGCTTAACCTTACAGGAGTTTGGGCTCCTTCAGCATTTGTATTCTATCCAAATCCTCATGAGTCACAAAAATTAAAAAGCTATATCCTTCTGGATGCCAGGAAGGGCCTTACCACAAGCCTTTTGTCAGAGAGAAAGAGAGAGAGAGAGACAGTGAAAGAGAGAGAGCAAGAGCAAGGGGGGAAAAGCCACAGTGGTAGGCAGTCCCACTTTACTTTGAGTACTGTGAGGTCACAAACCACATGATTCTGTCTCTCCAGTAATAGTGCTTGCAAAAAAAAGGAGTTTTAAAGCTTTTGCTTTTTTGGATTGTGTGAATGCTTCATTCGCCTCACAAACAACCACAGAACCACAAGTGCGGTGCAAACTTTCTCCAGGAGGACAGCAAGAAGTCTCTGGTTTTTAAATGGTTAATCTCCGCAGGTCACTACCAGCCACCGAGACCAACAGAGTCAGTGAGTGCTCTCTAACCACAGTCTATGCAGTAATAGTAGGTCCTTCAAATATTTGCTCATTCTCTTTTTGTTTTGTTTCCTTGCTTTTCACATGTTACCAGCTACATAATTTCTTGACAGAAAAAAATAAATATAAAGTCTATGTACTCCAGGCATACTGTAAAACTAAAACAAGGTTTGGGTATGGTTTGTATTTTCAGTTTAAGGCTGCAAGCAGAATTTACAACAGAGGGTACAAGTTCTATCTGGAAAAAAAAGGAGGGACTATGGCATCAAACAGCCTCTTCAGCACAGTGACACCATGTCAGCAAAACTTCTTTTGGGGTAAGTGTTATCATATTTTAAAATACTATGAGAGATGAACCTGTTAAACAAAAAGGTATGTTTCTTGGATAAACTGCTAGCTTTTCTGGCTAACGTTGTATGATACTAAAGGTTATGATAATACTGCTATTTTGTTGCACTAAAAACTGAAAAATGAAATTGCTGTACATATTTGCATTTGGCATCTGTAACTTATCTACTTCTCAGAGTAATGACTTGAAATAGAAAAAATTACATTATCTCACATTAGTCAAAATGTTTTCTAGAGCTGTAGAAATCAGGCAGTTAAAGAACAGTAAAGGAAAGTTTAATATTCTCATTTAACCCTCACTGCAATAAAATGAGACACTAAATTAATCAAAGTATTATGAAGTATTCACCCTGGCAGCTCCCTATATTTGAGCAAACTTCAAAAAGGAAGCAATTTTACAAAATAACAGACCACAGAATTATCTCGACATTATGCTCTACCATTATGCTCTACTGCAGAAATAAACCTGCAGCACAGTTAACATTTTACCCAGCTCAACTAAAAGAAATCTATTTGTACTTTTAAACTGCATCATAAGTGCGCAAGTTTGTTTCTAAACAACTTTATATAATTCAAGCATATATTCATATACAAAACTATAAGCATGTAAAAGCCATTTTTGAAAGCTCTTTATAGTTACTCAGGACATCCATGATACTAAGAAGTTCACAGAAGTCTCCAAAAACTTAAATATAATTATATTTTTCTACATAATTTTAATTTTACATCTACACATTATTATCCACATGGAAAACTTGTTGTAAACACACGGCAAATGTTGAAATGTCTAGCGTTCTTTTAATCATATTCTTGGACCTACCAAAATGAATACCATTTAGTCTCATGAAAAATAAAACTACGTAAGGATACCCTGCATGATTTTTAAAAGCCATACCTATTAAATCATGCTGAACTTTGAAAGAAAACAGGCATAAAATAGTCCCTTAATATTCAATTTCAAATTAGTGTTGATACACAAAAGTAAACTACTTCAATATTCATCAGCTGACATAGTATTATAGTAAAATATCTAAACACTTACAAGATTTTCTTTATGACGTCCAACATGTCCCAACTACAAGGCAAGTTTATAAAATTTTCCTTTATCCTTTAAAATAAATCCTTTTGCTGTGTATACCTGCATTAACTTTGCTTTATAACTTACAACTAACGATTGGAGTTTCCTTTACTCCTCCTACTTCACACATTTTAACTGGCTACCAGAGGATCAGTCTTAGTTTAGGTCAAAGAGAAATAATTAAACCTGAAGGAGAAAAATGGTTTCTCTTAAAAAGGTAAGGAAATGCAGTTTGTATTTTACCCCAAAAAATGTAAAATTGCTGTAGTGACTCCCTCAGTAGTTGGAAGTGGGCCCCCTCAGTTACAACACATACGATATAATAATCACAGATTATTTTTTTGAAACGTAATGGTAGATAATAAACATTACTCTAAAAATTTCTCCATTAAGGAAGGAGAACATATATACAACTAGGCTGCATTACAGTCCCTATTATAGTTACAGCTTACACATGGTAACTTTTGCTGTTCCTACACGAGATAAGGAAAAAAATAGTTAAAACTATTGCTATATGAAGGAATAACTTGAAACAGGCATGTCAAGCAGTTAACTTATTCTTTCACAATATTACTATTTGAAAAAAAAAATACATTTTTCTAACCAGATGGGGAGCAACACAAGTTTCAAAGAGTACTTCAGCATTAGAAGCAAAGACATTAATACTGTCACAAATATGTTAAAATGCTCTTTATCCTGTCTTATGAGAGGTCTAATATTTCCGTGACATCCTTAATAACTATTTCTACAGTAGTTTCCAAAACCTGACCAAGTATCTAAATGAGGCATAATAGTAAACTAAATAGATAAAGATCATCTATCGTAGGTCATATATTTTTAGACATCATAATTAATTCTTCCTCTTCTAAAGAGTAGGGGTTAGCCTCTCCCACCCCCAAATAGTATTTCAGCACCTGGAAAACGATGAACCCACTGTACCAAACTAATTATAAGTGTGTAGTGAACATTATGTATAGGTTGTCATCACACTACAAACATTTCCCCAGCCCATAATCTATTTGAAGTCTAAAACCTCACTTTGGGCCTTAAATTCTTATAAATGATAATCAAAACAACCTAATGAAAAATCAAAAGTGTGTGCCCCAATGTTGTAAAATAACTTTTCTGTAATTTGGACTTTTCCTAGATGAGGCACAAAACACACGCTGACCAATTGGCTCACCTCACTGAGTGAAAAGTGTGTGTGTGAGAAAGACAGAGACAGAGACAAAGATTTTCAGTGTCCTTGCTCTCTCAGCAACGATTTATCTTGAATTAAACAAGAACTTTCAATCTCATTATTCAAAATCTATCCATTATTTATAATAAATAAAGTCTGTTGAAAATAACATATCTGACTCCTGGAGTATCTTACAATGAAGAACTTATTTATGACAATATACCAGCTGATTAAATTTCTACATAAAGCTTTTGTAACTGACCATAGTAACTGAACATGATGTATAAACACTGATTCCAAAATAATAGCTCTGGTCCATATATCAGTAACCTTATAGTTACAAGATCTAATAATGTCAAAGCGTTATAACTTGCTTCTAACAGCTAAATACGAAAAGCCAGGGAGACAATTTAAAAGTCAAGAACATACACAGAAGAGCACTCCAACATATATTAAGTTAAAAGCGCCAATATAATTCCCAAAGACTCATAAATTATTTTAAATTATAATAACCCTAACTTTACATGAAAAACTGTTAAATACTTATGTTTAAATTTTAAAAATATTTTAAAATGCAAAAGATTTAAAAGAAATCACAGAAAAATATTTTGTTAGCCTGTATGAATCTCAGGACAGTCTCCAGATCACAATCATGAGGAAGGCATGAAATATACATGATAACATTATGATACATTTTAGTTATTCTAAAAGAATAAAAATTAATCTATTCAATTACACCCTTCTAACTAATCACTGATAGTTTGACTTGTTTAAATCAGTCATGCTAAAGTTAAATTCAGTAAGATAGAAATGTTCCAGTTTGTTAAAAGAACACTGAAATATTTGATGGTTAAATAAACTGCAGAGGGAGGAAAAAACTAACTCATTGAAGGCACTAAGATTTTATCAAACACACAGAATTAATCTTTATTGAATAGAACCATTCACAAATCAAAACTCACTGTACTTCAATACTTTCAAGCAGCGCTAATCAATTACAAACCTTTTCTAGTGCTTCAAAACTCATGTGCTTTCAATTTTATACACTGGTGGTCTTCAAGTACTGTATTGGGGCTGAGTTAAGACATTCTGTATCACAACTTTTTTTTCAACAAATATCCATCTAGAGGGCTTTTTTTTTTCCCTCTCTAGAGCTGCTCACATGAAAACTGTGGTAATATTTTTATACTGTACTTCTTTGTTGAAGCTAAAGGTTAGGGGTTACCTAAATACCTCAACTGTATATACAAAAAAGGGAAAAGGTAAGTATTCATATAAAAAAATCCAATGGGACTGGATTATTTATTTTTGCATTTCCTATGATTAATGATGCACCCGTACCTACTCCAAAACTGATGGCAAACAGGGTAACATCTCAAATTCCTGTCCAAAGCACACAAATATCAACCTTCCATGCTGTTCTAACCCTTGTTCCAGGAGACTAAAATGTGACAACTCTAAGTCAATAGTGAGGTCATGCAAAAGCTCCTCAAAAGCAGTAAGATTGCAAATGCTATTACCTAACAAAAGACTTTAACATAGAGGTTTTGCTGGAACAACCTACCTCTAGAATGTCTCTTTAAAAACATTACACATATGGTCAAATAGACAAAAATTATTATTTGCAGAAAGGAAATTTTGTTATTTGCAAATAACAAAATTGTAAATGTAACAAAGCATAACTATTTTTTCTAGTCATTTAGCATTCAAGACTTATTATTAAACGGGTGCTAGTAAAACCAATGCTAATTTAGGCAGACACATCCCAACAGGTTACCTGAATGCATTATTTTTTACTTTTATACCAAGGAATTCCAGTGAAAAAAACTACAAAAAAAAAAAAAAATCTGTCCCTGAACTCCACTAATAACAATAAACTCCAATAGTCAGTATTTTCTAAAGAGCAAAATATTCTAAGCTGCCTCAAGTATAAGGAAAATCCTCATGAAATCTAAAATGTTTACTATTTTAAAACAAATATTTAGAAAAGGAAGTCTCATATAATTAAAATATACACCTTAGTACAATATACTGCCATTTCAAAGATTATGGAATTCAGTGGATATGTGTTTTGATTAATGTGTTAAAACTGAAAAAATAATGGGGAAATTCTATACCTTACTCAAAGGGAATTTCCTTACAATTGTCACCACAGTTGACCACAAGCTTTTGTCCACTCAACAGCAAACATATAAAAACAGGCTATACACATTCTCACGTAACTTTTTAAAGATCTGTACAAAAAAACTGAGATTAAATGTTCTTTTATTACTACATATGTAGTATCTTCACCTTACGTTGAATTCTTAGGAATTTTCTCCCCTTTATAATATTTTTTTAAGAACCTAGGATTCAAGGTTTGGAACGGTAGTAGTAGAAGGATGGATGTTAAGTAAGACCATCTCAAACATTTCAGGTGTTTGTTGTTATTGTTCAAACAGGATGTTAACTCTAAAGCATTCTTTTCATAAATACGCTTTATTTGACTAGAAAATAAAAACCTCATCATTTACCAGTATATATAAAACAATTCCCAAATAAAATTAGCTGTAGAATTAAGAGTCCTTTAAAGGCTAATTGCTACAAAGCATTTGATATTTGCAGTGAAAAAAAAAAATCATTTATTAACACAACACCTATCAATACACTATATTCTTGTTAATACTCACAAATTCAACATCAAATATATATTTAAGGACCAAAAATCATAACAAATGTGATTTTGGTTCTAGTAAAAAGAGGATAAATGTTAATCTTGATTGGTGCTTTTCATTTTTTAAATCAATTGCCCAGAAGCAATTCTGCACCATATAGATACATTACGTAAATGCATTTTTAGTAGTATTTAAGATACTTTAAAATTATTATATTGATAATATAATAAATCTGCCAAGAAAATCTGCCAAGTTAACATTATTCTCAGACATGTATTTAAGATTAGTGTGGCAATTAGCTTAAATGCTGTTATCTACACTATTTCTATTGCCATCCCTTAAGAAATTACATGTGAGTTACACTAGAGAGATGACATTCTTAACAAGGCACAGCTAAATATCCTGTGCCAGGCAAATAATTTTTACCACAAAATCAAATAAATGAATTTTACTTTACCTTTCATTTAACTTTTTTTTACATCTATAGTAGCTACTAAAATCATTATGCCATCAACAATTACATAAAAGACTAAGTTTAAAACTCAAAAATTTACACATTTATTGGTTCCTCTAAAATTTATATGAACCATGAGTATGCCAAGTGATGGTTTACGTATTCCTTATAGGCAGATGTCTTACAATTAAATCCATTTTGTGGTTCAGTATAAGCAAAAAGTAATAGTAAAATAATAATAAAGGAAAAAAATGCTAGCCAAATCACAATTAACGATCATCAATAAGGTTTTAAGAACCAATATATACACAGTCTCTTTGGAAAAATGAGAATAATGATGTTGTGGTATTCCACAGAACTTTGTATGAACATGGACATATTTTTATACAGAAACGAAATATATAACTTAAATCTCTTTCAATTATTAGTCCGCTCAAAATTTTAATACTATACGCATTTGCATGTGCATACAAATGTATCCACATAAGTGACTACGGAAGATAATGATTGTAAACAAAGAAAAAAAAATTGTAAATTATTTAACTAACCTATTGTTTGTAGTTCTTTTGTGAGAGCTAACCAAATCCTTCTCCCATATATACTAACAAAGAAATGTCAAACTGTAAAACCATTAACAGCAAGAAGACATCCCAAGCTATTGGGAAATTCAAGATAAAAATAACCAAAACTACACTTGTAAGACCTAAGGACATTACTTTTCAGTTATAAACTTAAAATAACTAAACACTTATTATCAGTTAAGCAAATTATTAGTTCACAAAGGTAAATATGAATGAACTAATCTGTTAACAGATACCTATTTACAGACATTCTCTCAAAGAACAAGTCTGGCTTGGAGATAAACAGGTATATTTTCTATATATTTACTCACTGCATATTTAACCTGGGTAAATAAATTAGGCATTCTCATTTTTACTTATTTTGTTTCAGCAGTAACCATAATTAATTCTACTTTTAAATTTCTCTACTGAACTTCACAATCTAAACTTCAGATTTCCAGATTAATCTTTAAGTGGAAAGGTATCATTATTTCTATCAAATGATTAAAAATTACTTAAAATAATTATCTAGGCAAAGTGAATTCACTGCAAAGCTATAAAGATAAAAAAGTGCTATATTTTATAATTAATATTTTAATCTACTGGTTTTACTGTATTAGTGTAACTTGGTCCTAGAAAATGGACATATATGTATCCAAAAGATACAGGGCAGAGATTCCCTTTAATTAATAATTTTACTACAAGATTTTTTTTGTAAATATAGTTCAAAGATAACCTATTTAAGAAAAGTGAATTCTCAATTTCATAAAATCCTACCACATTATAGAAATCTGCACTATTATTATGGTATATTACTATGTTATACACAGTATAGAAAGAAAACTCTTTAAGTTAATAACCTACATTATATCGTCAGTATGTTTACCATAACATGGATACTATAAAAGTATATAAGCATTTCATACTAAAGACTCTTATCACCCAATTTGAAATATTAGAACAATATAAGAAAATATCGGACAATATAAGAAAATTAGGACAATATAAGACAAAACTTCCATTACGACAATAATATCCTAACATTAGGCAAGATAACTGGTTAAAAAAGGTAATCCAGTAGGATTAATTTTTATTAACCTCTCATGAAATCTGTAAAGCTTTTAAAGTAATTCAGTTTTTGATAAAAATGCAGAAAAAATGCTACTGCTCTTCTTCAGTACAAAATGAAAATATTTAAGAAGATAATCCATAAAGCAGATAGTACTTATACAATGAACCATATATAGTACCTTCGTAAAGCAATATAAACATAAAAGTTAAAATAATCCAAACCTTTGATCATTAAATCCTCCTCCTCTCCATAATAGAAACTCCTTTTTTTCATATTATTAAAACTTCAGTGTTCACACAGAATTCTTTACATTCCCCAAGTTGTTAAAACTAAACGCAATACACTATGTTCTTGCTCTCTCTCTCCAATACCCCCCTTACCTCCCTCCCTGTCTCTTTCAGTCTCTTTATCTTAGCAGGAAAACCTACGTTTTCAAAACATTTTGCCACTAGCATCCACCTAATTTTAAAACTGTCATTATCTAAGCTAGATAGGGTCAACCAGTACTGCCAGAAGAATACCATTCTTGATTTAGTAATAAAAATTTAACAGTACACTTCCTTTATAAAAAGCACAAGCACATTGCAGAATATTTTAGTGTACCAATAGGACCAGAGAAAAACATATAAAGACATTTTTTTTTAATTACCATTCACAGAATCCAGAAAGAAAACTGGGCCATATACAGATTAGGCTTATTTTTATTTTCATAACTTATTTTTATAAAGATAATGACAAATCAGAATATATTAAGAAACATTTAAATAACTTTTTTTTTACAAGAGTGAAATACTTGGCTTAAATTGCCAAATTATAAATAATTAGTAAATGATTAAACCACTTTATATTTATACATTTATTCTATACGTAAAAAAATTTTACTGAGATGTTCAAACCATTTTCTTGGCTATGAAATAAAATCATGTGCTCCAATAAATAACGTTAAAATATTTTTCATCAAATATTTATTTACAAAGTAATTATATATTACAAGTACAAAATAAGATTTTCTACAATGAAACTATATTAACATATGTAACTTAAATTTGCCACCTTGATTTAAATCTTAATCAGCCAAATACATGATCAATTCATTGCATTTCCATTATCCAAAAAATATCTAATACCCTCAAAGCGGTTTTAAAGGAAACTATACATCATCATATTATTATAAGCTAACAAATATATTTTTTGAAAACTGGCTGTGAAAATGTGATCTGAAAACTTATATATAAACTTAAAGTAAACTTACATACTCAAACATATTAAATGAACAAGAAAACAGCAAACATACGGATGAAATAATATTCTACCTAGCAAGAGTAACATATTAAAAAGCCAACCCTAATCACAAGAGAAATACATATGCTTTTTTAAATACATGCTTAAGTTAATGCTTTTAAATACACATTTGACTTTTGAACTGTTCAAATGAACAGATAACATCCCAGTGACTACAGAATTTTCTTCTAAACTGGCAAAACTAAAAAAAATTAAAAATTTTTAAAAATAAAAATAAATCACATCTAATCCTTAATATTGCAATTACACTGTTTGACATTTTCTTTAATCATAACAGTCCCATTTATTGTAAACTGGCCGGAAAGGCTTGCCCATTTCATTTTTTCCTGTACATACCTCTTCCTTATCAATTATGGTGTATCTTCAGCATTCGAAGAAAAAAAAAAAAGGCTTCACAACTTTAACTGAGTGTAAAACACATCGTTAAATCAATATACACAGGGCTACTTTAAAAATATTCATTTCTAGAAGGCCAGAAAATCTTCTTACTATTTTTTAAGCTGATGCATCTACACATAGAAAGCAACTTTTAGTAAGTTCTTTTGCTACGCCATAATGATCTGCTCCAGGAACTCAAGGGTACCTAAAACAACGGACTACCTGTTCTAGCCATGCTTAGGAATGTGTCCAAATCATTTTTATTGATTTAACCTTTATAGGAATGCTACATATCCTCAGAGCAAAACATTTTGAATGTATTTATAATATGACACACTTCTGAGAAACCATGAAAAAGAAAGCTAAAAACAAATCTAGATACTCCTCCACCCTTAGTTGTTATGGGTTTATGTTTTTTTAAAACAGTATCAACAGATCTAAATATTAAATAATTCTATGTAGGAAAACTTACTTTGGCACCACTGTAAGTAGAAATAAAAATTTATTTTGGAAAAAAGGTACATTTAAATAAATTCTAACTTTAAGGAATAAAATGCCTGACTTGACAATGATGTCACATCTACAAATTTTAGCGGACTCTAAATAGTCATTTTCATATTCTAGCTACACATTAATCATTGAACCTACAAACATATCAAACTTAAAGAATTCCGTCCTTATTGAATAAACTAAGTTGTACTCTAGTTTACATTCTGAGAGTTTACAGAGAAAGTTCTGTGTTACCTATCTCTCTAGCTTTCTACAAGTGGTACTTTATTAATGGCTTCAGCAGCTAATGCCTGCATTAGTTACGTTTGCCAAATAATAATTCACAATATTATGCTTCCTCATATTATAGTCCATCATTCGTTAACTTGAACCTCACCTCTAAAGAAGTTATACTTTCACTGCAAACTGTTCTCTTAAAAAGGCAAACAACTTTTGAGCATTTCCAGATGTAGTACTCCAAAAAAAAAGAAAAATCAAAGGCAAATTCTCAAAGAATTCTAAAATTATTAATAAAAATGTAGTATAACTCGAGTCACTGCTTATTACTTCAATGATATCCATAAGTTTAAGAGCTGAATATACTATACATCAAATTAAGAAACATATGATAGATTTCAGGTAGCTGCCAGTAGATAAAACCACCAAGCACAGTTCAGTGTGAGACAAGATTCTACTGAACTGCAATTTCTGAAGCTCTGACAATTACTGAACATGCAAGAATAAAATGATAATGTTATCTTTTTTCAAATAGCTAACTTTTCTTCCGGGTAATATAAATTTGGGTTTGGCTACATTATTTTCATTTTGTCATTAGTTTTTTATAAAACATCCAAGCATGCATGTGATTATGCTAAACCAAAATTAAAATAATTTATATGCAGCCTACTCTCTGGAGCAGGGTTGGGACTAGAGTGAGGCAAGCAGGCATCTTGGGCAAATGTTTAAGGAGGTTGTGCACAACCCTGAAAAATGAGTGCCTCCTTAAATGTTATACCCTAGACACTTGGCTTGCCTCACCCTAGGCCCAGGTCCTGCAGGGAAGGCAAACAAGTATCAACCATTTCATGAGACATATTCTAAGGGAGGATATCATAAAACATAGAAATATGGTAATATAAGAATATTAAAAATTAGAATATATGTTTAACAGCCTGATTTATAGTTTTCTTTATAAAGAAGAATCCACTGGAACTTAAATGTAAACAAACATTTAAAAAACAATCACATCATAAGGAGTAATTTCAGTTTAGACATGGCATAGTTGACAAATTTTCTTAAAAAGAGACTTTTATTTGCCATACATACCTTTCTAGGAAACTCAGTGGCCTTATTACTTGACAATAATGCTTTCAAAAAAAAAAGGACTGAGCGAGTATGCTCCCTTAAAGGGCCCATAGTGTATACACTACTTGCTACAGCCCAGTGGCACCCACATCAGACTGATCAACAGAATCACCTGAGGAATAGGTCTTGGGAAGGAAGGAGAGACAAGAGGGGCTTGGGAATTTTTTTTTTTTTTAAACAAAGCTCTACAAGTAACTTAGCCAAGTTTGGGAGCCAATAGAGAGCCAACTTTTAACCCCAGAGATAAACTAAAGGCAAGATGTATATACAAAATATGTACATTTCCAAATTGTTTCTCCCCTAAACATTTGTAAAGCTATTCACAAGAAAGAAAACACTAAAATTTCAGTTACTTTTCTTCCCTTTCTTCTAGTGTAGATATTCGTCAATGAGGACATGTCCTACAAGCAATTACTAATAAGAAAGAGAAAGTCAAGAGCATAGATAATTTAGTAAGATGAATACAACCAAAAATATGAATATTTTTTCTTTTAGGTTCAAATAGCTATTCCAGTATATAATTAATCTATTCTAAAAACTTAATATTTTAAACTTCAAATATATTTAATTAAGATTTTTATGTATTTTAAGAAATATATGTAATTAACATAACTCCTAAGATTTTTAGAGTATGCTTGAAACTGTATTTTGTTTTTGTTACCTTTTCTTTGTTGACTGTTTATTGTGTCAGGCACTGTGCTAAACCCTTTATAAACATTCTTTCCTTTAATTCTCAGAACTCCCTTATATGAAATGGGAATTATAATTATTTACAGATGAGGAAAGTGAAAATGAGGTAATAAAACCTGCCAACACAGTTGAAGAGCAGAGATTCAAACCCAAGCTTTCTCACTCTCCATAATCGCCTAAATAGTGGTATACACAACCTTCATGAAGCTACTTCCTCATCCCAGTTGCATCTCTAAAGCTATCAATTCTCAGAAACATCATTAACTTAGCATTATTAAACTACCAAAATACAAAAAGAGAGAGAATCTCTGAGACTCCAAATTCTCCCAAAGTATATCTTTAATATTAGTCAGTGAGAACCAGAGATTAAGAAAAAATGAAACTGAAGAGTATATAAAGGGATAAGTTTTAGGTCATATTTGACCAGGAAATGAAGGTTCCAAGGAATTAAATAATTCTTACCCAATCATCATAATCAATAATCTTATTCAATGTCCACACCACACAGTATATATGCTTCATGTGATACGAAAATACCATTTAGGAGTTAAAAATTCCACTGTTACATCAAACACAAGGAATTTATAATCCTCATTTGTAAAATTTTTAGAACAATAATGATTTCAGTCATGGCCTTTATGTCAGTCTGCTCTGGAGTCAAATCCTAGTTTCTGTAATAATCCATAAGGTTCCCTTTACCATGGTCTTACTGTCCTTACCAAAACAAGGTTATACACCCACATTCATGCTAAGTGAACAAGGCAACCTTAATTCCTAAATCTTAATTTCTTATTATAATTTCTTAAATTCTTATTCACTTAAATCTTTGAAATTCCCAAAGATCCACTGATAAAGGTACATTTTCTTTGCCTACCAAAGAGATTGCATACATAATTCTAGGAAATAACTCTTTGATGTGTATTATTATTCCTCCCAATTTCATCCACAGCCATTTTCTCCACTAGTATTAAAAACAAAAATTCTTACAGAAGCCACAAAAGAGTTCTAGCCACCTTTTTTCTGTCAAAGGATAGGAATAAAACTGTAATATTATATTACTCAGTCTGTATGGATCCAGTGAGAAAAGAAGCCCTAGCCAGGAACCACAGGTCATGGTACGTAGATGAAACATGTACTCAAACAAAAAAAAAAAAAAAAAACTGGAGACAAAAGAAAGCAATTTAAATATCTGCAAATTTCAAGACACTTCTCCAATCATTTTTAATTTGGTACATAATGTTTTAATGATCACACCAAATAGCTTTAATAAGGTAGAGCAAGATAGAATCACTCATTAAAATGAACTAAGTATATACGCAGGTATGAAATCCTACATACAACACTTTAGTAAAGGAAGCATGCAACTTCATATCCTATCTGGCAATGGACAAGAAGACAGAAAAAGATCTGATCAAAAACAAAGGCTGATAGGGGAAGATGCTTCACTGGCTTTAGCCTAAATTCTACAAATATTCATGCTTCTTTCATCAGAAGTCACTGAAAAGATGTGAGAAGAGAAGACAAAAGGTTTTAGGTGCAGCCAGAGGAATCAACTAATGAAAAAGAGAATACATTTAAGAATGACATGGTGATTTACCAGTCCTTAATCTAGTAAGAAAAAGCTGGGCCAGAATGTGAAAAAACAGGGCTAAATTGAAGAGAGATTACAAAGAAACCAGCAGCAGAGTTTGGCAACTGTGGCTGGGAGAAGCAAGGAACAGGAAAAGGAGACTGCAGCCTAGGAGAGGATGCTGGTGTTGCTGGTGGTTAGAAGAAAATTAGGGGAGGGTAAACTAGGAAGAGTGTTGTGTTTGTCATTATTCAAGTTGTGCTTAGTGGAAGAAAAAAAATGATCCTCATTATAAACAACACAGTCTCAATTCTTTGGTTGTACAAGGGTGAGCATGTTATCACAGAAATTCAAAATGGTAATAATCATTATGTTTGGATAATAGAATTATGAAGGACTTTTTAATATTTGCCAGTATTTTTCAACATATATATATACAAAATAATTTTATATATATAAAGTAATTTTAAAAACTTAGTGGACAGTATGTTTTAATGTTTAACATCAAACCCATACAACAAATTTGGTAATGATGTTGGTGTTTTATCCCCATGCTCAAGTTGTAAGAAATAGGGCAAATTCCTACAATTAAAAACAATTTTGATGGGGGAGAATCAGTTTCATGAAAATCATAGAATCTCATAAAAATGATACACCTAGCCAGGGTTTTAGTGTTAAGTTGAAATTCCAGTTACACCAATTATTCTTATTGTGAGGAGCACCAGGTAATGAACTAAAGTGTTGAATTACCATATTCTACACCTGAAGGTAATATAACACTGTGTTAACTACGTGCAATTAAAGCAAAAATTTAAAAATATATTAAAAATAAAATAAAATAATTCGTTACATCACTTTTAAAACCTTGAGCAAGCTATTTAAGCTCCCTGTGTCTCAATTTCTTCAACCATAAAGATATGTACCACCTACCTTGAAATTTTCTGTTAGAACTAAGTAAGATAAACACATGTAAAATGTCTACAACCCAATCAGGAAGTCATTGCAGTTATTACATATGTATTATCAACTTTCCAATCCTGAAATCTTCTTACAAGTCTGACTACTCTGTGGCATGGTCCACAGATGAGCAGCACCTGAAAGCTTGCATTAAAATTCAGAACCTCAGGCTCCATGCAGACTTTCTGAATCAGAATCTGCATTTTCACAAGATCCCCAGGAAAAACAAAGTTTGAGATACCCTGTTCAAAATAACATTCAATTACTGGAATGTCCGGCTTGTTCAGATATTACCAGCTCCCTGAAGTCGTCCACTTCATCTCGGTTACAGGGTTCTTTTTGATGCTGAGTGAAGGCCACCTGGTAGTTTACTCCTAATTCTTAATTCTGAGACACTTTTAAGAAACTGACAGAAAGTCCATTCTACTACCACTTCCAAAAAGCCACTTTTC
Source organism: Canis lupus baileyi (assembly GCF_048164855.1). Classification (NCBI taxonomy): domain Eukaryota; kingdom Metazoa; phylum Chordata; class Mammalia; order Carnivora; family Canidae; genus Canis; species Canis lupus. Next base: position 58,922,799 of record NC_132844.1, on the reverse strand, counting down.
AAAACCAAAGAGAACTCTCATGATCACCCCTCGATCTACCCACTTTGAACAAGAAATAGGGTACTGTGGTGCCTGACTCTCTTATAAAACAAGGTCTTCAATAATTTGAGATATTTTGTATTCATTAAGCTGCACAACTGTATTAACTAGATACCAGTCTATGTTTATCCATGTTGTCAATGATGTCTCCCCACAAACTTGTCAAATGCTTTACTGGAGTTTAAAAACACTGTATTTGTCCTATGTTCTTGAGACATATATTAGAGGCCCTGGCAGCACAGAGTTTGAGAGGCATTATTATTATTATTATTATTATTATTATTATTATTTTATTACCCCTGAGTAATAAAACCATTGGGATTTTGGTGCTCACATTCTAGATGGCTCACAAATCATGCCTTTAATAACTCAGTCTAGAATCTTAGCCAGCAGAGGCCTCAGTGGACAGGACTTCACACTTTCATTTTCCAACTAATTCCCCTCTTTGATATTTCATATTAGTATTTTACTCTTTAAGTACCTTATAATCACAGATGCCTATTCCTGTCTCTTTTCCATTCCATGATCACTGTACTGAATAAACAGGAAATACAGAAGACAACTATCTATATGAAAAATTGTCAGGCCCAAATAGTAATTTAAGCTTCCTAATTGAGAGAAATAAAAGATGGTATGAAGTAAATATGACAAAGAAAAAATATCTGCTGGATTCTGCAGTATACTAAGAATTTGATTATCATAGAGCTCCAACAAGTTTACCTTCTCTGAAGGGATTTCTTAGACTGTAGAATTTTCAACCTCCTTAGTTCTTACACAGTGGAGAAGTCCCTCATTTATTTAGCCTACCTCCCCTCTTACCTATATATACTTGCTCTTCACCCTTAAAAAAGGACATGCCCTTACTTGCCCACTCATGCACTACTCCCATTTTTTCATTCGTGTCCAGCTCTGCCTTGGATTACAAACTTCCAGTGGAGAGCCCACAGCTATAGATATAATTCCCTTTGAACATCATCTAGAATAGTAACATAATTAAGCTGTAATCGCTTTATGATAGGCAGTTCAATAATAATTAAGAGCCCACAGAAAGATATGCTTATCACAAATTTTAAATCCAGTGAAGATTAAGAACAGAAAAAAGCATGTGATATTTTTCTGCAAGAAGTTTTGTATGAACCAGCACTTTATTCTTAACTGGAAAGACCTGGGGAAAAAATAGACACCTGAATATGAAAGCTGAAATGGCCTTAAAGACAAAAAGAGGAATATATGTAGTAGGTGAAAGAAAGGAAGGCCATTTAAAAAATAAAGAATGTCATCCTTGCGCAGGGGACATGCTAATCTTCTCTGTATCGTTCCAATTTTAGTATGAGTGGGAAATATCAGGGAGGGAGACAGAACATGAGAGACTCCTAACTCTGGGAAACGAACTAGGGGTGGTGGAAAGGGAGGTGGGCGGGGGGTGGGGGTGACTGGGTGACGGGCACTGAGGGGGGGCACTTGGGCACTTGATGGGATGAGCACTGGGTGTTATTCTATATGTTGGCAAACTGAACACCAATAAAAAATAAATTTATTTAAAAAAATAAAAAATAAAAATAAAAAATAATGTGATAAGCCAAGACTCAGGACTAGGACAGGGAGACCAAAAAAAAAAAAAAAAAAAAAAGTGGTAGGTACAGAATTTTTAAATCTCTTAAGTATAAAGGACTATTTATAACCAGAGTGGTACAAGACTTGCCATCCACAATGCTTCAAAGCAGGCTTCATTCTTACAAGCTTAAGAATGTCTCCACTACACATAAGGAAATCAAAATATAGCAAACTGACTAATGTGAACAAAGGGGCTGTATATTAAAAAGCTCCTCATGACCAGTATCCACCTGTTCAGAGTACCTAAGTATTTAATAGGTAGCTCTATGAAGGAGACAAATTTAAAAAGAAAAAGTATGATAGCCAGGAAATCAGAAAGTATAAATGAAAGACTGATCCAATGAAGACTATTCAATCCACAAATCACTATTCCAGTTCTTAAAGATGAATACAGTCTTATTTTCTCCTTGTTCCCTGCGTGTACCACATGAATGTGCACTTACTGAGAACTCATCACATTATTATTCTGAGAGACATGTATTGCCTTATCAAACAAAAATCAAACCTCCTTTCTTGAGTGTCAAAAAAGATGATGGAATTTGATAAACTGGATTTTTTAATTTTAAGGTTAACCTTTTAATTGCTGATGTTTAATGACTTGTTTCTTGTTGAATAAATCCTTGCCTACAAGGTGAGGGGGGAAAAAAGATTAGTTCTAGTCACAGAACATAGTCTTAATAAATTATTCCTCTTGATTTTTTTCACATTTAGTTTTCTCCAAGCCCAATTTTTTCTAGTATTACCATATTAGACTTTTAAAGGACTTTCAAAGGACTGAGCTTCAAGTCAAGAACTTAGATCTATTTGCAGAAGTTATCATGATATAAAAAGACAAAACACCTTTCTGAGCTTCACTTACCAGCACCGAACTACATAATGCTCTCTATGACTCTTCCAAATACTATGATGATGCCATATTTATTATATTCTGGAGAGAATCATACTTCCTGGTCAGCAAAAGGTCACCCAGAGCAGACTTCAAGGCATTTTTTTTTCCCCATCGAGACTTTGTATGACCATAATTCTTCTCAGCTCATGTCTTTAGGGAGCCACTGATAATCAACAGGAATTTGCCAACGAGAAGAAAAGTTTTTACCATCTGATGCCTGAGCATTTAACATTTTCACTCAAAATTCAACGTCTTCTTCCTTTCATCTAACCATGCTTATTTTTACCAAATCCTTGACACGTATCTTTTACTTTGAGTCTTTGCACCTGCAACCCTAGATCCATGTTTTAGGAAGGTATTTACAGGGCAGTGATAAGAGGCACAAAAGCTAAAGAAAAAGGAAGAGAAGCAGAAGAACGTTGTTCTAGAGCCCTTCTACTTTCTTACATGGCTTTCTTTATCTGTAAAGGAAAATAAAAACTATGCACTTGCCTGCCATGCCTCACATGGATGTTTCAAAATTTAAAGGAGATAAAGTATGTCAAGACACTAAGAAAAATCTCAAGTACATCTAATATATGGTATGACAATTTAGTACTACAAAAACAAAGTTTGGACTTCCATTCACCTGACTAAAAGAACATGCTAGTGCCTTTAGATGACAACACAAAATAAAAGCTAGCCAGGTATTAACCAGAGAATAAAACTTTAAAATCTTCAGCAAACCAAGTAGTTTTGAAGGCTAAACTCTGTGAAATAATATTCATTAAAAATTATCTTAAAAGTTACTGTCTTTTCATTCTTCTAGCTCAGCTCACTTTTAATGTAACCCATCAGTAAAATATGAATGTGATAACCACAACTGTTTGTTTATAAGTTATATATGTTACCTTTCTAACATATTATTGACCTTATAAATTATTCATAAAAGTTGAAATTTTAAGGCACAAAAATATATAAATAAAAGTCTTCATATTTTCCCCTGAAAATTTGGAGACCACTGCTGTAAGTCAATGGTTTCAAACCTTTTTAAGCTAAAGAACTCTGTTCAAACACCAAATTTTAAAATGCAAACCTAATCTATAAGAGAAATAAATGTAGAGCTGCTCTAAATAAAATGGGAATGAGAGAACAGGAATGTGGAGTTCCATGATGAAACGCCTATGTCCCCAGAAAGCACAATTTGAAACCACTAATCTTGGGATCAGACTTTCCCTTAGTCTCTTTAAAATATAATAAAGAAAGAAAGAAATAAAAATGTGTTTTTACTTAAGAGTGCTGTTTCCTAAGCTTGAAGTCAAAGCCGTTGTAAGATTCAACTGAATCCTTGATGTTATATTTACTGTAGAGACACTGCTGACTACATAATTAAGTGGCCAACAGGCTTTTATGGAGGAAAAGTCTCATAGACCTTATCACCAAAACATGTTATATTCCTAACTGCTATGCGTAGACTGTGAATCTGCTTTAATTTGAGACAGTATAGTATACAATGTTATGCTTTCCTAGTTGCTAGGAAGCTTGACAGTTATACTTTTGCTATGCCTCAGCAATCAGAGAGCACCTTTATTATATGCATCTCTCTACATTTTTACCTCCTGGATTAATTTATATCTCTACTCCTTTTAGGCTTCATCTTGATTTCTTGTCGTTTCTATGCTATTAATAAACAATTATGATAAACTCCTCATACCTTTTGGGAATCACCTGAGACACAAATGATAAAACTCAACACTCAAACTCCCTACTTGGCACCATCAGCTTTGCATTCCTCCAGGACAGAAACCCTGGAATCATCTTTGGTAACTAATTTATTAATTCTAACAGTCCCTAATACCTAACAATCCAGACTTCACATTATCACTCATGTTTGTTTCCTAATCTTCATTCCCACTGCCATTACCTGTACTGCTACAACAGGTCTTCCCCTTAGCCAATCCATCTTACATGCTGCTTATAATCAATCCTTCCTAATCAGTATTAACACATATCATACCTTTACCTTTCCAAACACCTTTTATTTTTTTTTTAATTTATTTATGATAGGCACAGAGAGAGAGAGAGAGAGAGAGAGAGGCAGAGACACAGGCAGAGGGAGAAGCGGGCTCCATGCACCGGGAGCCCGATGTGGGATTCGATCCCAGGTCTCCAGGATCGCGCCCTGGGCCAAAGGCAGGCGCCAAACCGCTGTGCCACCCAGGGATCCCCCTCCAAACACCTTTTAAAGCTTTCCCACTACCTATGGAAAAGTCTAAACTCCTTAGTCATTCAACACTTCCTGAATTCTGATATCGATCAGTAGTTTTGTATTTCCTATAATCAAGTTTCTCTCCAGACACATTAAGCTATTTGCCCATATGCTTCATCTTCAACTCTAGGTCTTTGAACATGCTGTTTCCTCACCTGCAGTGTTCCCTACCTAATCTCACTGTTATCCTCCCCTCAGTATCTACAGTGCCAAACATTACCTTAGCTCTGAAGACAGAATGCAAATGGCATTATTTTCACAAGCTTTCATCCTCCAAATTGAAAGTCTTCTATCCACCTCTATATTCCCACAGTAGTGTATTTGTTACTCTTTTCACATATTTATCCCCATCATTCCCTCATATTCATCTATCATTCTCAGTTTCCATGTATGAGACTATCTCTCTACTTACACATGTATGTAAATGTATAAAAATTCTAGACCAGTGAATCTGAAGTTTTTTTCTTTTGAAGCTTTTTCTTTTTAACTGCAAAATCCATTTTTCACTTGAAATGCTATGAGAAAGCCCAATAAGTGAAATGGACTTTTAAAGGAGACTCTGGTTGCATGGGAGGACAGAGATAGCTCAAACCTCTCCTGAGCAGCCCTGCAGACATCTTCGCAAAGCACAGAGAACACTAAATTACACACCCTATGAAGACAAGTATACTTTATTAACCTGTTTCCCATGTAGGAAGGCAAGCAACATTGCAAAATCAAATATTCTTGGAGTCAAATCACAGTTGTCACTTATAAACTATGTTCTCTATGCAAATCCCTAAATCTCTCTGAACCCAAATCTTCATTTGTAAAATGGAAATGGTAAAAATCTATTTCCATGTGATGACCACACAAGAAAACCTACATAAGAGTCATACTTCATAATGCATAGATACAAAAGAATTCCCATTCTCTCTTTCCATCTCTTTCTTTCCACATCATCTAGCCAAATGCCTAGCACATAGTAATTAAACAAACATTCCTTGAACAAATTAATGAATGACTGGATGAATGACTGGATGAATGAACAATCATCTAAACAAAAATAAAAGGACACAAAAGGGATTTGATAACAGGTACAGGAAAAAAGATATGCTAAAGAAATACTATATAAAGGAAAAATACATTAAAAATTACTTTTATGGCTAGAAAATATATTTAAAAACTGGAGACTTTTTTTTTAAGGATTTTATTTATTTATTCATGAGAGACACAGAGAGAGAGAGAGAGAGAATCAGAGACACAGGCAGAGGGAAAAGGAGGCTCCATGCAGGGAGCCTGATGTGGGACAGTGGGACTCGACCCCAGGTCCCCAGGATCAGGCCCTGGGCTGAAGGTAGTGCTAAACTGCTGAGCCACCCGGGCTGCCCCAAACTGGAGACATTTTCAATAAAAAATTTACTACCAAAGAAAGAAGCTAAGACGAAAGAATTATTTACACACATCACTTTAAGGCTTACGTGTGAATAATATATCTGGCTAATATCTAAACTCAATTTACATTTACCAGCTTAGAAATTAAACTACAGTGCACGATTATCACGCTTTTTAAAATGAATTTCACTGATTTATGTATGACTATTATAGAATAGTGTTCTGATTTTCTTTTTAAAATGTGTTTCCTTGTTTCTCAAGTTACAAATGTAAAGTTCTGCAATTGTATTTAAAATCTCTTGGAGGTAGATGTGCACAAAAGAAATACCTCAACACAAATCACTATGACACATAATGAACCCAAAAGGAATAGGCATATATCATTTAAGGCAAGATATTAAGTTTGATAAAAACAAAATCTGACCTTTAATATTTTTAAAATTTGGTTAATAAGCATAAAATGTAGCAAGACTTATATTCTACATATTTTTTAACTCTTCTGGCATTCTTGGGGTCTGTCTACAAAAGTAAAGGAGTATGCACATGGTAGAGACTAAAAATTCAAATGAAAGAAACATAATCCTTAGGGACCGTCTTTTAAATAGAGACTGAAATCCAAATGGCTTCTTTTTCTGTATACACAAAACTGACTTCATGTAATAAATGAAAATCAGTTAATGAAAAGTAATGGCATAAAAAAAATAGTGATACTATTAGTACAATATTCTCAAATGATAAAACTACAAGTCAAGATTAGGTCTTATTCTTTCAAGTTATTTATAGTCCTTAAAAATGAGAAAAACAGAACAGAAATTAGATTATAAATATCGCTTATAAAAATGTCACTCCATCAGATCAACAAAGTTAAGGAATGATTTACCAAATTTGACTCCCAAAGAGGACTATAACAGAATGCCTTTCATTTGATTTCATAAAAACTGTGAAACCTCTTCCTTCTCATTATCTCTATGAAGGCCAAAATCAATATATTATGAAATGAAACTATTAAAAAATTACTAGTATTCCAGAAACAGTTGTATATTCCATTTGAATGCTGTATGTCTTTCAGTAAATAATTTTGTATACATAATTTGATTGCTATTTTAAAAAATGCCTAAATACTGAAATAATGAAACATAATAAAATGTCAATATGGTTATCTATGAATCATGAGATTATTTCCTTCTTTTGTGCTTCTAGAGAGTCCAAATCAGGAAAACCTGATAGAATCCCAGCTGGGTAACTTTAGAAAAGTTACTGAATATCTTCAATCCTCAGTTTTCTTCATCTAAAATTTGGGAATAATGTTATCCAACAGGGTTATTAAGTGGAATAATATATGGAAAAGATGTTAGTACACAATGCCTATCTAGTGATGCTAGTAGTACTTCCTCTTCCTGTAACTCCTTTGTGTAGCCAAAATTCTTACCAATTCTTCAAATTTCAGCTTAATGAATTTCCTGAGAGGCTTTCCCTAAATTAAGTTCTCACATTCCACTACTTCTTAGAACCTTTTGCATTTTCACAGCCCTTATCACAGTGTATAATTATTTACTTACACAAATGTATGCACAGTTTATACCATACCATACATACTTAGTAAATAAATATAGCATATCATACATACTTAGAAAGAATTTATGAATAAAGATGTTTATATTTATGATCTTTCCACTGATATCATAAAATTTTGTCTCTATATAATCAGTGTGATCTTGACTATAAATGTTACGGACTATAATATGAATGGGGTATCTAAATTTGAATGGAGTACTTATCGGGACAACTGCACTAGGGGGAAAAAAAAGAACGTATACATAGTCACAATGACAGAAGCATAGTAATTCTCTACATTTTGTCCCTCGATCTTCCATTAATGAGTCTACTAAAAACAAGCATTAAGAAAAATATTAAGCTTCTCGGCTTTTAGTTGACCTGCTGAATTTTCTTTTAAGCACCATCTGCTAGAACTGTGTGATCAAATCAGCTGTTTACTAATAAGTCAGGGAATCTCTGCTATCTGCTACAGAGTATCAGTGCACTGGCTCTCAAAGTGTGGTCCCTAGACCATCACCATCAGCATCACCTGGGTATTGACCAGAACTGCACATGACTGGGATCACAAAGACTTATTGAAACAGAAAATTCTGAGGTGTGGCCCATCAGTCATATGGCTAAGCAAGGATCTACAGTGATTGTAAGGCTGACTAAAGTTTGGGAACCAATGTGTTAGAAGATTTATCCTTTGTAAGCAAAAGCAACAGGCTCTTTCATTCGTTTCATCAATTTAATTTGCCAGTTTTTATATTTCATAATTAAAATTCTAATATTGTAATTTAACCTCTAAAATACTTAAAGTCTGACAAATAGGACATCTGTCAGTAATATAAGATAAGCAACCAAACAATGGTTTGGTTAATACATTGTTCTATCCCTATATGCTGCATAATCCACTTATGTTGGCACTGTTTTATTAGAAATTAACTCCTTCTATATTATTTTTTTTAAGATTTATTTATTTATTCATGAGAGACACAGGGAGAGAGGCAGAGACATAGGCAGAGGGAGAAGCAAGTTCCCCACAGGGGGCCCGATGCAGAACTCGATTCCAAATCCTGGGATCACGCCCTGAGCCAAAGGCAAATGCTCAACTGCTGAGCCACCCAGGAGTCGCCCTTCTATATTCTTAATAAAAAGGTGTTGCTTCAGAAACCTAAATTTCAAGTAAAATTAGAAAGTGACTCAAAAATACTTTTGCTATTTTTCAAGGTTTGAGAATTCACAGGAAAAGAGAATGATATGAGCCAAAAATATAACTAAAAGTAATATTAGCAGTAGTTGTAAAGATACACATAAATCAAATGTTTCATTTTATTTTTATCTATTTTAGAGAAATAAATGGGTTCTAGATTACTATTTTAGAGCTATCATAATTCGTTAACAATATAATAAACTCCCACAAGATTATAAACATGGTTTAATAATAGGAAATTTGTTAACATAACACATCAGTAGGTCAAATGTGGAAAAACCATAGAATCACATCAAAGATTACCTTTTTTGCCATTTAATAAAATTCAACTCCTTTTCATTTTCTTTTTTTAAATTCAATAATATAAAACTACTTCCTCAAGGTGATCTATTTTAAACCAAAAGCCAACATCATACTTACTAGTGAATATGGAAAGCATTTCCATTAAAATCAGAAATAAAAAGTTCTATTATCTTCATTCTTAGTTATTAATATTTTGGAAGTTCTAATTTAAAAGAGAAATAACCATTATTTATGGAAAATATAATTCTATACCTATGTTAGGAGAATCGACTAAAAAAGATAATCAAATTTAAAATGTTTTTACATCTTACACTACATGTAAAAATATATACACTTAAGTCAAAGGCTTAAGAGCAGAAAACTGAACTGCAAAAATACTGTTTACTACAAAAACAACAGAACTTCTGAGAAACAGCAATGGTATTTCTAATAGAACTAGATTGCAAGCCCATGAGATGAAAGGGTGCATCCTTTCATATATAAGCCCATGAGATGAAAGGGTGCATCCTAGTACATAGGAGGACTCAAGAGGCATTTGTTGAATGAATAAATGAAAAGCATTGGCATACAATCCTTTTAATCAAATGTGGTCTGCCAACAGGTGATAGTCTAAGAATGGTTTTGTTGGATGAATAAATGAAAAGCACTGGCATATAATCCTCTGGATCAAATGTGGCCTGCCAACAGGTGATAGTCTAAGAATGGTTTATTACAAGTCCACAATGAGATAAGGAATCTGCACCAGAATGTGAACCAACTGCATCCTATGCACACCCTTTAACTCCACTTTTTTTCCACGGGAAAACTATCTCAATAAAGGAAGCAGAGGACTGGTTAACAATCTGTCTCAAGCTACTTATCTCATAAAAACCAATGACAAACTGTTCACATACTGGCTAAAGTGGGTGGCACTGCTTTAGAGTAAATGTTGGGAGTTGATGAGAAAAAGAAAAAAAAAAAAAAAAAAACCTAACTTCAAACCAAAGAATAATTTGTAAAAATAACATCTGGCGCGGAAATGTGGTCATAATTAGGTCACCGCATTTTTTTAAAGATTTTATTTATTTATTTGAGAGGAGAGAGCACAAGTGGTGGGGAGGGACAGAGGGAGAAGCAGACTCCCCACTGAGCAGGGAGCCCAATGCAGGCTCAATCCCAGGACCCCGCAATCATGACCTGAGCCAAAAGCAGACATTTAACCAACTGAGCCACCCAGGTGCCCCATCCTTACATCTTTTAAAGAAAGCTTATGAAACATATGAAAGCAACGAAAAATGTTACAGATAAGCTTTTTGTCAGTTAAAAGTCTGGTTCTAATCAGGAAATTTAGACATCCCAGTAGTACCTAAATGAATGAAGTCTTTATATACTCTCAGCACCATTAATAGTAGATGATCCTGAAACCCAAAACTAACCAAGTACACATCCTAGGGCAAATCACCTCTCTGCGATCCAGCTTCTTCACCAGTTTAAAAAAAAAACACACTCAAAAAAACACACACACAAAAAAAAAAAAACACCTTAAACAATTTCTAGAGACTCTCAAATTTTCCCTTCAGTCTAAATTATTGATACTAGTAGTTTGCTTTGTTTCTGAATGAAGGCGGACAGGCAGTTCTACAGAGATATGGTGGGGCTCAATGCGATTTATAATCCTACAAACTAACTTTAAAGGCAGACATTTATAGAGACATTTGCACTGAACCCCTATCAATCTCCTATATAAATGACTTACATACATGATCTAATTCACATGAGAAACCCGAGACATGGATGTTATCAAGAAAATTTTATAAATAGTAAAAGTCTCATAGTAATGTAAAAAAAGAAAAGAAAACTAAAAGGGATTCACTCATATTTGTATGACTCCACCAGACCATACTTCCTTCTGCAAACCAAACACTATATAGATCTTACAATTTTTTTAAATAAATATTTTATTTATTTATTCATGAGAGACACAGACAGAGACAGAGAGAGAGGCAGAGACACAGGCAGAGGGAGACAGGCTCTATGCAGAGAGTCTGACATTAAGACTAAATCCTGGGTCTCCAGGATCATGCCCCGGGCTGAAGGCGGCGCTAAACCACTGAGCCACTCGGGCTGCCCCAGGTCTTACAATTTTCTAAGGACACAGGAAAGGTTTCAAGCAAATCAGCTATTTTCTAAATATAGAGTGTTACACCTAAAAATATTTTTCATGAGGCAAAGATGAAGAAACTAAAGTTAATGTAGTAAGAAAATAATGGGAATGAAAAAACTTCGATTTAGTTAATAAGGAAGCAAAATAAATACCTGATGCAGGATATACAAATGTTCAAAACCTTAAATAATTCAGGGGACAACCAAAATAAAGCGGTAATTTGAATTTCCAATATGAACACACAGTATGAAGATAGATTACCCAGACCCCTATTTCCTTCTTGTTCTACTTTGAAGACTTCTGACCTCTTCTCAACATTAGGAACTCCCATTGAAGATTGTCCTCCTAAACTATACTACCCACTGTGAACACAACTTCCTATTTATTCTATTTAAAACCTACTAGGCTCCTCATAGGTACCAGGGTACTGTAAAACAGGCAAATTAAAGCAATCTTTGTAGTCATGAGCTTACAGTGGGGAACAGAAACAGACAAGTAAAGATCCTTGAAATACAATGAGAGCTTTTGTAAGAGTATAGTACAAGGGGCCACAGCACACAGGAAGGCAATTAACAAGATCGAACATGCCAGGAAAGTCTTCAGAGGATGAGATGTCCAAGCTAATGCTTCTTAGCATTAGCATTTTGTTAAATTTTCTATTCCTTCAGCTCTCTTAATTACTACTTCTAATTTACTTATTTTAAAACCTCACTGAAATCTCCAAACCCTTCTCTTTCTCCCATTTTTCTACAAATTGATCAATTCCTTCATATTTTCTATTCCATTCTTCCCACCAACCAAGGTTCAGTGATCCGAACTTCCAACATCTTAAATTTAAATACTCATCTGCCACATCTGCCCTTCAGAGCCCCAAAGCAGTCCAATCATCCTTCTTTTTCAGTCCTATGCCCAGCAGCTAAGCACTGCTACAGAAATTATACAACCTCACTGTTAGAGCCCTCGTAAATGCTGACTAAGCTCAACTGAGTCCAGGACAACTTAGGCAAGACTCAGCATATTCCTAATTAGCTTTTACTCCCTAACTCCTGTTACCATTACAAATCTTTACCCCTTTCCTGCAGCTTCCCTACCTCCCTTTCCGCCTACCTCAGCCAGTGGCCTTGCCTACTTCTTCAAAATGGTATGAATGATAATTAGGCATAGCTGAAAATACTACTTTAGACAATTTTTATGGGGGAAAAAGAAAGGTTGTGTGTACTGAACTAACCCAGCAACCTAACTAAAACTCCTTACACGGTTTCTTGGAGAAAACAGATGTAGTCCCAAACATAGGACTTACAAATAAACTTTGACCTGCAATCTGACAATTTGAGCTATTAAGAAAACAGCCAAAAACAGAACTAAGAAGTAAACTCAACTCTCAAAATTGATACCAAGTTTATGCACCAATGGTTATATGATTTTTCTCAGAAGGGTGTGTCAGGCTTTCCTAGCTTATGAACTCTTCTTATTTTAAATACAAATTGAATAAATGTGAGTACTAGTGTATCATCGACTAGAAGCAGCTTTCAAAAAAAAGGGGAAAGTGAAACACTGCCAGAGTGCGGCACATTGACAGGAGCAAAATTAGCAGCTGCAAAGGAGAGAGAAAACATAAAAACTCTATAAAAATATATAAAATCAAACAGCATAGCAAAGACCATTTATCATAGCAGCAAAGTATCTCGGTGGTGTCCTGGGGCATCACTACAGTACAAGTGGATTGCTACACATGATATTCACAATGAAATTTCTGTGTAAAAAAGATGAAATTGTAGCTGGTATTCTGTTTATACACAGTAATAAATGTGCAAAGATATACTATAAAATACATTCATTAAATTGGTCAAAATAGAATTGACTTGAAGGCTTAAATTACCTCATATATTTATATGATGAATATATTAAATACATTTATTCTCTATTTATTCTCTATAATTTATAGTGCATGGACACCCTTATATATAAATAATTCCATTAGAATACAGTTTCACATACCTATAAAAAAATTAAACTAGTCTTGTGTTTCCAATCATGCTCACCATTCAAAATAAAACAATAAGTGCATAATTTAAAACTGAGGGGATAGTGTGGCTGATTTTTACATGCTGCAGGCACAGCTCAATTGTACATCTGAGCAAGAAAAACAAATATTAAAGAAAACAGAGAAGTTCTTCATTCTCTAATCATGCACTAGTTAACCAATGCAGTCATTAGTTTCTACCCAGTGTTGTTTCAAATAAATTTTCTAACTGTAAAATTATGTCATTAATCAACTTTAAAAGTAAAATGGACTGCAAAGACCAATGTCTGAAATTTGAGTATACAGCAAAAAGCATAAAAAGAAAAGAAAAATGAAACTGCTTAAAATTTGCACTTAAAATTTGTTTTGGAACTTGATAAAATGGTTCCTAAAAATGCATCTGGAAGAATAAAAATAGGAAAAGAGACAAGAAATATTTTAAAAAGAAAAATTATGCAGATGACCCTGAACTCTAATACCAAATTGTAAAACATATTAAGAAGCTATAATAACTAAAGTAATGCAGTACTGGCAAAGGAAGAAACAATTCAATGGAACAAAGCAGAAAACTCGAAAATAATAATTTATTATCTGATAAAGGTAGCATTTCAATTCTGAGGGAAAAGGAAAGCTTATGTAATTTGTGGTGGTTAGACCACCGGCAAACCAATTTAAAAACTGTTTAACTTAGAACCCTCCCTGACACTATACAACAAAACAATGGATAATATTAAACTGTAGAAATGAAAAACCTGAAATATAAATACCAGATGACATATACAAAAATTGTAGGTCTTTCTGTCAAAGGCAGAAGCAATAAAGAAGTGTAAGACTGATTTAACCACATTAAAAATGAAACCTCAAATACTGAAAAGAAATCACTCACTATAAACAAATCTTAAGGAAACCAAAAGATTGGGGGGCGGGGGGGGAGACTTCCATATATGATCAGCAAAAGGTCAACGGCTTTAATATATTAAAAGCCTCAGTAAACAATAGGAAAAAACAAGAACCTAGTGAAACTGTGCTAAGAATATGAAAAAATGCCCACAAATAAAGAAATCTATATGATCAAAATATTTTCAAACTCAGTAGTAAAAAAAAAAAAAAAAAGGCTGTAAAATAGTACAACTATTAAATACGAGAGAGAGAGAGATAGAAGGGGATACTCTCATAACTGCTGATGGAAAAGTCAGTCAGTCCAACTTTCCTGGAAGAAAAATTAGGAAGTTGCTATCAAGAAAGCTTTTAGATTCAAAAATTCTTCTAAGACTTTAATATAAGGTAACAGGTACTGAGATTTCATTACATCACCTTTTTTTTAAAGATTTTATTTATTTATTCATGAGAGACACAAAGAGAGAGGCAGAGACACAGGCAGAGGGAGAAGCATGCTCCATGCAGGGATCCCAACGTGGGACTTGATCCCGAGTCTCCAGGATCATGCCTGGGCTGAAGGCAGGCGCTAAACCACTGAGTCACCCAGGCTGCTCAACATCAATTTAATAATAGTGAAAAAACTGGAAATAACTGATGGTTCAATAACAAGGGATTGATACCATAAAAGAAAGCCATATGATAAAATAACTGCCAAATAACAGAAAACTGTTTACAGTATATTAAGTTGGGAGGGGGAAGGTAGAGTACTAAGTAGCACAGTAATAACTAAAAATTGATAAGAACTTAAGTAAATTATATCAGACACAAACACACACCACAAACTGTAAGACTCTGTCTTGGTAAAGGATTACAGATTGCTTTTTATGAAAATTGTATTACCTCTTCTGAGTTAAGTAAGTCATTTAGAAGTTGCCTCAGTTTCCTAATAAGGGGCTCCCTGTGTTTATTTAGGCTTCAGAGTTCATCAAACAGTAACCCAACTACAGAATACTAGACTTTAAACACATTCTCTCTCTCCTGTCTATGTTGCTATGCAGAAATTTCCTGATGCATCTTTTAAAAGAAATACAAGAAAGTATCTATAACATGGTACTCCATGTGTAAAAAAGGGAAAAAATAAGAATATACTCATATGTTAAATGTGGATAAACTCTGGAAGAATTCACAAGAAAGAATAAAAATTGTCACTCAAAAGGAGAAAAAAATCCAGCAACAGAAATAGGAAAATTTTTCACTGAATAATTATTTTAAATATGTAAATGTATTACCAATTAAAAACTAAACTGAAATAAATCTTTCATAACAGTATATTTAAAATACATATGAATACATAAATATAAATACATATTTATAAGCACATACAAATAAAACCACAAAAGTTCTCAAATACCCAAAGCAATCCTGAGAAAGAACAAAGCTAGAGATACCATAATCACAGATTTCCAGCTATTATACTAAAAAGCTATAGTAATCAAAACAGTATGGTACTGGTGAAAAAACAGATACACAGGGGCAGCCCGGGTGGCTCAACGGTCTGGCACCGCCCTCAGCCCAGGGCCTGATCTTGAAGAGCCGGGATCAAGTCCCACGTCGGGCTCCCTGCGTAGAGCCTGCTTCCCCCTGCATGGAGCCTGCTTCTCCCTCTGCCTGTGTCTCTGCCTCTCTCTCTCTCTGTGTCTCTCTCATGAATGGAAAAAAAAAAAAAAAAAAACAGACACACAGACCAATGCAACAGGATAGAGAGCTCAGAAATAAACCCATCTATATGGTTAATCAATCTATGACAAAGAAGGTAAGAATATGCAATGAGAAAAAAAAGATAGTCTTTTCAATAATTGGTATAGGAAAAACTAGACAGCTACATGCAAAAGAATGAAACTGGACCACTTTCTTACATCAACACAAAAATAAGTTCATAAAGAATTAAAAACCTAAATGTGAAACGTGAAACCATAAAACTCCAAAAAGAAAACATAGGCAGCAATCTCTTGGACATTACCCTTAGCAACATTTTTATGGATATGTCTCCTCACACAAAGGAAACAAAGGCAAAAATAAACTATTAGGACTACAACAATATATAAAAAGCTTTTCTGCAACAAAGGAAACATCAATAAAGCCAAAAGGCAACCTAGTGAATGGAAGAAGGTATTTGCAAATAATATATCTAATAAGGGGTTAATATCCAAAATATATATTAAAGAAATTTATACAACACTAAAAAAAAAAAAAAAATTAAAAAAACGGGCAGAGGACCTGAATAGACATCTCTCCAAAGAATCCATACAGATGGCCAACAGACACATGAAAAGATTTTCAGCATCACTAAGCATCAGGGAAATGCAAATTAAAACCACAACAAGATATCACCACACACCAGTCAGAATGGCTAGTATCAAAAAGACAAAAAACAAGTGTTGACAAGGATGTGAAGAAAAAGGATCCTTCATGCATTGCTGGTGGGAATGCAAATCAGTACACTCACTGTGTAGAAGGTTTGGAGGTTCCTCAAAAACTTAAAAATAGGAATATCATATAATCCAGTAATTTCACTGCTGGGTATTAACCCAAAGAAAAGGAAAACACTAATTTGGAAAGATATATGCACCCCCATGTTTACTGCAGCATTACTGACAATAGCTAAGGTATGGAAGCAACCCAAGTGTCCATCGACAGCCGAATGGAAAAAGATACCATTTTTCTTTTTGTATGTGTGTACATACAATGGAATAGTGCTCAGTCACAAAAAAGAATGAATTCCTGCCATGTGCAACAAGATGGGTAGACCCAGAAGGTATTGCTAAGTGAAATAAGTCCAGCAAAGACCATATGATTTCCCTTATATGTGGAATCTAAAAAACAAAACAAATGAGCAAGCAAAAAAACAGACTTTTAAATGCAGAGAATAAACTGGCAGCTGCCAGAGGGGGATGGGCAAACAGATAAAAGGGATCAAGAGGTACAAACTTCCAGTTATAAAACAGTCATGGAGATGAGAAGTACAGCATAGAGATTATAGCCAATAATACCCTAATGATGTTGTATGGTGACAGATGGTACCTACACTTTTATCTTGGTAAGCACTGAGTAATACAAAGAACTGTTAAATCATTATGTTGTACCCCTGAAATTATATAACATTGCCAATTTACTTCAATTATATGTTAATTTACATACAAATAAGTGAAAACATACATAATTTGTTTATAAATAAATAATACAAGTCACATTATTCAATACTGGCAAGGTATGTATACATACACACACACACACACACACACACACACGCATCCTATTGGTGGGATTACAGTTCACTAAAGCCTTTATGGAAGGTCGATGAAAACCTTAAAAGAATTAGTCCTAATGAAATATCTAGTCACATGCTCAAAGATAACACACACATAACACACACAGACTAAAGAGAGAGAAAAAGATAAAGTAGGTGGGAGGAAGAGGAGGAGAAAAGAAAGGAGGGGAATAAATCCATATATAAAGGAGGTCATTACAATCCTATCCGTAATACCGAAATATTAGAAAGAACATGATATATTTAACAAGATCACTGAAATAGAATACAAACTATTGCAGCTATAAAGGTAATGCCATATATTTATCAATATGGAAAAGGCTTATGATGTTATATAAATAAAAGCCCGTTATACAATAGCAGTTATAATATGGGCTTTTCAGTATTTATTTTCCATATGCATTGGAAAAGAACTAGAAAGATAAATACCAAAGCATTAATAGTACTTTAAGTCAGTGAGTTTAAAATGTTCTTTATGATCTTTCATCTCCTGATTTTTTTTTTCCAGAAAATAACATGCTTCTAAAATAAGGAAATATAAAGACATTTAATTTTAAAGGTTGATATAACAGCTCCTCTATCCATAACATTTCCTTGGTCTTAGGGGTGGTTTTTTGTTTGGGGGAGGGGGGGCAGATTTTGTTATTAACATATAAAACTCACCAAAGCAGGAGTGAACCAAAATCTTCTGGTTGCAAATCTACAATCCTTTCCACTATATCATGCTATCTAAATCATTTATATGTGGCATTATTGTCCTTTAAAACATATTTTATTATAAATTCCAGAGAAGTAAAGTTTCACTGCATATTAAAAACAAATAAGGCATCTGGGTGGCTCAGTCAGGTCCCTGATCTCAGGGTCCTAGGATCAAGCCCAGCATGGAGCTCCCTGCTCAGCGGAGAGTCTGCTTCTCTCTCTCTCTCTCTCTCTCTGCCCTTCACCCCTGTTTGTGCTCTCTTGCGTTCTCTTAAATAAATAAGTAAATAAAATCTTTTAAAAATAACACACACAAATATTATCTCTGTTCACATCCTTCCCAAGGATTAGAAGGTATACAAAATACTATTAAAGCCAAATTCTAGATTGGAAGAAGAAGAAGAAAAATATAGTACTTGACTTAGAAGTGAGTTGTACTCCAAGTTTGGCTGATTGGGAGTAGTAATTTCACACAAAAAGAATGTTATTTTTGTTGTAGAAATATGTATCAACTGATTGCCAGACTAGCCCAAAAAGTTAAATTTAACCTATAATTGGCAGAAACATATTACTAGTATACTGTTACCCTATCAAATACACGTCATCAGCCCACATAAAACAGAAATAGGGAAAAAGTGACAAAAGGCTAGGAAACCCTACCACCAGTGGAAAACCATTGTTCTTTCAAGAGAGAGAAAACCAAGAAAAAAAAGGAGGAAGAAAGCAGACAGAGATAATAGATGAAAGATCAGTTCTCACTTCTCTTCCTTAGAACAGTGGTTTGTGAATTCTATTTATTCTGTCCCAGGAAAAAAGAGTTACACCAATTAGAAAACCTAATGACTATAGTATCTTTAAAAAGGCACATGCTATTTTAAAATGTTTAAAATATCTACACAGAGATATCAAAAAAGATACATTTGCAAAAGGTGGCATACTCACACCAATATATATTTTTTTACCAATATATTTTTTGTGACACATTTTAGCATGTCAAAAACATATACACACATAGTAGTATCTATATTAACATGTTAAAATACATCACAGAATAAGTCAATTCTCACTTTGGATTTTTTTGTTTAAAGATTTTATTTATTTATTCATGGAGAGACACAGAGAGAGGCAGATATATTTCAGTACTGAAATATATATGATTTATATAATATATAATTATATTATATTATTTATATAATTAAAATAATATATTTCAGTACTGAAATATATCAGAAAGTGGTTAGTAATTTCAGATAGGAAATTAAAATTTGATATTTACAGTATGTGTTGATTCTCTCCTTAAAATGAATTCTATTGATAAAGAATGTAAATGACTCTTAGAATTAAAAAAGATGTGTAATTTTGTGTAAAAGAATAGTGGATTTATTTATTTATTAAAAATAATCTCTGGCAAGCCACGGTAGCCCAGCAGTTTAGCACCGCCTTCAGCCCAGGGCCTGACCCTGGAGACCCTGGATCGAGTCCCACATCAGGCTTCTGCATGAAGCCTGCTTCTCCCTCATATATAAAGGCCTGTGTCTCTGCCTCTCTCTCTCTCTCCCTCTCTCTCTGTGTGTGTTGTGTGTGTCTGTCATGAATAAATAAATAAAATCTTTTAATAAATAAATAATATAATATAATCTCTAAACCTAACGTGGGGCTTGAACTCAGAACCCTGAGATCAAGAGTTGCATGCTTTATGGACTGAGCCAGCCAGGCACCCCAATAGTAGATTTTTAATATAGGAGAACGAATCTCTTTTTGTTTTGACAATTTGTGGGATCCAGGGCTTCATTACCATTTTTAAGTTTGCTGAGGACAGTTCTGATTCTCTCTAGGTATGAAACTCTCATGCATTTTTGCATTACATCCATGGGATGCCTGAGTGGCTCAGTGGTTGAGCGTCTACCTTTGGTTCAGAGCGTGATCCTGGAGTTCAGGATCGAGTCCCATATCAGCCTCCCCACAGGGAGCCTGCTTCTCCCTCTGCTTCTCCCTCTGAAATTCTACAAACTTAAATGAAAATGAGGA
This sequence comes from Canis lupus baileyi, assembly GCF_048164855.1. Classification (NCBI taxonomy): domain Eukaryota; kingdom Metazoa; phylum Chordata; class Mammalia; order Carnivora; family Canidae; genus Canis; species Canis lupus. Next base: position 58,902,480 of record NC_132844.1, on the reverse strand, counting down.
CCCAAAACTACAGTGTTGTTACTCAATTACACACCCTGGCATGATAATCCGATACAATACAATATACTCAGAGCTATAGTCAAGGGACTTTCAGTGAGACTAAGCATAAATATATTATGTAAATTCACAAAAAAACATTTTTAAGGGGATCCCTGGGTGGCGCAGTGGTTTAGCGCCTGCCTTTGGCCCAGGGCGCGATCCTGGAGACCCGGGATCGAATCCCACGTCAGGCTCCCAGTGCATGGAGCCTGCTTCTCCCTCTGCCTGTGTCTCTGCCTCTCTCTCTCTCTCTCTCTCTCTGTGTGACTATCATAAATAAATAAAAATTTAAAAAAAAAAAAATTTAAAAAAAAAAACATTTTTAAGAAACTAACACACTTCGGTATTGCCTGTGCTTTCCAAAAAATGGAACATGAATGTAGTATTAAACCTCCAAATCTTACCTGCCAAAGTAACGAAAAATTAATATCCCCAAATCTTTAAAGAACTATGGGACAATGACAGCCAAAATAAAAGTAAATTGGTGACAGCATTTATTTATTTACTTAAAAGTATTAAATCAAAAAAATGACATAACACATAAAATTTATTTTCCTAATTTCAAAACAATATAAGCAACCCAGAAAAGTAGTAGTCCATGTATAATTTATGTTTTCCCTATTTCTTCTGTGTTGTCAAATATGTAGCTACCTGCTACATAAGGCTATTTAAATTTAATTAAAATAAAATGTAAAATTCAGTTGCCTAGCTCATTTAACATACTCAGTAGGTACAAACAGTTAGTGGCTATCATACTGGAGAACAAAGAAATAGAAATTACCACCAGTGCAGAAAGTTCTACTGGACAGCAGGCTATAATGTAGAAAATTCATTTTTTTCTCTGTAATTATAAAAATTCTTCCCATAAAACTGCAAACATTCCCTCCTGCACTCGAAACATTTTTTATAAGCTTCCTAATCATAGGTTGATGATAAAATTTTTTAAAAGATGATGGCAAGAACTAACAGGACACTGTTTACTAGGTGCCAGGAACAGTTAACTATGTGCTTTGACTCAGTATCTCATTTTATCATCACATAAACCCTATGAGGTAGATGCAAGTCCCTTACCTGAGAAACATATTTCAGAATTCATAAGTTTTCAGGTTTTAGAAAATTAATACTATACATAAACCATATGCTACAAAACACCCTCAGCCAGAGTCTATGTAGGAACTTAGGAACACAGTGAAATGTGTGTACTAAAGATAAGTGAATTCTAATAAGTAACTACAAATCAGCTAGATCCTGGCTCTACCATCAAATTAGTTCAGAACTGGTATTCCCATTCTCCAGTATAATAATTTGCAACTTTCCTGCAATTGTGAATGGTGGACCTATGAAGTGACACCTATTTTTCCCCATATAACTAAGGATTTTCATTACAGAATTATCAAAATGACCATCCCCCAATTTTTACAGATTGATTTCTAATACTGCGCAACATGTTTTTCTCCCTGGTAATTAATTACAGACATACTCTCCTAAACTCGAAGGCCTCATCGCTTGCTTTGCATGAGATAACTGATATATTTCAGGACAAATTCAAAATTGTATTTTGTCCCATTTATGACACATTTTTTTCAGTTCAAGCACTTAATTCATTTGGGATATAGCAACTTAAACATTTCCTTATTTCATTTCTAAGAAGAAACTAAGTATAACCAACTTTCAGTAACATGGCACTTTTTATGTTCTCAATCAGCTTTCACACATTTTCTCACTCTCAGGAAAGACAGTGACCAATTTTAAATAATTTGAAAATTTTCCTCATTATTGTTGTATTTATAAACCAATGTATATCTTAAAATACTCCAAATAGATGGATTCCACAAAAAGTACAAGGATAGATTTATCCACATATTTTACTGTAAATTTATCAAAAATTAATGTAAAATATTAATGGTGATAAAGTATAACAGACATTTAAAAATTCAACAATGTAGCTATGTTTATATACAAAATTATGATAGATCACAAATATAAGCATCCAATAAGGAGCATATAAATAACAAATACACATTTTAAAGAAAAATTATTCTTTCTCTTAGGTATTGACATGGCCTTGCTTAAAAAGATGTGGTGATTAGGTATAGGAAACTGAAATAAATGCTATGATAATATGAAAATAACAACTTTTTATAAAAATCAGGCCTCGTTACTAGTGACACTAATTAGCTATAATTATTCAGTTTTCATATTACTTCATTACAGTACACCAATCACACATAAATTAGTAAACACTGATTCGTAAACTCAATTTCCTAAATCAAAATCAAAGTTTGATTGGCTGAAATGTAGTTTAGCATAATACATCAAAAGCCTGGATTCTGAGGGAATTACCGGGCTGAAATATAGGTTTTGCCACTTACTATAATGGCAATTTTTGTGAGTTACTGACTTTTATGTCTCAATTTCCTCATCTAATCTACAAAAAGGGAATGAATAACAGGGTCTACTTCACTGGGTTGTGTGAAGGTTAAATGAAATGGTATATGGAAGGGTTGTGTGAAGGTTAAATGAAATGGTATATGGAAGTATTCAGACAGTGTCTGGTACACATTATGCTCTATACAAGCATTCACTATTATCAGTATTATTAAAGCATCTCTGAAGTTGTAATATATTGTTAGCACTGTTTATCTTCTAAAAATTTTCTCCAGTTTTCTAAAAAACTTAAATGCACCAGGGAAACAATATGTGAAGAAACCCTGTGTCAGTTGAATAAACATCTTTAATGCATATTAGGTCTCTTTATTTTTTTTAAAAAGATTTTTATTTATTTATTCATGAGAGACACAGCGAGAGAGAGGGGCAGAGACACAGGCAGAGGGAGAAGCAGACTCCCTGCAGGGAGCCTGATGTGGGACTCAATCCTGGATCCCGGGATCATGCCCTGAGCCAAAGGCAGATGCTCAGCTGCTGAGCCTCCCAGGCATCCCTATTAGGTTCTTTAAAGTTAGATTAACATGAGGTTAGACCTGGAAACATAATTCTTTTTATGTTTAAAGATCCTATTTTTATTTATTCATGAAAGACCCAGAGAGAGAGAGAGAGAGGCAGAGACACAGGCAGAGGGAGAAGCAGGCTCCACACAGGGAGCCCGATGCGGGACTCGATCCCAGGACCCCAGGATCACGCCCCAAGCTGAAGGCAGGCGCTAAACCGCTGAGCCACCCAGGGATCCCCATGGGGTCTTAATTCTTACACAGCTCCTAACTTCAAAATACTAAATAATAGCCAAATGATGCCATTACACATAGACAGCTATGCCCTCCTCTAATGCAGCAAGGAATAATAAATGGTTGTTGCTATGTACCCCAAAAAATCTCAGGGAGAGAGGCAAATCTTATTGAAAAACTTTTTGTTCAGTTGTAAACATAGTAAGTTTGAGATGTTCACAGAATATTTAATGGGCGTTTCAGGAAGGAGTCAGAAGTACAGACCTCAGGAAGCTTACTCTCCAAAGTTAATCACTCCCTCCTTTGTACTACCACAAAATTGATTTTTCATTCTATTACATGACAGTTATGTGTCTCCACAACTCTTCCCTATTGCTACGCTACACTGTTATGAAAGTAACTAGGTCCTGCCATAGAAGGAGTCAATAAATGTTGATTTTTAAAAATGCAAAACCTGCAGAACTGTACAGCTAAGAGAGTAAACTTTATTGTATATTTAAGAAAGGATTAAAAGAATTTCCTTTAGGGATGCCTGGGTGGCTCAGTGTCTGCCTTCAGCCCAGGGCATGATCCCGGGATCTGGGATTGAGTCCCACATCAGGCTCCTTGCAGGGAGTCTGCTGCTCCCTCTGCCTGTGCCTCTACCTCTCTCTGTGTCTCTCATGAATAAATAAATAAAATCTATTAAAAAAAAAAATTCCTTTCAATCTGTGATTTTTAAATAAGGATGAAATTTTCATTTGGAAGAATTCTTACAAAATGTAAGTAAGATGTAAACACAAGATCATTTTCTAATTTAGTCACATGAGAATCACTAAATGCTACCAAGCAGTAAAACATGGTACCATCGTCAGGCCAAAAACCCAAAACAGGGCAATATAACACAGCAAGAAATCTATGAATGAGTAAAATAAAGAAGAAAAGCCTAACGAAGAACTCTTTGACATGCATTTAATCAAAATTCTTAAGAAATATATTAAAATACCTGCCATGTAGACTGAAGAGATTTCACTTTGTAATTTACAGACCACTTGAGTTCAATTAACTTAAAAATGAAAAGCCTCTGGATCCTCCCAGCACACGTTATTCAAAGAGCTGTGATAAGAAGCATGTAGCAAACGTGTTGAGTTACATGCACTAGGTAAGGGAAAGCTGCTGTCATCCCCCACACTCCGGCAACTGTTTGACTGGTAATCCTTTAGTTTCCAATCTGTAGAAGCACTTCCTAAAGAATGCTTCTCTGTACTGTTTACAACCCAAACTTAAAATATAGTCAACCCAAGGTCTAACAGTAGTACAGACCAGCTGCCAGTTCTATGTTTAATAGCAGATGACAATTTTGTTTGTGCTTGACAACTAGACATCTTTCAGTGAAACTATTCCCCTGGAAATGACACTACAATATTGTTACTTATTTGAAGGCCAGGGAGCCAAGAGAAAAACAGCTCATTAATGGTGAATGACTAGGAAAGACAGTAATAATAAAGGATTAAAAACAGTAATACAAAACAAACAGGCTTAACAGAACTGTGAAACAGGGGTGGGGAGATAAACAATAAATTTCTACAACACAAAATAAACACGAAGATTTAAGTCTGCACTCCACGTATGAAATAAGCAGAAATAAATGTATATTGCTTCTTATATAATCAAAAGCCTAAAAATCTTTTACCAAGAGAAAATATTGGTAAATTTAAAAGGATTCCCCCAATTTGGGCCCTTTTTTTCCTGTTCTATGAAGCAATTCATAAGGGGAAAAAATAACTTCAAACTATAAATGATGAATGTAACTATTAGGAGTGGCCTCTCTAAGAGGTCTGAAATAGAAGGAAAATGTACATTTCTTCCAAAGCTGTAGCCAACAATAACTTGTGCATTCTGAATCCAGCTTAAGCATATTAGTTGAGAAGATGTTTGCAAAAGTATTTAATAAGAAAGTGCTGAATTTAGCTTTTATTTTATTTTTTTCTGTTTTCCTAAGTGGCCTGCAGTCTATCAAATGCACTAAGAACCTCTAAGTATAAATGACCAAAGGAAATAAAGCTTTCTTCTTAAGATCAGGTAAACCTTTTCTGTAAAGGACCATATAGTAAATATTTTCAGCTTTATAGGCCATATGGTCTCTGTCACAAATATTCAGCTCTGTCATGTAGCATGAAAGCAGCGACAGATAACAGATAAATGAGTGTGGATGAGGTCCAATAAAACTTCATTTTCAACAACAGGCAGCCAGTCCATGGGACCATGACCATAGTTTGAGGACCTATGCTAAAGAACTTATTTCTTTACCTATGACAAATATACCATTTTAATAAATACCACCAACTTTGATATATGATGTCTGGGACTTGCTTTAAAATATTTCATAAAAGAAAAGTAGAGAGTAGGTTAAATAAGACTAGCAAAACACTATTATTGTTAAGGTTGGATGATGGATGCATGGAGTTCATTATCCTATTCTCTGTAATTTCGTGAATTTGAAAGTAAAAGCTTTTAAAAATACAAAGTAAATCAATGAACCAGCTCTACAGGAAAATAGATTTCTTCACTTTACTGTAAACCTTCTAAAGCACATTTAATATTTTGAAACATAATTAACACAAGGCAACATAAAAGATTCTCAATGTAAAGCAACAAAACTAAAATGAAGAAGCTTATTATATAAAAGTGTATATTAGCATAAACTCTTAACATTTTCCATAATTTGAAACATAGGCTCACCTCAAATGACTCCTAAATTAATAATTTAAATGTATTCTCATCTTAACTAACAAAATGTGTTACCTATTTTTGGTTTAAGAATATATAATTATTTTTACAGAGCAGTTATTATTGATGTTAACATGTAATAGGTTTACTATTTTTCAAATAAATTAGTAATTTTTTATTCCTCAGTTCTAAACTCTAAGCACTAAATATTAATGCATACAACCTACAGAAACAAATACTGTTTAAGGCCTTCGACAACTAAAAATATGAAAGGATTCTCAGACCAAAAAGTCTGAGAACCTACAACCTAAACATTGAATAAACAGTGTTGTCTAAAGTATGTTTACCAAGTATGTGAAGAGCATGTGTATTTGAACAATAATCACACAAAGTTAATTCACTATGAAGACTATCAATATACACCCACAAGAGGAAGATATTTAAATTGTCAACAGAAACATTCTTTTCAAATTGCCTATTATGTCATGAATAATGTATCCATAGGAAGAGAAGAGCTCTAACATGTTGTCTCACTTATGCAGATAACTGTCTCCTGAACCAATAATAAAGAAACACTAATATACGCCAGGAGACATCTCTGATAAACATGCTATCTCCTATCAAATCAATGTATGCCATGTCAGTCAATGCAAGAAGCCGGAAATCAAGCTTTTTTAGCTTGAGCTTCAGAAAAGAAATCATCATGCAAATTCTCAAAAACAATGTTTTTTTTTTAAATGTTCTAAGTTTTTTCTCAACATTCAGTAATACAGTGATTCCAAATATCAAAACTAAAAAGTAATCTAAGTTAGGCTCATGGAATTTTTATGGTATTTGAGAAAAATTGAGAACCTCTCTGTGAAAACATCTGAACATATCCAAGAATATAATCAAATTCAAAATTCTCTAAATCTAAAACAGTATTAACAATCCATAACACAGATCTGACCAGATACTAACTAGAGCAAAAATATCCCTATGATTGTTCATTCTTTTATAAAGACGAACCAATACTTATTTTTCAAATACAGTATCACTGCAGCATTTTTAACCAATTTTGCTCCTTTTGCATATGGCTATTTAACCTATTATCAGACTATTTTATTTTTACTTAAGTCCACATTTCCAAGTTAAGTTTTAGAAATTTTATTGTTTCTATTATCTTTTATCAACGTAAATCAAAACAGTAATGTGTGATGCAGAGACATACTTACATCATACTCTGTAACTCTGCTGCAAAGCTTATGGACTTCCCTGTACTTCTTCCACTACTTGAAGTAGCAGTAGACATTGGGCTGGCTGCAGTATTATTCATCTAAATAAAAAAGAAATAAGGCTTACAAAATACATTTAACTATAAATAAATGCATGGAAAATGGATGCAATTATAAATTACTTCAAAAAGTATAGAAAATTTTAAATTTCTAATTTGTTCATAAATCTGACTTGTTCCCACTTAATATTCTTTATTAAAATGAAATAGTAAAAAGAGGGCACCTGGGTGGTGCAGTCGGTTATGCATCCAACTCTTGGTTTCCACTCACATCATGATCTCAGGGTCCTGGGATTAAGCCCCACCTAAAGCTCCACACTCAGCACAAAGTCAGCTTGGGATTCTCTCTTCCTCTGCCTCTGGCCCTCCCACCACCCATGGGACGCACTCTTTCTCCCTCTCAAATAAATAAATCTTTAAAATGAAATAATAACGAAGAAAACACTGCTTAGTCAAATACAGTATCAAAAAATTACTTAAGTGATAAACATTTTAGTACAAATTTCATAATAAATAATGGAAGAAAAGACTCATTAAAATACTTTAACAGAACTCCATGGTTTTCAAAATGTGTTCCAGAGAGCACTATGGTTCATAGGCAATATTTCAAGGAGCTCCCAAAGGTCCCAAAGCACACTCTCCTAGTTCTATCCAGAACCAGAGAACAACTCCGATTTTTCTGTTTCATATATTGGGGTTCCAAGTAAGAGTTAATATAAAAAAAAGAGTGGTACAGCTGTAAAATACAAAATTAGAAAACCACTGCATAATCTGATTCCCATCTGAACCAAAGCCTAAAATATAAATAATAAAAATAAAGTCAATCAGTAGATCAGAAGCAAGCACTATGATATTTTATAATCTTTTGGTTAAGTAAATCTTCAATTTAAAAAGTGAGTTTTTTTTCCCCCAATAAAATTAAGTTGATGCATAAGGGGGAAAGTAGATGCCAATCCTAATATATGCTATTTTATTTAATGCATGTGGCAGTCCCATAAACAAGAATTAGTGAAAATAACATTAAAATAATGGAAGTATAAAAGCCTCAACTATGACTCAGTAAGTGCTCAATAAATGTTAGCTATTATTTCATGTCCATATAAATTTTGCAATATAATTTTCCTTAAACTAAAAATGATCTGTAGATTCAAATATATCATAAAATAAAGCAGTACTGCAATCTTTAAATGATCTGTAGCAAACTAGGAGAAGTCAGACTGCCCAGGTTCAAATCCCATTTCTGCTACTTTACTAGGACTTCGGGGCAAATCATTTAACTTCTTTGTGTTTCAGTTCCTTCAACTTTAAAGTGAGAATGATAATCCCCCACTCTTAGGGTTGTTGTGAGGATTTAATGAACTAATATGCACAAAGCATTCAGAATGGCTCTTAGCAAACAGTGAGCACACAATGTTAATAACTATTATTACTGTACACAGAAAGACCTTAAGAATCTTAATGAATCAGCTAAAAGTTTTTAGATGACAAATTTAGATTACTCTTTTTTCATTACCTTAAATTCAAGAAATTTGAATATTTTCACTAAAAGACTTATATGCAATTCAATAAACATTAAGTACTTAGTTCCCTTATAAAATACTTTTCAGTACTGACATCAGTACTGCTAGTAGTATCCTAACTCAAAATCTGTCACTGTCTTTGACTCCTTCTGCACCCTATAATTTGTAAGAAACCAAATAAATTGTCCCTCATGTTCTTACATCCTCCTCCTCTTGTTCTACTTTATGGCTCTCTCTATAAGCACTATTTATAGCTACTTTCTTTCTATCTCAGCTCATTCTTCACCTTGCTGTGAAATTTATCTTCTTAATACATCCTCTAACCTGACAGCTGTGGGCAATGGGGGCTAAAATTGATACAGGAAACCTGAACCAGAGTTATTCACCAAGCACTGAGAAAGAAGGACAGCTCCATGAAAGACAACTGGGGGGTTGGGGAGGACGCTACTATAAAATACTGCCTGATATAGGCCATATACAAAGCTTTTGAGAAGGCAATAGGATAGAGGCCTGAGATGAGCAGCACACTAGATGGCTGGGTAGATCTGGAATATCCCAATACCTTTCTGTGGCAAGGCCAACTATCTGCAAACGTAAGCCCTGGTCTAGTGTGAGGGCCCTAAGGGCCAAGCCAAATGTAAGAGTAGAGAAAAAGAAGGAAAAAAAACTTTTACTCAAATTGAGCCTAAAAGCAAAAATTCTAAAAACACATCAAGAAGCGAATGCTATGGAAAGCCATCAACTTTTTTTTTTAAAGATTTATTTATTTATGATAGACATAGAAGGGGGGGGGGGCAGAGGGAGGGAGAAGCAGGCTCCATGCCGGGAGCCCGACACGAGACTCGATCCCGGGGCTCCAGGATCACGCCCTGGGCCAAAGGCAGGCGCCAAACCGCTGAGCCACCCAGGGATCCCCCCATCAACTTTTTTAAAGCTTAAATTTTTTTTTCCCACAAAGACTTTTAAAGTACTTTTATCTACAAATAACACAGGAAAAGAAGCATCACCATTAGAACTCAGGTTCAAAAAAAAAGAAAATTACATCACCAAATCCAAGATTGAGGGAAAACAGACAGAAACTCAATGACTTCTAGAAACAGCCCTACAAAATCAGGACAGTGATACAGAAAGAACCTGGCTCTCTCAAGGACCTCAGAAACTGTCTCCCTCATCCCAATACAACACTGGCAAAGATATGATATCCTGGAGAAAATTTTAAAGATACTGTGTTAACCTCAGCCTCTAAAAACAGTAATGATTTAAGAAGACTCACATCAGATTTGAAGCCATGCCAGTATGGGGGTTATCCTGTGGCCAAATGTCCCGTGACACTGCTTAAGCAATCTGCCCCTTTTTCATTTTGCAAATCCAGGCACCCTGCTTTAACACTCTCTGAAGATGAGACACTCCAGAAAGTAAAATCATACTAAACCCACAGCTCTCTTCAGTTGTCCCCCTACTGCCAAATGTTTCACATCAAGAGTATTTTTTGGTAAGAGGTAAAAGGTCCCAATCTTAGTTTATTATAACTATGATCATCCTTTGACGGTCAAGTTATTTAATTTTTAAATCAAACAGGTGAATAACATTTTTCTGACATGATGAACTGATAGCGCATTAGAATCTTTAAAATAATTATTTCCCATACCCGCATTTTGTTTGATTTAGATAATTAACTTCTTTAGACATAACTTCTTTACACATCAAAGTCCTATCATCCCAATACTTTATTTCCTTTCTCCTAGACATAAAAAAAAAGTCAGTTAAAAGCAGAAGCACTCAAGTCAATTTTCTCTAATAAATACAGTTAACATGGAACTGAAAACCTACTGTAATCTTCTCAATGGGTTAATAATGTCCTGCAGTTGTTTTAGCTTTCAATTCAAATGCAGCTGTTTGCCATATTTTACAAAATGAATTCAGATGTGCAGAGGGAGACCTAGATTATTTCAACATGCCACAGTTTAAACGTGAACCCAAGCAGTAAGTTCATCTCTGATTAATACTTGTATTTAAACCTGATCATTAAGTCAATAGCCAATACTATATCACACCTGTAAAAATCCTGTTACAGAGTAGAAAAATTGACATCTTTAATTTTAAAACAATGGAATGTAAAGATATACCCTTTCCCTCAGAAAATACAATAAAAAAATTTTTTAATTGTAGTAAAGTTATACATTACAAATGTGAATTAAACAAAATATAATAAACATGCCACTGGGCTTCTAATAATAGCTCATATTTCTGGTGCTAAATGACCAAAGAGAAATACCATAAAACATCTTTGGCTTAAAATACCACAAAGAGTTGAAAACTTTATTACTAGTTATAGCACCATCAAAACAACATAAATATCTGGATTGTGAAATCCATCAGTCTCCCTATTTATTAAAAGACAGTGGAATGTTCTAGCATTTCTTCTATTACATCATTGCTGAGGAAAGTTTATTCAGCAGACCTATGTACTGATGCTGAGCATACAGTTCCAATTTCAGTCATTCATAACCTGAACATCCCACATAATACAAATTAATAGAAAACTGTTACATTCAGAACATTCTCATTTTCATAGAACTCCAAAGGCAGGAAGCAATTATGGTTAAACCAACACTATTTTACACTGCATTCTGGTTTTGTTGTCTAAAAAAAACAACTCAAGTTACATCATGATGTAAATTTCTCCTGCTGTGAAAAATACTACCAAATAATCATTCGATCACTGAGAATGTAAAAAATAAAAAAATATAAGTGTAAAAATGTCAAAACTTCTATACCTACTATTTGGGATAACACAATGGCAATTCCAACATATTTATATATGCCCTGTTTCAAGTGAACTTCAGAAGATATAAAGCTCAAACACAATTACCTGCTAAAAGACAAGCAACATACCATGAACAACCCCAAAGAACAGATGATTCACATATAATTTACAACTTTTGAAATCAATTGCAATTTTTCTGAAACTAATTGTATTTTCGTAACTAAAAATCATTTGTATTCACTTACCACATATCAAATAAGTTCAGAACCCGAAATAAGATGCATCAATCATAGTACTTCTCACACTACGGTTTAACTATTTCCTTGTCATTGAACTGCTAACTGCTTAATGACAGGACATTTTTTTTCTGTAATTGTAATACTTTGTATATTGCCTACCACTGCTGATGCTCTGTAAATGTTTTGTGAATGATCGAATTACTGAACGGTGTAACAAAGAACACAAAGATAAGAAAGATGTATCTCTATCTCTGCCATTTAGTAGCTTACAGCCTACTGAAGTTAACAGATATATTCAATGAAATGAGTTTCAAGATAACGCACAAGACGGTATGACACAAGAGGAGGAGCTAAGACCCAAACAATTACGGGAAAACTGTCCTGAGATTTAACACTTGTTACAATCTGAAAATAAAGCATACTTCACTGCATTAAACAACAACAACAAAAAAGAGATAAGTGAATAGCACATCCAAACTAACCATGTCACTGGATTACTGCAGAATCAAAGGGCACCATAATTATGAAGCACCATAAAAAAGCAGTATGATAGTAAATATTTCTCTTTACCATTCATTGAGCAATTATTTTTCTTAAAAACTATTGGAACAGGAATAAGTACTTCCTAACCAAAATCAGTTTGATTCTAATTAGTGTAAGAAGCTACCACTATTCACCCAATGATCAAAATGACAATTAGCTATGCTGTAAATAGAGAACTGGGATTTTAATATAATTACCAAAGACTTCATATTCATAGATAGAAAAACTCTCCTCTGTAATATATTATACTATTTCCCGGCGTATTTTCCCCAACCAAACCTGCTTCCCTGTCAAACATTCCCAGCTCTAGAAGAGCAACACTACCCTTGAGTCACAGAAGTTCAAAAAAATCCAAGGCAATTTTTGATTTGCCAGCTCCTCTCCTGCCTACATTTATGCAATCTGCTCCTGGTATAACTTCCTTTAATAAAGCAATTCTAATGTGATCTCTTCCTCACCAATCTCACCTAATACTCTTACTACAGTACCTTTTAAACCATCTCCCACCTTTCTAATTAATTCTGCATACTATCTCGTTCTAAATATTTGTTACTCCTCTACTCAAAGCATCCAACATGTCTACTTCACCTGGAGGACAAAACTTGTCTAAAATCAGGCCCACAGGACCTCTGCAGCCTCCTTTCCTATAGCAATCAAAGCAAATATCCAGTATCTCCCAAACCATCCTAAGTTCTTCTGAACCTTTAGAGTCTACAGTTCCTCCTACCTACAATACTTTTTGTTTCCTCTCCAAATCCTAGCTGCCTATAAAAGCTCAGCCTAAACTCCATATCTTCAAGACTTCCCAGACTCATGATCATCGGGAATTCTCCTTTCCCTGTCACCTAATGTTTTCATTTACTAATTCTTTCGTTTAACATTAACTATTTCAATGCACACATATTAGTTTATTAATAAATTTCCCCAACTGTTGGCAGATGACTGCACCTGTTCCTCCTCCTTCCCAGAGAAATGAAAAGCCTTCATTTACTAACTGCCTCCACTCCCCTCTACCAAACCCACTGTATTTTCTCCTTATTCCCTCCTCTGACGTTAAAGGCACCTTCTTATTTAAAGCCAATGCACCACCTGTGCTTTGGCTTTATCCATTCCTAGCTATTTATTGGGCACCTACTACAGGGCAAACACTGTTGTAAGAGCTCAGGATACGATCATGACTGAGCTAGACAAAAAGAAGCTATAATGCAGGAGACAAGAATATAAACATGTCAGGTAGTGACAAATGCTATGAAAACAAATTATATAAGCTGTTTTCAACCAGGAGGTGACATTTCATAGAATATCCGAACGGAGCCCAGGAAGGAGCTCTGAAGAACTTCCAGGCAAAAAGAATAGCAAAATACCAAGGTCCTGGGGCTCAAATGAAGAGGGAAAGGAGGGTAAGCAGTAGAAAATAAGGTCTGAAAGTTAGCAAGAGGACAAATGATATGAAACCCCCTCAGTCATAAAGGTTAAATTTTAGTTGAATACAATGTGAAGCGATGAGAAGTGTGAAAAGAGAAGAGACTTGAAATATTTTAGGTTTTTTTTTTTTTTTTAAGATTTATTCATTTATTTCCAAGAGAAAAAGAAGAACATGTGTGCACTCACATACAAGCATGCGGGCACAAGGCAGGGGGGTGACAGGCAGAGGGAGAGAGAGAATCCCAAGCAGACTTTTGGCTGAGTGCAGAGCACAATGAGGGGCTCAATCACATAACCCTGACATCATGACCTGAGTCAAAATCAAGAGTTGGAGGCTGAACCAACTAAGCCATCCAAGTACCCCTGAAATATTTCAGGTTTAAAAAGAGAACTCTTGCTGCTGTGACATTATACTAGAAGTAGCGAGACTTCCATAATATATTTTGAAGACAGAGCTGCCTGCTGATGGATTAAACATAGGGTATGAAAGAAAAGCAGTCAAGGATGACTCTGAAGATTGGGGCCTGAGCAACAGGTTGAATGGTGTGCCATTTACTAAGATCAGGAAAACTGAAAAGGAAAAAACAAACAAACCAGGAGTTCAGTTTGAGCCATATTAAGCCTCAGGCAACTATTAGACATTTAAGTAGAATTAAAATCCTGTAGAAGTTTTGTGACAGATGTTCTAAGACAGAAAACTGAAATAAGTCATGGTCACAGGGCTGTGCTAAGAAGGATAATTAATCAATACCGTAGAATGTTAAAATAAGAACCAACTAATCTCTCAAGTTCAGTTTCTCCATCTGTCAAGAATAATTTCTGCCTCTCTCTGAGGGGTGTTATAAAGAAGACAGCGGCTACCACATATCAGGCATTCAAAAAATATATCAGAATTGAAAAGAACATCAAAACATCTGTAAACCATGAAAATTCCCAATAGGCAGATAGAAACTGTGCATTTACATATCCTAGTTGGCTACATGAACAATTACTTTTTTTTTTTTTTTTTTTACCTACAGACATAGGAGCTCAGTGACAGACTGCTCAGAGACCTATGAATTTGTATTATTATATTTTCCTTCTGTAGTCTCATATTAATATAGGTTTCCATTCCAAGTGCTTTCATATCCAGTACTCTCTTAGGGAAACACTTAGTTTCACAGAAATTTTTTATTCTTTGCAAAAATAGTTATTGAAGAACACTACAAATGTGCCTACCAGATTGTCCTAAAATACGTAGCATTCAAACCCTGACAAAATGGCAAGCTTACTTTTCTCATATTAAAACACTGCTGGTTTTACATAAAATATCATATAATTGAGTGACTTAATGGCTAACTTTTCAGATAAATGCAAAATTTGTTAATCAGACTTTTTGTAGTAAGTGTATTTGACAAGGATGTCAAAAGAGGAGCTCTCTTCAACATCAAGATTCTCTCCTACTCTGAATTCACATCCTAGAAATATTTCACGTTATGAGGCGTTTATTTTAAATATAAACAAGTCAATAAACTATCTGATGCAGTTAAAAACACAGTTAATGTGATTAAAAATAAAAAAGATTTGCTGTAGGCATGTAAAAAATTGATGAATTTGTATAAGCATTTCAGAGTTTCTACAGGGTTTTTCACCTGCATTAGTCCACATCTGTTCACACTCACCCTACAAGGCAAGTATTATCCCCCTACCAATGAGGAAGCAAAGAGTAAAAACTGGGTAAAGGTCACAAGTCTAACAAAAGTCAGGCTTTGATCCCAGGTAGCTAATAACCTGAAATATTCTGTCCATGTACATATATATCTTAACAAAAATTTACTAACCTTCTCCCATTTTAGTGCCTTGGTTTTTTTCATTTGTAAACGATACCTATCTCCTTTAACACTCTAAAATAACATGAAATTACTGGGAAGTGCGCACATAGTAAGCAATCAGGGGACTTGTAACAAAATTAACTCAGACACTGATGACTTCAAAAGTTCAGGAATTCTGTGCTTAAAAGTAAATCTCAAGCAGATAGATAAACAATTATAACAGACCAAACTCTAACTATACAAACTGGTGGGAGGAGAACCAAAGACATCTGAGGTGCAGAACTACAGTTTGAAAAAAACTAATTTCATCCAAATCCCTCATTTTTCAGGTGAGGAAACTGAAGTCCAGAGGGGTTTCTTGAACTGCCCAAGGACACATCACTATTTAGTGATACAGCTGGGATTAAAACTGAAGTCCCCTGACTTCTGGTCCTGAGTTCTTTCTACTATCCCACAAGGAACATACAAATAAAAGTTGATCATAATTAACTCATAAGACCTCCACAATGTGTTTGTCATAGGAACTTTGTTGTGAAGTATCTGCCTATGCCGACTCACAGTTTAGCAGTAAACAGCTGGGCTCTGGAGTTCAAATACAGACTCGAAACATTTACCATGTGACCTTGGGCAAGTCACATCACCTCCTTGCCTCAGTTCCCTCATCTTTAGAATACAGGCTAAAAGTACTCCTCTCGTAGATTACACAAAGAAATGTATATATAAAGCACTCAGAAAAAAAAAAAGAAAAAGAAAAAAAAGCACTCAGGACAGTGCCTAATACATAGAAAGCACTCGGTTCATGATGATGATAATGATGATGAAGAAGAAGAAAAGAAAGAATCCAAGCAAAACTATAGTTTCTTAAAAGCTTATCATAAAGTACTATCATTAAACATATATACTCTCAGAGAAGGAATGTTATAATTATGAGTAGTCCTTTAAAGATCCAGAAACAAATAACATGAAATGAATTATACAATCTTCAGTCATAAAACCTCTACAGCATTTAAAATAGCAAGAATATACTTCAAGATTTTAATTTGTATTTGCATATTATTTTGCATTTATAAAGTACTCTCGCACAAATTATTTCAATTTACTGCCCTATGAATTCAATGAACAACCATTTCTTCCAGCAACTACTACATATCTATCCTATGCCAGACAGCATGCTATTCTCACATTCATTATTTTATTTAACCTTCAATATCCACTATCAGCCATATATTATCAGAGGTAGTAGTATAATGCAAAAATCCTGACAGATCTATTCCAAAAAGTAAGAGCCTTATCAGTACCACCTATTAAGTGGGAATGACATGTCTGGATAAATAAATGACATAACATTTAGCACATGGAACTAGATGGAACACATCAAATGCCCATGAAAATGTTGGGTCTCCCTTAGCAGCAGTATGTAGTTGTTCTATGTAGAAAATATATCACAGGCACCTAGGTGGCCCAGGCAGCATCCACTCTTGGTTTTGGCTCAGGTCATGATCTCAGGGTCCTAGGATCAAGCCCCACGTCAGGCTCCATGATCAGCATGGAGTCTGCTTGGGGTTCTCGCTCTCCCTCTGCACCCCCCTCTAAAATAAATAAATCTTGAAGAAGTAAAAAAAAAACAAAAAAAGAGAGAGAAGAAAATATATTGCAACCAGATCAGTCAAGCACCATTACCATCATTTACAGTACCATTAAAGAGAGCAACCTCGGGCAGTGCCCAATATACTCTATGCTGTTTTACAAATAAAAATATACAACAATTTTTGCAGATTAAGGTCAATCTTTACTAGAGGTAGTAGGTTGACAAAATTGGGACAAAATCAATTAAAAAATAAAATGTTTGTAAAGCAAGACAATTGTGTAATTCTCCTCTGAAGTCTTCAGCAATCCTGTGAGAAGGCTGGGATGAGTTGAGATACTAATTCCACTTTATAGATGAGGAAAATGAGGATCAGAGAAGTTAAATACCTGAACTACAGTCACAAGGAGAGAATATGGTAGAAAAGGGCTTAACTTATGTTTTCAGAATTAGTTTTAAGTACTTCTTTGCATCTATCCACAATGTATCTCAGAACATCAATAGCTCTTCCAGGTCTATTGTTCAATAAACTTAAGGCTAAAACAGCTAATATTTACTGAGCACTTAATTCTTATGTGCTTTGCTATACCCAACACATCATCACATGGATTTAATCCTCAGCAGAGTAAGGACTCAAACCAAGTGTGTTTGAGTCTCAATAAAACATTTTACCAATCACAGTATAAATTAATACAATAATGCATTTGGCTAAGTATTTTTATTATTTGAGTGAACTATAAGCAAAATCCTTCTTGAACATTATAAATACATAAACAGATTTCTGACCAACTTCACTGTTCAACTTCACCGTAAAATAAAATGGGAGTTATTTTCAACAAGAATAGTGTCTTCTGATTTGATTGACATGGCCTAACTTTGAGCCTCCTACACCAAAGATCATTTATGTAGAGAAAACCAAAATTCAAGCTGCCCAAGATTTCCATCTAACATAAGGAGAAAAGAAAAAATGTTTAATTACCAGCAGCTTAAATGGACAGGTCACTTGCTGGCCTTATTCTAGATTTCTTATCTATTACTTGAGCACATAAGCAATAATTCTCTCAATACTTTAGTACATTTGTGAGACTGCAATATGGTTAATCCTCCTAAAATTACATATTACAAATTTCAACAAGAATAAAAGTAGGGTGATCATATGTGATACCAACTGGGACATTTTTTATATGAAAGGGGCTCTATTAATAATTATACCCGGAAAAACAGGGTCTAAATAATGACTGTCGCAGGGAAGGTGGGGTATACAATCACCCTATATAAGAGCAACCCATCCTGATTTGTATGATATAGGCTATTCTCTGTACATGCTTAATCCATGAGCTTTAAGTTTTTGGCTCAGATCTAATGACGATCTTTTAGCCTTGAGATCAAGGACACCATTTTACAGGCACCAGGCCAGAGTTAAGGGTGCTATCTATTAAAAAATGTATTTTTTTAAGTTTTATTCTGAAACTGAACTCTACAGATATTTGCTTTAAAAAGAAAAAAAAAAAAACAGCCTACATATTTCTTTTTTTTTTTTTTTTTAAGATTTTATTTATTCATGAGAGACACACAGAGAGAGAGAGGCAGGGACACAGGCAGAGGGGGAAGCAGGCTCTGTGCAGGGAGCCTGATGCGGAACTTGATCCCGGGTCTCCAGGATCACACCCCGGGCTGAAGGCAGCGCTAAACTGCTGAGCCACCCGGGCTGCCCTCAAAGAAAGAAATTTTACAAATACCAGTTTCAGAGTTATCTCTTCAAAAGTTCTGAATACCAATGACCACAAAATTATTTCTAAAAAGGCCCAATGCTGGGGCACCTGGGTGGTTCAGTCCTTTAAGCACCTGCCTTCCACTCAGGTCCTCATCTCAGGGTCCTGGGATCAAGCTCTGAGTGGAGTCCAGGTCCCTGCTCAGCCAGGAGTCTGCTTTCCCCCTCCCTCAATTCCCTCCCCCCACTTTGAGCCCTCTCTCAAATAAAATCTTTAGCAAAAAAAATAAATAAAATGGCCCAATGTTCAAAGGCTACTACTACAGACTATCAATTTGCTTTATCATACAAAAGTTGTTTTTTTTAAAACCCCATCTTTCAAATGGAAAAAAAAATGAATAAAACGTGAAAAGTTTTCATTAAACCTAACCAAAATGATAGAAGATAGTGAAAATCCATGGTCACAATTTGGTACAATAATGATTAAAAGAAATGTCAGTTAGTATTGCTATGGCTCTCCAGATGAATCTGGCATTAGCTGAACCACCTAAGGAGTCAAAAGAATGAGTTTAATTTGTCAAGCTGTAAATAAGTACTAACAGACCCATGCTTTTAACTATAATATTTGAGCAAAAGGCATTATTTGAATATAATTAGGATTCCCTATGGCAACAAACATTCCAAGACTCGGCTTCTTTCACTTATAACTCGACCAAGTCAAGAATCAGAAGGGGTCTCAAAGTCTAAATTTAAATTCTAAGCTTATATTGTCCAACAAGGACCAGCCACTCGTGGTTATTTATATTTAAGTTAATTGAAACTAAATTTTAAAATTAAATTCCTCAATGCACTACTAGTCACTATCCAAGTGCTCGAGAGCCACCTGAGGCTAGTGGATACGGTCTTAGTACAGCACAGTCTACAGAATATTTCCAACATGGCAGAAAGTTCTACAATATTGGACACTGCTGCTCTAGACTTAGGGTGCTCCCAACTTAGGCTGCTCTAGATCTCTGCTTCAAGATTCCCAGAAATAAGTCTGCAATAATGAGGTACAATGAAGTGCATCTCCTTTTGCAAAGCCCCATCAAAAACCCTGTTCATCCTATCCAATCAAACCCAGTCTCTGAAACATCCACCAGAAATTCCAGGAGATCCGTCCTCAGTTTGCCCTTCAAGTACATCTCCGCACAGCTAACTCAATTCCGTTTCCTGAGTTCTAACTCCTAACATTTACTAAGACCTCAGGTCCTTTCCTCCCAGATAAACATATACTAATTTCTTTCAAACGAAACAGTTTCAAGTTTGTTGTGTAGCAGCCTCGCCGAGTGACGCTAATGTATCCGCGTGCACAGTCACGATGCACCTTAGTGTCCTCTCTGAGCGTCAGGTGTTCACTCTTCCTAGAAGTCTCACCCCGGCTCATCAAACCTTCGAGCGTATTGATTTCTAATTTAGAAAACAGTCGTTCGGAAGGTCTTAAAACACGGGAGACCAGAATCAATGGCAGTTAACATCGGGTCAGTGCCCGGTGCTGTTCCCCCCAATAAGGCCGACGGTTCAGAACCGCGCTGTTACCACCCCGTGCGCAGAGCGGACCGTCGGCCAGATGCGAGCTCGAGAGCTCCCGCAGGGGGCACCGGTGGGGGCACAGGCTTCCCGGGACGGACCCCCCTACTAACGCTCCCTAACGCTCCTTCCCCAGGAGTCTACCCGGCAGCTCGCGAGCTGGAGGAGCGCCCAAGGTCCCTAACGCAGCCCAGCGCAGCCCAGCCCAGCCGGCGCCCCGCGCCCCGCGCCCGCCCGCCCACGGGGAGGAGTCAAGAGGCTGCTCCCCGCCGGCGGGAGGACCGGGCCCAGCCGGGCAGCGTCTCCCTGGGCCCGGTCCCCAAAGCGCCCCTTCCTCCCCCGCAGCCGCCCTGGGGCCGGGGCCGGGGCCGGGGCCGGGGCCGGGGCCGGGGCCGGGGCCGGGGCCAGGGCGGGGCGGGGCCCCCAGGCGCGGGGCTGCCGCGCGCCGTCCCTCCCGGTTGGCAGACCTCTCCCCGCCCGCCCCGCCTCCCTCCCCCCCCGCGCCCCTACAACCTCCGCTCTAACACTGTAGGCACGGCTGCGCGTCCCGCGTGGACAGGGTGGGGAGAGATGCTGCGGTTTCTGCGGCGGCGCCCGGGACACGCTACGAAAGGGGGCGGGGTGGAGGGCTGAGAGTGTCGAAAAGCAGAAAGTGGCTCAGCCCGGGGCAGGGGTTTGGGGGGGAGGGGGCACAAGATGGCGTGAGCCCGACTCTCCGCGGGGCGGGGGCCGCGGACACGAGGAGGGAGCGCGGCGCACGCCCCCACCGCCAGCTGCGCGGGCGCGGCGCTAGCGCATGCGCGCTCGGCCAGGCGGCCGCGGTCTCCTTCCCCGAGCGAGCCACTTCCGCCACGCTCGCTGGGGGCGGGGCGTCGCGGGGCGCAGCCGCGGCCGCTTCCGGTGCGGCGGGCCGGGCGTCCCGGCGGCGGCCGCCCAGCGGGGCCTGCGGGGGGAAGCGTCGAAGGCGGCTCGAGGCCCCGGCGGTTGTTGAAGAACGGAGCTGAGCGGGCTCGGATTTTCGAGCGGTTGAGTGACCTCCGCTGGAAGCTTGCTTGCAGCTTCCGGGCAGAGATTGGCGGGTGTGAGCTTCTGCCTAGGAATGGGGGTGAAGTGGGGTCTTACCCGGATTGTGCTTTCGGCAGGGGGGAGGGGAACCTCCAAAAGACTGGCTCCCCCGAGGGCCGGCGCCGCCCGCGTGTTCCGCAGGCCCTGCAGAGCCCGCTCCCCACCATGCCTCTGCCGCAGGATCCCCGGAGAGGCGCTGGGACCTGCTGGTGGGCCCCAGGGAATACCTCGCTCCGGCCGCCGGCCTCATGGTACCGGGTTCGGGCGTCTAACCTCCACTTTTGCTTTTTTAAAAGATTTATTTACTTATGAGAGACATAGAGAGAGAGAGAGGCAGAGACACAGGCAGAGGGAGAAGCAGGCTCCATGCAGGGAGCCCGACGTGGGACTCGATCCTGAGTCCCCAGGATCACACCCCAGGCCAAGGGCAGGTGCGAAACCGCTGCGCCACCCAGGGATCCCCTAACCACCACGTTTTTATCTTTGAAATCTTCTTTCTGTATCAGGGGGTGGTTTGTTGTTGTTTGGGGATGATCCTATTTTATTATTTTTCCTTGGGATTTTGGCCTGTTCCTCATTTTTTTTTTTTTTTTGATTTATGTATGATAGTCACACAGAGAGAGAGAGAGAGAGAGGCAGAGACACAGGCAGAGGGAGAAGCAGGCTCCATGCAGGGAGCCCGACGTGGGATTCGATCCCGGGTCTCCAGGATCATGCCCTGGGCCAAAGGCAGGCGCTAAACCGCTGCGCCACCCAGGGATCCCCTGTTCCTCATTTTTAAATCTTGCACGTCCACTTTGGAACCACCTGTCCTGTGCTCTCCATTTGAGGGATGCCGATGGAGCTCTTTAATACAACGGTCAATTACTTCAGTACAGGAAGTCTTATTTTTAACATTATTTTCAGCTGTTTAGGGAAGAAAACTGAGTTAGCATCCATGCTTAAGTCCACTCCTGGGACGTCAAATATAAAGTGCTTCACAGAAATTCAACTACTAATCCTCATCAAGTCTTTCAAGGCATTATTGCTCCAGTTACTTTCTCGCTTATGAATATCTCTGTTCTGACCATCTTTTCTTTCTAGTTGCTTACTTTTTTATTTTATTTATTCTTTTTTTTAATATTTTTTTAAATTTATTTATTCATGAGAGACACAGAGCGAGAGAGAGAGAGAGAGAGAGAGGCAGAGACACAGGCAGAGGGGGAAGCAGGTTCCATGCAGGGAGCCCAACGTGGGACTTGATCCCCGGTCTCCAGGACCGTGCCCTGGGTCGAAGGCAGGCACTAAGCGCTGAGCCACCCAGGCTGCCCTAATTGCTTACATTTTTAAAAATAGCAACTTATTTCATTATTTCCTCTGGGTCATAGTTGAGTCTACAGTTAGTTTTGTGTGTAGTTCTTTTTAATATCCCCAACACTTTACTATTTGCCAAATAAAGTTCCAAGATAATAAATATATTTAGGATGTCAGAGTTCATCATAATGTGTAAATCAGGGCCTGATGCAATGCTGGGCAAAGTGTAGAGTATAAGGAAGGGAAAGTAAGAATTGTTACAATTTCTTACAAAGCAAATCCAATTTATGCAGTAGTTGAAAACCCTTTTCAAGTATGTTACCTAGAAAATAATTAAGAGAAAAATTGATATTACATATAAGGAATTATAACCCAAAGCAGATCGTTTCAATTAAAACTACATTCAGTTAATGTTGCCATAGTACTTGTACGGGAGTTTTACCTGCATCATGTGGAGGCCAGATTTGACCTAGCTTTTCAGAATAGAACCCACATCTTACTCTCAGGCTACTGGTGTCTAATCTACATATTATCACATGCAACAGGAGTTCATGAAAGTGAGCCACAGAGAAAGGAAACTGAATTAAACCAGGCGCTGGTAGAGAGAACTCAAAAATTCACTCTTAGGAAATTATGAATTGTGCAGTTGGCAGAGACCTTAGCTTTGAAGTCACATGACTTATCCTAGTGTTCCTACCTCCTGGAATCTATTAAAATCCATTTTAAAATTTTGATTTAGCCATAATTTCGTTTGTAGTTGGAGAGCACTGCTGTACACAAAGGGTCAAAATATCCTCCCTTAGATTAATATCAAGTATCCTAAACTATCGACGCTGCTAGGGTATCTTAATTATAACAAAGCTAAAACAATGAAGCTGTTGCTGAAATTCAGACATTCACGACTACCACCCCTCAGAAAAATACTTGATTTCCAAAGCATGTGGAGAAAATGCCAGGAGACCAAGTGAATGCATCACACCACAAAAATGTCTCTATCCCTTAAACAAAGCTGTTAAAGGAAAATGAAGCATTGTTACCATAGACTTTCACATTTGTTTGGCATAATAACCTTCGTATAGAGTCACTAGTGCAAAAGAAAGCACAGATATCTAAGTAATTTGGCATCCTAAAAATGAGGAGGTTAAAGAATGAAAGAAACCCTAATTCTCCAGATAGTGGCAACTATGCCTAATATGGAATCTCTATGATGAAGTGGTCTCTTCTCCTCATAGGGATATCATAAGAACAGTTTACTTCAGGTGACCTGCAAGTTCTTATTCTTTTGGGATCCATAACCCTTATTTATTAGGATACCTGAAGGAAGCTCTTTCTTATTAACTACTATGTTCTTTGCTATCTTTGCCCTAGACTTCCAGTGTTTATATAATCACCTTGGAAATAAATGGGGTAGAACTGCAGGTTGCAATTGTTGCTATATTCAGTTAATTATCTGACTTTCTGATATTGAGAACGATTTTTCAATTCCAGTGTGCTTTACTTTTAGAATAAGTTATTCTGACCAAAAAGATTACTCAGTTCTGTGGTATCTGGGCAAGTTACTTAATGTTGTTGGGCCTCATTTGTCATGTCTGTAGAATAAGGTGACCAAATCAAATGAACTGAAACCTTGTAGCCCTAAAATTCTATGCTTCTTTAAAATAGGAATGAGCAAAGGATAGATGTTAAAGTGGTACAAAATAACTTCAGCATTCCACATATTTGTGCTACCCAAAAGTACAGAATATTCAAGGGTCTCACTGTAGGCTGACATGGATGTTCAACTGATATTATGCACTTCAAAAAAAAAAAAACATGAAAAAATATGCACTAATTAAATCTGTTGAAATACGGGGGGAGGGGGCGCATCACATAATTATTCATAGGTGTAATCAAACGGGCTTCCCATACCTTCAAAATTATATTCATAGGGATCCCTGGGTGGCGCAGTGGTTTGGCGCCTGCCTTTGACCCAGGGCGCGATCCTGGAGACCCGGGATCGAATCCCACGTCGGGCTCCCAGTGCATGGAGCCTGCTTCTCCCTCTGCCTGTGTCTCTGCCCCTCTCTCTCTCTCTCTCTCTCTCTCTGTGACTATCATAAATAAATAAAAATTTTAAAAAAAATTATATTCATAGATTTCAAGAGCAATACAATGATGAGAGAAGAAATGTTAAGAATTCTGAGCAACTTGTAGACCTGTAATCATGATCCATCATCTTAGGAACTTCTCATTGCAGATTTAACACTCCAGGATCCTTTAAAATTAGTCCTTCGCTGCTGAGAAAATGATCATGTTTTGAGATTTAGAAAGAGAAAGGAATAATACATTATCAGGGTGTCAAAGAGCCCCCAAACTCTGTAGACACATGGAAACTTAGCTACTTTCATTCCCATGGAATCCAATATATATAATTGTAATCCTCTTATTCTGGAAACAAACAACTTCTACATTTCTCCCCTCAAAGATGAAGTCTATTCACTGAGTGTAAATGATGGGTGCTTATTAGTTCATTCATTCAACAAATAATTATTATAGGCCAACCATGTGCCTGACATTACTCTAGGAACTGCAGTGAACAAAACAGACAAAAATCCATGCCATAATCAAATATAGTAGGAGTAGCTGAACAATAAATACCTAAGTAAAATATAAAATAATATGTTAGAAAGTTATGAGTGTAACAGAACAGAGGGAAAAAACTATACAACAGGGAAGGGATAAGGAATGAGACAAAGCACAGGAGGAATGGGATAATTGTTCAGTTTTAAACTGGGCAAGCAGCGTAGGCCTCACTGAGAAAGTGGCATTTGAATAATGATTTGATGAAGGTGAAGGAGGGAACTGCAAATATCTAAAGAAAGAGATATCTGCAGATAACTCCAGACAGTAAGAACAACCCATGCTAAGGCCCTGAATTAGGAACAAGCCTAGTAAGTTGCAGGAATGGCCAAAGGCCATTTTTACCTAAAAAAACAATGACCCAGAAAGAAAAGAAATAGTATAATGTGAGGTCACAGAGGTACTAGGAGGCCAGATGGTAGGCCTATGTGCCTGGGACAGGGAGGCTGTTAGTAGAGGATTGACATGATGTAGTTTAGGCTTTAAAATAATTATTCTGGCTGCCGGATTACCTGTAGAGTACAGGTCTTTTTGCCGTAACCCAGGCAAGAGGCGATGATAGCTTCCACTCGAGAGTTATTACGGTAGATTCCGTAAGACATGGTTAAATTCTGGATATAATCTCAAAATTAGGGCAGCCCAGGTGGCTCAGCGTTTAGCGCTGCCTTCAGCCCAGGGCATGATTCTGGAGTCCCAGGATTGAGTCCCACATCAAGTTCCTTGCATGGAGACTGCTTCTCCCTCTGCCTGTGTCTCTGCCTCTCTCTCTCTCTCTCGCTCTCTCTCATGAGTAAATAAATAAAATATTTTTTTAAAAAGATCAATATGATTGACAGACTGGACTGGGGCTTCTAGAGAAAGAGAGGCATCAGGATGACTGATGTGTTCTGGGAAACTGGAAAAATGAACTGCCATAACTGAGATGGGAAAAAGTGGGGATGGATACGTTAGGTAGGTGTAAGAGATCAAGAATTCAATTTTCAGCATAAATAAGTAATAAAATACAATGTCTGTATTATTGTTTTCCCATCATAAGTAAATTCTTATGGAAATGAAGAAAAGTTTGCATTTGTAATCTTTTCTGATAATTATTTAATTAATTTCTAATCCTGTTCACAGAATAGAGGCCCATCTAGACCTGTATAACATATGCCAAGGAATACCTTACTTTTGTTTTAAGAAGATATAAAGCCAGTTCATCTCCTTGTTAAAAAAAAAAAAAAAATAGACAAACAAAAAAACCTTTCTTTTGCTATTGTTCTATTAATACCTGACAGCAAGGTGGGGAATTTAGTTAACACAACTATACAGAACATCCAGTTCCCCAAAGTATCTTCATTAAAATATTTACATGTAAAACTGGATCTATTTCAGTGAATTACTTGAATAACTGCTTCTATTTGCTATTATACATATACATTTATTTTTCTATTATGCATGCAAACAGGGCCAAAACTTAATCAGTGCCATGAGTGAAATATACCACAGTATGGCTAAGGCAACCTGCTATTCCTGGTTCACATTCTGACACTGGATGCAATAAACCTATTTTAATTAAAGAATGCTCAGAACCAATATTAGTGATCAGGAAACTATACCAGCAGATTTGATTAAGTTTCTTTAGTTTTAGTTTTTTTATAGATGCAGCTTAGGCCATATTTTCTCTTTCCAGAATATATTTAAACAACTTCAATAACTTAGCCAAGTGTAGTACAAAAAATAATGAGCTTTGGTGCTGCTTATAAGCCATGATGCCCTGAAGAAATTATTCAACTTAAAAAAAAATAATAAGTGTCCTCCACTGTAAAATAGGAATAATATCTATGTGATAAGGTTATTATCAGGATTTAAGTGAAAAGTTTCTGACACATTGAAAATGTTCAGTAATCTTTAGTTATTGTTGTTTTCCAGTTTTTAATGAACTATAGAGTAATTTTATGACATTTGTATTTTTGATATATTAGACATGGGAATAGATTAAACATGAGATCCTATCTAAAGTGTTAGTAGTTTTTTTCTGAATTCAAGAAATCTACATCAGTATGACAATTATTCTTTTAACAAACATTTAATGAGGACCTTTAAGTATACTGGCCATGTTAGGTCTTGGAGATATAATGACACAGAGTTTCTGACCTAAAATGATTTCTTAGTAATAAATTTAGGAGAGATGAAGTTGCATAAACAAGAGCAAAGTCACCATGATAATATGTAACACAAACATTAGCTGAGGTCTCCCCGACTTTTAAGCTGTAGGTTAAAACTATTGAGCAATGGTTCCACATCATTTGCAAACCCAATAGCCAATTCTGAGGATGCTAATGTTCTCATGGTCCCATCTTGCTCTGAACTCACATTTATACTAAATTAGTGAAGTTCATGGATGAGCTTCCAACTATCTTTATTCCACAAATATCGACTCAGATGTAGAAATTAACCCTGTTCCTAGATTTCACTCAAAAGCATTTTCACAAAGTTTTGTGTGAGGACAGCAGATAGAAGATGACCTGTAGGAGAAATAATGAAGTAAAATTTATAGGACTTAGTTATTGATAAGATATGAGGATGGAAATAAGGCAAAGAGAGGGAACTCAAGGATAACTCCAAGTTTTCTCAACTTATTAAGTGGTAGGTTGAACATTTTGATTTTAAAGTGGTCATACAAAGTTTCAGATGGCTACCATCAATAGTCAACTAGACTATTCAGGCATGATGGTAGAAATGAAACTCAAGAGAGTAAATGGCCATTTAGATTTGGAACCAGCAGCATACAACATACAGCATTCCAGACACATCTCTTAGATATGTAATTTAGCCCTGTTCCTAGATTTGGCCTAAGAAAATTCTTATAAACATCTGTGTGGGTACAACTGAAGCTGAGGAAGACAAAGAAATGCCCAAGAGAGCATGCATAGAACAAAGAGAGGTGAGTCAAAGATTGGATTCTAGACACCAACATTCAATGGGAAATGGAGAGTAAGAACCTGTAAAGAACACTGAGAAGGTAGTAGTGCTACAGAAATTAGAGCAGAGAGCTTCAAAGAGAAAGATGAATGGTGCTAAAATGAGAATTGGTGTCAACTGTACTTAGCCAGTTCAAAGTCACCTTGGGCAAAGAAGCATCAATAGAGTGGTAGGATTAGAAACTTGGTTGTAGTAACTTGAGAAGAGTAAATAAGGAAGTTGAGAAATCAAGTGTGTTATTCTTCCCAAGAACGTGTCCTGTGAAAGAGAAAGAAATTAGCTAGAGAAATATTTAGGGTCACAGGGTAGATTTTCAAGATCAAGGACTTGAGCTTGTTTACAAGCTTTGGAGAAGAAGCTGGCAAAGAGGGAAAGGTTGAACACTTGACAGAGAATAGGGCCAATTAATTACAAAATCTCTAGAAAGCAAAGATGGAATTTGGATGAAATCCTGGACAAGACTGGACAGTTTTTGATCAAGAGTCCAGGAAGTAGACCTTAAAATGGAAAAGGGATGTAATGTAAGAAAGGAATAAGAACCTGAGGCAGTTCATACATAATGACCCAAATTTTCCTTGTAATGTAGGAAAATGGAGGTATTGAAAAACTGAAGATGATGCTATAAGATCGGTATGAGGGCAGCCCAGGTGGTTCAGCGGTTTAGCCCCGCCTTTGGCCCAGAGCCTGATTCTGGAGACTCGGGATCGAGTCTCATGTCGGGCTCCCTGCATGGAGCCTACTTCTCCCTCTGCTGTGTCTCTGCCTCTCTCTCTCTCTCTCTCTTTCTCTCTCTCTGTCTCTCATGAATAAATAAACAAAATCTTAAAAAAAAAAAAAAAGCGTATGAAGTGATAAAGTTTTGTTGAACCACTGTGTGGAATAGGAGAGAAATAAACCAAGATCTTGTCAAACTGAAGATAGCCCAAGGTAGAGAGTGAAGTTCTGGTCCTCAAAGCATGGTTGCAGCATCTCCTTCTTGTTGAAAAAACAAATTTGGGTCCCACTCCATAACCACAGAATCAGAAACTGAAGGTGGAGTTCAACATCAATCTACTTTAAGAAGCACTCCAGAAAAATCACCTCCCAGTGATTTTGAGGTTCCCTAATGCTTGAGAACAACTTCTATAGAACTTGTGACTTCCCCCAATAATCTAGCAAATGATAAGGCACAAATTACACTATTTGATCACATTCTAGTCATTTTTTAGTCATTTTCCATGTTACAAAATATGTTTATTCAGAACAATATCCTTAAAGGATTTAAAATATTCTGCTGGCTTTGCTTCCAAAATGGATGTCCTACAAAACTTGTCCTTTCAAGTTTTACAGAGCAAATCCTGTGAAACATTTTTGCCTCACTGCTCAATTTTCACAGTTATAATAGAGAAATAATAAAATTGCTGATTACTACGTCAAAAATATTCAGTAACTTTCTAGATAGCAGTCCTCAAATTACACTCCTGCACTAACATCATCCCATTCCAACTAAATAATGGTAGTCATTTCTCAATTCATGTAGAGAAAGTTAAGAACTTGAAATTTCTTACTTTTAAGTTATTCTCCAATAAATTTTTCTTAAACCTTTGGCCCTCACAACTGCTTATTTTGCAACAGATGCTAATAGATTATTACAAAATAAGTGAACAAATAGTCAATGAATATTAATGAAACTTGGTTTGATAGACATGGTTAGTTCAATAGTTTCTCAATTATTGGACACATGTTTATGACTGATTTTTATATTACACACCAATAATGCAGATATTTTCTACTACCATTGTTCCAACAATGTTGCCTTTGCTCAAATAATTTGGAACTATTTTCAGGATCTGGGAAATATTCTTTTGAATATCCTAAACAATGGAAAAGCCAACAGTCATGGTCTAGAAGGATCTTAAAGATTTATTTTGTAATCAAATAGGTGGGTGAGTGATGATGTTGATTTATTCAGGTGTGCCTTGCTTTAAGAATTATGACATAATATGTGGAAATCCATATTATTATCCACAAGTGCACATATGAGAGAGTCCCCAATTATTTGTAGGTAAGACTAACCTCTGAAAGTTAATTGTGCAATGAAAGATCACAGAAGGCAAGATCCAAACCAGCCAGCCTTAATTATAACCTGGTTAAAATACTATGTACATAAGAAGAGAAGTTGGTTAATCACAAAGTGTAGAAATAGCAAAATTAGAACAAACTGGCATAGTACATTCCTATGCTGTGTTGATGAGTGGGGAAAAGATAAATGGGTCAAGATATCAGTGTCTTAATATCATTCAAGAATTCAAATTAGGGGAACACTAGGTGGCTCGGTGGTTAAATGCCTGCCTTTGGCTCAAGGCCTGATCCTGGAGTCCCAGGATTGAGTTCCACATCAGGCTCCCTGCCTGGAGCCTGCTTCTCTCTCTGCCTGTGTCTCTGCCTCTCTCTCTCTCTGTGTCTCTCATGAATAAATAAATAAAACTTAAAAAAAAAAAAAAAGAATTCAAATTAGGTAGCTAACTCCCCTTATCCTGATTCTGTTGTGAGCAGTAATCCTTACGTATTTTAGCTTTCATGAAGCTTCCCAAATAATATGATGATCAGGATGACAGGAACCTCATTCCACCCAACAGTTATATTTCCTCATCGCCAATCAACTCAGCATTTTGGTTTTTATGCTGAGTCTCTACTGAGTTAGAGTAAGTCAGCTCTGGAACAGTGATAATGTTGCCTGATGAGGGTCAGGGAGCTGAACCCCAAACTTCAACTCCAGTTCCGAGGAGGCTTAGACAGTTCTCCTTGGTAGTCCCCCAGCCTGGAAACCTACCTTTTTTTCTGAACAACTACAGGAAATAGATCAATTAGCATGTGCTTATTCACTTCATAAAAGAATCATTTGCTTTATGAAAAGATTTTAAACACAGGGAACTTAAAATGGATGAGAAATTACTTTTGAGTTCAGTCAAATTCTTTAACATTAGCATAACTCATCTGAATGGTGTGGCAGGGTGGTAAATGTGGACATATTGAACAATCACACATCTGAGAAGCTAAGCAGTTAAAGGAAGGATGGAAAGAGGTGGAAAGTGGAAGAGGTAGTTGGGTAAATGGAAAGAGGTCTGGTTGTTTTGTCATTGAGTACACCCCACACACCAGAAAAGGACACTAGATTAGGGGGGAAAAAGAAAAGGAACCAATGGAAACAGATTTGAAAATCCTTGGATAGAAAGGGGTTGAGTGGGGATCCCCCCTAAGAGGATTGAGTTTTGAAGCAAGGGAGTGCATCTATTCTTCCGCAGAAAACTCCTTCAAAAATTACTCTGAAATAAAACATTTAGGCCCTTCTTTCAAAGGCATAGCTTTATTTCTGCAGAAGGGCTTTGGACTCTCTTCCCTCTGATTAAGTATCTCTCAACTTTTTAGTTACCTATTATGAATTAGGTGCCTCTCACAATTAAAAGAGGAAGAAAAATGTGATCCCTGTCCCTAGAGGTGCTAACTGTCTGAGAGGAAAAGTGGACCTGTAAACAAATTATTGTGGGTCTTATACATGCACCACATACTATGGGGATATAGAGGAGATGAGTTTTACTTTTTTAAGCATTTAAATGATACTTTGAAATTGTTTTATCCTTTTGATAGGTGGCTTAGCTTCTTCACCAGGTCCTAGCTCTAACCTGTAAATTCTGGTGTAGTTAGGCTTTTTACACTTGCTTCCAATCAGTTAAAACAACATGTGTTTCATTGGATTATACAATATAAACAGTATTAGACACTCCAGGAAATTCTGAATTCAGAATTATATAATATATAATGCTCGCCTTCAAGAAATTTGCAGTCCATTTGGGTACATAAAGCTAATAGTACATCTAATTTTTTGCTATTTATATTTTAAAATATAATATTTTCCTTGTTAAAGGGGGAAATGATTAGGTGTGTGATCCCCTGTAACAATTCTAAGAAGTCCTAGACAGGAAAAATTTTAGGTGGGGGGAGTCAGAAGAGAAAGAAGACTAAGAAGTTGTAATATTAATTTGGAAAAAGTTCAAAACATAAAAACTCCTTTACACTTTGGATGCCTGATCCAGTACCTCCTTGATTTTCTGATTTGGGACATACCAGAACATGCCTAGGGTGTTGACTTGGGGGATATTTATTCTGTTTGGCGTTCTCTGAGCTTCCTGGTCTGTGATTTGGATTCTGTTGTTAATTTTGGAAAAGCTTCTGCCATCATTACTTCAAATATTTATTTTCACTTTCTCTCTCTCTCTCTCTCTCTCCTTCTTCTCCTGCTGATATTCCCATTACATTTATGTTACACCTTTTCTAATTGTCCCAGAGTTCTTGGATATTCTAGTTGTTTCATTTTTCTTTCCTCTTTGTTTTTCAGCTTACTATTGACATGTTTTCAAGCTCACTAATTCTTTATCTGTGTCATTTCTACTTATTAACTCAACAAAGGCATTTTCAATGTCTGTTGCAGTGTTTTTCTATTTCCAGGATTTCTTTTGGATACTCTCTTGGCATTTTCATCTCTCTGCTTACAATATCCATCTGTTCTTGCATTGTGGTCCACTTTTTCCATCAGAGCCCTTAATATATTAACTCTAGTTATTTTAATTCCCAGTCTGATCATTCCCCCATACTCTGCCATATATTAATTAGCCTGATTCTGATTCTAGCTTTGTCTCTTCAGATTGTGGTTATTGCCTTTTAGCATGCCTTGTAATTTTTGTTGAAAGTTGGACATGATGTACTGGGTAAAAGTAACTGAGGAAGACAGACCTTCAATGTGAGGTTCTATGTTAACCTGGCTAGGAGTTTAGGCTGTTTGCTGTTTGCTGTAGCCATAGTGCCAGAGGCAAAAGTTTCCTCCAATGTCCTTATTTTTGTCTCCTCTCAAAATTCCTTCGTAAGTGGGGTCCCAGACTTGCATTTCTTTTTTAAGATTTTATTTATTTGTTCATGAGAGATACACAGAGACACAGGCAGAGGGAGAAGCAGGCTCCATGCGGGGAGCCCAATGTGGGACTCAATCCCAGGTCTCCAGGATCACACTCTGGGCTGCAGGCGGCACTAAGCCACTACACCACCAGGGCTGCCTGACTTGCAGATCTTTTAGCTGTAATCCTTTGTTACGCTACAGATACCTGATTGATACTGTAGTACACTAGAGGCCAGAGGAAGCATCCTATCATCCTATGATTAAGTTTCATTTTCTGGTGAGCCTGTTCCCTGGCCTGTGACCTTCACAAGTGCTTCTCATCTTTTCCTCTCTCCTCCCCTTTACCCTCTATTAGGTTGGATAGGAAGGCTAGAGGGAGCTCAAGTTGGATATTTCTGCAGAAGGCTAGCATGCTTTAGAATTGGGTATATAACTTGCCCCAGGTCACTTAGGCTCTGTTAAAATAATTTTTTTTTTTTTTAAATATTCATTTTTTTTTAAAGATTTTATTTATTCATGATAGTCACAGAGAGAGAGAGAGAGAGAGAGAGAGGCAGAGACACAGGCAGAGGGAGAAGCAGGCTCCATGCACCGGGAGCCCGACGTGGGATTCGATCCCGGGTCTCCAGGATCGCGCCCTGGGCCAAAGGCAGGCGCCAAACCGCTGCGCCACCCAGGGATCCCCTCTGTTAAAATAATTTATTGAGGGCAGACAAAGGTAGAACAGAGTTAAGCAGAATAGAGTGCTCTGGGCATATTCAAAACAACTATTTTTCCCATCCCCCAGAGATGTTCCAGGGTATTGTTCTCTGCTCTTCATCCTGAGAACCTAGTGGAGCTCCTAAAGATAAAACCCAAGAACCCTCTTAAGGTGGACCCCCAGGAATTTTGGTCTCTCAAGCTAGTCCACAAGCTTAGTTTCCAATTGTTACTCAGTTCCCCTTGAAGAGTTCCTACCAGGTTCCGACAGTAATTTCTGCTCCGAGTAAGCTGTGATCATCTGTATTCATCTGTCTCCCCACTGTTGGAGCAGTGATTTGCCTGGTAACCTCGATTCTCTGATGGATCTTAAGGATGGTTGATTTTCAATTTGTTCAGTTTTTTTCTTGTTCTGAGAATGGAAGTGATGACTTCCAAGCTCTTTGCATGTCCTACTGAAAACTCTTAAGTCCATTCTGATTTCATATATAAAAATAATCTATGAATATTAAAATCCTAACATCCATCAGTTGAGGCTACTCTAGTATTCAATGATAGAATGACACACTGCTTTATGCTCAGATCTAGTTGTTAAAACCCCTGGGTATTAGGTTATTTTAGTTCAATCACCCAACCCATCTAAACTTGTCTTTAGTTATCCATAAAATGACAGTAATATCCATTCTTTCTAAATTATAGGCATATTGAGAGAGTACACTAAGAATATATGAGAAAACATTTGAAAAAGAAGTGTCACAAAAATTCAGTGAAAAAGGAGGCTATTTCTATGTTTCTTTTTTTTTTTTTTTTTTTTGCATTTAGATAGTGGGTTTTTTTTGTTTTTTGTTTTTTGTTTTTTTTTTTTAATCTATGATAGTCACAGATCGAGAGAGAGAGAGAGGCAGAGACACAAGCAGGCTCCATGCAGGGAGCCCGACGTGGGATTCGATCCCGGGTCTCCAGGATCGCGCCCTGGGCCAAAGGCAGGCGCTAAACCGCTGAGCCACCCAAGGATCCCTATGTTTCTTTACCTTATACTATGGCCTATAGAAAGTAAACATTTCAAATGAGTCATGCGTTATTTAATCTAAAACCTCTTTAAATCACCATATTAATTACAGATTCTTTGCTTTATGAAAATATTTCTTAATTGAATAATTGCTTTAAAATTAAGATAGAATTTTTTTTTAAGATTTTATTTATCTATTCATGAGAGACACACACACAGAGAGGCAGAGACACAGGCCAAGGGAGAAGCAGGCTCCATGCAGGGAGACTGGATCCTGGGTCTCCAGGATCACACCCTGGGCCGAAGGCATCACTAAACCACTGGGCCACCAGTGCTGCCCTTAAGACAGAATTTAAATCGGAATAGGTACAACCTAGTGAGGCAAGTAGAGAGCCTTATTATAGAAAACTCCTCTATTAGGTATTATTGAATATATTTGTTAAAATAAATATTATATAAAACAAATTAATTCCATATTACTAATAACTAATAATAACTAAAATATCTAGGATTTAAAATCTGATAATTATCTATGATTATTTAAAGCTTCATTGAGGTATAGTTTACATATCATAAAATTCACTTATTTTTATTTTATAATTCAATGGCTTTAGTAAGTTTACTGAGTTGCATAATTATCACCATAATCCAGTTGTATTTTTATCACCCCTGTAAAATCCTTTATGCCCATTTGCCATTAATCCTTGCTCCCATTCCAAATGACCACTAATTTATTTTCTGTTTCTGTGGATTTACTTATTCTGGACATTTCATGTAAATAGAATCATTTATGTGGACATTTGTATGTGGCTTTTTTGTTTAGAATAATATTTTCAGTTTCTTTTGTCTTATAGCATTTTACAGTATTTCATTCCTTTTTATTGTTGAATAACAATATCCACTGAATGAATATATCATTTTAACTTTTGGCTATTAATGAATAATGATGCCATGAATAATACTTACACATACTTATGTACAATTTTTTTTGTGTAGATGTATGTATTCATTTCTCCTGTAATAACCCTAGGAGTAGAATTTCTGGGTCATACAGTAAATTTGTATTTAACTTTTCAAGAAATGATCATACTGTTTTCATCAGTGCCTGAACCATTTAAGATTCCTACCAACAGCATTTGAGGCTTCTGGTTTGTCCATATCCTTGCCAACATTTGTTATTGTCTGTCTGATTATAGCCATTCTAATAGGTGTGATATAGTTTTTATAGTGGATTTAATTTGCATTTCCCCAATGACTAATGATGCTAGACTTTTGATACTTGTTAACATTTTAAGAATAGCGTATTAGCCATTTGTATGCCTTTTTTGTGTGTGAAATGTGTATTCAATTATTTTACTAGTCATGTAACATTTTAAGAAACCAAAATTAAAGAATTACAAATACATTTAGGTTCAACTTGATTTTTTTAATTCAGGAATTATGCATATACGTTAAAAATAGGTGTAGTGCAATTAATTATCTTTAAACTTACAACACTAAATAAAAGAAAGCAGGGGCATGTGGTTGGCTTAGTTAATTAAGGGTCTACCTTCAGCTCAGGTCATGATCTGAGGGTCCCGGTATCCAGCCCCAAGTCAGGCTCCCCTCAGTGGGGAAGTCAGGCTTATGTTAGGTGAGCCTGACTCCATGAGCCACTCCATGGGGAATTTGCTTCTTTCTTTCTTTCTTTTTTTTTTTTTTTTTTTAAGATTTTATTTATTTAATCATATGAGAGAGAGAGAGAGAGGCAGAGACACAGGCAGAGGGAGAAGCAGGCTCCATGCACCGGGAGCCCGATGTGGGATTCGATCCCGGGTCTCCAGGATCGTGCCCTGGGCCAAAGGCAGGCGCCAAACCGCTGCGCCACCCAGGGATCCCTCTTTCTTTCTTTCTTTCTTTCTTTCTTTCTTTCTTTCTTTCTCTCTCTCTCTCTCTCTGCTCTTCCCCCAGCTCCCCTCAGTGGGGAAGTCAGGCTCCCCCACTCCATGGGGAATTTCTTTCTTTCTTTCTTTCTTTCTTTCTTTCTTTCTTTCTTTCTTTCTTTCTTTCTTTCTTTCTCTCTCTCTCTTTCTCCCTGACCTTCCCCCAGCTTGCGCGCGCACACACACACTCTCTCAAATAAATGAATAAAATCTTCGAAAAAAAAGAAAAAGAAAACAAAAGAATATCAATATTGACCTACTGAAGCCCTCAAAGCCAGAGATCCTATCTCACCTTAGCATTCCCTGAATCTAACAGCAAAGCTAGCATTGTGCCTAAAACATTTCAGAGTTCAATGAATTATTATTAAATGGTGTCAGGTTTGGAAATCCAGACCGTGTGATGTTATTTTTCTCTTTAGGATTTTATTAGGTGTTCCACTGAGCTGCCTCCTTGGCTCTGGGACACACAGCAATATAATGTATAGGTCTTCTTCCACTTATGATGGGATTATGGCCCAATAAATCCACCGTAAGTTGAAAATATGGTAAGTTGAAAATGCATTTAATACACCTAACATGAAGAACACATAGCTTAGCCTATCTTACCTTAATCACACTTAGAACCCTTACATCATCCTACAATTGGGCAAAACCAAAACATAAAGCCTATTTTATAATAAACTGTTGAATATCTCATGTAATTTATTGAATACAATGATATACTGAAAGTGGAAAACAGAATGGTTAAATGGGGACAGAATGGTGTTAAGTGTATTGATTATTTACCCTTGTGATCATATGGCTGACTGGGAGTTGTGGCTCCCTGTCACTGCCCAGCAACACAAGAGAGTATATCATACAGCGTATTGCTAGTTTGGGGAAAGATCCAAATTCAAAATTTGATATAAAGGTTTCTACTGAGTGCATATCTCATCCACACCTTCCTAGAATTGAAAAATTCTGTCAGAGACCATCTGTAGTAGCTAACGGTGCAAACTGAAGAGTCAGATTGCCTAGCTTCACTGCTTTCTGTGTGCACAGTTACTTAGCATCTTTTACAAGGCCCAAGGTTCCTCATCTATTAGCTATACTAGCTGCACAGAATTATAGTGAAGAATAGGTAAGGCTATCCATGCAAAGGTCTTAGTGCTTGGTCACAATACATGCATCATACACATTAACTATTTTCGTTGGGGTTGTTAGAGTCTGAACAGACAGACTTCAGTTATAGGTCTGATTAACAAAGAAGTAGGTTAGTTGCTTTTTTTTTTCCCTCAATTTTACCCAAAATATATTTATATGTGTACACTTTCTTTTGCAAGCAATACACATAACAACATTTTAAATATTCAATATTTTTATAGATTTTATTTATTCATGAGACACGGGGGGGGGGGGGGCAGAGACACAGGCAGAGGGAGAAGCAGGCTCCATGCAGAGAGCCTGACATGGGACTCGATCCTGGGGTCCCCAGGATCATGCCCTGAGCTGAAGGTGGCACTAAACCACTGAGCCACCAGGGCTGCCCCCATTTTAAATATTCAAAAGATGATATGTGAAGAGCAAGGTTTTAAGGAGGTTGACAACTACTTATAATATAGTATCTTTATTACTAATCCTTAAATATTTACAAGAACTAGTTTACCACATTCTAGCATCATCCCCAGGCTTCTATAAATCATTTTTCTCTAACTCACCTTAAGTCTTTATCCCATTTTCTACTAACAAGCTCCCCCCCTCCGCCCCGTGCCACCACCATTTATTTCTTCACTTTTTGTCAATATCTTTATTTAGCAAGATCAGTATTGGAGGCAGATAGAAGTGCCCAGATCCCAAAATTATTTCCTTTTCTCTTTTTTCCCTTTGTCTCCTTTCTCTCTCTCCTTTCCCTTCCTATTGCCTCCTATTTCTCTTTCTTTAACTCTCCAAAGCGTGAAGGAAAAGATAGAGAGAGAGGGAGGAAGGGAGGAAGGAGAGAAGGAAAGGAGAGGGAGGGAAGAAAGAAAGAGGAAAGAAAGAAAGAAAGAAAGAAAGAAAGAAAGAAAGAAAGAAAGAAAGAAAGAAAGAAAAAGAAAGAAGAGGGATGGAGGAAAAGAGGAAGGGAAGATGGAAGGAAGAATTGTGGAGGGATGGGGGTTGGAGAAAAGAAGGGAGAATTATTGTCAGTGGCCAGGTCTTATGATTTTCTTTCTTCTCTTGCATGCCTCTCCTTCCTATCACAGGTGCTGCCTCCAGGGGTAAAACATCTTTGGCTCCTATAAATGGAAACTGAGAATGAGGTGGTAATCTTCTTGTCAGCTGGCTAAATGATCTAAATAAGATCTCTACTCCCACCTTGTATAAAATCCAGTGTTCTTCCCAAGACTTCTCTAAATTCCAGGGAGTCTATAGTTTGGTCGTCACCTCTAGTTCTGACTTCCTGATTCCATTAAGTTGGATTCTTCAGTCTTACACATTCTTTTATCTCAATTTTTGCATCTATTTACACTTGGAACTCAGCTATTTTCCTTGATTTCTATTATTTCAAATTATGTTTATGTATGTATTTATTTAGGGCAGGTGGGCAAGCAAACTCTGTGCTGAGGGCAGAGTCCGACGTGGGACTTGATCTCACAAACCTGAGATCATGACCTGAGCCAAAATCAAGAGTTGAAAACTTAGCTGACTGAGCCACCGAGTCTCCCCCTCTTATTCCTATTACTTAAAAACACCATTCTCAAAAAGCTTTGTTATGTATCGTGAGCTTTACAAGATGGTAAGAGGAAATGCAAATTTACAATGCAAACAGAACAACTTAAGGGGACCTGGGTAGCTGTGGGATAGTCCCTCATCACATGGATCTCCCTGCAGGGAGCCTGCTTCTCCCTCTGCCTATGTCTCTGCCTCTCTCCTTGTGTCTCTCATGAATAAATAGATAAAATCTTAAAAAAAAAAAAAAACTTAAGATCAATACAACACATCCTTGTTTAAAAAATTCCTGCAGTCGTACTCGTGCCTGCAATTTACTTTGCAATTTATTTCTTAGAAAGATGAATTGCTGGAGAGGTAGAGGGATGATGGATGTACAGATGTAACAAAGCAAGTGTAATAAAATAACCATGTAGAATCTAGATGGTAATAGGTGTTCACTGTAAACATAATTTCAACTGTTATTTGAAGTTTTTCATAATAAAATATTGGGAAAAACAAAGAACAAAACAAAAACAAACCCTTTTTTGCTCTAAGTCATTCAGCCCTCCATTCTATTCTCTCTTAGATTCTGGATCATCTGTACTATGGGGAAAACCTGGCAAAACTTATGTTCATTTCTAATGAACACACTTTAGCTTTCTTTTTGCATTATCTTCTGATCTTCCCTTTGTTGTCTTCATACCCAAGCTGCTTAAGGTCTTTTCCCAATGATCTCCTTAAGAATTCAAGAGCAAAAAAAAAAAAAAAAAAGAATTCAAGAGCAAGAACCATCTTATACATATTTCTATGGCCCTTAATGCATTTAACAACGTCTTGTCCACGAGAGAGAGACTCTCTCTCTCTCTCTCTCTACATATATATATCTGAAAGAAGTTGGTTTAAGTCCTGGCTCTCAGTACTCTCAGTAACTGTGTGACCTTGGACTTGCTGAATGACTTCTCAGAGTCCATTTCCAAGTTTCCTAATCTGAAAAAAAGATATGATTTTTAAAAATGCCTACCTCGGGATCCCTGGGTGGCGCAGCGGTTTGGCGCCTGCCTTTGGCCCAGGGCGCGATCCTGGAGACCCGGGATCGAATCCCACGTCGGGCTCCCGGTGCATGGAGCCTGCTTCTCCCTCTGCCTGTGTCTCTGCCTCTCTCTCTCTCTCTCTGTGACTATCATAAAAAAAATAAAATCTTTAAAAAAATAAAAAAATAAAAATGCCTACCTCACAGGATTGTCATGAGTTTTAAATTGGATAATGTGGGCTTTAAAAAAACTCTAACCAGTAATTGTACAATTGGATAGTAAAAAGAGGACAAAACCTGTTTATGTGATTGACTCTTGGGGGTCCCTGCCTTTCTGGCTAATGAGCAACAGGCATTCAAAAGCCAGTGCATTTTCCTAATGTGGAAGTTCAACCTCTTCCAATGGTCTCCGTTCATCCATTCTCCATCCCAACCCTAATGGCAGCCCTCTTGAATAAGCCACTGTCAGGATGGTTCCGTTACTGCTACTTTCTGCAGTGCCCATTGGACACCAACCTTGTCCATCCAAAAAAGTGGTATTCAGCTTTGAGTCCTAGTGCCTTGGGTTCAGTAGTTACTTCTTGAGCATCGAGAAATGTCCCATGCAGCACTCTGTTAACTATGAGAAGGCATAATAGATAATCCAAGAGAGGGAGGTGTTTTGGTTAATTACACTCATAGGGTGTATAATAGTATCTCACCATGAATGTTCATCTTCTCCACAAATTTTCTTTAATCATTTAAAAGTCTTTTTTCCACTTCACTTTCTCGAAAACAATTTAAGCATTCCTTATCTTCTTTTATTTTCTTTTTTTCCCCTTATCTTCTTTTAACTTGTCTCCTTCCTTAGCTGAAGCTAATATAAATGGGAATCTAGCAGTAATTGTTCCCTTAGCAACTAACAAATTTTGGAAGTTGGTGCTCATACTGAGCTTGGAGTTGCAAAAATCGTAGTCCACAAACTGAATTATGAAAGAAGAGCCGACATCAGGAAGTCTTCCTGATATTTTAAAACTGACGTTTAAACAGAAGAATACAAGAGATTTTCAAGAGCCCTGAAATGGTTTCACCGAAGTTTATTGAACACATATTAATATTTTATATATTTCTAAGTGAATATTTAAGGAATTTTTATAGATCTTCTTATAAAACATCAAAAGATAGTAATCAGTTATTTACAGCTAGTAGTAAAACTCTTGGATATAATAATCAATACTTAAATATCTGTTTAACAGGCCCTTTTGGCAAAGGCATGAATGTAGATTAAATACATTTAAAAATACCTTTACCACAAGGTCTGAAAGATATTTTGGCAGACTTTTGAAGTTTTAAAAAGTAACCCACACTCACAGGACATTTTTCTTCATAGGACTGTAAAACACTTACAAGGATATAATCACAGGAACCTTATAGTAAGGATCCAAGTTCATTGCTTTAACTGTGACATTAACACAAAAATAGGATTTGAGGATTTCTTTTGTTCTTATTCAGTGGGTGGCAGTGGCCTAAGCTATTTTCTTTCTACTTAATCATTCTGATTTTCCTTTTAATCAATAGAAGTGTATTTGAGTTAGTTGACTGGTGTTGGAGATGTAGTCTACTCAAGTTACTTGAACATCTCTGCTATATTTGATCACCTCTTCTTCATTTCTTTGTATTCAAACTAGTATTTATGGAGTTCCTATGGTGTATAAGGCACTGTTCTAGGTGCTGGGGATTTAGCCATAGGCAAAACAGACAAGCTCTCACAGAGCTGACATCCTAACGTATGTGTGAGTTGGGGGGAAGAAGAAAGGCTGATTAATACAAATAGACAGGTAAATGCATACCAAATGATGCATGTTAGAAAAAATGGAGAAAAATAAAGCAGGGTAAGGGGCATTGGGGAACCATTTGTAGCAGCTGCGGGAAAGAATTGTTGTTTCACATACACAGTCTGGGAAGGACCTCACTAGGAAGGTGACACTTGAAAGAATAAGGGGGTGAACCATGTAGATATGAAGAACAGTGTTCCAGGCACAAGAAACTGCAAGTGTAAATGTCTCACCTTCTTGAAACACCCTCCCACTCTATGAGATCTCCATCCTCAATCCCTGTCCCTCCACTGCTTCCTCCTCTGAGTCCTTCCATGGTTTTCTCATCCTTTTTCTTAGTTAGAGAAAAACCTGCATGGCAACTGCTTTCTGCTCCTAATTACTCATTCGTTCTTTTTGATGGTGGTGTTGTCAGTTGACATTTATTTATTTATTCTTCAAAGTATCTATGCAATTGAACAGAAAATTTACAGTTCTTGGGATGTCTGCCAACAACAGATTAGACATCAGTAAAACAGACCAAACTGATTGATTACTCATAGTTTAACAAAAAAGGGATATGAACTTTATATTTTTTTTAACCAGAGGAAGATTCTCAGCATTCCAGAACAAGAACATCATGTTTTGAAAGGTTAGATTTCAATGTTCTCTTCAATTAATGCATTTTTAGGAAGGCAGTGATAGAGATATAGGACCAGGAAAACTAATGAGTTACAACTATAAGAACTAGCAAATTTGGAAAAGATATATATGTTTTTTAATTTATGATAGTCACACACAGAGAGGCAGAGACATAGGCACAGGGAGAAGCAGGCCCCATGCACCGGGAGCCCGACATGGGATTCAATCCCAGGTCTCCAGGATCACGCCCTGGGCCAAAGGCAGGCGCCAAACTGCTGTGCCACCCAGGGATCCCTGGAAAAGATTTTA
This sequence comes from Canis lupus baileyi, assembly GCF_048164855.1. Taxonomy (NCBI): domain Eukaryota; kingdom Metazoa; phylum Chordata; class Mammalia; order Carnivora; family Canidae; genus Canis; species Canis lupus. The sequence continues at coordinate 58,859,162 of NC_132844.1, read as the reverse complement.
AAAGGTCACTGGTTTATCCTCCTGCCTTTTGGCAGATCAATGTTGAAACTGATCCAGGTTGCTGAAAAAATTTCCATTGAGAGAGGTTTGACAATTTCTCTTTGTAGTCTAATTTAGTGAACTGAACTGATTTCAAAGACCATTACCTCATGTAAATGTTCACATTCTTACCTGTTTCCTCTCTACCTATGCAAAATCTTCAATGATATAATAACTTATTACTTCTTCATAAAATCTTGTCTGTAGAGGCCTCTGCTATTTTTTCCACCTCTAAACAAAGATCTACAACATTTAGTTAGCAATTAAATGTGAACTATCAGTCCTCTTATAGAATTACATATGTGTGCTATTTAATATTTCATGACTGTAAATATTATCAGTATAGATGGAGACATCTATACTACCACTATCATGAGAGCAAGAACTGGAGCTTGAACATTTTTGTTTGTTTGTTTTAGCATAGTACTTCTTATACAATAAGCACTAGATAAATCTCTGTTCTCCTATCAGCTTGCTAGAACCAACTATGCATATCTTCTTCCAACCCAGTGTTTGGTGACATCGTATTGGTAGCTTAAAGTCAATTGTAATTGAGATTTTTACACCATAGAAATTGGCAGATGCTACAAATCAGTAGCCTGGGTTTATATCTGGCTTGACCATTTACTAGTTGTGTGACATTTAGTGAGATATTATGCCTCTCAATTTCTTCATCTGAAAATGTGGATATTAAATTGTTTACTTCATAAAGGCATTGTGGGGAGTAGATGTGTCAACTATTTGGAAAAAAATCCTTGGTGTGTAATAAATATCCAATAACTGATAGCTCACTTTGTATTAAATTATCCTCTACTTATTTCATAAATTCTCAACTGCTCTGTGAAGCTTTCACGAAAGTCCACAATATGACCATGCTCGATTTATAAAACATTATTTCCCATAATTCCTCTGCTACACAGAGGAGTGCACATCCTTGCAGCCTCGATGGATTCCTCATCACTTGCCTCTATCATCAGGGAACCTAACTGTGGGAGGAAATCTCTACAGCAGGATTGCTGATGAGAGGCTGGGGCTAAAGTAATAGCTGGTATGTGCTGGCATCTTGACTTCTCATGTAGAAGTTGGGCCTCATTTTCCACAGCATTAGTGTAAGAATATAAGACTCTTAGTGTTATATTTAGTTATATTACAGTTTAATATGCTTTTCCGGGTCAGATGGGAATTTGACCAAAATTTATATTGCCTTATGGGAAAAAGTATTTCCAAACCCCAAAAATCCTTTTGCAAAGAAAATTTAGGAAAACATTCTTCTGAATTGGTAATCATTTATTTTCCAAAATTAATAGATTGATGGATTTTTCTTTGTTAACTGGTTCATAAATGACTTTTGTTTCCCTAATATTTAACTCAACCAATAGAATAATTAATAGTACTTAAAGATACTAAAAACAATGATGTAGATAAACCAATCTCCAGCCCAACCCAGCACTGGGAAATATATGTGTTATAGACTTTGGTATCAGAACCATAGAGTTTCAAACATTGCTTTTATTAAATATTTAATATCAATATAATATTCCTAAAATATTGGTGAGTGTAAAGAGTAGCAACTGTAATACAATAAATACTTGTATATTCACCACCTCATGTATGAAAGAAAATTTATTATTACTTATGAAGCCCTGATCTAGCCTCTGATGCACTTCAGTGATAACCACAAGCTTAAATTTGGGATTTATTTATTTGATTTCCTTTATGATATTATCAATTATTAGTTTCTTCAATAATCTTTAATTTTACATGCTATTTAATTTCACATAAATGGTATTATACTTCACTAACTCTTAGGCAACTGGTTGTTTTTCTTTTTGAACTTATAATTGATACAAACATACATATGAAAAATGTACACTTCATAAGTGTGCTGCCTGACAAATAAATATATACATTTAACCTACGAGATAGAGAAACAGAGAGTTATCAACATCCTAGAAGCCCCCTAATTAACCACCTGACATTTATTACCCTACTTCCTGCGGTAACTACTATCCTGACTTCTAACCTCGTACATTAGTTTTGCATTTTATGTAAAGAGAATCATACAATAAGATTCTCTTACTTCTGGCTTTTCCAGTCAACATTTTTATGACATTCATTCTTATTGTTACACTTAAATGTGCTTCATTCACTCTCATTGCTTGTAATATTCTGCTGTCTCAATATATCGTAATCTATCCTTTCTATTGATGTTTGTTGTGTAGTTTATTTTTCAGTTATTAGGAAGAACACTGCTATGATCATTCTCCTACATGTCTTTTTTATACCCAAGCAATTTGTTGTTTCAGCTCAATATTAGGGTTCTGAAATTTTTCCATGATATTATGTGTAGCTGTTCATTCTTTTTCACTGCTGATAATATCCCATAATTTATTTATCTTTTTACTTTCGGTGTTTCCAATGTTGCTGTGAATATTCACATATTCTCCTGGAATACATATGCATAGGTTTTTCTAGGTGCTTCTTTCCCCACAGGTAGCGTCCTGAAAAACAATGTTCTCACTCATCCATTTTAAAAAAATTAATTGTAAGAAATTGAGATGTAATTCCCATACCATATAATTCTCCTCTTGAACATGTACAATTCAGTGGAGTTTTTTTGTGAAGTGCACAGTTCAAGATTGTGCAATTATCACCACCACCTAATTCTAGAACATTTTCATTTCTCTGTAAAGAAACCCCATACTCATTTAGCAGTCGCTAACCTCCAACCAGTCCTGGCAAACACTAATCTACTTCCTGTGTGTATTCTGGACTTTTATATAAATGGAAGCATATAATATATGGTCTTTTGTGTCTGGCTTCTTTCACTTAGCATACTATGTCAATGTAGCATGTATCAGTACTTCATTCCTTTTTATGACTAATATTTCATTGAATGGATACACCACATTTATTTATCCATTCACCAATCAATAGATACCTGAGTAGTTTCCCATTTTGGCTAGTATGAACAATGCTGCTAGGAATATCTGTATATAGGTTTTTATGTGAACATATATTTTCTTTTCCCTTGGGTGTTGTTACCATGCTCTATGGTATTATGTCTAACTTTTTAAAGAAACCACCAAATGGTTTTAAACTGTGACAGTACCATATTACATTCCTGCCACTAATGGGTGAAAGTCCCAATCCATATAATCTCTAACATGTCCATTTTTAAAAATTATAGCCATCCATCCTAGTTGGTATGAAGTGGTTGTCTCATTGTAGTTTTGATTTGCATTTCTCTAATGACTAGTGAAATTGAGCACTTTTTCGTGTGCTTCTTGGCCATTTGCATTTCTTTTTTGGAGAAATTTCTATGTAGATCTTTGCCCATTTTTAAATTGAGTTGTTTGCCCTTTTTTAAGTTATAAGATTTCTTTATATAATCTGGATTCTAGACCCTTATCAGATACAGGATTTGCAAATATTTGCTTCCATTTTGTGAGTTATCTTTTCATTTTCTTTATAGTGTCATTTGAAGCAAAAAAGTTTCATTTTGGTGAAGTTCAATTTATCTATTTTTTCTTTGGTTGCTTGTCTTCTACGTGTTATATCAAAGAAATCACTGCTTAAGAAACCACTATAATCCAAGGTCACAAAGATTTATACCTATGTTTTCTTCTAAGAAATTTATAGTTTTAGCTTTTACATTCAGGCTTTTGATCCATTTTGAGTTACTTTTTGTATATAATGTGAGAGAAAGGATCTAACTTCATTCTTTTATATGTCACTCACCCAATTTTAGGTTCACATTTATGTTGATCACTTGTCTGTCTCCACTCCCACCTCCACCCCTCCACCCATCACCATTCTGCTGTAAGTTTCAGAGAAATATTTTTCCCAGACTCCCCTATCAACTGACTTTCAGGTAAGGTCAATCAATAGAGACCTAGTAGAAGAGCAGAGGACAGATGGCAGGAGAAGACATGGACTTTCTCTTCTCAGGCCTTAAGCATTGACTCCAGCAGTTGTTGTATGGCCTCTGTGGCTCCATACTAGATCTTCAGGGTGGTCTCACCATGCTACTGGCTCCTCTAGGGTCCTGCTTTCTAAATTCTGATAATAAAACCCATTCCTTTCATTTCTATGGTCCTGAGTTGAAAGCAACTCCACCTGTTGCTAACCTCTGGACTCTTTTGTATTCCCTGTTGGCTTCTCAGCTCTTTCATATCCGTAAATACCTTATCAAATTCCTTCTCTTAAAAAACAATACCTGGAAATATTTGTTTTCTTTCATTGGACTTGATTAATAAAATATCTAACATTTTTCATTCTATGTTTAAATAGATGCCAATGATGCCATTTCTAGCATATTGTAATTATTGGCATGTAAAAATAAAACCTATATATCATTCTTTCAGATGTGTTTAGTGGAAGCTAAAACCACCATGATTTGAGACCACCTACATCCATTGTAAAGTACATGAACAAGATCTCATCCGTCAAAAGTTTTACATTGTTTCCGTTCATTTCACTTCTATTTCACTTCCCCCATAGAAACCATCTTAATGTAATATATTTTTATGCCTTAAATTCTTCTATTAGTCATGGTAAGCTATTTATCAACAGCAAAAATAGATACATTAATTGAAATTGTAAATTGTTTCTGAATATACAATTTCTGTTAAAATATTTCTTCTAGTTTGAGTTATTATAATATCACTGTAGTATATACTTGCTGAAAACAACATAAATGCATATAATTTTTATAGATAATTATTGAACATAAAAGTTAAACTTTTTCTTTGGAAATGTGTCTCTTAAGTTGAGTGAAATGGTGCTTTTGGCATCTTAATAATGGAGATTCCGTATAACAGCCAGATTTTTTTTATGCCGTAAGGCAAAACACAATAGGAAGGGGACGTGGCCAGGAAGTATCTTTTCTTTTGTGAAGGGGAAAAGGGAAATGTGGAGAGAAAAAATGGAATCTCAAGATCACTTTTAGGAAGGAGTGTACATGACTTTGAGGGTTTGGAAATTCTTAAAACCGTATGTGCCCTGGGAAAGTTTTTGTGTCCTATAAGGGTACATGTAACTCAGCATTATGTGGGAAATTGTCTTGATGCCATAGTAGCCTCTAAGAACACTAAGACAAGCTATTTGTCACTGAACGAAAGACTTACAGACCACATTAAGATTCTTGAATCATGCAGTTTATTGAATTAATTGAAAACAGAAGAGAAAGCAAGGGAATAGAGATGGTATAGATTAATACACTTAGGATAGAGTGCAAACAGGGTCAGAGAAGTATACTACTTAAATCCTGAATTATGCAAAGTTTGTATGTCTTGTCTCATTCTCTGATATATCAAACTTGTCCTAATGATGTGGATATAAGACATTGCTGAGGCTTGTGTGAGCTCTCTGCAGAAGGAAGGTGCCTAGAACCAATACACATCTATTTTATGATACATCTGGCCACAGTTGTAGCTTGACAGTTAGATTGAGGAGCAGCCATAGAGTTTATGGGGCAGAGGACACATGAGTCAGAATTGCTATCAATAATGGGATACCAATTTAAGACCTAATGAATATTGAATACATCATGCATATTTAGTGTATCATCAATATTTGCTACTCTTCATCCTTTTATTCCTTCCAATGGATGTTAAGCACACATATGCTCCCCTTCCTTTATGTCTAACATGTCTCATGAGCTACTAGCTTCTGTATTTAGTTTTGTCTATCATCCTTATTTGTTGCTCTTATTTTCTAGGACAGAATAAATATTCATAAATAATAGAGCAGACCACATCACACCAGATTTGAAAAGCACCACTAGAGTATAAGCACTAAGATTTTGATCCTTGAGTATTCAGGACACAGTGTGGGTTGAAGTGGCTGGAGCTACTCTCCCTTGCCTCCAAGCCCAGACCTCTTATTTCTTTATTCCAGTATAAAATACACAATATTATCTTTTTTATGTGTTATAGCCAGGGTAGATACTTAGATGCAAAATTGGTAAGTCACAGAGCTTATGCAGTTTCAAGTTTACTTGATATTGCAGAACTGTTATCCTAAGTCTTTTTCCTCAATTCACATTCTCAATAAAACATAACCAAGTTCTTAGTGCTCCACCTTCTCATTGATATTTGATAATAATGGGCAGAACCATAGAATTTAATGACTTGAAAAGTTCCTATTTTAAAGGGCACAAAATTCAGGCCTATATAGAATTTTAAGTAAGTATTCACTAAGTCACTTTAAGAAATATTTATCGTCAACTTCTTGTATTCTGGACGTTGTGGTAAGTGCTAAGGATAAAAGATGAATAAAACCAATTCCTGCCCTGATGGAACTTACACTAGTTGAGAGACATTGATGCGAGCAGAGAATTCAGATGATGAGTGCAATAATGGAGGGAAATGCCAATTGCTATAACACTCATGAGGGAGAGAGAGGGAAATGGGGCTGAGTTCAGGATAAGGGATATTAGGAGATGTGTGGGTTGGGTTTTTTCATAAGATACATTTGTTTTCAAATCTGAGTTTCACCTTTAAGTCTTGTGCTTGTGGATGATAACTTGAGAAGGCCAGATCGTGAAGGGGTTTGTCTTATATGAGGGGTGATATAAACCACTGAAAAGTTGTAAGCATTGCAAGGACATGCTTGAAGTCATATTCTAAAGAAAGAACCCTGGTGGCAATGCAGAGGATGGGCCTGGATTAAGATGAGCATTAATGGAAGCAAGAAGATGAGTTAGGAGTCTATTGCATTTGAGATTCAAGATGATAGAGGCCTGAATGAAGTCAGTGGTATTGGAGATGGAAAGAAAATGGGCAGGAATGATGTTTAGGAAGCAGCATTAATAGAATTAGGTGATAGACTAAAAGTGGAAAATGATGAGGATTAATTTATCATAATACCCAAGTTTCTGCCTAAGGGGGAGTACCCAATAATTTAGTCAACTAAAATATATTGATCACATACCATATGCTAGGCTTTATGCTAGCTGGGTGTATGTAGGGCTATTATACGACTCCAGGGAGCTCTCTTCACATTGTGTACACATGGGATATAATCAGGACGGTGTTTCCTAAACTTCTTTAGTAGTGTGGTTCCAGATTAATTGTGAATCCCACAAACTTAGTGCCTACCATTATGGAACTCACAATCCTGCGTACAGTGATACTCTTACCCAAGATAGAGAAAAAATAAGCGCTGTGTACTCTGGGCCTTTGGAACATAAATGTTGTCCTTTGTCTCTTTTTCTGCTTAAAACAATGAGCTGAGTATATTGGACATTTTGACTTTGAGGAACTTACAAAAAAGGTGGAAAATTCTGTGAGGCCATGGGACACGTTGGTCTGGAGCCCTTGTTCAAAGTTTTATAGGGAGTTAGTTAAAAAGATGTCCCAGCGCATTTCCCACTTTGCAGCTCTACCCTTTCTTCTAAGATGTGCTGAGAAGAAATATGGTTGAAATATGGTCCTGTTGCTCTGCTCCTGGAAGGGAGTTCAAAGAGAAGAGACCAAATCTCCAGTCCAATATAAACCTTCTGAAAATTTTTTCTTTCAGTGGTTCCAAATTGCATACTCTCCAACTGAGAGGTTCAGAAAATTGAGCACTTCATTAAAATGATCAGGGCCATGTAGGTTTTTCACATAATACAATTTCAAGGATAAAGTAAATGAATTAAAACTAAATTTTCTTTTAAACATGTCTAGTAACAATTACTGATGAGTTGTTTAGACTTTAATTTATATGATATATGCCTCCCCCCTTTTTTCAATGATAAGTGCAAAGCCATTTTTCAACCATTGTTTTCTAGTTTTATCATTTTTAACACTGATGGTAAGAAATATTCTATAGAATGTTTGGCTTTGAACTGAAACATTTTTGCCAGATCTCTGCCTAGAAGGAATTGTTATGATTGAGTTTGTAAATGCTTGCAAAACAAAGTTAAAAATCACAAGACTTAAATCTTTCCGTTTTCAAGGCTAACTGTAAGATGAGTTGTGGTTCTGATGTATCATACTTCTAATAATTCTCTCCTTTTTATTATTTATTTATTCATGAGAGACACAGAGAGAGGGACAGAGAAGCAGGCAGAGGGAGAATCAGGCTCCCAAAAGGGAGGCTGATGCAGGACTCAATCCCCAGACCCTGGGATCATGCCCTGAGCCCAAGGCAGGTGCTCAATGCTGAGCCACCCAGATGTCCCTAATTCTTTCCTTTTTAATATATTTTTTTACAGTTCAAGTTTTACCACATATACTTTTGAAAAAAACATTTATTTATTTATTTAAAGTTTTAATTTAAATTCCAGTCAGTGAACATAAAATGTAATATTAATTTCAGGAGCAGAATTTAGTGATTTGTCACGTATAAAACCCAATGTTTTTCACATACAATACCCATCACCCGTATAGCCTATCCCCTGCCCACTTCCCCTCCAGCAACCATCAGTTTATTCTCTATAGTTAAGAGTATGTTTTATGGATTACCCCTCTCTCTCTTTTTTCCCCCATATTCACTGTTTTCTTAAATTCCACATATGAGTGAAATCATATAGTATTTGTCTTTCTCTGACTTACTTTACATAGCACAATATACTAGCTCTAACTATATGGTTTCATATGGCAAGATTTCATTCTTTTTTATGACTGAGTAATATTCCTGTGTGTACATACACACACACTCATATATAATATAATATAATATAATATAATATAATATAATATAATATAATATATTTACCACATCTTCTCTATCCATTTATCATTTTTATCATTTGATGGACATTTGGGCTCTTTTCATAATTTGGCTACGGTTGATAATGGTGCTATAAACATTAGGGTTCATGTGTCCCTTCAAATCAGTATTCTTGTGTCCTTTGGGTAGATACCTAGGTTTACAATTGCTGGGTCATAGGGTAGTTTTATTTTTAACTTTCTGAGGAACCTCCATACTGTTTTCCAGAGTGGCTGCACCAGCTTGCATTCCCACCAACAGTGCTAGAAGTTTCCCCTTTTTCCACATCCTCACCAACATCTGTTGTTTCCTGTGTTGTTAATTTTTGCCATTCTGACAGGTGTGAGGTGATATCTCATCGTGGTTTTGATTTGTATTTCCCTGATGATGAGTGATGTTGAATGTGAAAAGACATTCATTTTTGTATGAACCAATACTACCAGCATTAAAGGAGCCAGGATTAAATCTTGAATGATGATATATAATAAGATATAATACCTCAAGTAGTTTCCATTTCTTCAGTTTTGGGCACACCATAATAATACCCTTCGATAAAGATAAGCAGCTGCAAGTAAGTTAAAAAATGGGAAAAAAAAGGGCTACATTCAATGATATGACTAGATGCCACCCACATTTTCAGCAATCTTGGAGAAGAATAAGCTTTAAACCAAGCAAATCAGATGAAGATCCAGAACATTTACTCAGTTTCTTTCTTTTTTTTAACTTATAATAGTCAGAGAGAGAGAGAGAGAGGCAGAGGGAGAAACAGGCTCCATGCACCGGGAGCCCGATGGGGATTCGATCCCGAGTCTCCAGGATCGCGCCCTGGGCCAAAGGCAGGTGCTAAACCACTGCGCCACCCAGGGATCCCACTCAGTTTCTTTCTTATTTGATGATAATGAGAATAGTGTCACCCAACAGGATTTTAGATTTGTTGATGAGCCATGGACATATAAACTTGGGCTAAATGTTGAGGTCAAAATCCTAATTAAGACTTACCAGGAAAAGTCAAGTAAGGCATTTGATTTTTTTTTTTTTAAGATTTTACTTATTTATTCATGAGCGACACACAGAGAGAGGTACAGACCCAGGCAGAGGGAGAAGCAGGCTCCATGCAGGGAGCCCAACGTGGGACTTGATCCCGGGTCTCCAGAATCAGGCCCTGGGCTGAAGGCGGCGCTAAACCACTGAGCCACCTGGGCTGCCTTGTGGTATTTGATTTTAAAGCATGTGAAAAACCTGTATTTCAGAACACCTAAGAATCAACATGTCATGGTTAAGCCTCATAGTTGGTCATCAAAAACTATAGGGGCTTACTTAGGAGGTAGAAATAAATATATTCTCTGGGGAAAGATGTGAATTAACAGAGAAATAACTGTATTGAGGGAGGAAAGAACACTGGCCAAACAAGCTTTTTTGTCGGGGGGGCGGGGGGGAAGGCCTTACTTTTTTTTCCTACTTTGGTGAAAGTTTACTTTCATAGTAGCACAAGTAGAGATTGTCTCTTATAAAACTACTGTAAAGATTTGATAATGGAATCCATTTAATTTATTACAATAATCTAAGTAACTTAACACCAGAGATATACTTACAGAAATGAAAGATAATAGGGCTCTAAGTGCATTATGTTTGCAGCGTATTTTATTTAAATAAAACTGGAGGTAGTTCTTCTAAAATGGAGTTGGAAGGGGGTATGGAGAAACAGTTAAAAGGCCCAGATCCATTTTCACAGAGCAAGTAAAAAAGGATGGATTTGAACCTGAGAGGCAATAAGTTGATAATGGCCCACCATGAGAAGAAAGATGATCCTTAAGAAAAATAGTGACATACAGGAATGTGATTGAAGAACAGATCCCACCTGCCAAAAAATAATTCAGGGGAATCATTTGAAGTCAAAAAAGATAAAAGAATCATTGTGTATAGAACTTGATCATGGCTAGAGGGTAAGAAGAAAGGACTTTCTGAATATGAAGTCCTGAGGAGCAACACACTTGTGATGGTAACCGAAACCCAATCTCATCTAAGAACTGCACGTAATGGAACCAAGCTGGACTCTTGCTATTTTTTCTCTTCTATTTTTCTTACCTTTCTAGTTTTGTTTTCTGTTTTTTTACAGTGACAGAGAGAGAGGGAGGGAGAGAGTCTTAAGCAGGCTCCACACCCAGCTCAAAGCCCCATGCAGGGCTCATTCTCATCATGACCTGAGCCAAAATCAAGAGTCAGACACTAAACCAACTGAGCCACACAGTTGCCCCTTACCTCTCTAGTTTTTTTTTTTAATTTTTATTTATTTATGATAGTCACACACAGAGAGAGAGAGAGAGAGAGGCAGAGACATAGGCAGAGGGAGAAGCAGGCTCCATGCACCGGGAGCCCGATGTGGGATTCGATCCCGGGTCTCCAAGATCGTGCCCTGGACCAAAAGCAGGCGTTAAACCGCTGCGCCACCCAGGGATCCCCTCTCTAGTTTTTAATTTGAATTTCTCACACTGTGCAAAAGAGTTTTGTACTTTGTGAGATGGACTGGGAATATTATGATTTGCATTTCTCACCCTGATGGCAGGGTATAGAGAGGACAGATGGCTTAGGCCACCAACCCAGAGTCTAAAGTGAAATTTTAGGAACCCAGGCAGTGGGCATAGAATTGGACAACAATCTTTCTTCGTGCCTTGAAGGTAATATGAAAGCAGGTCAAAAAGAATGGCTACATTACTAGGGAATCTTTAATTTTAGGGTGTTCTTAGATGTTTCATCACAGACTTCTATAAACTTCTACTACTTCTGCTACTGCCACAGGACAATTACTAACACCAAAATACCAAAAATTAGTTTCATTTTTCTTGACTCTGGGAAAATAAATTAGACACCTTTTAGAAATTACACTGGTGTCTTTAAGTAAATAGGATGTCATTTAGTAGATTGGTATTTTAATCAAACACAATGCATGCCACTTCAGACAGTGACATTCCTGGAAAGCAATTAGACAGATGCTCCATAAATGTGTTTCTGAAAGATCATGGGGCGAGTGTCAGCCCTTTTATGACAATACCTGAGAATGACCTGTGGGAATGCTAACATTTCATCTGTTGTTACGGCCATGCAAAGCATTATAGGTCTGCTGACAAAGGGAAAAAAGATGGTGTAGAATTTATTTATATACTTATTTATAAAGATTTTATTTATTTATTCATGAGAGACACAGAGAGACAGAGACATAGGCAGAGGGAGAAGCAGGCTCCAAACAGGGAACCCAATGTGGGACTGGATCTCTGATCATGACGTGAGCCAAAGGCAGATGCTCAACTACTGAGCCATCCAGGTATCCTGATCATGTAGAATTTAACAATAAAAAATCAAAATGGATAAATATGTCTGAAAGCTTTGGGATATCTTAAATTATTGAACTATCTTAAAAGTATATATTGCACTTGTGAAACTATTATATACTAAAAGATTCTTGATAAGCTTATTTATGTTTCTCGTATAATCATCTGTAAAACAGATGGAATAAACCTATTAAAGTCTTCACCTATTTTTTCATGTTCACTTTACATGAAATTCCTTTGGTCTTTTCTCATTGATTTGGTTCATGTGCCTCTGAAAGGGCAATGGAAGATACTGGCATAAAGAGTGTATGACAATGGTTTTTAAGGAGCTCATGGAAAAGCACTAACTCCTCTTTTTCTTTCTACATGCAAAATTATTAACTGGAAAAAATTAGTCTAATTGATTAACATTTTATACAGAAAAGAATAAGTTAAAGAAAGCAATTTTCCCTTAAAAAGAAAAACAAAAACCTGATCTGGGCCTTATACATGACTCCATCCCAATGCCTTCTTTAATATCTACCCCTTTCTGCTGTCCCATATCACCAGGGTCCCACCACCCCTTTCATTTTAGGATTGGTGAACTTTTTCTGCAAAAAACCCAGATATTAAATATTTTAGGCTTTGCAGGCCATACAGTTGTTGTCCCAACTACATAGTTCTGCTGTTTTAGGTGAAGGCAGCTATAGACAAATGCAAAATCAGATTAATATAGCTGTGTCCCAATACAACTTTATTCATGGACCCTGACACTTGAATTTCATATCATGTTCATATAATATTATTCTTCTTTTAGTTTTTCCATCTATTTAAAAATGCAAAAAATTGTTCATAACTTGTAGGTTATACAATTAGGCATCTGGCCAGATTTGGCCATTGGGCTGTAGTGGGACAGTTCCTGGTCTAGTGCAGTGCTGCTTCCTCAAGGGCTGGGTAGCGTTCACTCAATCACAGCCCAAAGGAAAAACTCTCTAAAGATGGTTCTGTTTATAAAGTTTTCCCAATGACACATTCAGAACTTTATTGATCAACACTATGTCCATGATTTTTTAAAAATATTTTATTAACTTATTCATGAGAGACACACAGAGAGGCAGAAATATAGGCAGAGGGAGAAGCCCTGCAGGGAACCTGATGCGGGATTCCACCCAGGACCGCAGGATACAACCTGAGCTGAAGGCAGCAGTTCAACCATTTAGCTGCCAGGCATCCCTGTCCATGATTTTCTAATGCACATTTGAGAGTTTGTCTCATTTTATCAGGTGGTCCACTGAAAACCATTTTAAGATTTTAGAGTGACTTTCTTACTTTTCATCAAGGAAAAGTATATATAAAATAATTTATAGAGGTTATAAGATGAAACCTGAATGGAAGAAGTATGGGCTATGTTCCTGGTTTGGGGGATTCAGTTCCTTTCCTAGATAAATAATTTGACTCTTTTACATCTCATTTTCTTTGTCTGGCAAGTCAGAATTGGCAGGTGTGGTTACTAAATGGTTATATTAAATATTAAAAGAGATGGAGGGGAAAGCATATGCCTGTGTCTTCCAGAGTAGCCACATTTTCAGAAAAAAAGTATGTTCTTTTGTATGCCATAATATACAACAGAAAAGATGAATACTTCTGAGTAGGAATAGGAATCTAGTGAGTGATTTGTTCTGAACATTTTGAGGTAGAAGAAAATCTAAACTCAAGAGTGAGATCATGCAAACTATAGCAGAAAATACACATATGAAAAATCTCATGGTTTTCCTATGTGCCTACTATTACCAGGAGAGGTTTGGTTTAGGGGTCTGTAAAAATGTTTTCTTCTGTTAAGTAAAACGCTCTGAGCCAAGACATCATCAGTTCCAGGCTCAGTTGGTTCCAGCTGAAAGTGTGAATGTTCACCAAGAGGATATTTTTGAAAGGAGACTGAAAATCTGCTGTGCCAGATACCTGAAACGATGTTAGGGTATTCAGTGGAAAATTTCATTTCCACATTATAAATAACTGTAGGATATTTTAAGGGATCCAAGACCAGTAACTTCCAAGAGCTGCTTATATTAGTTTCACTGAAATATAAAATGGAGGGAAGATGCCCAAGGAAGGCTATAAAAGCTAAATTACCGGACATGATTAATTAAAATAAATAACTCACCATTGATTAAATCGCCTTGAAAATCCCCAGTCAAGGTACCCAACCACTGAGGCCTGCATGTTTTACTATATCCTCCAAGTAAAACAAAGACAGGACAGAACAGAGGCAGAAAGAAAGGAAAATTCTCCAATATGATTACTTAAATTCAAAATGCTCTAGAATTTATTTGCAAAAGCCCCTCTGGTCGCCTGTATTTGAAATATTGACTTAGCATCCTCAGATTTTCTGGGAGTTCCCTGTTCTTGTGGACTTCCTGGGAGAAGGACAGCCTCCTATCACCAGCCTAGGAGGGTAGTCACTGAATTCCTACCTCCCTTTGACCACGGATATAATCCAGTTCCTGTAACTTTTTCCCTGCTTTGCAGCCCCTACGCATTTAAAACCCAAACAAAACAAGTCAGAGGTCTTCGTTAGACAGTGGTACAACATGCCCCAAATAAAACCAAACCGAACCAAACCAAAATAAAGCAAGCAACCTTGGAGTGTGTGTGTGTGTGTGTGTGTGTGTGTGTGCATGTGTGCGTGTGTACCTGAGTGCCAGCATGTGGCTATGGGAGAGTGCATGTCCCAGTGTATGCGAGTAGGTGTGTAAGGTAGGAGAGTCATGGATGTGGTGTGGTCTCTCTCTCTCTCTTTTTTTTTTTGGAGGGGTTACAGTTACGGCCGCTTGCGGCTGGGGAACACTCGACCCTGTGCGCGCAGGCTGCGCGGCGGTGCCCAGGGTTAGAGCTCTCCCCTGTGACGGAAAAGATAATTAAAAATCGCACGCGCAGGAAACAGCTGCTGGGTTCCTCGCTGCGCGTCCAGTTCCTCCGATCAGGGGGGTTGTCTCGCATCCCCTGGCGCCGGGGCCGGAGGCCAGGAGGCCGGGGGCTAGGAGTGGGTTAGGGAGGGGGAGTCATCGCGCGGGGCGCTGAATGTGGCACGCGGGGTGGCAAGCGGCCGTGGGAAGGCCGAGGAGGCGGGAGGGGCGCGCGGAGGAGGCGCGCGTCTCTGGGTGGGGGGGTATTTTGGGGAGAGGCGGGAAGGTGGAGAGTAACCTGGGAGAGGGTGCGACGCAGGAGGGAGGCGTGGAGTAGGGAAGGGAGAAAGAGAAGGTGCAGAGGAAGCCCCGGGGAGGAAGGACCGAGCAGTGTCCCCTGAACTCCGTAGTGACCCCCGCGAGGCCTCACGCCCGTGCACCCCAGCCCCCACCCGTCCGCCCGGCGGGTGGAGGCCCCTCTGTCGCGGGCGCCTCTCCTTGGAGGGCAAGCCTCTCGTCCCGTCACATTAGGACAGCCTCCACGTTCCCTGTGCGCTTGAAATGGGCTCCAGAGTCCGTGACTGGCCCCGGGCCCCCCCTCCCGCGCCCCGCGCCCCCTCAGCCCTTCCAGGCACCTTCAGAGGCGCAGACGCGGGCGCCCACTGGGCGAGGGCACGCTGGGCTGGAAAACCGGCCGGAGAGGGTCGTGGCAGGTCGCTATCGGGGTGACAGAGGCATCCGCGCTGAGTGAGCAGTAAAAACGCCAATTAATGGGCACGAGAATTGTTTTAAATAAGATGGGGGTGGGGGGAATGAGTGATGACTCAACTATCTTTATTCCAGAATACTCCCAGGGCGAAGTGTTATAAGTTTTTTCATTTATTTCGTAAAGTCACTGATGATGGGTATCAGCTACCCTGTTGGGAATCTTTGAGATTTTGGCAACTAGGATTGTTCTTGCAGACACGTTTTCGAGGTGTAAAGGAGTTTGACAGGAAGCAAGGAAGGTCGCAGTATACAGCAAGGAGGGGAAAGGGCCCTGTGTCCCCCTTTTGGGGGTGCAATAGCCTCAAGCGGATTTTCCGGCTTCTGCGGGCGCCGCACATTGTTTTATTTGTTTTGAAGGTTCCGAGTTTGAGGCTGGTCGGAGACACCCACGTGCTTCTGACTCTCATCAGCGTAATGATCGCCTTAGCCAGAGTCGTGTCTATATAAACCACAAAAACCTAATCATTAGAAATCCCAGCCTCCAAAAACCACATTTTAGGTAAAACTGCCGCTTTTTTTCCGCGCTCCTTCATCCTCTCGACCACAACTTTTTGGGGGATCCAAAGTCGCTTTTTAAACCCACATTGGGAAATGAATACATAAATAAATAGCCAATGAAGCATTTTGGATATTTTATTTTGTATTTTTATTCCTCCCCCCCCCCCCGGGAGTGGTGGGGAAGAAAGTTAAGGTATTAGACTTAGTTTTAGATGCAGAATAGACTTAATAAAAGATTGAAATTCATGGAAAACTGCTGGGGTTTTTCCTCAGCAAGGTTTTTGCAACTAATTTTAATCATCCAACTGACAGTTTTCCGGTCCTTAAAAAGAAAAGAAAAAAAAAAAAAAGAGAGAGAGAGAGAAAGAAAAAAAAAAAAAACCCAAAAAACTCATCCTTGTTCTCTAGGAACGACAAGTTTGAATATAGAAAGAAAAAGTGTCCAGCCAACCACTTGAGTTTCTAAAAACTATTTGACGAGTGTCCTCTCCACCCCAATTTTTTGTGTCACTTAAGACAAAAAAGCACCCAAACTCTGCAAAATCATTTTTTCCCCCCCTGGGAGCCGCTCCGGCAGAGGTGGGGGGTGGGGTGGGGGAAGGGTGAAGAGTGCCGAGAAGTCAGCACAGCCGCTCAAGAATTTTCCTTCCTCCTCTCCTGAAGTTACAACGAAAAATAACGACAGTCAGTCCAGCCCGCGGCTCTCTGGCGTCTCGGCTTCAGCCCGTGCGACCAAGAGGGGGTTCCTCGTCCTGGGTCGGGGAGCAGCGAGAGGACCGATCAGGCGAGATTCCCCTCCGCCGGGGCCGCCTCTCCGGCTGCGGAAGCTGCGCGCTGCGCCCCGGCTCCCGCTCTGGCCGGCGGGCGGCGGCAGCGGCTGCGCCTCACCCCGGCTCGAGGTCCGCTGCCCGCGACTCCCCTCCAGGCACCTGGACGCGCGAGGGTCAGGGGCGCTGTGCACAGAGCAGGAGGCAGTGGATGCAAGGAGGTGGCCGGGAGAAGGCCAGAAGAGGAGACAGGAGAGGAAGGAGCGGAGCCGGGGAGCCGGGCTGGCAGCCGCCGCGGCAGGAATCTGAGCGCGCGGCGGGCGCGGGGGGAGCGGAGGCCGCGGCGGAGGCGGCGGAGGCGGCGGAGGAGGCGGCGGCGCGGGAGGGCGGGCGCGGACGCGGACGCGGACGCCTGCAGCTGGGGAGCTGCGCGCGCGGCGCGGCGGTGGCGGGCAGCGCGCGGCCACGCCGGCCCGGGGCTGGACTGCTGAGCCCACCGCGATCCACCACCGGACTCCACCTGGGAGGGGGCGCCAGCGCACCCAGGACGCGGCGCCCCAAGGGACCCCGCTCCGCGCTGCAACCTGAAGCCCCCGCCGCCCCAGGCCGCACGCATCCCCGCGCCGGTTCTCAGCTGCCACCGCGGGCGTTCCGAAGGCTCCGGCAAGATCTGTGCCCCCGGGTCTCCCCGCCCGCCCACCCGCCCACCCGACTGCTCCGCATCGCCGCCGCTGGCCCCCGTCAGACTACTCCCCGGCAGTCGGCTTCATCGAACTTGATTTCTCACCTCCTCGGCCCCATCACCTCCATCCCCTTTCCCCCCGTCTCGCCTCCACCCCCCCAATTTCCTCCTCCTCGCCCCTCATTTCCACCCTCCTCCCCCTCCCCCGGCCACTTCGCTAACTTGTGGCTGTTGTGATGCGTATTCCCGTAGATCCGAGCACCAGCCGGCGCTTCAGCCCTCCCTCCAGCAGCCTGCAGCCCGGCAAGATGAGCGACGTGAGCCCGGTGGTGGCTGCGCAACAGCAGCAGCAGCAGCAACAGCAGCAGCAGCAGCAGCAACAGCAGCAGCAGCAGGAGGCGGCGGCGGCGGCGGCGGCGGCGGCGGCGGCAGCGGCGGCCGCGGTGCCCCGGTTGCGGCCGCCGCACGACAACCGCACCATGGTCGAGATCATCGCTGACCACCCGGCCGAGCTCGTCCGCACCGACAGCCCCAACTTCCTGTGCTCTGTGCTGCCCTCGCACTGGCGCTGCAACAAGACCCTGCCCGTGGCCTTCAAGGTGAGCAGCTGCGGCCGCCCCCCGCCCCCGGCCGGGCGCCGCGGGACCTGCCCGCCAGCGTCTCCGTGCCCGCGGGGGGCCGGGGCCCTCGGCCGCCCACCTCGGGGGCTCTCCCCCGAGGGCCGCCCCCACTGGCCCTCTGCCCCCGGATCCCTCGGCGGGTCGGGGGCGATGGCCCCGCGCAGATCCTTCCCTCTCCCACCTGTGCCCGCGGCCAGCGCTCAGCCCCTGGCCCCTGGAGCCGTTCACTACCCCGGGGCCCCGGCGGCGTCCCAACCCGCTCCCCCGAGCCGTGCCCCCTCCCCCAGGAGCCCCTCGGTGCCGCTCCGGGCGCCGCCCCCCGCCCCCACTCCCCGGGGCTGGGAGCCCCGGCCTCCTGCCCCCGACCGCGCGCCCGGGGCGCAGGGCTCACCCGCCGGCGGCGCAGCGCGGGCTGCCGGCGCCGCCCCTCCCTGGGGTCCCGCGCGCTCCCACGCTCGCCCCGCGGCGCAGACGCCCCTCCGCCCGGCTTGGCGCCCCTGCCCCTGCCCCTGCCCCTGCCCCTGCCGCGGGCGCCTCGGCGGCCCGGCCTCTCCCGGCTCTGGGGGGCCAGCGTTCGTGGGGTGCCGGCGCCGCGCGCTAGCGTCCGGGGCGGGGCGCCGGGTGCCGGCTGTGGCGCGCGGGCCGCGGGACCGGCGTCCGAGAGGGTCCCGGGCAAATCGGGGGGCTCCGGGAGGCCTGAGGGTGACACAGGACCGGGGCGCTCGGGGGGCGCGCAGCCCCGCGCCGTGCCCGTTAGCGGGAGGAAGGCGGGGCCGCCAGGTCGCCGCGCGCCCCGAGGCGGGGGAGCCCCGGAGCCCCGGAGCCCCGGGCGCTGGACCCTCGGTGCGGGGAGGTGGCCGGCGGGGGGGCGGGGGCGGGGGCGGGGGCGCCTCCGGGAGCTGGCCCCGGCCCCCCGCCTCACCCCACCTGGGAGGGATAAGGGAAACCCGGGGGATGCCTTGGCACCGCCGCCTTGAAAAAGGAGGTGAAAGTTTGCGGATTTCTCTTCTGGGGACTTTTAAGGGACTTGAGTCCCAGAGGGCCCTCCTGCTTCTGAAAGGTCGTGGGGGGCCGCGGTCCGGGGCCTGGGCGTGGAGGAGCGACCCCGAGGCCTGAGAGCGCTCCCCGCGCCCCGCGGCCTCCTCCGCCCGCCGCGGCCCGTTAGCTGCAGGGCGGGCGTGGGCGGCGGGCGGTAGCCGCGGCCTGGGCAGGTTCGGGGGGCAGGGTCCCGAGCCCCTCGCGGTCCCCGGCGGCTCTCCAGGACGCGGGCCGGCTTTCCCGGGCGGCCCTCGCCAGGGGGAGGCGCGGAGCCCCCGGCCGGCGCGCGCTGGGCTGATGGGGAACCGGTTCCCGGGGCAGTTCACACTCGCGGGACTGGGCGCCCGGGGTGGAGCGGGCGGCGGGCCAGACTGGGAAAGGAGCCTCGCCCGCCCTGGCCGTGGCCTCTGGACTTGGGAAAGGTGGGCCTGGGTCCCCTGGGATCTGGGATCTGTGGACAGCAGGGTTAGCGAGGCCTGGCCAGGTTGGGGGGCGGGAGGAGGGGGGGATCGTGCCAGGGCCTCCACCGTGGACCTTGTGGCCACACACCCGCAGGCCCCTGGCGGTCCCCTGTTGTGGATCGCCCCCCACCCCACGCACCGGTTCAGATTCAGTGTGTGGGTGGGGTGGAAAGAGAGAGGCGTCCAGGTCATTTAGAGCCGGTTATCTAGCTGGGTCTTCTATCAGAAGAGAAGTCAGAATGAATTGTGGAGGAAAGGGGATGTTGCATTCTGGGCAGGTTTCATTTTGCAGTTGGTTCAAGAAGTGTGTGTGTGTGTGTGTGTGTGTGTGTGTATTTTTTAACCGTCCCATTTCTCCTTTTATAAACCACCCATTTTGTAGGTTAACGCTTTCCTCCTTGAAATGCGAAAAGTTCAGAATGTATGTGAATTAGAGAAATTCGAATTTCCACACCAGAGATATCTTTTATGATGTTAATCATCCGCAGGCCCAGAATGTTCTAATTCGCCTTCAGCAAGGAGTGGAAATTTGTCCCCCCCCCCCCCCAAAAAAAAACCCCTTAAATCACCAACAAAAAACCTGGATGAAAACAGCAAATACAAATACCTAGGTATTTTTGTCTATAAAAATGCCACGTCAAGCATTCCAAGTTAGGATGTATGGAAATAGAAGGGTGGGTGCCTACATTTTAAAAGATACCATTTAGATGTTTGGTATTCTACATTCTGTTTTCTTCGGCTGAATAGACGTGCTGAAGATATAACTGTTTTGAACTATTCTCCTGTATTTCTGGTGCTGAGTCGATTTTGAGCCTTGTTATTTTGGATAGAAATGATCTTTTTGGTGTAAAGATAGAATGCAGTGCCTTTTGAGCTATTCTCAGATATTTTGGTTATCTTTAGGTTTTCTCACTACTGCCCTTTTAAAATTATTTTGAAAGTGAATTGTTTTCTTTTAATCATCCTTATTGTTAATTACAGAGCAGCTTTACTTTTAACCAGTAAACAAAACCATACATGGCCATGTTAAATTAAGTATTTTCATTCATATTAATTGAAAAAATAAATTGAGTTAATTTAAGACTTGATTTGCTGTGTTCCCCCACCCCCATACCTGTATTTAAGAAAATTCAGACAGATGGTGATAGCTGAGGTCCACTCAGTGTGTAAGTTTTGTCTCTGCTGAAAAAGATGTGTAGAGATTTGGAACATCCAGATTTTGACAACATTTTTTATTGTTTTCATCTGAATGTTAGTAAAAACAATCTCTCTTTACCTTTCTTTTGAGATAAAAGCCTGAGCTCGGTAGACTTTCTACACCCTTGTAACATAATCAAATACATATGCATTGAAGAAATAATATGAAAAAGTCTCAGTTTTAGAAGTGGTGACCACAATTTGGCTATCGTATTTAGAGCTATGTACAAAGTAAGTTATAGTGTTGTTGGGTGGATAATAGATAGGTAAATATATTTAAAAACACAAACCCAGAGAAATTAATTGTGGAGAAATCTGGGATTCAAATCAATACAATATTTATTGGGCCCATATTTTATGTCTGTGACACTGAACTCAGCATTGTAAAGAATCAGAAGTGAATTCAATATATGGTGTTTTGATGTGTTAATTTAAAATAATACCTCAAAATGATATTGACAACGTATTATACTAAGACGTAAGTGACAAATTAGTGTTGCTCATCTGATCTTGTTTTGGGATTATCCAAGAATACTTATAAATTGCTTATACTCCGCATTTAAAAATGCAAAAACAACTAGTATGTTTTAAAATATGCAAAGTTATTTTATTAGTATTATATTTTTAACAAGGTTCTGCAGTTTTGTAATGTTCAGTCCTTCCAGGTGTCAAGGAAATGGAAATAAATATTTTTAACATTTCTTTCAGGTGTATGTCGCTGAAAGCTTAAAATAGTTAAAGGATACTATTAGAGGATCCCCATGCCCTTTCTGTCCTAGATAGTTCTAGTGACCAAAAAAAAAAAAAAAAAAAAAGCGATTTGCAAATTCGGTTCATTAGTTAATAGTCTAGTAGAAATAGGGAGAGAATATGTCAACTTTGCATCCAGTAGCACCCTTATAGTTAGGGGTCTGTCAGCATTTCCACCATGAAGCCTGGTGTTCGGGGTTTATAACTCAGTTGCTTTAAATAGCTTCAAGCTGAAAGAAACGCTATGCAGAAATTTTAAGTCCAGATGTATATTTTAAAACTAAAAGTGGTGCAAGGCTATTGTGCTGTTTTAGGTTAGAGAACACTGGACTATATATTTACTCGTATCATATGTTTTTCTGGCAATGTTAAAGAAAGAAAACACATTTTTAGATATGTGATCTATTACTCATAGTTAATTCTGTATGTTTAATGATACCTTTCAGTATTTGTCATAAGTAGGGTTTCAAAATGATAGAGCAGTTCTTATTTGAAAATAATTTTTCAACATCATTGGCCATTTTTCTCTTCAAAAAACAAGGATGCGACTATATTTGACATTAGTGAGTTTTATTTTCCTAACATATGTAGTAATCAGGTTCTGTGTTTGTGTCTTTTTGAAGGCAATTATACCTAAACAAAGGAAAATGGATTATTAAACCTATTAAAACTGTATTAAGCCTGCTATGAATTTTTATGCAAAATTATGTAAATCACAATAGATTTCAAGTTGTGTGAGGACAGATACATTTATGTGTTATGCCTCTATGTGTAAAAAAAATTAAAGTTAAAAATTTTAGCATTGAATATATAAAAGGTAGTTGAAACACAGAATTTTAGGTGGAAAATAAATATTTTAAAAATTTTATGAAAAACGTCTATTTAGAAACAGGCATGGTTAAGATATCTCTCATTATGTTCTCCCATTTGGCATTGCTGTTTGTCTCCTCTCAAAATTCCAGAACATCCATTGTTAGATGATCTAAACCAGCTTGATACATGGCACGTAAATTCCTGGCTTGTATTGAAATAATTTCCATCAAATTATTTTTTGACATATATTTTTAAAATTGTAAAATGGTATTTTATATTGTGTTTTTTTCTCTACGATTCGGTTGGGTTTTCCTAAATTCTAGGTTAAATTCTAAAAGTTAGCTGTGACTTTTGTGAAAACTTTTAATAGTTTACTTGAAGTCATCTTTAAATAATTGCTGTAGGAATACAATTTCCCCTTTTTGCAATTGTGCCCTTGCATCTTTTTATTCCAAAAAAAGATTTGATCAGATTTTATCTTGAAAAGGAATTATATTTCACTTTTGCTGCAAGTACAATGTGCCAAATGATATTGGTCTGGAAGAGTAATTGATTGGTTAAAATTAGACTTCTGTCCATGGAAATGTCAAAGGCAATTTTAAATTCCATACAATAAGACCACAAAAACAATTTTAAGGGTCTGAGCTAAATCTGTATTGCTGCTCTTTTAGAGTAATTCACAGATTTAGTCATAAGGAGTCTCATACAAAATTTCAGTAGTTTCTAAGGGTTAAGTATCCTTTTACTTAATTTTGCACAAGCTGTGTATCATGTGATTTAAATGCTAGTTCTAGTGAGGTGCGCTAATAAATAAAGGAACCTCTTTCTCTGTTCTGAAATGTTAGAACACAAAATTACTTCCCTCTTCTCCATGAATTTTCTTGAATTGGTAGACTTTATATTCTAAAAACAATTTGGAAATGTAATTGTTAAGGTTTCATCACAAACCATTCTTTGCAGAACGGAACTTTTGTGTTGGGTAGTATGGAAACCAATTTTAATGTGTGCTTACTCCTAACTAGTTAAACAGCGATTTTTGACTGCTCTCTACCCTTTAAAATGTTTTCCATTGCTTGGGTTTGGTACAGACGAAATGTGTAAAAATTTCTTGATTCTTTTGGTTTTCCTTTAGATAAACACAGTTGCGAATCTCCAAGGAAAACTTTTTAGCTTCAGAGATCTACTTTTTAAAAAAACTCTCTGACATATAATTATACTTCTGATTGATATAAAGTCAAATACAGTACTCCCTCTTTTCTTTTCCTCAGAAAAACATTAGGCATCTGATTTGGTAGAATGAACAGTAGAAAAAAACCAATATGTTTAGCCATTAAAAATAGAGTTCAGCCATAACAGGAAAAGTTGTCACCACATTGTGTGAGCATTTCATTTTTAGGCCAAGTTCTAAGCCTCCTAGAACACTCACACAATTTGTGATTACCTATTTGTTTTGTTATTAAGTGTAATACATAAAGCATACCAATATTTAACATGGTCATTATTCTGCTGCTTAAGCAAAGAAAAGTAGATTTGTGTATTTCACTCTTAGGGATCTTTTCTTTCATATTTTCCCATATTGAATCAATTTTCCTTTTCTTCTAACTAAAAAAAAAAATCCATTATGTTAAAAATATGCAGTAAAATAATAATGTCCCAGAGCTCTTGAAAATCTTTATATTGGGGCAGATTTCTTTATTTTTTTTTTTTAAATTTAGCCAGACAGAAGTGAAACCCATCAGCAGTCATTCTTTTATCTCTCAGCAACACCAAAAAACATCTCAAGACATGAAGTAAAGAATTACATGTCCAATTGAACCCTTTCAGGATGCTAAGTCAAAGCCCATGTTTAGCACACAGCAGACTTGGAACCGAGGTCAGCCGCCTCATCTTACAAAAAGTACATCATTGTAATTACCCTCTACTTACACAATATCTTCTATGTAATACAGACTTAAAAAAAATTATTTCCAATTTATATTGGAAAACTGTGGTTCCTGGAGATAAGTTATTTGTGTGACATCATAGCAGATGTAAAAGAGAGGTGGGAAAAAAGAGAGGCCTCTTGATTTTTGGTACATTCATTTTCTTCTGAGCAGTACAAACTTTTCTGCCTTCATTAATATGCTTACTGGTTCCATCTTTACTTTGACATCAGAAGCCACACGGCAGGTGCCAAAACACAATATGCTGAGTGTAAAAAATGTCAAGCTTTCAGATGCATACTGGCCAAACATGGTCAATTATTTCAATATTTTCAAATGTTCACTTTGTTAGCCTTGTGAATTTGAAAAATCGAAAATTGCTCCATTAAGAGACTATTCAGGCAGCCCCTCAAGGCACTAGATCAAGTATGCAAGGAGGAAATCATGGTCTCAAGGGTTTTGCGCTTGGCCTGGAAGACTTCTCAGATTGAATCGAATAACCAGTAGGATAGTCAGCGATCCTCTATTCTCTGGGACAGAAAAAGTTATCAGAAAACTAGTTTGGTGCAAGAGCATGTTTCTGTTACCGAGAGATGCTGACTCAGCCTTTAACTGGTTTCTCTGTCTTGGAGTTTCAGCTGGTAGCCTCACAGACTATTGGCTGTGGGAGATGATGCTCTTTATGGAGCTCTTTCATCAATTTCTTTCAGAATTATTTATCACACACTATGGGCTAGGTGCTGTTTGAGTGCTGGGCATATGGTGGTGAGCAAGACCAGTGACGGCCTTTCTCTCATGTAGTTTCCAATATAATTTAGTCTCCTAGGAATGAGTCTTATAACTTTGGGCTAGTGGATCAAAAGGAGTAGATAGATCACTAATATATATACACGTGGAAATGAGGATCATTTGAGTACAGCAGGGTGCTGTGGAAATGGGTTCTGTAGGGAAGGGAGGGTGTAGGATTTTAAGCTGAATAACAATGGGCTGAAGAAGTCATGGCATGGCATTGAGAAACAGACTAAGAGAAAAAGCAAGGGCGGAAAAAAAATATCAGCAAGTTTTTTTGTGTGTGGTTGGTTGTCTGCATGGAACAGAGGGTCTTAGTAGAGGTGTGCTGGGGTGTGGGTCATGAGTGGGGAAAACTCAGCCCCAAAGCATACATATAGTTACAGCGTCTGTTTTATCACACTGTAAAAACTTGCTTTAATGAGAGTAGGTACAAATTGTATTGGGAGCATGGAATCAAATGCTTAGGTTTGCCTTGTGGAAATCTCGACAAAGGAGAGAGCAGTACTAGGCATAGGAGAAGGATCTGTGGGATATTTGCCAGATAGGCAAGTGCATGTGGGTGTTATTATCAGAGAGGTGATGGGCTACTGTAGCTGGAACCATTGCTTAGTCACCACCAGGGCATCTGGAAGTTGAATGAGAAAGAGATGGAAATAATCTGAATATAGGATCGTGGAAGTTAATTGAGAAAAAGGATATTATCAAGGAACAGGGGCTTGGTAATGGATTAAGAATAGTACGTCTATGTGACAGAGCAGCCTGTGCACCAACGTTCCCTTACCAGCCTTGTCATTAAACAGAGGTGCCCATTTGCAAGTCAGCTGACCTCTGTTAAAAGTGTGATCCTAGCCTTGGAGCAGTGAAAATGTTTGTGGACCTCAGAGACTGATTATCTGGATCCTTACTTGACTGAGTTAATCTGCTGCAGGTCAGCTGTTGAAGAGTAAGGAGGCAACTGTGTCATTTCAAGATGGCAGATGGGCCAAGACAGAATAAAGTTTGGCCAAGTTTGGCCAAGTATTTTTTTTTTAATCTATGCCACTCATTTGTAGGTGACCGTTTTCAGCTTGTTATGTACCTTTATTCTGCACCTAAACCTCCAGTTTCTTGATGGCTTTGTTCATATCCCACCGCAGAGTGGGCATTAAGTAATTATTGCAGTGTGATTGAAAACCGAATATATAGCCCAAAGGAAGGGGATGAAATATAGTGCTGGATACCACACCGTATTGTCAGCAACTCTAAGATTTCACCTAAGTGTCTTCTCCTGTAGAGCCGACCAGACTTTCTTTTTTTCAGCCTGTGATCTGGATGAGACCACACCTCAGGGCTCTCCAGGCTGCAGACAGGCGGTGCCTTAATATGTACGATGCAATCTGCAGATGGGGCGTCAGCCTTCCCTTTGTGGCATAATTCCTATGGACAACCTAACATGGGGATTTAATAAAAATGTACATGTATTCTGCAAAGAATCCAACAACAAATGAAGGAAACTTTTGCCTGCCTTTGAAATGGGTGGACCCTGCAACATTGGTCTGTTTGAAGTGGCATCCTGACCCATATGCAAAGCGTTCCTTCCTATGTGCCATTACTGCTCTAGAGCACTAAATCCTGATAAGACACATCCTTTACAGTGGGAATATATTCTTAGTTTTTAAGCTTTTCTGATGTGCCATTATTGCTGCTGTGTTTCCTGTTTTATGTAGGTGGTAGCCCTGGGAGAGGTACCAGATGGGACTGTGGTTACTGTCATGGCGGGTAACGATGAAAATTATTCTGCTGAGCTCCGAAATGCCTCTGCTGTTATGAAAAACCAAGTAGCAAGGTTCAACGATCTGAGATTTGTGGGCCGGAGTGGAAGAGGTAGGTCTCTTGATTTTTAATATTGATAGTGGAATAAACACATCAGGATCTTCTGATGAAATGTAGGCTAGTCTGTATACAAATCAGCACCTTCTCCCACTGAATGGAATTGCTGAAGGTTTTATTTAAATATGTCCAGATGAAGTTGAGTGTTTTTCTCAGTGCTCAGGCCTTTTTCATTTGTTTTATGATATTGAAAATTCAAACAGTGTTTTCAGAAGAACTAGTCCCTAATTTCACTGGGTTGTGAGCATATACGGTGGAGAGAACAGTTGGAGATTCAAGTTCTGAATTATGAGGAGCCAAATAACTGAGTAAATGGAGTGGCAACGAGTAAAGAAAAAGGAATGCATTGGAGCAATTTCCAGATAACATCAGTTTTGCTCTAAGTTGTGGCCAAGGACAGCCAGCTAGTGTAATGCTCTTCACTTGGCACATAGGTTACCTCTGTATGATTTAACTTAACTCTTGTAATAAGAATCTATTTTTAAAAATCATAGTTTTTTACATGGCTTCTCATTTGCATAAGTGAATGATGTATTACCTATGTTAGAATGACTACAGAGAGTGGTCTAGACAGATGAGTGATCAAGATTCAATTAATTTCCACATTATTTGGGAGTCCTTAAGAACGTAATAAAATAAAAAATAATTTCTTTTAGCATTTTCATAGTTGTTTTATAAAAGGGATTAATGTTTTAGGAAGAAAACCTGTCTCTAAAGAAACCAATATTTTGGCTTTTATTTTCTTTCCTGTGGAGAGACTTTTAATAGTCCTTTACAAGAAGTATTATGGTCATTTATATATTTATTGAATCTAATATTTCCATTTTAAGTATCTCAATAAGAAGAGAGAAAATAGACCACTTTAGAATGGAGGTGAAATAAATTAGAATGACTTATTGGAACAACTTCTACCCAGGTTCGAATTAGGAAATGAGAAGCATCAGTTTTTAAACCATGTCCAATAATTGCTCTTTAGTTTGGATCAGATGTCATATTATTACCATTGTAAAAACTTGATAAGGGAAATTCAAGCAAGGCTGTTTCCGATGAGTAGTTTTAGTTTACTTTCTAGGAACAGGGCCAAGAAGCTGTACTTTTTAACTTAAAAAAAAAATGATGCATGCTAATGAGATACTGTCACTGAAAGGTTGTTTGAAATAAAATGAGGCTCAGAGCCTCTTGTAGACTCAAAACTAAAAGGGTTATCTCTGCATCAGATTTAGTTTACTTTCATTAAAAGGAAAAAAGACACATCCTATTTCACTGTTGACTGATTAGGTGTGAAGTGTGTGTATTTTTTTTTTCCTGTTACTGGTGCAGGTCCGCAGTACAATTAAAGTTTCTCTTTTTTCTAGTAGGAATCAAGAAACATTTGAAAATGATGATTTACCTTCGTGCTCTGAATTGCATCTATCTTCTTATGTAACATTATTTTGTTTTTAATTAGAGTAATGAATTTCAGCGTTTAGAAGACTGGACACTATACTTACAGATCCCAGCTAGTGTTTCCATTTACCTTGCTTTTGTATTATATAGATGCTGCATAACTTTTCTCTGATCAATTTGAGTAGAAACTATGGCGAAGTGATAGTGTACTTTGTAAACCCTCAACATATTTATTTAAGAAACTTCAAAGAGAAACAAAGGGTGTGCACTGTTTTACTATATTGGCTTTCTGAGTTTTGGCTGGTTTCCCAAATAGCAATTTTTATATTTAAAAAAAAAAAAAAAGACAGACTTAACTGCTTGCAGACTTTTCACGCATGGAAGATGAAGAAAGCTTCTTTTGATGAAGTGTAATTATGTCCAAACAGAGCTGACCCCCTCCCCCTATATTTCTTATGATCTTAACTGAAGAAAGTAGGATTTTTCCTTTGAAGCAGCCGGGACTTGGTGGAGGATCTGAAATGCTACAGTCTGCTGCCAGAGGCAGGATGGAGAAATTGGTCCAGACTTGTCTTCGAGACTTAGATTGGGGGTGAGGGGAGCGGGTGGAGAGAGAAAGAAAAAATTGATTTATCACTAATAATAGATTTGTATATCACGACATTAACGTTATACAAAAGGAAATGGTAATATCAAACTGAAATCAAGAGGACAAAAGGATAGAGAACACTGATAGAGATACCATTCTTAGAGAAAAAAAAAAAAAAAGTCAGTTTTTCAGTGGCAGGAAACCCTTTAACCTGCCTGGGTACCTGACCTGCTTTCTAAAAAAAAATGTCTTTCCAGCTTCCTCTTTGATTTTTACACTTCTACATTTCTCTTAAGTTATGAAGTCTGGATCATCACATTGCTACTCTGGTATTTCTTTTTCCCCAATGCTTTAAAATTTTCTATTTTGAAGAGCATGAAAAAATAAAGAGTACCAAGTTTCTCAAATGTTAACACTTTTTCTTTTCAGTGGTAGACAGATAAATTCTCAGAAATTGAAAAACAGTTTTAGATTTATAAAGGAGTCACTTCACTACTGACTTTGTCACTATGGGTTATCTGATGGCTTTTGAAAGTGCTTTGAATTAAAAGTAGAGCATCTGGGAAGCTTGCATCAAGTTAGGAGTGGCTTATGTTTTTTAGTTGGTTTTTTTTTCCTTTTTTTTTTCTCCTTTGTATTTTAAACAGAAGTATTTGATATTTCAACAGAAATATGTGGTCCTTAAATTTTCTTGGTGTGCTTACTCACTTTTACATCATACATGCTGCTTGTAGTTTACAAGTGGTTTTAAGCACCTACAGTATACAGAGCATGGTACTATATCGGTGTAAGATACAATCCTTGCATGCACACTTACCCTATCAATAGCCTCTGGAGCTAAGTTAGAATTGTCTTTCAACGGCAGTTCCTATGTTTATCTCGGAAAATATATGACTCAAGGACATATTTTGGAATTAGTTCCTAGATGAAGCCAAGGATGATATAATTAGTTGTCTAATGAGTGCTGGCTAGCTCCCTCAGTAAGAGTCTGCATTTTTTATCACTTATGGAATTTGAAAAAAAATTTTTTTAATTTAAACAAAATTAAGTAGGTTATGAGTACTCACATAAACATTTGACGATGTATTATTATTTATGAGGTGAAAAACCAATTACTTATTTGGGTGGTAGTTTCTGGAAGTTTCTTGAACATTATGTTCATGTTCCTTCTGAAGGGGCAGTAAGAGGTAGAGGGAACCTCCTTGTTTTTTATTTTAGTTGTTAAAGTACATCTTGATCCTCAGGATTTGATTTTTAGAAGATCGTAGTCATACTTAAGTAATAGTTTCCTCTCCTCCAAACTTACCTCTTTTAAAAAGAAATTTTTACTGGTTCTGCTTTGAACCTGTGTAGGTGCTTTATACTTAAAGGGTACATTTTATATTGGCTTTTGTTCTTACACAAGATGTTTGAATTCAGGAGAAGCATCGATGACTTTGAATATCCAAAGGAAAACGTGGAAGTCTCAAATAGCAATATTCTCAGAACCAGTTTAGATAAGTTCATCGATGGTATTGCTAGCAGGTTATTTAGACTCATCGAGGACATGTGAGACATATACATCCTTGATTTATATTAAGATTTGTGCCATGGATGACAATTGCCTTACAAGCACCGTCCTTGGAGAAATGCAGTCCTGGCTCATGGACCATTGATCTGATCCAGAATGGCATCTTTTAGATTTAATCTAAATTAATTTTCAACTTAGGGTTTCACCCCATTCACTCCCCCAGATCTCTACATTGTTTTGAGGTCTCCATCTGGATCCAGTGGCTTCTTATTCAACTTTCTAATCTCCAGGTCTGTATGCTTGGAGTTTTCTGTAACTAGTTTAGACTGCCAGCTGCCTTTTTCTTCCACTTAGGCCTAATGTTTATAATAAATCCTCTGGTTCCTAACCAGACAACTGCATTTCTTAAACCCATGTAACATTCAGTCTATTATGGATGAAATATGATCTATCAGTGACACTTTAAGAATAGATGTTTTCATCATCCTAGCCGAGATACTACATTAGTGGGTTTGTATTTACTGTTTCTTGGTCTTACGAAGCTGATTGGGACATGTGTAGAAATCAATTACCTACTAATTTTAATTTTTTTTTATTTTTTATTATTTATTTATGATAGTCACACACACAGAGAGAGAGAGAGAGGCAGAGACACAGGCAGAGGGAGAAGCAGGCTCCATGCACCGGGAGCCCGATGTGGGATTCGATCCCGGGTCTCCAGGATCGCGCCCTGGGCCAAAGGCAGGCGCTAAACCGCTGCGCCACCCAGGGATCCCCTACCTACTAATTTTAAAAAATGTTCTCTGACAAAGTTTAAGAGAAGAGCACTAATTTTAAGGTCTGGAAGATCTGGGTTCAGTCTCTGATTTTTTTTCCTCTTATTACTTGTGTGGTTGAACTACTAAGCCTCTGTGGGCTTGGGTTTCCTCATTTGTGAACTGCAGGTGATGAACTTAACTGGATAGGATTAAATAAGATAATGTGTGTGAAGTGGCTGGCACTTACTAGATTTCTAATCAATATCCATCTTTTCCTGTCTGCTCCCCTCCCCTGCTTCTTCTGTCTTTTCTTCCTTTTCTTTCTTTTAAATATTGGCCATCGAAAAGTAGAGCCATCGAAAAGACTTAAAACTATATATACCGAGTAACAAATGATGTGTGTCTTAAACATATTTTAGGAACTTACATGGTCTGGGTTGAAAAGAAAACCCATTCACTAGATTTGACAGCCAAAGACCTGTTCTACATTAAGCCTTGTATATAACCTGTTCCATATTAAGCTTTGAAAAGATTGCATTAAACTCTGCATTGCTACATATTGTTTAAGATTTGTGTTTTGATTTAATACCCTCAAGCTTTCAGTAAAGGGAAAAATAGTCTCTGACCAAAAAACAAAGCAAAACAAAACGAGCTGTTTCAAGGTCTGGTACAGGAGCAGGCCAAGTGCACAGGCTGGCCTGAGATTGCCGAAGGTTTTATTGAGTCACTGTTTCACGCCCACCTTTTCCTGTCTTGTAACAGTTTGCAGTTTTGACTATCTGACATGACTAACCGTTGCAAATCTAACTGATTACAACTGTCAGTGAGTCTACTGTGTAACAGTCTGGATCTTCTTCTGGAGAACACAAACATCCGAATCTGCTACCAAACTTCTCCCTGTCTTCTTTCCCCCACCTCCATTCATCACCTCTAGCTCATTAATTTGAAACATCAGATGTAATATTTCAATGAAGTGCGCTGTGGGCAAAAAGCACCAATTCCTATTTATGTTGGGAGATGTCATGTACATTTAGCAAAAAATAAGTCACTGTCAGAGAGTTATTTCAAAAAGATTTAACAGCAAGGATGTATGTTAGGGAAGGGGTGGGCAGGGAGGAGAAGAACTCTGTTCCAGTAATGATGAAATCATCATACCACAGGCACATTAAGGCCAGGACAGGAGACATCGGCTCCTGTTAAAATGATTCCCATAAGAACCTTACTCTTTCATCTTCTTATTGTAGTGCAGTTAAGCAAATGAAATGCTAAAGCCATGTGAAGTAAATAACATAATCAACAGTGATTTACTATTGTTCTCTCATGGGGTCATGACCTAATCCTAAATAAAGACTTCTAAAATTGTCTGTGTTTGGATGTGTTCCTGATGTTGGAGAAAGCTGAAAGGAAGAGAATCCTCCTCAAGTGGACCAGAGTTTTTGTTTTTATTGCCACGGTTGCTACTGAGCAGCTTTTCTGGGGAGTTGGACCTCTCTTGTTTAGCCCTGCAGTGAAGACGAAGATCTGTACACAAGTTTAATCACTCCCTAAAGTGGTCATCAGAGGCCTTGTCATTGAGAATAAGGAGCCCTGTCTCTTTGTTTCATGACCTCCTCAGAGATGCTCGAGCGCAATTTGGAAAGTCTGTGCTGCTCTGTTATCTCAGGTGCTGTCTTTTTATATTCACTGTGGATTTTCCCCTTTTACATCTGCAGGCAAGAGTTTCACCTTGACCATAACTGTCTTCACAAATCCTCCCCAAGTAGCCACCTATCACAGAGCTATTAAAGTTACAGTGGATGGACCCCGGGAACCCAGAAGTAAGTACTTGCCTTCCTATTGGAGACGGTAACAGGGTGTGTGGAGAACCTATGAGGAATTTATCCCAGAGCTGTCAGCACTACTTTCGTGAAAACAGTTTCTTTGCAGACTTTGCTACCTGCGTGCGTTTTGACGAGGGGACAGTTCGCAGAGCTTCACAGTTTGTAGGAGATCAAATTACACTTTGAACTTTGTCACAAAATCAATAAGGCCAACCTAACTCGGGGGGACATGAAGGGGTAATTATTGGGTCACGGTAACTATGTGCAAAGACGTTCTGCTCATCCGCTGTGCATAGTAGACAGGGCAGGCCAGACCCATGAGAGCTGAGGAAGGAAACAACAGACTGAAAAATCTTGAGCTTAGTCAAAAAGCATTTGCGTGTGTTTCCCATGGTCAAAGAATGTGTTTTAACTTTTTAGCTCGCCCACTCAATTCCCTTTATAAAGAGCACATTGGTTAATTACAAAGAATTTATTTGCAAATGATAACTTGCTTGATTGTTACAACACTGTTGTTTGGTCATGTTCTGGTAATTGTTATAGATAGTTTCTTTTAACAGATAGAGTCAAACCAGGTGTAAATCCGCCTTTGTGTGTTTGTCTGTCTGGACACCCAGGGGGTTTATCCTGGTGTTCGTTTAAGATAGTACACATAACCCGTTGGGGCCGATACGCATTTTCCTCCTAAATCTAAATTAAGATAGATTTTCTTCCCCACTTCACTCCCCGCCCCCAGAACCGATTTGATCAAATTTGGTAGAGCAGCATTTAAATGTATTTGGGGATTAAAGATTATTTGATATATATGACATGAAACCTCCTGTGCCAGTGGAAGCATATTGAACTCTACCTTTGATGAGTGAAAACATCAGAGCCCCAACCATTGTGTTTAGAGAGTTTTATTTGATTTGTAGTAGAGGTACTGCTGGCAGAAATATCTGTTATATATAATGATACACCTGCCTGGACAGCCAGAGTGACCTATCTTCTCTTCCCCTAAAACTGAAGGAAAAGGTCAAGTTTTCTTCTCCCCAAGTAGCAACATCTTTTAGCAGTGAATGAAGGGTGCCTTGGGTTCTTCTTGCCACTATCTTTTCACAAAGGCTCATTGCTTATCTGAACTGGGGAGCTTTCCTGCCTCAAAAGCCAGTCTTTGAGGCTTTTCTTCTCTCCTCCTTTCATGTGTATGGCTTCTTCTAGGTTCACAGTGCTGGGTCAGTGCTGGCTCTGTTCAGGTTGAGAATGTTCTGTTAGGTGGTGGCCACACACATATCTCTGGTCGCCCCACGTCTCTGGTCATAGGAGCCAGTGGTCATGCAGTGCAGGTGACTAGAACAGAGCAGGGCTGTCTTGTCTGGTTTGGAGCTTTGGCTGACGTTCGTGGACTGCCACAAATCGGGGAAGATGCCTTGCGATGGAAGCCACATGTTATCTAATTAGCCCTCGAGTTCCTGAAAAGGCAGAGACATCCATTCCAGTCATGCATAAAGCAGGACAGCAGTCTTTTAACATTTAGCATTACTAATACTTATCTTTTAAAGATGTTTCCTGCTGATCTCAGCAGCTTTTCTCACTTCTTGGAAAAACCATTATTGTGTGTGTGTGTGTGTCTTTGTGTGCCTCTGTTTGTGTATGAGTCCATACATTCAGGAGTTGAAATTCAGAAGTTGATGGTTGGGAGAGGAAACAGGAAAGTGATGACAAAAGATGAGGAAGCAGGGTAGCTTTGGGAAAGTCACTTCTCTCTCAAGTGACTTTACCTCCTTCCCAAGAGATTGTTGGCAGAATTAATTAGTTGATAGGCTTACTACCCTGAAAAGGCAGAGAAATGCTCTGAAAGCATGGAGGGTTCAGGGTAGAGGGGCAGATGATCTATGTGTGACCTGAGTTCAGGCTCTGGTGCCGAGGGTGGGAGGGGGGAGCAGATACAGATCTTGAGTGGCAGACCACTGAGTAACATTTTTCACCAACCAGAAACGTGTTTGACAATATGATATCATTTCTCTGACTTTATGAAGTGGCTTGCCAAACTCGATGCCTGGATACAAGGATGGGTATGGTGTCAGGAATCTTTTAGTCCTATAACCTTGAGTCTCTCTACTGGATTATTTCCTTCTGTTCTTGGCCATCCTGGGCCTTGAGGGCATAGCACTCTTCTCAGTATTGTTTTTTAAATTTGAGAGTCCTGGGTGTGAAAGATGCCCGGGATTTTGCATTTTCTTCAACTATAATAGGATTTAGATTGATTGGTGCATAAACAACGTTAAATGGAGAATCCTCCAGAATGCAGGTTGGCAAACTTTTTCTATGAACTGCCAAATAGTAAATAATTTCAGCGCTGTGGGCCATTTCTTCCCTGTCATGAGGACTCAGCTCTGGCAGTGTAGCTCAAAAGCAACCAAAGCCAATACATAAACGAGCGGTTGTGGCTTTGTTTCAATAAATCTTTATTTACAAGAACAGGTGGTGGGTCCGATTTGGTATGCAAGTTGCAATTTGCCATCCCTTGCTCTAGATTTCAAAGTGGCTTATGTTATTAACCCTTAACAGTAGAGCTTTAGAAAAAGGCTTTCCTGACCAGAGAGAAAAAGACAATGTAATCGTTTTCACCTTATCTCCAGCAGAATTATAATTCTTTAAGTAGTGGTTGTCACAGAGATAGTATCTACCTGTTTATTATTGTAATGGTTTTTTGGGGTTGGGGATTTTATATCATTGATAACCTGTTAATGGAATTTCACTCCCTCCTCCAGAGATCAGAATATATATATTGAAAAAGGCTACTTTTGGTGGATTAGCTATTTGGACAAGGAAAAGTTCTGGATTAACTGGTTGGGTCTTTATTCAGCCAAGCATAGTGATGAAGGGTGTGGGCTTTGGTGTCAGACTGTCTGGATTGAATCCCAGGTCCACCACTGACTAGCTCTATGGTGGTAGGCCAGTCACCTGGCTTTCCTTTGCCTCAACTTCCTCATCTGTTAAAGTGAAAATAATAATAGTATTTTCCTCATCAGTTGCCGCAAAGACCTTAAATGATGTAATGTATGTAAAATACGTAACACGGTGACCATCATGTGGTAAGTGCTCATTAAGTGTGAGTTGTTACTGCATAAATTCCCTTCAGTGTCAGGAGTTTGCTGTAGCGTTTGGCTTACAGTATGCTTCCAGGAAATAGATACCATCTAGGCTCTGCTCCCTCGTGTATTATTTTTTTTCCTTGCAGATGGTTTTGCTAATTTCTGCTCATTACTAAATGACAGTAAGAAGTGTTATAAACTGTGCCTTGAACAGGTATTCCTGCTGCCTGGGGACAGCTGTGCAGAAGTGATGATCACCATAATTTGTTTGTAGTGAAGAAAAGTCCAAAAGAGGATGCGATGGCACTCGTGCCCCACTCTGAGGCCCTGTGCATCAGCACATCTGCCAAGACTTGCTTTTCACTCAAAAAGCAGGAAGGTTCCACCTTCTATGTTGTCTGTCTCTGGCAGCTGAACCGGTGCTGTCACATCACAAACAACTTCTTTTCTTAATATACACATCTGGCGTTGGCAGTTGGACTAACTTCATAAGAGCGCACATGATCATCACTCATTACAAGATTAAAAAGTACCCCATGGCATCATTGATGTTTTCTAACTTTGATCTTTTGCAGTTGTGATTCATCTCAGTTATAAAACTTCCCTTTAAAGGAACATAGCCGATGACTTATTAGAACCTTCATCTTAAGTAGCGTAAACATGAAAATGGTGCACATCTTTACAAAATGCCATTTGTTTTCTTTGCCAGCTTATCATTTTAAGACATGACATCATACTTAAGATCCCAAATTTGTAAGTCTTGTGTTTAGGCAAGACGTTTTGACCTTCTGTTGGCAAGTGAGCACCGAAGAACAACTGCCGTATGTTCGCCAGCAGGAGAAGTCAGTGTAGCAGCAGCAGCAGCAACGGTAATGCATTTGGATGCCTAACTCTCTCAAACATCAGTTTCTATTAGGATCCTCTGTTCCACGTGTGCCCTTGGTTCCAACTGCAGTCTGACTTAAAGAGTTTCTACGGGAAGGTGAACACTTGGTTAGCAGTGTCGTGGTGGTGGTTCTGAGTTAGGGAAGAGGACTGATGGAAAAGGTATTATTGGCTGTGCAGAGGATGGAAAAAATAAATCACCTTACGTAGTCAGGATCCTTTTAATTCTCTTGCTGTTTTTTCAGTTATCTATTGCTAAATAACAAACCGTCACAAAACATAATGTTTAAAGACAACGACCAGTTTATTATTCCTCATGGTTTGGTTGGGCTGCCTGGGGTTCATCTGGATGGGTTTTCTGTGGCCTTGCCTGGGGTCTTTTGTGTGGCTGCAAGAAGATTGTGGCTGGTGCTGGAACACACATGATGGTTTCATTCTCATGTCTGCTGCCTTGGTGGGATGGCAGGAAGGCTAGGCTTGGCTGGAACAATGGGACAGCTGGGCCTTTCTCTTTCTCCCTGTAGTCCTAGAGCCTTTCCCCCTCCACGTGGCCTATCCATCTCTCCAGCACAAGCACAGTCTGACTTCTTACATGGCAGGTCAGGGCTCCCAAAAATGCAATAATGGGAGCTTTTAGGCCTTCTTAAGGCTTCTTAAGGCTTCTTAAAGCCTAGAACTGCCATGGAATTACTTCTTCCATATGCTGTCGGTTAAAGCAAGATACAGTTAGTTGCAGCCTATGTTGAAGGGGAAGAAACCCACAAAGACATGAGTGATGGGGGTAGTGGTTCATTGGTTCACCAGTACCTCAACTTCCTTAAGTGCTTAGATGGCAAATATCATTGTTGCCACAGAAGAAATGATATTTTTTGAGGCATCATCTTCTGAAAGGTCTCTTGACTTTTTAGTCTGGAGGACATTTAAAGTTCTGCTTGTTTTTCTGTCCAGTGTTTACAGGATTTGTGCAGCACTCAAGAGGGCAGGATATATGAGGCTAGGGGTCAGGTTTGGCCACAGTACTGTGATGCTTTATCATTAAGGGAGGAGGTAGTTCAAGTCCCGTCCGCTTCTTATCAGAGTTTTAAGGAGAGAGCTGAGTCTCCAGCCAGTGCCCTCTGGTTACATTAATTCATAATCACAGAGGTCCTCTTCCCTGCTAAGATCCATTCAAGAAGCCAACCATCAAAATCACAAAGTCTTTACCCTACTTTCCTACCTACCTCAGTTTCTTAAAAAAAAAAAAAAAGTTCTACAAGGTGACTCTCAGTTTTGTTTTTATTTTTAAGATTTTATTTATTTGAGAGAGAGAGAGAGAGGCTGAGACATAGGCAGAGGGAGAAGCAGGCTCCATGCAGGGAGCCCGACATGGGACTCGATCCCAGGTCTCCAGGATTACGCCCTGGGCTGAAGGCGGCGCT
The DNA here is from genome assembly GCF_048164855.1 of Canis lupus baileyi. NCBI lineage: Eukaryota > Metazoa > Chordata > Mammalia > Carnivora > Canidae > Canis > Canis lupus. The sequence goes on along the minus strand of NC_132844.1, from coordinate 58,820,595 downwards.
AAACCGCTAAGCCAGGGCTGCCCATGACTCTCAGTTTTAATTATCGTAACTTCCTTCCAAATGGAGGATATTTGGTAATTATCAGATGAATTAAGGGTGAGTGTTACCTTGGGTACTTGGTATTTGCAGGTCAAATGGAAGTGCACCAGACCAATACTCCTATGAGAGATGAACATTTAATGTTTGAACATAAAGAGGTTATTAGCCTTGCCTGGCAACATGGCAAGTCTGTAGCAGAAGTATTTTATGAATCCTCAAATGGAAGAGCCTGGAGGTTTTATAGTTTATATCATCCAGCTTTGGAAGTTCTCAATTGCTAGCACATCTGTAAACCTGATAGCCTGACAGACATGAGGGGGTGTCTAAGTTTTTGCGTGCTGTGCCCTAGGGAAGCAAATCATAGTTACTCTTTAAGGAGAGACCAAAGTTGTCATCTGTGTCCTTCCTGCTGGGACACTACCGTTCACTATTGACCAGCTAGCTCCCTGTCCTAATCCGGTGGGAGAAGGAAGAAGATCTGCTCTTCTTTTCCTGCAACACTGCCCTGCTTGGCTGCATTTTTTTTTTTTTTAAGATTTTACTTACTTACTTGATAGATTGAGGAGAGAGAAAGAGAGTAGAGCGCGAGAGCAGGCACATGCATGAGCAGGGGTGGGGTGGGGCTGGAGGAGGGGCAGAGGGAAAGGGAGAGACTCTCAAGTAGACTCTGTGCTGAGTGGGGAGCCCAACTTCCAGCTCAATCTCAGGACCCTGAGATCATGACCCTGAGATCATGACCTGAGCCAAAATCAAGAGTCAGATGCCTGACCGACTGAGCCACCCAGGTGCCCCCCCTGCTTGGCTGAGTTCTGACTTGAGTAAGGGCTGGCACCTAGGCAAGGAAGAGGCTGTCTGGAAGTGCAAGGTAATGTTTATATTTCTCAGACTGCCTCAGCACCCTGGCTCACTCAGCTTGTCAGGCTTAGGTCCTCAGCCAAACTGGTTTCTTTTCCTGCTTGCACATTCTCACCTGTGCATCACAAGTTTATAATTCTTTGGAGATAGTTTTATTATTCCGTGTTCTTAAGGCACTTCCAGCTGAAGAAATGTTACCTTATGAACCTAAGTTAACAGACTTACATGAAACAGGGTGGTTCTGGGCACGGCATCATCTCATTATTCTCTAATTCTGTTGTACCTAGACCTGCTTTTTCTAGCCCCTTGGAGGGTGGAGAGATTCGAGGGGCTGGCCTTTTCTCTTCCCCATTCCAGTTAATTTCAATGGCTGCTTGCCTTCATCCTCCACCACCCTTCATCACAGTTGCTCGAAAGAATAGACTTCTTGTGGTGGTTGGCCCATGCCCTCTGCTTATTTATGGACAGTGAACGCTTGTTTAGAGGTTGGCCGCACGTGAGAGGCGGGGAATGTGTAATATGTGTTGCATGGAGGGCTAGCAGAAGAATTTTTTTAAGGTCACTGGACATCTCTGGATGCAGTTCTTGGCATTCATAATCTTTCTGTCTGTGAAGATAATTTGAGAAAATCTTCATAGGTCTTGTCCCATACTCCTGATGCCACAGTCCTTAGTGCAGAGCATTAGTAGAAAAGCCAGTTACTTCTTGCCTTGGAGACTTCCCCTAGTTCTTCATGTGTCTCTGAAGTGCCCAAGGAATGGAAATTATGGGTAAATGCCATGTTTTGATATTTACAAGTCAGTAAATATAAGCCATGGTTTGGTTGTCATGAATATTAATCATTTGGTCACTAGTATTTAGAGCATTGTTGAAAATCTTTGACTTAAGAGAATAAGAGCAGGTAAAACAAAACAAAACTGTTGCCTTTCCTTAAGAAAGATGGGGCAGTCAGAAGCGCTGCTAGAGGTCATGTCTGGTGGTTGGTGGAATGTGCTCTTGAGAAGAGCAGTTTTAAATCTCTTTCAGTACTTTTTTTTTTTTTTTTTTTTTTTTGTTGACTGACTGTCAGGAGCTGGGAAGATGGCCAAGAAGGAAATGACACATCGAGAGGCATTTTGTGTTGTGCAACATTCTGTGGAACTGATGCAAGGCTATATGGCCTGTTTACACATTCCTCCGCTAGCCGACTGCATGGCAGTAATTTACTTCAGCAGCACATGGCATGCTGTAGCAAGGAGCTATGGCCCTAACATCCTTTCATGGCAAATTAGCACAGCCGTTAAAACATGCTTGTGTCCCTCTTCTGCACTTTTTCCCCCCTGGCTTCCCAGTTCTGACGGGTGCTTTCTCATTGTATGGGACTTGTGTTAACAAGGAGCTGTGGCTTTCACAGTAGGAGCACATTTTCCATATGCACATGTTCCAGTCGATACATTTCCATCTAAGTTATCGCATGGCAGGTTTTCAGGTGTATGTGTCCTAAAAACACACATATACTTGATCTAGTGTATCAGTGTTTGTGTTTTGGTACAAGTCAGAAATCGTTCATTCTCAAAACAGTGTTAGGGACGTGAGAGAGAGAAAAAAAATGTTATATTGATGAATTTATTATTAATTTATTAAAAAAAATGTTCTTATGTTCTTTCCAAGAAAGAAAGTTCCTGATAGATCACTGAACTGTCTTACTTCTGTTTTGTTTATGCTATCACATTTTCTTCAAGAGGGACTAGACCAGATGAGAATGAATAGTATACTTAAAGATAACAGAGGAAAAAGATTGTGTTGCTGCTCTTTATGGTCATATATTTGTTCCTACCTAGCATATTTGTAGGATGCATTTGTCATGTGCACGAAAGCACATCTTGTAGTCTTCACATAAAATCTCAAAAGTTGTTTTTTTTTTTTTCTTTTTTAATCTAGGCAGGTATGGACAATAATTGCTCATGTTTTTCATGTACCTTTTGGAAATTGGTCTAAATTAATTAGGCCATTTAGGTCTAAGTTAATTCAAGGTCATATGCAACAGTTCATATGTTGCATGTTGCATGTTGCAACAGTTCATATGCTGCATGTTGCAAAAAAAAAAGTCTTCAAGTAGGAGACTGTATTTGGGGTGTGGTACTTTAGTAGCAATGGGAGGGCTCCCTGTTCCTCTCCCAGTTTCTCTGCTGCTGTGCACTGGTGGCTAAAATCTATTTGCTAATAGACAAGAGCACCTCATTCAAATTCAGAGCTAAGGCTTAAGTCCAAACGTCTGGAAATCGTAACTCAGATTTAAATGTATATTAAGTCAAAGAGAAGTGATCCGTAATCCTGTTTTAGGAGCAGGTTTTGGGAGATAAAGGGAGAGTAATTAATGAAGCCCTGAGCACTAGAAAGTAAACAGTGGCTCAAGTGTGCAGGGAGGACCTCAGCCAGCCTTGGAGGTGGCCACTGCCTGCTTGAACCCTTGCAAACTTGTTGCAGGTCAGCATTCGCAATATGGATTTCTGATGCTTTGCAGGTCTGGCATACTCTTAGCAAATGCAGGATTCTATAATTTTAAGGTGCAAGTTTTTGTTTTTTGTATTTCTATATTTCCTCTTTTGGCAAGTGTTTCCCTTTTACAGGATATTTCTTATTCAGTTTTGTTTTAGATACGTACTGGCTTTCCTCCTCTACTAGTTTGAAAATTAACATGTAATTTCTTTCTTTCTTTTAGTAGTTACCCTTACCATTTCAACACATATATCTGTCTTTTTAAAAAATTGTTTTATTTTTTTTAGTTAAAAATGAGAACAGTTTAATATTAAGAATAACATAAGAAAGTAGTTTTTGACAGATTAAAATTTTTTAACAAAGTCTCAAATAAATTTCAATTTCCATGCTATTAATACAAAGTTTAGAACAAGATATTGCTACAGTCATATGTTGTTATCTAAGATATGGTCATCTTCTCACTAAAGAACCAGTTTGAATGGCATAGTGTACTTTACATTATGAATTAAAATTAACAAATGTCTTTAAATACATATATATACCCAAATATAAATACCTAAGAGTTTTAATGTTTTTAAAACATTTTATTTATTCCTGAGAGAGAGAGAGAGACAGAGAGAGAGAGAGACAGAGACATAGGCAGAAGGAGAAGCAGGCTCCCCATGGAGAGCCTGTTAGGGGACTCGATCCCAGGACCCTTCATGACCTGAGCTGAAGGCAGATGCTGAGCCACCCAGGTGCCCGAGTTTTGTTTTTGTGTTTTTTTTAATTAATCATGATCTCTATCTGCCTCTTGAATACTATAAGAACTTCAGCATACTTTTAAATTGCCATCACTTCCTGTCTTCTGTCTTCGGTCATCTGATATTTTTTATCCACTTTTTATACTCCTCCGATTAATTGTTAACACTGTTTAAACGGTACGTTTATTAATCTATTTGCTCACCATTCCTTCCTACACCTCAGTTCTTCCTTCCGGATTCAGTTTCCTTTTTTGTGATACAGATCCTTTAGTAGTTCCTTCACAAGAACCTGTTAGTGGTAAACTCTGAGTTTTTCTTCCTAAAAATGGCAGCATTGTGTATGCCAGCTACTGTGATCTGCAGGGCACCCAACTGAAAGTCTATCTGTCCTTAGTGCCTGAGAGTCACACTATAGTAGTCCTTCTTCTTCTTCTTTTTTTTAAAGATTTTATTTATTTATTCATGAGACACAGAAAGAAGGGGGTGGGCAGAGACACAGGCAGAGGGAGAAGCAGGCTCCTTGCAGGGAGCCCGATGCAGGACTCGATCCCGGGACTCCAGGATCAGGCCCTGGGCTGAAGGCGATGCTAAACCGCTGAGCCACCCGGGCTGCCCTATAGTAGTCCTTCTTATCCACAGTGGCTACGTTCTAAGACCCCCCAGTGAATGCCTGAAACCATGGACAGTACTGAACCCTACAGATACTATTTTTTTTTCTATCTCTATATACCTATGATAGAGTTGAATTTATAAATTAGGTACCATGAAAGATTAACAACAATGAATAATAAAATTATAACAGTATACTCTAATAAAAGTTATGTGAATGTGGTCCCATCCTCTCTTTCTCAAAATATCTTACTCCTCTGTACTCACCCTTCTCCTTGTGATGATGATGATCACGTGATGAGATGAAGTGAGGGCAATGACATAGGCATCGTAACATAGCATTAGGCTGCTGTCTTGACGTTCTGAGGATCATCTGCTTCTGGATCGTGGTTGACGGTGGGTAACTGAAACTGCACAAAGTGAAACTGTGGATAAGGGGGACTGTTGTACTTGTCTTCCTTTGTGCTGAGACTTTCCGGCATTATTACCAGGCTAGTCAGAGTAGGGTTGAAGGGAAGAGAATACAGTATGGATAGGTTTTCATGGAAGATGGATGAAGGGAAATGGACCTAAGTGCCTTTCACCGTGGGGAGCTCTGAAGAGTCCAAGGCCAATGGTGGAGAGGAGGTGGGAGGGAATGTTCCAGCAGAGGGGAGGGGTTGAAGAAAGAGGCATATAGGGAGAGGAAATGAAATGCCTTACTCCACTGTTTTTGACTTAGTCAGGGCCTAGGTTGCTTTGGAACTTTCAACCCAAATTTATGTTAAAGCCAAAAAAACAAAACAAAACAAAACAAAACAAAAAAAACCTCTTTGAGGAATGCATTGCACAGTTTACAGGTGGGTAAATCAAGGCATGGCCATTTGAAAACTCAATTTGCAAAAAACCCACAAAACTCGGTATAGCTGATCGTCAAAGGTTATTGGCTGTTGCTCTTTGCAGAACTAGAGCAGCATTTTTTAGATATTGTTGTCCACACGTTTCCTGTCATTTGATGAGAGTACAGGTCTCCAAACCAAAAGGTGCTTCTTATATACAGTAAATGAGTCGCTGAATGAAGCAGAGAGAGAAAAATAGGTGTATGGATGGAGGAGCATGGTTTAAGAGAGTCGGGAGACCATAATCTGGGATAGAGCTTCTGTAGGCACAGCGGACAAGGTGACTCCAGGGTTGGCTTTGTGCACTGCTTGCTAGGGTTGGGCAGGAAGTGGCTGGTGGGGAAGAGGTCAGCTCACACCTAAGCAAGCTGGTACTCTCTGCCTTTCCGTTAGCCCCCCGACTGCCTATGCACCATCTGTGATGTGCATGTTCTTACTCTTTACCTTCTTGATACTGATTTTCATGACCTACAACTTGAGTAAAAAATGCTAGCATGCATTTTGGCTGGGCAGTACTCAGGATGATTTAACCAAGGCTCTATGTCTCTTTAGGTTTGGCCCTGGAAATCATTGGTAGAAAAAGATAGGCCCTTCAAGAAGATGAAGAAGGTACCAGAACATAGGCTGCTGTACTTACCAGAAGTGAGGAGAAACATGGATGTGTAAAAAAGGGCGTGTGTGTGTGTGACTATGAAGTCACGGTTACTAATTCTAGAACTTTGGTTTCTGTTTCACCCTCTCACCATTCACACTACCTGCAAAAACAAGTTACAATGTTTTCCGTATCGTGAGGGCTATTTCAGAGTAGGTTAACGGGGAGTCTGTCTGTACGGGCAGTTTGTATTTAAGATGTGGCTTCAGGTATGGTTAAAAGAAGTGGAGGACCTGGAAATTCCTCTGGTGAGGACTCAGTGCCATGTTATTGACCCTGGGCAAATCACTCAATTACTGTCCAGCTCAATTTCTTTGTCCTTCAAGTAGAAATAGGCGTGAAGACAGCTTCAGAGTAGTTGGGAGTAACTCCTAAGGAATGATCATAAAGAACTTGGCGCACATGAAGGGCAACTTAAATACCAAATAGTAATTATGTAGCGCCTTTCTGCCAAGGAGTTCCAAACACTTAGACATTACCTCACTCAATTCTCTTTACACCCCTTTGAGGGATACATTGTACATTTTACAGGTGGGTAAACCAAGGCATGGCCATTTGAAAACTCATTGGCTCTATGTTGCTCTGCAATTCAGCAGATGATCTGTGGAGGTGGGAAAGGAGCCCAGGTCTCGTCTTGCTTGGTTATTCACTAAGACTCCCTGATGCTTTGTCATGGAAGTTGTGGAAGCTCCTGGTCAGGCTTTTGGTTGATGTTATGAAGTGGCGTTACTTAAGAAGGAAACCTGGAGATGTAGTAGCAGTGCTCTGTGGCAAATAGGTCGCAGGGTTTAAGGCCTCACACATAGAAGGCATAGATGTGTGTATGTGTGTGTGCACATGTTTGTTGAAGAGTCTTGAATTCGCTCAAGTGGAAGTTTGAGCTGAAAACACTGAATTTTGTGAGATAAAATAAGATGTGTGAGTTAACCCTCAGTAGAAACTTACTTCAATACCAGTGAAATAGTGCTCGAACAGAAAGTTAAATAAAAGATTTTATTTATTTATTTATTTATTTATTTGAGAGAGAGAGAGAAAGAGAGCGCAGGAGGAGAAATAGAGGGAGAGGGACAAGCAAACTCCGTGCTGAGCAAGGAGCCCAAGGTGGGGCTTGATCCCGTGACTCTGAGATCATGATCTGAGCAGAAACCAAGAGTTTGATGCCTAACCAACTGAGCTGTCCGGGTACCTTCAAAAAGTTAATATGAGGAGCGTCTGGGTGGCTCAGTCTGATAGGCATGGGATCAGACTGCTTTCAGCTCAGGTTGTGATCTCATGGGTTGTGGGATTGAACCCTGGCTAGGGCTCTGCATTCAGTGTGTAGTCTGCTTGAGGAGTCTCTCCCTCTGCCCCTTCCCTCACTCATGCACACATGTGCACTTGCTCTCTATCTCTCAAATAAGTAAATCTTTAAAAAAAAAAGTTGCATGGGAAGAAAATGTAGGCAAGTACATGGTAGAAAGAGTAGAAAGTAAAAAATTAGTTAAGAGAATAAAAAGTGTCCCTAATCACATCTCCAAAGATTGCCACTGCTTGTGTTCTGATGCTAATCGCCTGGATGTTTTCCTGTGGCACTGATGGTCCTTTTGTGGAGGTGATGGTGGTAAGGAAGTAGCATCAGGACAACGATGGAATGCTGTTAAGTGGCATGCCTCTGTTGAAGCCAAAAGGAGAGAGAATAACGGGAAACGAGATAGGTTGCTTGAAGGAGCAGGAGTGAGACAATGGGATGGACAGCAGGTTCTAGTGAAGGTCTTGGAAGAGGCAGCAGCTGTCTCTGTTATAGGGCGGGCTGGCCTCGTCTGACTAAGACTGCATGGGTCCGAGGAGGAGGACCCCTACCCCTTCCTCCTACTAAACAATCCCACCACCATAAACATCTGCCCCCTTTATTATAGCTACCAGAGCCACTTTTTAATGACCATTAGATCTGCTTTAAAAATGTAAATATCTCTGGCAGTGGGGATATTTATTCGTTCAAAAATGATTTTTGAGTGGGTACAGTTAGCCAGGTGCCAGGCTCACGAGGCAAAACAGATACGATCCCTGCCTTTGAGGAGCCTGCATCCTGAGGGGAAGATGGACGAGAGATGAGCGCATCAGCATTTGTGTTTAATTGCATCTGATTGTAAATTGTGATAAGTACTTTAAAGGGAACTGATGGAGCCATGCCCCAAAGAATAATGGGGCATCAGGGGACGGGTAGGAACCTATTCTAGAGTGTGCAGGGAAGACCACTTGGGAGGAGATGACATTAGAGCCAAGGCTGAAGGGTGAGAAGGAGCCAGCTTCGAGAAGGCCAGGGAAGACGCTTCAAGGTAAAGGACATATCACGTATCAAGCCCCGAACATGCTCAGTGTCAGAATCTACTGTCTAATTTTGGTAGAAGAGAAAGCAGTAGGAGAATGCCTGCGAAGTTGAGAAAAGGTTTGCAGAAAAAGATAACCAGAATCACCTCCCTCAAAGCTGCTGGTTGTATCATTCTACCCATGGTCTCCGTAGCGTAATGTGAGGAGCACAGAAGGGTTCTCTGCGTCCACCCCCACAGGCCCTAAACCTCTCTCGTGTGATCCTCGCCAGGGTGCCTAAGATTCTTCTTTGGGTTAAGGCTTTGAGGACAGGACCTGCAGAGATGTTATCTGCCATGGAGAACACATTTGAAGACATTTTTGGTTAATAACTTGGTTTGCGTAAGTGGATCAGATCAGATTAGCTAGATACTCATTTTATAATAGGATCATTTAGGGAAAGTAAGTTGAGAAAGACCTGGAAGAGCTCTGTCTGGTGAGGAAGATTGAGTGGGAGTAGATGGGGGAGGAGGGGAACGGCTGCTCTGTGACCAGCACTAAGTAGTAAGAACACCGGGTCCCGACGAACATGTTTTTTTCTTCTAGAAGGAGCCCTAGGAGCAGGTTTGTACCAAAAATTACCCAAACATAGCAGTAGGTTACCATTCAAGTCGAGTCTTCGGGCTTTTATGGACAACGAGAAACAATTCCAAAGGTGAGCTGGGTTTCAAAACATGAAGGCAACATGGAAAACTGAAGAATGTTTAGCGCAGAGCATTGATGATGATTAAAGGATTGTAAAATTGAACCTATAAGTTGAAAGACGTGGGATTATTTTGCTTCAAGAAGAGGAGACAGAAATGACTTAATAACAGACTTCAAAATTATGAGGAGTTATTAAGCTGTGTATGGTGACCAGCTGTTTTGTTTCTGGCACGGTCAGAGAAAGAACAAGTTTTCACTGAAGCATGATAGATTTAGGTTGGATTTAGAGAAGGACTCCTGGACTATAAGAGTTGTTAAATAGGATGGGTGACTAAAGGCTGAGGGTTTGGCCAGATGGCTTTTCATTCAAATCCCCTCCATATTAGCATTTCTCTGTGTGTTTATGAAGTGCAACAAAGCGCCACCTTTCTGCTTTTAAAGTCAGGGGCACTATTTCTGGTTCCCATTATAATTCTGAAGCTCAGAATTGCAGAGGTTTATAGACACAAATGATGAGGGTAATTTGTCTTGCTTCAGTGGCCATTAGAATCTTTGATTGAGAAAAATATGACCAAAAAAGAGGAACAAATCTGCCACATGATAAAAAAATTATTATTGGTAATTAGAACAGAAGTGTTATCAAGAATGTGGGACCGAGTGAGATTTTATTTTTGGAAAAACTCAGGTATATTTGACTTGTCTATGCCAGATCCAGAAGGTGGGGTTTTATGAAGTTGACTCATTTTTTGTTCTCTGTTCCTTCCTCCTGGGAGAAATTAAAAGCACTTCCAGGTGACACCAAAGTTTATGTAACCTGGAGTTTGAGAGATGGGATCCACAAATCACCCTCAAGGAATGTATGGGCACAGAGAAGGAAGGAGAGCGTTTATGGGCAGGATTTATTTCTGAAAACAGAAACCTTCATGCATTTAAAAGCTGGCAGAGCAGTGGCGAAGCTGAGCAGAACAAACCTGAGAAAGACCTGCTGAGTGTGCCATCCTGTCCACTTTGGAGCTGGGATGCAGGGAAGCAAAGAGCCTTGTTTCCTGGCTTTAGCCTCTCTCAGCGAGGCCAAACGTCAGTTTTTATTTTTAGATTTATTCTTGAATCCAGTCTTTTGCTTATTAAATACCTGTTGGAGCAACTTTTGTAATAACAAATTAGCACACCTGCAGATGGTTTGCTTTAAGCACTCATGATAGCTCTCTGATGAAACTATGAAAAACAAAGTATGTGCACATATGTAGCATTCTCAGATGAGTGCTTTGTTTTGAGCTAAGTGGATATAATTTTCTCTAAAGGAAAAAAATAATCAAAGAGACGAAAGAAACAGACTTTGAAACAGGTGACCCAACTGGGACGAAGGCTAAGCGGGTGTGGTGCTAAGCTTGGGGAAAGGAAAAATACTCAGAAAACATATTTTTCTTTCCTTCCAAAATAACTTGGGCTCATTGGTTCATTAAGCACACTTCAGACCCTTGAGCCACTACTTTTTCCAAAGCATCATCACTGTTGGAGAGCCGCCCGCAGCCCACCATTGGCTGCACAACCCACTTCCTTTCACTGGCCTCCTTTCTTTCTTGTCTGTGATATTTTCTTTGTGGCCTCGGCACTTTGGTACATTATTTATTTATTTTCATGATTTCTATGTTTGGGTCTCCCCCGCCCTCAGATAATTTATTTTTAAGACCCCTTCTAAGGATCCTTAAAAATTAGAGCTACCTTTCCTGTAGCAAAAGTCGACCTGAAAGGGATTCGTGTCTCCTCTTCTCTGCTCTTGAGGTCAAGAGATTGAGAGTCGGAAGGAAAAGCAAGGGAAAAGAGGTGTGGTTTATTCCTATTACAAAAAGGAGCTCTCTTCTGAATACTTTGTTACTTGGAAACATCTCTTCCTTACACATGTGTGGACAGCAGAAGGGCATTTGTTCCTTATCATCTGTATACCTTTTAAGTATTGTGGACCAAGGAATGAGTTATGAAACAGATTGTATATTCTCTGAGGCAACACAAGACCCATTGGTATACCCTCCCCCCACCAACATGGCTTTGTCATCTGTTCTTCTTGAGCTTTTTTACCTGGAGTAAGACTTAAAACCAACTTCCCTTTCCTTTTGAGAAACTGTGATAGAGACCAAGTGAGTGTGTTCAGTCGCCGGGGCTTTAGGGAGGTTGGACACAGAGCTGTAGTAATGTCGAAAGGCTCATCGAGAAGGACAAAGGTTTTCATAAAGGTCTTCAGATTTAAAGGGAGCAAGAGTGGGTGTTCAGATAGCGTGCCAGTGGAAGGTCCTGTGCCTTGATCACTTCTCAGGGGATTCCCACATGGACTCCCCTGGGTACTTTTAGAAATCTATGTTTATGGCACAGATCAGACATAGCAAGGAAGTTGGTTGGGGCTGGGGCTGCAGGGATTTCTGGGTTCTGTAATGAGGAAATCATAGATGGACTAAAATGTAGAATATATGCCCATTTTCTTATTTATAGAGCCTATTTTTGCTCCCCTTATATATTATATATTGGTTCCATATATTGTCAAGCTTGAGGCAGCATTTCCTTGGTAGAGCCACATAGCTATAATAACCCAAGCAGGAGAGCTGTCTTTTCCCTTTGCTTTCATCCAGGCTGTCCAGGAGCTGTGCCGAGGATATGGTTTGATTGTAGTTAACCTGTCACTTGCTAGCCCGGTGGTGGTATAGGAATAGAAGTTAGTTAATTAGGAAGGGACTTGATGGGATATAACAACATGGAACATCCATTTTTGCTGAGGGTTGACTTTCCATCCTCAGTCACAGCCCAGGAGAAGCCCTGCATGGAGTGGCATGACCACTTCATTCTCTCTTGTTAGGAGAACTGAAATATCATAAAAATTTGCAACTGAGTTGGAAAAAATCTGACAATGAAAGATGAAATGTAGCTTTGCAGCATGAGATTTGTGGTGCAAACTGACCAGAGGAAGGAAACCTGATGATCTAGATAGATGCCTCTGGTTATTACCACTTTTGTTATGCACCCCTGTACTCAACAGGATGAGTCAAATATCACTGTAAATGAAAACTTCATGAGGGATGGAAGATGATCCTTGTGTTTGAAGGAATAGGTGGCTTTTCTGGCTAATTTATAAATTCTCCTTTCATTGTTTTCAAAGTTGGAATAAGTTATGCTAAAAGTCTATTGGAAAAAAAACATTTTTTAATTTCTGAAATTATTTTACTTAGTTAGTATTTGCTACTGTGAAGAGCTCCTGAAGCTGAACCATGGCTGAGTTATATTCCTAGTTCTAGACCTGTTGCTATTTGTCTGGTTCTTGGAATGGATTTCGATAGTTTTCACATCAGGAAAATATAGTCACATTATTGGTCTCAATTGTTAGGCAGTCAGAAGACTTGCGGTTGTAAGTTATTTAAAATAATTGCTTTAAAAAGATGATTATACATTAGGACATTAAATCCCAAGATTTCTACACACTTAAGAAGTACCTGTAAGCAATTCCATGAAATTCTAATGTCGATACTTAGACATTGTTGTCCTCAACAAGTTTGGTCATTAAAATCAGTAAACCTCAGGAAGCAAAGTCAGCTTTCATAAGATATATATGTCCTCTCTTTCTTCACTAATTGGGCAAACGCTTATAGCTGGTCTGCTCTGTGTCCGAGCCTCTGAATGTTGGGTGCTGATGAAAGAATTTTGAGAAGCCAACTTGGAAGAAACATAGCAAAATCGAGAATAGAGCCAAGTTGAGTAATCAGTATTATGTTGAACGTATCAGGACATGAGAGGGCTTACTGTGTAGGGAAAATGAGCAGGGTCCCAGCTTTTCCTTTAATAACTTGTGAAAGTTAATGACTAGCCATACTTTATTGTCAGTTGTGGCCACAACCATATCTCCTGACAGCTTCAGTCCCTTGTCCCTATCGCATCTGCTCTGTGCCCTTACTGAGAACTCAATCCCATGGTCTCCCATCTTACCTCTGCTTATTGTGGCATATTCTCCCCTCTGCTCTGTCATCCAGCAGATCTCCCTCCCTAGCAGCACCTGCAAGCTCTCTTGCTCTCTCACTATTCCCATTGCCCAGAGAAGTGGGGGACACTTCTCTGTCTCACAGAATGGGCTTCCATTTTGATTCCAAGAAGGGTTTCCAAAGCTAAGGAGAGTGCCACAAAACTTACCCAATTTGAAGAGAGTGTGTGCATGGTGGGGGCAGAGCATAACCACGAATGTCCGTTGGTCCATGAGGCTCTGTGCTGGATGCTTTATATCCATTTCTCCTCTTTGATAAATGAGAAAATGGAGGCCTCAAGGAGTTGAGTTTGCCAGCCCAGTTCCTTGGCAACAACAAAGTCAACTCTCTTCTCTACTTTTTCTGCTGCTTGATACCAAGGGCTTTGAATATCTGTGAGTGATTTTGGGAGGCAACCTTATAAAACTTTATGTCAGAGGTTAAGGCAAATCTAAACCAAGAGTCTCAAATATTATTTGTAGTTCTTTATTTCTCCTCAGTTCGGTGGGAAGTGGGAAGGACTGGGGCACAAGGGGAGAAACCCTGGTACAGAGGGTCTCATGTGACAATCAGCAGTACAACTTTGGACTCCTCTGGCTCTGACATATCTTTATGAGGCCACCTTTTCTTCTTTGAGAAATGGAAATTATTATCAGTCGCAAGAAAGGAATTCCTACCTACTGAATGGGATTTGTTTTTTCCTGTTGGCCTTAATGCTGCCATGTATAAGTACTCTGCCATTGCAGAAAAGTAGTACTATTCTTTTTTGGTAATTTAGATTATGTGGAAAATACATTGTTTTGGTGAAAATATAACATTTGTGGGACTAGTAATAAAAGCATATATATGGTGCAGTGCTACCCATTGTTTCTTCTTACATTTTGAATAAAACTTATTTTTAAGATGTAATTGTTTTAGAGAAGTTTTAGGTTTATAGCATAATTGAGAGGAAGATATGGACATCTCTTGTGTCTCTTGCCCCCACACGTGTAGAGCCTCCCCAACAGCAGCAGCTCCCGCCAAGTGGTACCTTTGTTACAAACAATGATTGCACAGTAACACATTGTGATCACCCAAAGTCCTTATTTTATGTTACAGTTCACTCTTGTTGTATATAGTATGGATTTGGACATATGTGTAATGACATGTTTCATATGGAGTAGTTTCACTGCCCTAAAAATCCCAACTAATCCCACCTATTTATCCTTTCGCCCTCAACCAAGCCCCTGACCTGTGATCTTTTTAATGTCTCCATTGTATTACCTTTTCTAGAATGTCATATAGTCGGAATCATATAATATGCAGCCTTTCCTGATTCACTTCTTTCACTTAGTAATATGCATTTAAGGTTCCTCTATGTCTTGTCATGGTTTGAGAGCTCATTTCTTTTTAATACTGCATAATATTCTGTTGTTTAGATATGTCACAGTTTATCCATTCACAAGAACGTTTATTTTCATTTAATTACTACATAAGAAAAACATTGGATGGAAAAAGTTCAGAAAATTCAGAAGGCATAAAGAAGAAAATAAAAGTCACTTGAAACTCAACACCAAAGATAACCCCAGCTAGTATTTTGATGTACTTCCTTTCAGTGTTTTTCCTGAGTGATATTTGTGTGTATGCATATATATTCATGCATCCTTTTTATTTTACACAATTTTGTTCATATCTTCTAGGCTGATTTCATTTTGTTTTTGGAGGGAGAGGGACGGAGGCGGAGAGGGACTGAGGGAAAGAGGGAGAAAGAGAGAATCTCAAGCAGGCTCCACACCCAGCATGGAGCCCAACTCGGGGTTTGATCCATGACCTTGAGATGGTGACCTGAGCCAGATGCCCAACTGACTGACCCACCCACACACCCCCTCTTTTTTTTTAATTATTAGAAGGAAGTGGGCAAATCTCTAGATGGTAAATCTTCTGTTAGGTAAAGATAAACAGTTTGAAAATTAGTTTATAAAAACTGGTATGAAATTTTTTATTCTAGTTCCTTAAGAATATTCCAGCCCTTGGAGTTATTTATTTCTTGATATAGTTGCCTGCCTCACAATATAACTTGAATTAATTGTATATCCTCCTCCTTGCTATTCTTCTTGTCCCTTTTTTTCCTTTCACTTTATTCCACTTGACAGGTTCTCATGTGATGTCTGGCATGTGAAATGACCAAGGGCATGCTGTGCTGGGTACTGTAATCATGCTTTGAGGGGCTTCTGTGGCTCTTCTTCACACTTCTTTGAGGCTCCATCTCTCCATCTCCATATTTCCTCCTTTGGAGTGGTGCTGTGTGCCTCCACTTAGGATTCTCAGACCTGCCTTTGAAAAAAGATTCTATATATGTATAGTCTACAAAGTTTATGTTATTCTTTTGACTTCACAATAACCTTGTGAAGTGGTCAGAGAAAAAATTGTTTTACAAGTGAGGAAGGAGCCTTGAGAAGTTAAGAGACTTGCCTA
This sequence comes from Canis lupus baileyi, assembly GCF_048164855.1. Lineage (NCBI taxonomy): Eukaryota > Metazoa > Chordata > Mammalia > Carnivora > Canidae > Canis > Canis lupus. The sequence goes on along the minus strand of NC_132844.1, from coordinate 58,804,898 downwards.
GGTCACACATCTCTATTAAGCATTTCATGTTTAAAAATGGCTTAGTATGATTCAAACCAAAGTCAAGAAGAGAAAAGATTCTAGCTGAGAATTTAAAGAAAGTACAGAAAATATTATCACAGCCAAAATTATTTCAGGTTATTCCAACTAGAAGCTTATCAATTTTTTTAAAACTTTTAAAATGTAAATTCAATTAGTTAACATGTAGTGTATCATTAGTTTCAGATGTAGAGTTCAATTATTCATCCATTGCATAAAACACCCAGGGCTCATTACATCACATGCCTTCCTTAATGCCCATCACCCAGTTTAACAATTTTTATATGCTTTATTGTTTGTTTGTTTTTGTTTTGCAAAAGTTAGTAATGGGGGTACCCTGCTGGCTCAGTCTTTAGAGCTTGCGACTTTTCACCTCAGAGTCGTGAGTTTAAGCTCCATATGGGGCACAGAGCTTACTTAAAAAAAGAGAGAGAGAGAATCAAAAGTAAGTAGGAATCAAATACAAGTGAAGGAAAAAAAACAATTTAAATCAATTAATGGAGAAAAGAACTGTATGTAGGAAAAAAGACTGTCTTTTGAACGTAGCGGTTCACTAATTACCACGAAGGGAAAGGAAAAATAGTGCTTCATTTTTTATCAGTAGAAAAAGACTGTGGATCAGGAATAGCTGAATCAAGGGGCAGAGTAATTCTCTCCTGATCCATAGGAAATAGGGTGTCTGGTGAAGGGCAAATGGAAGGAAGATCCAATGCCAGACAATGGCTTTTCCAATTTCTGGAGGTCTAGCTACATGAAAGATGATAGAATATGGATTCAAGATTCTTAGGAAATCCTTAAATGTAAACTATCCTCAATTCAGTATGATATCTGGAAAATCAGGAGCAGTTTGGCAGGTATTTTATTTTCAGCTCCTTAGCCTACCTGAAAATGTAATTTGAATTATTATTATTTTTTAATTCAAAACTTGTGAAAATGGAACCAGCTTTTCTAGTGTCTGACTTCTAATGTCCAGGGGGCTAAATGAAGTAGAGAAAAGAAGCAGCAGCTCTGTGGAGGAGTATGCCCCACAGAACAAGGCAGAAGAAGAACTAAGCCAGGGAAGTGGTGACTTGGCTGAGGAGGGTCTGTGACAGAGGGGAAAACATTAGAGGCTCAGTCAGCTATCAAGGTCAAAAGCTCTGTGGCAGGTTTGCCGAGGTGGTTCTAAAGTGCACTTTTCCTTGTTAATAAATAAGACAGGGAGGTGGGTAAGCAAAGACAGGGAGGAATGGGGATGCTCTGATTATGTGGTGCTAAACAAATGTCACGGTGCATTCTGGGTAGGAAGTTAAAAATGGCAACAGTGTGAACTTGCAGGCCATACAGAGTATTTGTTAAGCATCTTAAAGTCTCGAAGCTACCTAGAGTTCATGTTTCACTGATGTGACATTGAAAAATCAGAAGGAAATACTGGGTTATTGAGGAACCATGGGTTCCTGGTGATCTTGGCAAAAAGAAATGTCAATCGAAGGATAGGTTCAAAGGATCGCTTGGCGAAAGTTTGGGAGAGAAATGGAGGGTAGGAGGTGGGGAAAAAGAATTTAGAAAATGAGCACACTTTTAGAGTGTTCTCTGTAAGGGCGTTAGAGAAATGGGTCAGCAGCTGGAAGGGCATATGGCAGAGTGGGGGGACCATTGGGACTTCAAATTACCAAACTGAAGGCCACAGTGCTGACCCTTCCTGAATGCGCATCCTTGACAAATCACTTTGTTTCTCGGGACCTTGGCATTTTCAATAGAAAAATGGGGATACTGAAACCTACCTATAATAGTGACTTTATTTATTTTGTATTTATTTTTTTTAAGATTTTATTTATATTTTTGAGAGAGAGAGAGAGCATGAGAGCACGATGGGGGGGGGTAGGCAGAGGGCAAGGGAGATGTGGACTCCCCACTGAGCAGGGAGCCTGATGTGGGGGCTCAATCTCAGGACCCTGAGATCATGACCTGAGCTGAAGGCAGATGCTTAACCATTTGAGCCACCCAGGCGCCCCTATAGTGGGGATTTTAGAAGATTATGTATAATAATAGTTTTTCATTTGTAAATGGCAAAATGGATGTAAAAATCTCATCATCGTTAGTGTGTGATGGACATTCTCAAAGAAACGTGATCACTTGGAGGAAATGCAATCTGGAAAAAAAGAGATACAAATGACTAGGTGAACTCAAGACCTTTATTAAGAGCTCTGGGAAGAGGAAGACGATTTGATATGTAGGGGACGGAAAGAGAAAGGCTAGATTGGAACAGAGGGTGAATGTTGGAGAGAAGAGGAAAATCAAGTTGGAGAGGTAGAACTGGACTAAGGATACAGAACAGTAAAGACCATTCAGAAGAATCTGAGTTGATGGAGCAGACAGTGGGGTGGCCCGTGGGTTCTCCTGCAGGATGGTTGGAAGTAGATGGAATTGGATTTCTACATAACATGGAATTACAGAGATTAGAGCAAATTCTACCTTTGTCTATAGAAGACCTCCAGTGTTGCAGTGCAATTGGGATATTTTAGTTTGGTGGAGGAAGCAGGAGGAATCAAAGACAAGAAGAAACAGAAGGGAGACACATAAAGGCAAGGAAGCCTGCTGGAAAGGTACTTTTCCAACCTAAGTATGGTGAGAATCAGAATTGAACCTTACTGTTAGGGAGTTTATATGCCATGAAAGTCAGTGTTAACATCCTGGAGAAGAAAAGCGCAAAAGGAAGGAGTGTCTCGAGACGGGAAACATTCATGAAATGAATGGGTCTTAGGTCACACTGTCGTCAGGTATTTATTGAGTACCTACTATGCACCATTGCTGTTCTTGGCTTCTTCTGGGCACTCCTCCAAGCTCCATTCTAAGCATGGACTACAGCACCCTTAATGGCAGGAAATGTGTGGGAGGAAGCCAAACTGTGACAAAACTAGGCTTACGTTTCTTTTTCTTTTCTTGTTTTCTTTTTGTTTTGTGAGAGATTATATCTTCTAGCATTTTGCGTATTGTCCTGTGCCTATCGCATAGTTTGCTAAATGAATTTATAATATTTATTAAAAGTGTTAGCAGTATTCATCTGTTGCTGCTGCAATTTTTCTTTAAAAACGTGATTTGCCGATACACATTACTAGCCTTAAAAATGCTCCCAGGGCAGCTGTGGTTAGAACTCATGATCAGATTTTGGCCTTTCCGACTGCAGAAGAATACCATCAAAATCAATTCCCTCTGCCGTTCATGTGATACTCATACAAATAAATAATCAAAATAGCAGATGGTAAAATAAATAAGAGAAAGCATACAGAGAAACATTGATTTAAAATAAAGGGAAAAGGGGTTTCATTTCCGACTATTTTAAGGAAATGGATTTAGTGTATTCAAGGGTTTACAATCAATGAAGTGCACTGTAGAGTTATTTATATCAGGGAAGTCACCCATTTTCTGTTACTAATCCTGTGAAAAACACTGGTTTGATATTTACCAAGGGGATAGGAAGAGGGAGGCGATGGTCTACCTTTTTTCATTCAGCATTAAATTAATGGAGTGGGGCAGTTCTGCGATTGTTTTACCTTGGTATGGGTGTTCTTGTGTGTATATGTGTGAGACCACACGAATGTGTAGCTGGAGATTTAGGTGAGAGTAGACAGATGCATGGATAAGTGAGCTCTCCGAGTTGCTAAAAAACTAACCTGAAGCATGAGATCATGAGTGCTAACTAATTTTGAACTATAGTTTTGAATAATTCGTCAGGACTAGGGCTCTGGTGTGTGTGGTGAGACTATTCCGCTATTCACAACAGAGTTTTAAAAACAGTGTATTTGTAATTGATGGCATTAAACTGGTAGACTTGGGTTTGGATTTTAAAGCAGACATTCAGTGGTTCAGATTAATTTCTAGCCATGGTTTCGGAGGTTGGAACCAAAATGTGTACAAAAGTAAACATTTCCCTTGCAGAGCAAATAATTTGAACTCGAATGAAACGTGAGCAAGTAGGCACCAACTACAAGTAAATTTTGACACCGATGTCTGGAAAGCATCACCAATTAGCATACTTTTCATGAGAGCCACAGTGTATTATTGTGTCTCTGGGCTTGTGTAAGAAAAGAAACACGTAACTTGTTGAAGCCCGGACTTGTACTGGCTGGCGAGAACGTTAGGATGAAGTGTTCGCCGTCTGGACCTGGATAAGGGATGCAGGCCTGAGCACAAGCAGCTCTGCAGAGCGGTGGCCACTTGTGTGTCCAGACTGAAACAGACACCCGCCCCGGCCATCCCGTTTTCACCAAATACCAATCAGTGATCTCTAAAGGGAAGGTGTCTCCCCAAATGGCTTAGTTCCTGGGCCACTTTGTTGTCTTTCTCTCTGGTCTTAGGAGCACAGGAAGTAAAATGCATGCTGATAGCTTCTCAAGGAAGTAAAATGCACATCGTTGCTTTCCAATCGAAATAAAATCTTTCTGTAGAAAAATAAGAGAAAAGGTCTTTACAAGGAAGCTTTTCTATCATCCTCAGATGTAGGAAAAAAGTGTGTGACTTGACAAAGACCTAAAATAGTAAAGTGAGGCTGTAAGGTGGGCTACATGCTAAATAGGCTGACATGAAGGCATTGTTAGTTTCCTTAGTCTTCCAGAAGGGTGGAGAGATTTCCTTTCTAGCTGGGGAAAAAAAGAAACCTTTCCCACATTAATCTTTATTTCATTTGGTATATGTTTTTTCCCTTTTATCTTGTCAGTTCTACTGAGAGTTAAACTAATGGATTCCCTCAGCATTTAAGTGTCATGGTAGTAAACCAAAGAAATTCATACAGTGAAGCTCACATTTATGTAAATGCTCTTTTAAAAAACACTAATTTTTCCTCCTCTTACTTTTGTTACTTTTTTCTTTCAGTTTAGTTTTTCCTGGCAAGAATGGGGTAGCTCGGTTTATTTGTTATTTTTCTTTAGCTGGATCATATTGCTTTGAGACAATACAATAAAATATTTGCATCCGGATCTTCAGTTTATCCTGGAAATAAGCACGTTAATGGGAATGTTTCTATTTTTATTAATTTGTGGGATAAAACCAAATAGACCATGAGTTGGACTCATTGTGGGTCATGTTCAAAATTTTAAAAGATGTTTGTAACAATGGAGATAGCTGGGTTCCTGAATGAATGTCCCTGGCTTCTCCTCAGGGATTATGCCTTTTCCCTGCTAATGTTCAACTTCCCAGCTTACTAACTGTCAGGTACTAGTGAACAGTGAAGTACATGAACTGTTAAGTGATTGCTAAATCCAAGAAGCGCCCTAAATAGAATTTTTTTTTCCTTTCGTGGTCTAGGATGATGATGTGAGAATAATATAAAGTGAAATATGAACCTTTATTCCATTTTGAGAAGTGTCCGCATTCTAAAGCTGTATCTCTACTCGCCCTTGGGTGGCATCAGCTGCCTCAAACCAGATTATTGCATCTTTTACTTTGTTCTCTACAAAGCTGGAAAACAAACAAAAACAAAACAAAACAAAACAAAACAGCTGAAATCAGTGTCAGAGCATGATCCCATACTTACTTTCCTACAGGAAATGGAGGGGTTTTGTCCTTCAGAATCTGGATATGATGGAGCAGAAAGATAGCCTGTTCACTAACTTCTCTCATTTTACCCTAATCAATATATATCCTTATATCATTCATTGGTTCCATCTTAAGACCTCATTTTGATAGCCATAGTGTCTTATCCTATTTATGGTTTTTTAAATTGTCTGGACAAAGCCTCTGCTGGGTGTGAGTCGCAGTATGTTTCATTGCTCAGCGGGACCATGGCAGTCTCTTCAGTGTCCGGGACCTTTGTGTCTAGCATGGCTGCATCACTGCTTTCAAACACAAGGGAGCTCCGAAGGGAGGGATGCTGATACTTGAGTATAAAAGATCGGTCATCTTTTTGTGCCACATAAGGTAAATGTTTATAAATTGGGCACAGCGTTTTATTTATTTATTTGTTTAATATTATTTTTTTCAAGGTTTTATTTATTTATTCATGAGAGACACACAGAGAGAGGCAGAGATACAGGCAGAGGGAGAAGCAGGCTCCGTGCAGGGAGCCAGATGTGGGACTTGATCCCAGGCCCCCGGGATCACAATCTGAGCTGAAGGCAAATGCTCACCCACTGAACCACCCAGGCGCCCCTGGGTACAGTGTTTTAGAATGTATGTGTCTCTCTCTTTTGTCTCTACTGTAGTTCCTTGTAATTCACCCAGTGACACTGGGGAGACTAAGCATGCTTCTGAGATACAGTCGCCTGTGTTGTGACATATTTATAAGCCTTGGCCAAGCCATTTCTTGTGGGCATTCCATAGATACTCTGAAGACTCTAACTTCCTATTATGATCTCAGGGGATCTTTCAGAAACATTGTTAAGTTGTGTTCCCCAGCCCTGAGAAAAAAATACACTGGCCAAATGTCTGTGACACCTCCAGGTGGGCCCACTGCCCAGCCCGCTGGGCTCCTCCCTGGCACCAGATCCCAGATGCCCTTCTCCGCCCGCACCCTGTGCTTACCTGCCGAGTAAGGTGAGTAAGGCTTCAGGGACCCAAAGAAAGCAGAGGAGTGGAAACATGACTAGAGTTTAATCCATTCTTCTGAAATACTAGTTTTTCATGGTTATTTATATGATATTTTCGGGTTTTGTGTGACGTATTCAGCAACAGATAGATATTATTGGTCACAAGAGTCTTAGTCTTAAAGAAATCTAATTTTAGAACCACAGATAGTGAGTATCAGTACTTACTTGATCTGAGCTGGTACAGACTATTGAGTTAATGAAGAATCAGCCTGGTCTAGTTGATGTGGTCACAACATTGCAAGCTGTGAAGTTTGCCTTCTCTTCTGTATCTGTAGCAGTGTAGGAAAGCCACTTCATTTTCCCCTGCCTCTGTTCCATACCTGTTAAACTGCAGCAGTAACTCTAATCTTGAGGTATGAAGAATATCAATAATAATACCTTACATTATATGTAATATGTATGACGGCCCTGTGTTGTAGGTGCTGGGATGCTCTCAGTTCAGATGTGAAGGAAAAAGGCATTGATGGGGCAGCCCTGGTGGCTCAGTGGTTTAGCACCTGCCTTTGGCCCAGGGTATGATCCTGGAGTCCCGGGATCCGAGTCCCATGTCGGGCTCCCTGCATGGAGCCTGCTTCTCCCTCTGCCTGTGTCTCTGCCTCTCTCTCTCTCTCTCTCTGTGTGTCTCTCAAGAATATATAAATAAAATCTTAAAAAAAAAGGGGGCATTGATGTTGGAGCTCAAAGTTTTGCCAATATGTAGCATCTCCTGGGGGATTGTGCAGCATGCTCTTCTAGGTCCCCAAGCAGGGGGGCCAATCTGGCTTTGACACCTCTTCATGGATGGGCTTGGTGAGCTCCCCAAGTGATACTTTGTAGCTTATAGTAGGAACCTAGTAGAACTGGGCAGTGTATTTTTCCCCCCCCTTTATGTCCCATGGAGAGATCAGGCCTGTTTTCCTGAAACAGATTTTTGTTAGGGCGCTTTATTTCTTAACCAAAATAATTTGTACAGCTGAGCAGCTCATCCTAGAATCTTTGAGGTGTAACAGAGGCTGCTGGGACTCTGTTCATTTATTTCACAGATAAAAAAACCTGGCAAACAGTCCCTGGCACGTTTTGTTGCTTATTTGGTCGGACTTACCATCCTAAAACGTTCTTTTTTCTTTACTACTCCTTTGAGCTAATATCTTATTTCTCTTCTTTCTAACCACCAAACTTCTTGAAAGAGTCACTTAGACTTGTCGCCTCCACTTCCTCACACCCACTCACTCCTAGCTTCTTGCAGTTTGGCTTCCGCTCCCTGGCTCGACTGAGACTGCTATCTTGAAGTTTGCTAGTACTCTCCCTTGGGTGGCCTCGACCCCTCTGCAGCATGTCACCCTGGTGATGACGTCCTCTCTCCCATCCTTGGCTTCTGCCATTATTGTATTCCGATTTCCTCCTGCCTATCTGACTGCTCCTCTTTCTCTTTTGCTTTATCTTTTAAACTCCCACTTACCTCCTACAAGGGGACATCACCATAAGTTCGGAACTTGGATTTCCTCTGTTTCTTTGCTAGCTTATTTAAGGCACCATCAGGCATGAACCATCACTCTGATTTTGTGAACAACTCCCAGATCTTTATCTTTCATCACCCCCCCACCATCTCCCGTTTCCCCATCTCCTTTAACCCCAAAACTTGCGTCACAAAACCCTTTTGATCTTTGATCTTTAAATAGTGCATCTCTGTATAAACTATCCTTTCCTTACCTTGTATAAGGAACCGTAGCAAGGCACCAGGATTACTAACTCTTCTTCCAGCCACCACTGTCTTTTAAAGTTCTCTTGACACAGTGCCTACTGTTCAGTCTCCCTGAAGCTCAGCTTTGATCATGGTAATGTGAGGGCATCCCATTGCAGAGTACCACATTCAGGTGCTACCCAATCAGTTACAGGCTTCTCAGGTGGCTTCTTTAAGCCCATAATCACTTGGCCCCATCTTATCTTTACATCTCTAACCACTTTCCTACACACATTCTAGTCCAGTGGTTCTCAGATGTATTGAAGCCGATCCCCCCACACTTTTTATAACAAATACTCAGTAATTGTCCCTTTACTACCCTAAAGTGAAATTATTTGTTTTCTATATCTGTCTGCATAACTTCCAAATGATCAATAAAATCATGTGATTGGAGCATAAAGGAAATAAAAGAACTTAATTAAATAGTGATATAGTTTAATGTCTAAATACTTGGAGAAAAAAATATAATGAACTAGCCAGCTGCTTGGACATATATAAAATCATCTTGAATATAACAGTGATAAATTGAGATTGATGCAGGTATATATTAGTGGCTCAGATACCAGAGTGTTGGGGGAGATTTTCTGAACTCTTGAAAACTCTTGGTAAAATTCCTAGTAGAATAAAGTAAACTCTTATCTTGATTTCTAGATAGTTTTATTCCTAGAAGATCCAACATTTTGAAACTGTAGAGAAAAACCTTTATGTTTATATTTAAATAGAGCTTTGGTTCTAGGCTTCGGTAATTATAACCAGAGATTTTTTCATCTACTTGAATGTCCGATAGGTTTTCCAAAAATCATGAGGGATGCAGAAAAACATTTCATTGTGAAGGATTGTCCCATGCATTGCAGGACACCTGGCATCCTTACCTTCTGCCCACCCAGTTACAGTCCTGTACCTGTGGTCATGTGACAGCCAAAACTGCCACCAGGAATTTCTGAAACCCCCCCAGTGGTTGGTACTATCTGTGTTGAGAACCACTGCTCTAGCCAGACTGTGCTCACTGTTCCCTGAATGTGCCTTGCCTTTCCCAAATTGTGCATATCTTTTCATGCTGTGCTTTTGCTTAGAAAATGCTACTTCCATTTCCATCTCTTGAAATCTTACCCACCTCTCTGGTTCAAATGACACCTACTCCTTTATGCATCCAGGAAGGATGTCTACCAGTGTAACGTCTTGCAGCACTCTGGCTGCAATGCTTTATGATGCTTGAAACACACTGCTTTGTATTAGTTATGGATGTGTAGGTATTACCTTACCTTTCAGCCTGTAAGATCCTTGAGGATATAGACCATATATAATGGGAGGTTATATTTTCCAGTGTTTCTAGCAAGGTGGCTTGCACACAGCACATGCCCATTGAATATTTGTGAACAAATGGATAGTTTTTAAAGAATATTTGTAGAGAAAAGCAAAAGGGAATGTTGATTTTAGCACGTAAAGTGATATTTATATTTTATCTTCTAGTTTTAAACTTCTAGTAATGCAAATTCATATCAGAAAAGCACATAAAAAGTCTGTGGGTCTATAGGTTTGATCTACATGCATATATTTATTCTATATATTCCCTATCCATAGCAGGAGTTTGGAGCAAAATTAAGCTAGCATTCAAGCATTATAGAGAACATGTGGATAAATGTGGCTAAAGTGCTCCTTTTTTCATTCAGTTCTATAATGTAGAGATAAAATCAACTATTGAGGTCAATCAGGATGCCCATGCAATTCCCCTGTTTTCCTCCTTTATTCAAAAACCTCAAAACCGCTGTGGGTAATGCCCTTAAGATCGGCTTCTAACACATAAAATCTAAAGAGCAAAGTTTCCAAGAACTGAGTGCTTTCAGTGTTTGCTCTTTATACTCCATTCTCGAACATCTCTCCCCAATGACATGAGCTAGGCAAGCCCAGTGCTCACTCCACCCACCTTTCATCTCTAACTAGAGTAGCATGAAGCATTTGTGCAGTCTTTTCTTCCATGGCTTCATTTTCTGTCATCTTAACTCCATCACCAATCCTCAGCCTCCTAACGACATCCGTATGAAAGAAATCAGACCCCTTCCACAATGAAAAACACATTGAAGCTACTGCACACCACCATTGCCACTGGAAAAGTAGGTATTACTTTTTCTGTCAATCCAACCACAGCACTGTGGCAATGTGGAGTTTTGATGGTTGCGTTTTCATGTATTTGATAATTAGTCAAGCCATGGGTGCTAATCAACAAAAGTATTGTTAGTATTTAGGATGATGGGACACTTAACGGCTCTTTGTTTATATATTTTTTGAAGTAGGAAGTATTTGTCTTTGAATGTGGAGACGGTGTAAAGTGATCCAAGAAAGCGATATGACCAAATGACATGATTAATTTTCATTCCTTTCCTTTCCATCTCTTTCCTCAGATGCATTTGAGATTTGCCCAGACCCCAACATGATAGAAAAAAGCCCAGACTTTGGGACAAATCAGTCAATTAAAAACCAGCTTTTCTTATAGTTTGAGAGACATAATGGAGTATAGATGTGCTCTGCCTTCAGAGATTTTATGTAGATGTGGGGGGTTTAGAAATACCTTCCAGAGGAGATTATAAAAAAGGATATGATGAGTGATACAGAGTGCCACAGGTTTTTGGGGATGAGATCCTCGTGGATCCTGCCTCTTCTTCTGAGTCCAAGATTGTCCTTTGATCAGATTGTCCTTCTTTGGTACCCAGAATACCCTTGGTCACTGTGAGTTTCCCTGGAGGATCAGAAACCATGCCCTCTCTAGTACAGAGGTTGGGTGTTAAATGTCTCATTTCCAGGCCTGTTTCCCTTTGCAATACACCTCTTTTTTTTTTTTTAAGATTTTATTTATTTATTCATGAGAGACACAGAGAGGCAGAGAGGAGAAGCAGGCTCCCCACAGGGGACTCGAACCCAGGACCCCAGGATCATGCCCTGAGCCAAAGCAGATGCTCAACTTGCTGAGCCCCCTGGGCACCCTTGTAATACACCTCTTTGAAGACATGCCCCAAACTCTGTTAGTGCGAGTTTCTGTCAGGTACTGTGGCTTTGGAGAAGGCAAAATGTTTCCATAAAAATTAAACAGATTCATTTTAACAGACTCTTTCAGCCACCTTCTCCTAGGGAAATTTTTTATAGACCTTAAATCAAGATTTCGCCAAAAATCCATAATAATGGTATTGTGATAATTAAAATGGTATAGCTATTTCGTTTTGCCAGTTAAAGCCAAGGATAACAGAACACCAAGCCAGGAGCCATGTAAATGTGCAGGAACACTGTGGGGTGGGGAGTGAGGGTCGGAGATTATCATGTCTTCCCATTCTTTTTAGCAAAAATGTCTCAACTATTAAAAACGTGGGGGAGAGATTCCCACTCATGGGCTTCACAAGGTTCGCAACATCAAAAGCAGGTCCAAACCCGAGGAATTCCTGAACAGGAGTATGAATGGCTTTTGTACAAGATGCTAAGTGTTCAGGTGATGTTTATGGGTATAAATCAGGGAATTGTTCTGTTTTTAAATTCCTAAAAAGCAGTTTGTGTTTTGAGCATTTCTTTTTCTCTGCAGAACTCCAGCAATACCCATACCTCTCACCCCAGGCATCTTCAAAGCTATTTAAATTGAATAGAATAGTTGAGAAGATGGTAGCCTATTGTTCTGTTGCTATTGGAAGCTAGGTATTCTCTGTTGACAGTTAACTTTTCAGGTTAACCCTCCTTTTCTCTGTTGACCTCTGACTTGTTACGTTGAAGGGCACCTCAGTAGAGGCTGGTTTTCTTTCTTCACTACAGCTCTGTTCCTGTTTTATTGTTTTAGCAGTGTACTACCGAAGTAAAACTCTGGTACTTGCTAATGTTTTAAGACAATAAATCTGATAAGTGGTGGTACGTAGAATTACTTTTTAATTAAAAAAAGTTCCGCCAGAACCTGTTTGGCAACATAGTTCTCATGCATGGCTAGGCAGTTTCCAGTTGTTGCTGTTTTTAAGAAATTTCAAGATTTTTCAGTTTGTTTTTTTTATTCAAACATCCCCTCCGATTGTTAGAAACAAAAATGCCTTAGTGTTGGCTGGTGCAAAAATGAGATGTAAAAGTATTCCTGGAAATGAAAGCGAGCAGAGAAGTTTCTCTGCCCAATCAGTAAGTACATATTCAGAAACAGATAGGAAAAGTGAGAAACAGAATTTCGGTCCAGGGTGTCAGCAACAAAGGCAAAGTTTTAATCAAATGTGCATGATGTTGGAATTAGATTCTCCCTCCTGCTCCCACTAAAAGACCATCCTTGGGTTTTCTCCTGTTCTGCCAAATACTCCCTCCCAAGCTTTCGATGTGTTCTATGGGCCACACACACCGGAGTAGGGCTGTCTGTCATAGAACCCAGATGCCCAGCTGTGGAAGAGATTCTTTCAGCAGCATCCGTCTGTTTCTTGGCAAGACTTTCAGGCAGTCTAAAGAAAACAGTCCTGGAACAGCCTTTGGGCCTGCCTTGTGGTTAATGCTGTGCTGGTTTGTATCTGGTTCCTGCTCTGACCTTGCGGGTCTGGATGCTGCTTCCCCTGAATAGACATTCTCTCTCATAGTATGTCTCTCTTAAAGAATATTTGCAATTTTACTTCGATTTTGTGAAATTCCCGTGGACGTCTAGAGAGGCCTTGCCCTTCTTTTGGTTGTTTCTCTCACTGATTCAAAGGGAGGTGGATAGGAATTGGAAGGCACAGATCTTACGGGAGGGAAAGGATCTTTCTGCAGTGCGCCAAGTGCACTGGCAAAATAAAAAGTAGTTTTCATGGGTTTATTTTCAAACCCAGTGATCTTTAATAGTCTGAAAGGGAGACTTAGTTCAGTTCATAGCCAACGACTATAATAAAATTCAGGTTCAGGGGTACACTGGCGTGGGTTGATGTATTCTCTTCTTAGGGAATATTCTGAGGCTTAAGGGTGGTCTTCTTTGAAAGCGCTATTTAATAGCTGTATTCTTTGGTTTAAATCTTTATTTTTATAGCATTTGTGTTGTTTCGCACTGAAGGGATTTTATTTTCCTATTCTCCTGATTATTTTAAGGTTAGCAGTTGAATGTTGCTAAAATTTACACAAGGGAGTGGTTCTCCGTTACCCTCCCCCCATCCTGCCCTCCTCCAGGCCTCCTACCTGCCAATTGTGTCTGAAATAATTTCCCAGCAGCGCTGTTGACTTTGGGAGATGCAGTATTTCTGGTTCTTGATGTGTGTGCATGTGTGTGTGTGTGTGTGTGTGTGTGTGTGTGTGTGTGTTCCCTAATATCTGGCTGATAATTAGTTGTTACTCAGCTTGGAAGTTCTGTTCCTTTCTCTCCTCTTGACCCACTCAGAGAATTAACATGTGGTAGTCAAAGTGGGGGTGCCTTATGCATGACGACAGGTGCTAATCTTCAAGGAAATTTACCTTGCATTCCACCCATTAAGGGTATGGTACATAAAAATGGCTTAATGTCTCTTTGAAGGTGTCAGTGGGCATGTGTGGACCACACAGAATGGGTTTCACTGAAAGTAATAGAGTGAAATTGTCTGCATAATTATTTTCGTTGGATTGAGAATCAGCAGCCCTCGTTGGGTTCAGGAAATAAACCTCTGTTAAAACCATATGGCACTATTCTCAGAAGAGATGTTATTACAGGGCCACTTCCCTCTGAAATTTTGAGTCAGGAGTTCTTGAAAGGAGTCACATATGTTTGAGAATGAATGTCAAGTTTTCTTCCTCCGGTGTCGTTATGAAAGTCAGATGTTTTCTTGCCTTTTTCACGAATGCCACCACGGTCAACAGGTACAAGGTGCTTGGGAAGAGGCGGGCCACCTTGGGTATACACGTTGTGAATTATTATCTGGGCCAAGGGATTTTGTTCTTAAAAGAAAAAGTACTCTTAATTCAGTGAAACATGTGATTTGTCAACACTGAAAACACATCTTGAGGTTAGGGTAATTACATTCTGTCTGCCCAGGCCCTTAATGCAGATTCAGTGGCTAGAAAATTTTCCTAACTACTTGTCACAGTACTGGTGTGCTCCAGAGATAGCTGTGTCAGAGTGAAAGGTAAAGCGAGGGAGTGCAGTTTGCGTACCAGTGGCTAGGGAATATTTTGGGAAGAGCTAAACTAGGTACATTTGTTAAATAACACCCACAATAGTTTTAGGTTTGTATTTTAAGTATTTATATCTATTTAAGTACTTAAGTACACAATACATTGTGCACATTGCGATGATTCATTATGCATTTTGCTTTTTGGGGGGCGGTCCGGTTTAGTCTTTGCTGTAGAAGGAGTATAAGCAAAAGTTGATTTTGTTCATTTCTTTTAATGAGCCTGGAAAATTCTCAATCTGTAGAGCTTACTCTGGCTGTGCATAAAGCTAGGAAGTTCAAATGTCTCCTTGAGTGCCAGACTCCCAGCGAGTACTTACTGGGTATTAAGTCTCGCTTTTCATTGCATACTGTAGAGGAAGAGGGCAAGACAGCCATGACTGAATGGCTAGAAGGCTTTTCGGTTGCCTTAAGTGTTTTTATAATGAGTTGGGTTTTACTAGATGGAGAGGCTGATAGAGTATGGATTCCATCAGCCCCCAACCCATATTCTGGATTCATTCATATATTTATTCAACGTATGAGTGCCTACCATATGTGTGTTGAAAAGGGCCATAGGAATTCAGAGAGGACTTAGTCACATGCATGGCTCAGAAAGAGGCCGAATCTTGGAAAAGGATAAAGCATGAGTATTGATGACGGTGACTGTGTGGCAGAAAGTGATAGAAAATGAGTAAGGGCCTAAGAAGGTGGCAGCAGAAGTGACATGGAAGTTCAGAAGCAGTTTTACTTCTGTCTTGGGGTTTGGAAGGAAGGTTTTATTGAAGTGAAAGTATTTGAGCTGAATCTTGAGTATTAGTAATACAACTTACAATAATGGCAGAAATTCTTGAAATGAAATTCTAGGTGGATAGATGGTGAGTTTCAGGAGACTTAACACTAAATTTCTTTTATTTTTGTCATAAAAAGCCCTCCAAGCCCTCCCCCTTGACTCTGGCTCTCTTTGCGGGTCTGCTGATGGAAGTTTTAGCATGGCCCGGTGCTTCAGCTTGAGTTTTAGCAAAGTACCTCAGCCTCACCTGTCAATCTATCTTCTCTGCTAGTCTAGGACCTCTTCTATGTTAGGGGCTAAATAAATTCCAATGCTGTTTTCTCTAGTACAATTCTTTTTTTTTTTTTTTAAGTTCTGTAGTTTCTGACTTCTGCTGGAGCTGTGCTAGTACCGATGTTTTTGCTCATTGTAGATACTCAGTTGAATGTAATTCGGTCGAACAAAGTAGATCAGGTAATGGAATTAACTTCTTAATTGCATATTGAAGTCTGTTTTCAGATTAAGATTAAGGAATGAACATTTATACTGTGAACTGGTACATAAGATTACAGAATAGCTAAGGGTCTAATTTTGAATTTATAGAAAATAAGCCCATTACAAAACCAGTAGAGGTGATCATCGTATTTCTTCAAGGGGAATTCTAAATTGTTTTAGATTTTAGCAACCTCTGGAGTTCAGTTTTTATATAGGGAAAAGGAAAAGGTCTAAAAACCTTCAGCCCAACTTGGTGGCTCAGACTTTAAAGTCCTTTTATTAGTCAGGTTGCTGTTCTATAAATGATATCACTCGTGCTGTTTGCATTGGATCCCTGCCATATCTCCATCCATAACAGATGGCTTCTTTTTTTCCATCCCCGTGTAGATTCTTCAGGGTTTGTTACTTTCTGATGGACCACGGGAGTGAGCAAGGGTGTGTGTGTGTGTGTGGGGGGGAGGGTAGAGATGAGGGATTGCGTTTATTTTATTTTGTTTCCATACCTCACTGGAGTGCAAATGGCACGATGAGAAGTGCTCAAATATGCTGCTCCCTGGGAATCAGGAAGGAGCTGGGATAAGAAGATAGGCTGGGAAAGACAGTTAATTAGAGAGATTTTTTGCTATGGGTTCAGGTTTTCTTCTGCTCTCCTTCATCTCTGAGGTTGGCTCTGATTTTGGCTTCCCCCATGCAATATTTAGACCACAACAAATTTTGCTTATTCCTTGACCTGTACAAGTGGTAAATACAGAACCACAGTCTGACTTGTGACTTGGCTCAGAAAGGGCTGAATATGTCCTGTGGGCACCTCAAACTGATGTCCCACACATGTCTGGGGGTCCCCACCTCCACTTCAGCCACACTTCTCTACTCACATAGGGACCCTTTCGATTTTACTAGTTTTGAGGGCCCCACAGTTCACCCAGGTGACCAGATCAGAAACCCGAGACTCATACTCTCTCCCTTCCTTGTTACATCTGATTATTCTGTTGTCTGGATCTGTGCACCGTTCCCTTGTACCCATTAGCACTGCTTTAGCTTGGTTCCCACTCTCACTGTTATCTCCTGGCCTGTAACACAGATGTAATTTCCTCACTGGCTTAATGCCCCTAATTGCACTCCCTTCTAGATCTGTTTACCCCCATACGTAGATGGGTCCTCCTAAACTGTAAATCAGCTCATGGCACACCCCGTGCCTAAAATACCTCAGTGGTTCCCTGTTACTTACAGGATGAAGTTCAGACTTTGTGGCATGGTGGACAAGGCCTTTCAGCATCTGATCTGTGCACCTGCCTCCCACCCACACCCCTGGTAGCTGAGCTCCAGCCACGCCAAATTGTTTCATTCTACCCTTTTTAGATCTTTTTGTCTTTGCACTTCCTGTTCCTTCTGCTTGGAGTATCTTTTTTTTTTTTTTTTTTCTTTTCTTTTCTACATTTGCTTGACTGCGTTCTACTTATCCTTAGATGCCATCTCTTCTATAAGCCCTCTCTGGCCACCCTTGGAAATTAAGCATTTGTTCATTGGCTCCCCTCTGGCTTTGTTCAGTCTTTGATGATGGTGTTTATCACATTACTGTAATTATTTGCTTATCTAATGCCTCTCTTAGTATATTGTGCGCCCCCTGATTCAGCATAGTTCATGGTGCATAGGAGATTTTAATTGATCTATGGAGATCATATTTGCAGAGTGGCTTTACCTGCATAAGATGTTCTCACCTCTATCAATTTCATTTCATCTTGGCAATATTCCTGTGATGCACATACTTTGATCCTCATTTGACATATGAGGAAGTTTGAGTCATGGGAGGAAGTTGAGTCACAGAGATGATAGATTATTTGCCCACAGCTCCACAACCAAGTTAGTGGCAAATCTAGGAACAGACAGCAGGTTTTCTGCTCCTTGTGTAGTCAAGCCCAGATTTAGCTATGAGATTCTCCTTTTCAGTCACATAGAGGCTAGGTCTTTTAGTGAACTTTTTTTAAGTTCACTAATTCTCTCTCTGTCTCTCTCTGTAGCCCAGAGTGAAGGTGAGGTATCCAGAGCATCATTGATTCTTAGAACTGGAAGTTAGATAGTCTGTTATTTTACAGATAAGAAGGTTCTGTACCTGAGAAGTTCACAATCTAACCATTTGTGGTGGACCCACATCTCCTGATGAGGCCTGTGGTGTTTTTCTTACTATATATTGGGCAATCATCAGTTCTCTTGAGTAGAGTTTTAGTGTTCAATTTCCTGGGTTGTTAGTAGGATTTTTTTGAGCCATTAGGCCAGTTAATTCTTGGGAAGACCCTATCCTGAGAGCAGAAAGGATATCCTTTCTGTGAATATTCTCAGGGAAAGGCCTGTTAAGGAGCTAGGACTCAGAGGAGAAAGGATCAAAGGTGATGTGCTTTTATTGGTTACACCACTTTTCAGATTGTACTACTTCTTTTCCAGTGAGTGCCATGGATTCTTGAGCATGTGCCATTTTGAAAAAACAGAACAAACAACCAAAAACAAAGGGATATAATTAGGCTGATACATAAGAATACCATGTTGCAAGGAAAGGTGAGTTCCTAGTCAGAGGGGTTGTAGTGTCATGGTATAAACAGAATATAAAGCATCTTTGGTCTCTAGAGGACAACGTTCCCAATTATATGAAAGAGATCCAGAACTCCATAGTATCATCGCCATATACTCAGTGGTTTCATGATAGAGATACCAATATACATGTATTATGTGGAAAGGCTAACACTTTATACATTTCACATGGGCAGAAGAATTCACCAAACTGTCATTGATTAAATAATTCAGCATGAAGCTAGCAGACAGAAATTCTTAAAACTTAACACTGCACTTGCTTTTGAAAAACAAAAAAGTTTTAATTTTAATCACCCGAAGGGATTTTTTTTTTTGATATTCAAAAAAAATAGACTATTAAGCTGGTGTCTCAATAGTGTTCTTCACTTGAGGTAGCCTGAAAATGAGCACCAACTCACTTCCTTTGGATTGAAAAGAATGCATTTTTCTCATCTGTGCCTCACACACACACAAAAAAGGTTAAATCTTGCTATCTCTAAACTCCATTTAGCACTCCTTTCGATTCCCTTTTATATAACAATAACTTGATCCTACTCAAAATACTTGGCACCTTTTGTGACAGCCTGGAATGTAAGAACACTTTAGCAGATCTGAATGTGAGTGAACTCCAGGAGTTTTGGAATGAAGAGGTAGAGTTCTCAGTTCTTATTCAGAGTTCACAGAAGATAAGAATACCGGGATTAACACAATAGACTCCTTTCATTTCCCGAGGCTGAGTAAAGCAATTATCTGTCTATCAAGACTCTAGTAAATGGTGCAAGAGCATTAAGGAGGGGTGGGTGGACAGGTGGATGAGCGCTATTCCATTGGAAAGCGGTACTTGGGTAGGAGGGGATCCTTTGAATTTAACTTGTTAACCGTTTTATTTTGCAGTTTATATCATGTTACCCTTGCAGCTTAGAAAGAAAGGATCTTTTTTTTTTTTTTTTTAAGTATATATATCGTCATCGTCGATGGCATTTTCAGTTCCCTGCTCATCTGAATTTTATTAGGGGGCTTATTTCAAAGACATCTCCTGTTTAATCATGTTTAAACAATCTGTTTAAGACCTGTTGTGTAGATATAAACACAATAGCCCTTTAATGTAGTAAAACAGACTTCTGACAGACACAGCACACAGCAGACATCCATCCATTATTGCTTAAGCCACTGTTCCTTCCATGCCTGACCTGAGAGGGTAACCACAGAGCTCAGCTGACAGCCATCGCCGTTCAGAAGACCCTGACTTGCCCGTATTAATGTCTAGCGAGCCGAGAACTGCCGAGCAGCAGACAATCAGAGAGGTCTTAGACTAGATTAAAGCTAAGTACCTTAAATCTGGTTTAATGGCTGTGTTTACATCTCCTTCTTCTTCATTCCTTTAAAAAAGTAATCAGGTTTTGCAAGCGTTAAGAAAACCACCTCTTCTTGCCAGCTGGACTCGGTCCAGTTGAAGCCAAGAAATTCCCCCTCCCCTTTCTTCTTCTGTCTTTTTCTTTTTATTTCCTCTATGATCTTCACTGCCATTCAGCACAGCAAGACCGGGCCGCGGGAGCTGGCTAAGTTTTTCCTTGGTTATTACTTTTTAACGTTTTCTTCCTGTTACAGAGCTGGGAAAATTGAAAATGATGCTCTGCTTCTGTCGCGGCATGTGTCAAGAGAGGAGCCCTTCGCACTTTTAATTATTTCTGCGTACTGTTTTTTTTCCCCCTCTGCTTTGGACACACATACGGTTATATAACGTATGTCTGAAACCATAATAATGAAAGGGAAACAGGGACGATTGCATGCTAAGGGCAGCCCGACAGGATCCAGGAATTGCGTGACAGTCTGTAGGCTGGTTGTCACTGGCCTCTTTGAATAATAATGCCATCCATGTTTAGCAGGGTTATTGGCAAATAAACAGTGATGCTTTTTGTTCGGCTGTGGAAACTACCATGTCCACTGCTTAAAACGTTATCATTAAAAAAAAAAAAAATCTTTACATCTCTCAATGGGATCTCTGCAGATGCTCGTGGCACAAAACTGGGGTGTCTGAAGCTTCGTATAGTAAAAGAAGGCAAAGGAAATGTTTTCAGAAGTGTAACAGTCAAATTTTACTAACTTTTTGAGTGTGTGTGGGGTGTAAACATAGAGATCTTTTGTTCGTTTCCCAGAAACTGAAGGGAGATGAGAGATGCAGTTTCAGATGGCCCAGGATGGTTGTGGATGTTGGGTTGTCATTAGTTGGACGACAAGACGTGTGGTGATGAAACAGAGTTGGGCAGATGGGGTATAATTGTAATGAACTCTCTCAGAAGTAAGCTTCTCTGCTTTTTCTTACTGTCCTTTTTGGGCCTTTTCTTCTCAGCTCCCCCGCCCCTTCCTTTCCTTGGAGGTAGAGGAGGACTGAGACAGGTCAGGGGACTAGCTTCCAGGGTCACTGCCTACCTCCACGATTTCACACAAGTCACAGAATTTTTTTTCCTGGGCATCGGTTACTTTTCTCAAGTGAAGAATGTGGCCTGGGAATCTCTCTTCTCTTCCAGCTCTGAAAAATTCTCACTCGTGTAACCTTACTTTGAAATGGGAGTGAAGAGGGAAAGATCATCCCTCGGAAATGACAGGCGAATAAGTCAAGGACAGTGGGATTGGAACCGTTCAGGGCCAGAGAATGTGGACGTAAAGGGGCCGAGGAAATGAGGGGTGTTTTAGGACACGGGAGCGGTGCTACAGTGAAGTCAGCCAGGTTCTCCGGGAGCTCTTTTTTTCCCCAACTTGCAAAAAGTATTATGTCTCCCCTTGTGTGTTTCCATTATATTTTCATCTGGTCTTTCTTTAAAAAAATTTTTAAGCCTTTTTTTCTTCTTGCATCCCGTGAGTTTCTTTTTCTTTAGATGTCTCAAGTTTTTTTTGAGTCCATTATTTCAAGAAAAAGGATTACACTCTAAGCATATGTTTTTTGGAAGCTATTCCCTGATGTGTGACTGATCCTGGCATAGCCTGATAGCCCCTTCAGTCTTTGATGGTCGTGATTTGCCATTGCCTGAAATCTAAAAGCTATAAAGGAACTCGCAGTTACGATACATGCATGTTAATATTTCACAATTCTTTCATTTATATATTTATTGAAAAATCTTGAATTCTTGAACCTTTATAAGCCCAAATTTTGGAGTAGGCTGTCCCTCAGTGATCTCGCTCATGGGTCCAGTTGCATTTAAAAAATGGGTTTGGGAGAGTGAACTTTTTACTCACTCATCTAAACTGGCGCCTTTTGTTATTAAAAGAAAGCAAATTCAGTTTTTAACATTTTTTTTTCCTACAAACTGGAGTTCCTAGAATATTTCTATGGAGTCTATGGCTTAACTATGTAATTATGTCTCTTGAGTAGATTATGTTTTTTTTCTTCCCATAATTATGTTTTTACCCAAGAGACTGGAAGGCTTCAGACCTCTCTTGGGTGAAATTGTTCTTCCTCTCTTCTTCCTCGATAAACTCTGAATTCTACATGCCTGACTCTGTTCAAGGGCTGAAAGGGGGCTCTTGAAGATATGTGGAAGTGATTATGATTTTTTTTCCTTTAGAAATTGGTTTATATATTAAGAAGGGCCCTTAGAGAGACGCTCTGTTAGTTCATTTTTGAAATGCCATCAGAGAAGAATCTCCTGGAAGGAGATTTGTTTATGATCTGTGGTCCTCTGTCTGAAGCCACACACTAATATGGCTCTACGGCTGTCTCCTCTCATGAGCTGTCTTTTGTGAGCTCTGGGGCCCCACGCACATGTCATGTTGCATGGCTTCTAGTGGCTCCCGAGGACTAGAGGTTTCTTCAGCATGAAGGCAATTTCTTAGTCCACTTTACTGTTCTAGTCCAGAAATAGTTTTTGACCTGAACCAGACAGCACATACTTAGGAAAAAAGATGACTCAGCAGCCTTTCCCAGCAAAGAATATAGACTCATCAATTTTACTGTGGGAAATGTTTCCCAATGACTAGCTCTTTTTTTTTTTTTTTTTCTTTCTTCTCCTCCTTTCTTTTACTGGATAAAAGGAGAGGTAATTCTAAAGTTATCAGTGTTCTTATTTATTAATTCAATAAACATTTGTTGTGTGCCTTCTTTGTACCTAGGCTCTAAATTATGTGTTAGACATGAGACATGACACCCATCCTCAAGGGGTTCACAGTCAAGTCCAGGAGAATCTAAGATAATAGGGTTTGAAATTCTATATAAATATTTTATATCCATTCAGAGTCAGCTAATGCTTACTGAATGCCTACTACACTTAAGTATAACTACATGTTGTACAAAAAAATAATGGTAGCGGCTTTCAGCTTGCTGAGATGGAAACAAGAGGGCTCACTGAGGCCCTAGAGACAGAAGAGACCAGGACAGTGTGATGGCCAAATGGAGATGATGGGGTGAGGGTATTATTAGTGGAGGAGACAGCTTGTGCAAAGGCACAGGGGCTCTCTGAAGAACTATGATAGTCCAGTGTGAGTAGAACATAGGTGGGGAGCTGTACAGTTTGTAGCCATCTGAAATGAGA
Organism: Canis lupus baileyi; assembly: GCF_048164855.1. NCBI lineage: Eukaryota > Metazoa > Chordata > Mammalia > Carnivora > Canidae > Canis > Canis lupus. The sequence continues at coordinate 58,782,135 of NC_132844.1, read as the reverse complement.
GTGATAACGTACATTTGGACCATATTTTCTAGGTCTTTCCAAGTCTTTGTTTTCCATGCTGGGCTCAGGGAGCTCTGTTCAATTCAATAGACAGTGTTAGATAGTTGAAAGGGTTTTTGTTTTTTTTTTTTTTATAGTTGAAAGGTTTTGAGCAGATGAGTAATGTTAGGATTTAGGGGCTGAAAAAACTTTAGAAATTATGGAAATGAACCCTTTACTTTTGGTAGGCCCAGAGGGCTCCTTTAAATCTTTTCCTGTGGTTGGCCATACAGCTAGTTGGTGTCCTTTCATTTAATCCAGACTGCTTTCCCTGGTGTATTAGCCACAAGTGAGAGATTAGGAGTGATTCTGGTGGGACTGGAGAAAATGAGGGCCTATCCCTTTGGAAACTAGGAATGGCCTTAACCCGGAGGCTGGGGTTCAGGAAAGGGAGGTGGCAAAGGTATACCTGGGTTGGATTTTGTGTCCTGGAGAGTAGAAAGTGGTGGTATTAATGGAAATAAGGAAATTAGAGGAGAAGCTGGTTGGGACTGTTTGTAGTGGGGGCAGGGTATGTCAGGGAGAGGCAGAGGGCTTAACTAAACATTATAAGCATCACAAGAGTATGGTCTTTGATTTTTAGACGTTCACAAACCACCAGTGAAATGTAGTCATCTGAATGTAAACAGAGAGGAGTTTCACTTTTCTTCGTGGTATTTCCATTTTCACACATACGTAGGAATGCAGAAAATCAGGGTTTTCAGTCTGGAGCCTCAACAGTTACAAAGCATTTGGATCCCAACTTTGCATGGCTCCCTTAAGAACTCCCTGGAGTCTGTGTAATCTCTCCTGTTATGTTGCTTTTGCTGGAAACCATCTAAATCAGATTCTTTGAGGTGAACTAAGACCCATCCTTAGTAGTAGAATGCCAAGTAATTTCATTTGGAGTAGAATTTGGGCTTTAAAATTAGTCCACCTGTAAATAAAATCTTTAAAAAAAAAAAAAGGGATCCCTGGGTGGCGCAGCGGTTTGGTGCCTGCCTTTGGCCCGGGGCGCGATCTTGGAGACCCAGGATCGAATCCCACGTCGGGCTCCCAGCATGGAGCCTGCTTCTCCCTCTGCCTGTGTCTCTGCCTCTCTGTCTCTCTCTGTGTGACTATCATGAATAAATAAATAAAATCTTTAAAAAAAAAAAAAAATTAGTCCACCTGTTCCCGAGCCCCTCCCTGCAGACACTCCTTCGTGTACCAATTTTAGCGTAGAGAGATTAGAACCAAGGCTTCATTTTTTTGTTGTTGTTTTTCCAGAACTACTACGAAATAGCAGCTCTGTTGCTCTATGACCAATTTCCTCTGAAAAATGGCAACTCTTTCTTTTTTACTCCAAGGATCATTGTCAGAACATCTTAAACGAGTCTCTCCTGTGGCCTGAGGCCTAGAGTATTTGACCAGCTCTCCTCCCACACACTTGTTGACAACAAAATTAGCTAACATCTTCCCAGGGTCACCCCTTCCTCCAGGCAAGCCTGAGTGCCTGGCAGAGGAGGCTCTTGGGTTGCCAGAGTATCTTTTCAATAGTTGGGATTAAAAAAAAGATGTGTCTTAAAAGGCCGAGTTCCCATATATATTGTATAGTTTAGAAGAACTAATGTGTAGTTGCAAAACTAGAGACGTCAAGTGATTTGAAGAATAGCGTGCTTCTGTTGAGATTCATATCACGTATGTGTTCAACACTGTCTTGTCTCACACGATATTTATTATCATGTTTCTGTCATTTGTTCTCTAGCTAGCTCTCCTCCTTTCTTCTCTACTTATCAGAATTCTACTCAACATTCTAGGACATGATGATCTCATCATCCATGAGGACTTCCTCTTTCCTATTAGTCAATATCAGTTCTTCCTAGAGCAGTTTATTGTGTGTGTGTTTTTTTAAAAGTTTTTCTTTTATTATGAAAAATTCCAAACATATTAAAAGAGATTATATTCAATAAAATCCCATATACACATCGCCTTATTTTATAACTAATGACATTTTGCTATATTTGCTTCATCTGTTATTTTGCTGGAATGTTGCATTTTTTTATTTTATTTTTTTAAAAGATTTTATTTATTTATTCACGAGACACACACAGGGAGAGGCAGAGACACAGGCAGAGGGACAAGCAAGCTCCCTGTGGGGGGGCCCCGGGATCACACCCTGAGCCAAAGGCAGATGCTCAACTACTGAGCCATCGAGATGCCGCTGCTGAAATGTTTTAAAGCAAATACCAGACATTGTGACATTTACCCCTAAATATATATATGGGTAAATATATATGGTAAATATATATGGGTAAAAAATAAGGGCATATTCTTATATAATCGCAAAAAGCATTACTTCCTTAATACTTTAAAATAGTCCGTATTCATATTTCCTCAATTGATCTCCCAAACCTAAGCATTTTAGTGATTGCCCTCATCGTAGCTTTATTCAGTTACATTTGCTTGTCTTTCTTCTCTTACTAGACTGTGAACTGCTGCGGGACAAGGATGTTATCTGGAATAGTTTCTCTCCCCTCCTCCTTGCAATGTTTAGGAAGATGCCCCGCACATGCCCACGCTAGCTGGCCTAACGGACCCAGATGTAGACTTGGTATTGGTTCCTCATTGACGGTCCATTGCAGATCTGCCTTTTAGCTTTAGTTATTTTATTTTAAAATTGTATTATCATGATACCCAGGAGGGAAGTAGATACCCAGTAAGAGAAGTGAGTGCTTAAAATCAATTTAAAATACTGATGTCAAAAGGCGAGCTGCCAAACCTCGTGCCCTAGCGATTGGTGAAATGACTTGACTATGCCCCGTGAGAGTGAGCTTGCTGTGATAGAGTGCCCTCTTTGTGAAGTTGCCTTTTTTCTGAAAGTACACTCTTTTGGAAGCGCTTCTTGGCGTCCTTCAGGAGGAGTGCTCTAACTGGTGCAGTGCATCATGCATTGAGTACAGTGCATAGAGTGTGAAGATCTGGCTGGGGGCCCACACAGCTTTCCATGGTTGTTAGGCAGTTCTCAGTTAACTTTTATAGAAATGGGCAAAATGGGTCCCATTACAGAGGCAAGTTTGTTTTCGTAGTTCACATAGCACAGTTTCTAGGTCTTCACCTACTGCTTTCAGATGCGTGATCTTTTAAGCAGAGATCCTAATGGCAGGATCCCGAGCTTGCCTTATAAATGCGGTGCCCTTGTACGATGAGAGTGGGGTCAGAAGGGATGGGACAATCAACTGCACTCAGCTGCACTCTTGTTTAGGGACCTAACTTTTCCACATGCGTCTTTGCTCTTAAGGATGTGTGAATGCTGTGACCTTTTGATCATGCTTTCTTCTCGTGCCCCTGAGTTTATTGCAACAAAAGTCATATTCAGCCAAATACACTCAACTTCTTGAAAGAAATTTCTTCTGAAAATTACTTTTTTTTCCTTCCCATATTAAATTCACTCTTGACCATGATTTTTTCCTGGTGCTGCAGTGGTTATAATCTAAAATAAGCTGGTTGGCAGTGGGAAGGAAAAGGGCCCGGGGCTAGCCATCAGAAACCCTGAGTTCTAGTTCTGCCACTGACTATGTGACTTTGGGCAAGTCACTTCCCCTCTCAAGGATTCAGGGTCCTCATTCATAAAAGAAATACACTGCTCTGAAATTTAGAGTCAAAATGATTCCTGTTGCCCTTTTCAGCTCTCTGATTCTGAATAACTTGCAACAATGCTAAAGAATTATAGAGAGGGCTCTTTCAGAAAGCAAGCAAGCAATTCGGCATTCACTTAAATAAATGTCCTTCAGGGACATTTCTTAGCAAACACCAATAAGGACTGGTCTCTAAAGTAACGCTTTGCCTGCTGGATTCACTGGATGGCCAAATAAGAGAAGAGGTTTTTTTTTTGGGGGGGGGGGGGAGAAGATAACATTATCCTATGACATCCTGGGCCTGAAAATTTACTTTCCAAGAGACATTGGTCTAAAAGAGGGGAATATTCATTCAATCATTCATTGCATAAATCTTTGTTGAGCAGCTACCCTATAGCAGGCACTAAACTAAGTTGTAAGGATACAACTTTAAGCAAGATAGAGCACTTATCTTCATGGGGTTTTTGTTTTGCAGGAGAGACAAATAAATACACAACAGAACTACAGATTGTGGTAATAGCCATAAAAAAAATACACGGAGGCTGTGCTCGAGAAGGAGGAAACCTGCTCTGGGTATAGTAGGCAGGCAAGGCCTATCATAGGAGGTGGTGTTCACTCTGAGGTCGAAGGGGTGGACCTAACAGAGAAATAGGAGGAGAGCATTTCGGGAATACAGAGAGGTTCTGAGATGGGAAACTGTAAGAAGACATTGTCAGATGCCCAAGAGAGAGATGATGGGGTCCTAGACTAGAGAATAGAAGTGAGGGAACTGAATGGCTTTGAGATACACTTTTGAGATGGAAATGATAAGGCTTGGTAATAGGTTGAATGTGGGGAGTGACAGATAAGGGGAAATCAAGGAAAATGTCTAGGTTTTTGGCTTCCGTGAATGAGTGGCTGGTGCCACTTACTCAAATGAGGGTACTCCTGGAGAGGAATAGGGTTCTCTGGCAAGAAGAGTCAAGAATTTTGTTTTTAATATACTGCATTTAAGATGTCTTAGACATCCCAGAGGAGAGTTCAGTAGGCAGCGGGACCTACAGACCTGGAACTCAGGACAGAGGTGAGGGCTTACCTCAGAGATGGGGGAGTCACTAGCATGAACAGGTGGCATCAAGTACATGACTGTGAGATCATCTTGGGCAGTGGTCCTTTGCCTTGGCTGCACATCAGATCCTGTGCTAAGTAAGCTTTTACAAAATAACTCCTTGGGACCCACTTGCCAGAGATTTTGATTTAACTGAGCCGAGGTGGGGTCTGGACGTCTATATTTTTCAAAGCTCCCTGGAGGATTTCCTAATCCAGCTGGAGTAGAAGAGCCACTGCTCCAGGAAATAAGTTTCCCATTCTTTATACCTTCCTCCTGTTTGGAAGACACAGTCTTCGGCCCTTCGGATGAGGTTCAGTTCTCCCTGTACCATTGCAGAGTCTTGGATTTAACTCTGTTGTGCCCTTGTCTTCCATGTTCTCGGTCTCTTAAGGGAGTACTTGAGTATGGAGGATTTAAGTAGGTCTTCTTTCAGCCCATCACTCTCATGCTAACCCTGATGTGGTTTAGCGGTAGCTGGTGTTTGTCATGGTTGAAAGATGAAGAACCCTTTCAGCTTCTGTTCTTCATTGTACTGTAAGAATTTTGTTGTGGTTGTGGTGCTGGCTATGAAGGGGCAGACATCTACAAGGAAAAACGCATACCTCTTTTTATACGTACGCAACCACAGACAGATATTCTCTGAGTTACTCTAGGTGTCTGTAGGTACTTGGTAGCTCCTGTTTGAAGGTAGTTTCCATAAGGTCATTGAGGCTTTTAAAATTTCACCTGCTCTTACATTTTTTCATCCTTATCAGTGCTGTTTCAAGTCCTTTATTCTTGCCTACAGCCTCTTGTGGCTCCCCTAAAGCACTGTGCTAAGAGGAAATGGCAAGGGTACTCACCCATCCATATGCTGAGCTCATATCTCATCCAGTCTCTGTGAAAACCCAATGAAAAGGCTGTAGAAAGCAGAGGCAAGGCTTTATTAAGTTTTCTTGTGACCCATAGCCCACATAAAGTCCCAGTGTTTAAAGGAACCATGCAGGCTCATGTAGTCCTCTCCTTAGTCCTCAGGGAATCTGACATTCCAAAAATATGGCCTATTAAAAAAAATAACTTCCAGGGACAATTCCATAAGCTTTCTTGTTAATGTTTACAGCTGTATCAACACCACAGCAATGTTTTTTTTCTTTTCTATGTATATGGGGAACAGAATCCACGGATCTAACTGTGACAAGTACTCTGTAATTCCCTAATTGTGAAACTAGTTAGACATAGCAAGATGCATCAGCGGAAGTTTGTTTAGGGTAGTGGGTGAGCTATTAACGTTGTAATTGAATCCTCGCTGCTACTTCTGCTCATGCTGAAAACCAGCCTTGGCCCTGCACAGGTGTTTCTGTCGATCTGGATATTTTGGGCAACTTCGTTAGCTAGGACGGGAACCATATACCATCCAGGCTGAGCTTGCTGATGGCTAAAGACCACAGGCTTGCTGTTTCACCTCTGCCGGCCCTAGTTGCTTTGTCTATGACCATCTTGCTGGCTGCGGGTTGGGAGCTGTTTGGGGCAATCTCTAAAGACTGCGGAAAGTTCCAAAATCTATTCATAATCTGGTTAAGAAGTCCTAAACAATGGGGAAAACAGCATAAAAAACAATGAATTCGCTTGGTAACTTTTCTCCTGATCTCAGTTCCTAGTTCCAGCAGATGCCCCAAACTGATGCTGGCAGGAAATAGGGTGGTGGGCGCATTTCAGTTAATGGACCTATTTGGAACATGTTTGGCTGCGGAGACAGCTACGCTCATATTTCCAAGCCTTGGCTTCCTGTCTGTTTTCTTTGGGCTGGGTAGGCAATGAAAAAGGAGACAGGAAAATACATTTTGGGGCAAATAAAATAAGGAATCTGTCTTATGAAGACAGCTTATAGCTGGGAAATTCTAATGTTCACCTTAACCCTCTCCTGATAGATTGCTCTTGTCCTGTACTGAGAGGAGGATGAGGTGTTCTTGATACTCATAGAATATACCTCCTCACTGTCAAAGGCTCTTAATAATCCTCCTTCCATTATTTTTTCTTTTTTTTTTATGGATAATAATCCTGATTTCCCTGAATTTTTCTTCAGAAGGCAAATTCTGATTCCAGTCATCATCTTAATGGCTCTTGTTTTTTAAAGAGAGGGCGTGTATATGCACACCTGTTCGAGAGGAGAGGGGAGGGGCAGAGGGAGAGGGAGAAAGTCTCAAGCAGGCTTCACCATCACGGAGTCTGAGGCAGGCCTCAATCTCATGACCCTGAGATCATGACTCAAGAGTCAGACGCTTAACTGACTGAGCTACCCAGGTGCCCCTTAGTGGCTCTTTGAATCAGCTTCAGTTACAGTATGTTGCGGTGACAGACTAGGGCCTCATTCTGGTACAGAATATGGAAGAAGGAATCTACAGTGTATTTCTGTTCACATATGAGGCATTATCGTACTCATTCACCACTCTGGCACTCCACAGGTGTGCACTTAACTTATGTAGCACCAATATTCAGATGTTTTTCTGTTATACTTGCACCAAGACAACACTGTACTCTGCTCAGAATGATTTCATGATTTTCAAAAAGCCTTTGAACCTTCTTTATATTGTAATTTGCATATTTCTTTAAAATCTAGAACTTCCTTAGATTTTAGACTTGAATAAACTGGAAGAGAGACAAGGTTTTTTTGTTTTTTAATAATGGATTCTCACATTCACATGGTAACCCAAATGGTATTTTTCTATTTCTTATACAGAATCATAGTACTAGATTTAAAATTAAAAAAGCATTTTCTCTGATTTAACATAGTTTATTTATGTGCTTTTAGGTTTTGGGGTATCACAAAATATCCAGATTCCTCTTGAGAATTTGAGTTTCCTTCACTATATTTCCATATTTTTCCTCTTAAAGGGGTTTAAAGGTTTGAGTTTTAATTTTTCAGAAAGCAGTCACAGTAAGGTATAGTTGTAATAAAAAAAAAAGTCAGTTATATCATTGTGGAAATTTCCCTTTGACAAATGTGTTTGTCTCTGTTTCTGCCCCAGTTTTGAGAGAATATGTGTGACGTACACAGACTCTTTGAACTTTGGGGAAATTTCTTCCTTCGTGAAACAGGCAGACACATCCCAGTACACAATCACCTTTCCCACCATCGCCAAGAGGGTTAGAGGAGGCACCCAGAGAGTCTCTCCTGAGTTCCGGCATCCTGGCCTCGCTGCTGGCACTCAACTCCCGAGTCACCATCTGGGACCCTCGGCTCTCCATTCATAGGACAGAGGAGTAGGAATGCTTGCCACCAGATGATGCTTATAAAACCACTTGCGATAGAAGGCATTATAGAGACACTTCATTATAAATATCAGTATTGATGGTTCCTTGGCTTAACCCCCCAGTATGTATGTTCACATATCTATTTAGTATGGTCAATTGTTCAGCTAATTAATATGCTTTTATTTTATGATTTGCTGTTTCCAGGGCACAGACAGAAGCTTGATGACTCTAAACCTAGTTTGTTCTCTGACCGCCTCAGTGATTTAGGGCGCATTCCTCATCCCAGTATGAGAGTAGGTGTCCCGCCTCAGAACCCACGGCCCTCCCTGAACTCTGCACCAAGTCCTTTTAATCCACAAGGACAGAGTCAGATTACAGGTAAGACAGATTCCTAGGTTTCACTTGCACACGTTCCGGCAGGCTGGGGGTGAGGGGCTGCCACATGAGACGCACTCACTGCAATACTCCTGGGCTCTGAAATGGCTTTATTATTAAAGAATCAAGACGTGAAGATCTTATGGACCTCCTCCTCCTCCTCCTCGCTCCTCCTCCTCCTCCTCCTCCTTCTTCTTCTTTTTTTTTTTTTTTTTTTTTTTTTAACGAAAAACAAATTCCAGTATGCAGTAACTTGGGGATAAAATTTGGGGGAAGTTGCTGTGAATGCTGTACTCTGGAGCACTGTCAGTCTGCACACTGGTGGAGGGTAATAACTATGCTCTCTAGGAGAATGTTCATTAATAAGTTTCTGTACTGGGCTCTGGGTGGCGCAGAGGAGAGCATCACACCCTCGCTATTAGAAAATCAGTGTTACTGTCTCAGACTTGGGCTTAAATTTCTTACATGTATAACTATTTCATTAAGTTTGCTTGAAGATTGCCCAGGGCTAACAGGAAGCCTTGATTGGTGGGTGTAAGGCAAGGTCAATGAGCTGCTCATCAGGCAAACAGAATTTGCTGCTGATTCACATTTAGCCCCGGGTCCTAATGCGACATTTCTTTTTATACTACATTCTAGTAAGCTGCTTACTACCTTTCTTCTTAAAAATTAACGTCAGCATTGCATTACAGACTAATCATTCATGTTTGGTGCAGTAAGACTCCCAATTCTCTCTCTCTCTCTCTCTTTTTTTTTTCTGCCCCATTTGTGCAAAAACAGATCTTGCTTTTAGTGCGATTGCTTTTAGATCATGGTGACAGAGGAGTGTGTCAGTCATCATAGATTTTTAATTTGCTGATCACAAGTATTGAGAGCTGATGTCACCTAGTCATGTCATTTGGTTTCTGTTGTTGGCAAGGGTGGACTGGAATGGAGGGAAAATAACTCAAAATGTACGGTAAACTCTCAACATTGATCTGTTCTAATGGTGAGGTTTTCCCTCATAGTGGCTAGGTGTTAAGTGTCCTTAATGGTTTATAAACATAATTGTTTATAAATGGATGACCTACCTCTCTATCTCTCCTGCCCATATTAGATATACGTCTTCTTGGATATTTATTTAGAGTGAGTGTATGTATATTAGTCTGCATATAAGGGTATACCTGAGTATATATTTAAAAAATAATACAGAATTATAAAAATAAACTATTTAAATGCTAAAGAGAACCAGATATCTGCGTCAGGGAAGAACATTAGAGCTCTGTGAAGAGTAGCCATTTATTAGCCTAAATAATTCCCTAAATATTGATATGTAGGAATCAAAAGGCTAATGCCTTTACTAGACATGTGTCCTTAATAAAAATGCAAGGGTGAAATTCACACTAACTTGTAAACATAAAGCTTGTAGCTATAGGTGCTACTGCATTTAAAGTAGTGGGCTTTAGATCTTTGATTAAGGTCCATAAATGGCTCTCCTTTTGTCTTTATAGTATTATTTTAGACCATATGTGTGTATGGAAGCATTTGGATACATATATAAAAGTGTTTATATATGATTTTAAGGGACTTATGATGACTAATAAAATATATATAAGAAAAATGCATGTTCTACGATTTGGCAATCCCTGGGTTCTTGAAATGTTTGATTTCTGTATTCTAACCCTTAACTGCTAATTACATTTTGCTAATGACCAATGCTTTTAAAAATGGCCTTTGGAAACTGTGTGTCGCTAGATTCACTTTTAAGAAAATGCTTTTCTCAAGGCTCTGACCTCAGACCTAAAGATGACATCATAAAAAAGAACCAGAGGACATTTTAGAAACTGAAGGTACCTTAGATATCATTAACCAAAAGGTTGGTAAAAGTGGTGAAGAGGATCTACATTTTAGCAGCAGATGTAAGTGCAGAAAGTAAAGATCTGAGGAGATCCACGTGGGTACCAGGAGAGATCAGGGTCGTGACCACATTCATAGATTCAGCTCAACTCTGCTCCTTGCCCTCCTTCCTGTTGGGAGGCTCAGGAACATCAAGCAAGTTAGTGGCAGAGCAGAATTAGGTCTCTCAACTCCTGATGCAGTATGTTTTTTCTTACATGATACTGTGCTGCAACTGCATCATGGTCAATTAAAAATAATTTTTAAATATTTCCTGGATGTATTTCTAAAAATCAAACTATAAAACACTTGTATTTCTAGGTACTGATAGCTTTCTGGAATTATATCACAAGAGAATTAACTCTGCATTTGGGATTACAGCACCAGTATAATTGATTTATAGATCAGTCTTCTCCTTTTTCTAACGTTCACAAGGTATTAGGCCCAACAACTTTCTTCAGCCTCCTGATTTGCAGATTTACACACACACACACACACACACACACACAACACACACACACACACGCCACCCTTACCCACTCTTGGCCACATGCACTTCCTATATGTGCTCCTATGTCATCAGTGAGATAATACAAAGTCTATCCATAACCAAGGATGTGTAGGGTTCTACTGTAACTCAAATGAGTAGGAAAACCAGAAGACCCATAGCAGCAACAACTTCAAAGTGAGTTGAATAGATTTCATTTTTTTTCCTCTCTGGGTTAATTTTCTTATTTATTTAGTAAATATGACTTCGAGCCTACCTGAAGTAAAGAATTGGGTCTTAGGTAATATGGGATGGGGGGAAAAGAAAAGTGCTCTGTCCTTGAGGTGTAGTCTAATGGAAGACTTAGCTATCCTTCCCAGCCTTCACATGCCACACCCGGTCCCCAGATGATAATGTTGTTGTTCCCTGAGTACACGTTCTTCTCTCTGTACCCCCTTACTTAGGCTATCCTACTTCCCGTGATTTCTGTCTGCTGGAGGGTGCCATCTATCCTCCAGGGTCACTGTTAGCTTCTTCAAGAGAGCCCGGCACCTCTATCTAGATGCTGCCTGTCCATCCTCTAAGCTCTAGTTGAGATTGCTTGATTTTAGAGCTTCCACATGTTTGTTTTTTTCTACCCTGCTAGATTGCAAATTCTTTAAGGGATTTATTACGGGATTTATTTTGGTTTGTGCCTAACATCTTGTGAAATGTCGAATGAATAAAAGTTTATTTTATTTTATTTTTTTAAGATTTTATTTATTTATTTGAGAGAGAGAGAGAACATGAGTTGGGGGGAGGGAGCAGAGAGAGGGAGAAGCAGACTTCCTGCTGAGCAGGGAGCCCTAAGCAAGGCTCCATCCCAGGGCCCTGGAATCATGAGCTGAGCTGAAGGCAGATACTTAAACCACTGAGCCACCCGGGTGCCCCTGAATGAAAGTTTAGATGAGAAGAAGTCCGTACAAGAAGGGCTGGGATGTCATGCCTTGTTCGCGTTAACTGTTCTAGTTTCCTGTCCCCAGGGTTCCATTGTTCCCTGGTGATGAACAATACTGGCAGAAATCACATTTCAGTATAATACTTACATAGTTAAACCATTTGGTTTCACTCCAGTGTAAGATCTACAGAATTGCATCATTCAATTTAAATTCTACTTATGAGCCTTAGCTATAATGGATTTTGTGACTTCTTTGCAGTATGTCAACATCTGCATTTTAGTTCATGGAATCCTTTGGATAAAGATGTATGTCACCTCTCACTGGCTTGGCCCTCTTGACATCTCAAGCTCTTACTTCAAGACTGTAGAAGCTGATCGTGGTTCTGTGGTCACTATTGATTCTCCCACTTGCCAACGGAAAAGGGGTGAAATGAAGTTAAAAGTCATAAACTGAGGAAGTGATAGGCATTTAGTGTTTCATATTAGTGACCTCCAGTGTCTCTTGTAGTTCCTTAGGGCTAACGGTTCCTGTCGTGCAGTGGGCTGGCTTCTTTGCAGTGCTGGTCTCACGGTGTCATGAATGGCTGATGTTCTGTCTGGAGGCTCAGGGCTTTCTATGGCTTCCTGAGGAAGTTGCTTCCTTCTGGGTGCTAAGAAATACCTAGCCAGTCACAAATGTCTGCTTCTTTTGATTCAGAATGTGATGATAGCAGTGGAGCAAGGATATCATGTTAGGGGATATTACTCAAGATAATCTCTATTTTAAACTCAGTACTTTGTGGTGGGTGAGCTACATCTAAAACAAATAAACGATAAAAAGCAGACTTAGGCCCTTTGGTTTGGTGGATTGGGACATTCATCTAACCTTTGGGGTGGGCATTCTGCTGTTCTGGTATTCATTCATTCAAAAAATATTTGAGTGCTTACTATCTGCCAGTCATTAAAGGAACAAGATAGTTTCTGCTGACAAGGAGCTTACGTTTTTGTGATAGGTATGGTCTGTAAATGGCTAAATAAGCATACATACAATATAATTTCAGATAATAACACCATGCTTTAAGAAATTAAATAGGATGATGTATTAGAGAACAATTTAGGGAAGGGAGAAGGTAATTTTGATTAGAATGTTGGGACAGGGTTCCTTGAAGAACTCGGAAGATCATGAGGAACGGCATTTCAGGCCGTGGAAAAGTCATGCAAAGGCTCTCAGAAAGTGGTGACCGTGGTGTGCCTAGGGGGCAGGAAGGTCTGTGTAGGTGGACATGGGAAATGATACAGAAAGGCAGGCAGGGAATGGATCACGTGGAGTCTTTAAGGGCCTAGAAAGGAGCTTGGGTTTTGTTCTGACTGCAGTGGGGGGCTCTTGAGGGATATGAACAAGAGAATGACATTATCTAATATTCATGCTCTTTATTTTATTATTTATTTTTTAAAAAGTTTTTTTTTTTAAGATTTTTAAAATTTATTCATGAGAGACACACAGAGAGAGGCAGAGGCACAGGCAGAGGGAGAAGCAGGTTCTCTGCGGGGAGCCTGATGCAGGACTCGATCCCAGGACCCCGGGATCACTACCTGAGCCAAAGGCAGACACTCAACCACTGAACCACCCAGGCGTCCCTAATGTACATGCTTTTTAAAAGTCACTTTGGTTGCTGTGTGAAGAATGGATTGTATGGGGGCCATACAATCCATTGTAGAAGCAGGGTCATCATTTGGGAAGCTGTTGCTGTAGACCAGGAGAGAGTTAAGGATGGCAGCATTTCTCGTCTTTCTCTGAGACTCAGATCAAATGCCAGGACCTCTATCAGGCTTCTTCTAACCTACCCAGGCTGAACCTAAAGCACCCTCCCATACCACTGGTCCATTTGGTGACAATTATTTGTTTACATGTCTGTCTCCTTCATCAGACTTTGAACTTTTAAAGTTTAAGGCCATGTTTTATTTACCTCAATGTCCCCATTATACATAGTGCCTGTTGCTCTGTGAGTTTGGTTTGATGATGAATGAATAAATGGGTCATTGACTTCTTGAGGAAGTGTGACCCATTATGATCCTCGCCCTAGTACCTGTTTGATTGAATTATTGTGAGCTACTCTTTATTGGATGCATATTGTGTGCCAGGAGTTGTAATGAGGTCAGTTCCTGTGCTCCTTACAACAGCTCTGGCAGGTGGATGGTATTATTATGCAAAGCTGAGGGTCTGAAAGGCCAGATGCCTTAGATACCCTGCCCAGAGTCCCACTTAGAGCTAGTAAGTGGCAAATATAGGTATGAAAGCCAGATCTGCACTGCTTCAGGGTCCTATGCTCCTTAACCATGAGCACTGTTTGGAGGCTGATGCATGAGAGGCTGTTTCCTCCCATTTCTGAACCTGCTGAGTTTCATTTATGCAGCTTTTCCCCACTGACAAACTAGTTTTGCATAAAGTTCTTATTAAAGCCTTAAAACAATTCTGAAAAAAACATATCTTACAGGTGGAAGAAATTGAGTCTTCAAGAGATGACTCACTGAAAGCTTCTTCAGCCACTATAATCAACTATGAGTTTAGTAGATCCTTAGTAGGCAGTCATCCTCATCCCTGTCAAGTCGGGCATATTGCTGGCAATCTAAATGATACATATTCTAAGGGACTACTTTCTTTTTCTTCTCCCCATAGGATATTATTTAGAATCCTCAGGGATGATATTTTCATAAAAGGGATGCATTAGGAGTATCTGAATCATGCTTTAAAATGCAATAAAATTGTTTTCAGTGGTTAAATTACAGTTTCGTGAATTTATATTCAAGGTAATACTTTTAGAAATCTCTCAAAAAGCAACTTGGCCAGGCATCACGTAAATAATCATCTTATCAGCAGTTACATTGACTGCAGTGAAGTATTTCCACCCAACTTTGTATTCCCTTTGCCAGCAACAAGCCTTTAAACATGAAGAGGATCTCAGCCAATTAGGCCAGCTGAGCTTGGGCTGTGTATGTTTGGCTGTCCCAGGCCTGAGCCCACAGCCTTAACACTGAAATATTTACTAGCATAATCCTTTCCGAAATAGGAAAGCACAGCTGAGTAGTGTGTGTCTCAAATTACAGCTGTATTCAAATGCCCGGTGACCACACAACTATTTAATGTGAAACAGAGTGGGAGGTGAAGTGGGCATGGGGCAGGGCTGGTGGGCAGTGGCTGCAAGTGTGAAGAAGAGCCGGAGGCCCTAGAGAGGCTCAGTGACTGTTAGCAGGAAGAGTGACCACAGGTGCCATCAGCATTGACAAGGTGGTGGGGCATGGGGAAAGGGAGAGGTGAGTGAGGCCTCATGCTTTTTGCCCACCATGTTCTTACTTACTTGCAGGCCTCTTATGTCTGAAGGAACTGAAATCACTGCCTTCAAAGGCAGGCTGTTGAATGTAGTGCTCTTTTACTTTGGTGGTGCTAATGTTTAATTTTTGAAGTTATCAGAAAGTCCTGTCCCTTTCTCTGCCTTGGATGGTTTGCGCAGGAGATCCAAGTAAATTTGCTGCTGCCATGCACATTTGTAAGCTGGCAAGCTCCTTAGAAGAGTCACCAGTTGCAGTCCATGTGAGAAAATGCTACAAATTGTGTGTGAACAAAATTACACATCCATTGAGCTCTGGCAGCCACCTTATGAAGAAGGGCAGAATTTGAGGTCAGCCTGATTGGCTTTGAAGAATAAGGCTCAGGAAGACTCTGGAAGGCTGGTGGTCAACACGTCAAGTTGTTGTTAGCCTATTAGTGTCCTTAGATCAACTTCTTAAAGGTCTCTGGACTTTTGTCAGTAGGAATCCCTTATTAACTGAATATGCTCTGGGGTCTCATAAGAGCTTTATTATGCTCTTAGAAAAATGGAGAGGGGCAGTGTTCCAAAAAGAATTAATTTCTTGAGTTCCAAAAAACTTGCCTTTGTAATTTCCTCCTATCTGGAAGAGAAGATGCATAGTTAATGTCTAATTGTGATAAGAAGACTCCATCTACATAATGCCGTGCTTTATCCTTCCTTCCCCAAGACTGTTGTGTTTCTAGCTGGTCTTTGGGTCTCTGCCCAGAGGAATTCTTGATTTCTTTCTTTCATTCTTTTCCAGAGCATTATCTTTCTCTGGCTTTATATCTGGTTTTAGCTTTATATACACACATGTGTGTGCATGTGTAATACAGACACACAGACATGTATATATGTATATGTATATATGGACAAATGCATGTCTGTCCTCTTCACTAGTTGCCTAAGGACCTTTCTTGCCCCTTTTTACCTTTTGCAATGGACTGTAGGCAAAATAATCAGAATAGGAATCTAGCTTTGGAGGAAATATTCACCCTACAAGGCCAACCCAGGAGAGGGGCATGTCAGGCATGCAGTTTGGTATAGTGGATGCTCTGGTGATGCATTTTGATTCCATTTCTTCATCTTGATATGTGCATAAATTCTCCAGAAACAAAATTGTATGTCCCTACTCCCACATAAGATCATCAGATTTTTTTTTTCTAGGGCTTTATTTGGATAGAGACTTGCTTTTTAATGTTTCAAAACAGTAGCAGTCTTTGAGACAGATATTACTGAAGAGTCCATATTGTGAAATCTGTTTTGTGAATAAGAAAACCTACGCACCAGGAGATTTCTGAAACTCTCAGAGCTAAAATGAGTGTCCCAGGAAGGTGAAACCTGACAAGGTGGTTTTAGGTGGAGAGGAGGTGAGAGTTTAGGGGAGAAGGTTAAGGAGAATAGTAAATGATTGGAACAGTCATCCAGATGAATGATGGGAAAGGAAAGTGGCTTTGGGTGAGCATCACTGAGGAGATGGCTAAGGATAGAAATATTTGGAAGAGCCAACCATCACAGTTATGTGCTTCTCTCCTGCATGCATTGCAGTTTGGTAATGGGAGTGGGCTCTAGTGTAGTTGGATCATCAGGGAGAATGAGTCTCTCCTAGGATTTGGTAGGATTTCGTACAAGTCAGGGAAACAAGGAAGATGTTGAGCCAGTTACCAATATGGAGGGATATTCAGGAGGTTGGTAGGTCATGGTAAAGATAGAACTTCTGTAGAGGAGTTGGCTCTGTCTTGGGATTTTGGAGAATAAGGCAAGTGGAAAAGTTAGGAGGAAGGAAGAAAGATCCGGGGAAATCCTAAGTTTCAGGTTGGGCAGGAAGTAGGTGTCCTGTGGAAAGGTTGAGGGTACATGGGAGCTCTTGGCTACTCCTTCAACTATTCCTCATGTGATGGCTGGAGGTTCCATTGGATGCTGCCTTGAGAAAACACTGTCCTCTAGCTATGTGTGGCCAGGGCAGTGGCGGGGGAAGGTGTCTTCTGGTACTCTTAATGCATCCAAAATCAGTGTTAACTTTTTTGTCATTCTATCACACTGTGGCTGCTCTTAGGGCAGGCTTCTGCCATCCTGTCTTGGACTTGACCAAACGCAGCACTGTACTTTCTTTCTTACTCAGTTTCATCATTTTCCATCCTGTTAGGATTATTTAGTGATTCTAAAGCTTCACGCAGTGTGTTGGCTGTTCCTCACAACTTTGTCTCATCTTGCAGCTTAGAAACATTGTTTCTAATTCTTTAAAGACTTTAATGAATGTGCTGGATTGTAATGAATTTGAATCTGCCACGATACATCTCTCTCAAAGCCGACCAGAAGTCATCTCAACCACCACTTTCTGGTAGACCTTTTAACTGGCTATAAATCACATCAGAGATAAGGCATATACTTTGCTGAGGTCAAGATGCACAATGGACAGGTGAGCTTTCTTCTAATCTATTGCTGTAGTAACCCTAGGAGATGGGTTTTGGTGAACCTGTTCTGCTTTCTGATCATTACTTTGGAGCTCAGGTGTGAGAAACTTGTTGTCCACAGGGTGTTGAAGGTGACTTAGTGTTTTCAGTGGACTGCAAGCAGGTCATCAAATCACCAACAGAAGCTCCAAAAAACTAGTTGACATTTAGATTTTACCAGTAGCAATGCTTTTCTCAAAATGAGGTGAGTGGAATAAGCGAATATACAACTATCATAGGTCATGTCGTGAAGGCACAATCTTCAAATAATTTCAGGACTCTCATGTGCAGGCGTAATGCCAGAGAACAAAGCTAAGGTTAGTAGTGAGTGGAGTTATGGGGAAACAGAATGACTTAATAAAACTTTATAGCCCTGCTCTGTCAAAAAGAAGCCTTTGCCTACTGGTCTCCACAATTCTTGCAAAACTGTGGGGTGAACTCATCTGGGAGCAGAACCTTGAATTCGTCTAAAGCACAAGTCTCTCTCCTCTGTCTTCTTACTTCTCCTGGGCCTTCATGTCTTCTGAAGCATGTTTGTTTTGCTCATTCTATTTGAAGATCCTTCTTCTTGATAGGGAAGATTAAATCAGAATAGCGTTGGGTCATTTTCCTTTCCGAGGGTCATCAGTAAAAATTAAGTCCATTGTTTTCAGACTTTGGTGCATTTTAGCATCACCTGGGGAGCTTGTTAAAAGTCCAGGTGCCCAGGCTTTAGCCCTTGAACCAGAATGGATGAGGCGGGGCCTGCCCAAATCACGGCGGCAGGCCCAAGGCCCATCACCAGAGGTCCCCCTGCTCAGCCAGAGCTGATCTGATCCAGCCCGAGGCATGCCAGGAGCCTCATCCCCGTGGTCCTGAGTCAGATGGTGTGTGGAGGCAGCTAAATGCCCCAGGCCACTTGCTGGCTTTCCTGAGTCTGGCTCCTGGGCTCCGCCCCCCAGTCCATTTCAGCGGTTGTTTGCCCTGTACACCCTTCCCTGTTTGCCAGGTCCTAGACTGGACTTGTGCCCTGTTTCTATTATGATGCTAAGGGAGATTTTAGAAATGCATATCTGGTTATGTCACCTCATACTTAAAACACCTCAGTGACCTTCCACTGCGCTTAGGATAAGGCCCCAAACCTCCAGTGTGGTCCAGCAGGTTTTGCCTGCTGACTCCTCCCCTTTTCTCCTCCCACGAGATTTTGAACCTTTTGTCAATAATCCACCCACACGGGCTCTCTTGACTCCTCCAAAAACCTTGTTGTCTCCGTCCCGTAAACTTGATACACACTGATCACTCTGCCTAAAGTCCTGTTCACCTTACCTGCCGCTTTCCAGGACCTTTGCTTGCCCACTGAGTTCTTGGCTTAATGGTCACATCACATCATGAGAGAAGCTAGACCCCCAGGTGTGGTTGGGGTCCCCCATCGTGCATTGTCATGGTGCCAAGGACTCTCTAGTATTTCTCACCTTTGATTCACGTCAGTCATCCCTGCCAGACTGTAAAGTCTATGGGGGCAGAGGTTAGGTCTGTCTGTATTTACCATTAACCTCCCTAGTAGCTAGCACAGTACCACAGTAGGCCATTCAGTCAGTATTTTTGGAATGAGTGAATGAATGGTTGCATGGGTGAATGAATGACCAGGAGATAATTCTTAGCACCGTGGATGCCATGATCCATCTGATAGCAGAAGTCACCATGCCTGGGGACCTTCTATAATACCCTAGTTGCTCTGGCTGCCCCCCTGGATGTGGACATCAGCCTGATTTGACCTGAACTGACTCCACCCACTTGAGTGTGGTGATTTGGACTGAAGTTCACTTCTCTGGCCAGCAGCACCACATCTCCGTCATATCTCGGGTTCTGGTTTTGTGTGTAGCTTCTTCCCATCCCTCTGCTGGCTTTACCATTGAGGTCTGGGATATGCCACACAGATTAGGTGTGACGTGGTATAGACTCTCGTTTCTTCTATTAAGTTTTTTCTAAATAAGAAAATCCCCTCATTTTTTATGAGACGGTTATGAGTCCCATTCATCCAAAAGCTGGTGATACTTTTAAGGCACTTCTCATTACCTTGTCTTAATTCAACTTCCTTTGGTTTTCTTTTTTTAACCTTTTGTTGTGGCCTGTGACCTCTTAGACTCCACATATCATCTCTCATTCTCTTCTCTGCCATTGTCTTCTAACAGTTACTAAGTCTTTCTTCTCTCATTGTTTGCTTTGTGACATAACTCATCATGCCCAGTGTACCCGACATAGCATCCAGTTTTATCCAAACAGTGTGCTGCTCTTTTCTCCTCAAATTTCAGTCTAAAGCTCTGTGAATCAGTGAGGTTGGTCTTCTGCCAAATGAATCCGGTAGCCACCTTGGTCCATTTGAGGAAGCCCCAGGTGGGGACGAGAGGAGGAGTCAAAATCCTGCTCTTCGTATCTTCTCTATTAACGTGAGCCACCCACCACCACTGACAGCTCTCAACTACCTTTCATGGCCGGCCCAAATCTGCTCAACCCACCTTCAGTAATTTCACTTATAACCACTGTCTCCAGAAAGGACTGAGGGTAGGGAGCCCACTTTTCTGAGTAGTTAGAATCGTAGCATTTCATAGCTGGGAAACATCTTAGCCATAACCGATAGGTGCTCCTCTCATCGTCCAGGTGCAAGCAGTAAGACTCAGAGAAGGCAGATTAGTGGAGCACGACTGCATGGTTGGTGCCGGAGCCACCCGTCCAAGGCTCTTCCTGTGCTTGGAGGAGCCTGTGTGTTTTAAGAGCTGTGTTTCCCATTAGTCGAGAGAACCAGAAGTGAGTGGGAGAGCTCATTTGAAAAATCCAGTCTATCTAGAAAGGTTCTTAGAGAAGACATAGAATTTAAACATTTGGTGTTTAGTGTAAATTGTTTTGAAATGGGAATGAATGTACATATGGATGTGAGTGTATTTGTATTATGAATGATAGTAATATGACCAAAACAGTTGAGGATAGGAAATTGTAAACCTGCCTCTCTCTGTTGAGATTCTTGGCTTTATTTGACCCTGGGAGCAATGGAAAGGGTATAATCTTAAACTAGTAGAGTCTCTACAGAGTTCATTTTAAGTACCCCAGTTTTTCTTAAGAAATATTTGAGGTTTACACAGACTGATGTACTGATTAGGGTAGAAACTGGGTGGAGGAAGAGGGGTGGGAATGTGGAGGTTTCTCATCATACTGTTTCCCAAATACAGCAGGTGCTCACAGTAGATGGTAGATGTGCTGAAGTTTGGCAGAAACCATTGGCTCTTGCTGGGTCACGTTACACAGAGGTCTGTTGGCCCCACAAACAGGAAGAAGCCTTCTGTGCGCTGATTCAGGCTTTGCCCTTGTTAACTTGTTTCCTCCCATCTCTGCATGAAGTTCAACCCACATGCATGGTGTGCCTTGTTGTGAGTGATTCTTAGGAAAGCAGGCCCTTCTTCACACCTACACGTGTTTAACCGAAGTGTTTACAAAAGGAGGCCTGCTCGGAGCAACCACTGAGTCTCCATACTTACCGCTCACTGGGCTTTTGTGCAGCTCTCAGCCTGCTTTGTTCCCCGTCCCCCCAAGCCTGACTCAGACTTTTTCAGACTTAAGACTTCTACATATTTTCCTAGAGTCAGTTCATTTTCCTAGGGTGCCTTTTTTCTGTCTGCCTCCCCCTTCTCTTTTTATTACCTGGAGTGTTTAGAGTTCAATTATGCAGACATGGAATTAGCTTTTCAGTCATTGGAAAGTATGGCTACTCTTAGAGCCATGACTCTTTATATACCATTTTAGGAGGTGAATGGCCACTCCTTCCTTTTTCCCTGTACCAGTGATTGAACTTCAGAAACTGTGGTCCAGCTCAAAGAAGAGAGCTTGCCTTCCTTAGACCTACAGGTTTAAATAAGTAGTTGTTTCCATTTTTGGCTGGTGCTAAGACACCTTGAGACATGGGAACCACTCTTCTCCAATTAGCATTGGGGAGCATCTCCTGGGTATGTTGCCTTCTGTACTTTATGTTATGGGAGTTTCTGGAACAATCCCCAAGTAGCCCATGCAGAAGGAACACCACTCTAGAAAGAGACCTTATGAAGTCTGTTCTGACATTGATGCTTCATGGTTCATTTCTATCTTTAGAGTGTTTTTTTAAAGACACAGGTACATGCTTTGAACATTTTTGAATTAATTGTTGTTTATATCTTTTCAGTCTTAACTTTCCCAGCTGCTTGTGTGAGCAAGGCAGGAAAGGCCTTTTGTGTCCTATCAGTCCCTTAGACCCATCACACTGCCATATGGGCTTACAGGAGCTGTCTTTTACAATAAGAATTAATTTTTTGCTGGTTCACCAGAACAGCATGCAAAAACTCCTTTTCCCCCTGCCCCTCAAAAGCCCTGCTAAGGTGGCAGTAATGACTATTTGTACTCTGCAGATAGAAAAAGGTCAGCTAAATCAGAGCCTTGCTCTTGACTTAATGAATTGGGAGAGGGACTATAAAGTGTATGCAGACCTCTGGGCTTCTGTTGTCTTTTTAAAATATAAGCTATATGGAGCAATCCTGCACAGTGTTGGTGGTAGCTGTGTCTGTGACAGACTGCCAGTTAGAACCAATGCTGATGGGTTCTTTTTTCTAAGTTTTCATTTAAATTCAAGTTAGTTAGCATGCGGCTGTCCAGTATTGGTTTCAGGAGTAGAACTCAGTGATTCATCACACCCAGTGCTCATCACAACAAGTGCCCTTCTCAATACCCATCACCCATCTAGCCCATCACCCACCCACCTCCCTTCATCAAACCCTGTTTGTTCCCTATCGTTAGACTCTCTTATGGTTTGCCTCTCTGTCGGCTTTGAAGGATTTTTTATGTCGAATGCCTGGTTCCTTTTTATTCAACCTGAACTCTTAGTAGCTAGAATTGGTTTCTTCTCACAAAGGAAACCATGATTTCTTCTAGAAGGGTGTAGTTACAGATCCAAGATATCTACTAAGTAGCCTGACCTTATATGCCTGGCGGTAGTTCTTGGCATGCTTGCACAGTTCGATCTGGGGCCCATTTTCTCACTGGTTTCATCTAGGCTATAGGAGCTCTCTCTGCCCTACCTAGGTCCTCTGCTGCTTTCTCTTCTCTCTCATTTAATCATTTTGCTTTGTCACTTCCTGGCTGTGAGAACGGCAGGCCCATCATAGAGGGAAGACCTGATTTTCTCTCTCGGGTTTATCTTTCAGGTCAAATTTGATCACAACTTCCTTTTAAAAACCCCCATTTTAGGTGAGAGCAGAGGAGTTTGGGGAGAAATAGGGTATGGTCATATTTAAGTGCTCATGTGATATTTAGGATTTCAGATTTCCCAAGCACTAAGGAGTATGTGCACATAAAAAAAAAAAAATTTAACAAAGGTTTTGCACATAAAAAAAAACATTAACAAAGGTTTTGTTTTTAAATTGTCATATCTGTATAAAAACATGTCAGTACTTTGAATTTCTATAATATAATCATAAATATTATTAATAATATTGATACTGTTTCTGAGGATTGTCATGTAAAAATAGTGAATTACAGTTTTAAGAACACCATAAAATATTTAAAGCTCAATAGTGGTTTTCATTTTTTTCGAAAAATTTCTGAGAAAGGAAGTTCCTCTGAAATCTTGTGGGTGCTTGATAGGTAGTTACAGGTTATCCAGGACATAATAGCAAGACTACGATTGGCACTTCTATCCTCTGAGACACAAAAATAAAGAATATTCTTATTTATGTTGGAGTGTAGGACACTGTACCTTCCTCTGCAGAGTCAAAGGGACAAACTGTTCAATCTAACTCTGGGTGGGGTGGAGTGAAAGAGTGGTTCTATCAGCCCTGTGGGACCTGAAGTCAGAGTGAAGACAGTTTCTTGTTTGCAAATGGTAATTAGTAGGTTTGTCTCAGAGCAAGGCCCTGCACTCGTCCCTGGTAGCAACCTTAGGATTGGCTGGTGATGCTTAAAAGCCATCTGTCACCTGCTCTGACTCACCCAAGTTTAAAGCGAATCCCAGAAGTCTCAGGTTTCTTCAGGAAGTTGAGTTCCAAAGGCATCTGTGAGATCAGGTTAAGGTGACTTTTCTCTACTGTAAGCATTAATAATTGTCCATAACTAAGCAAACATGCTATCATTGTATGTTTATGATGGGATTATGTTTTCTTGGTGAGTGGGCATTTAGGAAATCAAGATATTTTATGGCTATTTTTTGCACTACAGTTTGAAAAAAGTTAAGGTGTACAGTATTAAAAAAAATACACTAAACAGGGGATCCCTGGGTGGCGCA
Source organism: Canis lupus baileyi (assembly GCF_048164855.1). NCBI lineage: Eukaryota > Metazoa > Chordata > Mammalia > Carnivora > Canidae > Canis > Canis lupus. The sequence continues at coordinate 58,758,449 of NC_132844.1, read as the reverse complement.
GCGGTTTGGCGCCTGCCTTTGGCCCAGGGCGTGATCCTGGAGACCCGGGATCGAATCCCACGTCGGGCTCCCGGTGCATGGAGCCTGCTTCTCCCTCTGCCTATGTCTCTGCCTCTCTGTCTCTCTCTGTGTGACTATCATGAATAAATAAATAAAATCTTTAAAAAAAAATACACTAAACAGATTAGAATTTCTTGTTCTGGGAGAAACCAAGATGAAGAAGGAACACGATTAAGGTTAAATGATCATAAGGGATATTGACATGACCAGCACAGATATATTCTCCAAATAGTAGACTTCAAAAGTACAGACTTCTAAAAACTGTCCTCTACTAGGATAAGAGATTATGGGCTGGAAACATAAACACACAATGAAAGTTCAGTAGAGGAGACGTTTTAATAGTGATGAACACTGGTTGGGTTCTTACCGTGTGCTTTCTCTTTACATTTGTGAGCTCCTAAAGCTCCTTGTCCTTCATAACAATTTGAGGAGGAAGGTCTCCTTATTTATCCCCATTGTACACACCAGGAAGGTTGAAGATTGGATAGGTTATGTGATTTATCCAAGATCACACAGGCCAGAAATGGTGATACCATTCACAAGGTATTAGAGAGGGCCTGGGGTGTTTGGAGACTATCACTTTTCTTTCTTTCTTTCTTTCTTTTTTTTTTTTTTTGAGATTGCTGTCCGCTTTTTACATTATTTCTATGAGATCTAGTGAACCCCGTATGGTAGTTCTTGTGTTTTATTTTTCTGTAGTAACTCTCTCTCCTTAAGTTGGGCATTCTCGTAGAATCTTAGGATGGTCACCCTGAAAGAGATTGGCTGGGCTCTGCAGTCTCTCCTCTGGGACAAAAAACCAGAGAGAGATCTCACTTGTTAAGGATAGTGAGAAGTTATTTTCTATAATCTTGGTTGTCTTCAGGAAGGACCTCCACTAAAAGCAAAACTATCCTTTCATACACGGTTCTACTGTATATTCTGGAAGTCAGTGATTTGATGTAAAAACTAAAATGTCATTAATACAACTTCTTTTAGAGCCTAAGGGGAAGTTGGAGAATGAGTAATTACTACTTCATTATAAAATTTCATTATTCACTCCAGCCACGCTGGGAGGTTCCTTGAGTGTTTGCTTATTGAGCACTAACTATGTGCCAGGCATCGCAATGAATTGTGTTGAGTCTGATCTTGGAAAACTTCAAGAATGACACTAGATACCCCAGCCACCCTGCATGGTTTAGAGTCAGATTTTTAATATTTTTGAATGATAATGATGATTTGCCTGTTACAGTATATTATTTAGTCCTTATAACAACTCTGAGATAGTATTATCATACCCATTTTACAGGTGAAGCAACTAAGGCTCAGCAACACTGAGAAACATAACCCTTGTCACACAGCAGAGCCTTGACCTTGTGGGCTCCTAAAGAGAGTAGTAATCATTTTAATATAGCACTTGATGAATGAATGCCTTTGCTTCCATTAACTCATTTACTTTTGGAATGAACATGGTGGTGGTTATTATACTCATTTTACAGATAGCAGTAATCACTTACATTTACTATGTGCTTAATATTTACCAGGAATGCCAGATAACTCATCAGATAAGGCCCCTGTCTTGGAATGCTCCCAGCAACCCTAACCCTAAGTAGCATCGTTATTCCCATTTTACAGATGAGCTGTTGAGACCCAGAAGTTAAAATGGCTTGCTCAGTGCAGTGATGGCCTGGACTGCTCAGCACAGTTAGGGTCTGGGCTGCCTAGCCAGTGCCCATGACCATTTCACAATATTCACTTTATCATGATACACTCACTCATTTCCAGATGAGGAAACTAAGATTCAAGGAGTTCCCTAACACAGCCAAGGCCGTGCAGCTTATAAATAGCAGAGCTGCTAGGGTTCCAACACTTAACCCTTTTGCTGGAAAGCCCACTTACTACCCTCTGGACCAGGCTGCCCCTCCACACAAGGGAGAACTGAAATGCGGCCCAAATTAAGTTCCCTGATTCCTCTGTGATATGTTTGAACATTAATCATTTTAGTCATTCTTTACATTTCTTTGTATTTTTTCCCATTTTTAGGCAGGGAGCCCTGTACTACTGCTAACAGCATGTGATAGTAGAGGAATAGACACACAGGTTAGACTGCTTGCTCCGGAAGTCATCCAGTAAAGTCAGATTAGAGTTCAGATCCACATCTGAGTCCTGTGTGCCCTGCTCATTTATCTGTGTGATTCTTGTCCTTTTTGTCTGTTGAAATGTGGCTTGAGAGAGGTTCTTGACTTTATGAGATCGCTTTCTAGGGCTGGACGGAATGCATCTTTTCCCATCTGAAGATCATCTACATTTCTCTGAAATGTAATGAATTACGTTAATGGCTAAAATAAGGAAGTATGTCATATATGTAACAAGGACCACTGACTCTGATTTGAAATGTTGCCCATCTCTACAATCTCAGCCTTGAACATTTTACAGCACAAAAATTCATTACTTTAAAGACCAAGTCCTCTTTAGGTTTCTGAAAGAAAAGTGTATGTTAACCATTTACAGGACTGTACTTTTATTCAAATCACAAACTCCAGTAAATGTTCCCTGACATTGAATTGGATGGAATTTTCCTATGTATCTGTTGATATAGTAAACATCAGATAAATATTCAGATGTATTTAATTATTTTGATTCAGTATTGTTCTACTTAGCCTTTAAATATACTGTTTCTGAATTGAACAAATAAACAAGAAATAGCTGAAACTAACTGGCTTTGATTGTATGGAAAAACCAAGAGGCTTTAAAAGAGGAATCACTTCAGAAATAACCTGTGTCTTGTAATCATTTTTATTTTTAGTGATAAGCCTGCGTTGACTATTCAAACATACTGATCATTTTAAAAAATTAAGCTTGTCATTTTTAGAGGCTAATAGGTGTTAGGGAAATAATTTTAAATGTACTCCAAATGTATTAGTGCCAATTCAGGTGTGTTTTAACTGGGGACCGCCCTGTGTCACCAAGAGTTTTCTCTTTTCTTTCCTTTCCTTTTCTTTTCTTTCTTTTCTTTTCTTTTCTTTTCTTTTCTTTTCTTTTCTTTTCTTTTCTTTTCTTTTCTTTTCCTTTTCTTTTTTTTCTTTTCTTTTCTTTTCTTTTCTTTTCTTTTCTTTTCTTTTCTTTTCTTTTTTTTCTTTCTGACAAGTATCAATACTTAGTGAGTGCCTCTTTGTGCTGGTCCTCTCTTCGTGGTTTTCTAATGTAATTCTCACATCCCTGTGATTCAGAGATAATTACCCCCACCTCTTTAGAGATGGCTCAGAGTTGCTGAGTAATTAACCGAAGATCACACAGCTAGAAACTAGAAGCCTCAGAATTTGAATCTAATTCTGCACATTCAAAAGTCCCTGAATATTCTAATATACAATGTTGTCTTGTGAACAGCCCAGTGTATTCGAATTTTTAAAATTTAGCAAAACATTTTAGAATTAGCAAAAAGAAAATTAAGAGAAATTTGCTTATGATTCTGTTTGATTAGCTCTCTGATAAGAACAAAACAGTTTGAAATATACACTGGAAATATAGAGCAAATTTACCTTTTTTTTCTTCTGTAGACTGAAGCCCTTTTGATAAATATAACTGGCTTTGAGCTTGTGCCTCCAGGAAACCCCATAGAGATACATCAAAAGATACTGTTAATGCTCAGCACTTAACCCTAACAAGTTGGCTGCCCATTATTTTTATTATTACAGTGACTATAGGTAACACTAGGCTGTATTCCAAACATGTGGCATCTTTAAACCAGATTCCAATAGGATTAAAGACATATCCCTGCTTTTCTGTTTTGGGTCGTTTTCTTACTGTCAGAAACTCATATGCTTAACATTGAAACTGTATGGTGGTGAAGCTTTTCGTTTTTTTGTTTTTTTTTTTTAAGAGAGAGAAGGGGTGGGGGAAGGGCAGCGAGAGAGGGAGAGAGTCTTAAGCAGACTACCACTTGATGCAGAGCCCGAAACAGGGCTGGATCTCACAACCCTGAGATCAAGACCTGAGTGGAAATCAAGAGTCAGACCCTTAACCCATGGAGACACCTGGGAGCCCTGAAGCTTTTCAGTTCTTAATGGCAGTTGACTTTGAAATTGAGTTTGTCTCTTTCTTAAAAGTTATTTTCTGGGGTAGCTTTAACATGAGAATCCTAAAACTGGCTGCCCTCCTCCGTGTTCTTCTCACATGCTGCTACCTCTGTTCTCATCTCTACCCTCAACCTCCTAACCCTGCTGGTAGAAAGTGCCATCCACTGACCTCCCCGGAAAGAAAGTGAAATCATGGAATCATGTACTTTATAAACCAAAAAGCACATCTGAAAGATAGTAGCTGGATACGCAACGGGGAAAAAGTACAGTCTACCTCTTCTTTAACCAAGTTGATTGTTCAAAGAAATTCTAACTTAAAAAAAAAAGTCGAGAGTAACATGTGTTCATTGAAATAAGATGAGAAGATACAGAAAATAAACAGAATTCAACTTTGTAAAGATACTGGAGCAGATTGTTTTTTAAATGGCCTTTAGACTTTCTAAATAGAAATCCTTATGTGTGAGAGAGAAATAGTCCTTATGCATGGCCCATGTTGTCACACTCATCGAGCCTGGAAGTCTAGGAAGGTTTGTGCCATCCAGGGCCTGAGTGGGTGGGGCCACAGGAAGTCAGTAGTCCTTATGGATCCTCCTTTTTCTCTTGATTTATCCCCTCTCAGTTTGGGGCTGCATGTTCTAAGTCCATAGTGGCCAGTACTCTAAAGATGTTTCTTCTTTTTCCCAGACCCCAGACAGGCACAGTCTTCCCCGCCGTGGTCCTATGACCAGTCTTACCCGTCCTACCTGAGCCAGATGACATCCCCGTCCATTCACTCCACCACCCCGCTGTCTTCCACGCGGGGCACGGGGCTTCCTGCCATCACCGACGTGCCCAGGCGCATTTCAGGTAAAGACCATACTTTAACTACAGACCCACTCCCGTGCTGGGGGCGGGGGTGGTGGTGCTGGGGTTGTAGGGTGGGCCAAGGTTCACAGTAACTCTCTATCAGAGACGTGTGGGCAAGGGGATGACAGCTGGCAAACCGGGTCCTCTGGATTACAAGGTTATCAAGTACTTGAACCTTTTAAATGAAAAGACTGAAAACCCGCCAGAGCTGGCATCATTTCCTTAAGAGGACAGTCAGTGCCACCGAGCTTTCGTTCTGCTGAATTGTGTCCCCTTCGGTGGGCGCGGTCTCCCGAGGGTCTTAGGCCAGGCCTTCCTCTGCTTGCGTTCCTGTCTCTTCTCGACGTCCGCCTGTAAGCCAGATCGCAGGCTGATGGCACGGCCTTCCATTTCTAGAGCCTCTTAAGTCCCACACGTCCAAGCTGACTTGTTCTGAGAGAGAACACCTGCAAACTTCAGGTCCTTATCAGAAGCTAGTCATTTTAAGTGTGGTGAGGCCTGGAAGGATCTTAAAAGGCCCCGCGTGGCCTGTGAGTGGCCAGTCCCAGACTGCCGCAGCCTCTGCAGGAGGCTCTGGCCCTGGCAGCCCCTGTGCGCACACAGTGTTATTCCAGAGGCCCTGCAGAAACCGTGGCTCGAGGTGGAGGCGCACGTGGTGAACAATGCGGCTTCCTCTCTCCGTCGTGGAGAGGATTCATCACAGAGAGAGCCGGAGAGCGTACGCAGGCTTCACACTGGCAAGTGGAGAAGAGTTCAGGGCTCTCGGGCACCCATGTGAGTCCCGTGGATAAGGAAGGAAATCTCTCAGTGCAGCCCTGACACACAGACCGGAGCACGGCCCCCGTAGATAAACCAGTAAACCCACTGAGGCACACACAGTAGGCTCCTCTTAGGTGTCAGACGCTCTTCTCAGCGGTCGCGCTCTCTGCACCTGTTTGACTCCTGGCCAGGTTAATGCCTTTCTTTCTTTCTCTTTGTGTTTCTGTCTCTGTTTCTCTCCCTGTCTCATCTTCTGCAAAGCTCGAAGCCTCTACTCACTCCACTGAGTCGCATCACTGACAAGCTGAAGCTCCACCAGCAGGCTTGCAGGTTTTGATTAGTTCAGACTCCTTTATTTCTTTCCACTTGGGAGGAGGGAAGGCTTTGTTTCTCAAGCGAATGGCAGGAAGGGGCTCTCTGGTCCTAGTGCCTTCACATTTTCTACAGCAGATGGACTCCCGCAGGGGTGAGTAGGGAAAGAAGAGGGGTGGAGGGAGAACCACGAGATTCTTTGGAAAACCATGTTGACTTTCCATTTTGACTGCGAATATTATTTTTTTGAATCACATGGTATGTATTGGGGGGATTGTGCAGAGTATAGAATTTTAATTATCATTTCCTTGACAGGAATTACTACCTCCTTTAGGCAACCATCAGTTAAAGACGCGAGAAGGGATGAGTAAGGCCTGGGTGGGGGTGGTGGAGAATGAGGGCTGATGTGGGATCAAAGGCACAGTGCTGGATGGTGTTGAATTAGTTCTGGTCATTCCTTCTGTGTTTTATACTGAGTCTGTTTTGTTTCACATAGGGCCAAAATGACACTTTGCCAGGACAGATTTGTGCAAACTTGCTTCTGTTTAGGGTCCTCTGGGGCTTCCATCTGTACAACCCTCTGTGGCTGAAGAAGATTTTGCTGTTTGTCCTCTGGCAGTACCTAGAGGAACAAACCTCAGGGAGTGATCGTAGCTATAGGGACACTTATCTACCACGTTTTCTCACCCAGGTGCATTCACATAAAATTCAGTGGGAAAACCATCGCAAAGAACACTGAAAACATTCCCCATAAATGACTAGTCACTGTTATTAATCATTTACACGTATAACATAGAATAGGTTACCTTGAGTCCATTCACTGATAATTATTTAAAACCTTTCCATAAATGAATACAACATAACTCCTGTTTCATAGAAGAGGCAGTAGGAGCAGAAACTGGTTAATTGTCCAGCCATATATTGATCGGAGGCCAACGATAGGAACGAGCCTCTGCTCTAAACTAGTTTAAAACTGAGTTCAGTCCAGTTTTTTCCTCATTTCTATGAGTTGTTCCTGGCAAAGTAACATGGTGCCAGGGTGGGAGGTTCTGTGTAAACATCAAAGGGAAGAGAACAGAAAATCCCTCTTGTCAGCATGTGGGGAAACAGGAAGAAAGAACTAGATGTGGACTGTCAGGGAACTGGAGGAACTCTGATTTACCTGGCCTTCCTCCTGGGTGTGGGGCTGAGTCCACACCCCAGAGTGCCGCCCGGTGGGCTTGGGGATCAAGTTGGCTGGAGTGAGTGCCGCTTTCACTTCTTTGGGAGCCGGTCCTAGGGACCTTCCTTGAACTTGGCTTCCCAGGTGCCCCAGTCCATAGATTCTGTCTTATCCCCCCCCCCCCAATATCTAAAGCCATCCCTAGGGTCAAGGATGCTTTCTCTCCATAACATGGATAACCTAAACATTAAACTTCATCTCCATCTCTAGGGCAGACCTGTGTTCGTTTTTTGAGATGCCTTCCAGAGCAGTTCATGCTTTTGTGTAGAGAACTCAGTTCTCATCTCCTTATATGAAGGGGAAACAAAAATACTCTCATATGATCATGGGTGAGAAAGAAGTCCTTACTTGTATGGGAGAACTGGAGGTTCAGATCCAGATTCGAATCCCAGCTCATGCACACAACAGGCAAGTTTCTTACTTCTCTGAAACTTAGCTTTCTTATTTATAAAATAGGGATATAATATTAATCTCCTAGGGTTATTGTGAGGAACCAGTGGGATGCTTTATGTAAAGTGCTGCCAACACACCACACACTCACTAATGTGCTCCACAGATTGTAGCTGATATTATGAAGTAAAAGTTGTTTTGTAAAAATTGCCTATCTGTATATAATTTGCAAGCAAGCCCTAGCTTAAATGAGTCAAGTAGGCAAAAAATCTGAACTCTTAAAGGGGATTATTTGCTTTGTAAAATGGATCCACCACAGAATATATTTAAAACAACAACAACAAAAAACTCTTGAAATATTTAAATATTTAAATGAGTTAATACTCAAATGGCATTCATAAAGCACTGCACACAGTGCCTAGCACAGAGAAGTACTCAATGTTTTATTATTATTATTGTATAGATTTAGAATGAATGTTTATAGAGCTAAAAGCACTTGGGAACCATCCATAAAAGGTCAGTAAGAGAAAATAACTATTTCGTTATAACATTGGAAAATAGCATGATCCTATTCTTTTCCAAGGGATCATAGGAATAAGAGCAACCAGAGAGATCTTTCAGAAAGTACTGTTCCTAAAGATACTCCAGTTCATCCTAAAAGACCATCCCAAAGAAAGACCATCATGTCATATACTTAAAGATCTTCAGAAAATCCAATCGTACAACTTCCTATTTTGGCATTCCTGCTGAGTAATTTTTCCAGCGTGGCTGCAAATGCCAGACCTTAATGGATTACAATAAAGACAGTGATGCTGTAGTGTGTTGTCCCTGCCATGGCGCTCATGGAAGTGAGGTCTAAATAAAGATGATTGAAAGGTATGTTACCCACACTCCCTACTTTACTGCAGGTAAAGATGCCACACGAGATGCCTTGGAGTTCACAGGCACAATACCAAGATTCAGGGAATATTTCCTTAACCTTAAACCGCCTTCGATATTATAACAAAAACAATAACAACAGTCATAGGTTTATGACTAAACAATAAATTATTGTCATGTAATTGATCAGTAGGGCTTCCTTTATTGTAACAAGGTTTAGTTCCTGTGCAGCTGAATTAGAAAAATCAAATGCTTCTTATCAGAAGCCCTGGGGACTGGTTTTCCTCTCCTCCCCTATTTATTATGATGAATGTGGCTTATCACATAACAATCTGTATTGAAGTAGCATCCTCCATTCCTGAGGGATCTTATACATTATCTCGTTTCATCTTAAACGATCCTAAACATTCACTATATGGAGGTAGTCAAAATTGTTTCTCACTGATTCCAGCAAAGAGCAAGGTGTGGCAAGGCAGGACAGCAAGTAAGCCTGACAACAACCCAGACCATTGTATGTCTTTATCGTGGTAATCGTGTTATCAGCCATGGCATTTTAGATGTTCAAAGCCCTCCTGAGGCTTGGCACAAAGCTTATAATGACTTTTCTGCAGGTCATTACAAAATACTAGGTGAGTGAATAATTACAGACTTTCAAAATGTATTTTATGTAATTACCCCGTATGAAAAGAAACAACTGTTTCTTGAGTTAGATTCTTTGACTTTTGGGTCAGAGTATGAGCTTGAAGGAGGGGACCCTACAGAAGTCTATTCACTGCAGATGACTCCTTGCCTTCCCCACCCATCTGAGTAAATTGGCTTAGATTGACCTAAGTCTGTAGCACTCTTCAGCATAGATGAAGTGGAAGGGATTCATATAGTCCTTTTTCTGGGGTCTTGGTCACTGTGCCCATGGACCTCTCTGATGCTTTCAGGAGGTCTCTTAGGTAAGATCCGTGAGTTAGAGACATAAGAGTAGGGTCATATATGTTGTCTGCCTTTTGTTACTCTGAGAGAGGCCAATGCAGGTTGTATGGATGATTTTTTTCTACATTTGTAGGATTTTTTTTTTAAATGTGAGACAGAGTTAAGAATTGTAATCTTTTTGAAGGTTACATGTTTTGTTTTTGTTTGTTTCAGCAAATGGTCTTGAATTTCTTCTTGCAAAATATTTAAATATCAAAAAATTCCACTTAATCAACTGCACAGGACTATTAAAGATGTCTCTGTTTTTATGACTCTTAGTCCCTAAACTATATAATATTTCCAAAGGTCAGCAGAATAGGCGTTAGTCTAATAAATAAAGTTACTAAACATTATTTTACTACTACCACAAAATCTAGAAAGTGTCAGTGGAAAAACCCCATTTGATCATTCAAGGCCTATCGGGAGGGGTTGTTTCGTGTGATTTCAACCCCAGCTGTGTTTGATGCAGTTCATTTTTAAACGTCCCTTATAACCGAGTTTCTATCAAGTCCCCTGAGTCCGGTTTTGAAACCAGCAGCTTCAATAATGTGCCAAGTATATGTGGACATTTATTTTCACAGGGCCACTCTTAACTCACAGGAGGGAGTGACGCCTTAAGAGAGGTTAAAAGGAAAGCTCCAGCAATTAATACTAATAAACCAGAAAGTTAAAGCAACCATAATAAAACACTAGAACATCTACTTTTTACTACAGAACCATTCCTTTATTAAGAGCCACCTGTTTGGTAGACACACCTCTGCCACAGCAGCCACGGGCAAGTAATTAAGTTTAATAGGAGCCACTCTTATTTTGAAGAAGTTCTCTGTTTAAAGCCACAGAGGGGGAAGTTATTAAATTTAATAGACCCTAAACAAAGGCAAGCCCTGTGTTCCCAGTTGAATGTTGTTAAGTAGTCTTCTCTGTGTTATCTCGACGGTGATTGGTTGGGTTATTTTGGCATTCTATACGTTAAATTCATCTTGCTTTCTCTGAAGATAGGCTCTCCACTGACACGAACAGATGATGTTTTTATCATATTGCTGGGGAGTAGGAGGTGGGTGTCCCAAGTTCAGGGCGTACCTGGACCTCGGCGTACTATGAGTTTTGAGTTACTGATGCCGAGGACCCAAGAAGTGGTTTCCATTCCGACTAGATCGGTGGGGGTAGTTGGCCTGATTCACAGGACTGACTGAACTCGGCTGTGTGATATTTACTGTTACTTGTAGTTAGACGGGAGGTACGGAAGCTCAGCATGAACCTGCGTATGTGGCCTGACTCTGATTTTACACGTGGTTCTTGTCAGCTATGTTCGTGAACATTTGTTTTTTGATACATGTACGACCACCCACATGTGAAGAAAAGATTGAGTAATGAAGGGGCTCATGCGTGTGCAAGGATGGCAAGGACATGGCTACAGATTTTATTGAAAGATTTGCTACAATGCCTTTCTTTTCGTAGGAGAAAACTTAGGAGTTTGAACCTCGCCTCACTAAAAGCTATTAAAGTTTGATTTTTTAATGACACAGTGGCTTCTGTGGTTCACAAAGAAGAGGGTGGAGGCAATTTGACTAAGGGAACCTGAGTTTTCGTTTCATTGTCATTGAAGATTCTGTGCACTGTCCTCAGCTGTGTGTGTCCGTTCATTCCTTGTGCCTGTGTGGGCCAATGGGAACAAATTACTCAGAAGTGCCCATCAGCATGTGTCAGAATTTTGTGCAGGGAGCGAGATGATCTCTGCCCAGGGGTTTGTTGCTCTTAGGACTTCTAACAAAGTTTGCCTTATCTGATAAATGCTGGTGGAGAAACTACTGAGTCATTGGCTTCAAAATGGTAGAAAGATCCTCTGTTTATATATATATATATATATGTTTTTAAATTGATACTTCATTTTTTTTAGAGGAGCTTTATTTAAAAGCTTATAGAGAAGTTCTAGATTTACAGAAAAATTGAGCATAAAGTAGAGCTGGGATCTTAGCCCCCCCCACCCCTACCCTACTTGCCTGGCATTTTGTCTTATTATTCACTTCTTGCATTTGTGTGGTACATTTGGTATATTTGATGAACCGATATATTGATATATTATTCCTAACTGAAGTCCATAGTTTATGTGAGCATTCACTGTCAGTGTTGTGCACTTCTCTGGGTTTTGTCAAATACATAATGCCAAGTATCCACCACTACAGAGTCCTTCACAATAATTTTGTTGCCCTAAAAATCCCCTGGACTCTACCTGTCTGTCCCTCTCTACCTGCCCCCATAGCCCCAGGCTGTGATCTTTTACCTCTCTCGATAGTTTCGCCTTTTTCAGAATGTTTTATAATTGGAATCCTGGTCTGTAGCCTTTTCAGCCCGGTTTCTCTCCCTTACTTTGCCATGTGCATTTAAGGTCCCTCTATATCTTTCCATGACTTGGTAGCTCACTTCTTTTTACCACTGGGTACTGTTCTATTGTAAGGATGTTATTTTTTAAAACATCAAAGCTGCTCTCCCTGGGCGTGGGAATACCCCCCACCCCCACCACCCATTTCCTTTTGTCACTGACTCTGTCAATGATACCTTCTTTTTAAGAAAGCATTTCATGCATTCCTTCCTGGGGAAACACTTCCTCTGTCACAGCAGTTGTCACCAAAAATGGCCCACATCACGGTTTTCCGTACTTTTGGTCCATTTTTTAATAAATATTTTTCTTTGGTTTTGTCCATAGACCACTTACTAAACAGTACATTTAGGTGATGATGCTTATCAGTTCAAGTACAGAACAGACGCAGCTTAAAAATAACAGCCCATTTATCTGGCCACTTCGCTGCCCTCCCAGGTAAAGGATGCTCCTTTTCCCTAAGGATGCCTGGTGTTCTGTAAGTACACTTCCCACTTCCATGCCAGCCGCCAGCTCTTTTTGCCACATTGCTGGTTCAGGCCCTGTCCATCCATCTCAGCTACCTCTTTCCCAAAAGGGATCCCTTCCCCAACCACCAGTTTCCTCAGAGTTTATTACTCTGTCTACGCCCATCCATTTCTCACCTCTGTGCTTCGGATGCACCTCCCATGTGATGTATACCTTCCTTTGCTTGCACGCCTTTCACCTTCTACCGGAGGTAAGCTTCTCAAGCACGGTGGCTGCGTCGTGCATAGTCTTGAATTCTTATAACTGAGCATGGTTTGGGGCATGTAGCATGTGCTCAGTAAATCCCTAATGAGACAACTCTCAGTGGGAGAGGAGGTAGGAAAATAGAAGATGGTAGGCATGTAGAAGAAAAGGGGAGAAGAAAAGGAAAAAGGAGAGAGACGATTTTGTTCACCTGGAACAACAAAGAAAGGACAAAACAGGAGGAACTTTGATTGCTGATAAGGACAGGAAATAGCACAGTATGAGTGTGCATAAGCAGTATATATTTTTATCTCCGAGCCTCTCTGCAATGTGTTTCATATTTAGAACACATAGCAAGACTGCATCTGTTTCCAGAACTTGCTAACAGTTGGTAATAATGCCAAAACATACTTTAGTTCCAGCTTGAAACCAAATGATCAAATAGAATTTTTGATTTCTAATTTAGGGTCTGACATTAATTATAGCCATCATGTAATAAAGTGTCAAAGTCTTTTTTTGGGAAAATAATAGAAATTATATTAACTAAGCTGTAAATGGAAGCAAAACGATGCCTCTAAAACAAAGGAAAGGCTCTGGTTTTGACATTTTTGACCGTCTTACCTTCTCCACACTGAACGTTCCTTGTTCTCCCCAATCCTCTCCACTCTTTTAAACCCTTGCTGTATGATAGGGCTTCCTGCCACTCCTTGTCCGGGTCCGTGGTCTCTGGGTCCATGGTCTCCTGGCACACCACGGTTTGTTAGTATACCTCTTCACGCCTGGTGCCCAGAACCAAACTCCCGTATTCTTGGCCTCTGTTCGAGGAGACTGTGGTGGCTTTAGTGCTCTGGTGACCATACTACACTCTGTCTCCTCATGCTTGCCATTTTCTGGCAAGCTGAATTTTTTTTCACTTTTACAGTTATTTTTTTCAGATCCAAGTATGATCATTTACAGTTATTCCCATTTGGTTTTATCTTATTTACTTCAAGTAATAGTTCCTGCCTGTCAGGAACTTCTTGGAGTTTTATAGCCTCATCCAATATAGTAGTAGCCTCTTGCATTCCCTCCTACCTGGGAAGTCTTTTCTTAGCTTACTTCAATCATATCAAGTCAGCTCAGCAACTACTTGGCACATAATTATAATGTGTATAGGCAGGCAGCAAACAAAAACCAAAATCGAAGATCTCGTCTGTGCCTTCAGGAAGCTTTCAGTGTTACTTAGGAGAGGACATAAGCAAATATGACACAGTTACCCTGTGATGCCAGACGTGTAGATGCTGGAATGTACAAACAATGCTCAGAATGTTAGTGAGAAGTGATCTCTTGCCCTCCTGCCGAAGCAACTTAAAGCCTTCTCCTTAGGAAAGTAAAATCAGCTCCATTCTGCTAGATTATACTTTTATTCTGAGTTACTTCAACAATTATATTTTCGACTGCAAAACAAAAGTTCCACTTGTTGGCATGTGTGGTTTCATAATGTTTCTTAAGATAGGACAAGAACATAGAGAAAATCTGTCTTTTCCCACCTAGATGGAAAGTTCCCTTGGGCCAAGGACTAGCCTACTAACCCTCTGCAGTGTCTCTGAGTCCTAGTTTTATGCTCTGTAAGTAGATGCTCATGGGAAGTACTTGCTCACGACAGAAAAGTCTATCCAATAGTGCTGCCTGCTTTTGGGTCCCTTATGCTGGAAATATTGTTAGGAATTGCTAACACATCTAGAAGTGGGGGAGACTAATGACGATTGCCATTTGCTTAATTTCATATTGCATATGCACAAATATGGCCCTATTTACATGATAGAATTTTTTACTATCTCTTTTAGAGTGAAGCAACACTGTTAGCTCTATGCCATTACATATATATGCATATATGCATGTATCACCTGTTCAGTACATTTAAAGTGAATATACATATAAATATTCCTGATAGGCCTATTATTTGAGATGTTAGTATCAGCCAGCTACTACTTTAACATTTTTCTGGAAAAACAGGACTCTTTGAAACCCTCTGTGTTTTTGTATTATTTTGTTACTTTAATGAGCATCGATTTCTCAGGAAATATTAATTGTCTCTGCTGGTAGAAAGGGGAAAGAGACACTGATGATTATTTTAAGTTTGCTTTTAGATCTGTTAATACATAGAAATAGTTGTAAAGGAAAAAGGAAAGATATAATTGAAAGGGGTAACTGAACAAGTAAAAAGTTTCCATATAATTAAAATCCTATATGATAAGATACAAATAACAGCACTTTAATTTGAATTATTCAAAGTCATTTTTGGACAACATTTTATTTTGAACAGTTCAAAGTCCTGTTCAGACTCCTTTTTGGATTGTTTTCTCAAAAAATGTATAGGAAGGCATATATTATTAAATTGGGTATTTAACAGAATTTAAGAGACTTGGTTTGAGGCAAACCTAGGATCCCATTTGACTATACGTCTAATTTTTTTTTTTAATGTGACTCTCAAGAAATTCACGAATCTCAAATCCATGAAAGTCACGTAAATAAAATGCTTCTCAGGCACCAGTGTCCCTGAATATCTCAGAGGTGTCATCTTTTCCAGGAAGGTGTCATCTTTTCCAGAGACACTTTGGCTTTAAGCGATAAACTTAGAAATACAGTCCAGCATAGTAGACTGGAACAAGATGGATGTTCCTATATCCAGAGTTTACCGCTCTCTCTCTAATCAAAATGGTCACCATTCCAGCTCCCTGTTGTAATTAGTAATAATGCTATAGTTAATGGAATAATAATAACAAATATAATGATGGTTATAAACACTCCACTCTGTGCCAAGGAGAGCAGTGATTCACGATAAATCAATAATAAACCCATTGATGTGGTTACAATAAATCCATACCTAATTAAGAAGAACCCTTTCTAAATAAAAACCACCAAGGAAATAAAAACAGACTTGGAAAAGAGGAAAAAGTCTGATAATAGAGTTGTGGTACTCATCATTAATAAAAAACAAAACAACAACAAACCCACAAACTCGCCAACTACACAGGAGGAAAACAATACAGTGTCAGTGTCAGTGTTACTTAAACGTACAGTGGAGAGTTGACCGGAAAGATTCCAAAAAGGAAAGAGTTTGGCCCTCTGGACAGTTCACAGAGAAAGTTGAAGGTTTTTTTTTTTTTTTTTTTTTTTTACCTTAGAAATTGGTAGGTGTCACAGGTATTGTACCTTTGAAGCATTGGTTGGGTCTTGGTTTTTGTTTCACTCTGACAATCTCTGTCTTTTAAAAGGCACATTTTAGACCATTGACATTCAGAGTAGTTATTGATATAGTTGGATTAATATCTACCATATTCGTTACTGTTTTTTATTTATTGCCCCTGTTCTTTATCTTCTTTTCATTGTTTGTCTTCCACTCTTTTTCCTCCTTTCATGGTTTTAGTTGAACATTTTATGTGATTCTACTTTCCCTCTGTTCTTATCCTGTCATTGAGTTATACTTCCCTTTTTACCTTCTTTTAGTGGTTCCCCAGATTTGCAATATATATTTACCACTACTCCCAAGTCTACCTTCAGTAACACTGTAGCACTTCATGGATAGCGTGAGTACCTTAGAACCTATAAACATCTGTGTGTACGTTTTATGTGGACATAACTTTTCAACTTCTCTGGGTAAATGCTGTGGAGTGCAATTGCTGGGTCACATGGTAAGAGTATATTTACCTTTGTAAGAAACTGCCAAACTGTTTCCGAAAGTGGCTGTGCCATGTTGCATTCCAAACAGCCATGAATGCAAGTTCCTGTTGCTCTATGTGATCTCTGTGTGCATTTATATTTCAAGTGGGTTTCCTGTAGGTAACATACAGTTGGGTCCTGTTTTTTGATCCATTTTAACAATCTCCATCTTAAATGGTGCATTTAGATCATTGATGTTTGGTGGATTATTGATATAGTTGGATGAATAGTTGGATTAACTTAATATAGTTGGATTAACCTTTGAAGGGTTATTAAAACTTACTCAGGTGACCTGTTTAACTGAGCAGATGATTGAAGCATTTAAATGGGACTGCATCCCCAAAGACCATTGAACCTAACACCAATGAAATAGTAGTTGCTCAATAAAATGGTGTTGCATTGTTTTGGTTAATTAGAAGAATGTTCCTTCTAAGGCACAGGCATGCAGCACAGTGATAAAAGACTCACAGCCTCATCGGCAGCATGCTAGAAACAGCACTTGGATGGGAATTGAGGAACCTGCGATCTATTTTTAGATGAGCTTCTGAGTTCTTGAGAAGCTCACTTAACTTCTATGGGCCTTAGGTTCCTTATGTGTGAAATAAATTGGGCTAGATCTTCTCCAAGGTCCATAATTTTGAATGGCTAGGTTGCTAAATAAGGCTTGTTTCTCTCAGAAACATTGAGCGACCAGCACACCAGAAATCTAAATATCGCCACCAATAATAAAAATAAAAGCTAGCATAGTATTTGATTTCTTAATTAAATTCGTAGGGAGACCTACTATAGATGTCAAGAATCGCTTTGTTTTGTGCTTCAGTTGATTCTGATAAGGAGCAATCTAGGATCAGGTTAATTGGTGGCAAAAATCTGTACTTTCAGATCTTGACACTTGACCACAGCCAAACTTCTGTTCAAGGTGAAGCGTCATATATGTGCATGTTTGTCCAAGTCTGCAGGCAGTTTGAAACCACGGCTTTATTAAAATGAAGAAAAAACTTTGTTTTATTGACATTTTACATACCCTAGCATGGTTTTATGTAACTTATCTATTATACACTCTATCTGAGAATGGCTATAATAAAGACTAACTTATCTTCTGGGAGAGTTGAGAATCTTGTAAGCTAAAGGTTATAACAACAAAAGAACAGGTGAATTCTATTAATAACAGAATAAATGGGATTATTCATTTATAATTCATTTATAATTCATAAAACAGAATTATAATAAAGTTCCTTTTAGTGAAACATTGCTATCATAGTATTTTAGACCACATGATAAATGTCTTTATTAATACAAATTATTGTTGACATTAAATATACTCATTAATTGACTCTGTTCTAGTCACCGGAGGTACAATGGTGAGTAAGAAAAGCTCAGGGAGCTTTTTCTGGGGCATATGATTTAGTGATTTAAACAATCAGTCTTTGGAGCCAGACTCTCTGGGTTTAAATCTAGGCTTTTTGACTCACTTGCTATGTGATCTTGGGAATATTACTTAGTTTGTCTGTACCACAATTTCTTCATCTGTGAAATGGGCTAATAATAATAATACCACCAACCTCAAATGGTCATTATGAGGACAAAAGAATTAAGTATGTAAAGCTCTTGGAATAATACCTGGTAATAAATGTTAGCTGTAAAAGGGTAAAAGTAGGCAACCGAATAAGAAAGTATTATCTAGGGCTATGTACTGTGAGGAAAGCAAAATAGGGTGATGTTATGAGGAAGCTGAAATCTAAATTTACAAGAAAGAGTCAGCCCTGTGAAGCTCATTGCAGGCAGCAGGGAAGGCTGGTGCAAAGGCCCTGGAGTGGGAAGAGGAATGGCTGTGTTTTGGAGTGTGTAGAAAATGAGGTGGAGTCAGAGAGATCGCTGCTCCAGGGAATGCCGGGCCTCTGCTGCTCAGAAGCAGAAGTTTGGGTTTCCTGGTCCACGTAGTGAGAAGCCATGGACAGATTTTAAGCAAAGTCGTGATATAAATGGATTGCTAGTTTCAGAAGGTCCCTCTCTGGCTGTTTGGGGGAGAATTGTGTAAGAGGATGAGAGAGGAAGCAAGAGTGTGTCGGGGAGGCTGTGGTAGTCACCCCGTAGGAGGATGGTGGCTAATACTCGCCTGAAAGCAGTGGGGACGGGGACGCTCTGGACTGGCGCAAGTATTTTCCCTCAGTCATCAAAACGTTTTAGCAGTGCTTTCCCCCAATCGTCAGTCTGCTTTAAAAAGAATAATATTATATCTTATAAGATTTTAGCTAACCTTTAGACATTGTTTATACACCCCATAGTGAAGCTGTAATTCAGGAATTACTTGATTTATTGGGTGAATACAGAACCACCAACCTGGAAAATTCAGGCGAGAAATCCATTTCGAGAGCTGAAATGCTTGGTTTGGTTGTTTTCATTGACACATTAATCTGATTATTTCCAGGAGCTCCCCTTCCTTGGCACTGTGCAAACACAGATTTCAGTGCAGTTGAAGCACAATGATGAGATTAATTTGGGGGACTGACCCGCATGGTATGTTCCCCTCACCCTCTTCAAATATTAGGGAGTATATATTTAGATATTTCATAGCCTTTATACATACCAGTTCCTTTTATTGCTTTTAAGATGGAATGAAATGAAAATCGCCACATGGGTGTGACTGAGCTGCCTCTGCAGGTGCTCATACCGAGAAGTGTGTGGCGAAAGCCCTGAAAAGAAGAGACCCCTGAGCAAGGGGTTTGTGGTTAGTTACCTCAGGCTTGCAAACTAATATTTTGCATTTGAACAAAGTAGGGCTATGTGAGGCATCAGCATTTGCCCTCCCTGTGAATGGAGGAACCACCCAGAACCACTTCTTCCCAGAGGATTGAGAAATGGGGGCATATTTGAAATTGGAAAGAACTTGAATTGATAAGGGAGGAGGAACTTGTTCTAAGTAGAATGTTGTAAAAACAGACTAAGGGTAGAGGAGGAAGCTTTAAAAAGCTGAGATGATTAGAATAAGTGTTGTAGTCAGCTATCACTCCCATCTCAGATTCTTTCCAAACTCTGGGCCTTAAAAAGAGATCTCCTCCCCACCCCAACCTTCAGTTAGTTTCTCTAGGAATTAGCTTCAAGATCTTGAGAATATATGAGCACTTCTTAACATTTCCTGTTTGAAAAGTCACAAAAGTCCTACTCTCCATGGGCATAGGCTTCCTCTTCTTCCTGGAATCCCAAGGTTCAGAGGTATATGCTGAAAACTGGTATAACCATTTATTTTTTAAGATTTTATTTATTTATTCATGAGACACACACACACACACACACAGAGGCAGAGACACAGGCAGAGGGAGAAGCAGGCTCCATGTGGGGACTCCATCCGGGTCTCCAGGATCAGGCTCTGGGCTGAAGGTGGCACTAAACCGCTGAGCCACGCGGGTTGCCCGGTATAACCATTTTTAAAGAAAAGAAGGAAAGCAGTAAAATCAGCGTCTTGGGAGCAGTGACCTAATCAACTTAAAATTTATTTTGAGTTTTAGAAGCTCGTAGGATGCAAAATAAGATACAATTCAAAGAGTATCATCCTCTTTTATGATGGGAAATCCAGAATAATTCCAATGGCTGTGAAAACTTTACAGATCAGAATTCTTGGTCAGAGGTTGGCTGTCAAACCTAGTTTTAACCTTTCTCCCTGGCTTTGCCCTTTAGAATAGGACAGTAATGGAGAATAGAGGTCAAAGACTCAGTGTAAGGTAGAGACAAAACTCGATTGAGAAACAGCAGGTAACAAGCCACTGAAGAGAGAGAGAAAAAAAAGCCACTTGTGAAAGGATTAAAATGTAAAGACAGTGTGTGCTGTACTAATTTGAAAGAGGGGTGTTTTCTCCTCAGGAGCCCAGGAGTTCTGAATCTCAGTGTACAAATGTGTATAATTAATTTCCTTCCTCTTCAGATGAAGGGTGGTTTGATCATGCTCATGTTTAGGCCTTGGGTACTGTTCTTTTTTTGCTACCACCCAGGAGTATCATATTGAAAATCATCACAGAAGTGGTAACCAGATAAAGCTAGGACTTTAGGACTAGAAAGCCAGAGCTGTGGTTATGTCTCAGCCCCATGTAGACTTCCCAAGCTAGTATTTCAAGTGGCAGCCTTGGACTTCCAGAGCCCCAGCCCCAGCCCCGGGTGGGTCCCTGTAGATGGCTATGCTGCTTTACCCTGCTCTATCTTTGCCATGTTGCCTGGTGCCTAAAAAAGAAAAACTGTTTCACCAAAGTGAACCTCACCCAAGGGTCTTCCTGCCAACATTTTAATAAAAAAAGTACCATCTCAAACTATAAATAGAACTTCCAGTTCAAAGTTTGAAACAGATCTTTCTAATAGTTTATAAAAATCAAATAAGCAGTACCACTTAGGCTATGTAGAAGGCAGATTGGAGCCATTCACATTGAGGTACAACTCAACTACCCATAGAGGTGGCACGAGGGCTCTAATACATATATAACAAATGGGCTAGCACTGAGGGATGAATGACGAGATCTGTACCGATTGTTCTGAGAGTCAGGGCTGTGGATTCCCCCACAGCATCATACTACGTGTGAGGAGGTGCATGGCCCGGTACAGCTAGGTGACAAGTGGGTTATAATTGCAGGTCAGGCTACTGTCCCAGAGGATGCTGGCCTGAAGGCTGGGTCAGCCAGGAGAGATGGAGACTCAGGCAGATGCTCAGAGCATGTGGAGAAAAACTGAAGGTACCATCAGGAGGGAGGAAGCCTCCTTGTGGGGAAGCTTGAATACTTCTACTAATTCCAGAGCTCCGGAGATCGAGGAAATCGAAAAGACTCAGGACACACTCCTGTCATCCATAACAGTAGCTTTTCTGATGGCAGAAATGAAAGCTTACAGACAATGACACCATGTATTCTCAGATAAATTCAGTGTTGAGGAAAATGGGCAGCTATCACAGCTAAGTCCAAAACTGATAGTAAAAACCAGGCATTAATAAGGATAATATTTAGATAGTATTTTTTAAAGATTCATTTATTTCAGAGAGAGATAGAGCATGAGAAGGGGGGGGAGGGGCAGAGGGAGAGAGAATCTCAAGCAGACTACCCCCTGAGCATGGAGCAGATGTGGGGCTCGATCCCACCACCCTGAGATCATGACTTAAGCCAAAATCAAGAGTCAGATGCTTAACCTGTTGAACTACCCAGGCACCACTAGATAGAATTTTAAATACAGAGAAAGAACTTTCATAGACATTATCTCATTTAATCTCCATGACAGCTTATTGGAGTATAGATGCCACGATAGCTTCTGTTTTGCCAGGAGAAAATCAGGGCTCAGAGACCTTTAGAGACTTGACCTAAGTCACAGAGTGAAAGAGCAGGAGAGTCAACCCTCAGCCTCAAGTCTTTCAGTTCCACATGTGCTTTCCTCACTATGCTTTTGTCATAGGAGTCTCCCCATATCAGAAACAGACTTCGCTATAGAGCCTGCTGGATATCATCCTCGGAGGGAGTTTTATCACTTTGGTCTTTCCAGGCGACACATGGGGGACAGAACACCAGCAATCCTTACTGAATAGCCAATGTTCATGCTTTATAAAGGTCAGAGTGCCGAAAATAAAGTGAAGTTCCTGCCAGAAATAACAGTGGAAACAGTCCCCCTCCTACTTTTGTAAATCCAAATTTTATTGTAGGGATTTTAAATCTGAATTTTATTCTAGAGATTAAAAATGTGCATATTAATAAAATCTTAAAACCTTAAAGTACGTATTTTTACATGTGGGACAGGGAAACCGAGGCTGCTTGAATGATGCCTAACAATACGTCCTATCTTGCCAGAGTTGGAAAGGTTGATGTCAAATGTGATTTATTTTAACTTCAGATAGTTCAGGTCAAAACAATTTACTTGAGAAACCAAGAACAAAGAGAAAAGAGAAAGAGCTCCCATCATACTTCTCATCGAATGTGTGAGCCTAAAGCTAATTTTTAACCCTCTTTACTGCTCAATGTAATAATGGAAGGCTTTCATACAAAGCTAATAGTGTTCTCATTTTCTTTTGGCCTCTATTCCAAACTGTTGTTAACAATTATATTTTTTTATTTTTTGGAAAAATATTCTAGATTTTCTAATTGACATTAGTATCTGGAGAGGAAGCCTGGGTATTTCTTGCACAGTGCATATACCCATTTTAAAAAAAAATGTAGTATTATGTTTTAATGAATGGGCACCTTTCTTTAGAGGAACAGTATTTCTAGTAAAATTTTTTATAGATTTTGTTTATTCATGAGAGACACACAGAGAGGCAGAGACACAGGCAGAGGCAAAAGCAGGCTCCTAGCAGGGATCCTGATGCGAGACTTGATTCCAGGACCCCTAGATCATGACCTGAGCTGAAGGCAGAGACGCTCAACCACTGAGCCACCCAGGCGTCCCTCTAATAGAATTGTTAAAGATATTTTGGAATTTTCAAGTTTGCCTCATGTGTAGCAGAATCAGAATTTTGGAGCTGGAAATCCATGGAGAAGACTTAGTTAAATTGTGTCATTTTACTGACCAGGAATGTGGGGGCCAGGGAGAGGAAGGGACTCCATGTGGTTGCCCTGCTCACTCAGGACAGTGCTGTTGACCAGAACTCACATCCCTGGCTGATAGTCCAATGCTCTAGAATCGTTTTCTCCTGCTACGCTGCCAATAGAGCTGACATTTTTTTTTTTTAATCTGTTATTGCTGTACATGGCCCTTGTGATCTGAAGAAGAAAAATGCTACCCTCCAATTATCTCCTCCTCCTTTGCTCTTTCCTCTTTTACCCTAAAATTAAATCCTTATGAAGAGACTGAATAGATTTTTGCCCTGGATCTGTGACAGCACCATCTCTCTTGACCAGTCATCAGCTCTTTTGGTCCACATCTGGAGTAGACTCAGTAGACTATATTCCCAGGCTGGGAATAACAGGACTGGGGTTTTGTCCGTGGCAGGCAGAGAACTTCCACTGTTTGAGGAGGAGCTGCCACTGGACTATACTACTTGTCTTGCAGCACACTGAGAGGACTGGGCTTACTCTCTCTCTCTCTCTCTCTCTCTCTTTTTTTTTTTGGTCATCAAAACAAGTAGCTCTTCTCAGACACCTTAATACATAATTAGGTGTGTCTGTTTACACTTGGGAGACAGAGGGCTTCATGTCCTAAAGCAATACTGGGAATCTGGGAGCAGCCACAAACAGATGTTGAAAATGTCCATTTGTGGCGAGTTTATTACTATAGCACCAGAAGTAAACATTGAGGATGAAACCCCTCTGAAGGGGTGGGTGTGTGTATTGAGAGGAGAATGTTATCGGGCAGAGTAGAAAGTGAAAGGAGGTCCTATTTTTTTTCTTTTTTTTCTATTTGCTCTAGTATTTGTTTATCTCCGACAACAAGGAAAAGTTCACTATTTGGCTTTGGCTGTTTGAAGGCTTTTGCCAAATGCTTAACAATCTGTAGGGTTTGATTTTTCTCAAAAAAACCGCTTTGAGAACAAGGCTCTATGTAACTAAGATGTGTTTGTTTTTGTTTAAATCACTCAGAAGAGAAATCATCTCTTGTCCATTGTTAAAAGAGAGGTTTCAATCAAAGGAAAATTCTACATATTCTAAAATATACAAACAGCTCTTTGAAACTGATGCCAAATCAAACTCTAAAAAGGACGTTTTTCTTGCAGAAGTTTTGAGTTAATTCCGTGTGCAAGGCTTGAGTAGAAAAACTCTGAGACAGTCAGAGGAATGAGTTACTGTTAGCACTACATTTGGATTCGGAAGTTCTATGAGGAGCATTGTCTCAGGACAGTATGGAGTCTCTTGTGCGTGGTTTTAGGCTAAACTCTAGAAACAAAGCAAAAGAAACTTTTCGAAGTGAATCCGTTTTGAAGTTAAATAAAAGTTGGTAGTTGGTTTTATGATATTACTGGATCTGGATCTAAACCTCCAACGTGAGAAGGCATGCCTGTCATCACTTTATAAAAAAAATTCAATTGAGATGTTCCCCTGTTGTTAAAGAAATACCATCCTTTCCCCATCAGGATTTCTCTTAGGATGAAAAATCTTTAGATGCTAATGAGACAAGCCCGGTGGGGAAAAGGGACACAGATTGGGAAACTCAACAACTTCATTGAGGCCGTGGCACTAAATGACTACATCCTTGGTATGTTCTTTTTTGCCTGAGCTTCATTATCAGTTGCTATCTGTCAGGCTACCTCACAGGAGGTAAAACCAGAGGTACGTAAAAGCAGGGACAACTTAAAAGCAGTATGTGAATTTGAGACGTTCTTTTGTATTTATTACTTTTGAGAGTCACTGTTGATATGGCACAAGATAGTCTGTTTGGGCCGAAAAAAAGCAAAAAAGAGTTTTTGTTTTTTAGGATAGGGGAACAAACCGGGAACAGGTTAGAACAAGAGGGACACCCCAAAACTTGTGGCCAGGGCAAAGTTATGGATCTGGAACGAACAACCTTAAGGCCTTGGGGTCCCAGTAAGCACAGGGATGGTAGGTCAGGAAAAGCAGTTGGCTAAAGATGGACGAGCAGAAATCAGAAGGCGTACACAGCCCACAATTAGAGAATTGGTCACCATCTCATTTTCCTCACACATGCACTTAAACACTCTGTGTGTCACTCTGAGAAGAGCCACGGTGCATTTCCAGATAAGCAGGACAGAGCCTGTTCTCAAGGAATTTATGGGCTAGTGGCAGTGATAAAGTAGTGGTAGCTCCTCTTCTTGTGCCAGCTTTAAGAGAGATATGAGTGGAGAAGTCAGGGCAGAAGAAGGAGAGAGAGGTCCCAGTGGGCTAAAGCAGGGACACGAGCAGAATCTTTGAAGCAGAGGGGGATTGTGAGGTAGACTTTAAAGGCTGCTTAGAATTTCAAGGGCCTGAGTTAGGGTGGGGGTGGGGATACTGAGGCCTGAGGGAATCATGTAAACCCAGGACGTGAGGGAAATGTGGGGGGTGGGGGGTAGTCCAGAAAATGGAAGAACATCCAGTTTGCCTGGATTGTAGAGTTGATGAAGAAGTGGAGTGAGAGACAAGACCAGAAAGGCAAATTGGGCCAAGACTGTCATTCTAGCAGATGTTTTATCATGTGTCTAGAGAGATCTAGAAATGTGCACAGAGATCTAGAAATGAGTAAGAAGCATGGCACGAACTCGCAGAACAGGTAGGCAGCAGTGAGCAAGGAAGATCCCGTGGGACCAGTAAGTTGGACAAGATAAGGATTCAGGAACCTAGATAAGCCATGTGGGCAGAAGATACAATACATACACAATTGTGAGTCTTGACTCTAAAGCAACCTTCTGTCCCAGCCAGGAAGCCACCTTGTATTTTCCTCCTGGGGCAGGAACCCATCCCAGGGTATGACCAGCCCAGGCCTGCTCCGGAAAGCAGGTCAGTGTGTAGATCTCACTGTAGAGGGAGAGAGGGCAAACAGAGGCTAGGATACAGTTGGAGGCTCAAGCCTGTGGCTTTGATCCTTGATACTAATATGGATTGTGTCAGACCCGTCATAGCTGTACCCCTTGGAGTTAACACAGACTGAATAATACTTCGGTGATCTGGTTCAAACTCTGGGTCTTGAGGCATTGGGTGTTTTGAGTTAGGTGCTTTAAGGTCCAGGGTAACCTCAGGGCTGTTGGGACATAGCAGGGTGCCAAGCCTTTGGAGGGGAATTCTTTCCATGAGAGACAGAGGGAGAGAGGCAGAGGCATAGGATGAGGGAGAAGCAGGCTCCCTGTGGGGACCCTGATTCAGGACTCCATCCCAGGATCCCTGGATCAGGCCCTGAGCCAAAGGCAAATGCTCAACTACTGAGCCACTCAGGTGCCCCAGGAGAGGAATTCTATTTGAAAAAACTGGAGCTCCAAGCTTCTCAGGTTTTAAGTGATACTGCCTGGGGCTGACCCTTCTCCTGGGCCTCTCTGGCTCCCCCTGGATGGATCAGTGCTAGATTGAGGGGAGCGGAGCTCTTCCTACTTTAGAAGGTTGAGAATTGAAGCTCAAGCTGATAGGACAGCATGTGCATTTGGGGGCGTGGTGGAATGTGGTCCTTGAGGCTGTGATTTGCTGTCCTTGCTTTTTTACAGAAGAGTTCAGTTGGCCCGGAGGTGGGGGTTGGGGTTGGATACAAGGGGACTTTGAGATAATGATCCTCAACTCATGTCTTTTCTAGTTTGGACCCAGTCTTTTCAATGTTTTCCCCCTCTGGCCCCACTAGTTCACATGGTACTGGTAGGAAGGAATGCCCTTCTGAGATGGAGATGTTTGCTACTTGCTGTGTCCTTTTGCCAGTTGTCACTGACAAGAGTCTTAACTGATGAGAGTACCCGATGAACAGAAAACCCGATTGGCCCAAGATTTCTTAGAACATCAGTGGCAAAGACAACATGAGAACCTGGGGGCTGAGTCAAGTGTGGCAAATAGGTGGCACACATCCGGCTCCCCATTTCACCTCCCATCTGCATCCTCATCCCCATCTCCATCCCTATCCCCATCCTCATCCCCAGGGCTCTCTTTGATCATTGATCAGGCCCCTTTTCATGACAGCCCATCAGGCGGGCACGGCCAAGCAGTTAGGATTGGCACAAAAGGGACACTGATTCCCTGCATGTGGAGGAGGCCGGGGCAGCTGAGCCCCATGGGTCTGGGGCCAGGTCCCGGCCACCCAGTAGTGGTCTGTCACTTTGAGGAAATCACTTCCCTTCTCTGAGCTTCAGCTGGTCATCTGCAAGTATGGAGTCGGTGACATTGTCTACCTCTCAGGGCCTTTGGGAGGATTCAGTGCCATCATGCAGGTAGACGCACTTCAATGAACATCCTCTGCAGGTCAGAGCCGTCTCCTCTCCTTGTCTGGTTAGCCAGTCTTTCCTCTTAGTAAAACTGGCAGCAGCAAGGGATACCATGAATATTCAGTTGCTTATAGGATTCCTCTGGTTGGAGCGAGCAAAGACTGCTCTGGTGAGCAACAACCAGTGTGGGTTCCCAGCCCATCATCAAGGATCCTGGAGTCACAGCATTCCTACACAATGGGTTCAGGCTTGCTCCCAAAACTCCAGAAAAACGCTCCTCAGATTTTTCCACTGAAGTACCCCAAAGTCAAAGGAAACTCCAGGGCACCTTGACTGCTCCTGCTCTCCCCCAGTCTATTGACATAACCCCAAACAACCCCAGCTCCTGCAAGGAGAGCATTTTCAGGTCTCTTGTTTTATCTTAAAATTTCATGTGAATTCTACTCCATAATACGCCTGTTTTCTTTTTTGTTGTTGTTTCAGTATAAAAATAAGTTTTTAACTTACTGATGTCAGTTATATGTCCCCTCTTTAAAAACCCTCCCCCATTTGTTCCCTTCTTGTATTTCATGCCCTCCTATCAGCCGGGCTTTGGTGTCTAATATATAACATCTCAACCAGTTCATAAATTTCTGCTTTTAATATAGTCTGAGTTACCACTAGCACAGGCCACAGGAAAATACCAGGCCGTCCCCTCTGCATTCAGGCTTTTTTGAAAGATTTACTTAGGAACAATTTATCATTTAGTTGCAATTTTTAAAATAATCTTAATTGGCCACATATGTTATCAAATAAGAGCTGGTCGCGGAGCCTCTGCCTCCCTCCCCATCGCCCCCCCAACCCCCCCTCCGCGTGCGCATGCGCACCGCATCCTGCCAGGATGTCCTGAATTATGCCACTCTAGGCAGATCCCATCACAGGAAAGCCTCCCCCTGATTGGAGATAAGATTACTGATATTGAAGCTGTTATTTTTAGGAGGGGAAGACTTGCTGCTTTTAAACCTCTTTCCCTCTTTTTTCCTAGTTTGTCCTCTCTTAATTGTGGCTCCATGTTTTGGTAGCCATAAGTCATTAGTGGTTTTTAATTTCTCTGAAACTGAAATAAGGTCTGAAAGGGTGGATTTGTCCCTTTTTTCCTTCCCATTTTTTTTTTTTTTTTCTGGCTAATCGGAGGAACGCAACCACATCTGAAGCCACTTGGCTCATTATGAATTTCATGGAAACTGATTCTCTGAAAGTGTTTCCATATGTGTGTTCCCAATATATCCCATCCTCTCTAAATGGGAGCACAGACGTGTGCATGGGCTGGAAATGGCTTCAGGATGTGACAGAG
The DNA here is from genome assembly GCF_048164855.1 of Canis lupus baileyi. NCBI lineage: Eukaryota > Metazoa > Chordata > Mammalia > Carnivora > Canidae > Canis > Canis lupus. The sequence continues at coordinate 58,730,057 of NC_132844.1, read as the reverse complement.
CAGTCATATGACCGCCACGGCACCGTGGGTGGCCCCTTCTGAAAGACACGGTGTCCTGGGTGCTGGCCTCCTTCCTGCAGCGGATCTGGTTTCAAAGACTACCCACCCTTCCTAGCCCTTAAAAAGTTCTTAATCAAGGCCTAGCAAGAAGATCTCTCTCATTTTTCCTCCGTTCCTCTCCCCCCCAACCCTCTGGTTCCTTACTCTCCCTCCCTATGTGCATACGCGTCCACTCCCACATCTCCCACCGCCTGCCTTCTTTCCCTTCAAAAGAGGAAATACATTATTCCAACAATATCCTCAAAATTTGGGTGGGTTTAAGGAATGGTTGGAGTTTCTGGAAACTGCCAGGTTGTTGTTTTTTTTTTTTCCCCTCTCTCTTTCCTTCGGCATAGCATACTTTCTTAGACTTAGGATCAGCTGGTCTTTGAGAATTTGTGAGCATGCAGTGGAAAAGTACAATTCATTACAACACGGAAAATAAATATTTATCCTGGATAGTTGAGGCACTTTTCCTCTCTTTTGCAAAACTATGGAGTTTGCTAGTCTGACCTTTCATTATCTTAAAAAAATTGGTTTCACATTCTCTTTTTTGCTGGTTGTTTCTTCTCTATCGGTATGATCCATTACACTTCTCCCATAGAGGGTATATTTTTCCTATTATTATCTAATGTGATTCTAAGTAAAACTAATTTAGTGATAAAGACTTGGTCATTTTAGTGTGAGGGGACAAATTCAGGGAAATTAAGAAAATTAATGTGAAGATCCCTTAAAACCTCAATGTGGAAAATGCAAAGTACTATTCTGCATATAGCCTAAAACTCATTTTTGGATAATATTTACATAACATTCCTGCTTCTGTCATGTTGCCTGTTTGAGACTATGCTAGTAATTCATCTGTGTAGCACGTTTTGGGGAAGTACCCATCTTTTCTCAGCACCGTAATATGTGCTAGGTAGGATCTAAAAGGATACATGGTTTTTATTCTTTTTTTTTTTTTTTAAGATTTTATTTATTCATGGGAGACAGAGAGAGAGAGAGAGAGAGAGATGCAGAGACACAGGCAGAGGGAGAAGCAGGTTCCATGTAGGGAGCCCAATGTGGGACTCAGTCTTGGGATTCCAGGATCAGGCCCTGGACTGAAGGCAGATGCTCAAACCCTGAGCCCCCCAGGTGCCCCATGGTTCTTATTCTTAATTTGCTTTACTTTTAGTTGGAAAGTGAAAATACTTCTCTAGAAGCAATGATTATACTTTAAAATTCTTGGGAGTAAAATTCACATACAAAAATGTTCAAGACGTTTATGATAAAGAAAAGATAATGAGGATTTGTAGAGTGGGAATTTCCGTGTATTGGTGAGCTTTAAAGAGAGGGCATGCCCCACCTTGGTCTGGCAGAGAGAAGAGAGGTGGCCAAGAGTCTGGGGAGAGCCTGAGCAAAGCTCCAGGGAGGGTCCTGAGTGTATGTTCTGCCACGAAGAGGAGGGCTCCTACTGAGGAGCAGGGAGACATGACCTTGGAAAAGGAGAACAGATGACGCTGCCTATAAGCCAGTGGCCTCCTCCTCGTTTCCCCCCCCTTCATGGCAGAGGTGCTCAGTCATATCTTGTGGAAAGCGGCTGACCTGTGCCTGGGTGGGGATGGCAGCCTCTGGTTTTAGGGCTCTACCCCCTACGTGGCCTGAAACGGTGGTGTGTAAGCGGGAGATTTTTCCCTGTCCTGCTGTGTTTCCACAGAATGCAGATCTGAGACAACTCAAGGCAGAGCCTGTGCAGTTTCCCACCAGCATGCTGTGTCAGGGCAGCGGAAGCAGAAGCACTACCTTTTAATTTCGTGATGTCACTCATCTCTACCTAGTCTGCAGGCTTCCCATTTCTTCCATCTATAAAGGACATCTCTGATTCTTGATGACTGTCATGTACTTGCTCTCTATACTAGGCCAGAAATTCAGACAGAGTGTGCGTTTTACCTTCTGTTACCTTTACTACCTTCTCTATTTTTTTTTTAAGATTTTATTTATTTATTCATGAGAGACACACACAGAGAGGCAGAGACAGAAACAGGCTCCATGCAGGGAGCCCGACAGACTCGATCCCAGGTCTCCAGGATCATGCCCTGGGCTGAAGGCAGGCGCTAAACTGCTGAGCCACCCGGGCTGCCCTTTACTACCTTCTCTAAATAAATAACACCACTTTAGTGGCAGCAGTTGACCTGGGATCCTATGGAAGACGAGTGTGGTAACTCACCTTCCCGCAGGCCATGCATTTGTGGCCTGGCCCTCTTGCGCCTTCTTCTCCACATGGCTCCCATCGTGGACTTATACACAAATATTGGCTCTAAGGATACTGGGAACAATACCAGTGGCAAAACAGAGGTATCTGTTCACTAGTGGTGATTGTCTGAAATGTGAGGTCAAGTGATGTAATGATGCTTGGGGAGAGCTTTGAGCACTCTTTAAAGAGTTTTACAAGGATATGTAGTTTGGAGTGGTACTGGAATACATGTTAGGTTTGATGTCATCATTGCTTTAATGCTTATTCTATTTTTTTAATGTGTCAAAAATGTACCAACTATCATACCGAATTCCTGACCCCTAGACTAATTTTCTTTTTCATTCATTTTATCCATTCATTCATTTATGTACACTAAAAAGCAAAACCCAAAGAACTTAAGCTCCTACGGTGTAGAAGGGCTGTGGGAGGAAAAGAAATCAGTGACCTTTACCACCCAAAGCTCACTTTTTTTTTTTTTTTTTTTTTTATTTATGATAGTCACACACACACAGAGAGAGAGAGAGCGAGGCAGAGACACAGGCAGAGGGAGAAGCAGGCTCCATGCACCGGGAGCCTGACGTGGGATTCGATCCCGGGTCTCCGGGATCGCGCCCTGGGCCAAAGGCAGGCGCCAAACCGCTGCGCCACCCAGGGATCCCTAAAGCTCACTTTATAGTTGGGAGGTAACAGGCTAAGAAATAGCTAATAATTCAGTAAAGCAGTGACTTTTAAGGGCCCAATAGATAATGGAAAGAAAATGCTATTGGAACAAGAGAGAAATAGGAAATTACATATAGAGCAGTTGGGGCAGGGCAGCCAATGCTGTTGTGGAAGGGAAAGAAGATTCTTTAAGGAAGGCAGCTCTGTGGTGATCTTGAGTTATTATACGTTCCCCATAGAAGGAATGCCGTGAATGGGTCAATAAAAAATTCTTGGGCTTTATTTGAGATTTTGTCGAAGCAATAACTCTTACCATTTAAAAGGTCCCAATGAAGCTTTGAAGTTAACACCTCATTGGGGAGAGGTATGATGGCTTTTCATTCTGTACATATATGCCCTCACATTACAGAGTGGGGCAGGGGACTCTGTGTGTGCCAGCACAGTTCCACCTGGCCTCGGGGCCCGTCTTCCTTTGCTGTGGCTGACCTGCCTCCTCAGCTGGGATGTGTAAATCCCGCTGCGGAGAGGGGACGATGCGTGGGTCCAGTGTTTCCCAGCTGACCGCCCCAAATGCCAAGTACCCAGTGTTTTATTACTCCCAAACTCCTGCTTTCTCTCATTCTAGAGATCGCCTTGCCCATTCTCTACCAATCTTGATTTCCTGAGGGTCTACTTACTGAGAAGATGTATGTGAAAGTGCTAGGTAAAGGTGTCAAGTAGTGTTGTGATTAAGGACTAGAGGGGGGACAGATCAATGATTAGACAAATCTCTACCCTCAGCAGCCCATTCTTTAGTTAACCAAACATGACCCAAGCTCACTAATGCTAGAAAACAGTGTGTAAGAGATGCCAGTGGGGGATTGCAGGCCACAGGACCTGAAAAATCAGAGGTTCTCTTTTATTTCCCCCTTATCTTTTTTGGTTCCACTCCTTCCACCACGCTTTCTACTTGCTCTGAAGATCCAGGAAACCCGGTGGGTAAACAGAGGCTGTTTCCTTTTTCCCCATAGACCTTGGGAGGAAGAGACCAGATTTTTTTTTTACTTTTAATATTGATTCTATTTATATTTGAGCTTCATGGACATTTTATTGATATATTCTCCCTGTATATATTAGGTTTTGCTGCTGCTGTGTTAATGAGCAACGTTCTGACAGCTCTCTTTAGGAGAGCTGCGATCCTTTGCATGCTATCTGACTGTGGCCAGAGGTACAGATAGCAGATCCGGAATGAAATGCGTCTATAGGAAACCAGCAGGTCCTCAGGGAATCAAACCCTTCACCTAGATCTCATTCACATTATGCCATGAGTAACTGAACTAATTGCCCATGATTTAGCATATTAGATCCAACAAGACCTCAAAGAGTTGTCAGTATATCCCAAAGATAGTCATTCTCACCAGGCAACACATAGGCACCAGAAGAGCCTACTTAAATATTTTTAGACAAAGTTAGATTTTTAAGGCAAGAAATACATGTACCTGGAATTGTGTCAACCAAATTCCTTAAGAGTAACTAAGATTGCAAAGAGGTCAGAAGTCATGGCTCTGCATCTTGCAGGCTGCGTGATTTTGTAGTATACATGGCTCCCCTTTTCTGGATCTCAGCTCTCCTGTTAATGCTTTAAATTAGAATTGATTATCTAAGTGGCGAATGAGGAATTTGGGCCTTTCTTTCAGATACCCCAGCCAGCAGAAGCAGGGTAAATGGGTGCTGTAGGGAATCTGAGGGACATAGTCTAAAACTTTATAAGTGCAAAATTTTGTTAAAGTCACTTTTTGTTTGTTTACATAAAAATTCATCCGAGTGTTGTATTCTCTTCCATATAATATCATATTATTATACCATATCCCCTGTGTCCAAGTTGAGTAAAACCAGACCTTTGGGAAGATGCACCATGTTTATCTTGGGCGTCAAGTAACTCCTGGCAGTACTGGCTTTATTTAAATCAGTACGATATAGTCAGGAGTTTTTAAACTGGCTCAGGGGAGCTCTGTGCTACCAGGCACATCACTGGGGCAGTTACTGAGTTTTGTTTTTTCACATTTATAAAATTAGCTTGAAGTGATAATACTTTAACTCTCCAGGCTTTTATCTTGACCTTTTTTATAAATAGGTAATACATTTTGTTTACTTTAGTTGATAGAATGTCTAAGTCTGTTTTTTTTTTAAGATTGTAGTTGTAACGTGGCTACTTATGCAAGTATGCATAGTTTAATACACAATGTTAAGATTACCCAAGAAGTCCATCTAAAAGGGTACCTGAGTTCATGTACAAAACGGAGATTAAAACTTGTAGATATAACCTCGTTCAATGAAAGAAAATTTAATTATATCATTTGCCTCTGCAACAATTATCATAAACAAACTGAAGATTAGGAAGGGCTTTATTTTTGTCTTTCTAAGTTTAGAATCCCATCTCTTCATCTTGGATTGTTAAATAAGGGATCTCCTGTGAACCTGTAACGAGTTGTTAATATTTCTTTATACAGAACACATTGCAGTATGTTTCAGAAACATTTCTTGGTAACACAAAATGGTTAAGGAAATTCCATAAAATTCTATTTTTTGTAAGTTATAAAAATGACTGTATAATCCCTTTAAAGTCCACATTAGCTCTCTTTGCCCAGAAGGAGTTAATCCTCAAGACATTACAGTCTCAGATGACTAGAAGTGATTGGTCAGAATTCTGTAAGCCTAGCAGAAATTTGTTGCATTGTTTTCAATAAACCACAACCAGAGCTCATTAATTGAAAAATGAATGTCAATTTCCATTAGCTGGCATCTGTAAGCCAAAAAAATACAGTGATTCTGGCATGTGATGGGTAATAAAAACATCAGCAAAATGTATCAGGTAAAATAGAGAAGGTGAGGGGGTGTAGAAATGAATTCAAAACCATATTGGAGTTTACTGGCAGGGCCCCACATCAAGGGTTTTAATGAGGCTTCTGCATCAAAATAAGGGAAACCACATGGAATTTTAATTATGACTACAGCATATTTTTAAGTACAAATACCCACAAGGATCTTTTTCTTTTCTTTTTTTCTTTTTTTTTTTTACATTGACAAGCCTATCTGCGTGAGCTCTGTGCTTGGGGGGGGGGGGGGCGCAAAACGTTGAAGTTTTAAGTGTGACTTTTTTCTGTTTGAAATTCTTCACATTATTCTGGTTTCTCTCACATGATCTGAGCATTGAACTTAATCTGTACAGAAGTGGCCTGCCTATAACTATTAGCTCTGCCAACCCCAGTTCACCTAGCTGCTCTGCAACAAAAAGGCTGGCGGAGGAACATCTGTGGCCTCCACATCGTGCCTGTATGTCCTCTGGTTGTGGATTAAGCACGGGGCGCCAGAGATCTTGTATCTCATCTGCTCCCGATTGCATCCTGTCACCATCACTGCTTCCACATTCTAACAGTTGAGCTGGTTAGAGTTTTGTATTTGGGAGGGGTTTTAGGTAGCGGCCGGCCGAAGATGGGAGACTTTATAAAAAGCAGAGAGTAACTGCCCAGACTGTGTTAGTTTTGGTTTGTCATCTTGAAAGTGTTTGCTTCTGGTATTAGAAGCTGCTCACTAGCTTTTTACCCTCTTTTTATGGGCCTGCGGATTCCGGGGAAAATACCAATGAGGGGTGGGAACTTGTCTGCCTCCCCCTCCCCTTAAGGCTGTTGCTTCTCCTCCTGTCTTGGAGTTCACGGCGGTGATAGAATGGTTAGAGCTGGAAGGGAACTTAGAGCTCGTCCCCCTCATTTTACAGATGATGACACTGCCACCTCTGACTTCTGCCTCTGGCCTTCCACTCTCAGTAAGAAGAGCCAGGCAGGTGAGACTTTTCACGATTGCTGGGCTGGGCTGGGCGGGGCTGTCTGATTGGTACTGTCCGATTTTTGAGAAAAAACAAACAAACAACTTCTGTTAACTATATATTGCTTTTAAGTAGTCACCTTTGATTACAAATGCACATCATGGCACTTACGAAGATCACAGGCAGTGTGCATGTTCACAGAAATCAACAACTCTCAATCAGCACCTTTGGAGAAAAGCATTAGGATTATTCCTTTAATAAATACGGTAGTATCCAGCAAGGGCTAGGCTAAATAGAAATGGGGCTGCAGAAGTACCTCCTGACCAGGGCCTTGAAGACGTACCAAGTGCTTTCCCACACGGATAAAAACTGTAGGAAAAGCAAACATGTAAGAGGCAAAGAATTGGAAGATTTTAGATGTGACAAAATCTTAAGAACACTGGTATCATAAAAGGTCTTGTCATAATTTTAGAAAATCATAACCCAGTCTTTAAAGAGCACAACTCTGAAGTTTTTAGGCATTTCAGAAAACTGATTTCCATGTGCAGTGGTTTATGACTGTGGTTTTATAAGTTTAAGCACCAGAAATACCTACTAAGGAGGCATACTGTTAGCTTTAGAAGTTAAGGGACCTTACATTTGAGGGCAAACCCAGCTTTGCCTCCAGGTGCCACTTGGAATTAGCATAGAGCTAATTCTGTAGGAAGTGGCAGAGGAGCCTGGTGAATGGACGCTGAGGCACTCCCTTACTTGGTGCTGCTGGGCATGGAGCCTCACAGAAGCTACTGTTGGCACCTGGCCTGCATAAGTCCCAGGTCACCCATGGAGACTCGCAAGGCAGTGATTCTTAGGTACTAAGCCTTCCCCCGACCTCCACTTTTAAAACCTAGTTATTTAGTTTATGCCCCTCGGGAGAATTCCTAAGGGCTAGACTCTCCCTCTGTGCTCCCCAGAAGAGTAATGTAGTTCCAGAAAACATTGAAATCTGGTTTGATTTCAATCTGGTTTGATTGTTTTGACATCTGTTACTAAGATAAAGAATCAAACAAGATTCTAGATGATTTTAAGAGTGGCAAAGAAGTGATAGGAACATTTTAGGGTATCTTTTTGAAGTCCCTTCATTGATGAAGGGGCCCTGCCAAGAGTACCAATAACAAAGTTAATCACTGGGGGATGTCTTTATATTGAGTTGAGAAAAAGAAACTTGTTCTACTTAGTAAAAACATCACTTTCGAATATCTGAGGTGCAACGAGAAACAAAAAGAGAGAAAAAAAGTCAATGAGGATTCAGTCTTAACGTCTGGTGAGTGAATCTATACGATCAGTGTTGGGTTGGTTTACACAGAAGACCTAGCATAAGTTTGGGTTTTTAAAGCCCTTTTAGATTTTCTGGGGGTGCAGAATGTAAGGACTGTAAAGTGGGAGAAAAAAAAAAGAAAAAGACTGTGTAGTGACCGGTGCATTTGAAGGTCTATTTGTGGCTTGCTGTTCCTTTTTGGGAAGCTAAAGTTTTTTTTTTTTTTTCTTGTAAAAATTTTCTCATTATTTTAATTGATATTTACAGATTTTTCCCCCCCATCTTCTGTTATAATTTTTTAGGTGCTTCAGAACTGGGCCCTTTTTCAGATCCCAGGCAGTTCCCAAGCATTTCATCCCTCACTGAGAGCCGCTTCTCCAACCCACGAATGCACTATCCAGCCACCTTTACTTACACCCCGCCAGTCACCTCAGGCATGTCCCTCGGTATGTCCGCCACCACCCACTACCACACCTACCTGCCACCACCCTACCCCGGCTCTTCCCAAAGCCAGAGTGGACCCTTCCAGACCAGCAGCACTCCATATCTCTACTATGGCACTTCGTCAGGATCCTATCAGTTCCCCATGGTGCCGGGGGGAGATCGGTCTCCTTCCAGAATGCTTCCGCCATGCACCACCACCTCGAATGGCAGCACGCTATTAAATCCAAATTTGCCTAACCAGAATGATGGTGTTGACGCTGATGGAAGCCACAGCAGTTCCCCAACTGTTTTGAATTCTAGTGGCAGAATGGATGAATCTGTTTGGCGACCATATTGAAATTCCTCAGCAGTGGCCCAGCGGTATCCGGGAGCCATGTCCCAAATGTATCAACATATACATATATAGAGAGAGTGCATATATATGTATATCAATTAGCTATCTACAAAGTGCCTATTTTTTAGAAGATTTTTCATTCACTCACTCAGTCATGATCTTGCAACCACGAGAGGGTAGATCTTGAGAAGCGAAAGGCCCAAGAGAGAGACAATCATATTTAGGTTTCAGATTGTTTTCTACTTTAAATGTACTCTTACAAACAAAGGAAAAAGGTATTTTTGTTCTTGTGTTGTTGTTTGGCCTGTTATCACAAATAACCTGTTCCTATGCCAATTCAGAGAGGTGGACTCCAGGTTCAAGAGGAAGAAGAGCAAAGCCGCTTCCTCTCTGTGCTTTGAAACCACACGCCCTCACGGTTGCAGCTGTGTATGGACCCGTGCACTCTGCAGACCAGCTTACAAAGCCAGTCGAGGTGCACGTAAAGGGCAAAGAGTTAGAATGGATGCTTCCTTTACAGTTTGATCCATTCAGAATAACTGTTCCAAACTTTGCTTTCAGACTTTTGCCATAAGTTCTCATTTGAACTGTTTGGTTCAGTTTTTTTTTTTTTGTTTTTTTTTTTCTGTTTTTATTCGCTTTTGGTTTTTTCCTACTTTAAGAAAGTGACTTCAAAAAATACTGATCAGGATAGATGATTTTATTTTACTTTTTTATACTTTTTTTGTTTCCTTTACCCATTTAACCAAAAAGAAATCCCATCGTTCTACCCCCATCCCTATCCCCCACCTTTCTCCTTTTATGCAAAACTCAAAATGGCAATACCTTATTATAGCCATAATGGTATAGATAGTGTTTGCGTTTGGCTGTGTGTTTTCTTTTTTTTTTTTAAATTATGAATATGTGTAAAATCTGAGGTAACTTGCTAACGTGAATGGTCATATAACTTTAAAGATATATTTATAATTATTTAATGACATTTGGACCCTTGAAACATTTCTTAGTGTACTGATATGTTGACTTCGGTCTCTAAAAGTCCTCTTTATTAAGTAACAAATTTCTTCAGTAGGCTAGAGCCATATCTGAAATATTGCTAAGCAATTTCAGTTCATCCAGGCACAATGTGATTTTCAAAAATACGTCCATCTCCAAATATTTTAGATGTAGCTTGTTTGTGTGATGTATGAAGGAAATGTTATGTTTAGTTCTTTCAGATCTTTGATTGCCTCTAACACAGCTTTGCCTTTTAAAGCAATAATTAGGGATTTAAAAGCCAACTCTTAGCCCCCTATCACTCATGTTGCCCTTTATCAGCATGAAATGCTGGAGTGATGTGGTTTCCTAATTTCTTTCGAATAACGATGACTCTTGTCACATTAAGAAGACAAGCACAAGTGAATCATGGAACTGCAGAAAAATGTTCTGTGGTTTCGTAGTTAAAGCAAAACTCTAAATCGCCAGGCTTCATAGTGAAGACATAGCTTAAAGCCACACATGTGGTTAAAGGATCAATCATGATACACATAGTACAGCAAAGCCAAATTGCACCAGGGATTCTTAACCAACCCGCCTTACCAAACAGTAAGTCAGGAGAACCCGAATTTGCCTTACCCAAGGCCCCACTGGCAGCTCTCCACTGAATCTGCATTTAGAGGAGCAGATTAAGTCATTGTCTTCTGGGAGCCGGGTCATCTGAAGTAGCAGGCAAGTTCCAGCAGATCGCTGACCTGAGGGAACATATGGGCTGTGGGGACCCATATCCAACCCTTTTGGGCAAAGGGAAGGCCGTGTGGAGTTTGGTGTCTACTACTGTGTATGGATTTGAGCAGAAGCCCTCCTGTAGGATGCACTTTGACCACTCCTGACAACCACATGGCAAATTCTCAAGCGTGAATCCTTTAATCCAAGCAAGGATCACTTAATGACACCACCCAGCAAATCCCTGCTGGCTCCCCCACAGGTCTGGGCCCCTTTCTTTTCAATTCTGTGCCCCCAACTAAGCAGAACTTTGTAGAGATTTGCCTCTAGCCCCCAGAGACCCTTCCTCTGTAGTCATTCGGAAGAGCCCGCTTTATAGCTGCCGAGCCTCGCAGGATGGTGTGTGGGGCAGCTGGACCTGTGCTGCTTGCTGGGGGCCTCCCTTGCAATTACCCTGACTCCCCCCAACAAAAATCAAGGGCAAAACAAAAGAAAACAAAACACTTTGCCTTCTAAAGGTCGTATACCAAGTATGCTTAGATAAATAAGCCACTTTTCTATTACTTAACTAAGATGGAAGTAGTAATTGATACTATTTATTGTTTGTGTGTGGTAGCTTGAAGCATGCCACTGTCCATTTATTTGTAAGTGTAAAATATGTGTGTTTGTTTCAGCAGCACTTAAAAAAGCCAGTGTCTGGTTACACATTTCAATTTTAATTAATTGACATAAAAATGTTCCCGCCAGTGCCAGCTGTACCCTATTTAATAAAAAAAAAGGTACTATATTTGTACATTATTTTTTAATGTTAAAAGGGCTTTTTTAAGTTTACAGTACACATACTAAGTGACTTTAGGGATGCTTTTGTGTTGAAATGTTATTATAGTGGCTGCAGGCAGCAACCCAGAAACACTTTAAAAGTTTTTTTTTCCTTGGGAAAAATTCAAGCACTTCTTCCTTCCACCCTCACTCCAACCACTCCAAAGGGGGTAAGTCATATTTCTTAGATCAGAATTCTGCCCTTTTTTCTGCCTGGGGATTAAATTTTTCTCGCCCCCCTCCCCCTCCCCCTTTCTTTTTTAATTGAACCCTTAATTTGCACTGGGTCGTGTGTATGATCTGTGATTTCGAAGACCAAACCAAAGCCTTACTACTACTACCATGGAGCCATGTACTAGCCAACACTCTATTTGCTTCAGGTTCAAAGAGCATGGTTCTTTATGTAGCACAGACGTCGCTGGAGTTTACAGCATGACCAACACAGCCACTTCTTATCTGTTCAGGTGTCTCACGAATTGTGACCTCTGTCGGGGTTCCAGAACAGCTAGCACAGTGTTGGTTTTAGATGAGTGAAGTGACCTCATCCAGCCTGGAACTGAGAGACTCAACAGATGAGCTGTGGTTTGCTCCGTAGACAGTCTCAGCCTTTTAAACATGAGCAGAGAAATCCACACTCTTAGGGACCATCCCTTGCAAACTCGGAGGGCAGGAGATGTGTGTGCTGACTTAGAGTTCCCTCCATTCCCAGGAAAGGGACTGACACAGAATCTAGGTTAATACATGGAAACACAAAGCATGAGTGAAGACAATAATTACTTCTATGACATCCGGGAGAACAATCACAAATAAAGACGACTCTTCCAAACCTTGAATTTGTTGTTCTTAAAAAGACAAATGCGTTTAAGAAATATTTTCTGTGTGAGAATTTTTTAGATGTCTGTTTACTTCATGTTTACAAATAACTGTTTGCTTTTTAATGCCATACTTTGAAATATATCAGCCAAAACCATTAAGTTACAGTAATTTTTTAGGTATTCTGAATAAAAATTCCATTTTCTTTTTTGGATATGCTTTACCATTCTTAGATTTCTGTGGAACAAAAATGTTTGTAGCATTTTGTGTAAATACAAGCTTTTCATTTTTATTTTTTTCCAATTGCTGTTGCCCAAGATCTGCTTTCCCTGCACATATTGTACAAATTCTGCATTGTGCCATAGGCCATGATTGTGGATGAGTTTACTTTCGACTTCAAAGGGACTATTTGTATTGTATGTTGCAACTGTAAATGGAATTATTTGGCATTTTTCTCATGATTGTAATATTAATTTGAAGTTTGAATTTAATTTTCAATAAAATGGCTTTTTTGGTTTTGTTACGTGTGTACATTGGGTCTTTTCTCAGCCGCGTTTTCTCCTCTAGTCTGACGCCTACTCCTGCCTCCACCTGGGCACTTCTTGGCCCTAGGATTTGCCAGGGCCGGATGAGAACAGAGGTCTCTATTACCGGGGAGAGGTTAAAATGTTTCTGTGAGCGCTGCTGCCTTGTTTTGTCCTACTCCTCCAGAGGCGTGGGTGAAGGATCTAGCAGTGAACCACTTCCTTATCAGCTTGTGTCTGAAGGAAAGAGTGCTCACCCCATCCTTGGGTAAAGCCCCTTATTCTGACTGAGGGGCCAGTCCAGATATAAAGACCACGTTCCCCGTGGTCCCGTGGTTCTCATCTCTGGGCACCTGAGTAGGGGCTGCCAAGTGAACTCCTGGCCGTGGTCAGAAGATCTCAGGCAGCCCGGCCATAGGGGATAGTCTGTTTTCCTTCCTACATCTCTTTGGGGTTCTTAAAAAGCAAGTCAATTGAAGCTCAAGGGTAAGTAAAAACGGACCACCTTGGCCTGGAGAACTGTAGCCTCAGAAAAATTCTACTAGTGAATAACTGTAGTTTGGAGTTTTTTGGGTTTTTTTTGTTTTTGTTTTGTTTTTTCTTATGGGCCATTGTGCATTTTTGGTAAGTCCCTCCCCTTTGAAAAGGTTGAGGGCCTGGGGTAGAGTGGTTGCTTTCTTTATGTCCTGTACTGTCTGTCCACCTTGGCTTACCACAGTTCTAAAACAAGGACCAGAAACTGTGGTGCAGAGATGCTCAGGCACTGGCCAGTGGCCCACATGACACTAAGAGGTAGAGGCCTCCTTTGAGATCTGCTCATTCTTACCCCGTTGGCATTGAGAAATTGTGGAGACAGCTAATTTCTAAGACTAAGAGACATCCTGAAAGCACTTGGATGAAACCTAGGCCAGAGAACTTGTTTGTAGCTCTTTGAAGATATATATTTATTTATCCTTTTATATTAGACATCAGTGTGTTTTTAAAAGGCATTTCATGGGGGCTGGGCAGAGTGGCTGTTTCTCTCTCTCCAGCTTTGTCCAGCCGCATGGTTGTTGGGCAAATTGCTTTTACTTCTCTGGGTCTCAGTTTTTATGGCTTATGGAGAGGCATTGGGCTAGACCTTGGCACTATTGACATCTCAGCCTGGACAGTTCTTTGGGGTGTGTGTGTGTGTGTGTGTGTGTGTGTAGGGAGTGCCATCCTACGTGTTGTAGGAAGTTTAGCAGCAGCACTGGCTTCTACCTACTAGACACCAATAGCACCGCCCCTCTCATGACAACGAAAAATGTCTCCAGAATGTCCCCTGGGAGGAAAAATTGTCCTCAATTGAGAACTGTGGGCTAGAGGCTCTCTTTAAATTCTTTGGTCAGGCCTCCTTGACAGAACTGATGTGAGAATTCATTGCTCATCAAAACAGGATAGCCAGGCAGAAGGCTATGGGGCTTCCCAGAGATGGACACACATCAACCTTTTCCATCCCTTCACCTGACACCACCCTGAGGTTGGGATGCGTTGTGAGGGGGCTCCTGGCTTTCCTGTCTGCATATCTCTCCTCCTCCTCACGTCCTGGGCTGTGCCGCCAGGGAACAGCACAGCTGTAGGGCTTTGTGAGACCTGGACGGCTTGACCATGTTTATCATGGCTGCTTCTGTTCTCACTGGAAATGACGGGAGGAGGAAGAAAGACGTTTCTCCAGTGTGACTGACCCCTTGTGCCTCCTGCCCCCCAAATATTTAATCATCAGACGTTGCTTTGAGAGTGGGTGTTTCCTGTTAACTCAATCCCAGCCGACACTGGCCCAATAAACACCTCAGCTCTCTGTTGCAGAGTTTATTTGGCTGGGAAATGGGTATTGCCATGTAAACAGGAAGCCCCCTGAAGTTATTATCTACAGATGGGGTTGAAGAGCCACATGTTTATATTTATGGGATTTGAAAACAGTCTGAAAAGGCAAGGGAGGAGGTAGGGGAAGGCCTCCTTCAAAATCAGTGAGAGAGAGCAGGGCCTACAGATCTTCATGAGCCGATTTCTCGTTCCCTCAGGAAACCGGTGGGTAACATGTCACAGCCAAAAGCCACAGCAGAAACGGAGGCACTGACTTGACTGTTTTAAGCAAACAACCCTGCCCTGAGTATCAGGTAAACTGGACAATCCAGTCTGCTGGCTTCTCCGTCCCAATTATTTGGAAATCATTTTAGAGAACAGTTCTAGCAAACAATGTGTGGGGGGCATCTACAAAGGTAGGAGGCCTGAGAGAAGATGATTGTGTTGTAAAGGCTCGAAGTCTTTCTGGGGACACCTCAACGGCCTGCCACAGTTTCGGTGAGCCTGGGCCAGTTCACTTGTGAGATCGCAGGCAAACTCCACAGGGGCTGGGAAAGATGCCTTCTTATCAGAGCTGTCCGGGTGTTGGTTCCGAGAACAGGCAGGTGGTGAGACAGCGGGCCTGCCCAACAGGGCTGGGTACAACAGCTCACTCCATTTCCTTCTCTCCCCACCTCTTCTCTTCCTTTATTGGCTCTCCCCCTGGGCCTGCAGAAGGTGTTAAGAAAGTAAGGCCAGTAGGCACCAGTACACAGATAGCTGATGCTCTCTGTCTGAATCCTGAGCTCTGAGCAAAAGCAAGGGAATCTCTCCCTATCTTACCTCCATGCCTGTGCTGTGCACCGCGATAAGTCTCTCTGTGACTTCCCAACAGTAGGGTATTCAGTTGGGAGGCTTTGGAGGGGAAGTTTTTAAAAAGCTATGAATTTACTTACGAATTTAGCAAAGAAAAGGATCCACTGGAGATGCAAAGGGAACTACACTAAGGGGTGTGTGTGTGTGTCCATGTGTACGCCTGTGCATATGCCTAAAGGGAGGGAGCGAGGAGGTAGAGGAATGGGAAGGAGTACCTGAGCAGCCATTCAGGGAAAGCTGTAGTGTGCACATGTGTGCATGAATGTACACACACACATGCGTGCGTGTACATATATGCTCCTTGACACAGCACTTATTTGTCTCAGGTGTTTCTTTTTCTTGCAAATCCTACAAAAGAGTACCGCCTTCATTCCACAAGTGAAGAAGCAATTCTTCTTCTTCATGTAGCTTATTTAAAGGGGACAGGGGACACTGGGTGCTCCCTGAGATGTCAGGAGCACGGTGAAGCTGACATTTAAGAAGGGGTTATTATTTTTGTAAAGCTTTTATTTGTGAGTTTTTTGTGACTCAACTGGCCCCTCTGTTCAGACATGCACAATGAGTTGGAAAGCAGAAGGATCAAGTTTCTGGAAACCCACTTAACTTATACTTAAAACTTATTTTATTTTGTTTTCTTGTTTTGTTGCAGTGATGTCTGGCCACTTAGTGGGGTTTTCTGAAGACCTGTTTTCTGTTTTTAGCATGGCCAATGCAGCTCACAGCTTGATGGCTCTTTTTTTTTTTTTTTTTCACCCAAGGCCATTCTATGCCACTCTAGAGCCAATAGAAAGGGAAGAATTTCTCCTCACCTGTCATCCTTATAAAGACATTGAGACCATAGAGCAAAATGCTAAAAGAAAAACAAGGAGGCAGGGGTCTGGGGCAGCAAGCAAAAGTTCTTCCACACAAGCCCCTCCCGAAGCAGTCTTGTCTGCCCAACCCTGAGACCAGAACACAAAATTGTACCCAGGCCATGTGAGACATTTCTCCTGGAGAACCGCGGGTACCAGAGTTAGCTGGGATGCGGAAAATGGGAGTAGGATACAGCAGGCTGGGTGGGATTAGTGGTACAGAGTGTGGCGGCAGAGCTCCAGCGGGCTCTGAGACCTGGGAGAACCAGGAGCTCCAGCTGGATGACGGGTCGAGGTGAATGTGCGAATTTCTTCCTTAAAAATAAGCAGAAAAGCAAACAACAAAACCGCGCGATGCGCATAATTGTGGCAGAATTAATACAGCGGTTTTATGTCTTAAATCTCCTCTGACATCATTTCCTTCCTACGTTAGGTCATTTATTATTATTATTATTTTTTTTTTCATAATTCCATCCACCTCTGACAGAGCAGCAGCTCAGGCAAGTTTCACTTTCTGTTTCTGAGTTTCTCTGAATTCTTCTGCCCCCCAAAGCGAAGAGCCTTCTGTGGCATCATTACATCTTCCTGGAACGCCTCGGCCCCATTCTGCCTTCTCCAACACTCATTTCATATTTAAAGCTGGAAAGTCACAGGGACCTTTCTCCTCGTCGGCCATATGGGCTTTCAAGAGCCTTTTGCGTGTGGATTTGGGGGCACAGAAAGTTTGCCTCCTTATCGAGATTTTATTGGTGGTTTCACAGATGAGAAGCAGAGATGGGGGCGCCCGGGTGGCTTCAGTGGTTGAGCATCTGCCTTCGACTCCGGGCGTGATCCCAGGGTGTTGGGATCGAGTCCCGCATCGGGCTCCCTGCATGGAGCCTGCTTCTCCCTCTGCCTGTGTCTCTGCCTCCCTCTCTGTGTGTCTCTCATGAATAAATAAACATTTTTTTAAAAACCCAGAAGTGCAGAGATGATCGCTGAGCGTATTTCTCCACCCCAACATCTGGAACATACCCTGTGCGCTCCGGTGGTGCGGGGCACGACTGCTGAGCCCACCTTCCCGCCTCCTGGGCACAGAGAGGGAGAGAAGGACCCCGGGGAGGGAGGCAAGTGTGGAACTTTCTCAAGGAGTTAAGTGGTTAATAGGAACTCAGTTTTTTTTTATTGGCTAATAAAACTTCCCAGGGTTTTTCATATTATATGGTTCCTTCAGGCTCCCAGCCCCGATGCTTAAAAAAAGAAAAAGGCGAAAACAACAACAAAAAAAGCTGGAGCCTAAATACCAGTGCCGTGTCCCAGTCTTGTTTACTTTTTCATTTCCGTAGTTGTAAAAAAAAAAAAAAATTCCTCTGGTGGTTCAATTCTATCACACGGCAGGAGCAGGAGCGGATCGGCGTTTGCACCACTCCAGTGCTGCGAGCCTCCCAGTGAAAGGAAGGAGCCCGCTCTGGGTCTCAGGTTCAGCAAAGGGAGAGATCGCGATGCAAATGATGGATGCAACGGGGAGATTTTGAAATGCAAGCCGTTGGAGGTGGGGTGGGGGGATTGGGGAGGGGAGCAGATATTGAACTGAAATACATCCCTGGAATCCTGAATGCAAATGATCTCTGTCCTTTTATTGCCAGTGGTGCTGTTCTCCCAACAGAGCAGGATGTTCTTGTTTTTAATAATAGCCAGACCAGATGCTAAATTCTCCTCGGCAACGTGCTGTATAAGTGAGAAGGCAAACAGCTGATTCCTGTTAAGATGAACACCAGGAGAATAAGCCAGAAAGTATGAGCAGTCTCTGGAGGTTTTTGCTTTGTAAACCCCTGTTTGGCAGAGAGATCACAGAATCTGGGCTGAAAACACAGTGTGTCCTCCTGCACCCGGTCCTCCTCGGAGCCGCTTGCTGGGGGCCCCTGGGCCTCCGGCCTTCGCCCGCCAGCCCTTGCCTGACTTGGCCGGAGGGCTGGCTCGCAGGTGCCCCGAGGGGGAAAGTCGGAAGCCCCGAGCCCTCTGGCTTTCAATGACTGTAGAAAAATACTCATCAATAGGAGGAATTTTTTTTACTCACTCCTTGCCATAGAAAATAGTGAAATCCTGAACACGAGCCAATAACTTTAAAATGGCATCTTTGTTCCATCTTTTTTCACTCCCTTCTTCCCCCTGTCAGAGTCTATAAAACCTCTCGGTTATTATTTTGTTTTAGAATATGCCACACATGTACGATGCTGCTTCCTTCTCTCCCAGGGAACTGCCAGAGCCAGAGGTGCTGTGGGGGCTCTGGGTTGTGTGTGTGTTTTTTGGGGGGCGGCCCGCTGACCAAAGCAGACAGTGATCAGGGTGGCTGCTGTCGCTCAGGCCATCTCAGCGTGCCAACCCAGGGTGGCATCCCCAAGAGCAGGGGTGCTCTGTTCATCTCTGATCAACAGGTCCTCTGATCATCTCTCCTTGGGGCTTTGCTCCCAGGCCTGCAGGAAGAGTGAGGGAGAGAGCAGAGGGGGCTGTGGGGAACAGGTAGAGAGGTGCACTGGAGTTCCAGAAAGTCCCTTGGGTGACCTTTCCTCTTGGCATCATCCTCCTGGGCCCTCCCCTGCGATCCACCGAGGGCAATGCTAGCTACCTGTTTCTCACAATGTTCTTCTCTAGCTGTCCTTGAGGTTCACTTGTCCCTGGTCTCCCTGGGATGAACATGTGTGGAGAAAGGAATGGAGACGGGAAGATGATTTACCTCCTTCCCCCTTAGGATGGCACTGAAGGCCATTGTTTTAATGTCCTTTTGAGGGAAAGTCGTATTTGGTACTGGTGGCATGATCAAGTAATGACAGTAAGACTTAATATTTAATTTTCACTGCACACTGGACTACGAGCCTGGGGCTCTGCTTAATTATTTCACGTGCCTTAGGTCAGTATTCCCAGCAGCCTGGGAGGAAGTTAGTACTGTTTTCATACCTATGTTTCTAATGAGGAAACTGAGGATCAGACTTGCCCAAGGTTATACAGCCCTTAAGACTCAAGCCTCAGTCTGTCTGATTCCAAAGGCTATGTTCCTAAGCTACAACTTTAGACACAATCGCCTTGATTATCTACATAATGAGAACCAAATGAGTTAATGAGATAGGAAAATGCTTAGCACATAATAGATATCAAATAGATGGTACCTATTGTTATTACTCAATCACTAAGATGCTTATTTTTAAAGGTGTAAATAAAATTTTCAAATAGTTTGAAACACAATAGAGCTGGAGCCCCAAGTGGAACAACTTTTTTTAGGAAGTTGTTTTTATTTTTATTTATTTATTTTTAAAGAGCTTTCATTTATTCATGAGAAACACACAGAGAGAGGCAGAGAGAGAAGCAGGCTCCCCACGGGGAGGCCAATGTGGGACTTGATCCAGGATTCCTGGATCACGCCCCCCTTTTTAAGAAGTTGTATTTTAGCAGTCCCTGGATGATTCAATCAGTTAAATGTCTGCCTCTGGCTCAGGTCAGGATCTCCGGGTCCTAGATTGAGCCCTGCATCGGGCTCCCTGCTCAGTGGGCAGTCTGCTTCTTCCTCTGTCTGCCACTCCTCACACGTATTCTCTCTCTCAAATAAATAAATACAAATCTTTTTAAAAACCCTATTATTTAACAGTTTAAAAATGTCACTCTTTGAGAGAGTAAAAAACTTTTTAAGGAGAGAGAGAGCATGAGGGAGGCGGTCGGGCAGAGGGAGAGAGAGAGAGTTGTAAGCAGACTCCACACTGAGTGGGGCTCCATCTCATGATCCTGAGATCGTGACCTAAGCCAACATCAAGAGTTGGACACTTAACAGTCTGAGCCACCCAGGCGCCCCCTGAAAATGTTGCTCTTTGAAAGTAATATTTTTCTGTATATTTTATAAGCTTTTTCTATTGGACCTCATGGCTAAGTTTGGCAATGGGCTTAACATGGGCTCCTTCCCTAAAGGAACTCAGAGACATTACATCACATAAACCATAAACATAAAATACATTGACACATTCAGAACAGAAATGTTGACCCTATGGGACCTCAGTCCTTAATCTGTAATCTCTTTCAAGATTTTCCAAACTGGGTGTGTTGAGTTTTGTGTGAACGTTGCTACTGATAAAAGGTATTATCAAACTTAATTTGGCAGTATTGGCCTTACCTAATGGGAGAAAGACCTGAGCCAAGAAATTTCTGTCAACTTTGACTCTTTCCAGGAGGAAAGGGGTCCTTCTCACTACCTGGCAAGGGGGCAGCACCCAGGGCCCCCATATCTGAATTGGCATCACTGAGAGGCAGTGCTGTGTGGTGCAGGTGGCTGATCGGAGGCCCAAGGCCTAAGGAAACCTAGCTGCAGCCTGAGATGGGATGCTGGTGTGTGTGCCCAGTTCTGCACACTTGTGTCCAGCCTGGAGAATCCTGGGAAGGGGGCATCCGTGTTCCCAGCCCTAAATCATTTAAACCTCTTTAACTGAATAGATAGGGCTTCTCTCCAACTTTCTTAAAGCATTTTACAGAGTATTTCCTTAAGTCCACCTGATACGGAATTTTACTGAAACCCCAGAGAACAGAAATGCCCTCTCTCCTGTCACCCACTCTGCCTCCTTCTTGCAAATATTTATCGAACACCTACTGTGAGCAGAGCAACGTGCTGGCAGGCTCACAACCACTAAAGAGCGTATTGGAAGACATCTCTGTTTAAGTTAATGCATCCCAATAAGAGATGTTTGTCGTGGCATCTTTATTTAAACAAATTCATGAGTGCTTCAGCTTGCCAACAACAGAGATTAAAAAGTTAGCAATTGGTTTTTAGAGAGAATTTAAATAGTTTTGATTTCTGCTTGTAGCCACAATTTCATTTCCCATTTCTCATTTCTGAAAATACTCATGTATTTATGAGGACTTGGCATCTATATTTAGTGGTACAAGCCTTTCATTTCCACCACAATATATGGGGGGCTTGGTGTTTAAAAAGTGGGTGATTTTCATATAGTCGAAGTGGGAGGGGCCGCTCTTCCATTTTCTCTTCCTGGTTGTACCAACAGCCATGCAGCCAACTGTGCATTGAGGGGTTGAGGGGTGTTTTGACAGGGGAATGCAGAGAGTGGCAAAAAGATCTGGGTTCCAGATCCTTAACCCCTACTAACTAACTGTGTGACCTTGAACAAGCCACTTAACCTCTCTTGACCTCCTCCTTAATAGTGGACAATAATATATTACCTGCTAGATGGTACGTTAAGGGTCCATGTAGTAACTCTTACCTATAGATTTGGAGTGCTTTTTAGAACAGAGAAATTAAGAGCAGTTTTAAGAGGTGCAGTTAGAGTCTGCCTAGCATTAAGAGAGAGAATGAGGTCCATTGTTTCTCACAGAATTGGCAAAAATGGCCATTTTGTAGAGGGTGAAGAAACGGACTCCCAGAAAGGTCAAATCACTTAGGCAGGGTCACACCGTGTAAATAGATGAGGGGAAGCCAAGGGTTGGACATCTCCTTCCAAGCACTTCCCATTCTCATTCTCTGGAAGACTCTTACTTCCTTTGTAATAATAGCATCTTCCCTTTTTCTCTTCGTTAAGCAATTAGACTTAATTATTTTTCTAGTTTTTATGAGCCGATTTTCATTTCATAGAAACTCAGGCAAGCTGAATCTGTTAAAAACTTCCTATACTCATGTAAATGAACTTCCAGCACACCGATTCCATACCATGCTCCAGCTAATAGTATTGAAAAAGACCTGTTATATACTACTTTATAAAAAGCCAATAAAGTTGCATACTGGGCCTGACTTACTGAGTGAGACATTTTGTCCAAGAGCATCAATACCAATCCTTCCTGGACAAAGATGACCCAACCTTTAGTGGCCAAGAGGCCTCCTTGCCCTCACTGCGAAGGATGGCTGTCATGGCCTTGTTGTGGTCAAGGTCTTTCTACTTGCTGTTTCATGGTCTGGCTGTAGAGATGAAGCCACATTCTTGACCTCTTTAACATGGTATCCGAGTCACCTAAACAAATGAAAACATGGCAGCTAATCTTGAAAAAAGATAGACTTTACATCTCAGTTTTATCTTTTATTTGCTTACCATCAACCAAAATCTCTTCTATTTAAAATCTGCAAAAGGAAACCTCTGCTAATGGGGCAATGATGGAATATACAGGCCTCGAATATACAGATGTTGTGTTATTAGACAAAACTTACAATGTAGTTTATCATCCGACTCCTGTTTCATGATAGACAAAACCTTATTGTACAAGCCAGGTACAGGGCAGAAGGAGGTGAAGCCTGAGAAGAGGGAGAATTTGTGGTTTCACCCTATTCTTTGCTGGAGAGAATGCCAGCATGCCAAATCACACCTCTACTGATCGGATGAGCAAGAGGGATTCCAAAAGAAGATAGAGTAACGGGCTGGCGTGAGTGGTGTCAGAGCCTCTTGGGGTATGAGTTATACTTCAGAAAGCCATATTCAATGTTAGGATGATTAAAAAACAAAAGAAATACCAGCTATCAATACAATGCTATCAATATATGTAACATGACGGAAAATGTGAGATCTTAATGTTTAACAAAAGAGGTCATCAACATAAAAAATATTGAGAGGGGGCACCCAGGTGGCTCAGTTGGTTAGGTGTCTGACTCTTAGTTTCAGCTCGGATCATCATCTCAGGGTGGTGAGATAGAGCCCCTGTCAGGCTCTGTGCTGGGCCAGAGCCTGCTTGGGATCCCCTCTCTACTTCTCCCTCTGCCCCTCCCCCTCCTCTAAAAAATATTGAGAAGTGACAGCATAAAATATCAAACTTTCAGAGTAGGTACATTTTATCCAACTGCTTCTATACCTACTGCCATGAGCACTGGGGCCTGGATGAGACAGTGAGGGCTACTTTGGTATGTGGGACGCTTTGGCTTTCAGTAGGGAAGGGGGACAAGTATAAATGAGTGGGATTAAGTTTATGCTCTGGATGTCACATACTCAAAGAACTGAGTAAGAGCTATGCCTGTGACTGATCCTAAGTAAAACTTTAAAGCAGGATCTTGGGGTCTTCTCTACCCACACCTCCAGACATCTCCTTCAGAGGCCGGCCCTCGGCTCTGCCTCTCTCCCCAAGCCCACACCAACTAACCCTGTGCTGTGCGTCTCCCCTTTTATAAATGAACTTGCCCTGACCCTCACCTTTTGAGCAGTCGGTGTATTTGCATTTCAAGGGAGGTTTTCTGGAACCACTAAAACCTCACTTCCAAAGCCACATATTCTGTTCGAAGAGCAAGAACCTTCCTTGGGATGCTTTTCTGACATCCCACACATCCCGTCCTGGGGAAGCACTGCTGCCTTCCTTGCCCAGCTAAAAGCCAATCCTCCTTCTCTCTCTCCCCCTCCCTCCCGCCTTCCCTTTCTCTTTCTCTCTCTTTTGGCCAAGCACCTTGCCCAGACAGACCCTTTGAGGTAACAGAGGGTTTCTTCTGCCCTCAATCACCACAGGTTAGAGTGAAATGAAGAAGTGTTCTGGTTCTACCTGAAGCTCACTTTAGGAGGCCTGCATTTATTTCTGTCTCTGCAAGAGACAGTTTATTGATTCATGGAACCTTTATTAGAGTTATTAGGACAAATAAAACACACGCGCGCACACGCATAAATCCATCTCTACCCATCCTGAGCCCCTGGCTGGCAAAACGAGTTCTATTTCCAGCCCTGACATCTTGCCAGTTTGTCATTCTCCATCCTGGCCTCATCAGCTTCCATCGGGTTTGAGTTTATTGGCTACACAGTGCAGTTTATGTTATCATAGAAATTAGCCTTGATGGACAGGGATATGGCCAGGGGATCAGAAGAGGTCAGCAGCCTCATGGTGTTGGCATGGCTGAGATGTTAGGGTGCCTGGAGCCCTCTCCAAGAAAAATCAGAGCTGGCTCTCGGCAGCAGCAAATGAGCGCAACGAGACACTCCTAAGGGACGGGAGCTTGGACGTGATTGTGAGCCGTCCAGTTCCCATTCCACCCGTCCGCCCTCCCCCCTTCCTCCCCAGCCCTCCTGGTGCCCCCCAGTGCCAAAAATCCTTCCCTGTGCAATGGAGGCAGGGCCGGGAGGCCTGAGGTTAAGCCTCTCTCTTCTCCAGTTCGTGGTTAGCTTTCGTAGGCTCTTGGCTGTTTGACAACATTGGATAATAATTCAATATTTCTTACTGAAATACTTGACCTTATTGTTAGTTTTTGTGACAAGGGGAATTTAAAGGAGCTGCAAAAATGCAAGCAAGTGTGGCTGAAAAAGGCCAGGGTAGGCCACTGAGTAGTGAACAGTTTCTTTTTCTGACATCTATAAAATTTAGGTGAAAACAGGTCAACATTGATGTTGGCAAATGGGAAAGCCAGTTCTATTGTTAGCAAATGAGCTTCAGATAGAAATGTAAGTCTGGTTCAATCAAAACCACGTTTGGTTTTAGACACACTAGTGATGTGCTTTCTATTAAAAAGGGGGGGGGCAGTATTTATAGAGACACACAAAGTAAAAATATTTTTTGGCCCAAAGGATCATTTTCTAAGTATCAAATCAACTTGTTGAAGTATAAGATGGGACCACTTTCGTTTTCTTTTTAAATTTGTAGGGCACATGCTCCCAGAATTCTCTCTTCTCTTTATTTCGAATTGGCAAGGGCTGTTGAAGATTAAAATCGTATATTAGGAAAACCCTGCATTGCCTGATGTCGGGACTTGCTGGAGACTGCCAGCTGGTGGCTGAGAAAGAAATGAAGTTATAGGATTCAAATATATGACTCCCCGGATTTGGCCTGAGTATAATAATCACTTTTATAGGCTCCACTCAGGAATCTCCTAAGACATGTTTGAGCTCACAGAGGAGGAACATAAGAGAAGCTCAGTCACTTGCCAAATCCAGATGGTGGAAGATCAGTTAATTCTAGCCTACTGGGCAGCTTGCTGATCCTACTTGGTCTCTGTCTTTGGACCCTCTGAAGTCCTTGTCTTGCTGGGAGCTGGAACAATCCATAACATGGCAAAACCGCTTCTTCCCCCACAGCCTCCCACTAGCAGATGAGGGGACTGAGGTCCAGAGTCAACCGTGTGTTGGTCGATAGGATTCTAGAAGGGTTTACTCTTTCTTGGGAAACTTTATTTTTTTCTTTAAGTAGAGGTGAAATTCATGTAACGTAAAATCAGCCATTTTAAAGTGAACCATCCGGTGGCATTTTGTACACTCTCAGTGTCTTACAACTGCTACATGTCATCACCCCAGACGGAAGCCTTGTACCCATTAAGTGGTTGCTCCCCATCCCCACCTCCAGGCTCGTGTTTGAGTACAAGTTGGTTAGCTCAGTTCCCACAGAGTGTCATTTTAGGGCTTCACAATTTTAAATAAGGTTTGGCTGTGTATCTGGAGGGGAGAGGACTGCGAGGGTTCCTGGCAGGGAGGGGCTGAGGCCTGGACTGAGATCCGGGTGGGGAACAGGAGAGTCGGTGTCTGGAAGCACAGGGTCCCCCAGAACCGGAGACTTGCTGAACTGGAGCATCTGTTGGTGGGGGGGAGTTGCTCTTTCTGAGGTTGACTGTTGGTCTCCTGCTGAGGTGATGATCCCTTTAAAATTCTCAGCATTCTCACCACCACCCCCTCCCTTGGCCTGCCTCGGTCTAGGAGGCATTTTACTCCTTTAATTTGTGTTGGTAGGCATCCAAGTCTGGCACCAGGCAGTCCCCACTCGGGAAGCTGGGAGGTGGTGGAGGCTCACCCAGGTCTAGAAAAGGAGCTCTCCCCGGGATGCTAACTGCAAGCTGTCTCCTTCAATACACATCATCCTGCGGGATAATCATTTTCAAATGGCAAACAATAATAAAAGCTTTCCTCTATTTTGCTTCCAAGTGTCAACGTATCTACACAGGCTATAGATGTGTGTGTGTGTGTGTGTGTGTGTGTGTGTGTGTGAATTGTCTAAGAAAAAAAAGAAGTTTGGGGAGCATTTGAGTATGCTGGGCAAGGCTGGGAATTGCCTCGGGTGGCTTTCCAAACATTGTGGGAGGCTGAGCTGGAGTGTGGGTCAGAGATGGAAGAAGTAGATTGTCAGGTGACTTAAGTTTTTAATCTGCATCTGGAGGGAGGCTGCAGGCTCTCCTGAAGTCGGGTCCCCTGGGACTGGTGGGGCAGCTTACAGCAGAGAATGGGGTAGGAGAGGGGAACCTAGAGGTCAGATCTGGCTGCTAAGATGTGAGACTAGAACCTGAAAGAAAAGCCCCAAGGCTTCCACCTCAGCAGGTGGATGAGGCTGATAATCCCGTCAGGGTGCCTATGTGCTCTGGGGCTACACAGTCTCAGATCTCATTGTGACCTCTCTTCCTGGATAGTCTAGTCTTCTTGAAGAGTTTGGAGTAGGCTGAAGCAAAGGCATTTAACTCCAACCATTCTTTGAGATCAAAATGCAGGTGAAGAGATTATGAAATGCGATACAAAAGTCACTGGAGTTGTAGAGATGAAATAAGACTTCTGAGAAATCTCCCACTTGTAGTAGGTTACTCTGGGTCAAATTTAGGGTTTGTTCCCTATACTTAGGTGGCTGTAGTGAGAATAATTGAGAAGTCCTGCCAGCGTTCAGGGCATTTTTCCAGAGGCCTGAGGAGTAGCTGAATCTTGTAGAATCTTCTCTGCCCACATCCTGCCCTTTCACTCATGCAACTCTGTAGCCTCTGATAAAGTTCGGGGTCGCCTCCTTGTGAGGACTTCCTTACCATCCATCCTGACCCAGCTGTGCCAGGGTAGCATTGGCAGTGTGCACCATGAGGGTGCACTAACCCCCTTAAGTTATCTGTTTCTGCCAAACAGACTACACCACAACTTAGTGGTTGAGACAATAGCCATTTTATTGCTCATGATTTTGTGGGTCAGGAATGCAGATGGGGCCTGAGCAGGGTGATTCTGCAGGGTTGCTTGGGCTTCCTCACAGCGTGGTGGTCCCAGGGTGGTCAGATTCTGCCTCAAGCTCTTAGAAGAGGCACAAAAATAGAAGCTGCCCATCGCTGGAGGTCTACCTTGAAAGAGGAGATGGGCAAGGTCGCTTCTGCTGTGTTCTGTTGGCCAAAGGCCATCACAGGGCCAGCCCAGAGTCAAGGGGAGGGGAAATAGACCCCCAACTCTTACTAAGAGAAGAGGCAAAGGATTTGCAGTTACCTTCCAACTACCACGTATAGTTGACACCCAACCTGTCTGGCTTTGAAGCTTGGGATCTTATCTGCTCTGTAGTCATTCTTCTTAGATATCCTTCGCAGTGTCAGTTGCAGGGGGACTTAGTCAACCCTTGGCGGTTGTTTCAGGCATCGGTAACGGGTGTGTGAGAAGAGATTTGGGGCGCGAGGCATTTCCACACAGGCAGACCCCTCTTCATCAAAACACAAGGGTAAGAGGCATCCCAGTGCCAGGGAAGTGCATGTCTGGCAAGGCAAGATGAGTCCTTCGTCTTTTGTAGTAGGGGTTGTGCTATGCTTCCTCAAGTCCTGTGATGGGTCGAGTATGTGCCAAATAAGCTAGTGTTGAGGGACTCTTGTTAAAGGGAAGATAGGAGCTCGCACCATTCAACAGTTTCAAGATCTGCACGGGAGAGCTGGGTGGCAGGATTCCTCCAGACTTGCCCGGGGCACCTGGGGGCAGTCGGGCTGGGAGGGCTGCCCTGGTTGCCACTCAGACTCAGCAGGGTCCAAGAGCCACCCTTCCAGGAAAGCAGAGAAAGAGGCTATTGTTTCTTGCCACTTGAAGCAGCTGATGACAGTACAAAGGAATGTGGTGAGGACCCTCCCTCCTAACCGTGGAGGATTAGAGACTGAAGAGCCAGACTCTCGGCCTTTGGGCACAAGGTGTGGGAAACACTGTGGGGGCAGAGAGGAGAGTGAGAATTTTCTGGAGGGGCAGCCATGTGGATTCTGGAATCGCACCCTCCTCCTCCAGGCTCCTGAAAACTTCATGCACATGCTTTCCTCATGTACAAAATGGAGAGGCTGGTTCTCAGGAAAAAAAAAAAAATTGAGGATTAAATAAAATAAATAGAAGGCCTATGCTGTTTGATACAGGGTAAGCACTGGATAAATTTTAACTTTTTTCTCTCCACAATGTTAGAAAGCGGATTTTAGGGGCACCTGGGTTGCTCAGTTGGTTAAGCATCTCCTTCAGTTCAGGTCATGATCCAAGGGTCCTGGAATCGAGTCCCATGTCAGGCTCCTTGCTCAGCAGGGAGCCTGCTTCTCCCTCTGTCTGCAGCTCCTCCTGCTTGTGCTCTCTTTCTAAATAGATATGAAATCTTAAAAGAAAAAAAAACAGAACTTAGACATAATTGAATCCCATTTGTTCATGATCTGACTGAGGCCTGGAAATGTTAAAGTGATTTGTCTAAGCAGAAGCAACATGTCTGTGAATCCCTATGTCCTCCTCAGCTCAGGGCTCTTCCTCCTGCCCCACAGACATCTAAGTCCCTCCAACGACAGAGAGAACTTTTCTTCACGGCCACACTGCAACTAAAAATGGCCACCTTTTGCCTTTATTCTTGGGTAGAGTGCTCCCTGTGACCCTGAAGAACATGGAGGTGGGGGATCAGAAAAGAAAATGCTAGCAACACATTACAACAAAACAAGACCAAACAACACCACATGCAAATTCCATGCAAAATTCTTTAAATAAAGCCATCCACTGAAATCACATTAGTAGGTCCTTGCTCCTCTATTAATTTTTTTTTCATTTAAAAAAGTTATTTTAGGGGGCACCTGGGTGGCTCAGGTTGTGATCCTGAGGTTCTGGGATCTAGCCCTCCACCGGGCTCTTCACCTGCTTCTTCTTCGCCTGTGTCTCTGCCTCTCTTTGTGTGTCTCTCATGAATGCATAAATAAATCTTAAAAAAAGGTTATTTTAAAGATCAGAGTTCAGAATGACAATGCATGAAAAATAAAATGTTCTCCTTCCTGCCTGCCTCCCCTCCTGCACTGGTTCTACTGTGACAACTTTTGTGCCTGTCCAGCTTTGCCTCCCTTTCATCAACGAGCAGCAGTGAGAACAGCATAGGTCCACCCCCAGTCGGAACATGTCAGTCTGTGGACTGTTTTTCTGGAGCTGGGAATCAGGAAGCTTGGGGTTCTATGAGATGCTGTACTGGAGCCCCATCAGCTATTACTGAGCAACATATCACCCCAAAACTCAGTGGTGCAAGAGAAAAACATTTTATTATGCTCACAGATTGTGTGGAGCAGGGGCAGCAGGCGCAGCAGGCATGGCTGTTCTCCACTGTAAATGTTTGTGGCCTCGGCTGGGAAAACTCGAAAGGCTGAGGGTGTCTTTGCTTACATGTCGGGTGTCTGGAAGGGCTGAACGAAGGATGGTCTTTGCTGGGATTGTCTCCTGGAGGCTGCACGGTGGCCCCGGGGTAGTTAGGCTCCTAATGTGGCTGCTTGGACTCAAAGAGCAAGTGTCCCAGCCAACCTGGTGGGGGCTGCATGGCCGCTGGTGGCACAGCCTCAGAGGTCACACTGTGTCACCTTCACCATATTCTATTGGTCAAAGCGGTCATGAGCCCACCCGGATTCATAGAGGGGGCCCTACTCTCAGGGGAGGAATCTCAAAGAATCGGCAACCCTCACATCCCATGATCATGCTTTCTGAATGCTGACAGCCCCCAGTCTAAAGGATTGGGGGGCCGCTTCCAGAAGAGAAAGGGAGTCTTAAGAGGTGAGATTGGGACATTTGATGCAAAAGGGGATTATCTTGGCTAATCCTGGGGCAAGTATGTTTTTAAAGCAGTTCGCTTAAACTTTTAATTTTGCCACATCCAGAAGTGGGCTCACAACTGGGTTTCAGCTGGAGTGGGACTGACCCCCGGGCCTGTGTGGGGATGACCTAGACTCTGAATCTTGTTTTCCACCAACAGCAGAGGAAACACCAGTGCAGGGAAATGTCCCAGAGAGCCAAGCAGAGGGAATTGTCTCCCTACTTGGAGAGCTGGTTGGGCCCCACCCTCCAGCCTTCCCCCCACCTGTGTACATACCCAGGAGGAACATCGTTTGTATTGAATCCAAAAAGGAGTCTTTGAAGCCCTCAGAGATCTTCAGAGCAAAGTGCTGGGTGAGGTCAGGGCATTCAGGAAGCCTGAATGGAAGGAGGGAGGCTGGGTGTGCGCCAGCTGGGGCTGCTTGAGGCTGGCAGCCCAGCAGTGGTGTGCTCTGGGCAAGAAATGCCAATCGGTGTGCTGCTCGCCCTGCCCGTTCGCTTGCACTCCTGAGAGTTCAGAGCTTGCTCTGCGCTGGCACTATGCTAGGCACTTTGGATCATTAACCTGTTCCGTTTACTTTCACAGTACTCAGATGAAGTAGGCATTTTGGTTCCTATTTTAGAGTTAAAAGGCTGAGGCTCAGAGAAGTTAGGTATCTTTCTAAGGTCACACAGCAAATAAGGGACACCGGAATCCCAAAAGGGCAGGGCCTGTTTGTTTTTTCAAAATGAGCATGAGCATGGCCACGGGGCAAGGAAGCCATCCTCTTCTCTTTGTCCTCCAGTCTTCATTCCATTCCACAATTTGTCCTTTGCTCTAAACCACAAGATTTCCATCACCAGGCTTCTTGATGCTTGCAAAACTGAATCCCTTCACGGTTAGGGCCAAGAGGGAGTTTTCTGCAAAACCTATTTGAAGAAATGCCTTAGAGCTGTGCTGTCCAGTACAGTTGCCTCCAGCCACATATGACTATTTAAATAAAACTAAGTAAAATTAATAAAATTAAATAAATTTAAAATGCAGTTCCCCAGTCATGCTAGCCACATTTAAAGGGCTCCGGAGCCACAGGTGGCTAACAGCTTCTGTATGAGATGGCAAAGGGGTAACATATTTGTATCATTGTGGGCAGTTCTACTGGACAGTGCTCCTTTAGAGACTAAGTAGAGGAAGAACCATATTTTTATAACTGGTACCATTGCCAGTTTTACTAATACTTTTTAATGGTCCTTAAGGTATTGATTTTTTCCAATTTTTTTCTCAGAAGTAAAATAATAGACTATATTTTGTATAGTACTTTATAATTTACAAATGACATTCTCGTTCTTGATCTCATTTAATGCAGCAGCCTTGCAGAGCATGGTAGATAATGACATTACAGGTAAAGTAACAAAGGTTCAGAAAGGTCGGGCAACTTGGCCAAGGTTCTATAAACAGTAGATGGTAGAGCCAAAATTTCGACATAGGTTTTCTCATTGTGTGCTTTCCACAGGGAGAAATTTCTGTATATGACGCCTGAAATTATCCTTAGGCAAAATTATTAAGTGAAAAGTAATTTACCAGTGTTCTTGTGGGCCGAATTGTGCTTGTCAGTTTTTCTTGTTTAGACCGTCAGATTTTTCATTAGGTCTTGCCACTAACAAATACCTTTGTTTTCTTTCCAAAGTAGTTGGCAACTTCTATAATTATTTTACCATGAGAACACAGTTTACATTGGTGTATATGTATTAATTGGAAAATTATCTTTTTCAATTAGTTTATAATGAGAATGATTATGTTTACGGTCACTTAGACAAGTGGTAAATAAAAAAGAATCAATTTTAAAAAAGGGACTTTCTAGAAGTAGGTGTGATGGAAGATACATATATATAGAAAGGCAACCAACAGGGGGTTGGTTGAGTATCCCACTCTTGGTTTTGGCTCACGTCGTGATTGCAGGGTCATAAGATCAAGCCCCATGTCAGGCTCCATGCTCAGCGGGGAGTCTGCTTGAGATCCTCTCTCCCTCTCCTTTTTCCCCATCCCTCCCCCACTCTCCCTTTTTTTCTGAAATAAACAAAATCTCTAAAGAAAAAAAAGGTAACCAACAATACCGGGTCAGGCATGATGTGTGTCAAATTAACATATAAAAGGCAGTTTGATTTTCACTCATTTTTAAATATCATTTAAAATATGTACCATCTAAAAAAAAATATGTACCATCTTGCTGTTCTTCACTCTAGAGATCATAAACAAGGCAGATGACCAGCAAACCTGAAATAAAATAGATAACTAAGATAAATAGATAAAATAGATAATTAAGTTCAAGTGTGATAAGAGTTTTGTGTAAACAACAACAACAAAGAGCAAAGTAAAGGGATAGAGAGTAATGAAGTAGATGGGGACACTGTTTTAGTTAGGGCATAAACACTCCCACCATGGCCAACTTCAGGCTACCAACATGACATCACTAAAACCAGAGCTGAGAACTGATGCACACAGTGGGCTCTCATGAGCTGGGGTGGGCCGTCTCCCACCCCAGCGCATGCTTTCTTTCCGCCTCTGCAAAGTGCCTGGGCACCTTTTCTTTCGGGGATCTCTGGAGGTACTGGTCCCCTTGTCCTTCTTGAGGGCAAGTAGAAACCACTAGAAATGCTTTTTCTAGGCTATTCCCGGGAACAGCTTGCACTTTGGGGCTATTTTCCTGGAGTTGGAGGGCTGGTTATTTCAGGTTTGATGATTCCACCACTAGCTCTATCTGTTCGCTGAAATGCACGTGCTGGGTTGCCACTGTAAATGGTCATCAGGCCTGTGTTCCCGAAGGGAGAGCTCTGATTGTAAGCTTTAGCAGTATGATGAAAAGAATTAGCTCAATACAATGGTAAAGGAGAAAACCTGGCTTATGGTAAAAGTTCTTGTGCTTGGTAAGGGCCACTTGCAGAAATCATTTCCCTGAGAAAACTTGGTAGCATACTGGATAGCACACAGGTGTTGAAATGAGGTGACTATGATTTGAATCCTTCATTGACCTTGGGTAATCATTACCCTCTTTGAGTTCAGTGTTCATATCTCCTGTGTAAGATCATGGTAAAGGTCACATGAGCTAATGTGCATGATCTTTACTGGGTATGAAAATACATACACAGTATCTAGCATGGTGTCCGGCATGGAATAGGTACTTTATTCATGATACCTCCCATGGAAACAGCAATGGCCATGGGTGTACAAGAAACAGCCCTAAAGCTCTCCTCATACAGAGAACCTGGGAGGTTCCAAACTGGAAAAGGATTGAGGAAGACCGATGTGACAGATGCTGGAAGGACACAGGACTGGGTGGAACCATGTGGCCAGTCCAGCAGCTGAGAGCCCGTAACAGCTGTGAAACCAGAGCCTTATTGGTCACCACTTCTCTGGCTGGTGGCTCTGGCTTCCTCATTAATCGAACAGTGATGGTAGTAGTGCTGGACGGTTGATTTTTGAGGGAAAGTTGGGGGGTGTGGAATCCCTATAAATTGTTTTGTTTGCCAAGTGAAATATAAATTAAGAACATTGCATACAGCGTGGGTAATCAGCTGGAGATTTCGTTAGATGGAATTTCCTACAACTTTAGAGTCTATAGAAGCTAATCATGGTCTAGGCCCTGGCTTTGATATTCTGTGACTGAAGTTGAATTGACATAGGAGCTGCATTTGGCTTAGAATGAAATATGACATTTCTTAAGCCAAGCAAAACAGAAAGAGCAGACAGAGAAGTAGAGGAAGACAAAAAGGGTGAGCAGGAAAACATCCCTTGAAACATGAGCCAGGGAGTGTTAGGTCATAAAGGACAAAAAAAATCTGAGCTCCCAAGAATCCAACTATTGCATTATGAGCCAATTAGTAACGCAAGCAAGGGGGCTGTGGACCTGGTGAGGGACATCCGTGAATGATGGTAGCTGGTGGCCTAGAAACAGAAAAACACCTTTCTTCCCAAGGCAGTCCTAGGTAACCTAGGGTGTCTGGGATGCAGAAAGACTTGAAGCTGAGCTGTCAGGACACATCTCCTAGCACACCCCACAAGAAGTGCTGGCTGGCCACTGAGCATATACCTCCCCACTGAGCTATAGGACCTGCTGGTTCACACCACCGCCAATGCTTCCTGCACAACCTGCTGTTTAGGGAATTTTGCTGCCTCGTAGTGAAGTATGTGGACATGAAGGTGGAGGGAAGCATGGAGAAACCAAGTGTGTAGCAAAATGTCCTCTTCTTAACTCAGACTGCTGAGTCTCTGAGCGCCAGCTGCTGACAAGTAATAAAGGAGGAAGAGGAAAAGTCAGGCGGGGTGAGCTACAAGATCCACTGATTCAGTGTGGGAGGCTGAATGAAGAGCTGCGTTCTCTGGGAGGGCCTGGGTTCTTAGCACCCCTCTGCCCTGGCTAACCATTCTAACTAGGGCAAGTCCCTTCACGGTCTTGGGGCTTTAGCTCCCATATTAATAAAATAGTGGTGGCGGTGGCCCAAGGTGGTTTCCAAGTTCCTGTCTAGTCCCCTGATTCTCTTAATTTATCAAAGCCAGTGCCAAGGCTTGCTTTTGAGGAGTGCAGGGTTGGGCTGTGGTCCAAAGTAGCCAATTGGCTAACGTGGATGGGATACACCAGCATCACCACCTCCATATTCCAGTATTTGCCCTTCTTTTGTTAGGTCCTTTGGAGATTACATGGCATTCATATTCTGTCCGCCACATAATATGCTAGATGGCGTCCTTTGTTAAATACCCTGTGGTTTTCCACTGCATCTGGGTTAGATGTCAGTATGTTTAACTGAATTGCAAGTGGCATTGAGATGAGGAGCACCATACCTGGATGTGGTGGTCATGCTCTTATAGTCGGACTAGGCAAAGAGGACTTTTAGAAGAATTTTAGCCTAGGGACACCTGGGTGGCTCAACAGTTGAGCATCTGTCTTCAGCTCAGGGCATGATCCCGAGGTCCTGGGATCAAGTCCCTTATCGGGCTCCCCACATGGAGCCTGCCTCTCCCTCTGCCTATGTCTCTACCTCTTTCTTTCTGTGTCTCTCATGAATAAATAAATAAAATTTTAAAAAAAAGAGAAGAATTTAGCCTGGAAAGGACTCCTGATCTTCTGAGAGCATCTATGATGCCCAAGGACAGCTTTTCCACATGCTAAAAGTATCCTTCTCCTTCTCCTGTGACACTCACCTGTTTATCAATTGACTCCTTACTCATGAGGCCAGTCAGTCCTGTTACAATGTTGCTTAACTTCTAACATGGAAATAATAATATCTGCCTAAATCTTCATTTTAGGGTTCCAGGGAGGTGCTTGGAAAAATACCAAGTGCAATGCAACCATAGGGTTATTAATAATGTTGCTATTATACATTTTGATTGATGAGACTTTGATAAAGGGAAAGGCTCCCTGCCCTCCACCCCCACCCCTGTCCACAAGACCTGTTCCCAAAAGTACATCTCAGTCCACACTCCAAAGACATTTCTTGGAACCACATCTTAGTGCGGTTCACCCAATAAAAAGCTCCTCTGGCTCCAAGTGGGCATGAAAGTTCATCACAACATTTGCCATCAATAAAAAACCAATTCTTTCCATATGAAAAGCATTACTGCTGTCGAATGGTTATTGAGTGATGATACCTGAATATTGGGAACACAGGAACAGGGGAATGTACAAAGGGAAACTTCACAGGGACGCCTTAATTGTCAAGATAGAAGTGCTGTATCGGAGGGAATTAGTCAAGCAGAGCAGGGAGGGTACTTTTGCCTTCACCAAGCAGGAAAGATGAAAGGAGAAGGAGCGATGGGAGGTGGCGAGAAGCAGCAGGTAGGAAGGAAGGAGAGAATCGGCACTGCCTGGTAGATGAGTCACAGATGAGGATGACACCCAGAGTCACCGTGACAGCCCACAGACCACACGGCATTATGGCCAGCACTTTCAGTCTAGGAATTTGTCAAAAATTATCTCCTTAAAAACTACTGTCACAACAGCCGTTGCCTTTATAATTAGAGCTCCCTTGGCCACACAGGAGCCCTGGAGCTTGTTTGGGCCGCATCCAGGCCCAAGGAGCAGGAGGCTGGGCCAGAACGTCAGAGCAGCCTTCTCTGAGGCCCCTTGAGAAGGTCAGCCTCTTTCAGAAACCCAAGCCACTGCCTGTGAGCCTTCCTGGCCAGGACACCCCGCCTGCTCCTTAATGCAGTTCTTCCTTCTGCCACTCTGCTCTTCCCATCCAGCTTCCGGCTCTGCCACGCATGCTCACATGCTACTACTTACTCCCGTGGCCATTCCTGGCTGGCCAGAGGAATGTGGGTCAGTGTGGTGGATGAATAATTCGGCTCCGGAGAAGAACTGAGGTTGAGTGTGGCTGTATTCACTGCTTGGCAGGCCTGGGGCAAGTCACTTAGCTTTTCAGCCTCAGTTACTTAATCTGTTCAGTGAGAATGATCCATTCCTTCATGGCTGAGGGTGAGGAGAAGATGGAATCAAGCAGTGAATGTCCCATGTAAAGAGCTGTGAGGTTGGGTGACCATACTCTTGGTTTGCCTGGGACAGTTCCTGTTTAGGACTATTGTGCTGATGAAATCACTAATGGGACCCCCACTTCAGTCTTCAAAGTCATACTTTGGGTGGTAAACTGTATCACCCTGAACATTGTAATTTTTGATGGTTGGAAATACAGAGGGTCTAAATGAGACTGAGAACTCTCCCAGAAGCCCCCCAGGTCCTCAGGATGTATGTCCCTTCTTACTCTGTTGCAGAGCAGAATTTCATGTCTGTGAGTCCTGATTCACTTTCAAAATAAAAATTCTTCAGTTAGTCCATTAACAGAAATAACTGCCCTGTTTTAATTTCAGCAACGGCCTTGGAATGAAAAGACTACTAATTACTCCAATTAACCAAGCACATTAAGTGCACATGTTCAAACGAATATTAACATACCATCCGTCTTGGTCCTGAAGTTCTTGAGATGCTGGATGCATAAACATTTGGTGGAAGAAATTGTGACTGCAGAGAAAACACAAACAAAGCAGACTGTTTGTTTGTGCAACTGTCTGCTTGTGGAGAAACAACCAAGAGACATGGAAAGACATGAGGGTGTCTCCCCGTTTATGTTTCCAATTATTGCCCAGAGGAGACAGAACAAAGAAACTCCTATTTATAGCCAAAGTCTGAAATGGGGAGGCAGGGGGCAGGGCTATGGAGAAGCTTCATCATGAGAAAACACAATCCACTATTGGTATTAATAAAAATAAAATAAAATAAAATAAAATAAAATAAAATAAAATAAAATATAAAATTAAATAAAATAGTTTATCAAAAGAACAAACTGTCTTCAGGGAAAATAAATAACTCCTTCCATGTCTTGACTCCATGTACAATGTTCTCTAAAAACCACATTACTTACCAGTAATGAGAGCCAGGGTAGGAGCAGGCTAACACCATGGGAGCAGATGGGCTTTGTGGTGGCAGCTAGTCTGGCACCAAAGCTTCAGGCTAGGATGTGCCCTTGTACCTAGAACCAGCAAAGCCAAGGAAGGCCACATTTCTTTGAGCACATTGCTAGCCCTTGGGTCATTTCTCAGGGCTCCAGACTTTAGGAAATGCTAATGAGAATCTGGGGATGAAGCTCAAGGGCAATGTTGCTACTCAGAAAGGATTTTAATGTCCAAAGGGCCTCAAGGTTCAGAATCCCATCTGAAATGTTGGTGAGAGATGCCACAGTGGCACCCTCCTTGGCACACAAATACTGCTGTCCCTGTTTTGGGAGGGGGCACCTGCCTTACAAGATTATAGTTTGTCCTTTCTCCCCTCTCTCCCTCCTCTCTGTTTCTCCCTCCTCCCTGTATCTCCCGTTTAAAAAATTAATTTTTAAAAATAAGCATTAAGTTAGTACATGGGCCAAGCACTGTGTCAAGTAATTTTCTGTATCATCACCTCATTCTGCCCTCATAACAACCCTTTAGAAGTCTGTTGTCGCTGTCATTGATCTACAAATGAGGAAACTAGGGCTCAGAGAAGTGAGCTAATGTGCTCAGGTCACACAGTTGGAGTTCTAGAAGGCCTGGGAAATGGCCAGTTTGGAAACCATCTGGAGGCACCAACATTGATGAGAAAGGTGCCTCCATTTCCAGGGACTTGGTTCCTTACCTTTGTGGGCTTCAGATCTCATATGTAAGTGCTGGGCAGCATGGTTCCAGAACCAACCTCATCCAAGGCACAGAGGGTGCACCGGCCAGCCCCATGCAAAGGCCTATGGTATGGTCAGTATACTGCCCTCTTTCTTCCAACATTATATTTGAAAAGCCACTATCATTCCACATCCTCCAGTGTTGTGGACTGGGATTAGGGAGGGTCCTGGGAGAACATGCAAATGAGAGTTTTGTTTATTGTTTGCATTCTAAGCAAATTGGCTTGCGTTTTCCAGGCTCTGAAGGCCATAGTGGTATTTCATCTTTTGCTATGTCAACTTACTTCAGGGAAAGGTATCAAGGAGGGGTCACTATTCTGTATAACCCTCCCGAATGTCCAATGAGTCTTTTCCTCTCTGAATCAGAGATTCCCTGAAGCTGGCTCCTCCTGGAAATGAATCCTCCTGCAGGAACAGACTAGAACAGGCATTATCATCATCATTCATTAAGTAATTTTTGCTTCTACCTTCATCTTTAAGTACTCAATTGCTCTTACTACCCTGGACCTGCAGGAACAAGAACAGTCAACAAATTCTATCACTTCTTTCTTTTTGGGTTTATCCTTTCCTTTCATTCCACATTGATTACACTGGCTCAGACAATCATTTTAGTTGTTCCAACATAATTCTCTGATTCTAGTCTTTGTTTCTTGATCCCTCAATTCACCTTGCAGTCTACTCTCCAAATAATATTTTTAAGTCCCTTCAGACTCAAAATTCTGCAGTACCCCATTGCCTATTTTTGAGTTTTTTAATCATAAAAATCATACGTATGTTTCCAAATTCAAATAATACAGGAGCTCATAAAGGAAAAGTAGCTATTTATTTTTCTACTTATCTTCAAACTAGAGGCTTATTATTTATTTTGAAATTGTTCCTTCTTATCTTTAAAATGTTTCTCAACATAATCTATGCGCATACAAAAATTCATTCGACTAGTAATAGAATTCATATTGAAAAATAGCACACTGGGTGTAATACTATATGTTAGCAAATCAAACTTCAATAAAAACAAAACAAAAAAATGAAAAATAGCAGACTCCTGCTGCATACTTCTCACCAGCTGAGCCTGTTGAATCAAAGTAACTAAGCTAAGCTTTTCAAGTTCTATGTGACATGGTGCTGTTGGGTTTACTTTCTAAACCTTATTTCCACTCCTCTTCAATTTGGACCAACTACTCCCTCTAGGTTAGGCTCTACTCTGATAGTTTGCCTTTTAACTGGAGAGTTTATCCCATTTACACTATTTGTAATAACTATTTTCATTCATTTTTACCATCCTATTCTACAGTTTCTAGTAATAGTCATCCTGATTTTTCTGGGTTTTTTTGTTTGTTTGTTTGTTTGTTTGTTTGCTTTTTTTCTTCATTGCTTCCTTGTTCTGAATTCATTGGTTTCATTCCCTCACCCCCAATTCCGGTGTTTACTCTGCATTCCAGTTCTTTTAGGGGCCACCCTAAAAGAAACATATGCATGTTTAACAGAATTAAGTTCATCAGTATGTTTAAGTTCTTTCTGAACAATAAAAAAGCAAAGAGCTCTTGAATTCTGATTATTCACTTTCAAATTTTATATGCAGTTGTCTTGATTTTAATCTCTTGATTTTTTAAAAATATATTTATTTATTTGAGAGAGAGCGAGAGCGAGAGAGACAGAAGAGAAAGAGAGAGAGAGCAGGTGTGCAGGGAAGGGCAGAAGGAGAAAGAGAGAGAGAGAATCTACAGCAGGCTCTGCATTGAGTGTGGACCCTGACACAGGGCTCGATCTCACAACCCCAAGATCATGACCTGAGCCGAAACCAAGAACTGGATGCCCAACTGACTGTGCCACCCAGCCACCCCTTTTTAAATATCCAAAGAATTCTTGATTTTTCAAAACTCTTGATTTTATCTTATACCACCAATTTCTATTTATATTTAATCATGTTTACCTTAAATTAAATCTTTGTGCACTGATCCTCTTACATTTCAGACCTACCTTCTGAAATCTTTTTTTTTTTTTTCTAAAATGCATATCGTTTAAAAGTCCTTACAATGAGATGTTCTGGTAGTAAATTCTACGTTTGTGATAGTTTGAGATTGCTACTTTGCCACTGACCACCACCCATTTTTTTTTTTTAAGATTTATTTATTTATTCATGAGAGACACCAAGGGAGACAGAGAGGCAGGGACACAGGCAGAGGGAGAAGCAGGCTCCTCACAGGGAGCCAGATGTGGGACTCGATCCCAGATCCCGGGGTCAAGCTCTGAGCCAAAGGCAGATGCTCAACCGTTGAGCCACCCCATTTTTAAAAAATAGCTCTCCTTGTTTAGAATTCTAGATTGCAAAATAAGAAAATAGAATTCTAGATTGCTAGTTATTTCATATTAATGCATTTGATTTTCCTTGCCAATCTGCTCATTCTCTCTGATTGCTTTTAAGATCTTCTCTTTGTTGTTGTTCTGCACTTTCACTATGATATGTTTAGGAATGGCTTTCTTTTTTCTCATACTGTTTGGGATTCTCTGGGCATTCTTTATTCATGCACTGGTGCTTTCATTAATTCTGGAGAATTCCCAGTCATTAGTTCTTTTAACATTGCTAGTTTCTGTTTTCTTTCTTGTTTCCTATAGAATTCTCTCATCTTATTTTCCGAGTTTCTTAAATATTTTCATGTTTTCCATTGCTGTTTCCTTCTCTACTACAAATCTGTGTAATCTTCCAACATCCTAGTTCATCTGTTTTCTCTTGTAGTCTCATCATTGAAATTCTAATTTCATTGATCATAGTTTTCATTTCTAGAAATTCTAGTCAGTCATTTTTCAGATCTGGCTAGTTATGATAGTTTCTTTTTTTTCTTTGCTATACTTTCAACCTTGTCTGATATTTTAAAAACGTTTAATTATACTAATTTCATGTTCTGTGTTTGATTAGTTCTAGTATTTGTGGTCTCCCTAGATCTGATTCTAGAGTTTCTTGTTTCAGTTGACTCTCACTCAAGGTAGTTGATTTCTATGTGTGCTTAATGATAAAAATAAAAATTAAAAAAAGAGTTCATTTCCCTGTAACTTACTGTGTAAGAATTCATTTTGACATTTGACATATCTTTTAAACATATCTTCCTCCAAAGAAGATTAGAGTTTGCTTCTGCCAGGTGCCTGATGATATTGCCAAGTTAGAACCAATTTAAACCAAATTTTCAGAGTTTTCTTTCAGCCGTAATGGTTATGTATATTTAAGCTCCAAACCCATGGACGTCCAGATCTGAAATTAGAAACAGAGAGGGGATATTTTTTTCCTTTTCTTTTACTGTTCCACTCAGAGCTAAGGCCACGCTGAGTGTGTATCTTTATCTTCTTGTTCTATGGCATGAGGGTTTTTCAGTTCACTCACTGAGAGCGTTGCCCTTCATTATTTTTGGCTTTACCTATGGGTCCCTGATTAGACATTTTATTCATCTTGGGCTTCAGGTTTTGTCCCTCGTGTGTGGGAAATGCTGATTCAAGCACTTAATGACTCCTTTGGATTTGGGCTTTCTGATCATTTGTGGGGCCCGAGGAATTACTTCACTTTCTAGCCAAATCTGTTATACATTAGAAAAATGTTTTTGTATTTTACCTAGTGCACTCAAAAATTCTCTGAAAATCTAGTCTGTCCTATTGTCAGAAAGAAAAGGCTCTGAGTTTTAGTTTGTTTCATTGAGTTTAGTTTGTGAAGTAGTAATACCTCCATGGTTAAGATTCTTTGTGAGGATTAAATAAGATACTGGACATACTTCTGTGTAGAAGTTTAATAGATGATAGTCATTACTGTAACTTGCCACTATTCTATTTCTACTAATAGTACAACAACAATTACTACTAAATACAAGAAAGGGCCTATTATTCCTTGGAGAATCAAAGAATTAGATCGTTGAAAGAGAAATAGTTGATTTTAAAAACAGGTAGAAATTGAGCTTTCTAAATGTATTTCTCATATATATTATGTGTGAGGGCTTTTTTTTTTTCTTTAACACTTCCCTGAGGTAGCTAATAGCAGATCTCCCTGTAGGACTTGAGCCCTGTCCTCTGAGCTATACCTTCGATAGGGGTACGTGTGTGGGCTAGAGGCTGGGCTCCAGTCAATAACCAGTGTCAGAGTCTACAGTGAACACTTCCGCACTGTGCAGCGTGGGTGGGCAAGCTGAAAGAACACCATTTATTGGAAGAAAGGTGCTACACATATACAACGAGGTGTTATATTTATTATTATTTCTATTTTAAATGATCCATTGAAGAAAGAAGACATGGCAAGAATTTTTAATGAGACCCAAGGTCAAATTGGGTTCGGAAGCCCAAAGGGAAACATGGTAGTGCTCTGACTGGGATGCACGTGACCTTGGCAGGTCATGTAACCTCTTAGCCTCTATTCCTCTTGCGTATGAAGCAGACTAGTGGGGCTGTGTAGTTTTAGGGGGCTTCTACATCTCAAATTCTATGATTCTCATCTCTTCCCAAACCATATCCCGTGAGCTCCCTAGTTCACCAAATTCTTAGAGCTACCACCATACCTGTGCTAAAGAATACTGCTTATCTGACAATGTCTGCCTGGAGGCCCCCCTTTTTCTGCTGTGAGACACAGAAATCAGAGCCACAGTAGAAACAGAATCCTTCATGTGGCTTTGGCCTCTCCTGCTTCTTGAGATGCTCATCTGTTTCGGATGTGTGGTTGGAACATGAGGAGCTACAGCAAGGTGCCACAATTGCCATCTAAGGAAGGAAGTAGTTGGAACGGATGCCCTGTGAGTGAGGTTAGCCATGTGCAAAAGTAGGCCACACCTAGAGACAGTCTATAGCTGTGTTTTAAGAATACTTCAAACAACAGGGGACTGGGACTTCTCCCTAAGACTAGATGTCACTCCAGGAAGTGACACACTACAGCAATGGTGCAAGACCTGCTAAAGGGAAGGTGGCTGAAGCACAGTGGTGTGTCTTTGGAGTCTCAAAAATGGGTGGCTGCAATGGGTGTGGATAGCATGTACTGGGAAAGAGCATAGGTACTGGAGGGAGGAGGAACTAGGTTCAGAACTTGGCTTTACTGCTCTTAAGCTTAGGGAGCCTCATCTCTAACTGGAGGCTGGAAGCCATGATATAGGGCTGCCCTGTCATCGTTTCCCAAATTTCAGTCATTGGAATGCCACATCAGGATGGTTGCTATATTCACCTGCCACCTCTCCTGTTATTTCCTCATATTTGCACTGAAGTTGTTTTCTTTTTTTAGTGAAGTGTTTGTTTTAAAAGAAAGCTTTCTGTTGCTACCAGAAATGGAAAACCAGTATCACATGTCACAATTCCACGTTAACCACACATGCACACCCCACAGTGAAAACAAAATGGTGTTAAGTCATAGCCAGGTACTACCACCCATGGAATTCTCTGAGCCTGAGGTTTCTCTCCTATTAGAGATTATTAGATTTACCAGTGCCTCCTACTGAGACTGTCTTCTTGGTGTCATGAAGAAGACTGCCAGGGAATAGCAATAATGGGTAAAATTTGTTGAGTCCCTCTTTATGTGTATTGCCACTGACACCTCCACAATCAGAAGAGACAGGTACTCTTCTTATTTACATCCCTTTTCCGGCTAAAGGCACCAGGGCTGAGAGAGAATAAATCACTTGCTGAGAGCACACAGCTAGCTGGGGGGTATAGACACAATGGAGACCAAAGTGATTTGTATCCAGAACTAGAGTCTGTCACCACAGGGTCTTTCTTCCCTTACTTGGTGAGTCAGTGTTATTTAACGCTGAGACTTCATGATGTCCAAGAGCATCTTAAGTGCTGCCTAAAAGCATTTCTTGTGTCATGAGTTAGAGGCATATTATACATGAGGAGATGTTGCCCTGCATAAAAGCAAGGTACATGGTGCCTGACACCCAGAAAGTGCTCAGTAAGGCTTGGTCCCTTCTCTCCGCATTTCTCCTGCCCATGGGACAGGCAGTCCTGAG
Source organism: Canis lupus baileyi (assembly GCF_048164855.1). NCBI lineage: Eukaryota > Metazoa > Chordata > Mammalia > Carnivora > Canidae > Canis > Canis lupus. The sequence goes on along the minus strand of NC_132844.1, from coordinate 58,686,026 downwards.
CTCTGTTTCAGTATTCAAAGATGCTTGAAGAGAAATGAGCACTTTAAGCTGTCACAACTTAAAGGCACTCACCATTACTGTCCGAGGATTCCATAAATTCAGGCAGCCTTCCAATGGCAACTTGCTTTCCATAGCCAACTTTCTAGCTGGAGGGAGAATGAACCAGTCAACTGATACCAGTGTTCTAGCTTTGGTTCACCCATGTACCTCAGGACTGGTCCAGGGCACTCCATAAATATTCACTGAATGAGCAAGTAAATATCTGGATGGTTATATTTCTGATACTAATACCATTAGTAATAAAACAGCTTTGTCATGGAGCCCTTATGCTATGCCTGACCTTGTAGTAAATATTTCCCCTGTATTATTTGATTTTCCTCAATAATCCTATGAAGTAAATACTATTGTCCTATCTTACAGATGAGGACATTGAAGCTTGGATAATCAAGTAATTGTTTGATTCCAAAGCCTGTGGGGGCTTCCAACTTGAGTTGAAACTGTTCCCACCAGATTTGTCCAAGTAGCCCTGCGTTCTGGTGAATTTGGTGGATGATGGTCAGGCCTTCAAGCACCAAGTCTGACTTTACTGACAACTCTGGCCTACAAAGCTGTCAGCATGGTGTGGTGATCAGAGGCACTAACTTTGGCCTCAGACAGGCCTGAGTCCAAATTGTCTTCCACCAACTACTGGACAGGAGATTTGAGGCAAGCCACCTAATTTCCTCAAGCCCCAATTTCTTCTTCTGTGAACAGAATACTACAGAAGGTAGCATTTAGCACGATGATCTTAGCACTAGCCAGTATTGAGTAAAAGGTATTTATTGTTACAGAGAGGAAGCAAAGAGGGCCTGGGCTGGGAAAAAAGAGGTCATTTTAAGAAGAAGACAGAGATGGAAGCAAAGGCATTTCTGTTTCTTTGTGACTTTGGTGGAAGTGTTAGATGAGGCTTCAGAGTGCTGATTTCCTCTGTTTCTTCGCAACACCCCTGGTGAGCAAATTGTCCTACCCCAACACTCCCAGAACGAGTCTTCCGTATCTCTAACTGTTGGCTCTAACACATCCTCCTGAGCCACATGGCCCACCCTGCTTCCCAGTCCCGAAATGGTGGATTGAGGCTGTGGCATTTTAGGAAATCAATTCCCTCACACGGCAGCCAGGAGGACACCCAAGAAGCCCAGGCCTGAGCAGCGGCCATGATGACGTGAATGTGAGTCTGGCCCTTGGAGGAGCATGCTCAAGCTGCAGGGAGGAATGGGAATAAGGCCTGGCCCAAGCTGGAGCTCCTTCTGCAGCCGGGGCGCTGATGGGCCCATCCTTCTCCTGGGCAATCGAGGATCCCCTCCCTCGTGGCCTGTGAGTTCTGAACTTGAGGAAGACTCTGTCAGTAAAATATGGCCTCTCTTCCTCATCTATCCTCCCTACCGCACCCCTCACCCTCCCTTCCAATCACTGCACCAACCCTCACTTGCCTGTTTACTTGGTTTTGTGGTTTTGACTTAGATGTGGTTACAGAGGGGTGGGGCAGAGGACAAGCTCTCCACCCCACTGCTTCACCTCTCCCTCACACACAGAGGTGTCCTACTTGGTCTCAGAGACCCAACTTGATGTTCTTGGCATCGCAGATGAGGAAATTCTGATTCAGTTTCTCTGGGGTGGGGCCTAGGTACTGGCATTTGTTAAAAGCTCCCAGGTGATTGTAATCAAGAGCCACCTCTCTAGTTATGGAAAGAAGCAGATGATAACTGTGCTTGAGAAGGCAAGTGTTGGGGAAGAGCTGGGCCTGGCCATTGTGAGAGGTAGTATTGCTCATTCCTGCATAAATGATGGTTTGATTATCTATACAGTCTTTTGACACGCCTCTCAAATGCTTATTCCCAACATTTTGTAGATGTGGACAAAGGATCCAGCTCACTTTACTCCCACCAAAAATGGTCCTTTCAGCAAACCTCTGGGAGAACCAGGGGGTTATGACACCAGTGACATGATTTAGCTCAGGTGGTGGTGGTAAGCGGGGGACCAGCCAAGACCTGAAATCTCTGGTGCTAGATCCCTCCAGATGCTGTTGAACCAGTAGGTATGCCCTAAAATAATAAGCCCTACCCCATACGATACTGGAGGGCATCTTCAGCCTGTCAGGAGGGCACCAGTGCAACTCACAGGGAGAGAGGAGACCGCCGGAGCTGTTCCTTGCCAACAGATTTATAATAGAGATTGCGGACTTAGAGCCTCAGTGAGACTCTTCAGGTGGGTTTTTAAAGAAAGAAAGGTTTCCTTGGCAGGTGTGATTGTGTGGTGAGATTGGGTAGTGAGTGTGGCAGTGGTATGGGGTCAGGAAATACCAGGGACACAAAAAGCAGGCCTTCAGGGGTCTTGGTTACGAAGAGCATGAAGCACACTGATCAGTGGCACAGATAAGAGATGGCTCCCCACCCCTGCCCACCTGCCCCACCCCGCCCCACCCCAGGCTCTTCAACCTCAGGGGCAGACTTGAACTCCACGCTTGGTGGCACAGTGGTCTCCAAGAGCCTCTGTTGTTTCACTTACTTTCCCCTTCCCCAGCAAGGTTGCCATAGTCAAGATTCATTATCCATCAGCAGCAACCAACTAGAAAAGGTGATAGAAAATGAGATCCTATTTGCCGTGGCAGCTAAGCCCACAGCACATCTGGGAATTAACCTAACTGAGGATTGCCCAAAAACCTTTTTGGGAAATTCTAATTGCTCTTTGAAAGAATGCAAATTAAAGAGTGATACTATACCAGAATATTTTTAATGTAAACTAAAACACTTATACTCCATTAAAAAAATCATATAGACATATTCCAGGTCTTATAGTAAATAAGTGGGTGTCCATAGGGGGAGGGCATGACATAGGGGATGACAGACATAGACACATGTATATTATCCAACAACACTTAAACACACCAAATAATAGCTGCTTTCTTGAATACTCAACCAAAGTAGGCAAAATGTGCATATTGTCACTATCATTATGCATGTCCTTATTTTTAAACTACCAATTTTAGATTTCCTTGAGGGCAAGGATTATTTCTTGTATATTTTTATATCCTCCATGGTCCTTAACTCAGGGCCTTTCATGTAAAAGATGCTGAATACATATTTTTGTAAAATTTTCATTAAAAATAACATCTATTCATTGTAAACATGTAGAACATGTGCATTAGAGAGAAAATTTGGAAAGGTATATAATATAATTCTACTACTTATGGATAACTTATATGAACATTTTGGGTGTGTGTATATATATATATACATATATATATTAGTTTTTTTTTAAAGATTTCATCCATTTATTCATGAGAGACACACACACACACACAGAGGCAGTGATACAGGCAGAAAGATAAGCAGGCTCCGTGTAGGGAGCTCGACGCGGGACCCGATCCCAGGTCTCCATGATCACGCCCTGGGCCAAAGGCTCAACCGCTGAGCCACCCAGGCATCCCATTTTGGATGTATTATCCCAGATTTCAATTGGAGTATTTTTTTATGATTGCTTGACAGCTTTTTAATTTTTACATCAAATAGTTTTGCCATTTTGTACTTTGAAAGAAAGAACATTTAGAAGTGAATTCAATATACAAAATATTTACTATGCAAGAAGTGCAGGGTGTACAAGAAAGGAGCAATTAGTTCTTAGGATGATCTGAAGGAAGAGATGGGGCTGGCCAGGCTCATTGTGGGTGTGTGTATGCTTGATGAGGGCAAATACTGCAGACATCAGCACACACGTCTTCTGTAAAGGTCCAGATGGCAAATATTTGTGGGTTGCATGATCTCTGTCCTGACCACTCACTGGTACTATTATACCATGTCATAGCCAATGAACATGGCCGTGCCCCAATAAAACTTTATCTTATGGGCATTGAAATCTGAATTTTATATCTCTTCCTCAGTTTTCAGAGGGTAAAGAGAAAGCTCGGCAAATCCAAACAACTGACAGAAGGTTCTTATGGATCACCGAGTGGGAGTGGGAGGTGAAGGATGCGGCTGTAGAAGCTTCCGCCATGGACAGCTGGGCTCCATGTGCCACTGAAGGGTTTGAAGTAGTGGAGTGAGATCAGCTGGAAAGAGCTTTGGGAGAGGATTCATTCAGGGATCCAATGGTTGCCAAGACTCAACTCATTGCTCCAACTGCTATAGGCCAGAAAGTCTGCTTTCAAGTTTTTCTGCACTCTCTCAAGAAGACAATGCCTCACCTTGGGAACACCCAAGATTTAATGCAACTAACTCACCCTGGGGTTGGATGGAAGAGGGGTCCATAAATCCTGACACAAGCAGGGTGGACAGTCTGTGGGATCCTTGCAAAATCTGCCCAGGGTATGTCTTCCCCACTGTTCTTAGGACACTCCTCAGTAGGCGCCTGTCATCTCCATGTCCCAGACCCACTGCTTGCCGGGTTCTCGTCCATCCCAGTCACCTCACCCCTACTTTCCCTGATTATAAAACCAGAGCACATTGTCTGCATGGGCTTGTTCCCTTCTTGCTCAGTCTCATCTTGATGTAAGTGCTACTTAGAAACCCTCCTAAAGGGACTTCACTCTCCCTTGGTTATTTCTCCCCTGCCTTCCCATACCCCCATGTGACCCCGGACTGTAAGTGTATGTGATGACCTGCACCAGGCAGAGGAAAGATTATGTTTATTCTCATTTCATTACACTTCACTGAAATTAAATGTGTACCTTCATGAAACATGACACATCACAAAATCCAAGCAGATTGTTTTTCTACAGAGTGCCCAATCTCAGCCTGATTCCCTGCACCTTTTTCCAGATTTCCTTGACGTGGTGTTTGGGGTGCAACACCTGCCTGCTTTAACTTTGTTGCTCTCCCAACTGCAAGAAGGCTTCCAGCATTCGGAGTTTGAGATTTGATTGCTCAACCAGGGGAGATGTTAAGAAGTGATCTCACAGGCAAGATTTGCACCTTTGTGAGCTTGCTTAGAATTTTGAACAGGGTTATTGTTGTTATTGTTGTTTGTTTGTTTTGTGTGTGTGTGTGTGTTTTTGTTTGTTTTGTTTTTGTTTTTGTTTTTGTTTTTTTTTTAGTTAGACTTCCCTGACTGTCCTGGTTTGCAGGCCGAAATTATGAAGCAGTTAATATACAGCACATAAAACTGTCCGGTCTGTTTGTTCTTGCTGTCATATGGTCAGCACTGATGGCAGGAACTGACTAATGAACCGGCCCCACTATCTGTGTACATAGAGGAAACCAGGGGGCACGCATCACAAATAGAACTCCTATTTCTCTATGAGAGTGGCTCTTCATTTCCTAATGCTTTCCTCGTGAATAGTTCAGGTCTCTCAGAGAACACAAAAAAAAAAAAAAAAAAGAAAAGAAAAAAAACCCTTTATGAAATGTAAGCTCCGTTTCTCATTTCATTGAAAAACCTTTAAGAAAAGCCATTTTTCATACTTAAGACTTTTCCAAATCTCTCCTAACCAGTTACCCTCTGTATTGTATCTTTCGGAGCTGGCAGTCATCCAGCGACAATCCTTAAAAATCCCTTTACAGTTTTAAAGGAAAATACAAGCTCTCATTTACCACTGGATCGAGTCAGAAAATAAAAGCTTAATGCCTTGACAGGCCTGGATATTTTTTTTGAGGGCTAAGTCTGATTTATGGCAGTAGCCAGCAAACCAGGCTGGTGAGATATTTGCTGCTGCTCCCAGGGATATGGAAAAATGAAGTGTGAAGTTCTGGGGAGAGCAGGCCACAGCCTTCCAGTCACTAAACACTCCCACCAAGTTGGCAGGGGAACAGAGCCCTGGGCTGCAAGATGAACCTCAAAGGAATAGGGGAGGAGGAAGGGACCTCGCACCGTGTCAAAATACTGCCAAAGCTTAACGCGCGCCATACATTTTGTGACACGGGGTGGGATGTTTATGAGGGGGTTTTAGGGAGGAAAGAGAAGAGAAACATTTTCTTCCTTCTTTCTTTGTTTTATTTTCTTTATAGCTTCCCTGTAGGGGTTTCACTCCAAGTAGGAGAAATTAAGAGCAACAACGGGAATGTAGGAAGTCGCTTAAGCCCCCACCATAAAATCGTTCAGATCGAAAAATATGATCTGGTTAAGAGAGAAAGCACTACTTGCCCTGGGCCTGTAGCTTCAAGGCAGGAAGACAAGCCCACTTCCCCACGCCAAGGTCCCCAGATCTGAGAGCGTGGGAGCCAGGATTTTCATTCCCATGAAAAGGGAATTTCCTAGAGGTAAGAGTCAGGTGGGTTTTTTTCCCCCTCAGAATTTTCTTGAAGTGAGTCATCACAAATGCACATGCCAGGTGAAACGTTTGGTGGGTTTTTTTTCCCCTTTCCTTTATTTAAAAATAAAAAATAAATTAACATCCACTGTTAGATTTGTTTTTAATTTCAAGTTTCTGAAGTAGAGTATTGGATACCCAGGCAAGTCTCAAAGGGCTTCCTCTGTACTTGGTATTATTTACAGGGGAGGTAAATGGAAGCCTCTAGAGAAGCGAGGGCCTGATTTTCATTGTTTTCTGCAGTGAAAAAACCCTCTAGATGATGTTTTTGATAAACAAAGGCAAGGAAGGGCAAAGATGGAAAACACGCAACTCATTTTCTCCCCACACACACTTTATCTTTGGAAGATCATTATCAAAATCTGATTCATTTGAGAGCAAAAACGTACATCTTTATTATTTTTAAGTTTTAATAACGGCATTTCTACCTGCCAGATGGAGATTTATGTTCCGGTAAAGGCTTTGGGTCAGTTAAAGCAGGCTCAGTAATTATAGAAATGTTTGTACTCAGGCGTAGTCGTCCCCTTGCCTCTCTAAATCACTAATGATCACACCTACTCTCCCTCAGACAGACTCTCCCAGGCTCGCTTTCACACCCCCACATAAACGGCCTCCCTCATTTACTCCCTTATCATAAAGTGAACCTTCAAGATAATTCGACTCAATAAACATTTATTGATGCCTCCTGTGTCTAAGGTCCTGTTGGGCAATCGAGGGGGCTTGGGAGCTTGGGTGAAACACAAAAACGGGCGCCTGGGTGGCTCAGCAGTTAACCGTCTGCCTTAGGCTCAGGTCATGATCCCCGGGTCCTCAGATCGAGTCCCACATCAGGCTCCCTGCTCAGCAGGGGGTCTGCTTCTCCCTCTGCCCCTCCCCCTCTGCTCATGCTCTCTCTCTCTCAAATAAATAAAATTTAAGAAAATTAAAACACACACACACACGCACAAAAACAAGAGCCTGCTCCTAGACTTCAAGACATTTGCTATTGAATGGAGAAACTGCTCTTTGATCCAACTGCTTTTCAGTTAAATTTGCCCTTAGAAAAAGCCATCAAATGTGCTTTATTTTTCCCACCTTGGCAGAAAGAGAGAGCCTGGAGGCCTAGAGAAACTAAGGGACTTGCCCGGTGCCACCAACAGTGATTACAAACATGGTTGAGCTCCTGTTCTGTGCCCAGATGGGGGCACTGGGCTATGCACTCCCTGTGCCCCCATCTGCTTGCATCCTCGACACCCACGACACCCACGGTGAGGCTCCTCCTTCTGCAGGGGAGGAAACCAAGGCAGCCAGTGGTTAAGTACCATAGCCCAGAGCACAGGGCAAGGAAGTGTGGGGCCAGGACTCACAGCCTCCCCACCCCGGAAGTCCCTTCACTGAGCTGAGACTGGAACTTCCACTTCCCTGCCTCCTATCCATGTCTTCCCACTTGTCTCCAATCCCCATACCTGTGATGTGAGGTGGAATTTTAAAAGAAAAAGAAAAAACACCAACATTTCACTTTTTTGTTTATTTTGAATGGGTTTGGGGTAAAGAAACTAAGGAGTACTTTGCAAACTGTTTTTGTTTATTTGGAGACACCCAGGTGTCAGCCTTAAGGAGGTTTGTAAATAGTTGCTGAAAATTTGAAGACAGTCATTTTTAAGCCACGCTTCTTGAACAAAACTCTGTGTGGGGAAACTGAGAAATCCAGGGTCCCTAGAAGCGACCAGACCTCCAGGGTGGCTGCCCTGGTCTTTGGTAAGCGACACGCTGAAAGAGATTACGGAGCTCTGAGTTTCTTCAGTGGTGACTACCACACACATACAGGCTGACGCACACACCCACAGTTCAAATATTTTGGCAAATGTCCTGGCTTCCCTCCACCACTAAAATGAAAGTGAAGGTGAAATCATTTGGGGGCCACTAGAGTAGAATTCTCACCCCTGATAGCTGGCCATAGATTTAAATGTCTCACAGGAGGCCCAATTAAACATTAGTGAGTTCCCAATTCACCGAAGGATCATATTTTCTGGCCATTTTCATCACTCACACTTCCTAGCAAGTTAACAATGAGTTTAGAATATGACTTCTTCCCTCAGGCGCCCCTCCCAGCTATTTATTTTATTTTATTTTATTTTATTTTATTTTATTTTATTTTATTTATTTATTTATTTTTTTATTTTATTTATTTTATTTTAATTTATTTTGGATCTGGAATCTAGTGGGCTCACGTGTTTGGAAATACTGCAGGCAGATTTTTCTAACCGGGTAACTGGTTGCTCTCGACACACACCCTGGTTTCGTCCATGATGCAAACTTATCTTGGTTGTGGGCAGAGAGGAGTCTCTGTATTTTGTTGATAATGATTGTTCAAGAGGATCCCTGGGACACGGTGCCAAGAGGACATACAAAGCACTGTACCTCACACAAAGAAGATGTTTGTTGAATGAATAAATAACTAAGTGAAGAGGTGATACCTCTTGCTTGTGACAGCTGGAGTAGCAGGGGCAGAGGGTGGTACAGCAGATGCTTCTTGCTGCTTGCCCCAGAATGATCCCATCTTGTGTGCTCAATCAAGAACAGCCACCTTCACACCGTGGTTTGCTTCTTTCTGGGGGTACTTGAAGATTTTTGAGGGGTTATGCAGATACATATGGCTTTCACAGAGTTGATTTTCAGATTCTCAACTTCCACTGCACTCCTTTCTAGAGCTCACCAGTCTGAGAATACACTTCTGGTTTTCCTTTCCTATCATCCCTTTACAATCGACCCTCTCACACTTTTAAAATAAAAGGCATTCACTCAGCATTTCAATCTCACTATAGAGCATTGTCCCAAGGTCTAAATATCCTCTGGGTCTCTGAGTAATGAAATATTTTGAGAAGGCATTTTTCCCAAGAAAGAGTGCCCAGTAGAACAGAGGAAGGAGAACTTTCAGGAGAAATACTGGAAGGGGGCAGAGCTCTATTTCATCCCATGACAAACTCATGGCAAGTGTCTATGTGCTTATGTATGAATCTGCCATGATACTCTATCTCCCCACTCACCATCTATTAGAATGCTAATTCAGAAATGAATTAGTTGTCATAGGGACACGTGTTAACACACTTATTTGAGCTGATAAATGAACTTATAATTTCTTTGTGAGAAAGTGAGTCTGACTTGGCTGATGAAACTGACAGTGAGAACTGCATTGGTGGTTGAGTGTCTGCCTTCAGCTCAGATAGTGATCCTGGGGTCCTAGAATGGAGTCCCACATTGGGCTCCCCATGGGGAGCCTCCTTCTCCCTCTGCCTCTCTCTCTGTGTCTCTTAGAGAAAGATGAGGAGAAACTCATTAATAGACAAAAGGGAGCCTGGGGTTAGAAAAATACTCTCAAAATTGCAGAAATCTAAGAGGAGTTGGAAAAAAGGTAGTAAGAATTAGGAGATGGTGGGATAGAGCTTCATGTGCTTGGGGTTGAATTTGTCTGACATTTGTGTGATCTTAGGAGCTGTCTGTTTTTTTTTATCTAGAGAGAAATATGCCTATACTACTCAAGTTTATTTGTTTTTATCCATCAGAAGAACATTCTGGAATTTCACTTCCTTCCCATTAAATTTTACTTTAAGAGAATCAGGTAATCAAAACATATGTACAAATATCCTGAGCTTGCTAGTTTTTTGTTTTTAGCTAGAGTATTTCTTTATTATTATTATTATTTTTAGAGAGAGAAAGTGCAAGAGAGAGGGGAGAGACAGAGGGAGAGGGAGACAGAGAATCTCAAGGAGACTCCTTGCTGAGCGCAAAGCCTTATGTGGGGCTCGATCTCATGACCCTGAGATCATGACCCTGAGATGACCTGAGCCAAAACCAAGAGTTAGACACTTAACTGACTGAACCACTCAGGTGCCCCTAGTGAGACTATTTATTTCTAAGTCCTACTAAAAAGTCATTGCTGTTACTGATACATCTGGCTGTTCATCCAATAATAGGCCATGACAATATATTACATATAATTAAGTAGGTGATTCTGAAGTAGTTAGGGCAGTGGAGTGGTGAATACCAGTAGGCTAAACTCTCCATAAAAGTATTTATGCTGAGGTTCCTTAAAAAGAAAACACCTCATAAAACAGACACACGTTTAAGAAGCTAGTAGAAGTGGCCAAGGCACTGCAAAAGATGTGCAAATTTGGTGCTGACGTTACTCCAGAGATTGCTGTGTTTAGCTGCCTCATTCACTGCTATCTGGCCTCTGCTACACCCCCATTAATCTGTCAGCCGAATGAGCTCTAATTATGCATCTCGTAACCTGGTGTACTATAGCACCCTGTGTCTGAATGGAGATAGATCTTCAAGATTTACTGCACGTACGCCCATAGTCTCACTGGGTCTCTAAGCTGGTGGGGGTGGTGTGCAGGGTGTATGCGCTTCCTCCCAATTACTGAGAACACCATGAGAGGTCGAGAGAAGCAGATGGGCATGGCAAAAGAAGCCAAAGATTCAGCTAGTGCTCCAGTGCACTCTTAACAGCCTGGCAAAATGCAGAGTGCATTTTGGTATGGTACTTTAATGTGCACGGGCAATATATAGCCCAGGATATATAGTATATACAACCAGTTTGTTGGAGGGGATGTTAGAAGCTTCATTCTTCCCACTGTTGATCTGGCTGCCTTGTACTTTCTGCCTCCTTCTGTGGCTTGCCCATTTTCTGGATGAGTGAGGAGGGGAAAAGGGAAGGGTGTAGGAGGGAATTGGAATTATGGATCTTTTCTTTTTCTTTTTTTTTTTTTTTAACATCATCTCTCTGAATCCTCATTAAAATCCTGTGAGGTATACACTATATTCCCTATTTTAGAAGTGAAGAAAACAGTCACAAGGAGGCTCAGACTGTGTCTGTGTATGTGTGTGTGTGTGTGTGTGTGTGTGTGTGTGTGTTGGGGGAGGCATGCAATCCTGTGGCCCTCACTCTTTGGGAAAGCTGAATGCCTCTGAGTTCTTTTTCCACCAGCTTTCTTTCTCTTGAGCCTCAAGCAAGCATTGTGGATTTCTGACTGGTGTTCTAATCTGTACTGCTGGTTTCCCTCGCTTCCCTCCAGCTACCAGACGGTTGGGGGGATAAGTCAGTGTCCATTCCTCCTGAAGTAGACAGCTGTATTGTGTTGACTGGGCACTGCCATGTTATCCAACATATCTTTGAAGGGACAAAGAAAAAAAACTCTTTGTTTCACAGACACTTTGCCTTTTCTTTTTTGTTTTTGTTTTTCATGTCATTTACTCCTCTATCAGTGTTAATAGCAGCAATTTCAGATGTTGTGAGTTGGAATTTTAAAAAAAGGCCACGTTGTAGGTTTATCTTGAATTTTAGTATTAAATGTCATTGTCTTTCAACCTAATTTCTTTTAAGCTCGTCTTGGCTTTGCTGGTGTAGGAAACAAAAGATTTCATTTCATTGCAATTCTATGGACTAAATAAAAAATATTAAGACCCTGGAATCTAGTTGAGACTCAGGACAGGACTCCAGACACTGGTGGAAAGGAATCTCTAACTGACCCCAAACCCATAGGACCTTGGGTTTCATGGGCTACTCTCCAAGTGTCTGCCAGCAGTCCCCGAGCTGCTTTCAACCACATTGGAAGCTGAGTTCTCTAAACAGAAAATGTAACCATGATAAGTTGTGTCACTTTGGTGATATATCTCTCAGAATATTATAAACTGGGTAGCTGAATTTTTCATTGCCTTAGAGACATCCACAGCCAGAGATCTAAGGATAGAAAATTCATGTCTCTCTCCATTAAGAAATTTAATTCATATTTTATCCAGTCTTAGCCTTTGATTAATACTCTGGATACATCATGCAGCAGTCCTTGGGATTATGAAAAGTGATTTGTCTAATCTGCATGTCAGTCTCCTCTGGGGCCTGTACAGGAAACGCACACACACACACACACACACACACACGCACAAAAGCCAACACTCTGTAGCTATTGATTTCATAGCATTTGCTTAGCGTTTGCCTCTACATTCCGGCCAAGTCAAGTGGATAAAGAGCAATTTGATCCATGGAGTGTGGCAAGAGTGTTGTCACCATCTACAGAATCAATTCATCTGGAGGATTTCATGCTTGCACATATCAGCACTGGAAGTGGGTTTTAATGAAATTTCTAGCAAAATGAAGTTAATATAAAAGTGAACGTAAAAACATATGCCTATGGTTCCAGCTGGCTGGTGGAGGTGCAGGCAAGGTTGCACGGAGTTTAGGTCCTCACTCCAGGCTCTTGGCCCCAAGGAATAAATTATGGATGATCTGAATCAATGCTGGGTTGAAGGACAATTGTAAAGGACAAATGTTTCATGCCACTGGCTTGCACTGGTGTTCTCTGAGTGTGAACTAGCCCTCCTCCTCACTGGCTTTTCCTTTCTCAGTACCCACTGACTCTCTTCTCCACCAATGCAATAATCACAGGTTCTCCCCCTTTTTGTCCACAAATTGAGCTTTCACTAATTTAAGTTGGCATATTTCAGAGTCACTCCTTCTTTTAGAGGAATGATTAGCCAATCTGATGTGCATATCCATTTAAGTATATGAGCCTAAGATGATGCAAGTAGTCTATCTGTCACATTCTGGAGACACTGCCTTCCCCCAGTGTATTAAAGGATTTTCATGGCAGGTGGTCAGAAAGTTATGCTGGAGCAAATGGGCCTTTGACATATGTCTGTTTTAGAACTCACATGATAGTGGCCTATTTTTTCCAGATAGGGACCTGGTCCTGCCTGGAAGGTGTAGCATGCAAGAGTCTTCCTTTAACTAGTTACATGAACCAGAGAGAGATGTAGAAGCTCCAGAGACAAACAGCATCTGGAGCCCAGGCACCATATGGGGTGGGGTTGGTTGGAGAGCCTGTTATTTTAATTTGGGAGGTGCAGGTAGGGCTGAAGGAGCCTTGGGAAGTCACCCCTGGACCCGGGACTTGAAAGGAGACTTGAAAAAACAGTTGTTACTGCAGAATGAGATCATGTAACCTTTGGGCAACAGAACTTTAACATCTCATGAATCCTTGAAAGAAGCAAGGTTTTCCTGATGAAATAAAAATGCACTCTCTATTGTTTCATTTTGCTTTTCTCTTTCAGTGAAAATAATAGTCTAGGGCTTACTAGCAAACACTGATGTCACTTCACATATTAAATATTGTTATTTTAGCTCCTTCCTACACCAAAAATCCCAAATATTAAAGTTCTCTCTCTTGATATTGATTTCTAGATCATTCATTATTCTTACGAATTTTCTCAGGGTTCTTTCCACATTCCCCACTTTATTTTAGCTAGATAACATCCCACTTAAAGGAGGACATTGCATTATGTTTGATACTGGGCCTGAGAGTCTGAAGTCTGTGTTTGAATCCTATCTCCAACCTTAAGCCTGAGATGTTTCTGAGCCTCAGTTTCCACATCGTCAGAATGGGTGTGTCTAGGCTTCTCTTCTTCCTAGCATTGCTACTGGGATTAAATTTGAAATGTGGTAGCAAATTTCTTGGCACCTGGGACATGCGTTGTACATAATAGAAACACTTTGTATCTGCATCATGACCAAAATAGACAATGTTACCTGAACTATCAAGATGATGGTGCTGACTCCTAATCTTATTTTTCAAGATGTATGAGGTTCTTCAAATTGGTGGCATCTTGTGTCTTTAAACAATTAGGGAAGACTCAGATCCAGGTGGAAAGCCCTCAAAGCATTGCACTACCTTGATGAGAAATATGAGTTATGGCTTTCAGCAAATTATTTAACTTCTCTGAAACTCAGTTTCTTCAGCAATAGACTGGAAATAAAAATGACATTAGCTTATAGTATTGTGAAGATGAAATGAGCTATGATATTGAGACTCCTGGAACTTTTGGAGTGGTAGAATGAGAAGCTTGTCAAATAGTCTCCCCAAATGCAAGGATAAAGCTGGGGGCAATGATCAGAAATGCCATTTAAGATTCTGAAAAATCAAGTAAGACATACACAACAAACTGAGAAGTATTTACTCAATACAAACTACTGAACCTGGTTAAAAACTAAAAGGAATCTATGGCATTTTAGATTGAGGCTGCTACCATTCCCCGCCCCTCAACCAGTTCCATCAGCATGATAGTTCTTCCATGCAAAAAATGCCACTAAAGCCAGAAGGTTTGCTGCTGGGGGAGGCAGAATTGTTTTGGAGTGGAGTGCTGACAAACCATATGAAAACGGTAACCATCTTGGTGGCAAATGAGCAGGGAAGGCCAACAATGCAACCATCCTGAGATTGTAATCTTTACTGAGGAAAGTAATAGATAGGCAGTTTCCCCTAAAATAAACAGGGAGATCCAAGGAGTAAGATAACCATAGTGGACATTGATAACATATCCTTAGAGGTTGAGAAGGCTGCACACAGATACAAGGCTGTGCACATACTCAGGTGTGACCAACTATTCATACGTCTCTGGTTGGATATGTGTGGAGGGAACCATACTTTATTAAAGGGGGGGACCCCAAACACCTGAGCAGATACATATGTGGCCACATACTACTGGGAGATAGACTTCACAGAATTAGTACAAGGAAGTCACTAACCAAGCAAGCAAACAAAGCAGTGGCAACAACACTTGGGGAGGGGAAATTAGAATTCAGAGTTGCTAAACTATATTAAATGAAATGTTCAGTTTTCAACAACAACAAAATTATAAGACATGCAAAAGAAATAGTAAAGCATGACCCCACATAAAAAAAGATAGCTAAAATAAGATGTCTTTGAGGAAACCTAGGTTTTGGATTAGCAGACAAACGCATCAAAGCAGATGTTATAAACACTCAACCAAAAGAAACCATGTTTTAAGAAGTAAAGAAAATTATGGCGATGAAACATCAAGTAGAGAGTATCAGTAAAGATATAAATTATATACAGGAACCAAATTGAAATTCTAGAATTGAAAAGTACAAAAAATGAGATGAAAATTTACTAGAGTCCCTCAAAAGCAGGTGTGAGATAACAGTAGAAAGAATCTGCAAACTTGAAGATAGATCAACAGAAATAATACAATCTGAGGGATGGAAAGAAAATAGCATGACAAAAATTGAACAGAGCCTTGGAGATCTGTGGGACATCATTAGGCATACCAACATATGTGTAATATGAGTCCCAGAGAGAGCAAGAGAAAAACGGCAGAGAAAACATTGAAAGAAATAATAGTTGTAAAGTCCAAAAATTTGATATTTCTAAATTTAATTTAAACATCTAAGAAGCTCAACAAACTCATGTATTATAAGAAAAAAGAGAGTTACACATAGACACATCATGGTGCAATTATTGAAAGACAGAGACAAAAGTGAAAACTTGAAAGCAGCAAGAGAAAAAAACCACATCATGTACATGGAATGACAATATGATTAAAGTTGAATTTTCATCAGAAACATTGAAATTTAGAAGGCAATGGATCATGTATTCAAAGCATTGGAAGAAAAAAAAGTCAACCAAGAGTACTATATGCAACAAAACTGTCCTTCAAATGTGAAGGTGAATTAAACACCTTCCCAGGCCAATACTGAAAGAGCTCATTGCTAGCAAATCCACCTTACAAAAACATTAAGGAAAGTCCTTCGGACTGAAAACAAAAATGAAAAGAGTGACTCAAATGAAGAAATGAGGAACACTGGAAAGGCAGTTATGTAGGTAAATATAAAAGACTGTATTACTTTCCTTTTCTCATATCAGATTTAAAGGGCAGCTGTATGAGACGACATTTATAAAGTTGTATTTTGGGGGCCTATAGCACATAAAGATATAATACATATGACAAGAATAGCAGAAAAGAGGAAGATGTAATGGAGTTATACTGGATTAAACTTTCAATATTGTACTGGAATTGAGATAGTATTAACCCTAAGTGGATGATGATAAATTAAGATTTAAACTCGAATCCCTAGAATAGACACTAAAATATAATTTTAAAAAGATTGTATTATTTCATGAGAGACACACATAGAGACAGGCAGAGACATAGGCAGAGGGACAGGAAATTGGCAAAGATATCAAAAGTCATGAACAACACTACCAACCAACTTGGTACATTATATAGAACATTCGCTCAATATCAGAAGAATACCCATTCTTTTCAAGCACACGTGGAACATTATATAAGACAGACCATATGGTAGGTCATTAAGCAAATGCCAATAAATTTAAAAATATTTAAATAATATAAAGTATTTCTCTGAACACGATGGAGTTACATTAGAAGTTAACAACATCTGTAGGTATGGGTAACCTCCAAATATTTGAAAATCAAACAACACATATCTAGATAATCCATGGATCAAACAAGAAATCACAAGGGAAATTAGAAAATATTTTGACTGAATGAAAACAAAAACACATCATTAAAATTTACATGATGCAGCTGAAGTACTTAGAAGGAAATTTGTTTATAACCAGCTTTATTGAAATATACTTCACATAGCATAAAATTTACCCTTTTACAGTGTACAACTCAGTGTTTTTTAGTATATATCACTTTTGCAAACCCCACCAATTTTAGAACATTTCATAATTCCAGAGAGAAACCTCATACCCATTACTAGTTATTCCATATTGTCCCTTTCCCCCATTCTCTTGAAAACACTAATGTAACTTCCATCTCTATGAACTGCTTGTTTTTTACGTTTCACATAAAATGCAATCATGTGATATGTGGCTTTCTGTGTCTGTCTTCTTTCACTTTGTGTATCTTCAGGATTCACCCATGGTGTACCAGGGGTTAGTATTTCACTTCTTTTTGTGGCTGAATAATGCATTTGGTTTATTCGTTCATCAATTGATGGACATTTAGGATGTTTCCACTTTTTGGCTATTATGAATAATGCTTCAGTGAACATTCAGGCCTTTGTAGAGACTCAGGATTTCAATTATTTTGGGTGTATACCTAAGATTGGAATTTATGTTATTTAGTAATTCTATGTTTAACTTTTTAAATAACTATTAAATAGTTTTCAAAGCAGCTTCAACATTTTACATCCCTACCAGTGATAAAGGGCATCTATGGAAAACCTAGAGCTAAGGTAAAACTTAATTATGAAAGACTGAAAGCTTTATCCCTAAAGTCAGGAATAAGACAAGATATCTGTTCTCACCACTTCAGTTCAATATTGTTGCAGAAGTTCTAGCCAGGACAATTAGGCAAGGGAAAAAAAATGGCCATCCAGTTGGGAAGAAAAAATAGAACTCTTTTTTCAGATGACACATTCTTGTATTTAGAAAATCCTAAGGAATCCACAGAAAACTTTTTAAAGCTAATAAACTAATCCAGCAAGGTTTCAGGATACAGTATCTTTATACAAAAATCAGTTGTATTTCTATATACTAGCCACGAATGATACAAAAAGGAAATTAAGAAAATAATTTCATTTACAATAGAATAAAAACCAAGAAAGTACTTAGGGATAAATTTAACCAAGGAAATATGAGACATATATTGAAAATGAAAAAAAAAAACTTTGTTGAAGGAAATTAAAGAAGATCCAAATAAATGGAAAGATAGCCTATGTTCATGGGTCAGAAAACTTAATATTGTTAAGATGGTAATATTTCCCTAACTGTTATACATATTAACTGCGATTCCTATCAAAATTCTAACTGCCTTTCTTGCAAATATGGAAAAGCTTATTCTAAGAGTCATTGATATTCCTTGGATTGTACCAGGTTCTGAAAAAAAAAAAATCAATTTTGACATTTTTGCCAGTCTTCTTGTCACTTTTATGGAGGAGCTGATTTTCAGAGGTCCTTACTCTACTAATTCATAGTGCTTCTAGAAGGAAATTTATAGCTTTAATTTGTAGCTTTTCTATATTTGAATAGAAGAAAGATCTCAAATAATAATCTCAGCTTATACTTTAAAAAACTGGAAAATGAAGAGTAAACTAAGCTCAAAACAGAGGAAAAGAAATAATAAAGACTAAATATAAGTGAGAAAAATAGAAAATAGAAAATCAACAGAGAAATTCTAGGAAACAAAAGTTGATTCTTTGAAAAGATCAATAAAATTGACAAACCTGTAGCTAGACTGCTCAAGCAATGAAGGGAGAAAACACAAATCAGAAAATTAGTGATGACTTCATATAAACTAGAAGAAAATTAAGGGGGATACTATGAATAATGTGGCAACAAATTAGACAAGTTCAATGAAATAGGCAAATTCTTGGAAAGAAACAATATCAAAACCAACTCAAGGGGAAATGGAAAATTTGAATGAATCCATAACAAGTAAGAAATTTAAGCTGGTAACTAAAAATCTTCCCACAAAGATATATGCTATGATAAAAGGCTGTGGAAGTATTTGACATAGAATTGGCCCCAAATAAATGTCAGTTCATTCCCTCTGTCCCTTACAACAACAAGGCATCAGAGCCTAGCAAAATTTCTTCTTTCTTCCATTAAATTCTATGGAGACCTGCTATATCCACTGACATGATTTGAAGAACTAGAAGTCTCTTATCAGTGAGAAACTCATCTTTGGGTTATTTTGGGTAGTAAATGCTGAGATCACAGGTGAAGCAAACAAAGGCATCTTTTTTTTTTAAAAAGATTTTATTTATTCATAGAGACAGAGAGAGAGGCAGAGACACAGGCAGAGGAGAAGCAGGCTCCATACAGGAAGTCTGACGTGGGACTTGATCCGAGGTCTCCAGGATCATACCCCAGGCTTCAGGCAGTGTTAAACCGCTGCGCCACTGGGGCTGCCCCAAACAAAGGCATCTTGACCTCAGACTCCATCATGAGCAAGAATATTCTTTAATGATGATCACCAATAAGACACACACACACACACACATACACACACACACTCATGCCCCTTTAATATAAGCAGCTCTTTTTTTCTTACAATTGGGATTCAGGATGGTCGAAAGAAGGGTTTTATTTCCAATTGATAGATGAAGAAACTAGAGTCAAAGATAATGTAATACTAAGGAGGCTCCGTTTAAGACAAGCATAGGAAGGAAATAGAGGACCTAGGGTCTAGGTCTGACTCTGCTGCTGACTTGCTATTGATCTTTATCAGACTACTTCTCTCTTTGGCATAAATACTCTCATTTAAAAAATGAAAGACTAGTCCTTGGATTATCATGAGGACCCCCACAAGTGAGACATGTCTGATTATGGCCTGCTGGCACGCTGTTTCCCCATATGCTTGTAAGTGAAACTGATCCAAGAGAGACTTAATGTGGTCTGTGATTGTGTGGTTGAGAGGGGGCTTTACAACTAGAAAAGAAAAAAAAAATCTTTATATTAGAGAACTAAGTGGTCAACCTAGGAAGTTGAGAGAAATGCAGGAGCAAATGTGAAGAAAGTGGAAGGAAGGGAAAAATAATAGTATGCACATGAATTCAAGAAACTGAAACAAAGATCCAAGAGGGGGATTGATAAAGTTAAAAGCTTGTCCTTTAGAAAGACAATTATGTGGAAAATTTAAGCAAGAAAGAACAGAAGGCATGAATAAACCATGAAAAAAAAAGGGGTAGAACTATAAATACAGGTCTATCTTGAATACTTTTATGCCCTACACTTGAAATTTTAAATGGACAATTTCCTATCCTATTACCAAAATTGACTCAGGATAAATACAAAACTGAATAGATCTATAATCGTTGAAGAAATTAAAAAAAAAAAAGTTTAGTGGCTTGGCCTGACTCATTTTAAGAGGTGATTTCCAGCTGTGGTGGTCTCCCTTTCTTCTTCTCTCCTTTCCTCTCTTCCTCCACCTCTGTCTCTGTCTCTCTTTTTCTCCATCCCCCTCCCCCACTTTCTCTCCAAGGGGAGAAAGCCCTTTCTCTTTACAGGAATGTTTTGAACATGCAGCATCAATGGTAGAATTCACTTGGGGTGACAATTTTTTGAGTGGGCAAATGAGAAGATGTATGTCCAATGGGAAGTTGTTAGTCTAATGCCCTCTAAAGGGAGAATGTAGGGGGCATCATTTCTTTCTTAGGATTGGTGCTCTATCAGGGTGTGGGTCATGGCCCCACTTGGGTTTCCACATGAGGGGATCGGGCTCCAGTTAGTTCCTAAGTCCTGAAATGCAATGGAGAGAGGAGCGGTGCAGAGCGGCTGTGGGACCAGAGCTTTATGTGCATCTCTAGGGGCCACACAAATGGCTCCTGAGCCTACCAAGGACACCGAGGGTTTGGGTACCGAGTCTGAAACCTCTCAACTTCTACCCTACTGGTGCAGGCCCAGGAAGGATGAATATATGCTCTGTCTGGCCTTACATTATGTGTCCTACTGACTCTTCCCAAGTCTTTCTGTAGAAGGGCATCCTTGGGAGGGTTTTTTTGGCGTAAGATGCCACAGTGGGACCAAGTGTCTATTGTGTGGGGCCAGTCCTTTAGAGACTTTCCGTTCTGTGATGGAATGGAGGGAGAAGTGAGAGAGGAAGCCCTTGAACTGGTGGGCTGCAGCCTCTTCCTTGGGGGGTTGGAGAGGACTATACGTGTCCCCTTTGCCTCACCTTACCCAGTCCCTGTGGGCTTGCAGGTGCCCCAGATGCTGACATTAACATTTCTGAAGTTCTATTCCCTATTAGGGAAAAAAAGGAGAGATCTACTTTTCTGAGAATATATTTCATAGGAGAGAAAGAAGTTTAATTAATCAGGCATTGGGCTCCTTGAGTGAGGATGGGACTGACTGGGAGGATAGCCACAAAAGGGGACATGGGACACATCAGGGAGCATTTCTCACTCAGGGGAGGGCTGGCCTGAGAAGGTGTTCTCCATACTAAAATGCTCCCCAGAAAGGTGGCTTGCTGAAAATGGATTATAGACAATGTTTTAATCCAACTGTCGTTTTTCAAGTTAGGCAAGATAGATTTCATTTGATTGCTTTTTGCATTTTCTTTTTATCTTAGATGAAGGGTGTGCCTGGCTTTTCTGCTGTGAACAATGGCCTGATTGTTAGAAACCTTGCTTACATGTATATGTGTGTGTGTGTTTTGCCATGACTCCTGTGTTTTGGAAGTCTTTGGGGACAGATGATATTTATGAATGATGTCCCAAGGGTATAATCAGTATGACTCATTCTTGGAACCAGTTTTATCCGTTAAGAGATGCCAGCTGCACCCAGTTCACAACTGAACATACTTGAGATATCTTCCCGTACTAACCTGCTCCTGGTTTGGGGTCAGAAGGGCATATTTTAGAGGCCTTTCTACTTTTCCAGGGTTTTAATTTCCCATGATGGAGTCTTGGGGACTCTCTGTTAAGTGTTTTGACAAAGTGAAGACTGTTATATAGTTGAGAAAATACTGTGTTTCCGAAAACATAGGCAGTTTTTAAAATTTCATCATAATAACAATAACAAAGTTTCCTATTTATTCTCTTTCTTGAAGTAATTCAGAAGAATGTCCTCATGTTTGCGTCTTTGTATCTGTAGGACATTAGGCAGGCAGGCAGGGTGGAGATTATTGATCATCTCTTTTACTCTGCCTCCTGCCCGCCCCGTAGACACCACCAAAATGGGGAAACAGAGGTACAGATTGGCTATATAATGTTCAGAAGCCCCTTCAGCAAGGCTTGCTTCAAATTGGAGGCCACAATCTTGGGTTCTAAGTTAGTGAGCTTTCATTATAACTTCTGTCTCATCCAGTCAAGTTGAAATTCCTGGTGACATCTAAGTCTTAGATACTGAGATGTGTCCCACAGGTCAAACAAAGCTGCCACGACCTTGACAGAGGGCTGGTCTGATTGGCATCACCCCAATGCAAAGGCATTTTCAGTTCTTGAGGCTTCACTCATTGCTACTTGTGCTCTCCTGACTTTTCACATGGCCAGGGGTCCTGGAGCACTTGGATCCACCCAACTGTGGTTTCTATCTTCTCTGCTGTGTTTTCTGGGGTCTTCATGACCACAGATCAATGTATCCTGGGGAAATTTCCCTGTTTTCACTTTTTTCCACCTGCCTCACCAAATCAGACAAGCTACCAGCATAAGGATTAGATAGGCAGCCCCCTACCCCCAACACACACATATTTTTTGACTCATCTCTGAAATAGTTGCCTGATCTCGTCTCTTGGAGAGGAGACATGTGGAGCTTCGAAACACACTTCAACCTGTACATCTGGCAGGCGGGTGGGCATGCAGGCGGGCAAGAGTGGAATTCCTGGATCGATTCCTTGGTTTGTGGTCTCTGGGGATTGTTTGTTGAATAACTTCACATCACATCACTTCACAGATAAGGAAGATGTCATCCCCACGGCATCTCTGGTTTCGGCACAAGCTTCAGAAAACCCCAAGCAGCTAATCTAGAACATGATGTTTTAAGCTGCTATAATCACCAGCCAACTTTGAACATGTGCCATGCACATGACGGCCTTCTCTTCTCAACTGCAGCATTCAATCATGGGACTACCTGGGTGCGCTCTTTCCCTGTTCCTATCGAAGGCACTAGGGCTGGACACTGGGGAGGCAGCACCCCGCCAGGGGCCTCCATAATGCCTGGAGTATGGAATCCTTCTGGAAGGCCCTGGGCTGTGACACCAGGGCTTCCTGGAATAGGCAGTGAGGGGAGGTCAAGAACCTTTGATTCATTTATCTCCCTCACACTGACAGTTTGTGAGATCTTAGGGACTAAGATCCCTCTCTGGGGATAAGTGTCCATATCTGCCAAGTGAAAACCAGTCTGACGTGAAGCTGGTTGGTTTTGGGAGACTGAGACAGGATCCAACCAAGACAGGCTGGACTGATAGGTCAAACAAAGTGACCAAATTAAAGTTTAATAGGAAAGAGATTTAACATCCCAGACAGGGACCCAGAAAACAACTATATGAGTCAGGAATCGGGAAGAACAGACTAGGCAGAAACAAATGTCGGACAGTCTAGTTCATTGCAATGGAGAAACAAGAACAAGTGGAAACATTGTGGTAGTAGAAATATAATTCTCAAAACAAGGGAGGTGATAAATCACATGGGCCAGACCAGAGCTGGAGAACTGCATTCTGTTCGGGGGCCTCACCCTTAAGAAGACAGTGGTATCCTGGAATATATTTGGGGAAGACTGACCAGCATGGAAAAGGGTAGGTAAGCCTGGACACTCAGGGATCAACAGAAAGAATTGTGCATGTCCTTTCCCATTTAGCAGGGCCTGTTAGATAGTTGCCCAGAGACATTACGGCCAAAAAGCAAAAAACCTTCAGGAGAACAGAGGCTTAGCTCAGCTTAAGGAAGAAATTACATTTCTTTTTTATTTCAACCTCCCTTTTCCTTTGCTTTTTTTTAAATCTCAAACGTCTCTCACCCACTGCTTCAAACATTGCCTCCTCGCACTAACCAGAGAAATCTGTGATTATTATATAATGTATTCACATGGTTCAGAAACAAGCCAGCCAACCAACCAGAAACATAAATGAATGAATGAGTGAATGAATGAATGAATGGATAATCAACCAACCAAAGAAAAAGTATAAAAACAAATACAAATACAGGGAAAAGCCTCCCTTCCACCCCTGTGCTCTGATAGGGACAGTGTGGCACGGTCCTTAAGAACAGTCTCAGAAACCATGCTACCTGGGTTTGTATCCCAGCCCAGCTGCTTGCTAGCTATGTGAACTCAGGCAAGTTCTTTACCCTCTCTGAGCCTCAGCTTCTTCATCTGAAAACATGAGGGTAACGGTGTAGGGTTGTTGTGAGGATTCAATGAGTTCTTCTATGTAAAGCACTTAGAATGGCTCCTGGCAGGCAGTGAGTTTACACGCATGTTTAGCTCTCATTAGTTTCTGCTTCATTCTCTCCTTTCTCCCATAAATAACCATTATTTTAAAAAGTTTCTTGTGTATTACTTCAGTTTCTTAACACAGATAAAGCAGGCATAAATATCAATTCTTATTTTTCTCATTTAAAAAAAATCGCCACGTTAGTATATATTGTACACACGGTTCAGCACCAGTTTTTTAAGTTCTTTGGTTTTTTTTTGGTTTCACTTGATAGTGTACCTTGGAGATTTTTCCACATCACTACAAAGAGAATTTCCTCATTCTTTTTCACAGCTGCACATATAAGGAAGGACTTGCTAACAATTAGAGCTTGTTGTAAAATAAAGCTGTCGCTGGGAGCATTCAGGTGAAGAGCAGACAATCACCTCTCAGGGATGTTGCGGCAGAAGGTGATGTGTTGGGGAGGTGGCTGGGTAAGAATACTCTTAGTGTTCCTCCAGCTGAGATTTCCTGATCCTGTGTTAAGTTTTCCAAAGAACCAAAGAACAGGTCAAATAACTAGACATAGCATTGTTGTTTTGTGTCTCTGTCCGGGTTCAGACTTGGGACTCAGCCAGTCAGACTCCAGAGGAATTGCCTTGAGAGGCTAACCTGTGCCATCTCAAAACCCAGGGAGCTCTGAGTCTAGGTCCTGGCTCATTCTCTAGTGCCCTGTAGATCTAACCCGTCCCCAGCATTATTCCCCAGAGGGAAGAAGTATTCCATTCCAGGGGGACTCCAAGCCACCCTTTGGCAGGCATTCCAGGTCTCACTGGAATGTGTCCTTCAGAGGACATTGGGTGTGTTTCCCAATTCTCAGCCTGGAACTCACCATCTCAGGTGGAACTTTGTGGTGGCCAGCATGACTGGGTTTCCAACAGACAGCAATGCTCCAGGGCATTCCCACCTCCTGCTCTTTCTTGAGTGTTTAATTTGAAGGGAGGTTAGAGATTAGCTCAACTTCCTTCTACCAGGAAACCAACAACCAGAGAGTAAAGGTCTCCTGATTTGTAATTGCAGAAGGTGATAGGTGATTGTAGGCAATTGCACCATGTGGCAGCAAGGTACCACAAGCCCTAATAGAATCTGAAATGTCCCCTCTAGAAATGAATCCTTTTGGGTGTTTGTTCTATAGATCTATAAAAATGTAGATCCTGCTGAGAGAAATAACACAAGCATTTTCCAGGCACTAATTCCTCAATGGGAGTAGCTGTGAACATAGCTTATTATGAGGCACTTGGACAAGGTAGCAGGAAGGGCTGAACATAAGATAGAGCTGGAGAATGCTAGAAAGAGGTTGGAAGGCTGGGTATGAAACCAGATCCTAAAAGGAATCCATATTGTTTACAGTCTCTGAAACTTAGGATTCTTAGCAAAATTAATAACCTCAGAAGAGCCTCATGTGGAGGCACAAGAAGACATTAGCCTCCCTCCCATAATATCCAGGAGCACCCACAAAACGCTCAAACAAAAAAACCAGCAGTTTTCTATACAAACTTGGTTTCAAGGTAAGTGTCTGGAAGTATGCTGTCCCATTTTCATCCATTGGTATCATCCTTAAGCCTCTGTTCTGTAGAAATCCTGGAGCCACTATCCATTCATTGGTTTACAGGACAAGCCACGGTGAATCTTGATTATACAATTTCTATTGCTAGCTCCCTAAGGGCAGAAGCCATTCCTTGTACCTCCTTCCTCCTTCTACTCTTCCTCTCCTCCTTCTCCTTCCCTTCCCCACCCCTACTTGTTCTTAGGTATAACCGACAATAAATCACATGTTGGTGTGTACGATTTGATAAGTTTTGACCTATGTATACATTGATGGAAACATCACCACAATCAAGCTAATAAATATATCCACCATCCCAAAAGGTTTCCTTGTGCCCTTTTATCATTCCTTTCTCATGGCCCTTCCTACCCGGTCATTCCCAAGCAAGCACTGATCTGCTTTCTGTCACCACAGATTAGTTAGCATTTTCTAGAATTTTGTATAAATGGAATCATATAATATGTACTCTATTTCTTGTTTGGCTTCTTTAATTTAGTGTAATTATTCAGAGATGCAACCACATTGTTATGTGTGTATATGTGCGTGTATGTACAGTTATCTATCTAGTTTTATAACATATAGCTATATATATGTAGTTAATTCCTTTTTATTGCTAAGTAGTATTCCATTGTATGGATATTAGACTTCTGTTGATTTATTCAACTGATGAACACATAGGTTGTTTTTAGTTTTTGGCTTTTACAAATAAAATTTCAAGGAACGTTCATGTACAAGTCTTTGTACAGACACATACTTACATTTTTCTTGGGTAAATGCCTAGGAGTGGGATGGATTATATAGTAGGTATACGTTTAACTTTTTGAGAAAGTGCCAAATTGTTTTCCAAAGTGATTGTATCATTTTGCTTTTCCATCAGCATTGCATGAGAGTTCCAGTTGTTCCATATTCTTGACAACACTTGCTATGGTCAGTCCTTTTATTTTAGACTTTCTAATAGGTATGTAGTGGTTAATGGTATCTCATTATGGCTTTAATTTGCATTTTTCTTATAACTAATGATGTTGAGCACCTTTTCATCTATCCTTTTTGCTGAAGTATCTGTTTAAATTATTTGCCCATTTTTGAATTAGGTTGTTTCCTTGTTATTCTTAAGTTTTGAGAGTGCTTTATATATTATAGATATAAGAATTTTATCAGATATATGATTTGCAAATATTTTCTCCCAGTCTGGAGCCTGTCTTTTCCATTTTTTGAATGATGCCTTCAGAAGAGCAGACGTTCTTAAGCTTGATGAAGTCCAATCTCTAGTGTTTGTTTGTTTGTTTGTAGGTGTACTTTTGGTGTCATACATAAGAAATCTCTGCCTAGCCCAAGGTTACAAATACACTCCCTCATGTTTTCTTCAAAAGTTATGTCATTTTAGGTTTTAGGACTGTGATCCGTGTTGATTTAATTTTTGTATGTGGTGTGAATTATGGAGAAAAGTTCATTTTTTGGCATATGACTATCTAATTATTCTAGCAACAATTGTTGGATGGAGTTTCCTTTCTCCCCTGAAATGCCTTTGCACCTACATCAGAAAACAACTGGTCATATAAGCATGGGTGTGTGTTTCTTTTGTACTCCTGAACCTCCCTCTGTTACTTTTCAGGAATTTTGCAACCTGTTAAAGCCATTTTAAGCTTGTAAACTTTGCATTGAATAAATTATATTTAAAATGTAAGTAACAAATGCACAAAGCTTACTACTCCTAATTATGTCATTACATTTCACTGTCATCCGTGTTCTTGAAGTAACTTATGACTATTGTGCTAGATGGTAGAAGCCCTATATGATGCTGTGCTTCTGAGTCCCTCTTTCCAACTCTGAGTCATAGCTTGAATTGGTAGTATTTATACCACAGAAAATGGCAGATACTACTAAATTAGGGCTTTACCCCAATACTTGCCAGTTGTTAAACTTTACAATACACCCTTGAGAAGCTCTTAGAAGATGTCAACTCAATGAGATGAAGGATGCCGGGCACATTTGTAAATGTTCAATAAACAGTGGCGATTATTATAATGATTGGAAGTCTGAACAATTTAGGTTAAAAGGCCTTCCCTGTCCCTTCTTCCTCCTCCCTCTCCCAAGACAGGGGAGGATGTTTTGTTTGAAACAGCCTGTATCATTTCTGTATGTTTTTTCCACACACCTCTACTCTCGGTTTTTCTATGTGTTCAAGATTGTGGTTAAGACCTAGAAGGTACAGCTGACTCTCAGTGGAGTCTTGGTAATAAAGCTATTCTCTAACTACCCTCTTTCCCACTGCTCTAAAGGACCAAGAGAGAGAGAGAGAGAAAAAAGGCTTCAAATAAACTTACATGCTAGATATTCATAGCAATTCTTTCCAGGAGGTAGGAGTATTTCTGTTATTAATCTACATTTCATCATTGTTCTATAGTGGGCACTCCCCATTTTAAGTAAGTTAATCTTAAAAACAGAACAGAAGAATTTTAAAATGTTTTGAAAGGCCTATCTGGGCATAACTGGCTCGTGCGAATAGTGGGAAGAGTGGAATTAAGCATGGAAGGGTTTCAGCTGGAATGGATGAGTCTCCCTGGCTGCCCAGCGTTTGGGGATGAATCAATTAAAAGGAGGTGAAACAGGAAGGCAGCAGACAGGTCTCTGTAAACCCTGGAGTTTTTCTGTTGCTGTACCCTTTCTCCCACACTAGGGCCACCATCCATCCTCGTAGATGACATACGGGATGTCTATAATGAATATGGATTTGATGTGATTTCATCTCTCTGCCAAACTAACTCACAGAACTAATTCCACTTTAGACTATGTTAAATGAGGTTTTAAAAAGTGTATTAGGGTCTAACTTTTGAAGTCTCTAAGCTAGATCAAGAGGTGCATTTGGGAGAAAGCTTTGGGGACAACTCTTTCCTCGTGTCCACGACTGGAGCCATATTTTTGGTGTCTTTGATTTATAAGGGTGAGAGACTGTGGGGATCTGTCTTGAGAGAGTTTTGACTTTTAAAGGATTCAACTAGTTGAAACCTTATGTGCATTTGGAAATAAAGCTCTTTCATATCATGGAGTCTAAAAGCTTGAAGGTGGGACAGGACCTCAGAGGTCAATACTCTAAACCTAAATCGGATGCCTGAATCCCCTCCTTTATGTCTCTGCCCAGTTTCTAGCTTTGTCTGACACCCTCCCACAGCAGTTCTGTCCATTTCAGGTGTAGTCCATAGAGAGCCCTCCTCACATTGACCCTAAACCCACCTTCCTGGAGCATTCACCCATTGTTCCAAGGTCTGGAAGGTGTGGGCAGGCACACACACAGGCACAAGCTAGTGAGGTTTGTATAAGGAAAAAAACCATTTTTGGAGTGAGTTAATTCAACGTGACCAGCACTAATGGAGCCATCCTCTGTGTATGAGGCCCTGATCCAGGAACCGTGGAGATACAAAAATAAATAAAATGGAGGACCCACCCCCAAGGAGTTCACAAGGCACAGTTTAATGTGTGTCCACCACAAACTCTAATATAAGGCAGAAGATAATCTGAAGAAGGAAATGGAACCAACATTTGTTGAGTACCGTTGATGTGCCAGGCCCTGCCTTTCTTGTCACGGGTCTTGTGTCACCCTTGTGGGCTTGCTCATTAAACTCGCTGAACTTCATTTTCCTTATTTGTGTAATTTGATGTTGGCCTAGATGCCCTCTGAAGTGCCTTCCAGGCCTCATATCCTATGATTCATCCTCCCTTTCCCGGTGGCCCCAGGCTTTTCCCTCTCCTAGGTTGGGCTGGCTAGGGAAATGGGTGGGCAAGAGACATTTTTTTGTTGTTGTCATTCTTTTTCCCCCTCCCTGTGGGATGTATTGTGGACTTAGAAGCAGTTTGAACAAAGCACTCAGGAATAAACCTCAGAGAACCATCTAGAATTGGCAGAGGATAACCCTGTGACCCCAGAGGCCTTTTCCAGTTCTAATTTTTATGATTCACTAATTTGCTACACCACACTCAACTCTGTCCGGGAATCCAGAGTTCAAAAAAGATGCAATGTAAATTGCTGGAGGTAATGAGAAGGGCCAGAAGCATAGTTTTCAGTGAAATTAAATACAGGGCGATATTTAAGGAAGCCAGAGACTGTTCTTTTTTTTTTTTTTTCTCTCCCTTTCTCTGAGAGACTCCCTTTTTAAAGTGGGTAGGGTAAATTTCAGGGTTCCCCCTCCCAGTGGTATGACTAGGTTTCTGCTATGTTATGACTCCAGTAGAGCTGCTGTATCTGTTTTATAGCCTCCCCCAAAGCTATTGAATGCAGACGTGGTTGTTTAGCCATGAATTCTGTCACAATTAAAAAAAAATCACTTTTGAAGTGGGATATGCTGTGTAGGAAGACCAGTGTTCTATAAATATGTATGTCTTTGCTGAGAGATTTGCTGAGGGCAAGGAGCACTAACTTGGTATTTGATGAGTCTCATGAATTTTTAGTGCTTTCTACATTTCCCCAACTTTGGAGAATCTTTATGCCTTTTGATGACCTCTTCGCAACTTTGCATTAAAATTATGTAGCGCATGGGACGTCCGGGTGGCTCAGTGGTTGAGCATCTGCCTTTGGCCCAGGGCGTGATCCTGGAGTCCTGGGATCGAGTCCAGCATCGGGCTCCCTGCGTGGAGCCTGCTTCTCCCTCTGCCTATGTCTCTGCCCCTCTCTCTGTCTCTTGTGAATAAATAAATAAAATCTTAAAAAATAAAAGTTATGTAGAGCAGGTATGATACAAGTAGGATAACTGTTCCAGAACTACAGTATTGCTGGAGTCCAGTGGCTTCTGGCATGTATCTGAGCTCAGTAGGGGTTCGTTCAGTGGACCAATGGAAGGAAAGGGCTGGCAAGCCCAGTGCACAGCTATGTGGGAGGACAGGGACTGTCAGTACTGTGGAGTCCCATTTCACCTGGGCCCACGTTCTGTGGTCAGCTATAAGGTGCCCACCATGCCTGCTTAAAATTATTGGTGAAAACTCCATACAAAAGCATCATGTTGGAGACCGGCATACATTTCAGATGATTTTCCTTTTATGTTGGATCATATTGCTGTTTTTTGGTAGGCACTGGAAGAAGAGGTGAGTGCAGGTTTAGGGACCATGTTCTATTTAAAAAAAGTCTTTAAAAGCTGGACTTGCTCTCAGAAAAGGCACTTCCCAAAACACCTGAGGCTGGAGACCACAGAACAAAGAGTAGATTCGTATTCTTCATCTCACTTGCTCCCTGTGGCAGATGCCTATGGAGAAAAACATCAGGCTTATTTCCCAGCCTGATTTAAATAGTTACTTTTGCTTTTACTATCTTTCTCTCATTTTCTTTTTTACCCCAAATATGGAAAGTTGAATTTACAAGACAAATGGGTACCTGATGCAAACAAACTGTGTGAAGATTGATGTGTGTTATCTCCTTTGCAAGAATCCTGCAGAGTAAGTAGTGACAGCCCATTTTGCAGGTTTGAAGACTGAGGGAGTTTACATGACTAGCCCAAGCTCAGCTAATGAGTAGTGGTGGAATTTGAGCTAACACTCCAAAGCCTGTGCTCCTTTTTCTATACCTTTCAGACTGGGTACTTTTTAAAAGGAGAGTGAGAAAAATAGAAAGCACATGAAGGAAGGGGTGAAGAAAGGCACGCAAGCAAGAAACAAATATTTATTGAGTGTCTATAACATACCATTTATTATGGTAGGCATTTGCACATTCTCTTTGTGTTCTAGACTGTTAGTTTCCTAAGGCTGCTGTAATGAATTATCACAAACGTAGTGGCTTAAACAGCAGGAATTTAGTCCTTCATGGTTCTGGAGGCCAGAAGTCTGAAATTAGTATCAGCCAGGCCGAAGTCAAGGTGTTAGCAGAGCCACACTCTCCGTGGAGGCTCCAGGGGGAGAACTTGTTTCTCGCTGCTGCTGGCTTCTGGTGGCTGCCAACATTCCTTGGCTTTAACCACATCCCTCCAACCTGTGCCTCTCTAGTCCTATTGCCTTCTCCTCTTCTGTGTGTCAAATTTCTCTCAGCCCCTCTCTTCACTTAAATTTACATGAACCTTTATTTTTGCTCTTGGTGTGAAGTTGACTTTTCAGTTTTAGATACTTAAACCATGGCTGCCCTTGCTCGACGTGTTTTCAGAAGGGTGCGACCTACCAGGTGCACACATCTTCCCAGAGCACCAGGCTCGCACTGAAGCTGAGAGAGGTGGGTAAAATACACAGAAGAGCAGATTACAGGGGCGAGTGAGAGGCCCAGTGAATGCTTCTCCACCTGATGGGGGATGCGGCTAGAGGAGCTTTAAGATGCTTTCAGAGACTGAAGCTGTGGAACAAGAAGGGACTCTTTAGCATGTTCTATGACCTCTGAGTGGAGGACTACAATCTGGGGGTGGGCGTGGGTGGAAGTAAACACCAGGAAGGGCTGATGAGCCCTCACAATCCCCACAAGTGAATGGAACATTGGCACCATGCTGTGACAAGTGCCAGCCAGTCCAGTTCGGGTACATGAAGTGCTCTTTTGCACAGGAAAGACAGGTAGTGGCTCTGACCCAGAGAGGTGCAGGCCCAAATGCTACTCATCTCTACCAAAGGCTTGAGGTTCTCTTTTGACTTGAAAAGTAGACCCAGGTAGGTGTCTCTCCATCACTTCAAATTTAGGTTTTTCCCACTGCCTTGCCTAAGCCAGTCTACTCTGCTGATGGGCCCACTTTGGACATTTGCGTAAGCATTCTCTACCATGCAGGACTGGGGCCTTGGTGTCAATATTGACTCCTCATTTCCTGAGCTTTCCACCTCCCTCCCAGTCCCCGTAGAGATGAGGTAGAAAGCCTAGCCATAGGACTGTGGGATCTGGAGTCAGCAAAGAAACCAAGAACACAAACTGGGTTGGAACCAGGCTCTTCCACTTATTTGCTGTGCATCTTAAGACCTGTTGTTCAATCTCTGAAAAAATCAGGATAATGCAATCAATCTTATTGCATTACCCCATAGGCTTATTATAGGAATCATGTAAGATAATAATAGTTATTGTTGCTATCGTTCTTTTTCTTCTAGCTCCCACTTCAATTCAGGCCTTGATCACCTCAAATCAGGACTATGGGAGGTGTTTTTAAGTCAGTGATTTTTGACACTTTTAACTGTGACCCACAGTAAAAAATTTATTTTGTATCCTGACATCACAAACACATCTACAAAATAAAATAAGAGTTTTATAAAATATTTTGGTATTTTAAATTCTTTTCTTATTTATTGCATACAGAATTTTATTTTAATCTATTTTGTTGTTTTTCTGGCCCACCAATGAGTGAAGACCCATGGTTTTGAAAAACACTCCTCTAAAGATGGTCCTGAGTAAAGTCCCTCCTGCCTTCCAGCTCATGGAATAGCAAATTCTCAAGGGGAGGCCACTTTCTATGTTTTACAGTATAACACTAGCACCCACTGCCTCCACTTACCTCACACTGTACACAGTTCCAAGCACTTCTGTGTATAGCAACTCACTTAATTCTCACTGCCTACCCCCTCTGAAGATGTGATGTCCAGCTTCATGTCACAAATGAGGACATTCAGATTCCAGGCAGTCATGTGTCTTGTCCAAGATCATGTCCCTGAAAGTGACCGAATCAGGATTGAATCCCATTCTCTTCAGCCGGATCCAGAGGCTTTTCTACACACAATGAGTTGAAAGAGAAATTCAAGTTTTTAGGACTAAGTAAGAATGTAAATGAATTGCAGTTATGGCCAAATCTTCTATTGTATGCTTTCTTTCATAAAAAAAATGTGTAGGATGATGAATATGCAACTTTGTATAAGAGAGTCACTTAGTGGTCCTGCCCCCTTACTGCATGTCCATTCATTCGTTCACCCACGCAACAAATTCATTCTTATATTCATTCAAGGAATAGTTATTGAGTGCCTACTATGTGCTGAGCGAGCTATGTGGATACTATAATGAACATAACAATTTTTTTTAAAGTTCCCTTTCTTGAATGAACACAATTAGGGGGTGCTAAGTGGTATGAAGGAGAAATAGAGCAGGGTAAGGAGAAAATATGGCCAGAGGTGGCCTTGTAAACAGCATAATCAGAGAGGGTTTGCAGATAACGTTACCTTTGGGCTGAGAACTAAATGAAGTGAGGAAGCAGGCTAAGTGGGTATCTGAGGAGAATTTTCCAAAGCCAAGGTAGAGCCAGTTAAAGAAGGATTGAGGTTGGTGGGGATTGGGCAGGAACCAGGGGAAGAGTGGGGGAAGAAAAAGTCAGAGAAGGGGCTTGAACATATAGAACACTGAAGCCATGACAACGCCTTTGGATTTTATTTAATTAGTTCTTCAGAAAGGAATTATATGCAATATTTTTTTAAAAAACCACCTTTGTTAGCTCATTTTTCTTTCACACTCAAACATCTTTACACTCTAGTAGCTCACTAAGTTGCTCTAGTGTCGTTGCTAATAAAATCCTAAATTGTAGCTTCAGAAGAAATATTGCATACAGTTTGGCCTGCCCTCCCATTGTGTGACTTTCAATCTTAGAGGTGGTCATGGGAAACATCAGAGAGAGAATCTAAATTTTGGGTCCCCAAGCAAACATTTCAGAAAGCAAACCCTCACCCTTTTGCAAATTCTCAAGTGCTTAGGTGTCTCTTTGGGAGGGACTGCATTACGGGCTCAGGATTATCCCACCTGTTCTATCCCCATTCCCCCTAAGCAGGGTGGTATCCCCAGGCCTCAGCTGGCCTTTCCTCCAGGTGAAATAATTTAACTTGTGAAGAGCTTTGGCTTATCTGTTTATTCTTAGCTAAAAAGTAACTCAATGGTCAAGAACCATCACGTTTCAGAATACAGCATCAGGATCACATCTCACACACAGTGGTGAGTCTCATGCCATGGTAAGCCTCAACGTGACATTTAGCAGGGTTGTATTCAGAACACTAGTAACTTGGCATGTGTGGGCTACTTGGGGGTAGCTTCCAGGCATGTCCTTCATATCCTTCATTGAGCAGAACTGACTTTTCCATTTTCCGTGATGTGACTCCAGAGGCCTCGCAAGCCTTACTACATTTGTCCTATTTAAAGAACACTTCCTCCTCTAGATGCCTGCGTCCAGTTCAGGTCCAATTCCACCAGGAGCCTACCTATTGGAGTATTTAGTGGGGAAGGTTTAAAATGCATTATTAACAGGAGTCATTGCTTTTAATCCCCCAGACAACGTGCATTCTTGCTCTGAGTTCTCAAAACAGCCTATTGAGGTGGGAACGAATGCTAGCCTTTTATAAAAGTGGAGGAAATCAAGGCATAGAAAGGCTAAATAACTTCTCTGAGAGGTAGAGTCTAGATTCAAGTTCAGAACATTCTCATTCTACTTGATTAACTCCTGGGCCACATGCCCTGTGGTATATTTTAACTGGGTTATGACAAAGGGAAGACCAGTTGAGCAAAATTGTGAAGGAGTCTCATTTTCTTCTTTCTGTTTTTGTTCTTTTTCCTTGATCCATGTTTTATGTTCGGGCCCATCTGCTTTATGTCCCTTTCTCCTTTCTCTTATCTTCTCTCTCTCCCTTCCTCCCTCCACTGAATAAAACCCAATATTGGGAAAAAATCTGATTAATGTAGAAGGATAAACTAGCATAAGGTCTTAACTCTCCAGCAGGTTCATCTGCAGCAGGGACACATCTGTTCATCAAATATTTGGAGGATGCCTGCTACAGGCAGACATCAGGGCTGTGTAATGTTACTGAATCAGTAAATAACTATTATTCCCCAGGGCCTTCCTGGATTCCACAAGAGGGTAAAGAAACTTCCTATGACCACATAACTAGCTAATGGCAGAGCCAAGAGGGAACTAGAAGCCCCTGAGTCTCAGTGGCATGGCCTCTCCACTGTTATACTACCTCTTCCATTTGCTTTTTAATGTATATCACAGTGAACCTCTAAGTGGCTTTGACTCACAGGTAGAGAGTTATTGGGATGAGGGAGGCTAACAACTATTGTTTCTCAATCTCCATCGTGCAGGAAATAGCTCGCTCCAGTTATTTTTTAAGGGTTTCTCTGGAAAGCACATTGACAGTGATTAATAATCATCTCCTATTATCAGTTTTGATGGGTCAAAAATATGTATGTTTTGATGGGTCAGAAAAATTAGAGGTAAAATTCTAGAAATAGGCAACATATTTCCCTATCAGCAAAGACAATCCATTGGGAATTTCTGGGCCTCTCAGATGCAAAGAGGGCCCAGAGAGCCCAATGGGAGAGGAGGGTCTAAGAAAGGGAGGTAAAGTCCACTTCATGGATGCCCACACTAGATCAATATTACTGACCCTTCCACTAGTTGGGCCATCCTGAGAATCTTACAGTAGCCGGTTCAGCACCAAAATAATAGGTCAGAATGCTGCAGGGCTGAGCCAGCCGACCCCTCAGATTCCCGTACTGTCATCTCTGACCCCACCCCCAACTACCCAAGTGCTTTTAACTCTCCAGGCAAAATTCACTTTGCTCCTGGGCTGAAACACACTGGGCACATTCTTGAACAGAGTTCAAACTAACAGGATTTCCCTAAAACAAGCAACTCCCTGGATGCCCTGGGAAGCACTGTGACTACCGGGAGGATTAACATAGCCAGAGCAACGTGGCTTTGGTCCAGAAAGAAAATGTATGTGCTCAAAAAAAAAAAAAAAAAAAAAAAAAAAGCTGGCTCAGAGTCTTGGGAACCCCATAATCAGAAGCATACTCATTCTGATGGTTTCAAAAGACCCAACACCCACCTCAATGCGACCTGGCGAGGGTTCAGAGAAATCCACCCCTCTTTTGTCTTTTGGATGGAATGTAGGAGCCATATAAGACTTCCTGCCTAGAAGGCAGAGAAAGGGCAAGCCCTTGCCACCCTGTCTCAGCAAGGTTGGGGGACGGTTAGAGGCCACCCTTTGGCTCATCTTCGGGTGCTGTGATTTCATCTCATGGCACAAGGCATTCTGGTTTAATTCTGCATGGTGCCCAAGTCCCTGCAAACCTATCTAATATTCAGCCAGCATTCTTATTGGTTTATGTTTTGTTTTGTTTTTCTCCTGGGGAAAGCTACTCTCAGATTAGGGTGTGGGTGGCTCCTGTCAGGACTGGACGTGCAGAGATGGAATAGGAATTGAGATTAGGGGTCTGCAGGCCAGGAGTGATGAGCTTGATGCTCTCAGAGGTCAGGGGCAAGCCTGAGGCCCAGCCAGTGCATTATTCATAGAAGGAAAACATGTCTTGGAGGTCAAGGCAAGCAGGGTCAGGAACCCAGATGTACGGGTACTTTATAAAAACAGAACTGGCTGGAAGAGAAGTCATCTTGGGTCCAAAGGAGGAACTGAGTCACCTCTGGCTTCCTGATTATTTCTAGTAGGCTGGGTACAAGTCTGGGCCACAGGGGAATCTACCTTCTACCTTTAGTGAGCTAGAGACCAAGGAAAAGGGAGAGTCTTACAGTTACTAACAAACACCTCCCTGTGGTCTCTAACTTACACTATTTAGAAGGCGTTTGGGTTTGCAGGCCACTTTGGTAAAAGAAAACAGAACTGTCTGCCTGTAGTCTGCTATGGTCTGTGTTGTCTGTAACTGGAAATGCCAGCAGAAGATTTTAAAATATTGGATCTACACTGAGCCAACTTTAGTGGGGGGACCCTGGGAAATGAAGGCTTCAAACATTTCCTTAGAAATTTTGATTTTCTAGAACAGCCTGAATCTTCAGACCAAACGAGTTTTGCAGGTCTGGTCATAGCAGCCAGCCTACCTCTGCACACACCCTGGTTCCGGTCTGTGCCCAGGGATGGGGTTTCAGCCTTATTCCTTGTAAGTCTTATTTCTGGCCTACAACTCCACTGGTGATCAAGGGTGGATGTGTTTCTGCATTTAAAGCAAGATTTCTCAACCAGTGCTTTGCAGACAACTCCTAGTTAACACATCGGTGGTTGCTTCCCACTCCAAACTAATCATCCGTGCATCTATGCAATCACTCATTCAATCAGCAAACACTTCATCAAGGCCTTAGATTTGTCAGAATCTGCCAGGTGCTGATTAAAGAAGGAAGAGGTGGAGGCATGGTCTGAAGGGACGAGAAGAGTGGCAGGGTCAGCATCTGACTTGGAGAAGGAGGAAGTGGGAAGACAAGATCTTTTGAATAGGTAGGATTAGACAACCCCTGAAGGCTTGGGAGATTAGAGGATAAATTGTCAGAGCACACAGGGTAGTGAAATGAACAACAGAATGTCCAACCCCAGAAGAAACTGGGTTCTGAACTTTGAAAGGAAGAACATAGTTTCCTGCCTGGGGGTGCATGTCACTGCTGTCCTTATCTGAATGCCCTCAGTGATGGGCATTGCTGCGAGGATGAGCTTGAAGAGTCCTTCCCTTGGTCTGAACACCTCTTCAAAGATTTTAGTCTATGATAAATTCATATGGCTGACTTGATTAGAGCAGGTCATTCTAAGTCAGTACCCCAGACTTAGTCCCATGGGGCTAGTTAATTTCCCTTTGTTCTAATGACAAGAGATTATCCTAGAATGGGCTTGCATATGATCACAATTGTTTACTAGACTTGAAGTTCCTTGAGGTCAATAGCATTTTTGTCCATCATATATCTCCAATGTCTAGCATGTCCCATGCTGATGAATATATGAAAGATGTGAAATCTAGGTAAGTGTAAAAATCCATTACCATGAGAAGAAACCCACTACCATCATTTGAGAATCTCCTCTAGTACATGTCTGCTCTTCTAGATGAGTGGGAAGACTGGAATCAATCCTGCACCCCCCACCACTGCTCCGGAGGCTGGGTGCAGGGTGACTGTTCAATTTTCCTTTTCTGTAACACTTTGTGTCTTGTTGCCTATAAGTACTTTTTAAAAATGATGCTACGCCAGGAAGTGTAGAAATCAGGAAGTCAGTTTTGGCAAATTCTAATCCCCAGGGTATCAGCCCGGGGTCTCTCAAGAAAGAACAAAATCCATGTGGATTAACTTAATAGAAGATATATAATACGGAAGTTAGTTACAAAGGTCTTCAGAAGGGTTGAAAGAGCAACCATGAAAAGCAAGGCAAGAAGGAAGCCATGGCAACCCCCTGGAAGAACAGGGATATTACCTGAGCCCAAGTGCATGGGCTACCTGTTGGAATCTGGTTCTAGCGGATGCTCAACTGATAGTGTGCTGAATGGGGAAGACTCAGGCCCAAGTATGGGGTGGAGGGGAGGTGAACACTTGGCTTTTGTTTTCCACCCATCCTCCAATCTCCTGCCCGTGCTTCTCACTGGACAAACCAAAAAGGAAGCAGTGGGCAAGGGGAGCCTTGGTGGTTTCCTGGGCTCATCCCTTTTGAGTACAGAGAAGAACAAGGAAATGGTGGGGACTGGGTCTGAGGGAAAACAGGCAAATGGCCAGTACAGCATCCATCCATCCATCCATCCATCCATCCATCTATTCATCCATCCATCTATCCATCTACTCCCCTAATACTCTTCTTAGTGCCTAAGGGATTATGGCTGCACTCACCTTAGATAAATAGTGGCCCCTTGGGAGGACTGTACTGACCAATTTCTCTTTAATCCATATTTAGCCTTTTCTGGAAAATATACAGACTGTTTAGTGAAGCCACTGCATTCCCCATTCTAGCTTTGCACTTGAAACTAAAATTTACATGGGTGGAGTACCTTTTGGGCAGCTCCTCATTACATGAACACTTAACCTGTAAGAATAAAGGCTGAGTTCAATGTGTTGCCTGGTCTTTGTTTCCTCATTTACCCTACCAGTGGGTTTGGGGTGAGTAGAGGCAAGAGAGAGGCCTGAAAATGTGCTCTTGCATTAGAATTCACATTTACAGGTCTCCTGGTTCCCAGGGAAGGAGGCCAAACAGACCTACAAGAGAGAAATGGGAGAAACTGGACTGTGGATATCCTCGTACGTACCTTGGAGGCTTCTAAGGGATGAGACTCCTGGCTGGGGCTCCATTTTGTTTGGAAGTTTTATGATCACATAAGTAGTCAAATGCTCTGTGTCAGTTGGGGTTTGATCAAGGAAGTCAAACCACTATGAGTAATATGGTAAATAAGAGATTTTCTATAGGGATTATACTTTGCACAATTGTTGGAGTTGGTGAAGAAGTTTATGAGAGGCTGTTGCCGCTGCATCTGGTGGTGGACCTGAAGTCACTGCAGGGCAGTGCTGGCGACTGGGAGGAAAATCCTGGATAAGTGAGGTTAAGGGGTGGAGAGCCAAAGACAAGCTGGAATACACCTTCAGGAAGCCCATGAAGACAAACTAGAACCTGTGTGAATCACTCATCACCTCTAACCTTAACAATACACATGACCTGCAGAGGCCCTTCTCCTTGGAACCACATGTGTGGCCTGAGACTCAGAAAAGCTGAAGAAGGAGATCCTATGGGAGCTATACGAGCTGCAGGCCCAGCTCTGCTCTCCTCCAGCCAATGAGTTAGTGGACTAGAGGCCCCAGGACCACCTTCCCAGCATACTGGAGGCTGCTTTACTTCCACCTCCTAAATCCCACTCCAAGTTCTCTTGTGGCCAACCTTAACCTGGAACCACAGAGGGAAGGGAATTCTGAGAATCCTCGTTACAGTTTGGGCCAATTGACAGTGGACAAAGCCAACATATGTTGCAAGAATACTGAAAACTAATGGTTGGAGGAGAGATCTTTGTTTGGATAGAGTAATGAACTTTTATCACCCCTGAGAGAGAGAAACTATGTCTTTCAGTTTTGGAGGAATGGTAACCGTAAGCTGGTGGCCTCCTGTCTGTATAGCCCTTGCACCCTGGGGGAGGAAACCAGGAAATCTGAAGTTTTGGAGAGTTGGGAAAGCCCTGGCTGACCAGAGTCTGCCAAGGATTCCTGTCTCTGGACGCCTCTTTCTCAGACCAAGGAAAGGTGGAGCCCTCTTGGGGCCATCCCATGCCCTCTCTCCGACACAGATATAATCACGCCTCCCCTGACAAGGGTGTTTTGAGGTTCATTAATGAATGCTGGGGAATGGGTGAAGGTGACAGCATTTACAATGCTGTCATAATGGCACACAGATGTCCAGATCCAGACTTGCAGGCACTCTGCTGACTAATTGTAGAACTTGTTGGAGTTGGTGGTGACCTTTTCTCCCCATTACATTTCTAAATATTTTGGTTGTCAATTGTAAACAAGCCCATTCTGCAACAAAAGTCAGACTTGCTATTGGTGCTTTAAAAATCGTCCTCATTCCTTGGAGCATTTCTGGTTACCTTCTTTCTCTCTCATCTCACTCTGGTAAAGATGGCCAAATGAGGACCACTTCGCTTCTGCTTTCACCCAGAGAAGTTCCGGGTGATGAGACCCTGACGTGCCATCTCAACCAGTTTCCCTTCACACCCCTTTCTGACCAGGTGGACAAGATGTCTAAGCTTTTAGTCAATTTTGCCGGCGTGGCAAACATGTTAGTCAGACATTTGGATTCCTTTTTTTTCCCCACACGACAAAAAATAATTGGTCTTTTCTTCTAAACTTTTGAGATCATGGAGGCAGTGCTACTGTTTGCATTTCTGTTCTTCTGACCTTCATCCCTTTCTTTCTTGTCCCAGTTGCTTGGACATTATAATCTTCAAGTATGCAACCAGGACAAAGGTTATAATCATGCTCATAGCCTTTCCCCTCGTCCAGTTCTCGGAGGAAGGCTTTTCATTTTCTGGAATCCCCGATATTGGGCAGGAGGAGATGAGGAAAGGCTGAAGTGGCCTGGAGGCACAGTAGATATGTGTAATAAATCAAGAGCAGAGCACAGAGGCAAGCAGGAAGAGAAATGGAAGCAGGCATAACATGGGCCTTAGGAAGCATCTGGGGGCATAAATAGGTTTTTTAAGAGAGCCACTGAAAGGTGTAAGAGAGAAAGGGAAGAGATAACTAAAGAGGCTGGTATTGGTTTGCTAGGGCTGTCACAACCAAATGCCACAGCCTGGATGGCTGAAACAATCAAAGTGGATTTTCTCACGATCCTGGAGGCTGGAAGTCCAAGCTCCAGGTGTGGACAGGTTAGGTTTCTCCGGAGGCCCGTCTCCCTGGCCTGCAGCTGGCTGCCTTCTCTCTGTGTCCTCACACGGCCTGTTCTGTGTGCTCATCCATCCCTGGTGACAATTCTTCTTCTTCCAATGACACCAGCTTTATTGGATAAGGGCCCCACTCTCATGACCTCATTTCATCTTAATTACCTCTCTAAAGGTTTTGCCTCTAGATACAGTCACACTGGGGGCTAGGGCTTCGACATAGGAATTTGGTGTAAAGACACCATTCAGTCCATAACAAAGTATTGTTTGTTTGTTTGTTTTTAAGATTTTATTTATTTATTCATGAGAGACACACAGAGGCAGAGGGAGAAGCAGACTCCCTGTGGGGAGCCTGATGTGGGACTCAATCCCAGAACTCGGGGATCAGGCCCTGAGCCGAAGGCAGCTGCTCGACCACTGAGCCACCCAGGTGTCCCCTTAACAAGGGTTTTAAGATTGTTTCATTGTATTAACTATGTACCTCCTCCACCTCCTGTACCCCTAAGTTGGTGTTTTCTAAAAACCACAACTACAGAAAGATTTAAATTGCTTTCTATTATATTTATGTTTTCTGTTGACTTGGTTCTGACATAGCACTGCGACAGGCCCGGGTGACAGGCGTTCTGGGTTTATAGGGACTGTACATTGAGTTAGGCAACTCTCTGTTACCCAATTTTCAAGAAACTGGAATGTAAGAAAATAGTCTCAATAAGAAAATTGGAAGGCTCCTCTCAAGCCTTCTCTTCGAAGGCTCCTTTCATCTGTGAAGAAAGCTGAGAAATGGTTACATTGTTGAAAAAAGAACGAATGCCATTATAAAACTTTCAGCTTTAGTGGGCATAAATAAGTATTTTTAACTACATGTAGGTCTCTGTAGTTGCAATGCAGATTTTCTTTTGCTATTATGAAAAAGAATTATGGCCTCAGCCCTGCTAGTTTCATTTTGACAGTCATCTAAATAAAACCTGTCATTTAGTGACTGCCATTTGGAACTATCAATAACTGTTTGAAAATAAGCAAACCACAATCTGGATGGAAAAAAAAAAAAGCCTGTCCTCCAATACCATATTCTGTTTCTCTGATTACTGCTGGGAGCTGCCGCAGATGCACAGAATGGCCCCTTATCCAGCACTCGGTGCAGCAGCTGAGAAATCTGGAGCAAATTTTGTGAGGCTGCAGACACATGTTATATGTCAAACACACGATACTTGTCAAGGTGCAGTTCTAAAGGATTGGTGGCCTCATGTCTTCAATGAGATGCGTGTTGAGAGCGTGGAGTAGTGCGTGCATAGTGTTCCGTAGGGAGTGAGAGCATGTCTGTAGTCACCAGTCGCCTCTAAGCTTCTGTGTCACCTTGAGATGGTGGTTTGCAGGCCCTAACCTTAGACCATCTGGCTGAGTGATGCCACAGAACAAAGATGTTAAAGGTGGGGCTGGGATGGCGGGGCTGGGGGGCAGTGTTGAGATAAGAGAAGGAGAGAGAGAGAGAGCCATCTGAGTCCTCTGCTAGGTGTGCATAGGAGGCGATATGAACCTCGGGCAATTTCTTGCCAAGCAAATCAACACTGTAATAAGGCTAATCTGGTGCCTACTTACACGGGAGGAGGGGAACGAGATACGGTTCCAATATTATGAAGACTATGAAAGTCTATCTACATTTCCCTGGTATAGGCCTCGTATTTTTTTTAGGTCATTATTATTTATAATCCATTTCTATATGGAAGATGATGGTTCTTTATGGTTTGAATGATTTAAATCTGGACCTTTAAAGCCACGCATGATTTATTTGCACAAGGAAATCATGTTTTCTTTGGAGCTTTTCAATGGAGGCATAATTACAGTGTTGCAAATACAGTGCTCTATTTAAGGGTCTGTCAGCATTTCCATAATAAACCTCTATTTTCAGGAGTCCAGAATATTGCCA
Source organism: Canis lupus baileyi (assembly GCF_048164855.1). Classification (NCBI taxonomy): domain Eukaryota; kingdom Metazoa; phylum Chordata; class Mammalia; order Carnivora; family Canidae; genus Canis; species Canis lupus. The sequence goes on along the minus strand of NC_132844.1, from coordinate 58,642,531 downwards.
GAGAGAGACATGGAGGGACAGCAAGAGAAAGAAATCCTTCTAAAATATAAGCTTGGTGGGTCCATCTGGGGATTTTATTTTCAATCCAAATCTGTATATGTATCTGCAACCACACATTCCCCTTTATTTGTGTGGTGGTGCCAGTAATGTGCCAGGCATCTCTGGATCCTGCCCAGTGGGGCTTTGGCTAGCAGGATATTCCCGGGAAGCAGCAGCTAACGCTTTGGGTGGCTGGCCGGCTCCCTTTCCAGACTCTAGCAGGTTGCCAAGTTGCATCTCAGCTTTAAGAAAAGAAAAGCATTTTTTTTTTTCCCTTGCTTCTGGTTTATTTGTTTGTTTTGGTTAACTTAGGCATATGCTAATTTGGATCTTGACTAATGATAATAATAGTGGTATTATCATTATTTATAACAACAACATTAAGTACAATAGAAGTGCCCGGTATATCTTTGGCACTTTACAAATATTATTTAAAACTTCAACCTCCCTGCAAATAGAAATGATTAGCCCTGATTTTCTAGAGGATAAAAACAAGAAGGGGTGGGGGCAGGTGGGGCGGGCAGCTTGCCTGGCAGAGAACCAGAAAGCAGAGTTCAGGGTAGCTGAGGTCATAGTAGAGATAGACTGTGCTGGGCCTTACAGTCTAAATGCAAGTAGGAGGCATCTCTCCAACTGGAGGAGCTCCTTGAGAGAGGGAGGCTCAGAGAGGCGGGTGGCCTCAGAGACCACATAGGTAGGAACTGACCTATGTCAGGAGGCAGAGTCTCAAAGCCCATTCAACAACTCGCAGAGCGTGGTTTCATAGGTAAGTGTGACTCTGGTTGAGGCTGGATAAAACTATCAAAAGATTTTTTTTAAGGCTTCCCGTGTGGCCAGCTTGCGCTTCACCTGGGTTATCTCACTTATTTCCCAAGCTTAGCAATACAGAGAGTGAGTTTTATGGAGATTGGATAAAATGCCAGGATTATATAACCAGGAAGTGGCGGGGTTCCCAGGTCTGGAATCCTGGTTCTTGACCAATATGCTTTATGGCCCCAAGGGAGCCAGTCTCCCTCCATTTGGGAGGTGCATTGAATGAAGACAGGAAGCTGAAACTCAGGATTCTCCTGCCTTATGTGGGAGAGCCTGTCTTGGAATTGCTGATGGACACTTTCCAACGGTTTTTGTGTGTTGGCATTTAACAGAAGGGAAAGGTAATATATGCTCCTCTCGCTCAGGGAGGACGAGGGACAAGCGGCAGAGGGAAAGGCCACCCTCCACACTGTGTTCACAGCCAACCACGGGGAAACTATTTTATAAACTCCTGATCCCTTGTGGGTGGTGTGATTTAATTCTTTTTCCTTCTCTTTTCTGGGACTGCTTTTGGGTTGCTAGTTCCAGCTGAGACCAGAGGTGGTAATACACAGCTCGGGGAAAAGCAAGAAAAGGAAGCAAGTTTTTCATTAAGAAATTTTTCTTCCTTCTTCTCCAAGCAAAATCAGGAGACTGGGCGGGGGGGGGGGGGGAGATTATTTATTGGGAAGTGATCTCCTGCTCTCAAAGTGGAGGTCGAGGCTCAAAGTTCAGAACAAAGGATTCAAATTGCCATCACAGAGCAGAATGCATTATCTTACTGGAAACTACTCTTGGAGGCTGTAAATTCCATTCAACAAGTATTTATTGAGGGTCCTCTAAGGGATTGGTGCTGGGTGTTGTTCTCCATAAGGGAGGTGGCCTGACTGGTGTGGAAAATCTGACTCAAGCTTGAGTTGGAAGTAACATGGTAGGGAGGCCACCCTATGTGGTCAGCACCTAAGCACTAATTAAAGCAATTGCTACATTAGTGCTACTGGGAACAAGAAGCAAAGTGACCAGTGTCCATTTGGAACCAGAACTATTTATTTAACCAACCAATATTTACTGAGCATCTATTATCTGCTGGGCACTGAGCTAGGAGCTGGAGATTCAATGGTGAGCCAGACAGATGTTATTCCTGCCCTCATAGAAGTTAAAATCTAGTTGGGAATAGAGACATGAAACTAATAATTATACTAACAATTAAATAATTTATGAAGCCATTGTAACTGTGGTAAGTTCTTCAGAGGAAAACATAAGGTCCTACGAAAACAGGTAACAGAGGGACTCAATCCACTAGAATTCATTCAGCTCTAAGTAATGGAAAACCCAGTCGACAGTGGCTCACATAAATTGGGCTTATTTTCCCCCCATGACAAGGAGTTCAAAAAGCAGGAATTTTCTGGCATTGATTCAAGTGATGTCATCAAGGATCCAGGCTTTTCTGTGCTTCCTCCTTGCCATCTTTGACCTATGAACTTTTCACTCTTGGGCTTGTGGCCTCATGGTGACAAAAGGGTTGCTGTGGCTCTACTTTCAAAGATGGGAACCCAGGGAAGGGGGGTATAACAGAGAGCTCTTTTCTCTAACACAAGTGTATTTCAGCAGCAGCACAATTTCTTTTCCAGAAATCTTTCAGCAGACTTTCTGCTAATTCATTAGCCAGAACTATTTTTTTTAATGAAGGTTATAGAAAAGACAAAGTAGTTAGCAATTACGTATGTACAACTGTAGGTCACATCTGTGGCATATTATACAGCCCAAGAGCATGTAGTCAGGCCTCTTTTGGCCAATGGTCCTGGATCCTTCCTAGTGCCAGCCCTGCCTTGTGTCTGCTGGGTTTTAGAGAGAGGGATAATCCTGAGCCCTAAATGCAGTGTCTCCCAAAGAGACATGTAGCGTATAAGAATTTGCAAAAGGGTGAGGGTTTGCTTTCTGAAATGTTTTCTTAGACCGAAAAATTTAGATTATCCCTCTGACGTTTTCTTATAACCACCCCTAAGATTGAAAGTCACACAGTGGGAGGGCAGCTGACTGGGAATTTTTCTGATAGCAAAATCAGAATCTCAAAGGCCTTTGGAGTCTTTATTCGTCAGGATATAAAAACAGGTATAGAGAATAGCAGCTGCGGAAGGGACTGTGACCTCATTTCCAGACTACTTGGGAAATGTTGATTTTAAATGTTTTTGAGTAACCTTCCCCAACCCCGGCACCTAACCCAGGCAAAAGTTGGTGTGTTTAACATCTAGGGTAAATGAATGAAGATTAAAACCACAGGTTTTCAGTGTATTTTAAAGGCACCCCCCAAAATCAATCTGCCAGTCATGTACCACCCTACCCCACACCCCTGCCCCAGCCTCCCAGCATGCTGTGTGCACTTGTCACAGCAGGAGCAATGTTCTTGGCCCATTCCACTCCCCCCACCACCTTCCTAGCCTCTTGGATCAGGGCTGTGAGGTTGTCTGTTGTCTGTTGCTGGGTTGGTGAGAGGTAGAGACAGACCTGTTGGCTTGGGATTGTCCCATGAAAATCAGGGTGGGCAGGGTGCCCGGAGTCGCCCCAGCATCCTCAAGTTGCGCCAGTGGAAACAAGAGTCATGTACCCTGTGCTGGAGAATGTGTAAAATTGACACCGTTTACCAGATGTTCCAGGATTTTATGAGCTTTACAAGGCCTTCTGTTAAGTAACACTTACTTTTAAAAAGTAAACCTTGCCTGCTCTGAGTGGAAAGTTTTGTTTTTGGTGTTTTTTTCTTTTTTAATCTTTTGGGTGAACTCTGTAGCACCTGTTTGCACAGCAGAGCTGTGGCCTGCAAAAAGCTGCTTCTGGTGAGTGACAGGAAGGGGAGCAGTATGTGGCAGGCAACCTGGTCCTAATTTAAATGGCAAGACACCAGAGGCCCAGGCTTATGGATGCAGAGACCCACTCACAAACAGAGACCAAGATGTGGCCCCCCTCTTTTAATGCAATAAATCTGCTTCTCAAATTTGGGGGACAAGTCACTTATTTTTGTGGTCCCAGATAGCATTTTCCTTCCCTATGCAGCCAATTGTTCTTTAAACAAATAACTACCATGTAATTCATCTTTAGAGCACATTTGAATTTTCAAAAGATAGGTTTGATTAAAATGGCATCCATCCTTATGGCATGCTATGGAATGTAGCACATGAGGAAGTGGTGGTTTGTCATACGTGGCGTCTTGAAGACGTCGTTCAAGGTGGTAAACAAGGGGCGTGTAGGAACAGGCATGAAGAGCTCAATGCAGAGGATGATGAATCCAATCAGGTGAAAGGAGGAAAACCAAGATCTTAAATAATCAGATAAGAGAGAGGAAAGGAGCTGCTCTGTGGGAACAGAGAGGAATTCTGTTCAGTAGGATTGAGTAGTGCTTTCTGATTGGGTACCAGTTTGTTGTATGGGGAATGCAGCCACCAAGAAGGCTGGAAAGGACTTGGTTTGGCACCATCCTATCCAAATCACTGCCACACACAGAGAACCAACTGGAAGTCCTGCTTAAAGAGGCTTTGAGGGTGTGTTGAAATCCACCTAGAACCCCCTTGATCTAATGCAACTGAGTTTTGGGAGGAGGAGGAGGAGGAGGATGCTCCGAGGCTGCTCTGTATGTCCCACCAGTATATTTTGAGTAGAACTCAGTTATGGCCCAGGAACGGACTCCAATAGTCCTTAAAATTATAACATCACATCCAGCATCTATGGGTTAGAGGTCTTCTGACTCCTAATCAGAGCTTCCTTAATTGCATATGTGGATCTCCTTATTTGTCTGTCCCCAGGATCTGTTGTCAAACCCTGGGCCTTCCTTGGGAACAGCAGGGCTATTATCATGGTCCACGGCTGTAAAACATGAAGACTAGAGAGCTGTGTGGAAGGAGGCACATTAGGTAGCATTGGCTTCCTTGCAGGGAGGGTATGGAGGAGGGGGAGGTGGGAGATGAGAAAGACCACAGAAGAGAGGGAGGTGTGCGCCATGTAGAACACCAGGATGTATGGTCTCCTGGTTATACAGAAAGTGTATCTGCTCGCATGCAGAGCTATAAAGAGATGGATCACCAATCACAAGAACGATGATTAACAACAGACTGTGGATTTCAGGTTAGTTTTAGTTTCTTATAGTTTTCTAGAGTTCGAATGTTTTGTACTATTATTTTTAAATCAGAAAACAGACTTTTTTCAATGTAAACATGAAGAATAACAACAACAGGAGGAGTAACAACAGCAAGGCCATGGCTTTCAGAGCTCAGGGTGTCCCTCTGCTCTTCTCTCTTCATGGAACCCTGGCGACATTTTGAAATGTGGCCTCTAGGAGAAAAGGGAAGAAGATACAGGATATGGGTTATGTACTCTGGTTGGGGTCTCAGATCGCTCCATGGAAAACCAGGTATTGATTCCAAGGTGAATATCTCAGCAGAGCATCAGTGCCATCCCACTAGAGGCTGGGTTTTCAGAGGCCCCTGTGGTTCCAGAAGCAAGGCTCAGCCTTCATTATTTCCTCCCATATTCCTCTTTCCAACAGATAACAACCACCAAGAATGCATATGTTGTCAAATAAAATCAGGTTTATTAACTTGCTGCAGCAAGGGAGAACATAGCCCCAACGTGGGCATCTCAGGTGGAAGGGATGGGAAAGGGCTTTTCATGATTTGGACTCATACTGGATAATTATGAGGAGGGGCCTGAGAAAACGAGGTCTAACCTGGATTGTATGCCAACACGGCGTAGGGGCCAATTCGTAATTGGGTATCTCAGCAATCTCTGAGGCAGGAGGGAAAAAGCAGAGCTGAGGAAGTCATCAGCAAGGAGATCACTAAAAAGGAGGGGCAAGGGGCTGGTGGTCGCTTTGCAGCCTGGTGTGGCCTTGGGGGAAAGACTGATTTTTTTTGGCCCTTGCCACAAGGCCTGTCTCCACCTGATGATGTGCATGGCTGTTTTTCAGGTTCTCACTCCCTGGGGTCCAGAGCTTGCTGTCGTTCCTGAGGAGAGGTGCGGGGGGGTAGGGTCTGTGGAGGCAACTCTGTCCACAGGCCTGGGTTAGGTGAGGATGGAATTTGCGACGCTTTGGCTGCTGTCCAGGACTTTACCCTCTGTGGCGTTGTGTGGGCCTCGGCAGCGGGCGCAGGAGACCGCTCATCGAGGTCCATGGGTTAGGTCCTTTAACCCCTGATATTGAGGCTCTTGGAGACAGGTGCATAGAAGCAAGTACAGATTCCTCTAGCCTCCTGAAAGGTCTTGGCCTCCTTGTAGACACTGGGCAATGTAGGGCTATAGGCTTGGCCTGCGGAACCCTGCCTGGATTCCTCATGATCCACTTCTTTTTCTCCAAACATGCTTTCTTACCTGCGAGCAGGGGAAATTATGACAACTTCTCTGGGTAAGGCCAGGGCGACTTTGAGTGGAACCCACATTGTATACTCTTGAGAACTGACTTTAAAGAAAAAGGTGATGTAGACACATGCCCATATGTCAACCTAGAGTGGAATCTTCTTCTGCGGCCAGAAGCAAACAGTGTGCTCACCAATGATGATGCATATCTGCCCACTGTCCCTGGGTACCCTGATAAGGTCCGACGATGGCTGTCTTCAGCTTCTCTTCCTTTCCCTCATTCACCCTGTAGGGTGCCTCTTTCAGGCAGACCCCCTGTGTCAGACCTGCCTTTTCCTCTGCGCCTGTGGCTCCCCTCTCTGAACTCAGTCCTGGTCCCCTTCTCCAGGTAGGAGGGTGGAGGGCCTGAGGCCAAAGAGTTCAAGGAGAAGGTCTCTGAATCTTGGTCTTCTGACTCAGAAGAAGTGCAGCCATGGCCTCTGTCCTGGGGCCTGACCTGGACTTACTTTTACTACGAAGGGGCAGAACCAGCCTTATAGTTCTGCTCATGGGACCTAGCTGTCACCCATGGGCAACTCATCCTGACCACGGTGTGTCTGGGTGTATGGAAAATAATAGCAGCCACCTCATTCAAGTGGAGACCTTCCTGTCACTCACTAATGATGGTAGGCAGACATGGGAAGGAGGCATATTTGCCTGTGACATTAGAATGAGATGAGCAGTGATTGGGCTTGGGCTCCACCAGGCACTTGGAGAACAGCTTAGAGTGGTAGATGAAGCCCCAAGCTGATTTTATGGGGCAGTTTCCGAACTGGCAAATGTCTGTAATCTAAAGAAATCATAAACCGTGCTAGTGGTAAGGGAGCTGGATGGGCTGCCCTCTGCATGTATTTGAGATGACTTTGTGGTTTGGCGACAGGCCTGTTTGATCCTCTCACCTAGAAATCAGTTAGGATCTGCCAGAGAAACAAAATAATGTAGATGGCCCTGAAACTACTGCCCTACTGCTCTCTTTCCCCCTTATCTGCAGAGAGCAAGGATTTTGTTGTTGTTGCTGCTGCTCCCAGGCGCAATTTGTATTAGTGACTATACTTCAGATTTTTCTGTACTGCACTGGAAGCCTGTACCAGCTTCACCTCCTGCTCCGGAATAACACGGCCCCCTGTTAACGATTATCTTCGCCATTGGGTTTGTCTAAAGCATGCGCAGCGTAAAGCTGATCAGTTTGGTTTCATTAAGTTTTGAAGGACATCCTGAGCCTCCATCATTTTTTTTAAATTTAAGATTTTATATATTTATTGGAGAGAGAGAGAGAGAGAGAGAGAGTGAGTGCATAAGTTGGGGGTGGAACAGAGGGAGAAACAGACTCCTTCCTGAGTAGGGAGTGCAACGCAGGGCTTGATCCCAGGACCCCAGGATCATGAGCTGAGCTGAAGGCAGATGCTCAATTGACTGAGCCACCCAGGGAATCTTCCCGCCCTCCTCCTTCACCCCTCCCCCCCATCCACCCCGCACTCCACCACCAAGCCTCCATCGTATCTCCAGGTTGCTTCTTCCTTCCTCTTCCACAGTCCATGCCGAAGATGGGAAGCACAACCTGTGATCTCAGATGGAGGCCTGACCCTCACAGTCTGGGCCAGCCTTGCCTCATGAATGGATTTCTCCAACTTCCACAGGGAGCTAGTTGCCAATGTTTGTCATTGCTACAGACCCAGAAGGGAGAGAAACGGGGTGCCAGCAGGAAGAAGCGGGAGCTGGGGCCGACTGCTGCTGACCTCGCCACCTGAGCACTCCTAGCAGCAGGCCTGTGTCAGCAGGGCCTATGCAAGGCCACATGGCTTTAAGTGAGGGAAGGCCTACTGAAAATAGGCCCTCCAACCCCCATCCTTTTGTAGAATTTTACTTTTATTTTATTTATTTATTTAGAATTTTCCTTTTAAAACTAATGCAGCAGCTTTTGGTCTCAGGTACTGACCGGATGGAATTATTATTATTATTATTTTTTACATCCAGCTTCTGAGGTCCTCAGAAAGGACATTTGTAGCCATGCATTCTTTATGTGGTCTTTGATTAATAAACAGGAACCCACCTTTCTGGACTGACAGAGAAACGATTTTTTTCTGTTTGCTGCTCCCGTGTGGAGGGTCCATGAATGGGGGCTTTGAGAACTTGCCCTTTCGTGGCCAGATATCAAAGTGCTGCTCACACACACACGGATCGACCGCACAGAGGTGCGGTCCTGGGCCACCGCCCGTGTGGCCGCCCACTGCGGTTCCCTGCTGGCCGCCTCGTCGGGCCACAGGGCTGGGGCTGTGATGGCCCAGTTTTCCTCCCTGGGATGAAGGCCGACCCACCAGGAAGAAGGGGGAGACCACCAGCATCCATTCTCCACCGAGTCCTAAAATAACTATATTTATAATTACTTGTATGTGTTCCTTTTTGTGGCCTTCCTCCTCTGGTCATATCCCTGCTTGGGAAGAGAAAGTTCATTTTTGAAGGTTTCCTGGCCTGATGTTCTTTGCTTTCTCTTCTCCTTTCCACTTTCTCCCCCCTTCTCTCTTCTCCCTTTCTTTCTTTTCCTTTTCTATAGCCTCCTTCCCTGTTGTCCTTGGAGAGTGTGCCTTGATTCTCCTATGTTACAAGTGGGGGCTCTCCTGGAGTCTTTTCTGTGCCACCTCAAACTCTGAGCTCTGATGATTTTGTGGGGCTCCAGGGTAGGGAAGCAGGTAGGACTTGGCCAAGCAGCAATGACCATGGTTAGGTCCGTGCAGACGGCGAGGGTGCGCAAAAGGCCAGGGCTTTGTCTATGAATCCTAAAGTCCGAGATTGGGCTGATGGAAGCTTTGAGTTTCAGTCAGAGGTTCAAGGCACCACAGCACAGCAGTGGAAAGCAAGTTGAGCTTCTGTCAATGTCAAGGGCTTTGGTGCTCTGAGGGCTCTTCTGTCTGGGGAAAGTCATCTTCTAATCTTGGGATTCCATTGACTCATGTTAGGCAAAATGCTAGGATGCAGCTTTGGGGTGTCTGTAACTAGAAACACAGACCAGGCAGTTGGCCTGGGGGTGTGGGGAGGAGGCAGAAATGAACCCACTCTGTTCTCTCCTCCTTCTCCCCTCTGGTCCTGTCCTCTCACTCCATATGGATCTGTGAGGAAGATGGAGGTATGGTCACCTTGGGTTAAATCTTGGCAGGGTCCGAGTCATCCTTACTCTGCTGCCATCTTGGAGAGCTTTCAGGAAAGATCTTGCAGAGGTGAGGAGACATTCAGGCATCGTTAGAGCAGGGTAAGTGGTCAGGGGAGGGGATTGGAGGCTCTCTTCTCTCTTATACAGCTGGTCCCAGGTAAGGTAGCTCAGGGGACTCTCATCGTATAATTCTTTAATTGGAATCTAATGAGGTAGGATTTTTGGGTCTCCTGTGCCCTCATGTATTGGCAGAGAAGGAGTCTGGATTTGATCCTAGTGGAGAAGAGAGTAGCAGGAATGGAAAGCTGTGAAAAAAATAGAGAGACTAACCCTTAGTTCTCTCAATGCCTCCTCTCCACTGTGAGTCTCAGAAGGCCCTGTGAGATGAGCCAGGAAGGAACCATGATGCTCATGTTACAGATGACCATGCTGCTTTCATCCCTGCTCCACCCTGTACTCCTGCACAAGGAGAGGAAGAAGAAGAAACATGAGTTGGTGAAGATGCTTGCTGTGATTCTTAGAAACTCTGACAGTTGTCCAGAGGGTGTCATCTGCCTGATTCTGCCATAATCCCCAGCCCTTTTTGTAGGGATAATGTCAGGGGGAAATGAGGAAATGATGGGAGTAAACTGTTGACAGAGATGCTGCTGTGAACAGCAGGAAGTGTAAAGTGCACTCTGGTTTTTAATTGTTTCTATGCTGATGGCACTCTGTGGGAACCTGCCCAGCTTCTCCAGACACCCTGGTCCTGTCCTTGGCTTGGCCCTGACAGGAGCCCCTACCCACCCAGTCCCCTCACTCTCTCAGACTGAGATCACCAACAGCTCCAGGAAGCTAGAAGACCATTCCTCTCTTCCACCAGATCTAAGAAAATAAAATTGGGCCCCTTGATGTACGTCCAGGCCATAGGGAAGTTCATAGGTTTCCAGAACAAGGGCCCAAGTGCCAGATCTTTGTCATCTGGACCACCAAAGGAAGCCCCTGGGGGGCCAGGAGGTGAGATCTGATTAATGAGGGGTTCAAAGGAAGTTAGGCCAGGTCCCAGCAGGCGGGCAGCAGGAGAGTAAGAGTTGTAATTAAGAGTTATCCCAGCCAGTGCTTGATCTATACTTTTCTAGGCTTTGCAAAGCTTTTGTTGCTCTGATGCTGGTATTGCTGGTAGCGAAGAACTGAGGGCCATGGCTTTTTCTGAGGGCCTTATTGTGGAAAGAACAACTTTGGATATCTGCTTATTATCCAGGCTGAAATACACCCCAGAACAAAAATTTGAGCAAGTCCCTCATTTACCAAAGGGTTTCATCCATCTGGGACAGCCCAAGGTTCTGGAAGATGAGGCCAATTCTGTTCTCTGGCTTGAAGCAAGGCAGGGGTATTTGTCTTAGTGTCAGAGTTTCCTTGAACCTGTGCTGGGCACTGTATATAATTGAAGAGAGGAGCCAATGTCTGCTGCAGTGTTGACCAATTCCTCAGAATTTTCTTCCATAAAGGGGGCTTTGAGTTGGAGTAAATTTGGAAAATTCTGAATTTTACATCCCTCTCATGGATGATGACCATGCCTGTTATCATGGTAAGTCCTGAGAAGTCCTACAGTGAGGAAACCATTTAACCTTGTTCCACTCAAAATGGGTTGGCATTACTTGGAAATTCATGGAACTGAATTTTCAAGGAGCTCCATTTAACAGCCCATGGGACGTGTCAAGTAAAACACAGTAGAATAAAGTAATATATAGGTAAGGATGACACAGTAAGTTTCTTCCTAGTGTGCAAAGGATTGAGATAGGAGATTTTGGATTGTACACACAGACACACAGAGGAGTTAACATGCAATGTTTTTTCTGACTTTGTTTTCATGTCTGCAGAGATGAGTAATACACCTTTGGGAGTTGCTGTGTAGCCGTGTAAGACATGTCCGTGTAAGACATTGTCTTGTTGAGGAGGCATAACACACACACACACACACACACACACACATGTACACACACTCAAGGTAACTACCTATCCTGAGGGGAGAGTAGGTTCTGAGAGGGGAGAGGCTAGGGTAGACTGAGGTGGAAATGGCGCCTGGCGGAAGAGGAAGGAGTGAATGTTGGTGGGGCTGCGGAAGAGCCAGGGAAGGAGGGCCAGGAGGAAGGTGCCTGGTTCTGACCTGTCCCAAGCTGAGGCCTGCTTTTGCTCTCCCTCATGTGACGCTTCCAGTCTAAAGGGGAGCAGAGAACTTGGGTCCTGACAGATTTGGTGGGGAGGGCCCCGTGGAAGGAGGCAGGGGCCATGTGGGGGCCTACTTAGAGCCAGGCAGGGGAAGGTCAGGCGTGGCTTTCTCTGGAGGTACTTGCTTTGATGCTTCGCTCCCTGCAGCAAGGCTGGGGAGGTGCCTCAAATTTGAGGAGCAGCTCTACCTTGCTCAGTTAGCCACATGCTGAGGGCAGCAGGCAGGGGGCCATGACTCTGGGTGCTTTTTGTCATCATAAACTCCTTTGTGCTCAAAATCCTTGTGGCTTGGGCCTGGCAGGGGGGCAGGAGAGAGCCCGCATTTCTGTGTGCCCAGAGGAGGAGGATGTGACATGTGGGCGCACCCGGCCACCAGGCAGCACCTGTTGAAGGACCCATTTGGAGCTAGGGCAAGGGGCATTCTTGACTCCTGCCTCAGGACCGCCCCTGCAGCTGCCTGGGTGCGGTCCCACATTCCACTTGTGATGCCGATATCCCCAAGCCCTGAGAGGGGAAGAGGCTCCTCGGGCCTCAGGGATCTGCTCCGTCCCTGTGGCTGTGACCCACACCACCGGGGCAGCACCAGTGGGTGGATCCAGTACCTTGCCTTGGCCTCCAGTCTGAGAAGCAGAAGCAAATTTCACAGCCAAGGGCTCAGAGTCAAATTTGTTTTAAGTTATTCAAACGTATGACATCTTAAAAACTGGGGGTAGGGAGCAAAGGCAATGAGAGGCAGAGAGGAGGGACAGAGAATGAACACCAACATGGAAAGGGTCGGTGCACTTCCAACCGACTGGCTCCTACTCTGACACAAGACACTTGGAGGAAAAAGCTTTTGGCTGCATTCAGAAAGTGGGAAAAACCCAACAGAGAAGTAGAAGAAGAGTTTTTTTAGGGTAAGGAAAAGTAGGCCAAGAAATTACTTAAAGGCTTTCTGATGACCTCAGAGGTCACGGTACTTGTTCCCAGTAATGTAAGACGCAGGGGAGAGCAGTGACAGGAAGCATGACAACTCAGCAGAGTTCCACCTGCAATACTATGTGCATTTTCTCCTAGAACCACTTTCATCTGAGAACCCTAAAACAGTTCACAAATTTACAATAATTCAAACTCACAGCATACCCGAGGGAGGGCAGAATGTTGTTTCGCTTATTTATACGTAGGGGGATTCCAGCACAGTGAGCTTGATGATCTGTCCTAGTAAGAAGGGCCTGCCTGGGGCTCAAAGAAATCCTGGCTCCTCAGCTCCCACCAGACCCCTTCCTTCCTGGCAGGCCTGCCCCAGGGCCCCGCATCTCAACAAGCAAATAGCCATTGGCAAATTGTCACCTCTTTTCCTGTTAGTTTAAAAATAGGTGTAGAGATGCCTGGGTGGCTCAGTTGTTGAGTGGCTGCCTTCGGCTCGGGTTGTGATCCTGGGGTCCAGGGATCGAGTCCCGCGTTAGGCTCCCCGCAAGGAAGCCTGCTTCTCCCTGAGCCTATGTCTCTGCCTCTCTCTGTGTGTCTCTCATGAATAAAATAAAATCTTGAAGAGAATAGGTCTACACTCAAAAGTTATAATAAATTTTAACGTAATATATATAGGAAAATACATAATGTATGATAAAAAATTAAGATTGGATTCCCTTTTGGTTCAATGGCCTCATTTTATTCTCTTCTTTTGCCTTTGCAAATCAGTGAAAAGGCAACACTTGAGACAGAGGTTTTCTTTTCCAGAAGGAGAAGGAAGCTAAGGAGTTGCCTTTTTAGCTGAGATGCTGTGAGATGATGGGAGAGGAGGAGGGTTGGGGAGGGGATGATGAGGGTGCGTGGGTGGAGGACCTTGTTTGTCTTGGTTGAAAGCACCCCAGAAAATATTCATCTTAGTTTACCTCAGGAAGTCTAAGAGCTCCGCGAGCTTTTGCTTGCCATTGGGATTTTCCTTCCCAGCGAGGGCTTCCTATACCTGAGGATGCTCCCTTCTTCCTCTGGGGCCTGGGCTAGAAGGAGGCAAAAGGGCCAGGGTGGCTATGACTTTAGGGCAAGAGGTATCTCAGTTTCCTCACTTGGGGTCTTGCCCTTCATTTTCTGCATTTGAAAGCAAGGAATAAAGATACTGAACCTCACAAACCTTTTAGATATTCCATCCTCTATTTATGCACGACTTTCATCTTTGGTTCCAACAGTGGTGTGTTATGCACCCTAACGATGGTGATATCAACACTCCCTTGCTGTTTGCACAGTGTCTGGCAGTTGGCAAAATGCATCCACATATGCTCCCCAAAACCTCGTGTGAGGTCAGGCTCCACAGACATGTTACCAATTTCATTTGAATACTCCCATTTTAATTCTGGGATCTTTTGAAGGATGTCGTTGATCTGAGCACTTGCCCCCAGACTCTTGGGGTCATTATAAACCATCTCAAACAGAGACTGATCATAGCTGGCCTCCACTAACAAGTGATACCCAGTCCTGGTAGTCAGTTCACACGTGAAACTTAATACTCTGCTTTGTTTGATGATTTCAGATTAGTTGTTAACATCAATATAATTGACTGGAAAATTCTACCCACCTGCTTACCTAATCAAGTGTCCTTTGGCCTTCCAGGAAGTGCCGTAGGTTCTCAGATCTTGTCAGGGCATTGGAGATCTGAGCAATTCTCGACTCTCTATTCTTCTTCTCATCCCCACTCCCAGTTTCTAAATCCCCCAAATACCAAGGACTGCAAAAATTATGCAAGAGTGCTTAATTTTGAAAGGAGATGAAACGCATCCATAGAGATCTCTCTGTACTTCCAGAGAATGTTAATAACCTGACTAAACATGGTATAAGTATAATTCTCTTATCTGCTCTGATTGGGAGACAATGGAGGGCGAGTTGAGGATGGTTAGGGACCTTATGGATTTTCATCCTTCATTACTCAGCAGGGAGATGCTTCTCATGGTATTCCAGAAGGGAGGGGGAGCCACTGCAAGTCATACCATGCATCACATTGACTCATGGCCAGATCTTGAGAAAAATTCACAGAAGTCAGGAAATTCCCGGAGAATGCTCTCATTTCACCCTCTGCTGACCCTGCAGTGAGAGCATAGGTAGGAGGGTCAGGCTGGAGGACATTTTTAAAAAAGGAAAAATCAAAGCACTTCTGTTGCTTCTGCGTGCCTGTGGTGGGGCAGAGTCCTTACGGGCCTGGTTGAAAATGCACAATCGGCTTTGAGCCCCGGTGACCTGGGGCAGCCAGCACTGGTCTGTTCCTTCATTCTAGACTATTATTTTTGCAAAACTCCCTCCCTGTCCCACCCGGCTTTGTTTCCCTTCAAGGACCAGAGTCTTTCCCTCTGGGCAAAGCAAGATGCCCATGACCTCCACTTCCAATGGATAGAGCCAAATTTAGAGTTGGGGTTGCTCATTTGAGCTTTGTATATAATTGAGCCTGGCACAAAGGGTTATCATTAGGAGGAATGGCATGAAATGAAAATAAAAAAGGGAAAGCTGGTACCCAAATTAGAAAAGATTTTCTGAGGAGAGACACAGTGGTAAGGCTGGGAGGTCTAATCTCAGAGGCGTCCTTAAGAGAAAGGACTGAGTATTAACAATGCCTGGATGGAGCAGTTAGAGAACCTAATATGGCCATCTCTTAGGGTCCCTTGCTTTTAAGTGTGGCAGAGCGAGGGGATCGTAGTCCTGGTTGGTGAAAGCAGCATCAGGGCCTGCTCCCAGGGCTGCAGAGAGCACTGGGAGAAATAGGCTAATCCAATTAATCAATGTTCACCAATCGCGTCCAGGGCTGGGCATTGTCACCTTGGTCTGTATGACAGTAGATGGTCCTGGGGGCTTCTGAGCCCTTTGTTCTGCCATTGACTTGGGGAACACCTTGGTCTAGAACCTGGCTGCTCATTGCGGGGGGAAATGGGACCATGACCCCTGGTCCCCTCCAGCTGGGCCACCCACCACTTCCTTACTCATGGGTAAAGGGGGCATCCGGAGGCTAGCCAAGGAGCCTTCCTGTCAGAGGTGCTGTCCCCGCTGAGCTGGCGGGTGGGCATGCACGTCCCCCTGCCACTCCCCAGAGGTCCTGGGGCCTTGTCGTGTGAAGAGGAGCCAAGGGCCCCGTGTAGGGCACAGCGCGGCTCCGGTCCAGCTGCCCTGGCCACCTGCAGCTCGGGCCTGGCGGCGCAGGGTTCCAGCCCCTCGCCAGACTGTCTCTGCTCCCCGCATTCCTGGTGGCGGCCCAGCTCTGTGTGACCCCGGCTGCTAATCTTCTTGGGTTCGTTCAGACTACCCAGCTGGCTCCGCTCCGGGCTTCCTGGCCTTGTTAAAACCAAAAGGCCGTCTTTTACAACCCGGCCCTCTCCATCAAGTTCATCGAGCAGCCGCGTTTTACAAGCACGATGGCCCCTTTGGTGAGCTCTTCCTGGGGGGGCGGTGGCGGGGGTGCAGCCTGGGCTTCGGCAGAGTCTGGCCTGGGCTATGTTATTTCTTAATGATAGTTAAAAAGAAAAAAATGAAGTTCAAAGGTGAGTGACCCTCCAAGAGGCAAGATTAAATGGGTTGATTTGGGAATCGTTCAACCCTGGAGGCATTGCTAGGGAACATAATCTATTTTGAGTTTTTCTTCCCGAGCCAAAGTTGGTTATGGTGTGGGAATAACCTTTTCATTTTGTCTCTCCCTTTCTCCATGCAGCAACAATATTCGCAGCGAGGAATATACTGGTCGTGTAAACGGCCCTTCAAAAAAGCACATAAAGGTATTATATGCAGTCACATGTGTCTCCCTCCAAATGGGGACGTTCATAGAGACACATAGAGATATCTTTCACACCGTGTATGTCAAAAAACAGCCAATTTAGAATTTGGCAGAGCAGCCCTGCCTGAGGAGTAGAAAAGCTTGGCTTGGGGCTTGACAAACAATCCCATAAAACCCACACTTGCTTTTATTGAATGGTGATGCATGAAAGACCCAGGGTGGCCAACTTGAAGAGGAGCCAACATTCACAGTATTGTCCATAAAGGGTGGCAGCAAAGTTTCTTTTTGCTGAAATTCAATCTATTCCTAGAAAAAAAAATTGCTTCCAATACTGCTTGGCTGGACTTCACTCTTGTGCTTCTTTCTGCTGTAATATCGTTTAAGTTCCTTTAATGTCCAAGATGCAACATCTTTTACATTTGGTCTTCCTGCCTCCAGCCTCACCCCCTCCAGTTCAGCCTCCACAAGGCTGGCTGCCAGAGTAATCTTTTAAAAATGCAAATCAAATCTGTCGCTCTCCTACTTAAAGCCCTTCAGTGGCTCCCCATTGCCTGCTAAAGTTCAAATTCCTTAGCTTAGCAGACAGGCTCCTCAGCCATCTGTCCATGCTGCCTTTTAAAGCCGTGTCACTCAGAGTTTCCCATCCCTGTGCACCCTACCCTCCAGCTATTTCAAACTGTCAGGCCATAATCTGCAAGCCTCGTGCATTTGCACATACGATTCCAGTCCACCTGGAGTGCCCGGGGACATGAGTGGCTCAGTGACAGCTTCTGCTGCACAGGACAAGGGAGACAGAAGACTGGTGTGGAGGGGAGTGCAGGTAGTACTTCTGACCAGGGTATTCGGAAAGGGCCTCTTGAGAAGGGGCCTGAGCCAAGGCGGAAGGAGATGAGAGAGTGAGTCATGCAGATACCCAAGGAAGGAGCATTCCAGGCAGAGAGAACAGCAAATGCAAAGGGCCTGGGGTGGGAATGCGCCTAGTACCCGTTCACACTGGTGATTGAAAAAGGAAATGTCCTCGATGCTGCTGTCATGTTTATGTCCAGGGCTGAAGAAGTGATCCTCATCCTCACGGCCCTCTGAGGGCTGTTTAACCCACATCTGACCTGTAATATTCCCAACGGCAATTTATTTTATCAGTCCTTCCCCATTCTTCCTTTACAAACAGCCCCACAGATGTCATATATGGATTGTCTCTCAAGCATTTGGGTAAAATTGTGAATTAAGGGATCACACCTTCCTCCCTAAACACACCTCGTTTTTATTGTGGCAACGTACATATAACATGCAGTATTTTAACTATTTTTAAGTGTACGGTTCTGGGGCATCAAGTCCCCTCACACTGTCAGTTAGTCATCACCACCATCCAGCTCCAGAACGTCCTCATCCTGCCCAACCAAAATGCTGCCCGGTTAAACACTACCTGTGCCCACTTTCCCCTCTGCCACGGCGGCCACCGTTCTGCTCTCTGTCTACCCCAGGAACGTCACACAAGGGGAATCATAATGATGTTTTGTGGATGGACTTTGCAACTGGCTTATTTCACCTACTGCACGTGATGTCTTTAAGGTTTATCCATTTAGCATGTGTTGAAATTTCCTTCCTTTTTATGGATGAATGATATTCATATATAATATAGACGTATGTATGTACATACAAATACATTCATACACACACACACACACACCACGTTTTGTTCATCTGTGTATCATTTATGAACCTTCACAATATTGTCTGTCTGAAGGGTAGCGTGAATGCTGCTGATGTGAACATGGGCATACAGACACCTGCTCTCACTTCTTTTTTTCCCCCTCTTCTTTAAAGGTACTTTTTTGAACAGGAACCCATTTTGGCTGCCTGGGGCTGACCTTCTCCCTTCCCACCTGCTTTGCTTTATTATCTTGATTGATGGCCAACACTCCTCTTTAGCTCAACCCTCCACCGCTAGGAATTTAGAGGCTTGAATAATTCACACAGAAGTAACAGGGTGATGACTTTCCTCATGTCACTCCTCAGGAAGTCACTAATGCTGCTGGAAATAGAGACCAAGGATTTCCCCAGGGCCAGGTGTTCCGATCTTCGGAGGGTGGCCCCCCAGAGGCCAAGGACTATAGGGGACGGGCAGTCTTCTTCCTGGAGGAGAGTCAGTGGCACATCCTGGTCAGGGCTCCTGGGCGTCTCTTTGAAGGGCCTTGTGTGGTGGCTATAGCAGAACCTAGATGAAGACAAGGCCATGGTGTTGGGGGGCCCCGGGCCAGCCCATTTCATTCAGTGGCTATAGACTGTACCTGTTCCTACTTCTTGGGCAGCTGGCCTAAATAGCCCTTGAAGTTGAACAAAAAAAGATGCAAAAGAAATTTATATTTTAAAAAGAGTGCTTTCAAAATAGAGGAGGCCCAGATAGGAGGGAGAATGGAATCAATAAGAATGAGCACTCACATGGGAGTCAGCCAAGTACCGGTGAAGATGAGGGTCTTGTCGGCCGTGGGCTTTGTCCAGTCTATCCAAATTCTGTGAACCTCAGTTTCTCTGTTTGCAAGTGGGCAGAGTCTCATTGTTGGGATTAAGTGAGAAAACATATGACTAACCCTATTTGCATGTTAGCATTATAATCACCTGGGATACTTTTAAAAAAAGATTTGTTTATTTATTTGAGAGAGAGAGGGAGAGCATGTGTGGAGTGGAGGGGCAGAGGGAGAGTGAGAGAGCTCAAGTACTCTTCACTGAGAGCAGAGCCCATCAAGGGGCTTGATCTCATGACCCTGAGATCACTGCCTGAGACGGAACAAAAATCAGTCGCTCTACCAACTGCAACACTCAGGCACCCCTCACCTGGGATGCTTTTAAAACACTGGCTGCCTGGGCACTATCCCCAGAGAGCCCCAATGTAGTTGGGGGCATCTGTAGTGTTTACAAAGCTCCCCAGGTCACCTTAATATGCAGTCAAGGTGGCAAATCACTGGCCTAGCGTGTAGGAGATTCTCTGTGAATGTGGTGTCTCCTCAGTTCTCTGCTCTCCCTTCATGCTTGCAAACACCCCATAAAACATGTGCCCTCCTTCACATGGCATGGCCTTGGGATCAGCCGCTGTGATTTGTTTCCCGGCCTTACGACAGGGTGCTGGTCACTGAGCATACGAGAGCCTTAGTTTCCTCAAATAGTAAAATAGACCTTGACCCCACAGGCTTGATGGGAATAGAGTCCGCCTCAGTTTTCCACAACCATCACAAGAGATAACTTAGCACGTAGCCTGATGATAGAAAGCACTCTGGAGACGCCGGCTCTTCCAGTGAATGTGGTGAGAAGTAGCGTGTCCTCTGTGCTGCAGCCAGCCCTCCTCACCGCCCCCAGAGCCACCGAGGCTTCTCTCGCCTGCCTGCCTGCCCGGGCTGTCCAGTTCCAGCTCTCCTGCTGAGCCACGTTCCTGGGAGATGCCTGGTGAGAACTTGGGATCAGACTGAGTCAGAGGTATTTGCAGACTTGACTCACCAGGTCTTAAAACCAGAAGACTGCCCTGTGGGTCTCATGACGTTCCTGGAAAATAAAAGAAGTGAATATTATTGGGTTGAGTTCATCAGACACTCACCCTCCCTTTTGTGTGTCGGGTGTTCTGAGAGGAGCAAGCAGCAAGCCTGCCAAGTCTGAACCATCAAAGGAAAGGCCCGGCTGCAATGCAGAGGGATCTTTCTTCTGCAGACAGGTTTCATCCTCTTCCCACAGACTTCTGTTTCTCTGGCTCCCTGCGGCTACCCCCCATTTCTCCTCCCTCTGGGCTCCTGGGAAAATGTTCCCAAGGGCTGCCTCTGGTGAGGTGTGTCAGAACTGAGCTATGCTGGAGGGCTGGGTGTGGGCTGGGAAGGGCCATCTGGACTCCAGAGAACAAGAGAGGGGAAGTTCTTCTGGAGGGAGAATTTCTGGAAACTGACACTGAAACAACAGCCAGGTAGGGCATCCATTTCTCTGATGCCTCCCTTATCCCTGAAGATAGTAAACCCTGACATTTCCACATTCCAGCTGACTCTAGAGCTGCTGCTTTAGCAAAAGCCACTGGCATTTTGTAATTTCTCACCCGCAGCTGCAAAATCCTAACTGGTCTTCCGCTCCTGCTGTGTGAACTCCCTGCCCAACAAAGCCAGGTAAACTTTTCAAAGTACAAAACTATCACACACACACACACACACACACACACACACACTTATGCTTAAAACTTTCCCAAAGCTTTCCGTTGCTCTTAGGATAATGGCAAACTCCTAAACAAGTTTAACAAGACCATGTGTATCAGGATTTGGCATGGTTGTGAATGATAGAAAACCCAGTTTAAAGGAGTTTGAAAAAAAAAAATGAAAAAAAAAATAAAAATAAAGGAGTTTGAACAGATAATATTTTATTTTCTCATACAAAATGTCTGTGGTAGAACCAGCTAGGATTGGCATGGCAATTCTCCAAAGTTATCAAGGACCCAGTGCTCTTGCTCCATCATCTATAGCAGACGGTTTCCACCTCGTGGTCCAATAGGGCTGCTTGAGCACCAGCCATTGCAACCAAATCCCAGGCAGAGGAAGGAAGAATTGCACAGAGCACTTCTACTGGCATCTTTCTGCCCAGCATTTAGTTACTAACTGCAGTTGATTGGAAGAGAGGCTGGAAAATGTAATCTTTATTGTGGTCAGGGACCAAAAAAGGAGAAAGAGAAAAATGGATGTTGGGCAACACTGGCAGTATATATCGTACACTACATCTCCTGACCCCTACTTTCTTCTTGAGCATCATCTCACCTCCTGCTTCATTCCCCTACCTATCTGCATTCCTGTCACACAGGTTTTGTCTAGGAGTCCCACATATTTGCAGAACTTCCTCCTGCCACACTCTCTTGCTCAGACTTCTAACCTTTCTCCTCTTCTAATTTGACTACTCATCCTCTAGAACTCCGGTCAAGGAGCATTTCCTCAGGGAATCTTCCTCGATTATGTCAATCCTCCTATTTAGATGCTTATAGCATGTTGATGGTATCATTGTTGCAATTACACATTTATGTATGTAATCATTTTATTATTTTCTGCCCCCACAATGAGGTCAGGGTTTAGGTCTGGCTTTGCACAGCATAGAGCATTCTGCTGGACATACTGTAGGTACTCAATAAATATTTGCTGAATGAATTAATGAATAAATTTAGCTATTATCTCATACAAAATTAAAGAGGCTAAGACTCAGCAAAAGATTTTCCTAGGCAAGCGGTGGTGGTGGGTGGCCAGGAGGCCTGGGAGGATGCAGTAGAGCCAGGAGAGAGTCCTAAATGATTCAGATTGAGTAGCCTTTCAGGTGTGGCAGAGAGAAGACTGACCTGGCTCTCAGGGGACCGGTGTTCTGGTCTGATTCAGGCACCAATGGCTGCACGGCACCTGGAGACAGTGACAAGTGGTCAGATGCTGGATATACTTTGAAGGCAGATTGGCTGTGGGGGGTGATGGAAAGAGGTAAGTCAAGGGTTAGCCCTGGGTGTTTGGCTGAGCAAAAACGATTTTCATAGGCAGATGGTAGTGGGTAGCCAGGAGGGCTGAGGGGATGCAGGAGAGCAGGGGAGAGTCTGAAATGACGGAGGACTTCCCCTAAGAAGGGGAAGCCAGTGAGAGGAGCAGGGTTTGGGGAGATGAAATGAAGGGTTTATTTGCAAATGAATGGCAGGTTCCCACAGGCAGCTCCACACTTCATCTCTCTCGCTGGAGGCTCGGCATCCCCAGAGCAAGGGTAGCTCCAGGCTGGTGGATATAAGTGGTGATGACTGGGAATGCCAATTGGGTGTAAAACAGATTCAAAAAAGGGTCAGGGGGCACCTGGGTAGCTTGGCTGGTCAAGGGTCTGCCTTTGGCTCAGGCCATGATTCTGTGTACTGGGATGGAGTCCCAAATCAGGCTCCCTGCTCATCAGGGAGTCTACTTCTCCCTCTCCCTCTGTCACCCCCCCCCCACCCCTGCGCTCTCTCTCTCACTCTGCACTCTCTCTCTCTCAAATAAATAAAATCTTAAAAAAAAAAAAAAAGGGTCAGCCTTTCAAAGTGGATAGTTGCCAGCCAAGAAGTGATTCAGTCTGACCCAGCAATAAGATTGAAAAGAAAGTGGTCAGAAGACCTTGACCCCGCAGGCTTGATAGGAAGCAGTCACTTTCTTCTAAAGGCCAGTGACCAGTGAGAGGGAAGGCATATCCTTCCCTGCATGGTCACTGCAGACACCTTTGAAAATGCAGAAAACGATAATCCTATCACATGTCCAACATCTTCATGTACTTCCTCCCAATCTTTGTTTTACACATTTTTCTATCAGCAGTTGAACTCATCCACAAAACACAGTTTGGCAATTTCCTTTCTCACTGAACAGTAGAGCACGTGTTTCTAAATTGCTTCCTGGGGAGATTATACCGACCTACTCTAGTGCAAACAATGTATTAGTATGCCTCTCTCCTGGCAATCTTTGCAAATTTTACAAGTGAAAAATAGCAATTTATTATTCCTAATTCCTAATTATTTCAGTTCATAATTCCATTGTTATTTGAATTTGTGATTCTTTCACGTCTAGAGAGAATGAGCACGTCTCAAATGCTTATTAGTTCCATACCTATTTTTGAAATATATTTCAATATATATATTTTCCATACATGTATTTTTCAATATATTTTAATTCAGAATTCATTAATCTGCAATTCCTTCATTTCTAGAGAGAATGGAAACTTTTCAAATGCTTATTAGTTATATATTTTTTTTCAAAACTGACTTTTACAAAGTTATTTCTAAGATGGCAAATAGGGACCAGAATCACCAAAATTTAGTTAAAACTCACCTTTCCCACCTCTAGGAGCAGCATCTGCCCCAAGCAGTTGTATGTATGAGGAAGATGGGGGTGGCAATGGGGAGAGGAAGAAGAGCCATGACGGAAAGGTTGGACTCAGTGGTTGGTGACCCTGGTTCCCAAGTCAGCCTCCAGCACACCTTTAGAAGGGTGAGGCTCCAAGTTTTCCGAGCAAACCAGTGCTAACTAAATAGATGGCAATGTTTGCTGTGCAGCTTTTTGGGGTTGCTGCCACAATCTGATCCACCAGATGGGTTTTAGCATTCACTGGCAGGCAAACTGGGAGCCAGTGGCCCAGGTAGGGACCGTATCTGGTTTGGCTGTGTCTCCAGAGCCCAGTAGGGCACCCGGCATGTGCTCCACCCTCGGTGCGCATTTGTTCTGTGACTGAATGATGGGAAGACTGAAGAGTTGCTAGGAGAGTGGAGACCGTGGCCCTCTGTGTTTTCCGTTCTGTTCTCTGGTGTGTCACTAAACATCAAGTCCTTTACTCACACAGGTCTCCGTCTCTATTCCTTCTGAAGTCAATCCAAACAATAGCAAACATTCCTTCTAACTCTGAAATTCTTTGAAAATAACCTAAGCTCTTTTTGCTTTTCTTTTTGAAAAGTGTCCTCTTCTATGAAACAAAAGAAAAATATTGACCTCCTACGAGGTTGCCAGATAAAATATGGGACATTCAGTTACACCGGAATACCATATAAACAAGGGATACTTTTTAAATTTATTTAAATTAAAAAAAAATTTTTATTGGAGTTCAATTTGCCAACATATAGCATAACACCCAGTGCTCATCCTGCCAAGTGCTCCCCTCAGTGCCCATCACCCAGTCACCCTCACCCCCCTCCCACTTCCCCTTCCACTACCCCTTGTTCATTTCCCAGAGTTAGGAGTCTCTCATGTTTTGTCACCCTCACTGATATTTTCACTCATTTTCTCTCCTTTCCCCTTTATTCCCTTTCACTATTTTTATATTCCCCAAATGAATGAGACCATATAGTGTTTGTCCTTCTCCGATTGACTTATTTCACTCAGCATAATACCCTCCAGGTCCCTCCACGTCAAAGCAAATGGTGAGTATTTGTCGTTTCTAATGGCTGAGGAATATTCCATTGTATACATAGACCACAGCTTCTTTATCCACTCATCTTTCGATGGACACCGAGGCTCCTTCCGCAGTTTGGCTATTGCGGACATTGCTGCTGTAAACATCGGGGTGCAGGGGTCCCGGCGTTTCATTGCCTCTGCATCTTTGGGGTAAATCCCCAGCAGTGCAATTGCTGGGTCGTAGGGCAGGTCTATTTTTAACTCTTTGAGGAACCTCCACACAGTTTTCCAGAGTGGCTGCACCAGTTCACATTCCCACCAACAGTGTAAGAGGGTTCCCCTTTCTCCGCATCCTCTCCAACATTTGTGGTTTCCTGCCTTGTTAATTTTCCCCATTCTCACTGGTGTGAGGTGGTATCTCATTGTGGTTTTGATTTGTATTTCCCTGATGGCCAGTGATGCGGAGCATTTTCTCATGTGCGTGTTGGCCATGTCTGTGTCTTCCTCTGTGAGATTTCTGTTCATGTCTTTTGCCCATTTCATGATTGGATTGTTTGTTTCTTTGCTGTTGAGTTTAATAAGTTCTTTATAGATCTTGGAAACTAGCCCTTTATCTGATAGGTCATTTGCAAATATCTTCTCCCATTCTGTAGGTTGTCTTTTAGTTTTGTTGACTGTATCCTTTGCTGTGCAGAAGCTTCTTATCTTGATGAAGTCCCAATAATTCATTTTTGCTTTTGTTTCTCTTGCCTTCATGGATGTATCTTGCAAGAAGTTGCTGTGGCCAAGTTCAAAAAGGGTGTTGCCTGTGTTCTCCTCTAGGATTTTGGTGGAATCTTGTCTCACATTTAGATTTTCCATACATTTTGAGTTTATCTTTGTGTATGGTGTAAGAGAATGGTCCAGTTTCATTCTTCTGCATGTGGATGTCCAATTTTCCCAGCACCATTTATTGAAGAGACTGTCTTTTTTCCAGTGGATAATCTTTCCTCCTTTGTCGAATATTAGTTGACCATAGAGTTGGGGATCCTCTTCTGGATTCTCTATTCTGTTCCATTGATCTATGTGTCTGTTTTTGTGCCAGTACCACACTGTCTTGATGACCACAGCTTTGTAGTACAACCTGAAATCTGGCATTGTGATGCCCCCAGCTATGGTTTTCTTTTTTAATATTCCCCTGGCTATTCGGGGTCTTTTCTGATCCCACACAAATCTTAAGATGATTTGTTCCAACTCTCTGAAGAAAGTCCATGGTATTTTGATAAGGATTGCATTAAATGTGTAAATTGCCCTGGGTAGCATTGACATTTTCACAATATTAATTCTTCCAATCCATGAGCATGGAATATTTTTCCATGATACCTTTTTTTTAGTATGTCTCAAATAATGCATGACTCTGTAAAAATTGAAGCACTGAATGATTAAACAACATTCAGCTGGATCA
Source organism: Canis lupus baileyi (assembly GCF_048164855.1). Classification (NCBI taxonomy): domain Eukaryota; kingdom Metazoa; phylum Chordata; class Mammalia; order Carnivora; family Canidae; genus Canis; species Canis lupus. Next base: position 58,616,912 of record NC_132844.1, on the reverse strand, counting down.
GTTTATTGCATCTGGGCTTGTGTTTCTGGACTGATGATGATTATGTGGCGTTCATTCAACAAGTACCCATTGAGTATCTATTAGATGCCAGACATTATTTAGGCCCTGGTGACACAGCAGAGAATGAAATAAAGCAGTGTCTCTGTTTTCATAGGACTTATATCCTCATAGACCAAAATAATAATAATAATAATAAAACACCATAAAATATCAGGTGCTCATAGAGCTCAGAAGACTAATAAAGCAGGATAAGGGTCTGAGACCATGTGAAGGGGTGAAGGAGAGAATTAGGCAGTCTGCTGAACTTGACCTTCTGTACTCAACAGCCCCTAACCTCCACCAAGAGCTGTGTTTATAACAATAGGACCCTGATATTATTTCATAGCAATCAATGAAGCTGTATAAAAATGATGTCATCGATTCAAAGGCACGTGTCCACATCAGGGATAAAATGATCAGTTGCAGGGATGGGAGAGACCTATAAATCATTTAGTGCAGATCTTAGCTGAGCTGGAGCTGCAACCAAGTTTCCTGACAGCTGGGAGAAAGTTTAGGAAGGTAGTATACTTGTTAAAAAGATGCTTCTGTTTTCAATTCCATCTGCCAGTCAGGGTGGATTGAGTCCTGACAACTCGATGTGTTTCTGAACTTTTAGCTGAAATGACAGTGAACAGGTTTTCCCCTTTAAGAAGTCTTTATACCTTCCAAAGCCGGCACTCTTAGGTTCAAGGCCGGGCTGGGGACCATCACACTAACTGCTTGCTGGAAAGGACACTTCTCTTATTCTTTTGCCAGCAGAGAGATGGCTGGAATCAGCATCATTACCATTACCATCTTTATGATCCTATCCAGGCTTCCAGGTTGTTCCTCTACCCCAGCTACTCGAGTGTCTATGGTTACATGAATCTTATGTTTTATTGCGAAGCTGGAGATTTGGTCTCCACCTTTGCTAGGTGAGCTGTGGTTCTCAGGCCAGTGGCATCCACATCACCTGGGAGCTGGCTAGAAATGCAGAGTCTCAGACCCCATCCCTGACCTGCTGTCCTTTTACGATGTCCCAGGCAATGGCACACACATTAAGGTTTAAGAAACACCGTGTTGGAACATTTTGTGTGCTTGCATCTCTTGCATTTTACACCTTAGGCTTGTAAATGATTTCATATAAAGGCCTTTTGTCTGCTATGAGATTGGATATATAGGGCTCATTAACTCTTCCTCAAGGAAAACCAGATCAGTTTGTAGAATTCTTTTTATCATGTTCAACTCATGGGAGTTATGCACTTAGACATATCTCATAGATGCTTGGTTTCCAAAGGAAGAACCTCACAGAAACCCAAGGAAATGAAGTTTTGGTGGAGGAGAGGCAGTTCTGTGGAAACCAGCAGCAGAAAGTGCCCAGGAAACCTCTACCAGAGAAGTTTTTAGGCTTCTCTGCAAATTCTGTTCCTTCCAAGGAACAAGTGCCTCTAGCCCCATCAGATGGAATTCCCAACCACACAAAGTGGACACCCAAACATTGGGGGCCTGTAGGGCCCGGTGTGAACTCTGCTGGATGCCAGAGTCAGGATGCATGAGAGAACAAGCTCTCACCAGGGGATCAGGGCTTCTCTGAGTCCCAGGCAGGGCCAGGTGAAGGGACAGCTCACCTGTGACGAGTGGTAAGAGTGCGCACGTGTTCACACTTGACGAGGGATAGGTTTACTCACGGGCTCTTTCATCAGAGATAACCCCAAGATAACCCGCTGAGGTAATCGAGCAACTTCTGCCTCTGAATGGCTTGGAACCCTCGAAGGGCAGGGCTTAAAGGTGAGCCCTCAAACAGCCAATGCAGAAAGCCAAGATAGACACCCTGCAGCTGGAACTGGGAGCGAGGCCTCAGAGACTTGGTTCCAGTAAGGCTCAGAACTGCTCCCAGGGTGAGCACCGACCATCTACCGAAGGGCAGCAAAACAGGGTGGCTGAGACGGCTGAGTTAAGGTCTTTTGCATTGACTGGATCCTTTGCTGTGAACTGGGTAAACCTCCTTAGCATACCCAGTCACAGAGCTGCCGCCCACTTTCTACCTCAAGGGATTAGGAGCAAACTAACAAACGTAGGTTGACCAAGTGCTTCCAGGGCTTTGAGTGCAGCCCACTGCGACCTCAGAGCAATGCTTGCAGTTGAAGAGTTTTGAAAGCTGATCAGCTTTGGAAGAAGGGTCCTGGGGTAGGGTGGGGTTGGCGGTGGGGGTGGGTCAGTGGGCCCAACCTTCTTCTACAGATGAGGACATGCAACCAAGTCCCCGAAGCAGAGGGGGTGTTGGGACTGGCCCAAAGTTCCACGGCATTTTCTGGCAGAGTGACAGTCCATGCTAAGGTCACCTGGCTCCTGGCCCCGAACTCTTTCAACTGCCTCCTGAGAGCCTGGCTTTGGGGCTGGGACAGTCCGTGAAGGAGGCCATCTGTTTAACACACTTCTGCTCCTGAGAACAGTGGGGAGGGGCCCTCCTTTGCATCTTCCCCCAGTGCCCTGGGCCAGAACGTCTCCAGAGGCTGCCCCTCTGCCCGCAGTCCTCAGTGTCTCCAGGGAGGGCCCGACCCTCGACCCTCGGCTGCCTTGCTGGACTCCATGGTGCTCCCGCCTCAGAGTTCCTGGGCCCAGTCCCCACACCCCTGCCGCTGTGCTCTTCGCGGCCAGAGGGCGAGTCTGGGGGTAGCAGGGTGCCCCGTTCTCCAGAAGTCCCCACAGTGCCTGGGCACGGGGCTGGGCCTGCGCACCCGCCGAGTGACCCCTCCTCTCTTCCCCCGCAGATTCCGAGCCCAGCACCCTGGACTCCCAGTCCTCCACCACCCTGTTCCTGTCCTCCGAGGAGCCGGGCCCGTCCACCGCCGCGCTGCCGTCCCCGTCCTCGTCCTGCGAGCCCCAGGCCTTCTCCCCGGGCGCCTCGGGGCTGCCGGCGCTGCTGCCACCGCCCCCCGCGCCCGCCGCGCCCCCCGCGCCCCCCGCGGCCCCCGGCCCCGGCCCCGGCCCCGGGCGCGCAGGCCCCTACTCCGCAGCCGGCTCGTCCCCGGAGGCCGCCCCGCGCCTCGCCGACTGGCTGCCCTGCGGCCCCGCCACCACCCCTCCCTGCGGCGGCGGCGGCGGCGGCGGCGGCGGGGACGAGCGGCGGGAGCGGCCGGCGGCGCCCGGCCCGGGGCCCGAGGGGGGCCGCACCCTGCGCCCCGGCGCGGCGGGCAGGGAGGAGGGCGCCGAGGCCCCGGGAGCATCCCCGCCGCCGGCCGCGCGCGCCAGCCTGGAAGCCAGCGTCGGGGACATCCTGCTGGAGCTGCGGACCATGAACGGCCACCTGGGCGTCATAGCGAGGGCGCTCACCCGGCTGGCCTCGACCCTGGGGCCTCCGCCGCAGCCCCTGCCGGAGGCCCGCGATGCCGACTGAGCAACCGCGCTGTGCCGCCCCCGCACGGCCCGGCCCCGGGCACCCCCTGCCCCCAGCAGCCTCCGCTCCGCCTGCATCTCCGTGTGAAATGATGCTGCAGGTCCCACTCTCGGGGGGCCGGGCCCTTCCGGGGCCATCACCGCTGCCCACTCCCCAGCGCTGTCCTGGACCCTCAGAGGGCCTTCTCTGTTCTGGAAAGGCCTTGCCCCGCTGGCAAGGAAAGTTCCCCCCGACGGTGGTGAGCACCTGGGGCAAGATGCTCAGAGAACCCTCCTTTCACACCCCACATGTGTGACTCCTGACTGGGGTGGAGGAGGGAAGGCGAGCCAGCTCCGGCTCAACCCTCTGACTTGTCCGTGGTGTATCGGATCTCTGGTGATGTTTACATATTTCTTTCTAAAAAATATTTTTGGATAGTTAAATTTATTTTTTTCTCATTATAATATGACCACATTGCAAGAAGTTTGGAAAATAGAGAAGTGAAAAAAACCTGATGTATTTGGAGAAGGGGGTATTTAAGTCTTTCTTACGAATAAGAAAGAATTTGCGTAATAAACAAAACTCTTATGTGTGCTTTCTGGATGTTGGCCTCGCTCAGCTCCACTTCTTCCTTTGCCTGGGCCCCTGTTCCTGGTTACTTGTCGTGACCCTACCCTGCAGTCCTTTGGATCTTATTTCAACTTTTCTCATGCTTGTGAAGTTCTCGTGATTCTTTTGTAAAATTCCCAGATCTCCCTAAATTTGGTAAATGCACCCCTTTCCTCTGGATTGGAGCAGAAACTGAGTCACAGAGTGACTGGACAATATGAAGGAAGCCAGCATCCCCGGCCCAATAACATCACCCTCTCCAGTTGTGACCACCAAAAATATCTCCAGACTTTGCCAGTGTCCCCTGATTGGGACCTAGATGGAATTTCAGAAATCTGGAATAATCTATGCCCTCCAGGAGCTGACTTCCCCAGGAGGCAGGGCTCTTCTCACTTTCCTATTTGAATTAGAATTCGTTCGTCAGAAGTAGATATACTACTCCTTTCCTGGAAACAAACCAAAGGTCAGAAACCACACTGCGTAGAGTAAAAGCCCATCCTTGAGTATTTGCAGGGCACACAGGTGATGGACTGAGGCCCGTACCTGCCTGGGCTCTGTAGTTCTTGGCATACCCAGTGCGTCTCTGACTTGGGCATGTTGGATCCGTCTAGAGAGCCTATTAAGATGCTGATTCTGCTTTAGTGGTTCTGGGGTGGGGCCTGAGACTCTATGTTTCTAATCAGATGGGGGTGGGGGGGATGTTGATGCTACTGGCCCAGGATACATTTTGAGTAGCAAGTGAGTAGCAGGAGCTTTTCCACTTCGGGATTCCTGCCGGTTTGGGTTGTTTGTCTTTGTACCCTGCAGTGGCCTAGATGCCCCAAGCTCTTACCAAAACTTTTCACTGCAGCTCTGGGGACTTTTTATTTTAAAAGCCAGGGTGTATTAGGTTTAGCCACCCACTTCTAAAGAAGCTTCACCGGAGTTCAAACCAATTCAACATTTATTGGGTGTCTATGATGTTGGTGCCTGGGGGACTCAGAGATGAATAGAGCGAGGGCCCTTCCCTCCAGGGGCTCCCAGCCTAGTGTCCCACACGGAGAGGGATCAGCGGTCACCCCCACCCCCACCCTTGTAAACAACTTGAAGTGGGGTGGAGAGAAACAGCAGAGAGTGATGAAAATGGCAGTCACTGAGGCCAGGCTTCTGGCTTTGACTTTGGGAGGGATATTTAAACACTTTTGCCTCAGTCTCTTAATCTGTGTCAGATGGGGATGATGGCATCTGCTCCGTCATGGCCCAACAGAAGCAGACTTGGATGTTATGGGGGCTTTGCGCTCTAGAAAGTGCTGTCCAGATGGCCTTTGATGGAGAGTGGGTATCGGTACATCCTCTCTCCTGGGTCCTGCGGCAGGAGGCACACCGTAGAAGGGGCATTACACACTCACATCTGAGCTGCCTCTCCATCGCTGACTAAGCCTTTTTATTTTATTTTTTCAGGAAAGGAATCCATGGCCCAGAGTGACCGTCCTTTGTTCTGCTCTTTAGCTGAAGAAACAGCTAAGCTGTCATTCAACCACAGTGGCCGAAAATATCAGTATTGGGTTCTTATTCATATGCTCATTAAAACAGTCTTTTGTTCTGATTTTAAGGGACTCCCTTGGCATTAGATTAAAAACAACAGCAACAACAATAAAACTAAATCTTTCGAGAACAAAGAGGGGCTGGCATATAAATCCTATATAAAGACACGGGGACTGAATCCTTTGGTCAGAATCTTGGTATGTGTATGTGAGATTGAGGTTAGGGAAGTCAAAAGGGGCTGATGTGACATTCATTCGATCTAGGGAGGGTGGAAGAAAGTCTGAGCACCTGACCTGGGTGAATAGGACCTCAGACACTGGATCTGGTCTAAAGATTTGGAGATGGGGCTAAAGAGGAATAGGAAGGGCAGGACTTTGCAGAAGGAATGGCCAAGGCAATGGAATGGAGTTCAAACAAAATATTGGTTTGAAAGGGCTGGGCAGAAAAAAAGAAATCGAGATTTGTAGATTCTAGGTTGAAATTTCCCTCTGAGTGACACTAAACTATCCTGATACCTGTTCAGCCCCAGGCGTAGGTGTCATTAGGGTTGGCACAACATAAGACAAGCATACGATGGGTATGCTGAAAGTCAGTGTAAGACCCATGGCAGAGAGAGCAGGCTTAAGACAGGGTCCCACATATCAGCAGTTACAGCAGCTCACCTTTGTCAGGTAGTGAGGGGCCTGTTTTTGAGGGCATTCCAGCAGAGGCCAGATGAGCAGCTGCTGGTGCGGAAGCAAACGGGGGTCTACACTGAGTGGGGCAGTGATTTCAAGACCCTCTCACTCTAACTCTGGGGTAATCCTTGGCCCCTCTTTCTCTCATGCACATACCCAATCCCACGTCAAGTCACGTTGGCTCTCTCTTCTAACGAGTTCTATTATCCAGCCACTTCTCACTGCTACCGCCTGGCCAAAGCCACTGTCTTCTCCCACCTGAATTACTGCAGTCACCTCCTAACTGGCCTCCCCTCTCCCTCCTGTCCTCCCAGAGAAGCCAGAGCGGTCTTTTAAAAACATTTCTAACCAGGTTACTCTCCTACACAGACTCAGTAGCTTCCATCTCACTCAGAGGAAGAGCCAAAGTTTTACATAATTTAGTCTCCTATTATCTGCTCGATCTCATCTTTTATCACTATCCTCCATTCTAGTCCTCCCAGCCTCCTTGCTGCTTCTCCCATGCACTGGGCACGTTCTACATCAGGGCCTTTGCACTGGCTATTTCTTCAATCTGGACCACTCTTCTCAGCTAGGTCACATGACTTCCTCCCTCGTACCTTCAGGTCTTTGCTCAAACCTCCTTTTAAAAGTTGTAACCCTCCCCCTAAACTTAACCCTCGACACCCACTTATTCTCTTTTCTTGTTTTGTTGTTGTGTGGGTTTTTTGTTTTGTTTTCTTTTCAGGGGGGTGTGCCTTACAAAAGAATCACCGCCCCACATACTATATGTTTATTTTTTGTCATTAGAATATGAGCTCAGTGAGGGAAGGACCTTTGGTCTGTTTTGTTATCTCAGCATACTGCCTTTTAAAAAATAACAGTGTTTTGTAAAAGGGACACATCAATTGTAACAATTCAGACAATACAGAGGAGATCAAAAAAGAATATGAAACCCACCCCGAAATCCACCCCCAAGAGATAACTACTGTCAGTATTTCAGCAACTACTATTTGAAACATCTGTGTCTCTGCCCAAAATGCATACATATGTGTGTACTTCTACTTAACTGTGATCACCCTATGCCTACTGTTCTGCAGCCTGCTTTGTTTTTTTTTTTTTTATTGAACTTGATAATGGCTGGAAATTTTTCCACTTAAAAAAAAATAGATGTTATATATTGAAGCAACATTTACTTAACCAGTCCTATGCTTTGGTTTCTAATTTTTCACAATCGTGAGTAGTGCATTCATGCCTGTATGTGGGGCATGCATGTTTTTGCTCTTCTGTGTGTCCTTAAGATAAGTTCCTAGAGGTGTGATTTCTGGGTCAAAGGGCACACATTCCTACTTCTTGTTTTAGGTTGCTGCTGTGGCTTCATTGAGGTTCTAAAAGAGGAAGTGAATGAATGGTGGTAGGAGGGATGCGGGGGCCTTGGGGTGGTTCCATTCAAGAACCTGGAAAAAAGGAGGAAATGAAAACAAGACTGCCTTCTGAAGGTTGAAATCAGAGCATAGTGGGCCAGAGCAGAGATGTGCAAAGCCACCTGGGAGAGACGAATCTCAAATGGTCCCTCAGATGGTGCGTTATGCTGGGTCTTATCAGGAAACAGAAGCCATCTAAGTTTTGCACACAGAGGAGCTCTTATTCAGAAACAAGGGTGTTGCAAGGGCTGGAGGAGCATGGAGGGGAAGCTAAGGTTACCCAAGATGAGTAACTACAAGAAAGCACTACCAGCCCCAGGCTATGGGGTGGCCAAGGGAGTGCAGGACCCGAGTGATTCCAGAGTCCTGGCAGTAGAGCTGAGAAGCCTCAGCCCCTGCCACTACAGCCATGGCCACCATCACCCTAGGGTATCACTAGTGCAGTCATTATTGCCTGAGACCCCCACCGGAGAGCAGTGGGAGGGAAAGAGTTGTTTCTCCCCTCCTCTAACCTTCTGGCTCTCAGCCGGCATCTCCCTTTTCCAGAACCTGGAAGCTGCCACTGGAGAGGCCCTGGGAAGTGCAGTTTCTGGACCCTCCATCCTGATGACACAGGACTAAGCACATTTGACAGCAGATAGGCAAATGACCAGTGCCAACAGGAACTTGAGTCAAAGCAGTGGAATAGCTGAAGAAAGCAGCTGTCCCACAAAGAGTAAGCTCTGTTGGCCATGGCAGCACTGAGGAGCAGACACCCTGAGACCCACATGGTCATTGCCTGTGGTGGCAGAGGAGGGCCTGCTTGACCCTCAGGACCCAGCCCCAGTGCACACAGGCACCTTGGCTCTCTCATCTGATACCACTCAATAGTCTAGGGAGTGCCCACAAGGCATTATCCCGAAGAGATGGCTCTGATCCTGAGTGCGGACAGGCCGGGTTTTAGAGCCTTCTTGGGAAGCTGTTGAGTCTTGGATAATAGTAGGTCACCAATGTGTATTGCCACTCTGGGAGACAGGAAGCCAGCCCTGCGACTTACCCTAGAACATATTCCTTTATCTAAAGGACATAGGCACTAGCATTTATTGGGCTTCTATCGGGCATCTGTGTCATATGCTCTGTCTATGTACAAGATCTTATTTCTCATATCAACCCTGTAAGCAAGGTTGGGAACTAGGTCCTATAACACTCACTTCATTGATCAGGAAATTGAGGTACAAAGAGGTCGTGTCACTTGGCCATGGTCACACAGCTGGTAACTGACAGAGCCTGGATCTTTCTGTCTCCGAGGGCTTTGGCTGTGCCCCCACCTGGGGCTGCCTATCACATTGTTGGACTTGTTCCTTTCGGAAGTAGGTCAAAGTAGTCGAATTGCCTTTGGCTGGTGATTCTCCCCCAGGGCTACAATTGAGTTGCTCTCTGGGAGTTTTAGGTCTCTGAAAAAATGAAAGAATGCTAACACTCGAATAATAAACCAGAAAACAAGGGGACCCCTTCAGCTCCCCCCACCTCCAGTCACAGCACCAATGGTGTCATACATGTTGGGCATGGGAGGGAGAGGAGATGCTGGAGGACAAGACAAGGTACAAGAAAGAGTGGATGAGGAGAGATGCCAGAAGAGCTGAGCCATATCGGTGGCTCTGAAGTACCTTTAAGGTCAATATCATTAACTACATTACATGTACAGGGTGACTTAGCTAGAATTGAATTTTGTCTCCCTCACTCCTTGCCACCTTGGGCCACCTGACTTAAACAACCAACTCTGCTGGGAGGGCCAGAAAATGCAAGGATTTCTTCAAGTCTCATGGGTGCCAGTATTAGAATCTCGAGTCTCGGGGGCATTTTCTAAGCTTCCTATAAAGCAAGGACCCTAGCAAGCAGCAAGCAGGCTAACCTGGCTCTCATGGATGAGGCTGGCCAGTACCCAGTGGGCTCAAACCATTGCCACAGGCAAATGTGCAAAGCCTCTGATGAGAGGCCACCAGGAGCATCTTCCAAGGCTCTTGGCTCCAGCTTCTTCCTCCAAAACACACCAAGTGCTGCTGCCACTGCCCACGTGCTCTCTGGAGGGCACTCCCCTGGCCCCGCCGTCCCCGGAGCAGACACTGTATCCTGTTACCCCCCTCCCCGCTATGCCCAGCACCATTCAGACACGGAGCTGGTGCTTAGTAAATGTGGATGGAGGGCTCAGTTGCGGGGGCCGGGGGGAGCAGTGGCCGGGCTCCACCTCTTGCTTCCTGAGCACTGCCCGCGCCGCCTGGACGGAGGCAAAGACCTGTCCGTCGGCCAGTCTGGTGCTGGCCCAGGAGGGAAGGTCATGATGACCTGCCTCCGCTGCAGCTTCCAGGCCTCGCCTTTGCTTGTTTTCTGGGAGCCTTGGTGTCTGCCCACAATGGCATGGCTCATTCAGCTGCCCGGATTCTTGGCGCTGTGCGCGGGCCGCATAGCTTGTTTCCGTGGTGAGCATGGCAGAGAGGGCCTGCGCTCCCGGGCCCAGCCTTCCTCCCGGTCTCCTTGGGCCGGGCGCGGGCCAAGCGACTGCTCCCAAAGCGGGTTTTCTGACGGGGGGTGCGGTGGGGTGGGGTGGGGTGGGGTGGGGTGGGGTGGAGTGATCATCTCCGACTTGGCTGTGCTTTGAGCTGCAGTGAACAGATCTAACAGATTTTATTCCTTCCTTCCTCTTCCATCCCACCTTGTTCCCCAAAGCGTCTGAGATGGCTGCATGGAATACCGCATTCTGGAGGGTGCTTGGATGGCATCTGGCCTGACCCCTTTCACTGTGCCATCTTCTGGGAAGGGTTACAAAGGTTGATGACTTGCTTGGGGTTACCTAGCGGATGAGGAGCTGGGCTGGGATGGAAGCTACCATCTCCTGAGTCCTGTGTTCTTCCTACCATAGCATTTCTAGGCTCCCCTTGAGGGACTCTTTCCAGTGGTGAGATGGGACAGCCTGGAACCGTCCACCTCTCCAACACCTTTGCCCCTGAGAGTGGACATACACTCAACACACACGTGTACACACATGTAAGATGGATCCAGAATTTTATTTTTATTAAAAGAATGTATTTATTTATTCATGAGTGACACACAGAGAGAGGCAGAGACACAGGCAGAGGGAGAAGCAGGCTCCCTGAAAGGATCCCAATGTGGGACTTGATCCCAGGACCCCGGGATCATGTCCTGAGCCGAAGGCATATGCTCAACCACATAACCACCTAGGTGCCCTGGATCCAGATTTTTAAATGAAAATAAAATTGTTTTAGTTTTCTAAACCAGAGGTCAGGCTAACTATGGCCCATAACCTGATCTCATTCAGCCTGAAAGCAAAGGGTGATTTTTACATTTTTAAATTGTGAAAGAAGCAGCAGCAGAAGCATATGTGACAGAGACCGGATGTGCCCTGCAAAGCCAAAAATACTTATTATCTAACCCTTTGCAGAGAGAATGCTTGCTGATCCTCGGTCTGGACAACGCATTTGACTTTTCCTCCAGTAATAATAAACAATCTACCCAGGATGCTGAAATCTCCCCTTTTATAGGTACATTGACAGGGTCATTTCTATAGGCTCTGACTGTGAAATTTAGAATTTGCCGCTCTCTCCTTTACCCGTCAGATGCTTGTGATTTTTCTGAGGGGTCTTTCTGTTGCTCGATTCCTCTCTTCCCAGGATGAACCACGGGCATGAACCTATTGTCAGGAGACTTCCAGGGGTGCATTAGGGGGTCAAGGCTGCCCTGGGCATTTACGGACCCAGCTGGGGCCAGCGAACAGACTCCCAAGAGTGACAAGGAAAATTTCTTTCCCCTCAAAAGAAAAACACAAAGATGCTTGTGATCTGAGTACCTCTGTTTCCTCCCCACCAAGGCAGGCTTCTCGACTAGTTCCTGTCTATTCAGGCCGCTCATTTCTTTATAGTTACTGAACCAGAATAACCACAAATCGAGCCGGAAGTGTGCGATAACCCGCTGAACTCTGCGTGGCCTTGGCCGGCTTCTCCCCCAGCACATCCGACGGCTGCCCTGCTTCTGCAGCTGCAGGGTATCCAGCGAGCACCCAGCAGCGACTGAGGCTCGGCTCTCCGGCCAGCTCCTTCCAGAGTCAAAAGAAAGAGAGGGGGAAAAGTGACAGGCAGACGGAACCAGGAACATTCGAAACCGTCAGAGCTGTTCACGGTTGTGAAAGATTTACAGGCAGGCAGTTTGGAGTTTAAATACGAAATGACACCAGAAGCCTTTAATGTAAAGAGGAGCTTTAAGTCTGATCTGGGAGCAGAAAATAGTCTGTGAACTCCCCTCTCTGAGATCTTAGAAGTTCTGTTCTATTGACTCCAGGCAGGGCCTCAGCCACGGTGCACTTCATGGGCTCATAAATATAACATTATTGGACCAAAAAACCAATCCTTCTCCAACTGATTAGGCCCAGATTGGTCAACCCATAAATCAACACTGAATGAGAGCTATAAAGTTGTGAATCAATGTGTCCCAGACCTCCAAACCGGAATGAAAACGCTGGAATAAAATAGCTGGAGTACTTCCAAGATCCTTCTTCTCATCCCTCCTCCCACCAGCCCCATATCCTACTACACTAATTTTAAAAGCCCTTTTTTCTTTTCTTTCTTTTCTTTTTTCCTTTCCCCCCCTGCTCTGGGTCTGGCTGTGGACAGCATTTCAGGGCAGGAAATATGGTCTAGAAGTGAGGGTGGGGAAACAAGAGGCTGACCTGTGCATTTCCGGGCAGGCCTGCTCTGGGGCTCTGCTGTAGCTCCCTGGCTGGGGTCCCCACCTGTGGCTGGGAGGTGATGGCATTTGTCATCCGTGTCGTGGGGCCAGGAAGGGAATCAAATACCCCGCTGGCACACAGTGAGTGATTGGCTCCTGTTTGATCCATGAATGGATATTTAGATCCAATTAATTTGAGGGCTGTGAACTCCTACATTGAATCACTAACTATAATAACCCATCCTCCTCTTGGAATGGCACATTAGGTTCAAAGATGCCAAGCAGCTGTCCCTGTCGGACGTGGTCACTCTTTTGGGATCTGGGTGCTGAGATCGTCTGCTGGGAAAACTGGCCACACATAGTAGAGAGCCTTCCGTGTCCCAGTTCCTCTGAGTTCTAAAGCAAAGTTTGTTTCCATAATCCCGCTTTTCCAAAATATGCCCTCGCAGTGTCCTCTCCTCCTCTCTTTGATGCAGCAGACACTCCCTCCCCCCACTGCCCCTTCTAAGGGCTCGTTGTTAAGCACCTGCTTTCCTGGGCTGGGAGCTCTTCTTTCCCGGTCATCCCAATCCCAAGCTCGCCTGCCATCTTCTCCTCCTTGGGGAGGACGCATGCACTATCCCGTATATATTCTTTGAGTTGTTGGCCTCCTGGTTTTTCCCCCAGACATAGACTCAAAGGGCTGGGAGGGTGTCTGCTGTGTAAGGGGTTCTCACTTATCTAAAGTGGAAATCAGGCCTCTCGCAACCCACTCCACCATACTACCTTAGTGCAAAGCCCTACCCTGAGCGCATTCTTGTTCTTCTCTTTAGAGAAAGAAGGTCCTTGTCAGGTTCTCCTGAAGCTGGTCTTAAAGCACCATTTCTGTACAGTTCACTGTTTCCTTTGGACACTTTTATTTCCCCCTCCATGTTTTCTTCTCTCCTTGCTGTGACTTACAAGACCATGAACAGACAAGCCCAAGACCCCAGAGGAGAAATTCTCCCCTCCAGCGTGTGCCTCTAGGAGGAATGGGGCTGAATGACAGCACTATTTGACGAATGAGCTCCATGGAGGTGTTTTACCACCAGCAGTCAGAGAAACCTTGCAGGATGTGTCCAGGGAAATGGATTTTGTAGGGTTAGCTAAATCTGTACCACCCACAGCACAATAGCGGCAGTGTGCAGAAAAGGCGGCTTTGAAACAGGTTCAGTTTTATGTTAGTTCCAAGTTTAGGTGAAGAGCCAAGTTCAGGTAAGGGACCGTTTTTGCAGCTGAAGGATTTGTATTCCTCCTCCTATCCCTGATGCAGCCCTTTGTCGTCTTGGCTCTTCTACCATTTAAAAATCCTGACATTATCTCTCTACTTTCTGGGAAGACATTCAACTCCCAGAGTGAACTGTATGAAATAAAGTGATCACACTGCTTGGACCTAACTCTTCTATAGGCGGACCTGTGAGTGAGTGTGAATGTGATGAACCCTACTGCCTGGAGAATCCTTTTTAGACACTTAATCCCTCTTTTAGCTCTGAGGTCTGAGGGCCCACAGAAAAGAATGGGGAAGATTCTAAATATGACCCCAATTTTTCATCCCTGCTGCATCCATGCCCTTTGTCAGGTAGCTTTGTGTTGCCCTCCAAGGCTGTGTCTGGGCTTAGTCATGAACTTATTTTGGCCAACAGGATAAAATGGAATTGATGGATATCTGTTCTGAACCCAGACCTCATGAGACCTTGTATGTTTCTTCTTGATCTCTTTTGCATCTATCATCGCCATGACAACATGCATGAGCTAGTTTGTTGGAGAAGGGTTACATTGAGGCACAGAGCCAAATCACCCCAGTGGTCCCAGCTGACACCAGTGTATATCGACCAACAACCAGCCGACCCCCAGACATGTGAATAAATCCAGTCAAGTTTGGCAAAGCCATTTAGCTGATCACCACCCACTCCCACTACTCCTTGATGTTTATTGTTGTGTATCACTGAGGTTTCATGATGGTAAGGCAATGTCATTGTGGAAATAGCTGATTGATATGGGCAGTTACCCCACATATACTTTTTTATCACATTTTATTTCCTTGATGGTCACCTAAATCATCTGATCTACACTATTAGGTGGCTACCTAATATCCATAATTCTCTTCTTCCTTGCTATCAGAACCATGTGGCCAAGAGTGCCTGGTTGGCTCAGTCAGTTAAGTGTTTGGTCTAGGTCATGATCTCAGGGTCCTGGGATTGAGCCCTGTGTTGGGATCCATGCTCAGCAGGGAATCTGCTTCTCCGTCTATCTCTGCCCCTTCCTCTGCTCATGCTCTCCCTCTCGCAAATAAATAAATAAAATCTTTAAAAAAAAAAAAAAAAGAACTACGTAGCTAGCTAAAAATCTACATTTCCCGGCTTCCTTTGCAGCAAGGAGTTGTCATGTGACACTTCTTTGGCCAATGAAAAGTAAATAAAGTATCCAGTAGAACTCCCAAAAGGGAGTGGAGACTCCCTTTGTCCCTGTCCTTTTTCTTGCCTGAAATGAGAATGTAATGCTGGAGGATAGTCTAACCCTGAGTTGACAGCATAAGCTAAGAATGGCTGGGAGGAAAGACAGAAAGAGCTTGGGTCTCGGATAGTATGGTTGCCGGGCTAGCACTATACCAGTACTTTCTAGGTACATCTTGTTATATGGGAAAATATAAAATTTCTAAATTGCTTATGCTACTGTTTTTCAGGATTCTCTTATTTATAGCTTACTATAATTCTTAGGATCACATTCTAGGGGCCACTTTGTACCCTTTTGGAGAAAGTTCTTAGAACAAATAAGTAAAAGTGTTTTCTAAAGCTATTTTATAGAAAACAGAACTCCTAATTACTGTACAGATTCACCAATTATACACATAACAATAATCTCAGTGCATTCGTATTTGTGTATAATATTGGTTAATAATTTTCAAAGCTCATGATGTTCTTACGTGTCCCCCTCAATACGCTTGTGATGAATATCCCACATTCATTCATTCAATGGGAGGGGAAACTGAGGCATGGGGACTTTAAGTGAGTTCTCCAAAGTAAACAACCTGTTAGAGAGTTGGGGAGGGACTGGAAAACAGGCTCCCCAGGCTTGCTGAGGAAGGATCTAATGTAAATCTCAATTAGAACAAACTGGAATGATGTAACTTCTGTATCTTGGACTATGATTGACCCCAATCAGGGAAACCAAAAGCAACTGAATTTGTTTTAACTCTGCAGAGAAGATCCAAGACTGAAAGTCAGTACACTGAAGACAGGCAAGTTTGTAGGAAAGAAAAGAAGAAAGAAAGGACAACTCTTTGACTTTTGTATCCACCCACGTATTTGCTTCCTCTTCTCTGTTCCACTGGGAAGTAGAGCTGATGGATTGTGGATCTATCTTCCCAGAGCTTGCTGGTGAGCTCCTCAGGTTTAGGACTAGATGTTCTTTATTTTTATATTATTGGTAGGGTTTCTGGGTACAATTGTGCAGGTTGGTCACTGCACAAGAGTGCTTGGCTGAGGAGTGAGTAAAATCCACATTCATCAGGCAATGGGCCCATGGGATTGTGATACAGCAAGAAGTCCTTTTTTCCCAATTTGCACATAGATACTCTGATGATTGGCACCTGGACCACAGTATGGGATGCTTTTTTGAAAAATGAATAACCCAGGGATCCCTGGGTGGCTCAGCGGTTTGGCACCTGCCTTTGGCCCAGGCACCTCGATCTGGAGTCCCAGGATCGAGTCCCACGTTAGGCTCCCAGCATGGAGCCTGCTTCTCCCACTGCCTGTGTCTTTGCCTCTCTCTCTTTCTCTATGTCTATCATGAATAAATAAATAAATCTTTAAAAAATTAAAAAAAAAGAATAACCCTCAAATGATTACTTCTTTCCTAGGTCATTTTGATCATGTTCTACTACTAGTAGTCAGGTGTTTCTAAGATGGGAGTTGGTAAGTGTGAAGATCTTTCCTTCTCAAACTAGCATACATACTCACAGAAGTGAAGTAGCAGTTTCAAGATTCAGAGACTAGAATGAAAATAAAAATCCACCATTTATTAAACATTTATTATGTGTCAGATAAAAAGTACTTTACATTCCTTACTTCATATAGTCCTTACAGTGAAACTGTGAGGTAGGTTCTATTAACACTCCCATTTTCCTTTTAAAGATTCATTTATTCACTCTAGAGAGAGGGGGGGAAGGGACAGAGGGAGAGAGAGAAAGAGAGAGAGAGAGAATCTCAAATAGGCTCCCTGCTGAGAATGGAGCTCATCTCAGGGCTCAATCCCATGACCCTGAGATCATGAACTGAGCCAAAACCAAGAGTTAGACACTTAACTGACTGAACCACCCAGGTGCCCCATTAACACTCCCATTTTAAAGATGAAGAAACTGAGGCTCTGAAAAGGTGAATACTGCTCAATGTCATATAGCCAGTATGAAACAAAGCTTGGATTTGAATCTAGGCTTGTCTAATTCTAAGGTCTTAGAACTTCATCCTGCAGTTTCCTAAGCATGTAAATTCTTTGTCAATAGTGCAAACATAGCAGAGACAGTGGTGTTCACCAACTAGTCCATGAGCCCCCCCCAGACTCTCACTCTCACTTGCATTTAGGATGGGGCCCCATGATTGGGTTCTGTCTATGGGATGTAGGCAGAAGTGATGTATGACCATCCCTAGGTATGACTATTGATAACATCGTGGGTCATTGGCTGTCTTTCTCTTCTTTGTCCACAACCCAGGGCAACTCAGATGTTGAGATGTCAGCATCTGAAAATGGAGGCATCTTGGATCCCTGAATCACTGCATGGAGGAGAGTCACCTTCCAGAACCCCACAATCCGCACTTGGCTTATGTGAAGAAGAAATGATTCTTTGTCGTGTTCTTGGAGCAGAGAGTAGCCTAACTCAACTAATATAGCAGAAATGATAAGAATAACTTTATGTATTTATTTTATATAATTGTTTATGTTGCACAAATACTTTCTCAATTCTCATTACCTTGAGAGATGAGCAGGGATTATAAGCCCCATTTTATAGGCCAGGAAACTGAGGCCTAGAGAAGTGAAATGATTTGCTCAAGACCACATAGTTGGTAGGTGGTCAAACCAAGGTTAGGCTCTCAGTAATTTTCCCACACTCTATAATTTTACAACTTCCTAGCTCAATGTTATAAAAGCAAGCAATAACCTCAGAGGGAATGAGGGTCCCACTGTATAGAGTTCTGCAGATTAAATTAAACACCTTGAAGGACTACAAGGCTAGGTAGCCAGTACAGACAGGTGTAGTACATTCCAATGGTTCGTATTCTTAAGTCAACAAGCTGCAGGCGTCCTGTGGCTGCTCAGACTCTTGGGTGGTCCTGGAGGGGAGTCCCAAGTCTTGTTCTTGAGCAATTTGGTGCACAAATCTCCAAACCGAGCTACAGGCCTTGAATTAAAGACAAAATGTTACAACTCTGGGTGAAAATCCTCAGTATCTCCAGAGAGTAAAGTGCCTGATTCTCCTTCTTCATCTCTACACAGCAATCATCATTTTATCTGGCATAGAATTCTTCACAGTGTACAAAATACTTCCCTCTCCCTTATCTCATTTAATTCTCACAAAACAGGGTCATGCTTTTTCTTTGGGAAACCCTAAAGGTTGATTTGTTCCAAAATAATGACAGGGTTCAGCCCCTAGAATAAAATCTGACATTTATTGAGCACATATTATGTGTAGTATCTCATTCAGTCCTACAACAGCCCCCCAAATTCATGGTGATGATAGATGCAAAAGAGAGCAAGAAGAAACATACAAGGTCTCATGAAGTCTGGGTTCAGAACAGATATACATTAATTCCACTTTATCCTGTTGGCCCAAACAACTTCATGACTAAGCCCAGACACAGCCTTGGAAGGCAACACAAAGCTACCTGACAAAGAGTATGGATACAGCAGGGATGAAGAATTGGGGTCATATTTATAATCTTCCCCATCCTCCTTCCATGGGCCCTCAAATCTCAGGGCTACTTTATCTGTCCTACAGTGATGAATCTTGAGGAATGAGAGTCTAAAAACTTGCTCAAGATACTCAGCTAAGAAGGCTTCTGGCAGGGATCTATGAAGCCCATGGAGAAGTTTTCAACCAAGGCAAAAAAGGGAAGGGATGGAAGAGAAAAGTAGTCAATTATCCTGTTCTATACAAGGGATGTGCCACAAACACCTACCTAACTTCTAGTAACTTTATTTACCATAATCTATATAAAGCCTTAAAAATCTGTCGTAGTCTTTGATCTTACCTCCTCTCTGCAGACGGGGATCCAAATTCATGGTGATCTCTTTTTCAGGAAGTAGAGTTTCTGATTAGCTGACCTCTGATAACATTCTTATACTAAGAGGAGGGATGGAATCTCTTTGTTTTGGTATTTATTTTGTGACTCTGTAAACATTGACCTTGCTCATGTTCAATTCTTTTGCTAACAAAAGTCTCCAAATCTTTTTTTTTTCTTTCTAGGTCAAGCTCCTGGGATTCTTCTCTCATGAGACCTGATGAGCTGCCAGTATCCTGAATGTGACAAGGATCCAAGTCATCTCTGTTTGTGGTTATTTGGTATCCTCTGTTCCTTGCCATGGCTGAAGGCTCATTTAGCATTCTCCCCTATGGAGCTCAGGCTGCTGAGATAGGGCGTCACCTGAAGTTTCCCTGCAGGGCCTCCAGCTGCCCAACGCCAGGGCATCATTCATTTTGTACTCTGTATGGATATCCCCTTGGAGTTGGCATTTAGGCAAGACGATGGCCCTATTTATGACTCTTCATTCATTCATTCAGAAATATTATTAAGCACTGGCTATAGTTTTAGAATTCTATTGATCTTGAAGGATGGAAAGGAGGAATAAGCCAGGTCTGTCCTAGTGATATGCTGTCCACACTGAGCCTCTTTGAAAACCTGAGAATTGCTGTTGACTCTTCCTCTCTCTTAGCTGCCACACTGCAATCAAACACCAAGCTTTACCAATTTTGCCTTCGAAATATTTGTCATACTTACCTCTACTTCTGCTTTCCGGCCAACACTCCTTTATTTTAGGTTTTCACACCCCTTTTGCTGATCATTGTGGTTCCCTCATAACTAGTCTGTCTGATTTGGTCTCATCCTCCTTATTTGCTCTTCCATACTGCAACAACAAAGACTCGCCTAAAATATATGTCTAAGTCACTACTCAAACTTTCAAATGGCTCCTTCTGGTCCCCCTATCATGGTGGCACAATCCATGGTGTCCTGGCTTGTACCCGCCTCTCCAGCTCCACTCCCTAGTGAGGTTCTCAACCACCAGAGTAATTATCCAGCCATGTTGTATTGCCTGGCTTCTTATCCTCTGAGAGTAATTGTGCTGACACTCCCTTCTGTACATCCATTTCCCCACCTACTGCTTCTCTGCCTTTGCTCCTTCTGCCCTGACTCCTTTGTAACTCCTGCATCAGGATGAGTCCTATTCATTCTTCAAGGCTTATTTTAAAGCTCAACCCCTCCAGACAACCTTTGTTACCTCCCTGACCACTCCATGATAGGTGCCTTTTCTCAGTGGGTCTGCTGTATCCCTTGCACATCTTTCTCATTGCTCTTAACATATGGGCTGACGGTTGTCAATGGAAAACTGCAATGACCCAATCCAAGAGGAACTATTAATGGCCCAGACAGACCTTTCAAAAATGAAGGTTTAAGTCATCCCACCAGGTAAAGGGCCATGACCAGGTGAGCTGTTTTCTGAAGGCAAAGGAAATGCAGAATGAGCAATGGAGGAAGATAGTTACAAATCAACTACAACCATGACCAGCTATGGAAACGAGGACTGTGATTATCATGAGAATTCTTCCTTGTTTTGATGTGAACATGTTTGTGTGTGACATGTAAAATCAGCTAGAAAGCCATTCTCACGTTCATCTTCCTTGAAAAGACATATCCTTCCCTGCCGGTGGCAGGCCCAGCCCCCAGTCCATCTTCCCTGAGGTCACCTGATTTCTGTCTCCGTGGTGCTGGGCAGGAGATGAGCTATTTCAAAGAAAATGTAGTCAACAGCATTCAAGAAAAATGTATTGAGAATTTACCAGAGTGAGAGCCTGTGTAGAAAGATGAGTCAGCCACAGATTCTACCTCAAGTGGTTTTACAGTCTGGTAGCAAAGCAAATACGGTGTTTTTTTGTTTTGTTTTGTTGTTTTTCCTAATTTACAGTTATATTTGTCTGTATCAAGGTAAAGTTCGCGCATGGCTACAGGGGAGCAGATGTGCCTCACACACACTTTTCTGTGTGGTCTGAGGACCTGCACTGTCCCAATTACCTTGCTCATCAACGCTTGTTACCACCAGTGAATGAAAACTGGTTTAGTGCAGGCTCCTTTGCCAGCAGTGCCATATCCAGGAAATGGGTCCCTTCTGGGCTTGGAGGGCTGACGAATGAACCCCTAGACCCTACTAACCCCACTGCTGCCCTCATTGGTCCTCTTCTGCATTTCTTCTTGGTACTCTTTATTTCTTCCTTGTAATTCATTTTGGAGCCTATGCAATTCAGAAAGCAGAACGGTGCCCTTGGAACAAATGGAATTTCAATCTTCACTTTTCAGGGATAGTCAGCTCCAAATCACCACACTTTTATGATAGTCTCAAGAAACCCCCACAGATGGTTTGGTAGTGTGTACCAAGAGTGTTAAAGATATGTGTGCATTCCTATCCATGAGGTGGAATGCTATACCATAGTAGGAAGGAATGAGCTATTGATAAATGCGGTAACGTGAATGACTCTCAAAATAATTATGCTAAGAAGCCAGAGGAAAAAGACTACACACTGTATGATTTCATTTATATAAAACTCTAGAAAATGCTAACTAATCTATAGTGACAGAAAGCAGAGCAGTGGTTGCTAGGAACGGGAGAGCAGAGGGAGGGAGAGATTACAAGGGGCACAGAGAAAGTTACAAGGGTGATGGACATGTTCATTATCTTGATTGTGGCAGTGGTTTCATGGGTGTGTACATATGTCAAAAATTATGAAATTGAGCACTTTAAATATGTGCAATTTATTGTATGTCAATTATACCTTAATAAGGCCATTTAAACAATTTTTAAATATGTGTACATTTTGACCCAATAATTCCATTTCTCGTCACCCTCCTAAGGAAATAATTGAAGTGCCCAATTTACGTTCAAGATCTTCCACACATTGTTTAGAAGAGTGAAAAAGTTCAATAAGAGGGCATAGTTAAAAAAATTAATGCTTAAATAAATTCCAGATGATGACGGAATACTGTGCGTGCTTTTAAAATCATACAATCGTATTTACCGTGATGAAGGAAATGTTTACCATGATGTGTTTGGTGGAAAACTCGTTTACAAAATAGTATGAACATTATGAGAACAAGACCAATATGCCACAGACTGCAGATGTGTGCAGAAGAAAGACTGGAGGTTTTGTACAAAATATCCACAATAGTCATTTCTGGGGAATAGGTGGGATCACAGGTAATTTTAATTTTCTTTTTTGAATTATTCTTAATGTTCATCAACTTTTTTACTTTTGAAATGTATTGCTTTTTAAAATAGAAAAAACCGGAAGCAATAAAAGAATTTTTTTTTTTTTTTTGCGGTGGGCGGGGGGCACTCTGTTCTGTGCAGAGGCTGCAGGCGAGGGCCTGTCCCTCTGGTCTCTTCTTCCACTGTCACTAGGTGCTGTGTCTTGATGATCACAGGTTGCAGAAAGCTTGAGAAGGGTTATTCCCGGGGCTTTCCGATCCTGCCTGGAGCCCTGGTGCTCCTTCTCTGCTGCATGGCTAGCCTGCACAGGAGGTCACTTGCTCCTTTTGCTGTAAGTGGCAATAAATGAGCAAAGGATGACCAGGTCGTGGCCAGGCCTTGAGGGTTTGAACATTGGGGAAGAAAGGAAAGCTTGGCCTTCCTAGCTCTTTCCCAGCTGTATCCTCTAGTTAAGTGCAACTTTTACTCAGGAAGCAAAGCATTAGCCACCATACATTTGCCCAGGACACAGGTCTATTAACTTCCAGCAAAAACCATAGCCACAGGGTGGGGAGGTGGTGTGCGGTTTAAGCCTGTAGGGCGGCCTGCCTTTCCCCCACTTCCTTCTTTGCTCTTCTCCCCCCAGAAATAGAAACTAAAGAGGAGTGAAAGAAGTGCTCTGGGCATCACACCCTTTGAAAGCAAGATGGCTTCCTTTGGCCTGGGTGTGCTGTTCTCTGGGCTGCTAGCTGGCCCTGGGGGTACTGGTCTCAGGTCTGGACCAACCAGCTAAAAAGAAGTTTAATGCAAGCTGTTTAACACACTTTGAAAATGCACCTGCTTGTTCTATGGAAAGTGGCTGGGTTGGAAGGGCTGAGGTGACTTGTCTCAGGTGGCTGCGACTGAGAGATTATTGCTACAAGAACAGTAAGATGAACCAATACCAGAAGGGTCTGTGACCTTAAAACTTTTTTTTTCCCCCAACTGAACAGAAAGGTGTGTGGGGGCAAACCCATGTGTGTCATCAGTAGCCCTGAATATGCAGAGGGCGTGGTAAGAAGATGGATGGGTGGCCCGATGTCTATGAGGCTCAGTTTGCTCACCTGTAAAATGGAATAGGAACAACCATCTTGTGGGATTCTTTTATTTATCCATTTATTCTCTAAGCACTGACTGAGCACATACTGTGTCCCAGGGGGTGGAGACACAACAAATTAATTAAACATGACCTCTCGTTTCTTATGGTTCTTTCCTATGAGGTTGCTGAAACGTTTCACCTATAGTAGATGCTCAAGAATTGCTACTGTTGTCACCAAGGTAAAGATTCCTGCAAGGGGACAGTGCTTGGCTTAGTTACTGGACCTGTGGCCACAAGGCAGACACCTGGATACTAGGTCAGGTGCACTGGCCAGTGAGGGTCAACTAGAGAACTTTCAAGAGTGAATAAAAAGCTTAGCCATGGAGAAAAAAAAAAGTGTGGGATTCAGGCTGTCACTGGAGAAAGGTTTTAATTGGTTGCTGGAGATAATTCTTCTGAATGTGTGTTTTTATACTCTATTCATGTTTATTCATAGGCGTTTATTTTGTATATCATTCACTTATTTTAAAAGCATGTAAAATAGTCCCCTTTATCTATGGCTCTACTTCCCATGGTTTTGGTTACTAGAGGTCCAAAGATAGATGAACTTCCTTCTGATGTATGGCCAAAAAGTCAATAGCAGCCTAATACTGTGTCACAACGTCCATGTCGCTCCTGTCACGTCCTTTTGTCATGTGGGCATTTATCATCGCACATCATCACAAGAAGAAAGATGAGATACCAGAGGATATTTTGAGAGAGAGACCACATTCACATGACTTTTATTATAGTATGTCGTTACAATCATTCTATTTTGTTATTAGTTACTGTTGTCAATCTTTTACTGTGCCTAATGTATAAATTAAACTTTATTGGAGGTATATATGAATAGGAAAAAATATGTATATAGATTCGATGCTATCCGTGGTTTCAGGCATCCACTGGGGTCTTGAAATGTATCCCCCATGATTGAGCAGGGGCTACTGTATTTTTTTAAAAAGCACTTATTCTGTGCTAGGCCCTGTGTTTAGAGCTGAAGAAGAGACTAAGGAATAATGACACATGTTACTCCAGGGTATTATAGTCTGGTGGAGAGAAAAGGAAATACACTTAAACAGGGTGAGTGGTGGCCTTAAGGGCTGGGATGAATGCATCAGAAGGTCAGTGCAGTGGGAGTTGAGAGCAGGCAAATGGTCTGGTTTGGAGAGGGCAGGATGTTGGCAAATGCCCTGGAGCAGATGGATGGGTATGGGACCTTAGCTAGGTTTTGTGGGCTATGCCTCAGGGATGTCCTCAGGATGGCAGGCAGACAGGTCCTGATGAGTGGAAGGTGTAGTTGGAGGCATTCAGTCATCCATTCCTTTCCTCATTCATTCAGTGGATCTTTAGAGTGCCTACCATTGCTAGCACTTTTCTGGAGTGGAGACTCAATAATGAACAAGACACACAAAAAGTTCTGTCTTACGTAGTTTGCATTCTAGAAAAGGAAGACAAAAAAATCACTACTAAGTTATATATAGCAGCAGCTTTCAAATGTTTGGTCTCAGAACCCCTGTATGTTCTTAAAAATTATTAAAGACCCCAAAGAACTGTTTAGGTAGGTTATAGCTACTGGTAATCAACTAGAAATTAAAATTGAGAAATTTAAAATATATATGAGCATTAAAAATAACAATCTACTCATTAGTATAAAATACATCTATTTAGTGAAAAATTACTATTTTTCCCCAAACAAAAATTAAGAGAGGAGTAATGGTTTTTACATTCTTGCACACCTCTTTATTTTCCAACTAAAGTAGAAGACAGCTGTATTCTCATATCTACATTCAATGTGTGTTGTTATGTAGTTTTGGCTGAAGCATATGAAGAAAATCTGGCTTCGTGTGGTGCCACTGACTTGATTCATGGGAAGATGCCAGCAGTTTACCCACCACAATTTTTGTACCATCAGTACAAATGCCAACACAGCACAAAGGGCAAATACATCTTAGTATTATTATGAAAATAGTTTATATGAGGGCTTGCAGAACTTCAGGGGTTTGAGCACTATATTCTGAGAACAGCTGGTATAGATTATTTGCCATATAGACTGGGAAGAAGTGCAATGGAGAGAATTACAGCAGGGAAGGGGTGTAGGGGGAATAATGAGAGGGTTGCAATCCAAATTGGGTAGTCAATGCCGGCTTCAATGAGGAGGTGGCATTTAGGCAAAGGCTTATGGGATGAAGGGAGCAAGCCTGGTGTGTCTTGGGGAACAGGAATCAAGGAAGAAAGAATAGCATAAATAAGGGCTCTAAGTTGGCTTATTCAAGGAACAATAATTCAAGGAATTATTCTTGAATTCTTCTTATTCAAGAAGCCAGGGCAGCTGAGTAGTGGGTAACAAGTGGTAGTACTAGAAAAGGAGGTCAGAGAGGAGACAAGAGCCAGACTCTACAGGGCCCTTCACATGATCATAAGGACTTGAGCTTTTAAAAATGATTATTAAAGATTTTACTTATTTATTTGAGAGAGAGAGAGAGAGAGAGAGATAATGAGAGAGAGAGAGAGAGCACCAGTGGGAGTAGGGGGAGGAAGGGCAGAGGGAGAGGGAGAAGCAGACTCCTCACCGAGCTGGGAACTCAATGCGGGGCTCTATCCTAGGACCCTGGGATCATGACTTGAGCTGAAGGCAGACGCTTAACCAACTGAGCCACCCCAGTGCCCCAGGACTTGAGCTTTAATTCTGAGTTAGCTGGAACACTATTGAAAGGTTCTAAGTTAGAAGAGTGATGTGATTTGTTTCCATAGCAAAAGGGATAAACCTGAATGGTAGGGTGTGGTCAGATTCTGTATTTGTAAGGTTTGCACATGTATCCTCGGATAATGCCTAGCACATAGTATGCTCTAAGAACTATGTTGGGTAGAAGAATGGCCTGTATTCCTGTACCTGTCAAGGAACAGACTGTGTTAGCCAGCTTTTGCTATAGTAACATACACCCCCAATAATTTATTGGCTTAAAACAATAAACATTTATTTCTTGCTAATATTACTTATGTTCGATGACTCATATCACTCAGCTGAAGCTCTAGTGAAGTGGGAAGGAGAGAATGAATATTTGGGAACAATAATGCAATCTGTAAGGGACAGTCTGAGGATGAGTCAGCTATAGTCAGCTAGCTGAATTAGCACATTTGACTAAGTCTTTTGCCTATGGGGCCCAGCAAGGGCTATTTTACAAGAACATCACTGCCAGAATTGAGTCATTGGCTTATATGCACAAAGAACAAATACAAAGTCCTCCTTCTGTGATTCATTCCAAAAGAAGGGCCAAGAAACCATGGCCTTTTCACCCTAGGAGCACAGAGCTTATCTTAGAGTTGCTCAACCTTGGCTAAAAGTGTTACGTTTAGGGGCCTTAAATGGGGCCAGGCTTGGGGCTCTGGGAGAGGGTCTTGGTCATAATAGGTCCTTTAACCACTGAAAGCAGAATCACTTGGTGGAGAAGGGAGCTTGTTAACATCACGGATTCCTGGACCACCCCAGGAATCTTCTTTGGTTAGGTCTAGGATTTCTCCAGGCCTTTCTTTGGCACACGAGAGAGAAGGTACATCATAATAACATAGTAAGTTAGAAAATGAGTGATATCACAAAAGCCAACTCTTGCCTTTGTTCTCGTTATCTGTGGGTGCTTATAGATTGGACCTGAGGTTGGGTGTACCAAGCCATCACAAGCTGAATATTATTGAAGACATGGGTGAAGCAACTTCAAAGTTCATATTCAGACTACCTGAAGTCACATCCGTGACCTGGCCCGGTCACCACTTGCATTGGCCATCTCAACTTTATACCTTTTCCACCTGGATCCAGCTGACTGTTTGTCTAATATTAAAAGGAAGCTTCTCACAGACCACAGAATATTGCCTTTTTTCCGACCTGGACCCCTTGAACTTTGAACCACAGCCTCGGAATCTCAACACATCCTGCTTTAGAGAAACACTTCCTGAAAAATCTCTCAACCACCAGGACCCCACACGTGTCAGCTTCCCTTTTTTGGGTGACTCTGTGGGACCAGGGCCATTGCCTTTTATCCGTATCAGGTGATTAAAGGCAGCCTGTGGTCGGACTCCCCTCCTCCTCCTGGCTTTGGTGGAAGTTTGTTCTTTTCAGGTCTTACCAAGTTCAAGTAGCTTAGGGACACCTCCACGGAAGCCCTGTTTGTGATCTGGAGTGATTTATAGCAGCACTAAAACTTCTCACAACAGACAAATTAATACTCAGACGCCTTTTCAGCGCCTCCTTTGAGAAAGAGGTTTTGACCCGGCGCCAAGATGTGGGAGGCAAGATGTTTCTCTGGAATCCCATTGGGTGGCAGCCTCTGGGATCACACCCAGCTTGGTCTGAAGTCCAGTACACTCCAAAATTGGTCTCTGCTTTTGAGTTGGTGTCTGTGTCTTTGTTTCTCAATTTTGGTTTGTGTGAATTCATTGTTCCTAATAAAAGGAACACCACGGGAGCATGCTCAGTCTCAGGGAGCCGGAAAGAGTTTTGAGTGTTCTTGCACATCCTGGGTTTGAGCCAGATTCACTCTTCCTCCTTGGAGGACCCTATCAGTGGTTCCTAAACACTTTTCCTTTGGCAGGAGTGTAATGTTACATTGCTAAAATTCTGGTTAAGTCTTTGAGGTTTATAATTAGAACTGATGAGACCCTCTCACTATCTTCCAGTACAGAGAAAATAAGACTCCAGAATCCTACCAGGACTGTAAATGGACTCAGCAAGGCAAATACTGAGAAGAATCAAACTTCACGTGGGGAAGGGCTCACTTTCAATGATCATGTAAGGTAAAGACAGGGTTTTTAATCAGTGGCATTTCAACTTCCATATCTTCATGTGGGATGATTAAAAAAAAATTTTTTTTAAACTAAACTCTTCAAAAAGAAACTAAGAAACAAACTGATTGCAGTCTTGAGATGTTTTCTCCCCCTCCCAGAAATAGGCCTATTGTCTGCAGTTTTAAAAGCAACAGAAAAAAAAAATAAATTAAAAAAAAAATAAAAATAAAAAAAATAAAAGCAACAGAAGTCAGTTTTGCACACGTGTTCCCACCTGGAGGTCTTGTGTTCAGAAGCAGAGCTTGTTAAACGGTCTCCTATGGACTGTGAGAAATCCAGATGCTCAAGCTCAATCCAGGATGCCCTGAGTCAACAAGTCTGAGGTGGGTGCCAGGAATCTGGTTTGTAAATAAATGCCCAGGCATTCCTGTTGCTGTAGGTCTTGTGTTTGGGAGCGGCAACACCAATAAGTTCAAGATTATCAATTCGTGAACTTGGCTTTGCTGGTCCACCCTGAACCTTAGCTCTCTACCTTCATGACCCTGGACTCAGAAATCCCTCTTCTATGCTTCTAGCCTAAGAAGGGTACCCCTTAACTGGAGTGATGGCAGGGGGTAAGCCTTTGCACAGAGTTATTTGCTATCATAATTTAGAAGATGGCAGTGTTTGGAAACGAAGGTCTTTCAAGAGAGAAATGATTAAGTGAATATGGTAATTTCTCTTAACAGAACATTCTGCAAACATTACAAATGATGCTTGTTCAGTCCGTGTGATTATAAGGGAATGCCCATGATGTAACAAAAACCAAGATACTGATTATAAAATGCTTAGAACTAGGTTGAGAGGGGGATATCTCTCTGTGCAGGGAGAAATAGTAGGTAGAAATACAACATGTTAACTGAGGTTGTCTTTGGATGGGGATCTTTGGATGCTTTTGTTTATGTATTTTTTATTTTATTTGCCATATTTTTGTAATGATCAGTTATTATTTTATATTATATCACATATACACACCTATCTATATCTATGCATAGATACAGATATATCTTTATTTTAAAAGCAAAAGAGAAAAAAATAAATAAAAGCAAAAGAGGAGCCCCTGGGTGGCTCAGCCGTTTAAGCACCTGACTCTTGGTTTTGGCTCAGGTCATGATCTCAGGGTCAGGCTCTGCCCTGAGTGCAGAGCCTGCTTAAGATTCTCTCTCTCCCTTCCCTCTGCCCCTCTCCCTCTGCTTATGCTCTCTCTCTTTCAAAAAATAAAGTAAAAAACAGCATTACATGGATTTGATTATGAAATAGGACCTGGTAGAACAGTGTGGGTAGTTGAGGCCAAACAGACCTTTTCACTGGGGAGAGAGTAGGTGTATAGGGCAGTGATGTGCACCTGCAGGTCGCATATAAGCAATGTTATCCTTTACCAGGAAAGAGATACATGTGTATCAGTATCCAGTGACGAGACTTGCCCTCCCTGCACAGAGACAGGTAGATGCCATTTCTGAACACAATCGACCTTGAATTTGATGTGGGATCTTTGAGGTCTAAATTGCTGAGGTTGTTCTTGTTCTAGCAAACACCATCTAACAAAGATGCCGAGGTGGACGTGTTCCAGCAGAGCTGTCTCTGTCCTACTCAGAAAGCCACCAAATCATCCCTGCAGGACACAGACGCTCCATATGCAGTCAGATAAGAGACCCTAAGCTTCCCAGCTGAAATAGAGTGATACTTGCCTCTCAGATAGGGACAGAGAAGAGCTTTTATGCTAATTCTGGTTGCTTAGAGCTCTGTGTTGGAAAAAATAGTGAACAAGTCTAGAAATCAATCCCTCACCCCTACCTGTCTCCAACAAAACCCTACATCAGTGTGCTGTCATTGCTCGTGCAGCTGCCTCTTAGCAATAACTCCAGGGATGTGCTCTGTGCTTGAGGCAACCCCTTGCTGAACTAGTCCTGGGTGTCCCAGGACCTTCTGCTTGTCCTGATCCCTGCCCTGAAAGACCAGGATGGAAGAGCTCAGACGTATAGGATTTCTCCCTGCAAAGACCAGTTTTTCTCTCTAGATTTACCAGGCCCCAGGAACACCTCTGACAGAGATTTCCGGCTGCTTACGGTTGGCCATCTTTGCCCTTAGCATTTTCACTAACGCTGAAAAGTCCTCCTTGAACCAAATCACTGTCTAACTCCACTGCCATGTCTAGGTCTGCTGGAGAGCCTTTGAGTGGCTTCATTATTCATTTAGAACAGGGCAGAAGTAAATTAAAAGAGAAAATTAAGGCTGCTGAGTTTTCAAAACCTCTATCCCCTGGGCTTCAGACAAGTCCTTATCGACTCTAATTCAGCACCTTGTTAAAAAGTTGTGCTATCTAGTTCAGTAGCCATTAGCCACACATAGCTATTTTAATTTAATTTAATTTAATTTAATTACAATGGGATACATCTTGAAATACAGTTCCTTAGCTGAACTAGCCATTAATTAGTCGCCTCGAAGTAAATAGTACACAGAGAAATTTCCACCATTGCAGAAAGTTCTAAAAGTTTTATTGAGTTACCTTATAAATTCTCTTACCTATTTATATCATTTCTTTTTAAGTTTCTCAACCCACAACAGATTAGAAATAGCAAATTAAGGACAAAGGGAATGATGACAACAAATGACCCAAGAAAAAAATGAGGAGACAGAATGATTAGGAAGTAAAACACTCATCCATTTATTAAATCACTAAACAAATGTTTACTGAGATGCTGGGTATTGGTCTAGGTGTTTGAACTATATTATTGAACAAAAGAGACCTAAATCTCCACCCTGTTGGAGTGTACTAAACCAGTACACACCACTTTGAGGACATTAATACACAGACCAACAGGCTTATTTTCTTTAATATTCTCTAGAGGCATCATCTGTTAAAAATCCAGTTCAATAATTGGTTTATCTTGAGTCATCAAGAATAGTTAACATACCTTAAGAAGACCCACAAGTACATACATTTTACAAAGGTTACCATCTAAGTAGCTAAATGATTGGAAAAAACAATCTGGGTTGCCTCCTTTTTTTTTTACCTCCTATTAAAATGATGGTAACTGGGATGCCTGGGTGGCTCAGTGGTTGAGTGCTTGCCTTTGGCTCAGGGCATGATCCTGGGATCTGGGATTGAGCCCTACATTGGGGTCCCTACATGGAGCCTGCTTCTCCCTCTGCCTATGTCTCTCTCTCTCTCTTTCTCTCTGTGTGTGTGCGTGTGTGTGTGCGTCTCTCATGAATAAATAAATAAAATCTTCTAAAAACCATCATTTTATATGTAAAGAGAAAAAGAAAACCAAAAAATCCCCTGTCATTTTATAAGCTCCTTTTTACCAATGAATTTATAGTGACCTTTCTTTCTTTTCCTTTCCATGCTGATATAATTTGCTTTCTGGTTCTGCCCCTTAATACTATGACTCTAGATAAGTCATTTGGACTTTTCTATGCCTCAGTTAAAAGGTAAATAAGAAACAGAACTAACACAAATGTAACTGTGGGTGGCATAAATTTCATCAACACAGTCCCTGAGAATTAGTACAAAAGTTTTGAGATTTTCTCAAGCAAGCAAGAAGCAGGTGGGATTTGATGAATTCATATGATCTCTCTTTTCCCCCACTCTCTTTCCTGTCCCCCACCTAAAACCCATAATGAATTCTCTTCTTACCCTTCATAACTGGTGAAAAAATCAGAAGCCAAGCAGTAATAAGCTTAAACATTTCCTTAGAGAAAGAACTCAATTCTAGTAGTAAAAAAAAAATTGTGTCAAAACAGGTGAGGAAGAAATTAAGGACTTTGTAGAACACTCCAGGGCTTGGAATACATAATTCTTCCAGGTGATGG
This sequence comes from Canis lupus baileyi, assembly GCF_048164855.1. Taxonomy (NCBI): domain Eukaryota; kingdom Metazoa; phylum Chordata; class Mammalia; order Carnivora; family Canidae; genus Canis; species Canis lupus. The sequence continues at coordinate 58,585,373 of NC_132844.1, read as the reverse complement.
AAGGAGTTCTGTGAAGGAAAGGGGAGACATATATCTAAACTGCTTTTAAAAAGTGTAGGTCAGAATCAGGGCAGAAACCTCTAATTTAAAAATGATGTCAAAGACAGTCCAAGATCACTGATGGATGGGAGACGGGATAATGTAGTGGGGGGGTGGAAACAGAGCATTTGGAGCCAGACAAATCTCAAATTCCAGCTCCAACACTTATTAGCTGTGACATCCTGTCTAAGTAACTTAACCCATCTGTGTTTTAGTTTACTCCTTTGGAAAATAAAAAGAATAGTGATAGTACCCATAATACGGGGCTATTATAAGGATTCAGTGCAATAATTTGTGGGAAGCACCTGGCATATGGCAGGTACTTGTATTAGTTAAGGTAACACTAGCTGTTGCAACAGTTAAATGTCAAATTCCAATGGTTTAATACAACTAAAATTTGTTTCTTGCCCATGTAATAGACTCCATAGAGAAAGCAGGAGGCTCTTCTCCACGTGGAGACTCAGGGATTGAGGCTTCCATCCTGCAATGCCTCCTTGCCCATCTAAGTGGGAAAAGCAGAAGGCTTTCTTCCAAATGGTCATTCAGGGATTCGGGCTTGGAAATCTTGTGACTCTCCGACCCCCTGGAACCTCAAATTCCTCTGCTACCAGATGGCAAAGGAGAAAGTGAGAATGGAGAAGCCCTATTTCTTAAAAGCTCTGGCCTCAGAGGTGAGACTCCTTCACTTTCATTCACATTGCTTTGATGAGAACTAGTCACATGGCCTCACCTGGGTGTAAGGAGAGCTGGGAAATGTAGTTCCAGCTTAGCAGCTGCCTCTTAGCAATAACTCCATACTCTGGAAAGGTTCTGACCAACAGCTGGCTATTTTGCCACTATCCTCAATAAATGATAGCAACATGCAATCAAATGAGCAGTGATTTTGTTATTGAAGAAAACTGGGCATGCTGTCAAATTCTGAAGGATCAGAGGAAAAATTCAAAACCCAGATGATTAAAACAGATGAGTAAACTAGTTCAAAGGTTTAATTCTTGGGGCCATGTTTCATTTGGTCATGTTTTGAAACCAAAGACTGTAACGTTTCTATTAATCTGACAAACAAATATTTATGATACTGATCATATGCAAGACACTACACTAGGCATTAGGTATGCGCTGGACAGGTGGTAAAAGTTGAGTAAGACTTGGACTTGACTTCAAAGAGTTTATATCCTGGCATGGGAGAAAGATAGGCACATCCTAAAGGAACTACAAAGACACATAGTGACCTGAGAGGTGCAAAGTGCTGTGGGATTTGAGAAAGGGTGAGGTGGTTTCTGTCCAGTATGATAAGGCTGCATGAGGACATTTCAGACACTCATAATGGGAGTCTGTCCTTATCCAAGTGAGTCCTTGACACCATCTCTATCTGCTCCATGGAAACTCTCAATTTTGTTCCCAGATATCCTATCTGCTCCATTCCTGCTCTTCATTGCTCAGAAGCCATTTGGCTCTGGGTCCTTGGTTTGCTCCTCTTTCCTGGTGGGGCCTGGGTTTCCAGACTCAGGTACCTGCATTGGGTCTCTCCTTATGGTAGCTCTAATGAGCTCTGGTATGGCCTGGAGTTCCAGACACTAACCAACTTCCTTGGCTCTTTTCTATCTTGGGGTGGGGACAATGGACCACTTCATGGATAAAATTGCATTTGAGTTAGGGCTTGAAAGATGTATGGAACTTTGTTAAGTTAGAGACAAGGCTTTCATGCCTATAATACTTGATTCAACAAAAAGTTCTTTTATTATCACTGACTCAATTTAACTACAATCTTTTCAGTTCCATTTTGTTTTTGGAAAGGCTAGTCTGAATCAGGCATTGTGTTGATTGTATATATTAACCTCAGGACACTGAGCTTAATAAGATATAGCAACTCCTATGATGTAGGTAGGGCAGTTAGTATCACCCATTTTATGAATATGGAAGACTGAGGTTTGGAGAAGTCATGTGACTTTCCCATGGTTAATCAGCCAGTAAGTAGAATAGACAGGATTCTTTTCTGATTTTCCTTAGCTCTAGTCTAGTGCTCGTTACTATGCTGGAAAATACCATGGGGGTTCAAATGAATGAACTAAATTTTATCAAATTGAACTCCATTCAATAAGACATAATACCTTATAAGATGATTCACAATGTGATAGGGTATTCTTGAAGATTAGATTGTAAAACCTTCAGCAGTCAAAGAAATAAACCTCTCAATAACTGTTTGCTGCAGAAACGAAGGACTGAATTAATGAATTAATGAGCATACAGAGCTCTGACAATTTCTCTAATCAGATTGTACAGACATGTCCAAACCCTAGTTGGAAGCGAGTGCTGACTCTAACAGTTTAGCCTGTAAACATAGATGACAAACAGTTCTTGCCCTTTGCTTTTTTCCCCCAAGTTTATCAAAGTATTTTTTTAATTGAGGTAGAATTGACATATAATATTATATTAATTTGAGGTACACAACATAATAATTGGACATTATTATGTGCTGTGAAACAGCCACCACAGTGAATCCAGTTATCATTCCTCTCCTTACAAAGTTACAAAATTTTATTTTTCTTATGATCAGAACTTTTTTTTTAAAGTAAAACTGTGGAGTTTGAACTCACCTCCACCTCCAGTGTGGAGCCCGACATGGAATTTGAACTCAACAACTCTAAGATCAAGACCTGAGCTGAAAAAAAAAAAAAAAAAAAAGACCTGAGCTGAGACCAACTGAGCCAACATGGTGCCCCTCATGACGGGAACTTTTAAGATTTAGTTCTTCACAACTTTCAAGTACGCAATACCATATTATTGACTATGGTCACCACGCAGTACATTATGTCTCCAGGGCTTATTTATTTTAACCCTAGGAATACCTCTTGGCCTCTTTCACCTGTTTCATCTATCCCCTCCTCCCTTCCTTTCTAGCAACCACCAATCTGTTCTACCTACGAGTTTTTGTTTGTTTTTTTGGGTTCCACAAATCAGTGACATCATACAGTATATGTCTTTGCCCTTGGCTTTTGTGATCGTCATCTGCCTCAGGAGGCAAGATCTGAAACACCTGATGAAAGTCTGCTTTGCTCAGGTTAGCTGAACGACATTTATTTCAATCCTGCTATTTCTCCTTCCTTTTCAGATTCTTGGGCAGGTTGGTGGGAGGGAGGGGCCTCCTTGAGAGATAAAGGCTAAAGTTTTCATTGCTGAGTGAAGAGGGATTTAAGGACAGGGGGAATTTGAAAGCAGAGTGGTTTGATGGAGCAGGAGAAACTGGTTGTCTTGAATACAAGGGGGCAGTTTTGGAAATTACAGAGCCATGATGCAAGTGAGGAAGACAGAAGAGCAGATCCCAGGCAGGGGGTGGAGAGCAGTGGGGAAACATGTTCTGGGTACTCACTGTAAATAACCACAGGGGCATAGACATAAGCAAAATGCTCGGAGCAGGGAATAATAGGATGGGGTAGTCATGGAATGGGGAAAGAATTCAGAGAAATGGCATCCGAGATCAAAGATGGCCAAGTTCACTGCCATCCCAGGGCCCAGGACCTGTCCTGTGTGCAGGAACACAACCGTTGCCTGGTTTTAAAAAGTGCTGATTTCTTACTTGGGACCACGCTGCATCCCATCCACTCTTGGAGGCTGTGACCACGACTTATGGAAGAACCTCTCAGTTTTAGCCATGAGGATTATTTTAAAAGACTGTTTTCTTAAATGGCCCATATTTTGAAAGGTAACGGAATCTCTATTTGAGACTAGAAAAATCAACAAGCGGGAGAATGGTTCAACAGAAAGAAGCTAACATAGCCATCATAGGGTGGCTTTCTAACTGACCTCTGATGGGCCGGGCCTTCCATCCTGAGCACACAAAAGCATCGGCTAAGAGACCCGACGAATGAATGGCTGAAAATAAACTACTGATGCATAGAGAAACCCACTTTTGGTTCCACTGAAGAAGTGGGAAAATGAAACAGGACACCTGTTTCACATCAGGCTTTGGGGGTGTGGTGTGAACTCAGAATGTCTGGAGGCCTGAGTTGCCTGGTTCTTTTTTCTATCACGTGACCAGAGGGATGAGGGGGTGGGGGGTGGGGGGTAGGGTGGTAGCCTTGGCAGAAACAGGTGGCAATGAAGGTGTTTGGATGGTGTGTGCCTCCCTCGGCATTAACGCAAGAATAAAATGGCACGGTTGGTATCTGTTGAGCTCCTCGTATGCGTCGGGCAGCCCTAAGGAGCATAGATAGAAATCCTGCCCTCGTGGCGCTTCCCATGGGGTGGGCAGACCATCACATAGATAGTAATAGCGGGAGTGTGTTAGATGTTGTAAAGTGATAGTGAAAACTGTAGCAAGGAAGGGGCCGAGGGAGTGCAGGGCGGTGGTCAGGGAAGGCGGCCTCTGAAGCAGATGCTAGAAATAGAGGTGTGGCTCTCTGGGGAAGAGGGGGCCACATGGAGGGGACAGCAGGTGCACAGGCTGGGGAAGCTGCATGCCAGGTGTGTTCTAGGAGCTGCAGGAAGGCTGGAGTGGGGGATGAGGTCAGAGAGGAGCCATCCTCAGGGCCTCGCAGGCCAGGCCTAGAATGTAGGCTTTTACTACAAGCGAGATCAGGCCTCTGGAAGTGAATGGAGCAAGGATGAGAACTGAGTCCTGTTCATCGGGATCACGCTGTGTGGACTTAGGTTGTAGGAGAATCTCTTAACATAGCACTTGGTAAATGTTAGCTGTAGCTACTAGGAAGCTTATTAGAAGGCAGTGGGGAGAGGGGATCACCGAGTGGTAAAAGGTTTCCTGTAACATGCGTGGTACATGTTTCTCCACCAGCTCTTCACACATAGGTTCTGATAAAACTTGGGGAAATCAGATAGTAAACATGACCGGGGATTCCTAGGCTTTGGGCCTGAAACTAGAACAGCAAGTTTCTGATTTTGTGATTAATTGCCTCCTGCATAGAAGCAGCATGTATTGAGCATGTCTTATCTGTGACATTCTGAAGCAGATGCTGGGGGTACTGTAATGAGCAAGACTGATGGGTTCCTGCCTCACGGTGTCACTGACTCCAAATCTCCTCCTCTGTAGAGGTGGGCGGTGCAATGACATTCAACACACAATCATGCCAATAATTATCCCATTCTAACAGTGAGAAGTGAAATGGAAGGTGAATGAAGAGGGCCCGACCTGGTCATCACAAGGGGCTTTTCTGAAGAAAGGCCATTTAAGCTGAGACAGAAAGGGGGGCATCTGGGTGGCTCAGTCGGCTAAGCTGAGACAGGAGAAAGAGGAAGAAGGTGGTTTGGTGGAGAGCAAGGTGGGCTTGGGCTCTCAGGGAAAAGGGACAATACATGCAAAGGCCCTGTGGCAGGAAGAAGGAAGTGAATGCTTTGTGTCCAGAGAGCACAGGCAGAAAGGTGGGGTGAGCCTGAAGAGGTAGGCAGGGTATGTCAGGTGGGTTCTTCTGGCATGTGGGGATCGAGGCCTTTATTCCGAGTGCAATGGGCAGTGCTGAGAGGCTTCTGACACAGAAGTCACTTCATCAGACTTGCATTCACTCTCTCTGCCTGAGTGTGGAGATGGCCTGGAGGAGGACCAGAGTGGGCTCGTGACTTGCTGGCAGGCCCCTGCAGTGTCCAACTACTGGTCAAGCTGCTACACCATGGAAAGTGAGGTGTGACGGGAGGATGCCCCCAAATGTCACCCCACCCATCAGTCCAATGCCCTCCTGGTTAGCATGCCTCGTTCGGCTATTAGCCTTGCTAAAGTGGCTCTTTCTGTCTGTCCCCATCAGAGCTCAGCTGGTAGCCCTTAATATAAAGATCATGGGCATTGGGCTCAGCCTGACTTGGGATCTCAGTTCTGCTCCTTCTTGTCTTTGTGGCTTGGACGTGTCTCCCTGACCACAATTTCCCATCTCTGACAACGGGCAAAATTACACTTGAGAGGATTAAATGGAATATCCCTGATTAAGGATCTGTCTCAACGTCCGTAGAGGTGGGCAACTCAACAAACGCGAGTTTCAGACTATTCAAATGACTCATCTTCTAATTAGCACTAGTCTCTTGAAATTAGGTTTCTGGTCCACAAAAGCACCTGAGAGAGAGTGAAAAATGTAATGGCAGGAGATATAGCAGACGGTGACCTTTTCCTTGAGCCTTCACAGTGTACGGTGCTCTGAGAATTGAAAGTGTGCACAGTATCAAGGGATCTGAGCAAAGGGCTCTGAGCAAATGTGAGATACAGCATTGAAAGATTAAAGTAGTTTCCCTTCTTGCATAAACTCATCTCCAAGATTAATGACTATATATTTAAAAACGGAACAAATATCATCCAAATCTTAGAGAAATGGCTGCTAAGTATGGGAAGATTGAACCTCATATTTCTACTTGCATGTACTATTTGTTTGCATATGTGTATTTATTCTTCATTCACTCATTCAACAAATAATAATTATCTCTTACATTGCTGACATGACACCGAGGGTCATCCGTCAAGAGCAAGACTTGGTCCTCTGGTCTCTTTCCTTCCACAGGAGACTAAGATATTTCTGACTCGAGTCCTTGAAACCAAAGGGCAAAACTCTGGTTTTCAGTCTCACTAAGTGTTTTAATTTTCCCTTGAAAGTGTCAAGATCTAATTGTGTGTAGCATCAGCTCTAAAATTACATTATCCTGAGAGTTACTACTCAAACTCCTACCATCTAAACATCCACATATCAAAACCTTTTTAAAAAACAAAACAAAACAAAACAAAACAATGAACCTCAAGTAATTCATCTCATGAAGTTAGAGAGGATGCACATATGCCTCGGAGATGATTAAAATACAGGCAGAAAATGTACACGTGGAGAATGTCAAGATGTGTCGTATATTTCCCAGTCCACTGAGACTCATAATGTATGTAAATCACTGGCTTCTGGTATTGAACGTGAGACATGAGGTGGGGGCAGTGCGTGGCCCACCATCCCCATTATAACACGCCCCCTGTGCCAAATATTCTATCCCATTACTCCCTGAAAAATGTGCAATTGTCAGAACCATGATAATACAGTAAACTCCCTAGGCAAATTGTGAAATGTGAGTCATGGTTCTATTTGCTCTGCAGTTGTGAAAATCGCAAAATTTTTATCAAGATAGAAACTGAAAACCCTGAGTGTTGCCTCATGGGGAGCCCTGACACTCTCACGTCAGACTGCCCTTCTCAGCCACCCCCCACAGCTCGAGTCACGCTATGCTTCTGCCAGAGGGTCACCTTCTGGCTAGCGCCTTGGCACCCATGAAATTGTCTGCCCGAGGGCCCTCCCAAATGGGCTGCACTAGCCCCCTGCTCTTAGCTTGCTCTCCAGCTGGCCTCCTGGGCAGGGAGCTTGCTGTCCTGAAGGTATCTCCTCTCCCATTACCCTCGCCTCTTACTATTCAGACTCTGGAGTCTAGCCCCCACCCCCCCAGCTCTGCTCCGCCAGCATCTGTGTCCTGCAGGTGGACTGTCCCCTGTCGCTGCTTACCTGCCCTCTGTACCACTCTTATAAAGAGCCTGGTTCTTGAAAAGTAATTCCTGCTAATGCACTAATTTGTTACTCCTTCCGGGAAGGAAGCGTTCTCTTAAAATGACTCTTGATAGGTAATGTCTCCATCCAGGAACTTCAGAACTGTGTTTCATGGGGTCCTAAGCTTTCATGGGTGTGCCTAAGGGTTACTTGATGGAGCCTGGAAACCCTTACCCTCTCCCTGGGCTCCAACCAGGGCCCTGCTGCTTCCATAGGCCTTCCACATTAGGGCCACGCTGTGGGGTCAGGAAGAGGGTGGGCTCTGGAGCCAGCTTCACCACCTTCCAGCTGTGTGATGTTGGACGGGTCACTAACCCTCTCTGTGCCTCCGTTTTGGCATCTGTAAACTATTAGCAATAACAGTACGCTGTATCTATTTCATAGGGTTGCTGTTGGCCTAAAGGAGTTAAAACATCTGGCACATAGCAAACCCTATTTAAGAACTTGCTGTTATGGCATATATGCAGTACTCAGCAAGATTTCACTTGAAAGAAGTTTTCCACTGCTTAAAGAAAAGGTAAAACAAATAAACAAAACCCCAAACTCCTACTACCTTCACTCAAAATATAAGCAACTTACTGGAATCCTGCCACCAAGGGCAGGTTTCTTGGCGCCTCTCAAATCCTACCTAAGTGTGGGGCTGAACTGGCTTTGGGTCTGCACGGAGACTACATCAACCAACTCACAACCAGCATTTACCTTCGTAGTTGCTGACTTAGGGAGCAGGGTTAAGTGCAGTGTCTGGGGCATTTTATTCCTTCTATTATTCTAGGAGATCTTTTTTTAAGGCTGTTATTATTAAGCTAATAATATTAGGCCCTCTTCATGACACTCGCCAAACAAGAGGCCATTGGCTCACAGTGTGACAAGGCCCACATGAACACATGTTCTCAGATTTTCTAGGAGAGAGGTCAGATGCTATTCGAGCTTGAGCTTAAAAAAAAAAAAAGAAAAAAAAAAAAAGGAAAGAACTTGAGCTTTAGAGCCTGACACGTGGTCTTCATTTCCATGTTTGAGGGTTTGAGGGCCAGGGAGGTAAACTTCATAGGTTACCTCAGGTCTTTTCTGATTTCTGATTCCAGAATAGGCATCTAAATGTTCTTTTGAATTCAGTGCTGATTGAGCTACAGTTCTGTGCCTTGTGAATCTTGGTGCAGCTCAGAGAATCGTGGATGTAGGGGAACAATGCAGGCTTTGGAATTAGGCTTCTCCACCTCCTCCCTCATGGCTCCCACCTTGGAGACTGTGCACCTGATTCCTCTCACCTTCGCTGGCTGACCTACCTGAACCTGCTTCCTCCTCCACGTCCCCAGGAGCCCTCCCTTGCTTCATGCCACACTGACTCTCTTATCATAGGACCTTGGCCTCCTGGTTCTGGGCAGAATTGCTCATCACTACTAGTCTGGGGCTTCTCTCCCTCCTATAGGCTCCACAGTGCCCCTTGCTTGCCCTGCATGACACTTGTCACCTTGCACTGTCGGTCCCCTGTACCCTCATGAGGTCTTTGAAGCCTGGGTCTGTATCCATTTCATTCTCAGCTTTCCAGCGTCTAGCACAGGGTCTGACATGTAATAGGCACTTAATAAAAGTTTGGTGAAATGACTGAATAAACCAGCTCACTTTTCAGTTAGGGTGGCAACATGTTATTGATCACTTGGGGGCACATCATACCTAATTTCTAACCAAACTTGAAGTTTTCAAACTTGGTAACAGTGTTCTTTCTTCCTTCCTTTTTTATTTTTATTTTTTTATTTCTGCGGACTCTGAGGTTCTTCTTGCATGATAATATTACTCTCACTCGTAGGAGCAGTGGGGCTGGGGTGAGAGCCCATGGGAGTCCTGCTGCCACTGAGTTGCCACCCAGAGCGTGGCTGGGGGCAGGGATGAGAACTGAAGCACAGGTAGGAGGGCAAGGCCACATCTTCAGGGCATGGTGGTGGGCATGCCACCCAACACAGGGCTGCTGGCATGGTGCCCCACACGTACCCTACCCCAGGCTTCACTATGATGCTGTAAGTGGGTCCAGAGTATTACAGAACGTAAGCCACAGGCTCATGGTAGGGAGGGCTAAAATGAGGACAGATCCAATCTATGCATCTGATTTCAAGTTACAGGGTGGGGGTGGAGCATTTTCACAGGGCTTTATTGTCCTTGGATCTGAGAAATACTTGTTTTTCGGTTGATTAACACCCTCCCATTTATATGAATCATGTGGCTTCGTTTGTAGAACTCTGAACCCATGAAGGCTGTTGGGTAGAATGGGAGTACGCATCAAAATTGGGGTGAAAGTTAAGTCACACAGTTATCAGAATGTTAATTCTAAAGAAATTCCTATTGCTTAGAGAAAGAGAGGATTTTCTCATACATCTCTATCTCTAAGCTCAGAAGAATGTTGTATTATTTTATTAGCAAAGTAAAATGAATAGTCGCTAACATCTAGTGGGTGCTAACTATATGCCAGATGTGGCATTTTTACACAGATCACCTCATTGATTCCTTGCAAAAATAAGTCTGTGAAAGTATGTTCCACTGTATTTTACAAATGAGAAAATAAGGGATCCCTGGGTGGCGCAGCGGTTTGGCGCCTGCCTTTGGCCCAGGGCGCGATCCTGGAGACCCGGGATCGAATCCCACGTCGGGCTCCCGGTGCATGGAGCCTGCTTCTCCCTCGGCCTGTGTCTCTGCCTCTCTCTCTCTCTCTGTGACTATAATAAATAAATAAAAATTAAAAAAAAAAAACAAATGAGAAAATAATGAAGATTCAGTAGGTCTCATTGACTTGTCGAAGGTTATCTAAGTAGAAGGTGGTAGGGCTGGGATTTGAACCAACATCTCGCCCCCAAACCTGGACATTTCTTCCCCTCATACACACAGGCTCTCCTAATGAACACGGGGCATTTATTTCTGTATATACTGTGGCTACGTTCTCCAAACAGTTCAGAACTTTAGAAACTATTTTGAGAATTCTCACTCAGATAGCCCAGCAAAAATCCCTTATTTTGCCTGAGAACTTCCCTGTTTCTCACTCCTTTGTCCATTCAGCTTGGACACTGAACTCTGGGAAGGACATCTCCCTCCATCTACAACGTATGTTCTCTTTGATTGCTTTAAGACGGAGCCGAGAGGACTATACACGGTTTCACTTAGCAGGACAGGTGCGTCTGCTTTAAACAGAAAGTGTCATGACCGGAAGTCACTGTCTGCAGCACCCCTTCCCCCATTCCTCGGAGCACCTACAGGCTGCTGATGAGGCTGGATCCACATGCCATATTGAACCTTAAGCTTAAAATGGGACATTTGCAAGGAAAAGAGCCCTTTTGTGGAAATCTCACTGTGAAGTTGCAAAAGATGCATGTTCCCCATGTGCTCCCAACTACCCCCTTCTTGGATGCTCACAGCCAGAGGCCTTCTTGACATCCTTGACTCTCAACTCTTTTCTTTTTAAGATTTTATTTATTCATTCATGAGAGACACACACATAGAGAGGCAGAGACACAGGCAGAGGGAGAAGCAGGCTTCCTTCAGAGAGCCTGATGCGGACCTCGATTCCAGGACCCCAGGATCACAACCTGAACTAAAGGCAGATGCTCAACCACTGAGCCACCCAGGTGACCCTGACATCCTTGACTATCATCTTTATCTCTGAAGAACTGAGAGGAGAAATCACAGCAGTTGGAAATCCCAGTGCACCTCTTGTCAGTTGTCACGCTGAGAGTGCGTGAGCCTGTTTCTCAGAAGATGATGAGAGATTGTGGACCGTGGCTGCCAACCTCCCTCTGAGGGAGGAGGATTTGAGCCTGGTTGTAGAAGTGGGAAGGACAGTGAGGCAGTTACGACAGAGCGATTGGGGAATGCATCTTTACTCCGTTACAAGCATTCTTTACCAAAAGAGGCACCTGGTCATGGTCTCAAGAAGCCTGGCTGCTCAGGGAAAGTCTGCTCTGAGGAAGGACAGGGTGGGCAGGACACAGAAGGAGAAAACTCATTTGGGACGTTAGTGAATTTTGAGCTTAAAAAATTGTTGATCCTGCCAGGTCCCAACTTTGGACAGCTGCTAAAGGAGGCACCTGAGAAAATAGTTTCAATTTTGTAATTTGGAAATGGGAAGGGCAAATTCATCATGGCTAAAGGCACAGGAAGAGCTTGAGGGGCTTTCCTGGGCCTGTGCAGAGGCTTCTAGCTGTGACTCACCAGGTCCCGGTGCAAGGGGAGGACGCTTGGGGTCCTGCAAGGATGCAAGACACATTTCCTGCCCTCTGAGTTTGGGCACTCACGATGACAAGCTTCAGACAGAGTCTGCTAGGAAGCCGCCTCTATGCAATATCCCCCTCTACTGGATTCTTGCATGGAAAACATCACCCCAAAGGCCTTTAGCGACTTTTGAATCTCTTCAGAAGGGTTTCTGTACTTGAAAACACATATTTGGTGTAGGCCATGGTGACTAGACCTGCCCTCCCCACTGCTCCCTGGGTTAGGACGAGACATTCTCTAAATACACATACACCCAAGAAACATAAGCCACATGCCTGAGAGAGAAGAACGAGATGATGCAGATGAGAGCATGCTGGCCAGCCTGGAGCTTTAGGGCGTCAGGAGACTGGGCTGTTACCCAGGGGGGCATTGAGGGGGAGCCACTTGTTGAAGCCATGTAGCTGATAAAAGGCAACCGCTGTGGCTGAAATCCCCTTCTTTTGACCACCCCTGCCCCAGTGCTGTTTCTCCTGTGACAGAGTGGCTAGTAAATATTCAGCGTGGCTAAACCTGGAAGGAGAGACCTTTGGTTGTGGAAGGCATAGGGCCAGTCCAGGGAGAAGGTGTTCCTTTAGGCTGTTTCTCTCTTAGGGTCCCCAGGTCTTTGGTAACCCTCAGACCCTAAGTCCAGGCAGAGCTTGGGTACCATGCAAAGCATCCCTATGCTCAGCCCAACAACAGGGCCCAGACTCTTCCCTCTTGGAGCCACTACTTCTATAGCAGTACTGCCCAGACTTTCTGTAAGGATGGAAATGACCTGTATCTACACTGTCCAATATGGTAGCCACCAACAGCATGTGACTTATGACTGCTTAGCACTTGAAATGTGCTAGTGAGACTGAGACACTGGATTATAAATTTTTTAAAGATGTTATTTATTTATTCATGAGAGACACAGAGAGAGAGGAGCAGAGACACAGGCAGAGGGAGAAGCAGGCTCCATGCAGGGAGCCTGACGTGGGACTCGATCCCGGGTCCCCAGAATCACACCCTGGGCTGAAGGCAGGCGCTAAACCACTGAGCCACCCAGGCTGCCCTGGATTATAAATTTTATTTAACAGTTAGTTTAAAATTAAATATCAGCATGTATCTTACCTAATGGATAGCACAGTTCTAGAAGGACCTGTTGACATACATTCATCACTTGGCCAACAACATAGAGTTTCCTTATTAGGTATCACCTGGTAATGCGCAGAGCTGCTTGGAGAGATGTGGCAGAGAGGCTTACAAACAGTGCTGGAAGCAAGTCATCGGGGTTGTAATTTGGAACCTCGTGTCTGTCCCAGAGAAACTTCATGGGTTTTGGGGAGACCTACCTCCTGGGACATTGTTTCCTCACCTATAAAATGGAGAGGTCGGTGGTTTCTGGCCTCTTTACCACTAAAGAGGGCTCTCATTATTTTTCCCCCATGGACTCCTTGTTTAGAAAAAAATTTGAGGTTGCCTGGGTGGCTCAGTCGACTAAGCATCTGCCTTCAGCTCAGGTTATGATCCCGGGGTCCTGGGACGGAGTGTCCTGGCTCTCTGCTTGGCAGGGATCTGCTTGTCCCTTTGCCCCTCCCTCCCACTCGTGCTCTCTCTCTCTCTCAGATAAATAAACAAAATCTTAAAAAAAAAAAAAAAAAGAAAAAAGTTTGTCTATTTTACTAATAGTAAAAAAGTTTTACTATTTTACTTTTATCTAATATAGTACATAAGTGTCATGTACATAAAGTGATGATCATAATCAACCACCAATAAGTATGTTAAGGTCCTATGTTTCAAAAAGAAAAAAAAAACCCTACTGAATTATAAAAACTATAAAAACAGCACTCGTTAAGCAATAATTGCTGCCATTTTAAAACTACAAACCTCTATCAGAACTTTTATCAGCATCAGCTAACCACGGTGATCAACCTAAATTGATGTAATTCCACCCCAGAGAGACCTGAGACATCATCAGCCCGTTCGGTCTCACACGAGGCACATGCGTGCTTTCCGAACAGCTTTTAAACAGACTGAGAACACATCCAGCGCCCCCGTTATTGTCTGCTGGGACATTTAGGAGCCTAAGGACCCGAGTTAGAACCTGGATGAGATGAACTCTAGGTCCCGTCTGGGTCTCCTTGCAGGAGGTCAGGGGTGGGGAACCTGGTGGGGCACTTCTGCAGGGGGTGGGGGGTGGATCTGGGCCTCCTTGGCAGGGGTGGGGAGGGCAGGTGCTGAAATGAAGATGGAACAAGCAGAGCGGGAGGTTTTGCCCGCTTCATCCTCTCACCGAGGGCACTGCTTGGGGCCTCTGGGGGCTGCTGGGGCCATCTGTCCGGAGCTGCCACCAGCAGCAAGTCAGGCTGTCCTTCCTCCCTCCCCGAGCACCACCTCCAGCAGCAGGACGGAGCATGAAGGGAAGGACCATTTGCCTCTCAGCGTGTGACCCTCTGAGGCTCCTGGAAGTGCCACAGAGAGGGTGGTGGGAGGAAACCCAGAGCAATGAGGCAGAACTTGAGACACATTTACACAGGAAGCTGTAAGGAAGCTCTTTCTTCCCTTGTGGGTCTCTGAGAGTGCAATGGTCTTTTTGAAGAACCTACTTTCGGGTTGAGCTAACGTCTGTGCGGCACGTCTGTGTGCCCTGGCCTTGGCCACCTCACTGGATTCGTACAGGGACTCTCTGTGAGAGAAAGACAGTAGCCCACCCAGCTCATTAGGCGGCCAAGGGCCCAGCTCGAGGTCATTCAGCTGGTAGATGGCAGCTCTGGAATTCGCATCCAGGACAGCCAAAGGTCTGAACCTAGGAACTAGGACAGCATCGTTGAATGAAAGAACACAACCTGTGACGACCTGCTCGGTCTTACTCCTGGTACCTAGGTCCATTTCGGTCAGTGCCAAGAGCGTTCTCTCCTTGATTCTCCTGTCATCTGTCCTTCACTTACCACTGCTGGTTTGTGTGTCTAAGTTTCTAATTCTTAAAAATCTTCCTCATGCTGCCCAATTTTATCCTCCCAAGCATCCTGGCAGGTGGATGGAGCTGACCCCTTTGTTTCCATTTTACAGGTGCATAAACTGAAGCCAGGGCCTTACATGGCTTGCTATTGATTTCAGGGTGGGATTAGCTAAATGAAAGGGAACTTTTCTGGCTGATATGTTTGCCCTCTTGACCTTCTCTGGGGCCCAAGTATCTACCCTACAATGTCAATATCCTTCTGGAACTTTTTTGCAGGTGGTGGTAAAGAAGAGGTTTACTCACCCTATTTCTGATAAAGAACCAGCACTGCCAATCTCAGCAATTTTCCTAGTGCCAATAGAAATTCCGAAATTTTTGATGGTTCCCAAATCTTGGGGGAACAGGATTTTCTCACCATTTGTGCATGCCTGTGCAGGGTGTCTGTGTTGATCCATTTTTCAAAGGACCTCCTAGAATGACTTTCTCTCAAGGCCAGGTACAAGTTTCGATATGCTATATTAGTCCAACTAGCTAAAAAGCACGAAGGTGCATTTGAAAATCCCATCACCCTGGGGTTGTGTGGGCACTTTAGTTACAACAACCTATTCTATCTGATCAGGCTGTGGAACTTGACCAAATGCAGTCCGGGAGTCTTGTGCTTATCTATAAGTATGTGCTTATCTATTTATTTATTTTTTTAATGTTAAGATTTGTTTATTTATTTGAGAGAGAGAGAAAGAGAACATGAGCAGGGGGAAGGGATAGAGGGAGAAACAGACTGCCCGCTGAGCAAGAAGCCTGCTGTGGGGCTCTATCCAGGACCCCAAGATCAGGACCTGAACTGAAGGCAGGCGCTTAACCAACTGAGCCACCCAGGCGCCCCCTGTGCTTATTTATTTTCAAGTAAACATTAACTGAGCATCTACTATTTGCCAAGCATTGTCTTCTACACTTACACAATCATCATCCTTCTGAATAGGCTCATGTTTAATTTGGGTTTTGTTTGGGGAGAGTACTTAAGCATCTGGAATAGGATTAAAATAATCATAGCCCTCTCTTTTCCTTTCTTAACTCTTCAGATTTTATTTCCCAGGAGACGGTGTTCAGTTGTTTGATTTTACGATTTATGATGATGGATTTTTTTTTTTTTTACATTCAGTGCTTGCCAAGGAGGTGTGTTCTATTGAGGGTATACATCAGGCTGGAATGAGAGTCTGCGGTGAGGGTAGCTTAGCCAGGAGGAGGGGACGGCAACATTAATAAGCTGAGATCACAGAGAAACGGGGGTGGGGAGCCCTGGGCCTTTGTTGGAAAGATATTAATAGGGATAATGCTTACATTCTTAGCTGAAGAAACTATTTGATCTCCAGAGCATAGCTCTGATGTCTCTTATGATATGTATTAAATGTAAAACCCCCTTCTACTCAGAAAGTCATTTGTCATATCAAGCGGCTAGAAGTTTCTGCAAAGTCCTGGAGCCTCAGAAAGAAAGACAGGCGTGGCTGGTCCATCACATCAGCAGCTGTATGAAACTGTGATGATGGGCTAAGGAAGGTACCAGAGGATGGGGGCCTTCACAACCATCTCAGTGTTGGCATACAGTCTGTTGTGATCCAAAGTTTTTGGCTTTGGTCAACAAACATGGTGGATGGGAAAGACAATTAATCTGACATGGATAAAGCACCTGTTAGGTGCCAGGCACAGAGAAAGGGAATTTTAAATTAATTTTCTCATCTAATATGGATGATGGTCTCATCCACCATGGGACTTGACTCTCCTTTCAGGGTGGGGTGGAATCTGGGAGGAAGGGGAGAGAGGACAGGAGGGAGTGGAGAGGACCGTCAAGTTTCCCACCCTACCTATGGCCAAACCTAGAAAGTGGAGGATTATTTTCTGTCATTTGGGGGATAGGGTGCTTCTAAAAGATATTCTGGTCCAAACAATCACCCAAGTAGATTAAAATTCCAAACAACTGAGACACTGGTGAATTAGATTTGAAGCACGAGCCATGGATTCTAGAAGGCTCTGTTAAATGTCCCTGAAATTCCCTGTGAGAGAAGGAATGCCCTCCTGGCATCAGCACACGGTTATTTCTTGGGTTAATGGAAAACTTGGGAGTTGGTTGAGTTGAAATGGATGGAGACCCAAAGTTTTACATAGATACATAGTTTTCACCTTTTTCCCTTAGCATCCAGGTATCACCAAAGAGAGTTTTCCACCTGGAACCTGTGAAGTCTTTATACTGTTCTGTGCAGGTGAGGTCCAGCTGGGAGTTAACGCCTGTCAGTCATGAAAGATGTGGTAGAGACCTAGAGTTTATAGGATGCCAGGGCCCTTGCCTGTCTTTGGATGGGCAGTCAGAGAAAAGAGGGAAAAGGAGGAGAAGGAAGAAGACCTTTGCTCACCCACCCAATCTCCACAACCAACTGGGCTATCAAGTTACTGAAAGGGAATTTTAGGAAAACCAGACAAGAATCAAAAGAAAACAACTAAGTCAGTTGGAGCCTGATAGTGGTAGATTCTTGCAGGGAAAAAGAAAAGGCGAGCAGAGATCTAGTAAATGTGATCATGCACATGGACTGAGGAGCACCATCTCAGCCATGATTTCTTAAGTTACTTAGGCATTGGTGTGAAGTGCCTTATACAAAATAGCTGATTTCCTCTGCAAAGTGACCCTATGGAGAAGATTCAATTTTTATCCTCATTAAGAGGCCTTGCCCCCAATATTTAAAAAAATATTCTATTTGTTTTTTTTTTTTTTGAGTATTGGAGAGACAGAGAGAGAAAGAGAGAGAGAGAGAGAGAGAGAGATGTGGGGGGGGGTAGAAGGAGAGGGACAAGCAGACTCCACACTGAGTGTGGAGCCTGACACAGGGCTCCATCCCATGATGCCAAGATCATGACCTAAGCCCAAATAAAGAGTCAGATGCTTAACTGACTGAGCCCCCCAGGCACCCTTCACTTCCCCTCAATACTAATGACATAATAACTGAAGCTGCAGGAGGAAGGTAGGTGGCTCTCACTTCCCCTGAAGGGTCCCGTTGTGTGGAAGGAAATTGGTCAGCACCGGAGATGGTAGCTGACTTTTCCAGTGACACAGCCACAGCTAGAGGGTCAAATATCCTCAGTGGTGGTGGATTGTCATACTAGGTAGGAGAGTTTCCATTGTTTGGAAGTCGAGTCAGGTCTGGTGAATAAAGTAAATGAGGGAGGGCCAGCAAGGCTAATTTTCTGGTATGGTCCATAAATCAATCCAATTCCTCGAAAGGAATTCCGAGACTATTTGACAGCAGCCATGGAATAAATGTATATAGCTTTGTGGGATGACAGCTCTGGGGATAGTGCTCATTTGTAGGAATAATCTCTGATGTGTCAGGAAGTAATCAACCATGTCACTTTGTGTGTCTTGATTTCCCAATTGAAATAAAGGATCCTGAAAGCTGGAGGCCAGAGTAGAGGCTTAGCTTCACTTTTGTTGGTGGAAATATTGCTATTTGGTTTCATCCCTCCCTATTTCGTGCTTCTCTGAGTCTTCCTGTTTAGCAAGAGACTCCATTCTCTACTGCTCTGAACAAAAACCTTAGAATCACCCTGACTCTTCTCTTATGGTCACCCTCGATGTCCAGTCTGTCAGGAAATCCCTATTGCCTCTACCTTTAAAAATAGACCTGCAACAGGGATGCCTGGGTGGCTCAGTGGTTGAGCGTCTGCTTTTGGCTCAGGATGTGATCCCCCTGCTTTTTAAAAAAAAAAAAAATCTTTTTTTTAAGATTTTATTTATTTATTCATGAGAGAGAGAGAGAGAGATGCAGAGACACAGGCAGAGGGAGAAGCAGGCTCCTTCAGGGATCCTGATGTGGGACTCAATCCCGGGTCTCCAGGATCACGCCCTGGGCCAAAGGCCGGCGCTAAACTGCTGAGCCACCCAGGGATCCCCTCATGAATACAAAAACCTTAAGGAAAAAAAAAGACGTGCAACAAGACCACCTCTTGTAACCTCCACTGCTCCTGTGCACGTCCCCTTGCCTCCTGCCTGGGTCATTGTACCAGTAGCCTCCCCAGCCTTCCTGCTTCCACCTTTGCCTTCTGTGGTCTGTTCCCATCCAGCAGCAGTTTAGAAAGAAGTTCACTCTTCTACTCAGAGACCCCTAGTGGTTTTGGTGGCTGGTAGACTACTGGTCCCCAATATGCCCATAGCCTGTTGCCTAGAAGCCTATAAATGTGTTGCCACAGGTGGACAAAAGGGACTTTACAGATGTGAGGATGGGTATGGGCCTTGATATGGGGAAGTGCCTTGGATTCTGTGGGTATCCTGTGTGAAGAGCCTGACCCCCTGCTGCTGACTATGAAGGTGGAGAAAATGGATCATGAATCTGAGGATGAGGCCAGCCTCTGGAAGCTACCAGAGGTGAGCAAGGAGAGGGATTCTCCCCTGCAGCCTCCAGAAAGGATCCCAGCCCCGCTGACACCTCGAAGTCAGCCCAGTGAGAACCATGTCAGGCTTCTGGTGTCCAGACCTACAAGTTCATAAGTTGTTATTTTAAGCCACAAAGTTTGTTTGCAGCAATTTGTTACAGCAGCAATGGAAACTAATAGAGTTTCTCATCCTACTTAGGTTAAACCCAAAGGTCTGACCCTGGCGTGCAAGGCCTGTGTGCTCTGATGCTGTCATTTCTGACTTAATCTCCTTCCACACATTCCTGCTGTCCACCTGGCTCCAGCCACATGGCCTCTTTGTTCTTTCTCTCTGGACACGGAAGGGACTGTTGCCTTAGACCTCCATGCATGCTGGTTCCTCACTCTGGAGTGCTCTTCTTGATGACCACAGGGCCTTCTCTCTCACTGTTCCCATTCTACTCAAACTCAAACATCCCATCACCCAAGGCAGCACCCTTATTGAACACACCGCCCCCTGCTGACTGTTTCTTTCCATCCTCTCTTTCACCAGGCTTTGCTCCTCACCCAGCTTGCTACTGACACGCACCCAGAGACATGTACACACTGACATGTACACATTGATATGTTATGTGTTTGTTGTGGTTTTTTTTTTTTATTGCCTGTCATTATCCACTAGAAATCAAACTCCAAAAAGGCAGGGATTTTCACCTTCACTCAGTAAGTATAATTGAATGAATGAAGGAAAAGTGGGCCACCAGGTATAAATTGTCATATGTTATAAAGAAAGCCCTTGTTATAATGTACTGCACATGAAATTAGCCCTTCAACAATAAATTCCCCAGCTAGGTGAGTCATTTTAGAAAAGTTTAATGTTTTTCTTTAGATTATGATGAAACTAGATGTTTGCAGCCAAAGCCCAGAGATAGAATAATATCACATCTGTCCCTACAAGCTTGGATGGTAACTTCTGCCTATAACACAGGACATGGGGTTCAAACACAGCGGCCTCCACTGGAGCAAAGCACGTTCCCCTCTGGGCCTTCATTTCCTCCAATGTTAAGGGGGTTCTAGATGATGATTTCTTGGGCCTCTTCCAGAATCTTGTTCTCTGCCCACCATTTCTGTAACTGTTTGGCTTGCTTGTGGTGGTTAACTGCAGGGGGGTTGAAGCACCATTTCTCTGAGTGTCTTTGAAAGACAAATGCTCCTTTGTGCTCTGTCCATGGAAGCACTCCAGATTTCCAGAGCACAGGTGAGGTGTGGGTGTGTGTCAGCCAAGGTCATCAGTAGGAAGGGGAGGTGGGGAGGGAACAAATATGGCAAGGTGGCTGGGGGATGGGGTGAGGAGCAGGGAAGAGAACCAGATCATGGCACAAAAAAGGTTCTTAAACTTTCAGAGAGAAAACTTCTTGAATTTGATGGAAGGATGTGACTAGTGAGCATAATGAAGGAGGCAGGTGGTCTGAATTAGGAAACTGGTTGGGAGCTTGGATTTTAAGTGGACTTTTTTTAGACAAGAGTTTGGCAACATGTAGTAAAGTTGAAGATAAACATAAACCATTACCCAGAAATTCCACTCTGCTAGCGACTGAGCTGTGCCTCTTCCCTCATTCATATGTTGGCATCCTAACCCTCAAAGTGATGGTGTTCAGAGATGGAGCCTTTAGGTTTAGATGAGGTCATGAGGGTGTAACCTTCATGATGGGCTTAGTACCCTTTTAAGAGAGCTTCTCTCTCTCTGCTGTGTGAAGACGCAGTGACAAGATAGCTATCTACAGGCCAGGGGGAGACCTCTCACTAGCTACTGATCATGCTGCTGCCACCTTGATTTGGGAATTTTGGTTTCTAGAACTGAGAAATAAATATCTGTTGTTCAAGCCATCCAGCCTTAGTAGTATGTTCTTATGGCAGCCCAAGCTGACTCAGACACTCTTCTAGTATTTACATTCTAAAGAAACTCTTGCACATGTACACCAAGAGATAAGCACATTTACAGCAGTGTTGTTGTAGCAACAAATAGGAACAAGCTATGTATTCATCAATAGTAGAAGAAATAAATAAATGGTAATATATTCATACAGTGGAATACTATACGGCAGTGAAAATGAATGTGTTCCTTTAATAATATCTATGTGGATGATCCTCAGAAGTTACAGCATATTTGTAGTATGAACCCATTTGAGTAAAGTTCAGAATTACGTATAACTCAATAATCTATCGTTATAGATCTATACCTCTGTGTGTGTGTGTGTGTGTGTGTGTGTGTGTGTATGTGTGTATGGTGAAACTATTGAGAAAAAGAGCAAGGTGGAAAAAAAATGCCCATAAAATTCAGAAGAATGGCTACCCTAGAGAAGAGGGTAGAGGGAAAGAACTAGGTGGGCACATAGGCAAATTTGAAAGCATCTAGAATTACCAATTAAGACTATGTGGTGGGGACATGGGTTTTGTTTTATTATTCTTTCTACTTTCTACATAATGTTATGTATACTATATATATATTTCATCATTAGGAAAACAACTTAGACCATAAAAGGAAACATAATAAAAGCAGAAGTGATAAAGGCAGGCCAACCCGGGCTCCACTCTTGGGGTCTGAGCAAGACACTTCCCTCTGCAACTAATGACATTTCCTCATGGGCACCTAAGGGAAAGCCAGGGGTGAAGCAGGAGAGCCTGCGCATAGTAGGTATCCAGCATTGGGGAGTAATGATGAGGGAGTGAGAAGAACTGTTTGAAGTGCTCTAATTCTTCTGGAGATGATGATAGGCACGGTGAACATTGTCAACAGTAATAATTCACCTGCACGTGAAGCATTGCCATTTGCAGACACTCCCTGCCTTGGAGTTGACAGCTCTCTGAGGCAAGTGAGAGCAGATAAGTCTGTAGAGAATGAGCAAGCTGGAGGGGATTGAGTCCCACCATCCCAGTGGGGGAAGTTCAACACATCGCCCTTGAGATGCAGCTGACCACAGTGAGGACAGCTGTGGAGGATCAGCACAACTCACCGAACAAGATCTATTTGGTGGACACACAGGGAGGCCTGCACCCCACCGTTGGGACTTATATATTTTCTCTTGTGTAAATGTTTATAGAAACTGGCCATCTGTTAGGCAACAAAGAAAGGCTACCAAGTTTTTAAAAATCAGAAACATATAGAATCTGCTTTCTGACTACCGGTGCAATTAAGATAGAAGTTGGGACACCTGGGTGGCTCAGTGGTTGAGCGTCTGCCTTTGGCTCAGGGCATGACCTCGGAGTCCTGGGATCGAGTCCCGCATTGGGCTCCCTGCAGGAGCCTGCCTATGTCTCTGCCTCTCTCTGTGTCTCTCATGTAAAATCCTTTTTTTTTTTTTTTTAAGAAGTTAATGGCAAAAAGGTAACATACACATATTTAGAAAACCAAACATACTTCTACATAATTTGGGGGTCAAGATACAATGATGCAAACTCTGGCCCGTCCTTGGAGAAGGCTGGCTGTGTACTCCATGCCTTGATCCGGGGCATGCAGATGACTACGACACAGTCCTTGCCCATAAAGAGCTCACAGTGGAAAAGGTGGAAAGAATATTATTATATTTATTATATTTTAATATAGGAGAGTGTATTGTATTCATTATATGCCTACACAATCATGGGTCCATGGGATGAATGTGTTGGTGGAGGTGTCAATAAAGAAGCCTCAGGATGAAGAGAAAGGCGGGACAGAGCGTCTACAGAGGGAGTTGAGTGGGGGATGTGGAAACCCAGCACAATGGAGACAAATCTCAGGTGGATCTCAAAAGGCTGAGGTAGAGCTCCTAGTGAGGAAAGGTGGAGGAAAGGCTTGGGAACAGCATGGGGAAGGCAGGTGTGAAAGAGCCTGGTTCACTTGGGAAACTCTCAGGGTGTGGATGAGGGAGGTAAAGGACTGTCATCCCTGTGCAGGAGCTGAAACGTGAGCGGCCTTGAATTCTGAGTTTGAGTTGTGCTCCACAGCAGAAGGGCAGTTAACAAAGGCTTTTAGGCAGGGAAGCGACAAGGACTGATGTGGGGTTTTTTTTTAAGCCGTTGCTGGCAGAAGAGAAGATGAATGGGGCGGGGGGCGAAACCAGTGCAGGGCAGCTGGGAGGGGCTGCTGCAAGGGGGGCAGTGATGAAAGCATGATAAATGGATTCTGAGATGCTGGAGACTGATACTCAGTGTGTTATTCCTCTCAGGAATTTTTATATGTTGACGGGGGACACTGTCCTAACCCAAAGGAATGAAACTCTAAAGATGGCAATTCCTTGGTTGTGATAAGCCAGTGTGAGAGAGGTTTTTGGGTGAGGGGTCCAACGAGGCCCTGAGGAGTCCTTTAAGTAGGGACCACATGTTGTGGGGTGGGGTCAGTACAGTGTCTTTATGCGGTTCCTGTTTGTGGGCATCATGAATCTTTGTCCATGCTGCATTGTGTTATAAAAATAGTTATTGCTGAGACTGTATGAAAACATGTAATTCAACTGGATTTGAAAAAAAAAAAGAAAAAGAAAAGCTCTTTCTTCACCTGGATCATCCAAGACTCAGGCTAAACCTTTGCCAACTGATCTTGAGAGTGTGTACTTCTGCTGGCCAATCAGCCCACTGACACAATGGGTAGAAGTCTGGGCCTGGACCAGTCCAGAGGCAGAACGCTCTTCCACTGAATCAGTCCTGTCACAGAAACTGCTGTAGGGGTGTCATCTCTGGAACCACAGAACCAGAGGCACATGTTGGAGCAAGAACTCTGGGGAGGGGAGCCTCAGACTCAGGGAAACCCCTGTGTCATCTTCAGGTCTCAGACCAGGACTCTTTCCAAAATGGTATCTCCAACCCTGAGCAATCCTTTGCCATTCTGATCACCATTAGGGTGGACAGTGATGTTTTGTACCCACCATGATGGAGCTACTGAGAAGTCTGGTCCTTTCCCAAAGGTGAGGCAGTCTACCCCTACTCCAGGGCTGTCTTGGGTTCTTTCTGTGGTACCAGGGCCAGCAAGTTCTCTGGGCCACCACACTCTCACCTGGCTGCCTTGTTGTCTACACATGGGCATTATTAAGCAGCTGGCTCAGGTCATGGGTAGTGGGAGGGAGCATCCATAGCTCAAGGCTATGACCTACCTGAGCTACCCCACATTCCCACACTTAGCCTTGTGATCATGGTGTCTTATACACACCTGGCACAGTTTTTCCAAGCTCCTTCCCAGACTGGCCTGGGGCATCTCTTCCTCATTCTCACATGCTTCTCTCAAGACACAGATGTGGAGAGGACAGGTGCACCTAGAGTCAACACAGCTCCGAGGAGATGGAAGCTCAGATTTCCCTGGGGAAATTTCATCTGAGCTCTGGTGCCAGCATCACCAGCCCAACCAGTGTGTAGTCATTGCCAGGACCAGAATGAACTGGCAGCTCAGGTGGTGATCTGCAAGCAATCTAGTTCGTGTGTGTGTGTGTGTGTGTGTGTGTGTGTTTGTGTGTTTACAGCTGCCTTGGCACCTGGTTCTCCAGAAGGCTAGAATTTGGTATGAGGGATGCAGAAGCCACTTAGAATCTTCTG
Source organism: Canis lupus baileyi (assembly GCF_048164855.1). NCBI lineage: Eukaryota > Metazoa > Chordata > Mammalia > Carnivora > Canidae > Canis > Canis lupus. The sequence goes on along the minus strand of NC_132844.1, from coordinate 58,560,704 downwards.
TGCACTTGGCTCACATGGGAGGGGAGATGAATGGTGGGTGGAAGATGGGTCCCAAAATTTATAGCATGTACTCTGGAAGCAAAAGATGGCAACATTATTTTCTTCCCTAATGTTTGAGAGGTTGTTTTTAGCTTCGCTAATGACTTGAGAACTTCCATGATGATTCCAGAATTTTCTGGAATACTGGAATGCATGTGTAGACAACAAGGCAGCCAAGTGAGACTGTGGATGGCCCAGGGAAATTCTGTCTCTGCTATCACATAAAGAACCCAATACTGGCCATTTGGACCTGGCATTTAGCCTCTATTGTGAAGGGGCTGACAGAAAGCATTCAGCTTCTAAAACCCGCTGCTGTCTGCCACCAACTCCCCATTCCTGAAGCACCTCCTCCTGTCCAAGGGTACAATTGGGCAGAATGTGCGAGGAACACAAACCCTGTGGCACTATGTGGTCCTCAGTTCCATTCAGGCTTGGGGGAGTGAGAGGGTCTCTTTTACTTCTGGTTTTCTCCTATTAAGACAGAATCTTGGAGCCATAGGAACTCTGAAGAGACCCTCGAGCCCCAGGTTTTCAACCTTAAATACCCTTGCCTTCTACTGATAAGCATGAGTTTTATGCTTAGCTGACCCCTCCTATGGACTGGTCTGGACCTTTTCTATTTGCATCCCTACTAGCCAAGGTTTTGTTGAGCTTTGTATTTTGTGGTGTGTATGATGAAAATAATTTTGAAAAATAAATTTCTGAACACAAATTTAAATTACACCAACAGATATGTTTGTATTAAAGTTCACAGGCAAGGACTGAGGGGTTTGTACTTGACCCTGAGGGTGGTGAAGAATCACTTATGTAGCTCAGAATAATGGCCAGGCTCTGGGTCTGGTGATATATACATACTTTGCCACTTAATCCTCTCATCAACCCTGTCAAGGTAGATTTTGATAGTCCCATTTTGCAGATAAGGAAACTGATACTTGGGAAGGTTAATGACTTGTTCTAGGTGCCACTACTCAGAAAAGAAGAGGGAGGATTAGAATTGGGCTTCAAAACCCCATATTTCCCAAGACACCAAGTGGCCTAGGGGCTGACACAGCCCACTGCGTAAACTCCAAGGCTCTGTCTCACCATTCCCTGCTGGGGTAATATACAAGTGTACAGTATTTTTTAAAGATTTATTTATTCATGAGAAACAAAGAGAAGAAGGCAGAGACATAGGTAGAGGGAGAAGCAGGCTCCCCATAGGGAGCCCGATGTGGGACTCGATCCCAGGCCTCTGGGATCACGACCTGAGCCAAAGGCAGACATTCAACCACTGAGCCACTCAAGCGTCCCATTAGTATTGTTAACTTCAGTCATCACGCTGTACATTCCAACTTCAGGACTTATTTATTCTCTAACTGGAAGTTTGTACCCTTGGCCACCTTCACCCATTGTGTGCACCCCTCACTCCCTGCCTCTAGCAACCACCAATGTGTTCTCTATATCTATGGGCTTTTTAAATTATTTTTAAAATATACATGTAAGTGAGATAATATAGTATTTGTCTTTCCCTCTCTGTTATGTCTTTTAGCATAATGTCCTCGAGGTCCACCCATGCTGTTGCAAATGGCAAGATTTCTGTCTTGTTTATGGATGCATAATATTCCATTATCTCTATCTCTATATATAGATATATGTATCTTGCATTTTCTTTATCCATTCATCCACTGATGGACACTTGGGTAATTAGGTTACTTCCATAGCTTGGCTGTTATAGATAATACACAATATCTTTACATTATATATAGATAATATCTTTTTGACTTTGTGTTTTCATTTCCTTCAAATAAGTACTCAAAAGTGGAATTGTTAGATCACATGTTAGTTCTATTTTCCAATTTTTAAGGAAAGATACAGGTGCAATGAAACGCCGGGACACCTGCACCCCGATGTTTATAGCAGCAATGTCCACAATAGCCAAACTGTGGAAGGAGCCTCACTGTCCATTGAAAGATGAATGGATAAAGATGTGGTTTATGTATACAATGGAATATTCCTCAGCCATTAGAAACGACCAATACCCACCATTTGCTTCAACGTGGATGGAACTGGAGGGTATTATGCTGAGTGAAGTAAGTCAATCGGAGAAGGACAAACATTATATGTACTCATTCATTTGGGGAATATAAGTAATAGTGAAAGGGAATATAAGGGAAGGGAGAAGAAATGTGTGGGAAATATCAGAAAGGGAGACAGAACATAAAGACTCCCAACTCTGGGAAACGAACTAGGGGTGGTGAAAGGGGAGGAGGGCGGGGGGTGGGGGTGAATGGGTGACGGGCACTGAGGGGGGCACTTGACGGGATGAGCACTGGGTGTTATTCTGTATGTTGGTAAATTGAACACCAATAAAAAATAAATTTATTATAAAAAAAAAAGGAAACTCCATAGTGGCTGCACCAATTTACATGCCCATCAACAGTGCACCAGGGTTCTCTGTGGGCCATGTCTCTCTACACTTAGGTGGGCCTGTCCAAATCCTACCTGCCCACTAGACTGAGCTCATGTGGCACCTCTACCATGAAACCTTCTGCACCACATCTGCTCTTCTTATAGGTGCTGGCTCTATCGCATTTGTTCTCTGTTCCCACATGGTCTTTACTATCCATGGTGACTAGGCCTAAGATCCCACCCTGGCTTGTGCCAGGCAACTTCCAACTTAGAGGCCCATTCTCCAGCCTTCTCCCACTCCTTTGGAAGCAGCCAGGGGCAGGGCTTGGAGGGCAAGTTGAAGAAAGCAAGGGCACTTGGGGAAGAAGATAACAATGCACTGGAGTGGAACAGGATTTGACCAAGAAGTGGTATGTGCATGTATGTGTGTGTGTGTGTGGGGGGGGCACCAGTCTTAATCTCCAGAAGCACAGCGGAGGGTGGACATCCCAGGCGGAGACAGGATCGTTGTGGGAGTGTTGCTGAGTGGGAGTGGAGGTGATGGTAAAAGGTGAGTCAGTGGTGGAAGCCTGGAGGGGTGTACTCAGCATCATTCCTGCTGAGGGTTGGGGGAGCAGGCCGTGTGCAGAGAGGGAAGCTGTCTGGACAAAAGCATGGTGATGATGCTCTCTTCCTAGTGGTCTGGACCTGGAGGTCCCACAGATCTGGCTTGTCCTCTTAGAAGCCTGAGGGGCCTCCTATCCTAGAGAAGGCCAGAGGATCAAGGAAATAGTCTGGAAAGTAGGATTTCTAATAACTTACTTTTCCCTCAGTTGCCATGCCCACTCATCTGGCCATCATATTACGTCCTGCCCACCAGATATGGGTTGTCTAGGAGGCACATGTGCCTGGTAATGGGTCAGGGGACACAGTGGCTAATAATACCCAGTGATCCCCTTTCTCAAGAAACTCACTACATACCTGTGTGATGTCAGGATATTAGTGATTCTGAGCCATAGCTTGTTTATTTATCTGTAAAATCAGGAAATTCACATCCACCCTGAGACATCTGGAAGATGCCTACCTCCCAATGGGCACCTGAGACAAAGCGAGATTACCATGCTTACTGGCATTGAAATGGCCCGGGGGCCTCAGAAGTGTCACAAAACAGTTTCTTAATGAGGGGCATTGTGAACAGAAAACTTGGGAACATCAGGTGGTAGGAGGCGGTATCAAAGTGCAGATAACAGTGAAAGAGAATGCAGAGAGGAAGAGAACACAATGGAGAATTAACCTTTTAAAAGTCTCTGTGTATGTTCATTTATTGATGGTACACACCGCCTTTTCCAGAAAGCATGTAAGAGAACTAAAATGCCCAAGAGACAAAGCACAGATGGGAATGGAGGAAAAGGCATGGGTTGAAGGTCCACGGATCCAAATCCTCTGTCTTTTACAAGGACAGTGATTGTAGGTGAATTAGATAACTGGCTTCAGCCTCTGTTTCCCAACTATCACATCGGGGTTATCAAAGATTAGACACCAGGTACACCAGGTACATAGTGTGCCCATCAGGGCAGTTTCCTGGAACACAGTAGACCTTGAGTGACTGCAATCTATTATTATTGTTATTTTACCAAGGAGGAGGAGAGAGAAGCATCCTTACCATCCTCACCCTCGTCCTCACCACCCCCATCACTACCACCCTCATCATCACCATCGTCGCTAATATTTACTTAGTGCTCACAATAGCATAAGGCACAGTCCTAAGTTCTGTGTATGTATTACCTTATTTAATCCCTACAACCCCCTAAAAGTGGAAACATGAGAAAGAGATGCACAGAGAGCCTAGGTGATCTGTCCATGGTCACACACCTACCCCGGACATGGCATCAGTTGAAGAAAGTGGTGGTCCCTGCCAGCGTCAGGCTGTGCCCGCAAGCTGAGCATAAGGTCACTCTACCCATGCCCCAGGATGTAACCTGATGACAAGACCAGGAACTTTCTAGCTGCCTGTGACTGATGGAATTTGTGTGAGAGATTTTAACCTGCACAGCAATATTTGAGCGGGAGGCATTAAGAGCAGAGGAGGATGGTGTGGAAAAAAATACCCATGAGCCAAGTACCCCAGACATCAGAAGATTTTCCAACTCCCCTACATAAAACTAGCCCTTCCTCTCCTTGCTTGCTGAACGACGGGAACAGAGGAACCCCACTGATTTCTAATTCACTCCTTGTAGCCCATCATTCAATGTCCTCAGGTGGGCCAGTCATCTTGTCCCAACAACCACAGATGAGATGCAGCAACCTTACCTCCCGTTGGCACTTGCACCATTAGAAATAAACACACAGAGGAAATCTCTGGTTAAAATGCATGCAATGTTCCTTTAAAATACACAGGAGCTTTCTAAGACAGCCATTTCACTTGGCAGTTGGGCGCTCAAAGCTCCAAATTAAACAAGAGTGTTAGTGAATTGAGCGAATTCATCTGCTTCTCCCAATGTAAATGTATACTCCGGTGTGGCCCTCGGTGTCTGCGTGCAGCCAGGCCGTGTTTCCATGGTGAGAGGCGAGCCTGGACAGTTAGGATTTGATCCTTTCTTCCCACTTAGCCTCTGGTGCTCGGCAGATCCTATTCTTCCTTGTTCAGAGGTGGAAATTCTCTGTATGGGGTGAGCTCACAGCCTGGGGTTCTGGTCCCAGCTGAGGAAACAAAGTACCTCTTGTGATGTCCTTCTCCTTTGAGGTTTCAGGCCATGACAACGGAAGGAAGGAAGGAGGGGAGAAAGAAGGTAGGAAGGGAGGGAGGGAAGAAGAACGGGGTTACAATGCTCTTCAAACCAAGCACAGGACTGTCCGTTAGACAGATGCCATCTATCTAGTGGGGAGATTTAAAAGTGAAACTTCCAGTACATTGAGCAAAATGTTGCAGAGAATCGTTAAACCTTTCTTACCTTTCTTACCTTATTACGTCTCTGTTTTGCAACTGAGGAACCCAGGGCCCAGAGAGGTTAAAGCATTTCCTGGATTGGCACAGGTTGCAGAGGCAGATCTGGGCTCTACCCCTAGGGAGTCTGGCTCCAGAGTTTATGCTCAAAATTGCTAGATTTCCTCTCTGTGGCTTCCCTGTCTGGAGACGGCACAGTCAGGGTTTCAGCTTGGAGGCGTCTACTCTAAGAACTGACTCTTCCATGGAATAAGACAAGTTACTTCGTGTTTCTGGTCTCAGCTTGCTCCTCTGTAAAATGGGTGCCGTTATCCATGTGACAGATCCTGTTGGGCTGTAATGAGGAACAGATGATACAGAAAATGCATGTGTCAGAAGTGTAGCTACAAGGGGGCAGTTAAAAAGCAAACGTGTTTATGCTGCTTTTAGATTTACATTGTGTTTTACTCATGCTACCTAAACTTCACGCCAACTCTTTGATCCAAGTCTTATCCATCCCAACCCAAATATAAGGAATTAGGTACTAAAAGAGAAGAAGTGACTTTCTTATAGTCCAGAACTTAAACCGAGGTTTTCTCACTTTTATGTTGAGGGTTCACAGGATTGTTGGCAGGGAGGGGCATAGACAATGTCATGTTCTTTGTTCTTTGCTTTATTTTATTTTATTTTATTCTATTCTATTTTATTTTATTTTAGTCTGATCGGGTACTGTAGTGACTTGAACATGGAAAGGATTAAGTTAGCTTGTTCTTCACTGAATGAATCATGACTGGATGGAGCAGAGAGGCTTGGTTAACCAGAGTCTTGGGGAAATGCAAGCTTCTTTATTTATGATTGAATTTCTGCTGAATCTAGAATCATCCTGGAACAAAGTACTGAGAATATATCTGAAACATTCCAGTTGACAGCCTTTCTCTCAGGAAGAGAAGTGTAATACACGTAAGTGAAACTTCACTGGTTGCCCAGGGATCTTGCAACGTCTCCTAGTCATGCGGTTATGGAACTTTTCAAACTAGAAAGAATCTCAGAAAGCATCTGATATGACCTTCTGCTCTGTGGGAGGATTCCCCCTTCACTGGGAACCTCGGCCAGCAGTGGAAGAGCCAAACCAACCTATCCCTATCACATTTCAGAGTTGAAATCGGATTTGGACTCAAGAATCAAACCATTTACAAGAAATGTAACACTGAGCAAATTCTTTAAGTACCCTATGCCTCAGTTTACTGATTTTTTTAAAGATTTATTTATTTATTCATGAGAGAGAGAGAGAGAGAGAGAGAGAGAGAAGCAGAGACACAGGAGGAGGGAGAAGCAGGCTCCACGCTGGGAGCCGGATCCTGGGACTCCAGGATTGTGTCCTGGGCCAAAGGCAGGAGCTAAACCGCTGAGCCACCCAGGGATCCCAATTTACTGATTTGTAAAAGCACACTTTAACATCTTGCTTTTCTCACTTAACTACACACCTGTAAGATTGTTTCATATCAGTACATTCAAAGCTGTCTAATTCTTTAATGCACACACACAGACACATGCAAACACACTAAATTATTTAATTAGCCCACTATCAACATAGTTTATTTCCTATTTTTTGCTGTTGTAAATATTCTTTTAAAAAAAAGATTTATTTATTTATTCATGAGAGACAGAGAGAGAGAAGCAGAGACACAGGCAGAGGGAGAAGCAGGCTCCATGCAGGGAGCCCGACACGGGACTCAATCCCGGGTCTCCAGGATCAGGCCCTGGGCTGAAGGCTGTGCCAAACCGCTGAGCCACCCGGGCTGCCCAGTTGTAAATATTCTTATAATAAAGATTCTTGATCAGATAAAACAAAAAAGTAGCACCTACTTCATAGGTTGTTGTGGCAAATCAATTCATAGCAAGCAGTCAGAAGAGTACCTGACCCTTAAGAAGAACTCCATAAAGACTATTATTATTTTAATTTTTGTTGATTGGATAATTGGAATCTCTGGAAGAGGAATTATTGGAATAACAAGAAGAGGAAACAAACTGAGAAAACATGCAGCCTATCAGGGGAATGAATTAGTTATGACCGAACTGACCAACAAGCAACAGCATACACGAGGTAGAAGTTGATTTACAAGTCACTCTTAGGAAATTCAGAGGTAGTCAGTTCAGGGCTACCATGGCCTCCGTGGTATCAGGAGTTCAGACCTCTTTAATCTGAATCCTCCACTATGGATGACCTCTGTAGGTTATCCCATGGTCCCCATTTGCTGCTCCAGCTCTAGCCATTAGAGCCACATTCCAGGCAGTGAGAAGGAAAAGACTGGGAAGAGGAGTGAGGACAAAGGTACAACTTTGTTTTTAGAATTACCTGCAGCAAGCTACACACACCACTTTATCCACTTTGGCCAGGACTGAGTAACATGGTCACCCAACTGCAAGGAAGGCCAGGAAATGTAGTTTTTAATCTGGCAGCCAGGTGCTTCACAAAACATTACGAATCTAAATACCATGGAAGATGGAGAGAATAGGTATTGGAGAACATCCATAATCATTACCACAGAGAGTTTGTGGAATTTGGGGAAAGGCAGTCCTGTAAACTTTGCTTTGGTAAGAGGGAGTCTTTTGGTCCAAGCTAAGAGTTTTCGATCCATGCCACAAGGATTTTCATTAAAACTACCTCCTTCTCCCCAAACCGACACCTATCCAAGTCATGGTATAACAGGCCACTGCAACAGGGTAGAGACTCTTCCCATCCCCATGGTGGGGGGTGTATGCTTGGTTGTTTAGCTCTTGTGTTGACTTTGAGACATGCCCAGGAAGAGTTGCAGACCATGTGTGGCTTGTGGAGCCAGCTCACATGACTTATGTTGTGCAAGATCAACTTGACTCAATATTGAGCCCAGGTCAGACTCTGAAAGTTTTAGCTTTTCTCCTAGAGAGAAAACCATCCCCGATAGGATCTCTCCAGGGTTCTTCTTCTAACCGTGTAATATAGACCTTCTGGTGACTTGGAATATCTAGTAAATCACATTGTAACTGATTGGGGCCTATCTGTATTCATTAGAGTTCCTCCTCTTATTCTGGATCTGATCTCTCCTTCTTGTTCCAATGTGATTATAATCTAAAGTAGTTCCACCTGGACACCATAGGCACAGAAAAGAAAACTTCGCTGATGAACATAGATGCAAAATCCTCAACAAAATATTAGCAAGCCGAATTCCACAATACATTGAAAGCATCTTACATCACAATCAAGTCACAATTTTAATCCAAGGATGTAAGGATTGCTCAGCATCTACAGATCAAACAATGGGATACACCACATTAACAAAATAAAGGTAACCAGGGAGGGGCCTTCTGCTTTCTGGAGAAGCTGGGCACAATTTTACAAGGAGTGTGTCTTCTGACTGAGGCCAAATTGTGCAATAGGTGGGGTTGGCTTCACTATCTTTGAGCTCCACTTCATAAGCCTCCTGCTCCCTCCCAGTCTCCCCAAACTAGGGGCTCTGGCTACTTCAAACTCTGCCCACCTTGGTTCCTGTTGTTTCTCTTTCTCTGAAAAGATTCTTAAGTACTTCATTACTAACTTCTCTAAAACTGCTTAGCATTTTTAGGGGACTGGACGAGTGATAGATGAATGCATCCCTACTAAACATGTTGGATGACTAACCAAGCTTGGAGCAACAACATAATTTTGAGGTAGGGCAAGTGTTAGGAAGTTTTTTGAAATTATTAATGTTTGTATCAAGAGTTTGGCAATTAACTCCCCCAAATTTATACAGAGAGAGAATTGTGGAGGTGGGATTAAGACCCAGATTCTCTGCTGGCCACTGTTCCCAGCCTCAAGGGGGATTCCAGAAAGGTCAATAGGTGACATTCTGGGGCAGATGGGTCTTTCAGGGTAGGCAGGCCTTGTCCCTCCGTCACAGACTAGCTCTGCCCTCCCAGGTTGGGCCCTGGCTCAAGGAATGGGCCTCCAAGATCAGCTAAATATATGGGACTTTGGGCTCATGAGTCAACTTGAGTCTAGCTGGGAGGAAAGTTGACCAGGAATCACAGAACTCCAAAGTTGAGCTGGGGCAAGTTTTTGTGGGAGAAATTGGAATGAAGTTGGGGCAACCTTCCCACCTCTGTCTTCTCCCCAACTCAATCTGAAAGTACGTCAAATAATGTGGTTTCAGCTCCGTTTAGCGTCTTTCAACCTGAAAGTCAAAGTTTCTCTCCAAAGGAGGGAAACCTGCATGAATTGAAACTGAAATTAGTTAATGCGAAGCCCTGTGAACTGAAACTGTCAAATTTCACACAGCTCCGGTTTATCTTTCTCTTTTCCCAGCCACCCCCACACCCCCACACATTCATTCAGGAAACAAGTCAGATTTAGATGTTTTCCAATTGCCAGGCTCACAAAAGCATCCACTCACCAAACTTATACTCTTGAATTATAATGGCAAAAAGCAGCAAGGAATTATGGTTGGTGTATTTACCACTGAGTTTGACACATTGGGCTAATTAAAAAGATTATTCCATTCATTATAGAAAGCCCATCTCCTAGAGGGCTGGGCAATTTCCCAGGGGACCTGGACTACTGGAAGGAATGGCAAGAAAATGTCTGCTTGCCTTCTTGTCCTCCCTCAATAGTCTCTTCCCTACTAGGGAAAGATGGAAACATCAGATTTACCTGAAGATGGCCCCCTCAGAGGTCTTCCCCTGATGCAACTGAAGGACGAGAGTTGTTGAGACAAGTAGGGCTTGTCTAACACTGGAAACTAGGGGTGACTATGGGATGATTTGGAGGTTTCATGAGAGGTTGCCTCCAGTATTTCTCTCCCATAACCCTAAATGCCCACCATCAGGGTCCCAAAGGAATCATCAACTCTAGGAAGTAAATGCTCTGCTAATGATATGAGTGACTCGGCCTCCTCTGTCTGGGTTACTGAATAGGAAAGAATAATTTTCCTGGACAGAAGAGTGAGCCAGCTAGAAATTCCTTCGTTATCTGGGTGGGTTTCTTAAGCACTTTGTATTTTACTCGAGTCTTCGGTCAACTTAGGAAGGGGCCTAAAGTGAGGAAGGGAACCAAATGGAGTGAAAATTAATATTTAATGGTTTGTAAACACACTATTGTGTATGTCATCTCAATTCACTTTCTCGATATACGTTTACCAATGGTTGTTCTGAAACTCAGAGACAAACCCAAGGTCAACTGTTTAGGAAGTGGTTGAACTGGGATTCTCTGACTCCTTCATGATCTCAGTGCTTTTACTCTAAGGGAAGGGATTTTCAAGATTGCCTAGGATAATCTGCCCATTACACTGAAGACCAAGCTGAGGCTATATTGGTAAAACAAAACAACAACAACAAAAAGACCCTCACTTAAAATCACATAGCTAGTTTGGGCCAGAGAAAGGGAAGACCATGTTTCTTCTTTCCTAGACCACGATTCTTTCACCTACATGACACAATTGTAACAAGGAGACTCAAAAGGCCCTCTGCAAAGGCCAATTAAAAATATCAGAGTATGACTATGGGGTGGAAGGGAGAGTGATTTCTATTTTAGCCGTTATGAGGAGGAAATTATGTACATGAGCCTTTTAGCCACAAGTTTTCATTACAAGCAGAATATTTCTTTCTGTTGCAAACATGAATCCAGCATATTGAATGCTGGACTACTTTGCAAACAGATTCTCTATAGGGATGGATTAAAAATACCACAGTCCAGGTGATTCTAACATGTAGCCAGAAATGAGAACTACTGTAAAACTCAATAAAAGTCCTTTTACTAACTTCCTGGCTTTTGAATTCATACTAAGCTGAATAAAATCTTTTGAAATTAATTTAGTTATCATCCTTTAGGCTGTGAGCTGAGATTCTGGCTCTGTCAGGTGTCATCTGCAGAATTTTGGTAGACTGGCCAGACTGCAGATGGGCGATATTTCTCCTTGGCTCTAACCCATGTTATCCTTAATGCAGGCATAATTCAGAGTGCATTACGGTGAGAGAAGGAATTCCACCACACAAGTCCTTCTGACCTCGAGATTATAAGATTTAACATGTGTGTATGTGTATTATGTCACACATCCACATATATTTGTACATAAAATAGAGATAGCTGTATATTACCTAACTGAAGATTCTAGGTTTTTCTTCATTTCTTTTCGAGAGTCAATGATTTTGAAGAAATGTGACATTTTTTCTGGGGGGGAGGTTTCTTGCCTCCCCCACTGCCCTGGTGAAAATCTTGCTTGGAACAATACGTCTTCTGTGAAACAGTCTCCACAGAAAGTTGTGGAAATAAATCTTCCCTCTCACCACTCAAACTGAAGTCAAACCGAGTAGAGCACAGAGGCTTTGGAAGGATTGACACTCAAAGGAAGAGGGAAAAGTGTCTTGAAAATGGAAGAGGTTGGGGGAGGGCCCAGCATAGAATTCCCTTCTGGCGACTGTTCTGTGGCACTGGGAGGGTGTGAGTTAGGCAAAAAAGAATATAAAGCCTTCCCTTAATAAATCTTCAGCTGTTACCTTTCATGTCCCTTTAGTGGAGAATCGTAACGGCATGAAAGGGGATGTGGGGCTCTACTTGTCTTAACTCTCTGCTTTATGGGTGAGAGAAAACCCACAGGTGAACCAGAGCCAGCCCCGTCATGTGGCTCCTGTTCCTTAAGTGGTCACAGGCCAGCTTGAGGCCTGGTGAGCCACCATGGTGGGCACAGCGGACCAGCAAGCAGGATTTCAGACGGGGGCGGTGGGGGGGTGTCTCTGAAAGCTCCTCACTTTCATTCTGATGAAGCCCCTTGTTCTCAACTGTTAGGGCCAGAAATCCAGTCAAAGAGCCGATGGGTTGATAGATGTCTCTTGTGAATTAAGATAAGTCTGTAAATAACATTTATTTTGTTTGATTAATTTAAACATCGCCTTCTCCATGGGATCTGACTTATCACCTTATTAAATTTCACCTGATTCCCCCACCCCCACCCCTACATGGTGCTTATACGCGGTGCAATGAATCGAAACCCTCTCTGTGTGACAGGCACTGTGCTGGGTGCTGTCACGGTGATTCCACTGAACCCTGAACACCTCCCCGTCGAGGCAGGTTCTATTCCTATCCCCACCTCATACACGAGGAAACCAAAGCTTAACAAATTTAATGGACTGCCAGAAGCTGTCTGAGCAGCTTGACGGGTCATTCCCCGGAAGGTCACCGGCCAAGACTCACAAGGCCGGCGGTGGCCTCCTCGCTCCCCATTCCCCTCCTTCTGTGGTGAAAGCCTGGGCTTCCAGAAACGTCTCTGAAGGAGAAGCCCTGTGGTCCGCAGTTCGTGAGGCACTTTCCGGCCTTGCTGTGGGTTCCTGCGACCTGACTTCCAAACAGAGGCATTTGCTAATTTCCTGAAGAAAGCTCCAGGAAGTCTTGTCCTCGGGTGAAAGCTGTTCGCAGTAGGTGAGAAAAAGGGAAGTTTTCAGACCACCACACACTTGGAGGTTTCATTTTCAGTGTTGTGTGGAGCTGACAAATAAACCTATCTGACTTGGCTCTCCTTCTCCTGCCCCGCCTCCTGCCTCTCCTCTTTTCCAGATTCATGCGAATGTTTTGGTTAACTTTATCCCCTCCTGTGTTATTGTTGTTGTACCACATATTAATGTGGTGCTTCTGTAGCCCAGAGGAGCACGGTTGAGTTACAGTAACAAGCTACGAGCTGAAGGAAAGTGCTGCAGTTTTTGGCTGGTCCAGTCCCAAATATACACCCGCACATCTGGACAAGAGATCATGTGACAGCTTGAAAAGCCAGAAACATATCCTGGCTACCATAAAAAATGGGTTCTGTTAAATTAAAAAGGCTTTAAATACTGGCTCAGCTGGTTTTGGGGGGGGGGTGTCTTTATTTCTCTCTCTCTTTTTTTTTCATCGTTCTGGAATGTGTTTGTGAGATTTGTGATTGTCGAAGCTTTAATTTAATATCGTGAACCCATCATATGGTGAATTTGTTTGCAAGTTTTTCTGAGGTGCGGCCAACCCTTCTCTACTTTCCTCACTTTGGGCCTGGTTTGTCAATTTTTTGGGATCAAGGCTTCGTATTTTGGTAAGAAAACAAAAAACAAAAAACAAAACAAAACAAAAAAAGCACTCTAAAAAGAAGAAACTCTCCTCTTTCCCACTGGCCAACCCCTCCCTCAGATCCCCTCAGGAAAACCTTAACCTGCCCCCCGCCACCACCACCAAAGCCTGTCTCCTCTTACAATCTTTAAGAAAGATCCCGTAGGGTAGTAAGCTTTAAAATATTATTGGTAAAGAGAAATGTCATTGTTTCTCTCTGGATAGAATCCAGAACAGATTGAAAATAAAACATTTCTTGAGATGAACGGATGTTAAACACCAAAGTATGGTTAAGAATCTATCCTTGCAACTCAGAAAAAAATATATCTATTTTCTTTTTCTTACGCAAATAAAACATTCTTGTGTTGCCCGCTGGACATATCTTTCTCCCTGATTTACCAAGATTGCAGAAACCAGGATTAAACAAGACACCCATTCCAAAACCAAAAATCTGTTTTCTCAAACTATCCAAGAGAGAATGACTTTCGAAGTGAGCATGTGATTAAAAGACAAGATAGAAAAACTGTGCCTTGCTTCTCTTTAAAGAATAAACAGCCTATTAGGCAGAGTGCTTTCTCTTGGCATTTGTACTATCTGCTGCTGCTGATTTGTCTTTTCATTTGGAAAAAACTAATAGAAACAGTATTGGTAAAATGTCACCAGCTTTGGGTTTCCTAAAGTATGTGAAAACATTTTATTTTAACATATTCATAAGTTTGGCGCTTCTCTTCCCACCATGGACTGTCAGCTTCCTGGGAGCAAGGGCCTTGCCCATCTTGCTTGCTGCTCAGTCCTCGTTGGTCTCACCAATGCTGCTGCTCGGCGTGAGCTGTGTGCCTCTGTTTACCTCTCCAGAAGTACCCCTCCTTACCCTTCCCTACTCCATTCTGCACCCTGGAGCTGATTTGTGTGAACTGAGTCAATAGACTCTGTAATGGTTATGTGCCAACTGGCCTGGGCCAGGAGATGCCCAGATAGCTGGTAAAACATTATTTCTGGGAGTGTCTCTGGAAGTGTTTCTAAAAGTGGTTAACATTTGATTCGGTAGACTAGATAATGTGGGCACGCATCATCCTATCTGTTGGGGTAGGGCAGAGCCAAATGGAACAAAAAGGCCAAGGAACAGTGAATTCTTTCTTCTTGAGCTGGGACGTCCATCCCTTTCTGCCCTCAGACATCAGAGCTCCTGGTTCTCAGGCCTTTGGACTCCAGGCAGCACCAGCAGCCCCTAGTTCACAGGCCTGACCCCACTAGCTGTCCTGGTTTTCCAGCTTGCAGATGGCAGACTGTGGGACTTCTCAACTCTATAACCACATGAGCCAATTCCTATAATACCTCTCCTCACAGTTCTACTTCTTTGGAGAACCCTGACATACCCGGGCTCCCTGTTCCTCTGGCTTCCCTTTGGATACAGCCAATGGAGACACCAAGGTACATCAGCAGAGAGGCTGGCTGAGTCCCTGGCCTGTAGCTGGAGCCTGTCAGACATAGAGATGGTAATGGCTCCCCTTCTTCTAGTCCCAGGGCATTGCACTAGCCTTTGTAATAGTTTCTTCATTACACTCATAAAATGACCCATTTGAGATTATCTGTTTCCACTGCTTTCTAGATCTTGCTGGCATCCTAACAAACCTGGGATTTATTGAATGAACAAATGGAATGAGATTTTACCATAATGAGCCATGCTTCTGGATTGTTGCAACAAGCAGGTTCCAGAACAATTTTATTTCATATGCCATTCCTTAGAAATGGAGTAGACATCATGAGTTCAAGGCTCCAAGGATGTGCTGGAGTTGTTTTGCCCCACTAAAAATCCACAATCTGCTCCTGCCCTATCCTTACTTGGTTTCTTTTGTGATCGGTGATATGAACAAAAACAAAGTGGTTTGTTGCATTCAGAAAGCTCCATTATTGAATCATCTATTGTTCATCCATTAATTAACTTATTTATTCATCATTCAATAGAAATTTAAAAAGCATCCGTATGCATCCAGGGATGGCAATTTTAATTTCCTCTTGCATGCCACCTGGATGATTCATAGAGCATGGCATTGCAGAGAATTCTGGAGCCGTCTGGGATCAGCGGGAAAATGTGCCAGATCAACCAGTAATGTCTGCCATAGACAGAGAAGTAGAAGCACATGTGATCAGTATTCACATGACTAGTATTTACCATTCCTGTGTTAGATGCCACTGAGTGAGCAAAAAACCCAAAATAAATCCTCATTACAAGATGATTGTTGCCTTCAGCTTTGCTCCTTCATGTTAAAATTGCACGCCTGCTCAAGAGCTTCTGATACACAATAACTACTAACCCTCAGACACACCCAGATGCTTTACTTTGTTTTACAAAGGAATCATTGACCTGCCAGTGCCCATTTTCCTTATTTACATTCCAGACAAAACACAAATTAAATATAAAGTTCTTCAATCTACTTTCCTGAAATGTAAATGACAGGCTGCAATGACAAGACAGTCCCCTACTTTAATTGAGATGAAGATTTGCTAACTGGTTTTTATCACTTTAAGGTAATTTGTCACAACCATCACTCCGGAGTCAATGGCATCTTTTCCAGAAAATTCTTCTCTCCAGACCAGTCTTCCTGGATTTTCTTAGTAATTAAGAGAACACACATAAGGAACTTGCTGTCTTCATCCTTTCATTCTTGATTACAGTGAATTTTGGTTTTATAGTCAGTTCAACCAGTAAGGCAACGGATTTGACATGCAGATTTCCTTGAATGGAGCTTCCCATATTCCATGACCCCCTTGGGGTCAAATTTTCTGACAGCTCTGTTTGGTACCTAATCCTCTTTCCTGAATCCTGTTTCTTTGCTACTACCTAGCTCTGGAATCCTGGGCAAATTACTTACCCTCTCTGGGCCTTCATCGTACAGGAGGGGATTACATAACAAAAGCTAATATTTATTGAGCACGTACTTTGTGCCAGTCTATACACTAAATGCACTTTACTACATGTGTATACATTTAATACTAAATTAGTATGCTAAATATGTAATAAATGGTTTTTCCTAGGGATCAGCAAACACTTTCTGTAAAGCAAATATTTTCAGCTTTAGAGAACATATTCTCCATTGCAGCTACTTACTTCTGCCACTGTACTGTGAAAAGAGCCATAGTCAGTGTGTAAATAAATGGCTGTGCTCTAATAAAACTTCATGTATAAAAACAATCAGTGGGCTCAGTCTGGCCCACAGACTATAGCTTGCCACCCCTGCTTTATATGGATTTCCCTAATTAATTTGTGTAACAATCGTATGGGGTAGGTGCTAAATAACTAGATTAAGTCACTTTTCTTAGGTTGCCAAGATAGAAGAGCCAGGCTTCAAATTCAGTCTAATGGCCCTGTTTCTAAGTCAGCCTCTGAGTTGCTAAAGGCACTAAACATTGACCCACTTGTCCTTGCAGAGGGTCTCAGCCTGAGTCCTACCAATTTGCTCCTGTCCCTTTTTCCCTCAAAAAGTCCACGGTTCGCAAGCATCCATTTCCTCTGAATTCACCGTCTGTCCTCAGCACTGAGTTTGGCATCAACCCCAGCAAGTCCTAAATCCTCTTACATTCTGAGAATTAAGTCCTCTGCCAGACTGGGGTTTCTCTCAGTCTACATACAATTGTAATGAAATCACCAGATGAAACCAAAGAGTTCACAATGCCTGTTCCATAAATATGTTGACGATCCTGTGGTTTTGAGTTTGAACCTTCAGTTCCATTGTTAACTTGCCATGTGACGCTGGGCATATCGAAATCTCTTGGTTCCTTATCTATTAATGATGATTAAAAAAAAAAAAAAAAGCAGCCCCACAGCCCATTGTTGCGAGGACTTGCCAGTAAAAGCATCACACAGCCATGGTGAAACAGAGTACAGGGATGCCAAGCCTTCCTTTTTCATTTCCTTGTTTTGAGGAGTGGCTATAAAAGTATCTTACTGTCAGTTAATGGTGTATGCTGGTGTCTGGTGGCCCTCTATCCTGGGCAGGTGAGTGGAAAGCCACAGTGAGGCTTCATTTCAAGCTCTAGGTGTAGAGCCTCATGTGAGAGGTAGAAGTTACCACTTCCAAACTTCTGTCCTTGTCATCTGTGCTGGATAAAACTCCAGGAGGTGTTGGACCTGTGGATCCACCCATTTGTTGGGCCAATATTTATCGTGTGCCTGGGGAGTGGGCCTAGGGAGTGTGGTGGTGAACAGTACACACTAGGTCTCCCATATTGTAGCTAGAGCCACAGGCACTCAACAGCTCCTCACACAACACCCAAGGTGGTAACGACACAGTGATAAGTGCTGTGAAGCAAGCAAGTGCCATGAGACCTTCTGAGGAAGAAGGACCCCACATCGGGATGAGGAGGGTCCAAGGAAATCCTGCCTAGAATGTGCCTTTACTTCCCTGCATCTACCACCCCTGGCTGTGTAAAGGACCTGAGGACAGAAGCAGCTGAGTGCTCTAAAGAAGTGAGACCAGAGTGTTAGGGGTCTTGGGGCTATGAGTTGAGGCCAGAGAGCAAGGCAGAGGCCAGATCAGGTGGTGCCTTGTAGGTGATGGGAGTACTGATTTTTTTCTAGCATATAAAAAGAAACTATTAAGAGGTAATAAACAGAGGGTAGCAGGATCATGGATGGGCCAAGAAAATATGGGCTTGAAAGGGTACTGATTGAGTTTAAAGCTTTGGAGGTAAATTTGGCCCCAAGCAGCTTTCTCAACCTTCTCTCCCACATCTCTTTATATTTACATTTCACTTATATAAATGAAATATTTACACTTCATTTATATTATATTTTACTTATATAAAATTATTTATATATTTACTTTATATTATATTTGTATCTCAACCCTTCTCTCTAACGGACAGGTCTTCTCTAGGTCCCTTTATGCCCCACTCCATGGCCACACCTCTGGCAATACCCTACTCCCATAGAAAAGTGATCTCATTTCCTTGGTGCTTGTCTAGGGCCTGCCTTCCTTCAGAACCAGCTCTTACCTCTTTCATGAGTCCTTCTTGGGTAGTCCTTCATCACATTACAAGATGTAGTCAGGCACTACAGACAAACTAGAAGGGGATAGGTAAAGTCTTCCCAATCTCTCACTTCAATAGTTTCCCCTAAAGTTCTTTCCAAAAGCCACAGCTCTGTTTTTCTCTCACCAACAAATTATGTGGGGGTAACTAGGTGGCTCAGTAGTTGAGCATCTGCCTTCGGCTCAGGTTGTGATCCCGGGATCCCGGGATTGAGTCCTGTATCCGGCTCCCCTCAGGGAGCCTGCTTCTCTCTCTGCCTATGTCTCTGCCTCTCTGTGTGTGTGTGTCTCTCATGAATAAATTTAAAAAAATGTTTTTTAAAAAGGAAATTATCTGCAGGCCATTAAATACCACCCTTGCTCATCCCTCAAGGTGGACCTCAGAATCGCTCTTCACATGAAACCTCCCTGGCTGCTCCCATGGGAAGGGACTTTGATCCATCCCTCCTCTAAAGTACCAGCTATTTACTGATTATTGTTAAGAAGGCAGAATGAAACAAAACAAAGAACCTTTTCTGTATAACCATCATGTTCCCTAAGTCAAAGATTTTTTTTAAGTATGAGGATTGTACCTTGTGACTCTTCCTATATTCTTCAGTGACACAGCATCCTGTAGACATTCAATAAATCATGTTTCTTGGTACTTCTGAGTCTGAGGTCACACGATCATTTATATGCCTGGCTTCGTGGGAGACAAGAGGCTTCTAACCTTGTCCCTTGAAGTCTTTTTCCCATACTGTCATCAGAGTGATCAACCTAAAACTTCCTTCTGTGTCATTCCTCTTCTTTGAGCCATCAGCCTCTCTCCTCATTGGCCACCTAATAAAATCTGAACTCCTTAGAACAGTACCTTCCTGAATCTCTAGCTGTGTTGTAGTTTTTTGTTTGTGTGTGTGTGTGTTTGTGTTAGTTTTTACTACTGCTGTATAATGAATTACCATGACCTCAGCAACTTAAAACAATTCATCTATTATCTCCCACTTTCTGTGTGTCGGGAATGTGGCATGCCTTAGTTTGGTGCTTTGCATCAGAGTCTAAACCAAGCTGCCATCAAGCTCTCAGCTGTGGCTGGGGTCTTATTGGAGGCTCAACTCAGGAAGAATTCACTTCCAAGTTCACTCTGATTGTTAGCAGAATTTATTTACTTGCGGTTGCAGGCCAGAGGTCTCCCTTAGCTACTAGAAGCCTCCTACGGTTTCTTGTCACATGGACTTCCACTTACTTCATGGCAACTTGTTTTCTCACTGCTGACAAGGGAAGGAGGGACTCCTTGCAAGTCTTCTAGGAGTGTTACATAACGGAATAGAATACTACCAACCCTTTTGCCATATTTTATAGGTTAGAGGTCAGTCATAGGACATTTCCATTCACAAAGAAAGAGCATTATACTAGGTTATGAACACCAGAGAGTGAGGATCTAGGACCTGTCAGCCACAGGCTGTGTCTCCTTTCACTGCTTCTGGAAAGTGAACTCTAGGAATACCAGATGTTTCTACTTCTATAAACATACCATGTCTTTTACATCTCTAGGAATTTACATATGCATTTGTATCTGACTGAAATGTCCTCCCCTACTTCATCGCCTCCAGTAATTCTTCCCCAATATCTTTTACCCTAGAAAAATTTAACCAAACCCTTCTCTGCGATACTTCTGCTCTCTGGGATCATATCCATGGTCATGCTCATTACTTGTTTATCTCTGTACAATATAGTAGACTATAGAATATAGTATAGATACTCTATGATATCTACAGTATTAGATTGTCATTTTTGAGATTGGGGAGTATATGTCCTTCATTTATCCATCTCCAGCGTATATAGCTAATATTTGATTGATAAACCTGGAGAATGTGTGAAAGGTGGCCTCTTTAATGGAAAATGGTCATGGATTGAAAATGGAGGTCTGCAACCTCCTTGTTCTCATGCTCCCTAAATAAATTTTGAAAAGTTATTTACCCTTTCACATGTTTTTGAGTGGGTATCTATAACTGATCAGTTGTTATTACATTATGCTGCTATAACAAACATACCCCATATCTTTGTGGCTTACAGTAACAGGGCTCTCTGCCTGGCTTACCTGATAGTTGGGTGTAAGTTGTTTATAGCTCTGTTCCATAAGTCTTCTTCTTTCCAGGATCCAGGCTGAAGCAAGACCTATTGTTTGGGACCTGATATTCTCGAGACAGAAGGAAAAAAAAGCGTTTCGGTAGAACCACGTGATGACTTTTAAAACTTCTGTACTGCTCCGGCACACGTCCCTTCTGCTAGCATTCTATGGACCAAAGCAGGTCATATAGCCATGCGTGACCCAAGTATATTCCTC
The DNA here is from genome assembly GCF_048164855.1 of Canis lupus baileyi. NCBI lineage: Eukaryota > Metazoa > Chordata > Mammalia > Carnivora > Canidae > Canis > Canis lupus. The sequence goes on along the minus strand of NC_132844.1, from coordinate 58,539,942 downwards.
TTATGAGAATAAGGCAATGAGTAGTTAATTTGAAGCAAAAATCTAATCTATCACTGCATCTAACAATTTTTATTCACAGGCCAGGCTTAATAGTTGGCAAATGTTATGAAGTTTGGCATATTGTATGCGTGCTTTAAATATGTATTTCCCCCTTGGCAAAGGTGGTTCACATGTTCAAATAAATCAGTCAGATCAACTTTGTTTTTGTTAGAAAAAATTGACTTAAAATTTCAGTTCAAATACACTTGTTGATATGTTCCTATGGAAACTGTTCATTTCTAATTCATATATAGGTAGATAGTCACACAGATAAAGTCACAGAGCCTTGTCAACAGTTGGTTTCCTGACAGAAATAAGTTTCTGCCCCTTTAGTAATTCTCACTAAAGTCTTCTCTGCTTTATTGTCAATCAGTTCCTTTTAGAACAATGCATGATTGAACTGTCTCTCTTATTCAGCATCCCAAGGGTTTTTACTCACCAAGGTATGGTCCAAAGCAAGATTTGGATGGGCAAGAAATATACCATATTTTGTCAGATAGGCAACTGTGAAATAGTAGCATGGAGGTGCTTGGTTACAGAGTGTTTATGGTTGCTGACGATCTGGAGAATGATTCTCTCAAATATTCTTGTCTATGTACTCCTCCCACCCCCAGAAGTCTTTGGGCTCCAAGGAGCACAGACACACACCTCATTTAAAGGTTATTTCTGTAAGATATGGAATGCTCTAGGTAGAGGTGAAAGGGAGAAGAAATGGAAGAATCTTGATGAAAAAAAGAACCAGAAAGAAGAAAGTAGAATCACAGGCTTGAAGCATATAGAAAAACTGTGAAAGTTGAGAAATAAAGGCTTTCCCTTGCTGAAGCTGGCCAGTGAGATGTAACAAGTCTTCCTTCCTGGAGAGGAGGAGACACCAGTGATGGGGGTTGGGGAAGGAGAGAGAACTTGAGGGCTCGTCCCAGAGTGAGGGGTGAGCATAGAGGAAAGAGTCCTGGACACCAGCCCACGGAGGATGATTGTGTTGGTGCCAGTTTGAGGAAACATCACGTACGTGGTTTCTCTAGCTGATTTTAGAGGAAGTTTTAGAAATCATTGATTTCATCTGCTCGTCACTAGCATGATTAATACATGTTTCAGGACACACACACATGCGCGCGCACACACACACACACACACTCTTATTAATGAAGCCCGTATGCCTTGTACAAGAAACAGATCACAAAGCTCTGGAAATACTTTTCTAGGACATTTCCTGTCCCTGCCCCCAATCCACTCCATCACCCACCACCCACTGCCTCTTTTCCTTCATTTCTTCACCTTTTATTCTTTCTTCTCCTTTCTTTGTTCTTTGCTCCTTTCCTGTCCTTTCCTTTTATTCCCATACTCCTCCCCAAAGGCTCTACCCTGCCCCAATTTTTTGGTCAGCAACTGATTATGAAGGAAATGAACATACTCTTCACCTTGCCTTAGAAAAGCTAGGAAGATGTTAGCTTGGGAAAAGCATCTTTGTTGGGAAAATGAATCAAAGTAATAAGGCATCACTGAAAGTCTCTAGCCAGGTACAATGTGGCACAGCACCAAAAGGCTTTCTCAGGAGCCTTAATCAAATCTATATTAATTATTTAAAAATATGTGTGTGGATGGCACTGTAGGATGCCAGAGGGGGAAAGGAATTTAGGGACCATCTAAATCAAAATGCTCATTTTACACAAGAGGAAACTGAGGCCAGAGAGGAGAAACGATTTGTCCAAAGTTACATAGGACTAGCGATTATCTACCTCATAATCCGTTATATTATGGAAAACATGGGGACCCATGAGTTAAAAATCCAGAGGAAATCTGTTAATGTGCACATATATGTACATAGCAGTTATAGTTAAGTATTGCAGACAAGATGTGCACACTTTTAAATCTCCTTTTTGTTGGGGTTTTAACTGAGTATAGTCAGCTCCTACATATTTAAGAATGGGATACCTATGGTAACTGAGTAACTTGTTTGCCCACTTGTAACCATGTGGCTAGATCAGACAGTGATAAATATCTGAGTAGACTTTTTAATGTTCTGAGTCATGTATTTCTGACTGGGGTCTTCAGCAAAATATGCCTGATATTAGGATTAGCCAAAATGATCTGTTCCCCTAGGAAGCATTTGGCTGGGAATTAGGAGATCTGGGTTCTAATCAAACTCTTCACTGTTTTTTTGTTTGTTTGTTTGTTTGTTTTATGGCTTTGGGAGGTACCCATCTCCTCTTTGGAACTTGATTTTGGCATCTGCAAAGTGTGAATAATACCTCATCAATGGTGAGAAGTTAATGAAATGTGGAGCATAAAGCACACGATGAATGATTGAATGCTGCAACAACGTAAGGGACTTTAATTTGTATTACTTCCTTCTCTTGCCATGCAGAACTGCAGGTCTTTTTTTTTTTTTTTTTTTTTTTTTTGTAGGTGAGAGATGTCCTCATACATACTCTCTAGTGGCACTTCCATCTCTGCCCTGTATCTTCCTTTTAGAGAGGCTTTTCTGAGTATCCCCTTGTCATCTGAAGTACTACTCAATCCCTTTCCCTGGCTCACTCTCAACCCACTTTGCCAGTTCAACTTTTACCTTTAGCACTTGTCACCCCCTGGCATATTATAAAGTCTTCGCTTTCTTTCTCCTCTATGCGAGTGGAAGATCCATGAGGGTAGGGACTTTGGCAGTTTAGCTGTCTGCCTTTTTCCCAGGACCTAGAACAAATAGTGCCTGGCTCGTAGTTCATGTTGAATAAGCACTTGGTGATGGGTGAATAAACACGAGACCTCCTGAACGAATGTGATGCAGGTGTATGTAGTAGGAGATGCAGTTGCCGTAGGAAGAAGAAGAGGTGACTCAGGGGTGGTGGTGATAGCTTGGCTGATCCACATATTCAGATTTTGTGGTCTGAATGGATGGTTTGAATGTCCAGAGATAGAGAACCGAGCAGTTTTATCAGAATTTTACCTCTAAATGTCCAGTGATAGAAAAGACCAGTACGGTTGAGTGTTGGTAGCTCACCAGAGTAAGATGTGCTCCTGTTGGCATCCATCTAGAGATCTGGGTCAAGCTAAGATGGTGGGGAGGAGCAGTTCATTTTTAAAACACTTGCAATGACAGGAGAGATGAGACCATGAGGAGAGGGTCAAGGACAGGGTGGGAAGGGGGTAGGTTGTTTTGTGGCACTTAGAGACTCTTCACATCTTCAGGTGTGAGAGCCAGCCTCTGCTAGATGCAAGTCATGGTCTGAGACCAACTGTTTGCCCAAACTTGGAAATCTGTGGGTGATGGACTGTACATGGGAAAGTTACAGAAGCTTCTGGAAGCTTCTGGTTTTGTGAACCAAGTACCAGAATTCACCTACAAAGAACATTTGGAACACTGAAAGGAAGTACACTTGGTTCTTCCTCTCAATTAGTGTTAAGGGCAGAGATCTCTAGGTGACCTTGCACTGAATTCACTTTCAAGGTGCTGGGCTGATAAAACCAGCCGTTGCCAAGAGTCAGCTCGAAGATCTTGACCTCTGTGGTAGTACACAAGGCTACATTGTATTGTATCATGTCACATTTTGTATATGTACACACACATCTTCAGTGTGTGTAGGGAAAAGGCCGCAGACAGAAAGAGGCGGGAAGGGAGAGGGTGGGGATGTCCTAGATGTCCCAGTGAGCAGTGTGGACTGTGGGCAAGGAGCTAGCCTCGTGCTAGCCTCTCCTTATTCTGGATTCACAGCACACTGAGGCCTCTGCAGTGCTCTGCCATCCGACTCAAGGCCCTGCTGGAAATGGTCTGAGCAGCACTTACGAGAAATGAAAGAAAATAGTTAAACACAGCTAATCCCCACCTCCCTCCCAGGTGGCCGTGCCTGTGGAATGCCCGATCCCCAGAAACCCACTCTGCTAGCTGACACAGGTTGTGTCTGCACGTTTCCCCCGACCATGTGCAGTCCACAGACACAGGTCTGCCTGTCAGCAATTCCGAGTCATTTTCTTTTCCATTCTGGTTTCGGGGCTAGGCCTCTGGAGGCCCAGGCATATCCATGAGGGGCTGCCCTGGGGGGCCTAGGGGATGCTGAACTGTGGGGGTCAGCTGGGCTTTGCCTGGGTCTGCTCTCTCCTAAGGAAACAGATGACTCTTCTGGGGTGTGTCTGAGTTTGGCAGTTGTGGAGGGGGAGACAGAGGAGCCTCATCCCTGGTACTCTCTAGGGCCTGGAAAGAGTGTGGAAGAGCCATCCACCCTCCCCATGATCTCATTCCCACCTCCCCACTCTCCTTTAGTCAACAGCAGGATTTGAAGAAGCTCTTTCGGTGTGGCTGTGGGATCCCTGACCTCTACACAGTCCTCCTGCCTTAGAGCAATGGGCTTCATATTGGGATCTTTTAACTTTTCTGTGAAGATCTGGGGAAGCTGCTTTTCTCCTCAGGATGCTTCCTCCTGCCAGCCAAGTCATGTTCCGTTGAGGTCATGGGAGATGGATTATTTTACACAGGCATTTGCAAATGACGGCTCAAACTTGAATCTACAAGTAGGTGTTGATGGCAGAAACTTCCAAGCATCTGTTTCCATCCCTTTGGCACCCCCACCCCCAGCATCTGCTCCACACCTTTTTGGGCTTGCAGAAACTTTCTGTTCTCCTTTGACTTTGTCTTCTCTGGCATTCAGTAGGAGCTCTGACACGTGGAACCCAGAGCTGGGGCGGGGCGGGGGGTGGTGGAGCCGGGATATTCGAGGTACTGGGGGTTGTCTGCCTAGGAAGACAGTGAGTTCAAGGCTCAAGGCTGAGTGGCATTTGAAGTAGCGCACGGTACCAAAATTCACCCACCAACTGCCAACGCAGATGGGAAGGACCACACACCACTGTTTCCTTTTGTAAGACACCCCCCCTCACCCCCACCTCATGTTAGGGTCAACGTTGTGCTCTCTCCAAGGGAGTTTTTCTTGGCACAATCATGAATTTGTCTCTGTTTTTGACGTAAGTCACAGAACAATTGTTCACAAAGACAGCGAAAGGAAAATGGAGTGATCATAACCAAATCCTCTATCTACTCTTTCATTTCCCACACCTCTGAAGAGGTTTAGATAGGATCGTGGCTTCTTCCCCGCCCCCCAGGATTGTAGCCTGCCCCCCCTCCCCTAAATTCCTTTAGACATTGTGTTATTAGATAGGAGAATTTTCAGAATAGCCCACAATAAGGGTTGGATAACTGCGCTATGCTTTACTCTGACCTTATTTCCCCTTCAGACAACTGTTAACTTGGACGAGGATCCCTCAACCTCCAAAGGGGCTGAAACTGTGAATGTAAAGAGCACCACAGCTTCTCTCCTTTCCTTACCCAAATTGGTGGTCAGTTATTTCACTGAATTTGTACCCATTTCTAAAAATCTTCTAAGTCTAGTGCATACAAAACCATATAAAGATAACATTAATTCTAAACAACAACATATATAAAAATCAGATCCTGGTATCTTCCTCAAAAGCCTTCAGAGCCTCCTGGCTACCTGCAGGATGAAGCCCAAAGAATTAGCCAAGACGCTAAGTGCAGTTGCATAGGTTGTATACTGCACAATGCTGAGGGGCACTGTATTCTTTGCAACCATACTAAGGCTCAGCAATAAGCAAAGCATTCAAAGCTCTTCACAGTACATTTTCAAGCAGCTCATCTAATTTTATGTTTCCTAAGCCTATAGGTACACCTTTAACTTTAGCCAGTCTGGTCTTATTGCCTTTAAATACATCTTGGAATTCTACATCTTGGCCTTTACATACACTCTTCCCTGAGCATGAGGAGCATGGGTTCCTCATTTCCACCCAGCTGCATCTTCCCAGTGCTTTAAAACCTACCTTAAGTTTCACCTTTTCTGCCCACCTGCAAGCCATTGCTATTGCTTCTGAGTTTCTAAAGTACCTGTTGTCAGGAGGCCTCTTGAGACACGTTGCACACAGAATTTTGGTTTCCTTCTCAGGAATTCTCTATCTCCAACTAGATTATGAGCATTTGAAGACAGAGCCCATGTTAACATTTCCTGGATTTCCTACAGCACCAGACACAGTGCCTGACATACAAAGTGTGCTCAAGAGATTGTTGATCTACTGGCTGGTTGGTTCAAGTTGCTTTGGGAAGAATCCACGCACCCTCTCTCTCACCCCCTTGTTATTTTATTCCAGTTCCTGGAATTTCATAATAACAGAGATGGTTCCAGAAAGCTGATACAGGCCATTTCCTCCAAATAAACCCATGTTTTCATATGACAAGCTGCGGAACTCTCTATAAAAGGAACCCTCTGTTTGGGTCCCCATCAAACACATGCCAGATAATAATGATAACAAAACAATGTCCATTTATTTAGTGCTTACCGACTATCTGCACATGGGCTAAAGACTTTACATACATTATCTTACTTAATCCTCAGCAAACCATGGGGTAGAGACTCATGTTTTCCCAGCTTTATAGATGAATAAACAAAGGCTCAAAAAGGTGAAGCAGTTTGTCTTAAGTGACAGAGCTACTTAGTGGTGGCCCTAGGATTTGAACCCAGTCCTTCCTTAACCACTGGGCTGGTACACAAGATTTCCCAGGTCAGGTTTACAGCACTTTTGCAGGGCATCCCGGTTGTAAGGCACTCTGTGTTCAGAGCTGACCTTAATGTGGCCACAGGCCCCCATGCTCATAGCGTGTCTGCCAGAAACTAGTTAATAGGCCTTATCTTTAAGCTATTGGACTAAGTCCCTTCCTGTTCTAAGAATTTATGAAGCTACAAAAAAGCAAAGACACGGCCCTTGCTCTCAGGAATTTACAATCTTGTTGGGGAGGGAAGATAGAAACCTTTAGTAGAGGAAGAGTTAGCTAAGTAGAATTAGTCCCACCCAGGTGAGTGGTGGAGATCGGCGGGTTCAAGCACATCAGAGGGTCAGAGGGGCCAGCACTCTATCTCGGCAAGCAGAGTGTTCTAGGCAAGCAGAGTGAGCTCGGATCTGCCATCAGAAGGATGCCTTTTCTTAAAGGACAATGAGCTTGACCTTCTCAACAAGGCCCGCAGACGCCTTGCCAGAGGAGTGAGTGGTGCATATCACAACCCCAGGATGTTTATCGGCCAGGCCATTTTGACCCTTCAACAAGATGTTTCTTGAGCAAATTTTTTGGAATTTTGGTGGGCTCTGACCTGCAGTTTTCACTTCCAAAATAACTTGACTTTTCTAAAGTGGTAATTTCATTTTCATGATAATACTAAACTGAAGCCACATGATCTCTAATTGGAAGCAGGTCTTGGGCCGCAGTGTTGCCAAGAAGCAGTAAGAAACATGCTTATTCTACTACTTTGCTTGAGGCACTCAGCATTTTTGAATGCCTGGGCAGAAATATAGTTTTTTAAATAAAGCCAATCCCTGAGAGAGGAGGGGGCAAAAGGAGGAGAAAGAAAGGCGGGGATGGGGGTGGTTAGAAATGGAAGAATAGGGAACGTTTGGGTTTTTTTTCCCCCTTTCTCCTTCTTTCTAACTTTTTTTTTTAAATTAAAAGGAGGGAAAAATCATACTTTTTTTTTTTTTGTATTTAAATTCTCCCGTGTGTGTCTGCCATCTTCTGGGTATTAGTGAAATCGGGGTGTGTTCTGCTGTCTCTTGAGGTGAGGGCTGGGGCATCGGGGACATTCTTTGGACTTTCGAGGTTGCTGTTGGGATTTCCTTCAAGCCAGCGAAGCGCAGAGCCCACTGCATGAGACACGCTGGGAATCATTCCTTCTTAAAAAAATTTTCTTTCCCACATCACACTTCACTTGTTTTATTAATTGCATCCTGATGAGAGATGCAGTAACTCTTCCTCCAGTGGCAGTTGGAGATTGTTTTAAGAAGTCTCTCTGGGGGGAGACAAGAAAGCAATCCCAGCTTTCCTGTGACAGAGCAGCAGAAAGTGTCCCAGGGAAGGCTCCAGAAAATACTGACATGAAGGAAATCTTTTAATGACGTTTTGAAAAAGAAGCAAAACAAACCCCTCTCCGAAAACAGAAATTATATAACGGATTAAATGCATATCGGAACTTTCTGACGGAAGCCAAAGCTGTTTTCTAAATACAGTTGGGAGCTTAGTAAATCACATGGTGTTTTCGGAGACTCTTCCTCTCCCTCTGCCCTCAGTTTCCTGCGAGGCAACATTTTAGACAGACTCGCTGCAGGGGGTGCCAGGGTCTGAGGCTGTGTCCCACCCCGCCTGGTTAATGCCCTCCCTGCGCCCCCTCTGGGCCGCAGCCCCGCAGCCGGGACACCTCCCTCCTTGTCTGCGCAGGCCCTCCCGCTGGCCCTGCCACTTTTGGCCTTGGCCCTTTCTGCCAGGGCTCCCCATTGCCTGGGCTGTGCCGGAAAAATCCCTGGCATGATTCTTACTCTCCCTTTCCTACTTTGCACACCATACTAACTGCAAGATATAAAAGGAAGAATGAGGAAGCAATAAAGGAAGGGCGAAATGAACGAAGGGGGGAGAGAGAAAGTTCTAGATTTCAGCCCTAACTGGGGCCTGTAAAAAGCCACTGTGCCCTGAGTTGGCAAAGAGTAGCCCAGAACTTGGGTTGAAAGAGAAAGTCTCGTGGGGGAGACTATTTAGAAATGCAACCACAGTGCCCCAAGATAGATGTGACTCAGTGACTTCCCAAAACATGAATTTCAGATAAATATCACGTTACATCCTTCTTGTGCTTTTCAACTTGATTTTTCTAAGGTAGTCGTTGACATTTTTAATTGAAACCCCGCTGTTACACACCCACTCCAGTTTCCAGGGAAGGCGTGCAGGTGGTGAAGGTCCAGCAGGGATGTGTGCTTTCTCCTGACGTCCCCAGGGACCCCTAGGCCCTAAAGCCCGAAGAAGCCAGAACATCTGGTCCATTTCAGCAGTTTATTCGCAAGTTCAGCCTGTCATCTGGATGTTTTGTCTATGCAGTGCCAAACATCTGGGTTGACATTTTTTTAACCAGACTTACTAGATGTTTTGGCATTGTGTAGACAGGAACTCAATTTTTAAAGTTATTTCTCTACTCATCTGCGATTCTAACCAGTGCTCTGGTACAATGAAGGAGAGAGATACAAATGAAGACTCCCCCCAACCCTACTCCTATTGTTTTGCAATTTTAGAGGTCTCTATACCACTCTAAATCAGTGATCTGACAGCTTTACTTTTTTATTAGATGAACTTTTTTTTTTTAATTTTAGTGTTTTACTTTTTTATTTTCATAGATGAAATTGACCAAAATAATGTGATGTGTTCATCTTAACAGGATACAACCTTAGATGTTCTAAATTTATTTTAAGATAATTAAAATTCTACTGTCTTTAAGCAGCTTGAAAACATAGAGGCAAGAGCTTAAAAATAGAGAATTGAGTCTTGAAAATAATTTATGAGAATTAGGTTACCACTGGATTTTCATACTTATTTGAGTTAAGTTTGTGAGATCCTGGAAGGGAGATATGATTTTTAAAAATCTTTATCCTCAAACTGGTCACAGTTGTTGTTAGGGATGGCAGTGATGGTGATACAGGCAGATAGAATGTGAGTTTATATATTTTTTTCATTTATTTAAAGTTATTTTATGCTGTTTATCTTTCACTTGTATGTTCTAGACTGTAAGTAAATAAAAATGTGGTTTGTACCTTGAAAACTGGTGTTTCACAACACTCCTGAACTAGAGAGACCTTTCTCTGTCCTCAAAACAGTAGGAAAAGTTAATATCTTACGAATTTTTCTATGCTAAATGGCTTCAATTTTGGGGGATGGAGGACCTAACCATGAAGAAAGCCTTGTTCCAGTATTGGATATGTTTTTGCCATCAACTCTGTGTAAGCCTTGGTCAAATTCCTTCTCAGTTCATGAACTCTGGTGGAGACAGGGGGAGCAAAGAATAGCGTTGGTCAGGCTGGGAGATCTATGAGGTCAGGGCTCCACTTATGAAGTGAAAATTTCACAACAGTGTCTTATCTATGGATATTTGCTAGTTCTTCTTGTGAAGTGGACTGATGTCAGGAATGCCCCCATGTTGCCATCTTGAGCACTCTGCTACTCTTTTCAGAATCCTCAGGAAGTTGCTATACCCAGCAAAGCTGTCCTTCTGAAACAAAGGAGAGGTAAAGACTTTCCCAAATAATAAAAAACTGAAAGAACTGATCACCACTGAAGGAATAAGATCTGTCTTATAAGAAACACTGAAGAGCATTCTATAAGCTGAAATTAAAAGATGCCAGTTACCACTGTAAAAACATATGCATGTGTTAAACTCCAGCAAAGCTAACTATGTAGTCAGAGTCTGATTCTCTCCGATTTTAATGGTAGTATGTATATCACAACTCTAGTTTAAAAGTTTAAAAATTATATTAAAAAGGACTATAACTATAATAATTTGTTATTGGATGTGCAATATTGTAACATTAAAATCCTAAAATGGCAGAAGGGAGCAATAAAAAAATAAAGTATTCATATGCTTTTAAAGTTAAATTGTTATCAGCTTAAAATAAGATATTTTATGTAAACCTCATGATAACCACAAAGTCAAAACCTATAGTATATATATATAAAAGATTATGACATATATGTCAACAAATTGGACAACCTAGAAGAAATGGACAAAATCCTGGAAACATATAGCTTGTCAAGACTGAATTGTGAAGAGACAGAAAATCTGAACCAACCATTTACTAGGAAGAAACTGAATCAGGAATCAAAAACCTCCCAATAAACAAAAGTCCAGGATCAGATGATTTCACTGGTATATTTTACCAAACAATTAAAGAAGAATTAATACCAATTTTTCTCAAACTATTCCAAAAAATAGAAGAGGAGGGAATACTTCCAAACCCATTTTACAAAGCCAGCATTACTCTGATACCAAAACCGGATAAGGACACTAATCAGAAAAGAAAATTACAGGCCAATATCGCTGATGAACATAGATGCAAAAATCCTCAACAAAATTAGCAAACCAAATTCAACAATGTATTAAAAGATATCATATACCATGAGCAAGTGGGATTCATTTCTCAGATATGAAGATTCAATATCCACAAATCAATCATCATGATACAACACATTATAAAATTAAGATAATAATAAATCATCTCAATAGATGTGGAGAAAGCATTTGACAAATTTCAATATCCATTTATGATAAAAATCCTCAACAAAGGGAAGATAAAGAAAATACACCCTAACATAAGGCCACATATGGCAATCCCACTGCTAACATTATACTCAATAGTGAAAAAATTTTCTTTTAGGTGAAGAACAAACAATGATCTTTACTCTAGTCACTTTTATTCAACATAGTACTGGAAGTCCTACCCAGGGTAAGTAGACAAGAGAAAGAAGTAAAAAAGCATCCAGATCAGAATGGAAGAATTAAAACTGTTTCTGTTTGCAGATGACATGATACTGTATACAGAAAACTCAAAGGACTCCACTAAGACAGTTAGAACTAGTCGACAAATTCAATATAAGTGAAGGATACAAAATCAATATTAAAAAATTATTGGTCTTATATACTAAAAATGAGATATCCAAAAAAGAAAGAAAATAATCCTATTCACAATAGCATAAAGAGCAATAAATATTTAGAGAAAAATTTAATCAAGGAAGTAAAACATCTGTAAACTGAAAACTACATGACATTGATGAAAGAAATTGAAAAAGACACAAATTAACAGATAGTTCATGTTTGTGGATGCAAAGAATTACCTTTGTTACCCAAAGTTATCTACAGATTCGATGCAAATGTTCAATGCCACTTTTTTTACAGAAATAGAAAAAAAAATACTGAAATAGTATAGAACCACAAAAAAACCTAAATAGCCAAACAACTGCACTATTCAAACTATATTACAAAGCTATAGTAAACAAAACAGTATGGTATTGGCATAAAAATAGATGGATAGATCGATGGAACATAATGAAGAGCCCAGAAATAAACCCACACATATATATTATTAAGGAAACACAACCCCAAACCACAATGAGATATCACCTCACACGTTTTAGAATGGTTATTATAAAAAATCCCTTCCCATTAAATTTTTTACAACCTCTCATCAATTTTCTGAGTCATTTTATTGCATTATAATGTTGTAAGATCAGTGCCTAAGGTTCTTAAGTATGTAATTATGTAGGTAAGTATATAAAGGACATCAACCACTAAGAAAAAAAAAGCATAAAGGATATTATCCATACTGAAAATTTATTGAAATGTGTATAAATAATATAAATTAGACACTATATAATAAATGCTTAAAAATCCTACTAGTAAAACAAAATATAGGTTATATGATATTCATGGGTAGTAATCCCAGTTTATATTCTTATTTGTTTCACAAAACATTGGTGGAGGCAATTAAGCTCCACACAGGAGCTACATTCATCATAAAACTGGATTGCAACAGGAGATTGTGGGAATCCGCTTTGACCTGGAGGAGAGATGCTTATTCTCTAAGGCCATGTGACAAGAGAGGAGAGTCTCCTAAGATGACATGGTCCTAAATTGAGCTGCATGGATTGAGTGCAGATGCCATTGCTTTTGATATCTTTTTTCACAATACTTAAAACATAGACAAAGATTTGAGGGTTTCCCCCTCTATATTCATTTCTTACTATACCTATGGGGTCGTCCTATAAAAAGTAAAAGCTGAAACCAGTCTTGCTATGGGAAACCAACTCTAAGTTAGATCTCTCTGCTTTTTTCCCAAGTTCCTATTCAATATTTTATTACAAATATGAAATCAACATCCTATAAGTGTGAAATCAGGTTAAAATGAATCGAGCAAAGTAAATTGCAAACCCAGTACCATATTATCACATTATACCCCCTTCAATACCCAACCAGGTGGTCCCTGCGGGTCCCAAGGTATGGCTGACATCTAGGGAAGATTCTAGGAATCTACCTTGCTATAGGCTCTGAGAGTTGTCTTTCAATAAGGGTCACTTCCATAGAATGCAAACATGATCACTTTGATCATACAGGTCTTTCCCATCTTTGAAGATTCTTCTCTCCCAACTTCTATGGTACAAGAGATATAGCAGTGTTCCATGTTATTTTTTTTCTGCATTAAAATTGTTCTTGTGCTATAGAAATGATGAGCAACATTTGGAAAAGACCTTCAAATTATTATTATTATTTTTTTAAGACTTTCAAATTAATTCTCTGTGGTCTGACCTTCACTTTCTGGTCTAATGCTCTGCAGGATCTTTAATCAGCTGAGCTTTCCCTCTCTGCACACATTACAAATGCACAAATGTGCCCAAGGCTACCAGGAAGGAGAAGAAACACGCGTTAGAGAGTTCTCTAACTCAGGGAAGGGAGAGAAACTCAGCTAGTCATCTGAATGAAGTAAGACAGAAACTCATTCGTTTTTATTATCTCCTACAGTGTCTTCAGTCTACAAGGCCTTGGACTGGCGAATCTCAGTCAATGTGCTGAATTAAACATTTGCTTTTAAACTCAATGGAATTATTTAAAATGACAGCAAGGCTATGGATTCACAGAACCTCCCTCCCTGCTGAGACTACTCTCTTTATGAGCTTCCAAGCCGAACTATGAGAAGAATTAACTTCTCCTTGTATAGCAGTTTAAAAGGAGTCATAAGGAAATGACTTTTTCAAACTGTTACTGCCAACAAAAGTGAAAATCTCCAAATTAATGTGATTGAGTCTTTTGGGAAAGAAGTTAGAATTCTCTCACAGACAATTGGGTGACAGTATCTCAGAATTTAGGGAGCTACAAGAGAACATCTAGCTCCATCCTTTTATTAGGCTCAGAATGGTGCAGTGGCTTGATACTGAGACCCCTTAGAAACCTCTTGGTCTTTCATTCTTTTTTTGTAGACTACAGGTCTTTGTCATTCTTCTTCCTAAATAACTTAAACTCCTGGAAATTTAATTTTTCTAGAAAAATTAATGTTACTAATCAAATGCTCTGAGCCTTTAAGATCCATTCCATTCAAAGTCTTAACAGCAATTGAGGAAGAGCAAGCTAAGAGAGACACATGGACACGTCTATCCCTAAGCACACTTACCTGAATTCAGTAGCCGAATCTTCATGACTACCAGCTATAGAAGAAAGTTAAAAATAAAATTAATTTTAGGGAACAGCACATTTTAGTAAACAAATTCTTAAGTCTATGATTTGAAAAAGAGGGATCCAATTATCCTCGTTAGGGATAACTAGTATCCAAGTTTTAAAACCTGGCTCTTAGAGGCACAGTTTTCTGCCAAATCCAGCAGAAAGGATGGACACCGTCCATCCCTGTTCCTACACTGGTCAGGACACAGACAGTGTGACATCAGCTGCCTGTGACATCAGCTCTCTTTCACTTAGTTCTGAAGACAATAGCTGTTCAGATATATTATGGTCACCATGAACATATAAAATGCCCCAGTACTACTTTGATTCATTCCATTCTAAATCTATTCCTTTTCAGGTTTTCTGCTTTCCACAAGAAAATTACAAGTCTCCTAATCAAAAGCCACTTTGAGATTTCAATCAAAAATGGAAGAAGGAGAAAAAACCCAGTAAGGTAAGGAGAATAAATAGCAATAGCCCTGAAACTTAAAAGTCAAATTATGGAAGACTGGATGGATTCCATATTTTAGCCACTCAAAGGGATAGTATGTAGCCATTTAAAATTATTCAGATATTTGTCTACGACATGAAAGGATTTTCACATTATGCAGCCAAGTGAAAAAAAAAAAAAGATTGCAAAACAGAAGGCCTGCTCTTTTCAGACTTTTATGGTTGATTGCAAAGTGTAGACACCCATCAAAGGAGTTCTCTTAAATAAGGGATCACTTTAGTTCAATTAAATAAGGTGATTATTTTAGCTTCAAGGGGATATTCATGAAAATCTAGGAATATATGTTCCCCAAGACATCCTGGGAACAGGCATGCAGAAGCTATCAGACCCTGGGGACACGGGAAATACAAAACTCTTTGGTACTATATTAAGTTATTTTATCCCAAGACCTTTAGCCACTTAGTTTTGCTTTGCAGAAAAGTTTCAGGGTGTCAGGATGTATATTTCAATAAAAATCAGTTTAAAGAATGGGAAAGAGAACTAGAGCTTAAAGGAAACTTATTTAACATGTGAATATAGGGATTTTTTAACATGCTTATAATTTCTACTTATTCTTTCAACTCTGTTTTTATGAGTCTTAAATTGAGAATTGTAATCACCTGAAGATCATGTTATTATGGTTTCAATGATTACACATCTTTAGAGATATAATAGCATCATTTGATGAACAATTAATATGTACCATGCAGTGCATGGATGCTCATTCTCTCTCCCACTCTCTCTCTCTCTTTTATTTTTGATTATCTAGTCAACAAATAAATAATTATTAGATACTGTCTTTGTACTACCTTTTCTGGACTCCAAATGTTGAATGTTGAAAATTCTGTCTACTTTGTGGGCTTACAGTCTACTTTGGAAGATAAGACAGATATAATATGTTAGAAAGTCAAATTTCCTATGAAGTAAAAATAATTTCTCGGGTAATAGAGAGGGACTATTTTAGCTAGAATGGTCAAGGAAGGCTTCTCTGAGGAGGTGACATTTGAGTTGAGGCCAATGAGAAGAAGCAACAACATGGGGAGGTGAATTTCAGCAGAATATAGTAACAGCCAAGTGCCTGAGTCAGGAGTCGGTCTGGTGTGTTGAAGAAATGGTAAAATGCGCAGGGTGGTTGGAATGGGATGATTGAAGGTCATAGTGCAGGGTCTGAGTTGGAAATGGTAGCCAAGCATCTTAGACGAGTAATAAAAAGTTTGGAGGTCCTCTGATTGTTGTGGTGAACTGTTAGATCGTGTCAAGTGGGGTACATATTTTAAAAGATTCAGGCTGACTGCTCTGGAATGAACTTAGTGTATGCTATGGTCTGAATGTTTGAGTTCCCCCAAAATTCATATGTTGAAATCTAACCTCCAAGGTGATGATATTAGAAGGTGGGGCCTTTGGCTCCACTCTCATTACTAGGATTAGAGCCCTTATAAAAGTGCTGAAAAAAAGCTCCCTAGTACCTTCCATCAGGTGAGGACACAGTGAGAAATCAGCCATCTACAACATGGAAGAGGGTGTTCACCAGAACCTGACCAAGCTGTCACCTTGATCTTGGACTTCCAACTTGCAGAATGGTGAGAAATAAATTTCTGTTGTTTAAAAACCACCCAATTTGTGGGGTTTGTGGACTAATACAGGGTACAAAGGAACCCCTAGGGAAGCTCTGGTGAGACTCTGTAGCTTGGACCAGAATGGTGGTCAGTAATGGTGAGATGTGGTCAGACTTAGGCAGAATCCAATTTCTGAAGGTGGATTGGACATGGTGCTAGTGGCAAGGGCTGGATGGATAAGAGAAAGAGAAGCAAGTTTATGTCTTCTCTCTTTCTTAGCTTCTTTGCTCTTTATTCATTTACCCAACAAATATTTACTGAGCAACTGCTGCAGGTCAGGGACAAAGCTAGGTACTGATATAAAATCGTGAGCAAAATCCAGACACAATCTTTGTCCTTATGGTGTGTAGAGGACAAATGAGGAAAATGAGTTAATCAAATAATAAAAATATAGAATAAAAAAATCACACTATGATGAATGGCATAAAGAAGAGGTGCTACATGATCCAGTAAGGGAGATACTTGATCTAATTAGAGAGATAAAAGGAGAGATTCTCTGAAGAAATGTTGCTTGAAATAAAGGGGGAGTAGGAGATATCTAATTAAGGAAGAGAAGCCAGACAGGGAACAGTATGAAGAGTCCTGATGGCAGAAGAAAGTAAGGAACTAAAGAAGCCTAGTATGCATAGAGTGGAGACCATGAAGGATCTTATTGCAAACTCTAGGAAAGAATTCTAAATCTATCTTAAGAAAAATGAGAAGTCATTGAATGATTTTAAGTGGTAACAGATGAATTGTTTGTGTAGAAAATGGTTTAGAAAGAGGCCGGTGAGAATGCAGGTGACCCTGGGCAGGTAGATGTTCCTATACATAAGAGATAATGATGTCTTTCACTGGTTGGTGCAACTGCATGGGATGTTGGTGCCCTTTAATGAGATGGAGAGAACAGGGGGTAGTGGAAGGAGAGTTGGGCGGGGGGGATGGGGTTACTGGGTGATAGGTAGGCACTGAGGGGGGCGCTTGATAGGATGGGGTGTTATACTATATGTTGGCAAATCGAACTCCAATTAAAAAAAATATACAAAAAAAAAAAAAAAAAAGATGGAGAGCTCTGGTGGAGCATCATCCCTGGCATGTCAGCTTCCTCTTTGGGTTTCTCTGTTCTAACTCACAGTTCAATGAGACAACATACAATCCAGAAGTAAACCTTATACATACATGGTCAACTGATTTTTCACAGTTTTCAAAGAAACCCAATGGCAAAAATCACCTTTTCAACAGATTGTACTGGAACATATGTGGGAAAAAAAAAAGACCCTTATTACATATCTCACACCATACACATAAATTCATTTGGAGTGGATCATAGACATGAACATAGTTAAAATCATAAAGTTTCCAGAAATCTTTTGACCTGGACAAGGAACAGATTTCTTACAGAGTACATAGAAAAATAATAATCACAAAAATAATATATTGAAGTTTATTAAAATTTAAAACTTTTCTTCAAAAGCTACTGAACGGGCAAGAAGATGAATGGACAAGTCTTAAATTGGGGATAAGTGCTTGCATTCCATTATTTGTTATAGAACTTGTATTCAGAATTTGTAAAGAACTCCTACAACTCAGTAATAAAAATATGAAGCTTGAACAGGCGCTTCTCAAAAGAAGATAAATGAATGGCCAGTAAGCACACAAAATAGTGCCTAACACTGTTAATTATCAGAGAGATGCAGATGGAAATTACAATCCTGTGCACTATTCACCTGCTTGAATGGCTAAAGCTAAAAATGCTGTCAATAGTAAGTGTTGATGAGGATGTGGAGAAACCAGAACTCATATACCCACTGTTGGAGGTGTAAAGACGGTGGTAACATATTTTAGTTGGCTAGAAATACCATAACAAAGGCTCACAGGCAGGTAGCTAAACAGAAGATATTTACTTTCTCACATTTCTGCAGACTGGAAGTCTTAGGTAGGCAGGCTAGAAGTCCTGTGGGGCCAGGACTGGTTTCTTCTGAAGCCTTTCTCATCGGCTTATAGATAGCCGTCTTCTCCCTGTGTCTTCAAATGATTTTCCCTCTGTGTGTATCTCTTGATCTCTTCTCATAAGGACATCAATCATAGTGGAGTAGACCCATTCTAATGACCTCACTTTATCTTAATTACCTCTTTAAAGACACTAACTCCAAAAATAGTTGTATTCTGAGGTACCAAGGATTGAGACTTCGACATACGAATTTTGGAGGGATGCAATTTAGTTAACACCACACTTTGAAAAAGTTTGACAGTCTTTTTTTTTTTTTTTTAAGATTTTTACTTATTTATTCGTGAGAGACACACACAGAGAGAGAAAGAGGCAGAAACATAGGCAGAGGGAGAAGCAGGCTCCATGAAGGCAGCCCGATGTGGGACTCGATCTCAGGACTTCAGGATCATGCCCTGAGCCAAAAGGCAGCCCCTCAACCACTGAGCCACCCAGGTGTCCCAGCTTGACAGTTTCTAATAAAGTTAAACACAGCTCTATCCTATGTTTAATAGGACTCAACAATTCCACTGAAAAATTTGCCCAAGTGAAATCACATGGTCCCTGCACCTACTAAATGTCTTATAATAAAAATATTTATAGTAGCTGCATTCATAATTGTTTCAAGCCTAAATGTCCATTAGCAGGTAAATGGGTAACTTGCACTATATTCATATAATAGAGTACCACTCGGCAATAAAAAGGAATGGTCTAGGGGCACCTGGGTGGCTCAGTGTTTAGCATCCACCTTTGGTTCAGGTCATGATCCCAGGGTCCTGGGATCTAGTCTTGTATCAGGCTCCCTGTGGGGAGCCTGCTTCTCCCTCTGCCCTTCTTCCTCTGCCTCTCTCTCTGTCTCTTATGAATAAATATATAAAGATCTTTTTAAAAAAAGGAATGGTTTTTTGATACACATGATAATACAGACAACTTTACAAATAGTGCATTAAGTAAAATAATCTGTATCATGAAAGGGTAAATAACAGTATGATTCCATTTCTATGGGGTTCTAGTACAGACAAAGTGGATCTGTTGCCATAGAACTCAGAACAGAAGCTACTTCTAGTCAGGGAAGGGATATTGACGGGAAAGAACTTTCTGGAGTAATGGAAGTATTCTATATCCTGATAGGGGTGTGTTACATTAACATATGCCTTTATCAGCATCAACCACAGTTACATCTAAGATAGATACTATGGAAATTATACCTCTATTAAAAGCTTAAATAAATAAAAATTTAAATGATTACAAAAATTGCCTGAGAACTGGCACAAAACCAAATCTGAATAATTGTTTTTGTGCAAGTTTTGTTTACAAAATTGTGGGCAGGTGCTCAGGGCAGCCTCCAGGCCCATAAGGTTGCCTCTTCATTTTCTCCCACTCATAGGTCAGAGATGAGTTCAGCTTCGTGTGGAAGGGCCCCATATCATCAAGGTTGGAGCTGGTGAGAGCTGCACACTGTTCCTCTTTGTTTTGACGTCTCCCACTTTACCTCCTGCCACCTCTCCTGACTGTCTGCTCTGACAGCAGGCAAGAGGCTTATAGAAGGCGCACAGCCTGTTTCTCTGAGTATAACACCCACTCACAGAACATATTCCCTTCTTTACGTCATCATGCACCATGAGGAGATTCACAAAGAGTGGGAGCCATTTCTAGGAAAAAAGTGAAGCATTGTGAGCGCATGTATTTGTGTTCTGGCACCTTTTTTCCTTTCTGTATGACCTCATCCGGGTGAGCCTACAAGATGTAGGTCATCACCCTCCTCTCATTACCTTGCTGAACTCCCAAGGGGGATACAAAATGTCAGTGATGATTGTGATTATTTCCTTCCTACCCTCTAGGAGGTGGTCTTACTCAACCCGGGGCCAAGGAGCGGGTGGCTAGGCCTTCCCTGATCTGTTTTTGGATCCTCTCAAGACCTTTAAGTAAGAGGGAGGAAAAGTTAAAATAGGGGCTAAATGGAAAAATGAGGATCGCAAGGAAACAGGAAACTTGACATGCTGTGGGTTTTCATTTCTCATGTGCAAAGCACATTTTCTCCAACCTATCATTTCTGAAATAAATGATCCACAATCATTTAATGTGAATGCATCCCAGACCTGGGTTGGGCCCATGTAATTTGGAATCAAAAATGACTGACGGGTTGACAGGAAAGTTTTGCCAATAAATTACATACATCCTGTTAGTACAGTCTCATACCTAAAAATATCTTCAGAGACTAAAGAGAAATTGGCAATGGTTATGGATTGACTGAAAAAAGATCGACCATAAAAACTAAGCAAAACTACATCCCCACTCCCCAAGCTGTAGTTAAAATTAATTTGCTTTTAGACCAAAGTCAAATATGCCTGGGCAACATGTCGGTCATTGAATTCGTTCAGTGACATGTTTGTTCAAACTAGGATTTTGGTGTTGTGTAGACTCAGCAGGTAAGATGTGTGTTTCTTCTTAACAGAACTACAAGGTATCACCCTCCCATAGATGTGGGCTGCATGTGACTCCACACAGTGTTTCTGTCTCAGGAAGAAGAGGTGAGTGACAGCAATAAAGATAGCAGGATTCTATTTCTGGGCAATCACATTTACTTATTTGTTTCATTGCTCCAGCTGAAAAGCAGAACCTTTAATTCCTATAATACCAGCTGTTTGCTGCCCTGTAGCTAGATGTTACTTCTACACAATTGGACAAGGTACAATTTGCCCACAGGAAGCAATTTGGGGCTTTAGACCTTTTCAGAGCATAGGAATTGCCTTTTGCTTCCTTGATGGAAGACCAGTGTCTGGTTGCAAAGGCACTCAAGGTGAGCATAATCCGGGCTGAAATCGGGAAGGCCATTCCTCAGCTACCGCTCCCCATCACTGTTGCCAGTTCAGGTCAGGAAAAGCTAAATAATTTGTTTAACCCGAACCTCCTTTCCTACCTTGAGGGAAAAGTCCTATAAGCTCACTGTAAACACAATTATGCCATGTGGGGCTTTCATTAATCTAGTACAAACCACAGCCTGACATACACTGGGCAGGGTGTACTTGGTTTTTTTCTTAGCTCATTTTCAGCACCAGCTTATCCTCACACTTCTTACCCAGGGTGGTTATTTGTATAGTGTGAATGCGGGGGAAGAGAGGAGTTACCAGAGCCAACCTCTGCCATTGCAAACGCATTTTCCAGGATTCGGAGGCAGTCATGGGTTGTCAGAGTAGCATTTGAAGGGACTCAGAGTTCATCAAGAAATGGTGAAGATTCATTTTACAAATGAGAAGAGTGAGTCCCAGAGGTCACTCAGCCAGGGAGTGGATTTCATTCATGTAACAAATATTTATCAGACACCTCCTTTATGCAGATAGTGAGAACGGCATGGGGGATGCCAAGGCGAATAAGACAGATGTGGAGTCTATATTCAGAAATCCTCTTTCCATTACATAGCCCTGTAGGCTCAGACATTAGCTAGTGACAGCCACAGCTTTGGGCTGCAGGAACATTGTGTTTATCATGTTCGTTCGGCCAACACCCACAATAACAGACACTTAATATTTCATTTCAGTCCATGAAGAATATTTATGTTTAGACATACAGGATATCCATGTACATAGCTTTCAAAAAGTGTTACTGTATGTAAAAAACAAAAATTCCAGAAATAATATTTATGTTTATTAAGGATGATTAGCTGTGGTATTTTCTGTTTTGTTTTTTAGAAATGCTGGCTATGACCCTCTGTGTTAGAAGGTGAAGGATTGGTTTGTAATCGAGCATTCCCTGAAGCTTAGGGGTGTGGTGACATTGGTAGAATTGTGATTTAATGAAGGCTTTCGAGGATTTTAAGGATTATGGCGTGGAGGATGAGGAACCAGATGCTTTTGCTTGCTCAAGGCGCTGGGGACCAAGCGGGAGGAAGTAGGCTTAAGTGGTAATGGCTGTGATTTAGAGTAGGCAGGGGCTGCCAGCAGGAGCATCTTCCTGGGAAAATGCCATCTGCTGGAAATGCAAGCAGTTGGGAGGATGACAGGTTCCATAGATCCTACAGCATAGGAGTTTAGGGGCTTGTGGGGAGAAGGGATCAGGCTTATTGGAAAGTGGCCATGTGCCTCAGCTGCAGCAGGACATAGTACACACCCCAGGGAAGCATGGCACATATGCAAAAAGTTCAGGGACTCATGGATCTAGCCCCTGGGAGAATTACCCCCCCAATCTATAATGCAACCCCTTATGCAACCCATCTTGCTCAGTGCATTAAGAGAGAAAGGGAATACAGTATTATTCATGATAGCAGATTGGTTCCTTTGAGCTCTATGAAGAAATGGGAGATATTATTTGGAAAAGAAAAAGCTAAGACCCAACCAATATCTTCAAATTTTCAAAAAAACTCATACTCAAAAGAATGAGTAGATTTGTTATGTTTCTTTGGATGGTAAAACTAGAACTAACGAGTGGTAGAAAGAGACAGAACTTAAGTCAAAGTAAGAAAGAACTTTCTAGGGCAGCCCAGGTGGCTCAGCAGTTTAGCGCCGCCTTCAGCCCAGGGCCTGATCCTGGAGACCCGGGATTGAGTCCCACATCAGGCTCCCTGTATGGAGCCTGCTTCTCCCTCTGCCCCTTCTCTCTCTCTCTCTCTCTCTCTCTCTCTCTCTGTCTCTCATGAATAAATAAATAAAATCTTAAAAAAAAAGAAAGAAGTTTCTGAGGAGTAAATGCTGCCCAACTCTAAGTGAAATCCAAATTACCAATTTTAAGCAATGGTTGGATTCATTTGGTTACTCACTAACCTTTACTGAGTTCCTTCTTGGTGCAGTATATTGCATCAGCCCGAGGAATATATTGCCTTTGTGGGTCTCATAGAAAAAATTTCTGCATTGACTGAGAAATAACTTCTTAGATTTCTTCCATTTCCAGAATATTCTTCAAGGTTGCAAGTGTGTCTATAACTTAGGAAGAATATCAGTTAAAAGCATATGTGATGAGGGCACCCTTGAATAGTTTTTCTGTGGCTACTAGGAACAAGGACTACCACTGACAGAAGTGATCAATATCTTAGATTCGCTTAGAGAATTTTTGATGACTGAGAGCTTACCTTACACTGTTTATCTTTAAGTATTTCCTATTACTAATAGGATAAGTCTGAGTTGCTTAGCCCAGCCAACTGATCTACCAGTCATTGCAATGTCATATTTCACTGCTAATTCTTCTCCAATGTTGGTGCCTATGCTCATTCTTCCAGCCTTTTGGAAGTCTCTCCTTTCCTCTTCACTGTTCCTCTCATGCTCACAACTCAAGCTCTCCTCCATGAAACCTTCCCTGACCTGCTGAGTCCACACTATTCTTGCTCACTGCACACCCTGTCTGTATCAGTCATTTGGCATTTACACTGTCTGATGACATCTCTTGGGTAGATTTTAACTTAGGGCACACATATAATTTACCTCACCAACTGGATAGCAATCTTGGAGGCAGAGGCCATTCATTCAACTTTGTTCTATATTCTTTTGCCACAGGGCAAAACGTGCCTTCAATTCATATGAAGTTGACTGCAGGTAAGTAAGAGCTTTCATCATCCATTCTTGTTACAACACAGTCACAGCTCAGGCCTCTTATTTATATGAATGGAGAAAGTCTTGTAGATAACAATGCTGAAAACATTTTAAGATGCCGGTGGCAGGCTTATATTTCACATGGGTTTTGGACAATAAGTGTTTTTGTTTTTATTTATTTACAAACACTCTTACAGCATTTATCATGAGCCAGGCACCAGCCATTCTGGTCCATGAGCCTTTAAAGACTATGCCCTTTCTTGGTTCCATTTGCTGTTTCTTGGCCCATTAGCATGCCATCGTATGTTCAAGCCATGTTGCTCACTGATTTCAGTTCTACATGTCAGGAAAAAACTAGAATTCTGGAAAGATTGTAGAATCTTCTGAGGTAATCTCCGTCTTCTTGTGGATTTGCAGCTGTCTAGAATGAGTGCACCCCTCTAACTTCTCTTGCAAGACTTCTAGAATTTCTCCATAGCCTACTTCTTTTTACCCCTCTCTGCATGCCATTGTTTCCCCATAGGACTCTGTTTTTCTACTTCTTGAACCATTTCAGGACTGTGGCCTGTGGGCTCTACACTCCAGAAGTTTTCATCCAATAGTGGAGTGGAGGATGGACCTTAAGAACATTCTCAGAAGGAACATTGCTCCTTGGAAGGCTGTCTCATTAATAAACATGAACATGGAAATGTGGTATGAAATGTGGTCACATCACAGAGAAAATCAGTTTTCTTCCAGAATCAGGGGAATTTAAGGAGAGTTTGTTATTAAACTCTTGCCTTATACAACCCTTCTCACCCTCCCCACATCACACACCCATACACATGCATGTGCACACACACAATCTTTTTATCTGGGCTATCAGATACCTTTTGGAGCTCTAATTAAGTTAGCGTAAGTTAGAAAATCTATGTTCTCAAATATAGAACTCAAAATCTCATTTTCTGGAAACAGTATTTTTCTTAACCAATAGATATGAGAAGGTAGAATTCTTGGATTTGGGGGTTATGACCTTAGTCTGTGACCTCTGCATTTTACAGATGAGGAACCTGAGGCCCAGATAGGCTAAATCATTCACCTGAAGCCACAGGTCCTTTTGTGATCGAACTGGATTTAGACTTTCCATCTCTTGTTTCATAGTTAGTTGCTCCTCAAAAAGGATGGTGAAAAGTCTTGATGGCTCACAGATACTCCTTTTCCTTCACAGGCTCAACACCAACACCAATAGTCGTGCTCTGAAGAAAAGTGTAGGTTAACCGCTGTTTTATTTGGATGCATTCACTCTGGGATTTGTTTTGCAATTGATTGGCACTGACTATTTCCTAGTATCACAATAGGCTAAGGTTGAGTTTATTCTCTTGTTATTCAAATTACATACTTTTCTAAGAGGTTTATTAGATGAAAAGCTTGGGAAACCAAATAGGTTGGATCTTTCCAAACACACAAGAAAGAATGTTTTCCAGATGACACAAAATGTAATCATTGTTAGGGACTGATCTTGTGGATACAAAGGGGACATTGAAAGTACCAACAAGCCTTGTTGGGAGACCCTATATACCAGCTCTTGCAATGAATCAATCTAATTAAGTTTGTTTCAGCAAACACAAAAATTTCTTTTGGACAAGACAGTGCGCTAGATGGAGCTTTAGATGGATATAAGGGAAAATAAGACCTGGTCTTTGCCTCCAGACACTAACAAATAAATGGGGAAATGCGAAGACATTTGAGAAATGTTCTCCAAAATGATGCTTTTGTTTGAAGAGAACAACTTTCTCCATAAAAAACTGATTATTTTTGGTCAGAGATATATAGAGCTACCTTCTCCTTCAAGTTCTCATATTTATATTTTTCCTAACCTTTCTTGGATGTATTTATAATGTCTGTTGAATCCTCCTGATGGAATAACAAGTTCCAAGCATTTCTTTTGGATAAATGAGAACAGTATACCTGTGACATATACCTTAAAGATATGTTGCTTTATTGGATAGAACACACTTTTTGTTAATCTCCATACAACTTTCTCTAAGCTTCTGTGAGTGGGAGAAAGGAAGGGAGCCACCAGAGAAAGCCCAAGGCCATCTTATCTCTCCTTCCTTATTTTGTAGATATTGGTAACACCCTCTCTCAATGTTCCCCACTGAAGAATCTTCTATCATTTCAATTCTCTCAACCCCCCTCTTTGGAATACTTCAGTCTGTCCTTCATTTCTCCCTCGGTTACCCTCTTCTTCTTGTTTCTTTTGCTTTATTTTCTCTCTTTGTTTTCTGAGTTGCCTTGTCCTGTTCATTATGTCTTTGCAAGGTAAGAGAATGAGAACAATGCAAATTACCCTAGCTGGGTTAGGCTATGCTTTTATTCAGGAGTTGGACAAAGTATCTATATTAAAAAAAAAAAAAAAGCAATCATGCTGATGGTGTGGCTGGAATTTTATTGGTCTTTTTGGCCCTGGGTACACTTTGGGATGATGTCTTCAGGGAATAACCTATAGAGACTCCGCATTCTTTTCTTGTAACCAGTTACTTATGAGGATGCCAGTCAGGTTATGGAGCTAGTGGATGCCAAGTGTTTCTTTTTGTTGTTAGGCTTCCAGTATTCATGCAGAAATTTTTTTTTCTTATTTTCCATATACTTCCCACACCTGTTGGTTGCCTGATTAGGTGTGCAAATAAATTGTCCCAATGTTTCCTATGCATATGGATTCTCTCCAATCCCTCTAATAAGATTCCTGAATCCAAGGCTTATATCCTTCTTGTTGGAATCTCATTCTGTTAGAGTTGAAGGCACTTTAGCATCTCATCTAGTAGTATCAATTATTTTTCTTTGTAGCTGGGTAAGCCTTTTTACAAACCAAATTTTATTTTTATTTTTAAGATTTATTTATTGATTTGAAAGAGAGGGAGAGAGAGTGTGTGTGTGGGGGGAGCAGGGGGAGGGACAGAGGGAGAAAGAGAATCCTCAAGCAGACTCCCGCAGAGGATGGAGCCTGATCCACAGCTCTATCCCAGGACCCTGAGATCATGACCTGAGCCAAAATCAAGAGTTGGATGATTAACTGACTGAGCTATCCAGGCACCCCCACAAGCCAAATTTTGAGTTTTAAATGAAAGATCATTGCATTAGTTCATGTTTTCATGTACCTGTATGTATTTGTGTGTGTGTGTGTGTGTGTGTGTGTGTGTAAGAGAGAGACAGCCAGACAGATGAATAGATGGATAGATAGACAGACAGACTCAGCCTGCCACGTGGCTCAATAGTGGCAAATGCCAGAGTAATTATGAGAGGGGAAGAGATAACTCTGTTTTTCTTTACCTGGTTTTGGTTCCTTTGGACTTTCCACAATAATATACATTTGAGTGATTTAAGGATTTTTTTAAAAGAGTAATTTTGGCTCTATGCAATTTTCTTTTATAAGCCAATCTTAAAATCTTATAAGTATAGATTCTCATACTGAATTAGGGACAAGGACTCATAGCCTATCCTCATTCTTGCCTCTTTCCTCTCCGTCTTAATACAGGTTCAAGGAGTATGGTTTGTAAGTCAGCGAACTAGACTCATTCTATTTTATATGTAAGAAAACCTGGAATTAGAGATAGCATTGACTAGCTCAAGATCACACAGCTGGTTAGTATGAGCAAGAAATCAATTTTCAACCCCCTGAAACTCAAGGTATTGTTCTAGGAAGAGCATATTGTCTTTTCCTTCCTTCTTTTGGTTTAAAATCTCCTCTACCACTTTGCAAATATTTATTGTTCATGATCTGATACCACTTTAGTTCAAGCTGAGATCACACTTCCTATTGATCTGTTACTAAAGATCTCCCCTTCAACTCTATCCACTTGCTAGTGTCCAGAACATCACTCCCCACTGATACCTTTCCATTTTCTCATGCATTGAAGCTTGAATTGGTCTTTGCCAGCCACTTATCTGGGCCCTGCTCATGATGTAAGCAATGGTTCTAGAACACCTTGTGCATCAAGTCTATCTAGTGTCTTAGTGTCCATTAACTGTTATCTACCTACCACTGGATTTAGGGAGATATTTATAATAGACCTGTCCCTGTGTTAGGCACATTACAAAAATTTATATTAGTCAATAACTTCTGAAGTAGGTCCTATTTTCTATTTTCCAGCTGAGGAAGTAAGACTCAGGGAGACCGCACAGCAAGTAGCAAAGCTGGAATTTGACTGTAGGTTTGTCTGACTCTAAAGCCTAAGCTTTAGACCTCCAGGCACTCCCAACTCTCAGTCATTTGGAGCCAAGACTTCCTTACACCATCCGCTCCCACATTTATTGTCTGAATAACCATAGTGATTAAGGGAATGGTGTGGGGTAGGCTCTTGCTTTATGAAGCAGCCTAAAATGATTTTAACTCCAGTTTATAAAGTAAAGACTGTGGATGGGCTTGTTCGTAGAATTTTGAAATACTAGGGCAAACAGGCAGTTTGGAAGCTTGAGGGAAGTTTAGGGCAAACAAGGAAATAATACTTCTCCTAGCACGTAATAAAGTTATGGAACTCATTACCCTGAGAGGCAGTACAGACAGGAAATGTAAATGGATTAAAAAAGAGTTTGGACAAATTTATGAATGACAGAGTCATAAAAGGCTTCTAACAGAAGCTGGAATATACGAGGTGTGACTATAAAGCAGTAAAAATCTTTTTTTTTTTTTAACAAACACCAGAACTTGTATATCTAAATAAATATATTTTTCCTTCAAAGTAGTTGCCTTGGGAGCATACATGCTCATTCTAATATTGCTGGCTTGCTCAGATGTATTTGGAGCCCATGGGAATTTAGAGGTTTAAGTTAACCTGCCTCCCCTTTTACAGATGAGGAGACTGAACCCTAACGCCATTACGTAACTTGCCAACAGTCACACAGAAGCAGTTCTAGGGTTAGAATCCCATTTGCCTGCTGCTTTATTACCCCGCTCACTGTCACATGCTGTCTCCTGCTCTAGATTTCTTCAGAGTCTGTGACTAATTCTTTAGGATATCCTAATAGGGGTATATCTTGATCTTTTGTGAATGGGTTTCTGGGACAGCCAAAACCGATTAGATTTAAGGTTGTAAATGAAGATGTTTTTTCAAGCTGTATATTAATATTATTTGTTCAAACCTGAAGCTTTTTATTTTTTATTTTTTATATATTTTTAAGAAAGAGGCAGTAAAATCATGTTCTTTTGCTCCCTGTAAACTGACTTCCTGCCGGCCACCTTCTGGTGCCCATAAGGAATGCACAACACACCTTCACTTTGAGATCACTTCATAGGCCAGATCTTTGAGCTGGGCTGTGGTGGCACCTTCTTTCCCACATGGGTAATGAAAGCATAGTCAAGGAAATTGTTCTCTCAAAGACAAAAGGAAATGAGCAAAGAAGTAGCCCCTCTCGGGACAAGAGGAGATGGCTTTGGAGCTCTCAGTATCCCTGGGAGGAAGGCAGCAGGTACCCTGGAGCTCCACTTCAAACAGATCAAAGACATTTTGAATAATGAAGAAGGAGAGGAGAGATTTGAGAAGGCAGGGTTAAAAGCTGAGCATAGACCACCGTTGTTGTTGCGAAGAAGAAAGAGAATTGCAAAGCTCAGATAAAAAGAGGAGACATGGTTGATCCCCCCAGAGGCAGCAAGAATGGGTACAGGAGATGGATCTCATCATGATCCGACCAAAGACAGAGGTCACTGGGAGCTCATTGGTTTGTGTTCATTCATGCTCTGCCAGTTGAATTCACTTTGATCACTAAATATCCTTTTCATTTGGATTTATAAGAAAAGGGGGAGGAAGAGTGATGGAAGGAAGAGACAGGCAGAGAGAAACCCCAAAGTCCATGAAGCATGTTAGACCAGTTTTGCTAAGGCTTGGAAACATTACTTCTCCAAATGGATTCACGGCCTTGAACCAAAGCTAACAAAGAAAAGACAAACATGTCACTGAAAGTAACATGTTGACATGTGTTGATGCCTTAGCCAAAATTTATAACATAACCCAGAAGGAACACTTGAGATGTCTGGCCATGCATTCAGGTTACTGGTGTGTTTCTGGGGAATTCTGGTAGGAGATATCCCAGAGAGGTCAAGGCCAGCCAGGAAAGCTGGTAGCAGTAGCTCGAGGTCCTATGACTAAGGCTGTTAAAAAAAAAAAAATTAACGTTTATTTTGTGATATTTGAAGCAGACATAGCAGAAAACCTGGTTAGGATAGAAATGGAAGAGAATGGTTATTAGATCTGATGAAATATTCAGAAGAGAATCTGTAAGAAGAGAAAAAATTGTGTTTACACGCACACACATACACTCACATGTACATGGGTGCATGCTAAAAATGGTTACACAGGTGTCCACAGTGCATGTTTTCCCTGGGGCTTGGCCAACTCTGTAGGCATTGCAGGTAAGGATATGGTCATGCAGGTCATGTGGGTAGGTGTGCAGATACATACGTGGCCTACTGTGCGTGAGTGCACATGTGTGTGCTTATGCACATACGGACACACACACACACACAGTCTCTCTCTCTTATACAACAGAATTATTACTTACCCTTCTTGGGTAAGAAAGGGAGGGGGAGAAGTTGAGCCTTCGCTGTAGGTGTGAAGTTGCTAATGGTAGGTAACTGCTTATTTGCAAAACTTCTCCAATTCCACTTAATCCCCCCTTGGCGCCCACCCAACCCCACAGAGCCTTGCAGATTTAGCAGAGATAAGAGGTTAAAAAAGGACCCTGGGATGCTATTTGGGAAGGCCTTCATTTTGGAGAGTCCCAACTGGGTTCCTGGAATGAGGAGAGTTTACTTCCTCAGCTTTGTAGATGGGCTGCTGGGGAGGGCGCCACCTGAAGCAGCACCATCATGTTGGGGCACAATTTGGGGTTTACTCTGCAGTGTGGGGAAGGTATAGATATGGCTGTGGAGTCCTTGCTGCCTTTACTTAAGAATTGACATTCTTCTGGCTCAAAAATATTTTTTGGTGTTTAATGGGTCTTCCTCCCCCAACCCCTCATTTCTGTCTTGCCGATCAAGGGCTGGATAAGCACCTCATCTTTTTCCTGATCTTTGGCAGATGTAGCTCTGGATCCTTGGTGGTCACAGGCCACAGTGGACCCAAAGATGCTTTGAGTTCAAAGAGGGGACTTCTAGCCAGCGCATTTCGACCCATCTCCATGCCAACATCTGGCTACCGTGTCTTAGCCTGGGATCCAATAGACCTATTTTGAAAAATGGCAAATATTATTTCTTTAAAGAAAACCCATATTTTCAAA
This sequence comes from Canis lupus baileyi, assembly GCF_048164855.1. Lineage (NCBI taxonomy): Eukaryota > Metazoa > Chordata > Mammalia > Carnivora > Canidae > Canis > Canis lupus. The sequence continues at coordinate 58,509,004 of NC_132844.1, read as the reverse complement.
TTACAGTGCATGTTTCAAATTAAAAAATAAATCCTGACAGACACTAAGAAATGAGGTATAACTAGTGCTTACCAGACCTGAAGGGGCAGAGAAAACACTAGAATCATTGGGCCCATGAGAAACCTGAGGGCTAGAAGAAGAGACACCTACCATTCTGTTGAGTCAGTCTCCTGCATGGTCATCAAATGGGGCAATAACAAACTGTGAGAGGTTGTTGTCCTTTGATAAAATAAAATAAATTCCTTGCCACCCTTCCGGTCCCTCCATGTCTAAATGGAGAGAGTCCATTCTGGTTCATTGTGGCCCCTCTTCTTGAGTTCAGATGGACAGATCATTGCTTCACATGTTCAGGTTCTGCATGAAAACTTCATCAGTAAAGAATAGTAGGGATAAATAGGGCTTCTGTGGGAATCTCAGAGTCCCACAAGCCCTAGCGAGAACTTTGCAGCCTGAAAACACCCTCAAAGTCTGGTGCAGGCTCTTCCTCGACACTCTCCTCTCTAGATCTTCCTGCTGCCCAATCTCCAGAGTTTCTCATACTCCCTCAATGGCTGACTGGGTCCACATTCTTTTAATAATCTGAAAGAAGATGGAAAATAGAAATTGATACCATGGATCCATTTATCCGATCCTGCTGTTTTGTGAAAAAAGGCCACACCTCGCCTACTTGAAATCCAAGTAGGTTTGAGAAAAAGAGCATCTCTCAGAAAAGCTTCTTCTTGTAGCATCTCTTTGGACTTCATGCTCTTTTTACTTCCCAGGAAGCATTTTTACCCCTAGACATTCTTCAGACTAGTTTCACACAATAGACTACTGAGACATGAACAGGGAAATGAAGGCATGATGTGTTAAGGGACTTGTTCAAGCTGACACACAATCCAGGACACTTGGAGGACAGTGGAGTCCTGACCGGTGAGTGGATGACCTCTGGGCTGTGCTGCTAAACCTCAAGTCCTGTAGGAAATGTGAGGTAGCATGTGGAATGGAAAGTCAAGCACTCAAGCCAACCAACACATGGCTTTGGAGTCAGTGGTTCTGCCACTGTCTTGCTTTGTAAATGTGGGCTACTTATTTGATCTCTGGACCCCTATCTGCAAAATGGGAAAAATAGTGGGTAATATAGCAATTTGACTTGGCATCTTGGTAAGCATGGCAGAAATTTTGGCATTTGTACCAGATTTTCTAACAGTAAAAGAAAAACATCAAAACGCTAGCTTTAAAAAATTATCAAATATTTGATAACAAAGACACCTCCTGCCTCCCACCCATCCCTGAGCCTCATCCTAGGGATGAGAGGGGGTTTGGGGATGGAATATGCTCAGGGAAGGAGGTAGAGGGTCAGAGATGGGCTGAGGGTTACAAATCAAATGCAACATTTAATTATATGACTTCTGAGCTTTATCCAAAGGGCTCTCTTTAAAATGCCCTTCCTTAGAGATGAATTCCATAGGTTTGGAGGAGGTTTAAATGAGACAATATCTGTAAAGAGCACAGCACATGGCAGGTAAGGCATTCGCATTAGCCCTCCTTCCCCACTCCCTTCTTCCACCCTACCTTCCTCCCTCTGTCCCTCTAGCTAGTTTCAGAGTCCATGCTCTTAACTCTAAGCTATACTGTCTCTTAAGCTTACCATCTCAAAAACTGAGCCCTATCACGGCACAGAGAAATTGACATTAATTTTCTTGGCCTCCACAGGGCATGCGGCCATTTTAGTCCATCAGTTAAAAGATTGAACCCTTCCATCACCTTTACACCCTCTTCTTAAGGACCCTTTATGTTTATCGACTCTCCCCAGTTGGGAGTCCCTAGTGAATCATTCATTTGTCCTCAGTTAGATGGAAAGAGGATGTAAGACACTGTCTAGGGTTCTAGGAAGACCCGGGAGGGAGCTGAGTTGATTTGAGCACCCACATCAGCCTTGTTCATCTGAACTACTCCTGGGGCTCAGAACCACACTGATTCAGATCCCACCCAGCACCTAGAAATAGGGTAGTGGGAGAAGTTCACATGCTGTGATCATTTCAGTATTTTAATTTTAAATTACCCAAGTGCTGCAGAGATTTTCTTTCTCCCCATAGCTGATTTTTTTTTTTTTCAAACCCTCATCCCTGTTGGGGGAGAGATCTTTAAGAAAGATATCCAAAAGAGACTTTTTGGTGAACAAACTTATCAGTTACAGTGCCCATGGAGGCCAGCTTGGGCAAGAGTTTTGCTGGGTTTGTCTGAGGATTCCAAGGCCCTACAGCCTCTCCAGCCGTGCAGAGGTCTTCGAGTTCTCCTTGTAGATGGGGCTGGGCTTGGGGCAGGCAGAGGGTTGGATGGTCCCAGAGTTTGGGGGCTGAGTTGCGGAAGAGCGAGGTGGCTGCATTTCACTCTGGCATAGACCATCATGCAACTGTTTTTGTCTTATCAAGTAATTTTGATCACCTTTCTACACTCAGAAATGTATTTCTCCAACATCATTCCTTTTTTTTTTAAAGGATTTTATGTATTTATTCATGAAAGACACAGAAAGAGAGGCAGAGACACAGGCAGAGGGAGAAGCAGGCCCCCTGTGGGGACCCTGATGCGGGACTCGATCCCACGACCCCAGGATCACGACCTGAGCCAAAGGCAGATGCTCAACCACTGAGGCACCAAGGTGCCCCTCCAACATCCTTCTTAAGGCCTGTAGTGGATTCCACAGGACGAAGGCATCCTTTTTAACTTCTTAGTTTGCCTTTCTGGGTCACTTGCAGTGGAGTGCTCTGATCCTCCCTGCATAGGTTAGTGAGAAACATCTCCAGGAAGAAAGCAGAGGCTGCTGGCTGCTGTCAGGTGCCCCTGCCAGGGGTCCATGGTGCCCTGAGCCCCTGCTCCTCACAGTGGGGCGGGTTCCAGGCCTCGATGTTTGCAGGCGGGGTACATGCGGCATTTCAGCCAACACACACAATTATACCGTTCCTTAATTAGAACCCTCTCTTTCTACCAGAGAAAGCCTCAGCTGCTTGTCAACGAAAACATATTTGTACCGTGGCTTTAAAAACACACACACACATAAATGCCAATTATTCCCCATTCATAGACTCTGGCAAGACACTGGGGAAAGCTGTTTGCTTTCCCTTCGGCCAAATTAAGACTTGCCTTTCATGGCAACTTATTTGTGGGAGTAATTTTCCACCTCATTTAATTAGGCTAATTGATTCAGCAGTTCTGTCAAGGGGTAAAGCAGCGCTGGGTGCTTGGGGCAAATTACTCCCGTGCTCCTTGGACTCACTCTGAGCAATGACCTGATTAGCTTTCCTGTTTTCAAACCTAGGGCAGCCCAGACCCTGTGTGTCTGACTTTGTGGTGCACAGGTAAGTACATGTGGAGAGCCACTAATTTATTAAGTGCTTTGAAGAGAGCTAGGTGCTGAGCCTCGGCGGGTGATTCGATCCAAGGAACAATTAACCCACTGAAGCATGAGACTGAGTTGTAATAACCGGATTCTGGGGACCTAGTGAATTGAGCAGATTGCAGTGCCACTGAGTATTGTCATTCTCTTCAACGGTTAGTTTATAATTTTTATAGGGACCATTCTGGAGGCCATGTTCTAGTACATCCAGTTCAGGAATTGTTATGAATGATTTTTAGGAAAAATAAATAAGGGGTAGGTGCTTAGATCTTGCTGAATTACAGATGAGTTTCTGCCCTCTTTCCAGGTTCTCTCTCTTTCCTCTTTTCTGATAAATGTGTGTTTTATGGAATGTTAGGTATAGAGAAATGGGCTATGCAATAAAAAGGGACCACTTAATGGAGAATGTTCATTGAGGCCATATATGGCCTGGCACTGTCCTTGACTCTTTACTTGGTTACAAAACATCTATTCATTAAATAATAATCATTATGACCTGATGAGCTATATGCAAGTGGAATTCCCATATACAGATGAGAAACAGGCATGAAACGTTATGGGACAGGCCCAGGGATATACACTTGGAGAGCATGGAGGCAGGACTCAAATGCTACGCCCTTTGCAATCCCTCTAGGAAATACTTGTGGGTGCAGAAAAACAGTGACACGATCATAAGCAATGTTTTCTCCTTTTGCACTGATATATAAATATCTTCCTGTTAAATTAGTGAGGAGGATGAGACTGTGTTAAAGTTGGCCTAAAACAGGAGTTGGCAAAATTTTCTGTAAAGGGCCAGAGAGTAAATATTTTAGGCTTTGTGGATCACATATGGTCTCTATTGCAACTGCTCAACTCGGCCTTTCTAGCCCAAAAGCAGCCATAGACAATATGTAAACAAGTGGGTGTGGCTGTGTTCCAATAAAACTTTATTTATAAAAACTGCTGCCTGGCCAGATTTGGCCCACAGGCCACAATTTGCCAAACTGTGGTCTAAAAAATAGTGTGGTATGGGCTTAAACCATCATGAAACATTCTGAAATCTTAAAAAGAAAACTTGTAACCCTTCTATTTTCCTTATGATTTCAAGGCATTCATGTCTTTATGCCCAGACTAACCAATTTCTTGAGCCTCATTCTTTCTCTCTGCTTTCTTCTTACAGGTGACAATTCAATGCACCGCATAAACACGGCCCTGATTTTGCCATTTTCTCAACCCGAAAGCAAGGGTGGTCAGGCCACCAGGGGCAATAGTGAATGGTAGATGAGAGGCAGAGCCCCTTTCCAATAAACAACCTGGGCTGTTTATTGGGTTTCTGAGGCAATGAGGCCTTAGGGAAATTCTGGAGCCTGAGGTTGGCAGAGACACAGTGGGGTATACCCTCTTGTCACTGACCACTGCAAATGTGCCTTCATTCTGTACGCGATCAAGAACACCTCTGTAATAATTTTCCTATCCTCATTAAGTTTGAGTTTGCAAGGAGACTCTCTAAAGCCAAGTTAAATACTCTGAGGCTTTATGTCTGTGATTCAGGCAGCTGCCACCCAAGAGAAGGGAAATGCCTGGCATTAGAGCTTCTCCCACAGAACAAGATCTGGGGAGGGTTGTGCAGAGACTTTCTTCCCAGAGAAATCGACATAACACAAGAATATTTTAATTAAAATAATAGAGACTGAAGAGGAAAAGAAGTTAAAGCAACTTGAACATTCATAAGTACAAAAATCAGCAAAAAAATACAGTTTCTATGATAATTTAAAGGAATAAAAAATGTAGCTTCAAAATATGAAAGAAGGGTCAGGAGAGGAGGTAATACATTTTTCCTAATATATCTTTTCTATTTCTCTTGTCATACACATCATACCTTATTTTTTTTGTAGAAAAGCATCAAATATAAATCGATTTTTTAAAAAAGATTTTATTTATTTATTCATGAGAGACACACAGAGAGAGGCAGAGAAGTAGGCAGAGGGAAAAGCAGGCTCCTCACAGGGAACCCAATGTGAACTCAATCCCTGGACTCAGAATCATGCCCTGAGCCAAAGGCAGATGCTCAACTGCTGAACTAGGCATCCCAAATATAAACCCATTTAAGACAAAATAATAAATAATGAATAAAATAATGGCTTCACCCTCTACAATAAAGAAGACAATTTTCCTTTCACAGTATTTTAAAATATTATTTAGGTCATTGTCTCTGGGGTCAGATGCGTTCTGGAATACAGATAGAGACCCATGGCCATATTAACAGAGCTTGTGGAAAGTGGTACTCTGATATCAGATGGAGGAGGGCGAAGGTGTTCAGCCCAGCTTCGTACTACCTCTGCTGGTCTTAAAGATGTTGTTCTTAGAGATGGCTTCAAAAAGGTATATGAATATGGCTGCACATGCCTAAGAAAGGCCTAGATTGAAAGAGAAGTGGGAAGTCCCCCATAGGAGGGGTCGCTGGGAGTCAGTGGGCTTTTACAGACACCATGAGGCACCACATACATGGCATCCCTCAGAGATGATGTTCAGCAGTTGTTCTAGGTTCTTTCCTGGCTCTAGCCTTACTTCTGTCTTTGGGTATCTTCCTGTCTTTTCCTCTCTTACTTCCTCTCTTCTGTATCCCTTCTTCCTACCCCCTCCAACCATACTCCATTTCCCTGCTTCTGTTTTTATCCTGCAGCCAAGGGTGACCAATGACAAATAAGAGAGATTACAATTTCCGCCTAAGTTCCTGACAAAGAATTGCCAAAATAAGCCTGTGGATCAGGGCTGAAGTTCTGGGTAGAAACTTGAGAATCACCAACGTTCCCAATGAAAGACTCTTTCATAAGAAAACATGCGGCTTTGGTGCAGGTACGTTTTAAGCCAAATTATAGAAAGGGCACAGTCCCAAGCTTCAAAATTCTCAGTGCATTATGTAGGCAACTTGATTAACAGGACTATCAAATGTCTCTCAGAGAGAATGCTTTGAATGTTTTACCTTTTTTTTAAAAAAAAAAAAAAAAAGAAAAACACTTCCAAGTTGACATGTAAAAATTAACTACATTTTTCAACAAGATATTGGAGCTTGTTAAATTGTCATTCATTCCATGGGTATTCATTAGCTATCTCCACATCTGACAGACACCATATTAGACTTTGAAATACAAAGATGTACAAGACACATTTCCTTCCCTCAAGGAGCCTCATGACTAATTTGTTTTGTGCTACATCATAAATGTGCCTGGTATGCTTGTCTAGCTCTTCTTCCTTCTTTGGGATTTTCTTCAGGTAGGGGTGAGTACACATCTTGATTTGCTCAGGACAGTCCCGATTTGTGCGCACAGCTGGAATTCTTGCTAACTCTACCCTTTGCTCTCCAGAAAGCCTCAGTTTGGTTGATAGGATGATATAGTAATCCTAACCATAAGCCCTGATGAATGAGTAGGCCTAAGAAGACATGTTTTTATCTGATGACTGGCCCTTCCATCCACATCTGGTTAAACCAGTAGTGAACATCTGTCTGAAGTAAAGCCAATCAGATTCCCTCTCTTGAAAATTTGCACTGAGACTCAGAGGTTGAGCCAGATGGAGTTGAGCAATGGAGCTGAGGTAAGGCAGAGTGGCCAGCCACCAGATCTATGACAACAACCCAGAGCCATATCTGCAACGTATCCTTGTGAGGGAAAAGGAATCAAGAGCTTTGGACAGAAGCCATGTAATGGGGAGTGAAATCCAAATTCCTTACCATTAATGGGTCAGACACCACAACTGGGCTTGGGAAGGAACATAGCTTCTACTACTCTCCATCCCTTCTCCCAGTAGGTGTCAGAGGGCAACCAGGTGTGGAATGAAACTGCCCAGTTCAGCAGGTGCCATGAGCCCTCCAAGCCATCCTCCTCCCTTTTTCGTCCGAGGGGACTTCTGCTTTCTGAAGTCACAGGATGAGACCTCAAGAGAATCACTTGTAACTTTTCATGTAGACCCTTGAAAGTAAGTTCAGCAAGTAGAAGAATTTGGAAATTTTATTCCCTGGTTGTGACACTGAGTCACCAGTTGTGAGAACCCAAACCAGGGCTACCAAAGAGGCAGAAAAATCTCTGGACAGAGATTGCACAGTGTGCCACCAGACAGAGACAAGGGCTCCCTCTATAGTTCCTAAGAATTGTGGAAAATGGATCATGTACATGTCATAAACCCCAGATTTGGGGTTAGGAAGGACAAATGGGATTTAGGGCCATGGTCTTGACAGAGACCAAAGTTTTGGAGCATCAGAGAAGTGGGTGAATCCATTGGCTAGAAGATAAGTGAAACAGATGGCCTAGTCTCCCAAGAGTCCACATATGCCAAGGGGAACACCTCTAAATTGAGCTCCTCATCCATAAGGCTGTTGGAATTGCTACCGGATCCTTCTGAGTTCACAGATACTGAGCCAAATCAGCAATTATGACCGAGCAAGGTGAAGTCTGGAGGAGCCTGAAAGCTCACTATAGGCAACCACTTAAGAAGATACATACCTTCCATCCCTCTGCTCTCTACCCCAACACAAAAATGGAGAAGAGGATGGAGGCATGTGTGGGAGCTGACTGTGTCTCATTCGCCAGCCCCAGCCAGACTCCCCTGTAGGCTACCCTGGAATCAGGAATGTGGAAAGAGAAGAATGTCCTCTTTGATACAGAGTTGAGGCTTGAAATTGGCAGCACTGACTCTCACAGACCTGAAGCGAGGCTGCTCTGATAATCAAGGTGATGGAAAGTTTGGCTACTTCTCAGCAGGTGGCAGATATTCCATAAAGGAAACTATCTCATGTTTATCTTCTAATGACTTTAGATTCTTCATTAAACCAGTTTATGGAAATAATGTTAGAGCCTCCCTCAAACTCAGCAGTAGCTTTCCCTGGCATACCTGGTACCTTAGCATGCTCAGCTTCCACCAAGCAACTTCACTTTCCCTGCTACCTGATGTGACTATGGCTGCCAAAGTCCAATGAAAATGAATCAAAGAAGGCTATGATGTGGGCAAATTGGATACACACCTTTTTTTAATATGTTGCGATGAATGCCCTTGAAAAGTATGTCATGGTTCATGGACCAAAATCTGTTAGACTCCAAGCCTAAGATGTAACACTAGATTTTATATAATGTCTTGGATTAAGCTGGTACACTTAAGAATGGCATCAGAGGGGATCCCTGGGTGGCTCAGTGGTTTAGCGCCCACCTTTGGCCCAGAGCATGATCTTGGGGTCCTGGGATCGAGTCCCCCATCAGGCTCCCTTCATGGTGCCTGCTTCTCCCTCTGCCTATGTCTCTGCTTTCTCTCTCTCTCTCTCTCTCTCTCTCTCTCTCTCATAAATAAAATCTTAAAAAAGAATGGCATCAGAGTCAGGCCATTGAATATTGCAAAAAATGTTGCCATAATTCACCCTCTATTAATCCTCTTTCTTGTCATAACAGTGAAAGGACACCAGAAGGATGTGTGGATGAGGACTTTAGGCATTTGGATTTGTGGAGGAGACACCCAGCACTGGGTGGGAGCCAGTGAGAGCCTTTACTTAGAACCTACTCTGGTGGGAACTCATGTTCCTAGAAGAGAATGCAGATAAGAAGATAGCTGCCTAATTATGACTTTCCAGGCCTTTCCAGACTTCCTGAAACTGACTTCCTTGATTGTAGTAAATCTCTTTCTACTTGATCCTGGAATGAAGTATACCAATAGTTGTGCCCACATAAAGGAGAATAATTATTATAGCAATTCTCAGGACAGGACATGAGAGCAAACTTAGAAGTGGTTTTAGGGTATTTCTTTCTCCTGCTTTCATGAAGAATTTAGACACTCATTTATCTAGGCCATGTATTCTTAACTGGGGAAATATTGCTGCCAAGGGGGGCAAAAACTGATTGTGGGTGGAATTAGATATTATAATCATTTATGGCCCTCCAAAGCTCAACCTTTTCCATCAATATAAACAGATACACAATATATCTGTAGTATCCAAATTTTGTGTGGGCATGGAAACAATTAGGAAAAAAGTGTATAAAAAGCCTCCCTGGGGGAGATAGAATGAAAAAAATTGAGAAACGCCAATCTAGGAAAGAAAAATAGAATATGGAGCCCTTTCCATCTAAAATGCTTGGTAACATTTTTCCACTCTCACTAGACATATATAAATTCCTCACCAGATGATTCAGATGAGAGAATTAAATTTATCAGTGGCCTTTGCTTCTAAACAGACATTTGCTTTGGATTATCTGGCCTCCCTAGGGTTCTTAGGCACAGGGAGAGCCCCCACACACCAGATTTTGCCGGTTTCTTCCAGGTAGCTTAAATATTATATGGACTTTAGGCTAAAGGAATCCTATCCAAGCTTCATCTCTCTCAGATGTGTTTTTCCAGCCTATGAGCAATGTTAGAGGTCTATGGGTATTTTTATAACTGTGCACTAGATTAATGTGACAAGATCTGGGATTTGTTGAAGGCAATTTATTCCACACCACCAAAAATGTAGAATCAATTCCTAGAATACAGCAAGGCAAAGTAAGCGGATATGAGTTTATGTGCATGAGGACTGCATTCCTACAATAGCTGGATGCATTCTCCCCTCATTCTTTGTATGTTTATGGGCAAAGTTAGCCAGAATTAATCAGTTATATTGTTCTCCAAAGAAATGTCTGGCCAGGGGCACCTGGGTGGCTCAGTTGGTTAAACATCTGACTTAGGCTCTCATCATGGTCTCAGGGTTTTGGGATTGAGCCCCACATTGGGCTCCCCACTCGGTGGGGAGTCTGCTTGTCCCTATGCCACTCCCCCAACTCGTGCTCTCTCTCTTTCTCTCAAATGAATAAATAAAATCTTCTTTTTAAAAAAGAAGTTACTTAAAAAAGAAAGAAAGAAAGAAAGAGAAAAAGAAAGAAAGAAAGAAAGAAAGAAAGAAAGAAGAAAAGAAGAAAGAAAGAAAGAAAGAAAGAAAGAAAGAAGAAAGAAAGAAAGAAAGAAAGAAAGAAAAGAAAGAAAGAAAGAAAGAAAGAAAGAAAGAAAGAAAGAAAGAAAGAAAGAAAGAAAGAAAGAAAGAAAGAAAGAAAAAGAAATTACTGGCCAACTGAAGGCTAATACCTCGGTGGGCCCCAAGGCAGCAAGCTTGGCACAATGCATATATCTCCTCACTCAGTCTGATGTATCCACAGTACTCTCTTCTTTGGCATGCTGGCTGCCCTGTGATACTTGCCAGCATCATGGCCTGTGATCTTTGCCTGGATTAGTGTCCTCTAAAGCCAGTCTTGTCAACCTCTCTAGCAGGTAAGGAAGTGCAGTAGAGCTCAGAGAAAGAATGGTTTGGGTGAGACTCAAAGATACTACAAGTGATTTGCATTAATATTCTTATCATTTGTACCTTCCAGGGATACAAAGCTGTTTCAATAGTCAGAAAATAATCATTATAATTCATTATATTAACCAGTCTAAAGAAAAAAATCACATGATCATATCAATTGATTCAGAAAAAGCATTTAACAAAATTCAACACCTATTCATGATAAAATGCTCAGAAAAATAGGAACTTATCCAAATTAATAAAGAGCATCTTCAAAAACCCTGCAGTTAATATTATACTTAATAATAAAAGACTGACTGCTTTCCCCCAATAGTGGGAACAAGGCAAGAATGTCCTTTCTTACCCCTCTTATTCAACTGGTGCTAGAAGTACTAGCCACTGCAATAAGGGAAGAAAATGAAATTAAAGTTATACAGATTAGAAGAGAAGTAATAAAACTGTCCTTATTTTCCCATGACATGATTGTTCATGTAGAGAATGCTCAGGAATCTAAAAACAAATCCTTCTAGAATTAATAATTGATTTCAATAAGGTTGCAGGATACATTAACTTACAAAAATCAATATTTCTATTTATCAGCAATGATTAAATGGACATCAAAACAAAAAATGCAATACAATTTATAAACACTCACTTTAAATGAAATACTTTGCTGTAAACCTAATAAAACATGTCCAGGATTTGAATACTAAAAAATACAGAATACTAATTAAAGAAATCAAAGTTGATCTAAATAAATGGAGAAACATACCATGTTCATGTGTTAAAAGACAGCCAAGTAAACGTGATTCTTCCCAAATTGATACTTAAGTTTAACTTAATCCCTATTAAATCCTAGGACAGTTTTTTAAAGGTATAGATAAAATTAGTCTGTAATTTATCTGAAATCATTTCTTGGCCTCCTGGTCAAGATCAAGTGTAAAATTTATTGAGAAAGACAAAGAAGCTAGAATAGCTAAAACAATTTTAAAAAAATAAATAAGGAGGAATCAGTCTTTTTGATGTAAAGACTTATCTTATTGCACAATAACCCAGACTGTGTAGTATCGGTGGAATGACAGGCACATACATCAATGGTAGATAAGAGGAAACCCATAGATAGATCCACATAAATATATGATTTTTGACAAAGGTGCAAAGGCAATTCAATGGAATAAGGGTAGATTTTTTAACAAATGGTGCAAGAATAATTGGACATCTGTAGCCCTGCCAAAAAAAAGAAACTTGACCTAAACCTCATACTTTATTTTTTAAAATCTCAAATGGAAAATGGACTTAAATGTAAAAAATAAAATTATAAAACTTTCCGAAAATTAAATCTAGAAGTAAACCATCAGGATCTTGGACTAGGGAAAGAGTTTTTAGACATGACACCAAAGGCATGACTCATAAAAGGAAAAATGATAAATTGAACTTTATTAAATTCAAAACTTGCACTCAACAAAAGACCCTATTAAATGGATAAAAAGAGAAAGGACAGACAAGGAAAAATATTTGCAAACTCTGTATGTGACAAAAGGCTTAGTATCTGGAATATATAAAGAACTCCCAAAACTCAACAGTGAAAAAAATCCAATTAAAACACATACAAAAAACATGAAGAGACATCTCACCAATGAAGATATACAAATGGCAGATAAATACGTGAAAAGTTGTTCAACAATCATTAGCCATGAGGGAAATGTGAATTAAGAGACAAGGTATTACTAAATGTATATCAGAATGGCTAAAGAAAAAACTGTGACAACACCGAGTGCTAGAGAGGAAGTGGAGAATCTACATCACTTTTCCATTGCAGGTGGGAATGTAAAATGGTGCAGCCATGAGTTTGGCCATTTCTTTAAAAACTAAACATGTGATTTCTATACCATCCATTAGTTATACACTTGAGAACTTACCCCAGAGAAAGAAAAACTTATGGTCACACAAAAAAACTGTCCATGAATGTTTATAGGAACTTTATTCAAAATAGCCCCAAACTGAAAATAACCCTTATATCCTTCAATGAGTGAATAAATTGTGGTTTATACTTATACCATGGAACTTATTCATCAATAAAGAGCAACAAATTGTTGATGCATGCAGCAACCTGGATGAATCTCTAATGAATTATGTCTAGTGATAAGATCCAATGCAAAAAAGCTATGTACTGTGTAATTTCATTTGTACAACATTCCTGCGATGTCCATCAGTGGTTGCTAGGGGTTAAGGAGGAGTTACAGGTGAGAAGAAAGTGGATGTAGCCATGAAAGGGAACATGAGGGATCCCGTGGTGTTGAAAACGTATCAGTATCAATATACTAGTTGTGATATTGGACTATAGTTTCGCAAATTGTTACCACAGGAGGAAACTGGGTAAAAGGCACAAGGACTCTCTCTGTATTATTTCTTACAACTGCCTGTGAACCTACAATTACCTCAAAATATGATGTTTAATTAAAAAGAGGAGTTATGGGATGCCTGGGTGGTTTGGTTGGTTGAGTGCCTGACTCTTAACTTTGGCTCAGATTATGACCTTGGGGTCTTAAGATTGAACCCCACATGGGGTTCCACCCTCATCAGGGAGTCTGCTTAAATATTCTCTCTCTCCCTCTCCTTCTGCACCTCACCCACCTCCCACTCACATGTACTCTCTCTATTTCAAAATAAAGAAAGAGTTATATGGTGAAAAGTAAACGTTCCATCTATCATTGTCTCCTGATCATCATCCAAACTCTTTCCAAGGGCAATTTTCCCATTTATCTGTTTAGAAAATTCTATAAAGATACAAGATCAGGCAAGAATACATATATATAGTATTTAATATGATAAGTAATATTAATATATAATATAATATATGTTATATACAGTATTTCACCATAGTTTTAACCTTTATTTATTTTTTTTTCTTTTTAGTTTTAACCTTTATTATGAGATAAATATCTTCTCATAGAAGGGTGATTGTAGTCCTTATCCTGTGAACTGTTATTACCTTTAGCCTGTTTTTCTCTTTGAGTCAGTCTTTTTTTTTCTCCAGTAGCAATTTTTAGGGAGTTTATTATATTGAGGGAATTAGCTTTTCATGACATGAGTGGCAATAATGGATTTTTTCAGTTTATCTTTAATTATTTGACTTTTGTGGGACTATTTTAAAATTTTAAAATTTTAATTTGTCAAATTCATTAATCTTCCTTTGTGTGGCTTATACATTTTATGCCCCACTTAAAATGACCATTCCTCCTCCAAAATTATTTTGTAAATTTGCCACCTTTCTTTGAATTATTTTGTGATTTTATTTTTCATCAGGGACCCAGGTTCCTTCTGCCCTCCTCTAGCAGCACCTTTATCATGTGAGCATTGGTCTTTTGGGTCACAGCATGGGTGTGAGCTTTAAGGCATTTCAAGTTCACATTCTGAGAAGCAGGCAGGGGGAAAAGGAAAAGAAACAAATGAACAGAAAAGTCAGGCTAGTGAGTCTGTTCCTTAGAAAAAGCTACCCAGGAAGTTCCAGGGACCAACTTCTGCTTACTCTCATTGTCCAGAACTGGGTCAGATGGCCACTCCTAGTTTCACAGGAGTCTGGTGACAAGAATTTAGCTAGGTTCCTTGAGATCCTCCTCCCCAAGAGTTGGGGTTCTGGGGCACCTAGATGGCTCAGTGACTCAGTCGTTTAAGCATATACCTTTGGCTCAGGTCATGATACCAGGGTCTTGGGAATGAGCCCCACATGGAGCACCCTACTCAGCGGAAGGCCTGCTTCTCCCTCTCCCTCTGCCTGCTGTTCTCCCTGCTTATGCTCTCTCTCTCTCTCTCTGTCAAATAAAGTCTTTAAAAAAAAAAAGAGTTGGGGTTTTGTTAGTAAAAAAGAAGGTAACAACAATATTAGGCAGGAAGCCATCAGAGCTGCCCCCAGCCTCCTTGCATGACACACAGGTGCATTTCCTCTCTTGTCTCCACGTGTGTTTGCACTGCTTGCCTGACTTCTAGCACCTACTGGAACCAACAAGTAGTCTGATGCCAGTCTGTCTCCACTTCCTTTATAAAAACTATCTTTTCTTCCAGAAGCTTTAAAGCTTTTCTCTTTATTTTTTAAAATTCTGAAATCTCCCCTACCCCTAGTTGGGATCCTTTTGGACATTCTTTTGAGACTTCATGGGCCCCTTCCAATCTGGAGATTCCTATAATTCTTCAGCCCAGGGGGAGTTCATCACTCCCTTTTTTTAAAAAATTGTTTTCTCCTCTCCTTTGTCCCTGTTTTCTCCTAAAATTCTTATTCAACATATACTTGATCTCACAGATTTTTTCTATGTCCCCTAACTCACCTATCACATTTTCCATCCCTTTATCTTGTTGCCTTACATTATGAGCTGTTTATAGGTTGCTTCTAGATCAATTTATAGATGTTCACAGATCAGTCATAAATTCCAGACATCTATTTTGGTCTTTAGTCTTCTTTATTCTATTGTTGATATGATGGTTTTATTTTTTAAATTATCATTTTTTAATTTCCTGAAATTCTTTCCTGTCCTTTAAATGTTCCTTTTTATAAAAGATTTTATTTATTTTAGAGACAGAGAGAAAGAGAAAGTGAACAGGAGGGAGAGGGAGAGAGAATCTGAAGCAGACTCTATGCTCAGCACAGAACCCAACCTGGGGCTTGATCCTAAGACCATGAGATCATCACTTGAGCCCAAACCAAGAGTCTGACACCTAACCTACTGAGCTACCCAGGTGCCCCTAAATACTTCTTTCTTGCAGTAGCCTGCTCTTGGCTTCTGAATGCATCATCTTCTTCAAACTCTGCAAATACTAATTATACTTCTTAAAAATGTCACTTCCATTCTCTGAATTATGGCTGCTCTCTCTTTTCACTCGATTCTTCTCTTTTATGGAATCAGCTTTTCTTCAGTGTTGGATGATCCTTGCTTATAGAGTTCCTCTGCTTTTGTTCAGAACTGTGTGCCTAATGGGTCTCTTCCATGAAGAGGACAGACCACCTGCTTTGTTTATGTAGACAGAGCATGGGCTTCCCCACAGAGGAAGAAGCAGGCTGGAGAACCCAGAGGGGCAAAATAAAGGGGGCTTTGGTTTAGGGATATTGCCTTTCAGTATATTTTACTCCTGGATGGAGTTGCTTTTTTGTTTCTCTAAGAATCTAATGTAGATGATGGCTACAGTTACCAGATGATTTATTTTAATATGGCCTCATACTCAAACCCACACCTGGATCCTTCCCAGCAGAATGCCTATTGTCTTCAAGGATCAACTCTCAGGTTTTATTCTGGGGGCAAAAGTTGCCACCAGACCTAAGGCGTTGTAGGAGGGGGTGAGGTCTCATTGCCTCAAGTGTTCAGAATACAGTTTAAAAATAATAAATACCCTGATGATGACTAAAAGTTCCTAAACAGAATCTGAGAGCCTAGTAAAATGACTGATGCTTATAATTAGAACCATCATGATTCATTGCTTACAGTTTACATTATGTTGAGAATTTTTTATTTAAGAAGTTAGAATAGTGTGTATTTTCTTTAAGAAAATTTTGTGATCTCAGTTAAAATATATAACTTTGAAGGGGTGAGCTTTATTTATTTGGGAAATGTACTAACAATAATGTAAGATAAATAAGGCATTAATCTGACTACAGATGTGTGTGTTTGAATGTGTGTGTGTGTGTGTGCGTGTGTGTGCGTGTGTGTACATGAAAGAACTATAGTTAACTGGGCTTCACTTAGCTTGTTCAATAGTCAAGCCTATTTTTCAATTACCTGTTAGGTGCTCAGCTCTGAGCTAAGTGCTGTGAGTAATTCCTAAGAAAGAGGAAAGGGGAACAGAGGCCCCAAGCCATATGCTTTTCATAATCTGGTAGCACATTCATTATTCAGAGTTATGTTTACATTTCTATTAGGAACTTCTTAACTTGAATAAGATTCTTTGTCTTAATGAGATATTTGAGACATGTACATACACTTGAGAAATAAATGTATAATTTGTTTTAAACTAAGGAATCATCACTATTCCAAATATATGATTCTAACAATCACTAGAAATGTACAAAACAAAAACTATAAAAAAAAAAGAAATGTATGCATGACCCTAATTAATTAAATGTCCAATTACTGGTCCCTTGTTTAACACCATTATCCTAAATAAAACTTCTGTAACATAGAAACATATGTATAGCATAAATTACTATATGTCTTCATTGTGAACGGGCTTTTGTGTGTGTGTGTCTATGTGTATGTGTTCATATATATGTGTGTGAGTGCATAAGTATGTACGTATATTTTTTTACAAAGAGGCTCAATGTAATGCCCTGATTAGGTGAATCATATGACCATAAGGGATACGTAGATTTATAAAAATTCATGAGGATTTATTCATAGATTTTATTATTTAAGCTTTTGTCCCATCTTAAGAACTGATATTTCCCCTAATACTTTTATCACTAATTTTACTTTCATTTATTTTGCCCAATCTATATTTATTAATAGTATTGAAAACCAAAAATCATTATTAATATTATTGAAGAAAAAATGTTTATGTCCCATAAAAATGTGTGTTTAAAAGTTTATAAGCTTTGGCTTCTAAAGCAACTAACAAACTCTTATAAACTGACACTAATTGGAGCGTGTCATCTGTCCCTTTAGAGACATCAGCAATGAAGGATTCAAAAAAGATTTCTGCCTTCATCTTCGAAATCTGGTGAGGTAAAGAAAATATCAATGAGTGTTAGGCATTTTTACACAGGTAGAGGTGATAGGTAGAGATGTCTCAAGAGAGAGACAGGCACAGGAGCCAGAAGCAGCAGAGCCATTTCCACCCCGAGGCCTAGAGAAGGGGAGAAGTGAGGAAAGGTTATCAGAGCCAGAAAGGAGATCTCTTGCTTGGGTTTATACAGGCATCAGTCTCTGGCATCAGAGAGCAGGGTGAGATAGACACAGCGGGACAGACCAGACGACCAACACATTAGAAGTGTGTGTGTGTGTGTGTGTGTGTGTGTGCGTGTGTGTGTGTGTACAAGGGGATGTGTATAGGTCGGGAAGAGGCATACACACTTATAAACCTATCAGAGATGATCTTCCAAGACTGAGGCTTAGTTTGGTACAAAATGCAAAGCAGGTAAACAAAGGGAACTCTGTTGGGTCAATAAAGATCTCAAAGATTGTAATGTCTTACAGATAAAGAATACAATGCAGGAATCTTCAAAACTTAGAAGTGGACAGGACCTTACAAATCTTCCAGTTCTTCTCTTTTCCAGGTGGTGATGAGGCCCAGAATGAGGAATTGGCATTTGTGGGTCTGTGCTAAGTAGAGGCCATCCTAGAGTAGGACCTCGGCCTCCCGGCTCCCTAACTTTCCTTCTTTCCATCCCATATAGCTACCATTCTTCTCTAAATTCTGTTGCCTGTCCAATGCAGAGGATTCCATGAAACATAGATAGTTGTATCTATCTACATAGATACATAAATATTAAAATACACCCAGTCTGTATGCTCCTGCTTTCCCGGGGCAGCCTCTGGCTTTATTCTCTACCAATTTTGAACTAGGTTAGGGTGTTTTGTATGTAGCCCTACCAAGTCGATCCAGAGCATCACTGAGAATGCAGATTTTACTGGAAAATAGAGAGGAGGCAATAAAAATCCTCATTCAACCTCTATGATCTGCCCCAAAGTTACTATTAAGCTCTATATTCCTCCTTTTCTCCTGACCCTCCCAGATCTACTTCTGTTTCCCTTTCTTTCACCTCTTCCCCCCACCTCTCTCTCTCTCTCTCTCTCCCTCTCTCTCTCTCTCTCTCTGCCTCAATCTCCCTCTCACACACACATCTGCCCACACACCTGCCCCAACTCACTTTTTCAGTATTTTTCAAACTGTGGGTTGGTTATAAACCAAGAGTGGGTTGTGAAATCAATTTAGTGGGTGAGACTTAATATGTTTTTGAAATGAAATAAAAAATTTAAAAAGTGAAATAAAAAGTGTGTGTGGTGGAAGAGTTGTAGTGTACAGTGCATTTCCTATTATGAGTCGGAGTGAGAAAAGTTTAGAAAATGTTGTCCTTCATCATGTTGCCATCAGTACATGAAAGTCCATTATTCTGAGAATGATAGCATGGGGCTCAGTTTACTAAAGATCCTCTAGTTTCTAGGATTCACTCTCTATAGGAGACCTGGGGGAGGCAGAAATGACAAATAACAAATAATATTTTCCCATCACATAGGTAATGAGCCTATCAGTTAGTGAGCAGCAACTGAATTTTTGGGGTTGTTGTTGAGAGGGATGTGGAGAGGTTTTCTATCCCTGGAGTAAGGGGTGAGATTGAAGAGCTGTCCTTCAGGATGAGTAGGGAGAAGGTGGTCAAGGCTGGTCAGAGTGAGAGGGGGTACCTGAGGAGCATCCCAGAAGGAGGACCAAGCCACGCAACTGGAAACCTCTTGGATATAGAATAAGAGCTCAGACTGTTGTTCAGTTCAGGGAAGGGCCACCCCCACCAGGCTGGAGGTTCCATGGATATCCAGGAGTAAAACTTGGATTACATGATCTTTGCCTTCTTTACATTTTTAATGCATATTGACCTCTGGTTCATACTCTTTCACTTCAGAAAAAAGATTCTATGAAGACAGGAGAAGGCAGAGAAGATGGTTGTAAATGTGGAGGAATCCATCCAAAGCCTGAGGCACTGACATGGTAAGTAAGGAGTTGGCTGGGGTCCCTCAGGAAGGCATTCTTTGTGTCACCTATATGTGTTCTCAGGTCTTTTAAATAACAGAGTTGTGCTTTCTTTTTTTTTTTTTTAATTTTATTTATTTATTCATGAGAGATACAGAGAGAGAGAGCCAGAGACACAGGCAGAGGGAGAAGCAGGCTCCATGCAGGGAGCCTGATGTGGGACTCGATCCCAGGACCCTGGGATCATGACCTGAACCAAAGACAGATGCTCAACCACTGAGCCACCCAGGTGCCCCCCAAGTTCTGCTTCCTTAATGTCCAAATTGTTAAAGCATAAGTCCATGCCTGTATATTTGTTGGACACAAACCACCTCCAAACATCCCTCAGTTGCTTCTGAGAGTCTGGCAGTTGGCTGCGCTCTGAACAAACCCTCAAGTTTTATCTTCTCATCTTGCTTCTGGCTCAGTGCAGAACACTCTGAGATGGCCTTTCTGCTATCTCATCTGGGTATCTGCTGTTGACGACCCAACTGCACCAACAGGATGGGGCACTGCTCACCTCAAGTTCACGGGAACGTGGAACTGTGTTCTTGGTCTTTACTAGCATTACTAAAAACCCAGATGTACCTTCTTGAACCTGTAAGGCTTCATAGCTGCTGCCCTGCATCCTGGCTGCCTAGAAATGAGCCACCTCTCTACATGGTCATTGCCACTAGCTCCTTCCATTGTCTCAGGGACAGCTGACTTCCACCACTGGAATGAATCCGGTGTATCTATGTCTTAGCATCTGGGGCCAGTGAATGCCTAGCTTCCAAAAGAAACAAGAAAACCTTACTTCCAGTCCAAAGTCAATCCCTCATGTCTTCCACAATTCTAACTTCTTTCCAGTAAGAGTGTCAGTTCCTTGGGAAGATTCCACTTATACACACCAAAATGGATAATAACAAAATAGTCCTATATTGGTGCGTTTCACGAAGTCTCAGTTATCCTGTCTTATCCATTGTCATCTTGAGGAAACTTTCTAGAGATGGTCATTCCTTACTCACTGAATGGTTGAAGTTACCTGCAAAATGACTTTACTAGGAACCATTCCCTCTGCATTCCTCCTCATTCCATTCCCCTTTGTACCCTTCCAATGTCTTCTTTTACTTTGCAAACTATGAATATCGTTCCTCTTCTCTATTCTACTTGGTCCACAGGCCCACTGAGTCTTGTTGATATAGACTAATTCAACACATATATTTTTGGCCATTTATTGTGTCCCAGTTACTGCTGCCAGACTACACAGTTTGCTCCTTCAGCAGAGAGAATTCATAAACTCATCTCGCCATTGTACCCTGCATTCAATGGCCCATGTCTGGAAGCTGCCCAAAAGGAAACAAACATGGAGGAAGATCAGAGTCTCTATGCCTGTGAGGGCTGCTAAAGATTTGCCTTCATTCCAAATGGCAAGAATAAAATCCATCTGGGCAGAGCGTCTTAGGAAGCTACAATAAGCCAGAAGTAGTATATTCATGTAGATTTTATGGGATTCCAAAGTGAAACCATGAATGAGTGTTTATTTTTAATCCCCCTCACAGGGGTCATTTTAATTAAAGTCTTAAGTTAAAGGGAGTTGGTGAGTTTATCAGCCTAACATCTGACCTAATGTATCTTCTGTTTCTTTGCAGGGCCATGAAATTCTTCATGCTCTGGGAGTTTTGTTTTCATGTACCCTTTGACATAGAGCTTTCATTGAGAAGGGGAATATGAAGAAAGAAGTGGTGGCTCCAAGTACCATGAATAGCCCCACCCTAGGGGGAGCAGCTCATGAACAGGGGAAGTGCCCTGCGTGAGTCAAGGAGCTGCCATTTTGCTGACAAGAGGCTTACTGTAAAGCACGGAGGGAGGTAAAGGGAATTTCAAGGGAGGGAGAATGAATTGCCGGAAAGCTGTCCTTTCCAAGAGCATCCTCTTTACTAGTTTGCCTTGTTTAAAATTCGATCCTGGACCAGCGACTGCCCAGCCCAAGGCTTTCCCACCCTGTCCATCAGTGAAGAGAGAGTTGAAAAATCACCTAGGGGAGAAAGGTTGTTAGGAATAATGAGAAAGCATTGGGACAAGTTTGGTCCAAACTTCACGATTTCTTAGTTTCATGCCGAATTCAAACCTTTTGGGGCTCAGTTCTTTTTTCTCTTGGCAAACCACAACATCCTTTTTCTAAGAAAGGAGCTTTAAGAAAGACTTCTTGGCCATCAAATAGCTGTTAGAAAACAACATTTTGATGAGTTAAGTGTAAATGAATCAGAAACATGTGGATTAGATTTACCTCAAAGTCCATGTGGGTTTGCAGGGAAAGGAGGAAAAAGCTTAGGCAGAGTCACACTTGGTGTTTTGCTGGAGCTTATATGAGTGAAAAATAGGTTTGAGGGGTCATCAGCTGCCAACACTAGGAGGCTGTGGTTGGTCCCATGTGTACTGTTGTCATTGTTGCTATTATTATTATTGATTGTGTAAATGGGCATTTATTTTGCAGTGTTTCTTTTTCTTTTGTATGCTTGCTGCTCCGACCCTGACTATGAAGTGAACTGCCCAGCATGCAGAAGGGTCATTGGCAAGGCTGGGCTTGGGACACAGAGCTCATCCTTGCTTTATCACTGGACGCTGCTTTATCCCTCCAAACATATGAGAAGAGAATGTATAAAGGAAGTCCTTACAGTGTTTAAAACGGGATTTGTTTAGATATTATGGGAGGCTTTTCAAGGTGAAAACTACCTACTTTCCAAGGCTCAAGCAGCCTAGTGGCTTCCCAAAGTAGTATGGAAGTAGAAGGAAATTTCCAGGGAGAAGATGTACGTTGATGGAAAGATTAAGTAATGCAGAAATGGTTATACTAAATGGTCTTTAATATTCCTTCCATTCTCCCTTATCCATTCAGCACCAAATCTTTAAATCTTCCTGCATCTATACTCTGAGTCCTTTCCCTTTTTCTTTTTTTTTAAAGATTTTATTTATTTATTCATGAGAGACAGAGAGAGAGAGAGAGAGAGAGAGAGGCAGAGACACAGGCAGAGGGAGAAGCAGGCTCCATGCAGGGAGCCTGACGTGGGACTCGATCCCAGGTCTCCAAGGATCATACCCTGAGCCGAAGGTGGCGCTAAACCACTGAGCCACCTGGACTGCCCCCTTTTTTCTCTTTCAATGGGGAAAGTGTTCTTCACTCTATCAAAGGCCAATTAAACCCTCTACTTATGCTCTAGACCTGCATTATCCAATATGGTAGCCATCAAATGCAAGTTGACTACTGAGTGTTTGAAATGCATCTAGTCTGGATTGAAATGTGCTCTAAGTATAAAATACTTAGTATAAAAAAGGAATGTAAAATATCTTATTAATAATTGCATGTTGAAATGATATTTTGAATATGTTGTAGGAAATGAAATACATTATTGAAATTAATTTTACTTCTTTCCCTTTTACTCTTTCTAACGTGGCTACCAGGAAATTGAAAATTACATATGAAGCTTCCATTATGCCATAGACTCAACAGTCCCCAGGGACTTAGGGACATCACTCTTCTAAAAATCTCATTTCTCAGGCACCTGAAGAAATAGCTTAGTGGTTGAGCGTCTGCCTTTAGATCAGGTCATGATCCCAGGGTCCTGGGATTGAGTTCCATATTAGACTCCCTGCGGGGAATCTGCTTCTCCCTCTGCCTCTCTCTCTGTGTCTCTCATGAATAAATAAATAAAATCTTTAAATAAGTTTCTCTCCTATATTTTCAACTTTTCCCCCTTGTCTGGATCCTTCTGTTAGCTTCCCACTTGTATAAATGGCTCTCCTTTGATACCAAAACCCTCCTTTGATACTACCACCCTGTCTCATTTACCTTCGTAATCAAGCTGCTGCTTCTTCTTCTTCTTCTTCTTCTTCTTCTTCTTCTTCTTCTTCTTTTTAGATTATTTTTATGTGTTTGACAGAGAGAGAGAGAGAGAGAGAGGGAGAGAGAAAGAGAAAGCACACAAGCAGGGGGAGTGGCAGGCAGAGGGAGAGGGAGAAGCAAGCTCCCTGCTGAGCAGGGAGCCTGATACAGGATTTGATCTTAGGACCCTGGGATCATGACCTGACTGAAGACAGATGCTTAACTAGTCAGTTAAGCAGCCACCCAGGCACCCTCACAGTCGAGCTTCTTAAAAGCATCGTCTATATGATCTGCCTGCACTTCCTCATCAACCAACCTTAATCTGTCTTCTCTCACCACCAGCCCAAATTTGCTATTGCTAAAGCCACAAATGGCCTCCACAATGCAAAATTCAAAGGGCACATCTTTCCTGATCATCTCTGCAACGTTTGACATAATTGGTTACTCCTTGATCCTCAGGACTCTCTTTCTTGCCTTTTCCTAGATGCCTGCATTCCCTATTCTCTCTGGCCATTCCCATTTGCTCAGTCCCTTTTGTTGTACTTAGATCTTTCATACTGTCTCCAAATGCTGGTGTGCCTCAGGCTTTTATCTGTCCTTTTCACATTGTATATTCTTCCCCTAGATAACTTGCTCCATTTTCATGATTTTAAACACTACTCATGCTGACCTCCTCCAGTCTCAAGGCTTCTACTGCAGCTCTGGAAATACCCCGACCTCTCTTCTGCACTCCAACCACACATCGAGGGCCTATCCAATTCTTTATTTAGGCATCTCTCAGGCATCTCAAACTTATCATGTCCAAAAAAAAACTTAAAGGCATCCCTTCCAACTTTTGTTCTTAGGCAGTCTTTTCCACCTCAGTAAGACATTACTCCTCACTCAAGTTCCCATGTCAGAAATGTGGGAGCTATCTTCAATCCCTACTGCCTCCTCCACATACAAATATCATCAAGTATTCTCAATTATACCTCAGAGAATATTTCTCAAACCCATCAGCTTCTCTCCATACGCCTGGTCCAAGGGGCACAGCCTTTCTCCTAGATTACCACAATTGTCTCTGAGCTGGTTTCAGCAGATAGTGTTAGAGCCAGAGCTTGAATCTAAGGCCATACTGTTGTTCCACACCACTCATACTCCTTCCTTCTACTCTCATCCTTTATCTTTTTCCTACTGTTGGGAAGTGGGGGAGCTAGAGTTCAAAGTCTCTGGATTTTTAGATTGGAAGAGCAAAGAAGGCCTCTTTGCAGAAGTGATATTTAAGCTACCATCAGAATGATGAGAAGGAACCAGCCATAGGGAGATCAGAAGAAAGAGCGTTCTAGGCACAGAAAAGAGCAAGTGCAAAGGCCCTGAGGTGGGAATGTGCTTGGTGTATTTGAGGAACAGAGAGCAGGCTAAGAAACTTGGAGTAGGTGGAGAGAAGAGTGTGAGCCTGCCTTGAGGGTCAATGGCTACTGTGTGACAAGTGGAAGGAAAGGGAGCCAGGTGGAAGCCTCAACAAGTATTGAGAGCCTCTTTGCTAAGTCAGTGGCTTGAGCTAAGTTCTGGGAATAGAGATGAAGAGAAGTGTATTTATTTGAGATGTGCTTTGGAGGCAGAACCAACAGGACTAGCCAGTGGGTTGAAAGCAAGAGAAAAGCAGGACTCCTTTTCTGAGATGGTGACTACTCAAGAATTTGGATTTGGGCCAGATAAGCTATGAGTATGCTAGTCTGAAGTTCAGAAAAGAAGTCATAAATATATTTTAAAGTCATTGATGTGTAGATGGCATCTAAGGTCACAGGGGCAGATGAGAATTTCTAGAGAAGGTGGATCAATAAAAATGAGAAGACGGCTCATTACTGATGAGTAAGTAGGAGAAGAGGAACCAACAAAGGGGGATGAGAAGGAAGGGCTACAGGGGCAGGAGAAAACCAGGGGAGTGTGGGCTTCACAGAATCTAGGAGGAAACTGTTTCTAGAAGGTGGGAGCAATCCCCTGTTATCAGATGCCACTACAAAGGTGACAAAGATGAACTCACAAGGGTCTGTTAAATCTGACTCGATGGAAGGTTGATGGTAACTGACAAGAAACATTTGAGTAGAGATGGAGGGGGATGCTCTTAAATCCTTTTAAGAAATTTGTGTTTAAGGAATAGCCAAGAAATGGTGGCCAAGAAGGCACTTTTTGCAGATGAGAGATGGTAAAGCCTGTTTGCTCGCTGGTAGGAATGGTCCAGAGGAGACAGATAAACAAGGCGGGAGAGTAAGACCCTGTCTGACCTCCTCTAAAACCAGTGCCTTTAACACCTATTAACAGAGTGACAGTCCCCATGGTCATCGCCTTCTTGAGATCAGTTTGGAGGGCCTGCATTGACTGCTTCTGGTCAGAGGAGCCTCTTTGTGTCTCTCCTCGCCTGGACATCCGGGTGCCCGCTGGTGACAAGTATCGGCCAGAGACACCGAAGACTGAGCAAGGACGCTTTGGTCTGAGAGAGCCTATTCCGGGAAGGGGCTGAGAACCTGCAACTTTCCCTTTGAACACAGTATAAATGCTACTGTAGACCTCAGAGGTTAATTCATTACAACAAAGCAATTAAATTTAGGGGCTGTTTGGAAGATAAAAAGCAGCGAGTAATAACCAGTTTGGAAAACTCAGCCGTGATGGATTTCTATAATTTCCTGCAACTTCACAGAGCCACAACTGGTGACCCGAGGCGGGACGGTGTGACTGCCCGGTGGTGTCAGAAACGCGAGGGGGAGATTATTTTTATTAAACAAGGTACTTCTGAAGCGTTGGCCTCTCTGGCTTCCCCTTTCTCTCTCAAGAAGGTCATTTGCCAGCTGGTAATGCCTTTAACCCTTAAACATACAGTCAGCCTTGTTTAGTCGGGAGGATCATTTTACAAAGGGAAGTGATCTAAACTGCTTCTCCTCCTGGCTAGTATTCTGGGTTTGGAATTTGGACTGCCTCCCCTCTGTTGGTAACGCACCTACGTTGATTTGACTGCTTTGCTTGCCCACCCGCCTCTGGCGGATTTTGTATGAATTATTGAGAAATAAGACCCTTGGCTTGTCCTCTTCTTCGTTACAGGCCTTCATCCATGAGAGAGAAGAACACAGTGCTCTCCTGGCAGGGCTGGAGCTGGGATAAGAGTCCGAGATTTGAATTATTTTTTGGCTCTGTTCTCTGCACCTCTTTCTATCTTACTAAGCATGTAGCCGGCCTGAGCTGTTCATTCCACAGACGTTTCTGGGCACCCACTTTGCGCACGACACCGTGCTGGGCCCCACGGCGCAGATCAAGGTATAATCACATGGCCTCTGCCCTCTGGGAACCTGTCACTGCTCTGTTTCGGGGGGGGGGGCGGGGGGGGAGTACAATGAGGTTGCTGACACAGATGTTTTAGGAGATTGTTTTCTCGGAGCCAAATTGCCCTGTCTCATTAATGACAGGCTCAATTTCCATCAGGTTCCTTGCTGGGTCTTGCAGGACGTCCAAGAGGGAGCTTCCTTTCCAGCGCAGATTGTAATTCTCTGCAGATATGTGTTGGCATCCACTGCTCAGGAACATAATGGAGTTAATTTTAAGAAAAAGCAAACACAAATATTACAGCGATCAGGAGAGCGGCCACAACCGTCTGAGCCATTCCTTCCTTCAATGGAGGAATTAGCTCGTTAAGTAATTTGCACTGCCTCTGTTTCCACGAAGGATTTAAGGAGATGATTTGTCCGGTTCAGAGGAATAACGGTTTCAGGTTTGCAGTCAGGAGACTGAGTTCGAGCCCCAGCTCTGATTATTTGCCACCCTTTTAGCCTGTAGGGCCCAGATGTCATTAAATCATTTGTTCTACCGACTTCTCAGGGCTGGTGGGAGGACGAAATGAGATAGTAATACACATGAAAGGGCTTTGTTAAGGAATAAAGCGCTATGCACATGTTAGTTATTATTTCAGAAACCGAAGTTAAGAAGAGATAAAAATCTTAATCGGGCAGGAATTTTTCTACAGAGCTAGTTGGCAGGTCTTCTCTTTCTCATTTCTTCTCTGTTTGCATCTCAGAGAATTAGCAACCAGATAGGAAGGAAATGCCATTATTAGAATATAGGCTGTCTGGGTGGCAGGAAGGTTTTAGCTGAGGCATTTTTAGCGGTGTGGTTTCCAGGACTCTGATTTGCATACCTGCAACTGTCTAGCCCGCTGGTGACAAAAATATCCCCAAGTGACATATATTATGTGTCTGTTTGCCAGGGTAGCTTTGATTTTTACCTTGAAGCTCATTCTTTTGGGTGGAGCCATTGACTCCAAAGAGATGGTTCAGAATAGCGCTCAGTCCAAAGGTCTATAGAGAGTGTCTGGAGGACCACACTTGGCCTTTGCCACCACCAGCTACGTTATCCTCCCTGAGAGGCATCAGCCTGCATCTGATAGGACCTGGCAAATGGCTCCTTAGGCTGTATTTTTGTATTTTGTGAAATCCATGTTAGATGTATCTTATTTGAAAATTAAAATTTGTATAGGTGCACCCACACATATACACATCCATTTATCTATTGTTCCTTTTTAATCTCTGATCTCTTTTTTTGTTTGTTTGTTTATTCACCAATTGGTGTTGACCAATTGTTTGCTCACCAATTGGTTGTTCATCAATGTTCTGTAAAAATGTGTTTCCCAAAGAGCAGGAACCATAAAGGTTCACTTTTATGAGAATAACTTGGGGTGTTAATTGAAAATGCCGGTACCCATCTTTGAGACATAACAAATAAGACTATCTGAAGGCGGGACCTCAGAATCTGCATCTTCAACAGGCTTCCCTGGAACATATCAACCACACTCAAGTTTGAACCTTTTCTTTAAATATTGTCCACATGGGTTTGGTAGTTTTACCACTATTTCTCTTGGGTTAAAAGTTCCTGGACTAGCACTCTTGATTTCATTTACAGCAGCTGGATCAACTCTTATTAGCTCTACATTCATCTTCAGCTTTGGTAGAGCCTTAACCAATTTTGATTTTATTCTTCTTGGCCTAAAGATCATTCTTCTTTCCAGACAGAACAAAATCAAAGCAGGAATCAGGAAGCTCGGCTTTCATTATACCATCCTTCAAATATCCAGCATTGAAACCAGCCACTAGACCTCTCTGTGTAGTTAGTCCATGCCTGCCACCAAAAGGTCTCTTGTGACTCTTGGATTGTTCCTTGCGTCACTCACCATGGATCAGGGTGACTATTCGGGTTTATTCAGAAGTCTCCCAGATTCAGCACTCAAAGTTCCATGTCCTGGGAAGCCAGAACAGCTAGTTACCGTATCAGGACACTGACCTCCCTGACTCTCTTCTTCCAGCTTGGTCTAACTTGTACATTTCACGTCATACAGAGGTTTGATTTGCTGTTCATCTTTGTCCCTATCTCCTGAATACACTTCTGAGAGTATCCTCTGCAAGAATACTGGTTTATTTCAATTGCATTGCTTTTATTTTTTAAAACGTAGTCGCTTGACTACTGTCCAATGAAGGGATGTTTGGGCTTCCATGTAAACCTCTTGCATGTGGAATCAGAGCTGCCCCAGGAACTGGCTGTGCTTTAGCCTCCTGCCTTTTTGCATTGAGTGGCACATCAGCTGGCTTGCTTTCCTTATCTATTAAGTAGGGTCATCCTCTCAGTGATCTTTTGTGTCATCCTTTTGGTCAAAGATAGAATCTGTATGGTTTAGGATTCATCTGAAAATAAGAACCCAAGTGTCAAGCCAACTAGTAACTAAAGTGGAGTTTAACAAGCCACCAAGTGCTCACAAGGATACTCAAGTATCTCTAAGGTGATCCCATGCCTTCTGTTAATACCTCCTCCCTGTACTGCTTACTTTACCCTCTGATGTGGGTGGTTCTAATGTTATTTTGGGAGGGGGCTGAAACCACAAGAAGACTGTGTTGTATGGAGTTAAAAGAGGGGATTTCTTGAGATCTGAATTAGTCATAGTCAGATTGCAGACATTTGCAACAGACTTAAGACAGTACACTGTTTCCCCTGTGATTCCGTGTCTTCAAATGGATAATAAAATTCTCAAACATTATTTCACGCCAGACCAACTTTTAATTTTCTTTAGTTACACTAGGCCCCCTCACTATTAAAAAGAGGTACATGAATCAGTACCCTGTACTGATTTGTTCGTTCTATTTTATATTTGAAAATAAATAACCCCCTCCAAATAAACCATTTGGCCTCCTTGAGGCATTTCCCTCTTTTCTTCCACTTGAGATCAATAGAGAATTTTCCATCACAGTAATAACTGCCTCCCCATTTCTTTTTAAGATCTTCCCACCCCCATGAGATAGGTTTCCTGCCCGACCCACAAGGCCATGAAATAATACCTTCAAGTTCTAGTGTTGGCCAGACACTCTGCTCTTGGCATGTCCCATCATCTACATCTGGGTGGCATCCTCCACACGCTGCAGCTGACCACAACCTCCCCCACCCTTCCTCCTGGCCTGGTCCTCTCACACACGTGTTCTCCAGTAATCTTTCAGCAGCAGGCTTCTGAATTCTAAGAGAGCTATCTCCTTGACTTATGTTACGCAGCCCCCCTTTCTACAAAAGAATCCTCTTCTTTTGAATTCCAGTTTGAAGACTCGTTCCACTGAGACTTGGGGACACCTGAGACAGAAGAGTCCCTATCATCTTAACTTCTGTTCCTTTCTGCATCAAACAAAAGTCCATCTCAGTTTGTAAGTGCAGTCTCCCCTTTCTCTTCCAGCTACAAGGACACCTTTAAATTCCACCTGGAAATGTTTAAGAAAACTAAGAACACTAAAAGCCTTCCACAGTGATTAGAATAAATCCTCGGATTAACCTATCAGGGTGGAACCAAAGAGAGAAAGGCGCTGCTTTTCAAAGTTATAGTCATGCTACTTCCTAGAAGGAAGACAGACCTTCTATTAGGAATGGAGCAGCTCTTTTTTTTTTTCCAGAAAACGTTTTAATGAGGCTTTGATTACACACCATGTTTTATTTATATGAATGCATTTGAATTAAAGACAGACATAAAATAACTTTGCATAGTTTTTATGAAAATTTCAGTGTCCTTTGGATTAGCCCAAGGGCTCGCCATTGGGGAAGAGGAGGAGGTGGCAAGCAGAAGCTTGGCAAAGAAATGTAGTAAGAGAGGAACTCTGATTTGTGAAAGACAAGAAGGCATGTCATGGCCATTCAAGCCCTCTTGAAGGGCTTAGACAATCAACTTCATTAATACTGGTATCTACTATCCAATTATATTCAACAATATCCAGCTTTAATGGTATCCTGTCTTCTGTTGTAATCCTCCTATGTTAGCTCCAAACTGTCAAAGTCTGTTCCACACAAGACAAGTGTTGGGTTTGTTTTGGGTAACAGAAGGAGGCTGATCTACACTTGGGAACAGTGGTGTAGATAAGAACACAGATTGAAATCAGAGATGATTAGGGGAAAACTGGGAACAGGGGTTTAGGGCCGATGGGTATAGGAAAGTTCCAACAACTTGTAAATACCTTATAGAAATCCTGAGAAATACTTGAAAGTTGCTGAATTCCCCACAGTGATAAAGGATAGAGGCCTGGATTATTTTATGTGAATATTAGACAGGAGTTTGTAGAAGGTTGTAGACCTTGGATCACTTGGGTTGTATTATTTATGAGAAATCTTCTTTCTTGAAAGCAGACAATCTAAAATCTTCAGGGAAGACAGCAAAGACTCTCATAAGCACTATTGCTTAGACTCCAATCCACTGAAGATTTAATTTGCATAATAATTTTCTCATGTTTTGCTACTTTCCTCTGACATAATCACAGATACATAGTAATGTTCATGATTCATGGACAACTCCACTTTTGAACATACATCAAGTGCTTGTACTGTCATGGTTGCAAGGCAATCTCGACCTTCAAAGATAGGGCAGCCAAAGAGGGGAGCATGTCAGGATGTGTGAAACCACTTCGAGGACTGGCCCTCAAGGAGGATGGCTGAATGTCTCATGATGTCACTGCCCGAATTTGAGTTGAATGCCTGTTGATGAAAATATCCAAGGGTGCCAATATGGTGGGTGGGGCTCAGTGGCAAGAGTATTTGGAAAGGGCAAGATTTTTGTCCGGAGGGTGGGTGGCTTGTGCATCCAAGAACTCCAGTCTGTCAGAAGCAGAACCCCAGCCAGTAGGGAAGAAGATGATGAGTGGTCCCCTGAACCTAAGGAAAGAGGCCTGGCTAGAGCTACATGTCCATTGAAATGAATTTGTCTAAGATCATGAAACTCTAGCACTTGACCTGCTGCTTATTATTGTCTCAAGCTCCTGAGGTAGAGTGGCAAAGGGAACATGCTTTATTTCTAACTAAGACTTTGACCCCATATTCTTATCTGGTATCATCCCTGAGGCACTGGGTTAGAACAAATAAAAACAGTAATGACCTCATTTTCGTCCCCCAATCCAAGACCTAAAGTCAGGTCTCTTAGGCCTCTTACCCATGGACCTATCTATGGCTTTACTCTCACCACTCTGATAATGAGGATAATGAGGATGCACACAAAAAGGATTCACACAAAAAGAAGAACCCAGGAGAAAGAGAACACTGGCCATGTTCACACCATTGGCATCTCCTCCCAGCTGTAGCTTAATTGCCTGGGTCTGAGATCTAACTTTGTCCTGAGACCCCATGACTTCAGAACTCTTTCTGTTGGAAGTGGCAGAGAGATGAGAAGATCGGAGAAGCCATCTGAAGAAGAGAGGAAGCACTGAGTTACTTCTAGAAGTCACAGGGTATCATTAATGTTATGTGAGAGCAGAGACTCATGTGAGTAGGATGTGGTTCAGAGTAGAGCATTCATCCCCTTGGAATTAATGGGATGTGGAGGACTGATGGCTGAGAGAATGCGGCTAATGTTAAAGGCTTGTGAGGGGGGACCCAGAAATCTCACCTCATTCGTACAAGCCATCAGTTTACACGACTGATTCCAAACAAATTCTAAACATGCCTATTGGTTGGTATGGGGCTTCTAATTTATTGCCTGGCTTGATTAAGGCTGAGTTGGGGTCAGAACGGGTTTGGGGCTGTCATGGAAAATGTTCAGGTCTTACAGAATGTGAGGCTGGGGCAAGAAGGAGAGATAAGTAGTCCCCGTAAGATGCTGTGATCTCAGTCTTTCCCCAGGAGGAAGATTGACATTAGTTCTCTTCAGCTTTCCTGCTCAGGCAGGATTAGAAAAATAAACACTGATCTGTAGCTATTTTGCAATGACATCTCTGATATACCTGGGAGGGGATCCTGTTCTCATACAACAGCAAGAAACTCTCAGCTGAACTGCTCACTGCAGACCCAGCCATGCCTTTGGCTAGCTGTCACCCAGTTATTCTGATACATTATCTGAACATGTTGGTTTCTTGGCTATATTCATTGCATTTAATACATTTACAATATGTAACAATCCGTTTGACACTGACCTTAATAATTAGGAGGGATGTCAAGACCAATTGAAAGGATGCCACACCAAATCAGAATGGACACCACCGCCGATCAAAGTGGAAGCTGACCATAGCAATTGATGTGCCACAACAGTGCAGACCAGCTGAGGAGCAGCCCAGTTCTGATGAGTGCTTGGAATAATTAATTCCAATAGGAGCCTTCCACTAGTGAGAATTTCAGGAAGTATGATGGGCTTGTTGAGTTTGTGGTTCTTTAAATCCTTGCAAGAGCTGCCTTGAGGCAAAGCTGGTCTTCTTAGCACATTGCATGGCATATGCAGTAAAACATCTTCATGAGGGTAAGGCGGCAGCCAGAGCTTGGCCATTAGCCACCACTCTTCTGCTGAGAACCTTAAAGTAAATGTGTGTGGGGGGTGGAGGCAAAAAGATACATGCCAAGATTTACTTTGAATTCCCTTGAGATAGTTTGGAGGCCGATATGCATACTCACGCACATGTGCCGATGCTCACATGTGTGCGCTCACACAGCACTCCGTGCCGGTTAGTGCTATAGGGGTTCAAGGGAGCTGGGCCCAGGCAGAGGCAGCAGCTGGCAAAGGCATTGTTCATTGTATTGTGAGTGACATGAAATCCACCGTTTGACAGCCAGCCCACATAGCTGTGGTGATGTGAAAGGCTCACTTTAGATCACGCATTCCATTGCTCTGCATGGATTAATATGGCTTTGAAAGGGCTTTTCTTTCTTTCTTTCAAATTTAATATGAGAGTATATGAGGAAGAACATGGTAGCAATTAGCTGCTGCCATGAATTTTATGAGCAGTTTGCTAGAAACCACATTAATGACTCCATGGGTAGTGCTGAGATCAGTTTTGCTATGTTATTTTTTCTCTCCCCCCCACCCCTCTTTCCCTCTTAAAAAGGCCAGTTCCAAGCTCCAGGATGGTATCAAGTGGGTGGCCCCAATGGCCAAGATTCTCTTTTTCAAGACAGGTAGCCCATCTCTGCCTTGGATCCTACACAGAGCCTGCTAGGTGGTTCCAGCCTTGTTTTGGGGCCTGGAACAGCTGTACTGATAGGAAATAGTCTGGCCTTGGTTCTGACAGGTCTCCAGAAAGACATCCCTGTAAGAAGTGTCCACAGTGAGGTTGCTACTAAAGAGAAATTTAGAGATCCTCAATTTTAACAAAGGGAACTAGACTAAAATGTGGGCAACAGCTACGGGGGAAAAAAGGCAAGTGAATAGTCTTTATAAATTCTCAGGAGGCATGGATGGAGACGGTTTAAAGATATTGTTACATGAAGCCAAGGGAAAGATTTGGTATTGGATAAAGGGACTAGATGTAAGAAGCCAACCTCCCTGCACAGCTTCTTGGGCATGTGTGATGGAGCCAACTGAAGTCTGTGTTCAAAAGCGACTTTGAGTTTTAGATCTGGAATCTTGAAAGAAACAAAAATAAATTTGTTACCAAGTCACAGACCTTGATCACCTCTTGAGAGGAGGACCTGTAAGCACAAAACAAGTTAGGTACCGTCCCAAGCACAAGAGGCAATCAGCTGGCAGGAGAGGTAAACAAAACAAGACAAAAAAAAAAAAAAAAAAAAACAAGCCAAAAAATACCTCGGTCTGTTTGAGGAAAAATAGATACGAGGGTGGTGAAAATACAGCTCTTATTTCTGATGCTTTTCTAGGACATGAAATGTTAGCAACAGAGAACTCTGGAAGAAGGAGAGATGAGCTGGTAAACTGAGGCTCCCTCTGTGTTAAGAAGACAGGCCACCTGGGGAGGAGAGAGGTAGTGATAGCTGCCTCCTGAGAACAAGCACCTGCATCTCCCTCTCTGTGAGCCTAACTGAAAGTTGTGGCTTCATGTCCAGGAAAATTTCAGGCCTTTGACTCAAGCAGAGATTCAGGTTGACCATAAATGAAGGGCCTAGGATGAATGATAAAATGTTACCTCGGTAGCACACTTTCCCCCCTAAGATATACAAAATGACCATGGTCTGTTAATGTTGCTTAATTTCAAATGCTTTCATGAAAAGCCATCTTTCTGACTGATAAGTAGAAAATTCACGATAAGAAATCTATAGGAGCTTGAATCTTTAGTGCGAGGCACATCTGATTCTTGGCAGTTTGTTTGGATGGTGGAAACGATACCACCAAATACTGTTTGGTAGAAACAATTCAGTGGCCTGTTTCCTGACATTTCCTGATGAAAAAAACACCGTATTTTAAGTTCAGACGTAAATATTTCAATAATAGAGAACTAGACTGTTAGTCAACTTGGCTCACTGAAAACATTCCCCATTTGAAGGTTTTTTGTTTTTTGTTTTTTTGTTTGTTTGTTTGTTTGTTTTTTTGATCTGGGTTTAGCTTTTTTAGAGTGGGTCATCTTAGAAAACTTTTGATGCCTCAGCTAAATATTGTCAGATTTGAAAAACGCTCTATAACACACATGTGTGAGAGTTAGAAGAGCACACTGCTGGTTGAAAATGTAGCCTGTGTGATGGAAATGTAAATGTAATTTAAAATGTGATCAGGGACGACATGACCCTTTGCCTCCTCTCAAATGAGCGAAATCAAACACCAGGTTAGCGCTAACAGAAAAAATAACCGGCGCTGGGTGCATGAGCTCAGCTCTCATTTCATTGTTTTTTAAACCATGCATGTATGTTATACAAACTCTTCTTGATGCCTTTCACAACAACAAAAAAGTGTAACAAATTAACTTGGAACTCTGAGCTAAACTGCCCTCCTACACACACACACACACACACACACACACACACACACACTCTTAGTATCAGTCAAATCCTCATACGATTTCTAGTTTGGGCCTTGACCATCTGAGTGACACGATGAGTCGTGAAATTAAGCACTGGAAATCGGCAGGGATGGGGGAAGGCTGAGGCCATTGGTGGCGTCACTTAACCTGGTGAAGACGAGGACCAGTTGGTTTAATAACGGTCTCCCAATTTATGGAGGGTTATTAGGCAGAAGATGGTGTCCAGCTGTTTTTCATTTCTAGTGAAGACAGAAAAAAACAAAAACAAAACCAAAAAAACCCAGAGGCTGGGATTGCATCAGGGGAGAGAAGAAGCAGGACCTGGTGGAAGGGTTAGGAGACACTGGAATGAACCACCAAGGAAGATTCTAAAATCCCCATCTTTGGAATTCTGCAACTACTGATGTGTGTGGACCAGCTCGGTGGAAGGGGTCAGTTATCTGGCTGCTAGCAGCGGAGGGTGTCCTCGGGCCAAGTCCCCTGGTCCGTGGCTCCCAGTGGCATGAGCGGCCTGCGGCCGAGAGCCCGGTGCAAGGAGCCAGGAGCCTGGGCCTCGTGGCCAAGCCGCTTGTCTGCGTGCTCGGGTAAGCTGACACTTCACGTTCCTTTCCACTCAAATGGCTCCAGAGTTGTTTAGGATCCTTCTGACTGCCAACTGCCACCTTGAAATAGGGCGAATACTTGAAACCAATCCTCCAGGACATGCAGGCCGGGGGAGCATCTGCAGCCCTGGGTATACGTGGTCACGGGGCACCTCATGGAGGTGATGGAAAATATTAAGCACAGGGGGAAGCCCCTCGGAAAAGAGATGTGGGAAGCAGGAAGATCTGGGTATTAGACTTATCACCCCTCTTTCTCTTTTTAAAACATTTTTTGACACAGAAGCTAAATTTTCTTAATGACCAGATTTCTCTCTCTCCCTCCCTCCCCCCTTCCCCTCTCTCGCTCTCATTTTTCCTCCTCCTCCTCTATCTCTCTCTCTTTCAAGCTTTCTTTACTTAAAAACAAAATATTTAAAGTATGACAATTAAGTCTCATGGATGCTGAGAGGCAAACCCAGAGAATTTGAAGAAGGCAATTTGATTTTTTTTGTCGTTGTTAAAAAAAATAAAAGCCTAGAGCTTTGCTTCACTTAGAAAGGATACTCTTACTTGTGTCTGTTTTAAATATATTTTTTAAGGTGATGAAACATCCTAGGGAACAGAGCTGTATGTGAAGAGATTTGTGTGGAAAGGAGGATTTTAAAAACTCTTTTTTTTTTTTCATCTTCCCAAAGCAGCCCAACCTCATACTTCAAAGAGCTGAGCAGAACTTCTACCTAAGGGAGGCCTCGCCTCCCCCAGCGGGCTCGGTTTCCATACCATGGTTTTTCTGGAAATGTCCTCTTTCCATACGCTACCTCTGAGTCACGCCTCATTGAGAGTGATGATTATGATCTACTCTGGACGTTCAGATGCTGCTGAGAATCGGGAGGATATTTTCAGCCCTGGAATTTGGGCTCTGCCACATGTTTGGATTAACAACCAGTTAAACCTTGCAAAGGCAATATTTTTCTATGCAGTTAGTTTTTATACCAAACAAGGTTTGTAGTAATTGGATGCCCTACTTGAGCAAAACTGTTTACCAGAAAATAAATCACTCCTGGCATTAAGAAAACACAAGGCCAGGGATTCGCCAGCACAGCATCATCCCGTTCATTTCTCATAAACCTAGCCCCAAACATGTGCATTCTCATCTATGATGACTTATGCTTTGAATTGTGGTCTCTTTATTTCCATGCCCATTATAATGCTTACCTAAACATTTCCCTCTGTTTAGCTGCAGTGCTTCTGGTAATGACTTCTATTTGGCTGCTGGGAAGCATTTGCCAGCTTTTAGCAAGCCCTATGGAAGAGAGAGAGAGGGAGATCGAAAGGGGGAAGGCAGGGAAGTAGGGAGGGCAGAAGAAAAGAGACATGTTTTTTTCCTAATTGGCCACAGAATTACGGGGAACT
Organism: Canis lupus baileyi; assembly: GCF_048164855.1. Classification (NCBI taxonomy): domain Eukaryota; kingdom Metazoa; phylum Chordata; class Mammalia; order Carnivora; family Canidae; genus Canis; species Canis lupus. Next base: position 58,471,593 of record NC_132844.1, on the reverse strand, counting down.
AAAACTTGAAGCAACATCAGGATCATCTCAGTTAGCTCTGTAATTTGTGGATGGACAGTGCGGGAGCGTGCTGACCTTAGGTACCATAGGATGCAGAAAGGTAGGATGTGGACTCAGGTCCTCTGATTGCTGTTGACCTTTGCCCTGTCCTGATGTTCCTTCTGTCCTCCAGTAGTCTTCTTTTTCTCCGGACATCTCGGATGCCTAAAGATGAGGTTACAAAAGCAGGATGATAGGCCAGGTTCTCTTGGGAAGAGAGTGGAACCAGGCTAAAGTTAGAGGGTTTCCACCATGGCAGCCAAGAGAGTCAGCGAGTTCCAGGGAGCAGGACCACATGCTGCTGATACGTAGCTGTGCCTCCTACGAATGGTCCTGCCAAATTGCTGGCAGTCATTGAACACCAGTCAAAGCTGTGTTAGAAGAAGCTAGTAGGAATGCAAATGTCAGGACAAGACAGGAAAATGATCAAAACATATGAGGTTTTCAGCCTTTGAGAAATTTGTTGAAATTCCTATAGAAAATGGAAGAACAGCCTCCCCTTGAGTAATGATTTATTTATTCTACTGACCTCAATCAGAACTGGTAGCTCTAATCATTTGAAATGAATCTAATTGGCTTTCCACCAAGAGGATGATCCGATCCAAGTCAATTATGCTCCTAAACCATAAGTGCTCTAAAAGGGGAAAAGGACCCCAAAAGTAATCCAAAAGATTTAGAATCTTTATTGTAGTTTGACTTTGGCACATTGGAATATTTTGGGAGCATTTGCCTGCTAATGTGTATTTTTGACAATAGGGGCAAACTCGTGGTTTTCGTGAATCCAAAAATGAGTTGTTGAGCATGAGAAGACTTAGTCATTAATGAAGTAAACACATTTTTTTCTTCCAACTAGACTTTTTCCTTCACTTTAACTGGGTACTGTCATTTGCAGAGAGACTGGGGTCATGAACGTAGCTTCGAGGGAATTCCCCCGGCTTGCTTATTTCAGTGATAGTCGTTCACATGGAACCACACTGCACTTGGATTCTAGTGTTGAAACCACTTCTTTAGGCTCTATTTGCATAGGCTCAAAATATCTTGAGAGCTGGGACAAAATTATTGAACCAGCCACATTATCTAACATTTTTCTCTGCAAATACTCAGTAATAAATATACGTTGGAGGAATGAATGAAGGTCAGAATGAATCATTTGACCATAGAATAGACAGATATTCCCACTCACTTAATCATGCAGCAGTGACTGTTGGGTCTCTGCTGTGTGCACTGCAGTGTGAAAGGCACAGCGCGAGACATGCAGAGGTGGCAACTATAGCAGATGGCTCCTGCCCTCAAGTAGCTTACACTCTGCATGGGGCAGAGCCGCAATCTGCAGCCTTTTCCTCTCGGTGACATCATGGAACAAGTCAGCTGTGGGATGACCGTCCTCTCCAAGGGTCCCCAACTACCGTAGAGGCCAGAGTTCCCACCTTTTCTCCCTGTAAGCCTTAACTTCCCCTCCTCTCTCTCTCTTCCACCTACGTCCTATATCAAAGCACACAGCAGAAGGACCAGTGCTGATGGTGTGACACTCCATCTACTTGATTGTTTCTGAATATTATTAGGGGGAAAGCATATGAAATTGTAGGTATTATAGGTCAGAACGACCAGCTATCAACAATTTAATATAGTGCAATCAAAATTTGGCATATTTGTATAAAGTGGATAATCCATAAGGTCTTGGGAGCTCAGATTTTAGATTTTTAGATTTTTCTAAAAAGTCCTTCCTCTAGGACTCCCTCTCAGCCAGACAGGCCCAGTGTCAGAGTTTGATAGTTTGGGGTTGACTGTGCTTCTGGGAGGTGAGAGTTGATGAGGTTTTGTTAAATCCAGCTGAGGTACCTGAAATGGAGGGATACTTTTGGTGTAAAAAGTACTTCAGAAACACCCTTTGTTTGCCAAACAATTTGATTTGGATAAATACAGCGTAAAAATTTCAAAGTCAATACAACTATATGAAAAGATCTAATGGCTCAACATGATGTGAGTTAGTAAGGCCCTGTTTTTACTGTGATCTCTCCTGTTTAAACCCATGCTCCCTCCTGCTGGCTTGAAAACCTACTGACCAATTTCATTTGGACTGAAAAACATTCAGTTAAATAAAAGTACTTAGGTAGTAGATAACCATGATATTAAGCCTCCAAAATGAAGAGGAAGAAGAAGAAGAGCAGGAGGGGGTGGGAGAGAAAGGAAGGGGAAGGGGAGGAGGAAGTAAATGTCTACCACCACAATATAGAACTGCTTTTATTATTTCAGTGAAGATGCTTCAGGACTTTTTTTTTTTTCCAAATAGGTAATACTTTGAAATACAAATATTCTTGGGAAGTTGAGGGGAAACTATTAATCACTCATAATTTACTGGGAGCTACTTTAAATCAAATGTTTTCAGAAACGGAAGTGACTTCAGAAGTATTTTAAACCAGTTCTCAACGAAGGGTGATTTTACCCCCGGAGACATCTGGTAATGTCTGGAGACATGTTTGGTTGTCACAGCTTATGGGTGCTCCTGGAATCCAGTGGGTAGAGGCCAGGGATTCTGCTAAACATCCCACAGTGTGTAGGACCATCCCCTCCATAAAGAATAATTGGTCCCAAATCTCAATAGTATGATTTGGTGAGAAAACTTATTTTCAACCAATACCCTCACTTTTGGAGTCAGATGCCCAGAGCTTGAAGATGATTGACAAAGTCACTCAGCCAACTGGTGGCAGGAGAGGGTGCTCCTCTGCTTCCTATCCAGGAGCACTGGACAAGAGTCTTTTCACTGCACTGGAATGAAAGACTTTTCTCCCAATACCTTGTTGAGACCAGCAGTGTGACTTGAGAAAATGCAAATTTTGATAGCTAACAGGGGATTCAGGGAAACAGGAGGGGATCATTCTCATACAGAGCTCTGGGAAGAAAGGCAGATACAAGTAGTAGGTGGCAAGAGTCTGCAAGAAGGAGAAATGAAATAGCCAGAGAGCTTCGTGGTGGTGATGGAAACCAATCCTAGAGGAGGCACAAAAGGCGCAGTGGGGATATACCTCCCCAAACGTTGCTTGCTTAGCAATTTAGTATGAATATTTTTAGGGTGACTAAGTTGTCCCAATTTGCCTGGGACTGATTTTAAGATGGAAAATCCTAAGTTCTGGGAACCCTCTCAGTTCTGGGCAAACCAGGTACGTTGGTCACTCTAGTTCCCATTCCTTTACGTGAACAGACTTGATAACAAGTTTTCCAGCCAAACTGCATAGTAGTTTGGTGAATTGGATGAATTTGGTGAAGAACACATGAGACCTCTTCCACACATTTTTGCAGCTTCCAGTGAATATATGATTATTTCAAAAAATGTTTTAAATAGTTTATTGAATATGATCTGAATGAATAATAATCTACTCTCAACTGAGACACCAGGGCCCTTTTACAGGGCCTGATGGGACACCCAGAGGAGAAAGTCATAGGATGTCATGCCCACTGTGGGCAACAACATCATAGGTACTGAGGCTGTCATCTGGTCATGTACAAATGGTGTACATTTAGGCGTGGTCAGAGGGTTACTTAATCCTGAAGTAGTCCAGATCTTCTTGTGCTGGTAAATAGTGAAGCTTGGGCTATAAGCAAAGTGGGATGGTTTATATAAGAAAAAAAATTATAGGAGAAACTTCCATTGAGACAGTTGTTCATTCATCTAGTCACTTATTCCAGTACCAAACACTCTGCTAAGTGATGAAGAATAAGAGTTGGGTGGGAACACTTCTTGTCCCTTGAAAGGTTTTTAGTTTGGGACTGAAAGAAAGGTGCTGAGCAAAAATGCCCCCATTCTAACTTGAACAATGTAAAATATACTTCTTTCATAAAAGGGAAAAGGGAATACTCATTGAATACCTTCTATATTCATGTTATTGTGTTCAAGTTAGATAGCTCAGTTTCTCCTGGCAGATGAAACTAGACCTTACAGAGAAACCTCGGATTTTTAGTGTTTGGACATCTGTAAAAGAATGTTTTAATGTAATGGAATTTCCATTTTTTAAGGGGAACATCCACAAGTTCCTCTTACGGACCTGGGAGCCTGAGCCTTGGATGGAAGTGTTTGACCAGAAGACTTCTCAATTCATTCGAAATTTCTTATCTTTTTGGGTTAAATCATGGGGAAATTTTATCTAATTTTTTACTGGGGATCAAGGGCATATGACTCTTCCACATGACCAGGGAAGGCCAACCCCTATTCTACAGGGTTTCATGTAAGCCTTGTTCCTGACTCTTAAAAGTATCCTCAGCTATTTTCCTGAGGCCTGTGATCAGTTTCTCAGAGTTACAGGCCTTCATCTTACTGTTACAGGTCATTCTTCCTGAGACCAGAAACTCTTGAAATGAATTCTTTTTAAGCTGCAAATGAATGCTACTATATATTTTGCCAAAAGCAGAAGAAAAGTACAGCGGACACTGGGTTATAGCAAGTGGGTCAGGAGAGAAAGGAAACAGATGGGAATGGGAGAAGGAGGAAGGAAAGCATAAATGTGCCAAAGCAGAAACTAGAAGTCATGGAGGAAAACCTTGGCCTCTTCTTTTCATTGAGAATTTCTCATGGTCAGGAAGTCAGTGCTGCCATCTTGTTTTTAGGTGCTTCCCTCTTTGTCTTTAGTCTTTAGCACAAAACTGGAAGAATCACTGGGGGAAGCTTAAAACAAAAACAAAGAACAACCTACCCCCAAGCCCCCCTTCCAGAGATTCTGATACAATGGGTCCTGGACAGGACTCAAGCATCTATATATCCCTGAAGCCTCCAGGCCCCAGCCCCCAGAAGAGAGCCATATTGAGAACCACTGTTTAGCATCAACCTCTAAGTTTTACAGGTGGAGAAATCAAGTCCCAGAGACGTTAGATAACTGACAGATGTTCACACGGTTGGACACAGAGGTGCATCCAGCCCTCAAGTCTCCTTCCTGCTCCCCATGTAATAGCTTCCCAATACTGCATTTCAAATGCCTCACAAATGAAGTATAAGACCAGGCATGCTATAGATGGTAGAGAAGTGTCACTTCTTTCCCTCATGGACTTCTTTAAAAAAAATACCTAACATGGCACCTGGCACAAAGCAGCACTTAATAAATATTTGCTGAGTGAAGGAACAAGGCACATGTTTAGTTTTCTCCCCCACGCCCACCAGAAGCAGTACAATAACGTGTTCTCAGGCACTAAAGTGAAATGGAATGTCTTTCACATTCAGTCCCTTTCTTCGGGTGCGTACCTTTTGGTGACTCAGTCTATGAGCCTGTGATTGAGTGGATCATAGAATTCAAGGGGATTTCCATTAAAGTAATGAAGTAGCAGTTGGCTTTTCAGCTTCGAATTCTTTCCCTTGTTAAAGAAAGTGAAACATTATCTTGAGTAGGGTCGGCTATTTAAATCCCGCTGAATGGATTTTCAATAGAAGTGATTGAAAAAAAACATTTTTAATTTTTTGGAGGAATTTGTTCCATTCTGTCTTGTGTTTCATTATAAACAGTTTTTTTTAGCAGAAATTATTCTTCATGCCATAAATGTGTGGTGAATGCCTCCCAACCATATTTCCACACAGACCGCAAGTCTTTGCCAATTTTTTTATATGTAGAGCCCCCACTGATGATGGCTCAGAACTGAAACCCGATCTAATGCTACTAAACTCCTGGATTGAGAAGGGTCTTAAAATCAACTTTAGTGGTTTAGACAGAAATTAACCCAGAGCCTCTGGTTTCTCTCTTTTACTAGGATTGTTGATGATGCAAGACAAAGCCTACTTCATGTTGGATGGTAAGCCTTTGAGGGCAGGGATCAATTCTGTTTTCCTCACTTTGATATTCTTCACACACAGTCAGTACTCTAAACCATGCATTCTCAATGCAGGTGACAGTGCCCCCCAGGGGTGAACTGACTCTTGGGGGAGGGGCATGAGAAAAACCTGAGAACTGGTTTACTGCCCTTCAAAGGGCCACAGTCCATAAGTGGATATACAGTATATCTGTGGCATTAAATTTTCATGGGGAGATGGGGTGAAAAATATCTAAAATGCTCTTGAGGAGAGTCATAATTTTTAAAAAGGTTATTTACTGACTGCCTGAATGTTAATGTATGGCTGGAGATAGTGTTTCATGGCTCCATTTTCTAGAGCTGGACAGGCAACCTGAGCAAACACTCTTGTACTTGGAGACCTAGCCAACTGCCATAACATTTTGACTTCAGTTTGAACTGTTCTCTACACATCCCACTGTCATTGTGATTTGAGATTCTAAGTGGAGCCACAGGCCCCAGGGAGGCCTCTCTGGGCCTTCACCTATTTGAGTGTGAAAATGGGAGAATTTCATCAGGGAATAACTCAAAGGTAATGAAGCTGGTACCATGAGAGTAGCAGTGGCAAGGAGCAAGGCAAAGCAATTTCATGAGGAATGACCTACAAACTCTCTCATACAGAGCATTCGATCAGCACAAACTCTCTTATGGATTAGCTATGGCTCTGCCACTTAGGAGTTTTTTTAAAGACATGAATCTCAATTTCCTCGTTTCTGAAATGGGGACAATAGTAGATGTCATCACTACATCCTAGTGCCCTGGTTAGTATCCAATGGGATCACACACACAAACTATAAGTTGTTAATTTCAGTGTATTATTATTATCCTGGTGACTGAAATACTATTTCCCAATGGACTCTCTGTGCAGAAGCGAGCAAGGATTTGAAGGAATAAGATCATTCCATGCCAGGGGCAAGTTGCAGGCCCTGGAAGATTTCAAGTGACATCCCACATGCCCCTATTTGTATGCAAAGGGAGCTCGAAAGTGAGGCCTCACGTGGAGCAGTTAGTTTCGAGAAACAAATTTGTACAATCAAAGGGGGGCACAAGGAGGACAGCTAACAGGCTCTGCATGAAAGGAAACTATTTAAAACTATAACTAAATGTTAATTATCCCCAGTACAAGTGTACAGGAGGTCCAACCACCTTAGGATGGTTGCCTTGAAAATATTCTCAGTTCCGGATCTTGACCCCCATCTCTGTCCTTGGGTCTCAGTCTTTTTGCAAGAGCACCTCCTTCTTTCTGCTTTTATTGTGTAAATCTGTTTTGGGAAGTGCCTTTCTCCATAGTAGTTTCTCTAACCATAGGATCCATCCCTTACCCAACAGGAGTTCTCCCCTAAATTGGAATCGTTCCATCTGGAATAATCTGCCATCTTGGGAAGTTACTGGAGAGAGTATAAGATGACAGGGTATTCCATGGAAACCTTTTTTTAAATAATAATAAATTTATTTTTTATTTGTGTTCAATTTGCCAACATACAGAACAACACCCAGTGCTCATCCCGTCAAGTGCCCTCCTCAGTGCCCGTCACCCATTCACCCCCACCCCCCACCCACCTCCCCTTCCACCACCCCTAGTTCGTTTCCCAGAGTTAGGAATGTTCATGTTCTGTCTCCCTTTCTGATATTTCCCACCCATTTCTTCTCCCTTCCCTTCTATTCCTTTTCACTATTATTCATATTCCCCAAATGAATGAGAACATATAATGTTTGTCCTTCTCTGATTGACTCATTTCACTCAGCATAATACCCTCCAGTTCCATCCATGTTGAAGCAAATGGTGGGTATTTGTCATTTCTAATAGCTGAGTAATATTCCATTGTATACATAAACCACATCTTCTTTATCCATTCATCTTTCCATGGACACCGAGGCTCCTTCCACAGTTTGGCTACTGTGGACATTGCTGCTAGAAACATCGGGGTACAGGTGTCCCGGCGTTTCATTGCATCTGCATCTTTGGGGTAAATCCCCAGCAGTGCAATTGCTGGGTCGTAGGGCAGGTCTATTTTGAACTCTTTGAGGAACCTCCACACAGTTTTCCAGAGTGGCTGCACCAGTTCACATTCCCACCAACAGTGTAAGAGGGTTCCCTTTTCTTCCATGGAAACCTTTGACATTCCAAGACCTTCAGACTAATCCACTGGGAATGTGGACACGATAATTCTGGTCCCCAGGTAAGGGCTAGTTAGACTTTCTTCTTTTTCCAGTTTTCTGGAGTATTATGGAAACAGATACACATATATGCACACACACACACAGAAATCTTCTGAAGACAAATTACTTTTCAGAAAAAACTCCAGTTTCAACCCATAAGGAAAGACAGAAACACTTTTTTAACCATACCATCGTTTGGTAGGTTGCTTCTCTCATAGTAGAGTTCATGTTTCAAGTATTAAAACAGAGTAGTATTGTTTGTTTGTTTTTTCATTCATCTCTGACTTTTAAAAGTAGCCTCAAACCTTTTGAGAATAAGAAATTTGAAGCACTGGAATTATCATTTGCAATAGTTTAATTAAATTCCTAGACAAATGCCATCCTCCTGCCCAATTCCTGTAGGGTATGGGATTAGTTTCATTCTTCCACTTAAGACTTATTTTCACTCTCTTCCAACATGCTTCCTCATGCTTATTTGTGCTTCAGTGCCTTTAACTATTCTGTTCCCCTGACTAGGAATGCCCTTGGAATGATTTTTTTTCATCTTTCAAGACCCACCTCAAGACTCACTCTCTCTGTGAAACTTTTCCTGTCCTCTTTGGCCTATGCTGTCCTCTTTCTCTGACCTTCTACTATGTTCCACAAAATTGAATAAATAATTGTTTTACATATTTTTTCCTCTGTTGCCAGTGTTCTATTTGCCAGTACACATACTAAGTACTTTATACATATTTATTGGTTGAGTGAAATTCCCCAGATGGCTAGAAGTGAGAGAACATTCTTTTTTTTTTTTTTTTTTTTTTGCAAAACATTCTTGGGTAATGGATGAGAGCTGGTGTTTCCTCGGAGCAAGAGAATGATCATATGACTCTTTATTCTCACTAATTGTGCAACTTTGAGCAACTTACATAGCTTCTAGAAGTCTCAGCTAGGATATAAAATGGAGGTAATGGAACAGCCACTTTGTCTATTTTTTGGAAGAATCAAGAATAAGATACGAAAAGTGGCTAGCTCAGTGCCTGACATATAGCAGGTGCAATCAATAGTAACTGTCATTATTATTATTGTTGTAATTATGGTTATTCTCCATAGTACCCAGTACAGTTCTGCGCATGTTGATTGACTATTTAATCCTGAACAATGAGACCGTTCAATGTCCTTCATTGATCTGTTTCTGCATGATTTGTTCAGGGTGCAGGAAATCTGTTGAGGAAAACAAGTTGGAGGAGAAACAGGAGGATCTAGTAGGAGTGCCATATCTAAGCATTGTAGTCCAAGTCAGGTAGAAATGAAGACTTTCCCACTGAATTTCCTGGACTGGCATGAGGTGTGGCAACCATACCTTAGCTTAGACTATATGAGGAGCGTGATAAACCAAGACTTTGAATAGTGGCTTTTATGAAGCAGCTAAGATAAAAATCTTACCATTCAATTTTTTATTTACAACTTAGAAATTCTAGATTGGTTGACATTGGCTCCATACTTTAAACCAACTGATGGGAAGAAAAATCTGTTATTGATTTACTGGCTTTTTTTTTTTTCCTCTTTCCTCCGAGCACTGAGTAAAATTCTCTCCAAAACAAGTATTAGGGCCCTCACAGCCCTCAGGGACCTGAAGGGGTAAGTGTGGGATGGGAGGCATCTCATTGCTGGCTTCTAGGGTTGTGTCCCTCCTTCAAGCATTCCCTCTGGCAGACCACTCTTCTTCCCCATCCCCAGGGAAGCCCTTGCCCAGCAGAGGGTTCCCAAATCAGGAATCAGCAAACTTGGGCTGTCTTCCAAACAAGGCTCCCTCCACAGCCCCTCCCATGAGCTATCCCCATCTTAGTAGACTCCTTTCCTGAATGGTTTCCTACTTTTGCCATCCTGTCCCCAGAGGGAAGAGTCTAGGGCTGGGACATTCCCATCAAGTAGGTCAAGTTACAAGGAGAAAGAAAGGCTCTGATCCATCCATAGAGGCAGTCTCCTGCTCTGCGTTAGGGCTATGTCTGAAATCGGGCACCACAATATGAGTGCCAGACACCATGCTGGGTACTCAGCGCATGTCATTTAATTTATGTTTCATAACAAACATGGAGAGTGGAACTTACTATCTTGAATAAGACTTGGAGAGCCGAAGCAGCTCACCCAATATCATATGGCTAGTAAGTGGTGGAGCTGAACAAAGCTTTTCCATTGTGCTTTGATCTCTCATAGGACTGGCTTGTTGGGGCTTCCTGGCCTTGGTAAGGTTATACAGGTCACTACAGAGAATTGTGCTCAGATAAGTTAGTAAAAGAGAACAGCCTGGAAGATGGAGCCCTTTCCTTGCTCTACATTACCAGTCCTTCAAAAAGCTGGCCTCAGACCAGGCCAGGCTTCACTCCCACCATATCCTATTTGATAAGGAGTTGCAGAACCAGTAAGATGCAAGGGGAGGGGGAGGGGGACGTCTGGGTGCCTCAGTGGCTGAGCTCCTGCCTTTGGCTCAGGTCATGATCCTGGGGTCCTGGGGATTGAGTCCCACATCAGGCTCCCTGCAGGGAGCCTGCTTCTTCCTCTGCCTATGTCACTGCCTCTCTCTGTGTGTCTCTCATGAATAAATAAATAAAATCTTAAAAAAAAAAAAAAGATGCAAGGGGAGGGACATAAACTTTGCCACTCCATGGGGAAAGGGGGAGTAAATGTGTGGTCATATTTAATCCACACTGGGTCTCCAGAACAATTTGTTCCCAGGGGGGCCTGGGGGCTCAGTTCCTTACTGTACTTCATTTTCATATTGTACTTTGTGCTTTGCAAAACATCTCAGGAAGTATTATTTCATTCAATTCTCTTTTGAGAATTGAGCAGCAGGAGAGATTCTTTTTAAGACTCAAGGCAGATTATGGCATACCTCTGCTGAAAACCCTCCAGTGGCTTCCATCCTACTCACAGTCAAAGTCAAAGGCCTTACAAGGTCCTGGCCCATCTAGTCCCACTTCCCTAGGACCTCAGGGTTCCTATACCCCCCATCCTCATCCCCTCCATAGTTCTGGCCTTGCTGTATTTGAATGTACAGACTCACCTTTGGCTCAGAACCTTTGCATTTGCCATCCCTCTACCTGGAATGCTCTTCCCCCAAATATGCTCTGGGGTTACTTCTTTACATCCTTTGGGTCGACGTCTCAACAGCAGCCTCTAAGAGATGCCCTTGCTGATCTCTCTCTGGCACTCCTCCCTTCCCTTCATGATTTACTTTTTGCCAAGACACTTATCACCATCAGAAATTCTGTAGGTTTAGTTTATTCACTTATTTACCTGCTCCCCCGACCCCCGCCATGAAGCTCTAGAGAGAGAGAGACTTTTATCTGTTTTGTTTATGACTATACCACCCCCCATCTTGCCCTGGGTACTACAATAGTACCTGACCCTGACTCATGATCCATAAATATTTAAATTCAATATGAAATATTGAATGAGAGCATGAATTCTTATAGCAATGATATTTTTTAGTCAAAGTAAGTATTGTGTTATCAGTTTTACAGATGAAGAAACAAAAGCCCAGGAGTTTCCCTGGCTGGTCTAAGGTCATGCAGATGGTAGTAGAGCCATCTAGAACCCTGGGCCATGACCTGTAGGCAGTCAATTGCTGACTTCCCTTGTGGCTATTTCCATGCAGGGACATGAATGAGTCTAATATGGGTTCAGGACAGGGCTGATCCACAGTCACGCAGACTTTCACTATAGTGAGAAGAGGGTATCTCACTATTGTCATTTCCTGGACAGAGAAATATGCATCTCTGCCCGCTGGGTTCAGAGCGGTAGTAATTATGAGAGTCTGGAAGGAAGTGAGAAAAGCATCGGGGACATTTAACAACCTTCACTGACCTGCTAATTATTATTTACAGTAAGACAGAGCATTTCCTCTGCGGAGGCAAAGACATAGAACATATTTTATATATATATATACTTGAATCCCCATAGCACTCTCTGGAAGCAGACAGAGAACAGAAAGAATGAATGGGCAGGTCAGAATGGACTTAGCCTTAGGAGATGAAAGGAATGAATCTTCACTGTCCTTTATTAAATTCCTCCCAGAAACTCTCCAAAGATGGTATTAGAAAATATGAGAATCACATTGTAAACTCTTCAGAGGCTGGATCCTATTTTCATGCATCTCCTGCTGGTGTGATGCACAGCTTTGTGATGGCAGGTTGGAGAAGTGTGTCTGAATTGACTGCCAAGGCCGAAAGAGGCTTTGATTCTGGGCTCTTCCAACCCTGTCCCCAGGGCATGGACCATCCCTGGCCCGGTGCTGCCCAAGCCCTCCACCTCCACTGACAGAGGCTCATATCAACTTGTACTTGATTCCTTTGTCTTATTATACTTCTTAGGTTGAATTACTGTGTGGCTCCTGTGAGGCTCACCCTTTAGTTCTCCTTCTGGACTCTGGAGTCAAAGAGGGTAAGTCTACTAAGTTAGTGTCAGCTAAGCACTTGTACCTACAACAAACATGTTCTCATCTCACAGGCTCTAAAAGGGAGAACTCGGCAACTAGTTGTTCTTGAAAGCAAGACTTCCCCGAAAGTCCTCCCGGGGTGTGTGTGTGTGTGTGTGTGTGTGTGTGTGTGTGTGTGTTATGGGGTGTGGACTGAGTGTTTCTAGTGTGATGGTGCAGAGCATGGTGTTGGAGTCAAGCTGTCTGGGCTCTGCTCCTGGCTGTGTCACACAGCTACATGGTTTGCATATGACACTTAGCCTCTCTGTGCCTCAGTTTCTCCATCTGTAGACTGAAAATAATAATAGTGACACCTTCATAGAGTTGTTGTGAAGATCAAATGAGCTAATCATGTCTGTGAAGTATAGCACAGTGTCTACCTCGCTCATTGGTAGCGCTTGATCCTGTGAGCCCTTATATGCTATTCAGCATCCTTCAGGAGGAAGCACTGATTATAATGTGCAGAAGATACCTGGGGGTCCTGGTGGCATTATCCTCGGTGCCACCCCTTCAGTCCTGCTCTTCTTCCCTCCGTCTTTATTCTACTCCATCCTTTCCCTAGTCTAGTCCCAAGAGACTGTACTCCCAGCTGAACAGCCACTCCTTCTAGGGGGATGTGGTCTGAGACACATTCACAGGGGACCAGAGAAATCTGAAATTCTTCAAGGTCCAAAAGAATGATTCAGAGGGTGACACCTGAGTATGGTGAGTGAGACAGGATATTTTGGGGGGTAAAGGGAAAAGTCTGCCCAGTATCCCCTCACACCAAGCACCCCTTGACTCACCCAATGTGGAACATTCATTGGATGTGTCAGCAGCATCATATCTTTCTCAAATGCTTTAATGGTAACATTCTCTACCTCTCAAATCATGACGAGCCTTCTGATATGGCAAGCCTGCATATTTGAATGAATTGCCAGATTCCTTTAGTCAGAACTAATGCTAAATCACATAAAATTAGAAGAAAAAATGATTGGCAAATGGTATTAATGTTCCAAATGTTAGATGGGTTAGAAAAAAAAAAAAGAAAAGAAATATAAAGAAAGGAAGCTGATATTTTTTGAGAGTCTGTTGTCACCAGGCCTGTGTGAGGCGGTTAGCCTGCACCCTCCTTCCACGGCCCATGCGGTGGTGGTCATATTCTCCTTATCTTCAAAGATGAGCAGTGAGCAACCCCAAGGAGCCTGCATTGAGTCAAGAAATCAAGAATCCCAACCCCAGTGGGTCTGTATCTGAAGGGAAAAACCTTGAGGAAGTAGGGGAAGTTTCGAGCCAGAGATCAGGGGACCAGGTTTCTAATCATGAGTACTGATGCAGGCTGGCTTCTGTTTCTTCGCATATAAAACAGGAATGAGAATATCTATTTAAATTTCTCCCAGGGTTTGTAAAGTTGAGTTTTGATCATTTTATTCATTTATGTGTAATATTTACTTATACACACATGAACAGAAACATGCCTCCCCGCCACAGAACTACCAATGTCCATTCCTTGGGCCCCAGCTCTGGTCCCATGCCCTGGATATAAGGCCCTAACTGTGTCAGTACTTAGTTTCAGTGATTCCTACCAGATGCTTAGATAATTCCTTTATACACCTGGGTCTTGAACTTGTTCCCTCTCTGCTATTACAGGGATTTTAGCACATTTACACTATCTGTCCTTTTCTCTGTATTTTTGCATAATACTGTTATCTTCCTAATCTCATGGTTCCTTTCATAGTTTGAAGTAATATACTTAAATTTTTGTTTTGTGATTCATCAACTTTTAGGCAGTACTTATTGTCTTGCCACTGGAACAAAAGTGCCACAAGGGTGAGAATCTCTGTCCCTTTGGCTCCTTGCTGCCTTCCAGGGCTGGGGATCACCCTGACACAAGGAGGCACTCGCTTGCTATTTGTCGGATGAAAGACTGTAACATCAGCCAAGAGGACACCTGCACTTCCTTCCCCACCCCACCTCCCCCACTTCCTTGTCAGAACTGTACTATTCACTTTACCTTTTCAGGGTTTTTAAGATTTATATTCTAGGTCTTCCAAGTTGCATCTGTAGGCTGGTTTGAGAACCTGAAAAGAGATACACAGCATATAAAATACTGTGATTATGAAAATATTACATACTGCAGAACCAAGGAATGTGACCAAATTGCCTTCCTGAACAAGGAGACCTTGGGTAGAGAACATTCCAGAAGCCAAGGCCAGATGGATTTTTCTTTCTTTTTTTTTTTTTAACACAAGCAAATGCCATCGCAGCCAGTTGTTATCTATGGAGGAGAGTTGAGGGCTGTAAAACTCAGAAAGGCCTTTAAATAGTGACTCCAATAGTGCCTGGGTGGCTTAGTAGGTTAAATGTCTGACTCTTAATTTCAGTTCAGATCATGATCTCAGGGTCATGGGATTGAGCCCTGCATCGGGGTCCCTGCTGGGCAAGGAGTCTGTTTAAGATTTTCTCTCTTCCTCTGTCCCTTCCCTTCCCTCTCTAAAATAAATAAATAAATAAATAAATAAATAAATAAATAAATAAATAAATAATAAAAACAAATAAATAGTGACTTTATAGACCACCCCTATTCTTTCTAGCTGTGGCTCTGATTTGGGAGTATCTCCAGTGCTTTTCTGGGAAGGGTGCCTCTTCCAGGCTAGTTCTCTTCCTGTATGTCTTTCTGGGGTGTAGATAATTCCACTCAGCTTTACCCACTAACATGATCTCATCTTCTTTGAGTTCTAGGCATTTGTAAAATCTTCTAGATTGCTGTTGGGATCCTTTCGTGTTTGTTATGGATTTATTCTTTTGCATTTATTTCGTGTTATTTCAATGAGATTTGGGAGGAAGTATAGAGATAAAAGGAGGCTCAAGATACCATTCTGAACTTGAGCATTTATTTTGAAACTTTTAAAATTGATGAATATTTCTTCAGGGAAGAACTATGAGGCCTTACGGTTCAAGTAAGGCAGGTTGTTTCAAGTGGGTGTTCGATGGGGTCAGAGAACCAACATTTGCATCCCAAAAAACAGGGCTGTGTCATGTCCTTAGAAATAAATGAACAGTCCCATCGGTGCTACCTTGAGAGGTCATGTGTCAATGAAATGAGAAAAGAGAAAATAGTACTGGGATGAGAGGAAAGATGACAGGAGCATTTCATAGTTTATTTTCAAGTGCCAGTAATTTGTACACCTGGAGATTTACTTTGCAGGCAAACGAATTGAGACTCATTGAGCGAAAGTTATATAGCAAGAAGTGTTGGGCTGGTGATAAGCAGAAGGAAGTCTGCAACCTAGTTCTGTCTTTTACATGTTCTGTGGGTAAATAAAATTGGCCTTGTAGGTGTGGTGGGGACTGGGTGAAGCGACACATGGAGTGTCCCCGGCACAGTGTGGGTTCTTAGGGACTGTTAATCCTCATTCCTTAGAGGCCATGGGATGGACCAGCACAGAAGAAAGATGAAAGATCTTTATACCAGCTCTGTTTGGTTTATTGCAGTCAGTTTCATATCTTCATTCTGTCATTCTGTCTCTTTTTGTCTGTTTATCTCCCTGTCTCTTCTCCACTCCCACCCCAACCCTCAGAGCTAGTAAAATCTTTAAGCAGACTTTGAAAGAAAATTGCATGGTATCAGCCACAGGAATGTGCTACCATTTCACGGTGGCCATCCGCAGCTCTCTCCCAGGACCCCAGATGGAGAAGCCCAGCTGGGCACAAGAGCCTTTAGTGGGTCAGCGGGGGAGGATGGGTGTTTCCTGGATGCTCTTTTGCCCTCTCAGACATTTCCCTTGAGATAGAATGATCCCCTAGTTAGGGGACCCTAGACCCCTGGTCTAAGGCAGTCGCTGTCGTTCCATGGTCAGGGGCTGCGGCAACGTTCTACTAAGCTCCTTATCACCCCACTTATGGAGGTGTTGCTGGGAAATCACTGTTGGGGCCTGAGGGAAGCACATTATGGCATAATCAGGACTTGGCAGAAGATGATTTTTTTTTAAACATTTTTATTTATTTATGATAGTCACAGAGAGATAGAGGCAGAGACATAGGCAGAGGGAGAAGCAGGCTCCATGCACCGAGAGCCCGATGTGGGATTCGATCCCGGGTCTCCAGGATTGCGCCCTGGGGCAAAGGCAGGCGCCAAACCGCTGCGCCACCCAGGGATCCCCCAGAAGATGATTTTAAAAGTGCTTTGTCTTCTTCTACAACGCTACCTGCAGATCTACTTGGTCACTTTGCCAGCAACAGTTCATAGGTCCACGTGACTGCCAGGAAAACTGGCATGCCCCTTGCCCACCAAAGTCTGAGTTAGCCCTGCCTTGTGCCCACCAGCCTCTTATCTATAGACATTTCTTCTCGTGGTAAAGCAGATGCCACCATGAGCTCCCCAAACTCCCCGAGGTCAAGCCTCTCCCCCCCCCCCAACCTCACTAGCTGTGTGACTTTGAGCAGTGTACCTAACCTCTCTGTACCTCAGTTCCCCCAACTCCAAAGTGGAGTGTTAACTTCAAAGTGGAGTTACCAATAGAGTTTATCTCAGAGGATTGGAATGGGAATTCAGGGAGTTAGTTTATACATGAAAAGACCTAGGACAGTGTTCTCAACTTCATGCTGCCCAGAGCCCCTGGAGGGCTTGTTAAAACACAGATTGCTGGGTCCCACCCCAGAGTGTTCCTTCAGTTTGCATTTTTTTTCTTGGTCCATTCATTTATTTATTTATTTTTTGTATATTTTTTTAATTGGAGTTCGATTTGCCCAAAACCAGACGAAGATCCCACCAAAAAGGAGAATTGTAGACCAATATTCCTGATGAACACAGATGCAAAAAGTCTCAACAAGATACTAGTTTGCATTTCTAACCAGTTTCCAGGTGATAGCTATGCTGCCTGAGGACCCTCCTTATTATAACAATGCTGCCGGGGAACCAGCACTGTATGATTTGTTATTCATCATTTACTTGAAAGATTAAAAAAAAAAGGAATGCCACAGTATCTTTGGAATACATGGCCTGATTAAATAGTACTTTCAGAAGATTCTGGTTATCAAGGGATTAGCTAGCCCTCCTACAGAGCTGGAAGGCCTGGAGGAGGATTAGAAGGTGGTGGGGACCAGAGACAAGCAGAGCAGCCTAGAGGCATTTCAGTACCCAGGAGCCCCGTGGGCCTTCCTCTGCTGCTGAATTTATGGGTCAAAAAATGAGACAGGCTTTGGGGAGCCAGATAAGGCCTGCCTTGCCTCACTCCCCAAGTATTTTGGGCTCAGCGTGGTACCAGGTGCCGTGGAGAGATCATGACACAGCCTGGGCCCCTGCCTTCAATGATCTCACTTACCCAGTGAAGTTTACCACACACCAAATAATAAGAAGACACTGTAGGTGCTTAAGATCAGACACGGTGCCACCATAGATGCTGTCAGAGGTGACTCTGGGTCACAGTGCTGGAGACGGTGCACCCGCTGACCGGTGCTGCAAGCTTGCTCCCCCGTATTCTAGTTGTATGGCCTTGGAGAAGATGCTCTAGCTGGCTGAGCCTCAGTTATCCCCTCTGTGATGGACAGGACTGCCCCCTCCCAGGGTCCCTGAGACAACATGAAGCACTGCGGAGCCCTGGGAGGGCAGGGACCTGTATATCCCAAGCGCTGCGGCATCCCTGGCTGGTCCCCGGGGGTGTGGCAGGTGTGCCTTACTTTTGGTGGAATGAGCACACTCGGGAGTGCAGCGCTCACAAGGTGGGCTCAGCATGGGTGGGGGCTCAGCATGGGTGACCATCCTTGTTATTTGGGGTGAGGACTGGCCTGATTAGGGGAGGCCATTGGAAGATGCAGCAAGGGCTCTGGATCAGGAGGGATGGCCGGGAAGAGGAGGGCAGGAGAAAGAAGATATTTCAGATGTGGCCTAGGGCATAAGGCAAGTCTGGGGAAGCGAGGAGGGGGAAGGCTGAGGAATAAGCCTGCTGGGTAGGGGGCTGGTGAGGGAGGAGAGCCCCAGGGCTGTGCTTCCAGCGAGGGCTGTTCCTCTCCCCAGGACTGCCTTCTCCTAAAAACCAAGAGGCAAAGAGCACAGGTCACAGTTTCATTTTGTTTCCCTTCTAACTGACAACGCGTTTTTTTTTTTTTTTAAGATTTTATTTATTCATGAGAGACACACACACACGGGGGGGGGGCGGGTGCAGAGACACACAGGCAAAGGGAGAAGCAGGCTCCCTGCAGGGAGCCCGACGTGGAACTCGATCCCAGGACTCCAGGATCAGGCCCTGGGCTAAAGGTGGATGCTAAACCACTGAGACACCCAGGGATCCCCAACAACGCATTTTGATAGAAAAGATCAACCCAGGCATAAAGGACCATTTCATAACGTTCTCCCATCGTGCCTCGGAGCCTTAGATCATTCCGTGCTCAGGAGGTTTTCCACAATTTGGCTGCAGCTTAACATTCCAACTTCATCTCCATTTCTTCCCGTATAGGACTTTGCTGGCTCCCAAAACCAGGGTCCTACCTGGAAAACTCCTATTCAACCTTCAGGACCCAGTCAGTGCCTCGTCCCTACCCCCGCCCAGTAAGAAGAGGTAACTTGTGCTCTTGTGCTGCAGCCCGCATTTCCGGGGCCTCCAGCCTGGAAGGAGAAACACAGTTGAGCAAAGCTCCCTGGTTCCAGCCCCAGCCCCCACCCCGCCGTGACTCTGGGAGTCTCAGCCGCCCTTCCAAAGCCTCCTTCTCTAGTTTTCCTCTGAGTCTCCAGAAGGTGTCATCTGTGTGCTCCTGTGTGCAGCTGTCTATCCCCTCGTGACATTTGTCAGCTTCCTTGTCTGCTGAACGGGGGGCGGGCTGCCAGGTTGCGCAGCTCCCGTCAGCTGCTGCCATCTGAGGCCACAGCGTGGAAGGCTGTGCTCCCTTTCCCGCCGTCCCAAGGCCTGACTGCAGACAATGAGAGTGCAAGGCTACGAGCAGCCTGTGGATAGCTCACCCTCGCCTTGCCCTTCGTGCACCAGGACGACCCTGACCGCTTCCGTGGAACCTCCGCCTTCCTCCTCACACTTCCCAGAAGCAAGCACGGACGTTGCTCCCAATCTACAGGCGGGGACCCCAGCACCAGCGGCGCTCAGGTGTCTAAGTGACCGGGTATCTGCGCACGTTTTCAAGGCTGGGAGAGGGCAGCTGTCAGTGGAAACCCAGGTCAGCTCGGCCCCAGAGTCCAGAGCCTTCGTCTGGCCGCCGCGGTGGGCCAGCGGCCCCCTGGAGATGCAGCAATGCAGTCAGGCCCCCCGGTTGCCTCGGCAGCCGCTCAGCTGGAAATCTCTGCCTCGTAGCAGAAGCTCGACAACCACTAAACGAGTGAAGGGATAAATAATCCGAATCTTCTTCTCATCGGACCCTCTCACCCTCAACGGAGGGGTCCAGGGAGGGTCTCCATATCCTTCCCTAACCTTCAAAATCACATCACTGATGTCGCTTAGATGGGTTTCCTGTAAAGCAGGCTGAGGTGCCAACATCTAGGAAATGGAACTCCCATGTCAAAGGTTCAGTGACGACAAGGCCACCCCGGCTGGTTTCTGCCCCCACCTGCTCATGCAGGCCTCAGCCCCCTGCGGAGCCCTGCCCCGTCATTTGGGGAATCCGGGGAGCACATGCCACGTGCGCCAGTAGTGGTTGCTACGTGGTGTCCTCTCTCCCCTCCTTCCCCCCTCGAGGCCCTCCTGACGATGTCCTCTCTATGCATGGCCCCCCTGAGCTGCCTCACTCTGTGCCCGAACCCACTGCAGGAATACAGCCCACCACATTCAGGGCCTTCTCCTCTGAGATGGGGGCTGGTCCTCACAGTGCCAGGGCCATGCTGTCATGCTGTATCTGCTTAGATGTGAGGGGGCCGTTACCCTACTCTGTGTCACACATTCCATCATCTGGGTCAGATGATGATGTGAGCGCCCCATGACTTACCATATCCTTTGGAAATCCTCTCCACCAGCTTCACGTAGCAGCCCCTCTATCCACAGTGCCCCAACCCATGTTTGAGACTGGCAATTATGTGTGTGTGTGTGTGTGTGCGCGCACTTGAATTGCACATGTGACTCCACGCTGTCCTCTGTCCCCTCCTTGCTCCCCACACTACACACTAGGCTGCTCCTTGCTTTTCTTTCCTCATGATGCTAATCAATCCCGGAATATAGATGTTTGCTGGTCTTGGCTCCTCACCCTCCTCCCTGCTCATCAGGCAAATCCAGCCACATATGGATTCGTTTTAAGGATTATCTGGGACCCCCTCCTCCTGACCATCCCCTAGCTACAGACTTAAGAAGACCAGCTCCTCAGTCCAGACATCAGGTGAGCCAGCCTACTGGGGGAGATGAAGGGCGGATTGAGCTTTATCAACAGGTCTGGCATTTCCAGATTTAAGGCCTGGATTTACTATGAAGCTGATGAGGGCTTAGGTTTCAGGACCTCCTTCCCTGATTTGCATGGAAGAGGCCCCAGGGCTCATATGTCTTTATAAAATTGGCAAAAGTAAGTTATTTTAAGGCAGTCAGTTAAGTGCTGGTTTTTCTGTCCCCGTCTTACCTCCAGTACCTTCCTTCCTGTTAAGTGACATTGGAGTGGCCATGGGCATCCTGGGGGATCCAAATAAAGGGCAATTAGGTTGTTGCCATTTCCATGCATAGTTAGGTTATTGCAAACCCTCCTGATGTAGGAATGGCGGGAATATTCCTATTACCTAAGGGGTAGACTTGTCCCACATCATGGCACAAAGATGCAGGCCCAGAGTCATCTCTCACTGTGACTGTGTCCTATGGCACCTGGCACTGGCAGTATGAGACAGCAGAGGAGAAGCCAGATATTGATGTGTGGAGCCAGAAACCATGTTGTGGAAAGTTCTTCTCAACATTACATGTCCAAAATTTTAAGTGGAAGATTAGGCATCTCACCAGTGCCTAATGAAAACTATTACTGCAAAATACCATAAAAACCCGAAAAAGCAAATTTTGATCAATCATGCTGGAAGAAAGACTAAATTGCCTTTCCTGCCCACATAAAGAAAATAATACTTAATAATCATCAGCTACAGAAACGATGCCTCAAAAAAAAAAAAAAAAAAAAAAAAGCAAACAAAAAAAAAACCCAGTAGTAGGGAGGTGTGTCAGAAAGTTAATTGATAAAGATACTACAGGCATCATCTTGGCTTTTATAATATTTTGGTATTTGATGGCTTTTTAAGATTTTTGTAATATCTTGCAGTTTCTTTGCTTCATTGTAAATAAAAATTCACATTTTAAACACATAATTCTGACAGAATTCATTCTTTGTAGCGTACTTCGTATTTTCTTAACTTTAAGTGTAATTAGCTTCAGGCTAGTTCTAATTGTATTAGCCTGAATGGAATGGTATTGGCTTCAGGCCCACATAATCTGCAGCTGTCCTGGACATGGAGTTAGTCTTTGGACCCCTGCCCCCTTCTTGTCTGAATGTCTGCAGTGCTGGGGTAAGGTGGGGAGAGACACCTTTGTCCCTGTCAGTTTCAGTCATGGCAGCCATAAGAAGGTGTCTTTCTAGGTGTCTGGGTGTCTTTGTAGGCTTTTTCTCCTCAGATCTTCTTATTCTCCCCCTGTTTTCTTAGCTATGATGCCTCAGGACTTGCTGCTCAACCCAGCCTCAGTCAAGACTCCAAAACCAGTTTCTACGTGCCTTCTTCTCTGCAGGCTCCCCTCCTGAGTCCAGCCAGACTTCTGTGGGCCCTGTCTGCAAGGTGACGTTGGCCTTTCCCTTCTTTTGTTCTTTGTTCTCTTCACAGAGAGTCTAAAGATGTGCTCAGGGTAGACAAAGCTCTATTACTAAACAAAAATCCCATGCAACATCCTCATTGCCCGCAGTTCTGGAAAGAGAGGCCCAGAAACATTACCCATTGCCTGAGTCTCCAAGACCAGGGTTTGTGAGGGGTAAAGGAAAGGTGTCTCTACTACTTTTTGAATTGGTAATATTTGTATTTGAGGTCTCAACCCAAACATAGAGAGGCATGAAGACACCCCCGTGTCCTTCTCCTCCATCAATGTGACAACTTTTCTGGTTATTGGTTAACTTCCACTCCCACTAGGTGGAAAGACCATTTTATTTGTAGGTAGAAGATGTGATAATGACTCTGCTACTAATTCACTGAGTGTCCCAAAACAGCTCATTTCCCTCCTGGCCTTCATTTTCTCATCACAGGATGAAGCGATTAGGTTATATGATTGCCACAGTTCCCCAAGGTAAAAATTATCATGAGCTATGAATCATTATGACTGCAAATTTCTTTTATTAAGATTTTTAAAAATGTATTTATTCATGAGAGACACACAGAGAGAGGCAGAGACATAGGCAGAGGGAGAAGCAGGCTCCCTGCGAGGAGCCTGATGCGGGAATAGATCCCAGGACCCTGGGATCATGACCTGAGCCAAAGGCAGATGCTCAACCACTGAACCACCCAGGCACCCTGTGCTTGCAAATTTCTAATTGAATGGAGCTTAACTACTAACCTTTGCAGAACTGGAACTTATATTACCTCAGCTCAGCATTGAGAAGAAATCACAAGAAAACAGATCTGCATTAAGGAAAACAGATGGGAAAACAGCAACGAAAACCAAATTTCAGTACAATATTTTATACCAACTACAGCTGTAGTGTTCTATGGTCATCAAAGCCAATAATCTAAAAGGTCAGTTATGTTTATTAGATTTTAGTAACTAAGGTAGGCAACCAGCAGAAGTATTTTAGAAAGATTAGCACCTTCAAGGTGGACTTTTTGCTATTGTTATTTGTGTGGTTGTTATTTGTGTGGTTATTGTTATTTGTGTGGTTGTGTGGTTGTTATTTGTATTGTTATTTGTGTGGTTGTTTTGCTATTTATTTGTGTGGTTGTTATTTGTGTGGTTGCTATTGGTATTTGTGTGGAAAAAAAAAAAAAAGCTTGTTCTCAGGATTCTCTGTCCTCTCAACAGTTATGGTTAGATAGCATCTTGTCACCTCTAAGTATGCACAGACCCTCTGTCCTCTGCCATTGTTAGCAAAAGCCCTACCTACCCTTCACTTTCTCAGTTAAGAAAAAAAATAAATGGCTGAAGGAAGAGAGGAAATCCAGAATATTGGAAGATAGCAGGGACTTCTCTGACATGACTGAGGACAAAGGCAGTGGAGAGAGACCAACATGGCTTCAAACACTGGCTCCAGGAACTTCCAGAAAGAATAAAAACACAGGGGACAGCTTGGAATGGTAGAAAGACAGAAGGAAGCAGGAGTCATCCAGGTCCAGTCAGGAAAGAGGGACATTTTGGTGGAGTTGAAAGGTTCTTCAAGGCCATCTTTCTGCATTTGTTGAGTCAATGCTCTGTGACTAGCCTCCTTCAGATTCCCAGGTCTCTGGGGGAAGAGCATTCCAGACAGGCATGGGAGGCAAAAGAGCATGCCAGCTTCAGAAGAGGGTCAGCCTCGTTACGGAATAGCTTAGCCTCTGGTTTATACATCAGCCCCTTATGTGTTTGGTTGTCAAACACCTGCTTAAAAGAAATTATCTTTCATTTCTGGGTATGTATGGGCCAAATCTAACTGCTGGATATGCCAGGCTGAGGATCGGTGTGTGGACTGCAGAAACTTCATCAAGCTACTGCTTCCCTGGTTACTGGCCCAGCCCTGATGATACACACTCCCTCTCAACAATCTTCGTAACTGTAACAGAGCTCAAAACACATTTTGCAAATAGATGAGGGCCATCACTGCACTTTGGAATATACTACTTAGCCAATACAAATAGTTTTCTTTCTTTTCTCTCTCTCTTTCTTCTTTCTTTCTCTCTCTCTCTCTCTTTTTTTTTTTTTTTTTTTTTACCAAATTTGGTAGTCTGGTTTATCACTCCCTTTTGCCCTCTGGCAGTTGCAACATATGCCAGTGGTTTGTTGTGAAGCACTGGATCTTTGGGGTTGATGATTTGTCGCTTGGGTCTATGTGGCAAAAGAGGTGGATTCCAAGAAATACATGTTTAAGAAATTCAGGAAGGAGCAAGGAAGTGGATATGATCATTGGCTAATTGGTTTGTTAGGCCAAAAATGCCTTTTGGTGCTCACCACAGCACTGGCGCCAACTCTTAAGCAGCAGTGACCTCCCTTGAGGTCGCTGTGTGAATGACTATGATAAATGGCTGGTTTTGGAAGGTTCGGGATTTTTCTCTCTTTGCTTGTTCTTTTTTTTTTCCTCCTTTGGTTGTTTGGGATCTTATTGAAAATCACAAACCAGAAAGAAAACAGCTGCCAAGATCAGTGGTGAACATTTCAAGAGTCAAGTTACTGTGGCCTGTGGCTCTCAGTTCCACTTGAAGAAAATTCAGATTGCTCTGGTGATCTCCCAGGACATTTTCCCTAAAATACTCACTTACCCTTGGTTTACCAATGAGCAGGAGGTGGAAATGGGCAGAAGGGTCAGTCAAAATAATGTGGCAGGATAAATATATATCCCCTCTCTGTACCATCATCCCCCCCACCCCCCACCCCACCAGCCCAATAATTGTGTCTATATGAGACTAACACTGAGTCAGAGGGTTTGGAACAAAAGCAAATCCTAGAGGCTAAGGACATGGTTTGGGGGGAAATTGAACAATTTTGTAGGCAGGCTCCCAGTGTACCTTCAACAAGTGATTCTGCGGCTGCTTGAGGTTAAGGCACTAGGTCAGCCTATGAGCGTTTGTGGAAGAGCAGAAGGACCTGTAGGGAGGAAAGCTGCTTTCACAGAGTAAAGACCAGGCTAGTAGAAAAGCCTGAGACGAGAGTAAAGAGTCATGCTTTCTTTCTAAGTCTTGCTTTCCTTCTTGCTAAACTGAGAGATCTCAGCGAATGAGTTTGCCTGTGTGGATCCTACTTGCCCCACAATCGATGATGCCCTCCATCCTTTGATGACAAGCTTTCCTTCTATGTTAACTCAAACTCACCTCAAATATTCGTGTCCCCCCTAGATGTTTTCACTGTTACCCTGGGGTGAATCACATAAAGCCAATTTCACGCTGTGATCAAACACATCACATCTTCCAGCACAGTATATTCTATAGTAATAATGTTATTAGTTTCTATCAAGTTGTGGCACAAGTATACCCCAAAGGGAAAAAACTGGAATTGTGGAATGTTTTAAAAAATAATTTCTCTTATCAACAGTGCCACAAATAGTGACTAAAAATATATTGTGCAAAGAGAGGCTGTTGGGACAGCTTTGGAGATTAATTTAGGATCATTTATATTTAGCATCTTATTTTCAATGCAAAAAATTTTTTAGCGCACTTAAAACAATGTCTTTTTAAGAAAGCTAAAATTCATTAATTGTCATTTACACCACTAAATTGCTTAGATTTGCCTGTGCCCTCAGGGTGCATAGATTCTACATTGGAGAGGTCTGAATTAATAAGATGTTATGTTTACTTTTGGAATGCGTTAGACCATTTGTTAACTGTTGAATCACCCTAAGCTAGAGAAATGAATCTGATGTGGTCCACAGAATATATGAAGCAGAAATTCCTTTATCTAAAAACTCTAGGATATATAGAGTTAAATTTAATCCAAAGTGAGATTTCCTGAGGTCTTGAATGCTAATATGTACCGCATTAGTCTCGAGATGGGTAGGGTCCTTCATAACAAAATAGAACACTTGCCAAATCTGGTATCTTAAAGGAGTAATGTAGACTCCAGCCTTCTGATTACATTCTTTGGATATTAAAATTCAGTTTGACCTAGATTCAAAGTGACTAGATACTTTTCTTTTTCTTTTTTCTTTTTTTTTTTCCCTATAAATTTCAGGGAACTTCCATATGAAGGCAGAGGAACTGTATCTAAATCTCTCCTTTAAAGACACTCATAAAAATGCACTCAGCGCTAAAAGTTTCCACCCAAGGAAATGAACAAAACAAGTTGGATTCAAAGGCAACAACAGCAAAAATGAAAAGAAGAAAAAAGAATTCCACAATTAGACTTCAACATGGAAATATGTTCTAAATAATTTAAGTAATTGTGGTCAAATAAAGAACAGAACAGGCAAAGAGCTTTCGTTTTTGCAGGAGCAACATTTTGGTTTCTTTCCCTGTGCCCATCAGCATTGTAAAATGTTTGTGCTGGGAGAGACGTCATGAGTCATCCCCTCTTCCAGGCCCCCTTAGCAGAGGAGGAGCCCAGAGAGGCAATGGAGTTGGCCACTGTTGGGGAGCCAAGTAGTGGTAGACTGGATAAACCGGAGACTTGAACTCAGCCCTCTCCCAGGTCCCACACCACTAGCAGTGAGTGCATCCTAATAGGTACATAGTAGGCCTTTGTGGGAGTGAATGAATTTTATACTTCAAGTTCTTACCAGGAACCAAATCAATCAAAAGTCATCCATCCTTTTTTTTTTTTTTTAAAGATTTTATTTATTCATTCATGAGAGACTCAGAGACAGAGAGACAGAGACAGAGACATAGGCAGAGGATAAGCAGGATCCCTGTGGGGAGCCTGATGCAGGACTCAATCCCAGGACCCTGGGATCATGCCCTGGGCCCAAGGTAGACGCTCAACCACTGAGCCACCAAGGCATCTCAAAAGTCATCCATTTTTTCTCAAGGCTGTTTTTTTTCTCCAGACATTTCTTCTCAATCTGATTTCCTGGATTCAAGAAAAGATTAGGAAGAAGGGAGTTGAATTGGGCAGAGGTTTTTCTCCACACTGAAGTTTGGGCTGGGTGAAAAGATGCAAGATAAAGAGAAAAGGATTACTCAGAAAGAGTTATTATTATATGTGATATTATTATATCAGATATTAGTATATCTGATATTATTATATCAGAATGTGTTCTGAAACACATTCTTCCATGTTTTAATAGGATTGGTAGCTAAGTCTGTGTTCTCTGTTTTTGAGGGAGTTAAAAGTCGTCCTCTGTAGAACAGAATGGGTGCTCACTCATTGTTGAATGAATAAGCGAATATGGGAGGGAAAGAGTGCTATGTGTTTTCTGTACAGTATCTTGTTGAAGTCCCTCTAGCTCTCTGGAAGCAGTCATCATTCCCACTTCCTGAGGCTCAGAGGACATAATGGCCAGCCCATGGTGTTAAACAACTTTTTTGTATACTTCATGCTTTCCCCACTTGCTTCCTCATGAAAGAATCCCACTCTTCACATCAACTCCTTGGTTTCTTTATGAATTTTTTTATTTAGGGAGAAAAAGGAAAAAGATAGACCTCTAATGCGTGGCTGAAACCACAGATGAATAGCAAAAATCAAAATGGCTTTGGGTTGGCAGCTGCCAAACGTCATTGAACAAAAGAAGTTGCATGCCCATTTGGAAGGGGAGGAGGGTGAAAATGGGTGACAGCCCTAATGCTTTGTGATTTTTAACTGCCTTACTTAATCCTGTTTCCAATTTAACAGTACACTCGAGGTCAACAGAGTCCTACATTCTAAGAGGCTTTGTGGTGTCTATATAATGATACTCATATTGAATTCTTGAGTTCCTCTTTCTGAAGAACCTAGCATAACTCCATTGGCATGGTCTTCCAGTGAGAGGAGAATAGCAACTCTGTTTATCCCCATATGTCTTGTGTCTGCCTCAGGGAGTGACATCACCTCTCACTGAGTATATTTCAACTAACGGAGAAGGTCAGGAACAATGACTGGCATTGCCCTTTCCTGGATCCCACTCCATCTCAGAAATGAGCTTTTTATAAGGTCAATGATTCACTTACCAGGTAAAGTAAACAAAGAAACATTGTCAAGTTAAAAAAGATTGAGTTGAAATTCAGAGTGGTGTTGAGCAGAGTCAGGTTGGACCTAGCAGACCCTTGTGGGACACAGGTGTCCTTAGATGAGAATGGTTCCAATGAACTTCAGTGGGGAAGGGCTTGCAATAGGGCAAGTTGCTCCATGAAGCTGAAACTATTCATCCCTAGACAGCAGAAAGGCTGATATATGGAGATGGAAAGCTATCTGATTGTAGAACAACTTCACTTTGTAAAACTTTGGAAATCATAGACTCTGATGAAAAGCTGAGCCCCTCCAGGTGAATCCTATCTTTATAAACACAAGGAAACTGGGACTCAGGGAAGCTTGGAGGCTTGGCCAAGGTCCCAGAATAATTAGCATCTAAGCCAAGTCTTAGACCCAAGTTTCCTTAATATCATGAGTAAGGGTTAAGGTTTCTACCTCTGTCATTCCAAGCAAAAATTATCCATGAGAGTAGGAAACTTGTCTGTCTTATTCACCAAAGTACTGGGCACATAGAAGATGCTCAAGAAATATTTGAAGAATAAAAGAAAGCTATGGAGATCTGAATATTGATCAGGTCCAAAGATAAAACCAGACCAGAACTCCATATTATACCCAGCTTGAACCCTGAGCTGGTTCCCAGGATGTAGGCTGGAAATTCTATCCTGTGCCTGGACTATGCATACACCAAAGACAATCTAGAATCAACATTGTTGTGTTGACCAGGATAAAGGTCAACCACTTTTCTCTAGTTCACAGTATTATAAAGATTAAATAAGTCCGTAGCAAAAACTAGTGAAGAGTTTGAGTTCAATAGTTGTTAGTGGTGGTGATGACAATCATGGTGATGATGACAATGAACTTTGTGCTATATCAGATACAGGTCCTCAGCTTGAAGTTCCTTCTAAGCTTTAAAAGCCTGTCTGACTCAACCTTGGCCATTTTTTTTCTTTCTTTCATAAGTAGAACTAGCACAGATATATTCTTTTAAAAAAAATACAGCAAGAAGCAAAAAAAAAAAAAAAAAGCATGTTGGGCTTCCACTCCGGGCTTCCTTATAATTTGTGGTGAGGTAGGTGAACAAGAAGTGAGAAGGAAGAGAATATTCAGAAGGATTTCCAAATGTGATGAAGTTAGAGCAAGAGGCATGTAAGATTCTTCCCACATTCTTCCATTTCACATGACAGGACAGATTAACCTTCCTGAAATTGTGTAAACCTTTCGTAGCGGCTCTCACCATAATCTATCCAGAAGAACACAAAACATACAAATGCATTAGCTGGGTGTTCACAGTCTTACTTTGTCAGCTCCCCATGATATGCATGGAACATGTGCGATAGCCTGGACCCGCTGGCCGTTGCCTGAACGCATCTTGCAACTCCCACCTTCACATTTACCTTTACTCCTCAAATCCTTCTAATTCTTTGATTTCCATCTTGTCTCTAAAGCCAGTGGGAAGATCTTCCCTTCTACTGAACTTGGGGTGGTGTTTTATTTTGTGTTGTTTTCCTTTCCATATGCTTGACTAGACCTTTATGTACTGCTGCCTTGTTTTGTGATCTTTAAGGTTATTGCTCACACCAAATTATACTCTGAGGTTAGGGACCAGTTCTTATTCACTTTTATTCTCTCTAGTGTTTTCCAGGGTAAGCGTTCATATTTTCCTATGGAAGGAATGATGGAATGAATGGTGGATTGGACAAGAAGCCACAGCTTCTCACAGATTGAAGAGATTGCCGGCATCGAAGAATCAAACTGCAGTCTTCCCCACCCTCCACACTTGATTTTGGCAGAAGAAGATGGCCATTTTGCTAGGGGAGCACTAAAAGTGTGGAAGGATTTGTGTCCCCGGGTGTAGCCCCAGTGAGAGAAGGAAAGTATTTGATGTCCAGTGTCTGCTCAGCCTGGTGTTCCTAGAAGGTCTGCCCCAGCACCCGAGGGCTCTCAAAGTTCTTTCCTTGGCTGGAGTCTTGAGCTCACTGGCTTTAAGGATTACAAAGCCCAGGGCTCTCCCAGCAAGGTGCTCTTTCTATTCACTGCCAAATGATCGACCAGCCGTAGCAACAGCTCTGGATGTGCATCTCTATGTGTGTGTGAGAGAGAGAACATATGGGTCTCACATGAGAAAGATTTGCAAAAGCTGTGATATTTTAACCGGAACCTGGCTACGTGATGAGGACTAGGGAATGGCATGCACATGGAGGCAGGACTGTACAGATTTAGGTTCAGGGATTAGCCTAGTTTGGCTAGAGCTTCACACTGGAGAAGAGCGGAAATTTTAAATGCGAGAGTGTAGTCACATTAGAGATAACTCAGAAGCCAGGTCTGAGGCTCTGAATCCCAAGGAAGAGACGACGGAGCATGATGGCAGGTAGGTCTAGACTAGGGATGGCAAAGAGGTTTCGACTCCTGTCCCAGATCTTTAACCTCCCTATGTGATGGTTTAGTTACCAAGTGGGGTATGGCATTTTCCTTATAAAATCATTGTGAAGGTTAAATTATACAATGTACGTAAAATTACTTTTTGTGAAATGAATGGTAAACAAACCTGGCCAATGATTGGTTCTAGTTTCCCAAAGGGTAAGAGGATAGGTTTTACTAACTGCAGAGCAATCAACACGATGGGGGTCTTGGGTGATATTCTAGGTCAAGCTATTAGGAACTTGGTTTATGAGCATAAGATAAAGAATCTCCCTCAGAAGCCAGCAATGGTTCCCTGGGAACTCTTTCTGGAAGCACAACTTCATTCGCTTTGTTACGAGGGTTGCCTGAGACACCGGAAAAAGCAACAGAAGCAGCATGTCTGAATTTCAGTGAGACAGGTTGCAAGATTCTTCCTCATAACAGGCTGAGGAACAAGACAGAAGAGTATAAGCAGGACAATGCATTTGGCTGGCTTCAGAACGTGCTTCAAAAGCGGTGGAATCAATCAAAGTGATGTCATTCTGCGGACGGTTTCTAAGTGGCACCATCTAGTTCAACATAAGAAAAGAACTTGGAAGAATAGGTAGAAAGTTTGCTTATTGAATATGCAGTGGTGAAGAGCCTGGAAATGAAATAAATGGTAACTAATAGGACCAAGGTTTTAAAAACTCTATTATTAGGAATTTCTACAGTATTTAGGTCTTGACAATAAACGCTGTTTATTTCATGATGACTTTTCAGAACACTATTATCCATGCATCCAAATCACTAACACACTCTCCTCTCTCTCTCTTGGCTTCCTAAATTTCTATGAATATTCTGTTCCCCTGGCACTGAACCAGCACCATAGGAATGGAACAAAGACGGAGCCCTCCTTCTCAAAGACCAAGCTGTAAAATTAGCAAAGGAATAAAAAACAGCTGGCGAAATATGATAGCTGTTATTCCGAGCCCATGAACCTGAAAAGATAGTTTATTTTAGAAGACAAACAAAATCTGCCTTCTGTTTGATCTGGGGCAGCATCCGCCTTCAGAGGCAGTCCGTTCACATTTAGTTATTCGGGGGTTTGGGACAAGCAGTACAGGCGCTGTAAACAAAGAACAGAAAGGATCGGTTTCCGTCTTAATTTGACAGTAAACAGTACTAATTTGACTCTGCAGCTGTTTATCGATACCCAGGGAAAAAAAAAAAAAGTTGCAATTCAATAGAGAGAACAGTAGCCAGTGTGTTGAGGCAGAGTTGTTCATGAGATGGCAGGAGCCAGGCTGTCTTGAATCTCCTGATGTTAGAAGAACACAATGTAAATTGCCACACGATGTGGTTTTCATCTGGCAGCACAGCCAGCAATGGGAGCCTATAGTTTTTAGACTTCATAGAGGGCTCTCTGTAGTGGCTTCATTTTGACTTTCCAATGGATTCTCTGTCAATCATGCAATATTTTACAGAAAAGAGGCCTAGCCCAAGGCAAAATTCTTTATTCACTCACTTTCTCATTTTATGTTTATTAAATGCTTACTATGTGCCCATGCCAAGCTGAATATTGGAGATAAAAAGATGTATATCGTTCATGCTTGTGTGACCTTTACGTTCTGGCTATAGAGAAATTTATAAACAAATAATTATGAAACGATAAGCCGGGCAGCCTGGTGGCTCAGCGGTTTGGCGCTGTCTTCAGCTCAGG
Organism: Canis lupus baileyi; assembly: GCF_048164855.1. Classification (NCBI taxonomy): domain Eukaryota; kingdom Metazoa; phylum Chordata; class Mammalia; order Carnivora; family Canidae; genus Canis; species Canis lupus. Next base: position 58,439,333 of record NC_132844.1, on the reverse strand, counting down.
GCCTGATCCTGGAGACCTGGAATTGAGCCCCACGTCGGGCTCCCTGCTTCTCTCTCTGCCTCTCTCTGTGTGCGTGTCTCTCATGAATAAATAAATAAAATCTTAAAAAATAAAAAAAGAAACGATAAGCTAAGCACAATCATAAAAGCATACCTTGGCTAATCAAAGATTCTGATTGGGCGAGTTTCCCTTATGTAACATCCATGAATTGGTCATATAGAACTTGGCTATAGTATTACAGATTGGACTTGAAAGCTATCGCCTACATAGTTCATTCATTCACTCATTCATTCACTCATTCATTATATTTTCGGTGACTCTGACAAGGATTAATATGCCAGACACCTCAGTGAGTACTTTTCATGCATTATCTTAGTCCTCATAGCTACAATGTACTACATTGAATCTCTGGCCTGTGGCTATGCAACCAGGAACAGGATTCCAGTTTGGTGAACTCCAAGTTTCATGCTCTTTATAGTAATGCTTCCTTTTAAGGTGCTTAGAGTCTGTGAATCCCAGCAGCTCACCATGGACATTGATGATCATTGCCATATATTTTTGAAAAGGCAGAGGTATTTCAATGAATACAACATTTGCTCTAGTAATTTACTACACTTTGTATCTCAAGCCTGTTAATATAATATTAAACTGCCACTTTAAGATGATGCTCAGTGTCTTCGGCTTATAATAAACAGGATAGTATGCTTTAGTTCTTCAAAACACATTTGTTGAGCACTTACTATGTTCCAGGAATGAATAAGGGCTTTGTCATTACTGAGAGCTACACGTCCCATCAAGACATCACCTCTGATGTTATCCTGATTCTTCACCAGGAACTGTTGCCGGCCTGCATAGTACAAAATTTAAAACAAACACAACTCCACAGAATTTTAAACAATTTTGAAGACATTTGCCTTTGTCATCAAATGAGAGAGAATAGTAAGAATGAACAGCTATTAAAGGAAAAAAAATCCTGTCACATGTTCAGTTTAGTAAGAATATGCAATTTTACTACTTATATTTTAATTTATCTTCCTTTCAGATGCAATTAAATCTCCATCATTAGGTCATATCTGGCCTGGCCAAATAAAGCATTCTATTTAGAAAATGGAACATTGGTGCAGCCAGCATCTCTCCATTTCACTTAAAATAAAATAGAAGCATGGACTTGTGACTTGCAAATTATTTCCCACAGTTGGTTTGCCTGTATTCTGACGCACAGTGGATGTAGGCTTTGGAAATCTGGATGACAAGGGAAAGTACACATGGATTTGGAGAAGGGGCACGATTTGCTCCTTTATTGTATGCTATTTATTTAGGACACTTATCATTTGTTGAACAGGAGAATCAGTGGGGAGGCACAGCCCTGAACATCATTCAAGGGGAATAAAGTGTGAAGCTGAGGTAGACTCGGTTACACTGAGAGTCTATTCCTTGTCCAAGGGCTATAGCCCATTGAGGCTTTTCTGGAAATGTTGTTATTATTCTCCCAGTTACACAGAGAATTTGGAGGTTTCGATACAAGTGATGGTTCTGGAGAAACATAAAACTGTACTGTACAGTGCTTTGTCATCTGGGGGATATTAGGTGCCCTCAGTGGCAAGCAGCACAATACCCTGCTCCTACTGCCTCAAGCAAATAATACGTTTGTTATTTCACATGGCAATGTCAGAGATGGAGCATCTTAGAATTGCTTAATTAAAAGGCTCGGTGAGGTTATCAAATACCCAGATGTTTCCATCCCACTTCACTGCTATCTTCAGAGAGCTGGCCTTAGACTCAAGTATGGCCCCTTATGGTAGCAAGATGCCTGCAGCAGTAGGACCAGTATCATATCCAGTCGTGGCCACATCGAGGGGGAAAAGATACCATTTCTTCCTTATGGCTCTTTTTAAAATCAAGAATCCTTTCCCCCTTCCAAACTCCAGAGGATCTCGCCTCACTTCTCAATGGTCAAAATTATGTTACATGCCCTTCTATCGGTCACCACCAGGAGAAATGGAGCCCCCTCATGAGCTTCGGCCCATCAGAACATGTGCCCTAAATGTGTGGCTGGGTGGAAGAGGTAGAAACCTGAACAAAGTTGGGATTTTGTTACCGAGGAGTTGGGTGAGTTGCTGCTTAGGTAGGCAGCAACAGTGTCTGCTACGAGTGGTCAGGCCTGGCCTGTCTAATCTTCAAACGGCTTTGTGTGGAAAGCAAGTCAGGCATTACAACCTCAACAAGACAGAAGAGAAAACCAAGCATTTTAGTTTTTGCTCAAGGCCACCTGGAATTAAATGGCAGTGTGGAGATGCCGAGCAGTCTTCAGTCCTGAGTCCACCGTGTTTGCCATTCCTTCTGTCCTTGGTCTCGGCATAACCGGAGACTTGCCACCCCTCTGCTGCCTCCTATCATCATCTCTCCTGGTGTCTGACTTCAGCCGAGATCTGTCTTCTCACAATGTTGGAAGTATAGCCAATACTCACACAATGCTTAGCATGCCAGGCACCGTGCTACACCATTAGTCCCACAAAACCCCAAATCACTTACGTAGTCTGAGAAGTTGGGGTTCAATCCCAAGCAATTGATTCTAGAATCATGTTCTGAACCATCACACTCCTCCTATCTATTGCCAGGACTACAGTGGGCTGGCATGAAGTTAATTCAACATTACACAAACCAATGAGAGCTTCTGGGTGGAAATTGATTTAGAAGAGCAGATTATATCACTTCGTGGCCTTTCGGCTAAGATCGAGTGTGGAAGAGTAGATTATGTGCTCTTGGAGACCACTCTCATGTGGAATGGCAGGAGAGTCCCAGTATCTAATCCAGATACTCCCATTTATAGGCTATTAGATCATGGAAAAAAAAATCCCTGGCAGCCCAGGTGGCTCAGCGGTTTAGCGCTGCCTTCGGCTCAGGGAGTGATCCTGGAGTCCCGGGACTGAGTCCCATGGCAGGCTCCCTGCGTGGAGCGAGAGCTTCTCCCTTTGCCTGTGTCTCTGCCTCTCTCTCTCTCTCTCTCTGTGTCTCTCATGAATAAATAAATAAAATCTTTAAAAAAAATCCCAACCGAGCCTGTTTTCTTACCTATACAACGGAGATTAAAGTAACTCCTACTTCACAGTTTAATTGTTGCCAAGATCAAGGAACAATCTATGCAGAAATGCTCTGTAAGTTACAGAACATCCTACTAGTTATTAGTAATCATTATTGTCATCACTTGTTTTCAGAGATTAGGGTTTCCCATGCACATGACTCACTTTGTCTGCCCTCTGAGAATCATCAGAGAGTCAAGAAACAAGAAGCTATGAAGTGATCCTGACCGTCTTGCAGATGGCTGGGGACTCTCATCAGCTTCCTCCTTCCTGGGACCCTGCTATCCCCTGTAGGAGTGTCACTTTGCTCTGCACCCCCTCCCCTCAGACCCACTTCCTCACCCCTCCTACTGGTCTCCAGACACCTCACCTCTTGCCCTCAAAGCTGTTTAACGCTCTTCCCATCCTATGATTTTTTTCTCTAGGTGGCAGAGAAGGTAAGGTTGTACATGACACAAACAAAATCAGTGAATGCACACAAATCATAATACAGACAAACTTCAGTACAGGGCACAGCTCTGTATAGGCTGAGTATCTGCTCACTGGAACTGATTTTGCATGTGCTGCAGGAGACACGGGCCAGAGAGGAGACAGCCAGCCTCCCAGGGACCTGAGCTCATCCTTTTGTGAAGGCTCCCACCCTCCCTGAAATTCTTTCCTCCCCTTTGCCACCCTACCTGGAACCCTACCAATTAGAGACTCATCACCATTTTTTTGTTTCTTTTTGTCTTGGTTTGCTCTTTTACAATATAAATGCTCCTGAAAGGGTTAAGAAAGATTGTTGTTCACTTATACATGATCTACTCAGATCAGATCCCACTTCGTACTCAGTTGAGGATACGCTCATGATAGAAGGGGATCTTTGACTGGGTTAAAGAAATTGCAGGGGGAGCCCCTATTTTTGGAGGCTGGAGAGGAACTTTAAAATGGGTTGCCTGGTGAGTGTGTGACATGCCTCTTTCGGTTACTGCTCCTTCCTGTTGTGTTGAGTTATCTTAAATCTTTCTAGCTATTGAACCAGGGGAGTAGGGGGAAAAGAAGAGAGGGGGAAGAGAATGCAGATTTTCCTTTTGGATCACAAAGGCTTGTCTTTATTCAAAGATGGGAATCTAAGGTGGTGGCATAGACCCAAATGACTCCCAGGGCCCCTGGTGACTGAGAGGACTCCCTCTGGTGACAAAACGCCAGATCTGGTAAAGGAGTCTGAGCTCTGGGTGGTCTGTGCCCTGCTGTGCCCTGTGTTCCTGGGAACATCTGCTCGCTTCTTTGCTGAATTCTATTTACCAAAGAGTTTTGGTTTATTCTCTTGCACTATAACAAAGACCACGCAGCCTCTGTCTCCAGTTTCCTTGTTTTGTCTCCCTCCAGATCTTTCTCTCTTCTTCCTTTTACCAGCCTCTCCATCTCTCTCTGTTTCTGGTCTCCATCTCTCTTTCCACGGAGGAGATGTGAAGAAACTTTTCTGGACAGATTTAAATTGCCAGCACCTGGACTATAGCTTTGCCCATTTTCAGGGGACACCATTTGCATGGTAATCCACCAAAATGTTATTTCTCCAAAGCACAGCTCTTGGGTGGCTGTGGTTGGCGCCTTCCAAAGTTCCTGCTCCTGACTAGTAAGGAGGCCTAAGGGTGGGGAAGAGTAGAGCCCCCCTTAGCAGGTCCAATGCCAGGGAAAATTGCAATTCTCTCTCAACATCTCCTCTGGCACCCCAGGACACAGGTAGCTGCTTGTAGGCTCAACCCTACCTAGCAGATGGATGTGAATTTCAGACCCCAGAATACTGGCTGGGGAAATCATCTAGGTCAGAGAGGTGGGGCTCCCACAGTTTTTGGAGTACCTGCCTCACACCGGACCTCTGACAGTGACCTCCAGAAAGCAATTGACCTGCTACCCTAGCCACTGAGGCTTCTGGATCCCCTCAAGGACAGTCTCAAAGCTGTCTTCTCGCTGAATTCCTGTCTTTTTTCCTGAGTCACAGGGCCGTGCACAGCAAGGACCAACAGCCGTGGAGAAGTGTGGAAATCATTTACTACAAGTCCCCAGAGGAATGTAGGATTTCAGATCAAAGTTAGAATGGACTCGTCAGAGGCAGTATTTCTCCTCCCCTTTCTGAGTTCTGATGACTGACATTGTTCTGTTTTTATTACTGGCCCTTGGAAGCAATTGTTTTAGAAAAATATTGTCTAGACCTGAAATTGAGTGAATATGACATTAATTACAGAGGCTTTCCTCTGAGTGTCTCTTTGCCAGCTGTATTCTCTGCGCAGGAGCTGCTGGGGGCTCGCAGGGGATGCGGATGGGAAAGGGCAGAAACCGCCAGCATAGACAGCCTGCTGTAGGCCAGGTTCTGGGCTCTGCCGTTAACACAGGGTCCCTCATCTCGCCCTCCCAACAACCCCGTGCAGTTGGTACCATTTACCCTATTTGACAGATACAGAAACTGAGGCACAGGAAAGTCAAATATTACATTCAGGAACACACCAAGCTAATAAGGTGCTGTCAGGAATCATATCCAGATCAACTGAACTCTGAAAGTTAGGCTCTTTCCATCCCATCCAGCCCATCATAGCTAGGTAGCTTGGAATGTGACATGCTCCATGTAGCAAAGGATTCACTTAAAATAAGAATTCCTTTGTATGGAACTCAACTGGGGTTCAAATTCAAATTCATGACCATGAGATCAAGACCTGAGCCAAGAACAAGAGTCAAACACATAACCGATTGAGCCACCCAGGAGCCCCCACCTTTGTATGGATTTTTAAGGGAGAGTTCTTCAACTGTGAATCTTACTCCATTAGTAGGCTATGGCATCAGTGTAGTGGGTTATGATGACCAGCACTAAAAAAGAAAAGAAAATTTGTTTTTTAATAATACACGAATGAGTGTGTTCGTAGGCCAGGTGTTGTGAGCCTAAGGCTTATGTGATTTGGGGGACCCTATTTAGGAAAAGGGATACAGAATGTTTTTAAAATAAAAGAAAAACCACAAGACATTGCTAATTTTAAAAAGCTGACCACAAACATTATAAAATCCGGAAAACAACCTGATATTTGTATTAACGAATAGTTTGACACACTGTATAACACTGGTTTCCCACATTTGTTGGCTGCATACTTTTTTATCTTTTTGAATAATTGCAATGTTGTTGCATAATTGTCTACCTAAAGAAATAGGTAATTTGACCCCCTTTTTAGTGTGATTGACGGAAAAAAATTATTATTGATGGGAAAGTCTTTTTCAGCATCACCACTTGCAATTAAAAGTGTCATTCAACATTCTAAGACTGTTAACAGTTTGGGGAAGAGCTGTCAAGTTTCTTTCATATATGAACCGTAAGACTGCATAGAATTTTCCATAGACTACTTTCTGGCTTCACATATTTCAAAACTTTTTCTCCCCCATGACTACACACTTTCATTAATGGGAGCCATCAGACATACCCATATAGTGCTAGGACAGCTATGCCTGCACCTTTGTGTCACAGCACCAGTGGGTCAGTGCAGTGGGTGGGAAGACTATCCCTGCAAGTCATTCCCATCCTGGGAGGACTGGCAAGCACTTAACCATGAAGAGAAGTGGCCATGGTAGCTTATGTCTGTCTATCTCTACTTATGTCCCACTAAACTCAAAGTAGACACATCTCCAACTCTCCAACTCTCCAACTCAACTTCTATTTAATTGGATTCACAAAACTCCCACATCCCTTCTAGCACTGTCCAACACGTGGCAAAGACTGATGGAGGCAAAGCTGGAATGGAGAAAGACAATGGTCCCTATACTTTCTTTGTGCAATCATTGCAGAATCATATAACCATGTGAACACATGATTGGGGTTTCTTTCAAGGCCTGGTGCAAGTGAGAGATCCTGAAGTTTAAATTTCACTAGCTTCGTGGAAAATCTGTTTTTCGTGTGTGTGTGTGTACTGCGAGTATCTCCACTACTGGACGTACGATGGAATTACTGATGGGAATATGTCTTTTCCCATCTCTGTGCTGGAGTTACAGCAGGGTTGAGAATCAGAGCTTTGGAGTTTATGAAATGCCAATCTTGGTGCTCTGTGGCTGGTGCTCTTTCTAGTACAAGTGTCGGCAAACTTTTTCTATGAAGGATGAGAAAGTAAATATTTTACCCACTGTGGGCTCTGTGGTCTCAGTTGTAGCTACTCAACTCTGCCTTTGTAGGGTCAAAGCAGGCCTAGACATTGTGTAAGTAAAGAGCATGGCCATGCTCCCATATAATTTTATTTAGAAAACAGGGGTGGTTTGGTGACCCCTGTTCTAGCACATCTCCCTTGAGTTGACAGTGTGCTGTATTGAAGACAGGGATGCCCTCAAGGAGTGGGTGTGGCTTTCACGGCTGCCATGTACATAGAGTCACTTCCAGTTGTCACCATCTTTTGGTGACTTTGAGGCAGGAGGGATTTAAAGGAAGGGAGAGAGATGGCTTGTGAGATGGACAAGATCAAGGATTTTTTAGGTAGGCAGATTTTATTTACTGCTTTCTCCTCCCATTTTTAAGTCAAACATACTCTAGCATATAGAGGTAGACACTTGGCTCTTTTAATCTAACTTGTGTCACCTCACTGGATGTAATTGAAAAACTTGGTCAGTCAAATTTGTTTGGTCTGTAAGGTTTTGAGAGTTCCAGTAATCCTTCCAGCACTGATCCTTGTCATTTAGATCCACCACCATGGATCCATGTCTATTTTGACAACCTACATGCTGACATTACCAACATCTTAATTTTCCTGGTTTGGAATATTAGGATGATTAAGGTAAGTTCTGTATTTATCATTTTGAAGAGAGGCCTTTACAGAGAAAACACAGCAACTATTCTTTTTTTTTTTTTGCTTTGGAAACTTCAAACTATTTCACCAAATCACTATGATTATTGTATACTTCAGAGTTAAAATTAGGAATAAATTTTAGTATTACTTTCCCTCTCTCTCTTCTCTCCCCTCTCATTTTAACTGAGTTATAAGAAAGGACTTGATTAAATAAAGTGGAAGGCATCATGTTATAATTTAAAGCATTTTGGACTTCAGCTTTTCTCATATATACATGTCTTTATTATATTATATTTCCACTCCCCCCAATTAGATGTTTAACATCAGTAACAGATGCATATATTACTTCTAATGCACACTGAAGGGATAACGTCCAATGTCAGTTCAGGGAGCTAGCTAATGTTCAACATAAATAGTATAAAAATATTTTATTTAACCCTTCAGGTATGAACAGTTCCATTTACCAGCTCTACCAGAAAAATACATGACACTGCATTTTATTTCAGTTTTGGCAAAAGAACCTGTCTTGGCGAATGGTGAGTTCGTTTATTAGAGAAAGTTAGTGGTTATGATGTTTACAAATGCAAAGTATTTTGACTTCGTTTTTTTTTTTTTTTTTTTTTTTTTTTTGACTTCGTTTTTGTTTGTAATTGCTTCCCTGGAAATTATTTGAGATGTAATATGGATTTTATGAACCGCATAGGATCTATCAGAAAGGAAGAACCCAGAGTTGCACTTTTGGTAAGTGGTAGAGTTGGGACAGTCTGACCCTTGGTACTTTATCCAAATTTCCCCCACGGCGATTGAGTTGGGACTCAGTGTTGGTTCTCCAATAGCATGGGGTAGAGTAGAGCCTCAGGGTCACCCCAGATGAGGTTAGCATCCTGTCCTTCCCACTCTGGTGGTGTGAAGGGCAGTAACTGATCTCTAGAATTTTCATGTGTGATTGGAAGTAGTAATACTCAATTATTTTTGAGTTAAATGAGATTATTATATCAGAGCACTTGATAAGCTATAATACCTAGTTAGATAAGGTATCTTTTCTGTACCTCAACTTCTATAAACAGTGGTTACTGATGTGGAAAACACATTTGAATTATACCCACATAGCTTTTGATGCCCTGACAGAACCGAGATCAATAAAATCCAATAAATAATTGAAAAAATCAGACTGCTCGTGTCTGAGATCAGATCATGCTTGTGATCACACTGCTTGTGTGTGAGATCATAGACCTGTTCCCACACCTAAAGCAGGCACAAGTGAGCCAGAAATCTAAGCTGTCCACCCCAACAGTGTTTCATTTGTGTGTGGAAATTTGGTAGAAAGGAGGGAGGGAGAGAGGGAGGGATTGTGTAACAATAGATTATATTTTCACAGCTCTTTCTTATTATATTTTATAGAGCTCTTCATATATGTTACTGATTTTATTCTCTTGGCAACCCTGAAAGATTTTTCAGCTTCAAAAAGATTCTCCCATTTGCAAAAGTCCACACAGTTTTAAAGTGGCAGAACCAAGACTCACTCCCAGATCTTCAGACTCCAACTCATTTCCAGTCTCTAAACTTTGTGTGAATCCACTGCCAGAAAATGCTCTGTTACCCATCCTCTCAGGTGTTGCTTCCCTTTGAGCAGCCGGTGAGGGTCGGGGGAAAGGGGCTCCCCCACGTCCAGGAGGAAGTTACCGCCAGTCCTGGGAGTCCTGGGGCTGCGGACAGCTGGAGGAGGGGACCCAGGCACTAGACTGCATCTCATCTGTGGTCTGAGAACCCAGGATAAGTGGTTCTTGGGGGTGTGGCTTTCCAGAGGAGAACGATTTCCCCCCAAACTGGAGGACTAACTACCACGGGATTGCCAACTTTTTCTTTTACTGAATGAGGTCATAAAAAACAAAAAGGAAACCAAAACATAAGTCATCGACAACCAATATCATCTCAATGACAACGTTTAACACCACCTCCAAAAAGGCAGAACACATTCTCAGAAAAAAGGACAGCTCTTTCATGGACAAATCCCTCCCTCCTTATCTGCCTTCCTTTCTTCCTTCCCCCTTTTCCCCCCCACTCTTTCACTTGTCCTCTTTTCCCTTCCCATCTCACTGCTGTCCAGTCCACAAGCAGACCTTTGAGAGCCGGAACCAAGCTCTCCATCGTCCCGGAGAACACGCGCCTCTTCGTTTTGGTAGAGGCCCCTGGATAGGAGGGAACTAAACAAACTGTGTGTTTCTTGGAGTCTCTGAGATCTGTGAATTTCCAAGAAATGTGAAGGATTAAAAATACTAGTGCCCCATGATGTAAGAAAGCATGCAGCAGAGCAGAGTCAGGCCACCAAAGTATTGAAATGTGCCCACAGAAAACAAAAGGGACCCACCTCTCCTCTTCCCAAAGGAGGTGCAAACAGCCCAACTGCCATAGAAAACATGAAGTCTGAGAACTGCCCATGTGTTTGACAGCCCTGGAGGGTTCCCTGAGGAACAGTCTGGGTGGGTCCTGTCAGGAGAGGGTGGAGGCTGTGTTGCTTGGAGAAGGCACTCTGAGTTGGACGTTTCCCTTTGCAGTGAGATTGGGTTTCTCTCTTGCAATCACAGTGGAGCATGAATCACTTCATTTCCTTTATATTGCCCCACCCTCCTACCCATTGCCCCTCGACACACACTTAAACCTCCCCCAAAGTTCCCAGAAACTCCCCACCAAGCCCAGTTCTTTGGTCATCTATATTATCTCTTGGGGTCATTCCTCTGCCCAAATGGGATTGGGGGACACAAGTTTGCAGATTCATTCAGTCGTCTGTGAGGACCGTTTGCATCCTCCAGATGCACTAACATCTCCATGGACCAGCAGAGTCAGCTTTATCTGAGGGCTCATGAGAAGTGCTCCACTCCAGAGCTACCAAATCAGAATCTGCATTTTAACAAGATCCACAGACGATCCGCGTCTATCCTAGGGTCTAAGAAGTGCCACTCTAGCACTCTGGGGGTTGACCTGCCTCTGACACTGGCCTCTGCTCATAGCTGAAATGTAGCTGATAGTTTCCCAAAAAATGAAAGTCGTAATTCCATACAGCTATGGAGTGAGCATGAGTCAAGGATTTATTGAACACAATCAGGAAACCTGCAAGATGCTAAAATTAGTTTCAAAGAGAATTAAAGAGACTGCAGTATAGTCAATGCAAGAAAATCGCTGAAAACAGAAACTTTAAATACAACATTAGCTAATTTTCTATAGGACAACAAAACCTTTGAAGTTTTCTATTAGGCTGACAGTGCTTGCATTTCTATCAGATAAAAATTATATGTGATACATTAATTTTCTATAAATAACATCTAACTTTACAATGACTGAGCTCTTAATATTAAATAATAAGTCAAAAAGGCTATGTCCTCAAGGACAAAATCGAACAGCTCTTAGGAAGGCTTGTGAGACATGCTTTAGTATAATGCTGAAAAGGAACTGGCTAATCTTCTGTGTCATTTCTAACTTTTGGATACGCTTTCTTAACATGGAGTGAGACCAGAGGGGCTGCCAGTTCCCTCTGCCACAGAACATCTCCAATTTCTTAGGACACACATCACATTCTACTAGGGTTCAATTCCCCTCATTGTAGGTTCTTTGGGATCAGAAAATATGATTGAAGTGCTGCCTCCAGAAACAAGCATGAAAAACATGGGGTCTACCTGGGACAGAAATGGGAAGAATGAGGGGCTTCTGTATTGCTCTTCCTTTAGCATGCTGGCATGGAGTTCTTTAACTGGTTGACCACCATCTTAGATGCCAGACAGAGCCCAGTCCTAGGAGATGAGACACAAGATGGGCAAATAACAATGAAAAGGTGGATTCAATGAAAGAATGAGTTCTTGGATGCTAGGATAGGGGAGAAGCCACAGTAAGCAGGTCTATGATAGCCTTCCACACAAGCACCGGGATCAGCAGGCCATTTGAGTCTGTGGCCCATGGAAAGCAGACTGATGGAAATATCTAGGGGCCAAGAAGTAAGGGAGACACAGACTTCATTCATAAACAGTTCATTCAGCCTTTATTGATCAACTGCTGTGTTCTGGGCATTGGCCTACTGGGCTGAATAAAAGTCAATCTATACCTCAGGGATGACGGTTCAGTGAAGGCATTTTAACTTGGTTTTCATGAAGAGGCTTCAGGGGTCCCCTAAAATTACAAGCATAAATTTGTGTTTATGTCAACTTTTATGAGGAGAGAGTCCACAGCTTCTGTCAGATTCCCAAAATGTTTGTGTCACCACAGTTAGAATCCAATGACCAAGTGGAAACACAAAGGGCTCAGACTCACAAAATCTGCATTATTAGCACCCAAGGCCAACAAAGTGGGAAATTTAGACAATATCAAATAAAAGTAATTCCATTTAGAAAGCTTCCTTAGGGAGAACCCAAGAGGCCTCCCAGTGGGAAACTGACCCACAGAACAATGGCCACTTTCAGGAACTGCCTTTCTAGTTTACTGCTACTTCTCCCTGCAAGTTTTCCTGGCTTCTTTCTGCTTCTCTGGGGTCCCGCCATCCTTCAGGGCCCAGATCCTCCAGAGAATCTTGTAGAATTCTCTAGCTATCAGTAGGCCCTCTCACCTCTGCACTCCTGTGGCCCTTGATCTATCTTGCCTTATTAATGGCTCATGTCTTACTTTTCTGTCACTGTAAGCATTTTTAAAGTAGAAGACAGAATGGAGAAAGGTGTTATTCCCTTGTGTCCCAACAGCATATGGGTCAGTGACATGCAGCATTGTCCCTGAATGGTGCTGTGATTTTCTCTTTGGGGGGTTTTGTTTTGTTTATTTTGTCTTAATTTTTGGATCTTGGGCCCTCTGTCTAGGAAAGGGGAAAGCTCTTCCTGGGAGTCTCCCGACAGAAATAGCAAACAGAGAAGGACACAGATACAAATCAAACAGCACAAGGTGATAACAATTAGAAATCAATCCCACATTATTTGTACGGCCCCCATTTTACTCCATTTCTGACTTGAACTGTTTCCTTTGCAAATTGTTTGGCGCAGAAACATTTCAGTGCCGCTTGAGGGAGTGGAAAAGAAGATACGTTAAAGAAAAAATGGAGTTTGGTAGAGCCAAAACTGTAAAAAGAAATACAAACTATGGATTCCAGAGAAATAAACAAAGACAAGGAGCAACTTCTCCAGACAACACGGGCTCATCACCGTGCATGCATTGCCCACAACTATGTTTGCACAAATATATCAGGGGTATCAAGAATGTTATAATGATACTCCAGCACCCATGGTTCTCGTTTTAACCACTGTAATAAGCAAAACATACAGAGCACATTGCTGGCTTTAAAGACTATAATTTTCTCTGAGGAGAAATATTGCAAAAAGGGAAAAAGGAGAGAGAGAGAGAAGAAAACATGATACTTTGTTCTGTTCCTAAAAAAAGCATTTTTCCCTTTCTCTGCTGCTCTTTCCTTTCATTAAACTGTCCTTAAGTGCTTTTAGAGAAAACTAAGTAGGCCACAATTCTGGGCTGCTGACTACATAATTATAAGTCTGGGAGGCTGTAGGGATGGCCAGAGAGAGGCCCGGTCCCCTTCCTGAAATCCAGAGACCCATGGGGATTGTGCCAGTTGTGGCTGGACTCCTCACGTTGAAATGATTTCTCATTTTGAAGGAAAATCAGGGACATTCTTATCCTTATTAGTCCTCTGAGAACTTGGGCCCCTGCCAGATTTTATTGGAAAATTGCAACAAAAGAAATTAGAGATAGTGAGTTCTGCAGGGGTCTTATATTTGAAGGGTTACACTAGAGGCATATCGAAACCAGATTATTTCCAGATCAGTTCTGCTCTGTAAACTAAAATATATTTTTTGCTTTTTAAATATTCATATTTCCTTCAGTTGAAATTCATATTGTTCATTTCTGTATGTGTGTGCATGTGTGCATGTGTGCCTGTGTGTGTGTGTGTGTGTGTGTGCAAGAACTGGTTATACGATTACCATAAAGTTACGACAGAGAGATGGGTGGGTACTCTGCTACCAAGGGGTTCGCTTCAACTGGACAAGCATCTTGTCTGCTGGGGCCCAGGAGATGGCTGGGAGGACACCAGAAAAGAGACCCAACAGGAGTCAGGCTATAATACCCCCTGGGGGAAAGCACAGAGATTTTCATACTCAAGTAGAAAGTGGTCATTGCAAACGCCTCAGAACAAATGTGTCTGATGCTTGCATCTCCCCATAGGGTCAATTTCAGAGCTTCTCAAAGGTAGCCCAGTGTAAGGGAGGAATCTAGGCTTGAAGGTGGACACACTTGGCATTGTGTCTTAGATCAGTTCCTTGTTTATTGTGATCTGGGCAAATTAACTGTCTGGTTTCCAAGATGAAAGGATTACAGCAAAGGATCTCCTAGTCCCTTCTTATCCTGCAATCCAGAGATTCGTTATTTTCTAGGAACATCCAGATAGCAGGGGGGCCTTGAGATAGATGTGTATCCTTGCTCCATACTAGCTGCACCCCCTCAGCAATTACTCATGAATCGCAGCATGCAACCCTGACAGTTCCTAATGGGGTGCCCTCATGTTCCAGAAGAACAATTATTGGGGGTAGGTAAATGTTAGAAATGTGAAATAGAACAAATCATAACATCGAGTAAACTCAACACAGTGAAGTGTGACCCAAGTTATGCATGTCTTGATCCTCTGACAGTGTAAATATCACAAGTATTGAAATCAGGAAAAGAAACTAAAAATGAAGGAAAATCATGAGCACAATCTCAGCAAAAGACTCACCACCAGGTGTCTATCTCCCGCACCCTTGTCTTCATTCTGTTATTCAGCATCTCTGTAAGATGGTAGCATTCATCTCAAGACAGACATCTTGTCCTTCCAGTAATCAAGAAACACCTTCTCACTTCATTTGGTCCTGAGTTTTGAGTTGTGATTAGCGTTTCAAGGTTTCTAAACTCTGTTGAAGTTTCAAATTCTTCCATCCAGAGCTCTTGGCATTAGATGCGCATTCTGTGTAATTCCCAGGAGCCACTGAATGTCAGAGGTACCGCCTCCATCTTGAAGTGTTTCCACCATGCTGGCTCCCCAACATGAGCTGAATTTCCAGAGCCTTTGCACCCAAGGACCATGGCCCAGGGCTTGGGAAGCTAATTTAGGTCAAAGATACTGGTTTGGGCACTCTTCCTTTGCATATGGTATTGCCTTGAGCTATCAGGAAATTGAGGAACCAGTATTAGCAAAGTTCAAAAATGATCAGATGTAGGATAGATAAGTCATAGTGCTAATAAAGAAATCTAAGTGCTTAAAATAAAACAAGAATTAGGTAGCTGAGGGCAAACATGCTCTCCCTTTTTCCTCCAACTGTGATTTTGGAGATCAGAAAGCAATGGATTCTGCTTAAAGGAGCCTCAGCTAGAGACCTAGGCCTTTCATCTCCCAGGCCCAGGATGAGCCTGGCATCCTGCCGCTGGTCTGGCACTGGAGGGCAAGCATCCTGCCTCCTTTCAAAGAGGTGGTTTGTTCATCTCTATGTCCCAGTTTCTCCTGCACCAATTAGAGTTCAGAGAACATATTATAATCCTTCAGGGAAGGGGTCCCTTCAGCATTGTTATCAAATGTTTTTTCTAAACCTTGGCTCTTCTCTTCTTGCTCTCCTTCCAAGAAGTGTTTTGCACCTGAGGATCCCACTTTATAAATGTCAGTCTGGCTTCTCTCATTGTTCTCTCACAGAATGCTCTGTGCAAGGAGGATTGGGGCCATATTTTATCCTGCTTGGCAGTGTTCCCATGTGAGCTGTGGAATGATTCTCCTGTGTGTTACAAGGTGGGTATGAAGTTATCTTGCTTGTGGTCATAACAAGCTGCACAGGAGCAGAGAAAGGGTTGGTATGCTTTGCACAGATAAAGCATTCAATAAATATTGAATGCATAAAATCAAGTAATGATCCCCTTTTAAAACTTTCTTTTGCATTAACAAAGTTAAGATGTGGGAGATGTGGCTAATCCACATTTTTTCACACGCCTTTCTTTGCTAACTTTCTGTTGGCTGAAACTGGAGTCTACCCCGTACAGAACTATTGGTGAAGAACATCTCTTTGTATTGCCTGCCTATTCCTTTCTAGCACTTTCTGCTGTAGTTTTCTCCCCAGTCATGGAGGGGCCAAGGCTGGATAGGGCCACTACAGCTGGTCTGCCACCATATCTAACTTTGTGTTTCTGCTTAAAATGTTCTGTGACTATAAGTCAAATCTTGCTGAAATATATCACTTGGGTCCTCCCTCCTGGGATACTATATTTGCATTTAATAGGAGCTTTTCGGAGATCCTGTGCTCTCACTTCCAGAGGTGTTTTCAGAGTGAGGATTTTGGCAAAGGGAATTTAGCAGCAGGTATTATAATTTCTCTCTCCTTTTGGACTAAAATCCTCTTGAGGGCAGTCCTCTGTTTTATTCATCTAGGTCTGGATGATTACCTCTAGCCAGTCATCAGTAACATTTTGTGAATAAATATTTCACAAATAAATGACATTTCACACTTAGCTTATATAGTAACTTAAGAGATGATATATATGGATTAATATATCTCCATATAGCCTACCCATTTGACGTATTTGCACCTTCTACAGTTCTGTTCAATGGTTTTAATCACTTTTGTTGACAGAGAAAACATTTAACAAAGAAGTTCCCTGTGATCCCTGCATTCTACTATTCATGGCCTTGTATAACCCCTTCCTGTTGAGTAATTTCCTTCTGGCCAATAGAATATGGCAACATTGATTAGGTTTTGTGAGCAGGCTATATTTCTTCTTTTTTTTTTTTTAATCTTTTTTTTTAAGATTTTATTTATTCATGTGAGACAGAGAGAGAGAGAGAGAGAGAGACAGGCAGAGGGAGAAGCAGGCTCCATGCAGGGATCCCAATGTGGGACTTGATCCTGGAACTCCAGAATCATGCCTTGGGCCAAAGGCAGGCACTAAACCACTGAGCCACCCAGGGATTCCCAGACCAGGCTATACTTCTATGATTAGGTTGTATAAGGCTATCACTTCCCTTATGGTAGCAGACACCTTTGCTGGCTTTGATGAAGTAAATTGCCAGGTTGGAGAGGCCGACATGTCTAGGAACTACTAGAGTAGCCTTTGGTTAATAGCCAACAAGGAACCAAGATCCTCAATCCAACAACTCGTAAGGATCCACATGCTACTACCAACAACAACAGAAGCTCAGAGGCAAATTCTTTCCTGGTGGAACTTTTAGATTGGACCTCAGCTCCAGAGGACACCTTGATTGTAGTCTTGGAAGACTGAAGCAGAGGATCCAGACGAGCTCTGCTCCCACTCCTGACCCACAGGAGCTATGAGATAATCAATGTGTGCTGTTTTTAGCTGCTAAATTTATGGCAATATGTTACACAACAACAGAAAACTAATATAGGGGTCTTTTATCCCATTTGTCCTTCAAGTTTTCACACGTTCCCAGTGACATTTTAAATGAAATTAGCCCAGGGGAAAATGCCCAAGATTGAGAGCTGAGTGATAGGCAGGTCTCAGAGAGTGGCCATTTCCATTTTGTCTCCTCCTTCAGCATGAACCCTTCAAGAAAATTCATAGCATTGGCCAAACTTCCCAGTCTCTAAAACCCTATATGGTTCTGAGTCACAGCCAAGACACCCTGCCCTCGTGTCTCCCTGTTTAATTTCATGCCGGTCTTCCTGGAGGTCTGCCTTGGGCCTTAGAGGTGTGCTTCTTCTCGTCCTAGGCATTGTGCCTTATGTCTCAAGGAAGTACCAACCCCTCTAGCAGTGGGTACCGATCCATTTTCTCTCATAAATCACCTGGGAAGTGGGGGGAAGTAGGAAGCAGATTCTAGGCTTACAGATAGAGAACCTGATTCAGGGGGTCTGAAGTGGACTCTAGGAATCCTAATTTTTAATATGCTCCCATGGGTTTCTGATGATTGTAGTGAACTCCCTTGAAAAATTCTGATCTAGAGGCTCCGAAACATTTCCCAAAGTTTCCCAAAAGAGCACTGTTGACATCAAGATGTCCATATTTTAATGACCTGTCAACAGTATCAAATCATCCTTATGACTTTGAAGAGGTCAGTTTTGAACTCTCTAGACCTCAGTTTTCGTAACCGTCATAGGACTGGGTGATCTAGATAGTCTCTGTTAGTCCTATAATCTAGGATCTAAGTAACAAAAGGGATAGTTTAGTAATAAAATAAGAATACACAAATGGCTTTTACTATGCATCAGACACTAAAGTTGTAATCCTATGAGGTAGGTACTACTGTTATTTCATTTTATAGATGAGGAGACTGAGGCCCAGAAAGACCAAGTGATGTATCCAAGGTCATAAACCTAGTGGATATAGTGGGTAGGAATCAAATACTTTCAGCGTGGCTCCAGAGTCCATGCTTTCAGCTGCCATGCTACAACACCTCTCTTTCAAATCCTGTGTTCGTTTTATGAAAAGGTGATATTAGGGTAGACTGCACTTATCAGGGATGAGTATGAGTTGTGATTATCCTTTATTGTGAAATAGGATTGTCACTGGCAAAAGGTATGGAAGAAAGCAATTGTAAACAGAAGGAACCCAGAGAAGAAACGTGGAAGTAGGCCTGAGCATAGTGTACAGGTCAAGGAAAGGGGCGATCTGCTGCCCAAGGGCCCAGTGGGTGAGCAGTGAAAGGCAGGGCTGCAGAAGAGAAGCAAGCTATGGGGTGAGGGCCTGAATGCTCTGTGGAGGAACCATTGAGTACACAGGAACTTCATCCCTACCCCTGCTAAGCAGAATTCCAAGCCTTTTCTGACCCCTCCTTGTGTTTCTCATTGGGATGCTGTGGTGCAAAGACATCATGTTTGGGCCCTCTGGCAGCCATCTTGCAACAAAGGAGAGAAAAGCAGAGAACCATGGCAGTGCTGATCCAACTCCTTGGTGTTTGGACTACTTGGGGTTCCTAGAGCTACTGAACTGATCCTAGAACCACCTCCCTCCATTCTTGAATATATGTCAGATGTTGCAATGCTTTTCTCAGCTGGGCCACTGATAGCTGAGTCTTTCATTGCATGTGGCCAAATGTATCCTAATGGATAGAGATTAACTAGGAAACCAGGGTCTTTAGTGAAATAATACCAACAAGAGTTATCAAAAGTATCATGGTTCTGCACACATTATTTCATTGCATTCAAAATGAAAAAGCACCAGCTTGGGAACTAGAGGAAACCATCTCTCCAACCTACATTCCCCCATCTGTAAAATGTACAGAATGCCATCACCTCCTTCCTGTTGTGAGGATTAAATGAAATCATGTTTTCATGGCATCTAGCTCAGCGTCCAACACTGACTACCTCTAGAAGGTAGATAGGCAGACAGTGATCATGATAGCAAATGATTATTGAGCTCCTACTGCATGCCTGCCTGTGTATCAAGAACCTTAGGTGCCGTATTTCATTTAATCCTCTTGGAGGTAAGTGTTGTTAAAAGCATCAGGTATGATTCTGAGTCAGCAGAGCTCTTGGGGAGCAGGCAGGGCAGATGGAGTCATCACTCTTCCCAGTCTGCAATTCAGGAGGTGGTACAGGGAACAGAAAGGGCTTGCAGGGGGTTACAGGACAGCAGAACTGAGGAGTTCAGGTTTTCTCAATCTAAAAGCCCAAGTCTGAGCTATGACATGTCAGTTGGCCTGTCCCAGTGTCTCGGTATCTCACATCCAAGAGCGATCATTTGCCTTTTGCTGACCTTTCTTGTTAACAAGTGCAGCAACATCTGTGATTGTTATTAACAATATTCATGACCACAAACTCTGAAGGAGGAGAAACTGTGATGCCTTATGTTCTTGGAAGAGGCCTGTGGCTCCCACCTGATGTGCCCAGAGCACCCATCCAAAGGCCTGGATGGACCTGATTTAATGAGGTCGTTAGCTAACCCCCCATGGTAGTAAGAAGGAGCCTTGTTGGAAGAAGTTTCGCATCCCCCAGGAGCTCTTTGCGGGGTGATGGACCAAACTGTCGGCAGTGGGAGGTCTGGAGAAAGATCTGGGACTCTTCTTATGTGGAAAAATCCTCTGAGCAGGTACATGATCTTTTCCACTTCTCTGCGGGGACCACCCACATGCTGCATACACTGGGATGGGGAGGTGGAAGTGACCATGTGTTTTTACTTAGGTGTGGGTCGCTCAATTGTGTAAGTGTCACTGCCTACATTGTTGCAGCCCCACGCAGCCCCCGGATCCTGAACGGTGGCTCTGACTCCTTTGCTCTGGTTTTGATCATACAAGTTGAAAAAGAATCACAGGAGTTGGAGGAAGACTGAGTCATCAGTGTACCTTCCTGACTCGCCAGAGGGTCGAGTGTTTCTCAAGCTCACACATCCAGTTAGTGGCACTGCCAGGCCTAGAACCTGGAGCAGCCTCATGCCAGAGTGGAAACAGCCAGCAATGCCAAAGAGCACCCGGGCCTGAATTCTGCTCTCTTTAGAAAACAGAGTGGCCGGGTGACCTCCTACGTTCAGGAATATATTCAGCATCATTGTGTCATCCTGCCCAGTCCCCTCATTCACCTACAGGGTTTATGCTACTTTTCTATCCCCTGTGCAGATGGCTGAGGCCCCAGGTCACAGAGCAAATAAGGGACAGAGCTGTTGGTGTTTTTTCCCTCTCACACCGCTGGAGGCCAGCCTGATGTTTGAGCAGATCCGAAGTGTCCCAGACTGTCCTGGCCTCTTCCCTTCCAGTATAGTGGGTCTTGCCGTGGCGGCCACCCTCCCTTCTTCACTTTATTTTCATAGACCTGGGAGATTCTGGAGTTACCTTGCAGGTGTCCCATTATCACTCACTTTTTGCCCATGCTTCTCTCCTGACACCCTGTATCCCTTATTTGGAGACAGTTCCATGGGGCCATGAAGTGGAAGCTGCGTGTGGTGGGCTGATTTGAGGGCTGCTGGAAACCCCCGGTCCCAAATCCCTTCCCTGGCTGGAGTCTGCTGTTGATAGCTAAAATTTGAAGCCTAGCTCTCAGTTCCAGTCCCCTTTAAATGCAGACCTTCTTTATGGAGACAGTGTGCCCCATAATTCTTGACAGTTCAACTTCTGTAATTTGTACCTGGAGCTTTCCCAGCGCCTAGCCTGGAAGACTAACAATATGAGAACATTTGGGTCTCTGGGGTGAGGGAGGAACAGGGCTGTGAAGAGAAAGAGGGATAACCAGGGAGGCTGACCTTGGACTGCAAGCACAGCCCCACTGGGACACTTCAGCTCTGCATGAATCTGCATTCAGGGCTTCTCAGCATCCAGCCTGGCCAAGGCCAAGCCCGGACTCTCAGCCTTCAACACGGGGAGAAGTAACACGGCAGAGCAAAGGGACCTGCCACGCGGTGGTGTTTGCAGAGGGCACCGGGGAGGGTGTCTGTGGGTGGCACAAGGACCCGACTCTGGTATTTCCATTCCTGCCTGATGAGGCCAAGGGAGCCCAGTCTTCCCAGGGCAATTCCAGCACAGCTCATTTGTGCATGTTTTACAATGGTGTTGATAAAATCCCCATGGAGCCCTGGAGCATGTGTGAGGAGTTCCCACCAGAAATCTAAACAACGCCCTGGCGTTGCTGACAGCTTAATAATGTGACAAAGTTCAACTCGTTCAATGACAGGGACAGGAATGCAGCTGGGCTGGTCTGACCTGGAGCTTTAAACATACCCCTCCCACAACTCTGACCTAGCGTTTGACAAATAACCTTTTCTTAGCCTCCTCGAAGGCACCAGACAGAACCAAGTGCCACGCAGGGGCCACATGCCACCGTTAAAATGTTAAATGGAGTGGCAAGGGCCACCAGAGTCACTTGGGGCTGACATTTATCTTTATTATTATTATTAATAATAATGCATATATTGCTTTTTGGTGCATTCCAGGGTTTTTTGCACTCCTAAATCACGCGGCTATACATCAGCAGGCCCGATAAATCACCCAATGAACCCAAATTCAATGCAGCTGTCAGCCCAGATCCGAGAGAAGCAGAGTTAGCTTAATTGAGCTACAGCAGGGAACCAACGGGCGTTGCCCAGAAAATCAGAATAATAGCAGTGTTGCTGGTGACATTTCAAGAGCTAGACGTGAACTGCTAGCTTCAGCTTTAATTTTATAAGAGGGAATGGGGGGACGGGTGCAGGGAGAAATCCAGACTTCAACAAATATTTAAGCTCTTTTTTTTTTTTTTTTTTCTGCCTCAAAGCCAGTACAGACAATGAGTTCCACATTTTGGGATTTCAGAAGATGGAATTCCACTTTTTCTTCTTTCTCTAACTTCTTCTCATTTCTCCTGCTTTCTCCCTCCTCTACTCCATGCCCCTTCCCTACAAAAAGAAAGCTGAAAGCAAAGGAACAACAGGATTTGAGTTGGAGCCAATTTAATGGGCCAAGAGGTTACATATGGAGCCAACAAATCATGGAACCATGAAGGATATTACTGATTTAAAGTTATGTATGTTAAAGCCCAAATCTTAACAGCATTCATAAAGGTAAAGGTAACTAATGGAGAGGCTTAACCAACAGAAAATAAGCTTTTCCCCGGCTGCCCTGCCTCAGACTTACGGTACATC
The DNA here is from genome assembly GCF_048164855.1 of Canis lupus baileyi. NCBI lineage: Eukaryota > Metazoa > Chordata > Mammalia > Carnivora > Canidae > Canis > Canis lupus. The sequence goes on along the minus strand of NC_132844.1, from coordinate 58,416,901 downwards.
TCAGCTGGAGAATGCCTCCCAGCCACAGATTCTCCCCATTAGCTGACGAAAGGGAAGGCCTGGGCCTTACCCATGGAGGAAGGACAAGTTCTGCTGGATCCTGCATTTATACAAGGCTTCAGATACCATGATTTGGTTTATTTTTATGTGCACAAGTGTATGTATTTCTTCTTCAGATGTTTTGGGGTTACCAGAAAAACCATTCCCTTTCCCCCCTTAATTTTTAAAACTGTGTGTAATTTCAGGGAAATTTGATCCATGTGTTTCAGATTCATTTGCACATAATCATGAAAAACCTTTCTGGAAAGAGCTATTTTCTCTCCCAGGAGGCTTTGGTGCCCTTTTTAATAAGCCCTGTGAGTGCCCTTCTACCCCAGGTCACCCTCTCCAAGTGCAGAAGGTTGTGTTTGGCCAGAGGAAAACCAGCCTGACCACCGAGGACATGGGTCTGGTTTGAAATGTCGAACACGTGAATTTGAACTGGGTTTTGGCAAAGGGAAAATGACTTCCCTGGGCCCCAGTGTTTACACAGAGAAAGAAGTCTTCCTTTAAAAAAAGAAAATAAAAAAGATGTCAAGATGTACAGATCAGCTCTGGAGTACTACCCCGTGGCCCTCAGCATGTGAGTGTTAGCCTCTGGTTCACAGAAAGAACAATTGCTGCTTTCCTTTGAGGTTCTTTGAGGAGATGCTTTCACCCAGAGACTCTCAACTACCAAAAACACCCCGGAACCCTCTTGGATAGATTTCAAGGGCCATAGCATGTCTGTGTCCAGGACACACATTTCCCCACCCTCCATCCACAGCAACCCAACCACTGCATTGAAGCCACAATGGCATTCCTTCAATCCAAAACAAACATGTCATTACCAATCTCAGATTAATTGATGCCATTTGTGTGCCCTGCCTGTTGGGTTTCAACTGGAGCCCGCCCAACAGCAATGGCCACCGCCCTTGCAAACCTCAAGGCATCACATCTTTGGCCCTTGGCAGAATTGCCATAGCTGTTCATCACCCTGTGACTCCGAGCCTTCTCTCCTTCCCACTCCCTTCCCACTCTGAGGCTTTGGGTAATTTTGACATGAGTTTCTAGTGGATTGAGGTTATCTGTAGAGCAGAGTTTTGCTTTGAGTAAATGTCTCTGCTGTATTTCAAGAATTTTAAGAGACACATTTGTTTTTGTTTTAACACCCCTGAAATTAGGATATTCCTTACAACTGATGATGAAAAAGCATCATGGCGAAGTCATGGAAAGGGGCTCCCTTTTTAGTGGTACACGTAATAATGGTGCATCTAGTCTGGTCCCCAGAGAGATATATGATTACTTTTCAAAACACAGATAGACTTTTACCTCTCTTACTCATTTTTTCTCCATTCACTCTTCAAGAGGAGTATACTGACCACACGCCTGACTGTGCAGTGAGGGGATCGAAGAGTGTTGAAACGGCCTCTCCCTTTCAGAAAGTTATAATTTAGTTCTAGACATAAGTGAATACATGACCAACCATGCAAAGTGCTAAATTAGTGGTGTGGCCAGAAAGTGGTGGAGAAGAGCAAGATGGAGCCACAGAGTGGGATGGAGAGATTCTGTGCGGGGGGCCAGGAAGCCTCACTGCTGGCTTGGATCTTGGCTCCCACCTGTAGAAAGAGGGGCTTGTAGCAGATCAGAGCATCCCAGTCTGCGTCCCACAGAAGAGAGTTCATGGGAATGCTTTGGAAGAAGAGGGCTCCACAGTGGGCAATGGGGGGCGCAGCATTGAGAGATGTCACCATTCTTTCTAAGAGATTCCCAACACATATTAGCATCTTATGGGCTCTGAGAAGTTGTACCTTGAGGGGCGTGCTTAAATTTTGTTTGACTCAGTGTTTCCCAAATATATTCGTTCCTGGAATCCTTTATTTCACTAAATACAGCTATTGCTGTAATAAACCTTAGTAAAACTGCAAGTCTATTCCAACTCCAACATTCCAGGAATTCACGAGACAATGTGAAGCTGTAGTACATGAGGAGAAAAAAGCCTGAGCAAAGGAGCGTGAGCTGTGCTTGTAGTGTGATGGGCTCCTGGCACGGAGGCATAGTGTACTTCATAAATAGAACTTAATAAATATAGTATAATTTAACCATAACAGCATATAGTATAATAAATATAGCATACTGTGCTGGGTACCAGGAACTCAGAAATAAGTAAAACACTGCCCCTGACCTCAAGTGGCTCCTAACAGTGGAGAAGGCTGGATGTTAACAAATGGTCACAGGAAAATGCATACCCAGCTTGTCAATTGTCACTGGAGGTAGAAAGAAAGGGCCTTGAGATGAAGCATGCCTGGAGGAAAGCAGTGAAGGCTCACTGGAGGAAGAACCATCAGAGCTGAATCTTGAAGAAAAGAGGTGAATATCCAGGTGCCTGAAACAGGAGCAGAAGAAGAGCATTCTAGGCAGGAAAAAGAACGTGAATAAAGAGAAAAAAGGCAAGAGAATGCCTACATAGCTTGTAGTAGCTGGAGGGCAAGATACATGGCGATGAAGGCTGACTAGTGAGGTTGGGAACAGGCCATGAAGGGTCCAGCTCAGCAAGTAACAACAACAAAAGAGAAGACTTAATTATCTCCCATAATAAGGAGTCTGGAGGTCCATAATGAGAGGGTCTAGGACTGGCTCAGTAGTGCAGTGATGCCTCCAGGGGCCTGTGCTCCTACCATCCCTCTCTTTGGCCAGTCCCCACCTTGTTGGCTTTTCATCCACATGCTTGTTACCTCATGTCAACAGATACTGCCACAGAACCAGGCATAGTTCCCTTGGATGATACACCTTAGCCTTAAACACAGGCATTTGGAGATATCTTTTAGGCAAGAGAAGCAAGCTTTTTTTTTGCAAAGTGATATGATCAGTTTGACAGGTGTTTTTGTAAGATGACTTGTTTGCAATGTAAAGGCAGGAGGGAAAGAAGAGGGACTGGAGGCAGGAAACAGTGTAGAATTGAAATTATCCAAACAAAAAATGTCTTGCATGCTAACACCAAATCTTGAGCAGGACTCAGAAGAAGGAAGCAATAGGAAAAAAAAAATGCTTTTCTTTTGTGATCGAAGGCAATGCTAGGCAACCCCAAAGACTCATCTTATTCTTCCCCATTGGCTAGAACTTGGTCACATGACCACCTATAGCACAAAGGAGGCTGAGAAGTCCAGTTTCTGGCAAAGGCCAATGCAGTAGACGTGAGGCCCCTCAGGATTAAGTCACTGCAGCTGAACTATGACCCGGATGAGATATCAACCTTTTATTTCATGAAGCCCTGAGATTTGGCAGTTACTGGTTACAGGCTTTAGACTACTTTTGTAATACATGAGAATCCCAATGCTTAAAAACTAAGGAAGACAATATGGCTTGATGTATGAGGAATGGAATTTAAAACTGATGGCAATTTAAAATGGAATTTTAAAATATGGCAACTGCAATTTTGGGGAGAGGGCATGTTGGGAATCATGTACCCCTCACTGTTTCATCTTTTCTGAAGTTGATAATGATCTGTAATTACCCAAAATGTGATAAGCTGTCAAAAGTATATGAAAAGTGCTGGGTATCTCATGAAATAAGTTTTCAATAATTCCAACTTTTTCATTAAGGGTTAAAAAAAAGATAATTCCGTTGAGAAATCTCATTGAGACACTCCCTATCCCATCCCCGCCCTACTATCTAACTCAAATGTTAGCCTCCCCTAAATATTTTAGTCATGTTGTGCCCACGATGTCAATAGAAGATCATTTTTTTCCCCAAAGAAACATGTCTGATTGACAGGGTGGGGTCTGGTCCATCCCTCAAAGTGGAAGCGTATGGAAAATGCCTCTCTGTTGTGGATACAAATCTGACTGAGGAAAGATGAAAAGACGGGTGGGAACTGCAACTCTCTGGTTACCTCCTCTGAATCTAATTTGAAACAAAAACAAGGCTGATGAAATGAAGTCATGGAAACCCAGGGTTAAAGTGGTCCTCTCATTCTAGAGCTCTTAAAAGCTAAGGGAATGGCATGTTTGGGGGATATCAAAAGTAGACTTTCAGAAGATACATTCAATAAGGTCAGAGAAAAAGAAATATAATGCCATGTCAAGAAGCTTCAAATGTGGAGATGGCCCAAACAGAATGGGAGGCCCTCAAAATTCTTAAAAATCCTGAAAGCATGAACTTTGTGAAGAAACAGAGCTTCTCATGGGAAGTAACCAACATGATGCAAGAACTTCTTTCACAAATTTCCATGGGATGAAAACAGGGGGAACATAACTGAATATGGATGCTAAAGAGTGGGATCAAGTGGCCAGAATAGAATCTGGAAGATTAGCTCCCAATGAACATAGGCTTTTATCCTTACTACCATAAGGGCTTTTCTGGGTCTCTTCAGAGTAGGTCTTGAAATGGGTTGGACTTCCACATGGCATGGGGAAGCCAAATCCTCAACATCTCTCCCAGGTGCAGCCCACAGTCCTGATGCTGCCCAGGCTTCTGGCTCCGCATCTGGGTCAGTACTGGAAGGTGAACCTGAGGGAAGACACTTGCCTAACCCTCCACCCTTGGGTGTGCTCTGAGCCGCCTCCACCCCGTCCTTGTCCATGTAAGTCACACCTGCACAGACCCCTTTCATCAGCACAGTTTCAAGTGGCAATTTAAACCTTTTAAGGCCACCTGTCGAGCACCCACTCGCTAGATTTCCTTTTATCACCAGCTTGAGGGGAGTAACTGGATAACATAATTATGAGGCAGGAGAATGGGGTGTTTTGATTTGTGTTCTTTGAGGATTAGCCAAGTGCCCCACTGCCAAATCCATGATCACCTGAAAGGAAATCTGAAGGGAGAACCTGCCAAATAAGTCTTCCAGGTGCTCTTCAGGCAAACAGCTTTGAAAATGGCCTTTTCTGCCTTTTTCTCATCACTGCAAAGCTCTAAGGCATTTGGGGTGGACAAAGCTGGTGGGCGCCTCCTTGCACAATGAGGCGGAGGTAAGCAAAGAAACCATTTTCCAAATGCCTGGAGCTGGGGCAAGGCAGTTGGGAAGCCCTTTGGATGTGGGATGTGCAAAGTAATGATATGGAGCCAGACCTCTGATCTTCTGAGCATTCTTGGGACATTATCTGTGCCTCCTTCAGTGTGGAGGCTCTTGAATGCTTACAGGGAATGCCAGGGAGGTGGCAGGAAGAGGGAACTTTGTCTCAGACTTTAGGGTGTGCAATGCATAAATCCCATCTTTGATGCAGCGGATAGCCTCTCTGAAGATGCTTGAATGACATTCCCATTTGGGGTGGGAATGTGTGGAAACATATCAAGGAGGGGCACATGCAGGACATTTTTAGAAATGAACAAATACACAGGCTATTAGTTTCCAGGGCTTCCATAATAAAGTATCGTATCCTGGGTGACTTAAAACAACAGAAATCTATCTCTTGTGGTTCTGGAGACCAGAAATCCAAAAATCAAAATGTTGGCATGGCCATGTTTTTCCAAAGCCTATAGAGGAGGATCCTTTCTTGTCTTTTTTCAGCTTCTGGTGGCTCCAGTTATGACAACGTAACCACCAGTCTCTGTTTCTGTCTTCACATGGCCCTGTTCCTTCTGTGTCTGTCTGTGTGCAAATTTTCATCTTCCTATAAGGATGCCCATCCTGTTGGATTAGGGTTCATCCTAATCCAGTATGACCTCATCTGAATCTGATCACATATGCAAAGACCCTATTTTCAAATAAGGTTACATTCACAGGTTCTGGGGGTTAGGACTCCAACCTATCTTTTGGGGGAACATAATCCAACCCATAACACATAGATATATGAAAAAGCAAAGTTACAATTGATATAACTTATCACATGAATACCTACAATACCTGGAATACTGTGGAGTCTTGGACCTACTGTCATTTCAACTTTGGGTTCACCTTCTAAAAGAGGCAATGGCTTTTTACTATTTTGTTCTAATGCTAAAGAGAGATGATCTGGTAATATATAATGTGATGTATAATGAATTCACACGTAATAAAATTATAAATTTATAAGGTAGTTCCAAGGCTGAGGGGAAGGGAAGCCACTGGGGACCTACATGTTACAGGAAGGCTTTAGGAGAGAGGGGTAAAAAAATATTGGGATGAGGGAGGAAAATGATTCACTGATTAATGGATAGATTTTCCCCGGTACCTTCTGCTGATGATAGCATGACTTGAAGGTTGTGATTAAGGAAAACTAACAAAGCAGCACCAAAATGTCACGTGTGGTCCTAAAATTCCCAGAAGGTCCAAATGATGGGTGTTGGTGGGTGACACTGCTGGGTGTTTACAGAAGTAGCAGTTCAGAGAAGCATACTGAAGTGAGAGTAGCTCCAGAGGGTTCACCACTGGGGGACCCCCCAGGCCTTGAAGCTCAAGGCAGTATGAAGCTCCATCTCACCCGTGGGCCCTCACCTGGGCTTGGCAAAACTAGGCTGCTGGGGATTCTCCACAGCCATACGTTGTCTCTTCACCCAACTGGATCTATGTGTTGGTATGAGTATTTTCTATCAATTACATTTCTTAATTTAATTCTGCAGGAAGGATTTGTTAACTGATATTTCTATAATTCCTCAGGTTTCAGAAAAATGATAATGCTAGCAATATTAAATTAACCAACTAGGAAGAAAATTCATGAAAAATGATACTGATGGTTATGCCAAAAGCCAGGTGGAACACAGACCAGTTGAATTTGGAAAAGAAGTATTATGGACATTTATAACTTTGTTTCAAGAGCCTATGGATGCCCTGATTGGCCTATTTTAAAAAATAACTCCAAAATTTTATTGCTTATAAACAGATTTTGATGTGTATTACATACTTTCCAAAATAGGTACAGAATATAACACTATAGCATCTTCACATGACTTAAATAATAAAATATATAAAAAGATGTATAGAGGAAAATCTCTTTCCTACCTTGTTCCCTTCATCCAGTTTCCATCCTTCCCAGTAAAGAACATTATTACTGGTTTTTTGTTCATCTTTTCAATGAATCGTCAAAAACTTGACAGCCAGGAGCACCTGGGTAGCTCAGTAAGTTAAGTGTCAACCTTTGGCTCAGGTCATGATCTTGGGGTCCTGGGATCAAGCCCTGTGTCAGGCTTTCTGCTCAGCAAGGAGTCTGCTTGTCCCTCTCCTTCTCCCTCTCCCACTGTGCTCTGTCTCTCAAATATAAATAAAAAATCTTAAAAAAAAAAACCTCACCAGTCAATACATAATAATAATACATAATAATTCTGCTTTCCCTTGTTTGTTTATAGAGAGAGCACAAGCAGGGGAAGGGGCAACGGGAGAGGGAGAGAAAATCTTAGGCAGGCTCCACACCCAGCATGGAGCACAATGCAGGACTCACTCTTGCAATCCTGAGATCATGATCTGAGCTGAAATAAAGAGTCCATAGCTTAACCAACTGAGCCACCCAGGTACCCTTCCTTTTTTTTTTTAACTCAACTGGTAACACACTATATTCATGTTTCTATATTTGTTCATGTGAGTGTAAAACGAGGTATTTATTCATTACAGCATTTTTGCAGTAGCAAAGCAAAATTAGAAGCAAAATTAGAAGCAATTTTGGTGCTCATCAAAAGGGGATTGATTAAATTATGGGATGTCTCACTATAGTATTCAGCTATAAAATAATGAGGCTAAGCCCTATGTACTTAAATGAAGAGATCTGGAGGGTAAATTAAGTAAAAAATGTAAGATACAGGAGGATGTATATAGTATGTGCTCTTGGAGTAAGAATGGAGGGGATAAGATATATTTGCATTTTCTTGCAACTGAATAAAGAACAATCTGGAAGGATTCACAAGAAACTAATAAAACCTTTACTTACAGATGATGAAGGAAGTATAACGAAGAGGAATGGGGTGGTGAGATTTTCCAATATTTGTTACACTATTTTAAGTTTTGAACCACACAAATACATTTTCTATTTAAAATACAAATGAAAATGAGAATAAATTAATCAAATACATATCCCCGGGATCTGCTAATTATACCACCAGGAATTAATCCTACAAGTGTTTTCTCGTGTATGTTAAAAAATACCACCAAGAATGTTTGCTGCAGTATTATTAAAATGGCAAAAGACTGGAAATGGCCTTATTGTCTATTTAAACGTAGAATGGTTACGTTACATTCAAACAGTGAAACACTATGCAGATGTATAAAAAATGTGACATATATTGATATAGAAAACCCTTTAAGATATATTTAGTAAAAAAATGCAGGATAAAAAATCATTCCCATTTTTTGATAAAATATGATGCATATATATGCACACACATATCCTATATTCTTCCAAAAACAGCATGATGTGCAATGTAATGAGTGCGTGTGCATGCATTGAAAATTTCTAGAAGTTAAATAAGAAATTGTTAACGGGACTATCCTCTGGGAAGTGGGTGAGAGTGTTTACAGTAGGAAGATCACCTACTTCTCATTGTAATGGCTTTTGAATTGCATGAGTTTTATTGTGCATGGGGTTTTTTTCCACTTCAAAAATATTTACAAATCAATCCATCAATAAATGCACATCCATACAATGAAAATTATATACCTATAAAACAAACAACTGAGGAAGTTCTTTATCTACTTATACAGAACAATCTCCAAGACACATTATTAAAGAATTTGAATTTTTAATTTTAGATATTCCAGGAGTTCCCATACTATGTGTACCTGGCTCATATTTCTATCTGGTGATCAGTCACAAAGCTTTTCATTACTGTGGGTTTGATTATATTACAGCTCTGCCTTTCAGACTGAAGACTATTTTTTGTTTCAATTCACCTTTCTCACCTCGAAGACCCACTGTTGGTCTTTTGGGTTGAAATCCTATCTCCTCATGGCTTGTGAACATTAGCAACTTGCTTAATGGCTGTGGACCTCCTACTTTCTTTCTGTAAACAAAAAATGGGATACATTATGGGAATATTGAAAGAATTTGAGATACTTGTAATACATACTTTTAGCACATGAGGATGAAAAGTAGGCTATTGCCACCACTAATATTCTCTGGAATATATCAATTGAAACTGCAGACAGGAGGGACCATACCCTGCTTTTGCACTAGGAAATACAAAGCTTTTTGTGTCATGGCCAATGCTGTTCCAGCATTTGGCTGGTCTTTTGGCCACAGTAGCCTTGGGCTGGTATCTCAGAGAATCAACAATCTATAGATGCTGTTGGGGCTACATGGGATAATTTACCTATATGGGGTATTTTATAGCCCCTCTTAGGGAAGGTTATTCTCACTTTTTTGGACATAAATAGTAACCAGTAGCTTCCCCCTCAAGATGCCTCTTGTTGCCGTCTGTTGCTCCTAGTCCTATTTGTTTGAGTCCATATTTATGAGAATGTCTTTCAAAAGAGGAAGTGAAGATGTCCTTGTAGTCTTTATTTTTAGAGAGTTAAAAAGAAAAACAACTGCCTCTCCATTTTATCTCTCAGTGTAGCTCTAGGTCAAGTGGTCTCACTGATTATCTAGTTGGCTTTTTGCCTTGATGCATTTATAGAATCTTTTATTATTGACTTTGGAGCTCCTTGCAAGGTACTCCAAAAAAGCATTTTAAAATAGTCTCTAGTGGGCAATTTACATTTTAACTGCTCCTTTCATTACCCCCCTCAACACCTTCATATAGTTCCCCTTTCTAGAATTAAATAACCACATGATAGCTTTTGGGCTCCATGTCTCTTTTGGTTGTTGAACTTGGCCCCGTTATGGTCTTAATTGTGCAATGGTTCAGTTGGAGTCGCATGCTCTTTTACATTCATCACCTTTCTTCAACATTTGTTTTCAAGTTATATGGCGTCTTGCTAAATCAAGAGCCAGATAATTATCGCCATCTTGGTCTGGTTTTTTGAGAATCTCTCTGAGAATCGCTAGTACTGTGATAAGACATGATGCTCAAGGAGTTGTGTGATGCATGAAAACGGGGTGAGGCCAACAAGAAAGAATGAAGACAACTTTTTCCAAAAGTCCTTTGGTTCCAGGTGAAGATAAAATCTCTTTTCCCCATTAATTAATCTAGGATTCAAGACTAAAGATCTTCCTGTCTCTTGGATGTTATTTCAGAGGCCATAGTACTCTAGAGACCATCACCCTAGAAAATACAGACTTTAATTTCAGATTTTCTGGCTTCACTTTTCTATCACACTTCCATAAATCCCATGACAAAGCTTACCAATTCACCACTTTTCTCTCTCTTCACTTTATCCACATCCATCTTCCCTAAGGACAGGCCTAATCCTATTCTGAAGGCCAAAAGTTCAATGAATTTCTGGTAGAAATTTCTAGCAGAAAATAGCTCTTCACAAGTCCAAAGGTAATGTTCCCAAAGCTATAAGTCAGAGAAGACCCAGGCCCCTCTCACATACATACATACTCAGCTTCCTATAATGTTCCTAACATCCTTGAGGCTATACCGGCAGGGTATAAACTGGGTTTGGTCTAGGATGACAATCCTGATGTTGCCACAAGTAAGGATTTATTTTTTCCTTTTAAATTTTCTCATGTTTTATTTAAATAAGGAATTCTTCATATGCCAAGGAGTCCTTGGGGTGCCTGGGTGTTGCAGTTAAGTGTCCAACTCTTGGTTTTGGTCCAGGTCATGGTTTCACAGTCATGAGATGGAGCCCCATGTCAGGCTCCACACTCAACAGGGAGTCTGCTTCCGTTTCTCTCTCCCTCTCCCTCTGCCCTTCCCCACAACATTCTCTCCAAAGGGGAACAACTGCCACAAGGACCAGTTTATACTCAACTCATTCCATGATGTGGCAGTTTCATGGAGATGTAGGAGCTAAACTGCAGAGGAGGAAACCAGCACACTCTCTTCTGAGGAAGGAAACCTAAAGACAGTAAGGAAAGTAGAATTGAGAACTGAAGAGAGATCCTCAACAAATGGATAAACAGATAAAGAGCAGATAAATAGGGATCCCTGGGTGGCACAGCGGTTTGGCGCCTGCCTTTGGCTCAGGGCACGATCCTGGAGACCCGGGATCGAATCCCAGGTTGGGCTCCCGGTGCATGGAGCCTGCTTCTCCCTCTATGTCTCTGCCTCTCTCTCTCTCTCTCTCTCTCTCTGTGACTATCGTAAATAAATTTAAAAAAAATTTTTTTTAAAGAGCAGATAAATAGATAATCTTCTCAAATTGAAAAGAAATGAAAAATGACAAAACCTGATACTGGCAATGACGTAAGAAAATAAGCATTCATATTCTTCTGATAAGACAGTGAGTTTGGAACAATCTGGAGGCAAATTTAGTAATATAAACCTGAAGCCTTAAAATCTGCATGCCTTTTAATTTTTTTTCTCTGAATATTTGTTTCTCTTTATTGGCTCTTTGGCCAGATAGGTTTCTGAAAATATAAGCCTTCCCAAGATTGCTGGGACATATTGATGTCCAGCAATCTAATCCTTGACTCTTTTGTTATTACGTCTTCAGACTCTTCCCACACAGAAGTCTTTAGGATATTCTATTTGAATCTTTTTGATTTTACTGACTTGTATCAAAGTTCTCCTCTACTATATCTGCAGAGGATGAGCAAAAATAATACAATTTTTAGTGACCATTTATCATAGTGACTGTTTGTTGGATACTTTCCAATTGCCTAACACTGTATTGAGTAGTTTACACGCATTGTATTTAATTCTCTCCACAGACTTGTGAGATAGATCTATTATTCCTATTTTGTTTATGTGGGTTTTTTTGTATATTTTTTAATTGGAGTTCAATATGCCAACATATAGCATAATACCCAGTGCTCATCCCATCAAGTGCCTCCCTCAGTGCCCGTCACCCAGTTGCATGCCTTTTAATTTAGCAGTTTTACCTCCAGAAGGGGAAAATAGAGGTAACAAAGAATCTAGCTTATCAGAACTTCATCATAGCATTAATTATGAGTAAAAACTTAGAAATATCCTAAGACCAAATAATAGGCAGCTGGTTAAATGGATTACGAAACAGAAATGATGTATTAGATAAAACAGGACAGAGAAAGATGTTCACAATGAGTTTTAAAAAATTGAAAAATAGTTTATAGAATGTTGGTTGACAATTACCAAAGCAAAATTAAACAAACGAGAAAAATCACCAGAAAAAAACTTGATTTAAAAAACTACACTAATTAGATTGATTTCAATAAAAAAGAATACCTCTTTGATAGAGTCTTAGTAATATTTCAGAAGAAGGGAGTCGGGGAGGGTATTTACGGTTTTAGAGCCAGAACCCAGTGATCATAAGGTGGGTCTCACCGGTCAGGGAACTGGTTGGGATGGGGCGGTTTATGACATAACAACTCTGGGTTGGTGGCCACAGTACAGTAAGGTCTTGAAGCAAATATTGTTGAGCAAGCTGCTGGTCCTAGTAAGTAAGCAAGTAACAAATTTGTTACTATTTGTGTCTAGTCCCAGTATTATTTGGCAGAGAAACAGGAAAACATGCTTTAGCCATAACTGTTCATCATAGAGACAGGAAAGTTCATTGGTTTCTGTTCTCAATCATTGCTCTCTTTTTGTTAAAAAAAAAAATCATGTTTATATTTCTATCTCACTAGAAACTCTAGGAAGAGAATTATTTACGTATTAAAAGTAGTTATCTTTGGGTGGAAAGATTATAGGTATTCCTTCATTTCTTCACTTTCGCTTCTCTGTATTTTCTAAATTTTTATCTAATGAACATATATTCAGAAAAAAGATGTATTTGTTTGACTCATATTTAGCCAAATAATTCCAGAGCTATAGTACCCAGAGTCACTCTCACCTCAAAGCTTCTAATCCATTTCTAAATAAAACACCCAATCTACACAGAATCTTGTGGCCAACTTGGAAAACTAGTTAAATCATTACTGAATCACAACTGTGCAGTCCAGTAGGCATCAGGCAGCTTTTCATCTTTTCAGACAGGGAAAGAAATGCTGTGTAGACTGTTTAGAAGGACCCATTGTTCTGAAGTATAGTGGAGATGTGTTTAACTGACACAGATGCCTGCTTTTCTCCTTGACTCACTGTCAACTCTCCATTTTCAGAATCATGGTACAGTGGGAGTCAGGGACTCCAGGAACACGAAGGGTGAGAGTCGAGGTGAACCCAGAAGCCTAGAATACTGTCTCATGACCTCTCTAGTCAACCACTAATAACTATTTTTCAGTACATAATATTTGCTGAGTGCTAGACAAGGTGAGGCATGGTACAAAATTTGGATAATCTACACTTTATCCCTTAAAGGAGCTTAGTTTTTAATTGGGGAAAGGGTGGAAAGGAGTGACTAATACATAGGCACAATTCCAGACACACAAAATAGCATGCAACCAAGCACTGCCCCACAGGTGGATTCTAGGCTGACCTGAGTTACAGTATTTGTAGCCGGGATCTTGGGTGGTCTAGACTTTGAGTCCTATATATGTTGGGACACAGAAGGTTCAGGGCATCAGGATATCCTAGTAAAAGGAGGTTAAACTCAAACTTTTTTAAATTTCCATGATTTTTATTGACAATTTTTCTGAAATTTGATCTTCTTTATTTTCTGCCGTTTATAACTGCAGCTTAATGAACCTTATTGCAGGGCCCCAAGGCCATTTTCATTGTACGTAGATATTGATTTCCTTGATTGGAGATTAAAAAGATAAGAGACTGACATAGATGTGAATTGATCCCAAGATCAACTGAAGTTTACTTTAAAAGAAAAAAAAAAAAAACCCACAGTTCCTGACACCTATGTATTTTCTGATGATCAGCTTCTTTCCATTAGGAAGGACCACGGTGAGACACTCCAATAGATTGATGGTTCTAATTGGTTGAAATGTCATTTCCCTTTATATAACCCTTTATTACTTACATGTACTCTTCATCAGGGACCTCATCATTCCAGATAAGGGGACTTAGTAATGTTGTTGGGGAAACGGGCCCAGGAAGGGTCTTTACTCAAGTTCAAATAGACACATAGTGATGGATTTAGAATTAGATGTCAGATCTCCTGTTTTCAACCCTGAGCTTCTCCCAGTCTGATACCCCAGGCTTTTTCCTACAAGATAAAACTTACCAAGGATTCTGGGTATCTTAGCTACTAGACATAAAAATGAAAGAGACACGGCTCACAACACTTGTAAGTATAATGAGATGCTCTTACTTCCAGGTTCACCTCTTGGCAGGTTCTCTGGAACAGGACTCAGTTCTGAGTGTCAGACACAGGCACTGCTATCCACATGCCCCTTGGTTTTATCACAACACAATTAAGGAAACCAAAATGCAGAGAGATGAAGTCTCCCATGCCCCCAGCCCTAGGTCAGCCTGTAGAGCAAACTATGGGAATGTGGAACACCTCCTGGATGAACAATCTGATGATGATTGACCCGGCTATTAAAGACAACAGCAGCCATAATGACAACAAACTTGGCCAATCCACCACTTAGGATGCCTTTGGCTGCTCATAAAAACAAACCAACAAACACTCTCAAACAATCTAGGATGTATTACAGAACAGGGAATGCAGAGTTAGAGGCAGTACACGGTGGGCTGATTCAGCAGCTCAGTGGTCCCATCCAGGAGGCAGACTCCCTCCATTCCTGGCGCCTTTTGCAGTGTATTGCCTGAAGTTATTGCAGTGTATTGCAGTGTATTGCTCCTTATGGTCTCCAGGGGTGGCAGCATTTTCAAGCCTCAGACCTACATCCAGAGGCAGTGACTTGAGGAGTCCCATCTTCAGAACAAGGAGATCTTTCTCAGAAGCCCCTAAACAAATCTCTTCCCTCAATACTGGGTGGAACTTGGTCAAGAACCTGCTCTGAAACCAATCACAGCCAGGAGGACAGGCTCAGCTCATTCATGATTCACTCCCTGGGACTGTGGTTGGAGCCACTTTTCCCTGAGTCCTGTGTGGGTGGGGACCAGAAAGGGGTGAGGAGGAAGACCCCTGACTCAATCAGAGCTCTGCCAGAGGAACACAGGGGTGGTCAAGATGGAGGGAAACCATCCACAGTATCTGCTACACCTGTTCTGAGCTACAGGCCACCTCTCCCACCAGGACTTCCGTGAATCAGGTGTTTCATCCCTTCCAAGGTGAGGAGAGGCTGTTCTGACAGAGCAGGGAGGACCTAGGTATCTGTGAATGCTTACAGAGGTCTTCATCGGATGTCAATGTTGGCTTCACGTAAAACTTCCTGAAGGCTCTGGGGACCTTAACCTAGAGTCAGTGATGTTCTAGGGGTGGGAAATTAGGTCAGGAACACTTACAGGGCTAGGCCACTGTGGGCCAAGAGAGAGCTTTGGGTGCAGGGAGACCAGTATTTTAAAGTACTCCTTAAATCATACCTGGACTTTCACTATTGGCCTATGCCCAGGTATGACCATACAGATAGGAAATTGAAGTGAAACACATAAAGAAACATCAGGGTTGGGGTTTTTCTGTTTTTTTGTTTTTTGTTTTTTTGCTTTTGTTTTGTTTTTTGTTTTGTTTTGTTTTACCCAGCCCATGTTCTATGATAAAATTCAGCCCTGCTAAAATAAAAATAGATTTTTGGATGACTGGGTTATAAGCTTCTTGCTTTTCCTTTTCTTCTTCCTTTTTCTTTTTCTTTGCTTTTGATTTTTAAGAATAATGAACATATTCTCTTTTATCATGGGAAAACAGAATAACTTTTATTTGGGAAAAAAAGGTGTTTCACACTTATTTAAAACAGCACAGGAAATCCCCACCTCAAATAAGCAGTCTGATGATTGCTTTTGTAATATTTGAAAATAAACCAACTTTATTGAATTAGTCAATACCAATCAAGACTGGAAAACAACTTTATAACTGGTTCAGATTCATGAAGAAAACATTCAGCAATATCTTCATTAAAAGGCAACTTATATTTATTAAGGCTTGAAAGCAAGTCCTGCTATTTTATCACCACAGTTAAAGGTCTTGAGAAAATCAAGTAACCATCATTTGGAGTGTCTTTATAGAATGAAATGTTTGTTCTTTTATAAGGCATCTTTTGCTAATTAGTTAACCCCCAGCTTCTAGAATGGGACAAACAGGAGGTCAGGAAAGTAAGACAAATTCAAACATCAGCTGGATATTTCATTTTTTAAGCATATGCATAATCAATATTGTGAAATCTCTAACTATACATAAAATATTTTAGATAATTGGATCCTTAAAACTATGTTTTTCCAAAAAACAGATTGCTTTTATAGAAACACTGATTGGCCCAAACCCCAGATGAGGCAATCTTTCATTGTATTTTTGGTTGGTGAGGGGAGCATTGGATCTAATTCCTCAAGTAACATTAAATAAAATTATGCACACTTTGGATCATACCTCATGATGAAAGGAAAGCATCTCGAAACAAAGCTGGGAGAAGAATATTGGCAAAGGTAGAAGAATATGCATTCATGAAGGGGGCACGTTACTTGGTTTGAATGCTAAAAAGCACTGGATAGAAGACAATGGGTCTTGTTTGCAGAAAGGGCTCCAGAGCCAAAGATGTGACATCTGTTCTCCTAACTTCAGAACCAGGATGCTTCACGTGCACAATTTTTTCCCGAATGCTTATGATCCTCTTTAATGGCATGTCAAAAAAATAAGGAAGTGATCCCTTAGCAATCACTTAATGAGTTAAATACTTTATCTTTCCAAGGAGAGAGACAGCAACATCTGGATTCACTGCTATATAAATGGTTCCTGGCCACTGGGGATATTGGTGAGTCACAGGAGTACCTACTGGATTCCTGCTGCTTCTAGACCAATTTAATTTTAGACACAGACCCTTTGCTGGTTTCTTACAATGGAAAAGTCTTAATAGACAGACCTGTACCTTCCTCACTCCACCCTTCTTTTAATTCTATTTATCTAGACCTTACTGATTCCTGAGATTCTTAGATATTCAGGGTCTATTCGGGGCTTGATCCATTTTGCAACAATGTGAAGATGCTTGGTGTTGTCTGTCTGCACAATGGCCAGTAGGTACAGGTGCTGTGAAGAGCTTCTGTTATTTCATTTGACAAATGCCAGAAAATGCAGCTCAGGAAACTTCACTCTTGGTGAAGCCTTTTTCTAATGAAAAGACCAAGATCCTTGCTGGCCCCATCAGCAGATGTGAACACTGAAGACTGGCATTTCCTGGGAAGCTGAAACCAGTCTAAGATAGTGTGGCCAAATAAAAGTGTGTTTCACTTTTCATAGCCTGTGATTCTGAATTGTCAGGCATGTGGCTTCCTTTATTGGGATATAAAGACATACAATAGAAGGAACTATGCAACTATGCTCTATAACACTCAAGCTTTTATTATCCAGCTCATCTTATAAGGTTATTAAAATCTTACCCAATACCTTCTCTCTGGGCCAACCTGAGAGGTAGACCCACCTGACAGGTAAATTCAACACAGTTATTCTGAATTTGATTCTTCTTTCTGCCTCTGCCTCTCACTCTGCTATCCCACAAAAATAGAATAAAATAAAATAGTGACATGAAAGTCAAAGGAGAAAAATAAATCCAAAATAAAATAGGATCTTAACTCAAGCACTTTCAAATGCTGCTGAAATGCTTTCTGAGGGATCAATATTCATTCAAGACCAATGATAGGGTGACCTCCTGTCTTAAAACTCTGGAGTCCAAACTGAAAACGTTTAGTACTCCCTGAGTTGGTTCTGGAGACACCTAAGGACCTCATCATACCGATGCCTGAAGATGATTTGCTGTGTATGTGATAGGGTTGTGGCCAAAGCCCAAGGAGGCTGGAGGATCTGGAGAAAAATCCATTTTGGAAAACATAATCAGAAGGTTAATATTATTGTTATTTTAAAATATTCTGACAAATCTGGTCATAAGACATTAAAGCTCTCAGCCAATAGACGGTTGTATTATGCGATAATCTACTATTGAAATAAAAAGATATTCCTGAATTAAGTACTCAGAAGTGCTTTCCATCTACAACTCCATCCCCTGTTTTAAATGGTTATAACTGATCATGTCACTGACCCCCTCCACTGGTGCCTTAATATCGTTATTTATGTAAAACTAAGTCAACTGCAGAAGGAACATCTAGAAACAACAATATTGATTTAGTTTGGCTTGTTTGTTTTTAAAGACTGTTTTTAAAGACTTGCCAACGGCTGGATTCTGACTATCAAATCAGTCATTAATATCAGACAACCCCATGGGGGGAGCTGTGCCACCTGGGCGGCCTGTTTTCCCTGTCCCGCTGGCTCTGCTACACCAGTGTGCTTCTAGAACAGCACCACTGTGGGTCTCTGGAGAGTAAGCTGCCTCTTAGGTCATCGTGCTTGTATTGCTAAACTCAGGGAAGGGTTTCTGAGGACAACAAGATTTACACTAATTAAAAGTCCTCTGGGATCATTCAAGACTTCATCTCCCAAGAGGCCAGTTCGGGGCTTTTCCTTACAGTTTTCTCACCATTCTCCTTTTTTAAACATGCCTAGGGATTAAGTTCCCAGGGAGTCCCTGGAAAGGTTCCTTTAGGGGTGGGAATTAATCAGGTCCTCCTGTCTTTGCAAAGCTCTCAGGCTAATAAAATGCCATACTGAGAACTTTCCTCTTCCTCGGTGGGCTCAAGGGGCTCCTCCTGCTTCCTCCCCTCTGTTCAGATCATCGGGCCACTTGATTTCTTCAGAGATCCCTGGAAGCAGGTTGGCCTAGGGATTGCCAGGGTGAGGATGTGCTGATGTTTCTATGGAAAGGACGGTGCTGCCCTGCTGCCCTGCTGACCTTCCTTGGGGCTTTCTGGCACTGGGAAGCCTCACTCTACCAGTGGGCAGCACAGGTAGGAGAACTGGTGAAGGTGGCTGCCTGTGGCAGGTGGCTTTTCTCGAAAGGCATGCGCTCAGACAACGGGCTGCTGATCAGCTCATTTTTCTTAGCTTCCTCTGCATCAGTGCCCAGGCTTGAGCCAGGCAAGCTTTAAAGGAGGTAAAATTCAAGGAGAATGTCTAAAGAGTGAAATATTAGCTTAAAAAAGTGCCCATTTTCATGTGGCAGGTGAGTCAGATGGCAGGAAAATGAACCCAGATGGGGCATATATATTTCTTCAAGTTCAAACCCTATGGTTTCACAGTTGGAAAGGCCCCTGGACTTTCTTCTTCTGGTGTTCTGTGATCATGCCACCTCTCTACCTCTCAGCCAGGAGGCCCAGCTGGCCGACCCACATTCAGAAAGAGCTTAAAGAGATTGGAAAGTCAATTTTGGCCAATTCTTGGGTTTTTGCTCTAAGATTGGTAGTGACATAACATCAGCAGTTCAAGACTTAATGAGACCATGAGAAAGAAGACCTGTGTGAAAGATTCCCAGGGAACATCGAGCCTCATAGAAGACTTTATCGTCACCTACACCCCCCACCCGCCCACCTCACATCTGCTTTTTCACAGACCAAAATTCACTTGTGGATCAAAGCAGTCAAAACCCAGGCATGTAATCCCCAACAAAACTACCCCTAAGCAAGCAACCCCCCTGGCTGGTAGGCCCTGTGGGCCTTTTGGCATCAACACTGCTCCCTCACCCCCTTCCTGGTCATCCCGGGTTTGCAACTACAAATTCTCCTTCCTCAAAAGGCCTGGACCGCATGAAAACAGAGGTTGGTGTCAGTCAGATGCATAAGGGCATTGCAACGTTCTCAGCACCGCAGCAAACGGAGACGGTCTGAAGTGCTTTTCCAGCCTGGTCTTCCATGCCCCATGTGACTGGAGCGTCAGAAAGCAATGAGGGACTGAAGGTGTGTCTGCCAGGTGCCAAATCCACAGCCTGCCTGTCCTCGATTCATTCCCTCATCGCCCCACCCCACCCCCAAATGCAATGGCTCTCTTTCTCGTAAGAACTATGATTCCATCTGTCCTTGGCCGCCGAGTTAACCAACAAAGAGGTGGGTGGAAGAGGACACCATGTTCCATGTTCCTAATGGAGCTGAGGAGAGATCTTGATATTGGCAGAGAGGCCAGTGACAGTCCCCCAGGTGGGTTCTCCAACACTGACCCCAAACACACTGAACCCAGACCAGCCCCAAAGGCTGAGAGCTTGATTATTTCTATCATTTCTGCTTGCAGATCCCTGTCCGATCACCTCGGGTCGGTTCTGACCTTCAGAAGAGACAGCAGGCTGGAGTCCCACGAGGCCAGCGAGACGTGGCCTACTACAAAAAGATGTTTCCCAAGGCCATGAGCAAGAGGAGTCTGGGAGGCTGGAGTTCCTTTGGGAGAAGCTGAGTCCTTCTGCTGCCAGTGGTGGGGCAAGGTGGCCGAGCTCAGGAGCGGCTGAGGCGCTTGGCGACATCCGCGTAGGCCGACTCGATCTCCTTGTCAGCTGCACAGGTGTTGGTGAACTCATCCCGGGCGTAGGCATTCTTCAGGTACCGCCACAGGCCTGTCATCTCAGCAGGGAAATCGTAGTTGCGGTATTTCTTGGAAACAATCTACAACACAGATGGCATGAAAGCGCGAAACAAATCAGCGAGGGAGACTTAATGGTGTGACCTGGTGTGTGTGTGTGTGTGTGTGTGTGTGTGTGTGTGTGTGTGCATGCGCGCGCAGGGAGGGAGGACCCACTTGCATCACGGCGGCCACTTTGCAGCAAAATGTTTGCCATGCAAGGTGGCAGTGCTGCCTTCTTTTCATCTTATCTTATTTATTTCTTAAGTAAATATAATTTGCCCTTTTGACTTAGCCATTCTGCTTTTTCCTTCGGAAATAATATCAAAGATATAGCTACATATCTGTGATCATGGGACTAATAGTAAAAAAAAAAAAAAAAAAAAAAAAGCAATAGTAAAAAAAATGGCAGAGAACAGAAATGTCCAACAATGCATATGCATATATGGATAAATGTATCATTATCCATAAATACAATGCCATACTGGAGAGCCATTAGAAATGCTGCTGAGATCGCTTCTCGGCCTTTTGGCTAAGATCAAGTGTAGTATCTGTTCTTATCAGAAATGCTGCTGAGGAGTTCCTGGGATCTGGATAACCCTTTAAGATGGATCGTTAAGTGTCAAGTGCAGTACAAAAAAAATGAGAAATAAATAAAAATTTTACAAAGTGCAGTATAATGCATTTGGAGAAATAGGTGTGGTAACTGAAAGTATCTATACCAATATGTCACCCAGTGGCTATGTCTGATTGGTAAAATTCTACATTGTTGCTCCTCACCCACTTTGTTTTACATAAGCACCCTTAGTTATAGGAGAGAATCAAAAACACACAAAGTGAGCTAGATGTTGGAATGTATATGCAGGCTCAAAGTATGATGTGGGAGTGAACAAATCATGATTTCTAATCTCTCCTTGGTTTGCCAAATGTGTAGGCTGTGGATGGGCATTCTGGGGAGGTGATGTTTGTACTGAAACGGTAGCAGGGTCTTAAGAGCATGGGCTGTGGATCCCAACGAACTGGATCTGCAATTCTACTCCACTATAACAGCTGTGTGACCTTGGACTAGTTACTTGGCCTCTCTGAGCCCCAATTTCTTTATCTCTAAAATGAAGATAATAATAGAACCTTCATTGGAATAACAGATTAGTTCATACACATAAAAAGCTTAGAGGAGTGGCTGGCTGCTACTGAGCACTCAAGAAACATTATCTCCTATTATAATTCATTAAGACCCATCTTTTGTCCATTTGCATGCATTCAGAGGTAAGGGTAAGGTGGTCTTCACAGAGGATGACCTGTGTAGTTACATGGGGCCTGGAACTCAGAAAGGCCTGCTCTTGGTTGAATGCTTCACTGTCACCATCTGGAAATTCTAAGTACTTTTTAACGGGGACCTCTTTATTGTCACTGTGCACTGGCGTCTGCACATTAGCTGGTCTTGCCTCTAGCTCTCTGGGGCTGGCGTGGGAATAGCAAAGAGTAGCCTCTCTCCTAAAACATTGGCTTCTGACTCCTTTCCTTGCTTTGTTTTTAGAGAGGTCTTCAGACTGCTGACCCCAGGATCCTCCCACTCAGAGAACTCTGAAGTTCAGCTACTCTGGGCTTTCATCTTCATTTTGGTGCCAGTGATGGTCAGGGTTCCCTGGAAAGCTGTGCTGAGTGAAGGCAACAATGACCTATTGCATGAAAAGACTAGCCTCATCAGTCTGACCACATTCCCAAGGAGGATTCATTTTCCCCTTCCATTCTCCGGCATCAGTTTGAGTGTTCACTGCAATACTAAGAACTATTCTATTCTGAATACTGTTTGTCTCTTCTCTCCTAGCTTGTGAACAGTTTAAGGACAGGAGCCCCACCTTCTTCATTTCCATACTGCCTGATAATCACAGTAACACTATTTTTTTTTTGAAGATTTTAAGTATTTATTTGAGAGAGAGAGAGGGAGAGAGAAAGAGAGAGAGAGAGAGAGAGAGAGAGAAGGGCAGAGGGAGAAGCAGACTCTCCGACGCGGGGCTGGATTCCAGAACCCTGAGATTATGATCTGAGCTGGAGATGTTTAACCGACTCAGCCACCCAGGTGCCCCTCAATAACGTTTATAAGAATAGTGACACTAGCCAGCATTTAGTTACTATGTGCTCTGCTTTAGGCTCTGTTTTAAGCACTGTGCAAGCTACTTAAATCCCTAACAACTCTATAAGGAAGAGTGTATTATATCCCCACTTTACAAATGAGGAAAGTAGGGCAAAGAGAAGTTAAGTAAGTGAAGATTCAATAAATAGCAGTATTGCATCTTTACTGTCTTCAGGTATTCTAAATCAAAGTACATCTAGAGACAAATGAAAGAAACTCACTTAATTTCAAAGAATGAAGATCCTTAGCAATGAGCAGACTAAAGCCACATGAGAGTAAATGCCTTATACAATGTTGCACAGGGAATGAGTTCATTCAACCAATATCTTTTTAAAAATCATTAGTATTTCTTCCAGTTCTTGCTTTTCTTTTTTTATTCCAGTATAGCTGACACACATTAGTTTCAGGTGTACAAGTAGTAATTGGGCAAGTCCGTATGCTCTGCTGTGCTCACCAGCAGTGTCGTTCCCATCTGTCACCCTAGGACCCTATTACAGCATCATTGACTGTATTCCTTCTGCTGTGCCTGGTATTTCCAGGACAGTCCTTCCTTTCTCTCCATGTGGCCACCCAGCCCCTATGCAAATGAGAAAAGAGCCGCTGGAGTCAGAATCCCTTGTGTGCCAGTCATCCAGCTATTGTTGCTCAGCTGCAAACCACCCTAGTGTTTGTGTCTTTGTGACACTGTAGCGGGGACTCTGCAAATCACACCTGTTTTGCCAGTGAGTCTCTGCTGGGCTCTGCCAAGAGGGGGTACTAAAGAGAGAGAGCAAGCCTGCAAAGCTGGAGGAGGGAGAAGGGAGGCCCCTTTTTGTCCTGGGTATCCTGTTCCCATCCACTAGTGGAATCAGTGCCCTCACCCTGGCTGAGAGGCCAGCACTCAATAGTGATCCCACTGCAGGGGTTGGGTCCCAGCCCCCAGCACCAGCTCAGCAGTGCCCCCTGCCCCTTCCAAGGTTCGCTTCTGCAGGGGCCCCTCATCTCAGTTTCCAAGTCTAAATAATTCCAACCTCTGACGTCCTCTGTTTGCGTCCCCTGACCTAAGGGGTTGCGGTGGCCTCGTCAAGGTGGAACCTCCTGGTACATTTTGCCTTCCTAATTCTTCAGTACTTACAGCTGCTTTCTTTAAATTCTCTCTGTGAAGGCAACCAGTTTGGGGTGGTCACCAAAGAAGCCCTCCCCACAATGTTCTGTCCAGCTTAGTGCAACTAATAAGCCAAGGGGATGGGATCTGAGTCCTTGGGAGAGCACTCACCATGAGCAAGTGCCAGTTTGCCAGTTCTCCCATTGCCAGTTCTCCTTGACCTCCCTGTTTACTGCAGGGCTCGAGTTTGCTGGAGAGCCTTTGAGAAGAAGGTGTCCTGGCTAACGAGCAAGTCCATGCAGGAGTGGTGGGTGGGTCACAGACTGATTACAGTGGTCCCAAATCTCTCCATGCTGGGATTTATTTTCACTTTTAAAGGATGAGAGAGGAGATTTAAAAACAGCAGAAGGACAATTTATGATATATATATATCTTGTGTTTATGTCTTTGTTCCTGTTTGCTTCAGGGGCTGAAGCAGGTCACTGTGCTAGGCTGGGGTCCCAGTGGCTGCTACAGAAGGCCCGCCATACCCCTCCCTGCCCGGATCTGCACGCCCGGAGCCTTGGCCACATTGCTCATTGTTTCCTCACATGTTGGCTTGACTTGGGGAGATGAGGACTAGAAGGGAGCCAGACAGCGAGAGTTCAAACCAGGCTCTCAGGGAAAATGAAGATGAACCTGAATGACAGCCAGGCAAGAGAGGGAGAGAGGGTGAGGGCACAGGAGAGAGCAGGCGCAGATGCGCACATGAATCTCTGATGTTCACAAAAATGTCCATGCTCGTGTTCTGAATTTGCTCTTTCATATGAAAACAGTTAGCTCCCACAGCCCAGATTAGGTTTTGGCATCAGGAGCCAAACTGGAGGCCTGACTTGGCTCCCCCTTCACTCTTTCTGCACATCGGGGATTTGCCAGGTCCCTGGGATCTGATAAGCTGGATCAGCAGAAATCCAAGGAGACAGAAGGCGAGGCCCAGCCCTTGTCCCCTTGCAGGCCGTCCTCCTTCTGATCCCCAGCTTCCCCAAGTGAACAGCTCACTGAACTCCATCCAAGAACACGGGCGTAGCATGGTTATTTAGGGCTGGGAGGAACTGAAGGGGTGGTAGGATGAAGCCTGGGGCCTTGGAGAATCCATTTGTTTTACCTTATTCGACAAGAACTTCTTGAGTGGGTAGTCGATATATGTTTGAGTGAGACAGAAGAAAGAAGGAGTAAAGGAAGAGAGAAGAAAGAAGCAAGAAGGGATATACTTACTATCTCTTCATTTACACATGAGAAAAATGGATTCCAGAAAGAGTCAATGACTCTCCCCAGCTCCTGCTGTTAGTGGGTGGCAGATACAGGACCAGAACGTGGATCTCAAGACTTTCTGAAGGGGGGCTTTGCCATTACATCACACTGACACAGTGTGACTGAACTGGAATCACACCATCCCTCCTGGTGTCACTTATTCTTCAGGAAAAGAGAATACAAGATGTTTCCGGGGGTGTGGTGGGGCATGCAGTAATTAATAATGTCATAGACATAGAGCTTGGCTGGACTTACAAGTAACCACTGGCTTGGCCCTGAACCCAAAGTGTCTTCATATTGATAGATTGCATTTTCCCAGCCCCTAGTAATGGCACTCGTGATTCTCGCCCCGTCTCCAGCTCTGCCCAAGTCCTGTGGGAACACCAGTGCTTGCACAGCTCAGATTTCACTTCAAGATGGTTGTGTTCTGATTGGAGAGAAGCCCACATTTCTAGCTCAGGATTTCAGCTGGAAAATGATAGGCAGGTATCCAGCTGACAAATGACTAAATCTGATTCTTTCTAGTGAAGGGTGGAAGGGAAATGGTATGATACACAAGCTTGGTGATCAAATGGTCAATCAATGAGTATTTATGAAAGGGCCACCATATATCCACCATCATGCTTGGAGAAGCCACTATCCCCACAGAGTGTATTGTATTACCAAGACATATGATATAAATGTGTACAAAATGAGCTATATGGTCCCACTTTGTGTTTCTCTAGGCTGGTGAGGGTCAGGAAAGGATGTTAGAAGATGCATTAGTTTAGAGAATGAACATCAGGGCACACAATTATTGTCTTCAAATGAGGTGAAACAGAACAGCCCTGTTCCATGCTGTTCCAGGAAACAGAGGGAAGCAGGGAAGCTGTTTGGGCTCAACATAAGGAAGGGTGTTTTCAGGAGCACTTGTGGGACTCAGTTAAGCATCCAACTCTTGATTTGGGCCCAGGTCAAGATCTCAGGGTTGTGGGATGGAGCCTCACATTGGGCTCTGTGCTGGGCCCGGAGCCTGCTTAAAATTCTCTCATTCCCTCTCCCTCTGCCCCTGCCCGCCCCTGAAAAAAAAAAAAAAAAAGATGGATGTTTTAATAATCAGAGCCATCCAAAATGGTAGGACTGACTTGTTAGGCAGGGAACTCTTCATCATCAGAACCGTGCAGTGAGAACTCTAGGAAGCCTGTCACGGACAGGCAGAAAGTGGTCCCGTTTGGGGTGGGAGATAGTTTTGGATGACCTAGGAATTCCCATCCTTCCAACTCTTGGATCCTAGGAGTCTTTTAGGACAGGATTGAACTGCATGTCGAAGTTGATCAGTGAGTGCAACCATGGCAAGAAAATGATGTCACTTCTTGTAGCCTCCTGCTCTTCAACCGATAGATAAAGAAGATGATACACGGCTGCCCTAGGGAGTTACTAGAGGGAATGAGAAGGCTTGTATATGAAGCAACTTCACAAAGATGTGGGGGTGTGGACAGTGAACACCCACAAGGCAGAGACAAGGAAGAAGTACGTTTGTGCGCTCTCTCTCTCTCTATACACACACACACACACACACACACATATGTGTGTATAATTGTATGTATACATATACATACATCCATGTATACATCCATCCATTTATACATAGACATATATATGTGTGTATGTATGACCATACATGCTATGACAATAGCAGCTGCTATGTATTGAGCCTTTATAATATGTCAGGCACTGTTATGCCATATTTACTCTCCCAGCCAAGAAGTAAGAATAAGTAAGTAATATATGCCTGTTTTACTGAAGCTCAGAGAGTCTATACAGCCAGTAAGCAGTAGGGTTCCTGACTGGGTTCCTATTCATGTGACTTCAGAGCCTGGGCTCTGGACCAGCAGGTGGCACTGTCCTTGACTCCTCCACAGGTGACCGGGACCTATGGTGGAGTTGGATATGGCAAGCAACCTGCAGATTGAGCTGTCTTACCTTGACCACATGGAGTTTGGGCAACAGATTGCAGTCAGCCAGAGTCAGCTCATCCCCATCTAGGAATTTGCGCCGGGACCTCTTGTCTTCGTCCCCGTGAGTGTTGGCGTCAATTTCTTCTGGAAGAGGGTTGTTCAGGTAGTCATCCAGTTTCTTCAGTGCCCTGGTCAGGCCTCTCTCAAGGGCTAGCATGAAACAGCAAAAGAAGAATCTTTAGTCAACCTTCCTGCCACTGGAAACAACCAGAGGGTGTTTAGAGTAGCCTATCCTGAATTCTGTCCCCAGTGTCACACTGCCAGCTCCCACACACTACAGGATAGCCGGCAGCCATGGATACAATGCAGCAGAAGAGTGTTACGTGGCCTGAACAAGCAAACCTTAACCAAACAATAAACACTAGCTAATTTTTTTTTTGAAAAAAGCATAAATGTAGAAATGCAACCATTTGGATGGTTGCTCAAAGTTTTAGAGAGCTTATCTCCAGTAGATACAATAATAATACTTGACTTTGATTTTCTATTTTGCTTCTCCATATTTTGCTAATATTCCACAATTAACCCATATAATAATTTTGTTGAAAGAAAGGGCTATTAACTAAGTATGTAAGTGCTTAAAAATCCTATGACAGAGATATGCACCAGACTTTGTGGAAGCATTAACTATGGAAACACTAACTGACCCAACCTGAGAAGGGAAAGGGACAAAGCTTCCAGGAAGACATGACACAGGAAAGTAAGTTACCCTCTTTGGTGTTGCCCCCTATAGGACTCATGGATCCCAGAAAGGCATATTTCAGTTTAATCGAGAGAAGGTTGTTCTACAAATTAGAGATGTCCAAAATGGAAGGGCCAGTGCACCAGGCAGAGAGCTCCACCAGAAATCTACAAACACAGCTTTATGGAAGCCGGTCATGGACACAGCTCAGAGAATGAACATCCAAAGGACAGTAATGCAGTAGAAGACTTTTACAGTCTTGCTCCAATAATTTCCAATCCAATAATTCTTTCGGACACAGGAGTAGAACAAAATATTCAAAAGAACAACAGCTAGAAGTCACTATCACTCAGAACCAATCCATCCAGAATCTCACAGTCCATTCTAGGCACAGAAGACTGGCCACCCGAGCTCCGAGGACAGAGGTGGGGAAGATGGCTGGTTGGAGCCCCAGCCACTGCACCTGCGTCATCGCCCCCTCCCCAAGGCTGTTTTTCCCAGGCTCTGGTGTAGAGTATGACACTGAGGTAATAGGACTCAGTCCAATGTTAATTCCAGCAGATGAAAGAGGGATGCTATGCTGCCCCTGGAGGGAGATCCCAAAGGACTGTACTCTTATTTACTTGATCCCAAATGTGCCTTCTGTTAGCCACTCCTCCCCTAACCCAAGTTTGTTTTTTCATAGAAGGCCTTTGTTTGAGACAATGAAACAGCACCAGCCCAAGATAAATCCATTGAACACTTACTGGAATGTTTGAAAACAGGCTGGAGGTTGGACGTAGTTTCTCAATACTTCCTTCTCCCTGGTGTGGCATTTGAACTTGTACTCCATCATCTGCTTTGTGTTTTTCCAGTTTGGGAGAATAGAGGGAGCAGGGCTGGGAAAAATGCTTGTGTTCCCCTTAGGAATTGTCTAGACTAGGATGGGACTGCAAGCCTATTCGAGGACAATAGCAGAGGGTGGGTACCAAACAATAGCCATTATGCTCCCCATCCCCAACTGAAGCACTTGTGATATATACTGGGTTTGTTTGCTTCCTTAAATCCCTCCACCCCTTTCAGTTATGGCGATTATGCCAAAATCTTGATTGTAACGGAGAAAGGAAATATCAAATAGAGTGCCTGTTGAAACCTGACCAACTGATATCAATCCAAGGGAGAGAGACAGATGAAGAGAAATGAAATGTTGCAGATTGTAATTCCAAAATGCCCGCTGGAGATCCCAAGCAGGCCACTGCATGAAGCTGTGTGCAAGTGCCCCGGTGTGGGAACTATCTTGATATTGGGTAAAAGAGGTCTAGAACAGCAACTGGAGCTCCTTGGGAGGACATTTCTGAATACATTTCAATGATGTCTCCATGAACTCTTGAGGTGGAAGGATAAAGTGTGGTAGTGGGCATGGCTGTTGCCTTATGCCATAACTCCGACATCCAAGTAGGTGTGTGCCAAGGATGTCCTCTGCGTGTCAATGTCATCGCCTGAGTCCATGTATTTTTGATCAGGAATGTGAAGGGGGCAGTTGGTGGTAATCATGATGGAGAGAGAAGAGGTGAGGCAGCATGGAAGAGATCTCATGGCCTGGAGCTAAGCCTGCCTTAAAATTTTGAGCCTGCCCAGGGTGGATATAACTGTGATGCTCTCAAGTTGGAGCTTCAGTTCCCTTAATCCTATGGGCCCCTTTTAAAGCCTTGAACTTGATTTTTTAAAAATTCCTTATTTGTATTTATTGTATGGGCTTCAGATCCCCCGCTCCCCAGCCAAGTCTTGGGAACATCCCTGATCCCAGAACTTACGAAGAAGTGTGACCTTGGGTAAGTTCCTCAACTTCACTGAGTTTCAGTTTTCTTATCTCAACTGTGAGATGAAGATCCCTAATCTTCCTAAGGCCATAGTGAGGACTGATTGGGATCATGCAGGGAAAAGTGCCTCAGACACCTGCTCCATGCTAAGACATCCTTGTGATCACCCTTGCCAGTGCAGGTCCAAATGCGGTGACCATCGCTCTCTGCCCCTGACCCTATACCCTCAGTCAGTTATATTCCTCAAAAATCCAAGGTGCAGCAGAGAAGGAGAGATTCTCAGAAGCTCCAGTTCTGAGGCCCAGTCTCTGGAGAAGACAATCAACAGCCCAGAGCTTGACTTCCCTTCTTGATTTAATGTACAGCCACACTCCATCGGGATCCATCTTGGTGACAAGCTGTGTGAGAGTCATGGCCAGAGGGACACAGACAATGTGTCTCTGCTAACACACTGCCATTATTATGGAATAACCCAGATGCCAGCACCAATACATTCTCTGCCAGTTCTTTTCCCTCCTATCTGCCAACTTCTTCCTCTGACCCTGGCTCAATCTGGCATCCATAGAATTTAATTCTCTCTTTTGGCTTATAGCACCCAGGTCATGAAGACACTGGTGGTGATACTTTCTGCTCTGGTAAGAGTGAAGGGATGTGAAAGAAACCAGAGTGACAAGTAGATGTTAATTCTATCAGTGCTCACATTTGAAACCCTCCCTCCCAAAGACTTCCTCTGAGTAGCAGGATGGGGTAACCCTCGGACCACAGCAAGCCTGGGGCCAGGGGACCCTGAGACCCAGGAGAAGTAACATCCCAGGCACTTGACAGATACCCTGTCCTTTGATTGCTTTCTACCCCACTGCACCCGCCCTTTCCGTAAAGATTTATTCTGTACCACACACAAACGCGCTGGGTAAAATATGTGATGAGGAAACAAGGGGAATAGTTCATAAATATTCTCAGCCATATGCAAACAATCTCAAATTTATTTTTCTCCTTTTTAAGGAGGAAAAAAAATCCACCCATTCCATGATCACTTCCAGATTCATTGAGGTTGATATTACATAAGAACCAATATTGTTTTCTCGTCGTAGAGAAATAATGACTTGGAAACGGCAATTTGAGCTAAGAAAATAATATACTCTTACCAGGGCATGGAGGCTGAATGAGGACCAGGGAGCCAAGACTCTAGCTCAGCCTCCAACTAGCTCTTGCAAGCACAGCTCAACCCTGCTTTGCTGGCATGCTTTGTGCAGCAGGGGTATCAGCAAGCAGCCACGCAGACTTTTTGGGGCTCCAAATTCACTTAGGGTGGAACACATGTCAAAGGTACTCTTTGAAGGGACAGGAGCTGCTCTGTGGGCCCAGGGTCCTATATTCTCAGCTCCTCACGTGTGTTTTCTCTCTGGCATGTGAACTTGCAGAGAGATAAGAGCCAGGGAGCCACCTCTGACTGCCGGCTGCAGCCCAGACAGGCGTCTGTTCAGCTCTCCCATGGAGAAGACGATCGGGGCTATTGGGAGCTGGCCCCAGGCCGAGGACCCTCCGTCCCACTGTGCTTCTCTCATGGCTCTGATCCAGCACCAGCAAGAAAGACAGTAACTGAATTTCTGAAGTAAGACCAGGGATGTTTACACAACCTATCATTTAAATAGACAGTGAAGCTATGTTGATGGGAATTATTATTCATATCCATTTAACAGATAAAGAAATTGAGTCTTAGACTTCCCCAAGGCACACATGCATGTGCAAGCAAACTGGGGCCAGGAGGCACACTGAAATTATACCTTGTTTGGTTTTTAACTACTGTTGTCTTCCTTACGAGCCCCAACCCCTGGGTAATGGGAGAATGACAATTTTATTTTAGTCCGTTCTGAATTACAATCCAGTCTGATGTAATAAATAGTCCCTCTAGAGAAATCTCAGGTTTCTTTTTGTTTGTTTGGGTTTTTTTTTTTCTTTTTTTTTTTTTTTTGCATGAAAATGCTCCTTTTCTCAGAAAGTCTCCATCTGCTCTGTCTTTCCTCGATAAGTAAAATGAAGGCAAGGGGATTGTTGTGAGCTCATGGCCTTGGGGAGATAGAGGTCCTGGGATCTAGCAGGTGGAGGCTTTGGGAAACTACCACAGGTCCTGTGTCTCTTTGTGTTTACTTTTTTATTTTTTTAAGATTTTATTTATTTATTCATGAGAGATACACAGAGAGAGAGGCAGAGACACAGGCAGAGGGAGAAGCAGGCTCCATGCAGGGAGCCCGATGTGTGACTCTATCCCAGGACTCCAGGGTCAAGCCCTGAGCCGAAGGCAGACGCTTTAACCGCTGAGCTACCCAGGTGTCCCAGTTACTTTTTTCTTTTTTTTTTACTTTTTTTTTCTTTTTCTTTGTTTTTACTTTTTTCTTAATGAAACCTCCACTTTCTTCCAGAGTAAGCACAGGGATATTGACGGTAGGATGGTGGTCAGAGGTTGGCTGTTTGGTTCCCTCCAAAGCCCTGGAAGGATTCCCAAGCAAAGTGCCACATAGAGCTTTCTAGATGCATCTCTAGTTGCCTGACCCTTCTACCTGTCTCTTCTCCTTCATCCCCAAATCCTATGGTCCAGGAAGAGTATGCTTTCCTTTACATTTTCCTATGTCAAATGGTCCATCAACCACTGAACAGCAAGCTTCCCTGGCCCACTGCATGGACTGAAGGGCCATTTCTTCTCTGTGATCTGAGGCCTTTCGGTATGGTTCTTGATGTGCTAAAACTGAGAGATAAAGAGATTTAGAGCACTTTAAGACAAGAGCTTGGCTTGTAAGGCTACTGTCTTGTTGAAAATGCTATTTTGAATCAGCAGCTAAATATTGAATACTTTTTTCTATCTTAGAATTCCTTCTATAGAATTCTTATCTGTCATGGGGCCAATGGATGCTCAGGGCAGATTAGAATCATGTACTCAAGAAAGACAAAGAGAAAAAGTACTAGCCCTATTATCCAAGTAAGGAGGAAAACCAGTATTTAAAAACAGGACTGCGGGATCCCTGGGTGGTGCAGCGGTTTAGTGCCTGCCTTTGGCCCAGGGCGTGATCCTGGAGACCCGGGATCGAATCCCACGTCGGGCTCCCGGTGCATGGAGCCTGCTTCTCCCTCTGCCTGTGTCTCCGCCTCTCTCTCTCTCTCTCTCTGTGACTATCATAAATAAATAAAATTAAAAAAAAAAAAACAAACAGGACTGCTGGATTCCAAAACTTAAATTTCTTTCACTCTGGGTGCCAAGGACTAACCTATGGCTCTTTGGGAGTCCACTCAGCCTTCCATCTTCCTTTCATGCTACAGACTTTTCTCATAAGCCCTTATTTACCTAACAAGAGTGTGGCTATTAGGACACCACTCCTTATGCCTTAACTTATAGTGAATTTGATAAAATATTTGTGTTCTTCTGTTAATGGCCTGATTTTAGCTGGAATTCTTGGTGCTCCTCTCAGTGACTATCATTGGGTCTAGAAGGAGTTATTTCTGAGGAGCGAGCCTACCAGGACCCTTAACATCATTTCTCAGCAACAAATACTAACTTAGCCTGTATGCAAGGCCAATGGTGTCACATCATCTGTGCAAGCAGAACATCTTGGTGAAAAGAAAGGAATTCATACGAGTTTTTCTTATGAAGAAATAAGTATCTAGATAATGAGAAATACCTGAAGGACTGGATGAAGTTTTTCCTTTTCATCTCTTTCGATATGTCAATATAACAAAAAAAGCATAGCTGTGGTTTGAGGGAGACCACAAAGGAGATTTCTCTGGCCATCGTGTATTCTTGGACAGAAAATACAAAGGTGGCCATGCCTTGTTGACATTTGATAGTTTTAAACATGAATGATAATGTGATGGGAACAAAAAAAAAATCAAATAGTAAGAATGTAATATCATCTCTATCTCACCTTTCTGGAAGAAGAAGCCTTTCTTCTGAAACAGGGAGGTCATATTGCTTTACACAAGATGCCCAAGGGCCAAAGATCCAGGAAAGAGGAAGAGGTTGGAGAAGCAGTAAGGCTCAGGAGAGTTACAGGGGTGGGAGAAGAGGAGGTGCAGGTCAGGTGGGCAGGAACATAAATGTTGTCATAAAGAGGACAATTTTAAGGAGAGACAGAGATGTTCTGGGTGGGGGTCAGGTGAGGTTGGAACATTTGGCTTTGTGCTGGGCAGTGTGGTTCCCTCCTCAGTAAGAATCCCTCCATAAAGATCTACATTCGTCTTTCAAGTTTAGGGAATTGGAGTCACATGGCTTTTCTCTGTTGCAAAAGCCCTTAAAGATAGAAAACGTAGCCCAGCGATAGTTGAGTTACATTAATATGAATGACCACATAAAGGCAAAATTATAAGCAGGTGGGAACTGGGGTTCATACCCTCTGACCCACAGTGACCCTTCTAGAACACACAGCAGGTAAGGCATAGCTGAGCCGCATGGTCATTTTATCTCTCAAAGCGTTATCAATGCCCAGTCCTTCAACCACAGAGGCAGAAATGGCAGCAGGATTGCACAAGATGGGAACTAAATTTTGTTTCAGGTTAGTGAGCCCTACTTTCCTGTGCCTGGGCCCTTGGGGTATGTTCACATGTCACGGCTATCAACAGGGAAGGGACGGAGAGATCCTGAGTTGGGGTGTCATATAGCCCTGCACTAGGCTTCCCTGAGAGGTCTTGTGACCACAATCACAGGGTGGTACGTCCACTTTGCTTTTCAAAAGATCTGAGTTTGAATCCTGCACTGGTTCTGGTTGTTGACAGGCTGCTTCAAAGCATCTTCTACAGACTCTGGTGCATAGAGGGACTTAACAAAAATTAGCTATGACTATTACAGCTGTAGAGCTTCAGTTTATAAGAGGATGTGAAAGGAGGAGAGACTGAAGCCAGGTGTCTGAAGTGAAGCTTATTTGAGCATCCAGGAACTTCCCAGGTGCAAGGGGAATCCTGGCCAGCTCGGAGGATGGAGCTCACACTTGCATTTCCAATGTGTCTGCAATCCCAAGTTGCCTGGAATCATCTCTTTTGGATCTGGCTTTGCTCTCTCCAGGCTACAGGAATGAGTCAAACTTTCTTGGTCTGATAGTTTGGAGACCATTGGCTCTAGCTGTGAAAGACCCAGGAGTTCCCATGTGGGAAGCCATTCCCAGGCCTTCATTTCTAGGTACTGGTGAAAACAGGAAAGGTGGGAAGACAAACAGTGGTTTATGAGAAAGGAAAATGCAATGGCAACTTCAACAGATTCCCTACTGGTCCCTCTTGCAGCATCAGCTGAGCTCAAGAGGAGTCTGTAGCTCCTGCTGCCGTGGGTATTATTTGTTTGTTCTAGAAAAGATTTCAGCCTTGAATGGGAGGGTGACTTAAATGACAAACTCACATAGTTCTTTCCAGTAAGGGGTCAGTAAATGATTCTTTAGTCCCAAGGCAGGATTCAGGTCTTACGACTAAGGTGGACTGGGATACAGGACATTGTTGGAAGCCCCCTACCCACTCCCCTTTGGTGGAGAGATCACCAAGTGAATGGATATATATTTCTTTGAGATATTTCTAAGGTAGCCAGGGCTCCCTCCTTGAAGAAGAGACAGGACCTCTGAAGAGCTTCTTCCTCAAGCCCTATAGCGGATCCTTGAGAAGAATCATCTTTTTTATACAATTCCACAAATCCACCTGATATTTGCCCCATATTTAGATGTATGACTCCCAACAACAAACTACATATGTGTATATATGTAGTTATGTCTTTGGCAATCATATATATATGTATATATGGCAATACATATATATATTTATATGTACATATATTTATTTATATGCCATATGTGGCAATACATACGTGTGTGTGTGTGTATATATATAGTTGTGTCTTTGGCAATCATTTGGCTGTGCTTAAATACCAGCATGGTAAAGAATTTAGGACAACCTTGGCATGGCTTTCATAAGATATTTTTTTTTAAGTATGAAGAAGGGACATATGCATAACGTAGACACTTCCCGATTCAGATAATTTTCTAAATCTAAAAGCCACCATGAATTTGAAAAGAAAGATGACCATGTAGGTCTTCAGACTTAGGTTTCCTTTGGTGTACACAGCCTGTACCCTGTAAACTCCCCCAGTGATCGCTTATCAGCAGGAAGAGAGAGAGAGGGAGAGAGACTGACTGAGAAGGAGCCAGCCAGTGGAAAGAGGAAGCAGCAGAACCTCGCTGGGGAGGGTGTAGCTCAGTTGGAGCGTCCCGCAGAGAGCTGTTCCCGTTGGGGAGCCCTGCCCAGACTCCAGCCGCGGGGCGGTGGCGACCCCTCCTGGCCTGTCCTTACCCGACGGAAACCGCGTCCTCCACAGCCAACGTGTGTAACATGTATGTGTGTTTTCTATTAGGCTTTCCAGAAACTCATAAATGGCTGTAAAAACCATTGTGCTAATAGAAAGAGCGACATAAATGCCGACTGGAGCTATTAATGCTGGTTGTAGTTTATGTAGCAGACTGAATCGGGCTGAAAACTTGAGATTTTTATGGTTACTTTGTAACAGGTTATTTTTAAGTATCAGGCCATAGATTAGGCTCAGTCCTCATGTTCAAAGACTCAGGATGTAAAAAAAAAAACAAAAAACAAAAAACAAAGACTCAGGATGTCAAGGGAGATATGTTCTTGGTCTTCTGTCCAGTGTTTGGACCTAGAGACTTTCTTCCTCAACGCTCCCTCCCTCCAAACACTCAGGCTACAGTGAGTTAGTCCCTGGGATGCCTGGGTGGCTCAGCGGTTGGCGAGAGTCTGCCTTCGGCTCAGGGCCTGATCCCAGGGTCCTGCGATCGAGTCCCGCATCAGGCTCTCCGCAGGGAGCCTGCTTCTCCCTCTGCCTCTGTTTCTGCCCCTCTCTCCATGTGTCTCTCATGAATAAATAAATAAATAAATAAATAAATAAATAAATAAATAAATAAATAAACAAACAAACTGAGTTAATCACATTTTATCCTATTCATCTTCAAATGCCTACATCTTTTATATAAGAGCCATTAACAAATTTAAAAACTGCCACCACAGCTCTACATTTAAATAATTACCAGTTTCCAACATTCTGACTATACTGTAAACTCTCCCCTGGCTGCCCGTTCTTTCTTTTGTTAACTCGTTTCTCTCCAGTGCCCACTGTGGGTGGGCCAGGTTCGGTGCCCCTCGCCTCCCATGGCTATTGTGTCAGGACTCCCCAAGTGAGGCTGGGATTGTGTGGCGCATTTGGGAAACACACATGGTTTATGGACTGATTTGATCACAGTTTCCTAAATGACCTCCCTACTCTTGTTCAAAAACTCAGCATCACATACATTTTAAATAATGGATTATTTAAATGTATCACGTGTACAGGTCAGGTGCACAGACTATGGGACCAGGTGCCTGAGTGGGGTTCCTGGCTCAGCCACTTACTAGCTTGGGCGGGCTGCTTAACATCTTGTGCCTCAGTTTCCTCTTCTGCAAAACGGAGATCCTAACAAAGCACACCTTGTAGGGTTGCCTGCAACGAGTGATGCCCCTCTAGGAGGTTTAGAACTACGGCCACCATGCAGTGAGTGGCTCTTAGGTGCAAGGTGTGATATGCTTGATGTATAAAAAAATCAAGCATACAAAAAGCTAGTAAATTCTTAGAGTTACCAGGAAAAAAGTTTGCTTGATAAACATTGTGCTTCACTCACCCTCTACCTTGAGGAAGTCACCCCAGATGAGTTATGAGTTATGCAGCATTTTCTGGAGTACTCAGCTGGTCCTTTCACTCTGAGTCGGCTGTTGTAACCACAGTCTCCCCAGAGTGAGCCTTGTGTCTCATAGTCATGCAAGCGGCAAACTTAGAGGGTAAGTTCTGCAGGAGTTGGGGGCGAGTGATACTTTTACAGAATTCCCCTGATACGCCAAAATTATACCCTCCACCACCCCTCCTTGCTCAGAGCAGCCCTCCAGCTGCCCGCACTTGCCTCCACAAGGATTACAGTCTCAGGGGAGAAGCTATGCACCAGGTGTTTTAGTTGCATGGCTTTTACTACATGAGTCATGCATCTTCTAAAGTTTGAAGTCAGAGTGTTGCAGAATACATGTACAATTTTATACTTCCATTTCTTTTTTTTTAAGATTTATTTATTTGAAAGATAGAGAGCAGGTGGGGGGAGTGACAGAGGGAGAGAATCTCGAGCAGACTCCCCCCTGAGCGCAGAGCCCTACATGGGGCTTGATCCTGGGACCCAGAGACCATGACCTGGGCTGAAACCAGGAGTCGGATACTCCACCAACTGAGTCACCCAGGAGCCCCTATACTTCTATTTCTTAAAAATCTAAGTGGGGTAATGATTCAGATTTGGTCAACCCCAAAGGAGAATTTGAAATACTATTTTGGCATGGCTAGATCAGATATTTTCACTGCAGCTTTTTTAAGTCATCTGAAGTTGAAAGTGAATTATATGCAAAAATTCACTCTCGCCTTTTTTGTTATTTAAAGAACCCAGATTTTTTCAGAGTGGTAATGTGCCCTGGCAAAAATATTTATCTTCCCAGACTTTCACTAGAGAAGGCCAAATGACCAAGTTATGACCAACGAGATAAAAGTGGAATTTTATGGATGGACCTCTGGGAGAGAAAAGCTGCCCTTGCCTGGAGCTCAGACATAATGTCTGGAAGTGGAGTATCTTGTGACATGAGAATGAAAGTCACACATTAAAGATAGACAATTTATGCTCTAAGGATCTAGATCCATGACTTCTTTGAGCAACTACAACTGCCTGGACCTCTCTACTCTCTGGACTTCTTTTTATGTGAGAAAAGCAAACTCCTATTAAGAAGTAAACATTTATAAAGAGTGCTTAGAGCAGGGCATGGCACATAGTAAAATGCTCTATAGGTTTTCACTAAGTAAAATAAATCAAATATTTGGTTTAGTGTCTGTAATCAGGTTTCTATTATATGCAGCGAAACACAATCTCTGCCAATTCACATAGATATTGTCAATATTTCTTTATTACAATATTATTCTAGCACCTTGTGCAGTGCCTGGTACTGAATAAGTATTTGTTGAAAGAATGAGCTATTCAGTAGGGTTTGAGGAAAGGTGAGGGCCCCTAAAATGTAATTCTATATGTCTCTATATGCTTATGCAACTGGCTTTATCTCATTAGAGGTCCTACAATGGTTTCCTTTCTTTGTGTAATGATAGCACTTGGTCTGTCGGGAATGGTTGAAGGGAATTCATTTGTTTGGCTTGCCATGCCCTCCTGGGGGTTCATCAGAGCCAAAGGAGTATAGGTCACCACCAACATGCTCCTCTCTGCCAGGTGACACAAGTAGGGCCAAAGCTGGGGTCGTGGACGTGGGCAAAGTGTTGAGCAAAACCTGTCTTTGAGGTCCTCCAAACAGATGCAAAATATGGGTAATTGTCATTGCAAACATCAACGGGCAAGTGACCATCAGAGTCAGAGAGCCATACAGAGGAATCACGTGGTTCGACCCTCTTCTCCAGAATATTTAGGAATGGAAGGGGTTCGAGACATGAGCAGAGAGAAATGTATTTCTTACTGTGACCCAGATCATTAAATGGTTCTTCGACCAGGGATTTCTAGAAGAATAATCTGACCTCTGACCTCTAGCTGGAAGAACACAGGAATTTAGTCTCCTGTGTTTCCTCTCCTGACTCTTGGTGAAGTTTCACCTTTAACCCCAAGTACAATGTCCCTTGAATGTATTTTATAAAAAAAAAAACAAGGATGACAAGAAAAATACCACTTAAGCAAACACCATCACCGCCTCCACCAACCGATGGTCTTCATGAGGTAACTGTTCAGATTGTTCTTATTGATGGTTTTAAATGTGGTACTTCCTCTTTTTTATTCCACCATGAGGCTCCACATAATACAACAGAGGTTATGAAAGCACTATATGGTCTCAGCTGAGAGACAGTGCTAGTCATAGAACATAATGAAGTGGAGGCTGGGAAGTGTCAAAGGTAGTCAAGAGAGTAGAGGGTGGGTGATATGGGACAGGCTTTAAGGTGAGCCTAGAACAGGAGGCAGGTGGAGGAAATGGCATTAACGCTGAAGAGGCAGGCCAGGCCCTTTTACCAACCTTTTTTTTTTTTTTTTTAGGGAAATGAGCAGATAGCATAGGCATGTCTTGAAGTATTTGGGAGCTGGTTCATTCATTCAGTTCCTAAATGTTTATTGGGACCTGCTCTGGGCCAGATGTGGAGCTGGGCTCTTGAGAGTGCCTTCATTGAGACTGCTGCCCAGAACTCTACTTCTCAAAGCTCCCTCCTCAACCAGCAGCATCGAATCATCTGGGATCCCTCAGGACCCACCTCAGACCCACTGCATCGATATCTGCATTTTTAACAAAAGCCTGGGGGACTCAAATGTGCATTCAAGTTAGAAAATGATCTGAATGACATGGCAAACAAAATGAAGTGCTACTTGACATATTTAAGCCCTAAATAGGTGTCTCTTTAGCTAATCTAGCTAATGCACTCAGACTAAACTCATGAATGGGCTTGAAGTGGCATGGGGTACCCTCCAGAAAGACAGCTCTAGTGCAGATTTTTAAAGAAGGTTAGGAGTTTTAAAGTCAAAGTTATGTGTCATAACTTTTTTTCCCCAACAAATTATTCTAAATAGCTGATAAATTCATCATATCAGACTGGACTGAGCCCCTGGTTTCAATTCCCATGTTTCTGCATCACTTAGTCAACGGCAAAGGAATTTAAAAGCTGAGAAATGCCTGATTTGTCACATCATGGCTCCCTCATGTCTTTGGGGCAATTGCTCCATGCCCCGACTTCTGCTGTGCAAAATGGAGAGAACATTATCCAACCTGCCTGGACAAGGCAGTGACGAATTTGACAAAGAGAGTTTATAATTGAGGTGTTTTGAAGTTTTCAATAGAAGGTTCAAGTCACCGCCTAGACTTCGCATTTTGTCATTCCCCCAAATGGGGAAACCCATCCTACATGCTCATTTACCCAGAGCCATTCTCCAGTGAGAGTCAACAGAGAAGAGAGAATTTTCCCTCAGAGCTATATGCTAATTACAGATGAGAGGTTCTAAGTGCAGACATCGCATCACCAACTGTAATACTCCTGACCCACACGTGCATGACGAAGTGTAGACAGGTTCACACACACACTACTGCACTTCTGTGGTCTAAACACCATTATGCTTCATAGTGAAGCTGTGAGACCCATGTCATATGTCATCACTGAAACAACGGTACTTGCGAGCCCGTGTCTTCAGATGAATTGATACATGCCATTTATTTAAGGAGGTACTTACTGGCCTCTGCTGGTACCTGGAAATACCAGAACACACAAGAGCTGTGTGTGTGTGTGTGTGTGTGTGTGTGCACGCGTGTGCACGCGTGTGGGGAGAGACAGAGAGAGACACACTTAGCGCCCACGTGTAGACTGCACAAAGACAAGAGGTGTCGGTTGCACAGGATGAGGTAACGGTAGCCAGAGGTGAAAGAGGATTTAACTGGTGTTCAAATTAGTCATTTAATGTTCCTTTATTCCCCAGGCCTTGATCTGAGGCCAGGCCAGGCCAGGCAAACTGGTTCTGGTCAGACGGCGGGAAATTCCACCACATGGAATGGTGTTGGTGGTCTCCGCTCCACTCCAGCCGGGGAGCCCACACAGCGATCGCCGGCTCCTTCCACTAATGAATGCGCCCACCCACGCTGGACCTTCCCCCTCATTGCCTCCCCCTTGCTCCCCGTCCTCATGCCATGCCACCACCAACCGCCCTCCAAAGATTCGGTTCAGAAGCAAAATTTGTTAGATTATAAATTGCCGGCATCCGCCTCAATAATGAACCAAATCAAAGACCCTGTGGAGGAATCCCCTGGGCAACTCCTGGGAGGTGCCAGAAGGAAATACTCACTCCCTGCCCTCGGTCTTGCGCCCGGCTTCAAGGACCTGCCGCCTTGGGGGGGGGGCACCTCTACGCAGGACTTGCCAAGCCTGGGACGTGGGTCCCACTGAGCCCAGGCTATTTGTTTTTCCTTGTAAGAATGCTAATCAAAGCAAAGCTTAACCCAACAAACAAACAAACAAAATATCCTGAGTTTGCACGCAGGGGTGGCCAAGGAAGGCGGCCTGAAGGGTTCCTTTATGACCAGAGGCGTTTTTGAAACGAGACAGCAATGGCTGCTTTATGAGGAAGTGGCAAGACAGTCACCTCGTTATCCTCACCACTGTGGTGGTCCGGGGACCACCCAGGAGCTCCACCATGATAACAGCCTGGGCTGAGGACTTCGTCCAGGGAACCAGTTGTCCTGAGTGGGGACACAGCTGTCTTTCTCCGAAGAACAGGTCGGTGTGGCTGAGAGGATAGACCTGGAACCCCACTGCCCCCTTGCTGGCTTCTGTTTCTCAGCAGAGTCATTACAACTCACATTCCTACCTTTTTCATATTCCCTTAGCTCCCTCAGAGCATGAGGCTGAATGGGAGGCGGCCCGTGCCCATCCCCCTGGAAAGGCCAAGGCCTCCAGACTGGGCCCACCCTGACGTGGGGCTGAGGCCTGGGAGGGAGGAAGAGGAGGAGGAAATCACCACCTTGTGATTGAAGTGGCTGGAAATAATAAACATACACTCTCTTTTCAACATGGCTTGCCACATCCTGGGGAGTCTGGAAAAACGCTCCACCTCACGCCTCCCCACCCTCACCCCCAACAGCAGTCGGCTTTCAGGATGCTTTGGGAGAAGTCCTGGGGCTGTGATAGGAAGGGGCTTGTTAGTTCTAAGCTAACAGAACAGCCCTCCCCGGCTGCTTTTGAATCCTTTCATACACTTTCCTATTTTAGGTCAAGGAAGTTGAAAAAAACTAAAGACTGGAGGTAGCGGGAGGGGAAGAGGCGGGGAGAGAGAAGCATTGAGGGCAGCTAGTTAGTTAGCAGGTAGCCAACGACCTCTCTGGAGGACCCTCTGGCCTGCTGGACATGCCCCATCCTGGGTGTGGGGGACAGATAATGGAAGACAGGTTCGAGCCCCCAAGGGGAGACCTGGCCTCTTCTTGAACCCCCCGCCAAGGCTTGGGCATAAGTGGGTTCTCCTTTGCAGAGGATGCTTGAACATCCCCAGGCCTCCTCATGCTGAACATGATTAGCCTCTTCTAGGCTGATTCCTCCAACTGCCAGAAGAGGGCAGCACATGCCGCCATATGACAGCAAGAGCTGAGCCACCCAGGCCCGAGGGTGGACACCAGGCAATTTGGGGGAGGATTTGTGAAATTAGCAGTAGCAAAGCAGCAACAGCTATTGCATATTGTGTGCCTACAGTGTGCCAGGAACTTTCCTCAGGGCTTTACTGCATTAATTCATTTCATTGACATGACAACGCTACAAGAAAGAACAGTATTATAATCTCCCCTGTTACAAAGGGAGAGTCTCAGAGGTAGAGAAATGAAAAGAACTTGCTATTATACTCGGAGCCTGCCTGAGACAGAGGTCAACAAATTATAGTCCAAGGACCAAATGCAGCCCACTGTGTATTTTTGCGCTCAGGATGGTTTTTACATTTTGGGATGGCTGGAAAAATTAAAAAGAAGAATAACATTTCATGACCCCTGGAAATGATGAGAAATTCAATTGTCATGTGTCCATAAGTGAAGCTGTATGTATCAGAACACAGCCACAGTCACTTGTTCACATGTTGCCGTGGCTACTTTATCATTCTAATAGCAAAGTTGGGCAGTTGTGACAGCCTAGGTAGCCCAAAAAGTCTGAAATAATTATCATCTGACCCTTTACAGGGAATATTTGGGGGCATCTGAATGGCTCAATTGATTAAGTGTCTGACTTTGGCTCAGATCATGGTCTCGGGGTCCTGGGATGGAGCCTCCCATATTGAGCCTCCCACCCCCATGGAGCCCTACATTGAGCCTTCATAGGGCTCTGTGCTCAGCGAGGAGTCTGCTTGTCCCTCTCTCAATGCTCCTCCCCCTGCCCACACACACTCTCTCTCTCCCTCATATAAATAAATAAAATCTTGAAAGAAAGAATGCAAGAAAAGAAAAAAAGAAAGAAGGAAAATGTTTGCTGATCCTGAACCTAAGATAGAAGTTCTACCTGTTTCCAGACACAAGAAACAGGGACACAACAGACACTCGGCAGATATGGAGTTAGGACAGCTAGCCTAGAGGGATCTGGAAGTAATACTGACCTCAATTCACTTTCTTTCCAAAGGTGTAGTTCAAGGTCAAGCATAAGGAGGATCTGATGCTTCACTGCAGAGCCTCTAGGAAGTTATAGAATGTTCCATTTGGGAAAGTTTATGAGAATAATCTACTTTTCATATTTCATTTTTTCACACTTGACCGTCTC
The DNA here is from genome assembly GCF_048164855.1 of Canis lupus baileyi. Classification (NCBI taxonomy): domain Eukaryota; kingdom Metazoa; phylum Chordata; class Mammalia; order Carnivora; family Canidae; genus Canis; species Canis lupus. Next base: position 58,373,197 of record NC_132844.1, on the reverse strand, counting down.
TGAAATCAGAATCTTTTTTACAATCAAAATGTTATAGTTTAAATGAAAGGGTTTTTGTTTATTTGAAAGCATATTTTGTTTCTTACTGGTAGTTAAAATAATAAGGTCTCATCTAAGATGATACCTCGGATCCGGCAGTTCTTATCTTCAAAGGTCCAGCATCTTTCCATGCCCTTCCAATGATGGGACACTCACTTTTGTTGGCAGCCCATTCTACAGATTGAGTTGTAAACTTCTTAATACTGGGATGAAGCCTGTGAGCCTCAACCCCCATACATCAAATGATGGTCTTGTTTAATCAGAGATTTTATTAAAAGGGAGCAAGGGGTATGGCTAGGAAGCAGGTAGTTGGCAATGGGACAAGGAGCACACAGAGAACAGGCTGCAGGAGGAGCCGGTCTCTTGGTGCTATCAGCCAGCCAGCCAGGCTGCGAGGACATGAGCTTGTGTGGACACAAACCACTGGGAATCTGGCAGAGAAAGAAAGATTGCCAGTGCTACAGATAAATTCTTTTTCCACTAGCATCAGGCAGGAGCATGGCCAACCCAGAGGCTATGGCCAACCTTTTAGAAAAAGAGAAGAAGAAAAAAAAGAGAGAAGACAGGACAACTTGAAGATTCAGGCCTGATCAGAGGAAGGAGCAAGGAAAGCAAGTGCATCTGGCTTGATCTTGCTACCATTCGTGAGGGCTCTGGGGGAAGATGAAAGGAAGAGAAAGAGGCAGGATGGGAGTAACTGATATGATAATATCTGGAGTATAATCCTTCAGTCACATTTTCATCTAGTGGGAATGATCACCCCAAGGATGAGATGAGCTGGCTGAGGTTTCCAGAACATTCCAAGAGTCCTCTTCCTGATAGGTGGCTATGATAGCCCATTTTCTCATAATAAATCCAGAAGGCCCACTGCTTGCTTCCAGGTTTCAGGAAGTGAAGCCGCTGATGCGAGCCTCAGGAAGGAGGAAACCTCTGCCCTCATTTGTAAACACCAGCACGATTGCTCAGAGACCTTCAAGGCTAACGGCAACTCCTGTGTTTCAGCAAAGGATCTGAGGCCAGGAGATGGTAGGAGCTGTGATATACTCTCCTTTTGTTCATGGTGGCAGCTAGGTTTGGCTTTGGGTTGGGGAGAAGAGGAAGCAGAGGGCTAAGCCCCAACCAGGTGCTTTTCATTTGGGGACATGTGTCCTGGATTTTCTGGGACAGTACCAATTTCTTATAATTTGATTCTTTTCAATGAAGGCAATTTGTTAGACATATGATCTTCAGCGCAGAAAATACGGCTACTACACTTCGAACTAAGGAGGGGCAAAAGCTAGAGACACAACTCAGTCTCTGGTATGGGACCTTACTCTAAACACAGCACTGCGTCTAGCATATCACAGGCAGCCACGGAAGGCTTTTAAGACTTTATTTAGGAGGTCAGAAGTATTGTATTAGGACAAAGACTTCAGGAAGAGTATGGTAGGAGAGCACAGTGCCTTCCATAAGCAGCAAGGGGCACATCTTTGCAAACACAGGAGCATGAGAGTCGTGATAAAAACAGACAGGCATGGGCAGGCTGATCCGAGTCCAGCAATGACTTGGTGACAAGGCCAGAAGTTGCAGGGGGCTCTTATGGCCCTTCAGGTACATGGAGAAAAAAAAGAAGAAAATGCATTTCTGGGGGAAAGAGGGCCCAAGTGAAGACCAGTAGGATGGGGAGAGGGGCAGGGTGCCTGCAGGAGAAAGATTACAGAAATCAAAGGAGCGGGAAGGCAGCAGATGAACAGAAGGGAAATCCCACAACACATAGGCCAAAGCAAAGAAGCAGGTCCCCCACACCAGGACTCCAGCCCCCAGATCGATAACGTTTCCCATACTTTTGGGAGGTTGTTATGTTTTTGTCTTACAGGGAGAACCAACTGTAGCTGACCAGGAGGTCGCTCCTGGCTCTGTGTGCTAGAAGGTTTGGCATCCAATTTGTGGTCTGCGTCTACGTGCAGCATCAGGGCTCTGCAGAGCGGCTTCTGCTTTTTCAGCAAACCCTGAGTTCTGTTTTGTGCTTGTGCCTTGTTCTTTCTCACCTCGTTCTCCTGTATGCTGCTTTGCCGTGCATTATGCATCCCTGCGAGCAGTTATAAAGTCTTTCTGGAGCAAGTGGAGTGAAAATACATTTGAAAATAAAAAGCAGGCCCCTCAGACAGAAGAACATAGAGGCAAAAATACAAGAGAATGCTACTCTTGAAAGAGGAAGACACAAGGGAATTCCAAGGAAGCCTGTTAAGATGGAAATCATCCAAAGTGGGAAAGTAATCATTCAGCTCAGATATATGAGGTACCAGCAACCTGACATGTATATGTGTGATGCGTTAAAAAAAAAAAAAAAGAGGGACGCCTGGGTGACTCAGTGGTTAAGCGCCTGCCTTCAGCCCAGGGCGTGATCCTGGAGACCCGGGGGGATCCAGTCCCGCATCTGACTCCCTGCATGGAGTCTGCTTCTCCCTCTGCCTGTGTCTTTGCCTCTCTCTCTCTGTGGGTCTCTCATGAATAAGTAAATAAAATCTTTTTTTTTTTTAATTTTTAAAAATTTTAAAAGTATGCAAATGTGGCTAGGCAAAGTCATAAAGCTTTACATGATGAGATAAAAGAGACTGGGGGTGGGACTTTTATACCTCTTAGTCGGGGAGAGGGAAGCGGAAGTGTGCTCGAGGATGGACACAGCAGGTGCGGGTGGGAATGGATCAGAAGAAACATCGGGGTCTTGCCTTAGTCTACATGCGTGTATGTCCACTCCCTCTCCAAAAAAAAAAGAAAATGGGGAAAGTACATAAAAATACAACATGAGCCAACAACGACATGGTAATGATACCGGGCGGGAATATGAATGGTACCTGGGGAAATGTGATAGGGCTGGAAGAAACGTAAAGAGGGCTTTAAAAATAGTAACAGAGAATTAAAGACACACATTAGACCCTTCTGTTAAGCACCCGGAACACACAATATGTTCAAAAACTAAAATAAATCTGTAGACTTAGTAGGATTGAAGCATAAGGAAAAAGGAGATTGTGAAAAGTAAAGTCAAAGATAGTATTTTAAAGCCAGAGTAGGGTAAGTAGCTAAATGAATTTCTTGAAAGCCAAGACGCCTGGCAGAGATTTTTAGAGTCTGTTCAAATGGCAGTTTGGGGGTTAGAAATGCACAAAGTAAGATGGATATTCAGAGAGGAAAGCCCAGGTCCTCTTAGAGAGGACTTGTTTAAGGAGGGAGTAAAAGCAACCCCTCAAGCTAACAGAAGAGGAGCAGTGGTGTCCCAGTGGCAGAGCAAGGGTGTCCCCTTACTGGAGCAAGGGTGGGGTACCAGAGCCAGGAGAGACAGAGCCCCGGAGACAGGCTGCTGCCTGGTCTGGGTCATGGGGGCTCCATGTGCCGTGATGGCCTCTCAGAAGAAGATGAAAACAACAGAACCAGGAGGTCACACTTGCAGAGAGAGGTGGAGGCTGTGAGAGGTGGAGGCCCACGCACTGCCTCTTGGCCAAGCAGCAAGGCAGACACAGGACTGGGGGGCAGGGGAGACAGAGCTGACTGCTGGTTACTGCCAGGGTGTTACCAGATGTGCCACAGGGGGATGGCCAAAGCTGGAGCCCTCCCTTGATCCTTCTGCTGCAAAGTACTGTCCTGGGGGCTCAGAGCAGAGACTCCTTACAGCCAGATCTAAACCCGGTGCTGCTCTCTCCATGCTCAAAAATGTTCCTTCTCAGAGCCACAAGCAATCTCTTCCGATGGGCTCTTGATCGCACTCCAAGTGGTATCCTCCCGTGCCTATACCCCCTCCTGCCTCCAAGGGAGAAGGGCCCTGCTTCTCCAACCAGACTGGACTGCCTCTTGCTGTGTAGGATCTGAGTAATGCACAGTTGCAGGAGAGGGGAATGCAGTCAGAGAAGAATGCCTGAGGACTCTTCCAGGGAGCTGTGCACAATACGATGCCTCCTAGGATCCTCTGCACAGCATTTGGTATCACAGATCACTCTTAAAAAAAAAAAAAGCAACAACAAAACCTTCCTTCCTCATCTTCAGGATCTTCCCTGCCCTCTGCCCTTCCCAACTTTCTTCTTTACTCCCTGGCTAATCCTTCTTAACCTCCCTCCCTGACTCCTGTCTCGCTGCCCTCCCATAAGTGTGGGTGGTCCTTCATGTTGTCCCTAGTGCTCCTTTCTTCTCACTCATGGACTTAATCATATATTTGTATACACCCTCAAACTCTGCCTTTCTCCCAGATGTCTCTGCTGAGGTGTCACTCTTTGCCCCTGGATAACAGCTCAGAGTAAGGGCTGACATTTGAACCCAGTGGTGGCATTGTTCTCAGCCCACCTAGGAGGGATGTACATACAGTTACTGCACCTATTTTACAGATGAAGATACTGAAGCTCACAGAGTCGATGTAACTTGCCTGGTATCAGGAGGCCAGTAGGAGGGAGGGAAGCTGGAGTCTGAACCCAGGCAGTGGGTTTCAGAGTCTGCAAGTTGAACCACCACACAGTTGCCTGTCTCTGAGCTATAGAGAACACAGCACATCCAGAAACAAAGTCCTGTTTCCCCCTGCAAACCAGGACGGTGGTGGGGGATCCCAAGCAACAAGAAAGTAAGCCCATGGGGATCCTTGGGTGGCGCAGCGGTTTGGCGCCTGCCTTTGGCCCAGGGTGCGATCCTGGAGACCCGGGATCGAATCCCACGTCGGGCTCCCGGTGCATGGAGCCTGCTTCTCCCTCTGCCTGTGTCTCTGCCTCTCTCTCTCTCTCTCTGTGACTATCATAAATAAATAAAAATTAAAAAAAAAAAAGAAAAGAAAGTAAGCCCATGTACCATCCTACTAAGTATGAGGTCTTAAGACTTTCTTCTAGTTATGTATTTGTTAACTAATTAATTTATTTACTAACTTACGTATTTATTTAGAGAGTGTGAGAAGAGGGGGATGGAGAGAATTTCATGAGAAAGCCCATGCTATCTTTAAGTAAAGTGAAGAGCAAGTCTGAAAAGGTGGTGTGGCAGGGTATGGAGGTAGGATCTGGTCTCCTCAGGCCGAGGGGACCCGGATCCAGCAGTTTACCAAAGGAGGAGGTAGGACAGTGATAGACACCAATATAAAGAACAAAACCATGACTTCCAGGTCAAGTGCAACAATCCTGAAGGTGTGACAGGCAGGGCCAGGCCACAGAGCCTCTTTGATGTGAGGAGAGGAGGTAAGGCACAAAGAAAGTGGGGAAAAAAGCAAATGAGATGACATGAGTGGGACATTCAGAAGGGCTGGTTGGGAGCAGAGGGAATATGAGCTGAAGCAGTAGTTTCTGATGCCAATATTCAAGTTTGCCTCATTTTTGCAGTAACAACTATAATCAAAGTTAACTATAAATGAACATTTACCATGTGTTTGGTACTGTGCTAAAGGATAGGCACTGACTTATAAAGGCAATGAATCGCATTACAAACCTGGCTGTGCTCTTAATTGCCTTCTTTGGCAGATGCAGAAACTGAGAATATTAGTATGTTTTACAGATGCAGAAACAGTGGCTCAGAGAGAGTCTCTCTACTAAAGCTAGAAGTAGCAGATGCAGAGTTCCAACCCAGGACGGTAATCTCCTGTTTATGTTTTATAGTCTCCAGTTAGCTCATTGAGGGCAATGACTTGGTCTCATTTGTCTCAACAACTCTAGAAGCTAGCACACAAGAAATGCCCTTTAAGCATTAGTTCAGACTTGTAGCCACCCCATGCAATCTGTGTTGGTTGAATGAATAAATGAATGGCCGAATGTACAAACCCATGAACAGTTCTCTTGTGTGGTGCTAGCTGTGGATGGCTCCCCTTGATGCCCTCTAGATTTCAGTAGCTGGGGACTTTTTTTTAAAGATTTTATTTACTTATTCATGAGAGACACAGAGAGAGAGGCAGAGACATAGACAGAGGGAGAAGCAGACTCCTTGCAGGGCCTGCAATGTGGAGCTTGACCCCTGGGCCCAGGATACAGGATCACACCTTGAGCCAAAGGCAAGGCACTCAACCACTTAGCCACTCATGTGCCCCAATAACTAGGGATTTTTGAGGTTTTGTGAAAACAAGGACCTTTTGAATGGCAGTCCCTGCACTCACCATGGAAGTGAAGAAATGACCCACTAGGCAGGACCATATCATTTTGTTGGGTTTTTTTCATACTTTGATGTCAAGAGGCCAGGAAAGGAACACCACCATGGCCAGCTATATATGGGATCTGGGAGGCATTAGGTGGCAAGGTGGAAGGGAGGGAGAGCTCTTTTCAAGAGAAAAAGAAGCTGAAAACACAAGAGACAATCTGAAGAAGGGACATTGAAGAAATAGTGGCAGAGCTGTAGATCCCCAGGGAAAAATGGGAAAGTAGTGTAGGGAGGCATGTCCAAGGAAGCCTAGGGTGTCTTTCTGCAGCTGCCATGAGGGGTTGCCAACTACAGAGCTGGCAGAAAGCAGAGAGGGGTGGGGACCATCAACGGGGCAAGTGGGTGTGGGGGTGGACCACGGTGCTACTCTCTGTCTTGGCTTCTGGTTTGCTGAGCCTTAGAACCGTTGGACCCAGTAGACCATAACTGGGGGTAAGGGTCGAGGGAAAGAACAGTGAAGGAGGAGGGCTGTGGGAGGGTACCCAGGCTATGGTTACTAGTATGGAGTTACAGGCAAGACAGAAGAATGGCGCAAAGGACTGTGATGGGGATAGACTCTCCAGGAGAACAGAAATGCCTGTACTCTGACATGCATGGATGAGCTAGCGGGTGAAGGAGGCACGAGGGCAGATCGCATCCCAGAGTCAAAAAGGGTGAAAGAGAAGAAGTGGAAACAGTACAAATTGGAGAGCTTTGAGTTTATGAGAAACTGATACGTGATGTTCAGTGGAAACTGCTGCTTTGGGTTTGGGGAAAGAAGAACTGTAAATATGGATGATATCTAAATGCCATTTGTAACTTGAAAACTCTGGAACGCTCAGATGAGATAATCCTTCTGAGGGTGCTTTGACAAGTCTGAGGGAAGGGATTTGTGGCTGAGAGGAAAGGGCTTTGGATGTGGAATCTGCAAACTAGAGTTGACAGCCAGTTTTGGCCTGCTGGCAGGCAGGAGCTTCTCATTCTTCTCCGGGTCCTCGGCTGCTGAGCAGTGGCAGGCCCTCGCTCATGCGCAATGAGGGGCTGCCTCAATGTCCCAGCACCAGCACAACAAAGCACCACAGATGGGTGGCTTCACACACCAGAAATCACTTCTCCCAGTATTAGAGGCCAGAAGTCCAAAATCAATGTGTCAGCAGGGCCACACTCCCTCCCCAAGGCTCTGGTGGGGAGGGGGTCCTTCCTTGCCTTTTCCAGCTTCTGGAAGCTCAAGGAGTTCCTTAGCTTTTGGTCATAGCACTACAAACTCTGCTCCACCTTCACATGAACCACTCCCCTGGTCTCTGTGTGCCTTCCCCCAACCCCTTTTATTCCCGTCTCCCTTTCTTACAAAGACACCAGTGTTGGATTTAGGGACTACACCAAATCCAGGATGATCTCATCTCAAGACCCTTAACTACTTACATCTGCAAAGACCCTATTTCTAAATAAGGCCTCATTCTCAAGTCCCAAGCAAACATGGCTTTGTGGGGGACACTCCTCTACCCTTCCTGGTCACCTTGTCCAAAAAGATGCCTTTCTCCTCCAAGCTCCTGGAGCATGTAGCATATCCCACCTTCTTTGGGTCCATTGTGTATTCATCTGATGGTCATTCATTCACTCATTTGTTCACAAAGATCCATGAAGCCCTTGCTCTGTTTGGCTCTGTGCTGGGCCCCAGGCTCCCACCCATAGGGCAGTCTCATTCTCCCACTGAGAGTCAAGCAAATTTTCTCATCCTTCTTCTTTTTCCTCCCAGGGCCTGACACAGTTCTTCAGATGTTATACATACTCAATTTGATGGTTCTATTCACATTGCTTTGTCTCATTCTTAAAGGAAAGGCCAAATGAGATACTTAAAGTGCTATAAGCTTAAATGAGGCATTGAGACCCCTCTGAGAAGGCCTCATGGGAGAACTAGTCTTGGGCTCTGTAGCCAAGGCCAGATGGAAGATGAGCCAGGTGTTGAGATGTGGGTTCCCCAGTACCCTCTGCACTTGCAGTAGGGGAGAATGCAAAGGGCCAGGCTCTGCCTGCAGCATTCACCAACATGGTGACCATGCTGTCCCACCATGGCCTCTGCACAACTTCTTGAGGAGGCTTTCAGGGACGGGAAGGAAGCTGGGATATGTGGTTCTGGTCAGAGCCTCCCAAGAACACAGGCAGGGTTGTAAATTTGGGACAAATGAACAGCATATGGCCAAAGCAGGAAACCTCTGCGTCAACCATTATGCTGTGCAGTAAGGCAGGCCGGAACACCACGTGCATCCCTCCCTCCAAATTCAGCACAAAGGCCCATTGGTCTTTACTTTTGCACTAGACAAAAAGAAGGATCTACCACCCCTCCCTGTGTCAGAGAGGACTCGGGTGTGGGCAAACAGTGAACAGCACTGGTTCCAGGCGCTTCTCTGACCTGAGTACCTGAGATGTCCTGGGTAGCAGACACTACTGCCAGGAGCTCTGGATGGAAGGGGGCCACTCACCAGCATTGTTTTGCTGCTTTGTGTTTTTGATGTAGGCAGAGAACTTGGAGAAGATGTCGATGCCTGCCGTGTTGGATTCCCGGTGTTTTGCAGCCAGTTTGGGGTATCTGGAATGGAAAGCATGGTTTTCTACAATCAGTGAGAACCTGGAGCTCCTTTAAGGGAGAGACTGTGCCCAACACGATGAGCAACATTCCCCTTTCTAGTGTCATCTACAAATCTTTCAGGGATCTTATGTAAATCCTATAGAGAGGGTGGGTACTCTCTGTCCCAATTAAGTGATAGAGAAAATAGAGGCCAGTGAGGTAAGGAGTGCTGCCTGTGGGGGACACAATCTGTGGGCAGGAAACCAGAAAACCCTTCAGGGGGCCTGAATCATGTCCTCTTCTGAGACCACCATACAGTGCTACACCAAAGAAAGGGCTAATCAAAATTCTGGAGGAGCGTGCCTCAACATTGGGTGGGGTCCCTGACATTTCCCCAACCCACATTAAAATAATATCCACTGCCAGGCCTGTGATGATAATCCTAACTGTACAGAACTAATTCTGGAAGCCAGGAGATAGTAGGCACCTTGCCACTGAGGTTTTGAAACTGTTTCTCAAAAGAAAAGGTACCCTTGGTCCTCTTCTGAAATATCTTCGCACACGTCTTATTTGTGTGCATAATGAGATATGAAATCTACCTGCCTCTAACAGCAGGACAAGTGTTTCTGATTGCTTCATTTCCAGGCGTGGAGCTAGATTTGCAATGATCCAGCCTCTCACCTTGGCACAGTCTTTCATTTGAAGCCAGAAGAATATAAGAGGCAGACTGGAGTTAGGACTGGTTTCTATTGGCTCTAAAATTGAATGAGATAAACTTGTGTGGGAGTCCACGGCTTAAAGCCCCTTAGCAACATCGAATTTTCTAGAAATGTTATTTCACAAACATTTTATGTGTATGGCCTTGCAGCGGTGGAAGGAGATGGGGAACGGTTGCTTACTTACCATCATTATCAATTATGTGGACCTTTGTGATCTCTGGGTGAATAGTTGTCTACTGCCCACTGTTTGACTGCTTTATGTTGAAAAGCAAAATGCTTTGTAAATTTCCTTTAATGTTGTAAATAATGTGAACCAAAGAATCTTTAAAAATTATTTTCTCTTCCTTCCTTTCTTTCTTTTTCTTTCTTTCTTTCTTCTTTTCTTTTTTCTTTTCGGTTCTGTTCTTTTCCTTTCTCCATCCTTTCCTGTCCTTTCTCCCTCTCTCTTTCTCTCTCTCTCTCTTTAGTTGCTGCTCCTCGATTGGCCCATTATCTAGCTAGGACTGTCCACTCTTGAGCCATGCTAGGTAACTGTTTAATTTCAGATGTTGCCATCAGAAGAGTCTTCAGAAAGTCACAGGACCCAGCCCTCTGCAATAAGGCAGATACGGAAGGCATTATGGTCCTCACTTTACAGGAAAGACAACTAGAGACCAGAGAGGTAAGATGGCTTTTTACAGACCCATGGATAATAAATAGTTGGGGGACCCTGAGAACCCGGCCTACCCCCTGGAGCAGCGTTCTTCCTATTTCATCTCACCACTTCTCTGATACCAGCAAAAGCTAAATCGTATCGAGTGCCTGCTGTGTGCCAGGCACTCCTCTAGCCCCTTTACATGTATTCATCATTTATTCTTCACAGTTCTATTGGTACTCTGATTGGGTTCACTTTCCACATGAGAAAAATGAGGCCCAGAGAAGTTAAGCTATTTGTTTAAGGTCACATGGCTAGAGCCTAAGATCACTAGAGAGGTTCACTCTGAAAGACCAGTTCTCCACTTCTGTGTCGTGTGGCCTCTCCTGAGCTCTGCTATTTACTCTAAAAGCTCAAGTCCTCCCTCCAGCTCTGCTGAGCACCATGGATGAACTCTCTCCATTCACCTGCAGAGGGCGCTCACAGGAAGACACAGGTCTTCCGGAATAAACTGGGAGTTATCGGATTCATCTGCTGCAATTGGGGGGCAGCAGGCAAGTTATTGGCAAGATGCTAGTTAATCCAAGATTATGGCAATTGAGGATCATCCTTCCCTATTTTGAACTTCGCACCTAGAATCTGGCAGACCCTCAGAACTGATTGCCTTAAATTATTATTATTAATAGATACCGAGGGCCCTTGATTTTTGCTTGAAAAGGTAAAAAGAGAAGGGCCTAGAAAAGGCATTTTAAATAAGCTTTTTGTTTGGGTTTATTGTTTTGGTTTTGCTTTATGCCATCATTTGATTAGGCTTGCGATAATCTGACCATATCTTCACAATTGATGTGGGCCCAACATGAGTAAGTAGAACCAAATCTAAGATGGGAGAACAAAGGGCCATGTGTTCAGGGAAACCATGCCAGTGCTGTCCTGTTTCCTAAGCACTATGATTTACTGAGACTTTATTGTACAGCTTAATGTCCCATTTGAAGTTTGTCTTTGTGGGGAATGTGTATCCAAATACTAATCTCACTGATTTTGGTAACTAGACTTGAGGAGACTACTCTCCTCTAATATCTTGAGGATGCTAAGGGCATTCATTTTAACTCCACATTTACACCATATTTTGTATATCCAAATAACTGGGATACAAGTACATTCTGCTTCTCTTGAAGGCTAAAAAATAATGTTTCATTCATGGCAACATCTTTGAAGTAAGATTGTGATGTGGTCTGATGACCATCAAAGAGATGGTGAACCTAATAACTCAGGAGTTAATAGCCTACAACCATGGACCAAATTCAGCCCAATATCTGTTTCTATACCTCTCATGAGCGAAGAATAGTTTTTTTTTTAACATTTTTAAATGATTGAAAAAATCAAAAGGAGGTTAGTGTTTTGTTTATGACATGTAAAAATATGAAATTCATATTTCAGTAGTCATAAATTTTATTAGAACACAGCCACTTCCATTTGTTTTTGTGTTGCATATGGCTGTTTTTACTCTATAACAGCAGAGTTGTGACACAGACTCTATGGCCCCCAAAGTCAAATACTTACTATCTAGCCCCTTACTGAAAAGTTTGCTGAATCCTGCTCTAACTGGATGATAGTTTCTCTCCATTCTAGTTTTTAAGATATCTTATTTCAAATGCATTCATCTTAGACATGCACTCAAGCCTCATTCCTTCATTCCAGGATGCAAAATAGTTGGCTTCTCATTAAAAAATTTTTGTAAACAATAGTGAAATATATGTATTATATAGATACGTATTATTATATATACATATATATTATATGCAGATGGAAGTGCTCTGACTTGCTTAGGGTTCCCACTGACTTCTCACTGACTAGCCACAGGCCACCATGCCATTGAACAAAAGGGTCCCATGCAATAAAACCAGCATGCATTAAGCATCCACCATGGCCAAGTCCTGTCCCTGGCGTTGGAGATGCTTTGGAGAAAGGGAGACAATTCTCTTGCCCTGATGGAGGGGCCTTTGCTGATCTTAAGGGCTCCCCTGGCAGCTTTAGTGTTTATCACCCTTTTTCTAATGAACTGAAAAGCTCTCTCCCTTTTCTTTTATTCCTGCTTCCTCATCTCAACAAACCTTCACTTGAAAAACAGGTCAATGCTTCTGACTCTATTGATCCTTGACTGTGTCCTTGCTTGTCTTGTCTCTGTTAATTAAGCAAATGATCCTTAGAGGTAGAAAAAGTCAGGCTTAGCCATTAAAAGACATCCCTTGGGATCTGTGGGTTTAAGATTGAGGTCCTTATGATTACATCTGGAAGACAGTCACAAAAAAAGGTAGTGACTTCCCTTCCTAATGCTTCAGGGTGCCACTTAATGAGCTTTTACTCAATGTCTGGCACAAGGCTAAGTAGTATTATCTTCTATGATAGTCCCACGAGATCAACATTGTGAGAATTAAAGATTAAATATCCATGTGCTTCCCTGCATTTCCCAGCTTCTACCTCTCAGTTAGATTGGGGTCATGCCACTGGATTCTGGCCATAGGATGAGAGGGGAAGTGATGTAACTACTCACAGCCCTGGCCCTTAAAACATTTGGCATGAACCTTCTTACTTTATCTCCGGTGAAGGAGCCTTGGGAGTCACATTTCCAAAGGCTACAATACAGTCATACTGCTCACTTAGATTTTGCCATAGTGAACAATAAACTGTTATTCTGTTAAGCCACTGAGATTTTGTGGCTAATTTTTGTGGCACAATCTCCAGGTGTGGATTAGAATAAATGCCGTTCTGACCCCAAAAGTCTACCTTCTCAGCCACCAGGCAATCCTGTCCTTGGTACCAAGGAGGCTTCTCTACTTCCCAGAGAGTTAGAAGAAGCATTCATGGTTTCCACTACTGTGTGCTATCTATAAACACTTCTCAAAATAATGAATTCAAAGTGTCTTCCAATTCTTACAATGTTCTGGACCCTGTTGACACTCAGTATATGCTTGCTAGTTGACTGACTATATATGCTGTGCCATGTTACATTATCAGTTTACCCTCCTGACTTCTTATCATAGCATCATCTACGCATGAGGGGTATTTTAAATAATTTCCAGCTTTAGAAAAGTGCTTTGAGCCCTTCATGGGATCATAGAGCTTCTGTTGAAAGGCATCTTAGGGACTATGCAGTTTCACCCCCTCATGAGGAAATGAGAGAGAGGTTTGCCCAAGGCCATACAGTAAAATCTGCAGAAAGGTGGCTAGAGTCTGGTCTCTGGCCTCTCGGCTCTGGATCCTTGGAACTCTGGCCATTCTATGGAGGTGAAAGATGAGGCCCAGCATGCCTCAACAGTAATCGAGACGTTGATCCCAGTGCTTCCCTATTGAGTGTTAACTGGGCCAGTCTTAGGAAAGAAATGGAAGTTAGTCCCATTTAGAAACTACTTGAGACTTCCTGAATTCCATTTGACACGAAATTCTTTGTGGGACCAAATGTGACTTAAAAAAAAATGGTTGGAGTGTTCGCATGAGGTTTTTTCCTTTAAAAAAATAAAGCTAAGGGGAAAAAGGCTACCACAATTTCTTGGCTCTCTGGCAACTTTCACAAACAGTGGTGTGATGAGAAACACATGGCAGAGCTGTGTTCAGTGAACAGTTATGGGGGTTTTGCTGCCCCCTAGAGAACCAGAAGGTCAAGCTCCACTCCTCCAGGGGCCTTCAGCTGCGAGCCACCTGGGCCTTGCTGCTCCAATCAGTGGGCAGCCGGCCAGGGCTGGACAGCAGGTCTCCCTCTGCGGGGCGGAGGCACTGGCTTGAGGGCATTTACTGATTGGTAATTGCAGCATCTGCCCCGGGATGACCCATCCAAAGGCCTCTAAAGCACACTCCGGGGGCTCTTGAATGGTTGCCAGTCTATTCAGTAGGGCCTCCATCTCAATGGCATTATCCAGACATGCATTTAATGGTTTTGAGGTTCTGCTCCTTGGGTGTGGTGGATTGTTGCATCACTGACACATTAGGAATGCACTGAGGAAAACCTCCCACATACAAATGCAGTCCAGAAAAAGACATGAACCAGAGGAAGCAGAACTCAGGACAGGGAATGTGCATGGACAGGGAAGAGAGGAGGGAGTGTCAATGTCTAACACTGGTTGGATCATGGCAAATTTTTGGAATCTGGTGAAATGATGATGGACCTGATGATGGTCCTCCTCTGGAAGAATGTACACGTGTACTGGGGGCATGAAACTCCAGGGGTCTCATGAGCCCCCTTGGCCCCACTGTGGATATAGGACTGGAGAGCCCTGAGTAAGAGAATCAGTCCAGGAAAAGCACAGCCAGTTGGGGTGGTGGGAGCCTGGCTAAAGTGGGCATGAAGAACAGGAGGGAATGGAGGGAGAGAGCAGAGAAGGAACATTCGAGGGTCACAGCACACCACTGGCAGGATTAGGAGAGCAAGCCTCAACCCAGCCCTGAATACCTCCAACTATTGGCCTGGGAAAGGACTGGATGGGACAGTCTGCTCCCTGCTGCTTCTGTTTCACATCTCCCACTGGCCTAGACAGAAGTGGTCACTCCTGAGTACAAATCTTACTTCAAGGAAAATAGCTTCACCCTGGACCTTCTCTTCTGGGTCTTCCACGCAAAATCTAAACTCTGTTCAGTTACTGCAAACAGTATTTTTGCATATGGGATTTCCAACCAGCAGCCCTGAGGCTGAGTCCTAAGGGAGGGAGATGGCACCTGGACCCCCTCAGGATCCTTTCAGCAAAGTGGCTGACTGGTGTCCTATTCAGAGATGCTGTGGCTTCTGGTGGTGGCTGAGATGGAGGTGATGGCTGATTTGATCAATGCACTCATTTCAAGTCTACACTCAGCTGCTTCCAATGGGCTTGAGGCAGCTTTACACTCAGTGTGAAAATAAACTGTCTTAAGGTGAATGACAAAGAATAATTTTTAGGAAGAATGTATAAATGTTAAGGCTTAATCACAGCATGACCGGGAGTTTTAATTTAACACTGATTTGTTGGATGTGTGACTTTGGGAAAGTTACTCAACCTCTCAATGGCTCAGTTTCCCCAGCTGTAAAATGAGGCTGCATACCATCTATCTCCTAGGGCACTTGGCAAGGGCTATCTATATAACTATTGATAAATAAATAAATACAACCTCAAAATAAATGCAATATAGTGGTTTCCAGTGGTCAAATTCTGTTTATTTTATGAGCTAACTAGAGATTCTGAGTCCTTCCTACCTCTCTGCCCCCAGGTCACTGTCGCTGCCTTAGTTCAGCCACATGGCCTGTCACCAATTGGCTCCTGCTTACTGATTACTCCACTTCCAGCTTTTTTACCCTCTGCCATCTTCATCCTCTCACCCCCCTGAAGTAAGCTTGAAAACTGACTCTAAACACTTTCGGTTTAAATTTTTCAGTGGCTGTCCTACAGGATGGAGTCTATATATGCCTTACCTATATGAAATCTTTTCCTGGTTAAAACAAAACAACGTGGTTGTTTTAATCCCTGATTACAATATAGAGTATAATGAACAAGTTTAGTTTCCAGTAACTTCCAGAATTCATCTTCTTTCCCTTTCCTTCCATTTTTCCAACAGGAACAGCTGGTCCACCCAAGAACCTACAGCTCTCTGGTCTCTCTTCTACTCCCAACCCCCAGGCTCACGTTAGAAGAAGAGTCAGTCTTTTCATCTTTGATTATGGGCTCCAACCAGACATGGTCAGATTCATGACTCCTATTCATACCTAGATGTGGCTTTAAGTTATGGGGTTAGCTCTCTCCTGGCTTATTCTCATTTTGTAGCCTTCTAGATCTCGTTCTAAAACTGGGGAGTCCTGGCCCTCAGGACTTTAGGGTCTTTCCAGCAAAATGACCTGAAGAGGACTCACATAGGGGGACAGAGGGGTGGCACCCTTCCTGGTGCTCTGTTTAGGAGGCATATCCTGTTCAGAGGGGTATCCACTCTTGGAGTTAGACTTTGTGGAGACGTTTTAAGGTTGGGCAGCTCTCTGGATTGATGAGGCTCCTTTGGAAATCTGCCTCCTCGAATCTAACGCTATGCTTCTCTAGTTCCAACACAGACCCAACCCTGCCATTAGCTTCAGAAATAAGCAGCTCATTACTTTTCAGGAGCCAGAGCCTCCTCCAGGAACTCTTCAATCTTATTGACATCCGTCTTCACATCCCCGTTGAAGGTCAGGAAGGGCGGATGGGTGCCAGGTGCAAGGTTGTGCAGGTCAGCTGGCTTTCTGTGGAGAGAACAAGATTCAGGAAGTGGCTTACACCAGGGCACCTCAATTTCAGGGAACCTTCAGCTTATAAATTAGACTCCCTGGGCTGTCCAGCACTCCTGTCAGCAAAATCAGACTTATGGTGATGGTGGTGGGACAGTGAGTAGAGCAGGGGAGATTGGAGAAAGTTCCGATGGGATGTGGTGTGACACAGGAAGTCTGTCCAGTGGGAGTCATGAGAGTAAGTTAAGAGGAAGAGTCAAATCTGGAAAAGCAGAGAGAAATGGCAGGTGGCTATCTAAAGGAGTGCCAGGCTTTTAACACCCAGGGCAGAGGATGGGCTTTGCTTTCCAACATTCCTTCACCACTTAGCTTAACAAAAATGCACTATACAGAATGCCAAACTTTACAAATCGATTAATTCAATCATACTTTTATACTAAGAAATGTCTTCTGCATTGTCAAGGGGATGTGCAACAGGAGAGAAAGTGGCCTTGTGTTCACCGAGGCCCAGATAGTGTCCAAGGGCATGCTTCCAGGCTTCCACCAGCTGGTGGAAATGCAAGCCCAAGCCTGGAGCAAAGCGAAAGTTGGAAGGTTGGCGGAGGGGGGTGGTGAGGAGGGGGCGTGGGGTGAGAGCAGTGAGGAAGGAAACAGTAAGGAACAGGAGGAGCAACAGAGGACACGCTTCCCTGCTAAGGGAAGACTCCCCCCAAATGCTCTCGCAGAGAACTCAACACTTGTGGGAGTCTTGATCAAGTGGAAAACATTAGATGGAGTAACCAAAGAAAAGTAAACAAGGGGGAAGAGGAGTCTGTAATGAAACAAATTCCTGGCGTCACCAGTTTGGGAGGGGAAGGGAAGAATTTCAATTACGGTGCTCCTCCCATATCGCTCCCCAAACACACATCCTCTCCAGCTGCATTGTGTGCAGCACTTGGAACTCCCAAGACAGCTGGGACTGAGGAGTTTTAAAGTCTCATTCGCCTGGTCCCTTTGTTTGCTCAGCATGCGTCCCTCCTTTGGACAATGAGAGGACATTCTCTACCTTCTCCTCCTGTTTTTCAGAGCTGACACAAGGCAAGAATGTTTGGGTTTGCAGCTGGGAGGGGAAATCTATACTGATTATATTTTTCACCCATCACCTCTCTGTGGCTTAAAGAAACAGAAATTATTTTGTTCCTCCCCCCACCCCCACCTCCCGCCCCTGCCGTGACTCAAGAGAACAGTGGCCTCTGGAGTCTGGAATCTCTGGGGAGGACTGCCTATGGTGGTAGCTACTCAGTTGGACTTAGCCAATGGGATGCTGGCCAGTTGCAGACCTTTCTCTTTGTTGACCTTCTCCAGCATTTATGGTTGAGATGATACAATTTGCATTTAATTCCATATTGTCAAGTCGAATTTATGGACTATCTCATCCATATCAGTCCTCTTTCCCTGACTGCATCACCTGCTCAGTGAGGGAAGGGAGGGTGCTAAGGATAGTCAGCTTGTGTTCCTGCTGTGAGCCAGGCACAGTACTGAATGTAAATGCCTCTGTGGCCTGCCTCACCACCTCCTCACACTCTGAAAGGAGGCAGTGCTTGTAACTCCATTGTACAGACGAGGAAATGGAGGCCCAGACAAAGGAAGGACCTTGTTCAAGGTCACTCAGTCAATAAATGGTGTGGTGCCAGGATAAGAAATTAATTTCTTATGAAATTTCTTTGAAATTGCTAATCGTCACCGTATCACACATTTTAAAAAGTCCTTAACTCTTTATTATACCTATGTTTTTTCTGTTTTTCTTTCTTTCCTTTTCTGTCCTTTTTTAAAAAATATTATTATTATTATTATTTTGCAGTAAGAAAGTTTCCTTATCTATTCAACTGGAGTTGGGATATTGCCCGGCCTGCCTCAATGGGCATTGGCAGGGTCAGTTAACAGGTATGAAAGAGCAATATAAGCATCTGAGGAATGCTGAGGTGGCTTCCTTTCCCATTCTGATCCTCAGCAAACATGCAAGCTTGCTCTCAGAGATGATGATCTAGCGGAGGGAGCTGAAGCTGCACCTGGGGGCTGAGCAAGGTCTGTCCATTCAGGAAGGCAGGAGAGCATATGTGAGGCAGAGGGAGCATCCTAGCCAGGGGCTGGAAGCTAAAAGGGATGGGACGAGGGGGAGCTGATAGAGAGGTAGCTAGGCCCTGGTGAGAAGCATTGGGAGACAATGTTGGCAAAGCTTAAGATCAAAGAGCTACAGATGACACAGGCACGATTCCACAGGTAATGGAAGTATCAGGAGCTTTTCTGAGAGGGGTGGAGGCGCACATGATTAAAGGACTATTTTAGGAAGAATAACCTTAGGACAATATAATAATAATAATAATAACCCTAGGATCAGAGAAAGAGCAAGAGAACCGGGAAGGAAGACACCCAGTTGGAAAAACAAAGAGACAGTCTCTGGCTGGCAGTGATGGGACTTTACCCCAGTGTGGGCTTTGAGAACGGATGAGAGGGCTCACAGGTAGCACAGTGGGACAGTGCCCTGCCTTTGGGGACTGGTTGACAAGGAAGGGAGCAAGAGAAGGGACCTGGAAAATCTCCAGTGCTTAGAAAAATGGAAGAACACAGGAATTCAGGAGGGGAGCCCAATTTAAAGGAGAAATGACAGATGGAATCTTTGACATTTGGGTTTTAAAGTGATAATAGAAAATGCAAGTGGAAATATCTAGAGATTTCTAGGTGGTAGGGTCACGGGTATAGAATAATTTACGTAAAGGTGACATGGAGAATATGCTAAACTCACCAGGGAAGAGGCTACAAGCAGCCATAAAGGCTCAGGGAGTGAGCCTGGAGCCTGGATTGAAAGGACAGGAAACAGGATACAAGCCTGAGATGAGTGGCTCTTGATAGTGAATGATGCCTGGCATTTTTAACAGCCATTAAAACTGCGTGAGCAACTCTCCATCCCAGCCTATTATCCAGAACTTTCACACTAAGGAATTCTAAAAATGAGAGCAAAGCAGACCTGAAGTCCTGCCAGGGTCCCCAGGATGGGACGCTATTACTGCCAGAGGGGCTGACTCCTGGATTTTAACATATGCATGTCCACCTCTGGCCACTCTTAGTTGCATATCCAATATCCATTCCTTCCCTCTTCTTCCTAATCAAACCTTGTTAATTGGGGCAGAGAAATGTTCAGTCCCAGGTGCCTCTCTTGTAAGGGGGAGGTGGGGGGGGGGTCTGAGACACAGTCTGGCCAATGAGGTGTGAGCAGGAGGCAGCACTGCTGGAAGACATGGGCAGGTTTTCACCTTCCCTCATAGAAAGTTCTCTGTTCCTGCAGCCAGAACATCCCTCATTAACACAGCATCGTTTACCTTTTCAGATCCACAGTGGTGACATTGAACACAACGCCTTTCAGCCAGAGGATCATAAAGAGACGCTGAGAGAAGGGACAGTTGCCAATGCTTTCCCCATCAATTCCAGCCTAGAAAGAAGAGAACCAGAGTCCTACGTCAGCATGTGCATATTAGCAAGAGGGAATATACCCCTGTCGGAGAACTGACTAAAGCCATGACCCAGCCTAACTTCGAAGGGCAGTTGCCCTATCTTATTGTTGTCTTCCTCATGTCTATGCAGGGCAATGCCTGAGACACAGCAAGGACGCAATAAATATGTGCTGAACTGAATCTGAGTTCCCAGCATGGTGATTATGTATCAAAGCTTTCTGAAACCATAGAACCCTAGCATCTCAGGGTACAGGGAGACCTGCAACATCACACAGTCCAAATAAACGATGTTGGACCACCAACTTCTATACCTCCAAGTCATCATTGAGTTTATGCTTTAATATCTCCATGCACCGTCCATTCTGAGGGTAGTTCTAACAATTAGAAATGCTTTCCTTTGGCTATACCTAGCCAAACTATGTTCCTCTCTAGTTTACTCTGTTCTACCCTTTAGCCCTTGCTCCATGATATATCAGAGTACAAATACCTCAGACTCTGACCTGACCTCATCTATGTCTAGATAGCAGACTCAATATTTGAATCAATAGCTCCCTGAGCTATGACTCATCCTTGACCTCAGTGTCAATAAGCCATCACTTGTTAAACTATCCTTTTCCTTGATAAAGGCATATTAGTTCTCAATTATGTACAAGGCACTGGAGGAAATTTACACAGGGCATTCAAAAATGCATTTAGCTAAGGAGCTGGTGGCCTTCTGTGGGGTTGGCTGGCGGATAAGGTGGGAACAAATACATAACAATAACAGATGGCACGGTTGAGGGCTTGCATACTTCTGCTGGCTAGATTTCCCTCTCTCAAAATTACACTACATTTTTTTTGTTTCTGGTTTGTTTGTTTGTTTGTTTTTATCATCTGAAAGACAAGTCTAGCTTTACTTCTGAGTGGGCTGCAGAGACATGAATTTTATAAGGAATTCATTTTCAGCAAACACATAAGCAAACAGAAAGGTTGGGAAATTGATCTCTGTATAATTCATTTCCACTGAGTGGTGT
Source organism: Canis lupus baileyi (assembly GCF_048164855.1). Classification (NCBI taxonomy): domain Eukaryota; kingdom Metazoa; phylum Chordata; class Mammalia; order Carnivora; family Canidae; genus Canis; species Canis lupus. The sequence continues at coordinate 58,352,419 of NC_132844.1, read as the reverse complement.
AAGGGCTCGTGACATGGCATTTAGAGGGAGAAATCACCCATTGACTCTAGTTTGCTGGTGGATCCCCCAGAATGGGTGGCCCCTTTCTCCAACCAACAGGGAGCACCAGGAGAGTGAAGGTCCCTGGGGATTTCTGGCAAAGTTGCAAACAATCCAAACAACATCCTGGAATGGGGGCTTATAAAGATTTTTTTTTAAGAGAAGGAGGGGAAAAATGCACTTCCAAAATGCAACACAATATTTTCCCCTCTATGGTTTGTTTTGCTGTGGCATTTGGATGGGGAGGGGCCGATGTCCCCCTTCATACAGGAGAGCCTAATTGTGCGCTTATTTCTACCTTGCAAATTGCTCCCAGCAGAGGCTCAGGTTTATCACGGAAAACTGGCGCCTTTGGCGGTGTTGGTTGTAGGTAATTGCTATGAAATTACAGTTATTTTACCTCTCTCTTAACTACGCCAAAAGCCCCATCCTTATTCAGGTCTCGCTTTTCCTCCGTGCTGGAAACAGACCCACTCTTGAGTAGCTGAGACACCATGGGCTCCGTTATATAAAATCTGAAAGGTGGGAGGCCACATTGTGGGTTCCACACCTACCCACAGAGCTTAAGTTACTGATAAAGCCACACTCAGACAGGCAGCTATTAATTTAATAATAGCTTGGTGCTAACTGGAGTTTATGATGTCAGCTATCTAAGACCTTCTTCCCAAGAAGTACTCACTCGACAGGCACCTGGTTCCTGGTCCTTCAAGACTTCCTGACAAAGGAAATCTTCCCCAGGGCCAGTTAAAAGTGATAAGCAGAGAATTAAAAACCAAAACCAAAAGCCACATCCACATACTGTCACCTGTTTTACCTCTGGTAGGGGTACAGGGGTGGGTCGGCAGTGATAAGAGAATTGAAGGAGGAACTAGTAAAATACTGGAAATCTTACTAGCTGGACAGGAAATCATGTAATAATAACAACCACGTCTACATTTTCGGGCACTGTTGGAAATGCTTCATATATAATATTAACTCATTTATTCCTCACGAGAAGCCTATGCAGTGGCATATCATCACCCTTTTGCACGATGTGGAGACTGAGGCCCAGAGAAAGGAAATGACCAGCCTAAGCGTCCCTGGATTGAACCCAGGTGATCTGGTTCTAGATGTAGAGCTCCTGCCACCATGCCCGGAGTCCAATCTGAAGCCCCAAACAGGTAACCCAGTGGCCACAGGTCACAGAGCTGAAGGTGACAATGCTGGGAGTGGTGTGCACACCGCACCCTTCAGCCCATGTGCACACAGCTGTGCCAGAGAGGCAGAGGATTCAGGCTTTCACAGATTCCCACACTTTCCCTATTGTCATAAATTACGCTAGACCAGGAAACTGGCTATCACGTTGTAAATTGTGATGCAAGGCCCAGGAAACGAAAATTGCCAAAGGAGCAACAGAAATAACATGTAAGGATTCTCAGCTTCTTCTTTTTTCTTCTTCTTCTTTTTTTCTCTTTTCTCTTTTCTTCTCCTTTCTTGTGGCCAAAACATTTAACATGAGATCTACTCCCTAAGACATTCCAAGGGGACAATACATTACTGTTGGTCACAGGCAGAGCGTTGTACAGCGGAGCTCTAGAGCTGATTCACCTTGCTTACCTGAAATTTTATTCCCACTGAATAGCAGCTCCTCATTTCCCCTCCACCCAGCCCTGGCAACCACTGCTCCACTCTTTGATTCTATGATGTTGACTAGTTTAGTGACCTTATATGAATGAAATCGAGCAATGTTTGTCTTTCTGAGATTAACTCAACTCATTTAGCATCATGTCCTCGAGGTTCATCCATGGTGTAGCATTTTTAGAACTTCCTTCCGTATTAAGGCTCAACAGTATTCCACTGCGTGCGTACACCACAGGTAGTTTCTTTATCCATTCATCTGTCCGTGGACACTCAGGCTCCTCCCACATCTTGGCTATGGCTAATAGTGCTGCATGAGGGAGGTGCTAGTATCTCTTCAAGATCCTGATTTCAGGGGCGCCTGGGTGGCTCAGTCAGTTAAGCGTCTGCCTTAGGCTCAAATCATGACCCCAGAGTCCTGGGATTGAGCCCCACATAGGTCTCCCTGTTCAGTGGGGAGCCTGCTTCTGCTTCTCTCTCTGCCTCTGCCTCTGCCTGCCACTCTGCCTACTTGTGTTCTCTGTCTCTGTCAAACAGATAAATAAAATCTTAATTAAAAAAAAAAGATCCTGATTTCAATTATTTTGGATAAATACCCAGAAGTAAGATTGCTCCATCATAGAGTAGTTCTAGTTTTTTGTTTCTGAGGAACCTCCATACTGTTCTCCATAGCAGCTACTCCAATTGCATTCCCACTAACAGTGCACACAGGTCCCAATGTCTCTGCCTCCTCAGCACTGCTTATTGACATTGGGTTTTTTGATGGTGGCCATCCTGACAGGTGTGAGGTAGTATCTCATTGTGGTTTTGATCTGCATTTGCCTGATGATAAGTGACGTTGAGATTTTTTCATATACCTTTGGCTTTTTACGTCCCCTTTGGAGAAATGTCTATTCAAGTCCTTAGCCTGTTTTTTTTTAATCAGGGTATTTGTTTTTTTACTATTGAGTTGTTTACCTTCTTTCTTTCCTCCTTCACAAGTTACCAGTTACATGGCCCGGGTAAGTCCTGTGTTAGACTCATAAGTTAAACGATGGGAGCTTGTGGCAACCACTCAACACACCAAGAGAGAATGGCCAGGTGAGGCTCAACGGGATGCTGGGTCCTGAAATGTGTGAGGGAAAATGTGAGGGATGCTCCAAAGAGGCGGTGAACAATGAAGGCTGGGCAGGCACACAGTGTACTTGGTTAAATAATGCCTCCAATTCACACTAAATTCATGTCTTTCCAGAACATGTATGACCTTATTTGGGGTCTCTGCCGATGTAATCGAGTTAAGATGAGGTCATATTGGATTAGGACAGGCCCTAAATATGACTGATGCCCTTATAAGAATAGAGCAATTTGAACACAGACCTGCAGGAGAGAAGTTCATGTGAAGACAGAGGCAGAAATTAGGAGTCCTGCATCTATAAGCTAAGGAACACCAAGTATTGCCAGACACACCAGAAACAAGAAGAGATGAGGAAGAGAATCCTTCCCTAGAGCCTTTGAAGAGATCATGGCCTTGCTGACACCTTGATTTCAAACTTTTAGCCTCCAGAATAAATGTGTGTGTCGTGTGTGAGAGAAGCCAACCAGTTTATGGTGATTTGTTATGACAGCCCTAGAAAACTAATGCAAGTCAGAAAGTGTCAGAAGGAGAAAGGTATACAGCTGGTGGCAAAACTTCCCAAGCTCACAATTCTGCTCTGCCGTGGGCCTAGGGTACATGCACAAAATTGTGACCCCAAAGTACTGCCTGTTTCCTAGATAAAGTAAATGTATTTACTATGAGTTCTATTCTACTATATTATATGCTATGTATATAATAAAACTTATATGATATGCAATATTGATATAATAATGGCATGTTGTGGGCAGCTCGGGTGGCTCAGTGGTTTAGCGCTGCCTTCAGCCCAGGGCGTGACCATGGGGACCCGGGATCGAGTCCCCCGTCCGGCTCCCTGCATGAGGCCTGCTTCTCCCTCTGCCCGTGTCTCTCCCTCTCTCTGTGTGTGTATGTCTCTCATGAGTAAATAAATTAAAATCTTTAAAAAAAAATAATGGCATGATGTAATTATGTAGGTAGTATGAATATACATCATGTTATATGGCAGGTAGGTCAGGTTATCTGCTATGAGATATTGCCTTTCATATCATCCTCCCTCTAAAGGGTGAGCTTGGTTACCTTCAAAACATGGGCCATGTTTTATTTACTTTGCCCTCAGCAGCAACAAGTACAGGTGCCTGAAATTTAGCTGGTGCCTGTCCGTGCCTGAGCTGATGCATGTGGAGGGGAGGATGGTATTGCTCCCTATTTAGGGCTTGAGTATCTCAAAATTGTGATGTTTGCACTCTGAAGAGGGTCCTGGGGAGAAAGTTTGGATTGTATAACACACTGTAGTAGGAGATCGTGGATCTAGACGTATCTCTGCCTCTAATTCACTGTGTGACCTTGAGTAATAAAGTCACCTTCCTCTCTTGACCTCCTTCATTGCATTTATAAATTTTGTGAATTTAAGTGACTAATGGGGATTTATTTAAGACAGCAATCCTTAAACATTTTGGTCTTAAAACTTTTACACACTTTTAAAGATCATTGAGAATCCCAAAGAGCTTTTGTGTTTACTGTATTATAACTGAAAGCTAAAAAATATTTTAAACAGTCATTTACTTATTCTTTTATTTTATTTTATTTTTTTTAAAGATTTTATTTATTTATTCATGATAGTCACACAGAGAGAGAGAGAGAGGCAGAGACATAGGCAGAGGGAGATGCAGGCTCCATGCAGGGAGCCCGATGTGGGATTCGATCCCGGGTCTCCAGGATCGCGCCCTGGGCCAAAGGCAGGCGCCAAACCGCTGCGCCACCCAGGGATCCCTACTTATTCTTTTAAATATAATGATAGCAATGATAATAAACATATTGTACATTAACATAAGTAATACTTTGAAATAAAGGAAATGTATTTTTTAAGAAAAGAAATTGAGTGAGGAGCAGTATTGTTTTATATTTTTGCAAAATCTTTAATGTCTGACTTAATCAAAGCTGGCTTCTGCGTTCAATCTTTTGCTTTTTGGTTGAAGTATAAAAAGAAAATCTGCCGTCACTCAGATATGTAGTTGGAAAAAGGAGGAGTAATTTAATAGCTTTTTCAGATAATCCTGGGCATTTTTCTTTAATACCATACCGAAACTCAAGTGGTAGTTTCTTAAAACCTCGTTGGTAGATGGAATTTGAAACCCTATCAGTGAAGTTCTTCTGTTCCACTAAAACCCATTCATCTATCTCGCACTATGAATGGATCTTTCACCCATGAATGATTTGTTTTACATCACAAATTCGTCATTTGGAAAATAGCATTTCACTGAGCTATGCAGATCTTCCCAATGCTGATACATGTCATCGTACAATGTCAAAATATTTCATTCATTAATATCATCACTAAGCTCATCCGAGAAGTTTCAGAGAAGCCGTCAAATGCACGGTGGCAGGGATGTGTTTCCCAATATTCTAATTTTCTCTTGAAAGCTTGCGTTTTATCATAGGCAATAAATACTGTCAGTTGGTATCCTGGAACCAACAAGCTCTTTCACTGATGTTCCAGAAAATGTCTGGCAAATACCAAGCCTGAAAAGCCACAGTTTGTCTGCCACTTGCTCTTTCAAGTAAAAACCCTGTTCCGTGAGAGAAGTGGCTGGTTCAGCTCACCACTCAATCAAGCAAGGGCTGATCTTCCGACAACCGTTGTACTCAGAATGCAGCCCAACAGCTTTATGTGGATTTCCCATTTCATCAGCCAGAATGTTTAAAAGACATATACCCAAGGGTTGATATTTTATTACATTATATACTTTTTACTGCTTCATCAAGGACATTCATAAATAAGACTGGCTTCTTTTTTTGCTGCATGCACGTGACTCCTAGTACTGTTTATACCACAGCCTTGATTTGTGCTAAAACACAGGTAGCTGTACGCATGAAATTTCAACCCCAGGGAGAAATTACATTTCTTTGAAAATGGGTATGACCTCCCAGAATTCCTGAAAGGGCCTTGGGGACCCCAAGAGGTCATGAGCGACATTTGAGAACTGTTGATTAAAGACACCCCACGAAAGGACCAGGTACACAGAGCTTTGTCTCCGCACAAGAAGAAGCTGATAACTGTCCAAAAGTCACTTGGGGGGACTCCTGGGTGGCTCAGTGGTTGAACATCTGCTTTTGGCTCAGGGCGTGATCCTGGATGGAGTCCCACTTCCGGCTCCTCAGGGAGCCTGCTTCTCCTTCTCCCTGTGTCTCTTGCCTCTCTAGGTCTATCATAAATAAATAAACCTTTTTTAAAAACAAGTCACTTGGGGGCACCAGGGTCTGGAAGAGGGAGGAATTTTTGGAGAGGAATATATTCCCAAGAGGGAATAGCAGACAATGGTCAGATGGCATTTGGACTTGACAGCTATATGTTGTTTATCAATTTATTGTCTCTCAGCTCTGAATGCACACTGTAGGAAATGTTTTATGAGATTAGGGGGAAATTCCTTTCAGCATTTCTACAGTGAGCGTAATGGTGTCTTTCTTAGGAGAAAGCACGGGAGGGACCCTGCAGAAGGAAGAGGCTCTTCTCCTGTCTCTGGTGAAGGCTGGGGGGCAGCTGTGTGGGTGTGATGACATCCAGCAGAGCCTGCCCTAGCCACAGCCCAGAATGTGATCCCTCTGGCACTTTGTGGCCAGAGGAGCCTCCACGGAGCCTGTACAGAGCATGCTTCTGCTCAGGATGGCCACACAGATGTGATGCTTACTTTGCAAGCCTCATGTGGCCTGAAGGCCTCCTCCTCCTGCTACCACCTGGTTCCCACTTATGCCTATGACACCATTGCTGACCACCTGTTCCCCAGCTGAGCTCTGGACAGTAGCCTATTACTTGCCCTAACAATTCTGGGCCAGCTCTGGCCTGGCCAAACCAGAGAGCTTCTGTGCTTTTTTACTGGGCTGACCAGTACTTCTTCAGTGAGCTTTTTGAAAGATTTTATTTACTTATTCATGACAGACACACAGAGAGAGGCAGAAACATAGGCAGAGGGAGAAGCAGGCTCCCTGTGTGCTGGTGCAGTACTCGATCTCAGGACCCTAGGATCATGCCCCGAGCCAAAGGAAGGCACTCAACCACTGAGCCACCCAATTGCTCCCCAAATGAGAGTTGAACCCCTTCCTTGGCTATTTTCCTATAGCTTCAGAATTCTCATAGATGTCATAGTTACTATTTATCATAGTTATACTTTATGTTAAACTTCTCCTGTTTAAACTACTGCATGGTTTCTCTCTCTTGGTGGGGCCCAGAGTACTACAGATGTTTACATGTCTGATATTTCAGAATGCAGTATTTTTAGGCTCTTGGTTTGATTCATTTAAAAACCTAGCAAAGATAAGTCCTAGATGAAGAAACCCCAATTTTGTCCAGAAAATTATTTTATGGCACATTTCAACTTTTTGTTGCTTTGGCCCATGAAAACTATCCCCAGACTCAGGTGATTAGGCAAGTTTTTCAAGTTTAGAAATAAAAATTCTATAGTAATGACGTTAGAACTGAACTCAGGGATGATATAGTCTAGCTCTTTCATTTTACTGGTCAGCAAACAAGCCCAGAAAGGTTAAACGACTTGTCTATGGTTGCACAGCCTGGTGCCATGACAGAATCAGGGATAGAATTCCTGATTTCTGATTTGTAGCTTTCTGCCACACTAGGCTGGTTGTTATCTTATGGGAAAGAGTATCAAGGTGACAAAGGCCACAGAAAGAGAACTTTCTTTGGATATAAAATGACTCATATATAGAGCAATAAACTGATTCCCATTACATGAAAGAGAAAGAATTTTTCTATACGATAACAATATTTAGAGCTGCCCATTTTTTCCTTATTAGTATAACTCATAGAGTATTCCTTATGATGATTTTTATTTTTATTTTTTTAAGATTTATTTATTCATGAGAGACACACAGAGAGAGAGAGAGAGAGAGAGAGAGAGAGAGGCAGAGACTTAGGCAGAGGAAGAAGGAGGCTCCATGCAGGGAGCCTGATGCAAGACTCGATCCTGGATCCTGGGATCACACCCTGAGCCGAAGGCAGATGCTCAACCCCTGAGCCACCCAGGCATCCCAACGATGATTTTTTAAATACTGAATGGTCTATAATAATTTGGTTGGTAAGCCTTCCATTAGCAGGGATAGGTCTTGGTTGTTTGTGGTTCACTTGAGGACGGGGAGTTTTATCCTAGAAGGAACAACAGCTCTTTCCTCGGCTGCCACGTGAATCTTCACTCACGGGCATCCGGGCATTTTTCATTCAATAAATAGGTAACAAGTACACACTGGAGGCTTCAGATACTGTCAGCATTTATGTAAAGTGGATTATAAAGCCTGAATCAGCCTATGCAGTGTGACATGAAGAATTTCAAGTGCGTTAGTCAGGGTTCTCTAGAAGTAGAACCAACAGGATACATGTGTGTGCATGATAGATAGAGATAATTAGGGACACCTGGGTGGCTCAGTTGGTTCAGCATCTGCCTTCGGCTCAGGTTACAATCCTGGGGTCCTAGGATGAGCCCCCATGGGGTTCCCTGCTCCACAGGGAGCCTGCTTCTCCCTCTCCCTCTGTCTGCTGCTCCCCATACTTGCATTCTCTTTCTCTGTCGAATAAATAGATAAAATCTTTTTTAAAAATAGAAATAATTTTTAAAAGTAGAAATAATTATTTTAAGAGATTGGTTCCCATGACCATAGAGGTTTGGTAAGTCCATAACCTGATGGAATAGGTCATCAGGTTGGAGACTCAGGGAAGAGCAGCAGGTTGACTCCAAAGGCAGTCTGCTGATAGAACTTCCTCTTCCTCAGAGGGGGTCAGTCTTTCTGTTCTGATGTTCCACTAACTGAATGAGGCCCACACATGTTAGAGTAGGTAATCTGCTCTACTCAAAGTCTATTCATTTAAATGTTAGTCTCACCCAAAAAACACTTGTAGCACATAAATATCTAGAACAATGCTTGACTAAATATCTGAGCACCACAGCCCAGCCAAGCTGACACACAAAACTAAACATCACACAAAGTAAATTTAAAAGTATTGCCTATGACAGGTAACCCATCAATCCAGTGTCTGTCATCCACACCTTAGCTCCCCAGATGGTTTTAGAAACAACTCAATAGAGTTATATAAATATCCCCGCTCAGAGGAACTTGTGGGTGCCATTCCTAGAAGGCTACTCTGTTAAGGGTCTGACTAAGAGAGCAGGGTCCAGTGGTGCCTTTGACCCTTAGTAGTTACTGCTCTGGTCTGAGAGTGGCTTTGGGGCCAAGGACACCTACAACTCTTTGTGTTGTGTAATATTGCTGTGCTTGAGGCCTCTTGGCAGTGGCCTTCAGCCTACCCTGAGTGCTATGTCAATCTGCCCTGAGTCTGTATTCACCGCCTATTCTTCCGCACACTCTGAGAAAGAGCTGCCCTTTCCAACCCAACACTAATGCCCCTTCTCCTAGCCCCTTTTTTCACTCCCACATGGCTTTTTATTTTTATTCTTTCATGTCCATACTGTTTGATTAAATGAATGGGTCTCTTTTAAACCTCTTGCCAGTCCTGCTTCTACTTCACGCCCTCTTTTAAAATGATTCTCAATCCCTTTCTGGGCCTCAGCAATTCTTTTTTTTTTCTCTCTCTCTCTCCCTTTCTTTGTAATTTACTCCTCCTTGACTTTTTTCTTGCAGTTAGAACTTTTGACTTTCCCTACTTCTTAAAGTGTCCCTGTCACCTGGTGCCCCCTGCCTACTGGGCTGGTTCCATGGGCAGGCCATCTGTGTGGCCGCATGAGGCCCTGGGCTCAGAAGGGCCCACAGTTGGCTTAGTGCTCCACTGTTGCTATTGGTCCCACATTTGACCCTCCTGTTCTTTGGCTGACATCCTCCTCTTCCTGACCTTGGTCTCTCGGTTAACCTCCCCCCGCACCCCCCGGCACCCCCCTTGCTCCATGCTTGATGCCCTCTGGAGAACTCCTCCACCCCCAAGAACATGATTATCCTTCCTAAGTCAGCAGTAACACTGGCTCTTAGAACTAAACACATGCTATTCAACCCCCAAGCTTAAAAAAAGAAAAGAAGGAAAAGAAAGAGGAAGAAGAAAAAGAGAAAATGTTGAAATGCTATAGGGTTCACTTGGCTCCATCCTTCCTTGTGACTTCCACCTCCCATTCTCTCACTCCCTTCTACATTATTCTAGACTTTGCCTCATTTCAATTGAATAGTTTGCCAGTTATTAGACACCTGACATTTCCTTATTAGTAAAAGTCAGGTAGTATTCTTTGTTATTACTATTTTCCATACCAAACAATCTCTCTTTCTAATAAGATAGTTGAGAAGTCTTTTGTTAGCATAAGGCAACTGGTGATTGATTGACTTAATGAAACCCTGGGAGCCCAAGAAATGTTCAAGAAGTATACATTTAAATATATGTTTAAAGATTTTATTTATTTATTCATGAGAGACACAGAGAGAGGCAGAGACATAGGCAGAGGGAGAAGCAGGCCCCTTGCACACCCTGAGCCAAAGGCAGATGCTCAACCGCTGAGCCATCCAGGTGTCTCAAGAAGTATAAGTTTGACAGTCCTGTTATGTCTTCCAAGTTACCCTATAGGGTTTCAGGAGGCAGAATGGCTCTCCTATCATGAATTTGCACAAAGCCCGGGAGGTCCCAACATCCAAACCTCTGTTTCTGGGTTAGGCTTTTTCTGATCTACTAGCCCCAGGTATAATATTTAACAACTAAAGTCCATTGCACTAGAGGCAGGCTTGTGTCCTTGACTCCACAGAGTTCTGGAGTACAGTGTAAAGGGCATGGTATAGAGTCAGGCAGACATGGGTTCAAATTCCAGCCCTGATATCAAGCAGCTGAATGTGGCAAGTTTTATTTCCCAAAGTGGCTACAGCACTATGTCCAGTTCATATACTCTCAAGAGGTGGAGTCCATATTTGCCTTCTTCTTGAAATTGGGTGGGCCTTTATGGCTGTCTGGATGAGTAGTAGAATGTCAAATGTATGACTTCTGAAACCAGGTCATGAAAAGAACAGATTGAGCCTGGCATACTCTCTCCTTTCTGATGCCTGCCCTTGGAAACCATGTCATGAGCAATCCAGAGCACAAGAGTCATTGTGCAGTGTTCCAATTGACAGTTCCAGCTGAGTGCTCAGCTGACAGGTGGCATCACTGACCAGACATGTGAATGAATGTGACTTCAGATGATTCCAGGCCCCAGCTTTCGAGTTGTCCCAAATGACACCTAGTGACGTCACGAAGCCTGATTGAACTGCAGGTTCATGAGCAAAATTAATGTTTTCATCATTTAAAGCCACTAATGTTTGGGGTGGTATGTTATCCAGCAAGTAACACGTACCCACTTAACCTCAGGTTTCTTATCTGCAAATTGGGGGCAGAAATATTTACCTCACAGGGTTGTTACACCACTGAATGGTAGTAGGCATAAAACACATGGTTTTCACTTTATAAATTTATAGTTATAGTCATTATGACTACAGAAGACAAATACTTAGGAAGAGCTAATTAAACATCCCTCTTTATGAAATGCTATGCCTTGGTCAAGGGCCAGTAGACCTCTCTTTGATGGCACAAAAACTCAACAATACCTTGGTGCTCAGGGTTTTGTGTGCCAAGCAATGCATTCAGGAGAGAAAGCAAACACAGGAAGAACTATGGTCACTGTCCACTGGCTAGAGAAGTGTTCCTAAATGAGGACAGTGTCACATGGACCATAAGGGAGACAGGGAAAGGGACATATGTTGGGTGACTTGTAGGTATGATCACGGGCACATGTATGTCTGTGTTCTGTAATGTCATTGAGTTTCTGTGCTGAGTTACATTCTTCAGCCACTGTTTTCAAGGGGCTCAGGTGCCAAAGACAAGAACTCAAGGAAGATAGATCGATGAAGGTGAGACTCAGGTTGTGGCCAATCCCTGGTGATTTTCTACTGAAGCCTGGTGGAAGCCTGTATGTCCTCTCATCACCAGGAACCTCTGCTACACATATTTATGGGATCATCATGCTGTTCTTTCAGGCTTGACTATGGCTCTCAATGCTTGAATCAGGAAAGCTAAAAGCTGGAAGTCTCCCACATCAGAAATATACCAAAGCACAGGAAGCCAAAGAGCGATATAAATCTACAGCCTCAAATAAATGGAACTCTGTCTCACATGGGTTTCATTTGAAGACATCTTCTCACCTAAGCCTGCCCCAGAAGAATAGCAGTCTTAATGAAGAAAACATGTTTTCCATTTAATCAGGCCACTGTCAAAAGTGTTGCTTTCCTTCCTTGACCTATTTCATATTTATTATTTGAGATACTAGAGATACTAGTTCCAACTTTTGATCATGAATCCATTTCTCTTACGTTCACGGAATGAACCTGCAACTCCTATAATCTTCACAGCAGACAAGAGTATCTTGACACTGAACTCCGCATCTCCCACAAAAGTTAGCATTTGGGATCCTGTGATAGCAAAGATCCTTCAATTACTATTCATCCCACCCTCTGCTTTAGTTGTCTGAATGTGGAGTTTGGGATATGGCATCTTAATATCACAAGCTGGTCTGGAAAGACTTTAGATTTCAAATCACAAAATCTGCCATCTGGCATCTCACTTGGGTTCAGAAACTCTCAGCTACCCCAAACTCCCAAATATGACAGATTAAAAGCTTATGCCAACTAACATTACATCTGAGTCATGAGATTTATTAAATAGGTTCACTTAAATATCTGGGACCCTTTGGAAAATTTTCTGGCAAAAATGAGTATTTTATAATATGTTGGTGAAGTAGGTTTATAGAACTTGAAAAGGCTAATATTCACTTAAAAATGCCATGCCCAGGACCTGCTCTCAGATATCTGGATTTAATTTATCTGGGGTAGGGCTCAGAACTTTTTTTTTTTTCCTCAAAACTCTCAAAAGGATTCCAATGTTGGACCGGATTTGGCCACGTCTGACCTAGTGGTGCTCACAGTTAGGGATATATATAATAGAACCACCTAAAGGATGTGTTAAACAAAAAAACAGACAAATGAGGTCCCCAGGCCCCCTCCAAACACACAGTCAGAATCTCAGGAAAATTTCAGGGGCCCTCCTTACTCTTTTTGTTCCCTATTTCCTTACACTCCTGTCCTGGAGATGCCATCAGACCACAGCCCTCCTTCTCCCCCTCTTCCCCACCCTGCACCTCTACTAATGCTCCCCCACTGCCAGTCCTTCCATAGGCCCTGAAAGAAAGGCACCATTTTGAGCTGTTCAGGAAATGGAAAGCACATTTTGGATGGAAGATATCTGGAGAACCTTAAATCAGTGCAGCCACAGTGCCAGGAACCTCACTTGCCAGCTCATATCTTCATGGTTGCACCTCCACACAAGATTGCTCTTGATCTCTGCAGATGGGTCCTCCATGAGGGTGACAGACAACACTGTGACCAGGTCCAGGCTCTCACATGGTCATATGGGCTCAACCACATTTCCTCTTCCCATGCACTAACCTCTAGCCACCAATGGCTACAGAGACTCTCTTCTATAGGCAGGATCCCATCAAGTCCTATTTCAGCTTTCCTGGCTGTGTGGAGCACTAGGAGGCTTTAGCCCCACCTTGAACCATATGCAGTCACCTGACCACTTAAGCAGGGGGTGGTCCACGTAGTCAGACAAGTACCTTCACTGAGGGCCTGCTGGGTGCAGAGCCTGGGAGTTCAATGATGAATAAGAACCAGTCCCTTTCCTTAAAAAGCTGGCCCACATGAAGGCAGCAAAAGGTAAGGAGATGATGTCCAGATCATAAGTGAAGAGCAATAGTGACAGAGCATGGGTAGAGTAGGAACACAAAGGAGCCCATCTGAGAGTTCAGGGAAGGTCTTGGGGCCAACCAATGATATGAGTCTAAGGGTAAGAGGATTTATTCAAGCAAAACAGTGGGTGAGGACCTGGGAGAGAAGTGACTGCATATGTGCAGGTCTGGAGGCTTGGTTACAGAGTGGGGTGTTTATAAGCAGGTGGTCTTGTCCTTTGTGCTGTATTCAGGAAACTCAGCCAGGGATTCTCTAGTTCTCTTTCTTCCTGCAGTCTGAGAATGTTGGCTCAATCAAAGGCGAGGCCACAAAGCAGTCAAAAGCCTATCTTCTGGGAGTCCCTATGTCCACTAGGTCTGCTTTTCCTGCCATCACTGGTCTCTTACCCCTTTAGCCATCCATCCCCAACATGGTGTCTTCCCCATTTCTCAAAGCCAACTCTGAAAGCACTCAAATTAAAGAATGAATCCTGGATAATTGTTTGGCATTGATTATGGGCCAGATATAAGCAGAAGGGATAGAGCTCTAGTTCTGGGGTTTCAGGCATCTGCCAGGTAGGTGAGGAGCTGGGAAAGAAGGAAGAATGGTTAACAGTAGCATCCCAGAGTCTGGAGACCAGACTTTAAAAGGGCTTTTCCCTTTTAAATCCTATGTGAGATCCAGTCAATTCTTATCTTTTCAACTTATAAGGCTGGAGCTTCTATAATGAGTAGAGTGCTGGGGCCAATGGGAAGCACTTCTTGTCACAAAGCTGCTTTAATTTCCATTTAAAATACTCTATTTAAAATTACTTCAGGGCTGGTCAGAAAGGCAAGACTTAAAAACAAAACACATTCCTTTTTAATTAATCTGGAGGTGGAGACTACAGGAATGTTTAACTTTGCTTTGATAGGAGTGCTATGAATTTGGGATCCTTGCTTGTGGTAAGACCCTGGCCAGAATGTTTGGAGGGTGTCTGGCTAAATGGAGTTCCTGGGGTAGCCCTTTAATCAAAAGAAGGGAGGGCAATAAAAAGCAGAGATTAGAAGTCCTATGTTCCAGATCTAGTTTGGGCTCAAATAACTGTGCGATCTTGTGCAAATAATTTCCAGCCCCCATGCCCAGCTTTAGTTTTGTTATTCATAAAGTGGGTCGATTAAAAAAGATGCTCTTAAAAGGCACTCTAAAATATGGCCAAAACATGGCTCAGAAAAGGTAAATATCCCTGAGCCTTATATCTGCAGTTAAGGATTCTACTGGCTGAATAGAAATCCTATGAGCCAGCAACGGCCTCCCAGATCCCAGAACCACACTGGCTCCTGCGGGGAAGTGTTCGCTGAGGAGATGGAGCTTGGGGGCTGACCCTCCACCCTGACAGGCAGGCAGCTAGAGCTCCAGGGCAGCAGCCACCACTGCAGCACCAGGAGAAATGAGACATACAGCAAGAACCACCTCTAACCACCTTCACAGGCCCCTTCAAGCCTTTGCCTTCCCACAATTTTCCTCAAACACCTTTCCATGGTATTCTCAGCACGGTCCCTCAAAAAGCTATTGAAGCTTTCCTGTTGGAAGGCTGCCCCACCCTCACCCCAGCCTAGACTCTTCAGGCCTCATGCAACTCCTTCATGTCTCAGATGAGGCCAACAGAGCTCCACAAAGCACAGATGACTTGTCCAGGATACAACTGGTGGGGTGGAGTCTGCAGGAGAGCGGAGAGGATTGAAATCTCAAAGTCATCAATGTACGTGATTCAGACATAATCACAGGATCTGTGAGAACTGAATCCTTCCAAAATTCATCTCTAGAGGTGAAGTTCCTGCTAACCTCTGCTTACCTGTCCTTTTACTCTCTTAAAAGAGTAAAATACTAAAGTCATAGGAGGAAAAATTCTGATCATTGTAGTATACAGACTCTAACCAAGCTTTATTCCCTTTAATATGAAGGATTCACTGAGGGTAAAGACAAGTCAGACTCATACTGAAGGCGCTGAGCCCCCAGGGGAAGTACAGGAGAGAAATGGTATTGCTAGATCCCCACCTTCACTTACCCCTTCTCCCCCATGGGATGACTAGGAGGATCCAGGGAGATCACACACGTGAAATGGGAGCACAGAACCTAGCAGAGAGCAAGCCCTCAACACATCACTCCCCTAATCGTCCCTCTGCCCTCTGGTCCCTGCCCACCACCCCCAATCAGTATACTAAAAGACATAGTCTGGAAAGGCTTCCGCACCACCGTGCAATATGGAAAGATCCCCACCAGCCAGTGCCTCCTATCACATAAGTCCACCCAACTAATTCCTTTCAAGATCTTACAGAATGTGCTGTGATGATTGCAGTCCTCAATGATTCCGTCTTCCACTTTTTAAAAACGGCCTCACAGCTACAGACATAGAAGCTGAGCCAGGTTTTGTGTCAAGGAGATGCAATTTCGTTTTCTCTGCCTTGAGACAACTCAATCTGAGCTCGATCCTGGCTGAGTTGTGTGTTCAAGCTCAGGCTGAGCTATAATTGAAAAGGAGTCTGTCTTTTGTAATCCTCTAGGCCCAGGGGGGAAATGAAAAGCTTTTCCAAATGGCAGACCGAGACAGGAAATGTTCTATTTATTGTACTCCCATAAAAAAAAAAAATAAACTCACTCCAGTGATTATACCACACACACAACGGTCCAGGCCATCTCCCAGGAAGCCATAACCTGAGATGAAATCTGTGTTTCTATTCAGAAAGGGAATTTTTCCAAGACTTAATATATTTTCTTTCACAAGTTCTACCGTTACAAAAAACAGATTGCCCACCCTGCTTTCTGTCTGGCCAGTGGCAGCTGGAAGACCTGTGTGCTGGTCCCAGATGTCCTGCAAGATAAATGTGCCCTTGAGCGAGTGATTGTATCAATGTCGCCTTCTGCATCCTTGCCTGTGAAATGAAGGGATGACTGCATAATGTCCAACTCTGCTCCCAGGTACTCACTAAGCAATACTATTTGGGCTCCAAAAAAGTTGGACATTGGGGCACCTGCGTGGCTCAGTGGTTGAGAGTCTGCCTTCGGCTCGGGTCATGATCCCGGGGTCCTGGGATCGAGTCCTGTATCGGGCTACCCGCAGGGAGCTTGCTTCTCCCTCTGCTTATGTCTCTGCCTCTCTCTCATGAATAAATAAAGTTTTTTTTAGAAGTTGGAAATGGCCTTTCCTTGTGAAGAACGGTCATATAAATTCTCCACTTTGTGCCTCGGAGGAAAAACAGAAAGTGGTCTTTATAAAGATACAAAACTACCTCCAAGTGACTCCAAAATAAGTGAGGTGCAGGAATGGTTCTCCTCTACTGGATCCTTTCTGTAAGTCTCAGAATTTGGCATGATGCTCTTGGGCTACTCAAATTCACAAGCACCAAAAAACCCTACTTTTGCTCTTGCATCCTAATACTGGGATCCATAGAAAGGAGCCCTCATATCAGCCACTTGGTATCATCACATGATGTGAAGGTGTGTTTCCAGCTCTAACAGAAATTGTCCCGTCAATAGTTTTGGAGTAGGGGGATCCCTGGGTGGCTCAGCGGTTTGGCGCCTGTCTTTGGCCCGGGGCGCGATCCTGGAGTCCCGGGATCGAGTCCCGCATCGGGCTTCTGGTGTGGAACCTGTTTCTCCCTCTGCCTGTGTCTCTGCCTCTCTCTCTCTCTCTCTCTCTCTCTCTCTCTCTCTGTGTGTGTGTGTGTGTCTATCATGAATAAATAAATAAAATCTTTAAAAAAAATAAGTTTGGAGTAGAAATTTATGTAACGTCAATTTATGTCAATACTCAGCAAAGCATATAATTTTTATTTCTGTTTAGTTTGAAGGCACCAATTAAAGTAGCTGCATGTGGTTGCTAAAAATCATACTATGGTCCTGCCCTCTAGACCAACTCTCAACCATGTGAACCAATTTAAGCCGAATGAGCTAGTCACAGTAGCTTCACTTGCAAGCTCTACCTAAGGAAGCTCGCTATTGTTTGGCTATGTTTAGGATGGGTGATGCCAAGCGTTGGCCTTCAAGAATAGCAGACAGATTTCTGAATTCTATCAAGATGTTTAGGATCAGCCCCCTTCAAATTATCTTTCTGTGGAGGCTCAGGAATGGCAAAGACGTTTCAACGTGTGCTTCATCTCTCAATTACTGGAAGAGGCTGCCAGAAGCATGATGTAGAAAATTCTGAGGCCTCAATGAGGATCAGTGGGACGGAGTGTCAGTGTCATTTGGTGATTACATGTTTTATTTATAATGGCGACCTCAGATGGGACTCTGCAGACACTTCTCCCCAGAGAGCAGAGGACTGCAGAAAAAGCAGAAAAAGCAGAAAAAATAGGGCACAGCTAAAACGAGAAGCTTAATTTCCCCCTGTGTTCTCCCAATTAGCTCTTATCAGATCTTTTTTTCATGGGACTCTTTCTACCAAGTCATAAAACAGACCCTGTTTCATTGTTCTCTTCTCAGTCTTGTGATAAGTTCAGGGCCAGACATATTCATTCTCATTGTTCAAAATATAGTTTGCATGCAAATACCACAGCCTCAGGGAAAGACTTTGGGGTTGAGGAGGAACAAGGCTTTCTGAACAAATTTACTAGAAGTGGAATGTTGAACATCTGGGACTTTAGTCTAGAGCACCTGCAGTTATGTAACTAGCTGTGAGCAAGGTGGTTCTTCTCTCAATCCTGTCACCCGTGGGGGGATAGTGGAGGAGAGAGAGGTGGCTTGTATTGGCCCCAAAGCTCTGTCCCTCATCTGTAACTGGGAATAACCACAGCTGCCCAGGTGCTTCTCAAATTCTCTGTGAGGTTCAAATGGGGTACAGCACATGCCAGTACCCTGGAAGGATGTGGCCCAATAACACTGCAAGCCCAGATCCCTTCTTTCTTTATGAATAGATTGACATTATAGCTAGAATACCACATCCTAAGAAAGAGAACATGAGCTCATTCCTCAATCAAGTCCCATTGAGAATGTTTTATCTCTGTAGGGTGCCTGGGTGGCTCAGTTGGTTGAGCTTCAGACTCTTGGTTTCAGCTCTGGTCATGTCTCAGTGTCATGAGATGGAGACCCATATCTAGTGTAGAGTCTACTGGAGAATCTTTCTTTCCTTTTGTCCCTTCTCCACCCCAAATAAATAAATCTTAAAAAGAAAAAAGAGTGTTTTATCTCTCCCCTGAGAATCCCCAACAATGTCCCTAAAAGAAACAATTTTCTTGATAGGAGCAAATTCGTAGGTTGTCTATAGCCTTGCTACTCAAAGTGGGTCCACAACCCAGCAATATCAGCATTCCTCAGGAATGCAGATCCTTAGTAGAAATGGAGATCCTCAGGCTCTACCTCAGCCCTACTGAATCAGAGTCTGCATTTTTAACAAGATCTCTAGGTGATTTATCCCTATTGGTATTTGAGAAGGCCTTCAGCCTTGGAAGACAAGGGCCTCGTAGAGCAACAAAGCAAACATACTAGGTCAGTGATAACCAGCTTTTCTTTTTTATTTTAAAAAGTACATCCTTGCACATCTGGATTTCACATTGCTCCTATTTAGAAAAAAAAAAAATCTCTATTTTTGCACACAGTAATCTAGCCCTCCCATGCTCTCAAAATGTCAGTGAATCTCAGCCAAATTTCCATACCTCGTGCAGAGGAGGGCCCTGCTTGCAAATAACAATGGCAGCCTGGTGCTGAAAGTGAACACCGGGGCTGAAACCAGAGCCAGGTTTACATTATTTATTGAAATTCCATGATGTAGCTTGTCCATGAGGAGCCCACAGAGCCTAGAATCATCAAACAGAGCCACCCTGTGTAGGACCCATCCTCGGCCCCCTGAAGTCACCTGCCTCTTTGCCTGTGGGACCAGTCAGATGTTGGACTCTTGCCTCAGAGGTTAAGTTATGGGAACCTGACACGCTGTGGTCAGTGAATGGGGCTTCTTGAAGGCTCTACACTGCGTGTTCCCAGTACGCATCAGGGTGCAATGCACTGGCTTGGCAGGCTACCTGCCTGTAACCCCCAGTATATAGAAAGCCAGCATAGAAAGTTGCAAAAATACGGAGGCCTGGGTGGTGTAGTCAGTTAAAACTTCTGAATCTTGGTTTTGGCTCAAGTCTGATCTCCGGGTTGTGAGAGCCAGTCCTGCATTGGGCTCTGCACTCAGTGCCAAATCTGCTTGAGTTTTTTTCTCTCTCTCTCCCCCTGCCCTGCTCTCTTTTTTCTCTCTCTCTCAAATAAATTAATCTTTTAGAAAGTTGCAAAAATACAAGAAAGTATGTTGCAGCTAACTCTTTAAAAAAGACAACAAACAGAAACAGTATCTGCCTCACGGTTTCTACCTGTAAAATGCAGAGAAAAGGTTTCTTTGCTAACCAACATGTGAATATATATAAAGTGAATTAAACTCCATAGATAAGTTGTCCTTTCAAAATCACGAACATGTGATACTCAAAAGCGAAATATTGTATACATGTCTACCAGTAGCAGACTGGTTGATTATAATGTGGCTAAGTTATGGAATAGTACACAGCTATTTTAAAAGAGTGAGTTTGTTGGATTCTTATGTATTTTCCTGGAGGGAGTGTGTGATGGCTTTTTTCTTTAAAAACATGACAATTGGGCAGCCCCGGTGGCACAGCGGTTTAGCGCCGCCTGCAGCCCGGGGTGTGATCCTGGTGTCCCGGGATCGAGTCCCACGTCGGGCTCCCTGCATGGAGCCTGCTTCTTCTCCCTCTGCCTGTGTCTCTGCCTCTCTCTCTCTCTCTCTCTCTCTGAATAAATAAATCTTTAAAAAAATAGAAATCCTATTAAAAATAAATAAATAAATAAAAACATGACAATTGTATTCTTCGTTGGATCAAATCCAATGGTTCTCAGTGTTAATAATCACTCTAGACTCTTTTGGAATGGGGGATGGACACTGTAATGGCTCAGACCTAGGAATTTTCTTAAAATAACTAGAACAAGAACAGGCAGTCAGAAAAACAACAATAACAAAGGAGTATTGTTGATTCTCTCTAGAGGTGGATCTCACGTGTGCTGTGTGCCTGCAAGGTGCATATTGTTATTGCCATATTGGTCTCATTTTTCACTGCTGAATGGGAGTGTCATTCAGACTGACCTGCCTGCATATCAAAAGAGGAAATTACTTCCTTTTAGGGCTTTGCCTTTGCAAAGAAGCCCTGTTTAAGCTCTATGAGGATTTATAATAAATATTTGTGATAAATATTTGTTTTAAATAAATATACTAGGTAGCTGCTTTCATCCTATCCTGGAATAACAGAGATCATCGTAACAGAGATCTTTGTTTAGGGCCCCATGGTCTTTTGGATTTTGCCTCCCTCTTTCCTATGACAATATGTCAGGCTTCTTTATAATCAACTTTACACCTCATTTTTATCACATGCCACTGCAAGCTTTAGTAACAGGCATATTGTAGTTACTATGACTGCATGCAAATGGTAATGAATCAAAATAGGCAACGATGAGTTTCGTGTTGCCATCCTAGCAAAGTGTCCCAGATCTATAATCCAACCTTCTTCTGTCATTTGTAAGATTAAAAATAATAAACAGATATGTTAGAACACCCTAAACTATTTATTTGGCCCTTTGGAGACCATCCTGAGAACGACCTTTCACGGATAACAGAATAAACTTCAACCTCCTTGGGTTGCCTTCAAACCTCCCACCCTCTCTTTCCAGCTTTATCAATAGTTCCTGTCAGCGGACCTACCTTTTTCCCTCCCCAGGCCTCCAGGGCAATGGCTTGCCCACCGTATCTGTTAGAGCTCCATTTGCTGCATGTATACTTTGTACCCTTCCTCTCATCTGGAGTGCCTTTTCTCTACATCTCTATTTTCCAATGCCAACTCAGATCCCACCCTCTCTGCCAAGCCTCTTCGCCCACTCCTATTAGAATTATTTTGCAGATAGTCCATTTCATCATTCGCTACACAAATATTAGGCATCAACAATGTGCTAAGTGCTATTCTAGGTGCAAGGGACATCGGATGAATCTCCCCTCAACATCTTCCCCTGTGGCTTGCTCAGTGTTCATGCTCATCTCTGGAAGATGCAGAGCACGAGAAGCAAAATGCAAGAGCATGTAAGCCCCTGGGCTTTGGAATCTTACCAGGTTGTACCACTTAACTAGTTTTGTAATTGTGGGCAAGTTTCCTGGCCTTAGTTTTGTTCATTTGTGGGGATGCAATGTGGTATATACCTCTTCTGGTTGCAGTGAAGATTAAAGAAGATAGTACATGTGAAATACTTAAGGATAGCTTGTGGTACAAAATGAGAGCTCAATTAACATTCCCTACATTATGATCTTATACCTGGTCTGCTGTTTGCATCTCTGGTGCCTTCTTTTCTCTCTGAGCTTTCCATGTACAAGGAACACCGTATTGGGCCTCCTTGCTACTCTGTGATAAAATACTCCTTTCCAGTAGGGGATTGGTTAATAAGGAGTGGTTCCTGGGAAGTCACTGGAATGTTTAAAATAAAAATATAAATGGGAGTTCTTGAACATTTAAAATATGTTAATGAAAGTCTGCGGGAATTCTAGGAAATATTTATTCAATAGTATTTTTTGAAAACTTCTAGAACAGTGGTTCTCAAACTTTAGCATGCCTCAGAGCCATCTGAAAGGCTTGCTCAAACATGGCAGGTCTGCATAGAGCCCAAGAAATTCTATTTCTCACAAGTTCGCAGGTGATGATTCTGGTCTAGCAGCCACAGGTTTAAGAGCCTCTGTACTGGGTGCCTGGGATACAGAATAATTATGACAGGGGTGTGGGTCAGCTTTCCAAAAGAGTTGAGTACTGGGGTCTAAAGAAAAGACACAGCAGAGTGGGATGAACCCTGAGTCTGGTTAGACTACCCAAATCCTAGTTCTGGATCCACCCTTCACTGGAATATGACCTTAGATGGGTCATTCACTTCCTCTGAGCCTTGGTTTCCCTATTCATCAAATGAAGATAGAACATTCCCTTCCTATTTCATAGTGCTGTGTGGACCAGGGACAAAGGTGAAGTATTATATGTACTGACCAGATACTAAACTAAGGAGTCAGGTACAGGGACATACCCTCCCTTTGCCAGTTCAAAGTGACCCTTTGAATGGAAGAGAGATTTCTAAACAAGTCACATTCTTTCCCAACTCACCAAAGTATTATTTATTATCTTAAAAACCCAACTTCCTGAATAGAGTCTTCAACACCTTAAAGCAGCTCTGAATCCAGAGCCCTTCTCTCAAAAGTGACAAAGGGAGGTTCCACTAAGGGCTCCAGGCCCTCTGTCTACCCTGTAGCCTTTTGCTTGGTCTTGAATCATGCTGGGCTGCCAACAGTGAAATCCTCCTACCCCTTAAGATTAGCATCTGTGAAAATCACCTCACTAAATTACTTTTTAGTGTCCTGGCCTCCGTGTTCACCAATGATCACTAGAATAACTCCTCATACAAAGTTTCTACTGTATTTGCTATTTTTTTTTAAATTTTTATTTATTTATGATAGTCACACAGAGAGAGAGGCAGAGACATAGGCAGAGGGAGAAGCAGGCTCCATGCACCAGGAGCCCGACGTGGGACTCGATCCCGGGTCTCCAGGATCACGCCCTGGGCCAAAGGCAGGCGCCAAACCGCTGCGCCACCCAGGGATCCCTGTATTTGCTATTAAAAAAAAAAAAGATGAAGGCATTGTTCCTTATATTTCTCCATGTTCTCTATACACTCCACAAAAAACACTATGTGAAAAAAGATTTTAGAACCCAGTGACACAGGTAAAAGGATACTTAACATTAAGAGCAAATGCTAGTGAGGGGACACCTGGGTGGCTCAGTTGGTTAAAGGTCTGACTTCAGCTCAGGTCTTGGTCTTGGGGTCCTGGGATGAAGCCCTGCATCAGCCTCCACGCTCAGCAGGGAGTCTGCTTCTCCCTCTGCCTCTGCCCCTTCCTCCACTCATATACTTTCTCTCAAATGAAAAAAAAAGCGAGAGAGTAAATGCTAGTGATAACATGTTGTGAATAGAACACACTGCAAAATGCATAGGCCTAATTTTATGGGCTGTTCAGGGAAAAGCATGCACGTTCAAGGAAGTGGAAGGATAAGAAACAGTCACACAACAGTAGCAGAGCACCCTTGTGGCATATACTCTCTGAGTATACACCCATACACCTGTTAGAACTTCAGACATCCACCCAGGGGCTTCTTCACAGGCTGACCCCACCAGATCTGAGATTTATGCAGCAGCGTGAGAAGAGTGGGGGTGAATAGCTCCACAGGCTTTGTTACTATTCTTCCTGGGAAGCTATACAAATCCATACCTTCTGAGAAAGGGGTGTGTTCAGTCATGCCCAGAGCCAGCAAAGTGTCATTGAAAGCAATGTCCCCGCACTCCTGGGTGGGGGTTGTGTTTGGGTAAATGAAATCAACACAGGAAGAGGAGTGCTTGCCCACCACATACTGTCGTGGGCGACTGTCATTACAGCCTGCTGGAGCGCTGAACGTGGCACTCTGCAGAGCTCAGCTCAAGCCTACACTGCTCTGGTACATCAGGCTTACCTCAGGGAGTAGCAGGTGTATCGGGAGGAGGATGAAGAGTCACATGGAATTAAGTATGGACCAGGTGGCACAAAGAGGAAGTGGGTAGGTCAGAGTGGATTGTGAGGGGTAAGGAGATGTCTGGTTAAAAAGAAAGTAAAAATAACCATTCACTCATTCATTTTAACTTACACACACATACATTCATTCACCGAATATTTCCTCAGTACCTATTTAGGGCCATAATACAGTGCCTTTCTCAGATAATTCTTTTATTCTCCCCTTCCATCTAAATCAGCCCCTTACTTATTTCCTTAATAATGCTATGGATAATCTGAAATTACATTACTTATTTATGTCTTGTCTCATCCATTAGGATATAAGCCTTGTGAAGACAGGGATCATGTCTACTTTTTTCACTACTGTACTCCAGCACCTAGAATAGTGCCTAGGACACAGTAAGCCCTCAACTGTTGTTCGAATGAATAGCTCAAAGAGATAAATGGAACCTGGGTCCTTGGGAAAGACATTTTAAGAGAGTGTGGAAAAGTACTTACTGGAACAGTAAAGGAGAAACCAGTACAAAGACTGAATTGCCCACCCTCTAAAATTTAACTAGACACTTGGCATCAAAAAAAAAAAAAAAATCAGAGGAGCTGTCAATGTATCAGCTCCCTGTTTCAAGATGAGAAGGTTGAGCAATATTAATTCTTAAGTACTTTCTGGTCCATGATCTACTGTCTTTAGCTAGATGATGCCAATGCTCTTTCCTGTTGTCCTTAGATGCGCTGTGCTAGCATGGCAAAGACACCAGCAGGAGGTCAGAAGGCCCAGCCCCACACCGATGTGTCACTGGCTGTGTGACTTTGAGACAAGATGAATGACTTTGGGACAAGACGCATGACTTTGAGACAAGACGCATAACTTTGAGAGCTACGCGTTTCTCCTATCCGTAAGGTGGTGATAATGACATTTGAGCTAACTGTTCCCATTGCCATAGCTTTGTTTTGAGATCTAAGCTGAAAATGTAGTGCACGGACTCTGTAAGCCATGAATCCACATGCAGATGTTTGCCATTTGACTGTCACCAGGGGGCCTCCTCCTAGGACTCACTTCAGGGGGAGGCCTTCATGGGTTTGTGGCCTTCACCACAACTGGTTACTCACAAAATGGATTGCTAAGAATGGATTTTAAAGGAAAAATATAAATCATTAGGCAAGTGACTTTGTTTACAGCCTATCAATCAAAATCACTCATGAAGAATTCATTGAGTTTTCCGTGATATTTCGTTTCCAAAGATGAGCAGACTGGTGGGCAAGAAATCCTCTTTCCCTCCACAAAGCATCCATTGAGCAGCTCCATACCAGGGAGATAAGGTCAACAATTGCCAGCCTTGACCCTGTGACTGTCTCAAGGGCAGACGCAGAACATTCAACATGCTCTTAGAAGGTAATGGGATGGGAGCAGTAACAAAGCCATGCACACCGTGTTGGAGAAACACCCAAGAGACTTAAGCCAGGGTGGGTGGGAGGGAGAGGCTGAAAAGGCTTCCAATGGCTAAATCCAGGCAAAAAGGATGAAAAAGAACCTCCAAGGTAGAGAGAGAAGCTTGTGCTCTGGCTCCTCTGGGAGCCTTGAGCTATTTGTTCAAGAACAGGAAATATGCGTATTTAACCTCCTCATAAACTTCCTCCCATAGTTACCTTTCTGTAAAAAGCAAGCTCCTCTCAAAACAATGTTTGACCAGGAAGTGCCACAGTGAAGTGATAACTTCCTAACCAGCTGTGTTGGAAATCTCTGTTTGTCCCTCCAGACCCCCTCTCCACCTATTCCACCTGGCCTGCATGCACCCTGGGAGGCTGACATGGGGGAAACTATCAAGGGGCTCCTTACCCTCTGGCTGCTGAGGATGTCGTTGACCAGTGAGGCCAAGGAAGACACAAGGTCCGAAGGAACATAAAGTCAGGGTATTTACTGCCCTGGCTCCACCCTTATCGGGCTGCTTTGAGTAGGCTGCATCCCTTTACTGAAGGGCACACACCTTCCAGTGACTCTCCTGTGTCTAGGTAAAGGTTCAGGCCTCAGAGTGGTAAAGGGTCCTTCCTGTTGCTTTCCCAGGTATATTTCTCTACCCTCTCCTGATAGTGCCTCTAAGCCCTGGTCATACTTTTGTAAATAGCCTCTTTACTAAACTCTCTTCCAAGTGCTATTTCTGAGGATTGTCAATAGTTTCCATTGAGCTCCTGACTGATACACTATCATTATCTTCCTGTATCACGGGTTCTCTGGTGTAAGGGGAATGGAGGTTTGTCATAATCCTTAGCGTTATTAGACAAGACCACCCAGAGGGTAAGGAGTTCTGGCTTAAGTCAGAAAACCCAGGTTCTAGTCCCATCTTGGTCCATGAACAGCTATGTTACCTCAGGCAGGTAAAAAACCTTCTGGGCGTTAATTTAAAACAAAGGACTTTGTTGCCTAAGAATGGAGGGCAGTGGAAGGCATGATCTGAGGTTTGGGGACCATGGTCCCTGGAACTCCAGTGTTGTTCAGAGGCACCTCAGGGCCACTTCAGGGGAAGGGGAGGTGGACCAGAGTATCCCCTCTCCTAACTTTCTTCATAGAGTGAGGTTCTATATACGATTTAGTTTAACAAAAATGACCAAAAAAAAAAAAAAAAATCCTTGGAAATACTTGGAAATTACTGGGCTCGATGAAGCATGAGGTCTTTCCTGATTTTTAGGACTGAGATTTCTCATCTCCCCATTCATGGAGTAGAGAGAACCTGATAAGGATGTAATCTCCACTACAATCCACAAGTATGGTGGCCAGTAACCTAAGGATTCATGGCATCATAAATGCTTAGATTACAAATAGGCAGTCACAGTGATTGTGACTTTGCCCACCATAAAAAGGCTTGTTCAGGGACAGACGACCTGGAGCCATATTTCTTGTGGACAATTCCAGAACAGCATTTACCTGAGTCATCTTCCATGAACTTTCATATGTATCAGTAGCAGTGTGTCTCACTTGAAAGTCAGTGTGGCCCCTGTGTTGCTCATGAAATGGAGACCTGATGCTCTTCCACTGGCAGCCAGTGGAAGATGCTGAGAATAGCAACATGAGTGGTACTATGGACTTAATCCAAGCATTTGACCCCATTAACTTAGCTGGTATGTGGGAAGCTCTGCAAATGTTTGCTTCCTACAGACATGTATTAACATCCTGTCTCACTCTACAAAACCTTTCTTGTTAACTCCCTTGCCAGAAGTCATTGCTGTTTTTCCACACTCAACATTTAGCACTATCTTCTGCTGACCTTTGAAGTTAGATACGGGTTGCTATGGACGTCCAAGCTTTATCTCTTCTGCTAAACTGTGGTCTCCACTGGAGAAAGGAACATGTTGTACATACCTAAAGCCACAGGCAGGGGGCAATGTCCTGGAAAGAAACCGAAGACCAATCTCAGTCTAAGGGATCCTATGAATTCAGTGGCCCACTACCCAGGGCTGAGGCTCTCTCCATCCCAGGTAGCCCATGAATCTCCTGCCCACATGGGTGAAACTGCTCTGTAGACTAGAAGCGCTGACATACAGGACTTGGTCTGCAGTAGTTGATGACCATTCGAATCTTATTTCATACTTGTCAAAATGTTGAGGAAACACATGGCATGATTTGCTCTAACTGAACACTCTCACAGTCCTCGGTGACACTTTCCAGGTATTATTCTGTATGAACCATGTCCCCTTTCATGATCGTCATCACTGGGACCTCACAGACCTCCTGTCCAACTTCTCCTACAAGTATCCCCAGCATCCCCTTGAAGTAGTATTGTTCTGTAAACATCCTAACTGCTGATATTACCTCTGTAAAAAGAAATCATTTTGGCTGGCAAAAGTCAAAGCTGCCTTGAAATTTTGGGAAAAGTATTAAGGGAAATCCCCAAACTAAAATTAAGATCAACAGAAGTAAGTTTCTAGAATCACCACCTTTCTGTGCCTAATATCACTGTTTGAACATTGTCTTGAGTGCTGCTTTTGTGGCATCGTGAAACATGTAACATGTAAATACATAAACCGGGTAGTACAATTTAATCCAAGTAGGAAAAGAGAAATGGCCTAGCTTGCTCTTTACAAGGATTCTCTGCCTGGCTCTGTTTCGTAAATATTTAAGTACACAAAAAATTAGCTTGAAAAAGCTAGGCATCCCATTAAATGTACCAAAATCCCCCCACGGGCAGAGAGCAGGGCAAGTCACATTGCTCTCCAGGATGGGAAATGACAGTAAAAGTACCAGCCCTGAGATAGTGGTTTGAGGATTTTTACCAACAGGGTGTCGATGGCTAAATTGGGGGGCCAACTCTTTGGCTCCATGATTGAATTCATCTCCCATCCATAAGCTTGCTTCAGTGACATCCCCATGCATATATCCATCTTTGCTCATGAGAGGGGAATCCAGATGGAGAGCTTGGTGGTACAGCCTGTGCAGTACACCCAGCTCTTCCTCATATGACTATGTGACCTTGGGCAAGACACTAAGTCTCTCTGTGAAACTTTCCCTTGTCCATAAAGTAGCGACAGGTGAACAGAGTTGTTAAGACAATTTGACTATATAATTATACAGATATGCTTTAGGCTGTAGTCTGTTTTACAAAGGAAAGGTGTTATAAAGATCAAGCAAAGGGATCCCTGAGTGGCGCAGTGGTTTAGCGCCTGCCTTTGACCCAGGGCGTGATCCTGGAGACCTGGGATCGAATCCCACGTCGGGCTCCCGGTGCATGGAGCCTGCTTCTCCCTCTGCCTATGTCTCTGCCTCTCTCTCTCTCTCTCTCTCTCTCACTGTGTGTGCCTATCATTAAAAAAAAAAAAAAAAAAAAAAGATCAAGCAAAATAAGATAGATTCTCTGAGCTCCTCTGTAAACCTCACCCTCTGCCCCTCTGTAGGCAGTACCAGCCTTGTGCTATTATTTTTTAAAGTGGTTTCCATTCATGTTTAAGTCACTAGTTTCCATTCCAGCCACAGGGCAAGGAGGTAAAGAGGCAGCTATACACGTAACTGCCTAAAGCAAATAAACAGAGGAAACCCTCCATCTTGACTTTTATGTTTGTTTCCTTTTTGTTTTAGAAAATGATTTGGGCTGGTCCATGGGTACTGGATGGAATAAAGTGTGATAGAAAGATGGTGGGTTTAACATCTGACTCTGGACAACTAACTATAAGAAGTTCAATGGGGATCCCTGGGTGGCGCAGCGGTTTGGCGCCTGCCTTTGGCCCAGGGCGCGATCCTGGAGACCCGGGATCGAATCCCACATCGGGCTCCCGGTGCATGGAGCCTGCTTCTCCCTCTGCCTGTGTCTCTGCGCCTCTCTCTCTCTCTCTCTGTGGCTATCATAAATAAATAAAAATTTAAAAAAAAAAAAAAGAAGAAGTTCAATGTCACATAGCCTCCCTGAGCCAGCAGCTGAGTTTCCTCATAGCAAAAATTTGCATGATGGCATTCACACTGCAGGACGGTTATAAGGGAATATACACAAAATCCCCTCTTGCATAGTAGGAGTGTTCTTCTTCCCTCAGAAAACCCAATGATGCCAAATCCAAGGTCACAGATTATGCTCATAATCTAAGTTTGGGAAGAAATATAAAGTGAGTAAGCACCCAGGAAGGTCAGAATAAAACTTTAGTTCCCAATATAATGGTGTCCTCGATGGACTTAAGACTGGCAACTCACTTAAGTGGCACATAGAGTTTTGGTTGGCTGGTTTGATGCCAGACACACCCAAATTCAAGACCAACTTCTGCCCTTATTAGCTGTGAGAACTTGAGAAAGGGACTGGGTCTCAAACCTCAGCAACCCTTACTATGAAATGGGTCCATATCAATTCCTTATGGTATATATGGAGTGCTTGGCTAATGTTAATACGTGTAGAGAAAAGTTAGTTCACCTGCCTATGACAGATACACCCTAAGGTGACCCCCACCCCGCACCCTCCCTTGACCATAACTCCTGTCTGCTGGCATTTATGCTGTTGCATAATACCCCCCCTTGAGTGTGGATGGGATCTATGACTTGTTTCTAGCCAAGAGAATATAGTAAAGGTGCAGTAATTTTTCAGAAATAATTGCAGCCCCAAATCAGTTGATTTTAATTTAATCAAAAGGAAACTCTTGAGTGGGCCTGACTTAATCAGGAGAAAGCATGGCAAAGACGGTCTTAAAGAAGCAAGCTGCTAGGATGGGAAGTGTCTATGTAGAGAGTCCCTTGGCAGACAACTGGCAGGGGCCTCAGGGCTTCGGGGCCTCAGTCCCATTTCTGCTAACAACCACGAGGGCTTGGAAAGAACTTTCAGCTCCGGAGGAGATGTTGAGCAGAGAACCCCTCTAAGTGGACATCACACTCCTGACCCATAGAAACCCTTCGATAATAAATACATTGGTTTTAAAACACCAGATTTGTAGTAACTGTTATATAGCAAAGGGAAGCAAATGTACCGCTGCTGCTGGAAGTCACTTCCTATAGATAGGGTTGGATTGAGGAAAGATAGGGTCTACCATTACTCCATCTGTTGAACTCTTGGATGTAGGGATGAGAGAAAGAAAAAGAAGCTTCCCTACACACACCTGTTCTGATGCAGCAGGAGTGCTCTGGAACCTCCCCTGAGCCTCGCCACACTGGTCACAGCCAGGTCTCCATGAGGCTATGCAAGGGCTAGCTGGCTCTGGCTTGCTGACCCACTCTGTACAGTTAGGCTAATCTCTTATTTTCATCTGTGCGTGTGTGTGCGTGGTGGGGTGTCTTAGTTTCCACATCTGCAAAAAAGGTATTATCATATGAGATTCACTCAGCTCAGAAGGATGTCATGAGGATAACAAAGTAATCACTGTGGAAATAGGTTTTTAAAAGTTAAAATCAAAAAGAACGTCAATGGCTCTTCTACTGAAGAGTGGGGGCAGAGGGACAATTTCTGGCCCCTTAAAGGAAGGCATCAAATGCCATCTGGAAGCAGCAATTGCTCTCACATGTAGAAGAGCATCAGGTGCACTAGCTCCGAGGTCTCGGTAACTCAAAGGTAAATAGAGAGAGCAACTATACATTTTTAAGGAGGTTTTTAAAAATTACTTTTTAATTTCGTGTTATTTTTTTCAAAAATTTTATTTATTTATTCATGAGAGAGAGAGAGAGAGATTGAGAAGCAGGCTTCATGTAGGGAGCCCAACATGGGACCTGATCCTGGGACTCCAGGATCATGCCCTGGGCTGAAGGCAGCACTAAACTGCTGCACCACCCAGGCTGCCCTAATTTTGTGTTATTGATTTCATATATTCCACCCACCAGCTTCCGCCAAAGAGTTTCAAGAGGACTCAAAATCAAAACCAGCCCTGCTCATAACGACAGTACTTAACAATCATGACTCAACTTATTTAGTTTAATAACTAAACCTATGAAAACTGCCTCTCAATGCTTACAGAACAAGCCCCAAACTCTTCTACCTTATGTGCAAAGGCTCTCATGATTCCATCACAAACAGAGCAGATATTCGGGCCGTGTCAGCTGTTCAAATATTGAAATATCTGCACTGGTTGGTCACCATCATCCCAGTCACCCCTTCTGGGACCCTGTGGATTTCCCCAGCATCCAGCATTGATGGATTGATGGCAGGCAGACACGCAGCCTCCAGACCTCGCCCCAGCACTAGGATGGGTGCCAAACCTTAGATCACGTGACTATCATCTGGACAATCAACCTTCCCCGTGTAACTCTCAGTCTTGCCTGGGGATAGCCAAAGTCAGTTTGTCACTGGACACCCCCACCCCCACCCCATGCCCTAAACTCTCACACTCTGTTTTATTTTCCACTGCTCCTTCCACCTGAAATGTCTTCTCTCCTCCCCACTGCTCTCTGCCTGACCACATTCCCACTAGCTCTGAGATATGGAGAGTTGGCGACCACCTTTCTAAGCCTCAGTTGCCCCATCCTTAAAGTGGCACTTCTGAGGGGACCTACTCCATGAGGCAAGGATGAAATGGCAGCACAGATGATGTCCGAGTACACTTCAAGGTGCAAAGACATAAAGTGTGGCCCACTTGCATTACCAGGCCTTCTCTTTTCCAGGCTCCTCCTCAAATGCCAGACATCTAGGAAGCCTTCCTCCACCCCTGAGCTTGAAACAGCAGCGACCCCTCTGAATCCTTGCAGTGGCTCCAGGGGGCCTTCCTCTTGACTGCAGCTCCTCCCTGGCTCCCTCTCCCTGGTAGGGAGGCACAGAAGTGGTACCTCCCCCTCCACTCCCATCAAAGGCAGACACCCTGACTCATTCTTGTCATTTCTGAGCCCTAGCCTGGCCACAACATGGAACACTTGAAGGACTCTGTGAACCTTTGTTGATATATGATGAAATCCCAAGGTTAAGTGTTTGTTGAAGGAATTAAGTCCAGAAGCTTTAAATAAGAAATGCCAAGAAAGTCTTAAAAGTTCTGATCACAAGAAAAAAAATGTAACTATGTATGTTGACGAGTGTTAACAAGACTTATTGTGGTGATCATTTCCCAATATATGCAAATATTGAATTATTACATCATACGCTTGAAACTAATGTTATATGTCTATTATATCTCAATAAGAAAAAAAAAAATTAGAGACGCCTGGGTGGCTCAGCAATTGAGCGTCTGTCTGCCTTCGGCTCAGGGTGTGATCCCGGGATCCAGGATCAAGTCCCATGTTGGGCTCCTTGCAGGAAGCCTGCTGCTCCTTCTGCCTATGTCTCTGCCTCTCTGTGTGTCTCTCATAAATAAATAAAATATTTTAAGAAAAAAAGAAAAAAACAATTAAGGCCATAGAGCAGGGTGAGAGCAGCATAGCCATGTGCAAAGCCCAATAATAATAGTCAACATCTACTGAGCTCTTACTATATGCCAGGCACCATTTTAAGCACTTTGCAGACATTAAGTCATGCAATCCTCCCAACAGCCCTGTGAGGGACGTACTGAAACTGCTGAGTGACTGTACGTCTCACAGAGAGCAAGCTCACTATAGGCTGGGAACGTGCCCTTCCTCTCTTGTCCTGCGCCTGACACAAGGTAGCTGCTCACCAAACAGGAAGGGCTCACAGACGTTCCATTTTACCATTCTGTGTGCTTTCCTCACTGCACCTTCACCAGTCCTGTCCCCTTTCCCAGCCCATCCCATAATGACCTCAGGTGCTTCATTCACAGTAAAGTAGAATAACCATTTAAGTCTCCGCTATTTGGAAAAACTTGGGTTTTTTCTTTGTGTGCCTGTAGTCACACCTAATTAACCACATGCAAAGCTGGTATACTGCAAATCCATATTCTTTGAACCGAGACAGAGGGCACAAGAACCCAGGGGATGCAGGGGAGTGTGCATGTCCATCAGAAAGGGGTTTCTTTAAAACAACAAAATCCTGAGCTGGCTTCTAAGAAGGTAAAGTAGAAAGGAAAGAGAGAAGAACTTTTCACGTAAAGAAAATGGTGTCTCCAGAAGCCAGAGGCTGCAACATGAAAGTCGGGCAGTAAAGCAACAGTAAACACAGATTTCTCTTTCCATACCCAAGTTCCCTGGTGGGTCTAGGGGCTTGTATTTTTCATAGGTTCCCTGGAAGGCTCAGATGTGTGGTCATTTGGGAGGGACCTAATGGAGTAAACAAGTAATACCTGGTTTGGTTGCAATCAGAATCGCTAAAGAAGTTTTAAGACATGACATGTTTGGGCCCCACCCCTAGAGACTCTGATTTGATTGGTCCAGAGTGGGGCCAGGTATTGACATTTTTTTAAATTCCCCAGGTGCTTTCTTTTTTTTCTTTTTTTTTTTAAGATGTTATTTATTTGAGAGAGAGAGAGAGAGCAAGAGAGAACATGGTGAGGAGGGGCAGGGGAAGAGGGAGAAGCAGACTCCCTGCAGAGCAGGGAGCCCAACACCTGAGCCAAAGGCAGATGCTTAACCAGCTGAGCTGACCCAGCACTCCTTCCCCAGTGCTTTCTAAGGAGGGTTGGGAATACATCATGGAAGTAACCAGAAGAGTAAGTGTGAGCAGAGGGTCAGCATAATGGCAAAGGAGGTCACTGAGATGAAGTGCAAGGCATTCAACACTGGTTCTTGACAGCCTGGTCGAATAAAGGTATTAGCTGTACAAATACAGAACAAGACTTTTTCTAAAAATTAGACTTTAATTTTATGTTCTGGATTTTATATATACCACCCACTTCCAAAAATGTTTGAAAGGCCCTCTGAATCAAAACATGGTCTGGGGATGCCTGAGTGGCTCAGTGGTCGAGCGTCTGCCTTTGGCCCGGGGTGTGATCCTGGAGTCCCGGGATCGAGTCCCACATCGGGCTCCCTGGGTGGAGCCTGCTTCTCCCTCTGCCTGTGTCTCTCTGCCTCTCTCTGTGTGTCTCTCATGAATAGATAATTAAAATCCTTAAAAAAAATGGTCTGATCATAGCAGAAGTGATTAACAAGAGAAACGTGAACATCAGGCTATAAGATTGATAAGGGTAGTGGGACAGGAGAAAATTGAATCAGGAGTTCCAAAGAATGTGAGGCAAGTCCCTTCCCCTGTCTTGGGCTATTTCCCAAGGGTGACCTCCCCTCCTTCAGTGACATCCGGGGTACTCATGCCTGTAAATGCCATCCCTAGCCCTGACTCTGCCTTGGGGTCCCAGACCCAGGGGTCTAGCACTCCATCTGTGCATACCCCATATGATACCCTGCAACACCAACCACCAGGAAAGGACTCAGCAAATGTCTCATGGAGTGAATTGGTATTCCAGCTCATTTCTAACAGGCAGCCCTTCCCTAAAATGACAGCAAACACAGATTATCTGAGTTTGAAGACTGTGCACAATGTTAATTGAAGTGTCTGCAAATTAAAATGAGAATGGCAGGGGCACCTGGGTGGCACAGTCAGTTAATCATTCAACTCTTGGTTTCGGCTCAGATCATGATCTCAAGGTGGTGAGATCAAGTTCCACGATTGACTTTGCACTCAGCCTGGAGTCTGCTTAAGATTCTCTCCCTCTCTGTTTCCCTCTTACCTTCCCTGCCCCCTACATGTGTGCACGCTCTCTCCCTCATTCCTTCTCTGTCTGAAAAAGAGAGAGAGAGAAGAGAATGGCAGTTCATGGAAAATCAGATCTTTAATGGGGGACATGACAGTGAAAGCAAATCCTTCACAGGGAGACTCTTAGTTGCAAAAAGTTTCACAAACAACACAGAATTCAGTCCTGTCCCTGTCACCAATTCAATTTTGGGGTGAATCTACTATAGCATATATATGTGTGTGTTTATGCCTAATGGACATACATGCACTTACTTGTGGTGTACATGTGTGCACACAATTGCATGGGTATTTATATGTCAGTGTATCTGCTATAAGTCTGCATCAGTGTTTTTCAACTGATTTCTCATTATTATCACCCCGAAAAGCCTTTTCAGATATTTTTTTCTCTCATCACTCCCATGAAAATTTAGTACCAAAAAAAAGAAAAAAAGAAAAAAGAAAGAAAATTTAGTACCACAGATAGATTGTATATCTGTGGATGTGCTATATGTGCATTTGGGCTTTATCTATAAAAAAGAGAAAGGCTTTTCACCCCACATGAACCAATTTTACCCCCTTCAAGAGATATGAACATGCATTGAGAATGCATGTTCTGGGGCAGCCCTGGTGGCGCAGTGGTTTGGTGCCGCCTGCAGCCTGGGGTGTGATCCTGGAGACCCAGGATCGAGTCCCATGTCGGGCTCCCTGCATGGAGCCTGCTTCTTCCTCTGCCTGTGTTTCTGCCTCTCTCTGTGTGTGTCTATGAATAAATAAATAAAATCTTTAAAAAAAAGAGAGAGAGAATGCGTGCTCTATATGTGCATTTGTGCACGCATGTGCACACATACACGCACACACACACACACACACCATGAAAGCCAGCTGACTCCTGGGAAAGAGACCTACAGAGCATTTTGAGCTCCCACAGGAGAGGCTTCCCGCCAATCACAGCCAACCAGGAGAACAGCTCTGGTCCAGTAATCCTTGTAGGAAATAGATGCTGGCAATTAGAAAACTGGGGAACTCTAGCCAGTCTAAGCTCACCGGTCATGACCTCATTTCCAAATTTTCAGAGTTGTGAGAGATTTCAAAAAGCCATGTGAGCAGAAAATATTTAATTGTATATAAGAGGAAATTTTCTGAAATTCTAACTTTTACATCGCCATTGCAAACTATTAAGTTCACATTTTTTTTTAAGATTTTATTTATTCATTCATGAGAGACGCAGAGAGAGAGGTAGAGACAAAGGCAGAGGGAGAAGTAGGCTCCCTGCAGGGAGCCCAGTCCTGGAATCGATTCCAGGACCCATGATCACGCCCTGAGCCAAAGGCAGCTCAACCACTGAGCCATCCAGGTGTCCCCTTATATCTATTTTAAAGAAAGTGAACAGACCACATTTTGGACAAAAGAGAACCATCAGCATATTTAACATTTTCTTTTCTTTTTCTTTTTCTTTTTTTTTTTAACATTTTCTAGATCAGGTCACCAGATTGGCAGGATTTTATTAAACAACAAATCAATCAATTTCTGAGAAACTCCCTGAGGACCTGCCAAACATTTAGCTCTTGCAAAGACTTGCAGGGTATGTGGAAGTAAAGCTTAGCACAACTGCCTTCAAATGCCTTACAGCCTGGTTTTGTTGTAACTTAAACCAGATACGAGGCCTGAGCACATCAACTCCTGCATGAACTACAGCAATCCCAGGACACAGGAGAGATAGCTCCTCCCTTGCTCCTCTGAGTAACTCCAGCACTTTAAAAGCACAGCATCATTTTAACACATTTCTAAACTTAACAAACCCTTCACATAATAGTACTGACTACTTTTATGCTTACCATGAAATAGTCTTACCGCAAGAGGATTAAAATAATAGGTCACAAAAAAAATAATAGGTCACTTGAGTGGGAACAGATTTGCTAACAATTGCTACTGTTTAATGAGCACCTACTATGTGCCCAAGACTACATGCGAGGTCCAAATACATGGATTCTTTCTACATCAAGTCCTATGAAGTCATCCAACCTCTTTTTAAATACATCCCTCAGGAGTGCCTGGGTGGCTCAGATGGCTAAGTGCCAGACTCTTGAATGCAGCTTAGATCATGATCTCATGGATCTCGGGATCCATCCCTGCATCAGGCTGCGTGCTCAGTGGGGAGTCTGCTTGAAGATTCTCTCCCTCTTCCCCTCCCTCCACTCATGCACATGCGTGCATGCCCTCTGTCTCTCTAAAATAAATAAATCTTTAAATTAAAAAAACTGCATCCTTCACAGGTAGTTCACCGTATCTCTCAAGGTATCTACTGTTCGGTTTGACAACTCTACATGCAAGAAGGTTCTTCAGTACATTAAATTAAAATAATTGCCTTTCCTACTTAAAATTTAAAATCAGCCATCAGCACTCACCCTCAGGATTGACCCAATAAGTCTACTTCCTTCTCCATGTGGCTGACTGAAAGCAGGGCTCATGCTCAGCAGACATCCACACCAGGATCCCAGCTTCAGTACAGGCTGAGAGGGGAATCAGTAGGCTGAGGGTGAGGCTGTTGGTTGACTGTTTTGAGTGTCTACATTTGGCTCAGGTGGTGATCCCGGAGTCCAGGGATCAAGTCCCACATCAGGTTCCCCGCAGGGAGCCTGCTTCTCCCTCTGCCTGTGTCTCTGCCTCTCTCTGTGTGTCTCATGAATAAATACATAAAATCTTAAAAACAAATTACTAATACTCTTCACTCTTGAAGGAGACTCTCTGATTATTATAACTTGTTTTCTCTCAGTGAAAAGGCTGCACTTTGGCAACAAACTCCACGTGATCTGCTTTACCTCAGCCTACCCCAGGCTGGCCCACAAAGTCAGATAATTCCATGGCCCTGGATCCACGTTTGTAATAGCCTTTATGGAAATCACCCCTAAAGAATTTACTGGAGTTATGAAATAAATATTCGGTGCTAAATATCCTAATAGGGCATTCTATGGTTTTATCATTGATGTCTTAGGATCTGTAAGACTTCAGGGAAGATTTTATTGTACAATTTTTTCTAAGGAGGTACTGATAAGGATTTTTTCATTGCAAACCACAGAACACACTCTAGCTAATTTAAGCAGAATGAGATTGGTCCAAAAGTCAGCTCCTGGCCTCTGCTTCGAAGAAGCAGGGCTCATGTGGAGCGTGGTCAAGTGGTACGGGGCCGCAGCGGAAAGGACAAATGTGTACCCTACGTGTCAGCACTGGAATCAGTTGAAAGTATTCTCCAGTACATAAATACACGAATAATGAGTAAAAGTGCCCTTTGTTAAGACTTGTTGGCATAGGAAAGAACCAATTTTCCTGGTATCTGAGACCGCTGAGAACGAAGTGCTGAACATGAGGAAGCCAGGTGCGCACATACACGCACACTCATACACACACCCCCCCCAACACACACACAAAGACACACACCCACAGTGAAACTGGCTAATGCGAAAGTTAATCAAAAGAAGTAAACAATAACCAGAGACCATAAGTGGATTCCATGAATTTACACGATTTGAGTTGAGGTCACGATCCAGCAGACCTAGGAATGCAGTTCCACATATGTCAAGAGTTGAAAAATTTCCCAGAGGCCAAGCGTCTTAG
This sequence comes from Canis lupus baileyi, assembly GCF_048164855.1. Lineage (NCBI taxonomy): Eukaryota > Metazoa > Chordata > Mammalia > Carnivora > Canidae > Canis > Canis lupus. The sequence continues at coordinate 58,313,733 of NC_132844.1, read as the reverse complement.
TCAAGGGCACAGGGGAGTCTAGGGTATAAAGTACCCCAAGTGGTAACCATCAGGAATGCTTGCCTCAGAAGACAACATTCTCCTTTCTGAGGAAATTAACCGCTGGAGCAGTTGTCTGAGGCCTCACAGATTGGCTTGTCCGTTGGAACTGCTTACCTAGCTCCCTCAGTGTGCAAAACTGGTTTGTCAATGAGGTCATTATTGTATCTTCACCTGGTGACATCTCTCGGCAGAGACCCTGTTGTGTCTCTGCACTGCCAGGTGGCCGTGTCCCAGCATATGGGTGTCAGAGTGTTGCCCAGAGACACAGCCAGTGTGACTTAGCAGCACGGGGCATGGCAGGAGCCAGACCAGATGTAAACACTAAGGGAATCACTTGACAGAACCACCTCCCCAAGTTCAGGGGAAGTGAGAAAAAGCATTCTTTTTACGTATTGTCTACAGTTGCCTCCATGCTACAATGGTGGCACTTGGGTGGCTGTGACAAAGACTGTATGGACTGCAAGGCCAAAAACACTTCCACGTGACCTTTTACAGAAGCAGTTTGCTGGACCCAGCCTTCGTTATGGGGGCTCCAGGATCCTGCACCAAATAGAAAATAACCTGCTTGAGAATCCAGTCCTCTTGGAATCTTCCTCGGGGCTTCACACGGTGCTCAGTCAGTGCACAGTAAAATCAAAGAACTAATTTTTATGGCTCACAGGGACTTCAGCTATCATTTCATCCAATCCTCATGTTTTAGAGATGAAGAAACCCAAACAATCTGTCCAAAATAAGAGACTGGCAGGAAGCAGAAGCAAAGACCAGATTCCCTGAGTTCCCTTATATTGCTCTGTTACTCAACAAACACCTGGTAAATATAGAATAAATGCAGATATGTATTTATTAATTATCAGTAGCATTAGCTGAGCATACAGTGTATGCCAAACACCATATATCTAATGTATGTCTATAATATATAGTGTGTATAACATATGTGATCTTTAGGTATAGCAATAATGAGATGATGGCACGCAAAGTCCCTTGTAGAAAAACAGCCAGCCACAAGGAAAGGCTCCAGCTCATCTGTGACTTCAGATGAACAGTTGGTTACTGTTCTTATTTGCTTGGACCCAACTAAAGGAAACCAGCACCAAGCCCAGAGAGCCGAGCCATGGGAAGGATGACATTTTTATCTTCCATCCCTAACCTCCTTTTCAAGATTCTTGTAGACTCTCCTTTTCCTGTGTCACACACCCTTCATCAACTAGGTGCACCTGATAACCACTCTTTTTCCCTCCTTGACTGATGTCTGGTTATACATTGGGAAGTACTCCTTCACTCCAAAGTGTTAACCAGCCAGGCATTCTCACCAAGGGCCATTTATCTCCCACTCTGGAATGAAAGTTGCCTCGCCCTTGATAGTGTAATTCTTGGCACACAGGTTTAAAAAAAATGTTCTTACTATGGAGTAAGGGCTGGCTGGAATACACACAGGATTTCTTTCAAGTCAAGGGCTTCAGCCTTGCGAAAACGAGTTTTAAAGTTGACCCTAGAATCCTAAGGCACTTTGGCCAATGGTCAGCTCTTGGATAAACTGGCAAGGGGACAAAGTTTGCCTTTGGTAGCCACCCCCACATCACACAGCAGGTACCACCTTCTCTCCTTGCCCTGACAGACACCTAACACACAGCACTCAGAGCATGCAGAGAGACTCCTGGTCTCTCTCTCCCCTTCTGCTGATCTTCTTCTTCCTGCCACCTGATCTGATAAAGAAATCTTAGCTAACGTGATATCTAGAGACCCCATGTCCATGTGCAGCCCATTCAGGGTAACACCTAGATTTGATAAAGGGCCATTGGGGGCCATGTCTTAAGCCAAGGGGTTGATGCTACTACAGCAGAGAAACAGAAAGGAGACTTGAGAACAGGTGGGTCTTTAGGTGGCTCTAATGCCCTTACCTGGCAATCGCCCAAGTGTAGAGATCTGACTTGACCTTGGATTGTTCATGTGACCCACAGAGAATTTAGGAAAAACAGATCCTCACATATCCTACTCTATCTTTAGTACACTTCATCTTCACACAGCTGGGAGGGCCTGGGGGAAATGAGGCAATGGAGAGAGCACAGATTCTGACGCCCAGGGGTGGGGTTTGCAGCCGGTCCCACCATGTCCTAGTTCTGCAGCCTTGGTCAGGAGATGCCCTTTCTCTGCATTGCAGTCTCCTTATCTGCAAACTGGGAGTAATAACAGGATGTAGCTAAGGGAAGCAAGGTATTCAGACCAGCACACAGCCACAGCTATTGCTACTCACCTTCCAAACTGTCTGATTCCCAAAACTGAAGAGAGACCCCGTGCATCCAAGAGAACTGTAGAATGAGGTCTGGGTTCTCTTCTCAAAGTCAAGTCTGTTTCCCTTCATCTCCATCTCCCTTTGGCCACCTGCAATCCTCCCAATACCTTTCCCAACATTTTCTATTTCAAGTACCTTATGATCTAGGGATGGGGATGAGCAGCTGGGGAAAAAACAAAAACAAAAACCAGAAACATGCCAATGACTGTTTCTATAATTGTATAGGGAACGGAGTGAATTTTAAAGACATGGGCCAATATTTAAGATGACTGGGATTCTATGTTCATTGGGGTGACCCGAGAGAAGCTAGAGATGAAGCCCCATTGGCCCCCTCAAATTTCTCCCCCATGTTTGCATGTAACAGGGCCTTCAGTTCCCACCATTAGACTCACTTCTCTGGGTTCTGGATATTCATGTGGGCCCTTGTGATATTATGGGCAATGTTCCCATAAAGGAAATTCTATGCATCAGAATCACCAGGTACTAGTGAATTACAGACGTCTGGGACTTCATCCCTTAAAGACTCTGACTTAGGAGTTTACGCAGGAGTTTAGAAAGTGTCCCACGTGGTTCTTAGGACCACTCAGGGTGGAGCAACCTTGTTCTGGTGGGGACTGGCCAGCTCTAGAGTCAGGATCTCCAGGTTTCTTCCTCCACTTGTGCAGGACAACACAGTACACAGAGCCTAGCGAGCACCTTGTCTGAGATAAAGATTAAATCTCTTTCTTCCTCAAAGGGGCTGGGTGTGAGGATAAAATCAGGAAAGACATTCACCAATGCATCACAAACTGTAAGGACACATTTGGAACCATTTTCGGGAAGCATGGGAAGGAAGGTCAGGAAAGGGAACGCTGGCCTGGTTAGGGTATCTTCAATATCAGGCTGAAGCAACAGAACTTGATCTAGCAGGTAGAGGAGTGGGCATGATAAAGTACTCAGAGTATATTAAAGTAATGGCATCAAACATGGTTGACAGGAGGGGAGAGAGGCTGCAGAGAGGATGCCATGACGGCGGTGGGCGGGGGGTGATGAGGTAAACATGGTGGTGAGGAATAAGGAAATGAATCATTTCTATGGTAGAGAACACTTTATTGTTCACTAACCTGTTCCCCCTTTTCCTAGGAACACTGCTAGATGACACTTGAGTTCTGGACTATGGAAAGCAGGTGACCACTTCCTGACAGAAACCCTGCAAACCTTCCAGGTGATTCTCCACCTTCCATCTCCTCCTGTGCTGGCAAACATAGAGGCCAGCAGAGTTGCTGGCACCCCTATGGGTGGCAGGACTAGAGTGGAAGGAGCCCAAGCAGGGAAAACCATTCACTAAACATTGCGCTGAGCTGTCAGGTGAATAAGCAGATGGGCCATTGTTTCAGCGATGGGCACACAATGACCAATAAAATGCCTCAGTGAAACTCTGGCTTACAGAAGAGATTCATGTTTCTTATCTTATTTGTCCCTTATAATATTCTGTCAAACAGATCAGATCTCTGTTATGCTCCTTAAGTCCCCAACTGAGGAGAGGTCACATAACTTTGCCCATATGGCTCCCCTCTCCCGGAGCCCCGTGGTCAGGCCCGGCCGGGAACTCTTTATCCCCACAAGAAAAATCTGAGGCATTTGTGATAAATGACTACAGACAAATGACTCCTTTAGCTTCTAAGGCAAATTACACTGTAGATCATAAATTTTATGATGTGACTGCAAAATGCCACAGCACCCAAATGTGAAAATGTGAAATACCTACCTGCTTACTCCCTGGGCCTCTGCTCCTCGTCAGCACTGGGTAACAGAGGCATGCATTTAGGAGAGAGGAGCCTCGAGCTGAATCAAGAAAACTATATCTGTTGCTATGGCAACCTCCCAAATTGGATTTTTAAGAGATAGTAACTGGGACATGGTTTTCATTCCTCTTCAATCTAAATAATGGGCTCCCAGTTGGACTCCATTCATTATGCATCCTCCTTCCTTTCCCTGTTGTCATCTCTCCAGCCTGCTACTTGTTGCTTTCCTCCTTTCCACAGAATAATGATAAACAGAAGTGGAAGACATCATCTTAAGGTCCACAGAGGTTGACGCAGCGGGCAGAGTAACCAGCACCGAACTTCAACACACACAGCCTGTGGGTGGCCTGGGACACACCGCGAAGACCTCCTGTTTCAAATCTCCTCAGGTACAACAGGGCCACGCACACCAGCTTCCGGTAATTAAGCACTTTCCTCTCTTTAAAAATATGACTGCCCCACAAGCAGGTGGTACGGCATGCAATCCAATACATCGTAAATAAGCGTCCAAATCTCTTGACCTGCCCTCAGAAGTGCCTCATGATCCAACCCTAATTTATATTTCTGTCACCTTCTGGCTTCTCTTCATGCTCTCTTTGCCACAGCTGCACAGAATCGAGTTCTTCCGGGACACTCTGACATCTCCTGCCTCTCAGCCATCATTCCCATAGTTCCCTTCGTCCAGGACATTAAATTTATTTCCCTCAGTCTCTGCTTCTTCTTCAGCTTCGCCAGATTCTCCTGTGCCTCATTCCTCTCCCTCAAATGGGCATTTCCCGAGCACAGTCCTTATCTCCTCACTCCTTCATGCTCCCTCCTCCTCCAGCAACTTATTCCTTCAACCCAAGCTCTGAGCAGAACTTCAAACCCACGCCCTGCGCCCTGGTCTTCCCGTCATTCTGAGTATGGGGTTTCCAGCACTCTGGCGGACATCTGTACTTGATTGACCTGCCGTCACCTCAAACAAAACACTTGTAACATCAGAAGATTGTTCTCATTAGCAACCACTTCCGTGCTTGCCACTCTATCATAGATTCATAGGGTTTCAGGGTTAAAAGGAACTATAAAGCTCAAGCCCAATTAGTTTATCTGTACTCAGTCCATTCACCATCCGAAACATGGAAACCAGTCTCTTGGGAGGTGAATTTACCACAATACCACTCAATCTGAAGCTCTGGCATCCCTCATATATCTACACTTTTCTTTCAAGCCCTGTGCCCTATTTTGCATTCGTATCTCCCTTCCACAGCATCCCCCTCCTACTTTGAGCTCATTATGGCCACCTCACAAGGAACACTGGAGAATCCTCCTCATGGCCTCTGCCTCAAATCTCCCCTCCTGACATGGTCACAGTGAATACAGGCATGAGAGCAGCAGCAGAAACAGAGCAGCTCACCCACCATGCCCACCACATCATGCAATACAGCAGGTGAACCTTTCCAGACAGGGACCAAATCAAGGTCTTACTCTGTGTAGAAACTTCTGGTTATGTGCCATTTACTTATGAGGGAGCAAAAATCATTTATCTGCCATTCATGATCCTTCCCATTCTTTTTTTTTCCTATCTTATTTCCAACTGTACCCTTCCATATGCCATTCTCCTCAGCCAATCTATGCCAATCTCCTCCCCTGGTCCCTGAATATCCTTACCTCATACTGTTGCTGAACCTGACATAGTTGCCATTCTGTGAATCCTGATCATTTTTCCAAGCACAACGCAGGTCCCACCTCCCTTCAAATTACACCGGAAAGCTCTTTGGGCCATATTGGTCCTTACACTCACACCTCTCATTTCATTCCCTGTCGCTCATGCTTGCTTGAAGTTTTGCTCCTTTAGCCAAAAGCTCAAGACCGTGGGCACCCCCACCATCCTCGCTCTCCAGTCCCCTTCATCAGTTTTCACCGAGCCTGGCACAGAATAGGTGGCTTCATAAACATGTTTGATAATTGTCTGACTGGTTGACTGATCGACTCATTGTTTTCTATCCCTTTACTCTGAAAGTTCTTTACCTTATTAATGCCGCCTGCATACCTAGCTTCTAAAATTACTTGTCACTCCAATGTTTTAGTGCGATGATGTTACAAAGGAATAAAAGCAAGTTATGAAAGAAAGGTCAAGTGCTTTCCTTTCCTCTCTTTTCTGGTTTATTTGTGGTCAATTCAGGATGATTCATCCTAATAAGCTTTCTTGCCTCAGGCTCGTCCACCCTATAAAATGCATGCTTCAAGCAGGGGCTGGACTTCACGTTGCCCTTGGGATGCCCCACTATTTGTTTAGCCCTATTTAAATATTCATGATCTGGGCTCCTGGTTCTCAGTCTTTGATGAATCCTGGAATCACCCAGGGGTAGCTTCATAAGGATACAGATGCCTGGGCCTTATCTAAATCCTCCTAAAAATGAATATCTGTAGAAAGGGCCCGAGCAAGCCTATGTAAAGCAGCTTTGCTGTGACTTTTTCACACTCCAAAGCTGAGCACCATTGGCCTCGCCATTGTACACCATGAGTGCAACAACAAATAGTATACAAAGAATTTTCCCATCCTTGCAGAGCTTTTGAGGGTGCTTCTAGAAGTTACAACTCCATTTCTTTTTCCTAGGAAGGACTCATTTCATTTCTGACAACAGGCTATCTTATTTATCCTTAAAGGATTTCACATCTCAGAACTAAAATACTCCTTGACTACATATATGTGTTTCCAAAGTAGATTCTCACTCAGGGACCTGGAAGACAAATGGCCCCGGCAGGTAGAGCTGACCCCTCAGAATGCAAGCAGCTTCAGATCTAGGATGCTCCAGGTAGAAAGAACCTTGTTATTACTGACCCACATCTTCAGGAAAGCCATGCTTCCACTTTGCCTCTTCACGATTTATAGTCCTCCAGCCCTAATGACAAAGACAGATGAGGATGTCTCCTGGATAACAGCTTTTTTTTTAATACCATCTATTGAGGGTCTACTAGGTTGTTTGCATAGACCAGTAAATACATGTGTATATTTTCTATAAGAGCAACTATGGCTATGCAGAGCTAGAAGGTTGCTGGGAGGGAAGGATCCTCCTGGAACCAAAGGAAGTAGACTCTAGAGCCTTCTTTCTCATCTACAGGTTAAGGTTTTAAGACGCTTTAAGGTAAGCTTGTGAAGTCCTGCCCAGAGCTCAGTGACAAGAAAGGGAATGAAGCCCCTAAAGTAACATCTCCGGGGATGCAAGGTAAGGGCCAGTGCAGCCCCCTACTGGTTTGATGCATCCTGGCCCAGCCCCCAAAGCCATGGGAGAGCTCCCTGGGTTGAAGGACCAACTGACAGGAAGAATCAACTTCCCTTGAGCTCAAGGAGCCCAACCACTGGTCAGGCTCACCACACACCCTCTGCGGCCAGGCCAACCACACTGCCTCAGACCGTGGCCTCTGGGGGCCTCCAGCTCACAAAGCAGCAGCTTCACACAAGCAATCAGATCCAGTGATATTTACACACTGCTCCAGCTCCCAGTGGTCTGTGTCCTGCTCCAGCGACAAAGCAGGGACCGGACTGAGTCTGTGACTTCTTGGACGCGCCAAGGCAAGGGGAGCTCACGGGCTTGGCTTCTCACTAGGCTGCAACGGGTCTGCAAAAGAAGCTACCTTTTTGCAACAGATTATTCAGTGCTCACACCAACTCCATGAACTATGTCTTATCATCATCAATACCACACTGATAAGAAAACTGTGGCACTGAGAGCCATGGCAGCCTGTTCTAGCCCACACAGCCGGAAACCCACAGCCTGATGCCCAAAGCCAGCCCTCCGCCACTGCACCTTCTGCTGCCACTAACATGGGTCCAGTACCTGCCAACTCAAAAGGAATTTAGATGAGAACGTTTTTACCTGACCGCCTAAATAGATGGAGTCTTTGCCCTGGATGGAGAAAGGCAACCTGGGGAGACAACATAGGTCACCCAGGAGGCAGAAGCTGACAGCACTAAAGGTGGACTTCAGTATCTGTGAGCCCGTAGCCCTTACTCCCACCACCTGCCACAGGACCTGGACGCATTCAACACTAGCACCCCCATGGATGTGCTACCAGGGAAAGATGCATTCACACACGTAGCAGGGCAGATGAATTTGTGTATTAGATTACTGGCTGCAGACCCAAACCTGGAGTAGTGGAAAGGAAAAACAGTTGCTTAATGTGAAGGGAACATCAAAACCGAAAGATCCCATGCTTAGGTGAGGTACCCAAGGTGACCAGGCAGCCAGTGGGCAGCTGGGATCTGAAAGGGAATGCCACCAGATTTCATCCTGTCTATTCTGGAAGTCAGAGGATTATACTATCGGTCATCATGACTTGATTTGTGCTCTGCACCACCGTCAGAGCCTTCCGGATCACTCAACAAATAAAACAACTAGTTGTTTCCATCCAACAATCAGCAGGACTCCGTTTTATTTCCCCCACGCTGAATTGATGGTTATTCGACCAGACCAACCCATGCACGGATTGTTCTGGAGTCCCGCGGATAAGGCTTTATAGTCCATCAGCATCTGTTAACTGAGCACAGATTGCGCACAAGCGCTCTATCAACAACACTCTTGATCTCGATGCTCTGAAGCTGGTAGAAATTCTGGACATTAATCCCCTCTAGTAAGGCTACCTCTTTCAGCTGTGGCAGTCAGACCTGCAGTCAGACCTGCCTCTGAGCAGGATTCAGTGGCTCTCTGCCTGAGCTGCCCCCGGGCGTCACCTGAGGGTGGGGGTAAGAATACTGATTCTGGTTCCCCCCTGCAAAGAGTTCCACGCAACTGACCAGGGGGTAGTACTCTTAAGGCTCCCCAAACAGTTTGAATATGTAGAGGAAGCTGAGAACTGCTAGTTTCTATTGAAATTCACACCCCTGGCACCAAGAGACATTTGTAGCAAATTGGTCTAAGCACTTGGGTGGTGTTCTACTTCTTGGGTCAAGGATGGGACTGGGTATCAAGGAGTCAGTAGAGATGGGAGGAATGTCTTGATCTAACGTACTCAGCACATCCTGTATTTGTTTTGCCAAATCACTTTCTGTTTTGCTTTTACTTCCTCACTCGTTCTTCTTCCTATAAACCACACTGGCTGACACTGTCAATTCTCTAACCTGTTTTCTTCCCCTTACAATCAAAGTCCAAGCTGTGTATGATCTCATTTATTCTCGAAATAGCCCTGCAAGTGAGGAAGGAGCCAGGCTTTTGTTCCCTAAGGCATATCAGGGGCCTGCAGATCAGGAAAGGTTTTTATCTGCCATAGAATTCATATCATTATTTTACATCTATGTGCTTATAACCATTTTCATTTACAAAGTACTTTCACCTATTTGCTCCTGTGGAATCTTCAGAGAAAGTTAGTGGTGGCAGCATTTTCATAACTAGGGTGGCCACACATCCTGATTTGCCCCCAACCAGCTCTTGGTGACACCTGTTGTCCTAGCCCAAATATTCATAGCACCCCATTTCACTCTCAAACCAAATGTCCTAGTCTGAGCAATAAATGATATGATCACCATAATATCATTATGGTTATTTATAACCATAGAACTTATGTAATTTGTTCAGTCATGAGCTGATTAGGCAGAGACAAGTCTCCAACTCATGTTCCGGGCCTCTAAACCTCTCCCCGGCCCATGAGGCATCTATGAAATATTAGCTCAGAGCTGATTTACTCAAACCTTTCTTACTGGTGATGAAGAAACTAAAAATGTGGGGGGAAAGATCTCCTAGATGTCACTACTAGAATGCTCCCTGGAAGGAAGGAGTACAGAGCAAGGAGAGCAGGCATCTTGGCAGCATTCGATGACCACATTAGAATGGATTAGTAAGCTATCAATGAATTGTCATCTTGGTTGACACGCGAGAGCCCAATTCAGCAAAAGAAGCTATAAGGCCTGACATATAGGTATTTGGAAAAGTAAGAGTAAGAAATTCAGAGTCCAAACTACAACATTGGGGATCCCTGGATGGCGCAGCGGTTTAGCACCTGCCTTTGGCCCAGGGCGCAATCCTGGAGACCCGGGATCGAGTCCCACGTCGGGCTCCCGGTGCATGGAGCCTGCTTGTCCCTCTGCCTGTGTCTCTGCCTCTCTCTCTCTCTCTCTGTGTGACTATTATAAATAAATAAAAATTAAAAAAAAAACTACAACATTGGAGGACTGGATCTGAATATTATTTACAATGTACTTCTGAGCACGGGCGTTGTTCAGCCATCAAACAGGTGGCATCATCATGCTCACTTCCCTAGGTTGTTACGCAGAGAGTAAACCCTGGTTCACTGAGTGCTCTGACAGCAGGAACTCTCATAAGCTTCCTGTGAGTCACATTTATTTGTTTCCTTCATTTTTCACATGAGTGAGCCAAGGCTTAGAAACAGGGATGCTGAGGATCCAACAAGAGAAGGTCGTTGAATATGCTTCATAAATTCTAAAATGTTGCCATTTATTATTATTATTATTATTATTATTATTATTATTATTGGCGGCAGCAGTAATAGTTAACAGATTATGATAATCAGTTGATGTGGGATAGAATCCCAAATCCTTGAAACTCCCTGGGTGACCCAGGTTTTGAATGGCACACACCCAGGGTACAGATTGTGTGAAGGGGAGGTCTCTTCAAGGAAGTGTTGAAGATGACGATCATACATCTACATCCTGGCTCTGGGTGGGGTCCAACCTGCCCCAGAGGCTTCCTAGAAACCAACCCACCCTGCCCTGCAGAAAGCACCCTAAACACCCCCAAGAGAAAGGCCTTTCTCATGGGAATCATAAAGCTGAGAGATTGTTCAACTTTAGAATACCTGATTTTGTAGATCAGGACATTGTTTCCCTAAAATGAAACCATTCACAACCTGGCCAGGATCTCTACTTCACAATCATTTTCAGCCCTTGCTGGTCCCTGTAAATGATACCAACGACCTAGAATTTCAAAAAAAAAGAGGGGGTAAAATCAAGGGCTTTCCATTCTGAATTTTTGGTTCCACCATCAATCTGGGTTTTGAGCTAATCATGAGGGCCTCCCGGTTCTCATGGATCCCTTTCCTTCAGGGACAAAACAAATAACAACATAGGCATTTTTGAATTCTTGGGGATCCTGGGGGCTGCCCAGTGAGCTTTTTATATAAATGGAACAAACCTTCAAAGCCGCCACCATGAAGTTCCAAAGGTCCAGCTAGAATTGGTCTCTGTACCTACTAGTGGGGCAAAGGGCTTCTTTGGCTTTCTAAAGAGTCAATTTGTGTTTCAAATAGCTTTCAGGAACTTGACACTATGAAACTACCTGCTCCCAGGAAATCTGAGAAAGTCCTAGAATAGCTTTCTTCAAGGAGGGCAGGCAGGGAGACTCATCGCTTTGTTAAAGCCCTCGCCGCTGATTCCCTGGGACACAGACCTGGACGCCAAGGTCCAGGGCTCCCGTTCCCGGCCCTTGGTCCGACACTGCCAAGCTCTGAAGGGGACACGACCTCTTTCATCATTCCTTGGGTCTCCCAGAAGACCTGGTATTCCTGCCCAGAGCGGCCCCAGAAACCAACTGAGGGGAGACAAGAAATAAGCTTAGCAAAGCAAATGTCACTAAACGACAGATGTAATTTCTACAGATAATTTTGAAAAATAAACCCAAAGAAGGAAACACCCCGTCAAAGATAATGTAACAGACTTTTGTGGTAGGCTGGGTCAGCTGGGACAGACCACTTACCAAGTGTAAAGTAAGTCACAACCCGTTGGGGTCTTTTTTTTTTTTTTTTTTGGCATCCAAAGATACCAAAGACCAAAAGGTTGTTACCAAGGTTTATGCAGATCTTACACTTTCTTGTGACAATCTCTCTGTTTAATTAGCTTGGAAATCAGGGTGCTTTGCCCCCAAATAACATCTTTCCCATTGCAGGGAACACCTGCGCCTTTTAAATTCGGCTGGGAGACCTCTCGAAGGGCACCAAGGCGTCTCCCCTTCTCAGTTACCTGCGCATTTCCAGGGCAACCGCAGACCGAGGGTATTTTCCCGGTTCGCGAAAGTCCCAGCGCGCAGGCGGCCCGCGGACTCCCCTCCCCCGCGTCCTGGCAGCGCTTTCTGCACCGCCCGGGAGGCGGAGGCCACCGGCCCGCGGGCGCCTCAGGTTTCCCGGCTCCTGCGGCGCGTCGGCCACGGCGAGCACTGATCAAATGCTTCTTTCTTCCAGCACAGCACCAGCGCCTCCCGGCCTCCATCCCTTCCCTCCCACAGCTTGCAAATGAAGCGCAGCCGTTCTGACGGCGGATCGCTGCCCCCGGGGGTTCCCTGTGCTCCGTCCCATCCCGTCCCGGTGTGACCTGCGGTTTTCCCTAGTGCCAGACCCTCCGCACTTCCTTACACTGCCCTGCGGAATCCTGATTGTGGCAATAATAGTAATGCCGGCGAAGGAGCGTTTGTTTTTCTGCTTTGCAGGTCGGTCACCAAGCAAGAAACACCTTTGTTTCCTCCTGCTTTTCCTTCTGAAGTAGCTCTGGGCGGGAGCGAGGGAGGACGTTTGCAGAGATGTCATTTTTATTTTGCCAAGGATAATTGGCAAAATAATATCTCCGTAAGGTGTCCTTGGCTTCCCTTCCCTCCCTTCCCTCCCCCGTCTCCTCCCCCCTCCGCCCCCCCCCCCCAGTTTTAGAAGAAAGGTTCTCGGGTCCCGCCACGTTCCTGCCGTCTCCCCATACCTCGAGACGCCCTTTAGGACCAGCCCAGATCCCACCGGGCAGGGCTCCGGGGCCGCACCGGTGATGCTCCTGGTCTCAGCCCGCCGACTCTCCAGGAAGACCGCCACCTGCCAGGTTGCACCTGACTGCCCGACCCCGGGGAGCCCCGAAGCGAGGCTCTGCTCTCTGGCTTGCAGCAAGGCCACCCGAGGGAGCGCCGAGGCTGAGCCGCGCTCCCTGGGGAGGCTCCGGCGTCCCAGCTCTGTCGGGGCTGCCACGTGAGCCCGCGCCGCCGCCGGGAGCCCGACTGCAGGCGCGACAGGTGCAGCGGGCGCCGGGACGCCCACCTACCTTCACGAAGAGTTCGATCTCGGGGTCCCTGTCGTCCCCGTTAGCTGTCGCCGAGTCCGTCATGCCGTCGGCGCCCGGGGCCAGCGTCCCGGGCCGGGGGGGCGCCCGGGGCCCGCCGCGCTCTGCGCTCCTGCTCTGCGGGCTTGGTCCTCCTGGAGAGCCGCGCTGCTGCTGCTGCTGCTGCTGCTGCTGATGATGATGATGATTATTTTCAAATCAGTTTCTCAAGCCGGGGACGGCGGTGTCTGAGCGATCCAGATGGGTGTCCGGAGAGATCACATGCAACGGAGGGGAAGTCAGAGGGGACGGGGGCCGAGGGCCGGCAGCCGGTCCCCGGAGCAACAAGTGCCGCGCTGCAGGGAGGTGTCACAGGATCCGCGCCTGTCAGCGATCCCCGCGTCGCCGCCAACGCGCCCAAAATAGCCCGAGGCCGCGGGGCGGGGTCAGGGCGGGGCGGGGCGGGAGGGGCACCCCGCGAGCGCGGCCTCTGCCCCGGCCCGCGCCCCCGCCCCGCAGGACCCCGGGCGCCGCGGAGCCTGGCTGGCACCACCACCCGGGCCGGGGGGACCTTCTGGGAAAGGTAAAGGGCGGGAGCAGGAGGCCCGGCGAGGTGGACGAGAGGAGAGGAAAGATGGCTTTAGGTCTTGGGTTTCATTCGTGATGCGTTAGCTCCTCCGCGCTGCGCCGCTACCCCCGTCACCCCCCCCCCCCCCCGGGAGCCCCTGCCTGCCCCGCCGAGCTCAGAGTGGGGAGGAGCCGAGGGGAGGGGGCCCCGAAAGCAAGGACCCCGAGTACCAGCCCCCCTCGCGCTGGGCAAACAGAGTAGGGGATGGGCAGGGCCGGTGCGTGAGGTGCAGGGTGAGCCAGCCTGGTCAGGGGCGGCCGGAGCCAAGGACCCGTGGCTCCCTCATCTTCGGCGCTTGCTTTGTCTTCCCTTTCTTTCCCTTTTTCTCTTCTTTCCTTTCCTATTCTTATTTCGGTTCTGTGTTTTGTAGTGAAGTGTGATACGCATACGGAAAAATGCACATGTCATGAGCGTCCAATGACCTGAAGCCATCCATGCAGGCAGCACCAGATGAAGAAATAGAGTCTTAACTATACTCCAGAAGCTTCTCCGGGTCTCACTTCTCTTCCTCCCCCTCCCCCCGTCTCCCTCTTCCACCAGAGTAACCATTATCCTGAGTTGTGACAACACAAGTTAGTTTTGCCAGGAATCTTAGAATAGAGGCGCTGTATACTCCTTGATGTCTGGCTTCTTTTGCTCACCATGACACTTGTGAGATTCATCCATTCTGTTGTGTGTAGTTGTAAATCATCCATTTTCGTGGCCCCGATTTATGTATCCATTTTTCAGTGGATGGACATTTGCATAGTTAACTACTGCCATGGATACTGCTGCTATGAGCATCCTATCAAACATCCTTCGGTGATACATAGACACTTTTCTCTTGGGTATATACTTACAAGTGGAATTTATAAGTTACCGAGTATGAGAATGTTCTTCTTGAATAAATATTGCCAGATGGTTTTCCAGAGTGGTTGTACCAATTTGCATTCCCATCTTTCATTTCTTTTAAAAATAGGTACAAAATCTTTTACATCTGAAATCTGGTCAGTTGTTGTTTGTTTTCTCTGCCTTCTCTTTAGCTAATCCTGTTTGTGCTCTGGCTTGCCTTGCTCTCAAATATGTATGTATTTCCCAGCTTTGTAAGAAAATAAATTAGTCAATAAGAAAAACAGGTAACAGTACTTATTATGTACCAGACAAAAATGCTCAGCACTCTACCATCTTCACTTGTTGAGTCTTTACAAATAGTGTTATGAGGCCTGGGTGGCTCAGTGATTGAGCGTCTGCCTTCAGCTCAGATCCTGATCCCAGGGTCCTAAGTTTGAGTCCTTCATCAGTCTCCCTGCAGGCAGTCTGCTTCTCCCTCTGCCTCTGTCTCTGCCTCTTTCTGTGTCTGTCATGAATAATTAAATAAAATCTTTTAAAAAATAGTGTTATTATCCCAGTGTAACAGAGGCTTAAAGTATTTAAGTAACTTGTCTCTAGTCACCCAGCTAGAAAGTGGTGGATTTAAACACAGGAAGATTGAGCCTGTGCTCTCAGCTCCTCTGCTAACTGCCTCTCCCTATCTTAGTACACACTGGGTAAGTCACTTTGAAGAAACAATGACACTGTCCTGGTCTGAACAGAGATTAAGATCCATTTCCAGATTATAGTCACATGGAAAGAAGATGAAGCCTGTCACATGAATTGGGCAGATGCAAGAGCTACATAAATCAGCCTGTAGACAGATTCTTCACCACAGTTGGAGTGGGTAGAGGGAAAGGCCTCGTAAAGCAGAAGGCACTTGGGCTGAAACTTCCTGAATAGGTGGGCATCTAACAGGCGGAGAAGATGGCAAGGTATCCTAACTGCCCTTTATGGCAGGCTGTTTCTCCATAAAGTCCAAGTCCAAATGCTTTTCTCACTGAAGAAACAGTCATCAAACCCAACTTTGTAACCCTCACAGTATGCAACAGCTCAGTCAAAGGGAGGTTTCATCCCTCTCCCCTCCTCCTTGGTTTCAGTCTTACATCACCAAAGCCTTTAGAGAAACAGTCACCTTCACAGCTGTACCTTCAGAGCCAGTGACTGCATCTCCGGGAAGGACAAGGGTACAGAGGGTGGCTGATACCTTTACTGAGTGCTCATCGCTTCCCCACTCTGGACTCTGGACAGTATTTGCAATAACAATGTGGCAGAGGTAAATAAAATTATATGCATAAAATGCCTCTGAGGGTTATTTATTTTTAGATGAAAGATGCTTTACATGTGTGATCATTTTCTTGGCTATGATCTAAACAATGTCTGGTATGACCTCCACTCTCCTTAATTCCAAACGTAGCAGAGTTGGCTTCTATTTCATCTTCTCCAAATATCTACTGCTTATTGAAAACAGACCAGTTGCCTTTTAATTTTTAGATAATATCTTCCATTTGGACATCCCTTCAGACGACCAGTAGTTTTGATATAATAAATGTTCATGTTGAAAAAAAAAAAGGCAGTTTCAACGATAAAATATTTTTGTGCATATTTCTAGTTTTCAATTCCACACTCTACTTTAGTTCAGGATAAATAGTCTTCATTTTGTACCCTTTAATGTCACATCATAATTGGTTAGAGTCAATTATAGCATTGTCCAGAGAAAAACACCTCCTTGATCATACATAGACTGTACTATTTTTTTTCATAGACTGTACTATTAATAATCATAGTTTCACAAAGTTGGTGCAAGTTTTGGATAAACATTTACCAGCAAAGGACTTCAAAAACCTATTTAGTGCTCACTTTGGCTGCACATATACTAAAATTAGAACAATACAGAGAATATTAGCATGGCCCCAGTGAAAGGATGACAAGCAAATCTGTGTAATATCTATACTTGTGTATGACTGTGCAAAGCAAAAATTATAAAATGTCTTATGGGGTTTTAAATATATTCGGATTCCATGATAAGACATAAAGGGTGGAGGTAAAGAGATTTACATAGTGGTAGGGTTTCTATACTTCACTTGAAGTGGCAAACTATGAACCATAAGCAGATTAAGGAAAGTTACGTATGTGTGTTGTAACCACTCTGAAAGCAACAAGTAGAAAAGTTATAAAGGAGATACAAAAAAAAATCCAATAGATATATTAAAATGTAATGGGAAGAAATCTTCAAATAATCTAATAGATTTGACAGGGGGAAAAAAGAGAGCAAACATAAAACTTACTATAAAATGGCATATTTTCCCCCTCTGCCCTTTTCCTTGCTCATGCTCTCTCTCTCTGTCTCTCTCCAAAATAAGTAAGTAAATAAATAAATAAATAAATTCTTTTTAAAAAAAGATATAGCATACCTAATTCCAGAGCCTCAAAATACATGAAGCAAAGCTGACAGAATTGAAAGTAGAAAGAGACAAATCACAGTTATAGTTGGAGACTATAAAACTTTTTTTTTTCAAAACTTTTCTCTTAGTAATTGATAGCACAGATAGACAACAACAACAACAAAATCAGTAAGAATAAAAAAGGCCTAAGTAATACTACCAACCAATTTGGCCTAATGAACTTTTGTAGACTATCCCATCTAAATAACAGTGGAATACACATTATTCTCAAGTACATATGAAATAGTCACCGAAATAAATCAAATTCTGGGTCACAAAGCAAGGGTTACATTTAAAAGAATGAAACAATACAAAATACATTCTCTGCCCATAATAGAATCTATTACATCAATAAAAAATGTTTCTGGAAAATCTCTAAATATTTGGAAATTAAGCAATTCACTTTAAGAAATTTGTTGGTCAATAAAGACGTCTCAAAGATCATTGGAAAATATTTTGACCTGAATGTAAATGAGCATACAGTGTATCAAAATTTACAGGATGTAGCTAACGTAGCACCTAGAAAGAAATTTATGTTTGAAATGTTCTTTTTAGAAGGAAATCGTGGTCTCAAATGTAAGCTTGTACCTTAAGAAACCAGCAAAACCGAAAGCAGGAAGGAATAAAATAATAAATATAAGGGAAAAAAAAAACTAATGAAACTGAAACAAGATAAAACAATGTAGAAAACCAATGAAACCAGAAGCTAATTCTTGTAAAAGACCAATAAAATTGATAAAAATTCTAGCTAGAGTTTTGAAGAGAAAAAGAGAGAAGTTATATATTATTTATCAGTTTCAGGTACAAAAGATGGGCTAGCACTACAAAATTCAGTCATAAAAGGATGATAATGGAATAATATAGGCGACTCTCTGCATGCAAATTAAAGACTTGAAAGAAAAGAACCAAATCTTGAAAGGCAAACTAACAAAACTCATTCGAGAAGGAAGAGATAAAATGAACAGCCCCATGTACACTAAAGATATTGAATTCATAGTGGAATATCCTCCCTACTCAAAAATACCTCCAAGCCCAGAGATCCTCATTATGAAGTCAACCAAATCTTTAAGAAAGAAATAATACCAATTCTATACAATCTCTTTCAAAATTAAGTAGAGGAGGAAATCATGAACCTGCATCCAGAATTTGTAAAGGATTTTTACAGCTCAAAAATAAGAAAACAAACAACTCAATTAAAAATTAGCAAAAATCTGAACAGACATTTCATCAAAGGAGACATGCCAATTGGCAAATCAGCACATCAAAAGATGATCAGCATCATCACTGAGTAGAGAAATACAAATAAAATTATAACATAGTATACCTACTAGAATGGTGACAATAATACATGAATGATAACCCCAGGTGGTAGCAAGGATGCAGAGTATCTGAAACTCCCATACGTTGTCAGTGAGGATGCAAAGCTGTACGGCCATTCTGACAAAACTGTTTGGTAATTCCATATAAAGTCACATATACGCTAACCGTAAGACCCACATGTCATCTCTCAGGTGGCCAGCGTCTCCCAAGTGTTCCCTAGGATAGAGCAATGAAAACAGGTTCTCACAAAAACCTGTACATGAATGTTCATAGCAGCATAATTCATAATTGACACAAACTGGAAACAACGTAAATGTCCCTCAATAGCTAAATGATTCAAGAATTGTGGTACATCCATACAATGATAGAGCACTTAGCAATAAAACAAAATGAATAAGAACAAAACATGGATGAATCTCAACTGCAGTATAAGAAGTGAAAGAAGCCAATCTCAGAAGATTACATACTGAATGATTCCATTTATATGACATTCTGGGAATGTCTGCAAAATTATAGCAATGGACAGCACATTAGTGGCTGCAGGGTGTTGGGATTGGCAGGGGAATGAGACTACAAAGGAGTAGCATAGGGAATTAGTTCAGGTGATCCAACTATTCTGTATCTTGTTTGTGGTGGGGGTTATAGATTAAAACATACAGGACTCTACACCCAAAATGAGAATTATCTGTATATAAATTTTTCAAAGGATCAAGACTCTTAAAAACTTCAAAAAAATGTGAAGCCATTAGATTTTATTTTTTTATCCCCTTTCCTCACATTCTTCTTTTCAAATCCTTAATATCAGATCTCATCTTACCATTGACTTCAGATATATAAAACGAACATTTTATGAGACCTAGTATTTCTAACTATAGTCAATCAATAACGTAGAACAAACCTTCATTGAAATAAAAAATAAAACAACAAAATAAGCATATGTAGACTGAGAGAGCGTGTGTGTATGTGATAAAAGGACATTTATTATGAAATAATGATGATCCTTTTAGGGAGATTTTTTTTGTTGTTGTTAGAAATGTTCACGTTGTCCAGTACCAGAGTATAAGCACATCATTAGATACAAGCTCCAACTTTTATGTACCTAATGATATTTAGTTGAACCCCTTCACTCTGCCCAGGGTAGCAGCTATTTCTAAGAGAATTAGATTGTCCCACTCTTACACTCTTTACAGAGGCTCTCACAGACAATCCCAAGGGCTTGAGGTTCAAGCTGAAGGGACCAGCAGGATTTGATGACAGCTGCAGAAGTTACACAGTGTCTCTGTGGGAGGACCAGGTTGGGTGTAGACAAGGGGAGGAGAGTCCTAAAGCCATTATACCCACATGAAGTCACAGGTTGGGCTGTGAAGAGGATTAGGGTGGGTTGCTAGCTCTATCTATTCCTTTATAAACTATTGTGCCCTTGGGCATGCCTAAGGTTACCATCAATCCTGGTCCCCACAGCAGTCTGCCTCCAGTCTCCCAGGGAGATGCCTGGGAGTGGGCTGGACTGAAGCCAAGCCCTGAGTCCTTGTCAACAACCATCCCTCACCCACTGATTCACTCATTGCTCATTCTTTCCACCAGTGTTTTGGAGGAGTGCTGCTTGTGTTCATTCTAGAACCCTCCGAGAACGTGCATGCATTGTGCATATCACTTCCTGCTGCTAAACAATCATAGATTGCATTTTGTCTTTTCCATGTGAGTGAAAGCTCCTTGAGGACATGTATCCAATTATATGTCTCTTTCGCATGACCCTCAGAACGTAAGGGTTCCCTGCTATAGATTTATAAACAACAACATCCAAAAAACCACTTATAAACAAACTATTCGTAATCCTAGTACAGTGTACATGTTCAAAAAATAATTGTTGGTGGGATGAATTAATGAATAACTGGCAGCTGTTTTATTCAGAGTCCTCCCTGACTAAGGATTCTGTCCTTATTTTACTCAAAGTTTGACATCAGTGAAATGGACATTATAGTGTGGGGCTTTTAAAAAGATTCTAATAATTTTGAAGTAAGACATGAGAAATATTTATGTAATAATAATCATGGTTAACATTTACTAACAGCCCACCATGTGCCGGAAGCTCTGAATCTCTCATAAGCTCACTTCATCACTGTAATAACCCCATGAGACAGGTACCATCAGTCCCATTTCACTAATAAGGAAGCAGAGACTTAAAAATGTTAAGTAACTTGTCCAAGGTCACACAGATAATTATAAATAACACAGCTGGTATTCTGACTCAGGTCTGTCCATCGCGAAAGCCTATCTTTTTAACCACCGTGCTTTCCAGTGTGTGAGAAGTAGGATGAGTTTGGAAGAGGCTGGGATGATGATAGAGACTTAAAAATTGTTTATTGGATTGGAATCAGTGAATGACTGGTCTTGGATAAGGCATGGGTGAATCTGGGAATTCTGGAATCCTCCTTTACTCTGCTTAACCTAAGAGACACCAGAGAAGAACTGAAAAAAAAAAAAAAGTGGCACCAAAATGTGGCACACGAAAAATTTAAAAAATACCTAGCCTCTAGAGAAAGGGAAACCAATGGTAGACAAGCAACCAGAAAAAAGTGATCTGAGGTCATGTTCTGTTGCAGCACCATGAATTTTTGGCAGGATTTACTGCTCTGGTAATTGTCTCACTTAATGGCAAAGTTCATACTTTAGTCACAGCAAGATCACATTAAAATACAACTATTACACAAATATATTTTTAAAAGTCTTGGACAGGATTCAAAATAAATACATGTATAACAAAATTCCCAAAAAGCTGTTGATCCATATTATTTTTATGCACACATCTAATTTTCTTTTAGCCAACAGGCCCATCTTGCCAATTGACCAGAGAGAGCCTTTAATAATTCAAAACAGTGCATGGTGTTAAGAAGGACCCTGCCTGGGGGAGAAGAAAGATAAGGAATTTTGGGAAGGGAGAGTCAGCTTGTCCATGGGTGGGAGGAGAATGAAGAATGAGTTGAGGGAATTGGGGAAATGCCCATAATGACCAAACAGATTAGAATTCTGAAAGGAAAAGCGAAGAGTTGTTACAATGATTGACAACCAGAATCCATTTGCACTTTTGTTAAGGGACCCCTGCACCTTCCTGGAATCTACACTGTTCCGTTCACAGCCCATTAGGTTCGAGTGGAGCTTTGGGGTGGGCAGGTGACTCATGTTGGCCAAAGGGAGCACTGAATCCCTCTGAGACATTGATTGGTTCAAAATGGGCACATGATCAACTTGGAGCCAATGTTCCATTTTTAAAATGAAAAAGTCATGTCTTCTAATAGACTTGCAAAGCAAACTATGTAATGCTGAGTTCATGACATTTATGATCTAGTTGGCAAAGAATCATTTTCTTTAAAACTGTGATTATCTCCACCAGGTGATAAAGTTAGTTGAGGCTGTTTCTATGTAACTCTTAGAAGATACAATATGAATCCTCATTATCATGTGATAAAAAGAGGTCAGACTTTGCTCTGATTTGGGGCTTTTGTCAGAAATGTGCTTAAGAGACAATTTTTCCTTCTGCTGGACTTACAGAGAAACTACAACATGGTCTTGGAGCTGCTTGCATGGTCTTGCCACCACTAAAACAGAGTATAATTAAGAGTAAAGCCAACAGAGAGAAAACAAGGACCAAGAGATGGAGAAACATTATATGTTCTCATTCATTTGGGGAATATAAATAATAGTGAAAGGGAATAGAAGGGAAGGGAGAAGAAATGGGTACGAAATATCAGAAAGGGAGACAGAACATGAAGACTCCTAACTCTGGGAAACAAACTGGGAGTGGTGGAAGGGGAGGAGGGCAGGGGGTGGGGGTGAATGGGTGACGGGGCACTGAGGGGGGCACTTGACAGGATGAGCACTGGGTGTTATTCTGTATGTTGGCAAATTGAACACCAATAAAAAATAAATTTATTATTAAAAAAAAGAAAGCCCAAGTTCTGATGTAGTATTTGAGTGACTAGATCCCTTGGTACCTAAAAATTAATACCCTAGAGTCTCCTGTCCTGAGGGTCACTAAAATCCCCTTTTGGCTCAAACCATCTTGAGTTGGGTTTTTTAATGTTTGCAGCTGGAGGTTTATATCCACAACAGTTAGAACCTGCATGGAATAGAGGGCTATGGGTAAGAGATGGTCCATATGACCAAAAAAAGATCTTAAAAGGCTATTTTAAGGTGGACATGGGTCAACAGCACAGTGATGCACTTTAAAAAGGAAACTGCAGGGATCCCTGGGTGGCGCAGCGGTTTAGCGCCTGTCTTTGGCCCAGGGCGTGATCCTGGAGACCCGGGATCGGGTCCCACGTCAGGCTCCCGGTGCATGGAGCCTGCTTCTCCCTCCTCCTGTGTCTCTGCCTCTCTCTCTGTGACTATCATAAATAAATAAAAATTAAAAAAAAAAAAAAGGAAACTGCATCCTGGGGTGCCTGGATGACTCAATCATCAAGCCTCCAACTTTTGATTTCAGCTCAGGTCATGATCTCAACTTTTTGAGATTGAGCATCAAGCTCCATGCTAGGCATGGAGTCTGCTTAAGATTCTCTCTCTGCCCCTCTCCAGCCCCACTCCTCTCTCTCAAAAAAACCCCAAACAAATGAACAAAAAATGCTAATGCTTCCATAACACCTTATGCAAACCTCTACTCTTGTGCCACTACATTGAAGTTGTTTATGAATCTGTTGCCTTCTAGAGCTAAGATCTTCAAGGACAGAAGACATCTACTCATCCCTCCATTAATCACTTCTTGGACTGTAATCATCACTTTACACATCCACAGCTCCAACAAATCTAAATTTTTGAAAGCAGGACTGGTGTTTCTTATGTGTGTTTCTCTGTGCCCAGCACACAGCCAGCATATGGTATGTGTCTAGATCTATCTGTCCACATGCACTCATTTCTTTGTAAATAACCTAAGATTTTTTTTTATAACTTAAGATTTTATTTTATTCCCAGCACTGTGCTTTGCAGAATATAACATGCTGCTCTAATTCTTAAAGTTTACATACTAAATAATAAAAGCAGTGCTTTTTAATAAGTTATTGGTTCTGATATCTTGATTAAGTGGAAAATGACTCCCTTGCTTATCCCCTTCTCCATGGGATTTGCTCTCTGCCACCCATGACTATTTGCTGTTTATCAACAGATGCCATAGTGAAAATAAGAAAATAAGTGTGGGAAAACACAAAAATGAGCCTTGACTCCTAGATAAAAGGTATGAACCACTAGTTGCAGGATCTCAGGGACTAATAAGTATATGAAAAAGCACACCACTTAGCTATAAAACATATTGCACCAATGGAAGATTTCTCACTTATTTAATTGATAAAAATTTTTAAAGACTTATGTGAAAAATTAGGTAAATATGCAATATGAGTGGTGAGTGTACATTGGTACAACCTTTGGAAATCAGTTATCTATCATATTTGAAGACATAGGGTCATGTGAAGACTCAACAAGCCCATTGATAGGAAACTCCTAAGGAAACAAAGGGTATATGTTCAAAGGTGTTTATTGCATCATTGTTTGAAATAGAAAACTAGAAGTGAACTAAATATCCATCAGCAGATTGATTGGGTACATTTGGTGCATCCATATAATGAAGGATATTGAGAAAAGAATATATATATAGTGACATGGAAAGATGTCAGGATATATTGTTAAATGAAAGAGAAAATAAATTATGGAAAAGTGCATGAATTTATCTCATGTCTTGTAAAATATATAGAATGTTATGGTATATATTGCCTGGAAGGCTGCACATAAAGTGTAAATAATGGTTATTTCAAAATAGTGAGATTAAGAGGGAGAATGTTTCAATTTTTGCTTTTTACAACTTTTACTTCATACATTGGGTTTTTGGTTTGTTTGTTTTTCAAGAAGTGTCTTTTCTAATTAATCCATAGTCAGCTAGACTGTGCATAGCCCTCTTAGTGCTCCCCTGGGCTATGTGAAATCAACCACATTTGCCTTTGGGAAGCCAATTCCCTTTTCTTTGGACCCGTCCCTGGATTCAGAACTCTCATCCCTTACCAAAACTCTCACAATAGCAGGTCTTCACTTTCCCCCTTGTCCCTTCAATAAGCAGGGTACTAAGACCCTTCTACTGCAGTCTTCCTCACATCTGCCCACAGAGAGGAACTTAGTGACTCAGACTGCAGTCATATCTACATTTTAAAAGGGCATCGCAGAAGAAGGCAATTGATAGCACAAAGGCCAGCATTCCAAAAGGGTCTGAGGCCAGAGGAGTTTCCTAGGACAGTCTGAACCAGAATCCCTGAGCAAGCTTTAAAAAATGCATCTCTCTGGGCCCCTCCTACAAACCCTGAGTCTGAGGATGGGGCCAGGAAACCTACTACTTTTGATAAGTTACCTCGTTTTTTTTGTTTTTATTTATTTATTTATTTATTTATTTATTTATTTATTTATTTGATAAGTTACCTCGTGATCCTCATGCCACTGAAGCTCCATCACCATGGAGGCAGAGGGAAAGAAGAGTCTGAGGCCCAGACACTTTCTTGCAGCTCTCCACAGCCTTCGTACTTTATTCTGCACACACAGGAAGACCCACCTCATTGTCCTTGACAATATCAGCACAGGAAACTTTAAGATTTGATTCTGAAAGCTCCATAAAGAAGACCCCAAATACAGAAAGGAGAGATACCAAAGGACAGAGACTTGCATCACTTTGTAAGATGAAATTTCTACCCATAGATGCATTTATCTGTAGATTTATCTCTATCTGGGAAGAGTCTTTCCTATTTTGTCCTTCCTGTGCTGATCATCACTGTAACCAGTAGACTGATCACCACCAATATATCTAATAAGATTAGATAGAGAGCGAGAGAAGAGAAATCCAGTAAGAAAGAAGTTGAACAATTTTTTTTGTCCTTAAATGATATCTGAAGAGCCAGTTTTAAGAATAAGCAGGATACATGGCGATAAAATGCTATGTTAATACAAGGGGTTATTACTTTTTAAGGGTGACATTAGCATGTTTGAGGAAGGCCTAGGGTAGGATCCTAGGACTCCTATTCATCACTTGCTAATAGAACAGAAATCAATCAAACAAACAAAGATGCTACTTGAGAAAATGCCTGAGTAGCTTCTCCCTGTTACTAGAAGATCTTGAAATACCGGGAACCAAATTTGCCCTTTAGGGAGACCCTTCCTCTATCCTATGGGATCAGTGGCTCTAGAACTTGGCTGTACTTGGGGGCTATTAAAATGTTATTCCCATCTCCCATCACCATAGATCCTAATGTCACTGGCCTGGGGTGCAGCCTGGGCACTGAGATTATTTGTAAATTCCTCAGTTGATTCTAATGTGCAGCCAACATTGAGAATGTTGCTTATTAGAGAATCTTCTTAATCCCATACATGGAAGGCAAGATCTACCCTCCCGGAAGCCCTGAGCTGGGAAATAATCTCAACTCAGGCGCTTCTGGCTGAGACATGTAACATACTAAGTATATGAAGGTGGTAGCAGCCTGTGCTTTGGACACTCTGTCACATCTTCAAAACCCACCCCCATTTTCTGCCTTAGCTTCATTAGACAGCACTCTGTGAGCTTGGTACAGGCTAACATTTCACCCCAAGGGCTGCCCTCTCAATTTTCTGTCTCAGATCTTTCCAAAGCAAAATGAGCCCCAAGCTGAGGGAGGATAGAGCAGACATTCAGGCCATGAACTTCAACCTAACAGATGGGCTTTACAGGAGAAAATAGCTCTAAGGTTTGGAGAATTGAATCACAATCTCTGTGCAATGAGCAAATCATCTAACCTCTCCAAATCATTAGTTTCCTTATCAAGGAACAGGGCTACTAACACCTAATATGAGCCATTGTCTTCAGCATTCAATGACATAAAGAATGTGAGATTACTTGATTCAAAGTAGGTGCTCAATACGTTAAGCATTTTCCCCCATATCATTTTACTCAATCCCAAATAACCCTGTAAAGTAATTAAGGTAGACGATATTACCATCATCCTGTGGGGAAAAATGCAGATCTAGAAAGGTTAACTGACAAGTCTCAAGTTTCAAATGGTATCAATGGCAAAAGCAGGACAGGAATTTAGGTGTCTTGGCTCCTAATGGCCATTTCCTTTTTCCTATTTTATATTGTGCTGTGACCTTTGCCTCAGAAGAGAGCAGAAATTTTCAAGTCTTTGACTAATATTAGAAGAAGAAAAAAGAACTAATGAAGCAGAAAATGCTTTCCTTCTAGCAAAAGGCACTTTGACTACAGGCAAGTATAGGCATTTGTTTCAGAATGCATTGTGTACACAAATGTGCTATTTAATGGCTACCTGGCAATTGTCCCGTGCTTCAGTTCCTTTTAAATGACATAACTGCCCCAGCTCCCCCATCAATGCTTGCAGCTCTCCTGTTCTTTGGATTTGTTTGCCTCTGGGTATTCAATCTCTTGGAATTGTGTTTGAAAACTCTAGGATAGACTTGCATCAAGCCTGTGGACAACCTGCATTTATCCTGGGCTCTCACTTTGGCCATTTTGGCGGAAGTCACTGGTCATTTTGCATACTTGGCTTGACTAAGCCACCCTGAGAGTCATTTGTTTGCCTGGGGCACTAGCTGACCCAATGGCTGTGTTTGGAATAAAGCTTCCCCACTCATGGCCTTGCCCATCTCTTCTCTGTGTTCTAAGGCTGCTGAAATCTTACCTTGCCAGGGCAGGGCGTCTGTTCTGACAGTAATTTCTTCCTTTGGAAACTCAGCGTCACTTTTATTTTTTCATTTGGCACTTATTTATCTTTTGGCAATTTATTTATTTTTATCCTTGTTGTTTAATCTTAAGCTGTGTTCTATTATTAGCTTTCCTTTCACTCTGTAAATCTTGTCTCTCCAACCACACTGCAACGTCTTTGAGGGCTAGGGACAATGTTTTATACATTTTTTCATTTGCTCCCAGAGCATACACAGTGCTACAATCATGCTCAGGAAGTATTTGTCAAATAAATAAATGGTTGTTGAACAAATTCAGTGGCATTGCAGAATATCAAGTATTTCATTAGTGGATTCCCAAGGGCTCGAGGCTTATAAACCTGATGTGTTTAATGGTGTAACAGTTGCAATAGCTTGTTTTGAAAATAACATGGCAAGTCTTAGTTTTGGAAATTCCTGCCTTCCAAATTCTCTGTCCATCTCCTTACTCCAAAATTACACATAAGACAATATTGAGGCCTCCAGTATATTCTATAAAAACGGAAAGAATATAGTATCTGATTTTAAGATTCTTCCAGAACAAGCAAGGAAAAATATACCAAAAAAAAAAAAAATTAGTTTTCATCCTTAGTTTACCAGTTCTTATTTAAGCTCTGCTCTTAACATTAAAAATATCTTTTTATCGAAATATAATTAGCATATAACATTATATTAGTTTCAAGTATGCAGTACAATGATTGGATATTTGTATATCTTGCAAAGGTCTTGATATTTTCTGCAGGGGCTGCATTTTACCTCTTTTGCTTCCCACATGAATAGTCAAGGAATTCCTCCATAAGAAGGTCATCACTGTCATTCTGGTTGGTGACTGACCAATTAATTATTTCCTCCTTTACTCAGAATAACATTAAGGAATTATTTTGCAAATGGATATCCAAACCTTGATTTGGCTCAAAAATAAAAAAATACTATCTTTTGGTCACAGTTTATCCTCTGAATGACGTACTTAACAAGCTGAATGACATATTTGATAAGGTTGGGCAAAAAGGTGTAGGTGTGGGGCACCAGGTGGCTCAGTGGTTGAGCATCTGCCTTTGACTTGGGGCATGATCCCAAGATCCTGGGGTCGAATCCCTCACAAGGCTCCCTTCAGGGAGCCTGCTTCTCCCTCTGCTTATGTCTCTGCCTTTCTCTGTGTGTCACTCATGAATAAATAAATAAAATCTTCAAGAAAAAAAAGGTGTGACTACAGGCACATAGACTGTGTTCAGTAAGAAATTGATGAAAGCACAAAAGAATGAATAAATAAGTGAAGGAGTCGTCTCTGGACATCAGAGGGCTTCGTTGCCTTGCTGAACAATTCTTGCCCTTCCTGGGTGTGTACTAGGAATGTGGTCATCACTGTGTGGCTAAGGGTACAGGAAACATACATACCACTGGAGAATCACAGGAAGGACTGATATTTGATCACAAATTCACCAAAAGGTAGATCCCTGGGCGGGTAGAAAGCAAATTGTATTGAGAAGATTAAAGCCAGTGACAATGAGCCTCAGAGTTTGAGGTTGAGACCTGGGCCTTCAGAGCAAACCCAGGACGTATTGTACTCATAGGGCTTACTCACTAATACTAGTTTTTCTTATTTGGAAGAGCTCATTGACCCAGTCTTTCAAGTATCTGTTCTGTGATAGCAAACATACTAATTCTAGAGCGAAGGGGACCCAGGAATAAACCTGATCCAATGATTTTATTTTCCCCCTTTTACATTCACAGATTAAAGAAAAGATGGAGAACAGATGCTTTTATCCAGTTAGTGGCCTGCATAGCTCAGTAATATTTTTGGAATAAATGCATGGAATGTTGGACTCACCTATTTCTGCTGTGACTGCAAAATCTAATCTCCAAACTTCAGGACCCTACCTTTCAGAGAGGTGAAAGGTGGGTCCTCAAACCCCAGGATCCCATTAGTGCTTGGGGGCAGTGCTCTATCTCTGGGACAAAGGGAGCAAACAAGGCCAGCCTTGGGTTGACTTCTTAGAGGTCTGTCTCTGGAATAATTTTTCTACCTTATTTTTTTTTTTTTTTTTATTTATGATAGTCACACACAGAGAGAGAGAGAGAGAGAGAGAGAGAGAGGCAGAGACATAGGCAGAAGGAGAAGCAGGCTCCATGCACCGGGAGCCCGACGTGGGATTCGATCCCGGGTCTCCAGGATCGCGCCCTGGGCCAAAGGCAGGCGCCAAACCGCTGCGCCACCCAGGGATCCCTAATTTTTCTACCTTATACCCCAGTTTTGACTTAGCCAAAGGCAGCACATAGGAGCCCCAGACAGTAGAAAAGGAGAGGAAAAGGAGAAAAGGAAGTTTAGTGCTTTCAAAAATCTCACTTCACATGACAGTTTTTTTTAGAAAGTCAGCCATAGTGGGCGCATCCAAAATTAATTTACATTAATAGTATTCGTGTGCCAGGAGACTCTCTATCTCCCAGATTGGCTCATCTAGGGGCCCTGCGTTTCTGAAATATTTTGGGTTTAAAAAAAATGCCATTGATTTTACTAACTTGGATATTGTTTTTCAAGTGACAGAGAAAATTGTTATAGTATCTGAATTATTTATCTTAGATTTGGCAGTTACAGCAAAAGCTAATGTGTTGGAAAAGATAAATTCACTAAAATTATTCATATCCTGATACTTAGGTGATGAATAACTTCATAATGCCATAAAACCTACGTATTCTTATGATAAAAATACCATTAATTGCTTAGGTAAAAATTTAGTTCCAGATAAAATAATTTTGAAAGGAAAATATAATAGTATGAATAATGGGAAGTTAAATCTGTTTCATGGATGAAAAGCCAAATATTCTTAAAGTAACAAAACTCTTTGTTCATATGATAACAATTAAAGTCTCCATAATATATTTTACAAAATCTGAAACACTGATTTGAAAATTTCTCCAGAAGAACAAACAGGAAAAAAAAATGTCAAAGAAAAAATGTTTTCCAAAAGGATTAATGAGGATTTACTTTCTAAATTTTAAAACAAAGGACAATTACCAAAACAATATTAAAAGCAAGGAAGAAATTATGAGTTAGAATACATATCTCAAAAGTAGATTGAAGCTATAATAAGAACTTACTGCATAAGAAAAAGAATATATAGGAAGCTGGGTAGCTCAGTCAGTTAAATGTCTGACTCTTGATTTCAGCTCAGATCATGCTCTCAGGGTCTTGGGATCAATCTCTATATCGGGCTCCACACTCAGCATGGAGTCTGCTTGAGATGCTCTCTCCCTTTGCTCTTCCCCCTGCTTGTGTGCTGTCTCTAAAATAAATAAATAAAATCTTTAAAAAAAATAGAATATACAAATACAAGAAATAATCAAGTGGGATCAAGTCCCACGTCAGGCTTCCTGCATGGAGTCTGCTTCTCCCTCTGCCTGTGTCTCTGCCTCTCTCTCTTTCTCGCTCTGTGTGTCTCTCATGAATAAATAAACAAAATCTTTAAAAATAAATAAATAAAAATAAATGTTAAAGGGAAAGTCTTACCATAGAAAAGTAGAGAATTGATCTAATTGAGAATTGATCTAATTATTTTAAAGTCAGTATTCAACTTTCATTCAAAATGAGGTCACAAGAAATAAATGAAGGGTTTACACACAAAGAAGTGTCAACAATAAACAGCCACATGGAATGAGGCTCAGTCTCAGTGGTAACTAAAGAGATGTAGACAAAAGAACTTTGGAAGACCACAGTACATCAATTAAAGTAAGTGACGGTACAGAGAAGGGGCTTTGAAGTCAGCTAAGGATCTTGGCTTTGCCATATTTTATCAGTGTCTTTGACCAAAGGTCATATTTTCTCAACATCAGTTTTCTAGTCAGTAACAGGAGGTTATTACTTTTTGTGAGGACAAAATCATTTACGTAAGTACATTATTTGGCACATACTGAATGTCTCCAATAATGGTATGTGGTAGTAGTGACGATGGAATATGATGATGATGGTGCTGGTAGTGGTGATGGTGAAGGTGATGATGGTGAAAATAGCTGACCATAGTGAGAGTAGGGGTTATAAAAGTAATGGTGGCAGTAGTGCTGGTGTTGGTGGATTTGATGATGGTGATGGTAATGAATGACAGAGATGGGGTAGTGGTTTGGTTGATGAAGGTGACTGTGATCTTGGTGACAAGTTGTGATGGCATTTTGAAGGTGATGCTGACAGGGAGGTGGATGATGATGTTGGTGGTGGTATTGATGGTTCATGGTGTTACTTTTGGTTGTCTTGGCAAAGGTGAGGGTGCTGGAAGTAGTCATGTCAGGGTAGAGGTGATGGTGGTGGGATCAAAACAACTTAAATGATAAATAGATTTCTTGGTGGATAAATCAGAAAAATTGAATGCAGAAAATTCAATGTTATTGGACTTGAAATTTATTTTTTTAGCCTTTCCAGAAAGCAATCTAGCAATTTATGGCAAGATCCAATATATTGTACACTTTGACACAGAAATTAAACCCTTAGGAATACATATCAGAAAAAAATTCCCCAAATTAAAAACTGTCTGTAAATGGTATAGCAACGCTATTTATAACTGGAACAACCCAAAGCCTCAACAATAGGAAAGTGACTAAGCAAATCGTGATACATCAAGGTGATGGAATAACATGATGTAGTTATTTAAAGTGAAACATGAGGAAATATCCATATGAAAACAATTGTGATAGAACAACACAAAACTTTGTGTTTGGATAGTCAAGTGTGCATTTGTGTACTTTTACCAAAGAATAGAATAAAATATAAACACAAGGACATAGAGTTCTGCAAAGCTTCAATATGAATTCAGCTTTTTCCTTGTATGTATACTTGATCAACAGACCCTTAATTTATTAAAGACTATGATGGAACCTAAATCTATACCTCACTGAAAAGAACTGACCCCTGGCTGACCAATTCCAAGGCAAGCTGCCTTCCATCTCTTCCCTGGGACCCACTTACCACCATCTTTGAATGCTCTTCCCAGCTCTCTGTGACTCATTTGGTCCTCACAATAGTCAAGGAAGACCTTTCAAAATTGAATAATTTTTTGTTTCAACTCTAAACAGGTCATAAAAAGCCTAGTGGCATCTATCTGAGTATATATCTATGAATTTGAATGTGGCATATGTTTGTGATGATTTACAAAAAACCCACAAGTATTGATAAAGCTGTAAATTTTAGGGTGGTCATATGAGTCCTCTGTGCTTCCATTTCTCTGTCTGTAAAAGGGAAAGAAACAACAGTAACGAACTTACTGAGCATTAAATGAGATGCTCCCTATAAAACCTGGCAGGATACTTGGTAGCCGTTTATTGTCATTTACATTAAGTATTAGCATTGCTCTTACTATTCTATGTAATCTTCCAGAAACTATGAAGAGCTCTGATTTAAATACGAAGACATTGGGTTACCAGCTTCTCCATCTATACAATGGACCATTAGATCAGGTGATTTGTGACATCCCATGACTCTGTTGTCTAAGAGACAATAAATGTTCCTTTTTATTGAGTTTTGCCTCATTTTAAAAGGGATAATAATAAACTCAAAACTATAAACTTAAATGGACTTCCCTCCGAAAACTTTATTTAAAAAAATTTTAAATATCGCATTAGTAAAAATACTAATGTTTACCTGGCTGATATATTCTAAACACTGTCTTAATTCTCTCAATGGAAACATCAAAATGTTATATTTTTCCTTAAATATGATAAACTTTCATATTTGAAATAAAAAACAACTGATCTCTCTGAGCAGGGCTTAATTTTTTTTTTTTTCCAGTATTTCTTACTTGACTTGGGCTTCCGTACCTTCAAGTTTTCTCAAGGGTTTTCATTTTTGTTTTTGCTGGTTTTCTTCCTTTGGGGTTTTGCAATTTTTCAAAACAAATTTATTTCAACCCATCAAGATAGAAGCAACATTGTGAATTCCACTTAAGAAGCAGGGTAGGGTAGGCACCTGGGTGGCTCAGTGGTTGAGCATCTGCCTTTGGCTCAGGGTATGATCCCAGGGTCCTGGGATTGAGTTCCACATCGGGCTCCCTGCATGGAGCTTGCTTCTCCCTCTGCCTGTGTCTCTGCCTCTCTCTGTGTGTGTGTGTGTGTGTGTCTCATGACTAAGTAAATAAAAAAAATTTTTTTTAAAGAAGTGGGGCAGGTAATTGTAAGCCTTAGGAAATTCAGAGTCCCCAGATGCTCACCCTGGTGTTTTTCTTCTGCTCACATCCTTAACACAGGCATGCTTCTGGAAAACCCTAGAGGGCGCTGTTTTCTTGCTTGTTACCACTTTTGCCTTGGCCTCTCAATGGGAAAATGGAAAGGAAAAAAAAGAGGAGTGAAGTAAATAGATCTTAAATGAAACACAAACTGTCCAAGCCTGAGGGGAATGAACATATCAAGTCTAAGTTCCTCTTTGCCAGGTGAGAATGCAGAAGCCCGGTGGGATGAGGAGCTTATCCATCACTCATTAGTGGCAGAGACAAAGTTAGAGTCCAGATCTCAAATCCAGACCTACTTTGCTCTACCACCTGGTCTTTCATAAGGGAAGACACAGTATCATCAAGTGGGAGGCTCAAACAAATACTTCTGGATGCACATACACCCTTGCTTACTAGTCTGTATTTTTAAGGAGTATAGTTGCTGACTGACAGGGAAGGATCTATTGAGAAGTGTATAATTCACAGGATTTTCGTTCCTGTGACTCTCTGCTGGCCCACTCATAAATCTCACTGGATAACTGCCTTATTAGCACCAACAGTGTTGGTTGTTGCTTCTGGATGTGATGGTGATGATATTGATGATGCTGATGAGAGCTTACATTTCTTGACTACCTTCGGTGTGCCAAGTACTGTGCCAGGTGCTTTATATACATCGACTCATTTATCCCTTACAATAGCCTTATAAGGCATGTACCACAAGAAAAGTGAGAATTTGGAGTGTTAAGGAGATAGCCCAGGATCACATGTGTGGCAGGCAGGGAATTAGATGTAAAAATCGATCACGGTCTTCATTCACTTATCTGCTGTGTTCTCAAATATCTGTGTCTATAGAAAATAAGATCAAGATAAATTAAAACAGAGAAAGACTGGAGGTAGTAGAGGTATGGCAGTTAGACCAATTTTCTTTCTTTTGTGCTGCCAAATCAAATAAGGCAAACTCCTAATGTGTTTGGTTCATGTTCTAGTTAGGAAGACGGGATGGGAGAGTTGCTTCAAAGTTGGAGGTAGCACTTGGAAGAGGTTGAGGATACTGCCCATACTCAGGAAAGATCAGAAGAAAAATATATGAACTGTGGAGAGGGGGAAGAGAGAAATATCCTTTACCTGTGTTTCATTTACTTCCTGAGGACAGTTCCCTCACCTGTCGGCACATGGCACCAGGGTAAGGCAGAGAAGCTCTCTGTACATAACTTGCATAGGGCATCATAATTGTGACTACATGCTTAGAGGGAGTGGCAGCCCATCCTTCAGTTCCTAGACTCACGGGGTGATGGTTCAGCCCACTATGTGCAGTGCTCCCTGCTGGGTGCTACGGGGAAGGCAAAGCTAAATAAGACAACATTGCCTACATTGATCTGCTTGTGTTCTGGCTGAGAGAAGAGGCATCCCCAACTAAAACAGTGGGGGCAAAATTGTGCGTGATGTCTGTATTGAGTGTTGCCCAAATCCAAAAGCAGACATAAGTACAATAAACTGTCATTCCTGGAATGCCACTTAGGGTTCCTTTCCTTGCAAAATGCAAAAGGAATTCCTTGCTATGGCTGAAGTCTTTTTGATCAATAAAAAAAAAGCAAACATCCTGATAGAAATCATCACCTCAAGCCATATTTATATCTTGGCATGACTGCACTTGCCAGACTCTTTTCCAAGAGTAATCCTTGAAGAAAGAGCAAAAAGAAGGCAAGAGAGGAGAGATAGGAAGTAGGTATAGGGGAACTGTGGCTTCTAGAAGACAGTTTTACCTGTATTATCACTGTGTTCAGGAGGAAGTTTTGGGATCCCTGGGTTGCTCAGCAGTTTAGCACCTGCCTTCAGCCCAGGGTGTGATCCTGGAGTCCTGGGATTGAGTCCCACATCAGGCTCCCTGCGTGGAGCCCGCTTCTCCCTCTGCCTATGTCTCTGCCTCTCTCTGTGTGTCTGTCATTAATAAATAAATTTTTTTTAAAAGAGGAAGCTTCCTCAGAAATTTACATAAATTTGGAAATTTTATGCTGTGGTTCTGAATTCTTTTCCTTTCGTTATGATGATGAGCTTTCGTGGCAAAGGTAAAACGTAAATGGAGCCTTGGTGATCTTTTGCGTCACATACGAACAGACCTATCTGTCAGTGCCCAGGGATCTAGATTTCTTTAGGTGAGCCTGGATAAAAATATTTTGGGGAATTTGATTCTTTCATTAAACAGTTATCTGTTTCTACCATCTGGTTTGTCTTTGGGAGACCGTAAAGTTACTAAAGCTATAAAAATGCATAGCTGGGGATTCCTAGGATTACAGTGCAATTAATGAAAGCTCCCATCTAAACTTTATCCAACTGAAGCCAAAGAAAGTGGTAGATCAATAGCTTGAATTCAAAATATAACTTGAAAAATCACTGACAATGAAAACCGAATTCAAAACTCTCTTATAAATCATCAGGGATGGGGAGATTCATCTGCTGGGTTTAAGTACTTCATTCTTGGGCACGTTGCTTCCCAGAACCCTGCTGACACCTAGCCCACTTTCCATAAATAAATAATTCTTAATTTGCTGACCTGGAGCAGTGACTACACAGCCCCCTCCACCCCCGCTCTCCTCTGAGAGTAAAATGCCCTCTTGCATTTTTAATGCAACTCCCAAGGCTCTGTGTCAAGTTTCCACAAAGTTTGCCAGAGGAATTAGCTGCCCCTTTCTAAGAGGCAGTTCCAAGAGGTCAGAGAATAAACCTTTTTTTTCCCCAAAAAATGACAGTTTTTGAAAAATTAAGAAAACCAAACACTCAATCCAGCGTACTGCATTTTACATTTTCACAAAGATAGGTTGTTATAATTTTACATCTGGCCCAGCACACTGAAGTTTACTTTATTTCATACAATAACAACCAAGTTATTATTATTTTTCTTGCTTCCTTCCCTTCCTTCCGCTGCAGATGTGGGAAGCATGACTCACCCTGGACTGACTCACAGCAAGTATGACTCCATGAAACACTCGCAGAGTTGGGGACTCGAGGGGCTCAGCCTCCACGATACTGGCCATCAAGAAAACACTGGCCTTCTGGGCAGCAAGATGGTTCACTTCTATATTTGGGGATCTCTTATGGAAATTTACTGACTGCCCTTGGGTCTACGATCCCTGTTTCTAAAACCAGACACCTGAATCAAAGCACTAAACCAGATAAAAATGCATTTAATTATTATTCAAAATCAAGGTAATTTTATTTTCTTAAAAAAACACTGTATCTAATTTTTTTAAATTTAGTAAGTGTCTATGAATTGAAACTGGTATAAAAATAGATTTACAGAAGAAAAAAATGACACGCACTTGTAAGGTGACAACACAAATGTGACTGCTATTAACAAGTTCATCTATCTCCTCCCTATCTGTGTTCTATGCAGGCTTTTTGTTTTTCATATCATCCAAAGTTGAAATTATATTCTATTACCAGTTGGTATTTATCAAAGTACTACTATCTTCCACATCTTATTCTTCTTTCCTAATAAATAGTACCCACAAAATTTCCAACATGCCCTAGTCCTTAGAAGCCCTGGGTAAGTGATCTCCAATGAATATAAATGTTTGGTATTGTTACCTTACAAATACAAGTTTGAACAATCACCTGAACTGTGTCAAGGCAGGTAGAGACACTCTGGGGAAGGAAGAGGGGCAGTGGGTATGGGGGCTGAGGAGAGGGTACCCGAATTACCCCTTGATTTCCTGAACTATCTTCTCCACTAGGATTTCAAGAAAATCACAGTTTGCATTGAAGGTAAAGAAGCAAAGTAGACTTGGCTTCCATAGATGAATCTTGGCTCTGTTACCTGAGTCTACCAATGTCCTTAACTCTGATGTGTCATTTTGCCTGTTGGGACTTTATTTCCCTTGACAATGCATCTCTAAGGCTACTTCTTTTTCCTCTGATGTCCTCTGCTGTTCTCTTGTCTAGCTCGCCTGAAGATCTTCCCAGTCAGAGTAAAACTCTTGGCAAGACAAGCTCACAAATTCTACCTCAACAGAAACAAAAGAAACATGGTGAAGGACTTGCACAGTTTTGCCAGACAACCTGGCTACTAACTAGGAGTACTAAAAGGGTAGAGGAGGTCAAAAGTCTCTTTAATGTCTGATTGCCCAGTATTCCTGTCCTGGAAGTAGAAATTTACTTAAGACTGGACGGTCATCTTCCAATTGGGTACCCCATGATAATTTTTGACAAAGGCCATTTGAAACAGAGTCCATTTAGAGTAGTTACAATGTCTGTCTGTTAACTGTAGTTTCCTTGTGTGGAAGCATGTGACAGTGAAGTTTAACACACAGGAGGGGTTTGTTCCTGAGAGATAACACAGAGCCTGACACCATTCCTTACCGCATGACACGATGGCTCAGCCTTCGTGGGTAAGATTGGTGAAAGATCAGGACTGATCCATCTGTGTCTAAATAACCAGTTGGGGGGCACCTGGATGGCTCAGTGGTTGAGCATCTGCCTTTGGTTCAGGTCATGATCCCAGGGTCCTGGAATCGAGTCCCACATCAGGCTTCCTACAGGGAGCCTGCTTTTCCTCTGCCTGTCTCTGCCTCTCTCTCTCTGTGTCTCTCATGAATAAACAAATAAAATCTTTAAATAAATAAATACCCAGTTGGTAGGGGAAGATGCTTGAAATTCTCTAACCTAACCCAAGCAAGATTGATTGCAACATTAATAAAATTCAAAATCCTTAATCCCCTCTCTTGCATTGGTTCCTTCCAAGTCTCAGAAAGGGACCTATGATAGAGTTCATATAAATATTTGTTCTTGTAAAATTTGCAAGCACAAGATACTCAAGCAGCAATGGTTAAGAACAGAGTCTCTATTGCAACTTGGCCTCCATTATATTTTCTTTGGTTTTATATTGGAGTGGCCATGGGCATTTGAGGGCTCCACGAAGTGGGAAGTTAAATTGAAGAATATATTTTGTTTGGGTTTAGCGGGATATATTTGTGTGGTTCTAAGTCATTTCTGATTGTAGTTATGTTATGTTAGATGTCCTCATGAAGGACTAGCTTCTGGTAATACTCATGCCATCCATGGTGCTGACTTACCCAGGTCATGACCTAAAGGTGCAACATCAGAGATCATAGTACAGTATAAATGTGTGCACCAGATGTATGTGTGTAGTGGCGGAGAGTCAAGATTTGAAATGTGCAGAGCCAGAAGCTAGTCTGCAGAGAGTCCTCTCAGTTATCAGATATGGAAAATCACAAGCAGTAAGTTTAGTTCTTACCAAAGCTTAGTCAAAACAGAAAATCTTTTTAGGCAGGAATATACCCAATAAAGCAGCATATATAATAATAAGGTACACATTGTACATTTTAAGGGGAAGTATCCCCAAAAGACTTTGTGTATCTGTGTTATATCAACCCATAGTAGTTTTATAAATAATTGCATTTTTGCACCCCAACTATCAATCCTAAAAATCAAATGTTGATCAGTTATCCTAGTGGAGGAATTCTCTTTTTCCTCTCCTATAAAAAAGAACATTACAGGGGATCCCTGGGTGGCTCAGTGGTTTAGCGCCTGCCTTTGGCCCAGGGCCTGATCCTGGAGACCTGGGATTGAGTCCCACATCTGGCTCCCTGCATGGAGCCTGCTTCTCCCTCTGCCTGTGTCTTTACCTTTCTCTTTCTCTCTGTGTCTCTCATGAATAAATAAATAAAATCTTAAAAAAATAAAAATAAAAAAGAACATTACACAATTATTATAAAATGGAGAAGCAACCAAAGTGTACACAGCCAAAACAAACAAACAAACAAACAAAAAACAAGGGAAAAAGGTATTGGAAATGTGTGGTAGGAACTTAATAAAACAGTAAGTTACTTTCCTGGATTTTTGATGTTTAATATTTGACAACTATTTTAAGTTGATGGTTTGATTCATTTTCTCATTGCAAATGAATATTCACTTCTGGGTTTAATTTTATATTCACAATTTTGTAACCATCTGTTGAGGACGGCTCTTTGATTACAGAAGCTTCAGGCCCCAAGAAACCTAGAGCTGCCCCTGCTCCTCACCTAACCCTTGGCACGAGAATACTTTTGTACTCTGCCTAATTCTCCATCCTTCCAACTTCAAATGCCCCCTCTGCAGGTTCCTTGGCCTCCTTACATCTCCTTCCCAGACTCTGCCTCCTACACCAAATCCCTGCTGTGCCCCAGCCTGCATCACCTCAACTCCATTCTCCTCCCCTGTTTTTCCACTCCATCTCCCAGAACTCAAGCCCAAATCAGGGCCCTGGCCTTCCTCCTTGCTTGGGAGAGGAGTTCAGATGGGCAGTGGAGACAGCTCAGGAGAGTTTGACCAATTCCTCCATCAGATATTCTTTGCCTTGTGGGGGAAGAATAGGCAGAGAGCCTGAAGCGCTCAGTCACACGGCAGTGGCTTAGCCATCAGAATTCATGCTCCAGACCACGGCGACAGCAGGAAAAATGAGCTCTTCTCAGTTGGTAAAGGGCATACATAATCTGAGAATTCAAATTTGAGAATTTAAAAACCAGAGTAGAGTGGTCAGAGGCAAGGGAGGCAAACAAAGGAGGTTGCTGTTCAAAAGCCCTTTCCTAAAGGCCACCTGTATTAATAACCCTGCGACCCCTAGGCTAAGTAGGGCTCTTGGTAAAGATAAGCCAGTTACACTCATGCTATTTTGCTTTGCAAATGCCAGCTGAGAAGAGTAGTTTAGAGGCTGCTCCACCGGGAAATCTTTGGAGACTAACCCTGGACCACCTCATTCACAGTCACCTTGCCATCCTTTCCCCATCCTGTGAAGATACAAGTTTTTCATCCTTCAAATAATGATGTCCTAAACTTGTGTCCAAGCATAACATTTCCCAGGGAGTTGTGACAGTGATAAGGAAACAAATATTTCTTTTTTTTAAGACTTTATTTATTCATTCATGAGAGACAGAGAGAGCCAGAGGAGGTTCCTCGTGGGTAGCCCGATGCAGGACTCAATCTCAGGACCCCAGGATCACGACCTGAGCCGAAGGCAGACGCTCAACCACAAGTGCCCCACAACCACCCAAGAGCCTCAGAAACAAGTATTTCAAATGCTCAAAAGTATTCCTGTTGCTAAATCTTACCTATGCGTCTGCAAGAACTAACTGCTCCCTCCTTCCCTCTTTTCTTCCATCTCTCTTTTCTTTTTTCATTTCTATAAAGGGGACATTGGGTAGCATAGGAGACAGTGAAAGCCTCCAACTATTGAATTATCTTCAGAGAGGAGTTTATTTTGTTTATTTATTTTTAAAGATTTTATTTAATTGTGAGAGTGAGAGTGTGTGTACAAGCATGGAGGTGGGGAGGGAGAAGGAACGGGGGAAGGGGGAGAAAGATAAGCAGACTCCTCACTGAGCAGGGAGTCAGACTTGGAGTCTCAATCCCAAGACCCCAGGATCATGATCTGAGCCAAAGCTTAACTGATTGAGCCTCCTGGGCACCCCCAAAGAAGAGTTTAAATATGCTCACATACCAAACAGAATGACACACAGTTAAAAATCTGAGCTTTGGAGGCCAACAGGCACAGATATGAGTCCTGGTTTCAATATAGCCTCAGGTCCAGGCAAGAGCCATCCAACTGGTTGTAGGAATAGGTGCAACTTCAACAAGTGGCAAACATCGGGTTGGCTAAGTTATCTTAGGGGCAAATATGTACTGCAAATCTGTAAGAGGAGGAAGTAGTAGGTAATTTTTCTCAAATTTCTTTAGCCATACAATCCAGTTTTTGTGAAGTGCATCAAGGGACTGGTGTTGTGCGGGATATAGCTTTGGAAATAATCACCAGGCATAGAAGATCACACCGTGGCTAGTGCCTGTGCATATCCTTAATGGCAAAACATTTTTGAGCCACATGAATGTCAGAAGGCTGGTTACTAAGTTGCCTTTTGATCCCTCTCTATGTTCCTCTGGATCCCTGTGAGACCTGGGATCACACCTCCGTGCAGAGACACCACAGTTAATCCTCTCCTCTGAAAGCAACTGTCCTCGCATTGTGGACAGAGTACAGAAGAGCGGTCCACCCAGCCTTCACACTGTTGAATGCCCTGTGCTCTGGTTCTGGTTAAATTGAATTTTCCAACATAAATTAAAAAGGGGAGACTTTTTAAAAAGATCTTCTGAGGCACCTGGGTGGCTCCATTGGGTGAGCGTCTGACTCTTGATTTTGGCTCAGGTCATGATCCCAGGGTCATGACCTTGAGCCCCACATTGGGTTCTCCATTGGGTGTGGAATCTGCTGAAGATTCTCTCCATTCCTCTGCCACGCCAGCACCCCCTCTTTATCTCAAAAAACAAAAACAAAAACAAAAAAGACTTAAGAAATGGAAACCAAGACAAAAATGCCATTTGTCCACACACAAAATAAACTTGGCATCCTGAAATATTCAACCACATTATTTTGTTACTCTTGCTAATGGGAGACAGTGCCCACTAATTGCCAAGATTGAATCATTCCATCTGAGGGCAGAGTTACTAACAGACGCCAAACCAATTTGCTGCTCTATAAACTTTAGAAATTAAAATATTGATAGATGCATCAGCCTTCCCAACACAGGCATAATATTTCAATAGTAAATAAACATCGTTGCCAGGAAAATGGGTGTTTTCTACTTCCTTGCCATGAAAGGAATGTGGGCTCTGAGGTACTTTGGCTTCAGTGGAGCAAATATATTTCAGGCAAAATTCACTCCACTAGCAGGTCCCCTTTTCTCCTGAAGTTTTTAAGGTCAAGAAACTGCCCTTGACATTTACAGTAGATTCTTCTGCTTGCATCTGTATATATCTCAAAGTATTCTAAAGATAACCAGAAAGAAGAAATAGGGAAAGAGTAATAGCCTCCACAAATCATATATATACTATATATGTATATACAAATAAAAAGTATATATATTTTATATATAAATGTGTCCGTTATATACATAGTATGTGTGTATTTTATATATATCTATGTGGGTATATTATATATACAGTAGGTGTGTATAACATACATCTATCTGTGTGTGTGTTCGTGTAGTATATATCACTTCATTAAACAATCTTTGAGGTGCAGGGGTAGAATTTCTGGCAACAGCAGGTATCAACTACCAAAAACGTTTCTATCTCAGTGATCAACCAAGGCTCTTTCTCTGAACTCCCAGAGCATGTAAGTGAATGACTCACTCTGTAGTTATCAACTTTCTACCAGTGTTTGCTGAGCACTTGTGAGCTTCTTCAGGGGCAGTGGCAAACCCGGGCTGGAGACTCAGTGAATATTTCTTGGGTTGAGTTATGTTGACCTTGGAGACCTGCCTGCTAGCTCTGCCTCTACCTTAACCTTAATATTGATATGATTGGGGGCAAATTATTTAACCTCTCTGGGTCATAGTTTCTATGTATCTAAAGCAAGCAAACTGGATCAAACATCCATGATCCTCTGCAGACCTAAAGATCTTGGAGTCTCTGTTTCCGTACCTCAGAGTCGTCACTTGCAAAATAAGGATAAAGTCTTGATTTAGCTCTACATACAGGCCTAAGTTCTCTGCCCTGTGACCTGTGGCTGGGGCCATCTATAAATGCAGAATGACAAGGTAACCAGCCATATGATATGTTTAGGGAATGCTTAAATATCTTTCCCTTTCATGTTCTAACTCCTGTGACATGGTAACTGAATTTTGACACAATGATTCCTTGTATTTGTTTAGTGTTTTACATTTTATACAATACAGCAATACAGTCAAATATAGTTTCTTTTTTTTTCTTTTTTTATTTATTTATGATAGTTACACACACAGAGAGAGAGAGAGGCAGAGACGCAGGCAGAGGGAGAAGCAGGCTCCATGCACCGGGAGCCCGACGTGGGATTCGATCCCGGGCCTCCAGGATCGCGCCCTGGGCCAAAGGCAGGCGCCAAACCGCTGCGCCACCCAGGGATCCCCAGTTTCTTTTTTTTTCACATATAGTTTCTTTTGATATGCAGGACTGCTTTACCAAGTAGGAAGAGTAAATACTGTTCCATGTCATAGATATGGAAGTTGGGATTCACATACATTAATTACGAATTCAGCCTGTGTGTTGTACTCATGTCTAAGCTTAGGGATCATGGCTATGAAGTAAGTCTGTTCCTAGGGTGTGGTATTGAGTAGGGGTGGTATTGAGAACTCACGTATCCAGCAAACATTGCTAAAATCTCACACATTTAGGTCCCAGTGCTAGCAGGATACCAGTAAATTAAAACAGTATTTTCCATTAATGTACTTCATGAAACACTAGCATAATGAGATTTCCTTGAAAGAAGAAAATCTTGCAGTTAAACCCATTATATATATTTATATTTAGAACCCTTTGTACATGAAGTATTATTGACAGGTTTCTGCCCACAGACCTTCCTGAGATCCTGCTGAAAAGCAGTAAAGAAGTATGAAAAAGAATAACCTCACAAGAATAAGAAAATGAGACAGGGTCACCAATAGGGGATTTAGACAAACTTCTGGAGGAGAGAAGGCAGCTAGAAGCATATTGACTGATGATAGAGGACACAGAAACCCCAGAATGGGACTGGCCCAGAATAAATCCCAAGGCAGCTGCAGAGAAGGTGGAGGCCATGTTCCCTTCTAGGACCCTGGAGAAGCTGTGGGCTCGGACTTGGCCAGTGGGTGGGAGGTGCAATGTGGGGTTCAAGCAGAGTGACTCACTTGGAACAGCTATACCAGATGACAGCCAACTGTCACCTCCAGCTGGAGCTGGTGGCATTTACCTCCAGGCTCTAGAGGGAAGATTCTTCTCCACAGGAAGACATCTGATGAGCTAGGGGAGAGCTTATGCTTCCACTGTGGGTATGACAACACCAGGGTAAAGCCTTGCTCACTCTGGCATTTGGAGATCCACTTCCTTCCTGCTTACCCCGAAGGGAGAATGGTTGATTTGACTTCTGTCTCTGCCTTCATTGGGTAGCATGGGAAGCTTTGTTCCTAAAAAGGAACAATTAGAAAATAAGACCAGAAATATTAGGAATTTAAAAATGTACCTGCCGGGACGCCTGGG
Organism: Canis lupus baileyi; assembly: GCF_048164855.1. Taxonomy (NCBI): domain Eukaryota; kingdom Metazoa; phylum Chordata; class Mammalia; order Carnivora; family Canidae; genus Canis; species Canis lupus. Next base: position 58,269,420 of record NC_132844.1, on the reverse strand, counting down.
TGGCTCAGTGGTTGAGCATCTGCTTTCAGCTCAGGGCGTGATCCTGGGGTCCTGAGATCGAGTCCCACCCACATCGGGCTCCTTGCAGGGAGCCTGCTTCTCCTTCTGCCTGTGTCTCTGCCTCTCTCTGTGTGTCTCTCATGATTAAATAAATAAAATCTTTAAAAAAAAAACAGTATCTGCCAAAAATGAAAAATCTAATCGAAGAGCTGGAGAATAAAGAGTATATTTCAGAACACAGAGAAAAAAGAGAGAGACAGATAATGTGAGAGAAATAATAGGAAGCAGAAGCCAAACCTGGAATGGACAATATCCGACTAATTAGGGTTACGAAGAGAAAGGCCAGAGAGCAGGGCCATGCATGACACACCACATGCTCAGTACCAGCATTCCTGAGCCAGACCCCAGGCAGGCAGAGTGCCTGGCCCTGGAGCTGGCTGCCATGCTAGTAGCACAGAGAATACCCATCAAGTGCAATGCCTGGTGTTTAAAGGAAATAGGAGGATAAGGGAATAGAGCAACGGAAGGTGCTGCTTGGGTTGTGAGGAGGTGACAGCTGACACAGAATCAAGTGAGCAATCAGTCATGTTCCATCAGTGTTTGTGAACAAATCAAGGGAGGAAAGTATGCAGATGGAAGAGTGATGGGGGGCTAATATAATCTCCCAGTCTGGCATAGTTAGAAAAGGGCCTCCGATCCCACCCAGTAAATCCACTTTAATCGCTGGGGTTGGCATTAGCGATTTCAAGGCACACATCTGATGATGTGTTGGGAAACACCAGGCAACGCTTGATCGCAGTCTGTGTTTCTCTTCTTCTAGAACTGTTTCCTCCAACGCTCCTGGGACTGGGGTTTTATACTGTGGCTATTTTTAGTTGCTTATCCGCAGTGGCTGCTGGGACCTATTGCCTCAAGAGGTTGACGAGAACTTTCCCCTGGGGGAGAGGCATTCCATTCTGTAATCTTGCCCTGAAGAGCTCTCTAATTGAGATTTGACAGTTTGAGACTGAGAACTGGACACCTCCTTCATGAAATGCGAGATCGGGTAGTTGTGCTGTGTACTCAGCAGTCAGCAAGAAGCTGGCCAGATTGTTTTGGTCGGTAGATTCATAGTTGCCATCCAGGACCTTTCCTGAGATAGGGAGACTGTTTTGCTTTCAGGTTGATTGATGCTTAGAAAGTCTTGGTTGGGGGAGGTCCAGGGAGGATGCCCCTCATTGATTTTTCACAAAGGTCTCTCAGAGCCTGTGCTCCAAACCACATGTCCCTTCCTTACCAGCCAAACAGGACACTGACTGGCATTCAGGAAAGCCACTTGAAAGGTCTGGTTGGGAGATTCTGAGCTAGGTACTTAATCTGGGAATGCTGACACTTCCTTCTATGCTCCATGAAAATAGAGGCAGAAGTAGCCATAAACCCCCCTCCCAAAGCACATTTCTGACCTTGCAATTTCCTAGTTCAAAACCCTTGGGAACTCCTTGCTGTAAACAAAATATACTCTATAAATCTTAGTTGCAATTCTAGGCCTTCTGCAGTCCAAAACAATCCCCTGGGATAATTTTGTTTCTCCATGTCTCTACCTTCAGTCCTTTCTGCTCTGTCCAAAGGAATATTTCTTTGGATATTTGAATATTCCCTAAAAACGTATATTCCCATCTCCACGCCTATTATGGACTGAATGTTTGTGTCCTCTCAAAAGTCATATGTTGAAGCCCTGAGTTCCAGTGTGGTTGTATTTAGAGATGGGGTCTATAACGAAATAATTAAGGTAAAAGGAGGTCATAAAGGTGGGGTCTTGAACCAATAAGAGGGGTCCTTGTAGTATAGAAAAGACACCACAGAGCTCACTCTTCTCCCTGTGAGGACACAGAGAAAAAGGCTGCCATCCAAAAGAGATGAAGGAAGCTATCACCAGGACCTTAGATTTCTAGGCTCCAGGACTGTGAGAACATAAATGGCTGTTGTAAAACCTCCTAGTCTGTGATATTTTGTTACATAGCCCAAGCCAACTGATACAGTGCCCTTGTGTGTACAGTCCCTCTTCGCAGAGTGTCCCTTTCACTATTTCCATTAGACCAAATCTTTCAAAGTTCCTGCGTAGGATTTTTTTCACTTTCTGTCTGAGTCTGAGTAATAGTGACTTATAAATATGAAATCCTTCCTACTGAGCTGAAAGTTCTTGAAGTCCTGGATGTTACTCATCTATGTGTGTCACCCATAACTATCCAACCAGCATCTCTATCATGTGAAAAATGATAGTTATCCTTTTATTGAGTGCCTTCTCTGGGTATGTGTGTAATGCCTTCTATACATACTTGGAACCTTCACAATCACCACACGAGGAAGGTATTTTGATTCTCATTTTTTTTAAATGGTGAAACTTACTGTAAAATTCTATTTATATGAGGTCTCTAGAATAGCCAAACTCATCAAGACAAAAATCAGGATGGTAATTGTCAAGGGCTAGCAGGGAGAGGAAAGGAGAGTTAGGATATTACAGGTACTGAATTTCTGTTTTGCAAGATAATGAGAATTCTGTGGATATATAGCAGTGGTGATAAACCATGACAATGTGGAATGTATTTAATGCCACTGAACAATACATTTAAAAAATGGTTAAGACATTAAATTTTATGTTACGTGCGTTTTCCCACAGTTTTTTAAAAATGGTGAAACTGAGACTAAAGTAATTTACCCAAGCCATCCAGTTAAAAAGGAGAAATGCTTGGATTTGAGCCTTCTCTGCCCACTCTGTTTTGTGTCATGTTGGTGCATCTTCTTTCCCCCTTGCATAAATGTTGGTGTTCCTCAATGCTTTATCCTTAGCTTTCTTGGATTTGGGGTACAAAATTAGATAAAGATGGCATCTTTAGGCAAACAAAGTAGAATAATGTGCTCCCTTTCTTCAGAAGCAGCCCTACAGACACCTGGTTTCTTGGGTAGACTTGGTTGGATACCAGCCCTACCTCCCTTAGACAAGCACCCTTGCATGTGGTACAAGCTATACAATTAGTGCTGGGTGGAGTGGGTTGTTCCAGCTTATGAGAGCCAACTGTGTACACCTCTTCCCAACTTGCTGTTCAGTGATGCCACACTGGCAGCTTGCAATTGGCTTTGGTGGGAATATTTACACTATTGAAACCAGCAAATACTAAAAATTGAGACTTTTCTCCTTAAAGAAATTGTTTCTAATCATTTACTAGCACACCACTGTGCACAATGTGTACACTGGCTTCATTGAGGTCTTTACTCTCTTCTGGTATGAACTTCTTTACATCAGTTACTACAACTTTTATTTCTACATACCAGTGAGATGTCTATAGCTAATCTTGTCCCTCTTTCTACTTTTACACCCATATGTCTGCCTGCCTATTGGGCACATCAACTGGTATAGGCCAGGGCACATTAAAATGTTGAAAACAACACCCTTTACCTAAATCTTCTCCTCCCTAATCTGTCATATCATAATACACATGGTCTCCCATATCCTTTTTTTTTTAAAGATTCTTTATTTATTTATTCATGATAGACATAGAGAGAGGCAGAGACACAGGCAAAAGGAGAAGCAGGCTCCTTCCAGGGAGCCTGATGTGGGACTTGATCCCAGGACCCTGGGATCATACCCTGAGCTGAAGGCAGACCTTTTAACCGCTGAGCCACCCCGGAGTCCCTGGTCTTCCATATCCAAGTATATACTCAGTCTCAGATGTTCTAGATTCTAAATAATTTTCACTGACTGTGTGTTTTTCATTGCTCTTTATATTAGTCCAGACTCTCATAGCCTCTCACCTGTGATATAATGTTGACTGTTCATCGTAGCCAGCTAACTGGTCTACCAGCTTCCATACACCTTATTGTATCAAAGTTTTATAGCTGTAGAAATGTGATCAGTCCTGATTCTGCTTTATTTTTCATTACTCCCCATTAACAACAAGGTAAAATCTAGCTTCCCTAGTTCAGCACACAAAACCTTCCACTAAAAGGGAGCTAAACCTCATTTTCGGTATCATTTACTCACTGCAGTCATCATTTACTCCTGCAACACAGTCTCTGAACCACTTGCTGATTCTAAATGCCCTCAGATTATTGCCATTGATACCTGATTTGCATACCTCTCCTCTGCTCTATCTGGGTTCCTACATGACCTTTAGAATCCAACTCACGTGTTAAATTGTGAAATCCTCCTGGGCCTCCTGTCTCCTCCTGAAAAATCAATCACTCCTTTGCCACACATTATCATCGTGCACGGTCAAAGAGTGTTTGTGTGTGCATGAGTGTACATGCATATGTGTGTGTGTGTGTCTTTTTCCACATATGTTGAGTGTTTGTGAGATTCTTGTTCATTTTTATCATTTTAGTACCTCACAGAATCCCTGGCCTATAGCAGGCACTAAATATAAACTACTTGGAGATACAAACTTAAGTTAAAATAAAATGATTTCTGTTCTTAATGATTAGAAAATTTAGAAAGAATTTTCCATCTATTGAGCTCATGGCATGTATCAGTGATCCAGTTAAGCACTTCACTCTCCATAACAAGCTACTGCGGTAGATACCATACCATATTCTCCAAATAGAGATATTAGTGATCAGGGATGTCAATCAGCTTCCTTCAAAGTTAAATAGTTAGTAAATAGTAAATCTGATATTTGAACTCCATTCTAACTTTAAATTCAGTGCTTTTCCCACTATGTCATGATTCAGTTTAACAAGGAAAACCTTTGTGGGAACAAGTAGTGATGATCGAATGTCATAGGGGCACTATCTAGAATATGTGTGAAGTGCCATAGGCACAATCTGAAGGGAGCCACCGGGTATGAGAGGGAGAGGACCAGGGAAGTCTTTTATACTGTGGAAGTGAGCTTGTGCTCTGTGGTAGATATTGCAGAGAGGCTCACTCAAATCTTTCTAAACTCTCCTGGCATGGCTTCCTATACTGTAGAGATCCCTTCACACCCCTCCCTCCAAAAGTTATATTTCTTAGACTCTTTTGCAGCTAGGGTCTAGATGTCCTCAATTGCACTAAACAATTGCATTATGTGTGAGAAAGGATTGGCAGAAGGGAGCATCACATAGCAGCAGTGTGCATGACATATGAGATCTAATGACAAGCACCGTGGCAGAGGTATTGGGTTCTCTGGGTTGCAGATCTGGTGGGAAGTTTAGTGCCTAACCCTTGTGTCACAGAGGCCAGCAGCAAGCAGTGGGGTTTCCTCTAGAATCACCCCTAATATGGTTCAGTGTTTCCCTAGGCTGCTCTGTCCTTGGGTGTATAGCACTTAAGCCTGGCCCCTGACTATCCCAGAAAAATCTGTGAATTTCCTAACACCCTGAATAAATCCCTCTCTGCTTAAACTACTAGAGGGGATTCTGTTGTCTGCAACTAAGACCACTTACCAATACAAGAACTGTTGTGGGCAATGATGGGCTTGCTCCCCATCCTCATGGAGAGATTATTGTAGAAGTGTACAGCCTGTCTTAGCTATTTCAAGAACAAGACCACACTGTACATTACTTAGCAATTTGAGCTCGGTGTTAGGGTTTAAAACAGATACACAATCGTGTTTTATTTGTATAGTTTCTGTTTGGTTTTGTGTTTAAATTAATTCAAAAGGTATGTTATTCTCTCTATAGCTAGAACCAGTTCAGGCTGGAGGAAATGTTGCTTCCTTCTTAATGTGAAATTAACCTGAGGAATTGAGTAGCAGCAATGTGGCTCCTTCTCAGACAGGGTGATAACAAACCTAACTTGTCTATATTTGAGTGAGCTCCCACTGAGTTAGATAACCACAGTTTAATCTTCCAAGCAAGTCTGTGACATGGGCATGGATGGAAATTGGGGCTCCAAGAGGTGAGGAGATTTGCCCTAGTTCAACTGGTTTATAAATATCCTCACTGGGACAAGAACCCAGGTTTAACTCAGAAACCCATGTTGCCAGTCTGCTTACAGCAGGAAAGAGGAAGAAAAGCAGGATCCTCAGCACTAAAACAAGACGCTCATTGGAAAGAAAAGCCCCAGCAACATGGGAGATGGGGAATTGAGGGCAGGTGGCAGGCATAGTTTGTTGCCTATGCAAGAGCACTACCCTTCAACCTTCCTTAACATATCCCTGCTTTTTCCAGATGCTAGGGGAACTGCTTTACCTTGTGGAAGGTTGATCCAGCCCCTGATCTACAGTATGGCCCCCTGTGTGACTGAGAAGAGTAGAGGGCTACTATGTAGCTCATCATGGAGTCAGCTGACCTCACCCCAATAGCCAGGCTCCAAGCTCTCATCACACATGAAAAATAAGCCTTACTTTTGAAGCCATCATCACATTCCTATAATGAGCAAACAGAAGCCCTTCTAGCTCATATGGGGGTTTGCACATCCACAGGTAATCTTATAAGTGTTGTGATGAGGTCACAGTAAGACATGAACAGAAGCCCACCCAGAAGGCAAGGTTTGGAAGTAGAATTCCTTCCTCATCTCAAGCTATGAAATCACTAAGAGCCTGGGTAAATCAGAATTATCTCATCAGCACAGCCTGCCTGGTCCATACACTCTCCAGAATCATTACCAGGCACAGTTCCATCACATCTGGGAGTGGCAACTCTTCTTGCCGACCATAATTCAGATGGTGTTCAAGGGGTTTTTTTGTGCGTGGTTTTTGTTTGTTTGTTTGTTTGTTTGTTTGTTTGCCAGAGATTATAAGGATGGAACAAGGTTCCATAAGATTCTTCTGCATCTCCTAAGGTCTTGTTCTCTTAGGAGAGATGATAGACTGGCCTTTAACTCCATGGCAGCAGAAACTGCCCCTTAGGTGGGCAGTTTGTCTAATGGATATCCATCATCTGGCACTAAACCAGACACAGAGGATATGCTCACTAAGTGTCATTTGAATTGAATGGAATTGAATTACTTTACCCTAGAGGAGCCAGTGGGAGTTAAGCATCACTAGCCCATTTTACAAAGAGAGGCCAGTTTCATTAGGGAGGCATGGACCAATGAGAAAGTGGCATGTACTCTTCAGGATGCTGGCTGGGCACACACAGATGAACACGGCCCTGTTTTTGCCTTCAGAGAACTTGGAGTCCACTAAGGAAGAACACTGACACAACAGAAGGCCTTCCTAAACCAATTAGTCTCTTGAATAATTTAGATATGGCCCTGGGAAACACATTAAGACCCAGCCTCAAGTTTGGTGATTAAGTGGACCCTGCTCAGGGCTTTACAGACTAAGTATTTTTCTTTCTTTCTTTCTTTCTTTCTTTCTTTCTTTCTTTCTTTCTTTCTTTCTTTCTTTCTTTCTTTCTTCCTTCCTTCCTTCCTTCCTTCTTTCTTCTTTCTTTCTTTCTTTCTTTCTTTCTTTCTTTCTTCTTTCTTTCTTTCTTTCTTTCTTTCTTTCTTTCTTTCTTTCTTTCTTTCTTCTTTTTTTATAGAGAGAGAGAAGAGAGCATGCACAAGTGTAGGGGAAGGGCAGAGAGTGAGAGAGAATCTCACACAGGCTCCCCGCTCAGTGCAGAGCCCTACATGGGGCTTGATCTCAAGACTCTGAGATCATGACCTGAGCAGAAATCAAGAGTCAGACACTTAACTGACTGAGGAACTCAGGTGTCCCAGGACATGAGTATTTTGATAAGAAAAACTGAGGTATTCTTAAAAAAAAAGAGGGGAGGCATCTGGATGGTTCAGTTGGTTAAGCGTCCAACTCATGTCTTTAGCTCAGGTCATGATCTCATGGGTCGTGGGTTGGAGCTCTGCCAGGAGCTCCACAGTCAGTAGGAAATCTGCTTGAGAGTCTCTCTCTCTCTGCCCCTTTCCCCTTTCATGTTCTCACTTCTCTTAACTAAATAAATAAATCTTTAAAAACAAACAACCCCCCCACCCCCCCACCCCGCCCAAAAAAAAACCCTGAGGTATTCATGAAGACAAATCTGCAGACTGGTTTGACTTAAACAGGGTATATTTACTAACTGCAAAAGTTAAGTCAGGAAAACCAAACTGACGAAATCATGGAAAGATCAGGTTAATACAAATTACTGAGGCTACTATTAAAAGAAGAAGCTTCAATGTAAATGTAAGTAAAAACAAATAGGCTCTGAGAAAAAGAGATTGGAGGGTGCAGTAATGGTTGTATGGTGACTAATTTATACCTAAGACTTTAACATATATGAACTCGTTTCATCCCCACATCAATCCCGTGAAAGGTTAAATAAATCGCCCAACACTGCATAGCTAATAAGCACTGGGACCAGGATTTGAATCACATTGTCCAACTCCATGGTTTCTACTATAAAATATCTTGTTAGAGGTGCCTGGGTGGCTCAGTTGGTTAAGTGTCTGAATTATCTTTTTTTAAGATTTTATTTATTTATTCATGAGACACACAGAGAGAGAGGCAGAGATATAGGGAGAGGGAGAAGCAGGCTCCCTGCTGGGAGCCTGATGCAGGACTTGATCCCGGGGTCACATCCTGAGCAGAAGGCAGATGCTTAGCCGCTGAGCCACCCAGGCACTCTTAAGTATGTGACTCTTGATTTTGGCTCAGGTCACAGTCTCAGCATTGTGAGGCCTGTGTAGGGCTCCACACTCAGCAGGGAGTCTGCTTGAAGATTCTCTCTTTCTCCCTCTTCCCCTGCACCTCCCCACTTAAATAAATAAATAAAATCTTTTAAAAAAACAAACAAAAAAAACAAAACACCTTGCCAAACTGCCTTCCAAGATGACATGGGATTGAGAAAGACACTGAATTGCTGAGGCCTGGAATCTACTCCTTAATTCCTACCTGCAACCCAGTGCTTGCATTTCCTTCAAAGTTTAAAACCTGCTTCCTCCATGAAGCCTTCCCTGATATATCCAATTCTCTTTCATCTCTGAATGCCTTTAGTGTTCATTTGGTATGATGTGTCATATATTCTAGAAACTGTTTCTCTATTAATTCCTAAATGGTTCACAGTGTTAATCCTTCTTCCTGAGCCAGCTGGTCACAGTCACAGAAAGAAACCCATCTTAGACTGCTTTTCTAACTCTCACAGTATCAGCACGTGAAGTACAGAGTACAGGCTCAATAAAGATTAATTGACCTTTGATTTGAAAGATGAAAGTGACACACAGGAAAGTGAAGACAATTAACTGGAGCTCATTCTCACAGCTATTACATTTTTTATTATAGAATCAGAACTTACCTTACTTGCCAGATAATTGTTCAACCTTCACCCTCACATTTCCTCAATAAACAACCCCCTTCCCTCACTCCAGGTAACTTTCCCTGCTTTAACCTGACAAGTTATTTTGAATATGGAGAAGGACCCTGATCTATGTGGCTTGGTTTCAGGATTAATGTTCCATTCGGCCCTAGTTGCTGAAGGGGCAGCTTCTTCGATCCTCAAAGTTACTGCGGCTTTGATGGATAGCACTTGCCACAGAGAGACTCTGTGAGCCTGGGCTTCGCCCATGGATATTGATAGCTTTATTGAGACTCACAAGAGCTGATTATTAGTTGAAGACCTTTGCCTAAATAGTTGCCATTTTAAGCCAATTGATTTCGATGAACTTGTAGCACAGGTATTGTTTATTTTGTGAATAATTTTCATTGTTGATTTCTTCATTTTGTGGGCATGCCCATTATCTTGTCTCCCTAAAGTCAATCACCCAATCTCTTATGTTCAGACAAAAGAGTAAAGGTTCAGAAAGTGACCTGTGACCGCACAGCTGATTGATGTTCATGCCAGATCTGAACCCTGCTCACCCTATGATAGCACTGTCCTATAAAACATTCTGCAGTAGTAGAAATATTCCATATCTGAACTTTTCAATACAGTGGCCATTAGCCACATGTGGCTGTTGAGCATTTGAAATGTGGATGTCATGACTGAGGAATCAAATTTTCAATATTTTTTCATTGAAAGTAATTTAAATTTAAATAGCCATATGTGGCTAATGTCTATTGTTTCAAATAGCACAGTTCTATAAAAACCAAACCAGTTTATAGGCGGTTGCTACTGAAATATAAAAAGACTATCTACCCAGTGCCTGCCTTTCCTGCCAGTACAGAAGAACAGGGCTAGAATATTTCTGAAGGGGAAATCTCACACTGTTGTAGTGAAGTCAACGAGAAGCACTGATGTCCATTACTCATCATCACCCCACATATTTGCTATGCAGTTGTTATCATTGAAACCTCACAACATTAGTGGTTTCCTAAACAATACATTTTCTTATTTATTTTGGCTGTTGCCATGTTACTGCTATGCACCAAGCCTTGGCAATAATGGGAGGCTGATGGCTTGTGACAGGTCTAGAACTTCTGTTGACCCACAGGCTCATGAAGGGATGTGGAAGGCTCTGCTATAAAGCATAAAAGTGAGGCATGGCTTAAAGCCCAGAATTTTAATCTTTGTCTTCACAAGGTGTTTGTCTTGCACAAAACACTTGGTTTCAAGCCTCACTCACATGGGGGGTCATCTCATATTTTTGAGGGAGTATCATCTGAGAGCAGAGCTACCACTTAGCACACTTTCCCTTGTATACAATACAGTTGGCCCATAAATTCATTCTGGACACTTGGGGCCTGGGTACTGGAAGGTAGCTTGAGAATAGGATTCCCTTTTGGGAGTAGGAAAGCTCACTCCTCCTAGAATTTTCCAGAGGAATTGATGGAATCACCAGAATTTGAATGGTAAGAGGTTAATATATGGCATTGCATTCTGGCTTGTGCTGGTGAGTGAGCTGGGACATTTGTTTTCCTGTCTCTTCAAAGATACAAAATAAAGACTTTGCATGTGACAACATACTCTTAAAAGAGAATGGAAAGAAGGAAGGTCAGCAAGCAACCTTTGTCCGAAGGCCAAAATATTTGCTATAGTTGTCTCCCACAAAATCACTTTAGTGTCATTATCATTAGATTTTAGTACAGTTGGACTTTATGACTACATTCCAAACTGTGATTCAAGTTTGAATTCAAGGGGCCAATGTTTTGAAAGAAAGGAGAAGCAATTCAAAAGAAATGGAAAACTTAAAGTCAATTAGGACAACCTCCCCTTCTGGCCAGAATGGAGGAAAAGGATCCAGACTTACACTTATTAATGAGAAATTTACTTTAAACAACTAGTTATGCAAACCAACTATATGAAGTGATGGTTTTTGAACATTGTAGATAGGCAGCTTGGAACCCAAATAGAGCCTGATTGTCTCTCTCATCTGAATACTAGAGGGGATAGAGCTGTAGAGAGAGAGAATGAGAGAGAGGGAGGGAGAAACTACCAAGTATGGGGAAAGAACTGGAAATGAGTAGGAGAAACAGTCTTAGGATCTCACATAGGACTTGTAGTAGTTTGGTTCCCAGCTATCAGAGTGGAAAGACCTCCTCGAACACATTAGATAGAATCCTCAGGAGGATATTGCTTTAGTAATGGAGCTAAATTAGCTCTAAACCATTTCTAGGATGGGACTTAAGGACTCACCTTTACAAAAATTGTAAGTCAGCTCCAAAAGGATCAAATTAATTCCAAGTAACTTAGCTGCATCTCAAAATAAAGCCTAACATTACTTAAAGACACACAACAAAATCCAGTATCAAACAGCATAAAACTCATAGGTCTGGCAGCCAAAATCTATTACTAGACTTTGCAAATAACTAGGAAAACATAATTCATAATTAAAGAAAAAGCCAATCAATAAAAATAAACTCCATATCATATATATGGATATATAGAGATAAGATGATAGAATTAGTGTACAAGGATATTAAAATTATCATTAAGAATAGACTATATTTAAGAAGGTAGAAGAAAACATGAATATGATAAGGAAAGAATTGGCAGTAAATTCAATACTTAGATTAAATCAACAAATACCTTGAGGGGCAAGATTGACCAAATTCATCCACAAAGAAAAATATCCCTGGATATCTCTGTATCTATTAAGTACACTGAATTTTAAGGGAGGGAAAAACCTTCCCACCAAGAAATCTTTAGTGAAGATGCCTCCACTGACAAATTCTATGAAACTATTAAAGAAAACAGTATCAATTCTACAAAAGCTCTTCCAGAAAACAGGAGAGGAGGAAACACATTCTCAACTCATTCTATAAGGTCTGCATTATCCCTATAACAAAACCTGACAAGTAAATTGAAAGAAAACTACAAAGAAAAGAGAAAACTACAGACTAATTAATATTCCTTATGAACATAGACGAAAACATTTTAACTAAATTGTAGTAAGTCAAATCTAGCAATCTATAATGATAATAATAAATCATGATGAAGTAAGGTTGACCCTAGTAAGGTTGGTTTAGCACCTGAAAAATCAAAGAATTTATTTCACAGTAACAGAGAAATCACACGAGGAGTGCCTGGGTGGTTCAGTCAGTTAGGCAAAAGACTCTTGATTTTGTCTGGGGTCATGGTCTCAGGGCTCATCATGGAGTCTTCTTGAGACTCTCCCTCTCTTTCTGCATCTCCCCCTGCTTACCCATTCTTGCTCACTCATGCTTGCTCTCTCTCTCTAAAATAAAATCTTAAAAAAAAAAAAAGAAAAGAAAAACCGCATGATAACCTCAAGTTTGGCAAAATTCAATAGGCATTCATGCCTTTAAAAACTTTCAAAAAAACTAGGAGTAGAAAGGAACTTAAGACATCTGTGAGGGATACCTGGGTGACTCAGTTGGTTAAGCATCTGCCTTTGGCTCAGTTCAGGATCTCAGTGTCCTGGGATCGAGTCCCACATGGGGCTCCCTGCTCAGTGGGAAGTCTGCTTCTCCCTCTGCCCCTCCCCTTCTGCTTTCTCAAATAAATAAATAAAATCTTTAAAAAATACATCTGTGAAAAGCATATAGTTAACATCAACCTTAATGAGGAAAGATTGAATGTTTTCCTTCTAAGAATGGAAAGCAAGGAAGGAAGGAGTAAAAGAAAGAGTACAGATTGGAAAGGAATAAATAAAGATGTCCTTTTTTTACAGATGACATGAAAATATAGAAGAAAATCTTTGTGATTTTGGGATAGACAATTATGTCTTAGAAAGGACAGAAAAAGCAGAAACCATAGAGGAAAAACATTGAAAAGTGGACTTCTTCAAGATCAAAAACTTCTCTGTTCAAAAGACACAGACTTGTAAACTATTTGTAAAACACTTATCTAATAAAGAAATTGTATTGTTACTATATAAAAAACTCTTAAAATTCAATATAAGAAGATACCATATAAAGTAATAAAAACTGAACATCACTCATAATCAGGGAAATGCCAATCAAAACTACAATGAGATGTCACTTCCCATCTGTCAGACTAGCTAAAATCAAAAACACAAGAAACAATAGGTGTTGGCAAGAATGTGAAGAAAAAAGGAATAGTTTATACTGTTGATGTGAATAAAAGGCAATACCATCACTGTGGAGGACAGTGTAGAGGTTCCTCAAAAAGTTAAAAATAGAGCTACCTTGCAATCCAGTAATTGCACTACTGGGTTTTTACCCCCAAATACAAAAACACTAATTCAAAGGGATACATGCACTCTTATAATTAGAGTGGCATTATTTACAATAGCCAAATTGTGGAAGTAGCCCAAGAGTCCATCGATTGATGAATGAATGAAGTAGAGGTGGTGGATATATACAATGGAATATTATTCAGTCTTAAACAAGAATGGGATCTTGCCATTTGCAATAACATGGGTGGAGCCTGAGAATATAATGCTAAGTGATATAATTCATTCATATGTGTAAATTAGGAAACAAAACAAATGAACATAGGAGGAAGAAAGAGAGACAGACAAACCAAGAAACCAACTCTTAACTATGGAGAACAAACTGATGGTTCCAGAGGGGAGGTTGGAGGGGGGATAGGGAAATAGGAGATGAGGATGAAGGAGGGCATTTGTTGTGATGAGTACTGCATGTTGTATAGAACTGTTTAATCACTATATTGTATACTTGAAACTAATATAACACTGTATAAGGATGCCCAAGTGGCTCAGTGGTTGAGCATCTGTCTTTGGTTCAGGGTATGATCCTTGTCACGAGATTGAGTCCTGCATTGAGCTCCCTTTGAGGAGCCACTTCTCCCTCTGTTTATGTCTCTGTGTCTCTCATGAATAAATACATAAAATCTTAAAAAAAATAACACTGTATGTTAACATACTGGGATTAAATGTTTTTAATGTAAATTAAAGCTGTAAGGAAACACCACTATACATTTACCAATATGCCTAAAACTTAAAAGATTGAAAATACTAAGTATTTCAATACTATGGAAAGAAAGTGACTAGAAATCTCATACAAATTATGGCAGTCATTTGGAAAATAATTTGAAAGTTTTTAATAAGGATAAATACCCACTGACCATATGAGCCAATAATTCTGCTCCTAAGTATTTGCCCAAGAGAAATGAAAACATAGTCAATACAAAAGCTTATGTGTGCATGTTTACAGTCACTTTATTATTATAGCCCCAAAGGAGAAAGAACCCAAGTGTCCATCAACTGATGAATATATGAACAAATTGTGGTGTATTCATACAATGGAATACTACTTAGTAATAAAAGGGAGCTATATATATAAACATGGATGAGTTCAAAAGCATAATGCTAAGTGAAAAAAACCACACACAAAAGATTATACAGAGTTTAACTCCATTTATATGATATATTTTTTTAAGGTTTTATTTTATTTATTCATGAGACGCACACAGAGAGAGAGAGAGAGAGGCAGAGACACAGGCAGAGGGAGAAGCAGGATCCCTGCGGGGAGCCCGACGTGGGATTCAATCACAGGTCTCCAGGATCACGCCCTGGGCTGAAGGCCTCGCTAAACCACTGAGCCACCCGGGCCGCACTTATATGATACTTTTTAAAAAGCAAAACTACAGCAATAGAAAGAGGATCAGTGGTTTCCAGGAGTCAGAGGATGGCTGGGAGGAGATTCATGGCAAATGAACAGGAGGGAACGTTTTGAGATGATGGAAATGTTTTACATGGTGAGTGTGGTGGTTGCTACACAATTATATACACTTGTCAAAACTTATTGAAGTGTACACTTAAAGTTGCTAGATGTATGCAAATTATACCCCAATAAATTTGCCCCAAGGAAGGAAGGTACGGAATAGGGTATATGGTAATATCATAAGTATTAAATAAAATGGAAAAAAAGGAGAGAATTTCAAATATTGGACATACATATATATGCTGGAATGTGCACAGCATATCTCAAGAAGTATATACATGAAATTTTTAGAATGAATTGCTTCAGAAATGGAAATGGGGTATCTGAGTGGGTATGATGGAGGAGAGATTCCATTTTTTCCATCCTCAGATTTTGAATCATGCAAATAACAAACCTATTTAAGGGGGAGAAAAGTTCCAAAACCTAATATTATTCAGTATGATTTGAGTCAAAATCCTGTTTCTATGTGAGAACATCTTTCTTTGTTACTCATCATTTCCTCCTTCCCTTATTTTAAAAATCACAGGACTGCCTAAGAGTAGGTTCAATATATACTTCAAAGTATGGCAAAAATATAAACTCAAGACGTGACAGATGGAGGGTCCCCATGGGTTGGAGACAATTTTACTGTAGGGTAGAACAGAGTTCTGGGCATGGCAGGTTAGAACCAGTGGGGCTTCTTGGGCTCATCTCATACAACCGTCCTTTCTACAGGTGAGATATCTAAGGCCCAGAGAGTGCATGTGACTTCCCCAATGTTGCACAGCTAGTCAATGTCAGAATCCAGATGGGAATCTAGCTCCTCATTCTTATTACAGAAATAATACCAGGAGATCAGGTATTTGAACCACACCATGGTTCAAAGTAAACGTTCAGTAAATAAGAATTTCCCCTTTGGTTCTTCCCTCTATATCAGCTGGTTTCTCATCAGAACTCACCATCCACCCACCCCTACCTCAAAGTGAAATATCAATGGAGGCAGCGTCATAAGAGCCTTTGCTTTAACGCTGAGCACATTTCCCAGAAAAATACAAATAAGGTTTTTCTTCAGAAAATAACTTAACTGCTCTCCCCATATCCTGTTCAATTTCAGTCAATTTGACAAATATTTAAGAGACCCAACTATGGGCCAGGATCCATGCTAACAGTGAGTGTACCTACACAGGTGAGTAAGATGCGGCCCAGAGCACGTTCTCTGTGGAGCTTTCAGACCAATGAAGAGCAGCCTGGATGACTGCAATATTAGGTGACACCTGCTAAGATGGAGGTAAGCACTAAGGGAGTATCACACAGAACAGCCTGGAGGTTTAGAATTGGCTTCCCAAGGTATTCAAGGCCAGAAAGATGAATGGAAGTTGGTCAGTTGACAGAGGGGAGGAAATGCTATAGACAGAGGAGTCCGTATAGGCAAAGCCAGCTAGGGCAAAACAGCATCCAA
The DNA here is from genome assembly GCF_048164855.1 of Canis lupus baileyi. NCBI lineage: Eukaryota > Metazoa > Chordata > Mammalia > Carnivora > Canidae > Canis > Canis lupus. Next base: position 58,253,061 of record NC_132844.1, on the reverse strand, counting down.
TTCGCAGGGAGCTCGGCATTCCTGGAGCATAATGAATGAGGCACAATGTGGAGGGTGCTGGGACCAGAGAGACCATTAGGCTGTTGGGTCAGGGCTGGGGTCCTGCTCCAGGGTGGACTTGATCACGTTGGCAAGGGGCAGAGCTTAATGCAGAGAAGTTAAGTGTCCAGTATGCAATTTTGTTCCAAGAAATGATCTTAACTCCATTTGGTGAGTGAAAGATACCTGAGAGTTCACTTTACTCTGACCAACATTTAAGGAATCCCTATGACAAGTCCAGCAGCCCACAGGACACTGTGCTGCAGAGATAAAGGAAAATGTGGCCCCTTCCTCAAAGACCTAACAATCTGGCCAGCTACTCTTTAGAAAATGGGAGCCCAGAAAAGGATCCAGCATCCACTAGTCCAGCATTGTGCCCCTCCCCCCAATATTCTGATTGGCAGCCCCTTCCTGGCCAGTTGGTGTTCTCTCCCCCAGTGTTGACACTACTCACTTTCTCCTGGTTAATGTGTTTGGTTTGGCTTCTATGTCTATTGACAGACTGTGTTTGGTCAATTATATGGATGCAGAAGCATAAAGGCAGACCCAGGAACAAGGACACATTGCATTAGCTATGGTGACATTGTTACCACAGGGGGCTCCTTGTACTGTTTAACACTGACAGCTGCGGGAATCCTCAAGTCCCTTGATTCTAATGTTCCTTCAGAGCTCAACAAATCAAATTAAGCACTCAGAATATTGGCTTTCTGCCCAGCTTCAGAATGATGTTAAGAACGTGCCAGGCATTCTCATCCATGTCTGGGATCTAATGAGATGAAGGTGCAAACAGTCCACTGACTTCTCACAGAACCCCTTGCATTTGGTGCAAATATGGATCCCAGGAGTGGCTGTCCGTGTTCCCATGCTTCAACTCAACTAATTCCTACCTGCAGGGGCTGTAGTGAGTTAGAGTGCCTCCCTACCCAAAGATAGGTCCAACCAGAACCTATAAATGTGACCTTGTTTGGAAAAAGGGTCATTGTGGCTGTAATTAAATTAAGGATCCTGAGATGAGATCATCCTGGATTAGGAAGGGTCTTAAATCCATTGACAAGTCTTTATAAGAGAAGAGAGGCGAGAGATGCCTGGGTAGTTTAGTCAGTTAAGTGTCTGCCTTCGGCTCAGGTCATGGTCTCAGGGTCCTGAGATCAAGCCCTGTGTCATTGTCAACTCCCTGCTCAGTGTTAGCTCCCTACTCAGTGAGGAACCTGCTTCTCCCTCTCCCTCTGCCACTTCCCCTGCTCCTGCTCTCTCTTGAGCATTCTCTCTCTCTCTCAAATAAATAAATAAAATCTTTAGAGGAGAAAGCAGAGACAGACACCAGATAGAAGTCCATGCGATGATGGAGCAGAGCCTGGAGAGATGCAGGCCCAAGCCATGGGATGCCAAGAGCCACCAGAGGCTAGAACAAGCAAGGAAGGACCCTCCCCTAGAGCTGTCAGAAGGAATAGGACTCTGCCAATACCTTGACTGCAGACTTCTGACCTCTAGTGTTGTGAAAGAATAAATTCCTATTGTTTTAAGCCTCCTGGTTTATGGTCACAGAGTCTCTATGAAACTAATACAGGTGCTTGGAGCACCACTGGGCCAGTCTTCCTCCTGCTGCATTGCCCTGAGCATCCTGGGGGTAACTCATTTCCTTCCTTCCTTCCTTCCTTCCTTCCTTCCTTCCTTCCTTCCTTCCTCCCTCCATTCCTTCCTTCAACCATCATTTAAGTAGCCATGGATTGGGTATATGAGTATATATAAAAGGCAGATCTTCCTTCAGGGATTCACAGCTAAAGAGACAGATGCAGACACAAAGAGGTTATCCTAACATTCAGTGTTACAGGCTGAATTATGTTCTCCCAAAATGTGTATGATTAATACTAATCCCTAGTATCTCAGAATGTGACTGTATTTGGAAACAGGGTCTTTAACAAGGTAATGAAGTTAAAATGAGATCATTAGGAAAGGTCTGGTCCCATATGACTGGTTATCCTTATATAAAGAGGAAATCAAAAAAAAAAAAAAAAAAGAGGAAATCAGGACACAGACACACACACAGAAAGGACCATGTGAAGACACTGGAGGAAAATGACTATCTACAAGCCAGGGAGAGAGGCCTTGAAAAAAGCCAACTCTTTCGACACCTTGATTAAAAAAATGAATTTCTTTTGTTTAGGCCATGCAGTAGAGGTACTTTGTTATAAGAACCCTGGAAAACTGATATGTTGAGGTAAGAGCAATGAACAGCACCAGAGGAGACTCAGTCCAGCCCTACCTGGAGGGGCCAGGAGATGCACCTGCAAAATATGACTTCTGGGACAGTGGGTTACCTCCAGAAAGGATAGCATTAAAAGGGACAGCTTGAGCAAAAGCCCAGGCTTTACACGGTATGAAGGGTGCAGTAAAATACAAGTCAACATTTTTTGAGGCAAAGAGTGAGTGGGGAGTAGCACCTGATGAGGTAGGTCTTGGCTGCAAGCCTGACGGAACACAAACACCTTCATAACATATTGTCTTCCTTCTGGCCTTTTTCCTGGAGACAGTGGGGAGCCACTGCAGAGCTAGAAAAAGGCATGGGCAGATGTGCTCTTTATGTGGACCATTCTGGTCACTATGTGGGGGCTTCTTGAGAGGGAGATGAGCCTAGAGACAGAGTGACCAGTTGAATAACTGTGGCCAGAATGACGGTGGCCAGTGGTAGCCAAGCTGGAGAGACGAAAACATTCAGGAGGTGAAATTGACTAGACCGTTGGGAAGTGAAGATGTGGAAACCTACGTTAGTCAAAAGTTTTAGTTTGTATAAGTGGTGATACTGCACACTAAGGTAGTTGTGGCTATGTTGACGTGAAGCTTGCAAGGGAAAAATGTCCAAAAATGTCCCCTAGAAAACAGGTGGATCCTAGTATGGAAGTTATGTTAGAATATACTACATTGCCTTCATTTTCAGAGGTGACATAGTCCCCACATGATGAATCAGGGACTGCTCCTTCATTACTCTTTCAGGAGGGTTTCTTCACATAGTTTCTCAAGATACTAAAAGGCTTAGAGCAAGGAGCTGGTTGGAAAGAAAAGGCATTAATTGGGTCACTCATCACACATTCTACTTCCTCCCACATGGACGTACAAGACATGAATACCTAGGTAGGGCAAGTGGAATCCATCACAATGATAAATAATGTTGAGGGTTCATGAACCCTGTTGAGATTACCTTCCACAAAAAAATTTGCATAGACTTTTAGAATGTTCCAGAACCTCCTGAAGCACTTCTGTGAATATCCAGCATCCGAGGCTAGGAATGCCGATATAAAGGGAAGTGCCCTGGATTTAGAGGCCAAAGTCCCAGGCTGCTACTAATTTGCAGGCAGCCATGGGCAAGTTTGTGGGCCCCGCTGGGTTTTAATTTTCTTGTCATAGCACCAGAATTCTGTGACCTCTTTGACTGATGGCATTGGTTCACAAAGCAAACTAATTCATATGGCACCCAGAAAATTATTTTGAATAAAATTGGGATTTGACTGTGTTCCCAGCACCCTAATTAAGAGGAAATTATGATAAGAATAGAAATCTTTGTTCAAACCTGCTCATTGCTCCATTTTTTATATATGCTTCATTTGCCCCATGGAAGATTGGGCCTATGCAACAGGCTCAGACTTGTCTCTTCTCACGGTGTTACCAACTTGACATGCCTTATTATTGACACCAGGGATCATAGAATAGGAAGACCTTTACAGGGCTCCAGCCATTTCTAGACATGTAAGTGCTAGCTACAACTTTTAAGTAGTTCAGATCGCTGCGACAGATCACACAAACACATTTTTTTTTTATTGGAAACTATGCTAAAACAATATCAATAAAAACTTTGTGCTGAATCTATATACTCTCCAGACCAAATATAACCAAACTAGATATACACATAGATAATATACAAATCAGCATCACACTGACTAGCTTTTTCCAGAAATTTATGTGTGCGTAGCCAGGTATCTAAATATTGGACATACCCAGATGCTTAGTTGAATGAATAAATTAACAAAAAAATATATAGCTAATCATTATACGCAATGGGTTTACATCTAAATGCTTGAACTCGTTTTAGAAATGAAGCTTGCAAAAACAAAACACGAAAACAAACAAAAAGAAATGAAGCTTGCTACACGTCTGTTTGGTCCTGATCCACACAATAAGTGACAATGCTATTTAATTTGCTTAACCGTCACTGTAAACATTGCTTTACTCTTGATCTCACTCTCAGTTGCTTTCAAAATAAACTGCAAGCCCCCCAGTTTGCCATGCAAACTACTTTCCTAGGCCTTCAATCTCATCATCTGCTTGAACCTATGCATACCTCTCTGCTCCAGCCAAACAGATGGAGTCATACACATGTTGGTATTTGCTGTGCCTTTGCTTATGCTGAACCCAATGCCCACAATGTCCTCATTGGCTCCTCAACTAAGCCACATAACAATATCCCAATCCAGCCAAATTTCCCTCTTTTCCTCAATAAGATTTTATAGTTTCTCACCTGCAATGATGAATTTTTATTTGCCCCCCAAAAAACTTTAGCTTTTGAAAACCCAGGAAGTTTAAGGGAGGTGGACTGCAACTCTCACTAGAGACCTTTTTCCCCCACTGGATCTCAGTAAATGACCAAGAAGCAACTATTTATTTCCTTTTATTATCTTTAAGAATTGTGTTTCTCTGTCTTCCCTTACAGGACAGTTGGCATTAAGACGTGGTGTGTTCATCTCTTATCCAGTACCTGGCATGTAGTTAGTATGTTGTAAATGTTGAATGGATGGATAGATGGCTGGATGGTAGGAAGGATGGAAGGAAGGAAGAAAGGAAGGATGGAGGGAGGGAGAGAGGAGAGAGGGAGGAAAGATAGTGTATGAGTGATACGAGCACATTTTCTTGCTCATGTGGTCCTGGAGAAGAGGTCCATAGGTGAAATGGGAATAACATCTCCATTCACTCAGTGGCTCTGGTCAAAACCCTTAGAGTCAGCCTTGGCTTTTCTCTTTTTTTATGTCACATCAGCAGAACCTCTGGGGTCACTCTTCAAAGCCATTGTAGTCCTACTTTGTGCTACCTCCATTGTGGTCACCATTGGCCAATCCACTATCATCTCTTGCCTAGTTTTTCACCTGCCTCCAAACTGTCCTTTCTGCTTCTATTTTTTCTTTGTTACAGTCTGCCATCAAAAGGGCAGCCACAGGGTGCCTGGGTGGCTCAGTTGGTTCAGTGACTGACCTTGATTTCATCTCAGGTCATGGTCTTAAGGTCATGGGATCAAGCCCTGATTCGGGCTATGCACTCAGTGGGAAGTCTTCTTGAGATTCTCTTTCTTCCTCTTCTTCTGTTCCTTCCCCAATGCTGTATCTCTGTCTGTCTGTCTGTCTCTCTCTCCCTCTCAAATAAATAAATCTTAAAAAAAAGAAAGCCAGCTCCGATGACTCCCCATATCACTCTGAGTGAAAGTGAAAGATCCTCTTCCACATGCTCTGTGCCCATCTCCATCTCTCTGGCCTTACCTGCTGCTACCTTACCTCTCTCACTCCCCCACTCCGGCCACCCTGCCTCCTTGACTTCCCTCCTCACTGTCACTCTGTCCCACTGTGGGAAGCTGAATAATGACTCCCAAGTATGTCCATGTCCTAATTTCCAGAACCCATGAGTGTTGCTTTCTGTGACAATAGGGACTTTGCAGATGTGATTAAGTTAAGGATCTTAAAATAGAGATTATTCTGTATTATCCAGATGGACCCAAACTAATCACAAGTCTTTTTATGAGATGCAAGAGGAATCAGATCAGAAGAAGGCAGGATGAGGAGAAAAGCAGGAAGAGCCACTGTGATATGATGTGAGCCATGAGCCAAGAATGAGGACAGCCTCTAGAAACTAGAAGAGGGAAAGAAATACATTGTTCCCTGAGCCCCCAGAAAGAACACAGCCCTGCTGACAACTTACTGTTAGCTCCATAAGACTTATTTCAGATTTCTGATCCCCAGAACTAAAAGAGAATAAATTTGTGTTGTTTCAAGCCACAAAGTGTGACAGCAATAGGACATGCTCACACCCATTATGCCATGTTATATTTCTTAAAGGCACTATCACCACCAGTAGTTACCTATTTGTCCATCAGTTGTTTTTCAACTACAATGCAAAGTGCAGGGGAGCCAGGACTTTGTTTTCTTCATTGCTGTAAACCAAGGCCTGGCACAATATCCGTTTAATTAAATAAATAAATGATATTTTTTAATTAAGTAATCACCCAACACCCTGAAATGGCTGCACCTCAGTAAAATGTTAGGTAAACCTGCATGATATTTTCACTGGTTTGCCTAGAACAGCTGAAAATGCATGCAAGTGAGTATGGACTTAGATGCAGCCAAAGTGGTCTACACTGAAACAGCTCAGGGAAAGAATAAACCCCAGGACTCCATGGCAACAAGCCCTGCTAAAAAGATGGCGAGCCATAAAGCCCACTCGAGCTCCATCCAAGGTGGGGCATCCAGCATTTTGCCATCCCCTCACCCCAAAGCTGGAAGGAGGAAGGAGCCTGAACAGGTTACACTCAGACTCTCCACTCCCAAGTAAGCAGAGAAGCCCCTGTACTCCCTGCCTTCGTGTATAATTTCCATTCAACACTGAATAAAGAACGGCAGTGGGGATGGGTGGAGGATTGGGAAGCAGGGATTATGACTGCCATTCTTCTTACTGAGTGCTGCTGAGTATCTTTTAAAGAGTTCACACATAGGAGCTGAGGTCTATTAGTTAACAATTATGGAAAAAGAATGTAAACCTAAAGAGTTAATTAGCTCCAATATTTGCTTTCGGGAACTACAGATCTTAAATAACATAGGACCGCACATTACTACCAAGCAGTTTTTCCTGTTGCTAATACCAGCTGGAGACGCCAATATTTCTGTTCCCCCCCACAAACACACTTCTGTTTTGTTCAACACCAGTGGCAAGCTAATTTCTGGTGAAATCAATGCTTTGTCAAATTTACAAATGTCTTGATGTGTCCATAGTGATGACGATGATCATAATGACGACCCACCTTGTCTGTTGCATAAAGTTGCATGGACGATTCTGTCCTGAAAAAGATACGCCTACCAGTCCTCACCGGGTGTGGGATTTTGTGGGTTATTTTGTTTGTTTGTTTGTTTGTTTGTTAACTAATATAACAGTGATGTGGATTTGGAAGTGGAAGGCTGCTTGAATGCACCTGCTTGAATGTCAGTGAGCTCCTCAGTAGAACCTCTCCTGATTCCTTCCTGCACACTTGAGCACTCCCTCCCAGAATACCCACAGCACTGAGCTCCAGCCTCGAGTTCACCAAAATTAACCATGTGCAAGTCTGTCTCCTGCACCACATCGCTGATTTCTTGACATAAAATCCTGCCCTGTCTTCCATACCCCTTTTCCCCACCAAATGCTCGGGTATCTAAGTATGAGTCAAACACTCTGCTAGGTGCTTTTTAAAGACTTCATGATAGAAGAAAGGAGACACAATTTACACACAAAACATCTAGGGAAAATTACAAAGTAAAAAAATCAATATATTAAATTAGCAAATAAAGTATATTTTATTGGAGTTATTGGAAACCACAAAGGAGAGAAATAAGCGTGAACTGAGTGTTATGTAGGTTTATTTTTATCAAGGAATAGCAGTATTTACTAATATGCCATCTTCATACTAAAAAATGTGTAAATATGAATATTGTGAGGGAGTGGATGTTGGGGAAAAGTATTCTGCATTCTTGGTTCATAAAGATGATTTGTCTAGCCCTGAAATGCTTTTTTATGTTTTGATAATATTGTAATAAATAGTCTTTATCACGATGTCAGTATAAAACCAAGATTACCAAAGTTCTGAGTTTATATACCATAAGCATTAAACTTTAACACTGGCTATTAGTATCTTACTACTACTACAACCAAGATCATATTACTTCATCAGATATTTTAGTTATATTGGTGCCAAAAGGGCAGACTCAGTGACAGAGGTAACGTTTATTAACCATGTATCTGAAGTATCTGTGACCTTGGAAATGCTAAGAAGGAAACCCCAGTGCCTGGCCGACTACTGATTTGACTTCCTCTCACAAGACTTGGTTTCATTTTTGAAAATCAAATTGACAAAAAAAGTTTAACCAGACAGAAATGTACTTAACGTCTGTCACACTGTCACAAAGGTAAGGATTTGAACCGCATTTTCTGCTCACTTGTAAGTAAACTCTTAAAAACATGCTTTGCCCGTGGTATATAAAGGTCAGTGATTTGACACACAATTTAAATGTGCTTTCCAATTCTTATACCTTTGAGCAGTCCTGAGTGAACTCTGGCATTGACTATTTAACCAACCTCACTCTTAAATATGTCTTAAGATGACATCATTCATCTTTCCCTGGATGCTCAGAGCAAAAGAAAACCCCAGTTATGCCATCTACACATGCAAGTGTGCCTATGTAGAGATAGCCTTACCTTCACAAACAGGCTTATCTCAGGGTCCATGGAAGTTGATTGATTTTCTTCCAAACCCTCATTAGCAGAATTCCTGGCGACGAAGGCTCTGCCCTCCTGGATGGTGAAGTTTGCAGGGGAAGGAAGATCTTCCCCCATCATGCCTCCATCCTCTTGGGACTCCTCTGGGCCAGTCTCCTGGTCCTGGGTTGCTGAATGTAATTCTTCCATTGAGATGTCGTGGTCTTCCTGCAGCTCACCTGGTTGAAGACCCTGGGACTCAGGACATACCTCATCAGGCAGGAGGTAGTCTGCTGCTTCTGGTTGGGAAGAAGGCAAGCTGTCCTCCTTGCCCCCAGCAACGTAAACTGACACAGAGTCATACTCATGGGTTTCCAGTTTGCTGGCATATACGTGGTTTTCTGTCAGGCATTCATTGATGTTGTCATAAGAAGGAACCTCATTTTCTTCTGGATCATCTGGAAGCTCATAGATGCCTATTCTTTGGACTGTGTCATAGATGTTGTTACTATCTTCATCATTCATGTTCCTGAATCTGATAGATCTTTTGCAGGCAGACCTGAATGAACCAGAAATGAATAAAGGGATAGAGGATACTCCAGCCCCTTGCAGAGGAATCAACAGGCTTTTGAAACACAGCAACTAGCAACAGCTACCAATGATACGTCTCTAACAATCATTTACCAGAGACTTTCATCGGCAAACCACAAGTCCATTGGATACAAGATAAAGCTTACACACTCAGTTAACTCCTTCACTCCTAAGGATAGTTTCAAGCAGACTCTGGGTTTTCCTCACTGCCAGTCACTCTGAGATTCTTTGGTCTGGCAAGAGGTTGAATCATCTTCCTGGTACACATTGAAATTCTGAATATTTAGCCATTTGTCACTAATAGGGCTCCCTCTTCCAATTGTCTCTAAATGTTGACAACATTCAAGAAGTCCCTGCAGTTGGGCGGAGAACAGTTCTACACAAAGGTAGCTCATCTATTACTAGGCTGAATTTATTACATAAAATAATTCTGAGAGTACTGATACATGAGTTGTATATGCTCCAGTTAGGTAATAAATTCCCTTTGCATTTCTTATCTGGAAACACCACCTGGTGATTAAATGGCAGAAGGAAAGGGAGATAAAAGTACTGGTCTATAGTCACATCAGTACAAAGAGCCCAAAATAAAGAACTCAAAGGTTTATGGCTTTGGGTTTTATTTTCCCTCTTAAATCCATGTGATCATCACAGTCAACAAACCTTCTCCAAGATTCTGTTTTGTACAGGATACCAAATAGAGCACAAATCATACATGTTAGAAGATACATTCTCTGCGGTCAAGAGACTTCTATATATGAAAGGCAAGGAAGAAAAACTAAATCCTAATGGGCACAGAATGAACTATTCAAGATGTCCTTAGTGCAACTGCCTCACGTCTCGGATAAGCAGTAAGGAGCTACATACATAAGATTGCCTATTTGATGTCATCTATGGGTGCCACAAATATACAAGTTCTTTGTTTTTAATCTGGTACTCTGTTCTGCTAATTCCTATTTGCCTTCATCACACCATGCACACAGTTCTCTTTGAAGTGACACCCCATATAAATTGTAAAGGGACTTCAATGTCTAGAAATCATGTACAAATAAAGAAGCAATGTGACTGTGGACAAAGCATTCAATGAACATCTTATCAACAAAACTCCATTGTACCCTTAACTCCCCTATTGTATCCAGGAATCTTCTGGAGCAAAGGAGAGCAGAATTTCTACATTCTAGCTTCAGGGATGGCTCAAAGAATAGATGAGTGCAAAGCTGCTAGAGACAGACATTGAAGGCTATTGATGTTAGCCTTTTACCTTTCGTTGAAATATGAGATTTGATGGGTCCAAATCCCTGATACATTACCATAGGTTCCATAATCAGGTGTGCATAACTCAGGGGAGCCCCACAGCTCAAATCCCACTCATAATGTAAGCTCTGGAGAAAACCTAAAATGACATTTAGTCTAACATTTATTTTATGTCAGGGAAAAGCCTGAAATCTAGAAAGGCTTCACACAAAGAGTGAATGACAGAGCTGATTTCAGTGATGATTTCCTAACCTCCAGCTCAGTGAACTCAGGTACTTGCTCACTCCTAAAGTCATGTTTTCCAACCCATTTTCTTGATCCCTCTTGCCAGTCCCTCACCTGGAGAACCTTCTTAGATATTCCTTCCCATGAAATGAAAATACTGCTGGTATATTACATATCTGCTTGCATACTGTATGTATATCTGTGTTTCATATGCAGAAAAAGAATAAGCTTTTGGTGTCTTAAGAATGTTCATTCTTTTAGGGTCGTCTTGCTCCTTCCAAGAATGCATGCTTTAACTGCTGAAGTACTTCTGGAGTGTAACTCATAATCTGGCACTGGATTACGTTCCATTCTGTATTACTATTACCAAGCAATAATACCCTACAACATGGGAATATATACGCAGCATGCTACTGGGTCCTCACCACGATGACCCAGCCAGGCAGTGGAGACTGGTTAAGCTTAGGGCCTAAGATCATGCAGATATTTTATAAATTTGGTCCCCTGTGTCCCACCTCCCTGCATACCTATCATGTTTTGGTTACTGATTATGATATGAAGCCAATCATATTGGCTGTTAAAATATCAGCCAGCTCTGTTCAAACTCCTGTAATGGCTCCCCATTTCTTTCAATAAAAGTCAGAGTCCTTATGATGACCCACAAGATCCTACAAAATCTGCACCACCTTTCCTGTAACTGCTCCCCACCCTCCTACTCCAGCTTACTGTGCTTCAGATAGTCTGGCTTTGTTGCTGTGCCAGGAACATTCCAGAATGCTCTCTGTATTAGGATCTTTACATTGGCTGTTTCCTTGGCCTGAAATACATTTCCCCTTGGGTGTCTACATAATCAATTTTCCAAACTCTCCTTCTAAATCTTGGCTTATACATCATCTCCTTGCCAATGAGGCCACTCTGACTGCCCTATTTCAAATGTCAACACATCCAAATCCTATCGGTAACCCCCACATTACTAAAAACCTCACCTGACTTTTAATTTCTTTTTCCATAATACCTATCACCTAATAAGATGTATGCATGATGTATTTTTGTCTCAAGTTTCTTTTCTGTTTTTTCCCGCTAGAATGTAAACCCTGTATGGTCACAGCTCTCTACCTGCTTCTTCATCATTACCTCAAACATCTAGAACAGTGGCTGGTATATATTAGATATATTAATATATATCTGTTGAATAAATTTTGATGATCTTCATCCTTTGCTGAACACAAGTTCCATTAGAACAGAGCCCAGGACTATTTTGCCCATCAGTATACATCTAAAATTCAGCAGATGACTGACACACCATTGATGCTTATTAAATATTTGTCTTATAAACAACTAAAGTGGAGGAGATGTATCTAGAATTCATATCCTTTTATTCATGGTCTATTTTTCTTTCTGTATTATGTGTATAAAAATTATATCCTCACTATATTTAAATTCTTATAGAAAGAAAACTAACATCTGGGTATTCCACAGCACTTTGTATAAAGTAAGTTGGTGGGACACCTGGGTGGCTCAGCGGTTGAACATCTGCCTTCAGCTCAGGGTATAATCCTGGACTCCTGGGATGGAGTCCCACATCAGGCTCCTGGCATGGAGTTTGCTTCTCCCTCTGCCTATGTCCCTACCTCTGTGTGTGTGTGTCTCTTAGGAATAAATAAATAAAATCTTTAAAAAAAAAAAAAAAGGCAACTTGGTTGCTTACTTGTAAAAGAGAGTATATCAATCAATTAAACAGTCAAAAATATTTCGAGGGCTTCATATATATGTTACTTATAACCTAGGAAAGAAAACACATTATTTTTTTTCTTTTCTTCTCTTTGGTTTTACTTTGCTTTTTTTTACCTCAAGATAATTACGATGGATAAATTGGTATTCAGTTTTCTTTCCTAATATATGCATTTAAGACTATTAATTTTCCTCTGTGTACAGCTTTTTCTGCATTCAACAAGATTGTATATGTTTTATTTTTATGACCATTCATGTCAAAAGGATTTAATTCTTGTTTTGGTTCTCTTGATTTTTGTTTTATGTTTTTAAGGTTATTTTATTAGGTGCACACAGATTCAGAACTGTTATATCATCTTGGTAAATGGGCTGTTTTTTCATAGAAAATGCCCTCTTTACCTCTAGTAATATTTTTTGCCTTCTTCTGATATCAACTTTCTTTTAGTTAGTGTTTATGGATATATTTTCTCAAGTTTTTACTTTCAACTTCTGTGTGTCCTTATATAATAAGCATTAGATATTTATATTTTATTCAGTCTGTCAGTCTTAGCCTTTAATTTGAGTAGTTGGTCTATATATATTTAATCCAATTGCAATGCATTTAGGTTAGATATATTATAATTTCTATCTTTAAAAATGAGCAAAAAACTTGAATAGAAATTCCCCCATAGGGGCAACTGGGTGACTCAGTGGTTGAGCATCTGCCGTTGGCTCAGTCATAATCCTTGGGTCCTGGGATAGAGTTCTGCATAGTCTCCCTCTGCCTATGTCCCTGCCTCTCTCATGAATAAATAAATAAAATCTTTTTTGAAAAAAGAAATTTCACCAGAAAGTAACATAGGAATGTTATTAAATAAGGTCTTTAAAGAGAGATCAACGTTATTAGCTATGAGGGAAATGCAGTTAAATGAAATCACTTCATACCACTAGAACAGCTAAAATTAAAAGGACTCATAATACCAAGTGTCAATGAGGACGTGCAGCAACCAGAATTCTCATACACTGATGGTGAGAGTATAAATGGTACAACCACTTTGTAAAATTGTTTAGCAGTTTATTATAAAATTAAATATACACTTACCCTATGACTCCGAAATTCCAGAAAATCTTAGAAATGTATCCAGGAAAAGAATTAATGTGAAAATCATCATAACGGCTTGCATGAGAATGCTTAGAGAACTCTGATTTGTAATCCAAAACACTGAAAGGTTCTAGCAAGAGGAGAATGGACAAACTGTGGTATATTTATGTAATGAATATTACTCAGCAATAACAAAGGAATGAATTACTGATACAGACAACCAAATGGATGAATCTCAGAGACACTATGTTGAGCAAAATATGCCAGACATAAAGGAGTATACTACATGTTTCCATATAATTATGCCAACTTAAAAACATACCAAGGGTTACAAGATTTCTAAGAACTCTTTTAATGGGTACCTGAGCAAAATATTTTAAGGATCACTTCCATATGAGACACCGGGGTGGCTCAGTGGTTGAGCATCTGCCTTCGGCTCAAGACGTGATCCTGGAGTCCTGGGATCAAGTCCACATCGGGCTGCCTGCATGGAGCCTACATCTCCCCCTGCTTATGTCTCTGACTCTCTCTTTCTGTGTCTTTCATGAATAAATAAATAAAATCTTAAAAAAAAAAGGATCACTTCCATAGCTAATGAATAAGAAATGCTCCATGTTAACAATTATCTTAGACTTCTTCCTCTGGGAGTGGAATTTCTTGAGTTACCATCATTAAGTAATGGGAGTTAAAATCACCACCTCCCTGGAATATAGCCAATCAGGTGGAGCAAGTCAGGCAAAGGAATTTGCATGAAGCCCCTGGTGCCAGCAACAACCTAACTACTGGTGCTTCTAGGTAACTATCAACAGTGCCATTACAAAACTCTCAGGGTATGTTAAACCAGTTTATATAACCCAGGCATCAGTTAAGAATACCTCAATCCTTACACACTTGAGGAAATAGGTCTTAAAATTCCCAGTTTCAAAAAAAAAAAAAAAATCCCAGTTTCATAGTTTCCTTCCTCATCCTTTTCTCTGAATCTAGGTCCATCTTTGTATCACTCAGACCCAAAATGCCATCTTTTCATCAGTTTCTATATAAAAAAAAAAAATCCATTCACATCCAAGAATTTCATGGAATTCTGGGGTCACAGGGAATAGTGTCACACATCAGTGGCACCATTTCACTGGCCCACCCCTATCCCACTCCCTTCCTCACTCCCTTCCTCCACTCCCAGGGGAACCATCAATTCTTTCAGTTTCTCCCACAGATTATTCTTCAGACTAATTCCACTCACATCTGGCTTGAGGGACAGGTCTCTTCACCTTCCTACTCAAAAAATGTCTTCAGATCTTCATGTTTTCAGTACCCTCTCTAAAGAGAATCTTCATGAATATGATATCCTCCATCTTATTGCATTTACATTCAGATTTTGCAACATCCTCATGAGATTTGGGGGGATACTGAAGACCCAGTGGCCATGACTTTCCAAACAGAAGCAGTATTTCTGAATTGTTTGATCTTTAGAACAGTGAAATGGCTCAGCTCCGGGGAGAAAATGGGAATGGCCAGGGCACTTCACACTGAGGGAGCAAACCTTGAGCACTGCCTGCCTTACTCTCCCTCCTCCCAGTTGTTCTTATCAGTGGTTTGCAGATGATGGGGAAGGGAAAATGAGGATCTGTTAGAAATGGCTGTTTGAAAAGGGCTTAGAATTTGTTCAACATTTTGAGATGGAGGGGATGAGGACAGTTTATAGGCCTAAATTTCCTGCAGAGCTAAAATATTTGACTTTCACTAGGAACACTTATTTGGGTTTAATATCAGTTTGTTCCAGCCAATTCTGAAAATTATCGAACCATAGACTCTTAAAATAGGCAGAGATACTGAAATCAGATCCTACAACAGGTCCTGGAATGATTGATTGGGCCCTGCTACATGTGGCAAACCTATGACTTAAAACATGACCCTGTAGCTGGAGGTAGCTGAGTTAGCAGGTGGGTTTCAGGAAAGTTGGCGCAAAAGGTTGGCCTCAGACGAGCTGGAAAAAAAGAGAGGGAAAGATAAATGAGTTATTTTAAGAAGGGCAAGTTTATCTCCAATGCCAGTACCTCCACTTGCTTTTCTGCCTTCTTCTCTTTACCTTAGCCATCCCCTCATCACTGCCTTTTCCCTCCAAAGAACCACATACTCTCAACAAGCCACTGGCTTACACTCAGTAATTTTTTCATTTCAAAAAATGCAATCTAAGCCAAAGGAATGAATAGCTAATGGTTAAGTTTTCCATTTTCACTCTTTAGGGAAGATCCATTTCTCACTTCTTGGGTTCTCTACTAGTTCTCAGTTGTACCATATGTAAAATGAGAGTGATAGCATGTGTTATTGAAGGATTTACTTAAATAATGTCAGTAAGAAGCTTATTGCTGTGCCTGAATGGCTCTTACTTGGCACTATTACTACTAGTAAGCTTTATTCCTTAGATAACAATATGAATTCTGTTGTCTGTTTTTTAGAGGAATAAGCAAACATTGGGGATCCATCTAAAGACAGGAAATCTGACACTATGAAGGTTATGAAATGGCTATAAAATATAGCATATGGCCTTAAGAGTTTAAAATCTAATTGAGTGTAGGATATAATGTGCCAGCTTAAGAGTTAACTGGCAATAGGAGGTATCGTGTGTAGTGATAAATAAGTGAGACTGATCTTTGGGACTGTAGGATTTCAGAAGAGGGTGATTTCACCCTAGACTAGGAGTGAGGGCCCAGAAAAGTGAGTATCTTGGGTGGTAGATGAGACTTGGATGAGCGGAGTGGAGAAGGGAGGGAAAGATGTGAGAGATATGCTGCAGAGTTGAGAATTTACAATGATAGAAAGTAAATCAGATTGAATGGAGCATGTAGACGATAGAAAAACTAGAGATGATGGGCGGGACTGCATTAGACTGTGGACAACCTGGAATGCTAGGCTCAGAAATCCGAATTTTATGCTCATAGGATGATATTGAGGATGAGCAGACACATAACACAGAAATAAGTTCAATCCCATTGGCGCCTGGGTGACTCAGTTCATCAAGCAACAGCATTTGGCTCAGGTCATGATCTCAGAGTCCTGGGATCCAGTCCTGCATTAGGCTCCCTGCTCAGTGGGGAGTCTGCTTCTGCCTCTGCCCTTCCCCCCTGCTCATGATCTTTCTTTCTCTTACTCTCTCTCTCTCTCAAATAAATAAATAAAATCTTTAAAAAAGAGAAAGAAGAAGAAGAAGAAGAAGAAGAAGAAGAAGAAGAAGAAGAAGCTGAATTCCAGAACCATTTAAATTCCAGCTAGGTTCAAGGCCAAGACAGGTGCTCAGCAAAAACTATTTTCAGTAGCTATTACTGCTTATTGGAGCAACTCGTTCTACTGGCACATCACAGCATGACATCCACAGTTCAATATGGGCACAGAGAGGAAATCATGTATAAGCCACCTGAGAACTTCTGATGGTTCTGCTGTGTCATTCCCATCACTGTAAATATGCCCCTCTCCTGGCACTCTCTCCTCCTTGGTGCTCTACCAAATACTGTTCCCAGCCAGTCAATGCATAGACTTCATCTAGTGGTTCCAACCTGCTGAATTTCATGCCTCATGATACTGACTCTGGCATATACCCCACCATAGGTTTCTCTTTGCAAATGTTTTTTTTTTTTCTCTTTGCAAATGTTTACATCCATAGGAACCCCCAATTTTACTGCACTTTATTACTTTCCAAACTATACAGTTATCCATATCTTGACTCATCATTACATTTTGGTCCACCTTGGCGCTGTCTATTTTAGAGTATCCAATCTGGAAGAACTCAGTAGAAGTCATTTATGATGTGTCATTACTTAGAGAATATGAGTAAAGAAAATAGGGGGGGAAGGGACTATTAAATATTAGAGGGATGATGAGACCGATGGGATCCTCTTCACTGAAATAATCTAACATGAATGGGAAGGGACAAGAAGTTATTTAAATAATTTAATAAAGAAATTGAGTACCCAAAACAACATCATGTATTAAACCAAATGAACTCCATGCCCTCAAACTATATGTCTCAGGCAGGGCAATCTTTGCTTCCTCTCTCCCTGCCCATGGCACTGCCATCTTACTCAGGCTGGGACAACACACCCAAGCCCAGAGCCCCACTCCCAGGGATGCCCTCCAGCTGTCCCCTTGTCCTTCTTCCTTGATCAGAGTGTGTCTAGTTTCCTCCCTCTCCTGTTTCCAACATGACCAAAGCCTCCTTGTCTGACCTTTTAGTAGTTCTCTGTCACTTCTCTGGAATCTCCTATACAGGGAAAATGCAAATCACTGCAGGTTAACTTACAGATGCCCAAAGACTGAGGTGTCTACATAGCCGACTTGAAAGAAGAGAAAGAGAAGTGGGCGTCCTGTAAGCCAGGCTTCTGCAGACAAGGATAAAGTCACACTGCAGGAGCAATGAAAGAACTTGCAGAAATACTAATGGGCTTAATGGGCTGAGTATTTTTCATCTCCATTGTTCTGCCCAAAGGGAATGTGCTTTCCTTCTGCCATGGACAGCTTGACTCCATGGATCTCTCTCACCCTGTTACTTCCTCCTGTATGTCTTTCCATCTCCAGGGATTTTATTTTGTGGTTTGAGAAGTTTCAGGGTGTTAGTGTTTAGGGATTTTTGTTTTCCCCAGAGACATCTAGGAAGTTTGGTTCTGTATTATAAAGCCAAAAGCGATCTGTCTCAGGAATGTTCTGAGTAAGCCCACTGCATATTACATACTTCCCTATACAACAAACATAATGCAAATTGTTACCTGAACCATCCAGGAAAGATGGTGATAGGTCTGTGGGTTTTGAAAATGCAACTTGACTCCTATAATTCCACTGGGTGGGGGACACACGCCCGAGTAAGCTGTCCTTTTGTATTTGCATTTTACATTTTCTAAATAGTATTGCCCAAAATTGCTGCCCTCACCTTATTCCACCCACACACAAAAAATGCACTAACCTTGAAATATGAGCTGTCATTTGGGGTTGGGTTGATGCTGTGGCATCAAACTTACATATATTTTTATATTAAGAAGATTTCTTTCAGATTAGAAATGTAGTTCATGCTCATTATAGAAAAAGAGAATAAAAATCATCTGTAACTGCACTACTCAAAGATAATCATGTTTAACATTCACTTACTTCTTTTCTACCCATATGTATATAGTTTTAATTGGAATCATGTTTTATCTCTGTATTGTCCTTTTTAAAAATTTGACATTATATAGCACATATACATGAAATGGAGGCATCTTTATATATGACCATCAAAGTATTTTTCAAACAGTAAGCTCAAATATTAGCAGATGTAATTTGTGAATTTAGAAGACTCAAAGAAGTCTTTCTTTATCATGGAGCCAAATGACTTTTTAAAAGGCAAAGGGTGTTGTTTCAATAAGTGACTGGCCCAACCAACCAGATAATAAAATGGAAAATTCTCATGTTCTCACCTCTATGCACTTCTCAGGCTGTCACCCTGTGTTCCTGCAGCCAACAGTAGGTAATGCTCACTGCAGGGCAGGGTTCACTGAATGTTCTGTAAGGGTCTTAAGACTGCCTACGACTACCTTGAAGTCCCCCGATCTGCAGAGAGTATACGCAATTTATCTACATACATTGAGATTCTGTTTTGGTTTTGGTTTTGCTTTACATTTGAGTGCACAGGGGGCAGACCTGGAGAGCAGAGAAGAGAGAAATTTTAGAACTGTGGGATGAAAACAACCCCAATAACACCTTGAGTTTCATTGAGGTGTTTCTTGTGTAACAAAAATCTTGAAGATGAAGGGAGAATGAACCATGTATTGTTTTAGTGACAGGCAACACGGGGAACAGGAAACTTCTGCCCCAAACAGACCCAAGTTCAAAATATTTTTTTTTAATTTTTTTATTTATTTATGATAGTCACAGAGAGAGAGAGAGGCAGAGACACAGGCAGAGGGAGAAGCAGGCTCCATGCACCGGGAGCCCGACGTGGGAATCGATCCCGGGTCTCCAGGATCGCGCCCTGGGCCAAAGGCAGGCGCCAAACCGCTGCGCCACACAGGGATCAACAGACCCAAGTTCAATTGCTGACCTTGCCACTCACTTTTTCTGAGCCCTGGTTTCCTTATTTGTAAAAATGGAAACAACACCTTCCTCAGTACATTGGTGGGAAGTTTAAAGGAAAAAGTATGTGTGAAACCTCAAAGCATGGTAGATAAAATAGGTGTGTTCAGTGCTAGTTTTCAACCCTTCTCTCAAGACTAAGCAGCATTGGTCTGAGAGCTCAGAATGAAGACCTTCTGGAGGGAAAAAAAAGTTCTGTATGAGTCACATATGGAATCAAGACATGCTAGTCTCTTAATGGGACTTAGCTCTACTCCATGTTGCATTTATTACTATGAATTGTTGGAGTTCTTTTCTTTCAGTAGCCCTAATTTATTTATTTTTTTTAGTAGCCCTGATTTAAATCGTGATAATTACATTTTGCATTTTGCAGTAATTGTAACCTTCAAAAGACGTTTACTGATACTGTTTTGTAGGATTTGCCCAAGAACATCGTAAGACAGGTGATTATCAAGTCTTACAAGTTTTACAGATATGAAAGCTGTGGCTCAGGCTGTTTTCCTGATGAGTGTTTATTTTCCTGAGATTAGGGCTCAGAAACTAAGGGTCCCCTAACAGCTAACACTCAGCTGCCACTGAGCTAAAAACTGTTGTGATCATTGGGGCACCTGGGTGGCTCAGTGGTTGAACATCTGCCTATGGCTCAGGTGGTGATCCTGGGGTCTTGGGATCGAGTCCTGCATCGGGTTCCCCGCAGGGAGCCTGCTTCTCATTCTGCCTCTGTCTCTGCCTCTCCCTCTGTGTCTCTCATGAATAAATAAAATCTTTAAAAAAAAAAATTGCTGTGATCATTAAATGTTTAAAATTTATGCCCTGTAAAAGTAGGTCCGTAAAATCAAGGAAAATATGAGATGCCTATAATTGAGCCAGAATGATAGATAATGCAATAAAAACGAGCATACTTTTACCAAGTGCCGGCACAGTATGCGAGCAAGAACCCAGTTTAGAAATCACCGTAGGGGATGGGAAAGTCGGAGCGCATTCTGCATTCGCAGTCCACCAGGGGGCACTGTCCCCCGCCCTCGGCTCCGACTCCGTGCAGCATCCCTGGTTTCCCGCCAGGCCAAGAAGCTAGGTGACAAATGCAGTTTACAGATTCCCGGTCTGGTGGCTTTTCTCCATCTCTCAGTTATTTTGCTTTGAGAATAAGGCGCCTCCTATTCAACACATCTGTAAATTTTTTAAAGTTCCTTACAGTCCTTTTAATGAGTCTTATGTTTTTAAATAAAGGTGGGGGAAGGGGGTTGTGAGGACCACTTGATCTTCACGACAACCCTATAGGAGGATTCATTGTATCTTTCAACCGAGGGAACCGCATTTCAGAGAACATAATTTGCCCAAGTTCAGGCGGACAGTAAGCAGAGAAGCCAGACTCCAACCCAAGTCTGTTAGAATCCCAGCCCAAACTCCTTTTCACTGCACTCTATAATAACTCCATTTCCCAGGGGAAACTATTATCAAATTCAAATGATATCTTCTTAGACTTCTTAGACAGACAGTAACAAAGGGGCAGCATGTTTTAAGAATGCCAATCACAAAAATCCTTCTCAGCCTTTTAGAAGTTTTTCTCTCTGTAATTATCTCTTTTCTCCCCCTAGAGTTCATCTACAAAGTAGCTTTGAATATGTTTTATTCCTGCCCTAGTTTACCTTATTACCTAAGTAATTAAATACCCATAAGACTTCACCCCAAATCTCAGCTCCTAGCACTCATAATGTTCAACCAAGCAGAAAATACAGAGTGGCATCTATCTAAGTTCTAAAACCAGAATTGTTCCATTTTCTGTATGAGTACACATGTCTGTGTGTAAACACATAAAATTATCTTTGGGTTTTTAAAAATTATTTATTTGTTTATGTAATCTCTACACCCAACGTGGAGCTCAAACTCACAATCCCAAGATCAAGAGTCTCATGCTCTTCCGACTGAGCCAGCCAGAGGCCGATAAGATTTTATTTATACCCAATTTCCATACCAGTATTTTGTGGCACTGTTGGTGTCTTATGTCTTGATGTTTATGGTTTCTTTACTATCACTAAAGAAAATCTGATGTCACTGCTAATAAGCATCTGTCCTTAGGACACAATATCTGTCCTATTCATTTTATGTCCCGAGATCTCAAACTAAAATAAGACCTCTCCTTGAATGGATGAAGTCATGTCAAAAGCAAGAGCAAAATGCAAATACAATGAGACAGCACTGTACCAATATGACAACTCCTAATGTTGGTGGGGATGTCTGAGTACCTGGATTCTCATCAAATGTGTGTGGGAATGTGAAATAGTACACCTACTTTGGAAAAAGAGCTGGCTGCCTTTTTTTTTTTTTTTAACCAAATTAACATATGCTTACCCTAGGATCTAGCAGCTCGTCTCCTAAATATTTACATGTCCACAAAAAGACCCCTATGAGCATGTTCAAAACAACTTCATTCATAATAGCCCAAATCCCAAAAACCCCAAGTGTCCATTCACTCACAAGTGGCTAAGTAAACTGTGGTATGTCCATACTGTGCAATGTTGACATCTATTTCCATGCCATTGGATCCTGGCTTAGGTTCTGTCATGAGGCTGCAATCATCTGAAGCCTTGTCTGGGGCTGCAGAAACTGCTGTCAAGATGGCGCACTCACATGGCTGTTGGCATGAGGTCTCAGTTACTTCTCATGTGGTCTTCTCAGTGAGCTGCTGGAGTGTCCTCATGACATGGCCACTGACTTCAATCATGTGAATAATCCAAGAGAGGGACCTGCTATGGCCTAGCCTGGTTCCAAGCAGCTGCCAGACCTGTCATGAGGCTTTCTTGGTCAATGTGGGCCCAAGGCTCCTAATGAAAAGGTATGAACTACTGACACACAAAAATATGGGTGAATCTCAAATGTGTTATATTGAGTGAAACAATCAGATGTGAAAGACTACTTATATATGATTTTATTCATTTTATATGAAGCTGTAGAAGGCAAAACAGATCTATAATTTTAAAAAGAGTCAGAACTATTGTTGCCTAGAAACAGGGAAGGGGCAGCCCAAGTGGCTCAGCAGTTTAGCACCGCCTTCGGCCCAGGGCGTGATCCTGGAGACCCGGGATCAAGTCCCACGTCAGGCTCCCTGCATGGAGCCTGCTTCTCCCTCTGCCTGTGTCTCTGCCTCTCTCTCTCACTCTCTCATCAATAAATAAATAAAATCTTAAAAAAAAAAAGAAAAAGAAACGGGGAAGGCAGGACAGGTTATTAGGGCACTTTGTGGGAGAATAGACGTTGTATATTTTGTAGGATTTTGAGTTACACAGGTGTATGCATTTGTCAGAACTCTGTATCCTTAAGATTTGTATATTTCAGTCTTAGTAAATGTTTTTTTAAAGAAAAAGAAGCCTAAACAAATTCTGAACTATAATGACATGCTGAGATGTTTCAAGGTGAGGTGTCCTGATGTGGCAACTGGAGTGGCTAGAACAGGAGAGCTAGTTGGAGAGCTGAGCTTCATCCCTCTAGGCTATACATGATTCACCACAACCCTAATAAAATGTCTCAATGGTTAAAAGTCAATAGATGTTGACATCATTTACTTAAAATGCCTGCTCGTCTATGTATAAATCTAACTCTTCAGCATATTTTGTGATATTTAATCCATGTTTTTTCTGCTGAGTAAATCCAAAATGGTATATTTGTTCATCCATTTCAGGTGGAAACCAATGTTGAGTCAGTCATCGTACTAAATAGTGCTGAACCACTTGATGGGGTGTAGGCACGTCTGCTTCTGGGTGGAACACTGGTTCCCCAAACTGGCTTCCTATTAGAGTCCTCTGAGTAGCTTTCAAAGCAATCGCAATGCCAGGACACCCTAGGACAGTTGAATCAACATAGGAGGGTGGGTAGGAGGGGGGCCTGGCCATCATACTTTTTAAATGCTCTTTTGGTTTTTTTAGTATTTTATCACTTAACTAGACCTTAAATTTATTTATTTATTTATTTATTTATTTATTTATTTATTTATTTATTTATTTGAGAGAGAGAGAGGACGAGCGAGCATGAAAGAGAGAGAGAGAGAGAGCATGAGCAGGGGGAGGGGTAGAGGGAAAAGCAGGCTCCTCGCAGAGCAGGGAGCCCAATGTGGAGCTCAATCCCAGGACCCCGGGGTTAACTGAGCCAAAGGCAAATGCTTAACTGACTGAGCCACTCACATGCCCAAGACCTTAAATTTTTTAAGTTAAAAAAGAATCTTCAGGGATCCCTGGGTGGCGCAGCAGTTTGGCGCCTGCCTTTGGCCCAGGGCGCGATCCTGGAGACCCGGGATCGAATCCCATGTCGGGCTCCCGGTGCATGGAGCCTGCTTCTCCCTCTGCCTATGTCTCTGCCTCTCTCTCTCTCTCTCTGTATGACTATCATAAATAAATTTAAAAAAAAAAATTAAAAAAAAAATCTTCAAAAGACTGCAAAGAAAATATGATGCTACTTAAAAAGAAATATTGTGGGATCCCTGGGTGGTGCAGCAGTTTGGCGCCTGCCTTTGGCCCAGGGCGCTATCCTGGAGACCCGGGATCCAGTCCCACGTCGGGCTCCCTGCATGGAGCCTGCTTCTCCCTCTGCCTGAGTCTCTGCCTCTCTCTCTCTCTCTCTCTGTGACTACCATAAATAAAATAAAATAAAATAAAAAAGAAATATTGTTTACAATAGAGATTCTTAAGGTTTTAGGCTCTTTGAGATATGTATCAAAGTGTGACTGATAGATGAGTTTAAAATAGAACAAACTTCAGGTTTGTATTCCCAGGAATAATAAGATCTCATTGGCAGAAGTTATTTTAATATTCCTGAAACTGATCCCTATAAAAAGGGTACTAGTTTCCCAAGTTCTAATGTGTGTATGTCCTGTCAGCATAACTGGATCACTTTATAGGTGAGCTGAGCATGTGTTTAGGACAGGCAGCAAAGTATTTGTTTGGGAAAAAAATTGTATATCTGATATTTTAAAAATAGTGTTGAAGGAGTCATTATGGCTTTTTTTTTTAATTTTTTTTTAAATTTTTTTATTTATTTATGATAGTCACAGAGAGAGAGAGAGGCAGAGACATAGGCAGAGGGAGAAGCAGGCTCCATGTACCGGGAGCCCGACGTGGGATTCGATCCTGGATCTCCAGGATCGGCCCTGAGCCAAAGGCAGGCGCTAAACCGCTGCACCACCCAGGGATCCCCATTATGGCTTTTAAAAAGGAAATTAGAATAATCCTGGCATCCCTCACACTTATTCTATCTGTGGGATGTGGGGAGCAGCGATGGCCTTTGCAAGGATGACCATCATGAAAGGTGCTACCAGCCTGATTGGGGGAGCTGATGGTGCTTCTCAACCAAAAGCACAGCCAGAGCTTCCTGCCCTCTCTCCTCTCACCCCTCTCCCCTGCCAGGTGTCATCAGTAGTCAATTAGAAAGTCAAAGTATGAGAGGGGAGTGGAGGGAGCTTGTGCCTGGCCCAGAGGGTTTTTCACTGTGAACTAGATTGAGAACAATGTGTTAATTGTTCTTTGTTTGCTGCACAGGGCCTGGTGCCAGCAATAGAACTGGCCCTGAGAAGCTTCCAGAGCCTAGTGACCAGGTGTGGGGAACCGCCACTGATGGCCTGCCACCCTGCTGCCTGCTGGGAGTGGTGGCGGCAGTAGTGGGGCACGCAACAGGTGCATAGTGGATGGATTAGAAATTCCACAGAACTTACAGGTTTCAGAGTCTCTCTTATTCGAGAAAAGGACAGAAAATGGGAGGGGTGAAAAAAAACCTCAGGCCAGCAACAATCATATCAACACAGTAAGCTCCAGGAAGGTGGGGAGTTTATCCCACTGAACTATAAAATACGCAGAGAAGTTCCCAGAAGGGAGTCTTGCCCAAATGTCAAAACTCTTCTTGCCTTCAGGTTGTTTTGACCTGCAGCACAGAAAGAGAAAAAAAATGACCAGACTGAGTTGTCAGGGACACTGTGGAATAATTATTTCTTTCTTTTTTTTTAAAGATTTTATTTATTCATGAGAGACACAGAGAGAGAGAGGCAGACACAGGCAGAGGGAGAAGCAGGCTCCATGCAGGGAGCCCGACATGGGACTGGATCCCGGGTCTCCAGGACCAGGCCGTGGGCCAAAGGCAGGCGCTAAATCACTGAGCCACGCAGGGATTCCCGGAATAATTCTTTCAACTGCAGTGCAGCCCCCAGATTTTGAATAGGAGAACAGCCCAGGGAAGGAGCCTTCCCTAGGAAGCAGGGCTTTCTGGAAAGGGGAACATAAGGATTTTGTGACATTATCACTGTACATTGAGAGGATAAAAACTCAACAGCTATAGTTTGGTTACTGGTCTTCCAGTTGTATCTATACAGGAAAAAAACGTAAATATGTGCAAAAGAAAATATACTTTTCAAAAATACAAAACTATCATGAGCAATTAAATCTGGGCAGTAAGATTGTGGAAGAATTTTCCCCTCTTTTTTCCTGTATTTCTAGACCATCTTTCTTTATGTATGCGTTTGTACAAAGACCATGCAGGTCTAAAACTCAGGAAAAGCATGAGGCTAGGGGTCCCTGGGTGGTTCAGCGGTTGAGCGCCTGCCCAGGGCATGATCCTGGAGTCCCAGAATCGAGTCCCACATTGGGCTCCCTGCAGGGAGCCTGCTTCTCCCTCCGCCTGTGTCTCTACCTCTCTCTCTCTCTCTCTCTGTGTCTCTCATGAATAAGTAAAATCTTAAAAAAAAAAGTGTGAAGCTAGCTCTATAGGAAAATCAGCTTAAAATTGCAGATGTATGCTGTTACCCATGCTTTTAATTTTCGATGGATGTGTGGATACATTGGCCTTTGAGCTTCTCTGTGCCATGTCTCTAGGAGGAGACGGAAGGGGAAATTTTTTAGATGCACATTTCCTCAGGGCACCCAGGTGACTCAGTCTGTTGAGTGGCTACCTTTGACTCCAGGGTCCTGGGATCAAGCCCCACATGGGGGAGTCCTGCTTCTTCTGCCTCTGCCGATCCCCCCCACCCCCCACCCCGGCTTGTGTTCTCTCACTCTTTCTCTGTGTCAGATAAATAAATAAAACCTTTTTTAAAAAACTAAAGTAAAATGTACATTTCCTCATTAACAGGGCTTGCAGGATAGTGATCATTTTGAGAGTATTCTTATGGGGCCTTCTAAAAGGATAGAGGGAGAGATTTATATCTCTGGAAAAGTCTCCAGTGTTTTCCTATGGTAACTGAAAATTCATAAGACTATCAAGAACAGGGCAAGACCACTCTTCTGCCACTCTGACTACATGTCACTAGGGTTTTTTTTCCCTTGGGAATGGTGGAATGTAAGGTCTGTAATTGGCTCTTCAAGGATGTCAGGCGAAAGGAGGTCATTACAACGTGTATCCATTAACTCATCCCAATGTGGGTCCACTCATTTTGTCTGCCTTTGACCCTTCACCGTGTCTCTCTCTCTCTCTCTCTCTTTTGTATCTTTTTATTGGAGTTCCATTTGCCAACATATAGTATAACACTCCCTGCTCATCCTGCCAAATGCCCCCTTCGATGCCTGTCACCCGTCACCCCATCCCCCTGCCCAGCTCTCCTTCCACTACCCCTTGTTCATTTCCCAGAGTTAGGAGTCTCTCATGTTTTGTCTCGCTCTCCGATATTTCCCACTCATTTTCTCTCCTTTTCCCTTTAATCCCTTTCATTATTTTTTATATTCCTCATATGAGTAAAACCATATGATTGTCCTTCTCCGATTGACTTACTTCACTCAGCATAAAACCCTCCAGTTCCAAAAAAAAAAAAAAAAAAAAAACCCTCCAGTTCCATCCACGTTGAAGCAAATGGTGGGTATTTGTCGTTTCTAATGCCTGAGTAATATTCCATTGTATACATATACCACATCTTCTTTATCCATTCATCTTTCGATGGACACCGAGGCTCCTTCCACAGTTTGGCTATTGTGGACATTGCTGCTATAAACATTGGGGTGCAGGTGTCTCAGTTTTTCATGGCATCTGTATCTTTGGGGTAAATCCCCAGCAATGCAATTGCTGGGTCTAGGTTTGCTCTATTTTTAACTCTTTGAGGAACCTCCACACAGTTTTCCAGAGTGGCTGCACCAGTTCACATTCCCACCAACAGTGCAAGAGGGTTCCCCTTTCTCCACATCCTCTCCAACATTTGTTGTTTCCTATCTTGTTAATTTTCACCATTCTCACTGGTGTGAGGCCTTCACCGTCTCTCAATTTCTAGTCACTAGATCACATCTACAATACATGGCAATATCAAGTAGCCAGGAAAAAGCAAAACCAAAGAAGAAAACAACACAAAACCCAAATCCTGTGAGTTAGCTGGGACTCGTATCACTGCCCCTACTCTCACTTTATAGATGAAACAACAGACTTGGATTGCTCTGGGATTTTCCGCAAGTTAGAGAGCTTCCTAACTTTGCTCCAGTGCCTCCTACACCACAGTGGTGACAGAGGCTGACCTGTGATGCCACTGGCATTGGCACAGACTGCAGGAGCTACTCGACCCATGCGATCAGTTTACACCCACCCTCTCATCTGACCAGCCCCTCCTCAGTATTCCAGCCCACACTGCTAAGTGGCATCCATTTATTGGGGCCCAAGTAGACTGGTACCATTCACGAATTCTATTTTATTCTAATTTTATTTTATTTTTTATTCTAATTTAAAAAGTCGTTTTATATACTTCCTATTTTAAATGACACAAAAAACACGTGAATACAGAAACAATATAAGAAATCCAAATAACATAAAATAATATAAAATAAAAGGTGAAAATTCTTTTTTTAAGAGTTGATACTTTATTTTTTTTTTATTTAAATTCAAGTTAGTTAACATAGAATGTGTTATTAGTTTCAGGGTAGAGTTTAGTGATTCATCAGTTGCATAAAATACCCAGTGCTCATGACATCACATACCCTCCTTAATGCCCAACACCCAGTTACCCCATCCCCCACCTACCTCCCCTACAGCAGTCCTCAGTTTGTTTCCTAGAGTTAAAAGTCTCTTACGGTTTGCCTCCTTCTCTGTTTATACCTTATTTTATTTTCCTTTCCCTCCTCTATGTTCATCTGTTTTGTTTCTTAAATTCTACATAGGAGGGCAGCCCGGGTGGCTCAGCAGTCTAGTGCCACCTTCAGTCCAGGGCATGCATGATCCTGGAGACCCAGGATCGAGTCCCACGTCGGGCTCCCTGCATGGAGTCTGCTTCTCCCTCTGCCTGTGTCTCTGCCTCTCTCTCTCTCTCTCTGTGTGTGTCTCTCATGAATAAATAAATAAAATCTTTAAAAAAAAGTTTAAATTCTACATAGGAGTGAAATCAAAAAGTATTTGTCTTTCTCTGACCTATTTCATTTAGCATAATACCCTCTAGTTCTATTCACATCATTGCAAATGGGAAGATTTCATTCTTTTTGATGGCTGAGTAATGTGAAATTCTTCTTAACAATCTCACTGTTCTCCTCTACCTCCTGCCTCAAGACACAAACTCTTAGCCTCACTCACTTCGTTGGAGGTAACCACCAAGATCACTGGTACATATTATCCAGTAAAGCAATTGTTAAAGTTGTTGCTATGGACTAGTGATTGCTGTATGCTTCCTGTTCTCCTAGCTCTTTCTAGTTGAATGTTATATAAATATAAGGGCCTAAGCTAGGCTAGCTTATTTGGATGACAGTTCCAGGTAAATGGATGGCAGTGTGGGTTCAATCAAGAGTAGTGGCCATGGAAATAGCTCAGAGGGCACAGTTGTGAACAGACTTTATTCAAGCACAGTGTATCTACAATCACCTCATGCCCTGCCTAATCTTCCATCTCTCATCCCTTCCTTTACCACAGATGGACCTTAAACACCTCCTTTCTCATCTCTAGAACCAAAGCTGGCCTTAAGAAGGAGAGTTGTAGGGGTGCCTGGGTATCTCAGTCAGTTAAGCATCCACCTTCAGCTCAGGCCTTGATCCCAGAGCCCTGTGTTGGGCTCCCTGCTCAGCGGGGAGTCTGCTTTGCCCTCTGCCCCCTCCCTGTTCATTCTCTCTCTCTCTCAAATCAATAAGTAAATAAATCTTTTTTAAAAAGGAGAGCTTTTTTTTTTTTTAAAGGAGAGTTTTTTTTTTTTTTTTAAAGGAGAGTTTTAATAAGCTTTTCCCCAGCACTCTGTCACTCAACATCAAATCAACTTTGCTTTTCGTCTCTGTCAAGCCTTGTTCTTGGCTTTTACAGTGTGTCTCTTGGGCCCAATCCTGATTTTATACCCTACATTTGATCAGTGGATCCAGTGGTATGTCTCTTTCTTGGTAACATGCCCAGCATGTCAGACCCTTTTAATTTGGTCCCCTGCCCTTGCCCAGTTCAAGAGTAGAGCCTGAGAGTCTACAGTAGACCTCCCCAATACAGGACTCTGTATGCCAGAATGAGCTTCCTTCTGCGTCCACAACCCTACTCATCTCTTTAGCACCTCCCACCCCCTTGTGAATGGGTCCAGCTAACTAGTTATGTCTGAAGATACAGCAGGTCACAAAAACAGGAGAGAAATGGGTGACAAAGATGTGCTGCCAGTTTCCATGGCCACATCAATTGACATCTTAGGCAGGAATGGCAGAGATGCCCAGTCCAGAACACTTGTATAAAAGCTGGGGAAGGAGTTTAGGTCATTTGCAACCTCCCAGGTATTTCTGTACACACACTCTACAACCACTGGGCATCAACCACGTAGAAAGTGCCAGCTGACCACCAGTATTGCTGGTAGTATTTTTCTTCTCCAACCACCTGTATTCTATGGTCCATGTGAAGCAGAAGAGCAAGGTTCTTGTCTCACAGAGTTGAAGAATGAATCTCAAAAACAAAGGAGAGTGGGTAAGGTGATAGTTTTATAAGCAAGGATAGAGGGGGGAAAAAGCTCTCAGGAGTGAGAGGGGTCCCGACAGGGTTGCCAAAATGGGCCTCCACTGGTAAGTGTTTTATTTAGAACTGACCAGGGAGGTTGTGGCCTTATCATTCTTGTCATGTCTTGGTTTGAGTAAGGGCTGGTGATAATATTTTTAATGACTTATTTCTTCTTTGGGGTCTGGTTATTCTTTGTTGGTCAAAAGGTGACTGCCATAAAAAGACCTCTGATGCCCAGAGCAGAATGGTCTGGTTTGTTCCCTTATCTCTATTTTTTGTTGTGCTTCAGCATTTCTGGGATTTCTGTGAGCCTGATCCCTAGCCCCCTACCTATCTCTCTTTACCTAGCCCTGCCTGGTCCTTAATCACATGCACAGTATTGCAAAACAAGTGGGGCCTGATGTGCTAGGACCAATGTGAGCTATCTACTGGGGTGCTTCCACCCTAAACTTTGCCTTAAGATGACAAATACAACCCTGTTAGTGAGTAAAACAAGGAAATCTGCCCTATGCTTTCCTGGGCTACCTTAATATTGCTGGGAATCCCCCAAACAACTGCCCTCTGGACCTCAACTTTAGCTGTACCAGCACAATTACCCCAGAGCACTGAGCTATTGCCTGAAGGCAGATGGAGTTAAGAGGAAGTGAAGAGAGAACTCAGGACTTGCAGTGGAAGCCCAGTCTGACAGTAGCAAGCTGTGGTCTTGAACATGCCCCACTCTGGGCCTCAGCCTCCTTACCTGTCAGCAAACAGGGTGGACTCACATATTTTCTAAGGTACTTTCCAGCTTTCACATTTGATGAGTCTGTGCTTTTCTCCATTACTGAAACATGAGAAACCACTTAGTTTCGTTCTCACCCAAGCCACTCCATCAGGTCCTCAAGACCAGGAAATAGCCTATTTATATGTGTAATCAAGATGATGCATTGGACCACCACCATTCAGGCATTGGCTTGGTGATATTTTCCTAGTTAGGGTGATGGATAGCTAGATTACAAGGTCTTGTAGAAGCAGATTTTTGACTATTCTTTCCTGGGTTAGCACAGAATTATGCACACAGTAGGCCCTCAATCATGTATTGAATGAAAAGATTTAGATCAAGACATCCAATCTTTCCCACCTAATCCATCATAGAACAAAGAATGTCCCAAGGAAACTTGGGGGTTGGAAATACATCTCGTAAAAAAGAAAAATCTCTGTGTTCATCTAATCAAACCTGGCTTGACATGCATCCTGTACCAACCTGCTAAGTGAACAAATCCAGATACATGAATCTGTTCAGATGGAAATACTCAGTGTATAAGGCAGCTCCACTGCTTGGATAGTTTCTAAAGTACCCAAGAAGCATGCACAAATGTGCCTCAGAAGACAGTTTAAAGGAGCACAGTATAACCTGACAATCTCATAATGTCCTCAAGGAAGGAATGGGTGTTTCAAATATGCTGGTTAGAGCTAAACAGGTAATTAAAGCTTCTTACATGCAAAATGCAAGTTTGAGTTCAATAATTTCTGAAGTTTCTTTGGCTTTCTTTGATCATTCATAATCTTAAATACCATAGAAATAATCATTTCATAGATGATATGCCATTCTTAGGGAAGAAATACTTTTAGGTTCATTGCAGGTGCATTCTGCACATATTGAGAAATCAAAAAGAAAAAAAAGTGTGTGCAGGGGGTGAAGGATGAAGTAACAGTAGGAGAAACTCACGTCTGAAACCATTTAAAAATGTTCTACATCCTTATTTGCAAAATGACTTCAGTCATCTTCAAATTATAGGTTGAAAAGAAAAGACTAATAAAATACACATCACAGAGCTTAAAGTGTAGTTGAATTTTTAAATTAAGTTTTTATTTTTATTTTTATTTCTTTAATTTTTTTTTAAATTTTTATTTATTTATGATAGTCATATCACAGAGAGAGAGAGAGGCAGAGGGAGAAGCAGGCTCCACGCACCGGGAGCCCGATGTGGGATTCGATCCCAGGTCTCCAGGATCACGCCCTGGGCCAAAGGCAGGCACTAAACCACTGCGCCACCCAGGGATCCCTAAATTAAGTTTTTAAAGCATGAGTCAAGTGTACAAAGGATGAGTGCTTTTTAAAAATGTGTTTATATGCAACTTCACCCTGTTCCAGAAAGGATTCAAGATGGCATAATACCAACTATAGGTAAAAATCAAAGGAGGAAAAAAACAAGGTTGGGTTGGGACGAATTCCAACAAAGAATACCTTGTAAAGGATCAGTAATAATGTTCTACATCTCCTCCTTGTGGAGGGGCACATATTCATATTACACACGAAATATACCTGAGTTTTTTTTTTAATATCTCTCTTCCTTGCCTTGCCCAATACTTTCTGAAAGGATTCTCTCATTTGAGCATGTCCTGTGTGAACATCGCACAGCTTTTTGAGGATGGAAAGCAAGAGACTTTCCTTTTTACAAGGGACCTGAAAAGATTAAGTAACATGCTGGTAGGCACATAACTAGTTTTGACAAAACTCATAATTAAGATCTTTAACAAGGGCACCTGGGTGGCTCAGTGGTTGATCGTCTGCCTTTGGCTCAGGTCATGATCCCAGAATCTCAGGATCAAGTCCTGCCTCAGGATCTCCACAGGAAGTTTACTCCTCCCTCTGCCTATGTCTCTGCCTCTGTGTGTGTGTGTCATCCATCTGTCATGGATAAATAAATAAAAATCTTTAAAAAAAAGTCTTTCAACAAAAGAATGGGCCTCTGAAAAATTATATATAATTCCCTTTCCTGTGGGACTTTGAGAAATAAGTTTAAAACAAGACAAAACAGGGATCCCTGGGTGGCGCAGCGGTTTGGCGCCTGCCTTTGGCCCAGGGTGCGATCCTGGAGACCGGGGATCGAATCCCACGTCGGGCTCCCGGTGCATGGAGCCTGCTTCTCCCTCTGCCTGTGTCTCTGCCTCTCTCTCTCTCTCTCTCTGTGTGTGACTGTCATAAATTAAAAAAAAATAAAATAAATTAAAAAAAAAAACAAGAAAAAAAACACAAAACCCTAGGGTAACTTGGATATAGTTCTTCCTGAAAAGAACGTTAATAAGTGTAAATGTTATTCCTCTAACTTAAAGTTTTGACAAAACTGCAGTTTTCAAATCATTTGGAATTACTGACAGTTGTAGAAACTATATTAAGCAAGAGAACTTCAGTTTAAGCAGAGATCTATGAAGTCCTGGGAGTGGGACCCGAAAAGCTGGTGTGGAGGGTGACTTGGGCAGTGAGAAAGGGCAGAGGTTCTGGGGCGGGCAGGAGCTCGGTGTCTTTGAGAAGTGGAGAGGCCAGTTTGTCAGGAATGAGGTGTGTGATGCAGTGGGTTAGAGGGAAATAAGGTCCAGGAAATATTCAGGGGTCAGGTGACATGGGACCTTAACAGCAACAGCGGAGAGCCTGGATGAATTCTGAATATGAGGATATACCATTTGTGTGGTGTGAGCAGAGGAGCCACAGGCAGTGATTTTCGAAATAAAAAAGCTCCATCCGGCTGCTGAGTGAGGGCTAGATAGCAAAGGGCAGGAAAAGAGGCAAGGAGCTCAGGAGGTAGGCGTAGCAGGGTCCAGGGAAGAGGAGGAGGCAGCCTGAGGTATTGCTGAAGGAGATAAGAAGCAAGTAGTGGTGCAGCTTTGCAGCAGGGGATGTCGGGAGTCACGCTGGATGACTAGCAGACTGGTGGTTTCTTTAGCACAAAGGCTAGTCACCCAGATAGATAAAGTAGGTGGTTTCTGTCAGCAGGAAGGGGGGGCATATTGGCAAGCAGTTGTAGGACCCTGGCCAGCAGGCAGGGCTTACCTGCAGGCAGTTAAATCGTACTGCAAGTGGACCCCCCGCCTTTGACTAGGTGGTGTTATGGGCTGGTTGGTACCCCCCATTCCATCTCCCCATTCCTATGTTGAAGTCCTAACTCCCAGTATCTCTGAATGTGTCTGCTTTTGGAGAAAGGGCCTTTAAAGAGGTAACTGAGGTAAAATGAGGTCATACAGCTGGGCCCAAATCCAATGTGACTGGGTCCTGATAAAAAGATTAGAATACAGACGTGCATGGGGGGACGACTGTCTAAGACAGACGCCCTCAGGAAATAAACAGCCTAGCTGACACCTCAATCTTGGACCTTCAGAATTGTGAGAATATAAATATATATAAATATAAATTTCTGTTGTTTAAGCCACCCCAGTCTGTGGTACTTTGTTATGGCAGCCCTAACTAAACTAATACAGGTGGACGACTTCCATAAGTCTCTGGGAGGTCCCGCATGGTTGAAGTTCAACATGTAAATAGCTGAGGGAGGCTGCTGAGTCCATGGGAGACGTGGGGTAGTGACACGAGGTTCATGAGTTTCTGGGGGGTGTTCTGCAAATTACCAGGTGGCCTTGGCAAAAATCTAGATGATAGCTAAACAGTTGATTGGCCCAAGAATAGCAGGGTGCTGCAGATGAGTTAGGTGGAGGGGAAACGAGCCCGCATGGGACTTTGGTGAGCAGCTTGGTGACTCCGTTGAATCCTCAGAGGCTGGCCCATAGCAGGTGATCCTGGAGGGCATCTGTGACTGTGGTTGAGAAGCTAGGGAGGGAGGCTGGAAACCACGATGCTGACTGTCACTTGGGGAGTTAGGCCTGGATGTTGTGGGTGGAGCCAGTAATGATACCACTATCATCTAAAACAGCAATGATGAGAAGTCAGGACACCACCAACTCCTGGAAAAGAGGCCAGAAATCCACCTCTTTCTTCACTGAGGCAGTACCTGAGTGCAGAAGCTGACTTTCTCTTCTTACCAAGTATTTGGCTTTACTAAAGTTTTTGCCACCTACTTTGTTTCTGTGTCTGCAGAATCTGTTAGGACCTGGCTGAAGCTGGGCGGGCAGGCTGGGTGAACCACTCCAAACCTGGTGCTTTCATCTAGCCCTATAATTTTGTAATGATCTTTTTTTTTTTTTTTTTAACTTTCAAGTTTTCCTGTAAAGAATCACATTTATTAAAAGTTTCCATTTTGGGAAAGGAGAGAAAATGAGTGGGAAATATCAGAGAGGGAAACAGAACATGAGAGACTCCTAACTCTGGGAAACGAACAAGGGGTGGTGGGAAGGGAGGTGGGCGGGG
The DNA here is from genome assembly GCF_048164855.1 of Canis lupus baileyi. Classification (NCBI taxonomy): domain Eukaryota; kingdom Metazoa; phylum Chordata; class Mammalia; order Carnivora; family Canidae; genus Canis; species Canis lupus. The sequence continues at coordinate 58,217,566 of NC_132844.1, read as the reverse complement.
GGTGGGGGTGACTGGGTGACGGGCACTGAGGGGGGGCACTTGATGGGATGAGTACTGGGTCTTATGCTATATGTTGGCAAATTGAACTCCAATAAAAAAATATACAAAAGAAGTTTCCATTTTGTTCATATGATTTTACTTTCATGAAGCACTAAAACAATTAAGGTAATGCTAACTAATTTTGTAATCCTTCTGGAAAAGGAACTTTTGGGAAACATAAACAACCTTCTGTTTATCTCTGAAAGTTAATGACAATGAAAAAATGAAAGAAATATCTCTTTTACTTATAATGGATGTCAGAAAGTATCACAACACCCGGGGCTCCTGTACCTTGAGCAAAGATATTTACATATGTCTAACAAAACCAGTTACATAACTGACCCAGATGCCTTAGGCTAAGTAAGCCAGATTGCATTCATGGCAGGTCAGAAATGGGAGAAGGAAAAAAAATTTAAAAAAAAAAAAGAAAGAAAGAAAGAAAGAAATGGGAGAAGACCCAGCCAGTTTTGCTCATGGCAAAGAAGAGGGGAACAGGTATCTTCAAGATGGGTATCAGCCTAAAACAATCCAAGCCAGTTCAAAGCAAATATAAAATTATCTTGGAAGTCTTGGGTACAATTATAAAAAGCCACGCTCTTTTTTATCATCTTCTGTAATATATCTGTATTGTTTTATTAGATTGTATGCCTCAGCATTTAAGAGAACTGGTCCCTGACCCTATTGGTCTGAGCTTCAGAGTAGAGCCATTACGAAAACCCCAGAGTCTGCAAGCAGCCGCAGAGACAATTTGGGGCGGGCTATATCCTACTGATTATTAGTTTGTACCTTCATAGGTTAATTCCAGTTGCAAACCTTAGGGCTGGCCTGTGCATTGGTGAATTGGGCATCCCAGATCTGTGGGTTGTCAAAGCTGAAAGGAGTGGCAGAAGCCAGGGTAATTCAGTCCCTAAAATCTGCAGACCTGAAAGGTTTTTTTTTGGGGGGGGGGTATTTATTTATTTATTTATTTATTTACTTAGGGGCACCTGGGTGGCTCAGTCAGTTAAGCTTTTGCCTTTGGCTCAGATCATGATCCCAGGGTCTTGGAATTAAGGCCTGTGTCGGGCTCCTTGCTCAGCGGGAGCTTGCTTTTCCCCTTCCCTGTCCCTTGCTCTTGCTCTTTCTCTCTCATCTTAAGATTTTATTTATTTATTCAAGAAAGAGAGAGAGAGAGAATGCACACATACATAGGAGCAGGGTGGGGGGGAGGGGCAGAGGAAGAGGGAAAAGCAGACTCTCCACTGAGCAGGGAGCCTGATGGAGGGCTTGATCCCCGGACCCTGGGATCATGACCTGAGTTGAAGGCAGACTGAGCCACCCAGGCACCCTCACACCCACCTGAATTTTAATGCCTGCTCTGACACTCAGTAGCTCAGACATCTAGGATCAGTGTCTCAACCTAGTTGAGCCTGCAATTCTTCATCTGCAAAACCAGCCCTCTTATAGTACCAGCCTCTTAGGATTATTGTCAAATAAATGAGACAAAGCAAGTCAAGTACCCAGGGCAGTGTCTGACACATGGTGTTAGTAATTATCATCACCATGACCAGAACAACCATTCCTCAACCTGAATAGTAGTCAGCAGAAGTCTGAGTTCCGAGGGAATTTATATAATGTCTAATTTAGTGGAACTTCAATTTTCTGGCATCTGGAGCATATGGTTATATGCCCCCACGAGGTGCATGATTGCTTAGAATAGACAAAATTGACTTCCACAAAGGTCAGGTGTATAATGGAGGCAGCAGCTGGATGGGCATAGAAGAGAAGGGCTCCCTTCATCCACAGCCACTGCCCACGTGGGTAAGTCAGATCAGGGATTAGAGCTTAGCTTTGACATTCCCACAGAATCTCAGAGAAGCACCTTAACCTCTGTGATTTACGAATAACACCGGTATAGAAGGCATGCTTACTTGTTGGCTAGATGGGAAAGCCAAATAAGACCCTATGTAAAAGCACTTTGCAGACTGTATAGCCATAAACCATCAAAGTTCAGTTATTATCCTAGACCTCCTTCCCCACTATAAGCATTGATTGACCTCAAATTGCTCCTTGCCAATTTGAGATTTTTCTATATTTAGTGCAGAAGTCCCCCCTTAGGGACTTCAGTATCCTATCATACAATAGCCTCTTTCCAGATCCAAGGTTCCCCTTGGTGGCTGGCCTGTTAGCTACACTCCACTGTGTAACACAGCAGCATACCAAGCTACTAACTACTACCTAACCCAATATTTTCTGAATATGTCTCATTGTGAAACATCCAGTGTTTATTAAAAATAGAGTTCTCAGATGCCCCATAAGATTTACCGGACCCAAGTCTAAAAATGGACCTTAGGACATTTTTAACAAAAGCCACAGGTGATTTTGTGATTTGGCGAGTTTGGGAAACAGTAAACTAATGAATGTAAATGTGTTAGTTAACTAATACACTACTCTATCTGGGCTTAACCCAATGAAAATATTCAGCTTCTTAAAATATCCTAAAAGAGTTATACTAATTCTGGAAATTCCAGGAAGAACCCTAGAGAGGATTTATGTATGACTAAAGAGAATTCTTTAAATCACACTGTTAGGAGAGATGTTTATTAAATTCTACACACATTGTTTCATAGTTCCATAGTTTAAGAGAGATTCTGAATATCCTTGGTAGAAAAGCTGTAAAATGATCAACTGATTGGAAACACCAAACAACAAAAAAGTTGTAAAGTAATTAAACCTATATAAATCCAGAGATATACCACGTTAGCAAAAGTCTTCACCTTTGAGCAGAGATATTATCTTGGTGATTTCAATATGCACATTCCCCTCTACATTTTAACATCTCTGAAACCAGAATGTACCTTACAGCTGATTGGCTACAATTTTTCTTAGTGATACATCAAATAATAGGGCTTCTTAACACAGTATTTTGTATTCAAAGAAATTGAATTCAATGAAATTCAATGAAATATGGGAATGAAACATAAGACAATGATGTTTTCCTCCATCCCTACTGACAAACAAGTGATCGAGGTTCAGTCTACCCTCTTGCCTATCTCCACAAGCTTTACCACACTTGCAGGTCCACCAGCCAACCAGTCTATCCCACCTGCAGGGATATCTCTCTTCCTATCGCTCTTATTATCTGAAGAACCTATTTTCTTCTGTTTCTCTTGCATCGCCCTTACATTGCTGCCTGCTTGACCAATTAATTTTGGTGCTACCTTATCACTTTACAAACATCTTTGGACTGTAAAACTAGGTGATAAACAACATGAACACAGAAATTTGCCCTTGTCTCTTGTTTTTCTCCAGAGCCTCACACAGAGCAGCTACCTGGCAATATTCAATAAATACTGAGGATGATGGTGCTTAAGGAGGGTGACCATATACACAGTTCATCATCCAGGCCAGGACAGTTTGGAAAGTGAAAGGGGGAATATTTATGAATATTTATGTGAGAAAACAGAAACAGGAACTATCAGAGCAAATGTGGTGCCTCTATAATTGGAGGTCTTCCCTAGTCTATTTGAGGGCAGGGATAATGTGATACTCACTCCCATTCCCACAATACAAATAGCACAGTGCTTCATACCCCTTTACCAAATTAGGTATAACTCCCTTGTTATGTACAAAATAATGTAATTTTAATCAACCTGTACCATCTTCATCCCGATGGCTCCCCAAATATGTATCATTGTTTTCCAGGAAAATGGAATTATTTTCAAGGACCAACAGTTATCTTAGCGCCCCTGCTGATATTAACAATTTTCCAAAGATGTCAACATGCTAACCCCCAGAATATGTGACTTTGTTACCAGCAGAGTAAAATGAATTTTGCAGGTGTGATTAAGGTAAGGATCTTGAGATGGGGAGATATTGTCCTCGGTTACCTGTGTGGGCCTAACTTACTGGTAATCAGAAGGTTCCTTATAAGGAAAAATAAAGGAGGCAGAGAGTTGGAGTCAGAGAGAGATGAGAAGATGCTGCATTGCTAGCCGTGGAGACAGAGAACACGGCCACAAGTCAAGGGATGTATTTGGTCTTGAGAAGCTGGAAAAAGCAAGGAAATGGCTTCTTCCTGAGAATTGCCTGAAGGATCACAGCTCTGCCAATGTGTTCTAAACTTCTGGCTTCCAAAACCATAAGATAAAACATTTGTAGTAATCTGTTATAGCAGCCATAGAAAACTGCTTCACCATCTTAACTGTGCGAACTAATCAAAACCCAGCTCATTCTTCATCCATTTCCAGATTCATGCACCTGAATGTAACCTCTGCATGATTTAACCGCTCCCTGTTTTGGGCTTCCCTTATAGCATTTACTTTATTTGACAGTAATGTAAGCAAATATTTGCTTTTCTTATCTGCCCCTTTAGATGTAAGTGATAGAAACCCAATTAAAACTAACTTAAACAAAAGAAGAATTTACTGAATCATGTGACTGGAAAAACCCAGCCATGGAGCTTTAGGTAAACTTGGATCCAAGTGCTTGAAGTCATCAAGTATCACGCTCTCTGTGTTGGCTTTATTCCCAGGTAGACTTTCCATTTACGGTGACAACAATGATCACCAGCACCTGGGGTAGGTTTATAGTCTACCTATTTAGCAGTGGCTGCTGAAAGACTAGTTCTAAATTGTTTCAACAAAAGTTTCAGGACTGAGTCTTTTTGGTCTGGTCTTGGACATGTCCCCATCATCGAACCAATTCCTGTGGTCAAGGGAGTGGAGTTGGCTCTAATAGGCCAGGCTTGGGTCAAAGAGCGACTAACTCATCCCAATTTGCCTGGGATTCTTCTGGTTTCCCATGCCCCAGGAACCCCATTGGTTCAGGGCAAACTGGGATAGTTGGTTACCCTGGGCCTCCATGCTGGGGATGAGGAAAGATGTGGTCAGCCCCAAATGACTCTCACAGACTAAAATTGAAAATGAAGTGGTTCCTGGAGGAACCCCCAGAAGAAAAGGAAATGAATGCCACGTGGGCAAAAGCAACAGAGAGGTATCTTCTCCATTCACCTTTCTAGATGAGAGCTACCTTGAAGGAAGGCAGGAACTGAATCTTACCCATTTTTATATCTTTTTTAAAAATTAGTACTTTGCTTTCTACCTAGAAAAGCCTCAAAAGAATTTATACTGTTTCTTGGACCACTTTATTAAATTCTTGAAAAAATTCCTTGAGAGTGAGAAATATCTAATACTTGTTCATGATGGATAATATAGAATCACATTTAACAGAAGTATTTAACAATAGTTTACAATCTTACTTGATTGAGATTGTTAAAATGTAATCTTGCAGAAAATGGGGTGGGTGGAAAGTTTTAGTTAAACTTTCAAAATCACTGAAGTACTATGACCCACCCCCAGTCCTTTCCACTCCCCTTTATATATTTTTTTTTAAAGATTTTATTTATTTATTCATGATAGTCACAGAGAGAGAGAGAGAGGCAGAGACACAGGCAGAGGGAGAAGCAGGCTCCATGCACCGGGAGCCCGATGTGGGATTCGATCCCGGGTCTCCAGGATCGCGCCCTGGGCCAAAGGCAGGCGCCAAACCGCTGCGCCACCCAGGGATCCCCACTCCCCTTTATATTAAAGATAAAACTTGTATTGTGTTTACAGTAACATCTAATATGTATTAAAAAGTGGAACTTAAAATACCCTTCTAGTGATTTGAAATTCTATTCACTAGTTTCGGTTTTGTTATTTAAGGAGACTGAGCAGTGGATAGGAATTGTTTTTCTTTGGGAAGGGTGTGGCTTTTCCTCTGAAACTTTTTTTTCTGTAACTTCTAATTTCTGACCCATCCCTTCCAGCAATGAGTTATGCACCCCAATTAGGAGTTTAAAAAAAAAAAAAGTAGCTTCTTAAAGAGCTCTGTCTTTGATCACAAAAGCAGGATACAAATTTTAAAGTATGTTACGCTAATGCTAAATCTTGAGGCTAATAAATGGGAGGAAAAAGAAGAGACTACCTTCAACATACTGCTTCCCAACTTGACATTGGCCAGGGGTCAAAGGTTCTTAATTACAATTAAATTTTGTATATTTAGCCAAGTCAATTCTCTGAGGCACAACATTCATTTGTAAATGATGAGTTTAGATCATTGTTCCTAGCTCCCATTTTAATCTCTAACACAAAATACGTTTAAACTTTCTCCATATTTCTAAGATGCATATAAGATTTCTTTTTCAAGAAAATTATAAATGTCATCATTTTGCCTGTTAAATAAAACATTATGTATGTTTCAAATCACTTTGGAAAAGAAGAATTTAAGATATTGTTATATTTTGTTTTATTATCAGTAAGTTCCTCCAGTAACTCTATAATGTGGTTTGTGGGAGAGTTACCTGCACTTATTCCCCTTCATTCTCATTGAGAAAAACGGCACAGTTTGGGAAAGATCTCGGCTCAGGGTTTGGACTGAATTGATCCCCTGGTAATTCTACATTCTTTGCTGGCTTAAATTTGGGCATATGACACAGTTCTAGTCAAAGTAAGAGAAAGAGATGGTGGCTGGAGACTTCTGAGAAGGAGAAAAGAAACCTAGAATTCACTTTATTGTCCAGAGGAAGTGAAAAATGAATCATACAGATCCTGTTGCTACTTTTATGTTTACCACTAGAGGAACCAGAAGCCAAGTCTGTTAGTAGCTCAGTGGAGAGTTAGAAACAATCTAGTACGTGGTGACATTGTTGAGGTGCTAATTCAATCAGTCCCAAAGCCTATCCTACCTATGGACTTCTATTTCATGAGATTATAAATACCCTTATTATTTATGTTCATCTGAAACAAGTTTTCAGTTATGGTTAAAATAGTAAATATTTGAAGGATAACAGAAGCTCGGTGCCAAAAGATCCTTATGAATCATTTTGTCCCCCTGTCTTCAACCACATCATCTATAAGACAGACACCAGGCTGCGTAGGATTCCCTGATCTCACCCAGCTATGCAGGCAGTGGCCTGGATGAAGGGAGCCTTTCTCCCCAATGCCTAACCAGTTGCTGTCTCCACTACACATCTAACTTTTGTGAAAGTCAGTTTTGTCTACTCTTCAAGCAATCGTGTGCACCAGATGCCAGAAAATTTAAGTGCCACTAAATTGGACATTACATAAATTCCTCTGGAACTCAGACTTTTGCGGACTACTGTTCAGGTTGGGGAATGGTTTTTCTGGTCATGGTGATAATAATCACTAACACTTACCATGTGTCAGACATTGCACTGGGTACTTGACTTGCTTTGTCTCATTTATTTGACAATAATCCTAAGAGGCTGGTACTATAAAAGGGCTGGTTCTGCAGATGAGGAATTGGAGGCTCAACTAGGTCGAGCGAGACACTGACCCTAGATGGCTGAGCTACTGAGTGTCAGAGTGGGTATTAAAAATTAGGTCTGGGGACACTTGGGTGGCTCAGCGGTTGAGCGCCTACCTTTGGCTCAGGGCATGGTCCTGGAGTCCCGGGATCGAGTCTCACATCGGGTTCCCTTCAGGGAGCCTGCTTCTCCCTCTGCCTGTGTCTCTGCCTCTCTCTCTCTCTCTCTATCTATCTCTGTGTGTGTGTCTCTCATGAATAAATAAAAAAAATCTTAAAAAAAATGAGTTGATGCCCAACTGACTGAGTCACATAGGCTCCCCTTAAAGAATATATATATATATTTTAAGATTTTATTTATTTATCCATGAGAGACACACAAAGAAAGAGGCAGAGACACAGGCAGAAAGAGAAGCAGGCTCCTCGCAGGGAGCCCAATATGGGACTTGATCCCAGGGCCCCAGGATCACACCCTGAGCCAAAGGCAGCTGCTCAACTTCTGAGCCACCCAGGTGTCCCTAAAGATGATATTTTTTAAGTGACTGTTATGCCCAATATGGGGCTCAAACCCACAACCTCGAAACTGAGTCACATGCTCTACCAACTGAGTCAGCCAGGTGCCCCAATGGTTTCTCTTTTATGATTATAATAACAGCTCTCTCCCTCCCTCCATCCCTGCCCCCTCATAAATAGAAGAGCATGCTATACTTGCTATTCTAAAACATAATTTTTTCTCCCTCTGCCTATGTCTCTGCCTCTCTCTGTGTCTCTTATGAATAAATAAAATCTTTTTTAAAGTAAAAACTTTATTTAAAAAATCTTTTTTAAAAAGGGGTGAGGGGATGCCTGGGTAGCTCAGGGGTTTAGCGCCTGCCTTCGGTCCAGGGCGTAATCCTGGAGACCCGGGATCGAGTCCCACGTCGGGCTCCCTGCATGGAGCTTGCTTCTCCCTCTGCCTGTGCCTCTGCCTCTCTGTGTGTCTCTATGATTAAAGAAATAAAATCTTAAAAAAAAAAAAAGGCTCTCAGGGCTTGCATTTTAAAGTGAGGGGAGGCATGACCCCAGAGCAACTTAAAAGTTCCATTATATTCGATAAACATTTAGTGAGTTCCTTTTCGACTCTGCATTCAGCACCGCAAATACAAAGAGCAAAGGGATAACCTCTACTTTACCAATTATGCCTGGGTAACTCAAGCGTTAACAAAGAAATGTTTGGCTCATTTCTCTTTCTACTAGTAAGCTTACAGATGCAATCTGTTCAACTAAGCCTCCACTTACAGGCAGGGGCACAAGCCCATATGCAAGTCAAAAGACGTGCGCGTTTCTCAGCGGGCTCCCTATTGCAAAGATGGTGTTTCTGTGTTTCTTGTGACCTTATTTGTAAACTGCCTACAATTAACTTCGCAAGGAAAGGTGCTCCGTTTTCCAGTCAAACAGGTACTTTGGGTAGAATCACACCGCGTTTATCTCCATTCACCGGAACGAGCTGACGCGGCTCCACACCTGTGCTGGACCCTAGTGCACGCAGCCACAGTTATTTTTCCTGCGGACGCCGAAGTGCCCAGGGGCCCACTACTTAGGAGCGGACTGCGCTTGGCAGCGGCCAGGGTCCTTTCCGGGAGTCGCCGGGTGTCACGTCTCCTGAAGGGCGCCCAGCCCAGGGTGACACGAGAGGGGCGTGCTGGAGGACAGGCTCTAGCCCACGCCAGGTCCCACGCAACCCTCCGAGGCAGCTGTCGCCAGGTGGTACCTGCCTCTAGCCAATCGCCATGGCGGTTACATTTAACGCGGCTGCGGCAGCCAATCCGAGGCCACGTCTCAGCCTGCGCCCCGCCCCCTCCCCCGCCCCGCGCCGCGCTGGGTCCCGGGCGGCGGGCGGCTGCGCACACCCGGAGCGCACCCGGCCGCGCGGTCCTCGGGGCGGAGGGGCTGCTAACCGCGGCGCGGGGCGGGCGGGCCGCTACTGCGCAGGCGCCGCAGGAAGGTCTCGGCTCGCGCGTGTCCCTTGGGGTCGGCTGGCCCCGCGGCCCACGAGCGCCGAGGTCCGCGCCGGCCGCAGCTGGTGAGTGCGCGTGGGGCGCCGGCCTTCCGCAGGGAGGTGCCGCCCCCTCCTCGGTCGGTCGCCCGGGGCTTTGACGCCCGAGGTCCTGGGGCTCAGCAGCCGGGCCCCGGGGCGCGGGCGGGGCCGCCGGGAGGGGGCGCCCTGCGCCGGGCGAGGTGGACGGCGGGGTGCGGGGCGGTCGGCAGGTGCCCGGGGGGCGGGGGGCGGGGGGCGGGGCATTGGATCGGAGTTGATGGCCATTACGTCATCACACTGGAGAACGGATTTCCTAGAAAACCAGAAAGCGAAGATGACCCTTTAGGTGCTTTTGATTGGCTGGACAGCGCGCGAAGCACATGCTGCCCCTCTCGGCGTAGCTACCCCGTGGGGTAAGAGTGTCCCCATTCTGCAGATGCGGAAACTGAGGCTCAGACAGGTAACGTCGCACACGGTACGGCTGCAGACAGGCTTGACCAGGTCTGACCCCGCAGGGCGGTTGCCGTTGCCCATCCACCAGGTGATCTGCAGGGTGGGACCTCAGCCTGAAAACTTGCCAGTGTCCTAGGCAGGCAGATGCTCCGTTGGTGAATGTTACGGTTTTCTTTTGTTTCCACCCCCCCCCCCCAAAAAAAAAGTGGAGGGAAGAAAAAAAAATAAAACTGCCCGCCCCGCTCGCCCCCAAGGCGTTCCAGGCCCTTTCAAGGCAGTGAAGCTCATTTGCAAGCAAAGAGGAGATATTTTCTGTAGTTTAGATTAGCTACTGAATAGAACTTGGGAGAAATGTCGGTGACGACACAAGCACCGTGACGGATTATTTTACTCCGTAGGAAGGAAGTGTAGCTGTTCTGGAGATACTAGAGAATTTTGTGTGCCCTGAAAATGGCAGAATTATTTAGAATCCTAGAATTTTTAAGATTGAGAAAGTCCTGCAGAGGGTAGTTTGTTTTTTTTTTTTTCCTTAGAACGCTAAGAAAATAATAACCTAGAGGGAACCACCAAAGTTTCCCATGTCCATAGACAATGCTATTTTATTTTAAAGCAGTATAAAAAGTCTTTAGAATAGGGCTTTCGTATTATAAAGCTGATGCTGACAGTGTCTTTCACCATTTCCTGTAACCGCTCTATTCTCACCACTTAACTTGGGCTGAGAATGCCGGTAGGGATTGCCTGACATGCATTCCATCCAGGTAAAAAAGTCATCCCACGGGAGATCCAGCACATTTCACCTCCTGAACTAAAGATGACTACCTACTAGTTCTAGTTACTGTTGGGATGTTTGGGTATAGTCCAGATGAGTCTGCTTTTTTTTTTTTTTCTTCCCTCCACTATTTTTTTTTTTTTTAATTACAGAGTTTTTCTCAAAGTTTAGTGATCTAACAGTGATTTTGATCCCTTGAAAACTACTTGAGAACGTTCCACTGGCATTTTGTTTATAGATTAACACCTGCTGTTAGAATGAAAATGCAGTAGACCTAGATAGAGGCACTGCTGATGAACACGTTCTGGCAGGAAAAGTCCTGGTAATCATTTGGAATTTATGACTAGTCTTGTTAGCTTGGTGTCACTAGACTTGTAGACTTGTTGAGGGCATGAATTAGTAAGTGCATAGTAAAGCTACTAAATTGCTCTCTGAGCTTGGCCAGTCACCGGACTTCGGCTCTATCACAAGTAAGAAAAAAAGCATTGAGCTAAATTACTTCTAATTATTTTAGGGTTGCACAGTTGTATTATTCTGCCTGTGGCAGTACAGACTTTTTCCTAACCTAATGGCTTTGTAACTAGAATGGATAAAAAGAAACTAAATTTGAGGGCCTGTTCTAGAACAGAATATGCCTCCCCATTTCACAAACGCCAAAACTGAGTCTGGGGAAGTTAGATTTGCTCACAGTTGTGCATCTAGTAAATGTGAGCTCAAGTTACAGGATCATTCTGATTTCAGAGCCTATAATCTTTCTTTTTTTTTTTTTTAAGATTTTATTTATTTATCCGTGAGAGACACAAAGGGAGAGAGAGAGAGAGAGGCAGAGACACAGGCAGAGGGAGAAGCAGTCTCCATGCAGAGAGCCCGACATGAGACTCGATCCTGGGACCCCAGGATCACACCCTGGGCTGAAGGCGGCGCTAAGCCGCTGAACCATCTGGGGCTGCCCCAATCTTTCCTCTCTGCTTCTAAGCCTGGGGACAAGGATCCTAACAGTGTGCTAATGTATTCCTGAACCCCAGAATAAATAGCACATGTACTTTGAGCATCATTTTTTTTTTCCTTCAAGATTTAGGGAAGAAGGATTTTATATGTATTTTGAGAGAGGTCAAAGGTTTTTATTTTGCTGTTGTTTTTGCATTTGGAAGGTGTTATAAAACATTTTCATGTTAAAAAACCCAAGTCTGTTATGGAGTACAAATTTCACATAATTTGAGGCATAAAATGAGACCACAAAGATGTTTACTGTTTTTTGGCAGGGCATTTCAGATGCTTTTTAAAAAGGATTACAATTTCATTCCCTCTTTTTTTGTTGTTAATATAATAGTTTTATTGAGATATAATTCACACACTATCCACTTTATTTGAAGTGTACAGTTTAATGGAGTCGTGGGATCATCACCACAGTCAATATGAGAACATGTCATCACCTCAAAAAGACACCTCATACCATTGTAATTTACTCCCCATTTCTCCCCAACCCCTTGCCACAAACACTATCAATGTACTTCCATCTCTAATAGATTTGCCTGACTTAGGCATTTCATCTAAAGAGTCATATATTAAGAGATCTTTTATGATTGCCTTCTTTCCCTTAGTGTGTCAAGGTTTATCCACTTGTAGTGTATGTTAGCACTTCCTTCCTTTTTATTGTCAAATAATATTTCATGGTATGGATAGACCACATTTTATTATCCATTTATCAGGACGCCCGATTGGCTTAGCAGTTGGACATCTGCCTCCGGCTCAGGGAGTGATCCCGGGATCCAGGATCAAGTCCCACATCAGGCTCCTTGCAGGGAACCTGCTTCTCCCTCTGTCTGTGTCTCTGCCTCTCTCTCTCTCTCTCTCTCTCTCTGTCGCTCATGAATAAATAAATAAAATCTTAAAAAAAAGTTATGTATCCATTTATCATCACCTGATGGCCTATTTGAGTTGTTTCCACTTCTTGGCCATTAAAGATAATGCTGTTGTGAACATTTATGTTTTAGTGTGAGCATCTGTTTTAATTTCTTTAGGGCGTATACTGGATAATATGGTGACTCTGGTTAAAGAACTGCCACAGTGTTTTCCAGGTGGCTCTCTCACTTTATGTTCTCACCAGCACTGTATAAAAGTTCCAGTTTCTTTGTATCCTTACTAACTCTTGTTCTGTGTCTTTTTGATTCTCTCCATCCTAGTGGGTCTGAAATGCTATTTCATTGTGGTTTTGATTTGCATTTCCCTGATGACTAATGATGTTGAACATCATTTCATGTGCTTATTTGCCACCTGTATATCTTTGGAAAAATATCTTTGAGATCCTTTGCTCATTTTTTAATTGGATTATTTGACTTTATTTTTAAGTTATAATATTTACATATTCTAAGTACAGATCACTTAGAGATGATTTGCAAATATTTTCTCCCATTCTGTGGGTTGTCTTTTCTCTTCATGGTATTCCTTAGAGCACAAAAGTGAAGTCTTATTTATTTATTTATTTATTTATTTGTTTATCACTTGTTCTTTTGGTGTTGTACCTAAGAAGGTTTTGCCTAACTCAAGGTCATGAAGATATACTTCTGTATTTTCTTTTAAGAGTTTTATAGTTTTAGCTCTAAATTTTGGTCCATGAACCATTTATGGTTAATTTTGGTGTATAGGATAAGATGAGGGTTCCAGATTCATTCTCTAGCATAATGGATATCCAGCTGTCCAGGCACCATTTGTTGAATTGCTTTGATACCTCTCTGTTCTTAGAGATGACTCTGTTGAAGAAGGTTTGGACATACTATAATATTTCAGTTGTAGTAATTCATCAAAGGGCTTAGTGTTAAAAACAACTTTAGGATGTATGGCTCTCAAGCACAGCATTACAAAGAAGTTTTGGTATTATAGAACAGAGTTCATTCACCCTTGTCTTTGTTCTTTCAGGATGACAGCCTGATTCATTACTTTGATTATTTATGCCCCTATTGTATTATAGATTTGAAAAGTATAAAGCCCATATTCCCTGATACATGGCACATACATACATTTTTGTTGTATAGTCTTCATTATATTAGATATGTATTGAGTGATTAAAAAAAAAAAAACCTAAAAGAGTGTTTAGGCAAGACTTCATGTTGCAGGAGGTAACTTCAGGACGTTTGGGAGCACAGCTGTCACTGAAGAGCTATTATAGGTCACCTCTAGGTCGCCTAGAAAAATGGCTGTTATAGTTTACATGACTTTGTAATACATTTGAAGAAGATGGGGATGGTGAAATATGGTGAAAGGAAAGTATGGTTGGCAATGATTTCTGTAACTGTTTCACAGTAATTTGCATGTGGGTTGGGCCTGGATGCTGTAGGGCTTGAATTCTTTCCGGGCTGAAGTGTTTGTATAGACAGGGGAAGTCCTTGGACTTTTTTTAGGGGAGTGCTATGAACAGAGCTACGCCCAGGAAGATTAAGTTGGGAGTAGACGTGAGGTGAGAAAGGGGAGGGTGAAGAAGGTAGGAAGGTCACATAAGAGAGAGAAGTGCTCCCACAGGAAGTAATATGGGCTTTAAGAGGTACGCCACACTAAAGATGGAAAAGAATGGGTAGCTGTTGAGAATGCACGTTCCTGGCTTCTACACTGGCCTGACTGAATTGGACTTTCCTAGGTGTAAAGACTGGGCAGCTGCACTTGTAAGAAGTCCCCTCTGAATTTTAGGTCTACTCTGCTGTAGTAGATGGTATGTGAATAGAATCAACACTAGGCTGGCACCTATGGTTTACTCAGAGCAGTTCTGTCAAGAGAATGAGGAAGCTGTTTTAAAGGATGGGGAACTAAGGAAAGGAAAAAGACTTGGAGGTGCAGAGAATGCATGCAGTTTGACATATATCAGAACTTGACTTGCCAGCAGAATAGTTTGTTCGGTGGACTTGGTGTGGTATGTAAACTGGTTACTGAGGGAAAGAGCCAGGGCAGTAAATAAAGACAGTTTTGTTTTTTAATTGATTTATGAGCATCTTTAAGATACTGTACAACCTATTTGCTCTTCCAACTCCTACTGGAAACAAATATTTATGTATGGGAAAGTATCTATTCTCAGAGAAAACAGGGAATCTGCTCAATCCAAGCTTTCATGGAGACCAGCATGACCTCCACACAAGTTCTCAGGTTGCTGGAACCTAGGGCAGCAGCCTGCATGATATTGGTGTGTGACTGAACTTGTACTGACTGTCTGAGGGAGGGGGTGAGTTGTGCATGAGCACTAGGTTGGGGACACCAAATAATGAATGAAAAGAGAAATGCCATTCTCTCAATTCTTAAGAGTTGTTATTACTGAGCTGTGGCTGAGGCTGTGTCTGTTCAGTGTGTCTCCTATACCAAACATGATTGTTCGTTACCCTTCTCTTTGGAGAGGTGATTTGATTTTGTTATTCGTACTATTTTTGGTTTCATGGATGACACTAGCAACAGATGATCCATACCCGACAGGCAGAAGGCAGCCCATCTCAGGTGAAAATCGTAGACTTTACGGACCCAGAGTCCTTCCCAGACAAGATCCTGTGCCTTTGGTCTTCACAATTTTAAGTCCCTGGTTCTGAGACGGTCACAGCTTCAGTCAACAAATGTTTGAATGCGTACACACACAGATCACCTAGCTGGTATGTTTGAAGGAAAAGTCTTTGCCTTCAAGTAATTGCGGTTTAGTTGGGAGAAAGAACACACAATAAATGGCTCATGAACTTAATCATCATGTCAGCACGTCGCTGCCTCTCCCCAGGACCTCCAGGTGCACACACCTGCGGCCAAACCTTGGGTCTTCTTACTCTGAAATACGGAATTCACTCTCCTCTTTCTGACTACAGCCTCACATCCCTGCAGCTTCCCTCAGAACCTCTAGTCCAGAAGCCTTCTCCTTCACGCATCTATATCCGTTTCAGCGTAGATGCTGCAGTTCAGATTTTAACCGCTCCTAAGTCAGGATCTTCAACTTTCTTCGTTATACTTCAGTTTCTGGCAGAGTCTTAAGTACAGGCAGCATCAGCTGCCGGTATTGTTCAGGCCTGTGCCAGGGCCCCTGAGTAGCTAGAGAAAAACCTGTCAACAGTGTCACTAAAAACTCATGACCCCCACTGTCAGCCTCGACCACCAGTCCTCCTGTTGCCCTGTACTCTCCCATCCTCCCTGTTGGCCATTTCAGACATTCTCTGTTTCTCAAACCCTCGAACCTTTTGCCATCCTACTTCCTCTGAGTAGTTGCCCCTACCTTTTGTAGCAAGAGAATAAGGCTCCCTTCAGCCCCAACCCTCAGACTTGTTAGCTTACCCAGCCTTAGCTGCTTCTCTCCTATTACTATGAAAGAGATACCCTGTCCTATCTAAGTCCCCTGTGCTGTTTTCTGAAGGACCAAAGATGATAGAGACTGAAGGCAGGGAGATTTATTATGGGAAACTTGTTTTTATAAACAGTGGATTATCTAAGTAAATAAGCAGAGAGAGCTGCGAGCCTCGGGTATTAGGCAGATACTTATATCCTTGATAGTAAAAAGGAAGTTTAAGGGATTTGGTGAAGTTCATCTCAACAGCTCTTGGATTTCTTCAGAAGTCACTGTGGCAGTCAGGTCCCTATAGGCTTTGTCAGTTTGTTAACCTTATGTAAATACTGGGAATGTATAGACAAGTGGAGTCTTTTTCCTCATATAATATTTCTTTCTTTGTCCCCCCCCCCCCTTTTTAAGGATTTTATTTATTTATTCATGAGAGACACACAGAGAAAGAGGCAGAGACATAGAGGGAGAAGCAGGCTCCATGCAAGGAGCCCGATGTGGGACTTGATCCCGGGACTCCAGGATCACACCTGGGCTGAAGGCAGGCACTAAACTGCTGAGCCACCCGGGCTGCCCTCTTTGCCCTTTTTTAATGCCAATATCTTCAGCAGGAACTGGCAGTGAGCCCGTATGGTAGAATTTCTACCTATTTCTGTGGCTTAAAAGGAACAGAGGTTACCAGTTACTAAACTAGAAACATAATCTCCCTCTCTGGAGCCTCTAAAGACTTGGTATTATTTCTGTTTTGTGCAAAAGGATCATTTTTCTTTTTTCATCCGTTCTTACTAAGTTTTTTGAAAGATTTTATTTTTAAGTAATCTCTATACCTAACACGGGGTGTGAACTTACACCCCAAGAACAAGAGTCCCTGGCTACCCTGACTGAGCCAGCCAGGCGCCCCTGACCTTATTAGGTCTTTAGAATAATTTCTGCTACTACAGACAAGCAAGACAACCAAACGGGAGTATTTCTGTGGAGTATAAGAATGGCCCATACCCCCTGCAGAGTGTGAAGGCCGGGGTAGGACATACATAAATAGGAAATTGGACAAGTAAAGGCAATTTTTGTTTTTCTTTCCAATTTTAGCTTTATTCAGTTAACTTTCAGTAAATGACATTATTTGATTTTAAGTTGATATGAAAGCATATAGAAAGTTAATAAATTGTGGTTCTCTTTGCCTAGTGGCTAAATTTCTGAAACTTAATCCAGGTCACAACAGCACTACCACTTATGAACTGTGTTTTTATATTTTAGGAACCCTGATTGCTTTCCTTCAACACATTCATTATGAAGTTACTAGTAATACTTTTATTTTCTGGACTTATAACTGGTTATAGAGGTAACTCTTCCCATAGCTTGCCATCCAAGTTACTACTGGTGTCCTTTGATGGTTTCAGAGCTGACTATCTACAGGACTATGAATTTCCTCATCTCCAGAATTTTATCAAAGAAGGAGTCCTGGTAGAGCATGTTAAAAATGTTTTTATCACAAAAACATTTCCAAACCACTACAGTATTGTGACAGGCTTGTATGAAGAAAGCCATGGCATCGTGGCTAATTCCATGTATGATGCAAGCACAAAGAAACGTTTTTCTGACTTTGATGACAAGGATCCTTTTTGGTGGAATGAAGCAGAACCTATTTGGGTGACCAACCAGCTTCAGGAAAACAGATCAAGTGCTGCTGCTATGTGGCCTGGCACTGATGTACCCATTCACAATACCACACCTTCCTATTTTATGAATTATAGCTCTTCAGTGTCATTTGAGGAGAGACTAAATAACATTACCATGTGGCTGATGAATTCGAACCCACCGGTCACTTTTGCAACACTTTACTGGGAAGAACCAGATGCAAGTGGCCACAAATACGGACCTGAAGATAAAGAAAACATGTACAGAGTGTTGAAAGGAATAGATGATCTCATTGGTGAGCTAGTCCACAGACTCAAGGTGCTAGGATTGTGGGAAAATCTCAACGTGATCATTACAAGTGATCATGGGATGACCCAGTGCTCAAAGGAGAGACTGATAAACTTGGATCTCTGCATTGATAATTCAAGCTACACTCTTGTAGATTTGACTCCAGTTGCTGCCCTACTTCCCAAGATAAGTAAGTAACCTTTCAGCTGAGGGATATTTGAAGGGAGCAACTGAATGAGGAGGGAGGGTTTTGTAAAAGAATACAACTCTGGCTTTTTGTAGGGCAGTACCATCTATTCTTCCTCAGAGTGGGAATTATATGTTTTTCCCCTTAATTTACAAGTCTTTAAGCAGTTAGCTTAAGGTTCATGTTCAAAGAGATTACTTCTTTGCTTTTTGATACATTTCTTAATTATTCACCCTAATGGAAAAAGAAGATTTTTATCCTTAAGAAAGATCTTGGATTTTTGTGTGAGATATGCTATTTATCTATTGATCTTAGAATTAGTAATTAGCTGTAATATATAACTACTTTCTATTTACTTAGGAAGCTATACATGAAAATTGTCCCCTTTTGTATAAAAGTCCACCAGAGAGAATCACAAAATGAAAAAAGAGATACTAGAATGCCTGGAAAGATAAAGGGAGGGGTGTGTGTGTGTGTGTGTGTGTGTGTGTGTGTGTGTGTCTCCCCAACAATGTCACATAATTATTATTGCACTGCTTTTTTAAGAAGTAAAAATGATTTAATAGATGACATTGTTCAGGATTTATTTCCAGTTATTCTAGTTAGAAATTTTTTTTTCTTCATCAACCAATCATGACTTTTTTTCCTTGACTGTTTTCCTTTTTCTTCCAGATATCACGGAGGTTTATAACAAACTGAAAGTCTGTGACCCTCACATGAACGTTTATCTCAAAGAAGAGATTCCTGCCAGATTTCATTACCAACATAATGATCGAATTCAGCCTATTATTTTGGTTGCTGATGAAGGCTGGACAATTGTGTTAAATAAATCATTATCAAAATGTAAGTATTCATTTCAGACATTTCTGTTGTACTCTGGGGATAAATCACAGGTTGTGACATTGTTCTGTTAACAAGGTACTTTAATTTAGAGATATTAACAGTGTATAACCAGTTCACTTTTTGACTGGGTAATTCTCAGGTTTTCATTCAATAGAAATTTATAACCACAGTTTGACCCCTGGATGAGGAGGCTGGGTGGCCTTAGGGCAGAGGTGTAGTTTTACTTTCTTACCCACACTGCAGTTACTGTTAGTAACTTTCAAGGTTGGTTCTCTTGATTTGTAGAAAATGAGAGAGAAGTAAAGCAACAAAGTAAAAAGGGAGAGATTCCAGGGGAATCTCTGAGTTCAAATGCTTTTTTAAATTGTTTGTGTGTGTTAAACATTGTCCAAGTACCTGAGCGCTGTAGCTGTTTCACTGGAGGAGAACTAGAAGGTGAACAAACAGAAATCTACCCAGTAAACAAACGAGGTGTATCAAAATCTCTCCTCCAGCTGAGGAGATATAGAGGGGTGAGTTACAGGTCTTTCCTGAACCCAAGTTTATTTATCCAGCTATTTATCCATATGTTAGATTTGGTTTGAATACTTCTTTTAAAAACTGGCTTTGTAGTCTGTAGCAAGAGTCAGAATACTTTTTCTGTAAAAGGCCAGATAGTAAATATGTTAGACTTTATAGGCCAGCTGGTCTTTCTCACTCAATTCTGCCTTTGTAGTAGGAAAGCAGCCTGGACATTCTGTAAACAGACCAATTTGGGGTGTTGAAATGAAACTTTGTTTACAGAAGCAGGTGGAAGGCTGATTTTGGCCAGGGGCTGTCTTGAGCAGTGTGCAGATCCTTGATCTATAGCAAATCAGAAGCTTCAGAGAAGGATATAAGACTAAAGGTTAAGGGAGTTTATAAGTTATTTATATTTATGTACTCACTGTTGAAAACTGAGAAAACATGGAAAAACTTAGAAAAGAAAAAACAAACTATCCATACAGAGGTACAGAGTTTTTTTCTATTACATATACATATGTATGTATATGTCTATAGTGTCTTCTGTTGATCACATTCATTATTTTTATTATGAAATATTTCAAACAAGGGATCCCTGGGTGGCTCAGTGGTTTAGCGCCGCCTTTAGCCCAGGACGTGATCCTGGAGTCCCGGGATCGAGTCCCATATCCAGCTCTCTGCATGAAGCCTGCTTCTCCCTCTGTCTATGTCTCTGCCTCTTTCTGTGTGTCTCTCATGAATAAATAAATAAAATCTTTTTTTAAATATTTTAAACATGAAATTAAAGGATAATATAACACAAACTGATATATTTATTCACCACTCAGTCATTTGCACTTCTTAAGAAAGCAGGAGCTTATCAGTGCAACAGGTGTACACTAAAAGTCAGTATTTGCCAAAATAAAGCTAAAAACTGAGAATGTGGTATTGCGGTTCTATCCAGGACTGTCATGTTTTTCTGAGTTCGATTTGGAGTTAAAGGTGAACTGGTTAGACTTCGCATTCAGTGTAAGAACCCTTTCTACAACATTCTCACCTGGCCTTCCAGAGGTTGAGGCATTCATTCATTATCGATAAACCAGGAGTGTATTACATAATCCTCTTATCACAGGAGCAATTGATGTAGGTAGGCTGCAGATTCACTTCTTCCCTCTTCATGGGTTTTACTCGCCTCTGTTCTCCCTAGTTATTCAGGACCCTCCACCCAGCCACTCTTATTCTCTCTCTCTCTTTTTTTATACAATCATTAGTGCTCTTTGCATGCACACACTGCTGGAAATGGAGGGGTGAAATGAGTGGGGCTAGCACTGAAAGGTGCATCAGGCTGAGAAATAGTTGTGTTTTTGTTTTGTTTTGTTTTGTTTTTTTAAGATTTATTTATTCATGCGAGACACAGAGAGAGAGAGAGAGGCAGAGACACAGGCGGAGGAAGCAGCAAGCTCCTTGCAGGGAGCCCAATGAGGGACTTGATCCCTGATCCTGGGATCAGGCCCTGAGCTGAAGGTAGAAGTTCAACCGCTCAGGTACCCAAGTGTCCCAAGAAATAGTTTTTAAAGACTCAGGTCATGATCACTTGGAAAAGGGGTGTGTGTGTGAAATAGGGGACATGGCTGAGTTGAAAAACACAGAAAATTTCATTTCTAACCCTCACCTGTTTTAAGTGATCAGAATTTTTAAAGATTCTATTTAATTATTTGAGAGCAAGAACAGAAACAGGGGCAGGGTCAGAGCAGAGCTCGGAGAGGGAGAAGCAGACTTTCCACTAAACAGATCACCCGATGCAGGGGCTCTATCCCAGGACCCTGGGATCAGCTTAACCCCTGAGCCACCCAGGCATCCCACTAATTACAATTTTAATGGATGAGAGTTACACTGGCAAGAATCAATATATTTACACTAGAAGCAAGTTATTTTGTAATAGAAAAATCAGTCTTTCTGTTAAGAACTAACATACTTTCTGTTCTTTTTTCAGTAGGTGACCATGGCTATGATAATTCTTTGTCTAGTATGCATCCATTTCTAGCTGCCCACGGTCCTGCATTTCACAAAGGCTACAAACAAAGCACAATTAACAGTGTGGATATTTATCCAATGATGTGCCACATCCTGGGATTAAAACCACATCCCAATAATGGAACCTTTGGTCATACGAAGTGTTTGTTAGTTGACCAGTGGTGCATTAATCTCCCAGAAGCCATCGGAATTGTTATTGGTGCGCTCTTGGTCTTAACCACACTAACATGCCTCATAATAATCATGCAGAATAGACTGTCTGTACCCCGTCCATTTTCCCGACTTCAGCTGCAAGAAGATGACGATGATCCTTTAATTGAGTAACATGCTGGAGTTTATACGGAATATCTTTGATTAGTCACAAAACCAAGGATACACTCAAAAAATGGTGTTCTAAGGATGAAAAATATACCTTGAAAGACAAAAAACTTAGACTAAGCATGCTAGAATTACTTTGTTTTTCCTTGTGCTTTGTTTTGGTGTATCAGCTAATTAACAAAAAACCCTGACCATAGTAAAAATTTCTAGTAAGTCAACATAAACTATTTCTCTAACTAGAAACTTTAAGAAAAATGATTGCCTCTGGTTTTTTTTGCTATGAAGATGACACATTTTTAAATAAAAATATACCAAAATTTAGTAGGCATGCTTTTCTAATAAATTTTTATATTTGTAACTGAAACAACAGAAATCTTTATGCAATTAGTGGATTTTGGATTTTGTGTATCAGGAAGGAAAAGTTTTCTATATTTTTATATTTCATGACTTTAATAGAGTTTGTATCCCAAGTAAACCTGTGACATAGGAAGACCTCTGTGGTGGTTAATAAAATTGGTTATCCAGGCAGAACAGATCTAGCATAGGAAGAAATTATTTTAAGAAAAGCTGTTATAAAAAAACACAACAAAGACTATGTGATACAAAGCCTGAGTCTTCACCATTGTGTCGTTGTTAAGGTTTGTAAGCTATTGAAGCCACAAAAGATACCTTTTGAAGATTGTTGCTGATAAGAAATTAAGAAAATAGAATTGCTTTTCTCAATCTGTGCTTAATGCCTTTGTGTAAGTCATTTGTATGTGTGTATGTGTGTGCACAAGTGCGTTTGCACTTATGAATGTCTAGACTTCCTGTGACTGACGGAAGGTGGTCAGAGGCAGCTGGTCTGCGGGCTGACTTCCACATTCCCACGGAATGTGGCTCTCAGCAAAGAGTATATTTGCACTTCATATTTGTTTACTTTCTTCTGACTCACAAGCTAAAGTTGTAACTTAAGAAAGTTCGTTAGTTTTTGTTAGCTATTTAGCTTCCTCATGTTGTATGTTGTAGCCAGAGGTATCCAAGTGGTGTAAAAAAAATTCATGACCAAATACAAGTCTGGCTTCAATTGGGTCAGAATGGGGAGGAGATTTTGCTATCTACCTTTGAGATATTTATGCCTTACTTTTTAGGCAATAGAGTAGTTAAATTTAAAATGGAACCTGGTATCTTTTGATCCTTCCCACTGTTCATATGTTAAGTGGCAGAGTAAACTCTTAAGCACTGTTAACATTCTGTAGGCCTGAGTCCTGCCTCTGCTTTTTCTCCAGTGTTTGGTTCACAGAAATAATTGCTCCGATTTTTTTTTTAACATACATGTTCAAAGCTAAGGAATTGTTTTGAAGAACTACCATCCTACCTTTGCTAGGTGGTACTTTCTAATTGAATCAGCTAATATGCAGAAACCGAGTTGTGGCAGACTAGATTGTATCTAGTAAAGCAAAAATTGGCTTCAAGAACCGTATCAGGACCTGAGACAAGCAATTAATAGTGTGATGTTTAAAGTTTTGACGATATAAAATAATCTAAGTAACTGTTTTACAGATTTTTAAAAATCTGTAGTAAATATGCAACGGAGTTAAATGCTGATTACCTGTGGTGGTCAAGAACGATGGTGCCAGTCATCAAACATATAATTCATCCTATTTGGTCTCTGCTAATTTTGTGATCATAGTATTCATTCAGCATCTGTTGTTCTTGAGAATCATTTCTACAGCCTGCATAAGTAGTTCATGCTATTGGTCATAAGCTGACTATTAAGAACAGCACAATAAATAAATGAAGTAAAGCCAATAGCGCTAATTTTGCTTTTTGACCACGTTTATTTCATTTTTTTCCTTCCGTAAAAGTTATCCTAGAGGTTGTTTTTCTGAACAAAATAATAGAAAAATTTCTTCCTGTTTCAATTTCCATTTAAAAGAAAAACAACAGTCACATTTAATACAGTAGACACTTTTTGAAGTATCTACAATAGTTGCAGGATATTTTATACTAGATCAGTAGAGCTTGGTCCTTGCAATGCTGTGAGTTTTAGTGAGCATCTAGCCTGTGAGTGCATTTCATATAGGATGGAATAGGAAGGGATGTCCTGTCAATGTCTTAACACTTTGAACAAGACACTTAACCTATTTTCTTGTCTTTCATTCCATTCTCAAAATACTAACTTTAATTAAAATTATAAACTTTTTTGTATATATGCTGATGGGACAAAACCATATTTATTTAATCAAAGAGATGTTTATATATTATTTTGAACTTTGTGTTAATTCATTTGTATCTTTAAAAAATTATCACCATTAAAGCCAATGACTCCTCTAGTGCACTGAGAAAATCTTTCTAGTAAGCTAGCCTTTTGCAATAAGGTTCTGGTCTGTATTTTGTTAAGTAATTGACTAATATCTTGACATGTTTTTCTGGGTGAAAGTATTTGGCTACAGGAAACATTTAACTGTTTATGACAGTAATACTCAAACGCAGTAGGAAAATGTATTGAGTGGTTTTTGTTAATTTAGTGAGTGAATTCAGAATAACTGCATTTACTTACATGGACAGTTCTGTTGTTATTAATGTGCAAGTTCTTGTAAACAGCAATAGAATTCTAATATAAATTATTTCAATGCTGTGTACTATAGACTTTGTGTTCTTTCATTAAGCTTGGTATAAGAATTTAAATATAAGTTCTTGGAACATTAAAGGATTAAAAATACTTTTGTATTGTTCTTGGGTGTCTCCCTCTCTTATCCATATCTGGTAAGCTTTAAGGATGATGGCATTTAATTCCTTTTACTTAGGGGTTTTCACTTCATTGTGAATGCATAAAGTTACAAATGAAGGACAAAGATGGGATGGAAAGTGTGTTTTTTTTTATTGTCATTCTTAAAATAGTGTGTAAATAAAACGACATGAGTATGCTTTAAAAAAAATCTGTAGTGCCTTAAGTTGAAGTAAAATATATTTTGACTATATTGTCTGAGTTCATAATGACTTTGTTTATGATTAAAACATGTGAATAAAATCTACCAAAAACATTTTTACTATAATTATTAAATACAGGATGCAATATTACTGATTTTTTTAAATTTGTCACCCTGCAAAATACACATACTGTGATAGATGTTGATATGAGCCAGTAATACTGCAAAAATCCATATAGGCATTCATTACAGATTATTTTAAAACATTTTTTTTTTAATTTTTATTTATTATGATAGTCACAAAGAGAGAGAGAGAGGGGCAGAGACACAGGCAGAGGGAGAAGCAGGCTCCATGCACCGGGAGCCTGACGTGGGATTCGATCCCGGGTCTTCAGGATCGCGCCCTGGGCCAAAGACAGGCGCCAAACCGCTGCGCCACCCAGGGATCCCTACAGATTATTTTAAAACCAAGATCAACTATAAAACATTTAACCAAATTTTAAAGATAATGTATCAATACGTATTTTAGCATGAGGACATCACTGGAAAGAAAGCCAAGATTAAGTGTTTTGTAAATAGCCATACTCATTGAGTATAGATTGAACAAAGTTTCGTCTAGTGGTTCAGCGTGATAAATTCATTTCCTGTATTCCTCCTCCATGAACACTGCTAGGAACTCTGGGAGAAAATAAGAAAAGGTACTTTCTTTACTCTAGAAGAGAGTTCTGTAGCATCTCAGAAATGGTGAAACTTTATACCAACATATTACTTCTGTCTACTCATGGTTAGACTCTTGCTGCTGAGATCTTGGGATACAGAACCATTTGCCAGGCCATGTGCTTCCTGAAGTTAAGATGCTAGCTTCTTTTTCCCCCCTGCCTCCCTGCTTCCTTGGTGCCTGTACTTGGATACCATTACAATCCTCCCTTCCCCAGCACACACACTGAGGGAGCATGTGAATCTAAATGAGCCTGTTGGGTCCAATTGAATTAGGCTGCAGAAGACCGGTTTGCTTTTTGGCATAAACCCTTTGGATTTTCATTTTTCATTGTTCTGTAAACATTTTCTTTTTTCCTTGAATGGTTTAGTTAACATTTTTCAAGAAGTAGATATTAAGGCAAAAAAAAAAAAAACCCACAAACATGCTGATCATCATAGTATAATACAGTTCTGTATCCTAACGTGTGCAGGTGGTGACTGGTGTTGAAGCTGCTCAGTCCTGTGACTCATGTCTCACGGCCGCATTACTGGCAAAAGCAGTCTTACCCAAAAATCAAGCTAAACTGTCGGGCAAGCTGCCTACTTTTCCACTTAACTTCTACCCCTTGACTGCAGAAACCTGAATTTCACCATCAATAAACAATCTGAAAAATAAAAAAATAAAAATAAATAAATAAACAATCTGGTGAGCTCCTCCAGCCCTAGAATGATGGTTTACAGAGGCCTCCCGTGCAGACTGCCCTCGCATGTTAATACAATGAATTGTCAGGGACCCTATCAGCATGTTTTTCCTCTCTGCCTTGCTTACTTCACTTTCATAGGTGGGGGTGGTGGAAAGGATCAAAAGAAACCCCAAAGCAAATCCAAACAACCGCACTATACAAACGTTTTAGAAGATTGTTCCTACTGGCAAGACCCAGACTATTACAGACTTAAACATTGTTCGAATTTTCTATTGAGGAGAAACACACAAAATTTTTGTGAAACCTTTTTTTTCTAAATAGTAAAAGTTCTGTTTCCAGTAAAATGGTGGAGCATATTACTCAAACCAGCGCTCTTGCCGAGGACTAGAAAATCTGGACAAAGTATGAAACATCTGTCCTAAAGCATTGAGAAATTACCAAAAAAGTGAAGGATCAAGAGGCTAGGAATCAGAACAGGGAAATATATAAAAGGAGCCCCTGATGGCATCTGTAAATTCTGGAAGCCAACATAATCAAAAGAGGGGTGGAGGTGTAGAAGGAGAGAAAACACGATGTGAAAAAGAGCAGAACACTTAATAACCTACTTTATACTATTTGGCACAAATAAGTTTGAAAATACAGATCAAATGGGTAATTTCCCAGGAAAAAGTTGAACAAAACTTATTTCAGTAGAGAAAGGAAATGATCAATTTCTAATTAGAGATTGGACAAATTATAAACTATTATACAGAAAAAGCCCAGACCCAAAATTTGATAATCCTTTTTAGTGTCTCTTTATTAGGTTTGATTATCAGTGTTACATTTGCCTCATAAAACATGTTTTAGAAATAAATACGTGGGTTTTTGAGGTGACTATACTATGGATATCATGGATACCATGGTTTTTGAGATGACTATACCAGGGATAAAAGTAGCATCCCCAAAGTGGAACTATAGACCAATATAGTATAGTGGAGGGGGGTAGCAAAATGGAAAATCATCCATATCTGCAAGCTAAAGGTAAATAGGCAACATCCAATTAAATGGCAAAGATTGTCAGATTGGATGAAAAAACGAGCCAGCTATTTGTAGTCTGCCCTTTAAATACAAAGGCAGGTTGAAAGTAAAAGGACAGAAAATTATATATACCATGCAAACATCTCACAGAGTATGTTTTCTGACCACAATGGAATTAAAATTGATTCAATAACGGATCCAGAGAAGCCCTGAATATTTATCCGTTAAACAATACACTTCTAAAATGGCATACCAAATTCTGTAGAATGCAGCTAATGTTGTATTTAGATGGAAATTTATAACCTTGAATGCTTGTCTTTGAGAAAAGATTCAATATCAATGATTTCAGCTTCCACTTTAGAAAGCTAGTAAGATGAAAATAATCCAAAGTGAGTGGAAGAAAGGAAATAATATAGAATCAATGAAATAGGAAAGACAAAATTAATAAAGTCACATTTTGGTATTGTGTTTAATAAAATTGATAAGCCCCTAACAAGATTAACTTAGGAAAAAAAGGGAGATAGCACAAATTGGCAAGATCAGTAATAAAAGAGGGGCCATCACTTACAGATCCTACATATATCAAAAGAATACCAAGGGAATATTATGCCAATAACTTTGACAATTTAGATAAAATAAATTCCTTGAAAAATACAACTTAAGCAAAACTGATACAAAATCAAATAGAAAATCTAGGGCAGCCTGGGTAGCTCAGCAGTTTCGCACTGCCTTCGGCCCAGGGCATGATCCTGGAGCCCCGGGATCGAGTCCCACATTGGGCTCCCTGCATGGAGCCTGCTTCTCCCTCTGCCTGTGTCTCTACCTTTCTCTCTGTTTCTCATGAATAAATAAATAAAATCTAAAAAAAAAAAATCTAAATAGCCTTATTTTACATCTATCACAAAAAATAAGTTGTTATCAAAAACATCCCCACAGAGAAAACTTGCAACTTGCAATCAGGTTTCACTGATTAATTGTATCACACATTTAAGGAGGAAATGATTTTACCCAAAGTCTTAAAAAGAAGAAAGGAACATATCCAAACTGGTTTTATGAGGCCAGTATAACACTGGTACCAAAATCTGACAAAGATCTTAAAACTATGGAAAAAATTCTCTATGAACAAAAATTCTTTAACTAAATACCTAATTGAGTTTAGCAGCATTTCAAAAGGAAAATACACATAAACAAGTGGAATTAATCTCAGAAGTGCAACCTTAGTTTGATATTTGAAAATCAGTTTTATCCTTTGCATTAATAAGAAAAAAAGGAAAACAAATTCATGTTAATAAATGTGGAAAAGCATTTACCAAAATTCAACACCTATTTATTATTTAAAAAAAAAAACCCACCTCACCAAATCTGGAAGAGAAGAGAACTTCAAACCAATATGTATGCCATAAGCCTCCAGAAACTATCCTACTGAATCATAATATAATATCACAATATTGTGAACATACAGCTAAAATACTGAAAGATGAAATAATGTTTTTCACCTAAAGTCAGGAACAAGGCAACGCTGTCTACTATGATCACTTTCTTTTTTAATTTCTTTTTTTTAAATTTTTTATTTATTTATGATAGTCACACACAGAGAGAGAGAGAGAGAGAGAGGCAGAGACATAGGCAGAGGGAGAAGCAGGCTCCATGCACCTGGAGCCCAACGTGGGATTCGATCCCGGGTCTCCAGGATCGCACCCTGGGCCAAAGGTAGGTGCCAAACCGCTGCGCCACCCAGGGATCCCATCTTTTTTTTAATTTCTTTTTTTTTTTTTAATTTTTATTTGATCACTTTCATTTAACATTGCACTGGGGGTGCCAGCAATTCAATAAGCAAGAAAAATGAATCGTATAATAATTAAAAAAATGTTAAAACTGTCATATCCACAGATGACATGATTACATGCAGAGGAAAGCCAAAGGAATCAGACAAACTAGAAGCTTACCAAAATTGCTGGATATATATGGTCAATATATAAAAGTCAAGTGTATTTCTATATATCATCAGAAAATTTATAACTGGTATCATACTGGTATCAACAAGCATGAAATATCTTGGCATAAGTCTAACAAAATTCATAAAGAATTTTGCACAGGAAATTATAGCATCGAGAAGACTTAAGAAAGATCAAAATAGAAGGCTGTATCATGTTTATAAGTTGAAAGATTCAACATTGTAAAGACATCAATTCTCCTCAAATTGGTCATTGCATCCAAGTGATTCCAGCAGAGATTTATTTATTTATTATGGAATTGTATAAGTTGACCCAAATTCATGCAAAAGTGCAAAGGGCCAAGAATATCTTAAAAAAGAGAAAACGATAGGAGTTACTCTATCAGAAGTCAAGAACTATCATAAAGTTGTAATGATTAAGTCAGCATGGTGTTGACACAAGGATTGACAAATAGATGAACGGAATTGCTGACCTTGGCTAAAATGAAGGATCCATACACATGTAGGTGTATCTGACATCTCTCGTGTCTCAAATCCACTCAGCTCACTCCTTACCTCCAATTTCATCCTGGCACAGACATAAGGCATTGGGTGCCTATGAAGTCATATTTGGCACTTGCACATGCACTATCCAGAAGTTCGTAGAGTTAATACCTATGCAACCACCCTTAACGGGGGGCTGGGTTTGGGGGCATGGAGGTGGGTTGGAAGCTAATGGATAAATGTTTTGCTTCCCTCTTGCATTCCTCAGGCAGACAGTTCTGAGATTTATAAGTCTTCTTTGAAGATGCTGCAGGATTGAGTGACAATCAATCATGATGGTGGCCAAACCTCTGACTTATGTCTGTATAGGCTCTTCTGCATCTCTTTCACTCCCTGTTCTTCACTCTCATTTCTTGTAATCAATTCATGCAAAAGTTGCCTGTGTCTCAGACTCTGCTTTTGGGAAAGCCTAGCCTAACTAGTAGATTTAAAGAATATATCCAACAAAAATGTGTACATATATATGCCAAAAGACATGTAAAAGAATACTGATAGCAGCATTATTCATAGTAACATCTAACTGGAAATGACCCAAATATCCAAAATTCCAAAAATGAGAATACATAAATAAGACTGTGGTATATTCATATAGTGTCATTCCATCAAGCAATGAAAATAAAGCAGTGATACACACAAGAACATGGATGAATCTCATATAATCTTGAGTGAAAAACAAACAAACATAAAAGTGTATCATATTGGCACATCCGGGTGGCTCAGTTGGCTAGGCATCTGCCTTTGGCTCTGACCATGATCGGAGAGTCCGGAGATGGAGCCCTGTGCCTCCCATTGGGCTCCCTGCTCAGCGGGGAATCTGCTTCTCCCTCCTTTCCCTCCTTCCCCCTTTCCGCTAGGACACACTCTCTCTTTCTCAAATAAATAAATGAAATCTTAAAAAAAAGTATATCATTTGATCATTTAGATAATTTAAAATAGGGGAAGCTATTCTATTGCATTCCAAGTGAGGATAGGATTGCCTTCAGCGGGAGGGAGACAGGAACGATTGGGAAGAGAACTGAGCATCTTTCTGGAGTGCTGGTTATATTTTTTCTCTCTCCTCTAAAGTGACAGGTACATGGATTTATTCACTTTCTGATAATTGGCCGCATTTACGCTTTGTACACCTTTGAGTACGTTTTACTTCAACGAAATTAAAATAACTACCAATATATTATTACAAAGCAATGAACAAGCAAGAACTTGGGAAAATTAGAAAATAGGACTTTTAACATGTAAAAAATTAAAAGAGCTATGGCTCAGAAGATGAAGTATCTCGAGTGGTCTAACGGCCACAGAGTTGGAAAATATTAAAGGAGACAAAAAATCAACCAAGTCAGAGGTTTCAGCATTCAACTGACATGGATGCCGAAGAGGGTAAACAGAAATCGGACAAAAGGAAGTTACAACTAAAATGAACTAGGAGAATTGGCTTTAATGAAAAAGGGATATGAACCTTTCAAATAAAAAGGCCTTTGAATGACAAGGGGAATATCTTAGCGACTGTAAAGTTTCAGAGAACTGAGAGTTTTAAAACAAATGTTATGGAGGTGGAAGGGGAGTGGGCATAAATTGGCATAAGACTTCTCAATAGCAATCCTGAAGGAAGAAATGGAATGCTATCAAGAGAGATATGAATCTATTTTCTTGTACAGCTTCTCACTTTTCCAGGAGCCTAATGTTTTTGTTTTGCATCCCCTGCCTGTCTTGGACTGAATTGTGTCCCCTTAACATTCATTATGTTGAAGTCCTGTCCCCCAGGGTGCATCAGGATAACTGATCCTGGGCCTTGCTTCCAGCTGGCATTTATGAGTGCAATGCATGTCATTTCACAGCTGTCAAGGGACCCTGTTAAGTCGGGGGTAGAAGGGTCCCTAAGATCCTTCCTGGCTCTAGGATTCTCTGGTCTGTCCCCCTTAGTCCATGAACAGCTGGAAAAACTTAACAACTCAAAAACCTAGTATCTTCACGAGACTTTCTAGAGATAATAGATTCTTGTAAGAAACTGAAGTTAATAGGATCCTAGTTTTACCTGAAGAGGTCAGAGCATTTTGAAAATAGTTTTAGATTTACATGCCAGGTGGCAAAGGGAGAAGAAATCTCAAAACATTCACTGAAGGCGACAAATCTTATCAATTAATAGATTGTACAAAACAGTTGATGTTGTTCAGCAAAAATGGCAGCGTGAGGTGGGGACTCCATTCTTCAGACCTTTAAAAAATTTTCACCTACCATTAGCAAGATTAGCTAGCCTAAATTTTATTTCTATTTGCTAATTTGCATTCAGTGCATACAAAGTTTGACCATGCAGATATGCAGGTAAAACAACAAAAAAGCTATCAAGGTATGATGAATGACTAGATTTCCCATCAAAGTTTAAAATTTTACTTTCCTTCAGGTAAACTCTCCTGCTGACATTTTACAGGAGAAGTATGTGTAAATAAAAGAAACCATTCAATAATCCAATATTCAGATCAGAATTTTAATGATTTCATCAATGGTACAGCATTTACTTTCTTCTTACCACTAAGGCAATTCTAAAATGAACTTAATGCAACAATTTTTAAATGTACAGACAGCATGTGAACAACTCTGCTTTTATTTATTTATTTATTTATTTTTTTTTTTTTTCAACTCTGCTTTTAAACAGACCAATTTCGTCTTTCAGTGATTATATTGGCATCTCAGTCATGCTGCTAAGTTCACAGCTACACAGCAAGCCAACGTGAATGGCTGCCGATTCTAAAATGTCTAATTCAGAGTTCAGACTTCTGGGGGAGTTTGCCATCTACCATCTAATTTCTCAGCTCTTTAATGTCAGTACACGTCCAGGGATCCCATTCTATTTGATTAAGAGGCTTTGTAATGAAATGAGAATTAAGTGCTAATCTTCTTTATTGCTATTACCATTTTAAAAATAATTCATTCACTTTATTTTAGGAAGTCCTTAAGTTCAACTATATTTTTGAAGGTAAAAATAGTTTTGTTCTTTATATCTGCTTTATCCTATCTTTACAGAATACTTATACCGTTTTACCTACTCATTAGCCAGTGGATGCATTCATATACACAAAATCACAGTATCATCTGTGGGCCATCTCTCTATAAACTGGTTTTGTTTTGTTTCTTCAAAGAAAGCTTTTCTTTCCAGGATTTTCTCTTTTCCTTTAATAAATGACAGGTAAATCCTAGGTCTCCCCAACCTGACTACTTCAAAGATCTGAAGCACAGCTTTGGTGGTTGAAATAAAGGAGACCAAGCAGATGTGTTTGTGAACCTGATTTCACTGAGCAGCCAGTGAGTGGGTATCCAAATATTTCATGAAATGAGGCTAGGATCTCAGCTCCTCTTGTTTCAATCCTGTCCAGATCCTGAACATTTGTTCCCCCTGAGAACTATTTCCCTGGTTTCTGCCATCAAGCACCCTTTAGCACTGCTCTGGGGACAGTATGAACGTACCAGACATTGTCCCACCTAATTTTCTTTCCCTAGCTCTGCACAGCCCTTGCGGATTGAGTGGCCTGTGTTTTACCTAACACAGCTTGTTATCCCTTGCAACTCTGGATCTGGAAACACTCAAGTCTTAGGGATGCTTGTGCTCTTACTACATGTTACCAGAAAGAAAACCAACGTTGATGTACCTAATGTAATTTTTAATGTGATTAAAAGTGATTTAGTTTTCAAAGAAGCAAATAATTACAGAACAAGAACAAAAACTTATTGCTGGGATGGTCTCCAATCTCTTCTGTTCAGAGCAGGCCAGTGCTGGACTACGTGGGAAGGACACAGATATTTCGGGGTCTTCATTATTATAGGATCAGAATGACTCGTCAGAAAATAGCAATAATGAATTTCATGACAGAAATGAAATGTTTAGATGGAATGTATGTTTAGATGGAATCTGTCAGTATTGAATTTTTTTTTTTTTTTTTTTTTTTAGGAAAAATAAAACAAAAACTCATGTCTTTTAAAAAGAAGCACAGAAAGGAATGCCCAGATACATCTGCTTTTGGGAATGCATCTCTCACAATTCAATGGACAAGGGTTGTTGCATTTAATCTCCAACAGTTTTGACTTTCTTTTTGCACTCCTGGTTTAAGGAGAGATATTTCTACATTTTTCAGGAATTATTAGAAAATTCACCCAGTTCAAATAAGTAACAAGTATTCTGGGATGTGGGCAGAGAAAAATTGGTCTTTTTCAACCAAAGTAGAAGATATAATTGTCAGTAAAGTGCATTTCACATAAAGATACCCATTAGAAGAGTAATTTAAAGTGCAATATATATGATATTTTAAATAGTGCAAAGTTGCTAAATATATACATTATATGCGCCATATCCAAATAAAGCAGGATTTTATCTACCCCTAAGAGAGAATAACAGAATCATACTTCCCCATTTTAATCCTTTGTAGGTAAGTATATTTGGTCCATGCGTATGCTTTTGGTGTGTGTGTGTGTGTATATGTGTGTGGCTGTGCCTGTATATAACTCCTTAAAGATCTGTGCAAATGTCTAAAACTGGTTTCCTAGAATTTGAAACCTTTAAACACTGAAATAAATACACAATCTCCAAAGTAGCATTAGGCTTGTAATAATGGTTGAGCTATTTCAGCCTGTATATCTGGTAAGGCAGGTATCTGACTGCGAATTAAATGTTTAATGAAGATTATAAAAAATATAATCACCAAAATGCTGCCAAGAGACACCCCTAGGAAATAAGCATATGACTCCTCGTGCTCATCTTCTCCGGGCTTGACACTACTATGGAGGAGTGTAGGATTTGGTGTGTAAGGAGTTGGTCTTGGGGTTGCTGAAGTGAGCAGATCCTGGACATTCCTGAATGATCCATTGTGTGGCATGCCCGTGACATTGAGGAGGTGACAGAGAAGTGGGTACAGATCTGTGGAGTTCATGGCTTCTTTTGTGAAATTCTTTCTGAAGGCAGGACCGTGGGCTAAAAATATTGGATGCATTTCGGCTAACGCATTATCATAACCGTGGTTGCCTACTGGAAAGATAAAATGAATAAATAAGTTAGCCAACCAGATGGCATTAAGATGAAAATAACTGTTGGATCATCCAATTCTGAATTTAAATGCAAAGTTTAACAAAGTCATCTTTATAATTTTTTTTAAAAGATTTTATTTATTTATGTATGATAGTCACAGAGAGAGAAAGAGGCACAGAGACACAGGCAGAGGGAGAAGCAGGCTCCATACAGGGAGCCCGATGCGGGACTCGATCCCGGGTCTCCAGGATCGCACCCTGGGCCAAAGGCAGGCGACAAACTGCTGCGCCACCCAGGGATCCCTAACAAAGTCATCTTTTAAAAGAAAACAATTTTTTATGAGCAATCTTTGTTGTTGTCAACATCACTATTCATTTTAGAAAGTGAAAAGGCAAATTGATCACAAATCTTTCTAACAGCAGAGGAGGAGGGGTAGAGAGTAGTGCTGAACCAAGTCAGGGGAAAATGAAAGTGGGTATTTTGGATTTTGTTTTATTTTTTATTTTTTTGGTGGCAGGTAAACTAATAATCAGCAAATATTTTAGGTACCTACTTTGTTACAATTATGTTCTTTTTTTAAAAAAGATTTTTATTTATTTATTTATTCATGAGAGACACACAGAGAGAGTCAGAGACACAGGCAGAGGGAGGAGAAGCAGGCTTTCCGCGGGGAGCCTGATGCAAGACTCGATCCCAGGATTCCAGGATCATGATCTGAGCCAAAGGCAGATGCTCAACCACTGAGCCACCCAGGCATCCCATTATGTTCTAATGATAAAGGGATAAAGGTGGTCTGTCAAAAAGACAATAAATTCATAATTACCAATAAAAGGGGAGACACAGTAAAGACAAAAGATCCCATAAAAATCAAACTCCTAGCAACAGCTACAATCCACTATAGAAAGATAAAGGTCAGGACTTTGGGGTAAAATCTTACACTGGTGGTTCAGATCAAAATAAATTTAGCACTTTGTGCTAAAAATAAAGTAAAAGGTTTAGAAGTCTTCTGATTTATCAAGAGATATAATATTGAAGGATGAAAACTCCTGTAAAAAATTGCATTTTATTTTATTATTATTATTATTATTTTAAAGATTTTATTTATTTATTCATGAGAGACAGAGAGAGACAGGCAAAGGGAGAAGTAGGCTCCATGCAGGCGCCCATTGTGGGATTTGATCCCAGACCCTGGAATCATGCCCTGAGTCAAAGGCAGATGCTCAACCGCTTAGCCACCCAGGCATCCCTATTTTATTATTTTTTAAGTAGGCTCTGTGTCCAGTGTGGAGCCCAGTGTAGGACTCTAACAAATGAACCTGAGATCAAGATCTGAGTTCAAGAGTCAAGTCACTTAACTGACTGTACCACCCAGGCACCCTACAGGGAACATATTTTGAGAACCACTGCTTTTGGACATTAGGACTTCATT
This sequence comes from Canis lupus baileyi, assembly GCF_048164855.1. Classification (NCBI taxonomy): domain Eukaryota; kingdom Metazoa; phylum Chordata; class Mammalia; order Carnivora; family Canidae; genus Canis; species Canis lupus. Next base: position 58,181,663 of record NC_132844.1, on the reverse strand, counting down.
CTTTTTTGAAAGTCAGATTGAGAAGGAACATACTGGCCAATACTTAACTATTTGTTGAAGAAATAATTATTTCATATATTTATTTGTTGAATAAATAATTATTACTATTTTTTTGAATAAATAATTATGTTGAATATAACATAAATAGGAGCATTAAGGTTTTCTTTCTTTCTTTTTTTTTTGCATTAAGGTTTTCTATCAAAAACAGGTGTGACCAATCTCTTGTGTAATTGTGGTTCACCAGACCAAAATTTCAAGAGACCCTCTTAGATTTACATTAACTGTAAAGTACAAATCTCCTCAGAGATAGCAGTCCTTTTTTGAGCAACCCCTCTAACATAAGAGCTATCCGGACGATACAAGAGAATCTGAACATATGAAGGCAGCAATTATTCTCATGGCCAAAGAAATTATCTTTGAAAGAAATTACTTTTAAAGGCTTTCATAAAACAACTCCCCTGGTGTGAGTAAATATTGGCTGACAGATCATTATCTGTATGTAAAACTGGTTTTAAGAACCAGAAACCATGCTGGTGTACATCTGCCACTATGACTCCTGTATGTACTACAAATGCCATGGTCAGGCAATTGGTTTTCTTTTTTTTTTTTTTTTTTTTATTTATTTATGATAGTCACAGAGAGAGAGAGAGAGAGAGTCAGAGACACAGGCAGAGGAAGAAGCAGGCTCCATGCACCGGGAGCCCGATGTGGGATTCGATCCCGGGTCTCACAGGATCGCGCCCTGGGCCAAAGGCAGGCGCCAAACCGCTGCGCCACCCAGGGATCCCGCAATTGGTTTTCTTTTGGTCAACAAATATGATAGGAACCCAATTCTACCTGAAGGGACATTTCTGCACATCTCTTACATAGATCAAGGGTCAAGGACGAAAAAAGCATTCCTAAGTAGTTTTGGTACAATGTGGTTCCTTCACTAACCAAGTAACAGAGGAGAAACAACTTCCAGCTGAACTGATCAGTAGTCATATCAATATCTATGTCAACCAGAAAAGCAGAATCCATGTAAGGTGGTCCAACAGAGGGAATTTTATATGGGGACTGGTTATAAAAGTGCTAAGGGATGAGAAGCACCATGGGATGGCAAGGTTACCCAGTGATTAGGAACAATGGGAACCTCGTATGGCCCCTTGGCTCCCTACAGCTGGATGGACAGAAGGGAAGAGGTGGTGTTACCAGAGCCCCAAAACCAGGGCTTCCCAGTAGGAGCTGAGACTGTAGAGAGAGAACGTCCAGAGGGAGCTGGGATCGCAGAGGAAATGAAGTCACCATCAAAGACACAGCCTAAGATAGAGAATGAGTGGGACAAATCTCCTGGCTTCTTCCAAACTCCTGCAAGTCTCTTCTATTGGCCAAACCTAACTAGAAACCAGCTCACAAAGGAGCCTAGGAAATTTAGTCTGTGGAAGTCAGTCCATGGGAATGCAGAGCAGAACAGGGAATGGGTGGGGAGTTGAAGAGCAAGTATACACGTGACGAGCCCGTTAAAGATGAAGAAAACCCTGTGGATGGCTTTTCCATTTGACTAACTTGTTAGAAGCTACATAAGAGGTAATTATACATTTAAGGATAGCAGAAAGCTCCTTATTTTTTTTTTTTAAGATTTTATTTATTTATTCGAGAGAGAGAGAGAGAGAGAGAGGCAGAGACACAGGCAGAGGGAGAAGCAGGCTCCATGCAGGAAGCCTGACGTGGGACTCGATCCCGGGCCTCCAGGATCACGTCCTGGGCTGAAGGCAGGCGCTTAACCACTGAGCCACCCAGGGATCCCAGAAAGCTCCTTATGTTGCATGTCTGAATTTCAAATGGGATTTCCATTATATTTATAATGAATTTGGTGGCAATATCTTCAAAATTATGTCACTAGGCATTAAAAAAATACATTTTGATATATGATCATCCAAGCCATGTGTAGTTCTCTTTGGAAATATTTCCAAGGTATAAAACAAAGTCGGCCTATATTTGGTAGAGCCAGAAGGGCAGAAGAACCTAGAAAGCTAGCAATTTTATTTTATTTTATTTTTTATTTTTTTTTAAAAGCTAGCAATTTTAAATAAAAATAGAGATTAAGTTAATATGAAATCAGAACATAAAACAGATGCAGAAAATCATTCAATTTACAAATTTCCAATTATGTTTTTCTCAGGAGCATGATGGCTGTTAATTAGCAGTATATGTATACTTTGCATATCTTTGGTCTGATAACTTCCAGAAAAATAAAGGTTTAGGGGCTAACCTCTTTTTAAAGTCCCAAGGATCCCTGATTTGCTATTAATGTAGGTCACCAGTTAGTTATTTGATTAGTCACTACACTGCTGTATTACCCACAGCCTCCACTCTAACAAACAATGACGCAGAATGGGAAGAAACAGTGTAACGTACTCACACAGAAAATTATCTGTCTTATTCTGTAAAATATACCACCCTTTGTCAGCCACTGCTAGGATGGGTTGAATTCGATGGTTGTACTTGTAATGCCATCTTTCTGGAATCTCTTCTTTTTTGTAAACAGTAAGATTAGGATGAGCACGAGCTAGTGCTTCATAGACTTCATCAAATTTACCTAAAAGAGGAGCGATATGGAGATATGCTCAGAACAAGGCACTCACTGTTGACAATCAAAAAACCATCCTGGCAAAAGAGGCCAATGAATATTTCTTCCTTCCTGACACCCCACTGAGGTAAGGCACCAGGGGGCAAGCATAGGGAAATATAGCCAGATACTTGAAAACTTACCCCGCGCCCCCCAGGAAAGAATCTTGAGGGGGAAACAGAAATGATTAATCCTCTGCTGCAAGTAAATTCACTTTACAGAATTGAGCAGACATTATATGGAACTAGAAATCTCTATTCTAAAGACTTAACTACATACACTTCAACACACACACACACACACACACATGCACGCACACATGCACACACCCCAATTGGTGGCACTAAGTAAAACGTCTCCCCAAAGGAAAACAAAGAGCTAAGTTCTGACAGTTGTGAGTGCAGAGAGAGAATCTCTGGAGGGTGACGCAGCCCTTGAGAGAGGACATCCTGGTGATGGAATGCAGCTTGTAAAACGGAAAGTTTTTCTAAAGCCCTGGAGGTGTGGCAAAAGTACTCCCTGTAATTTCAAATGCAGTGAACCTGGGCACTGTCTTTAATCCTTTTCTTGTTTTTCAAATCCATTTGTTGGGACTTCCTCCCTGCCTCCCAACCCCCAACACGGGACATATTCCAATTTTATAAGGAAAAGTTAATGTGATTTTCTCAAACAACAAAAAACTTGTTATTTTATACTGAATTTGTTCAAAAGTTTGTGTTCAGGTGCACAGTTTCATATGATCTTCTTAATTCCCTTGTGAGGGATATAAGGTTCTTTTGTGAGGTATTCAGCTTTTCAAAATCTGTTCTCTCATTTGATATCCAAATTAACAGTAAACACTGATAAAATAGAAGTCAGAAGTCTGAGTATTGCTCTGTGCTTCCTTTGTGATCTGGGGAGGTTAAACCTGAGCTTGCTCACCTGTCTTTAAAACAGAAGTAACACTTAGGTGACCAGGTTGTTATGAGGCTTTGAGGAAAGGTTTGTAAGAAGTTCAACATATTATTACTTCCTCTATTTATAGACAAGAAAAATAAATCTTCAGATTGATCAATGCTTTCTCCTTCCTATACTGCTTAATAGGGATTAAGCAGGTCCTACAAAAGGAACCACAGAAGGCTAAATTTCAGGTTTCCATAAAATCACTGGAATTGCATGCAAATTCTGTATTTTTCTTTCCATCTCAATTTTTCTAGAAAGGAGGCTGTAGCTTTCATCATATTTGGTGGTTCCAAAATGGTTAAATCCATCTGCCATAGATATAGAAAGAGCATCAATTTCAATATTCTTGGGAAAAGTGAAAAATTATATGCTGAGAAATGAGATTTTCTCTTTTCAAAGTCTAAGGATTAAACCCTAGAATATTACCATGACACAGGCAAGCATACTCTGAAGGCACAGAAGCAAAAACTCCCACTGAATTGTGTTGGGCACACCCGGCCCCAGCCCCAAACCAACACTCAGTTCAGACTTACCTTCTTTTGGCAAGATGGCTGCTACTGGAGATTGGTCAATCAGGATATAGTGGTCTTTATCCACATACTGATCAAGTTCTATTATCCTTTCCTCAGAACACTGGGTCATTCCATGATCACTTGTGATGATTAGGTTCAGGATGTTCCACAGCTTTTCCTTTTTCAGCATTTGTATGAGATATCCCAACTTGTTGTCAATATCCGAAATAACAGGCCCCATGAGTGGACTCTCAGGTCCCAAATGGTGGCCCATATCATCGGGATCTTCCCAGTAAAGAAGACCGAGATTTATGGGCTCTTTGGACGTAAACCATTCAATAATCTTGGCAACTCTATCTTCAAATGAAACAGACTCATTGTAAGGCATATAGTGCGTAGGAAAGCTATTATGTATTTTTACATCTGCTCCAGGCCACATGGCTGCACCACTAGAATGTCCTGCCCTCTGATTTGTGATCCATATTGGCGTTGCTTCTTCCCAAAACTCAGAATCATAAATAGTCATGTTATCCAAGGAGAAAGATTTATTCAAAATAGGGTCAAACATGTCATTTGCAACAATCCCATGATTCTCTGCAAAGAGGCCAGTTACCAAAGTATAATGGTTAGGGTAGGTCTTTGTAATAAAAATATTAGTGACTTGCTTCACATGAACACCATACTTCATAACATAATGAAAATGGGGTGTTGGAACTCTGTATAAATAATCCCAACGGAATCCATCAAATGAAACCAGTAGAACCTTTTGCTGGTCTGGTTGGAGAGAAAATGTAATCGAGAGTATTAATGCAGCAAGTATGAAGGATACCCAGAGGAGTTTTGAAGTCATTTTCAAAGTATTTGATCAGCTCAGTGTAAGATAATCTGTATAAAAAACATGTAGAAATTATTGACAATTTTGTGTGTGCATCTTACACAAAACTGACAGTGATTGTACAGTAATCCCAGTTATATCATAAATCATAGCCTGGAAGAATTATGTTGCTCCATCTTAAACAAGAGACCCGGGGCTACTTGCACAATAAAGCTAAACAGTTTTGTTGCATTTTAGAAACTGTTACTCTCCAAGAATTTATCAAAACATTTCTCAAAGTAATTATTTAACCCCTCAAATATCACTTTAAAATGATATAATTTACTTTTAAGAAAAACAAAAACTTTTCAGAAACTTTTGCAGGAAACTCATACTTCTGACTTCTCTCAATAAAGTTGATATAGTCAAGTTAGTATCTATGAATGTTTTGTCATTATGATTAGACCAACTACAGGAATCTAGAAACAAGGAATACCATTAGCTAATCCAATAATAATGCTTTAAAAAAACCCATATACACCTCTATTTTTCTTTTTTTTTAAAGATTTTATTTATTTATTCATGAGAGACAGAGAGAGACAGAGAGAGACAGGCAGAGGGAGAAGCAGGCTCCATGCAGTGAGCCTGATGTGGGACTCGATCCCAGGTCTCCAGGATCACGCCTTGGGGTGAAGGCAGGTGCTCAACCGCTGAGCCACCCAGGGATCCCCATACACCTCTATTTTTCAAAGCCAAGGCTTATATTTGGTTCATCACAGTTAGGGATGTTATTCAAGAAAAGAGAAAACAGATGAACTTCGTTTTCTGAAGTGACATAAAATTTGACACTCAAATATAAATGTGAAATGTACTCTACATTCACTTATTTCATAATTCAAGCACAGCCTTCCTAAGCTAAGACAAGTTTCTGTATAAACAGCAACATAATCCTGAAATTTGGTGTTGGCTTTCTTTCTGAAAAATGAAATTTGTCCATATTTAATCTTAGTGATATGTGTGGGAAAAGCACCTGCCAGGATTAAACACTTCTTTTCGATCAAGGCTGTTGGTTGGTTGGTTGGTTGGTTGGTTGTTTTTTTTAAAATCTGCACATACTTTTTTTTTTTTTGCACATACTTTTAAAAAGCTTTTATTCTATTCAAGAAAGCTAACAAAAGGCAATATGGATAAACAACATATATGTAAATTTTGTGAGCTCTCATTGGGCTTGCAAATCAAGCAAGGATTTTTGGTTCTCTCTTTTTCTTGTCCATTCTTGCATGCAGGTATTTATAAGCCCACCAAAACTTGGATCTAGCCACACTTCTGTGCCAAGAAATCTCCTGAATTCAGCTTTTGACACCTTTCTATTTTGAATATGCTGAAGATATATTTCAAACCTCAAAACCAGATACTTGCTCTATTATAGGTACAGGTAAGTAAAAACTGCTTGGCGTGCTTGCTCGGCTTTCAGATGCAGTAATTTTTAACTATGATTTCACCATACCTAGAACGTTACTTAAACTGAAATTGGGTTAGGTACTGGCCTCCAGAGAATGGTTCAAAAATCAAATTCAAAAACTATTTCTCGGGGATCCCTGGGTGGCTCAGCGGTTAAGCGCCTGCCTTCGGCCCAGGGCGTGATCCTGGAGGCTGGGGATCGAGTCCCATGTCAGGCTTCCTCAGGCTTCCTGCGTGGAGCTTGCTTCTCCCTCTGCCTGTGTCTCTGCCTCTGTCTCTCTCTGTGTCTCTCATGAATAAGTCTTTAAAAAAAAAAAAACCAAAACTATTTCTCAAGCCGCAATAACGTTTCCAATTCTGGAAGGAACATTTAAAAATCAGTTCCTATAAGGAACTCCAGCTATATTTACTAACATCTGGCTGAGGATGCTAACAGCATGTTTCCCCTTTACCCCCCCTCTCCTTCACCTTCCTAACACAAGGAAAGCTGCTATGAAACGACTATCATTTAAGGCTATAAATAAATAAATAAATAAATAAATAAATAAATAAATAAATAAATAAATGCAACTACACGAAACACCTGATTGGCCTCTAAGTAAATCAATTTAGCAACTGTGGTAAGTTAGGAAGGAACTGCTTTCCCGGACAAAAGAAAAGAAACGTAAGCTAGGTGTGCTGTCTACAGCTTTGGAATGTTTGGTTAAGAAGAATCAGCATTAAAAAAAAAAAAGAAGAAGAAGAAGAAGAGGAAGAGGAAGCATCAGCATTATCACAGCGATGACAGGAAGCAACCAACCGCGAGGTGGGGGTGGGGATGGAGGAAAGATCCGCTCCCGCTGTTCCCCAGGCACAAAGCGCTGCACAGCGCGGAGGCACCCCGGTCCCGCCCAGACCCAGCCCAGACCCCCGCGCTGCCTGCCGGCTTCCCCGCCCCTCCGCCCCGGCCGCCTCGGGAACCCGGAGGGGCGCCAAGGAGCAGTCGGGCGCCCCGAGGCCCAGACGTCGAGGTCGAAGGGGCTTGGGGCCCACGTCCCGTCGCCATCCGCGCCCGGCCCCTGGGAAGGGTCCGCGGGTCGCAGCCCTCCCGCCCGCCGCCGCCGGCAGGTGCCCGCACCCAGTGCGCGGCGCGCGTGTGCCAAGGGTCCGATGGGTCCCCGGGAGGCAAGCACCCGCGCCCCGGCTCTTACCCTCGCAGCGATCCGGACGGCCCGCAGGGGCTTCGGACCACAGGTCGGAGAGTCGGGAGGGGGCAGCCGGGGAGGCGGCGGAGGCGCGGGCGGCTCACCTGCACGGGGCCCGGGCGCCGAGCACCTGACCGGCACCGCCCCCGGCCGCAGGGCCCGCCTCTGGCCGCCTATGGGCCGGGCGGGGCCTGCCGAACCCGAGCCCGGCTCCAGGAGTCGCCGCAGCGCCTGCCAGTCAGGGGCCGGCGGGGGGCGGGGGGCAGGGGGCGGGAGGGCGCAGGGGCCCGTCGGTGGGAGCAGAGGGTCGCGGGTGACCCCGGGGCGCCGAGGTCCCCGCTCTGCGGGCTCACGCTCCCCCCTGCCGTGTGGCCTTTCCTGGCCAGGCGGTTGCGTTGCAGTCGGTGATGCAGAAACATTATAAAGCGCTACCCCCCGTGGTTTGGCAACACTCCCCTGTTTTGAGTCAAAGTATTTTTATTTTCTTATCTGATTTCTCAAGGTTTTGTTTTTGTTATTCTGTTGTGGGTTTTTTTGTTTGTTTGTTTGTTTTTTGGGTTTTTTTGGATCAAACATCGGTGACTCCATACCCTGGGCTTTGCTCTGAGGGACGCTTGAGCGCCCCCCCCAGAAAGTCGATGGGACAATGACATTTTAACTCTTTTATTGGTTGGCGTGACCTGCTTTATCTCAGAAAAATCTGATTCGGAAGGGTTCCGCAGCCCCGATGTTGCAGGTTCTGCAGCACAAGCCCCCGGTTGTTGCAGCATGAGGTCTCTGCGGCACCTGAAACTGCTCCAAGTCAACCAAGCCAGGTTCAGCGTTAGGTTACTTTGCACAGGGCCAGAGGCTGGCCAGCTACTCTGATAGTTTCACCTAGACTACAGACTGCTTCCAGTCGTTTCCACATGTGCAATCCGACCACCAACATCAGGTCTCATTTCTCTCTCAGGAGGGCATGTTTGTCAATTTGATCGCAACTACATTTACCATAGATTGTAACAGTGACCTTGAGCTCCTCTGGAGAGATTTGTCCATCTACAGCGTCCCCTGACCTAATTTTGACCACCCTCAATGGAAAACAATATGTGCTTGGTTTAGTTCACAATTTAAGTGTCAACGTTTGATTAGCCCATAAAACAAAGCAAAACCAGTGGCTTTGACTCCTCCCTGGAGCTCCTGTTCCCTAGCTCCCTGTCTAGTGTACTGGAACTGTAATTTGAATAGACATTCTTGCTGATATTTAAACAAGGCAAACATTTTGGTCATCATTTTTTTTCCCTCTCTCTCAAGTTCTTGTGGAAGGACAGCCCCTACCCCAATCTCTCCCTTCTGATTGCATTGTACCACCCCAAAGGGCATCTGGGCACTCTTCCATGACCTTTTATTTGTGGTACTTGAGTTTATGGTTTCCCACACATGTGGGGTAGGGATGAGAGAGGCTGGTTTCTGTGTTTAGCCAGACCCAGTGATAGTAAAGTTGTACAGTTTGTTCTAAGTTCCTTAAGCTCTGTCCTTTGAAATTGCCAAAGCCTGGAACGGGGTAGTCCAATATTATAAGTCCTTGTCCCCCCAAATAGGCCAACCCTGTGTTCTCCCAGACACTCAAAGAACAGTGCATGCTGACTAGCAAGCAGGTGGAGTGAAAACAAGACTTATGCGGGTCACTGAGCAATTTTGGACTCTGTTCAGGTGATGACCCCGGGACTTACTCTGCAAACATTTTTATAGAATGCATGATTGTGTTTACCAGCTACCCCAGTGAAGTAGGTACGGTATAGCAGTGAACCATAGCACACAGTGTGGAAAATGACTCAGGAGGGGCTCGGTGAGTGCTAGAGACTCTTCCCAGATCTCCATATAATGACATGTAGGTTTTGACTGATAAGCTTGTTGTATATCTCATGTCACTAATGGAGAAAAAAATCAAGCTCTAATAGTACAGATAAAGGAATGATTGTAAAAACGTGGAATTCCTGCTTAAACATCTGTACCAGGTCTTGTGCCCTATTGCCTCAACTTCTGTCCTGTTGTACGAACTACTCAGCAAATCAAGGTAGCGTAAGCCACAACCTGTTATTGACTGATTATTCCTTTATTTTATGTAATTGAATCAATATAATCATTATTGTGCTAGTAATATATTTCTGAGTAATGGGAGTACCAGAAAAAGCAACCTCTTTCATGAGGTTTGGAGTGGGGATGGGGTCCCTCTGCCTACCTAAGGAAGTCTAATAGGGGTTTGAGGGCTGGATTCTTTTCTCTGTCTTTTTTTTTTTTTTTTACAGATTTTATTTATTTATTCATGATAGACACACACAGAGAGAGGCAGAGACACAGGCAGAGGGAGAAGCAGGCTCCATGCAGGCAGCCTGATGCAGGACTTGATCCCAGGACCCCAGAATCACACCCTGAGCCAAAGGCAGATGCTCAACCGCTGAGCCACCCAGGCGTCCTGAGGGATGGATTATTTTCTTCCTCAGGAGCTAGAAGAGGCTTGTGCTAAAACTGAAATATGATGTGTACTTTATGAAATAGCCAAGACCGGCTCTGCCAGTTTTGTTTTCAAAACTAGTCTCTATCCCGTGGCAGGGGAAATGAACAAGTTACTTTACAATTATTAAAAAAAAAAACCTGTTAGGTTGCAATACATTATATACCACAAACTACCAAACTGAAGGAAAATCTATCTCATGATCATGTTCTATAACATGTTATAGAACATGTTATAGTTCATGTTATAGAACAGTCTGCAAAATGTGGGTCTCACATACTCAATAGCCATAGATTGGGAACCACTGGGACTCTGGTTCCAGACTGACCTTGATTCTGGATTAAAAAAAAAAAAAAAGGTCTTCACTAATTTGGACTTACTAACTGAAGTTCGCCTGATGAGTGAAAAGTTGAATTGTAGATTATTCAAGACTAAGCCCAAGACTTAGTCCAAGTCCAAGCTATTAGTAATTTAGGCTGCTAATGATATATTTGTACTTTTTTTCACACAAGCATTATATTTTTATCCTCAGAAAGCTTTATGTAAGCTAAATATAACCTTATAAAGTTCTTTGCATTCTTGTATTTTGTAAATTGTATCCATAGAGTATCATTTTCATGGGGCTACTGTAACAAGCTATGATAAACTAGGTGGCTGACAACAGAACTTTTATTCTCCCATAGTTTTGGAGACTAGAAGTCTGACATCAAGGTGTTGGCAAGGCTACAGTTCCTCCAGAGGCTCTAAGAATCCTCCTTTGTCTCTTCCAGCTGCTGGTGGCTTCTGGTGTTCATTGGCTTGTGGAATCTAGCTCCATTCGCTGCCTCCAGGGCCAGGTGGTGGTCTCTGTGTGTCTGTCTTCTTACGGCCTCATATAGCGACACCAGCCATTGAAATCAAGGCCCACTTCCATCCAGGAGGACCTCGTCTAAATATATCTAATTGCATCTGCCAAGATCCTATTTACAGACAAGCTCAGATTCTGAGGTTCCAAGAGAATGCAAATTTGGAGGAGACATGTCAACCCAGTATGTGTAGATAGCAGAATGTTTAATTTCATTGTTTTTCAGAATGTTTCATTTTATAGCTCAGCCTCAATCAAAGTTCATGAATAATTATTAAAATGGCTCAGATCAAAGAAACCGACAGCATCCAGTGCTGCCCAGGATGCAGAGGAACTGCAACTACCATACGTTGCTGATGGGGTGACGTAGCCACTTTCAAAAATAGTTTGGAAGTTTCTTATAAAGTTAAATATTCAGGTGTCACGTAAGCCAGGAATCCTACTCACGGGTATCTAGACAAGAGAAATAGAGTAGATGACCTCTCAAAACTTATAAGGAAATTTTAGAAGCAGCTTTATTCATATTCATTAAAAACTAGAAACACCCGAAATTTTCCTCACCTGTGACTGGGCAGAGGGACACCTGTTTGGTATCTGGTTTGAGGCTTATTATGAACAACACATTCTCAATACAAAACTGCACATGTATTTGTGGTGCATGGGGTGAACACACGTAGTCACAGCCACGCCTTCCGTTCTTCATGAAGAATATTGCCCGAGAAAGCCTCAAAGCACTTTGAGTGTAACCTCACTGTTTACTTGGAAAAGCACTGGCTTATCATGGGTATTATAATCCTGCCAATTTATTGTGAGTGTGGGAGGGCCTAAAATATATTGTCCTACTCCCAGATCAAAAAAGACATCTCTTTCTACTCTATATATAATTATATTTAAAATGTAAATGTAGACATCCTTTGCAACTTGAGGGTACATGAGGGTCTTTGATAAGTATTACACATTACTAAGAGACAAAGCAGGCAACAATTGCTCCATAGTTTTATGGCTTTTCTTGGAGTGCAGGGTGGGGAAAGTCGAGGGAGCCTTCACCCTGCCCCTTTCCTGCATGGCTCCAATGCCATGATGAGAAATTCATCTCTTTGCCTTATGGCTCTTTTTCCCAGGAACCATGTTAGATCCACCTCTCTTAGCCATTTACTTACACATCTATGTAACTAAGTCTCTCTGAATCACTCAAAGTAGCATGCTTTGCTGGAGAGGAAGTCCAAGAGGAATGGATTAGTAGGTTGGGCGTTCTCTTTTGAGAGATGAGTAAATAGTCCAGCACCTAGAGAAAGGTGAAAAGAGAAAAAGAAAGTAAGGAGTACCAACCCAAAGCTGACACCTCTTATAACTTGCTTTAGGCAAGCTCTGCTCTTTGACCATCATAAAGCAGCAGACCACTGAAAGAAAGTATAAAGTCACAGGTGACAAAAAGGACACTTGGCTTATGGAGATGCTTCAAGTTTTTCCTTCACTTTTTGGAATAGCCTTTGGTCTAGAAAATTCATAGTAAATGTTGGTTCATCAGAAAACTTAGCATCTCATGAATTTCCTCATATAAAATCCTTGAGAGCTTTGCTATTCTTCGAGTCACTTTCATCGTTTTTCATTTACACCTGTTGTCATCTGTTGTCAGATTTCACAAAAGACTCCATCCCCACCTCACGGAGGTATGAGCCATCTGCTGGCCTACTTCCTTCTTTGCTCTCTACTGGGGACCCTGCTACATAGAAGGATCCTTCCAGGGCAGCCCCAGTGGCCCATCGGTTTGGTGTAGCCTTGGGCCTGGCGTGTGATCCTGGAGGCCCAGGATCGAGTCCCACCTCGGGCTCCCTGCATGGAGCCTGCTTCTCCCTCTGCCTGTGTCTCTGCTTCTCTCTCTCTCTCTGTGTCTGTCATGAATAAATAAATAAAATATTAAAAAAAAAAAGGATCCTTCCAGTGTGAATGGATTTTTGCTGATTTACTCGTCTATTCTGGCTTAGAACGAAAGACGTATGCATGTCTGGGTTCACTGGTCAGAGTGAGCTCTGGTGCTCACAGTAATGGGGCACAGTAAACTTGCTGACCCATCTATACAGAGATTTAACCTATTATTTTCTAAATAGCAGCTTTATTGAGCTATAATCCACATAACATAAAATTCACCCACTTAAAGTATAAAATTCAGCGTTAACCGCCATTTAAGGTCTTGTTGACTTGCTTTAACCAAGTGGTGTAACTAAGAATGATCATTCTGTGGAACTAACCAAATATTCCTTCACAGGACATGAATAGGATAATGAGACTCCTTTACCTTTGTATAGTGGTTGATAGTTTTTGATGTATGTTTTGAACACCTTTGCCAGCATTGAGTTTGCTTCTCACGGCCATTCTCCATTTCAGTGGGAATGAGTGACTTAACCAAAGCTACATATTTAAACATTTTAATATAGGGAAAAATATAGTAATTTCTATAGGAGAGGAATAAACAGAAGTGATACAGAAATACATAGGGCTGAGAAATTAGCTGTGACTGGAGAAGACATTGGGACTTCATAGCAGTAGTGGACATGAAGAGGCTAGTATTCAAGCAATGTCCTGAACGGCAGGATTTCAATGGAAGAGTTGGAACAGAGAAGACTGTAAGCAAAATCATGAGGTGAGAAAGTCCAAGGTATATTCAGGGGTAGTGAATAGAGACCTCCTTACTAAAAGGCTTTGGAAACTGAACTAGCAGTTTGGAGTTGCCCTTGTGGACAGTAGGGGCAGTCTGAAGTTTTCTGTGGAAGGGCACATTGTGACCAAAGCAGTGAAAATCATTTTTGTATCACTAGTGGTGCTAGGTGGCACAGTGGCCTGGCACACTGACATTTAACTAATGTCAATGTTTAATTGACATTGAAATGAACATTGTTTCTTGAACTTCCGTTTGGCAGGAATTGCCAGTTCTCATGCCATGGCTCAGTTTAACCCATTCTTTGAACTCTTCTCCTGAAAAATGTAAAGAACTTTGGCTTTTTGTTGAGCACTTACTGAGAATCGATATGCTTTTCTGTTCTTATTTTTTTCCTTGGTGACATTTATTGGCCTATTCCTAGTGTACTATGTGGCACATGTTGTCATGCCATGTATTTTCAGTGCCACCCCAGTTTTAGGATATGAACCCATCATTAAATCACAGCCTTGTGAGTCAGAAGACACAGGCATGTCAGCACAAATGGATATGTGCTTTCTAGTCATTTGTGAAAGCCACTTCATTGGCATATGTCATAAGTTCGCACATTTTTATTAATCTTAAAGTCAATAGAAAAGGATATAGTGTATAAGGCAAGGAGAAAAGTAGGAGGACCATTTAAAAAGTTGCCAGAAGGGCACTATAGCCTCATTAAAAAAACAGCAAAGTCCATCTGCCAGCTGTATGTAGGACTGGGAGGAACACAGAAGAGCTGGGGACAGTAGGACAGTTATAAAGCTGGAATAAAGGTCTCCTGCACTGGAGGGCAAGTGAGCATGAAACGACGTAAATAACAATATTACTAAAATTATAATAACAGTATCTATTATTTAGCAGAAACCAGATACTAGGCACTGTGCCAAGCAACACGACAGTCTTGTGAAAGGCCAATGAATCTTTTTCTATGCCAGATCAGGAAAAGGGATCTTGGGGACGCTGAGTAAGTCATTTAAGATCATGCAACTAGGGGACGCCTGGGTGGCTCAGCGGTTGAGCGTCTGCCTTTGGCTCAGAGTGTGATCCCTGGGTCTGGAATCGAGTCCCGAATCGGGCTCCCTGTGTGGAGCCTACTTCTCCCTCTGACTGTGTTTCTGCCTCTCTCTCCCTGCGTCTCTCATGAATAAATAAATAAAATAAAAAAAAATATATCATGCAACTAGTAAGTGGCAGAACCAGGCTATTAATTCAGCTCAGTAAGACCCCCAAAGTGTGGACATGTGAGAGATATTCTGAGGACATACTTGATCTTCAGACTGACAAGACCTTAGCTCTGTAGGAACCGAGACTATGTGTATGCTGACAAGGAGTCTGTGGTCTTCACATCAGAGTTAGAGGTTCTGGATTTCCTGCTCAGCCTGGAGGTCTTCAATGGTATGAATCTGAGGGGAAGTAGAGGGGTGCCAGGGCCCAGTCCTGCATCTATGGAACAAGGATTTAGTATTTTGCTAGCCTGTTGAATAACTCAGTTCCCTTATCAGGCGATACAGAAACAAAGAGTTCTCACAATCTCTTCTTCAGCAGCCAGCACAAAGACATTGTGAGAGGCTAAGTGAACAGGACTGGACTGGTCACCCAGAGAGGAGCTGTCTTTAGAATGCAAATGACATTGGGTTAAGGATGGTCACTTTATATTGAAATAGAAGGTAGAGTAGGGCTTTGAAAACCTTGGCATCTAATCAAATGGAATTCAGCTCCCCGAGTTTCATCCAGCCACTGCTAAACATGAGCACCAGAGATAAATGCTAAGCCCTCAAATGAGGAAAACAGCAGCAGTTTGTCCTTACCAGAATTTATATCTTTACTAGTTACAGATCGGTATCTCCATCAAAAAGCATCTGAATGGTATCCTGCAACATTTTACTGCAAAGGAGGTATAGCAGAGGTCACAGGATCCACTGGTTTCACCATATATCCCTTCAGCCAGAAGTGGCTGGACAATTGAACGGCACAGTGCCCTCTCAGAGAACACACTGTGAGGGTTAGAGTTTAGTCCTCTGTTTTGGTATTTATTTATTTTTTCCAATGTGGATATACACTTGTTCCAGTACCATTTGTTGAAAAGTATTCCCTTTGACTTTGAAGTTCTTGGATTCCTTTGTCAAAAACCTTACCATATACATATGTATTTCTGGACACTCCATTCTGGCCCATCGATCTGTCTGTCAATCCTTACACCAATACTAGATATTGATAGTATGAGTCCCCCAACATTGTTCTTCTTTTCTTTCTTGATTTTATTTATTTATTTATTTGAGAGAGAGAGCACACATAGAAGGAGGGACAGAGTGAGAAGCAGACTCCCCATTGAGCAGGGAGCCCCATGCAGGGGGCTGGATCCCAGGACCCTGAGATCATGACCTGAGTCAAAGGCAGATGTTTAACCAACTGAGCCACCCAGGCACTCCTTTTCTTCTTTTTCAAAATTGTTTTGGCTATTTTAGTTCCTTTCTTTGCATATAAAGTTTAAGAACAACTTGTCTAGGGGATCCCTGGGTGGCGCAGCAGTTTAGCGCCTGCCTTTGGCCCAGGGTGCGATCCTGGAGACCTGGGATCGAATCCCACGTCGGGCTCCCGGTGCATGGAGCCTGCTTCTCCCTCTGCCTATGTCTCTGCCTCTCTCTCTCTCTCTCTGTGTGACTATCATAAATAAATAAAAATTAACAAAAAAGAACAGCTTGTCTATTTCTATAGAAATGCTGGCCTAGATTGTGATTAAGATTACATCAAATCTATATGTAATTTTGAAAGAAAATTTAACTTAACAAAAGTAAGTATTCTAACCTATGAAGGCAGTAAATACCCACCAAGTTTCAAAATGAGCAAACTGAAATTTAGAGAGCCTAAGTAACTTGCCAGGGTTATAAACATAAAGCAGCAAAAATTCTTTCATCTATTTACACCTAACTGACTCACCAGAATGGCCTACATTCTTACTTCCTTCTGCAAATCATATTGACTGCTACCCCATGGCTATCCCATGGGATTTTAAACCGTGTTGGCTGCTATTTTTGTCTAACATTTCTGCTTCTGCTAGGTGATTCGTAGGCTTATCAAGAGTCAGCTGTGTTTTTTGCAGTATCAATTTTTGCCCATAGTCCTTGTTGTCATAATTAAATAATTTAAGGACAAATATAAATTCTGCCAAGTAAGTCTATTTTTAAAAAATTTGTCCTGTAAGGGCACCTGGGTGCCTCAGTCAGTTAAGTGGCCTGACTCTTGGATTCAGCTCAGGTCATGATCTCAGGGTTGTGGGATGGAGCCCTGCATTGGACTCTGTGCTCAGCAGGGAGTCTACTTGAGATTCTTTCATTCCCTGCCCCCTGCTCACTCTCACATGTGTGGCACGCTCTCTCTTTAAAATAAATAAATAAAATATTTTTGAAAATGAATTTAAAAGATTTTGGCATGATGATATTCACCAAAATCTTAGTACTGATACTACCCAGTGAGAAATCACCCAAGTATCTCATAAAAAGAAATAATTGAGAATAGTTTCATATTTTCATATGATGGCTACTATTCAGTCATTAAAAACATATTTTTGAAGAATATTTAATTAGGGAAAATTCTTATGACAAAAGAGAATAGCAGTTTAGAAAACTATCTGTATAGAAGGATCCTGATATTCATAGTATTTCTATTCCTGGTTTTCCAATGACCCTTTGCTGAACTTTAGGTGCTCTTTGTTGTTATTTAGGGGCATATTTCCACTATCATCTTGGTTCTCTGGGTGAGGCACTCATGTGGCAAAACTGACACAGCAACACTGACTTCTTACTCCCCCAACCCCAGTGACTTTATTTCCAGGCAACTCCATTTCACCACTGTCCTCCCCACCAACTGTGCACTCTGGATACATCTCTTTGTGTCCTGCACCAGCCAGGGTGGTGTTCAAATCTATGAGCTCCTGGAAAAGCCAGTGAGGATGAACAGGACAAACTGCCAAAAGCTGAAGCAAAGAATATCCTTTTGGGAATTGCCTTGATTTGCATACGTAGTCCCTTTTCTAGTAGAGGGACTAGCAAAATAAAATATTCTCTCTCTCTCAGAACAGTTCAATACTGGAGACTCAAGTCATCTTCAAATGTCCTGCCAGAACTCTAGCTCCATATTCTGTCCTTTATGTGCTCTTCTCTCTCCCTCATACGATGTGCTTTATGTTGCGTGTACTCTGTGAAGAACAATTTTGCCTTCTGCCATGACAAAGGGCATTTTATAACATTTAATTTCCTCTATAGGATCTTAGCATTATTGTGTAGAACATCCAGTGATGTGTTTTGCACCCCAGAGCTGGCCATATAAATTTTTATAAATGATGTTAGATGAATCCCCTGGCACTCTACATTAATGGTTGTGTCACTCTACTGGGAGCACTGTTTATAGTCACATGATAAATTATCTTCCTCTTTATAAAACTGGGCAGAAAACAAAATAAACAGGACCAACCGTACTTCAAGATTGTCATATCTTCTATTCGTTTGTCCATAATTTCCCTGAGAAATTTTGAGATGTGGTACATTAGACTCATTATCTAATGCCTGTGACATTGGAGTTAGAGAGAAGAGTGCTACATGCCTGGAGGAAGGTAGAAACGAAATCAGGAGGTCAGTGGTGCTCACACATTGGTACTTTCATTTTTTTAAGATTTATTTATTTATTTATTTATTTATTTATTTATTTATTCATGGGAGAGAATAATCTTCAAATCTTTTCTCAGAGAGAAAGAGAGGCAGAGACACAGGCAGAGGGAGAAGCAGGCTCCGTGCAGGGAGCCCGATGTGGAACTCCATCCCGGATCTCCAGGATCATGCCCTGGGCTGAAGGCCACGCTAAACCGCTGAGCCACCCGGGCTGCCCCACACATTCCTACTTAAAAAAAGAGTTAGCCCATGCTATCACTGGCTCAGTAAAATACAGGAAACCCTATGGGTAATACCAGACAAGGAGTAAGTAGAGACTGGCCAAGTTACATTTTTCTATTTACTGTTCTTATGAAGTAAAACAAAAAACAAAACAGGAATGTAACTTTCTCCTTGACATGAGGAAGTAAATTCATTGACCTCAACTTTTTGGAGGATGTTCTGAGCAAGAGAGAAAGTATTTTTTGCTAATACCTTGATGCCTCTTCTTGGATCGGCTGTTTAAAGAACCTAAATAAGCATCTCGTGCTGTGTCTCATCAACACATTGGTTGACACTGTGGAGACACCAAGACATCAAGGCATTGTGGAGCCGGGCCCTTCCCTTATCCTATTTTGAATGTCCTCATGGAATTTCCAGGTTTGGTTGACCCTTCAGATGGTGTTGATGCTTTAGAGTTTCTCTGGCCTGAGGGCCAAAACAAATGAGGAATGAGACAGTGAAATGATCCAGAAGAAGGATGTCTTCAGGAAGAGGGGTGACTGTGTCCTTGAATGGGTTCAAGTTTCAAAGCCCTCACTGGGTTCTCGGTTACATTTGAAAAGTCTTAAGAGGAGTGCAGAAGAAATTTCTACAAGCATACAGCTTGAAGGACAGGCTTTCACAATCACAAGGCCTGTGGAAGAAAAGAGTGCAGAAGAGTTTGAAGAAAAGAAGCATCGTCCTGCTTACAGCATGCTCCATGCTCCGGACTAAGTTCACTTTTCAGGGTGCTTGGATGGCTTAGTCAGTTAAAGTGTTTGACTCTTGGTTTCAGCTCAGGTCATGATCTCAGTGTCGTGAGATCGAGCCCCACATCAGGGAGTCTGCTTGAGATTCTCCTTCTTCCTCTGTCCCTTCTCTTCCTCTCTTTCTCTAAAATCAATACATAAATCTTAAAAAAAAAAAAAATTCCTGGTTGTGATCCAGCTACCCTCTTGCTCATTCAAGAGACTGAATTTTACAGTATTTCTTTAAATCATGAAGAAATTCAAGAATCTGACTTCTCATCTGTTCTTGAACAATCTGAGCACAGGTTGTTATTCTAAAATTCCCTTAAACAGAGAGAAGCTATAAATACTTTATCATAACATCTCTTAAGAAAAATAGCAGAGGATCATATTGAGGGTGTTAGAGATATAAATCTTGAATAGAAAGGAAAGATTGGAAAAAAAACCCATAAAAATAGAAAAGCCAAAGTCACAGAAGAGATTGCTAGTGATGGTCCTCCCTGGCTCTGCCTCTTTCCTGCCCCTCCCGCCCTTTCTCCAGGAGCATCCCAGGATGGGCCATGCTTCTATGTTGCACATCTTGTATATGAATTTTAGATCATACTGGATTGAGCCAAGTAAGCCAGTCTGAAACTGAGATACAGAGTCCAAAGGAAATAATAACTAGAAATTCATGAAACTCAGAGTGATCTTCCTAGAAGCTATATAGGACTTAGAAAGAGTGGGTGTCAGCAGTTGATTACTCCTGATTTGGGGGGAAATATGCTTTAGGACTCACATACATATTAAAATATACTGCTTACTGTATTCTAGCTAGGTATCAATGTGAACTCAGTAAGTTTTCTTAAGTGCTCCATTACAAATGAGGTAAATTAGACACAGAAAGGTTCAGTGACTTGCCGAAAGTTATCCAGCGAGTAAGTGGCAACACCAGAATTCATACTGTGGAGGCACACTTGGAACCTCAAAGTTGGTACAGTTTTTAAGCTGAAGACATTTGAAATTCAACAGACATAGAAAGAAGCCTTCTCAGAGTTTCCCTTATCTGACCCAAGGCGGAAACTTCTGTGTGAGGACTGCCTTAAGTTCCACCTGAGGCACAACTTCTACTCCCAAGAGGGCGACCAAGAGTAAACCTGCCATAAATCCCCTCTGGCGGAGAAGTACAGTCCTGAAGAAGATAGAAAGACCACTGACTCTCCTGAACTTTGTCTCCTATTCTTCTAAAATCCATTCGTCTTTCCTAAAGGAACCTATCTGCTCTTCCCATGGAAGCCTCTCTCCCTTCTCCCTCTCCTCTACTAAGTTAGCTATATAAGCTTTGAACTTGAATTATTTAATGAGCCAGTGATGCCGTCTGTAGGCCCCCGGGTGCAAACCAATATACCATTTTGTCCTGTTAGAATTGACTGTTACCAGCTTCATTGGCAGGCTCGTCATCAAACCTGAGAACAGAGGAAAAAGCATTTCCTCCCTATAAAACCCAGGCATTCTGGCTACAGAACCTATGCTTTAAACCAGGATTTCTCAACCTCACACTACAGACATTTTGGGACTGGACAATTGTGTTACTGCGGAGCTGCCCTGTGCATTGTAGCATGTTAGCATCTCCCTGCTCACTAGATGCCATTAGCATCCACCCCTCCTCAGGAGAGCCAGAAATGTCTCCAGAATCGCTAAATGTCCCCTGGGGGGCAAAGGGATGGGCAACATCTGGCCCTCTGCTTGAGAACCGCTGCTCATCAGGTTGCCACTTTTTGCTCTACTGTCCCCTATCTGGGGAGGGCTTTCCTGCTTTTCATCTGTCAAGGCTTAATGCTCAGGCCGGTGCTCGGTGATTTACTGATGCTAACGCTAGTGATTACAGACACCTCCCGAGATCTTACTATGTTCTAGGAGACACCAGTTCTTACGCCTATTTGCTAATTAATCCTCACAAGAAACCTATGTGGAAGGACTTATTTGTGGGATGTGTGAAGTCTGGGGACACAAAGAGATTCCGTTTTGGAACTCCAGTATCCTTTCCAACTAATGAACTCCTGAGCTGCGCCCAAGGTGCCAACTGTTTTACAAGCAGGTGCTCGGGAAGTTTCAACAGAGCAGCTGGCATTCAGATCCGATGAGACAGTAAAGTTAATCAATACCTACCAGGGACTGTTTCAATTGACAGCACCAATAAAATAGCCAGTAAGACCGTAATCAGAAGTGGCTCATCTGCTCAGCACCAGATTAGCAGGTTTTTTCTTCTCTTCATTATCTACATCATGTAGCTACCCCTTCTTGCTTTCTCATAAAAGCTCCTCTACTTTACCTGCCTGAGCAGGACACTTCTCTGGTTACTCCAGAATTTGTGCTCCTCCAATTGCAATTCTGACACCCCAAATAATTTTGGGTGAGAATTTTGTTCTCTTTTAGTGTTGCCTCCTTTTCTCAGTTGACATATTGTTACTTGCTTCTATAAATGAGGAAATGGACTTAGCAAGGTTGGGATCTTGCCTAAAGGGCAAGAACCAGGAGCGCTGATGCTGGGCCCACACAAATCCGTTGCTTTCCATCACATGTGCTCTGAACTAGCCTGTCTTACACTGTCAGGCCCTGTTTCCGTCTTGGGCTCCTCCACTTATCAGTGGGGTTTTTGACAGCAGACACCAGTGTGT
This sequence comes from Canis lupus baileyi, assembly GCF_048164855.1. Classification (NCBI taxonomy): domain Eukaryota; kingdom Metazoa; phylum Chordata; class Mammalia; order Carnivora; family Canidae; genus Canis; species Canis lupus. The sequence goes on along the minus strand of NC_132844.1, from coordinate 58,159,802 downwards.
GCCCAACACCAACCAGGTAGCACTCAGCTCAATATTTCTGAAGTCTAAACCATGAAGCAGAATGTCCAAGACCTACTCTGGTATTGAAATACTCTGCATTAGAGAGTGCCTGGGGGGCTCAGTGGCACATTAGAGAGTGCCAGGGGACTCAGTGGTTGAGCATCTGCCTTTGGGTCATGACATGATCCTGGGGTCCTGGGGTCGAGTCCCACATCGGGCTCTCCACAGGGAGCCTGCTTCTCCCTCTGCCTATGTCTCTGCCTCTCTCTCTCTGTGTCTCTCATGAACAAATAAATAAAATCTTAAAAAAAAAGAGAGAGAAATACTCTGCATTAGAAAAACTTTGAGAATAATGTGGGATGTGTGTCTGGTGTTTCTCTGTTTCAAAGCATATCTTTAGGGCATCCCAGGTAGCTCAGTGGTTTAGCGCCGCCTTCAGCCCAGGGCGTGATCCTGGAGACCCAGGATGGAGTCCCACATGGAGCTCCCTGCGTGGAGCCTGCTTCTCCCTCTGCCTGTGTCTCTGCCCCTCTCTCTGTGTCTCTCATGAATAAATAAATAATTAAAAAATAAATAAATAAAACATATCTTTAAAATTAATTCACAGGACCCGTGAAAGAATTAAAATGAACTACACATTCTCCCTCAAAATAAAAAAAAAAAGAAAGAAAGAAAGAAAGAAAGAAAGAAAGAAAGAAAGAAAAAAGAAAGAAAGAAAGAAAACACAAAAACCATACATTCCTTCAGGATTAAATTGCTTCGTTCCAAAATTGTTTGACAAATTATTTCATCCCAAATAGAGTTTTTTTTTTCCCCAAAAAGAGTTTTACAGGTAAATATGTTTAATAAAATGCAAGGTGGAGTTAATGTAAATTCCTCTTTCCCAAAATGAAATATTTTCTAGAATCTCAGAAACTCTATCCCAGAAGGGATGCTGAGCTGACATCTAGGTCTCAAGGGCAGGCCACTCAAAGCTTCACCACACATTTTACCTCATTACTCCTGTCCCATAGAGTCCATCTGCCCCCTCTTCACTCAAGAAGCCCTAGGAGAGAACATTGACTTTGGTGTTATACCTGGCTTGAGTCTCAGCTCGGCCACTTACTAGACTAAGTAACATTAGGAAAATCTCTACTTCTCTGGTTGGTTTCTTTATCTGTAGAATGGAGACATTTCCCTGATCTTTTTCTTGCTTTTTTCCTAGTGCCATCATAAGGTTAAATAATAAAGGGATATATTTGTTACGTTTTATTTATTTATTTATTTATTTATTTATTTATTTATTTAATTTTTATTATTTTTTAAAGATTTTATTTATTTATTCATGAGAGACATAGAGAGACAGAGACACAGGCAGAGGGAGAAGCAGGCTCCACGCAGGGAGCCCGACGTGGGACTCGATCCAGGGACTCCAGGATCATGCCCTGGGCCAAAGACAGATGCTCAACCACTGAGCCACCCAGGTGTCCCGTCGTTACGTTTTTTTTTTTTTTTAAATATTATTGCCTCTACCTTAGCAGAGAGCTGAACTGCGTCAGGGTTGTGGGAAGTGGCTACTGGAGAGAATGTTTTCCTGGCAGCTGTGTGAGGGCCTTTGTGTGCTCCCTCTTCCTTTCTGGGTGGTTCTATTTTTGTGTTTGTCACTCGCCCTCCCAGACACTATCAGCATTGCGAAAGAAGTCACAGAACTGCTCTTGGGGGCATTAATCCGGGGAGAGTTACATAGTGTTCTCTCCTGTCCCCAGCACCCACCAGTCCCCAGCCTAAGAGAAATGTGGTTGGTGGCCTTGAGGGAATAAAGGAGCCATAAAGTATGTGACCAGCGGGGGTGTTTGTGGGGCAGCAGGGAGGGACAGTCCACTGATGCTCCCTGTGAGGGTTTGGATCCTGTGGTGGTTTCTGAGCCAAATGTATGCAAATATCCCTTCAGGGTTTTTCATGCTTAGGTTCTCCGGGTAACTTCTTTCTCCATAAGTAAACTTGATTTCTGAGTCAAAATGCTCTTGCTTGAGCAAGGTCGGATTTGCCAAATGGAGGAACAGTTAACATATTTCATTTCTCTTATCCAGTCCTGACTTTCTGGCTTAAGTCATTCAGTGTGAGCTAAGAGTCTTTTTGATCTTTATAAAAATGAGATTTTACAACTTCTGTTAATGTCTGACTCTAAATGTGGCATTCTATTTCGGTGGGAGGGGTTCGATTAGCATCTTCTGTCTCTGAAGAAATGGGGAAAAAAGCTTCCCTATATAGTTTCATTATAGAATAATGAAAGTTATTTTTCTGATTTTTACATATACAGCTATTTTTCATACCAGAAGTCAGAGGATGTGCTTACAATATTGCTTCACTCTCATTAGTAGGGCTTTTAGAATTTTAAACAATTTCTACCCTGTGGTTTCTCAATATAGAGAAAGGTCTTTCTTTTCTGGAAGATAATAATAAAAGCTGTGTACATTCACATACATGCACATACCCAGGAAAAATCACGCAGTGGCTAGCCAGGCCATAGAATGGAGCCACTTCTTCCCAAGCAAAGAATATTTCTTCCCAACAGGGCCTTTGTTGTTACTGTCCTCAACTGGGGATTGAGAGAGCCATTTCTTCTCCAGTTACCAGGAGACTTCGGACAAATTTTCTTTTTATGTGCACACCCTGGATTCTAGGATCACCATCCACAGAAGAAAGGAGAGAAGAAGAGAACATTGTGAGAAATTGTGTCTCAAGGATTAACTGGCTCTGCCTGAGCCATCCAGAGAGGCTGGATGGATCTTGTTTCTCTCAACCCTATCTAAAAGCCCTAATAGTGTCCAAATGAAGTCTAAGAAACAACCTGGGTTTGTTATTGTTTTCTGTTCCATGGGTTGTGACCCATGAGCGAGCCCTGAAGTCAATTCAGCCTGACTCACTTTGGCTCCATGAATTCTTTGGGGGGAGATTCCAAAGTCAAAGCTGAGATTCTCAACACCCAGCTGGGACTGAGGTGCTGGCCACCATTTCATTAGGCACCTCAATTTCTACAGGTGTATCTCCAAGATTGCTTTTCAACCTGAGTTTTGTGGTTCTTTGGTTATCAAATTCATTTCGTGGTTGGCAGCTACATTTTAGAAATAATAAAATCAAATACAATGAATCAGAATGGAAAATATTAGAATGTTATCGCATGTAACATGGACAGGTATTATTTTGTAAAAACTCTATTTCAGTTTATACACACCCAAACACACATATATGTATTTATGCATTGAGTCTTAATGTCAAATGTATTTTATTTTTACAAATTTATTTGGTTTTCTTACTTCTAATATAGTTAACATAGTGTTATACTAGTTTTAGGTATACAATATAGTGATTCAGCAATTCTACACCTTACTCAGTGCTCATCACGGTAAATGTACTCTTAATTTCCTTCACTTATTTCACTCATTCCCCACTCACTTTCCCTTCTGGTAACCATTAGTTTGTTCTATTTCAGAGTCTATTTTTTGTTTGTCTCTTTTTTCTTTGATATGTTTCTTGAATTCCACAAATGAATGAAATCATATAATGTTATGTTATTGCAAATGGCAAGATTCATTCTTTTTTATGGCTGAATAATATTCCATCTATCTATCTATCTATCTATCTATCTATCTATCTCATCTTTATCCATTCATCAGTCGATGGACACTTGGGTTGCTTCCATATTTTGGCTATTATAAAAAATGCTGCAATAATAATAGGGGTGCATACATTTCTTTGAGTTAGTGTTTTCATATCCTTTGGGTAAATATCCAGTAATGCAATTATTGAATCACATGGTAATTCTATTTTTAATTTTTTGAGGAAACTCCATACTGTTTTCCACAGTGGCTACACCAGCTTACTTTCCCATCGACAATGCATGAGGGCTACTTTTTCTCCATATCCTCACCAGTCCTTATTGTTACTTGTGTTTTTGATTTTAGCCATTATAACAGGTGTGAGGTGATATCTCATTGTGGTTTTGATTTGCATTTCTCTGATAATGAATGATATTGAGTATCTTTTCATGTGCCTGTTGACCATCTGTATGTCTTCTGTGGAGAAATATCTGTTCATGACTTCAGCCCATTTTTTCATTGAATTATTTGTCTTTTGGGTGTTGAGTTGTATCAGTTCTTTTTTTTTTAAGATTTTATTTTTATTTATTCATGAGAGACAGAGAGAGAGAGAGAGAGAGAGAGAGAGAGAGGCAGAGGGAGAAGCAGGCTCCATGCAGGGAGCCCGACATGGGACTCAATCTCGGGTCTCCAGGATCATGCCCTGGGCCGAAGGCAGGCGCCAAACCACTGAGCCACCTGGGCTGCCCTCTATCAGTTCTTTATATATTTTGGATACTAACCCCTTATTGGATATGCTATTTGCAAATATCTTCTCCCATTCAACAGGTTGTCTTTTAGTTTTGTTGATTGTTTCCTTTTCTGTGCAGAAGCTTTTTATTTTGATGGTCCCAATAGTTCATTTTTGCTTTTGTTTCTCTTGCCTCAGGAGGCATATGTAGAAAAATACTGCTGTAGCCAGGGTCATTGAAAATATATTTTTAATGATGGGTCCCAATATAAAGTGATTTAAAAACCAAGGTGGGGCAGGGAAGGAAATGCAAGAGCCACACTTAATAGGCTCACAACTCTACGGTGATGGTGCTCCCCAAGCCCACTTTCAGACAGTCTTCTCTTTTGTAGACTGGAGGTGGGTGATGGAGTAGAGGTTACAGGCCTAGTTGTGCTATTTGTAACCAGAGCCCATGAGTAGTGGGCCTAGTGCCTTTAGAATGGAGGGGTACTTGTCTCCTGTCATGCTCAGAGTCAGAGCCTCAACTGCACATCAGAGAGAACTAGAAAATAGGTACTATGCCAGACATCAGGAATACAAAAGCAAACAGGACTCCCAGCGTAGCTACCTGGAGGAGCAGTTCTCTAGCCTCCCGATAATTCCCTGTAGTGGGAAGAGCCTCTCTTTGAGATAGATGGGAGCAGGAAACCGCAGGGTGGCTTCTGGGAAGCTGAAAAGGAAAATATCAGATGAGAACAAGCAATCCTTTGTGATCCCTCACCTATAATTGTAGCCCCCATATGGACCAGACCAGAGTTTGGAACTTAATGAATCCTATTTAAGGAAACAAATGTAATGCACAGACTGGTAGAGGTGTTGACTGCCAACTTCCCAGAAGACCACTAGAAAACCTATCGATCAAACAAAGCTAAGTTTATTAGACCTCACTGCAGTGAAGTAGAACTCCACTTTAACAGAGTCTTAATGTGCCCCAGAGGGGTGGTCAGAGAAGTTACTTGTTGGGTTTTGTTCCTTGCGGTCAAGTGGGGGTTGAGGGGTTCTTTCAAGGCAGAAAACTGATTGAGAATTGGATAAAATTTATGACATCATATATTTTGGATTGGTGGATGTAACAAAGCATAGGTCTGGAAGTGAGTCTAGGTAAGTGCCCCGCTGTCTGCCCAGGTGAGTATCCAATTGTTTTGATAGGAGAACTGCTTCTCCATTTAAGGAAATGCTTTCTGGTCACATGTACTTGCAAGGATTTCCTGACACAAACAATCAAGTTATTTATTGGTTAACAATTTTCTTGAGAAAGGATTTTCTGGAGTAAAAACAGTTATGTCATGTTGACCCATGAATAAGATGTTTACTTATCTTGGCTGTTGAGAAGTTGCTGAAACAGTCAGAATCTCTAGACAAAAAGATTTCTACAATTTTTAAATAGTTAATTTCCATCCTGTTTAGTGTTTTTGGAGAGTTGGGGTCATTAATGATACACTTATCAGATACCATGGTTGTGTTTAAAAACTGTGGAAGTGGTAAATGTGAAAGAAAAGGAATGCTTGGAGTTGGGATTAGGTTGTTGAATTTTATTGGAATTTTCAAATCTTGAAAATTTCCAAGATAGAATAAGGAAAGTTAAAATAAGAATACTCTAGACTTGTTGGTTCTTTTTTTTTAACGTAAGTGGCATTTATGTTGTATGCATTATTCTTTTTATCAGTTAATAATATATCTTGGGAAATATATAAACATATACACAATTATATGCAGTTACTTATATATAAATATAAAACCCTATCGTATATGCAATATATATCTTTTTAAAAAAAGATTTTATTTATTTATTCATGACAGACAGAGAGAGAGAGTGAGAGACACAGGCAGAGGGAGAAGCAGGCTTCATGCAGGGAGCCTGACGTGGAACTTGATCCTGGGACTCCAGGATCACACCCTGGGCTAAAGGCAGGCGCTAAACTGCTGAGCCACCGGGGCTGCCCAATATATGTCTTTTGAATAGGCAGGATTGTGTTCTTATTTCCTGCTATCTCTTTAAACTTTATCACGGGGGAAAATCCTGGTCCTTTGGATGACTGGAAGACTGCATTGCTTGGTCTTAGGCAATGACATTTCTATGGTGACTTTAAGGAGCAAATTCAACCTTAGTTCTGAAATGCTGGTGACTGAGGCATGTTCAGTTACAATAAATTATTGCAGGTAGAAACTGGTGATTTCACTAAAGTAGGTGGCCAGAGTTCCCATGGTTATCATTGTAAAGAGGGCAGGTCTCCAAAGAGCTGAGACCTTCTTCCTATTTCTTTTTCTGCTTTTCCCCAATTTTCTTTGTTCTTCTCACAGTGTCTTTCCCACTTTTCTTATTAATCCAGGCATGAAGTGTGGACTAGGGAAATCAACCCAATTGGTATGTATGTATGTATTTATATTTTCTTTTCCTTAAATCCTCTTCTCCCAAATCTTTTTTTTTTTAATTTTTATTTATTTATGACAGTCACACACACAGAGAGAGAGGCAGAGACACAGGCAGAGGGAGAAGCAGGCTCCATGCACCAGGAGCCTGATGTGGGATTCGATCCCGGGTCTCCAGGATCACGCCCTGGGCCAAAGGCAGGCGCCAAACCGCTGCGCCACCCAGGGATCCCCTTTCTTCTCTCAAATCTTTGTGAGAAAAATCTTGGATCACTTTATGGAAATAGTATAGAATGTGGGGATGCAGCACATAAGAGAGAGCTCATAGTATTTGGAATCAGTCAGATGTTGGTTTGAATCTAGGCTCTGGTCATTACTAGTTTCGTGATTCTGGGTGAGTTATTTAGCCAACTGGCGCTTCAGTTTCTTCATTTGTAAGCTGGAAATTATTTTTTAGAAGAATGTTATGAGAATTAAATAAGAAATGTGTATGTGAATGAGAGAGACAGAGATACAGAGACAGAGACAGAAACAGGGAATGTTCTTTACCTGGCATAATACTTGGAGCAATATGAACCCTCAAGAAAAAAATGGAAACTATATACTGCATATGAAATGTGAAGACAGTGTAGTTATTAATTCTTATAGGAAACTAAGATATTATAACTTGCATTGGAAATCCACAGATAATCCAAATATAATCAATCCTACTGAAGGACCTAATATTCAAATTGATTGAATAGCTGATAATAAGTATTTCCTTTCCTTAATAAGTTCCAGCAGTGTGTCACAGGTAAGAGTCAAATGATTTAGCACCCCTGTTCCTATAATGGTCTCTGCTTTGTGAGGGTGATAATACAGATGCATAAAAGCAATTAGAGTATTATAAAAAGGAAGAACATCAAAAGATTATGTGAATCACAAAATCTTTTATAAGAATAATGGCAAAAGTGACTCCTTTATCTTAGGCTTATCATCATTTTTTAAAAAAAATTTAGTTGGTTAACATACAGTGCAATATTGGTTTCATGAGTAGAATTTACTGGTTCATCACTCACATACAACATCCAGTGCTCATCATAACAAGTGTCCTCTTTAATACCCATCACCCATCTAGCCCATCCTCCACCCAGCTCCCTCCATCACCCCTCAGTTTACTCTCTGTCATTAAAAGTCTCTTATGGCTTGCTTCCCTCTCTCCTTTTTTTCTTTTCCCATTCCCATATGTTCATCTGTTTTCTTTCTTAAATTCCATATAGGAGTGAGATCATATGGTATTTGTCTTTCTCTAACTGACTTGTTTCACTTAGCATAATACACTCTAGCTCCATCTATGTCATTGCAAATGTCAAGACTCTATTCCTTTGGATGGCCGAGTAATATTCCATTGTGTGTGTGTGTGTGTGTGTGTGTGTGTGTGTGTGTATCACATCTTCTTTATCAGTTGATGAACATTTGGACTCTCTCCATAGTTTGGCTATTGTTGATAATGCTGTTATAAACATTGGGGTGCCATGTGTCCCTTTGAATCTGTAGTTTTTGTATCCTTTGGGTAAATACATAATATTGAAGTTGCTAGGTCATAGAGCAGTTATATTTTTATTTTTTTGAGATTTTATTTATTTGACAGAGAAAGAGAGAGAGATAGAGCACAAGTAGGGGGAAGAGCAGGCATAGGGAGAAGGAGAAGCAGGCTCCCAATTGAGCAGGGAGCCCCATGGGAGTTAATCTCTGCCTTCCGCTGGGATCATGACCCGAGTTGAAGGCAGATGCTTAACAAACCAAACCACCAGGTGTCCCAGGGCAGTTCTATTTTTAACTTTTTGAGGAACCTCCATACTGTTATCCAGGGTGGCTGTGCCAGTTTGCATTCCCACCAACAGTGCACGAGTGTTCTTTTTTCTCCACATCCTCACTAATACCTGTTGTTTCTTGTGTTGATAATTTTAGCCATTCCTACTGGTGTGAGGTGATAACTCATCATGGTTTTGATTTGTATTTCCCTGATGATGAGTGACATTGAGCATCTTTTCATGAGTCTCTTAGCCAACATTTAGCCCATCATCTTTTTCCTTATCATCTTCATAGATAGAAAGAAAGTCAATAACTGTGTCCATTAGAAACTAAGCTGCAGATAACATTACTCTCAGATCCAGGTAGCTCCAACAGTGGGATTTGTTATCTCAGTTAAATGCAAGCCCAGGAGAGATGATTCCAGGTTTGGCTATGTCAGGAGCATAACCAGGTCAGGCACCCAGGTGCCTTCCTTCTTTCTGCTCTGGCTCCTCAGGCCTGTACCTCTGTGATCATTAGTTGGCATCCATAGCTCCAAATATCTCATCCTTCTTGCATTTCCACAGGGAATGTGTTAGGCTGAATGATGGCCCTCTAGAAAATATCTTCATTCTAATCCCTAATCCCTGGAACCTGTGCATGTAATTTTTATATGGCAAAAAAAAGGACTTTGAGTTGGGGAGATCTTTCCCGATTATCTGAGTGGGCCCTGAATACCATCTCAGGTGTCCCTATAAGAAGAAAGCAGATGGAGACTTGACATCACCCAGAAGAAGAGAAGGCAATGTGACTACAGAAGCAGAGACTGGAATGGCACAGCCACACAAAAGAATGCCAACAGCCACCAGAGGCCGAGAGAGTAAAAAACGTATGCTCCTCTAGAGCCTCTGTAGGGTATGTCACCATACAGACACCTTGCTTTTTTTTAATAATAAATTTATTTTTTATTGGTGTTCAATTTGCCAACATACAGAATAACACCTGGTGCTCATCCTGTCAAGTGCCCCCCTCAGTGCCCATCACCCATTCACCCCCACCCCCCGCTCTCCTCTCCTTCCACCACCCCTAGTTCATTTCCCAGAGTTAGGAGTCTTCATGTTCTGTCTCCCTTTCTGATATTTCCTACCCATTTCTTCTCCCTCCCCTTCTATTCCCTTTCACTATTATTTATATTCCCCAAATGAATGAGAACATAATGTTTGTCCTTCTCCGACTGACTTACTTCACTCAGCATAATACCCTCCATTTCCATCCACGTCGAAGCAAATGGTGGGTATTTGTCGTTTCTAGTGGCTGAGTAATATTCCATTGTATACATAAACCACATCTTCTTTATCCATTCATCTTTCGATGGACACCGAGGCTCCTTCCACAGTTTGGCTATTGTGGACATTGCTGCTAGAAACATCGGGGTGCAGGTGTCCCAGCGTGAAACGGAATTCTTGTGGGAGTTTTCTGGGTCAAAGTGCACACGTTCACTGGCTTTGGAGTGATAGCTGAGACTGGGGTAAGATGGGACAGCGTCATTCGTGGCCGCAGTGAAATGGACTATTTGCAACTGAGGGATGGAAGGTTTGGCCAACGTTCTCAAGAAAGTCTTAGACTGGGAACTCCACCCTGTCCCCTGCCACCATGACACCTTGCTTTTGACTCATGATACAGATTTTGGACTTCTGTCCTCCAGAACTATGAGAGAATACATTTCTGTTGTTTTAAACCACCAAGTTTGTGGTTATTTGTTACAGCAGCCACTGAAAACTAATATAGGGGATGCAAAGGAGTATTTCTTCTCATAGGTTTCCTTTTCCAGAGAGAAATCCTTCCCAGAAAACCCACTCAGATTTCCCTTTGGGTCCTATGGACTAAATTCTACCTTCAAGGATGTTGGAAAATAAATGTCTGGCATTTTTAGCTTTTATAAACCTCTGTCAGCAAGGACAAAATATAGTGTCATAGTTTGGGAAAAGCAACCAATAGGATCTGCCATGGAAGTAAAGTGACCACTTCATGGACAGTAGAAGAGAGATGGAAGTGAACATAGTGTACTGGCCAAAACCCAATGTCAAGTGTTGGTACTGAAAATGGGGGCATCAGACTCTCTTTGTCTCTCAGCAAACCAACGGATTCCCACATTCTTCTGTGAGGGAGTAATAGAGACACTGTTAAAGAAACTGGCCACTTTTCCCAGGGCGAACTTTTACCCAACCATGATTTGACTGACTTTCCCGAGTAAGCACACAGCAAGGAAAATCCTTCCTGAGGTAGGTGAGTTTCCTTAGCAACTTCAGCCAACATATTCTGTCTTCTAGTTCCGTCTTCCTTGGATGCTGTCCACAGGCAAGTGACGTATGGTCTCAGCTTCACACTCCAGTATAGATGGTTTCCATTTCCAGCTCTCTAAATCATACATGATATATGATTTTCCTGGTGGCTGTTGAACCAACTGATTTGGGACAAGGGGAGGGGAAACCTTCTCAGAAGAAAGCTTGGTTGGTCCTCACCGAATATGTGCCTCCCTTCCATGCCAACCAAGTTGACTGAAGGCTTGAGGCCCTGGAATAGCTTGGCTTCTACTACAAAGATAAAGAGAAGCACTTGCCAAGAGATCCCCTATACATATGGCATTTATTGGAGTTAAACATCCTTCAAATCTGACTAGTAACTCCACCCCCAAGTAAATGTATTTTCTTTTTGCTTCATTAATTTTAAAAATGTGGATGGTTTGGGGTTTGGCTCACAGAGTGTTATAAAACAAAAGTCTTGTCATCTGGAAAATGCCTTTTTTGTGAATACTCTCAAATAGGAGTAAATCTGAAAGGAACCCACTGAGACCACCAGGTAATGTAATGGCTTTTTGCCTAAAAATCATTTGGAGGCAAACACTTCTGCTGACCCACACCTTGGGCATAGTGAGGTTTTAAATCTAACACTTATGGGATTGTAACTCTCCTCCTGGGCCGTTAATCTGATTGTTTATTAAAGCTCCACTGACTTGTTCATTTAATGAGTTTCTCTAGCACAGTCAATGCTCTTCAGAGAGAAACTGCTATGGGACTCCAGGCTCGTAATGGAAACTGACAATATATCACAGGGGATGCAAGCCTTGAAGGCTTCAAGCAGAAGATGGATGAGGTTCTCTACCTGTAGCTCATTTCAAGAATAGTTCAGCCTGACTTAACGGCCTGGGTCTCTGCTGTGCAGAAAAACATTTGTCACTTTGGTTCCATCTGCTCACCTTGCAACTAGAATCCTGTAGCAGTGGCCCCAGGACATTAAAAATCCTTCATCATGCTGGGAGGCATAGAAGGGACTAGAAGAAGCAGCCATATGAAATTGCTCATGGAGATCAAACGTCCCTGGGAAGGTGACCAAGGTGGACAATAGTACAAGAAGCAGGGAACAGCCCAAGGTGGAAGGAATGAGCCCCAGATGGGATTGTACCATGACCTGAACACAATTTTTCAGCCAATGATCATAAGAATTTTCCCTTTTCCTCCACACCCTACAGCCTCTCATCAACCTAATTAAGGCTCTCCATTTGTCAGAATCATAACCCTCTTCTGCTTAAACCTATCTGCCCTGCACATGGAAATGTCCACACTCAGTGGCTTGTCCGTTGAGAGCTCAGTTCTTTTAATCTGGTAAATGAAGTTCAATCACTGTTCTGAGAGGCATGTTGAGAGCAGTACTCTCTCATACAAATGTAGTAAGAAGCACGTGGCTAAATTAAAATTTTCTAGTGGCCGTGTTAAAATAAAGGACACGGGTTAAATTAATTTTAGAACATGTTTTATTTTATGTTCTAAAATTTATATAAAATATTTTCATTTCAACATGGGAGCACTGGCCACATTTCAAGTGCTTCATAGCCAGTGGCCACTGTAGATCCAGAGCAAGTCTCTTTGTTGTGTCATCTGCACTGCAGGAATTCTCATGGTAGCATTTTCAGGCATATATTGGCATTTCTAGGCAGGACTGTGGACTGGATATTTTGCAGCAGGCAAGTCCTCACTTGGCCCTGAATTTACATTGGTTAAGCACAAACCAACTTTGCATATTGCCCATTTGATATCTCTAGCTCTCTCTCTTTCACGATCCTAAAATTCCATTCTTGAGAATTCTTCTTAGATTGTGAGTCCAAGAAGAGATGAAATGAGGAGAAAGTCTCATAGTACATAAACCCCTGGAAACAAAGTTTAAGATCAATTCTCTAAAAACATTGGAAATTAAGGGCTGATGCTTGTCTATGATTATATGAATATAATTCACTTCTTCCTCTTTTGTTTGTTATCTTGTAGGTTCTGCCTCCTTTTACCACTCAAGCCTTTTCTCTTTGCTGCTCCTTTGAAATAATGTTGGAACCTTGAATATGTGGAACTCTTTTACTGTCAGGAATATAGTGGTTAAATAAATGTAACAAGTTAATAAGAAGAAGTACAAATAGAGCAGATTATAAAGATCACACAATAGTCCTGTGTTTACCATCTATAAGAAGTCACCTAATGTGGAAAAAGATAGAATTTCAAAATTGCATTGATTGAGGTTGTGACCTTGATCCAAATTTCTGGCCTAAAATTTCAGATATTTGAACTGTGGTATATTGACACATGTATCTCTGTCAAGAGCTTTCAACTGCAAATAACACAATAGTGGCTTTCACATGCAGATGTTGCTTTTCCTTCCATGGCAAGAAACCTGAAGGCAGCTGGAGGTTGGTATTGGTTCTGCTGTTTGACGATGTCATCAGAGACACAATGTCTTTCTGCTCCACCGTCCTTGGTGTGTGGCTATTCAACCACATGCTTGTTATCTCATGGATGCAAATGGCTGCTAAAGTTGCAGACACTGAATCTATGTTCGAGGAAGGAAGAGGGTCTTCTCAGAAGAACAAAACATGTCTGAAAACTGTGTCCCTAGATATCCACAGCTACAAAGGGGTTGGGAAAAATGTGTGGTTAGCCTCCTAGCTTCTAAAGTGGAGGTTTTGAGAAGAGGATGTTGAAGTAGTGAGCAACTAAGATGGCCACGGTATGACTCCCTAATAGCTGGCAGCAAACATATACTGAGGGCTCATAAGAGATAAGATAATACACTAAGCTTTCTACAGGTGTCTTTTTATTTTATCCTCACAACAGCTCTGACATATGCCTCCTATTATTTTCCACTTTTTTTTTAGTTAAAAAAAAAAAACTAGACTTAGAGAAATTAAATTAATTTACCCAAATCACTTGAGAATCCCTTGTTGCTCTATCATTACCAAATAACTACCCCTATCACCATGTAGGTCCCCTGCCACATAACTTGTCATACATTGTCCAACTACTTGTTCAATATTTTACTCTACAAAGGTAATGAGAGAGAAGAAGGAAGGAGTCAGGGTAACTTTTTGTGATTTCTGGATTAAGAAACTGCTATAGGATGGTCTGTCTCCTGGGGGAGGAAGAGTAGTTTTTGGCAGACATTATGTAAGTTTTGTCCAGGATGCATTTAGTAGGTAGTACCTGTTGGTCAGCCACATGGCCAAGGGTAATGGGTGTGGGAAGTATAGGAGAAATCGCATAGTTAGAATTTCTGACTTCTGAGAGGTTGACGATCACAATGAAACCAATATTACCTTCTTAGATGTCATTTCCATGATAAGATTACAAGTGATCATAACTTCTGTCTTGCTAGCATATTCTCTCTACGTGCCCTCTTGGGTATCATGCTCTGCTGAAGTAATAATGAACATGTTGGAGAGGCCCATGTGGCAAGGAAGTGAGTGGTCTTGGCCAATAGCCAGCAGGAACCTGAGGCCCTCAGTCTAGCAGCCTTTAAGAAATAGAATTCTGCTAACAATCTCAGTGAACTGGAAAATGGATCGTTACCCAGTCAGACTTTCAGATGAGAGCTCAGCCCTGCCAATAATTTGATGTAGTCTGTGAGAGACCAGAAGTAGAGGACCCAGCTAGGCAGCATCCCTAACCCACAAATATGGAGATAATAAATCTGTGTTGTTCTAACCACTAACTTTGTGGTAATTTTTTAAGTGGCAATAGATAGAAGCACCCCAAGTTTAGCTGTGGGAGGAGAGACCAGGCCCACGTAGCAGTTAGCTGGGGCATACGCTTACCTAATTGCAAGAGCCAAGGGAAGGTAGATTGTTTTTGGTGATTCAGAAATACTGCTGAGAGATAGCTTATAAGTGAAAATAAATTACCCAGTTGACCAATTAAAACCCAAGCTGAGGGATCCCTGGGTGGCGCAGCGGTTTAGCGCCTGCATTTGGCCCAGGGCGCGATCCTGGAGACCCGGGATCGAATCCCACGTCGGGCTCCCAGTGCATGGAGCCTGCTTCTCTCTCTGCCTGTATCTCTGTCTCTCTCTATCTCTCTGTGTGACTATCATAAATAATTAAAAAAAAAAAAAAAAAAAAAAAAAACCCAAGCTGAGAATCAAAGAACTCGGTTCACAGGAGAAATGAGGAAGCCCTGGGAGGAATGCAGCTATATTTAGGCCAGACTCTGAGCAGCAGTAGCTGGCATATGAACCAGGCTGAGACTGGGAGTAGGCTCCTTTGGGAGTAGGCTATGAGCCTCAGGAGGTAGATAAACATTAAACATAACCATACAGTGAAAGCCTTTAGACAGGGTTGAGGAAGCTAAGTGATCTTCAAGGGGGAATATCAAGAGAAGTTGTAGATTTTCCTTTACGGGAATCCATAAAAAATAGGAGTGATCTCAACTCGTTAATAAATGACAAGAACTTTAATCGATGATCAAAATCAATCAGTATCCTTGTTCCATAAGCAATCTCCTTTCTTGCCTCTCTCCTCACCTCTCTTCTTACACAGACACTCTCTGTATTGGTCTGCTTGGGCTGCTATACCAAAATACCATAGGTTGAGTGGCTCAAACACAGAAATGTATTTTCGCAAAAGAGAGAGATCTCTGGTGTCTCTTCCTCTGATAACACCTCCTGGTTAGGTGACAGGATACCAATCCTATCAGATTAGGGCCTCACACTTATGAAGTCATTTAATATTAATTACCTCCTTGAAGGTCCTATCTCCAAATACAGTCACATTGGGTGTTAGGCTTCAACATACGGATTTTGGGCGATACAGTTCAATCCATAACGCTTTCCAACCACTAACTGCTATAAAAGTAAGCTCAGTTAGGGCACGAGCTTGGATTGTCTTTTCACCAAGATATCTTGTTTCTCAAAGGCCTATTTCAGTGCCTAGAGCATAGTAAGTCCTCAATAAATGTTTGTTGAGTGAATGAAAAATGGCCTTGTTTTTTTCCATCAAACTGAGATTGCAATTGAAGAAGTCTATGAGAATTGGTCAAATAACAGGTATTTATTTTTTCATGGACTGTTTTCATGTAATCTTGTATGAAGTTTTTTTCAGTCTCATTATGATTTTTATATATCATTGGGATTTCATACCATCTAATTTATTTACCCATTTTACTGATTAAAGATTTATTGAACACTTACTAGATGCTCATCATAGGACCAGGTGCTATCAGTCAAGCTAAGCAGAATAAGGCACCATCCTTGCTCTCAAAGCACTTGCCATGTGCTTATTGACAGATGTGGCCAGTACAGGAAGCAGTTATGTAACCACACAATTAGAATATACATAACAGAACTGTGGAAAAGATTACACTTCTCTTCCCTGAAGATTAGTAAGAGAATACAGTTCTATATAAAACGCAAAGGGTATCTGCTAGCTAATGGTAGAGATTTCTTTATGGTATAGCTATTTAAGAATTGATGGAAGTGGCTCAGGTAAGCTCAAGAAATGCCTTAAAGGGGCACCTGGGTGGCTTAGTGGTTGAGTGTCTGCCTTTGGCTCAGGTCGTGATCCCGGGGTCCTGGGATCGAGTCCTGCATCAGGCTCACCAAGGGGAGCCTGCTTCTTCCTCTACCTGTGTCTCTGCCTCTCTCTGTGTGTCTCTTATGAATGAATAAATAAAATCTTTAAAAAAAAGAAGAAATGCCTTAAAACTCCCTAGTATAAGTCTCTACTATAAGGCAGCTGAGAAAATTCAAAATGAGCCTTTGGTGATGGGCTCCCATCCTCTGCCATACTTGCATACATAAATAGGAGCAGGTTCAAATGTTTATCTTAAAAGTTTCAGAAGGGGAGAAAGGAGGACATGGAAGGGAGAGATGGTCCTGGCAGGGCTGGATGGGCAACCTGTCTCCAGAGATAGACAGGGGGTGGGAGCGTCTCCATGTTCTTCGGATCCACTTTGCCTGATATTCCCAGACTTGGCCAATATCTACAGTGAGGTCATTTGAATTTTTGCTGTTGTTCTGGGAATCTCAGGCAGCCACAGAACCCAGAATTGTCCCTACTGATATTTAAGCTAGACAGGATGATCACTACTGGGTGGTATCACATCACAGCCAGACCCCCAGAGTCCAAGGCTGGCCAGCTGCTCAGACCTCCCCAATCACTCATTAATTTCAAAATAATGTGACTCAGATTTTTACATCTTTGCATTTTTGAGTCCATTTATTTTGTTATGATTTTTCCCAGGTTTTATGACTTGGTAAGCTACCCATGGTCCCTGAAAACATCTGATACAATCTTGTCCAAGCATAGGAGACTGATCCCCAGCTTTTCTCACATTTCTTTCTGCTCTTGGATCTATGAATCACAGGACCCATTTCCACTGTCCAATTTCAGCAAGAAAGAGTGATAGGGAGAAGGAACAAGGATCCGAGTTCTCCTTGCTTGAGCATGCCACTCCTGGAAAAGTCTGCCTCTTTCCGGGACCAAAAACAATGTTCGTTAGACACAAATCAGGGCTGTGTGCTCTTCTGGAAATCACTGAGTTGGTACCATACCCAGAGTGGGGCTAGAGCAGATCCAAGAACATGAGTGATAGTAATGTTTGAGCACTGCTCCCATTCTCTCTAGAGATTGCACACTCTGTGTTATCTCTGCCAAGGGTTTTCCACCCATGGCACTGGCTAGTTTCTTGGGCATTCATTGAGGTCAAATAATACATGATGAGGGCGCTTTAAAACCCAAAGGTACGATGAGAATGTATGGATGGGTTAGTGGTCATAGCTGCCACTGTGCCATCAGAAGCACACCTCCCACTAGGGAGGAGTACAGTGTCTTGTTTAAAACTGTGGGCTTCAGCCTCGGACCACCTGAGCTCGAAGACTAGTGCTTTGCTAATCCAAGCTTCCTCATCTCCAAAGTGGAGGAATAAGAATGAGGATCAACTTTGTAGTCTGTCATGAGGGGTAAGTGAGGACAACTATATAAAGGATGGGACCAGGAACAAAGTAGTCATACGTGTTCATTATTTTTCCTCTCATGAGCAGAGCTGGGTGCTAACTTGTCTTTGGTCTCTTTTTCCTTTATGCTATCTTTCGAGTTAGCGCCATCACACAGCATACAATGGTCCAGCTAAGGGTCAGAATGAGATATGTTTAGATATTAGGATTTGTAACAGAACAACAAAAAGAGATAATGCACTTTTGTAGGTGAGGGGAGATCATCGCCCTGAAGGGAACTGTGTATAAGGCCTTGGGAAAAAGCACAGGCTGTTAGAAAGCTTTTGTCCAGTGCTGTTACCATCTGTGGGAAACTGATGGAGGTTTAGCATCTACATTTGCTTCTTTCTTCTCTGGTTTCACTTAGCTAACTCGGTGACACATTTCTCCTTGTGACATGTCCAATAGACAGAAGAGCCTCCAGTCCCATTTTCAGAAATTCTGTAATCCCACAGAGATGAGAGGGTATGCAAGACCAGGAGCTAGAACATTCCTTTCCAGAGGACCCCATGCCTCGCTCATGAGCCTTTGGCAGTCTAAGGGATAGCAAGATGTTTGGGTCAAAAAGATGCCTATGAAAGTCAGTCACTCCAATTTCTGGCTACATGTGGTGAATTGAACTCATGGGTTCATTTTTACTTTCTTTGAAATCTTAATTTTAAAAAGGATAGCTATCTGCCCATAAGGACAAAGGGATAGGAAAGGAGAAGAGCAACATTTTGGAAGCTAGACAACTGAAGAAAGCATGGTTGCTTCCTTCCCAGACTCAAGAGAGCTAAAATCTCAGCAGGTGCTATAGGCAAGCTGAGACTAGGGTATAGGGAAAGACCTCAGTAATATGAAGCACCAGGTTCCTCTAAAAGTGGGGGTGCAGGTGGGTTAGAAAAAGGAAGAGGGGCTCAGTGGTTGAGCATCTGCCCTCTGCTCAAGTCGTGATCCTGGGGTCCTGGGATCGAGTTCTGCATTGGGCTCCCCATAGGGAGCCTGCTTCTCCCTCTGCCTATGTCTCTGCCTCTCTCTGTGTCTCTCATGAATAAATAAATAAAATCCTTTAAAAAAAAAGAAAAAGGAAGATTATTTGAAACATGTAATAAATAACAGTTAGAATCCTCACTCAGTCTCCCTGCCCAGCCAAGCATAGGATTTCATTTGATAGACTAAGGTCATTTTTGGCTATAAAGATTCCTACTTCTTCTGGTGATATAATTTGATGTTTTCTGTTGTAGCCTCTCCTCTTTTCAGACTCCCTGGAAGCCAGAGTCCCTGGGAGATTCTAATAGAAACAGGGTCCAGTAGGAGGGTGTGTGGGGGGGTGGCAGTGGATGTTGTGAGCTTCTGCAGTGAAAACTATCCACAGACTGAATGGCCACCTCTCTGTTGACTCCTGGAATACAGGTTGCCAGACCTCAGCCCTCTAGGCAGGAGGTTGGACAATTCTCTGGATGAACTGATCTCTGTAAACCTTAGTCAATGGTAGTGTATTAATCTTGGTCCCGGTTCACCAGGGCTGGTGGGATAGCTCAACCTGGCTTCCCATATTACCTGCATGGTATCTGAGAACAAGAACAAAGACAGTGGTTTGCTTGGTGACTCACCTACCATACTGAGTGGAGAGGAGTTTAGTTTTGTGCTAGCCCAGCATATGCAGTACTGGCGTGCTTGCCTGAGACCATCCTGTTGTTTCCAGCAGTTCCAGGAGTGGCCGTTTCCCAGAACTCTGGTGTGCCCCTAGGCTTTAACTTCCTTTCTGGAAATCACACTATAATTTATTCAGAAGCATATTTCCTGGAAATCATTGGAATGGCCTTTGGCAAAACTTTATCTGAGCCTGGAGCATGGCAGCGATACCTGGGCACTTTAATCAAAACACCAAGGTCAGCAAGATGTAAGGAATGGCTTGTGGACAGGTATAGAGAAGGCAGCTTGGCCAAATAAATAATTACTGGAGGAAGGGAAATTATACAGTTGGAGCACTTTCTTTGATGAGCACTCTACACGTTGAGACAGTTTAGTATCTGCTCTACAGTCAGCTTGGCTGTGGGTTTGACTGGCCCTTGGGATCTTGGGTGTTCTTTAAACTGTTTATGTGAATGGGAATCACAGGAGGGAGGATCTTGTTAGAATGAAGTTTCTGATTCAGTAGATCGTGTTGGGGCTGAGACTCTGCATCTCTCGCCAACTTGCGGGGAAGCCGATGTGGATGCAGGCAGTGCATGGGACGCCATCTGAGGATAAAGGACGTAACACTTCCAGGTTTGGATTGTCTCACTTATAAAGTGGGACATGAGTGCCTTCCTCCTAGGATCGTGGAGAGAATTAAATAAGAATGTAAAAAACTTAGAAGAGAGCACCTGCTGCAGAGTTAGCACGCGATAAACTGCTTTTTATGAAAAACGGGGGCAATGAAAGCATCACCTTGAAGATTATGTGAGGCTGTGAAGGTCAAGTGCTCCACGTGAGGCCTGATGCATAGAAAGCATTGGCTGTGGACTTCCTTTGTGCCCCGCCTTGGTGTGTTTTCTCGTTTAGTTCCTTTCACTCTCTGAGGTGGGTACTAATATCCTGCCCTCTTAGCACGTGTGCAAACCAAGACCTAGCTTAGGAAAGTTGCAGAAGACCACAAGTTTACTAAGTGGCAGAACTGGGATTTATACCCAGATCATCTGGCCCCAAATTCTGTGAACTTAGTCACCAGTTGTAATTGTTACTGTTACTTGTATTGTCTTATTAAGTCCTCATGACCAAGGTGGGTTTTAATACCCATTTTATAGGAGAGAAAACAAGGGACTTCAGTAAACTTATGTAATGTCATATATACAATCTCTACCCCTTTCTCACATATGTGGCACATAGGTCAGGACTGGGGTCTTCCTCTCCTTGCCACAGACCCTTGTGTTTTTCATGAGGGTCTCTGACAATAGCTGAACAGCTATTCACTGTGCTTCTCACACCATGGGGGCGATTGGGAGACACCCACCTTTCTCACCAAGGGACTTCGTGCCACGTTACTTGCACTTTTACTTCCTGCCCCCTGAACTCAGCAGAAAGAAAGCACAGAGTGGAACTTTGCTGGGCTGCTTTTGGAAAAGCTAGTGACCCCTGGTATAACTGATCCATGTCAGGCATTCACGGGCAATGGCATGGATGGAGGAAGGTAGTACGATTCTAGAGAGCTGGAAGCAATGGGGAGAAGGCTATTGAGATCGTATTAGGCTTGTTTCTTTGGAACACGGACTCTGAGAGGGAGATTGCATACAGGAAGTTTGGCGGAGAGCCCTTAGTGTCCACACCAGTGGTGAAGTGAGGAAGTAAATTCTGGCAGAGGGAAGAGTTGAATTGAGATGCAGAGACCTCAGGTGACCCCATAGATATATCTGGCGCTGGGGTGGCCCTTCAGAGCCATAGGATGGGCCTTCCCACTCCCACATGACTGGTCACTGCGTGCAGATCGGCCCTGGGGCAGGGCATGTGACTGTGGGCGGGGGAGGGTGGTGCTGTCCAGCTGAGGGCAGTCTGGCCAGTCAGTGGAGGGTTGTGAGCCACCACCTCCCCAGCATCCAGGGGCACCAGTGACTCCACTCTGAAGGGGGAGCTGGGCCTCACACCACAGCACCGACTCAGAGCACATCATGTGGGCTATCCGGTGCTGAGCTTGGCAGCATTATAAAAACAGCTATAACCTTGCTTTAAGAAAAAAATGACCTCATAGGCAAATGCAAAATCTGTTTGGGAAGTGATAATGATTTCACTAATGATGGCAACTAACCAAGGAGGCCCCACGCTCCTGCCCAGCCCTAAGAGTCTTCAAGCTCAATTACGGGGTGAGGATAGAAAATAATGCAAAAGAGCCAAGGAGGTCTTGTGCATGCAAATTGTCAGCACAAAGTATTTCAGCCATTTCGGTCTCATCTGGGTTTTCTCTTTTCAACTTATATCAAATACACTTGGGTACACTCACACACACACACACACACACACACACACACAGTTAACCTTGGATAGGGCTTCCTTTTAGAAACATAAAAAGCTCCTGAATTAACTCCAATAACATCCCCCTAGACCATCTTTGAAAGGAACAGATGAATGAGTTTGACGGAAAACTTTTGCTTGAAATTTTCCCCTTTCTCAGATTACATAAATTTGAAGGGAAAGTCTGCCAAGTGTTCAATGATGCTCTGCATGGTGGCTTCTGGCAGGGACACTCTGTACCAGCAGCTGAAACGAATGTTTTCCTGAAACACTGACTTATCATTCTTTATCACTTGCTCTGTCCCCCTCTTTCCTGTGCCACAGCCTTCTAGATGACCTGGGTAGGGATAGAAAAAAAAAAACCCAAACTTTTCTAGAACCCTGAAAGATACTGCATGTTGAGCTTGGTTGCTGAGACTTCACTTGGCAGATCAGACCAGTTCAGGCAGGGATGATGAACACATTGATATTGAAAGCCATCTTTTCAAGCCTAAGGTGGGTACTAGGGGGTCAGGTCCTCACACTAGAGTACCTGAACTTTAAGGGCAGTTGCTTTGTATGAGGAAGTTTCTCTCTGGGCAGAATGTTTCACAAGAAGAATTGAGTCACATTATTCCCCTGCCGAAAACCCTTCTCTTGTGCTTAAGATGAATCCCAAGCCTCTGGCTCGACCTGCCAAGTTCCAGAGAGCCACGCCCTGCCCTCCTTTCCCTACCTCATTTGGGGCATGCTCACCTCCAGTCTCTGTACTCTGCTATGTTGATGACACCCTGGAGGTCCCTCCCACATGAAGAGGACTTTCCAAATCCATGGCCTCCACCCCTGTTGCTAGGAGAATATTCTCCTAGCTCTGCAACGGCACATTTCTTCCACAGTTCAGCCTTCGAGGTCATCTCTTCAGAAATGCTGTCCCTGACCATGCCCTTCCAGTTATACTCTCTATCTTCCTAGTGTGCTCTTGCTTGTCCTCACTGCCCTTGCCAACCAGAACTTGCAATTATTTATTTGCTTATTTCTTTATTATCTCTTTCCCACATTGGACCCTCCTTCCTGAAATGGCAGGGACATGGTCACCACTGTTTCCAGCGTCAGGCACACAGTCATTCTTTGGTAAATATTTGTCCCCTCACCCAGGGCTTAAGTCCTATGCTCTCTCTTTTATTAAATACTTAGAGATTTTAAAGGAAGGTTATGTATATGTAGAAGTTATCTCAGAGATATAAGATGGATGAGATGTGTTTTTAGGCAGAGGACATTCTAACCCCTTTTTTTGCCACTGATGGCTCCTTCCTCCTTTTCTCATAGTGGTTTTGTTTCATGATTTACACGCAGTATATCGGGCACATTTTAAATGACTTTTACATATGTGCACATCCGTGGAGATCTAGATGGAATGTTTATAGCTTCCCTTGTGGGAAAGCTGGCAGGCGCACTCTCTCAGTCAATACCTTCCAGAAGGTAACCACTATTATCATTTCTATCAATAGATGTCAGTTTTGACTATTTCTTTACACCATGAATGGAGTCATACCTCATGAATTCTTTCACGTCTATCTTTTTTTGCTCAAAAAGTGTGATTTCGAGATCCATCCCTGTTGCTCTGTATCTCAGCCATTGCTTTGTGGTATTCCTTTATGTGAATGTACCAGTTTATTTATTCATTCTACAGTTGAAGGACACTTGGGTTGTATCCAGTTACTGGCTCTTATAAGCAATGCTCTTGGGGACATTCCTGTACAGGTATTTTGGTAGATGTGAGAACGCTTATCTGCTGGTTGCATGTCCTGGAGTGGAACTGCTTCCAGATAGGAGTGTGTGTGGCCTGCACAGATACTATCAGACAACGTTCCTATGTAGCAATACCAGTTTACTCCACCTTGCTCCGTATTGGCACCAGCCTTTATATTTTCCCATACTCGATTTTGGCCATTCTGATAGGTGTGTGGTATACCTCTTTGAGATTTTGATTTGCATTTCTCTGATGTAAAATGATGAATACTTTTTTGAATGCCTGTGGGTCAAATGGGTATTTCAGGTACGTGTGTGTATATGTGAATTGCCTGTGTAAGTGGAGTCCCAATTTAAGCATTTCGACCATTTTTAAAGGATGGATTGTCTGTCTCTTTCTTATTGACTTGTAGGAGTTTGTCATGTTTTGGATAGGAGTTATTTGACAACTATATTGCAAAGATCCTCTCTCATTTTGAGACTTTCCTTTTCACTCTCTTAATGGTATAATTTGATAAACAGATGCTGTTAATGAAATACAATGTACCCATTATGATAGTTTTTTTTTTGCATTCTCCATAACAAAATTTTTCTTATTTTGGGTCTCTTATGGTGTTTTAAACTAAAGAAAAGTGTGGGAGCAATGTTTAAAGAGGGTCCTTGGGGGGCAGCCCGGGTGGCTCAGCAGTTTAGCGCCGCCTTCAGCCCAGGGTGTGATCCTGGAGACCCAGTATCGAGTCCCACGTCGGGCTCCCTGCATGGATCCTGCTTCTCCCTCTGCCTGTATCTCTGCCTCTTTCTCTATTTTTCATAAATAAATAAATAAAATCTTTTAAAAAAACAGGGGTCCTTGGGGCACCTGGGTGGCTCAGTGGTTGTGTGTCTGCTCAGGTAGTGATCCCGGGGTCCTGGGACTGAGTCCCGCACTGGGGTCTCCACAGGGAGGCTTCTCCCTCTGCCTGTGTCTCTGCCTCTCTCTGTGTGTCTCTTATGAATAAATAAAATCTAAATAAATAAATAAATAAATAAATAAATAAATAAATAAGGTCCTTTGTACATCTGAATGGGCCTCTCAGACCAAGATGGTTGAAGCATGAAAATGAAAGTTCCCCTTATCAGAGCCCAACCCATCCCTTCAGGCCTTGTTCAAATTCCTGTTCCTTTGTGAGATGGCTGCCAACCAGCTTACCCCTTGGCTCCTTTCATAAGAGCTCAGCTAAGTCAATCTCATGTGTTGGTGACTTTTTGTAACGACTATCAGCTGAATTGCACTCTTCCACAATTACCACTCAAGAATAGTCAGCTCAGACAGACAACACACAAATTATGCTACGTGGACAAAGAGTCATTCACCAGGTATATTTGAAGCCTAAGCTCTTTGAGCTATACACGTGCACAAATGATTCAATTGGTGGAAACCTCCCCTTTCCCCTCCATATTTCAACTTTCAAACTGAAAATCGTGCTAAAGAGGTTTGCATAATGTGCGTCATGGAAATGCTGAGGCAATTCTGACTTCTTTTCGCAGTGCAGGAGGCTCCGCTGACACCCTTCGAGGAGTCTTTCCCATGTCTGTCCGCTCTCCTCGGAAAAGTTCCTCTTTCCCCCCTCCCCAGACCCAACCTAATGAAAGAATTACTTGATCTGAGACAGAGTCACATGGCAATTTCACAATAAATTTCACCAAGACTAACCACTTAGGTCATACACTCCACTGTGGTTTTATTTTGTGATGACAGCATGGTCATTTTAACTTTTGCTTAACTTGGCTGGAAATGACTGATGGTATCTGCTTCAAAACACTTAAAAAATTATTTCCAAATATTTGTTTCTCATCCAGCTGTCTTTAGAATCTGCATTCTGAAAATTCTGAGTAGCTTGAAAAGTCAAATGACCCTCAGAAGGCTGAGAAGAGACTCAGCACAAAATGGCTGATGGCTGCTGTTCTTTCTTAGTCTCAAGAGCCCAGAAAATATTTCTTCCACTAGAGGGAAGCATTTCTCCACTAGACTAGCTTTCATTTGTGACTGAAAAACCAAAAACTTCCACAGCAAAGGAAAGTCAAAGCATTTGCTTATTATACACTCCTCAGATTTTATTTTTAAAAGGAGCCTTCATTTTTCTTATGGAAACTCAGGGTTTTACAAGCAATGCTGTCCTCAGTTTCACCTGTACTGTGTCCAGTACTATATTGCTATATTCACAGTAGAACGGACTTTAATTTCTGAGTGATCAGTCTGTTTTAAGTTTCTCATGAAACTAGCATACACCTTAGTCAAAAACCACAACAATCCTTCCATAAGTTGGCTGTGTTATTGTTCTCGTGTGTTTTTCTGAGGCTTGGGTAATGAAAGTATTTCCCCACTCCCTTGTAACTGGCATTTGCATTTAAAGTAATTCATTAATGTACAGGAGTAGATGAGGCCTTGCACATATAGCAGAAGGTAATGGTCTTATAGGTGTATTTTCTGTAATGCACTTCGGGCTACAGAAATAGAAATATCACATGTGACGAAAACAAATATTTTTGAGCAACATGGCCATTGCATGAGTAGGATTGGTATATGTTTGTTTATCTACCATCCTTTCCTTTTTCAAATCCTCAGTGGCCGCTATGTTCTGGAGATTTAGCTTCATCCAAGTTGTCTATGATGGACATTTGCATCTTCACTTTATTTAAAAACAAGTATTCTTGATAGCAAAGATGTTGGCTAATCATTTATATATTGGCATGAGAAGTTTGTGCCCTTTCAAAATTCAGCATTATCCATAATAGAGTGTAATATTATCAGATTATCTGCATTAGTATATGAATGCATTCATAAGCAATGCACATATTATGTTTTTAAGCAGCTAATGGCTGAACAATCACTAAATAAAAAACATCCAGATTTTAAAAGCACAGCTGAAACATTTGTACAAATATACAAAGAGAAAAAAACAATCATTCAGACACCATGAAACTTTTGTAATAAATAGGTTTGTCTGAAATCGGTCTATATCACCCTGGACAAGCCTCCCCAGTGAGGCTGGGAAAGTACTATACGGAAGTGGTGTTCAAAATCTACTGAGGAATATCTTTGGGGCCAAGCTCAGTGTCACCTCCAGGAATTTTAACAGAGCTATGAAGTACTGACTCAAAATGGTGGATATACCCAGACGTGTTGAGCTGGATGGTGCTGATAATTTTTCTAGTCTAGATAGGACATGGCTGGATGCTGACAATCTGTGAATTATAGTATATCCTCGAATCATGAAAATAAATGCTGGTGATCATGCATGTCCTGGGAATGTCGGGATGCAGAGGACTGAGTGAGACCAGATAGGGATATCTCATGCAGTCAAAGTCAAGTTTACTTATGGTCCTACTTACGTGGCCAGGAAGAAACAACGCACACACGTCAGGACTGGGACTGAAACAGATCACAAACAACACGGGTGCTATTTGTTACTGGTGTCTCTGGCTTGGATCAGCATGAGAGAATAAAGATACAGGCTGTGCTGATTCTTTAATAAGAAAATACTACCTTTTTTTCCTAGAACCTTCTAAATAATGGATTACACTCGATGGGTATGATATGATCAGGAAACATATCACCTTTTCCTAGCCCTTTTGTCCGAGAGGCTTGATTACAAGGAAGGAGTCTCAAACAACCAAACACCCAGGGATTGAAAGGCAATTATTTTTTTTTTCGACAAACAAACAACAGAGGGAAAAAAAGCATGATAAAGAGGAGACAGATATTATTGTTGAGGCGGAGCGGTGAGCTCAGTTGGACACGGAGGGTGGCAGGCCAGGACGCCGGGTTTGGATGATTTTTGGCTTTGGGGAAGTCTTTGGATCCTCCTCTTCCTCTATGTCACTGTCACACACGTGCACGACGACACTTGGGGTGGACTCAGTCCCTGCATGGAGCTCATACTTCTCTCCTGAAAGGCAAGAAAAATGGGGGTGATAAAGGGGAAGGGAGCTCAAAGCAGATTCTTTGGCAATGTTTCTGCTGGAAGTAAGGCCATTTTACAGTGTCTTGGGAAACCTGTATCTTATCCAGGAATGGCATGGGGCATCACAAAATGGAAGGAGATTGCTCTGTTACTGTGTCCCTGCTCTACCACCTATCGATCATACAACCCTGCTCGGGCACTCACCCTCTCATAGCCTCAGCATCCTCAACTGTAAACTTCAGTGTGGTCATAACTACAGCCCACCGAATCGTGGTGATGACCGAGTGGGTCTGGCAGCTAGTTCTCGGTTTCTCTTCTGTTTCCCATCATCGTTGCTAATTGCTGAGTGACCTTGAGCCAATCGCTTTATTTTTTCACCTTCTTGATAGCGCAGTCTCTAAAGCACACTTTTATCGCAAGAGCTGTCACAGGATGGAATAAAGCGAGATCATCACTTGTCTGGGATTTGTGGTGGTTCCTGGGGGGACAGGGTTAGATAGAGGACTGTCAAGGTGCCCTCAAGTTCTAAGAATCTATCCTTGATTGGCTCATCTTACAGCCAAATGGCTGTTAGGCGACTGGCTTCCTGTCTTTGTTTCACTTCAGGAGGTATTACAAGAGCACAGTCCAGTGGCCACGTGCAGAAACAGGAAGTATCGCAACATACCATGGGAAGCACCAGGGTGACAGTGTATGTCAAGGACTATGGTACCAAATTGTAAGGAGAAAGTCATCCTGAAAGGCTTCCCAGGGGAGGTGACAATTGACTTAGGTCTAAAGACAAGTAGAAGACCTCCAGGTGGTCGGGCAGAAGGAGGGGGCATCCTCCATCTGCATGCTTTTATAATTTTATTTTATTTTATTTTATTTTATTTTATTTTATTTTATTTATTTTATTTTTTAAAGATTTTATTTATTCATGAGAGACGCAGAGAGAGGCAGAGACATAGAGGGAGAAGCAGGCTCCTCGAAGGAAGCCTGATGTGAGACTCGATCCTGGAGTATGGGATCACTCCCTGAACCGCTGAGCCACCCAGGCATCCCATCTGCATGCTTTTAACTTCTCAGCTTAACTGTTCACATACTCATCTTAATCTTCTCCTGACATCCCGCCCTTTGCTCTCCATCCTTCATGAATGGGGAAAATCTCAAAGTAATGTCTCCCAGACATCCTCCTGGTCAGCGGCTTTCCAGGTCTCACTAGATCAAGTCCTCTTAGACCAGGACAGAAGACCCAGCACAATCTTTTACCAGTTACAACAGCCACATCCTCATACCTACTGATAAAGGACATTTTCAACTTTAATGTTTGTGGGGAGGCTCTGCTCCTGGCCTCCCAAGGAGGCTATACATGAACATTTACCAAGGTCAAAATGACTAGGCAAAATGTCAAAGTATGGGCTGTATTTCTGCCCCAGCACACATTGTAAGTCGGCTTCATTAAGGAGGGCACACGATGAGATGAGCACTGGGTGTTATATGTTGGGAAACTAAATTTAAATAAAATTTTAAAAAATTAGCATGAAGAGGAAAGAAAACAAACAAAACCAAAAAGAAGCATTCCAAATATAAACATAAGAGAAACAACAGCAAAAAAAAAAACCCCTCCCTGCTTCCCATAAGATTAAAGTCAGACAGCCTTGCACATACTAAAAACATAAGATAAAGTCTGTTGCCCTTTGTTGTGATGATTCGTAACTCTTTATGCAAAAACCACATATAACCCTACTCCAAATGTTCCTTCCCTGGAGCACTCTCTGCTTTGTAAAGATTGTGTATCCTGGGCAGCTGTCCTAACTTGGGCTCAAATAAAACTCTTTTCCTTTCCCTTTAAAATTTTAAAAAGGTTTGTTCAGTTTTGCCTTGACACTACCAACGCAGCAACTTTTACGTGGCATAGGCTCACCTCGTTTGAGAGTTCCACTAAAACCTGCCTGCCTTCCAGAACGAAAGGTGGACAGTACCCAATCCAGTAGGCTTGCCTCTTCTTTCTACTCCCCTTCCCCCAGTCTGTAGTGGAAAGTGCCCCTCCTGGACAGGCAAGGGAGCTGGTACTGTCATTTCTGGTGCTGGGGGGAGCATCCCTGGTGAAAGTAGCAAATGCTTACAAGATATAGGTTTAAATTCTAGGTGCTGATAGTGTGGGGTGAGAGCACTGCTAAAATCATGACAAGCTCTTCTAAGTGATGCTGGGAAGGATGGCTGTGTTCAGAGTCAGCTATTGTTATGGGTTGAATTATGCCCCCTCTTCCAAAGATGTGGAAGTCCTAACCTCCACCACCTGTGAAAGTGATCTTATTTGGAAATAGGGACCCTAATCCAGAATGACTGGTGTCCTTATAAAAAGGGGAATTAGGATGAAGGCACTCATGTGGGGAGAATGCTGTAGTATGAACACTGGCGTTTTGCTGCCACAAGACCAGGAGCTACCAGAAACTGGGAGGGGGGGCCTGGAACAGATCCTTCCCTAGTGCCTTCAGGGGGAGCGAGGCCCTGCTGACACCTTGGTCTTGAACTTGTAACTGCAGAACTTGAGTCAATAAATTTGTTTTTTTAAAAGATTTATTTATTTATTTATTTATTTATTTATTTATTTATTTATATTTATTTATTTATGAGAGAAAGAGAGAGAGAAAGAGGGAGTGTGAGCGCATGGGCTGGGGGGGTAGAGGGAGGGAGAGAAGCAGGCTTCATGCTGAGTGCGGAGCCAGATAGGGGACTTGATCCCAAGACCCTGAGATCAGGACCTGAGCCAAAGTCAGATGCTGAACCAACTGAGCCACCCAGGAGCCCCTACATTTTTTTTTGAAGATATTGTTTTTTAATGCTCTACTTTGTACTTTGCTTTGTGGCAGCCCTACCCAACTAATATAGCAAAGTGCTGCTAAGTGTATTCTCTTTCTGTTAAGAGCCAGAAAGAGAGGTCCAACACAGGTTGGACCGCCTCTGATCCTGGTGTGTAGAACAAAGGCTTTCCTGGGTGAGGGCAAGGGATATTTCATAAAAATGGAGTGTTTCAGCTCCAATATTTCCCTGGATATTGGCAGGATCCAAGAGGGACAGAATTAGCCAGAGAAATATGGCTCATAAAGACTCTGTAATTTGAAGTCTAGATTTGCTGAAACTGTAGGTAGAGAGAATTGTGTCAGCAAGTATGAAATCTTTGGCATAAATGGACCACTTTGGATTCAGGAGAGGACAGTGACAAAGTCAGGGGACATGGAGCAGAACCAGGAAAGAGACACCTGCCTGCGTCATCCATGCTACGCTTTGTTTCCCTGCTGGGGAGCAGGAACTGATAGCAGGAACCTAAGACATGGCAATCCACCCCAAAGTCATTCTAAGGCCAATACTTAGGGCTGTGGTGCACCTATCAATGCTATTTACAGCTTAGCATTATCCTTTAAAGTATTTTGCCATTTTTATCAAAATCTCGAGGTAAAAGGACCACTTCAGATGCTGCTAAGAAAAGGAATCGACATGAAACCAGCTCTTGCATCAAAGGCTGTGCTCTGGGCCACCGATGGGCAGACCTGGTTGGTGGCATCTTTAAGCAGCGCTTCCCAAACCCCTGACACCTTATTGGTAGTGCTTGTTAAGAACAGAATTTACTGGGGGCGCACCTGACAGGCTCACTCAGTTGAATGTCCAATTGTGATTTCAGGTCAGGTCATGATCTCACTCAGGGTGGTGAGATTGAGCCCTGCCTCAGGCTCCATGCTGGGCAGGGAGCCTGCTTGAAATCATCTCTCTCTCTCCCTCTGCCCCACCCCCGATATAAATAAGTAAATAAAAAAAAAAAAGAGTTTATTGGTATGAGGATGCAACCCTGCAAATTCTGACTTAGCGACATCTCCTTTGGTACCCAGCACGCCCTCCCCTTGTTACCTTGTGTTTCTGGGCGGCCAGTATTACGCGGGGTTGTGTGGCAGGCAGGAGGCTGTGATCCTGCTGGGGCGCTGGCATGCACCTAACGCGCCTCCTCCTTCCCACTGTTCTGCATTTCATGGTAAGTGATAAGGGTGCGGGTAGAGGACAGAAGATAGGGATGCTGAGGATGCATAAAGGAAAAGCAGCAAGGACTCCGCATCAGCGCTGCAGCCACCCCCTGCCCCCAGCCAGCAGCACGATTCCTCTGTGGTCTTCTTCTCATCTTTGCTTTTGGGAGAAAAATGAGCCCCTTGAAGTTCCACAGCAAACAGTGACAAATTCCAGGGTTTCCAAAGGAAATTCCTCTTTCCTTTGGGAATGCTTTGCATTGGGGGAGGGGACATTCCTTTGGGAATGCTCTCCAACGGGAGACAGGGAAAGGAAAGAGTACACCTAGGATGAGGTCATTCTTCTTTCTGCGCACAGGATTTCTTCGAAGTTCTCCCAGTTGGGAGAAGAAGCATTTCTTCAAGAAACACTAATGCCTGCCAGAGTCCTGAGCTGTGTCCTGCTAGTTGTGACGCAGGGTGAGGTGGTGGCAGTCTCAGGATGACGGGAGACAACTTGCCATCCATCACCCAGCGAGTGTGGAGACTGTGGGGTCCAGGAGGTGAAGGGGTGGCAGCAGGGACCCCAGCCAGGGGGCTGACCAGACATCCTGCCTCTTTCCTTATTGTTGGCAAGAAGCTAGTTACTAGCTTTATATATGTTTATATAAATATATAAATATTTATTTATGTCTAGGTTTACATAGTGTTAAATATACATAATGAAGCTAGCCCTTTAATTAAGCTATTTGTTTGTCCTGGCTTGGATAAAGAACATTCCCTTAGAGATACCTATAGTTGCATTGTGTTTTCGGATTCAAACCTGAGCGCTTCCCTTTCAGGCCAGGGGTGCTGGGGGTCCACTGAGGACGGGACAGGAAAGCCCAGGGCAATGTTCTGTGTGGGGCAACTTTCACATCACGCACGTTGAGCTAACAGTCAGATGGCTCGGTAGTAGAGATATTTTATTGCTGTGATCCCATTAACTCTGACATTTCACTGTTCTATTTTTGGAAACTTTCTTACTATCAAAATCCAGTGAAGCTTAACAGCTGCTAAGAGCCCACAAAATAAAAAGAAATTGCTTTAGTGTTGCTGGATTGAATTTTTTTTTTTTTCCTCTCTTTCCCTTCCGGCTTCAGCTAATTCCTCTACCACGAGGCCTGACGTCAATGCTGTCACCCTGCATGGTGACCAACTGGGCTTGGCAGGGGACAAGGAGCTCAGGGTGGGCCAGTCCTGCCACACTACACTAGGCATGGCTGGTGTAGCATTTCTTTGAAAGGACTAGTGTTGGGTCACCCGTTCATACTCCCAGTCCTCAAATCTGTATTCAAACTGTCCTTTCACCTGTGAGCAGAAAGGAGGGCCAAAAGCCCCCAGAGAGCATGCTGAGCAGGATTTTCCACCTACCCCTGTGAAATGAATTCCCAGCCAAGCAAATACAAAATCCTCTAGCACATGGCCAGAAGTTAAATTGTCATTCAGGCCTTTGGAAGTGACGCAGGTGTGGCCACTGTTCAAAATGGAATGCCATGTCCTGTAGCCTCTTTTCCCGAATGGATGGAGACAGTTTGGTGACAAGGTCCCGATTCCTGCAAGTCTGGGGGAAGTGGAGGGGTCTACGGGCTGCTTCCTGGTCTCAGGTGGGAGAAGGTCACACCCTTGTTCTGAGCAGGGGCTGGTGGACGAGGTGACGTGGTTCTGGAACATTCAGAGAGACAACCAGGTACCCCTGGCAGTTCTCCACCAAAGGCTGCCACCTTTGGCTATGGGCTAGGAGTTGGCCTCTTCTTGAATTCTCTCTAAAATAATCAGTGTGATTATGCACGGTTTCTAAAAATCAGCATCATGAGATGTGTTAAGGGCGGGAGACGTTCCAAAGCTACATTTGCACATATTACGGCAGAGCTGAGACTGTTCAGATTCTTAATAAGAAAACTCTTGGGAGAGAAGGAAAGGGACACCCTTCTATGACTTGAGTGCTTCCTTGGGTGGTCCTTATGTGAACCCTGACAAGGAGATGGAACCCCCGTCCCAGAGGCCTGCAAGACCACAGAGTTGAGCAGGCACGAGGCTAGGGTTTGCTTTATGCCTGCGTTGCTGCCATTCCTTCCTGAAGATTCTCTCTCTGTAACATCAGGAGCTCTCCATTTCTGTCTGTCTGAGATGCTATGTCCTCAGCCAGCATTCGGCCTTGTATGGCAATCTCTCCGAAGATCTCCTACCCTTCTCCAAACTCGCATATCCAAAGTAGAATTATTTATGTTCCCCATCAATCTATGTTTCCTTTCCAGCTATCACAGTTCTCTGGGAGGTTCCATTTTCTAGGTGCCAATCTGTAGAGCTGGTCATCAGAAGCTTCTCTGCCACTCATCCATAGTAGTTAATCCATTCCTGAGCATTACTCAATACTGCTCTGAACATTTTTCCATTTGCTCCCTCACTAGCCCCTGCTTGTAAGGCTCCCTCTCACAGTTCACCTACTTCCACCCCGAGGACTCTCAGCTCATTTCTCCACCACAGGAACTAATCTTCCTGCCACAATAAGTTTCCTAAAACACCATTTGGGGATGTCACCTCATCCCTCACTCACTCACTTACCTCACTTACTAGCGATGTGACACTGAGGGGGATACATCACATTCTGTGCCTCAGTTTTCCTCATCAGCAAAGTGGGAATATGACAACCACATCACTGGATGCCACAAGATAAAGAAATATTCACCAGGGAGTTCAGAAAGCCCTCCTGAGATGCACAGCATGATTATTTAAGGTGACGTCGTGGTCATTGCTGCTGCCCAAAATAATCTCCTGTTTTCAATATGATGAACCCCTCTAGTCACACCACAAAGCAGTTAAAGAATTAAGCAGGTGAATAATCACCAAAAAGCTTCTACTCAGTGGGGTCACTGCTGTAAACAGCAAAAGGGGTGAATGGTGACTTGCCAAGCCCCCAGTTCCAATGAACAGGGGAGTGTCGTAAATTCTGACCCTCAAGATGGAATGACCCTTACTGTCTTCACCACAGCCGCCCCTTATTGGTAAGTTCATCTCTTTCCTCTCTCCTCACCTGCTCCATACTTGTGTTCCGATGAAAAAGAAAAGCTTAAGCTGGTTTAAATGAGATATATTTCTTTTTTGGAAAAACTTGTTTAGAATGCCTAATTATATCACCTTTCATATTATACCTTAGTTGTTTCATCTGGTGATGTCTTATATCCCACACTGCTGAAATGGTGGTTTTGGTGATGGCTGCAGCTTCAGGTACAGAAAATTGCTTAATAAATATGTTACTGATTTATGAAGGGCACCAGCTTTGGTCGTTTATGACACACTTGTACAACGTCCGGTATGTACTCACACGTGAATTTCTCTTCTCGTGTTTAACTCGTGTAAGTTCTAGCTTTTCAGCTAAGCTGAAAACCAAGTCAAGGCAAGTACTTACTCCATTTTCAGGGTACCGGCAGCGCCAGGACACAGGAGGTGTCGTGGAAACGCTGCCATCTGCTTTACACATGGCATCAAGTGTCTACTGCTGAGCCCTTACTAAATGCCAGACACAGCTCTAAGCACTTCACGTACGTAAATGGGATATTTAATGATGACAACAGCTCTGTACTATGGGTGGCATCCTGTCTACTTTATGCAGGAGGAAATGGAGATCACAGAGGATGTAAATGGCAGAGCCAGGATTCAAACTCAGGCCTGTCTGACCTCAGAGAACATGCTCACGATCACTCTCTGGCACCGCCCGGCTTGACTCCCACGTTTGACAAGAGAGACTGCTGAAAGGGAGTGGAGTTTGATTTTTACTTTTAATACATCCTTAAGGCAACTTATATCTTAGTGAATACTTGTTCTCTTGCTAAAGAGGAACTATTTACTCCTCCTGTATCTTGCCTTTTTTTGTTCTGGCCGATTGGTCGTTATTTTTAGGCATGGTCTCCTTGACAATGAATCGTCTCAACAGATAACACTTATTCAGTTATGACAAGAAAAGGACTGTATCTTATAAATTGATTTGACTTACATCTCTTATGGTGGCTTTGGACTCTGGCAAAAAAGTCTTCTATGTTTCCTTCTGGCTTTAACTTTATCATCTCTCATATTAAAGGTGAATTCTCAGTAAGAAAGTTAGCGTCTCAGCTGATTGGCTGTGTTTCACAATGAAGGTCATACTATTTCTTGCTAAACATTCCTCTTCAATACCTAACCAGTCTCTCATGGGGAACTGTCCCTACCGTGTTCCCTTCCCTCAGATCTGGACAGGCCTTTCTCACTGCCTCGACTAATACACTGGGGCAGAAGTAACCAGTGTGGATTCTGAATTAGGTCAAAAAACACCACACTTCTACCTTGCTCTGGCCGATGCGTGTGTCCAGAACCTTGCCTCCATGTTGTAAGGGAGTCCAGGCAGCCCATGAAGAGGCTCACATGGAGAGGAACCAGGGTCCCTGACCTACCACCTGTCTGAGCTTTCAGCCAACATTCACACCGACGCTCCAGGCATGTGAGTAAGCCACCTCAAAAGTTGACTTGCAGGTCCCTGGCTAAGCTATCCCAGCAATGCACATGGAGCAGAGATGAGCTGTCCCCCTGAGTCCTGCCTAAATAGAAGATGTGTGAGCAAAATAAATGATTGCTGTTGTTCCAAGGCCTTCATTTTGGGACAGTTTGTGGCAACTGATAAGTTATGGGTCATACAAGTTCTTTTTGTTCAGAGTAAGCAGAGCCACTCTGAGTGGAAATTAATTGCTTGTGCCCTATCCTCTTTTCTCTGCTCAAGTGCTACATTGGACTAGATACCACACCTTCTGTCCTTCCTTCCTTGTGGATGAAGCTCCCTCTACTAACATGCCACTTGGGACCTCTCTCTCTTTTGGGCTGCTTTCTCCTATGGAAGCAGAGTGACAGCACTGGGGAAAAGAACTGAAACTGCTCAGCTCTCCTTCTCCACTTTGATCTTTGGGCATCCCTGCCTGCAAAGGGCCAGTGCCCTGCTCCACTCTTGTCCATGTACTAAGGCCAGCAGCGCAGGAGAGCCCACCCCATATGGGGCCGTTTGCAGCAGGCATGGGGAGTTGAACTGCTCTGTCTGGCTCCAGATTTCAGCATTGGGAAGCCCTGGATAGAGCTCAACTCAGCTACACCCTCGGCTTCAGCACTGCTTGGCATTATTCATTTCCTACCCTATTCCTATCTAACCCTCAATGAGGTCTAAACCGAATAGGGAAAAAGGCATCCGTTATTAATCTGCACTGAATTTTAAGAGTGGATGATGGCTTATGAAGGCAAGTGCTAAGAACATTTCCAACAGGACCCTTGACCACAGAACCATGCTGGATTGCGTGCCACACACTAAACTTTGATTTAAATTAAGAGCCCTCTATATTTGAGTAAGATGAAGAAGGGAGAGTACAGTATTAAAACAGTTTAAAAAAATAGAACAGGGATCCCTGGGTGGTGCAGCGGTTTGGCGCCTGCCTTTGGCCCAGGGCGCAATCCTGGAGACCCGGGATCGAATCCCACATCGGGCTCCCGGTGCATGGAGCCTGCTTCTCCCTCTGCCTGAGTCTCTGCCTCTCTCTCTCTCTCTCTCTCTGTGACTATCATAAATAAATAAAAATTAAAAAAAAATAAAAATAAAAAAATAAAAAAATAGAACAGTTTCAGGCTTCTCATAGTTAGAAGGCATTGCAGACCCCTTTTTTCTTGTGAATGTGCTACTTTCAAGAGGAATTAGGGAGCATCCATCTGATCTATGGAACAAGTAATATGGAACTTCAATGTGTTCGTTTTACTGAGCATGTTGCCTATTGGTGGGATTGAAAATAGGGTCTGAGGGGAGAGTTCAACAGAATTGGAAATGTGCTTGAAAGGTGCTCACACTTAGATTTCCTTTCCTTTCATGTACTAGGTTTAGGACTTAAACGTGGCAGGGTAGGGAAGGCAAACAAGGCTGCCAAGCCCCACTCTATCACGTCATTGTCAACCACAGAGACCGAGGGGCCTGGCACCGATGTAGCTCTCAGAGGACAGAGATGGGGGCCACCTGCAGGAAGCAGGGGTGCAGTGATCTGCACTTCCTTTCTTCCTCCCAGATACTGGCTCGTGTCTGAAGTCACCATGTCTTTTAACCCTCTCTCAATCCTGGCAGAGCTAATGCTGGTTTGCTTTCAGGCCAAAAGTATTCCCCAAGAGGAGGAGGAGTTCTAGTGGAAAACATCAGGAAGTTTCCAAAAGCTGTACCACTCCCCCCCAATGCATGATTTAACAGTATTTTTAGGTTTCTACCAGCAATCTCGTCTTCCACTATGGTTTCAAAGGTAAGGAAAGAGTGTGCGTGTGTGTGCATCTGTAAGGGGGAGGGGAGCTGGTGACAATTCAGTGGACTGCTCCCCCCTCTAACCCTCTTCTGTCTACTTCACGCTGGTACCTCTGACCTCTTCTAGGAACTCCTTGCCTCTGTGTTTTTCCTGCATTTGAGAACCACCTGATAAACAGTGCAAAAGTGTAATTAGTATGTTCTCAAACAAGGGTGCTGAGTTCCCAGTGGTGTCTGGGAATGCAATAGGGACTTCTTTTTTAATTTTAATTTTTTGATTTTCACAGGGACTGCATTGCGTGTGGATACTGGCATTTAGTAGGTGATGCTCAAAGATGCTAAATGGACTGCAATGTGTAGGACTGTCAGTTCCAAAATATCACAGCTTTCACACTGAGAAACATTGAGCTAAGAGCTTAATGTAGACACACTTACATTTTAATAAAAGACTAAGATGTGGTTTAAAAATCAAGTGACAAAAAATAGGTAACACAAACTGAGCATTCACTGAGTCCTGCGTTGGACATATAGATTCATATGGGTTAGCTCATGTGAATCCCGCAACAATATGATTTTACTGTTGAGGAGGCACAGAGGGATTAAGAAAGTTTATCCAGGTCACACTGCCAAAAAAAGATGGTTCTGGATTCAAACTCACATCCCGAGTTTTAGTAATCATCGTACAGTAAGAGAAATATCTTTCTTCATTTTAGAGCCTCACCAACAGCTACAAAATAAAAGAGGAGGTAACCCAGGGCAGAAGGGCTTACTGGAGACTTGTAAAATCACAACTGTCTATTCACAAGGTCAATCTGGGAGTGGAGAAAGAACTGATTTCCTAAGTAGAAGTGGAAAGAGGATTCTCAATTAAAACCAATATTCTAGGGAGGAAGAAACATTCCAGAGAGAGAGATGTCCTTTGCAAATTGTTTCTCTCCAATGCCTTTGTGTTTCCAGGAGCTCATCATATTTCATTTTGAACAGTGCTGTGGGTGGTCTTGAGGATGGGGTCAAATCACTGAATGGCAACTCTGTCCCTTGTCCATCTTGGAACAGCTGCTCCTGTGAAAGAATGCTGTCTAAGCTTGGGGGGTAAAGCATATGAGGCAAGGCAGAGACCACCCCAAGCCCATGTAAAGTTCAGAGAATGAGCTCACGTAAATAGCGACCAGCAGTGCCACAAAGGACAGACATATTGTTCTTGCTGGCTGGTAGACACTATTCCAAGTGCTTTCCATACCTTAATGCATATACTGGCTCAGGAAACATCTCTTAGAGGATGTCCTGCTAAACAATACTGCTCAGAGCAGAATGAGCATAGCACCCACCATGGATTTGGTAGTTCCTATGTGCCAGGCACTGGGCTGGGTACCTCAAGTATATTAACCATGACATTGCAAAATGTTAGAAATCATCCTTTCAAAAAAAAGAGGTGCAGAGAAGTGAAGTAAATTGCTGAAGGTCACCTCCAACAAGTGGAGCTAGGACTCCAACTGAGGTATGCTGAGGCCAAAGCATGACCACCATATTGCCTCTGCCGTTGACAATTATGGTTGGTGTGGTGCAGGAAAAACATGAAGGTGGCGGCACACAGGCTTCTCTGCCTCAGCAGGTCTAATATGAGCTCATGTCAGGAAACTATTAGCCATATAAATGATGAGGGTTCTTCCTCCTTACCTCCCATCCTCAGTCCCGACCCACATCAAAAGAGGAAAACAGAAGAGCCCTTGGTAGAATGGAGGGGAGGGAGAGATGGGGGCATGGAAGAGAGGGAGAAGGAAACAGAATGCTTCTATGGTTTTGTTATAAGAGGTGTTCTATTTCAGTAAAAGAAAGTTTGTTTGCCTTTTGGGGGTATCCCTCTAAGACTGGATGAGGGGGGCCATGGATCTTTATTTCTTCCGCAGTCACTTAAGACCTAAAGTTCTTCACGGGGACAACCGATTGCCTGGAAACCTGAATTCATGTCTGAGACAAAGAAGTGGAACCCTACAGGGAACGTGTGGACAAGGGAGACTAGAGAAACCCTGGAGGGAGATGGAAAAAAGGAGCTCTCTGAAGCCTGTGAGGTGGTGCTCATCCAGAAGGGGCCAGAAAAGTAGCAACATAAGGACAGAGAGAGAGACCTGCTTGGTCAGAGAGGCGTGAGGTTTTCCTCTCTGGAAATGACCATCCTATTTGACCTCTCCCGATAGTAGGGGCCTGGCTAAGGGCATAGCGCTGAGCATGGTCATGTGTCATTTCTATTATTCTATCACGTGCATATTTTACCTATGAGAGAAGAAAGAAGTATTTTATATCGCTACTCAACAGTGATTAAAAATAATTGTGGCGTATATGCTGAGAAAAAACGCTTATTAAACATTTATTTTTCCCTAGGAAAATTCTTAAATCATCAGTTTTTGTTTGTTTTTAAGTAGGCTCCCCAACCAGGGTGGAGCCCCACTTGGGGCTTGAACTCACAACCCTGAGATCAAAGAGTTGAGCTGAGATCAAGAGTCAGACTCTTAACCAGCCAACCAAACAGCCAACCCAGGTACCCCTCCACAGAAAATTCTTCAAAAGGAGATGGAAAATTCTGAGCATGTGGTCTGGGATCACAAATCTACATGCTTCGGATGGGGAATGATGGAAGAGATCACGCAAACGGGAACACTGGAGCCTGACTGTTTTATTTGCTTTTTATATTTGCGATCAGAAAACATCAGTTGTTGAACAAGAACTGAAGCTTATATAATAGTCATACCACACGCACCCAAAATATAGGTGTTCGTCTATATTTAAAAAATGGAATTTTCTCTACCTTTGAATCAATGAGCCTGGAATAGAAACTGTTTCTTCCTTGTAAGTTACATGAATTAATGAAATATATTTTCCATGAGGAGGAACTGCTGTACGCTAGGCAGCAAACCAGCAAAACTGCTCTACTATGGCATGTTTTGATGGAGAAGAATTTGGGGAAAAAAAAAGGCTAAATATAGCAGATGTTCCCAACTTGAAACTTGGGCACCATTTTAAGCCCTCCTCTGCAGTTAACTAAAATTAAAATTGATCTCCCTAACAAGAGCTAAAAATAGCAGGAGGGAAAAAAAAGGGATCGACAATGACTTTTCATATCATTCCCTGCAGGCATTTTCAGTGACAATGAACATGACCTTCCAGAGCCATCCTAGAGAGCAGAATAAAGGCTGGCATTTCACACCCCACCTCTGATTTACCACCCATTTAGTACATCGTAACATCTTTGTGTTTCCATTTTTGCTGATTGGTATAGGTAAGCTGTCTTGCTGGGCTGGGTTTTTGTTCTTCCTATTTTGCTTTATATCTGAAAAGAACAGCACCATCCTCTTTTGGGAGTCAGGGATAATAGCTATAAAATAAACCAAAATAAATATTTGATTCATCCTCCACTTGGTCAAAGCCCATCTTGTTTTGTCTAGATGATGGGGAGATGACTGGCTTCCTTAAATTCGCCAGGAGAAGAATGTCAATGTGGAAGGCCTCTGTTTTATAGAGCTGGTAACTGTCCTTTAAAGAGCAGAAGGCAGACTCTGATCCCGGCGGTCCCACAAGGCGGTTGAGAGAAGCACCGAATGGGTCGTAAAACCTGACGCGGTGCCTGTGTTTTAGGGCAGTGCCAGTAAGCACAGGAATAAAAGGTGGAGGAACACAGTGTGTAGGTTGCTTTGCATTTTAACATTTTAAAAATTTCCTTTCACATCAATCTTGAATTTCTTCTACAGAAATTAATTTTGCGATTCCAGAGATCTCTCTGGCTGCCCAAACTCTCCACTCTCCGGGTGCCGGCTCCATCAGTTCTTTCTGCTTCTTGCCAGTGGT
Source organism: Canis lupus baileyi (assembly GCF_048164855.1). NCBI lineage: Eukaryota > Metazoa > Chordata > Mammalia > Carnivora > Canidae > Canis > Canis lupus. The sequence continues at coordinate 58,118,217 of NC_132844.1, read as the reverse complement.
AGAGGAGCCTATTTTAACTTAGCAGCTGTGCATCCTTGGGCAAGTTACTTAACCACTCTGTGCCTCACAGGCCTCAGCTGCATATATGAGGAGAATAGTAATTCTTGTCTCAAAGATGCACTGTGAGCACTCGAGAAGGTAATATAGTAAGGTATCTAGAACACTGCCTGGCACACTGTAAGCCCTATATATGTTTTAACCGTTGTTCCTATTTAGAAATTTTCCCCCTGGGGATCCCTGGGTGGCTCAGTGGTTTAGCGCCTGCCTTTGGCCCGGCGTGTAATCCTGGAGTCCCGGGATCGGGTCCCGCGTCGGGCTCCCAGCATGGAGCCTGCTTCTCGCTCCTCCTGTCTCTCTCTCTCTCTCTCTCTCTCTCTGTATCTATCGTGAATAAATAAATAAATAAATCTTTAAAAAAAATTTCCCCCTAATTTTATCTATTTGACTTACTTTGGATCAAGAACAGAGCATACAGTCATGGGGACATAGTGAAGAATGTTTGAAATTGTACCTCTCCCATTTTCCTGGGTATAAACTTGTTCTCACTGCAATCAGTAGAAGCAGACTTGCTCCTGCAGGGTTAGGGGGGTGGTCCCTGTGTCCTCAGAGGTGTTACAACAACCTGTTAAGGATTTGCAAGGAATTCTACAGGCTTGGGTTTGATCATGGCTCCACTGTAACTGTGCTCTCTGTGCTTATTTCAGAGCCTCTCCAGAAGTTCCAGGGAGCACCAGCTGCTCCTGTCTGGAAGAGGGTCATCAGTGCTCCTTTCCTAAAGAAAGGGAGCCCTGTTTTGCTCCTGCTTGTTGGAGCCTCCATGAAAGTGTCTTAGTAATGCACATCCTTGCCCTTTAGGGCTGGACACGTTAGCGTAGCCGTGAGCCAACTGCTTTGCAGAGGTGATCCTCACTCAGCCTGAGCCCTGTCTTGCTCTGGATCCCTGCCCCATGATGCTCTTTCTTCGGACTAACTTTGCTCATTACTTTTCCATTCCCACATATCTTCTCAGTCACTCAGCAATCCCGATTTAGCGGCATTAGTCACTCCTGCGAAGCAAACCCCCTTCCTTTGAGTTGCTTTCTCTGCTCTTATTTTACTGGGTTTCTGCACTCCCGGAACTGAGGCAGCCACCCCTTAACATGGAATGAGTTATAATTCCTTACTGAAATGATTCTGCCAAAGGATTAAAAATGAATTTCACGTAATCTTTTTTTTTCCTCCCAAACGGAAATGCTCAAAGTCCTCTACTTGGAGAAAACATTAATTTAGTGTTGCCTGACTCAGTCTGGCTAAAGCCATAAGCAAGCAATAATTTTCCCAGTGAAGAAATTATCTCTAGGCAGGCTCAAGACTCTTATATTCATTCATTCATGCATGCATGCATTCATTCATTCAATATTTATTGAGCATCTACTACCCGCAAGGTGCTACCAGGTGCTGGGAGTACCAAAGGTCGAGAAGACAGTGAGTTGAACAATAGAGAATTACCACGAGAGGAGTGCATGGGCATTTGTGCAAAGTGCCATGAGAGGAGACTGAAGAAGCAAGTCTCTGCCTTGGCACCGTGTGGGGAGGGGAGCGAGATGGGCATGGGAAGGACACGGGTGTGGCTGTGCTTCTTCACTGTTGCGGCTGGAACAGCCACAGAGACCCAGGCTTTTAATATAGCCTCTGTGATATTTTCAACTCAATTGTTGGCTACAAATCATCCATCTGTGTGGGTAAGGAAGCTTCAAGGACACAGGAAAAGGACAAATGGATAACTAAATAAAGAGAAGCAGGCTTGAATTGCTGGCAAAGAATGGAGGGAAAGCTATCCCAGAGAATACACGCGAATTGCAGGTGTTCTACGGGACACAGTAGCAGAAGACCTTCACCCTTAAAAAGCAGAAGACCCTCAGCATTCGTTCCTACACACATGGCGCACAGACCTTCATTTGCACGCCTGCCAGACCTGGGTTTGGCTTTCTGAGAGTCAGAGTGGTGTGAGAGGTAACTGTCCAATCAGGGTTAGGATAAATGTTTGGCCAGCGTCATAGCAGACTAGGTCTCACGTCCACTGAAGCCACCAGTATCCTAAGTCAAAGGCCATGGGATCTTGCCATGTGGCGGAGTCTGAAGAGCCAGGTTTGACACTTGAATCTCTGCCACCTGCCAGCTGTGTCACCTGGGGCAAATTTGTTCATCTCTCTACAGCTTAGCATTCTGATCTGTAAAATGGGGATATTAATAATTGCTCTCTCTGTGTTTAGTGCAGAGCACTTCAGAGCACGTTTACTGGGTAAGGGGAAGCCAGGCTCATAGGTTAGCAGCACAACTAAAAGGCCTGCATTTTTAACATTGCTGATAGGTTATTCACGGCTCTCAAAAGAACTCCCTTTGTTCCTCGGCCTCTTTAAGACCATTTCACCCTCCTTCCTCCCTCCTCTGTGCAACGCTCTGTAAGCATCCCTTCTGAGGCCTACCTCACTGCTACTCCATCCATTCCTTCTGCCTGCCTCGGCCCTGGGTCCCACGTGACCGTGGCAATGTCTACCAGACCTGGGACTCAGCTCCATTAGCCAGTGAGGGTATCTGAGACCCACCCTTATCTCGTCTTTGCATCAAGCTTTGTGAACATTAACTACAAATGCATTTTCTTTCCCATTTTGGATAAAAGGATTTGAATTTACTGGATTACCAGCTCCAGGTGAGTGGACCTGAAGCCAGCTGGGATCTGATGGTCAGGAAGTCTGACTTGGTCTGGGGGTCCCTTATACACAATGAGGTAGGAAGAGCACTGCCTTTAGAAGCCCCGGCTCTATCACTGGCAAGTGATTTTTCCCCTGTCTGGGTCTTTTGGTTTCTCCTCCTGTAAAATGTATATTGGCCAGTGACTCCTACACATCCTCCAACCAAGACCTTAGTGATTCTCTGTAGCTCCACTTCCTGACATTCACACAACTGTACAAAGTGTTCAAATGTGTCCTTGTCAGTATCCGTGCAGGAGAGTCAAGCTGGCAGCTTTGAGTACTTTGGCTCCCGTCACTCCATCTGGGGCTGTGCTGGCCTGCTTCTGGAGTGTCCTGAATTACTGTGGGAAATGATTTCACAAGGCTTGACTTGGGCAGACCAACTTATTTTATGCACTCTACATTTAGTCATATCACAGACGTAGCTCTTTGTACAAGAAGTACACATTGGCTCAGGATTCCTGTATGTGGACTAGGCTTTCAAAGAAATAACATTTCACAAATACCTCTTTACTCTTATATTGCTTCTTTCCTCATCTCCTCTTACTCAGGCACCTACTACTTCTCACAATGGCTGAGGGTGGAACCCACGGCCACTGCCTCGATGGCAATTAGGAAGGAACCCCAGGGAGCTTGCTCTTGGGAGTGCTATCATTTAACTTTCAGGTCACACATGGGACAGCCATTTATTCTCTGCAGGGAGAGCTTTTTACTCAAGTCAGCCTCATCCTAATCGGAGAACCCACTAGGGTGATCTTCATTGTTTATTTGTCTCCTGTGTTTAGCACTAAAAGTTCTCAGGAAGCCCTCAGTCCTGGGTGAACCAGAACAGTGGAAAACAGTGGTTCACTCAAGACTGGTTGCCATGGGTGGTCACCCTAATAACCAGGGTCCTCAAATTTCTGTGTATGTAAGAATCATCATGTGTGGTGATTGAAACTGCAGACTCCGGGGTGGGTGATTCTGGTCCAAGTGTCTTCCTGAGCACACTAAGAAATACTGGTAAGAACTCATTATAAGTTAATCATTGCTGCTCTTTGTCACTTTGCTACCAATGGTTCTTGAGAGTTCTGGGGAGCTTTTAAAAAATACTAATGCCTGAACTTGACCTGAATCAATTAAATCAGAATCTCTTAGGGTTAGGGTATAGTCAGGGCACTGGGATTATATTTTAAAAACCTCTTCTCACACCAGGAGAACAATTAGTAGAGAGCAGACACAAAGGGCATTATTTACCCCTGGATCCACAGTGCTTAAAACCTCAGCTGCATCTAGCTTCAGCCCCTGCACTTCCCACCATTTCCCCTCCTGCTATAATATAGGAAAAATACTGTCAACTGAAAAAGGAGGCTGAGCCAATAAAAAACAAAAGGATTTCTTTGGGGTCTCAGGATTGCAGCTTGGGGAACCCAGATGTGGGCAGCAAATCAAATAGTGCCCCTCACCCCAGGGAATAAAAATCAAACATTTTTAAAGACAAAAGGGAATGCTTGTACACGTTGTTTATGAAGAATTTTGATGGGTGCTGGTGGAAAAATATCTTGGCTGAATATGACTGGTTGCTAAGGTTGTTACTAAGCAAAATCTCTTACTATAGAAAGTTGCAGCCTGCATTCTTGGAATATCATATATGGTTGATCCCAGATCAAAAGTTCATGGTCCTACTGGGTAAGGATGTGCCGAAGTCCCATCTTCTTAATGAGCCTTTCGCTCCATTTTAAAACCCCTTGACATAGGTGACCCCATTTCACCTCACCCATCACAATACTTGGGAGCATTTTCCCAGAGGGGTGGCAATGTCTGCTAAAAGTAAGGATGATGTCCGTTCTACGTATAAAATGTAAAGAAATTTTGGATCAGTGCATAGGAGATATATACAAGGATGTTAACTGTAGCTTTGATTGGAATGGCAAGGAAATGAAAAGTTGAAATGTCCAAGTCTGAAAATTGGATGAATAAAGTGTGATGGTATATTTGGCCAGTGGAATACCATACTGCCCTGAAAATGAGAGAGAGTCTGAGCCACATATACCAACATTGGAAGGAAGTGACCATAAGATTTTCTTTAAGGTAGAGGCTACTGTGACAGGCTTCTTGGAGACCTAGAGTCTTCACCTTGGCAGTAAGATTATCTTGTTTCAGAGGCTTCTGGGGCTTTCCTATGGCAACAGAGTAGCCTCATGCTAGCTGGTGGAGCTTATTTTGTCTATTCTGAGAAAACCAGAGTATACCAGAACATACCAAATATGCCACAACTCCTTATGGTATAGAGAGGAATCTCATACAAATTAGGTAGCTCTTTTCAGCCTCAAAGCATCTGCACTGCAATGCAGAAGCTGCATGGATAGACACTGCTGTTAAACTGGGACAAAGTCTGATGCTGCCTTCGCATCCGTCAGCCCTCTGGCTGTCCACACGTTGCAATAAACCCATTAGAAATGCCCATGTTACCATGGGCCTCGGATTTCAAGGTTGTTAATCTCATTTGGCTTTTCTGAGCGGTTGACAGTGTTTATTTTCCAAAGGGGTCACAGAGCATACCTGGTCCTAGTTTGGCCACGGCATAGAGGAGGTCATAGTTGAGCACTGGGGTGGCATCACTGATGGGCTGCCAGCCGACGGGAGGAGATGCCGGGGGTGAGATGAGGAATTGTTTGGCGGGCTGTGGTGGAGCCAAATGTAGCTTGTCACCGTCTGTCTCTGGAGTCTGAACCTTTAAGAGAAATGGAGACACAGTATTCATCAGGGCCTCAGATGTGCCGTGTGGGTACAGGAAGATGCAGAGTCTCATTTTGGGCCTGTGACAAATGAACCAATGAACCAGGCTATAATAATAATCGCTACTTAGCATACACCATATGCTCAGTTATCTTATCTCATCCTTAAAACAGTGGATATCAACTTTTAGCGTGCATAATTACTTGGACAGCTTACGAGAGCACAGACGGTAGAGCCCGGCTCCTGGAGTTTCTGATTCAGCAGAGCAGGGGTGGGGCTGGAGAATCTGCACAAGTTCTCAAGTGAGGCTGATGCTGCTGGTCTCTGGACTCCTTATTCCCTCCTGTTTTTCCTCCTTTCCTCTCTCTCTCTCTCTCTCTCTCTCGTTCTTTTTTTTTTTTTTTTAAGATTTTATTTATTTATTGGAGAGAGAGAGAACAAGCAGTGGGGAGGTGCAGAAGGAGAGAAAAAGAGAGAGAGAAAGAAAGAAGCAGACTCCCTGCTGAGCAGGAAACCTGATGCAGGGCTTGATCTCAGGACCTGGAGATCATGACCTGAGCCAAAGGTACCCCTCTCTCTCATTCTTTTGAGGTGATATTCATATAATATGAAACTAAGCATTCTAACGTGATCAGTCAGTGGCATTTAGTACCTGCCCAGTGCTGTGCAATCACCACTTCTACCTAGATCCAAAGCACTTGTATTGTCCAAAGGAAACCCTGTACCGATTAAACAGTTACATGTTTGCCTCTTGTCAGAACCTCGCAACCACGAAACCACCAATCCATGCTTTCTGTTTCTATGGATTTACCTATTCTGGACTTTTCACAGAAATGGAATCAGAATATGTGACCTTTTTTGTGTCTAGCTTCTTTTACTTAGCATAACATTTTCAGGCTTCATCTGTGTTGTAGCACACACCAGTGCTTCATCCCTTTTTATGGTTTAATAACATTCCAATGAGTGACGGACCACAATTTATTTGTTCATCCACTGATGGACATTTGGATTGTTTCTACCTTTTGGCTAGTGTAAGTAGTACCACCATGAATATATGTGTACATATATTTTTTTGAGATCTATTTTCAAGTCTTTTAGGTAATCTATATACCTAGGAGTAAGTATTTGCTGGGTCAAATGGTAACCGCCTGTTTAACTTTTTCAGGAAACAAGTAGGGTTCCAATAGATTAAAAACTGAGGTTTCTACAAGATACACAGTTACTAGTAGCATGAGATTCAAACATGGATCTGAGACCAAAGTCTAAATTCTTCTTCTTTTTTAGTTTTTATTTTATTTTACTATATTTTATTGTGGTTAGAACATTTAACAAGAGATCTATCCTCTTTTTTTAAAGTTTTTATTTATTTATTTGAGAGAGAGAAGCAGGCTCCCCGCTGAGCAAGGGGCTCGATCCCAGGACCTCAGGATCACAACCTGAGCCGAATGTAGTTGCTTTAATGACCGAGCCACCGAGGCACCCCAGAGATTTACCCTCTCAACAGATTTTTAAGACTATAATAGATTTTTATTGACTATAGGTACAGTGTTGTATAGTGGATCTCTAAAGCATGTTCATCTTGTTTAACTATAATTTTATAACATTTTCCCTTCTCCTTAGTCCCTGGCAACTACCCTTCTACTCTTAGGTTCTATGAATTTTGTGAATTTAGATCCCTCATATAAGTGGAATCATGCAATATTTGTCTTTCTGTGACTGGTTTATTACACTTAGCATCATGTCCTCAAGGTTCATCCGTATTGCAGAGGGTCCATACTATCCAAAGCAATCTACAGATTCAATGCAATCCTTACCAAAATCCCAATGGATTTTTTTTTTACAGAAATAGTAAGAAAACAATACTAAAATTCATATAGAACCACAAAAGACCCAAATAGCCAAATCAACGTTGAGAAACAAGAACATCATACTTCCTGATTTAAAAATATATTACAAAGCTACAGTAATCAGAAGAGTATGGTACTGGCATTGAGACAGACATATAGACCAATGGACATAGAGAATAGAAAGCTCGGAAATGAATCCACACATATGGTGTCAGCTGATATTCAACAAGGGTACTAACAGTACACAATGAGGGAAGGACAATCTCTTCAACAAACGGTGTTGGGAAAACTGGATATCCACATACAAAGGAATGAAATTAAAACCTTACCTTACACCATACACAAAAAATAACTCAAAATGGATTAAGGACTTAAAACATAAGATCTGAAACAGCAAAAATCCTAGAAGAAAATATAGTGGAAAGCTTCATGACACTGCATTGGCAATGTTTTCATAGATATGACATCCAAAGCACAGGCAACACAAACAAAAATAAACAAGCAGGACTGTACCAAACTAAGTCTTCTGCACAGTAAAAGAAAACTATCAACAGAGTGAAAAAGCAATCCACAGAATGGGAGAAAATATTCGCAAACCATTTAGGGGATAGGTTAATCTCCTTATCTATATATAGGATAAAGAGTTAAGGAACTCCTATGATTCAAAAGCAAGCAAACAAACAAACCCCCCCAAAAACAAAATAAAACCTAATAACTCAGTTAAAAAATGATCTAAGGACTCAAATAGACATTTCTCCAAAGAAGATACATAAATGGCCAACAGGTATATGAAAAAACAATTTAGGCCACTAAGCATCAGGGAAATCAAAACTACAGTTGAAATATTGCCTCATGCCAGTCAGGATAGGTATTATCAAAATCAAATAAATAAATAAAAGACAACAAATGTTGGCAAAGATTTGGAAAAATTGGAAAAACTAGTGGGAATGCACAATGGCACAGCCACTATAGGAAACAGTATGGAGGTTCTTCGGAAAATAAAGCAATAGAACCACCATCTGATTGAGCAATTCCACTTCTGGGTATTTATACAAAAGAATTGAAATCAGACTCTTGAAGAAACATTAAGACTCCTGTTGCACCTCTATTGCACCACTATTCACAATAGCCACGATAGGAGAATAATACAAAATGTCCATTGACGGCTGAATTGGCATCTACATACAATGAAATACTATTCAGCTTTAAAAAGATGCAAAGTCTATGTTCTTTTCAGTGTGTCATCTTTGTAGAACTAAAAGATAGGGACAATGCTTACTGACCAATGAGATGAATTAAGATAGATCTAATATTATTGGACATTGATTTTCTATTGCTGTGGACTCTGCGAGCATTGCCAAGAATTGTCCGTCCCCTTTTGGAATACCTGGCATTTATTTCTGGATGAAATAAAACACAAAATTAATCTCCATACGTTTGTGATCTTTTCTCATGAATGGGAGTCACTGGAAATGCACAGAGTCCACTAAATGCACACAGTCCAGTTCACTATGATATAACTGAAATTTTAATTATAAACCTGCTAGGAAGTTTAGGAGTAGTTGTGAATAGACTGTTCTTACTACAACTACCAGCTGGTGTTTACTGTGCAATTACCAAATTCCAGGCATTCTAACACACAATAGTTCATTTAATCCTCCTAACCACAGTCTGGAGTGTGTATCATCCTTCTCATTTTATAGGTGAGGAAAGTGAGACCCACTGAGGGTATGTAAATTGCCCAGGTGAGAACCCAGGCTGTCAGCCCTCAGAGCCTGATTTCTAAACCTCTGTGTTGTCCCTGCCTGGGGATCCATGGTATAGGTTTATTTCTTTGTAAAATAAGGAGAACCCGAATGTAGAAAGGGCTCCATTTATAGTTTTAAAAGGCAACAAATAATGTAGAGCAAGAATTGCCTTACCTGTGCAAAGTAGAGTTTTAATTTTTTCCCTCTGAACTGGGTTTCATGAAGCTCTATCCTGGCTCGGGCTGCAGACTTGGGATTGCTGAAGTTTATTCGGACACGTCTGAAACTCTTAAACAGCTGGAACGTCACACAGTCATCGTAAGTCCGAAACAGACCCTCAAATTTTTCCTGGTAAAAAAAAAACACAGAAGAAAACCCACTGGTCATATATCTTGCATGATGACTGATCTGACACAAATAACTAAGTAAATAAGTAACTAAGTAAATAAATAGGCTGTTCTTAACATAGAACACACATAATGTATTTTTAAATTTAAAGTTAATTAATTAACATACAATGTACTAGTTTCAGAGATAGAGTATAGTGATTCATCAGTTGCATATAACACCCAGGGCTCATTACATCACGTGCCCTCCTAAATGTCCATGACCGAGTTACCCCATCCTCCCAGACAACACCTCCCCTCCAGTGACCCTCAGTTTGTTTCTTATAGTTAAAGTATCTTATGGTTTTTCTCCCTCTCTGATTTCATCTTAGGAATGTCTTTTTTTTTTTTCCATCTATTGGTCTGTTACCAGGTGTTAAACATGTTTGTGGATCCAGTGGGAAGGATTCATAACCTGGGTCCTGAGATCTGTAGAGGAGCAGTCAGTGGGGTTTGAGATGCATAAACAAAACAAAACAAAACAAAACTAAAAATTATGCAAAATGTTGAGTAAGTTTCTGTATAATATTTCTTTCTAAGGAGAGGGATCACAGTTGTTATAAGATTCTCAAACAAGTCCATTATTACCAAAATATTAGAGCTATTGAATAAAGCATGTGATAGACATTATTAGTGATTATCAATTGTGGTGCACTAGTTAGATGGTGCTGTGTGATTTAGTCCTGGTCCATGAAATGTGTGCAGAAGGCAAGAAAAAGCCCTTAAGAATTTTTTTTTATCTCTTTCTCTGAAGATGCCAAATATCCAGATGGTACACCATTTAGAAGCAAGATTCTCCTCAGCCTGGGTCCCTGAGTAGCTGTGTGGAGCAGAAATATCTTTCTCCTACTCCCACCTATCCTATAGTTGACTTTGCCTTGGCAAGGAAAACAACTAAAACAAAACAAACAAACCTCTATTGCATTAAACCACTGAGATTTGGAGATGATGTTATTCCAAAGCATAACCAAACTTATCACAGCACAAAGCAATCATTTAAAAATTTTGATTCAGTACATTTTCAATTCAATTAAACAGATCTCTATTAAATGCTCCCTTTATACAAGGCATGGTCTCTAGGCTTTAGGAGGCATCAGAGTTGAGTATCATTATGTTCTTACACTCAATGGTCTGTATATACATATATATATATCTATATATACATTACACATATATACGTAAACATGTTATACATATATATGTAAATATACTAATGTTTATCACATTTTGACTCCTGTTTCTTTTTTTTATATATATTTTTTCTTTTTTTTTTAAGATTTTATTTTATTTATTCATAGAGACAGAGAGAGAGGCAGAGACACAGGCAGAGGGAGAAGCAGGCACCATACAGAGAGCCTGACGTGGGACTCGATCCCCGGTCTCCAGGATCACGCCCTGGGCTGCAGGCGGCGCTAAACCGCTGCGCCACCGGGGCTGCCCTTGACTCCTGTTTCTTCCTCTTTATACTTTCTTTCCATCCAATCCAGAACCACAAATAATATATTCACAGCAAGTTTTTTTTTTTTTTTTAAGTTTCATGACGTTTGTGGAGATTTGAGGGTCCTCTCTCCCCTTTTCAGGTTGTATTGTTATTCTCCTTTCCCTCTCAAGAACACAGGAAGAAGCTTTCCTTGTCTGTTCCTTGGGCTGTTTTTCCTTCATCCCTCAAGCCTTGGCATCAGCCAACTCCTGGGCCTGGGGCCTCTGCCACCACTCCGAGTGTGCTCATTAAGGAACTATTTCCCAACAATATTGTGTTTTCCTAACCAGGAATCCTGGTAAACACAATGACTTCTGGTTCCTTGCTATCCACCTGATATTCTCAGGTGATCATATCATGGTTGATGGTTTAAATAAGGTGGGGAATTTTCAGCAATGAAAGAAATTAAGAGATTAAAAACTTTTACTTCTGTATAGAACCATTCCTATTTCTTAGGACACAATTCTTGGGTCTTTGTAGCTTTCTATTTTTCCACTTTCAGCTTCACTTCGCCATCTCCTCCCCAGGAGTGAGTGTGGGCATGAAGACCAGCCTTGGAGAGGAGGTGTTCTTTTCTTTTGACTCTAATTCCTTGTTTGCATTTTATCTTTCTTCTTTATGCCTTGCATCTCTGTTGTTCAGAGCTGTTTGGCCTCAAGAGCCTGGATTAGGAAAACAAAAAAAAAATCAAGGAGTCCTGGCTTTGGGCTTTGGGATGAATGGCCTATGTGTCACCTCCTTGGGTGGCTTTGGCAGATGTCAATAACTGAATGCAATTGTTTTCTCTACTGATCTTCAAAAGAGGGCCCAGGCAGCTAGCTCCTGCACCAAGCTAGGGTTGGCAAGTGACCAGATGCTCTTTGATATCCTTGTTTGGGGGCTGAGGCTGATAGTCAAAAGAAGTCTTTCAGCAAACCTGGGGTGCAGCCCAGAGCTCAGGGGCCAGGGGTTTCACAAACTCTATAATGCTAGTCCTTCCCTCCCCTCCTCCTGTTCCTCCTCCTCCTCCTCATCAACTAACATTTACTTGGCTTGTCCTCTCTGCACAAGTCTTTTGGGAACTTATAGTGGCAGGGGATGACAGCTGGCCAAAAACTGGGGATTCACCAGCCAACTCTATTTTCTTCCATTAGTGACATGACAAACATTTCATTGGCAGAGGCAACAGAATATGAGATGAAATGGGTTAGAGGCACAGGTGCAGCACAGTGACATACCCTAGGCAACAAGGTATCTTGAACAGAGCTAGCTAGCCACAGGTATCACTCACCTGCCTTTACAGCAGATCTATGCTTTTGATGCCCAGGGTCTCCCCCTGCCCAAGACACATAGCATACTTTATTGTCCTCTGACGGCCAGTTTCCTCCAGTCTGGTACCCCACAAATCCAATAAATTCCTCATTTTCTCAACAGTTAGTTCTCTTTGTAACCACTGTTTGGAATAAAGTTCCACAGCAGTGATCTCAAGTCTGGTCTCTGGACTGTCTTACACCCTTAAAAATTATTAAGAATCCTAAAGAACATTTGTTAATGTGGCTTGCATCTACCAGTGTTTGTTGTACTAGAAATTTTTAAAAATATACATTTATAAATGTATTTAAAAGTAACAATAATAAGCCCACTATATGTTAAAATATTTTTATGAAAAATGTCTGTTTTCCAAAACAAGAAAAATATAGTGAGATTTGGCATTTCTTTTTTTACATTTCTGCACATCTCTTTAATTTCTGATTTAAGAGAAGATACTTGAAAACTCACATTTGCTTCTGTGTTCAATCTGTTATACTGTGATGTTTTGTCTGAAGGGTGTGAATCAAAGCTGGCCTCACCCAAATATATGGTTGGAAAAGGGAGGAGTAACTTAATAGCCTTTCAAATATCTTTTGAAATTCCTTGTGAATAGTCTTTCTTGATACTTCATCAAAATTTGACAAGTGGCAGTTTCTTAAAGTGTATTACAATGTTAAATCTGAAGCTATAATCGGGTAACATTTTTATTTGATTATATTAAGATCCATTTTATACCCTTAATGGTTTTTTCATCCATGCACGATTCTGTAATGCTGTACATTGGTCACTTGAAAAATATTGGTTCTTTGAGTTATGTAGCTTTTCCAAATGTTGACACATTTCATTACACAGTATAAAAAACCACATTCATTAATATCGCCATCTATATTATTAAAAAGTCTTTAGAAATTGGAAAGCTGTCAGGTTCATGTTGGTAAATACAGGTTTTCCAAAATTCTAATTTCAGCTTGAAAGTTCGTTCCTAATCATTGGCGACAACACTGCCAGTTCTTTTCCTCAGAGTAACATGCTCATTCATTTTTGAGAAAATGTCTGCCAAATATCTAAGTCTGCATAACTATAGTTTGTCTGTTAGTTGTTCTTTCAAGTAAAAATATGGAGTTCCGTGAGAAAAACAAATGTTTAGTTCAAATGTTTCCTCAACTTAAATATAACATTTTGGGATGCTGCAGAAGTGTATTTCATGTGTACTTCCCATTTCGTTATTCAGATGATTAAAAAGGTATATGTCAAGGATACAGAGTCAAAAAAATTAATAAATTTTATGGCTTCAAGGCCATTCTTAAGTAAAACTGGTATTTTCCATCTTACTTTCTTTTCCACTTTTTAAATAAAAAACTGTGAGTGTGTGGCTGTGAAGACTATAAGTAATACTGATATAGTTTGCTGCCCCTGCACTGACTCATACCCAAGTACCAGCAGTTTGAATCACCATTGCTTTTGCACCATAGATGTAAATGTCAATGCAGCTGAAAAGGAAAAGTGTCCTAATCTTATTACGGAAATAGTTCTGACCTCATGTAGAATGATCTTGCAAACTTGTAGGAGTCTTAGACTAGCCTTTGGGAAACTGAGATACCATAACATCTCAGGGAAAGTAAGGATTTAGTTAGCTTCAGTTGAAGACAAGAGGTCCAGTGAGATTCTAAAGGATACAACATAATGGAAATCAAAGAAGAGCTATTACTCAAGAAAGTATGGTGATCCTAACTGAATGCTGTAGGGATGGTGAAGAAGATGAAGATGGTCTTGGCCAGTGGGAGATCACTGGTGATCATCCTGAGAGCTATGTGAACAAAGGTGAAGGTGAAACACAGATTATTACAGATTGAGAAGTGAAGGTGGGGAAAAAGTGGGGAAAGGTAGCTTGGCAACAACAAAGAGGGAGCTGGAATGATAATTATGTGGGAAGTTAGGTCACTAGAAGATTTTTAGTAGTGTGGGGAGATACTGGTTGATGAAATGAAACTATGATGAAGGAAAGAGAGGAGACAGAAGAGGGCAGTGAATAGTGGAGACAAGAAGAGAGGGCTTCAGAAAGTCTTGTAGGCATTTCTTCCTGTAAGAAAGGAGTTGAGAGTCAGGATGGAGGAGTTTGGAAATGGAACAAGCAAACCTGAAGATGGCTTTTTCATCTCAGGTGAGGTCCTCTGTTCAGGTAGGGAAGGTGAAGGGAAATGAGGGCTTGAGGCACTTGAGGAAGATTTAGAACAGCAGCTGTAGTCAGAGACAAGGAGAGTCAATGCAGATGAGTCAAAGGATAGTGTAATGGGTTGATTTATGCCCCCTCCAAAGGCCATGCTGAAGTCCCCAGTACCTCAGAATATGACCTTATCAGGAAACAGAGTCACTGAACTTAACTTGTTAAGAGGGTATCATACTGGAGTGGGATGGGCCCCTAATCCAGGATGCCTGGTATCCTCATCAGAAGACAGCCATGTGAAGACAGAGAGACATAAAGTGTCATGTGAAGACAGAGGATGGGAGTGATGCTTCTAGAAGCCAAGGAAGGCCAAAGATTGTGGACATATTGCAACTACCAGAAGCTAAGAAGACATAAAGAAAGATAGCCCCCACAGGTTTTAGAGGGAGCACAGCTTTGCTGACACCTTGATTTTGGTTTTCTGGCCTTCAAAACTGTGAGATAATAAAATTCTGTGACTTGAAGGCATTCAGGTTGTGGTACTTTGCTACAGCGGCCCTAGGACATCAGAACAGACAGTTATGCAGCACTAAGGGACCAAATAAAACTAGGGTTTTACTAGAGACAGCCAACACAGTTACACCATCTTCTCCAGCTGAGTGGTGGGTCATTCCAGGGTGGGGTGTGCTAGACAGGTGTGTGTACACAAGATGTATGTATGGGAGGAATGGAACAAGAAGGAAGGGGGTAACTTGGTTTCAAATATGAACACTTTGGAATTTTAAATTTGCTATCTTTAAATGTGTTTGATTTTCTTGAGCAACCTGGAAATGGTGGAGACCAGCATGGATGTACTGCTACAAATGGAAATGTTCATTGCTTTACTTGAAGAAGCTCACTGTAGTTTTCCTTTAATCTTCTTAACTTCATCTCTGTTATAATTATTTGTTCATTTGTGTATTATCTGTGCCCCATATTTTGGAAGAGATTTGAACATGGCTTATGAAGACATATAAGTACAAAATAAGATAAAATAAAATAGAAACTGAGTACAGAAAAAGAGGAAAACCAAGGTAGAAACATAAATTACAGCCAAGATCTAGTTATTCTTTGCATGCAAGAAGTCTGCATTATGAAAGATTTATAATAGCAGTCCTTTTGACAGGACGCCCTCCTGAAAACCAGAAAAGCTTCTCATGGGGTCTTGAACATGGGCCATGGGTGGGTCAACATTTTGCTTCTACTCTTTCTCAAAGCTAACACCACATGGCACTCTTTGCCACCAATACAATCCTTTCAAGGCCCATGAGGTAAAGAGGAGTCTGGCCTTAAAACCAGGCAGAGGGATCTGTCCAGGGTCCTCACCAAGAAGCTCCAGTGATGTGAAGAAAAAGGTCCTCAGAAATTATGGAACAAAACCAAGTAGCAGGTGAATCATTATAGTTCCCAAACAAAATGGACAAAACTGTTGTTTTGTAAACATAGGAAGATCTTGGAAATGCTCAATGTATTCTACTTTATTGGTTGATAGAAAACCCCAAGGTATTTTTTGGAAGGAATATTAGAATACTAAGATATTATCTTCAATTTCACTCCAAACCAGACAGGCTGCACGTAAACAATTTTGATATGTCACTGAATCCTTACTTTTCTGGACAGACCCTCGGAGGAAGAGTTGAGATTGTTATTGTCTTTAAATAGCATCTGAAGCATCTGGAAGCCAGAGGAGTTCATGACCTCCACAAAGTCACTCAACTACCTAGCTAGCAAAACCAGAACTAGTAAGCTCAAGTCGTTTAGACTACAAAAATGTCATTGATGATATGCAGACAAGTGAGCAGTCTGAAAAATAAGAATGAGGAAACCAGCTTTCCTTGACAAGCTGAAGGAACAGTGTTATCCTTGAAGATGCAACTGCTAGGGAAGCCCGACACTGCCTTTATCTGCATTCCAAATGACGCTGTATGTCTTTACGTGTTCTTCAATTTTTCTCACTTTTGATCCCTTTGGGTATAAATTATCTTAATAAGAAATTCAGCTTCTGTCAAAATCACAGGGCTCTCATCTGGCAGATAATGTTCCCAGAAACTGCTGAAGAATGAACCAATTCATTTTGGTTTATCACCTCTCAATGGATTCCACTGACAAGTCCTGTGCAAATCCCATGTTTAAGGATCATACTGAGTTTTACGGGCCGCTCCGGAGGGCCTCCTGTCAGAAGGACTGCTATTGTAAATCTTCCATAATGCAGACCGCTTGTGTGAAAGGAATACCAGGCCTGCATGTGGGGATTTTTACATCTGGATTTTTAACCTGTCAAGATTTCTCAGGCCAGACAGAATTGTATTAAATCATGCTTTGTTTCTTTTGTGGTTCTGAGGTTAGCTAAATAGAAAATCGTTATGAAAAGGAGGCTCTCACCCTTTCTTTTTGGATAAAAGAAGTGGATGGAACCTCGTGTCACATGACTGCTTTGGGAGAAGATAATTCGCTGGTAAAGGCACAAAAGCTTTTATCCCTTCTCACTGGAGTCCTTATGAGAGACAAAGATCTAAAACTCAGCCCCAAATTCAAAAAGGACCCACTTTGTCCTAAAACCTCATCCCCTGCTTCTCTCAGCAGAACGCTTTCCATGGCCTGCGTTCCAGTCTGTTCTTTTGTTCCCACCCTAAAGCCCACAGTAGCTGGATAAACGTCTCTATACGAGAGCATGCTTTTACTCCACTCTGGTGAAGGAAGTCTCCGTTTCCCTCATTTCCCTGTGCCGCTATCCACACATTTAGAACTGGAAAGACAAACCTCCCAAAACTCCTCTAAGCCAAGAAAACACAAAGGGCCTACAAACTGGAATGACCTTTGAACAGGAGGTCAAACTGAGCTTTGCGGAGCTTAAAGCTTTGACAACTTGGGAAACACTCTTTAGGCAAAATAATACAAAATAGGCACAAAAAATGGAATATTTTTTGAATGAGAACAAAAACTCATAAGGAGTAAGTTTAATAAATTTCACAAAAAAATATATGACCCTGTGAAACACATTGTCAGCACCCTGCCAGGTACAGGCCCATGCACCGAGGGTCTTGAAGCTGAAACTTCATTCATTTCCCAGGACATATGTCTAAGAGAAGGACAAGTATACTGTGCCATCACAAAGCAGTCTAGAGTCCAGGTGTACAGGACACATCTCAGTGTACAGTATCAATGGTTACCTTGGTTCAGGGCATTTCCCAAGGGCTAAGGATAGCTTCATCCTTCTCTAGACCATCAACTCCTCTTCTTTGATCATTAATCTGCAACAGTGCTTATGGCTGCCCCTAGCCCTGCCTAGATAGAAGCTCTAACTGTGCATGTGTAATTGAGGAAATCCACAGCCTCCTTTATAGCATGTAAGACCAGAAATTGCATTTTACACTTACGTATTTGTTTGTTTATTTATTTATGATTTTATTTATTTATTCATGAGAGACGCAGAGAGAGAGGCAGAGACAGACAGAGGGAGAAGCAGGCTCCCTGGAGGGAACCCAGTGTGGGACTCGATCCTGGGACTCCAGGATCACAACCTGAGCCAAAGGCAGATTGCTGCTCGACCACTGAGCCACCCAGGTGCCCCATTTTAAACTCATTTAAATATTGTTTTATATATTAGATATAGGTAATGAATGGGCAGCATAAAGCCATGTTACTAGCATAGACTCGAGGGCCACACTCCCTAGTACAAATCCTGAACCCAGGGTTTGTGCAACCTCAAGCAACTTACTGATCTATTTGACACCTCAGTTTCCATATATGTGAAATGGGAATAGAATAATAACAGTCTCTATGTTATACAGTTCTCCTGAACATTAAATGAATTAGCATATTTAAATCACTTAGAAAGGTACTAAGTACCAGTGAATGTGAGCTCTTGCTGTTATGAATACCAGATTGGAAGAGAAACAAGGTTTCATCTGCATGTCTATATGCGGCCTGCTAGCCCTAGCTGTACAAATCTCCCTATATCCAGATCAAGATCTATACTTGCTATTGTAAATCTTCCATAATGCAGACCGCTTATAGCCTAATCCTTATAGGCTATAAGAACAACTAGAGGAATGCCCAGAGTAGTATTTCATATAAAATTAAGTCTAATTATCTGATATGATTTTACTGCTGTTACTATCTACTGAAGACACTGAGTCCAAATTAACCATCATGATTTCTTTCTTGGCTGCTAAGCTTTAAAAATTTTCTTTACAAAAACAGCATGATAAAGTAAATAATTCTAAGAAGGTATCAAAAGGGTAATTGCTGTTAATTGTTCCCTTTGGAGATCCTGTAACAGCAGCAGGGCCCAGGGTTTAGAGAGACAGTGAGCACATGACAAAGGTGCCAGCCATTACCAAAAATATTTTAAGTTCAGATGCATCAGAAATTAAGTTCCTCGCACCTGGCTCCTTTCCCTCCTCTAACACACTTCATTCAATTCTCTTTTAGACAAGCCCAACTCCAGAACTCGATTCCCCATATTCAATTGTTCCTGAACATTTCCTTAGAGATATCCAATAGGTGCCTTAAATTTCATAGCTCCAGCCAAATACTCTGCTGGGGGCTCTAAATTTTCTACTTCTCCCTCTCTCCATGAATGGCCTCCATGCACCCCACTGCTCAAGCCTGGGAGCTGTGGGTCACCTGATTTTTTCCATCTCCCTCCCTCCCACATCCTACCACTCAACCAGCCCTGTGTTCTTCCAAAACTTTCCCATTCTTCCAATTCTTGACTTGCCACAGCTCTCCCTATTACTGTACTAGGTCTCTCTAGACTCAGTTTGGCAACCCTGGGATCAACTTTGAGAGTGTGCTGTGAGAGAGGTCTTTCTAAAAGACAAAATTCTGATAATACTGTTCCTCTATAAAATCCTTCAGTGGCTTCACACAGCTTTTAGAATATGGCTCGGCTTGGATTTAAGGCCCTTTATAAAACAGCCATCACTCACCCCACTCATTTCATATTCGACCCCTTCCCTAACCCATCTCCTATACACCAGCCAAACTTCAGCTCAGAGGTTTCCAAAGCAGATTATTCTGTATCTTCAAGCTTTCTCTCACTTGCTCTTTCTTTTCCTTCAGTGAAGCTTTTTTCCTCAGGTATCTTTTCCCCCCTATATTCCTTTTTTTCCAGTTTTATTGAGATATAAGTGAGTCATACAACATTGCACAACTTTTAGGGTATACAACACGCAATGATTTGATGTATGTGTAGATTGGGAAATGATCATCATAATTCATTTAGTTAAAATATATCACTTCAACTAGTTACCAATTTATTTTCTTGCGAGAATTTTTAAGACCTACTCCCTTAGCAACTTTCAAATATACAATACATGGTCTCGTTAACTGTATTCATTGTGCTGTACATTACACCCCATCAGGTAGCTTCTGATTGTCTCTCGAACTCAGATTAGGTGTCATATCTGAGATATCCCTCCTGAATCCCCTGGAGTTTAAGACATTCTTCTACTGTGTTCCTACAACACAGTGATCTAGTTAGTGAGGGTAACTGCTCCCTCACTAAGTAGACTATAAATACTCCAAGGGAAGAAACGGTGTCATTTTTACCCTTGTGTCCTTGTCACTTGTATGCATTATTGAGTGCCAACTGTGTACCATCTAGGATCCCTATATTATGAGAAGGGCTCCCTTGGTAATGAAATGAACAAGGCAATATGGAGAGAACAGACCTCGCCTCCTTCCCCATGCTACTTTTTAGTGAATCTTCTCTTTTCTTCAAAGCCACCCTTCAATAAAATCAATAAATGTGTACTGAACACACGGATGAAGATCCTCCATACTCTAATAGGGAAGCCAACATCAAACTGTATACACTTCTTTCTTGACCCCTTCCCCCAACATACCCTCCCTCCATCTGGGGTTAGCCTCTACTTCCTTTGATTCTAACACACACTCTGAATCTCCTTTCAGAATAATGAGTCATCAAAGTGTGTGTGTGTGTGTGTGCGCGCACACGCAAATGAACATGTGTGCTTATGGTCAAGAAAGACTTCAGGGAAGAAATGGTATGTGACAAGATGGATAGAATGTTGATGTGTGGAAATGAGTGGTGGGAGATTTTTTAAGAAGCTTTTTTCCCCCAGGCAGTAGAGCAGTCATTATCAAAGCACTTACATATTTCTATGAATCTGATGTCACCTCTAAGGAAAGATATACTGGGGGACTGAGAAAAGAGAGGACAAAAAGAATAGTTGATCCTAAGCCATTTTTCCCTAGGCATGGCCTTGCAGCACACTCATAACTGTTATTAAATCCTTACAGGATTGCAGAAAATATGACACAAATGAGATGTGAGATTCTAATATTTTAAGAGTCAGCTCTAACATGTTTCTTACACCATTTATTTTCCTGACTACATTTTATTTGAATTCTAAACTACGGGTCGTGGGTCTGCTGATGCACATGGAACAAAGTGCTCATTGGTTTAGAGACCAATTTTGGAAACTATCCCTTTTCTGAATGCCAAGTGTGTTGTACCTGAAAGAGGTGGGAAATGTACTTCTAAAAACGAGTAGTGTTCTATCTTCCCATGAAGCCTCTGTGTTAATATTGGGTCGTCAATAATTGATGAGGACATTTTTAGTATGTTTAATGTTAAATTGAAGGGCTAATTCTAAATATGTTTCATATCATATCTTCCTTCTGAAGATAGGCAATTTAAAATTTAATCCATTCATTTTACCATTTGGCATACGATCAAAGTAAGCTTTTCAAAGGCAGCATGCTATCCTTAACTTATTTTTCTCATGAAATTGAAATGGCATTTGCATCCTTTTGAGATGCAGATATGAGTAACTTTCTATGACTCAATCTTTAAATCTAGAAAGAAAATGCAGTTTGTTATGCTTCTAATGGTTCTCCTCACGGTTCTTTTTCCTCCTCTCAATTATACTTTTTCTCATTTATTTAGATTGTATTCTCTCTGTTCTTTACGGAATGACGTAAAAAGAATACTTGTTAATGATAAAACCTTATGTAAAATTAAATCACTCATGTTCAAATACCTTGAGATTCAAAACTAAAATGATTGTTTCAATCCATCACAAATTTGGGAAACAAGCTACCTGAACGAAAGCTTTCCCCACTGATACAGGATAATGATGGCTGAAATGGAGCTACTAAAAACAATACCAGCTCTACCACTATAGCTAACACTGAGCATGACTTTGGATTGCCATTTTGCACAGAGATTAAATTTTCACCTGGACATTTAGGAAACAGCCAACCCCTCCCTAACCCCCTTACATGTGATGATATGTTTCAATCTCACAATAAGCTTATGTGGCAGATGAAGAAATGGGTTGAGAGAGACCCAATATGTCCCTGATGTGGCCAGCCAGTCAGTGACAGATAACATTTCATCCTCAAGAGTTCAGTAGCTGGAGTTTTAGTCTTTTCTAGGTTACCCCACTGAAGGCAGAGAGAAGCTGGGTTGATATGGCTTCATCCCTTCTGTTGCATCTCATCCAATAGCATGGATGCATCTTCGGTCTTCAGGCAACTTTGCTCATGCACATCTCATGGACCAGCAGAATTTTCACTGGGCTCTTTTCCCATCATAAAGAAGGAGCCCACCGGGTGTGTGTGTGGCGGGGGGGACACTGTATTGGAGGTTCCCATGAACACGTGTAGAGGAGAACCTGACGAGATTACCAAATAGTATGAGCTTTGGTCTCAGCTGATCAATAATAACATGAACTGCAATCTGTCTTGGAAATCTCCGGAAAAATTTATTTGTGCTGTGTGTCATTTAATCAAGGTACATTTGAGGCCAAGTAGTATATACATAAGAATGATGCCAACCTTGGCTTTGCAACAGTGATGTAAGCACTAAACCTCCTTCTCTCATTCAATGTAATGACTTTTCCCAAAGGCTCCCAGGGATCAAGTTTTCTCTGCCACATCACTTTAATCTCTATTCTTAGAAGGGACAGTAGAGGTGACCTACTCTAACCCCTTTACTTGAAAACTGAAAGAGGTAAAGAACAGAGCAGTAGGTAACACGCCCAAGGCCTCATCACTATTCAGAGTCAAAATTGCACTTGAATTTGGGTCTTGAATGTACAGAACAACAAAACCTAAATATATGATAGCAATTTTTAAAATCAAGAATCTTCTCTGATATGTTTTGATCTTGTGAACCACACAAGGCTTTGAATAATCCATATATATTCAATAGTATAGTACTGGAAATCATGTATTTCCTAACAAAAACAGATCTGTGGTAATTTTTTTTCCAAGAAAGTCTCTAATATAAATTTCATTCCAATTTTCCCTATCAAAAAGCCGAGGCCAAAAGAAGTTAAGTGATTTGTTAAAGGTTACAGGCAAGCAACAATCATACGAAGTCAAGCATTACATTGATCAATTTTACTTAAACTTGGGGCTCCTGGGTGGCTCAGTGGTTGAGCATCTGTCTTTGGTTCAGTTCGTGATTCCGGGATCCTGGGATCGAGTCCCATATCAAATTCCCTCCGAGGAGCCTGCTTCTCCCTCTGTCTGTGTCTCTGCCTCTCTCTCTCTCTCTGTCTCCCATGAATAAATAAATAAAATCTTAAATTTTTTTAACTTAATTTTATTCGAAAAAAGATTTAAAGAAGGAGAAGAAATTTCTGGCTTTCAGAAAAAGGTTTCTTCAACACAAGGAATATTAGCCTCCTAAAGGAGGTTTCTGAAGTCTTAAATAAAAGATCTCAAGAAAAATGGGTTTGTTTCCAGGTATAACACTGATGTCACACATCTCATGAAAATCAGAAGATAATGCTGACGTCTAAACCAAAATTTAAAACCTCTATTTTTTTATTTATTTTTTTAAAATTTTTTATTTATTTATGATAGTCACAGAGAGAGAGAGAGAGAGAGAGAGAGAGAGAGAGGCAGAGACACACAGGCAGAGGGAGAAGCAGGCTCCATGCACCGGGAGCCCGACGTGGGATTCGATCCCGGGTCTCCAGGATTGCGCCCTGGGCCAAAGGCAGGCGCTAAACCGCTGCGCCACCTAGGGATCCCTAAAACCTCTATTTTTTAATTACAAAAAGGACCTGAGCTTACTTAAGAAAAAAAATTCTAGCAAAAGGCAAATAGGTAAACTATCATAGAAAATGAAAGAAATAGAAGCATAGGGAAGTAACCATAACTGGTACATATAATAAAGTGAAATTAACTGACCAGAACTATTTGTGACACTCCTCATTGTTCTTCCCTTTAAATTTCTTGACATGCAGTGGTTTGGATTTGTCATTTTGGAAAACATTATTTGTTTTACTTCATCAAGGGCACACATTTTCGCTTGTTTCATTATAGAATCACATCTGTCTCATTTTTCCTTCCTAGAATTTCTAAATGTCTTTCTATTTTTATTTGAGGGAAGAGACATAAGCTTTTATTTCATTAGTGACACCACGAAACTGTACGTCCAGGTTCCTAATGATACAATTTGTTTCATATCAATGGATTCTTGAAGTCTCTCACCCCAGAACCCCAGAAATGCAGAGGCCTGCTTCCCACTGGTTCAGTTTTAGGCCTGTTGTGCATCAGTCATGACAAGATTTCTTTTCATCTCAGTCTTGGATTATTTCTACCATTTTGTGTATCTCTTCTCTTTCTCTTTCTTGAATTAGTATTTTCTGTTATGCAGGAAAACATCTTTGAGTAGACGCCCTCCCCCACAAAGCTGACAGGTAGTGAACATTCTGAGTCACTGCACTGACAAATATGCACATATTCTGACGGTCCCCACAGAGACCTTACCAACTCCTGTGGTATCTTGGGTTCAGCACCTCACATCCCTTGGACCAGTCACTGGATGAAGGCTCTCCCTGGAGAAGGGTCATGGCCATGGTGAGGTGGCCCCCTGCTCTCCTGAGCTAAGGGCTGTTCTCTTCAGCTGAGACCCTTCTGCTACCCATGCCTCAGAGACTGGGGAATGTAGGCCTCAGGCATGCTGGGAGGACCTGGAGGACTCTGAGGGCGCGTGGGTGGGATGTACTGACAGGCTTCAGAATGCAGAAGCTGGGAGGAGTCAGCTGAGTACAGGAACCCAGGGCTAGCTAACTAGAGTGACTTGACTCTGGGGTGGGGGCCAAGCCTGCAGCTCTGCCTCATAGTCATTTTGAAAGTTATTTGACTCAGATTCCCTTAGGCTCAGCTCTTTCTCCTGCATCCCCAACACGAGAAACCTCAAAGGCTGACTCCCTTCTTGATTTCATGATTATTTACCCACAGGTTCAGCCTGGGAGCAAATGCTGAGGCTGCGAGTGTGAATGTAGAGGGGCCCCGTGGTGGCTGCCATGTAGAACCCGTGCTGCCCCATGTGGTTGGCCAGTGTGATGCCCAGAGACTGGGTGCTCCTCAGGGGTCTGAGACAATGCCGGCCGTCCCTGTGGTAGCCTGCTCTTGCCGACAGGTCCCACTTGCCTGCTCTCCTCCAGGACTTCTGACCTGCTCATATGGCACTTGCTCCTATTTCTTTTTTTTAAAGATTTTATTTATTTATTCATGAGACACACACACACACACACACACACACACACACACACACACACACACAGAGGCACAGACACAGGACGTCTCCCGAGGTAGGAGAAGCAGGCTCCATGCAGGGAGCCCGACGTGGGACTCAATCCCAGGTCTCCAGGATCATGCCCTGGGCTGAAGACGGTGCTAAACTGCTGACTTGCTCCTATTTCTGATGCCATGGATTGCTTCTTATTATTATATTTTGTTCCTGCCATCTCAGAGAGGTTTTAGGAGAGAGAGGAGTTAGACACTTTCTAAGCCTGCTATTTTGAGCCAGAAGTGCACCAGGTACTCCTTGCCAAATTATATTAGGTTGACCCACATGGAATTGCATTTTATGGAGTTTAAAAACCATCGAGGGCAGCCCGGTGGCTCAGCAGTTTACTGCCGCCTTCAGCCCAGGGCCTGATCCTGGAGACCTGGGATCGAGTCCCGTGTCGGGCTCCCTGTATGGAGCCTGCTTCTCCCTCTGCCTGTGTCTCTGCCTCTCTCTGTCTCTGTGTCTCTCATGAATAAATAAATAAAATCTTTTTTAAAAAAGAAACCATTGAATATTGGCAATTTCACATGGCTCAATCTAATTAACACGAAGTCCACGGGGCCTAAAATAAACCAGATAAACCAAAGAATACCTTCATAACTCCCTTTAAGGAAATAACATTGATCATTAACTTTTATAAAAGGGTATCTTCTTCTTTAAAAAAAAAAATCATTCATTCTTCAATACCAAAGCAGGGTACTTAAAATTCAGCTCTGGTGCAACATCAAACACTGTTGGACATTTTCTCCTCTGTTATTTCATTTAATTCTGTAACAACACTATAAAGTAGACATTCTAACTGGTTTATCAAAGTATAGTTGACATACAATATTATATTAGTTTCAGGCGTACAGCATAGTGATTTGACATTTATATATATTATGCGATGCTCATCATGGTAAGTGTAGTCACCATCTGTCATCAAAGTTATTACAATATTATTGACTGTGTTCCCTATGCTGTACTTTTCATCTCCGTGACATATTTATTTTATAACTGGAAGCATGTACCTCTTAATCCCCTTCACCTATTTTGCCCATTCCCCCACACCCCCCTCCTCTATGGCACACACCAGTGTGTTCTTACTGATGGTTATTTCTACCACTTTATGTATCTTGTATCTTCTTCTCAATTTTTTCTGTTACTTGGAAAAACATCTTTGAGTAGATGCCCGCCCCCCACAAAGGTGACAGGTGGCAAACATTCTGTGCCTCTAGAAAACTGGCTGGGTGTCTTATACACTGCTTCAAGGGACAGCAAAGTAGGGCACCTGGCTCTCCACTGTGGTGACTGGGCTGGTTAACATCAACCTTTAACACTTTTTAGGTATAAGCTTCATTCATATCATTAAGACTGTAACAGAGATTTGCCCTTTTCACTATAGCATGGCTTTTCCAGTGGTTACTACACACGGCCCATTGTCATCCGAAAGAGCGGGTGTTGCTGAAGAGATGGATGTAGCAAAATATTATCATCCTACAATCATCTAAACATTCAGCATGAAGTTAAATCAGAATCCCCCTTACAAGGTTTCTCTCGACTTATGCCTGTCCCTCACCCACAGCCTGGTAAAAACGATCCCAGTCTCCTTTGACTATTTTTTTAATGAGGTTCCTTTCCCCCTCCAAGCTTTATTGAGATATAATTGACACATATCGTTGTGTAAGTTTAAGACGTCCAGCATAATGATTTGATATATGTATATTTTCAAAATGATTATCACAATGGGGTTAGTTAACACATCTCTTCACCTTATTTTATAGTTTTCATAGTTACCATTTTTACTTTTGGAGTGAGAACCTATTCTCTTAGCAACTTTCAAATATATAATATCATTAACTATAGTCACCATGCTGTACATTATATCCCCCAGAACTTATTCATCTTATAACTGGAAGTCTGAACCCACCTCTCCCCTCCACACCTTCTTCCTGCCTCTGGCTACCACCAATTTGTTCTTTGTTTTTGTAAGTTGGTTTTTGTTTGTTTTTTGTTTTTTTCAGATTCCATATATAAGTGAAACCTACAGTATTTTTTTCTCTGAGCTATTTTACTTAGCACAATGCCCTCAAGGTCCATCGATGTTGTCACAAATGGCAATATTTCCTTTCTTTTTATGACTGAGTAATGTTCCACTGTGTGTGAATACCACATTTTCCTTCTCCATTCATCTGTTGATGGACATTTGGGTTATTTCCTTGTCTTGGTTATTATAAATAATGTTGCAGTGAATATGGAGATGCAGTTATCTCTTCAAAGGTTCTTTCATTTCCTTTGGATATATACGTAGAAGTGGAATTGGTAGATCCTCTGGTATTTCTACTTTTAATATTTTGAGGAGCCTCCATACTGGTTTCCACAGTGGCTGCACCAATTTATAGTCCTACTTCTGATGAAACTACAGTATCAGCCTCTTGAGATAAAAAACAACGACTTGTTCCTAAGCTAGTTGGTAGTTTTATAGGGATTTATTTTATTACATTTCATAACTTACATATACATTATGTAAACATGTTTATTTACAGTAATTACTACAAAATAAATTACACAAAAAGGAAAATAATTGGAAGAAAACACATCAAGATGTTTTTCTGTTTCAAAACTGTGTCAATATCTTTTTTTGGTATTTTAAAATAAATTTTCTGTAAGTATGTCCTGTTTCTACAACTAGAAAAAACATAAACATTATTAAAGGTATTTTTTGAATTAAAATATTTTCAGCCTGTATCACTCCTAAAAGCATTAGTTCTACGTTCCAGATCCAGTAGATAATACTTCTGTAAAAGTATAGATTTTGTCTTTAAAAATTTTTTTTTGTCCTGAGTTTGGCTTTTATAAGTTTTTAATGGTTTTGCTATACTAAGAAGTTATGAATATGGGCTCTGTTCACCCTTTGTAAGGGTACCCAATGTTTTCAAATGTTCTAGAATATTTTATCTGTCCTGCTTTTATGCCCTTGTTGGCCTTGGCTATGTTTTTCTCAAGGAATGGTAACCAGAGCTATGCTGTTACTTATTTTAGGAGCTGGTATTCCAAATATTGAATGCAGGTAGCTCACGTTGACACCGTTTTTCCCAACGCCCCTACTGATGGTACCAACATTATGCTGTTGTTTTGGCCACTGAAGCAATTGGGCCAACAGACTTTCAGAAATTTGTTTCTCCTTTCACTGAAGATGAAGGCATGACTTCAGAATTTCTCTTTCTCGGGGATCCCTGGGTGGCTCAGCGGTTTAGTGCCTGCCTTTGGCCCAGGGCGCGATCCTAGGGTCTCAGGATCGAGTCCCATGTCAGGCTCCTGGCATGGAGCCTGCTTCTCCCTCCTCCTGTGTCTCTGCCTCTCTCTCTCTCTCTCTCTCTCTCTCTCTCTCTCTCTCTCATAAATAAATAAATAAATAAATAAATAAATAAATAAATAAACAAATAAATCTTAAAAAAAAAGAATTTCTCATTCTCTGTTTTGTTCATGAAAACCTGTTAATTACTACCACTAATGATAAAAACATGAACAGCAGGTTTTAATTGTACTTCAGGCTTTATATATTGCTTTTACCCTTATAATCTATCTTTAATATAGATGACATCTTAATGTTCACAACCCTCTGAGGTATGTAGTGAAGCATTATTAATATTATTTTTAAGAGAAGGGGAGAGGGAGAGAGAGAGCATGAGCAGGGGGAGGGACAGAGGGAGAGAATCTCAAACAGACTTCATGGTGAACATGGAGCCTAATGTGGGGCTCAATTCCATAACCCTGAGATCACAACCTGAGCCGAAATCAAGAGCTGGATGCTCAACTGACTGAGCCACCCATATACTCCAGGGGAAGCATTATTATTATTACCATTTTTCAGATCAAATAAGACTTAAGGAGCTTAAGTGATTTTCCTTTGCTGAAGTCAATTCCCTCCTTCTAGTTAGAATAACTGAAAATTATTACCATCTTTCTTTGATTACCTAGAAAAAAATCTACTTGTGCAGTATTTCAAAAATGCCTGGATGGTATACATAAACAGACGTAAACCGTATCCTACATATCTGCAAATATTAACATATTTCCTTCTTACACGGCGCAGAAAGGATATGAATGTAGACTCAGCTGTGGCTGTGTCCCATCTATGGCATGGGTGTTTTCTCTAAATGGAATTGTGGCTGCTGCGCTAATCACGATCACCTCCTCTTTAGAAAGCTGAAAGAATGTGACCAAAGGGGGGAAAACATGATTTGTGTATTTCTTTTGTGAACAAGCCTAATCATTGTATTTGGGTCTTAGGGTGAAGCAGCCCTATAGTCAGCTCTGTGAAAGGCTGGATGCATAAAATGCTGATAAAGATGATGACGAGAATTTTCACTGAATGGGATACAGCATAGAGGTTTCCTGTGCATCACATGGACAGCAAAACGTGGATGTGATTGTTTTACCATTCACTTTCTAGTAGCAGTTTAACTGTTTTCCTGTTTGTGATTCAGAGATTAGCACAGAGCTTAGTTCAGATGAGAAGGAGTTCAACCTGCAAAGGTTTGATAACACAAGCAAAGTGTTTGCTAAACTTCTGTTTTAGGAAGGTTGGTTATATTTGCTGAGGGATGTATTAACACATGGTTTCTTTCTTTGAAACCAATTACTCTATTCAGGTAGCTAAATGTGGGTGATCTAGTCCCTCACCTGCGAAAGCAAAAAACAAGTGGGTCAGATTCTCAGCTTTAGCGTTCAAAAGATGAGGCTCAGCTGCCAATAGAAAATATTTGGATAAAGAAGATGTGGTTTATGTATACAATGGAATATTACTCAGCCATTAGAAATGACAAATACCCACCATTTGCTTCAACGTGGATGGAACTGGAGGGTATTATGCTGAGTGAAATAAGTCAATCGGAGAAGGACAAACATTATATGTTCTCATTCATTTGGGGAATATAAATAATAGTGAAAAGGAATATAAGGGAAGGGAGAAGAAATGTGTGGGAAATATCAGAAAGGCAGACAGAACATAAAGACTCCTAACTCTGGGAAATGAACTAGGGGTGGTGGAAGGGGAGGAGGGTGGGGGGTGGGGGTGACTGGGTGGCGGGCACTGAGGGGGGCACTTGACGGGATGAGCACTGGGTGTTATTCTGTATGTTGACAAATTGAACACCAATAAAAATAAATTTATTATTAAAGAAAAAGAAAATATTTGGAATATCTGCAGACTCAGTTGTTCACATCAAAGAAGATAAAATTCTCCAGACTCGAGAGAGAGACCTGGAGAAGACACGTTTGGTATACATCTGAGTAGGGACCCTATCCTGCCCCAATCTTAACCAAAACCTCAAAGACATAGGTAGAATTCTGGGATTCCCAAATGAGTTTGAAGATCTAAGAGCAGGAAGCACTTGTGCCTCACTTCCTCAGAGGAGAAAGGTGTCTAGGAGAGAGAAGTAAGAGAGAGAGCAGAACAATCCCCACCATACCCATACACATACTATTTTGTCTAGGAACAGTAGAGTGGCCATGGTTGTGTAGTATGTCCAGGTGGAGAGGGCCCAAGGCAGCCCTAGTGGATTTCCCATAGTTCTAGAGTATCATGAAGGAGCTTTAAACACTTTTTGGGTTCTTTCAAGAGGATTGCAGGTGTGGGCAGGGAGGCCAGGAGACCAAAGGACTCACAGTGCAATCAGAACAAGACAGAGAGTAATCTAAAATATACGAGAGAGAGAGAGAGAGAGAGAGAGAGAGAGAGAGAAGGGCAAACCAAAAGACAGCCTCTTAACTATGGAGAAGAAACTGATGGTTACCAGAGGGGAGGTGGATGGGGAGGGTGGGTGAAATAAAAAGAGTACACTTGTGATGAGTTCTGGGTCACGTATGGGAGTGCTAAATCACCGTATTGTACACCTGAAACTAAAATCACATTGTATGCTGACTAACTGGAATTTCAATAAAAACTTAAAAAAAAAAAAAAAAGAATGGAGAGTAACCTCACAGCCTTTTAAGAGGGTTGCAGATGGAAACATGGGACATGTTTCATGCTGGGACAGATTGGATGCAGATGACTAGGGGCCAGCAGTCTGAGGATACAGTAGTGGGTTTTGATTGGCTAAATTTAAACAAGGCCACCCTCGCCCTCAACAACCATATCTCAACACTGTGACAATATGTAAGTGTTTTAAATTCAACATTTGTTTGGATGCGGTGACTGAGAAAAAGTGACTGAGAAAACCCTGTAGTAATTATGAGAAAAGCCAGAGTGATTTTTACAACCAGCAGGCTAGGGTTTCACAGCAGATATTATTTTGGCTAACAAAAATAAAGGACATTATTGCTTTCATATTTCTGAGTCTATGGCCCATAAAGTCTGTACCTTCTGTCTTTCTCTAGAGCTCCCTATGTGACTGCAGTCACAATGCAATACAGTTGGCAATTTTGCCAAGACTGGACTTGGCCCCCATCTTCTCCCAAAGACAGACCTCATCTAAGTCATCAGATGGCACACATTAACCACTTTTATTTTTTCAGTGGCTTGTCACTAAAAGTAATGAGTGCTTTTTTGTCAGGTTGGTATAAGTATCATTTACTTTGTAATTCTTGGAAAAGAAAAGCTATTTGGTTGTCAAGGTCTGGGATGATGAAACACTATGGAATGACACCTCCCAGAACTAAGATCCCACTTCGCTACATGGCTACCGATACATAGGCTCCTTCCCACCATTTACTCTTAGAGCCTGGTTAGTTTCTTATGTGCAACCCATACATATGGCACATAAAAATGATAAAATCAGATTAGAAAGTTCCTAAAACATGGGATATGATCACAGCTGGAAGAATAATGGAGGAACATGCGCTCTGAGTTCATCAGCATTTCAATGAGATAGTTCTTTTCCCACATGAAAAGTGTTCTGGAGAAAGAAATACGGGGTCAAGGTTTAATGTGTAGAATTCTACTGGATGTCTTAATATACCATTAAAAGATTTCCTAAAGGGTCAGGTCAGAGCTTGTAACAACTGTTGTCAGCTATGGATGTTAGCAGTGCCCATCGTAGGGCATATGTTGTTGCAAAACCATATTTGAGGAGAGACTAGCCACTAGGAATGGTAACTGTGTCCAGGAGTTCATGAGGTGTGGCCATAGTGAGGGGTTCTGCAGCTCCGGGATATTAGTTTCTCCCTCATAAGAGGCATCCATGAGACCTGTTGTCTCTGCCTCAGCTAAAACAGAAAGAAGGTGTTTAAATTCTAATCTCGTCACAATCAAACTGTCCTTGTCTCAGATCTTATGAGCTATACACAGTCTTTTCCTCAAAACGCTGCTTTGGGGAACACTTTAAACATGAAAGGCTGTTTGTGTTTAAAAGAAGCCATCTCACATTCTCATAAATAATTTAAACTGCAGTCACACTTTTGCAATGCTCAAGCATGGGAGTTGAAATTGCATTGAAAACTCTCTGGACTGTGTTAAGTCATCTCTTGGCTATGCATCAGCTGCAATTTATTTCATCTTGATAGAGCCTTCGTTTTCCAGATGAGTTGAACAGAGCCCTGAGTGTGCGCATCATTTTGTGAGCTAGGCAGGACCAAAGCTGGTTGAAAGATACAGAGGCAGTGCGTGGCGGCTTCCAGAAAATACCTGGGTAGGCTTCCTTTGAAACTAGATGTGAGTTTCATTAAGTTCTTGAGCAGATACCATCAGAATTATTAGGCCCTTTTATGGAATTGGAACCCAAATGCTTGCTGAGAATGTAAGGCTCAGCTTGGAAGGGCAGGATGAAACGCAGCTTTATTGTGTCAAAAAATAATTTAGAATGGTGGTTAGAGAAAAAAGATCACAACTGTCCTGTTGAATTGACTTTCTTTTCTCAAGTCTCCGATTGTTTCATTTGTAGAGCATGTCTTCTTTCTATTTGTATATCCATCACTGTTCTACCTCGAATGGGCTTAGATTTCCACATGGTTATTTACCTAGATCTGGTTAATTTTTCTATTATGAAGCCCAGTGATCGGAATAAAATATCAATGTTGGTGTATAGTATTCTCCTGCAGGAGGATAAATGGCTATTTCTGCGGGGGGATGACTGTAGAAAGTAATATCCCACGTGGGACATTGGCCCCAAAAGGAGGCATTGATAATTCTGCTGGGAGGACTGGTACCTACGGGGACTATAGTGGGCAAATTCACATGTGTAGTTACCTTATCTATGGATCACAAAGGACAGTTGACAAAATCACTTTGACAATAGACAATGACTTTTGTGTCCAAAAATGTTCATTTATTTCACTTTTCTTCTTTTTCTCTAGAAAGTAGATTTTAATTTTATTTCTTGTTTTATTGTCTGTAGAGAAGGAACAATCCCTGTACTCTTTTTTTCCACCTACCTAGTTTTTATTCATGCCAGAGGGAGGTGTAGATGGGGCCTTACATATTCTTCAATATTCATGTCCCTCCAAAATTCATTGTTGAAATCCTAACTCCTAATGCAATCGTATTAGAAGATGGAGCCTTTGGAAGGCAATTGGGTCATGAGAGTGGAGCCCTCATGAAAGGCATTAGTGGCCTTATGAAAGAGGCCCCCGAGAGCTCTCTTGCCGCTTCCAAGATGTGATGTTACAGCAAGAAGATGAATCTAATGAATCTGGAAGCTCTTTCCAGACACTGAATCTGCCAGCACCTTGATTTTGGACTCCCTGCCTCCAGAACTGTCAGAAATAAATGTTTAATGCACCCAGTCTGTGGTGCCCACCCCCACAAACATTTTCTTCTGAATCATTTGAAAAATAGTGGCAGATAAGATGACCTTTGCCTTTAAAAGTTCTATATATGTTTACTAAAACAAGAACATTTGCTTACATAACCACTGTACTGTTACCAAATCAGGAAATTAACATCAATACAATAATCTACCAATCATTTTGAATTTTTGCCAGCTATTCATTAATGTCCTTTATAGCAAGAGAAAATCCCACATCATGACGTGTTGAACTCAGTAATCATGTCTCTTTAGTCTTCTTTTTTCTGGAACATTCCTCAGCTTTTGACATTGACATTTTTTAAGTGTTCAAACCAGATATTTTCTAGCCTGTTCCTCAGTTTGGGTTTGTCTGCCTTTTCCTCAGGATTAGACTCAGGTCAAATATCTCTAGAAGGCTGTTGCAAGTATTTTAAAGTAGCCTGTACTGGATGCATTTTTTTTTCTAAGATTTCATTCATTTATTTGAGAAAGACAGAGAGACAGAGATAGTGACAAAGAGCATGAGTGGGGAGGAGACAGAGAAGCAGGCTTCCCGCTGATTAGGGAGCCCTTGCAGGGCTCTATTCCAGGACCCTGAGAATCATGACTTGAGGGGAAGGCAGCTGCTTAGCTGACTGAGCCACCCAGGTGCCCCTGAATGCTTGTTTTTTAATGGTCAATTCTTCTCTAAAACTCTAGGTCATCTTCTACTCAACAACTGTCCACATTGATCCAATATAGTCAGTGACTCTCAAACTTGGATGTCCACTGGAACCACCTAGGTCACACCAGAAAACATTAATCAGAATCTCTTGGATTGAAACCAAAACATGGTATTTAAAAAGCTTCCCAGATAATTTTAATGTGCAGCTAGGGACCCCCCACCCCCAACTTTGAACTTTGGCAAATGTGAGAACTCACATCATGGAAGAACTTTCCATTCAACTCATCTTGCATTAAACTATGATTAATAAAAGCCATGGTCTTGCTTGCTGACAAGGAGATCTATTGGTTCTCACTATGCCCTACCACCTAATAGGTGGAATTCTACATTACCTAATAAACATAAGCAGGTACTGTATATCATCAGACAACACCAACAGAGTGCCCAATCACCTCCTTCTTTGGAGATGCTCAAGCAGAATAGTCTTGCTCTAGAGCAAGAGCTTTCTCAACCTTGGCACATCATCTGGGCACATTTGCAGCCAGATAATTTTTTACTGTGTGGGGCTGTACTGTGCATTGTAGGATGTTTAGTGCCAGCCCTGGCTTCAATCCAATAAATGTAAGGAGCATCCTAATTGTGAAAATAAAAATGATCTCCAGACATTGTCAAATGTTCCCTGGGGAGGTGGAAATCATCCCCTGTTGAGAACCACTGCTCTAGACTTTCTTGCCTCTAGGCCTTTGATGAAACTATTCTTCACACCCATCTCCACCTGTCTAAATTCCACTTGTCTTCTAAGACCAGCTGGATCACCCAGTACAATGTACACGTGGTTATAAACAATGGCTTAGTTATCAGACTGTACTGGGTTCAATGTTTTGTTCTGTCACTTTCTGTAGGAGAGCCTTGCTTACAGAACTCAGCCTTTTGTAACACTTAGTCTTCTTCTCTGCAAAATGGGAATAATAACATCTTCTTCATAGAGTTGTTGCAAGAATTCAATGAGATAGTGTATAAAATGCATCAATACTATCTACTCAAAAAAGGATTTATTAATGAAATAGTTCCGGTAAGGTGATAAGAATAGTGCCTGGCACATGATAAGAACTCAGTAGATATTAGTGGTCATTGTCATCATCCTCATCCTCATCCCTGCTGATGAAGAAATTATGGCACAGAGTGATTAAGAGTCTTGGTCAAGTTCAAATAGCTGCTTTGTGGCAGAACCAGGAGCAGAGCCCATGACTCAATATTTCCAGTAAAATGCTCTTTACCCCACTCTGAGCTTTAAAAGTTCAAGGACAATTCTAGGAAAGATGAAACTATTGGCTAGATGAGCTCTGGGCAGTGCTGTAATAACCAGGACTTGGCAGTACAGGTGAGGTGATTAATCATTCTGAATTAGAGAAGTCAGAACTACTGCTATTCAAGGGAGCATTTAAAGGCACAGAATCCCTTAAGTACCATTCTCTGAAAATAATTTTTTTAAGAGGGAACAGAAAAGTATTCAGAATACTTTAATCTCTTCAAAGCGAAGAACTGGCATGCTGGACCTGGACCTTTGTAAGATGTCAACCCTTAACTGTTAAAAGAACCTTTGTCTATGAAAACAGGCAGATGAACATACTGAATAGGATTACTCAAGGCTAAAAAAAACTACACAAAAGGGCAGGCATCGCCAGGCATCCAATAAACATGTTATAAGGCAAAGAACTAAGGGGACTTGCTCTACCCTCAGAGCTGTATTTAACTGGGATGCTATCAGTTCTTATGAAGCCTTGGAGAATTACTTCTACTGCCAAGAGGCTGCAGCTTCTTATGAAATAATAGGCCAGAGTAGTTCATTCATCATATCCAGTGGGTTGGCAGCCTTTGTCATCCTGTTCTTTCTCCTCTTCAGTAAAGAAGCTGGGTATTAATTATAACTGAAGGACTCCTGGTAAAGTAGTTAGCAAGCTCTAGTGCCTTGGTGAGGTGTGTGGGCACACAATAATCTATACATGTGATATAGGGTGTATGTGTGTATGTGTGTGTGGCTTTTTAGTCCAGGAACAGAGCTGTCATCTTTTCCCTATGATCAATCCCTTTACAAGGTCAATGTTAAATATACTTATCAACTGGTCCAGTTCTAGAGCAGTCATCAGCCACATCCCTAATGGCAGAGACCCATGCTCTGCTAAGGCTTTTTTGTTCCTAATTGTTTGGGAGGGTCCTAGGGGGAAGGGTTAGGTTGGTTGTTTCAGCGGAGGGGGAGCTTGGAAAAGAGACAGAAGGAAGAGCACTCAAGGACTCTGGGCAGCAGCTAGTTAGTTAATGATGGTGGTAGGGACTTAGCTTGGTATTTTTACAGGTGTGTTCAGGATAATAATACCAGCCCTGGATGGATGTCCAGTATACAGCATCTACCTTTACCTTATAGGCATAGGTTCACAAGGCTGGATCTCAGGGGAAGAGTTTCTCAAACTTGTATGCACAGATCAACTGTGCATAAGAATCCCTCGGTTTGCTGGTCCCAGTTACACATTCCTGGAGTGGCTGTCTGGGAATGTGTTTTAAACAAGCTTCCCAAGTGATGTTTGAGGAGCTAGAGGTTTTGATCTATTCCTCAAAAGTGTATTCAAAAAAATGGGAAGACGCTCATGGTTTAAAAAGATGGCATGTCCCTATACCCAGTGAAAAGGTAGATCTATATTACTTAATTAGAGAGAGGGAAGGCCCAGAAGTGATGTACCTACTTTCATACACTTTCAATTAGCATGTGCTCCAAAAGGCATTAGAGGGAGAGAACTCAGCTAAACCTTTTTTTCTTATTTTTCTTTGTTTATTCTTATTAATGACTTAATTTATTAATAGTCAGAGATTGTATGTATCAGCACTTACGATATGTGAGTGATCCTTCCAAAGACACTATAAGGCATGGTATTTTTTAATTTTATTAAAAGAATTGTAAGTATTACTGCCTCTACTTTACAGATAAGGAGACCAAAGCTCAGAGAGGTTAAGCAACTAATTTGACCAAGGTCACAGAGTGAATAAGCAGCTGCATTTCCCCAGAGCCTACATTATTAACTACTCTACTAATCTGCTTCCCTTTATCACCTTTAATGATATCTTTCTTTCACTGAGTAATCAATATACTGGAAGCACTCTCAGGCCCGGTACCACTTTTGTCTTGTTTGCTTTTATTTTCCAAGGTCTGGCAAAATCCTGAGCTGCCCATTTTTTTTTTTTCTAATTGTACAAAAAAAGAAAATTTCAAGATCCATGTCTTAAAACAAATAATTCACATTTTCCCTAGTGATTTGAATACGCTTATCAAAAAGAAACCACTCAAACAGCCAACATGCAATTAGGTCACTTCTCTATTCTTGTGGTTACTGATAACTCAAATATAGGTCATCTGATGTGTTAAGAGAAAATGATGCACTTTTAATTTTTAAACTCCTCTGTAAAGAAGCCCTCTCTCTATCTTCACTTACTGAAAATGCTTGTGTTTACTTTCTAAATTGCACCATGAAACCAAAGCCTGCTTTGTGGACCAGTGAAACAAAGCCTTGGAAGAACCATCCATCTTCATGATGCAATGAGGGCACCATAGTAATCTCACACTGAGAGGTATTGATGGGCCAAAGCCTACAGATCAATTTGGCAGAGAACTGCTTTGAGACTCTTCCTGGCCTTCAAATGCAAATAGAGCATCACACTCCCAAAAGCCAAATCCAGGGGCAAAGGCAGAGTTCTGGCCCCAAGTCAAGCCTCTTTTCCTCTAACTACTAAACATGTAAAATAAAATCTCAGGTTTTCAGGGTTAGAAAGAACCTTAAGATAGCATCCAAAAACTCCAGTTTTCTGATTTCCCTCCCAAGATGCATGTGTGGTCTTACTCAAAACTACTTTGTTTCTTTGTCCTTGGTACTCACCTACTTTGATGGTGGATTGCCACTAACATAACACTTTGGATACAGTTCCTGTAGGGCAAGTTAACTGAGAGATAAGAATCCTTTTCCATTTGCTTATATTGTTTTAAGAGAATTCTTGACTACTATAATTAAATATAGTAATAATTAAATATAAATATTACAAAATCACCACACAGATTTCAAATGGAGAATAGAGAAGTGGGCCTTCCTATGGCAGAAATAAGATGGTAGGTACTGACCAAAGACCCACTGCGCGCCGGGTTTTTGTCACACTCCACAAACCTTCCTAAAGGTTTAGACGTTGAAAACAGGGCACAGCTTGTCGCTTGCAAGTACCAAGTTATTTAGCAAAAAGGGAAATAAGTATTTATATGTATTTTTGAAATAATGTTCTGATAAACTTGGTTTTAAATAACATCAAGCTCCTTCAGAGAATACTTTGTTTTTTCATACAACTGAAGGATAGTTCAAACTATATGTAGCTTTAAAGGATAAAGGGATAGAGTTAATATGAAGAGCAGAAGTGAATTTGTCCCTTCTTCTTGTAAAAATGATGGTGAAGGATTAAGAACTCTAAATACCAAAAGGAAGGGAGCACTTCTTAATCTCCTCTTGAATTTCTGCCAACATAATTGGAAACTAAAAAGAGAGTCCAGGAAACCACCATTAAGATACATTAATATATGGATGGTGGTGGTGGTGGTAGTAGGAGGGAGGATAATTCAGCTGCTGTCCCTGCAGAAAGGTCTCAGATCTGAAGTAACTACAACTGGATTTGGAAGGAGTTGATCATAAACCTTTTGATATGGGTGGGCCCAGGAAGAAGTTGCCTCTATAATCCACAGGACTTCTGATTCCAACCTAGAATTTTCTAGACAGAGTTAAAAGAAATGCTTGACTAAAGCTTAGGGGTAGGAAGAAGGAAGGTTAGATTAACCAGGGCTGCCGCTTTACAAACTGTTGAGAGCAAAAGAAATGTGTATTATTTATTTATAATCAGTGTTGGAATATTTAGTTGAAAGGGAGTGGTCTGCAAACACAGACTTCAAAATTGGTAAAGGGAAGAAAAAGAACTAATTTTAATAAAATTCAATAGGCCAGAACCCATAGGTAACTGCTGTTTCAGACGCTTGGTAAATGAGGAAGTCACATTTGAGTTTGACAATTTCTGAATGGACATGAAGCTCTAGGACACAGAGCTGCTACAATTTTGCTGAGGAAAGAGCCTAAGTCATGAGTGTCACATGGCTGGCACACAGAGTCAGGCAAAGTGGGCCATCCAGGGAGAAAGAGCCGATGGCATCCACGGCCGATATCATTCCAGGGTAAGTTACTGCATGTTACTGTCTTCCTGGAACTCTGATTCTGAAAAGTTGATGGAATTTTTCTTTACTGCTGTTTATTTGGGAAACATAGTGTACCATGGCAACCTTCATGGGATTTGTGAAAATACTAAATGCCCACCCTCTAATGTGCATCTCAAGACACATGTCCTTCATAAAATCACCATAGATTCTTTCAGTCCTTCAGTTTTCTCTTTTCTGCTCTTACTGGAATCAGATTCTATACCACACAGTTAGTATTTGATTACATGCTGTCTTACAGTGTCTATTTATTTATTGATATGTGTTTGCCTTGCTTTCCCTAATATTTATGAGTTCTCTAATTAGAGACCAGGTCTTAATTTCTTTACCTTCACCTGAACATACACACACACACATAACCTGGACCCTTACTGACCCTCGTTCTCTGTGTGTGAGTAATGGTCTGTAACAAGATGTAATATGTTTCATAAAATGTATATATAACTATACAAATAGATATTAAGCTCCATCACATCTCCAGGGATGGAATCTGGGGATCTGCATCTTACAGAATCCCTATACGTGATCTGATGCAGTCATCCAAGATGACACGTTGGGAAACACTGGGAAAGTGTGTGTGGGGGGGGTATCTTATTCTTATTTACCAGATTAATACATTCCTGAGAGTTCTTCATAGTCAAAAATTTCAGGAAGAATGCAGTCAAGCCTTGTACCCCTAAGTGTCCCTTTCTGTGCCTTCCATTCTCAAGTGGCAGCAACAGGGAGCTAGGGCAGGGAGAAACTGCACAGCCCACAAAACACTGTATGAAAAAATAATACAAAACAGTCAACTAAATGAAGCAGCTAAAAGAAAGAAGCAGATATGGCAGTGAGGGTTGGCCAGCTTTCTTGGTATGAAGCCTTGTCTCTGATGAGGAATTCCTCCCATGCAGGAATCCAAGGCTCCAGCAGGGAGGGAAAGAGTAGCAGAATGATGAGGGAAGAACTTTCTGGATTTCCGTAAGGCAGGTCCTGAGTTCACCAACTTTGTATACCCCTTTAACTCTGGGAAATTAGAAGTTAATTGGAGGATTCTAACACTGGGTGATTTTAATTTTAATGCTGAGGCTCTGGGAACATGACTATTCATCTAGAGACCACATTTCCCAACCAACTTCGCAGCTAAGTATGGTCATAAGCTAAGTCTGAGGCATTGAAATCAAAGTGGAAGTGATGCATGCAACTTCTCAGCCTCACTTTTAAAGAAACCTGGTTGCCCTGTAATTCACATTTTCCTTTCATCTAGACTGAGAAATGGAGAAAACTGGAGCACTCGGCCACCCTTTACCCAGAGGTGGAGCCATGTAGGGAACATGGCAGGGCTTGCTACCAGGATCCCTGGATGACATGGTGGAGCAGAGTTAGTGACCCTCCATGGACTGCTGGCTATCTCCAAACTGTTATGCAAAAACAAAAACAAAAACAAAAACAAAAACAAAAAACTATTTCCATCTCGTGTAAGGTACCACGTCTTTAGTTCCCTTTTTATAGTGCTTTAACCTGTCCCTAATGTAGGATTTTATCCATCTAGCATGCTTGGAATATGCAGGAAAAACACAGAAAATCATGGATTAATCCAAATTAGGAAAGAAATCTCAATTGTGTAGATAGAATTAACAATCATGATCTCTTGTGCAGTGAACATGATAAGCAGTGCTGAGATGTTAAATTATGAGAAAGAGAGACATACAGCTAGATGAAATGGGGTGAAGCTTACAGGAGGCCACTTTGTTCTTGCTTTATTGATCTGTTCAGTGACAAATGAAACTCAGCCTTGCTAAAACTTTATTTGAACTCCTTCTCCCCCCATCACGTTAAGTCATGTCACCCTTACATCATCTATGGACTACTGTTTCAGAACAGTTCTAAAAAAAAAAAAAGAACAGTTCTAAATATCAGTAAATCATGTGCCTAAAATAATTTTTTTTCAAAAAAGGGAAAAAATACTAGCTCGCAAATCCAGGAAAAGCGTAGATGGAAATGAATCATTAAGCAGAATTCATATGGTGCTGGTAAGTTCATAGGCACTAGTCAAAGATATAGGAGTAAACACAGAACGATGGAAGTCTGAAGGAAAGAATTATATCTTATCCAGTCAGCATTAGTATGAAGAAGCAGAGTAGCAAGATCATGATGATAGGGTTGAAGTAAAATTACTTAGAGGAAATTATGAAATTTTAGGGTAGGATTTGGAATCCTGATTAAAACTCATGGGAGGGACGCCTGGGTGGCTCAGCGGTTTAGTGCCTGCCTTTGGTCTAGGGTGTGATCCTGGAGACCCGGGATCGAGTCCCACAACAGGCTCCCTGCAAGAAGCCTGTTTTTCCCCTCTGCCTCTGTCTCTGCCTCTCTCTCTGTGTCTCTCATAAATAAATAAAATCTTTAAAAAAAAAAAAACTCGTGGGAAATAGTGAAATGGATATTGTGCTAGTTCCTCACAATTCCTGACCTATTAAACTAAGAATAAGCACAGCCAGGACTTATCCATGAAGCACTGCCCAATAACTGGCCCAATTACATCCTACATAAGAACAGACAAGGTGAAGTTCCAAGAGGCAGAGAAGTTCAGATCCAGGGGATGTGACAGGCAGCTCCCTGAGGTCTAGGAAAGGGTCAAAGAGGACAAGAGAGGCTTCAATCATGAAATGAGAAGGAGAAATTTAATCAGTGTGTTTCTTAGAGGTCTTTCATTTACAGCTTAAAAATTCAACAAGAGAGCTGAATCCAGCTGAACTGAAAGGCATTCAGTATCGTTAACCAGTGTTTTCATTGCTGTTATTTTTGCTTTTTGAATAAAAAAGCAAGAGGGGTGGGAAGCCAGAAAGGAAAATGAGAAGGCTGAGGGCATCTTCTTGATGGAGGGTAACTTCTTGACAGTGAGGCTGGTTGGAATGACACCAGGGCCAACACAGAGGCGGTG
Source organism: Canis lupus baileyi (assembly GCF_048164855.1). Classification (NCBI taxonomy): domain Eukaryota; kingdom Metazoa; phylum Chordata; class Mammalia; order Carnivora; family Canidae; genus Canis; species Canis lupus. The sequence goes on along the minus strand of NC_132844.1, from coordinate 58,075,670 downwards.
GTGGGATCAGGAGCCATTAGCTTCCAGGATCTCTCCTTCCAGGCACAGCCGTCCTTTGATTAAAAGCTCAGAATTGAGGGTGCTTTAGGAAGGAAACTAAATGACAGCTTGTGTCTTTTTCTTGATAACTAAAAAACAAAGAATTTGCAGACATACTCACCTTAAGTTCTATTCCCCCCCACCAACAGACAAGGTCATCTTCACCTAGAACAAAACATTCCATTTCACAACCACAAACGTTTTGCAATTCTTTAGCCTTATTTCCCTAGGACTCCTTTCATCATGGTCTTTCAAGGATACATCTGTCCCTGAAATGCAGTTTTGCTGCGTCCTATGCATGCCTAACAAGGAACCTTTCTTGTACTGTGGCAGCACACATACTTTTCCACTAGCAGCCACTGGTAAATAAGGGAGGGATGTGAAGTGATGTATGGTTGTTTTAAACAGACAGATCAGCATTTGCAAAGGCACAGAGGTATGAATGAACAGATAGTAGTGAGCAACCAGATAATATTGAGCGACCAGCTCAAATAGCTCAGATCTTTCTAGTTGCTTATTGATGTCCAAAATTTCTTACACTCCAAAAATGGAATTAAAAGGCTAAAAATGCAAATACCTCCTGAAACTGCCATGTCAGCAAACGTATTACACTAAATTGTGATTAGTCAGGCAACTGGGATAACACCCATCTCACTTCTTTCCTGTTCCGTAAAGAGGAGCACATAAAGTGATAACACTCAGAAAGCTACTAAGAGGTGAGGCTATAGAGATTGACAAACTTGGCTGACTCTGTACTTGAGAGATTGGTTGGTCTCCAAATCTTTAAGTAAACCAATTAAGTAAATTGTAGGCAGGCAATTATTGTTCCAATTTCCTCCAAGATAAATGTGTTTAAAAAGTGAGTCTTCGGGAGCACTGCCTGGTTCAGTCAGTAGAACATGAGATTCTTGATCCTAGGGTCATGAATTTGAGCCCCACGTTGGGTGTGGAGCCTACTTAAAAAAAGTGAATCTTGGCTTCCTAATATAATTATTTGATCTGGGATGTTCTTATTATGCTATCCTTTTGACAAATCATTAGGAAAGACTTTTTGGTTTTGTCTTGCTCTAAATGTACAACAAAATTTTGTCAGTTTCCCTTTTTAAAGTTTTATTATTTTTTACTTTAAAATTTTTACTTTAGTGTATAATTGAACTGAAACTCAAATGGTCTGCTGAAATGATACACATGCATCCTTAGATAAAAGAGTACTATCGTCTGAATATTTGTGTCCCCATTCCAAAATTCATATGTTAAAATCTAAGCCAAATGATATTAGGAAGTGGGGCCTTTGGGATGTGCTTAGTCATGATGGTGGAGCCCTCATGAGTGAGATTAGTGCTCTTAAAAAGGAGACCCCACAGAGCTCCCTAGTGTCCTTTTGCCAAATGAAGTTACAGAGAAAAGATGGCTGTCTATAAAGTCACTATGTGCCAAATCACCATGATCTTGGACTTCCTAGCCTCCAAACTATGAGAAATAAGTGTTTGTTGTTTATAAGTAGCCCAATTTATGGTATTTTGTTGTAACATCCTGAATAGACTAAGGCAGTAGATAAGTTTATCTTTTCCAAATGAACATTTTTTATTTTTATTCTATTTTATTTTTTTAAGGTTTTTTATTTATTCATTCATGACACACACACACACACACACACACACACACACACACAGAGGCAGAGACACAGGCAGAGGGAGAAGCAGACTCCATGCAGGGAGCCCGACGCGGGACTCGATCCTGGGTCTCCAGGATCACGCCCTGGGCCGAAGGCAGGCACTAAACTGCTGAGACATCCAGGGATCCCCTGCCAAATGAACATTTTTTAAACATGTTTTCTTTTTTTTTTTTAAACATGTTTTCTAATCAACAAGTAAACAGGGGATATATTTTCTATCCATCCATCCATCCACCAATCCATTCATGTATCCATTTATTATCCTTCCCTCCTGCCCTTCTCTGTGTTTTTCACATCTGTTCTTAGAAGTAAGTTGAGAAATAAAATAGTATGATAACTAACATCATGGATTTCCAATTCTTTGTGCTTAATAGAAAATGAATTTTGAATATAATAAAATCCATGCTAAAGAATTCTTTTTCAACAACTTCATGATAAAGTATAGACACTACACGTATGGCAACCACATTCCATACATAGGGGTTTTAATAAAAAAGCAAAATACTAGAGTTCTACCTACTTGGATAGATGAAGAGTCAGAATACATTATTACAATATTCAAATAGGACATTCAAATTGGGATAAAATTCCCAGGACAAATATGGCCCTTTTTATTTTTAGCGTTTTAGATTTTTATTTATTTTAGAGAGAGAGCATAAGCAGGGGGAGGGGCAGAGAGAGAGCAGAGAGAATACCAAGCAGATTCTACACTGAGCGTGGAGCTCAACATGGGGCTCGATTTCATGATCCTGAGATCATGACCTGAGCCAAAATCAAGAGTCAGACGCTTAACTGACTGAGCCACCCAGGCGCCCCAAATATAGCCCCTTTTAGAGAACAGCAGCTTCATACATTCTTCCCTCTACTTCTTCAATCTTTATCTGCTAGCTATTGTTAGGCTCAGGAAACCAGAAACAAGACTTGTCCTCTTTGTGAAGAGAAAAAAAATACAATGTGGTGAGAGCTGTTAAAGAGGCTTGCCCAGATACTATAAGAGCTATAAATGGAAAGATACCTAATGCAGACCAAGAGGTCATGAGCAGTTCCCACCAGGTACCTCCTGGGTGAGTCTGAAGGCAACTGGCAGTTTGGTAGACAAAATGGGGGACATATGCAAAATGATGACTGGGGCAGAAAAAGAGAGCATGTTACACAGAAATGAGGCATATAGAGCAAATACATTATTTTCAGAACTGGAAATAGTTCAGAATAGCATATGGTGTAATTGTGTGCATCTTGGTGCAGCAAGGGCAGATGGTCAAGAGCAAAATAATAGAGGGCACTGTGTACCAAGCTAGGGGATTTCAATTTTACTTGGAGAGTTATAGGGAAGACAAAGGATTCTTAAGCAAGGCTTGAATTTCAGAATGACTGCTCACTCATATAAAGTAATAATAATAATAATAATTAATAATAATAATAATAATAATCTTTAATATAAAAACAAACCGAAGACATAAATAGGCAAGTCACAGAATAAGAAATAGCTATAGTTAATAAACATATGAAAACACTTCCAACTTCATTTAGAAAACACCAAATTTTCATTTTTTTGATTACTGAATCAGAAAACACATTCCTTAAATGTGAACATACAATTCTGGCAAGTGTGCGCAAGACATTCAGTCTCGAACATTATGGAGGGGCTTATCTATTCCTTTTTTTCTGGGAGGTAATTGACTAAAATATATTGAAAACCTCAAAAATACTCATTCTTTAACCCAATAATTCCCCTGATCCCAAGAAAATGAGAATAGTTAGAAATTCAAGCACAAAGTTGCTCACTTATTGTTAATTAAAATAATAAAAAAATAGATGCAATCCACATGGTCCATAATAAAGGAGTCGTTAAATTACAGTTTATTTATTCCATTTTCTAGACTATGAGGTAGTCATTAAAATAATATTTTTAGATAATTTCTAATGCATATGGGATAATACATTATGTGTTATGGGAAGAAATCAAGCAATAAACTGATATATGGAGCATGATTCCAGTGGTGATTAGAATAAACTAGGCATTCATTTTTTTTAGCTGGAAGGAAATGCATCTAGATGTTTATAATGGTCATATCTGAGCTTTAAGATAAAGCTTTCATTTGGCTATGTTTACAAGGAACTTCCCAAGGTTTAAGAAGGATGGTGTGAGCACGTATCATTTTTATATTTTTGAGTAATTTTTTAAAGGTGTAATATTAATTTATCTGTGATGTGTTGGCTGAACTGGAGGGTGACAGAGAATTGAGACAGGAGGCCCACGCTCAAGGGCTGCTATAGTGATCGGAAAGAGAAAGTGTGAGAGCCCGGGCCCAGATAGTAGCAGGAGGATGAAAAAGAAGAGAAAGCCTCAAAGGACATTAGAGAGGAAGAGTCCTCTGAAGAATCCATTTTGCTTGGGATAGGGCCACAGGAGGAATGAGGAGCTGGGTGGCTCCCAGATTGCTAGTGATCTTGGGGAGTAGCAGATTTGCAGGAATAAAGAAACGAAACACTCCACTTTGGACGTTTTGTTAGCTGTGTCTTTGGAGTATCTGTGTCGAGATGTCCAATGAAGAGTTCCCTTTACAGATCAGGGCCTCAGGTGACAGACCAGGGTTTGAGAGACAGACATGAAAGTCATCAAGATACATGTAAGACCAAAAAAAAAAAAAAAAAAAGATAAATGTAAGACCTGAGGCAGAATTTGGGATGCATAACATAGAGATAGATGATGGCGGGCCAAAGGCAGAACCTGGAAACTCTAACTTTGAGGGGAGAACGGAAGAAGAGGATATCAGAACGAAGATGAAGAACAGCTGGAGAAGAGAAGAAAAGCATAAAAGAAGAGCCTAACGGAAGAAGCCCATGAAGGAATTCATGCTAGGAATCAGAGAGGGGTGACCTCTGTGTAAGGCTGTAGAGTGGACAAGGTCAAAACCAAAGAGTGTCCATTGGAATGGGCAGTCAACAAAGGCAGTTTCTATAGGCAGATGATAAAGGCAGGACTTCAGTGAATGGAAGAGACATGCGAAAGCATGAGAAAACAGTTTGCTATTTAAAGATCTTGAATAGTGCGGAGAAAGAAAAAAGATAGAAAGTGGCTGGAGAGAGCATGGCTTCAATACTGCAGCCATTGTTAGGATGGAGGACATCTCGGCACAAGTTTGCTGCTGGAGAGAAAGCCAGAGAAGCGGAGGCGAAGGTTTGAAGATTTAGGGGTAAGAAAGATAGTGATGGATCCAGGAAGGCAGGAAAAGACAGGATCCAGAACCAACTGTTATCTTAGGCCAAAGAAGAAATTCTTCTTCCAGTGAAATAGCAAAGGAGGGAAGAAGGAAGAGGCAAACTTATCAATAGCACTACTCATTAACTATAGTGATAACTCTTGTGCAATGGTTAAGAATGCCCTAGAGTCAGACTGCCTGGGTTTGTACTCCAGTTACTTTATTTGGGGAGGTGAGTAATAGGAGAAAAGGAGGTTGTTTTGTTAGGGCTAAGGGAGCTTGTACTATATAGTAGTTATTGTTATAAGATGCAAACAACCTCATACAGTAAGTCCTGTTATTAACTCTGCTTTTACTTATTGCCATTAAGTTAAAGATTTGCCTAAGATCACACAGCTAAGAAGCAGGGAGTAAGTATCACTCAGTGCTCAAGTACATGGGGTCTGGAGCTAATCTACTTGGGTGCAAATCCTGCTTCTGTCACACTGAGTCACTCTGGCTCTCAGTTTCCTCATCTATTAAAAAAATGAGTATGATATTGAATTGGCCTTTTGTCTTGCCATGAGGATTACAAATGAGTCAATACACATAGAATACTTAAGAGTAGTACCTGGAACCGAGTAAGCACTCATTATTATTACAGTGTTGTTTATAGTAGTGAGACATTGAAAGCCGCCTGAATATACAATGGGATAGGACTGTTTAAATGAATTATACAAGGATAACAGCAAAGTCTCCTCCAAAACTTAAAAATCAGGATAGCTTTTAAGGATAAAATTGTGGAGAGTCACCTATTAACCAAGCAATAAGACATTAAATAAGACATTGTAATTGAAAAGTACCCTAATCTGGAGCCCTGGGCATAACCTTGAATAAATTTGAAGCTGTTACTTTCAAAATGAGGTTGGATATCATGCCCCGCCGGAATTGGCAAGGGTTTGCTAGGCCCTCCCTGTACTCTGTAGAGGCTGGGGTCTCCAGCAGATCCACCTCAAATACAGAAGGAACTATATAACATTTGCAATGGTTTGAATTGCGTCTCCCCCAAAAATATATGTTGGCATTCCAACCTCCAGGACCTCAGAATGTGACCTTATTTGGAAGATACAATTTGTTTAGAAAGATAATCAGATTGAAGTAAGGTCATTAGGGGAGGTCTGATCTCAATGTGACTATTGTCTTTACAAAAAGGGCAAACTGAGGGGCAGCCTGTGTGGCTCAGAGGTTTAGCGCCGCCTTTAGCCCAGGGTGTGATCCTGGAGTCCCCAGATGGAGTCCCACATTGGACTCCCTGCATGGAGCCTGCTTCTCCCGCTGCCTGTGTCTTTGCCTCTTTCTCTCTGTGTGTCTCTCATGAATAAATAAATAAAATCTTTAAAAAGCAGGGGGGGGGGGGGACTGAAAGACACTTACATAGACACACTTCATGCCATGTGAAAATTAAGGCAGAGATTGGGGTGATACTTCTTTAGCCAAGGAATGTCAAAGATTGCTAGCAAATTATTAGAAACTCAGCTGGATTCATGGAGCATATTCTCTCTTACAGTCCTCAGAAGGAAACATGCCAACATTTTGATCTCAGGCCTCCAGAACTATAAGACAGTAGATTTCTGTGTTTTAAGTCATCCAGTTTTTGGTACATTTTATGATGGCACTAGCAAACTAGTACAATAGCCATAATGCTAAGCCTTTAAACACACAACCCTTGTTCTGGTTCTATGATCACTAAGCAATCTTGGAATTATCTTTGACTACCATGTTGATCTCTCTACATAGAAAGCTAGTCCTGTGAACACCCAATTACTTATGTGGCTCTATTTCTCAGTGCATATTAATCAAGTGGGCTGGTTTATACATCAGTCTTTTAGGAGTTTGCATGTGGTTAAGCCACTCTTGGAATACTGACAATACCAGTCTTCTGGATCACAAAAGTGGAGGTCTATTTGCTGGAATGTAATAAGACTCCCACAACATGCTGTCACCTCGGGACATCACCTGTTTCTTTCTCTGATGGCAAATTTTGGGAATGATACATATTCTTCTTACTTAAAAATAATGACACAGGGCAGAGAGTTTAATTAAACCTGAATAGATCCCAACTGACTCTGAAGATACCTATTAAACAAATGAATACTTAGGTTTCTCTTTCCCTCTTTAACGTTGCATTTACTTAATACATAATTTGTTGTATCCAATTCAAGTTTATATTTTATTATAAATTTTAAAATATAAAACAATTTTTCTTCACTATAAATCATTAAAACTTGAATCATAATGGAGGGCAGAACAGCAGCAGGGGTTAAACTTATCTGACACTCAGAGAACATCTGACCCAACATCTGGCCTCTTATTTGTATACAAATATTCCCTGAACAAGTGCCTATGATGTTCTGAAAAGCTCCAGGCAAAGATAAATGGCATAAAAAAAACTACCAACCACCTGTGACAAGATTCATTCCAATACTAAACCATTCTCTAATGCAATAAGTTAAAAAATATTTCTCCTGTAAATCTTTCCCTCTACCAGTTTCTGCTGCTCAGGGACTGGCTGCATAGGTAGCCAGTCACACAGAGGAGATGCAAAGCCAGGCCTTGAAGAAGTCAAATCCTATCTCTTTCCATTATACCCTGACATACCACTGGAAATGCTCCAAGTTCGTTCTTTGTTTTCTTTCCTTACAGTGCAAACTCTCCTATCTTTTTTCTCTCTTTTGAACTCTCCCTGAGGGAATTTTGTGATAAAAGCCCCCATAGGACTTCTTATGTTTTAAGGGCCTGGTCCTGAACTTGTCAGGCTCTGCAGCACTGGCACCCTCTCACTGCAACAGGTACCCCGGAGGGGCAAGCAGTTTTCCAAGAAAAGGATTTCAGTGCAAAGGATCTGCAGATGCTGATTGGCTCAGCAGGATCTCTGTCAGGTCTCAGAGATGAGAAACAGCAGCCTCTTACACTACAGAGGGTAAGGTTGCTCTTTCTCCTTAAGGGAATAATCAGAGTACAGCTCCTTAGCTGTTAAAAAGTGAAAAGGTTGTATCAACCCATGTCCCTCCTTTACCACCCACAGGGTTCAGAAGCACTAACCAACCCCAAGTCTGAGCTCTCACTTAGATAACAACCACTGCATAGTCAGAACGATAGAATCAACCAAAAATAAGCAAATAAATAAATAAAATAACGTGGAGGAGAAATGCTAAGAAGTGCTAGGATTTTCCATAGGTGGAAACACAGAACACATATCTTCTTTTTTTTTTTCTTTTCAGAATCCCTCAAGGACAAAATTAAGTTTGAATTTGTCTATGTATTCTAAGATTATTTATCACTATGGATTCAATCACTTAATGGCAATGAAGACTATTAGTCTCTAATTCTTTGAATTGATAGGACAACTCCATCTTTTTCATTTATACTCTTTACTAATAAAGAGAAATGTCTTAACACATTTTCAGAATGCTTTTTTGCTAAAAGTAGCTAAAATAAAGGCATTGATCCTACATTTCTGTGAAAATCACTCCACTGTAACTCTTGTGCCCCAAAATGTTTAGTAGAGAGAACAAGCAGAGAAAGAATAGTTTTTGAATTAAGAGTTCCTCCCAAAAGAGGGAAAAAGTGAGAGAAAGTAGAAGTAGAACACCTTGAAATAAATGTTACCTGCTTACTATTCTGCCAAAGTCACATTGACTTGAAAGTGCTAGTCAAGTCCTGAAGGTCCAACAAACATTAGAAGAAAGTTGTTAATTTATGTAAATGGCATTACAAAGTCTGTTCTAATGCTTAATGACAGAGTGCCTAACATTAATACTCTGGTTTCAAAATGCAATTACCTTCTTAGCAGCTCACACAGGAATAAAACCCCCCAAATAATTTATAAAATAATATTCCTTCAATACCGTGAGACATTTTAAATGCTTTCCCAAGTTAGGTGACATTCATTTCTAGTTGTAAAGAAGACTGATTTTTATGGGAGTGTTGCTCAGTGTTGGGCAGTAGAGTCAGGACAGCATTCAACTAATTAAAAATAATGTTGGGTTGGGAATAGCAGTGAGGGAAATTCAAGCAAACCAGGTACTAGGTTCTCTGAGGTCTGGCTTAGGCTTCTTGACTGTAAACTTTATTTTCTACTGATGGCATAATTTTTACAATAGCAATACTACTAGTACTTATGCTATATATATATATATATTTTTTTTTTTTAATTTGGTAAACCTTACTACACTCACAGGCCCAAAGATTCTCCCCCATTTTGGTAAGCACCATATAAATTAATCACAGGTGGAAACTCTCTGTTTAAAAAGTTACCCAATGTTAAAAGAGTAGAAAGGGTCTTAGTTTATTTGGGTTGCTACAAGTAAGTACTGTAGACTGAGTGAATTGTGAACAGCAGAAATTTATTTCTCACAGTTCTGGAGGTTGGGAAATCCAAGATCATGGTGTCAGCAGATTCGGTATTAGCGAAAGCCTGCTCACTAGTTCATAGATGGCACTTTTCTTGCTGCGTCCTTATAGGATGGAAGGCAAGGAAGCTCAACAGAACCTCATTTTTATAAGAGCACTAATCTCATTCATGAGGGCTCCACTCTCATGACCTAAGTACCTCCTAAAGCCCCTACTAACAAATAACATCACACTAGGGATTAGGCTTCAAAATATGAATTTTGGGGGACACAAACATTCAGTCCATAGCAGAAATCAAAATATCATCTGAACATAAGAATCATGCAGTTCTGGAGGCTGGTTTCTTAGAGTCATATCATTAATGCATATGGCTCTCAAGAGTACCATTACTGGTCCCTCTAAACCAAACATTTTTAGGACTTGTAGTTCATGTCAGAGAACCTGATCAGAATTGCTATCAGTAACAACAATAATACTGGTGCCGTTTGGATACATACTCTGTATTAAACGTTGAATTTGTATGATCTCAATCAATATCACAATAACTCTGCATGGTAGTCTTATTCCCTTTTAATAGATGAGAAAAGTGAGTTTCAGGGTAATGGTGGTGGCTTGCTATACCTCTAGAAACCAGAGACCTCCAGAAGCCTCTTTGCAGGACTCTACACAATGTCTGGAAATAGTAAAGCAAAATTACCTGAACAAAACATAGATAGATGTCAGCAACTCATCACTCTTCTCAAGGATCCCAGTATGAAGTTTACAATTTAAAGTTGACAAACATTTGAATCACTCATCTACCCTTGAGCAAAATTAGGGGAACTGAGACAATGCTATCATGTTCAGGAGGCCAGTGTGTCCTTGAACCAAAAGGTCCATAGACCACATATACAGAAAAAAATTCTCAAAGTTCTCTAATACTGACTTAAATCATTTTTATTTTAGTGTTATTTAAATATGCATGAACACAGAACTAGGTATAATCATCTTATTCTTTTTTTTTTTTTTAATCATCTTATTCTTAAAGCTCTTATAAAATTATTTTAGGGCAGCCCTGGTGGCTCAGTGGTTTAGCGCTGCCTTCAGCCCAGGGCTTGATCCTGGAGACCTGGGATCGAGTCCCACGTCAGGCTCCCTGCATGTAGCCTGCTTCTCCCTCTGCCTGTGTCTCTGCCTCTCTCTCTCTTTCTCTCTCTCTCTCTCTCTCTCTGTGTCTGTCATGAATAAATAAATGAAATATTTAAAAAATAAAATTATTTTAAAAATACCCACATGGTCAAATTAGGTACAAATTATAAAACCAGTATTACTTCAAATTAGCAGTGATTCACAGTGATAATGGGGTACTGGCTTACTACAAAGGATTGTTCCAGTCTGGCCACCACTACCATCCTGTCCTGAGAATATAGCTTTTTCTCCTTCTCTTGCATGGGAACCTGAGCAACTAAGAAACTTCAGTGTCCTTTCCTTTTTTATGGATTAAATCCTATCCTGTTCTTCTAAAATAAAAGTAATATTGCCACTGAATTATTTAACTTCTCTATGCCTCATCTTTCTCATCTGTAAAATGGAGATCTATAAACAGGACCTACTCACACTGGATTATTATGAGGATCAAATAAGTCAATAAATGTAAAAGTTCTCACAATAGTGTTTGGCACAAAGTAAGTCCTTCTGATTGTTATATATTATTGCTATTATAATTATATATTATAAGCATATAATTATAATAAAATGATTAAGAAAAATATAAACATGGGAACTGAGAGATAGCTTCAATGCTCAATTAGTAATAAGGTGATATACCAAATATTCAGAATCTAACTTTATTAAATTTTGTCATATATATAAAGATAGACTAATTAATCAAACATGCATATTGTATGTATATTGTAAACTCTAGAACAACTAGTAAAGTTTTAAAAAGAGGTATTAAAAGAATCCAATAGTGGAGATAAAGTGGAATAATAAAAAATACTCAATCCAAAAGCAGGCAGAAAAAGAAAAAAGGGAATAAAACTAGATGGAATAAATAGAAACTATTAGAAACATAATGGACTTTAATCCAATCATAGCAGTAATTACATTAAATGTAAATGATCTAAATAAATGAATTAAAAGACAAAGACTATCAGATTGGGTAAAAAAGCAACACCCAACTATATGCCACTGACAAGAAGTCCACTTTAAATACAAAGCCAGAGATAGGTTTAAAGTCAAAGAATGGAACAAGATGTAACATGTAAACATTAACAACAACAACAACAACAAAAAAGCTGGCAGGGCTATATTAAAGTTTTATTGCCACAGAAATGAATACACAAAAATTCAAAATGCACAATCACCATGTCTGTATCTAAATCTCTGATCTCTAATTATCTCCCTGTTAAAGAACTCACAGATCCCTGAGAAATAAGACTAGGAAATAAAACTGAATTAATCTTACTTAATACTCTAGATTAAGTAATAGTCTAGATTAATACTCTAAGGATGCTCTAGAGCTATTATATAAAGTTTATTAATACCTTTTTAGTTTATTCTTTGAAAGCATATATTATGGCCTTTATTCTTTTGGAGGTAATTTAGATAAAGTAGAATAATTAGTGAGCAGGAATGTTAGATTGAAAGTTGTCTATGAATTCTAACTAGCTAAGAACAAATTTGAATTCCTGTCATGGATTAGGCACATATTTCACTATTAAATGACCACATTCTAAAAATTCCATTTAGCTAGAAGAAGAAACTAAAATGGGATCCTATTTTCAGAATTCCCCAGGCAGTGTAGGCCTTAATTAAAACAAAGTTAAACAAAACAGATAGCTTTCTAAAGTAAGATTGTAGCAAGTGAAGGGGCAGCAAGACTCTATTATCATTTAAAAAACTCAGAAGTGGAAAAAAAAAAAACCTGGCGTGGGTAAACTGAAACATCTTGTCCCACAGTAAAAATCTGGGCCATATTTCTTTCTTGTAGGAGGAAATGAGAATTCCAACACTAGTGTTAACATAGAGTAGGTGTAAATGAAGGAAAATATTTATCAACATGTAGTTAGCACTATTGGTTTTAAAAGACAGAGATGTGGAGATGTTTCAACAAGAACAGATAAAGCACAGTCTGCTAACAGAAAACAACATGGTTCAATAACTGAGAATGTCCCTTATTCACTCTGTGCTTCAATGTCTGTATCTGTAAAGGGAGGCCTAAACATCTTAGGATGGCTGTTAGGACTCCAAGATGAAGGATGAGCCTCCAGAGAGCTGTGTCTGTTCTCAGGGGCCCTGGGACCTTGACCACAAGTGGACAGCCTAGGGGTAAGCATTGTAGCCCCTCATCTGGGACAATCAGATTCTCTCTGGCATTTGACATTTCACAAAGAAGTTAACACACTCAATCATTCATTCAACAAATATCTACTGAGTGTCTACTAAGGACACTGTTCTAATCTCTGTTGAATGAGACTGAGAAAGATATTATCCTCTTTGTTCTTACATTCTTTTGGGAGATACAGACAACAAACAAGGAAATTAAATTAGATTCTATGCAATGGTGAAAGTTTAACAATGGTGAAATGATGAGGAGGAACTGAATAAGAGAGCAGCTATTTCAAACTCGGTGATGAGAAAAGTATTTCTGGGGAGGTGATGAAAAGGAGTCAATCACATAGGAAATCTATGGGAAATCATTCCAGGCAGAGACAGAAAGAAGGCCAGTATGGCCAGGAGCATAAGAACAGGGAGTGATGGGATCCCTGGGTGGCGCAGCGGTCTAGCGCCTGCCTTTGGCCCAGGGCGCGATCCTGGAGACCCGGGATCGAATCCCACATCAGGCTCCTGGTGCATGGAGCCTGCATGGAGCCTGCTTCTCCTTCTGCCTATGTTTCTGCCTCTCTCTCTCTCTGTGTGACTATCATAAATAAATAAAAAAATTTAAAAAAATGTTAAGAACAGGGAGTGAACAAGTAGGGATGAGTTTAAACAAACAGATTAAATCATGTAGGGCCTTATAGGACATTGTGATGTGTTTGGATTTTATTCTCAGTGCAAGAGGGAGCCATTGGAAAGTTTGGTTGACCCAATTTGTGGTTTCAAAAGACCACTCTGGCTGAGTGATCCAGAGACAGGGGTAGAGATTGGATTATAGGAGAGCAAGGAGGAAGCAAGAGACCTGTCAGGAAATGATTTTAGTGTCCATGATGGAAGGAATATGATATGACTGTGGTTACAGTGGGGAGAGAGGTGTAAGAAGTAGAGTTTGGAGATGAAATCAATAGGATTTGCTGACATGGTGAGTATGGGAAAGAATACAGTCAGGGAGACTGCTTTGCTTATGGTCTGAGTGACTGGGTGTCTGACATTACAATTTCCTGAAATGGGGAAGACTGTGAGAGGAACAGGTTTCGGGGGGAAATCCCAGAATTCTGTTTTGGCCAGCTTACACATGAAGGTGTATTAGACACTGAGTGATGCACTGAGACACAGTTCTGGAGATATTACAGCTGAGTCACATTAAGGGTGATGTCTAGGTGAGGATCTGCAAACTCTGCTGCCCTCAGGGAGTCCTGATTTCTTCTGTTCTGTAGTTCTGTTGTTTAGCTTTTCCTGTGACTGCATAAGATGCTCCTGCATCTTTTCACAATTGCCCTTTTTGGCTTTTCACCAACTATTATTTCCACCTCAAAGGACCTTAACAAATCCTTATTGTTAAAAAGATCACTTCTAAGATGCTTTCTTGCTTTACTGCTTTATGAAACTACGAAGCTGTTTTTTTTTTTAAAAGATTTTATTTATTTATTCATGATAGACACAGAGAGAGAAAGAGAGGCAGAGACACAGGCAGAGGGAGAAGCAGGCTCCATGCCGGGAGCCCGATGCGGGACTCGATCCTGGGGCTCCAGGATCACGCCCTGGGCCAAAGGCAGGTGCCAAACCGCTGAGCCACCCAGGGATCCCCACGAAGCTGTTTTATAACTAAACTTGGTGTCAGCTGAATCTTAGATTTTATTTATTTATTTATTTATTTATTTATTGAATCTTAGATTATTAATGATGGGCATAGTAGGCATTGGCTATACTAAAAATAATGAATAATGGCTACATTTCATTGAGTACAAGTGATGAAGGACCCATGTACTAAGGGCTTTGGCATACTTTATACCATTTAATACTTACAGGAATAACTCTGAACTGATAGTGACTAGCCTATTTTGCAGATGAGAAAACTGAGGCTTAGCATCTTAGGTGACCCATCATAAATAGTGTTAGGACTAGGTTTCAAACTCAGATCACATTGACCCCCCCACCAAATGCATCATCAGTTACCACTGCTCTGAAATGTCTGGAGCAGGTTTTCCCTGTATGCCTGGAGATGACTCAGTGAGAGTCTGAAAGAAAATTCATGATCCATGTGGTGGTGGTATGGTAATTGCAGCAACTTATGTGGTGCATTCACAGCACTGGTTATTACATAACCTGTCATGATAGGAATCTAAATAGACTGTGTAGAGTTCCAAGCTCTATCCCCTCTTCAGCTTGGGACCCTGTGCTCCTCATTGTCATTCAGCAGAACAGAACCAACACAAGACATGCATCTTCATATAGGCCTTGGGTGGGAAGGCAGTTCACTGGGACCTTGTGATTTGGGAGGATACAAGGTATCGTCAGCAGTCAGCCATTTTGCAGATTGGGAAACTGAGTCTAAACAGGTTACTTTCCAGGATTACATGGCTAGTTAGTAAAGAGTCGAAATTTAAAGGACAGGTTTCTTGACTCAATGCCTAATTCAAAAATTTCCAACTTTATTATAGTACTATCTCCTTTCCCACTTGACAATAAGGTCTTGGAGCCTTTCCTGATGGGATCGTTCATCAACTTTCTGTTCTCAACCTTGCTTCATCTTAACTGATTTTTAGTGAGATTGAATATACTTATATAAAATGCCTAATCTTAAGCATCCACTTCAGTGAATTTTTACAGTATAACCACCACCAAACCAATGCAACTACTTCCTAGCTCCAGATAGAAAATCTTTCCAGCACCTTAGAAGGCTCCATTCTGCCCCTTTCCAGACAATAACCACCTTCTTCATTCCCTGAGATAACTACTGTACTGAAGTCTATAGCCATTGATTAGTTTTGTCTGTTCCTATACGTCATTCAAGTGGAATAATATTTACTTTTAAATTTTTTATTTTATCTTATTTATTTATGATAGGCACACAGTGAGAGAGAGAGAGAGGCAGAGACACAGGCAGAGGGAGAAGCAGGCTCCATGCACTGGAAGCCCAACGTGGGACTCGATCCCGGGTCTCCAGGACCACGCCCTGGGCCAAAGGCAGGTGCCAAACCGCTGCGCCACCCAGGGATCCCAATATTTACTTTTAAAGTCTGTCTTCTTTTACTCTATAATTGTGAGATCCATCCATGTTGTATATAGTAGCTTATTCTTACATACAGCTGTGTAGCATTCCATTGTGTGAATATATCTAGACTTTTTCATCCATTCTCCTGGTGATGGACATTTGGGTATTTTTCACTTTAGGACTATTATGAATAAGACTGTTATCAACATTATGTGCATGCTGCCTGGTAAACATATATATTTATTTGTCTAGGGAAATAGAATTACTAGATAAGTGTAGATATATATTTAGTTCTAGAAGACATTGCAGTTGTCCAAAGTGTAATAATTTTCCCGCCTACCAGCAATAAATGAGAGATTCCAGTTCTTCCACAGTCTTGACAACCCTTGGCATTGACTGTCTTTTTGCTTTTACCACTCTGTTGGCTGTGTAATGTTATCTCATTATGGTTTTAATTTGCATTTGCCTGATGAATAATGGTTTTGGCCATTTGGATATCATCTTTTTTGAAATGTCTGTTCAAGTACTTTGGTGATTTTTACCTGGATTATTTGTCTTCTTCTTTGTGATGTTTAGGATTTCTTTATATATCCTGGAAATGAGTCCTTTGTCAGATATATGTATTGTGAATCTCTCTCTCTCAGTCTGTGGCTTACCTTTTTATTCTGAGTGATACATTTCGATGAGTACAAGTTCTTAATTTTTAATAAAGGCCAAGTTATCCATCTCTTTTATTATGTTAGCGCTTTTTTGTGTCTTAAGAAATCTTTACGTATCATAAATCTTGCTTCTTTAAGCTCAGGAAGCTCAGAAAATATTTAGAAGTTGTGTGTATTTGACAGGTTTGGAAAACTCTGACAATAAACTTTTTTAGGCAGAAGAGAGGAAAGATATTGGGAGGTCAGCAGGGAAGGGGCACAGGGGTGCCCAAGCAGATGGAGAAGTATGGTATGCTTTGGTGGAATGCAGGTGGAAGGGAGAAATAAAAAACAAATAACTGGATTTGATGGGGAGACTTTTTTTCTCGAGAGACAATAACAGTAGCAACTAATACAAATCTGACCTATATTGAGCCTTGCACTGATACTCACCCCCATGCTTTTGATAAGACAGTAGTCAACACCTCACTCAGCAGTTGCTGTAATTTTCTGACCAGGTTTAGTACAGAGTGTCAGCAGAGTGCTGCACAAATGGTAGGTGTGCAAACAACCTTCTGCCTTTCTTAGGACAAGGTGGACTATAGAGTCCACAAAGAGTCACAAGTCTCCAGTGTTTGTACTGGGTATTTTGAGTGCATCACTTCATATTCCCTTGGCTCCACCTGTGTTGTACTCCAGCCACTGCTGCAGTAACTAGTTCTGTGTAAGTTCTGATCAGCTTCATGCAGTTGCAACCTGAGGGTCTTGTTCCACTCCAGTGCCTGTTAACTTTCCATCCCAGGTTTCTCTACTGATTCAGAGGCAGGTACCCCAAGAACATATTTGGTATTCATGCATGCACAACCCTGAAGGGTGGAGGAGTTACAATATGTGAGGAGAAATTTGGGCCCATGGTGGCTGGGAGCCAATGAGTAAATGATTCCCTGTTCCTTTCCTTGGACAGAAAATTCTATACCATATTTTATACAGCTTCTCAGGCTTTCCATGGAATCCAGCAACTAGTCACCATAGAAGGGACCTACTCCACTCCTTGTATTCTTTGCAGTGGCTTCACTTCCTTCTTTGCTTCCCACTCTGTGGCCTGCATCCCTAGCCCTGAGCTCTTACTCACCAGGAAAATGCTTGCATTCTAGCTTTTATCTCAGGATCTACTTTCTCGGTACCCAGGCGAAGGGGGCACTCAGTAACATTTCTGCTTGATACATGTGACTTCATTAGATTTCAAAGGCAGATCAATTTCACACTTTTAAAGCTTCAAAGGAGGACTCATACCATTTATAGTGAAGATATCATTATGAATAAAATCTGACCAATCAGCTACGTACATCGCTACAAGGATAATTTATTCAAGAATCAACATGTTAGCCACAGAGCTGAAAATATTTCTCTGTAGACAGCTGTTGGAGAGGGTCCAAGACCAGAATCAAAATTTATGTTGGTTTATGAGCTAATCAAGGCATTGAACCCAGTTAAACAAATCCCGTATGTGAGAAATGTAGTAAGAAGCTGTCTAGGAAATGTGAACTCGTCATTGGCTCCCACAACCAGTGCAGAGTCCTATTCTCAACTGGAGGCCTTTTCGGTCATGATGGCCTTCTTGTATGCCTGGCATTACTCCTGGTAAGCTAAGGTGCTCACAACACGTTGCTGAGGTGGTCAAGAGGGAGCCTTCATAGGTACTGCAAAGGCAGTAACGAAAGTGTGCTGAGGATAGAGCCAGTGTGCTACAGAGTGGGGCTGTGATGTGCAAAATGCCACCTGATGTAAAGGAATGCAGTGAGAAGAAGCAGTATGTCAATAACAGTGTGACATCTTAAGGGGCTGTGTGGCTCCCAGATTGGGTTGTTTTCATGTCTAAAGAGCCAAACAACAAGAGCTGTCAACAGATGGTTCAACTGAAATCACTTTTTCCCTGGCCTGCTCAGTATACTTCTCCCGCAGGAGTCCCAGGGCAAAAGTGATGCTGTGCATCGGCAAATGGAGAAGGCACACTGACACTTTCAGACCAGTGGTCAACGCCTTTACCCTTAAGGCTCCTACAATCCCAGAAAACTGCACTTTGTAACTCTTCCAGATAAATGTGCATGTTCTGGAGTTACCATCCTCACACTGTGGGCAATTTTAAAGGCTACGAGACAATGTAGAAAAGAGCAGTGGAGATTTAGAGATGAGGATGGTGATGGTGACATTTACATAGCTTCTGAAAGTCAGTTCTCTCTGTTCGCACAACCTACTGCCATTCCTATTTTATTTCAGTTGCCCTCACATTTATCATACTCTAGTTTACTTGACAGTCTTCTTGCTAGTATGAGAGCTCTATTTTGGAATTCTCAGACTTCCACACAGCATCTTGCTCATTGCAGTAACTCAGCAAATGTTTCTGGAAGGGTTCTGAAGCCTTTGTTCAAATGCCATCTTGTCAATGAGGGTATCCTTGTCACCCTGTTAAAAATTCCACCTCCTGCTCCAACTCATAGTATCCTCCGCTCCGACACTGCTTTTACTTTTTCTCTCCAGCACAAATCACATCTAGCATACTATGCAACTTATTTATTATCTTCCTTATCATCTCTCTTCTCCTGCTAGAATGTTCCATGGTAGTCATTTTGTTGGCTGACATCTCCCTATATGTAGAATAGGACCTGGCATACAACAGGTGCTCAGTAAATTCTGATGGAATAAAGAACTTCCATCTCCAAATGGCAATTTCTATTTTTAAACCCACTCAGAGCTACTTTATGCCTCCCCTTGTGGTTCCAAATCTCCATTTCGAAAAATGATATTTTTAAATTCATTAATTAATGATTTATTGAGCACTAACTCTTTGCCAGGCACTGTGCTGGGTATTAGAGAGACAAACATGAAGAAGTCAGGAAAGATAGTGTCCCTGCCTTCAAAGAGCTTAGGGTTAGTGAGGTGACATCTATAAGCATGGGCTACTATAATATAATGCAGCAGATATGATGATAGAGACAAACACAGGGTATTAAGGAAACAGAGGAAAGCGTGTGTGCCTCAAAGATCAGCTAGGGCTCTGGCAGAAATCAAAGCCCTGGTGAGTTGAGGTTTCAAGGCTAAATAGATATTAACTAGAGGGTATATGTGAGGATAGAGAGGGAAGGCAGGGGGTCATGGTGGTAGTTGAGAAAAATGAACCTCAAGCTCAAAAGTATATGCTCAAAGGTGATGAAATTGTTTTCTTATTGTATCATTAATTCAGCATATATTTGTTGTGTTCCTAATCTGTGCCAAGGTAGGGATGCAGCAATAAATAAAAAAGACAAACATTTTTGTCTTCGTGGAGCTTATGTCATAGCTAGAAGAGACAGCTAATAAGATAAATAGGTGCATTATATAATATATCATAAAATAAGTGCTGTGGACAAAAATAGAGCAAGGAAGAGGAATGAAGAGAGATGAGGGTATGCACTGCAATGCTTGGTGTTCAAAAATATCCACTTCTCTGTGGATCATCCCCTAATATGCTTCATTAGAAATCTTGCAGATGGTGGTGGTCAGCCCATGGTAATAGAGGCTTTTCTGAAGGAAACAGAAGGAAGGAAAGAAGCCTTCATGCATTAGAGTAATGATAATAGTAATAACACTTTCTGTTTAAAAAAAAAAGGACTTTCTGTGAAAGCCCTAAAGAAATTATCCAACAAAAAGACAAATGAAAGGACATTCAGAAATAGGCATTAAACAAGGATGTGGAGAGGAGCCCCAGTGCAGTGCTGAGGAGCACAGAGAGGCTGGGCCAGGCAGCTAGAGTTGGGATCTTAGCTCTGCTGTTTTTGAGTTGGCTGACCAGGACAGTTCCTTATATCTCCAGAAGCCTTACTCTCCCTGCTGTGAAAGAGAAATGGCAATAACAGTACTTACTTTCCATGGGAGTGTGAAGATTCTCTGAGATGATATAGACACACACTAAAGTAGAGAGGCTGGCAAACAGCAAACACTCATCACTGTCTAATGTTATTAGTACAGCCAAATATGGCTTCCTCAATGATTCCAGAGAACATAAACTCTTAGATCAACTGGCCTCTTTGCAGTACAAAATGTGAGAAGTCTGAACTAAGGAATAGGGAAGGCAAATGTTGGATTGGGTGGGGTGGAGGGTCCTCTTTTTGGCAGAGTCTAGAGTGTAATGAGACCAAATCAACTAAACATAGAACTCCTGAGTGAGTGGGGGAAGGGAAGAACAGCTGTTGACAGTGTGAAATATGGTGTAAGCTAGGCTAGACCTGTAGGATAGGAGTGGGAAATTTATAACCATGTCATGTAAACAATAAGCTGAAGAAACTTCAAATTTAGTCCAGAAAGTAAAATCTGGATATGTGAAGGAGGACAGAGTAACTGTCTTCAAAGAACAAAAGCAGGGGTGCCTGGTTGGCTCAGTCAGTCAAGCATGTGACTCTTGATCTCAGGGTCATGAGTTCAAATCCCACATTGGGTATGGAGCCTCTTTAAAAAACAAACAACAAAAAACAAAGAACAAAAGCATTTTTTTTCTGGCAAAGAAAGGGCAGACTTGCTCGGTTTACTCACAGAGCATACTACCACTACTAGGACAAAGGGTTGAAGTCACACGGTTCAGAGAAAAAAAAAGAGTCATGAAAACAGTCACACTAAGGAATGAGGGAGGGCTCCATCATGGGGGGAGTGGGGGTAGGGGGTTCAAAGACAGGCTGGAATACTGGAGAGGACATATCTACATCAGGTAGGGAGCCCTTTGTTGTCTCTCAAGTTCCTCCCACCCTGAAGTCCTGACTTAAAGCCTCAACAAAGGAGGCAAAAAATAATGAGAAGCTTTAGAGGGCTCCAAGCTTGGAAAGAATTTGGATAGAGTTAAAACTGATCAATAGATGAGAGACTGAGGTGAATATGCTGATAAAGAGAAATGTGTAGATATAAAGTCAGGAGTGATGATAATGCAGTCCATGAAGGCTGCCCCAAATACTGTTTTGCTCAATCCTCACTATAAGCCTGGATTAATATTATCCTCATTGCCATTTCAAACATGAGCATGGGTGACCGAGAAAGCTCAGGCCTTGCCCATGCATTCTGCTACCAAGGGCAGACCTATAACCTGAGCCCAGTTTTCTTCTAGTCCACCATTCTTTCCAGTTCACTCTACACAATTTCCATGTATGATTATGAAAGAGGGATAAAAAATGGAGACATGGGTGTTTAAACAATTGTAACAGCCCCCTTACTGATTTCCCTGCCTCTACCCTCTCCCTCTTCATGTTTTTTTCCTTTCTCCTTTTTAGGCTGGACTCCTGGGGTCCTGTGATCTTCCTCAATTATGGCTCTTAACACTCAAATGATTCCTATGGCTAATGGGATTAATTACAATGCTTTGGTTGCTGCTCAAGGTCATTCACAACATTACCTATCTTCACTCCTCCCTCTACAGCATTATCTTCCCCTACTCTGCAAACATTGCAGTAGGATGTGTGTAGTAGGACGATAGAGAGGGGTGGGGATTACAGAATGCTTGCTTTGTTGAAAAGAGCAGACTTAGCTCAACTTGAGCCAAGAAATAGAGTCAGGAGGTGATGACAATATAGTTCTTGAAGACTGTCCAAAGTATTTTGTTTAATTCTCACCATAATTCTGGGAGGTCAATGGTAGCCTGTGGAAAAAGAGATTCAGGGATGCCAATTCTACCAATCTTTAAAGAGAAGATAGGATGTAGATATTAAACATAAAATTTATGTAATTTTTAAAGGCTACTAATGAATTAAATTTAGTAAAACCACATGGTACAGGACAAATAAAACCAACCTATAAATTTGGTTCAAAGGTGGCTCTGTTGCAGCTTTTGATCTAAAGATGTACCTTTTAGATGAAGCTGGTCTTCATTTGCCCAACTTGAAGTGAGCCATGATTCCTGGAAGCCTCATGATACTAAATGTGGACCTTTTTCTGGGCACTTACACTAGTCAGCCCTGCTAGACTATATGATTTTGAGGGAACAAATTTTCTAGCCTTTGAGGATTAACATGGTGCTCCATTCAGATTAGGTACTTATAAACAATTTGTGAACTTGGATTTAGTAGAAAAAGACTTGAAAAGATTTGGTTTTGCTTACATTTTAAGTCAATAAAAGGGGCTGGTGAGAAAGGTTCCAGACTCCAAGCCTGGGTAATGACAATAATTGCCTGGAAAAACTATGTAGGTGGATCAAGCAGAAGAGAAGGTTCAAGGGGAAGTTGAGACATTCAGAGTTTATATTATACTCATTCAGACTCAAGAGCTTAAAGTACTTTTGGGCTTATTTTACTTCTATGTACAAGAAAGAATCTGGAGCTGGTACACCACCAGGAAGTCTTTATAAAATGTTTGTGCTTAGAGCTTCTATTCTATAACACAAATTAGAAGGAGGACCGAATGAGGGCACATAGTGTCCTGTTCCAATACACTCAGTGGAGAAACTGTTTCCTGATATTCATAAAAAAGAATAAAGATAGACTCATATTTATTCCATAGAAATATCTTAGTTGACCCAACACAAAATTGCTGCTTGCTTTTCTCACCTTAGTATTGGCAAATAAATAGCTGCTATTAACACTTTTCGATTTTTGCCACAATGTTGAACCAAAGGAAGCAATTGGTATCATCAATATTAGCAATCTCATGGGAGAATTTATCTGTCTTATCATTTTTGCAGCCCTGAAAGACTTGATGGATTTTTATTTTTTCACTAAAATGGTTGATGCCCCATGCAAGAATGTTACTCAGAAAATTGTGTGGATTTCAGAAAAATGACATATAATTTTGTGACTGGAGCTAATATGTGATCTACAATAGAGCAAAACTGCTGTCTTTAACAGAGCTAAGTCTCATGATTGGACTCAGTTGAATTTAGAGTATTTCATCATTTTTAGAGAAAAAAAGGCAAGAAAAATAATAGCCATTTATGGAATGGCTGTGTGTTTTAAGTACATTCTTATTCCATTTATAACACCCTGAAGAATAGCATGATTATATCTACTTTACAAATGAGAAAACTGTGATTCAGAGATAAAGAAAACCTCCCAAGATTACAGAACTGGTAACTTTTAGGGTCATAGTTCCAGCCCAGGCTGGTCTGGCTCTAAAATCCATTCCATCTGCATGCCACCTACTGCTTATCTTGGGATCTTTCATTCCAGTGGACTATTAGAGAAATTAAGCTACTTGCTCCTGGTTCAGCTCTTTCCATCTCCGCACAGTTCCTGGTGTATCATGGGCTTTGTTGCATCTCTGAAGGGCAGAAGAAGGCTTAAGACACCTCAGTAGCCATGGGGCAGAGACTTGCTGGCTTTTTCAACATAATGCTAGCCCTATCCAATGACTTCAAAGGATCTGAAAGATACTCTGGATCTGATTAGAGATCAGTTGACATCTGTTAATAAAGATCTCTCTGCAAAAAGACAGAACTACCCAAGTAGATAGCAGCAGTACATAAAGTAGGGTAAGTGTGCACAAAACTCAGTCAGCATGGACAAATGCACGGCATTGAGATGGGACTGAAGAGGCTGTCTACTGGCTTCTAATTTCCCCAGCTGCTCTAAAGGGAAGCAGGTACATTGGAGAGTGTCTAGTAGGAGCCATGCTTTTTCAAACTCCAGATCCAAGCTTACCTGTTTCATGAAACTGGACAAATTTCTCCTAAGACTGTGTGGTTTGAGGATTCATTAACTCTTTCTGTGCTATCATTCAACATATGTGAATTCTGGAATGTAAGTTCTCAAGTAATTTATTTAAAGGGTGTATTGTCACCTGTACTAGAAATTGACACTCCTCACTCCATATCCACCCTCCTCTCCTTCTGTAATAATCCTGATTATTAGTTGGTCACAGGGCCACCAGGAACATTCTCAGTCTCTCTTGCATCCACTTGTGCCCATGTGCCCCTATTTTCCAGCTGAAGCTGGGGGATAATGATGTGGATGAGTGCAGCTTTTGGAGTCTGCCCTGACAGACAGAGAGGGTCCCCTCACTCCCCCTTCTTCCATCCTGCTGCCTAAAACAAGACCAGCCACAAACTCAGGCACCATTTATTCAGTGCCCCATCTAACTTTTATTTAGCAGCTATTATATGTTGACTATTGTACTGAGGCAAGACAGCCAGCATGATGGCAACAGTTAACTACAAGGACATGGCATTAAATGTTTCTTTCTCTTTGTTTCATGTATGCCACATTTATGAAGGGAATTTTGGCCTCTGTGAACATATTTTAGCAATAATATAATATTAAGTTGTTTTTTGTTTGTTTGTTCCTCATGTTTATTTGCTTTCAGCATGTGTGTGTGTGTGTGGGGGGGGGGGGGGCGGGGCGCAGAAGATTCTAGGCCCTGCATTTAACATCACTGGATTTCTATGTTAAAAATTTGAAGAGGCATTAGGGAAGACTTTCTGGATAAAGGACATCTGCCTGTGACTGTATAATTCCTTTGCCCACAGACTAAGTGATTCCCCAGGGCAGGGACTAGGGTTTGGATTCCTGATTTTAGATTCCTGGCTCTAGAAGATAATCAGTGCCTGCCTGCTGAAGCAAATGTACTTCCTGAATACCCTAAGTGTAGTGCTAACATATATACCCTCCTTTCCCCAAGAACAACCTTGTTGAATGGCAACCTGATGACATCCTGCAGATGGTTGCCTATTTTGATTTCTTTCCTCCTGAAAAGGAAAAGACAGAGGGCTAAGCAAAGACAATTATCACAGTAATTTGGAGATGCTGGGGCTCTGCACTGAGTCTGTAGGCCCTCTTCCTGTTTGTCTGGGATGTGGCCGCCCCCTTCCTCTTTGATGGTTCTGCAGCATCAACCTTGGTAGGGCCACAGTCACACGACGAGCAGAGAAGACTTTCTGTCAGACAGGCAGATGAGTCACTCCTCTGCTTAGAATGCTTTCCACGGCCCAATCCAAATGGACTTGAGCATAAGATCCAACACCTTCATAACGTGGGCTACCGGCCTCTGTACAATCCAGCAGCCACTCAGGCACTACTTCATAGCATCACCAATCTCCCTGGCATTTCTGCTGTGATGCAGGCCCCTTCCACCCTCAAAGGAACCCCCTCCTACTTCCATCTTTCCTTCATCTATTGAACACCTACTTAGCCTGTAAAGCTGTAATTCAAGAGTTATCTCCTTGAGTTTATCATCATCCCAGACCACCAATCTATTCTCATAGATGCCAAAGCATACCAGGCTTACCCAAACTGTAGTGCTTCCTAAACTCTATGTATCTATATACCACCTCCACTCCTCCATCAACCTGTGAACTTCTTGAAGGGGCATGTCTCCATTCCTGAATTCCCAAGTATGGGATAGTGCTTACTACAGTGCCCCATCATGCTTGATAAATGTGGGAGGAATGGATGAGATGCCTCACAGGCATCAATAATAATGTATTGATCACTTATATCCCAATAGCCTTAACCCAAATCTGTATCTTGTTTTTTACATAAATAAGAAAATCCATAAATAAGACGTAGCATGCATCCTGGTCTTTTTGCTGCCAAAGACCAAGTTGCTTTCCACTAGACCATTATATGAAGTTGCTTTTTGGTTCCACCTCCAAGACTATGCAATGAGAATGTGATATAAAAATAAGCAAACTTAAAGTCACTATTGATTGGTGACATAATTTGGAGGAACACTTCTAACCTGAATTCCTCATTGAGAGAATACTTCCCACTTGCATCAAAGGGTTGGCAAGAACAAGCATTCAATGAAAGAGGGTTCAGTCCCCTGAGGCTTATGTAAATCTGATTGTTGTTAATAATAGGGTAAGTGTTATTTAAATATAGAATATTATTTTGCTGAGCATTATAAACTACAGAGCATTTCCTCACAATGTGAGAATATAAAATAGACCATCCACTAACCTGCTCATTAATAATTCAGATCTACTGGTTCTTTATTCAGGCAATGAATAGTAGCACTTTTAGTTCAGTTCTTGTTTATTGTTGTTTTTTTTTTAAGTATCACAGAATTGTTTACTAGTTTTATGGAACAAGTTAATGAGCAGTCAGAGGTAGGTGCACATGGCAGGATACAGAGTTTTTAGGGCAAGAAGCCTATTAAGCAAAAGAGGAATTGAGCTCAGCTTGGGTAATTAATCTAATTTCCACCTATCTCCGCAGTTTTAAAATAGAAATGAGAAGTGAAGGTCAATATTGAAAGTATTGCAATTATAGTTTAGCATTACTGTGGAGAAAATAGTCTATAAGCCCATTTAAAATTCCTGCTCAGAGAGAGGTATTTAAATCTATTTTGAAGAAATAGGTTCTGTGTTCAACCTCTCTTTACTTTAATGGGCATCTTGCCTTAAACCTTGGCATCCTACCATATATACCTCTCTTTGACTGCTTATTACATCTGGCCTTTTGTCTGGAAACCTAGACCTTCCCTTCCCTTTCAAAGAAGGTGGTCTAACTGCATGTTCAAGGATACCGAGAATTGGAGTCTATCATTCCTTCGTTAATACACATTTTCTCATTGTTACTGCAAGGCAGTCTCCAGGAACAGAGCAGTGGACAAAGGGAAAAGCCCCTGCCCTCATGAAGCTTGCATTTGGTGGGAGAGGATGGATATAGACAATGACCCAATAAAGAAACTCACAATATGCCACCTTGTGGTTGTGCTGTGACAGAAAGCAAGGCAGGGCAAGAAGTGGGGAGTGACCAGCAGGCTGTTATTTTAGACTGGGTAATCAAGGAATCACTCCATAACAGAGGAGCAAGTCAGGTGGACTCCTAGGAGGAAGAGAATTCAGAGTAGCAGGCACAGCAAACACAAGCTAGAGGGGATGCTTGGCATGTGCAGGAAGCAAGGTAGCTAGAGTCCAAAGAGAGGAAGAAATACAGAGAGGAGATGGACAAGGCAGTAGGGGCAAGGTCCGATCAACACTGAGGACCACAGCAAGGACTTGGGCTTTATTCTGCGTGATGGGAACCACTGAATTTTGGCCAAGGTGGGGTGGGGGTTTCCAGATGCCATCCCTTTCCATTAACTCAGTCACATTGGCAACTTCCACGTGGCTTCATTCCCCCTCACCCCCGAGTGGCTGCAGAGTGAGGATACTTCTTGTTTGTCCAGACACCTCATTTCCTGCTGCCTCCTGCTCTCAAGGGGGCATTTACCTACGGACATCTGGAAAAGACAAGAAAAGTCATAAAGCAGCGAAGACACAGAGCCCGAGAATTGCAGCATCCCTGTTGCCTGCCTGCGTCTGTGGTTCTTCACACTTTTGCTGAGCCAGTGGCTTTCCACTCTAGTTCTGTGACCTCAGAATATCACTAAGGAAGGGCACTGCTGCCCCAGTGCAAAGTTGAGTTGAAAACTGTAGGGGAAGAGTCTGATATAATAGGGGCAGGGAAGGTAAAGTGCCCTGGTAAGATAACGCAAAAACTAAATAAGAAGTCTACTGATACTGAAAATGATGACGGTGGTGGTGGTGATGAGGGCTAACTTGTGCCTGTTCTGTCTGCTAGTCCCTGTGTTAAGTTTTTTGTATACTGAAATGCATGTACTCCTCACCACCAACCTATGAGGTAGGTACAAGTATTTTGTTCCTTTCGTAGTTGAGGAACCTTGAGGCAAAGAAGTAAGTCTCCTTGTTCAAGGTTACATAATCAGTAAGTGTCCAAGTAGCCAAACAGAGAATTCTAACTAGGGTGTCTGACTTGGAGGCCAGGCTTGCTTCCTTCTCACTTGCCCTACGTCAGCAAAGGAGGCTTCTTTAGAGGTTGAAACAGCGTGGTCCTTTTTGGGAAAAATGAAATGCAGTGGAATAAAGGCCGACACTGCATCATGACAGAGCACAGGCTTTTGCATCCAAATCTCTGTGTCTCCTTGAACAAGGAAGGCACTCAATACATATTTGATGAATGAATGAATGAATGAATGAATAAAAGCATTTGCAGCATACGACAAATAGTAAGTACTCAATATATTGTTGCTATATTAAGTGTGCCTATGGCTTACATTTCCTTTTCTAGGAAAGGTGGCCTGAGATGATTGTCTTAGTCAATACCTAAAGGCACAGGAAAGTCATAGGAAGGGAAATCAATTCTATTAGATGTACTATTGGTGCAGGCTACAACAATCTCTTCACCCCAAGAGATCTTACATTGTGAACAAACTCCTAATTCCAGCTTCACCTTATGAATTGTGTAATCTTATTTACCTTGGAAATGTCCTGTGAGAGAGCTGAGTTTTGCATAATTAGGAGAGCCCTGTCCACAAGTTAAATAAGTAAAAATTATTATTATTATTATTATTTTTATTATTATTTATTTATGATAGTCACAGAGAGAGAGAGAGGCAGAGACATAGGCAGAGGGAGAAGCAGGCTCCATGCACCAAGAGCCCGACGTGGGATTTGATCCCGGGTCTCCAGGATCGCGCCCTGGGCCAAAGGCAGGCGCCAAACCGCTGCGCCACCCAGGGATCCCAGTAAAAATTATTATTGTGATTAAACACTCTCACCACTGCGGCTCCAACCCTCTTCACAGATCACCCCTCTCCCAGCAATGGAAAATGTTTGGTGACACCAGGAAAGGGACAGAAGAGCTGTCACACCAGGTGTTGTCAGTCTGTTGGTGAGTCCCCTGGGTTTTCCAGCAGACTTTCCTTTTATCTCCCTGACAAGATGGCATTATTATTTGAAACAAATTTTAAAATAAAATCCAGAACAGATGCTATGCCTAGAATTGTCACAATGTTAGATTTATTGAGAAAAGTAAAATGATCTCAACTACTGATTTATATAAAAGTAGTACTTCTGCCTCTGATAAGAAATACAAGCCAAAGAGTGTTTTTGGATACTAGAAGAAATATTACATGTGAGGTCAACGTGTTATCCTCTAAGACTTACATCTTATTTTCCCAATAATTAATTAATGGGTTGTTAATTAATCCTTAGGAATACTTTAGTAGTGGAAAGAATGAAGCAAACCACAGTCTGAGTCCCAGTTCTTCCAAGAAATAGCTGTGTGATCTTGTGCAAAATTTTTCTCTGATCAGGAACCTGTTTCTAATAGGGCAAGAAAATAGATGCGTTGGCCTATTTTGGGGATGTCAAGGAATACAGGGTGTGTGTCTTGTGCCTGGCACTTAGTACTCAGTGAATGGGAAGAGTTGTTAGAATTTCTAAATTATTTATCTTGATAACATGTGATATTGATCCATGGAGATGAAAATCTCTTGGGGTTTACATTTATCATCATGTTTAATGATCAACTTATTAAATGGCTCCCCCAAATCAAATCTTTGGGACACAACAGGAACACTGCTCATTATTCCTTTAGAACCAGCAGAGATGGGGGAAAAATTCTTACAACTAAGGAGCAAACTACCTTATTGCTGAGACAAGTAGAATATTAAGGAAGGTGTTATTTTCAGGGATGAGAGCTGGTCCATAGTCCAACAGAGAAGGGTAAATATGCTAACATCATCTTTCTGGAAGCTGGTCAAGATCTTTTTGAAAATCTGTAACAAAAATGTTCACAGTTCAGTGCTGGCCTATTGGATTCTGAGGAGAGTAACTGGGCTATAAGACTGGAAGGATGCACACATCCCTTTGGTCTAGAATAGTAAAAGAAGAGGCCATGGGTTCCTTAGTGTTTCCTCTGACTGCAGGAATTGTTTAGTGTTCTGCCCAACTTTTTTACCCAGGAAACTTCTCTGGACTCTTAATCCTTTGGCAAGTTTAAGAGCTAGTTAGATAGGCTGCATTAGCACAGAAGGAACATTCAATGTTCATGGAAGGGGAAAAAAAAGAAAAATATATTATATATATATATATACATATATATCTATATGCATATAGATATATATATACAATATATTGTTGTGTGTGTGTGTGCATTTTCCACCTAGATACATTTAGTCAACGGAGTAACATGAAAGCGCATATAGTGAATATTTTCTAGGGAAGATCTAAGTTGGTAGATATTTTATTCTCAACTGCTGCTAAATTCTCCATTCTGGATAGAGTAGGGAGGACATAACTTACCTGCTTGAAATCTTCATTATGGGGATGCCTGGGTGGCTCAATCAGTTAAGTCTGCCTTCTGCTCAGGTCTTGGTCTCAGGGTCCTGGAATTGAGCCCCATGTTGTGCTCCCTGCTCAGCAGGTGTCTGTTTCTTCATCTCCCTTTTCCTCTGCCCCTCCCCCTGCTTGAGCTCTCTCTCTCCTTCTCAAATAAATAAAATCTTTAAAAAATCATTGTTAAATGACATTTTAAGCTGTATTTGGAATAAGCTTAGATTTACAGCTGGGCAGGGACACATTTTCTTCACATAAAGAAATTTTAGATCAGGTGTGGGCTGGAGAGTTTATGACCTCCCCGGAAAGTGGAGCACCACAAAGTCACGATGCCTATTAAGCTTACAACCTCAATAGATCAAGTGATAACAAATGTTTCAGATATCATTTTTTCCTTATCAATTCTAAGCTTCATCAGAAGTACTAAAACAGGAAATTATAAATTATTGATAGCTGTATTTGAATAGAATCAGATGCAAATGGTACTCTTTGAGTTTTACATTTCAATCTATTGCTTTAGGAGAATGATGCTACCAAAAATGTTGTATCATCCTTGCTGTTTCTCCTTAAGTCTGACACTTAGGTTAGAGGTAGAAACTGTCACTGTCTCAGTTACTTTCCAACAGTTAAAAGACTCCTTAAACAGATAAGTAAGCTTTTAGTTGACTTCCCTGCTTGACAATGTCATTAGCTGGATACTGTACTTTGTCTTCCCCTAACATGACAGGTGGCTGAGAAATCTGTCTGTTAACCCTCTCAGGAGCATCTGTCACTTGCATAAAATCACTTCTTCCCACTTTCTGAAATATGTTTGTTACTTTCTTCAAAAAATATTCAATATGGCCCCTTTAAGAAATTAAGTTTCTTAAAGTATTTTAAGGGTTGATTTCTAATGTTCAGTTTTGCATTAATTCATTTTCAAAAGTGGCCTCAGTTCCAGTTCATTTTATTATCAGAGAAATAGTAAGGGTTTTTTTGTTTGTTTGTTTAAGATTTTATATATTTGAGAGAGAGAGAGAGAGAGAGAGCACAACAGGGTGTGGGAAACAGACGGGCAGAGGGAGAGGGAGAACCAGGCTCTCTGTGAGCAGGCAGCCAGATGTGGGGCTCGATCCCAGGACCCTGGGATCATGACCTGAGCTGAAGGTGGATGCTTAACTGATTGAGCCACCCAGGTGCCCTGAGAGAAAGCATGTTTTTATTTTGCTAAAGGGAGAAGATCTGTTATGAATATGCCACCCCACCCTCTGATACACTTCCTTTTGGTTTTCAGAAACTAAAAATGGACAGATATATGAAACCAATGTTGTTTAATATTAAAGCCATCAAAGACAGTATGAGAGTTTCTGTAAACATTTTGGTTATTCTACATTACTATGAATACTTTAGAAGGTTTCAAGTTTTGAAATTAAATCATGTACAACTCAGAGTCATCTAAGTTACTGAGTGAGCACAATGGTTTCTGAAGACTCTGAAAGACCTGTAGAGCTCTGCAGTGCCATAAGGTCATGGTTATAGTCAAACCCTCTACCCAGCACTGCGTTCTCAAGAAGCATGAGAAATAAGAATGAGGCTTGACTAGTTTTCCTGACAAATGACCCACAGTGTTTCTTCCAAATCAGTCTGCAATACCCATTACCCACATATTCAATTGTGTCATTTGTCTTTCCTCAAAGTAGAGTACAAAGTGTATCATACCAGCTCTGCTCCATCCTTCTACTCCTACGACTCCCACCAAACAAAACAGGTAATTTGAAATCTTCAGTGGTTCAAAATGACAAAGAGATTTCATTGTATTAAATGGCCTCGATGTGCTGGTTTCTTGCATAACTCACACAACAGCATGATACAGACCATGAATCAGTCACCTCATACTATTACGTGAAAAGGAAAACAAAATACAAAGCATTGAGCATTTTTCTCAGCATGATTATCATGTGTTCAGAAAAGTTAAGAGACTTTCCCAAGGTTACATGGATTGGAAGGATACTGGGGAATTTCCAAAAACAGAGAAGAGGAAACAGGAGTTATGGTTACCTTAAAGGGTCCTGGCCTGGGCAGCCTGGGTGACCCAGTGGTTTAGCGCCTGCCTTCAGCCCGGGGCATGGTCCTGGAGACCCAGGATCAAGTCCCACATCGGGCTCCCTGCGTGGAGCCTGCTTCTCCCTCTGCCTGGGTCTCTGCCTCTCTCTCTGTGTCTCTCATGAATAAATAAATAAAATCTTTAAAAAAAGATTTTTTAAAATCTTTTTTTTTTTTTCAGAAACAGGGGGCAAGGGGAAGTCCTATAGTAACCCTAAGATTCCAAGCATAGGAAGAATTATTATGCTGAGAATAGATTTTGCTTGTATTACTTCCTCACCCCAAAGAATCAACACGCTTAAAATGTAGCATGATGAAATCAGTTTAAGTACAGTTTCTAGAAAGTATCTTTTCAAAAATCTACATAATAGCATAGGATAGTAATAGCCTCAGTAGTTCCCTGAGTGAATGAATGGCTGAAATAGGTTAAATGAAGGGCTGAGTAAAACAGAAGAACTTCAAATAAGATGGCTCTCTCTGCATCTACTATCCCCTCTACTGGAATGGTTTGCCCTCAGATCTATACATGGCTCTCTCACTCACTTCATTTAGATCTCTGAATGACATTGGAAAAATGGC
Organism: Canis lupus baileyi; assembly: GCF_048164855.1. NCBI lineage: Eukaryota > Metazoa > Chordata > Mammalia > Carnivora > Canidae > Canis > Canis lupus. The sequence continues at coordinate 58,042,636 of NC_132844.1, read as the reverse complement.
ATTTAATAAACTGTCACCTCCCAAAAATGGTTCCACTGGCCATTCATTCAGAAGTGGTCAATGGAATTTCTGGAGAAAGACAAATATGGCAGGACTCTATTTGCCTGATTTCCTCCTCTTTTTGGTACTGTTGCTCTAGCAGCTTTGGTAAAATTCAGGAAATTGGAGCAGAAAGGACCCTCAAAGCAACCCCTCCTCCAACAATTTATTCCCTTGCTGCTTCATTTTTCTTCATAGTCATTATCACTACCTGAAATTACAGAATACATTTGTTTGTTTACTAGTTGACTGTCTACCTCCCCTGTTAGACTATACACTCTGTGAGGGCAGGGATGTCTGTCTTGTCCAACTCCCAGTGCCTAAAGCATTGCTTGGAAAGTAGTTAAGTGCATGACACACATGTTTTTGAAAGAATGAACAAATCTCTAGCTCCAAGAGTCTTTGAAATTTTGTTCTAATAAGGCCTGCCCATGTCTTCTGCCTATTTCCTAATGAATAGAAAAGACCTCGGTCAGCTCCCTATCCCCCCGACCCCCCATATGAATGCCCATGGAGAATAGACTGGATTCATGGAATATGAATCAGAAGCCCTCTAGCTTAGAGAGGAGGCATCCACCTCTTTCCTGTAGGGGAAGCTTCCATTGCAGAGAAGGGATAGTCCCAGGCTTTGATGTCCCCAAGGAGAGGGGAAGTATTCCTCTGAAGGCTACCTCTGCAGCTCTGAGAAGGCACCCATGGAGGTCAGGGGTGGAGAAGAGTGTTTATCATTGCCTTGGAACCAGGTGGAAGAACTGCAGGTGTGGTGAAGTGGGCAAAGTGTTGGGTGAGTCTCAACATTCCTGATAGTTTAGAGACACTGCTTCATTTGGGGGATATGGATCAAAGTGTTTAAGCAGAGGGTACTCTAGGTAATTCATGACTGACCCCACCTGGACCTATCTGTGCCTAGAAGAGACAAGATACTGACTTTTTATGATAATCTGTGCCTGTGCTCCTTTCAGATCAGGGAAGTTCTGGGCTTGGGGCCTGGGCATTGTCAATATTTTTAAAAGCTTTCCAGGGGATCCCAATACACAATCAGGTTTAAGAACCACTGGACTGAAGTGAAATAGAAATTTCATTACCCATATTTGGAGCCCATTCATTTTTCCAAGGATTTGGCTCCTTGAGGAGGAGGAAGACTATTTTCAGAAATATAAGAACACTGCACAAAACCAACCCTACACACTTTCACACAATCTACATTTCATCGTATCATTTTCTTTCTGTTGAGAGAGCTTCAAATTTCTTCATCTTTCTGAGCATCCTTATGCCACGAAACAGACAGCTAAGTTCATACCACCACCAATAGAGTTTCTGGAGAAAGACAAATATGGAAGAACTCTATTTGCCTGATTTCCTTCTTTTTGGGGGTCACTCTTCTAGCAGTGTTGATGAAATTTAGGAAATGGGAGCCCAAACGGCCCTCAATGCAACCAGCTGAGATACTCCGTTGAGGATAAGGTTTTTAAGTCGCAATAAAATATTAGATTTCCATACGTCTCCACTCCTTTCAGAGAAACCACTGCATCTGTGAAGAGTGCCTGCTGGTTGTATGTGGTTTCCCAAGTGCACTATATGTATAAAGGGAGAGTCTGTAAAATGTAAAAAAGCTTGAGGTCAAGCAAGCTGGATGCATGCAGGTGAGACAAACCCCAACCCAGGTGCCTCCCTTTTCTCTAACACAGACTTTGAAGACTTTGAAGAAAGGAACTCCTTCTCCACCGTGTATGGGAGATTGGTAATTAACGAAATTTACCTTTGTAGAAACACTGATGCCAGAATTTTTTTTTTAAATTTTTATTTATTTATGATAGTCACACATAGAGAGAGAGAGAGAGAGAGAGAGAGGCAGAGACACAGGCAGAGGGAGAAGCAGGCTCCATGCACCGGGAGCCCGATGTGGGATTCGATCCCGGGTCTTCAGGATCGCGCCCTGGGCCAAAGGCAGGCGCCAAACTGCTGCGCCACCCAGGGATCCCTGATGCCAGAATTTTTACATTTGAACGTCTCTTCTTGACAACAAGCAATGCTCACTTTTAAACAAGGAACATGTGATTTTTCTTAACAAATCTTGTTGGCTTGCTTCAGTTTGCTCATTTTTCCCCTTTGTAGTAAGCACAAAGTAGATCTTTGCTTAATAATGTCACCATTACACTAAATGATTAGATGTCTGAAAGGAAGAGCTATGTTTTCTAAGTTTGTGTGTGTGCATGCGTGTGTGTGTGTGTGTGTGTGTGTGTGTGTGTTTGGGGATCTGGGAGGGAAAACAGGTTCTGTGTCCTGGATTGTCATTGTAAACTCAGTTGGAGTTAAGAAATCCCAGTTAACTGGCAAAAGTAACGTATCACCTTCAGAGGATGTCTAAAAAGATGACAGTGACAGTTATTCAACACCATGTGTCAGGCACTGTCTTAATTATTTCACATGTATAATTTTATTTAATCTTCCTAGCAAGCCAATGAGGTATAAACTACTGTTATACCTACATTACAGGTGAGAAAATAAGGCACAAGAAAGATTAGGTACCTTGCCCAAAGAAGCAAACGATCGTGATTCAATGGTGTCTAGCAGTAAAGATATCTAATGCATCTTTCTGCTGCGAGTCCTCCCAGAAAACTCCATGAATTTCTGATGAACAATGTGAGCTGCTTTATAATGTGGCCCTGACTCACTCTCCTCTCTCCCCTCCAATCCCTCATAGAGATCCTACTGCAGTCTAGTGCATTGACTCACTCAACTGCAAAATGGAATGCTTTCCATCCTCTTGCCTTCTCTCTTCTGTATCAAAATCTACCCATCTTCAAGTATCACTTGTTCCACAAAGCCATCCCAGCCGCTCAAGGACAACCAGCTGTAGGAATCTTGTGTCCCCTTAATTCCATAAAACACTCCCTTTCCTTATGAAATATTGTATGTCTTTATCACTGATACATCCATCATATAAGCATATTTTAAGCTCCTTCCTGAATAACCACAATACCTTGCAAACTGCAGATCCCTCATCAAAATGCTCTATTGTTTCTCAGACTAAAAAAAAAAAAAAGTTCAGATTATCTTATGACGTTTGCAGAGCACACATGTAATCAACAGAGAACTGTTAAGGACAGAGGAGAACTATGAAGTTTGCCTTGACATACACGGAATTCTGTTCCAGCAGCTGCTGGAAGATGTCTCTCCATTCAGTTACCCGCACCGGACTTTAAGTTGGTTTTAAACTGGAGGGGCTTTGATGGCTGCTCTCTCCCCTGGAGTGCTATGACAGGTCTGACCGGCAGCATGGAGAGTCTCTGCATGCATGTTTCCACCCCAGACACAAGCATAAGCAGCGCCAAAGCATTATATTCTAATTTTCTGAGCCTCAATATGACAGGTGGTAGACACTTGCACAGCACTAGAAGAACTGCTAAACACGGAGCCACACATTTGAAATATGCAGGAACAACAAATCGGATTCTTGAATCCGTGTCAAGAGAGTGTTCAAAACCGCAGTCCTGAATGACAGAGCCAAGTGTTATGCTAGTGAACATAAAATCCCCACCTGGGAAGCCCCAGGGTGTCACCTACACACGCAACAATGCAGAATTCAGGATCTTCCTTTAAGTAAAGACGAAGGTGAGGGCAGAAAATGATTATGCAGTGTAATTCCCCTTTGCTTCCTCCCATTACACAATGAGTAACTGTCCTCTCTGTGTGAACTATTAAAATAAGAAGCTTCTGCTAATTCTTCTTTGAAAAATAAGAGAAGGCATCAAACTCCCGTTTTATAGGCATGGAATCTTTTTCATAATATAAAACCAAATGGAGGAAAACAAGACTATCAGCAGGGGAAAATTACCCATGACAATTAAACAATTGCTGCAGACAATCTGTGGGGACCAAAGGCCTGGAATACTCCATCTTCGGATGCAAAATGTATTTATGCCTAAACTTTCTTTATGGACAACTGCTGAGGGAAAACGACTTGCTTCCTTTGCCTGACAAAGAAAATTTCAGTGGCTGCTCTCTAACTTTAATTTCCAGAGAGCCAGAGATTGAAACTGCCGTCTGTAGAACAGCTTTTGTTCAATTTGAGGACCACATCACACGGCACAGTTGAGTAACGTGCCGTGAAGGGGTTATTGCCCAGCTATCAGGGTATCCGGGGTGCGATGTTTATTACGTGTGCTTTCTTCCTCTAATCCTTGATGAATGCCCCTCTCGACATTAAGGACCGGCAAATTGTCCTTACTGACACAGATGCGAGACTACGAAAACATGTCTACTGTGAGAGGGATGACTGGGGAATCACCTAATAGAAAAGACCAGAAAAAAACAGACAATGGTTGACCTTATCACATTCCAAATGAATGTGCCAGTCCCTCTTCTAACTTAACTCTAATTAACCCAGGCACGCACTCACCACTTGCATTTCTAGCGCAGACTGTGAGCTGCAAACTATTAGCCAAAGTCCTCTCTCCTTAAGCTAAAAAGGCTCTGCCCAGCGGCTTCAGGAACAGCAACAATGGAAAGATAGATTGCAGGTGCATACCTTAACCTCCTGATTGGTAAAGACCTCGACATCCACCACACAGGCAACCAGAGTGGAAACATCACAGTCCATGCTAGGGGCTGGCATTCCCCCTCCCGAATTTTCAATCAAGAGCTCGGCGACCTCAGAGCTGTGCGTGACGGGAAGAGCCTCCAGGTGGATGTGGCCGTGGCGGGCCCGGGTGTCGCCTTGCCCTGGGGATCGCCGGCGCTCGGCACCTGGAGCCCCACTCCCTCTGCACGCACGCAGCCCGCGTCTCAGGCTGCACAGCAGAGTAATGAACGGCCCGGCTCTCTCATGGCAATGACATCACCACCAAGACTGACACGAGCTGAAGCTATTTTTTTCCCCCAAGCCTTTTATCTCTAGGCAGTGCAGTGGAGCAAATTGAACATGATTATGTGCTAAATCTGAACTCAGACTAAATCAATTCAGGCAGCGTTAGCTAGGAACTGAGTCATAGCCGTTGTTTCAGCCGAGTGCTTATGTTTGCAAAAAGCAAGGGGGAGAATCTGACACGAGAGGCTCTGCATTGGGAGGGTGGGTAAATAATTCTGCAGATGAGCCTCCTGAGGTTAAGGTGTGACAATTTTCTGCCTCAGAGATGAGCAGGAAGTTGAGGCATTTTGCAAATTGCTTGGCCCCTGTTAATTGCTCTGTGCCTCTCGGAGCAGCCACACATGTTCCGGGCATCCTAATGCATCCCGGGCACAGGCTGAATAGAAATCCATTCTTGGAGTGACTGAAGAGCTGGTCGTCAGTCATTTAGGTGGCCTGGTAGGAGAAGATAATTAGAGGCTTCTGAAATTCTGTTTGAGGCACGTAAGTGCAGACCAGTAACTCTAAAAGCACCCTTCCAAGCATGAGATTTCAGGTTATCTCCAAGGTCATTCAAACCAAAAGCCATCGTGGAAAAGGAGCTACAGAAAACGTCTCATGCAGGGACAGATGGCAGAGTCTAATGGGCAAATGCACTGATGTGGGTCATTGTCAGAGCCTCGGGGCTCTATTTCGCCTGAGACTTGAATGTGTCTGTTTGCTTTTTTGGTCTTTCTTCCTGAGTGTGAATTGCTGAGGGGCAGGGCCATGGATAATTCACCTTTATATCTGAGACTTTAGTGGAGTGGAAAAAGAAGGCAATAATTGTTTAATGAATCAACCAAACAGGAATAGCCTTCTTTGACGGCAGGAGTGAGCAAAGAGAAAAGATCAGATTCATTTTTATTTTATCATTAGTTGTAAAAGTGCCAGTAGAACTCACAAACATTCTAGCAGGATCTGATCCCAGTAGGAGTGCAGTTGCATCTCTGGTGGCCATCAGAGGGTCATGATTTGCAACAGATTGGTGCCTTTCTAATACATGATTGGACAAAGCGTTCCAACTTTGCATGCAGATGAGAAAGATGATTTTCCAGACTAAAAGTACAAGTTTTATGGTTGGGTCTCATCAGACTACATTTGGATCTAGTGTTTCCCTTCAACAAGAGATTTCCCACACTAGATGAAAACAGTCTGCAAATACAAATATTTAGATGGATGAAATTGTGTGTGTGTTTGTGTGTGTGTGTGTGTGTATCTGTGTGGCACTTACTATGTCATCCAGGGCACTATCGAGAATATGAAGTCATATTATGCATATAATTTAACTGTTATTGAGTGATGACTATATGCAAAGCTCTGCACCAGATGCTCTTAAGGATAAAACGATGAATTAGCAAAATTCACTATCCTCATGGAGCTTAAAATCCAGTGGAGGAGATAAGACATGGAGACACACATCTATACAATGAGGCAGTGGCAGCTGCGATGGTGGCTGAGGAGCTACAGACAGCATTTAGTGGCAGCACTGGAGAAAAAGCAATGGGTAATGAGAGCAGCTGTGGCAGGTGAGCATCAAGGAGAACATGGCCTCTGCTCTGATCTTGAAACATGGGTAAGGGAAGGGGTGAGGCCACGTTCTCCTTGATGCCCATCAGACAGGGACAGCAGACTAGAAATGCTCGGGCCAAAAAAAGAATATGTTATTTGAGGTGCAAGGCACACTGGAGCTTAAATTTGACTGGAGCCAGGGGGAGACAAGGGAGTAAGAACCAGATGACTCAAAGCCTTGACATACCCTTAGTGTCCACCCAGTTGACCATGGAATGCCAGGGAAAATTTCTGAGAAGGTAAATGGAGTTTATGTACACACAAATACAGTCAAAGTGTAATGTATATACAATGATGAATTAATCTTGAATACCACTGACATCTGTTCAAGGGTCAAAACAAAGACATAGCTATTATTTTCATATGCCATGGTATATGCTAAACTTGACTTTTTTTTAAAGTTTCATACCAGTGGCATGCTGGTGAGTGTCCAACAATAAGCTCTCTGAAAAGAAAAGTCCAATGTTCAGTGTTTGCTGACTTCTGTGGTGTAAATATTCTTATCATGGCTGATTTCAAGCAACTAATGATATAAAAGTCATTCGAATGTGAAGCTTGGAAGTGATGTCTATGGTCTGTTCACATCAGCTGATTGGGCTGCTTCCAGACCACCATTGTTTCAGTCCTGAAAACATTTCATCTGCAGAGGTTAGGTCCAGCATGCATGTCCAGAGCCCATCAAGGAACAGCAAGGCAGTAGGAGTAGCGCACTGTAGTCACTGGGATCTGTGCATTCTTTCACACTTTCTATTTAGGAAAGAGCTAGAAAGGACTCACATGTGTTATTTCAAGAAAAAGAGCCCTGCTATGATAAGTCTTGGCAGGAGGACGTTAGTCTATCCAGGAAGCAGACCCACTCAAAATTGTAAAATAAGTATATTCTTCTGATGCATCCTTAGTTTCTCCCTTCTGATTTGTTTCTGCACTGAAGATTCCTTCCTGTGCTTGAGCAACCACTAACTTTATGCTTTCCTCTTTTAAAACCTCTTTTCAAGGATGTAGCTTTCAATTCATTTATATTAGCATGAAATGACTGGTAACATCACAGAGGAATCTGTATTTTAACAAGGGGACCAAATATTAAGTTGAGTAAATAGTGTTTTAGGGTGGAATTATATGCATTGAGAGGGCATACAGTGATTCTAAAATAAAATTATTGGGTTTTTAAAACAGGTTGGTTCAACAAATTGGATATATAATACAATTCAATTGCCTATACAAAAGCAGTCATTTTCCTATAGACCAGAGCCTCTAGGGGGCTTCCTTGTTAAAAGAGTGTCCTGTTTTTCTAGATAGAATGTACTTTTTATAGCTGGGGGATGATTGACAGGCTTGGAGGCGTCTGGGATATGTATATAAGCACCCAGGCTGGTGACTATAAGGCCCTACATACCGTGGCTCCTCCCTGCTTTCCCATCTCATCTCATATTTTCCTGTGTGCTCTCCATGTCCCACATCCACAGCCTTCTTGGCATTCCAAAGACGCGCCAAGCTCTTTCTCATCTCAGGGCCTTTGTACTTGCTATTGCCTTTGTCTGAACATATCCAGACCTCTTCAGGGCTCAATACTTCCTATCCTCATCTCTCAGCTCGGATACCATCTCCTTGGAGAAACTTCCTGATCACCTAAAATAAAATGTGTACACAGGCATGCACACACATAATCAATCACTATCCCACCATCTTTGCTTTAATTTTGCTCATAGCACTTTTCACTCTCTGAAATTACTGTTCACTTATTTATTATTTATTGTGTGTTCTCCCAACTAGAATTTAATCTCCACAAAAGCAGAGATTTTTGCCTATTCTGCTCACTGCTTATTCTCAAGGGCTAGAAGAGTGCCTGACACTTAGGAGGCACTCTATTAAATATCTGATGCATGAATGGATGAGTAAATGAATGAATGCATCTTAAAAGACAAGTAGGGGGACTCAACCCAAAAGAGGTGCCTCCTGTTCCAGGAGTTTTCGGAAGGTCTTTGCAGGAAGGTATATGGGCATGAAGTTTAGTGATCACCCCCATTCCTGACAGCTGAACCCTGGCACAGCTCTGCTCAGGAGCACCCTTCCCAGCTGAAGTGGTGATAAAATCTTAGGATTTATCCAAGCCACTGCTCTTCTAATGATTGACCATATTAAGAAAGTGGATGCAACATGATACAGAAGCCTTAGGCAAAGATCACTTTCCTGCCCCTCTGGCCAGGCAATTCTTACAGTCACCTCTAAGTGGGCAGGAGAAGATGTGTACCTCTCAGAGGCAGTAGCCAAATCTGCCTTGCTAGTGAGCACAGATATTCCCAGGATAGCTATGAGGTATCAAAGACTTAGCTCCTTCTATGTGTCTTTTGGGACCACTTGTTTTTAATGTTTATTACAGTAAACTACAAACATATTCAGAACAAGAGAGAATATAATAACAAGCTTTCCCATACCCACCAGCCAGGCGTGAGAATAACTTTGGGAGCCAATCTTGCTTCCTGTCTACCAGTGGGTCTCGGAGTGTGGTCCCGACCAATGGCTTTAGCATCATCTGGAAACTTGTTAGAAAGGCAAACTTCTGAGTCCCACCCAAGACTGAATCAGAATCTCTAGAGGTGAGGCTGGTATCTATAGTCTAATAAGCCCTCCAGATGATTCCAATGCCAAGTCTGAAAATCACTGCCACATGTCCCCACTCGCTTCCAATTATTTTGAAGCAGATGTCTGGAATCATATCATTTCAAATGTAAATATTTCAGTATATATATCTCCAAAAGATAAGGGCTCCTCTTTGGAAATCACAATACCTATTATCACACAACCCAAAAAGAAAGACTGCTTCTTCAGTTCATCAAATATCCTGCCAGTGTGTACATTGCTCCAAACTACCGATGTTCTCTTTCTTCTCATCCGCTTCCTGCTCCCTCCTCAGTCCCATCCTGCTGTCCCCTTCCTTCCTTCTTTCCATCACTTGTTAAGTTTCCTCTATCTTTCCTCCAGCTAATTCAGATTCTATTTCTCACCTGAGCAAGCAAACATCCTAAACACACACCAACAGGCTTCAATGAGCTTTGTTCACATTACTCTTATGAGCAAAGTGGAGCATTTGCTCCCAAAGTTAAGAGCCATCTGCATTTCTTCTTTTTCTGTGATACCTCACTTAGGTCTGGTCATCATAGGTCAAACACATTCTCACCCAAGGTCTCTTGCAGGTGGCCTTCCTTGCCATGTTCCCCATCTAAGCAGGGCTCACTCCTCCATAGAAGGTAGGTCTCTGCTCAATAGTCCACATCAAAGAAGCCTGCCCTCATCCATCTCTCGCCAAGTAGCACCCTCTCACTATCTTCTGCCTCTGTTTTATTTCTCCTCAAAGTACTTATCACTAACTGATGGTATACATTTATTTGTTTAGTTTCATTTTATCTCTACCATAGGAATGCAAGCTCCATGAGGGCAGGGCTCCAGTACCTTGTTCACTGTGGTTTCCCTATGTGCCTACAATGGGGCCTGGTGCACAATGAGAGCTCAACAACATGTGTTGGGTGAATGAATAATTGAATGAGTTAAATCCCTTTGCTCTGAGTGCCAGCTGAGGACAGGTGCTGCCAGGGACATGGACAAGACATAAGTGTATAAAATGGGTCCCTGTGAAGGAGAATGATCCTGGGAAGGGAGAGTGAGCCAGTGAAGGTGCCTCAGGTCATTGGGCAATGGGGATGGTGATGTGGGGGCAGGAAGGGTCCATAAGAAGTGAGAGAGACACTGAGAAGGGAGAAGGGACACAAAATCAAATGTCCCAATCTATAGCAGCCAGCCCCATGCTATGTGGCAGCTGCAATGCCCTCATTCAGGTTCAAGGACAGCCATTCCACCACTGTCCAGTTAGTACCTACTGAGGTCCTACACATCTCTGACAGCTAATCTCCAACTGGCACTCTGAGGAAGCCATCATCATTTCTTCTTTGCCTTGTTTTCTTCCCCAGTTCCCAGGGTCTTATCCCTGCTTCGATTCCCCCCTCTAAGAAGACATATCTCTCCTTTCCAACCTCTGCATCTGAATTAGATGGTTCATTTTATATGAGGCAGCGCTATGCCTACGAACCTGACGTACTTGAAAAATGACAGGGATGGAAAGAAATAGGGTGTGTGCTTAGCATTCCTGTCTTTGGACATTCAATTCTCTGGGACCTGCTCCTCCTCCTTCCATCCTGGAGTCATCTGAGGTGGCCCTCATCAGATCAAGCCAGTCAGAATTTTTGTGAGGATTTTCCAAATCAAAACTGGGTCAGGAGAATATCAGTGATATTCTAGTATTATTCTAACCGATGCCTCCCTCTTTCCCCAAGCTAATTCTATTTCTGTCACTAACAACCAAAAAAAGTTCTAGCTAATTCACATACATACGCACGCATACACACACACACACACACACACACACACACACACACACACCTAGATTAAATAACAGGGGACAATAAAGTGGGAGTCATTCATCAGGTTTTCCAATTGCCTAGTTGAACTACCCCCCTTCCCCATTTACATTAGAGGTGGGGGGATTGTTACCAACCTAAAGCCCTCTGAAGTAACAACAGGAGTCCCAGGATGGATCTCTCCAAAGAAAACCTTACAGAATCAGCTTTCCATCTCCGATGGTTTTGCCCTGTTAATCCCCTTTTCAGGTTTTGGAACTATCTAACTAGTATTAGGTCACCTCCTTTGAAAATCTGCATACTGGTCTGATACCTCCCTCTACTTGCAATGTCATATTTATTATTTTATTGTGTCTCAGTTGCAACTTGGAATTTACCATCCTGTCGCACATCATTTAATTAGGGCTAACTAATCATTAGCATTGTGTTATTTAAACTTCACAATAGGCCCCATTTAGAGAGTGAGGAAGTAATTTGCCTCAGGTCAAATAGCTAGAGAGTGGTAGACCTACGTTAAATCCAAACCACTTATCTCCAAAGTCTGAACTCTTCTCTGCTACATAAACTTTGACATTCTGAAGGACAGAACATGAACACATCTGCACATTTGAAAGCATTCTAGTAGTGATGTGAAGGCTAAATTGGAAAGTATCAAAGTCAATCTTCAAGGAGATGGTGCCAGTGACAAGAGTGGGTTTCTTATAGAGATGAAAGATTCTACCTACCAGCAAAATCAAGAAAGCCTTAGGGCGCCTGGGTGGTGTATTCTGTCAAGCTATTGACTCTTGGTTTTGGCTCAGGTCATGCAGGGTCGTGATCTCAGGGTCATGGGACTGAGCCGTGTGTCAAGCCCTATGTTGGGTTCTGTGCTTAGCATGGAGTTTGCTTGGTACTCTCTCTCCCTCTTCCTCTGCCCTTCCCTTCTCTGTTCTCTCTCCCTCCCTTCCTCTCTCTAAATAAATAAATCTTTTTAAAAAATCAAGAAAGCCTTTATGAAAGAGGAGGGCATTTGATATGGATACTGGGTAGAACTAAGATGGATCCAGATCTTATGAGAAAGGTTAGGGGTTTAAAGACCAGTGTATAGGCCATTTAGTTGGAATGGGAAGTGTGAAGAGGGCCATAGGGAGTTATAAGATCTGAAGGGAGGTCATGGCCACATAGATGAGGACTTTGAATGACAGGGAAAATAGTGAGTATATTTCACTCAGTAAAGTACAGAATCTGTCAAAAGATTATGAAAATATCTGTGCATTAGGTTGAATTGGAATGAAGACAGACTATAAATTTTCATAATCCAGACTCTTGCCAGAAGGCACTGAGGGGCTGAATTATGGAGTTGGAATAGTAATGTAAGGAAAAAGGTGGATATAAGAAACACCATGGAGATAGAATGTTTAGGATTTAACAATTAATTGACTGCCAAAGTGATGGTCTAAGGATGGGGAATAACCCGAGGGAGGCAGGTTCGAGATACCAGAAAAAAAGAGAAAGGGAGGCAAGGAGAGAAGGAAATTCTGAGGTTCCAAGTCTGGGTAGATAGTAGTAACTTTATCTGCAATAACTTAGGTATGTCAGTGACAAGAGTAAAATGTGATCAATTTTATATATCCATGACAGATACAAGTCCACAGTTGTTCATTTCAATCTTTAGATAATATCATTAATCTTTACATTAGCAAAGAAAAAGGCAAATAAAAGAAGGGTAAGGGTAAACCCTGAGATTATGACTTGTAGTGATAATAGTGCTAGTCTTTATATATATATATATATATATATATATATATATATATATATTAATCAGGAATGGACATTACTGCAAAACTGTTCTAGTTCTGACTTGTCAAAACTCTAGAAACATGTCCCCCACCCCAGCCCATCCTCCTTATGTTAAAACCTAAGACATGTGAAAAATAACATGCAAATCTATGAACAGTAATCATTCTGCACAACTACCTACCCTCTTTTAAAAAGGCTGAGGCTTTAGTCTGACATGTAAATACATGAAAGTATTTGATAAGTCTTACTTTTTATTTGAAACTAACAACTTATGGAGCACAAAAATACTTCTGGAAAAGCAAACGTACCATTTTTGGAGCTGAACTTCTAATCTTCCACCCAAGTCTGCTACTCTTCCTGTATTTTCCGTTTCAATTGTGACACCTTTCACCCAGTCACCTTGCATCACAACCCCAGTCACCTTTGATTTTTTCCATTGGCAGCCCAAAGGGCTGGTTAATCCAGAGTCTCAGTAAAGCTGTCAAAGGGCCCTGTCTCTCTGACTCTGTCTTCTGAAGGTCAATGTCATTCCAAAGCTGATTGCCAGAATAGCTGTCAGTAGCAACCACTGGTATATTTCATTCCACAACTGGTCCATTTAAGTCACCTGCTCACCTCTGAACAGGACTATGGCTGGGGCAAGGAATATGCTGATTGGCTTAAGCCAATTTGGATCCACTCTCCAGTAAAAAGTGTTGTTGGTTTTCTTTGAAGTAAGGTCGCATGAGAATGGATGGATGTGCAAGCAAGTATCAGGGTTTGGAGGAGGGTGGATGCTAGATGAGTATCTGCCAATGTCTATCAGTGTTTCAATTTTATACCTTTCAGAATAGGCTTTTGGTTGCAAATGATAGAAAGTGCTCTTGGCTAACTTGCAAATGACAGAAACTTCCTTATATGCTAGCTAAATAGCATATAAGGAAGTTAGCAGGTAGGTCTTACAGAATTAACAATTTTGAGAAAGACCTTCAGAAATTAGGTTGTAATGAAGAGGGTCTAAACTGCAGAAGATAACCTCCAAGATGATGCTATAGGAACAAATGAAATAGGATGCTACCACTGGAACCCACAACCATCAAACTCATCACTTCTTTTCTGCTACCCTGAGTGATATCTAACTGTTCCTGTGACTTTGTGTAATACTCTCTAATACTTCAGCTGGTGAAGCCTGTGTCATGTACCCTAAGCCCAACTGCCAGGATATTTAGTTAGAGAAATGTTGGTTCCCATGGCCTCTTAGTAGTAGGTGGTAGTTCCAACAAGGATCACAGAGAGGAGACTTCCTCAACATAGAACAGGGGTGGGATGCTGGACGGCTTGAAATTAACAAGGGTCCACTGTCAGCCTCCTACCTACTGTGCCTCCTCACCCACTCACCTTTTTATTTAATGCCGTTGGATTCATCTTTGTAGATTGAGGTCTGATATCACTCCCTTGGCTCAATATCTTCATTACTGGTAGAATTAAAAGTGCCTCTTTTTTTTTTTTTTTCTAATATGGTAACACCAATCTACTTCTCCAACCATTTTTTTCAACTGCTACTCTGCACATATCCTATTTTCCAAACGAACCGAACTTCTTGATATATGTCACATTATCAAAAGTACTCTGTTTCACATAGGTTGCCTCCTATCATTGCAATCATTCATTCATACACTCAATTCCTTCGATGATTATTTACTGAACTGAGTATGACCCAGTACACAGGCACTGGTCATACAAAGATGGCAAGGCATTATCTCCTTTTCGAAGGAGGTCATGGTAAAAGTAGTAAAGAATTATAATATGATAGGACAAGCTAGGATAGAATAGAATATTATGTAACATAAATTATATTTGCTACAAATGATGTTGCTACAAAGTAAATTGTGAACATAGGATAAGAAATATCTAAGTTTGTCACAGAGAGGGGGCATTTAAAGAAGATTTCCCTAAGAAAGGAATATTTTGCTAAGCTTTGAAAGTTAAGTCATTTGCTAGTCTTCCAGAAGGGGAAGCAAGTAGGGAGGTGACTATTAAGTGAAGTCAGGAGCAGGGCATTATGTAGTGAAGTATGAGAAACGATGAGTAGACTAATATTGCAGAAATTCCCAGGTGGAGTCAGATTAGGGGTAGACAGCCATGGAAAATGCACCTAGACTAGGAGGCAAAGGCCTGACTGATGAAGAGTTTTGTGAGTTATAGATAAGAAATTCAATTTTGTTCCAGAGGGGGAGGGAGAGAGGGAGAGAGAACCAATGAAGGCTATAACAGTACCTTCTTGACTCTCCCTGTTTCTAATTTCACTGCTATTGTATCTTATCTTGCAAATGCTGTGCAGCCAGACAGATCTTTCTACCAAGGTAATATAATCATATTACTATCCATGAGAGTGGGGTGCAAAGTTGGAACCAGTAATATATATATATATATATATATATATATATATATATATATATATATAATGATTCTTAATAAGAATAATATTCTTAATAAGAATATTAAGGAATCATTAAAAATCCAACAGGCAAATAGGTCCCTAAGACCTAGTGCTCTAAAAACCTCATGCTACCTTAGTGAAAAGTCCGCCTCCACCACTAAAATAATGCACATTACTTCCATATAATGAACATAAATAAATTATAGCTTTTACCCCACTGTATACTCAGCACTCAGCATGTTGCTAAGCATAAAGCATACAGCAAGTAATCAAGATAATGTCTGATAAATGGATAAAAGAATTCCAGAGTGAAAGACAAAACGAGCTAATGCCATCCTCACTTCCTTTCGTGGATGGATTAGTTCTGAGTTGTAATACTGTAGCAACAGCTCTATATCCTTTAGACTTTGGTACTCAGCATGAAATTCCTTGCTCCACCACCCTATTCTTTAACTCCTCAAGCTTTGAAAGTCCTAGAGATTTACACTGGAAGAACTGAGAAGCATAGCCATGAAGTCTCTGAGGCATTTATGTGTATAAATAAAGAAAAGTTACTGAAAGCCCACCAAAGGCTTGCACTCCTTCAATAGTACAGAACTGTAGTTTCCCATTAGGGCTACAGTTCCCAGTCCAAGGGTGGTCCTGTGACTGTTTTGTCCAATGGAGTAGAAACAGAATTAATGTATGCCACCTTCAGGACCAGCCTATAAGAACTTTCTTTAGGACCCTCATTTCTCTTCTTTAAACTGATCTTTGGAGCCAAGTTTTGAAGATGGTAGAGCCTATGTCAGCCTAGGTCTCTGAATGACTGCATGGAGTACATTCCCATTCCCTTCATCATCATCCTCTACCACACTGCTAATTGGGTTTTACATGAGTGGAAAATAAAACTCTCTTCTGGTAAGCTCCTGAGATTTTAGAGCATATCTGGTACAGCAAACATCATCACCCTAACTGGTACAGCATCCATGCATACATGTGTATGTATTAAAATACAGGGAACTGAGCGGGGAATATTAGAGAGGGAGACAAACCATGAGAGATTCCTAACTCTGGGAAACAAAGGGTTACAGAAGGGAAGGTGGGGTGGGGTGGGGTAACTGGGTGATGGGCATTGGGGAGGGCACTTGATGGGATGAGCACTGGGTGTTATACTATATGTTGGCAAACTGAACCTAAATAAAAACAAATAAAAAAGAATAAAATTTCCTTGTAATATGTAAAGGAAAAGAAAAAATACATATCAGTGCAAAATCCAATTTTATACAGAATCAAAAACAAAATGGGGATAGAGCCAGAAGTAAGACCATTTCATCCCTGAATGTGGAAAATCTTTCATTTTAAAATTTAATTTGAATGTCTTAAATCAGTAATTAAGCAGGTACTCGTATTGTTATTTGATGTATAATGGTCAGTATGTGTCAAGACAGAGACCAAGGGAAAAAAATGGAGTTTGATAAAAGAGCTGGAAAGCAAAAAGGATAAAATGAATAGGATCAGAAACGATTTTCTGGTAAAGTTCATAATTTTTTAAACAACTGATTTAGAAATAAACACTTATTATGATTGGTTAGACTTCAAATAAAGAAATCTAGGATTTATATAATTTTAGGATTATATGTAAGAAACATAACTTAGAAATAATGAGAAATACATTATGATTATGTCACTGGATCTTGTCAAGCTTCAGATTGCTAATGCCCCACGCTTTAAGAAGATCTCGTCTGCTAAAAATGTCATGTAGGGACATCAAATGGCTTGCTCTATATTTCTAAACATTCTAGGGCCAGCCTAAGAAGGAAGGCATGTGCATTTTGTGCATTTCATGTGGCTTCTTACCTCTCCCTCTTTGCTTTTCTTTATTCTAGCTTTATTATTTACCACAACAAAGGGAAAATAAAATGAAAGAAGATATGAGTTATGATAGAACATTGACTTTTTTAATGAGCATGGCACTGTGATATGCATTTGAATTTTGGGTGCTGTTACTTTTGCTGGACTATAAATCAAGTTTTCAATACTCTGCTTGTAAAAATGTAACTTGGGATAATCTTTTTTGGAATTCAAGAGGCTTTAAAAAAGAAATAAAGCACATGGAGTGCCTGAGTAGCTCAGTTGGTTAATTGTCTGCCTTCATTCAGCTCAAGTCATGATCCTGGGGTCCTGGGATCAAGCCCCACACTGCACTCCTTGCTCAGCAGGGAGTCTACTTCTCCCTCTCCCCCCTTCCACTACCCTCTTGTGCTCTCTCAATGTGTGCTCTCTCTCTCAAATAAATTTTTAAAATCTATAAATAAATAAATAAATAAATAAATAAATAAATCATACAGAAACTTCCTATTAAATACAGAAAGTGCAAGAAACCATTGTTTCACTCTGTCAAAAAGAATAAGCCACATGAACTATGAAATCACCAATTTTTAATCACCCCCATAAGAGATTTAATGAAAAACAAACCTAAGTGAACTATATTTCATAAAGTAATTAGCCCTTTTCATGAGAGAAGAAATATACATATGTTTTCATCTTTCATGTAATAATGGGGAAAAAAAAGAATTTACCAAAGGCAGGTATAAGGAAAGCCAAGACAAACACCTCAAAAACTTTTATGGTTTCATGTGGGCTAGAATAATGGATTTGAATCCGTAAGAGTCCCAGACAAAGAGTGTGTTATAAAGTCAATACTTTATCAAGACCAAAACTAAAATAAAGAAAAAGAGATTTGTGGGACACTATAATGTATTAAAGTATAAGTCCCAAAAGTAGAAGAGAGAAGGATGCAGAAGAAATATTTGAAAAGAAAATGGCCAAGATTTTCTGTAAATTCATTAAGGATGTCAATGCATACCTCCAAGAGGCTCATTAAACTTCAAGATGAGCACACTTAAACACAGTATAGTTAAACTCCTAAAATTCAAAACTAAAGAGAAATATTAAAAAGAAGAGGAGGAAAAAAACATATTACACACAGGAGAACCGCAATGAAAATGACAACAGACTTGTTATGAGAAATGATGGTGGCCATAATGCAATGGAACAACATATTTAAAGTAAAGACATAAAAGTGATTAACTATTGACCAAAATTTGTATATCTAACAAAAAATTACTTTCAAATGTGAAGGCAGACACTTATCTGATGTTTGTGAAAATCTCAAATAGTATAGTCACTTTGGAAACAGTTTGGTAGTTCCTGAGAAAGTTAAACATTAGTTTAAAATATGGCCCAGAAATTCTATTACTAGGTGTTTACTCAAGAGAAATGAAGACATATGTTGGTATAAAGGCATGTATGCAAATGTTCATAGTAGCATTATTAAAACAGTGAAAAATTAGAAACAATATAAATGTCTATCAGCTGGTTAATGGATAATCAAAATGTAGTATAGTCATATAATAAAATATATATTATTCACCTGTAGAAAGGAATGAGTGAACTACTGACATGCTATAACATCATTAAGCCTCACAAACATTTGCTAAATGTAAGGAAGCAAAAGATCACATGCATGATTTCATTTATATGAAATGTCCTTAAAAATAGATTAATGATTGCCTGCAGGTGTGGGTGAAAAGGGCGCTGTCTGTAAGCATAAAGAAACTTTTGGGGGGGAATGAAAACATTCTAAAACTGGATTTGGGTGATGGTTGTACAACCCTAAAAGCTTACTAATAATCACTGAATTGTACATTTAAGATAGATGAGTTTTATGGAATGTAATTTATGCCTCCATAAAGTTGTTAAACAATATGAAGACAAAATAAAGCAAAACATATTCAACAATAAAAAAGAATTAAAGAACTTATCCACTACTCATCTGAGCTACTAGAAATGATAAATAATATTCTTTCTATTGAAGGGAAGTAATCCCCAGTGGAAACCTAGATTGACAGAAAAGGATGAAAAAATACTAGAGGAGTAAATTTATGGGTAAATATACAAGACCTTTATATTATATTTATTTTAAAGTTCTTTTTTTTAAAGGTTTTATTATTTATTCATGAGACACACACACACACACACACACACACACACACACACACACACACAGAGGCAGCAACACAGGCAGAAGAAGAAGCAGGCTCCATGCAGGGAGCCTGATGTGGGACTTGATCCTGGGTGTCCAGGATCAGGCCCTGGGCTGAAGGCAGCACTAAACCGCTGAGCCACCCGGGCTGCCCTATTTTAAAATTCTTTAAAGGATGATTCATTATTTAAAGTAATATAACAATAATGAATTGTAGGGTTTACAGCATATGCAGAAGTTAATTCTATGACAAGAGTACAATGATTGAGTAGGTGAGAAAGGAATTATGTTGTAATGTTCTTACTTTGTGAAGTAATATAATATTATTGAAAGTAGACTGTGATATACTAAAGATGCATATTGTAGTCTCTACAATACAATCATCAAAAATAACACAAGGAGGACTAGCTAAAAAGTCCACAGAAAGGGATCAAATGGAATACTAAAAAAATAATTGATTTATCCAAGAGATGGAAGTAAAGGAGAACCAGAGTAACACACACCAGATGGAACAAATAGAAGACAAATGCCAAGATGGTATACTTAAACACAACCATATTGATAATCACCTTAAATGTGACTGGATTATAAACCCTTAAATTATAAGGTAGAAAACATCACACTAGATAAGAAAGCAAGAATCTTTATAACTATATTCATACATGTGTGTATGAAACTTATTTTAAATCTAAAGACACAGACTACTTAAAAGTAAAAGATTAGAAAAATATAAACTATGCAAATAGTAAGTTTAAGAAACTTGGGTGTGTCTATATTAGTATCCCATAAAATAGACTTTAACATAAAGAGAACTAACAGAGATGGGGATATAAGAATAGATATTTTATCATTTTAAAATCAAGAGAATATAAACTTTTCTTTGTCTCTGTCTTTATTTTATTTTTTTATTTTTTATTTTTTTTGTCTCTGTCTTTAAATATCTTAACTCAGCCTGCCCTTTTCTTTTCTTATGTTTCTGGGATAAAAAAAAGATTACATTCAAGAAAAATGTAATAATCTTAGTTATGAATGTAGTTAATAACAAAAATTCAAAATATGTGAAGCAGGATTTGATCAAACTAAAGGGAGAAATACAGATCTACAATTATGGTTGGATATCTTACAATAGAAATTAGTAGAAAATTAATTCAGGAATTAATGGAGATTAGTAGAAAAAATAAAATCCTCTCAAATTAAAAAAGAAAAAATTAGTAGAGATAAAGAACATTGAATGACTTCACAAACCAATTTGACCTAATTGACATTTATAGAACGCTGTATGCAACAACTGCAGAAATACACATTCTTTTCAGATGTACATAGAACATTCCCCATGACAGACTATATGGTGCATTATAAAACAAATATCACAAAGTTGAAAAGGATCAAAATCACATAGATCACAAGTTCTCAAAATATGGTCCTGGGACCCTGTAGGGGTATTCAAAGTATTGACACATAATTTTTCTTTTATTCTCATTTTCTCATGAGTGTATAGTGGAGTTTTCCAAGAGGCTGACTGACTTGTGATACCACAACAGATTGTATGAAGAAGTGTGAAAATCCAGTTGTTTTCCACTAAGTAAGGCATTAAAGAGGTTTACAAAAAAATAGAAGTCAATCTCACTCTGTTCACTTTTTCTTTTTTGTTTTGGAAAATATAATTATTTTTCATAAAAATGTTATTTACATTAAAATGTTATTTTTAAATGACTTAGTAAATATTTTTAAACTTGTTTTAATATATAATAGGACAAATATAAATAGACATAACACACATAAATGAAAGTTCTTTGGGATCTTCCATAATTTTTAGGAGTATAAGGACGGTGAGACCAAAAATTGTGATAAGCACTGATATGGAATATATTCCCTGAACACAATGTAATTAAATTAGAAGTCAATAAAAATAAGACATGTAAAAACTCCTAAGTATTTGGAAATAAGACAATACTCTTATGAATAATTATTCAAAGAAGAAATGTAATGGAAAATTTATAAAAAAAGATTTTAAACCAAATGATAGTGACACAATATAGCAAAATTTGTGGGATATAGCTAAGGCAGTACTTAGAGGGAAATATATGGCTTTAAATGCCTATATTGAAAAGAACAGTAAAATTAATAAACTAAGCACCAATTTTGCAAAAGACCATTCAGAAAATAGAGTGGGAAGGAATACTGGCCAACTCATTTTATGAGGGCAGCATAATCTTGATGCCAAAGATTGTAAAGACGTTAAAGCAAATATGCATAATATTTTATTGATAGTATGTTTAGAAATCTCTTATAAATATTTATGTGTAAGAATTCTAATACTAAAAATATATGTCCAACCATTAGGGACCATTTAAATAAATTATGACCAATTTATAGGGTGAGACATTATGCATCTATTAAAAGTATGTTCTCAAGGGAATTTATGACGCAGGAAAAGACTAAGTAAAAAAATGTAGTCTGATCCCATTACTATATATAATATACCTACATAGAAAATTTTTGGAAAAAAAAAAAAGAAAAATTTTGGAGAGAAATGCACCAAAACATTACCAGTGCCTAACTCTAGATTGGAGGGATTGCTAGTAATTTTGTTTTCATCTTTTATTTTGCTGTATTTTCCAAATCCTCTGTGATATAAACAGGCCACTTTAACAATAGGAAAAAACTCCAATCACTTGTTTAAGCAAAAATTTGGATAATGCATTATACCATAATTCACAAAATGATATTTCTCTGAAGAACCTTTGAAATCAATCAGTTTTATGTCTGCATTTTATAGACAGGAAATTGAGTTCTCCCTCCTGGGTGGACATATGTAATTTGTACATCAGGTCATGCATCAAGTCAGTGATAGAATCAAATCTAGAATCTGGATCCCCCTCCTCCCAATACCATGCCTCTCACTTTAGGGCACAATGTGAAGAAACTGACATTGTTGTCAGGTATACAGTGTAATCTGATATAATCATTGGTCTTTGGCCTGTGATACCAGGAGATTGATTCTGGTTTATACTGTAAGTTCAAACGTCAAATATTTAAACTTATGCTTACAAGTATATTATTAACCAACAAAAATGTAAGGGATAAGTAACTTTTATATAAAATTTTATATTTTATAAGGGAATAGATTATTCCTATCTAAATTTTAATATTTTTCCATGTTACCTAAAATATTCCAATTCACTAAAATCTCAAGATAAGACATTATAATTAGAATTGTCAACTGCACAAAAAGAGCTGAATAGTCTATCAAAGAATTCTGCCAAAAGAAAAAAAAAAGAAAAAAAAAACCCAATCAGTGTTCAAAGTGTCTAAGTTTCACTCAATGAAAGGTTCACTTAAAGATCATTCCTGCATCCAGAATTTGGATTGACTCAGTAAGAGATGTCTGTTGAATAAAAACTTTTTAAAAGAACAGAAGGTATATATCTCTTTTTTGGCATATGAATGAGTAAATTGAATCTGTGTGAGAATGAAAAATCAAGACCTTTTATTGTTCAAAGTCTGAAGAGGACAGCTTGGCTATTTGTAAGACCTGAACAGAATACTGTATTGTGATTTAAACCAAAGCAGCCATCATTTTCAACCACAAAGAGTAGATTTCCACAGACAGCACATCTAGTAAAGCAACTGAAAAAATGTTTGTATGACTTTCTGCTTTGAGGAAATTAACCAATTTGTAGTGAATCTAAGGTGACTGACCCAGTTTCAGTAGACAATGAGAGAATGCTTTTTAATTCTTTAAGTATCTAATAAAAGGAGAAAAGAAATCCACATTCAATGGCAGGATTAGTATGTCAGATCACATTCTCCATGATATGATTGGATAAAAGAGGCTGATGTCTATGTCTTCTGTCCTCAAACAGTTATTAAGTGAAATAAGAATCCTAAGTGACAGCTAGATTTTCTCTCAGGTTCAGGGAACATCTTTTGGGGCAATGGGCTCTGGGACTTCTTTCTATTCCGAGCCTGTTTTGAGGGGCTTCCCTGCTTCCCCACTGGTTCTGAAGCCCCACTCAGTACCCTTCACACACCCAAAAAGCTTTTTCCTGTCATATCTGACCCTGTCTTCATAAGCCTTTATCATTCAGTCAACATCTACTTGGGAGCACATTGGCCTGGGAATCAGGGTGCAGATTTAGTCTCTGTTTTGCTCCCTATGCTTGGCTTGAATGCCAAGTTATTTACTACCTCTAGCCTTTCATTTCCTCAACTGTTAGATGAGTGGGTTGGGTGAGGCAGGAAGAGCAACTTGGAGTGCCCTGTTGAGACAGATTCTGAGGTTGTTTCCAGAGCTCTCACAAAAGAACATTCAATCAGCAATGTCAGCCAGTGATGTAGAGGAGAATGGTGACAACAAGCCGTCCAATCTGAAATGCACGGTGTTGAGTGACACCTAAGTAAGAGTAATTCTCCCCAAATTATTGCCACTATTCTCTCTCCCTTACTACAGATAATTGAAGACTGTCTATCCCATATCCCAATATTGCTTGCTACCCACCATTAGGTATACTGACATTGCATTTACATTGTAAAGGCAAATATTGTGAATTCTATTTCACAATAAGAAAATTCAGTCAGAAAGTGAGCCATTTTCTCCAAACTGTACAGTAAACCCAGAACAATCACTAAATTTAGGAACATTCTTTCACTAATAAAAATCTTATGCATCATATTTACTTGTTTCACAGCTTGTATTATATATACCATGTGCAAGTACTGGATGAGCTGCTAACAAGGGGAGAGAAAGAAGAGAGGCAGGAAGAATAACTAAGGATTCCCAGTCTCAGTAAGTTTTAAATCTAGTAGGCAAGAGATATCCACAGATGGCAGAGGTCAACACACAGATGCCCATCTCAGAAGATGACAGCACTCTTCACACTGGAGTCCTCCTTGCTTCTTCTCTCCCTCATTCGCATCCAAACCATATGCAAATCCTGTTGATGGAACCTTCAAAGTCTATCTCAACTCTAACCGTTCTTGCCTCTTCCACCCCTAACACCCTGGTTCAAACCATTATCTTCTCTCACATGGGCCAATGTCAGAGCCTCCGGACTAGTCTCCTGGCTTTCCCTCTGGTTCTAATACAGTCTATTCCATACAGAGGCCAGAAATACATACCTTTACAGAAGCCAATCAGTTCATGCCATTCCCTACTCTCACCTCCCAATAACATCCTACTACACTGAGGACAAGATCCGAACCTTCATCATGGTCTAAAGAACTTACCTCATCTGTTCCTTGCCCCCACTTGAGCTGATTTTCCACTCCTCTGCTCCTTCTTTACTATGTTCCAGCCATTAAGATGTTCTTGCTGTTGCTTTAACCCACCAAGCATATTCCTTACCCCAGGGCCCTTGTACTGTTGCTTGCTTGGCATGAATGCAAACCTCCAGACCTTCACATGACTCCTTCACTTCATTCAGGCCTGTCTTTGAATGTCACCTCTTCAGAGGGGCTTACCATCCTGTCTAAAATAGCATCGCCCCATTCTCTAACACCTTATCCTGCTTTATTTTTCCCAGGTGCACTTAATACCACCCACCACATCATGCATCATACTTCTTTTTACTGGTCTCTCCATTAGTATGTAAAATCTATGAGGGCAGGAACATGAAAGGTTGCATTCACTGCTGCAGGCCCCGCATCTATAATAGTGGGTGGCATGCACGTAGTAGTTCATCAACAAATACCTGTTCAACAAATGAATGAATGTAGGAAATAGCTAGAAATTGGGAGAAAAACCTGATACTGAACAACATCAAGGAGCATTATATTATAGTGTGTGTCCCCACTTTTAGATTATCTGCCAGTGCAATGTTGATGTTAAAAGATTTTTCTCGGTTTGAGAGGTGAGCAGCCTAGACAGAGAGGTATGATCACTGCATATAGTTCTAATCTTGCACGTAGAACCTGTTAATTATCTAGCACTCTAGTCAAAGTGTTTCAAGCCTGGAACGTGTCTTGCTATGGTGGAGTGCTGACACCATAAGGCAGCTTGTACGGACATTTCATTTTGATTCTATTCTGAGATAGAATTCTGTTCTAAGACAGCAGGGATACGAAGGAAGCCACGTCCTTGAAAGTCCCTCGCATACCAATGCTCCACACTCCAAGAGGCTTTATCTTCTTGTTGCAGCTCTCACAAGATACACAGGTGAGAAATTTAATAGCTCTTCTAGTAAACAGCACATACTGCCAAGCTGGCAAAATAGGCTACCTCACAGACAGGAAAATAAGTGATTTAGTGGGACCCAGAGAATAAGTATCTTTGGCAATGATGGATGAACAAAACAAAATACACCTGCATGTGGTCGTGGATGGTTCAGGGAGTTGATGGCGCAGATTGTTTTTGTTTATTTTTATAATTAGGGAGGGGGTTGGTAGGAAGCCAGGAAATTGAGAGGAATGACATTTTTCTGCGGCAATCAGCTCTCTAGACTTCCCTTCCTCTGTCCTCAGGAACTCAGTGTACTTGGGATGTTCTTTGTGCTTTATCTCCTCTCCCTGTTGCTGTTTTTTTTGTTTTGTTTTGTTTTGTTTTTAAGATTTATTTATTTATTTGAGAGAGAAGAGAGAAAGTTCATAAGTAGCAAAGTCCATGCTAAGCGTGGAGCCCAACATGGGGCTCCCTCTCAGGACCCCAAGATCATGACCTAAGCTGAATCCAGGAGTCAGATGCTCAGCTGACTATGCCACCCAGGTGCCCTTCCTCTCCCTGTTTAATGCTAGCTTCTAGAAAAGGTTAAACACTCCCGATAACACTGTAACTAAATGACTTTTATCTTTAAAATAAGGTTATCCATTTCAGATTATAACTGGATTTCAACAAGCTCCCACTAAGCATAAGCCATGAGCATAAAGGTATACATTAAGGTGTACCATTAGGGTATTCCCTAGTGGAAGAAGGAAATTCTAGAGTAGGCCCCTACTACGATCTCTGAAACCACAATAACTAGCCAGTCATTGTCTCTGTTCATAGGAAGGCTTGAATTGATGAATGTCCAAAGCCAGCTGATCTATAATAATCTAACATAATATTGCTTTAACCAGGGTGCTATAAATTCATAGCTTAATGTAAAAAATGATGGGTTAATCGATGGGATAAAGAGGAGGGAATGATTATTTGTACCAAAATCTCTAAGAATGGCTTATTTCCCTCCATCTCAGCCCATTCTTCTCCTCTGAGGACTGATTTCAGGGGCCGAGGGGCCGAACAGGAAAGTTACGTCATCAGGATGAATGGGCTCAATCAGCCTCTCCCCTTGGCTGAAGTATCTGATGGTCTCCAACAGGCCTCCCTGAGCTCCTATAAACGCCATTCCAAACCTGAAACTCCCCCTAGAATATTAGATAGAATATTCTCAAAACTGTGACTCAAACATTCATTATGCTCTATAACTTCGTGGAATTCATCCAAGTAAAATTCCCCTGGGAGATCCAGGCTCTGGGCCAGGAACAGGAAGTTGTCAGGGTAACATAGGGACATGGAGTACCTTGGAGGGATCAGAGAAAAAGTGGAGCTCTGTCTGACAAGGAAGAAGACTTCTGAAAACAAGAGTCACCCACTCCACATCTGAAACCTTCAGCCATAATTCGTTCTTGGGGAGGGCATTCTGAAAGCCCTCCAGACCAGGATATACAGATAGTGCATCTGTAGTAGGAGCAAGGGGAGGCTGACAGGTCCCTCACAGAGAACCCTTAGTAAATGAACTCCAGCCACTAGGGCAAGGTTCTCCATTAACTTGACAAAAACTTTGGGGCACCTAGGTGGCTCACTGGCTGAGTATCTGCCTTTGGCTTAGGTCATGGTTGTGGGGTCCTGGGATTGAGTCCCACAGCAGGCTCTCCACAGGGAACCTGCTTCTCCCTCTGTCTATATCTCTGCCTCTTTCTGTGTCTCTGATAAATAAATAAAATCTTTAAACAAACAAAACTTGATAAAAACTTCACCTCAAATAAAGAGAAATCTCCTTTTTGCATAAGGTGAGGACAAGTGTTGCGCTCTAACCCAGGCTTGGCTTAGAATTTGTTACAGTTTATAAAGGACATTTATAAATGTCCCTATTTAACCTCATAGTTAATACCTGAGAGTAAACATTAGGATGAAATGTGAGGTTTATTCAATACCTACTGCTTAACCGATTAATACTCATTTCAACTCTTTTTAAAGAGAAAAAGTATGGAAACTTTCCCAGGACAGTGTTTAATTTCCCAGGTGGCAAAGAAGGAAACACTGATTTATTTAAAGAGAACAGCAGTTGCTTGCATGAATTTGGAGCATGATAAATGGGAATTTTATATACATAATTATATACACAAGAAGTCTCTTTCCATGTTACCAGACCTTGAAACTTAAATTGCGTCGATAAATGACATTTTCAAGACCCATGGAATTTTCTTCTCATTCCTCATACAGACTTTCATTCTGGGAGTCATAAGCCCTAGTTTGCTTTCTCAGGATCTAGACATCTTTTGTTTGATGTAGGATCTAAACCAAGATACATTTTGTACAATTGAGAAGTGCAGTTTTCCAGCAGTTAAGTTTGCTTCTAAATGTCAGTCACTTTTATCCTGCAGTCTGTTATTAAAGATTTTAAGTGTTGAGAATGTGAGCACAGGCCACATTTGCACACGTGCATTTTGTATATTGTCTCTGTGTGTGTAGATTCACAGTCTTATAGTTGGAAGTGACCTTAAACTGCATGCAGAGCAGAGGTTTTCAATCCTGGCTATTTAGCAGAATCACCTTAGTAGAGCTTTGAAAAGTCCTGATCATCAAATTAGTGAAACTCAAATAAAGGCTGTTGTCTTCTAGTTGCCATTATGATTCCAACATCGGTTTCTTGGCTTTGATGTGGCCACAGGAAAAGCTGGGTCTTCACTATATTTGCAACTTCATGTGAGTCTATAATCATTTCAAAATAAAAAGTTAAAAAGTCCTGAAACACAGGTCATATGCTGGACCATTTGAACCAGAAGTTCTTGGCGTGAGACCCTGGAATCAGCCTTTTTTTCAAATCCCTCCAGGTGATTGCAAAGTGAGGCCAATGTAGAGTCACTGATCTTTTCCATCTACTTACCTGATGACTATGTATTTTACAGTCTCCGCACACATTGCTTACCAGTTTAATAGTAAAAACACACATTTCAGTTACTGAAAAAAAAAAATTTATTATGAGCTTACTAATATTCTAGGAAATATATGTTTTAGGCAGAATGCTTTGTTAATTTTGTAAATAATTCCAAAACTGTGTTTGAATAGACATTAGTTCACCCAAAAGATTTCTCAGCAATTGTTCACAGTGGCAGGAATGGACATATTATTATGGCATTAAGACTTAAATAATTACCATTGTAAATAAAAATACGGACACTTTTCCACAATGAAAGCTGGTCAAAAATAAAAGAATAATCTATTTGTTGCTTAATAGATACCTACTGAACTTTAAAACTTTTGCAATGCACAACTCGAATTTGTCTCCCCAAATAATAAAGAAAGGCAAAAGACCTTACTTAGGTATCAGCCTGAAATGAAGGCCAATTTGCCATAAAATGTATTTCTCAATCTAAAATTCTACAGCTCTGGTATTGAGTGCTGTGTATCAGCCCTATATGATGTTAGTTATTAAAAGACTCTCAGGAAATCGTCTTCATACATCCATATGCATGCAAAAAAAAAAAAAAAGGAAAGTTGCAAAATGAGGGAAGTTCATCATTAGGGCATTGCTTCCTTCATTGGCAAAATAAAGCATATTTCAAATGCTGAAGCCTTCCATGGTCAGGAAACCCACAGAGGTTTCTTAAGAGACTAAATTGGTCACATAGCTCCCACTCATCACTGGCTAAAAATATGTGTCCAATAGGGCTCTCCACAAGTAATAAGTAAGTCCTCCACATGAGAATAAATGGGAAGCAAGACTGCTGCAGAGGAATACGGTGAAAAATGAAAATGAAAAAAAGAAAAATTCTCTTTCCACGATAATAACTGCCACTGCATGTCCACATATATAATTAGATAGGTAAGCAATGTAAAAGAAAACTAATATCTAATAATTTGTACTTTACCTTAACCTATTGCTTACATTAACCTCAATCACCAAACAAGCCTAAAGATAGTGACTCTGTTAGATTACCACGGGAATAGGGCCTGCTATTTTTTTTTTTTAAGAACGAGTAATATTTTTACAAGTTCTCAGAAAGGCCAATTTAGGAATAACACAGAAAATATGGTAACCAGTTCAAAGGTATATTAAATGGAGTGCTTTCACTTATATTCATACCTTCTTAGCTCAATTTTGTATCTGATCTCTTTTTCTAGTTACCATTAAACTAGAAGGGCAGCCAAATCTTCTAGGCCCATGATCATAAACAACATCTGTGGGGACCAAGCACATAATGAAATAAGCAGAAAAACATGAAAAAAACCCACATTATAGGGTCTGTGGTGAACAGGTATAGTGGGGGAATACATAATTGTTTGTTTTTTTCATTTTTTAAAGATTAACTTATCTGAGAGAGAGAGAGAGATTGCATTTGGAATTGGGGTGCAGAGGGAGAGAGAGAATCTTCAAGCAGACTCTCTGTTGAATGCAGAGCTTGACTGTGATGGGGTAGGGAGGAGGGGGGCTCGATCCTACCACCCTGATATCATGACCTGAGCTAAAACCAAGAGCCTGACACTTAACTGACTGAGCCACACAGGCACTCCCAATTTTTTAATTGATATACAATTAACATATAACATTATATTAGTTTCAGGTGTACAACATAATGATTTGCTATCTGTGTATATTGCACAATGATCACAATAAGTCTAGTTAAGCATTCACCACCACTCATACCTACAATTATTTTCTTGTGATGAGAACTCTTTTTTTTAAGTTTTAATTTAAAATCTAGTTAGCCTACAGTGTAATATTAGTTTCAGGTGTACAATACAACATACAGGTGTTCCATACAACAGCTAGTGCTAATCACAAGTGCACTCCTTCATCCTTGTCACCTATTTAATCTCCCCACTGGTAACCATCAGCTTGTTCTACACAGTTAAGAGTGTTTCTTGGTTTGCTTCTCTATTTTTTACCCTTCGCTCATTTGTTTCTTAAATTCCACATATGAGTGAAATCATATGGTATTTATATTTCCCTGACTGACTTACTTCACTTAGCCTAATATTCTCTAGCTCCAGCCATTTTCATCGCAAATAGCAAGATTTGATTCTATTTTTATGGCTGAGTAATATTCCGTTGTAGGTATGTATATATCACATCTTCTTTATCCATTCATCAGTCAGTGGACAGTTGTGTTGCTTCTATAATTGGGCTATTGTAGATAATGCTGCTCTAAAGTGATGAGAACTTTTAAGATCTACCCTGTTAGCAACCCTCAAGTATACAATACGGTTATTAACTGTAGTCACCACAGGCTTGCTATTTTTTAAAAAAAAATTTTTTTTATTTATTTATGATAGTCATACACACAGAGAGAGAGAGAAAGAGGCAGAGACATAGGCAGAGGGAGAAGCAAGCTCCATGCACTGGGAGCTTGACGTGGGACTCGATCCCGGGTCTCCAGGATCGCGCCCTGGGCCAAAGGCAGGCACTAAACCGCTGTGCCACCCAGGGATCCCCCAGGCTTGCTATTTTTAACTGAGATCTTCGACCATATATATACATCCATACTTCTCAGATTTTATTGTGCCCAAATTCACCTGAGGGTCTTGTAAAATGCAGAATCTGGGTCAGTAGGTCTAGAGTAGAACCGAAATTCTACATTTCTAACAACTCCTGGGGGCTGTGACTGTTGCTGCTCCAAGACCATGTGTGGAGCAGCCAAACACTACAGCCTCTAATGTGGGCAGCCAACAGGCTATGCCATGCTACCGTGTCACTAGAGTCACCAGGTGAACATTGTGGTCACCCTAAACTATCTCATCACAACCACTCTCACAGAGACCGTGTCTTTGTGACAGTAGCATCAGTAATTATATCACGAGAAGTAGGCAGTGTAGGACGCCTGGGTGGCTCAGTGGTTGAGCATCTGCCTTCGGCTCAGGGTGTGATCCCAGGAGTACAAGTCCCACATCGGGCTCCCTGCCTGGAGCCTGCTTCTCCGTCTGCCTGTGTTTCTGACTCCCTCTGTATCTCTCATGAATAAATAAAATCTTAAAAAAAAAAAAAAAAAAAAAAAAACAAGAAGTAAGCAGAGTGGCATAAGATGATAAAGCTAGCCCAGGTTCTTTTTGTCTTTAAATAACTTTAGATCTGTTTCATTTCCTCGTGTTGCCAAATTAAGAAGTGTATCCTTTTAAAAGTATAAATAGAAACAGGAATCTAAAATTATGGATTATTCAAAATCTTCTTGAAGTTTTCATAGAATTCTGTGCCTTGATTTCTTATGTTTTAGTGCCTTAGGATGAGATATCCTATTCCTGGCTCAAAACAAACAAAAAGTAATGCTTTATGACTTGTAGAATTGGCATAATAATGTAATTATTATCTCTTTATTATGCCACAAATAGGTCTACTAACCATTACGAAAGAAATTTGAAAGTAAACATATGGCAAAGCACTATACCACTGGTTATTTATTCTGTATCAAAGACTATTTTGAAAATAATAAGATGAAACCTAGAGACTGTCTCTTCCAATAGAAAAGACGTAAAAGCAAGTGGTTCACAGATCCTCATTAAGTTCCAGAAGCCCTGTAGTGGAGGCTTCAGGGTTTAGTAGACACCATTCTGGATTCTGATGGGGGTAGGCTCCATCTCCTGAGTCAACCAGACCTGATGTAGGGCTAGCGGCATCCCTATGCCAGCCCTTGGCATCCTCTTCTATAAGTTAAGAAGCAATGGTGACTATGACCCTATTCCCTCTATGAAGTCATGATAAACCCAAGCTCATTTAGTTCAGATGGTATAGCTTACAATACTTTTAAAAATCACTGATTCTCTGACTAGTTCATACATCACACAAAGCTCAGAGCCATTAACTCAGCTTTGGAAAATCCTTGGTACTATCATTTCCATTGCTCACTGGGTAACCTAAGAAACTCATTGTTTACTTTCAAGAGTTTTCAAGGAAGGCAGAGAAAAAGATGTTGGGCAATGATTCATGACTCAGATAAAGCTTGGTGTGACCTCCAGAGGCCGATCCAAGGAACCTAAGAAAGCCCTTTGGTTAAAGTGCTCAGAAATTAAAGTGGGGAAATAAATGTATTTCCACACTTGGCCTGAGTAGCAAAGGGGCTGGTGTACTGCTCCATTAGGACTGGCTGAGCCCTTTCTTATTAACCCAGCTGGCTGAATCTCCATCCTGCCATCCCTAGAGGGCTGCCTCAGGAAGGGGAAGGTTCAGAGTAGTCTTAACACTAAAACATCTGCCATGAAGACAAAGACATGAGTCATCTTGAAGGTCAGGAAAGGCTCACATGATGGCCCTACTTTCCAATGCACCCTTGGAAACCGAGTCAGCCAATGAGCTACTGACTGAAATAGGATGGATGGCAAGAAGGATCAGAGTTCATGTTCCTATTCACACACCTGCCAGCTCAGTAAACTGACAAATATAAAGGCCAATCTTGATTCATGTTCCTCCTCTGATCTTCTTGTGCCATCTTGGGACACATGAAGTAGCTGTCCTCTCTTACCCTGTTCTTTGGGTCAGATGTGTGCCCTCCTTTAAGCTCAGTGATTCCAGGACCATACTCCATGACACTTGGATTTCATTTGTCTGGAGTGAAGCCCAGATGGTGGTATGTTTTTTTGTTTTTTTTTTTTTTTAAGTTTTCTCAAGTGATTCTAATGTGCATCCAAGGTTGAGAAGCTCTTTTCCAGCCCGCTAGAAGTTTCCTGGGGGAAACCACTCCTCCCAGATACAGATGCACTCTGTGTGGTCAGGGAAGAGGCATAGATGGATATGGGCATCCGTGCCGGTCCATGCTCTGGTGGGTTGGAAAAGCTCTGCGAGGGGGATGCTGGCATTCTCAATGTCATTGAGGAGAAAACTGGACTCAGAGAGGGAGGGAAACTTACCAAAGTCCTACAATAAGTATATGGGAGAAATGGAATTCTAACTCAGGGCCTGGCTTTTCACACACCAGTATGCTGTTTCTCTACAATGAACACTTACAGAGGGATACAGATATTGCTTCCTCATAAATTGTCTAAACCAGGTATTTCAAACCCCCTGTGACATGAACGTTGTATTATACCCATCTTACTAAATACAAAAACTGAAACTCAGAGAGGTTAAGGGACTTATTCAAGTTCAACAGCTAGATAATTAAACAGAACTTTCTAGCCTTCCTAATATTTACTTTCTGAGGCCAGTCTTGACCCATTAAGTTCTCCTTATAATTCTGTTGTGATGAACTTGATCCTCCCCTGATATGCAGGCTGGGTATCACCAAGGATTAGGTTATCTCACTGGTAAAGAATAAGTGCAATGGGCTGCCACACCAAGCTGCCACTGCCCAAGACTTGAGGGCCCATCTAGCCACAGGCTAAAGACAGAGTGACAAACTCACCCCACTATACTTGAGTTGGCTTCAGTATGAACACTGAAAGCTCTGAATTCTGGAAACCCCTTTAGTCTTGGGAAAACATGGATGGTTGGTCTTCCTAGCTAAAGACAAACCTCAGGGCAAATAAATAGGAGTTAAGAGGGCTGAACCTGGAGCTTTCCATAAAGAGGAGACACTAGTCAAGCCCTAGAGAAGTATCCACATCTGGCTGTGTATTTAAAATTCAGGTGGAAATGTGGAGGTGGTTCATAAAAAAAACGGTTCATAATTATCACCAAGATAATTTATGGAACGGAAAACAGGTCTTAGCCTCAGGAATTAGTTATTGGCTAGCAACATTGAGTTAATGATTGTAAATATATCATGGT
Organism: Canis lupus baileyi; assembly: GCF_048164855.1. Taxonomy (NCBI): domain Eukaryota; kingdom Metazoa; phylum Chordata; class Mammalia; order Carnivora; family Canidae; genus Canis; species Canis lupus. The sequence continues at coordinate 58,008,609 of NC_132844.1, read as the reverse complement.
TATAAAACATAAAACATTCATATATTGCTCATTGCACGCCAGGCACTGAGTGCTTTAAAACCCATAATAACCATCTAATCCTTTCAGGAACCCTGTGAGAGAGGCCCTCATGTTCTCTCTGTTTTAGGGACAGGGTTGCAGATGCCCACAGAGGTTGACATGCTCAAGGTCACACAGCTAGTAAGTCTTGAGGCCAGGATGGTTTTAATTGTTTATAAGGATTTTTTAAAACTAGGATACCAAACTTCTGACAGGTGTTAGCAATAAGAATTACAAACTGCCTGGAAAAGGCAGACCACATAAAGAAGAAGTTAAGACAAGGAAAAGTATTCAAAGTAGTCCAGTTTTCACCTTGGCCAGGGCAGGAAGAAACTCGGAATGTCTTAGAGTCACTCCCTACTTCCAGCCAAGATATTATCTTTCCTTCTCCTTACCAGAGGACGCATAGGCTTAATGTGAACTGGAAAAATCTATTCGGTCACCTCAGAACTAATTTTTGTATAAAATCTTTAGTTTATTTTTACAACATGCAAATCAGAGGTACAGACGGAAAATTCAATAATGTTATAATCCTGGTGGTGCCCTAGGTCTGGGATGACATTTATCTAGGCAAAAGCACTTTTGTGGTCCTAGGAATGGTGGTTGTGGCATTTTAAAACCGCATTAGACTCTGCTACAGAAATCCCTTCTTCTACTTTGTAAATCCTATGGGGTAAGAGAGAATTTATCAAGTCAATGACAAATACCCTTCAATGATGACCATACTGTCTATCTGGGGCCTTCTGCTCACGAACTGTCATAAGCACACTTTAGAAGGGCTTCTCTGGGGCAGCTTATTGAGGCAGGGATAGTGGTGGAAGAAGGGAAAATACACCCCTCTCAGTGAAGAAGGGGCCAAGGTCCCTAGGTATCTCCAAGGGCTGGTAAAGGGCCTGGGCTTCTCCCACCCTTGACCTTCTCTAGGTCTTAACTGACATGTCCCCAGTGAAAATGTGAGTATCCGATGCACAGAACATTAGCAGGTACTTTGGGAGAGAAATTTTCACATTTTCCCATCTCTAAAGTGAGGCATTAAACTCAATGAGTGATTCTCAACCTCCCCCATGTATCAGGGATGAGGCCTTTTTGTGACCTACAGATGCCCAGGTTCCCAAGAGATTTGGCTTCAATTGGTTGGGAGTAGGGCCCAGCTATAGCAATTGTTACAGCCCCAGGTGACTTGAATATGCTGCCCCTAGTGGTCCCCATCAGTGGTTCCCAGCCGAGGCTGTACATTAGAACTGCCCGAGAAATTAGGAAAAATCCCAGTGCCCAGGCTAGACGCGCTCAGCCAATGAAATCAGAATCCTCAGGGGGTATACCCAAGAATCAGTATTGTTTAAAGCTTCCAGGTGATTCCAACATGCGCCCAGAGTGAGACATCACCAGGTCAGGTGATGGCCAGGGGTGCCTCACAGCAGGAAAATCCTACTGCGTTAAGAGTCTTGCAGTCCCATCCATGTCTAGTACTCTGTGATTCCTTCTAATGCAGTTGGTTCCCAAATGTGAGCATATCAGAATCACAAGGAGAGCTTGTAAAAACACAGCCTTGTGGGCCCACCCCTCAGGGGTCCTGACTCAGTAGTTCTAGGATAAGGACACAAGAACTAACATTTTCAACAAGTTCTCAAGTGATGCAACTGTCACTCCAGAGGTCACATTGTGCAGACCACTGCTCTAAGACACACTGAGCACTGGGTTTCAACATCATTGAGAACAGAACCCAAGACAAGTCATTTTTGTTGGAGACAAAAAATGAGGTTAAGAAAAACAATTACACAGGGCTGCCTGGATCGGCCCCACAGGCAGTCTGGATGGTTAAGGTGTGATATAGAGACACTAGACATGCAAACGCAAAGCAGATGAGAAGTGAGAAGACAGCAAAGACACACTCCATCTCTGTCCACATTGGGCCTCAGGCCTAGAGCTATTTGCCAGTCAAATCACAGAAGGTAGAAATGTCAGAGCCTGTGCTGATTTCATCAATAATTTCATTCCAATTCTGTCAGAACTCTCCAGTGAATCCGTTTATAATCTTTCAACTATTCATATTTTATGAATTGGGTTATTTATGATAGTTTTCTGGACATATATATTTGGATATATTCAAGCTATGTCTGAACACATAAAAAGTGCATAATCATTGCTCTAAATGATTTGGGATTCTCAAAAGACAGAACCACTGAGAATGAGGAAAAGGCATATCGCAGAGGATGGATGAGGAGATTGACATGTACTAAGCATCAATTGTGGATGATATATTTGTGTGGCTATATCTTATTTATCAAAAATAGTTTGATAACAGGAGTTACAAAATACAGATGCTAGAGCCCAGGGTCAGAGCTCACAAATCATTAGTCTAAGTTTCTAAAGCTCACAGGAATAAGAGCCAAGATATGAATCTGGGCATGTGTGATTCCAAAGCTCAGGTACATTCCACTAACATATCTCTTGTCCCTTACTCCACACATAGCCTGTACCTTTGTTTCATTTACTCAGAGGCTCTGGAAAATCACTAGCTTTCCTAAATCAAGGCTTCTCAAAATTTCATGTGATGCTAATCCCCAAGGGAGCTTGTTAAAAATGCAAATTATATGGTGGGGCCTATGATTTTGCATTTTCAAACCGGCTCTCAGGTGATGCAAATTCTGCGCCTCCATGAATCATACTTCTTCAAACCAAGGTTTTAGGAGATCTGAGTTGAAAGATAGCTTTATGTAAATGAGAAAGCAGCAACAAACTTCCAAAAGAACTACTGTAAAGGAGATGTCATTGGCTTAAGAAATGGAGGTTTATTAAGAAATGGAGCAGAGGTGGAGCTTACAAGATACAAAAACAGCTGGTTACATTTTGTTTGTAAATGGTCAATCAACTGTCTGGTACCAAATAGGCAAATAAACCATAATCTGTATTGGGTTCAATCCAATGCACTTTCGCTTGGCTACAGTGGTGAAGAATCTGGAAAAGTGATTGACTTGTTGATACAAGAGAGAGAAGTACACCCGTGTATGGTTTTAATGTATGTTTTTAAATGCATTAAGTTTGTACAATGGTGGTTGCAGAGAAATGATATAATGACAGGCCTTCCCCTTACTCCCATGTATGTATAAAACTTGACCTGGGTCTTTAGAAAAATAATCCAACCATACATAGCAATAGTGTTTATGTCAAAACATCTGGATGCTCTTTCCATCAAAAAGTGGTTTTAGGCTAGATCTTGTTCCAAACCAGTGGCACTATTTTTCAAACATTTCTGTGCTTCCAGAATTTTTCTATGGATTCCAGCCCTGACATGGTAAAGAGGAAATCGATTTGGCTGCACAGCAGGCCCAGAGTATGAGAAGCGACACCACGAACACTGTCCTGGGGGGAAGGGCAAGACAAAGTTGAACTGCTTGAAATGAGACTGGAAATCAAAGTGAAATAAGCTGAAATCCCTGGGGACAAGAAGCAAGAGGGAGTGACACTGTCAGAGTCTGTAGGAATATAAAGGGCAGGGAAGCTATCTGACAACAGTCAGGTTTAAACTAAGAAATAGCTCTACAGTAGGCTTCAGTTGCACTACCCTGACTTTTAATTCACGTGGAGTTTCCATAGTACCACAAGTCCAGGTGAAAGGTGAAAAATCCAATCAACCAACTATCTTTATTTTTAAACATTTTTAAAGGAAAAAACTAGTTTAACCATTGTGATTATCTGAAATAATGATTGAACAAGCTATTTAGAAGTCATGTTGTGTCGCCTTGGGCTCTTAACTTTACCAAAGAACCTGAAAATAAGTCAAGATCATAGCTAAATAAAATGACCTGTCTAGTGAAAGAAAGATAGCTCTTTTAAATTCAGAAAACTAACACTTTTTTAGAGTGTGCTTTACTGAAGAACTAGGTGCCAATTTTTCTTGGAGTGAAGTGACACCTAGATTCGATCTATGAATTAGTTTAAATTTTCCTAGCAGAAACAATGCCAAGAGGTTGTCTTTATACAGTCACTGCTACTAAAGGTTTTATTTCAGAGATCAGAAAGACTAGAGATATTGTTGGCACCTAAGGAGAAGTTTAGGGGAATCCTAATCTGTGGCCATTCTTCTTTAGCTAAATTAAACAACGAGAGCTTACATGCTTTATCTGGACTTCTCAAACACCTACCGTCATGGTTTGAGAATTTCAGCAGCGATGAAGTTTTAAGAGAGAGAGAGAAAAACATCAATAAAACAGGGATTTGAAATTTAAATCTTCATTAAAATCTTCAACTTTGAAATATGTTTCACATCACAAACTGACTCTGATCAATTCATATGGACTAGTGTGTTGAGGATTCTGAGGTCTAGTAATCAGACAGTACCAACAAGTGATGTTTGTTATAGACCCAACTTAGGATAGTGACAATACCTCTGCCATGAATGTGTCACCCCATTTTGGGACCATACATAGTCAAAGGCTTTATATCTAAGTGAGAAAATTTATTAATAACTTTTTTCTGCTCAAAAGGAGTGAATCTAAGCAACATAGATTTATTTTAGAGAAAATGAATGGACCAGCCAGGATTTTCTGCAAATCATAAATGCTGTAGGATCCCCCCTTCATTATACAGCTAGCTGTACATTCACCACGAGGAAATGTTAATCAATGGGGTGACAAACCAAATAAACCCTAGAAGAGGTAGCAATCTTATATTGCCACAAACTCATCATGCAGGAGGCTGACCATTTCCTTTACTAAGCCTGCATTATGCTAGCAATTTGATTGTCATGGTTCTGTATTTTCATTTTGTATTTTTCCCCCTATGATTGTAACTTAGCTTCAGAGAGAAAGTCCAAATAACCTAAGGAAAGGCATGATGATGATACACATGGACCCAGCTGATATTTCTTCATGATTACAAGAGAGAAGACAAGTTACTTTGCAGTAATTTTCTCCCTTTTATGCACTTTCATTGGTAATGGAATAAATACATTTCTTCATGCCAAAATGTATTCACAGCATCCTGCTCTCATGCATACCCGTGGAAAACTCAGTGAAGCCTGCTTTAGCCTGTTCCTTCTCTCAGGGCATAAAGCACTGATAACATGGATTTTAAACTATCATTTACTATACCTGGTATTTGTATTGTGCTACGCAGAAATTATTAAGACAAACTCTAATAACAGAAACTTTTCAAGGAGTTGGTTCTCCTGTTCTGTGGCATGTGATGATAATCATGCTTTTTGAAAAAACTGGAATCCCGGGGTGTAAGGAATCAACAGAAAACTCAAATTTCTATGAAAACCACTTCTTTTGGTGAAGTGGAGAATTCACCATTTAGTTTCAAATAGTGAAGAACATCACCAGTGTCTGAATGTGCTGTTTCATTTAACTTCCTTTTCTTGTGTGTATCCCACATTAGGATTTTGAGGTTCAACCACATTGTATAATTGAGCTGAGCACAGGCTGCAGTATTATGAATAGTAAATATTTCAGGAATTTGCAAAGAAACACATCATTTCTAATCTTAACAATTTCCCAACGTAATGAATTCCAACTTAGAAGTACATTATTCTTTAAAAATAAAAAAAGCTAAATCATATTCAAAATAAGAAACTAGGACAGTAAGTTAAAACAACAGTGAGAAGTAAAAGGAAAATTCTGAAGATATATAAATAGTAATTGAGCTGAAGGATAAATAAGGTCCATGATTTATTTCCTCTTCTTACTTAGCTATGCATCAGCAAGCTTACCCTCAAAACCAAAGAAGTGAATGAACTAGTAATAGAAGGAAATCAACTGTCTTTAACTTTGGCACTTGCTTGTTATCTTTGGGGACTTCCTCTACCACTTGTTTAATAGAGGTAAAACTACAAAGTATGGTTAAAAGATGTTATGTATTGGTTTGGTATCATTTCAAATCTGCTTGTTTACGACTGAAATGAAGTTGTTTTAGTTCACTTATGACAAAGACCAAAAAAGAGTTGTTTTTATGTAAGGATGAAGTAAATTGTGTCAGGACGTCATCTCATCTGTCCTCACTAATGAGAATTCAAAAGCTGAGCTGCTAAGGGGCCCCACTGGTGGTGGCTTATCAATAAAAACATATAAAGAAGCAACTATGGCAGAGTACATTTAGACTATAAATACCAAGAGTTTGTGAGGACTGTCAGATGTTAAGTCTGGGTGAGATAAGCCTTTGTTGATATAAAACAGCTCTCTGAAATAACAAGATTTCATTTTTTTAATGGCAAAAGAATAGTACATTGTATATGCATACCACATTTTCTTTAACCATTCAACTATCAATGGATATCAATGGTTGCTTCCATATCTTGGCTATTGTAAATAATGATGAAACATAGGGATGTATATATCTTTTTGAATCAGTGTTTTTGTTTTCTTTGAGTAAATACCCCATAGTGAAATTCCTAGATCGTTTGGCATTTTTATTTTGAATTTTTTGAGGAAACTCCATACTGCTTTCTACAGTGGGTGTACCATTTTGCATTCCCAACAAAAGTGCAGAATGGTTCCCTTTCCTCATATCCTCACCAACACTCATTATTTCTTGTCTTTGATACTTGCCATTCTGACCGGTGTGAGATGACAACATGGATGAACCTAGAGGGTATCATGGAAGTGAAAAAAGTTGGACAGAGAAAGACAAATACCATATGATTTCACTTATATGTGGAAAGGCAAAATAAATGAGTGAACAAACAAAACGACAGATCTTAAATACAGAGAACAAATTGGTGGTTTCCAGACGGAAGGTGGGTTCAGGAAGAGAGGAAGGTACACCTTCACTAGAGGTACAAATTTCCAACTATAAAATAAACAAGCCATAGTGATGAAAAGTATACCATGGGGAATATAGTCACTAATATTTAATAACTTTGTATGGTGATAGGTAATAACTGCACTTACTGCAGTGAGTACTGAATAATGCATAAAAGTGTCTAATCCTTCTGTTGTACACCTGAAACTAATACAGCATTATATTTCAACTATACTTCAACAATTTTTAAAAAATACTTAAAAATTGAAAAATAGATTAGGTCTCTAAAGACCTTGGGGCAATTAGCTCCTGACAAAAAAGGAGACTCTTTTACGGACAGTGGCATAAGAGCAATCTCCTGAGAAGAAGATCATCTTGCCCATCAACACCAGTACCATCATTCCCTAGCAACATGCTCTAGCAACAAGGAACTTTTGACTTTTTGCACTGGCAGCTGGAGCTCAGCTCTTGGTTGGCTAAGCTATCTCTTGTGAGTACTGATTCACATAAGGTATACACCTCAACTGAATTTGGACATTATTCCTTTCATCTCCTCTTGCCTGGAACAATAGTGTGATTAATCTATTATTGATTTGGAGTATGTTATTTCCTTAGTAGTTTATTAAGAAACATTATTCTCTATGACTCTCATATTTCTCTATTGTGAAATTATTATAATTCCCACAGTGAACCTGTGTTAAATAAACTATTGGCAAAGACAATGTCAGTTTCTGAACATTAATTTATCTCCCCGCCCCCAAAAAAGATTTTAGAAAGGCAAAAACATGATTCTTTTACAAATATAAAATGAAAGGTTTATTTAACTCAAAATATAATATGTAATATATAATATGTAATATATAATATATGATATATAATATATATTGAAATCCTCTGCTCCAGCCAGCTGGTAGTTTTCCATTGCTCACTGGGAAATGTGAAGTCGATACAATCCTCTTTGGGCCTTTTCCCCAAGACTGAGGCCTTTTTCCTGCCTGATGGCATCTGTGCCTCTGCCCTTACTGGCTGTGTTGTAGACATCATCACCCAGGAGTCTCAAGGGACATTTGCCTCCCTTCTGCTCTGAGCACTCTTTGCTTATGCGTCACCAATTCTCGCTCTCTCTCTTCCAAGCCTGGCTCAAATAACCTTCCTGTGGAACCTTTCTGACAATCCACCTCCACACTTTGGACTTGCTTCCTCACACTTGTGTCCATGTGACATGCTGTCTTACTTTATCATTTCCTGTCTCCTATCATCAGACCTTTCATGACATAGTCTCAGCATCTTGAACAGTGCCTTACATGGACAGACCCTGGGAAAATATATTTTCCAAAAAGTAAATTCAAGAAGAGGGTAAACAATAAATCAAGGTCCCAGAGAAGGTGCAGTGGAGTTGGATGGGGGCACACAGGGAAGAAACCCACTTGGGGGGAGTGGACCAGCTGGGAAGAGGGCCAAAGGAAGGCAGCAGTCTTCCCCATGTCAGTCTACAGGCTGTTTTCTTCCCTTTGGCCTTCACACATGTACTTCTGGGGTACCTTAGGATACTGGGTGCAGGATGGGCACAAAGCAGGTCCCTGCACTGCTCCCATCCTTGCAGAAGCAGCACCCCTAACGTGAGGCCATAGAATCCAAGGTGACACCATTGGAGGTCACCAAGCCACACTACTGGGGTGCCCTCTCCCACTGAGCCTCCTCTCTTGATGACCACACCCCCACCGTCTATTCCCATGACCCTCTCCCAATGACCTCTTGACCTTCTCCTACTTGACTATCTTCCTGTGACCCCCCCCCCCTTCCTCACAACTCCAGAGGGAGGGAAAAATGTTATTTTAAGGGGTTATTTAAAAACATATAAAATGTATGTATATGCATAAATATGTATATATATAAACATATATAAGATTAAAAGTTTTGCTTCATTCATTAATAAGGGAACTACTAAGATATTAAAACCAGACTAAAAGAGAATCTAAGGTGTAAACACGTACATATTTCAGGAATGTTGAAATGAATTTGGTTAATAGATATGTTAAAAATCAAATGGTAGGCCTAAAATGGAGTCACTTATGCTAGTGCTAGGTCTCAGTAACCAAAGAGAGATTTAATTACAGTTTCAGGGGCACCTTGGTAGCACAGTCAATTAAGCAGTCGAATCTTGATTTTAGCTCAAGTCATGATCTTAGGGTCATGAGATTGAGAGTCTGCTTAAGACTGTCTCTCCCAGGGCGCCTGGGTGGCTCAGTAGTTGAGCATCTGCCTTTGGCTCAGGTCATGTGATCCTGGGGTCCTGGGATCAAGTTCTGTATCAGTTTCTCCCTCTGCCTGTGTGTCTGCCTCTCTCCTGTGTCTCTAATGAATAAATAAGTAAAATCTTTAAACAAACAAACAAACAAAAAAGACTCTCTCTCCCTCTGCCCTTCCCCCATGCTTTCTCTCTCTCTCTCCGAATAAATAAAAATTCTTTAAAAAGATAATTACAGTTTCAATCTTGCCACAAATGGAATCTTAAACCAGTCCATCAAGAATCCCTAATCCACCATTAGTTAGGTAATCTGCAAGCTAGACTCCTGCCAGCCTCTATAGGGAATAACCAACCTGCTTTTTTTCCTGCTACTTACTTTCTGTCTATAAAATCCTTTAGCCTGGTATAGTTCTTTTGAGCTATTTTCTATCTACTAGATTAGATGCTGCTCATTTCATGAATTGCTGAATAAAGGCAATAAGATCTTTAAAATTTACTCAGTTGAATTTTGTTTTTTAAAAGATACAAAACTGGCTTCTTCCACAGTGGGGGAGATAAATATATTGAACCTTCACTAGAAAAAGTCATTTGCATGTCTGTGGGCAAGAACATTTGCATTTCTGTCTGTCACCTACAATTTTGGTCTTACATAGTTCAAAGACAATGAAAGAATCAGAGATCCTATGGAATCAAATAACCAGGAAGGATATGTTAGACAATGCCTAGTTTTCACTGATGACACTCAGTCTTTTTGGTTCATTTCAAAATCTTTAACAATTTTCCCCTATAACATACTGACTTATTTTATAAATTTGTTCTCTTCATGTTAGTTAACCTTTACAAAGAACTAAAGAAAAGAGCATGAAGGAGAACAAAGAGCAAAAGATATAGGGGAACAGAACTTGCTACCCCAAAATGTGTCTCTTTGGCATGTGGATTATTTTAGGCTGATTATTTTTAAGAAACAAGTCTCAAGAAGAAACAAGGGCTCCTCCAAATTGCCTAAAAGAATTTAGGTAGAGGACTTGTTTCAGGAAGGGAGTTATTACAACAGTAACTATAGTATAATATGAACTAGAATGGGAGACAGGGAGGAGCTTTAGCAAAATCTGTTTGTTAAAATTCCTCTCTGTGTCCTATTGTTCCTATATGGCCCAGCAAACATTTGTTTACCCAGCAAACATTTACTTTTTCATTTTTTCTGTGAATTGCTTTTTTTTCCCCTTTGAAGTCCCAGAGCCCTACTCGTTCTTAGTCCAGAATGACACATATACCTCATTTTGCCTGATTGTTTTTTGGAATCTCTCATGTTTATGTGGATTCCCCATATTGTTTGTAGTTAAATTTGATTTTCTCCTGTTAATCTGCCTCATGTCAATTTAATTCTTAGACCAACCAAAAGAATCTTGAAAGGTAGGGTAAAATGTTTCCTTCCAAACACAGATCATACTTCCACAATGTAAATTTCCTCCCTGATTTTCTTCTTTTTTTGAGTGTGGTCAGATAAGAACCCACAACTGTCCCGGCCCTTTCAACATCACTTCCAAGAACACAAACATAAAGAAAGAAGAAAAGTTTGGAAATATAAACTAGTTTTTAAAATTCATATAGGTTAACTGTAAACTAGATAATCTGATGTAACTCCAGGTTCTGCAATAGTTGCTAGTTTGTTGGTAACCAAAATACCATAGACTCTTGTTTCCACAGCTTGCGTGGGAGTTGAGCTGTCTGATTAGCTTCATCTAATTTGGCTTGAGACCTTAGAGATTGTCTCCCAAACCTGTCCCTTAGACTCTGTAACATGATGCATGCTTTCTCTTGTTCTCTGGCCAAGCATGAGGGTACCTACTGTCTGAGAAGCTGCTTTAGAACTCCTCAATGCAGCCTCTGCTACTGATCCCCACCCTGAGAGTTCTGATGCCCCTACCAGGGGCATTACCACCGAGTACCTCCCCTAACTACCATCTCTCAGGAGCCAGGGGACCCCATGTTCCCTGGAGTCCTTGGTGGGCCAACGTTTCAGGAGAAATGAGCTTATCTCATATAATTCTCCCTCTTGCTCACTCTGCTACAGCCACATCAGTCTCCTTGCTATAATCTGAACCTAGTGGTCACACAGCAGCCTCTTCTCTTGGTCCAGACTGTTCTTTTTCAGGTACCAACATTAGCCATTCCTACATCTCCCTCAGGTCTTCCACTCAAATATCACCATCTTACTGAAGCCTTCCCTGGCCATCCTTCCTAAAATTACAAGCCTTATCCCACCCTGATAGTTCCCATCATTTTGCCCTGCTTCTTTGCTTATTTTCTTATCCATCAACATGGTCCCATATAGTACATACTTTTACTTGTCTTATTTCTTGTCTGATGAAGGGGAGTGGAATATGCCATCCCAAAATATGCATCTCTGGCATAAGAGTTATTTTGAGCTGTTTATTTTTGAGAAACAGTAGACACCGGAGAATCTCTGAAAACAGTCTATAAGCTACTCTTTTGTAAAAGAAATTTACATAAATTAAGGAAATTTCAATTTGTAAGTGTCTTCCTCTCCATACCAGGAAGAGAAGCATGACAACACGTCACAAGGAAATCTAATTAATGAAGAAGGCACTGACTTAAATCTGCATAACATCCTTATCCTTGTTTACTGTGCTTTTCCTGGTAACCTCTCATAACTACCCCCCATGCACACACACACTGTAACACGCATACATACAACTTTTTTTTCTTGGTCTTTAGCAGAAGATGGTATGTAAGGTGGGAGCTTGGGCCACCTTGAAGGAATTTATCATTTTTCCCAGGTATCTCTCAAGTAACACATGAGATATTAAACTTCTATCTATTTTTCTCTTGTTAAAAGTGCTTTTCTTTTGTTAATCTGCCTTTTATTACAGAGGTCTCAGCCAAGAACTTAGAAGGGTAGAGGTAAAATTATTTTTCCTCCCCACACTGACTTCCTCCATCACCATGGAATAACAGAGACAGAAATTTTTGTCTGTTTTGTTCACTACTGTATGTCTAGCATGATGCTGAGCACATAATAGGTGCTCAGGTAAGTATTGCTTAAATGGGAAAGTCCCTCTCCCTAAGCACCACCTCTGTGTGTGTGTATGTGTGTGTGTCTGTTTAATGGAAAACTCTCTGTAACAACAGCTTCTTCAGTGTTTTTGTAGCTGAATCTCTGGTATGGAGCTGATAGTTGATAGCTATAGCAGGCAGGCCACCCTCCCTATCTCTTCCCCGGAGGCACTTTCCTCCTGTACAGATGACCTTATACAAATTTTTGCTGTCAGGTTGTTTGTCCTACTTGCCAACCCACCAGGCCAGTCTTAATGGTTTATCTAAATACAGATAGGAATTTTGAGCATTTCTTTCATTTTTACTCTCAGGCATATTAAAAAGTACTGGTGACCGTCAATAGGAAACTGAATTTCTTCAGTGGTTTTGCTTTTACTTCCTTACCATCAGTTCCCTGGATGAAATTTGAAACTGGCCCCCATTCAAAGAGAGCAAGAAAAGATTGAAGAAAAAGGCACACCACTCTAGATTGGTAGGTAGGTTTAATAAGCAAGGAACTTACATATGAGTCCTGTCTTGGGTGGCTGCAAGATGAGTAGATCTCTGTACCAGCCAACAAAAATCTTGAAAGTGTATACAGAGGTCTTAATTGGGTTCAGTCACAAATTCAGTCCAGATGGTCTCAACAACACATTGCTCTCTCAAGGCTACATCCTTGAGCTCCTATTGTGAGAATGGTGAGCAGAACATACATTCCAAGGACAGGGGAGGGTATGAGGAACCTGACTTACCAGGTCCAGCTTGCAGGGCAACTGGAAGCCAAATCCCCTTGATGACCTCTTTCAATTCTTACCAAAGAATTTAAAATCTCAATTTATAGATTTAAAGGATCTATTTACTTTAAGCTCCATGTATTTGTTCTTCATTTCTCTTCCTTAATCATTGAAGGGGTTCAAAACAAGTCTCCTCAAATATGCCACTTTGGGATATGGATTATTTTGAGCTGAAGGCAATTGAGATCCAGCAGACTTAAGAAAAAACTTCACTGCTCCCTTAAACTACCTAAAAGAATTTAAATGGGAGGCTTGGCCCAGAAAAAGAGCTATTACCAAGACATAACTTTTTTTTTTTTTTTTTTTTTAGATCTATGACCTATCTGTATGGTAGGACAAATATCTAATTACCAAACACCTGCTCTTCTTTTCATCCTGTGAATCACCCTCCTCTCCTTTGAGGCCCCGGGCAGGCCTATATCCCATTCTGTAGCCCAAGATGGCATATAATCCTCATTGCCCCAGCTTGTCCTTGGGTCTTATATTCTTAATGGGCTTCCATAGATGCATAAGTAAATTTGCTTTTCTCTCGTTAATGCTTTATGTAAATTTGATTATTAGACCAGCCAAAGAACCTAGAGGGGTAGAAGAAATTTTTTTCTTCCTAACATCATCAATCATAAGACATAGTTCACTTAGCTAGTTATTTGATGAGAAAATAATTAGTTGACTATGGTTTAAGGAATTCTAGTATACAAACTATAAGCACATTTTAGACAACACTAGGTAACATTATTGGTGACTTTCCATGTCAGGCATTTTGGTAGCTGCTCTCCCTGTATTATTGTGGCTTGACTTTCAGAACAACCCTATTAAGTAAGTACCTTTATTGTCTCCAGTTTGTAGATGGGGAAATGCGGTACAAGGAGGCTTAGGTAATTGGTTCAAGATTACACAGTTGGATTGATCAGATCTGGGTTTGAACTTGGGTTATTAGATTCTACAGCATGGGATTATAAATATGCTTTCCTATAGCCACAGCAATCACCCAGAATCAACACAGTGTGGTTCCTGCTCAACTTCTTTGGCCGCTGTCCTAAGAAACCTGGTTCCCTTTTCTGCTACCCTGTCTCTCAGCTTGGAATAAATCCCACTTTTAAATCTTCTGGAGAAAGTCATGACCTTTCCAAATGGCTCTCCAGGCAAAAATACTAAGATCCTGGATGCCTAAAGTATCAAGACATCTTTCTACCACCTTGAGAAGAAGCCATTTCTCTTGGGCCCCTTGTGGCAAAAATCCCAGAGATCACTGGCCATCCTCTAACTCCCACTTTTCCTTCAGATTTCTTCTCCTCAGCCTACCTCCTCACTTCCCCACCTCCCATAAGCATTTCCCTTTTTTCTTTTATTTTTAATGATCTTGGACATATGCATCTTGGCTGATGGTTCAACCTTTACAGAATTACATGGGCTTAAATTTCTAAGCCCAAAAGGGAGAGACTCCTGCCTGAGGTGCCATGTCAGCAAATGGAAACAGAGAGTTTTTATGTCCCTGTAAATGCTAGGCTTTACCAGAAACAGGGTATTATCCAGTCAGCCAGTCTCTAAAAGCCAACCAACTTTGGGCTCTATACTTACTTCCTTGTTCCTTATTCTTTATCTACACTAGCTTCCTACCTTCTACCCTATTTTCCAGTTCTCCCAAAAGGGTTAAAATTTGTTTGTAACACCTACATCGTCTTCCTTCATCATTTTTGTAATAACATGCAAAATTAAATCGAACATGAGAGGGGACTTCTGTTTATAACATTAGAGGGCTCATAGTAGAGAAGCAAGCATTTCAACATGTTAATTATTACTGGTACAGATTAAGGGATGATTTGGGGAATGGAAAAGTCTTCACCGAATGTACTATCAGGCATGCATTTTATTTGGTTATTTTTCTTCACAAGCCATTGATAATGCTAGGCTTATAAGTCATGCCATCAAATGGAATTACTGTATTTTTTTTAAAGGAGAAGGTTCAAAAGAACACCTGTTCTTACCAAAAAAATATCCAAAATATCTAATGACAGTCTGAAGATTACATGAAATGCTGACCTATTTAGAAAGCTTTTGAAAGCTCCAGTATTAAAATTATGTCACTGTGGAACTTCAAAGGCTTGGCAGGTTAAGATGAATTTGAAATGTCAGTTCAAGATCAACCTAAATCATTTAATTATTCTCACCCATTATTTTCAGTCAAGATGGAGAGTCATTCTTCGTGGGTTTTTTTTCTTTTTTATGCTGCTGGATCTTCTATCAAAAGTAACAGGTGATCTCCTCTACACATCATCTTTTAAACTAAGTATGGGATTTTTCTTGCTGATTTAATTTCTTACTCTTGAAATAGGTATAATCTGAGATTATAAGATCATAAAAATAAACTACACGTAGGCTGAAATGTTTTTCTCCTTTTCTGTGTACATTGCAATTTCCATTTTTTGATTACATGGCTGGAAATTAATTCTAGCATTTTGAAATGCACATATGAGCAAAAGACAATGAAAAACAAATGTATATTGGCTTATATTTTCCTAAATTCCTCTTCAAATTCAACTGGTTCCAACTGCTCTAAAATGCTTATAGTACCCAGATACATAACTTAAGAGATTTTTATCTTTTAGTCTAGGGCAGAAGTGGGCAATTTTTTTCTGTAGAGGGCTCTTGGGCTTTGTTCTTTCACATTCAGATTACCTTTCTTCAGGACATGGTCCTGAGCACACATCTCTAGTCTACACACATTGACAAGCCCTTGCCAGTGCCTCCCCAGCACCTGTAAGTACCATTCGGACTTCTAACCTTGCCCTTTCCTTTGTTTTGACTGATCTTCTATCCTGGTTGTTCTGTTTATCTCCTTTATTCATTCTTTCTTTCAAAATAATAAATTTATTTTTTATTGGTGTTCAATTTGCCAACATACAGAATAACACCCAGTGCTCATCCCGTCAAGTGCCCCCCTCAGTGCCCGCCACCCAGTCACCCCCACCCCCCGCCCTCCTCCCCTTCCACCACCCCTAGTTCGTTTCCCAAAGTTAGGAGTCTTCCATGTTCTGTCTCCCTTTCTGATATTTCCTTCTTTACTCTTTTCTACTTACTCTGTGCCCCAGGAAGCTACCTCCGTGGAATGCATCCCACCGGCTCCCCAATCTCCTGGCTGAGATCAGCCAACGAGGAGGCCCGAAGCAAGAGCTCAGTGGGCAGTGAAAGTCTTGGAGGCATGTTTGCAATCTTGTGTGACTACAGCTCCCCCTAGGCAAACTATCCAAGCATAGTAGTTCTATTTCTCCTCCTTGCTCCTTTGCTCTGAGGGTAACACTTCTGTACTGTTGCTGGCCTGAATGCCTCAATACCCAGCTTAGTTAGTATAATACTATTTACATTTCAGTGGGTAGTCTCTTCATTAAAATCTCTTTATTTAAAGTTTCTGAGTAATTCTGTTTCCTGCTAGAATCCTGACTGAATCCTGAACTTTTACCTTTGTAGTACTCCTGGAACTCAGTCAGTACCCAGCTCCAATACATAGTTCCCTCTCCATATTGGATATGCTTTTCCAGGGTATCATATGAGTCACCTTTGGCGTCACAGCCTTGTCTTTGCATGCTTCTTCTTCAATTTATACTCACTACTCAGTGAGCTATCTTCTGAGGATTTAACTCAAGGGTCTCAACTTGAAATATATGGACCTATAAGGTTTACATGGGTAGATCTGGAGAGGGATACATGCATGTTCCAGCATTGTATAAAAAATTGTGCATTTCTACATTTTTCCAGGGGAGAAGGTCAGAATTTTTCATCAGCTTCTCAAAAGACTGATGACCCAAGTGGCTAAGAATTAATTTTAACTAAAGACTGAAAGGAAGATATGCAAGAGGGAACTTGTTCTACCATTTTAATTAGTGGTATATGATTCTTACAGTGTTTTTACCCTAGGCAGTGAGTTCTGACAATTCCTTATTTACAATGAGAATCAACTCTGTTGGGTGTCAAAAAAAAAAAAAAAAAAAAAAAACCCTAAGTTCTAAACAACTGGGGAAATAAATTAAGCAAGTAAAGATGGTAGCCGAAATATCACCCTTATTAATCACCGAGGCAAATTTAGGATGAATTAAGGAACTTAGTAAGAGCCAAATAGGGCTGGCCAGACTTACTCATCTAATCACAATCCAAAGCTGGGTCCTCAAATAACAGAAAACGCAATTCAAATCCATTTAGACAACATGTAGATTGTCTTGTTTACCTAACTTGAATCCTGGATACCCATTGGTGTGCCAATGCCTGACAACTGGGATAAGATTACTCTTGGACTCATCAGGTTTATGGTGGAGATCAAGATAGGGTCAGCTTCCCCTGAGGCACATGAACTGAATGTGGGAACAGTGGATGTACCTGAAAAAAATGGGGTTCTCTGAGAAGGAGAGATGATGGTGTAAAACCAACAATGCCCAATACAGTCGTCACATTCAAAGGTGTTCCTCCTTTTTTGACTGAATGTCTCTATATAAATAACATTTTGGTCTATCATTAAAATCTGGAGGGGAGATATTGAGGAGGAGTTATTGGGTAACGGACATTAAGGAGGGCACTTGATGTAATGAGAACTGGGTATTATATGCAACTGATGAATCACTAAATTCTACCTCTGAAACTATTTTTTTTAAAGTCATGCCAACTACTAGCTGTCAAAAGAAGAGCTTTGTATTTCTCAGCTAATGTCCTACTGGATCCTTTTACTATCAGAAATCCATATCATTCCATTTGTAAAATAGGGAAAAGAACATTTGTCCCAAGGATACTATAAGGTAAGTGTTCTGAGCTTATAAGAAAATTAAAGTAAAATGGTATTTTGGATCTGGAAGAGACATAAGTGATCCTGAGCTCAAAAGAAAGTGAGTCCCAGAGGAAGGGAGTCTCTTGTGTCTTACCACAAGAGTGTATAGGGGAGCTGGAATCAGCATCCAGGTCTCCCACTGTTGGGATGGTGTTCACTCGATATGTCATCAGTCATGAACATACCCTCACAGTAAGCTACAGTGTATTCACTGCACAATTTAGTGTTGTTTCATGAAGATTGCTTTCTTTGAGTTTATAAGAAATTACTGTTAATTAATTTTCATTGATTGATATGCATTTTAGTTGTTGGCAGGTAAGCTAAAGTTAAGCTACAGAGTCAAGAAAAATGAAACCCAAGAATCTTCTGCTTTTATTGGGCTGGTATTTTATTTTCGCACAGTAAGAACTAACTAGTCCTTAAGCAGAGGAAAATGTATTACTACATTTGTCTCCACACATTTCCTTATCTTCAAATAATGATTCAAAGAAGATGATGATACAGTTTTTTATAATTTAGTAAGACACAAATAAGAGAGACATGGGCACCTACCTAACAGTAGCAAACACAGCCTTAGGGCAGAACTTTTTGACTGAGACCCTTGATATATGAGAAAAGAGAAGATGAGTCCATCTCTGTCTCTCTGAATTTCTATGGTGTGCATAATCATGTTCTATCTGGTACTATTTTTAAAAGATTTTGTTTATTTATCCACAAGAGACACAGAGAGAGGCAGAGACATAGGTAGAGGGAGAAGCTGGCTCCCTGCAGGAAGCCTGATGTGGAACTTGATCCCAGGATCCTGGGATCACAACCTGAGCCAAAGGCAGATGCTCTACCACTGAACCACCCAGGCGTCCCTCTATCTGGTATTATTATTTTAACATTTCATATATATTGCTCCAGCTCTTTAATAGAGAATAATTTTTAATACTTTTAGTATCCAATTCACAAATCATGTTTGTGTCTGTGTGCGTGTGTATTTGTGCATATACATATGGAAAGAGGGGGAGGGAGTGATGCTTAATATTTGCCGTATAAATGAACAGATGAAATATGAGGCTGATAAATTGTAACATCCACAACCACTTTCAGCCCTATGAATCTAGGCTTTTATTTTATTTTTAAAAATGATTTCTTGATTCCATAGGTCTAACACGAAAGAAGCTTAAATTTTGACAATGAAAATAAATGAAACCAGTGTGGAAATTTCACCCCCTCCTATTTTATTTTATTTATTTATTTATTTTTATTTTATTTATTTTTATTTTTTTATTTTTTTCCCTCCTATTTTAAACTTAAATTCATTAAGCCTGCCTGTTTGCCTGATATAGTCCAGCATTTTTCTTTTTTTTTTAATCAAACTATATTTCTAGCAATAGAATTTAGAATATAAAGAACACTCCATATTTATGCTCCTCTGTTAAGGTTCAGCAAACTTTTAAAATAAAGAGCCCCAGAGGAAACTATCTTGGGCTTTGCAGGCCATAGAGTCTCTGTCAAAACTATTCAACTCTGCCAATCACAGTGCAAAAATCACCAATACATAGGCAATATGTAAAAGAATGGGTGTGTCCATGTTCTGGTAAAACTTAACTTACAGAAACTGAAGTTTAAATTTCATATCATTTTCACATGTCATGAAATATACTTCTTTTGATTTCATTCCCAATCATTTAAAAATGAAAAAAAATGTTCTTAGCACAAAGACCAAACACAAACACGAAGTTGGCCAGATGTGGCTCATAGGGATTGGGCAGTGAACCTCTGTTCTATGACATTCCCACCTGTTCTGCTTGCCACATCTTTCTTTTCTTCTCATCTATGAATTTCTTTTCATTCTCCAGTGTGTGGCTCAAATACCATACTTTCTGGAATAGGTATCCATTCCTCTCAGAGGTTCCCCACGCTTCTTCCTTTCTGCTCCCCAGAACCTTTGGTTCTGTCCCCAAAGAGAAACTTGATAGACTCAGTTTTGTCTGCTGTTACGTACAATCTTCATAATATGATTCTCTGTGATCCTATGTCTAATTCCTCTCTTCCCCCTGCTACACAATGCCTAACACAGAATCAAGACTCAGTAAATGTTTATTTAATTATAAAAATCAATGCCTTGCCTCTTTCCAAAACCTACCTAGAGAATTGATAATGAAGTCAAAGCAGAGTGCTGAGACCACACAACTTGGGGTGAACACATCATAGAAGATGATGCCACCACTGAGGCTGGGCTCGGAGACACAAAGGTGACAGTTACAAGGTCTTATCAGAAAGGAGGAAAGAGCAGTCAGTCCCTGGGTGGCTCAGTAGTTGAGCATCTGCTTCTGACTCAGATCGTGATCCCAGAGTTCCACATCAGGCTCCCCGCAGGAAGGCTGCTTCTCCCTCCACCTGTGTGTCTCTGCCTCTCTCTCTCTGTCTCTCATGAATAAATAAATAAAATCTTAAAAAACAAAAACAAACAAACAAACAAAAAAACAAAGAAAGGAGGAAAGGGACCACATTAACAGAAGCAAAGTTCTATTTCCCCCTGGCATTAGGTTTTAAAAGCATTTGTTCATGCGGTAATTTGTGCAGGGCATTTGGTGGCAGCCTAGATACTGTCCTGTATGACAATTAATACTGCAAAAAAAATGTGATTTTTACATTGGGAAATGCAAAGGCAATTCCATGAAGAAAAAAGATCCTAAGATGCTGCTTTCTGAGCTCTGATTTGAAACAAAGACAGAACTTAGAACCTACCCAAGGCAGACTTGGGGACCCACATCCTCCAGCCCATCTTCCTTAATGCTTCTTCTTTAGAGTCAGAGACTCACGGTTGATAGGCTGGAGGTCCCAGGCTAGATCTCTGGCAAGGGCTGGCATTTCAATGAGAACCTATCCATAAAGTCGCTGGTGGGCTCAAAGGGGAAGCCTGATGCTCCTTAACCACTGGTTGAAGCATTTAATTAAGACCCCAGAGATCTCCTCCAAATAGCCTAGTGGAAGTGGTTCTAGCCTGGAAAATGTTCAGAGCGGGCAATGCCCCATAATGGCAGGAGGAACACTTCCATATGCTTTTCTAACATGACTAAATCAGAGTAGCATAACTCCCAGTGGAACAGGCAGGGTGAGTCAGCTGTGAAGTGTAGTTCCAAAAGAAAGAACAAGGGACTTGGTGTGCAGCACTATTTATTATTAACTAACCGAGGAAGACCATCAGAGCCAAGAACCCAGCTGTCTCTTTCTGGCAGAAGTTAGCTCCTGGGGCAGAGGGCCTCTTGAGGTCACTCCCAATCTGTGCTATCAATACTATTTAGTTGGCATAAATAAGGATCTTCCTGCTTGTTACAAAGCATTTGCATTCACTCTATCTAAAATTGTATCAGCCCATTAGGGGACAAGTTACAAAGATGAAGGCTACATCTTGGCCAGCCTGGGAGATCAAGGAGGAAAGAAGGGTAGAGGGTGGTAGCTCAGAGCACAAAATGGGGAGTCGGCAAGACCCCAGAAGTTCAAACCCCTATATGACCAACTTATTAATTATAAAACCTTGGGTTGCTCTATCTGCTCCATGCTTCCAATCCCCAATCTACAAAATAGATACTGACAGTGATCTCATAAAGTCATTGTACGATTAAAAGAATTACCACATGGGAACCACAGGGACACTCAGAAAAATGTAGGCTACTCCTCTAATTATCTGCATCCCCACAGTATTGGTCACAGCAGTTGGCACACTGCAGGCACTAACTGAATATGTGCTGATAGATTAGCAAATTTCTTGCCATGAAACTGATGGCCATTCATTTGCTAGTCATGGTGCCAGTTCAGAGATGCTGAGATTGGCCTCAAAGATGCCATGAGTTTCTTGATTTGTTTATAAATAGTCAAGGCTTCTCATTTATAAACTGCTTCTTATGAGTGAGTAAACACGAGACAAGGAATGGAATGTGACGAAAGACAACTTAACCAACATTACTCAGCATTGACAGCTGGAGCTACAGGCTGCTCAACGAAGCCAGCAGATACCTGGCCCAAGGCCTAAGCTGCTCAAAAAATGGTGGGTGCGATTATGATCATCATTCTACGGCTTAAGCTTGAAATCCAGTATTCTGGTGATCCTGTCCAGATCGAAATGCAGGGTTTATAGGAGTATTAACCACCTGGGATTCATATAAATCCCGTACATATTGAGATGTATGGACTTGAGGATGGTTCGATGAGTCCTGTATTCTCAAAACAGTTACTTATAAACTGTGAAGCTAACAAGAGCTGCCATCTTTGGTTGGTTCTGCAGGTTGTACACTGCACAAGCTTCAGGGCACCAGCCACATGAACCAGGAGGCCCTTAGGGTTATGTAGTGTACAAATCAATGCCACAGCAGCCCTAATAACAGTGCTCAACTATGAAAATTTACTCCTTGTTGAAGATACTGAACCCAGAAGAGAAGTTTCTTAAGAACACAACTGGTATCCATTTTAATTAGATGTCTGACAACAAGTTGGCTTACTGTGCTGACAGAGAGTTGATTCTTTTGGAAAACTGCATCAATTATACTTTGGGTGTATCTACAGGCTTCTGAACCTAAAGTAAACATTGCATCAATTCATTTGATTAGAATAGTGGTGTGACACATGAAATGGGCCTCCCAGGGTATGGTAGCCAAGTGTGGACACAATGTGCTTTGTAAATATGATATGATTACTCACGCAAATGTGTTCTGGCCCTAGTTGAGGTGCACATGGATCTAGAAAATAGATGGCAGTGGAGTGAGCATCACAAAACCAAAAAGGATAAAGAAATCT
This sequence comes from Canis lupus baileyi, assembly GCF_048164855.1. NCBI lineage: Eukaryota > Metazoa > Chordata > Mammalia > Carnivora > Canidae > Canis > Canis lupus. Next base: position 57,986,135 of record NC_132844.1, on the reverse strand, counting down.
CCATCAGGGAGAACAGAGCTGGCTCATTATGTGGGTAAGTGAAACATGGGCTAGAAAAAGAGCCTCCTTGCTGCTGGGGATGAGAGGCTGATGTTTCCAGGCACCACACTCTCCAGACACCAGATACCTGTCTCCAAAAATGATTAAACTGCTCTAGGTCTCTAGAGCGCCATCCAAGAGACAAGGGGTTCTGGAAAGCATGGCTAGGCACCACAACTACATCAGCTCAGTGACAGTGAACCTTTTAATGATTCTGGGGATAGAACACAAAATTATAAGCTCCAGATAAATGAATTGTGATGGTTTAAAGTATTTTTTTCTCTGTAACTCATTTTAGCTCAGGCAATCTCATGTAATCCAGTTACAATATGTGTTCATGTTTCCTGATGAATGTGCTTTTTATGGTTTTATAATAGGTCTAAGAAGCATTCTCATTTAAATGAAATGATGTTTGGGGGATTTGAATAATTGTCTCATGATTTAAGCCTGACTCATTATTAAATAAAAATACTAAGTTCTCCTCTCCTTCCTCCTTACCCTGATCTGCAGCCTTAATGGCATCTTGTTCCCAGGTAGAAAATCATGAGGAAGTATGATCATAAGCATGAATGTTGTTATTGATGATGTCCCTATTAAATATAATTAAGCTGCAGGAAATACTCATTTCAGATCACCGTGTCCTTGGACTTGCCCAGGTATCTTGGGGGAAGGACTGCTCGACACTTTTCTTGCAGTTCAGCAGGCAGCAGCATTTCTGCAGCTGAAGGAGAGAAGCCTTTGAAGAAATCTTCCAAAAAGATGTCTCAAAAGGTATATATTGAGTTCAAATGTGTCTGCTTCTGTGGCTATCCCAAAATGGCACTTCTGCAACATCAAAAGCAAAGAATGCAACCCCTCGTGTCAGGTTAGTACACATCTTTAGTCCCTTCTCTGAAATCTTTGGTTGGCACTGGATGCATTTTGGATTTCAGAGTTTTTCATATTCTAAAAGGAATTATGGTGGGTCTGTCAAAAAATACCCCTACCCCCAGAAAGGTGTAGGACATCCCCTGTAATCTAATGGGTTAACATTTCTGCAGTAAACTATAAGAGTTACCCCAAGGGGTAAAGAAAGACTAAGGAGTTCCACACCAGTAGAGGTTGGGATTTGCTGCCAAAGGAGATTGTGCCACACTTCAGGAAGAAACATTCAGTATTCACAGCTTTTTGGATTTCGGTATTCAGCGTATGAGGGATTGATCACCAGCCAAATGTCCCAAGGTGTTATGGCCAAACTGCAGAGCAGCGGTTCTCAAAGTGTGGTCCTAGTGCGGCAGCATCAGCATCCCCTGGGAATATGTTAGAAACCCGAATTCTCAGATCCCACCCCAGACTTACTGGATCAGGAACTCTGGAGTGGGGGCCCACCAATCTGTTAGTAAGTCTTCTGGGGGACTCTGAAACTCACTTCAAGGCAAGAGCCATTCCTGGAAAAGTTCAGCATAAACACTGGCCTAGTAGGAAAGAGAAGTGAGTCCTGGTTAACTAGCTGTGACACATAACCTTTTCCTAAGTCATTTTCCCATCTGCCAAGTGCGGATGGAGTCTATCTGCCCTTTTTGTTTAGCAGGCTTGTTAGGAAGAGGTAAAGAGAAAGCATGTAAAAGGGCCTTATAAACTGTAAGGTACTGTGTATATATTAGTTATTTTAAGAAGGATTAAAACAACATCAGTATTACATGGAACAGAAGTTAATTAGCAGATCAAGGATATATAGTAAGGGAAAATAAGTAATTAAACATGTAAAATGGCACTTTTGTGCCTGGAAAACTGATACAAGAAAAATACACTCTCAGGACGCCTGGGTGGCTCAGTCCATTAAGCATCTGCCTTTGGCTCAGGTCATGATCCTGGGGTCTTAGGATTGAGCCTCGAGTCAGGCTCCCTGCTCAGCGGGGAGTTGGCTTCTCCCTCTGCCTCTCCCCTACTCATGCTTGCACACTCTCTCTCTGAAATAAATAAATAAAATCTTTAAAAAAAGAGAGACTTATGCTCACAATGTTTCCTACCTCAGGTGTCCTGTCTCTGGGAGACCCAGAGTCGTGTTCTCACTCAGTTCACAATATAATACGACAATATGCAAAGAGACTGAACTATATGCAATGAAGGATGTATATGAATGCATTTTCACATGCCCCACCCCATATCATTCCAGAAAAGATAAGTTTGAAAGATAGGTGACATTCTGCTGTTTGGAGCAAAGAGAACAATCCTGAGAAGCAGATATAACGATGGAAAGAGCCAGAGCCAGGAAACCTCTTTTCTAACAAGTGAACAAGGCAGCTGTGGGCAAGTCCCTTGCTCTCTGGGGATCATCTCCCAGCTCTTAGCACTGCTATTCTAGTTTCAGTTGTCTTAGCTGCTTTTTTTTTTTTTTCCAGTTCCTGGTATTAGACTACAAACTAAAGTCAGGGGTGAAAATACAGGAGTCCTGGGGTGCCTGGTTGGTTCAGTCAGTTAAGTGTCCAACTCTTCGTTTCTGCTCAGGTCACGATCTCAGGTTTGTAAGATCAAGCACTGTGTCGGACTCTGTGCTGGCTGTGGGGCCTGCTTGAGATTCTCTCTTTCACCTCTCCCTCTTCCTTTCCTCCCTTTCTTTCTCCTTTTCTAAAGGAAAAAAAGAAAGAAAGAAAAGAAAATACAGGAATCCATTGAGAATCAACATGAGATGAGCTGTCTCCCATTCCATAAACTCAGGTGGAAAGCAGAAATACAAGCTGAATTGGGTTTCAGGGTATTGAGCCTTTATATAGTAATCCTACTGTATATTATGGCTCCACCTTACAGGCAAAGATTTTTATTTGCAGTTATAATGGTTATTGATACTATTAAACAAAAAGTCTCACAAAGGAAAGCTCAGTCCATACAGGAATTCTCCTCTTTTCTGTGGCCACAGTCCAGTGACTGAACTTCAGCCAAGGTCACTGCATCCTCTTCCTACCTGCTCATCTGGGATCAGAGGTGAGAGCATAGTGCTGTCCTATCCAAACTCTCCAGCACTCTGTATCTTATCTGGCAAAGTCATGTCTTCAAGGGCTTTCTTGGCTTCAACAACTACCCTACAAGCCCTCTGAGGCATTGGCTTATATTCTCTAACGCATGCTTTCCAGTTATTACATGCTCATGCAGGAAGCAATATAGTGAGATGGCTAAGGATAGGGTCTGTTGGGCATTAGACTGCCTCTCAATATTTAATTTACACTTTGGTTAATCCATTTAACTTTTCCAGGCTTGATTTGCACAACTGTAAACTGGGAATACTAGTAGCTCCTTTCTCACAATGTGACTGGAAGTATTAAATTACATTCTTTTTTAATATTTTATTTGTTTATTCACTAGAGACACACAGAGAGAGGCGGAGACACAGAGGGAAAAGCAGGCTTCCCACAGGAAGCCCAATGTGGGACTCAATCCCTGGACCCGGGATCATGCCCTGAGCCGAAGGCAAAAGCTCAACCACTGAGCACCCAGGCATCTCTTAATTACATTCTTTGTAATTAGACTGTAATTAGGTAACCTAGACTGCTACCTAGAATAATACCTCACATAGCAAGAGCCCCTGATCGAAATGTGGTGTCCATCTTCTAGCTACTACTTTCCAGCTTCAGTCGTGGAAACTACATTCAACTAAGCCCTGGAATCCTCAGGAAGCCATGGTGAGGCAGAAACCTTCCCCCTCTTTGTTTTTCTTTTTTTTTTTTTAGATTTTATTTTTATTATTTATTCGAGAGAGAGAGAGAGAGAGGCAGAGACACAGGCAGAGGGAGAGGCAGGCTCCATGCAGGAAGCCCGACAACGTAAGACTCCATCCCGGGACTCCAGGATCACACCCGGACTGAAGGCGGGACTAAACTGCTGAGCCACCCAGGCTGCCCCCTTCCCCCTCTTTGAACCAAAGATCATAATACCCATAAGAAGGAAAGCAGTTCAATGTGTACTTTACTGAACTCAAGGAAGTCCAGGGGCACATTGTGCAAATGATGCAAACCCAGCAAAATAAACTCCAGGTGAGTTTAGAGACATCACACTGCCTATCTAGGGTGGTTCTATTAATAAAAGTGCTCTTGGGTGCATGATTTCATTTAAATACTGCTGTGGTCATCTTGTGTTTTTATAAGGTTCTTGTGTTTTTTAAGCAAAATAAGACCACAGAGAAAGTAGTCTAGAGTATCATGTCAAAATAAATTCTAATTGTAGATGAACAGAATAGCCTGTATATGGAAATGGAAGTGCAAACAGAAAGCAGATTTTTCATTACAATTGATTCCCTGGGAACAGGTCAGAAAAAAAAAAAAAAAAAAATAGCCTAAGAAAAATAAACCTCTCTCCTTGACAGGTTCACCATGAAGTTACTTCCTATGGCCTCTAGGTGGTGGACGTGGGCCTGGGGGGTGGTGGTAAATTGTTCACCCTTCAATAGCTACAGAGCTTGGTCTTCCAACCGGTCTTCAGTTTTACAAAGAATCTCCGATAAGCAATATCTGGTGCTAAATGCTCTGTGGGACAAAGGACAGAACCAACCTAAATCCTCTCTTCAAGAAGCTAATAGCCCTGTCTGAGAGAAACAAAGCTAGATTAAGAACTTGAACACAAAATAGAAAGTAACAAAAGTGGTGAGAATGGAGACAAAACACAGGAGGAGTTTATCTTAAAAACTTGGAGAAGCAACCCGGGAAAGCTTTGTGGAGGAGGAGACGTTGGAAGTGTGCCTCGAAGAGAGGAGAGTTGGGAAGAGGTGACTGAGCAAAGAGGGGTGGCAAGGGAGGGCTACCTAGGAGTTAGACACAGCCTAGGCAAAGGCCTAAAGGTGGCCACTTTGCCACTTCCTCTTTCCCAGCCCGTATACCTTTGAAATGAAATAACTCTTCAACAATACCATTTCTTAAATCTTTCTTTTTGGACAAGGAAAGTTTGAGTCCCTTAAGGTCAGAAGCACAGTTCTAGACTGCTAGGTGTTCTTCACTCTCAATATGGTGTCTGAGTCCTGCCACTCAACGCAGACTTACTGAACATACATATGAATTAATGAATGGATGATGTTCTATAAGCTGTGCTGTGCAATATGATGGCTACTAGCCATTGATTTAAACTTAGAGTAATTAAAGTGAAATAAAATTTAAAAATTCAGTTCCTCTGTTGCACTAGCCACTTCTTAAAAGCTCAGTAGCCATGTGCGGCTAGTGACTACCTTCTTGGACAGTGTAGATAGAGAATGTCTCCATCACAGAAAATTCTATTGGTCCTACTACCTAGAAGGTAAGAATTATCTCAAATGTTTATTACTGAGTACAATTTTAACTGTCTCTATATTTGTTTTATGTTTCTCTCTCTCTCTCTCTTTCGCTCTCTCTCTCTCTCTCCTTTTCATCTACATGTACTGATCATTTTCTTGTTGGTCCCTCACTTCCCTACTCTGCTGTGGAGTCAGTATGGACCATTGGCTCCTACCATTCTTTCCCAGGCTCCCTAGACACTGGATACCTTAGCAGGAGACTGGGTGCAGTGGGAAGGGGAGGGTCTAGCTCCACACACTCCCCCAACCTCAGCTTTAGGAGGCATCTCTGGGAGTGGCTGCATTTTTCCATATTCTCAGCAGCTTCCTCAGAGGTTCCAGGACCTGCTGGTGGCCCTACTGCTGGGACTGTGGACACCACATCTTCTCCAAGGCCCTTCCTCTCTGCAAGTGCTACTAGAGTCCTGCTTTGTTCATTTCCAGTTTGTGTCATAGCTTCCTGTTCAGCTCCTCAGCGCTTCACACACCTTTCAACTCGTTGTCAGTATTAAACTCCTTCTATTGAACCATCTGCTGTGAGGTCTGTTTTCCTTCCTGGACACTGACCGATATATTACGGTTATCCAAGTATCACATTTGAAGACAAGCAGTTATCAGTGGAAAATTAGCAAATGTGAACTACCTTTGCAGACAAGAAGTAAACCCTGGAGGGACTACATTCCTGTATCTCAGTGCAATATAATTAGTATTAGTTATAGAGAAGACATTTTTATTATCCTAAAACCCACTGAATTTTTGTTAACTTTTATTGCCACTGTTCTATTTTCTAGAGGAGGTAACCGAGTCTCAAAGAGGCTATATAACTCATCCAATGACGTACAGATACAAAAAAAGTGAAACTCAAAGATAAGTCTGTCCCATGACACAGAACAAATGAGGCCCTGCACAAAAGTAATACATACTATGTGACTCCATTTATAGGAACTTCTAGAACAGGCAAAACTTATCGAGGGTGAAATAAGTCAAACAGTGCTTGCCTCTCGGTGATGGGGAGATTAACTGGGAAGTGATACAAGGGAGCTTTCTGGAAAAGTGGTTTCTTTGGTGAAAGGAGTATGGGGCACATAGTTGTATGTAGATTTGTCCAAATTTTATAGTTAAGATCTCATACTATGATTGTATGTAAATTTTACCTTGCAAATAAAACACTGAAAAAAAATCTAATCTCATGAAACATGAGGAGAGAGGGGAGTCATGGATCAAAGAATATTGGCAGAGTGCTGGTAATGGCTGAAGCTGGGTGACAGGACCCATCATACATGCTGTTTACTTTGTACGTGTTTGAAATTTTCCATAACAAAACATCATTAAAAACCATCCAAAGAATCTCTAGATTTCCCTGAGTTTGAGGCTCTAGCTTTTCCTACCAACCACTTTGCTCCAAAAACGTTTTAGTTCTACTCAAACGTGGGAGGACAATTCCAACCCAAGGAAAATACAGAAGAGAGGTTCAAGTCCACAAGTAGGGGAACTGGGCAACCAACCAGAGAAGCCTCAGCATCCTACGACATGCCAAGGAATTGCTTTCAATAGAAGAAGGACCGTTGCCCTACTCCAAATTTGCATCTTTTCTAACACCATAAATAATCCGCAGGCTGGAAAGGGTAGAGCATGACTGGTAGGAAGAAGGAGAAATGCAAAACATTTGAAAACCCACAAATGAGTCGAAATTCTAGAAGCAGAACATTTTGTAAGCAACTTTAGAGGAAAGTGAAAGAAAAAAAAAAAGAAAGAAAGAAAGAAAGAAAGAAAGAAAGAAAGAAAGAAAGAAAGAAAGAAAGAAAGAAAGAAAGAACACAAAAAGCCCAAAGACTAAGATCAGGCAAATACTAATTATTTAAAAGAACAAAAAATTTCAAAGGTTCCCCGTGCCCACAGGATGCAGTCTGAACTCCGCAGGAGGAAGGCAAGCCAGATTCTGTGCGAACTGCCAGGGCAGCTTCATCTCCAGTCTCTCCTGGCTCCTTCTCTGCACTCTGTTGAGCAAAAGTTTTGTAGCTATTTGCACTCAGCCTGCTGTGCAGCCTCCCCGGTTTTCCTCCTGCTGTTCCCTCTCACTAGAATGTTCTTCTTCTCTTTCTATTTATTATTTCAGACACAGCTTAGTAATTATTTCCCTCAGGAAGGGTCCCTAGAACCTCAGGTCCCCGCCGCGATGCTCCCACGGCACTAATGATAGTGAAACGATCTGCTCGGGTACCAGCCTCCGCTCCATCCTCAGCTTCTCCATGGCTCCATCCTGTGGATCCTACTTGCAGTACTGTGTTCAGGGTTTAGGGCTCTGCAGGTGCATATAACTATTCTGGAGCTGGTTGTCCTACATGGTGTGTGAATGCAAAGAAAATAAGGTAGTGGCTTTATAGCCTTCCTGAGGCTGCTTGGGACTCATCAATGCCCTCCACCTACTGTCTCCACTGAGTGCAAAAGCCCTCCTTCAATTAGGTTGCCATGTTCTGATGGAGGAATATTTCAAGTGAGTATTGAGATTGCCAAAGAGCCTCTATCACTAGCAGGTCACATGATTTTCGGGTGGAAGCTAAAGGGATGATGGCAAAATTCCTTTATCACATAATAAAAAGTGCTTTTTTCAAACATCCACCTCAATGATCCTTTACCTTACAAAATGATAAGAATAAAGAGAAATAATTGGGCACCTGGATGGCTTGTGGTTGAGCGTCTGCCTTCAGCTCAGGTTGTGATCCTGGGTCCCAGGATCCAGTCCTGCACTGGGATCCCACAGGGAGCCTGCTTCTCCCTTTGCCTGTGTTTCTGCCTCCCTCTCTCTGTCTCTCATGAATAAATAAAATCTTTTTAAAAAACAAAAAAATAAAGAGAAATAACACCATTATTCAAGCCCAAGTGAAACTGAAAATTGACCAGACCACTCTCTTTGAATGAATTCTGGTTAAAATATTTAAATGTTAAGTGTTTGCTAGATGTTACCAGCAAAACCATTGAAAGTGAGACACGGGAAAACCAGAAGGGGTTTTCAAGGCAGTTGATGTCAAGAATGATCTTATTCAAGTGGAAGAATCTTGAAAAAAAACTCAGGGTGGAGAGAAAAAACACAAATTCTGTGTCACTGACTGTAACATTGTGAAACTGTTCCAAGTCCCACCTGACAACTTTGTTCAAAACTGTTACTATTCTATAAATCACAGACAAAGGGAGCACCAAATATACTGTATGAACAGGACAATGTTTCCACTGTACTTGTGGTCCTTCTAGAACACTGATTCAAACCCTAGGGCCAAGGCTCTCTAAATAGAAAATCCAACCTTTTTACTTTGCTTTACATAAAACATAACTATAGGTAGGTTCTCTGTGGAATGTGACATTTGAAATTTTCCTATTCTCTTTTGAAGCTTTTTACATAATGCATTTATGTTTAGTTATTGATCTGTTATCATTAAAAATCCAACAAACCTAGGAATGGCCACATGAGTGCCATCTCTTTCCTTCTTCAGAGGGCAATCTGCTCTGTTCTTAGGGCCACATTTCAAATCTTGAGAGCAAGAGCTAACAAAACCACAGAGTTGGGCTAGATGACTGTAAAAGCTGGAGGATTCATAGCCCATTAAACTACCAATCACAAGAGTATTGATTGCTGGAAGATGTCAACTCAGAGGACTGTAGCAGGTCAGTGAGATGACAATACAGAGTGTGCTTACTATGCTCACTGGTAACACAGAGGCAGAGACGAGGCAGGCTTTGAAGATGGGTGCTAATGTATAGTAGATTCTCAGGAATCACTGATTGAGTACATGAATGAACAAAAAAGAATCAAGATTCAAAAGTTTTCAATAGGCTTAAATTGTAGGTCAAAAATCCAGATGAAATATAAAGGGGATAAATGTTAAGCTTTGCCAAATGGTGGACATTTTACCTCACAGAAATAAATGCAATGAGGATTTAGGAGATATCTCAAATAGTAGCTGAATAGATAATCATATGATGTGATCTAAAAAATGTGGGCTTCAGCCATGTTATGAAGGTCAGAGCAGAAACAGAGCCCCTGGAGCTGGCCATGGCCAAGCCTCATGGTGCCCTGTCTTCAGAGTTAGGGAGACACTCCTAAAAGGAGCTCTGCTTAGGCTCTGGGGTGGTGCAAAGGCAAAGCACCAGTAAGAGTCTGAAAACTGTGTCCCCGGGAGACAACTCAGGGGACTGACCATTCTTAGTCTGGAAAAAAGACTTACTGGGGGCATGAAAGCTGACTTCAGCTATTTAAAATTTGAAGTGCCATCAAGTAGACAATGAACTAAATTATATTCTTAAACTGAGCAAGTATTATTAAATGTCTGTATTTACAAAGTCCTCATTTTACAAATATTGACTACTCATCACTTCCGTGCCAAGCACTGTCCTAGATACTGGGGAAAGGCCTCTGCCTTCATGAAGGTAACATTTAATGCTTGACGGGTCAGACAGCCAATAAACAGAGAATAATTTCTAGAAGGATGAAAGTGTATGTGATGTGTGCTTCACAGATTTGCCTTTGAATCCAGTAGGATATGCTTATTCTTTGATTCTTTGTTGTTCCATTAAGGAAATAAACATAGACTGTAATTCAATAAAAGGAAGAAACTTCTTCCAACAGAGGATGGACTCTGTCAAAAAAGTAGGGAACTCTACCGTTGGAAACGTGAAAAACAAAATCTGCATTGCCATCTTTTAAGGCTGTTGTGGGGAAGTACTGAGGATGAGTTCAAAATGGATCAATGGTCCCAAAAGCTTTGGATTTCCTAGACCAGTACAATTGAAAACACAGCAGGTGCAATAGAAGATCACCAAGTTTTTTATATTTCTAAGTACATTAATAGAAACCCTACTATTATTAACACCTTCTCATTAAAGAAAGGTCATTTTTAAGGGCTTACAAAAAAAGAATGAAACAATATCAGAATAAAAAGCTCTCTAAATAAATTTGGTTATATTAAAGTTTCATAACATCGGGCTTACTTTTCTAATTTTGCAAAAGACCATCAAAAATCTCATTGTAAGACTAAAATAGTCCAGAGCCTAAAATTTGAAAACAGAATCATATGACCTTGAGATTCTTCCTAATAGTTGTCCAAGGAGTACGCACTACCAAAATTTAGTACATTTGTTTAAGTGTGGGGTTTTGGAGCTGGTGTCTGTGAATTTAAAGCCACAGCTCAAACTAGCTACAGGAAAATTACTTAAATTTCAGTTTCGACTCCTCTGACAATGGGGATAATAACATTACTGACTTGTGATGCCATAAGGATTTACTGAGGGGCGCTTGGGTGGCTCAGTTGGTTAGGTGTCTGCCTTCAGCTCAGGTCATGCTCCCAGGGTTCTGGGATTGAGCCCCAGGTCAGGTTCCCTGCTCAGTGGGGAGCCTGCTTCTTCCTCAGCCTGCTTATGCTTTCTCTCTCTTCCCCTCCCCCACTAAATAAATAAATAAATAAATAAATAAATAAATAAATAAATAAATATTCATTGAAATAATGCAAACAAAACACCCAGGAAAGTGAGTGGAATGTAGTAATCATTTAATAAAAATGCAGTGACTGCTCCTTTTTCTCAGGTCTTCTAACCCAAGGGAAATGGTGAGCTTAGGGGCATTTCTTACAGATAATGGGGTCAGTACACAGTATTTTCTAAATACTCCAATTTTGCATGAAGAAATATATTGTCTTAGGGCGCCTGGTTGGTTGAGCATCTGACTCGGGTTTCGACTCAGGTTATGATCTCAGGATCATGAGATTGAGCCCCAGGGCTGGCTCCACTCTGGGCATGGATTCTGCTTAGGATTCTCTCTCTCACTCTGCCCCCCTCCTCCCACCTCTCACCCACACTTTTGCCTGCACACTCTCTCCTAAAAAAAAAAAAAAAAAAATTAAAGAAGTAGATTGCTTTATTTGGCAGGTAATACTTGAACCTTGCCCCCATTGCCAGAGAAGTAGACAAGCATCATGGCTGGTTCCTAAAGGGATGGTTTTCTCTTCCTCCTCCACATTATTCATTTCCCTAAGCTCCTGCCTCTGCCTTCTGTTACCTACCTTCTCTGGCACTTACTGGCTTCTCCATAGAATGCCTGGCCCCTTATTACTTTTTTTCTTGCCTCTTGGATCCTCTTTCACATTTTTTCTTTTTCTGCTTTATTTTAGTTTGTCTTTGTCTAGTCTGTGGTGATTGGTGGAGCTTCCCACATTCTCTCCATATTCTCTCTTTCACCTGCCTGTTTTCTCCCCAGTCTCCCAGTGGTACAGCTTCCCCTCACCTCTTCCCCACCCTGCCTGCTGCCACCCCCAGAATGGCCAATCTGTTAGCAAACTTTCAGAGTAAATCAACAAATCTTGCTCCATTTCTTTGGCAGGCAATGGAACATGTCTGAATGCTGTGGAAATGTGTAGGTTCTTAGGCCTGTGACTTCAAGTCTGAATGCTAAGTAATATGCAAGATGACTTACATGTTTGAAAGCTGAGCCACCAGTGAACTTTCCATGGCTCATGCTTTGTGACAGTGCCCTGCAGTGTCTATTCAAAAGGATGCACTGTTCTAACAATAGCTAATGCTTCTCTTGTTTGGTAAGGAAGTGATACTGCGTTGTTATTAACAGTGATCAGATTTAAGTCCTTGACAGGTGCTGAGCACCCTAGAATTCAAGAACTCTATTCGTCAGCAGCAGTAAATCTAGACAAAAAGGTGCCAAAATAAGGTCTTCATACACAGGTCTTAACCGAGAGACGTCAGTGGAGTGTCTATGATTTGGCATTTGCGTAAATTAAAATGTGCTGAATAAGGCCTGCATTACTTTTCATTAGTGCCTAATGCCAGTTCCACATTTATGACTTATTATTTCAAAATGTGGCTGGGCATGCTAGGAGAATAAAAGCATGGTGTGGTATAATTCTTGAACACAGTCCAATGGATAAAAAAAAACTGGTCCAAAAGTTAGGACACAGATTCAAGTTGGAGATTTCTCATTATAGACATGGTTACATATAACTGATTCTTCAAGATCTTCACAGAAAAGTGGAAGTTTCTCCCTGCCTGAGATACTGCTATGCTCTTTATTCATGCCCTCTATTTTTCTTTTCCTTTTAAATTTTTTATATAAAAAGTAAGTCACATGGGACCTTGTGGGATACTGTAAGACTTTTTGCTTTTAGCCTCAGTTAAATGGGAGCCAATGGAGTGTTGTGAGCAAAGGAGACAGAGGATCTGCTTTACCTTGTAAACAGCATCTTTCCCATTCCCGTGTGGGGATCAGAGCGAAAAGAAAGACTATTTAATAGGCAATTGCAGTGATTCAGGGAAGAGGTGATGGTGGCGTGGATCCACCAAGGCAGAAGCAGTGAAGACGGTGAAAATGGTAGGAATCCTTTATTTTGAAGGAGCAGTAAATGGGGGCGCCTGGGTGGCTCAGGCATCCAACTCTTGATTTTGGCTCAGGTCATGATCTCAGGGCTGTGAGATCGACCCCCACATCAGGCTCCATGCTCAGTACAGTCTGCTTAAGATTCTCTTTCTCCCTCTCTCTCTGCCCCTCCCCCTATGCACTCTCTCTGTCTCCCCTCCCCCCCAAAATGAATAAATAAATCTTAAAAGAAAAAAAACAGTAAGTGAATTCCTGGATAAACTGGTTGTGCCTTACAAGAAAAAGGGAAGAATCATGGGCGACTGTAAGAATTTTGGCCTGAATAACTAGAAGGAAGAGTTGCTATTTCCTGAGATGGGGAACACTTGAGAGAAGTTGCCAGGGGGTCATGATGTGCTGGTGGGATGCGTCATGAAATTGGCTTTAGATATGTAAAGCTTGAGAGGCCTTGATGTAGGTAGGGATGCCAAGGAGCAGATTAAGATCCACGCTGGGATCTCAGAACAGAAATCCAGGTCAGATACATGTATTCAGGGGTCATCAGTGCATCCATGGTATTTAAACTGTGAGAAGGGAGAGTGCTAGGGAAAGAGGAAAGGTAGATCCAAGCCTGAGTCCTGAGCACTTAAACTTGAGGCTGAGGAAAGGAAGAAAAGTCAGTGAAGGAGCAAGCATAGGCCGCAGGTAAGGTACAATTCCAAGAACCAGACGGAAAAAATGTTGCAACAAGGAAGGATCAGCTGTGTTAAAGGCTGATCTCTTAAATACATTAAAAAACCCCACCCTATTTACATATGGAATCAGATTCTATTACTCCTCTCAAAATAAAATAATACATCTAACCTTAATTACACATTTCAAATCAAAATATCAAGGCTAATTCTTCAATACTCATATGCCAGACTATTTCAAACACCTTTAATAACACATAACTACAAATCAAATTGATGACAAGATGCATTCCTAAACTTAGCACAGAAGCATTAAGGCTACGGAGGTTGGCTCTGTTTCCTTCAGCATCTTCTGTGGGTTGTAAAGTTATTTTTTCAAATTTAGGAAGAAACACCCTACAGGGGGTGCCATGTTCCTTAGGTCAAAGATTCAGGACACTTATTTATCGTCAAACTTAGTAGCAAGACATGGGATCTGAGAACTGTGCTTCAAAGCTGATTCTGCCCAGATTCCAGATGAACAAGCTGGTTCCTTTCTAATTGTTTTGGTCTGTGTACTATGTCAGCAAGGGATCCTATGCCCAGTGCTTCTGGCTGGGGTTAGTTTCAGAGCTTGGCATATCATACATTTCCTAGAATATATTTCTAGTTATACCTTAGACCATTTTTCATCATAAGCTTATCTCAATGTTTTATCACCTAATTTCGGTAGAAGACATTCTGCACCTTTAACCAAGTTGTGGCCAGTTTCTTTTCCCTCTCAATTAGATTCACCTAATGTCTTTGTTCCCTGATTGAATTCCACATTCTTTCCCTGTCTTTCTTCCTGGATCTTGGCCATAGTTTTAGAATCACTTTTATTAACAAGAGAAGATTAAATTTAAGGTCTATGGAAGCAGGAGAACTAAGCACAGATTGAATTTTTTTATTCCAGAGAGTAACACTGAGGGTTACTGGTGCAGGGTTTGTCAAAATGGTGTTCAGAATTATAAACAATGCACAGCTTACTCTTATTTAGCTGTGAGGACACCACACAAAAGGGCTACCAACTCAGGGATGTGGGCCAGAAGAACCATAAAGGTAAGTCAATAATGCCTCACTCATTCAAAAGACATTTATCTGGCACCTTGACATGGAGTCAATACCTGTGTCCCCCCAAAATTCATGTTTTGAAAGCATACCCTCAATGGGATAGTATGAGGAGGTGGGGTCTTTGGGAAGTAATTAGGTCAAGAGGGTGGAGCCCTCATGAATGGGATTAGTGTCCTTTTAAGGAGAGACACGAGACCTTACTCCATCTCTCTGCTCTCTACCATGTGAGGACACAGCAAGAGTTTGGCCATCTGCAAACCAAGAAGGGGGTCCTCACCAGACTCTGGATGTACCAGCATCTTGGTCTTGGGCTTCCCAGCCTCTAGAACTTTCCGAAATACTTTGTTGTTTAAGCCATCCAGTCTGTGCTATTTTGTTATAGCAGCCAGAGCTGACTAAGACACACCCACCGTCGGCTTGGCACTGTGGACTAGGTGTCAGGCAGGGCTGAGATGCTGGGTGTCCACTGGCATGGCCCAGTTGATAATTTACAGCTGGTATCTATTCTGATTGGTCAGTCATTGTTCTATATGGGCTGTTACATGTAATGAATATCATCCACGATGCTAGAGATACTAAAGGGAATAGGATACCTTTCTATCTTTTAGGGATTTTTTGTTTGTTTTAATGATTTCCAAGAGATAGCTCCCCTTTCTGATCTCAGTTACAGCAACCTTTATGGTCAAATGGTCAACAGTAACCTAGGGTATACTTGCTAGGCTTGTTGAAGTTAACTGCATTTAACCACAAATGCCCTAGTACGACTTCATTTATGTAATATTCTAAAACTGACAAAATTATAGAGATGGGAAACAGATCAGTGGCTCCCAGGGTTTTGGGGTCAGGCCAGAAAGGATCATCCAGAGGAGTTCTCATGCAGTGATGGAACAGTACTCTATAGAGCTCATGGTGGGTATACAAATCTCCACATGTGAGAACCTTTCATAGAACTACACACACACACACAGAGTGAATATATGTAAAATTGCCGAGAGCTGAGTGAATTCTGTAGACTAGTTAATAGTATAATCCCAATGTCAATTTCTTGGTTTTGATAAAGCACGTTGGTTAAGTACAATGTTATCTTTGGGGAAAGCTGGAGAAAGGGTACATGGGATCTCTCAGTACTATTTTTGTAACTTACGAGTCCACAATTATTTTTTTTTAAAAAAGGTAAGGAAAAAAATCATGTTTTCATTCATTAAAGACAATAATAATAGACCTTTTATCTGTAAATAAATTTATGTCCTATGATATTAGAAAGTTTCCATTTTAAGTCACTCTTCTGTCCCCAAACAAGTAGCTTTTGATGATCACCTAAGCCATGCATCCTCAACCAGCAATGAGTTATTAATGCCACATCTTTATTTACATAACTTCTTTGTTCATAAAATTAGTATGTGCACAAATCTTTTAAATTTTGCATTCTCTTTTATATAGAGTTTCTAATACTAGGAAAATATCCTACAAGTAAACAGGCTCATTATTTATGTACTACAAAACTTAGGAATAAGCACATTTATCACAGCATAGTTTATGATGGCAGAAAATTGGAAACAATCTAAATATTCAATTAAGAACATTTTGACAGACACCCAGAATTGACAAATTGAAGCCAATCAAAATGTTATTGTAGAAGAATACTTAGTAATCTGGAAGGCTGTCCTCAGTGTTTTGCTAAGTGAAAAAAGTTCTTAAATAGGGTATAGAACAATATGTATGCACATGTATTTGCATAGGGAACAAAAGATATTTAAATGTTAATAGTGGTTTTTCTCTGTGTGATGGATTACAATGGTTATTTTTTTGAATTATTTCCATTTTCTAAAATGTCAACAGTGAATATTTATTACTTTTGTAATAAATATAAAATTTAAAAAATAATGCATATATTAAATCTAGCTCTGTATAGATAGACTAGTGTTTCTAAACTGTGGTGAGTGGCTGGAGTTCCACAAATTTATTCAAAGTGGTCCATGACTACCACTTAGGAGAATGTTTATTTAATTTGCTGTTTTAATTAAGATGACAACCTTAACATAATAATATAGACATATTCTGGATTATCTGGATGGTCATGGTATATCAAAGATGACCAGTACCCATATTTGCATTTATTTTTATGTCTGCAAGGTGGACAAGTACTACTACTCTAATTCTCACTGATTAATGAGAAAAGAAACCAAGTCAAATATACAGGTGATGTATTTGTAACTGGTAAAGGCCACAGCCCACTGCACAGATTAGGGTTTGCAGAATTTCCAATAGAGAAAGTCCTGGAGAATACCAGACATGCCAAACTCAAAAAAGAATGTGTGTCAGCATTCAGTGCCCAATTCACAATGCCATCAGTGATTAAACTGTAGCAAAGAGTATCATCAGTCACACTAAATTAACCAGTGTTTTACAGACATTGTTTTTAGTTTTTATTGTATTTAATGTTTTGGTCTATGTGAAAGCAATAGGGATTCTGTGCCTATTTGTTTTGTTTGTTTTGTTTTTTGGTGCCAATTTTAAATACAGTTTTACTTAAGACATGGCACTTTCCACTTATAATACAGTAACTTATAAAATGAAATGTTTATTTCCTTTCCCTGCACACATATTTCATATTCAAGTATCAAGAGTGCCCTGTTAATTTACTATAGCAGCTTGACTTTAAAATTGCCGTGGAATTCACTAAAAAATTGGGTCCTTCAAATGTTTTGTGTGGAAAAAAGCTCGACCTATTCTCAGGTTGGCTTAACCAACCTCTTCATTGGTGAGCTTGGAGGAGGTACCACCAGATGGAGGGGCTCCACCATCAGGATGTCCCCGGGCATTCCCCCTGGCATGCTTCTTGTCCTCCGGTACAACTTGGGAATGATGGGGTTGCACACTTTCTCCAGTTCTTTCTGCTGATGTTCAAATTCTTCCTTCCCTGCAGTCTGGTTCTTATCAAGGCCGTTGCTGACGTGATTTATCAAGAATCTTCTGTTTGTCCTCATGTGCCCTGAAGCTTTTATCTTCAACGGTGGCTTTCATGTTGTCTGTGTAAGATTCAAGCAAATTCTTGGAGGTTGTCATCCTTGGTTATGGCACCCTCACCATCATAATCCTGAATGAGCACACCAGGCTGGTTGTCAGAATAGGTAGTGATGGTCTGCATCTGTTTGGTAGGAATGGTAGTATCGCACTTGATGAGGACCATCATGACTCCTCCAGCAGTTTCAAAGCCAAGAGAAAGAGGAGTGACATCCAATAGCAGTGAATCCTGAACATTTTCAGATTTGTCTCCAGAAAGGATAGCTATCTTGACAGCTGTGCCATAAGCAACAGCCTCATCAGGGCTTATGCTCTAATGCAGTTCCTTTCCATTGAAGAAGTCTGGCAGAAGTTTCTGAATCTTGGGGTATGGGTAGAACCACCTGCAAGGACAATATCATCGATCTGAGGCTTGTCTAGCTTGGCATCCCAAAGGGCTTTCTCTATAGGGTCCAGAGTGCCATGGAATAGGTCAGCATTTAATTCTTCAAGTTGGGGACAAGTCATAGAGGTATGGAAGTCAATTCCTTCATACAAAAAAAAAAATTCCTTCATACAAAGAATCAGTCTTACTACTGGCCTGGGTGCTGGAAGAAAGTGTATGCTTAGCACGTTTGCAAGCAGTCTGGAGGTGACGGACTGTCCTCTTGTTCTCATGGATGTCCTTCTTACATTTGCGTTTGAACTCTGCAATAAAACGGTTGACTATTTGGTTGTCAAAGTCTTCTCCACCTAAGTGAGTGTCTCCAGCTGTAGATTTGACCTCAAAGATCCCATTTTCAATAGTGGGGACTGAGACATCAAAAGTGCCACCTCCTAAGTCAAAGATTAGCACATTTCTTTCAGCTCCAACCTTTTTGTCTATGCCATAAGCAAACAGCAGTAGCAGTTTGGCTCATTGATGATGCTAGGTATACTGAGACAAGCAATAACTCTAGCATATTTGGTGACCTGATGCTGAGAGTTGTTAAAGCAAGTGGGTAGTGTGACAACTGCATTGGTAACAGTCTTCCCACGGTATACTTCTGCGATTTCCTTCATCATTGTCAAAACCATAGAGGGCACCTCCTCTGGATAAAACTGTTTCTCCCTTGTATTCTACTTAGAACTAGGGCCTACCAGCCTCATTTGCCACCAGGAAGGGCCGATGCTTCATATCAAACTTGACAACAGCATAGTTGAATCTTTGTCCAATCAGGCATTTCATCAAAAACTGTGTTGGTGGGGTTCACTGAAACTTGATTCTTTGCAGCATTGCTGATTAATCATTCGGTGTCAGTAAAGGCAACATAACTTGGGGTAGTTCCATTTCCCCAATCATTAGCAATTATTACCACTTCTATGCTTGAAGACACCCACACAAGAGTAGCTTCTAGAGAGCCAGCAGGGCCTTTGATGAGATCCGGTGTCTATTGAGTTTTGTGTTGTATTCACTTAAGTAGCATATTGTGAAAAATAATACATTCAAATCTAGAAAAATCTTTTTTCCTTTTTGAAGTATCTGCACACTATTCAGGTTTGATAGGCACTATTCTAGAACCAAATGTGCTCCCCATTCATGCACACAGCACCTTTATTTTTTTTTAAGATTTTATTTATTATTCATGAGGGACACACAGAGAGAGGCAGAGACAGGCAGAAGGACACGCAGATTCCCTGAGGGGAGCCTGATGCGGGACTAGATCCCAGGATCCCGGGATCACACCCTGAGCCAAAGGCAGACACTCAACCACTGAGTCACCCAGGCACCCCCACACAGCACCTTAAGAAGCTACATTAATAAACTCAGGGTGCTAAGATGTCACTTGATCTTGTGCACTGACCCTCCTAACATCATGTCACTAACAGAGTAGATCCAGTTCCAAAAATTGGCTGCTGTATTATTTGGAACCTCAAATACATGCTTCTTCATAAAAATTATATTAAAAACCATGTTAGGATCTCAGATCAGTTGACCAAAGCCCGTATAATATAAAATGTTCTTGGGCCAGGAAGAATTGATGTGTCCTGGGGTATATTTTACTGTATCCCAAAGATTTTGAACGGTTGTATCTTCATTCTCATTAGTTTCCATGAATCTTTTTAATTCTTCCCTAATTTCCTGGTTGACCCTTTCATCTTTTAGCAGGATGGTCCTTAACCTCCACGTGTTCAAAATCCTTCCAAACTTCTTCCTGTGATTTAGTTCTAATTTCAAAGCATTATGGTCTGAAAATATACAGGGGACGATCCCAATCTTTTGGTATTCGTTAAGACCTGATTTGTGACCCCGTATGTGGTCTATTCTGGAGAAAGTTCCATGTGCACTTGAGAAGAATGTGTATTCAGTTGCGTTTGGATGTAAAGTTCTGTAAATATCTGTGAAATCCATCTGGTCCAGTGTATCATTTAAAGTTCTTGTTTCTTTGGAGATGTTGTTTGCTTAGAAGATCTGTCGATTGTAGAAAGCACTGTGTTCAAGTCACCAAGTATAAGTGTATTATTATCTAAGTATGTCTTAACTTTGGTTATTGATTGATATACTTGGCAGCTCCCACATTCGGGGCATAAATATTGATGATTGCCAGGTCCTCTTGTTGGATAGATCCTTTAAGTATGATATAGTGTCCCTCTTCATCTCTTACTACAATCTTTGGGATAAACTTTAATTTATCTGATATAAGGATGGCTACCCCTGCTTTCTTTTGAGGACCATTTGAATGGTAAATGGTTCTCCAACCCTTTATTTTCAGGCTGTAAGTGTCCTTCTGTCTAAAATGAGTCTCTTGTAGACAGCAGATAGATAGGTCTTGCTTTTTTATCCAGTCTGAAACTCTGCACCTTTTGATGGGGTCATTAAGCCCATTCATGTTCGGAGTTACTATTGAAAGATATGAATTTAGTGTCATCATGATACCTATTCAGTCTGGGGTATATTTTTAAAATCCAAGTTTTTCCTTCCTTATTCACAAGACCAGGAAACACTTTATGGTACAGGTTTTGGAGCTGTCCTTATCTTCTGCTTCATTCTAACCCTACCTCTTTCCCAAATCTAGTAACTCTTCCTGTTAAAAGTATCCCCTGCTGCAAAACAAGAGCTCTCATACATTCATATAACTGCCCAGTTTACAAACAGCTTCACACTACCTGTCTTACTAACTCCTAATATCACAGCAGCTTGATAAATAAGCATTAAAAATTCTCATTTTGTAGATATCAAAACTAAGTTTCAGAGAGGTTAAGTGGCTCTCCCAGGGTCAAATAGCTAGTAAGAAAACAGATGTAGAAGCACTTGATTCCAAGAACCTGAGTTTTCTCCTCCCATTCTCAATAATAACTCACAACTATTTTTCTTTCTTAGGTCATTAGGAGGAAAAATGTTTAATTAACAAAACTTGCTTCAAATGACTAATAGACCTAGCTCCCTGAGATATTTGCATTTTCAAAGCAGAGTGCCAGGCTACCCAAATCTATAACATGGAGATCAGCAGGAAAGGTGTACTCATTTCCTAGAGTTGCAAATTAGCACAAATTCAGTGACTTAAAACAACATAAATGCATTCTCTCACAGTTCTGGAAGCTAGAGGTTTGACATCAAGGTGTTGGTAGGGCTGGTTCCTTCTGGAGGCTCCAGGGGACAGTCCCCTTCTGAACCTCTATCCTAGCTCCTGTGGCTGCTGGCCATCCCTTGGTGTGTGTTGGCTTGTAGACTCATTGCTCCAATCCCTGCCACCATGTTCACATCACCTTCTGTCTGTGTTTCTCCCCCTCTCCTTTCCTCTCCTCTTCTCAGGACACTTGTCATTGGACTTGCAGCCCAGGCTAGTCCGGGATGATCTTATCTTGAGATTTTTAACTTAATTATATTTGCAAAGCCCTTTTCCCAAATAAAGACCCATTCACAGTTTCCAAATGGACTTATCTTTGGGGGAGGGGCACAATTCAAACCATGACACAAGGCTCAGTGCAAAGTGAACTTTCTCGTTTGTGGAACACCTGAGACAACTCAGCAATCCTATATACCACCCATTATCTCCTAGCCAAAAACAAATATCTTTCATCTGGAAATTTCCTCCAGGCTCTGAATTTCACCTCTGGTTTCTACTTCTAGTCTTTGGTTCCCCATGCTTCTGTATTCTGCCTAAAACCGAAATTTCCCCGCTTCCTTACCCATTCATATGATCACCTCCACTAGGAGGGCAGCCTGGTTTTCACTGATTTCTCAACCTGGCATGGTCTTCCACTGTCGTTGGCATTTGCTAAAGCCCACTGTGTCCAGGCTTTCTGGAAAGCTCATTCCCCACCGTCTCTTACCCTCAACTACCATTTGTCTTAGGCCAGAATGCTAACACTGGGGAGACATGACTGGTTATTCTTAGAGGTGAAGGCAGCCTGGCCCTGCCTAGGAGTCAGTCTCTCTCATTAGTTCCTGACAGTTGATGCTTTTCATTGCTTCTTTCTCTTACCGATGCCCTCACATCAGCCATCTCCTCCTGTGGCCCGGAAACCCCAGGGTTTCTTCCACGTTCCACTGCAAGTAGGGGGGACCTGGCCCAGAGCTCCCATGGCCACTATCTCATAGCAGTGGGGGAAGTAAGGCAGTACTGGCTGTTTTCAAGGGAAAAAAAATGACCAATATGTGTAAGAGAAGAAGGTTTTCCTTTTGTCTCAGACCCTATTCTCTATGGGCCGATGGTGCTTCTTGAAATATATCCTCCACTGACCACCCGATGAGAAACATTCATAATTGTTAAACATCCACCTTTCTGAGCCAGATCCTAGGCCACCATAACAGAACCTCTGGGAAAGGACACAGAACTCTGTTTTTTAGCAAGTTTCCTAGGAGTTCTTCTACACACTAGATTCTGAGAACTGTCACCCAGTATAATCAGAAGTCCAAAGCACAGCCATGCTTCCTGGTATTTAATTAGGCACCTTCTGTTCCTTCACTGAGCCGTTCTTACAGCACAACACTGCCCACAGGTTCAGAT
This sequence comes from Canis lupus baileyi, assembly GCF_048164855.1. NCBI lineage: Eukaryota > Metazoa > Chordata > Mammalia > Carnivora > Canidae > Canis > Canis lupus. Next base: position 57,963,695 of record NC_132844.1, on the reverse strand, counting down.
CACACCCTCATGACTCTAGAATGACCTTGTCTCCTCCATTCTTCCCACTTGGGCAGGAAGCAGCCCACAGGCTTCTCTCTTTCTGCTTCATTTTTGGGGAATCCGCTGCCCATCCCTGCTACTGGGCCATTGCCAGCGTTCCCCAGGGTGTCCTTACACATTGAATTTTGGAAAAGGGGTTGAAATTCAGGTGCCTTTCCCTATGAGCTCTAAATATCAGAGGTATTAAGAAGTGCAGAGGGAAAAAAAGCACCACAAAAGATCCCCCAAACCATTCCCCAGGGGAAGGTGTGCCTGCTTAACTCCGATTTGTGTTACGCAGGAGGCTGGCCTGTGATGCCCCCAGTCTCAGGGTGATCAGATGAGTTTCAAAGTCACTTGTGAACTGTGCAAGCAGAAGTAGCGGGTGTCAAGTTCATTTCTGTCCTGACATTCCCCTGAAGCTTTCCAAATCCTCCACAATCATTAGCACATCTTCAGTTACATGGCAAGCTGCTTTAACTGTAAATGTAAATATAGAAATTCATTGGGCAAGAAAATACTAACAGTAAAATCAGATGTCTTTCTTCTATTCCCAGGAGAGCCCCAGAAAGGCAAGACGCTTGAGCCTTCACCTGTATAATGAGATGGAGACAAACATTTCCCATCTAGCCCCTGGAATTGGAGGTTTCCAAAAGGCAGAGCAGAGGCTCCAGCAGACGGCTTTGTGAGCTGGGCAGAAGGCAGAGCCGGCTGCCTGTGTAGGGTCCAGACAGCAGCAGCAATCACACAGCATGTCTGGGAATGTGTACAGAGGCACATACAAATATATACATACATAAGAAAGCTCTTAAAAACAGCGCTCGTTATTTGGGAAAATAGGTAATGTTGCCACTAACATAGTAGGAATGAATGAATGCACCTGAAAAGCTCAAGTAGCAGAAGTTTGAGTACAAAACTCAAAAGAGCTGGATTCAGCTTACCAACCAGCATGTGGTTACCAAGCACTTATTATGTGCTAAGAAAATATCTTACATGTGTGTTGTGTGTCTAGGGGTGTGTGTGTGTGTGAGAGAGAGAGAAAGAGAGAGAGAGAGATGATAAAAAATAAATCTGCAAGCCCTAGCTGCTGTGTAGTTCTGACCTTGGATGTTTAGCTTTTCTAAGGCCTGCTGGCTATATTCTGGGATGTGCCATCAAAGTGTGGAATCTAGAATATATTTTTCATTCCTATCTACCCTTATCTGATTCCACACTATTTCAAATAGATCTTCATACAAAGTGAGTTATTAACAGTAGCAAAAATTTTGCATGCACAAAAAAGTTTACAAAAAACTCCGAAGATAATTGTATACTACTGCACAGAGAGCAAGTGTTCTGGGCCTCTGGAGTGAGGCATTTGTGTTTTGGGGAGGGGCATGAGGGGGAGTGGTATAAGCTCAGAGGAGTTGTTTTGAAAGAGAGATGTGATTACTCTTTTGATCACAGACCATGATGCTTGAAATATTAATCTTTATAATATCATAACCACTAAGTATATCTAAGATGCTATATAAAGATAATTTGTTATAAAGTAAGTACTTAAGTATATTTTTATGTTATTCGGGATCTGCTTATTAAGGCTATTCTTGGGACCCTACTCTTGTCAACATTTACCCTCCAGCCAGGTCTGGAATACTTTACTAGCTATATATCCAATTCTTAAGTATGAGTTGGAATAAAAATTGTTCTAGAAATTTAATAGAATCCACAAAATAAGAATACTTTTAATACAGTTTAGAGAAGTAGTCCTTTGGCATACACCAAATACAATGATTTTGAACCTAACAATTCCTTTCTAAGTGTAATTGAAACAAATTGTTAGATGTTAAATGTGGCAAAAATGGAAAAAAAAAAAAGCCAGCTTGATAGTTAAATGGAAGGCAGGGTCTAGGAAATCTGAATTATATGACACTAGGTGAACTGCTCACCACATTGCCATATCAACTTCCCCTTAGAAAGCTGTAGAAAAAAAAACCCCATATAACCCCTGTAAGACTATACCACTGTTCTCATTTCCTTTTCCACATGCCAGGATAAAAAATACTTCCCCAAATTCTGAGCAATTCTTCTAAAGAAAACCAGTTATGATCTCATGAATGTATTGCAAAAAATTAAGCAATAGTTGGATGCAACCTACTTTATGATGAAAGATGGCAAATAAAGTTAATCTGCAAAGATCCACACTACCATCTTATAACAGGCTTAGCAAATTTGGATGTGAAGGTCTCCATGTACATTCAATGTAAAAAAAAAATAGTTATATTATTTAATTTTCTCAAATAAAGCCATTGCTCCAAATGTCGTTTCATTCTAGCAGATATTTTTTTTTAAATATTTTTTTTATTTATTTATTGATGAGAGACACAGAGAGGGAGAGGCAGAGACACAGGCAGAGGGAGAAGCAGACTCCATGCAGGGAGCCCAATGTGGGACTCGATCCCAGGTCTCCAGGATCAGGCCCTGGGCCGAAGGCTGCGCTAAACTGCTGAGCCACCCGGGCTGCCCCTCACTCTAGCAGATATTTTTTGGTCTGTTCTCATTTTTCTCTTAGGCTGCAGATGTGCCTATCAAAGCCATAAACCTTTAGACCAGTCCACACTGACCACTCAGCCTTTACAGGCATTAAGGATTTTGATAGGAGACCAAGGACAGCTGTTTGAGGTTTACAGCAATTTGAAACAAATGTTTCTGTCTACTCTTTTTGTTAATGTTTACAAAGGACACAAGAGAGAAACAGGTCTTAGAGCTCTGATTTTAGTAAACCCTTTGCTTTAACATAAGGCGTCTGTGAACACTTTGAAAGACATATTTTACAGTTTTCGAGGCTACTTCCTTGAATGGCTTGGCTACAAATTATCAGAGAACTTTTAATAGCACTTTAATCCCTTCCACTTTATGCTATCTTCCCATTGTTTTATGTTTCAAAAAACTAGAAGAGTAGCTGATGATTTCTCTGAAATAAAAATCACAGTACTTCATCTGGAACCTAGGTATACAATTAGGTGCCGGGGCATTCAGTAACAAATATCCAAAAACTAGGTCCTATGACCTAGGATACAGGTGACAGATATGGGTCTTCACTGTCTGATACAGGTGACAGAAATCTCTAATATTGACCCTAAAACTTCCGAGTCTGAGGTCCTAGAGCATGGAACTGAGACTGTACTGTGTCTCAACGTGAGAAAACATTCAGTGGCTCTTTTCCTCATCAACTCTTATCGTTGGACTATTTGGTAAAATAGCCATAGACTCCCACAGGGGTGAGGATGAGGGAGGAGACATCAAAGAGGATAAAAACCAAATTGCAGAAATGCAGCACAGTGAGACCTCCCTCTTAGCATCTGCAGCATAACCAGATTTATATGAAACCAGGTTCAAGGCTAATGCAGTCAAGAGTGAAGCAGTCTACACTGTTATTTTTTTAAATGACATCTTTCCTTATACAGGTAGCAACCACTCAAATACAAAGATCTCAGAGGAAATGAAACTTGGATTTTTCACAGGAAACAAAGCAATGATTTAAAACTTTTTAAACAGTTGGCTTTATCTGAGTCCCCATGAAGAATTCCAAGAATTCTCAGGCAAAACCCTCATCTGAAAAAGTCCACATTTAAATAGTAGTATGAACAGAAAAAATACAATTCTTTGATTGTTGAGAAGAACAAAAGCATTCTTGCTGCCAAGAACTGCTTCATGGACAGAGCACTAGACCTTGAAGGATAACTTTTTTTTTTTTTTTTTTTTTTTTTTAGTTAGATTCCATGCCCAATGTGGAGCCCAATATGGGGTTTGAATTCATGACCCTGAGAGCAAGGCCTGAGCTGAGATCAAGAGTCAGACACTTAACCGGCTGAGCCACCAAGGTGCCCCTTGAAGGATAAGGATTTTAAAAGGTATCTGTGAGATGTGGGAAATCTACTTCAAGATTGATAATTTTATATAATTTTAGTTTGTATATGTTAATATCCTATTTTGTGACAGCGTCAGGAAATTTGTATTTGTCCTAAGTTATTTAGGTGATTTTATGTTCAACCACGCCTGGAAACCCACACCTTGACCTACAGCTGTAGGTTCTCCAAGTGTGGTCCCTGGACCAACAGCATCAAAATCAGCAACTCCTGGGAACCTGGTAGACACACAAATACTCAGGCCCTTGGAAAACCTACTGAAACAGAACCCTTAAAGGTGGAGCCCGCTGGTTTTAACTAGAAGCCAGGTGAGTGGTAATGCAGCTCAGGTTTTGAACCACTGCCTCCAGAGATGCCAAAGTTCCCAAGGCACCTCTTCAGGCCATTCCAGAGAATTCCTGATGGATGGGTAATTTAACAGTACTAGATAAAAATAAACAGTACTAGATAAAAATTACCTAATTTCACAGAGGGGCAGGCCCTTAGAAGTACGCCTCTAAAGGCAGAGAGAGCGGAAAAAAAAAAAAAAAAGAATAATATTGATTGAGGACTATATAAAAATTAAGACCTTAGTGTGTCCCAAAGAAGTATAATAAAATAAGAAATTGGAGATTAAAATGGAATGGTACTAGCCAACCCTGAAACTGCCCATCTGGAAAGAAGTAGCTTTGATTTTTTTAAAGTCAACAGTATGTTGCGATTAGTATTTACAAAATCCATGATTATTCCCTCAGGAGAGAAGCTGTTTATAAAACAACTTCTGCAGATTTTCTAATCGGAGTCCTTCTAGAATCACAAACATTTTTTTTTCCTAGGCAGCCTCGGTCAGATACCTTGAAGAGATAGCTTTCACTGACAATGTTCCTATTACTTCCCTACGGGCAGCTCAGACTGCTCTGCTGTACATTATTTTGCCCGGATACCTGTTTACATGTTTTGAGCCATCCGATACAGAGCTAAACAGCTGTGATGTCTGCAGGCTCTTCACGGCAACCTGCCGCAGATGGCACCAGCTGATGAGCTGCTCAGACTGCAGCACAGGTTCTCTGTGTCCTGCTATGGAAGATGGTGACTAATTAGCTAGCATTTTAGCCTGGCCTTCCTCTATTGTAAAAGCAGAGCTGGATGTGCTGCCTTTCACGTACCGAAGGTTCTGGTAGGAAGGAAGCATGTATAATTTGAATATTTCCAGCACTGTTCTTATTTCTGGTAATGGTGACAGATTGATGCTCAATGCTACTACAAGGATTCCTAGTGCAGCGACCAAGGTTAGGATATAGTTCCTGCCAGCCAAATAGAGCAAAGCTGCCAGCCATGCAGAGAAGGAACTCATCTCCTTGGCCTCTCTATCTTGGTGCTCCACCTGACTGAGTTATTCAACCACTCTGAGTATCTAGATAATAAGGAATATGAAATAGATTGGTTAGGGGCTTGGCAAAGGAATGACATTTCTACCTGGCTTGTTGTTCTTTTTTTCAACAGGAAGGAATTTGGCCAAGAGAAATGCCATCCTCCTAAGGATGCTTGGCATTATGTTTACTCCTGCACATTGCTTCTGTATATCAGGAAAGTCAAGAGGAGTGAAGAAAGGGCCAACCATCACCTAAAATCTTGGGACCTCGGAGACATTCCAAGACCTGTGGATTTTGTAGGGTTATATCAAACCACAAAAATCCAAACCAAGAGCATTTGCCATTAAGATGTCTTTTAAATTATGCTAATAGAATAGATTCCTTTATGTTGATTTATCTGAAGTTATCTTGGGGTTTTTAGGAACATAGTTTATAAATATGAGGCATTCTATGTAAAGAAAGGGCATAGTCTAAACTGATTTTTCAACATTTTCATCCAATCCCCTACAGATTAACTTTCTTTTGTCTACAATTCTAGGAGCAAATACGAATGCAATAACTAAAAACTGCATTTAGTAGATACAGAAAGGTTACATAATAAAACCAGAAATAGTATCATTGAGTTTGTTCTTACATTATTATTCACCTTCCAAAGGTTTCTTAACTCCTTTACAGGCTTCAAATACCACTTAATCAATTCTGGCTGCAACTCAGTTCACATATTCAATTGACTTACGTGGTGTTGCATTTCTAAAACATATATTATAAATGTTTTCAACTAGACTCCACATTTTCATTCCACAATGTCAAGAGAGGGAAGGCCAAAAAGGATGGACTGCGGTTTGCACATGAAAGTACTGGACCATTTCTCCAATCTCACTTTTTCTATAAAAGGCTTTCAAATGAATCATTCATTCATTCCTTCATTCTTTCATTATGTAGAGAGAGTCTGCCATGTACCAGGAACACGTCAATATTTTACTCTCTCTTGCACTCTCTTACAAATTTTTCTCTGTAAAAATTCATAAAATATTTTTGACTGAAGATTTGAGATAGCAGGTAATGTGAGATATATTAATAATAGACCTCATTTGGGGCATCTGGGTGGCTCAGTGGTTGAGCATCTGCCTTCAGCTCAGGTTGTGATCCTGGAGACCCGGGATTGAGTCCCACATCAGGCTCCCTGAGGGGAGCCTGCTTCTCCTTCTGCCTGTTTCTGCCTCTCTATCTGTGTGTCTCATGAATAAATAAATAAATAAAATCTAAAAAATATAAAATATACCCCGTTCTATTTGAAGTCGATTAGGACATGCTAAAAAATGCTGAATAGTAAACAGCACCTACAGTATTTAAAATGTTATGTCTCCACCTTCTGGCCACAAGGCAGAAAGGCATGCCTGACAAAAAACCAGGGAACAATGAGGCTTTTACAAATGGAATCTTTTCCCTGTTACTGCAGTGTTCAAATATTTTCTGCATGCCTAGTCTGGGTTATGGCTCTAGATAAGGAGACTCTTAAGAATAGCATGTAGGAAATATTATTTTCTTTTCTGTGAAAAATTCAACGTCGTAGAGCAAATCTTTGAACAATTCAAAAACACATAAGTTAACAGTGTTATTTTGAAAATATTCAGTGTTAACAAAGATAATGTGATCTTAAGCTATTTGTCAATTCGTGGCTTTCAAAGTCCTTTTGGATGCACAATGTGGTCATCCTCACCATGGATAGGTGGCTGGTGCCTACAGGAAGCTGGGGCAGGGAGGGAACTCACAGGCTTTGTAGTTCAGCAGGGATGGGTTTGCCTATCAGCAACTCCATTTTTTAGCATGTAACCTTGAACAAATGCCTGAAACTTTTGAAGACACTTCAAATATTGAGCAGTAAGAAGAGCCTATGGTTGCTGGGAGGATCACATAGGGCATAGCCGATCTAAAAGTACACAGAGCACTCACTGCCAGATGAATAAAAAATAAGGTACAGTAGTCCTCCCCTTTATCCATGGTTTTGCTTTCCATGGGTTCAGTTACCTGCGGTCAACTGAGGTCTGGAAGCAAATGCTCTTCCTTCTGACATCATCAGAAGGTCAATAGCAGCCTAACGCTACATCATGATGCCTACTTCATTCCCCTCACTTCATCTCATCCTATGGGCATGTTGCATCTCACAACAACACAAGAAGGGTGCATTCAGCATTATAAAATATTTTGGGAGAATGATAGAGACCACATTCATATAACTTTTATTAGAGTATACTATATAATTGTTCTATTTTATTATCAGTCATTATTAACACCCTGTGCCTATTTATAAATCAAATTTTACCACAAGTATGTAGACATAGGAAAAAATATTGTACATATAGGGTTCACTACTACCTGTGGTTTCAGGTGACATCCGTTGCGGGGGGGCGGGTTTTAGAACATATCCTCTGCAGATAAGTGGAGACTACTGTATATACTTACAATTAAATATTATTCAGTCTTTTATTAAAAAGGAAAGAAATTCCGGCACATGCTACAACATCAATGAATCTCGAGGACATTCTACTAAGTGAAATAAGCCAGATGCAAAAGGACAAATATTGCATGATTCCTCTTATACGAAGTACCTGGAGTAATCAAAGTCATAGAGACAGAGAGTAGAAACAAGGTTACCAGGGACTGGAGGGAGGGAGGAATGGAGAATTAGTGTAATGGCATTAGAGTTTCAGCTTTACAAGGTGAAAACATTCCAACAGATGGATGGTGGGGTGATGGTTGCACAACAGTGTAAGTGTACTTAATGCCACTGAATTGGGTACTTACAAATAGTGAAAATGGTAAATTTTATGTTGTGTGTGTTTAACACACACAAAATTAGGGAGACACCTGGCCCATGGAAAGTGTCAGGTGAACAACTTCTAGAGCTATAACAGCTCTCCTACTCTGCTATATTGCTGCCATTGATCATTTAATAAACAATGAAACAAAGGATAGAGCTTTAAATGATGGGTCTAAGGCTATTCTGTATGGTAATGCAAGTTACCAGACCTCTCCACCAGACTGACTGATGTGTGTATGTCCATAGGAGTTTTTAACGCTTTGAAACAGTTCAAAAGTTTGCACCCTGAGATAGGATATGATACCTAAGAACACGGAGGTCACCCCCACTAAAGGCAAGTTTTAAATTTTCTGGTGAATTTGAAAAGAATGTGGCTCCCATTGCTTGTTTTATTTTAAGTGAGATAGATTTTTCTTTTTTTTTTTTAAGATTTTAGTTATTCATTCATGAGAGACACACAGAGAGAGGCAGAGACACAGGCAGAGGGAGAAGCAGGCTCCCTGCGGGGAGCCTGATGCAGGACTCGATCCCAGAACCCCAGGATCACGACCTGAGCAAAAGGCAGATGCTCAACCACTGAGCTACCCAGATGCCCCAAATTTCTCATGTAATAAATCATATCCAGCACCAAGGCTCTGACTCACAAGATAATACCACTGACACCATTCTATAATCTAGTGGCTAACACCTCCCTCTGCCATATATAAACTCGAGTTTTTAAAGGCAGTGTCATTGGCTTAGTCTAGGGAATGGCTCATGCTGTAAGATAGAGTTCTATGATTGTCACTTAGTCACTGAATCAGGATTAAAAGATCTTAACCCATCCATACTAATAAATCACACAAGGTTTGATGAAAAGATCAGGTCCCTGAGTAGAGTTTGGGTGTCCTGGTTGGTGTGTTGGGAAAGTCATAAATCTGTATTGCAACTTGCAAAGGCTGGTGATAAGAGGGCTGGAAAGTGGTGGAAAACAGAGTGGAGGGAAGTGGGGAAGGTGTATATGTAGCAATTACTGAAGACAGCCAAAACCTGCCTTCTGCAAAGCATCAACAGGGGTTGATCGAGATTCAGTGAAGTCCCTTAGTCACATGAGGATTCTCAGTAATTTCCCTACAGGGTACTAAGGTTCTCTGGAGAATAAGCAAAAACTTCAGAAGGCCCAAATTAGAGACACAATTGTTGCTCCCCTCCCCACGAAGAAAACAACTCAATAGAAATATGAAGAAGGGTTTGTTATAATGTTATTCACTTATGTATCATGTTTTTTTGTTTATAGAACCCTTAGTGACTTTTTAAATATTTAAATAAGAATGTCAAATAGCAATTATTTCTTATGGTAACTGTAACTACTCTTTAAGAGCACTTATTCTGTGTACTTTCCCTACATTCTAACTCTCCTGACATTTGACATTGACATATAAGGGTTTTTTTTTCTGCTTGAGTTATTTTATTGTTCTATGGTCCTTCCACCATGACATGGAAATAACATTAAATTATATCTAAAGGGTCAGAGAGATTAAGGAACTTCTATAAGGGCACAGTTACTAAGTGGCAGAGCTGGGTTTTCAACACTGTCTGCCTGTCTTCGAAGCCTGTGCAATTATCTACTGGATCTGTCCTAGGTGTTGCTTTTTTTGTTTTTTTTAAGATTTTGTTTATTTATCCATGAGAGAGAGAAAGGCAGAGACACAGGCAGAGAGAGAGGTGGGCTCCCTACAGGGATCCCGCTGTAGGACTTGATCCCAGGACCCCAGGATGACAACCTGAGCTAAAGACAGACGCTCAACCACTGAGCCAACCAGGTGCCCTGCCTTAGGTATTTAGTGTGGAGTTAGGTCATTTATTAGTATTTTCAAAAAACATATGGTTAGAAGCTGAGTGGAAATATGGTTTTCCTCATCAGATTTAATTTCAGAGAGCCGAGAAGGAGCCCTTTTACTCTCGATCTGTGCATCTAGTTCAGTGCCTAAATCTAGTTCAGTTGGATTGATTCCAACATTAATCCATTAATCAATGGACTCCACACAACTAAATTAAAAGATTTTTACAAGAAATACTGATCAATACAGATCATGGACAGTCATCTCCATAACAAATCAATGAAAAAAGTCATAGTCTCTGTCTTGGGAATATTTTTATGCTAGAAAAATATTTCTTACTAACGCTCTTGCTCAGGGACAAAGTGGTATGAGAGATGGCTGTATGTGGGAGACCTAAAGGAGATGAAGCTACTGGGCCGGAAGGGAAAGTTGCAGCAGTAGCCCTGGTGCCCAGTACAGTGCCTGGCACATGCAAGAGTTCAGTAAATAGGTAAATGAAGCGATTAACCACAGCACAATAGCAGGTTTGCTCTTAGAAAGACAATAGGGCCCAGGAAGCATTAGATCATCATAGGGGACCCCATTCCTCCTGTAGGACAGGGGCTTCTCCCTGGACACCCTTGGAGAGCCACACTTTGGGTAAGAAGCACTACTCAGGGGCTCACACCTGCTCAGCCTATTCAGCTGATCCTCAGCTTGCAAGAGACAGCAAAGTTACATGCAAAGCTTTTAGAAAATACAGTAAATTCTGAATCATTTAAGGACTGGTAATCTCATCTGTGGATTACCTGACTTAAGGGTTTTTTTCTGCTTGTGTCACTTCATTGTTCTATGGTCCTTCCACCATGACAGGGAAATAACATTAAATTATTATCTAAAATGGCAGGGCACTGCAGCTACTTCAGGGTAGTTTTCAGCATGTTGACCCCCTCCTCAACCTTACTCAATAGTTCTGAATGGTTCATTACTGTTTTTATGTTATGAATTTCAAGTTCCTCAAACTAACATATAAAACTGACATAATTTCATTGCTTCTTTTACCAAACCATTCTTTTTGCTATCCATTCCTATCCCTGAAACAAGATTTGTGAGTATATTTTCTTTTCAACATACTGGTCCATTCATTCATTCATCCATCAACAAAATGGATAAGGGCATGGAGAATAGAGCAGAAGGGGGTTCACACAAGGTCCTTCTCTCATGGAGCTAGTTGGAAGAGAGAGAAATCAGCTAATCAACCAGCCTACTACCAGAAAATCATAAAATAAGCCATTTTTATCAGATCATTTTCAAGTAGAGAATGAAAAAAGGATATAAGAGTAAGTCTTATCTCTAAGGATAAGACATTGAAGTTGAGATCTGAATGAAAACAGCATCTAATCCTATCATGATCAAGAAGAGCATCTGCAGAAGAAAGAAGAGATGACTCACAGAGAGTGAGAGAGAGAGAGAGAGAGAGGGAGGGAGAGAATATGTGGCAGAAACATAATAGGTGAGGAGGACAATGATAAGATAATACTTGAAAGATTGGCAGGGCATAAACAGAGTAAGGAGTTCTAAACTTTATTCTAAGTATGATGGGAAGTGACTGGAGGGCTTTAAAAAAAGATTTTATTTATTTATCTGAGAGAGTGAGCGAGAGTGAGCACAATCAGAAGGGAGGGGCAGAGAGAGAGGGAGAAGCAGATTCCCCACTAAACAGGGAGCCCAACATGGGGCTCCATCCCAGGACCTTGAAGCTGAAGGCAGACACTTAACGGACTGAGCCACTCAGGTACCGCTGGAGGGCTTCAAATAAAGAATTGATAAAACCATCTTATTTGCACTTTGTAAAGGTCTCTCTCTCTAGAGGAGCATGGATTGTAGATAGCCCAATAGCAGAAGCAGGACGACCAACTCAGAGACTGTTACAGGCAAGAGATAATGGTGTCTTAATCTGAAATGATAGTGGTAGAGATAGTGTGAGGTCTAATCCAGGATTTTTTAAGATATAGATCTTATAAGACTTGTATATAGATTATATGTTAAGAAGAGGAAAAGGAAGATGAATGTCTCCTAGATTTTTGACTTAAACAACTGAGTGGGGGGTAATGGTGTATATGAAGATGTAGTGGGGCAAACAGGCTTCTTGAGAGGTTACCAAAAGGTCTGCTTTACTCACATTAAGTTTGAGGAGACGTTTCAACTTACATAGAAATGTTCAGTGGACAATTAAATCTTTGAGTCTGGAGTTCTGAGGCATAGACAAGACTAGAGGTTGAGAGTGAAAGGGGTCACTGGCATTGACATGGCTGAATGAGATCACCCACAAAGAATATATAAATAAAAAATAGAAAGTGGCCAATAACTTACCTATGGGGCACTTCAAGTTCAGATGAAGGAAAGGAGAATAGGACCCTGAGAAGGAGTAGTCAGTAAGGAAAGAGAAATGAAGAATACATAGTGTCATGAGACATAAAAGAACTTTGAAGAGAAATTAATGGTCAACTTTGTCAAATGTTCTTGAGAGATCGAGAATTAATATGGAAAAGACAACTACTGGGTTTGGCAACATGAAGGTCATTATCACTTTGATGATAGCTTCTTAGTGGAGTAACAGGGAGAGATGCCTGATTGGAAGCAGGCTGAGGAATCTATATGAGTTAGGGAGACAGTGATTATAGAAAAAAGAAGATTTTCTGTGAGAGGTACAAAAGAAATAGTTGAAAAAGGACATAGGAAAGACAGGAGACTTTTGTTTCAAGGAGAGGAGATACCTCTATATGCCAACAGGAATAATCTAATAAAAAGAAAGCAATTAATTATATAGGGGTGAAGGCTCATTGTAGATACAAAAAGTTTGGGAGGCAAGACAGGTTGGGACTCTGAACACAGTGAAAAGGTTGAGCCCTTGCTAGGAGCAAAGATACCTCCACCTATGCAAAAGGAGACAAGGTAGAGAGCATGAGTTAACATGGAAATCAGATGAGTAGACCTGGAGGCATAAAGATGAGGGTAGAGAGCTCCTTCTTGCTTCTCAGCGAAGCATGATGCAACATCATCATGAGATACTGGCTCTGGAGGAAAGATGAAGGTGTGAACAACCATTTTAGAGAGTGAAAAAGTGAACATCTATGCTAGAAACACCAGTAGTATTAAATGTCCAATTGCGGTTTCTTATTTTGAATATAAAGTGAGAACAATCAGCCAGTTGTGTATTTTTCTCCAGCAGCTGGTCAGGGGCCAACTCATGAATTGAAGGAAGCTAGGGTGAAGGCTTTTCCATGAGAAAATAATAAAGATAGCAAAAATATTGAAGGCATGCTGAAGGAGGCCACGATGGTAATGAATCATAACCTTTAAGCTAGTAAGGAGGTAGTAGGGTCATACAAAGGGATGGATTGGAAGTCTATCCTGAAAGGGTGGATTGAAGTCCATCCTGAAAGACTCGAGGCACTCAAGAACTGCTAGAATAAAAATGTGTGTGTAAATAAAGGATAAAAAGTGGATACTTGGAGTCAAAAATTTAAACTTAGGACATTGTCTCAACAAGGAATGACTTGCTCTGTCACCTCTGCTTGGTGCATTCCCAGTTCTAACCCCTATGAGATTGAACTTGGCTATTCTGCTTACTTTCTGGATGCCTTTGGGCAAGCCATGTAACATCTCAGAGCTCTTATCTATAAAATAAAGACAGTCAATCTTTCTTATTACTTTGAAAGTTAGCAATAACATATGTAAAGCACTTGCTGCATTTACTACGTGGCAGGTGCTCAATCTTGGCTGCCTATTGGGTATACCTGTGTTTATTCTTACATCATCAATGGCAGCTTAAGAACTCACAGAAGGGGAAAGAAACTTAGGCTTTGTCTAGTCCATTACTAACCCTGCTTCTCCTGTAACTGATGCTACAATCCATTCTCCTGATTTAAATTTAGCCTACAGTTATCAAGAGGAATTAATAAAGTTATCCATTCCATGCAATACTGCACATTTATTTTCCAGTTTCTAAATAACTTAGAGCCAAATGAGCCAAGAATAAATTATAAAGAAATTCCTTAATTTTGTGTTATTATTCTTAATCCCTTTTCTTCATATTTAAAAATGATCTTTTCACTTTAGCCAGAATTGCTGTTCTAATAAGTTGCAATGAATAAACTGGGTAGTGTCAAAAATTTAACTTCCACTAAAGAAAAGGACTTTCACTGATACTGGTAGATTATACAAATAAAAAAAGAGAAACAAAACTTCATTATATATATATATAAAAATTTCCCCCAAGAGGAAAGAGGCAGCATTGAGTCAAAAGATTCTCAGAGATAAACTGAATGAAAATAAAACAAGACAGAAATGTGTGTGTCTTTTAAGGAATAAATTATATCTTGGAAATACAATAATAGTCCTTACATACATTAATTAATTAAATTAGGAAATCAAGATAGAGTTCCTCCTAGATTTTTAGGTGGAAAATTCTTTCTAGTTCTATAGGGTAGTTAAAAGTCCTCTCATAACTTGTGGATTAGCATCACTGGAAGATACCATTGAAGGAAATCATTACAATGAAACAACAATGTGAGTGCAATGTGATATGTAAGAATTTTGGCTTTTGGTTTCTTTTTTTAACTTTAAGAGCATATGTTGATGGATATTTTAGATCCACATTGACTCTAGTAGTAAGCACCAAATGCCCCTCTCCTGTCTTTTCTCTTTGCCACCTGCTGAGGATGCTAACATGTGAAGATCTGCCAATCTGTGGGGGCCCTGAACACTGCGCATTAGAAACTAAATTAGAGATTAAAATGTGAGTATGTTGAGTTACCTTTAAATGCTAAATATATTTATTAAGTGCTCATTTTGCAAAGCACCCTGTGCCAGTATCATGAATTATACAAGGATAAATGAGCATAGTGGCTCCATTAGTGTAAGTGGGAGATAAACACAAATGGCAAAGGTGCAAAAGGCCTTGTAGAATCTGGCAAGTGCCAGAAGTTTTCAGACAAATAGCTATGGGAGTGAAAGGTGGGCAAAGTTCCTAATGGTTAGAGAAATGACAAAGGACTTCCTAGAAGGTGGATCACTTGAACCAGTCTTGGAAAATAGGTCATATTTTAATGAGTAGAGATGGGGGTGAAAGTGAATGGTGGAAATAAGTGCAGTGTGATGGGCAAGTGAAGGCTGTGTGTACAAGGATCATGAGTTCTCAAATCGGGCTAGACTGCACATGGGTTACCAGGTGCTACAGTGCTATGTCAGCCTAGAAAAGTAGTCTGGGATCAGATCATGTATGTCTTGTATGTCTCCTGGGCCAAGGAGCTTGAGCTTTCTTCTGATGGAATAGCTTTGGAGCAGAAGAGCAATACAAGCAGGATTATCATTAGCAATGCGACCCTGGCATCCTTGTGGAAAATAAAGACAGGCTCCCCAAGGAGGACTGCATTATCCACATGAGAGGGGCCAAGCTAACGAGGGCAAAACCAGGGCACTGGCTATAGGAATGGCTTGAAAGATGTAGCATCAAGATACTTAAACAGGGTGATAAAGGAAAACGGTCGTAATCAAATGTGCCTCTAGAACTATTGTGATTGACTTGTAGGACTGAGCCACCATTAACCAGGTTCATAATACAGAAGGGGGCACAGGAATGAAAATGCTGGGCTGCGGACAGGGAGAGGCGAGTTTAGCCTTGGACCTGCGAGCTTGCAAGCATTAGTGGTGCACGTGACTGAAGGAACTGAGGAGATACAGTGGGCTGAGGTGAGCTGAGAGCATCTACTAAACTAGCAACTGGGGACAATGCTGAGAGAGAGAAGAGAGCTTCATAGATGCTAATATTTGAGGGCTGGGAAGAGGAAGAGGACTGAGCAAAGACTGAAGAGGAATGGCAAAGTTAGGAGAATAGGTGCCTGGCCTAGAGGTGATACCCAATGACTAAAATAATAATAATAATAATAATAATAATAATAATAATAATAATAAACAAACAGGATAGTGCCCAGCCATAGAAATTTAAAGAGTATTTTAATAAAGGAGTGACTACATAAATTAAAAGGATGAATTTTATTCTATGTGAATTATATCTAAATAAAACCAGTATTAACGGGATCCCTGGGTGGCGCAGCGGTTTGGCGCCTGCCTTTGGCCCAGGGCGTGATCCTGGAGATCCGGGATTGAATCCCACGTCGGGCTCCCAGTGCATGGAGCCTGCTTCTCCCTCTGCCTGTGTCTCTGCCTTTCTCTCTCTCTCTGTGTGACTATCATAAATAAATAAAAATAAAAAAAAACAGTATTAACAAAGAATAAAAGGATAATCGATTGCGTAAGATGATATAGAGAAATTAAGCAGTCTGAGGGTCATGGAGCCGTCAGTTGAAAGCAGAAACAACCTCTAAAAGTGCAATTCCAGTAGAGGAATGGCAGAAATCCAACTGTTGGAAGCAAAAATGGGATTGGAAAATGGAAGGACCTAGTCATGTAGCTTTTAATCAATAAGTTCAACATCTCTTAATGTTTTACCTTTAATATAAAAATAACACATTGTTACTCTGATGTGGAAAATGTAGAGGGGCTTAAAAAAAGGACAAAACGAAAATCATCTAATTTTCTACTATACTGGAATAACCAGGGTTCATGTTGTGATAGATTTCAATACATTTTTCTGTACTTACTATTTATAGACTTGAAATCATGAGAAACATTCAGTTTTATATCCAGTCTTTTCGAAAAATGATTCAATTTCATGGCATTTACTATCGTATGGATGTGTCATCATTTTAAAATCATTCTCCTATGGCTAGACTTTGGTTTATCTCCCATTTTGCTATTTTCATTGTAATGAATACATTTATTCCTAAATCTTTATCCAATATCGTTTTACTATTTCTTTAGAATATATGCTCAAATGGGGAATTGCTGTGTCAAAATACATGAGCATTTTTATGACTCTTGCTGTATTATCAAATGGATTTTCAGAAATATGGTACCAATTTACAATCCTTCAAGCATGGATTCAGTGCACGTTCTTCCCTACTGAGTATTATCATTTTCTTTTCCCTCACTTTGCCGATTGGAGAGATAAAAACCATGTCTCACTGTTGGTTTAATTTGCATATGTTAGCTCAAAGAGCTCTCAAATAAGATTCTCCTTTAAGATCTGTGATTTGTTTCTAAGCTTCCTGATTAAAAAGGCAACAGAGAGAAACAAATTGATGAAAAAAAGATTATGAAAATGAACACAGATTAAAATTTAGTTCTATAAAACCAACAGAGGGACATATCAATTTGGACAAGGAGAAAGAAGCTCTTCATTTATGATAACCAAGTACTGCAGAGAAAAAAAATCTCTCTCCCATTCAGCTGCTATTAATCCTTCTGGTTATGTTCTGAAGTCCCTGTTATCCAAACAATCTCAGGAGCTAGGGTAAAATACTGATGCACCAATTTTCTCGTATTCTTTATACACATCTCATTGACATGATCCAACATATTCAATTTCACTTGGGGTGGTGTATTTCAGAGAAACAAGCTAAAACTCTTTCCTAAGTATTTGTATTTGTATTCACGATCTAATGACACTGGAAAAAAAGAACAAAGCTGTCATTTCCTAAGAGCCAGGCACTGTGCCATGGATTTATACATACTATTAACTCTCACAACACTTCATAAGGGAAACTATCAGACCCATTTTTCTGATGAGAAAACTCAGGCTCAGAGCAATTTTGCTGTGCCCTGAGCCACACAGCTATGAAGTGATCTGAAACTCCAGTCCAGCTATCTGGCACAAATCCCACTCCCATTTGGTCTATCATTTGACATTAATAATCTGGGAGACAAGTTAGTATCATTGTCTTTGTTACCTTATTTGAACTTCAAGAAAGGAAAATTGCTGTAATACATCAATTTCCCAGGAGCTCAACAAAATATCTTAAATATTGTAGTGGGCTAAAATGTATCATTATGATGAGAGCAGAAGGAAAAAAAAAAAAGAAAACTTGAGTTTTTAAAGAAAACACTTCAAGCATCCCTCTCTCTGACCTGTCCAACAATTCTTCCATTTCTCTCAGCCCTCCAATCAGTGAGGCTCCCACTTTCCCAGCATCCAGCATCGAGGCCATCCCACGTCCTCAATTCCTCACATAACTGGGATGCCTCACCAGCAGCCTTAATGACTGCACAAAGCCTATGATTCTCAGCTGATCAAGCTCAGGCTCCTCTCTCACCCACCCCCTCTGCACCAGCACCCTGGCAACTCAGTATTACTAGGGAAGATCACAAGTCTTGCCAACTGATCTCACATTCATAGCCAAAAATCTCCAATGGCCACTTAACATCGCCCAATTTTAAATAGATTGCCTTAGAATATTAATTCTTCTCCCACTCCAAAATGGCTATTTTGCATCTCAAATACACAGCGTCCTTCCCCACCCCCAGCTGAGGAGCCTGCCCTCTTCCACATGGGGAGTAAGGAGCAGCAATCAGACAGGGACTGGTTCACTTCCCACTCCTGTAATAACTGCCCATATCTGTATTTTACCATAGCCTTCCCAGCTGTCACACAGGATGAGGTAACCCCACTCCTACCCAAGGCAAGTGGTACATGGTGCTCTTGATCCCAGCTTTTCCAAGGCCGGAGTTGTCTCATGGTTCAGGGCTCAGTTCAAATGATTCCCTCTCAGAGAACCTCCCTTCCCTACCCAACCTACACACCCAGTCACCTTCTGGTGTTCTGTTCTAGCACAGTGCTTCCTATGGGCTATGGAGAGCTGCACTGGCACCATCTGAGAATGTTACAGATGCAAATTCTAGGACCCCCCCCCCCAGGCCCACAAAATCTACCCAGGCCACTCTGGAGGTGGGGTCAGTTGTATGCTGGAGCCAGCTCCCACCCACGCTGGAGAGACCAGACTCTGAAATTTCCAGGGATTGTACAAGCTGACTGTTAAACACAACCACTGCTAAACATTAAACTGTATAAGCTTTCAAGTAAATGAACTGTATCTGGGATGGACACAAAATTTAAAATTCCATGCTTCCTAATACAATAACTACAGTTTACTATTACCTCTGCCCTTGAGGTTATTTGCACCTGGCATAGGTGTACGGTAGAAATACTGTATGCTGGTGTTTACAGCACATCTCTTCTTGACTCTGCACATAGTGGTGCCATGTTGGTAGCCTGAAGTCAGTCATAGTGGGAGAACGGACACTACGGACATAGGGCACTGCTACAAACCAAAAAGTATTTTTTTTCCAATGAGCCAGCTGTTAAATATTTCTGTTGATCACTGGATGAGGCCCAACAATCTTCATCTGACCAAGCCTTCTGGGGCATTCTGATACAGCTAGCATTTGAACACCACTGGCTAAGAAACCTTTCCTGCCTATCTCCAATTCCCCAGTAACCTCCTTCTACCACTACCCAGCCCAATTCTCTCTCATCCACCTCCACAGTTCCTAGGTTTGCAGCTTGCCACACTTCAAATCTATCTCTGTTTCATACAACCTGACTTCACAGTACATTTCCCATACTTCATATATACCTTTCCTTTACAGGAAAAGATACGACTTTTCCCCGGGGACCCAGGCAAATCCCTCCTTTATCTTAATTTTATGTCCAGGATTCTATAAAAGGATATTTTTCTAAGTAATTTATTTGTAACCTCATCTCATTTTAGTGTTTACTTCTGTTTTTAAAACGTCATTAAATTACAAGGTGATTTTTTGCCCTCAAAGTAACTTCTTACTCAACCCTGTCATCTCTTCATGTAGAAGTTTGTTGCTGAATCACCGACCAGCAGATGGCAGCAGGGGCTCTTGGAAAGAAGGCCTGACAAAGCCTTTTGGCTGCAAAGAACTTCAATTGCTACTGCAAAGTCAAGCACATTTCTAAGTCTTCTGCTGGTTCATCATATTCTTCATGTCAGCAAACTGCCTTTTAAAATGCAAGATAGATTATGAGAAAAATAAAATAAAATGCAAGTTGGATCATGTTCTACGGCTTCCTAAGGCGAATAACAACCAAAAAAAGCTATTTGCTCTTTTTATGCAAATTGGTTCCTGTCAGACAGGAGTAGAGTTTCTGGCTATCTGTGTTGCCAGGTTTCAAAATGCCAAATTCTTACAGATTCAGATCCAAATTGTTTTACTTCATTTATGTTTTTTTAAAGGTTTTTTCTTACTGTTATCACTTCTACGACCAGTTTTCTTATAAATTTGGGAAGCAAGATATGGAAATAGAACAGATTATAAGCCACAGAATCCCCACATTTTTAAACATGAAAAACTAGAGCACTTAGACTCTCCAGGTCTGTACTATCATAGAGCATCACTGAAAACCATACAAAGCAAGTAAATTGAGTCTGATATTAAGAATGATATAAAAGGGGTGCCTGGGTGGCACAGTCACTTAAGCATCCACCTCTCAATTTCTGCCCAGGTCATGATCTCGGGGTGGTGAGATTGAGCCCCATGTGGGATTCTTCCTTCAGCAGGGAGTCTGCTTCAGATTCTTTCTCTCTCTCCCTCTCCCTCTGCCCCTCCCCTCACACTCTCTCTCTCAAATAAATAAATCTTTTAAAGAAAGGATGATATAAAAAAACCTACTGTGTGCACAAGTGTTTGGTTACATAATTAAGGAAAGCTATTCATAAAGAATGGTTCTGCATCTACACAGCACTGGATGTTAAGAAACTTAGGGACCCTGAGATTCCAGGGCTGTCCAGTAACAGTGACAGTCATGGCCTGAGGAGGTGACTGCTGAGCAGTGAGTATATGGACAAACAGTATCAGCACTGGAACGGGGCGGGGGGGGATTGTCCTTTTTGTAACTTAATTTCAGTAACTTCTGATCAAAATTGTTTGGGGGCACGTGCAATGTGCAGGTAATAGGGAGAAACAAACACATAGCACAATGGACATCATTTCTGCAGTAACACAGCACTACACACAGAAGGCGCCAAGATGAACAAAATGTCATCTCTGCCTGCAGGAGCTCACTGACTACTGGATCCTAAATTTAAGAGATATTCAGAAAAGTACAGTATTTCTTTCACAAGACTGGCATGATAATTAAATGAGATTATTTAAAGAAAGGCACTTCACAAACTAAACTCTGAACAAATGTCAGGTTGCCATTATTTTTGCGGAGAGGAGTGATGAAATCAAATGTGTTTACAAAAGATTGATGTGACAATGACTTCAGACACAGATTAAATGGAGAAGGCAACCTTGGGCAGACTGGTCAGCTAAGAGTCCACTGCAGTAACCCAGATAGCAGGTGACAGAACAGGAGCTACCAGGGGCAGTGGACATGATTGAAGGAAAAGACAAAGGAAGAATGGGGAGGACTTTCTATCCGACAGCAGAGCAATAAAAAGAAAAAAAAACCAAAAATGCCTACAATATATTCTCTGGATGACTCATGAGAAGAATCAAATACCAAAGTCAAGTAGGTGATACAATTTAGGGAGAAAGATGGAGAATTTGACTTCTGACATGTTGAGTTTGAGGTGACAGCAGAATATCAGAGAAATACAAGAGAAGGAAGTCTGGGGATGTCACAGCTCACAAACTCCTACTCAACCTTCAAGATCCACCTCCCATGACCTTCTTATCTGGGAATCCCTTCCCTGAGAGCCCTTGGAGATTTATTTAGTTCCCCATAATCCAAAAGTAGTTTTTAAAATCCTTTATCTTAGCACCGTCTTATTGGGTTGGCTTTATCAGCCTGGTGCCTCTCACTTTAATTCGACACCATTAGAATTGCCGAAAGGAAAGTCACCCATCTTTACATCCTTAGCACCAACACAGTACCCTATTCAAGGTGCACAATAAATGTCTTGTGAATAATATAAATAACTAACCAAGGGGAAAAAAAGTCTATCAAAATACAGGATTTGGAAGTCATCTGCTTAAAGGGAATATGAAGATGTTAAAAGACACAATTTCCAAGTGTTAAAAAGAAAACTATAGGCTCAAAATAGTGTCACTTAAGCCAAGTCACTAAATCTGGATTTAATATCTAACTTAACTGCAGTTTTAACCACTCCCCCCACCCCCTACCCTCTATGATATAGTCTTAACCTGTCAATCAGGAACTTTCTTTTTTTTTTTTTTCAAAGATTTTATTTATTCATTCATGAGAGTCACAGAGAGGCAGAGACACAGGCAGAGGGAGAAGCAGGCTCCATGCAGGGAGCCCAATGTGGGACTCAATCCCAGGACCCCGGGATCACAACCTGAGCCAAAGGCAGACACTCAACCACTGAACCACCTAGGTGTCCCAGTCAGGAACTTTCTGATCAGCACTGATGAGGATATCTGCCATATGGGCCTTCTCCATCCTCCAAAGATGAGATAATCTACCTAATAAGACCCCCTGTCTTTCTCCTTTAAGGGAGGGTGATTTGCCTGAAACAATCCTTTTCTTTCACTAATAACTTTTTGGCCTAACCCTCCTTCCTACAAAAACCTTCCCATCTTATACAGCTCTTTGAAGCTCCCCTCTACTTACTAAATGGGATGCTACCCTCATAATTCCTTAATAAAACCAGTCAGATCTCTAAATCGACTGGGTTAGGTTTTGGTTTTCAATGTGAGGAAGAATATTTAGAAAGGAAAAGTGAAAACCAAAGATAGGACAAATGTAGGCAATCAAGAAGAAAGGAAGTTGGGATGCCTGGGTGGCTGGGTGGCTCAGTGATTAAGCATCTGCCTTAGGCTCAGGGGGTGATCCCGGGGTCCCAGGATCAAGTCCCACATTGGGCTCCCTGCATGGAGCCTGCTCCTATCTGCCTACGTCTCCTCTCTCCCTCTCTGTATCTCTCATGAATAAATAAATAAAATCTTAAAAAAAAAAAAAGGAAGGAAGTTAATGAGAGGAAAAGAAAATGAATCAAAGTCTCATAGAAAAAGGATGTCATCACTAACAGAGGAGGACATGTTCTGGGCAGAGGCTTCAAATGTTACTGACATTAAAGAGAAGGAAGATGAAGAATGAAGAAGGAGCCATTGAGTTGCAAAGCCAAACTCATTTGAGAAAATTCAGTTTTATTTCACCAAGAATGAAAATAAGAATAATGAGGAAATGTACTTAATTTAGTGAGGAAGTCAAGGATATGGAGGGAGACCTATGCCTGCTATGAGGCTGCACAAAGGCTGCACAAAACCATGTGCAGGTGGGCATGTATCTCCAGGCAGGGATGTTGATAATATTAAAAGGACTGAGAAGCTACTTTTAAAATGTGATGAACAGCAGGGACATGAGCTCAGGAGTACTGATGAGGTACTGATAACGGGTGAAGAGGACAGGATGGACGGAGCTCTCAAGGGCATTCTTCACAGGGAGGGATGGCTATGTTACAATAACTAACTACTTGTTAAGTATACGTAACTTTAGGACAGAGCTCACAAACTTGCTTCAGGTTGTCCTCTCCTGGCTGCCAGGTTACAGGGTCATGAGGACCTTCATTCCTGGGGTATCTCCAGATGTGTCATTTAGGATATCCAGCACCTTGCTTGAAGGGATGGGCCCAAGCATGTATGCTAGACCATCTGAATTCCTAATTTCATTCCAGGAAGTCCCAGTGTTTCTGGATAGCTCCAGTGGATTCCCAGAGTAAGGCTAGGAAGAGACTTTATTTTTCTTTTACATTTTTAAAAAATATTTTACTTATTTATTCATGAGAGACAGAGAGAGAGAGAGAGAGAGAGAAGCAGAGACATAGGCAGAGAGAGAAGCAGGCTCCCTGCAAGGAGCCCGATGCAGTACTCGATCCCAGCACCCCGGGGATCACAACCTGAGCCAAAAGTAGATGCTCAACCACTGAGCCATGCAGGTAGCCTTAGAAAGGGGCTTTTAAAATAATTTAATTTGTCCCCCCTCTTTCCAAATGAGGAGACCAGGGTCCCAGGAGGTCCAGTGGCTTATTCTAGGGTCATACTGGTAGTTATGGCAGACCAAGACTGAAACTGTGGTTTCCAGACTGCCAGTTCTATGGTCTTTCTGTTTTACATTTCTCAATATTAAGGAATTTGGGGGGGGGGGGGAGAAAAAAAGCAGAAAAGAAAGGAAAAGAGACAAGATGAGAGCTCCCCACCTACTGAAGACCTGACCTTTCGTCCACAGCTCTGACCCAACCTATTTTCTGTCCCTCACACTAGTGTGGCTCCTGATGGAGCCATTAGGTAAAAAAGAAGACTGACCTTTCCTCTCAAGAATCCATACACAGGGCTATGCCTTCTTTATATTTTGTATATTTTCTATCCATTTGTGTACAAACTGTGGGAGCCCCCATTAGTTCATTGTTTTTACTGTGACTAAATTACCCAATTTAAAATCCTATTGTCTTGGGGCACCTGGGTGGCTCAGTCAGTTAAGCACCTGCCTTTGGCTCAGGTCCTGATCCTAGGGTCCTTCTTGCTCAGGGGGGAGTCTGCTTCTCCCTCTCCCTCTGTTGCTTCCCCTGCTTGTGCACACGTTCTCTCTCTCTCTCTGTCAAATAAGTAAATAAAGCCTTTAAAAAAATAAAATAAGATCCTATTGTCTTAAATAACTATTTTATTTGCCACTTCTTTGGTTGATTTTGAGACTGGACTGAACTCCTATTCTTCAATCACTGAAGACATAATTTGATTATACCACATGAACTATGTTAAGTACTTACTGTGGTCCAGACATTCCACTAAACAGTTTATATTCATTAACTCACTGTTTTCTATAATTCATTGAGGTGAGCACTCTTCTCTGTTTCACAGAGGAGGAAGCTAAGGCAAAAAAATAATAATTCAAGATTATATAGTGAGCAAGTAGCCAAACTCTGATTCCTGAGCCTGGGCGCTAACAGCTTGCTCTGCATGCCTCCTAACAGCCCTGCCACTGATTCTGTTGGAACATGGATTCATCTCTGTTGCTCTCACTCAACACTGATGAGTCCCAGACAATCACCAAAAAAAAAAAAAAAAAAACTCGTATTTACATAGACATATATAAAATTTACTATGTGCAATGCATTGTCTGAATGGTTACACATACCTTATTAGTTCATTTAATCTCAAACAATCCTACGAGGTAGATGAAAATATTATGACACTCACTCTACATGGAAAAACAGGGAAGCTTAGGCAATTTGCCAAAGGTTGCACAGCCATCAAACAGACTCCACTCTGAGCAGCCTAGCTCTGGAGTCCTCCCTTCTTAACCACAGGGAGTCCTGCCTCATAAGCAAAAAGCAAGAAACCAGCCAGGAAGTGGCCTCCCTTTGTCATGGAGTCAGGCTATTGGTCCATTTCCAGTGCATCCTTTCTGACCCAAACTCGACACAAGATCCTGTCTGCCACCTTCCCCCTGGAACTCCTTGTTTTCTTCCTGAATGAACTGACCTGTTTCTAGATCGAATTCTTTAGATTTGTGATGCCTGCCATACCTACTATGTACCTGGCCCTAGGCAGGAGCCAATATAGCAGAGTTGTTCAGGTGAAGGGCAGGCAATGAGGTCCGCAGACCCATGTGTCAGTCCTTGTGCTGCCACTGACTAGCTATGTGACCTGGGCAAGGAACCTCACTTCTGGGGAATGGAGACACAATTGAATAATAGCACCTCCCCACCGGGCTGCTGCTAATATGATAGATCACACGCATTATGAAATTAGCACATAGTCAACAGCTTATAAATGTTGCAATATCGTGGTTTAAAATCAACTCGGGGGTGCCAGGTGGCTCAGTCAATTAAGCATCTGCCTTCCACTCAAGTCACGATCCTGAGGTCCTGGGATCGAATCCCACATCAGGTTCCCTGCTCAGCAGGGAGTCTGCTCCTCCCTCTCTCTCTGCCTCCCTCCTTGTGCTCTCTCTCTCCTTCCCTCCTACCCTGTCTCTCTCTCTCATAAATAAATAAATATTCTTTAAAAAAATAAAATCCATTCATTCAATAATACATACTGGGGGTCTCATGGATACTGGAGTGATGGCAATGAACAAAGCAGCAGAGCCCTCGCCCTCATGGAGCTGGTGGTATTCTTGTGGGTGAGACTGACACAAAATCTGTGAGCCATTGACCACATGACACACATCAAGTAATGCTATTGACAATGAAAATTACATTTCTATGGCCATGTGTGTGGTTTCCTGTCTTCAACTGGCTGGTCATTAGCAGCATTTGGAAGATGAGTCCCTCATCCATCTGAAGTTATTTTTCTAGAGTAGAGGTTCTCAAACATTTTGGTTTCATAACAGGGACCTGTTACGTTTTTTAAAAATTACTGAGGATCTCAGAGTGTTTTTGTTTGTTTGGTTTGCATCAATAGATATCTGACATATTAAAAATTCAAACAAAATTTAAAACACAAGAATGCACAGAGCACATTGCATTAGTCAACAGAGTGATGGCATCATCACACATTCCATGGCCTCTAGAAAGCTCCACCATGTACCTGTGAGGGAAGGAGAGTGAAAATGAGAAAGATATCTTAGCATTGTGGTTACTTCACAGGCCTCTGAAAGGGCCCTGGCACTACCATGGGTCTTCAGACTATACTTTAACAACTGTTATTCTAGTGAAAACATATCTGGTTGGGCAGCCCAGGTGCCTCAGTGGTTTAGTGCTGCTTTCAAGCCTAGGATGTGATCCTGGAGACCCGGGATCGAGTCCCACATCGGGTTCTCTGCATGGAGCCTGTTTCTCCCTGTGTCTGTGCCTCTCTCACTGTGTGTGTCTCTCATGAATAAATAAATAAAGTCTTAAAAAAAAAAAAAGCATATCTGGACTGACATGAGCTTTAAAAAATATATTTATTTATTTTTAAAGATTTATTTACTTGAGAGAGAGAGAATGCAAGTGGGGAGAGGGTAGAGGAAGAGAGAGAATTCTCACGCAGACTCTCCCCCTTTGCCACACCCTGAGTGGAAAGCCTGACACAGCGCTAGACCCCATGACCCTGAGATCATGACTAGAGCTGAAATCAACAGTTGGACAATCAACTGACTGAGCCACCCAAGTGCCCCAGCCAAAAATACTTAAATTTACTTTTTCATCTCTACTGATGTCTTCTTGCTTATTTGTCTATAATCGGAAGCTGAAAATTTTATTTTATTTTATTTTTTTTTTTTTTAATTTTTATTTATTTATGATAGTCACAGAGAGAGAGAGGCAGAGACACAGGCAGAGGGAGAAGCAGGCTCCATGCACCGGGAGCCCGACGTGGGATTCGATCCCGGGTCTCCAGGATCGCGCCCTGGGCCAAAGGCAGGCGCCAAACCGCTGCGCCACCCAGGGATCCCTGGAAGCTGAAAATTTTAAATGACAATTCGAACTACATCAAGTACGATGACCTACAATTCATTTCTTGAGTCGCATATTTAAGTGTCTACTTACCTTTAAAAAAAAAAAAGCAAATATCAAAACCTTAATTCTTGATCTTCAGAAGCACAGCCATCCTTATGAAATAGTTTACTTCCCTGCTAAAGATTATATATGAAACATTTCTCAGTGGTTCACATAATAATAGCTTTAACTTTCAAAGGTGGTTCAGAAAAAAACTGATGACTTCTTTTAAAGGTATGTCATACTCCTTCCCAAAGAAACTATGTTATTATTTAATTGCTATTTTATTTTTTTAAATTTTATTTATTTATTCATGAGAGACACAGATAGAGAGAGGCAGGGACACAGGCCGAGAGGGAAGCAGGCTCCATGCAGGGAGCCCGATATGGGACTCAATCCGGGGACTCCAGGATCATACCCTGGGGGTTAAAGGCAGGTGCTCAACCGCTGAGCCACCGGGGCGTCCCTTAATTGCTATTTTAAATGAATAAAATTCTTCTGAGTGTTTCTAGACATAGTTAAAATTGTTTTATTAATTGCATTTCACTATACTTAAAGGACCTTCTCTGAGTTTTATTTCAGCATTCCTATAAAATAACTATTTCTAAAGACAACAGAGGCTTTTTGCAACTGTAGTTTTTTAATCATCAAGCATTTTTTTCATCAAGCATTTTTTAAAGACATCCAACTTTATTACTTCTAGTACTAATCACTTTAATTGATCTATATGGAAAAACAGCAGGCAGCTGAAAGATCGCTGGTAGTTCTTCACAGTCTTGAATAAAAGGAGCAGCTGGCTAATGCAAATACGTAAAGGTAAATGAATGAGCCTTAAGCTTAGAATGAAAACTAAAATTCCTCCTCAATACAAAAGCCATCTAGCATACTGGAAGGGAAAAGAAAAACAAGTAGATCTGTAGGTCACAGAGGAGGTACTTTGTATTGAGCAATTCTTGCAAAAACAGGCCATGTTCTATGCACTTTATACAAATAATTTAATTTAATCTTCACTGTTAGTTATTCTTACATTCATTTTACAAGTGAGCAAACTGAAGCACAGAAATATTAAATCACTTGTTCCAGGGCACAGTTAGGAAAAGGTAGGGGAAGGGTTTGAACTGTGGGAGACCTGAACAAGCAGAGCAGAGAGTTTGAGTCAGCAAACATTTTTAACCACTTAGTAGCTATGTGACCGCAGGAAAGTGCCTTCACTTCTCTTAACAGAATAGTGATGACAATGCCCCTTCCATGTAGGAGCCACCATAGGGAGCAGGATGGAAAGGAGGATCACCTTATTGAGGGAGGCAAAGCAGGAGGATTATTACTGGTGTGGTTTCCTGAACCTCTAAAATAATTGGAACTGTTTTGAATAACTTGAATTCAGAAATCCTAAAAATAAGAAGTCTTGATTAATGCTTATATATTATTTAAAGACCGACTAAATGAACCACGTAAGACAAAATCTCAGGGAAATTAAATAAATAATCTGAAAAATTATAGTTAATTTCTTTTTTAAAAACCACATTGTCTTTTATTACTATGTTCATTTTATATTCCATAAGAATTGCTACCAATCCCTTCCGGTAATCCAGTTTAGTGGTTATGTGCATAAGCCTTAGAGCCAGATTTTCTAGATTCATAGCCCTACTTGACCTTGGACTAGTTACTGAACCTGTGCTTCAATTCCTCACTGGTAAGTAAGCAAAGATAGTAGTACCTTCTGCATTGCATTGTTACTAAGGCTAAACAAGTTCATATATATAAAATAATTAAAACAGTGCTAGGCATACAGTAAGAGCTCAATAGATATTAGCGATTATTTTTCATCAAGTCGTTTCCCAAGGACTTGGTTGGTGCATGTCAGAACTGGATAAATATTTGTATTGAATAAATAAATGATGACATACCTATTAGATGAATACAACAGTGCACATTTTAAGTGCTTATTAACATCCTACTTCCTTAACCCAGCTCTCAGAGCCACATGGCCTTAAAAGCAATAGATCTGTATTTATATATGATTGACAATTGGCTCTGGTTTTTCAAGAGAAATAGGAGAAATCATCAAATCCTTACTATCAAGAATGAGAGGGCAGCCTGTGTGGCTCAGCAGTTTAGCGCTGCCTTCGGCCCGGGGCGTGATCCTGGAGACCCGGGATGGAGTCCCACATTGGGGTTCCTGCATGGAGCCCGCTTCTCCCTCTGCCTGTGTCTCTCTGTCTCTGTCTCTGTCTCTCTCCCTCTCCCTCTCTCTGTGTGTGTCTCTGTCTCTGTCTCTCAAGAATAAATAAATAAAATCTTAAAAAAAAAAAAAAAGAATGAGAGGAGATAAATTCATATGGTCAAGGTGTCAACTTTAAATGGAAACAACATAAATATTCAGAAGATACAGACAATAGGATGCCTGGATGGCTCAGCAGTTGAGTGTCTGCCTTTGGCTCAGGGCGTGATCCCATGGTCCTGGGATGGAGTCCCACACTGGGGTTCCTGCGTGGTGCCTGCTTCTCACTCTATGTCTCTGCCTCTCTCTGTGTGTGTCTCTCATGAATAAATAAATCAAATCTTAAAAAAAAAAGAAGATAAAGACAGATGACCTCAGTCTCAGAAACAGTACCAAGCAATCAATTAAGTAAAAGCTCATGATACAATATAAATTAGATTTATAATTACTTTATTATTTTTATTTTTTTTTAAGATTTGATTTATTTATTCATGAGAGACACAGAGGGAGGCAGAGATACAAGAAGAGGAGAAGCAGGCTCGATGCAGGGAGCCCGACGTGGGACTTGATCCTGGTGATCACACCCTAGGCTGAAGGCAGGCATTAAACCACTGAGCCACCCAGGCATCCCAAGATTTATAATTATTTTAAAAAGCAGACAACAGTGTAAGAAATAGGCAGAAACTATGATGATCTAAGATTATAAAAAGGAGGATCCATAATGGAACTGTACCTAAAGAATTCCATTCAATATAAGGGAACACAGTATGCAAAATATGAATGACTAACAGAATTGCAGAAACACGTCTATGGAGTATACCTTGACCATGACACTGCAGAGGCAACTTAGCACAACAGAAGCATGTGGCATTGGACCAAAAGACATGGTTCGAGCCCTGATTATGCCACATCTCTGTGAATACTGGCAAATGACTACAGCACTCCACATCTTCCAGCTCGCATCTCTGCTGTAGGAGTCAAATGAAGTAACTCAGGTGAAGTCCTTTGTAGATGGCAGCAAACTCTTTAGAGTTTTCTTAGTTATTAGACTGAAGAAGGAAAAAATTATCTTTAGGGTAATCAAAGTTTTAATCTCTGGAAGAAATAGATTGGTTCCATGTAAGATGTCTCTATCAATATAAGCAGCACTGGAGTGGGGGGGAAGGACTGATATCCAAGTATATATAAATATATAAATATTAAAATTTTATATAGAAAATATGAAAAATCTCAGATGTTCATTTCTTCAACAAATGTGTATGCTAGGCACTGTGCTAAGTGCTGGAAAATGTCAAGTAAGGCAGAGATGTTTTTCTCACGGACCCTAGATTTTAGTTAACAATCCTATAAATAGATGAATCATTCATGGTGAGATGAACGCTGTGATGGAAATAAACAACACACTATGAAAATGCATAAGAGAGGAATTAATGAGGTCTGGGGCTAGCACTAGAGGGGTAGAGATAGGGGTGCATATGACAGATGCTGGCAGATGCAGCAGCACATGCAAAGGCCCTGGGGACATGCCAACTCCTGAAAACCTGAAAGAAGGCAGAGAGTGCAGGAGATGTGAGAATGTCAGGGAAAAGCTATGAGGTGGGTGGACCTGGATGGCCAGGCCAAGAATACTACAATTTAAAGGATCATTTCTTTATCCTTGAGGGAATGGGAAGCCTCTGGTGTGTATTACATACATCAGACCTGAGACAACAAACAGGCCACAAACAAAGACTGTGTACAGTGTGAAATGGATTGAAGAGCAGCAAGAGGGAAATAGTCAGAGATCAGGAAAGAGAAACTACAATAGTCCACATGGAAGATGCTTGGACCAGGGATCATAGAAAATGGTCAAAATGGACAGGAGTTTAGGAGGTAGAATCATCAGGATTGGTTGGTGAGGGTGAGCAAGAGGAGAATCACTCATCTGAAGGACCAGGTGAATGGACATTCAGGCCAGGAACGCAGGGAACGGTGGAAGGGAACCTGGTGAGCGAGAAAAGAGCTACAGTTTAGTTTAGAACATGCTGAGTTCCAAGAGGAGCTATTGGTTTACCTGGCTTGTTCCCAAGGTGGTTTTGATCAGGGAAGAATTTTGGCAATTATTGATTAGGGTGTAGGTGGCAATTATAGCCTTGGAGGAAATGGCTCAGAAGAAGAAAGAGAGACACAAAAGGAACATATACACTCACATTTATAGTTAAATTGAATCCACCTAGCCCTGCCTAACTTGGTTTAAAACTGGCCTTCTCCTGGGCAGTTTGCATTTGCAACCCCCTATCACCCAGTGGGTTTCCCTTTGATGTATGCTGACTGAGAAATAAAAGGTAGCTTTCTTTAAAGAGATGGGCAAGAGCAAATTCCCAGCACATTTGGATGAAACAGGAAACAACAGAGAAGGGAACTAAAGGAGGCTATTAGCTGTAGGGTCTGAGTTATTAAATATTGAGGGATGAGGAAAAAGAAAAAGTCATATTCCCTGATACAGCCTTTAAAATACTTTTGTGTAGAGGGCTCCAGATGCCATCAATCAAGAAAACGATCTCTGGCAGAGAAGAATATGGCTGGTATCAATAATTAATGAATGAAGGCAGAAACAGAATATGGAAGTGAGAGGTGCTCTTGCAGGAATTTTTGCTGGAAAGTTCAAGCAACTGCTAAATGGTTTTCTTCTCATTAAATACTATCTTCCTAGAATCATATGTGTGCATATCCATATTTATATCTATCTATACACATCTCTATATCTATATATAATCTTTATCTATCTATAGATATCAATGCATATAGACAATAGATATATCAATGCATATATCTAATAGATAGATATAGACATACACACATATATACACACATTTATTCACCTGTTTGAATTTTAGATATTATGATGGATCCTTATTGAAAAAGAAAAATGACTTGCTTTTAAATGTTAATGAAAGTCTCTAGAGGAAAAAAATAATATTATACCAAAAGTGTTACTTAATACATATCAGTCCTCATATAAATTCACTCAGGGAAAAACAACCTTAAAAAATTAACTCCTAGGATGCCGGGGTGGCTCAGTGGTTGAGCGTCTGCCTTCAGCTCAGGTCATGATCCTGGGGTCCTGGGATGGAGTCTCGCATCGGGCTCCCTATGGGGAGCCTGCTTCTTCCTCTGCCAATGTCTCTGCCTCTCTCTGTGTGTCTCTCATGAATAAATAAATAAAATCTTTTTTTTTTAAAGTCAACTCCTTGTCCTGGTTAGCACTCAACAACAATGAAACGCTGGTGGTGATTCATGTGCCTTCATGGTGCTCTCAGGTATTAGAAGAGCCTAGAAATATTGTTCCGAGGGACCATCAAATGATTCATGTCATATTGTTAAAATTGCTAAGTCCACAAGAAGTATACACATGAAAATCTTCACATAAGTAAAAGAGCAGCAAGCCACTGATTTACTGGCCACTTTTAATTTCAACCCAACATTTATTCAAAAGTTAGAGATATAAAGGGGGGAAAAAATGCCCTACCATGGCCACTGATTTGCCCAAGCCAATGCTCTACTCAATAATGAAAAGTGTAATTAGTACCAGAACAAATATCTACTTACACAGTATCAGAATAATGTTATGTAATTTCCAATTAAAATAGGAAAGAGAAAGCCCTGGCATTTATTAAGTCTGGATTATAAGCTACATCTGCACATTTATATATCAAACTCATGGTAATTCTGTTCAAAATTAGATATACACATGCCCAAACATGGAGACAGAAATGTTGGGACTGAGTAGAAGGCTTATAGTAAATTCTCTCAGATACTGCTACTCTACTTCCCTACCAAGAATTATACACTGTTCTTCAAGACAGTTTATAAGCTGTGCTTACAATTTTAACTGCACACTCTACAAGTTTATGAAAGCTAATTCACCATAATAACTAATTTGTGTAAGTGTTAATTTCATCTTCTGATTCTACTTATTCTGTGTGCTTCATCAAAAGCCATCCATATCTTTAAAAACAATGCTGCACAGGAAACTTGAAAATAATCAATTAGCAGCAAACTTGGCCAATGTGTTCCTTGACTCAACTGGCACCATAATTAGGCAATTGATAATGTACTGACGATATTAGCAAAACAAAAATCTTTAATTATGATAATAAATAATTTAGTTAGGTGGCTTGTTTTTAATTTTGTCATTTTACCACTTATGCATGAGAAAGTGGGATATATATGCCATTCTGCTCTATTAATAGTCAAAAAGTTAAGTTAGTATAAACCTGAGAACACTTATAAGGGCAGCCCCAGTAGTCTAGCGGTTTAGCACCACCTTCAGCCCAGGGCGTGATCCTGGAGACCCGGGATCAAGTCCCACGTTGGGCTCCCTGCATGGAGTCTGCTTCTCCCTCTGCGTGTGTCTCTGCCTCTCTCTCTCTCTCTCTCTCTCTCTCTCTCTTTGTGTGTGTCTCTCATGAATGAATGAAGAAATAAAATCTTAAAAAAAAAATAAACCTGAGAACACAGGCATGCTCTCTGTAACCTATTGAATAACATTATCCTTGGATTTTAAGTATACTTGTTATTTTACTTCTGAGGGGGAAAAAAACCCCACCTTGGCTCACCAATTAAGAAAATCCAAAATCATGAGCATTCTCAAGGTGGTTCTGGAAAAGTAACTAATTTCTTTATCTCAACGTGTCATAAAAATTTAGGTTAACAAAAATAGTCATCAGGGATATAATATCAAATCCCAGTGTTCCTTTTTACAATGCTGAAAATTATGTGTTTCTGGTCATTTGTTATATTAGTAGTAGTAGGAAATTAATACTGTAGGAAAGCAAACAAATCTGATTTACAGAGCTTCCTCATTTCCATGGTGTAAATATTCCCATGGCCAATTTTAAGGCATGCTGTACAGTCTGCTAAGCCAGTAAACACATCAACACACCACTGGATATAACCATAAAATGGCACTAGTAACATAGGATACCTATAAAACCCTGATCCAAGACTTCTGTGTGATTCTCATATGGTCATTAATTTATCTTCAGTACTTTAAAATTTCATCCAGCTGACCAATGTGCTGCTTAGCCATTATCCCAATACCACCTTCCTTCAAACCCCATTCACATCACACACCCAACGAAGACAGTTGCTCTTCCTGGCATACTAAATACATGCCAAAATTATAAAAATGCTTAGCCCTATCACATAAGGATTTGCTACGTATGATGCCAGTGATACCAATGATGACTCAATAAATTCTCTCAAAAATCTTTACTGGCCCAAATGCCAGAATTTCTGGCATCTTGAATATGGAAGCAGTAATGGTGGCAGCTAAAGGGGCAGGGTAAGTCAGTGCAGCCAACCAAGAACAGGTCTCTTGTGGCCTGAGGAGATGCACACTCTTACGTGATTTTTCAAAAGAGTTTTTGGGGAATGAAGGAAGAACTTCTGAGAGGGTTGTCTTACAGAAGCCTCCATGTCACTAAGCCAGTGACTGTCCAAAGGAGGTTTACAAAGAGAAAACTGGAAGAATTTCAGCCTACTCATTTGGAATGGAGGAAAGAAAAGAACTCAGAATGAGATATAAACAATTGGATTATAACCTTTTCTTTTAGTGCTGCTTCCAGAAACTCACCCCAGGAGATTCTTAACCAGTGAGACGAGGTCTTAGAATTGGGATCAAGAAATGCCCAGGCAGTTCCTCTAATCTGCAGTTCCTGTATTTTATAGGAACTGTATATTATATTATATTATATTATATTATATTATATTATATTATACTATATATTATAGTTCCTATAATCAACTAGACCAGAGCTTCTCAAACCTGGGGTAATTCTGCTCCCCAGGGGACATGTGGAAAGGTCTGGGGACATTTTTGGCTGTCAAAGCTTGGTGGGGGTTGGAGGGTACTACCAGCATCTAGTAGATAGAGAGGCCAGGGATGCTAGTGAACATTCTACAATGCACAAGGCACCCTTCACACAAAGAATTATCAGTTCAAAATTTCAAGCGATAAAGGGAAGAAACTCTGAACCAGATCAGGCCATGGGTCTATGCCTCCCATATTATGTCTATTTCTGAAAACAAAATCTCTGACAATATGTTGTTGCAACACATTACTTATTAATGATAAGATTTCTGTGTAGATCAGAATATAAATCCTCACACCTTGTTTGTGCCAAGCAATAATTAGTATTAGGAATAATAACTATGCCAAAGAAAATTTTAGAAGTTACCATAAATGGCATGAACTTTCCTTCTGTCTACATCAATTGTATAGGATTCCCTACAGAATTATTTTTTAAAATCACTTCTTTAAGTGTAACAAAGTTAAATCTTCTTTATAATGATGTTTCTCTTCCACAGAAATGCCACTTCTCATTCATCTATTTTGTTATGATGTTTCCTGTACTATTTTCTTCAGAAAAATATGCTTGGATTAAATGAAGAATCTTCTAAGCAAAACTCTTAGAGTACTTAATGAATATGAAAAAAAATCATATTCCGATTTTCTCATTTACCTTCTCTTTCTAATGTAAATGTTAATCCCTTCTAAAGTAATTGGGCCCACTTAAATTGCCAATCGCAATTAACACATACTCGAAATTTGCTACAAGTAAGGATGAAACACCAGCAAAGAAAAATATCTTGTATTCAGTAGACTTTTGTTTCCTGAAATTAAAATTTGAAATGACTGTAATTACTCACAAAGAAGGCTTGGTTGACCAATCCAGTTTTCTCTGGAAACTGATGAAAAGATAGACCAAATGGGAAGAACATCATGAAGGCAAAACTCACTTGTCTTTTCAAGAAACTTCTAAGGACATTGTTCAGGCTGTACCATAAAGTCCAACACTCATCAGGCTTCTCCTTGAAGTATATAAATGGAATAGCCAAATGACTACAGCTAGTCTTTTTAACTTTACATTCAACATTAAAGAAAATGAAGCTTTCTAGTAGGTATTAGGAGAATGAAAATTTAGGACTGGCAATTTACTGGTGCAAATAGAGTCATGTGTGGCTGTTCAAGATACTGTATATAGTAGAGATAGCAAATGAGCTTTCCTCTGGGCTGATTCTTGTGAACAAACTAGTACTTGTTTAGAATCCAAAAAGAATATTTCAAATACCAAATACCATCTCATTCATCCTTGATCTTGATTTAGAAGT
This sequence comes from Canis lupus baileyi, assembly GCF_048164855.1. Taxonomy (NCBI): domain Eukaryota; kingdom Metazoa; phylum Chordata; class Mammalia; order Carnivora; family Canidae; genus Canis; species Canis lupus. The sequence continues at coordinate 57,927,103 of NC_132844.1, read as the reverse complement.
TCTTCTGGGGGCAGAGGGAATAGACTATGCAGGCTGGCCACTGCACTGCTCCTTGATGAGTTATGCAACAACCATAAGACAAGGAAAGCAAAAATGTCCTATATCTTTTGCCAAATGCAAAAGATCAGACTGGTGGGCAGAAAATATTATTACTAGCCAACATTTGCAGTTTCTGTGATCAAGGCATCATGGATTATATCACTTACATCTTCACAACAACCCTCTGAGGTAAATACTATTACTTGATCTTTTACAGGTGAAGACACAGAAGCTTGAAAGGTTCAATAAATTGCCCATGGTCACGCAAGTGACAAGCAGTAGAACGGGGTTGTAGACCAGGCTAATGGGTGCTAGAGCTCCTCTCTCTCAATCACTGTGCCACACCATTTCTCTAGAGACAAGATGGCCCATTCGGGAAGGGTTTTGAGGTCTGAGATAATAAAAGGAGAACTGATCTTGTCAGTGGCTCAAAACAAAGCTGTCTTCCCAGCAAGCCCATCACACCAACACTGCTACTTTAAGTCACACATAGACACAGATCACATGACAGCCCTTCTGTCACCTCCAGACACAAAAGGTATACTATACTATGATATTAAACAACTGGCTCATTTTATTCCAAGAAGTTGCTTTAAAGCTTTATTCCAAGAAGTTGCTTTAAAGCTTCAGTTAGGATAGCATTTGGCTATGTTCACAAGCCATTAGTACTCCTATGGGCTTAAAAGTGGCACATAAAATAAATTGATCATATTTGGGCATATGCACTGAATAGGCAATGGGAAAACCAGCCTCTATATTGACCTACAGAGTTCCATTTCTAAGCTTGCTCAGTACTTTTTATTGCCCTGTCTTCAAGGTCTAATATGGTTTACAATTTATATGCTTATTTAGTTTAACAGGCTACAATAACATTTATTTTGGCTGCTTTTAGTTGATCCTGCATTGATGCCAGCAGTAGCACCCTCTACCCTGCTCCTAATGTGAGGAATCTAGAGTTGCTTCATCCATAAAATACAAGCATGGAAATATGTATTGAAATGTTTAAAACTGGGTAAAGTAACTGATTAAGGAATTCGCAGACCAATTAGGCATTGAATAAAGACAATAAGGAGGCTGCCCTTAAGGAAGGAAGGTTTTTTATTTTGTTGTTCATGGTGTTGTATACAATATGTAGGTTTGAAGAAGGGCTGGACAAATTCAAGTGACAGCTCCTGGCAAAGTCATCATATTGACTATCAGAAAACCTAAAAACGCAGAATGTTTGGGAGGTAAAATTCTAAAGAGTGTGCCCTGAATCTGGCAATTAAGAAAGTATTCCATTCCAACTGTGGAGTGGTGACAGGATCTTTATTGAGGTGACTTTCTGTAGAGTCCAGACACAAGAGCTATTCTTAGAACAACCAAAAAAAGCATGGAGCTGCCTAAAAATAATGATGACTCAACACCTAGAGGCTTCAATGATGTAATGTTGTCAAAGAACACCCTCCCTCCTCACAGGTTGCAGTTTTTAAAATAAGCCAAGCTCACAGCTCACCTTCTGAGGAAAGCAAAAATTTCACACACAGGAGAAAATGAGGACACATGGGTCACATATAGAATGTTCCATCCACGCATCGCGTTTCATGGTGGCCTGGTTCACTTGTTGAGGAAGCCCCTGCCAGAGTCAGAGTCCGTCCTTTCTCTCTGCCACCCACACACATCAGTTGTCCTTTCAAAACAGGGCTGTGAGACAGGACAACAATGTGATTACACAAGAGGCATGCTGAAAAATCTGTCCTCAGGTCACCGCAGCCAGCACACGGCATCACAAAGGATGGGTCCATTTGGAGACTGCTGTATAGGGACAAGGTAGAGGCTCAAAACAAAAAAAACAAAAACATATCCCAGAGGCTCCTTCCTTGTCCTGTTAGGTGTGCCCATCACCTGTGCTCCTATATATATATGTTGTATCACCTCCATCTCTCACTTCATCTGACTTGTACTATCATTATCAGACCCCAGCACTAAGTTTCATGAGGACTCGCACCTCATTTATTTTTGGACTCTGAGTGCCAAGAGCAATGTTTGGGACATAGCAGATTTTCAATAATTGTTTAAAATTTGATGGCTGGATTGAGTAGACTGATTAACGATGTTGGAAAGATGTTAGGGTTCAAAGCTGATGGCTAAGAAAGAATTCTTGAGATGTCTTTGGTGCAAAAAGGTGGTTTTATTAAAGCACAGGGACAGGACCTGTGGGCAGACAGAGCTGCACCGGGGTCATGAGGAGTGGCCTATTCAATACTTTCAAGTTAGGAGGGGGTTAGGCAGAGTGTAAGCCTCCCAGATATTTTGGAAACAAGGTTTCCAGGATGGTGAGGGTGCTAGCTATTTTTAGGAAATATTTATTTATTATTGCTTAGTAAGTCATTATTATTGTTTAGTAAGCCCTCAGTCATGAGACCCTTCAGATGTATATCGGTGGGTCATATGCTTGGGGGATGATTGCCAACATGCATCTTGGGGGTGGGGTATTTAGAGACAAAGGAAGTTTCCAACGGAATTTTTATATGTTAAAGTAGACTTACAGGATCCTGGGGGCCAGTCAGGCTAAGCTTGCCTTTTGCCCTTAGCAAAGTATTAACATCTAGGCAACTGAGTTCCTGGAAGAATAATGCTCTACCTATTTCAAGGACTTGTCAATGGGCTATCTATAGTAAAGAAATATAATAATTTTTCTTCTGCCTTTATTTCTCATATCAATTAATGTAATACTCTCTCCTTGCCAATATATTTATGATTCACTGCCCTTCCCTGGGAATGTAAATTGTATATCTTAGGATATAATATCTCCTAGGGGTACGTTCACCAAAAGCAGAATTCCTGATCAGAAAATAATCTTCAAGTCCAACAGACTATAGAGCACTGTAGGAGATACTTGGGAACAGAATGTTCCTCACACTACAGAGCCAGTGATTTGTTCTTAAGGCTTGCTCTGTTCAGCAAGAAACAAAGCAAGAGACAGGAGTTTGAGTGTCAAGGCTGGGTGCATTACAAATAGATAAAAAAAAAATCTGCATCCTATTTAATATACCAGGTCTTAAATGGACAACTGTTTCTTTTTCAAAAAGGTGACCTTGTTTAAGCAATGCTTCCATTGTGTATTTCTGGAATTCCCCAAAGTCAGGTCCCAGTCTCCAAAATCATTCCTATTATTTTGTAGCTATTTTTCATTATGATGTTTTGTGTATGTTGTTTTTAAATAAAAATTATTTTATTAGGGTTGGTTGTCCCCCTGAATAACTATACATGGCTCTAAGTTTGTTTCCACAACTTCAAATCTACCCTAAATATGAAGGCTCTGCATCACTCAAAACATTGCAAAGAATATGCTATCAGTGATGCCCAAAGAAGACTCCTTTTGAAAGAGACCATAGTTACTTAGATACATAAACTCAGAGAAGTTTCTTTAGGGGAAAGACAACCCTAGTGGAACTGAGAGTCCAGTTGTCAACAGGAAGCAGGGCAAGGGCAGGGCTAGGAAATCAAATGTGCACTTACCTTCCCACCCCTCTCTCTAAATCATGATTACCCTACTCTCCCAACTCCCACATTTAGAACAGGACTATGGGTAGGAAGCAGATTTAACAAAAGCTAGTTATTGGTGCCAAATTGCTCACATTGAAGACTCATTCCTCTGAAAATTTTGAAAGAAGTTATTTGAAGAGCTAAACTCTTTTCTTCTTCTATGCTCCTTGCAAAGCCTTGAACTTCATCCACATAGTAAAGAATTTAAAATACACTTCTGGTCCAAGTTTTACAACTGGAGAGAATGTAGTACCAAGGAGGAATATAATCTATTTGAAGGAAAAAATACAATTCTCAAGGACCAGGCATTGAAACCACTGCACCTTCCCATGAAATAATTTGGCTCTAGGCCTTCAGGATTCAAAACTAGACTTACACATTAGAAGCACAAACTTAAATACACATATCCTCAAATAGTTTATATGTGTTCATTTCTTCACCCATTAGGTATCAGAATAACAATCAGATTTAAGGGTCACGCAGAAAGTACAGTTACATGACCAGGTACTTCTCTAAAAACATACAGATCACATGTGCCATGGAAGATGTCAACTGCAATTGCAAAGTTACATTTTTTCCTTGAAGGTATATTAAAACCATTCTTCCAAACAATATGAATGATAGCAAAAAATGTGCATATATTATTCTAAAAATATATAATCTACTAATTTAGGTGATTTTTCTCTATTCATAGTGGAATTTAAAACATCTGCAAAATACACCCTTAGTGATTCTTGGCCAACCTCCTTTATATTTAAAGACAATTGTTAAAATTCCCATAAAGATATGAGCAAAGTTTGATTAGATAATTCAGAAATGTTCTTGTATTATACCTATACATAATTAGGTTACTACAAAAGAAACAAGATATTAAGACCACTAAGAATAAATACAGTGGCCATGATAGAGTATTAACTTTTCTATTTTTTTTTAAGATTTTATTTATTTATTCATGAGAGACAGAGACAGAGACAGAGACAGAGACAGAGAGAGAGAGAGAGAGAGAGAGAGAGAGAGAGGCAGAAATACGGCAGAGGGAGAAGCAGGCTCCATGCAGGGAGCCTGATGTGGGACTCGATCCCAGGTCTCCAGGATCAGACCCCGGGCTGAAGGCGGCACTAAACCACTGAGCCACCCGGGCTACCCAAGTATTAATTTTTCATTTGAGCTTCCTGGAAGCTAAGAAAAACAACATGTAAGTTATATAATCTTCCTAGTGAGAAAAATACCAGTTCTCCAAAACTTTACTTAGTTTTCTTGGTACTATGTTCTACGAGAAACCTAACACATGAACTTTATTTGGAGAACCCTGAAGAACACGCATCCTAGAACAAACACAGAAACAGTTTTCATGTGGCAAAGACACATTCAACCTTCTGGAAACCCAAGGCTATCATATAAAATCACGACTTCGTTAAAATGCTACAATGAATGGCTAAATCCAGCCTTTCTTTCTACTTGCACAGCACATGTGCCATCTCAGTACATGTTTTTAGAAGGGCTCTTTCCTTCCTTGAACCAGAGACCTAGACACAGGCTGGGTAGTGGGGAGGGGGAGGAAAGAGAATGAGGAAGGAAACCCATGTTTACCATGAAGACCTAGTGTTGTACCACCTCCTCTATCATTTCATCTCATTTAATCCCATAACAAACCTATAAAGAAGGTATGGTTAAGCCCATTTTATAAAAGAGAATGGAGATCCAGAGAAGTTAAGTTAGCTAAGATCGCATAACCAGTATGCCATAGAAGAAGGATCTGGAAGCAAGTGCTTCTAGATCCAAAGCCCTCCCATAGGGCCTTTCTGCTTCTAAGTGGCGATGTTATATCCAGGACTGTGGGGGACATTACAGGATGCAGAAGAACCATGAACTTGCTCTATTGCCCTCAAGATACTTGCAATCATCCAGCTGGAATGTAAGACCAGACCATCATATGAAGCAGCGTATTCTATGTATAAATAATGCACTAAGTAACCTGGCATTAGTAATAGCTACAAATATAGGAGGAAAGTGTAGGCTTTGAACAAAGTATGAGACATGATATTTCAACATGTTTTTTTTTTAAATTTTTAATTTATTTATTTATGATAGTCACACACAGAGAGAGAGAGAGGCAGAGACACAGGCAGAGGGAGAAGCAGGCTCCATGCAGCGGGAGCCCGACGTGGGATTCGATCCCAGGCGCTAAACTGCTGCATCACCCAGGGATCCCGCTGCGCCACCCAGGGATCCCTCAACATGTTTGATGAAAAATTTTATCCATGTCATGTAGCTGATTAATGGGTCTCTACCTCAAAACACAGATGGAGATTATGGTGTTTATATTTAAGACAATGGTTACGCTGTCTAATAAAATTTTCCTACCAAAACATATAACCAAAATTATCACCAGAAACTGATCAAACTTAAAAAAATAAACTACCCAGATTCTGTTTCTATATATCCATTCTTCTCAAAAGGTAGGAGAATATAGTTGAACAATGTATGCAAAATTATAAATGAGTAGATAATCAAAAAATGAGAAGGTAATAGTGAAGTATAAGCAGCACACTAATAACTCCACACTCATACAGCAAATATCACATGATATTAATGGAACTGGCACTCAGCTCATCTATATCACACTGATCTCATCCCTGCAGTGAAATGTCAGACTGCTGTGAAGGATACCTTGGTGGTGTTTTAAAGTTCATGTCCAAACTGTTTGACTTTCTCTGGTTATCTCAGAACAGGTCCAGGATTTCAGCCTAAGAACCAAGAACAGAATCAAAGAAGTCCAGGAAAGCAGGGTGAAGCCAATGCCATTTTCAGTTGGTGGGAGCAAGGAAAAATAATAATAAAGCTCCTTCCCCCACTCTTCCCCAGGGCTCCATCTCTGAAACTGCCTCTTAAAAAAGGAGGTTCTTAGGTGACACAACTTAATAGTTATCCTTAAATTTATATCCTTTTAAATTTGAAATAACTGAAAATTATCCATTACGACTGGGGCCACGGTGATGGTTGTGTCTTTTGTGCACTTTTCAGGGCCTCCTGCCTGGGAGGAAAGCAGAGGATGAAATCCAGCTTCTCCTCTACCTGCCAAGCTACCCACAACTGCTCAGGGCTTCAACCACCCCTTCACCTCAGGGCAAAGGGCATCATTTTTTCAAATTCACCATCATGGCCCAGGCAGCATGTCCTAAGACTGCTTCTACCCATGGGAGCACCTTCTCATAATTCGGAGTCACTGTACAGGCTAGCAGCAGCTCTGATGGAAACGATATGAAATTGTTTCCAAGTACCTGCATGTTTCAAAGAAGGGAAAAAAGCTCCCCATCCCTCTTTAATATTATCCCAGACTAATTGGAACATGGCAGCCGTTTGTCCCCAGGTGCCATCAAGAATATATGCTCATCTGCTCTTTGGCACAGAAACCAAAGACTCTCAACTCTGTATGCATCGGGCTTAATTCTTTTCACTGCCTCAATTATTTTCAGGTAGTTAAGTGGGGCATTTAGAGTGGCCTGTCAGACGCTCGAGCCCCAGGGTGTCACTCAGTGCCGTGGAGAAGCAAGACACTAAATATGCCTCTGGAATATTTCAGGCACTTTAAGAAAGGTTAAGGTTCCAGGGAATGTCCTACAGCAGCTTTCAAATCTGCTCCACGCTGGGCCTCTCATCTGTCAGGTGCCCCCAAGTGATTAGCAGTGACTAATTATGGTTCCCAGTCATCATCCAGAGAAAAGACAAAACGAGAATAAGTTACTGAATACAATGATACCCACTGTCTTTTTGACAATTTAAACCTTCCTTAAAGCAACAAATCTATTTGTAAATGTCCTTCCACCTAGCAAGGATGAATAGCACAAGAAATACAGTGAAACTCGTAAGTATTTCTGGAATATGTGGTATCTAATTTAACTTGTTAACTGCTTTAGTATTTAAAACAAATGCTCAGTTGGCATTTTTCTACCCTCAGGTCACCAGGGTCGACTTCATTTTTTCTTTTTTCAACTTCTCTTCAGTGACACTGACACTTAAGTTAAAATAAATCTTTTGTTTATCCTTTGCTACACACTTACAACGGGAGTGATTTGGACTCAACGCATTTATGTTTAGCTTGAGTCTTGCTATTGAATTACCTGAATTCTCTATCTTACATTCTTTTACTTGAATGTGCATGCTATGCTGGTGGATGGCCAACATTATTTCCAGAACCTATTTTTCCATCATAGAGTTTACAGATGGTGAGGCATGGTGGGTAATGAACTAGAATTCAATGTCCAGAGGACTTGTACTTACTGTATCAACCTAGGTGGACTAAGTTGCACTCTTAAGAACAACCCCCCAATCCCAGTGGTTTAAAGCAACAAAGGCTTCTTTTTTCTTGTCATGTTACATGTTCCTCATGGGCTGGCCAGGACTCTGCTTTGTGTTATCACTCTCCCAACCCCACAACCCAAACTGCCTGAGCAGACGTTCCCTGGCACAGTGCCAGTTGCCCCAGCAGGGAGAGAACATTCTTCAGGGTCAAACATTGGTAACCAAGTGCTTGACCTGGAAGTAACAGATCACTTCTGCTTACACATTGGGCAGAACTAGCCAGAGGGTTCCAGAGACTACAACTCTGATATATGCCCAGGAGGCAGAAAAGCAGAAAGACACCACCCTTATAGGGTTGCTATGACAATTAAGGGCTTTATTGTTTATAAAGCATTTGGAAGAGCACCTGGCACCTTGTTACTATATAAGTATTTGCCACTATTATTGTTAATTATTATTATTATTATTATTATTAAGCTGAATAAATTCATAATTTTTGGAGGCCATTATCAAGTCAGGCTTCTCCTTATTGAATTGCATTTGGCTAAATGTTTCATGATGGTTATTTCCCTGTTCTCCTTTAGCTACTAGTGAATGCCAATATCCCATTGAGCAAACCCTCATCTATCTTCAGCACAGACACAGGGCAACCCCCAGGAGATCCCTCCAGCCTCACCTGTCTCAAGATGAGTTTTTGTAGCCCTGCTGGACCCTGAAAGGCAAACCCACGGGAGCATGCCAAAGGGAAATGAACTCTAGTAACTTTTAGGTGTTGCATGCTGTGAAGATCCCAGTTCTAAATGCGTTTCATACAAAAATATTTATGTTACAAGCTGTAGCATGCAAACAGCAATCTGCATTTATTGGTTTCAGATGCCAATTTCCTCCAGCTCCAGTTCTCTTCTGTGTTATATAAACAAATCTCAACCATCTGGACCACAACAAGCCACTCTGAAGTATGTGCTCACTCCTTGCAAAAGCATCAAATCAAAATATAATCTCACAGAATTCTGCCTAACAGAAAATTGGAGTGAACGATTTTCACAAAGCTGCTTTTAAAATGTTCTTTGGAAAAAAAATTAAAAAAAAATTAAAAAAAAATAAAATGTTCTTTGGGTGTCAGAATAGGATAAACAGGATAGCAGAAATGAACTTATCAGAATATTTGTTACTTTGATAAACAAACAAGTATAACAAGAAGATCATATCCTATGGTGTTACCTACCTATATTAACAGTCCAATTTAGTGGCTTCCAAATTACTTTAGAAAGGACAAGGGCTTAGAAAAAACTATCTCAAACAGGTGGGAAAACAGAGATTGGTGCAAGACTCATTCAGGATAGTCAGAGAGCAAAAGCTTTAATTCCTACCCAGCTAAGGAAGTTAAAATGTATGCTTTATAATAATTGTAAGAAATAATCTATAGTCCATCAATACCAAGAAACAATGGACGAGAAGTAGACTGTGCCAAAAAACAAAGGACTCTGCCCAAACAAGTTTCATATGTTGCCACTTACCCACCTGGACCTCTGAAATGAATACTAAGCATCATTTCCAATGTCCTATCTCCTTAATATAACTCCAGCGGGCTAACTGCATCTTCCCAAGGTCTTAGAAAATCACAGTGGCCAAATTTGTCCACAGGCAAGTGCAGAAGTACTAGAAATGCTTCTTGTTCCTTTTCCCTCTACCTAAAAATCTTTCTTCACCAGCTTAGCCCAGTGCCTAAAATGTCCACCCTTTCAGAAAGATAATGATCAGACTTTGTGCCTTAGATTCTTGAACTTTGAACACTGTGGAAAGAATTTCCTAAGAGATAGGGATATAAAACAAGTGAGATTTGTTAAGAAAGTGAAAAACAATGGAGGTAAAGGGAAGACTATAAAGGTTTGGAATTTAAAGAGAAAGATGTAGCAGTGAAAATAAGGAGCCCCAAGGCTCCCCAAATACATGTTTTTCTAGTGTCTCGTGATGATGCCTCCTTGCTATTGTCATCTTTTTTGGTATCTGATCATCTTGCTTTGCCATCCTTAACCATGTATATGTAATTAGTATATATAAATAAAAACTGAATCTAGGTCAGAGTATATGATATCCTACAGACTCTCCTCAAACAGGGGTTACAAAATCACACCAAGGTAGAAGACTTTCCATTTGACTTAATAAGTATAGTTCTGTTGACACTGACCAATTATAAAACTCACCTCCTTGGCTATAAAAATGTGGTCTAAATAATTTGAAGCTGATTCCACTAAACTTCGTCTCATTGATTTCAATTCAATATTTTCTTGAGGTCATTTTAAAAGCAAATACTTTTGGTTAAGCTGCAATCTACCAACTTTGTATACAAATTAAATGAGAGTATTTTGTAATCCATGATTCACTCACAGATCAGAATATCAAAATAGATGTGGGAAGTCTCCCCAGGCTTCTGGCTTCCTACATAACCAATCCTGGTTCAGTAAATTAGTGCTGCTTGAGCAGCACTCCAGAATGAGATAAGCTCCTCCCTAGGTTTTACTGTTTCAATCTACCAGGAAAAATTTAGTCAGGAAAGAATCAAAAACCTGTTTTGATCTCTAAGGAAAATCTTTCTATTTGTTGATTAATTTAGATAAATAGGTGACGGAATGAGAAAATATAGAATCTTGTTTCATAGCTAATGCCAGGTAGATTTCAGAGGAGGGAATTACTGACTCTGAGTAAATTATAATCTGTGTTGTAAACTGGTTATTATCCAAGAGCAAAATTCCCAGTTTCTTTCAAAGAGATCATATGCCATTTTCTTACTTCAAACGGTCAAGGGATCACAACATTGGAGGTTCTAATCACATCTAAGGCCTTGGATTTCAAGCTTTTTTTAGTCTATCATTTCAATGTTCAACTCCAAAATAATATCAATATAAAACTATAATTCCAAATCCTCCAGGCTACCAGAATTGTTTACAAAACCAATAAAAGCCAGGTTAAAAAAAGACTTCCAGTAATTATTTTCAGGCAAAGGAGTTTGGAGTTTAAGCAATTGACAAAATCAGTCCAAGTTTGTGAAACAGCAATCATACATCCTACTCTTTTATCTACATAAAGAGACATATACTTTAGTTTAGGAAAAAAGGCCCTTCCCCCAAAAAATGTTGCCCATGTTTTATAACCTACTATAATAGTAGTTGTTTACAATTAGAAATCACATCCACAGGGCAGTTTTGATCTAATTCAGATACTCCATTAAAAAGGTCAGAGAAATCTAAAATCAGTTTTAAAAACATCTCCAAACAGAATATTTAACTCTGATTTCCAAGAATCCTTATATTGAATCAAGTTTGTCTTAAAAAGAGAAGCTTCTTTGCTGGAAAATACTTGTACACAGACAACTTCATTCCCCAATCATTTCAAATCAACCACTTTTACTCAAATTCTTACCACACATAATACAATTCCATCCTGTGTGATATGCTGAACAAAGCAAGACTCTGATAACCAGCCAACTTACCTTTCTAATAATGGCTGCAGGACTCAGGTCATGGCTATGTTTGGAACACTCATCAAACTGCAGGAAGGGTAGGGGTAAAAGAGAGCTTGTGCCATTTTGTGAAAGGCAAATTAAGGTTTTGGCAGAATAGGAGAAAATAAATTTTTTTTTTATTACATCTGCTTCCTAGCCCAAAGGATTTTTCCTGCAATCATTATTCCTAACACCACTTGCTCTGTTAGATAGGCCTATGAGTCTCCGAGGATGAGATCTGATTCAATGTCTACAACCTTGTCACAACTAGTTGATAACAGAATAGGCTTTTCTCCTCCTGCTATGCACGCCAACTACACATTTTTCAAAACTTCAAAACATCCATCACAAACAAGCCATGGAAATATTTTGGGATAATGCCACATTTTCCCATGATTCAGGAGCAGAAAAAGCTTATTACCTTGCTCTCTTCTCCTTCAAACACTGACTGGTGAACGTTGCACGCAAACAATGAGTTGGGGAGGTCATTGAAGTCAGTGATTGCTTGAAAGGCTTCCTCTGCAAAACACCGAGTTACAGCCCAGTCTCTGTCTATGCAGCAGAGCAAGAAAAGTCCTCCATCTTCTGGGATGTGCCCCTGCTGCCCCAGGCTCCTCATTCCAATGAAGTAAGATTCTCCCCTCATTCCTGAGGACACAAAGATGGACATGTGTTAGAGTAAACATTGATTCCTTCAAATTTGGTTCTAAAGCTGCAGTTCTGTGAGTGTGTAGGGCAGAGCAAAGTGTGATTAGAAGCAAGGACTATGGGAAGAGGGGAAGACCCAGAAAGTTCACATTACCCCTCTGATCGCTGAGTCACTATTTCCCATCTAGCTCTACCACCAGGCACCAAGTGGGTCAAAAAAACCCACTCAACCAAGATATGAATTGGAAGCTGGGGTATCTAGCCCAGCTACCCAGTATTTACTAGATGTGGAACCTGGGAAAGTTATGTAAACTCTCTGAGCCTTTGCTTCTTTATGAATATCAAACAGAGTCAGAAAAGACTTTGACAGGTCAGATGATGAATTATATAATACCACCACCACTGCCACCACTACTACTAAAGTCTATCCTTTATTGAGTTCCAGGAACTGTTCTAAATGATTGGCATGCATCAACTAACCTATTAAATCTCCACAATAGTTTATGAGACTGGTACTAATGCTATCCCCATTTTACAGATGGAAAAACTGAAGAAAAAAGCAAGGGAGTAACTTTTACTATGTCAGTGATAGTAAATAGCAGGACTAGAATTTAAACCAGGCAGTTTGGCACCCGAGCTCATCTTCCTGCGCCATAGAAATGAAGCAGATAAAAATTAGTGCAAGTCTATATTTAAGGAAGTACAATCTATTTCATCAGTACCTGAATCTTGATTGCAGTAATTCTAATAGTTAATGGTTTATCCATAATGAGGATGTGTGGGTGTGCGCACACATCTCTACCTTCTGCCTGGGATGATTAAGTAATTTGTGAATCCTGGATTTTGAAAATAAGTACTATCTTGGTTAATCCACGGTATTAGATACAGATTTTCCTTTCCTCATAGTCCCCATCACAAAGCTTTCTAGTATCCGTCTTACCTATGTTCAATCATTCTATTATTTCCTCACTCCAACATTTCAAAATTTTACCCAACTGCAGCCAGTTTTATCATCTTTTCATACTGACACATTGCAACAGATGTTATCAGTCCCCCCACATACCTCAAGGACAGTATCTACATTTTTCTTTTGTATCTACTTTCATGCCTATCATGCTCAGTAATTAGAAGCCCTGAAGGTGAAATAATTTGTCCACAGGTATCCAAGAAGACTGATAGACATGTCTACTGTGGCTGCTGGGTCGTCTTCAGGAAGTTCCATTTCCCCAGTCCCAGCACTGCAGAGTACAGGACAGATGGGTGGGTGCCACAGAATAGCACTCTGTCCTCATGACATTTGTTAGACACAAATTCTGATTTCCAGACAAGTATGGGTTCTTGTATATATATCTCTCTCGAACTCTGAATATATGGTTCAGGTGATGAGGTTATGTTTTTCTGTTTTTATTTTTCCTAGAAACAAAGCCCAAGTGGGATCCTGATAAGCATCACTTGATGGCAATAATGCATTACATAGAAAATCTTGGGCCTGCTTGGGACAGGAGCCAAAAATTTTAAAATTTGAGGCAATAACTCTAAAAACAGATCATTGTAATTGTGGTAAATAAAAATGTTATTCCGTATAAAATATAATGAACCATTTCTGTATTTTAAAGTTCTTAAAACTCCAATTAATACGTTTTCTATATTTAAATCAACAAAGTATTTATTTTAAATAAAAATATAGTACATCTTTTAAGCTTTGTTTTGTTCTATAATTAATCCAAAATATATGAATATTTGTACTTACAAAATGTCAATGCAATACTTAGGTGTATTTGTTTTCCTTCATATTCATATTTATACTGTTTCAAAGATGTTACTGTAATATGCATAATAACTATCATTTATTATTAGAGTACTAAGTACTTTAATAGTAAGAATAATTACTAAGAGCATTGAAATAGGATTATTTTCATCAATGGATTATAGGAAAACTTCTTAATAATGAAGTCATAATAATCCAGTAGCATGAAGTATAGCTATTACGTGTCAATACTGATTTTATTTTTAATCCTGTCCCTCTTATTTAAAAATTTTAAATTAATCAAAAACAGATCCCAAAATGTTCCCAAATGTTTTCCAAGAATGTTTCAATTACTCTTTTTCCGAAAGAAATAAAAATCCATTGCTGAACAAATTAATTAAATAGACGGAATATTAAGCTCATTTTAATCTACTCAAATAGCCTTAACTTCTGTTCTAAGCTGTAACAATACGATTATGTTCAAGAGACTTTATTTTAAGCTCATTACTTTCAGTAAAGATTTAAAAGGTGAATGCATTTTTGGCAAACAACCTATTCTACTTATATGGAGAAATATTTTAGAAGTCAGAGCTTTGAACAAAGGAACCCTGATTTGTCATTCCAGGACCATTACTGACTCAGCTCGTACTCTGGAGAAGTCAATCGATCATTCGATGACTCAGTTTATCTTTATAAAACAAGAACAAAAACATCTCTCTGCCTCCCTTCCTCTACAGAGGAAGAAAAGGGGGGCCAAGGAAAGAGAAATGAAGAAGTAATCAAAATCAGCATTAACCACTACATAAAAGGATAAGTAGTATAAAATAATGTAAAAACACAACATTATAATAATCTTGGAGCAAGACTATTACGGTTTGGCATTACCACTAACTTTTAGTAAATGCAAATAAACAGAAAGAAAGAGAAGCTCTGAAGACTAAAAGAACCCCTAATAAAGAAATGGAAAGGTCCTATTGCCCAAAAGAACTAGTTTATCTTTTTAAATTAATCTCAAAACTCTGAATTGTTGTAAAACAACTTTTAAGCAACAGTTGCCTGCATAGCATAAGAAGATTTACATGTATCATCCTTATCTCTGAATCTGAGGCTGGTCATCCAAAAGAGAAGAACTGCCTTCAGCTCAAGGGGCATGTCTTCTGGGAGTTTCCCAACCTCTCCCATGGCCTTGAACATGGCCTCCTTCCTCTGCATGCCCTGAGCACCCTGCACAGCCTTCTCCCATGGATCATCCTACACTGTGTTCACTACTTTACTAGTCTGCATCTCAAACCCTAAGAGTTTGAGAAGAGAGACTGACCTGTCTTCACTGGTGCATCTTCAGCCTGGTTCATGTAGCAAGGCCTCAAAATGATGTTTGACTGAATCAATGAATTATAAAAGAGTCGTGTTTAAAAAAAACAGACAAAAAAAATAACAGACAAGCAAATAATTTATAGTGGCCAATTTAAAATATGTACACTAATAATATTTACTACAAATATATCCACAAATATTGAAAACAACCTGCTCACCTCAATGCTAAGGTGTGATTTATAAAATGGAATTTTATAAATGGAAGGCAGCAAGAACCTCTCAAAGCATTCCTTTAGCTAAAATGAAAAACCTGCAATGGATAATTCAAATAATATTTATGTTTTTTTTTAATTACACATGTTCATTGAAGAAAAAACTGAAAACTTCAGAAAGGTATTTTAAAAAGAAACTAAAAGCAAACCATAATCCTATTATCCAAAGAAAACTGTACTAACACTTTCATTTTAGTTTTAGTGCTTTTTCACAGGTATAATTTCTAAACAAAATTGAGATCCTGCTGTTTTGTATCCCACTTCTTTCTCAAAACATTGATATAATCAAGAGCAGTTACCTGTACTATTATGTATTCTTCGAAAACACTAATTTTAATAGACACATAGTATTCCTGTGTACAGATCTGTCATAATTTATTTAACTATTCTGTTATTTGACATTTAGAAAGCATAAATTTCCATCATCATGTGCATCTGGTAAAGGAAAACCATTCTCCACTATTAAAATATAAAGAGTCCTCTAGAAGAACCTCAAAACTTCTTCACATGCAGAGAAAAGACATCTTTATGACATGCTGGAAAGGGCCTCAGGGGTACACTTGGGTTTCACTCCTTCTCTATGTTGCATGCCTTCTGGACTGTGGTTTTCACATCAGCAAAATGGAGAAAGAACATAACTTCATCCACCTTATGGTCTATTGTGAACATCAAATGAGATGAAGCACATGAATCTCTTTTGAAACCTGCAAAATAATATGTGAATTAAAGTTATTTATTACTCCTTCTAGGCTCATCAAAAGCAAGGCAACAGCAGAGGAATCTGGCACTATGGAAGTGGTTGCCGTCCACTATTGTTAATTAAGCATGTGGACACGTCCATGAAGGTTAAGCCCATATCATTAAAATGAGAAATGAATGGAGATGCTGCTCCAATATTTGGTATGAATCTCGCTGGTGACTCCAGTAGGGGGGAAGGATGATAATGACACAAAGGGAACAATTGAAATAGAAAACTAACAATCCTGTCCCTCCCAAACACTACTAACAACACAATAATGGTTATAATCCTACAAAGTTAGTAGCCATGAGAATATAAATGCTTGGATTTCACTAATTTTAATGAAGGAAGAAGCTTGAAGACAGGAAGATTTTCAACTATCTCACTATTTTGCTGTAACGTGAAAATGATTTCATCAGAGATCCTCAGATAACCTCATAGCACTTATCAATTAACCATTAAAAGACCTGAAATGAAGACAATACAGCTCCTACTATGGAGACTAGTCACCTGAAGCTTAGAGATATTTGCCCACTCAGTATCACTGAATTAGCAAATGAATAAATGCTTGTTGCGAGAATAAGGGAATAAATTCTCCCTCAACAACCAAGAATCATGTAGATATTGCTGGGTGTCTACACAAAGAATGAAGATCTCCAAAACCCCTACTCTTCATTCCTTGCAAACATTTATTTGGTATAATTAAACCCTGGAGAAGGGGCCTCAGAGAGACATTCGATTCTGTTGGATATCATTATTGTCACAGTGTTATCAATATGCATGAGATTTGGATTTCTGAATTCAGAATTCTAAGAAAATTCCACCTTTCTGGGAATGGGGTATATCTCATGCAAATGGGAATCCATGCATTTGCTCATAGGATTTCTGGTTTAGAAAGTCTTATATAAGTCTGGATAAAAAAGGAGGGGAAATGCAGGAGAATAGCAGAGATCCATGGCAAAAAACAAAACAAAACAAAAAGCCACAAAAACAAGATTGCAAACCTCCACGGAGATGTGCATATTTATACTAGCTTCACTAGCAAGTAAAATCATCCCATTAATAGTGCAAGGTATGTCCTATAAAAAAAGGCTAACACCACCTTGGAAGGGCTAGGGTGGTAATAATCTCATCTTGAGTCCCCTCAACATGTCCCCAGTTGAGGACATGACGGCCAATTCTGAGTACCACTCACTAGAGAAAAACTGGAAGTCTTTATAAGGACATTAGTTAGGCTTATCCTGGGGCCAAAAGTCGTGTCATCTGAAAAATAGGGGCATGGGAAGACATAGCCTAGGAAAGCACAGGAAAGGAGTCTTGAGTGAAGTCATAGTTGCCTTCAACTTCCAAAAGAGGAAATAGAATTTTTGTGTAAGGTGCTAAGAAAGAAGTCAAACCATGGGAAAAAATTCAATATAATAAAAGGTGCCATGAATCTTTCAACAATTCAGGTTAAAACAGTACTGTCCCACCTCATATCTTAGTGAGCAACTTTCATCAGTGACAACCAATGAGTAAGCTCCATGGAGCAGGTGACAAACATCTGGCAGGATGTCACAGAGGGAATCCAGGGACCAGGGGGCTGGCTGGCTGGCTGGCATTTCTGTTATGGTCACTTCTCACCTGGAGATTTTTACTTTTCCATGATCAGAAGAAAATATACAAAAGAGGTAACGATTTATCTCTGGATTTAAAGATGCTCAAGAAAGGGGAATTTATAACCTTTAACAAAAGTTTTCTCCAGTGTTGAAACCTTTCATTTGGTATTCATATCTGCCTATATTTTTCATTTTCTAGATGAAACTAGAAAAGTAAGATTTTCTAGTTTCTAGAAAGTAAGATTTTTTTAAAATAGTAAATAATGATCCACAAAGGGAGAAAAATGAGAAAGACTTTTTAAAAAGCAACTTACTTTGGGCTTATTTTTCCTCACACAAAAGAATGTTTAAAGATTTAACTTGTCTGCTTTTTAAATGAAGAACAGGAATCTAAAACTTTTTGCAATAAGAGCAATAAACAGAAAAGAAAGTACCTCAATTCCATGTTATGGCCAGCTGAGCAGGATAAATAAGGAAATAGGATAGCTGGAAATGATTAATGAATAATTCACTTTGACTTGAAGTTCAAATTTGATTGAAAAACAAGTCAAGAGATTATGGGAGGTTTGTTGGTTTGGAGGGACTTAAAAATGACAGTGCCAAACTGACTAGTAATCATAACCACTAAGAATGCAATGTTGCATTAATAGAGAAGAAATGTCTACAGCTATTTTTTAAAGTTAAATATAAGGTTAAATGAATCCAGTTCAAAGTTTTAAAGAATAGAAAACTCACAGCTTAAAGTTTTACAGTGTTTAAAATCCCTTTGGCTCTAAAATTGATTCTTTAACGATAGCTGGAACAAAATAAGCTTATTAGGAGAAAAACTTTGCATGAACCACAATACTCATTTTAAATTAAACCATATCCTCAGCTATTATTTTTGGTCTTGCCTAATGGGTAAGGTACTTTTGATGCCCTTTTGGTATTTTAACATCTAGACCCTCTGAGGGATACACCAGGCCTTTTGCTCATCTTTATCCATCTTAAATGGAGACTGAAGTACAATATTAGTAACAACAAACCATCCCAGCCATCCTGACATACAAAGGAGAGAGGTGATATTCTTAGGCTCTGCTCCATAGAAACCCATTAGAGCTCTTTCTGAAATATAATGGGACCTATTTAATTCAGCTGCAGAATTTTCACACCTGCTGAGTTGTGTGAACTTCATGCTATTCTTGATACCATTTGGGATCAGTCTTGAAAGAATTAGGAACATGCAGTTTTCCACTCATGGTTTTCAAAGGAAATTATCCACATTCCTCAGTCATGGCTCCCTTTAGGACACCTTCTGGCACACTGCTCTATCTTAAGCTCCCCCAGGAAAACAATGCAATTAATTCAGTTTCCCCAAGGAAGCAGCTTCTTATGAACTTTGAAGAAACTGGGGAAGAGGGGGAGTTGTTTCCATCCTCTCCTTTTGTACCGGATTCTACGGGAGTGATGGGTCTACAAACTTGACCAGAATATGTGCATGCATCTGTAGGGTTTTAATGCCCATGATCTCCCAGGAAGATCTGAAAATCCTGAATCTTCTTCCAATGGATAAAATAAAAAGGGCAAGATGCGTCTCAAATTTACTAAGGGTCAGATGGAACAAGCAGATAGGGCATTTGTATTTGACTCTCACAACACTAGCTGACATCATCAAGAAAATGTGTTTCAAATAGGCTTGTTGCAAGAGAAGAGTCAGTAGAGAAAACACCATCTTTTATGAAAGGTTGGAGGATTGAGGAAGCTGTTCTTAAGGACAGGAAAATATATTTTTACAAAGAATGGCCTACAACAAACCATAGATTTATGAAAGAAAATAAACATAATTAGAACATACCACCCAAAAGAGAAAAGCTTTGGTCATTGTATTAGTCAAGGTCCCGGTAGGAAACAGATGGTATGCTCAAATTGGATCATTCGAAAAGAGTTTAATGTTTGCAGAAGTGTGGGCAGGGTATAGGGAAACCACAAAAGATATTTCAAAACCCTAGGTTAGCACTATCCCTAGACCTGAAGAGGTGGGAAGAGGGGAGGGGTTTTCAGAATGGGGACACACAAGGGGCTGCAAGCAGAGGACCCCCCTGAGGGGGGGGGGCTATAGCCAATCCGCAGTGACACCACAAAGAGGGAACCAGAGGGATCGACCTCTTCATCTTGCTCTCTTGCTGTGACCTGCTGGCGCCTTCCATTGGCTAAATCCAACTGCAAACCAGAGGGCAAGGGAACTCTAATGTGGAGTATATGGCTCAGCCACTGGGAACACCATACACAACAGAAAGTGATGGAGAGAGAGGTTCCTGGGATCAAGTGAAGAGATCAGGCAATCTTTATAACTGGGCAGTAATCTAAACATTTCATAGGTTTAACCTCAACTGAACTTAAGTATTTAAATCTCAGTCATTTGTAAATGACAGCTCAAACCAGCCTATATAGTGGAGCCACAGATTCACAAGTTCTTACTGTGTTTTTTTGTTTGTTTTTAAGAACAGAAAGAGTCAAAGGGAATGAGTGACAATGTGTGTGCAGCACTGTGGAATATGTCTTAAACTGATCCGGAGATCTTAAACTGGATATAAAAGGAGGGAGCAATCACAAACAAGCCCAGGAGAATGGCAGAGTCTGATGTTTGCGCTGTTGGGGACAATGTATTCTTGAGCCCAGCGTGGAAGCAGAAGACCATCCTTTCATTACTGCTGTCAGAAGAAGCTTAAAGAAAGCCCCAAGCTTCCGGATAAGCCTAGCAATTATATGCAAAATAACTTTTCACAGGAGGATAACACTTCAAAAGTGAGCAGTGAAGCAGGTGAAGGTTGCTATGGTAGCTAAAGTCAGATTTATCCTGTCATCTTTCACCTTCTGCTTTGAGAACACTGAGGAGAAAGAGTGAATAGGATCTAGAGTAGGGAGGGAGAGATGGGGCAGCCCACCTCTGAAAAAATCCAGCCAAGAAGGGTCAGAGTTGTTCAGACCTTCTAGTAAGAAAGAAAAAGCCAGACTGGAAGACTGCTCAGAGCGGGAGGGGGAGGAGGAGGGATAGAGAGCTGGTCAGAACTCATTAGGAGGCAGCACTCCCTCTGATAAGATTCCCAGGGGATGATCAGCTTGATTGTAAGCTCTTTTTAATGCAAGAGGGCAAAGAATGAGGAGAGAGAGACAAATATCCTCATTTCGGTGCCCAGCATACAACATGCTTCCCCCCAAGTACCGCTAAATGTCCATGTCCCTTCCACATTAAAAATCTTCCATAACTCCCTAAGATCCAGCAATTCAATAAAAGCAATTATTTTAGGACCCCCACAAGATGACAGTCTTCCCATCCAGATGTATCTACTATCTACTCTCTCACTAGTGCTGAGAAGGAAAGCCCGATTCTCAGCACCAAGCTCCAGCTCTGCCAGTAATGACAACAGCATCAAACAATTATTGACTGCTTATTTTGTATGACATCGACAGACGGCTGGGTGACCCTGACAAACTTCCTTGAGCTTTCCTCACTTCTCTTGGCTCCTGCCAGCCCTCAACCCCACCTAACAACACGCCGCTCATCCTGAAGCCATTTCCAGGGCTGCTGCCTTCAGACCCCACTATGAGCCCCACTGCACAAGATGAGATCATCCCTAATTCACCCCTTGTCCTGTGTTTGTCCTACCTCTCAAGACACTTTGTTTTGCTGCTCCTTGTGTTTTTCTAATTCTTATGGTCTCCTCCGTGCTGAGGGCAGGAGGGGCTGTGGAGGCTGTGTCTTCCCCACCTGGAGAACCCCAGTAGCTGCTGAACAGGACCCTACCCTTGGAAGGTCACCTTTCTTGAACTGAATGGAGTTCAAGTTCTGAATGTGATTCTCAGCTTCCCAACATGCTAGCTGTCTGACTTGGGAAAGTTACTGTTTTTCGGTGGTCAGTTTCCTTACCTATAAAGTAGTGGTAAACAGAAAACCAAGGGCCCACACTGGTGTCCCTTTAGGCTAAGTCAAGTCACCAAACTCGAGCTTACTGTCTAAGCTAATTGTAGTTTCAACCTCCCCCACAAATGAGGTCTTAACCAGTCAGTCAGGAATCTTCTGATCAGCACCAATGGTAACCTGTCACATGGGCCTTCACCATCCCCATCAAAGGAAGATATGGTCATCCACCTGGTGACCCTCTGGCCTTCCAGGAAGGAGAAGATGATCTTGCCTGAAACAATCCTTTCTTTCCTGTGGCTAATAACTTTCTTGTTCCACTCTCCTTCCCATAAAAACCTTTCATTTAGTATGACTATTTGGAGCTCCCCTCTACTTGCTAGATGGGATGCTACCCAAAAGCCAATTATATCTTCAATTTTTCTTACTGGAATTTTTCTTCTTTAACAGTGGGGAATAGGAGGGTATCCATCAGAGTGCTGGTTTGAGGATTTCATAGCTAACACAAATAAAGCATTTAGAACAATGATTAGGATACACTGTGAGTGCTCAGTAAATGTTAACGATTTTTAATATGGGCCATCCTGGTCTTCAACAGAGCAATTCCTTAACTGTCTCTCATATGACATCTTCTCATTCTTAGAGTCATCAGTCTTTTTACACAGAAAGGCACAGTGTATAGAGGAAATTCAAGCATAGGCTTTGAGGTTGGACTGCCAGGTCTGAATCCTGCTACTGCTACTTTCTAGCTGTGTGACCTTGGACATGTTACTGAAGATCCCTGGGTAGCGTATGCAGTATGGGGACCATGAGGGTACCGGCTTCATAGAGTTATTATATGGATTAATACGCCCTTCCTCCACTCCCCAAATACCTAAATTTTTGGTGGGTGTTCTACTTTCAGGTCTTTAGAAGAGGTTGTGCTTCTATGACAAGAAATGCAAGAACTCAAAAGTCAAACCCAGATTCAAATCCCAGCTCTCCACTCGCTGTTGACTGTCAATGGAAAGAAGACAGACTGGTGGTGATGGCTGGCCTCTGGGGTCTAGGTCTGAATCCTCCTTCCACAGCCATTTTACTTGGTAGTTTTGGGCAAGTTAGTTTCACTCACTAAGCCTCAGTTTCAAGAGCTATAAATCAGGACTATCAAGAGTTTATTTTCTCTCTCTTTTTTTCCCTTTTTTTTTTTTTCCATTATGGTAAGTGCACTCTGTGATCCCCATCACCTATTTCATCCCATCCTCCCCTCCCCTCTGGTAACCATCAGTTTGTTCTCTATAGTTAAGAGTCTGTTTCTTGGTTTGTCTCTCACTCTTTGGGGTAGGGAGGCTCTTGAGAGCTTCAAGTGAGATCATCCTAGTCAAGAATTTAGGCCAGAGGCAGCAGCTAGAATCACTCAGGAAATGCTAGCATTTGCTATGACCACTGGCTTACACTTGTTAATCCTATGGTTGGTTCCACCTTTAGCTACTTACCTGTTCTCATTTGGCATAACGTTAAGAGCAAAAATAAGGACTTTCCTGGAGTTTCTTAGCCTGGGTATTTAGCTTGCTAATACATGTTCTCTGCTACTGACTTAAAAGTGTTATTTGCCATTCCCTTTCCTTTCAGTGTCCTTCTCCAACTTAGATAAAAAAAATGCCGTCAGTGTTCAACCAGGCTCCAGGGTACTTCACAGAAAGTTCTCACCCTGCTATAGAGCCCCCAACACCAGCCAAGCATCTTCCACCCTGAGAGGACTGCCCAGAGCCTCCTCTCCACTTGCCTGTCTGCAAATGTGTTGTTATTTACAACTTTTGGCAAAGGGAAGCCATTTATTGATGTTTTTACATCTCCTCCCATATGTTGAGCATTCTTGCTTCTTCCTGTAATGGCTGGCACCCAGCACGGCTTCTGATCCGCTGTGCTGGCAAGACAAATGGAATATAACACCCCAGCCTCCACCCAGAGTTATTGCTATTCTGTCTCATTCATTCTGTCCCTATCCTTCCCCCCACTCCCCGCCCGCCCACCTCTCCTCCTAATAGATGTCCCAGAGCTTTGTTCACCTTTGATTACCACTTTCTCAACTGAGTGACTTCCTGAATCTCAGATTTTCATGGTCTCCTGCTGTGTTAAATCCAGGTTGTGCATTCCCACCCTCTCTTCCTCATCACTCATTGCTGGCACATTTACCAATTCACTTTTGATCTGAAAGTAAGTCATAGCCCTGACTGCTTCAGGTCACTTTTAAAATCCTTCCCTTTTTATATTTTTTGGTCAAAAATGTTCTTTCTCCCTCTCTTCTCTCCTTCTTTCAGGCTTACAAACACAGTATCTATTGGGTTCCTATAGGAGCAAATGCTGATTGGACCTTCTGCATTGCACACTAGAACATATCTTCTCCTTTCTAGATGAAGCTGCCTGCCCTAATCCTGTTTGACCAAGGGCCCCAACTGAGAAGCCAACACAGGCTGGGCAGTGTCCTCCACATTGTCAGAAAGTCACAATTCAGGATGATCCAAAATTAGTCCCCCACTTCTGGTGCCATGTGTTGTTTACAAGACAGAGCTGACCCAGATTCTAGCTTAGAAAAAAAACAAACCAAAACCTTCATTAAAGTCCTTTCTGGCCTGCTGCAATTGGGACCAGTTTTCCGGACAGGCCAATTCACCTCATCTCTCACTCTGCAGCAATTCATCAGGGGCCAGGCTCATGGAGGATGGAGGAGAGAACCTATGTTGGCAGTAAGGTTTCTGGGGAAGACCTATGGAAAGGTTTAGGGAGAGAGACTGAGTCCATGGAAGACACAGGTAGGAGTGGCCAAATGGTGGCCAAAGGCCACCTACATACCTTTTAAGAACCGGTGGCCACTTTGTAAGGCCTCTACACTGCCTTATGCCAAAGGCCTTGCTTAAAATGAAGTGGGGGCTAATTGGAATCTAAATCAAAACTTTAAAGTACAAAAAGAAAAAAAAAAAAAAAAGAAATGAAGTAGGGAGGAGGATATAAATCATCCTTCTACTTGTCCAAAAGAGCAGATGGAAACACTTGTACCTTTAATGAGCAGAAATCATCATGGCAGACACCACGATAATCAAATGGCAGCTTTGCCACTGTAGCCTCAGACTCCTGACAAGTACAACTAGAACAATCTGAGGGGCCTGCCAAACACTGCAGCATGGCATTGGAAGCTCTTCACATCAGGGGAGAAAACTGGGGCCCCTTCAACTGCCTGCTCTCCTAGCCAATCCCAGCAGTATTCCACATGTTTAACTGGAAAATAGCCAACATAATTTAAGCTTCTTATTAAGATGTCAAAGCTTCTTTTTTTTCCTTAAGATTTTATTTATTTATTCGTGAGAGACACAGAGAGAGAGAGGCAGAGACAAAGGCAGAGGGAGAAGCAGGCTCCCCGCAGGTAGCTTAATGAGGGACTCGATCCCAAGATCCCAGGATCACAACCGGAGCCAAGGGTAGAGGCTCAACCGCAGAGCCACCCAGGTGTCAAAGCTTCTTGTAAGATGATCAAAGACCACTGATTCCTAAAGCCTAACTCAGTACAGAGGGAGTAGGAAAGATGAGAGACATTATTTTAGGCTGATGTTGCTTTTTGAGAAACTGGCTGTTTGTCTCTTTTTATAGCTACCTAATAGTTCTGCATTTTGGGAGACAGTGTCTGTCACAGAGAAGATGCCCCAAAATACTCATTACACCAACCCAGACAATTCTTCATTTTATGTCTTTCTACCAGTTCACTTACTTTCTCATCTCCTCTGTTTCTTACATTTCTTAAAACCATTTCATCCCTTCTTCCTAACAGAACCTTGATAGTCTTTTCACTTAGGATGTACAATTACCTCAGATACTAGACACAAAACGCTAAAAATGTATTCAGTGGAGGGGGCATTGAGTGGCTCAGTGGGTTAAGTGTCTGACTGCTGATTTCAGCTCAGGTCATGGTCGCAAGGTTGTCAGACTGGGCCCAGTGTTGAGGTCTGCACTGAGCGTGGAGCCTGCTTGAGATTCTCTCCTTCTCTCTCTGCCTCTCCCCACTGGTTTGTGCTCTCTCTCTCTCTCTCTCTGAAAATTAAAATAATAAAATAAAATAAAATAAAATAAAATAAAATAAAATAAATAAAATAAAATGTACTCGATGTACAGGTATTTTAAAAAGGACATGGAGGGGCACCTGGGTGGCTCAGTTGGTTAAGCATCTGCCGTCAGCTCAGGTCATAATCCCGAGGTCCCAGGATTGAGCCCCGTGTCAGGCTCCCTGCTCAGTGGAGAGAGAGTCTGCTTCTCCCTCTCCCTCTACTCCTTCCCCTCACTCATGCCCTCTCTCCCTCAAATAAATGAATAAAAATCTTTTTAAAAAATGTTAAAGGATGTGAAAAGTGCATCATATGAGGGGAAAAGAAAACAAGTGTGATAACCACATAAACATGGCTTGAACTTGACACAGATGTGGAGACAATGAACTCTCTCTGCCACATGCACAGCTCAGTCTTTGTTCCCTTCCTTTGTGGTGTTGTCACCCTCCACACCATCAGGATGTGGCACAGATGAAGGCACAGATACCCTTCAGAGTCTATTAAAACCTGTGTAATGTGATTTGTACAGGCTGCTTGTTATTTCATATATTTTACAGAGAGATGTCAAGAACCCGTCTCTGGGTAAGAAGGAAGTGGGTGAGCCATGTTGATATTTGGAAGAAGAACCTGTTGCGTAAAGAGGCCACCAGGGAAAGGGAAGAGCTTGGTGTGTTTGGGGAACATCCAGGATGCTTCTGTAGCTGAAGTATGGTGAGGAAGGGAAGGTGGTAGGAAAGGAGTCCAGAGGGAAAGCAGGAGGCCAGGACATTGCAGTACTCTACAGGCCTTGAAGAGGACTTGGCTTTTTACTCTGAAGATTTTGAATTATGGAGTTCATGAATTGACTTATCTCTTATTTTTATTTTTTTAAGATTTTTATTCATTTATTCATGAGAGACACACACACAGAGAGAGTCAGAGACATAGGCAGAGGGAGAGGCAGGCTCCCTACGGGGAGCCCAGTGCAGGACTTGATCCCAGGACCCTGGGATCATGACCTGAGCCAAAGGCAGATGCTCAACCACTGAGCCACCCAGGTGCCCCAACTTCTGTTTTAAAATAATTTATCTGGATGATCTTTGGAGAGTAGACCAAGAGAGCAAGGACAGAAGGAAGGGACCAATTAGGAAACTACTGCCAGTAATTTAGGCAGGAGATAATGGTGGTAGAGATCAGAAAGGTAGCAGTTGAAATAGTAAGAGGCAATAGGATTCCAGATATTTTTAATGTAAAAGGAACATATGCTGATGGGCTGAATATGAACCAGAGGAAGACTCAAGGATAATGCCAGTTTTGACCTGAGTACCTAGAAGCATGAAGTTGCCATTTCCTAAGATGGAGAAGACTATGGAAGGAGCAGGTCTTGGGGGACAAAAGCAGAAGTTCATATTGGGACATTTAAGTAGAAGATTCTTATTCATCTCAGTTAGTACTGAGTCTAGAGTTCAACAGGAGGGAGGTAGCATAGATTATACTTAAAGCCATTGGATTGTATGAGGGAGCTTACAGAGAGAAAACGTGCAAGGTCTGAGTCCTGGAACATACCAGCATCTTACAGGAATAACAATGGTAGCATCTCCTGAGGGTGTTGTAACAATTTGATAAGATAATATACGCAAAGCACTTAAAATAGTGCTGAGAACCTTCTTCAACTGTCAAGAATCATGCATATACACTTTTCACCACCTGCCAGCCCCTACCTCCACTAGAGCACCAATCCCAAGTCCAATGGCCCTGGACCTAGTAGAATTCATCTTCACATTGCATAGTAAGGAGGAGGGAGGGAAAAAGGAAATCTTGTTGTCCCCAGGAAGCTACAGAGGAAAAAGCTCTCTTGTTTTTATTCCAGCGTGGAATTCTGAACATTTTCCTGCAGCAACCTCAATAGTTTTTAAGATATCTCAAACCAAAAATCTGGTACTTTATATCACATATATCAAGCATGTAATATAGCCTTTTGGGCTAGCCAGCCTTGGGGACCTGGCTGTCATGATTCAGGACATTTCTCCAAGAAAATACTTTTCAAATTCCAAACAATGCAACAGAAACCTACATTTAAAAGGTGGAAGATGCCTCCTAACATAAAAGCACACATATACATTCTAAAAGTAGATGAATAGGAACCTTCTTTTAACAGCAACATTCTATAACATATAGCTGTACTTTAGATATCCAACCATAACTAACAAAGTCCAGAAATAGTCCCTTTGTAGCTCCTTATCTCTCTATGATTTTCCCCTCTCCCCAGTACTCAGCCAGGCAACAAACAGGCCACCAAAAAATTTTAACTCCATGATAAATTCCCTGTCATGCTGTATTTCTCCATCATAGGCCTCATCTTGCTGTACTGTAACCAACTACCTTCTATCTAGTGAAGTGTGGAAATGCTAGGCTGTATCTATAATAGCTAGTTGGGAATCACTAGAATTTCTTGAACAGATGGGGAAATCAAAACTTAACCTTGGTGTTAGCCCACTGCAAGACATTTAAGTCTCCTTGAAAGAAGAAGGAATCCAGAGGATTTTTCCAAATGAATTTAGCCAATCAATCTGAGAAGGAAGGCACAGGAACATTTTTCTGAAATAATAAGATACGGTATTTGCACCCAGAATAGAACTACTAGGGGTGGCTTTTGGGAGTCCAGAGAGACGGAGAGCATTCACAGGACTAGCAATAGGGCTGCCTAAGAGTATGAAGCTTCAAATCTGTAGTTTTTGCTTAAATGACAATGTGATTTCCCTAGGCTTCACAGCTCTGAACAATTAGAGGAGTCATGCTTTAGGACAATTTGATTAGTTACATGCATGCATGCTTTTCTGCTGCTATAAGCCATATTTAAATGTACATATACATTTATGTCTACTCTCATTAGTTTGGAAACTCCTAAAGCATACCTATGCTTTCTTCTCCTTTCTTCTGCTATATGTAATGTCTTATAGTACAGTTAGATTCACCAAGATCAGTTATGACCCTCTTTATAGCTTCTCACTAGTAAGAGTTATATTATACACACACACACACACACACACAGTCATATCTCAATACCCAGCATATATTAGGCAATCAATGTCTCGTGAACTGAATTAACTGGCTGCCTGTACTATTTTTTCTCTCTCTTTTTAATAAGCTATAGTTTATAAGTCACCAATAAAATCTCAGAATTCTAATGGTCTGGACTCATGCACATCACCACCAGGAACCTAAATTAATCACAAGAGAATATAATGCACATCAATGGCAGTGCTAGTACAGTATAGGTTCAGCCAGTGTATGGCCTCAGTTATATTTTCACAGATGAAACCACATGTTGTTATCTAAAACTAATTTGGGATATTTTTCACCAGTGATAATTGTCAGATCAATCACTGAAATATTTTTATAGTAGATAATGAAAGACTGCTGGTTACCATTCAGGTCTACATAATTTATTTAAGATATCCATGGGGAGTAAACCATTTTCTTCCATAATTCCGTCCTTATGAGCACTATTTACATAACTCCTTATGAAAAGAATGAGAACAAATTTATAAAATGGAGATAGTATTTTAACTTTTGGTTGTTACATATAACCTCATATATGTAATCTTCTCCTTTAAGATTATGTATTGAGGATCTACTGTGTGCAAAGTTCTGTGATACCTCTTAGATGATTCAGACTTGTACAGAAAGACCCACTCCTGAACAGGTGGTAAAGGAGAGGCACCATGATTCCACAGGGTCACCCAGACCTGAGATGGAGGGAGCGATGAGGATGAGGTGAGTATTGGAAGAGAGGAATAAGCAGTGCTTTCGGGATTCAGAGGAGGCAGGGATCAGGTGGGAAGGAGAATCAGAAAATGATTCATAAGCAGGCAGTATTGGGGAATAGAGAGTAAGGAGGCAGCAGAAATTTAGGGAAAGTGTAAGGGAAGGAGAGTGGGAAGAGGTGGAGAACACTCTAGGTTGAAGGAAAATCTTGAGCAAATGCACGGAAGAGGGAGAGCTCCAGGAATATTCAGAAAACTAAAGGAGTCTAGACTCAGGCATGGGAGAGAGTTAGGGTGAGGCCATCTTGTCCTGTACATTTCAGACATAAATTTTGCATCTAGCTGATTGGTAAAAGCCTAGGGTGGGGAATGTTGAAGCAGCAGAGTGCTATAATCAGATACTCATTTTAACACAATTCCCAAGAACTCAGCTGAAGGTGAGACGGGCATATGGTTGGAAGTGGCCCTAAGCCACTCTCAATAGGATTCTGCAAGAAGTGTTTGGGACTGAATTGTGCCCCCTCTTCTCCAAATTCCTATTTTAAGCCACAAGCCCCACTTACACTGTATTTGGAGATGGGGCCTGTAAGAGGTAATTAAGGTTAAAAGAAGTCATAAGGTTGGGGCCCTAATCTGATAGGATTTCTGGCATGATGAGAAGAAGAACACACATACCTTCATCCCGCACAGTGCACACACAGAGAAGGGATCATACAAGAACACAACAAGAAGGCAGCTGTCTGCAAGTCAGGAAGAGAGTCCTCACCCAGGCACCCAATTGACTAACACCTTGGTCTTAGAATTCTCAGTTTTCAGGACACTGAGAAATAAATTTCTCTTTTTCAAGCCACTCAGACTACAGCATTTTGTTATGGCAGCCCACTCAGACCAATACGAATCTATGTACTAAGAAGTGGGGTGCTGCCGTAACAAATACCTAAAAATATGGAAGTGGCTTTGGAACAGGGTAATGAGTGGAGGCTGCAAGAGTTTTAAGGTGCATGCTAGAAAAGGTGTGATTGCCACAAAGGGATTCTTGGTAGAAATGCAGATGTTAAAAGCAATTTTGGAGATAGCTCAGAAAGAAAAGAGGACAACTAGAAAGAAAGCGCTCACCTTTGTAGAGACTATCTAAACATTCATGAATGGAACTTAGGTGCTTTGTGCTTCAAGAAAAGGGGAAAAAAGACCCCAAAGATGATTCAGAGATCAAGGCTGCCACTCCCACCTCTGGCCCAAGGGCAGGGGTGCTTCCTCCTTGGCTTCAGAGGGCGGGGCCTAAGCACACAGCACAGAGCACAGAGCAAGAGGGTGGCACCGCATGGAGCCAAAGGGAAAGGGCCACCCCACAGAGTCTTGGGGATGGGGATCATCTCAAGCCCTAAGAACCAAAAAGGATCATTCTTGAGCCTTAAGATCTCATGGAGTATGCCTCATTAGGTTTTAGACTTGCTTGGGACCCATCATCTCTCTCTTCTGGTTTCTCCTTTTTGAAATGGGAATATTTAAACTATGCCTGTCCCATCACTATATTATGTCCCAAACACATAACTTGTCTGATTTCACAGGTTCACAGCTGGTGAGGAATTCTGCTTCAGGATGATTTGCGAACCAGTCTCATCCATATCTGATTTAGATGAGATTTTGGATTTTAGCATCAGCTAGAAGGCTTTGGGAGCTTTGGGGGCTACTGGGGTGGAGTGAATGTATTTTACAAGTAAGAGGAACATAAATTCTGTGGATCAGGAGCAAAATGCTATGGACTAAATTGTGTCTCCCAATTCATATATTGAAGCCTAACCCCCAATATGTGACTATATTTGTATAAGGGCCCTTTAGAAGAAAATTAAAGTTAATTGGGGTCACTAGGGTCATAAGGCCCTAATCTGATAGGACTAGTAACTTTATAAGAGGAGGAAGAGAAAGATTTCTCTCTCTTATTCTTTCTCTCCACACAGGTACAAAGAAGGACACTGAGAAAGTAGTCATCTGCAGGCCAGGAAGAGCATTCTCCCCAAGAATAGAACTGGCCAGAACCTTCATGGTGGACTTCTCAGCCTCTAAAACTGTGAAAAATCAATTTCTCTTGTCTAAGCCACTCAGTATTTTGTTTTGGCAGCCTGAGCTCACTGATTAAGTGATGATAGGTTTGAAAAGCAAGGAATGGGGATCCCTGGGTGGCACAGCGGTTTGGCGCCTGCCTTTGGCCCAGGGCGCGATCCTGGAGACCTGGGATCGAATCCCACGTCGGGCTCCCGGTGCATGGAGCCTGCTTCTCCCTCTGCCTATGTCTCTGCCTCTCTCTCTCTCTCTCTCTCTCTCTCTCTGTGACTATCATAAATAAATTTTAAAAAATTTAAAAAGAAAAGCAAGGAATGAGTGGGAGATGGATAAAGTGGGGAATCAGGAAAACTTTAAAAAAAAAATCTCATATGGGATGCCTGAATAGCTCAGTGGTTGAGCATCTGCCTTCGGCTCCGGTCGTGATACTGGAGACCAGTGACCGAGTCCCACATCGGGCTCCCTGCATGGAGCCTGCTTCTCCTTCGGTCTGTGTCTCTGCCTCTCTCTCTATGTCTCTCATGAATAAATAAATAAAATCTTTAAAAAAGAATCTCACAGAGGCAAAGAGAATAGGTTTCAGAAAGGGAAGAATGGTCAAGGGCATTCATGCTATGTACAAGTTGGGGAGGCTAAAGACTAAGAAATAACCTTGATTTCCAGATTAGGGGTTCCATGACCTTTAAAAGGACAGCTACAAAAAAAGAGGAACAGAAGATAAATTGTACAAGATAAAGGAATGAGTAGCTAGGAAAGGAAAACAGACAGTAGAAGGTACAGAATTTTCTTTCCAGAAATGATTTGCCAAAGCCCCACTCTATCCTTAGAAGAAAGTCAAGGCTTATTTTTCTCTAGGTGATCATATATGTCTTATGGTTTGAATAGTTTTGTTTTGTTTTGTTTTTTGTAAAGCAGGGAGTTCTTTCAGGCACTGTTGGGGATTTCCAAGGATTTGTTTAGGTGTTTTGTTCAATGGCTGACAAATACCAGATTAAAATGACTTTCCTGTTTCTCTGCATAAGAATCTCCCAGAAGCTTTGGAAATGTTTCCTCTTGGTCCAGGTAAATACCTGAAAATCCTTTATTTCATTGAAGTTGATGTTAAAGCAATCTTCAAAAAATCCCCAGAAATCCTGACAGGTGTCTGGGTTGTTCAGGGTTGAGTAGCATCAAGTCCCATTCTTGACCTTAGCATTTCTCCCTTGGCCCTGGCATCATTAACCCCCAACCAAGTTAGATCTAAAACAGTTCTTTTATCTCTGCTTCACTCCACATTCCAATAGGAAGAGGCCCCACTGACCATGGAAAGAACATAGTTTGGGCCCATTTCCCCCCAGGAGCTAGCACATGTCCTAGAGGAAGGTCAGTAACCACTTGGTAATAACTGGTCACCTGGAAATCTAGATGGAGGTGAGATCACTCTGCACATGACTGAAGACTTTTTTGGGGGACTTTTTTAGAACTCTATTAGTCAAGAAGAAATCCTGTAACAGCTGCACATTACTTTCTACTACTTGTATAGAAGTCAGGAGCAAGCATTGACAGGATGTCATAGAAGCATCTCTTGGCCATTTTTCAAAAAATATTCAGTTGAGCATGCTTCTGGTAGTTTATTTTTTTAAGATTTATTTATTCATGAGAGAGAGAGAGAGAGAGAGAGAGGCAGAGACATAGGCAGAGGGAGAAGCAGGCTCCATGCAGGGAGCCTGATGCGGGACTCAATCCCAGGCCCCTAGGATCACGCCTTCTGGTAGTTTAAAAGTCATATTATGGCAGGCTAATTCCTTGACAGTAAAGATTAGGGCTTATTTTTAACTTCAGGCAGGCAGTGAATTGTTAACTCCATTGAGGTTGGGTGGGGGTGCTTTTTTTTGGAAGGAGATGAGAGCAGGTTGCTATTCCCACCTTACTTCTCCAGGGTCAATTCACTTGAAGGGAAGTTAAGGATAATTTCCAAGGCTTCACTCCTCTTCAAACAGGCAAAACAACTAAAATTCAAACAGTCTTTACTTATTGCTACTTGATAATTTATTTTGCTATAATCACTTTTCTTCCTTCACTTTGGTTAGTTTCTGAATTACGCAAAAACAGAGTTGTTGAAATGCTATACTCTCCAGCCTCTGATGATGACTACTGTTTCTGCTCTGGTGCAGAGCAGGATGGCTATTTGATTCCATGAGCTAACACTGGGGGTCAAAAGTTATGTTTATTCATTCAACAAACAAATATTGAGGGTCTACCAGGCCCGATGAACAAAACATAGCAAAATGAACAACCAAGATCTGTGCTGTCATAGCTTTCAGAGTCAAGAGGGGATGTCATTAGTCACCAAAAAGGGTTTTCTTTCTCTTTTACCTTTTCAATGTTAGTCTAACAGGTATTCTCATGGACTTCCTTTTAAAATTTGGAACCCCCCCCCAAAAAAAAAAATTGCAGATGAGCAAGGTGACACCATTAAGGAGTCAGGATTAGATAATGAGGAAGCACTGGTGGGTGATGCTGAAAATACTAATGTCATCTGTCATCCCCAAACCTATCTTATCCTCCACACAGCCTTATGAGATCACAGGGCAGTTATTACAATTCTCATTTTACAAAGTAGAAAACTCAGACTGAGAGTGGTTAAATGAGACTTGCCCAATGATTCACAGCTAGATTAGCAGAATTGGGACTAGAATGAAGATCTTCGATATCTTGATCTACCATTCTTTCCATCTCACCAAGCCAAAATAAGAAAAAACAAAAATAAATAAAATATATATTATATATACACATACACATATGGCATGCAACTAAAATAAATGACCCATAAAGCTTATGAAAGATTTATTTTGATGATTATGTAGAAAACAACACAGTGAATACTAGTAGTAACATAATCACAACGCTATCAACAGTCACCTTATCAGCTCCAAAATTTCAGTAATATTTCATGAGGGCGTCTTATACGCAAAGCCCTCAGGCAAGGTAGACACAATGGTGAATTACAAAACATGGGAGCAGCCCTTACAGGTTGAAAGGCTCTTAGAGGCGGAAGGTCCTTTAGCTTGAGTTCCTTACCTTACCTTGCTTCTGCACTCAATACACATGTATTGATTGAGTGATCAGTGCAGGCCTCTTTGCCACTGAAGCCATGAAAGTATTAAACAGGAAGAAAGCAAAAGGCAGCCTATAGTAAGTGCTCAGTAGCATTTCTGCTTCCATAGATCCTCCTTTCTCCCCTCTCCAACTCTAGAACTTAATGTTGCAAATGCTCTATGGGTTCCTAATAGCTTATTTATTAGCATAAAAAGTCAAAACTGGGAAGGCAGGGGCAAAAAGTTTGAGCAGCAGTTGATCCTTTTTAGGATAAAGTTACTGGTGAGCTCTTTAGGGTTCAATCCATAAAAACAAAATTGAGTCCACATCATTTTTGTGTAATACATATAAAAGCTAGTGTTAAACAGTGTTAAAACCACAGATGCTGGGGGCACCTGGGTGGCTCAGGGGTTGAGCATCTGCCTTTGGCTCAGCTTGTGATCCAGGGGTCCTGGGATCAAGTTCCACATCAAGCTCACTGTGGGGAGCCTGCTTTTCCCTCTGCCTGTCTCTGTCTCTCTCTCTCTGTGTCTCTCATGAATAAATAAATAAAATCTTAAAAAACAAAACACACAGATGCTGGAGCACCACTGCCTGGCTCTGAATCCCAGTTGAGCCACTAATCAGCTGTATGACTTTGGTGAAGTTACTTAACTTTCTTGGGCCTCAGTTTCTTCATCTATCCAATGTGGACAGAGATATTGTAATGTGTAACAATCAAATGTCATGTTACAAGTCAAAGTCTTAAAACTTTGTACATAATAAAAGGTAGACAGGTGTTACCTAGTAATATAAATATTATCTACTGAAAAGAGATGTGTCAGATAACACACTCAGAACCATGACAAGGCATAAAAATAAGGTAAAGTTAATGATTCCTATAAAATCAGCGCTGTCCTTTTCTCCCCAAGGTTAGTTGAAGACTTGGCTGGGATTAGGATCCATCCATCTTGCCATCTTTACAATGAAATTACCCTTGAAGAAGGTAGTATGGTTAAAAATAACATTGGAGAAAGGAATGGCCACAGCTCCTACCATTTAATGGCTAGCTCTAAACATATGGAAATGTTTGATGAGCTCTGTGTACAAGCTCTTCCTAATGAGGTCCTGGAAAGCTACTGCATACCTTTATCATTAGAGGTGACCAAGTAAGAATTTCCATAGCTTCTGCCTAAGAAGAGCCCTGCATTAAAAAAAAAAAACAATGACAAATGGCCATTCTCATTAATAAAATGCAGGTTTGATCATCTGTTGCAAAGACAAGAATATACAAAGGATGAAAGAGCTGGCAGGAACTTTGATCGTAAATTTGTCCAACCCCTTCATCGTCATAAACTAGAAAACTGAGGCCAGAGTAGGCAAGGGAAGGCCCCACCTCTCGTGGGGAAATCACAGGTCACCCAGGACAAAAAAGCCCAGCTCTGATTTCCCCACTCAGCACCTTGCAAGGTTCTCCCTGTACCATGCAGAATGTCAGGGAATAATAATGGATGGTGATTCACAAATACTGATTGGGCACTTCAAGGTGTTTGATACTTTTCTACACATTTTATTAAAGTGGGGAAACCTTACTAAAATTTTAAATAAGAGAAGGACAATAAATTGAACACAGAAAAAAATGCCCTCTCTTTTAAAGGTTCCCCGAAGCTCCCCAAGGTTGGCATTGCTTTTATGCCAGCATTTACTTCCCAGCTTCCCGGACCTCAGCCCACAAGCCATGCTGCATGTCCACTGCTATAAAATTAACCTCTTCTCTCTTTGCATCAGATCTCACTGGTCTCTGTTCCAGTGCTCCAAAAATCTTACCAGGGATTCATCAGAAGCAATACTAAAGAGCTAAGGATAAACACACTGTGATATGTTATCTCCTCTCTGAGTGTCTGCATTTACCAGGGCTTTCCTTTTCTTTACCCAAAAAAAGGAACAAATGTAATAATTTTGGACCAAATGAAAGACCTTTCAAGCCAGAAGTCTCTTAAATCTCAATATGCTGTCATTATCTTCTCCATTTAGGTGGGGCCAGTGCTACTTCTTAGCTTGCGTTCACAAATCTTCATGGTGGTGCTGAGAAAATGATTTATAAACCATGGGTGATAGGCAGACACAACTGTCAGTTACCGGAGCCAGGACAAGGAGTGACAAAGAATATAAAGGCACCTCGATTGATAGGGCCAGTCAGAGGAGAACCACAGCAAGGGAGAATTTCTTCTAAGGTCAGACCTTAACCTTCCCAGATACGGCTGACAGGTTGAAAGGATACATCAATGCCTCCCTCACCCCTGAAGGCCAGATCCCTGGTGGGATCCACCTGGTGGGTGGAAGAGCATTGTTTTGGAAGTTTTCATAATGTAATGCAGAGGAATTCAGTTTGCTCAAATCCAAAAAATGTACAGAAGACCTTTTAAACCATTTTTATTGTGACCACAATCCTTAAATACATAAGAACATAAAACTAAGTTCTTAGAGTTTCAATTCCTCTAAAACCATCGAACTCCAACTGAATGTCCTAGCCAAATACAAAGGAAATGTTTAAAAAACCCAATTCAAACTCACAACATTGATATGATGTTCAGGTGATGATGTTTCTGCTAAAATAACCCTCCATTCTCACTGTTACTCACACTAAAAACTCCAACATGGATATTCTGTGGTTCCAAACCAACCCGTCACCCACCTTAAAGTAGACAGGACTCCCTTCCCACATTTCTTCACTCCTCACAAAACTAAACTGTATCGGACTGGTGCTTATACCATCATGTGCCTTCACCGAAGGCAAATGACAGCCCCAGTTCATTCTCATAAGCCCATGGCAACTAAAGTAGCATTGGCAGCAACTTGACTGGACATAAAAACATAAATTTAGTCACCAAAATCATACGGCAGTATTATTCATTAATACATGATGATCCAGAAGTGGCTAATATTATTTTGAATTATCAGTGAAATAAAAAAAAAACCAACATTTAAACATTACCATGTAGAAGTGGTCTTCCCCTCCCCCACGAATGCCTCTATGGACCCCATTTTGACAAGGAGTGATGGGCTGTAGAGGCAGAAGGGCCACTGGTGAATCCCTGGCTCTACCACTTGTTGACCTGCGAGCCCTTATGCAAGACACTCGACTTGCCTGAGCCTCAGTTCCCTCATCTAAATAAAATAGGGATAAAAATAGAGCCTATCTCACAGGGCTCAGAAGAGACTATGTGTGATAATACATGGAAAGTGCTCAGCCCAATGCCTACTGCCTACCAGGTACTCAATAGCCACAAGTATTTGTTTAGTCACACATTCTCGCCTCACAAAAAAAAGGGGCGGGGGGAGAACACACTGTCTCACCCCAACAAAAGCATTTCAAAATGATCTGAGTTCAGACACCACCACCAGTCATATATACTTGTGTTCTGGAACATAAGGGGCGTGTACTAGATCACTTTCTGAGAAGAGGCCTTTTGACACACAGAGTAAGAGGAGACAGACTCATCTTTGGAGTTCCTTGTTTTTATGGTTAGCAATTATGTGAGGAGAACAAAGGCTTTAAAGACACTGAAAGGTGTTGGAA
This sequence comes from Canis lupus baileyi, assembly GCF_048164855.1. Taxonomy (NCBI): domain Eukaryota; kingdom Metazoa; phylum Chordata; class Mammalia; order Carnivora; family Canidae; genus Canis; species Canis lupus. Next base: position 57,888,999 of record NC_132844.1, on the reverse strand, counting down.
TCATTAATCTTGTGTTTCTGAATTATTTAGGATGGATTTAATGATCAGTTCCTTTTACCACTGAATGGAGCGCCCACCGCACACAGGCCATGGTGAGGAGTATAGCGAGGCCGGGGCAGGGGTGGGAGTGCCGGATGGTCACAGCAGGAATGAGTAGAGGCAGTTCACCCTCAGAGTGCTTAGTGTCCAGAGGATGTAGGTAAACAAGAAAATTTAAAGTCTCCTGGACTCTAACTTCACTACAAGGACTGTGTTCTAGCTTTGATACCCTCGTGGCTAGCACAGACTTGGTGCATAGTGGGTGTGAGTGAATAAATGAATACATGAGTGAATGATGAATGATGAATGAATATGTAAGTGAATGAGATATAAAGATTAGCCCATGTATGTATCATAAATACAGGTTCAAAAAAAAAGTGGCTCTTTTGAAGGCTCAGAGCTTGAGGAAATCTGGAAAAGATAGAACTTGAAAGAAGACAGAATTTTAAGAAGCAGAAACAGGAGAATGGCCACCTGTAATTTTATACAGTTTGCAATGTGCTCTAAATTAGTTCTCATTAGTAAGACAGCTCTTACCCCGATGATTATTACATGTAGCATTTCTATAACATTCTATATCTGCAAATTGTATGCAACTGCTTCTTAGTTTGTTATTTATTATAAGGACTTTTGATTTATTTATAAACAACTTAGTGGTTCATTATTTATTAGAATAGGAAACTGAACAAATAATATCTGGTCTCTAGCAGCCCTGTCTCAATGATTATATTGGTCCCCTAGGATTCACTAATAAGTAGCCATAAAAAAGTCAATTTGTAATTAGGAAAAGGAACGTGCATATTTGGCAGCATTCACATTGACATGATTGACAGCAAACAAGACTGCCATAAGCTCTGCAACCTAAGAGGAATAACCTCATAATGGTATTATATATTAAAAAATAAGCCACCACAAACCCTAGGATAAGAAAAGAGGTATATGAATGGCTTAAGCACTAATAGGATACTATAAAGGCTGCATACAAATATCTCATAGTAGAAACCCAAAAGCAAAAAGAGATATAATTTTAGAAAATCTCTCAAAGGACTGGCCTGATCAAAAAAGAATAATTAAAACTGAATTTAAAAAATCTGGCAAAGAAAACGACTGTCTCAGGGAGGATGTCACTAAACTAGATAATGACCATTTCTACTAGATGTTTTTAAATTTAGATGATTTCAAATGACTACAAGATTCTTTTCTCATATATTAAAAAAAAATCCTTCATCTAAGTGTTTATATTCTACTCTTGGAACATCACTTTTTTTTTTTTTTTTTTGCAGGAAGATTATCTGTATCTTTATTTATTTGTTTATTCACTCTTTTGGAAGGAAGAAGTATTATTATAGCTTTTCAAAGCCTTAGGAACACAGAAATGAGGAGTCCTGAGAAGAAGAATGGGGGTAACAGATTCTAAAGGGAAAGTCTCTGCACAAGGTCAGAGGAAGGACTCCGTCATGATCTAGAATCACCCTTCTACAAATGGAAGAACTCAAAGAGAGCTCATGGTCTATGGGGGGTGGGGTAGAGTGTAGTGCTGCTGGGATCTCTTGGGAAATCTACATCAGCCTCCCAGATACACGGGAATCAGCAGCCCCCAAATATCAGCTGGTGAATGTCTCTAATCTTTATTATTCTTTGGATCTTCTTTCCTAAAAGATATGCCCTTGAAATTTATACTGTCATAAAAATACCTAGGATTGGTTTTCATGAATATCCATTAACGTACTTCTAATTTTGTTCAGATAAAATAACCTTCTCATAGTACCACACCTTGGCTTGAGCTGTAAGACAATAGCCAGGTATGGCCGTGACAGCATGGTGACAGTTGGGCCAAGAAGTAGAGGTTCTATTCAAGGTGAGAAGAAACGCTGAAAGCATGGTATATAACTGGGCCTTCTCACCCAACACAAGAGCCTTTGCAAAAAGTAGAGTCATACTTATATGAGAGATTTTTAAACAGCAATTTGAAAGAATAAAACTAGAAGCCTCATGAGGAGCCACTACGATTGGAGATTTCCACATTCAGAGACCCTTCAGGCCATTTCATGAATAAGAGGGTCATCCCTACAGCACCTGCCTTGTGGCCTATAGGAGCTATTTAGGTTAATACAAAGAAGCATGAAAAAGCAGAGCACCACACAGGCAAAACCATGCATCTGGGTTTTCCCACAGGATCACTGTGGGCTGTCCTATGTCTCATGTCAGTTATTAAAAATTTCATAATACACAATTGAACCTATGTAGAGTCATGCTCTACAGTTTCTGGTTTAATAGTCTGAACAGTTTTCACACAGCCTGAAGGAAGGCTTGAATCAGAGTAATCTGCATCTAGGGGAGGTGAGGCAAGGTGTCCAGGTTTACCATCTATCTCACCTCCATCTGGAGACAGTCTTTCCAAATGGGTCTGCACACAGGTGAGGGCCATGCAAATCTCCCTGGCCCTCTAGAATGACACCAGCCCTGCAAGTGTAGTTGCAGAGCAAAATGAGGAATCCCTTCTCCCCACCCATGATATTGCAGGAGGCAGAAACCAAAAGCAACATCCAAGATTAAACCAAGAATCCCCTTGGGTTGTTCATGAACTGTGGTGCTTGAACAAGGTCAGAAGGTACGCCTTGAAAATCTGCCCAAGCGAGTATTTCAATTCAGAGCTTCATCTAAATGTCACCTTGTCAAATTTTGAAGTTTAATGCTAAACAACAGCTGTGTGTGGCACAGAAATCACCAAGAGACAGAAAAATAAGAAAATAAAGGATACCAAATAAACACATTTATGATAGATCAGTTGCTGAATATCTTGCCTGACCAAAATTTAACCTTTTTATAAATGGTTGTTCGTACATCATAAAAGATCAAATGAATATCATTAATGCAACACAGCAGGAAAAAAATCAACCTATTCATGAATTAATACTTTGCTTCCACTCGTTGTGTCAAAGCTGAGACTCTGCTCTTGAGCACATAAATTTTTGTTTGAACTACCATTAATTTATCTGAATTCACTATCCTCTATTTCAAAATTCATATGATACCTGTAATCAAATAAATAATTTCTTTCTGAACAAATTATTAAACCTCAAGAGATAAGTATAAATTGGACTCTGATTTGTCCTGGTGAGACCCATTACTAGACTTTTATCTTTAATGGCTACAGAGGCCAAAATAAAAAATAAATTATATTCATTTAGCCTATCTTACAGAAAATTTCATGGGGAAAATGATACATATTAGCTGTTTATCTCAATAAATTGGTCAATACCATCAACCTGGTTGATGACAGCCTGATAGCAAATGCAGAGGCTCTTTTTGAAAGACTACTGATTAATCACCAAGTTAAAATTCTAAAATAATAACCATTCAAGTGATTTTTAAGAACATTCCAATTGAAAGCCTTAGTCATTTGTACAAATGCATTGTGCATTGTACTCTGCATTGTGTTCCACTTCGTGAAAGATAAAAATACATACCTGACTGAAGCTTTGCCCAGAAGGCCCTGCCAATAGGGGAAGGGGAACCAGTCAAACCCAACTCAAGAAAATGAAGAGGCAAACTTGCTGTTGATATTTTTCAGGATTTAAAGGCAAACTGAACCAGTTCTCCCTCAAACGGAGGTTGCTAATTCTGCTTAGTTTAAGTCAGCTTTAGTAGCTCAACAGGCTGCAATGACAGCTGTCAGTGTTCTAGCCCCACACCACCCATGTCAAATGCCAAGCCCCTGGTAACAGGACCACCAGCAGAAAAGTGAAGCCACTATAGTTAACTCTCCTATAAACACTTATGCAGGTATAATCTACTAGCTCCCCACCCATACATTCTCCACTCCCACACAAAAAGCCCAGCCTCCCTACACCAATTGTTAAGCTGCTACATTTCCAGAGTAAAGGTTATCTCTGGAAAGCACTAATAGCAGCCACCCATTACTTCTACCCAAAAGAGTGCTTACAAGCAGGACAGAGGTGAGCCCTACCTTCTAATGCACTGCTTATGGGAATGTTAATTACTACAACCCCTTGGAAAAACAAAGGCAATGTCAACATATAGGGAAAGCTTAGAGAAGGTTCATCTATTTGAGTTAAAGTAATTTGATACTTTGGTTGATTAGGAATCATCTAAATGTCCAACTATAGGAGGGAAGGTAAATGGATTTGGTAAAATCATACAAGGGAATACTATGCAGACACTGAAAGCAATGTTCACAAAGGCTGTTGACTTCACATGAAAAGTTACTTAATATGTTTGGTGAAATGCACAGAGGGCAAAATTCTATACAGAGTACGATCCCAATTCTACATTGGGAATGCATATAAAAAGTCTGAAAGGACATACAACAAAATGTTAATAGTAATTATCATTTGCTCGTGGTAGTACATGTGATTTTCATTTTCTCTTTTTATATCATTCTGTTTTAATTTTTTTGAATTTTATAGAAAGCACATAAGTCCAAGAAAAAGAAACCATTAAAAAACAGGCCAGAGGGTCCCTAGTTTTCTGGCTAGGTAGACAGACCTCACCAGACACTGGGGAATATTTCTAGCCTTCTTAAGCAGATTCCATGTCCCACCTGTTGCTTACACTTAAACCCTGGTGATGATTTCTTGTACATCATGGCTATGTCTTTCTCGACCTTGGCTTTGACTTTCAGCCTTCTCTGTTTATACTAAAATATCCCTCTAGCAGTTATGTCTTGTCTGTAAATCATGTTCTCCACTCCCTCCCCTTTACCAGCGGGACCCACTTCTGTGGTCTGTCTAGTCAGCCTCCTCCTGGTCCAGTCTAGTCAAGTCTTGGATGACAACAAGTAAGTTACCCTTGAAACAAAGAGGCATCATAAACAAACTACCAATAAAAAGGGCAAGGAAATAGTTTTCTTAATGCATTCTATAAAAGCATTTTATACACAGTAGACCTCCTTCTCCAAACAGAACTGGAGCTATACCAGGCCCAACTATGACTGATCTCTTGGGAGGTCCCCACTGTGGCGATCATCCTTAACACCTGTGCAGGGGATTGTATTTTTCGGTGCACATTCACAGGCTCACAGCATTTCATCCTCACTACTCTGTTCGTTGGGAAGATCAAGTATTCTTTTCCTAATTTTGTAGAGATAAGAAAACTGCAATCAGAGAATGTGCTTGTTTCTCCTAATCCTCAGGGTGCACTCACGTGTTAATCGTGATGATAATAACCACATGGTGGAGTTGTTGTAAGGATTAAATGAGCAGTGTCTGAAACAAGGGGAGCATTCAACAAATGCCAGCTCCTATGACTGTTAGGTCAATGGGAAGCTCAAGGTTACATAGCTGGGATGTGACAGCGTCAGGATGAGAATCCAGGCCTTTTCATGCCAAGTTTATGCTTTTTCTACTTTATCCTCAGCACTGTAAGAGGAGTATTAGGGAATGGCCCATGCCCTCAAAGAACTTATAATATTTTGTAGCAATCGATACATGAAACAACCAAGCAGTTATTCCCACAGAGAACTAAGACAACAGTAATAAAAACTAGGATACAGCTCTCAAAGAATTATGCAATTATTTTGTCCAACAGCAACTGTTACTGTTACAATATCTTCTTATGCACACATTCCAAAGCTTAGAAAACCCAAGTTTCATCCTTGTTTCAAAGTGAGTTGTGTATGGAGGGAATCAGATATGAAAATAAGTCCCTTTCCATACTAATAATAGAAAATATTTTCTGTGGGCACTCAGAACTTCAGGAAGTTTGAGCTATTTTTGGAAACTTCTCTTTAGCTTCCAGAAAGTACCATTCATGATCGTACACTTTTTTAAAGGGAGTTAAAAACAGCTTTGGTTGAGCTTAAGGCTGCTTCTTAAAAAAAAAAAAAAAAAAATCTTCAACTTGATTCATTAAATTAACCTATAACATATGACACCTGGCAGCTGGTAACACAGGAGAAAAGACACAAGGACAGTGAACATTTTAAAGGCAAAGGCGGCATGCATACAGAGCAGGAAGTCATTCTGTCGATGTATATTTGATACCATAAAAATAATCCCATGATAATGGGATCCAGAATTTCCAACCGTAGACATATTATTTCTTTACGATAATCCTGGCCTATTTGTGACATGACAAAAGAAGAGCCAAAAACTTTGTGTTATGGAATGTTGAAGCTTCTTTATATATGTAAGAGAGTAATTTCCTAATGGATACTTTGAGATTCACATCTTGGAAGGTTTTTAATGTGCCACATGTTTTTATATTCCCAATATATACTACTTTCTAAGATAGAAAAATGATACTTATTAAGGGGTGGCCCTTAGCAAAACTATGAAGTAGGAGAAGGATTTCTTAAGAAACACTCTACCTGGGATCCCTGGGTGGCACAGCGGTTTAGCGCCTGCCTTTGGCCCAGGGCGCGATCCTGGAGACCCGGGATCAAATCCCACGTCGGGCTCCCGGTGCGTGGAGCCTGCTTCTCCCTGTGCCTATGTCTCTGCGCCTCTCTCTCTCTCTCTCTCTCTGTGACTATCATAAATAAATAAAAATTAAAAAAAAAAAAAAAAGAAACACTCTACCTACCTTTACTGCATGTCTGTTCCCCTGGGAGTGAGGGGTGAAAATTCCCACTTACTGAGTCCCTTCAATGAGGCACTTGGGTATGCAGTGCCTGCTTTATGTTATCTGTGTCAATCCTTACAACAGCCTTGCAACACATACGAGTCCCCCCAATTATTCAGAGATGAAGAAACTAAGCCTCATAGAATTTACATGACACATCTAAAATAAAGAAGCTGATCAGTGACTACGGAGAGTCCTCCACTTGGTGCTCATTCAGGTTGCCCCCTGTTGAACTGGGCTCTCCCAACATCAATACCCATTAGTACCTACACTATAAACCAGTTCACATCAAACTGTTAAGGACGGGCCATCATTTGAGTTAGTCTTCTTCATTTTTAAAAATTTTTAAAGATTTATTTATTTGTTCTAGAGAGAGAGGGAGCATAAGCAGGGGAAAGGCAGAAAGAGAGAGAGAGAGAAAGAGAGGGAGAGAATCTCCAGCAGGCTCCATACCCAGCACTGTTGGTGGAAGACAGCATGGTGGCTCCTCAAAACATTAAAAAGAGAAATAGTATCTGATTCAGTAATTCCACTACTGGGTATTTACCCAAAGGAAACAAGAACAGTAATTCAAAAGGATATATGCACCCCTATGTTTACTGCAGCATTGTTTACAATAGCCAAGATAGGAGAAGCAGCCCAAGTGTCCATCCATAGATGAACTGATAAAGAAGAGGTACCATATGTGTGTGTGTTATACATATCTATAACTCAGCCATTAAAAAGAATGAGATCTTGCCATTTGCAACAACATGGATGAATCTAAAGGATGTTAGACTGAGTGAAATATGTCAATCAGAGAAAAACAAACACCATTATGATTTCATTCCTATGTGGAATTTAAGGAACAAAACAAACAAGACAAAAATCAGACTCTTAAATACAGAGAACAAACATGGTTGCCAGAGGGGTGGCAGCTGGCGGGTGAGTGAAATAGATAAAGGGGATTATACTTATCCATGAGCATTGAGTAATGTATAGAACTGCTGAATCATTATATTGTTAAAAAGAAGGAGGGGGAGGAGGTAAAGGAAGAAGAGGTAGTAGTGGTAGCAGTAGTAATAGTACTCCTATTCTATTAGTGACCAGGTAGGGGGCACCTGGGTGGCTCAGTCGGTTGGGCATCCAATTCTTGATTTTAGCTCAGGTCATGATCTCAGGATGGTGAGACTGAGCCCCTCAATGGGCTCTGCACTGTGCACGGAATGTGCTTAAGATTCTCTTTCTACTTCCCGCTTCCCCTTCCCCCCATGCACTCTCACTCCGTCTCTCTCTCTCTCAATCTAAAAAAAAAAAAAAAAAAAAAATTAAAACAAGAATAAAATAAAAGTGATCAGAGAGGCATAATTTTAACCTAAATCAGTGGCTCTATAGTAAATTTGAGACACAGTGGCAGGACTTCAAAATGTCAAGACTCGAGAGATCATCTAGTCAATCTCTTCTCCCATTACTATACAGATTTAAAACAACTAAAGCCTAAGAAGGGCTGTGACTTTGCAGACGTCACACAACAAATCAGGTGTAGAGCCCAGATGAGAGCCAGGATTCTGACTCAGGGCTGTTCTCTTTTACGGCAGCAGCCACAAATATTCAAACATAGGGTACAAAAATACATTCCAGACTTAAAAGACTTATTCCAATGTATTAATTCACACTGGTGATTCAGAGTGCTGGTCAGGCCCAAGTGCACCTCTTATTAATTGTGTGGCCTAGATAAGGTACCCTCTCTTTGCCTTGGGTTTCTGGTCAATTATATGAGAATAACAATAGTGTTTGCCTCATTCGGTTACTGTGTGGGTCAAATGTGATAACTCATAGAGCTCTAACCTCTTTGTGCTCAGCATAAACAATGAATGAATGTTACATTATTATTATCACTGAAATTATTTTTACTGTTATTACTACTACTACTAGCTCAGATAAATGACAGTTCATACGTTCACTTTTGGGGAAAGAGTAGAAATAATCTCCTGCTAGCAAATTCATCTCCATCTTCTCTAAAGGCAGCCCTAACAGTCTCAGGAATGAAGGTAAGACAAGTAGAAGGTTAGCACCAGAAACAAAGAAATTACCTTTGAAAAGTGCCTACTGAGTATTTTCACATGATGTTTAAAGTAAAAATTCCCCATTTTTCTCAAATCTACTCTTTCTCGGTTACTGCCCTTTTCTGTCACTCACTGTATTGAGATATAATTAATATGTAATACTGTATTAGTTTCAGGTGCATATCATAATGATTTTGTATTTATATATATTGCAAAGTGACTGCCACAATAAGTTTAGTAAATATCCATCACCTCACATATTTACATGTTTTTTATTCCTTATGATGACAACTTTTAAGATTTACTTTCTAGGCACCTTTCAAATATATAGTACACAGTTATTAACTATAATCACCATGATATACATTACATCTTCAGGGCTTATTTCTCTTACAACTAGAATTTTAACCCCCTTCATCCATTCCCCCCACCTCCCATCCCCCACTTCCTGGCAACCAAAACTCTGTTCCCTGTATCTATGAGCTTGTTTTTTTTTTAATTCCACATATAAGTGAGATCATGCAATACTTCTTGTTCTCTGTCTGACTTACTGACTTAGCATAATGCCCCCAAAGTCCATCCATGTTGTTGCAAATGACAGTATTTTCCTCTTTGTGTGGCTGAATAGTATTCTAGTCTATATATCTGTATCTATATCTATTTTATCTTATAGTTTTTTATCCACTCATTCATCTGTGTACACTTGGGTTGCCTCCATGTCTTGGTTATTATAAATAATGCTGCAATGAACACAGGGTGGAGATATTCTCTCAAGATAGTGATTTTGTTTCCTCCTGATAAATTTCCAGAAGTGGGATTTCTGGACCATATAATAGTTCTACTTTTAATTCTTTAGGACTTCCATGCTGTTCTCTGTAACAGCCACACCAATTTATCTCCCCACTAACAGTGTACAGGGATTTACCTTTTCCCACATCCCTGCCAATACTGTGTCTTTTTTGTTCTATTAGTTTTGTGTTGATAATAGCCATTCTAATAGGTGTCAGGTGATTTCTCATTATGGTTTTGATTTCCACTTCTCTGATGGTTAGTGATGTTGAGCACTTTTCCACGTACTCATTGGCCATGTGTATGTCTTCTTTGAAAAAAACTGTCCTCCATTTTTTAAATTGGACTATTTGGAGTTTTAGCTATTGATTTATATGTATTCTTTATATACTTTGGATATAACCCTTACCAGATAAATGATTTGTAAATAGCTCCCACTCGATGGGTTGCATTTTGTTGATGGTTTCCTTTGTTGTAAAGAAGCTTTTAGTTTGATGTAGCCCATTTGTTTATTTTTGCTTTTGATTTCTTTGCTTTTGTTGACAGATCCAAGAAATCATTGCCAAGACCAATGTCAAGGAGATTACCCCCATGCTTTCTAAAATAAATTTCATGGCTTCAAATCTTACATTCACGTCTTTCATCCATTTTTGTTTGTTTGTTTTTTAAACCTGTGTTTCAGGTAAGCTTATTTATTTATTTATTTATTTATTTATTTATTTATTATTAATGAGAGATACAGAGAGAGAGAGAGAGAGAGAGAGAGAGAGGCAGAGACACAGGCAGAGGGAGAAGCAGGCTCCATGCAGGGAGCCTGACGTGGGACTCGATCCCGGGTCTCCAGGATCAGGCCCTGGGCTGAAGGCAGGCACTAAACCACTGAGCCACCGGGGCTGCCCCTTTCATCCATTTTGAATTAATTTTTGCGTATGGTATAAGGACAGTGGTCCAGTTTTATTCTTTTGTATGTGGCTGTCAAGTTTTCCCAACACCATTATTGAAGAGACTATCCTTTCCTCACTGTATATTCTTCCTTTGTCATAAAATAATTGACCATATATCTGGGTTTATTTTGGGATTCTCTATTCTGTTCGATTGATTCACGTATTTGTTTTTATGCCATGTTGTTTTAGTTACCATGATTTTGTAACATAGTTTAAAATCAGAAAGTGTGATATCTCCTGCTTTTTCTTCTTTCTTGAGATTGCTTTGGCTATTTCCGGTCTCTGTGAGTTCATACAAATTTAGGATTATTTGTTTTATTTCTGTGAAAAATGCCATTGTTATTTTGATAAGGACTGCGTCGACTCCATAGATTGCTTTGAGTAGTATGGACTTTTTTTTTTTTTTTAGACATAGAGAGAGAGGCAGAGACACAGGCAGAGGGAGAAGCAGACTCCATGCCGGGAGCCCGACGCGGGACTCGATCCCAGGTCTCCAGGATCAGGTCCTGGGCTGAAGGCAGGCGCTAAACCACTGAGCCACTCAGGGATCCCTGAGTAGTATGGACTTTTTAACAATATTAATGCTTCCCATCCATGTGCACAGAATCTCTCTCCATTTATTTGTGTCTTCAATTTCTCTCATCAAGGTAATAGTTTTCAGTGTACAAGTCTTTCATCTCCCTGGTTAAATTTATTCCTAGGTATTTTATTCTTTTTGATATAATTATAAATGGGATTGTTTCTTTACTTTATCTTTCTGATAGTTCATTATTAGTGTATAGAAATTCAATTTATTTTTGTAAATTGATTTTATATTCTGCAGCTTTACTGAATTTATTAGCAACAGTTTTTTAGTGCAGTCTTTAGAGTTTTCCATATACATGTCATCTGCAAATACAGACATTTTTACTCCTTCCTTTCTTATTTAGTACCTTTCATTTATTTATTTTTCTGGCCTAAATGCTCTGTGTTTAAGACTTTCAGAACTATGTGGCAAGAGTGAGCATCCTTGTCTTGCTCCTGATCTTAGAGGAAAAGATTTCAGTTAAAATTCCCCACCTTTCTCAAATCTAATCTTTCTCATTTAATTCCTAACCCAGTTAAAAACCTGAACATCCATCTAAACATCAAGTCCTTCCGCACCACTACCCACTTGGTGACCCTGTGCCATTGATTCTCCCTCTGAAATGTCTCTCTGAGGATGTCTCTTCTCTTTCTGCAATCTACCTGGTTGAGGCACAACTAATTTTATTTATTTATTTACTGACTGACTGACTTATTTTGCTTGGAACACTCCAGTGGTCTAAAATCTCAGCTCCTTCCCCTTTGCAACACCATCTAACTTACTTATCATCTCCAAAGTCACTTTTGCAAAATACGAATTAGATTAAATCATCCCTCCCATAAAGACTGTATAATTTCTCCTCTTTAGCAGGATATATTCGCATCCGAGGCTCACTGAAAGAACCCTTTGCTCAACTTCTCCTGCCACCCCGTCACTTCAGAGTACCCAAATCTTTTTTCAACACGAACTTTCTTTGAATGTGGAACACCTACCTAGCCCCTTCTCTAGAAAACTGCAACTACTGGAATGCAGTATTTTCTGCAAGCACAATATTTTCTGCAAGCTCTTCCAGAGTCCCTCCACCCTTCCCTCTGGGCTTCCAATGAAGTTGTTCCTATTTCCACTTAACCATTCACCATGTGGATCACTAGTACTTATTTTCTTATCCTTCTTTTCTGCTAAATTGATTTCTGAAAGATATGGGCCTCATTCTTTTATCCTCTGTCACAGGACCTACGTAAGGCACAGTACCACGTGCATAACAAAGAACTGCTGAATCAACTGAGTGGATGGTAGTAAAAGGAATAATAAAATGAGACTTCGGTGACTATCAAAGCTGATCTCAATTAAAGCCAGTTTCTGTAACATATATAAGTAACTGCAAATGATTACATAAGTAGTTTTCAAAAGAGTGTGATATGAACTTGCAAATGGCAAAGCTCTCAAGTTCCCACTTAAGGCTTGTTAAATGTTCATCAATGCAGAGAGACCGCCACATCCTCCCAGAGTTAGTTGGCTTCTGCAGGACCTGCATTCTGAAAGCTCCTGCAATCCTGCAGCTTTATGGAGGACACTTCTCCCTCACAAAATTCTGCGGACTGGATTCGGGTAGTAGATGCTCAATAAACACTGATTTCATTTGCAGTGAATTTGAAAGCAAAGTGCAACTCACATTTTAGACTAATTCAATGCAACGACTGATTGTACTTAAGATAATAGCTCTAAGGCTAAAGAAAATCAATGGGGAGACTGAAAAGCAGCCAAATGCTCACTCCTCTGCCTTGTTCCACAGTCAATGCTGACCTGTTTCTCGATCCTTTCCAGCTTCTAAGCTTTTTGGACCTCACTGTTTCCCCCAGAATGGAGGGAGCCAGTTAGCAAGTGTTGCCCTGTACCTGCGATATATTTGCCCTGTGTTTTGATGTTGATGTAATACGTGAGAAAGGTGAGTGGCTTTTTTTTTTTTTTTTTTAAAAAAACGTCCTAGTTTTCCTAAAGCCTTCCCTCCGTGTGAGAGGTGAAGTGGGATTCCAGCTGAAGGCAGGAGGAAGTGTGGACTGGAATGCTGTAGCATTTTTTCACCTTCAGCTGTGGGCCTGTGTGGTAAAGGGAGTCCAGAAACTTTTGTTTCCACTAAAATGATATTTAAAACCAACCAAACAAACAAACAACAAAAGCTCTAAATTCGGCAGCAAACTCTAAATTCGATGTCTATTGAACACTTGTATTCCAATGTAGGAAATAGGAAAAGTCTCAAAACATGCCCTCTGCTATAATTCATTCTGGGATAAGAAAAAGACAGCAGGGCCCCGGAGAATCAATCATTAACTAAAAGTCAAACCGAGACACCCTGGAAACCGGGGAGGACACAGGCGGCCGGATTTGCCTGTTCCCTCCGGTGACTCTAGAGCGAAGCATCCCACAGGCGGACAAACTCGGCACACTGCTCCCTTCTATTTCACTTTTCAAACTTGAAGTTATTTTTAGATGACCCATGCCCGCTAATCCCAGGCAGGACAATTCCCAGCCCGCTGCGCCTCAAAGTACCTTCCTTCTCCCCGGCACTTTTTTTTTTTTTTTTTGGTAAGCACTGGGAAAGGGGCCTCTCCGTTTTCTCCTCCTTTCTCAGCGTGTAGTCCACCTTCCCCGTGTCCACACCTCGGTCCCGGGGGCGCGGCGTCATCCTCGCTGTTCTACTTATGCACCTGCTGCCGCCGCCGCTGGACAGGCGCGCCCTGGGGCCACCGGGAGCGGGGCAGGGGCAGGGGCAGGGGCAGGGGCAGTCGGAGACCCGCGCCCTCTAGAGGGGGGTCAGGAGCGCCGGCGGCCGCAGCGCCCCCCGCCCCCCGCCGCCCGCCGCCCCAGCGCGCGCCCCGCCCGCCCCCCGCCCGCCGCGCCCCCCGCCGCGCCCCCCGCCGCGCGCAGCCCCGACCGGACCGGGCGCAGGGGCGAGCGGGCCAGCGCGTTACATAACCGACCTGCGGGGCGTCCGCGATGCGCCGGCGGAGGCTGAGGCGGCGGCTGGGGTTCGCGGGGCCGGCGACTGCGGCTCACCTGCCCGCCCGGCGAGCGCGTGGGGGGGCGCGGGGCCCGCGGGCCTGGGCGTGGGGCCGTGCGCGGCGCGCCCCGCCTCCGGGCGCCGAGGTCCGCGTGTGCCCGGCTCCCGCCTCCTCCCGCCCGCTCCTCCCCGCAGCCTCGGCCGCCGTCAGCCGGGACAAAGCGGCTCCGGGGAGGGGCCGAGCGGGCGGCTCGCGCCGGAGCCGGCGGAGATGGGCGCGCCCCCAGCTCCGACTCATCGGGCCAACCTCCAATCAGACCCCAGGAAGCCGAAAGCCCCTGAGTGGCCTCCTCTCCTCCCCTCCCCCGTGACCCGGCGCCCTTCCCGCGCCCGCACCCGCTCGGCTCCCGGGGCTCCCGCCCTGCGCTCAGCGCCCCCCCCGCCCCCCCCGGGTGCGCAGCAAGCGCAGGAGCCCCCCGCACCCCCGGCGCTGGAGCCGGTCCGCAGGAGTCCCGGCCTCGCGGGGAGGGCCCCGGGGGGCGGAGGGCGCGGGGGCTGCTGGCGAAGCGAGGGCTGCCTGCGCAGCTCAGCGCAGAGGAAACTGGCGGGGGGCGGGTGGGGGGTCCTGGGAGAGAGACGTCTCCTACACGCAGACCGACCCCCGCCCCGGTCCGGCCGAGGACAGGGCGGGAACCCCCGCGGGTCGTGGGGCGTCTGCGCAGGGGGGGGGGGCCTCTGGCTGCAGACCTGCGCGCGCCCCGCCCACGCGCTGGAGGTGCCCTGCGCGGGCCCCCGGGTTCGCCCCCCGAGCCGGGGTTGGATGCGGATCAGGTTCTAGGCTAGATCGGTTGCCCAACGAACTCCAGGTAGCCGGCTCCGCTTTACAAAATAAAAGCAGTTCAGAGCCGGAGGAAGCCTGGGGCTCCTGGGGGGCGACGCTTGGGACAGGGCTGATGGCAGGAGAAAGTCAGCGGCGACAAGATCGGGCAGGGAAAGGGGGGCAAACGGAAGGGGGGTGGGGGTGGGGGTGGGGGTGGGCGTGCAGGCCCTCTCCAGGACGCAGTGGACAGTCTTTAAATCAGCTGCGTGTTGCGTCGTCTAACTGCTATACAAATAGGCCCTTTTCCCTTTGCTTCTTACGCCTTTCTGTTTCCTGATGACAGGATTAGAATTAGACACTGAGGCCGTGGATAAGTTTCGCAATTATTCTTCCGTCACCCAGACACCACCTCGTTTTGGGGTGGCGTGAAATTTCATTTTGAAAACAAAACCAAGAAGCACTGACGAAAAGGTAGACCTTAGCTCTTCACTCCTATTCATCTGCACTAATATAAATAAAGACAGAATTTCGGAGTTGAAAATGGCCTTAGACTCCTTACTCTTGCAAACTTCTGGATGCATAAATTCATAACTATCCGCTGATTTAGATGGATGATGTTTTAAATAGAATTGTCTGGTTCCTGGGGCGCCTGGGTGGCTCAGTCAGTTAAGCAAAAGACTCTTGATATCAGCTCAAGTCATGATCTCAGGTTCCTGGGATGGAGCCCTATGTGGGGCTTCAAGCTCAGTGAGGAATCTGCTTCTCTCCCACTCTCTCTGTCCTTCCCTCTCTACCCCCTTCATTTTCCCTCTCTCTCTCTCTCTCTCTCACACACACACACACACACACACACAAATGGATGAATGAACCTTAAAACAAAACAAAACAAAAAACAGAAAAGAAAAGAAAAAGAAGCCTCTGAAAAGGCATTCATAGACTAAACCCAAACTCACCTTCCTGGGATTTTTCACTCATTGGTTCTAGTTCACTTTTTGAAGCCATGAAGACAGAGTCCAAAAACTTCTCCAACTGTTTCAAATACATGAAGATAGTCATCATGTCTCACCCACTCCAAGACCCCCTGTAAAACATCCTCAATCCTTTAAACAAAATCTCACTTGCAATAAGTAGTTCCTAGAATCATCACCATCCTGAAGACTTTCATCTTACTAGAATCTATTTTGTAAATATATATTTACAAAGAAAGTTTTCTGCTGCTGGAAGTAATATGTTTATTGCAGAAATTTTGAAAACCATAAGATTCAATGTGAAGATTAATTAAAACAGTTAACATTCACTATATATCTTAGCTGTTATAAAAATGAACATGATCATTTTCCTGCCACTGAGATACAGGTATTATTTTTTTTCAAATTTTTATTTAAATTCTGGTTAGTTAACATACAGTGCCATATTGGTTTCAAAAGTAGAATTGAGTGATGGGTCCATCCCTTACATACAACACTCCGTGCTCATCACAGGTGCTCTCCTTAATACCTATCACCCATCTAGCCCATCCTCTGCCTACCCTCCTCTATCAACGCCCAGTTTGTTCTCTAACCTTAAAAATCTCTTATGGTTTCTCTCTCTCTCTCTCTCTCTCTCTCTCTCCCCCCCCCCATATGTTCATCTGTTTTGTTTCTTAAAATTCCACATATGAGGGAATCATATGGTATTTGTCTTTCTCTGACTTATTTCACATAGCATAATACACTCTAGCTTCATCCACAGCGCTGCAAATGGCAAGATTTCAATCTTTTTGATTGCTGAGTAATATTCCATTGTATATATGTGGCATATATACCACATATTCTTGATCCATTCATCACTTGATGGATATTTGAACTTAACTTTTTGAGGAACTTCCATACTGTTTTCTAGAGTGGCTACACCAGTTTGCATTCCCACCAACAGTGCAAGAGGGTATTCTTGTTTTTTAGGACTTTATTTTTTAAAGTTTAAGGCTCACCACAAAATTTGAGTGGAAGGTACAGATATTTACCATTTACCCCCTGCACCCACTAAGACATAGCCTCCCTCATTATCAATATCCTCCACCAAATTGGTACTTTTTTTTTTTTTTTTTACAATTGATGAATTTCCTTTGACACATCAGTATCAACCATATAGTTAATGTGATAGTTTACATTAGGGTTCACTTTTGGTGTTGTACATTCTTTGATCGTTGACAAGTGTTTAAGATATATACCATTATGGTCATATGGGGGATAGTTTCACTGTTCTAAAAATCCTCTGTGCTCCTCTTTGCCTCCCCATTAACCTCTGAGAACCACTGATGTTTAACTCTGAGTGGCCTCCCCATTAACCTCTGAGAACCACTGATGTTTAACTGTCTCCATAGTTTTGCCTTTTCTGG
Organism: Canis lupus baileyi; assembly: GCF_048164855.1. Classification (NCBI taxonomy): domain Eukaryota; kingdom Metazoa; phylum Chordata; class Mammalia; order Carnivora; family Canidae; genus Canis; species Canis lupus. Next base: position 57,871,837 of record NC_132844.1, on the reverse strand, counting down.
AATGTCACAGAGTAGAACATTCACAGTGTGTAGCCTTTTTTCTTTTTAGTAATATGCATTTATGGTTCATGCGTTTTCATGGTTTGAGAACTCATTTCTTTCTAGCGCTAATATTCTGTATTCTGGATGTGCACAGTTTATTTATTCATTCACCTACTGAAGGGCATCTTGGGTGCTTCCAATTTTTAGCAATTATGAATAAAGCTGCTATAAACATCTGTGTACAGGTTTTTATACAAACGTAAGTTATCAGCCTATTTTGGGTAAATACTAAGGAGTGAGATTGCTAGATCATATTGTAAAACTATGCTATGTAAGAAAACACCAAATTGTCTTCCAAAGAAGCTGTACCAGTTTTCATCGCCACCAGAAATGCATGAAATATCCTATCCCACATCCTTGCCAGTATTTGTCATTGTCAGTGTTTTGGCATTTCACCATTCTTAAAGGTATATAGTATAATCTCACTCGTTTTAATTTACAGTTTCCTAATGATTTGAACATATTTCATATGCTTTTTTGCCAACTATATATCTTCTTGGTGGCTGTCTGTTCAGTTTTGATGCCCATTTCTTAATTGGGTTACTTTCTTATCATTCTTGTTTCTTGCTGTTATTGTTTTAAAAATTCTTTTACAGTTTGAATAACAGTTATTTATAAGATATGTATTTTGTAAATAATTTCTCCAACTCTGTGGCTGGTCTTCTCATTCTCTTAACAGTGTCTTTTACAGAACAGAAGTTTTTAATTTTATTGATTTCCAGCTCATCAATGATTTATCTCATGGATTGTTCCTTTAGTGTTTTATCTAAAACGTCTTCATAATATCCAAAGTCCTCTAGATTCACTCCCATTTTATCTCCTAGGAGTTTTATAGTTTTGTAACATTTTACATTTAGGTATATGGTCCACTTTGAGTTCACTTTTATGAAGGATGTAAGGTCTGTGTATGTGCGTGTGTGTGTATATATAGACACACATATTTTTTATATGTAGGTATCCACTTGTTTCAGCATTGTTTATTAAAAAGACTATCTTTTTTTTCATTGTATTGCTTTTTCTCCTTTGTCAAAGACCATTTAACTATATTTATGTGGCTCTACTTAGAGACTCTCTGTTCTGTTCCATTGATCTATTCTTTCACCAGTATCACACTCTCTTAATCACAGTACCTTTATAGTAAGTCTTGAAGTCTGGTTGAATCAGTCATCTGATTCTTATCCTTCTTTAATATTTGTTGGGTATTCTAGATCTTTTACCTCTCTATATAAACTTTAGAATCAGTTTGTCAAGATCTATTTACAAAATAATTTGCCAGAATCTTGATTGAGAGTACATCGAATCTGTAAGTCAAGTTGTGAAGAACTGAAAACTTGACCATATTTAGTTTTCTTATCTATAAACATGGAATATCTCTTCATTTATCTAGTTTTTCCTGGATTTCTTTTTATCAGAGTTCTGTAGCTTTTCTCATATAAATCTTATATATATTCTGTTAAATTTATATCTAAATATGGAATTGTGTTTTTAATTTCACATTCAATTCATTCACTGTTGGTGTATGGACTGGAGACTTTACATGGGAAGAAACAAAAGAACACATAATTCCGAAAGACTATGATTTTAATGGCTCAAGGAATATCTGGTGTCAGTGTCCTCCAGCCAAAGACCACCATAAACACGCCTATAGTTAAATAAATTGAATTTATGCTCACTGCAATAAAAGAGAATGTACTCTATGGGGACAATGTGGCATGGCATTAAGAGGACATCAGCAGACTTACCATAGGATTTGGACTTGTATGAAGTGATTTTGGAGAGAGTTTAAGGAGGCAATGCTTTACTCTAGATTGGATGCTGTTAGAAGGAGGAATATTAATTTGCTTGCATATGTATTAGTAAATCTTGTCTATAAAGCAGTAGAAATGAAGTAAGTCTACAGCTATAATTGGCAAAGAAAAGACTTTTCATATCAGCCAGGATAGTAGAAGGTTTGATCATTTTTCTAGTTTGGAAGCATTTTTGTCTCTGTTTATATGTGGTTGCAGAAGCTCTTGTTCTTGTCTTGATTCTTCATTGTCCTAGGATATTTTGTGAAACTGTTTGTATTCAAGAGGAGAACACCAAGGCCAAGCTGATCATGCCTGGCAGATCATAGCTGTTCAGCTGTTCAGGCTGTTAAGGCCACTTTTCTTTTTCTCACCAGTGACATATTGTCACTGTGACAGATAAGCTCTCTCCCACCTTGGCAATCTCACCAGCCCATCAATACTCCCTAATAATAATCGATAATACAAGGTACCTAATGCCCATCACACTTTCTACAAGTGAAAAATAAACAAAAGTAATATGTGTACTTTCTCAGGGATTTTGAAAGAGAAATGAATAAGCATAAGTCTCCCAAGACACCTAGAGAAGAACAAAAGATGAGGCTGTGTGATGGCCAATGAAAGAACGTTCTGTGAGTATAGGAGTGGTGCAGGAAGATGCTATAGAGAGGTCAGGATTTGGGCTAGTCTTCAAAAATGAATTTAATTTGGAGAGGAAAATAAAGCAGTGGACCGTTAAAGAGCCACACTAACCATGAAGAGGATGCTCTGTGGCCTTGCCTTGTTAACTACTATAACATGGGACAGACAGGAGGAGCAGCAGCCAGGACAAGATTCACCTTTAGGTCTGGACAAGCATGGAGATGGAGAATAGATAGAGGCTGAAGAAGAAGAAATTGGCTCTAGCATTGGGCCAAACCCAGCCCCAAAATCTCACTGTGGTCCCAAATAACATCACGGCAGACAAAAATAACTATCTAAGCACATTGTTGTCACCAAGAAGTCTCCCATTGAAACACTGGCTCACCTTGACAAATAAAAAGCTTGGAGAAATAGAATACAGGACAAGACAGATATTCTATTACTAGGATCCTAAGGTGAGTACTGGTTCTTGGGAACCAAGAGGCTTGGGAAGCTCTAAGGATAGCTCGATTATACCAGTGAGGCTTGAGCTCCTTACAACATCCCTCTCACCTAAAGTTTGGATCAATTCTAGAGCCCAGGATGGAGTTGAATTACAGGCAAGGGTATAAGAAATGAAGGGCTGGAAATACTAGGGCCCAGGGCAAGTCTGAAGTTTTCATCTCAATTCTGCTATTTACTAGCTGAACATCCTTGGATAAACAAATTACTCCTCTAAACTTTAGTTTTCTCATCTGTGAAGTCGGAATCATGGTAACCATACTATACATTGTTGTGAAAATTAAATACCATAATGTTCATAAAGCATTTTACCCAGTATCTGGCCTGAGTAAAATTTAGCCATCATAATCATCATCATTACCATCATCATCATCATCATCATCATCATCATCATCTTGTTTCATTATTGGCTGCATCATTATCATCAAAAAGAGGAGCATGCCCTTAAGGTAGAGGTCCTCAAATTATGGCCCCCAGGCCAAATCCAGCCCCGCATGCTCTCATGAATAAAGTTCTATTGGAACACAGCCACACTTATTCATTTAGGTACTGCCTATGGCTGTTTCTCCTACAATGGCAGTTGAGTAGTTGTGATAAAGACCTCAAGACCCGCAAAGCTGAAAATATTTGCTATCTGCTCCTCTACAAAAAAAGTTAGCTGACTTCTACTCTATGGCAAGAAAAAAAATCAAATGACCATGGCTGTGTTGGAAGCTCTAAGGACTCCCATGTGAAAAAACCACACAGATAGTATAGAAAGTAGTAAGAAAAAAATGAACAGGTAAAATGAGGTACACATATTTTTTAAATAGTCTTAAAATTTAAGAATTAAAATTGTATGCCATATTCCAGTCATCTCACATCAATGAAACTCTCTCTCTAGGACCAGGTACATAATTTGGGGAACCCAATGCAAAATGAAAACACAGGGCACTTTGATCAAAACAGATTGAGGAATTCAAACTGATAACAGCAGAGCATTAAAGCAAGCAGAGTCTTTCTGCACAGCTCTTTTTCTCATGTAAGCATGCATACATACACGCACACACACATGCTTACACACTACACTCACAAATACACTTATAACTGAAGAGCAATGTACAGGCAGTCACTAGCAAACTTAGATGTGGGTTTTCTTTCTTTCTGCCTAACAGAGCGTTTTCTCCTATAAATGATTTCTCTACGCCCACAACCTCCTCCTCCTCCAATTTTGATGCAGCAGTAAGAGCAGTTTCCCTCTGTCTGACTCCCTCTTCATTTTTGCATGACACATCCATATTATCGCACAGATTTCTCTTTTTCCTTTCATTATAGCATGCTATGCCCAAAATAATCTAGTCTGCTTTCACAGTGGCTCCAGGTTCACCACGCCAGGATAAAAGCCACTGTTGTCCAGGCTGGATCTTACTTGGCTTTGGATCATGTGGAGTGTATAAAGTTATAAAGTTAAAGCGTTGGTGGAATGACATGCACAAGAACAGCTATAGCGCAGCTAAGCTGATCTGAGCTTCCTTCACAGAAAAAAGAATGTGCAAGGGGCTGCAATATGGGAATTGTCTGTTAAACTGAAATTCGTGAATTATTTGGTTTTCTCAAAAAGGAAAAAACCCCACAAAAACAAAAAGATAGATAGCCTGTATTTTGGTTTTAATGCTCCTTTGACAGGCAATGGAGTGGAAAACATATATAAAAATAAGTCAGCTACAGTGTGGAAAATACTCATAGATAGGTACAAGAAGATTTCTAATGTTATTGCACTCTTTTTGAAGTCTTGCAAAGGCTGTAAATGCTTTGAGGATCAGGAGTATGAGGGTGCAGATGTCAATAGGCTGATTCCAGGTGTGATAACAGATCCCCATGTCCCATAGTTAGGTAAGTCCTTCCACTGGGGTCTGGATGACTGATCACCCTCAAGGATGTCTGTGACTCATTAGTGTGGGTTGATTTTCCAAAGAAGGAGCACCCATAGGGGATCCATATTTGCCAGGCATTAGTCAGATTCCTCCAGGATTTGACAAAGTGACAGATTACTGATAAATTAATTTGTGCGAAGGTGGTAATGGCTGATAATAGGCTCTCTGGTTACTCTCAGATAACATCTATACTTAAATGGGGCCAGGTTCTTCAGAGTCTGATGGCTACAATCCATCCTGTCTTTACGCCAGTCTGTTTCTCCCTGTTACTGGAGCATGTCCTCTGTTTTCAGTCTTCCATGCTATGCACTGGCAGTTCCCTCTGCCTGGGTGCCTTTGCCGAGCAAGCTCAAATTCTTCCATCAATGATCAAGTGAAAATAATAGCAACAAATGCTTGGTACTATATGCTAAGACAGTGATTCTCAAAGAGTTATCCTGGGACCAGTGGTATTGGATCACTGGAGAAATTGTGAGAAATGCAAATTCTCAGGCCCACCCCAGATCTATTGATTCAGAAACTTGGGGTGAAATCCAGAAACCAGTTTATAACCAGGCTTCCAGGGGATTGACACACACGAAAGCTCAAAACAAGTATTCTAAGCATTTGTCCTACATAGGCTGATTTAATTTTCACAAAACCCTCTAAGGTAGGTACTAAGATTGCCTCCAATTTACAGATGAGGAAACTGAGGCACAGAAAGTTTAAGCAACTTGACAGAGGTCATAAACTGGTGAGTGGTAGAGCTGGGCTTTGAATCCACACAATCTGACTCAAGAATGTGGTTCCTCTACTTTTCAATATGTTGCCCTTTGGATCAATGCTTCTGCAAGGTCTCCTATGATTTCAATCTTCCAAATCTCACCAGACAACATCAGTGGTACTCACATTGCTTTCTTCTCTTGTGATCCTCATGATTTTCTTGTCATTTTATCCCCAGTACCTAATATCTATGTTGCAATGAGCAAATTTTGGTATATGATAAAGGAATGAATAATTGAATGAATTGATCAGTGAAACAATAAATGTCTTGACTCAGCTTTAACTTGACCAGTATTTTCCAGAGAGCTTAAAAAAAGAAAAGAAAAGAAAAGAAAAGAAAAGAAAAGAAAAGAAAAGAAAAGAAACCTTCCCAGCGTCTTGTCCCTAACCTACTTAATCAGTCTCTAGGAGCGGAACCTGGAAACCTGAATTTTAAAGAGCCAAACCCAAAAAACTTGGGTTTAAGAAAAAGTTGTTCCCAACAAACTGATTTTGTACATATAGACCTCCGCCTTAATTGGCACCAATAATTTTAGGTAGTTTGGTAAGACCAAGCTGAGGACATGAATGGGGAAAAGGGGACTCTGGGCCCTTAAATTTTATCCCATGGTGAGTTGCTAACATGGTAGCCAACCCTTCCTGGAAGAAAGCCTAAACATTCTTCAGATTTTAGGCACATGGTGTGATATTCCTTGAACAAGATCATATAAAAAAACACCTGCATTTGGTACCACTGAGCTGTACATGGTAAGGTCTTTTTTTTAACCCCCAGAATAGGCAGTCCTCAGCATATATATATGTATATATATATATATAGGTCATATTCCAAAAATGTATTTGTAAGTTGAGTTGTTTGGAACTCAGAAACACTTTCCCACAGAAGTAATATTAGAAAAAGGGCTCCATTCCTCTGCCAAAATACAAAACCTGATTTAGAACACTCTGTCTGAAATAGCAGTTCAGATGGGCTACACGGACGTCCGTGGGAATTATGGCTGGGACCCAACCAACTAGGAACTGGGGATTATGGGAGCACGGTGACTTCTGGGTGACGTTGGGCTGTGACAGTATCAGAGACATGCCTTGGTTCTTCTCCTTCCTTCAACACACTCACACACACACACATGCACACACAGAGTTTGGTGGCTACTAGTCACCTGATAGAAAAACAAAGTTATCACTCAAGGAAGACTACTTGGGATCCAATGAGAGCACTTATGCGGTCAGGAACTGCCCCAGACCTGAGCTCAGAGCTCTCCAGATCAAGTATACACAGTCAACAGTGCTTGTACTAACCTTTGATATCTCCTTACCTGCATTTTGGAAATACTATAAAACCCGTAGTTTCAACTTCAAGGCAACTGCAACACCTCCCCTATCATACCTAGAATAATAGTTTGGGGGTAAATATGGATAAGTGCCATAAATAAAACCGGGACTGAAAAGTAGAATAGAGAATCAAATTTCAAGCTTTTCATCAGTCTATAATTAAATAGCTATGTGTCAAGCTGAGTTCTCTGGGCCTCAGTTTCCTCATTTGTAAAATGTTGGGGGGAAGGGGAGTGGTTTATACAATCTATAAGATCTTTGTAGATCTAATATTCCAGAATTTAATAAGAGTAGTTTCCTCTACTTCCTTGTGAAAAGATTTACCAGTCTGCCAACTGTTCTACATTTTCCATACTTGGCAATGAAATACTGCAAGCTCATCTCATCTCAGGCCCAAAGATGTACCAAAAGGAACGAAGACTGCGAAGTTACAGTTTCATTTCACTCATATTAAATTAAAGTTACTTCATTTAATTCTCACTTGCCCACAGCCAAACTTCACTTGGGTGATAATAGTTCCTTGGGTTTAAGCCCTGTACTCAGTAAGACATTTCTCAACACAATTGGATCAAAGTGGTAGAGTAATAATAATTTATCAGAATTTTCACATGCAAGGTAAAAGAGGGAAAGAATTTAAAAATTCAAAGGAATTTGAAGTAATTTCAGGAAAAAAAAAACTTTAAAAGGAATCAATACTCTTAATTTTAACACGCACCATCATAGACTGGAATTTTTTTTGCATAAATCTTTTTAAATTTATTTTTTTACTCTTGTTTTCATTTAAATTCAATTAATTAACATATAGCGTATTATTAGTTTCAGAGGTAAAGTTCAGTGATTCATCAACATGCACCCAGTGCTCATGATATCACATGCCCTCCTTAATGTCCATCACCCAGTTACCTCTGGCCCCCACCCCTCCAGCCCACAGCAACCCTCAGTTTGTTTCCTATGATTAAGAATCTCTTATGCTTGGTCTCCCTCTTTGATTTCTCATAGACTAGAATTTAACTCAGAAAAAATATATTGTTTCTTTGAAAGAATATCTCTCTCCCAGAGGTAGTATTACCTAGAGAGGGGAAAATGAGAAAGTATGGTACCGTCAACCAATTCTGGTTTAGGATTGGTGACATCTGATAGAATCTGAGCTCAGGAACCATGTCAGATGTAGGGATAGGATAGGGTGCCCCTATGATAGGCTAAGGAAATGCCTAAAGTTGGTATTAGGAACTTCAAGAATATCCAATTCGTTTCCATTGCCATATATCTTTAATGAGATTCAGTTCTCTGAACAGGATAAGAAGAGAAACTTCTACTTTCATTCCCCCAAAACAAACACACAACAACAACAACAAAACAAAACAAATGCAAAAATTATCCTAGTGATACACAACAAAAAATTTCTGACTTCCAACATCTTCCTAGCCAGCTATGTAAGAATACTGGGGAATTTTGGGGGGTAGGGGGAACAAACAAGTCTGGTTCTAGAACCTCTGGAATTTCAAATCTCAGAACCAGTGTTTGAATCTAAATAATAACATTTTATAGGCCTTCTACTGTGTGTCAGACACCATGCTGAGTGTTTTATATGCATTATTTAATTCAAACCCTATGACAACCTAGTGAAGTATGTGCTATTTCACTTAGCTTGTAAGCACTTATATTCCAGTTCACAGAAGAAAAGAAAATGGAAAGAGGATAAGCAAATGGCCCAGAAAAAAGAGAGGATTGCATGTACCATCAATCACTAGTCAGTCATTCACTAGCCCAGGTCTATATGAGCCTGAGATTAGAATCTTTTTGTTTTGTTTTGTTTTGTTTTGTTTTTTGAGATTAGAATCTTTGCTCCACCATGTCCTATGACTTCGAGGAAGTTACTCAATTTCCTTACATATAAAATCGAAACGGTTATAGTGCCCACCTGTCAGGCTTGCTATAAGGTTTCCAGTGAGAACACAACACATTAGCACAGCACCTGCCAGGTGGTAATACTCAATGACTATCAGTCAATATTTTTACCTAGTCCAGCAACTCCCTCTGTTTCCACACACCAGGAGCCTATCTACATCTGAGTAGAACACAAGGATCATATGATACCCTAGTCCAAAATCAGAAATCTAAAATCAATTCATTCTTATTCTCTAAAAAGAAGCCTTGAGTCTCAAAGTGTGGTCCCTGGACCAGAAGCTGTGTCATTACCTAGGAGTTGGTTAGAAATGCAGAATGTCAGGGCTCTCCTCAGATTGTATATTTTAACCAGATCCCCCAGTGACTTATCTGCACACTGAATTTGAGAATCTCTGCTCTCAGGCACACACCGAATAGCAGTTTTTCCTGACCCTCCAATGATGTATGCCTGGAGATTCCTTAGCCCTCACATCTCAGGAGAAAGGCAGCACTTGTGGTGTCCACAATATGTCAGGCTGTTAGGTTTCTATCTGCCTTCACTAATCTCCTCTCATTAGCTCAGAATGTCCTTTGTCTGATAATCCATCTCATGAAAATCATTCTTCAAGTCTTGACTCAGGGATCATGGAGACTCTTTCTGTCCACCCTCTTCCTACTCCAAGAGAGAATTCACCACTCCCATCTTTGTGTTTCTCCACTAAAGATCAGATTGATACTGCTGGATCTTCTTTGACTGCAAACCATGATAAGAAACATATTCTATAGACACACCTGAACACACACACACACACACACACACACACACACACACACACCTGCATATTGCTGAAATGAAAGGTTTAGGAAAGAATACCTTTACTTACCATGTGCAACGAACTCAGATATTTTCAACATGACTGTTCTATTTCATGTGTTGGCATGCTATACGGGTCATAAGCAACAATTTGAAAAATCCTGTGCATAGCTACTTCCTCCAGAGGAACTGAAATACTTGGTGATTTAGTCTCATGTCTATCACCTCTTCTAAATAAAGAGGATGCTGTCCCATATCTGACACATGCAGGGACTCAATCATGTTTGTTGAATCGATAGTGATCATATGCATGAATCTTGTCATGATCTGGTTTTGTAGCCAGCTGCTATACCACTCCTTAAGGCCTTGGTCCCACTGCCCTAATTAATAGAAAAAAATATACAGCCTCGTTTGTCAACCTTAACCTGCACAATGAGTTTCTATGCTCCCCATAGGAACTTTCAAATGAAAAGTGATTTTATGAACTCTTGTGTTGAATAAGAAGAAAGAGAAAAAATGTGAGTTTAAGGAACAGTCACTTGGGTTTGCATTTTTTTTTTATTTTTTCCCCCCATTTATGATGTCTTATTCGTCCCCCCATTGTAAGTTAAATGGAGCTTGAGTCGCTGTAACTAAGACACATTTAGAACATTCTGTTTCCGGCCAATGCCAGCCTGCCATTTGAGCCTCTCCACGGGACTCAGCCAGTTCACCTCCATTCTTTCTTTCAACACCTCTGCCCTTCCAGCACGATGGCCCTTGGGCAGTGGTTTATGATGGTGAAAAATGATGACCAACCACATTCATTTATCATTTATATCCCAGGCTTGGCCATGACACTCTGGTGCATAAGACAGGAAGGGAGTTTCAGACTCCGTGTCAGGTCCTTCAGTTCTGTTTTAGAAAATCACAGGGCCCCGGCATGCTGCCCCTTTTTCATTCACAAGAGATGGAAGGGAAAAAAAATCAAAGAAGGAATAGCAACTTTTTCAGTCTCACCTCTCGCTACAACAAGATCGTAAAACAAGCCTGCCTAGCCATTCGTTCACATCTTTGCAGCTTATTCTCAAATATTACATTTATATGTAACTAGAGAGTATGACTGTCTGGGTTTTAGTCATGGCTCTTAGTAGCTAAGTGACATGATGTCCCCTGCTTTAGTTTCCTATCCGTAAAATGGACTTAATAATGATGCCTACCTCACAGACCTTTTGTAAGGAAAACAGAAGATTGTATGTATAAACTCCTAGAACCTTACCCAGCACATAGTAAAAGCTTAGTAAATGCTGGCTATTTTCACGATTATTATTACACACAGAAACCGTAAGTACATACAGCATTTCTTTCCTATCACATTTAGATATTCAAAGTAATAAAAGGTCTTCAGATAAGTAATAAAAGATCTTCAGAATAAAATGCTACTTGTACTAAGCGTAATGTGATATCCTAGATTGGATCCTATACCTGAAAAGGACAATACTGGAAACTAGTGACATCTGAATAAAGTAGAAAGTTTAGTTTAGTTAATTAATTAAAAAAAAAGATTTTACTTATTTATCCTTATAGCTTGTTGTTTCATTTACTCATTCTTTTATTCATCATTTATTCAATGAATGCTTTAAAGTAGCTACTATTTCTTAATCAAGTTGGGGAGAATAGTTAATATAAGCAGCCACTTATGACTTATCATGTTTAATATCAAGTATAAAACCAAGTACAGATAAAGGGGATTAAGAGTACACTTATCTTGATGAGCACCGAGAAATGTATAGAATTGTTGAATCATTATGTTGTACAACTGAAACTAATATAACACTGTATGTTAATTATACTTGGGTTAAATAAAGTATAATGGCATCTCAACAGCTATGATTTCCTGAGACGCTGTATATGTGATTTCATCTTCTTAACTGTTTTTCAGGATACACATTATTATTTCCAAGATAATGCTGAAGGACACTATATTTCAGAGACATCAAAGCAATTTTCCACAGGGTTATACAGCTAGTCAAGTTTGAACCTGGGTCATTGAGACTCTCAACACTGAAATTTTCCACAGCATGAAAGTGGTGAGTACAGCAAAAAGAGAGTAGTTTTTGGATCAAGTCCTGTTGGAAATATTGAGATTGGAGTGAGAGTTATGAAAGGGAGTGAAGCTCAGGAGGGATATAACCCACTACAGGATCGGAGGTGGGGATAAGAAAGATGTGTGGATGACAGGATTGAAAGGCATCCAAGAGCAGAAGAGCGATGTTGGGAAGGGAGCCCATGAGGAAGGTTGGCCAAGGCCAAGATAGCTAGAGTTAACTGAGGTGATCACAAGTTGTTGTCGGTTATGTAGAGAGAACGAGGTTGAGAGAAGAAAGCAAGCAAGGTGGAAGGATATGCACCAGAGAAGCCATACCAAAGAGAGTCCAAAGACATGAATACTTCGATGGAAATAGATTGGTTTCCAACACTTAATGAGCAGACTTCTCATAAAATTCTGTATTTACAGTGTCTCCTGAGGAAAAGAAAATCATACTATCATGTTCTGGGTTTTTACAGCCCTCATCTCTAGAGAGTAATAGGTAACCCAAGCTGAGTAATAGCTACCATCTTTAGCCAGCAGGAGGCACACCCATACTCTACTGTTTCACTCTCCGCCTGTTTCACAAATTTACAATATTGGCCTGAACCCTGTTGGCATTTTACTTTGCTACCCTTGATAGTCACCAAAGTGTTAGCTACAGATATCTATGGATAGTGGGATGGTTCCTGATTTTTTTTTTAAATCAGCAAATTACCTAACTGTTTTTTCTAAATTTCCTTAATTATTGTGCATTGTTTTTATAATAAAAGAAAATGTAAATGTTTTTTTAAAACTATCAATTCCACAAATATTGAGGGAGGAGCTGTGGCTTGGCAGGAGTCCCTGTGAGAAGATCCAAGGGTTTTATTGAAGTCATGCTCAATGTGAGCCAAGTTCATGACACAGCAGCTAGAAAACAAAACAAAACAAAACAAAACAAAACAAAACAAAACCCTAACAGATTATTGGAAGCTGTGGCCTCATGGTGGTGCTCTGCATGGGTCAGGCCTCATTGGGAGTATAAGACACATTTTACTGGAGAAATGATAAACTAGAAAGTGTTGCTGCTGGGAAACCAAGAAAGAAGGAGTCTAGAAGTCAAATCATGTGACGAGCAGTTAGGAGAAAATAGAAATTTTTAGCTTGAGTTTCTGTAGAAAAATCAAAAAGACATGTGATTGCTGTCTTCAGGATTTGGAAAGATGAAATGTGGTCAAAACAATGTTTATTCACCATCAGTGTAGAGAAGGCAGGGAAAGCACCAGAAAGAATGATAGAAAAGGGATTTTACTTTACCATGAAAACAGAGATTTTTAAATACAGATTTATGCAAAGGGCAGGTGTCTTGAAATCTTCAGGCAGAGACCATGCGGCAGCCTATTTTAGGTGAAACTTTGGTAGACATGACCTCAATGCACCCTTCAGATCCAGAGTCCCACTCTTCCTCTGACCAGTCTGCTCACAACTGTCCCAGTGCAGACCACTGGGATGACGGCAAGAAGAGGTGATGTCAGTCAACCTTCAGGGAAACAAGAAGCAGGATTGTCAATGGCTAATCTACCTCTGTTTCTCCAAAGCAATCATCTTTTGTGAGATGGAACAGAATGTATTTTCTGGAATGCAAAATAAGCACAAGGTATACCAGCTATATCTGTGTCAAAACATAGAAATATCCTATACACGCCTATGGGAGAAGGGCTCAGAGAGTCAATAATATGTTAGATTAGAAAGTATAGTGTCAGTACTGCCAGAAAGACAATAGTCCTAGGTTTAGACAGCACTAGGCATTTGCTTCGATGGTCAGAATTCTCATTTCATTTCCTTATTTACCCCAAACCTTGAAGTCTTATATTTTTAAGATGTTGAGTCCTGTAGCACAGCAGTCTCTCCTCACTTCAGCACAGATCTCAGGGGTTGCTTGAAGGATAATCAATGCATTTTCCTTTAAATGGAAGGAAGTGGGATCCCTGGGTGGCGCAGCGGTTTGGCGCCTGCCTTTGGCCCAGGGCACAATCCTGGAGACCCGGGATCGAATCCCACGTCAGGCTCCCGGTGCATGGAGCCTGCTTCTCCCTCTGCCTGTGTCCCTGCCTCTCTCTCTCTCTCTCTCTCTCTGTGTGTGACTATCATAAATAAGTAAAAATTTAAAAAATAAAAATAAAAATAAATGGAAGGAAGTGGGTCATATCTAAAAGGTCCCTGCTAGCAATCCTAGCCTAAGCAATTTTCTGGTGAAACACTGAACAAATAAAAAATATTCTAAATCTTAGTGCCAGGACGATGAGATGAGTATTGCCATGAGGAAGTTCACCACAGGAACAAACACCTAAACCTACAGATTCAAGGAATTTGAGAGTCAGCTGCTAGCTAAGGGAGAGTGGTCAGTTAAGTTTGCAGGGGAGCAGTGCTGTACTTAGAGATTCATTACCAAGAGGTTCTTACCTAGAGGTCTCCTATGACACACACTCCTCCTAAGTATGAAAGGCTGGTAGGGGAGCCTTTGGGAACACTTGGAGCTGGGTTCAGAAATTGACACGGCTGCCATGCTTAGTTATTCTCCCTCTTTCCTTCACTATCCATCCCTGATCTTTTCTTCCTGGCTCTGTGCTCTGGCTGCATTCCAAACTGTCTGGTTCCTAGTTTCCAGTGGGAACTACTGGGAAGAAGATTGGGGTGTAGGAGAAATAAGTCAATGGGTCCCGCCTCCATCCCATGCTCCCTCTCCACTTTGCATTTTTGGCAGTGGTGTCTATCCATTGCTACTGCTGCTGTCAGTTGGCCTCTCTTCTCGGGGTCCAGGGCCTGACCCCCAGACCTCAAAGTGGCCTGGATTCCCAGGGCCTCAGTGGCCCTATTAGTCTCTAATCCTCTGAACTTGACTTTGTTTCCTACCAGAGCCTGGTTGGTACAGCTGTTTCCAGGCTGTGTGACCTTAATTATTTTGAATCTCACCTGCCTCATTTGTGAAATTAAGATCAAACCTGTTAAATATCAGAAAGGGAGACAGAACATAAAGACTCCTAACTCTGGGAAATGAACTAGGGGTGGTGGAAGGGGAGGAGGGTTGGGGGTGGGGGTGAATGGGTGATGGGCACTGAGGGGGGCACTTGACGGGATGAGCACTGGGTGTTATTCTATATGTTGGCAAATTGAATACCAATAAAAATTAAATTTATTATTTTAATAAAAATGATCAAGCCTCTTATGATCATTTGTTGCCTGAGTCTCTGCTCTATCTCTTATTCACTATCCTAAATATTGGAGGGATAAACACTTCTTCCACAGTGATGTTTGAGCATTTAGCCAAGACCGGCCAATAAGAGCATAACAATGATTAGAGCTATGATCACATGACTCAACTGGGGCCAATGAGATACTGGCTAAGCTTTGGGCCTATGAGAATTCTTTTTTGCCCTAGACTTGGAGCTGAACAGATAGAAGAATGGAGCTCTTGGAGATCATGACATAGAGTAGCCACAAAGAAAGAAAGCAGAACCAAAAAATAAAGAGAAAACATGTCAAAGAGCTTGTCTAGATTCCTGGATATAGTCAGCACTCCATAAACTGGGCTTTTTAGTGTTAAGCCAACAAATTCTCTCTTTTTGCTTAAAATAATTGAAATTGGATTTTGTGTCACTTTCCACAAAAGGTCCTAATATCAAAATACATATTTTGTAGAGTTTCAGTGAGAATTCAATTTTAGCAAAGGGTTAATTATCACTTTTTCAGAGGCATAGAAACCTTATCTGCTATAAGAAACAACTGTATCCCAGAGGTTTCAAGTTAAAAAAAAAAAGTCATGGAGATCATCTGGATTTGAAGGGCCAGGGTTGAATAATGTTCTCTAAGAAAGAGACAACAGTCATGATCTCCTGGTGGCCTCAATTTTAATCTCAGATCTGGAATTGTGAACTATAATCTGGCCTGAGATTCCATAATCACCAGACCAGGATGCTATAGGCAGGATTAATATGCTTGATGGGGGAATGGCCCCAAATAACCTCTAAGTACTCTATCATTTCTTGAATGCCCAGGTGAGAGGTGAGGGTAGCATGTTATTTGCAGTAGCATCTCTCTCAGTGGTGTCACGGGTGATTTGAAAAAGGTCTCACTAGTGCTTTGAAGACCAAATCTCTTTTCCATCAGATCATTCATGGATCTTATTCTCTCCCTTATTCTCCTGGTTCATTTCCTAAGTGCTTCCACTACAGCATTGTAGGAGCCTGTTTCATGTTCTTAAACAGAAATGAGAGTCTGAGGAGAGCAAGGGCAGGGCACACTCATCTTTATATCATTTTCTTTACTAATTCATTCATTCAGTGATTCATTCAAAAAGTATTTATTTACTACCCACTACCTACCAAGGATTATGACAGACACTGGAGCTACAAAGAAAAAATTTCAATTGCATGATACAGGCTTTGCCCTCAGAAAACATTTTCAGAATTGAATTGATTTAAATTGGAGGGGAGGGTTTTGTTTCTAAAAGGTTGAACTCCTGGTTTTATGCAGATACGCAAGTGAGGGTGCTCCCAAGGCAGCCAGAGACTTCAGATCAGAGGAATGAGTCTAATTTTCAAAGCTGATTCTGGATTCCACACAGGACATTTGGAATTCAAGAGTGAGAAGGAGATCTCTGAGTCAGAATTCAGATGAAGGGGGAAAGAAAACCATCTTGCAGGTTCAGGGGCACAGAGAATAGATCACAGCGTATGTAGCATCACTGAAGTATGGGAGAGGGGACAAGTGTGTCTCAGAAATTGTCCATATGATTGGATTTTGGATTTCTTGCCCTTTACCTGCCTCACACCTCCCACCTCAGCTGAAAATTTCCCTTCTCCTATATACCAGGGTACAGAACATGCAGGCGGAGTTTCCAAAACTCCAGACTCCTGGATCATGGTTCAGGGGGCTACTGTGAGAAAAGGCTTTAATGGTTGGTATGAATATAAACCCGAGCTTCATCTCGATAGTTGGATAGTCAACCCATGGCCCTTCACATATTCGAAGTGTCAGACCCCCTGACCCCCAGCGAGCTTATGCACTGACAATCACTGACAATTCTGCTCTTTTTTTTTTTTTTTTGCCTTTTAAAGTGTTCTTTAGGGGCAGCCCCGGGGGGAGGGGGGGGCGGGGGGGGGGCTCAGCAGTTTAGCGCCACCTTCAGCCCAGGGCCTGATCCTGGAGACCCCGGGATCGAGTCCCACGTCAGGCTCCCTGCCTGAAGCCTGCTTCTCCCTCTGCCTGTGTCTCTGTCTCTGTCTCTCTTTCTCTCTCTCTCTGTGTCTCTCATAAATAAATAAAATAATTTTTAGAAAATTGTTCTTTATTTTATGTGATTTATCTTACATGGCTGGGTAGAAGGGTAGGGGATAGCACAGAAGTGGACAATGCAACCTGCTTTTCCTAAGGTCTCTTCCCTGACACACACACATGCAGGGACAGTCCAGGACCTCTCTACCTACTCAATTCTCTTTCCATCTGGGGTTATCCACAGCATAGCATGGAGTTTAAGCCTTGGAAAATCATAAAAAGAATAATAATTAATAATTGATGATGATGATGATGATAGTACTAGCCCTTATTGGGTGCATAGTCTGTATATGCTAGACTCTGTTATGAGCACTTTCCATGTGGTCTACACTAGAGCTCTATGAGGTACAACCAGAGGCAAATGAGGCTCCCAGAGGTTAATGACTTTGGGGCTACGGAATTGCTAAAGTAGCAGAATTAGATCTCATGCATCTGGCTCTTAAGCTGTGTATGGAGTCCAAATCCACACCATTGGTATTCCAACTGCCACTTCCTTCTGGCCACCCCATTAGCCCCCACAGATCATTGGCATCATGTTGTTTTTCCCAAGCAAACACCAAACCAGAGTACTTTCTCTGTGGCTGGATGACCATCCCTGTCTCACCTGGCAAGAACACATCTGCACTGGAGTTGGAATGAGATTCTTAAATAGCTGGAGGAACGTATTTGCTTTTGTCAGGTCATGGCTAAATTTGTAAAAGCATTCAAAGAACTAGCTCAAATCTCCTTGTTCTTGGAATAAAGTACAACCATTTATTTTTCTATAAATATCCATGAAATAAAAAACAAAGGAAAATAATTTAATATCTTATTTTATAAAACTAAGTAATTAAATTCCTCCTAAAAGAAGAACGTGGCTAGATTTATAAATGTCCTTAATACTATTTTTAGCACTTTAAAAGCTCTATACACAATCTCTTGACATTTCCTAATTCTACCATTTGAATATTTAGAGTAGAAAATTACATTTTTTCCTATGTTTTCCTTCTCTTTATTGACTCATATGAAAGACATTTGATACTTCAAATTACCAAATATGCCTTTATTGGTTTAGTTGTTTTCAAATAACACTAGAACATCTTAAAATGTTCGTATAAATATTTAATTGCATAAAAATGTTCCTCATATTGCAAATAGAGAAAAACAAGTTTATAAGATTCTCTATGGTATGATTACATTTTTGTAAAAAGAGTTAAAATATGTATGAATACATAGATACAAAAAGAAAGAAACAAATTGAAAAAAATGTGTATCAGAATATTAACAGTAATTTTATCTGGGAATGTTATTATCTGAGCTTTGACAATTTGGAAGATTGCTACTTCTTTATTTTTCCTTATATCTATTTTCTGAATTTTCTACACTATTTACAACAAGAAAAGAAACACATTATTCCTTTGATTAAGAACTAACATTTTAGCACCAGGCACTATTCTAGGTGCTTAATTTGTCGCAGTTCTCACATGAACTCTTTGAAGTGGACAGTGTTAATGTTCTCACTTTACCTATGGGGTATCTGAGGCAGAGGGCAGTTGCATAGGGCCAGGCAGCTGGGCTTTAGACCTATGCTCTGAACCACTTCAGGATCTCGACTTACTGAAGCTGGAAGTCTTCCACTTAACCATGTGTGCTTTTATTATACAACCATAGGAAATGGTAACCCCTATGCCCTCTGTTTCATTTTTTCATTTAAAGTCTTTTGACTTGGAACCAGCCTTGACTTAATGTTGGTCAGGCAGTCCACTTATCCTTCCTGGATATTTAGCTTACAATATCTCTGAGAAGCAGAACACTCAGATATAAAAAGAAAACTAATATTACAGATCAGCAGATGCAAAGTTCCAAATGTGGGTGCTTCAGAAGTTAGAGGAGGGAAAGAAAGCACAAGGACGAAGGTCAGCACAACCTCACCATTCAAAGATATCCACTGGTGATGTTTTAGCATATTTATTTGCAGTCCTCTCTCTCCTAACTGATTTAATGTTGATCATGCAGTCTATTGCTATATATTTGGAATATTTAGCTTACAATTTCCCTAAGAAAGAATAATCCTCCCCCTTAGTGTTTCCTATCTGATTATGTGTCCACCTATCTACAAATCAATATTTCTTTCCATCTATCCATTATCTGTTTTTATCTCTATCTGCCTACAAACATACTTGCATTTTAAATTTCTTTGGAAATAATTTCAAACTTATAAGAAAGTTATAAGAACATGACACTCTCATAAAAACAAAATGAGATTATGTTATACATTAGGTTTCGTAACCTGCTTTTTTATTTAATAAAATATCTATGGATATTTTTTACATTCATGATTTTTGCTTTTTGTACAACAATCTGAATGTTAATGGTATGATGGTATTTCATTATTTGGATTTAAAGCTAATTTGGTTTTTCAGCCCCATTCTGTTGTATATTTAATCGCTTCTGAATTTTTTTTCGCTATTACAAACAATAGTATAATGAACTAGCCTGATAATAAATCTTTTCATAACCTATGATTTTGTTAAAACAGCTCCTAGAAATGGAATTTCTAAAACAGATTTGTTTATTATTGTAGATTTTAGTATATGTTGCCGAATTTCCCCTTCAAAAATTTTTTTTTAATTTTTATTTATTTATGATAGTCACAGAGAGAGAGAGAGAGAGGCAGAGACACAGGCAGAGGGAGAAGCAGGCTCCATGCACCGGGAGCCCGACGTGGGATTCGATCCTGGGTCTCCAGGATCGCGCCCTGGGCCAAAGGTAGGCGCCAAACCGCTGCGCCACCCAGGGATCCCTCCCCTTCAAAATTTTTAACCATGGATACTCACCAGCAGGCTTGAAAACACCTGGGTTTTTTTTTTTTTTTTGTTTTTGTTTTGTTTTGTTTTGTTTTTTTGCATGTTGGGCATGGTAGTTTTTAAAGATGCTTCACCAGTTATGAATAAAGCTGCTATAATGCTATAAATATCTTTGTGCAGATTTGCTGAAGAGACTATTTTTGCTCAATTGTATTTCCATTGCTTCTTTGTCCAAGATTAGTTGACCATATTTGTGTGACCATGTTCCGACTCTATTCTGTCACATTGATCTATGTGTCTATTCTTTCACTAATACCACACTGTCCTCTTGTCTATAGTTTTATATATGTCTTTTTTCTTATCCTTCAATATTGTGTTGATCATTATGGATCTTTGCCTCGCCATATAAACTTGAGAATCCCTTTGCTCATATCTACAAAATAAGCAGGGATTTGGTTGAGAAGTGATATCTAGATTAAATAGAGAAGTGATATATTACTAATATTGAATATTTCTACTTTTAAGCATGGGATATCTCTCCATATATTTCCTTCTTCTTTGATTTCTTTCACCAGAGCTTTGTAGTTTTCCTCATATAAACCATGTTCATATTTGTCGGATTTACATCTAAATATTTCATTTTGGGGGGTCTTAATATAAATTGTATTTTCAATTCCAAATTCCACTTGTTCATTCCTGATATATAGGAAAGTGATGGACTTTTGTATATTAACCTTGAGTCCTACAACTATGCTGTAATTGCTTATTGGTTCCAGCAGTTTTTAAAATTGATTCAGATTTTCTACACATATGATCATGTCATCAGTGAACAAAGTTTTATTTCTTTTTTCCAAGTACCTGTACTTTCTTTTCCTTTTCTTGTCTTATTGCGTTAGCTAGAACTTTCAGTACAATGTTGAAAAGAAGTGGTGAGAGGAAATATCCTTGCCTTGTACCTAATATAAGTGTGAAAACATGGAGTTACTCACCATTAAGTATGTTAGCTATAGGGGTTTGCTTTACAAATTTTTTAAAACAAATTAAAAAGTTCCCATCTATTTCTAGTTTACTGAGAGTTTTTATCATGCAGGAACATTTGAGTTTTGTCAAATATTTTTCTGCATCTAGTGATATGATCCTTTATTTTTTGATATAATATATTACTTTAATTCCACTCATCTTCTTTTAATTTGTTGTGAGGCCTCAGCCAAGAAGCTTGGCACATGCAATACTAAATGGTCTAAAGTAAAGGAACTAATGTAAAGGAAAGATGGGTTGGAATAGGAAAGGGTGGATATTCCTTGGGAAGCCTTATCAGTGTAAAGACATGGAGGCAAGAATAAGAACAGTATGGGTGTGGCACAGTGAAGAAAAACTCCAGCAGAACCAAACAAGCAGGTCCACCAATTCAGGAAAGTCAGGTAGGGGCAGCAGGGTGAGGCCAGATTTGCAGGCCCCTGAGAGTCCATCAGGGCCTGGTGGGTTTGAGGCAGGAACATTTGGTGTTCAAAGACATTTCTTTCATGTATGGTTCTGGAACGAAGACATTCTCATTTGATGCTCTAAATAAAATGGACATTCTGTGTTGATACAGGTTTGTGATAAATAAAAAAAGAAATTAACTGGCTTAGAAATTTTAAAACATTCCAGATTTTGTTTATACAGGGAAGAATTTTTCAAAGTTCAAACTTCCACTGCTGTAATCACCTTTATATATCTATGTTCGGTATTACTCTAGTTCCATAAACAAGTTTAAAATAGGAGTTAATAATACCATCTGATTTTAAAAGGGGAAGAGCTTTACATTTCTGTATATCTATGCCCAAAAGCATATTTTTCAAGCAAGGTCACTAGATTTGAAGAAACCTTGTATTTTATGGAATATATTTAAGCAATTCACCAGGGATAACTACAACTTTTTTTTTTTATGTAGGGTCAAGAATGAGGCTTAAAACTTGCTTACAAATATTGACTGAAAAATAGCACACCAATTAAAAAAGTAAAATCTCATTTTTAGATTAAGAATATGTGTATAATTCACAGGAAAGATATATGGTATATATAGCCATGATTTTGTCTAAGGACAGAAATGCAGATTGTTTCAATTTTCCTTTTTGTACTTACTTGTATTTTCAAGTTTTCCACAAGAAATATATATTCTTTGTGCAATTTTTTTAAAAATTAGTGTCCAAGGACATAAGAATTTGGGTACACATGAGATGTTAAAAAATGGTTATGTTTGGGATAGGATCAGAAAATGATTTTATCAATATAACAGAGAGATGGGAAAAATAATATGAATATTTTTCATTAAAAGAAGAACATTATTGTGAAATTATAACCAAATTGTTCTCATATATAAATGGTGTGACAACCTTGGGTAAGTCACCTAAACTTCTGCACATTATTCTTTCATATATAAATGGAAAGCTCAATAATCTTGTGTGTCTTCTAGCTTGAAAAAATTACTATGACTTTCAATTTTCTCAGTAGTCTTGGGACTTGATGAACTAATTCCTGCCACCTTTCTAGCTTAATGTGTAAGGAAGTTTCTAATCCTTACCTACATGCCCAGAAAAAGACACAATATCTAAGGGAGGTAACCTTAATGAAGCAAGGACAGCCAGTAGGATCTTTCTTAAAATCTGAGACTTCCTGAGGCCTTGGGATAAACTCAACTATTGCAATTGCTGAGGAAAAAAACAATTACTGGATTTTCTCATCACAGACAGCAAAGTACATTCCTGTGAGCATCCCCTTTCCCTTTTGTTTCAGGGAAGTTCCTCATCTTTGGATGTTTACCCAGTAGATTGTGCTTTGTCCGTTGAACCACTGTTTGGCAAGGTTTAGTTCACAAAATGAGAAGATAATGGGAAACCAGTGTCCTTACCATCACCTTCTTATACCTTTTTCTTTAAGCTTTCCTCAATTGTTACTATGTCCACCAGCTTCCGTCCTAATTTTTCCCACTCTCAAGGTTTAGTATTCATTTCTCTCCATGAAGCATTACCCCAATTATTTTCCCCACAAAAAAACAAACAAACAAAAAAAACCCCAAACTTGTAAAGGTGTTTCTATGCACTTATTTCCAATACTGCACAATTTAACACTTATGCTACCTTTTGATCTATGGTATCAACTATTTATTTTTCACTCTTGCTAGAATGTAAAGTCTCAGTAATAATGACAAAGTCCTTAGCTTTTCTTACTATTCCAGAAACTCCTGACATATCATTCATGTCACAGAATATGGTAAAAGATAACTTTTTGATTGATGAAAGAGTCGCCAACTAATGATCAATTTTATTTGGAGCAGGTATAGAAAAAGAACAACAGGTAGAACTAAGGGTTCAGCTTCACAGTTTTCTGCTTCAGGAAAAGGGAATTGGTTTCCACCATCACAAATACTACTTAGTCTTTCTCCCAATAATCCAGTAGGAGTCTTGTGGAGACTAGACTAACTTGGCTTCTTGCTAAGAACTTAACAGAAAGCAAACTGTAATGAAGTCGCATGGAAGGTATATGAATGCCTTGAAAAGTCAGAAAAAAGAGAAAAGTCATGGATTTTGGACCATGATAGAATAAGAAAATTGAGAGATTTCTTAGAAGTAATCTAGAAATCATCATTTTACAGAAAAACAAAGTAAAACTCAGAAAGTAGTTTGCCTCTTAAGTCCAAGATTTTTCTTCCTCTGGTTAGGATTTATTTTTTGTATAGTATTCAGATGTGTTCAATAATATTAGCCACTTCTCATCAGGAGGCAACGCATCCTAGAAGAAGGGAGGATAGGCAGTGGAATGTTCCAGGTCCCCTCGTTCCCATGATACACTGCTTCTCTTTCTCCATGCCAATTAGGATGCTACTTTTATATTCCACAGCTCTGAAATCAACATTTAGATTAAAACTAAATAATCCAAGCAAAGGAACATACCAGTAGTTCAACTTTGGGTTAATATTAGGAATGACTCATGAAGTAATTCCTGAGAACTGAAAACATTGTGTGCTATGGTAGTGCTCTGGACGAGTGGGCTTTAAATTCTTCATGGACATTCTCTAAGGCCTAAAAATATGTTTTGTTAAACAATCTTCTAAAATGGTGTTGTTAACTTAATCAGTTCTTATCAAAGTTAAATTGTTGTTGCATTTGGTTGTGTGTGGTCTGCTGGAAATAGTGTAGTCATCCAAGACATAGGCAATCTGACTTTTCTCCATGATGCTGTGGTGGGAACAATTGGAGAGCTCATAGTTATTATTAGGCAGCTGATGTGATAAATACAACCATTACTTGTTGAGATTTTCTGCATCTTTAGATCATTTTAGGGAGCTAAGGAGAAATTATTTTATTAGCCAGAGACTCCTGTTAGCTTGGTTTGGGTGAAATAGTAAAGTATCTAGAGAAGCTCTGTCTCAGAATGCTGTATATCCTACAAGGTACTTGCTGAATAGCTCATTTCACACCTATAAAATAGGACACTAATTTTACTTCTTCACTAATTGATTCAATAAATCAGCGCTCTGTGAGTCATCATTGCAAGAACAAACAGCACACATTCTGTTTTTCCTATTGAATTTCCAGTGGGGATTTGAAAAGAGCCTTAGAGGGAAAGTATACAGTCTCCACACTAATATTTCAGAAAGAGGCTAGAATGATACTCTCCTCCATGCCTTTTCCATCACCTTGACTCCTCCTCCAAAAAGCAGTTAAGAAAAGTGAAGCTTTGTGAGTTTGAGTAATTTGTCTAAAATCACTTCTAGTGAGTCATGGAGCAAAGGAACTGAGTGTAGTGTTCACATGTAAAACCTCATGAAGTTTCTGTTATATCCTACTGCTTGTCTTATGCTAAATCCAACCTAACTCAGCCCAACCCAATCAAACCAAAGACAGATCTGCTTGAATGTTGTTAACACTCATGAAGCAAAAATAGAAGGAACCCTACTGTATGCCCCTTTCACATCAGGACTACTTTAAAAAACCTCCAGTAACCAAAACAACTAAACATGGGTAACTCTCATCAGTTCAATTGGCTCAGTCAAAGTGAGCAATGTATGTAAATATATCTAGAGCTTATTTTAAGTTTCTGAAAACTCTGTATAAATATCTCATTTTAGAATTGCAAGGCTTATGGGCAAAGGATCAACTTCTTCCCTTTCTGTTTGTACCAGAGCTTCATCTTTTACATATTAACAGTTTTCCCAAACTGTATTTTGATGTCAATATGTGTACAAACAGTGGAAAAAATAAAATAAAATAAATAAGTTTAAAATAAAATTTTGGGGTCCTGGGTACCTAAATCAGTTAAGCATCTGATTCTTGATTCTTCCTCAGGTCATAATCTCAGGGTCCTGGAATCAAGCTCTGCAACTCCTGCTCAGCAGGGAGTCGGCTTGAGGGTTCTCTCTTTCCTTCTCCATCTGTCCCTCCTCCTCCTTGCTCTCTCAAATAAATAAAATCTTTTTTTAAAAGATTTTATTTATTTATTCATGAGAGACAGAGAGAGAGAGAGAGAGGCAGAGACACAAGCAGAGGGAGAAGCAGGCTCCTTGCAGGGAGCCCGATGCAGAACTCCATCCCGGGATTCCAAGATCACGCCCTGGGCCGAAGGCAGGCGCCAAACCACTGAGCCACCCAGGGATCCCCTAAATAAATAAATCTTAAAGAAATAAAAAAATTTCAAAAGTAAGATGAGATTGGCACCTGGATGACTCAGTTGGTTAAACATCAGACTCTTGGTTTCAGGTCAGGTCATGATCTCAGAGTTGTGAGATTGAGCCCTGCATTGGGCTCTGTGCTGGGTGTGGAGCCTGCTTAGGATTCTCTCTCTCCTCTCCCTCTATCCCTCCCCCCTACTTGCTTGCTCTCTCTCTCAAAAAAGAAAAAATTAAAATGAGAAAACATCAAGATGCATGTAATACATGTTACTCTATTGTCAGACATCTGTGACTGTCTTATGGTGGGACATGCTTTAGAAAACTTTGCCCAATATAACAATTTCAAAGTTGTCCCCTGGAGATCCTAGGGCTTGAGGCTCCAAGTTTTGCAACATCCAGGAAGAGAGCTGTATCTCTGATTAGAAATCTTGTGATGAATACCTGGAGAAATGCGTCCAAAATGCTCGAAATAGTGGTTTATTAATTTAGGTCAAACAAATATAATACAGTGTTTGTTAAAAAAGCTGCTGAATAGCTCATTTCAACAAAGCATCTATATTGCCCTGTGACTGGTGCTCCTTTATGACTCAGGACTTGTCTGACCATCAGATCTAAAGTTTTTTTTTTTTGCCCCCTTCACATTTCTTGAGTCAATTTCTATCATATAATCCTGTTTAATTTCCCTCGTAGCATTTAATCATTACCTGAAATCATCTTGTTAGTTTGTCCATACTTGGAATGTGAAATTCCTCAGAGTTGACTCTTATTAATGTTTCCAGCAATTACTATGGTGCCGAGTTTCTATGAAAATTGTTTCATTCATTCATGTATTTATTCATTCAATAAATATTTACTGAATATGTATCGTATACCCCAAACCATTCCAGTCTGGAAGCAGTAGTCAGTAAAACAGACGTCTGTCTGTTCCTCAAATTGTTTGTATATTGAATATTTTAAAAAATTGAATAAGACTGCATTTCCATTGGGAATAGAGTATCTTAAACCACTGTAATTATTGCCGAAAAATTCAAGTTATCAGTAATTAATTACCTAATTCTGTAAACATGAATTTCCATATGACTTGTTTTCTTTGTAGTTTGTTGTCATTTGCTGAAATTAGAAGGGCCAGCAGGGTTCCTGGGCAGGTCAGTTGGGTAAAGAGTCCAACTCTTGATTTTGCCTCAAGTCGTGGTTTCAGGATGGTGGGATGAGCCCCATGCTGGGCGTGGGGTCTGCTTAAGATTCTCTCTCTTTCTCTGCCCCTTCCTCACTCTCTCTCTCTCAAAACAAATAATAAGAATAATAAATAAATAAATAAATAAATAAATAAATAAATAAATAAATAAATAAAAAATTAAAAGGGCCAAACGTCTATTTATATTACCTTCCTGCCAACCAGCCTGTGGCGGTGGAAACTACTTCTAATAGTGGAGACTATTACTTCTATTTAACACATGAGAAAATTGAGGTTATGGAAATAATTTACCCAAGACATTTAATTTGGAGATAGGTAGTATCTGGATATAAGCCCAGAGGCTCTGAAATTAAAGTCCATATCCTTTTCTACCACACCTACTGCCTTCTTGTAATATTAGTATAGCTCAACAGTTATTAATAGGGGAAAAAATCAAAAGCACCAAAAATGATTAGTCAACAGGATCTTTGTGTTCTATTTAGTAACCAGGTGACTTCTGATTTTTTTTGTGTGTGTGTGCTTATGTTCCATTTCTGAGCTCTGGGCATTGTATCTTCTTACCTCCCAAAGACCCTGACAGAATGTAAGGAGGTAGCTTGTGCCACCTCAGAGACAGTGACTTTGGCGTTTCTGGCACCTCCTATTTTCCTGATGAATAAGACTGAGCAGTGCATTTCATTACCTGGATGCTGTAAGAGGAAGATAAAACCAACAAAGGAGCTGAAGAAAATCATAGACATGATGGAAGCAAGGAGAAAAAAGCAAGCTTAAAATGAACCAAATTTAGAAATCATTTGGAGTTTCATTGTTCAAATTATGGAATTTGTCTTGTTTTCCAAGAGCCCAAGTTCTGCCACTAACTTGATGTGTGAGCTGATCAGGTCTCTATGCCCTTCTATGTGTCAGCTTGGCGACACTATGGAGTGTCAAGTCAGTCTTGGGCTGCTGACCTCGGATGTCCTTAATGTGAGATAATGAGCCCTTGTATGTGTACATCACTGTTACTTTGAAACTTTCCATATGTGCACCCAAATATAATGCAAATTGAGACAACTGATGTACATTTTTATTTTTTATTTATTTTTTCATTTTTATATTTTATTGATTTGAGAGAGAGAGAGAGAGAGAGAGAGAGAGCATGAGTAGGGCGGGGGAGGAACAGAGAGAGAGGGAGAAGCAGAATGACTTCCCACTGAGTGGGAAGCCCAACTCAAGGTTCTATACCAGGCCCCTGTGATCATGACCTGAGCAGAAGTCAGATGCTTAACGGGCTGAGCCACCCAGGCACCCCATGGTGTACATCTTTAGCATTAAAAAAGTACATCTCAAAAGAACTCCATGAGAATTGACTGAACACTCAAAGAAGTCAAAAAGTAGTGATGGAAATAGTGATGAGGAAAGGGAGAAGGAAAAGGAAGGAAGAGAGGAAGAGGAAGCACCAAAGGAAAATACAAGAAAAAGTTTCCTTTCAAATATAGACTGAAACTCTTTATTGGACATTTAAGTAATATTTGTCAAGCTGAACATCTTTGGAGGTCCCCTTACCCATCGAATACAATTTTTCCCAAATATTTCATTATTACATTTTGTTGTAATCCCCACTAAAACCCATAAAACGAAGGTTCAAAGTTCCTATTGCATATCATAGGCTAGTTAACATTTTTCTCTTCCAAGTTAATTTGACCAAACACATGGTTCATTAACTAAACTTTATCAATTACTACTCACTAATCCTGGTATTGTGCCAAGGTTTACTCTTTCCTCACTGAGGCCAAAATCTGCTGGGGGTTTCTGTCTGACTTCAATAGTTCTTTCAAGCTTCAAATCAAACTCTCTTCCCTCTGCCTCCTCGATGCCCCAGTGTGGGGTTAGTTGGTCCTCTCACTTGTCACAGGTCCAATCCTGTCCACAGCCAACTTGTTAGAAGGAGCTGTGGTAGGATGATAGCCATTCCCTGGAAGACGATGCTCACACCCCTGCTCAACACCAGTGCTCACCATACTGATATTCAGTGAGGGCATATGATTTGCTTTGGCCAATTAAATGGGAGGAAAATAAAACTTGAGAAAAAGAAAGGTTTCTGTTTACCACAGTCCCCAAATTGGGAAAAGATTCTGGCAGAAGGAAAGAAAAAGTGAAAGGGAAATAAGCAAGAGAGGTGACGGGAAAGTAAAAGGGTGGTGGCCTGATGTGAAGGGGCCAGTGGAAGAGGAGGGTCAGTGTCTGAAGATGACCCAGCCTCCTCTCTATCAACACCATGCATGAGCCACAGCCAGGGGCCAAAGAGGAGCCAACCTGATGTTCCCACCTTGTGAGCCCCGTACATCTGTACTCAAGGGTCACACTAGCTTTCCTTCCTGCTGGTATAGGATGCAGATTGTCCTTAGCAGCAGTCAGCAATGATGGCTATTTGTCAAAGAGGAGGGTGATCCTTGTTTGAGCCCTGTGTCTGCTTCGGCCAAATCTGACTTGTTTTGTTGGAGAATCCTCTACCCTATACCCCACTGGCAGCAGGTGTACAGCTCAAAGCACTCATAAACCCCATGGAGGCCAGCAAGCTTGCAGAGTGGAGCTAAACGGTAAAGGGCAAGGCTTTACACTTGGGACTTGGGTGGGCTAACAACATTCAGCCTGAAAGCCTCCCTCAACTGCAGTGTGGTCACACAAATCTTTGCTGAACTTGAACTTACGTCTCTGATCTTCTGGTTTAGCAGCTGTCTTCAGGTTCACCTGCCTACAAATGTCTAAACTAATTAGTTATTTAGCAATAACTAATCCTTGGTTTCATTTGCAGCTTCCACTGCCTGCAATGACCACATTGAGTCCTTTCACACCTGCGGTCAGTCCAGTCCTGGCTCTGCCATCCTCCTCCACCTGCCAGGCACTTGCCTCTGCAGGTGAGGCTCTCTCTGGCTGAAGAATTAGAGAGGACTTAATCAACCTCTAAGCATGTAACAATCACAAATTTGCACTTGTGCTCTCCTCTTTACTAGAGCAGGAGCTCCGGGCGGGAGCTCTAGAGCTCTAGTAAAGGGGGAAAGAAAACGCAAAGCAAAGAAAAAGAGAAAAGAAAAACCTGGTAGGGTTTCACATGAGAAACTTTGATTTTCCAAATCAGAGGGAAATAATCCAGTGCTTCCTCTCCAACCTTATTCTTTTTTGGCTTTTGAAGCTAGTGCTTGTGTTTTTATTAATTTGCACCAAATGGATGCTTAGCAACAATCAAACACACTGCATTAAATATAAAACAACTTTCTGAAGGAGTTTGGAATCACAAAAACAAGCTCATTGGGACACAGCTCTTGAAGACCCATATAAATAGAAAATAAACATTTGAAGGGTATATAAAGCTATTTCACCACATTCCATTTATTGGTGGATGAAATGCAGTACATCAAATCAGATAAAATTTCAATTGGGTTTAAATTAATTTTGTTTCATTTCATTTTATGGTACTTGCACTCCATACTAAGAAAACTCAGTTTAGTTTTCTTCATGGCATGGTAACAGAAATAATTTTCAAGTGATGTTGAAGTTTATTTAAATCTGATTCAAAGGACAGCACAGCATTTAAATTGTATTACACAATTCTTATGTAAACACATGAGGCTGGATATCTGCTGGAACTAACAATCTCCAAATTTTAGTGACTTAACACTGAAAAGTTTGCTGTGTACCTTCTTTACACAGTTGGGCTTTGAGAGGGGAGGTGACCTTTCTCCACACACTCATTCAGGGACCTGACTTCTTCCATCTGTGGCCTCACCATCCGCTGGGGCCTCAGAGCCATTCACTGAAACCCAGATGGAGGAAGAGAACAGAGTGGTACATGGAAGGTTTTTACTAGGCTCTGCCTAGAAGTCTATCACTCATGTCAAAATTCCTTTGGTCAGAACTCAGTCATGCGGCCATGCTGAAGTGCAAGGAAGGCTGGGAAATGTGATGTTTCCCAGAGCAAAGGACAAACGGTTTGGTGGAAAAGTGTCTGGCGATCTCAGGGAAGATGGGAAAAGTCTCCTGGCTTGGCAAAGGGAAACCAGAAACAGGAGAAAGTGGCACTGTACGAAGGGAAAAGGCACAAGGCAAGAGGTCTGCAGTTTTGACTTTTGTCTTTCACATGAAAGATGTGGCTCACAACAGGAGAGCCTCCTCTGGGTCCCGGAAGGTGTGGCTACGATGCCCCCCGCTGGGAGGTGACACGTTCTTCAGCCACTCTGGGATTCTGATAGTGGCTGTTCATTCTGCAGCCACCGTGTTTAATGATGCTTTGTTTTCTTTTTCTGTATTGAAATGTACTCATATAATCTCATGATAAGGAACCATGGCCCATATTTCAGAAAGTCCCAAGAATATGTGGTGTATCTGTGTGTGTGTGTGTGTGTGTGTGTGTGCGCGTGTGTGCTGGTGGGCTTAATAATGGATGGCTGTTGAGAAGGGAAGCAGATGGTGAGCTGAGATATAGCAATAAGTGCAGTGTTTCATAGAAACAAACTGCCTGGGGGAACTGATAGAAGGTTGAACAGACTTCCCCCCCCCCCCACAACTACACTATCAAGCATAATAAATGCTAGTTATTGCCTACTAACGGCTGTTTTGTTGGAAATGAATCCAAATTCAATTCATTCTATAGCCATCTACTGCACTTGACATCTACCACACATAGATTCTGGACACTTGGTCCTGTGGGTTAAGGGAATGCTGATAGAAGTCAATAGATATTTGCACAGTGAAATCACTGAAGCGGCTTGATATCATGGCTGGCAAACTGGACAAAGTGAATGCTTCTTACTACTCTCCTTTCCCTGATTATATGTTATTCTTCCCAATGACAGCAGTTATAGGAAGTATGCAAAGATTTAGCAAAAACTGTTTTTTTTTTTTTAAGGTAAGAACTAAAAATGCACTAAATCAACCTCCTGGTGGACAGAAATTCTCCATGATACTTAAAATGTCTCATATATGCTTGTGCTTATAAATTACCGGAAACGATGACTGCTTATTTAGTGTCTAGAGGTGTGGGACTTTGAAAAGCTTCCACACAGTATCTGAACCACCTGTGAGACTCACTTCTTTGGGGTAAAGTATGGACAGCAACTGGAAAAGGAGGCAAATCTAAAGTTAGCTCAGATCCTGGAGTCAAATGCTTAGATTGAAATCTGGCTTACCACCTGCTGCCCGTGTGACTTAGGAAAGTTATTTGATCCTTCTGTGCCTCAGTTTCCTCTTTTGAAAATGGAGAGAATGTTAGTACCTACATCATAGATCATAGGATTGTAATGGGAATGTGATATTAGAAGAGCTCTTGGGACAGAGATAGTCTGACTTCTTTATTAATGGGGACATCCTTGTGCTTCTCTCCCCTCCACCTCTCTCTTACCCAGGGGCTGACACGCTCTTGGCTCATTTTAGATGAATGAATAAATGAATGAATCAATATCCTCAAAGGTACTTTCTTGAATGACATTATGACATAGAAAAACCTCAGCAAAATCTCGATGTGTAGAGTCTTACACATTGGATTGTGGTTTTGGGGTTCATCTAGAAACATTTTTATGAGGTATAGCGCATTTATGTTTCAGGTCCTGTCATATGGGGGATAATGCCTCGTTTTTATTTGATTTCGTACTTGTTTTTCCTTTTGGCCAGATACAAATTAGCACAGCATGGGAAAAGAATGTTGGAATGTTAGACAAGTCTTTTTGTCCTTTATGCTTGGTTTTGGTCTTCACTCAAAAAAGAGCATGTTCACAGAAGAGGCAGTTGTGGGATTCACTGTGGCCCCTTCCACGAGAGTAAGCAGAGGAGAGACACCTCTACACGTTCAATTAGAGAAGAACCAAAGTCGGTCACAGCAAGTGGACTGAGAAGAATGTGAAGGGCGTGGGTCTCAGACAAGAGGTTTGTTTGTCTAAAACTGAAGTAAGAAGACATCTGTGACAGGAAGAGCAGAGTGGCAGTGTTTACAGCTACGGGAGAAAAACACAGTGGGGTTCCTGAAAATATGACAGCTAGAAATTTCCTAGGTCTCTCAGTGCTGAGGGCTGCAGTGAATATTGACTTTGACTTGCAGGCGAGGGTATGGGGCCAAGAAGTTGATCCAGAAACTTTTATTTTAGTTTAGTTTTTAAGATTTTGTTTATTTATCTGACACAGAGAGAAAGCAAGCACAAGCAGGGGATGGGCAGAGGGAGGCTCCCTGCTAGGCAGGGAGCCTGATGTGGGGCTCAATTCGAGGATCCCGGCTGGGATCATGACCTGAGCTGAACACTTAACCCACTGGGCCACCCAGGCGCCCCTGATCCAGAAACATTTTAATCATTATAGCGTCTTATCGCCATATGGCACTTGATAGGTAGCAGAGTTCACAAAGTGATTCAGTCTAAACTCCTGGGTGAGGTGGTTGTTGTAATTAGCCTGCTGGGAAATTATTGCTGTGAGAGACCAAGTAGTAAATGCACGAGCCCACACTGGGATGTAGGAGTTTGAGTCTAAACTCAGTTCTTTCCATGGCTCCCAGCTGCCTCACCGCCCTTCCTCCTTTCATGACAAAAGATGCAGAAAGGCCTGTAGCTGTGGCTCATTTACCCCACAAATTCTGCCAATAGTGGGCACCTACTCAGACACTACCAAACCACCATCTGTCCTTAAAATTTAGTTTTATGAGCCATCAAGGCCAACTCTTAAAGAACAGGGATAACTGAGTGTCAGGGACACTAATTAGAAAGAGCTTCTACTGGACTGGCAAAGGGTGAGGTGGCTGAGTCTGGGAGATCTGAGTGCTGAAGAGTTTGATGGAGGGACGCCTGGGTGGCTCAGCGGTTGAGCATCTGCCTTTGGCTCAGGGTGTGATCCCAGGGTCCTGGGATCGAGTCCCATATTGGGATCCTTGTGGGGAGACTGCTTCTCCCTCTGCCTGTGTCTCTGCCTCTCTCTGTGTGTCTATCATGAATAAATAAATAAAATCTTTTTTTTAAAAAAAGAGTCTGATGGAGATGTGAGCTCCAGGGTTTTAGCCATGCTGAAGGAGGCACAGAGACTGTAGGAAGTCATGGGACTTTAGTGGACAGCAGTGATGCCATAAGCAGACTGGAAACATAGGTGACTAGGGGCACTTGTCCCTTTTTCTATGCACCTGTGAACATCCCTGATTTTACCGTCATGCTGGGGATAGAGGGTCCTCAGAATTAATTATTCATATAGAATTTTCAGCTGGCCCAAAAGAACAGGACCTCAGAATCTGGAACTGAAATGCTTTATAGAGTATTTAATAAGTTGTATTTTTGGTAGGGGGGTACCTGGGTGGCTCAGTTAGTTAAGCATCTGACTCTTGATTTTGGTTCATGAGATCAGCCCGACATCAGGCTCCTCACTCATAAGATTGAGCCCCAGTCTGGCTCCATGCTCAGCGGGCAGTCTGTTTGAGATTCTCTCTCTCCCTCTCCCTCTGCCCCTCCCCACACTTGCACGCACTATCTCTATCAAGTAAATAAATCTTTTTTTAAAAGTTGTGTTTTTTGCACATTGCCTTGCATTCTAAAAGTCATACTACATCATTGGTTATTCTTTACAGTTTTATTGAGATATAATTGATATGCTATAGAATTTACCCATTTGGGGATCCCTGGGTGGCGCAGTGGTTTGGCGCCTGCCTTTGGCCCAGGGCGTGATCCTGGAGACCCGGGATCGAATCCCACATCAGGCTCCCGGTGCATGGAGCCTGCTTCTCCCTCTGCCTGTGTCTCTGCCTCTCTCTCTCTCTCTCTCTCTGTGACTATCATAAATAAATAAAAATTTAAAAAAAAAAAAAAAGAATTTACCCATTTGAAGGGTAAGAGTCAGTGGCTTTTCATATTTTCACAGAGATATATAATCAATGCCACACCCAATTTAAAACACTTTTATGGGGACGCCTGGGTGGCTCAGCAGTTGAGCGTCTGCCTTTGGCTCAGGATGTGATCCCAGAGTTCTGGGATCGAGTACCGCATCAGGCTCCCCGCATGGAGCCTGCTTGTCTTCCCTCTGCCTGTGTCTCTGCCTCTCTCTGTGTCTCTCGTGAATAAATAAAATCTTTAACAAAAATTTAAAAAAATAAAAATAAATACATAAAACATTTTATGGCCTCCAAAGGAAACCCTGTGCCCCCTTAGCTGTCACTTATTCCATTGTCTCACCACCTCCTCTGCCTTCCCTGCCCAGCCCCCCCACCCCCAAGCCCTAGATAATCATTAATCTGCTTTCTCTCTTTGCAGATTTGCCTTTCTGGATATTTCATATAAATGGAATCATACAATGCATAGTCGTTTCTATCTGGCATCTTCGCTTGGCATAATGCTTTCAAGGTTCATCCATGTTGTAGCATTTACAGTATTTCATTTCTTTTTAGAATGGAGCAAAGAGGACTATAGGCATGAAAATAGAGAGCTAGATATCATTTTCGAGGTTGTTCAGGTAGTCTAGTGTAGCTGTGGTGGCAAGCATCAGTGTTTCCTGCTCACACTCTATGTCTAGTGCAAATTTGGGGAAAGAATTCTTTCATCCTCATTGACACTCAGGGACCCAGCCTTCTTTTTGCTGCTAGCTTCCCCATTACTATATCAGGGAAAGAGGGTAATAAAGACAATTTATACTCCTATGTCCATGTTTCAACTCAGAATTGACACCCATCATTTCTGCTTATGGACCATTGACCCTAGTAAACTAGTCATGTGACCCTGTGTGACTATCCAGGCCCTGAGAAACTTGGAGAAGAGCCTGACATACAGTAGGCATTAAATGTCTCTGCCACACACAGCTCATCTAGTCCAGCATTTTCCAACGTGTACTGTCTCGGTCCCCGGGGCTCTGCAAAGATGTGCACATAATGGCTCGACAAACAATGAAGTATAGTCAACTAACACTGATTTGGATTTATCAGCTTTTATCTGTTTTTACTGAGAGATTTACAATCAATGTGTTGAGGAATAAAAAGTTTTGCTGCCCAAAGAAGTTGGAAATTTACTTATTTGTTTCATTTTTCTGTCTTCTGAGAATCACTCACTTAAAATGTCTTGCCCACAGGGTTGTCTTCACCAGACACCGAACATCCTACATAGGCTTGCAACATTCTCCAGCTTGGATTTTAGCTTCTTAGGCAGTAAAATCAGATGTTAGGCTGATATTTTGACTTATATGTCCTATACATGTTTTTTGCAGTAACAACAATAAAAATCAAAGGAGAGTTTATATGCATTGTAAAGAAATCACTATATCCCTACTTTAGGTCATTTTAATATAATTCTTCCCAAAATTCCATGTTACCTGAAGACAAAGCTTAAAGTAAGACTACTTGGTATTTAGCTAGTTCCTATCTCTGCCAGAAGAGAAAATCAGATCTACCCAGATCTTGACAAGCACTTGACAACAAAGTACTTTCTGGAAGTCTATCCAAAGGATAAGGACTTTGCCATCTTGTGCCTCCATGCAAATCCACCCTTTAAGGACATGACTTCAAGCTCATCACCTGCAAACAAGGTTACTTCTCCACTTTCACTGTCAGCTTACCAATAGCATCTTCAAGCTCTGATTCCACTTCAAGCACTACCACTACCAGTGGTGATGGGCCAAAAACAGCTGAAAACTATTTATCATTTGAAAACCAGCTCCTGACGTACTGCTCAGCCTCCAATGCCTGAACATGCCACATGCATATTTGACCAGAGCTGCTCATCATGAGTTGGGCATTGCTATATTTACCAAGTATATTATCAGTTGGGCTCAGGAGCAATCCATTATACAAGGAATATGGTACGTTTGGGATCGGGTTTGAGCAACTCCAAAAGTCAGTTACATAAACAGGTCATCACCGCTGTTAGGCTGATGCATCTTTCTCAATTCACACCTTTGGCCCATTGGGTAGGACCAGTTGACAGAGAAGGGAAAAAATCTTGGGCCTGGATGACATATTGGTTGGCTTAATACAATGGAACAAACTGAATTCTACTCTACTCAGCTGTGTTCAAGAGAAGAGCCAAGTTCAAGAACTTCAATGGTAAGAGGAAGTTCTCCTACTGGGCAGAGTTTTGAGCAGTATATTTGGCCATGTACTTTGTGTGGAGAGAGAAATAGTCTGAGGTAAGAATATATATAGATACTTGGGCAATGGCAAAAGGTTTGGTTGGTTGATCGAGGACTGAAAGGAACAAATTTCGACAATGGCTGACAAGATGGAAGCTATCACTAAAGTTGCCACAGCCACTGACACAGCTGAATGCCTGACCTAGCAGAAGAGGGCAATACTGAGTTCTTAATATGCCATTGCTAAAGGGGGGAGCCAGCCACTTTGAACTCATTAGCCTGAACAGAGCAGTGATTTAGATATATAAAATGCCAGGCTAGGGAAATAAAGAGATATGGTATCTCCAAGTATATTTCTTTTACCATTATTTTATTTTTACCGATTTTATCAAAGGCCAGTGGATCTGCTTTGTCTGCATTTTTTTAAAGTGCATAAACTTGTCAGCTAACATTTATCTTTACCAAGCAAGAATATGGAGATAAACACTAGCCTTGTGTAGCTGCAAATTCAGCTGAAGGGCATATTATAGGCCAGTACAGTGTTTCATCGTGGGCCTCAGCTGTTCAGGAAGACATATCTGCCCTAAGAAAATACCCGCCATATTTAGCAGACCCTGCTAGGTTATGGTCTGCAAGGCATAGATCTGCCGTTGACTTCTAAATTGCTTTCTTCATCCTCTCCAGTTTCTAGACCTCAAACCTGCTAAGCTAAGCTGCAAGCTGGTAGCTAAGCTTCAGAATTGTTGTATTAGTCTGAAAGAGTTAATGTACTCCAGAGTACTTAATTTTCTCCTAGGGAGTCATCTGCTCATTGGTAGGAAATAGATGACTAAGCAATCATTATCATCTCCACAGGATAACTAGCACAGGGGAGCAAATAATCCAGAGGACAACATGCATACAAAGCTTATTTATTGTGAAATAAAGGAGGCAAGGAGCATTCTACTGAATATTAGAGGACAAATCATGACATCACTGATCACTCTGTTACTAATGTCGTATGTTTGCCCCCGGGGCATGACAGGATTTCTTTTTAGGATTTCAAAGTAAATATTCAGACAGAAGTCCTAAGTAATAAACTTAAATGCTGTTGTTTGCCTTGACGTAACTTTGTGTTTCTACACGCAAAAATATACCTCTTACCCTATAATTATTAACAGCTTGAATCAAAAGAGTGCTTTCACCTTCATTAAAATACAAATCAACATATCAATCAGCATACCTTTCCTGAATAAACCTGATACAGAAGGTGTCCTAGGTGTAGTTCAGCACAGAATGAGTGTAAGACATGCTCTCTATCTGCACAGGTCTTAGAAAGCTATCATTTTATTCATTGTTTCAGCACTAGTCATGTTTACCATAACAAGTTATTTAAGAAAGCTTAAGAATTCCAGTTACCAATTGAGAATCACATTAAGAAATTTTTAAAATATCCAAAAATTACTAATATTTTCTTAGAGTCTAAGATTTTAAGGCTTTTCCAAAATAGAAATTTACGTGTGTTGCCTTCACAGTTTACCATGGTTTTCATTCAAGTGGCATTATTTCTATTTAAAGTTTTAATATACTTATGCATGAAGTCAAATTACAACTCCTTAAGAAATGCATCTTTTTAAAATCATTTAAACATTTTCTATAAACCATATATTCACGTCTCCTATCAGTGAGAGTGATGTCAGATTCTTGGTCTACTCTTAAAGTACCAAACACATATACCATTTAGACATTCTCTTGAACTAAATCCTAAAACAAAGTTAAACAGCATGTTTTAGTACAGCTCAGGTCTAGATGCTGCCAGGCTGGTGGACAGGGACAATCAGTCTTCCAGAAGACTCTGGCCCTCTTTAGGCCCAACAGATGTCATTTTCTTTGTTTAAATTCAATTCGGCATTGTCCTTCTGGCTGTTGGACACCCACCAAATGAAGAAAACTCTAAAAGCGGAAATGCAGAAGAAATATAGATGTTAAGAGACATAAGACAACAGTTTTAGACCAAAGGTTTACTCAAGTGTAATTACCTCTAAAAGTACAGAGTCTAGGTTTAAAAGACTCGAAGTGTTTGATGTGTCTGATAATGTCAAGCATCAATTTTAGCCTTCCATTCGAGGAACAGAACATATGCAAGCTGTTCTATCAGCCTTAAGGGTTGGGGGAAGATCAAGAGTAAGGAAAAGGCATCAGTCCAATTTAAATCATCAGTCTATTGTCAAGTTTGAGTGCAACAAGGCACAAAATGGGCTTCTTAACAAGGAGATTCCTAGGGGAGTTGATAGAATGAGTTGCAGAGTTGCCATGGATTCCTCAAATTGCAACCACAGATTTGTGGGCATGAAAAGTTGTGTTCTTTTCTAGAAAGGGATCCATAGGTTTCATGAGATT
This sequence comes from Canis lupus baileyi, assembly GCF_048164855.1. NCBI lineage: Eukaryota > Metazoa > Chordata > Mammalia > Carnivora > Canidae > Canis > Canis lupus. The sequence continues at coordinate 57,832,713 of NC_132844.1, read as the reverse complement.
ATCTAAGGATTCATGAGCCCCCAAAAGCCAAGACAGAACAAAACCAACCAGCCAAATAGGCAAAACTCCACTGTATTAGCAAATATGTACTTGCTTTTGCAAGAGAATTGAAGTTGGTCCATAAATGCTCAAAATGAATAGCCCTCATTGCCAGCATCTGAACATTGCTGCCTGGTCATGTATCTTGTAAAGCTTTATAGTATTTGCTTATTATTTGGTTCTTAACAAGAGTTAAAATTAATTTCCTAAGCACCTGTGAGATCAAATAAAACAAGGGGCTTCTGCAAAATTAAAATTGGGGATTCTAGCATTTGATTTTTGCTACTATGACAAGTATATTTCTTTGGGGAAGCTGATTTCTAAGCCCAGAGATGCCCCCATGCTTGACAAAAGAGTGTTCAGAACATGATCTGACTACCTATACCCTCCCATCTCTTATAAGAGCCTAGTAATTCGAAGGTCATTTCCTGCATTTTTTGATCACCTCATTTTACAAGTTATTAACAAATTTAATAATTACATAATTTTAATTCATCTGTTTAGAATAAGAATTATGAAATAAAATTCCCTTGAGACCATGAGACTTTACTCAGACGTACTTTTTACAGACTGAGATAAAATTTCTTTCTTTTCCCTTTTATTGGATATAGTATTTCTTTAAAAATGTTCTTAGTAGTGTCAAAACAGAAATAGGTAGGATGTGTGTAGAATAGTGTAATAAATATAACTAAGAGAATTCTTAGCTAGAAGAAAATACTGGGCAAAATCTTGCCTGAGGAAGGTCAAGATTACTGATCGTTTGGGTTAGGTGTTACATGCTTTCAACAAATACCATCCTTCTAACCTGATAAGACATTCCTGAGTCCTCTCAGTGATGGGCAAATATTTGGATGGGGAATCAGTCCTGGGCAAAATTGTGACATCTAACTTGGTGAGCCAGGAACTGGTATTTTGTGAGAATATTCCAACTCTGATGTTCCTTTTGATAATAAAACTACACTTGTTGAGAATCTTTGTGAAAGGTTTTTTGATTTTCCTTTCATGGTAGGATTTTGAGGGCTCTTCATCACTGGTAGTTAGTTTACTCAAAATAGAAGTGCAAAAGAAATCAGGGGAAAGTGCTGAAATGTGCATATTTATGAGTAATATAATATTGTCTGTGTCACTTAGGCACTTACATAATTTCTATTGAAATGTCACCCAAGAGTTTTATTTATCCCTCCATACATTAGCCTTATTTTATCAAGAGTAAATCAAAGCACAACATGCTATGTGAATAGCCTTGAAATTGCAATGCTTAATTTCTGAGCTTCACCCTCAGTTGAAACAGCATATTTTACCCAGAGTCTTCAAAATGACTTCCAAACATTTGAAATTAAATTGGACTTCCCCTTTTTTTCCTAGGACAGTGGTCCTTAAAGTGTGTCATCGGGACCAGTAGCATCAGCAGTACTGGGGACTGGTTAAAATGCAAATTACTGAGCCCCTCCCTAGATGTCCTAGATCAGGAACTCTAAGAGTGGGGCCCAGTATTCTGTGTTTTAAAAAGCCCTCCACCCTCCAGGTCATTCTGATGTTTGTACCAGTTTGAAAGCCACTGGTCTAGGAGGACAGACCTATAGAAACACAGAGGAGTTAAATGATTAGGGGGGAATCCCTGGGTGGCTCAGCGGTTTGGCGCCTGCCTTTGGCCCAGGGAGCAATCCTAGAGTCCTGGGATCGAGTCCTGCGTCAGGCTCCTGGTGTGGAAGCTGCTTCTCTGTCCTCCTGTGTCTCTGCCTCTCTCTTTCTCTCTCTACATCTATCATGAATAAATAAATAATCTTAAAAAAAAAAAAACGATTAGGATATTCAATGGTCAGAGGTAGGAATAAGGTCACAGCCTTTTCATTTTTGTTTGCTGTCTTTACTGTTGCTCACTGCCTGTTTTCTTCAATGTCATTGCTTCCCAAATGGATCAAGGGCTATGACTTGCCTTCACAACTGATGGTTCTGTTTTTAACCCACAGACATGCCTCTCTAGGGAAACAAGCCTAACATCAAGGCCATGTCTATTTAGCACAGGGAACACGGTCAAAATTGGCAAATTCATGGAGGTCCTCCTTAACACTGTAAGTGGTGGAAACACTGCTAATTGGTGCTGGTTTTGTGGTTACATGGCATACATTTCAGACCCAGAAGTAAGGGAATTAAGGAGTATCTTCTGAGTCTGGTGGCATGTAAGATACCTGTTAAGATCAAACTTAAGTGAGGAAATTAGGAGTTTATCTCTAGTAATTAAAACCATTTTTAATGTAGAATTTATACCAAATTTGATACATTTTTAATGTATAAATGTATAAAATGTATAAAACCATTTTTAATGTAGAATTTATACCAAATTTGAAAACCATGATATTTGAAATTCTGAAAACACTTACCTGTTTTGGTAATGGATCCAGAAGACTACAGTCATATTTGTAAAGTATTAAAATAATACATATTTGAATCTCTAACAGAGCAAACCACCTGAAAGAAAAACACAAAATTGTCACTTGGTTGTAAAAGCTGCATAAATATCTACCAATAGAGAATATCTAAGCAAGTACACATTTCAGAGCAAGTATGCTCTTCTTCACAATCTGTTCTTTTACCATTAAAAGGATAGAGTAAGGAAGAACTTACTCTTTTCTTTTATAATGCTGTCTACTCCAGAGGGTGCTGGAATGATTAAATTGCTTAAAAATGTATGTAAAATGCTTAGCCAGGGGAAGCACTCAGTAAATGAGAGCCCAGGCTTCTCTTCAAAGTTTTAGATCAGTGCTGTTCATCATGGTAGCCATTTAGCTACATGTGGCTATTTAAACTTAAATAAATTAAAATTAAACAAAATGAAAAATTTCAGTTGCTCAGTTGCACTGGCCATATTTCAACTGCTCAACAGCCATATGTGGCTACTGGTCTCCATACTGGACAGTACATCTTTAGAACATTTTGCATGATCACAGAAAGTTCTATTGGATACCCTTGTCTGATCTAGACCCTTACCTCCCATTAGAAATTACTGCCTAAATGTTCTGTAGGCCTCTCAAACTCCCCTAACTACCAAATTTATTATTCCTTTTGTGATTGATCCTTCACTCAGATGTCTCCAAACTTTTTGATCATATACCCTTATAATGAAATATTTGAGCACACTCTACAATATATTGATATTCAGTTAGCTATAAAGTATATACACATACTACTGTATTAGTTTACTACTTACTTTGTAAGACACATACAAATAGAAACTAAAAATATTGAAAAGAATATAAATGGAATTCTGCTTTTTTTTTTTTTTTTTTTTTTTTTTTTGCATATCAGTGGGTTGTTTTGAGCTCTCCTCAGGGTAGACAATGCCTTTTAGGTGTCATAGCTCTTAATATATACAATTAGTCCAACAGGTCAGAAAATTGGAAGGCATCATAGACTCAATCCTCTTCTTCACTTTCTTTATCCAATTAGGCAGAGTCCTTTTGTTTTGTCATCTAAATACTTCCCCAACCCTCTCCTTGTCTTATCTCTAGACCCTCCACTACTGCCTCACTGTGGTTTTTCACAATTGGTGTCCTGGATTGCTAAATTAGCTCAACTTCCAGATTAATCTTTCTTTTTTTTTTTTTTTTTTTCTTTTTTTTTTTTCAGATTAATCTTTCTGTTTCCAGTTTCACTTCACCCCATTTTATCCTTCACTCTACCACTAGAGTGAACTTTTTAAAACATAAATCTATCACTATTTGTCATTTTACACACACACACAGTCTGTCACTGCTCCGGTTTTCTTCCAAATAGCACAGAACACAGACAACCTTTGAAGCTATGTCCCCTATCTATCTCCCCTGCTTCCTCCCCACTGACTCCTCTTTGAAACCCTTGCTCTATCCACCCTGTATACCTAACATTTCCTGAATGGGGATGCTCTCCGTTGCAAGCTCTTTCTCTGCCTGAGGTTCAGTCTCCTTTGGAAATATTCTCTGATCACTTGCTTCCATACTGAGGTTCCCCTCCTCTCCACTTCTATGGTCCCCTGTGCACATCTCAGCCATAACCTCTATCACACTGAATTCCAATTGCTTATTAACCATTTCTCTCCTAAAGGAGGAGTTGTATTGTTGGGACCTATCAGTGCAGAGCACACTATTGGTGCCTAATCATGTTACCTCAATGAATGCATGAATTAATGAATACATGATTGAAAGAGATGCCTTCCATAAAACAGATTCAATTTCCTGCCCTTTCCAGGTTTCTTGCCCTATGTTTCTGTGGCACTTTACACATTCTTTTACCAATGTCCCTACCAGACAAGCTGACTATATCCTACCATATCACAGTTAATTGTTTGCCTCTCTGACTCCCCTTATAAACTACAGTATTCACAAACAGTAGGAACCATTGTTCCATTCATCTTTGAAGTCTCAATATTTATTGAGTGACTGAATATGAATGATTTTATATTCATCTCAGATAATTACATTTGTTTCCTACAAGTATCTTGAAACATCTTGTTTATATTTTACTTCAAATGAAATCTGGAGTACTCCAGGTATTGTTAAAACCCACTTGGATAGCATATCACTTCTTCAGAAATATTTATGATGCAAATTTAACTCTACTTACTTATAAGTATAAAAAACAATTTATTCTAAGAGACTACCAATGTCTATGAAGTAGAATACACACAATATTTACCGATTCAAATCAAAGAGCAATTCCAAGAAAAAGAAATTTTGCTAATTTGCATGCAGGTTTAGAATTTCTCACAACTAAATTTTTGTCAGACTTCTAACAAAATAGAACTTCACTTCTGGCTACAGCCTGCCCTAAATAACTCAAAAACTGAATAAGATTTACAGGGTAGGATGGAAATTTCCAAGAGAAAAGAAATAAATGAGATGAGCTCTGAAATCTCCAGCTCATTGTCCATGGCAGTTCCAGATCACAGTGCAAGCCCATAAAGACCCGATAACCTCACTGAATTAAAAAGACAGAGATCAAAGTTCAGGCAAGCTAAAGAGACTAGAATTTGCAGGAAAGAATAAAAGAGAGGAGGGAGTTTCACAGAGAGAGCAAGAGTGCTTCAGAAAACCACATGGGGATCTCCTTGGGTATTTGTCTGAGTACTGATCTCAGCATATGTAAGAGGAAACTACTTAGGTGGAGATGAAAGATGAAAAAGAAAGCTAAGAAGCAATAAGCTGAATAATGCTCAGGGCTCCCACAAGATATGGAAGCCTATGTTCCCACATGCAAGAGTGGAAGGATCTTGTAACACATAGACAATTGAATAGAGTCTTTAAAAGGCTATTGCCTTAAAAGTGGTATTATCTTATCTTAAATTATATGTCACTCCTGCTTTACCTTAACAGAGCTTAACAAGTCTTGAAAACTTGTTTTTCTGAGCAACTAACTGCATGCCACAGTAAAGCCTAAACGTAAAGGAATACCATAAAATTTAGTATCCATGACAGTTAAAATATATGCCTTGAATTCTTTCAAAAATGACCATGCCTAGAAGAAATGGGTAAATATGACACATAAATAAGAGAAAAAACATTTAAAAGAAATAGGCCCTGAAATGGCAAATACTGTAGACAGCTAGTTAGATATAATCAACATGTTGAAAAAGGTAGAAGCACAATGAATAGAGAAATGGAAGATTAAAAAAATCAAACCAAACTTCTAGCAATGAAAAATATAGTATCTTAAATGAAAACACACTAGATGGGATTAAAAGAAGATAAAACACTGCAAAAGAAAAGACTGTGGAACTTAATAGCACAATGGAAAATATCCAAAAGTGCATAGATTAAAAAGACTGAAAAAGTAAATAAGCAGAGTATAAGTAACCTATAAAATAATATCAAGGAGTCTAACACACATGTAACTTGGAGATGCAGATAGGTGGGCAGAAAAAAGTATTTGAAGAAATAACAGCAGAAACATTTTCAAATTTGTTAAAACTATGAATCTACAGAGCTAAGAAGCACAATGAACCCAAAGCAAAAGAAACATAAAGAAAACTACTCCAAGGGAAATCATAATCAAATTGTTAAAAAAAAAAGAATGACAAAGAAAAAAACTTAAAAGCAGCAGCCAGAGGGGAGGAAAAAAAAGACACAATATAGGAATGAATGAATGAATGAATGAATTTAAATGATCACAGACTTCTTATCAGAAATCATAAAAGCCAAAAGACAAGGGAACAATATCTTTGAGGATTTGAAAGAAAAAAAGTTGTTGTTTATAATAATACACTAACTCTATCATGAGAGACCAGCTTTGATCATTTTTGGGTAAATATTTTAATTTCCTCTTCATAGATTTAGAGCATACTGTCTTGTAGGAAAAAATGATGATTGCCTTTGGGAACTATGTGAAAGAGAGAAAGATGTTGAAATGGCAGTCCATTATTTAGTAGAGAATTTGAAGAATAAATATTTGAACATATCTTAGGGAGAGATGGTATGCCATGCCCATGAAGGACTATTTTGAGAAACTCAAGTCCCAAGGACAATAGTGGATAGTCATGTTGAAAGCCACCAATGTAAAAAAAAAAAGGAGGTGGGGGCAGCCTGGGTGGCTCAGCGGTCTAGCGCCACCTTTGGCCCAGGGCGTGATCCTGGAGACCCAGGATCGAGTCCCACGTTGGGCTCCCTGCATGGAGCCTGCTTCTCCCTCTGCCTGTGTCTCTGCCTCTTCCTCTCTGTGTCTCTCATGAATAAATAAATAAAATTCTAAAAAAAAAAAAAAAAGAAAGCCACCAATGTTATTCTATACTCAGACTTTAAGAAATGCATTAGTGGAGGAATGGATCTTGGAGTGAAATCAAGTCTTTGGGGAAAGGATGAAATGAAAAGGAGGGTGACTGTTCTGTGGCTATTTTGCAACAGACAAGCACAGACCTGTGTACAGGAGTGAAAGGAACAGGGGACTTCCTATGAAGTGCTTTTCTCCTGGACTATGATAAATATATTTTTAAAAATATTTTATCCATTTATTTGAGAGAGAGAGCACAGGTGGGAGGGGCAGAGTGAGAGGGAAAATCTCCAGCAGACTCTGTGGTGACCATGGAGCCCAACTTGGGGCCCCATCCCACAATCCTGAGAGCACCATCTGAGTCATTCTATAAATGGACAAACCCAGCCCTGTGTACAGGAGTCAAGAGTAGGAACAGGGGAAATCAAGAGTCAGACACTTAACAGACTGAGCCATTCAGGCACCCAGTAAAAGAAATATTTTATGTACAATTTTTAAAAAGATTTATTTCTTTATTTGAGAGCACAGGAGGGAGAGAGCATGAGTGAGGGGGGCACAGAGGGAGAGAATCTCAAGGAGACTCCCCACTGAGCACAGAGCCCAACTGGGAGCTCAATTTCACGAACCGTGAGATCATGACCTAAGTCAAAATCACAAGTTGGACACTAAACTGATTGAACCACCCAAATGCCTTGTGTATAATTTTTATATTCCCCTGACTATATCACAGGTATTTCTCATTTTATTGTATTTCACTGATACTGCCTCTTTTACAGATTGAAGGTTTGTGGCAACCCTGCATTGAGCAAGTCTATCAGTGCCATTTTTCCAGCAGCATTTGCTCATTTTTGTGGCTCTCAGTCACATTTTGGTAATTTTCACAATATTTCAACGTTTTCATTATTATTATAGTCGTTAATGGTGATCTGTGATCAGTGGTTAGTACTCACTCAAAGTTCAGCTTAGCTTATAGTTAGCATTTTTTTAAGCAATAAAATATTTTTAAAGTCAGGTGTGTGCATTTTTTAGACATTATGCCATTGTATACTCAATGGACCACACTGTAGCATTAACATAACTTCTATGTGTACTGGGAAACCAAAAATTTCATTTGACTCACTTTATTGTGATAATTGCTTTGTTGGAATGGTCCAGAGTCAAACCTGTATAATTATTTTTTTTTAAGATTTTATTTATTTGAGAGAGAGAGAGAGAGAGAGAGAGAAAGAGCACAAGCAAGAGCAGAGGGAGAAGCAGATTCCCCACTGAGTAAGGAGCCTGATACAGGACTTGATTCCAGGACCCTGAGATCATGACCTAAGCTGAAGGCAGATACTTAACTGAGCCACCCAGGGGCCCAGTCCTGTATAATTAAGAAAAAATTCAGTCATGAGTGATGCACTTAAGTGGTCCTGTGTGACAGTGCTGTGAAGCATAAAGAGATAATAAAATATCAGGAAGTGTGAAGAGCCTCATTTTCCTCTTTCTGCTGGAGGTAGCATGAAAAAAACAGCACTTTATTTTCCATGAGGAGTTGGGACCATGGCAAACATCACAGAATACTAAGGGTCAAATTTGGAAAGGACAACTAGGGTGTGAATCTAAGTTACATGCCCTTCCTCTTCTCTCAGAAGAGAGTAACATTTATGGGAACAGTGAATTGTCACTTAGGTTACATATTAAGAGTTCTTATAATCAAATGAGATCTCCATTAATTTATCCATTTGATGTTTACTGTCTTTATGTGCTTTATGCTCTTTTAAGTGCTGAAGTTACAAGAGTAACCAAAAATACCACTCAGGCTTTCATCAAAATGCTTAAATTCTAGCAGAGAGATAGCAAGTAGGCAGCAAATAAATAAATAAGGAATGTATATGTCAAGTATGTGAATAAGTATGAAACTAATAAATAAGGGGAAAGGGAGTGATGGCATGGGCTACAATATTTTAGGTGAGGACTATCTCTCTAAGGAAATGACATTTCAGTAGATGCTGGAATGGAGGAGGAGAAGGCATCATATGAATATCTGGGTACAGAATTTCATGTGGAGGGAGTAGAAGGAGCACAAATCCAGAAGGAGGAGAATGAGGGACAATGAGGAGGCTAGTATTGCCAGAGAGGAGCAAAAAAGGGGGGAGGGATGTTAGAGAAATACCCCGGGGCAAGGAGAGAGCCCATGGGGCATGCTTAAGACTACATTTTATTCTGGGAGATGGGAAGCCATTGGATAGTTTTGAGCAAGTGTGACTTTTTCAAAAGAATTATTCTGACTGCTACATTGAGAATAAAACATAAGGTGAGGTAGATAGAAGCAGAAGAATGATTAGGAAGCCACTACAATTTTCCAGACAATAGAATGTGGGGACTTGTACCAGAATGATAGAAACAGTCACGAGCTAGAGTGAGATACCAGATATACTCTGTACAATGGGCTGATGATTTGCATTAGAGATTGGAAGACAAGACTCAAGAATGACTTTTGACCTGAGGATGAGTTTTGGATTTGAGGAAATGCAAGGATACTGTTGCTATTTACCTCAGGAGGACTGAAGGAAGAACGGGTTGAAGAGTTGTCTTCTGGAGCTCAGTTTTAGACCTATTAGGATAGCTGGCTGTTCACCAGTACCCTGGAGACATCCAGTGCAGACACCAAGGGGAGGCTGAGTAAATAGGCCTGATGTTTAGGAGGGATTCAGTCAGGACTGGAGACATATGAAATATAAGACAGTTATCATTATTCAGAGGATTATTTAGAACCATGGCACAGGAGAGCTCACTTAGGGAATAAGTTAAATAGAAACAAACAAACAAAAAAAAAAACCCAACCCAAACTAGAAATCTTACAAGACAGTTTTGAGACACTCCAAAATTTGGAGATCAGGAAGGTGAGAAAGAAAGATAAGCAGAGGAAACTTGGAAGGACTAGCAAAAAGGGGTAGAAAAACAAAAAGAGATTGGTATCTCTAAAGCCCCACAAAGTATATGTAATATATACTTTATATATAGGCACGAGCCCGTATCAAATGGAAAATGTGGCAATGAGCACCAATATGTGAAATTAGACATCAAAGTTCCCACTTACTAAAATGAGCAATTCTTTTCAGTACTTCGCTCCATTCCTGGAAGTAAATTAGATGAGATCACTTTTTCTGATAACAGCTGATGTTTTGTGTCGGTAGAATAAACAGTGACTTCCCAATATTCAATGCTTACCTGGCAGCACTGGAAAAATACTGGCTAATTCTGCATTTGTGAATTACAAAACAGTTTTTAGGTTCCACTTTATCCAAACAAATCCTATTTTCTTGTAACTCTCTGGCTTTAGCCGTTCTCTGACATTAGTTTGCTATAGACCAGCGCACTCCTCTGAGCTGGGCCCTCTGGCATAGAGGACCATTGGCACCTGTCCTGTCCAGTCCTTAGAGCAGAGGCACTGCAGCAGCCTGAGGACAATAAACACTTTGGTGGGCAGGGTGGCAGCCACTCCAGTGAAGAAGGCACTCAGAATGGAGGGACAACCTAATAGCAAGGCACAGTTGCCCAAGGGGCCCTGGAACATCTAGGAGCCTGTGAGGGCTTCACACCCTGCCCTCCAGAAGGTGAAGTGATGAGAGATGAAGCTGGCAGAACAGGATGGCCTGGTTTGTGGAAGGTTTGAATGACAGTGTGGGGTCTGGATCCTGAAAGTGCTGCAGACCTAGTGAATCATGTGCTTATTGAAAAATTCTACCTATGTGTGAAAACACTGTTTCTTTTCTTTTTTTTTTTTAAGATTTTATTTATTTATTCATGAAAGACACAGAGAGACAGAAACACAGAGGGAGAAGCAGGCTCCCTGCAGGGAGCCTGATGCGGGACTTGATCCCAGTACCCTGGGACAATGACCTGAGCCAAAGGCAGACACCCAACCATTGAGCCACCTAGGCGTCCCCAAAATACCATTTCTTTAAGTATTACACATAGAAGGCCCTCAATATATGGTTCCTCTATCACGCAGAAGAGAATGTAAACAAGACCAATGTTCACAAGCTATTTAAGAGTAAACATGTTAGAAATACTATATACATTTTTATCAGAAATAATTAGAAAAATATTTATCACTTTATTAAAAGAGCTTTCCATTTGTAAGCTTCCCTTACAATCTGTAAGGCATTGTCTTAACTAACTTGAGTCCCGGGCAGCCCCAGTGGCTCAGCGGTTTAGCACCACCTTCAGCCCAGGACCTGATCCTGGAGACCCTGGATTGAGTCCCACGTGGGGCTCCCTGCATGGAGCCTGCTTCTCCCTCTGCCTGTGTCTCTGCCTCTCTCTCTCTATGTCTCTCATGAATAAATAAATAAAATCTTAAAAAAAAACCAAAAAAACTTGAGTCCCTGTCATGTTCTTTCAAGTTATAAAACTGCATTTCCTGGAAGGTAAAATTATAATGGAGGCTCCTGACCAATTCAGATTGTGCATTAGAGAGGCTTTAATATTTTTCTTCTTTTATCTTCCTTGTCTTCAAGTTAGTTTAGTTATTAAGTTAGTATTAGTTATTAAAAGAGCATAAAGTTATTTTGCTTGAGATCCTAGTTAAAGGAAAGGTAAGATGAATTAATAATACAGATAGTAAATAATATGTACTAAAATGATATTTTCTCCAAATCCAAATATTTGAATATTGTAGCATAATTACCTCAATTATTCAGGAAATAGTCATTTTTTTCTACAGTCGCAAAAAAAGTGTTTTCAAGTCTGTACTATGTTATTGAATTTTGTTTGATGCCTAAAATATCAGAGACTAACATATACGTACCTCTGACATTAAAAGGTTTTTATGTCAAAGAAAATGGGCTTCATAAATTTGTATTTTTACAGAAGCTAGCTGAGCTATGTTCATGTTAGGAATGTTTTCTTAATGCTCCTATGTCAAAACAGTGAAAATAATGAGGCATATTATTTATAACAGATTTATTTTTTACACTTACAAGGACAACATTACACATCTACAAATAAAGCTCATTAAAATATAAACATGTTGAAAATTCCTCAAATACTTAGTACTTGTGTATTTTCCTCATTTGTAGATAAATGTTCAAGGAGCACTACACAGGCCTCAAGAGCACAGACTGACAGAACAGACTCCACCTCACAGACCTCACACTAGTAAGGCACATGGAGAGACAGAAAGGGAGAAAATATGAGATAAAGGTAGAAACAAAAAGGTTATGGAAATTTGGAATCTGGAGAGAGAACTGTGATCTGGAGCAATCGATGATAACTTTTGTGGAGATCAAACTCAAGCTAGACCTTGATGGAAGGAAACGGGCTTTAACTAAGTCTACTTAGTTCACTTTGTTGACTGGGGGCATTCCACACCCAGCAGGTTGCATGAGCAAGCAAAGAAATGGACAGTGTAGTTAGGGCACAGCTAGTAGACCCTCTGGAGTGGGCACTTTCCCACCTTCAGGAAGGTACAATCAGCGTCAGATCATGAAGAGCCTGGCATTCTAGGCTGATGAGCTTGGCCTGTGGGCAGTGGCACTAGAGTCTTAATGAGAGTGACAGTCTAAGATGATTATATTTGAGGACAATTAATCTGTGTATAGTGAGTTAGAGGGATTAGAGATAACAGAGCCTGGGAGAAGGATTAGGAAACTATTATGTCACCTATGGTGGGGCATGACGGCCTGGTTTAGGAGGTGGGAACGGTCATGGAAGGCCAAAGAGAGGGAGGAGTAGAGAGAGGGTCACTCTAAAAGACCAGGTGTCTACAACAGCACTACATCCAAAAGAAACAGGGGGTACTAAAGGAATGATAAGATGATGGGAAATGAATGATTTTAATTGAATGTCTTGATTTTGAGACTGCCTCCCTCTCTTGCTTTTGAAAAGAAAATCTCTTGCTTTTTTTTTTCCTACTAGAAGTCATTGCGGGCGATGCCAGCATGGGCTGGAAAACTGCCACGGTTGCCAGGAGCAGGGGCTCTGAAGTATATTCCTAGTTGCTACCAGCTGTGGCTTATGAAAATAGAATGATCTCGCCCTGGAATTCAGAGAAGGCAGCAGACAGACATACTTTCACAGGCATCCTTCATGGAAGCATGGCTACCCAACTTAAAGGGGAAGTACTTTCCTTACAACCCCATCCATCTTTGAATTCTTTTAGGAAAATGAAATCAATTTGGTGGCAGGAGGCAAAGTATTCCAGCCTAATGGTTGTCAAGCGTTAGCCTGCATCAGAATCCCCTGGAAGCTTTGTTAAAACACAGATTGCTGGGCCCCGCTCCTAAAGTTTCTGATTCGGTAGGTCTGGGGAAGGACCCAAGAATTTGCTTTTTTTGCAAGTTTCCAGGTGAGTTTACTACTGGTGATCTGGGGATTATACTCTAAGAATCACTGATCTAGAGGAATTTGACAAGGAGAAAGGGGAAAAAATGTTAAAAGATTCAGTTTATCAAACTTTTTAGTTTCAGTACAAAAATGACAATGATAAACACTAACTCAGCTACACATGAAACAGTGTGGTTAGGGCACCAGACTTTTCATTGGGGATGACGGTAAGGACATAATCCGTAGGATCAACTGGAGGATGTTTACACTGAATAACGGGGTGGGGGGGTTGCGTGCAGAATGAAGTAGGGAAGGAAGAAAGGTATAAAGGATAGTGGGAGAGAAAGTCAAGAAGAAAGCCTATGGAAAAGAGAAGAGAATGGGAACTCTGTAGAAGGAGAAGGGATGTGAGAAAGCAGATAAGAAAACAGAGAGGATGGGAGAACCTTTGTCCTTCCTCAGACTTGAGCCATTGTTCTCTGTTGCCTCAAAGCAGGAGGGCATCCTCCAGGTCACTTTTTCAGAGTTGCTAGTGGTGATCTTACTGCTACTCCTCCTGGTGGTGAAACTCCCAAACGGATGACCTATGAGCTAGAAGGCTGGATACAATTTTTGAAGCTTCCTATTCAACCAAAAAGGCAAGGAGATAGTACTGACTTCAGTGAGATTAAGTACTCACCAAACAGAAACAACCTTATGGTATATTTTAAATAACAGATCTTCCAGAAAAAAATTTAAGATGTGACATTTGCCTTGGTTTTGTGATACACCCAGAGGAAATGAAACTCAGCCCCTCTGCAAAGCACAAGCTATTTAGCAAGCAATTGGTGGATATGGGTAGAACATGTTAACACAATATCTCATGGAATTCAATAAACCTTGAAAGAACACTTGCACTTTTGAGGAAATTATATTACTTAGGATGCTTTTGGTGGCAAGTGACAGAAAACTCACATCAGGCTGGTTTCTGTATTGGAGGGAAGGCATTGTTTTATGTACCTGAAAAACCTCTTAGAGCTGGCGCTGGCCTCAGGCAGAGAGCACTTCAGCAGCTCAATGATGTTCCCAGGAAGCCAGTCTGTCTCCACTGCTCTGCTCTAGGGTACCAACTTCATCCTTACACTGCCTGCTTTTACGGTCTCAAAATAGCTACCATCAGTTTGGGGGCCTGAGGGCTTCTTTATTCACATTCCACAGGGAAAGATTATTTTTGCCCTAGAAGTCTCAATAGAAACCCTGGTAGTTAATTGCGCTGCTTAAAACATATGCCTACACTGAAACCAATCACTACGAGAAGGGAGGGAGGGGACAGGGATGGGATTTGCAGATGGGCTTAGGGAACAGTGCTCCACTGCTATGGAGCTAGGGGTGGAATCAGAGTCCCATGGATCCCCAGATGAAAGCATGGGCCATTAAGGAAGGGAAGAGAAGGAATGGGGAGACAGTAGCTCACGGGCAATATGGTGACCCTGTATAGTTTTAATTCGGTCCTAGAAATTAAACCCTCTTTCTGAACAGGAGACATCTAACTTGTTCAAGAGCAGTGGCTGAGTTGGATGAGAGACAATGTCCAACAAAAACAAAAAGAGAGAGGAGAGTGGCAAAAGATACCCAGCCCAGAGTGCCCCTTCTTCCTCTCCAAGAGTGCAAATCCCGTTCCCGTATTCTGTGCTCCACAGAGGGCCTGGAGATCCAGTGTGTAAACAGAAGGAAAAGAGCATCCTCTCTGAAATTTTCTGCTCAGAAATGAACATATTTTATTTTCAAAGCACTTTGGCCCAAGTATCAAAAGTCAGTCTTGGATTGCTTCTTCTGATCCTGACAGACTTAAGTCTTCATCTCACAATGAAACGTCAAAATGAAATGGCTGGGAAAGGAATGACTGGATTTTGCCAATTGTTTCTGGGCTCCTTGCAGTGAGTCACTGCTCCTCAGCGAAGCAGTAAGAGAGAGAAGCATAGCTAGAAATTAATAAAGGGGTCTGGCAGCCTGACTCCATCTCGAAATTAACCACATCCACCCCTTGCCAGCCTCACTGCTAACCCATTTTTATATGCCCTCCAGGACATGTGCACACCATAGTGAAAATGTTAGGAAACAATTATATAAGTAAGTACAGTTTGCTCAATTCTCCTTAACAAATGGAGTTGAGGGGATGCATTTGTTTATGTAACAAATTCCTCAGAGTAAATTGCATTCACAACTTCTCGTGAAATCCATAGGTATTTGAGCGTGCTCACTCCTCAAAAGCAATCAGCTGTTTCTAAATATACAAGTACTTCTCAAAGTACTGCAAGGATATTTTACTGAATAAGACACACTTATTAAGATTATATTATTTTTAAAACAAACATGGGGAAACATGTATGCAGAGCTTCACAAACCCCAATATCCAGGTTACAATGCATTACATTACATTCCTGTGAGTACTTACTTTTCTTCCTCCCCTCAAACTTTGACATCACAGCCCCTTGGGAAGGTGTGCTTTCCTCTGTGCTGCTTATTGATTATTCCCATCTAGTTCATAAAGCCCTTTCTATTCTCCTTCCTCGAAACTCCTACAGTGGTTATTACGTATATATGTCATTTGGCATTTCTCATGGGTCATCTTATGCTGCTAAGGAGGGATGTTTTTCATGTTGCTATGTCTCATCTCCCTAGCCACATTATAAGCCACTTAGGAATGTTATGGGTCTTTGAATTTCTCCAGTGGTTCATGAAGCGATTTGAGTTAGACTATAAACTCCTTGAGGAAAGGGACTTCATCCTTTATTTTGCTTTCCAAGGTAACTCCTAGAACCCTATCCTGGCATACAGTGTCCACTCAATTAATATTTATTTATTTAAAGGGTTTATTTATTTGTTCATGAGAGACGAGAGAGAGAGAGAGAGAGACAGAGAGAGAGGCAGAGACACAGGCAGAGGGAGAAGCAGGCTCCATGCAGGGAGCCTGACATGGGACTCCATCCTGGGTCTCGAGGATCAGGCCCCGGGCTGAAGGTGAGCCACCTGGGCTGCCCCTCAATTAATATTTATTAAATAAAAGAATAAACATACTAATATTAGGTGCTCCAGAGATATCTGTTAGGTTGAATACTACTACTACTACTACTAATCTACTATCAGCTGGACCTATGTTTGAACTAATTTTCCTATTGCTGTGCGGTTTTTATTAGTAATTCAAGACAAGTCCATGACTTTGTGGCCCAGTACTGCCCTAGGATATAGAGAGGACCCAAACACACACAAAAAAGTAGAGATCACAGTTTCTACTGAGGAACTACGCTTCATTTCCACTTTTCAGTGTTGTAGGCTTACTCTTACTACACGATCTTCTTATCCAAGCAAGCTTTTTGTAAGGGAGGTATCTTGCCAAAGATCAGGGCTATTGTTTTACACTGGAATGTAACCCATTTCCATGACCACAGTGATACAGTCAACCAGGCATCCTCTTTCAGGGATGGGAAGCAAGGGAAATTAAGGCTGTTGGCTTGGGGGTAGTGGTGGGAGGGCCTGGTGCAGTATAGCAAGCACATTCCTTTATGCCTTAGATCATCAACTCTCAGAGACACCCACTCAGCAATGGAAATCCCCTGTTCTATCCTTTTCATTGAAATTCATAGTTTAAGAGGAGAATGTCCACTGTAAGGCAACTTCTTATTCTGCGTGCTACCATTGCTGAAAAGGTTTGGTAGTTCATGCTGCTTTCTCCTATTTTTCTGCAAAACCATCAGCTCAGACTTCTCCAGCAATAGAATTGCTGGGAAGAGGTCCCTTCCTGCCTGTACCCAGGGGTTTCCCAGCTATGGGGAAGTGCCTAGCAAGGGGTTCCTCCTCCAAATGCATTTCCAGAATTCCCATTATTCAGAGCAGGAACAATATTCTTCCATTCTGACTTTTGGTTGGCAGCTGATAGCAGCACTTATTAATAGATTCAGCAAAATCTTCTGTGTTCACTAATGAGAGGGGATCTCATACTGCCTCAGTGGCCTCAACTCCAAGGAGTGACAGCTGCAAGGCCACAAGACTATGTGTTCATGATGAACTTTGATCGTCAGCTACTTTAAAGGCAATTTTTCCTGACTCACTAAGTATTTGGTGAGGAGAAAATAAATTGGTTCTTGGTATACAAATTTAGAATGGCTGCAATTCTCTGAGGATTACACTAAAGATCTGTGGGATTAAATTTCTAGTGCAAGGATCTATCTTGCTATAACACTGTCCAAATGAAGTAATTCATTTTCCTGAAAAATTTTGTGTTTTGTCTGTCTTTAGATACAATGTTTTGTGGGTTGGCTACTTAAGATAAAAGAAAAGTTAACATTTTTAAAAGCAGAAACAATAGAAAAACTAGACTATGGAGCTTTTATTTATTGCTACATTTATTCAACATTCAGACTAACTTATAGATTGATTGTGGTTATATGATACATATTTCGCCACATCTCAGACTAAGTAGTTTTCAACGGAAAACTTAACATCTTTTCCTCAAACTTGTTCATGCTCCTGATTTTTCTATCTCCACTATCTCTGCCAGCCACCTAGATTCAAGCCACAGTCCTCCACAAATCCTTCCCTTTGATTGATCCCATTTCTAATTATTTTCCAAATCTGCTAGATCCTACCACTCTATGTCTCTCATATAGAATATAAGCATAATGATATCACCTAAGTCATGCCCCATTCTGATCCATTCTATAAAAAATCTTTTGATAACCTTGCTCTCATCATACAGCAGCCATTGTAATATTTTTTTTCTCATGAGGTCTCCCATCAGAAGCCACTGTAGATTTTTCCACAAAGACATCGAACAATACAACTGGCAACCGAACAAAATGTGGTCTCTTGGATCTCACTATAGTCTGATAATAAAGACAAGGGGGATTAAGCCAAAGTTTCCCCCCTCTGAGCCATCATCTTTCTTAGACTTTCAGGATAAATGTGGCCCAGCTGTCTCACTGACCTTCCAGGACACTGGTACTTCCCGCTTCCAAATGCCATGAACCAGTCCAAGAAAGCATGCTTCTCTAAATTTGCCTTTTTCCAACGTTCCTGTGGGAAGAAAGCATTTTTTTTTCCAAATCAGCCTTATATAAATAAGCTTAACTTTATTTCTCTAGGCTAAAAATGACTTTGTACAGCTAATCCTTGCATATAAAGTTGCAGGGCTGTTGGTAATTTTTTTCCAACCTGTTATTAATATCAGACACAATTGTGTTTTTGGAATGTGAACTAATAAATAAAAAGGTTTAAAAAGAATTCTGTTAAGTGGTAAATGTAAATGATAATGTAAATCAACCATGGACTTGACCTCAGAAAAGGAAGGCTATTTATAATAAGGTCTCAGGCTCCATCACAAAACTGCACTTGGTAATAAATTCAGTAAGTAACTGGCAGCTCTGCTTATTGGAGGGTACTTGGGAAGTGGAATGGATACATCTGGATGCCGTTTTTTAAAAAGTTTTACTTAAAGACAGAGAATGGACTAAATGAACTCTTAAGAGTCTGCTCAGCCCTGTAACTCCCCAATTTTAAGAAACAGCAAAGTGGTTTTAATTTGCCTTGTTTTTCTTTTGTTATACTCCTTGGAAACCAGTAACAGGAGCAACTGCCTGACAAATATAAAATAAGACTTCTATCAGAACCAGACATATTTACTTTACCATACTTTGCTGGTTTCAGATCATTTATTTTAAAGTTGGTGAATCTTACTCCAAAAACATCTCGATCTCATTTGTGCTATACCATTTTACTTTTGTAGTTAGCTTGGTTTTTCATTACCAAGGATAAGGCTGTTTAATGATATAGTTAATCTATGAATTCATACTCCTGGCATAAAATATATTAAAATCAAAAGACAATGTATTTTGAAAGAGGTAACTTACAGGTTTAAACAATTCAGGTTCAGGAAAATATTCTGGATTCCTATGCAGCCAAAATGGAGACAACATCAACAAGTCACCGGAAGGAACAGTATAATTCTATGATGGAAAATCAGTTTCAAGTCATTTTTTGAAATCTGCTTTAAGGAGAGTTTGGGTCATTAAAAATAATGCTCCAACTATATTGTAGAGAAGACACGTTTCATAAACAATGGTGAGAAAATCTAATTCTTTCCTGGAAGGATCATTTCTATTTTTAATGCAGGCAATGACTACATTCTAATTCTGATGATTATTACAAGTGCCTATAAATTTGGTTACACAGGGGAAAAATATTAGATAAATGGGATAAATGTGAAAATTTGAGAAACAAGCATATGTCTGCTGTGATGCAGCTTTTGAGGATTAACACTGGGGTTTGCAGCAAGGGCTTTTGATGATGCTCTGGGGCCACACTGGATCCCCAGGTGTGGAACAGGAAAATCTAACTCTGAGACAGGACACAGGCCATAGTAGCACTGAGGACAGGGGCAGTGGGTGTTCTGTTCCTAGGGGCACTCATGACAGTGTCAGGGCAGAAGCAGTGGATCCTCCCTCCCTCCCTCTCTCTCTTTTCACTCCTGAAACAATTGTTAGGGCAGAAAGATATGAAGACAACTGGTTAGGGGGATATAGGACAAGGCAAGTATTGTGTGTTTCTTTGGTTGATTCTGTGTTTGGGATCGCTGTGGCTGTGGGACTGAGGTTAAGCAGTGAGATTCCTCAAGCACGAGAGTCTGCATTATCCTTCCCCATTTATTCTATCATAGGTTTTCATGATATGTAAATTATTCTAAAACCTAAAAACTATGTCATAAAATCACCCTTATATTATTATGTTCAGGAACCACAGAACACAGGGCTCTCCCATAGTGTATAACCACTAGACAGCTATCAACTTCACTGAGACAGAGACATTTTATTAGTAACTCCTGATGCCAATCATTGGAAGCCACATATCTATTTAACCCTACAGGATTTTGAAATGTTAAGATATTTGCAACACTTACCTTACTGCATCTTGAATATGAGCACCTCACAATTAAAAATAGGTCTTTATGGTAGCAGGAAGTGGCATATGGAAAAGGGTCATCTTTTTTTTTATTAGAAGTCAGGGAGGGGCATAAGGAGAGAGACTGAGAATCTTATTCAGTCTCCAAGCCCAGCGTGGAGCCTGACACAGGGTTTGATATTATGACCGGGAGATCACGACCTGAGTTGAAATCAAGAGTCGGACACTTCACTGACTGAGCCACCCAGGCACCCTCAGGTCATCATTTTTTTTAACCAAAGTGAATCCCTGTTGGCTCCAATGGGGGCTGAATATTGCTTGGGGTTTGTTAACTGCAGTGCCAAGAGCACTGGAAAGAGCTCTCAAACTGGGAAGGGAGTGAGGAATTCGCTGGCGGCCTCTTACAATTTTTAAAGTAGGAGAAAAACAGTGAGATTCTAAGCCTGTTTCTTCTACTCCTGCTGGAACTGAGGTTAGAGAGCTCATGCTTGATTCTGAGATCAGCTGCTGAGGGCCCTGATGTGTTGGGGATGGCAGGGGCAGGTTGGTGACAGCCCTGAACAGGGCTCCAGGCAGGTCAACTGCTGCCCTTCCCCTCCATACCACATAAACTCCTTTAATGGCTGCTGACCCATGACTAGGACTTGGAGACTGCTGGCTGCCACAGTCTACCACACTGGCTAGTAAAAGACTTCAAATGGAATCTCAGTAACAGAATTAACATGAGCAACACGGAGACCAGAAAGAAGTTCCTGTCACAGCAGCAAATGCCAGGCTAATGAATGGCATAAAGGAATGTGAGAACTGGTTGTGTCAAAGGAACCCTCTGAGCAAAGGGACATCATCATCCCATCTAACAGTCCTTGTCATTGTTTACATAGCAGATGAAGGCAAAGAGCCAACGGGAGACAAAACAGTCCTAAGATCAGAACACAGATCACCATCAAAGGGAAATCACGACTTCTCTGTGTTGCAATAACTGCATCTCACAGGTGGACAGAATTGAACCTGACCAACCCACTTCACAGTGATATTGTGAGGCCCCATGAGCTTCATTTGCTAGCCTGGAGACAGGCTTTCTTGAAGAGGGTAGAGAAGGCAGGACTCTTTGTTGTATCTCAAGAATGATGCTGAGAGCAAAGTAGATGTAAGGAATGTAGAATCTTGAATAAAAAGCAGGAGTCCTATAAAGGCTGAACATCTACAAGAGGAGCTCCGAGGCATACATTTTCTCTCCTAGCTCTTGGGCAGGAGCTTGGCTATGTTAGTTACAAAAAAGACTACTTAAAAGTCAAAGAGTGGGACACCTGGGTGGCTCTGTCAGTTAGTGTCTGACTCTTGATTTCCATTTAGTTCACAATCAGGTCTGAGAGAGAGCCCCATGTCGGGCTCCCCACTAAGCTTGGAATTGGCTTCAGATTCTCTCTCTCCCTTTGTCTCTGCCCCTCTCCCTGCTCGTGTTCTCTCTCTCTCTCAAAATAAATAAAAATCTTTTTTAAAAAATAAAGCATATACACTTTTGCATGATAAAAAATGCTATCAAAATTTTAGAAAATTCAGAAAAATAGAAAAAGCTAGAAAACAACCAGAGTGCTGTTAAAAAGAACAGTCATCAACTGGCTAGACTTCCTGTAGCAAGTACTTTTACCTAACAGTTTAGTGTGTTGTTGTGTTGTTGCTATTGATAAATAGTTTTATCCTGCTGAATAGTTAATTTTTGAATCTTACTTTGTTCATCTAATATTATAGTGTAAGTATTTTTTCTTTATATCATAGACACATTGTGAAGTTTTATCTCCAATGTCTGTTTAATGTTCTACTGGGTAGATTAAACCATATATAATTTAATCATTCTCTAGGGTTTTTTTTTTTTCCTATAATAAATAATGCCATACAAAGCATCTTCTTCCACAAAGGATTTTTCATATAAAATCTTTTAACATAGATGTTTAGAAGACACAGGGTATGGATATTTTTAAAGGCTGTTAATACATTTTGTTCAACTGTTCTCTCAAATCTTATGCCTAAAAATGTTTCTACCCATAGTAGATTTCAGTAATTTCATTGCCCTCTTCTCTGCTAATCTGACATTTTTAATAGGTTATTTTTAACCTATTAAATGTGCTATACACATTTTTATGTCTCTGTTGAGCATTTTTCCATGTTATTTTCTCCTGTGAACTCTTGTGTTCATGTCCTGTCCTTGTTAATCTATGTAATATTCATGCTTTACTTATTGATCTGCAAGTTCTTTAAATATTAAAACAATTTACCCCTGTGTTGTACTTCTGTTAACATTTATTCGTAATTTTTAGTTTACATTTAACTTGGATTATACTTTTTAAAAAGCCATATTAAATTTTAATGTGATATATTCAAATCTGTTCAACTTGTGGTTTGATTGATGAATCCTAAGCTCTGGTAGCCCTTTTCTTTCTAACATAGGGGTTCTCAAAGCTGGTCTAGAAACTTCTGGGAATTCTCAAGACCTTTTCAGAGGCTCTGTGAGGTCAAAAATCATTCCTGGGTAAAATACTTATTCAAAGTATAGGACAAACCAAAGGATTTTCATGTAACTGAGTAAAAAAAAATCATTGATATTTCAGATTGCATCAAACTTTTTTTTTTTTTTTTTTTAATTTATTTATGATAGGCACACAGTGAGAGAGAGAGAGGCAGAGACACAGGCAGAGGGAGAAGCAGGCTCCATGCACCGGGAGCCCGATGTGGGATTCGATCCCGGGTCTCCAGGATCGCACCCTGGGCCAAAGGCAGGCGCCAAACCGCTGCGCCACCCAGGGATCCCCTGCATCAAACTTTTAAGTAAGTCCCACTGTTGAGTTTCAGTGAGGTATGAGAGAACAGCCATATTTTAAAGGCTTTTGAAATATTGATTCCTTTTCCAGTGACATGTCTGTGTGAGGCTGGATTTTCTTCATTTCCATGAACGGAAATAATATATCACAACAGATTGATTCCAGACACATTTATGGGAATCCAGATGTCCTCTATTAGCAAGGCATTAGACAGGCTTGCAAAAACTTAAAATGATGCTATTCTTTTACATTTTTTATGTTTTGGAAAATATAGTTATGTTTCATAAAACCATGCTATTATTTTAAGGTATAATAGGTTCCTTGTTACTTTTACTTACCAAATAAATATTATAACAATTTTTCAGTTATAGTTTCTAATAAAGTCTTTGGGGTTCTCAATAATTCTAAGCATACAAAGTAATCCTGAGAATAGAAAGTTTGAGAACTGCTACTCTGAAAGTTAAAAAATACCTACTTTTTAGCCAATCATCCCAAACCATATATTAATCTTTTCCCTCTTCATTGGCTTATAATGACTCATTTATTCTATATTACATTCCTATGTACAAAAGGGTTTGTTTCTGTATTATCTATCCAGTCTACTACACTGATACTGAACGTCTAGACTGACACCAGTATCACACCATTTTATTTTATTTCATCTCATTTTAAGTGTTCTAGTTATATACCCTATTTTAATACCTTCAGAAGATATTAATACTCTTTAATCATTCATATTTTCCAATACTTTATTCTTTTCTGGGCATTCTTGCAGATTGTGTATTAAAAGTATAAAACCTTGAAAAGAGACACAGGTAGAAGTTTAAGAGTTTTGGCAAGAAAAAGAAGGAAGAGAATAAGTCAAAGAAAGTAGATAGTATTTGTCCATTTTAATTTGTTCCAAAAATATAGAAAGGAATAAATACAGAAACAAAAATAAACAGTAAGACCATGTTCAAACTACATTAGGAAAGAGCAGTAGGAGACCACTTTCAGTCTTCACAGCAAGAAATCTGACCAGTTGTCCAACAAGGACAAACACGAGTCTCTGCCACTACTTGACACACATGACCCCATTTGAAATGTTTTTTATAACCTAAATTTCTGGGAACCTATTAATATATTCAACAAAGACATTCTACCTGTTTTAGAAAATATATGAAGCTTAAAAGGACCATGCTGTATGAATTTATACTAAGGAAATAACGACTAATGTATACCAGGATTTGGCTATACGGATGCCCATCTTTGCACTGTTTGTAACAGTGAACGACTGGAAGCCATACACATTCAGGAATAGGGAAATGAATTAAAAATCTATACTAGGTCCACATATTAGATTATTATGCTACAATTTAAATGATGTAGACATCATACAGAAAAATTTTGTGAGCTACTATTAATATAAAAGCAAATTATGAGAAAATTAGCATAGTATGGCCCCAGTGAATTTTTTAAAATGACAGACTATATATAAAAATCTGAAATACAAGAATACCAAAATGTTCAGAGTGGTTATCAGACTTATCAAGTTTTAAATAATCTTTATTTTCTTCTTTAAGCTTTTTTTATGGCTTCCTTCTTAAAAATAATTACCATGATTTATTTATGTAACAATAAGAAAAGGCTGTACAAGTTGTCATTTTCAAAGTTAAAGCCTCAACCCTGCAGAGAGAAGTTCACAGTGACTAGTGTATGCCTCCTTGGAAGAAAGGTTGTTTTATTTTGTTTAGAAAAGAAATACTAAGTACAGAAAACACTACTGCACCTTTTACAAATATTAAGAAGATATTGTGAAAAATAAGGAAAGGTAGTTCTGAAACATTCTTGGAAGATAGCATCCTGAGCACACATCTCTGGGTTGCCTGGTCACTAAGAGAGCCACCACTAGGGCTTTGAGTAAGCCTGGATCCATCTGGGCTTCAAGTCCTCTAGGAAGAAAGTGTGAATGTGAGGAAGTGGAGGTAAGAGACTATGATCTTTTTACAACTTTTCTAATTGTTTTAGACATTTATTACTTCTAATAAAAAATTTTTATTGGGAATCCATAATGGTGGAATTATAAAACAGTTCAGTTTTGTAAGAGGATTATACACAGTGAATGATAAATGTGCTTATTGCCTTGGACTAATAATTCACTACCAAAACGTATTTCAAGAATAATCATTAAAAAATTTTACTATGCACAAAGATGTAAATAACTACCACAATAACTACAAAGGAAAACAATCTAAATTTTCAAGAGTTAGGAAATAATTAAATATTTAAGCTATCAATTCAGTGGACTATTATAAGGCCATTGAAATAAATATTAAAGCCCTGGATGCATGATAGTATAATAATGTTAAATAATGTTTAAATGAAAGATTTATATGCTATTTATACTCTGATGAAACAGGTTTCTGTCATACAAGGAGCATGTTGGATAAAGGGTCATTGTGGTTGTATATACATGAGTATATATGTGTGTGCATGTGTGCATGTGTTTCTTTTCTTAATATATTTTTTAAAGATCTTATTTATTTGAGAGACAGAGAGTATGTGAGTGAGGGAGAGCATAAGCAGGGAGAGGAAGAAGCAGACTCCCCGCTGAGCAGGGAGCCAGACATGGTGCTCCATTCAGGGACTCCAGGATTATGATCTGAGCCAAAGGCAGATTGTTAACCTGAGCTTGGGTGTTTCTCTTGGTAAAGTTCTTGAATAAGTAAAATTATTTTTGAAAAAATATGACATGTTTATGGCCACAACAAATTTATAATCTCCTTTAGTAAAACACAATCCTAGTAACATGAAGTTAGAAGTTCTTCAAGAACTATTTGCTGAAGGATAGAGGAGGTTTTCAGGTTGTTGTATGGGGTAGTAGAATATAGTGACTGTATTAGTACCAATGTTGCAACTTGACCAGAAATTAAGTGAGTTGCATAGAAATTTTATGGTGAAAAGCAAATAACTTTGTAACATCTTATAGTAAAATAAAAATGCAAGGAAGGAAGAAGTGGGGGAGCCTGGGTGGTTCAGTCTGTTAACCATCAGACTCTTGATCTCAGCTTAGGTCTTGACCTGAGGGTCATGAGTTCAAGCTCTGCTTTGGACTCCATGGAGCTTAAAAAAAAAAAAGATTCTACAACAAGGAAGGAAGAAATGGACTGAGTTATCCTCAAGGGTCCTACAATGAGAAGTAGAATAAAATAAACAAAAAACTAACACCCAGTGGAAAGCTCCTGCTAGTAGGGAAAAAAGAGGGCACAGAAGATTGACTTCAGGTGGTGGTACAGTAAAAGATAAAGGAAAAATAAGAGGATAATTAGTGTGGCATGATAATAGTAAAGACAGGGTAGCATCTATTTGAAGAAAGAAGTATCGTGGTCTAAGCATAATCCAGCAAAAAAAGATAATGAATAGCATAAGAATATTAAATGTAAGGATAGCAGAAGCCAAAAAGAACACAATTTCAAAAGTACATTATGTTGACTGGAAACTGGTATGTGTATAAATAGAGGTTTTTAGTTTGGGTCTGGGAAGAAAATCTACTTATATCACAAATCTAAACTTTCTTATAAAATTACTGTGTGATTTCACATATTTAGATAATGAAATAGCACAAGCTGGGTGTTAACTTTGGAAAGGGGGATGGCAGAGCTGCCATATACGAGACAGGCTGAACAACTAGTTGAAGTCTGAGATAAAATGTATTGAAGTCACATAAACCACACCAAAGCTACAGAAGAAAAAAAATGCAAAAGCAACAGGAAAACATATCTACAAGAATTTAGATATGAGGATTTTTATGTTTTTTTCTCTCTGTTTTGGTTATGGGCATAGTTTCTAAAGATGAAATGGAAACTTAAAAGGAGAGAGATTTCAGGGTAAAAAACCTGAAAAATGAGATGAGAAGGAGAAAATGAGAGAAAAAGAAAAGAATTAAGGTAAAAGAAGAGGGAAAACAGACTGCTGATTTTTCTCTTTGCTGTCTTTCACACACATACACACACAAATAAATGTGCTAGAAATAAAGAAAGCAAAAGAAGGAAGGATGGAAGAAACGAAAGAATCAAGGAGGGAGAAAGAGAAAGGAAGGAAGATGGAGGAGAGAGGAAAGAAGAAAGGAATCTGAGTGCTCATGAGAAAGGGGCAAGACAAACATAAAACATTTTTTAAGAGATTGTCATGATATAGAAACCAGACAAAACAGTACAAAAGAAAGTAAGAAAAGGAAAGAAGACTATAGATAGATCACTCTCTCTCTTCAACTTAGATGCAAAAAAAAAATCCTTAACAAAGTAATAGTAAACAAATTTAACAATGTATAAAAAGAATTATACATGAGATTTATTCCAGGGATGCAAGTCTGGTTCAACATTCAAAAATCAATAAATGTAATCCATCACAATATGTAAAAGAAGAAAAAGCATATGATTTTATCTACTGATGCAGAAAAAGCACTGGACAAAATCCAACACCAATTCATAATTAAAATTCTCAGCAAATTAGAAATAGAGGGATATTTCCTCAACTTGATAAGAAGTATCTACCAAAAACCTATAGCTAACATTTAGCTTAATGAAAGACTTTCCCCTTAAGATCAGGAATAAGGCAAGGATATTCATTGTCACTTTTATTATTCAACATAGTGCTGGACATTAGAGCCAGTGTGATAAGGTAAGAAAAAGAAATAAAAGAAATAAAATAATATCTACATAGAAACTCTGAATAAATCTATAAAAACATTTGTAGGACCAATAAGTGCATTGAGTTTTGCAAAGTTGCAGATATAAGGTGAATCAACTGCATTTCTACAAGCAAGTAATGTACAATTGAAAACCAAAAATTTTGGCAGCCTGGGTGGCTCAGCCTGGGTGGCTCAGGCAGTTTAGCGCCGCCTTCCACCCAGGGCGTGATCCCGGTCTGGGATCAAGTCCCACGTCGGGCTCCCAGCACGGAGCCTGCTTCTCCCTCTGCCTGTGTCTGCCTCTCTCTCTGCTCTCTATGTTTCTCATGAATAAATAAATAAAATCTTAAAAAAAAAAAAAAACAAAAATTTAAAAAATACCATTTACAAAAGCTCCAAAATAACTGTAACATTTAGGTATATATGTAATAAAGCATGCATAGGATCTGTATACTTAAAAAAACAAGATACCTACTAGCAGATAAATAACTTCTGTAATTCAACTAATTATCTGTTAGCCAAAATGTAAATAAAACTTAATAAAAGTCCAATAAAAAATATAGTATTCAGAGTAAAAATACATTCCTCTACTAAATTGCGCCGTTATTGAACCATATCCCCTCAAAGCATATCCTTTTATATTCATATTTTAATTAATTAATTAATTAATTAGAGAGAGAGAGAGAATGTGAGTGGGGGTGGGGGAGGAACAGAATGAGAAAGAGAGAAAAAATTTTCAGCACACTTCCCTCTAAGCAAGGAGCCTGACATGGGTTTTAATCCCAGGACCCTGAAATCATGACCTGAGCTGAAACAGATGGATGCTTAACCAAATGAGCCACTTAGGTGCCCCCTTTTATATGGGTATTTTAAGGTATTTAATGGATCATTTAAAAACAAAAGTTGTTAAAATCCCACTAAAACTAAATGCTGTAATTTATGCAAGACCAATTAAAGAAGCTATGTTTCCTTTAGATGTAGTAAGTTGCAATTTTAACAAAATTTGGATTTTTGGGGGTCTTTTCTGTTTCTACTACTAAAAATTCTTCTTGGTTTAAATCCAAGCACTCTCAAACTGTGTATAAAAAAGCTAATAAAGGTGACCTATCTGGATAATGTAGGCCCTACGTCAAGTCATTCTGAAAAAAAAA
The DNA here is from genome assembly GCF_048164855.1 of Canis lupus baileyi. Lineage (NCBI taxonomy): Eukaryota > Metazoa > Chordata > Mammalia > Carnivora > Canidae > Canis > Canis lupus. The sequence goes on along the minus strand of NC_132844.1, from coordinate 57,804,055 downwards.
GTTTTGTCCTGCCAGATTGATTAAAAGTCAGTCCCATGTACGTATCTTTCATGGAGCACTTGAGAATTTTCTCCTGCTTTGTTCATAGGAAGGACCTCTCTCCCTCACTCAGCCATTGATTGCTAATATCAGTTGCTATTATCCACAGCATTCTTGCTATCTGTTTCCATAGCTGTTATCTGTGGCCTAAAATTACCTTCCAGTTATCCAAAGAACCTTTCCTCATACCCTCAATTCCTTAACCTACTGTTGCTCAGGATTACTTATTAGTTGGTTCAGCAGACTGTCTAATCTACCTGGCTTGATTTTTATAGGATTATACTAATTCTGATGTGGAATCACATAGACAGAGTGATTATTAAAAGGTTATTATATTTAAGCTAAAATAGTTGCCAACAGATAAATACCCATATTAATAAGATGTTGCTGCAGAACTCTGATTAGTAACCTGTTCAGTATCATTAGTACTGCATGGAACTTAAGGAATTATCTAATAATATATGGGCAAAATATGTCCTTTTTTTTTCCCTTTGAAGGTTGATTATTTTAAAACCAAACCATAGCTCACCAGAATTTTAACCGGCTTCAGCACTTTTCTAGTAATGATCCCAGGGGCTCTTAAACGAATGGCTTCCAAAATACACCATTTGATTAGTGGGAGTTTCTTCAAGTCATCCTCAGATACTTTCATCTTATCTTTACCTGTAAAAGAATTTCAAAAAAATTTTTTTAAAGGTGGACTTAAAGAAGCCAGAAAGTGATGTTATGGAAGTTCATCAACACAAGTTAGAAGCTGCCTCTGACAGCAAGTGTTAGCGCTTTTGGCATATCAAGTTTAGTAACCGAGTGCCTCTTTTTATCATTTTACTCTTACGAAGGTCAAATGTATAGCCTCAAAAATTAAATCATTGTTGATTATTTCAAGGTGCTGGACTTGGATCCAATCTTGGTCTTCATCTTCCTATGGCTATCAAATGATTAAGATAATGCCCAATAGAAAAGTTTTTCAATTTTCATTTATTTCATTCTTTCTTGTCCAAATTCTTCTTCCACTTAAGGAAGCAGCAATAAAAGATTAGAATCAAAAGCATAAAAGTAAAAGATCTGAGAAGCCATCTGCCTTCCTACTTCTACCTCTTCCCTGATGATTCATTTTTGGTTTTGCCTTTGATTTTTCAATCATACATTTCAGAAGGCCCAAAAAGAACATGAGGAAAGGGACAACACATATTTTTATATCTGGGATGATGAGCTCTCCCTCTAAACATAGGTGCATCAAACATTCCTAATGTAATATGTATACCTCAGCTTATGTTTAGATTAAAGGCATCTGAAAAAGGATTGGGGTCAATCTTTCTATGACTCAAAATATGGTTAAGGTCTTTCAGTCCAATTAGATATTTTAGTTAATGGTATTTCAAATGAAATGTATGCATTTTGAAAATTGCTTAAAACAACTCAGCTTTCTATTTGATTTTGACGGTATTGGCTTAATAAAAGTCAGTAACACTGTCAGTTTAATTAAGTCAACTTTCACATTTGCTTCCCAACTGTATTGGGAATGAACGGGTAAGAGTGGAATGTAGGGTCTCCAGCCATGTCTCTCTTAGACTCTGGATAAGGCTAGTTCTAAAACAAGCCATGCTGCAGGAGAGGTCTAGGTGGGTGCTGCCTGGGAAATCTTATCTATCAGTATATAGGGAATTCCTGAGTAGTCAGAAGCAAACGTCTTTGATTAGTGGGACTCTGGGAACCAGGCGTTTTGGACTATAGTTCTATTAATACCCATAGGGGCATCTATACATTCCATTCAACTGAATAAGGGCCAAGAGTTGAATTAGGCTCTACTAGGGTTAGAACAATCAAGGCTATGGGGAGGTAAGAAACAAGCACACAGTTAACTGGTACACCATGCAAGCAAGGAAACTATTCTGTGACATGTAAAATATTCTAATAAAGGCCGAGAGGTTCATGTCCAACTAAAGGAAAAGCAAAAAATTCTGTGTCTTTTCCTAAAACTACAACTATAATTAGTTCTTTTCAGAGAGTAAACCTTAGGAAATAAATATTGAATTAACAAATGGTCCAATTTCAACATCAGGAGTTGAATAAGTGGATATTCCAGGCAAAGGAAAAGAGGAAGAGTAAAGGAAGAACCGCAGAAAGCATGGATATGTTCAGAAAATGACAATGGGTGTAGTGGACCTAGAAGGTGGAGTGACTGTGATAGAACAGTGAAAGATCCACTGAGGCTATTATAGACCATCTTCAATGCCATTCTGGAAAATGTGGAAACTAGGGAATTTGGGGACTTCCTGTTTTGGGCCAAGAGAGGATGAAAATTTCAACAATGAAATACTGATATACAGCAGTGTTCTTTTTTTTTTTTTTAAAGATTTATTTGAGATGGAGAGAGACAGAGATAGAGACCGAGAGAGAATGGCATGGAGGGACAAAGGGAAAGGGAGAGGGAGTCTCAAACAGACTCTGTACTGAGCGCAGAGCCCAACATAGGGCTTGTTCTCACAACCCTGAGATCATGACCTGAGCCAAAATGAAGAGTTGGACTCTCAACAGACTGCACCACCCAGCCACCCCAACAGCACTGTTCTTTATTAAAACCTTCTGCCCATTTGTTCAGACCTAAGTGACCTAATATTAAAAAGAGACAAGTGACCTTATGGACTACTTGTTTATCCTTCATAGACAGTATCTCACTAAACTTTTGCTTTTGCTTTTCCATAACAAGGATTGGAAAATAATAGGCATGCCTTCTGCATCTTCAAAACCTTAATATCACAGTTTTCCCAAATTGTGTTCTATGAAAGAAAATTTGCAAGATGTCAAATGTTTAAAGCAGAAAAAGGTTTTATGGCCAACCAAGTAACAGGAAATGTTAACTTCCATTGGTGATTCCCTGAACACATTAGCATATTACAGGTTTTGAGAAATCCTGCAGTAGAGACAGCTATTTATACCAACATTCCCAGACTTTTTAAAACTCCCATTATCTATACAAGCATCATCAATAACTATTTGATGAGGACACAAAAGATAATTAGCTATAGAATGGCAATGGATCCTAAGACAATCCTTAAAAAAAAAAAAAAAAAAGAAAGAAAAGAAAAGAAAAGAAAAGAAAAGAAAAGAAAAGAAAAAAGAAAAGAAACGAAACACCAAAACCCTGGTTTTCATTTGTCTGAGCATTACCAGCACATACCATATGCCTGGGGCCAAATCTTCTAACAAGTAGTTATTGCCAGCCAAAGAAATTATTACCATCAGAAAAATATCTTGATATGCTATGGCAAGTTAATGTCACCAAAATTTTACTTCTTCATATTTTTCTCCAAGTATCCCTGTACTTTCTAAGCTATTCAGAAAACATAATTAGAAAATCCATGGTCAGAATTAGAAATTCTTTATTTGAAAAAAATGAGATTGTTGCATATGCCAGAGATATCACTACTAAATCAAGCAAACAAATATTTATTTGGCACTTAGTGGAGAGTAGAGCATTGCAGAGGATATAAGAAATTTAAGTTTGAAGACAATAAAAAGACAATAAATTCTCAAACTAAAGGAAAGAAAGGGTAAGTATTTTTCCCAGTGTTAAAATGAGGAATTCTGAGGTTCTCATTTATGAGTTTATAAATTACACACAAATTTAGAAAACTAACATGCAGTAAGTGTTCAATACAAGGTGGCATGTAATACTGTTACTATTATTATTACATTATTATTAGCACAAATTTAATAGTAACTCTCTAAAAACTACATGTTCCTGACCAACTTTTGCTCCATAGCTAATAAAGTGAATCTTTTCTCTGAGATCTCAGGTGGGAGAAAAACTACAGTTTGAGAGCCTATCCAGTACTAAATAGATACCAGGTCTGAGGAAGTCTTTTAATCATTCACCCAGGAGATATTTACTGAGAACAGTGTCCAAGAGCTGAGGATGAAGATGAATGGAAGAGTCCTGGCTCTTAAGCAGTTCACAGTCTAACAGAGAAGGCAAAGAATTAAATTAGTTAAAATGGGGTAAGTGTTACTGCATGGAAATATGCAATGTGCTGTGGTGATAGCGACCAGACTGGGGTCGGTGAGGAGAGGCAATTGTGAAGGAGATGTCCGAGAAGCCTCTCAGAAGTAAAATCAGAACAAAGGATTAGATACACCAAAATAAAGGGCATGTTTGCATATGAGGAATTCAGCTGGCTGGAAAAGAGTTCAGTGCAGGAAGTCACTAGATCAAGTGAAGTCAGTGCTCCACTGAAATCCCAGGCTGCCTACACCAGCCGAAGCCAGAGCTTGTGACAGGTGGCTCCTTTATCCAATCTCTGAATGTGACCCAGGAGTGCCTAGGTTATATTTCTGGGCCTTCTTCTCTTCTTTAGGTAGATTCTTTCTCTTGGGGATTCAAACAAATGGTTTTCTATAAATCAGTGAGCTGGTCACACCAATAATTTTATATTCTGTCTTTAATCACCTTCCTGAGCTCCGTCTTATTTTAACCACCTGGCTTCTTGATAACACTGCTTGTATGTCTAAAAGACATCTTGAAGTATGTTTTGGCCAACACAGAACTTTTCACTTTCCCTATTGAAATAAAGCCTTTCCTCCCTTGGTCTTGCCTTCACTGAAAATGGTAGCAAAATTTGTCCAGTTGTTCAAGTCCAACACCTAGGAGTCATCCATGATTCATCCCTTTCCCTTTTACTCCCATTTAATTAATCACCAAAACCTGTTGTTTCTATCTGGGAAACAGATCCTACTTGCATTCACATGACTCCATCTCCATAGCTACCATTCTTGTCCAAGCCATCATCACTTTTCAGCTGGCCCATAGTGATAGCCACCATCATGCTCCCTGCTCCCACCTGGCTCTGCTGTAATCCTTATGTAAATCAGACCAAGTCAGTCTCCTGTGCAGATCCCTGTTTCAATGCTATTTAGAATTAAATCCAAAGTTCTTACTTTGACAAATAAGACCCCATCTAAACCTCTAATCTCATTTCACACTGAATCCTGGGTGCTGTGTGACCTTTATAAACGACCCAACCTCTTTGCCCCTCAGTTTGCTCACCTACAAAATAGGAATAAAGAAAGTATCTTCCCAGGGTGACTGGGTGGCTCAGTTGGTCAAGTTTATGCCTTTGGCTCAAGTCATGATCCCAGGGTTCTGGGATCGACTCCCTTATTGGGCTCCCTGCTCAGCAGGGAGTCTGCTTCTCCCTCTCCTTCTGCCCCTCACTTATGTTTGCTCTGTCTCTCTAGCGTTCTCTCTTTCTTTCTCAAATAAATATAATCTTAAAAGAAAAAAGTATCTGCCTTACATGGTTGTTGTGAGGATTTAAAGAGTTAATACATGTAAAGTTCTTACACCTATGACTGGCACATGGCAAAAACTCAATAAATGTTATCATCATTATTATTATTATTTCTTTTGCCTGATTTCAACTGTTTTGAAAGCCTAGTTCCTTCTTATCTTTCAGACCTCTGCTAAAATATTCTCTCCTCAGGAAGCCCTTCGCTTACCAGCTAATGTCTCCCAAATCACTATCACGTCATTCTGTTTCCTTTATAGATCCTGTTAATATATGAAATAATTTGGTTTATTGTTGATTGTTGGATATGATTCCATGTTTCTCACAATCTTGTTCTTCCTATTTTTTGATGTATCCCTAGTGTCTAGCACACTGCCTGACACATGGTAGGCAACTGATAAATTTTTATTGAATGAGTAAATGGATAAATGTCTAAAATAGTGGAGGGGGAAACCAGTTAAGAAGCTTTTATTTTGTGTAACAGCAATGGGAGTGATGCAGAGGAGAAGCCAATTTTAGAGACATTTCTGAGAATGTGAGAATCTTTAATAAGAATGTGCTGAGATCTTTGTATATGCTAGACCAGTAGTTCTCAAACATTAAGCATACTTCAGCATCAACTCGGAGGCCTATTAAAACACAGATTGGAGGGCCTTGCCCTCAAAGTTCTCAATTCAGTAATTCTGAATTGGGCCTAAGAATCTGCATTTCTGGCAAGTTCTCAGGTGCTATTGATGCTGCTTGCCCAGAAACCATACTTTAAAAACCACTGTGCTAAACTGAAGGAAATAGAACAAATGCTTGAATTTTACTAAATAATCTGGGTTTTAAACAATTTTTGTTACTAGTTTTTAAATCATCTCTTTAAGTCAATGGAGGGAAACATACTTAGCGGGCAAAAAATAAGATTAAAATCAGAAATTCTGGGTGGATACATAGTTGACCACTGAACAATGCAGGGATTAGGGGTGTTGACTGCCCTCCCACCCCCTGGACCATCAAAAATCTATGTAATAACTTTTGACTCACCAAAAGTTTAACTACTAATAGCTTACTATTATTTTAAAGATCCATCCATTCAATTTAAAGAGAGAGAGAGAATGCACATACATACAAGATGGGGGAGGCACAGTGGAGCTTGATCTCACAACCTGGAGACCACGAACCCAGCCAAAGCCAAGAGTTGGATGCTAAACCAACTGAGCTACCCAGGCCCCCCCAACTAGCCTACTGTTGACTGGAGGCCTTATTGATAACAGTTGATTAATACATATTTTGTATGTTACATATAATGTACTGTATTCTTAGAACCAAGTAAGCCAGAGAAAAGAAAATGCTATTAAGAAAATCATAAGGGGGGGATCCCTGGGTGGCTCAGCAGTTTGGCGCCTGCCTTTGGCCCAGGGCATGATCCTGGAGCCCCGGGATCGAGTCCCACGTCGGGCTCCCGGCATGGAGCCTACTTCTCCTTCCCTCTGCCTCTCTCTCTCTCTCTCTCTATGTCTATCATAAATAAATAAATCTTTGAAAAAAATTTTAAAAAAAAAAGAAAATCGTAAGGAAGAGAGAATATATTGACAATATTGAACTGTATTTAGGAATACCATAAGTTTACATCATTTGTTTATAAGATGAATCATCTGTCAGTACCTATATCAATAGTCTAATATATTTAGTTAAAAAAATTCGGGATCCCTGGGTGGCGCAGCGGTTTGGCGCCTGCCTTTGGCCCAGGGTGCGATCCTGGAGACCCGGGGTCGAATCCCACATCGGGCTCCCGGTGCATGGAGCCTGCTTCTCCCTCTGCCTGTGTCTCTGCCTCTCTCTCTCTCTGTAACTATCATGAATAAATAAAAATTAAAAAAAAAATTAAAAAAAAATTCATGTACAGTTCAAGCCAGTATTAAGGGTCAACTGTATTGACAACAAAAGTCACTAGCTTTTTACTAACATAAAAGTACAAGATAGCAAAGGCATTTTATTTCTTATTATGAATGCTAAAACTAAATTATGTGATAGCTATTGCTGATTGAACTTTTAATTGGCCAGGATTTCAGAACTGGCTCAAAATTTTATCATTTTTAAATGGTAAAAGATACTATCTTCATCTGAACAAGAATGCCAGTGTACCTTCTGGAGGTCATTGACTTGAGCTTGCATGTAGCCATATATTTAGGTCCTGTTCTTCTTCTCCCTTATTTGAAGCCACAGCCAAGGGCATGCTCTGGCAAACTATGGCCAGCAAGCCAAATCCAACTTGCCATTTATTTTTGCAAATAAAGTTTTATTAGAATACAGCAACACTCATTTGTTTATATATTGTCTAGGGCTGTTTTCATATTATAATGGCAGAGTTGAGTAGCAGTGACAGAGACCTTATGTTCCATAGAGCCTAAAACAATTACTATACGGCATTATACAGAAAACGCTTGCCAACTCCTGAGTAATAGGCACCAAGGGAAAAAGCTGCTGGCATCCTCCTCTTTGTACTTCCTATTGCTCAGAAGTCTGGTGTAATTCCAGCTTTTGAATTTTACAAGTACTATAAATTCTGTGTGATCTTTATTACGCATGTCTTTTATATAACCAAGTCAAGTGGACAATGGCTAGCACAGAATCTGAATAATCCCGTAATATATGGCTGCTTTGTGTGGAAAAGAGAAGCTATCTTTTAGGAAAAGAAATGTCTTTGTTTAAAATATACTGTACTATAATGGCCTCCAAGGGCCATTATGTTAAAGAAAACAATTTTCTGATACTTCTTATTTATGTTTTTCTAAAATTGGTCTATGTTAGAAAAGGCTGTGGTTCAGTTCTCTTTCCCTACTTCCCTAATATAATCAACTTTTCCTCACTTGATAAGAGTTTGCTTCTCAGTCATCTTGATATTCACACTGGTGCATTTTCTCTGCAGTAAAATCTCTTGAGTGCCAAACAAAAGGGCAAATAGAGAACATATCATACCTAAAGGAGAAGCCCTTGAAAGCAAAGCAAAGCAGGCACAGAAAAGAAATACTGAAAGCAGACAGGTCTTATTTCATCTCTGTCCACTAGCCCTTGCATACAAACCATATAGCCTGTTTGCATGTTTGACCACACATGTCTATCTTAGATTTCAAAAGTGAGATAAGTATCAGACTAACACATATTAACATATCTATTTGAATTGAATTAACAAAAATAAAACAGCCCTTTTCCATTTAGAAAACAAGTTGGATTGGCTGATTAATTTGATAATAGGAACTGGCTTAGGGAATTAGGTTATAAGGCAGTCATTTTCCATTACTAAGCAAACTAAATCTATAATTTTTGATAACTAAGTATTTTAAACAGACTAAAAGCATGAAGCAATATACCACGAATGATATCCTTTGAAGTACTGAAATGAGGGATAATAAATTTTATACATCAAATTAAAAATGCATAAGGGGATCCCAAATTCTTTTAGAGTATATTTGAGGAAAGAAAGGGAGGAAGGAAGATAGGAAGGAAGAGAGGGAGGAAAGAGGGAAGGAAAAGGCAAGAAAGGAAAGGGGAGAACAGAAAAGAAAAAAAGAGAAAGGAACAAAGAAGTAAAGAAAACCACTGATTAATGGCATGCATTAAAAGATGAATCCCTATGGTACAAAGCCTAAATGTCCTTGGTGAGACAAAGGGAGAGTCTGTGGCTCTGCATAGGAAATAAAGAACTAGAATTGCTGGAGTCTTCAAGGTAGTAAGACAAGGCTGGAGATTGGAGAGAGAAGGGACCCAGCTACATGGCAAGTGACCGGTTACCTAATATGAAGAAAATTCTTTAGAGCAATGGTAGATAAGACCTTTAAGAACAGAATATTCAACTTTATGTCAAATACTCAATTTTAAGTTGTTTCTGGCTGGAATGTATTTTTCTCTTTCCTTGTTCCATATTTTTAATATTTTGAAAAGTTTGCCAAGACATAGCTTTATGTTAACACTTAAGGAAATAAAGACCTGGGTGATACTCAGTGAGGCAATACAACACCAAAAAGGGGCAAAACATGCAGAAGGGAAAAAAGAATGGGAAATGAAAAATCAGCAAAGACAAGAGCCAGGAGGTATAGAAGCCTCCACCTCTTGCCGCCTCCTCCATTCCTCCCTCTCTGTGATTCCTAGAACACAGAGAAGGGTTTTGGACCAATTTCACTTTTATCTTGAAAACCAAGATGGCCCTTGTCAAATGGATGCTACAAATAAATTCACAGTGACCTACAATTCAGATTTTAAATCTTTTTTTTTTAAAGTATTTTCTCTATTTAGAGAATCTACATTAGACAAACAATCCCTCTATTTTTTTTTCTATTTTACTGCAGCTATAGGGTACAGAAAATAAATATTTTTCTGCTTGATCAAGGATAGATGATTACCAAGGGCCAGGATTTGTATTAAAAATCAGATCTCTGTGTTTACAAAGTGACCTACCTATAATAAGACAGGCAGGGATCCCTGGGTGGCGCAGCGGTTTGGCGCCTGCCTTTGGCCCAGGGCGCGATCCTGGGGACCCGGGATCGAATCCCATGTCGGGCTCCTGGTGCATGGAGCCTGCTTCTCCCTCTGCCTGTGTCTTTGCCTCTCTCTCTCTCTCTGTGTGACTATCATAAATAAAAATTAAAAAAAAAAATAAGACAGGCATAATTCTGGCCTAAAGAGTTTGGACTCCAAGAATAGTGAAGTTTCTGAGCAGCTTTAAAAAATAATAAGTAAATAAATATTTTCCTTATTAAACTAATTGAATTATAAAGTGCAAAAATGTTTTGTATTATATAACAGAAACAAAAGTTTGAGTTCAAAATAATATTTAAAGTTTAATATGATATATAAGTTGTTGAAAGAACCTTCTAGGTCCAAGATGGAGCTGCTCCTGCTCAGAAACTCAGATAACTTTCATGTTCCTGTAAATGCTCCACTTGGCCAGAAACACATTCCAGTTGGCCAATCCCCTAATGTTAAGCCATGTCTAGGCTCTATACTTATTATTTTCTTGTTTCTTTTCACCCAAACAAGGTTGATTATGTGGCCTCAGAATATTTTCTATTTGTCTCTTACTGGTTCTTTATTCTTTATCCTATAAAACCTTCCTGCCTCCCATCCCATTTTGCAAAAAGGAGATGGTCCATTTCATGAAGTAGTAAATAAGGTTTGTTTTTATCACCTAAATTGTCTTCTTTAATAATCTTTTAAACAAAATGTAGAGATACAGAGTACTCTTGGAAAATAGATGTTCTGATAAAATATTTTTAGTTTTTCAAAACCCAGTATGATGTTGGACAAACAAGGTAGTATTCTGGGACCAGATAAAGGAAAAGAAAAGGAAATATGCTAAGTTTTGAAACAACAGCATTAGGTTAAAGACTTTTCTTATTATAACTCTTAGAAATGACTCTGTACCCATACTGTGCATATTTCAATGCACATCTGTGGTTTGTTCTCCCAGCATTTTGACTCTAAAAATAGACGGTTCACTGGAAGATTGCCAAGGTAATCATCAAAAGAGCTAGAGCTTAACGGAGACTGGGACCAGTACAGAAGACAACCAGGGAAAAAGCTATGGATGATTAGGGGTAAAATTCAGAAACCATCTGTTTAAGTCTTGGCATAAATTCAATAAAGGTCAAACCACATCTTAGGATATTTGAAACCAAATAAAAGAAAGGACGATTTTTCTATGCAGAAACAGTAAAACATTTCTAAAATATTTATGGTTTGGGGATTCCATAGGCATCATGGCAAGCATGTTACAACACAGTGAATCATACCTGTAAAGCAGGTGTCATAGATTGGAATTCTATTACTTTAGCCATTAATTCACTCAAAATAAATTTGCTTCCTATCTATTATGTGCAGTCCTACCATAGATGCTGTAACAGACAGGAAGAGAATAACACTAATTTACTGACCATCTAATGTCACAAATACTTTGGACCACTTCATTTATTCCTTGTACTTACCTTCCAGCTATCAATCCTCAGAGATAACGTGCCCTAGGAGACAAGCTTGAACATACTAGAGCTGCTTTCAAACCTCTGTCCATTCTTGAAAGCCCTTGCCCCATTTACAGTGACCCACCAGTTCCCTTAAGAGGAGAAAGGGAAGAAAGGAATGAGAAAGACACAGTCATTGCCCTAAAGGAGTTTGCACACAAGGACACAAAACAATATCTGCATATAAATTATGATAATATTAGTTTCACAAGAGAGGATGCAAGCGGCAGGGGTGTTCATCTCTTGCCTAAGGCTGGGCTTTCGGCTAAGCCTGGAAGATGAGTAGGGCTCATTCAGGGAGAAAGAAAAGCAACTTAAATTCCAAAATTAATCATAAAACTATGATTTCTTGGACTTAAAAAGGAACGTGACTCAAACAGAATCACTAAAGTCAGTTGTTCTTTGTAGCTTCTCTGACTCCATAATATTTCAAGCCCCTTCTCATTATGCACACACACACACACACACACACACACGCACGCATGCATCCAAAAACAGTAAGTAAACAAATACATAAAATATAAAAATTCTGTTTCTATACTTCAGGAATAACATTACATAAAGATCTAACTAAGAATTTTGGGGAAATAATCCAGGTTTTGACAGAAATGAAGGCTAACAGCAGGCATTTGCTGAGTCATTCAGACCTTCTGAGATATAATTCTGAGGAGTCTGAATCAGAAGGTAGGGTTGCAAAGTGGGGTTGAATACTGAGGAGGCCCTGCACTCCTCCACAGTGAAAAACAGGCGTATTTACTGCCCAGGGACACTTGGAAAGATGATGAAAAGCAGATCATAAATTCCCACGCAAACATAAAGAATGCATCCCTACACAGTCCACCACCTCTTTCTTTTGAAAGCATGGATTCTCAATTCTGTTTGCTCTTCTATGCTGGGAGATCACAAATGTTGTCTTTTCATATTCATGGAGCTGCTTGTTTAAAGTATTTGAAGCTCAGGTGTGTACAAAAGGTCACAGTACACATGAAGGACAATGAACCTGGGACAGAAATACATGAGGCAAAGGTTGAAAAGTAAAGAAACCCATGTAATAACCTTGAGCAATGACTCCTACCAAAATGGGATCAAGAAATTTGCTTCCCAAACTTTATAATGATTTGTTTAAAATGAAATATCAAATAACAAATGCTAGTGTTCACTTTAGATTTATTTGGGGAAATTATATAACAGCTTTGAAAAGAATACAGCATTTCTAAAACTACTCAAAAATAATAAAGCACTGACATCAATTGCTGACAGAAAATAAGAGCAGGAAACAAGTTTTCTGGCATGTTTTCTCAACCAGGGACCTCAAGATAAGCTCCTGAAAAAAAGATCAGTTTTTACAGAAAAGACCCAAAACTAAAGAGAACTAATAAATAATTTACAGTATCCTAGAGGGGAAAAGAAGTATCTTATATCCATTCCTTCACTTCAGGAATTTTAAAAACTTTAATAGGATAAATTATGTTCAAAAATTCAGTTTTTAGCCTCTAATTTACTCCAGGAATATTTTCTTAGATTGACAAAATTGCTCTTGTCTTCCCAGGAGAAACCTATATTCACTAGGAAAAGTTAGCATATCTCAAGTAGAATAAGAGTAGATAAAATGTCCTGAAATAGATAATACTATTTATAATGGGTTTCTATATCAGATGACCCTTTAACAGTAAGGTAGTAAGAATGTGCTAGTTACAGATTTCTGGAAACTTTTAGTGAGATGAAGATTTGTTTGAATGTAATACAGAAAATCAAGAGCAAAATGAGAGTAGATGAAAGATTATGAAGTATATGGTAGTCTACAAAGTGCTTTTAGTTCACCACAGTTTCCTATAAATTCTTTATAGATATAGTTTCTCCAATAGCTGTAGGCTTCTAGAATATTAATTCATTGTAAATGTTGATAGTTTTTTTTTAAGAGAGAGAGAGAGAGAGCATGTGAGTGAGCAGGGTGGGGGGTAGCAGAGGGAGCGGAAGAGAGAATCCCAAACAGGCTCCACACCCAGCACAGAGCCTGATGAGAGGCTCGACCCCACAATGGTGAGATCATGATCTCAGCTGAAATCAAGAGTCGGATGCTCAACCAAGTGAGCCCTCCAGGTACCCCACAAATGTTGATAGTTCAAACTTTTGCCTCAAGAATGTGAAACAATTTTTAAAATGATTTTTTTTTCTTATAATTTTCTTTTTAGTCTTGAAATATCATGAATTTGCTTGTTGGCAAAAGGAAAATAAATAAGGATTGTGCTCATCAATTTTCCTCTACCAATTATGTTCTTTTTTGTTTCAGTAGCTTTATAAAAAGTTTTAATATTTGGTAGGACATATCATATTACCATTTTATAATTTCAGTAATTTTTATTTACATTTTAAATACAAAATATTTAAGTCATTTAGCTAATGCACCCCAAATCCATCAGAATTCTCATTAAAATTGACTAAATACATATGAACTTGAAAAGGGTTAGCATTTTCATGAAATTAAATCTTTCTGTCCAGGAACATGTGTGCTTTTTTCTTTATTTAGGTTGTATTTTTTAAAACTATATTTTTATAAAATGTTATAAGTCCTCTATATAGGTCATGTCCTAACCCAATTTCTTTATACAAGAAAAATACCACTTAAATGAACAGGAAGGACAGATGTCAAATAAAAAGGAAGGCTTAAAAAAAAAAAGGCATCTTAAGGCACTGGTAGTAGATACAGATGAGAAAGCAAAGAATCCTCTGAGAGATTGTCCAGAGATTCTGGGAATGTGAGCACTAGGAGTTTTAGGGTTGTGGCTGGAGGCTGGCAAACCACAGCTTCACTTTCTCCTTCTAGCCACCAGCTTCTTCCAAACTCTGAGTGATTTTGGAGCTTCCAGCTCTGGTTCTTTTGATTTTTCTAGGGGTAAACATCAGTTTTGGCATCTGAAGGATTTTAGATAAAATTTTATTACCAAAGAGGCATGTTCCTATCAATGGGAAAGCCAGGCTGATGCATCCAGTCTTTGGACTTCAACTTAGCTGCATAAGAAAGAGCCTTGGGCCTGGAGTACTCCTCACCAGGAAATAAAGAGCCCACACAGCCATGCTGGTCCCACCTTGCGTGGGAACAGCCTCCCTTGTTTTAGGCACAGTGAATGCCCCTTTGTCTCTGCTTAAAGCATGTGCAACCTATGGCATCTGGCCAACCTCACTGTTTTATCTGTCCTTCCAAGGGGAGAGGGCACAAGATCCCTCCTACTGAAGCACAGGAGGGATAAGCTAGGGAGAGATCCACTGGCTGTGAGGGACCTATATCTACTACCGAGGCTGAGTTTGCTGTCTCTTCTCTATGTAAAGGAAGTGTTGTTCACTGCACTGTGTTTTTCCTAAAGACTCTGATACCAAGCTGCAATGGGCAGAGCGCTTATTAGAATCCTGCTCTGGCATCGATAACCAGTGCACCGTACTCTGGGTGTCATCTATTGAAACATTAGCAGCAATAACTTTTTGGAAGCAGCCTCTGCTCAGTGACTTCAGTTTGACATTTATAACCATAGACTGACTATCCTTGAAGGAGGCAGTGATTACAGAGGACTGAGAAAGATACCAAGGAGGGGGCGCCTAGGTGGCTCAGTCAGTTAAGCACCTGACTCTTGATTTCAGCTCAGGTGGTGAGCTCAGAGTCATGAGATTGAGCCCCGCATCAGGCCCACCACTCAGTGGGGAACCTGCCCTCTCCCTCTGCTCCTCCCTGCTGCTTTTGCTCCTTCTGTAAATTAAATAAATATATATGTTTTTTACAAAGAAAGATACCAAGGAATGCAGTGTTGTTTAGAAGAGGTTATTATTACTGATAGAAGAGGTTATTATTACTGATAAAAGAGGTTATTATTACTGATGTAAGACCAGGAGTTGATAACCAACAGACAGAGGTCCCCCCCCATCCTTTCTTCCATTACATACACATATAAAAATACCTCAAATCCCATTCTATCATCTTTTTTTAAAAAAGATTTATTTATCTATTCATGAGAGACAGAGAGACAGAGAGAGGCAGAGACACAGGCAGAGGGAGAAGCAGGCTCCATGCAGAGTCTGATGTGGGACTCGATCCCGGGTCTCCAGGATCACGTTCTGGGCTGAAGGTGGTGCTAAACCACTGAGCCACCTGGGCTGCCCCCATTCTATCATTTCAAGAAAATTTTTTTTTAAAGATTTTATTTATTTATTCATGAGAGACACACACAGAGAGGGGCAGAGACACAGGCAGAGGGAGAAGCAGGCTCCTTGCAGGGAGCCTGATATAGGACTTGATCCCAGGACCCCAGGATCATGCCCTGGGCTGAAAGCAGGAGCTAAACCGCTGAGCCACCCAGGCGTCCCTCAAGAAAAGTTTAATGCCATTGTACCAAGTC
Source organism: Canis lupus baileyi (assembly GCF_048164855.1). NCBI lineage: Eukaryota > Metazoa > Chordata > Mammalia > Carnivora > Canidae > Canis > Canis lupus. The sequence goes on along the minus strand of NC_132844.1, from coordinate 57,788,344 downwards.
AACTATATGATTCTTCTCTGAAAAAATAATACTTTGTGTTATTTCCAGAAATATTTCTTTCGAATAATGAAAAAAGGTTATCAACTTCCGTATTTACTGGAATATGAAATGAAGCCTGCTTTATGATTACAGTGACTTTTTCAAGGAATAAAAGACACAGTCCAACTGATAGTAAATATAAGGGAGATACATTGACTAAAGAAAACAAGAGCCAGTAAATGATAAAATGTTAAATATATTTTGACCTACAAATACTCTTTATTTGTAAACTCTACGTAAGGATTCTGAATTTTTAGATGATGTTTTCTGGAGAGATGTCAAACCGACCTCAAGGCCTTTACCTTAGTATTTTCTAAAGGGGAAGAATGATTATCCAAATTCCTGAATCATCCTCTAACAGAACACATTGAAAAAAGAGCCACGTCAGAATGAAAAATGTAGAGGATAAATAAAGCAGATGAGCAGTGCCCACCGAATGAGATAACAGAAGACTTAATAAAATGAGATGCACCAGAGTAGGACCTGTCTCCAAGCTTGTAAATTTGAACAGGATATCAAATTATTTACAGCTATCTGAGGGATCTCTTTCAGCCTGTTGAAGCTAGGCAATAAAAGAGAGAGTGACTTCACATACAATCTCCTGAGTTAGAGCATCAGAAGACACACATCAGGTATGAAAGGCAGAAAATGCTAGAGGAAACATAGCCACCTGGGAAATCTTTCATGGGCCAGAAATCTCGTGTGCAGGTTTCACCCTGGCTTTTATGTCTCAGGTAGGGGATTGGAAACAAGTTGTGAGTTTTAAAGTGAGACCATCTTGTCTTTAAGGTCAAGGGGAAAAGAAGGCAACAAATTATATGTTTAGAATGGAACAGAAGAGTTCCAGATGGGATGTCCTGCATTAATAAATACTTTCTCAGGTAATTGATGTATGGTCTTCAAGGTTGATGAATAAAAAACAGTTTGTGAAAAACTCCAGCATAACTGAATGTCTGCTGGGTCCATTCCAGTATTTAAAAAAGCTGGGCTAGCATGATATCACCCAAATGAGTACCTGGTGTTATATGCAACTAACAAATTATCCAACGCTACATCTGAAATTAAGGGTATACTATATGTTGGTCAATTGAAATTAAATAAAAACATAAAAATAAAAATTGGGCTAGCAAAGGAAAACAGGCTATCCAAGAAATTTCCCATATGATGTTACAGCCTCCAAAACCTCGTATTAAGTGCATATTGTCAAGCAACCAGTGGGAGTTAAATTTTGTAATAAGATCACTTTCTTCTATTCATGACTCCATTGAAGTGCCCTTGGCTCTGCCACTTGATCTCTGTTCTCAATATTCTGGGCAACAAAGAGCTAAGAATCTATCAGGGATACAACGTTGACTATCAGTCATCAAACTCTGCAGGTTGCAGAGGGGATATGAGAGGAAGCTTCTTCAGTTAGTTGGAGGGATTTAGGTCTTTGATATGTCATGAATGGAATCCTCCAAGAATGTTGTCATTGGTTGGCAATATAGTATTGAGGTATATTCAAGTGGAGGGAAGTTGTATACAAATTATAATATAGGTAATATAATATATAATATATATAATATATAATATAATATAGGTAAGAAGTGACTATACATAAGGTTTCAAGAATAAATGAAAATGTTTAAATGCAATGAAGTAAAACTGATGAACTAATTAAAATAATACAAACAACATCGACTTTGCCTAGACATCACCACAGGTAGAACTTTAATTATCACTCTGCTAGTTTTTTGTATTTATTTATAATTAGAAAAAGAGACAGAATCTTTTCTCATCAGTGTATGGTGAATGTAGCCATGTAAGTCAATGTCACCACATAATAGCATCTGGCCACTCAAAAGTGTCAGTGTCAGTGCATCTCCAGTCAGGATTGCTGCTAAATCACAACACAATGATTGGCAATGAGCAAATTTTCTCCTGTATCCAAAGTCACACTATTAGTGAGTGGCCAGAATGAAACTCATGAATCAAGTTCCTGACTGTAAGCCAATGAAAATCTGGTAATGTACCTTTTACAATGCACAAATGATAACTTTATGTAATACAGGGATCATTTCTATGTAGGTGCATTTCTATTAACTAATTCGGTTCCTTGTATATGGACATAAAAATTGTATTAATTTTTCCTTTAAATAAACACACAGCAAAACTGAATGGAAAAAAAGCTGTTAATGTTCCCCTAGATTAAAAAGAATAGGTAGAAAGGGACAATACAACCATCTAAAAATTTCAGCTGCATTCTTATTTGTTTTATTTTTAAGATAGAATGACCCTCTCCTGGCAGGCAGACATTCACCATGGGAGTCCAGAATTAGAAAGTAAAATTGCTTTATAATAGTCTAAACAGGACCCAAATATTAATGCCTGAGATTGCTTTTGGTCAGTTGCCCATAAATCTGACTGTTTATGCTGCGCTGGTTAATCTTTTATGACCCAGTAGTCCTTTAGTAGTTATCTTGAAAATACAAAGTAATGAAGCTAAAAATGCAAGAAGCATATCAACATGTATTCCTACACTTTAAGTAAAATAAAAAAGAGAAGTAAATCATCACGGTAGGTCAATGGAATGACATTTACATTAAAAAGCAAATACCTAAATAAAATCAAATATGGCATAGTACGTAGTTTAATGTTAAAGTAAAAATATGAATAATTTAGTTTTCTTCTTAGAATAGTTCAGCAGGGATCCCTGGGTGGCGCAGCGGTTTGGCGCCTTCCTTTGGCCCAGGGCGTGATCCCGGAGACCCGGGATCGAATCCCACGTCGGGCTCCCGGTGCATGGAGCCTGCTTCTCCCTCTGCCTGTGTCTCTGCCTCTCTCTCTCTCTCTCTATGTGACTATCATAAATAAAAAAAAAAAAAAAAAAAAAAAAAAAAAAAGAATAGTTCAGCAAAGTTCAATAGACAAACCCCTATAGGAAGTAGAAGAGAGGGATCCCTGGGTGGTGCAGCGGTTTGGCGCCTGCCTTTGGCCCAGGGCGCGATCCTGGAGACCCGGGATCGAATCCCACATCAGGCTCCCGGTGCATGGAGCCTGCTTCTCCCTCTGCCTGTGTCTCTGCCTCTCTCTCTCTCTCTCTGTGACTATCATAAATAAATAAAAATTAAAAAAAAAAAGGAAGTAGAAGAGATTAAGAAAAAAAAAATGTTCCCTTTGTTTATCAAAACACATACAGCAAGTTGGTTCGAATGGCAAGTGTGCAAATTTTTAAATAAACAGATAAAGAAGATGAACACTTGTCTTTGGTTAACACAAAGGTGTGTCAGTTAATGATCGCACTGTTTTTTAAAATTCATAGTTCATATACGTATGAAGTTTCATGAGAAAAGTGAGAAGACAGCTGTACTTTGCTTTCCTGGAATCCATTAGCAAGGGGTCATCTCACCTGGAAACAGGTAAGGGATGCATAGGTACATGTACATAGATATATACAGATATAAAGTACATGGTTATATTGATGAAATGTATTTATATTTATAAAAGTATATTGATACAGTCATCTAATAAATATGATAATTTCCTATACTCACAAACATATGTAAAGATATATTACCCATACATGTTGATATTTATCAGTTTTGACCACGCAATGTCTGAATCCTATGTTTCAACTGAAGCCTGCCTGCCATCATGGAGTCAGGAAACCAGGTTCTTGCTTTCCTTGCCACTCTTGAAGCTAGGATGTTTCCATGAAGGAAAGATTGCCATTTGCCATTCAGATCAACCAACCCAGGCTTTGAGTCAAGAGTTAGTAATATAAAGGAGTGGAGTCTGAAAAAGGTTTCTCTGGCAGCGACTGCAATTTCTTTTTTATTTATTTATTTATTTATTTATTTATTTATTTATTTATTTATTTATTTATGATAGTCACAGAGAGAGAGAGAGAGGCAGAGACACAGGCAGAGGGAGAAGCAGGCTTCATGCACCGGGAGCCCGACGTGGGATTCGATCCCGGGTCTCCAGGATCGCGCCCTGGGCCAAAGGCAGGCGCCAAACCGCTGCGCCACCCAGGGATCCCTGCGACTGCAATTTCTGCAGGATTAAGTTTCCTAAGACATACGGTCATCAGCATCTTGTGCCCATGGCCACAACGTGCTTAGCATTAGTGGCAGAATTGTGCTGGCCACACCAGGTCTGAAGCCTGATCTGGAGCAGGATTTCAGGCGGTGTCTCCTCCAAGCCTGGCTGTCCAACCCTCCCATAAATTCTGTGAACTCATCACCTTTAATAATCTGGTGTTTTACTAAATCAGCTATAATTAGGGTCTGTAGCTGCCTCTAAGAAACCTTGCTGATAAATTATAGGAGCAACCAGAGTGACTAACGTGGAAAAGAAAGTAGGAACGACAAAGTTCAGCTATTGGGAAAGCGAGTGGAGCCACAGGAGGGGAAGGGTTGTGATATCCAGTGGTGGAAAGAGGGGCTCAAATGAGGGAGAGAAGACACATCCACCAGGATTTTCTACTGCTATCACCTTGCATTGAACTTTTTTTTTTTTTTTGGAAAGGGAGGGTGGAAGAGAGTCATAGAGAGAATCTTAAGCAGGCTCCACACCCAGCACAGAGCTCAATGCAGGGACCGATTTCACAACTCTGAGATCATGACCTGAGCCAGAATCAAGAGTCAGATGCTTAACCCACTAATCCACCCAGGCATCCCTCAGTGAACTTTTTACATCTGAAATATCCACGCATTGGGGGCAGAGGTTAGGTGAAAATGGAAGTCTGGAAGCCATGATTCTAGCAGGTTCCTGCAGGGATGGAAACTAGGAAGGACTAGGCATACGCTTGTCAAGAGAAGAAGGGAAAAATGTCAGTGGAAATGAAAGCCATGACATCTCCTCTTCATATAGTCCTAATATGGTAAATCAAGTTATTTCTCATTTGTTAGAAATATGCTCACATTCTTCTCTGAATAAAATGCCACAAAATGCCACTGATGATGTTGATCTAAGAAAATTTGTGAGAACACAGTGAGGCCACACCTGTGGCCTCTGACCCCAACGAGCTCTTCCTCTAGATACTTGTCTAACTTCTAAACATCTTCAAGTCCTTGCCTGAATCTCACCTGCCATAAGGTCCACTCTGATCCAGCTACTGAATGCTACCACCTGATCCCCTTATATCCATTCATCTCTTGAAGGACATCTGGGCTCTTTCCATAGTTTGGCTCTTGTGGACACTGCTATTGTCTGTCTCCCCTACCAGAATGTAAGCACCAAAATGGAAGTAATTTTTGTTTTCTTGCATATCCCAAACTCCTAAAATAGTTGTTGGCACATGATAGGAGCTCAATAAATATTTGTTCAATAAGGGGTGCCTGGGTGGCTCAGTGGTTCAGCATCTGCCTTGGGCTCAGGCCATGATCCTGGGATCCTGGGATCCTGGGATCCTGGGATCAAGTCCCACATTGGGCTCCCTGCTAGGAGCCTACTTCTCTCTCTGCCTATGTCTCTGCCTCTCTGTGTGTGTCTTTCATGAATACACAAATAAAATCTTTAAAAAATATATTTGTTCAATGAATGAATGGATATGGCTGAGATGAAATAAAGAGGAGGCAGGGTGACAGAGATGAGGTTGTTGAGATGACAAAAAGCCTCCAAGGTCACATGAAGACTCTAGATTTTATTCTGAGTGAAATGTAAAGCCACTGGATGATACTGAGTACAGAATACCTGAACGCAATAGATCAAGGGGAAAAAGCCAGTGGAGAAGTTGAACCTGCCAAAGGACTGATGATTAATGGAAGAGAACCTCAGAGGTCATTAATTAGAGATCCACATGTTCAGGTGTCCTTGGTCAGAAGAAGGCATAGGTACACAAAAAGGAAAGATGATTCTACACACGAACCACAAACCAGCTATCTTTTATGGTGTTTATTATCAGCCACCATTTTTGGGGTGGGGAAAATTACACTGTCCTGACAGTTATAATATATTTTTTTTAGAAATCAGCTTGGTTATGAACATGATACTTATAATTTTTGACTTAAGAATGAAGTACATAGTTTAGAAAATACTTTTTCTAATCTACAAGTTTACTTGTGTGTGACGTCCTCTAAAGGCATCAAAACTGAATCACATTTAGTGGTACATTTACACTAAATAGCATAACAGAAAGAAAATGAAGAACATTTTAGAGGGTATTCAAGAGGCCACCTTGTTTAGATTATTACACTGCTTGCAAAGGTGGATCAAATAATCAGGCTATGGTTTCAGGCTCAGGGGTATGAACATTACTCCAGGAATATTTTCTGAGTACACATGTAATATAATTAGCAGTGAGCTTTAGGAAGATTAATATGTTAGTGACTTGGAATGGAATTAAGCTGGAAACTGGACCTCAGCATGTTAATTCAGGCATTCAGAGTACAATTTTGAAATAAGATTTGGTAATTTGTATTATCAAATCCTGAGCCAAACCAATATTGGTTCAAATTGTAGTTCTATGACTTACTAGTTGTGTGGTCTTGGTTGGTTACCTAATTGGTACATCACTTACCTCATGTTTAAAATGGGGATAAATAATAACATTTAGGAGGGATGATTCAAGGATTAAGTGAGTCAATAAGAAGAGCACTTGGAACAGGGCCTGGTACTTTTAAGTGCTATCTAAGTGTTAGCTATTATTGTTGCTATTATTTCTACCCCCTAGGATGATGTTAGAAATACTTTCATGCTATATTTCTGCTGCATTCAGTCCCTTTAAAGGGATGGCCAGCTGATATAAAATAATTCAATCATTCCTGTAAACATTCAAGAAAACTATGATATTTAAATTTTTAAAAAAAAAATTTGGAGACACAGAGAGAGAGCGCACATGCATGTGCACAAGAGTGGGGAGGGGCAGGGGGAAAGAGAAAGACAGAATCTCAGCCAGACTGTCCACTGAGCACTGAGGCCAGGCAGGGAGGCTCAATCTCAAGACCCTCAGATCATGACCTGAGCCAAAATCAAGAGTAGGACACTTAACCAATGGAGCCACTCAAATGCCCCCAAAACTATGATATTTAAAAAAAAATTTTTTTTAAAGATTTTATTTATTTATTCATGAGAAACACAGAGAAACAGAGAGAGGCAGAGACACAGGCAGAGGGAGAAGCAGGCTCCATGCAGGGAGCCCGACATGGGACTCGATCCCAGGTCCCCAGGATCACACCCCAAGGTGCAGCCGGCGTTAAACCACTGTACCACCGGGGCTGCCCGAAAACCATGATATTTTAAAAAGCTACACTGATTAATATTTAGAAGTAGAAAAACTCAAAGTCATAATAGTCACTATTTCATGATATGGCAAGATTATAAAATTTCATATAACCAATATGGTTATATCAGTGTTGGTCATGCTAAGATTCATAAAACAATTACAGTTTGACAGACCATCATGGTATTTTACATGTGCCATATTCTCCTTAGTGACTCCATGAGATGGGCATTCTTATTTTGTCATTTGCCCAAAGAGGTAAAAGGCTCAAAGAATTTGGTAACTTGAATAAGGAATTAACCAGTTGTAAGTATCCCAGACTAGATTTGAATCCAGGCATTCTGACCTCTATATTTGTACTATATTTTTGAGGTTATGACAGGCAACTGAAATAATATGTAGTGATCTGCAAATCAAAATTTAAAACAGAATGACCAATTTCCAGGAATTATGCCCAAAAACTCTGTAGCAAAGCAAAATATTCTTCATCAGATCCTCAGTAATTTGATAATGTATATTTCACCCAAGATCAACAGATAAAATAAAATCATAATCAACAAGATGTTTTATAGAGTTCAGAACCCAAGAGACATGTTAGCATTCGTTACCATTTTTGTGGAATCCTAGACTTGAGACTGCTGAGAGTCTCAAAGCACAATCAGAGGTTGGCTAACACTAGGGTTTTGTTAACTCAAAACTTAGGGGCAGAAACTGAGCAAAATTTCTTTACATAAAATACTCATTTCATATCAACTGTCCAGAGAGATGGGTGATAAAGCTGCAAATGAAAACTAAACTAAGACATTCATCTAATATCTTTTTATATTTGTTCATTAAATTTATTCAGAATATAATTGTTGAGTAATTTGGGTTCTAGGCAGCTGGGGATCCTATAGAGACCAAGACAAGCATTGCTCCTGCTGTTGGAGAGACTGTTCTGATGAAGAAAGCAGAAGATAGATAGATAGATAGATAGATAGATAGATAGATAGATAGACTAATAAAATAATCCTTATGAAGGAAATAGTGAGGAGAGTCAGAGAATCTAATCTCTAAGAGCAGAGTTAGGGAAAGTAACTTCAGACAGAGCAAGCCTAAAAGATCTATATTCAAAAATGACATTCAAGCTGACTAAAAAATGAACAAAAACAAGGAAAAGGGTTCCAAGCACAGAAAACCTGCAGAATTCATCGGCAGGTGCACATCTCCAAAGAAACTATGTAAATGTTCCTTTCTCTCTCCTAACGTCTTCTGATACTTCCAAATCTGTTTTCATTTATGCACTTCATTCATGAACTTCCTTGAGACCATGAACAACATCTGGATCATCTTCATTACCCTGATAGTTCACACAATGCCTTGACATAATGGGCACTCAAAAAGATATTTGAGGGCCAACTAAATAAACAGATGAATGAAGGGTTAACAATTAATCTGGAAAGTTTCCTAAAAAGAAATTTTAAAACTTACGATTCAGGGTAATGTCAGCAAAAATGGCAGAGTTAAGGACTCCCAAAATTCTCTCTTTAAAATCAATGAAAATCTGATAAAAATTGTCAGAATCAACTTTTTCAGAATTTTGGGAATTAACCAAAGGCTTGCAGTAACCCAGGGAATGTTTATCCAAGAAAAAGGACTAAATCTTGGTAAGAAGAGCAAGCTTAATAATTAACTTGCCCTATTCCCATCCCTCTCTCCATAGGTCCATGGTAGCCTTGAAAAACCATAGCCTATAACCACAGTGCAAATAAGCAGCCCAGCAGCCAGCAGAGGGGATAGAATAAGACTGGAACTCTTCAAAACATCATTCCTAGGGAATTCTCATTATTTGACCTGTCTGGCAGTTCCCTGGAAGGTCCCACTTATAAGACTATCTTTATCTGACCTGACTTGGAATTCATACAGTGGAAAAAGTCTTTTCCCCATGGGTAGTGGCTGGAAACCCTTAAAGATAATTAACTTTCCAGCTACCCAAGGCAATAGATAACAGTTTGGACAAACAACAGGAAAACCAAAAGATTAAAATTGAATAGCCAGGGAATGAGATGTCCTAGGGGCTTTGAAAAGGTCCAATGTATTCCTGGGAATACAGAAATGAGTGCACTTGTGTAGCACTGCACAAACACCCAGGGCCTCATTCAGACTCAGGAAAGACCTAAGAAGGCTCTAAGGTCTGACCTACGGCTGACCTTGAGGTTCCATACGAGTAGGAAATGAAAGTTAAGGCAGCACTGCCAACTGCCTAGTTAAGTTTTGAAGGCATGCTCCAATACACAAACAAAATCCAAAACATGCAAATATAAGAGTCTTATTGGTTCTTAGTATAAAGAAACCTTTGTTCAACTATTAGCTGAATACTAAACTAACCAAGCAGAAACATATGTGGCCACACATGATAATATAAAATATATAGAATTAGTTAATGAAAGTCAATAAACATACAAACAAGAGCTGTGACAAGCAGCAACGCAATCCTGAGGAAAACAAGGAGAATCTGATTTCAGAGTTGCCACATTGTATTATTTAAAACATTCAGTTTTCAAAAAAATGCAAGACATGCAATGAGAAATATGCAATAATACATGGAACAAGAAAATAGAGACCATACACAGGGGAAAAAGCAATCAGTAGAAACTCCCTGAAAAAAAAAAACAGATGTTGGACTTACTAAAAAAAGAGAAAAAAAAAGACTTTAAGATATTTTAAATACATTTAAAGACTTTAAGAAAAATTATGTTTAAAGAACAAAATAAAAAGTATTGGTAAAAAGATATAAATTATAAATAAAGATGAGGACAGAAAAAAATGAAATAGTAAATAGAAAAGTGATACAAAAAAATAAAATCTTTGAAAACAAAACTGACGATCCTTTAGCTATACTGACCATGAAAAGATGAGAGATTACACAATTATTAATATCATGAATGAGGAGATACTTTTCTAGTGATTTTACAGAAATAAAAAAAGATTGTGGTCAATAATATGAACAGTTATATACAACAAGTTAAATAAACTAGGTGACAAATTACTTAAAAAAGACACAAACTACAAAACTGACCCAAGAAAAAGTAGATAATTCTCACTTTGGCTGCACACAGAGTAAATTTGGAACAATAAAGAGAAGATTAACATAGTCCCTGAGTAAGGAAGACACGCAAATTCATTCAGTGGCCCTATTTTTCTGAGGATGTAATATAGAGCTTTGGTGACCAGTTAACAACACTGTATTATGCATATGAAAGTTGACAAGAAAATAGATCTTGGGATCCCTGGGTGGCGCAGCGGTTTAGCGCCTGCCTTTGGCCCAGGGCACGATCCTGGAGACCCGGGATTGAATCCCATGTCAGGCTCCCGGTGCATGGAGCCTGCTTCTCCCTCTGCCTATGTCTCTCTGCCTCTCTCTCTTTCTCTCTCTCTGTGTGTGACTATCATAAATAAATAAATATTTTTTAAAAAAGGCAAAAAAAAAAAAAGAAAATAGATCTTAAAGGTTTGCATCAAAAGAAAAAAATCATAAATGTGTGATAATGGATGTTAACTAAATTTACTGTGGTGATAATTTCATAACATATGCATATATTAAATCATGATATTGTACATCTAAAACTAATACAATGTCAGTTATATTTCAATTAAAAAAGGAAATATAGACCTGTAACAAGTAGAGTGATTTAATTAATCAAAAACTGCTCTCAAAGAAAATCTCTTCACCAGATCACTTCACTGGTGAATCTATCATATGATTAAGGAATGATTAGCATCATCAATCCTTTGCAAACTCTCCAAGAAATATAAGTGAATACTACTGAAGTCATTCTATAAAGTCAGAATTATCCTGATTCCAAACCCAGACGAACATAAGAAAACTTAAGATTGATATCCCTAATTAATATAGATGTAAAAATTCCTAAATTTCCTTAGTAAAATACTAATAAACTGAATCCAAGAACATAAAAATTATATGTGTTTTATGGATATAAATACATATACAATATAGATATTTTATATCCATAAAAATTGTACGTATTATATCATATGACTACATAGCATTTATCTCAGGAATGCAAGGGCAGTTCAATGTGTGAAAATCAATTAATGTAAAACATCATGATACAAAATAAAACATTATGCTAAGTGAAAGAAGCCAGACACAAAGGACCAATTATTCAATAGCAGCTTTTACCCTTAGCCTTATTTTATAAGAAAGTTGAGCAACATGCCTGGAACAGACTAGTGGTGACTGTTGAGGCCACAGAGATGTGGCGAAGTGTCTAGGTCACTAAACACATCTCCTAGAAAGAAAAGGTGATCTTATAAAGCATTAAGAATGGGAGAATCGCCATATTGAGTCAGGTTCTTGTTCCATGCACTCTAATGTAATTTCTTTGACAAGATCCTTTGTATGGGCACATGGATATCTCCTTTGATATCTACCTCCAAAGACTGAGTAGCCTCCTCTCACATCTAAATTCCTGAGCTACATCTTAAACATGAATTGATCTAAATTGCTTCCGTATAAACACAGCAAAAAACATGATACTTTATGTAAATTGTTTTCAAGTCTGCAAGAATCATAAACTGAAAGCATTTATACGTATGGACTTTTTGCACTGGTATTGCTATTTGAAGGAGCATTTGTCTGTCAGGGGAGAACAGTGGGTTCTAAAAATAAACTAGACTGTAGAAAAAGAATAAAGGTTTCATCTTTTTCCATTGAACTATGTTCAAGAGTTCAAGATTCAAGTATTAAAGACATTCAAATGAATGTAGCACTTCTGTTGTAACCTTTGGGTTAGACAGGCTGCCTGCATTATCTCCGTGATCCCATAACTACTTCTTGATTTCCTAAAGACCAGGACTTTGGAGAACCCTAAATGAGGAGAAGACTCTAAAAAAGAAATGGTAAAGTCGGATATGTAACAATCAAGGATGTATTCCCTTTTATCATCTGTAGACATGCAGGCATGCACATTTCTATTAGCTTTGTAGAGGTTAAGTTCCATGAAGGTAAGTAGTTTTCTCTTTACTTCACTAATGTATCACCAGAATCTAACTCATCAGCATTGTTGATACTCAGTGATTCCGATCCTCACCATTTCTATGAGATAAGATTCAAGGCTCAGAGACAGTATGGTTTAGATAGTCATGTTGATCAACCCAATTTGCTTTTTGGTTTAATTCAATAAGAAGCAGTAGAAAGTAAAGAAAAACTTTCAAATAAAATATTCTCAGCAATCATGATGCGGTGGGGGGAGCTGTTAATTGGCATCATATCTTTTGTCCTACCAGTATATTGTTTTCTTCCAAGTCATTTATTATTCTTTTTATATCAGAATACACAATTTGACATATTTAGGTTTTTCAAAGATGCTACTTCCAAACAGGTCAAGTCATGCTAAATAAATAAGTAGTTGAATGCTCTCTGCATTCAAGCTTATTTCTGCTTTTCATATATTTTTAAAAAGATTTTATTTATTTATTCATGAGAGACACAGAGAGAGAGAGAGGCAGAGACACAGGCAGAGGGAGAAGCAGGCTCCCTGCAGGGAGCCTGATGTGGGACTTGATCCCAGGACCCCGGGATCACAACCTCAGCCAAAGGCAGATGCTCAACCACTGAGCCACCCTGGCATCCCTATCTTTGCTTTTTAAAACAGATGACAACTGAAGAGTCCAAATTTGAACTAAAAAAAAATGCAAGGTAGCAATCCTCATCTACAGTTCTAATCCCTCAAATCTCTAACTTTTAAAACAATTGCTTTAATGACAAAACCTTACCTGACATCTGTGTTATGTCATATATACACCATATTACTTTTTACAAAATCTAGAAAATCTTGAGTTCCAAAAATAATTGAGGGGCAAGTGATCTGAAGAAAAAGTCTGTGTGTGTGTGTATACATATATATATACACACACACACACATATATATTTTTTAAAGTGGAGACATTAGGCAAATCACAATCTTTCCAGCATTTATTTCATGATTTGGAAAGTTAAAGTTAGGGTTAGGCTAGACAACCTCTGAAATCCAGGACAGTAATTAAATTGTAGGAATGTACCCGATCATTTTATACCCTGAAACACACAACAACTTGTGTTCAATTTTGGATTCTGTTTAATTTCTGTAAGTTTCTGGGCAGTTAGCTTTGCCTGTTACACGTGACAAGCACACATTATTAGATATCTCTTCAACTATGTAAGTGAATTCAGGTTTAGTACCTGCTGTGCCAAACACAGAAGATACGCCTTCCATAATGGTCTTGTGGATACTGGGATGAGAGAGGACAAATGCAAGGGTCCAGAACGCAACCTTAAAAAAACAAAACAAAAAACACGAATCAAACAATACAAACTTCTTTGAAAATGAATAAAAGCATCTGTAGTATTAGCTATAAACATGAAAAGAAACCAGGAAAATGTTTAAATTAAACTTAAAACCATGTTAGTACAGAGAATTTTTGAAAACCACTAGATTTTATGTACAAGAGAGATGTTATATATACCTCTGAGAGGTCAAATCTATAATTTTATTCTGTCACTATAGTTTAACTCTGTTGTTTATACAGATTAAATTATCTTTGCTACAAAATGAGGCAGGATTTTTTTACAAATGCATGTTATAAAATATTATATATGCATACATTAAATATTCAGAAACAATGAATTATGACATTTAAAATGTTTATCCAAATTAAAATATTTTTTAAAATTTGCTTTTCATGAAATAGAAATAAATGAGCAAATCATTTATTTATCATTGCAAATTCTCTTTAGATCAAAGAAAACTGTTTCATATCTTTCCTCACTGTGGTATTACAAGGTAAAATTATACTGCCATACATCTCAAAAATTAACTTTCCACTAACTTGGGGAGGTGTTTTTCCTTCTATTTTTAGGTTGCACAACAAAGGAACCTATATAAAATCAATAAAAGAAGTTTGGGTTTCCCTTTTGTCTTTTCTGGAAACATGTATTGGAAAAGAAATTTCATCTAGGAAAATCAGTCCTGAAAGACTCAGACAATACTTAATATTTAAAACACTTAAGTTTTTTTTGTCTCTTGTGAGGCAACTTTAAATGTCTTTAAATAATCCCAATACTCCCCTCTGTGGTCAAAAAAGGAAGAGCAACTGTCTGAAGGGAAGCCCTCAAGCAAGCCAAATTTCATACTCCTCATGGTTTTCCCCCCCGGGGCATGAAACCTGACAATGCCAGCGTAAATGTGGTACTGTGTACATAAACAGAGTGAATGGGAGAACCATGGCATGGCCACCACCGCCTGGAGAGCCTCCTTCTGTGGCATTATCCAGTTTACCAAAGACTTACCCTAGAGATCATCCAGTCCATTTTATAGTAGAAGAAACAGGCTCAGAAAGCACTCTTCTCTTGTCTACCCACTCAGGCCCCTTCTACTACTAACTATGGATACAAGTGCTAAATTACTGGATTTAATTAATAACCACTCCATACTCAATTCATCTTATTTAAAGGGTCAGAGTTCTTATTAGGGGGAAAGAGAGGTTAGTGATAGCACACAGATTTTCAGTTGTACAAAAACGGTTCAGAGTTATTATACTAACAAGTGCTTAGAGTCTTAAAGATTCACAAAAATTGGGTAATACTTATTTTTTATAATGAACACAGGGAATTCAGCTAAATTATAAATGGCTGCACAAAGGTGCTATATATCATTTTTAAATTTGGTAAAAAACTCAATTACTTTTTCAAAAAGAAAAGTCACATAAAAGACAGTAATGAGTAAATACGAAATTTACATGTATTACCAAAACAACAAACAAGAATAAATGACCTTGAGATCTTTGTGCATGCCCAGGTAAAAACTGCTCCCCAAGGTGCCAATTAGTATTTTGCCGAAGAGATCAAGTCCATGCCGAGGGCCACTCAAGAAGGGGAAGAGGGACCTGGCTCACTTAACTTCACAAGCAGCCACTGCAATCCTTTTGGAGAGGTAAGAATAAAGGAAAGAAGGGACAAGGAGGATACCCCTGATCTTATAGAAGAAGATGAAGCGGGTATGTTTTTCAGCATCAATTATTCCTCCATGCAAAGAAAGACTTAACAAATACTGATGGAGTCTCTATAACACATTAGTCTTCTACAATCATGGTAAACACAAATATGTGTCAGATATCATTCCTGCCCAAAGAACTTTCATGTCTAATTGGGGATATGAAATACAGTCAGGAGGAAAAAGAACTCAGTGTGCAGGCAATGGGTGTAACAGACAACACAGGCTGTGGGAGCTGAGGTAAGGTGGGGTGGGGTGGGGTGGGGGTTATGGTCAGTACTGAAAGGATTCAGAAAGAGCTTGGGAGGAACAATACCAAAGATAAAAATGTCAGCAGTGAGACTGGTTCTGGAAAAAATGTTCCTATAAAGTTTATTTGGCAGGAATCTCTTGGAACTTGGAAATGGTTTTCCCATACAAATGATTTTGCAAATTATGGTTAATATTTTGGGCTAGTCTACCAAAATTCACCTCAACCATAATGGAGCCTTCTGGAGACCTGTCTTGTCCCAAGCCTATCTGAAGCCCGAGCTCTGAGTTCCAAGGGCCTTGAGGCAGAGCCCAGAATGGGAGAAAAGAGAAGACATAGGCATGAAGAAAGGGCAGGTCCCATCACCTGTCCCTCTGGCAGGGCTTTTATTCTCTAGGCAGAGGCGGGAGATCACATAGAAGCTGGACAGCAGTGGCTACTCCTACCCTGAGGCATTGTTTTGGAAGTCAGGGCAGTTTATTATTAATGGGCCATTGAAAGCAACGGCTGCAACAATGGCCTTAATTTTTATAAAAGACAAAATCTGACATTGAGCACCTTCTTTGTTCCAGGGACTGTGAGCCACATTCCATATCTTAAAAATACAATGCTCATGACCATCCTCTGAGGTAGATAACATTAATCCTATTTTATAGATAAGAACACTGAGGTTTGGAGAGGTTAAACAATTGGTTCACTTGTCACCCAGCACTGGGATTTGGCCTTGTGCCTGACTCTAAAGCCTTTCCAGGGTCTCTGCCTGCACACCAGCTGTCTCTTGGAGGTGCCAACAAGAGCCAGCAAGATGGAACTTTCATCAGACACTTTCTTTCTGAAATTAATGATTTAAATCCTTTCAGGCAAGTGCCAGGAACAAATTCCAAAGAACTGACTTCCCCTGAGTCAGATCAATGGGGCTTTGTGTCCCTTTCTTCTGGAGGATCTCTCTAATGAGATCTTGAAAATTAATCCTGTGACAGGAGTGGCTGTTTTGTTGCTACTTTGGGAGCTGTTCTGACATTTGCCTTTTAATTTTGCTATAGCTTAATCAGTATCCAAGAAAACTATGTAAGGAGAAATCAGGGCATAATATCAGAGGCATATAAAGAAGGAGAAAGGATTAGAAATTTTTATTTGCCTGTGCCAGATGAAGTACATATGGCTGACACACGTTTGAGCAGAGACCAGAATTTCTATTTCTGCTTTCACCCAATCAGTTTTACAACACATGAAAAGAAACTAGACTATCAGTACTTACAAAGCCTTCACTTAGGAGGAAGGAGAATTTAATAATACCTAAAATATCTTACTTCTATTTGTTAGAAGAAACAAAGAAAATGGCCACATTTATCATTAGAGATGGGCTGAATATTCCTGTTTAGTAGAAAACAAATATGTGAAAAAGGCTACCCTTTAATTCCTCAAATAATGTAAGTGCAGCTTAAGCTAATGTGAAATCCTCACTAATATGCATCAAACAAGAAGTGGCCAACATACCACATGGCTTTAATCTAGTTCATAACAGCTTTAAAAAGAAACTGTTAAAAAGTCTCTGCTCTCCTTAGTATTGTGAATTCCAATGTCACCATCTCTATTCATGGGGAACCTACAGGACCAAGATGCCAAGTAACACAAACAGGAATGGTGCACAGAAGGAGAATGGGTGGAGGCGGGGGACAAAGAACTACTATACGCTGGGTACCAGCTGGGTTTATCTCACTGAATCCTCACAACCACCTTGTAGAGAAAGGAGGGTGGCCATTCATTAAATACTCAGGTCCTAGAACCATATCAGGAGTTGTATTATCCCTTTGTTACCCATAAGGAAATGGAGGCTGAGGGTTTAAAGATCTCCATGAGGTTCTATAGCTCTGGTGCAGGGTATCTTGATTCAAGCCCCATGCCATCTCAGACTATCCATTTTCCTACTCTCTCTCCAATAAAATGTTAGAGTCAAGACTTCCTCATCTTTGCAGCACCAACACTAAGCATGTTTGTTGCCTGACAAAGAAAGTGCTCCATAGGCAGGTGTTGTCACAACTGACCCCAGAAAGCAAGCTTTACCCTTAGCCTGCTATAAGCTGCCTTGCAGAGGGCAGAATTTACTTAACATCTCGGCTTTGCCTCCTCTGTGGTATTATTAGATTTCACTCTGCAGTCAGTTTTGTTTTTCTATCTCACAACCAAATCCACTGTAGCCTTTTTCTTTCCCATAATAGAGAATTGAAAAGATTGGAAAAAAAAAGGAAAGAAAAATGAAGGAAAAAATTGAAATTGAAGTAGACAGAAATGTAACCATTCCTTGACTTATACTTACAGGGACAGCATTTGACAGAGAAGCCCAAAGTAGTAAGAGCCCATAATTGGGGCTCTTTTCTTCCTTTCTTTCCATCTCTACAATATCCAGCATAGTCTGCATCAGTGTCTGTTTAAAAGAAATACATATCATCAAACCACACCTATGTGACAAAGACTGATATTAATAAACAAAGACCATGCAGTTTTCCGTAATCTCAAATATATTATTTCTGCCATTCCTACATTTGCAGCTTGAGGTATGCTAAGGGATTTATATACTTACTGTTGCATAGTAATTAGGAGTTGGGACTCTCTAGCACAACTGCTTTACTGCATTGGTTCAAATCCTAGCTTAGTTTTTTTCTTTTTTCTTAAAGACTATTTTTTAGAGCAATTTTGAGTTTAAAATAAAATTGAGAGGAAGGTACAAAGACTTCCCATATAACCCTTACCCCCACACATGCATAGAGCCTTCTCTATCAATATCATTCACCAAGATGGTATTTTTTTTTATAGCATGGATCAAGGACACAGACACATCATAATTACCTAAATTCCATAGTTTACCTTACCATAGTTCATTCTTGGCATTTAAACTCTATAGTTTTGGACAAATGCATGATGATATATATCCACTATTATGATGTCATGCAAATTATTTTCACTGCCCTAAAAATCCTCTATGCTCTGCCAATATATCTCCTCCCTCCTTCCCCCAAAATCACTGATCTTTTTCTTTTCTCCACATCTTGCATTTTCCAGAATGTCATATAGTTGAAATCATATATTATGTAGCCTTCTTAGATTGGCACCTTTCACTTATTTATGGTCCCTTAATGTCTTCTCATGGTTTGATAGCTCATTTCTTCTTAGTGCTGAATAATAATATCCCATTCCCTAGATGTATAGTTTACCTATTTACCTAATGAAGGATATCTTTGGTGGCTTCCAAGTTTGGCAATTATGAATAAAGCTATTATAAACATCCATATGTAGGTTTTTGTGTGGACATAAATTTTCAAATCATTTGGGCAAATAGCAAGGGGCACAATTACTAGATTTTATGGTTGAGATTATGCTTTGCTTTGTAAGAAACCATCAAAGTGTCTGAACCATTCTGGATTCCCATCAACACTGAGTGAGAGGTCTTGTTGCTCCACGTCCTCACCAGCATTTGGTGGTGTCAGTGTTCCAGATCCTGGCCAGAATAAGTGTAGTGGTATCTCAGTGTTGTTTTCATTTGCATTTTCCTGATGACATATGATGTAGAGCATCTTTTCATATATTTTCCATTTTCTCTCATGGATTGTGTTTTTGATGTTATATCTCAATAGGTATGACCATACCCAAGGTCAACTAGGTTTTCTCCTATGTTATATTCTAGTAGTTTTATACTTTTGTATTTTACTATCCATGAACATAAAATATCTATCTACTTAGTTCTTTGGTTTTGTTCATTAGAGTTTTGTAGCATTCCACATACAGATCTTATATATCTTTTGTCAAGTTTACACCTAAGTATTTCATTTGGGGGGATACTAATGTAAATGGTATTGTTTTTCTAATTTCACACTCCACTCTTTCATTGTTGGTACATGGGAAAGCAATAAACTTCCAAATATTAACTTGTATCCTGCAACTCTGCTATAATAGCTTGTTAGTTCCAGTAGTTTTTTGTTGATTTTCTTGGATTTTCTACATATATGATCATAACACCTGTGAAGAACAAGTTTTAAGTCTTCCTTTCCAATCTGTGTAACTTTTATTTCCTTTCTTGATTTATTACATAGGACTTTCAGTACTATGTTGAAAAGGAGTTGTAAAGGGGGCATCTGGGTGGGTCAGTGGTTGAGGGTCTGCCTTTGGCTCAGGTCGTGATCCCAGGATCCTGGGACTGAGTCCTGCATCAGGCTCCCTACGGGGAGCCTGCTTCTCCCCCTGCCTATGTCTCTGCCTCTGTGTCTCATGAATGAATAAATAAAATCTTAAAAAAAAAAAAAAAAAAGAAAGAAAGAAAGAAAAGGAGTGGTAAAGAGGACACCCTTGCTATGGGGTTCTGGTACCAATTTCTACTGTGTGTGTATATGTGTGTGTGTGTGTGGGGGGCGAATTCCAAACAACAATAAGCAATACTCAGGACACTATCTGAGTAAACTAAAATTCAACTCAGTTTAGTACAATTCTGACTCTATCTAACCAGAAATAACATGAGGTTCTACAGGTTAAGGGTTTAGTCCTACAAGACTATACTCTTACTCCAACCTCCCACCTGCCCTTCAGACACCAGTCACAGCTCAGGTGACTCACCTGTACTTCAGACCAACTGGCCACAGATCGGAAGTTCCAACAACCTCCTCCCTGGAATTCAGATGCCAGCTGCAAGTCTATGCTGTTATCAGTATTTCTGACTGACTGGCTATATAAATCAGTTTGTCGGGATCCCTGGGTGGCGCAGCGGTTTGGCGCCTGCCTTTGGCCCAGGGCGCGATCCTGGAGACCCGGGATCAAATCCCATGTCGGGCTCCCGGTGCATGGAGCCTGCTTCTCCCTCTGCCTATGTCTCTGCCTCTCTCTCTCTCTCTCTCTGTGTGTGTGTGACTATCATAAATAATAAATAAATAAATAAATAAATAAATAAATAAATCAGTTTGTCATGACCCCTTCCTCAGGTTCAATTAATTTGCTGAAGGGACTCACAGAAGTCAGAGAAACATTTTATTTACAGGATTACCAGCTTATCATAGAATGACAAAGGATACAGACATCCAGATAACCATACATAATCATTTCATTTATATATAAGCATACACAAGTGTGGATGTACACATATATATATATACACACACACACACACACATATTTTTATCTGAATACATTGTTGCTATTATAATTTGAACAAATTGTCACCTGTTAGATCAATTAAGGAAAACAAATTTTTATTTCCCCTTTACTTATTTCTTTGATGCTCTTCCTTTCTTTATAGCTCTGAGTTTCTGACCTATATTATTTTTCTTCTCTCTGAAGAACTCTCTTTAATATTTCTTGTATGGAAGGTCTACTGACAACAAACTCCTTCATTTTTTGTCTGTGAAAGCCTTTAATTCTCCTTAGCTTTTTTTTTTAAAAAATATATTTTATTTATTTATTTATTCATGAGAGACAGAGAGAAAGTGAGAGGCAGAGACACAGGCAGAGGGAGAAGCAGGCTCCATGCAGGAAGCCCAATGTAGGATTTGATCCTGGGACTCCAGGATCACAACCCTGAGCCAAAGGCAGGTGGTCAACTGCTGAGGCACCCAGGGACCCCCTCTCCTTCACTTTTAAAGGATAATTTCACAGGGTACAGAATTCCAGATTGGTGGGGTTTTTCTTACTCACTATTCTTTTAGTATTTCACTCTACTGTATTTTTGCTTTGCATGGTTTCTAAGGAGAAGTCAGGTATAATTCTTATCTTTATTCCTCTATAGGTATGGTGTTTTTCCTTCTGGCTTCTTTAGGATTTTTTAAATCTTTTTTTTCTTTTTGTTTGTTTTTTTTTGTAATTTAAAAATGATATGCTAAGGTGTAGTTTTTGGAATTTACATGCTTGGTGTTCTCTGAGCTTCCTGGATCTATGGTTTGGTGTCTGACATCAATTGGAAGAAAATTCTGTCATTATTGTTTCAAATAGTTCTTCTGTTCCTTCCTCCCTTTCTTCTTCTTCTTCTAGTATCCCCTCCCCACTGTATGTATGCTATACCTTTTGTAGTTGTCCCACAGTTCCACAGTCTTTGGATATTCTATCCTATTTTTCTAAGTCTTTGTTCACTTTGCTGTTCAGTTTTTGGGGGATTCAACTGATATATCCTCTAGAGATTCTTTTCTCAGCTGTACCAGTCTACAAATAAGCCCATCAAAGGCATCCTTCATTTCTGTTACAGTGTTTATTATATATAGGATTTGATTTTGGTTCATTCTTAGGATTTCCATCTCTCTGGTTATACTGTCCACCTGTTCTGGCATGCTGTCCACTTTATGCATTAGAGCCCTTGGCATATTAATCACAGTCGTTTTAAAGTCCTAGTCTGATAATTCTAATGTTGGCCTGTTCAGCTTTCTACTTGTTGTTAGGATGGAGTGGCAACTTCCAAGATCCTTATGTGTGGAACCAGAACCTGGCTTAGTTGTTCAAGGCCCGGGCAACTTTGGACCAGTTACTTTAAGCTCTGTGTCTCCATTTTGTCATCTATAAAATAGTTATAACATAGTACCTACCTCATAGGATTGTTGTGAGAATTAAATCAGTTATCACCTATAAAGTGCTTAACACAAAACTCAGTACATATAATCATTTGGACAAATTTTGTAAATAAACCCCTGGGTTTAGGAAAATGCAAGCAATATAGAAACAAAGATATCTGGAACATTCCAGAGAAAACCCTTCCCTCATTTGCCATGAAGATTCTTAGCCTATATACCGCGGAGAAAGCACTGCCACACCAGGATAGAGTATAAATACCACAATATGCAGAGAACAGGTATTTGACTAGAATGGCACCAATCAAGATCAGAGCCCCATCCAAAGCTACCTAGGATTTTCCTCAGGTCATCACACAAATTCCATGAAAGCCTTCTTTTCACTGGGAGGTTTTCCAGTCATGCTTTTGTCAATAGTCATTCCCCATCATGGGGAAGAAATTCAGACACTGTAACATTTTCATTAAGTTACTCATGTATGTTGAATCTTAAATAACTTGGGTTAGGTGATAAAAATAATGGTAGCTAATGTCTAGTATTTGCTTGCTAAGGTAAATACTATTTTAAGTGCTTTACAAGTATTTAACCATTTATTCCTCACCACAATTTGAAGAAGTAGATACTATTATCACCTTCACCATTTTACATTTGAGGAAACTGAAGCACAATTAAGTTAGGGAACTTTGCCAGGGACAGGTAGCTTTTCTGTGGTTGAGCTGGGATTCAAACCCTGTGAGCCTGGCCCTGGCTCCAGAGCCCACACTCTTAGCTCCTGTACTATCCTGCCCCATGAGAGATACAGTCCACAACTCTCCTGGATTAGGGATTAAGAGAACTGTATTGTACCATCACGAAGGAGTTTTGCTTCAGATATTATAAGAATTAACTATTAAATCATTATCGGGGCACCTGGGTGGCTCAGTGGTTGAGCGTCTGCCTTCACCTCAGTGTGTAATCCTTGGGCCCTGGGATCGATTCCTACATTGGGCTCCTTGCAGGGAGCCTGCTTCTCCCTCTGTCTATGTCTCTGCCTCTCTCTGTGTCTCTCATGAATAAATAAATATAATCTTTAAAAAATAAATAAACTGGATCACTATCAGAGAAAATACATGATGAGAGTTACTTACAAAGGCATGTAATGTTTTAAAAGTGATTAACCACTCTAATCCTCAGCTTTCTGGTTTTAATAAGCTCCAGTTTTCCGGGTATTAGAGTTGTTGTGAAAAGTAAATGAGTCATGAATTTGTGAAATGTGTAATACTAGGCCTAGCACAGAGTAAGCTCTCCATAAACATTAGTGATGTCTTATTGTTTTTGTAACAATGGATTAGCAAAATTATAAATTATTTAAGTATAAATTTTATTTATGGCTAGTTTTTATCATACAACGTAAATTGGTACAACACAAAATTTATATCTCATGGAAAATCCTATACATGGATTTCACCCTTTGGATATGCTATTCTGTAGATGAAATCTTAATTTTATTATTATTATTATTAATTTTAAAGATTTTATTTATTTATTCATGAGAGACACAGAGAGAGAGAGAGAGGCAGAGACACAGGCAGAGGGAGAAGCAGGCTCCATGCAGGGAGCCCGACGTGGGACTCGGTCCCAGGACTCCAGGATCACGCCCCGGGCCAAAGGCAGGCGTTAAACTGCTGTGCTACCCAGGGATCCCGAAATCCTAATTTTAAATGAAAATACTAGCTTAATACATATATAGAATAATGAGGGAGAAATTATCACACTTAATGTTTATAATTTGATAAAATGTGTAATATTTCCAAAAAACAAAAACTTCTTCCAGTCTTCTGCTTAACTAGGCCATTGAAATCTACTTACACAGTAGAAGACAACAGAATCTTTTATTTTCTTCTTAGAACGCATTTAAAAAAAATGGGTACAAAACACAAGCTCAGTGTGAACACTGCTGGAAGAAACAGAAGTGATACACAAGAAAGTGAAAACTGCTCATGAATGATCAAACTGAGTTCTACCCCAAAGTCTTAAGCATTGGATTAGCTTCAGCAAACTCCAAAATCTGTCTTTACTCAAATATAGAGTTAGAGTACATATGATCAAAAATGACTCATTTTTTCACAGTAGGAAAAAGAAATGCTACTCTAGAAGTACTGTCAGTGGAAGGTTTTAGCTGGGACATTAAAAACCCTGTTTGCTAGGCCCATAGATTACAGATCTAGCTGGGATCAGCTTTTATACTCATCTTTACCCCTAATCCTGAAAAATTATGCAAGTGAAAATGTGTTCATCTGGGTCTGTTTATAAAATAGAACCTTTAGATGAAACATTTATCAATGAAGGGCATTCCAGAATATCTTTCTATTCCCTTTAGTTAGGGAGATACCTAACCATTCACACATCCCTTTTGTCCTAAAGTTATCTTCCTCTCCAGTGTTAGAGTTGCTCATGAAAACTTTTGCTATAATAATGTAAAGTAAGCCAAGAAAAATGTTTGATACTATGTATAAATAATAAAAGGTCTTATTTTTAATGATAACCACATGGTATAAACTGTTAGGTAGTCCTCACTACTCTCTAACTGCTTCACAAATATTAACTCATTTAATCTCACATTCTATGAGGTAGGTGTAGAACCTGAGTGAAGAGGCAAGGTGCCATGCCCAAGGTCATGTGACTGGTGACTGGATTTGAGCCTGTGTTCAGACCAAGTGAATCCCAGCCTCTAATGCAGGGAGGTCTGGAGCATCAGGTAGTTTTCAAAAACTCCTAGAGATCCTGATGAGCAGGCAGGGTCGAGAATTTTGCATTATACAAGGATCAGAACCTCCTGGAAGGCCTATGAAACCACAAATTTGGGGTGCCTGGGTGCCTGTGCCTTTGGCTCAGGTCATAATCCCGGGGTCCTGGGATTAAGTACTGCATCAGGTTCCCTGCATGGAGCCTGCTTTTCCCTGTGCCTATGTCTCTGCCTCTCTCTCTATGTCTCTCATGAATAAATAAATAAAATCTTAAAAAAAAAAAATAAAAGAAACCACAGATTGGTAGGCTCTACCCCAGAGTTTCCAATTGAGTGGTCCCCAGGCAATGCTGGTACCATTGGTCTAGGAACCACACCTGAAGAACCAGAGCTAGGACACTTGGGACAGTGGCTTCCAATGTATTGCTTTTTAAATTATACCTTACTATCTCCTTTTATTTGGAGACAGAAATAATTAGTGGTAATAGCATCAAGAACAAAGTCTATTTTGCAGAACTCTGTTATCCTTGTCTAATGAGCCATAACTCCCACCTGTCACTGTTGACAAACCTGTATAATATTTAAATCAATAAAAACTTCAACACCTTGTTATATGTTGTTGTCTAGAGTCTTAGTTTTTCCTTATGTGGAAGACCATCAATACCTACTTCATTTTTGGGAGGCTGTTTAATAGAATAATGTATGCAAACATCTAACACAGTACTTGACACAAAAATGTTACCTAAATAATCTCATGATTTTTAGCAAAAAAAAAATTGATCATAACTTATTACTGTTTTCATCCCATATATTTTAGCAAAAAAGCTAAGGTATACTTACCATGGAATTATCTTTTGCAGATTTGTATGTTTTTATATCTGGAATGTTTTTCTCAAAAAGTGCTAAAAGCCACTTTTTGGATTTTGACCAGTTTCTAGGTGAGAAAAAAAAAAATATGTGCATAAATGGATTTGAAAGCACTTCAGGAGAAACAGGTCATGACATTAAAGGGGAGAATATGGAATTATAATTATTTCTCCAAATTTCTTCTTCAGTTTTTCTAGAATTTCATGCAAGGTCTACCTTCAGACTTATTAGTCCACAAGGAAAATCGAGGGAGCAAGGCAGCCACATCTTAGTGGGGTTTTTTTTGTTTTGTTTGTTTGTCTTTGCAAATAAATGTTTGAATTCTTCTGCGATTGGCATTGAATAAAAAGCAAAAACAAACAAACAAAACAGATCCCAGGACCTGTTTGTTCTACCTTTACTCTGGCTATTTATCTGTTGCTGGAGGATGAAAATTAGCACAGAGACCCCGTGCTGGCTTAAGCCAGGTAAAGCAAACTAGCTATGATCTTTTTAATATTTTCTGACCAGTCACTACTGCAGAGCAACTGCTAAGACATTTAAAAATCATGTGTTATTTTGCATTGGAACCACTGAGCCAATTCTGAAAAATACATTTGACCACACCTCCTTTTGCCCTAGAGAAAACAAGGACCACAATGTTTGACTCTTAAGACTGTTCAGACTTGATGGTTTAGCAGGGTTCCAAACTACAGCAATGAATGTGGTAATATTAAGGAGTAAATGGGATAAAAGCCCCCAAAAGAAATTGTTTCATTCTCATATCTTCTCTCTCTATCTCATTTTTGCTCCTCAAAATAAGAAAGGGAAAAAAGAAGTAATACATCTTTCTTCTTTGGTTCCTCCATCAAGTCACACACACCCCCAAAACAAACTGGTCATTAAGAAGGAGCGTCTATCTCTTCCATGTGGATGCTGTTCTACTTAGGACAGGGGAATACAAGATGTGTATGAATTGCTGGGAGGAGCTTGGTCAGTGAATTAATTATAGGGAAGAGCTCTCTACCTTAGGAGACATTCTGGCATCTGGGACCCGTACTCAAAACCTTCATCGTAAGCTTGAAAATGCTGATAGAACTCCCTGATTTTTCCCTCATTTCTGGGAAACAAACCTTTTTTAAAGAGCATATTCATTGTAACTGGATAAAGGAGATTCCTACAAAGATAAAAAACAAATAGAAAGTCAGACTCAATGACTGAAGGAGAAAGGCAAAGGATACAAAAAAAGGTATTATTTAATAGCTATATATTAGAGGTAGATTCTTCTGGGAAAGAGTCACTCTTGAAAGGTTTTAATATTTGCTTACTGTGGTCAAGATAACTTAGGGGTAACTGAAATTGTGGTTTATTTATCGGAAGATTTTAAAATGCTTTCTAAACAAGCACTGGTAGATACTGGCAAATATGAGATGATGAGCAGAAACAAATTGATTCAATATAATTTCAAGTACTTATTATTTAGCAAATAATAGCATTTGCTAAGATACAGACTTAGTCTCAAAAGAGAGCCAAAGAGTCAGGGCAATATAGTTACCAAATTTCCTAAGCTCTCACGGGATCCTACAGATTTAAGCTAGTACTGCTAGATACTAAGCAGTATCTGTTAAGTTATAGATACTATAGTTCCTATCATCATTGAGTTTTGCCATAAGTGAGTAAAATGATTACTGTGACATACATAAATTAAAGAATATCAAAGACTGTTAGTATGACCTAGATTAGTAACACTAAGTACTGCTTGTTTCATTTTTATTTACCATCCCTTCCTCATTTGAAATTTTTCAGGATCTCCTTCCCTCAAAGTTTCAAAGATATCCAAGAATTTGCTTGGTTTTGTTGTAGATACTGGGCATGCCAAAAGTTTGGTTGATTGCTGGTTTTTGTTTGTTTGTTTGTTTGTTTTTTCCTCTTTCTCTTCCTGGGCCCCTAACAAAATATTGAATGTTGTTCTTTTTTTATGAGTCTATCTATTGAATCCTGCCTTCAGCATCCCAGTATCCCACTAAGATGGAAAAGTACCTAATTGGTAATTTCAATTTACCAAATCTTCCTATGCATGCGAAGAATTTTTCTCAGGGTTCCTATGCCCAGCACCTTACCATTGCCAGAAAGCTCCAGAACATGAATGAGGCCGCCTGAGTCCCTCCTCTGCCTTATCCTGACTCATCTGTCTCCCAAAATCCCCTCTGGATAGGTTATGTTCTACATGCCATAGAATGGCTGAGGAGAAATTACTGTAAATGGATAGAAATAATTGTATTGGCTTATTGGTTCACCTTCAAATTTGAGTGCTAAAGAAAAGTTGTCTGTTAATTAAAATTTAAAAGGTTAATAAAATCTTTTAATTGCCTAGTTAGATAGACTTCATTAATCCACCATATAAGCTTTAAAGTTAAATGTGTGGGCTTTAATTCCTTTTTATTCCAACCCCCCCCCAAAACAAAAAAACAATAAGATCAAATAATACTAATGCATCTATTTACCTTACTAAGTGGTTCAGCTCCATTGTCCCATGAGTGCCTAAATTCTCCAGTTGCTCATGTAATTCTTCAGTCAGTTGTCCAGTGAATTGATACAGGTTGAAAGTCCCTATTTTCCCTTTCATCATGATATAAAGTTTTTCATGCAGTGCTAAAAAAGTATTCTTTGGAATTGATGCTATAAACAGAGAAAACTATTTTCAAAAGAAGCAACAACTCCCTGAAGCAAACTGTCCATCTATCTCTATCTACTATTACTTGGTCATTAGGGATTAGAGCCAAAGTCCTCCCAGAATCCTCCCAACACTTATATAATCACCTCCTGCAAAGAAGAGTAGGCAAAGATTCAGCCTATCCTATGAGACAGCAGAAGTCTGTAGGGAAATTCACTCTAAGGGGTGATCTACAAATGGGTGATTAAGAGGGTTTCTGGGAAATGCAAACCTAGAGATTTTTCTTTCTATGTTTAAAAGATTTCATTGGCTTCCTAGCCTTAACAAAGTTTAAAAGGCCTTCTCCCATCTTTCCAGTTCTCCAGTGACATTTCCAGGCCCTTCTCCCCCCAAATTTGTATCTCAGATACAGTGTGGTATTTCCAATATTTATATTTATATCTCCCAGCATTTTTACGACATGTTCTATCTGCTCAAAACACTCTTTCCTTGACCAACCTCACCCCATTCCCACACACCTGCAACTAGAAGCCACACATTTCTCCTACTAACTTCTATTTCTCCTTCTACCCCATGAGTAGCTCTGGTTCCACTACCTCCTTTGTGTTAGTGTTCATGTTCCTTCCATGATATACACTCCCACTTGAGTTCAGCTAGTAAGAGTGTAAGTCTTTATAGTCATTATTCTTGTGCCATCTGGTGGCTCAGTCAGTTAAGGTCTGTCTTCAGCTCAGGTCATGATCTCAGGGTCCTGAGATCAAGCCCTGCATCAGGCTCTCTGCTCAGCAAGTAGTCTGCTTCTCTCTCTCCCTCTGCCCCTCTCTGCCACTTATGGTCTCTCTTTCAAATAAATAAAATCTTTTTAAAAACTTATTATTCTTTTATATTTTTCTTTAATCCTGTTTTATTGTCTGCAAAGTAATTTTTTCAAAAACATTTTTTTAATTCAAATCCTATTTGCCAACATATAGTATAACACCCAGTGCTCATCCCATCATGTGCCCTGCTTAGTGCCCATCACCCAGTTACCCCATCCTCCCACCCACCTCCACTTCTGCAAACCTCTGTTTGTTTCCCAGAGTTAGGAGTTTCTCATCGTTTGTCTTCCTCTCTAATTTTTCCCCACTCAGATTTCCCCCTTTCCTATGGTCCCTTTCACTATTTCTTATATTCCACGTATGAATGAAACCATGTAATTGTCTTTCTCTGATTGACTTATTTCACTCAGCATAATACCCTCCAGTTCCATCCATGTCAATGTAATTGGTAGGTATTCATCCTTTCTGATGGCTTTTTTAGTTTTATATTTCAACAGCCTTTTTATGTGTAGATAATATTTTATATAAGTTAATTAAAAATGCTTAGGTTTCCTGAGTATACATCTTCTCTGTAGTAGGGAACTATAAGAGAGGAATGGGAAGCTGGCTCAAGAGCACATATTAACATATTTTGCCTATTAAATAGAAATACTTAAACGGATATCCCCAGAGGAGGCAAAGGTAAAACAACTTGATCACTTCCATGCACCCCTGATAGGTGAGTAAGCTGGCACATTTTTCTGGAGGGATACATGAACTTATAGACCAAGAGCCTTCAAAATTTCAAAATATTTATATTCTTCGATCTGGAATACCCTCGTCTAAATATCAAGAAGCACTAAATTGAGAATTTAACTAACATGTTGTGATTTTCATGCAATCAGGAAGAAATAATCATCATGTTATTCGTCACTGACAGCTTTTAAAACTTTTTTGCTTTAATGGCAAGAGACACATGAGAGGCTACACAAAGATGAACCTAAGAAAGAAGCCAAAAAGGAAACCACGAGAAAAAAAAAAAGCCATAAACAACAGAAGCAAGCACAGACATGGCGAAAGCAAAGAAAAGAATCAGGCACAAAAATGAAAGGACTCCGCATTCTTGGGAGGACAAATGGCCTCAGCACCGCACGTTTGCAGCCTGGGAAGAAATAATGTGGATAGTCACACTGGAAGCATGCTGACAACTACAATCCAGCCAGCAATCTCTGAGGACGGAGAACAAAAGGCCACCAATTACATGAAGCCAAGCCCCACTTACCTTAATGGCCCCATGGAATGTGTCAGGAAATGCCACAGTAAAGGGCTTACTAAGCAGTGGAATTCTACTTTCACTGAGCAGAGTAGCAACATGTGATCAAGCCAAGAGCTATAGCCTGTAGAACACTGTATACACAGCAGCAGAACAGAGTGAATGACATCTTGGGAGCTGTAACAGGATACAGATTCCAAATATTTTCCAAAGTAAACAGCAGTGAGGTAACCTCATCTCTTACATACGTCTAATTAAGACTTAAATGAGGCTTATAATTTGTTTTTCAAAGACCGAACTCATCAGATATTCTTTCTACCTTCTGTCTGAATTTTAAAGAATAAAATAAAGAAGGGGCTGTCAATATTCCTGATAGACGAGTGAGAGTATACTGCTAGCAAAGCTACTCTTGGATTCCAATGTGGTATTTTCAAACTATCTGAAAATATTCTTTACCTGTGCGATAGACGGGATTTTGCACTGCTAGTTCAAAATTCACTTCTTTGGATTTTAGAAACACATTAATTCCCTCTTCTTCAGTAACAAAGGTCATTCGGTTGCCCATAACAAATACTGTAAATATTGGTCCATACTGAAAGAAAACATAAATACAGCTATTAGTAAGCATTTCTAATAAGTTACTGGGCCAAGGGTTATGTGAGAACCCCAGTGCTGAAGTCATCATAAAGATACAAATTATTATGATTATATAATGGTGATTATTTGTAAATTTTGATGGATTCAGCCAAATCTAAATTACGCAAATCATAATTTATTCTGTCCTAATACTTAACTTTCATTTTGATCATTATTTGTTTTAAAGTTTCCTTTCTTATAGTCTAATAATAATAATTGGACATAATTACTAAAAATTATGTCAAACAGTGATATTTGAACACTGTTTCCCAGATATCAACAGGCGTATGACCAACTATAGCTCAATTTTGTCCATGAAAAAGACACAAAACAGCTGACTGATATTACCTTAAATCTGTGGTCACTCAACAATGTCCTGCAATCCTAAAAATTTCTCGAATGTGTTCACTTTTTCACTTTCCAAAATTACTATTTCCCCTGAATACCTGGGTGTTACAAAGCAAAGGCAAGCACATACAGTATGTTGTAGAAGTGGTGCTTATGTGTTAGTTCACAAACATTTCATTTTGAGATAATTATAGAGTAATGTGCAGTTATAAGAAATAATACAAAGCAACCCTATGTATTGATTACTGTTTTCCTTAGTGCTAATATGTTGCAAAACTATCCTACGGTAACAGAACCTCCAATAGTGATAAAGTCAAGGTACAGAATATTTCCATCACCGTGAAATGCCTCATGTTGCCTTTTTATAGTCACATCCATTTTTTCCTCTCATTCCACCTCTTCTATTACCCTTGGCAACTACTAACATGTTCTCCAGTTCTATAACATTGAATTTCAAGAATGCTATACAAATAGAATCATATAGTGTGGAAACTTCTTGGATTAGCATTTTTTTCACCTGGCATAATTCATTGGAGACCCACCCATGTTGCTGATCATTCCTTTACATTTCTGAGTAGTATTCCATAGTATGGATGTACTATAGCTTGTTTCAACATTGTTGAAGGATGTTTGCATTCTTTTCAGTTTGGGACTATCACAGATAAAGTTGCTATAAACATCAATGAACAGGTTTTTGTGTGAACACATATTTTCATTTCTCTAGGCTAACTGCTGACAAGTGGCATTGCTAGGTCATAGCAATAGTAAGGCAGCTCCAAGTTTCTTGTTTAAAGAACTGCCACAGTGCTTTCCAGGGTAGTTGTACCATTTGACATTTCTGCCAGCAATATATGAGTGATCTAGTTTCTCTGTACTCTTACTAGCACCTGAGTGTTGTCACTATTTTTTATTTAGCCATTCTGCTAGGTATGTGGTGATATCTCATTGTGGTTTTCATTTTCATTTGCATATCCTCAACTGGCTAATGATGTTGAACATTTTTCATGTGTTCATTTGCCAGTTTTATATCCTATTAAGTAACTTGTTAATATCATTTGCCATTTCTTTAGTTGACTTTTTTTTTTTTAAATACTGAGTGTGGAGAGTTCTTTATATATCCTAGATAGCAGTCCCTCATCAGATATGTGACTTCCAAATATTTTCTCTCCTGTCTTCCCAGTCTCCTTTTTTTTTTTTTTTTTTTTTGTCTTCCCAGTCCTAACAGGGTCTTTCACAGAGCAAAAGCTTGTAATTTTCATGAGATCCAATTTATCAGCTTTTGTTTTTATGGGTTGTGTCAAGTCTAAAAACATAGTTTTAGTCCCAGATTATTCTTTTTTTTTCTAAGCGTTATGTTTTACATATACATATTGTTTTTATGGGTTGTGTCAAGTCTAAAAACATAGTTTTAGTCCCAGATTATTCTTTTTTTTCCTAAGCATTATGTTTTACATATAAGTTGGTGATCTATTTTGAGTTAATTTTTATTTAAGATGCGAGACTTGTATTTTATTTTGTTTTGGCTAATTGGTGTCTAATTGCTTCACTGCCATTTGTTGAAATGACTATCTTTATTTAAATAAATAGCTTTTGCGCCTGTGTCTAAAATCATTTGGGCATTTAGTGTGTCTATTTCTGGGTACTCAACTCTGTTTCATCGCTCTCTGTATCTATCCCTCCAACTGCATAATCTTGAATACTGGAGCTATGTAATGAGTCTTGAAAATGAGTAGTAATTCTTCCCATTTTATTCTTTTAAAAATTGTCTTAGCTATTCCAGTTCTTTTGCCATTCCATGTAAATTATCAAATAATCTTGTCTATAACTATACTTTACTAGAAATTTGATATAATTTGCACTTAACTTGTATATTTGATTTAGGGAGAATTGACATCTTTACGATGGTTGACTTTTCCAATCCATGAATATGGTATGTCTCTTCATTAATATCTTCAATTTCTTTCATCAATGTTTTGTAGTTTTCAGCATAAAGTTCTATACATGTGCTATTAAATTTATATCTAAATATTTCTTTCTTTTTGAATGACTGTAAGTGGCACTGTATTTTTAACTATCATTTGCACATGTATTTAGTGATACAAATGTTGACTTTGTATTCTGTGACCTTGCTGTATTTTGTGATTAATTCTAGGAGATCTTTTGTAGATTCTTTGAGATTTTCTAAGTAAACAACCACATCATCTGCAAACAGAGACAGTTTTATTTGTTCCTTTCCATATGACTTTTGTTTCTTTTTCTCACTTAATTGCACCCACCAGAACTTTCAGCATTTTGTGGAATAAAAGTGGTGGCAATAGATATCCCTGCTTTGTTCCCAAGCAGAAATGAAGCATTTATTCTTTCACAATTAAGATTACTGTTAGTTGTAAAATTTTTGTAAATTTTCTTTATGAATTTGAAGAAGCCTCTCTCTATTACTACTTTTCTGATAGTTTTTAACAATCACGGATGCATTGTCAAATGCTTTTTCTGTACAAATGTACAACTGTCAAATGCTTTTTCTGTACAAATCAATATGTCCATGTGACTCTTCTTCTCTCACCTATTAGTATGGTGGCTTGCACTAACTGATTTTCAAATATTGGGCCTGTCTTAAATCTCTAGAAGGGACTCATGGGGCCATGGGGGTTATAATCCCTTTCATATATTGCTGGATTTTATTTGCCGGTATTTTGCTGAGGACATTTGCGCCTATATTCATAAGGAATACTGATCTGTAGTTTTCTTTTTTTCTACTGTCTTTATCTGGTTTGTTATCAGGTGACCCTAGCTTCATAAAATAAACAGACATACTCCTTTTCTCCTTTATGGAAGAGATTGTATAAAATTGATGTTAATTCTTCTTTAGACATTTGGCATAATTAATTCTCCAGTGAAACAATCTGGGCCTTAAGATTTTTTAATTCATATTTAAAATTATGAACTCAATTTCCTAAATAATATAGGGTTACTCAAATTATCTATTTCATACTGAATATGGAATACTTGTATTTTGGGGTGAATTTGGTCCATTTCATCTAAGTTGTCAAAGTGCAGGGTTGTTCTAAGTGCACGGTTGCTTACAGTCTTCCCTTACCATCTTTTTGATGCCTGCAGCATATGCCTCATTTTATTCCCAAGATTAATAATTTGTGTCTTTTTTTTCCCTTCTCTTGTGTGAGGTCTTTCAAAATTATTGCTCTTTACAAAGAATTGGTTCTTTCACTGATTTTCTCTATTTTTTTTTTTTTTCTGTTTTCACTTTCATTGATTTCTTTTGAAGTGAAAACAGAAAATATTTCCTTCCTTTTTCTTGTTTGGGGTTTATTTTGCTCTTTTGTGAGGAGGGGATTGACAGAGCAGCTTTATTCATTTCACTCTTAATGCTCCTTTATAATGCAAATACTTAGTGATAATTATGTCTTTCTCCGCACTGCTTTAGCTGTGCTCCCTCTCCAAACTGATAGGTTGTGTTTTTATTTTCTTTCAATTCAGCATAATTTTTAAAAAAGATTTTATTTATTCATGAGACAGAGAGAGAGAGAGAGAGGCAGAGACACAGGCAGAGGAAGAAGGAGGCTCCACACAGGGAGCTGGACGTGGTACTCAATCCCGGGCCTCCAGGACCCTGCCCTGGGCCTGAGGCAGGCGCTAAACCTGAGCCACCCAGGGACCTCTGGATTCAGCATAACTTTTTATTTCCCTTGAGACTTTCCCTTTAACTATTAGATTATTTAGAAATATGTTGTTTGTCTCCAAGTGTTTGGAGAGCTTCCTATTATTGACTTCTAGTTTCATTTCACTCTAGTCAGAGAATACATTGTATGATTAGAATTCTTTTAAATTTTGTGTAGGTCTGTGGCCCTGAATACGATCTAACTTGTCATGTGTCTCATGGACACTTAAAAGATTACATAACCTGGGATCCCTGAGTGGTGCAGCGGTTTGGCACCTGCCTTTGGCCCAGGGCACGATCCTGGAGACCCGGGATCGAATCCCATGTCAGGCTCCCGGTGCATGGAGCCTGCTTCTCCCTCTGACTATGTCTCTGCCTCTCTCTCTCTCTCTCTCTGTGACTATCATAAATAAATAAAAATTAAAAAAAAAAAGATTACATAACCTGCTTTAATAGGTAGAATGCTCTACACATATTCATTAGATCTTTTTGGTTGGTGGTCTTTTATATTCTAGCTGATTTTCTGTCTTAGCTGTTCTACTCATTGTTCAGGTTGTTGAAATATTTAATTATAACTGTGGATTTGTCCTTTTCTTATTTTGGTTCTAGTTTTTGTTTCATAGAATTTACAGCTCTGTGGTTTGGTGCATGCATGTTTAGAATTGCTAACTCCTTCTGGTATACTGATCCCATTATCACTTTATAAGCCCTCCCCTCCCCCCCCATCTCTGGTAATTTTCTTGGCTCTGAAGTTACTTTTTCTGCTATTAATATAACTCCTACTTTCTTTTGACTAATGCTTGCACAATATACCTTTTTCCATATTTTTGTTTTTCACCTGCTTATTTCATTATATTTAAAGTGAGTTTCTATTTTACATCATATAGTTGGGTCATTTTTAATCTATTTTGCAAATATTTGTCTTTTAATAATTGTATTTATATCATTTATAGCTTAAATTATTGACATACTAATGTTTAAGACTTGTTATTTTTTGTTTATTCTCTCTGGTTTTTGTTTTTCTGTTTTCTCTGCTTTCCTGTGTGTTACTTGAACTTTGTTTAGAATTCCATTGACTCATCTATAGTATTTTTAAGTGGACCTTTTTGTGAATTTTTAGTGATTACTCTAGCTATTACATTATATATACATAACTTATCATAGTAAATTAGTATAGCCACTTTTTAAAGTTTTTTAATTCCAGCATAGTTAGCATACAGTGTCATATTAGTTTCAGGTGTACAATGTAGTGATTCAACAATTCTATACATTACTTAATGTTCATCAAGATAAATGTACTCTTTAATCCACTTATTTCACCCATCCCCCATCCACCTCCCTTCTGGTAACCATCAGTTTGTTCTCTATAATTAAGTCCATTTCTTGGTTTCTCTTGCTCTTTTTTTTCCTTTGTTTATTTTCTTAAATTCCATATGAGTGAAATCATATGGTATTTGTCTTTTTATGACTTATTTTGCTTAGCATTATACTCTTTAGCTCCATCCATGTTGCAAATAGCAAGGTTTCATTCTTTTTTTAATGGCTGAATAATACCTCAAAAAATATAAATGGGGTGAATAGCCAGCAGTGCAATTAGTGGATCACAGGGTAGTTCTATTTTTAACTTTTTAAGAAACTTCCATACTATCTTCTACAACAGCTGCATAGCGTGGCCATTTTACCAGATCAAGTGAATCTCTCTTTATATATCTTTGTTTTCTCCCATTTATAATATTTATAATTATACATTTATACATTTATATTTATAATTTTATTTAAAATATTTATAATTATATAATTATAAATTTATAATGTAATTTTCCTTAGCATTTCCCTTACATACATCTAGAACAGTATCAAACAGTGTTATAATTTTTGCTTTAGCCACCAAACATAATTCAGAAATCGTAAGAGGAGAAGAAAACTATTGCATTTACATATCTTTTGTTTACTGTGTCCTTACTTCCTTCTTGATGTCCAAAATTTCTTCTTTCATTGCTTCCTTTCTGTTTGGAGAACTACTTCTAGTCATTTGTTGAGGACAGGTCTTCCAGCAGAAAATTCTCTTAGTTTTCCTTCAACTGAGAATGTCTTGGCTCCCCCTTAATTTCTAAAGGATATTTTTGCTGGAGACAGGATTCTAAGTTAATAGTTCTTTCCTTTGAGCACTTGAAAATTGGTATGCCATTCCTCCTGGTCTCCATGGTTTCTGATGAAGAATCTGCTATCATTCCAGTCCCAATTCTCACTGTAATAAGTTTCCATTTGTCTTTTGTTGTTTTTTAAAATTATCTTTGTCTTTAGTTTTCAGAAGTTTGTCTATCATTTGTCTTGCTGTGGACTTCCTTAGCTTTATCCTGTTTGGAACTAGCTTTTCTAATCTGTAGGTTTACATCTGTTGCCACATTTGGGAAATTTTCAGCCCTACTTTCTACAGATACTTTTTCAGTCCCATCCTCTTTCTCCTCTGTTTCCAGGACTCTGGTGACATAAATGTTAGGTCTTTTACAGTCCCTGAAGTGCTCATCTTCCCCCCCACAACCCCAACCCCACCCCCAGTCTATTTTCTCTTTGTTTTTCATACTGGGCAATTTTTATTGACCTGTGTTGAAATTCATTAGTTCTTTTCATTCTTCTCCGTTGTGCTATTGTATGCATCCACTGAGTTTTTTTTTTTTTTTTAGTTATTGTATTTTTCAGTTCTGAAATTTCCATGTTTCTACTTTATATATATTATTTTATTACAAAGACTTTGTTTCTTTCCTAAGACTTTCTATTTTTTCATTTCTTTCAAGCATGCGTGTAATTACTTGTTGAAGCATTTTTATTATGGCTGCCTTAAGCTCTCTGGAAGATAATTCTAATAGCTGTGCCATCTGTGGATTGTTTCTTCTTATTCCAATTGAAATCCTCTTGGTTCTTGGTATGAGGAGTGATTTTCTACCAAAATCTGGACATTTTGGATACGATAACATGGCATTTAATTTAACTCATATTTTTTCCAGGCTTTCTTTGGCATTATTCTGATGTTGGAAGGGGAATGCCACCTCATTATTGCCACGTAGGGGGAATGGGAATTTAGTTTTATCAGTCAGCATGGGGAGAGGACCCCTTGTTACTGCTGTTTGAGGGTCAAAGCAAGTCTCCCTACTAGGTTCTTCTTATATCACTCTGGCTGGGAGAAGGAATGCCTCATTATCGCTCCCACATGGCTTCAGGAAAGAGAAGATGTTTGAGGAGTAGCCTCTTTCTTGCTAAATGGTGATGAAAATCTTGACCCATCCTCTAAGGCTCATGGGTCACCACCCCAGTGAGTAGGAGGAGACTCCTTGTTATTGCTCACTGGTGATACAGTCGGTGCTCTTGGTGTGGTCTCCATTAACACCACAGTGGGGATGGCCTCATTCCTGCTGAGCAGGACAGAAAGTCATGATCCTCTTCTAGGCTTCTTTTGACATCACCCCTGCTAGAAGCGGGAGGGTTACTTCATTACAGCCTGGCCAGGATTTAGGGCTAGCCTTTTCACTATGGCATCTGATGCCATAATTTTTTCCTGCTGTGTTTGCCTGGAGTGGTTATAGTCTAAAAGTTTT
This sequence comes from Canis lupus baileyi, assembly GCF_048164855.1. Lineage (NCBI taxonomy): Eukaryota > Metazoa > Chordata > Mammalia > Carnivora > Canidae > Canis > Canis lupus. The sequence goes on along the minus strand of NC_132844.1, from coordinate 57,749,714 downwards.
CTGTCTCCCTAGGCTGCTCCTTTCTTGGGCCTTTACCTTAAGAGAGTAGGCTTGAGTTTGTTTTTTGTTTTTTGTTGTTTTTTTTTTTACCTGTGCCCACTGGCATCTCCAGGTTGCTGGCTTTTCTAGACCCCAATCTAGATACATGAAACAGGAAAAAAAATCAAGGATTTCAGTGCCATATTGTTCACCAGAAACTGTGGTCCCTAGCCTGTCTGCCTTCCTCTCTCTACCTTTTAGAATCTTCTCATGTTTGTTTTATATCTAAGGTTCAATTATTATTTAGCTGCACTTAGTGGGAAGAATAGGAGAAAGTGCAACTACCCCATCTTTTCAGAAGGAAACATTTCTAATTTTTTTTTCATTCACAGAATATCTCTGAAAGTTATATAAGAGAATGGAAGCATTCATATTGGAAGAGAAGATAGGCATCCAGAGGATAGAGATGAGAGGAAGCCCTTTTACTCTATGTATATGTTCATGACTTTGGAATACGGACCTATCTGAAAATAAAACTATTTTTTAAAAAAGACCAACTTCCAGTTTTGGTAGTGGCATTATGGTATGGCAACTCCTTTCTGAATTGTTCCACTTCTTTCCTGGAAATCACACAGAGCCACAAGGAGAATGAAACATATGCAAAAGCAACATACTGATCTGAACAATAAGAAGAAAATATACTAACTACAATGGTTACCCCTAGTACCTTATACCTGCAAAACTCTCAGTTCTGCTCTTAGTAGCTATCACAGCATGGTGGGAAAGAAAACGGGAATGTGCAGTGGGGGGCAGGGCGGTGCACCACAGGGAGGGAAGTTCAACAATGGAAAAGCTCGGAAGGGATCCCTGGGTGGCGCAGTGGTTTGGCGCCTGCCTTTGTCCCAGGGCACGATCCTGGAGACCCGGGATCGAATCCCACATCAGGCTCCCGGTGCATGGAGCCTGCTTCTCCCTCTGCCTGTGTCTCTGCCTCTCTCTCTCTCTCTCTCTGTGACTATCATAAATAAATAAAAAAAAAAAAATTAAAAAAAAAAAAAAAGAAAAGCTCGGAAATACACACTCTTGAGATATGAGAAGGAAATATACAGAGTTGGAACCACTATGAGATGTACTAAGATACACAGGCCGTGGGTACTGAGGGAGGTAGTAAAAGATAACACAGGAAGCACTATCTTCTAAAAGTGAAGAGTACACCTGGGAAGACACAGGTCACCTCTTATACTAGCAGCAGCTATTGAAGAAAGTCAGTGAGAACTCATCTGCAAGATAATATACTAAAAAGCAAAGCAGCCATGAGTGCACAGAGGCACTATATTTTCACTGTCATAAAGTAGGATAAAAGACTAAGTCAAGGGCAGCCCGGATGGCCCTGCGGTTTGGCGCCGCCTTCAGCCCAGGGTGTGATACTGGAGACCAGGGATCAAGTCCCACGTCAGGCTCCCTGCATGGAGCCTGCTTCTCCCTCTGCCTCTCTCTCTCTGTCTGTCATGAATAAATAAATAAAATCTTAAAAAAAAAAACAAAAAGACTAAGTCAAGAAACCTGGAAAGCAACTGCCCCCAAGCAAAATCTCCTGCTGACAGCTAGTCCAAGACAACTTAACTCTTTAAAATACAGTTAAACAAAAAAGGAAAATTCAATTCTGTAAAAAAAAACTTTTAAAAAAAATAAAAGGGAAAAAAAGAGCAGAACTTGCTTACAAATGAAATAACTCACCAAAAAGATTCTGCCATAGGGTACATGAAACCTATAATGCAAAATTACTTTCATTTTTTTTCATAATGAAAAAAAATGAACGTACTAATTGCAACTACAAAGGAAATAAGCAAAGAAGAAATATAAGAAGCCATGGAAGAAGCAGCTGGACAACAGAGGAAAATTAGGAGATAAAGGAACACAAGAAAGAAAGAAACAGTAACGACATTTCTGAATAAACGATAACAATGACTGGGGTGCCTGGGTGGCTTAGCTGGTTAAGCACCAGACTTGGATTCAGGTCAGGGCATGATCTTGGGGTCCTGGGATCAAGCTTTGCACCTCACTGGGCTTCACACTCAGTGGGGAGTCTGATTCTCTTTCCTTCCCCCCATGCTCTCTCTCTCAAATGAATAAATAAAATCTTTAAAAAAAAGATAACAATGACAAGAAGCACAAGGGAGTCTACAACCCACAGGAAATAGACTCTAAGGAAAAGAGAATATAGAAATGTGAAAAAATTTTAAAAATCATTAAATAGAAATAAATATGTGAAAAGAATTTCAGGGGAAATGACACCTATAGAAGATAGGTAAAAGAGGCTGAAACTATGCATCACTGGACGTCTTTGGCAAACTCCAAATTTATTTACCCAGCTGCTGAATTCAGTATTCCTGCTTGGATATCAACATACCAAACACCAACATATCTCAACAGATCCTTTCCTTTTAATTTTTTAAATTTTTATCTTTTACGTTATTTTTTATTTTTTATCAAACTCAACCTAGCTAAAGCTGCACTTCTGATAATTATCCCCTTCCAATAAGTTCTTATATTTGTGACGGTCTCACTTGATGGCAACTCCCATTTTCTAGCTACTCAAGCCAAACTTCTTGGAGTCATCTTGGACCTTTTTCATTCTTTTATACATCACAGGCAACTGGTGTGTAAATCCTGCTGCTTCTACCTTCAAAATATATCCAGCCACTTCTCAAATTTCCACTGCCATCACCATGGTCCAAACCACAATGATCTCAAGTTTGAATTATTGCAATAACCTTCAAATTATCTTCTTCCTTTTATTCTTGCATTCCTGTTTTAAACAGAGCAGCCAAAGTGAACCTTTATGATTTAAATCAGATCCCATCACTCTTGGTCAAAACATTCAAAAGGTTTCCTATTTCGTTCTAAATTATAAATGCATTCAGACTTTGAATCTGATAATTCATTCTATAGATACATTTTCAAACAAAGAAATTACACTTGTTCCTACAGTATTTATAATAGCACAATAGGGTAAACACACTATGTCAATCATTAAGTCACTGTTTGGGTAAAGTATGATTCAGGGAATACTTTGCAGCTTTTAAAACAGATGCTTCTATTTCTATATAGGAAGAGGCAGAACCAGGTGAGATAAGGATTTTACTGGTAGCTAGGAAACGATGGATGTGAACAGATAATAAGTCACTATTTCTCTGGTGGCATCTGTGAATTCTGCGTGTGGGTTGAAGGTCAGGACTGAAATAGGCACCTCTGAAAAATCTACAACTAATATTACACTCAATGGTGAAATACTGGACAATTTCCCCTAATATTAGGAAAAAGACAAACTTATCTCCTCTCACCACTTCTGTTCAATAATATGTTAGAAATCCTACTGATTATAATAATACAGGAAAAAGAAATAAAAAGCATAAAGATCAGAAAAAATGAAGTAGATTTATCTGTTTATAAGACATATTGTTTATGTATAAAAATCCTAAAGAATCCCCAAAGTAACAAGTAGGACTAATAAAGTGAATTTAGTAAATCACAAGGCATAAAGTTCATATACAGAAAACTGATTGCATTTTTTGTTTCAACAGGATACAACCGGAAAACAAAAGTAAAAGCAATTTTATCTACAACAGCCTCCAAATATAAAATAATTAACAACTGGAAGCAAGACCACATCACAAAAACTACAGAGCACTTCTGAAAGAAATTATATAGCTAAATAAACGAAGAGATACACAGCATTCATAGATTTGAAGACTTACTATTGTTATGAAGTCCATTCTCCTCTAAATTCTCGATAGATTTAATAAACTTCCCATCATAATTCTAGCAGTCTTTATGAAAGATATCAACAAGCCAGTTTTAAAACATAGTAAAATGCAAATAATCTTGAATGGCAAATCAATTACAGAGGAATATGGAGAACTTTCACTGCCTGATTTAAAGACTTACTCTAAAACTTGAGTATTTAAGGCAGTGTAGTATTAATAAAGAAGTGGGCATATAAATCAATGGACTGGGGTAGAAAGGCTAGAAATAGATTTACATGTATATGGTTAACTAATTTAACCACAGGTGATCAATGAGGAAAGGACAGTCCTTCAGGATATGATGTTGGAACAACTGTACATCCAGATGTGAAAAAAAAATTAACTTTACCCCTTCCTTTTACCATACCAAAAAAAAAAAAAAATTTAACTCAAAATGGATCACAGATCTAAATGTAAAATGGGAAATACAAACCTTTTAGAAGAAAACAGAATAATCTTTTTGACCTTGCTTGACCTTCTGAGACAAGCTTTTAAAAAAGTTCCTTAAAATTTATCAAAATCATGACTAAGGAAGGCTATGGGAAACAAATATTTCTTAAAAGATATCATTTTTCCTATACCAGATTCCCAATAATTATGGCACCTAGTGTGGGCCAGAATATGAGGAGCTAGGCAATCCTGTACACTCAAAGGAAAAGGTGTATATTGCTATATTCTTTTGCAAGGGTAACATAATAATATGAACAATTTAAATGTTCAGGTCATTGGAGTAGGCAACTCCACTTTTTGGAATTTACTCTGAGGAAACAATTGGTTAAGTGCCCAAGCCACAATCACACAACACACACAGAGAAACGTAAGTCAAAGCATTCGTTGAAATAAAGGAAAATAGTTGGCAGTAACTTACATACTATTTTTGAAAGATACACTATATTTGAAAGCTATTTTCAGGACCAAAAAAAAAAAAAAATCTACTACAACACCATCACTAATCTCTTTAGTATGCAGTGAAAATGGATCTCATCATCATCAAATAATAACACCAGCTGAAAATACAGTGCCTGGCTAAATTTGCAGAGTTAAGTCTGCAGGCAATTTTTACGGCAACCTGGTGTTAACTTCAATTCGGATACTAATTTACTACACGTTTTCATAAATTTAACCGTATTTCACTTCTTTCTGAATTATTACGAATGTTTAGTTAATGTGTGTACCCTTAGGATGAAGCAGCTAGCATTTATAAATTAATATCTACTTCCAGAGAGGCAGCTACAAGCTGATAAAAATCTGTTCATAATCAATAAAAATCTATGTCTTTCGAAAAAACTTGCATAAGGTAAAACCGTTGATAGCTGAGGAATGCTTGGCTCTAAGTATGGACAGCGGGTATGTTCCCGGGTGTTACTGTTGCATTTGAGATGCAATGAAAGATTAAAAAAAAAAAAAAAAAAGAAAGAAAAAGGAAAAGGAAACATTACCTCCTCCGGAAAGCCCACCTACAAGGCCACATACCTTGATTCTTGCTTTCTCTATAAATTCTAGAGGGGCTTTCCCAAACTCAAATCCAGCTCCAATCCAAGGAATCCAGCCCCTTATGCACGGGGGTCCCCGCAAATTCTTCCGCTGAAGGAACAGTAAAAGAGCAACACAACCTAGAATTATAATCACGGTCGGGGAGATCAGTTCCATGTTTCTGTCTAGCACCTTCCAGAATCAGAGAAGGGAAAAGTCCTGCCGCCGTGGCACTTGCTCATTCCCCGTTGGGAGGGGGCACCTACGGGACCTCCCAACTTGTCGGCTACAACTTCCGCAGTTTGTTTGCCTCCCTGACTGTAGCCTCCTTTCCCCGCCCCAATTTTTAGATGACTTCTGCATCATCGCTCCCCCCTCCCACCTCCGCTAGTCTTTCCAGAGCCGGCCCCGCCGGACCGAACGCAGGGGCTGGACCCAACCGCGGCGGGCGCGGAGCGGGGGGAAGGCGGGGTGGGGGGGGGGGGGGGGGGAGAACGTGCTCTGTTGCCATGGAGACCGGGGCTGGCGGCGCCGAGGGGAGCCTCCCTCGCGGCCAATCAGAGAACGGCGCCCAAGAGGCGCGCGGCCCGGCGGACTACATTTCCCAGAAGCCCCTGGGCCTCGCGTTGTTGTTCTGCTCTCGGTCCGGGGGCACCTCTCCATCCCGGGGCTGCTAGGAAGGCTGTAGGTTTCGCGGAGCCGCCTGGCTGAGCCGAGCGAGGGAAATGGTCCCCGCTCCGCCACTCGCGGGTTGAGAACGGGCCGCCCTGGCAGAGTGGCAGGCCGGTCGTAAGGGGGTGTATTGTCGTCCCGTCTTGCTGCTGAATGTCGGTTCCAGAGGAGGAGGAGAGGCTTTTGCCGCTCGCCCAGAGATGGCCCCGAGCGAGCAAGTTCCTTCTGTCGGGCTGCGCGGCTACCGTGGCCGAGCTAGGTACCCGGCCGCCCCCTCCCGGACCTCCCCCGCGACTCGCCGTCGAGGTGCCGCGCTGGGGGGGCGGGGGGGGGTGGGGGGGGCGGGCGCGGGCGGGCGGCTCCGGCCCCCGGGGAGTGTGGCCCGCTGCGTCGCGCCCTCCTCTCGCACACCTGCCCGGCGGAGGTGGCAGGGTGGGGACAGGCCGGCTTTGCGAGGAGGAGGCGCGGGAGGTCACTAAGGTCTTCTCCTTCCAATTTCGTCTCCCTCAGAGGTGTGCTCTTGCGCCCGAAGGTCCGCGCTTGGGGGCTTCAGGAGCTGTCATTCCTCCCTAGGCATCCTTTCCCCTTCCGTGAGGATGACCTTCTAAGAAACACAACCCACCCTTCGTCCTTATTGAGATAATCTCTCTGATTTATATTCCCACGTAGCCGCGCCGTATCATTGTCTTTTGTAGACTTGCGGGACTTGACGTTATTAACCTGTCACTTACGGAGCATCCACTCAACATCTGCCAGTTGTCCTCCTTGAGCGTAACTCATCTATACCGTGTCTACCTTGCAGGATTCTGAGAAGTAGGAAATATATAAATGCGAACTCCAAGGCGGGGCACCCATTAATTGCAACATTATTATAATTACTATGATATTAGGCTGTGATGATAGTGCTTAAGAGACTCGGCCCTGACCTTGCTTACAGCTAGGTGGGCAGACATGCAGAGACAGGCAGGTGCATTGTGCTGCTTATGATGAAGGTATTAAGGATCGTAAGAACACAGAGGACGGACGGTTACATATGCCGAGCAAATCGGAAAACCGGAGGCCACCTAGGGAAGATTATGATGCCCTTGCATGAGCAGCTGGCGTTCCTTCAGTGGTTTTGTGAGCAGAGTGCCTGTGTGTTCCCTGTGAAGCCTTCACTGTGCATTTTAAGATTAGCCTTTCATTTTCTTGCCTGTTGGAAAACAAAACAAGCAACAGCTTTGCTGTGTTATCATTAGGAAATGCTAGTTTGTCCTCATCTAAAATGAATTTATTTTCTATTTCCAGCAGAGCCAGCACGCGATCTGTTATTTTGCTCCTTGTGCTCCTCCACTCTTGTGCTTTGGACCCTCTGTCTTCTCTTTCTCTTCTCCACAAGCTGATGGGAAATTTTTGTTTTTACTTAAATATAGTTCACCAACTTTTTAAAAAAAATTAAAATCAGATTGCAGAATTAGATATTTCCATCTTTCTTTCTTTCTTTCTTTCTTTCTTTCTTTCTTTCTTTCTTTCTTTCTTTCTTTCTTTCTTTCTTTCTTTCTTTCTTTCTTTCTTCTTCCTTCCTTCCTCCCTTCCTTCCTTCCTTCCTTCCTTCCTTTTTTTTGGATCCTGATTGTTTCCTCCCGTGACCAATGGCAAAGAAACATTCCTTCTCTTCAAAGTTTGTGGAGAATGGTGTGGGGGCTGGGGATGGGAAGCAAGGAAATAAAAATTTGAGATGATTTTGATTACAAAACAATTTAGGATCAGAACCTGAAGCATTATTTAAGTAACCAGCAAGTAAACCAGACTTATTTTGAAAGGCATAAACCATGTTAATATAGAGGCACCTTTATCTTAAGACTTTTCAGGGCTCATATGTTAATAAAGCATTGTTTAAATTCTCTACGTGCAAACTACTTCCATTTTAGGGGGACTATCAGCAAGATATTTTTTCCCAAAGACCAGTGGTAAGATTTAATATTTTCTTCCCCCTACTCTGTTTTCTCTTGGAAAAAAGCGTAAGTACGATTTTGTATCAGGCGGTGGTCATTGAAAAGACTCATGTAATGTCAGTAGTGTTCATGAATTTCTCTGAATCTGGTTACTTCACTTATTTGGGACATACGAGTATAAAGTTATGAGCTTGATCTTCCTAATGTGGGCCAGTTAGCTTCACCGTTTCAGAGTAAAATGTCTACTTTGAATTCAAAATATAATCATTAGAAAAAGATTTTTCAAGTACAATTGGTACTTGTATAAAAAGACATTATAAACTCAATATTGCATCTCCTATATCTCAAACCTCAGGTCAGTGAACATCACCCATGAAATTACAGAATTCATCTTCACCTGCATTTAATATGAACCTGTCAGAAATAATACAGTATTCTAAAAGTCACACTGGGTCTCAATCATGGTTACAGTCAAGGGGGCATCATAGAATATGGATATCTGAAATTATTCCCATTGGAACCCAAAAATTAAGGACTAAAGTAGATTTTAGGCTGAAATTTCTGAGTAAAAAGAACCCAAGTCTTGTGACTTTTTTTTTCCTGATTGCGGGGGTTGGGGAGGGATGGTGCTCTGGAACAGTGATTCTTAAATTTGGGAGTGCATAAGAATCAACCAATTTCTAAACCCCCATCAACCTATTCAGAATCCATAGGCATGGGGCTAGGAAATAAACCATTTTAACAATTTCCCTAGCTGTTTCTGATGTATTCTAAAATTTGAGAAACACTGATCCTGTGGCGACTAAAGTATTTGTCCTGTGACTTTAGAATTTTATAATTTTTGTTTGTTTCTCTGAATGTTATGGGTTTCCCCCTCATTTTGTTTTTTTGTTAGCAACCTTTCCCCTGGATCTCACAAAAACTCGACTCCAAATGCAAGGAGAAGCTGCCCTTGCTCGGTTGGGAGACAGTGCAAGAGAATCTGCTCCCTATAGGGGCATGGTGCGCACAGCCCTAGGGATTGTTCAAGAAGAAGGCTTTCTAAAGCTTTGGCAAGGAGTGACACCTGCCATTTACAGACACATAGGTATTTATCTTGATTCTAGCTGGTAAGTTTGTTATGAGTTCTATGTTTGTGTCTTCTGCTTTTGTGTTTAGCTGTGCCAAAACCCAGTTGTTTTTTCCTACTAATGTGATAAATGAATATGTATTCTCTTAAGAAAATTAATCACCAATCATTATTAAGGAATGATTGCCTTAAATTTTTAGAAATGCATATAGAAGTATTTAGGGATGAACTGTCATGATGTCTGTAATGTACTTCAAAATAATAAAGCAAAAAAAAAATCAAATATGGCAAAAATGTTAGCAATTGATAAATCTCAAGGATATAGAGGGAGTTATTTTCTCTGTTTCTCTGCATGTTTGAAGATTTTTAAGATAAAAAGTCATTGATATTTTTCTCTATTTTAGAGACTTTAAAACAAAATTTAAATTTTTCATGTTCTTTGAAAATTAAAACATATTTGACTAACATGCTAAATCTCACTAGTCTCTGTCCCATACACTATAGGCTAGGCAACTCTGAAGGAGAACAGGGACGACTGATCCAATTCTGGCAATTGAGTGATTGTAGTGATTTTTGCCCCCGTTCCTAAGGCTACCTAATTACCTATGTGGGCCTTTAGTCACTGTTGATTTTTGCCTCAGTTCCCAAGGCTACCTAACTACCTTTGTAGGCCTTTAGTCACTGTTAAAGGGAAATAGTTGTAACTGTGCCTTAGCCAGTGAGAATACTTTTCTGCTCTGCTTCTAAAATGGCATTCACGAAGATAGTCGTTGGGTTTTCAGTTTGTGGAGAGGAGAAGATAAACTTGGCTTCAATAGGAGGTAGGGCAGGTGCAGCATTCTTCTCTACATTTCTACATTCATGCTCTTTCCCCAAGTGCGTAGGAACCTTTGACCAGAAAGGCGTTCAGTTCTAATACCAGCTTATTATTTTTAAAGCTTCTGTTCTTTAGATATGTAAGTTAGAGTGTATTCATGAAGAGCAATCCAGAAGTGTGTATAGAGACTGTTGTTGTTTTGGTGCTTTGTGTATTTTTGAATATGTTAACATATTTTATCAAGCTTACTGAAATAGCAAGAAAAGGACTCTCTAGGAATACCGTGTACTGATTTTAATGACTTTTATTTTCCAATCTTTTTTAAAAATGTGTTCTCCTTTGCTCCCCATTATTGAGTTTCACTTTTCATTTGCATTTTATTGACCATCATCTATGGCTTCACAATTAAGATTTATATCATATGTTTGACAACTGATTAAAAGATTACCTGAATATAATAAAGTATCCAGTGAAGTTATGCATGTTTATTAAATAGAAATGCCTGCTGTGTACCAAGCTCTGTAGGGTGATGGTACAAAAGACCCATACAGTAGTGAAAACACACAAAGCCTGCCCTGAAAAGCTCGTAGTTTGAAGGAAAGATGAGCAACAAAGTAAAGTTAATCTCCAATTAATGTGATAAATGTCATATTAAATGTACACCTGGGTAGTTCTGGGGGAACAGAGAAGCATGGCAGGTATAGTGCAGTCTAGAACACTGGAGGTCAGAGAGCACTTTTTAGAAAACACATTCTTTGAATTGAGTCTGGGAGGACAAGGAGGAGTCGGTAAAACAGAAAAGGTTGAATCCATTCCAGAAAGATCAGATAGCATGTGAGAAGGCCTGAGGCTTAAAAAGACCTGGCATATTTAGAGAAACATCAAGCAAAGCCTGCATGTTGGAAGCATAGGCCACATGAGAGAACAGCACAGAGAGCTTGACTGGCCCAGGTCAAAATATCCTCTTGTTTTATTAAACATATATAGCTGAATTTACCTTTTAAATGATCCATTCTACACAGTGTACTCTGGAGGTCGCATGGTCACATATGAGCATCTTCGTGAAGTTGTATTTGGCAAAAGTGAAGATAAGCATTATCCCCTTTGGTAAGTTTTGTTTTGAAAATAATACATACTTTTGACCCTAAGACTCTATTGTTTATCTATTAGAATTGTATAAAATTGTGTATTTGTGCCAAAATTGCCTCAAGCTAAAGGCTTAAAATAATAAATAATTACAATGTAAATCCAAATAAGGGAGCATTTACTGCACAGTGTACATAAACATACATGTGCATATGTATAAAAATTTTGTATATATATTATGTAACATTTTAATATTAAAATAATTCTTACAGAGCACCTTCTTTATGCCAAAGAACTTTGAGTCACACAGAGATAGGCTCAAATTCTTGTTCTACTAGTATGTATATAATCTGGGTAAACTACTTTACCATTTTGATCTTCAGTTTTCTTAGCTGTGGAAGTAATATCTACCATTAGGCTTTTGTTTTTGTAGGATTAGATGAGATAATGAATGTGCATGTATATCACAATATTTATAACAGAAAAAGAAAACTAGGTTATAAATAATATACAAAGAAATCTTACAAATAAATTAAAAATATATTTTAAAAACACAAAGAAAAATAGGGAAAGGATATCAACAGACAAAATTCACAAAAGAAAAAATATAATGTTCATTAAATATATAAAAATGTTCAATTTCACCAATAGTCAGGGAAATTTAATTAAAGCTATCTTTTAGCCGGTAAACTATCAACAGAAATGTAAATTATTCTATATAGCCTTTTTGAAGAATAGAGTATCTGTTAAAATGTTTAAATGTGTACTCTTTTGACCCAGAAATTCTTCCTTTATGAAATAATCATATTCAAAAATACTTGTACCTATGCATAAACACAGAGACACACAGATATTGACTGTAGTGGTGTTAATTGTACTTTTTTTTTTAAAAAAATTAAATAACTGGGATCCCTGGGTGGCTCAGCAGTTTAGCTCCTGCCTTTGGCCCAGGGTGTGATCCTGGAGTCCTGGGATCAAGTCCCACATTGGGCTCCCTGCATGAGCCTGCTTCTCCCTCTGCCCATGTCTCTGCCTCTCTCTCTCTCTCTCTGTCTCTTATGAATAAATAAATAAAATCTTTAAAAAAAATTAAATAACTAACAATTTAGAAATAGATAAGTTTTGATATATTTATACAGGGAAGCATAATACACAGCTTTGAAAGGATGAGGTAGGTTTTATATGACTAACCTATAAGGATGTCTATAATATCTTTTCTGGACTAAAAAAATACCTAAGTCACTACTATAAGAAAATGACAAAAAGCAGAATTTTATCTTTCAGGCAAAATTCCTTGGCTCTGTTTTTTAAAAAAATTATAATGTATGAAGCTATACTAATTGCTTTCCCAGAATTAGTGATGAAATATGTTAATAATCTTTGCATTCTGTAATCCTCCCCAGAAAAGAAAGGTATAGATAGATAAGGGGTTCAAAGGAAATATTTCACTATGAGGTCAACTCTCAGGATAGATCGGCTTGGTGTCTTTTGACCCAGTCAGGTCAATTCAGTCATTCAGTTCAGGTATTTATTGAATTATCATGGTGTACCAGTCCTGTACTTAACACTGAAGCTATAGTAATGGAAGATAGTCCCTGCCGTCACTGAGCAAGAGTAATAGAGACAGATGCCAAACAATTAGAATTATGTCACAATTGCCAAAGAGGCAGTGGTTATAAAATTCTCAAAGAGAAAAAACAGTGCTAATGTTCATCATTGTGAGAACCAGGCACTCTCCTAGGCTGCTGGTGGCAGTGGAGACTGATACAAGTTCTATGAAAAACAATTTGCAGGGCCTATCAAATGTCATGTAAATGTTCAGTTAGTTAAAAGTTAAGCTATCTAAATAAATTGTGATGTGTCCATAAAATGGAATGCTGTGAAACCATTTTTTCAAATGAGGCAGCTGTATATTAATTGATAACATTTGAGATACATTACTAGGAGAAATATAACTTAAAGGATATTATTAGGGAAAAATTAAGGTATACAACCTGGCATTCTACATTTGTGCTTTTTAAAAAATATTTATTTATTTGAGAGAGAGAGAGAGTGAGCAAGTGGGTGGAACGGGAAGGCAGGGGGCCAGAGAAAGAAGTCCAAACAGACCCTGAGTTGAGCATGGAGCCGGACATGGGTCTCGATCCCACAACCCTGAGATCATGACTGGAGCAGAAATCAAGAGCCGACAGCTCAGCCAGCTGAGCTACCCAGGCACCCCTTACATTTATGCTTTTAAAAAGGAGTATTTATACCTGTATGTTTATTTGTACACAAACTATCAATTGTAACTTAGTGCTTAAGACTGTGTGGTCCCCACTGAGACTTCCTGGTGTTATATCTTGGCTGTACCGCTCACTAGTTATGTGATTTGAGCTGTCATTTAACTGCCTTTATGCCTTGGTTTCCTTATCTGTAAAGAGGATATAACAGTAGTACTAATGTCATAGGGTTGATATAAAAATTAAATGGTGTTTTTAAAAATGCTTAAACAGCGCCTGACATAATAAGCATTCAGTGGATGCATTATTATTATGTGCAGGAAATCATAAGAAACTAGTAATTATGATTGCTTCAGAGGAAGGGAACTAATAACAAGGACCTTTTTACTCTATACCCACGTATACCTCTTCAAATATTGTTTTAGAGTAAAAGGAAAGAAAATACCTCTTTTCTTCTAAGAAAAGGTAAAAGATGATCAGAGCCTGGTTTGAGACAGAAGTAGCTGGAATGGAGAGGAGGGGATGGATTCAAAGCATGTTTAAGTATAGTAGTCTAGACTTGATCACTATTGGCTTTGGAAGGTGAGGAGAAGGAAGAGACTAGGGATTGACAGAGTTTCTTCAAAGAGAGAAAAGTTCTCAAACCCCTTTTACTTTGCAAAACTACTAAGATAATAGTTTACAAAATCCGACTTACCAGCTTTCCTCTGTTAGACTGATTACATCTATGCTGTATTTATTCCCCTGTGGTTGGAACTAAACTACAATTAAATGATCAGCTCAGGTATTTATAACTTTGAAGCAACTACCCTTCCTTTGAATTTCAGGCCACAGAAGGCCCGTGAAACCAGATTTGATTTTTAACTCCTCATAGTCCTTTAACCCTCCCTTCAATAAACAGATGAAGCATTTATTTTCCTCTGTGATTTGCTCGGGTCCATCCTTTCCTTTGCTTTGTCTTAAATCCCCTGCGCTGGGGCTGGACCAGCCTGGTACTGTTCACTACAAAATTTGTAAAATTAACAGGAACTATTAAAAAATGTATCTCCTTTTATAATTAGGAAATCAGTAATTGGAGGTATGATGGCTGGTGTTGTTGGCCAATTTTTAGCCAACCCAACTGATCTAGTGAAGGTTCAGATGCAGATGGAAGGAAAAAGGAAACTTGAAGGAAAACCTTTGCGGTAAGTTCTCCAGTTAACTGATATGTTCCTTTTCCCCATCATACTTTGAACACGTACCTAATAAGTTAATGCATTTTTGTGATCCAACATTCAATAAAGACATTAAATCTGACTCTTTCAACTTAAAAGATGTATTCATTAAGAGGAGGGCTAATATGGATCTTTTCTTTGCATGATAAAGTACATGTGTTCTCTACTAGAAAAAAAATATATGTGTGTGTAGCTGTCTGCTGCTAGACTTGTCCTCTTACTGCTTGATATAAAGAGTTTAATCACTAAAATTTGCCCTAGTTTGAATCCCAGTTTTGCCGCTGTAGCTTAGTGTTGTGGAAGTCACTTAGTACTCTTAGTCTCTGTTTATTCATCTTTAAAAGGGACCATTCAAAAGGTTTGCATGATATTAGACTGCCTGGCTCATCTGGCTAAAAGCTAGATTCCTTTCCCTTTATCCCTCAAAGAAGGGAAATGGCAAGATTGACCTTGCAAGTTCTTCCCACTTTCCTGTCTAATCCCACTCTTCCTCTTTTCCCCAAGTTTAAGGAAGGTTTTTATTATGCCTTTGTGACTTAAAATTGTCCTATTGCATTACTCTACATTATTTGAAGTCTACCTTTCTTCAAAGGACTTCATGTTCAATAATTTATTAAAATACCACTTAGCCTGTTTCTCTGGGAAAGGAGCAACATCTTAAGAGATTGATAGACATCTCCCAGAAAAGAGGATGCAGAATGCCTTGGGCTGAGTAGGAAGAGGTCTGCTCCTCTGAACACTGCAGGTTTGTGGCTGGGCCAGAGGTGAAGGAGGGTTTGGGACCTCCTTTGGGAACCCACCACTGACACTGACCACTGCTCTTCATTGTGCTGCTCCTCTAGTTGGCCCAGTAGAAGATGGGGTTGGGCTTAGCAGTGCAGGCCCCTCTTGAGGTCTCCAAACAGAGCACACCCACCACAGAGGAGAAAAGGGTACCACTGACTTACCCAAGTAGTTTACAGAATCTCAGGGCCCATTTTGTCATATTGTAACAACTTCTAATTAACTACTAAGTAGCAGGAAGAAGTGAGGTCATCGTTGCCTATATGGAGGAAAACTATTGGGATCTAGAAAAATCTGAGTTTATAACTAATCTTGTCAATTTTTTCCCGTTCCTTTGTCTCCACTGTTGGAAATTTTTGGTTTGATATAGGAGTAAAAAATATTTCCTGTTGTTTTAAAGAACATCAGCTTTGGGAACAGACAACCTGGGATTTGTATCCACCCTTTAGCACATTTTAGCTATGACCCTAGTCAAGCTCCTTAACCTCTCTAAGATTCAGTCTCCTCAGATGGACATTGGAATGTAAATTTACACTTCTTAGAGTTTTGGGGGATAAAATTTATCTTATGTATATAAAAAGTCTTGAGCTTAATAAGTGCACAACAGATTTTCACTACAATGACCATCATTTGTGAGTATAACTTCCCCTGTAGCTTTACATGCCCAATAAATATGTCGTATTATCTTTTTGTTAAGACTCAGGGAATATAATGGCTAAGTAAAAGCCACTCAGCTAGTAAGTGGTAAAGGCGGCATTGGACTTCAGGTATTTCTGACTACATAAAAAAGACTATTATTTTATAACAGGGTTTCCAGATTTGATCATGGTACAGCAGCATTTTTAACTTGAGTACAGAAAGCTTACAATCAGGATAGGATAGTAAATTTTTATAAAACCAAAAATATTCAATCTTAAGAACTTCTATTATGAGATTGCTCTCCCTATTCTTTGGACTAAGAATGTCATTTCTCTTATGAGAATATGTGAGGATTGATTTTTTAAAAAATTTCTCACAATTCTGGATAATTAAATGTTATTTTATTCCAAATTATAACAGCTATAGGTGAAGTTTATCCAGCCACATTCCATACACAGAAATGCATAAAATTTTCACATTTCTTTATTATTTTTCCTTTAGATTTCGTGGTGTGCATCATGCATTTGCAAAAATCTTATCTGAAGGAGGAATACGTGGGCTTTGGGCAGGCTGGGTACCCAATATACAAAGAGCAGCACTGGTGAATATGGGAGGTAATGGAAACTTTATTGAACTCTGAGAAGTCCTAACTGCCTTCATCATTGTAATGATAAGCACTGACTTTAGGGAAAATGAAAAATTTTATTTTATTATTTTTAGTAATATACTTGGCAACAGTCTTCTTTCATGTTGTAACACCTTAATTGAACATTTTCTCTAGAAAATTTTCGCTTTTCTCCATGGATCTGTGAAAAGGATTGCATAAAACAAGCAAATGTAATAGTAAAGAGTTAGGACTAAACTATTTGTAAGATCTCCTGTCTACCCACACCCTCCTCTAAGATCCAAACTGGCATACGTAACCATGTGACAATCATTATATCCAGAATCTACAAATCCTATTGCTTTATAATCCAGCTTGTATAGCAGGCATCCCAGGCTGGAGATATGAACGTACCCAAACTCATCCTGTCCCTCACGTCCCATAGTCAGTCACTTATTGCTTCTGTCTTATAAATATTTCTTAAAAGTGTACCCCCTCCAATACCTAACACCTTGGTGTCCTTAAAATGGCCATTTTTATAATTCTCACCATCAAAGCCACACAGCAAGGGCACTGCCACAGGCCATCAGGTAGTCTCATCCTCTGTCCTCAAATGTATACCCAGTATCCAGAGGGATTTTTCTTAAACACAGATCTGAGCATGTTAGACCCTTAAAACCTTTTACTGGCTTCTCATCACTTACAGAAGAAAGTGGAAATTTTATAACATAACATATAAGGTCTGCACAATCCAACTAGTGCCCTCAGGGAATTAAGCAATTCATTGATTCAGGAGTAAAGAGTGAAGCATAGTCATAGCTAGAAGGTTCCACTGCCTCCACATACCAGGCTGCTCCTCCCCTCATACTTTCTGTCCTCATTCCTCTTCTGCTATTTAGTTTCCTTCTGCAGGTCTTTTTGTACTCAGCTGAAGTGTCTCTCCACCATGTATTTTTCCTGAACCCTATAACCACCCTTCCCTGGCCATGCTAGTTAGATGCCCTTTTATGTGTTTCTCTAGTTCCTGGTGCTTGTACCTCATTCCATTGCGTTTTTCTGTGTGTCTATCTCCTCCACTAGATTGAGTCCCCTGAGGCAGTTTTTATTTATCATTATTTTCCTAGTCCCTTATGTAGTCAGTAAACATTTGATGCACGAGTTAATGAATGAAAGGATGTTTCTAAGACCAAAATTATATGGTTCTAGGAAATGTATAGCCTTTTTGAGGGTTATAGTAACATATCACTTAAATGTCAAAGGAAGTAAATCTATTTTTTTGTTTTGCTATTTCAGTCCATCCATAGCTATGTATCATATTAGTGGATATTTTAGTTACCAGGAATCTTTATTGATGATAGTTTCTCAATTTGATGCTTCAAAATCTGTTGTAGTTCAGATTTCTTTTCCAGCTTCCAGCTGTCTACTTGGCACACTCATTTGGGTTATCTTGAATAGAACACTTTGTGTCCAAACCAAACTGATTTATCAAACTACTTCCTTCTCCTCCATTTTCCCAATCTCAAAATATGATATCATCTCACTTGAATAATGCAGAAACCTAGACATGAGTTTTGTCTCTTTCCTTTCACTCAGTCGTTATAACAAGTCCAGCCACTTCTGCGTCCTAGCTGTGTCTCATATCCATCCACTTCTTTTCATTCCTGAAGCTACTCCAAGTATTATCCATCTCCTACTGAATCACTACCAAAGCCTCCAAACCAGTCTACCCCAGAGCCATTTTATCCCACCATGCATCAGAAACTGCTCTATTTACCACTCCATCATCTTATTTAAACATCTTAAATGAGTCAATCCTCATTTTCACTATCTCCAAAAGTGGCAGCTCTGCCCTTCAAACTGTTTAAGCTCAAAATCTTATAGTCATCTCTGACTCCTTTCTTTCCCTGTCTATTCAGTTTGTTAATTCTGCCTTCAAAATATATCTAGAATCTGACCAGTGTTCCACAGCTCCTTTATCCAAACCATCGTCTATTATCAGAATAAATGCAATAGTCTCATGTCTAATCTATCTTGTGTCCCTGTAGTCTAGTCACAGCCGAACAGCGAGAGTGTCCGTGTAAATAGTAACCCAGAGTAGTCACTGCTCTGCTCAAAATCCTCCCTTGGCTTCTGTTGTTCTCTATCTTCCGGACTCTGCTACTTCTCTGACCTTTGCTTACTCTGCTCCTGTTAGACCAGCATTTTTGCTGTTCCTCTAACATACTGAGCTAACATTTGCCTCGGGGGATAAAATACGTACTATTGTTTTTCCTGGGATAGGTTCTCATAGATAGCTACAAGGTTTTATTTCTCGTGTTTCCTTTAGGTCTCTATTTAGAGGTTATTAAGAAACCTTTCCTGATCACCCTCTTTAAAATTCATGTACATCATTCTTCTTTACCTTCTGATATTCTTACCCCTCTTTCTTTGCCTTATTATCTGTCTTCAGAGCAATTACAACTATCTGAAATGCTGTAGTTTGCTTGTTTGCTTATTGTCTCATCCTTTAACAAAGAATAAGGATTTTGTTCAATTTGTCCATGGCTCTTTCCTTAGCACCTAGAATAATGCCTACTACCTCATGTTAGATACTCATGTACTTGGTGAATGACCAAATGTATCTATCCATTCTTGCCTTTTTATAATTCACCTCCTGTACTTCACTGTAGGTAGCCTTTATAATAAACTCCAGTGTTGTAATATATCACTGTTTAAAACTCTTCAACAGCTCTTCATTGTCATTAGGAAAAAATACAGAAAGCTTAATGTAGAATAACAGTCAGGACCTTTTACTTATAAGTGACAAGAGTTTCAACTCAATCTAACATGAGTGAAAAAGGAATTTATCATCTCAAATAGTAAGAATTCCAGGGGTTGAGCTGACTTTAGGCATAGCTGGATTCTGATGTTCAAATGATATAATTGAGTATCTGTCTCTCTTCCTCTTTTCTTCCCCCTCCTTCTGTAGGTCATTTTCCTGGGCTCGATAATGATAGTGGTATCTTTCATTCTTGTACACATTCCTGTCCCAAGTCTAACATTTTTTTTTTTTTTCTGAGAGAGAGAGTGGGAGCAAGCACGAGGATGGGAGGGGCAGAGGGAGAGGGAGAGAAAGAATCTTAAGCCAGCTGCATGCTCAGCAAGGAGCCTGACATAGGGCTTGATCTCAGGGCCCTGAGATCATGACCTGAGCCAAAATCAAGAGTCTGAGCCTAAATCGACTGAGCTACCCAGGCATCCTAAGTCTAACATATTTTTAACATAAAAGACATTCATTATCAGATTAATGAATATTTCACCCTTCTTTTTCTTTTTATTGCCAGATTTAACCACTTATGATACAGTAAAACACTATTTGGTACTGAATACACCACTCGAAGACAATATCATGACTCATGGTTTATCAAGGTAAGTGATTGTTTTAGTTTAATTTTTTTCTGTATCACTTTTCTTCCATATTTGGCATAAATTTTAACCTTTTGTTTCTTGATTGAGAATCTAGTGATATCACCCTTAGAGAAATGTAATAGTACATTTACTAAGAAAATTTTCTTAAAATTTTTTGCAGTTAAAATGAGGAAGAGAGAGACAACGTTGTAGAATGTTTCATATTAAACCATCCCAAATATTTTCACTTTAATGGGACCCTCCTGGGGTCAAATTCTATTGATCAGTTCTCCAATTCCACAGATATGTTTGAGCATCTTTTATGATAAAGGCACCTGTAAGGTGTTGCAGTGGGTACAAAGGCTAACCCAGGTTCCTTTGCAGGGAGTTGACCAAGGGAAAATAAGACAAATATAAAAACAATGTACAAGGGCACCTGGATGGCTCAGTCAGTTAAGCATCTGCCTTTGGCTGAGGTCATGATCCCAGGGTCCTGGGATGGAGCCCTGCATTCTCAGGCACCCTGCTCAGTGGGAAGTCTGCTTCTCCCTCTCCCTCTGCCCTTCCTCTACTAGTGCATTTTCTCTCTCTCTCTCTCTCTCTCTCTCTTTCTCTCACTCTCTCACTGTCTCTCTCTCTCTCAAATACATAAATAAATACAATTTTTAAAAAACAAAAACTATGTGTGGTAAATGTAAAAGGTGACTAGCTACTGTAATTTTCAGAAGAGGGAGAAAAAAATGACCACTTGGAGGGGCCTACAAAGGTGTTTTCAAGGGCTGTAGCTGTTAAGCATGATTATTTAGTTCATCCTTAAGAGGCTGGCTTTCTCTGAAACAGTGCTGATGGGATATCTGAAACTGGTCTTACAGATAGCCATGTGGCCTCCTGGGAAGATCAGAAGCTCATCCAGTCACTTTCTGTCCATTATTACTTCAGCTGTGTCCTTGGCTTCATCTGGGGGTGTTGCTAGCAAGGAGTGAGTGATAAAGGCCAATAGCAAAAAGAAGCAATGTCCATTTCAGTGCAAGTAGCTTGGGCGAAATTGATGTTCCTTTTATTGCTCTATCTTTTCCCTTTGACTCCAGATACCATATTACTTGAGGCCTCCTTAATACATTATTCTCTGTCATTTAATACTTATTTTTTTAAAGTCTAGCCAGGTCACACTATATCCTTAGGTGTTGGTTAAGATGTTTCTGTGTGAAAATATGAAGGTATATTAAAATCAATAGTATTAAACCTTCAAAGAACCTGACCTAATAGGAAAGAGTATAAAAAGAGCAGTAGTGATGTACATGGTGAAAAAAGAGCTCTTTTCACATAGATAATCCCTGTTATGTGGACAGAGACCTAAGAATGTGATATGCACAGCTGGGTCATTTGCTGTAATATGAAATAGATTGTATGGGATCCTTCCCTTGAATTCAAGTACTGCTAAAGTAATTTTCTGCTTTGAATTCTAAATCCTGGCCTGAAAGAGGTAGACAAGATTCTCAGTACTTTTTGCTACAGCAGTTGAAAATAAGAGAGAGTATAAAGATTCCTAAGGCAGCTTCAACTTTCCTGCCACAGAGCCTTCAGAGACTTCAAAAGCCTTGGCACAGAAGTTGGTGGTCCTTATTTTTGTGAGGTATTTGATGTCCTGGAATGACCTAAAAGTTTTCCACAATTTTCCTTTCCAGCTTTCCATTAGCCAAACATAAGCTGTTATTCAGACTGCCTTGATCCTAGTCTGCAGACTCAGCTTCTGGGATGTGGGACTTCATTCTCTTTGACTTGGGTTGACCACCCCTTGTCTCGTCTCCACTTTCTTGTGGAAAGTTTAAACCAGTTTGTGGGTTTTCGGTTTATGGAAATTTATGCTCCATATTGCCTCTCATGCCCACATTTATAATGAACTGCTAGTGATTTCTTAACATTTTCGTCACTCATTTACAGAATATCGATTTACTCTCCAGTAGGTTGACCACATCCATTTTTGTCTGTTCTGAGTAACTGATAACCTTTTTCAAGAAAGAGTGCTTAACCTTTTTGGACAAAGGGAGAAGGGATAAACAAAATCATTAGCCCTTAGGCCTGAGCATCAATTGAAGGAAAAACAGGAATTTTCCAATTAGATGGGGGTGCAGGCATGGAGGTGTTGCATAGTATGGTAAGCACAGAGAGCTACCTTAGTTATATTGTTAGAGCATAGTGGGCGAAGAGAGAGGTGATCTTGGAGTAATATGTGTGACAGTCAGCATATGAGCTAAATCAGGTAACAGGAAATGAGTCTTAGATAGCTTTAAGTACGGAAAAATGACACAGTTGGACTTGTATCTTAGATCCCTTAGGATAGAAAAAAGAAGGTAAGATTATTTTCAAATGGAATAGCTTAGTGAAGTGATGCGTACACAGTGGTCAGAGTAAATTTTTTGTTTCTTAAATATTAACCAAAGTAGGTGATTCCCCAGCTTAACATCCTTTCGGTGACTTCTATTTGCATCTAAAATACAATCAGACTCCTTCAATAGCCTTCACTGGTCTCTGCCTGCTTCTTCAGTCTCTCATCTGGCTGGACTCAGTCCTTCAGGCATCACGGCCACGTTGGCTGCTTTGTCTCTTCACCACACCAAGGGCATTTCTGACCCAGGGCTTTCACTGGGCTGATTGTCTTGCCTGCAGCATTCTTCCTCCATGTCTTTAGACAGTTGCCCCTCCACCATTCAGGTCTCAGTTCTGCTGCTACTCAAGAGCCTTTCCACAACCATCTGTCACCCAGTTATGCCCCATCACACTATCCCATTCTGTTTTGTTCTTGGTACTTACCAGCATCTGAAATTATTCCTTTCTTCTCTGCCTCTTCCCAAGTAAGTGCCTCAGGGGCAGGATTGTCGGTATCCTCTTCAGTACCTGGAAGAGTGCCTGCCACCAGTAGGTGTTCAATGTATATTTGTTGACTGGACATTCTTTTTAGTTTTTATTTTTTCTACCTCTTTAATGACTTCATTAAGCATTGATTTTAAGCTAAAATAAGATTATTATGGAGAATACTATAATATATTTAGTATTCCATTCTTTCTAAATATATAAATTTCCTTTTCTTACAATTTAGAAATTGTTATATTTATTATCTTTAAAATTCATTATAGTTTATGTTCTGGACTGGTAGCTTCTATTCTGGGAACACCTGCTGATGTCATCAAAAGCCGAATAATGAATCAACCACGAGATAAACAAGGAAGGTAAGTCTACACTCTCCATGTGTTCAAATGTCTGTAATAATAAGCTTCCTTAAAAATGTTTCCTTGTGTTTATTCTTGATAGAAGTGTATCTGTGTGTCCATGTGTTCAGCCAGCAAACTACTTTTATGTCATTACCTGCTCTTTGTCTGATGGAAAAGTACTGTGCATTTGGGGATATAAGCTAATTTAATGATCATATTATTTAGACACAAGGTATTTATTGTGATTTTATTGTTTTCAAAGAGTTTATGAAAATATACTCTGCTGAGAATTTACAGAGCACTTTCTTCAGAAGCTTATGACTTACAGGTAATATGGAGAATTTGATTTGATATAAAACAGTATGTTCTCTCTGGAAGAGACCAGGTGGAGTGAATTCTAAGTATAAGACTAAGGGTGGGATGAATCCGAAGCGTCAACCTTAGACACCTAAAGAAATTATCTTTAAGCTCAAAAAAAATAATAATTTATTTATACTGAACCACAAATATTATTTGTTCTAAACTAGCAGAAAATGCTTACGTCTCCTTATTATAGTAAGTTTCCTTAGATTATTTTTTAATTTATGTTTTATTTCTACATCTGTTTATACACAAGAAATTTAGCAAAACTGTCTTCTTTCCTCTTTAGGGGACTTTTGTATAAATCATCAACTGACTGCTTGGTTCAGGCTGTTCAAGGAGAAGGATTCATGAGTCTATATAAAGGCTTTTTACCATCTTGGCTGAGAATGGTAACGTTAGGTTTTTCCTTCCTTTGTTTTTGTTTTCTTTGTACTTAAATTGCTTTTAATCTACAGATATTTTCCCCCTTTCTCTTTTGGTTTTTAGCATAGCTCTGCCCCCCAAACCACAATTCTTTATCTCTTTTTTATATCTCTTTTTGTTTTCTTTTTACCTCTCTTCAAAGTCCTATTACCTTTCTTGCTGGATTAAAGTAAAATAATTCAGTTACATCTAGAAATGAATAGGTGGATATCCTGTTGTTGTAAAGCCAGTGAATAGGGTTTTCTGCAATGTAAAACTTTTAGTAGTCCATTTAGCCGAAGTATTACAAGTTTGGTACAGGTATAAAGGTTTTATATTAGATACTATTCCTATGAAAATGTTACTGTTTCAAACAAAATTTGTTACCTTGCTAGAAAATGTTGCATTATCCATTAATACCTATTACCATAACAGCTTGGCTTAGTAAGAAAACATTATGTAATTTTTATTTGATCTATATATTACTTTTTACTGAGGTAAATGAAGATACAGAATTAGATAGATTTATTCAAGTAGCATAACATATATAGTAAAAACAAGGTACTCAATTATTTTGGAAGTTAAAACATATTTGAACTGAATGAATGAGTCATGGATTTAGAGATTCAAACAATCAACACTTTACACAATTTAATAATATTAATTGAGCATCTACTCCATGCAAAGCCCTATACTCAGTGCCTGGCTTTGGGATGAACAGGAGAGTCTCAGCCCCTACTCTAGTGCTGAAGCTTCTAGTTTAGGTAAGACCAAACATTGAATAAAAAAACTAAAAGTGATGAGTGGTTGAGGAAATGTACATGGTGCTATGAAAATATATAGCAAGGACATATAGCTTAGGCTTGGAAATTAGGAGTACCTCCTTGGAGAATGGTCTTTAAAATTGAATTCTGAAGAATGAATAGGACTTAGCTGGGTAAAAAGACCAAAAAAAAAAAAAAAAAAACATTCCAGGTAGAGGGAATAGTTGGAGTGGACAGAGACAGGATGAATTCAGGGAACTGAAAGAAACCCAGCAGGCCAAGGCATGGAGACAGGGAGGAGAGAGGCACGAATTGAGGCCAGAGAGAGGCAGAGATCAGTTTGGCAAGGGCTATAGGACCCATAAGAGTTAGGGACACCAGCTTGATGACCTGTGTAATTTTAAGATCATTCCGGCTGCCATGTGGGTTGGGGAAAGGCCAGGAGTAGTGGTAGATGAGACATAATGATAGCTTACATGAGTAGTGGTAGATGAGACATAATGATAGCTTGCACAAGAGTAGTGGTAGATGAGACATAATGATAGTTTGCATGAGAGATGGAAATGGGAACAAAAAAATGATTGAAAAAATAATTTAGGAGAAAGAAAGGAGCTAGAAGCATGACTGGATAGGGAAGGTAAAAATGGTCAGAGAAGACAAGGAAAGTGGGGCTTTATTCCCAGATTCCCAACCTGAGTAACAGATGATGTAATCTCCTAACATGGGGATCATTTGCAGGGAAGATTCTATGGTAGAATAGCAAGCTTAGGCCTAGATTTGTTAAGTTTGGGATATTCATAGGACATTTAAGAGCAGATGTATAGATGGCTCCTTAATATATCGATCTGGATCTTACAGAGCATATGGGGATGGAGCTTTAGAGGTGAGCACTGTCTACATATAGATGGAAATTGAAGTTCTGGGAATAATTGACATCACCAAGCAATAGTAGATATTTATTAACATGGAGTTAATAGCCAAGCCCTTAGCAGTAGCTGATATAAAAGTGTACCCAAGTGTAAAACATTATTTTGATTGTCTTGATTATACCTTGAAATTATCTCAAATCTGTGGATATTTCTTAATGGAAAGGAAGATTTTGATTTGGCCTGCATGAATCAGGCACTATCCTAAGTGCTGGTGGCACTAAGGAATAAGAGGTTTATTTTTTTCATGAGAGCAGCTTATGATGTGATGGAGAAGACAGACATGTAAGTAGTTAATACTACAGAAATAATAAAGCCAATATTATTAAATCACTTGGTATTAGCACCAACACTATGCTAATCATTTTAATGGCTTAACTCACTGAATTCTCCCCACAATGTCTTCAGGAGGTTATTATCCCATCTCTTTTTATAAGAGGAGGAACAAAAGCTTAAAGAGTCTAAATAACCTGCCAGGTTAAGTAGTTATTACTTAATGGAGTCAGGGCATCAAACCTAGGAATTTTGACTCCTGAGGACATGGTGTTACTAAGCAGGTTGTACTAGTGCTCTACTTGTGGTATGAACAGAATGTGATGGGAACATGGATAGTAAAGTAAAAATGGCTTTAACTGTTTAGGAAGTCACAAAGTCTTTCACAGAGACAGTATTTGATGTGAGCTTTAAAAGATCAGTAGACATAAAACAACAAGAAAGACATGAAGGAGCAACATGAGCATAGGCCCCCAAGTTCATGTATGGACCTAGTAGGTTTGGACAACTGCAGAAAATACAGGGGAGCTGGAGAATAGGTCCTCAGAGGGGAAGTGGTAGGGCAGATTCCAGAAAAGTTCTTAAGGACCAGGGGAATATGAACCTTGGGGTCACTGGTTTAGGTGGAACCCTGTAGTAAGAAAGCAGCTATTTAATCATGGGAGCAAAGTACTAAGGTTTGTTTAGAGACAGGATTACTTTGGCAGCAATAGAGAGGATACATGGAAAGCTAGGACCCAAGGAAAGGAGGTTTGGTAGTGGTCTAGCCTGGAGATGACTGTAAAAATGGAGAGAAGGTAGATTCTAGGGACATTTATGGTAACTTCACAATTAAGTCACAGGACTTAATAATTGATTATATGTAGAAGGTGGGGAAAGGAATGAAGGAAATGGGGCTTTTATGTTTCTAGTGTGGGAGACTATAAGGATGGTGAGACCATTGATGAAAACACAAAATCAGGGTCAGGAGGTATGAGGGTAGTGAGAATATCCAAGTACAAAGGAATACTGAAACGATTTAATCTAACCTGTTCTCTATATGCGTGAGACTTGAAGTATAAGTGAGAAAAGGTACTTCACAGCTGACAGACATTGTGCTAAGCTCTTTACACACATTATTTTTTTAAGTCTTATAAGAACCTAATAAAAGAGGTAGTGTTATCCTCATTTTTCAGATGAGAAAAACATGGCTCCAAGTATAAGATACTGGCTCAGGTTCATATACCTAGTATATGGCAGAGCTGGAAACTGACTGTAGTTCTATTTAGTTCTAAACCCATGCTCCTAAGTAATACAATATACTGAGTGTGCCTGCATCCTGCAGCTAGGTAAAGAAGTGAGGGTAAAGAGACAGTGTCTGGTGACAGGGAGATGTTACTAGAGAAAGGCCTGGTTCACCAGGGTGCCACTGCCTTGTTGATCTGCCACAGTGCATGACCCTAAGCTTAGAAGACTGACTCATGACCACTTCCAAGTAAACTGGCCTGCAAATAGATTCACCTTCAACTGAACTCACTGAAATGGATGATCAGACCACAGTATTGGCTCATTCACATTGGGAAAAACACTTGGCAAGTGATCCAGATGCTGAAGTCCTCTGAACAGTGTGCTTCCTCCTAAATTCAAGTTATACGTGAAGGCAAGTTATAATCAGAAGGTTGCTTGCTGAACACACAATAATAACAGGAAGAGCTTATTTGTAATCTTAGTATTTCAGAATACCCAAGAGCCCTTATATTTAGCCCCATAATAAAAGGCACGAATAAGGCCTCTGTTTTTCCAGCAGTTATGGCAACAGGCAAACCAGAGTAGACAACAGAGGTTCATATACACTTGAATTATTTACAGATGCTAGTGAAGAAAACACAAGTAACCATGTACTACTCCTGCACAGAGGCTCATTATATGCCATTTGTATACTACCCCTGTTATTGGCTATATGATCTACCGGTTTAACTTCTATTGATAACCCAGGTAAACTCAACACCAGTCCCTTCTGCTAGCTGAAGGTACTATGACCTGGCTTTGCTCAATCCCTGATTAATATTTATTTTATTTGCATAGTCTAATTACTAAAGCAGTTAGGAACGATTACATAGTCCACCCGTAACTAAGACCTCTATCCCCTGATCTGATTGCAGTTCTATCATGGCTCACTTAATTTTTGTTGTCATAAGAATATGATATTGTCATTTCATATTCTTTATTTTGTCCATGTCTCCATGGACATGTAACTAACCAAGATGTGTTCTTCCAAATTCTCTGGTAAAGTCTCAGTCTCCCAGTATTACCTACTCAATATTTCCAAGCACAAGACATTAATATTGCTTTACAAACTCTCTAACCAAATACATTTTATATTCTAATCGCTCAGGCTTCTTTTTTGCCCTAGTATGATAGTTTTTCTCTGACCAATATTACCTATCACCTACGAACCAAACCAGCCAGGAACTGGATCTGAGCCACCCTTTCTCTGATGATTACTTCCAGTGTTTCCTCTGCAGTCTACTTCCATGTCTTTGATATTTTTATCTTCTGTTGTTAAAGAACCCTCATCCCTTTATAATTCCTATTGATGCGGTTACACCTTCATTCAAGTTAGGCAAGTCTTTCTGAGCTGGAAACTCTTTTCTCTCTTTAATGTGAATTTTTATATCCATTTTGTGATATATCAGGTGTTGAGTTTATGATCTAACTCTCAAAGGATAATCTTTCATCTTCACTTTCAAGTTCTTAAATGTCCTTGTCACACTCCACAGACAAACTAAACATAGAGGAGCCCAGCCTAGAATTCAGGCATGCTAAGTCCTAGCTTTTTAGCCAGTAATGGTTCAGTAGAAAGAACCCTAGAGTGGAAGCTAGAAGCCTGTACTCTAGCTCCACATGTTAACAGCTTTTTGATTGCTAAGCCTCAGTGTCCTCATCTGTAAAATAGGGGTATCATTACCTTTCTTTTCTATTGTAAATTGTTCAGAGAAATCTATGAGAAATAAGACATGAAAATACTTTAGTTATAAAGTGCTCTATAAAAGTGAAATACCACAATATTTGTTTTCAGCCTAAGTGGATTCAAAATGACTTTGCCATTCAAAGATGTATATGCATAAATGTAGAATATTCATAATCACTTTGAAATATGCACTAACTTCTTTGGTTAATCTTTCAGACCCCTTGGTCAATGGTGTTCTGGCTTACTTATGAAAAAATCAGAGAGATGAGTGGAGTCAGTCCATTTTAAGCCCTTAAAGATGCAGCCCTTAAAGATACAATGTTCAGTATCATTGAAATATGGGCATCTACAACACACACCCCTATTATTTCTACCTCTTTAGGAAGACACCTTACTCCACAGAGACTGTGATTTATAGGGGGCAGCACTTTATTTTTCTCTGGAAACCCAAGTTCTCTTTGACTCCTCTTTTTGTTCAAAAGCAATCTGGTTGGATTACACAAGGCTACCCGATGAGACCCGGCACAGAATTTTCAAGAAGATTTGAATCCTGAGCACTTACCTTGGGCGAGAAGACCTTTGAGATGCTGCTCTGTGCTGAAGAGCCTACTTAGTGCCAAAAGGGAGACAGCATCTCAGACCTGAAGTAGACAATAGGAATGTGGAATAATATATATATATGTATGTATATATATATATATATACACACACACATAGTGATTCAGAAATATATTCAAACTGTTGTCAGTATTTTCAATTGAAATTTGATGATTCTTTTTTTGCTGTTGTTAAAGCGCACCTACTGTAAATTAAAGAGAGGTGAATGAAAATTCATGAATAAACATTTTGAATTTCCGTAGTGGTGAAGGAAGTTGATGTACCTTTTCTTACCAAGAGGACAAAAAACATCAAGCTGAGATGATGTTTGGATTTCAAGGAATGCAGTTTATTTCTGTCAGTGTCCTATATTTTTAGTTAGATCTGTATTGTTGGCTGGCATCCACTGTACATGCTAAGGATTTCCTGACAGCCATGGACTGAGTCCTGATGAACACGGAGAAAAATGTCTGCTTTGTTACATATGCCATTTTAACTAGAGTTTGCTGCTAGTTCCCAAGAATCTTGATATATAAACAAATGCAGCTTATTTGATTAAAGCTTAGGTTGGGTAGGTCTTTTTCATAAAGCAACTTCTGTTACTATTAGCCTTTCAGTGGCATTTCAAAAGCAAGGCTGCTTACTTGCTGCTGTAATGAAGCCAGCCAATTCGGACAGGCATCCTTTCTCATCTCTCCTTCCCTAAACTAAGGGCCATAGAGAAAACTCAGAAATCACTAAAGCTATCTCTAGCCTGAATCTTACTCAGTTCTGACAAAGCTTCCTGCGTAAATAGTGATAAGTATAAAATGCCTATGGTATACATTTATGTCTCCAAACATCAAGTCAAATCCCTTTTCTTATTTTAGAAAGGTGAGAGATTTCTTCAGACTGACCTATATACCACCTGCTCTCCCAACCTCAGACAGTGGGCATTTCTGCATGGATGGATACAGTTGTGGGTAGAAGCTGTACCTGTCTCCATAGGAAAACTGAAAAAGCTTAGACCCAAGAAAGACCTTGGAGTTAACCAAACAATTTATTATGGACATAGATGATGTTGAACAACAAAAAGTTTACAAGTGCTCTGTGGTTGCACTAATGTATAATCACTGCCATATAAAAGGGGAAGTATACTTTAAAATATATTTTAATGTGATGTACTAATATGCAGCAGCTTATTGTTTTTATATGAAATTTTAGAATGTGGAGTTTAATCAAAATCTGTTGGTGATCTACTTTTCCATTGCATCTGTCAATCTGTATGAATTGAGTTGTTAAATATATTTAAAATAATATTATGTACTTAAATTCCCAGATGTCTGCATTGGGACCACTTTTGGGAACTCTTTGGGTTTTCATGTTTTATAACTTTTAAAATTATGTAAAGACTGGATAAAATATACAAACTGGACCATGAAAAAAATTATTTAGCTTTATTCTTCCAGGGGTATGGGGTGAAAATACTATGTTAAGCACTGAGATGTTCCTTGATATCTGGATTCAACATGAATAATTGGAATTTTTTTAACTTGAAGTGACTCCTCGGGATCATTTAGTTTAACCCTCTCATTTTACATGTTATGAAACAGAGGCCCAGAGAAGTAGAGCTGCTTATGCTCATGGTTTACTTCATATCAGAGCCTGGATAAAAATACAGATTTCCTAATTATTATTAAAATTGGCAGTTATTATATATTAATTAGGTACATAGTCAATGCCTTATGTTATCTTCACAACCCAGTCCAGTGCTCTTGAATCTTCCAAAACCAGATTTTTCTTTATGGCATTTTTTCTGTCTTATACATTTTAAATAAATTTAAATTGTCTTTAACACAAATTTTAGAATGGAGTCACCATACCTTAGCTTGAATATTTAGACCCTCCATCATCTGACCAAATCCTTTATATCCAACACATATGTCTCTTCACAGTTCATATTTTTTCCAGTGAAGTTATATTTATTAATGTATCTTGTAATTTTGCTTTATTTTTACCAACTTGAAATCATCTTGATCCTCTTGTGGATCCAAATAATCCACAATAGATAAGAAGCATAAAAAAGTGTAAAAATTTCAGTAATTTTGTGTCCATACTAGAAGATTTAGCCATTGCTGATTAGAAGATTACTGTATGTGGTATTTATCCTTAGTATTGAATACCTAACATTTAAGTTTGTTTTGCATAGCTTCCACATTTTTCTCTTCCCAATTTTTTCTCATTGAGAAATAGTTACTTTTAGTTATATACAATTGTTTTATTATAAGTGAATTAACATATCTAAATAGAGATAGCATTTCTTAAATTCGCTTTTAGTAAGAAATAAAGTGTCTTTATCAAGTGCTCCAAATTCTATTTCATTATAAGCCACTAGTGGTAGGACCATGTCTTACTTTTATATAAATATTTACTTGTTAGTAGCATTTCTTTGCTGTTAGGTATGCAACAAAAATTGATTACAATTATATATACATAAATCAATTAATTGTGTGTTCATTATTTTAAGAAGCTATCATAGACTAGTCTGAAATTTCTTTCACTTTGCTAAGAAAAAACACAAGGAAATAATTCATGGAGGTTTTAAATGTTAAAAAAATGCTGTTCTGTCATCTTCACCTTTTTAAGCACAACCATTTATTTAAAAGTGAAATAGTTTATACGTTCTCATTAATGAAAACAGATTCCCTCTGGGAAAAAAATGTGTATTTTACCACATGCTGGTTAAAAAATTGGAGAGGAGGTAATCAATTCTCTTCTCCCCAATTAAACCAGGAATCTTTAAAAATGATTACCAAACAAAATACATATTATTACTAAATGCCAGGTAATGTGGAGGGCAGACTGAGCATGAATCCTAAAGACCTATATCCAATTCAGGTTCTACTTATGACAAAGTAGCATAACTCTGAGCAAGTCCTTTCATTTCTCCTGATTTCCATTTCCTTATAAGATGAAGTGACTGAATTCTAGAATTTTCTAGAATCTTAACTTGCACATACTTGAAGGTGGGCATTATATTGATGCCCTGGGGAAAAAAACAGGATTTTTAAACATTTCTTGGGATTTGCTTTTTCCTGCATTTGATTAACTTCTCATATTTCAAACTAGGTTAAGGTTTATTTGGGATACAATACAAACTTTTCATATGGATTTTCTCATGAGAAAATCCTCCCTCACAGAGTAGCAAAATCCTCTTCTTTCAGGAAACTCCAGACATGTTAGCCCTACATTCTTACCTTCAACTGCTCCTCATATACACACAGTAAAAGTAAAAATCTTCAATACCATGCCCAAGACCCTCTCATTCTGACTCCAAGCCATCTTCCTATAACCTTTGCATTTCACTGCATACTTGCCCGAGACCTCCTGGCAAGTGCATTGCTCCACTTATTTCTCTGGAGATGCTCTTCACTTGGCTGCTTCTTACGCAGTGTTCTTGCTGTGCTCTCCACCTAACTCTCCTCCCATCACTACTACTCATTCACACTCATTTTGGGGTTAAAGCCTACTTGAATATCTAGAATGATCTCGGAAGACTTCCACATTTTCAGCACCTCTGTGCTCCTACTGCTTCCCCTACTGAGGATATGTGTCTGTATATATGGATTTATGCCTGCTTCTCCCATACAAAATGAACTGCTTGCAAGCATGGACCTTGTAATACACCTCTGTTTCCCTTAAAACTTCAAATAGAAGCCACTCAGAAGGTATTTGTTGCTATAGAGATTTTTCGGGGGTGAGGGGGTGGAGAGAGAAAAAACATTTATGCACACATGATAAAGTCATATGCTGTTTTTCTCCTACCTTCAAAATAATTACGTTGGGTCAGTAACACTTGATTTCATGAGATCCTTTACCATACTAACTGGTTAAGTGCATTTTCAAAAGTTTGTGTGTGTTTAAACATATGGGATTACTGTAACGTTTAAGAAGTATTCAACAGTTTAATAGCTGTTCCATAAAAAAATCTAGGATAGGTTAATACAAAATATTTGGTTAGTTAATAATGTGACAAGTTTATCCTTCATTTTACAGTGTGTATGGAAATCACATCACTATTTTGGCCTTCACTGGTAGCATACAAATGCACATTTACCCACTCAAGTGTTTTATTATTTCTGAATTTTGAAGAATACATGATTATTTTTCTCTCCTCATACTTTACCCCCAACAGGCTGCTGTGATTGTCAACAGCAGCAGGAGCCACTTTGAAGGTTTGATAAAAGCAGATGAAGATGCTTAAAGATGTCTGTTTGCTGAAAATATCTGGTAACAAACAGGAATATATGTGAGTAAATATAGTGCATTATTCTGATTTTTAAAATAAATGTTTTAAAATGCCTGATTTTGTTTTGTCCTGGTATGCTTTTGTCCTGATGTATTTTTAGGGTAAAATGGTAATAACAAATTTAGAAATAATTTTTAAACTTTCATCTTTACTTTTCACAATTGAAATAAAACCTATCTTAATTTAAATGTCAGATTTGAAAGACTTACATTAGCAAAAAGAGTGTTCATGCCTTGTCACTATAGTAAGTCCAGATCTGCTATTGATCCAATTCCCCTGTTTATACAGTTCTGCTGTGACTAAAAAGGATTGACAACTAATAATTACAATGATGGACATGCTCACTGATTGAGGACAGAAGAAGAAAAGAACACTGGAATTCCTTGAAACACAAGAGAATCATTTTCTTCTTTTTTAATACCATATTCTACCTTGATTTCCAGAATACTACTCCCTCCTATTGCTTACTGTTTTTCAGTCTCTATTGGCTATTTCTTTGGTGCTTAGCACTTAAATTTTGGTTCTTTGAGGTTCTGTTCTTGGCCTTCATATCGATTTTCACTCTCTTTCTCTCTCTAGGAAGAGTCATGTAGCTCTATGACTTCAGCTACTAATATTAGGCTATTAATTCTCAAACATTCACCACTGCTCAATAAATGGTAGATGTTGCCATTATCTGTGTTTCTGGCCCTTACTCTGTTCTCAGGCTTTAGTCATGTTTTCTCAGTTGCCAACTATATACCTCTACCAAGATGGCCACAGTCCTTGTGAGGTGACATTTCCTTTACATCAGTATTTTTTGTACAGATCCCTCCTCCTTGCCCTTTAAAATCTAGTCCTGCTTCAGGATTCTCTGTTGCACTACAAACTCACTAATGCAGCCAAGAAACTTCAGGGACATGCATGACTTCTAATTGGTGTGTCTTTGTTTGTTTATTTATTGTTCAAAATACTTAAATCTATTTATACAAAAATATGACTACAGATCAATGTTTCTTAGGAGCATAGATGCAAAAATTCATGAATGCTACTTCATACCCATTAGGATGGCTATTAACAACAACAACAATAACAACAGAAAACAAGTGTTGGTGAGAATGTGGAGAAATGGAACCCTTGGGTATTGCTGGTAAGAACGTAAAATTTTGCAGCTACCATACAAAAAAGTATAGGGGTTCCTCAAAAAATTAAACATGGCATCATCACATGACCCAGCAGTCCACTTCAAGGTCCATAGGCAAGGAGCTGAAAGCAGAGAGTTGGACAGATTGTTGTAATACCAACGTCCACAGCAGCATTTTTCACAAAGCCAACAGATAGAAACCCAAATGTCTACAGACAGATGAATGTTAAATGGATAAGCAAAATGTATAGATACACAATGAAATATTATTCTGCCTTAAAAAGCAACAGAATTCTGAGACATGCTACAATGTGGATAAATTTTAAAAACAACAGGCTTAGTGAAATAAGACAAACGCCAATGGACACATAGGGTCCCACTTATATAAGACAACTAGAATAAATTCACAGAAACCAAAAGTAGAATAGTGGTTATTATGGGCTAGAATAGGGAAGAATGAGAAGTCCATGTTTAATGAGTATAGAGTTTGGGAT
Source organism: Canis lupus baileyi (assembly GCF_048164855.1). Taxonomy (NCBI): domain Eukaryota; kingdom Metazoa; phylum Chordata; class Mammalia; order Carnivora; family Canidae; genus Canis; species Canis lupus. The sequence goes on along the minus strand of NC_132844.1, from coordinate 57,714,640 downwards.
GATGGAAAAGTTCTAGAGATGGGTGGTGTGTGGTAGCAGGAGCTTAATTTCCATGTGCAGTGGTCTGATTTTTTTCAGTTCCCCGTCCAGCAGCAGAGCAATGTAGAGCAAGTAAAGCTACTTACCCCAGACACAGAAAAAGTAGGATATTGAAAGTATCTGGGAGAATGGGAGGAATGGGCTCTCAGCCCATCATGGCCAAGTGATATGCCCCTATTATCCAGGAGTTTAGGCCCTGGGGCATGGAAGGAGGCTGGGGAACAAGTTCAATAGAAAACAAGTCATTTGCTCTATCTACAACCTTCTGGTCTCCATAAGAGTCTGGTTATACCGCTTGAACCGAAATAGAGAACTGAAATCTCCATTATTCCAGGGGATGATCAAACAATTCCAGATGACAATAAGACCATTTTATAATGAACAGAATAGCTTCCTACCACCATAAATGACACAGTGCCAGATAATATAGTTACTCTCTTGTTAAACATTTATTGCATGCTGACCAAAAGTCCAGCACTCTGCTAGGCACTGAGAATATTATAGGAAAGGAGTTCTTGCCTTTGGGAAGTTCATACTCTGGTATAAAAGAGAAATAGTAAACAATTGCATGACATGATAGATAAATGTCACACACACTAAATATAACAGGTATGTAAAAGGGAAGGGATAATCAGCTCCACCTGAGTGCATAGTAGAGTTATGAGGAAGAGATATTTAAGCTAGATCTTGCTAGATGTTTTTAAGTTAAATGTTTATCATTCTTCCATCATGAATATAAAGCATTAATTAAAGAACATTTGGAAAATGAAACTGAATTTTCAAGGATAAGCTTATCAGGTAGAAATCCAACTTTTTAAAGAAATCAAATGATTCTTTTATTCACTCATTCAGCGAGTATTTATTGCTTCAGCCTGTTAGGTTTCAGGAATGCTCAAAGACAACTATCATTAAAAAGTGAGCAAAGGAAGGGCTCCTGGATGTCTCAATCCATAGGGCATGTGCCTCTTGATCTGAGGGTCCTGAGTTCAAGCCCCATGACCTAGAGATTACTTTAATGATAATAATAATAAACCTTAAACAAGGGGGAAAAAGCACAGGAGCGCCTTTGGCAGCATGAAACTGGGATAGATTAAAAATGTCGAGATTTACATTGTTAGGCCAGGATTATATTGAGCACTGTCTTGATGTTATCGACATTGCATTTGATGATATTTCAAAATGTGAAGGAGCGACATGGGAAACTCCCACAAATGCGTCTGACCTTGCAAATGAACAAAGATCTACTCTAGACCTATCTCTGGGAGGTACTCTCACGGTTTGCCTGCACTTTCCCATTCCGCTCCCTCTCACCTGGAGTCTTCTGAGGGTTACCTTAGTAAGATTCAGATGGGGAAACAGAACAAGAGTCCAGCCAAGAAGTCCTCTGCCATAGCAGATACAGCAAGAGTAGCAAGTCCTGTTTCTTCCATTCCTCTAGACCTTTTCTAAGTCCGGCTCTGTGCAAGCTCTGAGAGTAAAAGAATAAATGCCTGCAAGGTTGGGAAGCCAGCATTAGGTAAGCAAGCCAAAAAGCGGAGAAACTCAGACAGGTAATTGCAGAGATTTAACAGTCTCCATGTACACTCATACTTTATTGTAACACAACAGCTCTCCATTCAAGTAAGCTCACGGGGACACGGAAGAGGGTCCGGAACTGCTGGTGGGGGAGGTGGGAGGGGTCACAACCCCTCCCCCCACGCCCCGGGGGGTGCAAAGGGCACCCACAGGGCGCCTCTGAGAGTTTGGGCCCCAACACCCGGGCACGTGCAGCCGGCGCGTCAAGATCTCCTCCGCGGGTCTCCCAAGCCTCGCAGCGCACGGGGCACGCGGGGCTCGGTGGGGACTAGGGGGTTTGGCCCCCGGCGCCCCGCCCTCCAGAGAGGAAGGCGCTCGGAGAAGCAGGCGGGCCCCGCCCCGGCCCCGCCCCAACCACACCCCGGCCCCGCCCCCAACCACACCCGGGCCCCTCCCCCAACCGCACCCGGGCCCCGCCCCCGCCCCGCCCCCAAACACACCCGGGCCCCTCCCCCAACTGCGCCCGGGCCCCGCCCCCGCCCCGCCCCAACCACACGCGGGTCCCCGGCCCCGCCCCGCCCCAACCACGCCCGGGCCCCGCCCCCGCCCCGCCCCCAACCACACCCGGGTTCCCCCGCCCCGCCCCCAACCACGCCCGGGCCCCGCCCCCGCCCCTCCCCCGCGTGGCTCTCCGAACGGCCCTCGGAGGACCTCCCGCCAACCGGCAGGCGTCGCCACCGCCCCGCGGCCCGGATGCCCCCGGATGCCCCCGATGCCCCCCGGAAGCGGCGCCCCGCGCGCTGCAAGTTCCTGCGCGGCGCGGCCGAGGGCGGTTGGTCCTGCCGCGGGTCGGAGGAGTCGGCGCGAGTCCCCGAGGCGAGGCCCGGCGTCGAGCACATCGCCGGGGGGGCCGCCCGGCCCGGCGTGTTTCGCGGCCGCCTGCGCCTGGAGCCCGGGGCCTGCGGGGGCGCCTCGGAGATGTGCTCCACGCCCGGGCTGCCCACGCCGGGGGCCTCGCTGGCCCTGCGGGTGTCGTTCGTGGACGTGCACCCCGAGGTGGTCCCGGTGCAGCTCTGGGGGCTGGTGGGCGAGCGGCGGGAGGAGTACGTGCGGCTGAGCCGGGAGATTCAGGAGGCGGCGGCCACGCGCGGCCCGGGGGCGCTGGGCGGCGCCTCGGCCGCGCCGGGCGAGCTGTGCCTGGTGCAGGTGGGGCTCCTGTGGCACCGCTGCCGCGTGGTGAGCCAGCACTCGCTGGAGAGCCGCGTCTTCCTGCTGGACGAGGGCCGCACCGTGACGGCGGGCGCGGGCTCGCTGGCGCCGGGGCGCAGTGAGTTCTTCCACCTGCCCTCCGAGGTGCTGGGCTGCGTGCTGGCCGGCCTGGTGCCCGCCGGCGGGGGCGGGGGCGGGGGCGGGGGCGAGCCCCAGCACTGGCCGTCCAGGGCCGTGGACTTCCTCCGGAGGCTGCAGGGCAAGCAGGTGCACGGGCGGGTGCTGGACGTGCTGCTGCTCCATCGCCTGGTCCTTGTAGAAGTGCCCGCGCTGTTCCAGCAGATGCAGGAGCTCGGCCTGGCCCGGCAGGTGCCGCACAGCCTCTTCCGCTCGCTGCTCAAGCGCTACCTAACGGCGGCCTCTGCTGGCCTGGGCTGCGGGGCCCCCGTCCTGTCGCGAGCCCCTCCCAAGCAGGAGCAGCCCGGCCTGGATTACTTCTACCCGCAGCTGCAGCTGGGCGTCACGGAGCCCGTGGTGGTAACCCAGGTGTGCCACCCCCACCGCATCCACTGCCAGCTCCGGAGCCTCTCGCAGGAGATCCACCGCGTGTCCGAGAGCATGGCCCAGATATACCGGGGTTCCACGGGGACGGGGGATGACAACTGGACCAGTGCCACCCGGGAGGAGAGCCCAGACAAGCCTGGTTCTCCGTGTGCGTCCTGTGGGTTGGACGGACATTGGTACAGAGCGCTCTTGCTTGAGACTTTTCGGCCCCAGCGCTGTGCCCAGGTGCTCCATGTAGACTACGGAAGGAAGGAGCTGGTGAGTTGTAGCAGCCTCCGCTACTTGCTGCCTGAGTATTTTCGCATGCCCGTGGTGACCTACCCTTGTGCTTTGTATGGACTCTGGGACGGTGGGAGAGGCTGGTCTCGGTCACAGGTCGGTGACCTGAAGGCACTGATCCTGGGCCAGGCAGTGAACGCAAAGATTGAATTTTTCTGTTCCTTCGAGCATGTTTATTATGTCACCCTGTACGGAGAAGATGGGATCAACCTGAATTGTGTATTCGGAGTCCAGTCCTGTTGCTTGGCTGACCGATTTCTTCAGAGCCAGGGAGTGGAGGAGGAGGGGGAGGAGGAAGAACAAGAAACGGCTCTTCAGTCGCCGTCGCCTGCGCAAAAAGCGGGTGAAGAGATTTCCCTCCCAGCCTTGCAATCAGTCAGGTTAAAGATAAACGCCTTCTATGACGCCCAGGTAGAGTTTGTTAAAAACCCTTCCGAGTTTTGGGTTAGGTTGAGGAAACACAAAGGCACCTTCAGCAAGTTGATGAGAAGAATGTGCAGTTTCTATTCCTCAGCCAGTAAGCTGGATGGGGTAGTTTTGAAACCGGAGCCCGACGACCTTTGCTGTGTCAAATGGAAAGAAAACGGCTATTATCGGGCTATGGTCTCCAGGTTAGATGACAGGAGTGTCGATGTGTTCCTAGTCGACCGTGGCAGTTTGGAAAATGTGGGTTGGTATGACGTGAGGATGCTGCTTCCTCAGTTTAGGAGACTACCCGTATTGGCTCTAAAGTGCACACTGGCAGATATTTGGCCTTTGGGGAAAACTTGGAGCCAGGAGGCAGTTTCCTTTTTTAAAAAGACTGTGCTCCACAAAGAAATAGTTATCCATGTCCTTGACAGGCAGGATAATCAATATGTTATTGAGATTCTTGATGAATCAAGAACAGGGGAAGAAAACATTAGTAAGGTAATGGCCCAAGCTGGGTATGCCAAGTATCAGGAATTTGAAACAAAGGAAACCATTTCCGTAAGTGCCCCTTCTCCAGGGCATGTTTCAAACCATTTTATCTCTGCGGATAACAAAATATCTCTGGCCAAGAAGATAGAAGTAAAACAGAAAGCCAAGAGAGACCATAAAACTGCACCTGTTTCAGAAATTGTGACTGATACGGCAGTCATCACAGATACTCCAACGGGACTCGTTGTGCAGGATAAAGAGGAAAGACTATCTGTTCATTCTCCTCCTATACAGAATTTCTTGGACATGAAGCCAGGCTCCTCCTGTAAAGGAGAGCTGAAAGTTGGAAGTACCGTAGAAGTCAAAGTGTCTTATGTCGAAAACCCTGGCTACTTCTGGTGCCAACTGACCAAGAACATTCAAGGCTTTAAAACTCTGATGTGCAACATCCAGGACTACTGCAAGAGTACAGCTACTCCTTACCAGGGGACCACCCCCGCTTGTTTGGCAAAACGAACAGTAAATGGAAAATGGTCGAGAGCCGTGATTAGCGGGTCACAATCTGCTGAGCATGTCAAAGTAATGTTTGTAGATTACGGAGACAAAGATATGGTATCTGTGAAGAGTATTTACTCAATTAGTGAAGAGTTTCTCAAGGTTAAGGCTCAGGCTTTTCGGTGTAGTCTTTATAATTTAATTCAGCCAACTGGTCAGAATCCTTTTGTGTGGGATGAAAAGGCCATACGAGCTTTTAGTGAATTTGTAGACAATGCATGGGAAGACAATCTCGAATTAAAGTGCACGATATTTGCTTTGGCTTCAGTACATGATGAAGAACTGTTTAATGTTGTGGATTTGCTAACACCCTTTCAGAGTGCATGCCAGTTTTTGGTAGAAAAGCAACTTGCAAGAGCAGTTAAACTTCAGAAGCCTCTGGAGTCCTCTGTTCAGCTACATTCTTACTACTATTCCACACATGATATGAAAATTGGAACTGAAGAATTGGTGTATGTAACACATATTGATGACCCTTGGACATTTTATTGCCAGCTGGGAAGAAATGCAAGTATTTTAGAACAGTTGTCCTATAATATCACACAATTAAGTAAAGTTTTGCTGAATTTAAAAACATCTCCCTTGATCCCTGGAACCTTGTGCCTTGCCAAGTATACTGATGGAAACTGGTATAGGGGGATAATAACAGAAAAAGAACCAAATAAAGTCTTTTTTGTTGATTTTGGAAACATTTATGTGGTAACAAGCGATGATCTGCTTCCAATACCTGATGATGCATATGATGTCTTACTTTTGCCCATGCAAGCTGTTAAATGTTCATTGTCTGATATTCCTGATAGTATACCAGAAGAAATTACAACATGGTTTCAAGAGACTGTTTTAGATAAGTCATTGAAGGCTCTGGTTGTAGCAAAAGATCCAGATGGAAGACTAATTATAGAACTGTATGATGACAGTATTCAAATTAATGCTAATATTAATGAGAAGTTAGGACTACTTGGCTACAAAGGTGAGACAAGAAAAAAAGAAACTGAAGCACTCCTCACTGTCACTGAAACCCTTGAGGTAAAAAAGGAAAATATGAGATCGTCACCTAAAGAGTATTTAAGTAAATCAGCAGAGAACAAATTGTGCAGTATGGAGATCTTGGGAGAATCCTACAAATCTAAGGTCAGCTCAGCATGTAAGGAAACCAAGCTTTTACGAAGTTCCACCAAGACAAACTTAATCACTCAATATCAGGACTCTAGGGAAAATAAGGGTCATCAAGTGTGTCCACTAACAACAGCAAAGAAAGGAGAAAGCTTTGCTGAGCCACCTTTGAAAGCCACAAAACTAGAAGCCACTCTTTCAGAGAGAAACATAGAAGATTCATGTAACAAGGATTTGCCTCTAAAATTTTCAGAGTTCCCTCAGAAGGTTATAATGCCTGGCTTTAAAACAGCTGTGTATGTTTCTCATATAAATGACCTTTCAGACTTCTATGTTCAACTAACAGAAGATGAGGCTGAAATCACTCATCTTTCAGAGAGATTAAATGATGTTAGAGCAAGGCCAGAATATTATTCAGGTCCACCTTTGCAGAGAGAAGATGTAATATGTGCCATTTTTCCAGAAGACAATTTATGGTATCGTGCTGTGGTCAGAGAACAACAACCCAATGACCTTCTCTCTGTGCAATTTATAGATTATGGCAATGTTTCTGTGGTTCATGCTAGTAACGTAGGTAAACTTGACCTTATTAATGCACTGTTACCAGGATTGTGCATTCACTGCTCCTTGAGGGGACTTCGGGTACCTGAGATTTTAAAATGTAAGGAAATGATGCAGTACTTTTCCCAGAGGACAGATGAGGTTCAGATAAGATGTGAATTTGTGAAATTTCAAGACAAATGGGAAGTTATTCTTGCTGATGAACATGGGATCATAGCAGAAGATATGATTAGAAGATATGCTTTCTGTGAAAAATCTCAAGTGGGACTTTCTGATCAAATAATTAAAAGTACCTGTTCAAAGTCTGTCAAAAAAACCAACATTGATACTTCACTCTTTCTTAACTGGTATAAGCCAAAGATGAAGATGATAAGAGCTTATGCCACTGTGATAGATGGGCCTGAATATTTTTGGTGTCAGTTTGCCGATACTGAGAAACTTCAGTATTTAGAAGTAGAAGTACAAACTGCTGGAGAGCAGGTAACGGATTGGAGAAGTTGTGTCCCATGCCCTCATATTGGAGATCCTTGCATAGTGAGATATAGAGAAGATGGGCATTATTATCGGGCACTTATCACCAGTATTTGTGACGATTATCTCGTATCCGTCAGACTTGTAGACTTTGGAAACGTCGAAGACTGTGTGGACCCCAAAGCACTCTGGAACATCCCTTCTGAACTTTTGGTGGTTCCCATGCAAGCCTTTCCATGTTGCCTCTCAGGATTCAATATTTCAGAAGGTGTGTGCCCTCAAGAGGGAAATGACTACTTTTATGAAATAGTGACAGAAGATGTGTTGGAGATAACAATATTAGAGATCAAAAGGGATGTTTGTAACATCCCTTTAGCAATTGTTGACTTGAAAAGCAAAGGCAAAAGTATTAATGAGAAAATGAAGAAATATTCTAAGATTGGTGTTAGTGATCTGCCCTATGAAAAGAAATGCCCAGAGATAAAGGGAGCCCTTGGCTCCCTCAGTCCTGAGGTTGGACTTAAGAAACCAAGTAGTAAAGCTGGACAAGAGAAAACTCTCTCTGTGGAACCACAGACAGATGATGAAAGAGTTGAAAAAGACTTCAACATTATTGAAACCAAACCAAGTAAATTCTATAACCCTGACATTGATGACATTTTTGAAGCTTTTGAAAACCCATGCAAAGATAATATTGGTCCTGAGGTACTAGAAAGAAAAATAGAGTGCCATTTGGTTGACAAAGCAAAGTTTGATGATAAATACCTCATGGCAGGATTTAATGCGTTATTACCGCAGGCTAGTGAAACAAAGGAGATATTAGAACTAAACTCACTTGAGGTGCCCCTTTATCCTGATGAGGAATCAAAAGAGTTCCTGGAACTGGAATCCATTGAGTTGCAGCATTCTCTTGTCGGGGATGAAGAGAAAGAAGAGCTAGGCCTGGTGCCTCCAATTGTGCCGCTCCCCCAGGGCTGTGACACCGAAGCCACCCTGCAGCCATTCCCAGTGCAGCTTCCCCTCAGCTGTGAATCTGAGAAACAGCCAGAACTAGAATTACCCACAGCCCAGCTGTGTCTAGATGACAAAATAAACCCTTTGTCTCTAAGAGTTGGTCAGAAAGCCCAAGAATCCACGTGTGCTGAAGACACAGGAAAGTCAAGTTGTGTAGAATGTTTCGAGGACCAGCATAGGTTATCATTGCATCTACATGGAAAGAATCATGATCCCAACCTGCAGATTGAGATGAATATATACAAAGAAGAATTTACAGATTATAAAAACAGAGATGCCATTTCATCATTGACTCTGTTCTCTGAAGAAGAATCCAGAGATGGGAAGAACCATGATGCTTTACAACTTCATATCTCAGGTATGTGATTTCTTTTACTTTATTTAACTCAGTGACTGAAAAGTATGTATTTGTCTTAAAGATAATGATTTTTTTGTCCTATTTTTTTAAATTAATTTTTTTTGGGAAAAGATTAGAAACTGATACGAGAATCAGATTTGGATTTTGTGAAGGGCATCTTAGAAGTGGGGAGATTAAGGTGTGAAGTCAGTGTAGAATCATGGTGGATGAAATGCTGAATTGTTAATATCATGTTAAGAAGTAGAATGCTTAAAATCAGTATCTCCAAAAAGTAATTATGTTTAAAATGTAAACACATAATCCTTAAAATCAAGAGGTTATGTTTTTTGGTAAGTATTAAAAAAAACAGTGTTCCTTTGCAAAGCACTACTTTGGCATGAATTGATGATAGGAATCACTTTTGCTGTTTTCAAATTTAACTTTTTTTATGAAGATACCTTGCTATTGATTTAGAAACCCCTAAACAAACACTAGATTTAGGGAGCTTGTGTTAACCAAACAGGGGAACAGCCGTGAGTAGATACTGGAGAATATTTATTGTCATTTACTTTTTTATAAATTATATTCACTGTTATTTTCTTGGCTTAATAAGATGTAAAAGTTACATGAAATGGCTAACATTTAGGGTTTCTTAACTACTCAGTGTTAGACTTTTTATAAGTCAGTTTTTATGTTGTTCAATTTGAGCCATCATACAAAAGAGAGAAAACAATAGGGAGAATGAAAATCACCATAATCCTACTACTGGTAAAGCTGCAGTGCACTTGCTTCTATTGTCTTTCACCCTGTGTATGTCTATACATACAGTTTTAAAAACTAAATAGAAATCATAGTGTTGAATCTTGCATTTTAATCCCTTAAATATGACTTTCACAATATTTAAATTCTGTGGATATACTGTATTTATTTAAGCATTACCCTAGATTTTTAGTCCTCATTGCCACATTTTTAATAATGAGTAATAGCTTTGTGATACAAATGCTTGCTAGGGTGCCTGGGTGGCTCAGTCAGTTAAGCATCTGCCTTCTGCTCAGGTCATGATCCCAAGACATTAGGATCCCTTCCGTATCAGGCTCCCTGCTCAGTGAGGAGTCTGCCTCTCCTTCTCCCTCTGTTCCCCCCACCCCTGCTTTCTCACTCTCTCTCTCTCAAATAAATAAATAAAATATTTAGAAAAAAGAAAAGAATGTTTGATAACTTGTAATATGTTGCTTTGCTAAAGAAATGGCTGTTGTAACCGTTGACTATACCACCTGTGCAACAATCACCTGCTTTTAAGAGTAAGTTTCAAAGTCAGGAATCAGATTTATATCCTTAAAAAAGAGATCACATCATGGTGGTATTTTTTTGAAGAAAGCAGTAAAAGATTTTATTGGGAAGGGGCACTGGAAGAATTTAAAATAAAATCCAGGAAAAGGGATAGACTCAGACCATACATCATGTTGATTATATAGAAATAGTTAAGTGCAGATTAAGAAAATGCTTTGCTTGAGTGTTTAACATTAAGGGACTAAGAGGTATGCATTGAGTCTTTATTCAATTTGGCAGCTCAACCAGAGAACACCTACACTCTGAAAGGATTTACTGTTGGATCCAAATGTGTTGTGTGGTCAAGTCTAAGAAACACATGGTCCAAATGTGAGATTCTGGAAATTGCTGAAGAAGGCACAAGGGTAAGTGAAGTGGAAGCACTTTATCTCAAAATGTACTTAAAGACTGTTAAGGAAACTTTACCAAACTCTGCCAGACTAGAAAATGCAATTGAATAGACGTTTACTGGATCATTCCCCCTGATAATCTGGTATACTGCAAAAATAATTTCAGAGTTCATGCATCAGCGTCCTAGCAAAAAGCCATCTTAGGCTCTTTCATCTCCCTTGCCTCTGAAATCTGATCAGTCACCAAATTCTACACTTTCCACTTCTTAACTCTTACTTAAACCTTTTTATACTCAATGCCACTGCTTGGTTTTACAAGCAGTTTTACAAGCAGATTTACAAGTAGATTACTCTATTACCCTTCTATTTGATTTACTTCTAGTCTTCCTTCAATCGATTCTCTATACCACCAGTGTGAAGTTTGTCAAATACAAATCTAACTAGGACATGCCTGTATGTAAAACTCCCTGGGGATTTCCAGCTGATTTTGTTTCTCCTGTGATCTGAAAACCACCTGTATCAGACTCACCTGGTGTGTTTCTTAAATTGTAGATCCCTAGACCTTGCCCTCGCTGGCTGATTCAGAGTTTCTTGGGGTAGGACCAGGAATGTGCATTCTTATACCACTAAAATTTGAGAACCACTAGTCTAGGATAGAAGAATGTTAAGCTCATTAACAGGGCATAGTCCTCTAGAGGACCTGAGAGTCCTCTAGGGTTGAGTGTCCATATTCTTCTCCAGCTTTATGTTTTGTACCTTGTATTAGATGGACATCAGACTGCTTGATTTCTCCTGTGTATTCCATTCCACTTGGCTCCTTCGGTATATTTAATAATGCAGTTCTATTCACTTGTATTTTATCCCCCTCCCACACTGGTTAGTTTTCACTTATTTTTGAAAGATTTTCATTGCAACTTCATTTTCATTTTGTGCTGCCTCTTCCCGGAAGCATACACTAGCCTTATTTTCTAAATCTCTGCATCTCTTCACCTTCCCCCTCCCACCAAAACAAACAAACAAACAAACAAACAAACAAAACAAAAGCCAACAAACCTTGGCTTGATCTCTATTTATATTGCTATTTCTCTTGCTGCAGAAGTCTGTACATTGTACTGTAATGATCTGCTCATGGGCCTGTTTCTCCACAAAATTTGGAACTTCTTGAGATACCATTTTTAACTAACTTTGCTCTCTAGGCATAGGCATACAATATGTTGAGTGGAAATTCTGTTGAGTTGAAACATAAAATTGAAGTTTAATAAAATTATTTTCATTGCCTTTGAGGTATTTTATTTGAAAATTGCTATGGTCCATAAATCAGTTACAGGTTTTGGAAACTACCATTTTTTATTAACTTTTTTTTTCTCATGCAGGTTTTAAACTTTTCAAATGGTATGGAGGAGATAGTGAAGCCTGAGAATGTCTGGAATGGTATACCCAAATTGGATAAGAGTCCATCTGAGGTATGGAATTATGTATACTAACTAATGAGAGCACTGTCTTTCACTTTGAAAGGTGACTTAAACCATTTCCAAAGCCCTTGTGTTTCAGAATATTAAAGAAAAAAAATACTAATATTGGGATAACAATAATGAAAAACAGAACAAAATCAGTGATTCTGGACTTTATGCCAAGTATCCGTTTGGGCGAACTAGTTATTAATGTTTTACTCTTCGATTTTTTGGAGAGATTTCAAAAAGAAGAGAAAGAAATTGGTGTCTGAGACCTTTATATAATATGTTTGATGTAGAAAATCTGGAAAAATGGCAAAGAAGGAGAAAGTATCACCTGTAATACATCCATCCAAGACAAAGAGATTGATCAGTTTTGTTTTCTTTCATATTTTTTTCTGTTTATATGGAATATAAGTATACCGTCTATGTATTTTGAGCATAATTGATTTCATTCTGCATATAGTTTTATATTCTGTGTTCTTCACTTAAAATTATAGGATGGGCAATTGCCTATGCCATTAAAATGGGCATTTGAGTTTATTCTGTTTGGAGTTTGTTGAACTTCTTTAAAATCTCTAATAGTTCTAATACCTGGTCATCTCAAGGCTTGCCATTGAATGATTGCCTTGAAAAATAACGAACTTTTCCTGGTTCTTTGTATGTTGAGTAATTTTGGATTCTGTCCTGAATGTTTTGAATATTATGTTTTAAAACTTTTGATCCTGTTAAAATCTAGAAAATGTTGAAGTTTTTGTTTCAGCAGGTTATCAATTGCTAGGTTCAGACCACAAGTTCTGTCTCCTTTTATGTTTGTTAGTTCCGGTGTCAATTTACTTTTTTTTTTTTTTTTTAAGATTTTTATTTATTTAAGAGAGAGAGAGAGAGACAGCACATGAGCTGGTGGGGAGGGGCAGCGGGAGAAGCAGACCCCATGCTAAGCAAGGAGCCTGACACGGGGCTGGATCCCAGGACCCTAAGGTCAGGACCTGAGCTGAAGGCAGCCGCTTAACCAACTGAGCCACCCAGGCATCCCTCAGTTTACTTTTTGGAGCCATTGCTATGGTGTTTGGTGCCCAGAGCATAAGCCACTCAGGGACTTAGGTAGCAGTTTATACAGCAGTTCAGGTATTAAAGACTTTGCTTTGCTTAGTTGGTTCTCTTCTGCATATGCATAGCTCAGGGCTGACCTTGGGATTTCTGTCAGTTCATATATAGTATTAGGGGTTCACATCATCCAATTCCTTTTCTCTCTGAGATTGCCTCCACACTTTCTAGCCTCAAGAGTCCTCTTTATTTGCTTCTCTAGACTCATCATGTCTCTCCTCCCAAGGTTTCTCTGGGCCTGCCTCTGGAGTGCAGCAGACAAAGAAACAAGAGAGAAAATAATAACCACCCCCCAAACCTGCTCTTTCAGGTATCAGAGGGCCCTTTTCCCAGTTGCACTGGCCAGAGTCATCTCTCAGATTTTCATACGCCTGTCCTACGACGGCTGTCCCCAGGCAGCAAGTGGGGCTGCTCTCGGGACAGAGCCAGAAGGGAAAAACAAAAGACAGTGAAGAGATTTCCCACCGATTCCACTCTCTAAGTATTCAGGGGCTTTTCCCCCCAATCTGTTGGCTAGAAAAAGGTATTTCTCTAAGACTTTTGCTGTTTTCCCCAGCTGGGCAGCTGTGACTTGGTCTAGGCTCAGGACAAAACTAGGAGATGAAGAAAGAAAAAATAAGAAAGAAAAAAAAAAACCAAACCTGTGAATCTCATCACTGTTATATGAGTCATTATTCCGTTTTTGTTATTGTTGTTGTTTTGTTTTGTTTTGTTTTTTACTTCGGCCCTCAATCTGCTTGTACCTATTTACTTTTCAGGGTCCACAGATAGTTGCTTTTTGTATTCTTTCCAGAATTTTTAGTTGTAATCGGTGTCACAAAGAGGCCATAGTTGTCTTACCCTGCCTTGGCTGCAACCAGAAGGCCATAGTTGCATAATATTATATGACAGGAATGGTCAGTCACTTGTTGAACCATTTCTTCTAGTGGTGCACATTGAGGCCATTTGAAATATTCCACTATGAATCATTGGACATCTCTCTCTGCCTTCTTATATTCCATGTTTTTGTTTACTTGTCAAAAATAACAACTTGCTTCATTTATGTTGCAGTAGTATTTACTAAAACTTTCTTTTATATTCTCATCTTTTCCATTCATTGATTTTCAAGAATCCACAGCCAAATGCATAGATACAGACAAGATTCTATTTGGATAAACTACCCTATACCTGCAAAGTAGAAGAGAACCGTTCAAGACAACTTAAAGTGTTCATGAAAGAGTAGACATATCTCTGGCTTTACATCAGTTAGCAAATAGAGACTGCTTATGAGTGAGTAAGGCTTTTCTTTTTAAAATTCAGTCATTGAAGAGACGGAAATTGATGATTGAAATGATGCTTTCCTCAAATTCAAAGAAACTCTTACATATGAGTCTACAAATGAGCTGGTTTTGCTTAAAGAGTGGATATTGTAAGGTATGAGGTTAGACATAACTTCTTTGGTGATATGTCAAGGCATTGTGATCTGGAAGTCTTTCTGATTACATTCTTTTAAGATTTTTTTTTCATTGGAGCGATTTCATTTCACTGTAAGAATGTGTCTCATGAATTCATTTATGTATAGACCTCATGCATCCACACAATGCTATTACTTGCTGAAAGAAATATAGGAGAAATATCCTTCTTCATTAAGTCTTTAATAAAGGGTCTGTGGCTCACCATGGATAATGTTTTCAGATAGTGGCCCTTTGAAAAAGGTACCAGACACCAGAGTTGTGGGGTTTGGGAGCTAAAAATTAGAAGAGGGTACTTTATTCTGTGTGGGATACTCCAGTAGAGATATTCTGGAGAAATGAGTATTAGAAGGATTAGAAAATATACTCGAGTGATTCTTCATGATAAAATCAGATTGTCATACTTTTTAAAAGGAGACGTTTTTCATTTTTACCATCTTTCTGGTTTATCTCTGGTTCGCTTTCTGATTTTTATCATTTTGTGTCTATAACAAAGAATTGGTAGTAATCCAAAGGTTCCTTTTGTTAGAATATATTTCAAACAGTGGGAAAAGATCTTTACTTCATGTCATTAGATGATACTACAACTGAAGGTAACTTGTGTTTTTAAAAGAAAATAACTTTATCACCAGTTTGCTAAGTCTTAAAAACACCATTATCCTGAATCCGCAAAAAAAATTGTTTATCAGTTTCCTTGGATGTTAGAAGTAGGAAAAAAATAAACAAAACATCTCTTTGTTAAAAGTGTTAAATATGCTTCTAGAGATATAACTAAGAAGAGGATTTCTTGAAATATCATAAGAAAGCTTATTTGTTGACTGAAATCATCTTGAAAATTACATTGTGAATTCGATAAATTTATATTTTCAAAGGACTTTAAAGAATTTTCTCAGTGTTGATTAGCTCATATATTCAAATGATCTTTGTATATATTAAAAATGATCTCTTGGACTTTCTGGATTTTTAGTTTTATCTCATGATAGGATTCAATTTATTTGAAGTTAACTGGTTATTGTGTGATCTTGTTCATAAGTAGAACACTGGTTCTTAGCACTGAGGTACATTGAGAATGAAATCAGCTCAGGGTAGCTATCATATTTGAAAAATACATGCTAATGAAAGAGAACAAAGGATTTACTTGGTTATCAGCTTGGCTAACATCATTCTAACAAAATATAAAATATGCCAATTTTATACTGTGCCAAATTTATACTATTTTAGATTTGATATTTGATAATAGGTAGAGTGTGAGAACCAAAATACTAAATGAAAGAAAAAACAATCTCTGAAGGACTATTTCTCCAAAGAATAATTCTCACCATTTTGAGAGGACCTTAGATTTGTTGTGGTAGTACTTATCAAGTGAATAACTTTCTCATTTTTCTTTCTTTCTCAACTCGAGGTTTCTCTCTCTCTCTCTCTCTGTTTGTTTTCCAGAAAAAGGGTCTGGAAGTGATATAGATTTAACGCTGGATCCATAGATGTGGCCATTCAGAAGCTGCTCTTAAACTAGTGGCATTTCACCCAGGCCGACAGAGCATTTGAGCAAATTGAGAGCATGTGATCAGAAGAAGCTGTCATTTTTGAAAACTTTGATATGTGTTCAAAACAAAATAGATCTCAGGGTGACCAGGCAGTGTATTTAGTGGTGTTGCTGTATATATGGACCTAGGATCCTTTTTCTCCCTTTAAATATGTTATATTCCTAATCAGTTAGGAGGATTTTGCTAGACAGTTTGCTAACACATTACTCAAATTTCAAAAAAAACAAAAACAAAAACAAAAACAAACAAAACCTTGTTTTTGTTTCTTTTGAATATAGTGTTTAAATTAAAATTATAGGTTTATTATATTTAATATAAATATATTAATATATATTAATATATATGATCCTACTTTATTAAGCAGAAACTCCTTCAGATTTTTGTTTTGTTTTGGAAGCTTTGCCTTGTCTGTCTAGTTAAACATTTGATTAATATTCTGTTTGATTTGGGAAGTATTTCATATGACACAAGATTATAATAAAGTTTCTCCTGAAAGGTGTGGTGGTTTCATTTTATTAAAAAGGAAATGTGATTCTGGAACATCTGTGGTTCTGGGTTATCTGTAGTAATGGAATCACAGTTTTAGAAATGGGGGAAACAGTAATCGTCAGTATTAGCCCTTATATATCAGTTCCTCAACTGATGCTTTAAATGCATTTCTCATTTAATTCTCAACCCCAAGGGGGCGTATCAATATTAGCCATATTGTATAGGTGAGAAAAGTGAAGCTGTTTAGAGAAGTTACCTAACTTCTTTAGGTCAAAGAGCTGGAGAGGCTGAGAAACCTGATCAAACCCAGACCTGTCTAACTTCAAAGTGCATGCTGTTAAAACATGGTTTTGCATAAGTGGCGGTACAGATCCTAGCTGCGGGACACCTCCTAGCTGTACGTTGCTAACAGGACATGTGACCTGGACAGGTTAATCAGGGTCTCTGAGACTTGATCTTCCTCATCTGTCAAATGGGGATAATAAAACCTTTCTCAAAGTGCTTTGAAGATTGGAAGTAGTATTCCCCTCCCCGAAAGACACTCAATGTGTGCACTGGGCCCACATTTTAAAATCTTTAACTCATTGGGTCTTTTCAGTGGATATTTTCTCCTTTAGCATCTGCATGTACCACCGACAAAGGATTTTAAAAAGATATACTGAATGGGACATCAAGTACAATTGGAAAGGTTATCCTTTTTTTTTTTTTTTTCATGAGAGAGAGGCAGAGACACAGGCAGAGGGAGAAGCAGGCTCCATGCAGGGAGCCTGACATGGGACTCGATCCCGGATCTCCAGGATCAGGCCCTGGGCTGAAGGCGGCACTAAACTGCTGAGCCACCCAGGGATCCCCAGGGTTACCATTTCTAAAACAAGTGAGGAGGTTTGCTACGTGAAGGCAGGGGAAAGATGTATGTCTATGAAACATCAGCCCCCAAAGCCTGATGGGGCAAAAGAACTAAAGACATTGAAAGGTGGGTCTAATTTCAATAAGTAGAAAGGAGAGGGTTTTGCAGTAAACAGAGTTGAGGTGGAAAGCACATTGCTTGTTCCTGGAATAAGAATAAAAAAAGAATAGATAAGTTTGGTTCATCCCTGTAGGTGATACAGTTGTGGATTAGTGGCAGAAAAGGTCAGAGAAGATGCAGTAGGGCCAGATTATAGAAAGCCTTCAGTTCATGCTAAGAAACATAACTCCTTAAAAACTTAAACAATCAGAATACTATAGGATAGAAGCCACATTTTTCAAAATGAGCCATTTTGCACCATAAAACATTGATAGCCTGATGTGCCAAATCAAAATACACAGTTACTTATTAACTGAGCAAAGAGGTTAGGGATATATTTAACCAGGCTTACTTACAATGTCCTGATTACCCCTGTTCACACAGGCTTAGAACAATTATGAAGAATTCATAGGACCCAGACCATAATTAAGCCAAAATATACTTAACTGATGAGTGGCATACATTTTTATATTCCTCGGGAAACAAGAACCCTTTTCTGTGACTCCCAGACATTTAAGTGCATAAAGTTTTAAGCTTTTCACCTCCAACTACAGACATCCCTCAGAGATATGTGGGTTCAGTTTCTGACCACTACAAATACCACAAATGAAGTGAGTCAAATGGATTTTTTTGGTTTCCCAGTGCATATAAAAGTTATGTTTACCCCATAGTGTAGCGTATTAAATGTGCAATAGCATTTTCTAAACA
Source organism: Canis lupus baileyi (assembly GCF_048164855.1). NCBI lineage: Eukaryota > Metazoa > Chordata > Mammalia > Carnivora > Canidae > Canis > Canis lupus. Next base: position 57,696,648 of record NC_132844.1, on the reverse strand, counting down.
AAGCAATATACATACCTTAATAAAAACTCTTGCTTAAAAATGCTAACCATCATCTGAGCTTTCAATGAGTTGTGATCTTTTTTGCTGGCAGAGGGTCCTGCTTCCATGTTGATGGTCACTGACTGATCAGGGTGGCAGCTGCTGAGGGTTGGGGTGGCTGTGGTAATTTTTATTTTTTTTTTATTTATTTTTTTTTGTGGTAATTTTTAAAAATAAGGCAACAATGAAGCTTGCCACATAGATGGACTCTTCCTTTTGTGAACGATGAAGACGTTTGACAGTGTTTTACAGAAACTTTCCAATTGGAAAGTCTTTCCAATTGGAGTGGGTCCTCTCACACTCTGCTGCTGCTTTATCAACTAAATGTGTTCCAAATCCTTTGTGGTCATTTCAACAATCTTCACAGCATCTTCCACCAGGAGTAGATCCCAGCTCAAGAAACCACGTTCTTTGTTCATCCATAAAAAGCGACTCCTCAGCCATTCATGTTTGATCATGAGACTGCAGCAATGAGGTCCCATCTTCAGGATCCCATTTCAAATTCTAATACTCTTGCAATTTCTACCCCACCTGCTGTTACTTCCTCCACTGACGTCTTGAACCTCCCAATTGTAAGAAACTCAATAAACTGCAATACTCAGTAAAGCAACATATGCCTCTATTGTGCTAATCCACTCCCAATACTCATACAGAATTAAAGAACATGAAATTGGAAAGATAAAACAGTTAAAAGTCTGAATGTTTCCTTGGTTATTTCTCACAGCCTTTGGGTGAATAATGTGTTATAACTGGAATCCCTGGCCTGTCCTACGCACCTTTCTTGACTCATGAATCCATGAGATAAACCATCAAGTAAATGCAAACAAATTATAAACTCTCTTTAATCCATTCTAATCTGCTGCCTTTGCCTTGGCTTTAATATTTTTACCCTTGGTCACTCCCCATTCAGTTACCATAGTGAAATTGTTCAGTATCCCTAATCCTTGGTAAAACACTGCTTTTATCATTTGCTTGATCTAATTTTTCTTATCATGACCAAAAGTCAAAGGGAAGTGCTTCCAAATTCTACCTAGCATAACATGTTGCTAAAACTCAATTATAATAGAAAAAAGAGGCAAGAACATCTGTATTTTTAGGGATTGTTATGTCATTGCAACACGTTTTCATTAGCCTTGTGCCTGTTATACTTGTCCATTAAAGAATGTAAAAGTAGTTATTAATTTTGACACAGCATCATTTTAGTAAAATTAAAATTTAGGCTGGCATGATTTCGATAGACACCAATCTTTCTTTAAAGAAAAAAACCTCCTAGTCCAAGCTTCAATCACTTTTATGGGATAGCCTACATTTTCCAATATGAGTTATTTGAGAAAATATATTAAAAGTCATACACACATTTTTTGACAGTTTTTAAACAAGATCTTTAAAAAAGTGCTTTTAATCTAAATTCGATTTCTCTGCTTCTGGAGAGTTCTGTAGAGTGTCATGTTCGTTGGTGATGTTAATGTTGGTCCCTGGCATAAGATTTTCGTCTTTTCCTTCAATCAAAGAATCCCACTGATCAAAATCTTTCCGCAGTCCTGAAAAATAGAAATGTCCATAAGCTTAGTAAAACTTTTTGAGAGCATTTTCATGCTTTCAGTTCAGTACCGCCAGGTGGCAGCACAGCCCCACAAATTACGGATGATGGGGGGGGAGTGGGGGGGGCGGGGGGAGGCAGGTTGGCTCCCTGGGAGCTGCTCCTGGCTGCTGCATCTCAATGAGAGATGGGCACTTGATGGGATGAGCACTGGCTGTTACACTATATGTTGGCAAATTGAATTTAAATAAATTTTAAAGAGAGAGAGAGAGAGAGAGAGAAAGAGAGAGAAAGATGGGATTAGGCGCTGCCGGGACCTCTCAGCACAGGAGTTTGCAAGTCTACACAGAAAGACTATTACTTTTAACAGGTAGACTAGCTGTCTCCGATATACATAGCATACAAAGCAGCAAAAGTACATCTCTCAAGTTTTTGTTTTCAAATTGATTTGCGGCTACGTTACATTGTAAACCAACCGCAGATAGTTAAAATAGGACTGTATTAAGACAGTTCTATCCTAAGCATCACCTGGTTTATGTCATGAAATACTCTTAGTTTCTTACCTAAATGCTTTTGTAAAAATGCCAATGAAGCTTTGTTGCAAAGATCAATTGCTACATTTGAATCTATATCTCCTTTTAATGTGAATATGTATCCAACTATTTTGCCAGTTGTAAAAGTGAAATCAGCAAAGTTCTGATGGACTGAACCCCTGAAAGAGAAATGAGACATTTAATAAATCACATTGTTTGACAAAATTAATTACGTTTGTAGTTAGGGTGCAGTTAGGATACTGGCCTGGCTGGCTTCTACTGAAAACTAAGAAAATAAAACTTGTACATTTGATCTCTTTAGATGTATTTGTGGATCACAGGTTGTGCATACAGGGGTCTTAGAGTATTTATTCACTTTCTCCCTTACATAAAGATTCTGCTCTTCCTTGGTATCTTGGCTTTAGAAGAAATGATTCCAGCTTTTTTGTTGTTGTTGTTGAGTTCATACAATGTGCTACATATTGCAGGGACTGTGTACTCAGAGCCAGAAGCCTATTATATTTGCTTACCAACAGGACTAACTTCATACCTATTTGATGCTGGTCAAAACTCACTGTCCGTAAGCCTTGGATTAAGTTGATTTAAGGAAAAAGCCCCTTTCCATGTACCATCAAAACTCTAAGTACCTTGTAGGTATCATTTATGCTGCTCTTTAAAGTCACCAATGGGGACACTTGGGTGGCTCAGTGGCTGAGCGTCTGCCTTCAGCTCAGGTTGTGATCCCAGGGTCCTGGAATCGAGTCCCTTATCAGGCTCCTTACAGGGAACCTGCTTCTCCCTCTGCCTGTGTCTCTGCCTCTCTCTCTGTGTCTCTCATGAATAAATAAAGTCTTTTAAAAAATAAAAAAAAAAATTAATCCACCAACAGCCTAACATCAAGTATAGTAGCTTTTTTTTTTTTTTTAGTGCTTATTTTTCTACTGCCTCTAAGACATTTGGTACTTTCTTGGAATTTTATTCCCCTTTGTTTCTTTGATCTTCTCTTCCCTTGTGTATGTGTACCTTCCCTTTTCCCCCTAACTACTCTGTTCTCCACTGGCTCTTCATATACATATAGATATTCCTCAAGGTTCTGTCTTCAGACCAGTTCTCATCCCACTTGATAGTCTTCTCTACTCTAAGGATTCCATGTATAAGACACAAATTCTATACTCTCCCAGTGTGTGGCCAGACATCTCTACCCAGATTTCTCTGGCTCAAGCTAGGAGATTCCAAGGTTAAAATACATCTTTCCAGCCCTGCCTAGTATACCTCTTCCTCTTCACTTCGCTGCTGCTTATAAGCTGCCCACCACTCTTTAAGTTATCTCTACTCAAACCAGAGCCACCTGCCTCGCCTCCTGCTCCATCTTGCCTGCTTCCAATCACAACATGAGTGTCAGAGGCACAAAGAAGGTGGAAACAGAGTTGTAACCAGACACCCAGATGCTACCAGCAGTGGAGGAATGGCCTCAGGAGGAGATGGTAGGGGAGAAAAAGGGGGGGCAGTCTAAATGGGAGGAGCAGGAAAGAGTAGGGTTGTGGGATCCTGGAGAGGAAGAAATAGGGAAAGTCCACAAAGTTGAATGGATGCAGGGAGCAAGGTCCAGGCAGCAGACAGGCTGCTTGACCTTTTATGTCCTTGGTAGGGCCAGTTTCAGTACACTGGTGGGGGTCTGGGAAGCTAGCCCACAGGAGTCAAAGTGTAAAGGGAAGGAAGGATGAACTGTGGAATATGAGCTGTTCTTTCCAGGTTCCTCACAGAGAAAGGAAAAAAAAAAAAGGTAAAGTAAGAGCCTAGTAAGGAAGCGGGGTTGAGGGAGGCTATGTGTTCTGCATTGTTTCTGTTTTAGAATTAAATAGACTTGCATGTATGAGTATTGAAGTCCTTAACTCGAAACTAAACTGAGGTCCTTAACTAAACTACCCAGACCCTCCTCACTATCTTTCTTGATCTTTCAAGACTGATTCTACTCCCATGTCTTCCAAGCAGCCTCTCCTGAACTCCTCAGGTAGAAAACACTCTAGTCTCTGGCCCTGTAGTGTTGACTGCCTTCACAATTCATATTTCCTTCCTACCACCTCTTCTTTACTTCTTTGAAATAAATCAGGTTTCTAACAGAAGAGGGATGAGCCCTGCCTTGTAACACCACATTGCTGAGTTCAAAGCTTCTACTGGGGTTTCTTTTTCACATCCATGATATCAGCGTATCGCTAATGCTCAAGGGTACCCCATGATAGCTTTGGGGAATTTATAAATCCATATTCTTTTAAAAAGGTACACACTGCAGATCTCAACAGATGCTCCGACTTTTTTCCAGAGTTCCTACTCTAGCCTGATGATGGAATACTTCTCCTTACCCCAGCCCCCAAATGCATAAGCCTGCTCTTGTGTTTACATAAAAATAGCATGCATCCTAATGCAAATTTTAATTATCAGTATATGAAGGACATATGTTAACACTACTCAAAACAACAGTATTTTTAAAAAGAACAAGTATAAATGCATTTAGGCCCTGAAATTATCCAATATTCTCCCTTGTTCAAAGTCTAGACAATGAATTTAACAATGCTATCATGCCTACCAAATGGTATTTTTTGACGTTTATCCAAGTTTCAAGTTTCTGCTTCAGATGATGAAATAAATCACTAATACTTACCTGATTGTAATCATTTTTCTTTCTTTGTCAGGTGAGTAGCATTTTTTCATTTTTTTGATATTCTCAGGAAATTGGAACCGTTCCGAGTTAATAAAAAAGAGGGGCTGAGGGATTCTGGAATATATTGCATCATCCAGTGGAAGCATCCATGCATCCAAGGCAATCCCGCACCTAGTTTGGTGACAATGACAAAAGAAGGCTGGTTACATGCTGGCTGATGTACAGAATTTCTAATGATGTTAGGATTGATGAGCATACACTATCCTAGTTTATTACAGGTATTTCACTGGTATTATACTTCAGTGTGAGAAGAGGATATGATTAGCTTTATAAGGTAGCAGACTTAGAATTATATAATTATTTTCTATAAGAGACACTTAGGAATTGTGACCTTTAAAAAGATACAGTATCTTTGAAATGTTTTATTCATTTTTGTTACATTGCTTTCAAAATAGATTCTTTTTTTGCTAAAGATTTTATTTATTCAGGAGAGACACAGAGAGATGCAGAGGCATAGGCCCAGGGAGAAGCAGGCTTCCTGTGGGGAGCCCAATGCGGGACTCGATCCTAGGACCCCAGGATCATGACCTGAGCCAAAGGCAGATGCTCAACCACTGAGCCACCCAGGCACCCCAAAATAGATTCTTAAACAAGTAATAATTTCTCCAACACTGTGGAGTGTCTGAAAAGATACAATATATGTACTATTGCTCCTATGTATCCAGACTTTCAGGACACTCTACAGTGGATTTATGATGCCTTTTTCAGAGTAACTGTTGGACCTGTTACTTAATATTTAGAGGTACTTTACCTGGAAAAGTGTCTGGAGGTTGAAGAGAAACATATGGGGTATATTCATTTGGAAATGTAACTTGCTTTTTAAAGGTAAGTTTATCCTGTTCCTGGACCTTTTGGACACTCCATTTTATATGATAAATAGGCAAAAGAAAAGAATTCCCTTGTGGAAACTGATTTTAAAAATCTATAAGCTGAAGTTTTACAAAGGGTCCTATTTTCTATATGGTTGGCTCTTCATGACCTCATCAAGTCTATGACTGCCATGGTTCAAGAAAGAAAATATTTTTTCAAATTACAAGACTGGGTTCTGGTCCTGACTCTCACTCAACTGTAATTTAAGACCTCCATCCATCTTTGTATATTATTATTAAGATTTTATTTATTTATTTGAGAGAGAGAGAGAGAGAGAGCCAGTGGAGGGAGAAGCAGGGCAGGGGGAAGAATCTCAAGCAGCCTCCATGCTGAGTGTGGAGCCCAACCTGAGAGTTGATCTCATGACTCTGGGATCATGACCTGAGCTGAAACCAAGAGTCAGACACTTAACTGACTGAGCCACCCAGGCGCCCCAAGATCTCTATCCATCTTAAAGATGGAAAAAAATAATTTAAAAATGCCTTGCATATTGGGGAAATCTAGAAATACTCTAAGATATACTATTGATATCACAACCATCATGTCATAGATAAAGTATATATGTAAAGATAAATTTCCAAGTGAAACTATTAAGCCCTTAAGCAGATAAGAATGCTGAGGGTGGGCAGCCTGGGTGGCTCAGAGGTTTAGTGCCGCCTTCAGCCTGGGGTGTGATCCTGGAGATCCAGGATTGAGTCCCACATCGGGCTCCCCGCATGGAGCCTGCTTCTCCCTCTGCCTGTGTCTCTGCCTCTCTCTCTCTCTCCCTCTCTATCTCTCTGTGTGTCTCTCATGAATAAATAAATCTTTAAAAAAAAAAAAAGAATATTGAGGGAAAATAAATAGGAATGGGGAGAATTTTTAACAGCAAGAGAAGTAGATGGCTTCTGTCTGGGAAAATTCATATAGAGTACTTTAAGGAGGCAGAAGAACAGACTTCTAAACCCTGAAGGATCCCTTCCTCATTAGGAATTTGATAAGTATTCTATCTCATATGGATTATCAGTTGCCCTCTTCCAATAACTCACTGTTTTCTCTCTTTGCCTCCTTCTCTTACCTAAATCTCTGGTCTTCACTAAGAGCCTGAAGAACTGTGGCTCCACCAAAAGAATGTCCAATTACTGCTATTTTATCCCTGTCAATAGAGTCCTATAGGAAAAAGCACGATATATATTCATCACTATCTCATAGGTTGTTAGAACAGAATGGTTTTTTAAAATTATAAAATTATTATTCATTTCACGGGCATGTCCGGGAAGTACCTTGATTTCTTGTAAACAAAATACATACACACATACACTCACATGAACTCACACACACATACATATGCACACATATAATTACACACATACATACCACATATGTATGTACATATATATATATATATGCACACAAATACACATGTTGAGCATTTGTAGTTAAGAAGTGAACTTAATGATCTTTGTAGACACTCACACTTGAAACACCAACATCATTGCGGACCTCAGCCTCTCCTCACTCCATGTTTAATTAGTGTGTTCATTCCGTGAGTATCTATTGAGCACCTGCTCTGTGCCAGGCACCGTCGTTCATTTTCAATAAGCTCCCAGCCCACCAGTGATGAAAGAGATACAGATGCATGATGCAAATACAACAGGATGGTGCCAAGGAGCACATGTGATAGACAGCTCACCAGTCCAGGGGTGGCAGTGGGGTCCGAGAAAGCTTCTTGGAAGAGGTGAAGCCTGATTCGAGTTGAAGATTAAGCAAGACTCAGGGAGAAGAATGTGTCAGGCCAAGGGGACAAGGTGTACGAAAGCATGGAGACCGGAGAGGGAGTGGCTGGCCAAGGGACAACAAACTTTTCACTGTGTTAGGAGAACAGACCATCATCTTCTGCCCAAACTAAAATATGTCTTGTCCCATCTGTCCTCTGTACTCCATCCTCCACACACAACTTTGGGTCTTTGTTCATGCTGTCTGCTTTGCTAGTCTTCCACCCCATCTGAATATTCTGTTTAAAACCTCTGACCACCATTTCAGAATCAAGCTCAAAAATATGCAAGGGCCGTCCAAGAAATTACAATACTTCCACTGGAGGTATTGTGTTGAACCAGAGAAATTGCTATTTGTGTAGCTCAAAGCTGGCTGTTGGCAATTCCATATCTGGTGCAATCTAATGCACTCCTCATTGCTGGAACACTTCACATAGACTTTTTTTTTTTTTTTTTTTAATTTGCAGCCCTTTGTCATGTCGTACCTCACATTACAGCAGAAAAGCAGATGATATGGAGATGATAAAGAACTGCAGGACAAGGGAAATGGCTTTTTCTTTTCTTTTCTTTTTTTTAAAGATTTTATTTATTTATTTGAGAAAGCACGAGTAGCAGGTAGAGAGAGAAGTAGGCTCCCTGCTGAGCAAAGAGCCCAATGTGGGGCTCGATCCTAAGACCCTAGGATCATGACCTGAGCCAAAGGCAGACACTCAACCACTCAGCCACTCAAATGACTGAGCCACCCAGGTGCCCGGGAAATGGCTTTTTCTTAAGCTCACCTTCAGTTGTTCCACATCAAACTCTAAGTCTAGTACATTCTTAATTGGCCTTCCATGATCAATGTCCAGAATCAAGTTGAGAGCTTGGGAGCACTCCTTTGCCCTTTTCTGTACCTAAAATGATGATCAGAAAAAAGAAATGGCAACATAAAAAGCAGTGACACTTATTTTGGAGTTTGTGTAGGAGTTGCATGTGGGAAAAATGGTTGAGTGCTTCTAAACTAGAAATGTCTAAGTGATTAGTGACTGGAAACAACTCAATGTAACGACACAGGCTCCAGCTTTGCAGGTAGTTATAGCTTAGTTCAAATCCTAAGCTCATTGCTTATCTGCTGTGTGACCTCAGATGATGTACTTAACCTCTCTGAGCTTCCATTTATTGTGTAACAAAGCCTACCTCAGTGAAATGTGGGTGGGATTAAATGCAAGGACATATAAAATACCCACTGTAAAACATGGCACAGAGGTGAAAGCCAGTGTGCTTTATCTCAATCTTCCAGACACCCCTGTGAGAAATATACTTTTATTATTCATTATTTTGTAACAGATAAAACATAGAGGCACAACAGAGTAATTTGTCCAAGATCACCCCACCATGAAATGATGACACCAGGATTCAAACATAGGAAAGGAGGGTATTTGTGAATTTCCTTTCTAGCACTTCTGAGATTCTAAAGTGGGAGGTTCTAATGCAAAAGATTTCTGAAGATGTACTGTCTTCTCCCAGGATTTTTATGTTTGTCCTTGTTTTTACTATGGTCCAGACTTTTCATTAAGGGAAGTGTGTCACTCCAAGGGTCTTCTGACAGGTCTTTGGGCTATGGGAAGTAGAAGAGCTAGGAGGACACCTTACAGCATGTAAATTAAATTGGCAAGTGTCATCATTTTGCACATGCTTTTTAGTCACCCCATCTCCTCTCCTCCTGCTGCAACATACCTGCTCATTTCGAACATGTATCTCCTCATCCCCTGGTTTTAGTTCTTGAAGATAAGACCAAGATTTGTTCCCTATTTCTGCAGCAGACTGGTCCTTGAAATAGTAAGTCGCAGAGGCGGATCCATCTCTACAATACAGAGTCAATGACTTCCACTCACTCTTCCTCTTCTTCATCTCCTCCCCTCATCCCCACCCCCAAGTTCACACTGGTCTGACTTCCCTGTCTTCTTCCATTCTACATTTGTTTTAAAATCAAAGAGGCCCCCAAGGGAGTTCTAAGAAGAAGTCATTGCTGTGGGTCAAGTCCACCCACTCTATCTTCACAATTCTAGGAGGCCCCATTGGAAACTCATGCCTGGAACCACATCCCAGCGGTGCCACTTCCTCACCGTGGGGTTTGGGGCAAATTACTTGCCCTTTTCCAGCTCTATTTCTCTTCTCCTTAAGACAGTGATAATAGTAACCATTTCAAAGTGTTCTTCCGAAGATTAAATGATGATGTATGAACATGGCACACAATAAACACCAGAAACGTTAGCTGGTTTTTAACTCTTGGCCATTTAACTCAGTCTCCTTTATTCCCCCTCATCATTTAACCACGGATGACAATTTCATCGATGTTTTTTATAAATCTTTTGAAAGTTAGAGCCCAGATGACATACCTGTGTTCTATAGCAGCAACGATGAACCCATGTGATGCTAGATCAATGCCAATAGCAGAATAAATTGTCCTTCAAAACAAAACAGGAAAGCATTGAGTACCATGCTTAGGGAGCGGGGGCGTTCACTAATGAACCTGGAAAGAGGAAGGCCATTATACCCCTGTTGTAGTGCCTGGGGGAAAACTGGATAGCTGTGTTTCTTGAAGGGGCAGCTCTGCCTCTCAGGGGAATATGTGACAATGTCTAGAGATATCTTCATTATCATGACTGGGCAGAGGGTGCTACTGGCATCTAATTGGTAGACAGAGGGATGCTGCTAAACATCCTACAGCACACAGGACCACCATCCATGATAAGGAATGATTTCCTGTAAAATGTCGGTGGTCCCAAGGTTGAGACACCCTGATGCAGTGATTCTAAATATCACCTTTGAGAGTTCTGAGCTTTAATCTTGGCCCTACTACATATCAGCTATATGACTTTAGATTATTACATTGCTGAATCTTTGTCTGCACCTCTAAAGTGAGACTAATGATGCCTTTGCTTTAGAACAGTTGTAAGGTTTGAATAAGACAGCATATGTAGGAAGGCAGTGCAGTGTGGTGCTTAGGAGAATGGGACCTGCAGTCTGACCACTACATTTGAATCCACCACTGATTAGTTGTCTGCCTTGGAGAAGTCACTGATCTTTCCTATGTAACAGTACGGTACCTGGTGGGACTACTGGAAGGAGCAAGTAAGTTCATAATTTTCAGTGCTTATAACTATGTCTAAAAACAGAGCAAAGACTGAACACATGCCAACTGTTACTTAAATGATTGGACACATGAATCACGTGCTAAGCAACTACATTCATACCCCCTTTCCATTCATTCTGCACAATGTATTCAATCATATCATGTATTCAATAGAATAGAAATTTCAATAGAAAATGGCAATAGAGAACCAAAGGGTAGTAGGAACTCTGCCTTCTACTGTTGAACATGCACAACCTACTCAGACAAGGATCAGCACATCTCTGTAGAAGGACAGAATGTAAATACTTCCAGCTTAGCAGGCAATACAGCAGCTGTCACAGCTGCGCAACTCTGCTGTCCTAGCACAAAAGTACCCATAGACAATGGGAAAGGTGGAGTGAATGTGGCTGTGTTTCAGTAAAGCTTTACTTATAGAAACAGGCAGCTGGCAGGATTTGGTCCTCAGATTCTAACTTGCCAACCACTGGTCAAGTAGAAATCAAATACCTAGCTAAACCACAATTAAGGTACTGAAGATCTTATTGGTTGACTGATTGATTGAGAGAGAAAGAGAGAGGGAAGGAGGGAGAGCATGAGCAGGGGGAGGGAGCAGAGGGTGAGGGAGAGAAAGAGAATTTTAAGCAGACTCCCCGCTGAGTGCAGAGCTTCCTACAGGACTCAATCTCACAACCCTGAGATCATGACCTGAGCCGAAATCAAGAGTTGGACACTTAACCCACTGAACTACCCAGGTACTGCCTGAAGATAATTTCTTATTGCAGATGTTACCCAATTTCTTGCCAACTAAAAGCCACCTATTTCCAAAAGTCTTTTAATCCTCTGAGGTAGGAAGGTAGAAAGAAGGGTAGGCAGCTGAGAGGATGGGAGAGGAGAGAGTGTGGAGGTCATGAAAATGTGTCACTCTGAGATCATGCCACAGAGAGCATAATTGACTAAATATCCCATCCAGCCCCTGCCCCTGTAGATCCACCACCACCAGCTAAGCATCCCGTGGACTACACCCAGTAACTGGGCCACAGCATAGGTACTAATGTAGGCCTATTCTAGTGAGATGTAGGACTCCTTTGATAAGAAACTTCTGGTCAAACACCACCTCTTTTGGCCTGGTCGCATCTCTCCCTGAGGTGTCCTTTAATCTGAGACTCTTCGTACCCAATCTCTCCAGTTCCCGTCTCGTTCCCACATGTCTAGCCTGTTTCACTCAAAAATGTCTTTTATGACTAATCCAGTCTTGGTGTCAATTTCTCAGAAGACCTAAACTAACCCAGGGGATGGTTTTGAGAATGTATTATAATATAGAAGGGTGACAGTCAAAAATGCAAACCCTTCTCTTCTTATCGTGAGGCTAGTCCCTATGAACTGGAAGAAAGGCATAGACTACTTGACCAGATAGGGCTCGACCGATCAATAGATCACAGCCAACACTCGAGGAACCGCAATTCCTCCAACACAGTGGCCATACTGATAGTCCAAAATCTGCTCTTCTTTTTTAGGGGGGTATATAGGCATTTGGTCATTGGTCCTTAGGAGTTAAAAGTGTTTAGCCTCTTAAACATTACCGGAATGCTCCAAGACCATGAGAAAAAACAATCAGTGGATATTTTTCACCAGTCCTCAGAGGGGAATTCCAGTTCGCAGGAGTTGTCACTGAACCTAGACAATGAGAGACGATAATTAGTGTTTTCTATGTCTCCAATGTTGCTGGTTAATTTAACTTACATCTTCTTAGTGTAAATCCTGACCATGGAATTGATATCTATGTTTTTATGCGCTAATAGGAAATTCATTAAAAAGTCTGCTACTGGCTACCTACAAACCAAGGACCTGAAGCATGCAGTTTCCCCCAAGACCATAAAATCATTAATTATCAGTTCTCACTGCCAGCTCTGAGATTAAGGTGAAACACTTTCCTACTTACAGGTGTATTCAGGAAGGCTATTCCTTAGTACCAATCCCAGGTGTTGGCAAAACTTCCAAGGGAATATTCTGAAACTGAATTAAACCTCAGGAACATCACACTGAGAACCAGGATCTTCAAATCAGGGACTCCTTTCATTCCCATTTAGTTATGATCAAGAGAAACAGACCACTGATTCATCAACACTCAGATGGTGTTTTGGATGCTGCTCTGCCACTTACTACTGACCCTGAACAAGTTACAAGAACTCTCTGAGTTTCAGTTTCCTCTTTTTATAAAACAAAGCAGATGATATTTTAGAGGGCTGTTGTGAGAATGTTATCTAAGTAGGGAGCATATGCATAACACTCATCTCGTGACATGGTAAGGGTCCCAGAACATGGAAGATATTGTCTTCTCTTCCTTCACCTCTCCATTGCTAATGTCATTACTATTCTCAGTTACTTGGGTTCCTTTTTCTTATTTATAAAACAGAGATGCAGTCATGAAGATTGGATGTGATGACTGCCATGGAAGTGATTTATAATTTAATCAGCACCATAAAGAAGTGTAGTTATATTTCCATCATTTCTGTTATAGAGTGGTTTTTAAAGAAAACTACAGGGAGACCTTTAAAATGAATGCCCAAAGTTGTAGGCAGGTTTGAGAAGGAAATTTGAAGACCGAGTTAACACTGGCCCAACAGAGGTGTCTGATCAAACAGAGAAGGAAGGAACTGTCTATGTTAGTGTGATGTAGACAAATTAAGTGATGAATGCATAGCAGATTGTCTTGGTGAGAGAAGCTAGTTCCTTGGGGGTGGACAATGGAAATGAGAGTAAGTCTCCCCGTTTATTATGGGTGAGAAATTAGCTTTCACTTTCCTACAGAGCACACAGAGCAGTGAGCACCTCAGCCAGCCTGCTACTTACTCACCAGATTACTGCTCCCCCACAGTATGTAAAGCAGAAAAATTAAGGACCAGTCATAGACAGATTAATTGTAAATTCCGACACTTTCACTCTCTCCATCTACCCCAATGTATGCAGAACAAACAAAATGAGAACCCTTGATTCTCTGATAGTTACCTGGGCTTTTAAGAAATAATTTGTCATTTTAAGAAAAGTTTGGTCTCAAGAAATCTACTTTGATCTTTGCCTGAAACTTTTGCTGTTTTCAAGGTTTTCTTATATTCTAGCACCTAAGAGGCAGGATCAATGGAAATCTTACCAAAAAAGAAGCTCAATATTTTGCCCATAAGCCAGGGTGTTCCAAGATATTTACTAAGACCAAAAAAATATTCTTTGTTTGGGATCCAAAGCGTGTCAGAGTGGTCATCCTCTTGCGATGGATAATACAAACGCAAAAAGGTGCCCTGTAGAGGAAAGAAATTAATGTACTCTTAATAACGTTGCTTCTCCACTATGTTCCAATAGCCACTTTGCATATTTGATTAGTTGAGACCCAAATACCTCTGTTGTTCACAGAGAGGTCCAGAGAAAACTTTTTAAGCTGCTGCGGTGACTGAATACAGAAGAAAGAGAAGCAAAATAAAGCAATATACTTTCTGAGTGGAAAGAAAGGATGAGCAAGCTGGTTTCAACCATTAAGGAAGGGGAAAATAGAGTTTATATATAAATTAATCAGATGACAACAACACATTGAAGAATGATTTAACTAGCAAAATGCTTCCCATGGAACAAGGCAAATGGCAAAATGAGTCATTGTCGGGGGAGAGCAAGAGCAAGTTTCAAAACCTACCAGTGGGCAACAGTAAGAGTCACTATTAGAATATAAAGATAAGTGGTATTAATCAAAGCCTTACCTTATTAGTATAATCAAACATCAAATCTGTACAACCGACAGAATAAGATCCATTTCCTTTGGGAATTCTACTTTGCCTAATACTTGCAGCAGCCATCAGAGCTTGTATTTTATTGGCCCATGCTGAAAAAAAAGGTAAATATTGTCTCACTGTCATTCATTACACCTCAGACTTTATTTTGCAAAAGGAAATTCCAAGGGAATCAAGTTATACCCCTTAGTTTCTGGCCTCCTTCATTTCTTTAACTAGTCAAACACACACATGATTACAGAGTGTCTGATGTAGTCAAACTATTATGTGGGAATAAACACAGAGGTGGACACAGCCCTTCTCCTGAGATACGACTATCACCTCCTAATACCTGCAGCCTTGCCTTTAGCTTCTACTCTGATCCAGATCATGTTGAAGACTACTTGCCCGGGGATCCCTGGGTGGCTCAGTGGTTTAGCGCCTGTCTTCGGCCCAGGGCATGATCCTGGAGTCCCGGGATCAAGCCCCACGTCGGGCTCCCTGCATGGAGCCTGCTTCTCCCTCTGCCTGTGTGTCTCCCATGAATAAATAAATAAAATCTTAAAAAAAAAAAAAAAAAAGACTACTTGCCCAATCTGTTGTTCTCAAACACAGACCTTATCTCACATTTCAGATTTGGTCTTAAAACTTCCTGTTAGGTGCCTCCACCTGCTGTCCTTCCCACTAGGAACAACAGGCCAATGGTCCAAAATAAGACTGAATGGCCATCTCCCAACTCTCCCTCCTTATCCTCCCACCACACAGCCCTGCAACTCCAGCATTCCCTATCTTGTGTATCCAGAAATCCAGAATCATCTTCCTACCTCCTTCTCATTAACCCCCTACATCCAACTAGGTCTCAATTTCTAACATTTGTCTTTAGCTTAGAATTCTCTCTTCAGGATAGCCCTGATCCCCTAGCTCAGCTATTATACATTCACAGTCTCTTGACCAGACAGGTGTCATCTCTCCTAGCTGCAATATTCATCTTCTGTCCTAGATTTATCAAGATCTATTTGATCTTGACCCCTTCAGATGCATTTTTCACACAACTCTTAGAGTGATTTGAATCACAAATTTTACCAGGTACTTCTTAAATTTTTTTCAGTGCTACCTATCACCAAGAGGGTATTTCCAAAGGGGGAATGAATATATTGGAATCTTTTTGGAAGGCAGTTTGTAGGTGGTATTAAATCTACACATGCCTTCCTGCACTACTTCCATTGCTACTTGAGGCACAAAGGTGACCTATCCTTCAGTGTTCCAGGGTTAAAATGTATAGACTCCATAAGTGCACAAGTTAAATACCAACTTCCTGGGCACTGCAAGAAAGACTCTTTGTGATCTGAAGGTCCATTGCCTTGTACTCTTCTATTTTTTTCCTTTAAGTCATCTGCTTCCCATGTGCTCCAGCACACCTGAGCTGCACACTGAGTTGTTTGACGCCTTTGCACCTTTATCAATTCTATTTCCTGTGTTTGAAATCCCAATGGCCAAATTCTATTCACCCTTTAACATCCTAATCAGATGCCGGGTCTTCTCTGAAGACTTCCCTCACTCCCCAGACTTAATCATTTCATCCTCAGTATTAAATCAACTCCCTGTATATATTTTTATTATTCTTATCATATATATTTAAATTATATATTTGCATACTCTGTCCCCCACACTAGGCTATTTCGTAAGAGCTATACACATGTCTTTGTATCCTCGGATCTTAATGTTGGCACATAGTTGGTGCTCCATAAACATTTGTGAAAGTGAGCTGAGCTAAGCTTTTTATCCCACTGGGGTCTCATTTGCATCAAACACTTTCTGGTATATATCCTTTTACCCACCCAGTCTTGAAATTGTTTCTCCCTTTTTGGTGCTAAAATTCTTCAACATACTTGCAGTTTTACCTGTTCTCCTCCTTTCTAAACCCCAATCAAGTCCATATTTACTTGTGAGATGGTGAGTCCAAATATCACTGTATTCCAGATTTTCACTTCTCTTGATTCAGCTCACCTACTTGTCCTACTTGTTTTCTTCTATTGGACTCCAAGAGTCGATTTCTCTGCTAGACAGACTCCTTCAAGCTTTCTATCACATTCTGCCTCTGCCACTAAGACACTTGGAGCTATGTTAGGTATGGAACTTACATCAATATTATAGGGCATCATCCAGAAAGATTTTGAGTTACAAGAAGTTCACCTTTCACGTTGGTGACTAATGTGTTAAGCACCTGCCAGTGATGACCCTTTCAATACATAAGGCTTGCCACTCAAAGTTGGCCCATGGATCAGCATCACTGGCATCACCTGAGAGCTTGGACATGCAGGGTCTTTAGTCTTATCCCAATTCTACTGACTCAGAAAAGCTGTGTCTATTAAAGTTTAAAAAGCCCTGGGCTAAGGTACCAGACCACTTGGTTTGACGTACGGGCCAGCAATTCATAGTCCAAAGGTGGGAGGCAGTTCCAAGGAAGGCAGGATATAAATGGATCTGGGGTATTAGAGCCAGGTGATCCCACTTTGGAATCCAGCTGTGCCTCTGATGCTATGATGCTCTGGTCTAGGCAGTTTATTCTCCTCTCTTATCCTCATTTGGGAGGTGGGGCAAAAAGCACTTGACCAGCCTTCAAGACAGATGTCTAAGAATGAAGTGATAATGTAAGTCAAGTGCCTAGCACAGAACACAACACATAATCAGCAGACAACTGATATCATGTGTCCCTTACCTAGAGTTAGTTAACTCTGGCTACCCGAATTTAAGCCCTTAGAGTAGTTTTAGCAGATCTAAAATAGACTCAGATTCAAAATCCAAGGTGTTTCCTCAGGCATTTAAAAACAAAAACAAGGGCAGCCCGGTTGGCTCAACGGTTTAGCGCCACCTTTAGCCCAGGGCCTGATCCAGGAGACCAGGGATCGAGTCCCATATCGGGCTCCCTGCATGGAGCCTGCTTCTCCTTCTGCCTGTGTTGCTGCCTCTCTCTCTCACTCTCTGTGGCTCTCATGAATAAGTAAATAAAGTCTTTTAAAAATAAAAACAAAAACAATGGGACGCCCGGGTGGCTCAGCGGTTGAACCCCTGCCTTCAGCCCAGGTGTGATCCTGGAGACCCAGGATTGAGTCCCACATCGGGCTCCCTGCATGGAGCCTGCTTCTCCCTCTGCCTGTGTCTCTGCCTCTTTCTCTCTGTGTCTCTCATGAATAAATAAAATCTTAAAAAAAAATAAAAATAAAAACAAAAAAACCCCAACTTCACTGTAAAGCTAACACTTTCAGTCCTATTTAGAATTACAAAAGGCATTTCCTTCTCCATTTAAGAGATTGCCTACCAAGCCATGCTCCACGGTGTAATAGGGAGAGGTCAAGCCTAGAGGATGATGGGTTATGCCTCTGTGAGGACAGCCAATGCTCTGTTGCACTACCACCCACTTCTGCCATGATGTGACAATTCAAGGGTTGAGGGGGAGGACTCTGGCCCATAGAGTTTGATGAGGAGCCCCAAGGAGCTCACAACTGCCTAGGAGGTACTACCTCTGGAATTAGGAGTTCAGTTCTAGAGCCATGGGAGGATTCCGAGAAGGTTTCTCTTGGGAGATCTCCATTCCACATGGGCTCTAGGAACCTTTTTCAATGACCTGGGCATACCCTGGTTCTCTACAACCTGCCTTACCGCAAAGCCTTCTCGCTCAGCTTCAGGAACCATAGGTCAAGGTGAGGCTACAGAGCTGGTCTATTCCAAAACACTTGACCCCCTGGGAAGCCTGGAGTTGACCCAGGTTGGGGGTGTAGGTCTACAGAGCCCTGTGGCTGTTCAGTGCCACGGTGGCTACAGGAAAGTTTCATCAGCCTACAGCTATTCCAGTCATGGTCCTGGATTTCCTGTTCTCTAACCATCTGTCAGGCTCCTCGTGAAGGATGAGGCAGGAGAAGGCTTGTCAAGTTGTATGGCCATCCTCTGGATGACACAGTTTGTGGTTCAGAACTTATACATGTCATGTCTAATTTTTCTTCAACTTTAGTTTAATAGGAGCATTAAAACCTGTTGAGTGCTATGAATCTTGTTATGCATTTCCAGTGGTGTGCATTTGTCAAGTATTCCTGATATTCATTCCCAGGTTTTGAGATGGATTATATACCTGTCAGGAACATGTCATTTTCTTATACAGCTTTACATCATCCCTTAACAGAAAGGATATCTCTAGCCCATACTTTACCTGCATAACCATGTTATCTATATATCCATTTGGTTAGAAGAATATAAACAACCATCTCTTTAATCCTTTAGTTAATAAATGATTTTGAATACTTTACAAATTATTTTTGCATTCATTTTTGAGCATTGAGAATGGAGCACTGGGCTCAAGGTTGCAATTACCAAGATGAATAAAGCAGTGTCTCTTTCCTCAAGTTTCTGCCAGTCCAATGCCAGCTTTCCAATGATTTTCAAATATGAAGGGGATATAAAACATATTTTGAAATTCTCACCCTGGACCAATAAAAAGCGCATGATGTAAATGTCTCCTAGCTGATAATCTGCTCATGCGGTAAGATGTTACTTGTTCTAATTCCTAGTTAAAATTAATTTAAATAGGCTGGACACTCCTGAAGCTTGTCCACAAGCTTACTGTCATGGTCACCTGTGTGTCACCAGTGACTCAGTTTCCTGATAAATGTTGAATGAATGCACCTGTGAGACAGTATGCCATTTCCTATACAAATGTAGATATAACACCTACTCTTTCCTACTGATGTCTTTACTTCCGTAACTATGAAGAAGGACAATACAAAAGCACAGTGTTATGAAAGTTCTTTTGTAAATGTTACAATAAGGAGTCACCCATCAAACCTGAACAGCTAGATCCAGGGTGACCAAGTGTGTTGCTATAGGCAGTATGGCACCATTCAGAAGCCACCTCCATGGCTCACCTCAGGGGAGGCTGGATAGAGAAGAGCATGCATCACAATGCTCTGGGATTGGCCAGCATTCACAAATCTCCAGAAGCAATCTCTTTGCAGTAAAGGTCCTTCTTAGTGATGGCAGATGTACTTGTCTAAAGATGGCTGCCTCACTCTGGCCACCTCTTCGGGCTTGACTAAACCTCCTCTCCTCTCCTTCCCTCCCACCACAGGCTAAGAAAGAGCAAGAGATGCATGTCCAGTCTCAACTGGAGCTCTTAGCTTGTCCCTACCTCTCCCTGTGATAACACAGAAAACATGGTTTCCCTCTGGCCCTCAAGACTCTAAATGCCTTTTTCTCACATCACCTCCCAGTACTAACCAGGACTACACCTGTTGAGCAAGACAACTGCCTCTCCTTCCCCTTCGTGGGAGCAGGCTTTGTGGTTGCCTCTCAGGGGACTCCAAGGGAGTTGTGTCGCTGCACCTGAGTGGGAGCAGGTCAGGGCAGTGAGAGAGAGAAGAGGAGGTGCTGAGGAAGTTCTCCACAGTGGTTGCAGAGCTGAGCTTCCAGTTGATCTGAACATGCCTCATCTTGGTTCTGTCCTGCAGTCGTGATATTGAAGAAGACAGGAGCTTCTTCAGTTTCATTTGGAATGAGGAGAAAGTGAGGCCCTCTCCCCTACCCCAGGAGAACAGAAGGTCTCCATGAGCCTCTTTATAGTAAAACTTGTTTAGAAGTCCACACATGCAACTGCTCTGAGGCCACATTGAGTCCGGCAACAGGTCAGTTGCTCAAGCCCTGGAACAAATAGACCTCTTACCTGATGATCTAATATGGGCAACAGGATTTAGGTCTTGCCAGTCAATAGGATGAACCAGTGTGAGGCAGCTGCAGAGGCAGAAAAGCGCATGCAGTTTGGGTGGCAACATCTTGGAAGCTGAGCAGTGGTTTCAGCTTAAACTTCTTCAAGGCAGGTTATTAAAAGAAAAAAAAAACATGCAATAAAGAGGACTTAAATAGGCTGACAAATCAGTGTGATTAAGGTACTAGTAACATGAGTTTATATATTATTAAGGAAGAAGACACCTGGAAACAATGGAACATGCATTTCCTGAGCTGGATTTTTGAAAGGCATCTGATGGAAAATCCCTGGTAGGCTGGATTGTAGAGCATAGAGATAACACTTCTAGCATTCATGACAGGTTTGTGGTCACTCATTCTCTAATTCTGCAGCAGTCTAGTTTGGCGATAAAGAATAGCACCAAGGGCCATCTGGATGGCGGCATTTGCTTAACTGTCCAACTCTTAGTTTCAGCTCAGGTTGGGATCTCAGGGTGGTGAGATCCCGCCCTTTGTGGAGCTCCATGCTCAACAGAATCTGCTTAAGATTCTCTCTCCCTTTGCACCCCCTCCAAATAAATAGGAAAACATAAAAATATAATAATGGTAACAATCATAGATCACAATCACAACAATATCCAGGCATGTCTGGACATCAGTGAACATTCCATAAGTTTAGGCTAATGTTTCAGCTACAGCAATATGATCATCTTAGATCTAAGATGATCATATTGCTGTAGCTGTGACAGTTTTGGTGCTGCTGACATTTTATTTTTGGTGATCTCTATAATCCTACTACACTGAAAGCTTCCCAAAGCGGAGGTCAGGTCTCAGATATTGTTCCCACCACCTAGGAGGGCCTGGTGTGCAGTGGTGTTGCATAAATGTTTATAGAATTCATGAATGAATGTTTGTAATCCAACAAACAGCGTATTAGACTCACGATAATACGAAATGATATTACAGCTGGGAGCTATCCTAACATCTTATTAGCAAAAACTATCTTGTATTTGTGCATCACCTTTACCCTTTAGAATTTCTCCCTTCAAAAAGCCAAGCTGTCTCTTCACTGATACTAACTTGCTAGTGAAATTTTTTCAGATGTATTTCTATGCTTGAACACACACACACACATACATGCATACACATAACTATATGTACATAAACTATATAGTTTAAAAATTTGCAGAACTTCAAGTTGCATTTTTAATTTGGTTGTATATTTAGAGTCTTCTCATGTGAGTACATGTACTATAATTTGTCTTTTTATTTTAAAATGGCACTTTGGGGACACCTGGGGGACTCAGTGGTTGAGCGTCTGCCTTTGGCTCAGGTCGTGATCCTGGGATCCTGGGATCGAGTCCTGCATCCAGCTCCCTGCGTGGAGCCTGCTTCTCCCTCTGCCTGTGTCTCTGCCCCTCTCTCTGTGTATCTCGTGAATAAATAAATAACATCTTTATAAAAAAATAAAATCACACTTCAGAGTTGCGAAAACAAAAGTTTGTTCACTGGGGCGGCTAGGTGGCTCAGTCGGTTAAGCATCCACCTCTTGATTTCAGCTCAGGTAGTGATCTCAGGGTTGTGAGATTGGGCCCCACGTTGGGCTCCATGCTCAGTGTGGAGTCTGCTTGAGGTTCTCTCTCTTCCTCTTCCTCCGCCCCTCTGTCTACTCTCACTAAAAAAAAAAATAAACTCTTAAGAAAAAATTGGCTCACTAAGTAAATAACAATACTGCCAACATTTGAAGGCTTCCTACACGCCCAGCATTTTTCTGTTTCTGGCACCTGTTATCTTATTCAGTCATCACTAAACAATTTGCGAGGGAGGTTTCATTATCACCTTTGTATGGATCAGAGGAAATAGAGGCAAGGAGAATTTAACTGATTTGTCCTAATCACACAGCTAGCAAGGGCTGGAGGCTGGGCTTGATCCCAGAATATCTGAGTCCTTCCTTTTAACCACAGCACATCAACGTGGTGTATCTATCACCAATTCCTCTCCAGCCTAAACCGATAATCTTCTAAAGTTAATGAACACAGCAACTCTTTCAAGATGCTAATGTGTTCAGGAACTTCCTGGATTGGAAAGAAGACTTAAAAAAGAGTTAGAAATTGTTCTCATAAGAGATGAGCATCTGCCTCATTGTTCTTGCCTTAATTTATATTTGGAGCAAGCTTCCAGAGCCCTTGGTAACTGCAGAGTACTGGGTGTGAATCCAGAGAAACTAAACCTTTATCCGCACTGCACTCTGTAAAGAACCTAGTAAAGCATTCATCACAATTGTTTCCCAAATAAGCTACTGGGTTTCCCAAATAAGCAACAGAAGAAACTGAGTGGAAGTCAGGCAATCTGCTCACCAGCCTCCCCTTCTGTTGTACTGTCACAACTGGGCTTTTCATCCACAGAAAAGTTTTCACAGGGATGTGAGCAGAGGGCTTTAAGAAATTCCACCCCTGGTGCTTATAGCCCATGACTGAATAAGAGGAGTGTTCTTCGGCCATTTGGAAAACCAAGGAAGACAAAGAAGAGGAAGAAGGCAAAGTGAAATACACACGGAGGTCAACAGAGATTTTTTTTTAGGAATATTGCACTGTCCCAAAGAAAGTTAGCTTGCCCACAGCTCCTTGGTATTCGTGACAACCTCCCTGTAACAACCTAAGGAAGAGTTTGAGACAGCCAATTGTTGGAAGGGCTTCCCCAAGCCCTCCAAGCAGGACTGGAGAGCTCTGCCCTCCCCATGCTTCCCACCAGACCTGTGCCAATGCCATCACCTTTGGTTCTCAGAGTGATTTAAGGCCAGGTGAAATGGCACACCGGAGTTCCCACCCTGACCCCATGCAAGCTACAATGGTTCTTGGAGAATCTTTGTTCACACTGACTGGGGCGCCTGAGTGGCTCGGTTGGTTAAGCATCCCACTCATGATTTGGGCTCAGGTTGTGATCTCAGGGTCATGAGATCGAGGCCTGGTCAGGCTTCGTTCTGGGTGTGGAACCTGCTTAAGATTCTCTCTCTCTCTCTCTCTGTCCCTCTCCCGCCCCGCCTCACACTCACACACTCTCTCTAAAAAACAAAAACAAAAACAAAAACAAAATCCATACTGACTGACTCCTGAGTCCCACCCCAGACCTACTGACTCACAATCTTTAGAAGGCATGTCCAGGCATCTGCACTTTAGCTTTTGAGGGCTCCCAACACAGCCACACCCAGAATGTAGTATTTGGAAACTGCTGCAACGGAGCAAAAAGAGTACTATTTTATTTATTTATTTACTTACTTACTTACTTATTATGTTTTTATTTGAGTAAACTCTGCTCCAACGTGGGGCTTGAACTCACGACCCTGAGATCAAGAGGCACATGCTCCACCGATGGAGCCTCCCAGGTACTCAGAGAATACAATTGGTTTAGAGGTTCTCACCACTCTATCACATGTGCTGTCTCATCTCATCCTCAAAGTAGGAATCCTCTAATTTAATGATTGGCTGCCTCATTCATTCATTTGTTCATGTATTCATTCAATTTTAAGAATGCCAATATGTCAATCTATGTTTGGGATAAAAATATTTCTAAATTAAAAAAAAAAAAACCCAGGTTTTTAAAATAGACATGATTTTTATCTCCAAAATTCCAGTGGGTTGAGAAACTTTCAAACAATTGTGATGAATGCTTTACTAGGTTCTTTACAAAGTGCAGTGCGGATAATGGTTTAGTAGACATAACAGAGAAGCAAATCGTAGCATCCTGCATTTTTCATTTTGGGAAGAAGATCAATGAAAGACAGACTATGGTTCTAGGCTGAAGTCACACTGCCACTATTTGTGGGCAGGACTGGAGGGAAGGTTTTCTTCCTTCGACCCCAGTGTACTGAGTGATAGAACAACCCAGATGGGATCCCTCTCTTTTCTCCACTTCCCCAGCCACAGAATGCACTGCCTTCCACTGCTACTTCTGGCTGGTGTGCTTTGTGGGATGGAAAGTTATGCCAAGACTGTCCCTCTGGCAAAACAGCTCAGTCCAAAGCAGTGGATAACAGGCACCAAAGTTTCCCTACAGTCAGGAAAGGGGGCCTTCTCTGGGCCTGGACCCTCAAGGGCACTGGAGAAGTAGGCACTTCCTGCCTCAGCAAGTAGAGGCTCCCATATCTGGGAATAGTCAGGCCCTGGAGCCACTATCCACACAGAAGGCCACCCTCTCTGCTCAAAACAGCATCCTGTACATGTCTCCATTCGGGCACTTTTCGCAGCCTTTACTACAAGGCTCTGTTTATAGGATTGCTTCACCTGTGAGCTCCTCCAGGGCAGGGACTGGTTTCATTTGTCATTTATTGTTATAACTTAACAAAGGACCCAGTATCTAGCAAGTATTAGTAAATACTTCTTGACTAAGGATGAAAGATCTTATCTTCTTTTTTGTGTGAGCTACAGGTAGCCCAGAAACATATTCCCAGATGATTTCACATCAGGTGTGCCTTCTTGAGGCACCGAAGTGAGTAGGGATCAATTACTTGGGTCTCAGTGCCTAGAACCCAAATGCCTGGGTCTGAAACCTAGCCTGGACATTAGAGTGTGACCCTCTGCAAACTGTAGAATCCTTCTGTGCCTTATTTCCTCATCTGCAAAATGGGGCTGAGGATGATAATAATATTCCCCAACGTTAGATGATTAATACATGTAAAACAGTGTTCTTGCATGTGGCTAGTGCGAATGTTAGCATACTCATTTTGCATTGCTACCACCATGCTTTGCCCCTAGGTAAGTAGTTGCTTAATAAATGTTAAAGAAATAAAAGCTAGTGTGTCAATCAAGACCTTATTGAGATAGATGCAAGAAGCCATCCTTGGTCAACATCCCCTTTGTCCATAGGTGGTTCTGCTGAAGAGATCTTAAGGTTTCATTACGGGTTCTAACATGCCCTAAAGACTATAATTATCATTTCTCCTACTTTTCTTGGGGGAACTTTGTATTCACTCACCCTCTTCCCCTTTGCAGCCTGCTAGAGCCTCATAAGGCCAGGGGAACCTCTTCTCTTGGCCTCTACCATCTCTACCATCTGCTTCTCAAGACTTATGTAATATTCCTCCTTTCAGCTCCTTATTTGGCATCTCAAGGTAACAGCTCCCTAGTCTAACAAGCTGCGAAGAGGTACTGATGTGCTCACGAGGCTCTCCTCATCAACTTCCAAATAACAACACTTTCTTTTAGCCACGGTCTCCAGGTGGTATCCTATCAAAGCCCCTGAAAGTTTACTCTAAAGGAGAGAATCATATGCTTTGGGGAAGAAATGCTTTGGAGAAAAAAAAAAAAAAAGGGTCTTTCAAAGTCCTTCAAATCAGATCCCGTGCGGAGTAATCCACCCTGGCTACTCCAGCACCCTCTGGCTGCCAAGTTTCAGACTAGAGTGAGTGTGGCTGCACTCTATCATTCAGCACTGCAGTGAAGAGCTAGTCCATAAACTAGGAGTCTGAATTATTCAGAGTATAGTTTGCGATATAACTTCTGTGTTTGAGAGAGATAGGCAATAGACAATACTTAAAGGGTGCAAACAGCTCTGTTCTGGAGATGCAATTTCCCATCATTAAAAACAAAATGGGAAAATTGTTCCTTTTTGAAACCATTTTTTTCTCTATATTTGGGACATATAAGCCAGTCTTCTTTCAGGAAGTTTAATAGTGAAACAGGCAATTCTGGACAAGAAGCCCTTTTAAAATTAAACTAGTGATGTCAGGCAAAAAGCTGTAGAAGTAATAAGAAAGAGGATCTTGATGTTCATTTTTAATCAGTTTTACATTTTCTAAAAACCTGAGTGAGAACTCTTTGGATCTGGAGGAGGACTTGATGAAGCATGCTTCTGGAAGCGTTGACAAATGTTCCTAATTAGCATATCATAGGCATCTGAGGAGAGACTCAGGGATTGTTTTTCAGTGTCTCAACTTGTTGGCTTGGGTTTTGTCTGCTTGAATATTAGCAGAAACTCCTAAAGATAAACAAGGAAGTATTTCGACTGCAATTCAGACCTTCTGAATCCAAAACTTGAGGACTGGTTCTTGACTTGAGTCAAGAAATTTAAAAAAAGGTGATATGAGGTATAAATGACTATCTTTTATTGAGCACCTACTATGTGCCAACTATGTCTGTATACTCAATGTAATTGCTAGTCCTCACAAGGAGTAGAGTTAGGCAGGTACTATTACCTCCATTTTACAGTTAGGAACACTGAGGCTTGGGGCGATTTGCTCACTCAAATGCCTGGTAGGTTTTGGAGGCTTGACCAACAAGCCCAGCACTCTGAGGTATATGAGCAAAAACTATCAGTATATTTTGCTCTCATTTTCATTTAAAGATGTATGTTTATACACAAGTGGAAAAAAGTCTAGATGAATATAAAGCTAGAATGTTCTCACCACTTATATTTAAGTGGAGGATTACAAATGGTTCTTTTTTTTTAAATGTACTTTGCTAATTTGTCAACAACAACAACAACAAACACACACTGCTTGAGCAGGAAAATTAAAATAAAAGAGAAAACAAAACCCTAGCTCTTTACTTGAGCAACAGAATCTAAACAAATGGCTTCCTGTCAGAAAGAAGCTGGACACAGAGATTTTTGGCCCAATTTGGAGATAATATTGGATTTGAGGCTTTGTTTTGGAGCAATAATTTTAGGGGAAAGGTGTGCTTCATTTCAGTTTGAAAGTCTGGAGTAGGTATTTTTCCTGAAAAAAAAAATCAGTGATTTGTGGTTATTACAATTTCAAATTAGTATACCCATGAGCCAGGCATTGTGCTAGGCTTTTAAGGGAGTTTCAGAGTGTTAGGGGATGGGGATGAAGGAGGTTTGAGGTGTAGGATGACAAACAAAAGAGAATAATATTCTTCAAAGAGTGCCTGGTTTTGAGCTCCAGATAAAGATAAACACAGGGGGCCTGGGTGCACAGTCTGTTAAGTGTCTAACTCTTGCTTTTTACACTTGGGTCATGATCTCAGGGTCCTGAGATCGAGCCCCACATAGAACTCTGTGCCCAGCATGGAGCCTGCTTCAGATTCTCTCCTTCTCCCTCTGCCCCTTCTGCTCATGCTCTCTCTCTAAAACAAATAAATAAATATATATATATTAAAAAAAGATGAACATAACCTACTCCAGCCCTGGTGAAACAATGAGATACTAATCGAATCCCCTTGTTCCACATACAAAGAAATTGAGACTTAAAAGAAGGGAAAAAATTTCCTGGAGCCACACAGCAAATCAGTGGTCAAGCTGGGATGAGAATACCTTGTCCCTTGGTCACTAGGTCATCAGGTCTGCAACTGCAGTGAGCCCAACACTGTAGGGAAGGTTCATGTGGGCTCTTGGGGAGACCAGGGTGTCCCATCAAGCTCTGGACAAGGGCAATAGGAAAGGCCTGGCTTTAATCAGAAGCATCAACTCAGCCAGTCATTGAACATCTGAAACCTAAATCTCCCAGCTGATGAAGTGGAATTAACAATACCTGTGTGGTGGAGTTGATGAGGTGAGGGAACATGCTAGCACAGCACCGAAGACACCAACTCTCAGGACATAATCCTTTCCCTTATTCACCAGGAACCAGCTTAAGTTCCATTGGGAGAAAAATACATTAGACTCTAGAGATCACATTCTGAGAAAGGAGAGAGTCTGTGACCTGAAAGTTGGCAGGTTTATCCTGCTGAGTGGCCCAGACAGCTCGGGTAGGGCAGGCTCTGGCTCTGCTGGTTTCTCATCCTCTGCACCACTAACATTTGGGACCAGGTAATTCTTTCTTGTGGGAACTGGCGTATGCATTGGAGGATACTTAGCAGCATCCCTGGACTCTATGCATCAGATGCCAGTGGTAACATTCTCCCCACAGCCCCGAGTTGTGACAAAGACAAAAACATTGCCAAATGTCCCTGGGTGGGCGCGGGGGGGGAGGCTGCCCCTGGTGGGGAACCACTAGACTACTGGGAACAAGTGGGTACAGGTAGGGAGAGACCTACCTTATCTAGGAGATGGAACAAAACCACATATACAAAACAGAACAGACCTGAAAACCATTTATTTTAAGAGCCCCTTGCTAACCAGGTAGGTTTATTGAACAGCATATGTAGGATATAACCTACGTATAAGTTTACTAAGATATGTAAATTATTCCCTAATGTATTCAACTTGTGGTATGTATGTGCCACCACACTTGCCTTTCACCTTATTCCCCCCATAATCCAGCTGAGTGTCTTATGTCTTGATGCCTTGGATGGTTTCCTCAGCCAGGAGCACTTGCCCCATTGGTTGACCCATATCCATTCAAACATTTACTAAGTACCAACCATGTGCTAGGCAGTGAGTGCTAAGGTCTGGCTGGCTCCTACCATGAGCACCCGAAAACCTCTGAAGGGCAACAGTGCAGCCAGGACTTCAATGCTATGAGGAAATTTCAGTCTTGAAATTCAAAACTCTGTAAATGAATTATTCTAAATACATACATGGGTCATATGTTCTTTTGCCTTAGTAGTTTTTGTCTTGAATGCCATGTAGATGATGGGATATTTGCAGCATTGCCTTCTTTCTGCTTTGGCTAAGTGCTGAGGAGGCATGGAGAGAGCCAGTGATTTCTTTTTTTTTTTTTTTTTCCCTAGTGATTTCTTAAAGTGCAATTTGGAGTTTGAGACATTTTGATAAGAGTGGGTTTGGTGTGGACACAAAGGAGGATGGTCTATTCCAGGGGGTGTGCGGTGCCAGAAAGCACGGAAAGCCCTCCTAGGAGAGGTCCTGCAGGAGCTGACAGTCTCAAGAGGAGGATCCTTAGCAGACTGAGCTGGGTTGATGGGTCTCTCCCCCAGATCTTTAGCCCGATGATCCGTGTGTCTGGGGCTCACAGGGGATGTACGGCACAGGGGTTTAGAGCCTCAGTGCATTCACTAAACACAGTTGTGCCCCCAGGCCACAGTCCAGTCTACTTGTGTCCCAGTGATTCCAGGGCAGCCCTTTCTTTACTCCTTAGCTCACCTCTCCCCATTTGGTTCAAGGCTCGCTCCATAAACGGACGCACTCTCCTTTGCGCTGCTCTCCTATTCCTTACAACCGAAGAGGAGAAACCTCCTTCTCCAAGGAAAACAGAAACACCAGGATGACCCTCCTTCTGAGGCCTTTCTCTCTGCCTTAGATCCAATTCCAGACCACATTCACCCTCTCCTCTTTACGACTAGCTCTCAGTCCTAGGCTCTGCCCTCATTCCTCCCCAGTTAAGGGCACCTGATCTCCTGGATGGTAACCCCCACTCGCCCCAGTGCCCCCAAACCACCCTCACTTTACACCATGACTTTAGGGTTAATTTATGTGTCACTTCTTAACACCAAAAAATCTTGTCCATTTTCTTTACCCAAACTGATTGAAGCTGCTCCAGAAAATGTCCACTATCTTTCACCTTTTCAAATGTCACACAGGTTCTATGTATCTTTACAACACAGTCGTTTGGCTTTGAATCCATTTCTCTAGCTTTCTTTCTTAGGTAAAACTGTTTTTGCTGTTTCACATGATTCTATTGTAAGTGACTACCAATCCTCTATGGAAGTATTACACATTCTAGATCAATGTGGCCAAATATTTCCCATGTTACTAAAATAAAAATAGTGCTTCTTGCTTTTCTGAACAAAGGACCACTATCAACGGCAGCAAGTCCCAGCTTTTTCAGGCACTGGCTTTCTTTTACCTTCCGATGGCCACTGAGATATCTGAGAGGATGACTAAGGGAAGCCTCTGAATCCAAACAAAGAGGGATAATTCATAAGAAGTCTGTTAACTATCGTGGTTCTCTTTCTACAGAAAAGGACCTTCTTCTCAACCATGGGATGTGAGTTAGCTAAATCTGTATTTATGTTTGCAAACTTTTCAGGATGCTGAAAAGGATAATATTTTTTTTAAGATTTTATTTATTCATTCATGAGAGACAGAGAGAGAGAGAGAGAGAGAGAGAGAGAGAGAGAGAGAGAGAGGCAGAGACACAGGCAGAGGGAGAATCAGGCTCCATGCAGGGAGCCTGACATGGGACTCGATCCCAGGTCTCCAGGATCAGACCCCGGGCTGCAGGTGGCGCTAAACTGCTGCACCACCGGGGCTGCCCCTGAAAAGGATACTATTGACTTTGGATATTTACAGCTGGAGAATCCAAGGTGATTTTGTTTCCACTGAAACATTTGATGCTGCAATGTTACTAAATATAATCTTTGAAGGATCATGACTGACACCATCAGCCAATACAAAATTTTCAAGGAGAAAGATGGACCTGGCCAGACAGAGCAGTAATTGGTAAACAAAAAGCTGGGAAACATGGGACTTACCTATTATTTAACTCCTGAAACTTATCAAAGCACAGTCAGCAGTTCTGGTGGGGATATAAATAGGTACCGTGACTTTTGGAAGGCAATATGGCAAGCCTTAAATTGTCCATACCCTTTGACCTGTTCATTTCTGAGATCAGCACACACAAAAATTGTATTCACAGGGAAGAAAGGCTCTCAGAATACAATGCACTATGGCGTTCATTCCAATTCTATTTAGGAGAGCCAGCATACACAAAGGGAAGCCCTACAGAACCTCAAACCATAATGTCATCAATGGGATTTTATTCAGTTAGTAACATAATATTTACAAAACGATTTGTGATGACTTAAGAAACCATTTACAATGCAATTCTAATTGAAAAAAGATCCTAAGATTTTGCTGTGTAAAAATTCACCCTAAAAGACTATTAATATAATAAGGGTTATAGAATTATGGTGGTTTTCCCATAATGTTTCACATTTTCTTTTGCAACCAAACATACTGCTTTACTACTAGTAAATAATCTTGAAAGAATATTTAGTACAGTTCATATAACCATGAAAAGTATTTCCATTTAATATTAAGTAAAATGTTATGGAGAGAATAAAGAGGATTAGCCATGATCTCAGATAAATAAGATAGGAAGAAGAAGAAATGTGTATGTGGGGGACAAAAATAAGGACAAGACCCAAAATATATAAAAGAGATAACAAACATTTACAAAGTTGATCTTTCTTAAAGAGTTTGTATTTAGAAATGAAAGGTAATTTTTAAAAAGATTTTATTTATTTATTCATGAGAGACACAGAGAGAGAGACAGAGACATAGGCATAGGAAGAAGCAGGCTCCTCAGAGGGATCCTGATGCAGGACTCAATCCCTAAACTGGGATCACACCCTGAGCCAAAGGCAGATGCTTCCTGTTTTTCTCTTTTATCCATGAGAAGATTCACTTAAAAAAAAAAACACTAATTTTAAAATTATAAAACCTGAGAAGCATTTTCTTCTATTTTGATTCCTTGACCACTAGATAAAATATTATCCCAGCAGATAGACAAGAGCTTTAGAGTGCTCAGAGAACACATTCTACTTAAATCTATTTAAATGCTGGTACCTTCTGGGGGCTCCTGGCTGGCTCAGTCAATTGACTCAGGGTTGTGAGTTCCAGCCCCAGGTTGGGTGTAGAGGTGACTTTTTTTTTTTTAAAGTCTTTTCTTCTGTGTACTTAATGTCTATCTCTCAAGCCACAGTTTCCTACTTGCTCTTTAAATCCCAGCTGAGGGCAGCCTGGGTGGCTCAGCAGTTTAGCGCCACCTTCAGCCCTGGGCATGATCCTGGAGACCGGGGATGGAGTCCCACGTCGGGCTCCCTGCATGGAGCCTGCTTCTCCCTCTGCCTCTGTCTCTCTCTGTCTCTCTCTCTGTGTCTCTGGTGAATAAATAAATAAAATCTTTAAATCCCAGCTGAGATTTCTATATCACACCCGAGCTCTGCTAACTCTCTGTTCCAGTCCATCACTAGTAAATTCTCATCAGGCATTATTTCCCTTTTTGAAATGAAAGACAAACCAAAAATGCAAAATGTCCACTCTTGAGTCCAGAATTTCTGTTAAGAGCTGATGAGTAGACCTGTGTAAATCCTAATCCTGACAAGGGATTAGGGCCTGTGAGTTATGTCTCCTGTTCCTGGTAAAGAGAAGAGAAATGGCTCCTTCACAAGTACCAGGACTCTCTTCCTCAAATTCTTTCTGATGAACTTTTGGAATGGGAGTATATGGCTGCTGGAATAATGATACTCCTCTACTCTCCAAATCTCCACATCTTAATCCCCAGAACATGACACACCAAAGGGGAATCAAGGTTATAGATGGAATTACGGTAGCTAATCAGTTGACTTGAACACAGATTAGCCTGGATTATCCAGAAGGGCACAATATAATCATTAGGGTCTTTAAAAGTGGAAGAGGGAGAGTGGCCACAGAAGGTCCTATGACATGAGACCAGGTGTGTCTTGTGCGGTCCTCGGGTGCAGGGCCAAGCTATGGCCAGGAGCCTGGGGTTGGGTGTGGTGGACACTCCAGTCCCCTGCAATCCCCTCCCCCCATGTTCTCTGAGTGCTTCTGTGAAGCCCTGCGATGCACAGGCAGGGTGGCCAGTGCAGTAGGTGTGGATGTGCCTGACAAGATAAAGAGCTGAATCTTAGGGGTGTTCCTGGCCCGTGGCTCCTTCAGCTCCATCACCAGCATGCACCTGTGCTTGCTGAGGTGGCCAGAGACCACCTACCCCAAACAGGTCAGTTGGGGTTGGGGAAGTGGGATGGAGTGGCAGATCTGATGGAGGAACTAGTGGATTGGGCCTTCTGCACCTTTGCTGGCCATTATCATCACCACCATTGTTAAAACTGCTCAGCTTATGAATTCACAGCAAAACTGGTGGCATACATTTCCTCCATCATATTCAAAGAGCTAAGCCCCTTACCCCTGTGACATGTGGACCTGCCCCTGACTGCCGTAGCATTGAACGTTTTTCTGGGTCCAGCACCCCTGCCATCTCATGTTGCCAATATATGCTAAGAAGACACTGGGCACTTTATGGGGATCTGGCTACCTCCTCAGTTACTAAAACATGTGACTCTTGATCTCAGGGTTGTGAGTCTAAGCCCCATATCAGGCGTCAAGATTACTAAAAAATAAAAATAAAAAAATAAAAAGATGCTGGGCCCTTTATAGAAACTGGAGCATTCTTTCTGGTGTTCCCTGGAGGATTTACCTGCATAGCCAGATGGACAGGTAGCATGTGCCTCTGAGAGCTCTTGCTGCCCTTCAGTGAGTAAGCAAACATGCTATAATGGGAACTTTGACATTTTCTCCTTTGAAAGAATAGATCTTAGACAACTACAAATT
Source organism: Canis lupus baileyi (assembly GCF_048164855.1). Lineage (NCBI taxonomy): Eukaryota > Metazoa > Chordata > Mammalia > Carnivora > Canidae > Canis > Canis lupus. Next base: position 57,663,384 of record NC_132844.1, on the reverse strand, counting down.
AACAATCTTGTATGTAGGGCATTTCCAATATAGATGGCATGGCTTTGCCAGAAATATTTAATCAGCTGGGAATACTTAATCTAGAAATGTTTCATCTCTTCAACTTTCTATTTCATAGTTAAGAGAATAAAATGGCATTTTGGAATTACAAAAAATAAAGAAGCAGGGGCAGCCCCAGGTGGCTCAGCAGTTTGGCGTCTGCCTTTGGCCCAGGGTGTGATCTTGGAATCTCAGAATCGAGTCCCACGTCGGGCTCCCTGAATGAGGCCTGCTTCTCCCTCTGCCTGTGTCTCTGCCCCTCTCTCTCTCTCTCTCTCTCTCTCTCTCCCCGTGTGTGTGTGTGTGTGTGTGTGTGTGTGTCTCATGAATAAATGAATAAATACAATCTTAAAAAAAATAAAGAAGCAGAATAGGGTGGCAGAAGAGGAAGTCAGAGTAATGAGACGTGAGAACTCAACCCATAATTGGTGGCTTTGAAGATTGAGGAAGGGGGCCATGAGCCAAAGAATACGGGTGTCCTCTAGAGTCTAGAAAAGGTAAGGAGACAGATTCTCCCCTAAAGCCTCCAGAAAAGAATGTAACTCTAAAGACATCTTGATTTTATCCTAGTGAGGTCATGTTAGACTTCTGACCTATGGAACTATAAGATAATAAAGCCAGGTTGCTTTACACCAATAAATTTGCAGGGTGCCTGAATTAGGTGGCATTTAGGCATCTCACTCTTGATTTTGACTATCATCCCAACTTCATGTTGGGTTCCAGGCTCAGCAAGGAGTTGGCTTGAGGATTCTTTCTCTTCGTCTCCCTCAGCCTCTCCCACTGTTCTCTCTATATATACAATAAACAAATCTTAAAAAAAATAAAATAAACCAATAGGGACACATGGGTGGTTCAGTCGCTTAAGTGGCTGCCTTCAGCTCTGGTCATGATTCCTGAGTCCTGCGATCAAGTCCTACCTGAGGCTCTCTGCTCAGTGGGGAGTCTGCTTCTCCCTCTGGCTCTCTCTCTCATGCTCACTTATGTTCTTTCTCTCTCTTTGAAATAAATAAATAAAATCTTTAAAAAAAATAAAAAATAAGCCAATAAATTTGTGATAAATCATTACAGCAGAAATAGAAAACTAAGAGCATAAAAAGTTACAGAATGAAGGCAGAAAACAAATAATGGTTGATTCACTTTCAACTACAGTAAAAAGAAAATGAGTTGAATATCTCAAAATTGACTCAATACCAAAGTGAATGATTGAGGAAGAAGATAAAATCTTCTGTTCTGAATATTTTACAACAGGATGAAGGCAAGAGACTGTCAATTTTCCAGCCATGATTTCTAAACTATGTGTTACTTTTTTTTTAAGTTGTAATATATTTTGTTGTTCTTTTATATTAGTGTTACATATTCATGTTTAAAACATTAAAAAATTATCAAAAGATAGAGTTTTGAAAGTCCAAATCTTTGTAACTTTACGTACCCATTCCTTCTCCTGCTCTGGATCTAGTGAAACTTATTAATAACTAGAGGTAAAAGACCTCATGCATTTTTCTACAAGCAGTATCATTAAGCAACTATATCTTATTTGATAAGGAAACAGTGTTTACTTCATTCTGAAAGTAGCTGAACTTCATCCCAGAGCAGTGAATCTCAGTTGGGACACCCCAAAGACATTTGGCAGTGTCTGGAGACATTTTTGGTTGTCACACCAGGGAGGGACTGCTACTGGCCTGGCATCTGGCAGGCTGTGGCCAGGGATGCTGCAAAACATCCTACAGTGTACAAGACAGACACTACAACATAAATGTCTGGCCTAGAAGCTCAGCAGTGCTAAGGCTGAGGAATTTTGGTCTAAAGGGAGACTGGAGAAACTATATCCTTGTTTAATACGGAAGAAATATTTATTTCATCCTGAAACCAGCTGTATGGAGGTGGATGCCCCCAACACAGAGGAACTTTTTAATTATCACATTGTTTGTGATGTATACCTTACAGTGTGGAGAGGGTTCTCTGTCATGAGAAGGGTTCAAGGACTACTAAGTGGTCCCCTGCCAGGGGTGCTAGGAAAAAGGATGGGTGCATGGGTGTAGGCCAACTCCAAGGTTCCATCTTCTTCTAAGATCTAGGACTCCTTTTCAAAAGCATCAGCAAGGGTTGCCTGGGTGGCTCAGTCAGCTAAGCATCTGCCTTCGGCTCAGTTCGTGATCCTTGGGATCCAGGATCGAGCCCTGCGTTGGGCTCCCTGCTCAGCTGGGAGTCTGCTTCTCCCCCTCCCCCTTCTTCTCCCCCTCTTTCTCCTCTTCCTCCTTCTCCTCCTCTGCTTGTGCTCTGTCTCTTGCTTTCTCTTCCTCAGTTAAGTAAATAAAATCTTTAAAAATAAATAAATAAAAAGCATCAGCAAAAAGTTCTTGCCTCATACTTGCTGATACTGAAACGTGGAAAGAGAAGAGCTAGTACCTGCTCTATTAATATTATTTTCTCCCTACCAGATTAGCTAAGAGAATCAAAACTTCATCTGAACATTTTCTCAAATGTAGGACTCTCAAGTGACTTCTGCAAAAGTGTGTAAAGACTCTTATCTCATGCACAGTAGATACAACTCTTGTGTAATCATTTCACAATCCAAGAAAAGAGATATGGTCAAAAAAGTAAACTAAGAAGCAGTTCCTTATTGTGGGAGTAACTGAATAAAACAGGCTTGGTAAGTACTTAACAGCTGCAAATAAAATAAAACTAATTGATTCTACTCCCCTTTTGGAAATGGAAACTCATCTGCATCCAGCTTCCAAATGTTTGGTGTCCTATTGAGTTTTAAGGCCATAAATGTTAAAAGTCATTTAAGGTCCCTGGACAGTTTGCTGCCATCCTGGAAGCATCCCGGTAATATTCCATACCAGTTGAACCACAGCTCACTGAACTGGTCAGGTTTTAAGGGTTTGAACAATGGAAAGCTTATTCAAAAGGACACCCACTGAACAGTAACTAGACTGATGAGGGAACAAGGCAACAAGTCATATGAGGAGCTGTTCAAGGAACCAGGGATGTTTACTCTGGGGAAGACCCACATGGCATATGACCAATATGGTGCTACAGGAAAAGGGCACATATGTGAACGTCGACTACAGAACTCCACAGCAGGAGCTTTTCAACAATTACTATATTCTATCAGAGGAGCAGTTTTAAGTGCAGGCCTGCGGACTCCCAGCAAGGATACTGATAAAGAGATTGCTCCATTAGATAAGGGTAGAAGGGGAATGGACAGGCAGGACTAGAAGCTCTAAACCTGAGGTTTAAGGTCAGAAGCCTATAAGGGCCAGCCAGCTAACTCAAGTGAGCTAAACAAGACACACAAGATAGAAAAACCAGTGGTGGAGACCGTGGCAAAGGAGACCATCTGAAAAGGAACGCCACCACCCTGTTCCAGTTGATGCTGCCATCTATGGTTGAGAGCTCCATGTTACTAGATCTATTTTGTTTTGTTTTGTTCGTAAGAAAAGCTGGAAAACCATATTTCTATGTAAAACCCACTGATTTTTAAAGGATGGCACTAATTCAACGTTACAAAGTATTAGCTAAGTTAAACAGAATAATTAGTTGCTGCTACAAGAAACCTCTGCCTTTAAAGATGCCCCAATCACTCCCAACCCTAAGGGACTACACAGATCCCTCAACCCTGTCATTATTTTGTCTGCAATTTGAATCACCAGACTGGCCACTTCGAGCTGAAATCAGATGCTCTGGCCCATCAGTCATTAATGGGGTCTGGCGAGTGAGGATAACCAGGAGCCCATTAAGTCACCAAGAGCAGAATCCTCCACTGCACACAACATAAATGAGGAAGGACCTCTATTTTCTTCCAAACAGACACATCTCCTCCTAGTAAGTTGCATGTCAAAATGGGGCAGGAAAGAGAAATAGGGTTGCCTCATTGTGGTAGATAGTGTCCTGTCCCCGAGAAGGTCATCCCTACCGTAGTTGGTAAACAGCTTCAAAACTCTTGCCTGACCCTCTAAAATTTCGTCAGTGATCAACCGGGGAAGGTTCAAGAGTCCCCTGTGAGGGAGAATGCTTCACTAAGGGAAACAATCCTATTCAACTCTGGTTCACAGCCCTCCCAGAAATTCTGCTGCCATGTATAGATTTTCAATTATCAACAGATCTTTTGCACTCAGATATCTGCACACAGACATACCCAGGACAAAGGCAAATTTGCTACCTTTCTTTTGAACTTTCTTTTACCATTCCCAGATTCAGATAATTTATTTTGAATTCTACCCTAATGACATTCAATTCCCAAAAGTAAGCCAGCTATAAGTTTAGCATTATTTCCTCTTCATTCTATGATGGTATGTTTCACTGGTAACTCTGGGTTAAGATTCCCAATCTTCTGAACAGATCAAAATATTTTTTATGTATGATAAAAATAATTTATTGTAAAGATAGAATAAGTAAAAAGAATTAAGTTTAGGGGCACCTGGGTGGCTCAGTGGTTGAGCATCTGCCTTTGGCTCAGGTCATGATCCCGGGGTCCTGGGATCGAGTCCTGAATTAGGCTCCCCACTGGGGGCCTGCTGCTCCCTCTGCCTGTGTTTCTCCCTCTCTCTCTCTCTCTCTCTCTCTCTGTCTCTCATGAATAAATAAATAAAAATCTTTTTTAAAAAAGAATTAAGTTCACTATAAAATTTTTGAAAATAAAGCACAGGAAATTCAAAATAACACGCTACTAGCAAGTAATAGTTATAAGGTCTCACTTTACCCTCAAGAGCATAATCACTAGCTTATTTATTTTTATAAGATAAGTGGATGATGTCATTCTCACTAGGTAGATGGGACATCTGAGAAAGAAACATAAAGAGGGACTTCCCACTCTACCTCCCCAAACAGCTCCTGCCCACCTACTGCTACCACGGTTTGCTAGGTCACCATAATCAACTTGGAGCAAGTCTCCTTATCGCTCTTCTCCTATGATCCATTCTTCACACTGCACCCAGAGTAACCTCTGAAAAAATATAAATCTATCACATTACGTCTGTGCCTTTGGCTTCCCACTCCACTTGAAATTCAGATGGCATACCTCAGCCTACGAGGCTCTGCATGACCTGGCCACTGGCCTTCAACCTCACTCCCCCAGCCACACTGCCCTCCAACTATGCCTGGAACACATTGAGCTTGTTGACAGGACCATCTGATTGTGGTTCCCTGTACCAGAACAATCTGTCGATATTCTGGGGGCTCATCTCAAGGTCATCTTAGAAAAATCTCTCCTTAGGGGGTACCGGGGTGGCTTAGTCAGTTAAGCATTTGCCTTTGACTCAGGTCTTGATCTCAGGGTCCTGGAATCAAGCCCAGCATCAGGCTCTCTCTTTGCTCAGTAGGATCCTGCTTCTCCCTCTCCCTCTGCCCCTGCTGCTCCCCACCCCCACTCTTGTTCTCTCTCTCTCTCTCTCTCTCTCTAATAAATAAATAAAATCTTTAAGAAAAAAAAAATCTCTCTTTAAAATCCAGTCTAAGGGGGGGTACCTGGGTGGCTCAGTTGGTTAAAGAGTCTGACTCCTGGTTTCTGTTCAGGTCCTGATCTTGGGGTCATGGGATTGAGTCCTCATTGGGCTACAGGGCTCAGTTCAGAGTCTCTTGTCCCTCTCCCTCTGCTCCTTCACCCCACTTGCTCTTGCTCTCTTGCATGCTCGCTCTCTCTCTCTCAAATAAAATCTTAAAAAAGAATAATCTAAGAAGCTGGGGCCCTTCCCACCTGTCCATCTCTCTTTCCCTCTCTCTCTTACACACACACACACACACACACACACACACACACTACAGTACTCTACCACACACAGCACTCTGATTCCTTTTCTTCAAAACATCTAATACTATCTGAATTTGCCTTGCTCATCCCTTGGTTCTGAAATGTGAACTCCATAAAAACAGAGACCAGATCTGTTTTACCCACTGCTCTGTCAGGCACATAGTAGGTGCTCAATAAGTCAATGAAGGCATGAACAAAACTTGTATTAAGGATCAACTAGCCCATTTAATCCAATCAGTATTGATTCTTAATAACAGGCTTTTTCTTGCTCAATTGCTGAGTTTTTTTTTTTTAACTACAAGCCTATATATATTAGACTGTTTCTATTAGAGTGTTATGAGTCATACCTGTAAAATGAGCAAAGTGACAGTGAAGGCACATAACACGTGCCTGACTTATAGAAAGAGGCAGTAAGGACCTGTTGCCTATTCCTTCAAACTACAAAGATTCCTCAAAATTCTGGGACAACGTGATTTTACAATTAGATGTTCCCTTTCAGGTGCTCTTCGCTGAATACTTTCTCTTCAATTCTTCACTTTCATGATAATTTCTCAATGTCTCAAGAGGTCAGTCTAGCCAATTATCATGGGTCTTGAAAAAACAAAATCAGCCTTAAGATGAATCAAAGTGTCAATAGCCTGATGATCACCTTCCTTTCCAGGAAATATCCATTTCCTGGGGTGTCACTGGAATGAATAGGCAGATTCCTAAACTCCAGCTGACATTCCTAAGGGGTCCCACTTCTGCTGCTAGGGTACCTAGTTGGAGTTCTCCTTAATGCTCTGTGGTGAGAGTCTCAAACAGGATGGTAAACTGTCTGAGGCCGAAAACCTCACTTGGTAGGGAATGCATATTCCTCACTACTTAAGTTCAAAGACACAGACACACAAGGGTTAGGAAATGAGGAGCCAACTGCCCAGGGGTCTGTTTCCCCGGAAAGCCTTGGGGCACTGGCCAAGCCCTTCCACACCTCAGAAGGGGTTTCTCAACTGTTAAATGAGTGGCCGAACCAGATTTATATCCTTCACAACTCATGGTGTCAGCCCTGAGTACAAAGGGCCCAAGGAGAGAGCATCACTAGTGGCATCCACAGCAACAAGTCCTGGGAGAATGTCTGGGGAAGGGACATGCACAGTGAGTGCTAGCTGGAAAATGCCTAGGAGGTAGGTTCTCTCACCCGCTTCTAGGGGGATCACCAGAATTCCCTCTGTGAGGAAGTCCGCTGGGGTGCTAGGAGCTCCCCGGTGCCTTGTGGTGGCCAATACTTAATGCCTTGGTCCCTGAGTTGAATGGTAGCCCAAGATGTGGTCCGGAGCCTTTTGGGATCTTCAACACTTCAAGGGATACATTTTCCAGCTCCTACGCAGCAGCAAACCAGTCTCCTAGCTGAGGATCCTCACTTGGGTCAAAGGTAATTTGCGCAAGACTGATTTGTTACTGCAAATGTCTCCTAAACCTGAGCTCATGTGTCCTTCAAAAATCGGCGAGCCCCACACACCTGTCCCTCCTTCCTCATCACCTCTGCAGCAACCGCAAGAACCACAGACCTGATTGCCAGCCTGACCTTTCTGCAAGCTAGAAAGTTCTACGAGGAGCTCCCGAGTGTGATGGGGAAGGCAAAGATCTCTGCAGCCAGTTTTTCTCTGACTTTTTTTGTAAGCAAGCTTCCCCTGTACTTGGGGTTGTGATCCCATCGGACCGGCGGCGGGAGAGCTCTGGGAGGTGCGGGCGAGCGAGCAGGGCCGGGGCAGGCTTGGTTTCGCTCCATCCCGGGGACGACCGACCGCGGCTCGGGCTCGGGACTGGGCTCGGGCTACTCCGCAAGGAGAGGTGTTCCTCTGCCTGGTCCCCGCGGAGGCTTGGGATAAGAAGTCTCCCCGCGTTCCCCGTGCCCCCGGCCTGATTCCCTCTCTGCGCTGAATTCGTAGGTAAGGGTTGCCGCCTGCGGGGCAAACGCCCGAGAGAACTGGGTTCGAATCCTGTCACCCTCCCCGCCGAGGTCCCAGCGCTGTCGCGAGTGGGCAGGGACAGCGAGCCGGCCCCCCCCCCGCCCCCGGCAGGCGCTGCTCTGGGTCGGACCCCGCAGGGTCCCCCAGGCTCCCCCGCAGGCTCCCCGCAGCTCCAGGTCGGGCCCCTCAGGCTCCACCTCAGGCTCCCTCCGGGCTCCCCCGCAGGCTCCCCGCAGCTCCTGGTCGGGCCCCGCACCGCAGACTCCCCCCAGGCTCTCCCCAGGCTCCCCCAGGCTCCCCGCAGCTCCTGGTCGGGCCCCGCACCGCAGACTCCCCCCAGGCTCTCCCCAGGCTCCCCCAGGCTCCCCGCAGGCTCCCCCAGGCTCCCCCAGGCTCCCCGCAGCTCCTGGTCGGGCCCCGCACCGCAGACTCCCCCCAGGCTCTCCCCAGGCTCCCCCAGGCTCCCCGCAGGCTCCCCCAGGCTCCCCCAGGCTCCCCGCAGCTCCTGGTCGGGCCCCGCACCGCAGACTCCCCCCAGGCTCCCCCGCAGCCCCCCCAGGCCCCCCCAGGCTCCCCCGCAGGCTCCCCCCAGGCTCCCCGCAGCCCCCCCAGGCTCCCCGAGCCGGTGGCCGCGGCCGCTCGGGGATCGCCCTCCCCCGCGCCCAGCGCGCCCGCACCCATCGGCCTCCCGCCGCGTCCCGCGCTCGCTCCTCACCCGGGCGCCGCGCTGAGCCGCTCGCCGGAACCAGGGTCCCCCGGCCGGAGCGCGCGGAGCCCGAGGAGCCCGACTGCTGGTCGCCGCCGGCGCCGCGGACCTCTGCCGGCCGCAGTCCCCGGGGCGCGGGGTGGGTGGGCTGCGCGCCCGCTGGGCCCTCCCCGGCGCTGCGGGAGGAGGGACCCGGGGGAGGGACGGGGAGGAGCGTGCGGCCACCCGCCTCCCCCTTGGGAGGCCGGCGCGCCCAGGCGCACCCAGCGCCCTCGGCTGCCCAAGGCCCGGGGTCCCGCCACCCGCGGCCCCCGGTGGACTGAGCACGCCCCGGGTGGGGGGCGGACCCGCGCGTGCCCGGGGGGTGCCGTGCTCAGGCTGGGTCTGGCCAGGTCCGCTCCCTGCCGCTGCCCCTGCCCCTGCCCCTGCCCCGCTGCGCAGCAGGCCGACCTCGTTCATCCTGCCCGCTGCCAGTTACTCGCTTTCATCCGCCCTGCGAATCGCCGGGTCCGTGCACGCCTCAACGGCGTAGCCCGGGCGCTGGTCAGACGCACTCGGCTCCGAGGCCCGCCGGCCGCCCCCAGTTTCGGTTCTGCGCGGAGAGGACGGGAAATGCTGTGAGAAGGGGCCACCTCACAACTCAGTTATTTGGGGTTTAACTGAAATTCCCTGTTCGTTTTCCCAAAGGCTTTCTCCTCCATCTACTTCCTATTGGAAACGTATCCGTTTAAAGCTTCGTTTACAGACTCTGGGGAAACAGTTTGAAATAGAGTTGAAATTCATAGGCAGCCTTATTAAAGTTTTGTATTTTTTAAAGATTTTATTTACTCATGAGAGAGAGAGAGACACAGGCAGAGCGAGAACCAGGCTCCGTGCAGGGAGCCCGACGTGGGACTCGATCCAGGATTCCCAGGATCATGCCCTGGGCCAAAGGCGGCGCTAAACCGCTGAGCCACCCGGGCTGCCCAAGTTTTGTAGTTTTTAGGAGTTTTTTTTTTTTTTTTTTTTTTAATTATTTATTTATGATAGTCACAGACAGAGAGAGAGAGAGGCAGAGACACAGGCAGAGGGAGAAGCAGGCCCCATGCACCGGGAGCCCGACGTGGGATTCGATCCCGGGTCTCCAGGATCGCGCCCTGGGCCAAAGGCAGGCGCTAAACTGCTGCGCCACCCAGGGATCCCGTTTTTGTAGTTTTTAAATAGTGATTTATTTGTAAGTTTTGGTGAGTTGATGGAACCGTAGATGAAATTTATTTTATTTTTATTCTGAGGACTCTGTGGGAAGAAGGCATGGTTTGTAGCTCACTTCGCATACTTAGTGGTATGACTTTGGGCCAGTTCTTCTTCTTCTTCTTTTTTTTTTTTTTTTTATCCGTTCTGCTTCAGTTTCCTCATCAGTAAAATGGAGCTAATCAAAATACATCAGTCAGAGAGGCCCCTTGGAAGAATGAGATGCTTGTGAAATGCTGGGACAGAGTTGGCACCTGGGAAACGTTGATGCCATGCCATACTAACATAGGTGTCTTTAAAGAAGCAGTGACTAATTTAAACCTAACAATAGATGAACATTTATATAAAACTGTATCCGCTTAATGACATTTTCCTGTAGGTCCTGGGCTAAGCTCCTGTGAAACAAATTGCACCAGGTTATTAATGTAAAAGGGTACATTTTGCCCTACTTAAGAGATCTCTGACAACCTCCTCCTTTTGATCTTAAGACCAGACAAAGAAGCTGGAGATTCAGCATCACACCTATAAAGGTGGTAAGCTTTGTTTGAAAGCAGGTCTGGAAGGCAGGTATGATCTATTTTATTTGTTTTTTTCAATGCCAGCTCTGTGCTTTCCCCACCATAATCAGACCAGATTCCCTTATGGGATGATAGTGACTGGCATCAGCAGGTTAGTGTCCTAAGAAAATACCCACTGTAGGGTTGCCAGATTTAGCAAATAAAAATACAGGATGCCCAGTTATAATAGAATTTCAGATTAACAACAGAAAGCTAAAAAGCTTTATATGTATAAGTATGTGTAAGTATGTTCCATGCAACATTTGGAACATACTCATCCTAAAAGTTCTTCATATACTGAAATTCAAATTTGACTGTGCATCCTTTATTTTATCTGGCAACCCTAGTGCAGTGAAATTAGTAAAGGATGGGACTCACATTCCAAAAGAATGGCAAGTTTTAACAGACGTACAGGTTAAAAGGTAGGTCTGATATGGATTTTATTTTAATTTTATGTAGTAAAGGAAAACAAACTGTCTACTTGGTTTTTTTTTTTTAAATATTTTATTTATTCATGAGAGACACAGAGAGGGGGGTGGGGCAGGGACACAGGCAGAGGGAGAAGCAGGCTCCATGCAAGGAGCCTGATGTGGGACTCGATCCAGGAACTCCAGGATCACACCCTGGGCCGAAGGCAGGTGCTCAACCACTGAGCCACCCAGGGATCCCCTGGCTACTTGTTTTTATAAGTTGATTGAGCTATTTGAGTTATTGAGCTTTGTTGAGCTATTTCTTATTTCTTCCTATTTCCCATCAACGTAGCATTGCTTATATATATCTTTAATATAAGCAAAACTGATGATTCTTCCCTCAATCAAGATATTGGACTAAATAGTAATAATGTGCTTAATAGTATTGTTAAATAGTATTTATTAAGGGCCAACTATATGTTAGTTACAATTTCAGACTATGCTCTGCAAGCTTAGGAAACCACAACACAGGGACGCCTGGGTGGCTCAGTGGTTGAGCATCTGCCTTGGGCTCAGGGCATGATCCTGGAGTCCTGGGATCAGGATAGAGTCCCACATCGGGCTCCCTGAATGGAGCCTGCTTCTCCTCCCTCTGCCTATGTCTCTGCCTCTCTCTCTCTTTGTGTCTCTTGTGAATAAATAAATAAAACCTTTAAAAAAAGAGAAGAAATCACAACACAGAGTGCTGTCCTGTTAAGTAGGTATTGGATGGTGAAAATTCGGAGAACTGAGTGATTAATTATTCTTGGAAAGGGTAGAAGACAAAACTGTCCTTACTGTACAGGATTCAAGGAAAAGAGGCTCCAACACAAATGAGCAGAGTAAGGGAACCCCGGATGACAGGTAGGCCTAGCCTGGAAACCAACCATCTCGATGAAAATAATGGGATTCAATAGAACTGAAAGTATGACTGGGAACTTGAAAACCCTTGGGGCTCTCAGGTGGTGATGAATGCAAAGGAAAAAAATTAATTCAATTTAAAATTTAAAAAAATTAAAAGCAGGAGCTTGCAGGGGAGAAATGTCCAGGAAAGGCATACTGCTGGTGTGACACAGCTTACAATAGATTGAGTCTGAACTACTGGGTGGCACCTAAACACAGAGACTACATTTATTTTTATTTTTTTTTTCCCAGCTGTTCTCTCTTTATTATTTTATAAATTTATTTTTTATTGGTGTTCAATTTGCCAACATACAGAATAACACCCAGTGCTCATCCCATCAAGTGCCCCCACCCATTCTCAGTGCCCGTCACCCATTCACCCCCACCCCCCGCCCTCCTCCCCTTCCACCACCCCTAGTTCGTTTCCCAGAGTTAGGAGTCTCTCATGTTCTGCCTCCCTTTCTGATATTTCCCACTTATCTTTTCTCCTTTCCCCTTTATTCCCTTTCACTATCCTTTATATTCCCCAAATGAATGAGACCGTACAATGTTTGTCCTTCTCTGATTGACTTACTTCACTCAGCATAATACCCTTCAGTTCCATCCACGTCGAAGCAAATGGTGGGTATTTGTCATTTCTAATGGCTGAGGAATATTCCATTGTATACATAAACCACATCTTCTTTATCCACTCATCTTTTGATGGACACCGAGGCTCCTTCCACAGTTTGGCTATCGTGGCCATTGCTGCTATAAACATCGGGGTGCAGGTGTCCTGGCGTTTCATTGCATCTGTATCTTTGGGGTAAATCCCAGCAGTGCAATTGCCTGGTCGTAGGGCAGATCTATTTTTAACTCTTTGAGGAACCTCCACACAGTTTTCCAGAGTGGCTGCACCAGTTCACATTCCCACCAACAGTGCAAGAGGGTTCCCCTTTCTCCACATCCTCTCCAACATTTGTGGTTTCCTGCCTTGATAATTTTCCCCATCAGAGACTACATTTAAACCAGAAATCCAAAAATATATTTCTCTGAATGGCCCAGAGACGTATAATCAGAATGCTCTACTAGACTATAAGGAATAATATTCACATGATCTATTAGAGGAGACATTACATTGCTTATTGATTTTCATCTTTTAGAATCATATACAAGCCAAAGTAGAGTTAACTATGATTATACAAGAGAATGGAAACATGATTAATTTTTTAAATGTAAAAGTAAAGGTAGGTAGATAGAAGGAGGTAGAAGTAGGGAGCAGGGTAGAGAGAAAGTTGGGTTACTAAGGGTCTCATTTTAGAAAGTTTAGAGTTGAGAGATACTGTCTATAGTTGATAGGATGGAAGTAAATGTCTGGATGCATAGTAATTCTGCAGAGGAGAGAGAGCAGCTGAAGGCCTGAGTATACAGATGTAATTCTATCGGTGGTTCAGGGAAGAGGAAAGATAGGGCCAGTGCATTTTGTGAGCTAAGTGCTCATTCTCCTGGTAGAAATTAGATAGACAGTGCCTAAGATGATATACCAAGAAATCATAGTAGCATATTATTTTGGAAACACATAGAGATCACCAGAAATCCAACAAGAAACACTAAGAGTGATTATCTTTGGATACTGATGTAGTGAAATGCCAGGACACCTGCACCCCAATGTTCATAGCAGCAATGTCCATAATAGCCAAACTGTGGAAGGAGCCACGATGTCCTTCAACAGATGAATGGATAAAGAAGATGTGGTCTATTATATACAATGGAATATTACTTAGCCATCAGAAGAGATGAATACCTAGGATTTTATTCAATGTGGTTGGAACTGGAGGGTATTATGCTGAGTGAAATAGGTCAATTGGAAAAGGACAATCATCATAAGGTTTCACTCATATGTGGAATATAAGAAATAGTGAAAGGGATCTTAAGGGAAAGGAGGGAAACTGAGTGGGGAAAAATTAGAGAGAGGACAAACCGTGAGAGACTCCTAACTCTGAGAAACAAACAAAGGGTTGCAGAAGGGAGGTGGGTGGGGGGATGGTGTAATTGGGTGATGGACACTAAGAAGGGCACTTGATGGGATGAGCACTGGATGTTATACTGTATGTTGGCAAATTGAAAGTAAATAAAAAATTTTTTTAAAAAGAATGATTATGTTTGGGGAATTGGACTGGATTTGGGATGGGATGGGTGTGAGGGTCTCGTCTTTCTGTTTTAGTACTTCAGAACAATTTAACTATTTGAAGTATGTGCATGATTATACTGATTATTTAAAACTTTTTCAGAATAGAAATTTGTGAAAAGGAAGGCTTCACCAAGACAGTGGCTTCTGTGGATGAGTAGGAGGTTATCTGGAAGAAAGAGAGCAAGAGTATATAGAATGCTGGAACAGAACATGGAACTACATAAGAAAAGGCACAAGGCCCTAAAAGTGAATGATATTCCTTGGGAACGTCAAGTTCCCCACTGCAGTAAGCCTCAGGGGTATAGATTGGATGGCACAGGGGCCTCTGGGTAGCTCAATCGGTTAAGCGGTTAAGTGTCTGCCTTCAGTTCAGGTCATGATCCCAGGATCCTGGAATCGAACCTGGAGTCAGGCTCCCTGCTCAGCAGGGAGTCTGCTTCTCCCTCTACCTCTGCTGCTCCCCCTGTTTATGTTCTCTCTCTCTCTCATAAATAAATAAATAAATAAATAAGTAAATAAATAAATAAATAAGTAAGTAAATAAACAAACAAATCTTTTAAAAAAATAGGATGGCACAGAAAGTAAGGATGACAAGGTAAGTTGGCACTACTAAAAGAGTCTTCCAAGAAACACAATAGGGGATTAGACTATGAGCCCTTTAAGAACAGGGACTGTGTCATTTTTATTCCCTTGCATCCAATATGGAACCTAGCATATAGTAGTCTCCCCTGAAAATGTTTTCTAAATGAATGAAAAATATCTTGGGGCAATGGGGAACCATCACTATTTGAATGTAAGCAGAGCGGTAGCATTACTGATTTTTGGAAGACAATTTTGTACTAAGAAAAAAAAAACATGTTGAGATGATGAATTAGGAGGCTGTGGGGTGAAAGGTGATGATATAAGTTTGATATAAATTAGGATAATGACAGTGGGAACTGACATTAGGAAGATCTACTTAAGAGATATTAGCAAGGGGTGAAGACTAAAGCAGGGGGGTGAATTCAAAATGGCCCTGAGACCTCTAGCTGGGGAAACCAGGTAGGTAATGGAGCCATTAACTGAGAAAGGAAAACCAGGAAAAGGAATAGGTTGTAAAAGTGAGATAAGAAGCACAATTCTGTATACACTAAGTTTGAAAGATCTAAGGCCGATGTTTTCAAATTGGGAGTTATGAACCGTCAATGGCCTGTTAAATGTACTTGGTGAGTTGAGACAAATTTTTTTATTGATAAGTAGACCCTATGGGCTTGAACTCACAACGCTGAGATCAAGACCTGAGCTGAGCTCAGAGTTGGATGATTAAACTCCTGAGCCACCCAGGCACCCCAAGACAACTATTTTAAAAAATAGTTCCATGAAATGGAACATGGCAGATTTTAAAATATATCACATGTGATAAGGTTAAGTGTTGTTTCACAGAAACCTTATTTCCATTGTATACATATGTAGGTAACTGACATAGAATGTATTTTCTACCCTAAGTCAAAAAAATGTTTGAGAGCCTTTGCCCTTGGACACCAGGCAAAACAAGTGGTGGGTGGAGTTGACTTATTCCTGCCCACAGCTGTCTATGCACATTTCTTTCCAGCTCTGTATTCAGTGACATCACTCTGATAGCTTGAAATCAACCAAAGGGAGGGTCTCATGCCACAGAAATCAGCAAATGCTACAAAATGAGCCTCTTTTCCCTTAAGGTGAGCTTTCGCATCTGGGTAGAACCATCCCAAGCTCAGTCTCAGACCTGGGCAGAAGTTGTTTATTCGGAAGTGAAAATGCTGAGAACGCGTGGGATTAGCCATTGAGGGTTTGCAGGTAGGAGGCAGGATTCTAAAGAACATCACAACCACGGACAGCAGGAGGAAGAGAAGCTGGTGAATGACAGTGAGAGAGGCTAGTCAAAGTAAGGACAGAGAAGAGGAGAGAGAAGCTCTGAGGAAGTCAAGAGAGGAAAGGGGTTTTAAAAGGTCAGTATGACCAACATGGTTGCTTAAATAGAATAAATGAAGAATGAAGGAGGAGTCCTGAGCCTTAGCGATTAGGAAGGCCTGGTGACCCCTACAACTAATTGCATCATAATAGAGGGCTGAGAGTGGAGAGTCAGTAAGGAGTAGAAATGCAGATACGATGACAGGGAGCTTAGACCACTTTTAAGATATTTGATGAAGAAAAGGAAAAAGATATGGCTGTAGCTTGGGTGAGAGAGAGCATGAGCAGAGTGACAATCTGGGGGCTGGTAATAGGCTCTGCCTAAGGATGTTTGAAGCTTTCGGAGCCCCATGGCCGCCAGGAATTCACTCCTTGCTTGAAGAGTTAGTGTGTCTGGTCATGTGCTTCCCCTGGTGATGTTGCTATTCCAGGAACAAAGCCAGAGAGGAGGCTTATCTGCTCTTGGAAAATTGGAGAGCAGATTGCCAAAGACAGAGAAAATAAGGGAACTGATGGTAATTTGAAAGATTTTTGTTTTCTAGTTATGATGTAATACATTCCTGTTGTTAGAAATCTAAACAAAACAAAATAACAATATGCCTATAATAACATAGAAAGTGGGGGGGGTCCCCCAACCACAACCTGATGAAGTAATTATTGAACATTTGGTACATACCTCCCTGACAATTTTCCAGACATTGTGCCATAATTAAAAGGGCTGAGTCAGACAGCCTGGGCTTGAATCCAGTTCTATCTTTACTAGCTCAAAAGGCCTTTGGCAAGTTACATAGGCTTTTAATTCCTCAGTTTCCTAATCTGTACAATAGAAATCATAATAGTATTTATATCACAGGGATGCAGCAAGAACTGAAAGGGATTATGCATGTAAGTTGCTTAGAACAATATTTGGTATAAATTGATATATATATATAGAGAGAGAGAACACTTGATATATATATATCTATATATACACATGTATATGTTTATGGGAAAAATCATATATAGTCATATAAATAAATATATAAAAATACACATACACATTCATATATATAAATACACACATACATACATAGCATGAAGAACCAGGAAGAACTGAAAATCACTAGTGACCTGAGTGGGTTGGAAGAACTTACACTGAGGCAGAATGATGGAAGTGGAAGGGTGGAATGTCATGGTCGGAGGATGGAATTTGAAGCACAAGACTTCAGAGGTGAAGAACTTCCAGAGGACGACAGATCCCAGATGGTCACATCTCTAAATTTCTAAAATGTAAGAAGATAAAGAATCTCTTATTCCATATTTTAGCCAGTTCCAAAATTAATTATCCAATGCCAGGCTAAGCCTTCCTTCTTCTTTGGCAGTGTCTTAAATACCCTTTGTAGATTCAATCTATGTAAAGTCTACTGCATTTCTACTCCTTACTGACTCTCCGCTACTCTGAAACTGTGGATGTCCCAAGTGACTTTTTTGTATGGGTTCAGTCACTGGACTCTATGATCTGGCTTGCCGAACTAGTCTCCAGGACATTTTTTTTTTTTCCCAAGTCATTGATAACATCCTTACTAACCTTGGTCAAGATGTAGGAAGCATTGTACCAGGTCTGAGACTCCCAGTTATCTCTTAGTGGCCCTGTGATTCAGAGACCCCTTCCTTTCTCATCCAGTTGCAAAGTTATTTGAGCCTATGGACAGAGCGTTAGCAATGCCCTCTTTCCCATTCCCTACGCTAATCAAAGTCCTCAAAAGCTCTACCCTTGACAATCACAAAATGTCTCTTTTGTTTACACAAGTCATATGTGTTTATTTTAGGAAAAAACGGTTTTTACGTCAATTTGGTGTATATCCTTTTCACCTTTTCTCTGCATAAACAAGTACACACATATGCCAAATTATTGGTCATTTTGTGAGATTCTATTTTAATTTAGCAATGCAATACTAATATTTCAGCAAACCAAAAGATACATATTGATAGTATCAGTTTAAGAGACTACATAATATTTCCCCTTATTAGTGGAAATTTGAGTTATTTACTAGAAACTTGGGTTATTTACAATTTTTAATTTTTGAAATAGCACTTCAGTGACTATCCTTGAATTTAAATCCTTGTACCTGTCTTTATCACAGTGTATGCTTTTTTTATTGCCTTCTAAGTCTTTCTCAGAATACATTACACCTTCTTGTGGCAAAATTACTTCTCTAAAAATGATGGACTTTTAATTATTTTACTTCCCCACTCAGAAACTCTCAATATTACCCATTGTACGCAGGGAGAAATAAAATCCAGATATCCTGCCATGGCAATTGTGGCTCTCCAGGATCTGGCCTCCTTTTCCTGTAGGTCTTCCTATGTTCAACTCACTTTACACACAGCCATTCTGGACTCCATGCTGGGGCACCCCCTTTGCTTGTAGAATTTCTACTGTATTGGTCCAGATGCTGGCAGTAAGCATGTGGTATCCTCAAACTGGATGACTTGATGAGTGTTTGATAAAGGGACTGTTTATCAAGGGGAGAGTAGGATTCCGGAAACCACACAAGGCATAGTGCAGTGCCTCTGGGCAAACAACACTAGGGAGCCCTTGCCATCCATGGGCCTGTAGGAGCAAGAGGAGGAGCCAATGACTAGGACCTGGTAAGGGTAATGATATGAAGAGGGCCACCTGACAGGAGCAGAGACCTTCGCAGCAAACCATGGCAACCAGGCAGGAAGGAAGCCAATGGATTACCTATTCCAACCCCACATTCCCATCCATGCTTTAATCTCCTCCTGGAAATTGGCCAGGCCCAACTGGAAGCCAAAGGACACGAGAGACCATGGATACCATCCACACATGTCAACCTCTCAGGATGGCAAATAGTGGATAGTATCTGATGGGACAATAGAAGATTTCCAGCATCCTTTAAGGGTTTTCAAATGCTAAGTTTTGAAGTGCTCCAGTGCTTCTCTTAGAGGATCTAATATAGTTTCAATTACATTTTATTTGTATAATATCTTATTTCTTCAACTAGATTAATACCTCCTTAAAGAGAAATATGGTCATTTTCACGTCTGATCAGATGCTCAGGGAAAATTGGTTGTGAATTTATCGCCCAAAGGACTTCCTTAAGGCAATGAGTCCATAGGAAATGGTAGGAAAGATGAAATGAAATGTCTAGACTAGAGATGCTAGGCTGAAGGGCCGACAGGTACCAAAGTCCCCCTCCTTGACTAGGAGGCTCCATGAAAGCTCCTACAGGATAGGATGGACATACACAGAAGGGAACAAATGATTTGGAAGCCACAAACAGAACCTGACGCTCATTTTCACAGTCTCAGATAAAGGAACCAGGGAACCTCCCTGACATCTGGGCTCCAACAGTAACACCATCAGGTGCTGAGTCTGACCAGCTCTCACATCAATGTTCAACCAGAAGTAGACAGATCTGGCCTGAGTATGCTTAAGTCCTCTGAGCCTCAGTGCTGTTGTGTGCAAACTATATTTTGAACTTGATACTAAGATTGATAAGTAATATCCATAAAACACGTAGAACAATGTCTGATGCACAAAGGCGTTTAACAAATATCTCATTCCCTCCTGTCACTCCCAGGCGCCAGATCACCATTCTGTTCACCTCACTGCATTGACTCCTCCACAAATATTGGTTTGTGCACAAAGTCTATATGGGTTTGTTATTATCATCTTCTTTAGAGTTGCAGGGAAGTGGAAGAAAATCAAATCATGGCATCCTGAGCAAGTGTCAACATAAACAGTAAATATGCAAGGGCATGGCAAAGTGGTCCAGCCCACCCTTGAACTTGTGGTCACTGTCCATTATATATTCTGAACTTAGGGTGGGAGAGATGGTAAAAGATGCATTAAAACACAGTAGCAGTGTGACTTAAATAACATGATGTCAACGGGTCTCAACATTCTCCTCTCTAAAATAAATTTTTGAATCACGATTTCTAGAGTCTCTTCCTGACTTAAAAATGGTTTCTACGGACAAAATACTCCACCAAAGTCACCTTAGTCAGAAGTGTTCATCCCAGTATTTGAGCCAGTGTGAGCAAAGATCAATGGCTGGCCCACAGATATTGCCCAGGGGCCGCTGTGACCTATCACAATATGGGCAAGAGTAGGTTTTTGACATTAACCCCAGAAAGAAGTTATTCAATCAGTCACATTCTAAAAAAAATTAAAATTTTGACACAAATAGCACACAGAGACTTTTAAAAATAAGACCAAGATAAACCCTGGTCTCACAAAAATACTAATTCATTGTTCACCACAAGAAGTAGAATCTGCTAATAGGAAACTGAATTTGCATGGTAAATGCTTTTCAATATTGTCATCTTTTACTTTGGACTCTCCTCAAAAAAGAAAGGAGCACGAGTGTCTTGTTCTCCACAGGGCCCAGCACAATGTCTGGGAGATATAAGTCATTCAATAAATACATGCGGGAAGAAAGGTCCCAGAGAAATGGCAGGAGAAAGAAAAAAGAACAAGAGAGAGAGGAGAGAAGGAGAAGAGGAAAGAGAGAGAGAGAGAGAAGAAGGAGAAGGAGGAAGAGAAGAAGGAAGGGAAGGAGAGAGGGAGGGAGAGAGGCAAGAGGGAGGTAGGAAGTAGGCCTTTTAGACCAACACTTCATAAAGATAGCAGATGGTAGAGTAAGGAATCACAAGGAGGAGGCAAGGAGAAATGACCTGACGATTTTCTCCATCCCTCCCTCTCTGCCTCTATCCTGTTCCAAGTGCTTTATAAATTATTTCAGCCACTCATCTTTTATTGCCTTGTGAGAAAAATGTTAAAACTTCATCTTATTGGTGAGAAATAAGAGTTTTAGCCAACTGAAGGGCCTTGCCCAAGATCTCACAGCTGGTTCTGAAAGTGAGGGGCATCCATTGTTTCCACCACTAAGTCACTCATCTTCATTGCGCCCCTGCGGGCTGGCCTTTTTTTTTTTTTTCAATTTTCATGCATTTTGATCAAATGTTATTTGATGAAAAGCTGTCAAGGATCCCAGAAGCCGACTGGAAAGCTGGCTGGCTTGGGTGGAGGCAGAGATGCGGTCCCCACTCCGCCAGCGAGGACCACCCACGAAGCTGACGTTGATTGGCAGGTTTTAATAAGGAAGGAGGGGCCAGTTTCCATGGTGGAAACACAACAAAGCTCTGGCCCCTAACACACCAGCCAGCGCTGAGCGCCTCAGATTTCAAACAAGATAGTAAGTATTTTTATATTACTCCTGCCTTCAGATGTTTACTGCAACTCTTATAAATCATTCATATTTATTAGAACTTATCTATCTACTGACTACTTTTTTACATTTAGACACCTCTATCAGAAAGATAGAAATTCAGGTGTACTTAATCAAATTTACAAAGATTTGTGCGAAGGAAAATTTGCTAAATTTCAGTAGTCAGTCGGAGGCTAGTGAATTGGATGTATTCTACAAATAATTTTTTAAAGAAAGCCTCTAATTAATAGTATCGTTTATTTTGTAAACAGCTTTATTGAAATATAATCTACATACCATAAAATTCATTAACTTATAGTACATAGTTCAGTGTCTTTTAATATATTTAAAGATGTTGTGAAAACATCCTTCTCCACTGTTTAATTTTAGAACATTTCATCACCCCCAAAAGAGATCCTATACTCACTAGTAGTCACTTCCTACCCTCACCCCATCCCAGTTTTAGGCAACCAGTAATCTGTCTCTGTAGTTGCCTATTCTGGACATTTCACAAAAATGGAATCATACAATATGTGGTCTCTTGTGCCTGGCTTCTTTCATTTAGTGTGTTTTCAAGGTTCATCTAAGTTGCAGCATGTGTCAGTATTTTATTCCTTTCTTAGTGTCAAATAATATTATATTGTATGATCTCCTACATTTTATTCCTGAGTGTGTCTGCTAAAGGACATTTAGGTTGTTTCCACTTTTTTGGCTCTTAGAATCATGCTGCTTGTAAACACTTGTGTACAAGTTTTGTGTGGACATATATTTTCATTTCTTTTTTGTATATACCTAAGTGTGGAGTTACAAGTCATTTAACTCCATGTTTAACTTTTTGAAGAACTACCAAAGTGGCTGCACCATTTTATATTCCTACCACATGCATGAGGGTTTCAATTTGTCTACATCCTCATCAACATTCATTTTGTCTATTTGATTACAGTCATCTTAAAGGGTGTGAGTGGTGTCTCCGTGTGGTTGTGGTTTTGATTTGCATTTCCTTCATGACTAATGATGTTGAGTATCTTTTCATGTGTTTATTATTTTAAGCATGCTTTCATGTGCATATTATTTTGGAGAAACTTCTGTTTATATTCCTTGACCATTTTTATTTGAGCAAGTTAATGTTTTATTGTTGTATTGGAAGAGTTCTGTATATATTCTGGATATAAGTCTCTTTATCAGATATATAATTTGAAAATATTTTCTCCCATTCTGCAGTTGCTTTTATACTTTTTCAAAGGTATTGCTTATAGGAAAAAAAAGTTTTTAATCTTAGTGAAGTCCAGTTTATTATTTTTTTTCTTTTGTTGCTTGTGCTTTTGTTGTCTTACTATGGGTCATTGCCTAACTCAATGTGATGAAGATTTACTCCCATGTTTTCTTCTAAGAATTTGAGTTTGAGGTCTTATATTTAGGTCTGTAATCCATTTTTTAAAGATTCTATCTATCTATTTATCATCTATCTATTATCTATCTATCTATGAGAGAGAGAGAAAGAGGAAGAACACACACGAGCACAGGGAAGGGAAGGAGCAGAGGGAGAGGGACAACAGACTCTGCTCTGAGTGAAGAGTCCAACACAGGGCTCGACCTTGAGATCACCACCTGAGTTGAAGCCAAGAGTCAGATCCTCAACCACCTGAGCCACCCAGGCACCTCTAGGTCTGTAATCTATTTTAAGTTTTGTATATGGTATGAGGGAAACATTCTTGACTATGTGAGTAGCTAATTGTGTCAGTACCATTTGGAAATATTGTTTATTCCTCATGAATTTTCCTGGCACCTTTGTTGAAAACCAGTTGACCATAAATGTAAACATTTATTTCTGGATTTATTTCTCTCAATTCTATCCTATTTCTCTCTATGTGTCTATCTTTATACCACATTTTAGACCACACAGTGAATTTCATTCCTATCACACTTTCTGATTATTGTAGCTTTGAAGTAAGTTTAGAAATCAGGATATATGAGTCCTCCTACTTTGTTCTTTTGCAAAATTCTTTTGCCTGTTCTGAGTCCCTGGCATTTCCATATGGGTTTTTAGGATCAGTTCACCAATTTCTTTGCGAACAAATTTAGCTGCTCATTGGAAACTTCTACTTGAATTACCACTTATCTGCAGAAAATTGTGGAATTTTCTTGGTGTGAACCCAAATGTGAAACAAATAGGGCTGATTTAAGCATAAACCTACCTAAAGACTGTGTGAAAGACATTTTTAGACACTGATTCTAAAAATGGTTTGGCTTTTTGTGACACCTGGAGATGAGAAATCTGCTAGTACTTCTGTTTACTACTTTATTTTATCATTGATCCAATGCTCCAGTGTAAGAGTTTTCTACTAAAACAAACAAGCCAAAAAGATGAATCACATCCTATGCCATCTTCCATTACCGAGCACATACTGAGTGCTCGCTTCACGCAAAAAGGCATGTTCTTGTTGGACACATCTACTGATTCTGAAGCAATTCAAGCTGAGGCCCAGGCCTCTATTTTTTAAAACCCACCAGTAATTCTCCCATAGTCCTTCAGTGAAGAACAATAGCTACATCCTTATTGCTTCTCCCTTACTTCAGGTCTCCCCCTCTGCCTTATCTCCAGAGAGGCATCACTATTCCATGTTGTCTATGAACTAGTAGTTGTTGTGGGGACATGTTACAAATGCAGGATCTCAGGCTTCGACATAGACTAGAATCTGCATTTTAACAACATCCCAGATACTTTATATGCACCAGAGATTAGTAAATTGCCATTGGCAATTTGCGGGTACTGAGAAGTAGAATTAGTTCAGTCAAGTAACCTTGCCTCCCACCAGCTTTCAACTTGGCATGATTGGGCTCTTGGAAAGAAGAGGCAGGGGGTGCTGGAATCTGGGCATCACTGGGGTAGAAGGAAGGTGACTGTCCTACCATCCAGACCCCTCTCCCCTCGAGCTGACTGCTCTTCACCCTGAGAACGTCTCCAGCTGAGGGCCAGTGGGCACAAAGCACACTGCCACCCCTTTTTTCCCCTTGAGATGGCCTGCCCTTGGCAGGAGTTGTTCTCTTGTTACATAATAGTTATATCATGTTGCATAATAGTCTTGATTTTTGCCTCTTGACATACAGAAGCTAAAAATTTTGTATCCTGACCTTTACAGGAAACATTTGTAGATCATTGGTCTATACATGAAAGTTGGAACCACTTGCACTTTGCAGAATGTGCCTCCCCCCATAGATGTTCTGTGCCTGAGCTGGATCTCATATCCATACTGCCAGTGCCCAAGATGACTCTTATTCTTCCCTTTGGGACGACTTGCTTAGGTCACTTTCAGAAAAAAGTGCATTTCACTTCCTAGTCCTAGGAATGGTCCTTTCCTTCTATCCCTAGAAAATCACCGCCATCATAACAATTAGGGCATTGCATATTTATTGTGTTATGAACTTCTCTCCCACTCTAAGACTGTCCTCATATTTCAGTGTACATCAGTGGGTCTGATATGAGGCTCAGTAATACACATTTCTAATAAGTTCCTAGGTGATGCTGCTGCTGGGCCACAATATATATGTCTGACTTCAAACTTTTCTTGAGGTCTCAACTTAAATGCTGGGATCAAAGAGACATTCCCACTGGCCTCACTTTAAGTGACTCTCTCCTCATTCTGTTCTTCTGTCCCAGCTCCTTATCTGTTTATACCAGTAATTCTCAAAGTTGTTGGTCTCAGGACTCCTTGACATTCTTAGAAATTACTGAGAACCCAAGAGAGCTTTTCTTTTTTTTTTAATTTTTTAATTTTTTTTTATTTCTTATTTATGATAGGCACACAGTGAGAGAGAGAGAGAGAGAGGCAGAGACACAGGCAGAGGGAGAAGCAGGCTCCATGCACCGGAGCCTGACGTGGGACTCGATCCCAGGTCTCCAGGATCACGCCCTGGGCCGAAGGCAGGCGCCAAATCGCTGCGCCACCCAGGGATCCCGAGAGCTTTTCTTTATATGGATTATAGCCATCAATATTTACCTTATTAGAAATTAAAACTGAGGAAAAAAATAGATGTTTATTAAGTCATTTACAAAAATCAAATAAGCCTAATATATAATAACATGAATGATATTTTAATGAAAAATAATTATATTTTGTAAAGCAAAAAAGTGAGAACAGCATATTTATTTATTTATTCAGTCGAATCTCTTTAATATGTGGATTAATTGAAGACAGCTGGATTATTAGATCTTCTGCATTCAATTTATTGTTTTGGTTGAAATATAGAAAGAAAATCTGATTCCATACATATATAAAACTGGAAAAGGGAAGAGTATTTTATAGCCATTTCAGATGACTATCGTATTCTTTTTGATACTACATCAAAATTGGACCGGTGGTAGTGCTTTACAAATGAGTTGGAATCTGAAACCATCTTAGTATACTTTTCATACTCTGTCTCACTAAAATCTATTGGCCTATCTTGAATGGGTCTTTTTACCCATGCATGATTTTGTAACATCATACACTTGTCATTTTTTTTTAAAGATTTTATTTATTTATTTATTTTTAATTTTTATTTATTTGTGATAGTCACACAGAGAGAGAGAGAGAGGCAGAGACACAGGCAGAGGGAGAAGCAGGCTCCATGCACCGGGAGCCCGACGTGGGATTCGATCCCGGGTCTCCAGGATCGTGCCCTGGGCCAAAGGCAGGCGCCAAACCGCTGCGCCACCCAGGGACCCCGATTTTATTTATTTATTTATTCATGAAAGACTGAGAGACAGAGAGAGCCAGAAACAAAGGCAGAGGGAGAAGCAGGCTCCATGCACCGGGAGCCTGATGTGGGATTCGATCCCGGGTCTCCAGGATCGCGCCCTGGGCCAAAGGCAGGCGCTAAACCGCTGCGCCACCCAGGGATCCCACACTTGTCATTTTGTTCACAGAGTTATGAAGACTTTCCAAGTGTTAATACATTTTGTTATACAATATTTTATTTTATTTTTTAAAGATTTTATTTATTTATTCATGAGCCACACACACACACACACACACACACACACACACATAGAGGCAGAGACACAGGCAGAGGGAGAAGTAGGCTCCATGCAGGGAGCCTGATGTGGGACTCAATCTGGGGACTCCAGGATCACGCCCGGGCCAAAGGCAGGCGCTAAACCATTGAGCCACCCAAAGATCCCCATGTTATACAATATTTTAAAATCACATTTATTAAGTCATGTAATCACGGGTCAACATTTGTAAAAATAACTCTTACTGCGTTAGTTTCCTCATTGAAACTAGCTCTCTCTCTCTCTCTCTCTCTCTCTCTCTCGACTCTATGTGTGTGCTGGTGAAGAATAGCATGCCTGCTAGTCTAGTTTGATGTCACTGGCACTGCCTTGCTTTGTGCTAAGGTACCAGCTGCTGTCTGTATCATTACTTTTGAACTATCAGGGAAAATGTCAGCACAGTGAACAAAGCCAATGACATTTAAATATTATAATTAAAATCGTTTTGACCTCATAGATCCCCTAAAAGAGTCAGGATTCCTAAGCATCTGTAGACTATGGTTTGAGAATTATTGGTGTATGTCTTAATGTTATAAAAAAAAAAACTTTTAAGCATTTTATTTGCATGTTTACATCCTGTCCATCTGAATTGGTGTGTCAATAGTATTAGATTTCTATGGAGTACCGCTCTATATCCAGTCTATAAATTTTTAAAAAGATTTTGTTTATTTATTTATTTATTTATTTATTTATTTATTTATTTATTTATTTAAGAGAAAGAGAGAGAGAGCATGAGTAGGAGAGGGGGTAGAGGGAGAAGAAGACTCCCTGCCAGGTAGAGCCTGATATAAGCTTCCATCACAGGACCCTAATATCATGATCTGAGTCGAAGGCAGATGCTTAACTGGGCCACCCAAGTGCCCCCAGTCAGTAAATTTTTCACATGGATCATCCTTGTATCCTCACAACAACCCTGGCAAATTATACCTGTGCTATAGATAGAAAAAAGTTAAGGCACAGAATTATGCAACTAATTCAGAAGCACACTACTAGCACTTTGTGAAAGGAGTAGGGACTAGTACTATAAAGTGTTTTGAGGCCAAATAGGAAATGCTAACCCATGAGTTCAGCCTATATAGCCTATATTCTTGTAGGCAGAGGGGACCCATCAATAGGCCTTAGGTAGAGGACTGGCATGTGCTAACCACAGTGGCTGAAATCCAAATACACTCTTAGCAGAACACACATATGCCATTTTTTTTTTTTTTTTTTTTTACATATGCCAATTTTTGAAGTAAGAAAGCAAGTAAATGATAAAGAATCCTGTGGAATCATTTACTGGGAATAAAGAATTGTAGAGAATTTCTCAAGTTGTTTGTTTTTCCCACAGTTGTTTTTGTCATGGAATTGACCAAAATGTCAGACATGACAAAGCTCCACCAAGCCGTGGCTACAGGGGACTACAATTTAGTGAGAAAGATTTTGAAAAAAGGCCTCTGTGACCCAAACTACAAGGATGTGGACTGGAATGACCGAACCCCACTTCACTGGGCTGCAATCAAAGGTGAGTGGGCAATACCTGAATAGAATCCATCCCATTTGTGGGGTAATGGATGCCCCACAATATTTTTAACTTACAAATGAGGAAGTTGAGCCTCAGATCTTTGTTTCTTGTCTGGGGTTCCACAGTTAACAAGTGTTACTTATTGGCAGGTACGAGCCCACATTTATCTGATCTGATATCTGAAAGCCTTTTAATCTGTACTAGCTATAAAGTAAGTGGGATTTAAAATATTTTTTATCGAGGTATGATTGATATACAACATTATATCAGTTTCAGGTATACAATATCATGATTAAATTTTTGTAGATATTATGGAATGACTACTACAGTAAGTGAAGTTAAAATCTGTCACCACATAGAGTAACAAAAAAGTTTTCTTATGATAACTTTTAAGATCTATTCTCTTAATGACTATCAAATATGCAAAACAGTATTACTAAATAGTTACCATGCTGTACATTACATTCTCAGAACTTATTTATTTTATAACTGATGTTTGTACCTTTTGATCACCTTTACCCATTTATCCAACCCCTCACCTCTTGCCTCAGGTAACCACCAATTTATTCACTATACCTATGATCTTGGTGTCTTTTTGTTTTTTTAGATTCCATATATAAGTGAGATCCTATGATATTTCTCTTTCTCTATTTGATTTACTTCACTTAGTGTAATGCCCTCAAGGTGTTGTGCCCAAGATTGCGAATCCAAGAAACCACCAAGGAGCCGACACCAATGCAAGAATACGAGGGTTTATTTACAAGCTCTAGCTTGGGTCCAAGTATACTCCATACAGCAGAGCAGGGACTTGGACCCCGAAGTGGGTTACAGCTGGGTTTTTTATGGCTGGTCTAGGGGATCTTCAGAAGGGGTGGAGGAATTTTTTCCATTCCAATATGGGGGAAAGGGTGGGGGAGTTTCTTAAGATCTGATACGGGATTCTCTGCCGAGGGCATTCTGAGCTTTATTGTCTTTCCGGTATGGGATTCCCTGCCTAGGACAATCTGCAGTTTTTCCTGTAAAGTTCAGCTCTTATTCCCAGGGACCTAAGATGGCTGTACTTGTGCTAATGCTAAACTTGTGGTGGAATGGCCTTAATTTTTCTCGGCCTCCACAAAGGTCCATCCAGGTTGTTGCAAAATATTTGTTTTTGAATCGCCACTGAGACTGCCAAAAGCTGAGTGAGTCTTACCAGTGCCCACATAGGCATATGTAGGGTCACTTGGGAGGGAAAGTAAGATTCCGAGGCAGGGCCTGCGGGTATGGGCAGGGAAAGGGAGTGCCCTCGAGGGAGTACTTGCAAATCTCAGGCCTCTAGTGGGAGCAAAGTTCACGAGGTAAGGGTGGGGCACTGAGTCCCCCTTAAGAGAGGGAAAAGGGGGGGGTGGTGATACTAGCAAACTGGAAGGGCCTCAAAGCAAATGTCATCCTTTCTTTTATACTATCTAGGCTAGCTCCAGCCTCAGTGGGACAGAGACATTTTGATCTTAACCTCCTCCTGTTTCTTCCCTTTATCTTAGGGCACATGGAGGTGATGCAGCTCCTTTTAGAATACGGAGCCAGGCCCTGCCTGGTAACGGATGTGGGCTGGACGCCAGCTCATTTTGCGGCTGAGTCAGGCCATGTGAATGTGCTCAGAATTCTCCATGCATTGCATGCTGCCATCGACGCCCCTGACTTCTTTGGAGACACGCCAAAGAGGATCGCACAGATCTATGGGCAGACTGCCTGTGTGGCATTCTTGGAGAAGTAAGCTTCATTTCCAGTTAGAGAAGTGGCAGAGAAACAGGAGCCTGTGGTCAAGGTCTTTGCCAACTCAGTGATCTCAGATCCCTGAAAATGAAACAAGCAAATTCAGCCAACGGTTTTTTGGGTTGTTTTCATTCACTTGTCCCTGAAATGACTAGTTTAGGTGGAAACTATATTGCTTTAGGTTATGTGAAATCTACTGTTTTTATATTATACCAAAATTATGATTATTGTAATGATATATATTTATAACAATTAATAATATATAATTATTATAATTATTGTTTTAGATTATACAAAAATTATGTCAGAGAAGAGAGGTGGGACACCAAGTTTGAAAATGGGTCATGGCACTAGATTCGTGGAGCCCCTTCAGATTCCTGAAAGGTATTCAAACTAGCTATGTGATCTTGGGCCAGCTAGGTCACCTTGCTGATTCTCAGATTCTCATATTAAAAATGGAACTGGTGAATTAGGCTGTCAGCTATAAGGACCCTCTACCTTTTAAAACTTTTATTCCTCTGTGAATCTTCTACTCACATACTGAAGATCAGGACTTCTCTAGCACCTATTAATTTTTTCTTTCACCTACTGCATTCAAATAGAATTAAATATCAATTGTATACTTAACAGAACTTTGGAGGATGGAAATAAAATTTAGGAATTTATAATCTGGTTGAGCTAATAAGCAAATTCATATAAGAGGCAGTAAAGTAATTGAATGAGGGCAGCATTGCTGGAAAACCAAAATGAGATCCATAGCAAATCTATCTATAGAGCAGTACTTGGTGGGAAGAGGCAATGACAATTAAATATACTTCTAAGAACTTGCAAATGAAGTTATCTTCCAGATGTTAAACTAGTAAAAAGAGTTGCTTATGATGAGATTAGATATCTGTAGAAGAAACCAAGAGACCTTCTCTTCACAATGGTGTTCCATATTAAAAACATTCAGAATCATAATAAAGTTTATTTGGGGGGTAAAAGAAGCAAAACCTTTAGTCCTGATTCAACAACTCTTCTCTCCAATCCTGTGTCATCCCCTACATTCAGTGATCTCCATCCATTGTGAATCTCAGCATCTGCAACATTTGTTCTCTGAAATCTTAAAAACTTTAATGTATCACTATGCGACCATAGATTATTTTTCTTCATTTTGCAGTTCCTGGATCACCACACAGGTATTTGAGTGCATCAAGACTTCTCATTCAATTTCTTCTTTCCCTCCCAATCTATCACCTGCTCTGAAGATTCCATGATCTTCCATCTGCCTGCCATCTGGACACCATGATACACCACTTCTTCTGCTCTGTTCCCATGACTCTTAAATTTCCAGCCCTTTGTCCTTCTGTACCATGTAACCTAGAATTACCACCCTTGTATTAGTTTCTGTCTTCACTCCTGTGCTTGATCTGGTAGAGAAAAGCCCATGGATAAGTTCATGAGTACCACCCAAAGTTCTGGGATTTCTATCTTCAGCTGAGCTCTTAGAACGGTTTGGCTATCTCCCTGACCCACTCTTTCATTGACAACTCATGTCCCCATCATATCTTAGCCTGTCCCTCAGAAAGTACTGCATAGAGCATTTTGAAGCCAAGAGCATGCCTATATACATCTATTCCTTCTTACCTTCCTGTCTATCCTTCTGTGAGGGACTTATTGTCCTTCCATATAGACACTGACCCAAACCTTTATATCTCCTACATGGTCATCAGTCCTGTATTCTTTGTTGCATCTTTTATTCTCTCGTCTGTATTTTTAGCTTTTTTTCTATTCCTTCCTGTCATTCCTCTCTGACCTTTGAACAGAGTTCAAATAGATCTTATTGAACAAACACATAAGCAGTTAGAGGTCCTTCTCCTGTCTGCTGTTTCTTTCTTCTTCCTGCATTTCTTTCTTTCTTTCCCAAAGATTTATTTCTTTGTTTAGGAGTGGAGGGAGAGGTATAGAGGGAGAGGGAAAGAGAGTCTTAATCAGACTCCTCTCTGAGCATGCTGTATGTGGGGCTCACGACCCTGAGATCACAACCTGAGCCAGAATTAAGTTGGAAGCACAATGGACTATGCTGCCCAGGCACTCCTCTACCTGCATTTCTATGCTACTTAAATGTTAATCTATGTAAATAAGTGTTGATCTATGTGGGTGTCTTCCTCACCTACCTTTGTACTTCTCCACTTTGTACTACTGAATCAGTGCTCATGCAGGGAGATCTTTGTTGCTAAATCAATGGTCTCTTCTCAATTCTTATCTTACCTCCACTTAATTTGATATCTGATTTCTCCTCTGGAGTGTCTCTTTGGATAACTTTTTCTCTTCTCTAGTGCTATTCTCTCTGATTTCTCCTTTTATCTCTCTGATCATTTCTTTTCATGATTTTCTTGAACTCCTCTTCTTGTGTGCCTTTTAGATGCTGAAATTCTTCAGGATCCTGTCCTCCGCTGACTCTTTCTGCATAATCTCAGCCCCTCCCCAGTGACTAATGGGTGGATAAGCGCCTTTCATGACCCCAGCATAACTGAAGTGGAGGAGGAGTGGTTGTCCAAAGAGTGGGAGGGTGCTATTACCAGGAAAAGTGACCAGGCAGGGCTGAGCAGGCAAAAACAACAAAGGTCAGCCACATCACGTGTAAGTCATTTCTGGTTATCATCATCTTCCACAGGAACTTCCCTTTTGACAGTTAAGAGGGTTTAGAGAGAAAGAATCCTGATTAAGGAGAAATTAATCTGGACCTTGAAAGACAGCTTAGATCTGACTCATGAAGGAGGGAGGAAGATTCTCGATTTGGAGTGAAGGCATCAAGTTGGAAACGTGCACAGGTTGTGTGTAGTGTGAGGATGGGCAAGGATAGTGGAGGGATGAGTGGCCTGGCTACAAAGAGCATGCCAGCTAAAGAGAAGTGGAGAATAAGGCTGGGTGGGTGGGTAACCATTGTGAGCTGGGCAAGCAGATGAGTGTTGACCCATCCTGGGATTGACAAAATGAAACAGATGCTTTAGTAAAGTCTCCCCAGTAGTGGAAGAAGGGGCAGTGGGTATATGCAGTTAGGATATTGGAGGCACTTAGACTGTAAATAAAGAGGTCACTGAGAAATTTCTTAAGCCTCATGTTCAAGCAGTTGGGCTCTGGGGCTAGAATGATGAAGAGAGGATACAAAAGAATTTCAGTAGAAGCCTCAACAGTATTTGACAATTATCTGAATATCCTAGGATCCTAGTGAAACAACTCAACTTTTGGTCCAGCTGCTCTAAGTAGTAAATCTCTCATTCAACAAATATTTTTGAACCCTTCCATGCCCATGGCTTTGAACTAGGTACTAAAAAGGATTTAAAGATGTATCCGATAGGGTGCTGGACATTAAGTTCCCTGAGAGAGGAGATACTTGTTTACATAAATAGCACTAATATGGTATAGAAAGTGGCAAAGGTCAAAAGAGCAGGGCAGAGGAGGGAATACTATGTGGTCTAAATATGGAGCAATTGCTTCTAGCTAGTGGCGGGGGATGGGGATTTAGGAACAAACAGATTTGCTGTCTTCTGATTGAACTGTGCTTTCTGTAACGCTTTGCACTTAAGCTCCTTCAGATGGCACTTTCATATGCTTCCCTTTGTCCATGTGTATATGATGATTCATTCACCTATTTCTCTATTATCTATTCTATTGTTCTCTATCATCTGGCTATATAACACCTAGCTATTCTTTTCATAAATCCATATATACATACCATACATATTGTTATGGGTACTTTTTATTTCTTTTGTGTATGTTTCCATACCTTAAAATCTTACACGACAAACAGATGTGGTGTTAAAATTAGGAAAAAAATACAACTGGAAAGGAAATGAAAGAAAGCCGCCCCCTACTAAGGGGAGCACTGTAGAATCAGCAGCACCTTCTCTAGTTTAAGTGCCCGTCCTTGATTCTATGAACTTCCCACTCTGGGCATGCCATTCTTCTCCATCTCACAGCCATTTCTTCAGTGTCTGAGGCATCCCTAAAGGTATAGTTGGAGTTGCTTGGATTGGGCGTCTTTCCTTCTTTCCTGGGCTGCTGACGTGGCCAGACTGTGCAGAGGGCAGGAAGAGGGGTCATTGCTGTAGCCAGGACAGGCCCTCCTGGCTGGGGTGTTGAACATGGCCTTCTTTCCCCTTCTCCAGGGCTGAGCCTGAGTGCCAGGAGCACCGGCGCACTGCCAGGCAGAAGGGACTCCCTCTAGACCAGCAGGATGAAGACTGGGATGCCAAGAAAAGGGAACTGGAGCTGTCTCTTCCTTCCTTGAATCGAAACACTAATAAGAAAAAGAATAAGAAGATGCAAGGCCCCGCCAGGCTCAGCCATACCAAGGAGAGAAGAGTGTGAGAAGGACAGCATCGGTGCTCTGGCATGCATGTTTCCTGCGGAGGACTGTCCCTGGACCAGAGTAGGAGTTGTGAGGCCTGTGCTGTCATTTCATGATTTGACTTATAGACCATTACCCAGATGCCTTCTACAGGTACCTCAGGACCTGCCATTTAGTCTGAAGCCTTGGTGATCCATGCTGTCCACAAGAATTGCCAGAAAGGGCCAAGCGTTAGGTGCTTGCATGTGATCACCAGTCATTCACCCTGTCAGCATCCTCTGACCCCCTATGTGCAATCATGGAATTTCAGGGGGCAAAGAAAATGCTCTCCCTAAGGAAACTTGATTGTTTCCATGAAAAAAAAGTAACAATGAAATTTCAACATACTCAGCACAGTTGATCTGTAAAAAAAATGGTTTGTTGTCACATAAACCAAGCAAAGAGGTGAACAGATGTAGCTCCCAGGTTCCAGCTAGGGTTTTTCTTTGTGGGGAGGAGGCTCACAATCTCAGCATGAGGTCAGTTTCACCAATGATCATTTCTCCATAGGAAGAACAATCCAGGACAGAGACCAACTCAGTGAGCAGTAACTGGGAACCTGTTGAGAATTAGTTTCATCCCACATGACAAATGAGAGGTAGCAGAATAAGTGAAACATGTGGTTATGGCTCTACTTATTCAGTCGGTATTTTAGATTTTCTATTTTAGATTTTCTAAAATACCGACTGAATAGATTTAGTAAACCTAAAATACAGGTCAGGTATTTCCAGTGAAAACATTGCACCCAACTTGAGAGGTGCTCTACATGTAAAATACGTATCAGATTTTGAATACTTAGAACAAAGAATGCAAAACAGCTCATTAACAATGTTATTGATTACATGTTGAAACAATAATATTTTGGATAATGGGTTAAATAAAATATATCACTAGCATGAATTTTACGTCTTTGTCTCTGCTTTTTAAACTATGTGGCCGTTAGAATGTTTAAAATTACATGAGTGGCAATAGCCAAACTGTGGAAGGAGCCACGATGTCCTTTGACAGATGAATGGATAAAGCAGATGTGGTCTTATATACACAACGGAGTATTACTCAGCCATCAGAAAGGATGAATTCCCACCATTTGCTTTGACATAGATGGAACTGGAGAGTATTATGCTGAGTGAAATAGGTCAATAGGAGAAGGACAATCATCATATGGTTTCACTCATATGTGGAATATAAGAAATAGTGAAAAGGATCATAAGGGAAAGGAGAGGAACTGAATGGAGAAAAATCCGAGAGGAAGACAAACACTGAGAGACTCCTAACTCTGGGAAACAAAAGGTTGCAGAAGGGGAAAAGGGTGGGAGGATGGGGTAACTGGATGATGGGCACTAAGGAGGGCAATTAATTGGATGAGCACTGGGTGTTATACTATATGTTGGAAAATTGAAATTAAATAAAATATTTAAAATATTACATGAGTGGCTGACTCCTCCTCCTCCTCCTCCTCCTCCTCCTTCTTCTTCTTCTTCCTTCTTCTTCTTCTTCTTCTTCTTCTTCTTCTTCTTCTTCTTCTTCTTCTTCTTCTTCTTCTTCTTCTTCTTCTCTCCTCCTCTTCCTCTTCTTCTTCTTTTCCTGCCTATCAGACAGTATTGCAGTAGAGACCAGAAAGTATTTAGAGCTTCCACCAGGCAGCTGGCCTGATGCGCTCCAATTCGCTACTCCTCATTCTAGGTTTACTAGTTTTTCTACCTAAACCAATGTCTTTGGGCACTTAACATCTTCATTACACATTCTTCAATTGACGCTTATGTTAATATAGACCATGCTTGATTTGAATTATCTGAAATAAATAAATGCTTAAACATCTGATAGGAAAGTAGTACAGCTGTGGAAAACACTTTTTCTAGTGTTTATATCCATCCTGAGCACTAATCTCCTTTCTCTATGCTCAATAATTCCCACGGGTGGTTCCTGCTTGCCATGCTCCTATTGGTCCTCAACCAGGGTATGAACTTTGGAAGATACCTGATGCAAGCTAGACCACTAAGATTCTTCTCCTGGGGGCCAGCTGGCTCTGACATTTGAGACCAAGCTCTGGGTACAGTGGGCTCTCCAACTCTGTCCTGACCTATCTCATGCTACCTTCAACATCTGTGCAGAGTCCATCCTCTCTCAGAGTTCACACTTCCCCCTACCACTAGCCACAGCCCACACAGAGGATTGCAGGTGGAGAGGGGGATGGGGGTTGAGTGGACGAGGCCGAGGTTACACAAAGAAGGGCCAGTAGCCACCCCCATTCTGAGACTCGATCTTCTCATGGCGCCCTTACCCCCCATGGATGGATCCTTCACAAATGAGCCACCTCCCTCACTGGGCCCTCATTCCCTCACTAAGCCCCCTTCATCTCCGAGCACTCAGCCTCCTCAAAAAGTACTCTCTCCACAATTCCCCCTCCACCCTGAGTGCTGGCCACTCCCTCAGGAAGACTGGCCTGTGACTGAACTGGACCCGGGGTGGAGAGGTAGGGGCAGGCTGGATTTGGCACTTCCCCTCTTGACCGGGCCCTCCTGGGGTCCCTACCTCCCTGTGCAAAGGAGTCTCCATTCCCACCTCTGCCCTCATCATTGCCTCTGGCCCCTGAGCTACCCACAGCGGGTCTTCTTGTGGAGCAATATGTTCCCCTGGCAGCACTAGCTGCCATTTGCTGGGCTGAAGAAAAAACAAACAAACAAACAAAAAAACCAGCAGGGAAATCTTGCCCAGAGACTGGACACAGAGGGTTGCCTGGTGTGGTTAGGTACCCATTTCAGGTGGGTGAACATTGATGATCAGAGCTTGTGGGCCAGGAGCTGGGGTGGGGAGGAACTGGGAACCCTTGAGGCTGAGAGGATAGACCAGTAGCACATCACATCAGAAGCATGGAGTGGCTACTTCTACATAGGACTGAGGAAGTGTTGGGAGGTGCTCCACAGAAAGAGAGACTGAGGT
The DNA here is from genome assembly GCF_048164855.1 of Canis lupus baileyi. Lineage (NCBI taxonomy): Eukaryota > Metazoa > Chordata > Mammalia > Carnivora > Canidae > Canis > Canis lupus. The sequence goes on along the minus strand of NC_132844.1, from coordinate 57,626,884 downwards.
AACAGCAGGTGCAGTGGGGTAGGAGGTGGGGTAGGGTGAGGTGGACACAAGCACGCACACCCACAGCCTTCTAGTTTCCAGTTCTGGTTCCATACTCAGGAAATCTGTGAAATACTACTTTCATAATAATATTTCCTCTTTTGCTTACAGCATATTGAATTGATTCCCCTCCCTTTTTCCCCCTGAACAGTCTTTTTTAATAAGTACAGTATTTTAAGATCATGGGCTTATGAGTCAAGCAGGCTTAGGTTTGTATTCTCCTCTATGAAATAGGCAGAATAATCCCTACTTCTGGGGGTTTCGGTGGGGATGAGATGAGATGTGTGGACTAATGCTGGCACTGGCCCTCTGTAACAGGTCCATGTGATGGATCACATGGTCCATGTGATCATAGCGATGTTACTATAGGAGTAGGCTTGATTTTTCTCCCAAGAATCCCAAAGGGGGCCAGGAATAACGCCCTGTAGGGGACAAATGAGTCTCTCTATTGTCCAGTCCATTAATATACCCTATCTAGTTTCATGGTATGGATCATAGTCTGTTTTCTGTTGGCAGGACAAACCTGGACCAAACTGGTAAGTGTTCTCAGGGTCTTTTACTGGGACTATACCCCCATGGCCTCTGGTTGTCTTTGCTGAGTCCTGTTTTCATTGTTCATCTTATCAAGGCATTGGGAAAAGATCTTTCTTTTGTGCATAGTAAATGAGAACAATAGGAAAAGGATGCTATGAAGCAATTGTTGCAATGTGGATTCTGTACTAAGCTTGTATTGTATCTTATCTGCATGACTCACCTACAGGGCAGGTCTTACTGTACCCCCAGTGATATCACAAACTGCAATTCTGAGAGGTTGCGTGACTTGTACTAGGCCACCTGGCTAATGCTCATGGAGCCTTGAAAACCTGCCTGGGTTGGAAGGAGTCTTAACCCTTCAGGCTATGGGATCAAGGTCAGGTTGCTTAACTTCTCTAGATTCCTCACCTTTAAACCAAATTTTGGTGGAGTTGTCAACAATTCTGAGAATTTGAGACAGAAAACATACACATCCTCAACATCCTCTATTTTATTATTTTTTAAAAGATTTATTTAATTATTCCAGTGGTGGGAGGGGAAAGGCAGAGGGAGAGAGAGAGCCTCAAGCAGACTCCTCACTGAGAGCAGAGACCCACATGGGACTTGATTCCACGACTCTGAGATCATGACCTGAGCAGAAACCAAGAGCTAGACACTCAACTGACTGAGCCACCCAGGCGCTTATTTTAAATAACCCTTTCAGTATTGCTTACTCTTTTATTCTCCGTGTTATCAGAACCATGACCAGCTGAGGTCAAAGGAAATACATAAATGGTGATCCTGGAGACCTGGGATTGAGTTCCACGTTGGGCTCCCTGCATGGAGCCTGCTTCGCCCTCTGCCTGTGTCTCTGCCTTTCTCTCTGTGTCTCTCATGAATGAATAAATAAAATCTTAAAAAAAAAAAAAGAAATACATAATGGGTAGTATTAAGTAAGTAGTAACAAATATCAGCTATGAGCATGTGATTAGTTACTGAGACAGGAACCATGATTTTCATGAGTATTCCTCCTAATTTTGTTATGAACATGTTTGTTGTGTGTGTGTGTGAATGCAAAATGGTACAGCCACCTTGGAAAATGTTTTGACAGTTCCTTATATAGTTAAATATACACTTAGCAGCTCCACTCCTGGATATGTACCCAAGTGGAAAGTAACTTACATTCATATAAAATCTGTGTGCCAGGAATTATGGGAACAATCTAAATGTCCTTAACTGGCATGTGGATAAATAAACTTGGTCCATCAGTACCATCAAATAAGTATTATTTGGTAAAAACTGGGAATACAGGGATATGCACAACAATATGCACGAATCCCAAATGCATTATGCTAAGTATAAGACCAGACTCAAAGGCCTGTTTGAATCATTTATGTGACATTCTGGAAAAGACAAAACTAGGACAAAAAACACCAGTCATTGCCAGGGACTCAAGACAGAGAGAAAGACTGTCTACAAAGAGGCACAAGTAAGTTTTTTTTTTTAGATTTTATTTATTTATTCATGAGAGACACAGAGAGAGAAAGGCAGAGTCATAGGCAGAGAGAGAAGCAGGCTCCATGCAGGGAGCCCGATGTGGTACTCGATCCCGGGACTCCAGGATCACGCCCTGGGCAGAAGGCAGACACCCAACCACTGAACCATCCAAGGATCCCCCACAAGTAAGTTTTTAAGGTGATGTAACTGTTTCATACCTTGAGAGTTGTTGTGGTTGTGTGATTATATGATATACTAATAAGTATAAATGTTCCTGTACGTAAATCATACCTTACTTTTTTTTTTTTTTTTTTTTTTTTTTACAGGAAGAAGAAATTAATGTTTACGTATGTTGAGATAAAGCCTTTCAAAGTACCAGGTCCATAAGAGTTAAGGGGGGGAAAGGGCAATAGGCATTAGAAATTCTTGGAGAAAATCTTTGGAAATGCTAAGCACTTGATGAATTCCCTAATTGGCTGTGCATCAGAATCACCTTTGGAATTTATTTAAAAAACACATGGATTTTACTTCAGAGACTAATTCAGTAAGTCAAGGTTAGGTCCCAGGAATTTCTATTTCTTCAATATTCACTAAATTATTGTGAAACCCATCTAGGTTTAGAATTCCTGAGACAGAATTGCTAACAACCTTTCCAAACTAAGCATTCCCATGACTGTGTAGAATTTAGGATGTATGTAAACTTCTTGGTGGGGGGAGAAAAAAAATCTTTACTTTTACTAATATTAACTGATATTCAGCATTTCCTTCAACTGTGAGTTTGGGTAACCAAACTCAAACATTAGCAGTGTCTATGACTTTGCTGCACACAGACATCTCATATATTTTCATTCTGTATTAACATCATATTATAAATCATGGCATTTCAGATTATGAAACACCCCGATGATATTTCAGATATCTTGAAATAACATTAATACTCATCATTACTTGGAAATTATGGTAACTTTTGGAAGTATCCCTAAGTCTAATTATATAATACATTAATAAAAATATATATTATATCATAAACTACTATTCTAACATTTTTATAATTGCATTTTAATAAAATTAGTTTCATTTACTATCTTCTGTATTTTCTTTTCTTTTTTAATTCTCTTTTTAAAAAGGTTTTATTTGTTCATAAGAGACACAGAGAGTGGCAGAGACATAGGCAGAGGGAGAAATAGGCTCCCCCCACAAGGAGTCCGATGTGGGACTCGATCCCCAATCCCAGGATCATGCCCTGAGCCGAAGGCAGATGCTCAACCGCTGAGCCACGCAGGCATCCCTATTTTCTTAATTTAAAAGCACTTTTTCTAGAAGGGGCTCATAGTATAAAACACTTAAGCACTTTCATGGTAAGTCTTCCTGATTTGAAGTGTGATAGTTCCCATAACTGCAGACACACCTATATTTAAATGAAAGCAGAGAGGAAGACTAGCCTAAAATACAAATAGTGACTGGTCTTGGGTCATCTAAGGTATTCCTGGTGAACAACGTCCTTCTGCTCAATCAGATTGGCAAGGGAATTTGTTTAGTTGTTTGAACCAAGCTGACAGGTTCAAGGTAATAAGCTTGGGTCTTGAGATGTGCAATGAGCAAGCTGAGCAATCCCATATCACACAAGTGCTGATTGTTACACATATCAGCACCTGATGGAACTCCTTCCTCTACTATTTCAAGAACAGGAAAATGAAACAAACAAAAATAAATAAAACACAGCCAAGGTGGTGAACTGAGTTGAGGCACAGGTTTGTAAAAGTAGCAAATATTATGGAATACACACAAGTACATCTCCCACGTGGAAATACACGTTCAACATTAAACTGTAAATGTGAAGTGCTATGGAAGAATGGCCACATAATTTATATATTCTCTTTTATGCTACTGTATTTAAAGTTCTGGTCATAACAGAGGCACCTGGGTGGCTCAGTTGGTTAATTGGCTGCCTTTGGCTCAGGTCCCATGGTCCTGGGTTCATTCCAGCATCATCAGGGCTCCCTGCTCAGTGGGGAGTCTGCTTGCCCCCACGACCCCTCCGCTGGTATAAGAAGGTTTAATGTAAAATTCCCTCTGTCTCTCCTTCCCTCCCCCACTTGTTCTCTCTCTCTTTCTCTCTCAAATAAATAAATAAAATCTTAAAAAAAAGTATTGGTCATAGTAGAATGAAGAAGCCCTGAGGTTTTTTTTTTGTTTTGTTTTTTTTGGTTTTTTTTTTTTGCTGTTTCTGCTGTTTTATTTGGCTATGAAAGATGTGTTAATTGCCTTTGGAAAAAATCCCCATTGGAAATTAACAAAGATTGGTCAAAGTGAAGGCATAATGCCTATGTTTTAGAAAAGTGCCATGTAAGAGGACATAAGAATTTAAGGCTAAAAGTCTAGGCTTTAGCTTGAGAGAGATGTAGACTCCAGTACTTCCCAGCGAAGTGACCCTGAGCCAGCTGCTTACCTTCATGAGAATGATTGTTCATCCATAAGGCAAGATCCTGCCCACTGCATTGGCTCTTGTAATGACTAAATGGTATGTGGCCAGGGAGAACAGACTGAGAAAATTTGATGGGAGAAGGGTTTCTCAAAATTAATCAAAATCAAAGGATTCCATACAAGAGAAGATAGATCGATGGAGGAAGAGAGGGATAGATGGCCACGTAGCTCTATGCGTGGCAAAGCAAGCAGTGAGAGATTGTAGAAAATAGGTATAAGAAGGTTTAATGTAAAATTCTTCCAATCTTCCTGTATAATGAAAAGCTTTCTAAATACAATGTTGGCGGAAAAAATCTAGAGGCTTTTCTATAGTATTGAGTGACCTTTGGAAATGTCAGTAGTGCCCTGGAACCCAGGAAATGAGGAACAATTGCCTCACATTTTGCTGTGTAGTTGGGTTTTAGGACCTGGTATAGAGGAGACACATTTGGGCAAGTCCAAGTAACTCTGTCTCCACACACTTTGAACTGGAAAAATTCAGTTAGCCTGCCTTATCGTCATTTTCATTATTCCCAAACAGTGAAAACTATGCCTATCTCTTAGGACTGAAATCAAAGTATCTGGCATCTATGATTAGGAAATCACAATGAGTACTATTCTTATTATCAGTGTCAAAAAAACCCCTTAAAATTCATCTAACAGTTCATTCTACAGACGGACAAGCAGATGCTCAGAGAGGACACATGATTTTCCCAAGTCACAAGCTGATTAGTCATAGAAGCAGAATTTGATTTCAGATCTTCTGTGTTCCAGCCCAGGAATCTGTCTTTTGAATCACTCTTTCTCCTGAGACTTCTTCCATCTTATAAATACATGAACTAACTCCATGGCAATCAAGTATTATCAATCATTCCTATGCAAAAGAACAAATGCCCAGTAAGCAATAATCCAAGGCTGGAATGGTGGAGTTCTCTCCACCACTGGCTTGGCTGACCTGTGTTCAATCCTTGGGCAGTCCCAGATTCCACAGGATCAAAAGACTTTGGGACAGCCAGCTTTGAGTCCTCCAGAGATCTTGGGCCTAAGAGGTAGCATGGTTTATCAGTTTGGGCACTGTGGCATGCTGGCATGGCGTGTGGCAACTTCATGGGTATAGCAGCAGTCCTTTAGCAAATCCCTCCTTGTCCTGTCTCATCTGAGCAGACCAGGGCAAAGAAGCAGCTCCTCCTGGAATATGACTGGGGTCCTTAGGCCTGCCTGTTCCTACGTATGTCCCCCCATGTTGGGAATTCCAAATTCTTGCTAAATTTGCAGAAGGGAAATCAGAGAACTTGAATCCCTTTGCAACCACATGACTGTTTAGCAACTTTACACCAAGGGCTCAGAGATTGGAGAAAACAGCTTCTAATGTCTGAGTCATTTTCCTATCTCTGGCCTGCTCACACTGGGACATTTCTCTGGCCTTATCTAACATATGTACAGATTGTGCTGGTCTTTGAGAAAATTAATCTATTAAGATTTCTTTTTTAATGTTCAGTAAGGAATTCTCCTAGCTATATGATTCCGGGCTTCCTTATCAGCTGCCATGAAACTTGATGATTGCAGACCCTAAAGAATCTAAAGTAGTAAAATATTTTCCATGGAGAAGTTAGAGTGGTGTATAAAACTGTGAAATGTGAAGTCTGGATATTATTGCGCTTATGGAAATGTTAAGCTACGTAAGATTTTCGGGTGTCTTTTCTGCTATCAGAAAAATCTCGAACTGGCTGGCAATGAGCCTGTAGACACTTTGCATTCTTTTTTTTTTTTTTTTAAAGATTTTATTTATTTATTCATGAGAGACACAGAGAGAGGCAAAGATACAGGCAGAGGGAGAAGCAGGCTCCTCGAGGGGAGCCTGATGAGGGACTTGATCCCAGGACTCCAGGATCACGCCCTGAGCTGAAGGCAGATGTTCAACCACACTGAGTCACCCAGGTGTCCTTAGAAGCATTCTTTAAAAAAAAAAAAAATTATTGAGATATAACCTATATGCCATTGCTATGGCTCTCATTTCAATGGTACCATTTAGCAATTTCTGGTTGACTTACAGAGTTGTGCAACTACCACCCCAGTCCAATTTTAGAACATTTCCATCACACCAAAGAGATTCCTCCTATCCATTAGGCAGATACTCCCCATTCCCACTCCTAGTCCCCGGCAACCACGAATCTACTTTCTTTCTCTATAAATGTCCCTTTTCTAGAAATTGCATACAAATGGTAAATGGGTTCTTAAGAACAGATAATCATATCTCTGTTATTCATAAATTCATTCAACTACTTAATATGTATTATGCATGCTAGTTGCTTGTCCTAAAGCAAGTAAAAGAGTCTAGTTCCTGTCCAGATAGAAAGGCAGGAAGTTAAACAACTAAAACCAAGAAAAGTTTATGGTCTGTGAAAGGGAAGGCCCAAGGCTCTCTGAGAAAACTTATCTGGAGTTGATCAAGTAGTCTGGAGAAGTCAAAGGAGGCTTCTTGGAGGGAGTGGCATGTGAATGAAAACCCGAAGGGTAGGCTGGAGGTAAGCAGGAGAGTCAGGAGAGAATTCTGCAGGCCAGCCATAGGGGATGTGTGTTAAATTTGAGGGACCAAAGCAGGTTTGGCAAGGCTGAAATATAATGTATGTGAAGGAGCAAGGAAGGCCCGGAGACATGGTGACCATGGGGAGTGGCCTTGGAGGGTGCGTAAAGCCAGGTCACAATTGGCCATGGTGTTCTGAAGGCAATGAGAAGCCTCTGAGGAGCTTTAGGTAGGGCTGGATGTGACATCGCAAACAGACTGAAGCTTGGCAAGAATTGAGACGGGAAGATCAGTGAGCAAAGTGCTGGAGTCACCCAAGCAAGAGATGCCACTGGGAGGCAGCATAGCCACGTGGTTAAAAGCTTCTGATTTTTCCAAAGAAGACTTACAAATGGGCAACAGTTTTTTGGGGTGCAGGGAGAGAATTAATAAGGAGTCGGGGTACACAATTATGAAGGCTGGCAAATCCAAAATCTGCATAACCAGTGTCCAGTTCAAGTCCACAAGGTAGCAAACTGTTAGAGTACCAGGAAGAGTGGATGTCTCAGTTAAAAGGCCATCAGGCAGGAGAATTCTTTCTTACTTGATGGAAAGCCACCCTTTTCTTCTATTCAGACCTTCAACTGATTGAATGAGGCCCACCCACATTATAGAAGACAATTGGCTTACTCAGTTTATAAATTTAAATGTTAATTTCATTCAATAATACCTTCACAGAAAGACCTAAAATAATGTTTAGAAATAATAAAATTCCTGGGCACCCCATGGCCCAGTCAAATTGACACATAAAATTAATCATCACCTGGTTTAATAGGAAAGTGGTAGGTAAGGGTGCCATTTTATAAAGGAGAGTCAGGGAAGATATCTCCAAGGAGAGGCCATTTGAATAGTGACCTAAATGAAGTATAAGCTAGATGCTGTGGTTGTGGTGACCCACTTGGTGGGTCATTTGAGGTGGAGGGAATAATGAGTATCTAGGACCAGTCCAGAACCTCTGAGCTGAGGTGAGAAGCCACTATGGCTGGAGCAGGAAGCCAGTTGGTGGGTGAGGGAAGGGTGCATCAGGGAAGACACTGAGGTTGGAGAGGTGGTCAGCACCAGGTTCATGTGAACTTTGTAGGTCACAGCGAAAATTGGGCATTTCATTTTAAGAGTCATGGAGAACTATTGCGGAGTTTTAAGCACATCTCTCTGGCTACTGCACTGAGAATAGGTTGTAGAGGGGCAAGCGTGGAAGCAGGGACCCCAGTATCTGAGGTTATTGCTATAATTAGACTAGAGATGATAGTATCTGGGGCTGTATTGAAGGCTATGAGAAGCAGTCAGATTATGGACATACTTTGGAGGGAGAGTAGAGGACCTGGTAGTAGAATGAATGGATATATTAATAGACACATTAATAGAAAATAGACAAATGCTCAGGATGCGCCCCATCAACCCTTTTTACAGACCTCCATTATGCCTGATGACAATTCAGCTTTCACAGAGGGAATCCTTTTGCTGGCTGGGGTGGACTCTGTCAGGTGATTATTTTTCTGAATGGCTGTGGATGTGCTCACTCTTCTAGAAAAGTTGCTCTTGCTTTATTCACCACTATATGCTTCTGTCTGTTTGCCAGGAAAGCTATCTCTGCACGTGCTGCCTTCACTATATCTTCGTAGCTCAGCTTTGCTGTGCAAGAGCTTCTTGGCTAACTATCATAGACTTGTTTGTTTGGTTTTGTCTTATTTTTCTGAAGCCCTACAATGTTATTGAGGTATAATTCACATATATCAAATGCACAGAGCTTAGGTGAACAGTTTAATGCATATACCTGTGAAATCTAAACCATAAACAGGATTAGAACATTCCCATTGCCCAAGAAATTCTCCCCATGCCCACTTCCATTCCATCTGTAGCACTCTGGTCCCCACCAACCAGTTCTGATACCTGTCACCATAAAGTAGTTTGGCGTAGTCAACTTGATATAAGGAAACCATTAGTATGTCTTCTTTTGTGTCTGGCTTCTTTCATTCAACACAATGTATTTGAGATTCATCTATGTTATTGATTGTGTCAGTAGTTTGTTCCCTGAATGAATATAGCATAATTTCTTTATTAATTCACCACTTGGTGGACATTTGAGTAGTTTAAAGTTTGAGGTCATTATAATTAAACTGTAGTGAAGCATTATTCACAACAGCCAAGATGTGGAAATAACCTGAATGTCCACTGACAGATAAATGGATAAAGAAGATGTGGTGTATCCACACAATGGAGTACTATTAAGCCTTACAAAGGAAGGAGATCCTTTGATATGGGACAACATGGTTGAATCTGGAGGATGCTATGCTAAATAAAATAGGCCATCACAAAAGGAAAAATACTGCATGATTCCACTTATATGAGGTATCTAAACTAGCCAAACTCATAGAAGTAGAGCATAGAATGGTGACTGCCAGGAAGTGGGGAGACAGGGAAATTGAGAGTTACTATTCAATGGGAAAAAAGTTGGAGTATGCATGGTGAATAAGTTCCAGAGACCTTCTGCACAACATTGTGCCTCTGCTTACCCGTACTTTGTTTTACACTTAAAATTTTCCTAAAATCATAGATCTGATGTTAAATGTTTTTACTATAATAAAAAAATTGCGGTGAACATAGGGTACAGGACTTATTATTTACACATATTTTCATTTCTCTTTGGTAAATATCTAGGAATAGAATTGCTTGGTCACTGGGAAGTTGTATGTTAAATTTATTAGAGTTTTGTTTCAATTTAGCTTTCACGTGTGGGAAGGCACACAGGACATCCACTTAGGACCTTCCTCATTAGACCTCAGAAGGAAAACAGTCCACGAGGATAATGATAAAGACACAAATCATGATGAAGGGGAAGAGCAGAGGATCATGATAATGGTGATGTTTTTATAGTACTTGCCATGGATGGTTTTCTATGTATTAATTTATTAAATCCTTACCACAACACTGAGAGGTGGGTATTGTTTATCTTCATCTTATAGTTGAAGAAACTGAGACTGGGAGATCTTAATCGATGTTCTCAAAGTGACTCAAACTCAAATTGAAAAAGCCCATGTTTTTCAACTAATTGTACCACCTCATAAAAGGGGTGCTGTGGACATCATCTTTCACATTCACATTCTGACCATCCTTTCTTGAGTCTTCTTTGTGTCCAGTTTGCTTGGCACCTGCTCTCTGATGTCAGAAGTGTTGATTTCATGTCTGCCTGCCTTCAAGGTTTCTTAGATTAGTTGTTTGCCCTCTCCAACCCCCTTCTGCCCCTGTTTCTTCCCCTGCCTTATCCCTACCCACTGTGCCCCACCCCTTCATCATCACCACACCTCCACCACCACAGCCCATTATAATTTACCTAAAGCCCATAAGCATGCACTCTTGAATCAACTTTTCTCAGTGGTTAAAAGGATATTTCCTAAAAACTGCTTAATTGCTCTCCCAAATATTTTGTTGTTTTTGTGAAGAATTGTGCTCAGAATCATTATTGTAATGAAAGTGCTTGACTCAATGTCCTGCTGAGTACAGACATGCCATTTTTGTGGGTACCTTTCTTCCATTTGATGGAGATTTCAAATAAATTCATTAAAAGTAGATTGTTATGACTTCATTTTACATTTTTCTTCTAGAAATATCTAATTAAATTAAGATAATTAACCCACATCTTGAGTTCTGATTTTTCAGCAATAAACTCCTACCTTGTAACAATACATTTAGGTAGTCATTTTCATTTACTTTAAATTAATCTCCATTAATTTAAGTTAGATTGGGCAGAAGGAACTAGGAAATATAGCCATTAAGTAGGAACTAGGCTAAGGAATGGGAATTCTCTCTATATATATTTTTTGAATTCTCTGTATTTTTGAACAGAACCTCAAATCCAACTTCATATAAATTTCATATATTTCATAACTCCAATATCATGGGTAAAATAACAAATTCAGGCCATTTGTGGAGATACTTTTTCTTTAAAAATTGAAATTAATTTGTACAAACAATTATCTTTTGAGATATCTCCATAAGGTATAGGCACAGTTTAAATTATTTATAATTCATGCTCACTGAAATTTCCCTGAAATTTAAGAGATGATTTCTGTGAAGGCAAGGCTCTAGTGTTCAACTTGCTAGAAAGTGGGTGCCCTCTTGTGGACTATAGAACACCAAGGAAAGATTTCAGTCCTGAAGTCCTAAGTAGTCTAAACCTGTTAGATAGCCTTCATACACCAAAGTACACACTGAATCCTTAGCACTGAATTATAAAACTAAATAAAACTTGGAAAGCAGATGGTTAAGCCTATTCAAGACATTATAGAACCTTATAATTTGAGGGATAACATCATTTTACAGATAAGGAAACCAAAGCTCAAAGAAGTTGAGTGACTTGTCCTCAAACCATAAAACATCACACCCTGAGGTCCTGACAAGAATTGAAGACCCTTCATGAAAACAGTGTTAACATGCTGAGTAACCACATGGAAATATGCGTCAAGAGAAACACATATACATAGTATGGAAAACATAAAAACTTTTATTAATACTCTGCTGTTCTGCATTCCTTAAACATGCTTGAAGTTTCCCACTCCACATAGAGTGGATTGGGGGGGAAGCAGGTTAGGAGGGGATAACAGTCGTGGAAGGGAATGGTGATACTCACCTGAGGTGGGATGGACGGTCTTGGGGTGGGTGTGAAGTGGATGGTTTTGAGAGTTGATTATGAGGATGAATCCACAGACTTACTGAGATTAATTGTTGGAAGAGAGAAAAGGCAGGGAGGGATGGTTCCTAAGTTTCTGGTTTGGGGCTATTGTGTGAATGATAATCAAGAAGTCGGCTCGGCTCGAATGAACATTAGCTTGAAATGAAGGCCAAAAAAGTTAATGGTTGGGTTGTCTACGTGTTTCTGTAGGATTAAACCACACAATATGAAACCTTTTGTGAAAGTGTGTGTCCACAAGGATATTTAATTGATAACAAGAGGATTAGAGATGGAGATAGAGAAAGTCTATACCTGGCTTGCAAGTGTTGATGAGACTAAAAAAATAAAAAAATACATAAAAATAAAAAAATCAAGGTTATAACAGAAGGCTTGTTCTTTTTTATTTTTCTTGGTAACTTTCATTATACTCCCATTTCAAGATGAAATTAGAATTTAATAGCTCTAAACTACATAATAATTATGCTTAGTTTTTATTATGATTATTGATTCAAACCTTCTTTTTTGATGTTTATAACATCACAGCATTGGGAAGCAACTGGTTTCACCCCATTGGTCTTCTTTTCCATAATCTTGATACTTAGACAAAGGCAGTATTCTGAACATTTCAGGTGGATTATACCTTTGAAGAGGGGCTACATGTCAGATTCCTTGCTTAAAATATTATGCTTTCTAGGGATTTCAGAATTTTATAGGAGTTCCAAAAAGAGGGAGAAGACTTTGGTATATTGGACAAAGATTGTTAAATGGTGGATTTTCAAGCATTGAGACACCTGATAAAGGACATGTCTTAGGGCTTAGAAGGGCCGAATACACTGTCTCAGATCACACTTGAAATCATCACCATTTTCCTCTCCTGGAGCAAAAGGGAAAAAGCAGATAGAACATGGACTGTGCCATCAGACAGAGGTGAATCTGAGAACTGGTTATGGCTTACTGTATGACCTTGTACAAATTATTAACTTTCCTTGGTCAAAATTTTCTCATCGATAATGTAGATGATAGTGATGATACCCATGTGGTATTAGCCTTTTTGGGTGACTATAACAAAATGCTAAGATGGGGGCTTCAATAAGAGAAATCTGTTTTCTCACAGTTCTGGAGGCTGGAAAGATCAAGATGAAGGTGCCAGCAAATTTGATTTCTGGTGAGAGCATCCTTCCTAGATTGTGGATGGCTAATTTCTTGCTCTCTCTTCCCGTGACCTTTCCTCTATGCATGTATTCAGAAAGAGTGCTTCCCTGATATCTTTTCTAAGGATCAGGGCCTTGCCCTTATGATTTCACCTAGCCTTAATTATTTCTTTGGAGGCTCCATCTCCAAGAAACAGCCACACTGGGGCTAGAGCTTCAACATTTGAATTTAAGGGTGATGGTGGTTGACACACACATTCCATCCATAACATACATCCGAGGGCTTGAGTGAAGATTAAGTGAAATGATGCTGCAATCTGACTGTTCTCATTGCAGCACACAGATAATACAAGCTGACTTATTTTGTTCCTTAAGAGACCTGTCACATCTATTGTGTTCTTCCTACCTGTTAGCTCATTTGAAGAACTTATTACCGGAAACACATTTTGCCACTCTTGCTAAATGTATTATTACTCATATGATAGCACCTAACAGGGACAGGAAGAATGGGCCTTGCTTTTCCCATATTATTTGTCCTAACATTCCTCACTTTTTAATTTCTTTTGTAAGCCACAAAAGCATAGTGTAATTATTTTGTTTTCCTCTTTTTCTTTTGCTTTTTTTTTTTTTTTAAAGAAAAAAGTACTAACTTTGGGCTTTGTTCTTCTTTTTCTTTAGGTGTAAATTTAGATTATTTATTTAAGATGTATGTTGGTTCTCTAGGTAGGCCTTTATCATTCCAAACTTCCCTTTTAAAACTTCTTTTCCTTGGGATGCTGGGTATTTCAGCTGTTTGAGCGTCTGCCTTTGGCTCGGGGCGTAATCCCGGGGTGCCGGCATCCAGTCCCACAGGCTCCCTGCATGGAGACTGCTTCACCCTCTGCCTATATCTCTGTGTTTCTCATGAATAAATAAATAAAATCTTTTAAAAAAACCAACTGCTTTTGCTTTATCCTATGAATTTTGTTAAGTTGTATTTCCATTTTCTTTCCTTTTTTTTTTTTTTTTTTAATTCCTTTCTAGTCATTTTGGCCCAAAGGGATCTGTAAGAGTAGTTCAAAACAATGCTTCCTTATTTAAAGACCAAAATTCTGAATAGTCCTTTGTGCCTGCTTTATAACCCTAAGGCTGAGATAATAATTGCTGGGCATTTTCAGAGTTTTTTGTTTTTTGTTTTTTTGTGTTTTTTTTTTTTTTTTTTGGTTTTGTTTTTTTTTTTAGCCTAGGTAGTTTCATTAGTGTCCTCTGCAACCAGATAGACTCTAGCAACCCTTTATGTGCTAATAGTGGAATTTCTGGCAGTTTAACAAATGAAAACTTGTAACTCCACAGGATTTTCTTTTTTTTTTTTTAGAGAGAGAGAGTGTGTGAGAAATCAGGAGAGGAAGAAAAAGAATCTGAAGCAGGACAATGTAGGGCTTGATCTCACAACCTTGAAATCATGGCCTGAGCTGAAACCAAGAGTCAGTCACTTACCTGACTTAGTATCTCAAGTGCCCCAGAATTCCATAGGATTTTCATAACACATGCAATTGAGAATCTTTTTTCAATTGTTAACATCCCATGATAGTCAACATTGTGTGGCATTAAATATTTTTCTTGAATAGTTTTTAACGGAATTTCAACTGTAAGTCTCCTACTTAGTTCACCATTTCTTTTTTTAAAAAGATTTTATTTATTTATTCACGAGAGACACACACACACACAGAGAGGCAGAGACACAGGCAGAGGGAGAAGCAGGCTCCATGCAGGGAGCCCGACGTGGGACTTGATCCTGGGTCTCCAGGATCACACCCTGGGCTGTAGGCGGCGCTAAACCACTGCACCACCAGGGCTGCCCTAGTTCGCCATTTAAAGCATGATATACAACTCTGGGAAACGAATAGGGGTGGTGGAAAGGGAGGTGGGCGGGGGGTTGGGGTGACTGGGTGATGGGCACTGAGGGGGGCACTTGATGAGATGATCACTGGGTGTTATGCTATATGTTGGCAAATTGAACTCCAATAAAAAGAAATTAAAAAAATAATAGTTTGGTATAGGAAAGAATGGCTCCAACAGTATTTGTTGTGATTTGATAACATTAAATATATTGACTGTATTGAACCATATTTGGGTGTTGTAAACTATTTTTTAAGTTTAGTTAAACATATAGTGTTACATTAGTTTCAGGTGTACAATACAGTGATATATGTATTTCTGTTTTTGCTTGTCTTAAGGTATTTTTTATTTCTCCTTTGAGTTTTTTATTAACCTATTGATAACTTGGTAGCATGTTATTTCATCACATATTTGTGATTTTTTTTCCGTTTTCTCTAGAAATTGATTTCTAGTTTCATATCACTGTGGTTGGAAAAGGGACTTGATATGATTCCAGACTTTTTAAATTTATCGAGACTTGTGATCTATACTGGAGAACCTTCCATGTGCACTTGAGAAGAATGTGTATTCTGCTGACTTTGGATGGAATAATGTGTATTTTATCTATTAAGTTCATCTATTCTAATGTATCATTTTAAAAAAAGTATTTATTCAGAGAGAGGGGCAGAGACACAGGCAGAGGAAGAAGCAGGCTCCATGCAGGAAGCCTGATGTGGGACTCGATCCCAGGTCTCCAGGATCACACCCCAGGCTGCAGATGGCACTAAACAGCTGCGCCACCAGGGCTGCCATCTAATGTGTCATTTAAGGCCAGTGTTCACTTACTAATTTTCTAGATGATCTCATCCATTGATGTACATGGAGTATTAAAGTCCCCTATGATTATTGTATTGCTGTCACTTTCTCTCCCTTTATGTCTGTTGATATTTCCTTTATATGTTTAAGTGCTTCTATGATAGGTGCATACCTATTTACAAATATTATATCCCCTTGTTACACTGACCACATTATCATTATATAGTGCCCTTCTATAACTTTTTTACAGTCTTCATTTTAAACTCTATTTTGCCTGGGATGCCTGGGTGACTCAAAGGTTGAGTGCCTGCCTTTGGCTCAGAGCATGATCCCAGGTCCCAGGTATTGAATCCCACAACCGGCTCCCTGAGAGGAGCCTGTTTCTGCCTCCGCCTGTGTCTCTTCCTCTCTCTGTGTGTCTCTCATGAATAAATAAACAAAATCTTTAAAAAAAATAATAAAATAATAAAGTCTATTTTGTCTGATATGTGTAGTTTCCCTAGCTTTCTTTTCTTTTCCATTTGAATGGAACATCTGTCTCCATACCTTCAATTTTAGCCTGTGGGTGTCTTTACAGCTGAAGTACATCACTTGTAGGAAGGACGTAGACAGATTTTGGATTTTTGTTTGTTTGTTTATCCATTCAGGTGTTCTCTGTCTTTGGAACAGAGAATTTAGTGCATTTACACTGAAAGTAAATATGGATAAGTATGTACTTATTGCCATTTTGTTCATTGTTTTTTTTTGCCTGTTTTTTTTTTTTGTATATTTTTTTATTGGAGTTTGATTTGCCAACATATAGTATAACACCCAGTGCTTATCCCATCATGTATCCCACTCAGTGCCTGTCACCAACAGGCACCCCACCCCAAACCCCTGCCCACCTCCCTTTCCACCACCCCTTTTTTGCGTCCCAGAGTTAGAAGTCTCTCATATTCTCTCACCCTCTCTGATTTTCCCACTCATTTTCTCTCCTTTCCCCTATAATCCCTTTCACTATTTTCTATATTCCCTGTATGAGTGAAACCAGACAATGTTTGTCCCTCTCTGATTGACTTACTTCACTCAGTATAATACCCTCCAGTTCCATCCACGTCAAAGCAAATGGTAGGTATTTATTGTTTCTAATGAAAGATCTAAATGTGAGGCAAGAATCCATAAAAATACTAGAGAAGAACGCAGGCAACAACCTTTTTGAACTCAGCCACAGCAACTTCTTCAAGATGCATCTATGAAGGGAAGAGAAACAAAAGCAAAAATGAACTATTGGGAATTAATCAAGATAAAAAGCTTCTGCACAGCAAAAGAAACAGTCAACAAAACTAAAAGACACCCTACAGAATGTTTGCAAGTGACATATCAGATAAAGAGCTAGTATCCAAGATCTATAAAGAACTTATTAAACTCAACAGCAAAGAAACAAATAATCTAATCATGAAATGGGCAGAAGACATGAACAGACATTTCACCAAAGAAGACCTACGCATGGCCAATAAGCACATGAGAAAATGCTCCGCATCACTTGCCATCAAGGAAATACAAATCAAACCACAATGAGATACCACCTCACACCAGTGAGAATGGGGAAAATTAACAAGATAGGAAACAACATATGTTGGAGAGGATATGGAGAAAGGGGAACCCTCTTGCACTGTTGGTGGGAATGTGAACTGGTACAGCCACTCTGGAAAACTGTGTGGGGGTTCCTCAAAGATTTAAAAATAGAGCAAACCTATGACCCAGCAATTGCACTACTGGGTATTTACCCCAAAGATACTGATGTAGTGAAAAACCGAGACACCTGCACCCCAATGTTTATAGCAGCAGTGTCCACAATAGCCAAGCTGTGGAAGGAGCCTTGGTGTCCATCAAAAGATCAATCGATTTTTTGCCTGTTTTGTAGTTTCTCTGTTCTTTCCTTCTTCTCTTGTTCTCTTCCCTTGTGACTTCATGATTTCTTTACTGTTAGGCTTAGATTCCTTTCTTCTTATCTTTTGTATATCTACTATAGGTTTTTGTTAGTCGTTATTATGAGGCTCTCATTCTATGCATATGGCAATCTATTTTAAGTTGATAGCAGTTTAAATTAATGCATTCTAAAAGTCTACGTTATTTCTCCCATTGTATGTTTTTAATGTCACATTTTACATCTTTATATTTTTTGTATCCCTTAGCATTTATAGTTATTTTTACTACTTTCACTTTTTAACCTTTATTTTAGCTTTATAAGTAATTAATCCACTACTTTTACTGTATATTTACCTTTGCCAGTGAGATTTATACTTTCATATGTTTTCTTATTACTAATTAATGTCCTTTCTTTTCAACTTAAAGAAGTCCCTTTAACTTTTCTTGTAAGGTTAGTTTAATGCTAATAAACTCCTTTAGCTTTTGCTTATCTGGAAAGCTCTATCTCTTCTTCAAATCTGAGTGTTAATCTTTCTAAGTAGAATATTCTCAGTTAGAAGTTTTTCCCTTTCAGCATTTTGAGTGCATTCTGCTATCTCCTCTGCCCTGCAAAATCTCTGCTGAAAACTGCTGTTAGTCTTATGGGGCTTCTTTGTTTGTAACAAGCTTTTTCTCTTGCTGATTTTAAGATTTTCTCTTTAATTTTTAGCATTTTAATTATAATGTGTCCTGGTGTGAATTGTTTTGGATTCATCTTATTTGGAGCTTTCTGACATTCCTGGATCTGGCTGTCTGTTTCCTTCCCAAATGATGGAAGTTTTCAGGCATTATTTCTTCAAATAAGCTTTCTATCCCTTTCTCTGTCGCTTCTCCTTCTGGGAACCCTATAATGCAAATGTTATTCTGTTCGATGTTTTCCTGTAGGTCTCTTAAGCTATCTCCACTATTTTAAATTCTTTTTTTCTTTCTGCTGCTCTATTTGGGTGAGTTCCACTGCCTTATGTTCTAGGTAACTTATCCTTCTGATTCATCCATCTGCTATTAAATATTTCAGTTTAATGGCAGTTATTGTATTCTTCAGCTCTGCATCTCTGCTTGCTACTTTCTTGTATTTTCTATCTCAGTTGAAGTTCTTACTGTATTTATCCATTTTTCTCTCAAGTTCAGTAAACATTTTTACTACCATTACTTTAAACTGTTTATCAGGTAAATTGTTAATTTCTGTTGCCTTATGGTTTTTTCCTGAGGTTTCATCTAATTCTTTCATTTGGAACATATTCCTCTGCCTCATTTTTCTACTCTCCCTGTGTTTATTTCTATGTATTGGACAAAACATCTATTTCTCTTATTCTTCAAGGAGTGGCCTTATATAGGAGATGAGGCTTAATCTTTCAACTTTGCCCTAGCTCTTTGTTGTGTCTTAAACCTTTGGATTGTCCAAGCAGCTTGATTTATTCTTGATAGATCCCAGTTGTTAAAGGTGTGCCAAGACCTATCAATTTTTCAAAGG
This sequence comes from Canis lupus baileyi, assembly GCF_048164855.1. Classification (NCBI taxonomy): domain Eukaryota; kingdom Metazoa; phylum Chordata; class Mammalia; order Carnivora; family Canidae; genus Canis; species Canis lupus. Next base: position 57,607,898 of record NC_132844.1, on the reverse strand, counting down.
GGAGGGCAAGGTGTAACTCAGTCAGCATTTAGTTTCAGGTTGATTGGAAGCCAGACTTTAGCAGAAGCTTTTAAAGTATGCAAATGTATATAGTCCTGTGGGACTGCAGTGGTAACCCCTGCTGGCCTCAAGACCAAAGATCTGGGGATATCCCCTGGGTGAAAAGCTCCTTTCTGGGAGATATCAGGAGCTATAGCAATACCAAGGGAGAGCACAGACATGGTATTTTCCAGCCATTTCCCTGAGAGCTCCTCCATAAACTCTAGATATCTGGAAAACTTGAATTCTACCTCTTAGGCCAAAGCTCAAAGACAAGTAAATAGGCATTTTTCATAGAAAATGGGGTGTATTTTTTGTCTGCTGCTTATGTAGTTCCCTGGCAAAAACTCTCTCTCTAATTACAGTGACAGACCCTTGGGACCCAGGAATATAAGGCTCTTAACCACCAAAGCCAGGCAATCAAGGATCATCTCCTGTGTGGGCTGCATGTGCCCACCATCTTTAGCAGGGCTAGGGCCCACCCACTGGCACTGTCAAGGTAGAGGAACAGCACAAAAATGATTCCTGCCAGTGCCCGCATCCCTGAAGAGAGTATCAACAGGCCTCTGCTCTTCTGGAAGATGCTTTAAGATCAGCAAGTCAGGACACCTGTCCCGGTTGGACATCTGCCTTTGGCTTAGGTCGTCATCTTGGGATCCTAGGATCGAGTTCCATATCAGGCTCTCTGCATAAAGGCTGCTTCTCTCTCTGCCTGTGTCTCTGTCTCTCTCTCTATGTCTCTCATGAATAAATAAATAAAATCTAAAAAAAAAAAAAGATCAGCAAGTTAATCTTCTTCACACAGAGTCTGGGTACTTGTCAAAATGCTGTTTTTGCACTAGTCTCTGGAATGAGTGAGTCTGTATGCAAATGCTTTAAGAAATTTATCTCCTGAACATGAGCTCCCCATTTGTTTTCAAAGCTATACATTTTGGGGGGTTCATCCCTCCAGTGCAGGTCCTAAGGGTTGGGGTGCCTGATGTGGGGCATGAACCCTTCAGTTCTCAAGGAGAAGCTCTGAATTTATGAGACCCCTCCTGATTGTGGGTTGCTATACTGTGGGTGGGGTTTGGGGTGAGACTATGTCTCTGCCACTCCTACCCATCTGGATGTAGCCCTTTTACTAATTGTTGTGAGCAGCTGTTCCACTAGTTTTTAGGTCCTTTCAGAAGGAATTGATCCATACGTAGTTGTAGATTCAGTGTATCTACAGGAGGAGGTAAGTTCAGAATCTTCTTATGATTCCTTGAAGAGTCCTATCCTGTTTCCCTCTTAAAGAGTTAATACTGCAATTTTAGGATCTTTGGCTAAAGGACTTCAAACCATCTTCACCTTGGGGACATGCTTTCAGAGAGTGGGGGAATAAGAGATAATTTTAAAATTATATTCCTTAAAAAAAAAAATAAGACAACTCAATACATTTAATTCACAAGTCTACTTGTTGGAATTTGTTCTAAGGCAATAACCCAAAGTACATAAAATTGTAAATGCAAAGATAATTACTGTAGCATTGACTGTGATAAGCAAAATCAACCAAAAATAACCTCTATATCCACTACTTGGTAAGTTAAATCAAGTATATCCATTCAGTGGAATTTTATGTAGCCTTGAAAAGCATGTTGTTAAAAAATTTCTACTGACGTGGGGAAGCATTTATTATGGAGAAAATTCTAGGACATATACCAAGATGCTAACAGTGATTATTTGGGGGTACTGAGATTTCCTACATTGTTTTTGAGTGTTTTGTATTGAATAACTAGTAAGTTTATAAAATAAGCAATTAAGTTTATAACTATAAATTAAATTTATAAGAAAACCAAATAAACATTATTTTTAAAAAGCCAAGGCATCTGAGAACCCACAATTTTCTTGGCAGGGTTGTGCATTGGTGGGAGCCTATTGAAGGAAGATTGAGCACTTATCAACATTCTAAAGAAGGGTAATTTAGGAAAAATAGATGACATTCTAACTCATGGTTTCCTTGAAAGACCTATAGCCAAAATTTAAGTGAATAAAATGTTATATTATTATAAAATATACATATAGAAATAAATGTTTTTTAAAAATGATAGGTAACTGACTTCATGTCAAAAGTGTTATTTGTGGTTATTTTTCTCCTCTTTTTAATGTATTTTTAAATTTTAAATATTAAATACTCCATAATGGGTGTATTTTACACTCTATTTTTTTCCTGACCCAGTAAATGAAGAGCCTGAACTCTTCAGGAAAAGCTAAGGACCTTGGGGACAAAAATGTATATTCTTCTTGGTCTCCTCAGCATCCACCTTGGACCCAAGTACATGTTGGTAACTGTATCAAATACCATCTGAAATGGTTACTATATCAAGCTGGATTCCTGTGCTACTCATATTCCTTCTTAGTGTGCAGAATTGCAAAGTCACATATTAAACTGTCAAATAAATAAAATTAAAAAATGAGTAGCATTAACTATGCCTTTCAGAATTGAGAAGAGAACATTTCTGTTTCTTCAGGAAAAGAGTTGGCAGTAAAGAAATAAATCCCTGGATGAGAATCAAGAGCTTTTCTAAATATACAGCCAACCATCAATTGCTTTTTTGGTTTTGTGACCAGGATCCATGGATCCACCCTCAGCATTTGTCTCTCATCCAGCCAAACAAGGGATGTGGACTTGTTAATCATGTAGGATGGGTGGTGATTGGGAAAAAGCTTCAGAGCATATTGTTTCCATTGGCTCAGCCACTTGATGGTCCAAATCCAAAGCAGATGGTTGGGTCTTCTCTAAAACATGTGGTTCCAGGGCCATGAAGCCCTTTCTGAGCCTCAGAGGCTGCCCTTCTTACAAGAAGATCAAAACCCAAGCTGTTATGAAACCTATGAAATTGTTACACTATATGTTGGCAAATCAAACTCCAATAAAAAATATACAAAAAAAATTCATTCAAGGTCTCTGACATGGAGATAGCATAGTCCTCGGTACAGAAGCAATAACAGTTAAAGTACATCTTTACAAAGCATTTGATACAGAGTAAAGCATTTCTCCATATTTAAAATTCTCTTGACTTAGTATAAAAGAGGCAAAACAAGTCTCACTAGCCTCATATTATAAAAGAATAAACCAAAACATAGATGGAGTATTTTGCCCAACATTATCTGGTACATTCATGGAAGAGGTGGAATGTGAACCCTAGGTTTCCTGATTTCTTTTTAAGTCGCTTTTATTGAGATATAATTTACATGCAACAAAATCTACCAATTTTAAGGGTACAGTCTCTTGATTTTTGACAATTTATACAGTTATATAATCACCAACATGGGATACAAAATATTTTCATTTTTCCATGTTTCTTTTTGTCCTTGGTCGCCAGTCTCCTTCTACTTCCACACTTTGGTCCCTGGCAACTGACAAATTAGTTCTATTACTATAGTTGTGCCTTTTCTGGCATTTGATATAAATGGAATCATACAGCATATGGTTGGTCTTGTATCTGACTTTGAAACTTCGCATAACACTTCTGAGATTGATCACTGTTATTGTGTGTGCCTGTAGTCCAACTGTTTTTTATTGCTTGGTAGTATTCCATGGTGATAGTATTTTTATTGTGCGGTCTATTTTATTCTAGTAGAATTCTGATGTCAGATATGAATACATCACAATTTGTTCATCTATTTACCTTTGATCCATCTTTACTTTGGGATCTACTAAAATGCTGAGAGATGCTTGCCCCCTACCCATGATGTTCACTTCCATCTAAGCTCCACGAGAACAAGAAGAATGTCTGTCTGATTTATGGCTGTTTTCCCAATTACTAACACAATGCCTGGCACCAAGGATGTGCTCAATAAAAAATTTGTGGTTGAATGCATGGATGGACAAATGAATGAATAAATGAACACAATATGGCAGTCTGGCTAATCAACTGAGGAGGGAGACTGCCCTGGAAAGAGAACCATATTATTAAACTCATTTTGATAGTTTTCAGATTCTGGGTACTATCTACAACCTTTCTGAGTTCACTTCTCCTAAAATGGGGACAATAATTCTTATCTTATGAGATTGTTATGAGACTTTAATGCAATGGTTTATGTAAAGCATCTTACACAGGGCCTTCCAGGTCTTAAGTGCCTAATAGTTTATCTGGGTTAAGAGTTTATCATAATAATTGCTATTTGGATAAGATGAAATGTGTTCAAGGTAGGAAACTTTGTAGGCAGTTAGCAAACTACTCTTCCCAGAAATTCAACTGAAAAACCCAAGATGTGGCTAATGTTTCTCCTTTCCTGTTATGTAGACACTTAGCCCATCCATTCACAGACTTCAGTGGCTAGCATCCTTGCTTGCATGTTTGTGTAGAGCTGTCTTCATGTGTATTTTGCAAAGTGGCTGTCATAATAGTCTTCCCATTCTTACCATTGATAATTAGAAGATGAATTTCTGTTTACAAATTTAATTCAGCACATGAATGCGAGCAAACTTGCTGCTCATTCAGGAAGACTTCTTAGCTAATCTACTTACTTTGACTAATTACCTTTAGAATTTCCAATAATGCCCCAAACAAATGCCCTCCCATTACCTTCCCCCTGTGCTAACTCAGATTCCTATTAAGGTGTCAGATAATGCAACTGGCCCTGAATAAAGCTGTTGGCCACTTGTATGAAAGAATCTGCTGTCCCCAAAACAATTTTGTGGTTTTCAAGGGGGAAATGAGATTAGAATTCCCATTTGTTTTCTAAGAGGGTTAGCTTTTTTGTTCTCTGAATCAAGTTACACGTGTGACTTACCATCATCTTGCTTCCATTAAATGACCTCAAAACTGAACGCATTCTCCCAGGACAAAGAAAAATCCCCAAACCAAGCTACACCCATTCGTTCTCCAATATCATCTATTTCTGAAGAATTTCATCTGTCTATGCTTGCTTCACCCCAGCCTGTAGCTTTGGCATTATTCTCTATGACTAACATTGTCTTCCTCCTTCAAACACTTTGGAGTCCAAGAATCCTCAGATGACCAGGAAGGTCTTTGTAGCTAATAATTAAGTGTCCCTTTTGCAATTTAAGCTTGCTTCTTTGTACCCTAACTTCAGGGACAATAGTGTTGAAATAAATTTCCAAGTCTAATGGAGACACTCTTGTCCAGGGTGCCATATCAGTAAATTGAACTTCTGTGATCCTGTAAGCACTCCACTTGACCAGAAATGCAGTATATGCAGTCAGCCAATCCCCAAACGCCAAGCCAGCTTGGGGCTCTATACTTATTTATTTGCTCCTTGATCTCTCTAAATAAGGTCAGATATGCCACACTAGTAGATCATGCCATTTCTGTGTTGCTGCTTCTAATGCTTTGCAAAATTGGCTCTTGCCCCAAATCTCTTGGGAAGAGCACTCCACTGCTTATGAGGTGCAGTGTCCTCCCAATCTGTGGACTGTTTTCCCTTGGATAGATGACATCAAACTTATTGCCCAGTTGTTATAGTTTTGTCATTTGACAGTAGAAAACAGACCTCTTTCTCTTTTGAATCACATTTCCTTTCAAAGGAAAGCCCATTCCCAACTGTGTCTTCCCTTTACTCAACAATTGCCAAGTGTTTGGTCTTCCTCCCAGATGCCATGGTCTACTTGGCTTCTTGGGCAGTAATGACCCTTGTAATTAGCAGAGGTTATAGACCTTTCCTAAAATCAGGGAGTAATCCTGTAGCTCTCCACTGAGTCTGTTTCAACTGCAAGTACTGTATGACGGTTCAATAAATCGGAAAAGAATTGGCAAACAGTGAAGTAAGCCTTTTGCCTGATTCTTCTTCACAGCATGAAATATGGACGACCATGTGCTCTTTAGGTCCTGTAGAGGTGGAAAAGCTGAAAGCATGCCCATTTAATGCCCACCTAGACATGGAGGGTAGCTTATCAAGGATCTTAGTACCCGGGAGAGTAGGAAGTCTCTGCTTGGCTCTTCAGTGGAAGTCACTGGAATTGGTCTTGGTGCAAAATGGAGTTGCCAGTAAAGGTCAGTGGGTCGCACATTTTCCATGTAGGATTCGCCCTCATGCTTATTAAAAATGTGAATATTCAAGCTGCAACCCAGAGAGGCTGTTCCTGGAGGTGTTCTGAAGTAGGTTTCTGCCTAATTCTTAATGTCTTATATGTACCCAGTAGGAAACTAAAGGCTGCTATGATCTCTTGATTTTCTTATAAAAAGGGAATTGAGGGTAAGCTAGTCTACTAAGCATTATCAGAGTGGAAGCATCTGGTTAACATCAACTCCCTAGAGCCCTGTTTATCATGGTGTATTCCATAGACTACCTGCATTGGAATCATGAAACTGCTTATTGAAAACGTAGATTCCTGGCTCTTATCCCTGACATGAATTAGAATGTCCAAATTCCAGGCCCAAGAATCTGTACTTTAACACACTTCCCCAGGGATTTCAAAAGACATTATTGCTTGAGAAATGTTTTCCTATGGGCTAAGTCTTCTTAGTAAATGATAGGAGATGGACGCTATGAAATATGGGTCCTGCATGTTGCCGCTTGGTGTGGTGGAGGCCTCATCCCTGGGCTGCTGAGGCTAGTCGTAGGTAGAGAAAACTGCCTCTCACATGGTATTTTAGGAGCATTGCCAGAAGCTGTGTGGCTTTGGGCAGCTTTCCTAATCTTTCTGTGTCAGTTTCTCAATCTTTAAAATGGGCATAATAATAAAGCCTGCTTCATAGAATTGTTGTGAGGATTAAATGAATAATTATGCTTTAAATCCTCAGAACAGTGTCTGGCCCACAGCAAAAACTATGAATGTGTCTGTTGCTGCTGCTGCTATTTCTGTTATAATTGTTACCCCAGTCTCCACTGTCTGGGGTGTCCATTCTCTAAAACCCAGGAGTCACCAAACTATGGCCCTTTACCTACCTGTTTTTGTAAACAAAGTTTTATTGGAATGCAGCCATGCTAATTCCTTTATGTTAATATATTTGGCTGCTCTCCTGCTAGTAACAGAGTGAAACGGTTGCTACAAGGACCATATGACCCACAAAGCCTAAAATATTTACTCCTTGACCCTTTTTAGAAAAAGGTGGCTAAATCTTGCTCTAAATGTTTCTGGGCCTCTGTTAAATGTTGATCACCTGGAGGAACAGCAAAGGGAGTAGTGTCAGAGGTTAGCTGATAGTCTGATAGTCTGTTCAGGGCAAGTCCTGTGAGTGAAGCAAAAAAGTGGCAAGTGGACAAAGCAGAGGGCAGAGAACATCCCTGAGAAGAGCTTGGAGGGATAGGCTTTTCCCAGTCCGGAGGAGGTCCTGGCCTCAGCTTTTATGAAGCTGGAGCCTGTCTGACCACAGGAGAGGGCTTTCCTTTTCCCGCCCACCAATGGCTTTTCTCTTCCAATCTTCATACCACTTTCTCAATTGGTCAGTTTGTAAAATGTCATCACTGAAACCAAAGCAAACCACTCCTCCGATAGCTTCAGAGAAAATTTTATTTCACTGTATTTCGTCCAACAGGACGACTAAGTGCCTACCAGGTGCCAGACACTGCGACAGGTACAGAAAATAAAACATGGCCCTTGCCCTGTGGAGTGCCTAATGTATCTTTGATCTGCAAAGCCATAAACTCTCCAAACCCAGGACTTAAGACTCCAGCCTTGCTCATTGGACACCCTGGGACATAAAGTGCCTAGGATTGCAAATAACTGGTAACTAATTAACACCCAGAGTCAAGATCATAAAAAGAAAAATCACCCGAGGCAGGTTTTGTCTGTTGAAGACCTATGATCCTATCAAAGGATGTTTGGCTGAGCAAGGAGTGTGCTGAGAGCACTGTGTTCTTCTAACCTGTCTTTGGCCAGAAGGCAATGTGCGTGAATATAAAGAGTCATAGTTGCCCCACTTCTTCCTACGTCTCTGGTACCTGTGGTTTACGTAGGTTATCTCATCGAATCCTTGAAGTAGGCACCACCAGCCATTTTATGTAAGGAAAGCAGGCGCTCAGAAGGGCACAGCTAGTCAATGGCAGAAGTGGGCTTTAAATTCCTGTCCATCCCACTCCAAAACTATTGTTATAGCGTATTATTTAAGTAAGTTTAAGAAGGAAGGGAAAGATAAAAGCCTATGGTGGGGGGCAGGGAAAGGTGGAGAGGATTCAACAGCCCCACACCTTTTTGAAGAACTGAACACCTGAGATTTAGCAGGAGGGGTACCAAGGTGAGAGTGTCTCCCTTTTCTTTAGAAAACAAAATAGCCAAGTCCCAAACCCCTACTTTCTGGCTCCTGAATGAACCACTATTCATTCTTTCCAGTTTTTCAAAATTTGGGAAAAACATTTAAGAAGTGAAAGTCTCCTGGGTTTCCCTCCCTTCTACTCAGAGCCAATTATTCTGGTAAAGCTGATGTCTATCAAGTCCCTCCCCACCCATCTTTTAATCATTAAGGATTCTATTTGCTGACATAAGCCATCTTAGCTGTTGGGCAAGTTCACGTTCCTTCGGAGAACACCGGTGGCTTCCCTGGCTGGAGAGGCAGGTGGCAGGTGGCAGGTGGCAGGTGGCTCTCTACCCCTCTTCGAACCTCACGGCCCACGGCGGGAGGGAAGGCAGGCGGCCGCGGATCCCCTCCCGGCGGAGGCTGGCCCCGGAGTCCCGCCTGCTGTTTCACAGCTCGGGAGGCCCCACGTTCGGCCTCGGGAAATGCTCTTCCGACAGGACGTGCTCTTCTGACCACAGGCTGACCCATCTGGCCACGCAGTAGGTCCCAGTAGGCAGGACCTGGACCTTGAAGATTGCTCGGATACCCCCCTGCGTGCACAAGTCGGAGAGTATGGAAACGCACGCAGTAGTACCTGCTGGGGCCGGCCGAGTCTGCAGTGCACACCTCTCCTCAGCACTGCATTCAGGGACATGATGCTGGCAGCTTGAAAGTGACCAAGGTGGGGGCATTTACACCCCGGAAGTCTGCAAACACTGCACATACAGGCTTGTTGAACATTGATCTGCATGATTGAATATGCCCCATTTTTTCTTCCAGTATGAATACATTTTTCTAGTTCTTGACAATTACAAAATTACAAAAAAATTACAATTACAAAAAAAAAAAAAAGAAAGAAAAAAACCCCACACCATAACAAATAGGTTATATGGTACTTTGTGTACATATGTGTGTTTTTTTTTTTTCTGTACATACCTGGAAGTATATCTTTTATTCTTAAAATTTTTTTTTGTTTTTGTATATTTTTTTATTGGAGTTCTATTTGCCAACATATAGCATAACGCCCAGTGCTCATCCCATCAAGTGCCCTCCTCAGTGCCCGTCACCCAGTCACCCCAACCCCCGCCCACCTCCTCTTCCACCACCCCTTGTTCCTTTCCCAGAGTTAGGAGTCTCTCATGTTCTGTCTCCCTCTCTGATATTTCCCACTCATTTTCTCTCCTTTACCCTATAATCCCTTTCACTATTTTTTTATATTCCCCGAATGAATGAAACCATATAATGTTTGTCCTTCTCTGATTGACTTACTTCACTCAGCATAATATCCTCCAGTTCCAACCATGTTGAAGCAAATGGTGGGTATTCGTTGTTTCTAAAGGCTGAGTAATATTCCATTGCATATATAGAAGAGGTGGACTTTTTAACTTATAAGCTATGCACATTTCAACTTATTAGACAGCATCAGGTTGCTGGTCTACCAGCAGTGTGTAAAATTTCCTATTTTCTCACATTCTTGTATGACCAGCCTCCTTCATTTAAGCCAATCTGAGCTTGAGGCGACATTTCATTGTTATTGGAACTGATATTTTTCTGATTGTGAGGTTAAAAATCTTTTTATATGTTTTTTATTGGCCTTTTGGGTTTTTTTGTGAATTCTGTGTTCATATTTTTTTGCCCATTTTTCTCTTAGACCATCTTTTTCTCTTTTTAAATTTCATATTAATTTGTAGGAATTCCTTTATATATCCTGGATAACTTACTCTTCCTCAACTATATGCAGTATGAATATTTTCTTCCATTTGTGGCTTTTAACTATGCTGTTGTGTCTTTTGTCATGAAAAGTTTAAATTTTGATAGATTTACTATGATTTATATGTTTTTTTCTTGTTTAAGCAATCTTTTCTGACCTCAAAGTTAAAAGCATTTTCCTATATTTTTTCAAAGTTTAGATTTTGTATATACATCTTTAATTCACTCAGTTTTGTGTGGGGTGTGTGTGTTTGTGTGTGTGTGTGTGTGTGTGTATGAACAGTGTATGTGTGAGAGTTAAATTTTTTTCTCATATGAAAACGCTGTTGTCTTGTCCCCACATTATTATTGAAAGACCAAAGTTTCCCTATGGATTTTTTGGTTCCTATCATATGTGAAATTCCCATATATGCTTTCATCTGTTTTGATAGTTCTGTTCTGTAGACTACTTGTTCTTTCTTTTTGGCAATATCACACTGTCTACCATAACTTTATAAAAATCCTTAATATTCTATTAGGGCACTTCCTTTCTCCTTGTTCTTTCTTTTCAGTTTTCTTATATGTTATTGGAAGTTTACTTTTTTCATGTGAATTTTAGAAACAGGCTATCTGTTTGTCAAGTTTCACAAAAATCCTAAGATATTTGTTGGAATAATATGATATTCCAATAATAAGATATTTGTTGGAATAATATTTATAGACTAATGTCAAAAAATTACCATCTTTGTTACCTGAAGTCTTCCCATTTGTGAATATTTTGTATGTATAAATAAATATATGTGTGTATGTATGTGTATAGATAGTTTTTACGTCCTTTGATAATTGCTTTAAAATATTTCCATAAAATTGTTATTGATTATTTACTGGATTTAAGTACTTTATGGTTATTTTATAGATTATTTTTATTTCTATTGTGAAGTGGAACTTTTATCTGTTATATGAACAAATTTTGTTCATGTAGAGGAATATTCTATGCTGGTGCATAGAAATGTTACTGATTTTTATATGGTCATCGCAGTATTAACCTTTTCAAACCTGTCCCTGATCTGGGGAGCTTGAGATTTTATGTTAAACTTGATATCTGTCCTTAAAAGGGTTAATGACATTTTCTTTGGTTACTTTTTTTAATGCCATGATACATATGTGAGGGTCAAAGTTTCTAAGATGACAGCCAGAGCAAGGTCCAAAAAGTATTTATTGCAAGTTGTCTTTGCTCAGTCTGTTCATTCGCAACAATGGTTTGGACTAGATCTACTTGTGTTGTCTCTTTCATCTTGTTTTTTGCCCACATAGCAGCTGTATCAGTAAGTAGAGTTCTGCTTTCTTGGGTATTTAGAAATGTTAATTCTAGTTTATGTTAACAATTTTCTGTATATTTATTTTCTTTCAGATTAAGCATATTTCTAAAGGAAATGGTAAGAATTGATTGAAATGCATAGAGTGTTTCTGAAGTTTCTTTTATTCAGCAAGATAAGTAACTATTTCTTTCCTACTTTTAACAGTATATGCTGAAGATTTTGATGAACAAAAGGATATTTCAGCAATCAATTTAGGTGGGTTCAATTTCTGTACTATTAATGCTCTGAAATAATTTTAAATCTTGTGCTACAATTGCTTTATAGCAATTATGATAGGGTATTGGGTAACCTTAGGAGAGAAATATCTATTGGTGCTTCATTTGAATTTGCAGTTTCTGAAAAATGGAAATGTGGGAAGAGAATAATGGTTAGACCTAATTTTCTAGAGGAACTAGTGAATGCCTCATGGATCTAGAAATACATAACATGACTTTGGTTTACAAAAACTTCACGTTTTTTGTATTTATTTATTTTTTAAATGAAAGAAAAGTAGATGATTACTCTGCTTGCAACATACACACGTGTATATGTATGTATGTATACATGTGTAGTATATGCCTAGGGTTATATTTAGTAGGGGGAAAACCCCAGCCCCTCTACTGGTGTATCATATTCATTAGCAGCTGTTTGCTCAGGACTTAGGGATGAGTGTAAAGGTGTTTCCATTTCAACACTTGTCTATAAACATTTTTCTTGAAGAACTCCATCAGTCTGGTCCATTACTGAGAGGAGAGAGAAGCTGGGGTTATCATCTCTTTTCTCTCTCTTACTCTGCTTCTAAAATGAGGAGAAGCCTTTACATTCTGGATATCTTTGGTTAGGTTTGGCAAGAAACAGAGATATTTATGATCTTAAACACCTTGTGGTTTACAAAAGCTTTATCACCAGTTGCATTTATAATTGAGGTTATATGTGAAAAGCCACAGTAAAGGGGATGCCTGGGTGGCTCAGTGGTTGAGCATCTGTCTTTGACTCAGGTTGTGATCCCAGGGTCCAGGGATCAAGTCCCACAATGGGCTCCCAGTAGGGTGCCTGCTTCTCTCTCTGCCTACATCTCTGCCTCTCTCTCTCTTCATTTCTCATGAATAAATAAATAAAATCTTTAAAAAAAACTGTAGTAGAGTAAGTGCTGTTACCATTTTGTAGGAAGATGACAAGGAAGTTCCTTGTGGTTGAGATAGTGATTGGGCTCATCTCCAGGTCTTCTGATTCAGCTCAGTGTGATTTGAAGACTACAAAACTCAAAAAAACCATACCTAAGGGATGAATTTCTGTGGCTTTGTCCCACTTACAGGGAAGGCAGGCTCATTGATATATAATTGGAAAAGCATGAAACAATTTTAAAGAAATAGTTTGATCAGGTAAATTGGTGAATGGGCCCCAAGACTTCAGAGCCAGGCATCAAATTCTCTCTCTTTAGTGCCAGGCAATCAAGGTGTATGGACTTGGGAGGATTTGCTGTAGTTTATACAGAGTTGGGACTAGAATTAGAGTTTTATTGATCTTGCCCTGATTTCTCCAGACCAAATAATTCTTTTACCTGAGAGCCACTCTTTATGCTTCTTCTTCACCAACCCTTCTGAGCTGTGCCTCCAATGAAGAAATCTTACCATGTGGATTTTTTTTTCTTTCCAACCCTGCTGCCAGAATTATTAAGGTTGCCCATACAGCCAGATCCTACATCACAAAAACTGTTTGGGAAAAATCGCAGAAAGGGAATTGTCCTCTTTTTGTCTTCTCTTTATGCTTCACATTTTAACCTTCTACCCCAGCATTTGTTGCCATCAGTGTTTTCATTTCAGTAAAAGCAATTCCCTCTTCTAGATCAGAGGCTCAGAGCCTCTGATTCTTATCTTTCTCTCAACATACTTACCATCTATCAGCAAATGAAATTGGGTTTTCCATCAAATTGTATCACGGGTTGTGACTTAGCACTTTCTCTTTTCCTGCCCCGGCCTAAGCCATCTGGTCTGGCCAGGTTCTTGCAGCCTCTCAACTGCCCTTGCCTTCCTGCCCTCCCCATGCATAGGCTATTCCTCAGAGTAGAAAGAGGTCTCCTCTGGAAGGATTCAGGCAATGTGTGGGACACCTGGGTGGCTCAGCAATTGAGCATCTGCCTTTGACTCAGGTAGTGATCCCGAGGTCCCTGGATCGAGTCCCACATCAGGCTCCCTGCATGGAGCCTATTTCTCCCTCTGCCTGTGTCTCTTCCTCTCTCTCTCTCTATCTCTCATGAGTAAATAAATAAAATCTTAAAAAAAAAAAAAAAGGATTCAGGCCATGTCACTTCTCTTATCCACTCTCTCAGTCTTCCGACATTGGCCAGTGATGATTGACATCTCATCCAACATAGAACACACGCCCTAGAACCTTGATTCCCAAGGTGTATTCCACAGGCAGTATCACCTATACCACCTAAGAGTTCTCTAGAAATGCAGCATCTTTGGTCTATCTGAGACCTACAGAAGCAGCACCTCCATGTGGATGGATCCCAGCAGATTCCCTGCAAATGAAAGTTTGAGATGAACTGACCCTGGCCAGCCATCTGATCTTACTTTTTTACTGCTCTCTCCCCTACTTATTTGGACTCTCCAGCCACCCTGACCCCCTAGCTATTCCTCTACAGAGGTGATTCTCAGTGTGTGGTTCCTCCCAACCAGCAGCATCAGTATCACCGGAAAACTTGTCAGAAGTGAAAATTCTTGGGCTCTGCCCTAGACTTGCTGACTGAGAAACCCTCAAGAGATTTTCATGCTGAAATTTAGAAAGTTGCTCTAAGACATCAAGGTTTTCTTGTATCATTTCTCTCTCTCTCTCTCTCTTTAAAGATTTTATTTATTTATTTGAGAAGGGGGGAGAGAGAGAACACAGAAGGAGAGGGAGAAGCAGACTCCTTACTGAGCAGAGAGCCCAACTCAGGGCTCGATCCCAGGACCCTGAGATCATGACTCGAACTGAGGGCAGATGCTTAACTGACTGAGCCACCCAAGTGCCCCCTGCCTCATTTCTATTTGCTTTTGCTCTTGCCATCAATACTCTTCTTTTATCTCCCACTCCATCAGATTTCTGCTTCAATGCCACCTCCTCAGAGAGGCCATCCTAAACCACCCTTTATAAAATATCAACCCTCCCACCCTTCACCACTTTTCTCCCCTATTTTTTTTATTGCTCTTTTCACTGTCTGCTACTCAACATTTATTTGTCTTTCCTCCGTCTCCAGTCAAGAATGTCACCTCCTTCAGGGCTTCGTTTTGTGCTGGCTTTGGTAGCACATATACTAAAACTTGAGGGCTTTGTTTTATTCTCTGCTACGTCCCTAGCATGTAGAACGAAGTCTTGCACACAATAGGTGCTTAATAAGTCTATGCTGCCCGAGCAGATTGGTCAATGAATCTCCTGAGGCTTATTTTTTTTTTTCATTTTTATTTTTTAGAGAGAGAGTGCATGTGTACTCTAGGATGCAAGCAGGGAGATGATGGGTGGGGGAGGGGGCAGGGAAGGGGCAAGGACAGGGAAGGGGGCAGGCAGAGGGAGAGAGAGAGAGAGAAAAAGGGAGAGAGAGGGAGAGAGAATCTTAAGCAGGCTCCATGGAGTCTGACAGGGTGCTTGATTCCAGGATCCTGAGATGATGACCTGAGCAGAAATCCAGAGTCAGATGCCCAATTGAGCCACCCAGGTGCCCCTCTTGAACCTTATTTTTAATGGATATCTGTTTCTTTGGGAAGTGCTCCCGGATCCCCCATTGCTGCACTCTCTTACCCCTGCAGGACCCCATCTATGCTGACCAACCTAGGGGCCAGGGTCTGAATGAGCTTGTTCCTATCACCCTAGAGGAGCCCAGCTGTCATCTCCATCCCTAATCCAGACCAATGTCAGAAAATGCAGGTGTTTGTTCATGACAAGCCTAAGCCAGAGTGTGAATAGACCAGCACATACTCCACCTCGTGAAAAGGAAATTCAAAACCTGGGTCCTATTTCCTATAGGTAGTGATATAGATGCTGTTTTTGTTTAATTTTGCTGTTATCATATGCAGAAGTTAGGTTTATGGAGGTTAAGAAATATGTGCATGGGGATCCCTGGGTGGCGCAGCGGTTTGGCACCTGCCTTTGGCCCAGGGCGCGATCCTGGAGACCCGGGATCGAATCCCACGTCGGGCTCCCGGTGCATGGAGCCTGCTTCTCCCTCTGCCTTTGTCTCTGCTCGCCCCCCCCTCTCTCTCTCTCTGTGACTATCATAAATTAAAAAAAAAAAAAAAAAAAAGAAATATGTGCATGAGGAAAGAAATCATGGTGCTTTATTTCATCATTAGCAAGTGAAACCATGACTCCTCTTAATACTTAAAACCCTGGTGGTGTCATTTACCATGAATGAGCCATCAGCTTTGCCAAATGGGACCTCTGTGACCGTATGAGGCTATGATGATAACTCTCTAGCTTGATTTCCCAGCTGTAAATCAGGGGCTATTCTCAGAATGAAATACAATCCACTGACCCTGTTTGGAGGACTTTGTGTTTTACAGGGTGGGCTGTTTGTCAAACATGAGGTTTGTCATAAGAAAAGACATTCTTTCAAATCCTCATAAATTTTTCCCACCAGGATCTTCCCTTTTAAGAATCCTATTTGCAAAAACACGATGAGGCCAGAATCAAGGAATACCATAATGGAGAAAGTTTATTATGCTAAGCTCCTGACAGCAGATATTTGGAGATACAGACTGAATGGATCAATACATAGTTGCCTGATCTTTATTGTAAGAGCATCATCTTGACCTTGGCTTTTTATTTTTGTCATGGGACAGAGCAAAACCAAGTCATTTACCTAGGTTCACGAGGAAGGATAGAACAATAGCAGAAAGGACTTTGGATAGGAAGTCAGGAGTTCTTAAGCCCACTCAACTGCTGACCACCTAATGCATTACTTCCTGTCTCAAGACTCCCTTGTGCCCCCTGAAGTCCGAAGAGGTTTGGAGTCAATGATCAAAAAGATCGCTTCTAACTCATTTCTTACTTTTAAGATTCTTGGACAAGGTTTCTTGTTCCAAAATGAAGACAAAGGATGTGATAATACACAATATTGATGGGCTGTTTACATTTACTCAATTAGAGGGAATTTTGAATTGCTTCCAAAGACTTTGATAAAAGACTAACAATGCAAGATTTATAATGGAAAAGATTAATTTTATTATGTAAGATGCCTTTCAGTAATGCTCGTTCAAATATTTCTTCTTCTTTTTAATCTGCCTCTAGCTGCAGGCTTGGACCTCTTTCAAGGAGACATCCTCCTGCAGGTGAGTATCTTCCAAAGACACAATAGCATTCCTCAGGACTGGCTGTTTTTTTATTACTAGGAGCCTCTGCTGTGTCCAACCCTGGGCTGGGCACTGTGGAGAACATGTAAGAATCTAATCTATCATCTATACCCACAAGAGTTTCCACTGTCGCTGATGATGACAAAGACAGATGAAAAATTAACAAACGGTACAAAGAATCTGTAATTATCACATTACTTGTTCACCCAACTTTCCTAGTAAGTGAAGACTGAGAAGGAAATGCACCAATATGTTTAAAATGGCTATCTCAGTTTTTAGAAATTGAAGATCTTCTAAATTCAGTTCTTAATAATTTCTCTGCAGTTTCCAAATTGTCTATAATGAATTAGTATTGCTTTTGTAATCAGAATACAAACACTCTCGTTTGAATCGTATGATAGGTTGTTTGTGGTATGAAAGTTCAGCAGAGGAGGAGGCCAGGGGGCCTCAAGAATTCACCTTCCCAGTCTTCTTTGCCTTGTTTCCACAGAACTCCAGAAATGGCCTGAGAGATCCTGAAGCCAGGTGGAAGTTCCCCATTCCTTACATTCTGGCTGACAATCTGGGTAATGTTAATTGTTTTAATTAGAAGCTTTGGGTTTTACTCTTCTCTCCCCTGCTTCTCCTATTCATCAGCTTCGAATTGGGAGTAACACCAATGCATCTGAGGGTTGCCAAGCCCTCATGATTCTTTATCCTGTGAGATGAAAGGCATAACATTATATTGACCCAGTGCTACTTAACCAGTCTGAGATACAGTTCATTGAATGGTAATTTTAAAAATTACAGAGTATCAAACAATAATTGTAAAAGTGCAGAACACATTAACATGTTAATGAAACCAAAAAGCACCCTGAAGAATAAAAGTACAGAAATATAATTTGGCTTCACAACCATGAAAAAATTTTCGCTTTCAAGACTAGTTTAGCTGAATCTAAATATATTTTCAGCATACTGATTTCTTCCCCTTTTGTTATGAGACAAACATTCTGAACTTTTGAGAAAGAGAAAAATCTGTATTTCATATGTTCAGAGTCCTTGTTCCTCAGTATTAATAATTTCAATCCTCTCTCGGGATAAAGGGCGGGTTAAGTTATAGTTCACTCACTGTTGGAAATAATACTCAGGGGAAATAAGTAAATATTTGAAGCCATGGTGGACCCTGGCTGACCCCAAGCAGGTGACTGACAGCTGAGCAGCCAGGATGATGCAATGCTTACAAGGCTTATACCACATGGATGGAGGTAGATCAAAGGAGAGGGGGAGCCGGGACAAGCTTGCTCAATCTTAACAGACCCTAGATTGCTCCCACTCTCAGGAGATAGAGCTTATGTTTCCCTATTTTCCACCACTGTCATCAGTGCTGATCCCTTTTCTGGAGGAGAGTGAGATATAAACAAATGCTGTTGTTCTCAGTGATTGTTTGGAAATTTGAGGTTTTATTCCTCCCAGTGTTTGGTGGCACACCTTCAAATTCACAGAGCACTCATATTTATTGGAATGCGATTGGAGAAACATCAGCTTTCCAGAGGGGTATATTTTCCCCATTGCAATTTTTCTTCCTGTCTATTGCACCTGCACTATCCTCCCTTCCATCATACATAGACACACTCATTGAATCACCAATATGTGCTGGACATGGTGCCTTCATCAAATATTTGATTTAAGCTTCACCAGGCCTCTGTGCGGTGTTAAGTCAGTGCCTCTCAGACTTTTATGTACATAAGGCTCTGCTGAGGATTTTGTGGAATTGCAGAGTAGGTCGGGGGGTGGGGTCTCAGATTCTGCACCACCCCCCAGGTGATGCTGGTGCTTTTGGGCTGCTGGCCATAGCTTGAGTAGCAAGGTCTCTTTAGCTGCAGGTTGGTGACAGATTAAGAGAGTAAGATGGAAGACAGGTGGCCTGAAATAAGGTAGCAGCAGTAGTGGCTCTTAAGTACCCCACATGAGAATCACTTTTAGTGTAAAAAAAAAAAATTAGATGCCTAGGCCTATACCATTGCAAAAAGCAAACATCCTAGAATTTCATATTTGTATACAATTCTTTTATTAAAGTTAGATTTACACAGAGTAAAATACACAAATCAGTGTAAAAGCCAATGACTTTTGATAAATGCATAAACTTATGTAACCCATTCTCCCATCACTCCAGAAATTTCCCATGTGCTTGTACAGCCAATCTCTACCCACCTCTCCAAGACACTACCATTCTAATCACCTTTCCCTATAGATTGTTTTACCTGATTTATAGATAAATGGAATCATTTAGCATGTACTCTTTTGTATCTGGCTACTTTTGCTTAACATAGTTTTGAAGTTTTTCCATATTGTTGCAGGTCAGTAGTTCATTTTTTTTTTTTTTTTTTTACAACTCAGTAATGTTCCTCAGTAATATGGCAATTTTTTAAAGATTTTATTTATTGATTCATGGGAGACACAGAGAGAAAGGCAGTGACATAGGCAGAGAGAGAAGCAGGCTTCCTGCAGGGAGCCTGATGCAGGACTCGATCCCAGGATCCCGGGATCACGACCTGAGCCAAAGGCACTCAACCACTAAGCCACCCAGGTGCCCCATTAATATGGCAATTGTTTATCCATTTTTCAATTGATGGACATTAAGTTGTGTCAAGTTTGAGCTCTTACGAAAAAAGATGGTATGATCATTCTTGTACAAGTCTGCATGGATAAATAAATATATATGTTTATATATATTTTTTGTCTTGAGCAAATTTCTAGAAATAGAATTGCTTGATCATATGACAAATATATGTTTAACTTTAATAAAAAATGCCAAGCAGTTTTCAAAACTCGCTGCACCATTTTTCATTCTCACTAGCAATGTAGCTGTGTCCCACTTGCTCTACATTTTCAATAACATTGGTGGTGTTAATGTTTCTTAATTGCAGCCATTCTACTGGTTGCAAAATGGAATCTCACTGTGATTTTAATTTGCATTTCCTAATGACTAATGATATTTCCCACATTGCCATGTGTCATTGACCATTTTTGTATGTTTTTTTATGAATGATCTGTTCTACTCTTATTATGCTTTTTTTATCATATTATTTGTCTCTTCATTATCTGTAGAAGAATTTCATATATTATGGACGAAGTCTTGTCAGAGATAGATAGATATCTCGAAAATTTTTTCCTAGTCTGTGACTTACTTTTTTTGTTTATTTTTAAAGCAGTGTATTGATTTATTAATCTTTTCAAAGAAGCAACTTTTGACTTAATTTTTTCTACCTTCTCTGCTTTCCATTTCATTGCTTTTTGCTTATCTTTATTATTTCCTTTCTTCTACTTAATTCCAGTTTAATTTGCTCTTTTTTTATATTAAAGGTTGAAATTTATATCATTGACTTTAAACCTTCACTTTTCTAATGAAATATAATTCTATAATATGACACCTAAAGCTATACATTTTATTTGAAGCTCTACTTTAAGTGTTTTCCACAAATTTTGATATGGTTGTATCTTTATTCAAGTTCAGATATGTTCTAATTTCAATTGTAATTTTTAAAAATCCATGGATCAGTTAGAAGTGTGTTTTTAAATTTACAAATGTCTATAGCACTTCCAGATATTCTGTTACTGATTTCTAGTTTAATTTTGTTAAGGTCAGAGAACATACTGATCTTTTTGAAATTTACTGAGGCATATTTTGTGGCCTATCTTTGTGACTATTCCATGTGTACTGGAAAAGAACTTACATTTGGCTGATTTGGGCTGTGTTATTTTATCAATGTCAAATAGGTCAAGGTGGTTGGTTGTGTTGCTCAAATATTTTTATCTGCATGGAGTTTTGGACTATTTTATCTGCTACTGAGAGAAAGGTGCTAAACTCTTTAACTATAATTGAGTGTTTACATATCTCTTCTTTTAGCATTTTCTTGAAACTCTTCCTTTGGGCAAGCACATTGTTATATCGTCTAGCTAAATTGACTCATCATTTGAGGAAATTTCTCTTGGTAATTTTATAGTAATCCTCTTTATTTTGGAATCTAATTCCAAAATTTAAATATAGCTACACCAGCTTTTTAAAACTTACTGTTTTCACTGTGTATCTTTTTCAGGTTTTCACCCTTAACCTATCAATGTCTTTTGAGTGTCTTTTCTTCAGACAATATATATTTGAGTCTCACTTTTTTTTATCAAATATATCAACTTCTGAATTTCAATTGGAATATTTGGTCTATTTACATTTAATGTAATTATTGATATAAATTGATTTAGAAGTATCGGTTATTATTTGTCTCCTAGTTTTTATTTTATTCTTCTTTTCCTGCCTTCTTTTGGTTAAATCTAACAATTTGATATTTCATTTGGCTCTTGTAGTGGCTTTTTAGCTCAACCCTTTTGTCTTATTTTGTGAGGCTTTGTCACAGGAATTACACAATTTGTAGCCTTCACATGTAACAGTATACTTAGACTTAACAGTGTGCATTTTGCATAAAATATAAGCATTTTACAACAGTATCATTCCATTTATACCCCTTCCTTTCATGTATTGTTGGCTTATATATATTTTCAACCACATATTTTTATTTATTTGTTTATTTATTTATTTATTTATTTATTTTTTAAAGATTTTATTTATTCATTCACGAGAGACACACACACAGAGAGAGGCTGAGACACAGGCAGAGGGAGAAGCAGGCTCCATGCAGGGAGCCCGACGCGGGACTCGATCCCGAGTCTCTAGGATCACGCCCTGGGCTGAAGGCGGCGCTAAACCGCTGAGCCACCGGGGGCTGCCCAACCACATATTTTTATAAACCTCATAATACAGTGTTAACATTTTTTGCCCTTTAATCAGTTGTCTCAGAGTAATTAATGAAGAAAAGTAGTCTTTGTATTTGCTTTTATACTTGCAATTTCTGGTGGTGTTCATTCCTCCTGGAGATCTGAGTTCCTATCTGGTTTCTTTTCTCTTCAGCCTAAAGAACTTCCTCTACCATCTTTTTTTTTTTTAAGTAGGCTCCATAACCAATGTGGGGCCCAATATGGGGCTTGAACTCTCAACCCTGAGATCAAGACCCACGCTAGATCAAAAGGTCAATGCTTAACTGACTGAGTCACCCAGGCACCCCTTCCTTTAACATTTCTTGTTAAAAAAAAACAAAAAACAAATTCTCTTCTTTCTCCAAAATAATCTGTTTACTGTCTTCGTTTTGAAGGGCATTTTTTTTACTGGAAATAGAATTTAATTTAATAGGTTTTTATTCTTCTTTAAAGTTGTAATTATCGTCTTTTTCTTTTCCCCATTTTGTTATGAAAAATCTTAAATATATGAAAAGCTGAAAGAATTGTGCAGTGAACACTCATATACTCATCACCTACATTATACAAACAGCATTCTGCTATATTTGCTTTAACTTATTAATCCATCCTGTCCATCCTCCTATCCATCTATAGATGCATTCAATTTCTGATACATTTCAAAGTAAATTGCAGGGACAGTATGCTTTACTCCAAACACTGCGGCATGTGTATCTTTAACTAAAGTCTAATATTTGTTTATGGTTCTTTTTTCTGTAACTGTACATAGAGTAAAATGGATGGAGTCTTAAGTGTACAGTTCAATGAATTTTAAAATATTTATGAATCTTGTAACTTATACATTACACTTATACAATGTAAAAATATTCATGCAACTACTATTAAGATATGGAGCACTTTTATTATCCCAGAAAATTCTCTCATGTTCTTTCACAGTTATTCTTATCCTTTCAGAAATAACATTTTGTTGTTGTTTTATTTTTTTAAAAAGATTTTATTTATTTATTCACGAGAGACACACACAGAGAGAGAAAGAAACAAAGACACAGGCAGAGGGAGAAGCAGGCTCCATGCAGGGAGCCTGACGTGGGACTCGATCCCGGGTCTCCAGGATCACACCGTGGACCGAAGGCGGTGCTAAACCGCTGAGCCACCCAGGCTGCCTTTGTTGTGTTAATCATAGATGAGTTTGCCTGTTCTAGAATTTCATGCAAACAGACATATTTTATGCTTTTTTCAATTACTCAGTAAAATGTTTTTGAGATTCACGAATGTTGTTGTATGCATCAATAACTTTTCCTTTTTATTATTGAGTGGCATTCCATTGTATGAATACAGTATATGACAGCTTTTTCAACCAATCTCCTGTTGATAGACACCTGGGTTGATTCTATGCTTGAGTTTTTATGAATAACTTACTATGAACATTCTTGTACATGCCTGTTTTGAATATATGGTTTTATATTCATGTCTCCTGTGTAAATATCTAAAGTGAAATTGCTGGGTTATAATACAGATGTAGGTTTAGTGTTGGATCTCTTTTAAAGTACTTGTACCATTTTACAGACTTCGACAAACAATGAATGAATGTTCATTTACTCTACATCCTTGCCAAAATTCATTGTTGTTATTCTTTTTAATTCTAGCCATGCCGGTGAACATATAATGGCAATTAATTGTGGTTTTAGTCTACTTATTGCTGTTTTACTTTCTTTTTGTTTACTTATTGGTCATTTGTATGTCTTCCTTTGTGAATATCTGTTTAGATAGTTTGCCCATTAAAAAAATTAGTTATTTGTCTCTTCTACTTTGAGTTGTAGGAGTCCTTTATATATTCTAGATACAAGTCTTTTGTCAGATATGTATTTTGCAAATACAGTTACATTGTCTCTGGAGTATTTTCCTAACTTTTGTGGAAACTTAGCTGTCTTGGGTACAAATGTTTATATTATAAATGTTACTAAGAATAGATAAAATTTCATGAAAATCTTTCAGTAGGTTTAGTGCATACTCTTGTTGTTGTTATCTATGTTATTTCCACAAGTAATTTATTGATTATTCCACTGATTATTTATTTAATGACATTAATATAATCTTATGACATCTGAGCTGTGGAATCTCCAACTCGGTAGTTTATTAAATGAAATAAGGGCCAGGAAAACATAAGGTAAGTACTTTGTAAAGTGCTAAGAATTATAAACTCTGAGAGAATGCACAAAATCAAATTTACAACAAATACAACTTTATATAACCTAGCTTAATTTTTAACTTAGAGCTCTACTTTCAAGGAGTTGATGGGAGAGAAAAAAGAAAACACACATACTAAGTAAAATATAATCTCTATTCCTCTGGAGTATCTTTCCTCCCCACCTCATGCTTGTCTTACGCAATGCCAGGGTGTGTGTATGTGCGGTGAAAGGAAAAACATTTGATCATTGGTCACTGGTCCTAACCTACAGGTCACTAATAAGCCCCTACTGTTCTGGCCTCTTCAGATTCATTAGGCTTCTGCTGCTTTTGTTCCAAGTTTGGGTTATAAAAATATTTTCCAAGGCTGTTTCCAGTGCTACCTGTTTAGTCTTGTCATCTTTCCACATGTCTTGCAGGGAAGCAGGTTAACATCACATGTGCTTCTTATGCTTCCAGAACCCATAAACCTTTCTAAACTCTGCTCTCTTCCTCCAGCAAGAGGGGGTATCTTATTAGACTGGGGTTAGCACCATTCTTATTGCTTCTCTCCAAGTGCTTTATTTACATAGAAGACAGAAATGAGTTGCAATCATTTCTGTCTTCTGCTCTGCAGTGTGACTCTCCTGAGGCAGTGTACTCAGGATCTTCACTTGAATGAGGAAAGGGGGAGAGAGGAAATGAGGTAGTTTGTTTATAATTTTGTCCAACTACACATACAGGTATATTCTTATCATGTAGGTCTATTTACATTATGCATTTAAAGTTTGCACTTAATGTTTATGTACCCGACTAGTTTTGTAGTTTTAGTTTCCAAGGAATCTACTTACTACCAAAAAATGTAGACCATAGACCTCTGTGAATTTCATGTGGTGGCAAGATCTTCTCTAAACTATGTTATGTGTATTATCTAAGATCTAAGTAATGCTCATTGATATTTTTACTGGTTTCTGCAGGGCTGAATGCCAAAGGAGCCATTCTTTATGCTTTTGAAATGTTCCGCCTCAGGTCCTGTGTGGATTTCAAGCCCTATGAAGGAGAGAGCTCATATATCATATTTCAAAAGTTTGATGGGTAAGTATGAAATTTTACAGAGTATGTAATCATGCATTCTTTTGTTTATAAAACTGATACATGTCTTTCTTTATTTTTGATACATGTCTTTCAAAAGAAGAAACTAGGAAGAAACTAAAAGCAAAATCACATCTTTCTCAGTGAATTTTAAAATTCAATAACATTTTTAATGCCCTAGATGGAGAAGGAGTTGCTTAGACACCTCTGGGCCTAAGGAGATTTATTTCGATTCTTTTCCTGGGTTTAGGTCATGATTTAAATTACAGTACTTTTTCTAAACTCAGTTGTATTAAAATATAAATTATAAACCCCTTTTTATGGTATTCCTTTAAATTATGCTACTCTGTTGGCTGGATTTCTTTGAGAAGTTCTAGATGTAGTTTGTAGTTATTTATTTCCCAGGAAAAATAAATGGTATATCAAGAAAAAGTTTCTCTTTTTCAGTGGCATTTATGTCAATCAACCTGGGCTAGATGAGGCTGGAAAGCCAAGCTAACATCTGCCTTGATTGCATGTTTGTGTCTTTAAGGCCCAACTGGAGACATTCCTCCTGCTGCTCCCAGATTGCCTCTAGGTGTTGCCTGGATTTGGTTGTCTAGTTCTGCTAGTGTTTTTGTTAATTATGGATGGATAACAGAGATGAGGAAGGAAGTTAACACCTGCTTTTGCCCCTTAAGAAAAAAAAATGCAAAATATAGTAGAAAAAAAATAAAATTGTGATGACCACTTAGATACCAGTTAAGTACCTTACTTACTTGAGTAGTTGCTCTCTTGGCTCAGGCTTTTATTAAAACTCAAATTTATGTACACCTAGTATGTGCCGGGAAGTATGTTAGTCTCTAGATACAAAGAAGCATAAGACACAGTCTTAGTTCTCATAAGGTTTAGAGTTGGCAATTGGGGATAGTGGAGAGACAACAAGGAAATAGTTAGATATGCTATGAGGAGTGCTCTGAGCCACAAGAAGACATAGAGACAGAGGAGAAAGAGGGACAAAATGGGGTATGGGAAGGGAGGGAGACCCAGAGAGAAAGGGGAAAGGAAGAAGAAGGAAGAGAAGAGAGACAGAAGAACAAAAGCAAACACGAATCTGGCGTGCCTGGAGAACTCACTAAGTTCTGAGTGTCTGAAGCTTTACATGTAAGGGGCAGAGTGGTGGGCCATGGAGCCAGGACCATAAACAAGAACCTGTTCAGAGATAAACCATATATGAGGAAATCCACCATTCTGTGCATGATTTATGATATGCTCAGGTTTCCATTTTAGAAAAATTACTCTAGCAACAGTGGATAAAGAATTGAAGTGGCAGCATGACTGGTGGCAGGAGACCAATTAAAGAATGTCCCAACTGTCCAGGACAGAAATAAAAAGGGACCTGCACTGAAGAAGAGTAGTTGAAATGAAGGAGCAGGACTGGATTTCAGAACTATGAAAACAGGGGACTTCTCAGAAGCTGGTTGTTAGGGGGCACCTGGGTGGCTCAGTGGTTGAGCATCTGCTTTTGGCTCAGGTCGTGATCTTGGGGTAGTTCTTAGTTCATGTGAGGGGTTAAGAAGAAAGAGGAATCAAGGGTGTCTGTTTGATTTTTGATTCAATGACTGTCGAGTAGTAACTTCATCCTCCGAGCCTGGCAATACTGTCAGAAGAACCACTTTAGGGATAAGATAGTCAATGTGTTTCTGAACATGTCCTGAGGTTCTTGTGGGTCACGTAAGTGGAGATAACCAATAGTATTTGCACAGTTTCTTTTCATGTGAAGGAAAAACATGTAAAGTATAGCTTGGGCCTTGCCAAGAACACAGATTTTGGAGGTTCTCTGTTTTTGACCTTTTCGTCTTGTCCCTTGGCAACATTTTAGCTTCAAGAAAGTGCCAAAGCCTTTAGTTATTTATTGAAGACTTCAGGGAAAAAAAAGTTCATTTTCTTAACACTTTTATATCCACTTTTAGCTACCACTGTCTTTTCTCTCTCTCTCTCTTAAAAATAAAACTAAGCTAATGTGATCACTTTCCAAAAGTTCTTTCCTTCCTAGTGAAATTCTGTCTTCTTTCCAGTTTTTAACTAAATCCCTGAAGTACTTGATAAAGAGGTAGGTCAACTTTGAGGGACATTCTCTGTAAAATCTGAATCTGGGAGATTCTTACTGCCTGTGGCCAGGAGGGGTCTCTGTTACATTTAAATTAGGGGAAGGGAAAAAGAGAGGAAGAAGGTCAGTTGCAGGGGGGAGAAGCTGCACCAAAGTGCCCCAAATCCTTCAGGGTTCTGGTCCCCTGAAGCAAGATGTTAACTGGGTTCTTTTAGAAAGACAACGGAAAAGATTGAAAGCTGCAGAGTTGTGGCATTTTTGCAACTTACATATTTCCATTGGAGGAGGGATGTTAAAAAAAAAAAGGTAAATAGTAAGTGCTTCCTCTGGATTTCGGATATTTCACGGAGTCAACTGATTTGGTAATGAAATGCTACTGTCAGAGAGGCAAATAGATCATGACCATGTTTGCATAACTCAGTGAGGTTACAAAAGATCATTGATTGTATTCTTAAAATTGGTGAATTTCATGGTATGGAAGTTATACCTTAACATGTTATTAGAAGATAATTAAGATCTACCTCAGAGTAGAAATCAAATCCATTAGCATTTGAGGGTATATGGTATTAACAATCTCCAGGAAGATGATGGCAAAGTAAGACAATGTGATTGTCACCAAAGAACTTGGAGTCCATTGGTCTCTTTTAAAATTATGAGCAAATCTCTGAATCTGTTGAGCACTGGTTAGAGTATAGATCCTCTTCCACAACTTAAAGCAGATAAGGAAACAATTCATGGAAGGCTTTGGATTTGCTAAGAGAGGTGAAAAGTTGGATTTATAAAAAAAAAGAAAAGACAAAATAATTGGGGAAAAAAGGGGAGCAAAATGCTGCACCATGTGGAATTTAGAGAATCTGGGAGAAGATCATGAATCTACTGTTTTTTTTTGAGAAGTTATGGGTCCTTCTTGCCCAGAGCCCTTCAGAAATGGTAGGTGGCCAGCTATGTGCTTTCATAACTCTGCAGATCCACTGACAGCCAAAGAAATGAATTGGCTTCTTCAATGCGGTTCTTGTTTGTGATCAAAGAACTTATACCTGTCCATTTAGGAAATTTGAAAATTCATTTAAGTATAAAGAAGAAAATTTAAATCACCCATAGCCACCACCTAGAGACAACTTAATACTGTGGTACAAAAGCAATGGTATTATTCTGTGGAATGCCCTTTGGGTTTGTGAAGGTGAGAAAGGATGCCAACTTTTACTTCTTTCTACCTGGTGCATTATTAGGATTGATTTGCCTCTGAGAATATGTCACTTCGATAATGCACCACAACTTTCAAAGCCTGCTTATTATTTCCTCCAGGAAATGTTGCTCATTTAGCCAGTCCCCTATTTTGAACTATTAGCTTATGAGGATGCTACTGATAATTTCTTTTTTAAATCAAACCTAACTTCCTTCAAATTTGTGTTCTGGAACCCTGTGAGTTACAGCCCCTTCAGAGTTCTTTAGGAGAAAATTTCCCTCTTCTCTTCTTTAAAGATGCTGGTCTGAGGTTGGCGATCAACACGTGGGACAGAACCTTTCCATTGGCCAAGGATGTGACTATAAGGCCATTATTGAACATGAGATCCTCCATGCTTTGGGATTTTACCATGAGCAGTCAAGAACTGACCGAGATGACTATGTGAACATCTGGTGGGATGAAATTCTTCCAGGTGTGTAGAATCCCAAGTACTTGGGTGGGATTTGCTGTCATCTTTATCACTTGCTGGGACCAACCCTGGGATGTCCAGTCTCATCTGTGTGCAGATAGAAGCATCAGCTGGGAACACAGATAGGAAAAGGATTTGTTGGCCTTTCCTGTGGGCTGTGCTCATCTGATTATAACTGACACCAGATAAGGGCCTTAGGGAATTGTATATGTTGGCTAACTCAATGTTAACTGAAACTTAATCAGAAACTTTTGCTTTGTTTCAGTGTTTTCATTGAAAAGCTATCTAAAATGCTGTCTATTTTCCTGTTGTAGTAAACTGACATCCTCTGAGGATGTCATAGTCATTTTTCCGGATGTGAGATCACATGTAGGTCTAGGAGTCTGCATGAAGTTTAGTTGAACATCCGATGACCCTAATATATACTCAAGAACTTTCTTGGTGCTTTACCAAATCAATGATAGGTGTTTAAAAACAAAATAAAACAACAACAAAAATAAATTCTTTCATTTGAAATTGTCACTTCAATTGTGTTCATTCTGGCTGATAGCCTGAGTTCTAGTTAACCAAAATTTACTGGCCTTTCTTACTCCTGTCTTACTCCTTCCTCTCTTCTAAGTACCTCTCTCCTTCTGCCTCCAGCCACATTATGCAAAGGATAATACAGTCTCAGTTCACTTATTGTTAGTCAAGTATGTTATTCTAACAATTTTTGTGTTCCTTAGCTTCTTTAGACCTCCTTGGATGCCACCTTTCCTAGTTGTTTGAGACAACTAAGTAAAGTGTTTTTGAGCATACTAAACACTTAAAAAATTATTTATTTATTTAAGAGAGAGCATGAGCAGGGGGAGGGGCAGAGGGAGCCTGAAGCCTTGCAGCTGATCCCAGGACCCTGAGATCCCAAGATCCTGAGATCATGACCTGAGCTGAAGGCAGACACTTAAACCAACTGACCCACCCAGGCGACACCCCGCCCCTTTTTATAGATTTTGTTTAATTATTTGGGAGAGAGAAATTGAGAAAAAACACTTTTATTGATCAGTTTCCCAATGTGCTGGGGAACAAAGTCAGTATTGTGTTTCTGAAAGCACCTGGTTTTTATTTAGGAATTAGTTCAGGAAGTGGAAAAACATTCTTTTTGGCAGCAAATTATTAATAAAACCTTAATGTATTAAAATGCCTCATCTATTACCATATGTGGCTTTCACAAAGCAAATAATTGCTTTATAATTATCTGTTTTAGTTAGATTCTAATTTCATATATGAGTTCATATATAGCAGTGTATTTATAATGATTTTATATTTAGGGACTTGTAAGATCTTGTCATACTTTAAAATTAAATACAAAGCTCCAAAGAGCTTCTGCCAAAACTAACTAATTTTGAAGTAAGGTGGATCAACGGTTCTCACATGAGGTAGGGTTAGGGATGGCTAATCATATCAAAATCACCTAAAGGGTTTCTCAATCTGGGTCCTTCCCACTACCTCATATTCTGATATGTCTATGAATGTGAAGTGGTGAGGAAAGAAGGAAAACTGTGTGGTTTGTGAAGACCTGATACAGCCAGGATTGACCCTGCACACACACACACACACACACACACACACACACACACTTCTATCCATCTTACCACCCAACCACTGAGCTAGAGATCAAGTAATATTCTTCTTTGCCTCCCAGTCCAATCTAGAAAAGTATTGTGGGTATTCCCCTAGACCTGAAATAACAGATCAAATTTATTGTATTTGTCTCCTGGATGTAATAGTGTTATAACCGGGTCTCTATAGGAGGTGAAAGAGAGTAGGGTCACTGGTCAAAGGATCTAATCTCCACTTGCAAGACTCGGGGCACTATTTGACTGTCTGTACATGCCTAGAGACTTGGATTTCCTACTTTCCTATACATAAACTTGGTTCTGTTGAATGTCAAATAAGGATGTAGAAAACATTCATGTTTTTAAGTATAAAGAACACAATGATTAGTGCTTTTAAAATGATTTTCAGCCAAATGAAGGTCTCTTTCTCAGAAGGAGCCAACACATTTGCCAGTGTAATTTTCAGACTTGCTCAGTTCTTAGTTGAACATGATTTACCCAACATGTGTTGCTTATTCCTATCTATATTTTCATCAGGTATAATTCCATTTACCTAAATGTCCTGAACTGTTCTCAAATGACATGTCAGATCAATAAGATGGTAAGCAAGGGCAGTATTCTTGCTCAGGTAATTTATAACTTTCTTTGCATCTTGTCTTCAGTTGATGACAATCTTACCCTTCAACCTAAGGCAATACTGCGCTGGCAATGTAGTTCTGTCCTCAAATACATCTCCCATCTCTTAAGCCAGAATTGTGTTTTCTGAATCTGTTCTCTTAAACCAAGGAAAGACTTCAATTTCTAAGGTCTAGCAGGAGCCCACAGACTACAGCCTGTGGGCCATATTCACAGCCATGCCCATTTATTTACATATTTTCTATGGTTGCTTTTGTGCTACAATGGCAGAGTTGAGCAGTTGTGTCAAAGACCATATATCTTGCAAAGTCAAAAATATTTTCTATCTGACCATTTACAAAAGATTTGCTGACTGGCCTCTGGTTTACAGTATCACTTCCTCTTCTAGGCGCTCAGCTTTAAGTTCCCTGAAGGCAGGACCTTGCCTGTCCTAACCACTGCCAGGGGCCACCACTACTTAGCACAACTCCCAGTACGTAGAGAGTAGGCCCAGCAAGAATGTGTTGAATACAATTTTTAAAAAATTATTCAAAACAGAATCCTTGAATGATAAAGAATAAAGTGATCTATCTATTCTAACTTGTTAATTTTAGTGACAGTCAAGGAAAACCTATCCAGTGAATTTGAATGTTCTGTTCTTTTTTTTTTTTTTTTTTTTGAATGTTCTGTTAAGATTTCACAAGGAGTAACCAGGAGAGCCCAGACCAAGCCCCAGTCCTCACACCAGCTGGATATTCTTTACAGTTCTATCCCATAAGTTAGGACAACCTGGGGCCAAATGCTCTGGAAGGAATTACTTTCCACTCCTGTTTGAGTCATTTATTTCTTACAGTCCTGGGCCACCTTTGAAAATGTTTTGATCCCTTTCAAGTTAAGTCTCCATGAAATCCCATGAGTTGGGAGGATGAAACACTGGTATTCTCATTTTACGGTTAAAACAAAGTTTTGATCAGTTGTGTTCATTGGCTTTTCCAAAAGCATTTGGAAACTCCCTCCAGCACCTGCTGGACCACTGCCCGGTAGGCCCATGTTGCATGGGTCTTCTTCACTCCTAAATGCACCTGCATTGATGTCTTTGCAAGGTGGTTACATTTTCTTCTAATTGTTAAAAATGACTAGATGGGAAGCTAGAAAAGGAAAACATGAAGATGGGAAGTCATGATGAGGGAGTCATGAGCATTCTCATTAAGTTTTCCTGTCACTCCCTAAGAAGGAAATTGAAAATCTGTGAACTTCTCATTATTGCAACTGAAACAGTAAATTCCTGATGGCTAGTGGATTAAAAGAACATCTGTTCGGTTTCTCATTTCAGCATTCCACATTGCAACATATATTATCTTACTTGCACTAATCTCATAAAGATCTTTTCCTCTTCTATTTTGAAAGGAAAGTCAATGTTCTTCTTCCTATTTTATTTTTCTCTCCATGAGGCTATTTCTGGAAAAGGATGTGAACCTTAACTGACAGGATACCCCTTTCTTGGCAGTTGCTGACTTTTCCCTCTGCCCCTTGGTCTTCCTTTCTCTAACCCATGAAAGAGCTGGCCAGGTACAGCTTTTGGTGGATGAGGTACTTGCCTATTAGCAAGATGTACCAATCCTGAATATTCTCCTGAATTCAAAAATTCCTTTTCCAGCCATTTGGAACGCCTGCCTCCACTTTGATATTATATCTTCTCTTCCTTAAAACTTTACATGTACACATACACACATATTTATTTATTCCTTTACTTGTAAAATGAACATTTGACTTAAATATATACATATATTTAATAATTTGTATGTAAAATTTATATATTAATTATAGCATTCCTTTTTATATTTATTTTTGAATATATTTTTAACTTTTATAAGTGTATGTACTACTGTATAAAATACTAATATATTATTCATTACTTACTATTAATAATATGTGTTTATTTTATATATATCATACTAGTTATAAACTATGTTAATATGTATATATATTTAAATCAACTCTTCATTCTTTTTCTTTTCTTTCTTTTTTGTCTCTGGGTCTCTGCTTAAGTATCTAGTCAAAGAGGACAGGAGAGGGGAAATAATATAACTGGATTCTCTCTCTCTGATAGGTTACGAGCACAACTTTAACACCTATGATGACACCTTCATCACAGACCTCAACACACCTTATGACTATGAGTCTTTGATGCACTACGAGCCTTTTTCATTTAATAAGAATGAAAGTGCTCCTACCATCACGGCCAAGATCCCTGAGTTTAACACCATCATTGGACAGCGACTGGATTTCAGTGCCACTGATTTGGAGAGGCTGAACCGAATGTACAATTGCAGTGAGTACTGATAGGTCTGAACAGTAGGTAAAAAAAAACCTCAAAGAGTTTCCCCCAGCCCTTCAGTTTCCCATACATTTCCCTTCACTATTTCTTCCTGTTTTAGTTAAGGAAATTGGACAAATTACATAGGCTAGTTTATCTCTAGAGTAGAAAAGATTGTAACACCCACCTCATTATAGGATAATTATGAAAATCAAAGATGTGATTGTGTTTTACAAAGTAAAAGTGTTGGACTGATGATATAAGGAGCTGTGATTGTCTAACATCTTCAGCTTCCTTTTGAAAGGTGCACCCTTATGTAACTCAGGATAAGGGATGAGCTTGAAACTATCTTTTATCCTGAAAATTTCTTTGCCCAATTTAGTTGTTCTAGAGTCATCTAGTGCTCAGAGATGGGATGTTTTCTAAGATGACTCTATTAGTCTTCAGAGACACATTTTTAAAATTCTGTTCAACATATATGTGCAGAAGACCTACTAAGTACAAAGACCTATTTGGTACCTCCTTCCTGATCTAAAGGAGTTCTTGGTTGACATTTACAGCAAAGTATGATGACATTTATCATTTGACTCTTGTGAGGTGGGTAGGGCTACATCTATGTTGGACGTTCTAAGACATAAGGGTGACAACAGGATTTGCATTTGAGGAAAGTCAAGAAAATGTGCTGGATGTAAACAATGCGGTCTTTTTAGCTTAAGACATTAGATAACCTGAAATAAAATGACTAAAATTTTTAACCAGGTGACAAAAATATCATTTGCAGCCACAACTCACACACTTTTGGACCATTGTGCTTTTGAGAAGGCAAACATCTGTGGGATGATTCAGGGTACCAGAGATGATGCTGACTGGGTCCATGAGGACAGCACTAAGCCTGGAGAAGTAGATCACACTTTGGTGGGACGATGCACAGGTAAGTGAAGGCAGAAAGTAAGCACACTGACGTGGTCCACCAGGTTCAATTTGAATATGACAGCTTACATGTTTTGCCTCAGTTGAAATGTTAGTTATCAAACTTGGAAATCCAAACAAGCACAAAGACTGTTTCTCATATCTTAATTATTAACTCAATAAAAAGTATGCAGGTTCTGGGCATGCCAAAGAAAGATGCATTTAAATGATGACAAAGCTAATACAGACATGTGGTTGATAAGGCATGATTTTGTAAATAAAGGTAAAATATCTAGAGCAGAGCCCTCCCATAGAACCATAATGCAAACCACATGCATAACGTGGAATTTTCTAGGAGCCATATAAAAAGAAACGAGAAATTCTTTTTAATGATACATTTTATTTAACTCTCTATATCCAAAATATTAGCATTTTTAACAGAATTTTTTAAAGATTTTATTTATTCATGAGAGACAGAGAGAGAGAGAGAGAGAGAGAGAGAGGCAGAGACAGAGGCAGAGGGAGAAGCAGGCTCCCTACAGGGAGCCTGATGTGGGACTGGATCCCGGGTCTCCAGGATCACACCATGGGCCGAAGGCAGGCACTAAACTGCCGAGCCACCCAGGGATCCCCAGTATTAGCATTTTGATATGTAATCAGTAGTAAAGTTATTAATAAGCTACTCCACACTTTCTATACTAGAAAGGTATTTGAAATCTGATGTGTAGTTTACCCCTATAGCACATCTCAGTTTGGACTGGCCACAATTCAAATACTCAGTAGCCACAGAGGTCTGATAGCATACATTGAATGACATGGCTCCAGATAGTTCTTACGTGTGGTTTGTATAGTGAAAAAGCTGTAAAATCACACAGACCTGGATTTGAAGTCTGGCTTCACAACCTGCTAATTCTAACCACAGATAGTTGTTTTTGTTGGTGTTGTTTTTTAAGTCTCTGCTTTTGTAAGCCTCTCTGACCATTCCAGGATATTGATACTTACCAGTGAGTTTGGAAGGAGCTAATGCATAGAGAGCCTCCAGCTGCAGACCCAGCAGCTTCCCTCTCCATTTTCTTCCAACTTCCCTTTCTGTCTAGAGGTTCCACTTATATTTTTATTTCCATTTTAGCATCTTTCTATTTTGTGCCTGCCCCAGAAATAATCCTGACCCTACAGACTATAATCAGTTTTTAAAAGCTAGACTGTTACAAAGTCCCTTAGTAACTGTGTGAAGTTGGCCCCTTCCCAAAAGGTACCCAGCTTGTCACCCATGCCAGGCTGTTGGGGTCAGAGTTCACAAGCAATTGCCACCTTTCCTCCAGCCTTGACAAAAGGCGAAAATTTCTCACCCATCATATTATCAAACACATAATCTCAAGTGTCTGAATTTCTTTCTAAATTTCCATCATAGCTTCTCATCCAATCTCTTCTGTGGACTTGCTACTAGGCTAGTATACCATTCCTAGCTAAACAGAAGAGTGACTGTCATATGAAGGAACACATTAGAACAGTGTTCCAGCACCTTACTAGGAAAAGAAAAGACCATACCTCAGAAGAAATATCTAGAAAAGTTTTACCAGTCATCATGCTTCTTCCACAAGAGGCATTTAATGGGAGTGCATTCCCTCTGTTAGAGAGCACCAATGGTGTTGAGATAGATGTGTATACTCAAAGAGCACAAAAGATCACTTGGGATAGAAGGCACCTCCCATTTGAAACCAGGAGAGATGAATGGATACCTTCGAGCTAGTGGCAGTGCCTGGGCAAGAACTCAGGTCTCTTGACTACCAAGTGTGGGTTATTAGGCTTTCATTTCCTACCCATGAGCATATCTGCTTGGAATTCCTCAGCAAGGACCATCTGGAGATCTTAGCCATGTGAGTTCTTATTTTATTTAACCCAAGCACTCAGTAATTCACAATGCGGAGAGCTCAGGCTAGCAAGTTCAAGAAAATATAATTTTTCCAGATGTAATATAAATGATAAAGCCATTATATATTTTTAAGCTTTAAGTAGAAAGCCTATTCAAAAGCTGATGCTTGCTGCCGTCATGGAAGGTACGATGCCTCATGGATGAGGCAGGATGAAGCGGAAAGTC
This sequence comes from Canis lupus baileyi, assembly GCF_048164855.1. NCBI lineage: Eukaryota > Metazoa > Chordata > Mammalia > Carnivora > Canidae > Canis > Canis lupus. The sequence continues at coordinate 57,571,960 of NC_132844.1, read as the reverse complement.
ATGTCGCCAAAGTACCTAGAACTGTACTAGATGCTCACTTCATTTTTACTTTATGAGATATTTTGAGTGGATTCTTTAGTAAGAAGTTGAATTCTGGAGTACAGTTTAAAGGACTTCTTTATATGCAAGGATTGTTCTTTGTGCTTTACTCTGATGTGACAATCGATTTTCTAAATGACATTTTCCTTTAGCTGCCTGCGTATTTGGGAGGAGAGAGTTCTGAGATATAGGAGTTGAGCATACCCAAGCTTGGTTACAAGCAGACACTTTTCACCCTTGTTTTCAGTGTTCTTTCGAGCCTTCTTTACATTCAAGAGAAATCTTCATGTAGTCCCTCAATATGCCTTGAATGTCCCTCTTATGACACAGTAAAGTTGACTCTTTGCTACCGATAATGCATCCAATTACAGGCTAGAAACAGGTGAGACTGAACCCTTATCGTTGTGAATATTTCTATTCCAAGTCCTAAACATTGGAATCCCATAGTCTGTCACACAACTAAAAGATCAGCTCTTTTCCTTGGAGTGAAATCTCTAAACAGGAAAGCCAATAAGAAAATTGTATTCATCTCAGAGGCGCTAAATTCCATCAACCTTCTCTTTGATGGAATTAGCCTGTGTCTCCTTAAGTCAGAGGTATACAGTTCACAAGCTTGGGGGCAAAGGCATCAAGAGAGGCAGTGGAGAGCTGGGCCTCCGGCCAGGGAATCTGTCCGTGGAGACAGAACGAAGACAAACCACCTTGGTTTCGTTATCCCCACAAGAGTCCTGGCCTTGGTTGCCCGGGAAATGGCTGTGGCTCACTACCCCACTTGGCAGGAGTCCGGGGCCCCCGGGGTGCGGGCAGCTGGAGAGGGGTCATTGGGCTGCTCTCACCGCAGGTGCTGGCTACTTCATGCACTTCAGCACCAGCTCGGGGATGGCAGAAGAGGCAGCCCTGCTGGAGTCTCGGATTCTTTACCCCAAGAGGAAGCAGCAGTGCCTGCAGTTTTTCTACAAAATGACAGGAAGCCCTTCCGATCGACTCGTCGTCTGGATCAGGAGGGATGACAGCACCGGCAATGTGCGCAAGCTGGTCAAAGTGCAGACCTTCCGAGGTACCTGGAGACATTCATGGGGGCGCCGATTCGGCTTAAATCTGGGGTCCCACTCCTTCCTCTCCCTCCCCTTCCCCTCTCTTTGTTACTTCTTCTCCTCTTCCTCCTCCCTCTTGTTCCTCTCTAGTCCTCCACCTCCCTCATCCTCTTCTAAGAGCCCAGCATAGCATCTGGTACCTTTTAACCTCTCAATGGGTATTTCAGCCACTCGGAAATCAGACACCGCATCGGGTATTTGGGTGAAGCTGAAATATGCTTTTGGAAGAGGCCGATCAGAAAATAGAAATCCAATTATCACTGCAGCTCTGGAGACAGCCAGGGCAGAGAAAATGGGCAATTCAGGGCTAGAGCTGGAAGCAGAAGGGAAGTGGGAGCTGATGCTGCTACTGAGAGTGGTTTGGTAGTTGACAAGTGTTTCTGCATCTGTTTCCAAAAAACTGAATGAATAGCGTTATTTAATACACTGAACTAACTTGAAGCCAACTTATAGAGTTGGAAGGAAATAGGACATGTGTATATATTAACTTCATTACCATAATTTAAATATTCCTAAATGTTATTTTATGTATTTTTTTAAGAGGGTCAGTATGAAAATACTAAGCTAGGTAGTTGGGTTTGAGGGTAATCTGGGTGTAAATCGAGATCCAGGGTTATAAAGTTAAGTTTTTACATTCTTTTGTGGTGGTGGTGGTGGTGGTTCATTCACAATCAGAAAAGGAGAGGCACCCATTCCTATTTTTCCATTCAACAAAGAATTTCTCAATTAACATAAGTCCGGAGAGGGGAAGCATCATTTGAGTACTTCTAGAAGAAGCTGTTGCTCTTGAAATGTGGAAGCTTCCTTAGAGGTCACTCTTTAGAACAGGTGCCTGAATCACCTCTACCCAGGCCCTCTTTGGGCTACCTAGGAATGCTACAGGTAATGGTTTCGAGGGGTTCACTTTTCTGGCTGCAATGTGTAGAGCATCTTTATCAAATGATGGATGACAGCTAGGTGCCCTTTAAGAGTTGAGAATTTGCTATGTTATCAAGGATTGTACATATTTAATGAGAAAATGAATTAGAGCCTTGGTAATATTGATGGGATCTATTATTGCTCACTTCTATATAAAGCTGGAAATGCTATCCTCATAAGCATAGCATCAGCCAAACAACCTTCTTATGCTTAACTCAGTTCCCTACACTGCTATGCTTTGAGTTGCAATGAATTCAAAGTGTGTCTCTGTTCAAAGTTTCCTAGAAGTGCCATATGAATGGATTTTTAAAGTAGCTCATTCTGATACTGGCTCGTAAATGAAGCTTTTCTAAAAGATTAGTTGAATATCATTTAATGTTTATGTGATATTCAACTTAAGATATTTATAGCTTAAAAATTTAAACATATGGACATTTTTATTTTATTTTATATGTGTATTATATTTTTCCAATTTTTAATTTAATTTATTTTTTAATTTAAATTTTGTTAACATACAGTCCAATATTGGTTTCTAGGGTAGTAGTCAGAGATTCATCATTTACGTACACCTGTGTTGTGCTCATCACAACACAGAAAGAGGAAAAGTACTTCCAAAGCCCTCTGGCCAATTGCATTTAGATTAATTGTCTATAATACTCATCTGTTTGAATTCATTTTAGCCAATATTATCCACACTTGGGGTGCAGCATTTTTCTTTTCCTTTCTAAACCCAGTGCTTAGATATACCCTGGCAAAATATCAAAGTAGGGGCAGATCTTTAGGGAATTATGAGTTGCTCTGGCCTGGTGGTTTCCTCTCCCTAGACCCTTAAGCAACTTTCTTTCTTTCTTTCTTTCTTTCTTTCTTTCTTTCTTTCTTTCTTTCTTTCTTTCTTTCTTTCTTTCTTTCTTTCTTTCTTCCTTCCTTCCTTCCTTCCTTCCTTCCTTCCTTCCTTCCTTCCTTCCTTCCTTCCTTCCTTTCTTTCTTTCTTTCTTTCTTTCTTTCTTTCTTTCTTTCTTTCTTTCTTTCTTTCTTTCTTTCTTTTTTCTTTCTTTCTTTCTTTCTTTTAGATTTTATTTATTTATTTGAGAGAGAGAGCACACATGACCAGGAGGAGGGACAGAAGGAGGGAGAAGTATATTCCCTGCTGAGCAGGGAACCCCATGTGGAACTTGATCCCAGAACCCTGAGATCATGACCTGAGCCGAAGGCAAATGCTTAACTGACTGAGCCACCCAGGTGCCCCTCCTTTCGGGTTTCTTCTGCTATGCAGCACAGAACCCCATGTTCTAGAACAGCCTTCTCACTTCTTACTTCAGCTTTTTATTCAAAATTCTCGCTTCCAGCTCAGTCTCAAGAAAAAAGCAAGTAGACATAATTTTCATTAGAATATGAATATCTGGAGAGTGGTAACTCCTTTTGTATTATTTGTTTTTTAAAAGAGGAAGAAGAGAAAAAATCGGATGTTAGTGGGTGAGTCAGTCTTTCATAGGAGAGATCCAGCTTGTCCTGCATGTGAACATTTACTCCAGAGCCATATACTCCAGATACCATATATCTCTCTGGCATCAGGTCATAGGTTGGACCCCATAAAATTGCCATTATTTGATTTTGAGCTTACAAAATGACTATTTTTATGATTCAGCCTATTACTTGGGTATTCAGTGCAAACATTAAGGGTTGAGGTACATTTATACCATGAAACCCAGCTTTGAAAGACAGAACCTATGGAATTGAATAATAATGGAAAACAAATTCTGATTAAGATTTGAATATGAATATTAGAATATTGCATGAATATTAAAATGATAGTGTGTCTTTTTATAGCTGTTTCCCCTCGGTAGGTATGTGGCTTTGGAAAAGTTCCTTACCATGTTTATAATAGTACATGTCTCATAGAGATATTGTGAGGATTAAATTAAATAATTCATACAAAGCACTTGGTATGCAGGGCACCTCAGTGGCTTGGTTGGTTAAGCGTCTGACTCTTGATTTCAGCTCAGGTCAGGATCTCAAGGTCGTAGCACAGAGTCTGCTTTCCCTCTCCCTGTGCTCCTCCCTCCACTGGACCTCTCTCTCTAAATAAATAAATAAATAAATAAATAAATTCTTTAAAGCATTTGGCATGCTACCAGGCTCATAGGCCATGCTTAATAAATGTTGGCTGCAGTAGTCACCAACCTTCTTCTCTGTCCTCAGGAGACTTGGACCAAAATTGGAAAATTGCCCATGTGACACTCAGAGAAGAGAAGAAGTTTCGCTACCTATTCCAGGGCACGAAAGGTGACCCCCAGAACTCGAATGGGGGAATTTACCTGGACGATATTACTCTGACAGAAACCCCATGCCCTGCAGGTGTTTGGACAATACGGAATTTCTCCTCTGTCCTTCAGAACACGGTTAAAGGGCAGAAGCTCCTGAGCCCTCGATTCTACAATTCAGAGGGATATGGTTTGGGGTTGACCTTATACCCTCATGGCAGAGTCGACTCCGGTGGATCTGGCTTCTTGGGAATTGCTTTTCATTTGTGCAGTGGGGAGAATGATGCCATCCTGGAGTGGCCAGTGGAGAACAGACAGGTGATAATGACCATACTTGACCAGGAACCTGATGCCAGGAATAGAATGTCCTCAAGCATGGTGTTCACTACCTCCAAATTCCATACATCTTCAGGTAGGTGCTCTAAAATCTGCCCCTCAACCCGAAAGGGCCAGCAGATGTGATTCCCATCTCTATACAAGGATGACTGGGTGGCACAGCAGTTGAGCATCTGCCTTTGGCTCAGGTCATGCTCCCAGGTCCAGGGTTCAAGTCCCACATTGGGCTCCCTGCATGGAGCCTGCTTCTCCCTCTGCCTATGCCTCTGCCTCTCTCTCTCTCTCTCTGTCTCTCATGAATAAATAAATAAAATCTTTTTTAAAAAGAGAGAGAGAGAGAGAGAGAGAGATTAACATTCCTCTCACATTTCCTACTTGAGTATATCAACAACATAGTCATGTTGGAATATTAAGTTAAAATTTTCAATGTCATCTTATCTCCCTTCTTTCGAATTCACTTATCAAGCATTTATTTTTTCCCTTCTCTCGAATTTACTTATCAAGCATTTTACCTCCCTTCTCTCGAATTCACTTCTCAAGCATTTATTAAGTGCTTATACTGTGCCAAACTCAGAGCCAGTTACCTAGAATATAAGCAAACAAGGCAATTCCTGCTTCATTGAACTCAGTCTAAATGAGATGACAGATACTGCTAATCATTTATCAAATACTCAGAATTTCAGTGACTTTTAAAATCTTGGTGATCATCAGCATGTTAATGACCAATAAAGAAATGGGCAGACTTTTTTTATTTTTCAAATGAAGAGCCTTAAAGCTTAAAAGGAAGAGGCTCTCACTGTCCCTCTGTCCTCATTGAGGAAGTGACTCAGTAATGGACAATTGACCATTAAGAGCTCTGGTTCTCTGCCCCTCCCTGCTCCTAATCCCGAATCTTAATTCTCTGGAAAGTGTAAATAATCTGATTTTTTTTCAATATATTTTTTTCTAACTAAGTTCTATATACTCATTAAAGACCAGTTGGAGAGTGAAGTAAAAGAGGTAATGTGATGTTGTTTATTGTTTGCAGCAATAAATAACTCCGTCATCTGGGACAGGCCATCCAAAGTGGGATCCTATGATAAGGACTGTGACTGTTTTAGAGGCATCGACTGGGGCTGGAGTAGTGTCGTCTCCCACCAAATGCTAAAAAGGAAGAGTTTCCTTAAAAATGATGACCTTATAATGTTTGTGGACTTTGAAGGTACTTTTGCTGATCTTCCTGAATAAGTAATCCTATGCTCTGGGGGTTTCACAGATTTTGCACTGATTTCTGAGTATCTCATGGAGGATGAAGTTTTTGTTCTGTTTTGTTTTGTTTTGTTTTGAGGACCAAGTTCAGAAAAAAAAAAAAAAAAAAAGATGTGCTCCAGGAGAGCAATTGCTCAGGGACTCACATCTGTATTTTAACCGTCCTTGAGAGAAACTAAAACTCTGATGCCACCTTTTTTGATAATTTATCAAATATGAGAGTTTGGTGCCTTCAGTTTCGTTTTCATCAGTCTATCTGTGCTACCTTTCTGCTTCTTTTTTCAAGTTAAATAAATAAGAATGTGATTGGACGACTTTGAAAATAAAAATAACTAACCTGAGGGATTCCTGGGTGGCTCAGTGGTTGAGCATCCGCCTTCGGCTCAGGGCATGATCCCAGTCCTGGGATCGAGGCCCGCATTGGGCTCTTTGCAGGGAGCCTGCTTCTCCCTCTGCCTGTGTCTCTGCCTCTCTCTCTGTGTGTGTCTCTCATAAATAAATAATAAAATATTTTTTTTTTCAAAAAATAGCTAGCATGAGAATTAGCTGGATTCAAACCACCTTTCTATGTCCCTCAAGGTGGAGTCCAGGAGGGATGGAGGTGGCCCAGGGAACTTTCTCCAGAAGTAGAAGCTAATTGTAGTCAGATGTTAAGTATAGATCTTCCTCACTGCCCTTTTGTCTATTTCCTCAAGATATCACCTACCTTAACCAGACTGAAGTTCAAACTCAAAACACAAGGCTGATTCCTCAAGGCCTCATTCTCCAAGACGAGGAGCAGGCCTCAAAAGAAGCTTCCGAAAAGGTCTCGTTGGAGAACGCGCTCCCCGGCAGCCTGGACCAGGAGCAGCCCAGCCGGCAGAAGCGGTCAGTGGAGAACACCGGTCCTCTGGAGGACCACAACTGGCCACCATACTTCAGAGATCCATGTGACCCGAACCCTTGCCAAAATGAAGGCATCTGTGTGAACGTGAAAGGGATGGCGAGCTGCAGGTAGGCTCTGTGGCCAGGGGGAGGCAGGTGGGCCTTCAGCAGAGGTGAGCCAGACATTTGCTTAACCCTGGTAAAAAGTGCCGTTCTTGGGTTAGGGCGATGACTACCTCATGGGGTCACCTGGACTTGGCTGTTCCTTGACCCCACAAAGCTGTGCTCCGAGTCAGTGGGCTTAGGCTGTTGAGGCACAGCAGGGATCCTGCCAGGGCAGCGGGGTCCCAAATCTCCTCTCTCTTGACTTTTATCAACAGCATCTTGAATGTTGTTGGGATTTTGAACTCCACTGCAGTGCTCACAAATGTTCCAGAGCCTTGAGCCCAGGAACTACACGACCTGCCTCAGTGGGACTTAGGACCAAGCTTAACTCTTTACTGACTGCCGATGTTATTGTTAATTATTAATTATTACTTCTATCATCTATTTGTTCTGTTGTACTATTACTGTAGTTACATTTTTAATAATAGTAACAAGAACATCTGATATTTTTTGACTGCTTGCTATGTGTCAGGTGCTGTCCCGAGCAGTATACATGCATGACCTAAATTATTCCTCATGGCCACCCGGTAACTTAAGGACCCTCCTTGTCCCCATTTGGTGCGGAAGGAGGTTGAAGCTTAGGCTAAATAATTTGTCTAATGTACCCAGATGGCAAATGCTGGAGCTGAGACTTGCATCCACTTCTGTCTGTCTGCACTGTTTGCTATATTTAATATTTCTTTTTATAATGTTTATGGTTTGCATAAAATATTCCATGAAAGGATATATATGATGATGGAAGCAACAGTTTCATTTGGCAGAATAGTAACAGAGGTAGCGACTTGCCTGCTTAGCCTGCTTGGCTCAAAAAACCTATGTTTCTTCTGAGTACCTTTCATTCTCCACTTTGTTTCTTCTTTTTTAAGCTTTTATTTGGAAATGATTTTAGATTTACAGGTACTTTTGTAAAAATACTACGGAGCCTCCTGTTCCCTAGTGTTAACAGCTTACATAACTGTAGGACCATCAGCGAAGCCAAGAAATGAACATTAATGCAAACAAATGCTATTAACAAATGCATTCACTAGACTACAGACCTTATTCAGATCTCTGCAGTCTTGTCACCAATGTCCTTTCTTTGTTCCAGGACCTAATTCAGGGCCCCTCCTTATATTCAGTTTCACGTCTCCTTAGCCTCCTTCAAGCTGGGACAACCTCTTCCTTCCTCTTTCACTACCTTGACACTTTCAAAGAATCCTGGTCAGTTATTTTGTGAATTTTCCCTCAATTTTGGTATGTCCAGTGTTTTCTCATGGTTACATTGAGGTCATACATTTTTGGCAAGAATAGCAATATGAGGGATGCCCTCATATTTGGGTGGGTCACGTGATCAGTCTGTCATGTGAGGGGCACGTGATGTCAAAGGAGTTATCCAGGCTCTGTCTGGAGAATTTCTCCTGTGACTTACAGTCTGAGCCAGTGTGGACAACATATTAAGTGCCCCAAACCTTCCTCCTGAGTCTTGCATATGGTGGCCAAGAGTATCCAGTCTGGAGACAGGCCTCTAGGGATGAGACTTCAAGTGTGAAACACTTACTAACTCTGTGACCCTGAGTAAGTGATTTAAGATCTCTGTAAAATGAGGATATGAGAATGGTCTGGTAATAACCACCCACTCACGGGACTGTTAGAAGATTGAAGTGACTCCTAAAAAGCACTTGGAACAGGGCCAGACATGCATGGCAACTGCCACTATTGCTGTTGGTGCTGGTAGCTACAAAGTGCCTGAGGCTTGGGTGGATTCCACACTGCCTCTGTGTCCTGTTCCCCCAGGTGTGTCTCCAGTCATGCCTTCTTTTACACGGGGGAGCGCTGTCAGGCCATGCAGGTGCACAGCAGCATCCTGGGCCTGATGATTGGAAGCGTGGCCGGCGTGATCTTCTTGTCCTTCGCCATCATCTCCATCCTTTCTCAAAAGCTGAGGCAGTGACCTGCCTGCTGACATCAGCCAGATCGCAGAAGCCTCTTCTCTACTCAGACCTTCCTTTCTGGGCCTCAGTGCAGTTTGGGGCGGTTTTTATCAGCCTTGCTTTGAACAGACCTCCAAGGACAAAGGCCTCCAGCCTCCTGTATGAAAATTAGGGTTTTTCTGGCCCCCATCCCCACATGGTTCTGTTACCCTGCTATGTGCCCTGAATGTAGCTCATGTGTCCTGTGACAACACTCATTACACTTCATTGTCAATCACTTGTTTAATCGACTGTCTTTAATAGACTGTAAGCTCCACCTGGGCAGGCCGTCATGTACCATGTTTGCTCCAGTGCCTGGAAGCATGCCTGGCTGGCGCATCGTGGGAACTCAATAAATGTGAATGAATGAACTGATAATGAATGAAGTAACTAAGTCATAGAAACTATCATTTCTACTGCAGATAAAATATATGTGATGACACCTACATGCTGTTTATATTAAAATCAAATACATATTTTTCATCAGACACAATAGTATTCGTTGAAGGCTTGTGAGTTAGAAGAAGGATTCCTCCTTGCAGCAGGACCTTGTGGCATGCGCATTTCTTCTCCTCTGATTCTAAAAATAGGTCTTCACAAATTCAATAAATATTGAGTCAATACCTTCTGTGCGTCCGGTATTGCATGTAAATTTGGTGGAGGGGTGGAGAGGGAGAGTTATCCATAGCTCTTCCTCAGATCTTTTTAAGTTTAAAGCATATTTTATGAACTATTCATGTATAAAATTAGTGTGTTAGCAAACTGACAGTATCTGATAGAAGAAAGTTGTAAAAAAGTAGCTTAGGTACACTTTCTTTCCACAGTTCCTAAGGAGATAAAACCATTTGGGGCAAGAAAGTTCCAAGAAAGATCAAATCAAAGATTTGAGAACTGAGATTCCCATCCCAGTAGGTAGAGGCTCCACAAAGAGCTGACTCTGGACGTTTAATAAAAGATAATGTTTCAAGGACCCTGAGTGGTCCTGGCTTCAGGGTCCCAGCTTCCTAAGCACACACTTTATGGCCATTCTAGAAGCAAACATGCTGGGTTAAGAAGAATCCCTTTAATATGAAGGTGTGAGGAGAGATTGTAGCAGGTGCAAAGAGCACCCCTCGGGGACCGACTCCCCAGCCTGAGGGGCATTGGTATCCCCTGGAAGGCTGGTTAAAGCATGGATTGAGGGCACGACTGCCAGGGTTTCTGATTCAGTAAATCTGAGGTATGATCTAAGAATCTGTACTTGTAACAAGTTGCCAGGTGATATTGCTGCTGCTGGTCCCTGGACAGCACTCAGAACTGCTGCCTTAGTGGAAAATGGGTCTGGAAGTCAGGGACACCAGTCAGGCACATCTAACCAGCTGCGCAATTTTAGTAAAATCACGTGAGTTCTTGGTCTTGGTTTCCCAATCTGTCAAATGGAAGTAATGGTCAACCACGTCTTCCCACCTCACTTTAACACATCCAGGGTTGCGGAGCAATAAAATGGGATAATGAGTACGAACATATTTTAGAGCCAAATGCATGCAAATGTTACTGTTTAATACTTAGACAAGATGAGGCACTATCTAGCACCAGCCTAGATTTCTATCTCCAAAGACCAAACTGAAAATAAGCAGCTTTTGCCCCATGGGCTTCACAACCTGCGAACCCACATTGCCTTCCCAGCTAGGCCTGGAGAAGGTTGTGCCCTCCACAGTTATGCAGTGTCTCACCTCAAAAGGGAGCTCCAGTCTTCACTTCAGGCTCCAAATGCTGTTGTTGTTCTTAGTTTTATTAGAAAGAAATGTTCTCTGGCCCACGCCTGGCTTAGATGTGGTGTGGCTCAGAGGGAGAGGCCCCCTTCCAAACTGAGGACAGCATTGCTTATACACATGAGTTATCTCTGGAAGAAGCAGAAACTCAGATATCAAGAGTAACCTAGTATTTTGATCCAGTACTATAGAGGAAAACTGATCGTCAAAACAATGATAAGAAGGTATCAGACTGAGGGTCAAATATTTTGATATTTCCCCGTAGGTTCTCAGATCCAGCAGCACATCTACTAGCTAGGTGCATCTCTTTTGATAATTGATGATCATTTCTATTGATTGATTAAGAATCCTGCACATGATAGATGAGACATTGCATTTATCTTTTCTTTGAGTTTGAAGTTCTGGATCATTCCAGGAGGATTAGCAGATACTTTATCTTTTAAGGTGTTGTGGTGGTGATGGAAAGTAGGCATTCATGTGAGGCTAGAGACAGAGAAGTATATATTTCATCATCTCTAGGCAGTGTGGGATTTGGGATTTAGATGATTGATGTGAAAAAGGAAATTTTCTCTGTATCTGGGTACTTGGTTTCTTGGCCAACATAGTGGGAGGGGGTCAGAGTAGTTTGAAAATCTGAAAATGTCTCCAGATTCCCCCCACCCCATCCCTTATCCTTTTCTGTTTCCTCCTCTGGGTCATTTTCGTCTGTGAACTGGTCTGAGCCAATCTAGCCATTCACGAATGTCAAGTTCTTCAGTAATACCTGGAGCCTGAGATATAAAAAGTGAATGGAACCTATACCACCTTATCTTAAATATTACAATGAACATTAACATGTTTTGTCACACATGAACAGATTTATTATCTATCAAACCCGACAAAAGTCACCTGACCTATTTTGTAAATGTAGTAAAGTCTCTGCTCTGTGATTTTGCTTTCTAACAAACATCTTGCATTAAAGATTCACTCCAGGTGTGTGCAACCAAATAATCTGAGGGCCAGGAAGAGACAATTGTCTACTCCAGGGTCTCTCAAACCTGGGCACCACCGACATTTTGAACTAGATATTCCTTGTTGTGGGTGCTGTTCTGCACGTTGTAGGATGTTAATAGCATCCTGGCATCTGTTCACTGGATGTCGGGAGTGCCACTCCCCTAGTTATAAAAACTAAAAATGTCTCTAGATGTTGCCAAATGTCCCTGGGGAGGGGGGCAAAGTCACCTTTGGTCAGCCAATGGAATAGTCTATCAAATGAGGGAGATGGGGATCAAATAAAGTTGTATTCCAAGTTTTTATTCCAAAGTTAGTTTACCTACTGGTGGTTCGTACCTCTACCTCTACATTTTTGATAATTCCAGTTTACTAATGCAAAAATAATTTATAGCATTCTTTAAACTAACAAAAACCCTCTGGTGTGGTTTGAGGTAGCAATATTGAAAAGTTTTTGCTTTGGATGTTTCTGCAGTACAGACTTTTGTTTAGGGTCCTCCGATGCTAACTACCATGGGGATGTTGCAGAGTACGTTGGCAAGCGTCTTCCCTCCTCCATCTCTGGATTACAGTTGACTTGAATACTGCATCCAGTGTAATAGGATATGGATGTATCTCTGAAAGCAAATTATAGACCATCAAACACCTTTTTTTCTCAAGCTTGTCCTTTCTGATGAATTATGTCATCCATTTTATGACTTGGAGAAAACCTAGGGATCGTGAGCTTCTACTCAGATATTTGAGTAAAGTGAGCAGATTCTAGAGAGAACAAGTGCATCAGTCAGGTCAAAGATCCATTTAATAGGGGAATCTATTGTCCCCTTTTGGTTACCAGGAAAGCCTAATAAGACCAGTGGTCTGGGGGGCTAGGAGGATTATGCAGTGTAAACTAACCAACATCCAACAGGATGTGAAGATCTTTTTTGCTTGACTTTCTTTATTACAAATATTATTTTATGTATAATTAGTCACCTACTTACATTTCCATGTATTTGTGAATTTGGCTAAAATAGCTTTCCTATGTTAGTTATATAAAACATAACATATTTTTTCAGAATCTTCAAGCAAAATCAATTTTCACAGACATGTATTGTGTTTAGCTATGAGTACTGTTTAGCAAACTATCATAAACCCTAATGCATGGGAGATGGGAGAGAGTGGGACAGGATGGTGGTAATCTCTAATGAGTACTGAAGTGGAAGAAATGACAGAAGACAGGGAAATACAAATGAAAACCACAATGAGACAGTACCTCACATCTGTCAGAATGGCTAAAATTAACAAGTTAGGAACCAAAAAATGTTGGTGAAGATGTGGTGAAAGGGGAACCCTCTTACACTGGTGGTGGGAATGCAAGCTGGTACAGCCACTCTGGAAAACAGTGTGGAGGTTCCTCAAAAAGTTAGAAATAGAGTTACCCTATGACCCAGCAATTGCCCTACTAGCTATTTATCCAGCTGTTTTCACTGGTAAATTTTATTTCGCTTGCTGTGTACCTCTCTCCCAGAAGCTTTTGCATGGGAAACCTCATCTGCCCTTGAGATTGGGTGTTCTGTGAGATGGATGTCCAATGTAAGGGAGAATGTGCCAGAGCTATTCTTTGGGGGTGGGTGGCTGGGTGGGTGGGTAGGAGCAGTATCCCAAAGCATATGATATTCTTTTCCGTTCAGAAGTTGTCTGCCCATTACATAAGCCCAGGTCAGTATGTCCCTCTGTCCCTAGGATTAGCCTTCGGGGATGTCGGTACAATTTACTTCTTCTGGGTCTTCTCGGATCACACTTTGGCTGGCAAAGCCAGCAGCCTCCTCTTGAATGCATGTCGGGAAGCTCCACTAGAACTTACCAGCTGGCCTCAGCAGTGGGCGGGTGTGTCAGACGGTCCTGGGGCAGCTGCGGGTTCAGCGTGGATTGAAAGTGAAAACCCAGCTTGGCAGTAGTTTCCCGTGGATGAATTAGAACAGGGGATAGGTCCATCCTCATCCATCCTTTTGAAGGTGCCTTGTTGGGGAAAGTGTAAAATCCCTGGGACAGGCGGAAGGCACCCATTTTGCTTCCTCAAACTACTTTCCAGACTCTTGTCTGGAACAGGGAAACCAGATGATTTGGGAGGGGGGCTCCTTTTAGGTCTGCCTTTGGTTCCATAAATAAGCTGTGGTCAGTCATGGGGGAAAGAACCAGAAGGAAGGAGCTATCCCGGCTCGTTTCTCCCAGAAACGTACACCTGCCTGCAGACTCCCCATGCACAACCGAGACCGTGTGGCTCGAACGTTGACTCTCCCCGTATCTCTCCAAAGCTTTCTGACGTGCTTGGCTCCTGCAAGGACCAGAGCATGAAAGAGCGTCGGGAGGTAGGGACAGTGGGCGATTCCTGCGTTCCTGGGTTCTGCGGTCTAGTAGGCCTCCATCCCACCTTCGCTCCAAATTCGGGGCGCATCGGAGTGGGACGCAGGGGCGGCGCCCCCCCGGATGGCCACTAGGTGGCGACCAAGCCTCAGGAGAAGCCCGCAGGCCTGCGGGGACGAGAGCGGGGCCGGCAGCAGCTGTCGCCCAGGGCCGCGCTGGAGGCTCCCTGTCGGTTCCGCTTGCACGGGGACAGCTGGGACAGCTGCCGGGGAGCTCCTCTGGGCCTGGGGACCGCTCACTGTTCCAGAAAAACAGCGAGCGGCTGTGCGGCTCTCTCACAAGCAGACACCTCCTGCACCGCGCGGGGCCCAGGCTGGCTGGCAGGGGGAGGGGGAGGCAGGGCCCGCCGCGCCCCTGCACGGTGCTGTGGGTGCTGTGGGTGCTGTGGGTGCTGTGGGTGCTGTGGAGCCAGCCGAGTGGGCTGTACCAGCAGGCTTCCCACGACTTGCACCATCCGTTCCTGTTGCTTTGCATGCTGAGAAAAAGCCCCCCCCCCCCCCCCCCCCCCCCCCGGGCTCCTGGGTTGGTTCTGTGTAGTTTAGCAGCAGCCAGCAGTATCACGTTGGGACTTGGCTCTGCAGTAAAGAAGGAAAACCGTGGGGGTGTGAAGGGTCTCACGTCTCCCCCACCCACGGTCCCTTTGTGCAGAGGGAACGCCGGTGACCGTGCAGCTCTTCATCTCGAAGTGTAAAGGGAAAAGGTGTGTATCTGGAAGATGGAAAGATGACTCCAGCCGGATGCTGGGAGACCACAGCCACCCCACGCCGGTACTTGGCCCTACATCACCGGGGTCTGGCACAGGCGGGCCTCAGGGATCGTGCCCCTCAGGCCTCCCTTCTTGCTCCGTCTGCCCCAGAGTTGCTGGGCATAGGAGGCTTACGAAGACTGGTTTCCTCACTAGAATGTGCTAGAGAATCACCTCAGGTATCCATTTATACAGGACATAAGGAAAGATGGGGGTGGGGGTGAGTACCTAGAACCCTTACCCTTGAGGTTGGGAAATGGGAACTAATCAGGTGCTTTCTGACTGCCTCACTTCTTTGGAATCACTGATGAGAACACAGAGAAGGGGTGGGTGCATCACAGGCCTTTGAGATCATGTTCCATGATCTCAAAGTCCACTGCTTGGCATCTGCCGTTATGAGGGCTAATTTGATATGAGTGCCCACAGGGGCAGAGCTGTGTTTGAATGCTGCTGCTGGCTGGCTGCCCTGGAAGACAGGGGCACCTGGAAGTCTGCCACATGGGCCCATTTGATGCTGGGAAAGCGTCCCTCAGAGCAGGCCTCCCCTGGGAACCCTCTAATCACACTTGCAAAGCTCTCCTGCTTCCCCAAACTTTCATCCTCCAGGACCATCTTGTTTCCAGACCCAGGCTCAAAGGGCTCAGAAGGAGTCACAGCTGGAAGTTGATCCACAGGGGCGCCCCCATCCTCCCCATCCTCAAGGGCTTCTGAAGGCCCAAGGGGCTGTGGGATGGGCCTGGGATCCCATATGCACCCTCTGGGCGGTACAGGCAAGGGGCTCAGTGCTGGCCCAGGATCTGAGGCAAGGGAAAGGGTTGGACTCTTCCAGGAAGGGCAGAGGGTCTATGTGAAGGTGTGTCTACCTATGTGCTTGGAGGCCCTAGAAGAAAAGTCATGTTGTTACACATGGGATTAGTGGAAGGAAATCTTCAGTCAGTAATTTGTTTTTAGGACTGCCTATTTCCTCATAGGTACCTGATGAACCATGTCCTACCCTTTCTGATCCAATGTCCTCCCGATGACCCCCCTCGATGCCCAGGGCTTAGAATGCCCCTGAAATCCCTTTAGGGTCACCAGAGTTTAATGCCCCTTATGGCTCTCTGTGGTCAGCCTCTATCTGTCTTTCAAAGAGATATTGGAAATAATCTTTTGTTTGCATAATACTTGGCAGTTTACAAAACCTGTTTATGTCAACCATGCTTTGTGAGCCTGACAACTGCTTTGGGTGGTAGTTAGAATGATCCCCATTTTTTAGATGAGCAAACCAAAGAGCAGAGAGGTTTAGGGAAAGGCTCAGGTGAGTGAGGAAAAGGGTCTTCCTGTTCCAGGAGCTGCATTCTTTCTGCTATACCACACTGAGGAGAAAGCAGGCTCATTCTCCATGAAAGAAGGCTAACGGCGATTCCAGACACTTCCTCCTTCCTGGGGAAGATGTGAAACTAATTTTCTGGGACAAATGCCCTATGCTTGTCAAAAATCTTGGAGGAGGGTTTTTAACAGGGTGGCTTTCAGGCTAGCTTGGAGGGGCAGGAGTTATATGGAAAAGAGGTATTTGGGGAGAGAAATTCTGGATTTCTACCCACCCCCAACCCCCAGGATGTGCCAGGTCTCCGCACAGACCAGCATGGATGATGTGGTACCTGCTTTGTTTTAAATTCATTCTCCTACCCTGCTCTCGGTATACAGAAGGCAGATAGCAGAAAGCATTTGTCTCTGGTTTAAACCCTAAAGCTGTGTTGTGGGGCACTTGGGTGACTCAGCGGTTGAGCGTCTGCCTTTGGTTCAGGTCGTGATCCCAGGGTTCTGGGGTCGAGTCCCGCATTGGGCTCCCTGCATGGACCCTGCTTCTCCCTCTGCCTGTGTCTCTGCCCCTCTCTATATTTCATGAATAAATAAATACAATCTTAAAAAAAATAAAGCTGTGTTGTTCAATGCAGTGGCCTCTAGATACATGTGGCTACTGAACACTTGAAATGTGACTGGACAACGGAGGTGTTTGGTTAGTGAAAAGTACATGCTAGAATTTCAGTACTTAGTACAAAAAAAGGAAAGGAATGTTAACTCCACTCCCCACTATTTCATTAATAAGTTTACATTAATTACATCTGGAAATGATAATGTTTTGGATATATTTGGTTACATAGAAATATTATTGTAATTAGTTTTAACTTTTTACTCCCCTCATGGAACCTGACGTGGGACTCGATCCCGTGTCTCCAGGATCACGCCCTGAGCCGAAGGTGGCACTAAAGCCCTGAGCTACCCGGGCTGCCCAACTTTTTACTTTTTTTTTAAGGTGACTACTAAAAATTTAAAATATACTCGACTTATGATAGTTCCTCAGACAATGCAGCTTACCTGGCACTACCAAATAGTTCAAAGAAAGCTGCAGTCGTTTTTACATAAAGTATTCATAGGAAGCATGCTTTTCTTCCTGTTTATATGAAGGAAGCAGAAACTTCATAAAGTCAGGGGAGAAAAGTCTTCAAAATACAAAAATAAACATCTTCCTTCTGAATGATGTATGCATTACCTTAGAAAGAAAAAAAAGGTGCAAAAGAGCAGAAAAGTCCAAATAAGCTTCTATGACAAGGCAAGCATAGAGAGATGTGTGGGTCTATTGAGGAGGAGATGTTCCCAGTCCCAGGCCACAGCACTTCACAGGAAGCCTTGAAGGATGAGAGGTGCCCAGCACAGAACGAGCATTTTGACTTTATTTTTAAGATCTGGGAGGTGAGTGTTAACCAAAGCTTAGAGGACTCCCTGGCACCTGTGTTGCTTAGGGGTCTCTGATCTGTTGGCCTAAGGGTCAAGGGAAAATCAGCTCTTGGACTCACTCTACCTGGCACACCAGACACGAACCGTGCTGGGGAAGACTGTCAGCCCTAAAAGTTGATATGCCTTTTTTCATCTGGACAAATCAGACTTTTCCCAAACAGCACCCTTTCCCCGAATTCCCACAGAGCTGGATGCCATCTCCTTGGGCAAGGTGACTTCTTTCACATTTGTGTATTGAGCAAACAGAGTTAACACTATAGTACTTGCATCACATGAGCTTTATTAGTGGTCCTGCCAGAGACCCTTTAAGTGTGATTACTGCTGTGGATAAAAATGCTTACAGGTCGCATAGCCACAGCTAAGGCCTCATACAGAATCTACAGAGCTGTGTTGAATCCTGCATGTTGTTTGTTTAAACCATCTGATGAAAAAGCCTGTATAAGCCTCTCCCATTAACTTGGGCAGGACTTGTAAATACATCACTCCCAGGAGTGGAATCCATCATATGACAAAGGTGAAGGAATGTTGTAGATACAATCAAGGCTGACTTTGAGTTAATCACAAGCCTGATTATTCCGGACCTAATCAGGGGAGTCCTTTAAAAGAGAGTCTAGAAACTGAAGAAGTCAGAGATTCAAAGCAGCACAGAAGTCCTGTTGACTTTTAAAAAGCAAAGGACCACGTTGTGGAGAAGGCCACATGGTAGGGGATGGCAGGACACCTCTGGATGCTGAGGGTCTCTGTCCTAGACCTACAAAGGATGGAATGCTACCCAACAACCAGTGAGCTCATCTGAATGAATCCACAGCCCTGGCTGCCTGCCTAAGTTCCACCTGGTAAGAACCTGAGCAGAGGACGCAGTGAAGCCATGCCCAGGCTTCTGATTGCCCCCCAGAAACCATGTGACAGCAGGTGAGTGCTGTTTTGAGCCTCTATGTTTGTGGTAACATGTTACAGAATGATAGAATATGAAAACAGGCAACATGGGCCCATGTGGATGGAATAATCTGTTGCTCACAGAACTCTTGGGACTCTGTTTTCAGCCACTCATGAAAATTCCAACCAAGCCACACACAAATGTTAGAATAGATATTTGTTTATTTTTTCCTGGACATTTAGGTCCTGAAAGCTTTACTTCAGGGTCTCTCGTTTCAACCCTCTGTAAGCTTTCCATGCTGCATGGGAGTGTGGACGGTGTGAGGAAAGACATCAGTGCTGTCAGCCAACTGAGCTCAGCTGGGAGCTCCTGGTACCACCCACCCCTATGCCCGGAGAACCAAAGCAACCATTCGCTGGGTGGAGAGTGGAGTTGAATCCTGGTGGGATTTCTGGTAGGGAAGCCTGCAACAGCAGCAATGGCCTATTTACAAAGGAGCAATTTATAAAAAGAAAGCTTCACGAGATCTCACTAGATATTTTATTGTTATAAGCATGGAAAGGACACAGAGCTGTGTGCTGACATACTACTATGACATGATTTAATATCCCCAGTCATAATGTTAGAAACCTGTAGCTTCTCATTTCAAAACTAACATCTTTCAAATGAGACACGATTTTCATCGACTTTTTAACAATATCACAGAAGGATAACACCCACTGTAAACCCCTCCTTTATTTTGGACACTCAGGGAATCAGACTTCCATTGGCCTGGGTCACCGGCTCCCTTCGGGATGCACAAGGTCTATCTGACATCACCTTCACATGCCACACATCAAAGGCATTCCATCTACATGGGATTTCTGTGACCATAGTGGTCTCCCTCTGTCTTCTCAAATGGTGGGACTTTCTGTCTCTCTCCCCTCAGATAACTCCACCCCCTGCCCCTGTGCCTACGGGTTGCTATGATCTTTCTCCTCTCCGTGTCACTTTTGTTTAACCGTCAACACTGATCTCTCTGAACTTCTCTACACAAATGACAAAAGGCTAGGACTTCTCAGTGTTTCTTCATGTCTGGCTTTAGCAACTTATATCCTGAAAAGCCCATGGATCTTTATTTACTTCTTTCTCCATATGTAAGAAGTAGGGAGGAGGATGGTAGACACATGACTACTTCAAGACATGACCTGTTACACAGGACTTAACAATATTCCCAAAGAATATTTCTGTAGTTTATTTTAATTGCACATTTGTGAATGCTTTAACCTCACAACCTCTGAAGCATAAGCACTTTTGCAAGAAATTGACTTAATAGAAAGCCTTTTAATGCAAGTAAATTTTGGCCCTTGGAACTGACTTTGTTCACCAAGAGGGGTCCGGAACATGAGGAGGCATTGGGCACGTTGCAAGCAGAGCAGACCACACAGCTCACTTTGTACCAACATCAGAGCCGACATTCCTTCTTCCTCTTCCTTAGAAATCTGCTGCTGAAAGCTTTGCAATCACTGTTGATTGTGAACTAATGAACACAGGACTAGACAGGACTCCTGCTTTCACAAAGCTCATGGACTCATGGACTGCTCTCTTTTACAGTTTTGAATTCTATTATTTTAGGATATTCTTGGCAAACGGCAGTGGTTGAGCTATGTATCCTGCAGTTGAGCAGAAAACCAGTAAGAATGTCTCTAAGTTTTTGTTTTCGTAGGTGTTCTGGAATTTGGATCTGGTGTTGTAGCTTGAAAGCTACAAAGTATGTGCGCACGCGTGTGTGCATGTGTGTGTGTTGGGGGTAAGGGAACATGTGTCAGTTAATGCACATGGGCAAAGGGCCAAATCCACATCCTATGAACTCTGCGAAGGTTCCTGCCATTATAGAGGTTCCCCTCACAACACAATGATTCCCGTAGGATCCCTTCGTGGGTGGAAGTTCAGTGTTTCTTGCCCCATTGTGTTTTTGAGCTCCTCCTGGGTGCCATGCCTTCTTTGGCTGATCATGTCAGGATGGTCGGGCTCACACATTGTGCTATATAACCCTGCCTCCGTTATTCCTGAGATTACTCCGGGCCATTCTCTCTCCAACTTCTAATTCTCATTCCATTGACCTCTAGCCTAGCTTCTGGCTCTGTCTCCTCCGTACTGAGTTCTGCCCAGAGGTGACCATCCCTGGAGAATTTTATAGCTTAATCATTTCCTTTTGTGACAATTTCCAGAAAGTGTGGGAGTAGATGTCTACATCATTTGTGAACATGTAGAAACGAAGAGCTTATTTACTTGCAACATTATGAGGACTTCTACTTGCCCCACTTGCTTCGCCCCCTGAAGAAGAGAGGCAGAAGTAGAATATAAAATTAAAGATAAAAAGAAGAGAGGTGAAGGAGTTAAAATATTAAAAGGAAACTCTTTTGAAACTTAATAAATAAAAGGTTGCTACATCACAGCCTCCTTTGTCCTACCTTCCTGATGTTTAGATCTGTTCTGGTTCTCAGTTCTTTTGAAGACCACATGGCCCCCATTTCCCGAGTAGCCCCACATTTTTATTCTGCTTCACTGTCTCTCTGGGATCAGACTTCAATTTGGAATGTATGGTTGCTGTGGCTACATCACATGCTTAACTTTAATATGGATGCAATTTTAATAAATATTTGTATTTTTATGAAATGCACACACCAAAAGAAACACACACACACACATTTGGACATAATTCACAAATAATCAAATCCTTGGGGGAAACTCCACCATCTGCTCATCAAGGTAAAGCATCACTGGGAGCAGAGAGTAGCCAACCATAAAATTTCATTCCAGAAGATTTCCGAGTGGTTGGAACAAACACAAATTAGACAGTACAAAACTCTTAATGTATATTGGACTTGGAACGTAAGGGCTATACCAGACACCAAGGGCCCCTAAAACCACAGTAGCAACCACAATGATAAACAATGCCATAAGATTATTAAAATCTATTCTATGATGCACAGAGAAGTACCTGGTTAAAGCTGTTAAATATAATATACGACAGTCAGGATCTGTTTTCAGTGCAATATATCACATTTATATCACAATATGTCACATTTGGCAAGTGATGGATATAAAAATAGATATTTTTTGCCTTCAAAAAGTGGATCAGACCAAAATGTAAGGCTGCTCCAAAAAACGGTAAAAAATGTAACTAGCAGTTGGATCTGCTTGGATCTGATAAAGCACGGCTATCCCACTTCCTCTGCTTGCTCCGTCCACTGAGCTCAAACCTTAACATGCACCAGCATATGTGTGTGTGTTTAGCATCAGGAGAATTACGTCTCCTTCCATGCATCCCTTGAAAATATTATTATTCACTTGAAAGCATCCCAATGTTAGAATTTCCTCCCTATCTCTTCCCGGTGCCTTTTTTTTTTTTTTTTTTTTTTTAAATTTTTCTCTCCTAGCTAAGAAAATACCAGGAAGATACCAAACTTTCTCCATGGCTCATTTCAGTTTCCGTTTTTGAGTCACTTTTGTATTCTCCATGTTACAGTATCAGAATAATTAAGTTAACATGGAAATTTTAAACTGTGGCTCTTGATTGTTTTTCTCTATTTTTTCACTTTTTTCCTGTTTCCTTCTTTTCTTCCTTCCTTCTTAGAGTTCACTGAAGTATTTCCTAGGTCCTAGCCTCATGCTTATTATTTTAATCAAAGCTTATGCTTGTGCCCAACATGTGAAAAGTAGAAATGTCTCTTTGAATTTCTATTTTACAATATAGACAGGGACATTGGGCCTCTGGGGGCTTGAATTTCACTTAAATACTGTACATGTATAGTATCACACAAGGGGTGGGGGTGGGGCAGCAAATAAACTTAACAATGACTTTTAGTCTGTCTTTACAAAAGGAAGCTTCTTTTCCCTAATGCAAAAGTCTCTTCAGCATTTGCTCCAGGAAGCCTGCGGAGGAAACATTTTACCCATGGCTTTGAAAGGATTTTTTTTTTTTTTCAGAGCATATCCGCTGTCCTTTAAGAAGTCACGTGGGTAGATTTTCCTGTTCTTAGTTCAGCAAGGAGTAAGCACTGGATGTGTTTTCCAGGGATGAGCTGGTTGTTTCTGGGGTGGAAACATTGTACGTTCCTAAAAAACAGAGCAGCAGCTCAGTCTTAAGGACAAGACTTCATGCTCGCTGTGGTATGAATCTCTCCTGCTGGCCTGAGGGAGCTCTAGCTCAAGAGCCAGGTAAGCTCGGCCATGCCTGGAAACAAACCCATGCCTGCCCTCTGCCCAAGACCCAGAAGTGCCAGAGAACAAACAAAGCTGTTGTTCTCAAGCATGCGTGGCAGCCGACAAGACAAGCACTAACTACTTCACATCAAACCAGCAGCCAGATTTCTACAAAAGACAGGGAGATGTGAACATGGGCAGTCCTCCACATGCCACCACATGCATGGGCCTGGAGACATCCACGTGAGGGAAGCTCCTTGGTCCCCTTGGGTTGGGGTGACTTATGAAAGCCCTTGGGGGGGACCCAGAGGCTGAGCTAGAAGGCAAGGGGGGAAAGGGGAAAAAGGAAAGAAGAGGAAAGAAAAAAGGAAGAAAAGGAAGGATTGGACAAGAAGCAGAAGTCAGGGGATGCCAACAAAGGTGCAGCGGAGGGGGCAGCCATGGAGCAACCACATGGGCTGGTGTCAGCAGGAGGCAGGGACTGAGCACAGAACAAGTGGGGGCCGGGTGCCCACCCTACCATCAGATTGGTGAGCTGCCACTGCTAACAAGGTTTCCATCATTGCCTGGGGGGCCCTTTGGGGCCGCTGACAACATAAACCAAAGTTACAGTGATTATAGGACTCTCAAGTGGGCCAACCCAGAGCTGCATTAATGACTCTCGAGAAGCCATCAAATGGCACTGACTGGGAATCTCAGGCCCCAGGACCTCAGGAACACAGTCCTAACTCCAACTTTCATCGGACTGATTCAGAAACAAAGAACACACTTTATTGGCCTTATATATTGCATAATTCTGATTCCGCTGAGAATCATTTAGTGACCATGAGGGGCAAGTGCAATGGTTATACTATACCCTGAAGATTTGATAATTTCACAACAGGCCTAATCAGTGACTTTCAAAATCAAAAGTAAAGATCTTCCACTTTCATGAGTAATGCATCAAACACCAAGTCCTCTGGAGTTTTTAACAGTTTTAACAATAGGCATTCTCCAAATATGATTTTATAGGAAAAGCCTTAGTCTGGAATATGGACACAAGTCTAGATTCTGCATTTGTGAGATCTGTTCATTTTCAAGAAGCTGGAAGCAATTCTGGTGCTTAATTTCCTGGGGGTGGGGGATGGTGGGCAGAGGTTTCAACTTACCAGAATAACTGAGACCCATTGCCAAATCGTTTACTTCATTTATTTGATACCTCCGAGATAACAATTTAAATGTGCATGTTCCTAATAGAATGGATAACTTGGGTAATTCCTCTTGCATATATGCACAATTTTGTAAATGTCAATGTGTACAATAAGTACACTCCAAAAAAAGAAAAGGAAAAAAGGGAGAAAAGAAACTCACAGTATGTGATCCTATAGTAGAGCTTTCTAAATATATTTTTTGCTGCATCTTAACCCATAAACATGAACTTCCTATTCCTATTTAACAGGAATAGCAAAGAACTCCACATTTGACAAGGCCAACAATTTACAGTTCTAATTTTTGTAGTTGATACAGTTTTCACAGACAGCTCTCCACAGGCTTGTCTAGATTCTCTAAATCTTAGCCTTCTTAAGTTATTATTAGTTGCCCACTGAAGGCAGTTGCCCCCTGTATCAGCCTCTTGGTGGTTTGGGAAAATGTAAGCCAGCTCCTGTATTTAACCTCTTGCCCCTACCCCAGACGAGGCAATTGTCAGTAAATGCTGTAAAGTGGGGAGTGGGAAGGTAGGGGTGTGAGATTCCCCATTAGGGCATGTTTGTTTGAGTCAACCCAAAGTTAAGTGCTCTAGGGAGTGACCTAGAAATCACTACGTACCTGTTTTTCCAAATAAATTGTTAAATCTTCTTGATATTGGAGAACTCATAGAAAATACTGGTGTAGATGAACCTAGGGATGTTGACTAAAAAAAAGAGAAGGAAGACAATTACAAAGCAAACGTTAAACCACAGCCCTGTTTTCTCTAGGCTGTTTCGTTTGCTGCCCTCTAGTGGTCACTGCCTGCATCTCTCATTCCACTTGAAAGTGAGAGCCTGGACCAGCAGCAATTTCTACTTCACACAAATTGAGCAGGAAAGCCGCTTTGAAACACTGGACTCTCATCAGAATTAGGAAAATAACTATCAAATACATGTTTTACTGTTCGATAGGGTTTGGTATCTTCCGACATGTGAACACAGTCAAACACGTTTGAGTGCAATAGTTATTTTCCAAAACGAGCTGCAGAAAATCTATTCATCGTCATCCCTCACATTGTGCTCTCTAGTGCCTTATATTGCCCTAGGAGATTTCTTGTCTCTCATTGAATTCTTTTGACCTCCAATTGGTATTATCTGTGCTATCTGATCCCTCTTTAAAGATGTGGGACAGCATCTTAATGACAGTTCTGTGGCTGGCTTTAATAAGCAGAATCAGGTGTGAAGCACAAACAGTGGAATAATCCATGCTGGACCTGGATGTGGAGAGAGAGGTTGCCAACAATCTCTACAAAGGAAAGATTTACCTTTGAGTGCTGAGAAGACCATCTTGACAGTGAAAACTTCTTTAGTAAGGCTTCCTGTACCTGCAATTGTTTAAAAGAAGGCATCATGAGTTCAATATGCCACAAACACCTCTGACTTTTCTAGAAGCATGAAACTGTTATTGTTCTTACCTTCTGATCCCAGAGGCATCCAAAGAGCAAAATGAATAATCCCTGGAAAAGAATTGGGAAGAGGTGGGTTTTAACCATATTCTATTGCCCAGCAAATAGGAAGTACTATTAACCTGGCATTGAATTTGTACTACCTCTCCCTATATCTGTATTTATGGAATGAGTCCAATAGATAGTAACATTAAAAAGGTTACAGTAGGTCCACACCAGGGGACCGTAAATATTATAATTTTAGAAGGATATTATTTTATTTCCTTATCTCCACCCTCCTTGTGGACTGGAGGACCTGCTGGTTGTGCTATCGAATACACCTCTTGTGTCTACAGTAGTGCTCACGTAGTTGTGATGAGGACCTGGGGCACTGGGTGAAGTAATCAGTCCCTTGTAGTCAAGCCATACCATAAACTTCATTAGACATGAGCCTTATAGTTTGAAGCCATGAGCCCCAAGGCAGAAGTCTGGATTTGTGTGGCTTTAGCATGAGCATTGGGGGCACTGTCTCAATTTCTTCTCCTCGCCAGCACATGGGGGCCTATGATTACCATCCATGTGCTGGTTGAATCAGAATTAAGCATTCCTTTCCTTGTGCTCCAAAACCTTGCTGCTTGTACCTCTGCTAAATCTCTTCTACCAATGCAGCTTGTATCATAGTTAGTTATGTGCTATAAGAGAGCAAAGAGTGTGTCTTTTTCATTTTGGTATAATAGAGCAGAATGTCTACCTTACACAGGGCATTCATTCATTCTCCAGCAGATGTTTCTAGAGAACATACTATGTGGTACATGGAATTCATTGTATTTAACAGTTATTGAGTGCCTACTCTGTGCAAAAGTCTTTTTTAGGCACTAGTAGGGATATAGTGATAAATAAGATAGATGCCACCTCTGACTTCGCAGAGATAGAGCTCATTTAATACTTGTGGAAATTAACTGGAGAGATTACCTGGTTTAACAGTGGTATTTTCATTTAGGAGATAATTGGTGGCATCATGATAATGTTGGATAAATAGAAAAATCCTGTGTAGGGAAGGGACTTTCCTCTTACTTGTATTTTCAGGGCTTTTCAAAGTAAGTCATGCATGCAGCTAAATTATAATGCAGGTGATAAGAGGTATAAGGTTCCATGGGAGCAGAAGAATCTGTCCCTTCTAGCTCATTGAGTTCTTGCAATTCCCGCTCTTTAGGGCTAGGGCCTACTCTGAACTAAAATCCTTCCCCATTCCAACCCGTGTTTGTGTTTCTATCATTAATTTGTCACACCAGTACAGATACTTCCTGAGAACCTTGCCCTGCAGAACTTACCTGAAAGGCATTGAGGAGTGTAAATATAATATGGAACACAGCATTGCTTCCTTGGAACACAGTGGCAAGACCAAAACCCCAGGTGAGCCCCAAGAGTGGTGTTAGGACCCCAATGCTCTTGCTGATCTGAAACAAGCTACTCTTCTCCTGCTTGCTTGGCTTGTCTCCAATGGAGGGTCTCAGGATCTTGGAGATGACCACAACCGTGATGGTCATGTTCACCACCACGATGATCAGTGCTGGGATGACAAAGGCCAGCAGGGCCTTGGTATCCTCCCAGTTGAGCCAGCAGGCATTCTTCCTGGTGTAGACTTCTTGGGGTTGGGTGGCCCCCACTGTGATGACTGAGATGACAAGAGGGCAGCCATAGCCAAGAGAAAATGCAATAGTCTTCTGAATGGACTTGCTTGTGTCATGCAGGATGAAAACCAGGCGGTAGAAGAGCATGAGGCCCAGAGTCAGCATCCAGAAAAAGACGCTGAGGTAGAAGAAGTGGATGAAAAAGGTGGCGGCCACACAGGCTGTCTCATTGAGTGGGTAAAAATGGTCGTGGATGGCAGCAGCCACAATGAACCAGATGTCAGCAACCAGAAGAGAGGCTGCAATGTTCACTATGCAGGTGTGGCGCATATAGGAAGTCCGATTCTTGGTCACTGATTTCCACACCACAGCTTCCACCACTAGACAGGCTGCTAAGCTCAAGATGGAAAAGCATAACCCAATGTAGGAAATGATATCCAGTAGTATTCCCAGGAGGGAACCAGGGTACGGAGAGTCGGGGGACATGAGGATGGAGAATGATGTTAGGTGGTCACAGATGCAGGAGACACTGTCCCCATCGACATTGTGCACATAACACCCACTACTATCCCAACCCCCTGTGTGGTTGGCGAGGTTGAAATTCCAGTAGACACATTGTGGTACTCCACCTGAAGGATTGATGTTCTTAAAAGTCATTGAAATCCTAAATGGCATGGTTATGTTGTGGCTAACAGTGGTTGTCATCACTAAGCTGTTGGCAAAATTCTTTCCTTGAACATCCTGAGTGAGGATGGTTTGGAGAGTTGGGAAAGCCACGGTGACAATAGATGAATCTTGCTGCAGGCTTCCCACCTCGCACTTGTCAATGGCCACATTGCCCCAGAGGTCCAAGTCTGAGAAAACAAAGCTCTGTTTGTAGGTTTTTGGATGGCCAGTTTTTATTACCATGCTCCTCATCTGCACGTTAGTTTGGTTGATGGATAAAAAGGTGCTATCTTCTGTCTGTAATGCTCGGGAAAATCTTTCTACTGAATCCAGTAGCTGTGAGCTCTGGTTGGTCTGTTGCTGTTGGGACACCTTCCAGGTACTCAACATGGGCTTGCTGAGGACAGTGTTAACCGTAGAGAGAACGTTCTGTAATTGACATAGCATGGGGTCAAATCAACCACATTCCTTCAATCATAAAAGAGAGAAAAAGTAACATTTCCCCGGAAATTGGTTGCATGGGTATAGGTAAGAGGAAAAGAAAAGAGAATAATGAGGCATCACAGGTTATGGGGCTCTGTGTCCCTCCCCCTTACGGCAGGGAGTTTGTAGAGGATGCGTCCCCAAGACTCTGAGACCTCATTGAACATTTACCAAGAACCACCTCCCACCCCCACTAAGGCCAATTCAGCAAGCTGGTAGAGATATTTAGTAACTTTTATTTTATTTTAAACTTCAAACCTGTAAAGGTGATATTTTACCAGCAAGGGTGAAGTTATTTCAAAAGACCTTCTTCAATGCTGAACACCAAACTGTTGGCAAAAGAATCATTCTGGTTTTTTTATGCTAAATATTTTGATTTTCTCTCCCATAAACTTGGGTGTCATTTTCCATTTGTGCTTTCTCTCAGTATAATTTCTTTGTCCTCCTTTGCCTTGTCCTGTTTAATCTGAAACTATGCACCTTGTAGCTTGTTGAATGCTGGTCCCTGAAATAACATGTCCTAATACCCAGATCCAGTGAATGTGGTCTTATTTGGAGAAAGGGACTTTGTAGATGTAGTTAAGTGAATGATCTTGAGAGGAAATCATCCCAGATTACCTAGGTGGGCCCTAAATCCAATGTCAGGCATCTTTATGAGGGAGAGAAGAGGAAAAGGCAAATAGAGAAGAGGAGGCCATGTGAAAACAAAGTTAGGAGGTATATTGAGGCAGTCCTGAGCCAAAGAGTGCTGGAACTATGCAGAGCTGGAAGAGGCAGAGAAAGTCTCCCCTGGAGACTTTGGAAGGAACGTGGTCTGACAGACACCTTGATTCCAGACTTCTAGCTTTGAGAACCATGAGAGAAAAAGTAAGTTCCTCTCACAGTAAGCCACCCAGTTTGTGGGAATTCATTGCACTCGCTATAAGAGGTCCAATAACCTCCTTGGACCCTTGTTACCCAAGCTGCTTGCCAGATGCTTCTGGCTAGGTTTGGCCACTGGGAAGCATTGGTAGAGATGGGAGGGTGGGAGAAGAAAGAAATTGAAATATATCTTCCTACTACCCACTGCCCTCACCCCCTCACCCCCTATACACACATAATGTCTTCTGCACATCTTTGGTGATAGTTCTGTTGCTCTTGCTAGCAATCCCTCCTCTAAGGCCTGGTTCTCCCTCCACTGTAAGCTCCTCTCTTTTCCCCTTTAGTCCTCAGAGTAGTACTGGCTTCTATGTTTTGCTTTTTTTATCCCTGGCTTTACCACTACAAGTATCCTTTCATTGAAGGCTCATCATTTGAACTCTTCATTTGAATTCTGGGTGACTCCTCTCAGATCCCCGATTGCTTCAAAGTTCATGTTTAATGCTAGACCACTGAGAGTCCCACCTTATACATATTCTGAAAATCTGTTAATTCCTGGTTTTCTCCAAAGCAGGTAAGAATTCATCTATTTTAATGAAGACACTAAGATGGAGATTCGCTAAAGAAATCTTTTTAAGTTCCCCAGATGAATACTAGAATCACTCCCTGTGTCCCTAAAAACCATAGCTGACAAAGCACAAGGCATACTATGTGACCCTAATATCCAGAGTACTGCTCTTAAAAAGACAAAGAAGGAGCTGCAATGGGGAGGAGTTATGTTTCTTGACCACAAGTCCCAAGGGATGAAAAGATGAGACCCAAAGCTCCTATAAGGTCTAAACAAACTCACCATCATCATCTCTGAATTCACTTGGGTTGTAACTGTTGAAAGCAAATCAAGGATGTTAACGATGGCTCCCAGGCTCCCAGGAAATGAGCTGACTTCATGTTTTACCTTGCCTGTGCTAATAGAAAGATCCTTTAGGTATGTTGGGAGCTTCTTATCCTGAGTGGGGCTCTTGGTCAAAGCCTAGTAAAACAAAAGCCAACACAAACAGACAAACAAAAAACATGCCATCAGTTCAGTCATCAAATCCTGCTGATCTACCCATGAAGAAAATCTCTTACATCTGTGGTTTCTTCTCTTCTCCATTCCTATAAATATATCCTATAAGGTGACTTATCTCTTAATTTAATGTGTGTGCTATTCAGAATAGAATAAGACCTCACACATAGAAGGGAAACAGTAAAACACATGTCAACCTGATGACTAGTTAAAGAAAAAGGAAAGTAGATGTGATTCCTAGGGAACTAGATTAAAATTGAGTAAAATTATCCCTTGATGGTCTGAATGGAAGCACATTTGCTACTCTGCTTTCTCTGACTTACTTTGCTGACCATTAGGAGGGGGGACTCTCAATCCCAATTTTCCTGAGACAATTCTGTTTTATATCCACTGTCTCAGTGTAAGTATTACTAATGCCCTCTTTTATTCTCAAAATGTGTCCTTGTTTGGATAGTAAATTATATGGTCACCCCATCTATAATGATCACACTTCTGTTTCCTAATTATCTAAGCCTTGCTTAAAGAATGAATTCCAATTCGACCTTCTCCATAAAGAACTTTGATGAGTATTCCAACCCAGGGGAGTTTCTTTATCTGACTGCATAAGTGTTTGTTTTTAAAAGATTTATTTATTTATCTTTTTAAGAGCGAGAGAGCACGAGCAGGAGGGGTAGAGGGAGAGAAAGAGAGAATCTCAAGCAGACTCCGTGCTCAGTGCAGAGCCCAAAGTGGGGCTTGATCTCACGAACCTGAGATGAGGGCCTGAGCTGAAACCAAGAGTCAGATGCTTAATGGGGTGTGCCACACGGGTGCCCCTGTAAAGCGTTTGTTGTTTAACACACTTTACATTTTCGACATTTCTACCAATGTCATCTTGTGTTTTAGTTTCAATATCTCTTTAGTTAAATTATAAGCTCCTTAATAATTTGAAATGTATTATATTCCTTCTGATATACTATGATGTCTAACATAGTATAAGTCATAAATTGGCACATAGTAGGTATTCAATAAATATATGTTGAACAGATAAACTTAATGGAGCATGATAGACCAACAGGGCCTTTTTCCATTGAAAATGTATCTAAGTATCTAGAATTGGGGCCAAAGCCCAAAATTGATTTCAAATTATAATATTTCTATCTTTCTCGATTAGGAAAATTCATATTACTGATGTATCCTCATCAAACACCAACTCAGAGACCAAGGCTTTCAAACAGAGCTTCCTGATTATCCTAAGCAAAAATAATGTGTACAGAACTACCCAAATGGATTATGTCCTCTAACAAATCAGAGATGAAATTCTGATTTGGTCTCTTTACCCTGATAGCACCTACAATAATGCTTTGCACATAAAGAGAGGCAGATACATGGGCAGAGGGAGAAGCAGGCTCCCTGCAGGGAGCCCGATGTGGAACTCAATCCCAGGACCCCGGGATCACGCCCTGAGCTGAAGGAAGACGCTCAACCACTGAGCCACTCAGGTGTCCCCATAATAGGTATTTTAATGAATTTGTGTAAGACAAGAGGAGAGACAGGATATAATTAGATGAGACACAAACCAATATCACTCCTTTTTCTTAATTCTTTTTCCAATGGTGAGAGTCGTTGGGACCACTTGTCTAACAATGTCATTAACTATAACTCCACTAGTTGCCTCATCAGTATTTATTTATTGTAATTGATAGCATTTTAGGAGGCTCTACTCTTGACAGCTTAAGTATGAGGTAACGTTTATTTATTTTTATGAAAAGAAAAAAATTTTCCCCTACCCCATGTCAGGAACCTCTCTTCTAAGTAATAGAGCCAGGCTAATTCTATCTCTCATAACCAAAGGTTACCTCTAAAGATGGAAGAAATCTCAGACCTATAATAAAGTCCAAGCACATTTTGTTTGCACGGATGAAATTATTTTTTATGTTTCTTCTATTTCTGAAAAGATTAGAGCTGCTTGCTAGATACCAAGATTATTCAAAGGAGAATGGTAAGAGAGGATAATTTTACCTGCACCTTGGAAGTAATAGAAACACAGCACTGAGAGGTCAAGGTACAGCTGGTCCCAGAGCAGAGTACATATTTTGTTGTCTCCATATTTGAACTTAAGAAAAATGTAAAGCATTTCTAGGATTGCATCTTCTTTGGAATTAAACAAATAAAAGTAGTTTTGGAAACAACACAAAGCATCCCACGACCTATTTGCTAAGAAATACGATAAGCTAGACAAATCTCCCCATCAAGAGCTTGGAGTCAAAGACTTCAGGATCACCTTGGCCAGCTGGAGCAGACTATTTATTGGGGCAGAGATGCAGTCATTTTTCTTCACCTCCCATTGGGAGCCTACACATTTGTAAGTTATGATCCCTCCAGTAGGACCTCCAGAGATGTTTGGTACTTTTGAGAAATGGCAGAGTTTCTGGATGACTTTTCCAGGCTCCCCAACACCTATTACGGGATCTCGGCACATGATGTTCTTTCCTGCATTGGAAACATGGAAATAAAATGGACAATTTGAAAGGAGGACAAAAGATCGTCAAAATACGGTCAGTCAGGCCTAGCTAGAATGTTGATGTTTGAATTCATTTTTCTCTTTAGTTTCAGTGACCTCTTCAGAATTACCCCCTTTCTTCATTTTGTGCCTGATTTCCCAAAGCCCCTTTTAGTGCTTTTGACACAAATCTGACTTTCACCTGCACTTGCTTTTCCTAACAGAATTTATTTCTTCTATGCCTCATCCCCATCCTCCAATGCCTGGGAATCTTCTCTCTGCTGCCTGTAAAATTGAAGCAATGGAAAAATCATGATCGCTTAATGTGTGCTCATCCAGATAAGAGATAATCAGGTTACCTGGAATCTTAGGGACATAACGCCTTAATCCAAGGGATTCTCCACTCTGGCATATTCGAATTACCTGGGGAACTTGGAAAATACCAATATCCAGGTTCATTCCAGCCCAAATAACTAAGAACCTCTTGGGGCTGGGATTTAAGCATTGGCTATTTCTCTAACTTTCCCCAGTGATTCCAGTGTGCAACCAAGGTTGAGAAGCACTGCCTTAATTCAAATATATAATGAATAGTGGGAATTTCAGGTACCCATGACCTGAATATTCTAAGCAATGTTTGTAAACATTTGTTCCTTCTGGCTTCCCTTAGAGGTGACTCTATTTCACATCCACTGAAGACCAGACTTGAACAGGAAAATGACATTTGTTGTAGAATCTCTCATCTCCAGGGAACTTTGATTCTCTGATGGGCAGATCCCTTTCTCACCAACTTACAAATTTAGCATTGAGTTCTTAGTCATTGTATAAAATCATGAAATATGTAAGTAATTTCTACTAGGTAAAGGAAGATGAATCATACCTGGTATGAGAAAAAAGGAGAACAAAGATAAATCAATCAAATATGCCAGTGCCTGGATGAAGATAGAGGCATGGGGGACAGTGAAGAAATGATCTTGGCTACCCCTGTAGAAAGTGTGCTTGGTAGGGTCAGGGGACAGTGACTCAGAGACAAGGAACTCTAAATTGCTTCCTACTTTGATGTCCAGGGCTCAGTTACCAACACATGTGATAATTACCACAAATCCCTCAGTAAACCTCTGTCACGATTGGTGACAGAGCCATGACTCCTTCAGATATCAGAGGTCCTATTACAGAGATTTCTCGGGGGGTGGGGGTATTGCTTCTGGTGAAAGCCCTGGACAGTCCTTTATTCACTTTCCTCTATGCTGCTCCTGAGGAGAGTTCTTGGTCATGGGCTATTACAGAAATGGCCATAAACCATGACTTCCTACCTTGAAAAGATTATGTGGAGGGATATTGGTTCAGTGATGACAAAGAATGGGAAAGACAGTAGCCTATTTTTTAGATTGACTCTTTAAATGTAGCCGTGTCCTCAGGTCTAATGGGGACACCCTTCCTTTGCTGAAACCTCAAAGGGGACTTAGCCCCATAAAGACTAGTGCACTGCTCAGTATAGTGCTTTGTCTCTCAGACTTCACTAAAATAGGGCTTCATCCTTAAGACTTTCTTGATCACTTCCTCCCCACTATCACCAGGAGAGTGAAACCTGGCAGCCTCTTCTGACAACCCTTAGGGTCTCTAGTTCAGCCCTTACCACATTAGATGTGATCACTTATCTATCACATCCACCTTTCCCCTGCACCTGAGGCTAGTCCACATGGCTTAAGGTTTGTTTGTTTGTTTGTTTGTTTGTTTCAGATCTCCCACCCTTAGCCCAAGAGCTGCCACATGAAAGTGCTTAACATCTATTTATTGAATGGGTGAATGAGGGAGTGAATGAGTAAATGAATCCCTGCTCATGATTATCACATTTTAAAATAATTTCAAATGCTCTTACCAGGAACCACATTAAGCTTCATAGATGGGCTCCGGACTGAATTATTAGCAGCATTGGTAAAGTGACAAAATATGTCCAGCTTTTTTGGACACCAGGAAACTAATGTCCTTGCCATGAACTTGTATTTGTAGCACACTTGCTTGCCATTAACTTCTTTTTCTGAGATAGAATTATTGAAAGAATTAAGTCACAAGATGAATATCCAAAGCACACATTTTGTTAAACTGATCCAATATGGATAAACATGTCCAAACTCTTCCAAGGCATGCGCTACATTAATTTTTGATGTAGTTTTAAAAATGCCTCCAGCCTTGAAGTAAGCCTGTCCATACTTACATGGTGCTCACCTACGCTCTATGTCCACCATTCATAACTCCAAATCTCTGCCCGTACAGTTTGGATAATCAGAATGCCTTTCAGCATCCCTTTTCTTCACTCTGCCTCTCCAAAACCTGTCATGCCCTGTGCGTTTCTCCTGTCCTGCCTTCACCGCATTGGTTTAGAATCACCTCTTTATGGGTCTGTTTCCTCTATTAGACCATAAAGACTTGGAGAGGAGCACCTGGTCTTATTTATCATTGCATCTCCCTATGCCTAGCTCTGTATTTGGCACATAGAGAGCACTGAATGCATGCACATTAAACACAAAAATATTGAAATGCTTAAATACTTCAGTGACCAGATGGATTCTATATCCTCCTTTTATACAGCCTTCTCTAAATTCTCATCTCTACTGGGCCCTGCTTTTCTGAACTTCCAGTGCTCTTTTGATCTGCATTGCTCATTTTGGAAATTGCATGCTATATGCATTGTCTTTATGACATGAACCCTTCCAGCAGGATAGTAATATATGTGCCCCAACTCTTCTGTCCCCTTTTCATTGCCTTCTATGGTGTTTGCATTGAGTATGTCCCCATAGGTAACTGTTCAAAAAATAAATGAGCTTGTAAATCCCTTCTATGAAGGTATCTCTGTTTTGGGATTTGGGGTTGTGAGCTCATATTTGGTTGACCTTAACCTGTAGGAATTCTGAGGTATCTGGAATCCTGAGGCTTCTGGATTTGAGGGTACATTCTACCATAGAGGATTTGAATTTCTTTTTTTGCCAGCTACCATTGGGTGCTACCCATGGGCGCTATGCACTTTACTTTAGTTACTCCTCAGCTTGGAGTTCCTGGGCCACACAGGCAGTATAAATTCAAACCCAAACCCCAGTGGGGGCAGAGCAGTTGGAATTTTGGGGGGAGAATTTTGCTCACCCTGAGATGAGACCAAGCTCTTAACCGTGGCAGACAAATTTGTTTTTCTGCTTCTCTTGCTGAGTGAGCATGTCACCCTCTGAGGGTCCTGACATTGTGCTGGTGACTTAGGGTGTCATAGTCACTGCAAGGTTCTGGGTTTCTCCTACTGGCCGATGCCCTCAAAGAAGCCCCAGCAGTAGCTAAAGCATTTCTATTTTTCTTTTTCTTAATAGTTTTGGCCCATGGTTATTTCTCTTACTTTCTTGGATGCTCAGTTGTGCATTTAAAGGGATTCTTGTGGTGCTTTTATAGCATGCTGATTCATAGCATGGAGGGAGGGACCACCAGAACACCCGATAGACTGAGGAAGCAGAGGCCTGTGAAAGTATCTTAACACTGTCTTCAATAGCTTCCACTAAAACCCATGGGCTCCACCCTCACAGGCTCTCAAATTCTGCCATAGACCAACAAGCCTTGGGCCACACAGTATGACAGAAGGTAAGAAAGGTTTGTGGCGTTCACACAGTTATATTCTATCACTAATGCAATCCTCATGTCTCTTGGCCTCTATTTTAACAGGAAATTTTGAGATTCTACAGTAATGAAGTAATATGTCCTCACCATGCAGCAATTCATGTCTTACCTGCAGGAAAGGATAAGGAATCCACTTGGAAAGTCACTCTGTAGTTCTCATCCTCGTCAATGCAGCATCTGAAGTGATGGGAACCCTTGCAGGGAACTGTAGCCTCCAGAGGATCAACCATGATGTTTGGCTCTAGAGGCAGTGGGTAAACGGTCACATCTTTCATTACGACACTGTATGAATTCTTGTACCTAAATATGCAGTGATAGGTTCCTGAGTGGAAGGAAACAAAAAATGAGATGGAATGTAATCATTGCTCCACAGAAGCATTGGCCAGGAAGGTTCAGCAGAGGCTTACTACTGCTCCCTGTAGTAGTAAGCACGGGCAAGGACACATCACACTTTCCTGGACACTGGAAGAGAAAATGTTTGATCAACTCTTCTGGATTCTCTACGTATTTGAAGGACCAACCGATAGCCTAAGTATTCACTTACTTTTAAATAAAATTAAGTGGCTTATTTAAAGTTATACAGCCTTTTAGGCATAGAATCACAGTTCCTTTTTCCTTTCTTTTTTTAAGAGTTTATTTTTTTATTCATGAGATGCACACACACAGAGGCAGAGACATAGGCAGAGGGAGAAGCAGGCTCAATGCAGGGAACCGAATGCAGGACTCAATCCCAGGACCCCGGGATCATGACCTGAGCCGAAGGCAGACATTCAACCACTGAGTCACCCAGGCATCCCTCCCAGAGGACGTTATGCCAGAGCCCAGTAGACGATAAGGTGCTACCTGAACAGCAGCCTTAGGACAGTATAGGAAGATTATTACAACATCTACAGTTTAGTAAGACCCTTTGATTTTCTTTACATTCCCTCTCTCTGCCCCAACCCTGGAGGAGCCAGAGCAGCAACTAGCTGGAGGGAAAAACAGGTGGAACAATCACAGAAAACCAACCCCTTTCTATTGCTTTTGGGAGGAAGGGAAATTGAAATTGAATATAAAATAAAAGTGCAGTTAATTTAGATGAGAAGAAATTCTTTCAGTACCCAAGTATGGGACTGTTAAATAGTTTATGTTACTGGAAATGTTACGGCTCCTCCCCAGGTATGGTTCCTCCTTGGTAGGAAAGAGCAATTGGACAGAGTAGATACAAGTTCAGCATAGCTCCTGAATCTATACTCCCAGGGCCAGCCACACAATGACTGGTTATTTCTACAACGTTGCCAAGGCCTTATATGAACAAATAAAGATCTGGACTAATTAACCTTATAGTTAATGAAAGGCTTCAGAATGGAGTGGTCAACAGTTGGCCACTAGAACCAGACAGTCTCAGTTTCACCCTGGCTCTACCATTCACCAGATATATAACCTCTATACCATTCACCAGATATATAACCACCAGATAAGATTTTACTTACCCTCACTGGGCTTCAGTTTCTTCATCTGTAAAACCAGGATACTAATAATACTGTCTTCTAGGCTTATTGTTTTAAACAAACTAATCCACTCAGACACTTAGGACAGCACCTATCACATATTAAGAGCTCAACGAATGTCAGCTGTTATTGCAGATTCTACTAAATTATCTTTTATTCCCTCCAAATCTTTGCATTTCTTTTCAACATAAATAATGTGTAGAGATAAATATGAAATACAAATGTTCCTTTCTTTGGAACCAGGCATATAAATCCTTTACTTAGATTTTTTTCTTTTTTGGTATCATGATTGGATGAAAAACTCCCAAAAGTCTGGTAAAATTACTTTTAAAACCAAACCTCTTGGGGTGCCTGGGTGGCTCAGTCAGTTAAGCGTCTAACTCTTGGTTTGGGCTCAGGTCCTCAGGTCATGAGATCAAGTCCCACATGGGACTCCACACTCAGTGGGGAGCCTGCTTGGTATTCTCTTTCCCTTTCTTTGCCCCTCCTGCTTGTGCTCTCTCTCTCTTAAACAAGCAAATGAATAAATCTTTAAAAATAAAAAAAACAGGGACTACTGGGGGGCTCAACGGTTGAGCGTCTGCCTTTGGCTCAGGGTGTGATACCGGGATTCAGGATTGAGTCCTACATCGGGCTCCTTGCATAGAGCCTGCTTCTCCCTCTTTCTCTGTTTCTGCCTCTCTCTCCGTGTGTGTGTGCGTCTCTCATGAATAAATAAATAAAATCTTTAAAAAAATACAATAAAAATGAATGAATGAATGAATGAATGAATGAATAAATAAATAAATAAATAAATAAATAAATAAATAATAAAACAACTCTCTTAACTTCATGCTCTTGAATCAGAGAGTCAAGTTCCAGAACAGGCTCTGCAACTTAAGATGTAGAAGCTTAGGAGCATTTGTTATTCTCTTTGAGCCTTCATTTCCACACCTGTGAAATGGAAATGGTAACATCTTCCCCTAAAGGGCTCTTGTATGCAGTGTGATGACACAGGCATGTCCCAGGACAGGCCATCCAGGTCTGGTCCCTCTTACAGGATATTTTCAGGGGCCCAGGCAGCAGAATAGGGTCTGGGGTCTTGCTCTTGCTCTCACCGTTCCACTCCCGGGTCACAGTCT
This sequence comes from Canis lupus baileyi, assembly GCF_048164855.1. Lineage (NCBI taxonomy): Eukaryota > Metazoa > Chordata > Mammalia > Carnivora > Canidae > Canis > Canis lupus. The sequence continues at coordinate 57,533,295 of NC_132844.1, read as the reverse complement.
TCACTGTCAGCACTGACTCTGCTCCATCAGAAAACCTCCTCGTGGTATAAAACTTTTGGTATATTTTAATTCCAGCAGACGTGTTCCAGTATACCTCATCATAGTTACTCACATCGCTGATGCACTTTATGGAAAAGTTTTGTCCCTCAGAAACAGAAATTGGGTCCGGGGTTATTGTTAGGTTGGCTGAAAGAATGCAAACAAAACAGACAAAAGAAAAACCAACAACAAGCACAATGTTTAGTGTTTCTGGTGACATCGACACATGAGTGAAATTTAAGACAGGCAGAAAGCAATGGACCGTCCTGACTCCACTTGTGTCAATGTGGGATTGGTACCTTGCTGCTCCTGGGCTTTACTTGTTTCTAGGCTGTTCCCGGTGGTGCTCTGAACTGTACTCATTTCCGTATCATGCCTGAGGATCTCGTGCACTTCCCCTTTGTGGCTGGAATTATCGCCTGATGATCAGCAGGGCAAAAGGTTGCAAACTTAGGGATGTTGACTTAACCCGAGCTTCCCTCCAACCTCTTGCATGCTGATGGCTCCGTCTTTTTAGCAGCTCCATTCTCCACCCTTTTAAACACTTTTAAAATACTAATGTGTTGTATTTTAACTTCTCTCTTTATCTCTTCTCCATAAAAGTGTAAACTCTCCTTCCCCAGAATTTAGCACTGAGCATAGTACACAGTCAACACTTACTAAGCCAAAGAGTAATTTCTAGAACTACATATGAAGCAGAGAGATTGTAGAATTTATTGCCCAAATAATTATACAGGACTGTCTCAGGCAAACTGGGAGAGATAGGTACCTTAACTATTAGTTTTTCTACATTTACTCCTCCTTATGAAAATATCCTCACACATGAGGACATTATTCATGAGGAATAATTAATGAGGAATTATTCATCAAGAATGTTAAGAAGACACAAATGTAAGAACTTATATGAACATTCCACTTTTTTTTTTTGCCTCTGCTTCTATCTTTCTACTCTTCTTTGAGTGTGTCATTGACATTTCAAAATGCCATTTGTTTTATCTTCTATAGATGAACAGTTTCATGCCTTGAGCCCATTGATCCTGGCCTGCTTTTCCCATCAGTATAAAATCTGGCTCTTAATCACAATCAGAAGAAATCAAGCCTTCCCATGGTGGCCTCTAGAAGCTGGGATCCCAACGTTCAGAGGCAGTTCCCTAGTCACACATCACGGATTGCTGTATCCCTCCCAATGCCCTCTCTGGCTATAGGGATCTGGTGTAGCGATGTCTTCCTAAGGTTTGGTGGTTTCTGAGCATGGAAAGGTAGAGGCTCATGGAACCATGAATCTGGTTCTATTGATTCTCAGATAAGATCCAAACTACCAGACCAGTGGTTTTCAGTGAAGGCTAACCATGTTTCTATGACAGTCAAAAGCCCACCTAATCAAGAGAACTCTGAGTCGAAACTCAAAGTGTATGAGCACTCTCCTTATAGAAAACTGCAAACTGCTCAACAGACCCATGAACTTATCGTTGATAAGTGCAATCTTAATCTTTATAAAAATGCTAAGTCATGAGAGTAGCAATCGTGAAAAGAAGTAAGAGATATTGTTTATATCACCCTTTCTCCAAATTGTTCAAGGGGGTCTGATGATTTACCTAAGTTGTTCATTTTCTGTCAGATACTGAGGAAAACCAAGTTTGACTGCCCCAATTTCACAGATAGGGGTGAAGTTATAATGTTTTAAGGCATGAGGAGAAGAAATGGCACTTTTAAGAGGTCTAATTCAGTCGAAAGACTTTAGTCAAAAGACCAAAAAACTCTCAGGACAAGTATAAAATAACCGTAGAGTACCAGATTATTAAAGCTTTCTGCAGCACTCTTTCTAGAATAGGTAGAGTGGGAGAGAAGGGATGACAGGGCAGGTCTTCACCTGCTGGTGGTGGCCAATGAGCCAGGCTATCAGAATGCAAGGGAAGGAGGATGGGACCATGAGTGGAAAGGGGAAAAGTAGGGGTGCTACCCTCATTATAAATTCAATGATTAAACAGAACTAACCCGGGTGCAAAATTACTTTCCAGTTCATTCTTGCCTTATCAGTGCTATGTGGGCCTTTCCTTCCCTGCAGCCATGGGTTCATAGCCTTATCCTTCTTTTTTTCTTTCTTTTTTTTTTTTTTTTTTTTTTTTTTAAAGACTTTATCTGAATTCAAATGGGAAAGAGGGAAATCCTCTTCTGTCTTCCACTTGAGATTTACTCCCATCATACTCCTTCTACCAGGGGAAGCCCTGCTTTATTGCTCATAGATATTCCCAAGGGATTGACAGCCCTTGGCTTCAGGTGCCAGGCTAAAGATTCTAGTGAAAGAGTTCTTACCCACAGAGATGAACGTCACTTCTATGCTCTTACTGCCTCTGGCTCCGTAGGTGCTGATGAACTCACACACAAAGATGCCCGTGGTTCCAGCCGACCCACTCGGACACTGGGTTCCATCTGCCTTGAGGGTGTATCTGCTGCAGCTGGACTCTAGGTCAGTTTCAGGGTTGCCTGCAGGGACATAAGCAGTTCTTTTGCTATCACAGTTGGCTGACTCTTCCAACTTAAGAGCAAAGAGGCCAAATCGGTGAAAAGGAGCTATTATTTAAATCAGATTTCCTCTCTTTGGAGCAGGAGGATGGTACAGTGGGTAGGTCTGCAGACTCAGGAGCTGGGTTGCCTGGCTGCAGATCCCAAACTACCACTCACTAGAAGGGTGGTGTTGAAAAAGTCACTAAACTGTTCTGTGCTTCAGCTTCTCCAGATGCAGAATGGGGACAACTAATCATAGCTATAGGCCCAATTGTAGTCACATCAAATGAGTTAATATACAGAAACACTTAGAATGGCACCTGGTCAGGGCCTGCCCCTAACACAGACCATTAGTGATGGTCACTGGGGTAGGAAAAACAATAATTAAAAAAGAGAAGTAAGTTGTTTGGATTTGATTTCAACCACAAGGAAAAAGATGACAGATTTTTACACCATTATTATTGAAAGGAGAAAGAAGTCTGGAACATCTGATATTCATCTAAGAGAAGTTCCATCAGAACCTGTCCTCTCTTATTAATCTATATATTTTCATGGAAGCTTCAACTTCTTGCTTTCTCAGGTTAGCAGCAGTTCCCCCTTCAAAATACCTCCTCTTCCAAATTTTCCTTTCCGGTCCCAAGACTCCATGCCACCCAGCCATCTTTCCTTCTTCCCAATGCCTCATTAACTCCCTCCTGTGATATTCTTCTATTCCAGTCCCTCTGGTCTCTCTTCTCTAACCCTGCCTAACAGCATGTCCTCTTAAGGCCTTCCAATCAAACACTGTCAATCAAACTTCCAAAAATCAAAGAAAAAGAGTAAGCCTTCTGACTAATTCCAACATAAATGCATCATCTTTTCCAGCCTTGCCTGGATGATCACTAAGGTCTGAAATATTTTGACTGCCATGTAACCAGTTTTCCTCCCCAGTCCCCATACATCAATTTCCACCTTCACCCACTTGATAGGATGCACTCCTAGCTCAGAGGAAGTCTTCATTTCTAAGGCTTATCTCTCCACTTGTTTTTTGAAAACCCACTTCTTCTACCTCTTCCAGGACCTCATTCCACTCTTTATCTTTCCTGTCCCTTGTGACTTTAATTTTACCTTGTGTTCTTTCACATCAACCACCCAATCTACCCAAGCCTTTCTTTCCTAGAACAATCCTTCCTCAACCTGAAAGCTCCCCTAGCCAGCACTGTATTTCCTTCCCCTCTTCCTACCATGTGGGTCTTGTATTCACTATCTATGGTCTTTTACTTCCACCAAACCAATGTGATCTGTCTTTTCCCCCCTAAATGCCCCCTCAGGTGTTCCTTTAAGACCAACTGTGATGTCCTCTCTCCCATATCCAGTGGCTTCTTCTCATACTACCCAGCATCCCTTTCCGTGGGCCACCTTCCCTGTCACTTGGCTTGCTTGATTCCATAAGTCTCTCCTGCTTATCTTCTCCTCATTCCCCCTTCTGGGTCTCCTTTGCAGGGTCTTTTCCTTCTGTTCCCTTCACCAATGCCAATGTTCCTTTTCCCCAAGCCTTGTGATATTCACTCTTTCCTTAGTTTTTTCTCCACTCTCTAACTGGACAATGTCATTCACATCCATGGCTCCTATTTTGGATCCTATATCTGGATGGCTCCTGACTCTATCTATAAGAGAAATGTTCTTGTTGTAAACTCTAGAAGCAAATTCCCAAATGCCAGTTTCGTATCTTAGGTATCTCCAACTCAACATGTCCAGTCAAGAACCGATCTTTCTTCTCCCTTGACAAAGCCTGCACATTTTTTTGTTTCTCCTCTTGCCACTGGCAGCTCCCAGAATTAAAAGTCGCAAAGTCATCTTTAACTACTTGTTAAAGCATTTCTTCACATTTCATTTCCATTTGGCTGTAAAAAGCATCTGGTTTATTCCTCTGAAACATCTCAGCACTGTCTTATCCACTCTAACCCATGGTCTCTCACCCCGCCGCATTTTCTGTTATCTGCCAATTATATCCAGTTGAAACTGGATCTCTATTTTCAGTTCTTTGCCCCTTCGATCTGTATTGGCTACATACCTTAAAGACTGTTTTTCTAAAGTTCGGTTCTGATCATCTGACTTCTCTCCTTTTAGCTTTAAATCTTACCATTGTGCACAAAATAAGATGGAATCTCCTTAAGTATGGTATGTGTATTTATTCAATTTCAATCTGCCTCTGTACCCTTTATCTCATTATATAACCCTCTCTTAAAAAAAACACATCTTGTTCTGGGCCTTCAATGTGTCCTATAACTTCACACTCTCATGGCTGTATTCACATCTAGAACATTCCCCTTTCTTCTTCTTCCTCCTGTTGATGCTTACTTATCTTTTGAGGCCCAGTCTTGCTGTCAAGTTGATGTGCAGGACAATGAGTTTCCAGAATGGATAATATAAAGAGATGTACAGAAAAAATTATAATGCATAGCAGAGAGGTTTCATAAGAGGGAAATAAATATATTATGGAGGTTGAAGCAGGGGAGTTTTCTTGGAGACTAGGGGAGATTTCAGAGAGGAATGGAGGTTTGCTCTAGGTCTTAAAAGAAATGGTGGCTGGAGTATTCTGGGGTACAGTTGTATGTGCAAATCAGTTCACCTTGGAGAATGTGGTCTAGTAGCCTGCTTCAGGAGCCAGGCCAGGTGGGGTGGGGGTGGGGTGGTAAAAAGCCCCTAATCCCATTCATAACTCAAGTGGCTCCACTATAGCCTGCTTTGCATACCAGGCATATGGTTCTCAACCAAGGGGTGTTTTTACCTGCCTGGGGGACATTGGCATTGTTCAGAGACAGCTCTGATTGTTACAGCTGGGGGTTCTACCGGTATCTAGTGAGCAGAGGCCAAAGATGCTGATAAACATCCTATAATGCACAGAACAGCTCCCCTCAGCAAAGAATTATCCAGCCCCGAATGTCACTAGAGCTGAGGTTGAGAAACCCTGCATCACACAACCATACAAGATTTTGCTTGAAGAAAGCTTCTACAGTTAAGTTGGAAAATCACTGGTGGGAAAAAATTACAGAATCTGTGGCTTGCCTTTCAGGGGACAAACAGGAAAGGGAGTGTTGATGGGGTGGAGGGGAGTTATGTTGTCATTCTGTGAGGCTCATACCTGTAGGTACAGAAGGCCTCCAAAGAGATGGTATACTCAGAAAACAAAAGCAGGATCTCTGATTGGCAGCATTCACACTGTATCCATCTAGTACCCCACTGCCCCAGTACCCAGGGCTGGGGTCTTTGCCCCTCAGGGTCCTGCTCTAGAAAGTACTGAATGCAGCTAATAAGTTGGTATTGCGCTTTCTGGAGAAGAGGTGGCTTGCGATCACAGGTTTGGTTCTCAACAGAAGCAAACTCTCCACAGAAGATTTCCCATCACACTGAGGAAAAACGAAAGGATGGGTTTTAAAGCTATCAACATTATCAGAAAACAGTTCTTGTGGCAGATTCAGTGTATTCAACTTTATTTTAATTGTTTACATTTATCATCTTGGTTTTTTACCACACAAAATTTTGGAAAAATGAGTACCATTATCAATATTTAATGGACAAAAGTGAGAGTCACTGGCCCTGTGTCAGGAAGAGGACACATGGCAGAGCTGGGATTGTGGCTCTTCAGGACTAGGTATTATCCTCCTGGAGAGCACAGGCCCTTAAGAAAATTTTTTCCAGAACAGAGTAATTGGCTCAAGTTCTCTCTTTTTCTCTTATCCAATTCCGTGGGCATTCCCACAAGTAGAGGAATCACTATATAAAATCAAATTTATCCATGGCTCATTCGGAACACATAGAGAAACATGGAGGGGGAGAAAGAGCAAGGCTGGGGCGGGGCATGCCTCGCTACTGTCAGGGAGAGATCCTGGGCAGTGCACAGAAAGTCTCAGTGTCTCCTGTGTAAAATGAAGAACTGGACTAAATGCGTGGTCCTCACTCCCCTTTGCCCAATAAAATCTACAGTGAAATTTAAGAAGCTATACCACTGCCTGTGATGTGGGGACAAAGGCAAAATAAATGCAGATAAAGTTCGGTTGCCTTATAACCTGCAGCACACTGGCAAATACTTAAGCCAGGCAAAGCTTCCTGCAGGAAGCTCCCAATCTTAATGTTAATGCCTTGCCGGAGGAAAAAACAACCTTAGCCTGACAATAGTCAGGGCTTCAGGATCCTGTAAGTCTTCTTCAACATATGAAAATCTTTTTTTGGAAACTTCCTTCGTCTTTATGTTCCCCAACTCCAAAGTATACAACCAATTGCTCCTCACAACCCCAGTGCATCAATTCCTTCCCATGGGTCCTGTCCCTCTGCTTTAATAAAACCACCTTTTAGCACCAAAAATGGCTCAAGAATTCTTTCTTGGCCATTGGCTCATGGACCCCACATCAAACCACATCACCTGGACCCCAAACCCAGAGATCCTGGCATGGTTTCTCTGGGGTAGAGCCCTGGCAGCCGGACTGTTTCACAAACCTCTGGGGTGACCCTCACGTGCAGCTCGGTTGGAGAACACTGCCTCTGGCGTCCTCAGATGCCATGTACCACTTCCAGCTGCTTCTCTCTTTAGGGCTCACTTCAAACCCTGAAGCCAGCTGGCCTCTAGACTAGGCACTTCATCAAGTGTCTTGAAAGCCACAGACTGATTTCTACTCAGTAAAGAAAAACAGCCATTCTCCCTTCATTATATCTTACCGATGCCCTGTTTGGCAGCAGAAAAACCAAACCAAACCAAACCAAGCCCAAACCATTTGAGACAGCATGCAAGCACACCCGATAATATATGCTTAAACATTTCAATGGGGCAATCAGGAAGAAAAGATGCAAGTAAGGGGACTGTGGAGTTTAAAGTTGTTCCTTTCATGTCCTGCAATGTCACAGCCACGAGGGAGCCGGCACCCTCTTGTCACGATTCAGTTGTTTTATGAACACTCCACGTGATAATGGGCCACAGGAGTATGGTAGGCAGGGCCACGAGGAAGTTTATGAACTCATCTGGGAACTGCTCTAACTTGTGGGCAAGGAGGGGATTAAGGCTCCATTATTTTTTCTCATCCCACCGTATAACAGCTACAGTCAGATTACAAACTCTGTTGCTCTTCATTTCCCACAATTAATCAATCCTTTTCCACGCAGGCAAAGCCAGAGACCCCACACAGTCAGGCTAGATGCTGCAATAATAATAGAAACTATTACCATCTCTATCATTACTAGTGGTAGTAGTGGTATTGATACTATTACTTCTGTACCATTATCATTTGTATCATTAGTTGCTGCCCAATGAGTCAAAAAGGAAGCCCCTTCCTATTCAAAAAAGACCACCCTCTTTACGCTAGAAATTCTATCACTTGCTGATTATTTTCTGTCTTATCCCTTGTGTGTGTGTGTGTGTGTGTGTGTGTGTGTGTTTTAAAAGATTTTATTTATTTATATGAGAGAGAGAGCATGAGCAGGAATGAGGGGCAGAGGGAGAGGGAGAAGCAGACTCCTGGCCCAGCAGGGAGCCCAACAAAGGGCTCAATTGGAGGACCCCAGGATCATGACATGAGCCGAAGGCAGATGCTTAATGGACTGAACCACCTGGGTGCCCCTCCTTTGTGTTTTGAAAATGAAATGCTTCTGAGATGAAGTGGTACATTGAGTTCCTTATGCTTTGGAGTGAATTATTTTGCTAGACTGTCTCCTATTGATCCCAGAAAAATGGGTGCTAAAGAACTGGTGGAATTGGAGAGAGAGAGAGAGAGAATGAGAGCGAGAGAGAGCGCTTCAGAGCAGGGGAGCTGCAAGGGGAGGAGGAAGGCAAGGTGCCCAGGGCAGAGGCTAAGCTCATCAGAGAAGGACAGTGCAGGTCCCCGGGAGGCCAGCCCTTTGGCAGGAAATCCATTGTTCCGCCTGTGCTTCGGCTGCACTGGGCATTAGAAATGTCTGAGCACTGGTGGCCACAGCGAGGTCCCTGAGCATCTGTTCTGCAGACTTCCTGGCTCCTCTGCCAGAGGGCAAGGTTTTCACCTCTCAGAGCTGAACGCTTATTAAGTCAGAACCAAGGGACTCTGCAAGGTCTTTCTCCCATCTGGCAGCTCCTCCAAGGTGCCTACACCTCCTCTTCCTGAAAAATCAAGGAAGTGACTAAATGTATCATGTGCCAACAGTTACCAGATGCCTTTCCCATTCTTCGGAGTATTTAAAGTAAAATACTAAAGCAGCAGGTGGGATGTGCTTTGCGAATAGATGGGCTCAGGATAAGTTGCATGTAAACGAATCACTATTTTATTTTTTTACAACTTAATGGAGTCTGATAGCATGGCAAAGACTTTGTAAAAGAAAACCTTACCACACTGATGTATTTCATGGGAAAAGCCACATTTCACTTTAAAGATATTTTAGTGTAAAGATGAACACATAAAACTGTCATTTCTTAAGGAAGGATCGGGTCGTGTTACATGAAATTTCTAGACAAAAAAAGTCTTCTGCTTCAGAACAAGCTGCCAGATCAGCTTGCTCCAGCACTGGTTCATCAGGCACGGCTAAAATAGTTTTGCCAAGGCAAACACTGGTCTTGTGAAATAAGACCTGAGGTGAGTCTTCTTTTTTCTTACTTTCCTTATTGTGACAACCTTGGATAAGTCAATGTAGACCTCAAGTTCCTTATTTGCAAACTGGAGGCCAAAAAATGCGAGCTTCAAACTTGTGATCAAGGTTCAATGTGCTCAAAAGTGATAACACATTTTTAAAACATTGGTCAATCATAAACCATTACACAAAACAGAGTCAGTATCGCTCTTTTAATTTATTATCATCATCATTCATCAGCGTAAACTGGAGGGTAGAGAATTTCCAGTAATATCTCAGATCTAAAAGGAAGCCAAGCAGGATCAGAAATTGACATGGAACATTTGAGAGATGAACAGGTCTACACAGAGAGGTAAAAACAAACAAACCAGAGATAGAGAATTGGGTAATACAGAAGGATGTGGGACAGAGCCCGAGACGTGAGAAGGACAGACATCAAGAGAAGAGATACAGAAAAGTTCCAAGTCTGACTGCGAAACAAAGCCAATGGCCTCATCCTTAGCCCTTTGCTGAAGATGAAGAGGGAAGGAGGATGGGGGCAAGGTTTTCTACAGGCAGGAGATACTGTGGACCTAAGTCATCAGGTCTTCTCAGCTAGGAACTTGTCTACAATCCAAGCATGACGTTTGTATGCACATATTTTTGGAATGTTGTTTGAGAATAGCGAAGCTGGAGCTGGCATCAAGCCTAGTAACATTTTTACAGACTAAAGTTTGGGAAAAAACAGCCATCTGACATTTCCTCTCCCATCTAGTGCATCTCCCATTTTTACTTGGCCAAGGGGCACAAATGTATATGCAAAAGGCCATCTGACATTCTTACCTGGAATGTTTATTTTCCCCTCCTGCTTCCATTCTATTGTGCTCCAGTTAGCATTAATCTCACTGCAGCAGTTCAAAGATATAGGATTGTTGTCGCACGTCACCTTCATTTCTTCAGTTGCCAGAATTCGGATGGGCGTGACATCTATTTTTTTTCTGGACTCATATTCAAAAATATCTAATGTCAGCTTGCAAATATATTCACCTGCATAGAATAAACAAATGAATTTGTTTAAAAAGATTTATATATTTATTTGAGATGGTGAGAGGGTGGGGTTTGGGGGGACAAAGGGAGAGGGAAACAAAATCTCTAGCAGACTTGCACTGAACACAGAGCCCGACTTGGGCCTCAATCTCAAGACCCAGAGATAACAACCCGAGCTGAAACCAAGAGTTGATGCTCAACCGATTGCATTAGCCAGGCGCCCCTAGAAATGCATTTTTTTATTGCTACGTATATAGATTTCCTTAGACGAATGATAGCCTCATCTCATGTGTCATGTCAGGACTTCACGAAGCATTGTTTTCAAAAGCATCCAAGACTTGCTCTAAGAAAACCCTAAAGAAACATTCAAGAAGTGCAGAAGGTCAATGCAGATCATTTCTGATGGCACAAATTAATGAGGAGAGAGATGTTCTAAGGAAGGAGCAGAAATCTCAGTCTTTGCTAATAAGAAAAAAGGCATGGGGATGGAAGAGGTAGAAAGGAAAAATTGGAAAGCCTTGGAGACCTAGAAGATCGTGGATGATTTTGGCATCTATGTAACTCTGCGGCAAAATCAGAATCAACAAAGATGTAACAGGACCCATGTGTCCGCAACCCAGCTTCTCAGTCAGGGAAAAAGAGATGCCCCTGTTGACATCTGGGTTACAATGGGATTATTAAATTCTAGAGTTCAGGTTTAAAACTTCTGCTTTTAAGTTTGGGGTGGGTGTTGGGGAAGGAGAGCGGGAGGTGGGAGGGTTTACAATGGAATCCAAGAAAAGTGGCCAGAGGGTGAAGGATACATTCACTCCCCCGAGGAGGATGGTAGTTTCACAGGAGTATACCTAGGACAAAACCCATTAAACTGTACCTTTTAAATACGTACAGCTTATTATATGTCAATTCGATCTCAACAAAACTGTTTACAATTTTATAAGGATTAAGAACAAAAGCCAGCTTTTTGTCTCAGTTTTCAACTCATAAGCCCTTGGTAAATGTGGAAATCTGTTTCTGTCTGCAAGGCTAGCTTTGCTTACTCATATGTCATGGAATTCATTTTTAATTTCGGAAAGTTGAGCGTGGTGACTTCTCTTCAAAGAGGAAAACACTATATGTGTCTTCCGTGGTTTGCTTCTTTACGAGCTCTTTATCCCTTTCCCGCACCAGTCATTGGCTGGAAGCCCACCTGCATCCCGCTGGGTGATGTTGTAAATCGTGAGGCGGGAGACTGAGGTCATGTTGTTCAGCACGGTGGTGTAAACCGAGAATCTGCTGCTGTTCTGGATGTCAGAGTGCCTTTCAACATGGTGCCAGGACACGTTAGAGGACAAAACGTCGGTTTCACACATCATGTTTACCGTATCCCCTTCAAAAATGATTTCTGGTATGATGGTGAACTTAGTTTCATCTGAAAACCCAAAGAAAAGATATTAAAATCCCAGTGCAAATGAATGGAATTGATACAACCCAGCAGACACCACCACTACACAGGGCTGTGGTGCTGTCTAGAAGGAGGCAATACATCTCCCTCATTCCAACCCTGGATCTCTTGTGTCTGAGGCCCAAAGAGTTACCACCTGCCAGATACCAGGGATTGGCATCCAGTGTGGAGTCTGGGCACACTCAGTTGCCTTCATTGGGAGTAATGGGGATTCCAAAGCTAATTGCGATATTTCATATAGTCTGGTAGAAAATGCTCATTGGCTTATAAAAAAGCCACACCAGCTCATTTAAACCTCAAGTTTCTTTGCCACTGACTCAATGATATCAACTACTTCCTGTTGATAACAGGTTATCTTATAACACTGAAAGCTCGGTCCTATGTCTCTGATGCATTATAAATGGGGAGAAAATAATTTCTTGTAATAAAGTCTGTTAAGAATTAAGAGTTTTTTAAAAAGACTTCATACCCATGGGCCGTTAAGAAGGAGAACTTTATAGACACACAGGCCCAGATTTGAATCCTGGTTCTGCGCCACACATCTAGGGAATTTACTTAGCCTCTCTAGGCCTCAGCTTTCTTGTCTGGAAAACAGGAGTATTGAGAGCTATGGGGAAGTGATTTGGGTGAAGAGTAGCTTTTATTCTTTTCATAGTAAAAATCTGGAGAACCATGGCATTAAGTCATTTCACAAAGAGAAATAAAGCACATTTGCTATTTGTGTGTGTGTGTGTGTGTGTGTGTGTGTCTGTGTGTTTATGGTTGTCCTTTGCTTACACAATATGTGGGGTTTTTTCCCCTTTAAGCTGTGTTTCTCATTCTACATCTTTCATGAATTCCACATATTGAGGAAATCAGAGGCACTGGATAAGGAAGTTCTGTTAGAGCTGTTGTACATGGGTTTCATGCTCAGGCCAGACCCTTTCCATATTGTCAACATGGGACCATGACACCATAAAATTAATTTGGGGAGCTATGATGTTCTAGTCAAAATATCAAGGGGTCTAAATATCTCATCACTTTTTTAAGGCTCCTATATAAAAGAAGATCTTACAATATCACACCCAACAAGGCCTCCTGTGAGCAAGGTAGCAAATAGACACAGAAGTCATATAGACTTATGTTACTTACTAGGTGTTGTTGAGAAAATTATTTACCCTCTCCTTTAAAATGGAGATCACAGAACCCATTTCACAGGATATGAAAGGACACAATTTGTGTGAAACAGGGGACTTAATAAGAAAAGATACAATAACAATGTGTCTCTTTTCATCATCACAGTGGCTAACAATAACAACTAGTATGACTGCCGGTATCATGTGGTTATATGGAAGTGACCATGAATTTATTAGCAGTGATTAAAGAAAGGGACATTCTGGTTAAGCGCCCCTGCTAATTAATCAAACAATTATTTTAAGGATGAGTATACGACCAAATAAATGGAAATGTTTGAAACATTGTCCTGTACCCTCGGTATTTCATAAAGACTTAAAATAACTTTCGGATATGAGCTCAGTCATTTAGCTTTTTTTTCTTTCTTGTTCTCTTCTTCTCTGCTGCCCCCAAATATAATTATAATTAAAACAAAGTAAAACCAAACAAAACCCAGTCTTTTGACCTTTTGGATATTTATACTCTAGGTAAATAGCACCAATGCTATGGAGAGCAGGATGATGTGGGAGCAATCCTGTGGAAATGCACATGACCTACGTTCATGTTGATGAACGTTTAGGCTGTGCACATCACAGAATCATTCCAGTCTTCCAAGGAGAACAGAGATGGATACATTCTGCAGGAATGGTGGTGAGTGTCATCCACAATGACTCCACTGCTCTGTGGAAAATAAGGCCACAAACTCCAAAGCACTTTTGTGAACTGTACTGTTAGCACCATGTTTCTGGACCGACAATAAGCCACTAATCAGTCACACTGCCAGATACTTACTCTTTTAAAAGGTTGACTATCCTCAACACAACTGAAATTTGGCGGAAGGAGTAATCATAATTGAAGCTTACCAATGCTTGATTCTGATGGTCACCCATGCCCTCAGGGTCATAAATATAAGGAATTCTTCAGGGCAGAACATGTGTTGGTTGGGGGGTTGCGTTAGGGGTCAGGAGATGGGGGGCATCACTGGAAGCCTTCCATAGGAGCTCATACTCTTAGGCTACTTACTCCCCTTCCTTTAATTTACCTGTTTTCTTTCTTTTTTTAAATTTTTTTTATTTATTTATGATAGTCACAGAGAAATAGAGAGAGGCAGAGACATAGGCAGAGGGAGAAGCAGGCTCCATGCCAGGAGCCCGACGTGGGATTCGATCCCAGGTCTCCAGGATTGCGCCCTGGGCCAAAGACAGGCGCTGAACCGCTGAGCCACCCAGAGATCCCTAATTTACCTGTTTTCACCTGTGTTGTTGCTATCTTATGTATTCTGAATTTTTATTTTGCTTTTCTTCTTGCTTGTGTTGTAGTACTTTCTTACAATTATGTATCTTTCAATATTTTGTTTTTAAAAATGATCTGGTGTCTAACAATACCAGAGAATGTAAAGACAAAATTTATGAAGCTGTTGTGAGGATGGATGGCCTAATCCCTGAGAAGGGGTGCCCTTTCTCCCAGATGTGCCTACGACAGTCCTTTCAGAGACCTCCCTGATGGGGGACAGTGTCACCCTAAAGAGGAATCACCTTGAGTCTGGAACCATGGACCCAAATTAGCTAGAATATCCATGAGCAAATTCTTACTTGCCAAATCTAGGCCCAGCTGGCTTTCTTTTCTATTTCCCAAGTAACAATAGGTCCATCCACCTAATAACACAACAGAATACAACTCTGTAGCCATTTGTAAAATGGAGGCATACATCTAACACCCCCATTTTTTTTTATCATTGCTCTATGTGTTCCAAAGCAGGGGTTCTCAAATTTTCCTATGCATCAGAATCACCTGGAGGGCTTGTTAAAAACACCATTGCCCTGGTTGGTCTGGGGTGGCCCTAAGAGTTTGTATTTCTTTTTTAAAGATTGTATTTATTTATTTGAGAGAGAGAGAAAGCATAAGCAGGGGGAGCAGAAGGCAGAGGAGAAGGAGAAGCAGGCTCCCTGCTGAACAGGGACCTGCACCAAAGGCAGATGCTTAACTGACTGAGCCACCTGGCACCACCAAAATTTGTATTTCTAACAAGTTCCCAGGTGGTGCTGATGCTGCTGGTCTGGGGGCCACACTTTGAGAACTACTGCTCTAAAATAACAGTGTCAGTTGTTTCATATCTGTGCATTTTGTAATATCCCAACCCCCACCACACTGTTAGTTTTTGGATGTTTGGGGCCTTCTAATTTTTTTTAAAAAATCCATAAACCCAGATGGCTCTGTGACCCTCTTATAAAATCTCTCTACCCTGCAACCACCCTTCCAATTGCAATGATATTAGCCTGGTTAGGAGTCTCTGCGACCACGCCTCAGATGGGGAGGTGGAACATAAACCTCTGTGCCAGGAACCAGAGTCTCTGTCCATGGAGGACATTAAAATGGAATTTCCTAGTTTCAAGCCTAATGATAAATACCATTACTATATCTAAATGGGATCCATGTATAGAAAAGACATGGAGATGTCCTACTTACTGCTAGTAACGGCTTGAAAGGAACTGTAGTCCATTCTGTAGGTCTGATTCAGGTTCTGCATCACTTGCTCATTTGCTTTATGCATCAATTGAGGTGATGGTGTTGTAGTCTTCACCTCATATGTCACAACCACACTTCCGGGCCTGGATGGAGACCACTCAGTTCAGTAAGGTGGGTAACTGACCTGGAAGAGTCTAGATTCTCAAGGTTTATTTGCAATGGACAAACAAAATGGCAGGAATAGCCTGGGTACTTTTATCTTCAAAGGTTCATTCAAGTCAACCTGTTATTAAGCTCTAGTTGAAAGCCTGAGGCAGGACTTGCACACTCAAATGTACGCAGACAGGTAACACAAATGAACAAAACAGTCAGACGGGAATGAGTGAAGTGAGTCACAGAAGTTGGCCCTAGGATGGCAGGCACAACGCAGATACTGCTGTCACATGGGCATGCTGGCCCAGGGCACCAGATAGGTTGACTGTCAAGGGAAGCCAAAATCCTGAATGTTTCTGTGAACATTGTTTATCTTGAAAATTGGCAACTAACTCCCTAAAACATTGTGCTAACCTGCTTAGGACCACCATGGTGGCCAATTCCAGGGGAAGCCAAGAACACAGCAGCGTGCAACAGGGTGCTTGTGGCTGGTGGACAACTTTTCTTGAATAAAGGCATCATGCATGGGAAATATTTCATTTTATATTTTGGAGCTCTCTAGACTGCAAATTTTTCCCATATCTGTCTGTAAAATTCTTGCATGCACAGAATAAACACAGGGCTTTTGCTCATTTTCCATGGAAGTAGATACATATGTAAGAAGCAAGTTTCTGTTCTCAGCATTGCTTCTGTCTTTAAGCCCCCAGTAACCTGTATTATCATCACCTCTACCAAAGTAGTCCTGTTGAGGGTCTTACATGATGCCCCTTTAATAGGCTTTTTCTCCTTCACTAACATATTGGTCTCTGCCATTGGGTAGAAATGATCTGATTACAGCTTCTTACCTGAACCCTGTCACAGTCACCAATTTGAAGCCTGGTAAAGTACTGTAACCTTTCCAGAACTGGAAAACAAAGTAAGACAAGTGTCATTGTATCAAGGTCCAGTGAGAGATAAGTCAAAAAATTTAAAACAGAGTAAGAAACACATATTCTTTACCACCCCAGGTAAAATTTTTTCCTCTATTTTTTATTAATGCTGGCATCAGCAGATCCTTGAAGAGGTAATTCCTATCTACCTATATCAGGCTGGGTCCTCCAAAAAGTAAGCACCAGATGAAATGTGCGGGGAGTTTTACCCAGGGAAATGCCTAGCAGAGAAAATGGGGAGGTTTCTTTGAATACCAACTCACAGGAGACTCCTTTTAATTCAAGTCACATTTGTAGGCAGATGTTATATGCAAAGCACTGTGCGTGCAGGGCACTGTGCCAGGTACGTGGAGGGGTGGGATCTGAAGATTAATATGACACTCTCTCTTTCCACAAAGGTATATAATTGATTGATGTGTGTGTGTGTGTGTGTGTGTAAGCTTCTCACGCTGTGCAGAACTATTACATGCCAGATATGCAAATCAAGTGCCCAGGAGCTCTTCAGCACTTTGGCATGGCACCCATGGAAAATGAAGATAATTTCTGTGGTATAAAAGGGTAAGCAGGGCAGCCCTGGTGGCTCAGCGGTGTAGCGCCGCCTTCAGCCCAGGGCCTGATCCTGGAGACCCGGGATCGAGTCCCACGTCGGGCTCCCTGCATGGAGCTTGCTTCTCCCTCTGCCTGTGTCTCTGCCTCTCTCTCTCTCTGTGTCTCTCATGAATAAATAAATAAAATCTTTTAAAAAATAAATAAATAAAAGGGTAAGCAGAGGCACTCCTGGCCTGAGGAAGGGGCTTGGCTGCCCAGAGAATTAACGGAAGTCAATATCTCAGCCTACTTGTAATAATTTGTAGCACACCAATTGGGAAGCTGTATTGAAGTTAATTCAAGCAAAGCATTTAGGCTCAGATGAATTAATCCAATGTAAAGCACTTAGAATAGTGTCTGGCACACAGCTAACATTCAGGGAATATTCTCTATTTTTATATGAGTAAATTTAAATCTGTCTTAAGTGAGAATGCCTCCATATCTCTAATATAGAATGGTCTGAAACCCGCAGTACTAGCTTTAGGCTGATCTGCCCAAAAGATGTTAGGGGCTTCATCCAGGGGGTGTGTGAAGACAAATAGAAATGTACCATCAGGCACTTCTAGACCAGGTTCTTGTATCTCTGAATAAGATTCAGTGAATTGATGCCACCAAATCTCAGAATCAATTCTACCCTGGGAAGAAGTTCCACCTACAGGTCATGATGATGTCAAATCATCCCCTGAACGTTATTTGATTTGAGCACTTCTTAATCCATTATCCCAGATGTTATAGGAATAATTTCAATGTCCATATTCATAAATTCTGACAGATTCAAGCAAATCATCCACTGTAAATGCAACAGATTCAGTTCAATCCAAACAGCTGGTTGGTTAAGGGGTTCCCAGGGCTAAAACCTACCGCTGTTTCCAGGTCAGTCTTGTAGGACCTATAGAGAGCAGAGGAAGAATTCTTGAGGTCCTCTTGAAAGCCCACATTGAGTCTGACTGACATTCTTAAAGTAACATCTGCTGAAAAAACGCAGGGCAATATTTCAAAATCTCGTGTTAGCATGTGAATACACACAGGACGGAGAAACATTTGCTTGAGTTGGTATCAAATGGCAAATCAGCAAAGAAACATTTAATGAACAGTTGCTTACCTCCCTGGAGCTGGCAAAAAGGTCCCTTGGGAGGTAGTCCTTTCAGGCAACTGCAACGATGCCCTGCAAGGGAGCTGTCATGCTCTTGACAAGTGGGATTGTGGAGGCACTTCTCCTGAGGCCACCTATAGCCCGTCTCACAGGAGCACCAGATTTCATTTCCAGCAGGTCTGCAGACTAGCATTAGCCAGAACGGTGAGGAGAGAGAGGATGGTCACCACCTTTATATTTATAGATAAGTATTTATACTTGTAGAATATCCTGACTTGACTCCATATTGCCTTCTGGGAAGTTCAAGAGTATTACATGAGATTCATGTGATTCCCATTATGCATCACCATGTAAAGGATGACTGCTCTGACTACCTCAGGGGATGATGCCTACAATGATAACATGAAAAACATATTCCTGGACATACAGTGTATGGTAGCCAGTTTCAAGGATGGGCCCTGACCATCCTATTTCTGAATACTGACACCTTTTTGTAACTCCTTCTCATACTGTACTAGGTTAGGTCTGTGTGTCCACAGAATATGGTGGAAATGATGATATATCATTTCTGATATTATGATGTAAAAGACACTGTGGCTTTCCTCTGTGATCTCTCTCTCTCTCCCCCTCTCTCTCATCACTTGCTATGGGGTAGCCAGCTGCCCAATTGCATGAGGACATGTCATGGAGAGGCTGACCTTGTGAGGTACAAAAGCCTCCTGCCAACAACCACATAAATGGGCTTCAAAGTGGATTTCCAGCCAGAGTTGAGCCTTCAGAGGACTGCTACTCTGGTTGACAGCTTGACTACAACCTCATACAATCTGAGCCAGAGCCACCCAGCTAAGGTCCTCCTGAATTCCTGGCCCTCATAAACCGTATGATACAGTAAATGTTTGTTGTTTTAAGATGCTAACTTCTGGGGTAATTTGTTAAGCAGCAATAGATAACAAATACAGAATACAAATACAATTGTGCCTTTTACATTTCTAATCAAATGTGAACAACCCAAACAGTTTCTGATTCCACTGGGGACATTAGAAAATGCTCTGAAAACAGAACGCTTTGAATTTATTTTTAAAACTCAATTAAAGCCATATCACTAGGAGCTGTCTGTTCTAAGGATCAGCTCCTAGGCCAAGGCCCACAGAGTGACTACCCAAAGGAAAGCCATCAAATCATTGTTCCTGAAATAAGAAGGATGCTCAAGCTCTAGTGAATCTGTGGACATTGATGCAGTTTCATGCTTCAGCACTGACAGGAAGTGGCATCCAAAGGGAGCTATGAAGCAGCCATTTCAGGTTCTGCTAGTACATATGAAAAATTAAAAAATTGGAATGCATAGATGATATTGATGGACTACTTAAAATCTGAGAAATCAAAAAATTTTTTAAAAACAAGAATTTTGTTCTTGCCTCCATTTGAACATCATAAAATCCAGTATCTCTCAGTGCTAGCAAGGCAGGAACTTTATTTAAGACAAGCTTCCCAGGTGGTGGTGCTTGAGAACCAGGACAGCTGGCATAACTTCAGAAAGAAAGCAGTATCCAGAAGGCCCAATCTCATAGCCTGGAGGTTTCTAGATTATGTCTTGCTTCCAATCCGGATGTATACCTGGTTTCTATTTCCTGACCTATGATGCCAGAATGAAGGAAACTTGCCACTTATTAATACCTGAACCAGTCCTTGCTGTACCCACTGATTACCCAGAGGCATGGCACCCAGGAGTTTCTCATGAAAGACTGGGCAGTATCTTGGGATGTATTTTGTGACAACCAATACACAAACCACCAAGCAAACATGTGGCCACCACTTGACATAAGGACCCTGGCTGCAGAATTTGCCAATAGGAGCTTCATTCTGGAAGGATGTGAAGTCATAAAATCCATATCTCAGGGCTTTTTGGCTTATTTCACTTGCCTCCTAAGTACAACAACCTACTCTACTAGTAAGGAGCTCAGACAGCCATTCCCCTGATATATCCAACTTTCCATTCTGAAGCAATGGGTCTTTGACTCACCTGTTGTCACCTCAATGCTTAAAATGTTGGTGGCCAGGTCTGTGCTGTTCCCTGGAATTGGGAAACTGAGGCTGTTCACATAAGCTTTGATAGGCTCCAGGAAGGAGGCATTTTCAAAACTGATCTCCACATCAACAGTGTACTCTGCAGGTACTGGGCTGCTGGAGGCAACTGGAAGGAAAGCACAGGAAACCATGAGAACTCACCATGGATGGCAAAGAGAGAATGTGGCAGGCAGCCCAACATTTCAAGGCAATGACAGGACTATGTGGATGCTGGACGAGGCAGCCTCGAGGGATTTCTAATGAACCTTCTTAGAGAAAAAGAAGTTTGTCAACTTGTCACCACCCAACACCCCCTTCATAGTGTTCCCTCTATGACTTGCTATTTATTTATTTGTTTGTTTGTTTTCAAGGAATTATTTATTCATGTGAGAGAGAGAGAGAGAGCAAGCAGGAGAGGGGGGCAAAGGGAGAGGGAGAGATAATTTTAAGCAGGCTATGCTGAGTGCAGAGCCTGACATGAGGCTCAGTTTCATGACCCTGATCTCAGGACCTGAGCCAAGACCAAGAGTTGGACACTAAATTGACTGTGCCACCCAGGCACCCCATGACTTCACTATTTAAAGGAGGAAGGTGGGACGCCTGGGTGGCTCAGTGGTTGAGCGTCTGCCTTTGTCTCAGGGCATGACCCCGCGATCCTGGGATCGAGTCCCACATCAGGCTCCCTGCATGGAGCCTGCTTCTCCCTCTGCCTGTGTCTCTGCCTCTCTCTCTCTCTGTGTCTCTCATGAATAAATAGATAAATAATCTTTTAAAAAAATAAAGGAGGAAGGTGACTGCTCTTTCTGGTCCCAGTGTCATGGTGTCTGGTCCCAGTGTCATGGTGTCTGAATTTGAAAGATTCACGGGCTAAGTTCAGGACTTGTCCTTGCTCTCCATCCTCTCACCCTCTTTGGTTTCCAAGGTCAAGGATTGCTATGTTGAAATGTTGAAACTAGACCAGAAGGGGCAAGAACAGAAACAGGGAGACCTAACAGGGGGAACTTGGCAACAGTCTAGACAATAAAGCCATGGTCCTGACTCAGAAGAATGAGTCAGCATGTTTCCAACACCATCCACTTGACATTCAAGTATTTTGAGATTTGAACTATGCATGGCTGGAAGACCTCTGGGAAAAGTCATTCAGTTAATTCCCTTTGCTCTTTGCCTACGCACACAGCATGGGCTCTTAGTTCTTACTGTGTATCCCTGGTGTCCAGAACATGATAGGTACTCAATGAAAGCAAAATTCACAGGTTAGAATGTAAAATAAAAGATATCTCCAGCTCTTCATCACCTTTCCAAGTTGTCTCCAGACTGAATGACTCTCTGGCATTCTAGATGCATTTGCTGTCCAGCACACAGCCACCACAGGCAAGCCAGGCAATATATATACCAGAGTGTTTTTTCATAGTTTCCTGTATCACATCATGTGTGGTTCACTAGTTGTAAGCTTCTCAAGGGCAGGGACTATTTCTTCCACTTCTCATGGTTTTACTCCATCTGGCATGGAGCTCACCACATAATAAATGTGTGCCCAATCATTTCTTGTTAAAATTATGACTCTCTGAGATAGCCACAGATTCACCTCCCTGTCACTGCCAGAATCTTTGCCCATTTTTGGCTGAAATATATTACAGGAGCAGAGACCAAGGGCTAGTTTCGTAGCTCATGATGAGCCTTCAAAAACTAGGAGAATTTTTTACACAGATGCATTGAGAAGACAAGTTGTGGCTTATTCTATCTTATCAGCCAAATAAGGAAAAGGTTAGTGAATACTTGCAAAACAATTACTTTAAAATTTAACCCAAAGCTGGAAGTATGATGTATATTTTGCCATAAGTTAAAATTCTAGGTATGTTTTCTAAAAGGGCAAAGAATTTTCCCACAACATTGCCAGATTTGTTTAAAATTTCCCAAGGAATATTGATTTGAAGCACTAAAATAGAGTAAGTTTATTATGGGAAACACCAATGAATAAATTTTTGTTGTAGAAGCTGAAATATCTGTTTACTTATAGTGGTAAACTATGTCTTAGAAAGTTGCTTTTATTCATCAACCTTTCTGAGAATTATTTCATTTTGACATCCATCATTCGACTTGCTGTAATTAGCTCAAACTGTAAAAAAGAGTCTTTGCCAACTTTTTTAAAGGTGAGAATATATTTTAAGGTATGTTTCCTACCTATAAAAATGTAATTACAAGTAGAACAAAGTGACTTTTAAAATCCAATGCAGAAGCACAGTCTGTCATGATACCATGGTGATGCCTCTAATTTCCTGTTTTCTTTCTGATTCTTCAATGGTTCTGTGATGAAAACAAGCTTCCCAGAAGAACTGTTAACCTTAATTTGTGTGATCCTAACTCTAGACACCATACGTTGCCCTCTGGGAACATTTGCAAGGAGGGCGGCCGCATGAGATTTACAAGGTCTGCCTTGAAGCACATTTTTTTTTCCTGAAAAGTAATGCAGCAATGTTTATACCCTCCAGTGTATTTAGTTCCAGGATTCTCTTCACAGTAGGCAGTCTATCTCCTCCCATGAATCTAAACAGGATATCCTAGACGGCAGGGATTTTTGGAAGAGTGGAGTCAATAACAATCCCACATACCCCACTTCATCAACCTCATTGTTGCATCCCAGAGTCTGACCCTGGCATGGCATCAGTGCCTGCCCGAGCACCATTCCTAACTGCTCATCCTTGAGCCCACCTCTTTGAGTTATTTTCAGACATAATTGCAGAACAAGTGTGTGTCTGGAAAGCACATGGTGATTCATGGATGCATCATTCCCCACTGAAACCAAGGCAGTCCTTCCAGTGAGATCTTACAGGGAGCTGAGCCAAAAGCTTAACATACTAAGAGGAAAGTTCCTGTGCCTTTAGCAAATTCTCTTCTATGGGATTTGTGCAACTAAAATGAAAGCACCAGCTTCCAACATCCTCTTCCCCTCATCTACCTTTAATGTTCTTCAACTTCTATACAAGTTTCAGAATAACCTTCCACCTGAGTGACACTTCTCCCTAGAGATCGGTAAGGATGGGGGATGTCCTCTAGAGAAGGAATATCTTCAGCACAAAAATAGTCAATTCTTCAAAACAGTTTCAACAACATCATAATAATTCAGAAGGCTATAGGCGTGCCCTTGGAAGTAATCTATTCCAGTGGTCCGCACATTTGATTGATGATTATGTATACCTAGAGAGTGCAACACACACGGATACTTTGGAGCCTCAGCCCAGGTGAGTCAGAGTGAAATTTTTATGAATTAGGCCTAGAAATCTCAAATTTTTTTTTTTCAATTCCTGCTAGTGATTCTGGTGATCACCCAGGCTTGGGATTTAATGTTTTAATTCAAACGAGAAAACCAAGAAGGTAATCCTGGAGAGCCAATATTAGCACCTAAACTTGTGGGGGGTTTTTTGTTGTTGTTTTTGGTTTTTTTTTTTTTTTTTTTGGTATGTGTGGCTTTTTTTTTTTTTATTGTTTGTTTCTTTTGGGTTTTTTTGCCTTTTTTTTTCTAGATGCCTTTTGCTGCTGCTCCTATGGGGGCAAATAATTAGGTGGTCTCCAAGCATATTTGTTCAGCTCTTCAGTCATAACAGATGGATCACAAATGCTCAAAATAACAACAATAATCATAATAGTAGCTGCCATTTATTCACTGCCCGGTAGGTTCCGGAATCATGAGGAGAGTATGTATACACCAATTTGGAAATGATAAAACTGAGGTTTAATGGGTTGAAGCCACATGAATGGCAAACATCAAAACTGGGATTTGAAACCACATTTTCCTGACCATGTTACTTTAACCATTCCCTGCCACAGTTCCAATGGAAGAAGATAATGAAGGTGATCATTTTGTAAACCCATTGTAAACCACTGTACCATAAAAAGAAAAAAAAAAAAAACAAGGCATTATTATTAAACATGTCTTTAGTACTAGTGTGGAATTCTTAAAGTAAATTTTAAAATAGAAGCATATTCAAGGGCAAAAATACTAATACATGGAGGAATTATCTAAAACTTAATTCTATTTGTTTCAGCATAATAAATGTCTTAGAAATCCACACTGAGGAGGGTACTTCAGTGGCTTGGTGGTTGAGCATCTGCCTTTGGTTCACATCGTGATCCCAGGGGTCCTGGGATCAAGTCCCACATCAGGCTCCCTGCCAGGAGCCTGCTTCTCCCTCTGCCTGTGTCTCTGCCTCTCTCTCTGTGTCTCTCATGAATAAATAAATAAAAATCTTAAAAAAAAAGTAAAGAAAAGAAATCCGCACTAAGGAAGAATGTATTGTGACCCCTTGTCATTGGCACTCATGGATTTTGACATTAAGCCTTGCTAGGTTTATTCATTTGTGCCTTAATTTAAAGATTTATTGATTCATAGTAACTTTACTATTTATGGACATTTCAGGCACTGTGCTAGGGACATGGGGTAAATAAAAGAGGCAAAGTTCTACTTCCATGAAATTTCTAGCCTCATGTAGGAGGTAAAAGTAAGTTGAAACTTCACTGTCGGGTAGTTCTGAAGGGCATGGGGAAAATACAGCAGGATAAAACAACAGCGGAAGGCAAAATGAGGGTAGTGTGCTTTTTTTGGAGAATGGTTAGAAAGGACCTTTGTAAAGCAGTAAACATTGAGCAAAGATGCAATTGAAACAAGGAACTGTCACATGGATATTCGGGGACTACTCTCCCCAGGAAGAGAAAATAAGCACGAAAGCCATGAGACAGTGATTTCCACGGCTCATCTGGAGAACAGCAAGAAGATGCCCCTCCTGATCTGGGTCATTCCTTCTCCTCTTGTGTCACAGCCCCACAGGCAAGACACATGGAGCTGCCACCCGGCCTTGTGTCCCTGTAAGGCCCCAGGGCAAGTGCCTGACTTTAAAGAAAAGTAGCTCAGCTGCTCAGGTGTCAGCATGACCTGCCTGGATGGGACCACTCGCACTCACAGCCCCCAGGCAGGTCCACCCACGATCTGAGTTAAAAATCCCAATTCCTGCTCCTCTGGCCTCTCCCAAATCTGAGGACTTCAGAGTGGAGGAGAGTGATGTTCCTGGTCCTGTTCCAGGCTACACGGGACTCAGGAGGAACAGAGGCCAGTCTTCCCACCTCTCTATAGAAGGCCCTTTAGAGGCCCTATGTGCTCCTCCTTTGCAGCCTCTGGACCATCTGATTCCAGATAGTTTAACATGTTTGCTTTTTCTCGGGCTTCTGTGGCCTCGTGTTGTTTGCCTGAACTTTTCTGATTCACCGATGTCCCAAGTGAAGGTAGGGCATCCCAGGTGTCATCGGTGTCACAGATGGAGGCCTGTCAGCAGGCCCAGAGACACAGACCAACCAGGATTTCCCCTCTCCTTTCCCAGAAATCGCTGCCCACCCCACCACACAGTACTTATCTTAAAGAGACATTTCTGGAAAGTTGGCCACAAACTCCAACAAGTGGTTCTGGGTCTTAATCATAGCTGTTTAAGCAAACAATACTATTTTTGCCTGGCAACTCTAATAGGAATCATGGCTTCTCAGAAGCTGGAGCCTAAGCATATGGGTAAATTAATCTCCCACCTGCCAAAGAATGAAGCCTGCTAATTCCAAGAGAGAAATGAGTTGATGTGATTTTTTTTTCTCTTGACCAAAAGGGACAATGCTTCTTCATCCCCAAAGATTTGGCTCTGCTGTTTCTCACCCTCAGCTTTGTAGCAGGTAAATATTAATACTAGTAAGTAGCAATTTGGCAACAGCACTTATATCCTACTATATCACTGTCAGCAGATAGTCAAAGGATCCTGTTCTCCCTTTAGGTTTTAGAAAGGTTTGTTCACACAAACCCACCAGAAACCCAGGTTATGGCTCGCTGGCAGGTGTGGATGGAGGGGAGGGTGGACAGCATTGTGTGTCATAGAACACTTGACTGTCAAGTCTGGAGAAATTAATCAATTCTGCTAGTTTGTCTTATACCCTAGTCATCAAAGTCAATCCCATGTAAAATTCTTTTCCCACTAAGATGAAGACAATGCTCCTTACTCCCTACCTTACAAAGCTGCTCTAATAATCATGGAATGGAATCTCATGAGCAAGAGCCAGAAACATGTTGAAAACTAGAACTCTGCACTATGAGCATGGACATTAGAGACAGAAAGAGGTGGGGTGAAGTACCTTCTTTCCTGGGCAGGCCATTTAATCTCAGTAAGCCATACTTTGCCATCAGTATAAGGGTAATGTTTTTTTCTGCAGAATTGCTGCTAAGGAGTTGGCATGAAGACCCCTGGCAAATTATGTGGCAGTAAGCCAGGCTGAAACAGCAGGTAGAAATAATAATATTAATTATAGTAAATGTGAGGATTGTAGGACATGCAGAAATCTGCAGGTGGGTCAAGAAATGCTAGTGCTATTCCAATCAGGTCTTGCCTTTTAGAGAGTTAAAGCAGACACACAACACTAATTAGAAATTAAAAGAAGAAAGCAGTCCCAACACATGGAAGGTCAACCCTAAAACCAAGCTCAGACACCAGGCCAAGAGCACCTCCATCTTGAGATCTTACTCTGCCACCACCTTCCACCTGCTTAATGCACTAAATGCCACATGTTATCATAAGAAAGATTAGGGCCACAAAAAAAAAAAAAATCCCAGATCTGTTCCTCAACCTGGAGAATGCACCGCATTTCCTGGATGCAGTTGAAAAAGGGCAAGCTCACCCTGGGGCTGCTAGGTCGCAGAAAGATGGAGATTCCCACGCTGGCAGCCAATAATCCAATGTTCTCACTAGGTATGTACTAAAATGTAAGCATCTCCAGCACAGGGTGATGGATCTTTCTCAAAAATGTATCTGCTAACAGTCGTTCCTTTTGAAGCCAAAGAAGAACACGTGAGGACGTTTCAGCCCAGGGCCTACGAACATTCCCAATGAAGCTCAGAAACCTGGCCTGGAGAACTCACAAAGTGATGCCGAGAACACGTTTGTGTTACATCTAACCAATAAGAAACTTCTACTCTCACTCCCCTCGGAAGATGAACCGTAAGATTAAATTTGGAGCTTATTGGCAAGCCTCCAAGATAAGATTTCTATTCCAGCTCCGGGTTTTACCTCTGGCCTCCGTACCCCCCAGACACCCTGCTGTGCACTCTGGAACACTGCTGCCCTTCATCCGTGTCAGATCTGTCTCCAGTCCTTTTGATCTGCTTCTCGTAGTATCTTTCACACGTGTTCCCTTTTCTCCTTTCCTATTTCCCTCGAGGGGCCAGGGCCAGTGATGGTCCATGGTGCTGGGCCTTCTCGCTGCTCTCCCTAGCACTGACTTCTGCGACTAATTCATGCGGCCACAACCATCTGCCTACTTTTCACTTCAGATCATTTCCATCCTTCCCTTCCCTGTGTCAGTCTGTCAGGTGATCTAGAGACTACTTCCTAGTGTAATCAGGACATAACTCTGGATGCATTATTCTTTCCCTCTGCTCCCCAGAAACCTCTGTGCTCCAACTGGCAGATCCACCCTTATTCTGGCCTCTGGCTCCTGGGTTTTTGTGTAGACTTCTCTTCCCTAATAGAGTTCTGAAATAGTTTTCCAAAAACACCAACTTTTATCTCATGGCATCTCTCCTCCTGCCTTCAGTGATTTTATGGGATTTTCTCTGTACCAGGGATATTTCAGGCTCTTTCAAATGCAATATTATTTTTATAAATAAATATTTGTTTTTAATGAAAACAAAAAACAAAAAAAAAAACCCACAAATAAACCCCTAGATAACCCTAATAACATTTAAATAATATGGACATAATATTTGATCTTCTCAACAACCCTATAAAGTAATAACATATATATTTGTATGCGTATGTATGTCTCTGTGTGTGATATGTATGTGATATATATTAATACACATACATATACTTATATTTGTACACGTGTGTCTGTGTATCAAGGGCCCAGTGAAGCTATATAACGGACCAAAGTCACCTAGGAAGAAGTCCATAGTGCTCTGAGCACAAATGTGCGTGCAAAAGTAGATCCTACTTTTAAAGATGATTCTATCCCAAACCCTAAAAAGCCAATCCAGTATATCAAAAGGACATTCCTTTTGAGGATCCTCTTTCTCTTGGGAATTTTGTTTGTACCTTTCCGGTATTTCATACCCAGAAAGGGGGAAGGAACGTCTATGTGCAAGGGGATACCACCTTGAAAATAAAAACTGAATCCTATCCTCTCACTTAACTAACACACCAAACGGAACACAGACACCTCCGTGAGGCATCTGCGGGATGTAACTTTCCTGCTGGTTTCTTTCATAGGTTTCCTGGAGAGCGATGTTGTCTGATGTAACTTATCTGTGCTCTAGCGCCTGGTCTTTCCATGGCCATTTCTTACTTTGGTGATTTTGTAAAAGTACCAAGGCCAATCCATCTTCTGCAGATGAGGGGTTGAGTCATTAACACTTCCAAAATGACTCTAGAGGCCTAAGAGCACAGAGGATCATGTATAATAAATGGAAAAACATGTTTTTATGGTCATTTATCATTGTCGTGATTGTTTTTAATGAAAGCACATCTGGAAAATTTTGGAATGCCAAATCCTTAGATGTAGAAATGGTTTCCTCCCTGAAGGCTAACCTCTCATGATGTCACCGTGGGTCAGAAGCAGCTGGGCCCGGAAGTACAGAAAGACATTACTTTTACAACCGTATGGTCACCAACTGTCCCTGAGGAAGCTGGCAGCCAGAGCCCTGTAGGAGCCTGGAAGAAACCTGGAGCCAGAACTCACCCACAGATAGTTTGATTTTAAGAAGAAAAGTCTTTCAAAATACTGAACGGGAACATCTCCAGCTCTGTTCCTGTCATAGGGTGCAAGGGGACTCAGGGCTGGAGTAGATGTAATGATGCTTATTGAAAAGCATGGAAAGTGTGGTCTATGTGCTTCAGACAGCTTCAGGGAAGAAGGGGAGGGGGAGAGTGAGGCTCTATAAGGATATGAAACCAAGCCAAAACAGGAAAGAAAGGCAAAAGAAGAGAAAATGAGGGTATGACTTCCCAACAAACATTTTGACACCTTAATAAAATATGATCAAATTGTCATTTCAAGCAACTGGCAAAGTTGGATCGGGATGCTGCTCTGGAAGGAGCTCTCACAGAAACACCTTTACTCTGGCCTCAGGGAAAGCCTGCTCACCTTGACTCTTCTTGACTCTCTTAGGGTCAGCTTCTTGACTCTTTTAGAACCCAAGACTGAAAAAACCAAGCCACAGCACATCTGGACATGATTCAATCATAATCCTCAATGTTAAGAAGTTCTATCTTCTCCACAGTCAGTACAGACACTAAGGCAGCGGGCTTTTAGCGATAGGCACGTATCCTCAACTCACAAAGGGGTTTCTGTGACAGGGATATCCACTCTCTTCATCTGTTCACTCATTTACTAAAAAGCTGGGCTCAATGCCAGGCTATAGAGATAAAGAGGGCTCAGAAGAACTCATGTCTCCTGGGGATGACAAACAGGAAGTAAAATCATTGCAGTGCATTGGGGCAAATCTTGTGCTATGGGGATGTAACAAGAGCAGTGGGAACACAGTGAAGCAGCCCCTCCCTGTCTGAAGAATCAATGGAAAGCCTGACATGGCAGGGGCCCACGTGAGCGGAGACTTAGGTTGGAGTCCCCCAGACCACAAAGTGGGGTGGTAGGTGGGACAGCGACCATGTGAAAGAAAACTGAAGAACAAGGGGGAAAAGCACATGGGGTCTGATAAGACTTGAACAGGTGATTGGATTTCCTCTCCAAGGCAGTTGGGAGCCCATGAAATATTTTATGCAGGGAAATAATGGAATCAGATAGGTGCTCTTCAGAGGTTACCATGAGGAAGTAGGGAGCTAAGGAGAGAGCCCTTGGGGACAGACTCTTCAGGATCTCAGGAGAGCAGTGAGGGAGGAAGTGAGGAGCTTATAACATGTTGCTAAGATCCATTTAATGTCAGTAGGGAGAGTAGGGAATGGAGTCCCCTTCGTAATTACTGCTGGAAATTAAACCCCGATGGGCTTGGAGACTAGATTATGTGGATCACAGGATTTGAAAAGTTATAGCAAATGTCATGTGATCGGACTTGCTAGAAAAGACTGCTCAGCAAAGAGTTTACATACCTGCTCGTTTTTCCCTTAGTGGCTCCTTCTCTGTTAGTTCATGTTCATGGAGAATCTGAAAGGACATTTTAGGAAACCTGTCAGTTAGTGGTAGAGATGTCTTTTTCCATAGCTTTCTGCTCACATGCCCCCCAAAGGAGTGGAGCTTAGGGCCGCGGGTCCCAGTGAGCATCTTGTGCCCTGTGGATGGCAGGTACTCTTTAATGTGAGCTGCTGTTCACTTTTTATAGATCACCCTTTTGACCCAGGAGCAGAACAAATCACCAGATTTGAGTTTCTGCGAGTTTCTGCAGTTTGAGTCAGGTCAAGAAATATAAATTATGGTGATCTTCATTTGCGCTCTCTCCCTTAGGCTGAGTCATTCCAGCGACCTCTTAGACAAGTCTCACGCCCTCTCCTCAGCACTCAGCCTGTCCCCACCCCAATCTTCCTGCTGTATTAGGGCTGTCTAGATGATTCATGTTGAGAAATCATTTTATCCTCCTTCGGTCCTTTTTCTCCTGGATGTCACTTCCTGTGGCAGGGTCTGGGAGAGCTGGCTCTAGAGTCAGACTCCCTGGGTACAAGGCTGTGCCACTTACTAGCTGTGTGATCTTGAGGAACTTCTTGCTGAGCCAAAGTTTTCTTTTCGGTAAAATGGAACAATAATATTACTGGCCTTGTAGAACTATTATAAGAATTAAATGAACAGCCATGTGACACATAGCCCCTAATACAGTTGAATTGTATTGTATAGTATAATAGTTAAGAGCAAGGAATCTGCGGACATTGAGTCAAATCCTAGCTCTGCTATAAAATGACTGTGTGACCTTGGGCAAGTTATTTAACCTCTCTGTGTTTCAGGAGTCATCTATAATATAGGGATAAGAACAGCCTACCTCATGAGGTTGTCATAAGGATCAAATGATTAACAAACGTAAAGCACTGAGAATAGTGTGGTGACATGGTAAGTGCTATTTGGGGACCAGGCATCACACTGTTCTAGGGGCACCATTCACAGGAACTCCTTTGTCTACA
This sequence comes from Canis lupus baileyi, assembly GCF_048164855.1. NCBI lineage: Eukaryota > Metazoa > Chordata > Mammalia > Carnivora > Canidae > Canis > Canis lupus. The sequence goes on along the minus strand of NC_132844.1, from coordinate 57,502,128 downwards.
CACTGCCATTTACTTCAACTCTATAAAGCTCTTCTCCTGGAATCATGCAGCTTCTTTATTTAAGAACTAACTTTGAGGGCAGCCCTGGTGGCAAAGCGGTTTAGCGCCGCCTTCAGCCCAGGGTGTGATCCTGGAGAATCAGGATCGAGTCCCGGGATCGAGACCTGGGATCGAGTCCCACGTTGGGCTTCCTGCAGGGAGCCTGCTTCTCCCTCTGTCTGTGTCTCTGCCTCTCTCTCTCTCTCTCTCTGAATAAATAAATAAATCTTTAAAAATAAAATAAAATAAAGAACTAACTTTGATTGGCTTTGCTGTTGGGATCATTGCCAATTCTGCAGCTGGTAACCACACCTTGACCTGACCTGGGCTCCCTAGCTCATCCCTACTAGGATGTGCTTCCCAATCCAAACTCCCTTCAAGGCTCAATAGAAGTGCCAGATAGCCCTACCTTCTGGGCTGTGTCCTTTACCATGAACTCCACATACCTATGAATACCACCCAAGACAGAGCTCCTTCTACCATCTGTGTGGTCTACCATTAGTTTCTAGTTATCTCTCATCAGAACGATATTAAAAAAATAATTCCTGAGATGTATCCAACACCCCTGTGCCAGGTACTGCTACGTACTTGATGTGTGCTTTGGTATTTAATCCTCATGACCATCTAAGACATCGATACTATTATTACCCACATGTCACTTATGAGAAAGCACAGTTACAAAGAGGTCAAAGGACTTGCCTAAGCTCATGCAGCCTTTAAGGGCAAACCCAGGACTCAAACTCAGCCAGTCTGACTCTGGAGCCTGCATTTGTCCATACAGGCAACTAAGTGATCTTATCAGGAGATACCCCAGGAAACTGTGGTTGGCCTCCGTGACCCAGTCTCTTACTCAGTACCCTTTCTCTCTCTCTGTTGCCTCCTCCTATGCCCTCCTTCTTTTTAATGACAGTATTAACATCCATGAGGATCTGTAGAGGGGGTGTGTACCCGGCATTCATAAATGTTCTTGAAGTAACAAAGAGAGGAATGATGCATGGCAATTGGAATTTCAGAAGCCCAGTTGCTATTTTATTTGCAGTGGGCCTATTTTAGCCCCACTTAAATGCATGAGAACCAAAAAGGAGCAAAGTTAACGCATAGAGATGGTTCCTGTCCAGCTTCCCCTGGAGTCAGCTGGCTTTGGCTCTGTGCCTAGGCAGAAGGCAAGGGTCTTCTGCTGCTTTCCTGCCTCCATCCTCCCTGGGGCCTGAGGGCAGGGAAGGAGGAACCACCAGAAAGTGTTCTTGGTCCACTCTTCATGGGTTGTGATTAGGGGACTCAGCCTAGGAGAAGGTGACCACTGGCAGTCACTGTTGGGAAGCTCTCCAAGGTCTAGATTTCATTTTCTCCATTCTCCAGAAGGACTAAAGAATTAAGGGTAAAAATCAAAGTGCAGTCATTTCCCTCGTACATGGGATTTCCATCTGTGACCATAAAGATCACTTTCCTCAGCTCTCCCAATCCAACTTAGCAGGGCTGGGATATGGGGACAAAACCTACCTCTTTAACATGAGGCCATCTTTTTTGAGAAACACGACTTTTTAACTACTTTCTGCATCCTGATGGTGATATCCGGAAGTGTCAGGGGACATGACTGCAAAGTGCTGCCCTGCAGCTTTGCCATCTACTACTTCTGTTGTCCATTGAGGATACACAATTTCTTGTGAGAATTACCTATTTTTTATTTTAAGCTGGGCCATCATTGGGACAAATGGAGGAAAGACACTGAAAGCAAATAACGTCTCAGGGGAGCCCCCTGGTGGTGGTGGTGGTGGTAGTGGTGGTGGTGGTGGTAGTGGTGAATATCCTTGGCCCTCCCAACTTTGAGGAGGTACAAAGAAAGGGTTTGCCAGGACATGGGGCCTGGATTTCAACAAGGCAAATGCTAGAGTCCCACCCAGCACTGAATCCCACCACCTCCTCTTCTTTGTAGTTGGAAAAGTCATTCACTCATCCTAAGACTCAGTTTCTTACATTATGGAAAGTAATGTTCTGAGGCATACCAGATGCTTGTAGAGTTTTGGCAGCGGTGTGTGTCTGTGTTTTGCAGCCAGCCTGGGGTCACTAGGGGCTATCCTTGCCCTCCTTAGTTCTCATGTGACCCCAGTTCAGGGACCTTTGTGACTCTGGCACTTAACTTTTCTCTCAAACGTTGGGTGCTGAGGAGAACTCGCAGGGGAGCATGGATCTTGCCAGATGAAATAGTTATTTCAGACAAGAAAACAGAACCTCCAGGAGGCCTCCCTCTGCTCGTCCATGTAGAGGTACCCAGATGAGCAGCTGAGGACAATGGCCATCTCTGTCCAAAGAGGATTTCCTGATGGCCAAGTCTCAGCCAGAAGACACAAGGTCACCAATTCCAGGAAATGCCTCACCTTTTGGGCATGATGACTTTCAAATAATTGTGTATGGAGGGAAGAGATGGCCTAAAGAGGACGTGAACAATCAGGATTGAGAGGTGGCGTGTTATGGGCAGAAAACATAATCCCAGGGAAAAGGATGACAAACAAGGTAATCACCAAAGGCCCCCAGAGGTCGCCAAACCTCACTCCTCCTCACCAAGGTACTGTCACTCAGTCCTCTTTTTTTCTTGACCTGGAATCCCCGATTTAACAACTTTGCTTCTGGTTAGATCAATTGTCTCAGCAACGATCAGAATACTAACCTGGGTTTATTTGTACTAGTGTAGGACAAATAACCAACAAATCTGAAGGGCTTGCCGTACACTAGCCACTGTGCCAAGGACATACATGTCCATGCATGAGACTTTCTAATCCTCACGATAAACCAGTGAAGGAGATACTATTTATTCTCATATTATGTAGAGGAGACAGGTTCAAGGAGATGAAGAAACTTGAAATTTCCAAAGCTAACCAGAGCTGGGATTCAGATTCAGCCATGAGGTTGAGGTTGAGAGTCTACATCCTTGCTCTTCAAAATGCAGTCACTGGAGCAGGAACAAAGGTGATTTGTCAGAAATGCCACATCTAGGCCCCACCCCAGACTTCCTAAGCTGAAATCTGTATCTTAGTAAGGTGTGCAGATGGGCTAAGGCACACGCTGAAGTTTGAGAGGCTCCATTATTGCACTTTTAAAGCCCATCCCCTCATATTTGCACCCATGCATGCTCATAGCCATGTTATCCAGAATAGCCTAGAAATGAAAGCAACCCAAGCATCCATGAATGGATACATGATAAACAAAATGTGGGATGTGCGTACAATGGATCATTATTTGAACTTAAGAAAGGAAGGAAATTCGCACGCCTATTACAACAGAGGTAAATTTTTAGGGCATTATGCTAAGTGAAGTAGGTTAGTCACGTAAAGGCAAATACTTTAGGATTCCACTTACATGAGGTACTTAAAGTAGTTGAGGTCATAGAAAGTAAAATAGCGGTTGCTAGGAGCTGGGGGAAGGTGAGGATGGGAAGCTGTTTTTGAATAGGTATAGATTTTCAGTTTCGCAAAGTGAAAAGTCCTGCAGCCTGGTTGCATGGTAATGTGGCTCTATTTAACACTAACAAACTATACACTTAAAAATGGTTGAGACCGTAAATTGTATGCATGTTTATCACAATAATTTTTAAAAGCTCATCATCACAAGTTGCATTTAAAATGATAGGTGATGTTGGCAAATTGAATTTAAAGAAAATATTTTTAAAAATAAAATAAAATAGTAGAAGGGAACTGAGTGGCAGCTTAGGGCAGTATAAGCTGATGAGGCAGGTTCAAGTTCATCTCTCCAGTGAGGGGTATCTTATGCCTTTGGGTTGTATGAAGATACCATATTTCAAAGGCAGATGTAGAGAGCAAAAGTGGGACCCTTTGGGGTGGTGGTAGGAGTTTCCGGGAGATGGAGTGTGAACTCTATCAGCAGCCTTGGAAAGTCACTGACATATCCACTGACCAGCCTATGCGCTCCCCAGATGGATGGAGGAGCTTTGTTAGGGCCACTACAGTGAGGACCAAGCTGGAATAGCAAGAGGGCAAAGCTATGGCCATGAATGCTAGGAAACTCTGGAGCAAAGGTACAGCTGACCCCACTGCTCAGATCATCTCATGCTTGGGCTTTCCCGCTACAGGTCTGAGTAACTAGAGCTCCACACTGACCCTGCAAATTCACAGGAAGTATAATATTTCTCTCCTATTTATTTGAACAAGCTGCTGCATCTGGTCACAGAAGGTGAACTCCACACTGGAGTTTGGGAAAAGAGACACATGGTATACAGCTCCCGAATCATGAGAGAAATAATGAAAAAGACAAAAAAAAAAAAATTGAGGTCAAATGAAAGACATAAAAACAGAAAAGAGGGAAGAGGTGCATAAAGTTATAAAACAAAATCCTAAAAGTAAAATGAAGCATCTTATATATGACATTAAATGTGAATAAATTTATGCTCCCCTAATCAAAGTCAGATTTACTCAGGTATGGTTTAAAAGAAAAAAAAAAAAAAAACTTCAAGCACATGTTGTTTACAAGAGAACCATTAACACATTAAGGGCTACGCAAAAAACAAGAAACAAAGGTCAGGCAAACATATAAATAAAAACTGGATTGGGGGCGCCTGGGTGGCCCAGTAGGTTGAGTATCCAACTCTTAGTTCTGGCTCAGGTCATGATTTTTAGTTGTGAGATTGAGTCCTGAGTTGGGCTCTCACCGAGTGCAGATTCTGCTTAAGATTCTCTTCCCACTCCCTTTGTCCCTTCTCTGCTCATGCTGTTTCTAAGTAATAAATATCTTACAAAAAACCCAGGGTTGATCATTGAAATAGATGACAAAGAATTAAAACAGAAAGCAGAAAGCAAAGCAAAAAGCAACATTCTATAATGCCAAAAGCTACTAATGAAGCTCTAACAATAGTGATAGACTGAATAAAACAGCACTTAAATATCTTTTAAAAAAATCAGTAACAAAAGATGCTACAAATAAATAATAGCAAAAAAAAATGTGTCAGGCACTGTTCTAAGGCACCTAACAAATATTATCTGAACAAATTCTAGCAAACAGGAAATCAATACTTTTATCATCATTCTACAGATGAAGAAACGGAGACACAGAATTACGTCATTTTCCCAAGATTTCATAACTAATAACATGCCCTGTCTCTGGTGCCCGGAGTGGTGTCAGGGAAGGAATAAGTACTAATTTCCATATGGAATAAGGGAATATTTCTCACCCACTTTCATTAAGCTAATCTCCCATTAACTTCTCAAGACAAGACAAAACTACCTGGAATATTTTGTCAGCAAAATATTTAAATGACATCTATGGCCCTTTCAGCTCTATCAGTCTGTGACTGTGACACACACACATACACACACAGTCACACTAATACCTTGTGAAATGTGTTCTAGTGTGATGCTCAAGTTTAAATGCATTCTTTGAGAACATGTCTCCTGACCCACCCTCAAAATCTGCCTTATAGTCATTGTTCTCAGTTTCAGAGTGGGGTTTCAGGTTTAAAGGTGGCCATTTAGTTAAGGAAAGAGGCTGAAGGATGTTCCCTCGACCACCACTGATGCCAGAGTATGGTAAGTTATAGCAAAGTAGACACACGACATCCATTTATGTTCACCACTCCACCCCCACATTTGCAACATTTTCTCAAAGGCCCTAAAAAAATTTCTAAAGCAATTTCCGTCTCTGACATTCCCAGGAAATCAGAAAAATCTGACAAGGAAAAATATAGCAGACATGGGTGTACTCACCAAAGGATGAACAATAGATTCTAAATTCAAGTTCAGTGTAGCTTGGGAAAAATAAATCACAATAAGCATGAAGCACAGTGTGGTTCTCCTTGGGGATTTCATTTCTTTAGGATTGAGTTGCTTTGCCTGAAATGTAAATATGACAGTTTAGAGACAGAAGAATTTGTTTATCAAACATAGAACCAGTAAACCCTGTTTAGAAAGTCACACGGCAAAAGGAGGAGGACAGAAGGAGCATCAAAGTATCAACTTTAGAGAATATTTTCTCCTCCAGGCCGGAGGCTGACAATATGGTCAGGAAGGATGAGGGTTGGGAAAGGCCCTGTACAGAGGACAAAGATAGCAGATGTTTGGGTACCTTTCCTATATATATATGGAGAAGGAGAGACAGAATGAAAGAGAAAGGAGAAAGAGGGGAGGGTACAACGCAGGAAAAAGAGGAAAAGCTACAGAGCAAGAAATACTTCAAACATCGTGATCCAGTACACATAATAAATGAACAAAAGGATCCAGAGTACAATACCTACCTTTGCTACATACAACGCACTCATATTTTCAATTCAATCTTAACCTATCTTGCCCTATCTTTCCTTTTAATTTTGGTAGCAACCCATTAAATTGACCTCCTGATGCATATTGATGGACTATGACCCATTAGTATGAAAACTCCTGGACTTAGTCATAAAAATATAGGTTGTATTTTACAGTCTTTTATAGAACTACGGTGCATAACATAGAATATTCATATAATATGTCCCATCTAATGCACTGATAAGATGCTGGTGATTTCTGATACCTACGTCTTTATAATGCTGGCAATTAAGGTGAAGTTTTTGGTGACTGGATTAATCATTGCTGCATTTAAAAAGTCAAGTATCAGATTGCATCATCCCAACCCTCGAGGGTCTGGGGACCCAGACAAACCACTTTGTACATATTCCTTTCCTCACTCTTTTATGTCCATGTATTTTTGTGAAAAAGAGCACTACATCAAGAGGCCAAAAGATACAGATTAAGATCCAAGATCACCGTAAACTGTGTATCCTTGGGTAAGTCACTTATCTTCACTGAGTCTGATACTCCCCACCTATGAAATGAGGATAGTTTTACCTCCTCTAATTTTCTCACAGACTCTCCTGAGACTTAGATGATTAAAGCCATGAAGAGTCAAAGGGGTGCAGGCTGGTCATTAGTGGAGTCCAGAGGGCGGCCATCAGGAAGGGCAGGCCTTGGCCCAGGCAGTGCGGGGTGAGCCAGGGGACCGTGGCCAGGATAATGCACAGATGGTAGCCAAGACTTACATGCCAGGGAGAATTGTGTTTCAATCACCAGCTGCCGGCTGCCTCCTTTTCCTCTTCCCCAGTGGAAAAGAGAGAAGCATAAGGCCCTGGAAAACTGACCCAATTTGCAGATCTGGCAATCAAATACATTTTTAAAATTCTGCAACTCAATGACTTTCAGAAAACGCTTTGCAATTTAGGTTACGAGAATAGATATCTCAACCAGATGCATCTGCTGTAGGGCACTCATAGCAACCAGTTCTTTGTTCAAAGGGAACAGGCTTTTGTGAGAACTAAGCAGACTGAGCCTGGTGATAACAACTGCTCCTGGGACGAATTGAGTACAAAGGGGGCAATTTAACCTGTTCAGGCCCACCTTAGTGCACTCTACTACCTGGTTCCAGATAGAGGCAGTTAGTCAAGAGGATGAGACATAGTAGCTGAATGGTTAATGAACTTCCTTTGACAAGTGACAGCCAGGAAGGAACCCAGGTGTTAGAGGGTCTAGAGCTGACTCCATATCCTTTCTACCATTTCCCACTGTTGGCCTTGTGGTCAGAATTAGTAAGAATTATAATATCCCCAAATGGTCCTGTCTGGCCCTTTTGTATAGGCCACTGGCCAATACTACCCACTGGCCCCATCTTTCCCCAGCCTCCCTAGGGACAGTTCTTGATTAAATTAACACTCTTCTCTTTGTTGACCTATTTAGTGACAACAAACTCACAAGTCAATAGCGGTGTAGAAGGGACCCTACTGTGGGGAAGGGAACTTTCTCTGGAGGCAGGAGAATGGGAACTGGTACATAGTCATCTCTTGTACAGTTAGGGTGAAGGTTGGGTTCTCCACTTGACAGGAGAATGCCACCTTGTTGACAGAAAGGTAATATTAAAAATATTTGACAACCAGTTTGGTTTGGGCCTGGCCAAGATACCAGCTGAAGATCAATTCTTTTGGTGTTCCTACATTTTGTTGGATACCTGAAGACAAAATGCCTTTACCTATATCAATAATCTTTCATTAACCCTCCGGCTCACAGCTGTGAGGAAGCCAGTGGAGGCAGTTTAACTTGGCTAATGGTGAAAAAAAAATCTAAATTCACCCAATTAAAGGCAGGGAGTAGAACCCCAGAATCAAGGCACTATATATTCAGTAGAGTCCCTTTGATTGCAAATCCCCTAGAAGTTCATATGCACTCTACATTCCTGGATGAAATGGCCAACAATAGCCAAGAAGCACAGAGACAAACAGGCAGAGAGGAAAGAAAATTATCTCCTGTCGTTCTCAATTTCTTTCTCTTTTTAAGTCCTAAATCCTGGATAGTCTCTATTAAAACTCAGCAACATGAATGAGCTGGCTGTGTCTTAGAAAAAGCTGGGAAATATGATCTCATGCTCAGCACAAACCCTGGGGTGATGGGCCACTTCCGGATCTTCTCTGACCCTATTTTCCTGTCTGTGAAGTTAGAAGACGAGGAGAGGGAAGTCAAGCGTCCTGACATCATATGCCAGGAATAAGTCCTCAGGATTCCCAGCAGCACTGCATTTATTTGCAGGATGGGGGTCTGGCTTCCTTGAAGCAGTCCCATAATGACGTTATCTTGAGGAGTGATTATGTGTCAGGAACTGCCACTGCAAGACTGACCTGAAACGGACCAAGGACCTGTTCTCCCACATCTTAGGAACCACCAGTGCTTAAAATCAACTGCTTTCCTGGAAAGCTTTCATCAGCCCCGACTTGCCCAGACTTTGGGGTAGAGGGGAAGCAAGTGGGCTTGGGTGCCTTTGCAAGGTTAGAAGCATGGTCACAAAATAGCCACCTCTGTGAGGTCTGATCCCCCAATGTCATCATCAAGTTGTGATTGCCAGCTCCATCTGAGTAGGGCAACAGTGAGGTTCATTCTGGAAAGGATTAATTTCCTAAGCTCTACACAGCTCTGCCTTTTCATGCTCTCTGGTTTCCTTAGCCCCTCTCCCCTTGGGACCCTCGCCTGGATACTCTTCTGGATCCTCTTGAGGAAGAGGAAGGCGGGGTGACAATGTGAATGCACACTTGCTCAGTCTCTCAACTGGTGCGTCCTCCTGCCTCCAGCCCAGGGCTCTACTCCCTACCCTAGCCCAGCACACAGTCCCTCCCCTTAGCATTGCCTAGAGAAGAATTTCCCTGGAGTGTTTGTGCATCGTCTCCTTCAGTGGTTCTTATCTCTGGCTGTACATCAGAACCATCAGCTGAGGAGTTTCTTTTTTTTTTTTTCATTTGCTTATATGTTGTTTTAAAATCACCATAGGCCAATTGAATTAGAACTTCTGGGGTTTGGGAGTCAATATTCTGCATCCATCTGAGCTGTTTCTGATGCATAGGGAGGTTTGAGGTCTGCAGATCTGTATGTTCAACAATCTATTGCTCTTTCCACATTCCCCTGCACTGCACTCTGGTACCTTCCATCACTGGCCTATAGCTTTCTCTGCTAAAGAAACTATGTAGAACCCGAAGCTCAAAGGGATGCATTTAGGAAGCAATCAGTCAATGGTGAATGAATGAATGGATTAATGGAAGTGTGGGCTCTGAAGTGTTCCACCTCATAGCTTGTTTGTTTTTTTGAGGGGGGGCGGCAGAGGGAGAGGGAGAGAATCTTAACCAGGCTCAATGTTGAGCATGGAGCCCAACACGGGGCTCAATCTCACAACCCGGAGATCATGACCTGAGCCAAAATCAAACTCAGGCACCCCCTACCCAATAGTTTTTGATACAATCCAATAGACAAGTCTGTTACTTGAGATTGTATTTTATGTCTTATCTAGTATCAAATATGTTGCACGCTTATGTGCTGACAAATACAGTGTTTTCTGCAGCCCCCAAATTGTGCTTTGCCAACACAAATGGACATGAGTCATGGTCCTTGCCCCCAGGAAGCTCTCAGTTTCATTGGGAAGGCACCAAACATAGATTGAAAAACGTCAAAGTAAAAACCACTATGTACTGAATGTCTACTATGTACCAAGCACAGTGCTGAGTGCAGTAAATATGTTAGCTCACTTAGTTTGCTTCTCACAATGATACTGTGTGGTAGGTATTTTTATCCTAATTCATAGATGAGAAAATGAAGGCCCTGAGAGGTTGCAGACTTTGCTCAGGACACACAGCTAGTAACTAACAGAGCCAGATCCACCCCCAAGTGAGATGCAGTGTGCAAGTGATAAGCCAGCCTGAAACTGAGGATGGGGGCAAAGCAGGGTGAATTTGGGAGTGGCCAGACTCTGAAGGATGGGTGATGCTTTAACATAAAATGGAGAAAGAAAAGAGAACCTCAGGTAAAGAAGAACAGCATAAGCAGAGGGAACAAAAGGAGCCCAAGGGTGAGGTTTAGCTGTCCCCTGAGCCCTCCGTGGAAGTTCCCTTGAGCAGCTTGCCCAACCACTGTGACGTAGGCTTGGCCATGGTCCTCAGGAGGGCATTGTTCTCCCAAATAATTACTGGCACCAAAGAAGGCAGAGCTATTTTTGCTGTGGCTTGGAAAGAGAATTTGGTGGCAGTAGAGCTCAGGTGATTCCCTCATTCCTGTAGTAGACTAGAGTGGAAAGAGCACCAGCTTTAGCAGAACAGGCTTGTGTTCTGATTCCAGCTCCACCACTCAGTAACCACAGGTGAGACACTTCACCCCACCAAGCCTCAGTTTGCTGATATGAATGACAAGGATCACAGCACCCACCCTGCAGCATTTGCTGCAGGCATTAGAGATCGTGCCCACAAAGCACAAAAGGGCCTGGTCATCGCTGGAATTTGTTATGGGTCGAGTTGTGTCCCTCCAAAATTGATACCTTGAAGTCTAACCCCAGTTCCTCAGAATGTGACCTTATTTGAAGACACAGTTTTTAAACAGGTAATTAAGTTAAAATGAGGTCATTACCATGGGCCCTCATCCAGTATGATCAGTGGCCTTCTAGGAAAAGGAGATTAGGACTCAAACAGATGCCGAAGAAGGACCATGCAAAAATTCCAGAGGAAGATGACCATCTACCAGCCCAAGAGAGAGGCCTCTGAAGAAATCACCCCTGCTGGTATGTTGATCTCTGATTCTCACCTGTAGAACTGTGACAAAATAGATTTCTCTAAACTGTGAAACCACCCAGTCTGTGTTCCAGGTATACAATGCTAAGCTTTCTCCAAGGATCATGTCATTTAACCCCCTTGATGATCCTGTGGTACCATTCAATGTTCTCTACTTTTCAGAGGTAGAAACGGAAAGTTAGAAGAAGGAGTAACTCACCAAGGCCACAGAGCTGACACACAGTAGTGACAAAATTATAAGCTAAGCAGTCAATTCCTTTGGGGAAGATGTACCATTTGGGTTACAAGGCCTTCCTGGTGGAATACTGACAGGAATAAATGGGAAACTTTCTCTGTATGGACACTCGATCAGGCAACTGGGACTATGAGTTCTAGCCTCACTCTGCCACTAACCACTTGTGTGATCTGGGGCAAGTCCCTTTATCTTTCAGGTCTCAACTGTGTTATCAGCAAAGGCAGAGAGTTGACTTCACTCAGTATGGGAGTTGGCCTCTGAAGTCCCATGAATGTTCAAAGAGCCTAAAAATTCTCATGTTTATTTCAAAGGCAAGGTAACCTCACTTTGCCTTCTGAGCCTAACCATAACTCTCTCTTATATTTATTCCACCCACCTCTGACTTACTATATGGTTCAGGTCTTCATTGCCTCTCACTGGCATCACTACAATGGCTTCTGTCTACATGGATACGAGATTAATTTTCTGGAAGTGCCTTCTCACACAGTATTCCCTGTTCAGCTCCTCATTGCTTTTAGAATAGAAGCAATTGTTTTCTTTGATACTCCAGGCCTTCCATGGCTGGGATTTTATATTCCAGAGCAAGCATCTTTAATAAGCATCAATTAGATTTTCAAGATGGTTGATTTTTTAGCATTTCATCATTTCAAATCAAGGTGGTTGATTTTTCACAATTGAAAATGGTGTAAGAGATTTTCCAGTGTTCATGCAAAACTAAAGATGCAAAAAAGAATCTTTGAGAATTAATCTTGGCAGTGGGGAGAGGCAGTTATTACCGTCAAACTATTTTCAATGCTTGGCAAAACCAAAATAATCCTGCCATTTACTTGATTTGGTAACCTCCATCTTTCCCTGCTCCTGGGACTCCGGATAATCACCACATATTCAAATTCTATCCATCCTTCAATGACAAGACAAAAGGTGGCCTCCAGGCTGGAGTTTGTTGATCTGTCCAGCTATAAATAGTCTCTACTTCCTCTGCCACCCACTTAATCTAGGCCCTTAACCTTCCTCCTTGTGTTATATTTATTGTTCTAAGTATATTATGGAGCAATTCTATTTATTCCCTTACCATGTATCCATTTCTGTATTCATTCACTGCACAAGCATTGATTAAATCCTGCTAAGTGCCAGGCGCTCTGCTAGGTGCAGGGAAAGAGACAGGAAACCAAGGAATGATCCCTGTCTCCATGGAGCTTAGAGTCTAATGGCATAGATGAGCATCACTGAAGAATCAGGTACACAATTCATTGTTTCACTATGACTGTGAAAGCGTGACCAAGGAGAATAATCAAAACACTACTCTGTTATTGAGCACTTACTATGTGCCAGGCACCGAGCTGAGCATTTACTGTTTAAATCTTCTAATCCTCACAGCAATTCCAGTGCAGGGGTTTTAGTATGATATGTAATGAACAGCACGCTATCAAATAGATTGAGCCGCAGAATGGTTAAATATTTTGCTCCAAGTCGCACAGCTAGTAACTGCCAGAGCCAGAATGTGAGCCAGAGAAATCTAACTTCAGAGCCCATCCTTTGAGCTACCGTGCTGAACTGTCTAGTAAAGTCTAATTAACAGAGGGACATGACCTAGTTCTGGGGATCTGTGGAAGGTATCCTGGAGGAAGTGCTTAACTGAACTGAAATCTGAAGTGTGAGTTGCAATTAACTGAAAACAAAAGAGAGTTCAGAGGGAGAGGAACATGAGGGTTCCAGGCAGAAAGAAGATCATGCGCAAAGGTCCTGAGGTAGAAAAATGTATGGAACATTCAAGGATTGGCAAATGGGCCAGAGTGCCTAGAATACCAAAAGGAACCAGGGGCTGGATATGAGAGGGCTGCTGAGGTGAGCAGGCACCAGGGCAGGCAGGTACTTGCAACCATAGGAGTGGTGAGATTGATTAGGAAGACAGTAGAGACAGTAGAGATGACATTCTAGGACTGAGGCCCACAGAGTTCCAACAACCAGAGGCCCTATCAAAGAAGATGATTGAGCCAAGACATTTGGGAAGAGACAGTGTAGATTTTTCCCATATGTAACCTGCTTGGCTCTACTGTCACACATAGTAGTGATGGTACATGTGTGACTTTCTTTTTAAGAAAGGAACTAATTCTATTGCATATGAGAACTATATCAAGGGAAGCCATGCCTCTTACTAACGCTTGGCCTGTGACTGGCTAACTAGACAAGTTAAAGAAGCCACTGGCCTGTCTCCCTATTCCCTGCTTTGCATGTTCTAGGACACAGATTACATGTTCACATAGCTATTTTTAAACATGTACTTCTGATCAAAATAGTAGGCGAGAGGGACGCCTGGGTGGCTCAGTGGTTGAATGTCTGCCTTGGGCTCAGGTCGCGATCCTGGGCTCCTGGGATTGAGTTCCACATCAGGTTCTCTGCAGGGAGCCTGCTTCTCCCTCTGCCTATGTCTCTGCCTCTCTCTGTGTCTCTCATGAATAAATAAAATCTTAAAAAATATATAGTAGGCGAGAGACTGGAAATAATATATGCATACATTACATCATTCTACTACTGGAGAATAATTCAAAGCAGATCCTTTTGATTGTAGATGCCAAATGGTAATACCACATTTCAGGAGGAAGGACTTCCATTGCAAATTTTGCTGGGATTATTACTCTTTGCTCATCTCCATGCGGCAACAGGGTATCATCAGTAAACTCCCTCCCAAACTGTAGAAATACAGATTAAAAATCCTCAAGTATAACTTTAAGAGTCTGCCCTCACAGATCTGTATTTTCAACTGCAGAGGTGATAAGACTTATCTTTGCTGACATTATTTAATGAGATGATTCATCTCTCGCACATGCAGAACTAGAAGCTAAATATTTATTTAACACGAACACGAAACACAATGCCAATTAAAGGACTGCCTTGAAAATTTTTTCTATTTAATTTTCCCTTGCCTTGAAATAAGGTCCTACTGCAGCATTGTGTCAGGGTGGCTCAGGACGATCAGATTACAGAAGAACATTTGTTTGTACACAATGGAGTCAAGTTTTCCAAAACACACTGCACATGTGTGCAGCGTTGATAACCTTTTATCCTTCGTTCCTTGTTGTAAATCCCTGGAGGATTTTAACCTTTAAGCAAGAGATTGCCATCTTTATGAAAACATTAAGTTCCTAACTCTGCCCTTATCTCATCTATCTTGCTACTTTCATTTACCATGTGGAGGGGTTTCCCTAAACCCTGGCAAAACAATGCCGGGGGTGCATGCCAGTTGTGATGGAGGGTGGCCCTGTGGTTGGCTATAGTGCTGCTGGATAGAGCATCAGAGGGCTTGGGTATGGGTCCAAACCTTACAGCTCTGTGGTTCTAACCTTCATCAAGTGAGATTCCAAAGAATACTGGAGTATTAATCATAATATGAATGGACCAATCGGAGCAGTATCTGCTCTTGTGCAGGAGCAGAGGCCTGGAGGCCGTCATTCTGGACAGTGGGGAGGTCTGTGGGAGGGTCCGAGGGCTGGGAGGCTGAAATAGAGGTGGGTGGCGGGGGAGGGGGGTCATTCTGAGCATTCCAGGGGCTCAAGGCTGCCATTTACAACATGGTTTAAAATATTCCAACAATTTAATAATTGGCAGGGCCGCCTTAGCCTTCTGTGTCTCCTGCTTTCAGGAGCCCTTTATTCCCTTCATCTCCTGAGACAAGGCATTGTTGTCTTTGGCCAGGGACTTCATTTCTCTGAAATTTTCTTTTCTCCCTCTAGGAATTCTGTCAAACTTTAAGAATAAGGTGTGCATGCCACTCAAAATGAAAAAAAAAGTATTATTTTTCCCCCCAAAATTCAGTACCCTGAGAAGTTGGGAACATTCCAAGGTTCTTTAATTGAGACAGTTTGATATTTGCCAGTGTCATGGGTTCTAGGTTTATGAAGCCACGTAGTACCTCCTCCTTCATGCCGCCCCTCCTCCTCTTGGGTGTCTTATAACTCCAGTTTTTACTCCTTTCCTCCCTCCCCTGTGAGTCCTCCTCCTCATCCACAACTGCCCCACCATGCACTTGCCTAAAACTGTCCTGGGTCCTCCTTTCACCCCCCGCCTTGACATACTCTCTCTTAGGGAGCTCGCCCACTTCCATAATTGTAGTTATCTTACTATGTGAGAGTTCCCAAAACTTTATTTCCACCCTGATCTCTTTGCTACACATCAGGAGCGTCTCCCCAACCATACTATACGCACCTGGGTCAAAATTAAGCTCCTCTAAGACTGAATGTCATTCTTCTCTCCCACTGCTATCTCCTGACCCATATTTTTTCCAGATTTGCCAACAGCTGGCCTCGCTGTCAGGCTTCCCAGGCTCACCCCTGAACAGGTAGTGAGCAGGAGAGGACGCAGCAATTCAACCAGCCACTAAGTCCTGTCACTGCCTCCACTGCTGCTTGCTTTCCCCTGGCTGCCACCCTGGTTCGGACATGATCGTCTCACATCTGGATGGTTGCAGTAATCTGAATGGGCTTCTCACTCTTTCCCCCACCCTGATCAATAACCCCAACACACTATCAGCAGATTCATTTGCCTAGAACACTATTTTTCATAGATTGCTGTCTCCCACATTCAAATTCTTCATTTTCAAATGACCAAGGAATATTTGGACTACTGCATCTGGTGAGCACGATCCCTGAAACCTAAGTGTGAACCCAGCTCTGCTGCGTTTTTCTTCGACCACACTCGCATATGTAGTAGGCTGACAAGCTTTCATTGTGCCTCCTCTTGCTAAATGTGTCTTAAATATTAACCATAAATACTGGTCAAATGGATTGCTGCCTATCAGCTTCTTCTCAAACCATTCTTGGCAACTGAAATGTCCCATTCCTCCTTTCTGAGCTTTACTCATTCCAGGTCTTGCTATTCCCTTAGTAACAGCAACAATCATTACTATCATTTACTATCATTACTATCATTTATCAAGCTCATGCTACGTGCCAGGCATTAGACTAAGCACTCTGCGAGCACTTGGCTCATTTCATCCTTAAATCCTGTATTGGAAGAACTATCATGGTCCCCATTTTACAGATGAGGAAACTGAGGCATGAGTAAATTAAATAACACACCTGAGGTCACATGGTAAAATAGTTAAATCTGTTGCCCAAGTCTGAACTCTTTAATCTTTACAGCATACTGCCTCTTTTCTCGTCTCCTCCAGAGATGCGTCTTTCTCTTGTCTACACTGCATGTCTCTGCCATGTGGAGCTTTTCACAGTGCATTGTGACTGTTGCAGCATAGCATGGTCATTAGGCATGACTCCAAAGTCAGGCTGGGTGAGCTGGAGTCCCGACTATACTAGTTGCTGGCTTTGTGTGCCTCAGGCAACTTACTTAACTGTAAATCCCTACATCAATAAACTAGCTCCTATAATAGCATTTGATGTAGTTTATGGAACTACCTGAATTAACCACCTTTGTAAAACACTGAGCATAATGGCACATACTAAACACTCATCAAGTATTACCAGTTATTATTAAAATTCCCCATGCCTCTCCGTTGCCTCCTGTTAAGAGTGTAAGCTAAGTAAAGGAAAGGATTCTCTGCCTTGGTAATTCCAGAGCACTTAGCAAATCTATCCAGCAGATGCTTCCACCAAACTGTGCCTTTGAAGGTTTCAGTTTGGAGATGATTTTTAGGAAATAGGTAAGATTTCAGTTATTGAAACTTCACGACTGGAATCATACAATGTGAGCTGAAATGCTGAGTTGATAAATAACTTGTGAATTCTGGGAATAGCGTTCCCAGAGCCCATGCAGATATTTTGGTCAGCTAGCCTTCCCACGATACCTACTCATGAACATTGGGACATTGACATAAGCTGATAGAGCCCCTCCTCGTGTTCTCTATACAGGACACAAACATGACAGTGATGAGCAAAACTAGTTTGCACTATATTGAGAGATGTTGGCAGGGAAGGGGGACGGTCCTTGGAGCATGTTTTATGATTAAAAACACCCCTGATTTTCTATCTATCTATCTATCTATCTATCTATCTATCTATCTATCTATCTATCATCTATCTCAATCCAGAAAGCAGTGGGTCATATAAACTGCTACAGTTAGTGGCGAATTTCCTTGTAATATAGACTTTTAAAAAGTTTAAGTAAAAAACACTTGAAACTTACAGAAAAAATAAAACTGAATACTGTGATCCTTACACCTCTGATTTAACAAATGCTACATTTTACATGTTTGCCGTAGATTTTGTTTTTAAGAAGTAAAATGGTCCGGATATAGTTAAGGCTCCTTTGTGTACCTTCCTGACCCCAGTTTTTCTCCTTCCCTTCCTAGAGGGAAGGTAATATCTTGAAGTTGCAGTTTAGTATTTTCATTCTGGTTTTGTACTTTTACTTTTGTGTATGTCTATGTGCTCCTTATACTATTGTCTTGTTTTAAAACTTTACACAAATGGTATTTACTTTATGTATCTTTTTGCATACCTGGTTTTTTCCAGTTCAGTTTTTGAAATTTGTCTGTGTTGATTCTTACAGATCAAGTTCATTTCCTTAATTGCTATAAAATACTGTTTATTTTTGTAATAGTGATTAAATTTTATTTTATTGATAGACTAAGCACTTTGCAAACACTTGGCTCATTTCATCCTTAAACCCTGTATTGGTAGAACTATCATGGCCCCCATTTTTTTTTCTTCTGCATGTGCACATCGATATGTTTTTTCTAGGAATGTTTAGGTTTGGGATACTTTCATGTTTTCAGAAAAAGAGTTATGTTTCCATCTCAACCGAAAAGCAGATAACAATGATGCTTTCATAAAATTTTAACATTTCAATATAAGCATTTCTGAAAAAGGAGAACTTATCCTGAAAAGGAGAATTAGTATCTTTGTCATCCTTTTTTTCTGGGGATTGGGACACACATGTTAAAGTGACATTGAATAAAATGGATGACCCACCATAATCATTTGGCACAAGAAGAGCACATCCTGTTTACCTAGAACATTTCATCTGGTTTTGTAAAATCTACAAGTAACAGTGAGCCAGTATATCTGCCATGAAATCAGCAGTGTGGCATTGCCATTGTCGGGAACTGGACAACTGCATTCTCACATGCAGGTGTGAGATGGGTCTGTCCCTGTCATAGGCAGCAGCAGCCAGAATCTTAACACAAGTTGCTCGTGTGCTCACAGCTGCTGGCGCTTCCAGCCCCAACTTCTCCGGCACACGAACAGGGCTTGCTTCTGCTTCTCCATGTAGCTACTTTATCCCTTACAGTTAGGACTCAGTGGTTTGCAACCCTAGCTATATAAAAGAATCACTTTGGAGATTAAAACACACACGCGCGCGCGCGCGCGCACACACACACACACACAAACAGACAACATGCCTCTTGCCCAGAGATTCTAATTTAGTTGCCCCAGAGATATGTCTAGGCATTGCTTTCCTTGTGATACTAATGGACAACAGGTGTTGGAATCTGCTAAAATCTGGTCCAGGCAATAGCTTGATCTATCTATAGGATCCTGGCAAAACTGGGAATCTGTTGCTACAAAGCAGACAGAACCCATCCAAATCATGTTAATTATTCCACAAGCCTTCTAGCCTCACATTACTACCCAAAAATGGGGTTGGAAAGCCAGAGACCTGGGTTTTTTTCTTATCTTGTGCCCCAAAAAGATCCAGTGTGTGATGCGGGCAGACCACTTGGTGTCTGAGTCTTTCGTTTTTGTGTTTCATAAAACGAGATGGGACATCTGCTTCCCCTGTGATGGGGTGAAAGAAGGGGCAGTCTCTGCATGGGGCTAGCGCCAGGCAGTATGGTCAAGTGATTAAATGGATTAGCCACACCCAGGAGAGGGATCCGGGTAGGCAAATTTAACAGGATGCTCAAGAAGCACTATAGAATGTCCAAAATTGGCAGGGCCAAGTGACCTTCTAATTGGGATAGCAAAACCTTGGACAGGACAAGAAAATACCAAATAACAACTGAAAGTATCTTGTGATTATTCTTGGATTTGACATTGCTTATTTGCAACTTCTTTCCAGACCCCCCCTCCATGACCCATATCAACTTGTTCATAATGATTTTTTCTTTTTTACTTGTAACATTGTATACTGGAGAAAATAAAAGGTCATTCTTTTACAGAAGGGTGAAAGAGGTAAAAACTGAACTTATCTGTTTAAAAAATTTATTATCCATTAAATTAAAAGTGAATCTCTCCCACTCTCATCCTATCTTCCCTGGACCAACCACTTGATCTAACTGGCTTTTAGCTAGCTAGCTGGCTAGCCATTCATCCATCTATCCAATTCGTTTTCCTTTCCTTTCCTTTCCTTTCCTTTCCTTTCCTTTCCTTTCCTTTCCTTTCCTTTCCTTTCCTTTCCTTTCCTTTCCTTTCCTTTCTTTTTCTTTTTTTCCAAAACAAGGTTGCTTTTGATGGCCATTAGGAGGGAAGGCCAGACCTCCAGTTGGAAAATCTAGAGTTTAGTCTGTAGGAAGCTATTATTAATATTATTTGCCGAAGCCAAAATCAACACAAAAGTAATAATGATAAAAATGAATAAAACTGCTTTGGACTTTTCTAAGTGATAAAAGAGCTGTTCAAAAAAAAAAAAAAGAGCTGTTCACATACACACACACACACACACACCCCTCCCCCCATGTATCAATTTATATTTTGTTTTTTTGTTTTTTTTTTTTATTTTTTTTATTTTTTTAATTTTTTTTTTTTCAATTTATATTTTGGTGAGAGAAGGTGCTGTTAAAGATCGATAAATGAATCTGACAATGGTGATTTATTGCACTCTGTGCCTTGGCTTGTCCTCAGAGCTGAGAAGACAGAAATAACTGGTACGATGCATAGCACACTATTGATGGGATAATTGGGGAGAGGAGAAGAAAAGAGTGGGTAATGGAGGGTGTTAGAGATATTCTAGTACAGTAGGAATATCTTCATGTGCTACTGGTACAATTCAGACATGAAAGACCAAAGCCATGAGCCCTTTATGAAAGGAAGAACTGAGTGCCAGTGAAGTGGCACAGCCTGGCTTTCTACAAAGCTTAAGAAAACATGGTTTAAGCAAGCCACACATCAGAGAGCCTTCCTCCTTCTAGAATGCACAAGACAAGTCTACTCAGTTCCTAAAGCCAGCACTTTTCTTGACTTCCTTCCCAGCACTGACTGTAAACCCTTTCCCCTGGGTTATGGGGGAGAGGTGACAGTTTAACATTTTGGAGATCACTCCTTGTCTGGAGGACTGCCTGGGAGCTGAGAGAATACTCGGTGCTGCTCCTAATAAACATGGTGTAGCTTCTTGCTTTGTCAGCACAACTGCCACATGGCTGCCTGGCCATGGAAACACTCATGACAGCATTGATGAATTCTCTGGTCTTTATAGTATTTTCTGGCTCAGGGATGGGAAAATTCCAAGAAAGAAAGAAAGAAAAAAAGAAAAGAAAGAAAGAAGAAAGAAAGAAAGAAAGAAAGAAAGAAAGAAAGAAAGAAAGAAGAAAGAAAGAAAGAAAAGAAAGAAAGAAAGAAAGAAAGAAAGAAAGAAAGAAAGAAAGAAAAAGAAAGAAAGACAAAAGGAAAGCTCTCTTTATTATAGAGAAAACCCTTAAAAGATACCAGCTGGTTGAATGATGCACAATCTCCCTAAACACAGTCTCATCAATTTGGCCAACAGCCTGCACAATGCTCTTGACCAAATATGCTTTACTCTGGCAACATCCATGTTAGAGCTACACAAAAGATGACCAGGCAAAGAGGATAATAACTGGACGATGTCTTAAAAGGAGGGTCGAAGTGACTGAGGTGCCACTGAGGTCTTGCTACAGAGGGAGGAGAAGAACAGCAGGAGAATACGCGTACCTGTCCAGCACCGCCGTCCCCAGGCTGGCTTCTGCTCTGATCAGACGACTAAAACCATCCAGGTTTCCACTATGAGGCCATTTGCCCCGCAGTCTTCAAGGAAACCTACACCCGATGAAGGCAAAGCCGAGCAGGATTCATTGTGAGGGCTCGGGCAGGACTGGCAGCTGGGTGCCGAGCTCGGCCTCCCCTCTCTCCCGCGCCTCCCCTGCCCGTGGTGCTCCTCCAAGCCTCACAGCGCCATCCGTGAGAGGCTCGCTGCTGTTTGAAAAACAAGAAGTGATTTCCTGGTCCTCTTCCCCGGATGGCGTGTGCGATTTCCCTTACGCCCATGGGAAGTCCTTCAGATCCTTCTTATCTAGAAACCTCTCCACCGAGTGGCCAGACTTGTTTGGCCAATGCCCCTAGTCCTGGCTTTGCTTTCACCAAAGAAAAAATCAGAAAAATGAAACTAAAGCAACCCCCAAATGGGTTAGAGCTAAGATGTAGGATGCCTTGTTTAAACCTTCGAACGATGTTCTCTAAATTAGATTGTGTTTTCAGAGTGGAAGGAAAACAAAATTATTGATGAGTCCTTGTGTCTCACAGTGTCAAGAAGTCAGAGAATTAAAAAAAAACAATTCCTAGAGTATGAAAAGACCTAAAGCTGCCATTAGCTTTAGCCCTAGACTTGAGAGAGAGAGAGAGAGAGAGCTGTACTTCCAATCTGCCACATGAAGGGGACAGCTGGTTCTCTCAGATTTCCAGGAAAACTCTATGGATATTTATGTGACAAATGCTGTGATGCTTAAAATACCATCTTGATAACAGCACTAATATTTAAAGATAAGAAGATGCATGGAAAAGGGCCAGTTGGTGGATTGCATTCAGGTCATTGGCTTTTGTTTTTGTTTTTGTTTTTTTAATAATTAATTTATTTGACAGAGAGAGAACACAAACAGGGGGAGTAGCAGGCAGAGGGAGAGGGAGAAACAGACTCCCTGCTGAGCAGGGAGACTGACACGGGGCTCAAACCCTGGGATAATGACCTGAGCTGAAGGCAGATGCCTAACCAGCTGAGCCACCCAGGGGCCTCAGGTCATGGGTTTAAAGACAAATTATGATCAGAGGTGTTGACCTGGAAGTGACCTCCCCATCCTCATTTTAGAAGTTAGGAAACCAAGACCCATGGAGAAACAGTGACTTGCCCAAGGTCAGAACACAGATGACAAGCAATAGATGCCCATTCACCTGTTCTTATACGTGAGTGTGGGGAATGTTGTTTGATTTCCTACTCTGCACTGCGACCTGTGGAGAGAGGCTAGTGAACGAGGCCTGGACCCCAGGAATCTGCATTGTAAATTAAGTCTCCAGTTTGAGTCTGATGCATGTAGTCTCCAAACTGTTTAGAGAGACCCTTGTGATGTCACACCAAGGACTCTGGTGTCGAACTGTAGGGATTCAAACGATAGTCCCACAGGTTTCTATTTCTGTGGCCTTTCACACATTACAGGACTCCACGGAGACTGGGTTTTGTTTTGTGTGATAGTGGATAACGGTACCACTGAGTTCACAGGCTCGAGTGTGAGCCTGGCAGAGAGGAGGAGCTCTCTGGGGACCTGGGCTCTCATTCTACAAGCTCATACTCTTTTCCTGTTCCACCCCCAACTTTCTCTCCTTTTTGCCCACCTTCCCATCTGCTCAAAGACATCACCCTTAGACATGCTGACAACTACCAGTGGTACTCAGGCTTAAGACAAAAATGAAGAATTTTGACAAAAAAGAGGATGAATTTCAAGGAGGACATGGGCAGTGATGAGCACTGGGGGCTACGTGGACACACTGAGTCACTATATTGTACCTTTCAAACTAATATCACCCTGTATGTTAACTAGCTGGAATTTAAATAGAAACTTTAAAAAAAAATAAGGAAATATAGGCCATCCCAATCAGGTGGTGACTCTCACTTGGAAAAATGAACAAAGGAGGATGAACCTCCACAATGTCATTCTGCTTCTCGGCACTGGTTCTCAACTGTATTCTCTAGTCCACTCCATGTCGTTGTTAGGACTTGGTTGGACAGTTTGGTAGTCAGGGCCCCACAAAGAAAATATGGAGTCAGGATGGCTAAAATAAAACAGCACTGACATCCTGTTTTGCAGCCCAGACAGGACCGCACTAGCATTCTGTTTCGCAGGCTTTGCAGAAATGACTTCTGCAAAATGTCCTAAAATAAGACAGTAAACCACAAAGCATTTGTCAATATCCTGGTCAAGGGGCAGTTAAGACCTAAGCCCCGTGATGTCAACAACAACAAAAAAACATCAGCACATGGACAGCAACCTAGTAGGTAGACAGATATATGACCAAAGATCTGATGGGCATGACTTGGCAACCCTGATGGTTTACGATAGTTCTGCAAAAGAGCTCATAGAAATCCCTAACTCCCAGGAGGCAACTTTCTCAGGGACCCCCTCTCTCTCTGGGAGTGTAATATTATTGCTCAATAAACTTTGCTTTGCTGCCCACCACTCTTGGTCTGGTCTACCCCTTCATTCTTTGAAGCGGGGTGACCAAGAACCACGGGCACTAAAGGGAGAGAAATCCTGAAGTATCATCATTGGGAGATTTGGTGTTTGCCCATCCCAGCTGACTCTCCAGGTCCTCCTTGCCGCAAGCCCAAGTGTGGCTGGGGAGCTCAGGGAAGGGAACTTGCTCCCTAAGGCCAGGAGTGCATCGTGATTGGTCTAAAGCACACTGGTCTCATTCTCCTGGCTAGGCAGCGGAGCTTGCTTGGACATGAGGCCAGTCGTGGATGCACATTACCTCTGGATTTACCATTAGGGGCACAATAAAAATCCTTATTATGTAAACCAGTTCCAGTTGGGTTTTCTGTTATTTGTAGCTAAAAGCTAAAAATAGTTAATGTGGTGAATCACCATGAAGAATACATCTTTCGAGTCTATATAAAATACTATTCTTGCCCTAAAAAAATATTAGGAAGAGCATTAAAGCACATACTCACAGAGCCGGATGGCTTCAATTGTATTCCAAAATATTCCAAATTAATTTCCCGTGTTAGGTATTTGAGGTATTAACTTTTTCTCTAGGAGATGGGCAAAGATACCCCAGATTCTTTCTTATACTAAAAAATCTATAATATTAAATATAAGTAGTGGAAGAGCACCCCAGTCTTGAAAACCCAGAGTAGCCTGGGGATGAGAGTATGGACTCCAGATCTGCCCACTAGTGGCTCTGTGGAAACTCAACAGGTTATTTAATCCTTCTGTGCCTCAGTTTCCTCACTTGCAAAATCAGAGTAACAATAGCTCCTACCTCAGGTTTGCGGTGAAGATTAAAATACTTGTAGCAGTGCCTGGCATGTAGGGAGCAGGTGTAAGTGTTGGCTGTTGTTATCTCTGCCAGAAAGAACCTTTTGCAGTCATAATCGCTACCTGTATGGATTTGATAGTGTCTCCGCCTTTGCTTTCTGCTAGGTTTGCCTATAGCTCAGCAGAGATTGGCCCTTTAAAGAAGCCTTTGAAATATATCTTGTCTTTGTCATGAGATGTGCTCCTTTGGGAGTAACTTGAGTGCATGGGGATAAACGTAGATAAATGACACTGGCTATGTTGGGGAGGAATGAAATAAAACCAGAGGACACTGGACATGAATGTGGTAGTAAAGGACACTAAAAGAATTTTGCTGGCTAACCGCTGTGGAAAGTAACTGTGGGACAGAACTACATGCCCAGTGGCCGGTTAGCCCACTCTAGGAGAAAGGGAAATTTCCAGACCTCAGTACTCACAAAAAAAGTAACAGTGTTGGGGAGCTTGACATCCAAGTCTTTTTGTTACTCTTTTTGTAAATACCAAGGTCTGGCCTGAAGAAACATCCTGCCTTCCAAGCAGCTCTGAGCTCCGGGGGTAAATGCTTCTTCTAAAAAGCTCTGAGATTTCCTGCTTGGGTTGGGTTGTGGGTGGGCTGTGGGTGCAGCTGGCTCTCTGACCTGGAATGGGGTGTTGCCAAGGTGGCTGTCCCTTCACTTCCCTGAGGACCAATTCCTCTCTCACCCACAGGCCGGTTTGTTGCTAGGAACATTCTGTGCTTGTCCACTCACTTTACAATGAAAACAAAGACAAATAAAAAATGGAACCACCATATGGTCTCGGCTGCAACCCAGGATTAGCTGCTGATGGGGAGACTTTGCCCTGTCGCGGCTAAGGTGTCAAGCAGCTGTGACAGAGGTACCTCTCCTGCATTCTAAGATGCTGGAGTCCATGGCAAGTCAAACCCAAGCCTCTTCCAGCAGGCTGTGGTGGTGTAGCCAGAGTAAGTAATTCACCAGTCATGTTAAATGTGTTTGTAGGCATGACATTTCCCTTAGGACTTGAGGGTATGACCTCATTCTGTACAGAGCTGTTTTCTCAGACACAAAGGTTGGCACCAAATTAACACGTATTTCCAGCATGCTCCAGGCTGCTTCATGGCCCAACCCTTCCCTCTTGCTCAACTAGGTAATTGTTAGTCTCCTTTTAAGTCATAGATGTTATTTCTTCCAAGGAGCCTCCTCCACTCCCTCCCAGCCTGAGACAAGTGTTCCTTCCCCCCAGACCCATAATTCCAGGTACATGTCTTTTTGCAGTTACCACATTGCATCTGAATGATTATTTTAATGCATTGATTGTAAGCAGCTGGAGGCAGGGACTAGTCTTATTTATCATATGCCCAGCAACTAGTATCCTGCTGGCACATAGTAGGTGATCAATAAAAGCGGAAAGAAAATGAAACTGCTCCATCTCATCCATTACTGGTCCTCCCTCTTAACATTGGCGTGTCCCATGGCTCAGTCCTTGCAACTCTTTGCTAACACTTATTTCCCAGGTGGGCTCCAGCACGGTTTAAATCTTTGTGCTGATAACTTCCAACTGCACATCTCTATCACAGACCTCGCTCCTGAATTCCTGACCCATATATATCCAACTGCCTACTTGATATCTCTACTTGGATATTCAGGAGGCTCTCAAACTGAACATGACCAAAACTAAAGTCCTGATCTGCTCCCCCTCCAACAGTCTCTCTCATCTTAGTAAAGGGCATAGCCATCCTTCCCAGTGGCCCAGACCACAACTCTAAAAGTCACCCTCGAGCTCTCCCTCGCATAGTCTGTCATTTGTCATCAAATCCTATCATCTCTACCTTCCAAATATATGCATTTCTTACCCCTTCCACCATCATCATTCTCATCAAGCCATCATTATCTCTTGACTGCATTACTATCATGGCCTCTAGTTGGTCTCTGTGCAACACTACGGTCAGAATGGCCCTCATAAAGAGGACACTATGTGATGTCCACCTCTACTCAGCCTTCCTGTGCTCTCATCAGTCATAGTTGAAGTGAAAATCTCTTCAATGGTCTGTAATGCCTACACCCCTGGGCACTGCTTCTTCCTTTGATTCCTCTCCTACTTCTCTCTCTGCTCATTCCTATGGCTTCAGGCGTGCTGGCCTCCTTGCAAGCCAGGCACAACTCCACCTCAGAGTCTTTGCATTTACTGTGCTCTCTGTCTGGAATGCTGTTTTCCCAGAGAGCCTTTTGTATCTCTCCCTCCTTTGTCCAGACAACACTTTCTAACTGAGGCCTTTGCTGACTGCCATATTTAGCATTTCCTAATCCCTCTTCCCTGATTAATTTTTTTCCCATTTCACATATCACCTCTCGTGCACTCTAATGTATCTGTTTGGTTTATTGTCTGTTTCCCCTTCCATCCGCATTACTAGCATGTCAGCTCCTTTAGGGCAGGGAGGCTTATTTTGTTCACTAAAGAAGAGTATTTGAGAGTGTAACACACAAACTTACGAATGCCAATGCTACAGTAGGAGTATATACACAGCACAAGGATGTACATAATGGTTCAACTCGCAAAACCTTCCCACCTCCACATCTTGGCAGGGTAAGTCCTGTTTTTTTAAACCCACAACCAAATGCTGGTAACCCTTTTGACCCCCTGTGGCCCAGGGTCAGCTCTCTTTTGGTGTTTCTCTAACAAGGCCAGGAAAATTCCCCCCGGCACTGACCTGTCCTTATGCAAGGAAGGAACCAACAAATAATTGAGCAGTTTTATAGTATACAAATGGTCTTTTTCTTATCGTTTGTGTGTATATCTTGGCAGCGTCTCTGCTCATTGGAGCTGGTCATATTTATACTCAGCTGGGGCCTCTCAGGTTTGATCTGTACTTGCTATTACTGGGCCCATTCCACCAACAGACAGTTATCATACCTGCTCTGTGTATATATCTTCCAGATAGTTATATTACTTTGCTTTGGAAGATCCCAAAGCTTCCATCTTTTGAACCAATTGAATGCAGTTGACAGACCCATTGTACTCGCCTTTTTATGCTTCTGTCAGAAATCCAAAGCCCACTCCAAATGGAATCTTGTTTTGGACTCCACGCCCACCATTATCTCCCTAATTTTCCCAGAAGAGAGAAGGACAGCACACAGGGGAAATGAAGGCAGATTTAGGACACGGCTCCATGGAGGTGTCACCAACAGTCCTCTTTGGACCTTTATTGACCTTTCCTTGGGCAGGGTTGACCATCAACGGCTGTGAGCCATCCTCAGCCTTCAGCTTCCACCTTCAGTTCTCACAGGTGATGTGCTATGCCTGCAGCATGACATTTGTCAGCCACACCCTGCAGCTGTGATGCACATGAAGTCAGTTATCGATGGACCAAATGTGTCACTGACTCCTCCTCCTTCAGTCCTTCCCCTAATGCTTCTGATGGCTTTAAGGGGAAGAGCAGGTTATTTGAGGACTTGTGTATTCCTTCTTATCTTAGTCTTGGAAGAAATCTATTTGGAAGGAAGCTGCGTTTCCTCTAAAGTGCATATACTCTTCTGTCCATGCACACTGGGTGGCCACTCCTGTTCTAATCTCTGATCCTTTCTTGTGCATCTGATCTACATCAGCAGATATGGTATATCTCAGGTAACAGAGAGCCTCATCTGCAAACATGTGGCAGCCCCGAGTTTGGACTTGTAAAAACTCTGTCTCCGTAAGGGCAACTCCCATCCAGATTCCATGGCTCTCTACTGTTTTCAGGGCCTCTACACTGGGACAACTGCATGGTATGGGCAGGGTGTTTATCCCTGTACCTAATGGCAGGATGGAGTAATGATTTCTGAGTAGAGAAAAAAGACAGTATTAAACCTATGTTAAATTTATAGACTTTTCTTCATGATGCCTGGTTCACGACTTACTTATTAGCACCTGAGATGATGCTCTAAGTCATAAATTAGCCCAATCTTTCCAGCACCTGTATTCTTTCATGGAAGAAAGTTAAACAATTCTTTCTAACATGTTGGGATGCAGCTGAACTGAAAATGTAGTGAATGAATGGCACCATGATGGTCTGAAAAATATGGGGATAAGGGGACATTGGTAATATAGGCTGTCACCTTTGTGGCAGGATTTGTGAAACAACAGAAAACCTACATCCATTTGCCCCTAATTCCTAAAATTACACTTTTGGAGACAAATTACTTTAAGTGAAGGAACAGTCCTACTCTGACATAAGTACCTTTGAAAAGTTGATATATTGCCCATTTCCCGTGAGTTGTACAGAAGCATGACTTAGTTTAAGTCATCAAAGAAGCATTTATATGAAGAGAGTCAGGACAACAGAAGGGCGATGAGGCTAGAGAGAAGTGGGGAATATGGGGGTAGTATTTCAGAGAGCTGTTCTTATCTGTGTCTGAGAGCAAACTTAGAGCTCATGGACAACATCCTGCTAACTATTGGTGGAATTGCTACAGTCCACATAGCCTGGCAGTCTCATTATTTATGTTACTTTGCTCACTTCTCAAAATGATCATTTCATACCTTCTCTTCTCTCCTCACTCTTTGCAGTAGCCTTGCCTCACCCTTCATTGAGAAAACAGAATCGATCCAATGGAAATGCTAATTCTCCTACATACAAATTTTCACCCTGTCTTGCACTTGCTCTTCGTCCCTCCCTCTGGTTTCAGAAGATGTGTCTCCGCTTCTCCTGCTGGCTACCTCTTCCTCTACTTGGCTCTGGGTCCAATTTCCTCTTACTTTCTCAGCACTGGGTCAGTCCCAGCAGCACACAAACATGCTCCTTCCTCTTTAAAGGTCTTGCTTTAACATATGTTCTCTCTCTCTCTCTCTCTGTCTCCATTGACTGAAGTATTTTCCTGCTCCCCCTTACAGCAAAGCTGGAGCAAAAAGCCGAATACATAGATTTTTTTTGTCTCCACATTCTCACCCTCTTCTCTGGTCCCAAAGCCAGTCAGATCAGTCTTCCTCCCCTGGGACAGCCGACCTTTTACAATGTGGAGGTTAGGGGGGCCCTGCCCTTCTGCTCAGATGAAATCCACACATAACTTTTAACTCCCCCTCTCCTAAATTAACCACTGGTAGTCTACTCTTGACTAGAAGCCTTACCAATTGTATAAACAGTCTATTACTACGTGTTATGTATGTTATATGTATTATGTGCTATATTCTTACTATAAAGTAAGCTAGAGAAAAGAAAATGTTATTAAGAAAATCATATGGGGAAGAAAATATATTTGCAGTAATGTACCATATTTCTAGAAAAACATCCATGTATAAATGTACAGTTCAAATCCATGTTGTTGGAGGGTCAGCTGTACTGCACAAAGAGACTTTCATGGTGCTCACCATGGCTTCCATGTTGCCGTAGTCAATGGTCCATTCACTGACCCTGAAGCACTATTTGACTGACTTGGCTGCTTCCTCCTTGAAATCCCATATTCTTCTGGCTTCCATGGCACCCACTCTTCTAATGTTCTCCTATACCCCTCAACCTGGTTCCTCCTATCAATCTCCTTCATGACCTTTCTCTATATGATCTTTAAAAGATGGTGTGTCTCACGTTTAGTCCAGGATCCAACTGTCCTTTCTCACCTATGCTTTCTTCCAGGGTGACATCTGGCTCCATACCCAGAAGACCATTCATGGACAAGAGCAAAATAAAGATATTTTTAGACATAAAGACTGAAAAAATTTGTATCCCACTGACTCTGGCTGAAAGCACTAGTAAAATAGGGTAAAAATAGTCCTGTGCCATGGACTCCTTTGGCCATCTAGTGAAGACTATCGATCCTTCTCAGAATTATGTTTTTAAATACATAAAACAAAGCATGCAGGATTAAAGGAAAATAATTAACCTTGCAATCTGGTTATCAAAATATTAAAACATAATGTGGCTTAGTAATATATTTACTTCTTTGTTAATGCATTCAATTAAAAGAGTTAAACAAGCAGGTTTAGTAACTACACAATTTTAAATAGTAATAATAATAAACTGGAGTTTGAGAATCTGCAACCTGTAATGTGATATGAAAATATCTGGGATTTCTATTGGTGACAAAGTCATAGGGACAGCTGATGCTGTGATGGTTTGTTGCCTATATTCCTAATTAAAGGATGTCCTTTTCACTCATATGTGGAATGTAAGAAATAGTGAAAGGGATTATAAGGGAAATGACGGGGAATGAGTGGGAAAAATTAGAGAGGGAGACAAACCTTGAGAAACTCCTAACTCTGGGAAACAAACAAAGGGTTGTGGAAGGGGAGGTGGGTGGGGAGATGGGGTAGCTGGGTGATGGACACTTGATGGGATGAGCACTTGGGTGTTATACTATATATTGGCAAATTGAATTTAAATGAAAAAATAAAAGAAGTCCTAAATTATAATCGGGGGTTAGTGAAAATAAAAGCATTTTCTCATTCAAATTCGTGGACTCTCTAAATTTTATTCATATAGCATCCATAAGCCTAGGTTAGGGATGTATTTAAGAAAATAGGAAATTGAGCACTCAAGAACTGAACGTCTAAAAACTATTTTTATACTATTAGTTTTAAAAACTATTAGTTAGGGGTGCCTGGGTGGCTCATTTTGTTAAGCATCCAACTCTTGATTGTGTTTCAGGTCATGATCTCAGGGTTGTAGGATGGAGTCCCACATCAGTCTTCACACTGAGCATGGAACCTGTTTAAGACTCTCTCTCTCCCTCTGTCCCTTCCCTTACTTGGGCATCCTCTCTCTCTCAAAAAAAAAAAAAAAAAAAGTTATAAATGAGTAACTTGCAAATGAGATTATAAAGGAAAATAAGAACTAAAATACTAGGTAATGTGAAAGGGAACGTAATAGGTGCTCAATTAATACTTGTTTAATGAATAAATGGGTCAAACAGAGACTGGTTTTATCCTTGTCTGTTTTTCAGCTGGCTAGATACATACCATCAGGGGAATCCAGTATTTGCAAAAGCAAGGTCACAGCATGGTTTTGCTAATACACTGTGCACAGTAATGCTACATGACCTCCTGCTTGTTAATAAGATTACAGGAGCCCCCCTCCATGGAAGGGAACATACTCCACCATCTTAGCCAAACAGTAGAAGTAATTTCTGATATGGAGCTAGAAGTCCCTGGCACATAACCGATGCTCAATAAAATTGCCAAGACTTGCAATATGGAGGTAACACTAGTAGGCCAATGTCAGCTCTGGTCAAACAGAGAAGGCGACTGTAGTAAAACTGCCACCCCTGCAAGTACAAATCTCACCTCCTCCAGAGTCACTGCTCTTGGTTCTTGCATCACATCTAACAGTTATGTCCCTGGACTAACACTTCTCTCAAGTCTTCAAAAGAATAATGCATTCTTTATAAATGCCCTTTCAAGAATACATAATATGTCAGGCACAATGACAGTGTTTGCTTGAGAACGAAATCAGAAAGACTGGCTGACGCCTATGTCTAGGAAGAACAACAAAGTTTCTAAAATTCAGCCCTGCTGAGCAGAAGCATAAAATCGGGGACAGCAGTGGTAAGAATGGAAAATGAAGCATAAATGAACATTAATCAAAACTTCTTAAGTTAAACTCCTTGGGGAAAGCAAGAATGTGCCTTTTAAAAGCATAGCGATGTGGAATGCTGAAAAGGACAGAGCTCAACACAGAGCTCTGGGGAACCCAAATACTCCATCGTTCACAGTATCTTGTTAGACCAAGATACTTGTTTGTCTTAATGTTGGGAAAGCATTCTTTGTTCACTTTGAGTGGCTTACATGTAGATTTATTGAATTCCCCATCTCCCCAGATCTAAGTCATGGATATGGCATCACTTTGGCACCCTGTTTACTCACTGATCTGTTTCTATTTCATATCATTATGGCAAACTCAGAGTCTGTCTAGGCGTCTAGTCAGCCTGGTAATTGAGGTGGTGAATCCAAAGGCAAGGTGCTCTGGATTCTAGCCTATACTTTTTGAGTTTTTCAGAAATAGATGGGTAAGAGACTAGGGGAAAGGTGTTCATAGTGGTTGCTACCTCCCTTTGAAACAGCCTACCATCGGGTATCCTGGCACCCTGTCTCATGGAAGTTGCTCATCCCTCCGTAGCTCTAATAGCCCATACCAGGGTAACCAGAGATCCAGGTTTCTAGGTTCAAGACCTATCCTAACTGCATTCATTGCCTTCTACAAATTAAAGTCTGCCTCTAGGGACCACTAGATTATTTTTAGATGTGCTACATAGCACACAGAACACAGCTACATAGATAGCAACAATTACATGATTATTCCAGGCCCACACCCCTTAAGCTTGCCTCATTTGACCTGGAACATTAACAGAGGGAAAACCATGTATTATTTTTAGTTTTTTCCTGAGTTCCTCTAATGTTATTCAACTTTCCATTTTATTTTGGGCCATCAAGATCTGGCCTTTGTGCTTTACGTGGCAATATGTGTACACACTTAGGGTGTCCTTCTGTCCAGGATTGTTTATTTAAACCTGCTGAGCTCTCACTAAATATGGCCACTCTTATGAATGACCTCTGGCCCTTGAGTCACTTACTAATAAGTCAGCAATGCTCTCATATCATCCCTTCTTCAGTGCCAGAATCGCCTTCTACACTGGGTGCCTGCCCACAGGTTATTTATGAGCACTAATAGCAATAGCATTTGAGTATACTTCTAGTTTTAAAATGAAATATTCTACGTTTAAAATGAAATTTTCCAGGAACCAAGAAATGACTTAAAGAAGAGAATTGGTTGCCTAAGCCCAGTAAAACACACACACACACACACACACACACACGTATACCATTACCACACACACACTCCTATTTCTCTACATTGCAAAATCAGAATGAAGAAAGTGGCTGTCAGTGCAGGGAATTCTGGACCATGGAGACTTCTTGTATATTTGACATCTGCACCCGATCTCTTACTAATTCCTCCCTCTTTTATATGAAAACATTATTGTCAGTAATAATTCTTATTTTCTTGATTAAGTCATTCAGATTCAAAACAACTAAAAAAGAAAACAGTTAATTTTAAAATATTAAAAATCAATAAAATATTTAAGGTGGAACTAAATTTTGTGTCTGCCAAAAGAAAAGAGTATCATTTGCAGGTCAGGTCGTACTCTCCTTTACTGTTATAAATTTTATTTATTTATTTAAAAATTTTTTATTTATTTTATTTTATTTTTAAAGATTTTATTTATTTATTCATGAGAGACAGAGAGAGATAGAGAGAGGCAGAGACACAGGCAGAAGGAGAAGCAGAAAGGAAGCCTGACGTGGGACTCGATCCGCGGTCTCCAGGATCACACCCTGGCTGAAGGCAGTGCTAAACCACTGAACCACCCGGGGCCGCCCTATTTTAAAAATTTTAAAAGAGATTTATTTATTATTTATTTGAGAGACAGACAGCAAGCGAACACATGAGTAGTTAGAGGAAGAGAAACCCAAGCAGGTTACTCGCAGAGCATAGAGCCCGATATGGGGCTCCATCCCAGAACCTTGAGATCATGACCTGAGCTGAAATCCAAGAGTTGGATGTTTAAGGGATTGAGCCACCCAGGCACGCCTTCACCATTTTAAATTTTAAACACAAATAAAACTCCATTGTGGTCCCATAGAATAACAGAATTGAAGCAATTCCCATTCAGCTTGTCTATGCAACCACCATGTTAAATTTATTTATTTTTAATAGATGTTCAAATGCGGGGACATATCATGCCCAAGGGCTACAGACCCTTCAAATAAGCTCAGACACTTACAAGGAACTTATTCTAGAAATAAGCACGTGTAGCTGAGTCCCTTTGTCAAGAGTCACTATATAACTGAGAGTTTTCTAAATTAACTTCTGTATAGAATACAATCTTTATTTAAAACTAGGGAATAAAAGTATGATAATTAGGACCTTATATTACTGAAGTTCACAAGTGATGGCACCCATTGTTTAGAACTTTAAAAAAAAATCTTGTACAAAAGATTTTTTAGGAAGAATATTTTGTCTCCGACAGTGTTTGGAAAGGTTATCATGTGGTGATAATTTTTTAAAGGCTTTTTTTGTTTATGTTATTATTGATTTTGAATTCTCTACAGATTGTGTACCACTTTATTGCCTGTGACTAAGGAGTCCTCTCCCCACATCCTGCCCTCAGGGCCACCAAACCCAGAGGATCTCTTCTTGCAAGCTCCTCACACGAGTGTACGAGTGTACGAGTGTACGAGACTTTGGTGTCAGAGGGCTGCTCATGCTCTCTTCCTTCACTAGCCTCATCTGTTTTAACTGGGAGCAGTCCTTCAGGGTTACAGACCAAACGGGATGGAGGAAGCCACTAGCACAGAGAAGTGGAGAAGAGCTGAAGAAGGACTCACTAAGACCTTTCCCATCTGCCCTGAGGGAAGCTGACCTTGCCTTCCCCTCCCCCACCCCACCAGGCCCCCACCTGCTCCTCACTTCAGCTCCATCTGGAGACCTCTCCCTGGCCAGAGGAAGGAAGCCAAAAAATTCTTCATTCTCAATACAGTTCTGAGCCCCGCAGGCCATCTGAAAAAAAAAGTGTGGAGTGTGGCTCTGACCAAGGGTCAGAAGGGAAACCAGCTTCAGCTCCACTTGACTTGAAGGAAGGAAGCAGGAAGTCCTGCTTGGGGCAGGGGGTGAAGCCATCCTCTGGGCCTGGCTGTCCTATTACCTCCTGACCCTCTCTCTAATCAAGAGCACGAGGGAATGGCTCCAGCACAGAAAGCAGAGCCTCTGTGGCTCTTTCCACTTTGCACTCTCAAGATTAAATACTGCATCTTGCACAAGAAATGACCCTTCTGGTTACTACTAAGTGGTTTATACCACGTCAGTGAGTCAAGGCCCCAATGAGCCTCCACAACTCTGTGGGGTGGGAGAGCAATTGTCCCATTTCACAGACAGGAAACTCAATCACAGAGCTGATTTGGGGAGGATGGAACCCAGACCTGCCTCATGTCCAAGGTCCTGTGTCCTACCCAGGGTGGGGATGACTGGGGACCATCCCTCTCAGGACTCTAGTATCTGTGGATCCCAGGACACTACCTTCAGACCATGGTATTTGTGCGGCTGGATGGACAGCACTGGGGTCCATCTACTGGATGGACGTAGAGCATGATTTTAGAAATGTATAATGTGAACTTCTGGATAACTCAATTGTATATGTGTATGATCAGATGCCAGGTATCCTCTTGTTTTTTTCTTCCAGGTCTGTCTGTTGTACCTGCCCTCTCAGAATATCCCTTCTTGTGAAAGCATTATGAGCAAGGGTGTATTTAAATATGGTAACAGTGATGGTGTGTGGATTTGCATCACACACTCTATGTAATTGCTCAAATCCTCTTTTTCATGTGTTTCTTCTTCTAAGCTATGCATCACTCATTCATTCAGCAAATATTTATGAAACTGATGCTCCAGACACTAACCTAGACCCTGGAGATAAGCAGTAACTAAAACAGCTGTCGCCTATGAGCTTGCATTCTAGTTGGGGAAGCATGCTGGTGAGCCTCCAGCCCTTCTCTCCCCCTGCTCTGTGCCCAGGAGGACGACCCCACATCCTGCAGTGCCTTGTCATCTTGGAGGGCAATGGGAAGGACAGGAAGGTGGGAGATCCCAGTAGGAGACTGCAAGATGGAAAGAAAGGGGAGCCAGGTATTTGCTTCCTCCCGGCACGCTGCGGTTTTGGCAGTGGCTGTGTTCCTCTACCCTCAGTCCAATTCTGAGGAACTCCCTCTACCCTGGCTACAGATCTTGCCAGGCTCCTCTGACACCCCAAAGTCAACCTTCTTGCCCCTATGTGCCCTGGGGGAGGCAATCAAGGACATCTTGATGCCTGCTAGTGCCCTGTTGACTTAACTGCCTCCAGTTTTTCAGTTAGCCTTTGGCACTGTTATTTCTTTCCTGCCAGTAATATAGCCAATAAATAAATAGGCTATATATCAGTTGAGCACAGATGCTATGTAGCAACATAAAGCAGAGTAAGGGCAATAAAGTGTGTGTGTGTGTGTGTGTGTGTGTGTGTATTTTTTTATCTGTAGGTATGGGAGTCTTGCTTTACTAGGTCAGCTGACTGCTCAAGCTCCAGCTGTCTGGATTGAGTGCAGGTAGGGGTTGGAACCGAGGTAGCTCAAAGGTGAGGGGGTACAGCAGGAAAGGGGAGGGCACTGCTTGCCCGAGAGCTTGTGGGGGCTCAGAGCAACTAAGCAGACAAACAAATTGATATATTTGGGGGACTTCAATTTAAAATTCCTATGTGGAAATCAAATAAATGAGAAGAAAGAGAAAGTTAATACAAATTCATTGTTTCTCGGGCTCAATGAAAGTCATTTTCTGCTTATTTCCTTTTTATATAATAACTGTTCATTTCAATTACCTTTTGGTAACTTTCCTTTGAACTCATTGTTTCAAAACTCAAAAATGACTTTCAGTAAATGCTGAATTTTGTTGTAAGAATATGGAATACAAAGCTTCACTAATTAATTTCACTGGTAAACTAAGAGGCAAAATTGAGTAGTATGGAAAAAAATCCTACAATGTATAGTTAGCCCATTTCTTCACTATGAAACAGAGACTGTTAATAGAATTGAATCTGCTTTGGAGCGATGAAGATATCCAGATGCTCCGAAATATTCAGAATGGTGTTCGCATGTTAATACTACAGATAGAGGAATTTAAGCTGGATTGGTAATCAAACCCTCACAGAAACTTGCTTTCTTGTGATTTGTATTTATTTTTGCTCCTGGGAGCCTCACTTTGATTCATCACTCGTGTTAATAATTGTTAATTTGGCTACTTGCTATTTTTCACATCAACCTTTTTCTTCTCCATCTTTGGTGTGAAAAACTTAGTTTGTGACCATGATATTAAAAAAGGTAGATTGGGGTTCCTACATGGTTCAGTGGTTGAGCATCTGCCTTTGGCTCAGGGCGTAGTCCTGGGATTGAGTCCCTCGTCAGGTTCCCTGCCTGGAGCCTGCTTCTCCCTTTGTCAATGTCTCTGCCTCTCTCTCTGTGTCTCTCATGTCTCTCATTTTTATTTATTTAAATAAAATTTTTTAAAGAATAGATAAATAAAAATAAAAAGGTAGGATTTTTTTTTTGGTAAACAAAGAGAAACATTAAGCTTCCAGGATCTTTTCTTCTCCATCCACCCTTTCACTCCTCCTTTGTTTGAGGCGATTTAGGGTTTCCTAGCCTCATCCTGCCTTATCTATCAAGGAGGAAATAACAACCTTTGGGATATATGTTGGCTTTAGCCAGCTGGCCACACTCAAAAGACACCAGTCACCTATTTCCACATTCACAGCCCATTCCATAGACTCAGATTCAAACTGTTTTAAAGGGTCGAGAAACTTGCTCAAAAGCGGAGACTCTAAACCCCTCCAAAGGGGCAAACCCTTTACTGAAGTGTTTGCTTTGGGCAACAAGTGACTTCCTGCTTTGCAAACAGAAGTTTCAAAGGGTTGATTTTTGAAATTCCAAAGAAACTTACAAGTCACCATATTTTGACCACTTATAGATCAAAATCAATCAGAATATTGGGAATATTTGGATTAAATTTTCTTCAACTTCAGAAATATTCAGAAGTTAAAGGAGCATTAGAGCAAAGAAGGTAAGAGATTTAGTAATTCTTTCTTGCAGGAACTTTCAAATTTTAATGCAGCTTAAGAATCACACAAAACAGATGAACATAAGGAAGGAGAAGGAAAAATAAAGTAAAATGAAACCAGACAGGGAGATGAATCACTAAGAGACTCTTAACTCTAGGGAACAAGCTGAGGGTTGCTGGAAGGGAGGGGGTGGGGGGATGGGGAACTGGGTGATGGGCATTAAGGAGGGCACGGGATGGAATGGGCACTGGGTGTTACATGCAACTGATGAATCCCTAAACTCTACCTCTGAAACTAATAATACACTATATGTTAACTAAATTGAATTTAAATATTTTTTTAAAAGAGTCACACAAATAATTTGGTTTAAGTTCTTGGCTGTATGATCAGAGATTCTGTTCTGAGGGACCACAGACCAGCAACACAAACATCACCTGGGAATGTGTTAGAAATATCAATTCTTGAGACCACTCAGACCTCTAGATTCTAACATTCTTGAGGTTGGGCCCAGTGATTAGTGTTTGAACAAGCTCTCCAGAGGTGATTCTGAGGCACACCGAAGTTTTAATAACCACTGAGTAGAGCATGACTTTTTTTTCTTAGTGGTTCTCACTTGGAGGAAAATACTGTTGCCTGGTCCCCAGATGGAGGCCTGTCGAATCAAAAGCTCCTTGTCTGTTAAGAGAAACACTGACAGATAAGGGAGCTGCTGGCTTCGTTCATGGAGAGTTTCTCCTTTCCTCAAAACGACATAGTCACCTTCAGCTAAAACCTTTCATCATTAGGGCTACACATCCATCTTCACCTCCCTCTGCCATTTTGTCCTTTTCTTCCTCTCTCCCCTGAAACCCCCTCGGTGTCCTGCAAGCAGTGTGCTCTCCAGCCTCCCCCCAGAACTGCCTCCTTCTTCCATTTTCACTTGTCCAAGTCCCGATGTCCTTCAAGGTCTGAGTCAAAGTCATTCCTTGCAAGAGGCTGCCTCTGACTCCCTCTAGTTATGTGTACACCTCTGCCCTGGTTTCTGTCAAAGCCCTTACTGAACTGCACAAGAATTGTCTATTGGTGGGCTCATCCACCGTCCTGTGAGCCCCCTTTACCCGACTCTAACCCCCAAGACAGGACCTTGTCTGTCTACTGTTGAGTGCCTGGCACCTAACACAGTGTTGGGCATGGAGGAGGCTAGGGCTCAATGTTTGGTATGAGTGAATCGTCGAGGTGGTGCATGACCAGAGGTGCCTTAAGAGGTTAAGTCCAAGTTCTACCACTTACTAGCCATGTAAATTCAGGCGAATTATTTAATCTCTCTGTTCCTTAGTAGTTGGTGTCGATGATACTTTTGTTGTTATTCTTAATCGCTCTCTCTGGAGGAGAACCAACTCTGCCACAGGGTTTATGCTGAGTGCTTTTTAAGAAATTGTTCACACACTATGTCATTTAATTTTCACAACAATCTATGAACTACTTAGCTATTCCCATCTGAGAGAGGGAGGCTTAGAACAGTCAGTCAGTTGCCAAGCCTTGTATATAAACTATAGACAGTGGAGAGGGAACAAACGGAAGAATTTGAGGCAGTATCTGAACCCCAAACCCAGGACCTGTCATGACACTATACTGTGCTCTAAGACAAGTTGCCGAGACATAAACAAACCAAGAGTTAAACACAGGATGGAAAAAACAAAAAACAAAAAAACACAGGATGGTGTAAGGGATGGTACAAAGCAGTATATGATTCTCCTCCAAACTGTGGCTCAGGGAAGAGGTTACAACTTTGGCAGGAAGATCCCTGCAAAGATGAGCCCAGATGGTAAGACTATTAACCTACCCAGAGGAATGCAGGGAGGGGCCCCTTAAACCAGCAGTGTAAACACTTTTCTAAACACAAGCTGGCAGGTATTTTCTAAATATTGTGACTTACACACAACTCGAGGTGCATCAGACCTTGGAAGCACCATCTCTCATGATACTTGAAAAGTGTGGACGTTGTAGACTCCCCCTCCCCCTCCCCCCCAACCTGCCC
This sequence comes from Canis lupus baileyi, assembly GCF_048164855.1. Taxonomy (NCBI): domain Eukaryota; kingdom Metazoa; phylum Chordata; class Mammalia; order Carnivora; family Canidae; genus Canis; species Canis lupus. Next base: position 57,461,988 of record NC_132844.1, on the reverse strand, counting down.
TCACACACAGGTGGGACTAGGTCCCGGGTAGAGCCTGGCAATCTGCATTTTGACCAGTGCTCCAGTCAGCTGATCTGCTGGCAATGTCCAGTTGTCTTGTACTCATGTTTTACGTATGTCAGCATAAAAACCCAAAATAGAGATTTTAAAGGGATGAGAGTCTTCAAAGTAAAGAGCAGTCCATCTAAGCCCTCCTCCTGGCCCCATGGGAGATGCAGAGCAGTGTGAGCCTCAGGTACTGTCCTCGAAGCCCTGTTGTGCCCTGCACGCTCCCAGGGGGCAGCAGGTCAGGTGGATTCTGCACTGACTCAGGGCTCAGGCTCATTCCCCTGCGGCCTCCTCAGCTCTCCTGAAGTCAACTTTGCAAATCAATCACTGGCCTCTAGTGACCTGCAGGTACATTGTGTGCAAGGCCAGCTTCCCGGTGAAGTGGCGACCTTGACAAATGATCAGTTCTGGTCCAACAGGCCTCCCCCACCACTTCAGGTGCATGAAAATACAGTGTCATTCATGACACATTCAGGAATTCTCCCTGACTGGCAATTGAAATTCAACGTGAAGTCCAAGCTGTCATTTCAACAAAACACCAATAGGCAGTGTTAAGAACTGGGATTTCAATTTTTGGAAAAGGCGAAGTATTGTTTAAAAATAGCTTAGCTATGTGCACAGCTTAGTTTTACAAAATATATTAAAGTCAGGGGCATCTGTGGGGCTCAGTCAATTGAGTGTCTGACTCTTCATTTTGGCTCAGGTCATGACCTTGGGGTCCTAGGATGAAGACCAGCATTAGGCTCCATGCTCAAAGGCGAGTCTGTTCAAGATTCTCTCTCTCTCTTTCTTTCTGTCCCTCCCCTCATCTCTCTCTCTCTCTCTCTCTCTCAAATAAGTAAATAAATAAATCTTTAAAAAATAATATTAAAATTAAAGCTTACTAATACATCCATTGCAAAACAATGCAGATGTCATCCAAGTTCAGGGATTGGTTTACCAAAATGTCGGTGAAAGGGTGCTTTTGCATTTCCAATTCCTTACAAAACATTTATTGAAAACCTGCTGTGCCAGGTACCACACCAGGGGCTAGGAATAAAAATATGAATAAGATGGCATCCCTGCTGCCTGGGAAAACGTGCACATGAACAATGGCTGTGAATACAAACTTGTATGTATGTATGTCAACTCTAAGAGGCTTGGGAAATTGCTGAGAAGAGCTAGAAGAGAGGTGAGTTCTGCACATGGATGGGGGGCCCTCAAAAGGAAGTTGCTGGGGGGCATTGAAAATGGGCTCTGGGGGACACCTGGGTGGCTCAGCGATTGAGCTTTTGCCTTTGGCCCAGGGTATGATCCCGGAGTACTGGGATCGAGTTCCACATCAGGCTGCCTGCATGGAGCCTGCTTCTCTCTCTGCTTGTGTCTCTGCCTCTCTCTCTGTGTTTGAATAAATAAATAAAATCTTTTTTAAAAAGAAAGAAAATGAGCTCTGGAAGACACGATCGTTTACTTGACAGAGAAAGGAAGAAAGAGGACTCTAGACAAAGGAATGGAGTACAGTGGGGAGGTGGTGCAGATGGAGAGAAGGTGGTCCAGATCACAGCCACCGGGAAGGTGAGGGCACAGCAGATGGAAAGGACCTACAAAGAAAACTGGGAAGGCTCAGTGAGAAAAACACAAGGGAGACTGTGGGTCCCAGCAGGCGGGGACCAGACTGGGGGTGGCAGTCATCAGCAACAGGTGCTGTGGGCAGTGAAATGAGATAGAGGTTCAGGGACAGTAGAGGTCAGAGATAATCTGGGCAAAAGCAATCGCCAGCGTGTATGGGGGAGGGCAGATGGGAAGACAGAGCACAGTGGTTAGCAGGGTGAGTGGTTGGTGATACCTCGAAGACAGGCACAACCAAAATGCTTCAAAAATTTATTTGGCAAGAGAAAAAGGAAGATGGAGGAACAATATGGGGTTGGGGAAGATTTGCTGTTCCTACTGTTTTGAAATGAGAAAGACCTGAGTGGAATTCAATGATAATCAGATAGAGCCAATCAGAGAGGAAAGTAGTGAGGCCTTGGGGGGGTGGGGCGGAGGGGGAGAGGGAGGGAGGGAGAGCTGAGCTCTGGATGCAGGGAAAGGTCATCTCTGGAGACAGGAAGGGAGGAGGAAGAAATGGTGTTGAAGCTGATCCTTGCATGGAGTTGGTGGTGAGAAAGCAAGGGAGTCACTTCCTCTGCGAAGGCAATGCTGTCTCCTGGGAGTGGTGTTTGTGTGTGTGTATGTGTGTGTGTGTATGTGTGTGTGTGTCTATGCACATATATATATATATATATATATCTGTGTGCACTCATGCACTTGCCCATGCTAGTGCTTGGAGATTTGTGGACAGTGGAAACACTGTGAAAATGTCTCTGGGGATACTTAGAGTCCCCAGCTGGGTAAGGGTTTGCGTATCTCTTTGGATTGTCCCAGACTTAGACTACACAGTTATCCTCACTTGTATCCTCACTTATAACTCATGAGTGTGTGTGTCTGTATATATGTGTACACGTCATTACTCTTGATGTTTCTTGTAGGCAAAACTTCTGCTTTCCCCTGGGGCCTGGTAGAGTTTCGGTATGCAGCATAGGGGCAGTAAACTACTTGGTTGACTGGAAAATCTTCAACTCATGGTGTCCCATGTTAGGCAATAAGAGGGTCCTAAATGAGAACAGCAACTGTCATTCTCGGAGGGTTCCGTCCTGGGGACAGGGAACCGAAACTGGGTCAACATTTTTCATAGGAAAGCATATAAGGTAAAGAAAGTAGAGATTTTACCTGGTCTAAGTTGTGATTGGGTGCCTGGTATGATACTGAATGAAAACTTTTAAAATGAAATGTTTTACACACACACACACACACACGTTAACCTGTAGGTGCACACACACAACCCGAAATCTTTCTGCACCTCAGCAAGCTGGAAGCATGATTTTTCTGTGATGTGAGGACACAGGAGTGGTGGACAGGAGAAAGGGTTAAGTCAGGATCTCTAGTAATGCTTCCACTTGTTCTCCGAGGGCTAACAAAGAGAGGAAGCACAGCCTTTGTAGAAGGAAATTCCCAGGCCCTACTTCGGACATTCGCAACCTGCCCTGTGAACCCCTGAGGGTGTCTGATAATAAACACTTGCAAACAAAACAATCCATAAAGGCATTTTTTAACAACATTCTTGCATTTTCACCAAAGGGTTAGAACACCTTTTCCTGCATCTGCAGACCTGGAGGGGGCCTGGACATCCACCTACTGGCAGGGTCCCACAATCCCGGCTCAGAGCTGCCATTTGTATATGTGGTCCCCTTGCCCTTCGGGCCTTTGATCGTGCAGGGGCCCCATCCCCAGACAAGGTGCTGGAATGCAGGTCACAGACCCCACACAGAGTAGGTACTGGCTGCCATGTGCAGACCTGAGACGTACCCCTTCGTCTTCCCTAGTGACCCCTAGATACAACCCTGAGCGTTGCAACCTTATGTACTAATGCAGTGACCTTCCCCAGAGTTAGGGACAGCTTGACAAAGACCTGAAAACTCTACTAGCAAAGCGTGCCAATTAGGTAACAGATTAGGCTTCTTTTTCTGTAGTGGCAAAACAAAACAAAACAATAAAAGATCAAACAAACAAAACCAAAAGAGCAACCCCCAAAGCAGCAACAACCAAAATCCCCGGAGACTTGATGGTAAATATTTTTACAGTAATTTCTTGTCAGGAGCTCAAAGTGTACTAGGCCCAAAATGGAAACCCGTTAGCAAAAGTCTAGTTTGAGTCAGTTTATTTGTAATATTGTATCTTATTCCTCCCAAAACTAATAGGACATGAGGTTTGTTGCACCCATTTTGTGGATAGATAAATCAAAGAACAGAAAGTGGCTTGGGATAATAGCAAAGATCCGAGTGATTCAGATAAATGTGTGATATCTGCTCTCCGTATGTGCGTGTGGCTACATGTGTGTGCATGGATGCTTTTTTACTACAACATGCTTGACAAGCCCTTTATTAATTGTGGTCAAATGCAGGATCTTTGAATGACATCCCTATTTCTGGGCTAGAGGAGAATCCACTTCACGGCACGGGTGCGGATTAGATCTTTGGCTGCCAACAGAAAGCTGAGCCTTTATTTTTAAAATGCCATCACAGGTCTCTGGGATATTTTTAGATGAAATAATCATACATGTCTACTCATTTGCATCTGCCCAGAGCTGGCGGGCGACCTCCATATTGACCCCAGCACTCAGGACCATGTAGACTGAGGGAATGACAGGTTCCAGATCTCTCTTTGGGCGGGGTTACCATGAACCTTCCACTCGGGCCTCCTGCCCTTTGTACTGTAACAATGCACGGAAACACAGCCTCGTTAGAGGAAATTCCCAGGGCCATAGTTTGGACATTAGACAGTTGCTTTGCTATGTTGGCCAGGCTGATGTGCATCTAAAAATAAACACACCGGTCTGCATGGGTTTCTATGATTTTGCCATGCACAGTTGATTATATTTCAAAGGGATTTTTTTTTTTTAACTTTGTTTTTGAGAGAGCAAGCCTAGGTAACCCAGGAGATTAAAATATATCATGGTTTCGGTTTGCTTTGACAAAATGTAGCGTTTGCCGATACCCATTTCTGTGGAAAGGACCTCTGCTCTCTCGCTCTAGGATTCCAGAACAAGACTAAAGAGAGAGCACAGCATACTGAGTTGCTGTCCAACTGACTGCAGAGGATGTGAGGGTTCAAAAACATGATCAGCCAGTTCTTCTGAGTTTAGGAAGAATAAAGCATTAGCAGGGAAGCCTGCGGCAGCCAGCAAGATGACCCACGTAGGACCCTCCTGAGCTAAATTCTCCCCTACTCTAAGTCTCCAGGTCCTTAGCAGGCAGAGAGGCTGCTACAAACACGGCCTATTTAGCAGAAAAGGAGATGGGTGGGAGCCATGGCTCAAGATCTCAACTCCGAGTGGGCAGACAGCCCCAGGCAGCTGTCCTCTCTCCATGAGAGTCCTCTATCCCGCTCATGGTCCCTGCAATTCACAGGAGAGTAGACTTCTGAACAGCTAAGAATACGTATCCATAGAGTAGCGTTTCTGTTTTATGGATAAAGCAGGGATTAGAGACAAAGCTCCAAGTCCTGCTGTTCCTTGCCTCAACCTAGTTTGGGAGAAAATGTACCAAAACATGGCAATTTTCCATCAAATAAGAATGTGTTTGCAGCACCAGAAGTAACCCACAATCTAGTTAAAAAGTAACCCAAGAAGAGTGGTTTGGGGTGAACTTTTCCCACCTCATTGTTCTCATTTCTTTTTCGCTTTTCCTGGAAGTCCATTGTAGCTCTATTGTTGTGGCAAAGACCCTTTATAGAAATGACCGCTGCAGATAGGTCGGGCTAGCTAGTCAGAATGCAGCTGCTATCACTCTACAGCCTGTTGGTTTTTTTTTTTTTTTATTTTTTTTGCAACGCTCCTTTGGTGGTTTGGGTTGGGAACCTGACATCACAAGACTCCTGGTAGCTTTGAGCGGGAAGGACCTAGAGGTCATCACCCGGACTCCACCCAGTGCGGGCATCCCTTCGGGAACACCCCAGCCATGGGCTTCCAGGGTGCTGGCACACTGCCTGGGACAGGGCGTTCACCACACCACAAAGCAGCTCACCCGGTTTTAGGCAGTCCTGACGGTGGGTAAATCCTTCCACCTTTGAACTAAAACCTGTTACCCTATAATTTCTTCTCATCAATCTTCTGTTGACTTCTTTTCCCACATAGAGTGATCTTTAAATATTTGAAGGCAACCTTCACATGTTACAAGACCAATCTTTTACTTTGAATATCTTCTGGTTCCTTCTACTAATCTGCAAATGACAATTTTCTCATTTTCTTTTTCAAGATTTTATTTATTCATGAGAGACACGGAGACAGAGGCAGAGACACAGGCAGAGGGAGAAGCAGGCTCCATGCAGGGAGCCCGATGTGGGACTCGATCCCCAGACCCGAGATCATTCCCTGAGCTTAAGGCAGATGCTCAACCGCTGAGCCACGCAGGTGTCCCCAGTTTTCTCATTTTCACCATCTTGGCCAGCCTCCTCTTTTAAGATCTGATGTAGGGGGCACCTGGGTGGCTCAGATCTGATGTAGGGGGCACCTGCCCTTGGCTCAGGTCGTGATCCCAGGGTCCTGGGATTGAGTCCTACATCAGACTTCTTGCTGGGAACCTCTGCCTATGTCTCTGCCTCTCTCTGTGTCTCTCATAAACAAATAAATAAGATCTGATGTATTGGGGATCCCTGGGTGGCTCAGCAGTTTGGCACCTGCCTTCAGCCCAGGGCGTGATCCTGGAGTCCCGGGATCGAGTCCCACATCGGGCTCCCTGCATGGAGCCTGCTTCTCCCTCTGCCTGTGTCTCTGCCTCTGTGTGTGTGTGTGTCTCTCATGAGTAGATAAATAAAATCTTTTTTAAAAAATCTGATGTATTTCTTGAGGCAACACATTAGGTACTGAAGCTAATTAATCTCTACAACCTTTTGTACTGAAAATTATCTGTATTTCTAGAAATGAAACCAAGACTTAGCAAGATATAGCTACCTATGAAAGGAAATGGCAGAAGGGAGATTCAAAACCACGTCTGCCTCTTTCTAATCCACCACATGACTCTGATTTAAAAAGAAATGTTGCCAGGTACAGCCAAGGTTGATCCCAGGTACATTGTGAGATTGATGGGAGGTCATTAGAAATTTCATATGCAGGCTGACCTTTCTTTTGTTGCTACAACTTGAGCTTCCTAATAGGGATTAATGTTAACTTGAAAGGTTAGGAACCGACCAGCAGAAAACACTTTGGCTGCTGAAAGGCGACTGTAGACAAGGCAGGTGTGTAGGAAGTACAGAGGCAAAAAGATGCAGGAGTAATAGGAAGCAAGAAGGAATCCAGGAGGTCCAGGAGGCATTTCCTTTGGAAGCTCCAGATGATGCAGGAGGGCTTGAAGATGGAAAGAGTCATTCTTTGAGATTGCCCAAGCAACTTGCTTCAGACTGAGCTGGTGGTTGTTTCTAGAGAACAAAAAAGAAGGTATTTGTTCCCCCCCAGCTGTCCAAGCGCCCCATGGGAGTGCCAAGCATGGAGACAAAGAATACTATGCCCTGCCCAACATTGGATTCTAGGCAACATCTGGTTAGGACACAAATCTTTGGGTGGAAAAATAAGAAGGAAATCCTTGTAGCTGTGCCACAGTGAGGGTCAGGGATGGGCTATACGTCTTGAAGCTTTTAGATGTGTCCTTGTACTACTTGGTAGAGCTACATTCTTCCCTTCTTCTGGCTGCTTTCCAAAACAGAGATTGCCTGAGGATGACACGGTTTTTTTCCTTAGCTGCCCTGCTTCAACCAGTTTTATACCCAACAATTAATGTCAAGTGGATTTCCTCAAGCTGCAGGTCACCGCTCCCTTTGAACCACTGCTACACCATGCTTGCCGGCTGAGCGTATGGCTGAGTAATACAATGACTCCCTTAAGATCTCTTCTTGCCAGCTTGACTCAGAGTACAGAGCATCGCCTTTCAAATAATCATCCAGCATGAGAGGAGGTGAGTGCAAAGCACTCTGGACATCATCCAGAGACATCATCTTCTCTATGTGCTCATGAAGGCAAGAGCATCCCTTCCTTATATAGCTCTGTATCTTGCTCACCATTAAAGAAAAATCAAAGTTCAGAGAATGAAGGTGGCCCCACCCTAATTCACATGGCAAGTGAGTTTCAGGGGCAGGACTAAATCAGGGCCCTAAAGCACGGCCCAGCTTGCTTTCTGCTAAATTACACTGCCTTCTAGTGCCCAATGCCTTTACCTGGATATGCCAATATTTATTAGAGATCAGACTTTCAGTTTTCATGTTTTTTAAAAGATTTTATTTATTTGCTCATGAGAGACACACAGAGAGAGAGGCAGAGATACAGGCAGAGGAAGGAGGCTCCATTCAGGGAACCTGATGTGGGACTCGATCCCAGGACCTCCAGGATCATGCCCTAAGCCAAAGGCAGACGCTCAACTGCTGAGCCACCCAGGCATCCCTAGACTTTCAGTTTTCCTTAACGCCTTTTAGGGAGAAGCAGGATAGAGGATGATAAAGGATGTGTCCTCTGTAAGGAATGGAGGCAATGCTCACATCTGTGTCATTTGCTATCATATCCCAAGGACACAGTGCAGTGCCTGGTATGTAGTGGGTACTCGGTACATAGTTGCTGAAAAATGAGTAAGTCTCTGACTTAGAGTGGTAGACAGGAGGGGCACTGGTAGAGAAACACCTAATGGAAGAGGCTATCCATAGAGACATAAAGAAATAGATTCTGTGCCTAGTGGCTCAGTCAGTTAAACATCCAACTCTTGATTTTAGCTCAGGTTATGATCTCAGGATTGTGAGATCAAGCACTACATTGGGCTCCATGCTGAGTATGAGCCTACATAAGATTCTCTCTCTCCCCCTCTCCCTCTGCCCCCTCCACCCCAGTTTATGGGCTCTCTCTTTCTCTATCCCTCAAAAAAAAAAAATAAATAAAAGATTCTGAAAGGTATGGCACATAGTGGATATTCAAAATACTCGGTGAAAAAATGAATCCAGTGAAGTCTCATAAAAGACAGCATGGGAAATATTATGGAGATTGGCAATCTCCTTGGAAAACTTCAAATTATAGCTCTCAATCTGGTAATAAATTTGGGCTCTTCAGTCAATATATCCATTCATTTATTCACTCATTTCTTCATGGATTCAATAAACATTGATTGAGCATATGCTATGCACCTAGCATTGCGCCAAGAGTTATAGATTCCAAAGTAAAAGCCTAATAACTCCCACAGATGAAAATAAGTAAAGCAGTCATGATATAATGTGCTAAAGACTATGAAAAAAGCATTTCACCGAGTGCCATAGAGACTTGATAGATATTTGGTCTGAGGTGGACTAGACTAGGTGGACTAGATGAGGAGAAGGAGGGTTTACTAATCAGGCTGCAATGGTGGTTGGGTAGAGAAGATGAGTGGTGGCTTCCTGGACAGGGAAAACGGCACAGAGAGATGTAGGAGGCATTAGAATTGTCATGTCTTGGGGAAACAGAAAGTGCTCAGTACAGCTGGAAAGATAGGTGGTGAGAGGTGGGATGAAAAGGACCAAATTTAGAAGATCTTGTCTGCCTTCCTTAAGTTGGGGCTTCTCAAACTTCAATGTGCATATGAATCACCCATGGACCTGGTTAAAATACAGATTCACGGAGTCTAGGAAGAGAATTTGCATCTCTAACAAGCTCCCGAGCGATGTGTGATGCAACTGACCCAGAACAGACTACCCTGTAGGTAGCAAGGAGGTAAGCAATGGGGTGCAGAGGAAATATCTCACTGAGGGGAGTGACATTATCGCAACTGCATGTTCCCAAGAACCTGTAGCAGGATATGGAGGATGGAACGGAAAGAGACTGTGCTAAGGTAGAATGTTTAAGTGGCAAGAAATCACAAGCATCTGAACTAAATAGGCTTGGAAAGAATAGTCAGTGTTCAATACATGGATGTAAATTGGCTGATATTCTGTAAAGTCACCATAAAATATTTCCTCCAGAGGAAGGGTTAGTCGTGAAGACAAAAACAAAATAATGAAAACACAAAAGGCAAAAAAAAAAAAAAAATTCTAGAGATATATGTAGTGTTATTTGAATAAAACTTGACCCCTCTCCAAGTCTCAGATGACACATCACCTTGATTCTCAATAGCAACCAAAAGAAGTCACCAGCGAAGGGGTGAGCACCATCCTGGCAGCCAATTATCACAGCAGGATAAATAAAATCAGCCTCTTGGCCATCACTTCATAGACATTGTCACTACTTGCATCTAATATCAGGAATCTGCAGAGAGAGCAATTGTTTCATATTTTCAAATGTGGAATATAACATGGAAGTCCACCAGAACCTAAACAGAATCTCTGTTCGTTTACTTATAACTTATAGGTACTCTAAATTAGGAACATTAGGAACATTTATTTCTATTTCTGTGACAAAATCCTCTGTGATCTCTGGTACATTTTTAACTCAAAAAAAAAAAAATACAACCCTACCTCAGAAAGAAATTTTAAAAAATCATGGTAGGTGTCTATGTTTTGAAAAGAAAAGTCAGGCAGTAAGCTTTTCCCTCTTTTGCAGAAGTCAAAAAAAATGCAACTTCTAATATGATATGCCCTCCAAGGAAAATAAGAATCAGCTCCATGTTTTATGTACCATGCCAGTTGGCATTCTTTTTCCAAAGAGGTTCAAAATCAAAAAAGCCCAAATGTCATCTCTCTGGTCACAAGTTTTTCTCACAGTCCAGTAATCAGTAAATCTCAACAAGACACACATGTTGAAAAGACGCAGCCAGCCAGAGAAGCCATATATACACATATACTTCAGAGCAGCTTGATTCCCACCAAGACAGAACAAAGTAATACAGGGACCTACCTTGCTCTTCTGGGATTTGCAGCCTCCTAAAATTTGACCCTGTACTGGAGATCTTCCCCTGAACCTCCTAGGTGAGGTGAAATTCAAAGGCCTCCCATTCAATCACACGACCACAGGAGGGAGGCGTTTTTACCAGACCAGTTTCAGATCCTCAGGGCTCAAACAGACCTCAGGGAGCAGAGGTGAACTGCCTTCTGTTCTCTGCCGCAGGAAAAAGCTGGAAGACACAGTGTGGCTGGAGGTGGAGGCGGAGGCTGGGGGAGGGGAAGTAATATGGGAACCCGTAATAAATAAAAGATCCTCTCCACATGATTTCCTGTATTTGGTGCCTGTTGCCTCTCTCCAGGCTCCCTAGAGGAAATAAGAAATTTAAACTTGTCTTTTGGCCACTGGAAAGAGGAGAATAAACATGCTAAGGCCCATGAAAATATGAATGAGCTGAGCAGCGGGCAGGGGCTGGTGGGTCAGCTAGCTTTACCTTTTACCAAGTGCTTTCTTCCTGAAATTTCTCCAAGTGTTTAACTCCGCACAAGTCAAGAATGCCCTCATCCTCTCCCACTGAGCCAAAGCATTCTCTGGCCATGGTCCAGATGTGTTACAGAGCCCCCGAAGAGAGGCAGGTCAGAGCAGGCCTGGAAGAGTCTGCTGGCCATCTAGGGAAAGACTCCCTCCTTCCTGCCTCTGGAAATGCTGGCAATGTTCTGCGCCTGATCTTGGGACAACTGTGGAAGTCCTCAGCTGTTTGGCCTGAGGGTTTCAAGAATTATCTGAAGGCTACCGTCGGTTCGTTGCCGGAAGCAGAACCCCCTACATAATTTGCAGGGCTCCGTGCAAAAAAATGAAAATGCAAAGCCACTCCTCCAAAAATTAAGGATTTCAAGATGGTGACATAGAACATTAAACCAAGTATGAAGACCCTTTCGATACAGGCTGCACGCAACTGTACAGCTTGCACACCCATGAAGCCGGTACTGGCTATAGGAAGGGGCTTGGAATTATGGGTGTGTGTGGTTTCAACCAGCTGAGTTAGCAGGAGGCTGGGGCTGTCGGTATTTTGTCCGGAAGAGTGACAGTCAACCCTCGAATGCGGTGCACCCAGAAGCTGGTGCAAGGCGGGGAGGGGTGCGGGGGGGCGGGCAACAGAATGTGCTGGATTGGGGTGTGAGCAAGCATGGACCACAAACGTATCACGCCCGTGGTCTTGCAGATCTTTGGCTCCCCTCTAATCTGTCCTCCCCTCTGCCATCAGAACAATTTCTCTCAAATACAGTCCTCGTGATACGATTCACACGCTGAAAATCTCTGTAGCCTAGGATCAAAGGCCAAACACCTGCGCAGGGCTTCCAGCCCCTTCAGCACCGGGCACTGGCCGACGTCTCCCACCTCACCTCAAGGCCCACCACCACCCTCGCCCCCTTCTCATTTCCTCCGGCCCCACTGCTGGGAATCATTCTATGAAGAGTGCCCTCCCTTGACCCCCAATCCTTCAAATCTCACATCCTCCAGCTAACATTTTTTTCTAATTCCCAGGCCCCCTTGCTTTCCTCCCTCTGCAAACCAGGCTTCTCTCAGAGGGCCGAAGCCTTGGCCCTGATCTGTAAACTCTGCGAAGTCACGGGCTGTGTGTCTTTCAGCCTGGAGCTCCAGCCCAGGAGGATGGGATTTGCGTAAGTTCAGTCTTGGCAGGAGACAGCTGTCCCCCTTTAGGCAAAGGGAAAACTCAGAGGAAAACATAAGATCGTCGTTGAGGTTTTGTAGTTGAAACTCAGGCAGAGGGATCAATTCCGCAGGTGATATTGCAGTGCTCTTGTTCAATATCCATTACCATACCAGTTTGTCGTGTGCTGTCCCTCCCTGTTCTCACAGGGCAATCTCGTGGGTAGGAAATGACCTCTAGTCCGAAAAATGAAACGTTAGACAGGCCGGCCAGGGGAGCAAAGCTAGTAAGGGCGATGGAAAATGGGAAGGTGCTGGAGGTGAGGAGAGAGAGGGAGAGGGGACGACGTGGGTGGGAGGAGGGAAAGAGGGGACAGGAGGGGAGCGTGGGAGCAAGAAAGGGAGGCGGGTAAAGAAGAGGGTGACAAGAAACATGGGGATCCAGCAGAGGCTGGAAAACAGTGGGGTGGAGAGGACAACAGGAAGATGACAGGCTGGGCCAGCATTTAATCCAGAAGGGGAGAACCCAAGGCAAGCACCCTCCTCCCACACAGTGTTGCTACTAGAGTGGCTGAGCATATATTCTGGTTGCTTCTCATGGTTCCCCTGAGCTACCAAGTCACTTCGTGCAGGTGTAAGGGCTGCATTTGTCTAAGAACCCCCGGTTGAGGTTGTCTGATTAGACTACAAGCTACAGTAACAGATCCATAATCTAATGTCTATAAAAGTAATCTAAATATTCGAGATTCTGAATATCTAATTTGAGGCAATTAATAGTAATTTAATATACACATATATCTATAATAAAGCAAAGATTTATTAAACCAAGAGTTTGAATTTTCTTCATAGTGCCTCAATTTTGTTTCTAATTAGGGGGTATTACGTGCATTAAAAAAAGAATTGTCAGGGTACCTGGTGAGTCAGTCAGGCTCAACCCTTGGTTTGGCTCTGGTCATGATCTCAGGATTGTGAGATCCATGTTGGGCTCCATGTTTGGTGGGGAGTCTGCTTGGGATTCGCTCTCTCCCTCTTCCTCTGTCCCACCGTAGCCCCACCTGTGCACACACTTTCTCACATAAACAAACAAACAAACAAACAAACAAACAAACAAATAAAATCTTTGAAAAAAACAGAAGCATCAAGAAAAATAGTGAGAGACTTCATTTAAAGTGGGAAAAGATGGGGCGCCTGGGTGGCCCAGTGGTTGAGCCTCTACCTTTGGCTCAGGTCCTGATCCCAGGGTCCTGGGATCAAATCCTGCATCAAGCTCCCCACGGGGAGCCTGCTTCTCCCTCTGTCTATGCCTCTGCCTCTCTCTCTGTGTGTCTCTCATGAATAAACTAAATAAAAATCTTTAAAAATAAATCAATAAAAATAAAGTGGGAAAAGGTGACTGAGTGTCTGTCACAGAATATCAAGTACTGTCTAACAGACCCTTTGTGAGGAACTGAATCTATAAGAGTCTATACTTTTGATTATCTTTGTCCAGCTATTTTATAATTCTGAAGGATACAGAAACATAGTAATGCAAATGATTCTTGTTCGCAGAAATACACATTAATTTTCTCTAATAAAGACTGTTGATTTCCACCTGATAGAAATGATTATCCCAAGCATTACATTTAGAGCTCTATAGGGTATTAGTTTTGTATTTATTAGCAAATTCAGTTTAATATTCCTGACGGCCTGTGTAGTAATATATCTACTTTTGAGATTTTTCTTTGACCCGCTTTTAACATCTTACCATCCCTTCATTAATTGAGTTAAATAAAATCTTTGTCACACGTTCATTTTATATTTGTAGGAGAGTGAAGATTTCACCTTTTGGGAAATGATCTTTTAATAGGAATCAGGTGACAATTGATGAATACAGTTAAGTAGTATTGGGTATTTGCAATGTCAGAGTTCTGTTTTCTTCAATATTTTGCTTAGTGTGTACATTCCCTGAGTATATAAAATATAAACAGGGAACAAATGAAGCATGTTGACTGTTGAAATAACAGAACTGCCTCAGCTGAAGAATTAGGAGAATACAGCATCTCAGTGAGGGCAGATGTATAGGAAAAGCCCCAAATGTACGAAGCCATAACTGAACACGAGTTCACCAGGTGGAGTAAAAGTGCCAAGGTTTGGACTCATTGGAAATTAGTATCTTGGAGGCAAGAAGATCTTAATAAGCAAAAAGCACATATTTCAGGTATTTGATAGTTCTTTAAAACAGTATTTTTAGGGTGCGCCTGGGTGGCTCAGTCAGTTTCGCACCTGCCTTCAGCTCAGCTCATGATCCCAGAGTCCTGGGATCGAGCCCCACATCAGGCTCCCTGCTCAGTGGGGAGTCTGCTTCTCCCTCTCCCTTTACCTCTCCCCCTGCTCATGCTCTCTCTCTGTCTCTCTCAAAAAAATAAATAAAATCTTTTCAAAAACGGCGTTGCTATCCTTGGTTCAAGGTGAGATTTGCTCACTTCTCCGTGTGAAATGAAACCTTATCTCCTTAGGGCCCCCTTCAGGGTATATTCCAGGGTCCTGCATGAGGAACTGACAGGTCAGCATCCTCTTCCATATAAGAGCTATGCATGCTCTTCCATAAAGGAGAACCTGTGGCGCCACAACGAATATATCTAAAAACTTTCCCTAGCTTTAAAAATGTGTGTATCTTAGGAAGTTTGAAAAAGAAATTACTTTTTGGGATGATGTCAAGTAGACTTTGTTTTAAAAAATTAAACGTAGGCATTCTGCATCTGACTATAAATCCTGTTGGGTTTGGTTGGTTGGTTTGGTTGGTGGGATTTTAGCAACAAACCATCTGAGTTGAGAATATGCGGAGGACTTTTTTTTCTAGTTATTTTTTTCTAGCCTAACTCTATGGCTTTGTGGAAGTGTCCTAAGTTTCTCTAACTTCTGTCCTGTTAGTTAAGGTATGGTCCTTGTTTCAGAATCACTCCCAGCCTTGCATTCAACATCTCAGATGGAAAAAGTGAATAAACAAACAAAGATCATGTCTCTTTCAAGATGTGACTGAGGAAAATCACCTGGTAGCTGGGAGACTTTACTGTGATGATGTCACAGCCCCTGGTGCTGGGGGCCTTCCTGGATCTCCACACCAAGGCTAGCTTCCCCTGAGGCATTCTGTGACCCAGCAGGCACAGCTCGGGCTTGTATTAAAGGCCTGCTCCTTCTTAAGAGCCTTTGCCTCCAGATCCCTTTCTTATCTCTCTGGATGCCATCCTGATCACCATGCCTGCCCCCCAGGCACAGATCCTCGCTTCTCCCTGTTATCCCTTCATTCTTGCCACACTCATCCATCACTCCTTGCTCTTCCACTATTCTTTGAAGGCTGGCACTTGGTTCATACTCTTCTCTCTGCAATCCTTCTCTGTGATTTCTGCAGGCTCCCTTTATTTTTTTTAAGATTTTATTTATTTATTTATTTATTTATTTATTTATTTATTTATTTATTTATGAGAGAGAGAGAGAGAGGCAGAGACACAGGCAGAGGGAGAAGCAGGCTCCATGCAGGGAGCCCGATGTGGGACTCGGGATTCCAGGATCATGCCCCCAAGCGGAAGGCAGACATTCAACCGCTGAGCCACCCAGGCGTCCCTGCAGGCCCACTTTCAAGACCTCAGCCTCTCATTTCCTTGAGTTCCTCCAGGCCAACAACTCTCATGCCCCTTTAGCAAACTACCCTGTGTTTCCACGAAGGCCACCACCCTGTGTTGTTTACATCTGGAACTACTCTAATTACAAAACAGATGATTCTAAGTTTGAATTGTGGGGGGAACAGACACATCCTTCTAACTCCTCTTCCTCACTTCCACTGGGTGTCTACCTTGGATCTTCTATACCACCTTTCTTAGCCTCTACCCATTTCAAGTTACTCTTACTTTCCTATCAAACTTAGATGCTGTGGATCACTATTTATTTTGTTATGAGGGGGTCAGGCAGAGGGAGAAGGAGAATCTTAAGCAGGCTCCATGCCGAGCTTGGAGCCCAATGCAGGGCTTGATCTCATGACCCTGAGATCATCATCTTGAGCCTAAAGCAAGAGTCTGACGCTGACTGAGCCACCCAAGCATCCCTTTTTTCTTAGATTTTATTTTACTCTTCTTCTTTTGAAGGAGAGAGAGGGAGAGAAAGAGAGAGGCCAAGGATAGCAATTTAAATACTTTCTTTGCCAATTTTCCATCATATTTTTCTTTCATGACATTTCAGTGCCACTTGCAACTTCTGCTCCTGGGGGACTTACCAATCCATCTTCTCTGCCCTCTCAGTGACTGATGCGGAAGGCCACAGGACGTTACTGAAGAGGTATTCCCACTGCGGGCCACAGCTGGATCCTCAGAGCTGCTTGACAAGGATTTGCAGGGCTCACCCTACTTATGTTCTTGAGATCTGGCCCCTCATGTCCTCTTCCAATGTGTGTGGTCCTTCACTTTGTAGTCACTCCTTAATCCTTTGGCCTGAAAGCATGTCCATTTTCTTATTCCACAAACACTTCAGTAACAAACTTTACCTTAGCTCTGCCTACCCTTGAATTACCATCCTATCTTTCCTCTTCCACTTTCACCCAAGCTTATCAAAAAACCAATTGATAATCACCCAGCCTCTTCCTCTCTGCAAAGCTCTACAAAACTCTCTCTGTCTCTCTAAATCACCCTCTTTAAAGTCATCAGTGTCTTAAGGCTAATGAGGGCTTTTCTCAGGTCTCATCTTTTTCATCTTGAAACTTTCCACGTGTCGATCAATACTTTCTTGAAACTTCTCTCCCTTCTCCCCTTGCCTCTGTACCACCCAGGGGCTCTACCCTCAGACTTTCCAGCCCCCCCACCCCCACCCCACCTCACCTCCTGGTCTGGCTTTTCCTGATTCCTCTTTGAGTAAGAATCTTTCCCAAAGGACTTCACACCCTTTGTCCTGTCCATGCCACCATTCTTCCAGACGTTTAGATTCAAATCTGGGGTGTGACTTCTACCTTCTTCTTAGCTTCCATCCTTTCCCTGAACCCACATCAGCTTTCAGAACCTGCTGATTATTATTTTGACACATCTTTCCCATATGCTGTTTTCTTTGCATGCCCACTGTTATCTCTGTATGCTTGTATTTATCTTTTCCAGCCTGAACTACTGAAAAATTATCCTGTTTCTCCTTCCCTGGACTCCTTCCTCCCAGCCATTGGCACTCTGCTGTCAGGTTCATTCCCTTAAAGCTATGATTTTGATACTTGGTTCTTCCCAGGATACCTGTGCTGCATGCAGCGTACACACATTGCCTACCAAGAGGCTTTGCTCTTTAGATTGCCATTTCAAACCCTCCCAGTCTATGCCCATTGTGCCTTCCCAGTGTAACTTCTGCTTTTCTGTACTTAGTATTGATTCCAGACCCAAATGAACCACCCTCCCTCCCATGAACCTTTTCCTTTCTGCAGAGAGCTGGGCTTCTAGCTGAAGCCAGCTGAAGTCATCCATTAGTCTCAAACAAGCCCACATGCCCAGCATGATGTCCAACTCCTTCACAAACCTTTCTCTGAGAAGTGTGGCCAGAAGTAATCACTCCTGTCCCTGAAATCCTGGAACACATATTGCCTGTCATTTAGTAGCCTTTCCTTGTCTTATATATTATCCATTTACGATTTCATAATGCAGCTGTTCAAATAATAGAAATAATAATATCAATACCTAATTGAGTGCTTACTATATGCCAAGTGAACATACTAACATACTGACAGATTAACCCATTGCATTCTCCCAAGAAACAAGTCTGTGGAGTGATTTCAGCCTTTTCCATATGATACCTAAAGAATGGCTGGAGTTTCCTTCCCATGTTCTGTGGGAAATCCCTAAAGCCAGCCCTCACACCTCCCATTCCTTTGGGATCTTCAAGGAAGATGTGTGGGAGGGAGAGTTGAGTTATTCTGCTCCATCTTTGCTGGAGGCTGTACTGGAACCAACACCAAATGATTTGCTGCCAAGACATAGCTCTGGGTTCCTGCTTTTGAACCCCACATCTTTCATTTCCCAAAAGTCCTATTAGCATAAGGCTTTTGGGTCACTCAGATTTTCTGAAGGTCTGAGAAAAGGCAGAGGGTAATTACACCAAAGCCTAGAAAACAGCTTACATCGATTACTGGAGGCATGGTCCGTAAGTCCCTCTGTCACCACTCCACAGGGAATTTTTCTAGCCAATGTTTTCCTGAAGCCTCCATCTACATCATGTGTTCAGACTCTTCTTCCTTTTCAGAGCCTCCTGGCAGCTCCCTCTTCTCTTTCCCCTGGGTCCCCTCCTCTCACTGCTGTGTAAATTTCTAATTCTTCACACTCCATGTTGCAGAGCAGTCATCTCTCTTAGTTTTGTACCCACTCATCCAAATGCCCAGGGGGATTCAGCCTTCATCTCCAAACTGAGGTATCTTCTAAAATAGCATCCATCTTGGGGGCACCTGGATGGCAGAGTGGGTTAAGCATCAGACTCTCGGTTTCTACTCAGATCCTGATCTCGGGGTCTTGAGATTGAGCCCCACATCAGGCTCCTCCCTCAGTCCCTCTACCTCTCACCCCAACCAAATAAATAAATAAATCTTAAAATAAATAAATAAATCTTTAAAAAAGTAAAATAGCATCCATCTTTATGCTATTCCCTTAGAAGGCTACAGTGCTTTAGTTAATTTAAATAGCCACATTTTCTTGCTTTCCTCACCTGTGTCTAGCTTATCTTCCTGGCATATGCATGGCTTATCTTTCGTATTATATTTTGAGCATCTTGACTGTATCTTTTACCAGCTTTGTATCCCTCTTGGTGCCACAGACTTGTTAAATAAATAAATAATACAGAATGATAGAAGGCATGAGGACAGAGGACCTTTGAGGATGGATAAAGAGAAGGAAGGATTGACTTCCATCAATGATTACAAAAACTTAAAGGCCTCTTTTTCATGGTTGCAGATAGCCCAAAGCTGGAAAATAGAATAGTGCACAAAAGTGAAATTCACCAAGGTCTTGAAAGTTCTATGTGATTTACAGAATGTACTGCCTCTTTACTTGGCCTAGATTACAAAATGTGTTAAGTACTGAATGACTTAGGAAATGACATGAGATATTCTCCTTCAGACTCGCCCTCCTTTTTTCTGGAATGAGAAATGTAGGAAAAATAAGCTGCCATCAAGGTCCCCCTGGACTGAACCCTCACTTCAGGGTGTGGGTAGCAGTTGGTTGAAACCACTTCCTTTGGTTTATCATTGTTGACATGGCGCTAAAGCTAATGTTTCAGTTCATTCCCAGGGGATGACTCCCATTCTCTCTGCCTCAATAAGCTGTCATTTCTTCTCACAGAAACAATAATTCCCCAGCTATTAATTCTTCAAATCAACTGAAATTTATAAAAAATGTGTTCTTTATTCATCTCTGAGAATCACAAAGAATATTCATTAACATGCATTGTTCCTAATCATCCCCAGCCACCGTCGGGAGAAAAAAGTCTGTCAACACCATCAAGATTTGACAATCCTATTCCAGTCTCCTTGTCAAATTTTGTTCCCAACACTAGCAACTCAAGCAGCTCACAGTAAAAGCAATTATATAATTTCATAACTATTTAAGTTTAGAAACACCTAAGCTTCAGAACATTGACTTCATTGAGAGTTTGAATACAACTTTAAGGTACTCTAGAAAGAATTGCTATCTACTATTATCTCAATTGTCCTTCCCAGATTTCCATATCTGATGAAAATAGGATAAAAATGTGCATAAGACAGTTTAGAAATCACAAAAATGTTCTATTCCAAAACACATTCATTTATTTGAATATGTAGAATGTATTTTTTAACAAAAAAAATTTCTAGAATAATGACAATAGTAATTGCCATCAATTATTGAGTATTTATCACATACCAAAGGCTATGTTAAGTTGAATGTTTCACTTAATTCCAGTAACAACTCTGAAAGGTGGATACAACGACTTCCATCTTTGTTAGGAAACTAAAGCTCATGGAGGTTGTGTAACTGACTCATAGTCACTCAGCTGCACTTTAAAAATGTACGTATTTTTTGACTTTCATGATAAATATCGAATAAATAAAGGAAAGAATGACTCAGTATATGAACCAGTGGCTTCCTGAAATGACCTATACTGCCTATGTAATTGTTCTTATGCAAAGAAAAATAAGCACAAAAATAATTACAATATTAATAATAATAATATGCAGAAAATCAGTAATTTGGGATAAAACAGATTTTTACATTGAATCTGATGTTTGAGTGGAGCTGGTCCAAATAGAGTGGGGAGATGAACCCTTTTGGGAGATAATTCTAGTCACTTTAAATTTTACTTGCAAAAAAAAAAATTTTTACTTGCAAAATTTGGCTCCACTTTGCTCTGTGAGAGAGGTACTACTAGAATTATTCGTTTTAAAGTGTCTTAAAGAAATATTTAGATTGGGAAATGACCATGAACATTACAAGTATTTGCAAATATTATAATATAATAACATGTAATAAGTTAGCATTGTCATAGAAAATACTGTAAGATAGTGTTATTATATAAATTTTACTATATCATATATTGCAAAAATTTTAACCATATCACCAACCCAAATTTAGATCCATATATTTTTATACTTCGTTTTCTTTCAAGTTTTTCAAAGCTGACATAGTGCAAAGAAAATTACAAATAGCACTACATTTCTACATTTGTTTAAATCTCTCTTCAGTAGGGAGCATACTTTGATCCATAAAAAAAATCATCCTGGCGCACCTGTGTGGCTCAGTGGTTGAGCGTCTGCCTTTGGCTCAGGTCATGATCTCGGGGTCCCGGGATTAAGTTCCACATTAGGCTCCCCACAGGGAGGCTGCTTCTCCTTCTGCCTATCTCTCTCTCTCTTTCTGTGTCTTTATTAAAATAATAAAATCTTTAAAAAAAAAGAAAATCATCCTTATAGGACTTTCTTTTTGAATTATTTGTACATAAATCTTTATATTCACATACATATTTTTGTTTTCTTGCTTAATTATATTTCATTGGAATGTCACTTTGCTATACAGGTTTCATGCATTTTCTTTTGATTCACAAAAATACTTTTTCTTTAAAATCTTTAAAAAACATTTGTGATTCTTTTGTAAGTGAAATGGCCAAACTCTGATGTTTACATGAGTAAGCAGAGTTCATTCCAAATAACAAAATAACGAGTTCAGCTCATGTTCAAAACTACCTGAATTTCTGATGAAGCCCACAGTTTGCTGTTTATTTGAAGCTCTTTTGTTATTTCACTGAATTCCCCTATCCAT
Source organism: Canis lupus baileyi (assembly GCF_048164855.1). Lineage (NCBI taxonomy): Eukaryota > Metazoa > Chordata > Mammalia > Carnivora > Canidae > Canis > Canis lupus. Next base: position 57,440,598 of record NC_132844.1, on the reverse strand, counting down.
TTGATTTTTTTGTCTAAATTAAATCTTACTGCTTAAAAGCATTCTGTAAGCATTGCCATGACATGTCTAAGGATGGTTGCATGGCCAAATTTGACATTAGTTTTTTCCATTTTCCATCTTTTGGAAATAGATACAAACAATAATGCATATAAATTTTCTGTTGTTCCGTAGAACTCCATTGTTGTCCACAAGCTAATGCTTTGTCTCCTGGCAACAAACCCAAGCTACGTTGAATACTAGATGATGTGTTTTTTCTTCACCTGAATATAATTCTCAACAAACTTTTTTTTAGAGAGAGATAAAAGAAGGGCAGAGGAAGAGGAAGAGAGAGAATCTCAAGCAGGTTCCAGGCCCAGCATGGAGCCAGACCGAGGGCCGGATCCGATAACCATGAGATTATGATCTGAGCCAAAATCAAGAGTCGGGGGCTCAACCTACTGAACCACCCAGACACCCACGAACAAACTTTTAAATCAATGCCTAAAATTGAAATTTGTTTTTTCAGCTTTTCGTCAAAGCCAGAACTCTCACTTATTACAAAAGATCTAAAAACCAGCAAAACACTTATAAATTTTGACTTCTTTATTTCTTCATCCAGTGGTCTTTCATAATTTGTATGATAAATGTAGGTGTACGAGAAGATTTTTATCATTATATAATCTAGTTGATCTAAGGTATGCATACTTTAAAATCTTATGAATTAAATATTTCTATCTTATTACTCATAATTAGTAATCCCTTTAAAATTTTTCCATTCTAGATAGAGATCATTTGTTTAATTATTTTTATCTGTGTTTTTTATCTGTTTGTCCCATTTAGCATCAAATTTCAAAATAATTTCTGCTTAACCTAAAAATTTTCCAGTGTTTTCTGTAAATATTGTTCTATTATTACCACAAAAAATCATCAGTATGCTTGGATGAATATTGGACACAACATTATTCTTTTAATAATAACATCCAATGCCCAATGGCCTATTTCAGTGATTAGATGTTAGCAATTGTTTTCCATTTATTCAGTCTTTTTTTTTTTTTTTAATTCTGATAATTGCTGCTTGCTTCAGGGGAGGTTGCATTATTTATGTTCTTTATTTGTTTTTGAGAGTTTAAGAATTTCAAGTCACAAATATCTTCATTGGCCAAAGCTGACCTTGAAAATGGATTGTACAACATGTACCAGTAGTATCAAAATACCCTGTTTTTGAACTTACGTTATAAAAGCCAATTAGAGGGGCACCAGGCTTAGTCAGTTAAGCATCTGACTCTTGATGTCAACTCAGGTCATGACCTCAGGGTCGTGAGATCAAGCCCTGAGTTGGGCTCCATGCTCAGTTCAACTTTTGTCCCTTTTGTCCCTCTCTCAACTCCCCTCATGTCCCTCCCCACCCCGTGTGTTCTCTCTCAAATAAATAAATAAGTAAAATCTTTAAAGAAAAAAAAAAACAAATAAAAACCAATTAGATAGGTAGAAGGCAGAAAAGTCTTACTGGTTTTGTTAAAATAGTCAAACTTTCATGCAGATACCTATAAATTAAAATTTATTTATTTTATTCATTTTATTTTATTTATTATTTTTATAAATTAAAATTTAAAGGACATCTCTCATTGAGTGCATTAGCATCCATTCCAATATTTATATCCATATACAAATATGTTTAGAGGACAAAAGCCATTTTATCATACCACTTAAATTATCAAGAAGGACTAAGGCAAAAGTTATAAGCTTTTGCAGAGGTAGTCTTATTTATTTGCAGAGACCACACGTCCTCCTTTAAAATTATTTTGCCTGCAAAGTTAACATTTCAGCCTATTCCAAATGTGCTAATGAAGCTACTTCCTCTGAGGTTAGCCCTTCTGCTAATAGCATGACTGTTCCTCCAGTCCTTGGGCTGGACACGTAGGGCTGTCTTTAACTCACTCTTCTCCTTCACCTCATGATGGATGTTAGTTACCAAGTCCTGGGAGACTTATCTCAGCAATGTCCTTCCTATCTGTCCTCTGCCTTTTGATCTTTACCAACACTTCCCTAGTTTGGGCCATCATTACTTCATACCTGGACATCTAAATAGGTTCTCAAATTGGGTATCCTTTACCCAGGCTCTCTCCTGTTCAAGTCAAACCATGCAGTGGTACCACATTCATTCTTCAAAATAATCTGATTTTCACTTGTGGATATCCTATATAGTCTTAAAATTAAGTTCAATTGTTTCTTCTTCCATGAAGCTTTAGCTAATCCTTTCAGCTAGAGGATACCTCCCTCTTGAATCTCCTGGTCTCCTCCGGGAAGGACATTCTTCTTATTTTGTTGTGTCTGATTACTTCTCTTACTCCCTTTACTAAACTATGAGATTCTTGTGGTCAAAGTCTTGGTCTTTCCATTCTTTATCCTTCCTGTATTCCTAACATGATACTATATATACAAACAGCATCATTAAAAATTTGCCAAATTAAATGAAATAGAGATTTATAAAAGCTTTCTCTTCTAAATAAGCCAATTTTAATATCTATTCAGATCAAATATTTTTATGAAAAAAAATTATTTGTCTTGAATATCCAGAAATTTATGGCTCTAATAGAACTTCTTCTGGAAATTAAAGGCAATATTTCTTTAGAGCTCCCCATTGTATGAGTAATACTTCAAATTCCAAATCTGTGAATAAACTCTTTTTAGCCTAATGTATTAGGGTAGTTGTAAGGGTTTGTTTTTTAAAGATTTTATTTATTTATTCATGAGAGACACAGAGAGACAGAGATATGGGCAGAGGGAGAAGCAAACTTCCCGTGGGGAGCCTGATGAAGGATTCAATCCCAGGATCCCAGGGTCATGACCAGAGCCAAAGGCAGACTCTCAACCACTGAGCCACCCAGGCATCCCGGGTAGTTGTAAGTTGTAAGCAGAAATGACCTGGAGCTGTCTTTTCTTCAGCATTACAAAAAGGGAAGAGAAGAAATATTACTGATTTACCTTAACAGAATTCCTCAGTCCTCCAAATCTGAGGGCAAGATAACAGTAATACCTTATAATTCTACCTCAGTTTAGAGATCCCAATATTTGCAAATAACATATTGGATAAAGGTTAGGATCCAAAATATATAAAGAACTTGTAAATCTCAACACCCAAAAACCAAATAATCCATTTTTAAAATAGGCAGAAGACATGAACAGGCATTTCTCCAAAGAAGACATCCAGATGGCCGACAGACACATGAAAAGATGCTCATAATCACTCATCATCAGGGAAATGCAAATCAAAACTACAATGAGTTATCACCTCACACCTGTCAGAATGGCTAAAATCAACAACATGAGAAACAACAGGTGTTGGTGAAGATGTGGAGAAAAAGGAACCCTCATGCACTGTTGGTGAGAATGCCAACTGTTGCAGCCACTGTGGAAAACAACATAGAGTTTCCTCAAAAAATTAAAAATAGAACAACCCTACAATCCAGCAATCACACTACTGGATATTTACCCAAAGAATACAAAAACACTAATTCAAAGGGATACATGCATCCCCATGTTTATAGCAGCATTATTTACAATAGCCAAGATATGGAAGCAGCCCAAGTGTCCACTGATAGACGAATGGATAAGAAAAAAAAAAATATATATATATATATAATATTATTCAGCACTAAAAAAGAATGAAGTCTTGTCATTTCCAAAGACATGGATAGAACTAGGAAGTATAATGCTAAGTGAAATAAATCAGAGAAAGACAGATACCATTTGACTTCATTCATATGTAGAAGTTAAGAAACAAATGAACAACGGAAATTGAGAGAAACCAAGAAACAGACTTTTAACTCAGAGAACAAACTGAGGGTTATTGGATTTGGGGGAAACTGGGCGATGGATAAAATAGGTAATGGGGATTAAGGAGTGCACTTGTGATGAGCCAAGGGTGATGAATGGAAGTGTTGAATCACTATATCGTATACTTGAAACTAATACAATACAGTATGTTACTAACTAGAATTAAAATAAAAACATTAAAAAAGAGATCCCAAAATATTTCCATATAGAGATAATGCTCAGAGCATTTGTAAGTTATTCAAGTCAGATATTACTAAGCTAATTTCCAGAGAGCAAAATAGAGTCATAAAAGGAAAGTGAGAATTCCATCCATCCACCCACTACTAGCATGTTTTAATTTCCTGCACTCTATAGAATATTCCTTAAATTTAAACAATACACTTAAATTTCCATAGAATATGCTAAAATTTTTCCAAAGACTTATTTTGCTAACAGAAGAAAATAGGATCCTGGATTGAAAAAGCCATTAGATAATATTCAGGCTTGAAATAATAAATGGGTCACATCTTGAGCATACCAAATCTACCTAATTACTCAATTGGTAGCAGTTGCCTATAGCATTTAATTGAGAAGAATTATACTACAAAGTCAAGACTAAGTAGTTTGTAAAGAGATCAGTGATGGATTAGCTGTGTCTGCCAAGGATATAGGAGGAGGCATGTGTGCCGTATATTTGATGGGCTTAATCTAGTTCAACTCTCCTGTTGTATAGGGGGGAAGACGGGACCTCAGAAAGTTGGAACGACTGGTTTTAAGAGACATTGTCCTATAAGGAAAGAAACTGGACGAGAATCCAGAATTTTGAATGTAGAGGAAAGTTTCATGTGTACTCCCACTCCATGTCTATATTTGCATACACAGCTATGCCTGTTACCACTGATTACTAGCATCTTCTGTTTAGGGAAACCAGTGACTCCTAAAGAACACACACAAGGGTAATAATCTAATTTCTAATCGAGGAAAAGGTCTCAGTTTTCATGGGCATGAAAACACCTTCAGAAAAAGGAATGACTATTGCTTTTCAGAGGTAGGAGATTGCAGAGTATATTTGTTTTCAAAACTTCTGCTTGAAAAATCTCAACCGGAACTCCAACATCACCAGAGAAAACCTCCCTAAGGATGTTTGTTCCTGTTTGTTTAAATGAGAATATTCTAAGATATTTTGACTACCTGGTCTGCTTGTTCCATGCTAAGGGACATTCTGTCCTCTAGAAAGAGAAAAGAAAGAACAAATCCTAAGCCTGGGAAAAGTGGAAGTAATCTTTTTCCCTAAAGCTAATTGTCTTGCAAAGCCATAAATATGACATGTTGTTAATGGAGGATAATTAATTCATTCCTCATAAATATCATTCTTGTTCCACCAATGTGGCTATTTTCTCCAATGTTCTTATTTGTTCCAAAAGTGCAGACACCTCCTGATAAGATGTGAATCACCTGACAAAACTGAGAAGTCCCTGCCTCAAGAAAGCAAACATTTTGAGATTTACTAGGGCAATTCACATAGAAGGCAAGTGATACATTTATTTCAACACTTTGCTCCTACCCCTCTGAAACATTAAGGCAAATATTTACCTAGGCCATCAGGAAATATGGCTGTGACCGACACAAAATTGATTTTCCACGTACAGATCAGTCTCAGGAAAGTAAGTTATGAAAGAGTAAAATCACAGATACATTGAGGACTTTGTAAAAATTTGGAAAGCAAGGCTATTTTTTTCTTACACAACATCTTTAGTTTGCGCGAGGGGGCTCTGAGACAGCATGACCTGTAATTTTAAATATAAAATAAAAAATCTTAAATGTCTACAGTCAATTATTACCTTGTGTGACTTACACATGACTCCATCACACAGTTCTGACATAATACAAAATATTTGCAGAAACAACAGTATAACACACCTGTAAAGGACAATGGAATAAAGTGAAAACATTACAACCTTGAACTGTCCTTCAATCCTTGACCATTTTGGGGACTGCCAGTAAGCCCCAGAACTCACTTTAAGAGTTTGGAGCTAAAACCATGCCAGGCTTTGTATATTCATCTCCAGGGCCCTTCTCTGAACTGGTGGTTGCAGCAGATAAAGAAGAATGGGAAGATGTGAGAAACATTTAGGAGGTAAGAAGGATTTGCTAGTAGATTGGTGGGAAGAGAGCTTGGTAAAGAAGAGGAAGGATCTGAAAACCAGGCCCAAGATGGCTAGAGGGATTGAGGATACCTGTGAGGGAAACATTTCCTGAAAGAGGGAATACAAAAGAAGGATCCTGTTTGGTGTCTGAGATCAGAAAAGAATCATGGATTACTCCATAGGATATGATGGTAGAAGTCATTCACTTAGAGTCTGGATATAATGAGAGACCTCCGTGGGTTCACCAGATGGGCAGCCCTCTTCCTACTGTCTACACAATTCAGTCCACGGTCTTGGTTTTACATTGCTCCCAAGAACCTGAGATTCCCTATACTTGAGACTCTACCTGTACCACTTCTTGTGTCCTCAGCCCAGTCTGATGGGGGTCCGTAGCACATCTAAGTGTTAAAGTTACTCTGATTCAATCACACACCATCAGCAGAGATGGAGCCCCCAGGATCCCGCAGATTTGAGCAGGAGTGGCCTCCTCCAATTCATGTTCCTGGCCCCTCTTGCTCCACAAGGGATCTCACACATACAGGTATGAAAATCCAGGTTAGCACATCTAGACTCTAACCACACACTCTTGGTCACACAATTGGGGTTAGGAATCTGCTCACCAGTGGTACAATCCATTTGGGGGGCCAAAGCTTACATAGACCCAGAAAACCAGACTGAGGTCTTCAGCAGGGAGCTCCAGGGTCCTGGATCACTGTAGTGAAGACTAGAGAGTATGGCTCATGGGCTTTGGATGGGTTTGTCCCTTTGGCCCTATGAGGAGAGGTGTGGCTAGAGGATGACCTCTCTCTTCACTGCCGTACTCTGGCACAAAACTTCAAGGAATCTGAAAAATTCCTGGTGTGAACCTATCCATGCAGGTCTTCTTTATTTATTTATTTATTTATTTATTTATTTATTTATTTATTTTTATTTACAGAGAAAGAGAGACAGACAGAGAGTGTGTGAGCAGAGTGGGGGAGAGTCAGAGGGAGATGAAGAGAAATAATTCCAAGCAGGCTCCATGCCCAGCTTGGAGCCCAATGTGGGGCTTGATCTCAAGACCCTGAGATCATGACCTGAATTAAAATCAAGAGTCAAGAGTCAGATGCTTAACTGACTGAACCATCCATGTATGCACCCTCCGAGGTCATTATTATGAATGTCTCTTGGTCAAGGAAGAAAGATGAAATACATTTTATTTAACAGTTTGTTTGCTTGATTTATAACTTCAAAATATAAAAATATATGTTCTGTGGGCCTTTATTTATATTCTCATCCCAGTTTTCACAAATAGCAAGGATAGGGTCTGGAGAAGGAAGATTTGAGTCACTTACTTGCTCTTGTTCACTGTCCACATTCTCTCACACTGAGTGTGACTCTTGCCATACCACATGTGTTTTTAGGATTAAGAGATACATATTTACTCATGTCACATAGCCCCTAAAATGCAAGTCAGCTACTGCACCTTATACCAGCTAAGACACAGCCATCATTTCTAACCCTGAGAAATCACTGGCAGTGTTGGACTCACTGTGACAGTGTGTCATGTTTGTCCCAGTCTGACCTGGCAATATGGGCATTTACATAGTGTCTATGTCTCATGAAGGTTTTTTCAAGGTTAATTTTGATTGTCTTTAAATTTTACTCTATTCACATGTATATGCTGATTGGATGACTATCAGGCATCCTAGTGAAGGTAGTAGCCCTTATGCTAGTCATTAGAGTCTGAAGGGACAAAAATGTAAGCAAGATGAATTGGGGATGGTTCCAACTGGAAGAAAAATAAAAAGTGTGGGATAATTTAGATGTTTTATTCTTTTGCCAGCCCAAAGACAAATGAGAATGACCAAGGCAACCAACATCAACCCTCTCACTTACCTGCTTCAAAACTGATGAATTGATGGAGCAGACAAGCAAGTGCTTTGTAAGTAGGAGGAATAATTCTATTTATAAAGAGGGGGAAGAAAATATAATAAAAGGTCGAGTTCTAAAATCCCATTCTGAGGATTGGATCCTCTGCTATTCAATAAAAAGTCACAAGAGAACCTTCACACTCAGCCTTAAACCCTGTACTACAGCCCCTGTGCCTTGAATTCATCCAGAGAAGGCCATGCCACCTTCTGATGAAATTGGTTCATCCTGATACTATGAAGCAAGTCTCCTGGGAACAAGCTGTTGGAGAAAAAGATAGTGTTACTGAATCTGCAGGGGCTAATTTTCAAGGACTTGAAAAAGCAACATTGCATTAAGAAGGGCAACACTGCCAATAACTGAGTTCTTCTAAAGGAGATTTGAAAAGATAGGATAGTAAACACTCAAAGAGAACTAGGCTTTCAAAGAATTGGCGCCCATGGGTGAAAACATAAGGGCTGGTTTTTTTTTTTTTTTTTTTTTTGGTTTTTTTTTTTTTTTTTCTGTTTTAAAGATGGTTCAGATAATTTTATTTCAGAAGAAATGTCAGCTATTATTTGGGAGATGTTGATTATCTGGTTCAATGGGTATAGAGAATCTAAAGTTAGCAGGAAATGAAACCACAAAAATATTTAAAAGAGAGGAATGTGTGACACATTGGTGAGCAAAATTCAGAGATAGCATAGAGTGGGGCTGTGAGAAATATATGGACAAGGTATGAGGGAAAAGTTTAAAGATTCCCAGGTTTAGGTTTGATAATTGCTTATTAAGGCTACTAAACATATTTCCTTGAAAATCAGATTTTTTTTTCCTAAATTAAAGTCTGAATATAACATCAGGATAGAGTCAATTTACTCAAGAACAGATATTATGTATGGAACCTTCAATTTTGCAAGAGGTAAGAGACCTATAAGGCATGGGTCTTGACCTCAGAGAGTTTGTTGTTGTTGTTGTTGTTTTTTACCTAGGAGTGCAAAACCAAGACCATGGACTGAATTGTGTAAATAGTAGCAAGAGAGCTGCCCATTGAGGGAACCCACCTCTGCCATTTACTGCACACATGACATCTAAGCCACTCTGTGCCTCAGCTTCCTCATCCATAAAGTGGGAATAAGGACTGTAAATCTCTCTATGGAATTGTGAAGATTAAATGAGTTATCATATGTAAAAGGGCTTACACCAGTTTCTAGCACATAGTAGGTGCTCAATACTTTTGACTGTAATTATCATTATAGTTATTACTTACTTTTTAAATAGACTTAGACACATAATACTTGATTTTTGTGAAACATACCAAGGACAGGTTTCCTGCCATGCAAAATAGCATGTTTTTGGATATAAAACAAAGAACCATGCTTTTTGTATTCTTTTAATATAAATTATTACAATTATAATGGTTATAATATATTATGAACCATACACTGATAAGCACTTCATGTATAACGTATTTTCTTACATAATGCTCATTACTACTTTTCAAGTTGGGTGTAGATATGTACATTTTATTTTATTATTTAAATGAATGAATTTATTTATCTTTAAATTCAATTTGCCTACATTTAGTATAACACCCAGTGCTCATCACATCACGTGCCCCCCCTTAGTGCCTGTCACTCAGTTACTCCATCCACCCTCCCACCTCCCTTTCTGCAACCTTTTGTTTGTTTCCCAAGGTTAGGAGTCTCTTATGGTTTGTCTACCTCTTTAATTTTTCCCACTCAGTTCCCCTCCTTTCCCTTATAGTCTGTGTCTCTATTTCTTATATTCCACATATGAGTGAAACCATATGATGATCTTCCTTCTCCGATTGACTTATTTTACTCAGCATTATACCCTCCAGTTCCATCCACATTGAAGCATCGTGGATATTTGTCTCTTCTTATGGCTAAGTACTATTGTATATATAGACCACATCTTCTTTATCCATTCATCTGTTGAAGGACATCATGGCTCCTTCTACAGTTTAGTTATTGTGAACATTGTGGCTGTGAACATAGGGGTGCAGGAGCCCTGCTGTTTCACTACATCAGTATTTTTGGGCTAAATACCCAGTAGTGCAATTGCTGGGTCATAGGGTAGCTGTACTAGTTTGCATTCCCACCAACAGTGCTAGAGGGTTACTTTCTCCACATCCTCTCCAACATTTGTTGTTTCCTATCTTGTTAATTTTAGCCATTCTCACTGGTGTGAGGTGGTATCTATTGTGGTTTTGATTTGTATTTCCCTGATGGCAAGTGATGCGGAGCATTTTCTCATGTGCTTGTTGGCCATGTATAGGTCTTCTTTGGAGAAATGTCTGTTCATGTCTTCTGTCCATTTCATGACTGGATTGTTTGTTTCTTGGGTCCATTGAGTTTGATAAGTTATTTATAGATCTTGGATACTAGCCCTTTATCTGATATGTCATTTGCAAGTATCTTCTCCCATTCTGTAGGTTGTTGACTTTTTCTTTTGCTGTGCAGAAGCTTTTTATCTTGATGAAGTCCCAATAGTTCTTTTTTTTTTTTTTTTTTTTTTTTTGCTTTTGCTTTTGTTTCCCTTGCCTTCCGAGATGTATCTTGAAGAAGTTGGCTGTGGCCAAGTTAAGAAATGTTGTTGCCTGTGTTCTCCTCTAGTATTTTTATGGATTCTTGTCTCACATTAGATCTTTCAACCATTTTGAGTTTATTTTTGTGTACAGTGTAAGAGAATGGTCCAGTTTCATTCTTCTATGTATGGCTGTCTAATTTTCCCAACACCATTTATTGAAGAGGCTATCCTTTTTAGGGATATTCTTTCCTGATTTGTCAAATAGTAGTTGACTATAAAATTGAGGGTCCATTTCTGGGTTCTCTATTCTGTTCATTGATCTATGTGTCTGCTTCTGCGCCAGTACCACACTGTCTTGATGATCACAGCTTTGTAATACAGCTTGAAATCAGGCATTGTGATGCCCCCAGCTTTGGTTTTCTTTTTCAATATTCCTTTGACTATTCAGGGTCTTTTCTGATTCCATATATATCTTAAGATTATTTGTTCCAACTCTGTGAAGAAAGTCCATAGTATTTTTAATAAGGATTGCATTTAACATGTAAATTGCCCTGGGTAGCATAGACATTTTCACAATATTTATTCTTCCAATCCCTGAGCATGGAATGTTTTTGCGTCTCTTTATGTCTTCAATTTCTTTCATAAGTGTCTGTGGTTTTTAGGGTATAGACCTCTTTGGTTAGGTTTATTCCTAGGTATCTTATGCTTTTGGGTGCAATTGTAAATGGGATTGACTCCTTAATTTCTCTTTTTCAGACTCATTGTTAGTGTATGATTAGTGTATGTTAGTGCCACTGATTTCTGTGCATTGATTTTGTATCCTGACACATTGCTGAATTGCTGTATGAGTTCTAGCAATCTTGGGGTGGAGTTTTACATAATGGATCACACCAGTAAGAGAAAAAAAAGAACTATATGATCCTCTCAATAGATGCAGAAAAAGGATTTGACAAAATATAGCATCCATTCCTGATCAAAACTCTTCAAAGTATAGGGATAGAGGGAACATTCCTCAATACCATAAAAACCATTTATGAAAAAACCCACAGCAAATATCATTATCAATGGGGAAACACTGGGAGCCTTTCCCCTAAGATCAGGAACACGACAAGGATGTCCACTCTCACCGCTGCTATTCAACATAGTACCAGAAGTCCTAGTCTCAGCAATCAGACAACAAAAAGAAATAAAGGCATTCAAATTGGCAAAGAAGAAGTCAAGCTCTTCCTCTTCACAGATGACATGATGTTGTATAGAAAAACTCCACCCCTAGATTTGACATTTTAATTGAGTCTCTAAAAAGTTAAACACTTGCCCAAAGTCAGGCTCACAGTTAGTGACACAGCTGGCATTTGAACCATGCCATCACTTCTATGCAAATTGGGAAACTCAAGGCTGTATCACTTTCTTATACAAAGCAGTTGTATTCTGCACACAGCCCTCATAGCCATCACTTCTCAAACCCTTTGAAATATATTCAAAAAGCAAGAGAGGGTTGAGCTTGAAAACAAGAGGAGACACAGTTTTCCCTTGAGACCAAGGTCTAGGGCTACGGAACTCACATGCCTGAGAAGAGAATTTTCTCCCTGGCTACTTAGGAGCACAAAGTAGGAGCACTTTAACTTGACCTGGGTTCCAAATATGGTGCTGGCTATCTCTTCCTGGATCTCAGGGTTGCACCTCCCAGGGAGAGTAGAGTCTGCTGATGACATTTTTATTCTCTAACCCATCAAGTGAGGAAGTATTTAATAAGTTACTCATCTGGAAAGCTCAATTGAATGAGTCCCCCCCACACACACAATAATGGTAACAGTGAAAAAAAAAAAAAAAAGGTCTATCAGTCCAAATGAATCATTGTGATAAAATACATTTTCTCCTAGTAAGTTTTGCTAGAAGTATTTCTTTTGTTGAAATATCTTTTGCTTTCCACACTTGTCTCAGGAACCCTTAACATTAAAACATTTATGATCTCATATTCTTAATGTTTATCAATATTAGCCATATTAGGAATTAAATCAGAAATGTAAAAAATATATTTGTTAATTCATTTTGTTTTATTTTATTTCATTTTATTTTTATATTTTATTTTTTTTAATTCCAGTATAATTAATGTGCAGTATTTTATTAGTTTCAAGTGTAGTGTATAATATAGTGATTCAACAATTCTATACATTACTCAGTGCTCATCATGATACGTATGTTCTTATTCCCCTTCACCTATTTCACTCATCCCTCTACCCACCTCCCCTCTGGTAACCACCAGTTTGTTCTCTGTATTTAAGAGTCCAGTTTTTTGGTCCCTTTTTTTGGTTCATTTGTTTTGTTTGTTAAATTCCACATTTGAGTGAAATTTTATGGTATTTGTCTTTCTCTGACTGACTTACTTCACTTAACATTATACCCTCTAGATCCATCCACATTGCAAATGGCAAGATTTCATTCTCTTTTATGATTGAGTAATATTCCATTGTATATACATGCCACATCTTTACCCATTCATCTACTGATAGACACTTGGGCTGCTTCCATAATTTGGTTGTAGTAAATAATGTTACAGTAAACATAGGGGTGAATGTATCTTTTTGAATGAACAAATATCCAGTAGTAGAATTACTGAATCATATGGTAATTTCTATTTTTAATTTCTTGAGGAACCTCCATACTGTTCTCCACAGTAGCTTCCCTGGTGTGCATGAGGATTCCTTTTCTCCTCATCCTTGCCAACACCGGTTTCACAGGTGTGAGGTGTTATCTCACTGTGGTTTTGATTTGTACTTCCCTGAAGAAGAGTGATGTTAAGCATCTTTTCATGTGTCTGTCTGTAGGTCATCTGTACGTCTCCTTTGGAAAAATACCTGTTCATGTCTTCTGCCCATTTTTTTAAATTTTTTTTTATTTATTTATTATAGTCACAGAGAGAGAGAGAGAGGCAGAGACATAGGCAGAGGGAGAAGCAGGCTCCATGCACCGGGAGCCTGACATGGGATTCGATCCCGGGTCTCCAGGATCGCGCCCTGGGCCAGAGGCAGGCGCTAAACCGCTGCACCACCCAGGGATCCCTTTCTGCCCATTTTTAATTAGATTATTTTTTGGTATTGAGTTATGTAAGTTCTTTATATATTTTGGATACTAATCCCTTATTGGATGTGTCATTTGCAAATATCTCTTCCCATTCAATGGGTTGTTTTCTGGTTTTGTTTATTGTTTTCTTTGCTGTGCAGAAGCTTTCTATTTTGATATAGTCCCAAGGGTTTATTTTTGCTTTTACTTCCCTTGCCTGGGGAGATATAACTAGAAAAATTTTGCTACATCCAAGGTCAAAGAAATTACTGCCTGTGCTCTCTTCTAGGATTTTTATGGCTTCAGGTAGTACATTTAGGTATTTAATCTATTTTGAGTTTACTTTTCTGTATGGTGGTCCAGTTTCATTCTTTTGCATGTAGCTATCCAGTTTTTCCCAACATCATTTGTTGAAGAGCCTGCCTTTTCCACTGTGTATTCTTGCCTCATTTGTTGTACATTAGTTGACCATATAATCATGGGTTTATTTCTGGACTTTCCATTCTATTCCAATGATCTATGTGTCTATTTTTGTATCAGTACCATACTGTTTTGATTACTACAGCTTTGTAGTATACTTAAAATCTGGGATTGTGATACCTCTAGTTTTGTCTTTCAATTGTTTTAAAGATTTCGTCCATTTATCTGAGATAGAGAGAACACGTGAGAGAGAGCATGTAAAAGCAGGAGAGAAGAGCAGAAGGAGAGGGAGAAGCAGACTCCCGCTGAGTAGGGAGTCTGACATGGGACTGGATCCCTAGACCCCAGGATCATGACCTGAGCCGAAGGCAGACGCTTAACTGACTGAGCCACCTAGGCACCCTTGTTCTTCATTTTTGGTAAATCATTTAAAGTGGCAATAATCAACCCCTCACATGTCTTTTTGAATATTTTATTTATTTATTCATAGGAGACACAGAGAGAGGCAGAGACATAGGCAGAGGGAGAAGAAGGCTCCCCACAAGGAGCCCGATGTGGGACTCGGTTCCAGATCCCGGGATCAGGACCTGAGCCAAAGGTAGACGCTCAACCACTGAGCCACCCAGGCATCCCAACCCCTCATATGTTATCAAAAATAACACTTTTATGAAAAATAATTATGCTTTCCAAAACAAAAACAAATTGAGTGATAAGGTGGTATTTGTTTACATTTATGCAAACGTCTTTTAGTTTAATAGAAGATGGCTGGACTCTCATATTTACTTGTGTATTCAACCCATGCTATTATATCATATGTCATGCAGCCTTTGGAAAGACTCATTGTACAAATAAGACAAAATGAGAGGGGAAAAAAGGCAAATTATATTTTAACACTATGCTGAAAATAAGTTGGATCTCATGGACTTTTCAGAGACTCTAATCACTAGACCATGCTTTAAAAACTTCTGCCTTAAGGATTAAAAAGACAGGAGAATGCAAACTAGAGAAACACAAAATGAAAAATCATTCAGAGATTAAGAGATAAGACAGGGAGAACACTGAAAATCTTTAGTAAGTTTTGAAATGTTAGTGTGAGTAAAGAAAACTCCTTGGTTAAAACCCTATTTCTTTCTTTAGGTGGTTACACCAACTTTGAAATGCTTATTAGCAATTAGCCACTGTTGACAGTTTTTCAGTTGCTCTTTGGGAAATCACCTCTCAACAGAAGCCAGGACCTGGTGCATCATTTGCATAGCCCAGTGCAAAATGCAAACATGGGCTCCTTGTTCAAAGAACTTCAAGACAATTATAGCAGAACATTAATCCATTCATGGGCCCTTCAAAATGTAGGACCCTGTGCAACTCACAGTTCACACACCAGGGAAGCTGGTCCTGATGGGAGTACTTGGAAAGAATTGTTTCCTGGGCTACACTGGTAGTGAATAGGGAATTATCATCCTTGGACATGAATGAAATCACAGGAAAGCCACACATCTTTTTCCATCCCTTTTTCCATACCTTTCTAGGCCCACTGAGCACTTTCTCTCAAATATAATAATTTCCATCAATCTTCTCAAGTTATCTAGAAAAGAATCTTTGGAAATCTCACAGAATTTGAATGCTATGTTTTTGGAAGGTGGATATGTCTTCCCTGATACTAGGCTTAGAGTTTGGGTAATAGCTTCCATCCATTCAACCATCCATACATTTATCCATCCGTCTGTCCATCCATTTATTTTTTGACATAACACTTATTAGTTACCTGCTATGTGCAAGAGTTTATCCTAGGATCTGGGGAGCTCATTGAAAGCTTCAATTACGAGTGTTAATACAGGGTGCTTGGGTAATTCAGTTGGTTAAGCACCTGACTCTTGATTTTGGCTCAGATCATGATCCTAGGGTTGTGAGATTGAGCCCTGTGCCGAGCTCCATGCTCAGTGGAGTCTGTTTGAAGTTATCTTTCTCCATCTCTCTTTGCCTCTACCCTCCAAAATAAATAAACAAATCTAAACAAAATTCTCTCTCTCCCTCTGCCCCTCCACTCCACTCTCTCTAAATAAACACACACAAAAAGGTATTAATGCATTCTCATGGAAAGCTTAGAACAATTTCCTTAGCATTAATTTTAAGAAGAAAGACTAGCCTTGTTTCAAATTGTACATAAGGATTATAAGGCTTTTGAGGTCTTAGTAGGTACTGTTACATTAAGTATCAAATACTTAATAAGGCTCTGGGACACCTGGGTGGCTCAGTCAGTTGAGCATCCAATTCTTGATTTTGGCTCAGATCATGATGTCAGTGTTAT
Source organism: Canis lupus baileyi (assembly GCF_048164855.1). Lineage (NCBI taxonomy): Eukaryota > Metazoa > Chordata > Mammalia > Carnivora > Canidae > Canis > Canis lupus. The sequence continues at coordinate 57,424,431 of NC_132844.1, read as the reverse complement.
GGGATCAAGTCCTGTGTCAAGTTGATGCTCAGTGAGGAGTCTGCTTGAGATTCTCTCCCTCTCCCTCTGCTCCCCCACACCCCAATTTGCTCTCATGTGTGCTCTCTCTCTCTAAAGTAAACAAATAAATAAAATGTATTTTTAAAAAAGAAGGCGGCTCTGAGCCTAGCTTCTGCCCATGTGACATATAGTCTGCTTGTTACCAATTTCCTCTGGATGCTCTGGAATAATCAACCTTTAAACTTAAACTTTTATAGGGGTTTCACCTTCTTCAAAACCTTTGTGCAGTGAGGTTCCTTAGCAGCTAGCATCTTGGAGGGCCTATCATAATGGGAGTAACCTCCTTAATCTTTTTCCTCAAATACTCAACAGTACAAGCTTTCATTTGTGCAGCCCGGATCATTCCTTTACTGACCTCCAAAAGAATCTTATGCCTCCCTGCCTCCACACATTTGCCTTTTCTCCTTGGTCCACATGGAAGGCCTTCCCCCCTCCTCCATCTCCTGCCACACATCCAAATGCTTCTACTTTTTCAAATTTGATGCCCAGGTATTTTACCTCATTAATCCTACTTTTATGAATCTAAGGAAAGGAAATGATGAAAGATACAGACATGCGTACTATATATTAGTATATTATTTACATTACAAAAATTGAAACGAATTGCCTCTTTTTCCTAATTCTAAGAGCTGTACTTTAACACATTTCACCTCTCTAATGCATATTACAAATGATGTATTCCTAATGTAATTTTTCCTTTATCCTACAAAATGCTATTTTAAAACCATGTTTCATTTAAAAATCATTGACAACTTAAAATAAAGGAAAGTATTAATGCTCCTGTGAAAATAGGGAGTAGAGTCCACAAAACCACCCTCACTTCTGATGCCAAGTTGGAGTTTGGGGATTCTTAAGGCCACCTTCAGTTTTAATAATCCACAAAGGTTCACAGAATTCACCAAAAACTATTATACTTGGGGTAATGGTTTATTGTAGTGAAAGAATACAGGTGAAAATCAGCCAAAGTAAGACATGCATAAGGCAGAGTTCCAGAAAATTCCAAATGTGGAGCTTCTATTTGTGTCCTTCCAGTAGAATCATGGTCAGCATGAAATCCCCTGGCAACAATGTGTGACAATATGACAAAGTATTGCCAACCAGAGAAGGCCTCCTGATTCTTGGATGTCTGGAGTTTTTATTAGAGCTCAATCACATATATACAGTTGACTGCCTGTGTGACTGTCAATCCCTGTGTTACCAACCCCTCTGGAGGTAAAGCAGAGGCCACATGACTTTAAAGCCTCCGTCATAAATCACATTGTTAGACTGCACAGTGTGGCACAAAAACCCTAAAGTAAACAAAGACACTCTTATCAGGCAGGACATTCCAAAGGCCAAGAGAATATCTCCCAGTAGCCAAAGTAAAGGCCAAACCTCTCTTTGGGTAAGATTAATTCTTTACTACAGAGCTCTGCAAATGAAGGATTGGTTAAATTATTAAATACAGTACAACATCATGATGAAAGAGCATGCACCTCATTAAAATCATGTTTTGAAAATTATTTATGACATGGGAAAATTTTCTGAGCAAATTTGTCTTGCATACACCTTCTAAATTGTGTATGTGTGTGTGTATGTATGATGTCTTTTAGCTAACCTGTGATACATTTACATTCTTCTGCATTAATGATTTTTTCAGTTGCCCACATTCAGTTCCCGTGAAATATATTTTTTATTCTCCCATTCAAGTTTTGCATTTCCTTACGGGATAACAGAGACTTCTCCTTCCTTCCTATTTCTTTATCCCCATACCAGGCCTTGTGTCAATGTTTAAAACCAAAGAATGGAAAATTACCTTGGAAAGCCAATTGTACAGAGAAAGTTTCTTGGTAAGAATTCTCTGTTTCTCTATTAAATTTAATCTTTCATTCCTTCATTCACTGAGCAAACCTTATACAATTTGTGTTAGGACCAGGAGCTATACAGGTGAGTGAGCCATACATACAATCTTACATCCAAAGGGATGAGAATCTCGTGATAGAAAGAGACATATAAAGGATAAGCTACCAGGTAATGACAAAGCTATCTTCTCACCTAATGAAAACCCAAGTGCTTCAGCATATTCTAATCTAGAAACTTAGAAAATCAATGAGAAATTACTGTAGCTGAGCCATAAAGATAGAGCATATATAGTAGAACTGTCATTCTTCCATGGATCCTATATTATACCTTCCAGACCACAACCAGATCCAGGATATAATATTAGGACAGGGACTCAAGCCTCTGTCATCTTATGGACACAGAATCTGAATTCTATTTCTATTCTATTTACTTTGGAATTTGACCATTTCTCCCCTTTCAATTCTCATGTTCAAAAGGCACATTACATTATCCAAGACATTAGACTGGCAGGACAGACATCTACAGGAGACACCTTAAGTGATTCCAGGGTTTCCACATTTAATCTTTGGTAATTTTGCAGTACTTTACCTGGCACCATTTCTGGCTTTGGCATTTGTTTTGGAGCAAAACAAGCAAAACAAAATGATAAAATAGAACAACAACAAAAAAAACCCACATATTTCTTTTTCATCAACATAAGTGATTGATTGAATGGAGGAATAAATTATAAATATCCTTTAATATATATAAGTATAACACACAGGACATTAAGTGGAAAATACCATAATGTCAGGAAAAAAGCTTGTAGAAAATCAGCATATCCTAGTTGAAGAAATAAAATATCACTCCCCACACCCTCATACACAGAATCGGCCTTAAGCCCCAATATTATTTGGTTCTAGGACCCATAAAAATTGTCTTTTGGCACTGTTTCTAATGACCATCAAGCTGCTATGAATGACATCTAAGTTATCTGTTTTCATGCAGTGTTAGGTGTTTTCTTAAGCACTCCCTAAGTCAGCATTGTTATTGCTAAGTTAAAAAATAAGCTCCTCCTTCCTGCTCCATTCAAAGCCCAGGTGTGTGGGGGAAATCTCTACCTACCAGCCAGGCAGCGCACACACGAGCACATGCAGATACGGGTCCACAGACCAAACAGCCACCAAGAAGGAAATACTTTTCATTTTGGTTTGTCCAGAAGGGCTTGGCAAACAATGGAGAGAATTGAGATGGGAAAATACCAAAGAGCTGCTTGAAACATTCATCTATGTTTAAAAAAAAAAAAAAAACAAAAAAAACGGGGAGGTGGGGGCGGGGCGTAACTAGGTGACCGGCACTAAGGAGGGCAAATGATGAGATGAGCACTGGGTGTTATACTATATGCTGGCAGATTGAATTTAAATTAAACACACACACACACACACACACAGGGAGGTGTGAGTGGCTTTGGATCACGGTGTTGAGGCGGATATATAGTCACATTAAATGAAAAGGGCCTCAGGGCAGCCCAGGTGGCTCAGTGGTTTAGCACTGCCTTCAACCCAGGGTGTGATGCTGGAGACCTCGGATCGAGTCCCACGTCGGGTTTCCTGCATGGAGCCTGCTTCTCCCTCTGCCTTTTTTTCTCTCTCCCTCTCTGTGCCTCTCATGAATAAAATCTTAAAAATAAAAAAATGAAAAGGACCTCACTTTCCTCACCTCCTTGGCCATGTTTTTTTTCTGCCACTCCCAGAGCTACTTTTTTCCTACAGCAGATTTATAAATAAATAATAGAAAAAGCAAAATTGCTTTGATCAGAGTGGTGCCCATTTTTCAAGTTGCATGAAGAGTGAAATATCTGTGAACAACCAATTACTTAGTCCACAGATTAATTGGTTAGGGTTGAGAAAATACAGGTCAATCTTCTAGTGGATTCTTTTTTACATTTTCAACATCTAATGATCAACTGAATCATTTTTAGCCTTTATCCAATCACTAGTTTTCCTGTAGACAATTTTGACATAATATAAAAGTTGTATACAATGAGGTAAAGCCAGCCTTTCCTCTTGTCAATCAAGGGTAATACACACCCCACACACTCATGAAGGCACACTTACACACACACACACACACACACACACACACACACAACTTCTCGTAAGTAAAACCAAGAATTACGACATGGAGTTATTTTTAATTTCAAAATCGTTGAATCGTTCCTTGGCCTTTCTTGACTCATTTTGGAAAATATGAATTCCTCAAGGGCATACATTGTGTTGTCAATTTCCTTTCTATCCCCCACAGTACCACATCATTTTGGACATAATAGGAACTCACAATATGTTAAATGGATATATACGTGAATGATTCAGAACATAACTCAATTATTAAAAGATTTTAATTAGCAAATGAAAAGGTATGTTTCAAGTATACACAATTCATATTCGAATCTAACACAATGAGCTAGCTATACCATCAAAGAATAAAACACAGTAGTTGCTGCGAAGGAGTGAGTAATCTAGCAGCTGAAAAAAGATTAAAGGAGACAAAGACCAGCAAATGATAGGAAAGGTATGCAATAAGTACTTACTTGTAAAATCTTGGTGGCCACATGAATATTACAAGATTAAGAGGAGAGAGGAGCTGACCAGAGGCAGGAGCAGCAGAAATGTCTTTTTTTTTTTTTTTTTTTCAGAAATGTCTTCACATAAGATATGGGTGCCTCCTACACCATGAAGAGCCAGGAAGATTTATGAAGGTGGAAGAGAGTGGGTGGGCTTTATAGATGAGTGAAACTACATGGTGAGTGGTTATGACATTTACTAGTGGGGCCTACATATTCCAAATCCATAAAAATAACACCTTGCAAGATGGCAGAGGTTAGGCAAGAACAAGAAACTGACCAGGCAAGCTGAGAAGCTGTAGGCCTGCGATGGGCTGGTATTCATGTGGAAATGCAGGTTAGGTGAGCAACACAAAGGTTCCATAGGGACGGAAACCTCACCTGCCTTGTTCATCTTGCTCACTACTATATCCCTAACTCTCTAATACTGACAACAGTGTTTAGCGCATGATAGGAGCCCCCCAGATTTTTGTTGAGTAGATGAATGAATCTTGGAAAAGGCTCAAAGTGAGTCTCAGGTTTGTATACTTCCAAGCAGAAACATTTTAGAGACCTGCAGAGTGAGTGCTATGTTTGTTTTCCTGAATGGACTGGTCTCCAGTGGTGTTTACTAAAAACACAGCCCATTTCTCCATTAGAGTAAAAGTTAAGGGGAAAAAAACCCTCAAAGAATGTTCTTTCTCTTTCCTTCAGAAGTGCATGCAGGTAAATGTCCTTTTCTAAGCTGACCTACTCTATGCCCAGGCCCAGAAGAATGAAGTTTGATTGCTCATTCCAAAGTTTTCATGACTACCAATGTTAATACAGGTCACAAAAGTGTTCATCCCTTTACATAAAGCCAGTTATTTATTTTGCCTATGTCATCTGTGCACTCCAAGGATTGAGTACGTATGGTAGAGTTTATTGTGCATAATGGCTTCAAGTCTAGTCAAATCCCCAGATTTAGCTTTAACTAAATATAAAGAAAGGATCTGTCCCAAGATTTATGGGATGTATTTAGGAAGAAGAAATTCCCCAACTAAGAAAACATGGAGTGAGTTGTTATATCAATTCATAAGAGGAGTGTAAAAGGGAGACCATGTTTTTTTATTCCTTATCCTAAAACTAAGGGTAACTGATATTTCGGTATTTTCTGAAAATGACACTGTCCTCTAGTGCTCTCCACTTCTTCCACCCAGACCTTCTACTTCTGACAAATAGAAGGAAGTAAAGATATTCTCCTCAGTACATAAATATAAGTATTTATATAAATCATTGTTCTCTCCCTCTTTTTACTTTTTTATCCCTCTTATGCCTTCATGCTTTCCAACTCCCAATAAAGGATCCCTACTTATGTGTTTGTTTTTCCTTTGTTTGCTGGCAGGTCTTACTTGTGCCCATGATCCACACATATGTAGAAATCCTTTATTGGGGAAGTAAGATTGGAGCCTGCGATGTCTGGAGGATGGCTGTGAAGGATGTATGTAGACTCAGCAAAAGACTGCCAACTATGAACTCCATGGCCAGTGTTTTGGTGACCAGTGTTTTATATGATGGCATTTCTTGCTAGGGCTAAGTCAACAGTTGATAGAAAAAGATTAACCAGAGTAGAATAATGTGATAGATACCAGAAAGTATCTCAGTAACCTCTCTCTTACCAGCGTTTCAGTGATTCTTGGATCTTAAGTAGTTTTAGAGCAGAAAGAACATGGGTTTTGGAGTGAGAGAGTTTCTGAGTTTAAATCTCACTTTTATTACTTTTTGCTACTTGTTTCTACAGAAACTTGGTCTCTTGTTTCCTCCTCTATAGAACTGAGAGGATAATTATAAGGAGTATTAAGTGGCATTCTCTGTGTAAAGAATCTGATGTCATATAAATGGGACACAAGATTTTTAAGAGAAGGCTTATTGAGTCTAACTGGTGCTGATGTTTAGTAAGTCGACTTGACTGGACTCTTTCTGGACAAGGTGAAGATGATAACCATGAGCATTCAGCTGGCATTGGCACAAGGAAAATATACCTATACCTAGGCACATGTCCAACCAGGAGGCAGAACCAGGTCTTAAAGCGGGGTGTGTGTGTGTGGGGGCTGAGTGTGTGTGAGCATACCTTATCTTAGACTCCCTGCCACCACTCCTCCTGGAAACATTGTAAGATAACTGAACACACATATACTGTACTGTAGTTTATCCAGAAGAAATATTTGCAAAGAAAAAGCTGGAATTCGGTAATGAAGTCTCACCTCTTGGAAGTAGAAGTTGCGTCCCTACCAAGGTGCCGATGATCTCAGATCTTGAACAAAGTTGCTTATTGCCACATCTATGTCTGCTCTGTAATTTTGCACATGAAACTATTTTATCAGCTGTGCTGGAGGAGGAATCCCAGAGTTAACACGTTGATTGGAACTTCATAACACTACCAGGCCTGGCATGGAGGTGGGAGGAGGAAGGGTGTGTGTGTGTGTGTGTGTGTGTGGAGTTAACGCTTCTCTTGGAGTTATCTTCAGGGTCAGCATCACGATTTTCTGCATATCTACTATGATGACCAAATCAGCAGATTTGAGAGGGGTGTGAAATTTTTGTGAAAATGAAATTCATCCAGACCATTTTTATGCATATAAGTAACCATATAAAACAGTGATTTTTATTTTGAAAATTAGATATAATTCTAAGGCGCTAAAGTTATAAGATCTATACCCTCTGTATTTCATACCTAGTTCAGTCTCATAGAACATTTCCAAATTTCCTTTACGTGAATTTTTGAAATAAACACCAAATATAAGCTTGCAATGTATACAGTGGGCCCCATTTGTGGGCAGAGATAGTCATAACAGATGTATTTCAAATGTTTGACAATGATTATTTCTTGGAGAGCTGGGGGGGGGGCAAAAGTATAATAAGGAAAGGATTTTTACTTTCTATCTTATATACATTTTATATTTGTAATAAAATCAAAGCTGAAAGTAAGAATAGCTAACATATACTAAACACATATTATGTTCCAGAAATTTTGCTACACATGCACTATTTTATTCAATTCTCTTAACAACCCTGTGGGCAGGTCCCATCACTGCCTCAATTTTACCACTGAGGAAACTGAGGCCTTGGGAGAGCTAAATCACTTCCCAGGGACACATGGCTGAGTAGGAGAGCTATAAAGCAAATGTGGTATTCAGATTCTGTACTTCTGGTCACCATACTAAACTTCCTCAACTGAATAAATAAATAAAACATAAAATTCCATTTTGGGAAACAAAGAGTCAATCTCATTACCCCATAGTCACACCTCCAATACATCTTATGCTTATAACTTGGAATGAAAAGTTTGGTTCATGTAAACACTCAATCAAATGTATATAACTGGGCTGCATAACCCTTCCCAGCTCCTGCCATGCCAGGGTGAGGACAATGCACACATGTTGGTGGCAGGGTGAGAGGGGTGGGGCAGGGTGGGGGTGGGTAGAAAACAAGAAAGCCCAGAGAACGATATCTGAGGCTGCTGGCTGGCCTTCCTTAAAGAAAAACACAAAAGCAGAGGGAGAGACAAGCTAGAAAAATCTTGTAATTTGGAAAACTGAGAGCATCGCACATTAGAAGTCCTAACTAGAAGTTACAGTAATGCTTTTTGATAACTTTGAAGTCTGTTTTACATTAACAAAGTAGAATAATTAGTACTTTCTTCTGGTTTGAACTCTTCAGTATTCTTCTTTTCAAAAGCTCTTTTTGGTTTTTTTTTCTTCTGACAAATCAAGGGTCATTAAATTTTTCTATAGGATAATGAGCAAGAAAAAAATATGCATAATGGGTTCCTCTCTTTCATGGTCTTCCTGGTTTCCGCCTCTTTTAAACAAGTGTTTTCTAAGCCATCCACATAGAATGTCCCAGTATGAATATTTTGTTTGATTAAATCCCTATGCACTGACCTTCATACTCTTAAAAGTTGGAGTTTATTTTCCCACTGAAAAAGAGAAAGGAAAAAGAAAATTTAATACCTGTAGTGTACAGACACTAAACAAACTGTTCTATGGACTTCATTTAAGCCTTCCAGTGACCCTGCAAGAAAATTGTGATCTTTCCTATTTTACAAATAAAGAGATAAGAAGATAGCCTGTCCTAGGTGGCCAGTAGCAGAACTGAGATTTGAAGCTTTGTCTATGGTGTATCTTTTCTCTCAGTGCACTGCTTTGATGCAGTAACAATGTTATATGGAATCCATGCTTCATTATGAACATTAGCATTATTAATGTCACTAATAGCCACCATTTGTTGGTTGCTTAGCAAATACCAGGCAATATGCTAAAAGCTTTCAGTTTCTCTGGGCACCTGAGTGGCTCAATCCGTTGAGCATCTGATTTTTGTTTTCAGCTCAGGTCATGAGCTCATGTGTTGTGGGATCAGGTCCCTCCTCTGACTCTGTGCTCAGGGAGGAGTCTGCTTGAAAGTCTCTCCCTCTGCCCTTCCCCCTACTTGTGTGTGCATGTGCAATCTCTCAGATAAATAAATCTTTAAAAAAAAACAATAAAACAAAAAACTTTCAGCTTCTCTCACGTGCTCCCAGCTTTACATAGAGTTATTACTTTTGCTTATGGATTAAATAACGAAGGCTTGGGAATGTAACAAGTTAACACATTTAGTAAGTGTTAAAGCCAGGCCTCAAACTCTTTCTTAACAGTTATTTCACATTACCCAGAATCCCGCCATCCAGCATTAAACACTTCTCTGCTCAGAAGTGTTGGCAATAGAAAATAAAATTGAAAAAAAAAATCCTCACTCTCATGACCTATACACGAGGGGAGGTTCCAGAGACTGGTAATGCTTATCTTCAGCCTCAGTCTGGATCATTCCCTCCCTGAGTTCTCTAAGTCAGTGGTTCCCAAATCTGAGTGTGCGTCAGAGTCACCTGGGTGTCTTGTTAAAATATAAATCCTTAGGCCCCACTCCAGTGCTTCTGCTTTAGGTGGTCTGGGGTGGGTTCAACAATTGGCATTTCTAACAAGTTTCTGGTCGTGCTGATGCCACTGGTTGGGGATAGGCTTGAGGAATCATGGTTTTGGTCTGAGAGAAAGTAGGGCATGGGCAATTCATGTCATGGCAGACTTTAACAAGTAAGCAATTGTCAACCTAAATTCTGGAAATGATTCCGTAAATGTCACTTTGTTTTTATTCCTTTTTTTTAAATTGATGGGGAGGGAGGCTGTATAACATTCCCCACAATCTGGTGAAGCACAGGACAGGTAGGACTGGCTCCCTGGCCCAGCCAACTTCAGTAAAACAAACTCACATTATCACCAGGGCCCGGCAAAGCTTTCATGCCTCAAAGAGTTGTCCTTGGCAGTGCCCAGCAGAACATTGTCATGGAATTCACAACTGCCTTGCTCATGCCCTGTTGGGGGACATGGCTGACATCTAAGAACCAGGAAACCTTATCCATAAAAGCAATGTATCCCTTGGCAGCACATCACACTGGGGTACTCCTCTGCTCTGGTTTCAAGCATCAGGTCAGAATTCCAAAGGGGTGTTGCCTCCCATCTGGTTGGCATAAATGTAGCTGTTGGCAATGCTTTATCTCTGATTCCTACCCAGCAAGATAAGGTCCTGCCAAACCCACTTGGGCTGGTCCTCTTTGGTGATAAATTTCTCTTCTCTCAGCATGTTACCTATGAAGAGACACAAAATCAGAGAAGGGCAGGACTGGCAGGATTCTCTAAGCTTATCTCATGAATGCAGATCTGTGGTTTTACTGATGGGAAACTGCAACTCCGAGAGATGCCTGAGGCGACTGGCAGTGAGGCGTCCCAAGGACTCCTTCCCAGAGACAACCCTCCATGTCCGCGCCAGGAGGCCATTAAGGAAATATAACTAGCACACTTGGTTGGGATCGAACCAGGTGAAATGTAGACCCATTCTGGGAAAAATTCGTTGTCATCTGTGAACAGGGGACTCTTCTCCCATCACTTATGGTTTACTTGTTCCTTAAGTCCCAACCCTTCCTCCAACCTCACTCGAGTGACTGAGAGAGTCTGAAGTAAAAGTATTTGGTAAAATTATGTCATGGTATCTTGGTACCATGGTATCCTTTTATATTTTTTTTTTGGTTTATTTATTTTTAAACATTTTATTTATTTATTTATTCATGAGAGACACAGAGAGAAAGAGAGGCAGAGACATAGGCAGGGGGAGAAGTAGGCTCCCTGCGGGGAGCCTGATGCAAGACTATCCCAGGACCCCAGGATCACTACCTGAGCTGAAGGCAGATGCTCAACCACTGAGCCTAGGTATCCCCCATGGTAATCTTTTAAAAGACAGCCTTGGGAACCCAATATTTATCCCAGAGGGGTACATCTCTGTTCATAAAATATCAGGCACTGTGCTACTTGTGTAGGCGGAGCCCGGGGGGCTTTCTGAACAAGGGAAGTGAGGCCAGGTGGGGTAGAGCAGATTCTCCTCCCTCCGTATTTGTTCCCACCACAGGCAGGTTACCCAAACCCTGAGCCACCACTTCCTTCTCTAGAGGGGGAAAGGATATAGACCTTAGAGTGTTGTTTCGAGGATCAAAGATAATCTAGGCTGAGTCTAGCACAGAAACTGGAGTATCAAAGGCTCCATAGTCTCTATTCCTTCTCCCACCTTTTCTTCATATCACGCTAAGTGCTAAAGCAAGGCTGGCGGTGAGGTGAGGGCTGAGGAGCACCCTGCAAGCTTTCTGGTCCTTCCTGAGGAAGCTTTGAGCGCCTAGTAAGTCCCTGCTCAACATCCAGCCAGTTTTTGTTTATGTTATTTTGCCCCCTCTACCCCTAGGATGTTGGGTACAATATGTAATTTGTAAAGAGTTTGAATTAGCTCAGTCATGGAGTGTGTGGCTCTTTTCTGAAAAAAAACTATAAGATTTGCTATACTACTTCCTCCGAAAAGAAGAGAAGAATACAAAAAGCTCAGAATATTCCCAACCTATTTTGTACCACGTGCTTGAATTAACTCTGAATTTGCCCAAAGCACCCAAGGATATCCCATTGATGCAGCCCAAATTCAAATAAAACACTGCCTTTCTGGCAGGTGGAAATCTCGAGCCAATCGTGGCTAATTCCTGCTTTGGCTTAGAAGCAGGCAGCCTCCCCCCTTCACCAGCACCCTTGAGCATAAACCCAGGAAATAGAGGCATTGTTTGCCATCTTGAAACAGAGCTATTATGTTCTTAGCTCCCTAAGCGCTTTTACTGTACAAAACACACTAGGTACACTGTAAACTGTTCCTAATTAGAGTAGTTGGATTAAAATGCCTTTTATTTCCCCCTGATTCCTGAGTGCATCTCAGGTGTACTTAAGCTTTGAATAATCTGTCCAGGATTTATTTCTTGGTCAGAGTCTGCCCCCTCAAGTTTGATAAAGGCAAGTACAGCACAGCCCCGCTGGCCGTCTTAACAAAAGACAAATGCTTTCCACTAAGAATCATTTGTAAGGACACAGATTTGGGACTCCTGCCAAAATCTGCATCAGTCTGAGAAACCTGCTAGGTGCTACAGAATAACTCTTCACAGCTCTTTCCTAAAATTGCTAGTTCCAGATCTAGAAGAGCTTATCCAATATAAGGCCAGGCAAAGTCTAAATTTGATTCCATTCTGTATGTTCAGTGTGAAACTTTCCCACAGTGGAATTTCTTATTCTGCATATCTATTATATTATTTTATCTTGGTAGAAGATGGGAATGAGCAAGTCAGGGTCTTTATCTACCTTGGCTCTTGTATCCTTGAAATCTCTCTTGAAATGCTTTTCTTAGCTTCCGAGGTGCTACGTTCTCCTGGTCTCCCTCCTACTTCACAGGTTGCTCCTTCTCATTCCCCTCTCTGGATCTTCCTCCTCTCCCTGTATATAGATGATGGGGTTCTCAGGTTCAGTCCTTGGACCTCCTCACTTTTGCCCTGTACTCACTGAATGATTTCATAGGGTCCCATTAGCTTTAAGTACCATCTTTAGCTCAGTAGACTAGCATATCCAGTGGCCTACTTGACATCTCCAGTTGGAGGGCTCATAGGCATCTCAAAGACCCAAAGGAGCTGGCCAAAGCCACATAAGCTTGGAGAGTCCTGGGGCCTTTGAGTTCAAGGAAATGAATCAAGGGGACTTCCAACTTTTAAGATATCCCTTGCCCTCTCCAATATGCAAGAGTGCATACACACACACCCCACATTTATTTATATTTAACCACAGTTACATGGATATGATTTCAAGACTCAAAAAACTACAATTTGCTGCTTCTCGGGGAAAATCTCTGTTAACTGTTTTAGCTTCTTCTTTTGATAGTTACTTCCATTTTTTTAAATATCATGATTATAGTGTTGCATCTTGGTGTCTCAGTTTTATTGATTTCCAAACACAAAGAAAGAAGATGTAGGTCTCTTCTGGCATCCCTCAATATAGACCTCCTATCCTGTATCTTCCCAAACACTTTTATTGTTAGTATCTTGGTTATATCAAAATCACTTTTGCATTATTGGTACCCTGTCTACTATATTCACAGGTGAGCTAGGTAGTATGTTTAATTACTTTTTCTTTTCCACATATTTTGTTTCTGTTCGATGTAACACTTGCTTTTTTTTTTTTTTCACTTGCTTGGATTCCTGTGTTCTCATCAAAAATTCATCCCAACCCATCCCCAGCTATGTAAATTTCTTCTAAATAACTCTCAGATCTATTAGGTATCCTATTATTTTCATCTTCTCGAGCAATCTCTCTGCAGATCCAGCCTGTATCTGCCCCGGGCTTTACTTATTCCCACCCTGGAGGCTCCCTTGGCTCTCTCTTCCAATGCATCTTTCATTTTTGGGGACCCAAGTCTTTTTCTCTCTGGGTTTATTGCCACATTTGGGATAGTCTATTTCCCAATAGCTTTTGGGAAAAGAAGAATTGCAGGAAAATTTATGGAGAATTTCTGGTCTGAAGAGATCTTTATTTTTCCTCACACTTAATTGCTTTTGGGTTGCAATACTCTTTTCTCAATATTTTGAAACCATCCTCCGTTGTTATCTAGATGACGATGTAGCTGTGAAAAGTTTGATAATATTCTGATTTTGACCTTTTACATAAAACCTTTCTTTTTTTTCCTCCTCTGAAAATGTTTGGATCTTCTTTTTTTTCTTCTATGACCTGAAATTTCACACTGATGTTGTCTTAGTTGGTTCAGGCTGCTATAACCAAATACTGTAGACTGAGTGCCTTATAAACAATATTTATTTCTCATAGTTATGAAGGCTGTAAGTCCAAGATCAGGATGTCAGTATTGTCAGGTTCTGGCAATGGCCCTCTTCTGAAATGTAGACTGCCAACTTTGGGCTTTGTCCACACTTAATGGAAGGGGCTAGAGAGCTCTGTGGAGTCTTTTATAAGAGCATTAATCCTGGGGCACCTGAGTGGCTCAGTTGGTTAAGCATTGCCTTTGGCTTGTTCAGCTCATGATCTCAGGGTACTGGAGTCCAGCCCTGTGTCCAGCTCCCTATTCAGCGGGGAGTCTGCTCCTCCCCTCACTCATGGTCTCTCTCAAATAAATAAAATTAAAAAAAAAAAGAACACTAATCCAATTTCAAAGATCCCACCCTCATGACCCAAACACTTCCCAAAGGCCCCACTTCATACTATTATCACTTGGAAGGTTAGGTATTAACATATGAATTTGGAGGGACACAAACCTAACTGCGGATCTCTTTTTGCCTATCATCTCCTTGAGTGTGGCCAGGACTTGTGACTTACTTCCAGCAATAAAATATGGTAAAAGTTATATGATGTCACTCCCTTGATTACGGTATGTTATATATCTCCAATCTTAAGAGCAGACTGGAGTAAGAGACTCTTCCTGAAGGCTTAAGGGCATAAGTGGGCCATGTTGGAGAAGCCCATGTGGCAAGAAGTATAGATGGCTTCTAGGATCTCAGGGTAGCCTCTAGCTAATAGTCAGCAAAAATTCAAGATTCTCATTCCCACAACTACAAGGAAATGAATTCTATCAACAACTTGAAAGAGTTGGAATTCCCTAGTCAAGCCTCCAGTTGAAAATGCAGCCCTTGTTTACAGTCTTTCAAGAACCTGAGCAGAGGACCCAGTTAGCTGCACCCGGACTTCTGGTCTGTAGAAGCTGTGAGATTATGAACGTGACTTTTTTTTGGTTGCTGTTGTTTTTAAAGATTTTATTTATTTATTTATTTATTTATTTATTTATTTATTTATGAGAGACACACAGAGAGAGGCAGAGACATAGGCAGGGGGAGAAGCAGGCTCCCTGCAGGGAACCCAATGTGACTCAATCCCGAATCCCAGGATCATGACCTGAGCCAAAGGCAGATGCTCAACCATTGATCCATCCAGGTGTCCCTGGCTTGTTTTAAGCTCCTAAAAAAATTGTGGCAATTTAAAAAAATATTTTATTTATTTATTCATGAAAGTCACAGAGAGAGAGGCAAAGACACAGGCAGAGGGAGAAGCAGGCTCCATGCAGGGAGCCCGATGTGGGACTCGATCCCAGGTCTCCAGGATCACGCCCTGGGCTGAAGGCAGTGCTAAACCACTGAGCCACGAGGGCTCCCCCTGTGGCAATTTTTAAATTCAGCAATAGCAGCTATTGCAATGTCTTACTCTTTTTCCTATTCTTTTATTGTTTTTAGTAACATTTTGGGAAGGAGCAGAGGTGACTGTTGTATGTAATCAGTGGGTTAGACAAACATGGCATAGGATATGGGATCAAACATGCTTTCTTTTGTCTCTCATCATCATTGTAAAATTTATTCAGTGGGAAAAGCTTTTCCCTCCCACTGCATATGTTCCAGATATTACTCCAACATCTCCAGCATTGTGGTCACTTTCAATAGCAAACACACTCATTTTGGTGATTAGGATGTCCTGTCTCATGTAATAGTAATAAACACAAATAATTTGGCATTAAATTTCTCTTTTCCCCCAGAGGAGTCCTGCTTTGAGTTGGCTGCTTGCACTGCCATATCTCTCTTGATGGACTTTTTTTGTCTACCTTTTCTTATTCTCTTTCTACCCCACCTCGGGCTTTGAGGTTTCTAATCTCCTTTCCCTCAACTCCAGGGAAGAGAGTTTTGTAGTATAAGATGGGGTTGCCTTCATATAGTGCCAGGTCTCTCTCGATAATAAGGGAAGGTGCATGCAGGAACTCTTCAGAAATCCCATATCCCTGACTTCTCTCACATGTAACTCCTTTAACTCACACAAATTCCTCTGTATTCCAGGCGCTCACCTGTGACACCTTTCTCATCCTCTAATCTGGCTTCATCACCAGCTTCTTGCTGTTCTGCTTCCACCACTTTGGGGGGCCTGATAACACAGTATCCAAGACAAACCCATATTGTCTCTCTTTTCTTGCTTATCTCACCATGCACCATGTGTGGAAAGCACATAGACTTGCTTCACCCTGACAAATCCTAGGTATGTAGGCTGGTCTCAATTCAGAAACCATTCAGGGCCCCACTAGCGGAGCTGTGGCCACAGTTTCATGCGAGAATCAGAACTCCCATTCCCCCCTCCCAGTCAGCCCTGTGATCTAATAGAAGACTGAGAAATCTTTCATTAGGTTTGAGGTCAGAGGAAAAGCATCTCTTCTTCTCTCACCTTTTAGAGTAGATGAGGAGGTTTATGGAGTAGCTTTCACCAAGGAAATTCTCAAAAACTTCTCTTTTGATTTGTATATATCTCTGTGGAGTATGAAACCATCTACTGATCCTGCATCATTTCCTTTGAGCATCTCACTATAGCTCTTCACCTGTGCTATGTCTTGGTGCCATGTGGAACCTTGCGTTTTCATTTATTGTATGTATGCCTATTTAATCCACCACCACTAACTAGAAGCGCCCCTTGCTCTCTTTATGTGAATATTATGAAGCTTATTCATGTCGGGAGGCTAACACATATCTTAAGATTGTGCAATTCTCAAAATAGCCCATTCAGAAATCTGTTCTATGTCCTACTTGCACCTGCCTATTGAGTGCTCAATGTGTCCATGGGACTGAATTCAGATGCACTGCCCTGAAGAGGACATGTTGTGGTAGAGAGCCTGGCCTGAGTACCAAATGGTTGACATAAATTTACATGCTCTGATGCCTTCCTCCATCAATAACTCCAAACTGGCATCATGAAAAGGCATCCACGTCTCCTCTCCTGTCAGTAGGAGAACAGTGAAAGAATGTAGGGTAGGGACTGTCCAGCCTAGAGTTTGACCTTTCTGGGCTTGCTTTTCACTAAGCGCTGGCACTCACATCTGACCTCTCTAGCCTGAAAGATAGAACTGATATATTCTGGGTATATCCAGGCAAAGTGAGTCAGAGAATAAGAGGAGGTTACTCTGAACCATTTTGACACCATGAGTAACAGGAACCTTAGAGACATCTAGGATTGGATCTTGGTATGGGCATTGACAATGTCTATGAAAGAGAGGTGTAGGAGTGAGGCTTCACCAAAGAGACTCTGTAAACAGCAACTGTGAATGTGTGAGAGGCCAAAAAAGAAAGGGAGGCCAAGGTGGGTGGACCTAGTCAGGGTGACCACAAATGTCTGCAGATTATGGCCCAGACCACTTTAGGTAGCACCATTAATAGCACAGGGATAAGAATGGCACCCTCTTTAGTACACAGCCTATGAAGCCATATGCAGTGACCTTGTGAGACTGGCCTTCATTATCCCCATGGGGACTTCAAGAAATAACTGGGAGGACATGTTGGAAGACCCTAACTTCAATTAAACAGCCAATAATAATTATAGCTACTTGTTATGGACAGAGTTGTGTCTCTACAAAGTTCATATGTTGAAGCCCTAACCTCCAATGTGACTGTATTTGGAGATGGGGCCACTTAGGAGGAAATTAGGGTTCAATGAAGTGATCAGGGTGGGACCCCTATCTGATAGGATTGATGTTCTTAAAAGAGACACCAGACACCTCTATTTACATACACACAGAGAAGATGCCATGGGGGACCAAACAAGAAGGTGGTGGTCTATGAGACAAGAAGAGTGGTTCCATCAGAAAATAACCCTAAAGACAGTTTGATCTTGGATATCCTAGCCACTAGAACTATTAAACTATTAAAAAGTGAATTTCTGTTGTTTAAACTACCCACTTGGTAGTATTTTCTTAAGACAGTCTGAATTAATATACTACTATAAAAAGCCATGATAAATGAACTTGACTTTATCTCATAATCACAGGGTGCTGAGATTCAGGACATCATGGTTATGCGTAAAATAATAACTAGATCATGCAAGACTACTAGAGGATTCTACAGACCAAAAGGTGTAAGATTATAATTACAATTACATAAACAATGCCATTTTCTTATAGTCTAATTTATTTTATTTTTTTAAGATTTTATTTATTTATTCATAGAGACACAGAGAGAGAGAGAGGCAGAGAGAGAAGCAGTCTCCATGCAGGGACCGTGACGCAGGACTCGATCCCGGGTCTCCAGGATCACACCCCAGGCTGCAGGTGGCACTAAACTGCTGCGCCACGGGGGCTGCCCTTATAGTCTAATTTATATAACCCCTTACCTATTATAATTCAACATCCACAACTACGATCTTGGCACTGCCATTCACCATCCATGTTGCCCTCCTCACATTATTTAGCCTCTTTGTGCCTTTCTTTCTGCAGCTGTAAAACGGGACGGTAATATTCCCTATTCACAAGCTTATTATAAATATTAAATGAGTTAATATAGGCAAGGCATCAAGAATAGTGGACACTTGCTTTAAACACTACCTGTACAGATTTCAAGGATTTCTAAGATTTCTGGAAGCAAGGATAAATCAGAGGGCTAAGTCCTGAGCCCAGTAGTCAAAGTTGAAATTCAGGTGAGCCCAAAAGGTCAAAGTATGGGAAGGAAATAGTGCTTTATGTGGTGTCTATCCACCTGCTGTTCTGTATCTCATCTAAAAGTGGCCCTGGCTATACATGCAAAGAATTCCAAAAGTACTTACAGTGATTATCAAGGAAAACCAGGATGTGTTAGGGTATCTTCTTGAAAGGTGACAACCAAAATCTCTTTCAATTTGCCTCCTACATAGAGAGAATTCTGGGAGTAATGAATCTCATATCTGACCTTATAAATGTTGTTAGGGTCACAGATGATTTCCAAAGGCTGTTATAGGCTGTAGAACTGGACTAGGAATCCAAAGTCCTAAAAGTCCTTAGTACCCCTTTCCTGGCTTCCCAATCTCCACAAGTCACTCCACCTCTCTGAACATCTGTTACCTCATCTCTGCTCTAGATCAGCCTGGACACCTCACTTCACTGGCCTGGGGACCAGATGAAAGCATCCCGTAGACTGAAAAAGACTGCATTACCTACGAAATCATTTATTATACTTCCCAACTAATGGCTACAAAACTGTCTGTAATGGAATTTTTCATTTTATTTCTGATTAAATTTCAAAATTAAGTGACTGAACCTAAAAAGAAAAAATAAACATATAATTCAAGTGAAAAAATTCAGGGAAAAAAAAAGAAAAAATTTGGGAAGCAAATACCTTTTCCCTAGGAAATTTGCACCGATGATTTTTTTATAGAAAGCATGCATGGTCCATCAATTTATCTAAAGTGATTTCATGAAGTTTTCTTACTCCAATTCAGATAACTGGAAATGCCATGGGAATAATGTTATTTGATGAGAAAGGAAATCATAGTTCACGGCAATGAAAAGCTGGTACCACTGACGCAATTTCCAATAAAACCCACTTTTCTACATTTATGAAGCAACTTCTTTGAATCAAACCACATGGAAATAAATGGTTCCATTTAACTGAAGATACAATGAGCCGTGATGAAGCTGCTGAAACCTTTTTATTTTATTCCAAGACTTCTAAATCAGAAAATTCCATTTAAGATTAAGCTAATTTTTTCACTGACATTTAGCTCTAAATGTCAAGTTGCACCAAAAAAATTTTCCTTGATTTTATGGTTCGCAGCCTTATTCAGTTGATAAAAACTGAGTTAGCATGATGTCATTTGAGGATTCACCAGTATGAGAAAGTACATAAATGCCTAAGAGAGGAAAGAGAGGATAAGAGTTATTGTTGCTATGTCAGAATCAAGCATGAGACCAAAATGAAAAGAAGCCTATGTAATCCCTTACACTCTGGTCAGGTCCGGGAAGATGGTAGGGAAAGATGCAGAATGCAATTGTTTGACTGACAGCATTTCATTAATGCCAGAGACTTGTATTTGTCAGACCTCTCTCATTCGAGAAAAGAAGCACCACATCTCTCAGATAGGGCTGGGAAATGACGTAAAGTAGGTTTGAGATCATAAAATGTTGTTGCTAGAAGAAAACTTTGTGATCTCTTCATTTTTCATTTTACTGATGAGGGACAAATGTCCAAAAAGGTTAAGAGATTTGTCAAAAGCACTCAGGCTGGCCGGTGACAGTGACATGGGGACCCAAGGCTTCCGGGTGAGCATGTTGAAAATTTTGGGAGGGAAGTACCTTTGTGAGTTCAGACACTTGAATTTATTTTGGAAGTCAAATAATGTTGCTTGGAACCTAAAATGAGCAGCCTATTTCCCTGCTTTCATAAAGATAGTAACATAATTTAACATGAAATGGAACTCAGGCACCTAAAGATGACTTCAGGTTAACTTGCAATGCAATGTCTCTTCCTCAGCCCCCCCAGTTCCACTCTTCTCCTCCAGGCATACGGCGATTATTTGCAATGCTTACATAGCAGTCCTCTAGGCACTGAATATCACTGATTTTAGCAACAGCTAATAATGAGCATAAAAACAATGCATGTCACAGGTGGAGGGGACAGTGCTTCCTCATCCACAGCAAATGGTGGCTTCTCCCTCTGTGGGAATATTTTAGGTATTTTAGGGAGGAGGGTATGTCTAATGGGGCACAAATACGTGGCCCACGCCTACTGCTCAGTAGCTGGAACAAAGTTGATTCGAACTTCAGGAAGGATACAATTGGTGTTTGTCTAATCACATTTTGTACCCCGTGACCACAATGATCAATATCACCATTTATAGAATGTCTAAGTGAGGAAATGGCTGTGATTTGTGATGAAATTAAAAGGGACACTAGTGGTCTCCATGAGCATCAACTCCCTGACAATGTTCTATCAGCCATGTGTGCCATCCTGATGAACCCCAGACACAGGACCAGCAGATACTCCCCTATTTCTCATGAGGTTTTTAAAAGTAGCCCTTCAATTTTCCTCATATGATATATTCACATTCTTTCATCTACCTTTTGTTAACCTTTGACTTACTGTTAACTCACCTTTGTTCTGCAATGGGTTGAAAGGCTTTGGGAATTTGGGTTTGGCAGATACATCTGATGAGTCTTGCTGCACAGAGAAAAACAAGTCATTCTGACATCAATAGTATTATTTTAGTCATGCTCTGTATTTCTTGACATCTTAATGTCATTAGCAATCCTTTTATTAGTACTCCACTGATGTGGGGCACCATTCTTTTTTCAAGAAATTAGAGTACTCCTTTCTTTCTCTTTCTCCTTTAGGACACTTTTCTCCTTTAAAATGCTTAAGAATGTATTTCTAACTGAATCTTGTGTTCCTGCTTATTCTCACAACTTTTAACAGCAAACTAGAAAGCAATTTTAAGGAAGATGTTATCTTTTTGATGTCCATGCTTATATTTCTTTGGTTCACACACTTACCTCTAAAAGGGGAAACCATGGAGACAAAACAATAGTTTTATAAAAATGGTCTCAAATAAATACTTTGCCTTATTCTCACTCATCTTAGTATTCAAATCTCTTTGTGAATAATCTTTTAGTAACTGGAACAGAGGCTAAACAGTTCAAAATTTTGAAAACTGAATTATCTAAAGGAAATAAAATATTTAAATAAGAAGCATGTACTTATGGGGAAAGGTAAAAGTATTAAGATACATTGTGTCTTTGTCCACCCATGAATTTATTCACTAATTTAATACCTCCTGTTGAGTACTACTGTGTGCTAGACACCAGGAATATTGCAAAAACAAACAAACAAACAAACAAACAAAAATAAAAAGCTTCCATTTCCTGCCACAGTCCACGTCATGAGGAAGCTAAATCAAGATGTGAGAAACAGGTTCTTGTTATATGCAGTGGACAGCTCAATGATAGCTCCTGATTTTCACTGAAATATGTAAATGGCTATCCCACATTGAGCTCTGGAAAAAAATTATCATAGAGAGAGAAATGAGATATGTAAAAAAAAAATCCAAAGCAAAATTGATTTTCTAGAATTCAGGACTGAGTAAATATATAATACTGTAACCCTTAAAGAAAAATTCTATAGTCGTTATCACTGCATTTAAAATTGCATCCTACCCCATTTGGAGAAATGATTCTTAGATTATATAACACATTCAGGACTCTACACAATCTGGGGGAAAGCAGCCTCTTCAGACATGAAGCTAAGTTGTTGATCAAATAACAGGGCCTGGGTCACTGGAACCATTAATAAATAAATCTCTTCTCCCTGGAGGGAGAATCTGTAGGGGTCCCCAGTATCTGTCTCTCAGTGAAGGGTGACAATGGAAGAGCCAAGAAGGAGCCTTGAGACCCCAGCAGGGAGAGGATTTTGAGAAAAACCACACTGTGGGGCCGTCCACACAGTGTGATGGTGTCTTGAGGGATGGTCCTTGCTGAGAACATTGTTGGCTTCTTTCATTCCATTCAGCTAACAACCCAAATTTTCATTGCTCTTTTAAGACTCCTATGTTACCATCCATTTCCCGAACATCTCTTAGTGGATAGCCTTTTCTCCTACTTTAAAAATAAAACAACACAAAAAGGTATCCAGGTCTGAATTCTTTCACACGGTGACCCCATCTGTACCCATCGTCCATCTGCATCAAACTGATGCTTCCCGTGTCCAGGGAAGAGGCTGATCCCTGCGTATTCAGACTAGACACTCCATCCGCCTTCCCCCAGGAATCCTCTTCCCTCAGTCATTCCCCTCCACTCCCCATCTGTCTTCAGCCTCGCTTTGCTGGCTCATCCCTCCCAGCATATGGACTTGCTTATACCCTCGTGACTCAGCTCTACCACCACGGCTGGTCCTGAGTCTGCATCTGGTCTCCACCCTCACTCTCTTTTCTCTCACAACGAGTTTCTTGACAGGAACATTCCCACTGAGGTAACTTGTCCTCGCCTTCTCTGTTCTCAATTGCTGTAATCTGGGTTCCTGTTTTACATCTAAACTCCCTCAGAAAATTACAAACACCCATCTTCTCCTCTGCCAACTATGCATTTATTTTCAAGCAAATGAGCCACCTAACCTGAAAACAAAATCCCATTTTTTTTTGTCATCTGATTTAAAAATGACGTTGGAAAGGGAGTACAAAGACTGAATGCTCCTTAAGACCTCGATGACCACTGCTGCGTTCTGCAAAGCGTCAACACTTTACATTAGAAACAGGGAGAGAAAACACTGTCAGGCATCCTTACTTTTGTTCTTGTTTTAATTTACTTTGGGGTGTGTTTCTCTCTTTGGTTTTCAAATGAGAAAAATTCTGACTTTTTACTTGGCGGTATGGGGGTGTCCTCTCTCACTCTATTGACAGGTTTTTCTATACTGCAGCCACATGGGCTGTATCTCCTTTTCTTAAGCATAGTTAGTGATTTATTCATTTCACATTCTCTGGTTCAAGAGATTTTAATTCTTCAAGACATAAACTCAAAATCACGGAAAGTCAGAACTTTTGCTTTGAGTAACTAGTCCAACAGTTAATGTCAACAGTTGAAAAAAGTTAAAACCGAACAGTACCATGTGATTTTCCTAAAATCACTCAGCCAATTGATTACGGAGTCAGAAATACAAGGCAGATCTGCTGGCTATTGGACCACTGCTCCCTAATTCACAGCAGTGCCGGAGGAAATGCAGACCCAGAGAAAACGTTTAAGGTTAGAGGTTAATTTCCTCACTTTTTAAAAATTATTATTTCAAAAGATTATATTGCCCCTTGTAAAAATCTCTAACACCTGTGTAGGTTTTCAGGCACTTAAGTTAGCTGACTTCTATCAGACACAGAAATCCCTACCTTAGACCTCTTTCCGAAAGGCCTTCAGTGTTTTGCTGAAGAGCAAAAGTCTAAATTAACTTCAAAAATACAAAACATGAACATGAGTGCTTTTGTTGTTAACTATACTCTTCTCCTAGGGACTGCACTTTCCTGGCAAAGAAACAGGAATCCTTTGTTTCCATACAAATGTCTCAGTTTGTAGATTTAAGAGCTCAAGTTGCAAGGGTCAGAGTCAGTTATACCAACTTAAGTGAGAAAACTCAAAGAACAGTTCACATAAAGAAGATAATCAAAATTTCACCCTTTACATTATGCTGAGTGAAATAAGTCAATTGGAAAAAGACAATTATCATATGGTTTCACTCATACGTGGCATATAAGAAATAGTGAAAGGGACCGTAGGGAAAGGAGGGAAACTGAGTGGGGAAAAATTAGAGAGAAACACAAACTATGAGAGACTCCTAATTTTGGGAAACAAGCAAAGGGTTGCAGAAGGGGAGGTGGGTGGAGGGATGGGGTAACTGGGTGGCAGGCACTAAGGAGGGTGCTTGATGGAATGAGCACTGGGTGTTATACTAAATGTTGGCAAATTGAAGTATATATATAAAAAAAAAGATTTTGCCCTTCCTTTCATGAAGCCAAAATGATCTACAGGAGGTGCAGAAAGTCAGGTAGAGAAAAGGGTCTCATGGACTCTAGATATTGGAAGGCAAGTCAGATTAAGCAAATGGCACCGTTCAAAAGTATTTGCCCATTTTGTAACTTTCCATGACTTCTCATTCAGTCGTTCCCTTGTTCATTTTCTCACTCAACTTTGTGAGTAGCGACTCTATGTTGAGCACCAGGCCAAATAGCAGAAATAAAATGGTGACAGAAACTCCAGAGCTTTTGCAAAAGTGGGTTTGCTGTGGGACTGCACACAGAGAGAAGTAAAACAGGAATTGCACACATTGGACCTACAGCAGCAGGAGATAATTACCTTTGATGCTTGCTTCCAAGAGCTGAAAGGAGATAATTTGTTGAACAGCAATTGTCGCAGCTATAGGGCAACAGAGAAATATTGAACAGAGACACATATACAATCATAATACATAAATCCAGAAGAAAACTATAGATTAGAATTGCTATTTGACAGAGGTATTTCCTGGAAGCGCTTAATAGACCATAAGTATGGCTCCTGATGAAAAGATTTCTTTTATTTGTTTGCTTTACTTATAAATAAATCTAGGATTAAACAAAGAACAACAGTACCAAAAGCCAGAATAATTCAGATCCTAGACAATAGTAATTGGCAATAATTGCTGAATTGAAATTTATCTTTGAAGTAAAGGGTTTCCTAACCTGTGAATGGTGCCATCAAGAGAATTACTGAGTCCAATCAAGGACAGAAAATTGCTTCTTTATAAACAGGGATTTTGTGCATGTTCTACAATTGTACTAATTATAAAATATTCTTATCTTCTTAAAAACAGTCTATATCACTTAAGTTACTGTCTTGCCTCTCTCAACAGAATTGCTCAATGGGTGGGAAAAATGATAACACAAGTTTACATATATCTTTTCTATTATCTTTTACTTATACTGATCATCCTTCATTAGAGATTTTATTTAATGTTAAAGGTTATTTAATATTTACCATATAAAACTCTAGAAATGTAGAAGTAGATGCATCTTTCAGCATATCCTATGTAAATGCATACATTTAATAAAGGAGCAAAAGGGAATTCACCCCTCTAGAAAGTACTTCTGCTCTTTAATGATTGCCAAACCATTGATTAAAGTAACAAAATGAAAAGTAAAAATAGTTTCCCTTTTTTTCCTATAATGTTTATATTATATTCTGTGATTCGTTCTATATGGTTTTCTTATCAGCAGTGTTTTCACTGAGTTTGCCTTTTATAAAATTATAGAATTTGATTACAAGAGTATGCATGGTCTCATCTCTTATAAGTGAATAAGAGCCCAGAATTGAAGGAGAAGAGTTAGATCCCTGGATTAGAAGAAGAAAGAGATGAAGAGAGAAATGAGCACAATACCTTACTGTCCAAGAGCATTCCAAAACATAAGATGAAAAAACCCTTTAAAAAAGAAAAAGAAATAAATCACATGCATGGGCTTTTCTCCAGAAAAGAAAGCATTGCTGTGTAATACTATTCCATCACCCAACATTGTTTTCTTACCTGCCTCCCTACTAGACTGTGCGCTCCTTGAAAGCAAGAACACAGGCTGCCTCCACAAAACCTGGCACAACACAAAGCACTCAGAAAAATGTTTCAGTTGAATGTATAAGTAAATAAATGAGTGCATAAGATTTTAAATGCATGGGGAGCTTTCTTTTCCCTTTGAGTCATCCTAAACCCCAAATAATTTCCATATGCTTCTATATCTTAGTCTTTCTTTAGAACAGCATTAAATAAACATTTACTGAGTGCACATAAATCTATGACAGCAGTGGACACTGAGGTCCAACCCTAAGCATAGGGTTGTTCTATCTGCATCAAATCCAGCCCTCAGGGAACCCTTGGCAGAGGCTGTATTGAAGCTTGAGGTCCTCTTCATAGTCAGACCACCCTCAGTTGGTGTCTGTTCACACAGCATATCACCATGGGCTTGCCCTCCACAAAGGTTCCCTAAATCTGCCTCCATTAGGTCCATGCTCCCTGGGCTTGCCTTCTGGTACCACTGAAACGTTCACTGGTGCACTGATATAGGTGGAGAACTGGTTGCTTTTAGAAAACATATTAGCATTTCCTACATTCCCGGCAATGTACTAAGAGCTAAATGATGTCATTTAATCCTCACATTTACTTTATGATCTAGGTAATTATATTATCCCTCTCTAACCGATGACAGAATTGAGAGATTAAGTAATTTTTTTAGAGGTCACAGTTGATAACATGACATATTTGAGCCCAGACCTATTTAACTCCAGAGCTCAAATGTTTAATCACCACTTCCCTGATTCATTGTGCAAAGGTGACCAGAAAACTTTCATCCAACCAGGGTTAAAGGCTCCCTTCCACACTCAATGAAACCTAAAGATTATTTCGTCCACAAGTCTCTGAACATTCTTTGATTGTGGAATATAAAACCCATGCTTTGCAGGAGATGTAAGCAAACTTTCTCTGTAAAGAGCCAGATAGGACATGTTTTAGGCTTTGCAAGTCATACAGTTGCAACTACTCAATGTTGCCAGTGTAAAGAAAGCAGCCGCAGACTATATCTATAAAAATGGGCATGGCTGTGTTCCAGTAAAACTTTATTTACAAAAACAGAGCTGGCTACAGTTTGCCAGCTCCTCCTCTGTCATGTTCTAGAGACTGGGCACCATTCAGAGTCAACAAGCACTCATGATTTCTTTCCCTTCCCCTGTGTGCTTTTGCAGATGTCTGCCCAAGAGAAAGAGGACTGAGTTGGCAGCAAGAGGGATTAATATTAGCTCTATGAACTCAAATGTTTAAAATCCTGGGATGGATTCCTGAAGAAGTCTAATATTCTGCTTTAGTGTGAGAATAACTATTAGAAAATATGGATCCTGTTGCTTATGTGTTTATTTTCTATTCACTGTTGCCAGGCAGTGTTGGTTACACACTGGAGGCAGAGAGATGAGATAGCCTCCAGAGTGGTATTACAAACCTCAGTTCTCTATAATTATTCCAGTCACCTGATGATATAAGAAGTTACGAAAGAAAAAGAAAGAAAGAAAGAAAGAAAGAAAGAAAGAAAGAAAGAAAGAAAGAAAGAAAGAAAGAGTTATTGTTCTCACCTGGAATGCATTGAGTAATGCAAAAATAACATGCCAAGCCAGATTCTGGTTGTCCACTATTGTTCCTATGCCAAAGCCCCAGGTGAGCCCCAGCAGAGGGGTCAGGATGAGGAGGCTCTTCCCCATGCGGACAATAGTGGCCTTGTTTTCCTGACCCGGTCTTTCTCCAACAGTGGGCCTCCAGAGCTTCGTGAGAACTACTAGCACCACAGCCAAATTCACAGCCACAATAGTCAGTGCGGGAACAGCAAAGGCCAGTAAGGGTTTGCTCCTATCAGACCAGTTAAGCCAACACGCATCTTTCCTTTTGTAGGCATTGCTAGGCTGGGTGACTGCAATCGTGATGACAGATATAATGAGAGGGCACCCATACCCCAGGCAGAACCCGACAGCCATCATCAAAGGCATGGCCATGTGATGGAACACAAGGAGGATCCGATAAGCCAGGAGGATGCCAAGCATGAGCATCCAAAAGAACAAAGAGAGGTAGAAAAAGTGCATAAAGAACACTGCAGCTATGCAGACTCCAGAAAGGTTTACGGTGGAACCTTCAGTGGCAGCAACAATAAACCAAACATCAGCAATCAGGAGGCACAGGGCTACATTCACCATGCAAACGTGACGTGTGTAGGAGGTTTGGTTTTTCTTGACCTGCTTCCAAAATAGAGCTTCAATGATTAGGCATAAGGTGAGACTTCCAATGGAGATGCCCAGTCCCACAAAGGTGATCCATTTCACCACGGGGATGATGGCAGGAGGGACAAAGGGTGACATCAGTATGGAGAAGGAGGTCAGGTGAGTACATCGGCACATCACCATGTCTGCTGTTTCATTCACTAGGTGGCAGCCCGCATTGTTCCACTGCAAACGACTGAAATCCCAAAACACACAATGAGGTTGGCTCAGATTTGACTCTATCTTGGAAAAAGTCAGGAAAATCTCATTTATGGAATAGTTTTGGATAACCGTGGATATCATGGGCCCATTGACCTGAGCATTTCCATTTTGAGTAGTAGATAGAATATTCCCCAGGGTCAATGAGGCCATGCTGATAATTGTTTCTGGAAGAGACCACCGGAATTGGTCTGACCCAATCAACACATGGCCTTTGACAGGAATGGAGGCATTTGTGGGGAACAGTTCCGTCTGATAGTTGTAACCCATCTTAAGTTGGCTTGCAGACACCGGAATCCCTTTCCAGTCAATAAATTCCCGAGAAAAATTCAGAGGCAGAGCTGTTGGAGGTACGAGGCTACTGATGTTTTCTAGTGTCTTCAGAAACCTCGAGCTGGCTTGCTGTTCTTCCTGCAGTAACACGGTCCAGTTGGTTACTGATGCTGAACTGAGGATGTGGTCAGCTATACTGATGACATCCTGAAATACAAGGATGAAAGTCAGTTTGTATTTTGAATAAGCAGGTCAGAGGACTAGGAGGGGATAGTCGTCAGGATTAAGTATCACTATTGCCCAGAGAGTTAGCCCAGTTGACCACATCCAAACTCAGCGAAAATGAGTTTAGTGGCTCTGCACAGTGGAAACTTTGGGTAAAGAAACTTGGGTCAGTGGAATTGTGAAAGCTCCAGAGTGATCTCCCCAGAGCGTTTGTATGCACACTGGGATGCCAGCATGGCTGAGAAAGAATCCTGTGATGTGGGCTGCATCAGGGCCCATTTCCTTCCTCAGAGGTGACAAATACGGCCGCCTTCCTGCTCAGGCTGAGGCTGAAAGAGCAACACATTGGACATTGTTTTAAACTGCTTTCCAATGTTACATTTGTTTTGCTGACATCAGAAGTTCTAAATTCATGTCGTCCACATTCAAGTTTTAATTTGTGTGCATATGATAATTAATAGGAGAGACTATAAAGCAAAAGAAGAGAATATAAAGCAAAAATCCTTAAACACTGGACAAGTGACCTGGAAGCATGAAACCCTTGTGGGTTTTAAGGGTCCGTCTTAGTTTAAAAGCTTCCTTTACCAAACAAGTCCTTGAAAGGTGCTGCTTTCTCCAACAGGACCCTGTCTCTGGCCGATGGCTCTGGTTTGCAGGCATTCTGTCCCAGTCATCGTCACTCTGAGTCTGACTCTAAATGAGCCCTCTGTGGCTTCTGGCCCCAAGTCCCATAGCATGCTTCTTTTACTGCCCCTTGGAACCTCTGCCTTCTTATGGTTTCTGTTTGCCTGCCCTGTTTGTGCCCTTCATATTTTTTTTTTTTTAGACTTTCTGTGTCATTTTGTTTTAGTTGGTTTCTTGTAAACAACACATAGTCAGGCTTTAAAAAAAATTGAGTATTTTTTCTTTGATTCACGGAGTTTTAACTTACTTATATTTAATGTCTTCTCTGATATAATGTCACCTTATGTAGTTAAAGTATCATGGTGTGATCATGAATGCTATAATTCTACAATCCAATTTTGTAAAATATTATATACTTTACCATATAAAATGCATACATCCAAAATGTTTGGAAGGACATTTTTTTAACAAATCTTTATTGAGTTCCTGTTTGTGCTACTTTTCATTTTCTAGGCACTGAGATGATACCTAAAATGCAAGCAGTGGCTATTCTAGGGTGACCAGATTACATATCATTTTTTTTTTTTTGCCTATTTGCAATTCTTAGTAAGCAAGTTTTATATGAATAAAATTTAAGCTAATTTTTAAATATCCCGACTAAATCATGAATTTCCCCATTTAAAAGAGGGATTTCTTAAAATATGCACTACTGAAGTCCGAGCTCTCAGCCACAGGAACGACAGGTGGAAAGACATTAAACAGCGGGCACCTGTCTCACGCAGTGTTATACTGTGTCATACAGCATGACATAGTGTCATACAGTGTCATACTGTGTCATACAGTGCAGATGCTCACCCCTTCCTCTAAGCATGCCTAGACATAGGCCCCTCTTGCTTTGAATTCATATAATTGATCCCATGAGTTTTTTTGTACATTGTGGAGAATGCAATAAGGCTCACACAATGACTGTTCCGTGATTCTGTTCTTTTTCATTAGTGCACCTTCAACTCAGGTTTTTGTCATTCCTCCTGAGACTGAGCCTCTAAAGTGAGTCCTATAAGCACAGGTAGACTTTACCTCCATTGTTGAATTGGACACCTTGAAATGGCTTGCCAGTGATAGGGACAAGACGCTGTCCAGAATTGACACTACTGAAGCCAAATTGCCAGCTGTGGTTGATGGGTTTTGCCGAATGACGACGGAAAGATTTCGCACCAAGGATGACACAGCTGTCTCGGTGGCATGGCCTGCCATCACACTGAGATTCTAGGAATAAAAATGGTTAAGTTTTATAGAACAATGAAAGGCTTGTGTTTCACATAAACTATGACCCTAATTATACAGAAACTGATATTCAGTGAGATTCAGTGACTTTTCAAACAGTACCCAGCTAGGAAGCGGAAAGGTAGGGTCTACTGGTACTAAATTCTGTTATGCTCTCTATACTATGCTGAGAAATCCTTGAAGATAGAGGGACATATGTGAAGATCTGACTACACTTTGTCTTGGGTTTGGAGTTTTGCTTCTTTCTTGAGGTTCCTCTCTACTTCCACTATACTGAGCTATCCTGGAAGGCAGCCAAAAAAGGATATTCCTTTCCCTTAAAAACAAGTCAACCCAGGAACAAGATCCCATCTGTTTTCCTTTTTGAGAGACAGAAAGAATGTGAGCATGAGTTGAGGGGGGGGGGGGGGGCACTGGGCAGAGAGAGAGGGAGAAAGAGAATTTTAAGCAGGCTCCACGCTCAGTGCAGAGCATGCTGGGGGCTTGATCTCAAGACCTTGAGATCATGGCCTGAGCTGAAATCAAGAGTTGGACACTTAACCAACTGTGCCATGCAGGCATCCCCTGACCATCTGTTTTCCTTTTTGCTTTTTCTCAGCTGATAGTAGTATTCTCTGCTCAAAGCAGAGAATTTGTACTCAAATACAAAGTAGTATTCTGTGCTCAAAGCACCTGGGATCTGCCTGCCCTCACACCCTGGATTGGACTAGTCCCAGCTATGGTCCATGTCCAGACTGAGGCAAAGAAAGCAAGAGCAAGGATAGACTCCAGAAGCCATCGAGTCTGACCTCTCCCCACCCAGTTTACAGATGAAAAACCTCAGAAAGGAAGCAGTAAACTTCTATAGTCCCTTGAGAAATACCATTCTGACTTCATCTGCAATAGTAGGGTCTCTAGCTGGAAGAGAAGTTCTGCTTAATATGGACATCTATTTGCAAAACAATATCTGTGAACTGGTCTTGGAGTACTTCTTTTCCATGACTTGAGTTCTAATTCTTCATCATTTGCTTCCATCTTTCTATTTACCTTTCCTTAAGAACTTGAACCCTCCTAAGAAAACATCATGTGGAGGTCACAGTCTTGGACTGGAAATCAAGTGACCATGTTTCTAATTTAACACTTTTGCTACCAGAGGGATCATTAACTGGTTAGTCTTTCACTTCTGTAATAATAGGTTGATAAGCCAGATGACCCTTAAGATCCACTGTCATTCTATCATTGCATATGGTTCATCTCTGGCTGCCCAGATTTCTAACATGTGTATATTTTTACTTGTACTGAGTTTGCAGCTTCTGACTCACACCTTTAGTTGGATCTTTGTTTCCCAGGCTTTCTGAACTTCTAAGACCAGCTTAGTTGCTGTTTTACCATCTATCATAGACCATTTTAACATTGATTCATTACTCTGTAGCACCCTCCCAACTAGGACTATCACCTCTGACTTTTTCTAACTCTCTTGGCTTCCACCTAGACCCTGCCAATCATGCCAACACTGCCTATATTTACCAGGGTCTGATAACACCCCGACTTCTGTGCACTGACCAATGGAACAAATTAACATATTAACCTTCACCTAGCCATGCTCACTGAGGGATACCCACTGTGAAACTCAGCATGCAAGACAGAGATGCTTTACCTTCTTCAATTCTTCCAGCTGAGAGTGCACACACATCTCCCTGAGGACCTGCCACCCAGAGGGCTGGCATCTGACCGTAATGTTTCCAGTATAGCCACTGCTACAGGGAAGAGTAAACTCATCATTCCTGGACCCAAATCCAAAGACAATGCTGTTACACTGGGCTGGGAAAAAAATGGAAACCAAAAGGAAAAAGGTGTAAATAGCCTGGCACTCTATACAAAGCATATATCAGTGCATTCGAAGTCATACATTCAGAGACAAAACCCAGACAAAATTCAGGAGTAGAAATTTGTCCTTGATGCCCAGCTTCATCCTTATCAGTACTCTTTCTACTTTCTGATGCCCTCCCCATGGCCAGCCTCTTTCCCTCTAGGTGTTTGACCTGTGCCAAAAATCTTGCTTTTAATGGGCTATAAACTAGTAAACATCAGGTGAAAATAAGACAGGGATGATCACTCTCAGAAAAGAGTTTCATTCCATAAGGATGTGTTGGAAAATCAGAAAATCTTCAAGAAGCTATGGAACAAAGCAGTAATGATATGGTTATAAGATGGGTGGTTGCCATTTTAGGATGACACATTCTGCTTTTTACCCTTTTTAAAAGCTTTTCACATTGTGGCGAGCCACTAGTTATTCTTGCCCCTGGCCCTTAATAGTATATTCTTACCATGATTGGGACCAGGAGAAGGAAACCCTGAATGGACGATCCTCCAGGGCTCTGATGTGTACTTGTTTTTCCCAGTACTGTGTCTTAAGTGCCTAGACACTTTGGCACTTAGTAAATATTGTTGAATAAATGTTGAAAGTGGCACATATGCAGGTATAAGAGGTTTAAGACTGAATGTAAAAAAGGAAAAGGAAAAAAATCTGAAGAAAAGTAGTGGGGTGTCATGTGTGAGTATGTATGTGTGCATGTTAAAGATCTAGATACATGCATATTTTCTTTGGTTCTTTGAATTATGGTTTAGGAATATGTCACCCCCAGGGCTCTTTCAACATGTGTACTGGTGAACTATTGCTGAGTCATGTCCATTAGAGCCTAAAGAGAGGTAGTCTTCCCTTGGTGAGCTGGAGATCAGATCTCTGGTCAGCAAGGATCTGAAATAGGTGGCTGGATTTGAGTTTCATCATGGTGGGGGGAAGACAGCTGCCTGTGTCTACTAAAAGTCAGTCCTAGAACAATTCTGTATCAGAAACCTTTCCAGTCTACTTCCTGAAGAGACAAATGAGTTGCTACTTAGAGGACTCTCATAACCTAAGCCAGGGATGGGAATTCAGTATTACCTTTTGCAAATACTCTGAAGGAGCTGTCTTCTAGTGGGAACAGCTTGTGAAGGCCTTCCTTCACCTTCTTAGCCACCTGTTTAATGGCTGACAGCAGCTCAGATGTGCTGCTGGAACTCACAACTTCAAACCCAGCAAAGATTCTTCCATCTCTGTAAGGACTATGTGGAAAGAAAAATGAGATTCATTTAGTCAGTCACTCAGGGCCTGCTGCATGTATGCACATCACTGGATCCATAGGAACACATCAAATAGATTTGGTCCCTGCCTTCATAGAGCTTACATTCTAGTAGAGAAGATAATACAAACAAGAAGCAAGTAACCACCATATATAAGTAATTATGCAATTGTATATAATATATATATAAATTTAGTTAAATGTTATGAGAGATAAATGCAGTGATAAGAATAGTAGGTGGAGATGAGTCCCACTTTATTTCTTTAAAATTTTTTAAAATATTTATTTATTTCTTTGAGAGAGAGCATGTCTGCATGACTGAGAGGAAGGGCAGAGGGAGAGAATCTCCAGCAGACTCCTTTCTGACACAGAGCCCAATGCGTGGCTCAATCTCACCACCATGAGATCATGACACATGAGATCAAAACCTGAGCTGAAACCAAGGTCTGTTTAACCTATTGTGCCACACGGGTGCCTCAATGAGGCTCACATTAAAATAAAGCTGGCCAAAAAAGGCTTTTCTATGCAGAGGGTCTCTGAAGTTGAGGCCCAAACAATGAGAAGAAAAGTCCAGTGTTACAAAAAACATTGATGTAGGGTGCCAGCTTGTGTGAAGGTCTTGAGGCAGGAAAATGCTATGAGTTAGACAATTAGACAAATAGAAAGACTATCTGCCAGCTCAAGAACTGGAGTTGTTTCTCAATGCAGAAAGGCTTCAGTGTGGGTTTCAATTATCCTAGGGGGAATAAACTGAGTTCAATAAAACAAGTTATAAGACAAAATTGATTGATTAATTAATTTTAGCATAGCTAAGTTTCAATGAGCAAGAGAGAAATGGTAGGAGATGACTTTAGGTAAGTAGCCAGAAGCCAGATTGGGTAGGGCCTTAGAGTTTGAATCTTATTTTTATTAAAAGGTTTCATTCTTTAGTAAAAGTCAGTGCCATGCTCAGAATGAGCCGCTGCATAGAATGAGCTGAAGGGAGGCAAGCAGGGAAACAGGAGGATCCATCAGGGGGCCAGTGTGTGTGGGGAGAAGTGGTCAGGTTGCACATGAAAACTGAGCCATGGGAATCACGAAGGATACTAGGAATGGAGAAAGGATCCTGTCAAGAATGACTGTAAGGGATGGAAAAACAAATTGCAGTGTATTCATACAATGGAATAGCACTGGGAAATAAAAAGGAAGAAACCCTCCTCAAGGGCACTTGGGTGGCTCAGTCAGTAAGGTGTCAACTCTTGGTTTCAGCTCAGGTCAAAATCTCAGAGTTGTGAGATTGAGCCCCAAGACATACTCCATGCTCAGCATGCAGTCTGCTTAAGACTCTCTCTCTCCCTCTCTCTCTAAAATAAATAAATAGATCTTAAAAAAAAAAAAAAAAAAAGGAAGGACCCCTTGGCACTCAGAAAAACAAGGATGACTCTCAAAGACATTATGCTGACGGAAAGAAGCCAGACACACACAAAAACTACACATTGGGTGATTCCTTTTATATGAAGATCTGGAATAGACAAAACTAACCTACAATGATAGAAGTAAGAGCAGTGGTGATTTCTGGTGGGAGGTAGGGGTGGGCATGGAATTGTCTGGAGGTACAAGGTAAATTCAGGGGGTGATGAAAATGTTCTGTCTCCTTAAAAGGTGGCTGGTACAAGCATTTGTCAATGCTTACGAAACTGTATACATAAGGCTTGAGCTCTCACTATGTAAATTATACCTCAATAAAAAATGATTACAAAGGATGACTTCAAGTTTGGGTGTGTACAACTGGAAGACTTGCGTCACTGTAACTGGGATGAACACAGCAGTGGGAGAAGTAGCTTAAAGGTTTTGAGGAGAAAAGTTGGAGGATCCCTGTTTTGGACACATTATGTTTGACATGACTACTAGAAAGTCCAATGGAGATGTTAATTGGCAGTTGGATATTTGGGTTTGGACTTCATGGGAAAGGCTAAGCTCAAGTAATACATTTAGAAACCATCAGCATAATGCATTGTGTTTTGAGGTCATGAAAACAAGTGAGATCATATATATTAAATCCTGCAATAATGCCATAAAGTAAACATTATATTGTCCCCCATTTTGTAGGTAAGGGAGCTAGAGTCCCAAAGAGAAGTTGGGTCAGGTAATGATTAATTATTAACTGATGGATTAGAATCTCTCATGCTCCAAATATCAAATTCTTAATCACTACATTGAACTACACTCACAATGTTTGAATAAATCCAAACACTCTTTTATGTAGTGAGAGTCACAGTGTCTTTGCATTGATACGGCTCTCCTATCAACAAAACATTGTTTACAAAATATTTTCCTGCCTATGATTTCATTTGATTTAATCAAGTTAAATCATATTCCACAAGCTTTAACAGTCCCATTCACCAGAGAAGTAAACTGAGACATTAAGAGATTAAGATTTACTTTAAATCATATACATAGACAATAAGACCTAAATAATTGTATTTTATTGACTTATGCCTACTTTATGATTTTATCTACAAATTACAGGAGATAGCTTATAAAATATATGGAATGGAATATGTGTTAGAAATATAAATGGAAGGGCACCTGGGTGGCCCAGTGGTTGAGTGTCTGCCTTTGGCTCAGGTCATCATCCTGGGGTCCTGGGATCAAGTCCTGCATCACACTCCCCAGAGGTAGCCTGCTTCTCCCTCTGCCTATGTCTCTGCCTTTCTCTGTGTCTCTCATTAACAAATAAATTTTATAAAAAAGAAATAAATATAAATGGAAAACTAGGACCAAGGTAAAGAAAAATATGAATATTGAATACAAAAATTACTGTGATTGTTTCAAGTTTTTCTATGCATTCAGTAACTGCAGTCAGAAAAGAAAATATAATTTATTATATAGAACTTGGTATTAGAAAAAAGAAGCAGTATCTTTCCTAACATTGAATTTTAAAGAAAATTATACATATAGGCCTTTATGTAACAACATAAGAGAATTGGAAGGATAATATCTAAGACAGTATATTTAAAGCAATGCTGTTGAAAATTTCCTATAGCTATTCTTTAACTGTGAAAAATATATATTTTCAGAGTCAAGCTCTCTGACCTCTAAGCCCCTTCCTCTATCAAGTAAACTATTAGTAGTAATCAATGTACACATGGCTAACTAACCAGTTGATTTTTGGAATGAAAGCATAAACAAAAGGACAATTTACTAAATATCTCTTTATTTGCTGTAGACAATACCTAGTCAGTTTTGAGCTATGCATAGGTGATATCTACACAAAAATGGTTTACCCAAGTCTCCTCGCATGGCTCCCAATTATATAACTGTATCATACCCCTCTGTGCTTGTGAACAGAGAGAAATCATCCTTCTGCAACCTAAACCCTCATCTTTACCCCTCATCCTTCCCATACTTGCATACCATGATTTCCTGTTTCATCCCAAGTTCTGCAACAATGGGTTTGCAGTTCCAGTTCCTGAGCTACAGCTTGGAGAATGCCATTCAGTATTTAAGTTTCCTCTTCTGACTTTTAGAAGCATCACAGACTTTTGTCCGGTTTTAGTAAGAATCCTACTAGAAAGGCCGGCTCTTCCCTGTTTTCTGTCTAGATCATTTGGGAATGGCACTAGGCATTCTGCAGGATGGGTGCACAATTCTGGGGATGTCCGTTTTTAAAGATTTATCTATTTATTTTAGAGAGAGAGAAATATAGAGAGAGCATGTGAAAGGAGAAGGGCAGAGGGAGAGAGAGAGAATCTCAAGCAGGCTCCCTGCTGAGCTCAGATTCCCAACACAGGGCTCCATCTTATGACCCTGAGATCATGACCTGAACTGAAAACAAGAGGTGGGAGTTCCGCGAACTGAGCTACCCAGGCACCCCTCTGGGGATGTCCTTCTAAGGCCATTGTGAGTACTTACCGAAATTGGGTGACACGAACTGACTCAAAATCTTGAATTCTTTTGAATGCCTCCTTAAGCTTACAAAGAGAAAAAAGGGCAATATGTTGATCTTTGACCCCATACAAGAAAGATATTTAAGAAAAAAAACTCACGCAGATAATAAGTAAACCAATAGAACCATTGAGCAAAGGAAAGAGATACTACAGGAGGCAGTTGCATATTATACAAATAGAGTTCAAATGACAGTTGAGAATTGTACACACACACACACATCCACACACACACACACATCATTTATTTTTGAGTTTGCTAGTAAAGATTGGAGAACCAATTGCTTAGAAAATAGGGGATTGGGTGCTAGATGATACAAATTTACCCACAATCTGTTTTCTCCTTCACAAAAATAAGCCATAAATCTCCATATGCATTTAAACTGACTCTATCTGGCAAGTAATTGTGTATGTCTTCAGTGAAAATGACATCTGAACCATCATCCTAAGCAGACAGACACTGATTCACTTTTTGGTGACTTCATTACATAGTCCAGAATTTTGCTCAGTAATTCTGTTTAGAAGCGAGGCTTCTTTATGGAATGAATCCCAAATGCTGACAATTGAGCCTGGAGCATGAAATTTTCTTTTGACAAATATAAAACAGAAAATAATCAAGAAGACTTGGTAGACTATGACTCACATAAATGAGCAAAAATGAACACAAGAGAAATGGAAAGAAGTCAATTGTTAAAAATCTCCCAGAAAGAAAACGTTCAACATACGTCAGTTGTGGGCAAAGCGATTAACTGCTCTGTAATAACTCATTGAACATGAATAATTAAGAATATGTATTAAATAAACACGCTGAATTGAAAACATCTGAACTTATGTTTAGCCAACAATTTCTTATGTAGTAAGTAGAAAGCGCTTACTTGAATTTCAATTCCAGTCGCATATTTGGAGTATGAAGGAGAAGATGAATTCAAAAGGTCTTTGGTAAATCTTTCATTAATTTTGAAAGTGCCCCAAACCTCTATGGGAAATAAAAAGAGGTTTATAGATATAAAAATCACTCAGTGGAATTTATTGCAGCATAAAATTACAGAAGTACATTTGAAGCCCATCTACTCAACAGCAGCATTTCAATTTCTTCTTGTAATGTAATGAATGTTCACCTAAAATAATATGGGAAGCAGACACAAAACTAGACTTTTCAGTTGTGGATTTGAAATATAACGAGAAGGTGCTGGTGATCAAGATAACCTTACAAATACGTAAATGTGTGGCCACTCATGTGTGGTTACAAAAGGCAGTCAGTTAACACTAAAATGTGTGTCCATCTAGGCATTGAGCTGAAACATTCTGCCTATGAAAAATTTTTTAAGAAGAAAAAACTATAAGACACTACTTGCTGACTCTCCCATTGCTTTTCTGTGCTGGGGCAGGTTGTTGTTCATTTTCATATGGACAAACTCTGTTTATCCTTCACTTAGGACCTAGTCAAATGTACCTCCTCTGCAAGGCCTCCCCAGATCCCCCAAACGCAAATTCTTTCGCTCCTCTAAACTCCTACAGTACTTTGTTCATACTCCCTTTACAACCTCTTGTACCAACATATCTGTGAGCATTTCTCACGTTTATATAAACACACTCCACTTTGGAAAGAGCCTTGTGAGTATAATCCCTGTCTGATCCATCTCTGTATCTCTTCAAGATGCATCAGACATAGACCACCTTTCAAAAAGTAGGCTTTCATTCAAATTTATTGAAGAAATTACATTGTCTTCTTTCTTGGATTACAGCCTCACCTCCCCAACTGGGCTGCTAATTCATAGAGAGAGAGAAATGTTTCATTGTATCCTCCCAGAATTCACCTCAGATCTGGGTATAAATATGGCGTTTCATAAATATGTGTGGCCATCATGAATTGGCATGGTCCTGGGAAGGGGAGCCAAGAATGCCCAGGAATGCTAGGTTTTTTTGGGTTCTCCCTCTCTTTGCACAGCTCTACCAAAATCCAGAGCTTCAGGAGAACTGGAGTAGTCTCTGAGGAGACTTTCCAAAGTCCTTCAAGCCCTGGAGGCCACATCATTTGGCTCACTTCATCATCTACTGAACATAACCCTTAGGCAACAAAGGTCCCCCAGCTTCCACTGGTTTCCTAGGCTAGACTTTTAACTTCTGTTTTGTTTTGGTAATGCATTCAATACATATATTTGTTGGCCACCTAGAACATATATTTCAGTATAACCACTATGTGTTCTTCCCTACTCTCACACCTCTAGACTTCCCTTTTCTGGAAATTGATGTTGGCAAAAGAAATGAAAAGAAGGCAGGAAAAAAATTTTGTGTACTCAAGCAGTTCTCCTACTTGGGATTCCTGTGAATTCCCCTCAATCTCAATAAAATCATTGAAATGCAGAGCTGAGCTGGATGACCATGAGGTTAAAGTGATGCCCAAACATCAACTCTCATTTCCCTTTTTTCTACACTTATAAAGCTCTCTCTCTGTCCAGCTAAGCCTAGTGGGTTATGTTGTCATGGCCCTTTGACAATCCTGCAAACCATAGCTCTGCTCATGGAGACTAAGAGTTAACACATGGGCAAGAAACTAGAGTTCCCTCTCTGTGCAGGTTGGGTGGGAGGGGCCCCAGCCCAGAACTCTCCTCCTGGCACCCTTATGTGCTTACTTGTTCTCTCACAGAAATTGGTGCTCTGACTGAGGTTGTTGACATGACAGTGACAGCTCTGGAGTGCTCCAGCTGTGTGAAGGTAGCATTTCTGGGGATCAAGGCATGAGGGAGGAAACCAGGTGTAGCCGTCCTCACAGGCACACTGCAAACTCCCATTCTGGTTGCCACAGTCTGCACAAAAAACAGAGCTTGGTTGCATGAGATCTGGTTTATAAACTGACCAGTCCTGAGCTCTCACCCTTAGACTTAGAATCTGAACCAAGTGTTTCTCACCAAGAGCTAGAAGGGTGAAAGTAGGATGGTAATATGTTTAAGGTAAATATATGTCCAATTCAATAGATTCTCAGCCTGATAACAGACACCTAACAAAAACACAAAATCAAGTGGCTGGGCCTGACATCCAAAAGAAGGATGGATGCCCACGGATGCCCTGAAGATAGCCCTTAGAATGGGAAAGAGAAGCAGAAGAGAGGGTGTCAACCTGACAGCTATTTAAGAATTCTAAAAAGTTCTTTACCACCATTTTGCTGGAGGTTCCTCCTACCCACCCAGCACCATTCTCAGGTGATGCTAAACATCAAGAGAGTTTTTTCTTCTTGAGAGTCATGGTGAAAAATTCCATCAGCCAATTCTGTGTGCTCATTCCCTACTGACTGACCTAAAACACCTATCAACAGGTATTCCTTTATAATTGGCCAAAAAATTGGGACAAAGTCACCAGACATTTTTGGGGAAATATGCATTATGATATTTGATATGGAATGATTCTCAAACTTTGTGATATTATGATAGGGAATGATTCCCAGACTTTGTCATGTGTCAGAATCACCTAGAGAGTCTCATTCCAAAGTTTCTGATTCAGTAAGTCTGGGACAGGGCCAAGGATTTACATTTTCATTAAGCTCTCTGATACTGGTTCCGCTGCTAATCTGGGCACCACACTTTGAGAACTACTGCTTTAGGCAAATCATTTAATGTCTCTGAGACCCAGCATTGTGATCATTAGTGCTATCAATTACTTCTTGCTCTTTTCCAGGCACATAGTAGGATTACATATCCTGGCCCCCTGA
The DNA here is from genome assembly GCF_048164855.1 of Canis lupus baileyi. Lineage (NCBI taxonomy): Eukaryota > Metazoa > Chordata > Mammalia > Carnivora > Canidae > Canis > Canis lupus. The sequence goes on along the minus strand of NC_132844.1, from coordinate 57,383,112 downwards.
GGTTGAATGGGGCCACAAGACCAGTATTTGCCAATAAGTTGTAAGCAGAATTAATATGTGTCACTTCTGAGTTAGAGGATTCAACTGCCAATGAGTGTTCTTTTTGGCTCCAACTGAGTACATCTGAGATAGTGTCTGATTCATTAGCCTGAATTCCCAAGTGACCACACAAACACAACCCTGCTGCCAGCCTGCAATAAAGAGGTAGCATGAAGAGGAAATAAAATGTCTTCTTTCAAACCACAGATAATGTGGGGTTGATTGTCTCCATAGCATAACCTAACCTGACCCGACTGCTACCCACCTTCCCCCTTCCATTCCCAGTCCCAAGAGGGCAGATTTACGTGTAGTGGCTTTTGCTCTAATAATCTTCACTGGAGCATGTAACCATAATGATGGAGGCTTCAAAAGCTTCAGAAAATTCTTCAGGTCTCTCTTCTCCTTGGAATCTCTATAGGACACCTGAAGCAGTAGCTCATACTCCCGGACTGGGCCTAAAGAGAGGAAGATAGTCAGGAGCTTTCTTTTTCAATCTGAGAGAGAAATATTGCCAAGGAAGCCACCAGAAAGCAATTGTCACATGTAGCCTGGAGGTCATAGGCTATGTCACGCTGCTTGTTACTGACTTCTACTCATCCAGACACTAAATAAAAATGAGCATCCAGAGGAAACACTTGCAGACAGCTCCACATGTGCTTGATCTATGTTTATCCCCATTTCTGCCAAGCCAGCTCTCCACTCTCCCTGACCCATCCTGGTATCACCCTCCTGACTTTACATGGTTCATCAGGATGCATTCAAGGTCAAGTTTCAGGCACCAAGACCCAAGAAAGAAGAGGTGAGAAAAATCCTAGTTATTCTTCCCTCTTGCTCTCCCGGCTCCAGTCTCCTTGGAGCATGTCCAGTATAAAACCCCCAGTCTTGGGCAGCCCAGGTGGCTCAGCGGTTTAGCCACTTTCAGCCCGGGGCCTGATCCTGGAGTCCCAGGATCGAGTCCCCTGTCAGGCTTCTGCATTGAGTCTGCTTCTCCCTCTGCCTGTGTCTCTGCCTCTCTCTTATGAATAAATAAATAAAATCTTTAAAAAAAGAAAAAAACCCCAGTCTCACACTTCCCTCTCCAAAGAGCCCTTTTTGATCCTCTGAGAAGGTTTCAGTAATTAGCCAACTTTGAGTACCTTATATGAAATGCAAAAGCAAAACCAAAACCAAACCAGACCTTACTTGAGCCTTTATGTACCCTCATCTCTGTCTTATCACTCCTGAGCAGCACCTTTTGTTTTCCTAAGGAGAGGCTGTTACATGTTCTGGACTCAGGAGACTATGAATCCTAGGAGGATCCTCCTACCCGGAACTCATTTAGGCACATTCACATGAAGCATAGTGTGGGATTTCATGAGGTTTCAAGATTGTCCTAAGCTCATTTACACACCTAGATTAGGAATATAAGGACCCTAAAGAGAGAGAAGGAAAGGGTGAACATCCTTCTGTTGTGGGTCTCCTCTGACTGCCACGGGCACTGAAATTTCCTAGAATTCTCAGATTTCTCGTGACAGCCATGCTTTCTGCGGGGATGGAGGAGATGGGGAGCTTCTCTGAAACTGGCCCATTTGTTAGGAGCCTGGGGCACCAGGCAGGAGGGAAATTTATAGAGAAGGAAATCAGCAGATCAACCTCTAGACTTTTCAGAAGGCATTCAAGAGGGTAGCAGGAAGCCAGCTGAGGCTGACATGCCCCAGAACATGTACAAGAATTTCCTGCTACCATTGCTTCCACCATCTCCCTGCATAGAGCTTCAGCCCAGCCTCTTACTCTCTCCTCTCCTCTTCCTTGTAGGCTGGAACCTCTGTCCCAGGTCTTGGGAGCTACACCAAGTAGGCGAAGGTAAGTGGACTTCTGCTCCCACTGCCCAAGCAGGTAAGAAGTGGGAGGAGGCTCATGGCACTGGTTCTAGAGCCAGAGTGTTTAGATTTGAATCATTCCTCCTCCCCCTAGCTCTGTATCTTAATTTTATTGTCTATAAAATAAAGATGACCATTCCGCCTAAATCAGAGGGCCAGTGTAAGGATTTAATTCATCTGATGCACTTAACATAGCGTCTGGCACCTAGTAACACCTCACTAAATATTGTCTTTTCACCGTCAGAGAAAATGTTTTCATAGCATTCCAAGTTGAATTTTTATTTCATTCTCTGAAGAAGTGTAGCCTTGCAGAGTGGTTAGTACAATGACACTATTTGCATACTTTTTATGACAGATCACTTCCCTGGACCAAAGCTTTTGTGGACTGACCCAGGAACATAACAACCATCTGTGTGCACCATGGTTTCCACCAAGAAATATATTCAATGTCTGGAACATCAGAACAACAGATTAAATTTCAGAATGCAACCTATTCCTAGGCTGAGGGTTGGGCCCACTAATTACATTGTTAGGACTGAGATAAGGAAGGAAAGGAAGAATATGAAACAGCTACTTGCCCAATATGATGCAGGTTACTGCGCCTTTATGTATTATTTAATTCTCACAAATGTGTTGCATTTGTCCAGTAAGGATGGCTATTATTCTGGTTTTCCAGATTTGAGGTGTTTAATTGTATGTCAAAGACCTCCAGTCAGTCAGAAGACCTACTGAGGTAGGAACCCTAGTTCCTTGTCTACTGCACCACACTCCCTAAGGTAGGCTCAGCTCACCTGGATGCTTTTTCTTATTCAAAATGAGTCCTCTTTTTGTTTTGATGCCTTCAGTTCTCTGTTTAAAAGAAAATGAGAATTATTAAGGCAGAGCTTTGTAATGATTGTACTTCATAAGGCCTTATTGGATCTCCCAGATGAATTGAAATTATGGATCTAAAATCCAAGTCAGAGATAGTGGAGAGGTGGCCAGAGAAGGCTTCTCTGAGACAACTTTTGAGCACAAACCTGAAGGAGGTAGTGGAGTAAGGATCCCTGGAGAAAGAACTTTCCTGGCAAAGGGAACTGCACATGCAATGGCCTTGGGGTAAGAATATGTCTGGCATGTGAGGAGAGAGTGAGGAGGCCAGAGTAGCACAATGGAGTGGGGAAGGGGAGATGGTAGCACTTGAACTCAGAAAGTATCTCCAAGGAGGTGAGCTGTTGGATCTTTATAGGGCAACAGCTTAATTTTTACTTGAGTGGGATGGGAACCCACTGGAGAGTTCTCAAAAGAGGTGAGAGTGCTCTACTTTACTTTTTAGAAGGCTTAATCCTGCAGCCATGTTGGGAACAGACAGGCAGAGAAGCAATGAGAGCGTCTCAGGAGTTATTGAAATAACACAGGCAAGAGATACTAAAGGTGTGGATCAAGGTGGAAGCCACAGAGGTAGTGAGAAATGTTTGAATTCTGGGTGTATTTCAAAGATAAAGCAAAACAAAACAAAACAGGAGCCAATGGTTTAAATATGGATTATGGGAAGAGTCAAACGTGAAAATAAGTTTTTTTGCCCAAGCATCTGGAGAGACAATGATGCCACTTGTTGAGATGGGAAAGGAGAAGCAGGTTTGGTGAGAAAAAAAATCAGGAATTTAATTTTGGACATATTAAGTTAAGGGGTCTATTGGACACCCAGCTGGAGACACCCACGTAGGTAGTAGACAGACATATAGCTGTAGAGTTCAGGGGAGAAGGTCGAGATGCAGATGTATATTTGGGAGTCATCAGGGTGTAAAGAATACTAAAACCATGATCCTAGATGAAAGCATTGAGAGAGCGAGTGTAGTTGGGGGTGAGAGTCCAATGATTGCCTATGCCAATCTTTACGCCTTTCCTCAGTCAAAGAAATCATAAGAAGGAATGTGCTGAGCTAAACATGATCTCCAAAATGGTTTAGTCTGAGTTCCTTATTTTGCAGTTAGCTCATCTAAATTCCAAGAGATAAAACTGTCTAAGGCTATGCAGCTAATGTTGGTAACGTGGAGACAAGAACCCAAGATTTTTCATTCCAAGTCTATTAAATTATGCAGTTCCAGTTGCCAAGAGAATGATGGGTTTTCAAAGGGCAGAGGGAGAGAAGAGAGGTGGTAGAGAGGGAAAATAGGGCATATGCCAACTCACCCCCGGGAAGCCTTCCCAACCCTCAATGAGTGTGAAGAAAGAGATGAGCCAGAGCACGCGGACTTGCATCTTCAGTTGGCCTCCCTCCTTATCCTGGATTCAACGTAAACAACCAGAGTCACAGTCTGTGGCTAGACAATGGATATATCATGCAAGGCTGAGGCACAAAAACAAGTCATTCAAGCCAGAATTTAAAAATGCACACAGCGGTGGAGACTAACGAGCGGGTCAGAATCCCTGAGTGGTTGATTATTTTTCCACCTCACATGTGTAGCCTGAGATGCCATTATTTCCACTCTGGTAGCAGGAGTAGTAAGCTTCTATCTTTACAAACTGCCTAGAAAATTGCTCGAGAGCTCTCCTCTCAGTGATGAAATTTGACCAAACATAGGCTATTTTAAAATCATGCCTCGCTTAACTTTGCAAACAAATGCATTTAACATCCAGTTTTTTTTATTTTTCATGGTTTCCTTTTCATCTCCATAAAAACAAACATTAAAATAACCGAAGATCTGGGGCACCTAGGTGGCTCAGTGGTTGAGACTTTGGCTCAGGTCATCATCCTGCGGTTCTGAGATTGAGTCTCAAAACAGGCTCTTCTCCCTCTGCTTGTGTCTCTGCCTCTGTGTGTGTCTTTCATGAATAAATAAATAACATCTTTTAAAAACAAACAAACATATAAATAAATAAATAACTGAAGATCCTTAGAACCATGAATATAAGGACAGAATCAGAGTATGTAAGCATAGAAATAATAATGAACAAATCAAAAAAATTTATTTCCTTATAGTTGATGTAATTATCAACAAATTATCCTTGACTTTATGCTTATGTCAGAATAATTTAGACAAAAATCAACACATAGTCATGGTCACAAAAATCAACACAAAGTCATGGTCACATTAGCCATGTGTACCCAGGATTTTCATGTCAACAACAACAACAACAAAATCATGGTAAGTTAGAACTGTTCTTTTTTTTTTTTTTTTTATAATTTTTTTTTTTTTTATTTATTTATGATAGTCACAGAGAGAGAGAGAGGCAGAGACACAGGCAGAGGGAGAAGCAGGCTCCATGCACCGGGAGCCTGACGTGGGATTCGATCCCGGGTCTCCAGGATCGCGCCCTGGGCCAAAGGCAGGCGCTAAACCGCTGCGCCACCCAGGGATCCCAGAACTGTTCTGTCCAATATGGTAGCCACTGGAGCTATGTGGAAATCTAAATTTTAGTTTTAATTACAATAGAATGAAATGAAAATTTCAATTTCTCTGTCACACTAGCCACATTTCAAGTGCTCAACAACCACATGTAGCTAGTGGCTACCAATGTTAGGCAGTGTAGATGCAGAACACTTTGATTATTTTTTTGAAGATTTATTTATTACTTAGAAAGAGAGAAAGAGTGCACAGGGGGAAGGCACAGAAAAAGGAAGAGAGGAGAGGTAATCTCAAGCTGAGTGGGAATTCAGACTTGGGGCTCAATCCCACAACCCTGAGATCATGACCTGGGCCGAAATCAAGAGCCAGACACTCAACTGACTGAGCCACCCAGTTGCCCCAGAACACTCCCATTATTGCCAAAAGTTATATTAGGCACGAAATAGTATTCAGCCTTAAAATAGAAGGAAATCCTGTCACATGATAAGACATGGATAAACCTCAAGGGCATTATATTTTTTAAAAAGAAGCCAATGGGGAAAAGATCTTGTATGATTCCACTTCTATGAAGTATCTAAAGAAGTCAAGCTCACAGAAATAGAAAATAGAATGATGGTCACCAAGGGCTTGGAGAAGGGAAAACAGACACTTGTTATTTAGTAATAACAATAATAATAATAAAAAGTTTCAGTTTTGCTAGAACAGAAAGTTCCAGAGAACTGATGTACAACAATGTGAATATACTTTACATTATTGAAACTGCACACTTAAAAATGGTTAAGGCAGTACATTTTATGTTATGTGGGTTTTTTTTTTACCACAATTTCTGAAAAGTTGTATTGAATATATTGATAGAAATGAAGGTATACTTCCCTCTGGCCTCTCAACATTATTCCACATGGGAAAAGATGAAAAACTCTAATTCCCAAACTCAGTAACCCACCACTAGAATAAGTGTCCTTGGTTAGCTGCACAGAAAACACAGAGTTGGGCCCTTCCTTCCACCCCTTACCTTGTTTCCCAGATGCACTTTAACCCTCATACAAACCCTGCCATGGCTGACAGCGCTGCCTCACACTTTGCTCTAGGATCTACAAAAAAAGAAAAAAGGTGCTAGAGACAAGATAAAAATTACTACAGCCATGACCTACATGTCAGCAGAGACCCTTTCCAGGGCTTTCTAAGGAAGCATGAAAAATAAGCAAGGAAACATATACAACTTGTGTGTTTACCTTTTCCCCTCCTGGTCCTCTCCTGTCCCTACATTCCCACTTGCCAAAACTCCTTCAAAATCTACTGATTTAGCTTTGAGCAGAAGCCTGTGCTCCAGATTGTTCTTCTAGATCTTGCTTTTCAAAACTCATCTCCTCTGGGTCCTATTTCCTCTGGCCAGCTCTGTGCTGGACATTTATCCATAGAGCAGTGTTTTTCAAACATTCTGATCAGGACCCATAAAAAAGATATATATTTTATAATGTGCATATATACATACACGTATAATAAAATGTATGAGTGTGTACATCTAAATAACGCAATAGTTAAATAACAGAACAATTCTGTGAAACAGAGCTTAATTATTTCTGAGATGTGCCCTTGGATATTTCCATTTTTTATTAACTTTTTATTGAAATTCCACTTAGTTAATATTAGTTTCAGGTGTACAATATAGTGATTCAACACTTGTATGCAACACCCTGTGCTCATCACAGCAAGTGCCCTCCTTAATCCCCGTCAACTATTTCCCTCATCCCCCCCACATCCCCTCTGGTAACCATCAGTTTCTTCTCTATAGTAAAGAGTCTGTTTCTTGGTTTGTCTCTCTCTTTTTCCCCTCTGCTCATTTGTTTTATTTTTTAAATTCCACATAAGAGGGAAATCATAGGGTATTTGTGGTATTTGTCTTTCCCTGACTTATTTCAGTTTAACATAATTCTTTTTTATCTCCATTTATGCCTTGCAAATGGCAAGATTTCATTCTTTTATATGGCTGAGTAATATTCTGTTGTATATATATATATAATATATAATATATATATATATCACATCTTCCTTATCCATTCATCAGTCAATGGACACTAGGGCTGGTTCCATAACTTGGCTATTGTACATAATGTTGGTATAAACATTGGGATGTATGTATCCCTTTGAATTAGTATTTTTGTATTCTTTGGATAAACACCTAGTACTGTAATTTCTGGATTGTAGGTTAGTTTTATTTTTTTAAGATTTTATTTATTTATTTTGTTTGAGAGAGAGAGAGAGAGAATGAACAGGTGGAGGGGTAGAGAGAGGGGAAGAGAATCTCAAGCAGACTCTGCACTGAGTGCAAAGCCTTTTGAAGGGCTTGATCTCACAACCCTGAGAACATGACCTGAGCTGAAATCAAGAGTTGGATGTTTACATGACTGAGTCACCCAGGAGCCCCAGGGTAGCTGTAGCTTTAACTTTTTGAGGAACCTCGTACTGTTTTCCACAGTGGCTGCACCAGTTTGCATTCCCACCAACAGTGTAAGAAAATTCCCTTTCTCCACATCCTCATCAACATCTGTTATTTCCTGTGTTGTTGATTTTAGCAGGAAAACACAGGAACATACCTCACACATTCTAACAGGTGTGAGGTGATATTATAGTTTTGATTCATTTTTCTCTGATGGTATGTGATGTTGGATATTTTCTCATGTGTGTGTGTTGGCCATCTTTTGACCATGTCATTTTCTTTTTTTCAGATTTTATTTATTTATTCTTTTTTCTTGTATGTCTGTACGTCTTTTTCTTTTTCTTTTTTTTTTTTTTTTAGATTTTATTTATTTATTCATGAGAGACAGAGAGAGAGGTAGAGACAGAGGTAGGCTCCCTGCAGGGAGCCTGACTCAGGACCTGATCCCAGGACTCCCGGATTACAACCTGAGCCAAAAGCAGGTGCTCAACCACTGAGCCACCCAGGCAACCCCTATCCGTATGTTTTATTTGGAAAAATGTCTATTCGACTCTTTTATTTTTTAATTGGATTCTTCATTTTGGGGGTGTTGAGTTTTGTAAGTTCTTTATATTTTTTGGATACCAACCCTTTATCAAATATATCATTTGCAAATAACTTCTTCCATTCCATAAGTTGCCTTTGAGTTTTGTTGATTGTTTCCTTCACTGTGCAGAACTTTTTTATTTTGATGAAGTCCCAATAGTTCATTTTTGCTTTTATTTCCCTTACTGAAGAGACATATCTAGAAAGAAGTTGCCGTGGGTATCGTCAAAGAGGTTACTACACGTATTCTTCTCTAGGATTTTTATGGTTTCCTGTCTCACAATTAGGGTTTGAATCCATTTTGGATTTATTTTCATGTATGGTGTAAGAAAGTGGTCCAGTTTCATCGCTTTGCATGTTTTACACTTTTCCCAACACCATTTGTTGAAGAGACTTTTTCCCATTGAATATTCTTTCCTGCTTTGTCAAAGATTAATTAACCATATGGTTGTGGGTTCATTTCTGGGTTTTCTGTTCTGTTCCATTGATCTACGTATCTATTTTTGTGCCAGTACCATACTGTTTTTATCACTATAGCTTTGAGATATAACTATTTGTTTTTATTTTATTGGGTTGTGGTTTTTTTTCTGGTTTTATTTTTTTGGTAAACTATCACATCCTACTAAATTGATTTACCAACACCTTCTTCGAGTACAGCCACATCGTAGAGGAAGCTTGTGCTCTTTCCAACACCATTCTCACTTTTTCTCTACTTCCAGGGAAAACTTTTTAATGTCAGTTCCTGACATTGAGCACTTTTTGCACCATAGTCTGTAGTGCTGAAGCTTTCAAAGAGGGCAATAGTCACTGTGCATGTGGGTATAATCTATCCTCTCCTTGTGCCAGAGCCTGCTTCCAAATGGGAGGCCTGGCTCTTATGTAGCTCTTTCTCTCAATCATTTCTCTCTGAAATATCTTTTTTCTCCATCATATTGCCCAAGCTTGAGCCTGCAAACCCAACACCAAAAGTCCCTAATGACAGCGTGGGCATTATGAGGAAATTCTCTTATACTCTTGGCCTCTTTATCCCCTCTTCCTCCCATGTGGAGGGTGTATTCTGGGCTGTCTCCTTGGACTTGCTAGAAATGGTAAATTGTCACTTACAGTCAGAGTTTCAGACCAGTGATTCCTGCTCTGTAGGCCAATCATGAATAGCTGGACTATTAAAAGGAAGGAGGAGGAGAGGGTAGGGAAGGAAGACCAGAGGAAGAAAAGAAAATATTTGGAAGCTCATTAGAAAACATAGATGCCCTTATCCCCCTTAAACCCTACTCAATCCTAGGCCAAACCCAGCCATGTGCATAATTAAATCAACCAAAGGATGCTGACCTCTATGCAGGTTTAAGAGTTGTTATTCTAGCCTGGTTCTGGGATAGGGAACAGGAGTGCAGCACTAAAGCCAAGCCTGTGATTTGAGTTCTACTTTGGGGTTTGGGACCAAAGCTCAAACTAACCAAAGGGTTTTCTGTGCTTCCTTGGTGTATACTTCTGGGATAAGGTTGGAAGACTGAATTTCAAATAAATAATGACTAATATTTTTAGTGTTCAGTATGAGACACACAATATTTGATACACTATTGATCATCCAGAATTATTCTGATGATCAGAACAACATCAGAATTTCAGTTGTTTTTCTGAAATTCAAATTTAACCGGGCATCCTCTATTTGACAGCTAGTCAAAGGTGGGAAAATAGAATTTCAAGGTGCACAGGACCCAAGCACTGTGGCTAGATTGCCCAGGGCTTGGGTACCAGCTTTGACTTGATAAATGTCAAACTGAGGCTTTCATACCTCAGTTTACTGATCTATCATGTGGAGGAAATCGTATTAATTCAGAGATTCTTAGGAGATTTGAATGCATTATTGCATGTAAAGTACATCAAACAGTGCTTGGCAGGTGGTAAGCCTCAATTATGGTCAGCAATTAATATTAGCATTACTAATATTTTAATTTCATCACCTGTGTTTATAGTTACTTGTTGAATTGTGTCAGAATTTGACTTCAATTGTGAGTCAGATTAACTTACCAAGTAAAAGGTGCTCCCAAGTCAATGGCCACCACTATGTAAAGAGAAGGATGGATCCCAGCCTCAAAATGATAAAAAATATTTTTTTACAGTAACTGAATTATCTGACTCAAAAGAGAGTCCTCGACAGTGTGCGTGTCAGAAATACTGTGTCTGTGTGTGTGTGTCTGTCTGTGTGTCTTGGGTAATCTGAAATCCCACTTAACTTTGCTTTTACTAAATGTGACCCCCATGGTATTTTCAGCACTTCCTTTCCAAGCTGAAAGGGTCCTGATTATTTTTTTTTAAGATTGTATTTATTTATTCATGAAGGACACAGAGAAAGAGCCAGAGACATTACAGAAGGAGAAGCAGACTCCTCAAGGGGAACCCAATGAGGGACTAGATCCCAGGACCCTGGGATCATGTCCTGAGTCAAAGGCAGATGCTCAACCACTGAGCCACCCAGGTGTCCCCAAAGTCCTGATTATTAAAAAATTCTCAGAATCTGTGTACTCCTGCCACAGACAAGGAGCTGTTGTTGACATCAAAGTACGTGTGTTTACATCACTCGCTGGGCAGCAGCTGGGGACTGCTGATGCCTGACCCACAGCTGTGTTGGCACCAGCTGCAGTGGGAAGGCTTGACCACAGTAGAACCTCCCTCACTTCCTTGAATTCATTCAAGTGAATTCATTCCTGATAATCCTTGTCCTTCAATCTGCAGAGAACAATCATTAGGTTTCACTACTACGCCTCTGGAGAATGTTGTCCATTGTCTCTCCATTCTTCCAGTTATGTCTTTATGGGTCCCAAATATTATTTATTTATGTCAACACTTGTCACCTTATCAACAGTGGTGCTGAGTTGGAACTGCTCATACCTACACTTCCCAGCGTTTTTAGCAATATTCTAATCTTAGGCACTGTTGAACACTTGGGTTGCTCTCCTGGCACCAATATTTATGGGATTGTTTCTTCCTCTATAAATAGAAGAATTCCCAGTAGAGATGTCCCCCTCTTCTCTGTCCTGGACTCACATGGGCACACGTGCATACCACACACACACACACACACACACACACACACGTGCATGCACACACTAATTGAAACAGCAGATCTCCAGCTAACATCTGAAGGACATCATAACTCAAATAGAACTGATTGTTTTATAGGCAGAAGACCTGTAAAACCTTGGTTTTATTTCATCTTTCATTTTATAGCTTTTTGGTAACATTTTCATTGTGATATGTCTTTGTGGAGGAAGCCTTAGGCCTTTTGCCTTTGAGATGGGTTTCTTTGTACTCCTTTAAGTAGGCAGTTATAGTAGAAGTCAGGTAAAAAAGGTAGGTAGGGACAAAGAAGACAACCAATTCACATCTGGAAAAGTGTTGAGAAATTTGGTGAATCTTGAGCTAGACAAATTTCTTCTGGAAGCACTACAATTTAAAGTTATTTAAAATCTCAGTGAGCATCTGCATAGATATGTGTGCACAGTACAATTTTAAGCACATATTTTACATTTTAGCATATTTTTAGTATGCTTCTGTTGTATAAACATAATGGAAAAGAGCTAGATGAACAGAATCTAACCCCAGGTTTGTCTCTGATCTGTCAGAACCTGTGGAAGCTAAAGAAAAAAAAAACAGAACATGCTGGAACTGTTTCTTCCTCTATAAAATAAGCAATAGGGGAGTATGAGCCCAGAGCAATTCACATTCAAAGTCTATTGTTATATGCCCATTTGTCAGTTTCTCTTTGGACATTATTTATTTAATTATTCTCTCCTATAGTGTCTGTCAATCATCAAGCTAAGTGGGGAAAGATTAAAATTTTTTACTGGGCTTTATACTTGTTTTCTCCTCCAACCGGTTATTAAAATTCTGGAATATGTGTTGAGATAGGCTGGGAACCTACTAAGAATGAAGTCCTTGGGTTGAGAACAAAGGTGTGATTTTTGAGAATTCTAGAATTATAAAGCTGAGAGAGACAAAAGGAACGACTTAGCTCAGTCATTCCTTCCCCAGGATGCTTTACCCATCTGCTAAACTCTAATTTGTTCAACCACTGGATATTGAGAGCCTCCAATTTTCTGGGCACTGTACCAGACACCAGCGGTTCACAGCATAGCTGGGCAAGGCATTCATACACTCTAGCTCCCGTAGTTTTGGGAAACTCCAAAAGCAGTGATCTAGCCCTACTTTTGAAAACAACTGCTGGGTGGCTGGGGTCTCTTTGTTTCTTGTTTAAATCCTGCACCGTTTCCTTGAATGGATCTCCCTTCAGAGCCCAGTTCATGACCCTACCTCCTCGTGGGATCCTTTTAGACCCCAAAATCAAGAAATCTATTTTTTACAAGTGTGGGTGTCCTCTCCCACTCGTGGGAACTTTGGCTACAGAGCATTTCTCATATTGCTGGTGCTGTCAGCCTAGCATGGCTGCGTGCTCCCCACTAACAAAGATCTGGACTTTTTAAAGCTTTTCTGTCTGTACTTTGTATCTCAACAAAGACACAGGATGATCTGTTGTTCTTAGCTCATCACCCAATACTTCTTCCGATGTCCTAGTAGAGTACATTTCCCACAGACAAGTCCAGCTCAATCCCGTTGCAAGAGCCTGATGGCCAGCCTCGGGAGTTGGCTCTCTTCCAACCCCTTGTAACTAAAGATTTTCTCCTGTCATTCATGGGTCAGTAGAGCCAATATTAGCACCAAGCCCTTAGAGGACGATTAATGGCATTCCAGAGAAGGTGCCAAGCTGTTTCTTCCAGCCAAGCCTTCAGCTCAGCGATAGGGACCCAGCCTTCCTGGAATCCCCAGGTCAGATTTATTTCCCATCTTCCTCACAATACTCTGCTTACTTAGCGGGTAAAACCCATGGAATTTAAACTTCCTCTTAGATTGTTCCATTGAAAAAGTACTTGAACAGCACTTAAGGGAGGTGATGGTTACATAATAAGAAATAAGTATAATTCTTTGTCATTTACTAAATGCTTTTGTATGTATAGATTTGGTTATTTTGGCAATCTTACAAGTAAAGTGGGGATTATTTTCATTACATACTTGCAGAAAATGAGAAGGATAGGCCTATATTCTAAATAAAAATAATTTATCAACCTTTTCTCTAAATTTCTCTCCCCAAAGAATTTAATATTTCTCTTGGACTCTGAGCCAATGCATGTTATTGTTTGGGATATGATTTTAATAAGGTCCTGATTGTTAATTTGATCTCCATCTGAGTTTCTTACAAATAAGCTTGCTTTGTTCAGAAAAAAGAAGAATATACTTTTCAAAGCTATCCTCCTAGCAATGTGAGTGTCATCAGTGTCCAAGGATGAAAACACACTTTAGTAGGCCCATTGGAAAGAACCAGAAAACAGGCTTTGTGGCATCTTCTTATGTGAATGATCAGATTAAAGATGCTACAAGCTCTTCTTGGATACCTTTGTAAAGAAATGTAAAATGAATATCCAACTTTCATTCAGAGCTTAAACTGATAAATCTTAACTATTTCAAGTATACTAAAAACATTCTTTCTTTGTTTCCCTATGCCTATTAACCGTATTTTCATAATAATCTCCTAATGAGTAAAAGCAAGTTCCAAAAACATTCCCCAAATGATTCTTCTAGAAATAGAACCAGTTTCCTGGCATTCCACCTATCCTATAAATATTATGTTAGTCCATACTCAAAAACCTCCCAGGCCCCATACTAGATTCAGATAAAAAGTACACACACTATTGTGGCAGATTCGTCATCTGGACTCCTACAATCTGCCCTCAAACATTCCTTCTATCAAGCTTTGTCTTGTGCATCCTTAATTCTGGACAAACTGAGATTTTTTTCCAGGTTCAAGTGCTGCTTCAAAAGGTCTATGCATTTTGAACTTCAATCAAAGTAACCAAATGCCCTCTCCATTTGTCCCCATCTACACACCCCAGCGAGGTGTAGGAATGCTAATTTCATCACCATGTTCCCAGCATCTTTTTTAAAATGTTTGCCAAATTGATAGGCAAAATTTTTGTCTAATTGTTTTATCTTCCATGTCTTTGGTTTTTTATCATTAAGACTAAGCCTTATTTTTGTCAGATGTTTATTAGCCATTTGTTTTGTTTGTTTTTCTGGCTTGACTTTTTAAGTCATTGTTCAAAGTTTTTCTGTTGGGTTGTTTACTTTTTCTTAAGAACTGCTTCTTTGGAACTTTTGTATAACATGAATATTAGCTCTTTGTCACTTCTGTTACAAATATTTGTTCATTTGTCTTTGGTTTTTTAACTTTTCATGTTCTGCACAAGAGCTCAAAGTGTTCATGAAATCACATCTGTCATTCTTTTTCCAGTATGTATTTTAAACTAGGAGTCATGCATAAAAAATTTTTTTATAAAAAAAATATTTTTATACAGACACCTGGGTGGTTCCCCAGTTGAACATCTGCCTTGGGCCCAGTGTATGATCATGGGGACCCAGGATCGAGTCCCATGTTGGGCTCCCTCTGCCTGTGTCTCGGCCTCTCTGTGTGTGTGTGTCTTTCATGAATAAATAAGTAAAATCTTTTTAAAATTTTTTTTAATAAAATGACTGTAAAAATATTCTTATATATTTTCTTCTAAACCTTCTTTAATTTTAATTTTACATTTAAACTTTTAATCCTTTTGGAGTTACTTTAGATTTTGGTATGAAACCAGTGTTTACTTTCATTTTCCTCCAAATGAACAGTTATCCCAACTACATATCTTGACCAAACCATTCTTTAGCAAGATAGCTCAGTAATTCTTTATCAGTTTTAAAGGCCACCTTCGTCATATAATAAAATTCTGACTTAAATATTTGCAAATTTTACTGCTGTGTCTTTTCTTCCACTGCTTAGTGGTTAATTAGTATTTTGGTCAATAACATGGTAGAGTGTTATATGCCCAAGAAATATATCATTAAGTTTCTTATGAGAAACAATTAGCCTAATTTTCTAAGGGATTAAGCATAGGGAAGTCTTCAAGCAAAATTGTGCTAAACTACAAACACAAGTGTGCAGGGTTTTCATGGAAAATATAATCTGCTTATACAAAGTCTCTTTACCCAAAACTTCGCAGGTGTGAATCTGTTCCATTGTGACAAGCTACCTAATACCACAAATTTATAGTAAATGCCTGCTTATCCCTAAACAATAAAGGAACTTTTACAATCAGTTTTTTTATGTTATCTTACAATAAAAAAGCAAATAAGGAAATTCTCTTAGACTTTATATTAAAAGACTTTATTTAAAACAAAATGAAAATCTAGAGTTTCCAAAGTCTGTGGACCTCAGAAATTAAAAATGGACATTTGCACTGAGGACCCAGAGGGGGGCCCAATAACCCCCCATCAACAAGATTTAACTACCGTTTGCACAGTTTGAGGGCTACATGCCTCACTGCTGTTCTCCTCTTTACATATTATTTATTCAACTGACTGCCTGCAGGGAATTTATGACAACTCTCTGAAATACCAGGGCACTTTCACACTTATTAATTCTTACGGATTTTCATTCTCGACATCTTAGAATTCCAGGTTTCCACCTGCCATTGAACAGGAGCCTCTGAGATTTTCAGTGGCTTTCAGAGGAGGGGTATGGTAGGAAGGCCTCCATTCTCCAAGGGTTTGTTCCTACAGTTGTGGATTTCCTCAAGGCTGGAACCAGCTGGGCATGTGAGAGGATATATGCCAGGCCATGTAGACCTTTTGCACCATCCCTCCAAATTTCTAGATTATTTTCACAGCTATGAAGACTGGGTATCTATTCCCTCTTGAACTGTGGAGACCCTGACATCCTGTGATCACTTCCTTGCCTACACACAACTCAAACTCCTCGATGTGTTTGGGAACTGTGTTTCCCCTTTTCTGTAACTATGGGTATTTCCTGCCTAAGAACTTAGAGAGAGAACAAGGTAGAATATTGTTAACGTTGCAAATACATGTTTGGATTGGGTGGAACATGGTTTTGTAAGCAAAACTGAGAATTCAGTGACACTGCCCCAGGAATACTACTTCTCCACCTTCTGCATTCTTCACCTTCATAACATCCCTACCACTGGTGACACCTTTTAATACCCAGGACCCTCTTGCTGCTTCCAGCTTGCCCTGGCTCTGAATCAAAGTGCTAACATCAGTCACTTACACCCCAGTTTAAATGAACGAGTTCATTTATTTTTTTCTAGGAGAATATTTGCATTCCTTTAATTGTGGAATGAATGACATCAAAGTGCATATGGATGCAAAGTATCTTCAGCACAACAAGAGATAAATCCTGTAATGGGAACCCTATCCCTACTTGAAAAAACAATTAAAGAAATTTACTCTCTTTTTAGAGAAGTAGGACATGCATACCTATGAGGCATGTCAGCAACAGTTTCCATCAATTTGTGGCCGTGCACAAAATAGAAGGATTTGCAAGTCAACCTGAGAAGCCTCAACATGCCTACATTTATTTTAAATCTTAATTTAAATCTTATTTTAAATCTTGACGCTGGTCCCTACCATTCTGCAAATTAAGTAACCAGAGCATGAAAAGCTAAATAATGTGCTCAAAGTTACAATAATTGCTAATAGTTGAATAAAGTAGTATGCTTGTGGCCGTTTTTGTGAGACTGTTTTGAATTTTGGTTATGGTTGGATAATTAGCAGTGGCTCTATTACAGAAAAAAAGAACATAAAAGGCTGTATTAATCTTCAAATAAATTATAGAACATATGTTTATCTATTTTTATTATTGTTTTTCTATCTGTAATTTTTCACCTATGTGTATTACTATCAGGATTAGGAAAAGCCACAGACATCATTTCTCCACACCTCTGCATTCTGACCTTCTTTCTATACTTTCTTCAGTAATTTCCCATCATCTAGTATATCAGGTTTACATAAATAAATTTATCTTAAAAAAAAAGAGGGGGGGGGATCCCTGGGTGGCGCAGCGGTTTGGCGCCTGCCTTTGGCCCAGGGCGCGATCCTGGAGACCCAGGATCGAAGCCCACATCGGGCTCCCGGTGCATGGAGCCTGCTTCTCCCTCTGCCTATGTCTCTGCCTCTCTCTCTCTCTCTCTCTGTGACTATCATAAATAAATAAATAAAAATTTAAAAAAAATATTAAAAAAAAAAGACCAATTTAAAAAAAAAAAAAGAGGGGGGATCCCTGGGTGGCGCAGCAGTTTAGCGCCTGCCTTTGGCCCAGGGCGTGATCCTAGAGACCCGGGATGGAATCCCACGTCGGGCTCCCGGTGCATGGAGCCTGCTTCTCCCTCTGCCTATGTCTCTGCCTCTCTCTCTCTCTCTCTCTCTCTATCATAAATAAATTAAAATAAAAAAAAAAAGAGGGGCACCTGGGTGGTTCAGTGGTTGAGTGTCTGCCTTTGGCTCAGGTCATGATCCTGGGGTACTGGGATCGAGTCCCTCATCAGGCTCTTTGCAGGGAGCCTGCTTCTCCCTCTGCCAATGTCTGCATTTTTCTCTGTGTCTCTCATGAATAAATAAATAAAATGTTTTTTAAACAAGAAGAAAGAAAAGAAAAAGAAAAATTGCTGATTTTCAAGGCCTGTCAGTCAGAAAATACAGTGTATGGCTTTATATTTATTAAGGGAAAGGAGCAGGAGAATGATAATATGGATGAATTTTTGGATTTTTCCTAGTTCAAGGAAGGAACTAAGTTGGGAAGTACTTTCCAGATTTATGCTGGTTCAGGCAAAGCTTATTATGAATTCATCTTAAAGTGAAAATACACTTAATCTGCTCAAGCATCTTTTTATTTTAAGAGATGGCTCAAGTTAATGTATTACTGACCAGGGGAAGTCATGAAACTGATATTTTTAACAAGTATCCATGGTGGCGCCTTCTTTATTCCAGTCCATCTACTTCCCAGGCACACCTGAAAAATAATGGATACTGTGTTCTAATCTCTTGTAGAGAGAAGTGTGTGTACAGTGTCAGAAAACCTGGAGTCTGTGAATCAGCAACTCACCTCAATTTACACAGTCACCAAGAAGATGAACTCTCTTGTCTCCGCTCATTGCTTTTTCCATCCTCTATTCATTTATTTAGCCTTCTTCAGGAAATGGGATTTTGAAATCAGAGTTTTCCCCACAGTGGAAGGGAGAATATCTCAGATGAACCAACCGTACTGGTGATACTAGACAAATTCTAAGGAATCAAATGACAGCCATTGGGCTTACCTGGTGATTCCTCTCTTTCACAGCCTTTGGGAGCTTTCCTCCAGTGTATTTGTGGTTCAGTCACTTCTTAATGCTCTTCGGAAAGACATCGTTCATATCTGAACAGCAGCTCACCGGCATTCACACGGGCCCACTGATACATAAGGAACTCCAGGTGCATGTTGCTGCCCTTGTATGCAGACAAGCCCAAGACACACCCCCTTCAAGAAGGAAAAAAGAAATACTTTTCTGCTGACTCCCTCCCACTTGGAGTGAATACCAGGCCTGGTAAGAGGAAGGAGCTCTGAGACCAAGACCTAATGATTTTGCAGCAAACACAGACAGATTTCTGAAACCACAAAAGGAAAATGGAAGAAAAATGCTCTAGGGGAATGCGGAACACTTCTGTCCTAGATCAGTCTGCTAGCAAATGCCACTCTACCAAGCTTTCATGTCCAGCCTCAGGACAACCCGGGTCATACCCCATAAAGCAAAAGGAATGCAATCCTTCATGTATCATTCCAATTGGGGCAGGTGGGTAATTCCAATGGAGTGAAGGTAGGAGTCCATGTTATTTTTCCATTGCTGACTTTCTCACTCAAAGCCGAAGAGCCAACTTAGCCCTTTCCCAGACAAAGGAACCGCAGACCTGCTGGTGGGATAATATGGAATGGAGGCTGGTGAAACAGAACAACAGTGTACATGCTGAAGGTGAATGCTTTCTGTATATTCTTTGCTCTTAGAAAACCTAGAACTAAATCTGATTTTTAACTTTTTAAATAAATGTTTCTTTCCTTCCTAAGGATCCAACAGATTTGAAAACTAGCATTATCTTTATTACAAATGACTTTGAGGTGGCCTTAAGCCACTCCCTATTTTGCAAATGACTTGAAGTGGCTCATAAGGCTAGTGCATCAAAAAAAAATGATATTAAAATAGAAATAGAAATAAGGGAGCACAAACTATGAAATTTCTATATAAACTACACAAACTATAAAAAGGGAAGTTATAAAAGTAGAGTGGCAATTAAGAAAAAGAATGCAAACAAAAACCTATGCAGCGTCCACATGATTTTATAAATCTGAAACTTCATTTTAGGAGCAGAGCTTCCTAGCATTCAAAAAAAAAGGGGGGGAAGCTAATCGGGTATATTGTTCTTATCACAAAAGAGGAAGCATTCAAGTTCTGAGGAAGGAGAAAATGGTCTTCAGAGCACTAAATTCTGATAGAAATATATTTTTTTTAGAAAGAACAATATCCCTAAGACTTTTAGGGCCAAGAAGACCCAAACACAATGTGACCCTCTCATTTCCAACACCAAGTGAACCACATGGTCTGTAGCACAATTCTACATGGTCAAGTCTCAATCTGGTCCAGTAGAAAAGTTGTCCAAAGGACAAAGCCTGCTTGACAATCCCTAATTGCTCAAAGGCATCAACCATTCCTCTTTGTCTCCCATGAGCCCAGGAAGAATAGAACTGATCTCATAATTCAATCAAATCAATTTCATTCTCCTCTGTGCCCTTTTGCCTGTTTTCCTGATCCACCAACCAAATACAGAGAGTCAAGAGCTTCCAGAAGGACTTCATTCAGTTGATCTAGTCCTGAAGTACTAGGACTAGATGCTCTCTTTTCAGTTTGGTGCTGCCCTTTTCCTGTTATCTCTATTAAAATGCAAGTGCCTGTAGGAGCATAAAAGTCACTAATTCCTTAGTGGGAATATGTTCATAAAATGGAACCAATAATCTGCCAATCACTTAGGGAGAAAAGTGGCTGTGGAATTGGAACGGGAAAAAGGGAACGAGTAAGGCAGACAAAATGGCTAATCAATGTGGAGCTTAATGTGGGGGGGTCTTGAAGCTCACAAAGAAGCTCTGTTACTGACATCCAGCTCATTGTGTTGCAAAGCCTAGCAACCTCCCAGGGGCTGGCATATGGCCCTAGGACCCAAAGAGATTCCTATAGTTTCTTATTAGACCAAAAACATTTTAGCAGATAGTAGTAAATTAGGCAACCAATAGACATTAATAATTTCTTGAGCATATTGGTTTGAGGGAAAAATCTGAATCCAAACAAATGAATATATGTAAGAGTTTGTTCATTCCATATTTAATGGAAGGAGATCATAGTATGCCCAATATTTCGTTGTTTCACCAACAGGGTGTGCTTTTGAATTACTGATGACTCACTGGTAAGCCACTTACTCAGCCCTTCTATTTTCCTCCTAATGATCTACCAAGACATGAGACTCTGAACTCCTCAATACTTCCTGGTTAGGTTATGGAGCTCCTCAGTCCCTGCAGAAGATGGGAAGCAAAAGAAAACAGCATGGGTTTTGAGCCCTGTGGTGGCATTGTGACATAGCATTGTCCTGAGCCCAGGAAGAGCTATGTGTGAAGGCAGAGTTGATGAAGGCCTTGCTCCTCTGGTATACAATTGTAATTCTCCTGCTACTACAAAACCTCACAAATGCTCACCTGTGGAGCAGAAGCAAGGTGCTCACCTGAGCACACAAAGGCAGCTAAACAAATGTGTTTTGGTCCATCTCGGTCTACTTTACATCTCTTCTCTGGTAATCATAACCACAGAGCTTCCTTGACTAGGTAGGCTGGGCCCAGCATCCTAGAGAGAACAAGGAGGAAGATCAGAGGCTGAGGAAGCACTTGCAGACCTGTTGTGTCACTTGTTTGCTTGTGCTGGTTTTCTGAATGGTCTGATGGCTTTGGTTTCTCAGCAAGAGTAGAGTCACAGGAATAAACAGCAACAAACCTGAGGCCCTGGAGAAAGGCACTAGCAAACAGAATCACTCATTTGGTTGGAACTTGTTTTCTAAATCTTACCTCATCTTATCACTGGGTGGGTGGAGATATCTGAATGAGGTCAGCAGGTGAACCTGGAGAAGACTCTGGAGGACAGTGTGTATCCATCAGGGATGCTAGGCATTCTTTGCCCTTGGTCTTAGAGAAACTAATCCACAGGCTGCAAACACAATTGGTTGCCTTGAATGATATGGTGACTCTGTGAGATTGGTCCTGAGCTGTTTCAGGTGGCTTCATTCCATATTGTGAAATGACTCAATGCAGTAAGAAATATTTCATGGGTGCCTGGGTAGCTCAGTCAGTTGAGTGTCCAATTCTTGATTTCAGCTCAGGTCATGATCTTGGAGTCAAGGGATTGAGCCCCACATCAGGCTCTGTACTCAGCATAGTCTGCTTGTCTCTCTCCCTCTGCTCTTCCACCTGCCCCCACTCACACTCACTCATTCTCTCTCAAATATATAATTAAATAAATAAAATCTAAAAAAAATTATTTCAAGCGTGTGTGCCTGGGTGGCTCAGGTCATCATCCCAGGCTCCTGGGATGGAGGCCCACATCAGGCTCCCTGCTCGGCAGGGAGCTTCTCTTTCTCCCACTGCTCCCCACCCCGGGTCATGCTCTTTCTCTCTTGCTCTCGTTCTCAAATAAATAAATAAAATCTTTACAAAAAAATAATTCACATTATGGGGCACCTGGATGGCTCAGTCAATTAAGCATCCAACTCTGATTTCAGCTCAGGTCATGATCTCAGGGTCGTGAGAGCAAGCCTTGCGTTAGGCTCCACACCCAGTATGGAGACTCTTAAGCAGTCTCTCACTCTCTCCCTCTGCTCACTTGCTCTCTTTCTCTCTCTCTCCCCCCAAAAAAAGAAAAAAGAAAAAGAAATATTTCAGGTATATTTCAGGTCCCTGAAAGGAACAGTAGACAGAAAGGTTGAGTGTAAAATGTAAATTATAGGGCAGCCTATAGCTCAGTGGTTTAATGCTGCCTTGGACCCAAGGCATGATCCTGGAGACCCAGGATCGAGTCCCATGTTGGGCTTCCCTGCATGGAACCTGCTTCTCCCTCTGCCTGTGTCTCTGTCTCTCTCTCTGTCTCTCATGAGTAAATAAATAAAATCTTTTAAAAAAATGTAAATTATAGTGAGGAAGTTTTCCTAACTAATACGATAAGATTTTATCAAAACAGATATAGTCTCTTAACACACTCAGAACTAGGACTTAAAGAGAAGTGGGCAGGGAATTATTAAGCGAATTGAGGATAAAGCTTGGTTGAAGGGACTTATCAGAAACTCTTGGGGGTGGCATTTAATAATTATTGTAATGCTAATGAGCCTTAAAATAAAGTACATTCAAATAAACAGAAAGTTCACAAAACAGTAGGAAATCTTTTCCCATTGGTATCAGAGACAAGTGTAACAATCTACACACATGAACTCTGGCCCAGGGAGAAAACCAGAGAAGCTATCAGTGATCAAGCACATAGTAACAGCTCACATTTCCTAAGTACTTACTATGTTCCAAGTACTGTTCTGAGTGGTGTCCATGAGCTTTATGTTCCCAGCAGCCTGTGAGGCATTACCACTATCATCCCCACTTCACAGGTGAGGAAATGGAGGTATGCTCCGAGGTATACTCCGCTACTTCTAAAGACAGATGAGAAATGCAATTATTATAGATATATAATATATATCGCATATGTCTATAGATATCTATAAGAAGAGTATTCAATTCTTCCAAAATAACCAAAGAAAAGTGAAAGGCAACATGATGTCTCAGCTGTTAATGAGGCATAGCATTCTTACCATCCAGACCTTTCACAGTAAACTGAAGAGGCACCAAAGCCCTTCAGAATCCACATTTCCATTTCATTCAGGGAGGAAGCTTCAAGTTTTCACTAAAATCCAAGGCTCTGGGCAAGTTTAGCAGGGCCAGACAAAATTCCCCCATTGGCTTTCGGCAGTTCAGAGTGTACAGTATTTGAAGGCCAGAGCTAACACCGAGAAAGAAAGCTATGGACTATAAAAGCAGTAAACTTTGTTTTTTTTCACTCTGCATTAAGAGAATTATACAGCATCAAGCATCCTCCTCTCTAAGCTTCCAGGGGTGGCAGGGAAAGCACACATCTCCCTGCACTCACAGGATGTGGAAAAACATGCAGGTCAGGGCAGCCTCAGTGAAGCTCAATCTGATACAGTTTACAAGAATCCTGCTTTTACTCTGCAGGTTCTGGAATCCCAGACCCTTAACAGTAAGATGCATTTCCCCATTGTCCTATAACAGCAGAAAAAAGAAACACAAACAAGGCTCCAGTACACTCAAGGGTCTGCTGGATTAGAGGCTAAAACCCGAAGGACTGTCACTTAGTCCCCCAGAGAAAAATTCCTGTGGGTGAGAAGCTCTCCCAGGACAAAATAAATCTGATTCTGTGCCTGGACATTTTTGCTTTGACGTTGTGGCTGTACTCAACTTCCTCATGAGGACAAACATCTGAAGATGTGGCCTGAGATTAAGACATTCTTTTTTGCGCAAGTGTTGTTTCTGTTTAGCAAACCGCCAATTGACCCCAGGGCTTCAGAATGTCCTTTAAGCAAAGGGAGACACCTAGTGGCCAAGACTCACCCCATAGCAGAGGCCACCTGTTTACCAAATCCCTGTAGGGTACAGAGGTTTAGATGCCATGAGGGTGAACTGGGACACTTGGTGAGAAGGGAGGAAAAAGAAGAAATGATCTGAATCAGGTAACCTCCGAGATCCTGAGCTACCTGGTCCAGATGCTTGGCAGGGATTCCACTCTCTGTGAAGTTCATTCACTCATCCATTTATTCATTCAACAAACAATTGTGTTAAATATCAACTTAGCTACAAGACACTCTGAGGCCATGGGGACCTCATAATTTATATACACTGCCTTCAAGGACCTTGTAGCTTAACAGAGAGACAAGGCTAGCAACAATCAATTAAAATATACTGTGATAAGGCCAGACCACACTATGTTGTAGTAGTCCATAGAAAAGGCACTCAAACAAATCTCCAAGGGTAAGAATACATGTCTAAACCACAGGTCTCAAACTGGCACCCTGAGAGCCCCATCTGGCCTGCAGATGTGTTTTGTTTGGCCCAAGCAGTATTTTTAAAACTCCGAATTAGTCGCTAACATGTAAACATCAAGGGATTTCACATGAAAATCCAGACTTCAGCTTTTTTTGAAAACTGAGAAGATCTGACAACATTATTTCCATATTCCTGTAGAATGATATTTAACAGGAGCTGGGCAGGGGCTGCTTACTTTCCTGTTCCTTTTTTAAATAACAACAAAGAATTTACTTATTTCAATGAAATTTTGGTAGATTTCATATGAATGGGATGCAAAAGTCAAAATTACAAGAATATATTCGTTGAAAATTAGTCTCCTACTATGCCTTATTCCAAGCCAACAAATCATCACCTACAAAGGCACTCAAATAGTGAGTTAGACATTGAATGTATTCCTACCTCATCCCCACACCAAAACTAGTTGCATTTGTATTATTGATTTTAAAACAAAATATGAAACTACAAATACTAGAAGAAAACAAAAAAAATTGTTTCCATTTTATTCTTTAAATAATATATTCATTTATGGAAAAGACCTTTTGTAAAGAAAGACCGTAACTCAGGCATCACACACAAGTTGATATTTGACCACTTAAAAAGGGAGGGGCGGGATTCTTCCTACCAAAAAATATAATGAACAGCAACCAAATACAAATAAGCAACTGGAAAAATATTTTTGATTTACGTCATAAATGACTCCTTTCTTGAATATGTAATTCTTGTTAATCAATAAGAGGCACAACCAAAGAGACATGTGGGCAAATAGGAATAAACAAAAAAAAAGGATACAAATACTTTTGAGATAAATGAAAATGATGAAAAATTATTTTTCACCTCGCAGATGGGAAAAAAAATCAAAAGAAATGATAATATTTTTGTAGGTAGGAGGAAAGAGGCAGTCTCATATACCACTAGTAGGTTTATAAACTAGTAATTCTGTATCAAATTATAAAATGCACATATCCTTTGGACTAGCAATTCTTTTATTGCACTTCCTCTTATTGCACACATCCTTTTATTGCACTTCACTTTGTTGTGCTCCACACATAATGCATTTTTTTACAAACTGAAGGTTTATAGCAGCTCTGAATCAAGCAAATCTATCAGCCTCATTTTTCCAGCAGCATTTGCTGGAAAACAGAGACATGAGTCTCTGTGTCACATTTTGATAATTCTCATAAAATTACAAACTTCTTCATTATTATTGAATTTGTTATGGTGCCGTGTGATCAGTGATTACAACTGGCTGAAAACTCAGATGATGCTTAGCAATTTTTAGCCAAAAAGTACTTTTTAAGTAAGGTACCACACTGTTTTTTTAGAGATAATGCTCTTGCACACTTAGTAGGCTACAGTATAGTGTAAACATAACTTTTATGTGCAGTGGGAAACCAAACTTTTCATTTGACTTGCTTTATTGCTCTATTCACTTTATTGCAGTGGTAAGGAACCAAACTCGCAGTATCTCTAAAGTATGCCTGTATTTCTAGAAATATAACCTACAAATATGCTTGCTTGTGTGCAAAATTATACAAATATATCATTCAAATGCATACCTATACAAATATATCCAGTGCAGAATTATTTTGTAATATGTGAAAATTAGAAGCAGTATAAAAGTCCATCAATAGATGTGGTGGATTGTATTTAAAACGTATTATATGTTCAGAACATATTTTTTTTTGTTTTAAGCAATTGAAATTCTGAAATTGTTACTATAGTGTAAATTAGCTTAAATTAATACAGACATTGGTACCAAGAGTGGGACACAAGCTTTCATAAGAGAAATATGAAAAGTATGTGGCATTTGCTTCCAGTCTGGCAGATGGGAAGCAAGGAAATTTATTGGAAAAGAATAGAGAGAGGTGTTATATGTAATGCAATGAAACATTTGAGTGAAGCTGGATGGCAGATAATGTGCTAACCAAACTTGTGGCTTTAGGCAAAGAAGTTAGAATCCTTTTTAGTATAACAGTGGCTTTCCTTACAGTGCAACTCTCTTAAAAACATAGTTGGTTTTTTAACTATTTTATTCCAATTAGCTCTATGGCCTGTGATATTGTGACTAATAATAAGAAACATGTGTTTGGTCTCTGTCCCTGTTTCTGGCACAGAGCTCCTAAGTTTTATTAAAACCATTGGAATTTCCTAAGTGATGGATGCAGTAAAATTGTCTTATGTTAAAGAGATGATTTTTGTTTAGCATCTAAGGATGCAGGAGCTGGTTGCCAGGAGAACTGAGTGATTGAAGGATTAGAATTTATGGCCCCACCCTCCTAGGGAAGGGACCGGTGTTGAGGGCTGAATCAAACACCAATGACCAATGATTTTATCAATCCTGTCTGTGTAATGAAACCTACATAAAAATCCAAAAGGACAGGGGTACCTGGGTGGCTCAGTGGTTGAACATCTGCCTTTGGCTCAGGTCGTGATCCTGGGGTCCTGGAATTGAGTCCCACATTGGGCTCCCCACAGGGAGTCTGCTTCTCCCTCTGCCTATATTTCTGCCTCTCTCTGTATGTCTCTCATGAATAAATTTAAAAAAAAAATAAAAAATCCAAAAGGACAGGTTTCTGAGAGCTTCCAGGTTGGTAAACATGTGGCAATTTGGGGACAGTGGCACACTGGGAGAGGGAGGGAGCTTTATGCATCTGTTCCATCTGGCAGTTCCTGAGTAATATCCTTTTATAATAAATTGGTAATCTAGTAAGTAAAATGTTTCTCTGAGTTCTATGAGCCACTGTAGCAAATTGAACAAACCAAAGGAGGGAGTCATGGGAACCTCTGATTTATAGCCAGTTATTCAGAAGTATAGGTAACAACCTGGAGTTGCAATTGACATCTGAAGTAGGGGATGTGGGAGGCAGGCTTGTGGGACTTTAACCTACGGAGTCTGATGCTATCTTGACTGACAGTGTCAAAATTGAGTTAAAAGGTAGGATGCCCCACTGGTGTCCAAGTCTTGCTTGGATATGTGGGGGAAACCCGTCCTCTCTCCCACATGCATTGGAAATGGATGCAGAAATTTCAGTGCCAATAGCTATGCTCCCCCACCCCCCATCCTTTGGGAGACCTTTAGGGAATCAGGCCACACCTTTGGTCTCTTTTCCCGGAGCAATTTTTTCCAAATGAAAGGATTTACTTAGAAGCATCTTAATCCAATTGTTTCAGCAACAGATTTGATGGTCATACCCTGACTTGTTCCTTGTCAGGAGGCTTACTTGTAATTGGTCCTACTCACTGAAGTCCACCTCAGTTTTATATTTTACTAGTTAGAGGTAGGAATTAGTTGCATCTTCTGCCTGGAAATTTTGCTTTTTTAAAATTTTCTTCTCTTTTTATTCCTGCTTGAGAACCAGTCATTGTTTTCTTGGAATAAGTAGTGTAAGTGGGCCAGGAGCAGCTAAATGATGCTAATAACTGTTTTTTCAGTTACCTCACTATTTGTTCCAACACCATTTATTGAAAAATCCACCTTTTCCTCATTGTTTTGAGATGTCACTTTCATTAAATATGAAATTCCTGTGTGTCTTGGGGTCTATTTGTGGACTTTGTTGTCCTTTTCATTCATCTGTGTTTACTCAAGGACAAACAACACTATTTGCTGTAGCCTCACTATACATCTTCATATCCAATATAATAATTCTTCCTTATCATTTTCCTTTTTCAAATTTTTCTTTCTACTGTTTAATAATTTTTTGTATAAACTTTAGGAGAATTTTTCCATATAGACTTTAAAATCAGCTTGTGGTCCCTCCCTCCAACAAACACTACCTCCTTCAAAATCTATTTTTTAAAGACTTTATTTATTTATTTAAGAGAGAGAGAGAGAGCAACTGCGCATGAGCAAGGAGAGTGGTAGAGGGAAAGGGAGAAGCAGACTCTCCACTCAGCAGAGAGCCAGATGCAATGCGGGGCTCAATCCCAGGACCCTGAGATCATGATCTGAGCTGAAGGCAGACATTTAACCCACTAAGCCACCCAGGCGCCCTCAAAATCTATTAATATATTTATTGAGATTGTGTTGAATGTAAGGCAAACATAAGGATAATTAATAGCTTTTGAATGTTGGGTTCCCATAATTAAGAATATGGCTTGATTTTCCATTTGCTCGAATAAAATACTGAGGAATGTTTCTAACAAATATACAAGATCCATAATGAAGAAACCTTCCAAATTTACTAAAGAACACAAAAGAGAATTTTTTTTTAGTTACATCCCAGGCTTGTGAGATATATGTGCATGCTCACATGTGTCATTAAAATATAAAACAAAATTAACCTGATATTGAGAAATATTCCACTCAGGATGATGTTCCATTGCAAGTTTACCATGAAATTGCAAAGAGGAGCTTCTGGGATAAATGGGGAATAAAAGATACACCTTTAAAAAGAAATACATTTATTTCCTAAAGAAAGAGTGGCAGGGGAGGGGAAAGAAGCCAGGGAGACAGAAAAAATATACTCACTTTTGCTGCTCTGGCTATTTATATTTGTTACTGCTCCTGCTTTATGGCCCTGGGATATGATGTGGGTTTGCAGACAGCTCCTATTTTCCTGCACACCGATGAAATTTAAACAAGGTCAGAGCATGCTTAATTATCCATCTATATTTGTTACCCACCCCACCTTTTTGTCCCTTTCCTTTCCTCCTCTTGCTCACCTTGGCAGTTCCTCTGCCTTGCAAGGGCATGGTGGAGGAGGGTACTGCAAATCATGAAGAATAAATCCCAAAGCTCTCTATTGCAGTATGTGTTCGGTGCTCTGGCAAGCGTTGGTACTGATTAGTAGCAACCTCTCTTAAAAGACCTCTTTTAACTTGACTTAACTCTAATTTTCAGACCTCAAAGCAGACTCTTATGTGGAGTATTCTCAAATTTAATGCTTCTTTCACAGATTCTGTAAGCCTTTATTCATAAACTTGATCAAACACATCCTCACACTTAATGACTCTGCCAGCTAGAGACCTAATTTATAATTTGTCATATAAAAAACTTTTTCACAAAAAGTTTTAAACAAAAATCCACATCAATCCACATAGAGAATTTTAGGAGCTGGTGTCAATTTATCTTTATAAACCCATATTCTTTTTTCTAGTTCCCTCTCATGACAGCAACTCACAGTTAGGCAGCAGGCCAGACTTTGGGGTGCAGTTGTTTAAAGTGGGAAGGCAAACTTAAATGGTTCATCAAATGCCTGAACAGAATAAACAAAAACACAAGCACGCTTAATTTACCAATTGTGTTATTAGTCAGGGTCCTCCACAAAAATAGGACCAATAGGCTGTACGTAGATAGAAAGAGATGGATTATAAGGGATTGGCTCATGTGAATGCAGAGGCTCAGAAGTCCAAGATTGGCCATGGGCAGACTGGAAACCCAAGTAAGATGATGTGCAGCTCCAGTTCAGAACTGAAGCCCTAAGAACCAGGAGAGCCAATGGTGTGGGTTCCAGTGTGAAAGCTGACAAATTCAAGATCCAAGATCCCAGAAGAGTCTAAATCTGAGGGCCAGGAAAGACCTGTCCCTGCTCAATCAATCAGGTGACAATATTCTCTCTATTCACAGGGAGATCAGTTTTCTTGTTCTGTTTAGGCCTTCAACTGATTGGTTGAGGGCTACTCACATTATGAAGGGCAATTTGCCCTATGCAGTCTATCAATTCAAATATGAATCTCATCCAAAAACACCCTCACCCTCGTTACAAGTTAACTGCCATAAATGGTCCAACCCATATGGTTCTGGATTTTTCATGCTGCTCTTATTGGCCTCCACATGATTTCTATCCCACTCTTCAAAAATTATAATGTTGTACTTTTTTGTTGAGACTCATCTATTTAACCAACCAAAAATAGATGAAAATCAATGAGATATTGGGTATTGCACAAAAGCCATCAGTACATCAAGAGCTACCATCTTTTGTCCATGGTATGGAAAATTTCTGGCACTTCATCTGGATCACCTTAGCCATCTGATCCCATAGATAACTCCTCTTACCTTGGTAGGTGTCAGGTAACTGGACACACAATACATGAAGAGGCCTATATTCAATCCAACTGACCCTAACAACTGACTAGCTAGAACAATCTGGACCCTTCAGGTTCACTTAACAAGCATCAAATCTGTGTTTACCATGACCCAACATTTCAAGAGGTCTCCAAGGGCAACATCTTTTCAGGGTGAATACTTGGGAATGGGGAATACACTGAGAATTACTAATATCAGTGCTTACCTACATTAAGGCACTTTAAAGTATTGGTTTGCCTACTAGATACAAGAAATAAAATCTAAGAGAAAGAAAAGAAGCTTTTTTTTTTTTTTTTTTCCTGAGAGTAGACTATTTCAGGTCTTCAGAAAAAAAGGTGTAATGATTCACAGAATAGGTTTCTATACTAAGAAACAAGGAAAACCTCCAATCAAAGAAAATGTGAGGATCCACCTTTCTCTGTGGTGTGGATAGGGAGAGTAGTGAATTTCATCTGGGCACAATACCTATGCAATTCCCCCACTGAGTCATGGAACCTGTTGAAGTTGCTTCTCCCTGTGGTTGTCCCACAACAAATGGACCACAGTGCTTCCTCCAACCACCCACCCCCGGTGCCACTTACTCTTTCCTAGGACACAAATAGCCTTTGAATAGAAATAACCAAGACAATTCCACTTATTTCTCACCTCCTAATTTCACGTTTAGGAACACAGTAGTTCCAGAAAATGTTCTGCATGTATTTACTTAATTAAATTTCACAACAACCATCTCTGAAGTGTTCTATTTGTTTCTTCCATGTTATAATGATGAAAAAGGCTTTGAAAGGTTAGCCAGCTCATTGAAGGTCACAGAATCAGCAGAAAAGCTGACTCTGAAAATTAGGTCTGTCCACCTTGGGTTTCTGAGCTTTTCCTTATTTATCCTTAAATCATGACTTAATGCTTCTATGTCCAAATTTAGAAATCATGAGACTTTAAGTATATGGTTTTAAGGAAACTTTACCAGTCGTAGGATACTTCAAAGGATGAAATTCCCCCATCTGTGCAATGAATAAAAGTTTCTGGACCTATATTGGTTAAAAGAAATTCCACTTCAGAGATTTTTTTTTGGGGGGGGTCTCAAAACATAATTTAAATTACTGCTTTAAATTCTTAAAAGCAGTTTGACCATTTGAGGAGACAATGGGAGCCCTGACTCTAGCTGTTTCATAACTTTACTCAAAATCATATGGCTGAAAATTTTTCTTTTTTCTTTTCTCCAGCTTTATTGAGATATAATTGGCCTATATCATTGTGTAACTTTAAAGTGTACAATGTGATGATTTGATATATGTGTATATTGTGAAATGATCACAATAAAATAATTTGATTTAACTAACTCAAGCTTGAGAGGACTGAGGGAACTGAAGAGAGTTTCTTTAATTACTGAGGGACTTCTCTGAGCTAAATACTAGCAATCCCTACCCTCAGGGGACATACAATTAATAAAGGACATGGACAAACAAACAATAATAGTGTAACCACCCCACTCATCATAATGGGAATTGGAGTCTAATAGAGCTGGTGATGAGCAGACTCATCCAGGTCATTTCATCAACCTCACAATGAGCTGACACTACATCAAATGAAACTGAATTTGGGAGATCTTATTTATGTTGCTACAGCTGACTTTTCTATAACATTAATATTATAGCTAAGTGTTAGATCAGCAGATGCCCAAAGAAATACTGAGCACCTAACCCATGTCTGAGTACAGAAAATATATATAAATTACACCCATTCTGCCAATCAAATCCACTGCACATTTCTTCCCAGAACTCCCTCTTGCCTCTCCTATTGCACCATGAAAAACAGATAGTGCAAGGGTTAAGAATAGGGGCTCGAGGTACAACTGCTGGTTTTGAAGTCAATTCTACTTTCTTGGCTGATGACGCTAAATAAGGCATCTTAACTCCTAAACTTATCCATAAACCTACCTCAATTCATGCCTATCTCAGAGGGTTGCTGTGCAGATTAAATGAGACAACGTATGTAGAGTGCTTTTCTAACAACTAGCATAGAAAAATGCTTTTAAAAATGTGGCTTCCTCAAACAATAGCCATTTCCTTCTTCTCCATCTCATCAAGTCCTACAGTGAATTAAAAGCCTGCGTTGAGTTCTCTTTTCCATGGCTATTTTCTCCCTTGCTATTCTGGCTTTTAATAGGATGACTTCCCTTAAATAATCAACACCACACATGTAAGCCTTGGATAATAGGCTTATTAGATTCTGACAACTCCTACAAAGGAAGTTGGTTGGGATGGGTAAGGGGCAAACGGGCAAGCACTATTTCCATAATGTTGCTCATGCTGGTCCAGGCTGGCCAGGTTGCTGGAGTGTTCCAGAGGGGACCAGTGGAGATCAAAGACCACACTTCTATCTTCCCCTCCTTCCCCTTCAATCTACTTTCTAGCTGTATAACTCAAGGTAAGGACAGGTTTGGTTGCTTTACCTATAAAATGGGCAGGATCCCATTTCTCCTAGCTGAAGTCAGGAAGCTGAACCATATCCTAGTTGAAAGGCCTCCTTCACCTCTGATCTGAGATTCTCCTGGCACATGTGTGCTGGGTGTGAGAGGGTGCCTCACCCCAAAGCCAGGTGGCCAGTACATCTGGCCTCCCCAGAGGCATCCATACCCTCTGAGTGAACAGGACATGCTGTTCTTACTTCCCTCTACTCCCTCCAAAATCTGGAATATCTCTCCAGTCAGGCCATGAGCCAACAGCTACTAGAACCCAGGCTGCCAGCAGGGCAGTACCCAGGGCTCACTGATGTAAATACTGATGAGGAATGATTGAAGTTTGGCTCTGTCTGTCCCTTTATGTGCTATCTTCAGCCAAAGGCCTGCAGGCTTTCATCTGCTGAGCTGGGCATCATTAAACAACATTATTCTTCCTTCCTGCCTCAATGGCCACCCCTCCTTCTGGCTGCTGTCTCAAAGGAAATAACCAGCAAAAAACAGACAGCCCCTGCCATTTAGACCTCTTTTAAATGCGGGGGGATTCTGGAGTTTTCTCCAGCATCTCTAATTCTTTACTTTCTTTCCTGGTGACTAACCTCAAAGAGGAATGACAGACAGACAGAAGAGGGGACTCGAGACTTCTTTTGGCCGGAGAAAGAAATGATTTATGACTGAAGAGTTCTGATTCCGTCTGTAACCAGGCAAGGCCCATCTGCCTCCAGGTCTTCCTTAGACAATGCAGGATAAGGTCCCTGGTGAGAGTAACCCACAGCCCAATGCCAATGCTGTACCTCACACACACACTGTGGGCACACAGCTGTCTGTGAAGACCATCAGGGCATTGCATTCAACTGTGTAGGTTGTGTTTTCCCAAGGGCACCTGGCACAGTCAGGGCTGAAACTCAACTTGGTCTCCACTTGCCAAATCATGTGTCACATCTGTCCAGCCTGCTGCCTTTTCTGGTTTTTACAAAGTCCCTGTAAAGGCTAGCGTGGGCACTCAGTGGGTCTGTGTCTCTTGTCAGCCATGCTGGATAGATGTCCAAATAGAAGATCCATAGCATCCTATCAGCTGGCTGTTCTCTCACCTCCATACCTCCCTATGCTATGACTTCCTCCTCCTCCTTCCTCATCTTTCCTTCTTCCATTCCCTCCCTCTTCTCTAGTCATTCTCTTTTTCCTCTCCTCCTTTCCCATTCCTTCCCTTTCCCCCTACTCCTTGTTTCCAATATATTTTCACATACTGAATGGCTAGATCTTTTCCAAATACTCAGAAACAGTCTGGAAGGAAGGGGGGCAGGTAGGAGTGGGAATGAGTCTTTGTATTCAGATCACAACCTTTGTTTCTTTCTAAATTGTGGCCTTGGGATTAATCACAGGCTATTCTGGGAGATGGCAGAAAACACCAGGAGGGTAGATTTAAGAAACTTTGGGAAGAATTTAAGGAGGTTATTTAGCTCTGCCCTATAGAAATTGGTAGGCACAAATGGTGACAGTATACCTAAGTGCTATTTTCCTTTCTAGTTGACTGCTGTAATAGGCAGAACAATGTCCCTCTTTCATCCTGGAGATGTCCATGCCCTAGTCTCCAGAATCTGTGAATATAATACCCTACATGACCAAGGAAACTCTGCAAGATAACTAAATTTACAGTTGACCTTAAAATAAGGAAATCATCCTGGATTATGAGGGTGGGCTCAATCAAATCACAGAAACCCTTAAAGCCGAGAGCTTTCCCCAGCTAGAAGCAGAAGAGATATGTAGTAAGGAAGAAAGCAAGAGAAATGCAGCAGATGGTGGAGTGGGAGAGATATGAAGTATGAGAGGGACTGACACATCACTGCTGATTCTGAGATGCAAGGACTATAGAGGGGCCTCCAGGAAATGGTGG
This sequence comes from Canis lupus baileyi, assembly GCF_048164855.1. Classification (NCBI taxonomy): domain Eukaryota; kingdom Metazoa; phylum Chordata; class Mammalia; order Carnivora; family Canidae; genus Canis; species Canis lupus. The sequence goes on along the minus strand of NC_132844.1, from coordinate 57,348,399 downwards.
AAAGCAAGAGAAGTGATTAGGCAGCCATTAGGAGCAAAGACCATCCCCTGTCTGACAGCCAGGAAAGAAATGTAAACCTCAGTCCCACAACCACAAGGAATTCCATTCTGCCAACAACCTAAAAAGGTTTGGAAGTGAATTATTGCCCCAAGCTCCCATTAAGGAATACAGCCTTGTCAACCCCTTGAATTTAAGCCAGTAAGACCCACTTCAGACTTCTAACCTACAGAATAATGAAATAATAAATGAGTAAGTCACTAGACTTGTGGTAATTTGTTAGAATAGCAATAGAAAACAATTGTCAAAGACCTCTGAGAAGGTAAAATAATTTCCTTTTCTTCAATTTTTCCTTTTATAAATAATGTTCTGGTTATTATTTATGTTCATCTAATTACCCCAAAACTTAGAGGTATAAAAAATAAGCAATTGTTTTACTCCTGTGTTTATGAACAATGATTTCAGAAATGGTGCAGCTAAGTAATTCTGAGTAATTTTCTCAGCCATTTGCAATTAGATATTATCTAAGACTGCAAATATCAGAAGGCTTGCCTGGGCTGGACAGCCAAGAAAACTTACTTCCAAAGCTAGCACTGGATACTGGCTGTTGGCTGAGAGCTCAGCTGTGATGGTTGACGGGAGTGTTTACTTGTGGCTTCCAGTATGGTGGACTCAAAGTAGATGGAGCAAGCATACAAAGATCCCCAGACAGAAGATGCATAGCTTTTTCTGATCTAGCCTCAAAAGTCATGCGTCTTAGTCAGTTTGGGCTTCTATAACAAAAGTACCATAGACTTGATGGCTTAAACACAGAAGTTTATTTCTTAGAGATTGAGAATCTGGGAAGTCCAAGATCAAAGTGTTGGCCAATTTGGTTTCTGATGAGAACACTCTTCCTCAGTAGCAGATGGGCACTTTTTTTTTTAACACTATCCTCCCATGGTAGAGAGAGGAAGCAAGCTCTCTTATGAATCTTTTCATATAAGGGCACTAATCCCATCATGAAGACTTTATCCTCATGACCTAATTACCTTTAAAGACTCCATCTTCAAATACCATTGCATTTGGGGATTATGTTTTAACACATGAATGGGGAGGGATGCAAACATTCAGTCCATAGTATTATAGAGCTAAAAGTCCTGGATAATACACATAAAACAAACATAAGAAGGCCCTGAAAAGTGAAGAGAAGAAGACAAAACCACTAAGGATCTCTGAACACAAAAAATGACATGTTGGTGAGTCCCTTGTGTTTTCTTTTTTTTTTTCTTTTCTTTTTTTTTTTTTTTTTCATATCATCCAGACATGGAGCTAAAGAAGCTGGCAATCCAGGAATGTTAACAGGTATAATCACAAAAAACCCCAAGGAATACCACAGGAAAAGGGCAAATTAGCAAAGCAGAAAACCTTTAAACAATAATCATTCTATTGCAGGCAAATACAATAGAAAAACTGTGGCCCTACCTCAAACCCATGCCAGAAAAAGCAAAATGGGGATTTGCCTAGGATTCCACTGTCACCAGGCTGTAATGAGGCACCCAAGGTCTCCTGCAAAGGTGGTATCAGAGAAAGTGGAGTAGGGACCTGGGACACCATTCCTACCAGATATATAAGTCCTGTTCCCTGTCCCTCTGGCTTCAGTAGAGACACATGCATAGTCTAGACTTCTATTCCCACTTGGCAGTGGCAGTAATGAGGCACAGCTTACCTTCTTTTGTAGGGGGGTGTCAGAGGAAGTATAGCATAGAGTCAGGACTTTCACCAGTGCCCAGATATAATAAGATCACCTCATCTCCAGTGTCAGTAGAAACAGAAACAAGGCAATCCTACCCTTCTCAGCCAGGAAGGTATCAGTGAAAGCTTAATGGGGAGCCAGATCTCTCACCCTTACTCAGTAGTAATGAGAAGCCCCTCATTTGAGTTTCAACAAAAGCCAAGTGAGAACCTGGACTTCTCCTACAGCACAGTAATGAGGGATTCCTCTTTTCCGCTAGAACAGTGTCAGAAAAAGACAGCTAAAACCGAAGGTTTCAATAAGTTCTATTGTCTCATAATATAATGCTCAAAATGTCCAGCTTTCAGTAGTGAATCATTTGTCATATCAGGAACTGGGAAGATCATGGAGTGAATAAAAAGAAACAATCAAGAGATGCCAATACTGAGATGACAGAGATGATAAAATTGCCTGCTAAATATTTTTAAAAGATTTTATTTATTTATTAGAGAGCCAGAGCAGGCACTAGTGAGGTGGAGGGGAAAGGTAGATGGAGCAGTTGACTCCCCACTGAGCAGGGAGCCTGATGCAGGACTCCATCCTAGGACCCTGAGATCACGTTCTGAGCTAAAGGCAGCTGCCCAACTGACTCAGCTACCCAGGCACCCCTCTAACAAATATTTTAATGCAGCTATAATGATAATGTTTCAATGAGCAGTTATAAATATGCTTGAAACTAATGAAACAGTAAAAAGTCTTAGCAAAGAAACAGAGGACACAAAGAAGCAAATGGAAATCTTAGAATGGAGAAGTGAAAAAAAAACAAAATAAAAACCCAATGTATAAGATAAATAAGTATTAGGGATGTAATGTACTACATGTGGACTAGAGCTAACACTGCTATACACTAATATACAGGAAAGTTGTTAAGAGAATAAATCCTAAGAGCTCTCATTACAAAGACATTTTTTTTTCCTTTTTCTCTTTTCTCTTTTTATTGTACCTATACGAGAGAATGGATGCTAGCTGAATTTTTTGAGGTAATTATTTCACAATACACATAAATCAAACTATCATACTGTATGCTTTACACTTATACAGTGACATATATGTCCAATAGTTTTCAATAAGACTGAGGTAGAAACTCAATGTTGAGTTCAACAATAAAATAGTGGGCACAGGGGAAAGAATTAATGAATTTGAAAAGATAACAATAGAAATTACCCAATCTGAACAACAGAGAGAAAATAGACTGGAAAAAAGTGAACAGAGCCTTGGGACCTGTGGGATTATAACAAAAGATTTACCATTCATTAAAGTCATTGGCTTTCCAGAAGGAGAGGAGAAAGCAGGCAGGGCTGAAAAGGACTAAAAATAATAGCGACAGAAATCTTTAAAAATTTGACAAATGACATAAATTTACAGATTAAAGAAGCTGAACAAAGTTTAAATAGGATAAACCCAGATAAATCCACACCAAGGCACATCAAATTCAAACATCCGAAAATTAAGACATAGAAAAAAAACTTAAAAGTAGTTAGAATTGATATTTTACTTATAGTAAGAAACAATTAAATGACAGTTTATTTCTCATCAGAGACTATGAGACAGGAGACATTTTTTGAATATTGAAAGAAAAGAATTCTATATTTAAAAAAATCTTTCAAGAATGAAGAGCAAAGTGAGACATTTTCAGACAAAAGAAAACTAAGAAAATTTATCAATAGCAGTGCTACCCTAAAAGAATGGCTAAAAGAAATTCTCTAAATAGAAAGAAAACAATCAAAGAAGGAAATTTGGCATATCAAAAAGGAAGAAAGAACTTGGTAAGTAAAAATATGCATAGATACAATAGACTTTTCTTCTTTTGAGTTTTCTAAATTATATTTTAATGTTGAAATAAGAAACCATATTGTTATTTAATATGGTTCTAAATCTGTATGGGGGAAATACTTGAAACAATTATAAATGGTAGAGGGTAAAGAGACATAAAAGGAGGCAGAGATTCCACACTGATATGCCATGACCAAGTGAAGCTTATTCCAAGAATGAAAGACCAGTTCAATATTGAAAAATCAATGTAAACTACTATATTAACAAGTGAAAGAAGAAAAATCAAATGATCATATCAATGGATGCAGAAAAACATGTTACAATTCAACATCTATTCATGATTTTTAAAAAAACTCTTAGAAAACTAGAAATAAAGAGGATTTTTCTCAATTTGATAAAGAACATCTACAAAATGCCTAGTTTACCTTTCGCTTAATAGGAAAAAAAACAGTACTTTCATCCTAAGATCAGAAACAAGGCAAGGATATCTATTCTCATCACTCTTGCTAGTATGACACTGAAAGTTCTAGGCAATGCAAAAAGGCAATAAAGGAAATAAAAGTTGTACAGACCAGAAATTAAGAAATAATCTGTCCCGATTTATAGATAACATGATTACCTACCAGAAAATCCCAAGGAGAACTAAAATACACCACACACACACACACACACACACCACAACTCTTTGAATAATATATGCATTTAGCAAATTCGCAGAATCCCCATGTAAAATCAATTGTACTTCTGTACACTAGCAGTTGCATTCCCAGGCATTTGTGCAAATGTATGTTCACACAAAAAGTTGTACATGAAGATTCAGAGCAGCTTTATTCATAAGAGCCCCAAAATGGAAATATCTCATATGCCCTTCAACAGCTGAATGGTCAAACTGTGTTGCATCCTACCATGAAATACTTCTCAGCAATGAAAAGAAACAAACTATTGATACCTGCAACATGCTCTGAGTGAATTCCCAGAGAATTACGCTGAGTGAAAAAAGCCAATCCCAAAAGATTATATGCCATATGATTCTATTTATATAACATCCTTGAAATGTCACAATTATAGAAATGGAGAAAGATTAGTGGTTTTCAGGGCTTAAGAAGAGGGTATGGATGGGAAGGAAATGGATGTGACTATAAAAGGCAACATTAGTGATCCTTGTAATAGAAATGTCCTATATCTTCCTGACTGTATCAATGTCAGTATCTGAATGAACTGCAATACTGAACTGTAGTTTTACAATATATTTAGTTGCCATTAGAGTTAATAGTATACTGGAACTCTCTGTTTTCTGCAACCCTTTGTGATTCTACAGTTATATCAAAATAAAAAGGCTAATTAAAAAAATCAAATGAGCACATCATGCAGCAATTCAAGGTAAATTCACTAAGTTTTTAAGAAAGCAAACAACAAATAAAAGACATGCAACTGACTTCCACTCAGTTCTGTGGGTTCCAAACAAGTCATAACACCATTCTACATTCAAGCAGAGGGGAATTAGACTTCACCTATTGATGAAGGCATAACAAGCTCACTTTATAGAAAGGCATGTGGAATGGGAGATGTTGTGGCCATCTTTGGAAAACACAATCCAAGAGTGTGATTTACCACTATTCTCTCTCTCTCTCTTTCTCTCTCTCTCTCTCTCTCTTTCTTTTTCCCTTCTGGAAAAGAGCTGGAGAATAAATGAGTGAATCCTTTTGCCCTATATCATATCCCTTCTCTTTCAAAACTATTCTGTAGCTTCCTTTATTTAGGTCTCTGCCTTCTTGGACTATTTTTCAAAAAGTCGTTGATGTTGAGATAGTTGCCGGGAGTTTTCTGAATGTTAATTCTGGGATGAAAGAACAGAAAAATGCTGTACTAATGGTAGGTCTAAGTCTGCTTTAAAAAAAAAATGTGTTTCTGCAAAGGTTGATTGTGTTTTGTAAATAAAGTTATCTCTTAAAAGTCCTTTAGGAGACTATATTATTGGGGCACCTGGGTGGCTCAGTGGTTGAGCGTTTGCCTTTGGCTCAGGTCATGATCCCGGGGTCCTGGAATGAAGTCCTATATCAGGCTCTCCACAGGGAGCTTGCTTCTTTCTCTGCTTAGGTCTCTGTGTCTCTCATGAATAAATAAATAAAATCTTTTTTTTAAAAAAAAAGGAGATGGTATTATTGAAAAGATTTTATAACCAACTTTAATAAGAGCTTTCACATGTCATCCCTGAATTTATGTGTCAAATTGTCCTGAATTCATCAATTTTACAAAAAATAAGGGATATTCTTTATGTATTTGGCAAAAAATTTGTCAAGTATTTCCTTTAGGGTAAGGGACATGTGATTCCTGTCTCCAACTCTAAAAGTCCCTCCATCTTTGTGTTCACCATAATAATATGAACTGTTATTCCAGTAGCAATGAAGAATTTGGGCAAATCCATCCCAAGTTCTTGGTTGAGTTCTTTCTGCTGGACTTACCATAATCTGGGGGTAGTGACCTTTTTATAATCCATCAGCTGTTGAATAAATAGATAAGAAGCCTAGATAAAGTGAAAGAAGAAAGTTTGCTCTGCTTAAGTCATGATATTTGTTCAATCTATAAGACAAACTGAAGACCTAAAAGTGATTTTTTTTTTTTTTTTTGCTTAAAATAAGATATAGCTGAATCTCTATCATTGGTTTCATGGATGAGAAGTTTCCTGTCTCTTCAATACCTATAATTAGAGATAAGTTTTTAATTGCAATTATCCTTGGGAGAGAAGCTCACTAGCTTGAATTCACACTAATAAATGACTACTCATACATTATTTTCTGAGGTATTTTGGGGCTGAGCTCTAATCTGTGGATGGCGTAGGGAGTGATTAAGTGATAGACCAGTTGAAGGGCTCTTTTCTCTCCCAAAAGAGAAAGCGTATCACATGGAGGGTTAAGAACTATAGCAAGAAGAAGCTACTTAGACAGAAACATTACAATTTTTCCTTTCAATTGGTTCTAAATCCTCTAACATGTGGACAGAAATACATGACTCATCAATTTACGTGGCCTATTTCTTCCCTTGAAGTTTTTCACTTCTACTATATACACAGTCTTTAAGTTGGCAGCTAAATATTTGGAGTCATAGAACATTTGAACTGGAAAGCACTTAAGAGATAATCATGTTCTATGTCCTCTGACTCTGGAAATCCTCTACTTCATACAGAGAGCAGTTGAAAACATTAGGGAAGCCTTCTGAAAGAACAAGATCAGGGGTCACATTGGTCTTCTTAAGTTAGTTGAAAGGTTCTTCTGTGAAAGAGTATTAGGTTTGTTCTCTCTAAACTTGGGGGATCAGCATTCAAAAACTTGCTAGAGGTCAGAGCATCCCAATGTCGGGAAGCAGTTCTGTTACTAATGTGCTCACCCATGGGCAGTGCAGCCACTTAAGTCTCCATGGGTTTCATCCCTCAAAGAGATGTGGGATTTGATAACTTTGAGTTTTCTTTCTACCCTGGGATTCTAGAGCTGCATTACCCAATAGGGTAGCCTTTAGCTATAAAGCACTTAAAATGTGGCTAGTCCAGCATGTAAAATACACAGAAGATTTCAAAGTATGTTATTAAAATTAAGTTCACCTGTTTCTTTTTAATTTTTAGCTCCTAGAAAGTTTTATATTATGTATGTAACTATGGGACTAGCATATTTCTATTGAAGAACACTGTACTAGCTAATTTGAGGATTTTTCCCAACTCAAGGTCTCCTACTTTCCAAAAATTAAATTATCTTTGAGCCAGCTGTGACATGACCCTTTCCCACTTCATGCCATGAAATGTACCTAAGACTCATCTTTTGGGTAAACAACATTGGCACAGTATGACATGGTTTCAAGAACACACTTATATGAGTTTTCAAAATGAATGGGAAATTTAGAGATTCTCTAACCCTCCTCCAATTACTTATTAATATAGATTAGTTTATAAGATTGGAAGATTAGTATCTGATATTGAAAACAGTATCTGGCTCAAATTGAATTTCAGAGGTGTTGAATTTGAGAGAATGAAACAAACTGACACTTAGGTAGTCAGGGAGCATGAAAACTAGTGATGAAACAATCACAGCAGAACGATGCAACCAGGTCTTTATACTAGGTAGTTGTAGAAGGTTGAAAATTCCAGGGTAGAGCAAGACCCGAGATGATTGCAGGTACTAGAGGCCAGTGATTGACAGGGATTCACAAGCAAGCACCTATGCCTCCTTACCCTATTCTGTACAATGATGTCACCAAAACCCATTGATAAAGATCCACTGCTGGGCAGGAATCCTTCCACTGAATGGCATATGTAGAGTCTCAATTTCTTCTTTTATAAATGAACCCCTGCATCCAGAGGTTGTTGTAAAGTCAAATGATAGATAGAAGGTGCTGAGTACAGAGTAAATGCTCAGTAAATTATAGCAGGTATGACGTGTCTTTCCTCTGCTACCTGTAGGCAAATATTCTCTATAGGTAGACCTAAGGATGTGTTCCTCACAACTACCAGTGAGTGAACTTGTGCTTATAAAAAGTAAAACAGTACAGTCCGTATTCAAATTAATTGTGTTGCTAGTACAGAAAAGTAAAATACAAATCCATTTGCAAGAGTTTGAAATTCAAATTGCAAAAGTGTTCTCTAACCAAAAAACTCATTTTATTTTTAAAATATTAAAGAACCGTAAAAGCACTTACCTTGACAGAGCTGTTTTAATTTTGACTAACAGCAGGGTATGTTTTTGTGCTTCCTAACACTCTGTAAACACTTCAGAAATGCTAAATAAGAGAAAATCCACATTCTTGATTATTAAAAATATTGGGTAAGCCAAATGGCCTTATTTCCCTTCTCATAGCAGATTTGTCTTCTGGGAAAAAAACTCCTTGGTTGTTAATACTTGAGATTTGTAGGTGACACTTGTCCAATTAGAAATGGTAAGAATTTATGCAATCACTTAGAGAAACATTTATTTGGTTTTGGCACTGTAATAAGTGCTGAAGCAGAAATGAACAATGTTGGTAATAAAGGGCTAGAGATTCCATGGATGAAGAATGTAGAAAGATTCAAAGGAAGAACTGTTGTTCCTGGAATTGGAGATGGGTATTAGTCAAGAAAAGCCTCCCAGTATTCAGAGATGGAATAACCCTGGAATCAGGTCTTAAAACAGATATGTAGATAATGTGGCTTTGAAGTGGGTTGAAGGAGAGGAAATGGACAAGTAAAGAAATGAGGAAGGAGAGCAGAGAATAAAGAGCATCCTTCTGAAAAGGTGAAAAATGTGTATGTAGAGCATGTGTCTGTGTGGTGAGTGGAATACAAGAGGTACTGGTGAAAGGCAAATCTGCAGAAACATCTGGCTTTAGGGGCCCACTAAAGGTGACATGACTTTAGGGTGACATGACATCCGGCTCCATTGGGCCCACTAAGGAGTACAGCTCTCATCCTGCAAGCAATAGGGAGCTACTGAAGGAAATTCACTTCAGCTGCTTTGTGGGAGATGGGTACAGAGGGAAAAACTGAAAGCAAGAGCATTTTAATAATCCAGGGAAGCCAGGAGCTGGGGAAAAAAGAGAGCAACAGATAAATATCACAGATGCTGAGGAGGTCCAGTCTATAAGACCGGCAACTGGTTGGCTATAGGAGTGAAGGAAAGAGAAGAAGCTATAATGATCTCTCCCACACACAGGATTCTGACTTGAATGAATAGATGGATGATGGGGGAAGAGAAAGAAGAACTGGCTTTATAAGAAAGATAAGTGCAATTTTGAGTATGCTGAGTCTGAGCCCCCTACATGTGACATCTAGGGGAAAAGATCTTGAAGGAAGCAGTTGGAACTTAGGGGAAAGGTCTGAAGGTGGGGATATAAATATGGGGGTACTCAGTACACAGGCAGAAGGTGGAACCATGGACATGAAATAAACGACCAGAAAAGAGTAAGAAGGGGCAAAACCCAAGGACCATAAGGGACATCAGCATTTGAGGGTGGGTGTAGAGAAGAATAGTCAGAGAGAGAGAGACAGACAGACAGAAGAATTAGTAGGTCCTGGTATCATGGAAACCAAGAGCAGAATCTCAAGAAGAAAAAAAGGGGAAAAAAGGGATTAATGGAGACAAGTGTTATATAAATGTCAAACAAGGTGAGACTAAAAGGAGTCCTTTGCTTCTAGCAATTAGACAGTATCGAGTGCTCTATACCAGACCATTTTATTGGAATTGTGGGCTGGGCCTGGGAAAGTTGTCATAGGGGAGGTTGAGAGTCTAAAGTGGAAACCACAGTCATGAAAAATGTAGTAGCTAGGTGTAGTTAGAAGTACAAATGTCAAATAGAAAGGATTCTTTGTAGGATCTTATCTGGAAAGGGAAGGGAAGAGAAAGGAAAGCACTGGGAGAAGAAGGGGAGAAAGACAGGTTAAGAGAGGATGTTTGTAAAAGATAAGAGAGACCTGAGCATTTTCATAGAAGATGGGAATGGACCAGTTCATAGAGAAAAGGATATGACAATACAAAGCAGAAATAACTTGAAACAAGCTCCTGGACAAGACTCTTTGGATGAAGAGCACAAGAGGAGGGACCAGCAAGACACTGGGAAAAGGCTGCCTTTGTCTGAAACTGGAGGAAGAGAGGGAGGCTTGTGGTGGGAGACAGCCTCAACCTTCTCTCACAGGTCAGTGGCCAGCAGGTCTGCTGGCAAAGGCTTGAGGGGAGTAAGGAAAGTTCAGAAGGGCAGATGTAGAAGTGACAAATGACCACTGTCATGATGATTGGAATTAAACCCTCTATATGGACAAGAACATTCTGTGAGACATGAAAAAGGAATTTGTTTAGGCCCACCTGGGGGTGGTTTTCCTCTAAAGAGAAAACCAACTTATTTCAATTTCTCTGCCCTTTATTTTTCACACTTCTATGTTCATTTTAATTAAATTGGCCTTTGTTCTTGCAAATAATCAAGGAATATTCTGGGATAAAGCATGTCACAGCATGCAAAAAGTTACACTCATTTCTCCCTGTGGATTGAGTTAGCAACCACCAAGGGCTCATCATCACTCTGGCTATTCAAGTGACACAACCATTCTTATGGTGGAGAATTATAGTTAAGTCTGATCTGGCAATCCTCAGCGGTTGTTAAAGATCCTTGTGAAAAAAAGCGAGCCACCTGGTACTGAGGGGAACAGGTCTGCTCTGTGTAACGGTATTGTGGTAGAAAAGCTCTGACAAAACAGGGCATAACATCTCCTTTGGAGACCAGATCAAGGAGCCAAGCAAGATGCTATCTGGGCTTGTCAGGCTCAGAAAAAAGATTGTCTTGGAACAATTTGGGCAGGAAGACAATAGAATTCTTTATTTCTTGGCACAAGAATGAATGAATCTTTATCCCAAATGCAAAGCAGGCTTTAATCCAAGGACAATAAATGGTGAGACCAGCATTCCAGGAACAATCACGGGCTTTCTCTGTGTGCTCACAGTGAAAACAGTCCCACAGGGCTTCAAAGAGACATGTGGACTTCTTTTTCTCTTCTTAAGTAAACAAAATTAACAGAGAACAAGCACTTCCTACAGCTGTGGATGCCCAGAATTTCTCCCTACCCTATCCCAATCCTGACCCCAACCCAAAGAGCCCTCATCTTTTCTGGCTTAAAGTAATGTGTACAGATAATGACCTTGAGGTTGAACATGAACCTATCTGAGCGCCCCATTTGAAGAGCAAGGTTGAAATATTCTCCAAAGTATAATGAACCTTCCTAAACCCCCTGTACCTCGCTATCTTTTTCCTATTCTTTGAAAATAAATATATATTTCTGTGAACAAACCCCAATATTGATCATGTATGCTTATAAAATAAACTTGGGGAGGGTCAGATAGTTCTTGATGATAAAGTGTGCATTGAGATATGTTGAAATGTAAGTTCTTTGATGCATTTTAAAATTTAGTTTTTATTCATAGAAATAAGCAAATTCAGTCTTCCAGTACAAAGGGACATTCCAGTATTCCTTTAGCTCAGCTTTCAACTCCTGAAGGAGATTTTGTTTCATTTTATGCTAAAAACTAGCCTGTAAAAACCTGGTGCTGGTCCGGATAGGACCTGGAGTCAGCTGCCCCTTTGTTTTCTATTTCCTGTCAGGCTGGCAGAGTGCCATCCCCATATAAAGTCTTGTCTTTGTAGAGGCCGGCAAGGCTCTCTGTAGAGTCACCTCTTGCCACTTCTGAGAAATCACTCCTGAGTCAGGGAATTGCAAATAAAGATTATTCCACATCACATGATCCCCTACTCCCACAAACATCCCTCTTTGAATCTCATGGTTTATATATTCCCAGAAGGTTAAGTCAAGGACATTTGGTCACACGGAGAGTTATGGAAATAATAGCACACATAGGGTTGGCCATGCAACAAATTTAGAAATTAAAAATTTCTCTAATTCCATGTAGGATGTTACATGGGACTGCTTCCCTATGACAGAGAACTGTCCTTTTCTCAGAGTAAGACCAAAGTGTGACCAATCCTTTAGGGCAGACAATTCCAATTCAGTTTCATGGACTTTCTGCCCTGAACCTACAATTTGTTAAACATGAAGTCACAAAAGAAATTGAAAAAGCAGGTCTGGGCCTGAGAAATCTTACAATCTAGACAAAAAAACAGGAAACACACACACCCATGAAATAGTTTGTTGATTCATTTAACCAACCAACAGATTTTTATTAAGAATCTACTTTGTGCCAAGCACTGTATAAGATACTAGAGAAATAACAAATAAGTTTGATCTTGTCTTTAAGAGACTTGCAGTCTAGGGGTGCCTGGGTGGCTCAGGTGGTTAGGCATCCAACTCTTGACTTCAGCTCAGGTCCTGATCTCAGGGTCATAAGATCGAGCCACATGTTGGGTTCTCAGTCTGCTTGAGATTCTCTCCCTCTCCCTCTGCTCCTCCTCCCCTTCTTTCTCTCTAATAAATATGTCTAAAAAATGAAAAAAAGGAAAACAAGCTTGTAGTCTAGCTAATGAAAACAGGTCCATCTGTAAACATAACCTCTATTAAAAGGCAATGTATCTGGGCCAGTGGTGGCTGAAAATTGTTAGGGACCAAAATGACTTAGACATCCAGCAAATGCTGTAACCGGTCTTTAAAGAAGAGATGAGCAAATACAATAGAAATCAGGGCAAACTCATGGAAAGATGAGATTTGATGTAATTCTTAAAGGATGGTGGCCATTCCAGGAAGAAAGGCCATCTGAGATTATGAGGAGGGCAGTTCCCAGGATGGGGTGGAGATAGTCACAGGTGGAGTGAATTACTATGCACACTTGCAATTCTTTAACACAGCAAAACATCCAGTCCCACATTGAAGCAATTGGCCACAAAGAGGTTATCAGTGAAATAATGACTAAAATATAATGCAGATACGTATAACTCATCCAGCTCTGCCACTTCTTTGCTGCACTTCCTTGGATCAGTTACTTAAACTCTCCAAAGCTCAGTGGCTTCTTTTGAAATCATAGTAATCACCAGATAGGATTGCTATGAGGACTACTTGAGTTATACATGAAATATGTTAGAACAGTGCCTGACACATGGTATGTGCTTAATAAATAGATATGATATTAAATACAGATACAGCACTAGAGGAATACAACAATGGCTAGCATTTATTGAGTGTTATTTGCCAAGGGAATGTACTACATACTCTTCAAGGTATTAGATAATTTCATGCACACAAAAAAATAATAATAAAGGTATCTCTGGGCAGTGGAGGCACCAAGAAATGGCTTAGAAAGATTTCTCCACAACACTTCTTAAAACTTCCATTAGTGCCTATTTCAAGTCAAGCACTTTGATGCAGAGCTTGAGACAAGGATTACAGCACATGTGATACATTGAGGAAGCTCTTAGGAGAAAGAGACAGAAGAGAACTGGGCAGGAAAAGGAGCTAGACTAGGATGTGGCCTCACTGGGGAACTAGCTTTAGCCTCATCCCCCAGGAAGCACTGGATTGGGAATTGCACCATAGAGTCAATTCTGCTTTGAGGCAAAGGGACCACTTTTTTCTTACCAATTAGTCATTGGCTGGAGGCTGGCCTTAGGGTGAGGGCGCTGGACATAACCTCCCTTGTAACTCCAGCCAGAAAAGGACAGTTCTCTGGAGAAGGGAGCATCTGTAAACTGTTAGCAGTCCACACTCACAGCAGCTGGAGGATGGATACACCGGATGGATAAAAGGGATCTGGGATCTGTGTAGCAAACCACCCCAAACTCAGTAACTGAAAACAACAGCAATCATTTACTTTTTTAAAAATCTACAATTTGAGCAAGGTTTTTCTGGGACAGTTTATCTCTGTTCTCCATGCTATCAGCTGGGATAGCTTAAAGACTGGGGGTGATTTGCCTGAGGGTGGAACCCTCTGAGAAGACTCACTATGACTCATTTAAAGAAAATGTTTCAAAAATTAAAAAAATTAAAAAATTTTAAAAAGGAAATGTCACAAATGAAACTTTAACACGCCTCTTTAGTTGTCAACTTCCAACCAATTCACTGTCTTTAAGCTCTTCCAACACAAAAATTCTGAAGCTGCTACTATTCTGAGTGATGGAATTATGATGTGCTATTGGTTTTTAATAATAATAAATATGCATTCTTATGGATCAATGTTATGTTATATAAAATGCATAGATTTAAAGAAAGTTATAAAAATTATGCACTGATGGAATGTGGCCTTGGTGAAGTATAAGTAAACTTTCCAGTAGAATTAGAACTGTAGCAAATTAAAAGATTGCTCTACCCACTGTGTGTCAGGAATAAAGTTTCCTATGTTGGGAGGTGGTTGTCTTTAATTTTTTTATTTTTTTATTTGATTAGAGACTAACACATGCTATGTTGGTCGATATTGATTGCCATATAAAATTCTCCATCTTCTCTTTTTAGCATACCTTTTTTTGAAAATACTTTTAAGTTGGGGCTACATTCAAAAAAATTAAAAATCATATATATAAATATAAAAATATAAAATATTTTATAAATATAAAATATGTGTGATGAAAAGTCTTTCCACTCCTGTCATCAGCCCAGTTCCCACCACTTTTCTTAGCATATCTTTCCAGATTTTGTTGCGTATCAAGCAAATAATATAAACACAAGTTTTCCTTTTTGTCTTCCTTTACACAAAAGGTAGGTTATTTTTCACACTCTAACATACACGGCTTATTTAGTTACTTATATCTTGAAGATCTTTCCATATGAGTTCACAGGCATGGCTATGTCTGTAATACATATAAACGTACTAGATTGTTCAAAGATTGTTCAAAGACAAAGAAACGTACAAGATTCTTCAAAGATATTTGCCAACAGAACATATTTTCAAACTTGTACTTTTACAGATTGATTGGTGAAAATGATATCTTTCTGTAGCTTGAATTTATATTTTTCTTACTCAGATAAGCATTATTTTACATTTTTAAGAGTCCTTTGCATTTTCTATTTCCCGAATTCTTCATTCTTCTCCTTCACTCATAATTCTATTGGATTGTTGGTTATTATTCTTTTTGTTAATTTCTAGGAGCCCTTTACATGTTAATGAAATTAGAATTAGCACTTTGTCAAGGATGCAAATCCTATTCTGCTTCTAAACCTCAGTTTTGTTTAGATACTAGACTATTTCAAGCATCCTTCACCTATAGAAAACTTGGAACATAGAAAAAGAAAAAATAATCAGCATAATCCCACACAAGAGATCTCAGAGTTGAATAAAACATAAAACTTTTCTTGACCTATTTCTTTAAGGAGATGACAGTTGCAGGGGGGAAAAAAAGGAAAGGAACATTTACTGAGCACCTGCTAAAACCTACTAATAGCATTTTATTCATGTAATCCCATTTATAGTGCTCACAACAGCCCTATTTGGCACTTTATTTCCATTGTATAGCTAAGAAATTTGAAGCTCAGACAAGTTGAAAAAAAAAAACAGACCAAGAGCATACAACTAGTAAGAGGTAGAACTGGGGTTCCAACTTGGACCTGTCAGACCCTAGGGTTCCTTCCCTTTCTATATAGTTCCTGTTGCTTCCTTGCTACCTGTGTTTTAAGAGTAGGCTGTTATGTCCTTGAAGATCTGTAACAATGGAATAACGGCCAACGTAATTAAGAGGATAACAATCTTAAGAAAGATGACAAAGACCCTGTTGTTGTTTTGAATACCACTAGAATTCATTCACTCTCAGTTCTGGAACATTTGGAGGTCTGGAACTGTCACATTCATCAGGAAGTAAGGCCCAGCTGGCTGCTGCTGGCTCCTGGCCATGTGTAGACAACCCCTGGTCATTTGTCAATGTTCCCAGGGGTGCCTGCTTCATGTTAAAATCCTGGCAGTGTGCCTCACTCCACTGTATAATTGTCCTGGCCATAGCAAGGCTGACTAAATCCCCTTGATGCTTCTGCTAATTCCATGGGCCCAGCAGGCTAGAGGAGCCCAGAAACAGAACAGGGCACACCCAAAGTGCAATCCAAAGGCTGGAGGCTCCTCTGGTTGCTTAACATGAGTAAACATTTCACTGTCAAATTGTCACCATGCAAATACAGGCAGAGCTTTCTTCTGGGCAAGAATTGAATGTTAGAACTAGAATTGACATCAATGTTTCCCTCATACAGTGTTCCAAACTATGCTCAAAAGGCTCTGAGATGGTGGAGGAGGTTTCCATAAAGGTCCCTGTGGGGAATCAGGAAAAGCTGAACAGGTGAGGGTCTTGGTTTCACACCCCAAGTTCAACCAGATCAGGTCTACTTTTGCCTGTAGCCACCCTATAAGATTTATCTGGAAAGGGACTCCCAGCTGAAACAAGCGTGAGAAGCTCTTCATTGTACTGGTTTACAAGCTGAGGCTCAGGAAAGGTTTGATGCAGCGTATCACACAGGAAGTCAGTGGCAGGACTAGGCTTAGTGGTGGACTCCTTAGCCAGAGCTCTTCTACCGTCTGGGCTCTATTATCACACGGAATTCTGTTTCCTTTGTGCTGGGTCCTCAATCTTATGAATTTGCAGTCAACTAACTATTCCCCAGACCCTCAGTTATAAATCAACTCGTCCTGAATTCTCAAAAGCCCCTCCACGAAGCAAGCTTTCAGTAAAAATTTCTTGGTTATTCCCTGGTCTGTGGCATCCTGCACTATGGTATGCCAGGCTGAGCCGCTGGAACCGGAGGCAGAGGAGAGACATGCACACCTATGTACATTTACCGAAACATCCTCCCAGATTTTGAGCCAAAGTGGAAACATTGGTGAAAGCTCTACAATTAAAAAAGACAATCTCTATATAAGACTGTGTGATGCCCAATTTGTTTGCTCACCATTATCAACCATCAGATATCTGCTGTGGGAAAGCAACAGCATACAGCTCCAGGAACCCAGAGCTGATGAAAAACAATGTCCCTATGGCAGAGTAACTCGGGATTGTAAAATAGGCAAAGAGCAATAGCTTGTTTCTGTGTAAAATTTTGAGATTTTGTTCATTGTGGATTTTTTCATGAAATTTGATTAAGTATTGTGTTAAAATTTGTATTTTTGATTAAAATAATTCTTAGTTATTTGAGTCTCGATTCTTGAGGGTTTTTTTTTTTTGGCACTCCCTCAAATTTTGTGCCTCATTCAGCTGACCTTACCCTAGGGCTCCTGCTCACTTGCACAGTCTCAACAGCATCTCTCACTTAGGGCTTCTACACACAGTCTAGTCCTTAAGAGAACCCAACAATACAATAGCCCATGTAGCCAGCCAGTATTTTATCTCTTGTGTCTCCTTGAAAATCCGAAGGCCCAAGTTTTTATTTTTTTAGTAGAAACTTCCAGAAGAGTGTTTTTATTTTTTTTTACACTGAAGTATAGTTGACATAATATTATATTAGT
Source organism: Canis lupus baileyi (assembly GCF_048164855.1). NCBI lineage: Eukaryota > Metazoa > Chordata > Mammalia > Carnivora > Canidae > Canis > Canis lupus. The sequence goes on along the minus strand of NC_132844.1, from coordinate 57,330,993 downwards.
TTCCAGAGTACAACATAAGAATTCAATTATATACATTAAAAAATGTTTACCATGATCAATTTAGTCACCACCTGTCACTCTACGTTATTATAATATCATTGATTACAGTCCCTTACATTTTGCGTTTCATCGTTGTGACTTATTTATTTCATAACTGGAAGTTTGTACTCTTAATTCCCTTCCCCTGTTTCCCTCATCCCTCCACCACTTTGGCAACCACCACCTTGTTCCCTATCCACATTCTTATTTTACTATTTATATCAGCCCTCTCTACCTACTCCCACATGCTCCAATAAGGAGTTCTCTCTCAAATCATAACTCTTCTTTAAAGATTTGTTCATTTATTTTGGAGAGAGAGGGAAAGTACAAGCAGGTGGAGAGGGAGAGGGAGAGAATATCAAGGAGACTCTCCACTGAGCATGGAGGCTGCTGTGGGACTTGATCTCAAGACCCTAAGACCATGACCTGAGCTGAAACCAAGAGTCAGACACTCAACCGACTGAGCCACCCAGGCACCCTCAAATCATAATTCTTTTGTAAAGGGTTATGTTCTCACTCTGCCTAGCAATACTTCCTCCTATGGGTGCTGAATTAGAATCAGAGCAAGACTTAATTACCTTTAGGACTGAGTCAGAAATATACACTCTAGAAAACTATATGAAGGAGATTCCAATATGTTAATACATGGTTTGAAGTTACCAGTTTAACTTGTATCCCCCAAACTTTTTCAGGCATTAAGACAACTTGTTTAGACAAAAATAATGTGGAATTTGGGGCTGGCTTAGTATGGGCTTCTCAGGCACCTTCATTCCCTCACAGCTATTAATTTTGAAACAACCAGTGCTGACTTGGAAATTGCATACTAATTGAGTATGTGGTCTGAGAATAAACTGAGGGATTGGTGGCAAGTAGGTTGTGCAACTTCCTCTGCTTTGCAACACACCAACACAGGTGCAAAAACAACAGATTGGAGAGAGCCAAAAAATGTTGTTTTGCTCTTTTCCTTCTTTCAGCAATATCTTAGAAATGTAGTTAGCAACATGCTTAGCCATTTGTTTACCCAAATTAATCCAAAATGCTGGTTGTGGTTGGCTGTTACTGGCACTCACCTCTCAAAGCCTGACCAATCTTCTCTCAGTCCTAGGGCAACCAGCTGCAGGAATCAGGCTTAAAGCACCAGCACCCTGAGTTTCTTACACATTTCCCAACTTCCTTTCCAGTGACTCTGCCCATTTTTGTTTACATGTCTCCAGCTTTTTGTTCACATCTTTAAATCTGGGATGTGCCTTCTGATTTTTATTTCTTTCTTTCTTGTTCTCATTAAGGCCAGATGGAATCAGGTCTCTGGGAAACTGTTTTGGATGTTCACATCTGGATTTTGCTACCCTTTTGTTCTGTGACTATAATCTGAGACTGCTGTTGAATGGGTCTGAACATTTGCAGTGGGATTCATATTTGAACCAAATGAAGATAATTTGGAATTCTACTTTATTTTTTGACTTTTAAGTCATACTTATTTCACTGTTTTTAGTGTTTGCTGCAGAGATTACAATATACGTTCTTAATTTGTGAAAGCCAACTTCAAGTTCATATTGCACTACTTCATGTAAAATACAGAAATCCACATTACTTATGCTATAGTTCTAATATGTGTTACATCAACATACATTATAAGTTCCATATTAGAGAATGTTATGATTTGGGGGGTTATATATAGATGATGTTTTCTGTTTCTTCATACATCGATTAATTGTGGATCATATCCCAGACATTATGAAAATATGTTATAGAGAATCTGGATTCTGTTATGTTCCTCTGAAGAGTATTAATGTTTTATTTTTTTTTCTTTTCAAGTCTATTCCTTGTACATGCATGATTCAGAGTTTAGAATCTAGAATCTGGGGCTTTCCCTCTCTGATCCTTTCCTTTTCAGGATTTACTTTTCCCAGCCAGTAAGGTATCATTTTCCACTTGCTCTATTTATCCCCACAAGCCACAGACTGGGGTCTGCCCTCAGATTGGCAGCTATTAGAAAAAGGAGCAGGAGGAGACTATACCCAGTGCCCTCCACTTTGTCCATGAATCGACTCACTTCCAGTATCTGTTTGCTTATATTCACTCTCTAGTGCCTTCAGGTAATTGGATTTTTTTCAATATCTTTCATCTTGAGTTCACAGTTTTTATCTTTATGAAAGTTGGTTCAATAGGAACTACTTAACCAAATCAGAAACAGAACTCCCTCAAATGATACTGGGTTGATAATTCTAATGTGAAAATGGCATAGGGCAGATGGAGAGCTATGAAGTTTGATTAACAACCTGTGGATATTTTCAGCTTCATAAATATTTTTGGAGCACCTTCTAAGTTCCAGGCACTGTTACAGTTATGGAAAATACATAAATAAAGCCCACCGGCCCAGCCTTTGAGGCAGGTTACACTTTTATTCCAGTTAAGAGAGAAGTATAATATTTCTCACTGTAAAATGTGAGCTATTTATTGCCTTTGCTGGGAAAAGAAGGAGTTAAATTCATGACCACAACTGACAGAAGTGGTAGAAAGAAACACACTTCTATACCAGACAAGGTGAATGCTTGACTGTGCTATTTCACTTTCCCCCAAACCAACCCAATGACATCACTGATGCTTTGTTCTTTACCCTTCTGCTACAGATGAAAAAGATGCTCTGAAATGTTCGGTGTAACTTGTTTGTAGTCACATCACTATTAAAGGGAGGGATTGGCTCTAACTTCATTTCCACTCTCATTAACCAAACTTGAAGATATCTGGTCTCTACCTCACTCTATCTGACTCTGAGCATATCAGGAAACTTCATTTCCTCTCTGTAAGATAAAACTTATCTGTACCCTTGGTACCTACCCCCACCATTCCAAGATAAACTAGTTTATCTAAGAATAAAAGAACCTTTCAAATACATTAGGTGTACACTTCAAATACCATGAGGGTGAATTGTCTCCAAGGTCCTTCACTTTAGGAATCTTTGAGTTTTAGACAATATGTGAACATTACCATGGTGGGTCTTTCTCTGAACCCTTATGGCTCTTCGTGTTCTACCCTTTACTCAACACTCCTTGCACCTCATCTTACAGGGGGTACTGTCTTTTGGTCTTCTTTCTGCAGGGATTGCAGCATCATAGATGCATAGTAGATTTTAATAATAATAGAGAACAACACCTTATACCTAAAGCATGTCTTTTATTTTTCAAGTTCCTCTTATAGATATTCTTTCATTTGATCTGCACACCACTTTGAGGTAGCCTGTCTTATATTTTCTCCTTCTCTAAATGAAATACTAATTACATTTCTTAAATGTCTTTTTTTTTCTAGTGAGAACATTATTTCTATTTTAGGAAGGTAAGTTTTATGTGCCAAAGAACATAAGATCCTTAAGAGAGTCTCAGTCTCTCAATGCCAGGGTTTATTTCCTGTTTTCTTTGTATCCAAATCACCTAGCCTGTATTTATAACATAATCGGTGAGACCTTGACAAAAATAGTACTAATAAACCTAGTACTGATTAAGTTTTAATATGATATTTCATTTTATAAATGATGTGTAAAGGAATGTCAAAAAAATCCAGGCTCCAATTCCAACTCTGCCACTCACTAGTGTTATGGTTTTGGCTAAATTACTCAACCTTTCTGAGATCCTGGATCCTTACATGTAAACTCTGAGCAACAGCCCAGGGTTGTGAGATGAAAGGTTACATTTCAGGAAAACCAAGTACAGTGTCTGGTATAGTGCGCTCTCCAAAATACCAATTCTCTGGTTTTTAAGTGAGGAGAATGGCATTTCCCCCACTTTTAAAGATATTAAAAGCAAAGGCCCAGTCAGGTTGACTTGTCCAAGGAACACGAAAGCGGTTAGGAAGATTTCCCCCAGCTTTCTCTCACTTTCCATTAGACTGTGGTTACCCTAATCCTGACCTACACAGTATGTACTTGACAATACTACTACTAATAATTAATGCTATTCACTGCAATGTGTGAAGACCCTGCCATCTTCTGGGCACTGTCAGTTTCTATATTCACATTCTTCAAACAGTAACAACAGTTCTGCAAGATAATTGTTACTTGTGCCTGATTTACAGATGAAACAAAAAAGGAGATTTTGAAAAGTTAGCCACCTCACTCAAGGATGCAAAGACTATAAATGGCAGATGTGGGATTTGAACCCACATTCCAAAACTCATGAGCTCTTTCCATTGATTCTCCTCCCTTTATACTACCTTTCTAAAGGGAAAAAAAAAACATGGAAATGTGATAAGTTATTGGGAAAATTTAAATTTAAACTCTGCAATCACTTGATGCCTCATGATCCAGGGACAAAAAAAAAAAAATCCCTCATTTATTTTCTGCCTAATTGGTGCAATTCTCAAGTAGTTGATTAGGCAGTCTGTTTTTGTCTACTTCTAAGATGCAGAGCAGAGGGAGAACTTAGAAAGGAAATTCATGCCACCAGTGAAGGGCAAGGTGAGTCCAGTGCAACAAATCCACCAAGTGAGTACAAAAGGCTCACGGGCTCCAGCACTATTCCAGGAGGAACATGCTGAACTGCATTGTTTGAGTATAAACATGTGTTTTTTCTCAAAAGAAAGACTTCCCCAGCAAGCTGTTTCAGAGATAGAAGCTGGACCAAGATCTGCTCATGAGGGTCGGCTCCCAGCTGATGTATTTGGTTGTTCTTGGTTCTACGAGCGAACGGCCATAAGGGAATGATTGCTACAGCTTCCACAACTTGGCAACCAAAGCTCCTGGGGGTTCACTGGGTGTTTTCAATCCTGGCAGCTACTTGCAGCTCTCGGGAGAGAGCAGGCAGAGAGGCAAAGAAGAAAGCCAGGTGTGGGCAAAGAAGAAAACCGTGGTGAAGCAGAAGATGAATAAGGAATCGTCAAATGACCCTGAAAAGACACACAGAGGACAAATGATCTATTCTCAACTTCCATAGGGCTTAATGCCTGCACTGATTCAATGTTTTGCTCCAAGGTGTAGACGGAACCTCTTCCAACAAAGAAGCCCAGATAGAGATGGTTGAGTAGCCATGTGTAACTACTTTCGAGCTCTGTGCCTACGTGCCATGTTTTTAACAGAGGTGGAATGGGCACCGGTGTGGAATGTAACAATGCTGAGTTCTACCCCAGGTGCATTTACGGACCCATGAACCAACTGAGAGGCAAATGGGCCACAGTGGGAAAAGCAAGAGGACGGTTTCGAACCTAAATGTTACCTTTGTATTAGTGGAGCAACACCCTTAGCTTGTCCATGGCAACAGAATCCAGTCTGAATAACTAAATTCCAGAAGACTTGGGTTCTAGTGGGGGCTCCTCCATTATCCAGCTTTGCAACTCTGTGGCTTCAGATTCCTAAAATCTGGGCTTTGGGCTCCTGTTACAGAAAACCAAAAGGCAGCACATGATAAAAAGTACACCAACTTGGAACACAAAAGGCCAAAAACAAAAAACAAAAAACAAAAAAAAAACAAAAAACAAAAAACAAAAAAACAAAAGGCCTCGCAGAATGTCATTTAACCTCTCCTAGCTGACTCAATGCAAAAGCTATTTTTCAGCAATTATTTATGGAGCATTTACTAAGCTCTGGGAATGTGGCAAAGAGCAAAACAGACCAAACCCCTGTTCTCATGGACCTTATATCTTTAGATAGGCAAAGAGATAATCAGAAAATAAACAAATACATGGACAGGGGATGACATGCCAGACGGTCATAAGCTCTATGAAAAAATAAATAAAGCAGGAGAGGAAAAGAGGGAGGGCTTGCCATTCTAGTTAGAGTGGCCAGGGGCAAATGATATCACCCTGAGAACGTTATTGTGGAAAAGCTAACAGAGAATGTATTTTACCAGATTACAGCATGAAGCAAACATACCATAGCGCTGAACGTTTCAATGGCTCACAGGACTACTTCCCATAAGATAAGGTGGGGCTTTCAGGCTGTGTCCATGATTGAGAAATAAAGCTCAGCATTGCCTGCTCCTGCCATTGCCCTTTCCCTGGGTCCTTTCAGTGTTGCCTCTTTAAGTGTGGGGGCTTTTTGTTTTTGTTTTGTTTTTCCCCATTCCTGCAGGGGGAACTTGATCTCTGGTAACAGGAAGTTAATGAATGTAAAACCTTCTTGGAGGAGAGGCATTTGATACCACTGACGATGTGTCCACAGTTTGTCTCTGTTGGTCTCCAGGGTTCAGGCCTCAGCACAGGGCTCAAGGTTCAGAGGTGTGAGGCCTGTTAGTTTTGGAGAGATCCGTCCACCAGGTGGTAGAAACTTCCCGTTCAGGAAATGAGCCCTGAAGCAATCAGGCCAGTGGATTCCATCTGCCCAGAGCACAACAAAGGGCTCAACTGTGTAGCCACATCCTGGCCCAGAACACGCCTGCAGGTAGCAATACCCAGACCATGCCTAGCCTGACTCTTGCACTCAAGGCTCTGACTTAGATCTCTGGGAACTCATGGATTTTAGGGTTTTAAAAGGAAGGCAGTCATCCGAGAACTGGCTCTTCTTCGTCAAAAGCAAAACTCTCTGTTGTGCTCAAGTGTGACTCAATACATACATGTCTAGGGTTTTCCACCTCCATGTTAAGGCAAAGCTTTCCTATGGGCCGTGGGATGGCTGACAAATAGGTCACAGATCATTATCCGTTGTCATAGATAACATTATGAGAAATTATAAAATAAGTAAAACATTTTAAATGTTTCTGGCTATCCTGTCAACAGGCACTTTCCAATGTAATTTGGATCTGTTGTTCCATTTGTTTGTCACTCAAAACATTGTGTCAAATGAACTTTACCCTATAAATCCATGGTAACCAGCTTCCAAGGTGGCTCCTAGAGACCCTCATATCCTGCTGTCTATATCCCTCTATAGTCTTCCTCCCCACTGAATCCTTACTGGTTTGTGTGGTCAACAGAATAGAATAGAAATGACAGTATGTGATTTCAGGGGCTAGATCAGAAAAGGCACTGCAGCTCCCACCTTGGCCTCTTAGATTACTCACTCTGGGGTCAGGAAGCCACCATGCCATAAGAACGCTCAACTAGCTGAGCATCCCAGAGAGGCTCATATGAACAACAGCTGGAGCATCTCACCTATAGGGTGGCATGTAAATGAGCAGCCTTGGAAGTGGATCCTCAACCCCAATCAAGCCTTCCAATGGATGTGGCCCTGGCCAACATCTGACTAAAACCTAACGAGAGATCCTGATCCACCACCCAGAGGAACCACTCCTGAGTTCCTGACCCACACCAACTGTGAGAGACAATAAATGATTATTGTTTTAAGCCACTAAGTTTGGGGTAATTTGTTACACAGCAAATGATAACTAATATAAAAACTATTGAGTTACCAGGATTGAATGGAAGAAATTACAGTCTGTTAAACCCACCAAAACTAGATTCTAATTAATGCTATACTGTTCTGCCCAACACCACAGCAGCAATTTTCAGAAAACTGTTATCTAGAGTTGGCATTGGATTTGCAGTACTAGTAAAGGCCCAATCTTTGCCTTTACAACACTTGTGGGCACACCAAAGGAATAAACCTTCTAAGCATTGCCTCTGAGCATGATCTTACAGAGGTACTGGGTTTCACATTATCTTTACATTCTGTAGATGAATTGGAGTTCCTACAGTTATTGGTTGAAGATTACCAGGGAGGTGGACATCAGCTCCCCAGCACTTCTGGCTTGCTAAGCACATGGCCAGAGTGGGTTCCTTCTTCTAGAGAAAGCCAGCAGGCAAGTGGACACAGGTGCTAGTGGTTGCAAGTTGAACCACTGAATTCCGAAATGGCATGGGTGGGGGGCACATGGGTGGGGAGGCCAATTGTCCACTTCAGTTACCACATAAAGGCTTTAGTCACAGGAAAAAAGCACAGATCTGAAACTGAGGGGCATAATCAAAGCCCAGCTATCCAAATGGGGGTTCAAGTCAGGGCCAGACTAGTAGCAAAAGCATCCTAGACCTGATGGTAAGTCTGACCTCCCAATTCACTCTGGCTGGGAAGAAAAAGCAGGAGGCTTAGAGACTGGGAATCCCCCTCATGCCCCTCCGCCCTAACCACCGGCATAAGATTCACCAGGCTCACCCTGTTGGGACTGTGCTACCATTTTATTTTCTCGCTGTACACTCTCACCTGAAGCAGCTCTTCCTTACTATGGGCTGTCCTATTTAAAGGACAAATTGGTCATTTGGAAATAAATTCAACCCAGGGCTTTAAAAGAGCCAAAGGATGGCACTCTTCTTCTTAAGGAAGTCAGTGAGTTAACGTAGGGCTTGGCACACAGTAGGTACTCATAAATGTTAAGCTGGTTTCCCTCCAGCCTCTGCCACCACTGCCTTGGGACTGCCAGGCAGGAACAGAGTCAGAGAGCTAATCTCTATCTGATCTCCAGGCCTGTTTCTTACCAAAGAAAACACTCAACGCTAGTACTGAGTCCTCCATGTGTAGTGGTACTGCTTTTTCACTGGGAATCCACCTTGGTGGAGCGTTACTCCCGAGGCCTCATTAGCTTGACACAGGCACATAGGGTAGAGCATGTGGGAAGTTCCAGCAGCGAGAACAAACTAGCACCTGGAGCTCAGATTTGAGGAACCACCTGATTTCCTCAGTGGTTCCATGGTATTTCACACTTGGGTTCCACTAGAAAATAATGTCCCTCCAAAGTCCTCTAGCCTTTGTTCTAATTCACTTGGAGGCAGGGACTTAGATAAAGAGCAGAGGCAGAAAACTTTTGAGTATCCTTTTTTCTCTCTTGCAAATATTTGCTTCTCTGACTTCAACCTCCAGAGGGCACTGATCCTCAAAAGACTAAACCCAAATACTAAGGCTGGGCCCTACAGAATGTCAGCTGTTGGCCATCCAAGGTGAGGACATCCTCACCAGTTGTTAATTCTCTGTAAATAATTAATGCTGGTGAAATTGAACCAGAGACATCATTAGCACTTATAAATGGGATATCTTCCCCCTGATAATATAAGGAAGCCCCAAGCCCATGGTTTCTGCTGCTCTTGACATCCTTTTACAGAGCTTCCCTCACCTCCCCACTATTAGCTCCATGTATCTAGTAGGCTTTTTCTGGAAAAACTCACATTTCTTGGTCATGCTTACTGTGAGGAACATCTGAAATTGAAAGAAACCTGGTAGCCCAGGAAGCCAGTCCAGAGATTCTCAGAAGGCAGCTGTGATGCTTCAGAACTATGTGTTAACAAATGAAGATGGAGGTTTTAAAGTTTAATAGACCTGGTTTCAGACCCTAACTCTGCCTCTTGCTGGCTATATGACTTTGGATAAGCTATACAACCATGGGGCACCTGGGTGGCTCAGTGGTTGAGCAACTGCCTTTAGCTCAGGGCATGATCCTAGGGTCTCAGGATCAAGTCCCACATCAAGCTCCCCACAGAGAGCCTGCTTCTCCCTCTGCCTATGTCTCTGCCTCTCTCTTTGTCTCTCATGAATAAATAAAATCTTGTTTTTTTTTAAAAAAAAAAGCTATACAACCACATCTCAGCCTTACTTGTAAATAGAAATGATAATTAATCTCATAATAGTTTGGCATGGAACAAATTCATTTGGACATATGCAACACTAACACTGTACCTGGCATGAAATAAGTACTTTGTATTAGTTCCTTCTTTGCCATCCTTTTCTCTACCTTTGATAACACCACACAGGATCAGCAGATTCCTGCAAGTTTTCCTACAGAAGCTTCAGTCACTTACTTGAACCCAATCTTTGCCCCGTTTTTCATGAGCCTGGCATCCCCCAAACAAGGAAGGGTGAAGTCCATGTGAGAGTCAGAAAGCCAGCTAAATCTGGAGGCCCTGGGGCTGTCTTCATTTTTGTACCCTGATTCTTCTGGAGTTGGGTACACACGCAGTCCGGCATTGGCGGAGTCCTCAGGACATATCTTCAGTGAATGATATTGAAAATTTATTTAGCAGAAAATTCTCCTATAATGTGAGGCGCCCTACTCCTTCATCCCCACCTCAAGTGCCTTATATATTTCAAAGGTGATACCAAAGTCAAATTCTGTGATGAGTAGAGAAAGTACAGAAACAAATCTTGAGTAAATATACCTCCCTTGTGTCCTGGATATTACCCAACGAGTCACTGGGCTGCTGCCATGGAACAGGCCCAGTTTAAATCCTGAGATGGCTGGGCCCTCATCCTCAATGATCTTTGTCTACCAAGGGAGACAAGTAATAAACAAGCAATGACAACATCATGTAATAAGCTCTGCATTTGGAGCCAAGTACCACATGTCTAGGCCTGATGTGGCAAGAGATGGGGATCTGGGCTGTATCGAGGACGATCCACATCCTTCACCACTTGCCATCCCATCTTTGGTCACCAAGATGACCTGTCTGGGCTGCACTTTCTTTGAGCTCTCAGTTCCTATCCTATCATGGGACTTCTTTGCCTCAGCTTATTTGTCTTGAATAAGGACCAGGAATTAGAATACTGTAGGGATGGCTCTAACCAGGGCCTAAACAGAGGGGAAATGTGAAGAAAATTAGATTTTTAATATGTTTTTAAATGCTTTTAGAATTTATCATGAGGCTCTCAATTACAAAACTGAGCTATCCTAAAAACAAACAGGGGTGCACCTCTGGGTAGCTCAGTCAGTTAAGCATCTGCCTTTGGCTCAGGTGATGATCCCGGGGTCCTGGGATTGAGCCCTGCATGAGACTCCCTGCTCAGTGGGGAGTCTGCTTCTCTCTCTCCCTCTGCCTCTCCTGCCTGCTCCTGTGCTCCTTCTCTCTCTCTCTCTCTTTCTTTCTCTCCCTCTCTCAAGTAAATAAATAAAATCTCCAAACAAACAAAACACTGGCATTTAATAACCATCCTGGTTTTTCTGAGACTGTCCCAGTTCTCGCACTGAAAGTTCCATGTCCTAGGAAACCCTTCAATCAGGACATGAGGGAGCAGCTGGTCACAGCTCCTGTCCAGAGTCCCTCTCTACCCAGCTCTCTCGGCCTCCAGATTTGTGCTTCCCTGCTCTTCCCACTCCTTCAAGGCTTGGAGATGTTAATGGTTACCCCCTTGACCACTCTCAGGGCTCTATGCCATCATTTGGAATTTCCCAAAAGCTTGACCACACATTTGTACATTGTACACACACTGAATATGTTTTTGTTTACTGCTAGAATGCTGACAAATATAAACATCAGGAGAACAACTAGCTCAGTGATTTCTAAACACAAGTTTGGGCACAGTTCTGTACTGGCCACATCAGCATCACTTAGGAAGCTTTAGAGAGTATAGATTCCTGGACCTCACACCTGGACTACTAATTCAGAGGAGCCCTGGGTGAGGCCTCACTCTGTATTTCTAGTAGCTTCCCTGCCAATCCTGCCACTGTAGCCAGATCTGGGAAGAGTTCACTTCCGAGGCCCTGATATAGCTGGACCCTTTCTCTTCATCAGTATTTTGTTGTCGTTGTTGTTGTTGTTGTTCTGGCTTCACATTTCACTCTCTTTGATTTCATTTTGGTTAGAAACAAAAGAATACAGCACATACAGAAACTATGCTTGTCCTCCAGAAAGGTGATCTCCTGTTAGGGTGGGAATTTTGGTCCACTTCTTTCAGGTCTAGAACCTGCCTGGCACATAGTTGGCACTTAATCAGTATTTGTTACATAAAGGTTAAATGAATAATTAATTGCGCACATTTGCAGAACTTCCCAGGGCTTAGATTAGTTCAAGTTGACAACCTCAAGAGGGATATGACCTAAGCTCCATATTTGAGAAAGATCCAAATGAACAAAAAGTGATCTTGAGAAAGATGAACTTGACAACAAAGCTGAGTAAGTCACTAATATAGGTATAATTTCAAACTAGCCACTTTCCTAGAACTTTACCCCATCTGTCCTTGGAAGCCTGTACATTCCACTAGATAGGATGACTTATGTTAAAAGACAGGTAGCTACTATGTATTTGGGAAGGTACTTTTGAGGTGAAACCCCAATTTTACTTTCTCCTACTCTACACTATTATACATATTTGGAGGACTCATAGCACCATGTTTAACACAGAAATTGCCATATGATCTCAATTTGAGTATTCAAAATAGTTCCTGAGCAGAATAAAAACCCAGAGCCAGGCACATCCTTTCCACTCCTTACCAGTCCTCTACCTATTTCTAATGACCCAAGGAGACTTGGCCTTCCTCTTCCCCCTTGCCCCACTTTCCCTATCTTTTTGTACTGCTAAGAGAAAAAAAAAATCTCTTGGCTTACATTTTTCTAACAGGATATATCAGCAAATTGCTAGCTAACTGACCTCTTTTCATGCCAAGACTAAATGTGCTTGAATAAACTTGGTTGGAAAGCATTCTAGAATAAGAAACACACTTCTCCAACTCTTTAAATGGATTATACTGCTCATATTCTTTTTTGAGGATCATCTTTTCTAAATGACCCATGGTCCTCATGATGAAAATCAATTATTGATTTTAAGGTATTTAAAACCCATTGGCTGCCCAGGAGCCAAAAAGTGGTATAGAGCTCCTTGATCTTTTTATAACTGGCCTCAGCCTGATGCATTGGCTCAGTCTGTTGTTTGCTTTTAACAGCTTCTCTGTCATCTCCATTGCTGATTATGGCTTGCTGTTGTCAGGATGCTTGCTCCTAAGGTGAAGCTCTAAAAAAGAGCTCTCCGGGCAGGTGAGGGGTCACTCAGGGCTTTTAGACAAACGTGTATTTCTGCTCTGAGTTATGTAGGAGCTGATCTGAGAGGCATCTTCACAATCTGAGAGATGTTGTGAAACGAGAAAAGCTCTAGGAGTTAGCAATAAACTGACAATTCATCAGACTTCTAAAAATATTTTTAAAGACTTGAAGCAAAGATTAAGAAATTTGTGCTATTTAACTTAGAAAATAAGTCTGATGAATGATTAGATCTTGCTTTTCAAATGTTTGTTACTTTTCGGAGCATATGCAATGCTAATTAGAGAAAAGGAGGCAGAATGGAGAAAAAGAAAGAAAGAAAGAAAGAAAGAAAGAAAGAAAGAAAGAAAGAAAGAAAGAAAGAAAGAAAGAAAAGAAAGAAAGAGAAAGGAAGAAAGAAAAGAAAGAAAGGAAAGAAAGAAAAAGAAAGAAAGAAAGAAAGAAAGAAAGAAAGAAAGAAAGAAAGAAAGAAAGAAAGAAAAGAAAAGAAAGAAAATGACTGTGAAGGGTGCTGGAAATGTCTTTCTAAAGGGAGTTACCAAACCAGTTGGCCTTGCAGTCCCTACACCAAGCATGGCTTCCCTAAATCTATGTGAACCCCCGACCAAGGAACAATGTGGGGCAGGGGGAGGGAGGCAGAAAAGGAGGGGGATGGACACTATGGGTTCTCCAATTTCCTTCTAACCTCAGAATTCAGAAAGATCATTTCTCCATGGTTCTCCTATGACATTATACATTTTTAAGGTATATTGTCTATGGGTTTAAAACTATGCCTAATCTCCTTAATAGCTTGGTTTTTGTTGGAGAATTGCAGAAAATAAGATAAAATAAATCCCTTCAACAACAACAAAGAAAAAAAAAAGAAAGAAAGAAAAGAAAAGAAAAAGAGAAGTAAACAGGAGAAATGGAACTCAGAATTTTTAAAATATGGTATTATTTCTGATCTTTGGAAGTACATGTGCCCCAAAACATCCTAATTCACCCCAGTGCCAGTCTTTAGCAGCATCTGAGACACTCCTCTGCATTACTTTCTGGAGCAGTCTGAAGTACTAGGTCAGGGACCATGTGGAAAAGCAGAGGTTAGCCTATACCCAGTATCTTAAGATACCAAATGCATATATTTGCATATGAAGAAGCATCAGTGTTGTACTTCCCCCTTTGCAACATGGGTCTGTTATTCTCCAATTTCATGTTTAGGTCTCAAGAACCAAAATTTGAGCAGTGGAGCATGGAATGCCTGTCCCTTGGCCACCTGGAATTAGTCAAGGAAGGCATTTGCTGTTCAAGAAAAAATATCCTCCCATAATTACCAGAAGCCTTGCTTACCCTGTAAGGCCCTCCCTGAACTTAGTCACCACGCTACCAAGTTCTAGAGGAAGAGTCATCAAACAAATGATTCAAAACATTTTCATTCAAAAATAATAATAAAACTGACAATGCCTTCCTTTCATGCCACAGCAGGAAAACTTCCATGACCAGGGAAAAAGCCTGCCTGTTACCTGCATGAATTGGCAAATGGGGCCCACTGCCACAGAAGAAGTTTGTCTGTGGTGCCTCAGTGGCTGAGAAAGGGCAAATATATTCTTAGAGCAACTGTTTGATTTAATTGCCCAGAAGTCAATCTAGCCAAAACTGCTCACATTCAGCAATTTTTGTTGATTATAGTTCTCCGAGTAAACATCAGGTGACAGAGGAAAACGGGGAAGGAAACCAATTTTGAGGCCAAAGAGGGCAAAACAGCATGAAGAGAATCAGTTCACCTGTCCATTCTCACAAATCTACCCGTTTCAGACTGACCTGCCCATTTGGTGTGAGCTTCAGTTAGAACATATAAATCGTGGAACTTTGGCACTTCAAGGAGTTTTAGAGACCATATAATCTACCTTCTCACTCTAGAGATGAAATAGACTCATGGTCTATTTCTTCTCAGTGTCTGCAAAGTGATTTGCTGAGTGTCTTAGAAATTGAGCACAGTGGGGAAAGGGAGGCTCAATCGGTTTAACATGCGACTCTCATTTTTGGCTCAGGTCATGTTCTCAGGGTCGTGATCTCCTGATCTCAGGATCAGCCTCACATGAGGCTCTGTGCTCAGCCCAGAGTCTGCTTAAACTCTCTCTCTCCCTCTGCCCCCCTTCAAATAAAATAAATCTTTAAAAAAGAAAGAAAGAAAGAAAGAAAGAAAGAAAGAAAGGAAGGAAGGAAGGAAGGAAGGAAGGAAGGAAGGAAGGAAGGAAGGAAGGAAGGGAAAGAAAAAGAGAAGAAAGAAGAAAAAGAAAGAAAGAAAGAAAGAAAGAAAGAAAGAAAGAAAGAAAGAAAGAAAGAAGAAAGAAAGAAAGAAAGGAAGGAAGGAAGGAAGGAAGGAAGGAAGGAAGGAAGGAAGGGAAAGAAAAAAAGAAGAAAGAAAAAAGAAAGAAGAAAGAAAGAAAGAAAGAAAGAAAGAAGAAAGAGAAGAAAGAAAGAAAGAAAGAAAGAAAGAAAGAAAGAAAGAAAAGAAAGAAAGAAAGAAAGAAGAAAGAAAGAAAGAAAGAAAGAAAGAAAGAAAGAAAGAAAGAAAGAAAGAAAGAAAGAAAGAAAGAAAGAAAAAGAAAGAAACTGAGTACTCTGGTCTCCTGTTAATCCAGTACTTTTTCCATGTATCATTCAAGGAGCTTTCCTGGCCTAGTGGTCCAAATAGTGGAGCACAGGCTTTAGGTGAGATCTGCTTCTGGAAAGGAAGGGAGCACAATGGAAAGGCAGCCTTTATACAGAGCTCCCAAGGAGACTCATAGTCATTCTTTTCTCATGGAAGTCCCCAGTACCTCTAGAGACCACATTTTTCTCCTCAGCAGAATGTTGAAATATATGTTAGGGGAAACTAAATGACCATCCTTTTGATGGCAGCTCAGATTTCCAGTCCTCCAAGGACAACACACCTGCCAGCCCTTGAGATACTGGTCCCCAACACTTTCACACAGCCCATGGCAGCCTTTGAAAGAGCCAGCACCTTAGGGGTCACGGCCATCCTAGCTGGGGCAGGAGCAGAAGCCAAGACACCGTTGATCTTTGGCCTCCAGAAGCACCCCTATGTACTGGGGGAATAGGAGCAGATTAGTGTACAACGACAGTGAAACAGGAGCTGCCTGTTGCCCCTTTTGTTAGTGTTGCTGTTGTCTCTGGGCCATGAACAGCTCAGGGTTTCAACCCACTGTTCCCCATGATGGGCTTCCTCTCCAGGTCTCCAGCTACAGTTCTGTGTCTCAAGGGCTCTGCTGAAGGTCTCCACTGGAGGTCCTCTATCACCTCATTCCCACCAAACCTGACAGGGAACTCACTTTTCCCCTGCTCCCTTCCCTTTCTGAAGAAGAACCTCTCCATTTCTGTATTTTTTTTTTTAACATTTTATTTTTTTTATGTTTTTTTTTTTTTATTGGAGTTCAATTTGCCAACATATAGCATAACACCCAGTGCTCCGTTTCTGTTATAAAACACCACCTGGGGGCACCTGGGTGACTCCATCCGTTAAGCATCTACCTTTGGCTCTGGTCTAGATCCCAGGGTTCTTCGATCCAGCCCCACATTGGACTCCCTGCTCAGCGGGGAGCCTGCTTCTCCCTCTACCTCTGCCTGCTGCTCCTCCTGCTTGTGCTCTCTCTCCCTCTTTTTTTTCTCTCCCTCTTTCTGTCAAATAAATAAATAAATAAAATCTAATAAATAAATAAATAAATAAATAAATAAATAAATAAATAAATAAATAAAACACCATCCTCCCAGCTACACCCCTGAGTTACTTTTTAATCCAGTCGCCCTTTCCCACTCATTCCCACCTGGCATATCAAGTAGTCCCCAAGTCTTAGCAAGACTCCTGTGTATGTGTAAAGCCTTTCTTGTATTGCCCTATCATTTGGTCCACAGCTCTTGAAGAACAAATCACTACCTCCACATGCTCCACACCGCGTGCTCATTGCACGAGAGACAATAAATCTCTGTTCATTGAAGCCACCCAGTCTGTAGTATTTGTTATGGCAGCCTGGGCAAAGTCATCCACCGCCTGTCCCTCCCCACACAGCTCAAGGGTGTACTTTGGCATTTCAGGCCTCGGGGCCTTGGCACTGACTGAGTTTTTTGCACCCCACCCTCTTCTTCGTCTGATTTGGTAAACCCTTAATCGTTCCAGATTTAGCTTAATTGTTCCTTCTTCCGTGACTCGTTCATAAAGCCATCTCATCCCAGGCCCAAACTAATCTCTTCCTCCTCGATCCTGGCCAACCAGGACTCACACGTTCCTCTCATAGCTTACAGCACGTGGAGCTGCAACCACCTGCCAGCTTCACATTTGCTTTTAGACTGTCGTTCTCAAACTTTGCTATATGGTAGAGTCATTTCGAGTGATTTTTTAAAATACTGGTCAGAGAAAGATAAATACTGTAGGATTTCACCTATATGTGGATATTAAGAAACAAAACCAATGAGCAAAGGGAAGAGAGTGACAAGCCAAGAAACAGACTCTTAACTATAGAGAATAAACTGATGGCTACCAGAGGGGAGATGGGTGGGGGGATTGGGGAAACAGGTGATGGGGCTGAAGGAGTGCACTTGCTGTGATGAGCACCAGGTGATGTATAAAGTATTGAAACTAATAAAACACTGTATGTTAACTATACTCAAATTAAGATTAAAAATTTAGTAAAAAAAAATAATACTGATGCTCAGACTCTACCCCGGAGATTCTGATCAAGTGGTCTGGGGAGTAGCTCTGGCATCAGTGTTTTTCAAAAGGCCCGGGTGATTCTAACCTGCTGCTAGGATGTTACATGCTATATTAAACCATGCATCTGATGGATTGGGTTTCCGCCTTCTTCTTTGATCTGCTGTTACCTTAAACAGTGGCTAGTTTCAAGTGAGCACTTCCTAAATGTTCCTTGAATTGGGTGAAGGAGCCCAGACCCTCTGGCAATCCTCTCCTTTTCTCATTTCTCTTCATTTAACATCTTCGCCTCATCTCAAGAAAACACACAAAAAACACAAAACAACCCATATGTGAAACAGATCCTCTATAAAATATCAATTTGAGATTTAGAGAATGAGATCATCTGAAATCAGCAGAGGCTGGGGGTGGTGGGGATGTCATACAAGTATGATAATAGTAATTTAAAATAAGCAGCTCCTGTTCAATATCCATTTCCCCGCCGTCTAATATTTAAAGCAACCTTTTTTCTCATTCTGAACACAGAACGTGGGAAACTATCTCATCACCCCAGCACTTGTACTCCCACTCCATGCCTTTTCCCTTGAGGGATTTCAGAAAGGAAATGCAATGCTATATTTATGCTTTTCTAATGCCCTTAACCAATCATCCCTTAGTGACCATGGACTATGGAAAGATCTGGAACCCCTGGTTTCCCTGTTAGATCAGTTAGATCTCAGTTAGATCTCATATATTCCCTGTCCTCACAAATCTTTCTCCCTTCCTTCTCCCTCTAAAACTCTAAGAGGAAAGTGACTGATAAAGAGCCATTTGCTTTCATTTCTTCTAAAGATAAAATCAATACATATTCCATATACAAAGTTTAGAATATACCAAAAAAAAAAAAGACCATACATAGCTATGTAAGGAAAATGTTTCCATAAATGCATATACAATGTCTCATGAGTAGGTGGGTATGAGAAAGAGAAAGAGAGATAGGACGGGGTGAGGGGAGAAGGAAGGAGGGTGAGATGGAGAGAGCAAGGGAAGAAAGAGGGAGGGAGGGAAAGAGAGAGAGAATATATATTGACTGTCTCATGGTGAAGAGATCTGTTCACACTGTACTAACTTGTTTCTTTATATACTCAGAATACTGAGACTCAATTCGACAATGCATTAGGCTGAGGATGTTCCTGAAGATTCCAAAGAGAGGATGGAAGAGAATCCTCATCTTGCTCGCCCACAGCTCTCACCATCTTTATGCGTATCTCCTCCCTCTCAACACCCTGCCCAACTTCATGTCCCTTGGCACCAGCCTCCCCACACCCAGATCTTTCTCCCAGTCTCTATGTTTCCTTCTTTAGGGAGAGCAGTTTAGCAATATAGCTTAATTTTCATTCATTCTGAGGGGATAGGCAGGCTTAGCTCAGAATCTGAGACTTTGGGCCTGTTAGGACAGAGTCTGTAGGAGGACGGAACAGGTTCTGTAGAATCAGAGCAGGAATCAACTTCCCCCAACAACACCCCACCCTACACACCCATAACCATAGAAACACCCCTTATCGGCCTTCTAGAAGGATCAAAAGGGCTTAAATTATCCTAGTGCTAACTGAAGAACATTCAAAAGAGACAGCAAAAGGAAGTTTTGCAAATCACAAAGCTTTCCACGAGGGATTTGTTCTTGGAAAATACTGTAGTATGGTAGTCAAATGCCTTGTCTTTGGAACCAGACAGGCATGGGATTGAGTTCTACTAGCTGAGCGACCAGGGGCAAGTTACTCTGTCTCTTGAAACCTCAGCTATCATCTGAAAAATAGGAAGAATAATAGTAGCCTCCTCAGAGCATTGTGATGAGAAGTAGATTAGATAATATATGAAAAATACTTAGCACAATATCCAATGTATGAGCAGTGCTCAAGAAATGTTGTTATGAAGACTGTCCTCTGGCTGACTCATGCACTGGGAGTGTTGTTATTGTAATTTCCTGAAAAGTTTGTTTAAGCATCATTATTAAGAGCCCTGGAAATTTTTAGGCATTTAATAAATGATAGCAGCAAAGATCTAGTTTGGGGATTACTTTGGCTCATAGAGCATCTTTGAAACTTGTCTGATTGAACCTATGAGAAGAAATAAATTTTATAAGGAAACGCATCATATACACCCGTGCATGTGCATGTATGTTTACAACTAAAGAAAAAGAAAGTCCATAAAGTAATACTCAACCTTCTGATGTGACATTTGATATTTTCTACTGTATTTTTAAAATGGTGGACATAATCAACTTAATTAAATTTTGCAACCCACTAAAAATTTGAGACCTACAGTTTGAAACCCATGCTTCATGGGACCATCAAATGAAATGTCCTGAGGCATAGGTGTCTCTTATCTCCAATACAATGATTCTTTATAATTTTGAGCTCTGTAATATCTTCCATTATTATTTGTTCTATGTTTCTATGTCTTGCCCCCTTAGTATATCTTTTGAAGTTAAAATAAAGTTGTAGGCTTTTTTAGAATCTTGCACAATCTTCTATTACAGTCATGGAAACAAAAGACCTCTCAGAAATTGTCTTTTAGGCGTAATTGAATTTATATTTGCAGAAAATTCAAGAAACCGATCTCTCTTTCATAGGAAATTTCTTAACACAAATTATAGAAGATAATCAGGTGCCAATATTGTCTATCTAAAAAGGCTACACCAGGATGTAAAGGAAAGACACTGAGGAAAGTATATAAGAAAAAGCCAGCCAGTCCTCCTAGTTTCTATCTCTCCATCTACCCCCACACCATGTTGTTAATGACAATTATTAAAGGGCTGGATCTACTTCTCATCAAGTAGGTTATGGTGTTCTCTCCTATCTTAACTCTTCTCCTTCTAACTGTACCCTTTCAGACCTTCTAAATTGTGATTCCCTCTGTCACTGACGGAAACACGACCAGTATCCACTGGTTTTGCCTCGGTGACGGGATCAGACCTGTCAGACCGAGAAGATCCCAGGCAGACACTTCAAGACCGATGCACCCTCTGGCTCCTGGACTCCACCTGCATTCCAGAACCATGCATGTGCTTTCAGCACCTTTGACTGCCCACAGTCCCAAGCCAGAGGAGACCAGCTTGCAGAATTTTGAATTCCAGGACCTTATTTTCTTTCTATTTCACACACATGTTCTAATCATAATCCCATAACCTATTGACCTTTGCCCCCATTGGAATGTCTAAACCAGCTATCCATGCTCAGCCAGGTTAGAATAGCTGTTTGAATCTCAAGTAAAGTTTTAAGTTTTTACATTTTTACTTGAGTCTTTATGCTTCAAACATTATACCTTAGGTAAATATTACAGAAAAAAAAAAATCACTAAATAGTAGTATGGTGTTGACTCCCTGCATCTCTTTCTTTCTTTTTACATTTTTCTTTCTTTCTTTCTTCCTTTCTTTTCGTTTCTTCCTTTCTTTTCGTTTCTTTCTTTCTTTTCATTTCTTTCTTTCTTTCTTTCTTTTTCTTTCTTTCTTTCTTTCTTTCTTTCTTTCTTTCTTTCTTTCTTTCTTTTCTTTCTTCTTTCTTTCTTGTAATTTGCTGAATTTCTTCCCTTTTCTTCAATGTATTTTGAGGTGAGGGATATAAAAAAAATTACTTAAGAAAAAATTATACTATTATCCCCCTTAAAATGTCCATGATCTTGTGCAGGAGAATTCATCATAGTCGGTGTGTTCATAGCTCAGTGTCAAAGGCAAGATCAGGAAAACAGGACAATATTATGTAAAGTAATTACTAAAGGGAAGACGATCTGGGTTCAGGTCTTCTTCCCTTTGTTAATCTGTGGCTGTGTGGCTCTAGAAAGGTGCCTTGCCCTACCTAAGCCTCAGCTTTTCTATCAGGAAAATGAAGCTAATAAAAGTATGTAACACTCACTGGATCCAGGCAAGTACACAATAAATAGTAGTAGTAGTGGTAATGTTGTTGTTATTATTGTTGCCATAAAATTTCTCCTCCACCAGAGCCCTTACAGAAAAAAAATGTTTGGAGGTGATGAAAATGCTTTTTATCTTGATTGTGGTGATGGTTTCATAGGTGTATGTGTGTGTTGAAACCCATAAAACTGTATACATTGAATATGTGTAGTTTTTAAAGTGTCAATTATATTTCAATAAAACTGCTAAAAAAAAAAGTTGGACTGGCATGCATGGGAATATGGAGGAGGCACCAATAGTATCTGCCTCCATTAGAAACTAAACAATCCTATTAATAAATGTTTAAAAAGAATTTCTAACTAAACAGTAGAAACAGAAAAAAAAAACCCACACAAACAAACAAACAAACAAAAAAAAACAAGCAAACAAAAAACTTATAAAAGCCAAAGGCCATAATCTTGGATAAAAATAGGATTTCAGCAGCATAACAGAGGCAAAATTTCATTTCTAGTCCTATCAAGAATTTCCCACCAATGAGCAAATAGCCGTGCGGCCAGAAGCTATGGGAAAGACCTCCAAGATGATATGACCAAGTGAATGTTCCCTAATGGATCTTCCAAACCTTCAGATGTGACTGGCCTCCTACTCCATAGAGACTCCTCAGGGCCAAGGGGTCCTAGGAGTTCACCGGCTCTTCCTGACAATCTCTGAAAAGCACATTGTCAGTGATGGAGTGAGGCTGAGCGGGAGAGCTTTCCTGAAGATTCTGCACGTCAATTTGGGAGAGGTTCCCACAACATGGTTATCAGAAGCAGATAATCTGAGGCAAGATGAGGACAGGCTACAGTTTGTATTTCATAACATTACCCAGATTTCCCCAGACTCCACAACTTTGACCTATGTCCTAGAACCACAAGCTGAGAGAACAAGGGGTCACATGTGTCCCCAGCTTCCAGAGTTTCCTGCCAAGCTTCCTAGTGGCTGGGAACTCTTTGCAGACCCTTAAGGAGGTGTGAAAGCTGACCCCAAGTTCACGGGGTCTATTAAAAAAACAACTTTCTGGCTGGGATGTTCAAAATAGAGCACCTATAATGGGGAGGAAGAGACCTCTGGATGTCCCTGAGGCCAGCTCCCTACTCTTCTAAATGCTCTGCACTGTAGCTCAGCCTTTAAAGGGAGCAATGAAGTAAATGTTGACCTCTAGCTACTCCCTCAACCCACATGATTAGTCCAGGAAAATTTTTCACAATATAGATGTTAGAAACTGATTGTCTAAGCCTTGATCTGAAGAAATGAACCTGCAGACTCATGTCATAAATTCTTCTGCATTTCTTAATCTCCAACATTTTAGCCCTGAGCCCTGGAGACCCAGGAAGCTAAGAACAGCAAAACAAGACATTTTGCCTCTTGCTGAATTCCCATCTCCTACAATTTCCTGTCAGATCTGTAACTTTCTCTATGTCATGGCTTCACAAGGCACACAGCCACATCTCTTAGGCTCAGAAGGACTCTAGGGATGATCTGCTGCCTCTTAGGAGCTATACTCAAGTCATGAGATACACTTATGGCTTTATGATTTTGACTTCCCTTAAACACCTTCCATATATAACAGGGTTGGACATACTGATGCAGTCAGAAAGTGGGAGCTGCTTCCCAATTTTTCCCCAGCCTCAGTCCCAATGTGCAGAAGCTCTGATTCATACTTAACGGAGCCTTTGATAACACATATACCATTGCCTCGGGTTTCTGGTCAATGTCCCTGGGCTCGGCCAGGCCATTGTGTGATGGACAAAATCTGGCTGCATCTCAGGACTCGGGAGCTTCATGAGATCTAAGAGATGAAGAAGAAGATGAGTTAAAGGTGACTCTGTGGTTTGAAGCCTGGTCTCTGATAGAATAAGCAAGTTAACAAGTCCAAGAACATTGAGGTTGTGGGGACAACAAAAGAGCAGATTTATGGGTTCCTCTGGCATGGAGTCATTTTAGAGGGCATTTTGACTTCCACTCTGAATCCAGAAAGGATGAATCTCATTATATAAAAAAAACTATTTCTGAAGGCTTAAGGTGGCAGGGATTACTCTGCCATGGAAGCAACTGTTTGTCACAGGAAGTAGCTAGAATCAGAAGGAGATATTATGAGACAACTTTCAAACTTACTTGACATTTATACATAAAATAATAACCTTTCATTTCCAGTATAATATCCCAAGAAAAGGAAGATTGTAGGAGAGATTATAGGGGAGCTAATGATGCCCCCATCCCAAAGTCAACCCTGAATTCTCAGCTAATCTTAGTATTCAATAGTTCTTATCTCCCAAAAAAAGCCTGTTTTATTTTTTTAGAAGAACAGCCCCAGCTCCATCAAATATTCTCCATACATGATTGTTTCTAGAACACTCAACACTCATTCACCTCTGAATACATTTTAGTTTGTAATATTCTCCATACATGATTGTTTCTAGAACACTCAACACTCATTCACCTCTGAATACATTTTAGTTTGTCAATGTGCCTCTGAAAATTACAGCATCTAGAATTTTTTTTTTTTTAGCATCTAGAATTTTAATAAGACCTCTAAATGCAATATGATCTAGAAAAATTAAGAGATCTACCCGTTGTGTACTCATCAGTTTCCCTTAACACAACCTAATGTCACACTGGAGTTTTAGCAGTCATGTGGTTTGTTTTGTTTTGTTTTTGTCTAACTAAAGGTAAAAATCTACTCCTGTTAAATTATATAGATTTTAGATACTTGCCAATTTAACTCTGGATTCGGACTTCTCATTAACTATCTTCCCCTACTTTATGTCATTCTCAAACTAATAATCAGGCCACTTAAGATTTCTCTCAAATATTTGATAAAAATGTTGAATTGGGAGAGAGGGAAACCAAAATCACTGTGGCTTTTGATACCATTTTCCTCCTTTTCAACTGTTTTCTTTGGGATCATATTATGTTTTTTAAATATTTTATTTATTTATTTGAGAAAGAGAGAGAGCAGAGGAAGAGGGAGAAGCCCAATGAAGGGCTTGATCCCAAGGCCCCAGGATCATGACCCTAGCTGAAGGCAGTTGCTCAACCAACTGAGCTACCCAGGTGCCCCTTCAGGATCATATTACTAATGTATTCTTCACTTACTTACAAAATAAACCATTACATTATATAAGTAATTGAAAATTTTATAAGCTATTTTTATACTGCCTGTTTGAGGAACTTCATTGGCTTAAGGGAATAAGTAGCTGTTTCATTATAAGAAAAAAATATGTTGTTAAATTGGAATACAGAAAATATTCAACTTGAGGCTCTCATCTGAGTTCATGATATAATAACGTTCTAGCTCTAGATCAAAGATTGAGGCTAAAGAGCATTGATAATCCATAACATGGATGTTGACAATGGCTGGAAGAGGTCACTACTCAAACCTCAGCAGAGTGGTGACAATCACTCTGGATAATCACTAAATGACATTCCTGGATGTTTTATGGTTTTATAGGCACATTAATCACCCTAGGGATTGACATAAATAGAGTAATAAAAAGAAGCCATTTGAAATATCATTTCCCTCTCAAAATGATGTTCCTCATTGAGCTCAAGTCAAGGAATTTGAGTAGCTATGGGACATATTTTGGTATGATTATAAAGGGGGCAGAGGGAAATTTTTGTAAGTTGAGATTAACCTAATAAAGGTTTCTGAGTGAATTAAGTTGAGTTTCTTTCCAACTATGGATTCCTGAAGGATCATCACAGTTCCTCAGTGCAACAATCTCCAGTCTAACCCATACTCTTACCTCCTCTAGTCTTCCTAGACAAAAACATGCTTGTCTGCAATCACAAGATTTGAGTTGCTAAGTGTATTCCAGCCCTGCTATGGCTTTTCCAGGCCAGTGGCCTTACAAGAAGGTCCTCTCACTGCCAGGGCATCAGAAGCCATCTGCCCTGAAAATATCAGCAAGAAGGCTGGAAACAGGCACAGAAAGATGGCAGAGGGCTGGATGGGGAGCCCATTGCAAGGCATTGACTCTCTCCTCCCTTCTGGCTCCTCTGGCCTGAGTGTGGCAGGAATGCTTCAGATCCATGCACAGAAGCCTCTCACTAGGGGAACCAAACTACCCAATTTGCCAGGGACTAAGAAGTCGCCCAGGACATGAGACTAAAACTGGGGACATCCAGGCAAACAGGATGAGTTGGTCACTCTCCTCATATGTACAACTGACAGTAAGACTATAAAAGCTCATTAAAGTCACAAAATCCCTTCTCTTAATTCCCCCTGAAATCCCAACTATTATGGAAAATAAAAAAAAGAAAGATCTGTGCTTAATGTTGTCAAAGCCCACCGCTGTGAATTTCACGCCTCCTGGTGGAGTCCTGAGGGTGTGCAGGCTGGGTGGTTTATTGTGGGCTCTTATCTACTGTGTTATTCATATAACACAGTGGGTGGGAACATAGACTCTTGCCTCAGGCTGCATGAGTCCAAATACCATGGAGAATTTTTCCTCTCCTGTCCATTTTTTTTTTTTAGTCTTTTTATTTATAAAAGGTAACAGTGACCAAATCCTAATCTATCCAATCAAGTGTCTCCATGGTCTACTTGTTTCATGACTGTATCACATTTCATAGTAGGTTGAGGTCTTAAGGGGAGCCCCTGAAGAATACTGCAAATTACGTGTACGTTTCAAAAGAAAATGCAAGTTGAACCCAAGTGGGGTCAATTCTCAGCCACCTTAGAAGTAACACAGAAGTACACTCTGCATCAGGTGACCCAGTCCACCACTCTTAGCTGATGGGCTCAGAGGAGCACTGGGCTCAAGGGCAACGGATGCATACTGTCTCCAGTGAATATGCCATGAACGGCACAAAAATATGAACAAGTAGGGCTCTTATATATGTGAGCTTGAAAACATCAAGAGAATGTACAGTTACCCATAGGAGCTTAAGCTAAAATGCCTTGATATTGAGAGGGAGGCAAGAGAAGGCATGAGTAAATGAAATTGAGGGAGCAGGAGCATGAGAAAGGAGAGAAAAGAATAACGAAGGGCAGGTGCTATGGGAAAGAGAATATGTAGTTCGTGAAAGTGAGCCAGGGAGAATTACACAGGTCAAGTTCAGGGCACTGTAGGTATAAAATAAAGCTGCCTTTTCTGAGATAACCTGAGGAATCTTTATTCTCTGCAACCACAGAGCCGAAAGGGGCAAAGAGAGAGTGGGGGGAG
The DNA here is from genome assembly GCF_048164855.1 of Canis lupus baileyi. Lineage (NCBI taxonomy): Eukaryota > Metazoa > Chordata > Mammalia > Carnivora > Canidae > Canis > Canis lupus. The sequence goes on along the minus strand of NC_132844.1, from coordinate 57,304,518 downwards.
GGAGGTGGGAGGAGATGGGGTAACTGGGGGATGGGCATTAAGGAGGGCACTTGATGGAATGAGCACTGGGTGTTATATGCAACTGATGAATCACTAAATTCTATTCCTGAAACTAATAATATATACCATGTGTTAACTAACTTGCATATAAATTTTTAAAAAGAGAGAAAGCGGGAGGTGGAATTACTTACCTTGATCAATGGTTCTCACAGTGTGTTCTGGAAATCCCTAGAGTCTGAAGACCTTTTTGGAATGTCTTTGGGGTCGAAACTCCTTTAAGGAGAGAGGGTAAAGATGAGGAAGAAGAAGAGGAAGAAAAGGAACATGTAGGGGAAAAAGAGGAGGAAGAGGAGGAGAAAGCATCCTTTTCTCTTTCCACTTGCATTCTCACACATGTGTACAGAGTATGAAAAGCTTACTGATACAGTTTAAAATTTCACATTGCAGCTCATCTTTAAGAATCAGACACCTGTCAAATTTTGCTATATTATTAAAAAAGAATACCCATAATTGCCTGAAAGGCTGTTAAAATACTCCCCTTCTCTAACCAATATATGTGTAACAAGCTAGATTCTCAACAAAACGATCCATGACAACAGACTGAATAAGAAATCCAGCCATTTACTAAAACACCAAACATTTGCAAAAATGTTAAACAATAGCTTTCTTCTTAATATTTTTTTGTTTTGGAAAATGTAAGTATTATTCATTAGAAAGGATGTTATGCTATCAAGACATAGATTTTTATTAATTTGAAATGAATTAATACACACATAATGAATACATACATACATTTAAGTGTTTCTAGCTTCAGCCCATGTAAACAAAAGCTTCATGAGGTCCCCAATCATTTTTTCAGAGTGTATAAGGGTCCTGAAACTTAAAAGTTTAAAAATCACTGTTCTAGTGATTTTAATGCCCCTTTATCATTTTGCTTTTCATCCAATCTGCTGCACACACTGGCCACAAACCCCCAGGATACTGCTATAAGCCACCACTGTAAGCCACTGCACTCTCAAGTCACACTAAGAAGATGGGAAGCAAAAGCTAGTATGCCTGGCACACTGTGAGGCCTCTCTGCACCACCTAACCTGCAGGCACTGTTTTTAATTCACCCTTTAATTATAGCCTTAAGTTATCACTCCCCAGCTGTTTTCATTTAGCAGGAGCTTGTTGACAAATTCAAATGAACTCACTTCATAAGTATTATTCACGGAGATTGCTTCATATTGAAATATCCTCCCTCCTGTTAAATTATTTATTTGGCTTCAAAGTTATGCTGACTTCAATTTTCGCCCTCTGTGGGGACACAAAAATGCTAGGTAGCCTTGATTGACTCCTGCCATGGCCAGGCACAGTTTTAAGGGCTCTATATGCATGGCTTAATTGACTTATATGAGTAAGCCTCTTGGGGTCGTTATGGAAATGAAGTACGCCAAAAGTGTTCAATAAGCAGGACCTGCTTAAGAAATGCTGCTTGTTGTTAAAGCCTCTGAACTGCCTTAACTCTGTTTTTTTCACACCCAATCTACAAATGTTTTTTTCACACCCAATCTACAAAACCGACATGAAGCAACTCCTCCAAGGCCATCCAACGGCATAACCAGACTTCAGAGCCCATGCACTTAACCTCTATACTTATGACTTTTATTTGCTAGAAATTTATTGAAGTTTCAGGTTAAGACAGGCTGTTTTCAAAATTTTATTTCAGATTTTTCATGGTGTCGAAAATGGGAAAAATAATCTTCTGCCATTTAAATTGCTTTGTACAGTTTTTCAGAAACGATTATAGATAAATTTATAATTACTTAATGCTGTCCTTATCAATATTGTAAACAAAGGAGTAATGAGTTGACCATAACCCATCCAATGTTGGGGGGTGATAAATGGGTAATTTGCCCATACCTCTTCTTTCAAATGGTGAAATTTCTCTACGGGTAAAATTTTCTGTCTCTCCCTTTCTCTCTCTCCTTCTCTCTTTATTTTTTTGGCCCTAGCTCTCCAGATCATGAATAACTCCCTTATTTTGGGTTCTGGACGAGAATCCTACAGGTTGTAAAAGAAGATCGATTGATATGGCTGAATTCAGACATGTTAATGGCAAGACCAGGATTCCAGTTAGATTCTACAGGGCTCTCTCCGCCTGAGTGTGCATTTCGTTGATGCTCAGAAAAACTACAGCACCAGTTATTACAAGCAAAAGTTTGAAGACTGGCTAGGGAAAAGCTATGTATAGTCCTGTTGGCAATATACATTTCCATTATTATTCATCATAGTAACCGTAGTGATACTTTCACTTTTTCCGGCCCTCTGTTCGGAGGATCATAATTCATGTCACAATTCACATCTATATTCTGCAGACTCACTGAATAAGGGACATTTCCCCTCTTCCTCCCTGGGGTACAGAAAAGATTACCTCTGGAGGTAAGGTCAAAAACAGTAGGTTGAGGGATGCCTGGGTGGTTCAGTCAGTTAAGCATCCAATTCTTGATTTGGGCTCAGGTCCTCATTTCACGGTCATGGGATTGAGCCCCAGGTCAGGCTCATGCTCAGCAGAGAGTCGTCTTCTCATCGTCTCCATCTGCCTCTGCCCTTCCCCCCACTTGCACGTATGCTCTTGCTCTCTTTCTCTCTATTTCTTTTCTCCAATCAATAAAGAAATAAATCTTTAAAACAACAACAACAACAACAACAACAGTAAATTGGAGGAAGCAGGGGGATGCATGGCCTAAGAGCTGTTTCAGTAACAGCTGGATGACTTAATGAGTAGACACCGGAGTCAAAGACATAATGCACAGTCTATGTGTGGATAAACCAAGGCAGTGTGAAAGGGTAGCTGCATTCTCACACCAATGCCCTCTTTAGGAACAAGGGTTGAATTTTATCTTAGCACAGGGAAAATACGCGTGAATTACAACGGATGGGAGAAGGAACCAGCCCTTTGGTTTCTCTCATTGTTTCCAATTAACCAGAGAAATAAATAAAGACAGAAGTAATGTATCAGAAGAGAGCTGAGGGAAGAAATCAGGAGTCTTGTCACAGTTCAGAGAATTTAGGGAAATGTTGCTTTTAGGGATTCAGCAGCAATTGATTTTGTGCACGTTGAAAGGGGGAAAAAAAGACAAAAGGGAAACCTGCTGGTGACTAGAAGGTTCCTAGACAATGAAGGGTGAGCAAAGCCAATGTGCTCTGTAAATTCAAGTCTGGGGACACGCAGCTTGGAGGACCACCAAAATGGCATTCTCAGACCCAGAAACTGGAGCATCTATTGAAAAGGCACACCGACATTAACAGAAGTCGTTTACAATCCTAGATGGAAGTGTCTTAACTCCACACACACAGCTTCTACTACGTGAGAAAAGGATAGGATGGCACATACCTATGTGCCAAAGGGGATGTCATGCACAAGTCCTCAGCAGAGACCGAACAATGACATCGACAGGGTGGTGCCTGGGAGGTTTTGGCAAATTTGATGGAGACCAGGCAACACCTAACCGGGGAGGTAGGGACTGTCCCCTGGCTGTGATGTGCCTCTCATGCCCTAAAGAATCTCAGGATCGTGGGGAAATGGGTCGAACGCTTCCTTCACATTTACCTCCAGCAGAGTAAACAGGACAGAATAAAATCTGATACAAAAAATGCAGAACACCAAGCTCCAGATCTAGAAGACAACGACCTTCACACTCTAGAAGTGCTGTCAGGAGACACAGGTGAAGGCAAGTCCTCAGCAAAAATGTCCATGTTCTCCTCTCCAAGGCCACATGGTGAGGAGTGGCAGGTTTCTCTGTATGGATGGCAGATATTTTGAAGCACATTGGAAATACTTTTATGCAGGATGTGGACAACACCCTGCTCTCCCCCACACTCACACACACCATGGAATAGGATAAACAGAGGTTCCACAACTCCTTGCACTGTAGAAAGCATTCCTTCCTTTCACTGCAATGATAATTCCGTGAACCAGGCAGGAATGTTTCTGGAAGACAGTCACAGGACAAAGCTAGGGCTGTCTCCTCTGATTGTCATCTTGGTTTCATCAGACTTGCAATAAAGGAGACAGAGAAAAGGAAAAATAAGGAAGAAGTTTCAAGGGGAAACACTGGTAACCATCTTCCTTCCCAACCCCCCACCGCCAACCCAATCTCTTGACTGAGAGGCTGAGTGCATCACACCTCATTTTTCCCCTGTGTTAATGACACCAGATATTAAGAAGAAACTGTGCAACCACAGGCACAAAGCACTCAAATTACTTGAGGGGTTCCTTCAGAGACCCCCGTGCCACCATAGACAGCAAAAGCATTCAAGATGATGTCTTCTCTTTGTGTTTAATATACGTCAGGCCAAAGGGTACGCATCTATCCCTGCTGTACCAAGCAACTTTGGCAGGTGGTGAATAAAATGACTCGGACAGCCTGCTCTGTGGGCACCACCAGTATGTAAACACAGGTAAAGGCACGTCAAAGGAGCATCAGAGATGAATCTTTTTACAAAGAAGTCACTGATTTTTTGTTTCATGCCACAGAAAGCAATGGTGTGATTTCCAGTAGGCCAATCAAATGTACAACTATAAGGCCAAAACTCTCCTCCCCAACCATCCTTGCCAGCCCTCCAGCTACTATTATTAACAGTTTGGCATATATTCTATCTACCATGTGCCAGTATAACCAAGCAAGTATACATGTGCCTATTGTACGGAGATTTTTAAGTCCACATGCAACCCATCAGAAAAATCTTTTAGCAGTACATCCAGAATCTGACCATTCACTCCCTCCACCATGACCACCCAGGTCTGAGAAGCCTCATCCTTGGCCTGGACTCTTTAGTACCCTCTAAATGGTCTTTTTATTCTCTTTAAGATATTAAAAAAAATGCAGGTTCCTTCTCTGCTTGAGTCCTCTAAACAGTCCCATTTCCCTCATAGTCAAAGTACTTATCCCACTCCACAAGCCTTGCCCCATTGCCTCATCTGAGCCCCCACCTGCTACCCTTTTTCCAGTGCATTCTGTGAGCTACCCTGAGCCCCAACCCCCTGCTCCAAACCCACCAGCCACACAGTCCAAACCAAGGGCCTTTGCCAAAGCAGACCTGCTCTGTTTGGAATGCCCTTCCCCAGATTTCAAAATGACTATGTCCCTCATTTTCTTCAACCTTTTGGTAAATGTCACCTTCTCAGTGCGGCACACCCTACAAACCAATTTTAAAATTAAGACCACCATGCCTCACTTTCCCTCGCCCTCACCTCCATGTTATTTTGTTCACAGCACTTGTGACCATCTCACATAGTATGTTACTTTCTTTCTTTTTAATAATTGTACATTTATTTATTTATTTTTTACATTTTTTTAATTTAAATTCAATTTGCCAACATTTAGTATAACTCCCAGTGCTCATCCCATCAAGTGCCCTCCTTAGTGCCCAGCACCCAGTTACCCCATCCCACCACCCACCTCCCCTTCTGCAACCCTTTGTTTGTTTCCCAGTTAGGAGTCTCTCATAATTTGTCTCCCTTTCTAATTCTTCCCACTCAGTTCCCCTCCTTTTCCTTTATAATATCTTTCACAATTTATTATATTCCATGTAAGAGTGAAACCATATGATGATTGTCCTTCCCCGATTGACCTATTTCACTCAGCATAATACCCCCCAGTTCCATCCACGGTGAAGCAAATGGTGGGTATTTGTCTCTTCTGATGGCTGAGTAATATTCCATTGTGTATATAGACCACATCTGCTTTATCTATTCATCTGTCAAAGGACATCATGGCTCCTTCCACTGTTTGGCTATTGCAGACATTGCTGCTATGAACATTGGGGTGCAAGTGTCCCGGCATTTCACTACATCAGTATCTTTGGGGTAAATACCCAGTAGAGCAATTTCTGGGTCATAGGGTAGCTCTATTTTTAACTTCTTGAGGAACCTCCACACTATTTTCCAGAGTAGCTGTACCAGTTTGCATTCCCACCAACAATGCAAATGAGAATGTTGAAAATTGACAAGACAGGAAACAATAAATGTTGGAGACGATATGGAGAAAAGGAATCCCTCTTGCATTGTTGGTGGGAAATTATGTCACTTTCTTAATCTATAGTGTTCAATGGTGACTGTTTCTCCCCCCAACAAGAATATATGCAAAGGTTTTCATCCGTTTGTTCTGTATTTCAGAGGCTTAGATCAGTGCCTAGAACACAAACCATGCACAGTAAATGTTGAACAATGAAACAAATTATTTTTGCACCACTTGAAAATTACTGCACGACATCACAGGGGTGTGTGTTCCATAATTTACTCACTCCTTTTTTTTTTTCTTTTTAATTTACTCACTCCTGATTGGGTACTAAACAACAACAACAAAAGAAGGATCTTGACCAGGAAATAAAGTATGCCACATGGAGTGGAAGGAGGAAATTGTAGAAAGCAGGACCAGATGCCTCAACAACATCATATGTTAAGACAGACCATTTAAAACACCTATACAGCACTTCCATGTGTGATATCACAGCACACCAGTGGTATCACTGGTATCAGTGGAATATGGGAAACAGGTAAAAATAACAACAAAAATGCTAAGTATCTAAAAATAATCATGGTCAAATTTGATGATTTAGGAAAAATGACTCCTCACACTTTGCTTTTCTTTGAGTTATCCTTCTTTTTTTGTTGTTGTTTTAAGACGTTCTTTTATTTCTTTGGGGCAACAGTAGAGAGGCAAATGGAAAGGGAGAGAGAATCTCAGACAGACTCCCTGCTGAGCACAGAGCCATTTCATGGCCCTAAGATCACGATCTGAGCCAAAATCAAGAGTCCCAGGCTTAACCTCCTAAGCCACTCAGGTGACCCTGAGCTATTTCTCCCTAAAAATTGAAACTTACCAATGCTCAAATGTCTACCTGGTGGAGATATGAGAACTAACATAGCCAAGAGTATTAGGAGAGAAAGAGATGAGAAATAAACATGAGAGAGAGAGAGAGAAAAGAAAGAAAAGAAACCTTGTAAGATCAAAATGGATTCTTTATAATTTAAGTTTTACTTTCAATCTACTTAAAACAAGGCTCAATTATTGTTGCCTTATGTTTAGGGTAGCTAAAGGGAAGTAAACTATAACCTAAAGCCCATTTTTTTAAAAAGATTTTATTTATTTACAAGAGACACAGAGAGAGGCAGAGACACAGGCAGAGGGAGAAACAGGCCCCCTGCGGGAAGCCTGATGCGGGACTCGATCCCAGGACCCCAGGATCACAACCTGAACCAAAGGCAGATGCCCAGCCACAGAGCCACCCAGGTTCCCCAGGGGCCCATTTTTTTTTAAACAATAAACTTTCTAACTGCCTGCTTCCAAACATAGGCAGCCCATGTAACACAATGTAAAGATAGATAACTGCTTCTCCAGATGAAAGCTCTCTGATGTACAAGTCCCATGATACTTGCCTAAGTTGTTTTCCAGGAGCTAAGAGGCCAATGCCATCCAGTTCAGATGGGTCAAGACCTTCTTACTTGGGCCTCCACAAATGCCCACAGGTGACTTTTGACATAGAGGAGCCTCAAATCTCCACACCCTGATCATGTCAATACCCCATCTTTGAACAGGCAACCTATGAGGAACCATGATGATGGACTGCACCATCATAGAACAACAATTCCCTGATCTTTAGTCACCTTTTCTAGCTTCCAATCCCATTCACTCATGCTTTCTCTAAAATCCTATAAATTCTTGAGACCACTTTTTATGAGAAGGGGAATTTGAGATCTTGGCCTAGAGATCTTTCTCCCTCTCCTCATTCACTTGGCTGCCTGGTGATTTAAACTTCCTTCCTTACTGCAAACTCACAGTGCTGGGCTTTGTAGTGTTTCGGGCACAGGAGCTCTCCTTGGCTTGAAACGTCAAGTCCCTCCACCTTCTACTGTGCCCTTTCTGCCAGCCATACACCTCTGCTGTAATTCATTTTGTTTGCTGTGGCCTCCCCATCCTGCTTCCCCAAGCTGTCAGGTTGCTAGGGAAACAATAAAGTGCTGGGTGAAGAAGGGTTTAGAATATCCACGCTGCTGGGTGAAGTTGATTTGGACTATGAGAGGGTGAGATTTACCTCCAGGAATTATTGTGATTGTCTCATGTCTCTAATGGTCTGTAAATATACATGCCAAAGGTTCAACCCTCTCTACTTGTTGTTCAAGGGCTTCAAAAGTCTGGCTGGGGGGAGAAAAATAACCTCGCAGGCATTTCAACTGACATCTATGAAATTCAACTCAGTTGTTGAATACATAGCTGGTCATTGAAATCTCCTGCCATCCAAATATATTTCTCTTTCTCCTGATTCTCCCTTTCCCTCCCAAAAATGGAAGATCCCTTTGATCTACACAAGATTATGGAGCAAATGCCACAGTACTGACCCCACTGAGCCAGTCAGATTGGCGGCTAGATCTTCTCTTTCATCATGTGGCTCAATACCAGCCCCCTGGCTCAAATACTTTCAGACCTAGACTTTGCCTCTTTCTCACGGTTGTGGCCCAGAGGCAAGTATGGGATTGCAGAATCACAATGGCAGGGGATCCAATCTGGCCATTGCCATGGCAACTTGCTGTTGAGTAAAACCCCTGTGTGAATGACTGGGTGACACTCATAATGTAGCATATTTTACATTCATTTCAAGCCATGAGTACTTGTCAAACACCTAATACGTACAGAGACTGCCATCACAAGGACACTATTTTTATGTCCATTGAAAGTTGTCATTGAACCATATTGGATCCATAGACATAAATTTTGTCCTTAATGATCATCTATCTTTATAAGAGAAGTGGAGTACTTATGTGCATAACTACAACACAATCGTAAAAGTTAATCATTATAGGAGAAACGTCATCTGATAAAGTGGTGTCAGGAAATCCAAAGAACCAAGGCTTAAGGCATCAATAACAGTTATGCTGCACCTGAAAAAAATGAAAAAAATTTTTAACACTAGAAGGGAAGCATTGGGGGAGGGACAAAGAAGAGAAAGTGATATGGGTTTTCAGATCTATGGGAAAGCTGCTGGAACTAAGATCAGTTCATGGAAACTTCAAAAAGGACACGACGTTCGATCCCAATGGCATGCTCACTGCACTTCAGTGTTTCCTGCACACCCAGGCCCAATCGGACTCCACCTTCATGTCCTTTGCTTTTCTAAAACTGGCAAGGCTGTGATCCCCATCTCTTAGTATGCCTTCACTGACTCCCCCTCATCCTTTCAAGGTCAGATCATCTACTTTCAGGAAATGACTCATACAAGGTATACATTACCAGCACTGACACAGCACTGACCCCTAAGGGGATCATGCACTTTAACAAGAGATAAGCAGCCTCTAGACTGATAAATGACGTTGGACCTCAGATTGCAGGGTACTTGAAGGAGCTGGGAATGGCTGTTGCTAGGAGTGGCTTCCCCAGAAATACACACCTCACTTGGAAGTGGGGTCACCCCACCTTCTTTATGTGTTTATTTTGGATCTTCCCTCCACTGAAATGCAAGCAGCTCTTTAAGAACAGCTTTGTCCCTCTCATTTACCTCTACATCCAGTGCCTAGAACACAGCCTAGCCTACAGTGGATACTAAGAAAACTCTTGTTAACTGAGGACTTAGTGAATGACGTCTACGGCATAGACCTGAAGAACTAAGGAAGATATGGGGCAGCAACAAAGCCTGGATCTTGTAAAAACATGTTCAATATTGAGGAAAGAATTTAAAACAGATAAGCAAAAACAAGAAAATTAAAAGCACTCATAATTTTCTATTGTTACCATAGTAAGGTAAACCAATCCAGATTTACACATGCACACACACTTTAGCCAAAAAACATCACATCGTCCTTAATATTTTGTAGCTTGCCTTTTAAAATACAATAAATTGCAAACATCTCACCATGTAGTAACATATTTTATAGTCTTTTAAACGACTGTCTAATAGTACAGCACCTAGATGTACCTACCAGCAGGCTCTCTTCAACCAATTCCCTATTTCTGGACCTTAGGTTGTTCCCAATTTCTCACTATTATTTATAAAAACACAGCTGAGAATGTCCTTATTGCCAAAACTTTGTGCCTATTATTTCCTCATACAAGTGAAATATTACCATCATTAAACATTGGTAATGTTTATTGAATGCCTGCTATGTGCCAGGGTACTTACTTCTATTACTTTGGGTGATCCTGCCCCAAACCCTATTATTCACAGATGAAGAAACTGACTTTGAAGATACTGAGTAATATGCCTGAAGTTACTATTAGTCATGTCTTTTAGTGTTTGGGATATATACTGTCTTCTGGAAACAAGCTTTGGAATGTTTCATGGAGTAAGTGGGAACTGTTGCTTCAGGTAAACTCTCTATTAAGGGAGAGATTACACAATCTCCCTTAGTGAACAGTTCCCATGTTTTATTGACCTGTCAACATTTATTTTCCCCTTATGTTTATCTAAAATCTTTGTGGTGGTTTAATCACCCTGTACTAGCTGGCAGGTAGATATCTTTTGACGTACCCTCTGATCAGACCGTTTTCCAGGGAAGGAGTATGGTCCTGGACTCAGAGTCCTAAAACATAGGCTTGAACCCTGATTTCATCTCCTTTCCTGGATTGAGTCCTTAGGTACATCAGTTAACTTACCCAAGACTTAATTTCCATACAAGATGGCAAAAATTATATTCATCTCCCAGGGTTGGAGTGATGGGATAAGAAAATGAAATCAAAAGAGATGTGCGTGCCGGAAAAAACAACAGCAAGGCAAGGTATTGTTGCCATTATCAACACCATCATCTTCATTATGACCATTAAGTCAGTTACCTTGCTGTTGATGCGGCCTTTGCCTGAATAACATATTGGTACTTTTAATAAGTAATCAGAGAGAAAGAAAATTGAAGACAGGAGAAAAAGGAAGATTGAAGAAAACAGAGGACAGGAAAGAATGAACTGTGCTACTGGGAGGCACTTGAGAGAACTCCCTATAAGAAGGAGCAACTGATCAAAATTCAGAACAGGGATCCCTGGGTGGCTCAGCTGTTAAGCATCTGCCTTCCAGCTCAGGGAGTGATCCGAGTCCTGGAATCCAGTCCCACATCGGGCTCCCTGCATGGAGCCTGCTTCTCCCTCTGCCTATGTCTCTGCCTCTCTCTGTGTGTGTCTCTCGTGAATAAATAAATAAAAAAATTTTTTGAAAATTCAGAATAGGCTGAATGTAGACCAGATCTACACCAGTGCAAGGATTCAGAAGACGTTGTCTTAGAGAAAGTATCTCTCACAGGGAAACCTAAGCAGACCTGTAGATACATCCAGGCTTCACCAATAATTACCTTTGCATCTCATTTTCCTAATCTTTAAAATAAAGGAGTTAAATTCTATATGTGGTCACTTCCAGTCTTGAAGTTGACAACTATCTGAAGTATTTCTTATCAAATTCCTTTGCCCTCGGGACTTTACAAATTTCTCTTCCTCCTTCCAAGACCCTATCCTGTGAGAACTTGGAAATCTCACCCCACAGGGTCAGAAGACTAGGTTTATAGCACCTGGTATCTGTGATTCAAGATGTGGTCCCAAATGCATTTTGTCTTTCTCTCAGCCACAGTACAGAATGAAGTAAAGGTTTTCCAGAAGATCCCATTCGTATTGCCGGCAAAGTCTAGTGGGCTGGAAAAAATCCACTGTACAGAGAAATCTCATTTTTAAATTTAATTTCTGCTTGCTAATCAGTCATCCCCAAATGAAAGGAAAAATAAGGTTAATCAAATACAGGCCTTGAAATAAAGCAGATTACTGTTAGCTTCTCAGGAAAAATTCTGGGGATGGCACAAAGAGAAAGGAAAGTGGATAACTGATATTAAGCACATCATCTCAGAAAGTTGAATGATTTCTAAAGGGAGCTACTCTTGCCCATAATTTCTTAAAGAAATACCTCTCCTCCCTAAGGATGGATGTAAGAGGAATGGTTTTCCTTCTCCCTTATTTAAATCAGAGGACTGAATGACATATTTCTACCAAATGATTCTAACGTTGTTACTTGGCTTTTAAAAGGCAAAACGGGATTTTTCTATGAATGGTTTGAGAGTGTAAAAATGCAAATGACTCTAATTTACGAAGCCATTGGGGAGGGGAGCTGAGGTTCAATCACTAATTTTCCAGTTCTGTGGGAGCCAAAAAAAAAAAAGCTTTGCGATGCAGGTATCTCAAATTCCTTGTAGAGAAACCTGGAAGCTGTTCGCCTAAAGCCCATCATGTTAGATGGGAGAGTTTTGTCTTAAATCGTGTCTACACGAAGTTGGGCAATGACTCCTATGAGGAAATTCAATTCCTGGAACCAAATGGATGGAAAATTTTTTTTTACACTGATAGGCAGCTGCGTGTCTTATAAGTGGTATTTTGGAAAGAATTTTATTGGAAATGATGGGAACATAATGAAAGCTAATGAAGTGGCTTATCTCAGTAACAGAAGCTGCCCTGGGTTTTACGGGGTTACCCTGAAGATTTCTGTTGTGGGAAAATACCCAGGAAGTGACTGAGCCAAGCCAGTCATTATTGGAGGCACGTAGAGGACAAGGCAGGATTGGTTACAAATGTCCTCTTCTGGGAACACCCTGGAAAGGGGTAAGGAGGTCGCTGGGATCAGGGCAGCCCCATATGGACTCCGTTTGCAGAGATAGAGAGAGACAAGTGTTGGAGGTAAGAGGAGCAGAGTGGTACTGAGGGGAGTGGTACAAAGGGGAGGAGAAGAGTACGAAGTGTGGTGGCATCAGTTGTTGACAACCCTGCTGTGTCCAGGATTGTGCAGGGTGGTCCTTGCCAGCCTCCCCAACAAGGACAGTGGACACAACTCTGGATAAGATAATTAGTTCTCCCTTCAGTCTGCTCTGAAATCCCCACATATTTCCATAACACCAAACATGCAGACCCCTGTGGAAAAGCTAATCAGCTGTTCTTAGGAATATTGGAATAAATGAAGCCCAGATTACTCATTCATGTCTTAGAAAAATTTAATTTACCAGAAGTTACCCTTTTGCAGGAATTCTGATGAAATAGGTATAGTTACTTTCATATTAACAGGGAAAGAAGAATATAGGAAAATGCTTGCATCAGCTTTCATTCATGAAGTGTTTAACAACTGCTTATTGGGCATCTACTCTGCAAAGTCCTATAATTGAAGGAAAGACTTTCAGAAAGGCCTAAGACAACATCCCTGCCCTCGGGTTTTTATGGTGTAGTTTGGGATCTAAGGCATGAACTGTAGGAAAGGTGACATTTAACATAAAGTGTACATAAATGCCCAATGAAAAGTCAAGTGCCACAAGAGGTGGAAGGGGAGAGAAGACCTTTGAGGACATTCAGAGCTACCCCGAGAGAGGGGCCTGAGTAGCATGTTGCAAATTCACAGACAATGCTAAAGGGGGAAGGTGGGAGTGGAGCCAAGAAAGATCTCAGAAGGTAGTTAGCTAGAGAATGAAGATGTATGACACTGGAAAACAAAACTTGGTACAGCGAGGAGAGCTCCAGAAGAGGATCACAGCTGGGCACAAGACTCACACAAGACCAACCACCCCACCTCTGGCAAGACAGTTTGATATGGCAGGAAGAGAATTTGTAATCAGGACAACCCTGAAGATGACTGGCTGTTTTGTGTTGGGCACAGTGCCTTGGTGTTCTCATTTATAAAATCAGGATAAAAATCCCTATATCACAGGATAAGATACATGCCAATGAGCCTCATGCATGGTGAGACCTTCACACAACTTCAATCCCTTCCCCGACCTCCAAATTCTTACACACACACACACACACACACACACACACACACACACACATACACCAATAAGCTAGTGGGGAGAAAAGGACATTCAACATATGCCTTTGTTTAACTTGATCCATAAATCATTTCCATAAACTGTCTTTAGGAGAGGGAAGAGTGGAGCTATAACAGGACTCTGAATCCATAGAACAGAACATCTTCTAGGTTGGGTCCTTTAAGAGAAACCGTTATTGGCAGTAATAGAGAAAACAAGCATTTTATATGTGCCTGGAAAGGAGGACATTCTCCATTGTCAAAGACAGCAATCTACCAATAAGACTGTTGTTACCAGTTAAGTTTTGCAGAGCTGTGGTCACTCTCCTTCCTTACCCCCGTATTTTACTTATTGGTTCTGGTCATTTCTTAGATGTGAGTCACAACAACTCCTCCTCTAAGTCTTACAACAACTTTCCCCATTCTTGATCATTACTACTCAAAAATAGTGATGTATTTAGAAGGCCATCCTCTTCCTGAGAGTTAGGATTCTCCACCAACTCTGCATTCATATTTGTCTCCATAGACAGAACCTAGAGGCCAGCTGAAAGGAAGACTGTGGTAAAAGAAGAAAATTCCAAGGTCAAAGTCAAATACTTGGCTACATACCCATCCTAAATATACTAAGTATAGTACTGAGATTTTGTGCCTCACACCAGATTTGTGGACTAAGAACTTTGCACCCTGAACTCTCTCTGGCACTTGTCTTCTCTCTCTCTCTCTCTCTTTTTTAAGATTTTATTTATTTATTCATGAGACACACCGAGAGAAGCAGAGACACAGGCAGAGGGAGAAACAGGCATCCTGTGGGGAGTCCGATGAGGAACTCGATCCCAGGACCGCGGGATCACGACCTGAGCCAAAGGCTCAACCACTGAGCCACCTAGGTGCCCGTCTTCTCCCTTCTGTTATTATCCTAACTATTGCCACTTAGATACCCTGGAAAACATGGGTGTCAATATGAACTAAAATGTTTGACCTTAAGGTTCTAGAAGATGCCTTTAGAATATGCAATAAGGATTTCGGGTCATAAACTGTGGAAGGAGCCTCGGTGTCCATTGAAAGATGAATGGATAAAGAAGATGTGGTTTATGTATACAATGGAATATTACTCAGCCATTAGAAGTGACAAATACGGGCAGCCCCGGTGCCGCAGCGGTTTAGCGCCGCCTGCAGCCCAGGGCGTGATCCAGGAGAACCCTGAATCGAGTCCCACGTCAGGCTGTCTGCATGGAGCCTGCTTCTCCCTCTGCCTGTGTCTCTGCCTCTCTCTCTCTCTACATCTCTATGAATAAATAAATAAAATATTAAAAAAAAAACACCATTTGCTTCAACGTGGATGGAACTGGAGGGTATTATGCTGAGTGAAATGAGTCAATCGGAGAAGGACAAACATCATATGGTTTCATTCATTTGGGAAATATAAATAATAGTGAAAGGGAATAGAAGGGAAGGGAGAAGAAACGGGTAGGAAATACCAGAAAGGGAGACAGAACATGAAGACTCCTAACTCTGGGAAATGAACTGGGGGTGGTGGAAGGGGAGGAGGGCGGGGGTGGGGGTGAATGGGTGACCGGCACTGAGGGGGCCACTTGACGGGATGAACACTGGGTGTTATTCTGTATGTTGGCAAATTGAACACCAATAAAAAATAAATTTATTATTAAAAAAAAAAGGATTTCGGCTCAGGGTCATGAGATCGAGTCCCACATCAGGCTCTGCACCCAACACAGAGTCTACATGAGATTCTCTCTCTCCCTCTGACCTTCCCCCAGCTCACACTCTCTCTTTAAAGAAATAAATAAAATCTGGCAAAAAAGCAATATGCAATAAGGATTATCTACAACAGGCTTCCTGTCATAAGGGCATAGGAATGTTAAAGTGTATCTCAAAAATTTGTCCCTTGTGGAGCTCTGCCTGCAGTTTAGATAAAATGCTCTAAAATTTACTAGCACAACTCTGGTCAATTATGCAAATACTATATATCCCTTTAATTTTGCTAATACCACAAATACTTTCCTTCACTATACTTTTTTTCCCACTATACTTTAAATAAAAACAGAATTTAAAATTTACATATTGTGCCAGAAGGAATGTAAAAAACTTTGAAACAGGCAAAAAAAAATTAGTGGAATATTAGACATTATCCAGTGGACCTTCCAGAATTGTCTGATTCTATTGTATCTATGCCTTTCACATAGAATAGCCTTTGAGCTATTCTATAACTTTAGAAATTGTAGAAAACTGATAGTATTGCCAATGAACATTGTCCGCAAAGATGGAAATGAATTGTGTCCGGTGGAAATTCAGCTGACTTCTCCCTAGCAGAAGACAGTTTTTGTGTTTATTAGGAAATCTACTCCAGTGTTACTTATTGTCTCCTCATAGGTCTGTCCTGTGGATTGTCCTTTGAACTGATTGTAACATCTTACTGGTTTCCTCTGTAATTCATGGCTTCAATGAAATCTTGGACATGTGTTTACTTCATATTTGTGTGAGAGTCATAATGTAACCATTTTGAAAAATTTCCTTCCACATTGGAAAAGCACAGTTGATTCTTGAATGACACAGATATAAGCTGTGCAGGAGCACTTATGCGTGAATAACTGTAAGCTGGTTTTCACAACACCGCACTGTAAATGTATTTTCTCTTCCTTAATGATTTCCCTAATAACACTTTCTTTTTTCCAGCTTACATGATCGAGATAATACAGTATATAACACATATAGCATATAAAATAGTATGTTAAAAAAATAATAATAAAATAAAATAAAATAGTATGTTAATTGACTGTTTCATGCTATTGGTAAGACTTCCAGTCAACTGTAGGCAATTCATAGTGAAGTTTTAGTGGAGTCAAAAATTATGCACAGATCTTCAACTTTGCAAGGTACCTCTAGCCCCTGCACTGTTCAAGAGTCAGCTGAATAATAATTATTGATAATTAATTCTGTGTTCACAAGAAAGAAAAGAAATAGAGCAAGACTTACATAACACATTTAAGTGGATAAATTTACTGATGATAATTCCTATCAAGCCCTCCAAAAGAATTATAAAATGCCTCTGAGCTCTTTCCACGTGGTCACTTCCCTCAGAGAATCTATCAATTCAATTCTTTTTTCCCCAAAGAAATCCCACCTGAGCCATCCTTCCTTTTCCTCCACTGAGAATAGCTTGCTCCATTGCCAGTATGGGACTCCCTTCCATCTCTATTCTGATCCCATGCTTCCTTCTGGTCATTTAATTCCTCATTCTTGAAATGAACATTCTACAGTAGCATTTGAAAAAGAGTTTACAAGAAAGAAATTTTTTGAGACACTGCCAGTGTTAACATGTATTTTTATTCTACTCTTGCCCTTGTTTTGCTGGTTTGGCTGGTATATAATTCAGCTCCTCCTCCACACAAAATAATAGTAATGATGATGATAATTTCCTTGGAATTACAAATATGTTTCTTCATTGTCTTTTTTCCTTCCCATTTACATTGAGAAGACAATGTCATTCTTTTTCTTGTGCTATGAATGGTCTATTTTTCCCTCCTGGAAACTTTGAGGATTTTTCTCTTTATTCTCAGTTTATGGTTACTTCATGATGAAGCTCATTGGTATGAGTCTTTTTCCGTTCATTGTACAAGGTCCTGGGTGGATTCTTTTTATCAGAAAACTCAATTTCTGGTGTTGTAAGATGTTTACTTGTGTTATTTTTTCCCTCTCTCCCCTTCAAACTTGTATCATTTTAGTACTTTTCTCCTTCCTTTCAGTTTTTGTTTGTTTGTTTCTATTTCTGGAACCTTATTATCTACTAGATCGATTCTCTAAGTTTCTTTTTTTTTTCCTCTATTTTTCAGGGTTGTTGGGGGATTTTTTTGGTCTTTTTCCCCCCCATATCCAAGAAGATTTCTCCAACTTTATCCTCCAATCTCCCTTCATTTTCCTTCTCTCATATTTTAAACTTCCAAGAATTCTTTCCTGTCTTTGAATGGAAATGTTGGCCTTATTCCCCTAGAATGTTGACCTCATTCTATGGATACAGAAACTTCACTTAACTCTTTGAAGATTTTAATTACACATTTGTAAAGTTTTCTTCTATTCCTTGAATTATTTCTGTTTGCAGAAACAATCTCAACTCAGGCAGTCAGCTAAGCTCTCCCTGGTTCCCTTTCCTCCATCATAACCTGGAACTCTCTAATGGCAGAAACTGGAGCAATCATAGGACTCATAATATTTGTTTTCTGTCTCTCTCAGGAATCAATGTCCTTTGTTACCTGATGTCCACTGTTTCAAAGCTGTTGTTTCCTATATTGCATGCATCAGTGTTTGGTTATATCAGTTGGGATGGTAAATTCAGTCCCTCCTATTGCACTTTAGGAAGAAACAGAAGTTCTGTGTGTGTGTGTGTGTGTGTGTGTGTGTGACCTTATTACTTCTATAAAAACATTAATTTTTGAGATCTCTTGTTTTAATAGTCTTTTAATTTATTCTCTTTGTTTTATTAATGTAATATTTATATCTCTTATTCATATTCTTATCTAACAATAATAGACTGTGCACAACAAACAGTGCCTCACAACGGTGTGAGAGTGCAAAGCCAAGGCTTTTAAGGTTTCTAGTGTTTTCACTCTAAACCTGATGCTGACTAGAGTTTGAAATATCTTTTTTATCATTTGGTAAAGAAAGTATCCATCTATTGTAGTTTTCTTATGTGTTTTGAGTTGTTCATCTATGTTCTAAAATCAGAACTAATTATTGGGGCGCCTGGGTGACTCAGTCGGTTAAATGTCTGACTCTTGATTTGGGCTTAGGTCATGATCTCAGGGTCCTGTGATCAAACTCTGTGTTGGGCTCCGACCTAAGTGGGGAGTCTGCTTGAGAGTCTCTCTCTCTCCCTCTTCCGTTGCCCCTCCTCCCATAACCCTCCTCTAAAATAAATAAATAGATCTTGAAAAAAACTAATTATTGAAATTCATTAAAGGCCTTTTTTTGGCCATTAACTGAGATGAACATCATTTTCCCTTTGATCTACATTAGGATAGTGTATGATCATAATATACATCAAGTACTAAGCTATCTTTACTCTTCAAAAATGAATTCTGCTTGCTGTATTTTATTCTTTTGCTGAATTATGTATTTTTAATAATTAATTTAAGGATTTGTCATCCTTATTCTTAAGTAAGATTGAATGCTACATTTCTTTTTTAGTGCTATTTTGTAAGGTCTTGGTACAATGTTACTTTGGCTTTCTAAAAAAAAAAAACGTGAAAGCTTTGTATGAAAGCTCTGGAATGGTTTAAATAGCAGGGAATTATCAGTTACTTAAGAAATTGAAACAATTCACCCATGAAGCAATCTAGGCCTAAAAAATATTTTAAGCAGTGGCCAGCAGGTGTAGGAGTCAGGGAAGTGGGTGGGAACAATCATCTTTTCAGTTTTCTTTTGTTGTTTTGTGTCTTTATGACTTCTAAGGTTAATTTTGTTACTTAGAAAAATATCCATTCACCCAAGTCTCCAGTTACACTTCCAAATCATCTTGCAAGATGCTGCTTAATAATGTTTTAAATATGTTCAGAGTGTGTAGTTGTTTCTAATTTCTCATTTATGATTATATACATAATTGGTGATTTTTTTTTCTTTTGTCTTCTTGATTAAGCCAGGCAGGATTAGCATATGGTTAAGATGTAATGGGATCTGAGGTAAAAATACCCAGATTCAAATCCTGTCTCGATATCTTTTGATCTTAGTGTCTTCATCTGTAAATGAGTGTATCCGTTAGAGGACAGACTAGGTTACGCCATGGAAACAAACACCACCAACATCTCCATGGCTTGCAGTTCCAATATGTTGTACGTTTACTGCAGGTCAGATTCATCTGGCTCTATGTCAGATTCTTTCCAGGACCCCAGCTAACAAAGCAGCCTCTTTTTGGAGTATTGCCTGACTCTTAGCAGAGAGGGAGAGGAAAAGGAGACAGAGGATCACATGCTGGCTCTTAAAGCTTCTGTTCAGAAGCGATACACATCACTTCTGCTCAGATTTCACTGGCCAAAGCAAGACATGGCTAAGCCTATATCAATGAAGCAGATAAATTTAATCCTCCCAAGGAGTGACAGCAAATATCTTAAGAGATTATGCATTATACATAAGTAGTGATATTAATAAGTTTGTGAGGATAAACCCACATAACTTCCTATGGGCATAATGCTTAATCATAGTAAAGACTTACTAAATTATCCCACTCAACAAATATCACAGAATACCTGCCATATGCTGTGTACTATGCTAAGCACCAGAGAGGTATAGTGTAATTGATTGCATAGATTCTTAGTTACAAACCCATTCTATCCAGTTTAGTCAGAAGTGTTGAACTATTAATGTGTTTTAGCTATCTCCCAGAATGTGGAGGGCCAGAGAATTTGGTTTGGAGGCTACTGCCCTGTGAACAATTCCTGGTCCAACCACAGGCCAACTCCAGGCAGACCCCACTGCCCCACAATGGGCATAAGCACAACAGGTTGTCCCAGTATTGCTGGCCATCTGGTGCCAGAAGCTTCATCACTGCTATCCTCTGAAAGCCTAATACCCTGAGAGCATCCTGGCCAATGATGGATGCCTCCTCTACTTGGCTCTTCACCTAGTGCTTCATGATCAATCTCACATAGGTTAGTGTGACTGGGAGAACCTGGGTAACCTGCCTGGACTCTAGTTGTAAGGGAAGACATAAGTTCTGGATTCTTTCTTAAAGAAACTCATAATGAAGAAAACTGGCCAAATTTAAGAAGGTGGTCCAAAAATACTGGATGGCCATAATGCATGATAAATCTCTATCATACAGATATTAGGAAAAAATAGGCATGAACTTTACCCTCACAGAGCAGTATAGTACAATAGAGACACTGCTATTACTCAAAATTTAATAAAAAAGCTGTACACAGTTCTAAGAGAGCTTTTGCTATTCAGGCATAGTCTAAAAGTCAGACATCCCTGAGGAAACAGCAACAGAGTTGAAATCTGAGGATAGTGCAAAGTAGGAGCTTGTTGGACGGAAGGTAAGGAAAGAGCCTAAGAGGCAGAGGGAATGATGTGTGCAAAGACCCATCATGAAAGTGCTAGAAACCCCTTGAGAGGCTAAAAGAAAAGTCACTAAGTCCAGTGGGTGGAAATCCTGTGGTAAGACAGGGGAAAGCAGGCAAGGCTGTGCCTTGCCTCCCCTTCCCCCACAGAGCTCTGAGAATGCCCAGTGGCACGGGCGCATGCCCACAGGTTGGTGAATACTGAGACTAGATCATGTATCAAGTTCAACTTCCCCAGGGCACTAGCTTGTCACTCCCTACCCCTTGAAAGCCGAGCAGGCCCCAGTCTGAGGTGTACGGGGGTAGGGCAGGTAGAGGCCAACTTCCTGCCTCCTGCCTACTGTTTCCAGCTCTATGGTTGGCCTGGTTGGGGTGAGTGCCCTCCAGTCCAGCATCAGTCTTGCCCTTAGCATGACTTCTCAACTGTATTAGTAAGGCAGTAAGAGAAAAGGAGGGTTTGGTGAGGAAGAACAGTATTTTGTAAACACCTACCGATTGCCAAGCCCTGTGCAGAGGGGCTTTGTATAAATGACCTCATAGGTTGGTGTATTCACATGAATGAGGAAACTAATTCCCAACAAGTTTCAAAAACTTGCTCAAGGTCATACAGGCAAGAAGGAATAGGAACAAGCTTTGAATAATGCCTCTATGGTTCCAAACCCCACAGTGGTTCCATAACACTTTGTAGCCACCAGCAGGTTGAGGGAACAATGTACCAGGCCAGTGGTTCTAAGTGTGGTCCTCAAACCAGAAAACATCAGCTGGTTTAACAGGAGTTTGTTAGAAATGCAAATTCTTAGACCCCACCCAAGACCTAGTGAATCAGAAATTTGGCCTAATGAGGCCCAGGGCACAATCTATGTCAGAACAAGCCATCCATCCAGCTGAGTGTGGTACTCTCCAAAGTTTGAGAAGCAGCACTCGATGCCAGAGGTTCTCAAGGGGACTGATGAAAGGCCTCTATACCTACCTTTACCATTGCCTCGGCCTCTCTTCTCCTTCAACCATGAACGTAGTCCTAGAAGCCGCTTCTTGGACAGGAACCCATGTCACTACCATGGATCTGCGGTCAACAGCTGCACAGCAGCTACTGCTCTGTTCACGGATGTTATTGTCCTAACTTAAAAATAGTCCAACAGAACCTTGCCCCAAGGGCCCATGAGTAACAGCATGTGCTTTCTCTGCTCCCCTGGGGAATAGAAGACAGAAGGAGTATAAAGAGAGACTTCCTGTCTCTTTGTACTTATAAGAATGTCAAAGAACTGGGGGAGGCTCTCACCATCCTCAATAAAGGAAATCCCACAAGAGGGGCCCTACCAAGGCAGAGTTTTACCCCAGGGGAGCATGAATCAATCACTTTTTATGTGTTTTTTAACAATTAGCAGCCAAAACTGTGTTTCAAAGAGTGTGGTAGGAGCATGGTAGTCAGGGAAGAGATAATCAGGAAAATCAGGGAAGAAAGATGCACTCTATGGGGTACCTGGGAGAAATAGGAGGTGGTGCTGCCAGCCAGCATGTTTGGGTCTGTCTGACTGAGGGGTGTGGATGTTTGTCACAGGCCTGTAACATGCTGCTTTTTTTCACATACCCGATAGAGCTTCCTCCTCTCTATCCCTTTCCCCAATTTCAGCCATTACCCTCACCTGCCAGGGCCCCAAACAAATTCAAGGTGCCCTCAAAGCATCAAACTCAGGAAGAGTGACCCAGTTCTCTGTACCCTGAGAGCCCAGCATCTGGGAATTGCAGTGTTGGGTCACACTGCTTCTTTGTCACTTGCTCTAGACATGTGTCAAATGCCAGCTTCGTGCCAAGACAGAGTCCAGATCTGAAGGTATGGTGGCAACACCGACCACACAAACTGTACTTTGTTTTTTTTTTTTTTTTTTAACTTTTTTAATTTTTTTTTATTTATTTATGATAGTCACAGAGAGAGAGAGAGAGAGAGAGGCAGAGACACAGGCAGAGGGAGAAGCAGGCTCCATGCACCGGGAGCCCGACGTGGGATTCGATCCCGGGTCTCCAGGATCGCGCCCTGGGCCAAAGGCAGGCGCCAAACCGCTGCGCCACCCAGGGATTCCACAAACTGTACTTTGGATCTAAATCCTAAAGCAAAATTATGCTGACCCATGAATTTTCGAACAAGGCACTGGGACTGAATCTGAATTGAAATTTCAGAGAGTTGGTAGAGGAAAAGTAGAGGTTAAGTAGGAACCAAAGCCATTGATTGTCTCAGTCAACAGTGATGGGAAAAAAAAATAAACAAACAAAAAAAACCTCATTCAGATATGCCCATGGGAGTTGGGCTTGTCTCTCTGCTTGCTTCAAAGCCAGGCCAACTTGTGAAATCTTAGTAGCCTCTTTATTTATATGGTAATGAAAGAAAGAGGGAGAAGAAAACTATCTATATTTGCTTTCACCGAGAAGGTGCCACAAGTTGGTGTTGGGCCTTTCATTCTCTATTTCTTTTCTTTCTTTCTTCTGGAAACCAGGTGCTGGTGACAAGGGAAGGATCTGGATTCCAAATGAGCATTTTTCTATAACCAGGCTTGTATGCCATAGCACCACTTAGGGATTATACTGCAGTATTCTCAGAAAGAAGAAAAAGTGGGAACTAGGCTGATTCTAAAAGACAAGCTGAATTATTTAGCAGACTTAATCACAGGGCTGCCTCTGCTTACCCTTGAGAGCTCATTCACTAGCCTCTCACTGGAGAAGAAAAGTAACACTGAGGTTAAACACATCCCACCAACATGAATCAAACTCAACACTCCTAATTAGTGGGTCCCACGTTTAGTGAGTTAGTGGAAATCATGATTGAGGCCCCTTCATCCTCTTCTACTTTCCCCACTGTCAAGGTGAAGATCTTCCTCTCAAGTAAGTATAAGCTGCAGATTTACACATATGTAGTAGATGTGTTGTTGTTCAATCTCTCAGAATTTTCAACATGCTTTCTTGTGATTGGGAAATTCCTCACTGTAGACACCAGAGCTTCTTTCAAAGACTAGGGACTGGCATGTGATCAAGCTGTTGCCATGAGAACCACCTGTGTCAGACTTTTGCTAGAAGCCAGTGATCTAAGGGCACCTGGGTGGCTCAGTTAGTTAAGTGTCTGCCTTTGGCTCAGGTCATAATCCTGGGATCCTGGGATGGAGTCCCATGTCAGGCTTCCTGCTCTGTGGAGAACCTGCTTCTCCCTCTCCCTCTGCTGCTCCCCCTGTTTGTGCATGCTTGTTTTCATTGTCAAATAAATAAATAAAAATCTCTTTTAAAAAGAAAGGAAAGAAAGAAACTAAAACCAAGAATTTAAAAAAGAAGAAGAAGCCAGTGGTCTAAAGGAACAGACACCATCAGATTTCATCTTGGTGAGAATGGTGGTGGCCAGGTCCAGTCTCCCAAGGCAGCAGCAATGGGAGATTTCAGTAGTAGCTTCCAGGGCCCCTGCCCTTAGAGAGGGGCCATTCCAGTGGCCTCTAGCCCAGATCTTCTATCCAATATTAGGCATCTCTGACTGTGCAGCCTCTAAGCCCAATTTTATAGCCCTAATGGAGATTCTGTAGGTTACCCATTCTCCAGTAGGTTCTTTTTCAGCCTAAATTGGTCCCAAGTAGATTCTGTTGCCTGCACCCAAGAATCCTAACTTGTACATGTTTTCTCTCATTGGGTCCGCAGAACAACCAGGTCGAGGACAGTTAACTTCATTTCACAGATGGAAAAATAGAGAATTCTAGTAGTTTACTAAGCCTAATAAATGGGAAAGCTGAGTTAGCATATCTCTTTTCCCTTCCATGGCCTTTCAAACATATCATACTATTTATCTCAAGGTGAACTTAGAATTGGAATTTCTTTGATTTTTCTGCCTCCAGCCTTCTATCCTTAACTTGTACATCATTATTTTCCATTGAACTAGCTACTTCCATCTTATTGCTTAGCATGACCTTCCAGATGCTAGGACCCTATTGAATGCCTACATTACATCATTGCTAGTTTCCTCCCCCCCCAATTCTTATCATGTTTATACAACTAAAGTCTGATAGATATGAAAACAATATCATGCTTCAGTATGTACATCTCAAAATCACTGTGTAGCCTGTGAAAATCTGTAAGAGGAAGGAGATTATTGTTGTCAGGTACCCCAACTCCATCTTGCCTGCTGGGAAGGCGCTTAAAAGCATTGGATCTCCTCAAGTGCTTGTGGCTTGCAGCCGTCTCCTCCACTCCTTTCTGCACACATGCGGGCAGCTTCCCTGAGTCATTCAAGTCTTCTCGCTTCCAAAGCCCAAAACCTTGTCATCTCAAAAACTCTTCCTCAGTCTGTTTCCTTTAAGCCTCTCTTCCTGTGAGCCATGGGGTAATCAACCTCATGACAGATGAGGACCAAGGCCGCCACCACAAGTCCCATGAAGCCCTGGTGTGGAGGTGCAGACAAGACCCACTTATCCAAGTATTCCAAGAGGAGTTGGCAACAGTTGCCAATTCCCTGACATGAGGACTGTGTTCTAGTTGTAGAGGCACCAGCCACAGGCACTGGGACGCCCACCTTTGCAGGAAATGAGGCTGTCTATCATGTGGTGGGTGCACTAGACTTTTTCTCTCCCATCTCCACCTTGTCTAGAGAAACTTGGGGATTGGTGCTCCTCAGAGTCTGACAATCTCTCAGGGTCTTTGAGGTTTAGTATTCTGTCTCTGGACTCTTTCCTACCAGTGAGCACAAGGCAGGCAGCTGGGAATGGGAGAAAGATGTAGTATTCTAAATCACTGTCTATCACTTAGATGTTATGGACTGAATGTATCCCTCAAAATTTATATCTTGAAGCCCTAACTCCTAGTATGATGGTATTTAGAGGTGAGGTCTTTGCGAGATAATAAGGTTTAGGTGAGGGTCAAGAGAGTGGGACCCCATAATGAGATTAATGTCCTGTAGAAGAGGTAGCGAGACCAGAACACCCCTTCTCTCTCTCTCTCTCTCTCTCTCTCTCTCTCTCTCTCAATTTCTCTCTGCCACATAAGGATGCAGCAAGAAACCAGGAAGGGGGTTCTTGCCATGAACTGAATCTGCTGGCACTTTGACCTTGGACTTCCCAGCCTCCAGAACTGTGAAAAATAAAGATCTGTTGTTTAAGCCACTCAGTCTATGCTATTTGTCATAGCAGGTGAAGCTGACTAAGATAGCTGTCATCCCATCACCACTATTGCTGATTCATTCTTCATAGCATCCATAAAAAGAGGGGTAGAAAATAAGCAGCTCACATTTCCCAACCGCCCATTCTGTGCCATGCTCTGCGCTGGACAATTTCAGTTCTTTGCTTAATTTTTACAACAGCCTTACAATATCATCTCTTTTGTTTTGGTTTCATAAATTAGAACACTGAGCCAATAGGAGAACATACCACCAGAGTTATATAGGTAGTATCTAGCAGAAGTTTGACTTGAGGCCATAATAATTTTTTATCTCAAAGTTTCTACCACAGCAAAATGAGATTTAAGAACAATGCCTGCCTTCTCAGGGGTACATAGCAAAAGAAAATGTAGATAAAGACCTTATCTTTTAAAATCCAGGGTCCAGGTTTGTTCCTGCCCTGGGAATTTAGAGAAATGTAGATGCTAATTGTTTCTTCCTTAAACTAATTTATTTCATTTAATCATTCATATATATTATTTCCTTAGCTGATAAGCCTAGAGATTTAGGCACAGCCATATCTCATTCATTTTCATATATCTTACAGTGGCACCACCAGTAAAACGCAACAGGAAAATGACATTTGGCCCAGGATGGCCTTAAAATATGAAACAAAATGAAGAAAGCATAATCCTCACATTGTCAGACCATTGTCTTTGATGCAAATTTTAAATGGACTATAAATGAAAAACCTGCCTCAGAAAACACAGGGAATTCCAGAGTTTTCCCCTAAAATTTCCTGTTATCCCTATTTGCCTATACCTGGGATATTTACCACCACCACCAAATATTATGCATTGGATCAATTTCAAAAACCTGGGTAGCAAATAGAGGAGGCAGTCTTTCTTACTTTTTTTTTTCTTTCATTTGCACATGTTCTTCCAAGATCTACTGATTCCAGGAATATGGAAGACAGTTCAGCTAACTAAACAAACAAACAAACAAAAACATGAATGTTAATTCACTCCAGGTCTAGAACAGAAACAAAGAAATCTACTACTCCTTGTGGTGAAACTCAGAGGCATCTGGAAACTAAGAAAAGCATGCCCACCTGAGAATCATAGTGTTGTGTTTTCCCCCCTTCATCTGTGGCACCTTCCTCCCCCAGTGCTCCCTATGTGACAGATACTCAGCAAATTAAAGTGAAACCCACTTTGCTGCGACACCTGGAAATTAGGGAATAAAATCTCTGCTCACTATCTGGATTAGAGGTCAGCTGATTGGTAAATACACAATTTCTGAGTTCTCCGTGCCATGTCAGACACCGTCAGATATAGAAAGGTTTCAAAATTTGGCCTTATACTGAAAGAGGTGATATGCTTGTATGGACAAAGATGATCACAAATGAAATAAGAGTGAGCAAAATAAAATATTAAATTATTTATTACACTTTATGATATGTACTGCAAGAGCTGTAAGGTTTCGAAGGGGTGGGCAATTGATCTGAAGGCTGTTGGCGGGCAGAATCAGGCTCATAACCTCCTTAGCCTCAACCTATCCTTCCCCAAGGGCAGCTCCAAGCCCATTTGGCACTTTACTTTGCTATTAACCTTAAAGCCTTCAGAAACTCATGCCTTACTTGCTTCCAGTTCAAATAAACAGAAATGTATTAATAAACTACCATGTGCAAAGTACTTCCCGTGTTTTGAGGACGCAGCAATCACTGAGAAACCAGTATTCTTCAACGACACTACCCTTCAGTCTTTGGATGTGGACAGCTGCAGAAAGGAGGCATGTGGCCTTGGGAAAGGCAACTACCTGGAGCCAAGGCAAATATTATAAAGGCCTGACAGTGGAGGGTATCTACCCACAGCACTCTTAGCAGGTGGAGGAATGAAGCCCTTCAGTGCTGAAAGTGGATCTAGGCAACACACCACAGTCTACACTAGTCTTTCCTTCATCCCGCTTGGGTTCACTACTTTAAGTTCC
The DNA here is from genome assembly GCF_048164855.1 of Canis lupus baileyi. Taxonomy (NCBI): domain Eukaryota; kingdom Metazoa; phylum Chordata; class Mammalia; order Carnivora; family Canidae; genus Canis; species Canis lupus. The sequence continues at coordinate 57,276,552 of NC_132844.1, read as the reverse complement.
GGAAGCATCTCTCCTAGTGTTCGGGGGGTCAGTTTGGTGGGAGGAAAGATTCTCTCAAGGGAAACTTAGAAAGGAAGGTTAGCCCTGGGCACTGTGGCTGGTTTCAAGGTAAGTGCTAACACCCATTATCTCCTTCCTCTTCAGCCATTGTAGATGCTCCCCACTCTAGCCTAGCATTTGGAGTCTTGCTGGCTCACCTCATGTATTACCCATATCATCATTCCCCAAGGAATCTCTCCTGGTCATCCTGCCTTTATGTGGTTGCTTCATTCATTTCCCATTGGACAAGAGATTATCAAGAGGAACCCAAGTGAGTTACTTGGGTAAAAATGTGGTTCTCCTTGCATCTGTTGTATAACAGAAGCCATACTTCCTCTTGATAATCAAGGTTACTTACCCCTGCTAGAATTGTGACTTAAACTTGAATATACAGCCACCCCATCCTAGAATCTAACTCAGGGTTTTTCCCCATACACCAGCTGGTTGTTAGGGATCTATGGTCATATGTGTGAACTGGGAGAGAGATTCTATTGCAACAGTGATGGATGACATGAGAGTCTGGGCTACTTGCTTACATAAGTTGTTTGTGCCCTCTGGCCCTGCTCATGCTTAGTTCTTCATGTACTACTTCCATTTTGCAATAGATGCTTGCTGGATCTGTCCAACCACATGACTTGGTAGGTCTGATAGAACCCTGCTCATGATGGACAGTTGTGACTCCATGGTCATCAGCTTCCACTGATCCCAATCACTCCAGCTCTCCCATGGCTCAGAATTTCATAGCATGCCAGAAGCAATTTTTCAAAAGGTATATAATTGTTAGAGTTGATGTGGTCTTACTCCAGAATCCTATAGTCTGTGTTGTGATTCATCTTTGGGGCTTAGTATTATCCCTACAGTAAGTCTTTTCCCACTACTGGGGATATTTCTAATATCATAGGTCTGCTAGGTCATTAAGCCAAATTCCACAGTCAAATAATGCACACAAGCCTTGATCCACTGCAGAGCCCTTTCCTGCACCAGGCCCTAATCAATACTGGGAACATTCTGTGTCCCTAGGTATTTGGGCTGCAACAATATTCCTAAATGTGGAATGTGCAGCCTCCAGAACTTCAAGAGGTCCACCGGGTGTTGAATTTCCTTTGTGCTGAGAAGCACAAGATGAAATAATTTGCCCTTTTCTGCAGAGATGATCTGACCTACCCCAGACTACTAAACACCCAAAATTTTTACTAATATGGGGCCCTCAAATTTTTTTCTAGTTTTTTTTCTATATCCTGAAGTATATGGGGCTCCAATGAACTAGCCACTAGTTTTTCATCTAGTCCAATTTGCATGATTCCATTGATAGAGTAAACTAGTGGATGTTCTATAGAATGTCCAGGTCTCTGAGAATTAACACAGCCTTATACCAAGATTGTAAATGTTTTCTGTCTCAAAGGAATTTGAAGTCTTCCAGATACCTTTTTCTGATAGAGATAACAGAAGTTTGGATTGCCCGGGTCAGGGACTACATGTTATGAATCTGAGGCTATGGTAATCTGCTGTAAAAGGAATATTGAAAAGCCAGCAGCCGCAATTGACACCAGTTTGAGCTTGAAATATCTATAGTCATCCTACAGGATCCATCTGGCTTTTTTAGGGCTCATACTGAACAATGAAAAGGAGATAGGATGGGAAAGAATTTCAAGGATGGTACTAATTTCTTTCATTCCTCCAGGATGTAATATTCTTTTTGACTTACTACATTGACAAGAGAGCAGAGGTGCAATTTCGGTGGCTTCCATCCAGTCTTCTCCACTCCAATAACACATACCTCACCAGCCAAGAAGCCAATGTCAAGATTGTGCCCATTACCAAATATATCTTCTCCACTCTGTAATCCAGACAGAGGCCTGAGCTCCATTTATCACCAGATGTAATATGCCCAACTCTCTAATAGAGGGCCCATGTAGATGCTTCAAATCTCTGTACATCAGTTATCAATTCAGACCCAGTGTCCAATATCCTCAAATGTTGAGTATTCACTTTTCCCTAACATATGGTTCCCTGAGTAAATGTTTATAGATTCATTTGGAGAAGTACTGGAGGAATCATTATCTGTTGACTTATTGTGGTGTCATAGAATCTTTCCTCCTGGGTATACCATCTCATTCAGTCAGTGGGCTCTGGGTTTGAAAATTGGCTCATATCTGGAGCTGGGTGAGAAGCCATGACTTTATATTGCGGCAACTGCCCTTCAGCACCCTAATCATACATCTTTGATAGCTTTTTTTTTAAAAGATTTTATTTATTTATTCATGAGAGACACAGAGAGAGGCAGAGATACCGGCAGAAGCAGGTTCCATGCAGGGAGCCTGATGTGGGACTCGATTCCGGGTCTCTAGGATCATGCCCTGGGCTGAAGGAAGGTGCTAAGCCATTGAGCCACCCACGCTGTCCTGATAGCTTTTGATCATATAAATTGACTAGACTCCTTGTTGTCTGCCCATTTACTTCACTCCCAGTGATACAAAATTGTGTTAACTAATTCTATCATTCTCTGTGGTTCAGTATCCTGGCTTCTCCTCTGTCCTTGCTTTTCATTATGATAAATTCTATCCAGCTGGCTTCTGAGGGTTAAATAAAATCACCTGCATCTATTGTTCTGGGATCCTATTATCCCCATTGCTGTCAAGGAGCCCAGCTCTAATGGTATGTCTTATAATCAGCCCTACCCTACACACCATAGCCACTAGTAAACTTCTTAATAATGCTGGGGCGCCTCTTATCGGCACCTCTCTTAATGCTACCAAGAAATCCCTTTGACTGGCAAACGTAGCCTTTAATTGCCAATTAATCCCTCACAGTCTTTCATTATCTAGTTCACAAATGTCCATTGTGCTTAACAACAGCTACTCAGTTCTACTATTCTTGGAGTTACTTTCCCCCTATTTCTTATATCCACTAAAAAATTATCTTCCATAAGAATACCTTTCCAGTTTACCTCTGGTGTAAGTGTCAATAAGTGCATGGCTATCTCATGCCAGGTGCTATCAAGTGGTTGGTGGAAGTCCTCATTGCCAGCTGAGCAGCAAGTGATCCAGCTCCAAAGTCTCATCTCAGCACCTGGTTTCTCAAACCATTCCTGGCACCAACTGTCATGGACTGAGTTCCCAGTAAGCAGGCTCTGAGACAGAAAAAATCATGCAGGAACTGCATTACAGATAGTGCTTGAGATTAATACCCATGTGAGAAGAGGGAAAGCTTTAAGGCAGTCTTGACAACTTGACAACAGTCAACAACTTGGGCAGCTCTGAATCTGAGATAACCTATAGAATTGTGCAGTTTGGGGGTGAGGGGCCAGGCACTGTATCTCCACATTAACTAGGCATTGGATGCAGGCTGACTCAGGAAAGAAGTCTTCAATTTGATTAAGATGACCCTTTTTAAATAATTCAGAAGAGGATGGACAGCTGAAGGCTCTGGGGAAAGAGAATTCTTTGTTATCGTGGGACCAAGGTAACACACTGCAGCACTCACCACAACTGCTGTCTTTTTAGTCTAAGAAGATGGGATGACTGGGGCACCTGGGTGGCTCAGTTGGTTAAGCAGCTGAGTCATAGTTTCAGCTCAGATCATGATCTCAGGGTCTTGGTATTGAGCCCCATCTTAGGCTCCTCACTCAGCAGAGTCTCCTGGAGATTCCCTCTCTCTCTGCCCCTCCCCCTACTCAGGCATGCTCTCTCTCTTTCTCTCTCTCTCTCTCTCTCTCAAATAAGTAAGTAAAATCTTTAGGAGAAGAAGAAGATGAAGACGAAGAAGAAGAAGAGGGTGGAGGAGGTGGAGGAGGTGGAGGAGGAGAAATGGTTCTCATTTGAGAACCATTTGTGAACTAGATAATGAGGGGGAGGAGGGGGAAGAGGGAGGAGAGGAGGAGGGGAGAAGGAGAAGGAAGAGGAAGCTAAGAAGCATTGCAGGAAAAAAAAAAAAAGCAGCATTGCAGGACCAACTTTGGCTGGCTCACACTAGAAGGACATGTGCCCAGAAAAGGACTGTTCAGTTCAGAAAAATTATGTGGACTAAATCAAGGATAGGCTGCTGGGTCAGGAAGACATGGAGGTAAGCTGTGGGAAAGGTACTACATGGAGATTCAGGACACAAGCATTTTGGCCTTTCCTTCCTCAGCTACTAAATGACTGGGAAAGTCATTTAACTCTCTGCCCCTCAGTTTCATCATCTGAAAATGGAAGAGGTACCTAGAAGATAACATAGGGGAAAAACTGGATGACCCAGCACTTGGGGATGACTTTTTAGAACAACAGAAGGCATGATTCATGAAAGAAATCATTGATGAGAGGGACCTCATTAAAATTAAAAGCTTTTCCTCTGTGAAAGACAGTATCAAGGGAATGATAAGACAAGCCACAGACTGGGAAAAAATGTTTGCAAAAATTACATCTGATAAAGGACTGCTATCCCAAATATACAAAGACTTCTTAAAACTCACCAGTAAGAAAACAATCTAATTAAAAAGTAGGCCAAAGATCCTAACAGACATCTCACCAAAGAAGATATACAGATACTATATATATATATATATATATACTATATATATATATATATATAATGAAAGAGTTCTCCCAGGGCACCTGGGTGGCTCAGTGGTTGAGTGTCTGCCTTTGGCTCAGGTTATTGTCCCAGGGTCCTGGGATCAAGTCTTGTATTGGGCTCCCCATAGGGAGCCTGCTTCTCCCTCTGCCTACGTCTCTGCCTCTCTGTGTCTATCATGAATAAATAAATAAAATCTTAAAAAAAAAAAAAAAGAAGAAAGGGTGCTCCCCATCATAGTCACCAGGGAAAAATGCAGATTAAAAACTACAATAAGATACCATTACACACCTACTAGAATGGTACAAGTTCAGAACACTGACAACACCAAGTGCTGGTTTGGAGGATGTGGAGCAATAGGAATTTTCATTCATTGCTGGCGGAAATGCACAGTGGTATAGCCGTTTTTGTTTTTGTTTTTTAAGATTTTATTTATTTATTCATGAGAGATGCAGAGAGAGAGGGGCAGAGACACAGGCAGAGGGAGAAGCAGGCTCCATGCAGGGAGCCTGATGTGGGACTCGATCCCCAGACTCCAGGGCTGAAGGCGGCACCAAACCACTGGGTCACGGGGGCTGCCCCTATTGCCACTTTGGAAAACAGGCAGTTTCTAATAAATCTAAACATACTCCTGCCATAAGATCCAGCAATTGTGCTTCTTGTTGATTTACCAAGATGAAACCAAATAAGAACAGGAATTGCCTATGGGGCAGAGAAGGACATAGTTGCAAGAGGAGGAAATAAATTGGAGCCTTAAGAATGAAGGGCTGAGCAGGCGTAATGTGCAAGGGGCCTCAAATAAGGCCAGAGAGGTAGACAGAAGCTAGATCATGCCAGGCTTCCAAGGCTATCATAAGGACTTTAGGCTTTAGTTCAAGAGCAGTGGGAAGACATAAAAGGGTCTTAAGAAGAGTGAAAGGTGATTGCAGCTGCATGAGAAATATAAGGTATTTTTAAAACTTTGTGATTACAGTAGCAATTCAGCACTGGAATAGATTACCAACAGGGTTTGGGTGAGCATTCTCCCTAAATAGATTGAGTTGACTATTAAGGAAGATAAATAACTTCACATGGGAAAGTTGCAGAAGAGTACTCCAGGGGTTTGCAAATTAGGTCAGGGTAGGGGAGCTGGACAGACCAAAGATGTCAGGCTCTTGTCCCTGAGATGGGAGCCTGTGAAATGGGAAAGGAATGGTAGATATTTTGCTCCTCTCGTCACAAGCTGAAAGTCTTGTTTAGGAGCATTTTTCCTTTTGCATCTTAGACCCACTAATTTGCAGGATGATAGAATGATATTTCAAAAGAGAAGGAAGGATTATGACAGCCAGGAAAACCACTCTCTCAAACCTTCTGTGAAAACTTTTATAGAGACTTTTCTATCCACATCAGTGGATGATTATTTTTTCTGGAACACCACCTGCCCGTAATAGGTAGAAACTTGCGAGGAAGAGGGATTGGAAAGGCAATGATCTTAATTTTCAACAAATTCTCATAGGACTTTTTCCTTTTCCTACCCATTCTCCTCAACTCCAGACTGAACTCTGTGTGACTCTTTTTGTTTTATTACACAATTTCTGCCACTTAGGATAAGTGGTTACAATACTGGAGTGGGCAAGCTTATAAGATCCATTGTAACAATGGTTAATGGTGATAATTTCTAAATACAATCCCAATTGTACTTAGTAACAACATTAATATCTATTAAGCACATTCTAAGTGCCTTGCTGCTATAAATTTTATGTTTTATCAATGTAATTTCTAGAAAAGTATTAGCGAAAAGGCTTATTGAATGAGTGATTGAATAATAATTAGTAGTCATTGTTGGGTAACCAGAATGAGAATGTGACAATGGATTGAATGGATCAATGAAGGGGATGAGTGAAAGGGAGTCCTGCTAAGTTTTTAAAAAAATAAAATCCTGCTCAGGTGGCTCAGTTGGTTAAGCATCAGACTCTTGATTTCAGCTCAGGTCATGCTCTCAGGGTCATGAGATCCAGCCCCACATCAGGCTCTGCATTGAGCATGGAGCTTGCTTAGGATTCTCTCTCTCTCTCCTTCTCCTTCTGCCCCTCCCCTACTTCTCCTCCTCTCCAAAAAGAAGAAGAAGAAGAAGAAGAAGAAGAAGAAGAAGAAGAAGAAGAAGAAGAAGAAGAAGATCCTAATCATACACATTTATCAGAGAATAAATCTCGCTCAAGAAAAAGCAATAATCCTCTGATTACCTGTATCAAAGGTCTCTAAATTAGCTTGAAATAAAAAAAAAAATTAGCTTGAAATACTGAAAAATTCAAGTGCATCCTGGCTTCAGCCACTTATTAATTGATTTTATGGATTGTCAAGAAAAAGTTAGTAGAATTATTCAAGTAAGTTCAAATTTTGTGTATAAGAATTGCAGATCATTTTGATTGCATTTGATGGGAAACCTCTGTTAAGAATCTATTTATTGGGGTACCTGGGTGGCTCAGCAGGTTAAACGCCTGCCTTTGGCTAAGGTCATTATCCCCTGGTCCTGGGATGGAGCCCCACATTGGGCTCCCTGCTCAGCAGGGAGTCTGCTTGTCCCTTTCCCTCTGCCCCTCCCCCCGCTTATGCTCACCCTCTGTCTCTCTCTTTCTCTCAAGCAAATAAAATGTTTCTTTTTATTTTTTTATAGAAAAGAATCCATTTATTGAATATGACCAGAGCTAGAAATACTGAATGAACTTTGGTAACTAAAACTCCAATATAAATGGGGAGGATATGTATATATACATGTAAATAAAATATTGTTGGAAATTGAAAATCTCACATCTAGTAGCATTTCAATCTCTTTAACTCTAACGTCTCATTTGGTATTGTGTTTGGTATTCCTCACAACCGCCCCACTCAACTTCTTTCTTTCCATTCACTGAAGTCAAGAATAGAAATCAGGGGAAAGCTGAGAATTGATTGAATGGTAAAGAGATCAAAACATATGGCAAACACCAGTATTCAGGGGGTTATTCTATCAATGTAGGTCCCTGAGCAAAGACCCTCTATTGGCCCAAATATGAGCAAGAAACAACTTTTGTAACTATAACTCACCAAGAGTTTAGAGATGCTTGTTTTTACAGAATAAATGTTGAGCATAGTTTCAGTTCCCACTAGGAGCTCAATAAATATTTTATTTCATTGTCTTGAATCAGACGCAAAAAATTAAAACATTTGTAATCTTCAGTTCATGAAACAGTGTCAGTAATCCTCCACACACGTCACTCTCATTTTGTCTATTCTCTTGAGGTTGATTATTTGGAATATTTTTCTAATGAACATCCATGAACATCTCACCCATGTCAGAAATTGGAATATTGTCAATAACTTCATCTTTATATGCTCTTTCCTTACCCCATCCTCCTACTTCCCTGCTCTGAGATAACCTGCATCCTGAATTTTATGTTTGTCATTTTCTTGCTTAAAAAATAACAGTTTTATCATATATCATTTCCATTTCATTTTGACTTGGGGCCCAGATATTTGTTTTCCTAACATACTTATCCAGATTATTTCCCTAGGTAGTTCCTCATAGTGAACAATGAAACTTAATGAGTCTTGGGTCTGCCCAAATCACCCATTATTCAAAGAAGTCACATCTCCTCTTCCTTTCCTTTGAAAGGATAGCTCTACTCTGATGTTGCCTGCTCATGATCGTTAAACACCTAATAAAGATATGGACTGCAACCCTTGGAGCTGTGCCTGTGTCTTTAGTGAGCCTCATCTCCCCTTAGAATTCTGACTTCATAAATTGTCCAGGTGGATTAGTCATTTCTCTTTCCTTCTCTTCAATCACACTGCACCTTGAAACTTACTGACCAATGCTCAGAATGACCCTTGCTGATCTCTTTCTTTACCTCCTCAAACAATTCAGAATTGCTTTAGCACTTTGTATAGCTATCCCAGTCATCAATGAGAGGTTCCTGGGACACCTGGGTGGCTCAGTGGTTGAGTGTCCAGCTTCAGCTCAGGACATGATCCGGGGATATTGGGATCAAGTCCCGCATCAGGCTCCCCACAAGGAGCCTACTTCTCTCTCTGCCTCTGCTTCTCTCTCTCTCTCTGTCTCTCCTGAATAAATAAAATCTTTAAAAATACATGCAGTTTCCTCTATTGAATTTATTATCAATTCCCTTTCTACAACTTTCAGAGAGCTGTTAGAAACTGCTCTCCTGCATCAGGATCAAACATGCCTAGGAATTGCTATTTTGGGATTTAACACATGTGCAATTGGCCCTGGCATTTACCAAGTAGAATTCCCAGTAATCCAGGAAGGATCTGGAAGGCATATCTGAGATTTAGATGAAGTTGTTACCAAACTAATCATGTGAGCCGTCAAGCACAATCTTTCATTTTTATCTCCACCAGGCAGAGGTTATCAAAAGAAGTCAATGTCCAGGGTCTGTGAGAAGACTGTATCCTGGGAAGGTCAGATATATTGTTTACAGGCTTCTGGGGAAGGGCTTGGCATGGGATATTGCTGTCTCATAACAGTCCCAGGAGACAGCTTATCACTCAGGAACTATAGCATGGACTGGTCTCGGTCAAGAAGAAAACAGAAAAGAGAGGTGGGTGTGTAAAAAGAGTGGGAGACCAGAATCAAATAATGAGGGTTGAAGAGGGGTCACACACTAGGCCATGCATGCCTAAGAATTATTGAATTTAAAAATTGAAAGTGACCTTAGAGCCTGTCTAATTTAACCAGTTCATTTTAGTTAGGAGAACTTACATCATAGAGGTGAATGGACTTGTCCAAGGTCACAGGGCTGTTGCTTGGATGGAAAATCCTTTATATACAAAGATAGTTTTTATGTACTTTATTTTAAAGAGAGGCTATGGGTAAAGACCTAAATAACTAAACATAGGAAGGGGGAAAAAAACTTTTCAATTATATCAACTGTTTATCATAACATGCAAAAATACTTGCTATATTGAGGGTTTAAAATAATACGAAAAATGTACTATAATAAAATCTTAATAAAATTAAATTAATCAAGGGCCAATGTTCCTTTAGTCAAAATTCCTTCATTACCATACCCTGGCTTTTAACCATTAGTGGCAGTTTTTTCTGGTGCAAGGAATTATGAATATTTTTTCCTTCTACTCTTCTGTATTTCCACTATAATTACATATTTCTTTTACAATGCTTAAAAAATATGTTTTACCCATTTGCTTTAGAGCTATTTGTCCCCATTGAATTGTCCAGAAGGAAACAGTAAATTGGATAGTCTAACATTTCCTTTTATGATATGAGGAACAATTTGGCAAATTTCTTTTGGTGGCTCCTCTTAGCAGAGTACCATCTTAACATTCTAGTTTCACAAAAATTCTGATACCTTCTTCACATTCCAGTTTTCAAAACACTAATACACAGTAATCTAGAAAAAAGCACAAATTTCTATGGGAAAAAAAGATACTTCATATGTGGATCATGTTAAAAATACAGACCTGGGAGGGTTCTGGGAAAATGGTGGAATAGGAAGCACCTGGAATCTAACTCCTCACCTAGACAACAATTGCACTAGCTGAATCTGTCTAACTATTTTGGAACTCTGGAGTCTATTGAAGGCTTGCAACTTCCAGAGGAGGGCTTAAACTGTGGTTAATTTCAGTCAATTTCAGCTCTAAGCCCAGTAGGAGCCAACCATCCCACATCCCCAGTTATACCCATGTTCCTGGAGCAGCTGGTACACGCCTTGTAGAAACTAGGGTAGACAAAAAGGACTCCGTCCTCCAAATATCAGGGATCTGTGTCCTCATCACAGAGGTTCAAGGAGGTAGGCAACAATTGATGCTATACCCTCTCCCATTGTTGCAAGTTCTTACCCTGCAGCAGAAGTGACTTCCAGGGGACCTGGGTGCCCTTCCCCCCTTCTTAATTTTTTAATTTTTCCCCTTTTGGAAGTAAAGACTAGTTCAAAAGTAACTACATAGAGAGGGGGAATTTCAAAGTGACCACACATGCCCAAGGAAAGGCACAGGCTCAGAAAAGACCTAAGTTTACATCTCAGGCTAATCTTTGAGATAGAGATGGTTTACAACTATCAAAAAACACAATAAATAAAAACAATTTAAAAAATCAAAATCTGAGGAGGAGGGAGAATCTAATTTTCAGAATTACTACATTATTAGTTTCAAATGTCCAGTTTCCAACAAAAAAATTATAAGACACACAAAGAAACAGGAAAGGATAGTTCATTCAAAGAAAAAATAAATAACAGAAACTGTCTCTGAATAATACCTGACAACAAAACAAATCTACAGGACAAATACTTCAAAACAATTATTTAAAAGATGCTCAAAAAACTAAAGATGTGGAGAAGGTCAATAAAGTGATAGATGAACACAATGGAAATATCAATAAAGAGATTTAAAAAGAAACCAAAAAGAAATTCTGGAGCTGAAAAGTATAATTACTGAAGTGAAAAATTTATTAGAGGGATCCAAAGGCATATTTGAAAAGACAAAAGAAAGAATTAGTGAATTTGAAGATAGGACAATGGAAATTATTGAGTTTGGGGAACAGAAAGAAACGGGATTGAAGAAAAGTAAGCATGGGCTCAAGGCCCTGGGGACACCATCAGACAGATCAACATATGCATTGTGGGAATTCCACAAGGAGAAGAGTGACAGAAGAGAGAAGAAGGACTGTTTGAAGAAATATGGGCTGAAAACTTCCCAAGTTTGATGAAAGATGAATATAAACATCAAAGAAACTGAAATATCTCCTAGTAAAATGAACTCAGAGACCCATACTGAGCCACATTATAATCAAATTTTCAAAGACCAAAGACAAAGTGAGAATCCTGAAAGCAGCAAGAGAGAGGCAATTTGTCATTTACAAGTATTCCTCCGTATGAATGTCAGCAAATTTCTCATCAGAAACTTTGGAGGCCAGAAAGTATTGGGCCTATAAATTCAGGGTGCTGAAAGAAAATACTGCCCACCAAGACTTCTAATTGGCAAAATTGTACTTCAAAAGTGAGGGAGAAATTAAGATATCCCCAAATAAACAAAAGTTGGGAGGAAGCTTGCTACTACTAGACCTGCCTTGCAAGAAATGTTCCAGAAACACTTGCAGGATGAAATGAACACTAGACAATGACTCAAAGCTGCATGAAGAAAGAAGGACCTAAATTAGGGTAACTACATCAGCAGTTATAAAAGCTAGCATTATGGAAACAATGGTTTGTAGCTCTACTTTTTGTTTTCTACATGATTTAAGATTAATATTTTCTGAAAATAACAATCGCTAATATAAAAGCTAGTATTATTGTAACTTTAGTTTGTGACTCCACATTTTGTTTTCTACATAATTTGAGAGACTAAATGCCCTTAAAAGAACTACTAATTTATATTTTTGGTTATATAATGTATAAAAGTGTAATTTAGTGACACCAACAACCAAAAAAAGATGGGAACAGAGCTCTTTTATTCTTTTAAGATTTTATTTATTTATTTATTTATGAGAGCCACCTAGGCACCCAGGAACAGAGCTCTTATAAAGGAGCAGAATTTCTGTTTTGTATGTTATTCAAGTTAAGTCAGTATAAGTTCAAATGAGTATTTTCACATTGTAGCCTTGAGTCTCCATGGCAACCACAAAGAAAATAGGTATAGAATATACACAAAAGGAAGTGAGAAAAAATTTAAACATTTCACTACAAAAAATCAATTAAACACAGTCAATTAAATCAACTAACAAAGAAATGCAGTATATAAGGGATAAAATGCTATAAGGCATATAGAAAACAAATGGCAAAATGACAGAAGTAAGGGGACTGTAACTCTGAGGTAAAGCATTTGACTGCAAAATGACAGAAGGAAGTCCCTCCTTATCAGTAATTACCTTATCAGTAGTAACTTAAAATAATAAATGGATTAAACTCTTCAATTTGCAAAACGGATTTAAAAAAAACAAAAACATGATCCAATCATATGCTGTCGACAAGAGACTCACCTTAGATCTATAAAAACAACTGATATATCAGATTAAGGGATATATTAGTATCCAAGATCTATAAAAAACTTATCAAACTCAATGCCCCAAAAACAAACAATCCAGTCAAGAAATGGACAGAAAATTTGAACAGACATTTCTCCAAAGAAGACCTACAAATGGCCAACAAGCACATGAAAAAAAAATGCTCCACATCATTTGTCATCAGGGAAATACAAATCAAAACCACAATGAGATACCACTTTACACTGATGAGAATGGCTAAAATTAACAAGATAGGAAACAACAAATGTTGGCGAGGATGTGGAAAAAGGGAAACCCTCTTACACAGTTGGTAGGAATGCAAGATAGTGTAATCACTCTGGAAAACAGTATGAAGATTCCTCAAGAAGTTAAAAATAGAGCTACCCTATGACTTAGCAATTTCACTACTGGGTATTTACCCCAAAGATACAGATGTAGTGAAATGAAGGGGTGTTTGCACCCCAATGTTCATAGCAGCAATGTCCACAATAGCCACACTATGGAAGGATCCAAGATATCCTTTAACAGAAGAATGGATAAAGAAGATATGGTATATATAATATATATATTATACATATATGATATATATATAATGGCATACTACTCAGCCATCAGAAAGAATGATACCTACCATTTACATTGACATGACATGGATGGAACTGGTGGGTATTATGCTGAGGGAAATAAGTCAATTGGAGAAAGACAATATCATATGGTTTCACTCATATGTGGAATATAATAGCACAAGGGCTCATAAGAGAAGGAGGGGAAAATGAATGGGGAAAAATCAGAGAGAAAGACAAACCATGAGAGACTCCTAACTGGGAAATAAACTGAGGGTTGCTGAAGGAGAGGCAGGTGGGAGGATAGGGTGACTGGGTGACAGGCATTAGGGAGGGCAAGTGATGTAATGAGCACTGAGTGTTACACTATATGCTGACAAATTGAATTTAAATTTTAAAAAGACAAATTGAAATTAAAATGATGAAAAGAAGTATTCCATGAAAATAGTAACCAAAAAAGAGCAGAAGTAGCTATACTAAATCTATTTAGACAAAATAGATTTTAAATGAAAAAAAATCACAGAACACAAAGAAGGAGATGATGAGTTAATCAAAGGTTAAATATAGCAAGACATAAGTTGTAAACATCTATGCCCCTAATAATAGACCATCAAAATACATGAAGCAAAAACTTGTAAGGAGAAGTAGACAATTCTACAAAAGTAGTTAGAGATTTCAATACCCCATTCTCAATAAATAGAACAACCAGACAGGAGATAGGTAAGACTAGAGATGGGAGATAAGTAAGGCAATAAACCAACCAGATCTAACAGACGTACACAGAACACACCAGCCAACAACTACAGTATATGCATTTTGCTTAAATGCATGCAGGTCATTTTCCAGGATAGACCATAAGTCAGATGACAAATCATCTAATTGAATTTTAAAAGGTAGATATCACACATAGCATCTTCTCTAATCACAGCAAGTTGAAGTTAGGAATCAATAACAGAAGTAAAACCAGATAAGTTACAAACTCAAGGAAATTAAACAGCATATCCTTAAACAACCAAATGATCAAAGAAGAAATCACAAGGGAAATCAGAAAATAGTTAGCAATGAATGCAAATGAAAACACAACACACCAAAGCCTATGGGACTGGAGAAAACAGTGCTAAGGAGAAATCTTATAGCTATAAATGTGTGCATTAAAAAAAAACAAGAAAGATTTCAAATTACAACCTAACGTTACAACTCAAGGAAGTAGAAACAGATGACCAAACTAAACCCACAGCGAGCAGAAGGAAGGAACCAATGATGATCAAATCAGAGATCAATGATAAACTATAAAGCCCAGAAATAAGCCCTCTCATGTATGGTTATTGAAGTATTGAATATACATTGGGACCAAATATCTTACTGGAACCAGACTTCTTGTTAGGAGAGATAACAAAATGTTTATTTATGGTTAAAGCAACCGCTAGTTGAGGTTTCTGTTACTTATAGCCTACCGCCCTCCTAACCTAGAATAAGCCTCCTAACTCCTATGATGCCATTGGCCAGGATCATAGTAGTAACAGTAGTACAACTGGGCTCGAATGCAGTTCTGTTGGGCTCCAAAGTCTTACCCTTTCCATTATAATGTGATATCTTCCTTCTTCCCTAAATAATGAATGATTCATTTTCCTGAAATACTTTTAGGTTTTGGAAAGAAAGAAATTTGTTTTCAAAGGAATACCACCTTGGTAAGACCATTCGATTAGTCCAGACAATTTAAATTCTACTTTGGTCCTCCTAAACATTGATCACAGTATCTCATTTTGGGCTATTTACAAAATTAACTAATGCCACTTTCATTTTTCCCTGCTTACAAATAATGATAGAGAATAAAATTGTCTCCAAGTCAATGCCAAAGAGATACCATTTGTTTGTGAATATCTGTTTTCCCCATCCTTCCCTCCTAGCACTGAGTCACCAACGATCCTCCCTCTCAGCTGGCCATGCCCCTGGCTCACCATAATAGTGATTCCTACCACTCACCTTGCCACTGCTGGCAGTGACCCAAGGGCCTGGGTGCTCTCTTTTTGCTTCACCAAGTCTCAAAAGCTACTCAGACTGCACACTGCTTCATCTATTCTACTGGTCAGTTCCATCTATTGTACTATACCAACCAGCTGAGTGAAAGCTAAGAAGCGAGTAAAGAAGTTTTGCTGCTTCTGTGACCTGAATTCCCCAAGAGAAGTGATTACCAGCAACAGTAGGCTTTTAATATCCTGCATAATATATTTTCCCTGCTGAAGAAAGTGATCATGACGTTAGCACTTTTAAGAGAATTGGGTAGAGAAGGGCTGGGCCCTCCAAAATGATATTCCCTCCCACACCATGGGTCTTTGATCACAAACACCATAGATTGATCCCAAAAGCCATCAGCAAAAAAGAAGTTTGGTGTCATGTCCTGGAGAACTCACAGGCTAAAACCAATGTTGTGGAACACTCAGAAGCATGGGGCAGAAAGCAGTCCTGGGCATCTCAGTAACTGGAACTCATGGATGGGGCCTTTGCGGAATGACCACTGGAATCATATCTGTTGCAAGCATCACGGATTCCACGCAGAACACAGGAAATGGGAAAGAAAAGTTGTCCCAAAGAAAAGCCACCTGGGCGGCTCAGTGGTTGAGTGTCTCAGGTCGTGATCCTGGGGTCCTGGGACCGGGTCCAGGTTCCCCACAGGAAGCCTGCTTCTCCCTCTGCCTATGTCTCTGCCTCTGTGTGTGTGTGTCGCTCAGGAATAAATAAATAAACAAATCTTTAAAAAAAAAGAAAAGTGGCAGTCTTTTTAAAAGAAAGAACAAAGAATACTGAGCATGCTGGTGTGCAGGTGTCTGTGTACATGCCTGCCTTGCAAGTGGGAAGAAGAAAAATCTGTTCCCTAAAACCAAGGAATCACAGGAGCAGTATTGACAGCCAAATAAAGGCAGCCCAGTGACTGCTGAAAGCTGGACTTTTCTAGCTACTGGCTTCCACCAATCACCTAAAAGACCGAACTGCAGTTTGGAAAGTTTTGTCCCTGGTAAGGTTGGGTTTTCTGGAGTAAGGGGGACAGGGTGACCTAAAGTTGGACAATGTTTGGAATACTGGCTACCATGTGCTGGAGGTTGTCTCCCAAGACAGTCCATGCGCTGTTGTAAGCTTAGGTCCAGTGCTGACCTGCACAGTTTGGCCAAGCCCAGCCCTAGAGCCGTGAAAGCAGCCTGAGAACCTGCTTCCCAGCTCGGCTCTGATGATCCTTCCAACAAGATGTGCTTGCCTCACCATCTTCTGCCTTGGGAAAGTCATCCAGTGTAGGCACATATTCTCTCGGTGCGAGAGGAAGGCCTTGCCAGACTGTTCGGATTTCTTAACTTCTTGGAGAAAAAGGTGTACGTGACAAAGTGTCACTGAGCCTGAGGGCTCAGAATGAGTCCGTGCTGTTTTTCACGGAGTCCATGCTGTTTTCTTCAGCTTTGTGATATCAGCATTTTTCTTTGTTCCTTTATGTAACCCTTGAAAGCAGAAATCTGAGTCCTGGGCCCCCTGAGGTCAGTCACGGATGGGGGAACCATGCGGGACTCTGAGGAACGCTGTCTTCGTTTTTAGGTAGCAAGAGCGGATTCTATCACTCCCCACCTGAGTCACTGACATTTCTCCAAGGGACACAAGCACACCTGTGCATTCAGGACTAGTTACCACATTTGTACAGCGTGAAAATGTGGAGCCCCATTCTACTTAGTAAGAATTTCAAGCCTGCACCAGCAGGCTGAGTACAGGGTCTGCGGCCCAGGTTGTGTGCCCATTTGGGGTTCTAAAGGATTGATTGAGGCCCACCCACAACGGGGGAGAACAGTCTCTTTTACTCCATATTTCAGCTCAAATGTTCATCTCATCTGGAAACATCCTCTCAGACCTACCCAGGATAACATTTAACCACATAGCCGGGCAACTCTGGCCCAGCCAACCTGATGCATCAAATTGACCATCACAGTGCTCTTTCTCTCCTTTCTCTCAAACCTTTGCTAGAAGACCTATTCTAGTTTTGGCCCCTCCAATAAAGGGTAAGAGCCAGGCCCAGCTTTCCAGAGAGTCACAAAGCCCATGAATGAAGTCTCTCTACACACCAGCCTCAGACCTGCTCTCCTCACTCGGGAGACGGGTTGATCCACTCTCTGTATCCATCGAACTCTTGCTCCTCTGTGTTGGCCATCAATCCTCCAGCATCAGGGTTAGGCTCTCTGGCTTTTTCTGAGCCTAATTACTTAGTATATCCCTCCCAACAGAATATCTCAGTGGGCCATCTGCATTCTGCACTCCCAACAGGTGAGTGTTTTCATAGCAACTTCCTGATAACAAAACTTTTTCTTCTTTTGATTATTTCATCTATTTTTACTCTGGAGGTTGAACTAACATGTCAGACAAAAAGAGCCATGATAGGTCACTAGAGACATTTGGGAGCACATTATTCTGTTTAGCAGAGTAACCCTGGACGTCAGACAAGGACATTTATGGGAGTCAGGGTAGCTGAGCTTAATTTTCTGATTTTTTTTTTCCTGTTCTTGCCAGAGGACTAGGGTTACTCTCTTCATGTGTCTCTTATATCTCCACCATAGGGAAGAAAGAGTTGAGTTTTAGAGTGAGACCTTCCAATTGGAGGGAGACCTGAATTCACTGCTAACTTGCTTTGTGGCCCCAGACACAGCTCTTAATGCTTCTATCTGTGTCTTAGCTTCCTCATCTGCAAAATGGGAGGCTAATATTTACTCTGTGAGAATGAGGAGTAAAGCACCTGGCATATAACCGAGGCTCAGAAGACGGCTGCTCTCAGCCAGGTTCCTTGTTCTACAACTCTGTCCTTGCTCATTCATTCTGAAAACCAAGGAAAGATGGGCACTCATGCTAAGGGAAACTTGGACAGGCTGGGTGTGTTGTCCATCTTCAAAGGAGAGGCCTGGGGTGTGGTGAGCCTCTTGCTTTCCTTTCCCCAAATCACTTCCCCTACTGGCTTCCTGCAGCTCATGCCACCCTGGGGTCATCTCAAGCTTCCTGCCAGCATCCTGTCCCTCCCTCACTCCTCCCAGGGCAAACATGTCAGCACTTGGTGTTTAGAAACAGTTTTGAGGCCCATCCCAGTGTACCCAATGGCCATAAAAGAACCACTTGGCCTTGATCCACATTTGGCAACCAGAGAGCACCTAAGGATATGCAGCTTGAGATGCGTGACTCAAGCAAAGAAATCCCCTTTCTCCTTTTCCTTCTTAATGAGCTCTAATTGCAGAATGCGATCCGCAATTGCTTAATAATTACATACATGGACCAGTATCTCTCTGTCCCAGACTTTCCCACACAAATGCATTAAGCTCTTGAGGCTCCTGGGCAACTAAGATCTTTCCCCCACCCCATACATAAAAGTTTAAAAGGCAAGGCTTCTAGATTCCCACATTCCTCAAGGGTCATTCAAGGTATACACCCAGCTGCTTTTAATGGACACATAAAACTAGCCTCCCTTCTGTTTTGAGACCCAAGCCTGTGTCCACTGATGCTTTCCTGGCCTCCCTCATTCAAACCCTTCATCCTCCCCACCTCACTCCACCCCCAGTGGTCAGCCCTGACTGTGTGGCTACACCTTGTGTTGTCTACCTCAGAATGACCCTCGGGCTGACTGGGGGGTCTCCTACCCACGTGCTTGCACAGCAGGGATTGGCACAGTTTTTCTGTAAAGAGGTAGTTTGTAAATATTTTAGGCTCTATGAGCCAAGAGGCAAAAATCAAGGATACCGTGTGGTACTTTATATAACCCTTTAAAATGCAATGATATTTTACTTTATTAAAGTTAATTTTCACTTCTGGACACTCTATTTGGTTGTCAAATAGGACTAGTCACTATAATAGCCTCTTATTTTTTTAACTCCTCTATTTGATGATGTCTTTTCTTTGTTAAACATATTAAATATACTTAAATTTATTCCATAATCAATGGCCAAATATCTGAAGTGTTTGTCAGCCTAATCTGTCTGTGATTTTTGCTGGTTCTCTCTAACGATGCCTCAATTCCTCGAGTATACCATGATATTTTTTGTTTTAATCATGAACCCCAGTTCAACGGAATGTTGTATCTGGGAATCCTTGAGGCTTCTTCTTCTTCTTTTTTTTTTTTTTTTTTGTATTTTTTTAATTGAAGTTCAATTTGCCAACATAGAGTATAACACCCAGTGCTCATCCTGTCAAGTGTCCCACTCAGTGCCTGTCACACCAACCCCCCACCCACCTCCCTTTCCACCACCCCTTGTTCGCATCCCAGAGTTAGGAGTCTCTCATGTTCTCTCACCCTCTCCAATTTTTCCCACTCATTTTCTCTCCTTTCTCCTATAATCCCTTTCACTATTTTTTATATTCCTGGTATGAGCGAAACACTATCATTGTCCTCCAATTGACTTACTTCACTCAGCAAAATACCCTCCAGTTCCATCCACGTTGAAGCAAATGGTGGGTATTCATCTTTTCTAATGGCTGAGTAATATTCCATTGTATACATAAACCACATCCTCTTTATCCATTCACCTTTCGATGAACACCAAGGCTCCTTCCACGGTTTGGCTATTGTGGACATTGCTGCTATAAACATTGGGATGCAGGTGTCTCCGTCTTTCACTGCATCTGTATTATTGGGGTAAATCCCCAGTAGTGCAATTGCTGGGTTGTAGGGAAGCTCTATTTTTAACTCTTGGAGGAACCTCCACAGAGTTTTCCAGAGTGGCTGCACCAGTTCACATTCCCACCAACAGTGTAAGAGGGTTCCCCTTTCTCCACATCCTCTCCAACATTTGTGGTTTCTTGCCTTGTTAATTTTCCCCATTCTCACTGGTGTGAGGTGGTATCTCATTGTGGTTTTGATTTGTATTTCCCTGATGGCCAGTGATGCGGAGCATTTTCTCATGTGCTCGTTGGCCATGCCTCTGTGTGTGTGTGTGTGTGTGTGTGTGTGTGTGTGTTTCTCATGAAGTTTCTGATAAAGATGATGCCTTTAGTGAGGATTTATTTCTACACTGAGGGTTCTGCCAACTGTGGGCCACATGAAAACAAATTATCAACCAGAGTTTTTCAAACCATACTGAGAGTGTCAACTTGGCTATAAGCTTGCATAAAGGTTAGTCTGTGGTTACAAATTCTCAGGTTTTTCCTCCTGCTATCTAGAGCAGGGTTAAGACAGGCAAATACCTTTTCTATCCTCTTCAGAGGGGAAATGGTGTCCCAGAAACTCCAGATTTAAACTGTCAGTAAGGAGGGGCAGCTGGGTGGCTCAATTGGTTAAGGGTTCAACTCTTGATCTCACTCCGGTCTTAATCTCAGGGCTATGAGTTTGAGCCCCACATTGGGCTCTATGCTGAGCATGGAGCTTACTTAAAAAAAAAAAAAATTATAAACTGTCACTGAGGAGACATCTTTTGGGGTCCAAAGTAATTTATAAGATGGTCTTTGATCTGATTTCTCATGTTCCCCTAGACTTTGTCTCACACTTGCCAAGTAGACATTAAACCAGCTCTCTGGATTACTTGAGGGTAGACAGATGTCCCCAGGGCAGCCTTCAGCTTAAACACTCATTTATCTCTCTGGATTCATGCTTCCTCATTTGTATGTTTATTTTGCCTGTTCCTTCCCAGTGAACATAGCAGTTCATTCTTAAAGATTTTTAAACATTTTTTATTAAGAATATTTAGGTGTTTGGGGTGCTGGGGTGGCTTAGTCATTGGGTGTCTGTCTTTGGTTCAGTTTGTGATCCCGGGGTCTTGGGATCGAGCCGCATGGCAGACTTTCTGCTCGGTGAGGAGTCTGCTTCTCCCTCTGCCCTTCCTCCCTGCTCATGCTCTCATGTTCTCTTTCTCTCTCTCTCTCAAATAAATAAATAAATAAATAAATAAATAAAATCTTTTAAAAATATGATTAGGTGTTGTAATGAGAAAGCTTTAAGGATATCCAGAGCATTATATTACCTATGGTATATGTTTTTGAAAGCTCTACTGTCCCCAAAATATGATTCAGTAGAACTGGCATATTTGAGATGGTCCTCAGTGGTCCCCACCTTTATTTATCCCCTTATATAATTTCCTCCTGCGTTGCAACCTTGTGGGGGTCTGAGTGACCAGTAAAATATAGCAGCAGTGATGCTTTATCAGAGGCTAGGTCATAAAAGCCATTAAGTTTCTGTTTGTTTTTTAATATGATCACTCATTCTGGGGAAGATCAGTTGTGAGAACACTCTTTTATGGAAATATCCATGAAACTGAAGCCACCTGTCAACTGTCAGATAAATGAACTAACAGGCAGATACTGCAGTCCCAGTCAAACCTTCAGATGACACAGCACTGGCCAGTACCTTGATTAAAATTTCATGAGAGACCCCAAACCAGACCTACACAGCAGATTGTTCCTGAACTTCTGATCCTAAGAAACTGCATGAGATAAATGTTTGTTGTTGCCAAGTTTGGAGGATAATTTATTGAATTACAGTAGATATAAAGTATAAACTCTCCCCACCTATAATCCTCAAAGTTTTAGAAATGTTTTATGGCAATATATCCGGAAATTCCTCATTACAATGTTTCTTTATTATGTGGGTGGGTTAACGTATTAATACTTAACACCAGATTCTCTTCTGTAACTAGCTACCACCCCTCAGAAAGCAGACCTGGGGTGCATGAGACACAGGATGGGTAAGTTCTATTTCAAAAAGTGCTCTGGGATGAGCACTGGGTGTTATTCTGTATGTTGGCAAATTAAACACCAATAAAAAATCAATTTATTATAAAAAAAATAAATAAATAAAAATTAAAAATAAAATAAATAAAAAATAAAAAATAAAAAATAAAATAAAAAGTGCTCTGGTTGGGGATCCCTGGGTGGCTCAATGGTTTGGCCCCTGCCTTCGGCCCAGAGCATGATCCTGGAATACCGGGATCGAGTCCCACATCAGGCTCCCTGCATGGAGCCTGCTTCTCCCTCTGCCTGTGTCTCAGCCTCTGTGTGTGTGTGTGTGTGTGTGTCTCTCATGAATAAATAAATAAAAGCTTTAAAAAAGAAAAGTGCTCTAGACTGGAGTCAAAATTGCACTTAAGATTAAGGAGTGGGGGGATCCCTGGGTGGCGCAGCGGTTTGGCGCCTGCCTTTGGCCCAGGGCGCGATCCTGGAGACTCGGGATCGAATCCCATGTCGGGCTCCCGGTGCATGGAGCCTGCTTCTCCCTCTGCCTATGTCTCTGCCTCTCTCTCTCTCTCTCTGTGACTATCATAAATAAATAAAAATTAAAAAAAAAAAGATTAAGGAGTGGGGGGATCCTTGGGTGGCGCAGCGGTTTGGCGCCTGCCTTTGGCCCAGGGCGCGATCCTGGAGACCCGGGATCGAATCCCACATCGGGCTCCCGGTGCATGGAGCCTGCTTCTCCCTCTGCCTGTGTCTCTGCCTCTCTCTCTCTCTGTGTGACTATCATAAATAAATAAAAATTTAAAAAAATACTTAAAAAAAAAAGATTGAGGAGTGGGGAACAAGAGTGAGTGACATGATGCCATGGAGTGACTGGGATCACCAACGGGGAGCCTCTCTCCACACCATTGTGCACACTGCTTTCTTCTCTTACAATCCTGCCAGGTCTTCTCTGGTTTTCTGGGCCCTACCAGTTCTTCATTCAACTCAAGTCTCATCTTTGCAGTGCAACCTTCTCCAATTGCAAGGAAAAAGAGTGATTGTTATGCTTTCTTGTGAGCTCCCATAGCTATCATGGTCTACGGTGCTCGGGGAGCACACAGCATGCACTGCCCTCCTTCACAGTTAGGTTTGAAACATCTAGGCATTGATGCAGCCCGCCACACCCTAGAAATTGACAGAACACTTTCTGTGCAACAAGTGCTTTATTTTTTTTTTTTTTTTTTTTTTTTTTTTTTTTGCAACAAGTGCTTTATACAATAACATTGACCAAGGTCCACATTGGGAATGGCTTTTCTCCCAAGAAAAGTCTATTGCTATTTGTGTTATATCCTAAAATAAGATATTCTAGTCTTCTAGGACTTAGCTTCCTCATTGGTGAAACGGGATACATCTAGAGTAGCATAGTTAAGAAGTTTTCCAGGGCCACCACGTACAGTTACAGAGTATCTGTACTTCAGAGAGGACCCAGCTGAGGTGTATAGAGGGGCTGAAATCCAACAACCACTCCCCTCCCCAAATCTTGTGCCAGCTCAGAGGAAAAGTCAGATTTTGCCATTCATCCTCCCAGAGGGCACCTTTGGTTTTTGTTTTAAGATTTTATTTATTTATTCATGAGAGACACAGAGAGAAATGCGGTGATACAGGCAGAGGGATAAGCAGGCTTCCTGTGGGGAGCCTGATGTGGGTCTTGATCCCAGGACCTCAGGATCATGACCTGAACCAAAGACAGGCACTCAACCCTGAGCCACCCAGCATGCACACAGAGGTGGTCACTGTGCTAGCAGGGCCCCAAGCACTTCATATTACAGAGTGACAATGGTCTTGCCACCTACAACCTTCCCTAAAGGATAAGCCCATGGGTTCTGCTGTTAAGAGTCCTGGAATCATCACAGAGACATCAGAGACAGGCAGGAAGTTGGTTCTGTTTCTTGAGTAAATGGTAAAGAAGTGTTATTTGCTCTCTTCCCAGTGTGACTGATTATAACTGTCTATGACCTTGATTTGGGTATTTTGCCTAGGATTCCTGTGGGTTGCCACGTTGTTCTCTCCTGACTCTTGTTCATTCTCTCCTTTTCGTGTGTTTTAATGCTCATTGTTTCCTGGTTAAACCAGTTTTTAGTGTTGATATTTAATACATCTGCTTTTAGTAAACCTTGCAGGGTGTTTCCATTTGTGTAAACAGAAGAAAAAGTCAAATAAATAGGCCTCACAACTGCCATTTGAATGAGCTAATGATAAAACCATGGCCCTTTGTTCAGATGTACAATAGCATGGGCACTCCTTCCCATCTTCTTTTTAAAGGCTTCCTGTATTCCATCAGGTATCTCCTATGGTCAAGAGAAGATACTTATATTTCCTTTGACTACAAGGGTATGTTCCTAATTATTTACATGTATATAAACCTAAAACTTATCTTAACCAAATTTCCAAAACATTCTAACTTATAGGTAATTGACACATATTCTCAAATTTGTCTAATTCTTTCTTGCTATGTCTTTCCACAACAAGACAAAGGCTACTGTTACAAAAACCCAAGTTAAGATCATAGATACCTTTCCAAAGAAATGGTCTATGTGTACCTTTGTACCTCTATGAAGTGGTCAATTATTTCTAACATTTTTCACCTACACAGTAAACAATAGGTATGATAGGTGATCTAAAAGCCAGAGATCAGAGTCTCATAATTCTCTCAGCCATTCTGGATTCCTGGGATTCTAATAAATTAGCTGTTCCTCAAAATGCCAATGGATAGCTTGCTTCTGTCTTCCATTCTTCATGTGTTCTTTCCATTGCTATTGTTTTCATCTCAGACCTTGTTTTCCTTCATATGGGTCCGCATTATGCAGAGGTAGTGTTGGAGGTTTTCTACGTGCTGTGATTAAGAGAGAATCAAAGAAGTCTTCCTAAAATATAGATACTGAAAAGTACCACATGCCTGAAATCCAGCACAAATGAGTCTCCCTCAGATTTAA
The DNA here is from genome assembly GCF_048164855.1 of Canis lupus baileyi. Taxonomy (NCBI): domain Eukaryota; kingdom Metazoa; phylum Chordata; class Mammalia; order Carnivora; family Canidae; genus Canis; species Canis lupus. The sequence continues at coordinate 57,251,761 of NC_132844.1, read as the reverse complement.
AAGTTGCCTTTCCTTAGGTTCCCCCAACTCTTTCCTCCCAATATTTTATTATGAAAAATGTCAAACATGAAAATATTGATAAAAGTGTTCAGTGAACACCACTAATCCTTAGATTCTATGATGAGCATTTTGCTATGCAGTTGACCCTTGAACAACACAGGTTTGAACTGCATGAGTTCACTCATATGTGGTTTTTTTATGGTAGAGTACACTAAATGTGTTTTCCTTGTGAGTTTCTTAGTAACATTTTCTTCTCTCTAGTTTATTATTACCATTATCATTATTTTACAAATGTAGAAACAAAGGTACATAGAATTAAACAACTTGCTCAGGGTCACACTGCCTCTACATCATGCGTCAGAAGCTCAGAATTCAGCATGTCTGACTCCCAAGCCCACTAGACAGTCAATATTCCACCAATATTTACTGAGCATCTCCTAAATACTACCACAATTCTAGGCACCAGACATACAATGAAAATCCAAACAGACTTGGTGCCTAGAAGAGCTTAGAGTAGTGGAGATTCATTAAACAAGTAATCACACAAATTTGTTTGGTCAATGAATTTTCATGGAAATCATGGGTGGCAGATTTTATTAACCCTGAGTTAACAGTGAACAAAACTGAGATCCCCAAAATGAAAACTAGTCCAGGATTCCAGTCCTAATAAGTAGGCCAATGGTATTGAAACAAAGAGCAACGTCAAATGTAGATCATTAATAGCACATGACAGCTTTCTTGATGGGGAAGACTTTCAAAGGTACATTGAAGGCAAAAGAAAAAGGGAAAAGTGAATATAGTCAGAAAACTCCTTAGACTAAAATAAAAACAGAAAAGAAGACAAATTCTACTTAGCACAGAAAACAAATGGTTTGGCCTTAGCTTGCTTCATCCTGGCCTAAAGAAAAATGAGGTAGTCTGCTAAGTAAAGATTAACCAAAGTGAAACAGATCTTTGGAAACTGGGTAAATTGAGCAAAGTTTCCAAAAAAAAAAAAAAAAAAAAAAAAAAAAAAAACAATGTAAAATAAACTTGGGAAGGATCATCAAAATACTTTTTTAAGGATTTTTTTCATATAATAGATAAACAACATAGGCTGTCACATCTACTTTGGCAATCTGTCATATTCACATTTCTACAGTTACATGGAACATGTATATACCTGGGATCATTCTACAGTGATTGAGACAAGTAATCTTTGAATACAAATCATAAGAAAGTTTTAGGACCCAAGCTCTATAAATGGGGACTATGGAGGATCAAATTAGATTGTGTTGGAGCCTTTTAATTCATGTCCTAACGTATAGGATGATGGTGGACCCATCTCACTGCAATGATTCTTAAAAATAACCAAATCAAAATTTCTGGGTCTCAAGAGGATCCAGACATCAGTACATTGGAAAGACTCCCTGGGTTAATTATAATGATCAACTGGGTAAAGAATCATTGGCATTGGAAAAAGAGCCTGAGAGTTAAGACAGGGAACTGAGTTTGAACTTCAGCTAGAAGTTACCTACCTTGTGGCCTTCAAGGAAGTTTACCAATCTTTCTCATTCTGATTCTTCATTCACAAAGTTGAGATAAGAACATCTACCCCATAGAACTGTTGTGATTATTCAGTGGACAATGTAAGCAAAGTATGTAACATAATGCCTGCTGGAGCATACAGGCTCCATTAAAGTCACTGAGGGTGTTCTGTGCACATAGCCTAGTAATAACAAATATATCTTAGATTTAAGTGATTTTGTTAATGGCCACCCACCCAACTGTGCCTGGATAATTAGGAGATACCAAAATGATCTTTTCCTTCCCCCATTACACACATATATGTGCACATATATGCACATTTACACACACACACAAACACACACACAGAGAAATGCTATCCAAAGAAAGCTGCAAATAATTTCTGATTGGGGAACGATGCACCCAGGACCAGAGGAAAGAAAGAATAGGAAAGTAAAACAAAGTCATGAAGGCTGGATAAGGAGCTACAACATCTCAGCATGCTGGGGAAGGCAGGCTTAGAACAAGAGATGAACTGCCATCTTAGAAGAGCAGACAAGAGCTTCAGCCTGAGGAAAGAACATAACCTAGGAAGCTGAAAAGAAAAACCAAATGAGTGAAGAACTCTCTCCAAAGGAAGACTGGGATCCATCCTGCATTTTATGTTTCCAAACTACATACAGTTAGTTCCTTTATATAGCTTTGACTCCCTGTAGCAAAGAAGTTGCTGCTAAGGCCAACCTAGCTGATTTGAATGTGTTTCATCATTTCCAATGGCAATAGCTAACAATGAGCCTTTTCTGTGGATCAGACACTGTGTTAAGGCCTTTACATGCATACTGCGAACTGAATGTAGGGAATGCCTACGGAATAGGCATACTCTTCCTCCCATTTTACAGATGAGCATACATGAGAATGGGATAACTTAACAGTCTAGTGATGAGAATATGATACATTCTGGTTCATCTGATTCCAAAGCTGAGGCTCTTAGAAACCATGTTCCAGAGATCCCTGGGTGGCTCAGCGGTTTAGCCCCTGCCTTCAGCCCAGGGCATGATCCTGGAGTCCAGGATCGAGTCCTGCCTCGGGCTCCCTGCATGGAGCCTGCTTCTATCTCTGCCTGTGTCTCTGCCTCTCTCTCTGTGTCTCTTATGAATAAATAAATAAAATCTTAAAAAAAAGAAAAGAAAGAAAAAAAGAAAAAAGAAAGAAAGAAAGAAAGAAAAGAAAAGAAAGAAAAGAAAAAAAAAGAAAAGAAAGAAAAGAAAAAAGAAAAGAAAAGAAAAGAAAAAGAAACCATGTTCTGTGCTCAGACCTGCTGGTGTGACAACCCCTACACTAATCAATGAAGACTTACCAAGCAACTGCTTGGAAGAAGAAACACTGGAGAATGCAAAGATAAATGAGACAGGATTGCTACTGTCACATAATGTGCAACCCAGTGAAGGATCCAGAGAAGCATACAACTATCCATTAGAAAATCAAGTGTGAGGGGCGGCCAGATTTAGCATGTGTGCAACTCAGGATGTTCAGGTAAATTTTAATGTCAGCTAAATGACAGAAATTTTTCAATATAAGCATTTCGCATGCAATACTTGGGCCATACCTATATTAAATCAATTCTCATTGTTTATTGGAAGTTCATACTTCACTGGGTGTCCTGCATTTTATCTGGCAACCCTACTATGTAAAAAGTTTTATGACAGCGAATCAAGGTAGAAATGCAGAAGAGAGAAAGCTCTAGGAACAATTAAACTCAAGATATGAAAAATGACAAACAGATGGGGTTGAGATAATTCAGAAGACAAGATCTCACCTAGATGTTACAAGGAGCAAAAAGTGGTATTTGTACTTGGCCTCAGACAGTGAATAGGGTTTGCCTATATATGCAAAGGAGTAGAGAGCCATTTCATCTCAGGCCAAGATAATGACATCAGCAAGGGAGTGGGGGTGGGGAAAAGTAGTTATAGCTCAATATAGCTAAGAATAGTGAATAGAGCTGGATTAGAACCCAGGTTTTTCTGTCTCTGGAGTCCATGCCTATCACAATTTACTAGTTAGAGAAGAATGAGTTCTGTTCCGGGTAGAAGCCAGTGACAACCGTTGGTTGGGAACAGATTGTCCAGGGACTAGAATACCAGGCTCAGTCCTGTGGGCTTAATTAAGAATAACTAAGTATAAGGAAACAATACAATCTTCCAAGTACACTGCATGCCCAAACCACAACTAACACAGAGATTCCAGAAACTCTGGTGGCTATGGGTGAGGTGAGGAGCCTCACAGGGGTCATAAAGCCAGTCAATTAGCCAAATGCTGTCTCCACCACCCCTAAACCCATACCCTGTGTAGAAATCTGCAGCACATATAACTCAGTGTGGCTGGGAACCAAGCAGGCCCATGGCATTTAATCAGCCAAAGATGCATTTGACTTCAGCTAGGTATCAGTGTGCCATTGCATCCAATTTGTCCTGGCTTTTACCAAAAAACTGATCAAAGTGTGTATCTCCAGTGTTAAGTCAGAGAAAAAGAGAAATGCAGTTTAACAAGCTCACCCTTGATTATGCTGACTCTGAAAAATGCTTTCCTGATGAATTGCTGGGTCACTGCAACAGTCATTCCAACCTTATCTTGGTTGCAAAAATGTGTCTTCCCACTCAGTTGTCCTACCTACAGAGGGTGAAGTTGGGGGAGACATTGGAGTCATGGACAAACCATGCATTGTGTCTTGTCTGCTCGTTACCAATGACTCATTGAGGGTACCTAAGCTCTCGGGGCTACATGTTCACAGAGTTTCTCATCCTGAAGAGAAAACCTGCCTGCTACACAGACATTTGCCTGGTTACTCATCTACATGAGGCCATTGAGGGAGTTAGGAAATCGTCCCATTAATAATAATGCCTGTGATCCCAGTATTAAAGAGCTCTGTGTGTGATGTTCCCCAGGGAGAGGAGAGCCCTTTAGGAAATTAGATCCTTTTAGATAGGGTGTTGAATGAAACCTTTCCTGGCCAGAAAAAGGACAGCATCGGTTAGCAACACAACCAAAGCAAATGTCGCTTGCCAGTATCTGCTATATGCCATGTACTTTGTTACTTTGAAAAGTGGGTGAGTTTCTTCTTTAATTCTGATGACAAACTCCCTTAAAATGTTTTTACCCTGGGAACGCCTAGGGTGGCTCAGTTGGTTAAGTGTCCAACTCTTGGTTTTGGCTCAATTCATGATCTCAGGGTCATGAGATAGAGCCCTGCATGGGGCTCTGCTCTGAGCACTGAGTCTGCTTAAAGACTCTCTCTCTCCCTCTGCCCCTCCCCCTGCTCTCACTCTCTCTCTAAAAAAAGAAAAAAAAGTTTTTACCCTGACCATTCTGAATGTGACTCAAAGACACATGTTTAGCATAACCAATTTATGGGGATATAAATCAGAATATTATTATACTAGGTGGAGGAAACATTGACTAGAAAGGGCATGAGGTAATTTTCTGGAGTGACAAAAATAGGTCTTAATTGGGGTATTGGTTTCGGAGGGTATACATTTGTTAAAACTCATCAAAGGGTACATTTAAGATCTATGCAATTTAGTGTATATAATTATACTTCTATTTTTAACACTACTTTTTAATTCCTGCTTTCTGATCCTACATCTCAGAGTCAGTTCCTGCCACATGCCCTTGGAAATCATCTCTCATCTGAAGCCTGGACTAGGCTTGTGGCCCTGGAAGGGAACTCAGCAAATTCTACCTCTCCACAAAGCAATCCAGAAAAACCTCTGGTAGTGAAAGTCCAGTTCCTAAGTCTGCTATTTAAATTCTTTGTATCTATGCACTTAATGTTTTAATTTCTGTTTGGTATTTTAACATGTGTTAGCCCAGCGGCCTACTAACTCCAAGTGGCCCAGAGGTAAATGATTATACAGATATTTCTTAAATGAGACTGACTAGGTGATGGACTTTTCTTCTTGCCTATACTATCTCATCTTCTTCTTCCATTCGCAGAACCCAAGTATTGTTCAGGTAGCAACATTCCCAGTTTAAAAATATTCATCTCTCCAGACTCCCTTGCAGCTATGTGTGGTGTGTCATCCAGTTCTGGCCAATGAGATGTAAACAAAAGTCTACTGAATGAGAATTTAAGGGAAACTATTGTTTTCCTGATGAAAAGGGTCAAGCAGTAGGCTTATGTCTTTTCTGTTCACTTCTCTCTGTTCCCCCCATCTCTGACCTGGAAGCCAGATGAAATGGTTAGATGAGGTATAGATAGATACCTTGGACCAAGAAGTTGCTAAGCATGGAAGAGGAGAAAAGAAAGAGGCTGTTTCATTGAGCAGCTATCTTTGTCTTCAACTTTCTAACTGTAGTCTCTTTATTACATGAAAAATAACTCCCTTGTTGGGTTAAGCCACTGTGGTTAGGTTTCTCTTAGATACAGCCAAACCCAATTCTGTCCTTTATATTTAAAATTTTCAACTTGAAAATGTAAGTATCAGTGATTCATAATTGTGCAAAAAATATGACACTCAAGTGGTGACATCTAAGTGTAGTGATGTCATAAATATGAGACTCAAGTGATGACGCCATAAGTATGAGACCCAAGTGATGACATCTGTGTGTGATGATGGCATACGGATGATATCTGAGTGATGATTGTACTAGACCGTGAGCTCCCTGAAGACAGGGACTATGTCTAATTTTTGTTACACCTTTTCATGAGCCCAGGGCTGGAACACAGTGTATGTCCTACGTCTATTTGCTGGATGGAACCTCCCTACAGCCCTAAGCAAAGAGCCACACATAAAGAGTACCTATCTCCAGGTCCCCAATTTGTTTTCTCTGTAGGAGCCTGACCTGGTAGAGACTATCCTTGTATTTAAGACTTTTCCTTCAACCAAACTTGAATGCTCCCTGAGTCTATGTAAGAATTCTATTCACTTTTCCCCCCCAGATTTACTTGAGATATAATTGACCTATAATATTGTATTAGTCCAAGGTATACAATATAATGATTTGATAAATATATATAATGCAAAATGATTACCACCAGAAGTTTGGTTAACAGTCATCACCTCACATAGTTACAGTATTTTTCTTATGATGAGAACCCTTAAGATCTTTCTTAGCAAGTTTCAGTATACAATATAGTATTGTTAACTATAGTCACCATGATTTACATGATATCCTCAGAACTTATTTATCTCATAACTAGAAGTTTTTACCTTTAGACCACATTCCCTCTTGATCTTTCCTTATTCAAGACAGAGATACTCCCATTCAGAAAATTACAAACTCTATCCTAGTGCAGATTCTGAAAGCAGGTTATGTCTATAATGGTATCACTGAGCTCACTGTAACGTTCTGGCCTTCCTGTGTGAGAATTACCTTGAGACCCTACCAGAATAAGCACTTTCCATGCTTTTTTTTTTTTTTTTTTTTTTGTGGTGGGGGCAGAATTTGAGCTTCTGTAGTGGAGTATTGGAGCTGCCTTGCTGCGGTAGGAGTTGATGTGTACATCTTCCCCCAACTCTTGGTGCAGTGATTTCATGTTCAAATCAGTCATCATAGGGGATATTTATAACATAGAAATAGGCAAATGCTACAAATCAGTGCTCCCCTCACCCAACCTTAGTCCCAAGAGCTGGTTATTAGATATTTACCAGCACACCATTCTGCTTATCTATCCATGGTTCCCATCTCAAGCAATTCTTCTAATGCTGAGAATGACAGGACCTTATATATGGATCCCCACATTCTTCAAAAGTTTGCAGTAGGTCATTTTGCTTTTACATAATATCTACATTAGTAATTGTTTTTGTTAACTGAAAGAAATCTGAAGAAGATTCACTTAAAAAGGAGAAATGCAAAAATAGCATTCAGCATTTGTTTTTGCAGCAAGCTGTTATGAAGACAGCACACCCCAAGCAGGAAGAGGGGCCCTACCAAGCTGCTTTCCCAGGAACTCCACTCAACATCCCAAAATCAAGCTGACATAACTTTGAACTGGTCTGGGAGCATCTGTGCTTTACCTCAATTTATCCTGCCCATGCATTAACAAAATGTGTCCTAAAGTATCAGAAAAGCCTAAGAGACATTATTTTGAGGGTCTGGGAAGCCTCAAAAAGTTTTGCATATAAATTAATGGTGATTGCTTCTTTCCTTTATTCCATTTCATATAATGAACAGTTTCATGAGAACATTCCAGTTACAGGTAGCTGGCAAACCTGTATTTGGATGTTGAGTTACAATACTTAAGTGGCATGATATAAATAATTTTATTTGAATCTCACAGCAACCCTAAGAGGTAGACAAGAAAAGCATCATTTGCTCCCTATATTAGTTTCCCACTGCTATTACCACAGACTTAGTGTCTTAAAACACAAATATATATTATCTTACAGTATCTGTAGGTCAGAAGTCTGGAATGAGTCCCAAGGGACTAAAATCAAGCTGTCAGCAGAGCTGGGTGTCTTCTGGAGGCTCAGAAAAGAGAACCAGTTCCTTGCCTTTTCCAGTTTACATCCCTAGGCTGCTTGCATTCCCAGGCTAGTGGTCCCCTTCCAGCTTCAAAGCCAGCAGCCCTATCACTCCAACCTCATCTCTTCTAGCTCTGACTTCTCTGCCTCTCTTTTACTTCTAAGGACCCATGTGATCATGTTGGGTTCACCTAGCCAATATAGGATAATCTATTCATCTCAAAACCCTTAATCACACCTGAAAATCTCCTTTTTCCATTTAGGTAGCATATTCACAGGCTCCAGGGATTATGATGTAGACATTTGGGGAAGGTCATTACTCTATTTACTATTCATCCTTTTATAAAAAAGGAAGACAGCTCTGAAAGATAACAGTCCTGCTTGAGTTCATGAAGGTGTCAGTGGCAAGAAGGGACTTGGGCCAAGGCCAGTGCTCTGGCCAGTGCAGTGTGCTCCTTCTCTTTGTAAATATTTGTCCAACAGCTGGCCCAGGAGAGGGCACACTCTGGGGCAATGGGTACAGCACAGCTAAGGATAGAGTCTCAGGGGGATGATTTTAGGATTTATGAGCCCTCCCGGGCCCAATCTTCCACTAACCAAACATTCTTAATTTTGCTTCCCAGCATCCCTGGGAGACTTGGAGGTCGAAGTACAGTGACCTAAAGTCCCTAAGAGCTGGATTGTCAAAGTGTTGGTTGAGATACAACTGAGGACTTGCCAAGACCCATGAAGATGTTTCCTTCCACCCACTCTAGCCGTTCACCAATGTAATTAATCCCTTTCCTTTCTGGAGCTTTGCCTCCAGCCTTGGGACTCATCCATCACCTCTTCTCTCTCCTCCACTCAGTCAGATGAAATAGTGACAAGTGGGGGAAACCATTAGAATATCAGAACACTGTAAGGGATCTGTGCCACTCACATCAGTTAGAAGGTGACCTCCTTGGGAATCCAAACTGGAAGAGAGAGTAGAGTCCTTGCCTGCTCTTAGTGCTCTATGTCAAAAGAAAGCATCCTACAAGATGCTGAACTGGGAAGCCTGTATCCTCATTCATGCTTGTCTCCCAATTCATTGCATGGCTTTGGGCAAGTCATTTCTTGTGAGGCTTCATTTCCTTATGTGGACTGACGCAGGGAGCAGTTCACTCTGAGAGGTCCTATGCCATAATGTGATCACTAGTGCCAGATCTAGCATCAACCCCCCCGCCCCGCCCCGAGTTTTTAGCCTCGCTTCCACTACTTGTTGGAAGAGTGAAGTTGGGCAAAAGACAACCTCTCTGGGTCTCATTTTTCTTATAAATAAAATGGAGATCCTAATAACATCACCATCCATAGACACAATGTAAGGATTACATGACATAATGTAATTAATGCACTTAGCACAGTGCCTGGCACATAATAAGCCCTTGATAAATGTTATTGTTGTAGCAGATTAGGGATGGTCAAATTGTGGTTCCTGAGCCAGCAACATTACCCTCATCTGGGAACTTGTTACAAATGCACATTTTCAGTCCCACCCCAAACCTTGGGAACCAAAAATTCTGAGGGGTTGGGCACAGCAATCTGTGTTTTAACAAACCCTCCAGAGGATTCTAAAGCTACATGTTAAAGCTTGAGAACCACTGATGCAGATGGTTCTAAGATCCCTTCCAATTCTGGAATTCTATTTTTTCTTGCAAATGTATACATTGACCCAAGGCCCAAGGAAATCATTATTATTTATCCACACCATTCCATAAACATTTATTAAAATTTCTCTTCATACTGGAATCTAGGAATAAAAAGCAAAACAAGAAATAGCCTATGGGCTCAAGAAAGGGACAGTTCATCTCACTGCCCTTACTTTATAGCTTCGAAAATATGATTTCTTGGGGTGCCTGGGTGAGTCAGTCAGTTAAGCATCTGCCTTCGATTCAAGTCATGATCCCAGAGTCCTGGGCTTGAGCATCACATCAGGCTCCCCACTCAGCAAGGAGTCTGCTTCTCCCTCTCCATCTGCTCCTCTCTCCACTAGGTCTCTCTCTCTCTCTCTCTAATAAGTAAATAAAATCTTTTTTAAAAAGAAAAAATACGATTTGGTAAATGTTTCTGCATTTGTTCAGGATACCTGAGTTCCACTCTATGAAAATAATATCTTTTTAAAAAAAAAACTATTGTCTTCAGGTTACAGTTAGAGCAAGATACTAGCTAAGTGTCCTTGAGTCTCAGTGTCTTTATTTCTAGAACAGGATTAATAATACTTATCTCACTAGTTTGTTGTGTAGATTAATATGATTAAATGTGATGACATGAATGAAATGACAGTTCATTATTGATGTCCAGTAATGCTTAGTTAGATTTCAGTTTAAATCCAGTTCATAATTAAGTATTGTTGATTAATATTGATTTGGCTTGATGGCATACAATTCTGATACACAGAATTTAAAAAGAATAAATAAATCCATTATATGTTGAAATCCAAGTCCTGAGAGCTAGAAGATGTGTTCATCACTTTCACTTTCTCTTTTCTAGAATTCAGGCAATGAAGACCCTATAGTACAAACAGGCTCTTTATACTTCAGAGATAAGTTAGAGAAGTGGCTGGTGTTTATCTAAAGGCAACCCCGAAGGCCAAGAAGTCAAAGCGAAGTTCAGACTCAGTTATGGGCTTCTCAGCTGCTTATAGTAAAAACTTTGAAATCCCCTTGGAAACTTCCTTTTTACTTCTATCTCAGAAGATTTTATCTGATTGACCAGGCAGTCCACAGATTCCAAAAGGGTTTCATTCCTCTTTGTGTAAAAGCCAGTACCCACCTTGAGCTTGAACTGGAAATGGGGCTCTTTGTGGTTCCCCAGATTTAATCCAACAAATATTGAATTGCTGGAAGACCACGGGGGAATGCTTTCGAAGTCTGTGGCTTCTTCAAACAAAAAAGCTTGCTCAAGGCTCAAAAACATTCTATGCATGCGGAGAATGTACCCCCAGTGACTGGCACATAGTAGGTGCTCAGCAATTTTCTTGGAATAAAAAAGTGAAGGTAGCATAGGACAAGGCTGTTAAAAAGAAAGTCCCAGACCAAAATTGGCTTCTTTTAGGCCAAGTAACCAGACTACCAGACTGGGGCTTAACATCTAACCTAATAGCAGTTTCAACTTCCCCCAGGAATGTAATCTTAACTGGTCAGTCAGGAATTCTCTGATCAGCACTCATAGTTTACCTGTTATATGGGCCCTCTCCATCTCCCAAAGAGAAAGATGAGGTAATCTACCTAATAAGACCTCCTGCCTTTGCCCCTACAAAGGAAAGTGACCTTGCCTGAATCATCCTTTTATATTATTTATTTTATTTTATTTTATTTTTTTACTAATAGCTTCTTTGCCCCACCCTTCTACCTATAAAAACCTTCCATCTTGTACAAGAGCTCCTTCTACTTGCTACCCAACTCCTGAGTCACTTAATAAAGCCAACTCCATTGAATTTTTGTTATTTAATAAGTGACAAATGAGTTGTATAGTAAACAAGTAGAAAGAGCTATCAATGGGCACTTGGGTGACACAGTGGTTGAGCATCTGCCTTCAGCTCAGGTTGTGATCCCTGGGGCCCTGGGATTGATTGAGTTCCACATCAGGCTCCCCACAAGGAGCCTGCTTCTCCCTCTGCCTATGGTTGTGCCTCTCTCTGTGTGTGTCTCTCATGAATAAATAAATTTTATAAAAAGAAGAAAAAGAAAGAGCTACCAAAAAGTTTGAGAGGCAGAGAAAATCATACTGGGCTGGAGCACCCAGAATTTTCACTTTATATAAGAGAAAACTGAAGCATAGAAAGGTGAAGCGAGGTACCCAAGGTTACACAGCTAGTAAGTGGTGCAGACAACTTGACTCAAGTTGTCAGGTGCCAGATCCCATGCTCTACCTGTATAAACATTTTGTATCTTAAATTATATATTTAATTTATAGTGTATAAGGATACAAGTAAGAACCAGTGATTTCATGGATATTAATGTTTAGAATGAGGATAAGAAAGCAGTGAGTCCATTTTAAGAAAATAGCAGGGGGTAGTTCTCCAGAAGAACAAAAATCAGGAAGGTGGAATGCTAATGACTATATATTATCTCATGAAAAATGTAATATATGATAAATGTTAACAGACCCATTATTTACATACCTGGGCAGATAGCTGATGAGATAGATGCACTATGATGTCAGGTTGACTTGACCCAGTGGAAATTTATTGACTAGTTAAACCTTGCTACTATCACCTTAGGAACTCTCATTCCATTGTCAATAAATTTCTTTACACTTTGGACCTTTGCCCTGAACAATTTCATCTTTTGCTCCTTCTTCCACTTCCTTCCATTACTGAAAACCTAAGTCTCTCTTTAACCTGGTTTTTCCCCCTCTGGAGTAGAGTTTACTTTCTTCCTCATTTCTGCTTTACTGCAAAGTCAAGAAGAGGGCACGTTCTCATTGCCTTCTACCCGCCCTATTGCTTTAGATCATCTTTGCATTACTTTCCACATTCTAAACCCAACTATCTCTCCTCTTTTGAAATCCATATCAGATTATCATCTTCACTCCATCGTTGCTCTACCATCTATCAACTTTCAAGTTATTTTTCTATATTCTGAAGATTCTTATCTCAACAATATTTGAGATACCTTCTCCTTTTTGAAAAACTCTTCCTTTGTTTTTTGCTGTCTTGTGTCTGTTCACCAAAAAGGTGGGATTTCCTCAAGGTTCCACATGCAGCCCTTAACTCTTTTCCTTTTATCTTCTCTCTCTGGTAAACTTCACAGCTTCCACCATTACCTCTTTCAACATCTCTCCAATCTACATCTCTTGCTCAAACCTTCTCTAATCTACAGGCTGGAATTTCCACATGTCTCTGCACTATCCCCATAATATCTTATCAAGTCCAAAAACCATATCAAAAATGAACTCACTCATTCTTCTTCTGGCTCTCTCTCTGCACCCCTTCTCTCAGTGAAGGGTAGTGATATAGAAGAGAATGCTCAGAGTTATTTCCAATGCCTTTCTCTCTTTCACCATTCCAATAAACCTTTGGTCACCATGCCTTGTCAATAAATCACTATCCTTCTGTTCTTATGGTTGCTCAACCAGATTCTTCTCTATGCTTCATCTCGTGGGTCACACTACACCAGCTAATAAAACAGACTACCAGGTTAATGCTACAACATGTCGTTTTTAGGCTCAGGGTTCTTCCAAGTATCAATATTGCCTATAGAATGGAATTAAAACATTTTAGTTTGAAGTCCAAAATTCTCTCCCAACCTATTTTGCCCCTCACCTCTTCCTATATACAACCTATTTTAACCAGCCCGAATTTCTTGATGGCCTCTGAATAAACCATTTATTCATTCAATAAATACTTATTAAGCACTTGGCATTAGCCCAACACTGTCCTAGGTGTTGGAAATATAATGGGGACATGATTTCTGTGTTTAGATTTAGATGATACAATCAGTGAAAAGAAAACATGGTAAGTACTAATCTAGGAGGAGAGCTGGGCACTATGAGCCATCATCTGGGGGCTCCTAACTGCACAGGGGCAAGATCTGGGGCATAGGGAAATAGGAAAGGTTTGCCAAGGGAACTGAGCTGAGAACTGAAGCTGAATAAGAATTATTCAGATATAATATGGGGGGAGGGTTGTCATTAATCCAGAAGGAAATGTATGTATACAGACTTGGGACAAGAAAGGATGGCCATAGAAAAGGGAAATTAGAATAGAAATCAGAAGAAAGGATGAAAAACAAGGTGTTGCAGAAGCCAAAGGATGAGTGAGAAGGCAAGAGCAGACCACAGTTGCAAAGACTAGAGACAAAGACTAGAGTTGTCCATTGGACTCAGAGTGGAAAAATCACTAGTGACTTGGCCAAGAACTATTTGAGCAAGTGATGTAGGCAAGGCTAGATCACAGTGGAGAGAGAAATGTATGGAAGGTAAGGCACTGGAGATTGGAATTCTAGACAAATCTTTATGGAAATTCAAAACGCACTACATCTTTATGCCATTTGCTCATTCTGTACTAATTCCCTCCTGTCCTGCTTCTTTCCCTATTTTGCCTATACTGTTATTCCCAATTCTCTTCCCACTGAAATGCTGGCTCTTTTTCAAGGCCTGGGCTGGAGCCCCAAGTCAGGCTTCCTGCTCAGTGGGGAGTCTGCTTCTCCCTTTCCCTCTGCCCCCTCCAACTCATGCTCTCTCTCTCTCTCAAATAAATAAAATCTTTTAAAAAATAAAAAAATTAAAAGACCAAATAAAATACTATCATATCTTGAACTTCCCTGTACTCCTGGCAGTTTGATTACTCAGTACTTGCCACACTGCATTAGCAAAGTGTGTTCACGGATCACATGGAATTTCCCTCATACATCTGTTACAGCACTTGCTTCTTACTAACTTGTGGCCCATTTAGTTGCACACACCTGTTTCCCTGACTACATAACTTGATGACGAACTAGTTGTGTATTAGTCATCTTTGAACTTTCATAGTTCCCAAGTAAGTGCACTGGGCACTGCTATCACCTCAATTGAACTCAATGGACTCTTCTCTCTTGCATTGAGGTAAGCACAAGCTATATATGTCATGATCTTTGTTCGGAGAGACAATGATTTTTAATGGTATCTATAATGAGAATGGAAACTCTTAGGATTTGCTAGGGTTATCTTTAATCTCTCAAAATATGTCCACTATTATTCACGTTTTGCGCATATTCCAAATGCCATAAATCATTATCAGCTTGGTTCTCTGTAGGAATGGATACCCTACAAACCAACTGTCTGATTCAAGTGAAGCAACCCACTCGACTTCTCAGCTCAGAGTACCAAGTCCCCTTTCCTTAATGAGGTTGACTTAGTATTCACACGTATCTCTCTTTTCAAAGAACAACCCAGAAAATTGTTAAACAAAGCCAAAATAGAAAATTAACATTGTTTATATGTTGGCAAATTGAACACCAATAAAAAATAAATTTAAAAAAAGTAACATTGAACTTTTGGGTTTCTAAGGACTGAAACCAAAAGAATAAGTCACATTCTTAAATTCAAAGTGCCTGATGATCAATAGGTAGCTAATTTGTGGAAGGCAAGGACAATCGTTAGAATGATAGATTTTTTTGTTATCTTATAGAAGAAATACTTTCAAAATCTTTCAAAACTTTTAGTGGCTAGGGAAATTAAGGTCCAACTAAACTCTGTTTGATGAATACAATTGGTAAATGCCATTAAAAATACTTTAGAATTTCTACTAAGCATATTTTATAATTCTTCTGCAACAGAATCTGGAACCTTAATCACCTTTCCTTTCTCAAAGCCCAACTTTTCACTGCACTTCCCAGCACAGAGATAACCAACTCATTCCTTTTTTTTTTTAATTTTTTTTTCATTTATTTATGATAGTCACACAGAGAGAGAGAGAGAGGCAGAGACACAGGCAGAGGGAGAAGCAGGCTCCATGCACCGGGAGCCTGACGTGGGATTCGATCCCGGGTCTCCAGGATCGCGCCCTGGGCCAAAGGCAGGCGCCAAACCGCTGCGCCACCCAGGGATCCCCTCATTCCTAAGTCACATCATAGAATTGGGATTAAGTACAAGATCCATTTCTTCAAAAACCAAAGTTCTGAAGCAACTATGGCAGAATATTAATATCTAACGAAAGTTAGATATTAGTAATATCTAACTGAATGGATATCCAGGTTATCGCAATGTTACTCTCTATTCTTTTCTCTTGGTGTGAAATGTTTCATACCTGTAGAATGAGAGAAAAAATATCCATGCAGTCCAAAATTACTGGAGAACCCAATAAATGAAAGAATTTCTTATACTGATTCATAACTATCCCATTTCTCTACTGCTCCATGAATCCTTAGGTCAGAGTCATAGTTTTCAATTTCCAGAAGAAGAAACAAATTTAGTTAAGAGAAACTAAGTGACTCTGGAGAAAGAGAAGGACCAAGCTCAAGTCAAAGTTAAAAGTCCTGAGGTATCAAAGGACAGGAGGCTGCCTCCAGATACCGAACAGCACAATAGACATTCAATTAGTACTAATTTGATTAATGGGTTGCTTGTTTAACAGGAGCAAGAGCACAGCTCCTTGGAAAAGATGGCATATGTCACCTTCCATTCATCTCTGACCATTGCTGTGTTGGCCCAAACTCAGGAGAATCTTGTGTGTGTGACTTCAGTAGTGGTGACAGTTTAATGTGGAGCCAATCATACTCTCAGGGGTCCCTGCATTTATCAAGTGGCTGGCCCAGGGTTATGGGACCGGTAATAGCCTTGGTGCAAAGCAAACATTAATTCTCGTATTAATGAATACAAGACCGCAGAACCTAAGGACAAGAAAGAGCAAAATGATCTCCAAAGACATTGGCTTCCAAGCTCCTCCCTCCTTTTGTCAACATTTGTGTGCTGATGAGCATGACTGCATAGTGCTAACTTAGTTGGTAGAAGAGTCCACCAAATAAGAAAGAGAATATGGTGGTCCCAGCACAGCTCTATGATTCTACTGTGTTCTTGAGTTCAATACAGCAGCATTTATTAAGCATTAACATTTATGGACCATCAACAGTAAGACACTACACTATCTTTTCTTTCTTCTCTTCTCAATCTCAATGTGTTATCTCTCTATTAGTCTCTCTCTCTCTCTCTTACACACACACACACACACACACACACCTGATATTGCTAGCAATTTGTCCTGTCCACAGGAAACCCATGTTCAAAGCCTGTGAGGCATCACTTTGAGCAATTATAGTTACTGGAATGGACAAAGGAAGGCCAATCTCACTCTAAGGCAAAATATTGGCTGAAAAAACATACCGACCTCTTATAACCGACCTCATTTCCTCAAAGTTGTCATAGGATTTCCTAGCAGTGCTAACTTCATAACCAAGTCTCTACAATCAACTGACTGTCCCATGAGAACCTTAGTAGCAACACACACACACACATACACACACACACACACACACACACACACCTTTCCAGAGACAGACTGTTCAGCTTGTCCCCAGCATCCTTGACAGATGCCTCTTCTCTCTCCACTATTATCTCTTATTACCCATGAAACTGCCTCAAACTGACAAATCCAGGTTTGTCACAGACCTCCTCTTTCTAACATGCACACTGGCTCATGTTCTTCTGGGAAATCTCCCTGTGAATACTCCACTTATCAAATCCTCCCAATCCTGCAGGTGCATCCACTGGGAACCTTCCCTGTGCCTATCTGCTCCTCAGCTGAAAGGAGGACTCCTGTGGCCTCTCTCCTCCTGGGGATTTACCACATAAACTTTTCTGTAGGGTTGAGGATTGGTACCTGTCTCCCTTAAACAGACTGAACTCTCCTTTCCCCATGAAACCCTGGCTTACACACATCTGAGACAGCACTGAGAATATGCACCTTCTGTTGACTGTTGTTGCTGTGGGCTAAGAACAGCAGAGAAGAGTTTGGCAACTCAAGGGAATGAAGCAGAGCAGAGGGACTAGGCAATGGCGTGACTTAGGGATCACACAGGCAAACTCAACATAGAATTTCCCTGATCTTTGTCTCAACCAAGGGCCTTAACACATGCAGGAGGATTAGTGACAAGGGTCACATAATTTGTTCACAGAAGCTTCTTGGGGAAAGTGTAATTGCATTCATCCTTCCTGGAGAGATTGGAGTCAGAGTCACAGGAGGCAAAGCTTGTGTGTAGGTTGGTCAGTGTGGCACACATGTGACTATAGGAGCAGTTTCTACATGGTGGTCATTTTATGTACCCACACTGGGCAGCCACAGCCCCAGTAAGAGCTGTGATTCTACCCAGCCCACACACTGAGAATGAGAAGATGCTCAGGGAATCCTGAAGGCTGGGGATCCTGAAGCACCCCCCAATTGCACCAGTGGAGAAGCAGGACCTGGGGATGCTGTGGAGCCTGGGCCAGGCTCTGGTTGAGCAAGAGTTGCAACTCAGACCCACTCCCAACGTGCCTTGGGGTGGGGCACAAATGCCTGCCGGGAGCCTTCTTTGTCACCCATAAACCACTGCCAGTGAGGGAGAGCAGGAGTGATGAGGCTCACCTCTCATTAAGTCCCCAACCCAGACTTGGCAGTACATAGTGTCTTTCCACACCTTGCCGCTGGAGCTGGCAGCACAATTTCTTCTCAGAGCTTCCAGAGGGTTAGAGAAGGCTTAAATAAGTGCAATGAATGAACAGGTGGGAGAAAGGGCCACACAAGAGGAGACGGGGTTATGAGGTGAGCCAAAGAGAAGGCCGGGTCAGCTGTGGCCACATGACCACAAAGGCCCCTGGTTGAGCAACGCATTTTCTCCTCTTTGCAGGAGAGGAAAGCCAGACCAGGCAAGTTCAGGTAGTTGCCTCTGAAAACCTCAGCCTGCCAACCTCTGGTCTGCATCAGCTAGAAATGTCAGGTGAGAGGATAGCAGAGAAGCAAACCTGGTGATACAACGAGTCCCAGAGACGTACATGGAGGTCCCTTAGATAATTCAGCCTTCTTACGAAGACTGCTGTCACCAAACTGGGAGGCAAAACTGGGCTAAACCTCAGAATATGGCAGTTCCTTCAGGACTTCATGTCAACCCTTGGTCTGAACCTGCCTAAGACCAAGTCATCTTGTGCCTCAGCCAGCCTAATCCTCCTGAAAATGCTTACATCTCACCCCTCCCCGGATCAGAGCACTCCCCTGGCTCCATACCACCTCTTGCTTCAAGTCTAAACTGCTCTGTCCCTGGTCCAGCCCTGCCTCCCTCCCCATCCTTGGCACCCCCCCCCCACCTGCACGCCCACTTGAGTCAGAACCGACTTCTACTCCTCCCCGTGCTCTCTATGCGCTTTTTTCTCTTGCCTCTTTCCCTCTTCTCTTACCTAGAGAAATTGTGTTCTCCCCCTGTCTAAAAATGATCCGTCTGTCCATCAAAGTGTGGCTTAGGCTTACTTCTTCCGTGAGTGCTTCTTCTTTACCAATCCACATTGATCTCTCCCTTCTCAAAATGTCATTGTAAAATCCAGTGTACCCCAGGGAGTGTCAAAGCTCTGCAGAAAGTTCAGGCTTACCACTGGGGGGATCAAGACTCAAAGCTCCAAATGCCAAGTTGGCTGGGCCTGGGTTCACACAGGGTGTCCACTATTCTGCATAGCACCTGGGTGCCCATCAGAAAGACCTGCACAGAGGTACCCAGCAACTCTTGTTGCAAATCCCTCCTTTGCTGCCCACTAGCTGCGTGACCTTAGACAAGTCCTTAAATTCTATCAGCCTCCATCCCTCACTTGTAAAATGGAGAGCATTGTGCCTTCCCCACTGGGTTGTTGTAAGAGCTAAGTATAAATGCTATAAAGTACTGGGCATTGTACAAAGTCCATTGAGTAATCACTAAATGTTTGTTGTTACTGTCATTAGCTTTCTCTACCTCTTCAATGAGCTGTCTTTAGAAAGAAGAAGGGGCATCAGTAATTTCTTAAGATAGCAGTTGACATCTTCCTTTCCTTCTTTGCCCTTTGCCATCATAGTACCACATCTTATAACTGGCAATGTCAAGGACCCCAGACCAAAAATAATTTAGCTATGGGGGAAAAATTACATCTGAGGACCAGAATAGTCATATTTAGCCTAAGGCAATCCAGGTTAAATGAAAGATAGAGAGAGAATTATCCTCTAAAATGGGGGTGGGGGGGCGGAGTTTTCCCTAAAGCCAGTATTTGAGAGTGGGACGGTTTGAGACCAAATGAGGTAGATATGGGAGCCAGCACATGTAAGGCTGACTTGGACATTTCATAGTCATTAGATGAATTGGCTTTGGAGTCTGACACCCTAAGTTCAATTCCTCTATCTGCCCCTTACTGCTGTGTGACATTGGACAAGTTATTTAACCTCTCTGTGCCTTGATTTCCTTATCTAAGGATAGTAGATGAATGAAACCACATAAGAGATATAGCACGGTAGTAGTAAATGTCCCCATATTTTGTGGACGTTTACTATGTAAGAAGTCCGGTGGAGCTGTCATTAGGTGTCAGTGGCACCCAATGACAGAAGAAAACGATGTCCATTTCTCAACTAGGAGGCCATTGATAATCCTTACAATCTCTCCCAAAATCATCCCTGAACTTAAGGCCTAGGAAAACCAGGATTCAGGTTAAGGAGGAAACATAGGGGCATTCACATTTATCACAGTAAATACCTTAGACCTCATTAAGTGTCTGGCACATTCCACATGTACATTAAGATTTGTTGGCTGAGTGAAGTAAGTCAGTCGGAGAAGGACAAACATTATATGTTCTCATTCATGTGGGAAATATAATAGTGAAAGGGAATATAAAGGAAGGGAGAAGAAATGTGTGGGAAATATCAGAAAGGGAGACAGAACGTAAAGACTGCTAACTCTGGGAAACGAACTAGGGGTGGTAGAAGGGGAGGAGGGCGGGGGGTGGGGGTGATTGGGTGACGGGCACTGGGGGTTATTCTGTATGTTGGTAAATTGAACACCAATAAAAAAAAAAAAGATTTGTTGAAGGCATGTATAAATCTCCAATTAGGATTTAAGTTAGCCTGCTGAATTATTTAACTAGAGCAGAATTCATACTTCCTGATGAGCACTTATTTTGTATTTTTTATTATTAATAATTTACACAAAAGTAGAAACGTTTAATAAGCCCCAGTGTACCATCACCCGGCTTTGAGAATAATCAACTTATAGCCAGGCATGTTTCACATACATCCCACTCTCTCCCTGCCCAAACCCAAATTATTTTGAAAGAAATCCCAAACACCATATCACTTCATGATGAGAATATTTTTATGATGAGAAAGGAAAGAGAGAAAGCACACACGGTTTTTACATAAATTTTACTTTTCCTGAAACAAGAGACAGGGCATGGCAAAGAGGAAAACAAGGCACCCAGTTGCCAGGATGGGCAGAAAGTGACTAATTCTACGCCATTTTAATTGCTTCTCCACCATGCATTTATTCCATTTATTCTTTGTCATTGTTGTTATATATGCTGCCCTGTAATTTGTAGCTTTAATAGTCTCACTTGGGTTTGTCTCACCAACTACAATTGAACTGGAAACACCTGCTAGCAAGAGCCACATTTCCTTCTCATTGACTTTAACGTTATATGTTCTAGCGCTCCATATGACATCTGGCCTACCTACTTCCTTTTCTTCTTAATATTCTGTCTTCCTCCTAACCTCTTGAAGACTCTTTAACTTTCTATTATTAATTCCATCTATATTTACTGGGTACAGCTCCTGCCATACAGCCAATAAAAATAAGATGGAACCAGCTAGCAGGCCATTGGAGGCTGAGCAGTGGCAGGAAGCTGGCAGGTGCAGCTGAGTCTTCCCAGGGAAAGATGAATTCGCCAACAAAGGAGGAGGTGAGAGGCAATTGAGGATGCAGGAATTCCAGGCAGAGGAAGCAGCCCTGACAAAAGTCTACAAAGGAAATTTGGGGCCAATGTGGGGGACTGCAAAATACATCACTGGAGTGGACCAATAAATTTGAATGGATAGAGGGGAGAACAATGAGGATTGAAAATGTAGAATAAAGCACAGTCCAGTCCTCAGAGGACAGCACTGACTGGATTGGGATGGGAGCTAGTTGGAGTTGGACTGGTAGGAGAGAGGAGTCCTGTTAAGTTGGAGACACAGCCATGAAGCATTCCCTAAGCACTTGGATTCAACCTGGAACTTTTCACCTTCTGCAACCTCTCCTATGTGAACATGCCCTCCCGGGACTAGCATATCTCTTAGATAGTTTCCTAAAGAAGGATGCCTCCCCCACAAAACATATTTCCCTGATATAGAACCTATGTGCCAAACTTGGCATATGATTTAAGCATGCACATTTATTTAGTTTGCAAGCATTTGTTTTCTCTGAAGATGTTTTCAAAACTGAGAGCAGACCAGACCTTATTATTTTCATATATTTGTTTCACTTGGTGCCACAAAACAACTGCTAATTGGAACGAAAGGATGGTAATGTAGATAAATTATTTTTATTGTGCTTGTTATTAGTTCACTGTATCTGTAATTGCACCTGTGCAAATATATTTGGAAATATTTGCTTCATAGCACAAGAACTATTTACTCATGTAGCTGAGACTTTGAGCTAGATTCATAGAACTCAAAATGAAATCCAGAGTTGCCATTTGGCAGCTGAATTGGAGTGCATAGATAATCATTGCCATGGAATTATCTATTCTGGCTATCGTCACTGCCCCAATTTGCTTGGCAGTTAAAAATCCCACACTTTGCACTTGAGTGGTTGCACTTGACTGGTTTCAGAGCTCAAAGGCTGGAGGGATGTTTATAAGTTTCAGGGGTCATGAATTTAAATTGCAGAGAAGTACGTGATAGAGAGTTCTGGAGTGAAAGTGTGATTAAGTGACCTCTAATGTTCCTTCCATTTACATAACTCCCTTGTCCTTGGGCCCCAGATACCTGAAGCTACTACATTTATAATCATTTTATTCTCAAATAAAGTTAACCGAACTTCAGGCAGATGACTCAGTGACCAGTTGGAAAGGTGGAGGGGAAAGTTTGACCATTTTGAGATCTAGTTTCATACTTTATGAGATTTAGAACCCTGTTCCAGGGCAATACCAGGTCCCCTGCATCCACACATGACTTCACTTCCACTCATTTGTCCATTTGAGTCAGGGGCTCACTCTCCTGTTTTCCTGATTTGTGGCCCATGTTTTTCAGCACCCTGACTGTGTTGTCTTTCTGGGCTTCCGCTTATCATCTCTCACCCTCATCTATAAGCTCAATTAGGCCTCCCAGGGATAGATCTAGTCTTAGAGACGGGCTGTTTGGGGGTACTTGGAGACTACAATCTTTTTTAATGCCCCCAGTCTCAGATCATCACTAGAGTGGATTTTATGCCTATTTCCAAACTTTAAAGGGGCTTCCGACCTGACAAATGCTGCTAGCTTTCGAGATACTAATGTTCTGCTCTCTGGGCCTTGGCTGATCTCCTACTCTTCTGCTCAAAGCACCACTGGATTTTAAACCATGAGACCTGGAAAATTGTCCCTGTGGCCTACAAATTCTAGATCCCTGGGACACATCCAATCTAGAACCATGCCCCCATATATCTCTCAGCTGTGCTCTCATGTGGACCTTCAGGCCTGGCTTGACATCTTTGCTTGGGCTCGGTTCCCGAGGCTTATCCCAGCCCCTGCCAGCCCAAAGGCTCCACTTATGATCCTGGACTTTATTCTGACCAAAGTAAAGGTAAAATCTCTGGCTGTGCCAAAGCCTTGCCTAGTTAAAAGCACCACATTATCACTTTTTAATTGGCTTTGCCTAGTATTGATTTTTTTTTTTTTTTTTTTTTTTTGCTTCCACGTCCCAAGGCTGGTCTTTGATCCAGAATTTGACCTGACCATGGTAACAATGACCATTTTATGCCTCTTGCTTCCATGGAACTCTCAGAGCCTCTTTGGCCACCAGGTTATTATCTTACTCCCACAGCTGGCTCACATGTGTTCAGACTTTCCCAGGCTTAACCAACAGCAGCAAAAGGCCCCAATCTTCTGACCCTAAATCATTGTTTTTTTCTAGTATACCACGATGTTATGATCTATCTCAGCATTTTCTAGACTCCGCTCTGTAGAAAATTACTATTCCATGAGACAATAGGCATTTGTAAAACAAGCAAATGAATTCACTAGAAAGCATATGTATGTGTGTATTTCATAGTCATGTGAATTTGGAAAATGCTGTGTTAAACAATGTTAAATGGGTTACTTCATTACAAGACTTTTAGGCCCTCTGTAGTGGGCATTGTAATATTCAAGAGGTAGGGGGAGAGAAGCAGAGTGCATAGTTTTTTCCAAATGCATTGGCCTATAGAGTTTTCTTCTGTGGAACATTCTAAACATCTCATCAGGCTTAAGCTCCATTCTTTAACACTGACCTGAACAAATTTCTCTCAGACTTAACATAAATAAGCAGGGGAGACAAGATGTCCCTAAAAATTAGAATAAAACTGGAGCCTTATCTTACACCATTCACAAAACCCTACTCAAAACGGAGTAAGACTTAAATATATGACTTGACACTAAAAAACTCCTAGAAGAAAACATAGAAGAAAATTTGACATTGGTCTTGGCAATGATTTCATGTCTGACACCAAAAGCACAGATAAGAAAAGTAAAAATAGACAAGTGGGGGCACCTGGGTGGCTCAGTTGGTTAAGTGACTGACTCTTGATTTTGGCTCAGGTCACGATCTCAGGATCATGAGATCAAACCCCACCTAGGGTTCTTCTCTAGGTATGGAGCTTGCCTAGGATTCTCCCCCTGCCTTCCCCCTGCTTATATTTGTTCTCTTTCTCTCTTAAAAAAAAAAAAATTCATAGAATCAGAGAGTGGAAAAGTGGTTGCCAGGGGCTGGGAGTAGCAAGAAAATTGGGAGTCACTAATCAAGGGGCATAAATTTTAATTAAGCAAAATTTATAAGTTCTAGAGATCTACTGAATACATTGCACCTGTGGTAAATGATACTGTACTGTACACTTAAAAGTTTGTCATGAACTGCATCAAACTAAAAAGCTTCTACACAGCAAAGGAAACAGTCAACAGTGAAAAGACAACAAATAGGATGGGGGAAAATATTTGCAAACTATTTATCTAGTAAGAAGTTAATTTCCAAAATATATAAAGAACTCCTACAACCTAGTAGCAAAAATGCCCTTAAATAGACTAAAGACATGAATAGACATTTCTCCAAAAAGAACATACAAATGGCCAAGAGTTCTATAAAAAGATGCTCAATGTCACCAATCATCAGAGAAGTGCAAATCAAAACCGCAGTGAGATTTAAATCTGTTAGGATGGTTATAATTGAAAAGTTGAAAGAGCTAAATATTGACTAGACCTATTGTGGTGATCAGTTTGCATATATATAAATATCAAATCATTATGTTGTACACCTGAAACTAACATAATGTAAGTCAATTATACCTCAGTTTTTAAAAAAGGCAAAAGATATCATGTTGTTGAGGATGTGGAGTAAAGGGAATTTTTGTACAGTATTACTAAGAACATAAATTAGTTATAGCTTTTACGGAAAACGGTATGGTTATTCCTCAAGAAATTAAAAATAGAATGACTATATGATCCAGCAATCCCACCTCTGGGAATTTATAAAAAAATAAGTGAAATAAAAAAAGAATAAGTGAAATCAGGATTTCTTTAAAGATTTTTTTTATTTATTCATGAGAAACACAGAGAGAGAGGCAGAGAAGCAGGCCCCATGAAGCGAGCCCAACATGGGACTTGATCCCGCGTCTCCAGGATCAGGCCCTGGGTCGAAGGTGGCACTAAACTGCTAAGCCACCCAGGCATCTCTGAAATTAGGATCTTGAAGAGATACTAGTACCATCATGCTCACTGCAACCCTATTCACAATAGCCAAAATGTGGAAACATATTAAATTTCTACTGAGAGATGGATAAGGAAAATCTGGTATATACCTACAATGGAATATTATTTAGACTTTGAAAAGGAAAGGATTTCTGCCATGTGTGACAACATGGATGAACCTTGAGGACATGATGCCTAAGTGAAATAACCCAGTCACAGAATGACACTGTATGACTTCACTTATGTGAGGGATCTAAAATACTCAAATTCAGAATCAGAGAATGGAAAAGTGGTTGCCAGGGGCTGGGAGTAGGGAGAAAATTGGGAGCCACTAATCAAGGGACATAAATTTTAATTAAGCAAAATTAATAAGTTCTAGAGATTTACTGAATACATTGCACCTGTGGTAAATGACACTGTACTGTGCACTTAAAAATTTGTCATGAGGGTCAATCTCGTGTTTAAGTAACCAACAAATTAAATTTTTAAAAGAATGAAATTATGGCAATTAGATAGAATGAACATCTGAAACGTAGCAGTTTTTTACTTTAAATTCTTATCTGCATGTTTCCATAACTATAAATTCAGATTTGTACTACTACACATGTACTAGAATGACTAAAATAAAAATACTAAAAATATTGAGGACTAGCAAGGATGCAGAGCTATTGGATCTCTTATATATCTTCTGGGAATACACAATGGACCCACCACTGTGAAAACAGTTTACTGTTTCATCAGTTTACTAATAAAGCTAAAAATACACTTTACATTTTATCTAACAATCCTACACCTGAGTATTTTCCTAAGGAAATGAAATTTGTTTCTACATAAAGCCTGTACACAAATGGTCCTAGCAGTTTTATTTGTAATCGCCAAAAAACGGAAATACTCCAAATGTTTTCCAATGCATGAATGGTTAAATGCACCAAGGTACATACCTACCATGGATTACTACTCAGCAGTGAAAAGGAACAAAGTCTTCATAGGTGTAACCATTGGGTTAGATGGCAATGGAATTATGCTGTGAAAATAAGTCAGTCTCAGATTTTATCCTGCATGGTTCCATTTATATAACTTTATAAATGACAAACTGGTGGTGGAAAACAGGCATCAAAGGTCAGAGTGGAGGGGAAGATGTCATTATAAAGAGGCAGCAGGAGGAAGTCTCTTTGTGCTGATAAAGCTGTTCTTGGGGCACCTGAGTGGCTCAGTAGGTTAAGCATCCAACTGTAGATTTTTTTTTTAATATTTATTTATTCATGGTAGACAGAGAGAGAGAGGCAGACAACACAAGGCAGAGGGAGAAGCAGGCTCCATGCAGGGAGCCTGAGGTGGGACTCGATCCTGGGTCTCCAGGATCACGCCCTGGGCTGAAGGCGGCGCCAAACCGCTGAGCCACCCAGGGATCCCCCAACTGTTGATTTTGACTCAGGTCATGATCCCAGGGTTGAGAGATCCAACCGTGAGACAGGTTCTGTGCTGGCAGAGCCTGCTTAAGATTGTCTTCCTTTCACCCTCCCTTTAGCTCTGCCCCCGTCCCACATACTCTCTCAAATAAATAAATAAATAAATAAATAAATAAATAAATAAATAATAAATAAATAAATCTTTTTTTAAAAAGCAGTTCTGTATTCTGATTATGTAGAGGTTTCATGAATCCACATGTGATAAAACAACAGAGTACAATGAACACATCAGAAAAAAATCCCAAAACTAAAGTGCATGTTACACTGGTGTGAATGCAGTAGTCTATAGCTTAGTTAATAATATTGTGTGAATGTCAATTTCCTGGTTTGAGTAATACTATGGCTATTAACAATGTCATCCTGGGGAAGCTAGGCAAAGGGTGGATAGGAACTCCCTATACTACTTTGGAATTTCTTGTGTATCTTAAATTATTTCAAAGTAAAAAAAGAAAAAAGAAAAAGAAAAGAAAAAAAATTAACGAGAAAGCCGAAAGAAGAAAGAAGAAAGAAAAAAAGAAAGAAAGAAAGAAAGAAAGAAAGAAAGAAAGAAAGAAAGAAAGAAAGAAAAAGAAAGAAAGAAAAAACAATTCAGCTTCAACTGAGTCCAGAGGAGAGGCTCTAGAAGGGCAGGCACCTTATTTGTTATTTAGGACTTTGCCTGACTCACTCAGTTCTATAATAGCCTTACTAGGCGTGTGAGGTGGGGGAAGTCACAATCTATCTGTGCATCAGTTTCCCCATCAGCAGGAGGGAAATTCTAACAGTTCCTGCATCATAAGATACAGGTTAGGATTAGAATTGATTATACCAAGTGCTTTGGATACTTTATGGGAGGAGGTGGAGTTCCATGAAGGTACACATGTTGTCTTTTGAATATGTGGTAAGTGCACAACAGTCACATGACTGGGCCTCATGTCTCATCCTCATGGTTGGCCAATGTATAAACACTCCTTGCTTGAATAATAATGTCTACACCACCTCTGTTTTCCTTCTGGATTGCTTCCCCTTTTCAAACTCACTCCTTTGAAATGTATAAAACTACCACTGTCAGCCCTCTGCTTTTTGGTGCAGTTTTCTTTGAAATTAAGACTTCCACTAAAGAACTTCATATTTTCCCTTAATTCATATCTGGTTTCTGACTCTCCTAATACTCTTTGTATTTACAGCAATTCGTTTAGATAGATTGGATTATAATGTCCATACGTTTGTTTCCTTTCTGACATGTGAACTTGAGGTCAAGGCCTGCATGCTTTCCTTCATTTATTCCACATACAGTAACTGAGTACCTACCACGTCCCCGGCACTGTTCTAAATGCCGAGGATAGAGCAGTGAATAGACAAATGCCCTGATATCAATGGTGGTTACTGTCTTGCATGGAATTCTTCTTTGCATTCTTAGATTCTGGCATAGTGCCTGACCCATGCTTGGTGCTTAAATGTTTTGTGGATGGATGAGTGGAGCGATAAAATAAGCATTTCTCTTGGTGGGTACCCTATATTTAAACAAAATGAGCCAAAATCAAAAAAAAAAAAAATGAGCCAAAATCTAGTGAAAAATAGACTATCCCAATTTCTAAAGAGAATGAGAAAAGGTTGTCATAGGACTATTGGAAATGAGCTACCTTTTTGCCTCTTCTACCTCCCTCATGAGATTTCCAGTTTGGTGTTTTGCTGTGCATAAAACAATAGGTAAGTGAAAACAAGATACCAGTGCAGAACAGAGGTGTCTCCTCTGGAGAGATGAAGAACCACCCAAAGACTCTTAAATCATGACCTTTTTCCTCCTCAAGATAGTAATTACAAATGATTCCTATATTGAGAAGTAGAAAAAAGATTGGCCAGAAAATCACTGTGATGTTCCATGTCTTTAAATTTCTAAGTTTGAAGTCTCTCCATTTAAATTTTTGCATTAATTAAGTCAGCTTTAGAGCCAAGTCCAGAAAAAGAATCTAAAATCACAGAGGTTGTGGTCGGTGGTGAGTAGAGCAGGATGCTGTCTCCCTTTGCAGATTTACAAAAATACCCCTTACAAAACTATGACTGACATTTTAAATTTGGTTCATGGAACTCTTACCTTGGTCTTTATGGGTATACATTCCCTGGATGCCTTAGAAATGTTCTAAAAATAATTTTTATTCATAATTTTTAAAATTCCAGAATATATGCACATGGTGCAAAACTCAAAAGGCTCCAAAGAACAAATCATGAAAAAAACATGTCCTTCGTTTCCTCTTCCTGTCTCCTGGACAAGCTGTCTCTCTCCCTGGAGGTATCCATTGCCATGTTTTTTATATATCCTTGTAAGGCATTCTATGAATACCTGTATTTTGGAAATAATGAAGACTCTGGCATCCAACATGCTTCACATATTCAACTACTTGAAGTCAAATAGGGTAAAGCCTGTTTTGGATCTCTAATTCAAATAATTCTTGTTCAAATCACTAACTTTATTTTCTAGTTACTTTCAAGAAAAGAGGCAAAATAAGGATCTTGGAACAGTGAAAGAGTGCTGGCAGGGACTAAGGTAACTGGGCTCTGCCATTATGTAGCAAAAATGAGCTTAAATTCCCACCTGAAAACCATAAGATTTCTCCATAATGTCCAAGTTTCCTTACAAAGGTAAAAGCCAAAATTCTGCTTAAACAAGAGATTGATCACATCTCCTTTTTCTCAAATCTAGGTTTAAGATAGTTACCTAAGGCATCTACAGTTACAGGACTGTACAATGAGATTAATGCTATCAGAGTCTAGAACAATCTAAGATTCTATGACATAGTGCAGTTAATGACTCATCAGATCTTTATTTTTGGAAAATTGGCAAACTTCAATCAAGTATATATAGACACACAAATCAGAATAACATCACATCCCAAATGTTCTTGAGTAATCATACCTTATACATTATGCTCAAAGCCACGAAGAATTGATTAGTTGTGTCAATTGTTCATCTATGCAATTAAGCTTTAAAATGTTGTCCAATCCATGCTTGGTAGTGTATCAGTTCTTAACAGGTACATAGAATTTTACAGTAGGGATATGGGTACTAAAGCAAGTCTGTAGAGTTGAGGAGGACTACGTATGGCAAAATCACAATTGCAGATTTCCAGGTTAACTCCCTGTTAAGATTCATCTATAAGATCCAGGGTGAGGATCGAGAAGCACTCTCTTCAGAAACTCTTAAACCAGTGGCCATCCAAGCTGGCTACACATCGGCATCTCCCGGAGAGCTTTAAAAAATGCTCATGCCTGGGTCCCAGGCCCTTAGACTCTGGTATAACTGGTATGGAGGTTAGCCTGGTACTCGATTTCCCAAAGTTCCCCTGCTGATTTCAATAAGCAACCAGGATCAAGAACCACCAGGATCAAGGCCAGGACTGCCCGACTCTGGAAATCTCTCCAGATTGTCCAAAATTATTTATTTCTCTCATTTGGAATTGGTGTAATCCTGTCCCATATTAGCACTACTCTGCATAAAACCAAGGCACAGTTGCCGGCAACTCAGGGTGATCTAGAGACCAGTAGCACCCACATCACCTAGGTACCCACCCCCCTTAAGAACTGAAACAATCTGCATTTTAGTAAGATCCCCAAGTGTTTTGTTTGCTCATTAAAGTTTAAGGAGCATAGCAAAGTGGCCTCAAATCAGACATCGTAACAAACTCCCACATGTTGTGGCAGCCCAGAGTGGCAAGGATCTTGAGCATTTAGCACAAAATGAGTTTCCAGGAAAAAAAAGGGTATGAGGTGCTGGTTCTCTACTTCATTGCAAATTTTCTGAATCAAACTCTCTGGGAAGTCGCCTTTATAATAGACTGCTCATTCCCATGTGATTATTTTCATGTAAAGTTGAGAATCACTGAAGCACGTCCAACTTTTCCCCAGAGTAGAAGTCATTTTCTCCTTTGAAAAGCAGTCTGATCTAATTGTTTAAAAGTTCATCTGCATTTAACCTAAATTGGCCTAGAGCAAACAGTATTACTCTCTAAGGAAAAATAAACTGTCTCTTCCTTAGCCTTGGAAATAATAAGATAGTCTTCCCTCTACCCAAATGATCTTTGTCGTCAGGTTTAGATTTCCCAATTGCTCCTGATTCTGTTTCATACCCTTCTGGTTATCCTTCCAACCCCCACATCAGGAACCTTCTAGTTCTGCCTAGCCCTCAAAGTAAGGCAGCTCAAACCAGAGAAAACCTCCAAAGTGAAACACATAACATATAAATCAGACTCTAACCCGAACATTATATATATATATTTAATAATGCAGCTTGGGGTTGCTTTTTTTGGAGGGGGTAGGCTATGTATTATGTTAATTCAATATTAAGCTTCTGTTTAACCACCACTATGTCCCCTTCCCTTGGGTCATCCGGAGATGCTACCCCATTCCTATGCTTTCACCTTTATTTACTGAACATAAGTATAAGGCTTTACGTCTAAGCCAAATAAATTTCATCCCTGTGATCTCTATGTCCACTGCTTCAGCCCAACAAAGGAGTTCTGGTTATCAGTCCTGAGTAAACAGTCTTGGATTCAGATCCAATCTGACCTCTACAACTTTTGTTGTAGAGCCTTAAACAAGTTCCTTAGGCTTTATAAGCCTATTCTTCATCTATAGAATGGGTACAATAATAGTACCTAACTTATAAGATAGTTATGAGGTTTCATTGAAATAATGTAAAAATCACTTTGCAAAGTATAAAGCCACATAAATGGTTAAGAAAATAATAATCCCCAAGC
This sequence comes from Canis lupus baileyi, assembly GCF_048164855.1. NCBI lineage: Eukaryota > Metazoa > Chordata > Mammalia > Carnivora > Canidae > Canis > Canis lupus. The sequence goes on along the minus strand of NC_132844.1, from coordinate 57,220,222 downwards.
TATGAATAACTTACAAACTTAATAACCATGACTCTGATTTATTTGTTTTCAACTCCCCCAAAATAAGTGGCATAAGTCTTAAAATCTGAAAAACACACTCTGTGTCCTCCCCTACTATCTCTGACCCATTCTAGTTTGCTTTTCTTCTGCGAAGAGTTTCTGTCTTCTGTTGACAAAAGAGGAAGGGAAACCTGGCCTGAGAACCATAAAAACAAATGCCAGAATGGTTCTCTAGAAACTAGCCACATGGAAGTGGATGAAAGCAGAAAACCCCTTTAATATCCACTCCCATGGGAGTCAAAGTGTTCAGGCAGGCCATCTACTTCCAGTTTCTCACTGAAAGAGGAACTCAAAATTGCTGATGCCCTGGCCATTGGAATTTTATAGAGCCAGCGTACCCAAGCTAAGGGGGGTATGTGATCAAATACAAAATACAACATATGTAAAACAATACATATGATGTGATGTAATGTGTCCCATCAACATAAGACTTTATCTTGCCCTATTGCCACAAAAGCCCCTTAAAGTTACTCAGAGGGAATGAAATTTCACATCAAAGCCTGTAAACTGGTATAGACCCCCCACGAGTAGTCAACTTCTTAAATGGAAATGAGTAAGAATAGACTCCAGGGTCTGGTCATCATTTCCACCTCTCCACCTCCAAATCCTCATTTCTTAAAATAGGGACAGTCTCCAAAACAGGAGCCTCAGATTTACCCCCAAAAGACCAGGAAATCCTTTATCATCTTTAACACTTGACCATCCTTCCCTGTGAATCTCCAGATACTCCTCCAGACACAAAGCTTTGTTAATTTGCATGATTTACAGATCAGAAATGCTGAGATTTTTAGAATACATACATTTTTCCCGAAAGACTAATCAAAGAGTTATAACTTGAGCACATATACCAGGCAAGTAGGAAATACACTCAAACTACTCAAGTAACAAACACCTAATATTTATTAATAAATTAGTACACTTGAAGGCATTTTTCTCATATCAATCCCTCACCATGACCCACAAATCCCACCCACACAAAGGGAGTCCACACCACCTTTGCATTCGAGTCTGCCAACTGAGCATTAGAGAGAGAGCAGGTTTATAAATGGGAGCAGAGTTGCAAATATATCAGACAAGAGTCCTTACAGCTGCAGCCATTTTTAATTAAAGTGATTGAATGACGAAGGAGACCCACCAAGACCAAGGCCTTGAGGCGGATTGGACCTACAGACTACTTATATATAAAAAACAAGACATCGTTTAAAGCAAAGCTGGGCAAATTCCCTATGGAAAAAGGTGCCACTGGCACTTAGTTGGGACTTTCCAAAGTGCAGCAGTATGTTCCAGAACAGCTCAATTCCTAAAAGATGAAGTTCAAGTTCTTTGGTGGCCCAGTTGTCAAGCCACTTAAGTAGCAAGTTCTGATGGCTTGAGGATTTCATGTCTCCAGCCCAGAGCATATTAGCAGAAGAGTAGCACAAGGAATCAGGCATTCTACACGGTGCTCAAGTGAAAACCATACAATCAGCAACAGTGTGGTCAAGTTTCAGCCATGAATATGAACTATACAAGGCATATTAAAAAGAGAACTCAAAATCTAATTGCATTACAGTAACTCAATGGGGTATTACATTTCTTTAAATCTTAAGAAAATTTGTAAATTACAAACAATAATAAAAATAGTAATGATTAAAAAAAAAAGGGGATGTGGATGTCGAGACATGAAGACTGCTGATAGAATTCACAAGATGCCATTATACTTTTAAGAAGCTAAAAGCCTCACAATCCAGTGTGCAGGGAAAAGCTACACTGCATTTGTGGTATATTAAGTGAATTTAAAGTGCACAGAACAATTTTGAAAACACATAAGAAGTCAAAACAAAGAAAGTATGGAAACTAAAAAACTTTAGTGGTGGGCATTTTTCAACAGTTAACACCTTGAGAAGGCTCATAAACTATCTTCCTAGAAGGGTTAAAAAAAGAAAAAAAGAACCCAAAACACTGGCCATATACTCTATTAAACACACACACACATGCACACGCACGCACACGCACGCACACACATCCCCCAAAAAACCAGAAAAATAAAACCAAAACAAATGAAAAACCACCCTGCCACTAAATGGAGTAATTTCCAGAGTGCGGTATCCCTCGTTGTTCTACAGTAGGTCGGGAAGATGGCTATATACAGAGTCCAAGAGGGTCTGACTGGCTTCCTGGCTCTTGACTCCAATAATCTCAAATAGCCGGTCCAGCTTGTCCTCAGCCTGAGGAATCTCTTCAATCACCCGCAGCTCCTCAGGATTCAGAATGTGGAGCATGTCATCAAAAATAGGCTGCAAGTCACAGGGGTCCAGGCGTACCTGCCGCAACACTGTGTCCTTCTTTTCTGCAGGGAGGAGAGGGGAGAGAAGGGGACAGAGGTAAAGGGGCCGAACTGGGGAAAGCCAGGAGAGTTAGGAGGCACAGCTCCCCTCTCCCGAGGCTGTCCACACCCCCCACCCCCACCCTCAAGGTGAGTAAGGGAACCTCTGGCGCATTTTCAACAAGAGGGAGTTTTTATTTGCACTGCACTTAAGATAACAAACAAGATTTGACTAATAGAGATCACACAAAGAACCACTTGAATGGGTTGCTGATTGTCATTAGCATGACTTTTGCCTTGACTTAAAAAGACATCTAGATTCTTCTCCAACTTGGGAGAATGCTGAAATGCTTACAGAAACGTAAAAATCTAAAACAAAACAAAACAAACAGAAAAGCATTCTCCCCATCTGTCCTGTGTTACTAAACAAAGACATCAGTCCCCACCTTTCCCCTCAAACACTCCAAGCCAATGTAATCTGCTGATCTGACTTTCTAATTACACTGCCCTTGTTTAAAACTAAACTGCTAAGAGCAAAAGCACAGGACTAAGAAAATACTGCTTCCTGGGTCATACCCTTCAATGAGGTGAGGGACACTAACTTTGATTACTATTATAAAAAGCTTTCTCTAAAATATAACACGTAACATAAAATACAAACTAAAGTATAAATCTTTCATATAAATATAAAATAGACAAAGATAGATAGGCAAAGTATGGAAAATAGGACATATTTTATAAGCACAGACTATAACATAACCTAAAACATCACCCTTTCACTGAAGTATAACTGGAATTACCCAAACTGGGAAATTTCGAGCAAAAATCTGTCATCAATATAGGGCGCATGCTAATCCCTCCCCTGCTATTCAAAACTGCAAGTGGCAAATTATTTACCAAACACGGCAATCCACAATGTTTAAAACATTGCTATTCGCAACAATCCTTAACAGAGTGAATTTTAATTTGAGTCACTGAAACCTACACTTCTGACTCTCAAGATAGGTTAGGACTTTAAATCCTTGGATTCTCTAAACCTGGTAAATAATTTTCAAAATAAACCTGCCAGACTACATTTTATCAGACCTTCCCCGAAACTCCTAAGATAGCATCATGAGGATAGAGGGTGACCCGTGCAGGCCCCCGGCGTGATCATCACAGCTAAAGCCCTTGCTGCGTCTCCCAGGCCTGGGGGCTAGGAGAGAAGGTCTTCCCGGGCAGGCCACCCCCCTGACTCAAACCCCGGGGCTCCTCGGGGACGCCTAAAGAATGCATATCCTCGTGGGCGGCCTGCCAGCCCTACCTTTGGTAATAAAGGAGCCCGTCCTGCTCAGCGCCGACGAGCCGCTGGATGTGGAGTCACAGCGAAGCAGGGGCTCGGACTCATCCACGAAGAAGCCCTTGTTCTTATCCAGCGGGGAAGGCTCCACGGTCAGCAGAGCGGAATTCTCCAGTTTCGTGTTGGGGCTGGGGATGGGGCTCGGGCTAAGGGGGCTGGGGCTCATCGGGAGAGCCAGTTTGTCCGTTTCCAGCTGGGGGAGGAAGCAAACAATGTTTTTTCTTAGCTACTTCAAAAATTATAGAGGAAAAAAAATAAAATCGGGACCCCTTCTCAGGTGCCCTTTTTTGTCCCACGTCATGGTTTATGCATACATTCGGCCGTTTTGACAGGCCGTAGCTTACATTATTGCTAGGCACACACATACACATTTTTTAAAGCCTTCAAAAATATACGTGGGGCTATGCGAAAGCGTTAGAAATGAGGAAGCATATACACCAAGCTCTTACCTCACAGGACTCAAACTGGACAAGGGAGTGAAGGGGAAGATCTCCAACTCAAAATATAATTTGATAGGGGCACCTGGTGGCTCAGTCAGCTCAGCGGCTGCCTTTGGCTCAGGTCATGATCCTGGGGGGTCCTGCAGCAGGCTCTCCACTGAGCCGGGGTCTGCTTCTCCTTCTGCCCCTCCCCCTGCCTGTGGTCTCTCTTACTTCTCTGTCTCTCAAATAAATTATAAAATCTTAAAATATATATATATATATATATATATATATATATATATATATATATTTTTCAATAGAGCTGGAAAAGGTCTTAGATAGCATCTAGTACATTCCCCTCTGCGTGGGTTGAATTATGTCCCAAAATTCTTATGTTGAAGTCCTAACTTTCGTAACTTTCTATGTCCCAGAATATAACTCTATGTGGAGATAGGACCAACTAAGTAACTTTAAAAAGTGGTTATTAAGGAATAGTTGAGCCCTACTCCAATCCAATATGACTGACGTCCTTATGAGAAGCCATTAGGACACAGACACACACAGTGGGAAGACCAGATAAAGCCACAGGGTAAAGGCTATCATCTTCTACAAGCCAAGGAGAGAAGCCTCACGACACCTTTATCTCAAACTTGTAGCCTCCAGAATTGTGACAAAATAAGCTTCTGTTGTTTCAGCTTCCAGTCTGTAGTACTTCATCGCGGTAGCCCTAGCAAACCAATACACCCTCTCTTTACAAGTAAGGAAACTGAGGTCTGGAGAAATGCTGAGACTCCCTTAATTATAGGCTCCCGCCCAATAAGCGGCAGAACCAGACCCTAGGCAGCCTGACTCCCATTTGAAAGCAGCTCGGGAGGACACCAGAGGCAAAAGCAGCCAGAAGGAGAAAGGGAGGACCACCCCCCTGGAGCCAGTGTAGTACAGCTCCTGTGGATTTAACGGAGACCAAGAAGCTGGCATTCTGGAGGAGAGAGTCACAAAGACAATAACAAGAAAGTAAACAAACAAGATGGTTTCAGATGGAGATGGTGAGCTCCATGACCACTGGCCACTTTGTGGAGAATGGATTTGGATGGGGAGGGGGTCGAAAAACAAAACAGACCACTTGGGAAGCTGTTACCGTGGCCAGGTGAGGTGAAATCACAGCTTGCACCCCGGTGTGCAGTGGGGAAATGATAGAAGATATCATTCCATTTGACAGGTGAGGTCACTAAGGCCCAGAGAGGACACACAGCCATTGGGAGGCCAGTGCTCAACACGGGTCAGCTTGATATCTCTACTTGGCTTGTCATCTAACATTATGCTTTAGAACTCTGGCAGGCACTTGTCACATCTACTAGTCCATGGACCTTAAACTTTTTATTGGCTCTTCCAGCATGAAAGCTACCTGGGAACCAGGTGGCCAGAGCCTACAGGGCAGGGTTCAGGGAGTGTTAATCACCGCTCATTAGAACCCTCATGACTTCACTCACACACACAAACAAAACATTTTCAAGTTCTTCAATCAAGAAGACATTGACCCTCATTTCAAAGTATTGGGTTGAATAGTTGTAAAAAGCACTAGGCAAACACAATTGCCTCTTTTACAACCTGCAAGGCCCGAGAAATTCTTACAATTGACTGCAGATTCCAAAGACCACCGATTAGTCTATCCTTCCAACAGCATTTTGCCTCTGTACAACCACCCACACCCGGCTTCTGCTTCCAGTGCAAGTTTAAGACTCGGGTAAAGCATTCCCAGCTGTCCCCTTTCGATCCACAGACGAGTTTTATGTATAGGCTTTAAAATTTATAATTCAATAGTCCCTGGCATGTGCCCCTCCTCTGTGAAAATGCACATGGCCATTCATGCCAATACGCATTTTTTTATTCACTCAATTAGACAAAGAGCACTTGTCTACACTTTGGTTCTCAGGGACAACATTACATTGGACAACATGGTCAGTCAATATAGTGCACTGTTCTTGCTTTAAAAAAAGAAATCCCTGCCCACAAATCACATGCCAACAGACTAAGGAGTCCACCCACCCGCTTCCTGAACTTAGTTCAAAACCTTAAATATTTAATTTTTTCCCCACTTTTGCCAAAGAATCCCATCCATGGAAATTAAGTACATGATTGCCAACATCATTCAGGAAGACAGAATGCTACAAGAATGCTCTCTTATAATTAACAATGAGTCAAGTGAATATGAAAATGCCCCTAAGAATGGTTTTAGCGTCGACACAGTGGGGCTAAGAACCATAGCCAAAGCCTGAGATCATGTGACAGTCATCTTTCTAGAAAATCTATTCAGCTACTAAGTAAGGTATCCTTTACTTTATGCAGGATACATAGCAGCCAGCTGCATTCCAGGTTTCTCTAGAGGTATTTGCATTTTTTTCTATAAGAAAACGTTGCTGATAGAAACTTAACTTTTTTCCTCCCTTTACCTTACTATTTATAATATCCATCCAAACTTCATTGCAACATAGCAACTCGAGCACTGTTTGACCTATGATAGCTCTAATCGGAAATGAAGTCACTGGGATATGTGGAATAAATTAATTCTTTATTGATTCAGCAAGTTCATTGAGGGGTTCACAGCAAATAAAGAATAGCTGTAACAAGATTTAGATATGAAAAGACAAATACTCTAAACAAGAAAGCCAGAGAAGGGTCTCATCCTCTTGCAAAAGCTGTAAGCATAAACTTACCCAAATATTCAAAAAGTAGATTACAAGTGACTTAATTTATTCCTTATACATCTCTGAGCCTTCCAAATTCTCTACAGGGACATATTAACTTTTATGATTATAAAAACAATGTATGTTATTTTTAAAAGCAGTTGCCACTGATAAGTATGTTTTCCCTTTGCGAACTTGACAATGTTATGGCTGCTGTGGCTCCTATTTATATGGGTAGCCAAGGAACAGGAGAGTTGGAAGATCACCGACTTGGCTGAGTGCCTCTCTAGATGTCTGTCAAGCATTCACAGGCACAAAAGGGGAACACTGTCCCCCAACTTACTGCAGTGAGGTAGATACAAAGCCTTAAGAGAAAGGCCTCTCGGGAAACTTGGCCAGGGAAGGCAATCTACCCACCAGATAATTAAAGTTCCTTTGCAGAAACCTATAAAATGTCATTCTTGGGGCACCTAGGTGGCTCAGTCGGTTAAGCAGCTGCCTTTGGCTCAGGTTATGATCCCAGGGTCCTGGGATGGAGCCCCACGTCAGGCTCCCTGCTCAATGGGATTCCTGCTTCTCCTTCTCCACTGCCTGTGCTCTCTCAAGTAAATAAATAAAATATTTTTTTTAAAAAAAATATTCTTTTTGCCTTCCAGCCACGAGCTAATCACGCTAACTGGGAAGACTCACTGGGGAAATGAGGTAGAGACGGTAAGAAAGGGGAGGAGGCAGGGATAACGAGGAGGGGAGCTCCCCAAGCAGCCCAAACCAGGTTCTATCGTGTGAACTTCAAGAGCATGCAATTTATTTTGGCCAAATGGGCCCCCAAATGTCCTCCTGATCAGCTTCCACGCAAGTACACTCAGTCCTTCCTGATACTGTATTTATTAGTCCCAAGTGAGAGGGAAAGAGAGATAAATATTTCACCTTAACTCCATGGCTGAGTCACATCTAAAGCTCCGCTGCTGACCTGACTGTTCTCCTTTCCGATTACCAGAACCACTGAGGACAAGGAACCAGCCAAATGGATGAGGTAAACAAGGTATTGACTGAAATGTGTGGGCTTGAACATCTCTGGGCTGTAGAGGTTTGCAGCAGCGTTTGTGAGAACAGCGCTTGAACTTGTATTTGGGCTACACTGGAACGAGCCATTTCCAGCTGCGTCCTGGCAATCCTCTGCTCCTACAGGTTCCAAAATACCCACTCTGGGCACTCAGCTAAATTACAGCCTGAAGCTGAAGCTCAAAAATAAGTCTTCTCTTATAATACCAAACCCAAAAGCACTTTCACCGTTGCCTCGCACTTCCTAAGGGGATACACTGTGGAAGACTGAAGTTTTCTTGCCCTGGGGGATGGTGCAGCCATGGATGGTAAAGGAACACCCTTCCAAGCCTTGGTCATGGCAAAAGTGGTTTATAAATGAAACAAGGTCCTAGGACTCCCTTTCTTCCCTGCTACAAGCTAGCAGTTTTCCTAAGCATACTCTGCAAATAGGAATGGCCAGAGAACTCCAGCCTCAGAAGCAATCTTTCCAGCATGCATTGTATGTTCCTCACAGTCAACTCTTAAACCTGAAAGTCATGAATATCCTGGAATTTCACTGCAAGGGAAAAAAGGAAATAGACCTCTAACTAGCTGTGTGGCCTTAGAAAAATCCCTTCCCTCCTTTTACCTGTTTCCTCATTTCTGAGCAAAAAAGATTTAGACCAGGTCATCTCTATTCAACTTGTATCTAATTTATTGTCTGCCCTACTATTGCTATGTCATTCTCTCTGCCACCAACCCACCCACCGCAACTCTCTTTCTCTTTCCAAGTTACCCCCACCACCTGGTTCACTCAACTCAAGTTTACCACTGAGTTATTTTCAATTACTACCCAATTACAATCTCCCTGTGGTTGCACAATCTATTTTCATAAAAGTAATTAACAACTTTGATGCATCAATGACCCCCTGAAATGAAGCATTAATTACCCAGCCTAGATGCTCTTTGCCAATCTGCTAAAATGGTTCAACTTAACCCCTTGGCTCCTGGCACCACCCAGTTGGATTCCCCAAGGCCCCTCTCCCCCCCTCCAGAGCCAGTTATGCCTGACAGACTCAAGAAGAAGCCTCCTTTACAGTCAGGGATACTTCTTCCACTGAACTTTCCCTCCAGACCTCATCCAACACTCAATAAGAAGGGAGAATCCTATGCCACATTTGTGAAATTTTTCATCACTTTAATAATGGTCTTTAAAAGCTCATCTGCTAAATTCAATGAACACTAATTGCTATTCCATCTGAGTTGGCCAGCTTGTTACTCAGATCCAATAAACAACAGGGACTTTAAGAAATAAACCATTACCAGTATATGTAAAATGATTCAGCATGAAATATAAGTAATCCATTTGCTCTTATGAGCATCATCTGACAGATGAGAAAACTGAGTCTCTAAGAGGTTTGCATAACCTGCCCAAGGTCAGAGTACCAGGATTCAAGATCAGGTCCGTCCACTTTCCAAATGATCCTCCTGGCTGAGCCGTTGTCACTTCTCTGCCTGGACCCACTATGTTTACAGGAAATGTCAACCCCCCTGTAAACTCAGTGCAAGCAATAAGCCAGATGGCCGCCCTGAGATAAAGATGAAAGATTCCATAAATATCAGATACCTCAACTACGGCCCAATAATTTAGTTTTGTATTTGAAAATATTCCAGGTCCCAACAGACCAGTGACAGTTAAGAGAAACAAACACATTCAATTTCTACTAAAGTTTTATCTCAAAGGAATTACAGTCACAAATAAATATATAACTAAAATGATTTAAGGATTATATTTTCTCAAGCTTGTTTCCCCTGCTCTCCCAGCTGCTCACGGTATCAAAATCAAATTAGATTTCATTACCTCCTATAAGTCTAGTAGATATATAAGACCGGGCTCTGATAAAAGCAAGGGCTATCTCCCTTGCCATATAAATATCTAGATATCTGAATCTATGCAGTCCCTATGTTTAGAGAACAAGGATGCAGATAGTAAGGAAAGCTTTGTTACCTGAATCTAGGTAGTGCCAGGATTTCAGATATAAATGAGGGTTCAGATAATGACAGTTACCAACCATCTCTCAAAAAATTATCTGAGTCTATTCAATTCCTAAGTTCAGGTAGTAAAGAATATCTGAGAAGTACAGTGATTTCTCCCTTAAAAAAATGAAACAGGGATCCCTGGGTGGCGTAGCGGTTTAGCGCCTGCCTTTGGTCCAGGGCACGATCTTGGAGACCCTGGATCGAATCCCACATCGGGCTCCCGGTGCATGGAGCCTGCTTCTCCCTCTGCCTGTGTCTCTGCCTCTCTCTCTCTCTCTCTCTCTCTCTCTCTGTGACTATCATAAATAAATAAAAATTTAAAAAAAATAGTTGAGAAAACCTTTAAAAAAAAAAAAAATGAAACAAACACAAAGGTGGCCCCTAATTTTAAAAAAAGGAAAAATGGGTAGGAGACAATGAGTTTACTCTTCTAGTGTGAATTCTTATTAAATTCAATTCAGTTGTCTCCCTTTGACTCAGGGCATGATCCTGGAGTCCTTTGATCAAGTCCTGCATCGAGCTTCCTTCAGGGAGCCCTGCTTCTCCCTCTGCCTATGTCTCTGCCTCTCTGTGTGTCTCTCCTGAATAAATAAATAAAATCTTTTTAAAAAAAGATTAAAAAATAAATAAATTCAACTCAGAGAAATAAGTCTTGGCAAGATAATCCAAATTTACAGAGTACAACTTTTTTCCAAACAAAAAGAAGAAAAGAACAACACAAGATGTTGTTGATCCCTTAGCCCTTAGAAGAAGTGTTAACAGTTTTAAGAAATTTGGAGGGAACTCTTGGAAATGGAAATATGAATTAGAAATACACATGTGTGTATATATTGATAAAGCAAAGATGTCAAAATGTGAATTGACTGTTCAATCTAGGTGGTAAATTTATGGGTATTTGCTGTACTGTGTTTTCAACTTTTCTTTGTTTCATAAGCCTTATTTTTTAGTTGGGAAAATAAATTTTACAAAAGGGCTAAGAGCCAAATAACTATAAGACAAAAATTCCCCAAACTTTTCCTAGGCTTCTGATTCTTTAGTCTGTTGTTGTCTTTCCGTCTTTCTTCTCTTGCCACAGGAAAGGGAGACCAGAAGGTGCTTCCATTGCATAAGTAGGGAAAGGGCTAACACATAAATCAAATCATCAGTTGGCAAGTGGACATTGCTGCCCTTATGTGGTCTAGATCCCCCCAGGGTCACTGGAGGTCATAGGATGGAAGCAGGAACAGGAGTGCAATGCCAAGAAGCCCTGCTCAGCTTCCCTGGGAAGTCCTGTGTCAGACGACAGCGGTAGCACAGCTGAGTGGCCACCCAGCCATGCACTGCCCCCGAGAGCTGGGAGCCACAGCAGAGCCTGCAGAATGAAGGAACTCGCCCTCGTGAGGCTCAGAGGATTAACTTGGCCAACAAATATCAGAACCACTGGGGAATTATTTTAAAAGGCACTTCACACCCACCCTAGTTCTATCCAAGCATAGCATAATGAGAAAGTCTTTTGTACCAACTGCAACCTTACTTAAGACTATATTTAAACTTTATCCCAGGTTAGCTGGATATAGTGTGTTTATCCTTTAACTACCCCAAGCCCAAGTCAAGGCAGTTGCTAGTCTTGTGTGTATGTCATCCATCTATTGTTTATTTCTTTTTTTAAATTTCTTTTTTTATTAATTAATTAATTAATTAATTAGAGAGAGAGACAACTCACGTGCTGGGGGATAGAGAAGCATGTTCCCCATTGAGCAGGGAGCCTGACATGGGGCTCCATCCCAGGGCCCTAAAGCAGACACTTAACCGCCTGAGCCACCCAGGCGTCCCAATTCTGTTTATTTCTAAGAGTTAAGTTCAAAACTGAATCCCAAAGGCTACAAATCCACCCACATTTAAGTGAAGGTGGCTAATCCTTGCCCTAGGCAAAAGAACTGTTCCTCTCCTGGATGCAGAGGGGAAATGCCACAGGAAGCCACAAGTAGTGCTGTACAAAGCTGCCAGAGCTGGTAAGAACCAGCTGGCTCTGGAGGGAGAAGGAAGGGAGGGTGAGCCCCGCCCAGCCGCTGGCGCATGTGTCTGCAAGCTGTCGGGGCTGCTGACATCAACGGTAATGTTACAGCCCTGAGCTGACTCACAGACCAGCTTTCTCGAAAAAGGAAGTGATGATAGAGTAAGTGGGCTCTCTTGGTTCAGAGCTGGAGCCCACTCACATTCAAACATACTGCTGAACCTTACAAGAGCTCAGCCCCATGGACACACGAGGAGATCATGCTGTTGGAAATGACGTGGGTTTCCCTAAATTTCACTCGCTGAGAACCCACTAGGAAGCCTTTCCCACAAAAAAGCCTTTGAACAATTCTAACCATGAAAAAAAGTTGCATGAATCTTACAAGAAGCTAGCCTTAGGGCGGTGTGGAAGATAGAAAGTAACTTCATAGGAAACTCATGACCTTGAGATAAGAAGGCTCAAGCTCATCTCCATGACTCAAGTGTTTTGAACTTGCTCAATTTGATTAAATTAGTATTATTTAATAAAAATCATTAGGTGGATGCACGCCATTAGAATTAGAATATACCTGGTACATAATTCCAAAACTACGAAAGGGGTTACCTTGAAAAATACTTCTCCCTAATTAACCTCTGACTTACAGTACTTGGCTTCTCAGCTTCCCTGCTGGCGGTAACTCTTACCAACTCTTCGTGTCCTCTTCCATACAGTCGATACTTACACCAATAAATAGGTAATATATATTCTCCACCCAATCCCAGCTCTTCTTTATTTTTTACATTTTTTTTACTTTCACTTTTTTTTTAACACAACATGGCAGCCGAGTGCACCCACTGTTCTGCACTTTGCCTTTTTTTCATTTAAAAACCGTTCTTGAGGTTAGCACATAAATAGCTGACTTGCTCCTTTGGACAAGTGCGGACTGTCCCTCTGTATGGATGTCCCACAGTGTACAGGACCAGGTCTCTGTTGAAGGGCATTTATGCTGCCACCCCTCTTTTATTACAAATGATGCTACGAGGAATACTTGTACATGCAACATTCTACACACATAAAGGAGGTATGTGGGACTATATGTAGGACATATTCCTGGAAGTGCAGGGTCAGTAGTCAACTGCCATATACTTCGGTAGATAATACCAGATGACTCTCTGTAAGGGTTGGACTAATGTACACACACACGTCAATAGATACTGTTCGTTTTTCCCTACACCCTTACAACACAAAAATGGTATCATATCTTCCCACTTCTTACCATCTAAGAAGTTAAAATTGTATTGCAGTGTAGGTTTCCATTTTAATTTTTTCTTATTCTGAGCAAGGCTAGGAAATCTATATACCTTTAAGAGTCTTCAGTATTTCCCTTTCTGTGAGCTGTCTTGTTCACAGACTGTGCATTTTTCTTTTGGGTCATTGGTCTCTTAATTAATTCCTAAAAGCTCTTCATTTTTTTAAGGCCATTAACTCTGTTGCAAACAACTTCTCCTAGTCATTATTCTGTCTTTTGATTTGCCTATGATGTTTTCTGGCTTGTGCATTTATTAAGTAGTTGAATCTTTCTTGTACGACTTCCATGTTTCCTATCATTGTCAGAAGAGACTTACCTACTGTTGTGAGAATAAAAACAAAAAAAGAATTTCCCCATGTTTTTTTCTAGTTCTTTTTTTGGGGACAAGTCATTTTAATGGTTGGTCATTCCAGACTGTCCCCTGACAAAGCCCAACTGTGGATAAATCAAAATTTCTCTGTGAAAAAAAATATTAATGGGAAAATCAGGAGCGACAGCTGACCCTCCCAAAGAATGAGGAATCAGCGTTTAAAATGTTGAAATCAACTGGCATATAATGAAACCTACTGCTAACCGTGATGCAATTTCTTCCTAGCAAGTGTATCTGCTAATGGCACGTGAGTTATAACAGATCAAGAGACAGTCTCATAAACACAGGATAGAGAAGCTGGGCCCAAACTGGAAGTTATTAAGCTTTATCCAGATAGGAGTTTTAGCTTCAAAAATAAATAAAAATATAACCAGCACTGGTAGTTGATGGAGAAAATAAGCTTGTTTTCACAATACTGATTCTAATTTCCGCTCAGTGGATTCTTTGAGAAAGCCAGTGAGGGTGTGGATTAAGGGGTGAAAAGTGTCATCGGCTAATAAATTCGGCCTTTTCTGAACATGGAGACACTGTGTCTCAGGAAAAACAATAAAAGCCCACTTCAAGTCCCCAGAATATCCTGACGTGTGGCTCACATACCTATCCCTCCTATAGAACTGTCAGCTTCTTCAGGGAGGATTCCCTGTTTGTGTGTTTCATTTTGTGTGTGTTTTGTACACATGTATTTTCATCTAGTATCTCTAGTGTCTGGTACAGGGTTCGAAACATAATGAGAGTTCCATTAGTGCTTACTAAATAAGTGACTTATGTTAATCCATCTTAACCTTAAAGGCAATTTTAAAAAGAAAAAAAAAAAGTATGTGTAAATACACATTAGGAGAGAGAGAGTATCGATCTCAAGACCCAAAATTCTGCTTCTACACTTCTCCTTATAAACTGTACACTCAAACTCAACTATCATATTTGATTAATTCTATGATGTATTTTTTTCACATTTTAACATCTCTCAAATAAGGATATATCTTACAACCATAAATGGTAGTGTTTTAATAATTTCCTTAACCATGTATATAACAGTGCATCGTACAATGAACATGTATTTCCAACGAAATAGAGAAATATGTTTGAATTCTAATACCGACCTATACCTCTCAGGACCATGAAAGCTTGCTAGGTAATCACAGATGTCAAGCACCAGACAAGCATCTGCTGAGTATCTATTGTGTCCCAAGGATACTCAGCAGATGCTTGCTCCCCTTCTCCTTAAAAGTACAGAGGGGTATCATTTGCTCTTGAGTTAAAAAAGGAGAATACAGAATTCAAATTTCAACACTGAAGATAGTAGTAAAAATGTGTTGAGCCCCTACTCAATATCAAGTTCAGGATCAGACATTTACACTCATGATCTCCAGTATATACACTTGGTCTCTAATCCTTCCCAGATCCTTACAAGACAGCTATAAATTTACGTTGAAAGTCAAACTGTTGAATCCACCAGTCCCTTCTATTAGTTCTTAGAGATTCAAAGTTCAAACTCTAGCACTTCCATGAAGTGAGACATTGCACCTTTATTCCTCTACTTATAATACTGCATAACAGTGAAAGCTTTCTGAAAAGCTTGGAAACTGAGCAAAACAAAACAAGGTTCTCAGTAAAACAAGTGTTCTTTGCAGAGTCAAAGGCCCAAGAAGATGTTGGTGTGATCAAATAGGTAGGGCTCCACAGGCAGAAACCCAATGGAAAATCTCAGGGATGAGGACCAAAATCCAGTCTTGAAAGAAACTACAGTCTGTTTTTTTTCTTTAAAAATGGCTTTCAAAAAAAAAAAGGCTTTCAAATGGGCAAATATATGTCTGCTATTGTTTTCTATGTATTATTTGGTGGGTCAGTACCCCTGCCTTCTGCTATAACCTTGTAATTGCCTGTGCACCCTTCTGTTAGAACATCTGCTGATCACATTAAATTGTCATTATTTGCACAAAAGTCTTCAATTTGGTAAATGAGCTACTGAAAGGCCCAGAGACCACCTTCCTTCTTTACATAGTACCAGACACACAGCTGGTATCTGACAAGAGGTTGTTGACTAACTGAATGAAACCTTGGAATATGATAATAAGTAGAATGGCTTGAAATGACATTAAAAACCTAAAATCTGGGGCACCTGGGTGACTCAGTAGGTTTAGTGTTTGCTTTCGGCTCAAGTCATGATCCCAGGGTCCTGGGATGGAGCCCTGCGTCTGGCTCCGTGCTCTGTGGGGAGTCTGCTTCTCCCTCTCTCGACCCATTCCCCCTGCTTGTGCGCGCTCTCTCTCTCTCTCTCTCTCTCTCTCTCTCGAGCGCGCGCGCTCTCTCTCTCTCTGTCAGGTAAATAAATAAAATCTTAAAAATAAATAAATAAAAATACATTTAAAATAAATAAGCCTAAAGGCTTATTCACAGGTCTCCCTTCTTTGTACGATGATCATCCTACACATAAGCACCACTCAATGGACCTGGGCCTATTGCGTGACAGCAATCTCATTTTAAAGTCCCCTTCTCACTATACCAAGGGTTCCCCAGAGCTCACTGCCACACCCAGCAAATCAAGAAACTTGACCTTAAATGATCCCTGAGGCTGTGTGTGGTAACATAGCAGAGGGCAGGCACAAGATACAGGCTAGTTCAGTTAACAGCTTGGGGCCTGGGGATAATAATCCTCATTTTCTGAGAGATGACCAACTGGCAAATGGAAGACAAAGACAAATTCGAATAGCCAAAAAACCAGCAGTTAAACATACAGCTGGCACTTGCCTCCATTTGCCCTCACTGTATAAAATTTCTGAAAATAGCTTGTCTCAGTCAGACCATAGAGAAGACAGCTGTATCCTGCAGCTGGGAAACCAAAAAAATCAGCAACTGTAGTTCCCTCTGCAGCAGAAGCAGTGGTACTGTCCTTGCCAAGACAGACTGCCCAGTGCTCTCCATGCTCTTGAGACTCTCCCAGTTGATTGTACAGAGCAAAACCATCCAGTCTCCAAACAGTGTCTACTGTAGTTGGGGGAGAGGAGAGGACTGTCTCTGGGACATAGGTCTCCTGCATGGTTTCTAGAAGGGATCAAGAATCTCTAACAAAAGATCATTCTACTATACCACAGCCCACAACAACATTTGTTTCAGGTCCATTAGTTAAATTACAGTGTAGTTTTAATTCTAGCTAATTCAATAGAAAGAGGGAAGGAGTGATAAGATACCCAAATCCCTGCCTGAGTGGTCCCAATTCTCTCTTTTTATTTTTTTAAAGATTTTATTTATTTATTTATTTATTTATTTATTTATTTATTTATTTATTTATTTTATTTGCATGGGGGTGGGGAGGGAGAGAGAACCTCAAGCAAACTCTGCACAGAGTGTGGAGCCAGATGTGGGGCTCGATCTCACAACCTGAGATCATGACTGAGCCAAAACCAAGAGTCAGACACTTCACTGACTGGGCCACGCTGATGCCACCCAGCACCAATTCCTTATATTTGTGAATCTCTGGTCAAAGCAGATAGCTGAACATTTCTTTATATTATTCAGGCAGTAACACTTTATATTATTTTAAATTATTGTGGTTGTTTTTAATATTATCATTTTTAATATACAGAAAATTCCTTTTTCCATCCTTTATCGAAACAAGACAATAAAGGAACACTGAGATTCAAATCACAATTCTGCTGAACCTGGCCAGTAAGTGTCACTTTATTACCTCACTTTCTTATATCCTCCAGTTTAACAAAACCGTACCTCATTTAATTCTGATAACCACTTGATTTCCCATGTTGAACAGAAAAATCTGAGTCTGAGAAATCATTTACTCAAGGTTTCCTGTAGATAAAATAAACAAGTCCACCCCCTCCAAGCAGGGGGAAGAAAGAGAGGAGAGGAGAGGAGAGGAGAGGAGAGGAGAGGAGAGGAGAGGAGAGGAGAGGAGAGGAGAGGAGAGGAGAGGAGAGGAGAGGAGAGGAGAGGAGAGAAGAGAAGAGAAGAGAAGAGAAGAGAAGAGAAGAGAAGAGAAGAGAAGAGAAGAGAAAGAAGACCTAGAAATTCAGTTGCTCAATTTTGTTACCCTTTTTCTGACAGCCAGTGAGAAAGCAGACTGTTATCTTCACACATACCATCACCTTTGTTTCTTCACTAGAGAAAACATCCCCAGCCTAGGAACATTTGTTCAGGCAGTGAGGAATAAATATTTACTATCAGCGGGAATTTCCAGTTCTCGGGCACTGAACCCAAATGGCAACCCTGATGCTCAACCGTCCACTTTAACAGTGTTGGAACTGGAAGTAGCCACCCCCCCGACAGTAAGTAACTAACTGCTCAGTGTTCAGGATTTAAAGGATCCATTATGTGTATGAGTTGGAGCTACTTGGGAACATTCTTCCAATTCTCTTGCCTCTAGAGCTGAGGAATAACTACAACTATGAATAATAAACATTCACCAAGTACTTACTGTAGGGCATACTCAACTAATTCTCACAACAGCTCATAGGACAGGCACTAATGGTGTTCCCATTTCCTTAGAAATAAACTGAGGCACAGAGGCCAGGGAACTTGCCAGAATGTTCCCAGAGTGACATGCTGCCAGAATGAATTTAACCTGGCACACATCTCCACAATGATGTTCCTATTTGGAGCTGTAACGGCAGATGAGCCATACATCCAAGACTTCCCTCCTCCCACCCTTGTGGATTTATTCCCATTTAACTATGGAAGTATACAAGTTTCTTCCATTCAACCATAAGCTTCCTTGACAGCACTGACTCTTACACTCATCATTGCCAAAAGTGTCTGGTATGATACTGTACACCTAATTTGTTACATAATATATATTCTAACATAGGATCACTTTATCCCTTTGCTCTTTCCCAGGGGAAACTTAAATCCAGATATGAAAACATCAAAAGGAAATAACAGTCAAACTAAATTCTCTTTTCCAGCTATCCTTGAAAAACAAAGGACAAGTAACACTATTTATTTATTTATTTAATCAGCACTTTCCAGACACAGATAAACAGAATTTATCGCTGGAAACCTGCACTAAGTATTCTTGAGGCCAAAGAAAAATGATCTCAGGTAGAAGTTGAAGCTGCAGAAAGTAATGAAGAACAACAGAAAAGCTCAAGATGCAGGTAAATCCATATGGATCTTGACTGGATAAAACAATAATAATTATGCCTTTGGGGAGCTAAAAAATGTGTGGTGTTAAAATTCATGACAATAAAAAACATAATGCAAGAGAAGGATAAACAGAATTAAAGTCCCCTAAGGTTCTTGTGCTGTTTGGAAATAGTAAGAAGTACACACCTATGAAATATCTTCCATAATTTAGGTGTGCAAGTTGTAATCTCTATGCGAATCATTAAAAGTAAAGTAAAACACATGTAACTAACAAGCCGAAAGAGGAGGAAAAGTGGAGTAATAAAAAATACTTGATTAATCCAAAAGAAGGCAAGAAAGAAGAGAAGAAGAAAGAGAGAGAGGACAAATACAAAACAAATAATTGGATAGTAAATTTAAACTCAAATATATGAGGAATTCCATGAGAAATGTAACCACACTCAAATTCTCTAATTAAATGACAACACTGTCGGACTAGATTTTTTGAAACCTTAAATATATGTTACTTACAAAAGACTTTCTTTAAATAAAGCCTCAGTTTTAAAAAAATCAAAATAAAAGGATAGAAAAAAAGAGATAACATATAATTTGGAATGCCGTATTAGGATTTTTAAATAGCTCTGGCAAAGTCCCAATAACTTCCAACTATTGTCCCAATGCTTTGCTGCTTCTACCAAATGCTGATGCCCTGGACAGGAAGACTGCATATGATTCTGGAAGGCTTCAGATGTTGAACTCGAAAAATATGACTCCTACCTCAGATTAAGAAACGATCAGAAGGTGCACGGGGAAATAAACTGGTACAACCAGATAACGGGATATTATTGAGAGCTAAAGACAAATGAGCTATCAAGTGATGCAAGGACATGAGGGAACCCTAGCTGCACATTACTAAGGGAAAGAAGTCAATCTGAAAAGGCTACATACTGCATGATTCCCACTATATGACATTCTGGAAAAGGCAAAACCATGGAGACCATAAAAAGATCAGTGGTTGTCAGTGGTGGGGTAGGAGGGAGGGATAAATAGGCACAGTACAGAGGATTTTTAGGGCAGTCTCAATATTCTGTATGACAGTATAGTGATGGATATATGTCCTCATTACACATTTGTCCAAACCTACAGAATATACAACTTAGTAAGCGCTAAGGCAATGGGCCTACAGTGATTATGTCTATGTCAATGAAGGTTTGTCTTCAGTAAAAAAAAAAAAAAAAAAAAAATGTAGCATTCTGATAAGTGATACTGACAGTGGGAGAGGCTCTGCATATGTTGGAGCAGAAGATATATGGGAAATCTCTGTACCTCCTTCTCAATTTTGTTTTATTTCCCCTCCCCCCTTTTTTAAAGATTTTCTTTATTTATTCATGAGAGACAGAGATATAGGTACAGGGAGAAGTAGGCTCCCTGCAGGGAGCCTGATACAGGACTCGATTGCAGGACCCCAGGGTCACGACCTGAGCCAAAGGCAGACACTCAACCACTAAGCCAACCAGGTGTCCCTCTCAATTTTGTTTTAAACTTAAAACTGCTCTTGAAAACTTAAGTTGTTGTTTTGCTTTGTTTTGTTTAAAAAAAAAAAAAAAAAGGACTCAACAGCATGCCAAAAAGTGAATATTACTATAAAATTTTTTTAGTACATAAAAAAAAAAACTAAAAAAGAAGAAAAAATCAGGCTTTGGATGTGTTTTAATTAAAAAATGGCTAATAGGCCACCATGGTTAATAATGGACCAGCTGTTCTTGACAAAGGCAACTAGAAGGCACACCAGGCTAATCCTTTGAGTGGAACATAACGTGGGTGCTCTCAGGTTCATGAATAGGAAAAAAACATTAACCATTTTCAAACATACACACACAGTCATTTTTACACATTAAGCTTCCATTAACTCTGAGGGCAAAGTCTCAAGTCCCCAGCAGGACCACAATACACAAAGAATACAAATCCATCATAAGTGGAAAGTATAAGTCTCAATTATGCCCCCTGCACTCTGTGTCCTGTTTGACTCAACTAATCTCAGAGATAACCTGCAGACAATTATATACTGTGTGATTAATAAGAGCTGGCAGGCAGAAATCCATGCTCATTGGCTTTTAAAATTAGAGTCAGAGTTGAGTCCACAGTGTTGCTAGACAATAATGGACATTATTAAAACATGGACGAGGAGCTTATTATTGGCTTCTCAGCCTTCATCATCAACAGTTTGCATGAGAACCACAGAAAAAGCTCTAGGATGCATTGATCACACTGTTCCTTAAAAAATAAATAACAAAATGGTTATTAGAATCTTGCTGGATATAGAGAAGAGGAAAGAACTAAAGGGTACAAGAGTTTGGCACTTGGGGACTACATAGTTTACTTTTTCTTATTCTCTGACTCCATGATTTTTGTTAAGAGTCGCTCTCCTTGACATGCAGCCTCCTCCACAGAGTCCTAGGGCCCACCTTTCCCAGCACCTGTGACAGTGCCTGGAATAAAGTAGGTGCTGAATAAACATTTATGGACCTCAACAGGATCATCAGAGAAACATACCAAGGTCATTTGTGATAGTCAATACCCCACCACCATCACCACCACTCCCCCCAAAAAGAGAAGTATCCTGAAGACTACGACCAAATTCTAAATGATTGCTGAGTGTACACAGAAAAATAAGAGAGATGTGCAGAAACCAGAAGCAAAGTAAATTTTACCAATTTTTTTTTTTTTTGGTGAATCTGACCCAACATCATAAACCTCAGTCGATCTTAACAAGGAAGAATGGATTGCCACACAAACTACTGTCTGCTTTCTCAAAATTGAAATGAAGAGAGAATCCCAATTTAGCAGAAACGAAGCCCTATCTATCCTTTATCATGTGCCCTTTCAGCTTAGTCATTTGAAAAAATACTTTAAATCACAAAAGTCATGTGTTTTCATGACAGAAAATAATTTAAAAAAATCACTTCTAATTGTACCACCTGGATTTAATAATATAACATTAACATTTATGCTTTCTCATTTCCCTATGTTTATATTTTCCTATGCTCGTATTTGTTTTTTTCTAATGAGAAACCGCCTCCTTTTCCTTTAAGAATTCATCATAATCATCTTTCCACTTTATCAAATATTCCATTTATCCAAATCCTAACATTACGTCAATCATATTTTACCTTTCTTGTAGGTATCATCAAAAAGATCTAATGGCTTATTCTCCAATATCTGAATCCTTCTTCAGGTCTGCTGCTTGTCCGATAAGCTCTTAAAGTTGACATTTCAAGGAAGCCCATTCACGTTTGCCTCTCAACTCCCTTTATTCAAACTGCAGTCATTTTATTTAATTAGAGATTACATCTTCCTTTCCTTTCTTCAAATCCCGCTACCTGATGCCTAGTTTTAGTTGTGAGCCACACTTCTTTTAAGATTTTATTTATTCATTCATGAGAGACACAGAGAGAGGCAGAGACACAGGCAGAGGGAGAAGCAGGCTCCCTGTGAGGAGAACGATGCAAAACTCCATCCTGTGACTCCAGAATCATGCCCTGAGGCCAAAGGCCAATGCTCAACCACTGAACCACCCAGGTGTCCAGTAAGCCAAAATTCTGGTATCATTCTTAGGAAGTCACAAGACACTGGTGTGTGCCTTTAAATGTTTACCACTGCAACTATTCATAAATATTTTTTTCTGAAATTCCCCATATCAAAGAAGTTAAATATACACCAGGAGTTTAATGACCACTTTTGGCATCGATTAGCACCTATAAATTTTATCCAGTCACTTAAATAAAAGATGCACCTGATGTTTACTTCCATAGTGAAGAAAGACTACACTGTTGGTATAAAAAGAAAGGGGGAAAAAATAAAGAAAAGCACTTGGATCTCTTAAATATAGAAAATTGAGAATGGTAGTGAATTAGAGTTGATGGGGTAAAAGTCTCTCTCCAGCTCTTTAGGTAATGAGTTTAGAGCACTGGAAAAATAACACCGACAGAATGGCCTTTTAAATTTTAAGTGGGTTTTATCAGGTCTCGGTGGCCACATTTTCTTTACTTTGGTAATACATTCAGAAACTTTCATCGAAATCTTCTGAGACATATAAGTCAATACTCAAATTTGTACTTAATTCATGGCCTTTCAGGGAAGCATGCTATGATTAAGGAAAAGCTAAATAAAATCAGTTATGTTATGATCATAGCTACCATTTGTAAAACACCTTCAATGCATCGAGTATCCTATATACTTCATTTCTAATCGTAATTAGCCCTATAAGGCTGGCTTACACGTGAGAAAACAGAAGCAGAGAAAGCTGAAGGAACTTGCCCTTGGTCACCCAGCTAATAAGTGTCAGAGCCAGGATTCAAATCTGGTGCTGCTGCCCGGCTCTAAAGCCAAAGCTCAGTGACCAGAGTCTATAAATAAATGACACTCCTAGGTCCCCTCGGTTCCCATCTGATGTACAGGTGGAACAAGCCCAGAAGGAATGATCAATCCTGCTACCCACTGCTGTCAGCATATCTGGCTGTATGCCTGATGCTAGCTAGATCATACCCCAAACATGATGATTCTCAAATGTGCATCTT
The DNA here is from genome assembly GCF_048164855.1 of Canis lupus baileyi. Lineage (NCBI taxonomy): Eukaryota > Metazoa > Chordata > Mammalia > Carnivora > Canidae > Canis > Canis lupus. Next base: position 57,197,045 of record NC_132844.1, on the reverse strand, counting down.
AGGGAACTTCTTAAAATACTGATTTTTGGTCCTCCCCTAGAGATTCTGATCTTATTGATTTTGGGGGGGGGGCGCTAAGTATCAGAATTTTTTTAAAGTTCCTAGTTGAGGGGCACCTGGGTGGCTCAGTCGGTTGAGCGGCTGCCTTCAGCTCAGGTCATGATTCCAAGGAACTGGGATCACGCCGGGCATTGGGTCCCTGCTCGGCAGGGAGCCTACTTCTCCCTCCCCTCTGCCCCTACCCTCGCTCATGCTCACTCTCTCTCTCAAATAAATAAATAAAATCTTTTAAAAAATAAAAATTAAAAAAAAATAAAGTTTATAGATGATTCTAATGGACAACCTCTGTGAACCTTTGCCCTAGAAGGGGAATGTGTGTGAACCTAAACACCTGGTAGCAGTATTTTTCCTTATTACATATACTTGGTAAAATCTGACTACAGAAACCAAAAGGTTAGTTGGAAAGACCAACAACCCAGGTACATTACCTGGGCCGTATCTTCCATCAGCCCCCGAATCTTCTCCACAACATCATTGCGCCGGTGCTGGCGGAGGGCACTAATTAGTTGGGCAAGGCTGGCCTCAGGACCCCGGATGGTCCAGTGCTGCAGAGCTGCGTAGGCCCGCTCATGGTCCGCCGTGTACCCATTGGAGAAAGCAGCCACTTCTCTCTCACTGGCATTGCACAGGAACTGATAGATGTCCTTCCACTGGCTTCCAACTTGGGCTGCTACGAGTTTCAGGATGTCAATCCCTAACCCAGAGAGAAAATAAGATTAAAGACAAACACACACACACACACATACACAAAAAGACAAACACACAGGCATGGAAGGAAAGGTCTTTATATATAGCCATTCTGTTCTAATAAACTAAAAAAAGCATGCTCTCCCATAGTTACATGCCAAAGGAATAGACTGCCTTCCATAAAGCACTTAGCATAGGCAGCCCATCCCGGGGAATAATTAGGTACCCTCCTATAAATTTCACTTCCTGAATGTGGAGCCAAAAAGAAGGAGCAATCCTGGAAGGACAATAAATTGCCCTGATAAAGCTGTTTCAAAAGCCAAACCCAAACAAAATAATCAGTGATTCTTTTATTACTGCTAAAAACAAGTGTCACCAAAGAGAGGCCCCCTAGACTAAAAAAGTGGTGACTTCATGAAATTAAGAAAAAGGTAAGCCATGGATTAAAACTGCAGTGGAGTTGAGCCAGCATTGTCTGGGTAAAGGATCTTCAGATTCTGGCAATAGTATCCTTCAAGTCAAACAACAGTGTGCCCAGCCATTCCAGCCCAAGGCATTCCTGGCTCTAATTGTATGTTCAACAAGCAAGTTTCTGATCTATTATTCAGTCTTGTAAGTTGACCTGTACAGTTATAACGGAGACAATAACCAAAATGATAGTATAATAACAATCACTATGATCTCCTAGGTTTTATGTTAAGGTATTAGCTCATGGAACGTCTTTATAAAGCATTAACATTCCAATTGCACAGACAAGACAATAACACCTAGAAAAATTAGATAATTTGCCCAAGATCACAAAGGTAGCTGAGTGGAAACAGAACCCAACTTACTGGACAGTGTATTATACTGTCATTCCAGCTTATCAGTCACTTATAAACTCAGTGGATGTGGGTCTGCAGTATGCAGATCTGATGAAAGCAGGGCCAAATGCCAAGTCAAGTCTTGAAGCTTGGAAGCTGCAAGCTCAAGATGACAGGGACCGTCTGTGAGGGGAAGCTTTCCCTGAGCAGCACACTCTGGTGTCTTCCTCTTCACAGCACCTTCTCTGTGAATTTATATACTGGCTTTGCCCAAATTGATAAATGGGGTCATACAGAACCTCACAGTATGGCACCTGGCACTTTACCACAACAGGGATGGGTGAATCCTCTCAGCCAATACCCTGTCTCTGAAAGGTATTCCATATCCACATGCCCAGATACCAGAGTTATAATAGTTAACAATGTCTTTAAAATACTACTAAAAAAAAAAAGTCATTTCCAAGTGAAGTAGGAAAACAAAAAACAAAAAACAAAAAAAAAGGAAAAGAAAATAAAGAGGAGCTTCCTGTTACAGAAAATCGAATTTTTCAATTAACTAGAGGTTAACCAGGAGGGAAAAAAAAATCTGTGTTTGCTCCCATCAGTTGTTGGGCAAAATATTTCTAAAATTAGCTCTCAATTTTTGCCTAAGAAAAGAGCAATACTCATCCCAGAAGTTTCTTTGAAAATGGAGGACCCGCTGTTTCCTCAACATAAATCCTTACTCCACCATGCAAACCTATAGAGACAGATGAGCTGCAAGACTGCATACACATCCTGAATCAACCATCCACAAATGGCTTTTAAAAAATAAGTTCCTAGTAGAAGGCTGCTTTCTTGTCGACTCTGAGTAGAATGCCACATAATGAGGCATTACTGAGCTTTTCACATGATTTTCCCTGGCAGTGTGAAATACACTTGAACCAGTTGCTTTTCAATTTTCATGGCAATGTTTAGCCAGATATAGAGCTTTTGATTTCAAGCAACAGACTCCTCGGGGAAAAAAAAAAAATTCCATGTCCTACTTAAAAACCCTGCAGGTAATTTTAAGGAGCAAGCCAGCTCTTTGTGATTCGGTAGTTTCTTCCAAATACCAAAACGCATATTAGTTCCTGAATCTTAATTGAAGTTAATTTAACGAAAGCCCGCAGTGTCTTACATGAAAACACGACTGCATTTTCTTGTACATGGGACCTTTGCTTAAATCTTCATAATGCCGATGACAGTGTGGCTTTGGGCAAACCACTAACTGTCATGTCCATTTCCTCATTTGTACAATGGACATACTCCCTATGGTCCCTGGGGATGAGCTGATTAACATTTTCTATAGAGTTGATTTATTTTTGGAAGTACCCCATCATTATAAATGCTCCATATACTGAACACTAAAACTTAAGACTAAATGCATTTCTGATGCAAATATACAGACTCTATAGGGTAATTACAGAGTTTTAAAGGCTCAAACATAAGAACAGTTTCCTCTTCCAAAACCAGTTTCCTCTTCATACTTTTTCTTCAGCCACAAAACAAAGAAAAAAAAGAGGAAAAAAGAAAACCACGAAGAATGGATACAATGAGACTTTCCTTCAACTCACATTGACTGGAAGCTAAATTTAAGGTGGGAAACTTTTCTCTGGAGCTAACAAGTTTATTTCTTTTCTTTAAAATTCTGGCATGGTACCCTTAGGAGGGAAAGAAGGAGAGGTCAACAAACTTTTTCTGTAAAGGACAACAGTAAACATATTAGGTTTGGAGTGCCGCACGCTCTCTTGCAATTCCTGGACTCTTGCAATGTGAGAGTAGCCATAGGCAATACAACATGAGTGTGGCTGTGCTCTAATAAAAAACCTTATTCACAAAACCCAGTAGGGGCCTGGATATGGTGCCCACACTGAAGTTCACCAACCCCTGAAATTGTTGCAGTTTAGAGGGACTGTGGCTAAATTATCAAACTGCATAAAGATTTAGAAAAGCATTTTGTTAAAAGAAACACCCCTACACATACACACACACACGCACACACACAGGTGTGTGCACGCGTGCGCACGCAAATACACATACACACACACGAGACAATGCAAGTTTCTACCAATTATTAATTAATGTGACATCAGGGTAAGTGAAACGGAGACCAACTCTCTGGCTGACCAAGTGCCCCAGTCACCTGTCCCGTCAGAGTTCCAAGTTTTCATCCAGATGTGTTGAATAGATCTGACTCACTTAGCTGAAAATGATGCCAAGTCTCTTTTTTCTTAGGTTGAAAAACAACACATCCCTCAACCCACCAAAGCATTGACAGGGGTATGGAGCTTAACTCTGCTTTTCCTGTGATGTCAGGTCCTAGCGCTCTGAGAATGAAGCTTCCAAAGAAATCGTCACAGGAGTCAAGCAAGCCCTTATCCACCAGATGCTGTTCTTGCCAGGAGCTGTGTGCAAAAAGGGGCCCTGGCCCCAGGACAGAGCTTTTGAATTTTAAGGTATAGGTTGTGGAAAGATCATGAACTTAGCCATCACAATTTATGGTTTCATGCCATGACTTGTCAGTTGTGTGACCCTGGAAAATGACCACTTCTAAGATTTCAGTATCCACGCCAATAAAATGACAATACCACCTCTCATTCATAGGGTAGGTAAGGCAATGTATGGGACCAGGTAGTAAAACCGGCAAGCCAGGAGCCTGCAAGCACATGGGTTTTGCTTCCTCCATCCCCTCCATCTCTACACGACAAGTCGTGGGGGCAATGGACCTAAAAGGCGGCAGGGGTTTTGCAGAGACATAGGTTTTAACACCAGGACTGCAGGCACTGAACAATGAAGGCAAGCACCACAGCTCTGGCTCCTGTGCTTTTCAGAATCTCACTGGTACATGTCAGAAGGAGCACCGTCACACAGAAGGGCACCATCCACAGAAAGGCAAATGCCAAAGAAAAAAACAAGCAGGGCGTCCCATCAGTACCCACTGCTGACACCGCCCAGATCTCCTGTCAGGGAACTCAGGAGCAGAGGCATGAGGTCATCGACTGGGCTACTGTGGAAGAAGTGACATTCTCTAGTGCATTCTAAAATCCTGAATTGGATATCATCTGGGTGACAACAGTAATTTGAGGCTCATTTTTTTAAAGTCTCATGTCAGCTCCAGTATGCAAAAAAAAAAAAGAGTTCCACCTCTTCATAAAAACCTGAATCGACCTTTATAATCAGAGAGGGTATTAAAGCTCTTTCCTTTTAGAGAGAAATATCAGAAATGAGTGCCATCATTAAAACCCACATGAAAGCCTCCCTGGACGAGGTATGAAGGACAGTGGTGATGGAACCAGAGGAAACAAAGGCCGTCTGTAATGCACAACACAGAACCCAGATTCACGCTCTACACCTGGATTCGCACAGAATGGGTGCGTGGGAGAGATGAGTAGGTTATAACCTTTGTGATGGTACCAAGTCCTCATCACTTAAAAGACTCAGCAGGGGCACCTGGGTGGCTCAGTAGGTTAAGCGTCTGCCTTCGGCTCAGGTCATGATTCCAGGTGCCTGCTGAGCAGAAAGCTTGCTTCTCCCTCTCCCTCTGCCCCTCCCTCTGCTTGTGCTCTATCTCACTATCTCTGTTGCTATCTCGGCCTCTCTATCAAATAAATAAAATCTTCAAAAAAAAAAAAAAAAGACTCAAGCATTCCCACTGCATCTCCCATACTTGTGAAATGTAATATCCCTTCTTGTTACTCTTCAAGAAAGAAAGGTAGAGGGACTAATACTGAGATAATCCCCATCAAGGTCATTAATACACAACCTCCTCCCAGGACAGATGACTCCATAGTTATCCCTATGCCGGTTTCTCTACACACCGCAGTCTCTCCTGTGAGTACACACAAAAAACAGGAGACACGAGCTCAGCATTATCTCCCTTCTACCATCCCCCTAATTCCTGCCCCCAGACATTACTCTCTGTTAGTACGCGCTGTGATCTCAGCCTTACAAACTGCAGGTACAGGGGTGAAGATGGGTACAGCACGTTCAATGTATGTACAGAGCAACATACATCAAGTTCGAAATCTGAATCAAAGCGTGGCTTTAGCATACCTAGAATTGAGCTTCTTCCCTCCACTACGGTCATGTCCTCATTGATACCTTTTCTGACCACCTTCTGCCCAAGCCCCAGGTCGACTTGACTACCATTATCCCTAGCACCTCCCAGAGCAAAGTGCATACTAGGAATACAGTGAACATCTTGAATGCATGAACGAACAAATGAACGAATGACAGCCTTTTTTGACAGCTTTCCCCTCTTGCCTGACCCCCCTTCCCCACTTTTTATCATCTCATTAATCTCTATAACTGCAGCCATTGAGAAACTGAGGAGCCACGTGCCAACACACCCTTGCCATGAAGCCATGCCAGATGTCCTGCGATCAACAATGAGTGGAAGCTGGGCTTCCCAGCATAGGAACCCCGCTCTTAGGCAAGAGCCTCTCCCTCTGTCGCCTCCCTCTTCCCCATGAGGGTGGCCCACCACATCCATGTCAGGAGCCAGAGGAAAATCTCCCGGATTCTTCCCCTGCAGGGAGAAGCTGTCTAGACCAAGGTCTGTCTGGCCCAATTACACAGTAAGTGCTCTAAAAGCAACAAACCCAAAACATGAGCATGTGTTTTGTAGTAACTAGTATATCATAGGATGATTAAAAAATGAGATAGCAACAGGGATCACTCCCAACACATTACACAGGAAACTGCTTTATCAGTGATTGGGAGCTTAGAATGCCCCAAGTTAAAAACACTCCTTCCCTAGTTGAAGAATAAATGTTAGAGGAACTGCTTAGACTTCATTTTAACCTAAAAAGTGACTTCTGAAGCGGAATTAATCACTATCTTATTGAAGGTTCAGTGGACAATCATTGTGAGCTCAGATGAATCTCATTAACTACTAAAAATACCACTGTGCAAAGTGTTCTCATAAAACTAATGATGGACTGTTTACCATGACAAGTTCTATCAAAACAGTAGACAACTCTCCAGATGGAAAAAACAGATATCACTGAAGCTATGAGGAAAACTAATAACCTTTCATTTCATTCCATGGAGGCAAACAAAAAGCACAAAGCCAAAAATGTCTCCTTCCTCCTGGTCTTAGTCTGTGTTTCATGCTGTTTGCTCATTTATTTATCCAATGAAAAGTTCTTGAGCGGTTATCCCACACATGACACTATTCTAGGCCCCGGGGGCATGGAAAAACACAGAGCAGAACAAAAGCCTTTCCTCGTGAAGCCTGCATTCTACCAAGGGATGTGAGAAGTAATGAAATATTTAGTGATAGGGACGTTTGGTTGGCTCAGTGGTTGAGCATCTGCCTTTGGCTCAGGTCATGATCCTGGAGTCCTGGGATCGAGTCAGCCTGCTTCTCCCTCTGCCTATGTCTCTGTCTCTCTCTCTCTATGTCTCTCATAAATAAATTAATTAAATTTTAAAAAAACAAGAAATATTTAGTGATAGATAGGGAGGTATACTAAAGAGAAAAATAGAGCAAGGGCTGGGGATGCAAGGGTATTTTAGATACAGGGCCTTCTCCCTCAATGTCTGAAAGAAATGAGGTACAACATTTGAATCAAGACCCACAGGTGGTAGGACAGCAAGTCATTCAGGTATGTGAGGGAATGGAACCCCAGGCAGAGAGAACAGCAGGTATGGAGGAAGGAAGGGTGTTGGCACACACAGGGAGAAGCAGAGAGGCTGATGTGGTGAAAGCCAGTGAGCAGGGGGCAGAGTACGGGGGTCATAAGCTAAGAGACAAATGGTGAAGGGGGAGTGCAGACAGATATGGGTCTGTAGGCTGGGACTGTGCATGCAACAAAGAGTCACTGGAGACTTTTAAACAAAGTCTCAATGTCTCAGTCTCGAATGGCACCATCTAACTTACATTTGAACAGGATCATCCGGGCTGTTGTGTCAAGAATACATGGAAGGGGCATGAGCAGAAGAGGAGCCACCAGTCGGGAGGCCACAGCAATCATCCAGAGGAGGGGATTGATTGGGTGAGAGAGGTGATGAAAGGAAATCGTCAACTTCTGTATATATTTTGAAGGAAAAGCTGATGGGATTTGCTACTGGGTTTGCTAACTACGGGGTGCGAGGGAAGGGAAGGAGTCACCCTCTGCTCTGGTCTGAGCAACTGGAAGGCTGGAGTGGGCACCTCTTTCTGTAATGGGTGACTGATGTGGAGGTGTCGTTTGGGATTTATACATCCTAGGTGTCATGCATCTAGACATCCCGGGTCTGTCAAGCAAGGGTAAGGATATTCGCATGTTGCATTCAAGTACAAGATCCAGGCTGGATCTCCGCACTTGGGAACCACCAGCAGATAGACGGTATTGAAAAGTCTGGGTCACCCAGGGAGGGGGCGTGTGCAGGCAGAAAAGAGGTGCAAGTCCTGAGCCCTGGGGCTGTCCACTGTTCACAAATCAAGTTAAAGAGGAGGAACCAGCCAAAGAGATGGAGAAGGAATAGCCAGGGAAGTGAGAGGAGGACGAGCAGAGAACACTGTCCTGGCAGCCAAGGTAAGGAAATGTTTGGTGGAAAAAGCCATCAAGAATGTTAAATGTTGCCAATAGGCCAGGCAGAGGAAACTAAACCCAACAGTGCAGTCAGAACCATGTTGTCAGACTCTAAGGAAAAGACGCAAGATGGTGGCTAAGATACTGCCCGTAGTTCACTGATTCTAAGACATTCGAATGTGTTATTTGAGTCAATGTCTTTTCATAGCTTGGTTACAGTGGGTTTTCTTCCTTGGTGGTATATAAAAAACTGTCACCATCAGTGATGTCTTAGATTTGATAAAATATAGTAAGATTCGGGGCACCTGGGTGGCTCAGCGGTTGAGCGTTTGTCTTTGGCTCAGGTCATGATCCTGAGGTCCTGGGATCGAGTCCTGCATCGGGCTCCCAGTACGGAGCCTGCTTCTCCCTCTGCCTGTGTCTCTGCCTCTTTCTCTGTGTCTCTCATGAATAAATAAAATCTTTTATATATATATATATATATATATATATATATATATATCTTTTATATATATATATCTTTTATATATATATCTTTTATATATATAAATATAGTAAGAGTCATTATTTTTTGAACATTAAACTTGAACCCACCTATTTTCTAAAATTCGACATACCATCGGCATACTGAATATGTCAAGTTCTATGCATACCCTGCAATGTCAACAAGCAGTTACTCGTCAAGAAAGATCACCAGCAATCTAGAAACAACTCCTCCTTGGCAAAATCTGCTTACGTGACACCTGACCAGGTTGGATTGAAGGGCACTGATTTTAAGGATTTTTTGTTGTTGTTTCTGTTGGTATTTTTATCCTATGTGGGGGAAATGCTCATTTGTTTTTCAATAGCCTAAACAGCTTAAATATAAACGCTGTTAGTTAGATAAACTACAAAATAAAACATGTTGAAAAAAGAAACACCTCCCCCCTAAAAGCCTAGAGGAAGAAGTCATCAGTGGGCGAGCCTGAGGAGGACAGCAGCCGGTGACCCCCAAGGGCAAAAGCCCATCTCTGGCCACTTTGGTCACGAGAAAATGCTTTTTAGGCTACAGTGATAAGAGGTTTTCCTCCTGCCACAGTTCCGTCTGCTGCACAACCCTCAGACGTCCTCAGAGGTTAACCAGAAAGGTGCTGTCTGCTGGAAGTGGCATCGCTGGAAGCAAAGGTGGAAAAGGCAGTGGGGCGAGGGGTTAAGTGGGAAAAAGCCTCTTCCCCTGCTAGAGAATCACTGCAGTAGGGCGGCCCTGGGGACAGAGCAAAGGGCCCAGCAGCCTCCCCCCGAAACAATCTGCTGCTCCCTTCTGCCTAGCCTCCTGGTGTTTACACTTCAAGTCTACTTCCCATAGGAAATTTGAGCAGACAGAGAGGTGACCGTCTGGAATTTTTAGTCAAGGAGGCTTCAGGCAAAGAAGGAAGGTTTCTTTGGTTGCAGCTGTCTGCTGTCTGGGGCTGAGAAAACCAGCACGTTCCACAGATGCGACTTCCGACTTGCAGGACTCCAGCACCTCTGACTTATCTGTCACAGCCTTTATTTTTAACACAGCCTCCAGAGCCTTGAGGCCACTGGGTATGTGGCTTTAGAATGTTCCCCTTTCAAGCAATCCAAGAAAAAAAAGTAGGAAGTCAATGTGACTTCTATAAAGGACAACACACTGGCGACAATTTTGTAGTTGTTTTACTTCAGAACAAGCTAGGCTTTGCTAAGGGAAAGAACATTTTCTTTTCTTTTCTTTTCTCTTTAAGATTTTCCGTATTTATTCATGAGAGACACAGGCAGAGGGAGAGGCAGGCTCCCTGCTGGGAACCTGATGTGGGACTCGATCCCAGGACCCCCGCGGGATCACGCCCTGAGCCAAAGGCAGCCGCTCAACCGCTGAACCACCCAGGTGCCCCAAACTAACATTTTCTTAATGGAGTATCACACACACACACACACACACACACACACAATCAACCATAGAAACCTAGACATTTCTAGCCTCAGGTGATTCATGGGAAATTCAGATTGTAAGAATCAAGGGGCAGTATATAGAGTCAGACTAATGCCCAAGTTTAAAACCAGGCATTGCCACTTCCTAGCTGTGCGACCTGGAGCGAGTTACTCCCTCTAACTCAGTTTCCCCATCTGTAAAATGGTGACGATAGTGGCCTGCCTCCCAGGGTTATAGCAATTAGGTTAATATTTAGAAGATACTTAGAGTAATGGGGATCCCTGGGTGGCGCAGCGGTTTGGCGCCTGCCTTTGGCCCAGGGCGCGATCCTGGAGACTCGGGATCGAATCCCACATCGGGCCCCCGGTGCATGGAGCCTGCTTCTCCCTCTGCCTGTGTCTCTGCCTCTCTCTCTCTCTCTGTGACTATCATGAATAAATAAATAAAAAAAATCTTTAAAAAAAAAAAAAAAAAAAGAAGATACTTAGAGTAAGATGTGGCGCTCAGTTAGCATGAGACAAGTCTTTGTTGAAGAAAAGTAAACAAGACTTAATGGGAACAGAAATCTTTCTTGTAAGGTTAGAAAAATAGGTCTCGGGGATCCTTGGGTGGCGCAGCGGTTTAGCGCCTGCCTTTGGCCCAGAGCGCGATCCTGGAGACCCGGGATCGAATCCCACGTCGGGCTCCCGGTGCATGGAGCCTGCTTCTCCCTCTGCCTGTGTCTCTCCCTCTCTCTCTGTGTGTGTGACTATCATAAAAGAAAAAAAAAAAAAAAGGAAAAATAGGTTTCGTAGTGACAGTGCAGCAGGTGATCTTTGCATCTCAGAATCGCTTGATGATCTTGCCTATGTTGATACCAAAAAAAAAAAAACAGCCCACAATGTCACTTTAGGGAGTGGACAAGTACTTATTATCAAATTCCTAACACGCTTCATTTGTTCTTCTCTGAACACTGCATATAGTAGTTTTCGTAATTCAGTTAAAAATGTTTAAAGTCATTTCTGAAACCTGATGGAAGAGAATATTGATACTGTTTCAATACACTCGGGGCTCAGCTTCCAGTTACCCAACATCTGTCCCCTAACCATCCACTGCAACCTTCCAGATTTATATCAGGAAACACCATCCCAATTTCACTGCATTGCCATCCCAGTTTGGCTGACTGAATCTTACTGCTTTCCCGGGAAAGAGGAATGAGGGCTGCAGAGCTGGGTTTCCTTCACCACCCCCAGAAAGACCTGACCCACCCACAGGGGGAAGGAAACCACAGTTTGGGAAGAAAGGAAACATATCTCCTAAGCCTAGATCATTGGGATTTGTAAGGACCTAGACCTAAGAGTGTTGTTCCCGAGTAAAACCTAGAGAAAACGCAGATGAGAAGGGATAGGTTTTGCCTGTTTGCTAGGTAATGTGGGATGATGTCATGTACTGCTTTGCTGGAGCGGTGGGTGGTAGAGAGGAGACAGGACGGAAGAAACAAAAATTCTATGACCAGAAATTCTCAACATCTAAAATGTAGCTCGGTTCAAGGACTGTGTCTAAACTTTTCAAATAAGAACACAAGCAAATTATGTCCTGGTTCTGAAGCAGCCCTGTTTCCCCAAAGAACAGCCTTCACATACAGATTGGGGTATCAATCTCATACAAATAAAGTTATGCAATCAACTATTCAAATAAGAGGTTTAACCACCAAGCCAGCTGGTCTGCACTTTAACTTCTTCTTTGGGTTTCAAGCCTGAGATCCCGAAGCAGTTTAGTTGTGGGTTGTTTTCAACTTCACCGTTCCGTTTCTGCGGCACTGAAGGATAGGGTTTTAGAATGGAAGACGTTGGAGATACTTGAATCCCAGACCTTCATCGTACCAGTGAGCACAAGTGGGCTGCACAAGCTCCTTCCCTCGGCACAGCTTCCCTCAGCCAACACTGCCCCACTGCACCTGCCCCCGAGTATGGTGTGTGCCCCTCTCCCATGGCCCCAGGCTGCACCGTCTCCTCAGCAGTGCTCCTCACAGGAGCAGGTGGGAGCAAGCAGAATTTCTTCCTCTCACCCTTGAGAACATCTGACAATCAGATGCCATGTGCCACACAGACAGTTCCTCTCAAGCTGTCTTTGTACATCAATTAGGCTGAGACATGCTACGGCCAATGTTCTTAGTAGAGAGAGGTGTTTTCTCTGCAGCCATTTCTCCTGGCCTATATGACTCATTAAGTCTCACCTCTGATGGAGTTCTACTTGGGTTGAAAATCAGATACAACCGCCCCTCCACCCTGACCTTAGTTCTCCAGGAATGCTTAGTACACCTCAACGTCCTGACCTTTCTATGAGGAAAGAGACAAAGAAAAAAAAGGCGAGCAAGCAGCTTTATCAATATTACCTATGAATTTCCTATGATCTCATTTGAGCTTCATAAACAACCCCATGAGACAGGATTATGTCCACATTCCAGATAGGAAAACTGAGAAGAGGTTCAGTAGCTTGGCACAGTTGCCTAGTGAGGGCACAGAGTCAAAATCCAGGTCAATCAGACTCATCCCATCGGCCCTTATGTCTCTGCACCATGCTGCCTCCCAAGACTAAGCAAAGTGTTACCAACCCTGTCTTTCTTGAGTCTTGGTTGCTTCTTTGAACATAAATCTTTTTTTTTTTTTTTAAGATTTCATTCATTTATTCATGAGAGACACAGAGAGAGAGAGAGGCAGAGACATGGGCAGAGGGAGAAGCAGGCTCCCTGTGGGGAGCCTGATGCAGGACTTGATCCAGGACCCGGGGATCACACCCTGAGCTGAAGGCAGATGCTCAATCACTGAGCCACCTAGGCATCCCTTGGTTGCTTCTTTGAACATATATCTTTAGAATATGTCTTCCACCAACCCATACTCCCCCCTTCATGCGGGTCATAGGAAAGGAGACAAATGGAAAGAAAAATCTGCTATAATGATTTGTTTTCAATAGCCTAGGTTTCAGCTGTCTGCCCACACCCCACCCTTCCTCCTCCAACCAATGGAGAGACACGGGTGAGCAGCAGTGCTGCACACTAGTTACCGGCTCAGAATCCAAGGCTGACTGCCTGAGGGCCAGTCCTGGCTCCCCACGGACTTGAGATGTGACCTGTCAGGTCATGTAATCCTTCTGTGCCTCCGTTCTTAATACGAAAAACGGGCATGACCCTGACATTAGAAGGTCATCATGAGAACTAAAATAAGAGAGTACATATAAATCCCACAGAATGCTGCCTGGCATACAGTAAGCCTTCAATAACCATGAAGTGGCATTTCTCTATCTTCCCCCAAACTAATGTGTCAGTAATAAGTCCTTCCACAGGTTCCCTTGGAGCAATTTGCCTATAGAATAATCTTGGACAAGGACATCCGCAAATAAAACGGAGTTGAAGTCTGAGAATGACAAGAGCAACCAGAAAGGCGCTAAATGCCTGAGAGACGGGTTAAGAGAGTGTACAGAAAGGATAAGTGAAGAGGGGATGATTTTGCCTCTCAAGGTCAAGGTGGGAAGGTTCTGTGTAGACTGTAAGAGCCTTAAGCATTTCTCTACTTTCACCTGCAGCCAAGATCTGATTCATCTCCAGCCATCGGCTCCTTCACCTCCGCTAGTCTGAAATCATCCAATTATGATGGTGGGCAAAGGCAACGAGAACTACCATGACCTCTGCCCCCCAACCCTGAATGAGCACCTAGGGACAGCACCATTCCCATGAAGGCAATCCAGGGAGAAACAAGCCAGAGGACGTCCCACTCCGAAACGAGCCTCCATCTCTTTCTCCCTCATGCCCTCCTCAGTCCCTGAGGCCAAACAGCTAAGAGTTCTTTTGCTCCCCCAGCCTCAGCCCCCAGTAGCCTCACAGGCAAACCACCTCTCCACTCTGTCTTTCAAGAGATGGAGTAATTGCTTTCAAACCACCACACCCTCTGTATTGAGCAGAACCCTGTAGTCCTTTGAGCAGAGAAGCAACATGGGAAATCTAAAAAGCACTGTCCCAGGAGTCAGGAGACTCAGCCCTAGTCTCTTCTCTAACCCTGCTGGCCATGTAACCTTGGGTAAGTCATGGTTCTTCCCTGGGACTCAGTTTTAGCTTCTGTAAAAGGATGGATTAGGGACACCTGGGTGGTTCAGTGGTTGAGCGTCTGCCTTTGGCTCAAGGCATGATCCCAGGGTCCAGGGATCCAGTCCCACATCAGGCTTCCTGCGAGGACTCCTTCTCTCTCTGCCTATGTTTCTGCTCTGTCTCTCTCATGAATAAATTTAAAAAAAAAAAAAAAAAAGGATGGATGGATTAGAAATACACACACACACACACACACACACACTTCTCCATGATCTCCAGCTTGCAGCTCTCCCCAAAGAAAACTAAAACAAACACCCTGTATGTTACTAAAGCCTAGTTCTAGGACAGCACCTTGAACTCAGTGTTCACATACATATAATTAAATGAAAAATAACAGAAGTTAAGCAGTTTAATAATGAGTCATGCTTGAAATTTCTTAATCTTTTCTTTCTTTCTTTCTTTCTTTTTTTAATTTATGATAGTCACACAGAGAGAGAGAGGCAGAGACATAGGCAGAGGGAGAAGCAGGCTCCATGCACCGGGAGCCCGATGTGGGATTCGATCCCGGGTCTCCAGGATCGTGCCCTGGACCAAAGGCAGGCGCCAAACCGCTGCGCCACCCAGGGATCCCCCTCTTTCTTTCTTTCCTTCCTTTTTTTTTTTGCCTTGGAATGCCTTAAAGGTAAACCTGGTCACAAATAGGTAAAGTTTATCCAGATCCTATTGTCCCCTATTTCAGCCAAAGTACACCTAATTCAGAATCAGGGAGATTGGCCATTGAATTTCTCTTGAGGAAAATAATTCACCATCTGGACAACAACTCTCAAACAGGAGATAATATAGCAAAAGCCCAAACAGAGAGGGAGAAATATGTAAACTAAGATGGAGAATAGCTCCTCTGCAATCTAGTATCTCTCGTAGCAACTTTTTTTCCTAGAAGAAATTCATGGCTGTCCTGGCTAAAGACAAATCCTGTGGACAAGAGCTCTTCCTGGATCTCGGAGGGCCAGGCTGGACACCTGTCCTATTCCCCGCAGGTGAAACCAGACTTGAATATTGCTTTCGGGAAGTGAAATAATTCTTTCTGTAACTCCAGCCTTCCACTCTTATATGAGTGACAGTTCCCCCCATCCTCTAGGATTACTGTTAGATTACCCTGTAAAGTTTCAAGCACAAAGTCCCCAATGAATTATAAAGATACATGGATCTGTGGTTCAACGTGTCATTTAAGAACTTCTTTACAGGGGAGAGTAATGCTCACACTAACGAGCTAATAACTAATGAGGATATAGGAGAGCTAAAGAGGGTTTCAGTATAGCGAGTCTGAACTTCTTTATTGATATTTAGCTAGAGGGAGAGGGGGCACTCATCACATGTATCCTAGAAGCTGCCCACTCTTGAGCGGTTTATATGAGCTGCTGGCCTCCCGCCAGCCAGTGTGAGTTGGGTAATTTTTCTAAAGCAGGAAAGCATTTCCCAAGTATGCCCTCCCTTGTGACCCGTGCAATGCTGTCCTCAGGAGTTCCATTTGTGGCTGGGGCTCCCTGGCCTATATGAGGAAACCAAGGTACCCCTCTGCATAAAAATTCAGAAATGCACGAGAGCCTAGAGCACAGCTTCTCCACTGCAATCAAGGTGACACACTTGAAGGAACTGAAAGACTCAGAAGTAGTCCTATAACTAGCTGCTTGATCTCTACCGTGCTACAGAAATGTCTCCTCTCCCCCTAAAAGCATGCACACTTACTGCACGTTCTCCTGGGCCTCCCCACCCACCTGTCCTGACTTCAGTGGAAATTTTCGCTGTCCTGACCTTACTCTATGGGAAGCACAAGGGAAAGCTCTTCCAAGTGGCGGTGAACACACAGACAGTCCTTCTTTGGCATCAGTTTGGGGTTGAGCCTGGCCTCTCTAATCTCTGCCTGGGAGCCCCTGTACCCCACTCTACAGCACACTGCAGTATCAATCAGGGCAGTGTTTCCCAGCACAGACAAGCACCGTGACAGCAGTGGACTTGGTTACAGTGAAATGGTCACATGGATCAAAATCGGGTGACCTGTTGTGAGGGGTTCAAGTTTCCTCATTTTACAAAGTTGAGATTCAAAGAGAGCAAGTCTTCTGCCCAGGATCATGCAGCCTTTTAGTAGAAGAACCAAAGCTGGACTTCAGGTCTCATAGTCCAATGTTGTTTCTGCTGCCAGGGCTCCTCCTGCAGACTGGGATCCAGCCTTTGAAGCATACCCCCAGGGCTCTGCTCAACCAGCTCATACTTCTCACAAGGACTGGATTTTGGATCTCCTTACCCAGCATGCCTCCCTTCCAACTGTCCTCAACAGCACTTGAACTAAGAAGATACAACAGTTCACTCTCTAGGCTCCTCTCTAAGGGCAGCAGGAGTGCTCTGGAGTCTACAGCTGGTTGCGTCTATCTACTGCTCCTCTTGGCCCCTCTCTCCATTCAAAGTATATCGGTTCCCTGAGCAAACAGACAGAAGTTAGGCAGGCCAATTACACCCCAAGCTACTCTCTCTCCCCCTCTTCTATGGCTCCAGTTTGCCTGAGAGGCAAGTTGTGACAAGCGTGTGGCAGGTGCCCCTGTGAGATAGACCCAGGAGAGTAAGACTGAGGTCTCCTGGTAGAAACTGGTATCTTTCAGGAGGATATGGGGGAAGTACGGAGCAGCAATTTTTAAGCAAAATACAGGATAAACTGCCACCTTTCTCTCACTCCCACACATATCTGACAGTCCTGTTTTGTAACTTATCCCTCCAGCACTCAGCAGACTAGGAAACAGTTACTGCTAAATATAAGGTGGAACACTAGTGGCTAGAACTCAAGAAGCTCTCCAAGGAGAACCAGACTGCTTCTCCAAGCCATACGAGCCACGGGGAAGCAGGAGACAAGAGCCGCTAAGAGACGATGCTATGGTACACAGATCCAGGGGCTGGCAAACTATAACCTGCAGGTCAAGCCCTTGATTTCTATAAGTTTTATTGGAACACACCACATCCATCACTTACATGTTGCCTATGGCTGTTTTCATACTAAAGCAGAGCAGAGTACGGTAACATAGACTGTACGACCTTCAAAGTTTTTTGTTTTGTTTTGTTTTGTTTTGTTTTTTTTAATGAGGAGTTAATGACCACTTAGAAATTAAGTGAAGGGAACTGTCATTCTAGAATAACTCCCAGGGTTTTTTTGGTTTTTTTTTAATTTTATTTATTTATGATAGTCACACAGAGAGAGAGAGAGAGAGAGAGAGAGGCAGAGACACAGGCAGAGGGAGAAGCAGGCTCCATGCACCGGGAGCCCGACGTGGGATTCGATCCCGGGTCTCCAGGATCGCACCCTGGGCCAAAGGCAGGCGCCAAACCGCTGCGCCACCCAGGGATCCCCCAAAGTTTAAAACACTTCCTAGCTGGAACCTTTGGGTGACTCAGTCGGTTGAGTGCCTGACTCTTGATTTGGGCCCAGGTCATGATCTCGGGGTCCTGAGATTGAGTCCTGTGTTGGGCTCCCACTCAGCATAAAGCCTGCTTGAGATTCTCTCTCTCTCTCTCTCTCTCTCTCTCTCTCTCTTTCTCTCCCTCTGCTCCTCTCCTGGCTCCTGTGCTCTCTCTCCCTCTCTCTCTCTCTCTCTCAATAAATAAATAAAATCTAAATAAATAAATAAATAAATAAATAAATAAATAAACAAATTTCAATAAAATACTTCCTAGCTTGCTGACCCTGATACAAGTTAGAGACTATATTACTACAGAAAGGATAAATCTACATCCAACTATAAAGCCAATAAGGAGTTTTATTTGATTATCTAGGAGGCTTTCTGCCATTTGAGACAGCATCACCTACAATAATGGATTAATTAAACCAATAACACCCCATCCCCAGCTTGGAGGAAAAACCACATTTCCAGTAGGCTCTTTTAAGGTGGAAGATTTGCCCCTCAGTAAGTACAGCTGCATGCATTATAAAGGAGACTACTTCTGCTTTTTTCATGGTCATTCTTTCCGTGAGTGAATCAGGAAACAAACCTAGAGATTACCAGAGAAGTCGGAGGTGGTGATGATGAGTCATCTCTACCACCCTCATCACTACTAGTACTGACGGACCACTGGCCATGTGGCCAGCAACATACTGGGCACTGGGTACACTTAGTTAACTCTCACAACAAACCATGTACTATTGAGTCCGATTTTAGACATAAGGAAAATGAGGCACAGAGTGGTTAAATAATTGGACCTTGGGGATCCCCGGGTGGCTCAGCAGTGTAGCGCCTGCCTTCGGCCAGGGATGTGATCCTGGGGGCCTGGGATCAAGTCCCATGTCGGGCTCCCTGCATGGAGCCTGCTTCTCTCTCTGCCTGTGTCTCTGCCTCTCTCTCTGTATCTCATAAATAAATAAAATCTTTAAAAATAATAATAATAATTGGACCTTGACCACATAGCTAGTAAGTGAAACCAGATTCCCGTCTTTGCTCTTAAGTGCATATGATAATACCTTTTTTCTAACCTTATAAACAGAGACCCAGAGAAGTAAAAGGCCTTAACAGGGAATGGCAGGGAATGAACAGGGAATGGTAAATCTAGAATTTGAGAACCCAGCTTTATTGCTGCCATTTCTAGTCTGTGGTGTCGCTTTCTTCCCAAAACCCCCTTAACTCCACTACCCCTGCCACTCTCACCTCTGACCCAACCACAGGACTCCCCCATATGCTTCTCTGCCGAAGGCCACCCACCAGACTAAGCCATTTCCATTTTGTTTACAGACAAGCATGGAGGCATTCATCAGTTAGCTGTTTTCTCTCTCTTCACATCACCCAGCTCCCCAGTGTCCATGGGCCAAAGTGTTCCATTTTGAAGAAGCAAATCAAATGGAAGAATATTGGTAATTTTTGGTAGCTGGTTTCTGCATATTTTAAAGCATTGCTGTCACGGAAGCCCCTTTTACCTCATCTATGGCAATTTTGTATAAAGAACCCACGTTAAGATCCGTGTTAAATCCCTAGCACCAAATACCATTATAAGTCAAAAGGGAAAAAATCCAACAGTTCAATGGGTTGAAAACAATCCAACCTTGAAAAGGATTAAGTAGATTAATTAGTTCATAGTTGCTCTAGATTAGTGTTATCTAGTAGAACTTTTATGATGAAAATGCTTTATTATCTGTCCTGTCCAATAGGGTAATTACTAGCCACATGTAGCTCTTGAGCATTTGAACTGTGGCACGACAGAGGTCTTGAGTTTTTAATTTTAGTTCATTTTACCTTTAAATTAAATAGCTCAGGTGGCTACCATATGGGCCAGCTGGGCTCCCGACCACCCTTCCTAGGTCCCCATGCTACTGACCTGGCATGGGGACACACAAAAACCCAGGGTCTGTTCTTTAAGAACCTATAAGCAATGTGAGGAAGCAAACTACATACACACAAACAGTTAAATGGTGCCAGACAATAAGAGCTATGGGAATTAAGAAATAGCATCGTAGGGATCCTTGGGTGGCTCAGCGGTTTAGTGCCGCCTTCGGCCTGTGGCGTGATCCTGGAGTCCGAGGATCAAGTCCCGCATTGGGCTCCCTGCATGGAGCCTGCTTCTCCCTCTGCCTGTGTCTCTGCCTCTCTCTGTGTGTGTCTCTCATGAATAAATAAATAAAATCTGAAAGAAAGAAAGAAAGAAAGAAAGAAAGAAAGAAAGAAAGAAAGAAAGAAAGAAAGAAAGAAAGAAAGAAAGAAAGAAAGAAAGAAAGAAAGAAAGAAAGAAAGGAAGGAAGGAAGGAAGGAAGGAAGGAAGGAAGGAAGGAAGGAAGGAAGGAAGGAAGGAAAAGGAAAGGAAAGGAAAGAAAAAGAAAAAGAAAAAGAAAGAGAGAAAGAAAGAAAGAAAGAAAGAAAGAAAGAAAGAAAGAAAGAAAGAAAGAAAGAAAGAGAAAGAAAGAAAGAGAAAGAAAGAAATAGCATCTTAGAACCTGGTTCTACAGATTGAGTCCTTTACCCTTTGGCCACTGGGTTACAAAACAATCTGCTTGAGAAAGAGCACACCAGCTGCTTCCACTATCACTTTTGCAGTCCATTCAAAGGAGATACCATTGGGGTATCTACCTGGGTAGTGAGTCGGTTAAGCGTCTGCCTTTGGCTCAGGTCACAATTCCAGGGGCCTCAGAACAAGCCTTGCATCAGGCTCCCTGCTCAGCAGGGCATCTGCTTCTCCCTCTTGCTCTGCCCCTCCCTCTGCTTATGCTCTCTCTCTCTCTCTCTGTCAAAAAAACAATATCTTAAAAAAAAAGGACATGCTGCTATCCTTATATGTCACGTGCTTGAAGTAGCTAGACCCAAAGGGATCACTGCCCCTGCCAAATGTTTAGTATCTCCTCAAGACATGGGACTAAGGACGGGCTAATCAGGAACTAAGCTCAGTGAAAACAAGATCAATCCAATTCCTTTTCCCCTCATTTAATTTTATTCCTCATTTTTCTGAAGTCTAAGAGAAAAAGGAAATATGATCGGGGAGACATACTGCTCATCGCTGGCCCCTTGTATCACCTTGCAGGGCCCTCCTCTTTAGTGATTTTCCTCTTCTCTGTACAAGCATTTTCAGAGTGACTACTACTCCTCAACCGGCTTTTCAAATTTCCCCTCCAAATCCCTTGGGCAATAGGTTGCCCAGGAAGCCAACTTCACACCTTCTGCAAAGAGTTGAAGAGAAGGGGGGAACAAAGGAAGAAGAGAGAGAGAAGTAGGGAAAGGAGAGAGAGAAGAGGAAAATGGGAAGGAAAGGTAAATAGAAGTGGCCTGTAAAGGAACAGCAAAGAGAGCCGCGTCCGATCGCCTTTCTCAACCATCCGGTTCTCGAGGTGGACTGGACCACAGATCTTGATCTTCTATGGTTACCAGAAAGTGAAGGGCACAACTATTTTGAGATCATCTGAGCCTTATGCATTGCAATGTGTGGCCAGTTGGGTTAAAAAAAAAAAAAAAAAAAAAACCTGAGTTTCATTATCTCTACTTTTGTGCCTTTTGTGACGAAACAAATAAAAACTATTGTTTCTCATGTAACCTCCCAACTAAATGTGAACCCATACTCTTCTTGACTTTAAATGGAACTTCTTGGACCTACCACTTGCTTCATTGTGTTGGGGTTATACTCCAGAAAGAACGTTTTTAAAAATGACAAAAATATGGCAAATGGAGCCTTAACAAGACTTACATCTTGATGATGGTTGGACCCGGTAATAAACTCCTACATAGACTTTTGTGTATAAAAATTCTAAAGGGACTTCTAAGTCTGTTACTGCAGTAGATATATTATAGGAAACCGCAGTACAGTCCAGACCTACCAGACATAAAATTGTTATGAGTTTAGAAAAGAAGGAAGTATACAAGGTACCCCAGCACCTTCGCTCTTCAATCCTCCTGGTCACGTAGTCCCATCTGACCAGTGTCCCATCTGATGTTTCCAACGTTAGCATTCCATGAAAGTAGGATTGCAGTTTTGTAGAGTTCAAACTTTAAAAGCCCTAAGTCCATGGTAGGTGAAGATGGGTAAGTGGGGCCTAATAAAGAAGAGTCTCTTGTTGGTGACAACGATGGGAACCAATGGCCCAGCTTTAGAGTGCTAAAGGTCTATAAGGCACTCAGGGCCATGCGTGACCAGGTCTGCCAAAGGTAGGAAGGGTTAAGTGAGGTCCTCCATGACCTCTTACAGAGCATGCCCCAGAGCTAGGTGATTTTATCCCCACTCTCATCCTCATGAACAATTCGGTGTGAAATGGATGAGGATCACAGAAAAGATCTTTTTATACAAGATCATCTGCTGCCCAAGACTCACTATGATCAGATCAAACGGGTATTGTTTCTAGAGGCATCTCCTGATCCCCTGGGATGGTTTTTATTAAACAGAACCTCTCTTTTTAATAGGATTTTACCTGGTTGTACCTTTGAGAATAGCAACTAGGAAAGAGGAGACTTTCCTTAGAAAAAAAACACCTCACATATAAACCTGCAATGCAAAAACCTGGGAGAGAAGGTTAAACTATGGGAAGAGCTCATTGCACCTGAATGAGACTACTGTGATTTAGCTGGAAAAGCATACTGCCCAGGTACTGCTATCATAGGAGGGATGGTTGGGCTTTGTTTGACTTGGCACTTCGATTCCTTTTACGAAACAGGATATGGTTTCAAGGACACAGGCACAGTTTACAAGGTGACGTTGGACACCAGAATGACTCAGGTCATCGTATTAGGCTGCTTTCTGCTGCTGGACCAGCTTTACTTCTACAACTCATGGTGTTCTCAAGAATTCTGACAACTCTGACAACTCTACTGTAAAACAGCTTTTAGAAATAACAGCTGACCGAGATCTAATCCGTTAAGTGCAACCACTAGAGAAAGGGAGTCACTTCTTTAATAAGGTGGGAGGAGAGTTTCAGACGTTTACAAATCCAGCAGGATGTTCTCTGCTAACTTTCTCCTAATTAGATAGATCAGACGAGTGTTCTGACTGGCCACTTACTTAAAAGGGCAATTCAGTGAAATAACTGATCCTAGGCTGATCCTAGATCAGAGGA
The DNA here is from genome assembly GCF_048164855.1 of Canis lupus baileyi. Lineage (NCBI taxonomy): Eukaryota > Metazoa > Chordata > Mammalia > Carnivora > Canidae > Canis > Canis lupus. Next base: position 57,174,409 of record NC_132844.1, on the reverse strand, counting down.
AAAAGGGATGCTATCGATTGAGGGCTTTAACTGGTCAACTGGCAATACTGGAATATGGACAGTGTATTAAAATATTGTATCCTGGGATGCCTGGGTAGCTCAGCGGTTGGGTATCTGGCTTTGGCTCAGGACGTGATCCCAGGGTCCTGAGATCAAGTCCCACATCAGGCCCCCTGCGAGAAACCTGCTTCTCCCTCTATCTCTCTGCCTCTCTCTCTCTGTGTGTGTCTCTCATGAATAAATAAATAAAATCTTTAAAAAAATAAAATATTGTATCCATGTTAAATTTATTGGGGTTGAAATAACTATGTTTTTTAAAGAGACTGTCTTTATTGTTGGGAAATAAATACTGAAGAATCTAGGCATTAAAGGGTCAGCCATGAAATGATTCAGAAAAAGTATTCTATGTCTGTATTTATGTATACAGATCTTTCTTGACTTATGATGGGGTAACATCCTGATAAACTCATTACGGGTTGAAAATATCATTTAATACAGTAAGTTGTAAACACATTTGATGCATCTAATCCATTATTCTCAGTTACAAAAAAATACACCTCAGGATGCCTGGATAGCTCAATGACTGAGCATCTGCCTTCGGCTCAGGGCATAATCCTGGGCTCCTGGATCCAGACTGGGATCCAGTCCCATCTCAGGCTCCTTGCGTGGAGCCTGCTTCTTCCTCTGCCTGTGTCTCTGCTTCTCTCTCTCTGTATGTGTCATGAATAAATAAATAAAATTAAAAAAAAAATACACCTCATCTACCAAACATCACAGCTTTGCCTAGTCTTAAACTCATGATTAGCCTATATTGGGCAAAATCATCTAACGCAAAGCATTTATTATTTTATAATAAAGTGCTGAATATCTTTTTTCAAAAGATTTTATTTATTTGAGAGAGTGTGTGTGAGGGAGACAGCACAAGAGGAGAGAGGGTCAGAGAGAGAAACAGACTCCTCACTGAGCGGGGAGCTTGATGGGAGGCTCAATCCTGGGACTCTGGGATTATAGGGGGGACTCCTGGGATCGAGCCCCAAATTGGGCTCCATGCTCAGTGGGCCTCTCCCTCTCCCTTTGCCCATCTCACCTCACTCATGCTCTCTCTCTCAAATAAATAAATAAAATATTTTTAAAAACATTGTTACATATACTATGTATACATTATATTATATATACTACATATGCTACATAACATTATATTATATGTAACAAACTAGTGGATGTTATATATGTCTTAATATGAAATCTGTATGTATTTTTATGTAAAAAAAGGCAAATAATAAAGCAAAAGGGCAAAAGTTAACAATACTTCAATCTGAGCACAGGTATATATCGGTATTCTTTGTACTATTGCAAATTTTTCCAAAGTCTGAAATTATGTCCAATTCACTAAAAAGGAGGGGAGAATTGAAGCATTCCTTCCCCCGCTGAGTTGCCAGCAAAGAGCTGTTTTATTCAAGTCTATGTAGGCTCTATCACAGGTGGGATGTTGGCCTCAGTCTGATTTTCACCTGGATTGGTCATTCATACAGACTAGCAAAAGGAGCAAGATAAAATTGTTGGTTTTTTTTTTTTAACTTTCTCTAAATTTGATTATAAAAATCTCATATCCTTATTACGGAAAATTTGGGGAAAAGAAAACTAATGAAGAAAAAAAATACATAAATTCCACCATATCCCACCAAATTGGAAGAATTTTTATTTTGGCATATTTCTTTTCAGTCCTTTCCCCAAAGATTTAAGAGAATTAGGATTACAGTGTAAAAAGTGCATAGCCTGGTTTGGTTTTGTTGTTTTTCCTTTAACCTAGTATTAACATTTTCCTGTCATGGGTAAAAAGGGAAAAAAAAACTTAAATCTTCAATATCAACACAGTATTCCACTATATGGATATGCCATAATTAACTTATCCATTTTCCTAAAACTGGGCCTTTGATCATTTCCAATTTTTATTTATTACACATAGTGCTGAGTTAAAAGCTTAAGATCTCTGTGCTTAAATCTTTCTTTTTAGTATTTCTGGTTTATACCTTTATGACGGATTCACAAAAATTAAGTTCCCGGGGCAAAGGGTCTAAACATTTTTAAGACTCAATGCAAAAAAGGCCAAATGACTTTTAGAAAGTTAGGTTTATGCCTGTATCTTTAAGGAAAAAGATAACTGAAGGGAATTATCAAAACTTTGGGTTGATATCTCATTGAGGATTTAAAGAAAGGGAATTAACTGCCACAAGCTAAAAACTGCGGTCTTCAGACCAAACTTGGCTATTGGCACAAGTTCTGTAAGCTATTTTTTTGTCTTCAAAAAAGGAGAAATGAAATATTCTAGCCTGTATCATCAACACATTCTGATTGCTAGGTAAAAGATGTATGGTCCAGCCTCAGATGATAACCAGTACATTAAGCTTTGGGTTTCTATAATCTAGAAGACCTTCCTAACGTCCTGGGAGAAATGAGATCCCAAAAACACAAGGAGGGGAAAAGCACATGTGAGAAAGTGATGGGAATCGAAAAGCAAGGTTCAGATTCAAAAAGGCAAACTTAATGAAGACAAGTTGGGGTTTTTACCCTCTCATTTTTCAGGAGTCTAGAATTGGAAAAGCAAGGCACCCAACAGTCAGGAGATGTGGAGTCAAGCCCATCCATCTGAATGAACAACCAGCCTGGATCAAGGACACAGCCAAACCTCCCAGGACTCTATCTCCTCACTTGTTAAATGACAGTTAAACAAAGTCCCTAAAGGTCATTCTCAGGTCTCTGGTTTGTCAACAGTCTCTTTTAAATGTGCCAGGGGAGAAAAGGACAGAGTAGTTATGCTCTCCGAATGGATTCTATCAAATGCTGACCACCTCATTTTTCATAACCCAACTAGATCAAATAGCACTTGGTAGATAGGAACTTCTAGAAACTTTGCATTTCCCACTCCTTCAGCCAGCAAGGACTAAGGCAGGGTGGGGATCTGTGAGCAAAGAGGAAAGAAGGCTCACCGTGACCATTGCAATAGTAGATCCACTTCTCCCGGTTCTGGGTTGGGGTCACGGATTTCTTCAGCCCTGCCTTTTCCACAATGGTGCTAGGGTCCTGCCGGGGCCCCTTTTTCAGAGTTCTTGAGCTTTTCCGGATACTGCATACCACTATCACCACAAGCACCAGCAGCAGAAAAAGCACAATCATCCAGGGCAAATGTTCATTGATGTCAAAATGCTTGTGCAAGTTCTGTCTGGGGTGAGTCCGCTTGAGGCCTTTGATGGGTGTGCTGGATTTCTCGCCCCCAGTTGCCTCCATGGACGGCAGCAGCTTCAGGATGTGTCTGTGGTGGGGGCCTTGCTGGTGGTTGACTACCTGGAGGTTTGGGAGGGTCTTGTTCATGCCTTCCTCACCCCTTGCCGAGCTTGTGTTGTCAGGGACTGTCCCTTCCTGGATGCCACTCGGTACCTTTGGTCTAACAGAGGCAGAAGAGTTGGATTCTGTTGAGTTCATGCCTAGAAAAAAGGAGGGGGGAAGAGCTTTTCTATATCTGGGGATCTGTATATTCCTCCGCTTCCTGCTCATCTCCAAGCCAGGCCAGATAATGAAAGAAGAGATGAACTTTGGAGCTTACGGATAAATCATACGGCACATTTTCATAAAGATTCTAACAGCACCTTTATGTGGAAGATAAAAACTAAACTTCACAGCTAAACTTGCATCCTCAGGGCAAAACCAATGGCATCCTTACAGATCCAATGTCCAAGCTTCACAGCAGCTCCCCTATGTTTCACATACAGAGTGGACTCATGTATGTTCAGGGTTCTAGTCAACTCTTAAATGTGCTGATTGTTCACAAAACCAGTTCAAATGTGATCCCTTTATTCTCCTTCTCCCACCTTTTGGCCATTTTAAGATACAATGGTAAAAACTGGGAATATGATAAGATAGGGAAAAGAACTCAAACCCAAATCCAAATTTGACCAGCAAAAGCTTTGGTGAGACTAATCAGTGAATAAAACAAGGCAAGACTTTCTTAGGATCTATATTAAGAGATAAGTTTTGGGCTGGCAGCTGAGTGTACTTCCTTCAGAGAAGTTTCCACAAGCAGTCTTCATTAAGGAGTGTGAGAGCCAGGGATTTCAAGTCCCAAGAGACAGGACCTGGATTACATTAGTCCCTGAGAAAACCTAGACAGGTCACTGGAGCTCTCTGAACCTGTTTCTTCATTTCAAACTGGTGGTTGTAAGGCCCTCCTCATAGAGCTATCATAAAGGTCCAATGTAATTACACGTGAAGACTATGCTAGAAAGCACAACTCCAGTTGGCTATCCTTTCAAGAAAATTAATCAAAAAGGATTTGAAAATAAAGAATAAACTTTGCATTCTTCCTGAGGCTCAAAATCCTGAGGACAACTAGGATACTCGATGGAAGAGCATAAAATTAAAATCATTTGAAAAAATTAAACATCATTTTCCAGATGCAAATGCTAGTTATCTTCAACAAGCTACAAACTTGTTTCCTGAAGCTTCTTTCTTTCTTTCCCCTTTTTCAACCCACCTTGGTTTCAATATTTAATCCTTCCCTTCCAGGCATCATGGTATTTTCTCCCCTTTTCCTTCCTCCCTTCCTTCTGGCTGTGTCTATCCAGGATTGATTCCATGTTGGGAAGCTTTTAATCTGGAAGGAAGCTTGAACATCTAAATCACTCATGTATTTGCCAAGTTTGAAGCCAAGGCCTGAAGAAGTGACTTACATAAGGCCATGTATTGTCCTTATTTCTCTCAGTTCTTTCTTTTTAAGCTTGATGTGACCTAGTTTTTAGATATTTGATCCCCCCTAACAGAAAACCTGAGTCTAAATGTTTCTAATACATCCAAAGAAGACAGATTAACCACAAAATGGAGGCCCCTTCTTCAAGGGGTGACTTTGGAATATACAAAATAAAGAAAGTATCCTTGGTACAAGCCCATTTTTGGTAGTTCCATTGGGCTCAAAGACTTTTTCATATAAATAACTCATGAGGTTAAGTTACCTTTGGGAACATAAGTGGAGGAAGGGACTTCATGGGATTCCATGTGCTCCGGGTGTGAAAAGATGGTTGTACCAGGGGTAGGTGAGGTCGTGCTGGAGAAGGGCGGAAGTGTGCCACAGACATTGTCTGCTTCCTTGGTCCCCGGCTTGATCACCACCAGGTTCTGACTCAGACAGTCTGTGTATGCTTTGCATTTCATCACACTAGAAGGCACATCAGAGAAGGTACCCCGAGCACACTGCTTACACCGCACGTCCTCGGTCTCTGTCCCTTTCTTCCGCACACCCCACCCCACAGGACACACCGTATGGGGGGCGCAGGTACCATTAAACTGGAACATGCCAGGTGGGCAAGCACATTCTCGGTCAGTCAAGGCAGCACAAGGTAATTTCTCAACCATTGGCCATGGGCATGGCTGACTACAGTCATGGCATTTCTCTATGCCATTCTCATGCCTGGTAAAGGTCCCCACAGGGCAACTGCTACAGACACGCAGGCTCGTGTTGGTACAGTGCTCAGACACATAGGTTCCTGCTGGACACTTGTCACAGGTTAGCACCTGGCCGGTGGCACGGTCAACATGGTGGTATTTGCCAATGAGATTTGAGGCCTTCTGTTCTAGCTGAGCTGTGGTGGTGCTAAGGAATCCAAGCTGAAAGAAATAAAAGGGGAGGGAAAACGAACAAAAATCAAGAATGGGTTATACAAGAACAGAGAAGAAAGGATGGAACAATCCCAATATCACCACCACCATCCCCATTAAAGATCTTAACGGTCCTGCATTCTTTTAACCCTGTCAGAGCAACACAGTAGAAAGAGAGAAACAAAGACTATGATTCCATCATGGGGCCTGACCTACTGGCTATGAAGCTTTGGTCTTATTGTATGACCTTTGCTTTAACTTCCTTTTTTTTCTGTCTAGTAAGTGAGGTTGACAATACTGCTCAACTCAATTATAAAGATCAATTGAGAATATGAACATGTAAGTACTTTGTTGTTCAAAACGCTATACATAAAAAACAAAAAAAACCCAAAACACTATACAGGGGGACCTGGCTGGATCAGTTGATAGAGCATGCAACCCTTGATCTCAGGGTCATGAGTTCAAGTCCCATGTTGGGCAGAGAGCTTACTTAAAACATTTTCTCAAATTTAAGAAAAAATTTTAAATGTGTATAGAAGTGAAAAATCCTAATGAAAGAAGAAAATAGCTTGCTGAATAGCTGTCTTCCTTCCCATAATCCAAATGTTAGGTTGCCATTTCTTAGCACCAAGATAAAGCAACTGAGGATTGGATGGCATATGTTCAAGCTCCTTCTGCTATAGCACCAGATTACCCATGTGGAGTTATTTTTTCAAAGCCTTTCTCTATGCAAAGCCAAACATTTTTTGGTTTTGGTTTTGTTTTATTTGCAAAACAGAGGCAGGTCCTTGGCATTCTTAATTTGCTTTAAGTAACAGAGTTGATGCTTTTAGAGGTATATTCTGTTCGCTGAGCCTCTAAAGGCCATGGTCACTGGAGCAGGAACCTGCAGACACCTGGAGGTCCCAGCACAAAACCAGGCTCAGCCGGGACTCCACAGAGGTAAATTTAGTTCATAGGACAGAAACTTCACCCAGCTAGACAGGATTTTATACTCTCTTACACTGAAAACTTGGGAGAAAGGAAATTATGTTTGTGGTACTAAATCCTAAGGTCCTTCTGAGAGCTGGGGGGAAATATTTAATAATGAATAGTGAAAGAGTTTTTCTGCATGAATGAAGTTTGAGAGGTCCCACCAAGGAAGCTTCCACTGCCTTCTACAAAATGGAGAAGGGTTAAGTGTCAAGAAAACAGTGGCCGCCCCAAACTATCAGATGCCCATCAGGGCAAGCTCCTTCTAAAATGAGTACCAGGAGCTAAGGGAATAAAACAAGAATGTCTTTAAAAATTGATCATAGTTCCCGACTCATTGGCACCTTGAAGGTTAATCCAAGATTCAGTTCCCCTCCCCTCCCAAAAAAATTTAATGATTTGAATCAAAAGTATCTCCCTTGGGACTCTTGGGTGCCTCAGTGGTTGAGCGTCTGCCTTCAGCCCAGGGTGTGATCCTGGGATCCTGGGATCAAGTCCCACATCGGGCTTCCTGCATGGAGCCTGCTTCTCCCTCTGCCTGCCTCTGTGTGTGTGTGTGTGTGTGTGTGTGTGTCTCATGAATAAATAAATAAAATCTTAAAAAAAAGAAAAACAAAAGAAACTTTAATAGCATCTTAGACTGAAGAAAAAAAATCTGCTTCATAATGGTAAATTCTGTACTATCTCTCTTTGTCTCTTTCTGGCTTTCTTTCTTTTCTTGGTCCTTCTGTTTGCAAAATCGGCCCAGCCACCCCCTTCTGCCCTGGCAATGTGGCTTAGATTGAGGGCAGAAAGCGGCCACTATCGTGTGGAGCACAGGTTCCATTTGGCAAGTACAAGAGGACAAATTTCATCCCAGTCTCCCTGGCGCTAAGGACCCACCCAAGAGGTTGCGACAGTGGCTCTGCTTCTGTATTTCCCCGAGTTCCTTTACATCTAGTTTCTAAATGCAAAAGCCCTTTTAGATGGCCACAGCGTTCTGGAGGTTTGAAAGATGTATAAATAACCTAAATGGCAGGTTATTACATTTGCACAAACAAGATAAAAGCAGAGAAGGTAACAGGAGATCTGGCCAGAGAGCGGTGGTTGGGTACGAACATCATCACCCTGCTGTGCCGTGGGCTCTGAGTCTGGCTCCCCCATCCCTTGCAGGCAGGCTGGGCAGGCAGCCAGGCACACACCCCGACGTGGCTCTGCAGAATGACCACAGGGGGGTGGCGAACAGCCCTGTGTGTGTGTGTGTGTGTGTGTGTGTGTGTGTGTGTGCTGGCGTCCAGGGATGGGGTTAGGGCTTGTCTTCCTACAGTTCACTTCTCTCCCTAGGGCACACACTTGTTGGGGATCCATCAGCCCCCTGACTACCCAATTACGATGGGTCCCCCAGTAGCACACAAAACCTGCCTCCAGATCCCACTGCACCCCACACTCTTCCCCACTCATTGAGTAGATTTTTCAGTTCTTGGTTCATTTAGAATAACCGGTGATGTTTCTAACTAAGGCAAAGCTCAGAGCTCTTTAACTCTCTCATTCTAACTAACCCACTTTAGACAATGGGGCTCTAAAAATGGACCTTTCATTACCTCATGTTACAGGAGGCAATTCCAGCTCTTACATACAGAGTTAACAATGATGCCTCTACATCTCACCTGGACTGAGCACTAGGACAAATAGTTATTGAAGACCTATGTTACATACAAGGGACCATGCCACAAGCTGACAACGTCATTTGTGAACTCTATCCCAGCCACATGGAGTATACCTTCTAAGGCAGGACAGACGGAAACAACTAATTAATCAGGAATTACCTAATTAGAATTGAGATTGCTGCTGAGGAGAAACACAGAGTCCTATGAGGGGGAGGTTAGCAGGTGCTTCCCAGCAGAGGGATGTTACAGAAGCATTTAGAGTCACTCTCAAGGACAGAGAAGCAGAATTTAATTCTGGTCAGGGAGAAGGGAATGTGGATTAGGCAGAGGGAACCCCACAGCAAAAATCTGAAGCCGAATGAAGCTCAGCTCGGGAACCAAAAAGTTTACATGGTTCTCCAACCAATGGGAGAATGTAACACAGTGGCCGTAGTTAAATTTGGAGAAGCTCCGCATTTTGATCTTAACCCAAAAATGCAGTGAGAAACCACTCTTTGTTTACACTGGGGGGCTGGAGGGGAAGAGACACAATCACATTTGTGAATAAAAAAGTTAACTGGCAGTGGTTGGGGGGAGAGTTGATGGAAAAACCCACTTAGAAGGTGAAAGTCCTGGGTGACTTTGATTTAGGGGTTGGCCATGGAAGGAGAAGGCAACAAGATTTGAGAGGTCAGAGCAGCTAGAGCTGATGAATGATTACCTATGGAAGGAGAGAGGGGAAAAAAATCAATCACCTTCAAATTGGACTCTGGAGATCACAGGATGGAACAAACAGCTTACTCAAAGCTACCCCTCGAGCCAGGAGGGTGCCCATGTGGGCCCATGGCAGGGTCAGGAGGTAGGGCTCCAAACCTCCCATTTCTGCAGCAGCTCCGATCTACCAATTTTTTAATAGGAGGACCAAGTCTGAATTCATTTGAAGGAAGGATTATGAGGGATTACTCCTAAAACAAGTTTAAGTCTACTTGTCCCTCTTTCTCTGCTCCTCCCCCTACTCTCTTTTTCTTTCTCTCTCAAATAAATAGATAAACAAAAATCTTTTTAAAAGAAAAATATTCCCTACAAAATGTAAAAACAAGTTTAGATGATACCTAAAAGCTAATGTTAGGAAAACACCTGAATCAGGAGACCTGTCATTGAAAACTGCGAGTCAGGGAAGCAGAGCACTTGAGGCTGGTTCCATCAGATCAAAATTTTTAATTCTCTCCTTTGCACAGAGGGAGAAAAACTAAATCAGGGGTTCACCCAAAGTCTCACACTTCAAACACAGCATAAAACTTACCTGGGAAGTTTAAAAAAAAAAAAAATCCACATCTGCAGTCCTATCACCTGAAACAACTGTGGGTCTGCAATAGAGCCAGGAATATATTTTGTTTTTAAGCTTTCCAAGTGATTCCAATGCCCTGGCCAAGTTTGGGACCCCCTGAACTGAGGCAAGACCCCTCTGGCTCTAATCTTCCCTGATTCTGAGAATTCCTTTGGAGAACTCCCAGGTCCAATGTCAGAGTCCCTCCCCCTGCCTCCCACAAAACCTGATACTTTTTATTGTCTTACAACAAAAATCAGCCTTCTTATAATAATTCCAACAATGACAAAATAGAGTAAAATGTTGAAGTCCATACTTAAACCCACTCATCCTCAGAGAAACTCACAGGTAATTCTCATGCACATCTTTCCAGACCCTTACCTGAGCTTTCACGCATAATACATACACATGAACTTCGAGTTGACTGTTTCAGTTGCTTTGGGGTGTTTTTGTCTCACACATTGAAAAGGAAGAGGCCATACAAACTGTTCTCTGATTTGCTTTTGTTCATCACTGAAATCATCCCATATCAGAATACAGACTACTTTCTTCCTTATGATGGCCCAAGTGCTCTTCAACAGGATGGATATGCCCCAATGCAGGGATTTCTCCTACTGAGGGCATGTTCCTTATCCATTCTTCTGCATTTCACATTCCTCTCCTTGCTTTTCCACCCCACACATGTTTTTTTTTTTTTTTAAGATTTTATTTACTTATTCATGAGAGACACAAAGAGAGAGAGAGAATGGCAGAGACATAAGCAGAGGAGGGAGAAGCAGGCAGAGCTTGATGTGGGACTCCATCCCAGGACCCCATGATCACGACCTGAACCAAAGGCAGATGCTCAACCACTGAGCCACCCAGGTGCCCCTCACCCCACTCCTGTTTTCCTTTTCTGTCCTTCCCACCCCAAATGACAGACACACTCTGTCCACTCATCCTGCTCTCAGTCTCTCACAAATCACTTCCTTCAAGGACAAAAGAAGCCTCTAACTAACACATAACTTGGAAGCTCTCACTCACATACCTTGTCCCTATTCATATGAATCTGCTCTCTTAAGTGTTCTCAGCTTGTGGGAGGACCAAACGTGAATAAGAAAGAATATGTGGGCAAAGATTTAGAAAACAGAAGACGTGTTTCTGTCCAGGCTCTGTCCTTAAGTAGGACCCTGTCTTACTTGCATGTAAAATTAGTATGTTGGGCTAGGTCGTACTGAACTCTAACCTTCAAGCTGTCTGCAATGATAGGTCCACTTCCACCTTTTTCATGAAGGCTTTACAATTACTCTTAGCCACCCAGATTCCAAGCAGATGAGCAAACTCTTCATCACATTTCCTGTTTCTATTCTTCATTTCAGTGCCTAATTACATCTTGCTGGTAATGTTTGTTGATGGTCTCATAGGTGTATATATTTATCTTCCCATAATGATTCTGAGCAGCTCGAGGCCAAGGACAACCATGGAGATTGCATTTCCTTCCTTGCTCAACCACTTCAATAATGAAGACCATGGAAATCATAAACAAAGCGTACTCGGAGCCAGGGGTCAACCAACGAATTTCCACATGCCACTTATTCTTGTATATGTTTTATTGGAATGCAGCCATTTATTTAGGTATCGCCTATAGCAGCTTTCACACTACAAAGGCAGAGCTGGATAGTTGCAAAAGAAACCATATGGCCCACAAACTCAAAATATTTACTACCCGGCCCTTGACAGAAAAAAAAAAAAAAAAAAGCCAGGCAATACCTTCTCTGAGCAGTCCAAAAAAATGTCAAAAATGCAGGGACCAGGAGCCCATTCACTGGAACCCTCAGACCTCCTCTAGAATCTAGCAATTAGTATTGAGTTCTTGACCTCCCTTACTGACACTCATGCCAGCTCACACACCAAATCTGATCCTTTTATCCCCTGCTTAAAACGTTTTTCCTATATGACTACCATAATTTTGTAGTCATACATTTATTGGTGTAGTGTGTCTTCTCGTCTGCACCACAAGCTCCATGAGGGCACAGACAGAGTCTATTTTACTATCCTAGCCCTCAAGGCCAGTATCCGACTCATGACATACCCAACAAGGGTTTGCTGACTGAATGAATGGATTTGCAGACCATAAATAATTAGAAGCAACAAATGAAATGGTGATGGTAGAAGAGGTTGCTGGAGCACAGGTATAAGACCACATGTGAGAAAGCCAAAGGCCTCCTCAATAAGGCCATAATAATTCAAGGGATAAAGCCGTCTGGCACCCTTCAGTGGAAGGGCAAGTAGTGTGCTTCACCTCCAAAGCCACTGAGGCCACATCACTTTTTTAATAGAACCATAACTGGCTTCCAAGAATGATGCTCAGCATGGTGCTTATAATTACAAGCAAATGTAAAGAAGAATTTAAAACATCCCCCCTCATTTTATTAAAAAAACAAATGACACCAACTTGATATTTGGAATTGTTAGAAGTATTATGGGATTATCCTTCAAAAGTCATTTAGGTTCCGTCCTAGTTTAAACTTCAGTTATATGGAAAATTTCATTTATCCAGGACAACAATTTCACTGAAAATAATGGATAAGAGCCAAGTATCAGTGTGCCATCCCAAACTGTACAGGATATAGGGGTGCTGTAAATCCTTATTGAGTAACCAAAAGATCCAAACCCCAGGACAAAGCACAGTTCAGAAGAAGGAAGAAGTAGTTCTCAAGTAACCCGCTATAAAGGCTTCCAAGGCTTCCATGCTCACCTTGGTGGTCAATGTCACACTGGTCCTGTTGCCACTTGTCCTCTAGGGCTTTGGGATGGGACTGAGGACAAGAAGCACCCAGATGTGCTAACACATGTGAGACTGCCGATGCCTATTTATCTTTAACGATTCTCATCCCCTGACCTCATCCTGCAAACAAGTGGGAAAAAAATTCCCTGCAGTTTACGAGCACAACATATTTATGCCATTCTTGTTCTGTATCAAATTCCAGTAATTTTTTTTTTAATTCCAGTAATTTTTCATGGAAAATGAGTAAACTCAAGGCAGTGATAAACCGCTGTCTTCTCATAATGGGCAAGCAGGAAGACTGACGGTGAGTCTGCTATCAAAAATGTTTAATGGTCCAAAAAACTAATATTTTAAGAGGCATCTCATTACTGTGAGATTATAACAAAGATACAGCAAGCAAATTATTTCTAAGACGGTGACCATAAAACATGCCAACTAATAATCAAAAGGCAAAAGCCAGGCATAACAAGGCAGCCCCAGAATTTCTGACCATTTTATTATGAGAATCACATTAAATTTACAATCACAAGACCCTGACTGCTGGGAGTCCTCCAGATTTGAAGGGAAAAACGAATGATATAAAGAGGAAAACCTCCATTGGTAAAGCTTCCACAAAACACAGAACTGGGGGATCCCTGGGTGGCGCAGCAGTTTGGCGCCTGCCTTTGGCCCAGGGCGCGATCCTGGAGACCCGGGATCGAATCCCACGTCGGGCTCCCGGTGCATGGAGCCTGCTTCTCCCTCTGCCTGTGTCTCTGCCTCTCTCTCTCTCTCTCTCTGTGTGACTATCATAAATAAAAAATAAAAAAAAAATAAAAAAAAAAACACAGAACTGTTCCTAGGTATGTTATATAAATATGGTCAGCTCTTGCATTTCCTATTATCTTCCCTGACTTAAAAAAGTCTTCTGTTGCTAAGGCAAAAGCAGGGACTGCTGCTAATGCCGGAGAATATAAAGAACGCCAAGGCTAGAATGTGCTGACTCCAGGACTGAAGGAGGCAAGCTCAGGGCACAGTGGGAAAAGGAAAAAAAAAAAAAAAACAGGCACGACTTAACCCAGATGCTGTGTTCCCTGGAACCTGCAATGCAGAGGAGCATGTGTGCGCAGCACACAGTCCTTAGACCAGAGACTTTATCTCCTTCCACCCATGCCCACTGCTACTCCTGTAGGCTACGACCCCCACCTACATGGAGAAGCCACATTAGAAACAAGACAGTGGCAAAGGTGTAGGGGGAAATACTCCTCTGTGCTCACTGAGGTTTATAGAGTCTTCATAGAAACCAAGGCAAAACTAACACCACCAGCCAGTGTAGCAGTTCCAGCAAGAAAGCATAAACAAAAACCTATTTTAGCCTCTTGTGTGCTCAGCAGGCTCCACTCTACCAGGGGTTCTTGGCAAGTGACCCAACCTGTTTGAGGAAACCTCGTTTTCCTCATCAGCATAGTGCAGATAATGGTAACACTTACCCTCCTAAGATTGTTTTCAGAATTGTTAATAAAGCAGGTGCAACATGGGGACACAAGTCGCCCATATACTTTAGTTATTTTAACGATCACTCCTTCAACTTATCATATTACTATGGTTTAGCTTCATTCCCTTCGGATCAACCTTTTTTAAGATTTTTTTTTTTTTTTAATTTGAGAGATAGTGAGGAAAGGAGAAGCAGACTCCCCGCTAAGCAGGGAGCCCAGTGCGAGGCTCGATCCCAGGACCTGGAGATCATGACCTGAGCTGAAGGCAGACACTTAACTGACTGAGCTACCCAGGGGCCCCGGTACTAGACAATCTTTTAAAACACCCCAAGTGAAATGCAAATGCCCAATTCCTGAGAAGTGTATCAGAGACCCCAGATTTTAAAAAGCTGTAGTCCTGAAACATCCCCTACTAGACCTGGAGCATTCTACAAAACAAAAAAAATACAAACAAAATGCAGACTGCATGGTGATACGTTAAAAGACAAATAAGAACCAAGCAAGCAACACTTCAAAACAAGCTTAACAAGGGCGCCTGGGTGGTGAAGTCAGTTGAGCGGTGGACTCTTGAATTTGGCTCAGGCCATGATCTCAGGGTTGTGGGATTGAGCCCTGCCTCCGGCTCTGCGCTCAGCTTGGAGTCTGCTTGTCCTTCTCCCTCTGCTCCACCCTCCACAACTCTCTCTCTCTCAAATAAATTAATAAAGGCTTCAAAAAAGGCCTAACATATAAACAACATAGAACAAATGAGAAAACCAGGAGAGGAGAAAGGATTTTCTATTAATAAAGTGCACTTTAGACAAATGGAGCAGAATTTCAGCAAGCACTTTCCAGAATGAGTTTCCCTGATGGAGTCCCACAGGATGCTAATGACCTCGGATATAAAACACGGGGTGAACCAACCAGTTGCCTGCTTTTTTATAGTCCACAAGCTAAGAATGACTTCTACATTTTAAAGAGCTGCAGCAGGGACGCCTGGGTGGCTCGGCGGTTGAGCACCTGCCTCGGCTCAGGGCGTGGTCCTGGTCCCGGGATTGAGTCCCACATGGGACTCTGAGGGGAGCCTACTTCTCTGTCTATGTCTCTGCCTCTCTCTCTGTGTCTCTCATGAATAAATAAATAAAATCTTAAATAGGTAAATAGCTGCAACAGGGGGTGGGAATCAAAAGAAGAATAAAATTTTGTCAAAATTTTGAAATTCAGATTTCGGTGTCCACAAATCTTAAGTTTTATTGGAACGAGCCACACTCCTTCTTTGAGGCACTGCCCAGAGCTGTGTTCGAAGTACAAAGGCAGAGGTGAGTAGTTTCTGCAGAAACCACATGGCCCACAAAGCCAAAAATACTATTTAGCTCTGTACAGATGAAGTTTACCAAATCCTGGCCTAAAAGTTTAGGAAATGCTCCTGATGGCAGCCCTCACAGAGGCACAATTAATATTAGCCTGTTGATGGCTCCAGGAGGCCCAGTAGGGGGCCCAGCTGCAGAAAACAGTGACTTTGTTGAATCTGGCATTTCCCAAACTTATATGGCCATACAATCCTTTACTCACGCAAGATGTATGAACATCTTGCAGAACACACTGAGGCAGTCTCCACCACCAACATGCTGCTGACGTCCAGAAAAGTCAACAAACCCAACCTTAAAAAGATCAAATATAAAATTCAAAGTAACCAGAATAGTTTATTTAAAGTATTGGGAAAGAGATCAATTTCTGACTATTAAAACAAAACCAATGGTGGGATCCCTGGGTGGCTTAGTGGTTGGACGCCTGCCTTCAGCCCAGGGCGTGATCCTGGGGTCCTCGGATCGAGTCCCACTTCGGGTTCCTCGCATGGAGCCTGCCTCTCCCTCTGCCTGTGTCTCTGCCTCTCTCTCTGGGTCTCTCATGAATAAATGAATAAAATCTTTAAAATAAATAAATAAATAAAACAAAACCAATGGCAACAAAGGATACTCTCAGACCCAAAAAAAGGATACTCTCTGACACAAAAAGAGGTTTAAGAATATTAACCTAAATTTTTGTTATTGAATGTAATATTAAAAGTAGACTATAAAAATGTATGCCAGGGGCACCTGGGTGGCTCCGGCAGTTAAGTGTCCAACTCTTGATCTCTGCTCAGATCTTGATCTCAGGGTGGTGAGTTTAAGCCCCATACTGGACTCCACACTGGGCAAGGAATCTACTTTAAAAAAAAAAAATTAGGGGCACCTGGGTCACTCAGTGGTTGAGCGGCTGCCTTTGGCTCAGGTTGTGATCCCAGAATACTGTGAGAGTCCCCATCAGGCTCCCTGAAGGGAGCCTGCTTCTCCCTCTGCCTATGTGTCTGCCTCTCTCTGTGTCTCTCATGAATAAATAAATAAAATCTTCAAAAAAAAAAGTATGCCATACATGGTTAATAAAAGCTTATAAACAAAAATGTAAAGAATTAATGGAAATGAGGTTAACATAAATTCCACTCACTAGTTGAGGCAGAGGATGACATGAGTTATTACAAAGGTAATTATCACACGGATAAATATACGACCATCCCTAGTGACTACTGAAGTACAAATGTGCACGACCAAGGACCCTTACATATCTGTATTAAAGCAGCATAAATAAATGAAAATTATAAACTCCAGTGTTGGCAGCCTGGTGGGGTAAAAGGCACATTTATAGTTCCTGGTGGCATTCTAAATTAATTCAGTCTTTCTAAAGACAATCTGGCAATGCACTGCTGGAGCCATAAAACCATTCATTCATTTCCTGTGACCCAACGATCCACTTTGGGCCATGCACCCCAAATATACCTCACTTTTGGGAACAACCCAGAAAGAAAAAGAGCAATTGATCTGTACAGAGACCATGTCATCAGCGCTGCTCCCTTGCAGAGCAATGACAGCACCTAAGCGTCTGTCCGACAACAGCAGGATGGCTCAACACAACACCAACCCAGAGGAGAGGTGGCATGGCAGGCCTGAAGTTTGAACTGCAGGAATCACAGGCCCCTCAAAGTCACTAACGTGTACCCAAACGTTGGGGCCCCCAAGCCCACCCAGGCCTCCCCCAGCTTTGCCCTTCAAAGTCATCAGGCCACCAAAGACTCAACTCAGGAACCAAAGAGTCAGCCATGACAGACAGTTGTCATGCTTTCCTTCGATCCCTGCCCTCTCACATCTCACCAGCAGTAGACTTTCTTCAAAATCTTTAAAATCGACCTAGTAATCCCCATCTTCACCGCCACCACCCCAGAACCATCATCTCCTGCAATCTCCCGCATCTCCACTTCCCCTTTTCCAATCCATCCTCCACAGAACTGCCAGAGTGATATTTAAAAGAAATCTCATTAAAACCATATTATAACTTTGCCTACAACTGTATGCCCAGCAACATCCTGACATGTTCAGACCTTAAAGGGCTCATCCAATCTGGTCCCTGCCTGCTCCACCTCAATCACACTCCCTTTGTCCCTGTTCACTAAGTGCCAACCGCAAGGCCTTCTTTCTCCTCTTTGAACACGTAGGCTCTTTCCTACCTCTGGGCCACTCTGCATGCTGTTCCTTCTCACTGGCATACTCTTCCTTCTGCTCCTTTAGAACATTACCCCTTTCTGTCTTCCCTGATAAACCATTAACTCCAAAAGGCAAGGACCACGAGTGGCCTTTTACTGTCACATACAGAAGTCCAGCAATGCCTGACATTTTGCAATGTAATTTAGCAATGCACCAGAAATATTTTTTAAATGAATTAAAAATATATCTCTGTGAGAAAAAAAAATAGCTACATAAAGAAAAGCAGAGCTTAACTGTACATAAGTGTTCATATAATGTCAAAGAATAAAAATGAATTGGGAAGAGAAACCACACCCACTTAGGCCCTTCTAGTTGACAATTCACTTGAGTTTAAAATATCCTTTGTTAATAACTCAAATACCCTTCAGCTGTAGCTCAAAGTATTGAGATGTAGCTCCAGATCCAACTACCTTCTAACCTGTCTAGAATGAATGGTTAGTTTAGAGCAAGATCCTTCTGGAATTTATTCAACAATCATTTACTGCTTAACTACTCTGTGTCAGGGCATTAAGCCAAAAACACAAAGATGAATAGCACATTGTATGTTGTCTTTAAGAAGCTGAAATGGAGTAACAACATTGGCCCTGAGCATTTCAAGTGAGGAGTGAATTACACGCAAACCTTGTCTGATTTGGTATTTTTTTTTCCCAGACCAGATACACAAAACTCAAACCACAGAGGAGAGAGGGGCCATGGACTTGCAGAAATAAAAGGAAGAGCAAGGAGTGAACAATAACCAGTTAAATTATTCTGGAAACCTGTCACCATTTGCCTTTGAATCTTTTTTTCCATCCCCTGCTCCCCATTTCTCTTAATCCTGGTTAAGCTGACCTGGCCATACCTAGGATGAAATCAAATAATCATCGTCTCATGAGTTCTTTGGGAAAGCAGAATTTCCAACCTCTTTCCCAGAACCAATGATTAAATTTCTTCTCACTCTTTGCCTCGCTTTCATCCACTCAGCATCTACAATCTAGGGAGAGCCATGTTTAAAAGCCTGCTTAAGAGAATGCTAAAAGTGAGTGGGATAAACCACACACAAAAACATGACTTATGGGACCATGCAAATCAATCAGGGAGTTAAACCAGTTTCTGAGAGACCTGAAAAGTTAACAAAATAAATACTTAATAGCAGATGATGCAAACCTGTGCACTAATCCTATACAAATAATCAAGCTGGCAGCAAAGAAAACCCTACCCCATCCTCAAGTTCTCAGGATAAGTGAGTGAAAACTACTAACTAAGCAGAACCCATGTCACACTGTTACTCACTAAGCAAATATTTTTCAAAATGACCCACGTAGCAGGAAAGCAAAGCACCCATTCCCTATTTATAACATTTCAATTTGCAAGAGTATCTTTCCATCTTAACCATGGCACCATTGCCCATCAGAGTCACACCACTGGAAAATGTTGGCCAAGGGCTCCACACCCTCTGCTTTCAAGCCACACACACACAGGTTGCTCTTACTTCCTAATCAGCTCTCCTGGCTAAACTTCCAAAGCGCCATCACGGAGCAGAACTGCTTCCCAGAGAGAAAGGGAATGAGCAGCTCTCGGGTAAAATCATTCCCTTCACAAGAAAGAAAATTCCAGTAAATTAAGCTTATTTGTCCCCTGCCCACAACTTGGCAGAAAAAAAGCAGTGGGTCTGAAACCACACGAACCTAGATCTGAATCCTCTCTCTGGCAGCTGCCAGTTGCTTGACCACAACTCAAACCCTTATCGATAAAATGGGGCTAATGCTACCATATCGTGGACTTGTAAGGTTTCCTGAGATCATTTGTAGAAGATATTCAACACAATGTCAATGGTAAATAATAAATAGGAGCTTAGTAATTCAATATAAATGATTAATATTAGCAGGCATTAATATTTCCCCTCTCTGGGCTCTCAGTGCTGAAGCCTTCTTGAAGCTACAGCTGCTCTCATTTGATTCCAGGACTTCCGGGCTCATTCCTCTCCTGCCTCCTAAATCCATTAAAGTCATGTTTCTTCTCCCAAAACAGCTCCAAAAGGCTGATCCACCAATCCCTTCCGGCGGCAGAAGGGCAAAGGGAAAACCGTGTAAAGATCAGAGAGTGAGCCTGGCTATGACTCAGCTTACAAAGCCCCCTCTCCTTTTTGTTGTGTTTGATTTGTTCTTTAGTTTAGAACAAAACCTTAGACATAATTTTCAAACCTTCTGAAGATTTGAATCTTCTTCAATCTTCTAAAGAGATGGGACTACATAGCTCATATACACCTGCCTGAGGTCCCTCTGGGCAAACTCCCATCACTGCAAGCATCTGTCTCTACAAGGCCAGACACTGACATATGCGGGGAGGGGGGAATCCAGATAGCCAGAATCCAGAGAGAATGGACCATTCCTGGCGGACTTTCCACCTCTCCAGAAGAATGAGGTCAACAGCCTAAATATCAGTGGAACCATGGCTTTGAATCAACAGCCTGAATACCAGTGCGCCCCACCTCTCTGCAGGCCCAAAGTGAGCACACAGTCCCTGACATCGGCCAGGTTCCTCCCTGGTTATAACCTCTGCCCGGCTCCTCTCTCCTGCACTCGGCCTGGAAATGGGAGGTGGTAGGAGAGCCAGGTGGCAAGGATACAAGCCAAATTAAGATTCTTGTTTATTTTTTGGTATTTGACAAATACAAACACTGGGGCAAAGCAGGTATTTATGCATAATCTGGCCCCCTCTTTTTCTAAAGACTCAAAGCTCAATAGCTGCTATCCCAGCAGCAACAAAGCCCAGTGTCCTCATGCTAAGCGGGGATTCAATTTCGGGGGAACTCCCATTAAGGCTTCTGTTTTCATTCCATCAAACACACGTATCCGTGCCTGATGGTCCAGACTGAATCTGCTTCCAATGGTCATCGGGCATATGCCCAAAGGCGATGACATACCCTGGGCTCCTCCTGTCACAGAAGAGCAAGCATCTGAGTTTTCCAGGAAGTTGCCAGTGACCTGGCCTCCCCGGAATTTGCAGGCCTGTTTGGGGGAAGAAGGCCAACAGTGTTTAGTGCTTACTGGAAAACAGACATTGCCGTTTATGCGGTGGAAAGTCTCCGGACTCATACTGGCTCCTGAGTATCTGGCGATGCATCTGACTATTTCCCAGCACCAATCAGTCAGTCAATCAAGTTTCCTTAGGCCAACTGTGCATTATAAAGGGCTGGCGAAATACAAAACCAATTTGCAGCTGGTCTATGGAGTCACCAAAGCTTTACCCCTCAGGTACAGCTCAAGTGTGATGTCTCCACATTCTGATCTACAACCGACAAAGTACACAGACCATCTGTTGGAGCCTGCCCTGTAAGCCATGCCTCCTTGCATCTCTCCAAGAAGGCACACCTGGAGCAGGTACCTTCTGCAACCTGTCCTGGAATAGGGGCATTAACTATTTGGACCACACTCGGCGTGGTAGCCTTTGCACAGATGTAACCACACTAAAATATGTAAGTTAGCTGGTTGGTGGATCCATGTCTATCTAGTCTTGGGTTTTTTCCTCAATGTAAGGGAGTATATAGTATACAGTCCATGGCAAGGCATTTTTTTTTTTCTTGCTGCTTTTGTTTGCTTGTCTATTTTATTTACACTGGAGGTCTGTCTGTTTGGGGCTAAACCTGAGGCAGGTTTAGCCATATGTCTCCAGAAACCACTCAGATCGAGAAAGCTTGATCCTCTACTACACATTTTGACAAGAATGGGAGATTCATGGGGTAAGTCGGAAATCCTGCATTCCAGTAGCAGTCTGCCCTCCCTATACTGAGTAGAAGTCACTTTCCCTACCAACCCTAATGTATGTAATTCTATTTGGAGATTTGGGAAGGTTTTTCTTCTGCTGGCTTTCCAACTGATTAAACTAGCCCAAGTTACTTGAAGTGATTTAAAGATTTTAACATCAACCACATTTCGAGTATTACTCTGAGTCCATTTATCCACTGATTCCATATAAGCTCGTGAAACCCAACCAGCACTACTGATAGCCAGGTACGTTTTACGTACCCTATGACCTGTGCCTGCAGGGCAAGATCCAAATCCTAATTCACCCCTGGGTTCTCACCACCTGGTGCAGTGCCCCTCTCAGAACGGGTGCTCCGTGTAGGTTTGCTAACACAGAACCTCATGCACGTTAGCATCGATTGCCAACATTTTATGGGTCCAGGCAAAGCAAGCTCCCTGAGGGCAAGAGACCTCTCTGAGTGTGTCCTGTCATGCTGGACATTAAGGGCATTCCTTAACACTGGCACCAGCTTAAAGGCTTCCCTGATCCTCCCTCCAGATTTTTGCTTTTGGTCTGGAACACATGACATTTTTATCCTTCAGTTTGTGGTCTATTTCCATGTATGGTGCAGACACCTGGACTCATCAGAAACATAAGTACAAGGAGCAGGAACACTTTCTTCCAAAGGCACTCATGTAACTCTCGTTAATTTTCTGCCACACACCAAACCACCAGTCTCACCTTGGCTCCAGTGAGCCTTCTCTGTTGCTACATTTCATTGTCTAGCAAATCGGAGTTGTGAAATAGGTAATGTGGCAAAGGAGGGAGCAAGGGTATGAGCAAGGGTATGAGTCAGGCCCTCCCAGCTCCCAGCCCGAGAACCACCACTGGCCAGCTGTGCAGCCCAGGCACAAACCAATGAAGTTGGCCCAGCATCCATCTTCTCATCTGTAAAACGGAGATAACTCCTTCCTGCTTCACAGACAGGTGGGGAGTAAATGAAACACTGTATAGAAAGCATCTGACACACAGTAATTTATGGCATTATGTTAGGTATCATGATTCTTTTAAAGCTTATTAAAGCCTTATGAGAGTTCTCTTTCAGACAGTGAGCCAGTCCTCACAGGAAAAAAAAAAAAGTGTCAAAAATGATGACAGTAACAAATACTGGCACAAAAAGGAAAATACTGGAAAAACAATTGTAACTGAAAGCTGTAATAAACAGGACCTTTTATTGAGTTTATTCTTTTTTAATCTAACTGCAATATATGAGTAGGACACCACCACCACCCGCAGTAGTGTTCTGAGCACCTGCCATGTTTAGCTGGGCTCTGGTGCCTGGTGTCTGTCATTTTCATATAGCTGAGAATCCCATTTGGAAAAATAATCCTTATATCAATATCATGAGAGCATTATTTTTTACAGGAGCAACACCTATCCTGGGGACTAGAGCTTGCAGATTGGGGATGGGAAAAAAAGAAAAGAAAAGACATTGCCTGCCCACCCTGCTTGGGGGTTACAGCCAAATCCCTGGTGATCCCTGGTACACCGTCTCCGTCAGCCCTGAGGACAACAGGGTCAACCCCAAGCCATTCCATGGTCTGAAGCAGAGCCTTTCTATTAGTTACCAAGAGAAGGAGGACTCTTGCTTTAGTTAACAGCTTAAGATTGCTTCTGAGCTCCTTAACAAAGTTCATTAAAAAAAAAAAAAAAAAGACAGCCAAACTTAAATTCTCAGGTCTTCAGTTGCAAATCCAGTGCACAATTTTTGGATGAACTGAGTTTAATGGTTTAAGAAAAGGAATTGGGCTCTCTCTCAGTTGGCTAAAGTACCTACAGTTTCATTACATGGAGGCCTTACTTGAAAACACCGGTCTCATACTCAAATGTAAAATGAATGAAATAGCACACTGACTTAAGATTTCATCTAAGGGAGCAGACTCTGTGAGGCATGGAATAATGGGTTCTGTCTGAGGGACCGCATAGGCATGGGGTGGGTAGAGTGGTAGACGGAAGGAGGAACCTCAAGGACAGATCTACCTGCACTGATGTCAGGGTCGGTGTTCCCATGAACTGAAACGGATTTCTCTACACAGCAACACTGTCAATCCAGGTTCATTGCTTGAAGGGACCCCCTTACTGCTCAGCATCCCCCACACTTGTTTGGAGGATACAGATCTTGACTCTGCCATTACTATAAATGGGCGGAAAAGACTCTCTGAAAGGATCCTGCGACTTGCCTCATTATAAATGCTAACAGCACCAAACTTTTCTTCAGTCGCTTTCCCCCTTAAAATCCACACTCACACAGGGAACCAGAGCGTCTGTAGGGTGAATTCCCAGGCCATAGCAACTGCAATGCCCTGGGATCTAAGAGATCTTGGCCGACCAGGCATTAAGCCCTTTTTGGGAAGGAGACAGCAAGCCTGCCTTCTCCTTACACAGCCCTGCCGTGAAAACAGGCTCTGGTCTTTTGTTTTTGTTTGGGTTTCAGCTAAGAACCTCTGTCCTCCCTTCAGAGACAAAAAAAAAAAAAAAAAAAAAAAAAAAAAAAAAAAAGATAGGCATGGGAAGCTTACGGTGGCTCAGGGGTTTGATCTCAAATACATTTTCTTCCACCTAACCCGGCCCCTGCCCTCTGGCCTTTAGGAAGGGGGAAAGGATGTAGGGGAAGTTGGGGATAAGTTTTGGGTCAAGGGTGGTTTCAGGCTTTGACCAGGTGAGTGAGGGAGGGCTAGGTATGGGGCACGCCCTGGAGCTGAACGCTGCTCGGGTGCTCGGGTGCTCGGGTGCCGAGCGGGAGCCTGCTCCGCCTTGCGGGGTCACCTGCCTGAGCACAGGTGACTGGCCGAGGGACAGGAGACAAGCCTGGAGGGAGGGATTCCTCTTCCTTTATGCGGACCTGCCCCCCCCATCCCCCGGGCCAGCGCGCTGGCTGGCTGGCTGGGAGCCGGCGCTCCGGCGACGCCCGAGAGTGGGTCTAGGGGCTCCGTTCGCGGCTCGCAGGAGCCGGGACCCCCGCCCCCCCCCCAGCCGAGGCGGCGCGGCGGGGACGGCGGCTGGCGCGCCGCTCGGGGTGCAGGTGCGGCCGCCGCTCGGGGGTGCACGGCCGCTGCGGTAACATCCCGACGTGACGCTGCAGCCGCGACTCGGCAGCCCGGGCCCGCACCACGCCGAGGGGGCCCGCACCACGCCGAGGGGGCGAGCCCGGGGATGCGCAGGACGCCTGCCGCGCCGCAGCCCGCCCCCGCCCGCCCCCGCCCCCGCCCCCGCCCCCGCCCGGCCCAGCGCTCACCAGGAGAAGGGCGCCCGCGACCATCGTAGCGCCGGCCGCGCGGCCGCAGGAGGTGCCCATGGCCGAGCCCCCCGCAGCTGGAGTCGGCGGCTGCTTCTGCCCAGCGCCGCACCCGCCGCCGCCGCCCGGGCCGGGCCGGGCGCCCATCTACCTCCGGCGCCCCATGTGCACTGCGGCGGCCGGGCGGGGGCGGGGGCGGGGGCGGGGGCGGGCTGGGGGCGGGCGGGGCCGGGGGGCGGCGGGCGGGGGCCGGGCGGGCTCGGGGGCTCAGCACCTGCCCAGCGGCGCGGCCGCCCGGGCGGGGAGAGGCAGCGGCCGCCGCGGCCCGCGCCCCCCGGTGCTCCCGTCCCGCAGCGGCCGCGGAGAAGCAGGCAGGAGGGCTGCGCGCGGGGCGGCGGGGGGCCGGCTTCCCATAGCGAAGCCTCCGGCCGCGGCGACCCCTCCACCGCTGCCCGGACCGGCCGGCGACGGACTGAGTCGGCGGCCGCCGGGCGCGGGCACACACGTGGTGGCGCCGGCGGGGCGGGGGATCGGCCCTTTGTGATGTCACCGGCAGGAGGCCGGGCTCTTTGTGCGGGCGGCGCGGGCGGGACACGGCGCCCCCCGGCGTCGGCCGGCGGAACTGCAGCCGCCCGCTGGGCCGCGGCGCCCGCGGCGGAGGGATCGCGCCCCTTGCCCCAATCGGCTTATTTTTCCTGACGCGATGCTGCTTGGTTGACTTAGTTGCTTAACCAAGTGACTTAGTTTACTTAAATTATTTCTGCGACAGGCACCGTTCTGCCGCTTTTGACGCAGTGATTAAAAACGGCCAGTGGCCACAGAACACCGCGGTCCCCCGCCTGCCAAAAACGCATCGCGACTTGGTTCTCAAACCAGCCTGGACTTCACAATAACCTAGAGTTGAAAACGTAGGTGTGCAGATCTCATCTCACCCACCCACGCACCCACCCTCCTGAGATGCTAATTTAATCCAAAGCGGGGTGTGGTCCGAGCCCTGGGATGTTTAAAGGTTCTCCGGGTGATTCTTAATACGGAGCAAAGTTTGGAAACCTCTGGGGTAATGAATGCAGTTAAGGACGCCCGGACTGAAGGCTTCCAAACTCAGAGGCTGTGCAGTTTGGTCCGTGGGTGGTCTTTGAGAGGCCTTGGAAATCCTTGAAATGTGTAGGCAAGTGCATCTTCCTAATTAAACATCTTCCAATGTTTTGAATTAGATTATCACAGAGATTTTAAAAAAAAAAAATCCTTCCCCCTAAAAAGCTTTAAAATTTTTGAGTTGAGTTTCGGATGCCTTTGTGGGTTGTGGGTGGGTAGAAAGGAAGTTATCACACTGCTCCAGAAGAAGGAACAACCAGAACAGTAGCTTGGATGGTTGACATCTCCTACAGTTCTGAATGTGACACAGGACCTGGCATTCCTGTCTTTGTTTCGCCTGGAGGGAGTCAGTCTCCCCAGGGTCCACCGTGTCTGGTACAGGGGTGTCCATCCTCTAGGTACTGACCGTTCACACTATGCTATATGGAAGCTACCACTTTTGCCATGTGGGCCACACCACTCATTTGTGAGCCCTGGTGGTGCTGCACTTATTCTAGCTTTCCGGGACCCCTTCTATTTCATTATAAACACACTTTCTCGGGGATCCCTGGGTCGCTCAGTGGTTTAGTGCCTGCCTTTGGCCCGGGGCGTGATCCTGGAGTCCTGGGATCGAGTCCCACATGGGGCTCCCTGCATGGAGCCTGCTTCTCCCTCTGCCTGTGTCTCTGCCTCTCTGTGTGTGTGTCTCTCTCATGAATAAATAAACAAAATCTTAAAAAAAAAAAAAAAGTAAACACACTTTCTCAATTACCAGCTTTGACACTCACCACCCAGTAGACCTGAAGATAACCCACTATAAAATACAAATGTGAACTATTCTTTTTCTGATTAATATATTGTGTACACTTTGTTCTGTGCACACTTAGAAGATGATAAAAATATCAAGATTCATTCCAATTTCTTATTTCAAACATCTATTAGTAAAGAAAAGGATTATCCATAAATATTGGATGGGGGAAAAGCCATAACATATAATCTCTGGTGAAATTCAAACAAGTTCTAAAAAATATTATCATTACATATGTAATGGGGGTGGGGGGGAGGGCAGGTAATGTCTGGACTTGAGTCTACTTCCAGAACTTCAAAAGAGTAAGGGTTATCTATTGTGTCTCCATATGTAATAGTTTCAATTATTTCTTTAAAAATTCGACTGACTGCTAAATATCATCATATTTTTCAAAAAGAAGTTACAGAGGTGTACAAAAAGGGGAGCAGTGAAAGATAAAAGCCTTTGTTAGCTAGTTCATTTAACTCCTTACAACCAAACCTACTCAAAGTTGGATCTGACTGATGTGCTCCATGAAGTGAGCAAAATTCAAGTTTAGAATTTGGGTTACTTTGCAGGCATGAGGAGTCCTTTCATAATTATCTCTCTTCCTAAAACCTAAAAGAAGTTTGAATTGTGCTCTCACTACTTGCGAATTTTATCATTTCCTGGTGTGCTATTGATCACATCAAGTTGAAACTGAATACCCATTTTAAGGGAGGATAAATCCACTCAATCCTATTTACCACTAACACTTAAATTCATGTCCCTCTGAGTCATAAATGGATTACAAATAATTTGAATCTAAACAGGGTATGAAACTTTATTACTTTGAATTGCAATTTATAAATGCTTTTATTTCACTTCATAAAAAGTCTTCAACTATTGATTAACTCATCGCCACATTTTCAGTATGGTAATTTAGCTAGGTTTATTTTCTGAGAAAGGATGGAAATCCAATAATCCATAAGGATTAGCTTTGTCATATCTTTGCCATTATATTCACTCTCCAACTGCCATCTCCTTACACACGTTCGAGCTTTGGGCTTTTTTAAAATTTCTGTCAGTGCTATACATTCTTCCTAATATTCCAGTTTCATTCATTGATTGCTTTCCCTCCCTTAGTGCTTTTCCAGCCAATCTGTTTTTCTTTTCTTTTTTTTAATTTTTATTTATTTATGATAGTCACACAGAGAGAGAGAGAGGCAGAGACACAGGCAGAGGGAGAAGCAGGCTCCATGCACTGGGAGCCCGACGTGGGATTCGATCCTGGGTCTCCAGGATCGCGCCCTGGGCCAAAGGCAGGGGCTAAACCACTGCGCCACCCAGGGATCCCACCAATCTGTTTTTCTATCCTCCAATTTGTCCATTTTCTCTTTCTATCTAAATCCTTATTACATATTTGGATGCTGGAGAAATCACCAAAATTACCGTCTTGCCTTCAGTTTTGCCTTATACTTTTATTTCTCCTGCACACTGTGGGCAGTTGTAATAAAACTTCAACTTTCAAAAATGTGAGTACCCAGTTTTTAGCATGAAAACAGCAATTGTCCACATTCTGAGTAGTGACTGCTTTATGGCCAACATCCTGAGCTGATCCTTGTGACAGAACGGCAGAAATCAACAGGAATAGCTGTGAGCCTGCAGAAGGTACAAGAAGCAGCTGAAGCCAAGCTCAGAGGGCAGGAGAGCATGAAACTTGTCTAAGCAACAGCAAGATTGTTTCATTGCAACATGTACCAAGTATCTCTTATGTGTCAGGCAGTGTTGAGTACTGCAAAAACAGTAATAAGGAGTGATCTTGTCTTTGAGGAGTCACAGTCTCAGGGAGAGGAAATAGTTGAGCGGGTGTGAGTGGTAGAGACTGCTATTGTACCCCCATTACAGGTACACACCTATTTCAACTACCATGTGGCTGCCCAGAATAAAAGATCAACTTTCCCAGACTCCAGTGTTCCTAAGCCTGCACGCAACTCCTGTTTCCACCAAGCAGAATCGAAATGTATGTCTTCTGAAAAACATTCCCATTGGCTAGAACTTAGTTATCCATCACCCCTCCTATGCAGACTTTACTAAGACCTGCTAATTCTATCTCAGTCACTTCTGATCTAATTCTATGTCAGTTTTTTTCCCTTTTCTCCTCCTCTAAATCCCTTCCACCTCTTGCTTAGATGATTACACAAACCTGATTAGCATCCCCGCCTCTAGTTTTGCGTTGGACTTCTCAGTACCACAATAAATCTCTTCTTTACATCTTAAGGAAAATGAGCTTTTTAGAACCTAATCTGATCATGTCATTCCCTTGCCAAGAGCCCAACAAAGAACCCTCGTTACACTCAATTTGAAGTTCAAAGTCATAATAAAACTATTCATATTTTGAACTCTCCTTATGGTTCAACCCTCACCACTGCCACATGGTTGAGTAAACATCACAAATATGATGCACAGAGCCTTTACTTCCTATATCCAGCTCACTTTTCCATTTCCCATTGCTGCCAATCCCTACAGACCCCAAGGTCTATATACTAATCGTATTAGATCACCGTGTTTCTTAACTTCCTCACCCTTGTGATTCTTCCAGACTTTGTTAGGTTTTGTTTTCTTTTCATTTCCCCTCCTCTGCTTTAGAATTCCTATGAATCGACCCTTTAAGACCAACCTCAAGTGGTACTTCATCCAAGAAGCCTTCCATGATGTCCTCTCTTCACCTTCTCTATCCCATTTGGATAGACTTAGTTGTTCCTGCCTCTTGTTTTTTTTTTCCCAGATGGTTCTGTTACTGCATGTATGACATTATACTATAGTTTGCTTACCTTTCCACATCTCTGGCCAAACTTTGAGCTCTTTGGGGCCAAAGTCTATATCTCAATCATCTTTATATCTCCATAGTCAAGATTCAAGACATTTACCTAACTCAGTAAATATTAGTTGAGTGAAACAAACTTGGAAAATTTGACAAGCAGCAGAATAGTTAACACACCTGGTTGTACATTTTCTTTTTCCAAGCCTTAATTTAAACATCCTGAGTTGTGTTATGCAACAATAGGTTTAATCTTGTATATCACCAAAGTGCCACGTCCCACTCTCGGGTTAAACATTTTGTCCGCAGCTCGGTTTCCTTCAAAAACTCATTTATGAACTTGCTGTTCTTTGGCCTAAGAAGGAATATCAGCCATTCAGCAACAGATTGCAAGATTAAGTGCAAGAGCATGAGTTTGATCAAGTCTCCATGGTGACATTCTATGAAGAAGGCACTCTTGGATAAGATCAAATGGGAATAGACTTGCAAAGCAGGCGCAGTTCCAGAAGCTTCCTTCTCTCTTGGGTGATAAGAGAAGGATGATTCGAAAAATACAAAACACAGTCTTTTGAAGGTATGACACCTTTGTTTCACTCCCAAGAACAATGAGGTGATTAAATTTGTTCATTTTCCTGAAGGAGAGAACCTCAGCATGAGGAAAAGTGGGGCTCACCTTGAATTGCCCATAACCCATCCACTTTAGGAGTCCATGACTATAATGTTTTCATTTTGCCATAAACTTTTTCACCCAGGGCCCTAAATAATTTTTCACTTCATGTGAGAGTTGATGAGAAAGTTTAATAGCTTTATATTTAATTTGTTTCTTTCTTCTTTTTTTTATTTAATTCAAATTGCCAACATATAGTGTAACACCCAGTGCTCATCCCATCAAGTGCCCTTCTTAGTGCCCATCACCCAGTCACCCATCCCCCCGCCATCTCCCCTTCTGTAACCCTTTGTTTCCCAGAGTTAGGAGTCTTTCATGGTTTATCTTCCTCTCTGATTTTTCCCCACTCAGTTTCCCTCCTTTCCCTTAGGGTCCCTTTCACTATTTTTTATATTC
This sequence comes from Canis lupus baileyi, assembly GCF_048164855.1. Taxonomy (NCBI): domain Eukaryota; kingdom Metazoa; phylum Chordata; class Mammalia; order Carnivora; family Canidae; genus Canis; species Canis lupus. The sequence goes on along the minus strand of NC_132844.1, from coordinate 57,144,298 downwards.
TGCGTGTAAGTGAAACCACATGATGATTGTCCTTCTCTGATTGACTTATTTCACTCAGCATAATACCCTCCAGTTCATCCGCAACAAAGCAAATGGTAGGTATTCATCCTTTCTGATGGCTGAGTAATATTCCATTGTATATATATTTTTATTTGTATATTTATAAATACATTATTATATAATTTTATACATCATGTATTATATATATTTATATTTGTAGACTTAACATTTAATAGTTTAATCAAAAGACAGTGGGTTTGAGGAGTCACCAAATATGGGATCAAATCTCCATTATATCACTTTCTAATTCGGTGGGTATGAGATTAATATTAATATTAATATTTTTGAGCTTCTCCATTTGTAAGATGTAAGAACTATCTCATAGTGGTGATATGAAAAATAAATGGGGGATCCCTGGGTGGCGCAGCAGTTTGGTGCCTGCCTTTGGCCCAGGGCGCGATCCTGGAGACCCGGGATCGAATCCCACGTCAGGCTTCGGTGCATGGAGCCTGCTTCTCCCTCTGCCTGTGTCTCTGCCTCTCTCTCTCTCTGTGTGACTATCATAAATAAATAAAAATTAAAAAAAATAAAAAATGAAAAATAAATGGAATAAAATATGTAAAATCCCTAGCACTGCATTTCTCCTTCGGTATGTACTCAATAAATCAATTCCTCTTCCCCAGTCCCCTTTTGAGAGGATAATCTTTTTTTAATTCAGTTAATTAACATATAATGCATTATTGGCTTCAGAGAGTAGAGTTCAGTGATTCATCAGTTGTATATAACTCCCAGTGCTGGTCGCATCACATGCCCTACTTAATGTCCATCACTCAGTTACCCTGTACCCCCACCCGCTCCCCTCTAGCGACCCTCAGTTTGTTTCTTATGATTAAGAGTCTCTTATGGTTTGTCTCCCTCTCTGATTTCATCTTTATTTTTTCCTCTCATCTCCTATGATCCTCTGTTTTGTTTCTTAAATTCCACATATGAGTGAGATATATGATAATTGTCTTTCTCTGATTGACTTATTTGAGAGGATAATCTTTTTTTAAAAAAAGATTTTATTTATTTATTTGATTATTTGTTTATTTGTTTGACAGAGAGAGAGAGGGCATGCAAATGTGCACAAGCAGGAGAAGCAGCAGGAAGAAGGAGAGGGAGAAACAGGTCCCCACTGAGCAGAGAGCCTGACATGAGTTTAAATCCCAGGATCCTGGGACCATGACCTGAGCTGAAGGCAGACACTTAACCCACTGAGCCACCAAGACACCTCAGGAGGATAATCTTTTATAAGCTCATTACGGAAAGATGGGAAAGTATAATATTTCTTCATAGACACATTAGGATTTGGGGTTAGTAGAGATAGAAAAATTATTTCTTCTGATATAATGCAATGTAGTATCAAGACAGGTACAACAGGCAATCTGACTCCTGATCTTAGTTCTGGCATTAGCCAACTGTGCATATGTGGACAAGACACCACACTCCTCTGTATCTATTTGGGCTTAGTTAAGCTTCCTGATAGGCAAAATGATAAATATGGATTACTAAAGTGATCATTTATGCTTCTATCTACTACCAAAGTCCTAGGATTCTAATTGGCTCTGATAGCATACTTTCTCCCGGCCAAGAGGGGTTCAAGTTGTTTAAAGTCAGAAGACAGGAAAGATTGAAAAGGAAAGTATTTGGGAAGGAGAAGTCCAAGCAGATGCAAGGAGGTGTGGAAGGAGCATGATGGAGAATCATTAGCTTCTGTTCAGGAGTTGCTTGTCCATTTTGGGATTTATCAGGTCATGGGCTTCTCTCACCTTTCCTCACTTGATCTTTCGTCCACTTAGTGACTAGGTAATTATGGTGAGCATACTCTGGCTTGGTCCTCACTGCTTGGTGACAATCAGGCTTTTTTTCTTTTATTTCTATTTCCCTCAAATCTTCTCCCCAGAACCTTGGTCCCTTTACCCTCATCAGATCCTCCTCATGGTCATGGTTCTGCAAGGTAATCTTCCTCTGTTCCCCTCTTCACAAGGCTGAATTGTTCTCTGACTTTTTGCCTCCTTTTCTTTCTCTACTTCCATTTCAGTGCTTTGAAGCACCTGTCCTTGCCAAGGCTGATGCTTCCTTTTATGGTCTTGAGTTCACTGCTCCAGCCTTTAAAATCATGACTCTTATTACCCCTGCATCTCAAAAATCTGTCTTTTCTGGGTTGCCCCATCCCTATAATATCAAGAACCTTCATCCTTAAATAAGTACAAACAAATAAAGAAACCCTTCTATTTCTTCATTTCTTTCCTAAATAAAGCAATGCTTTTTGCAATCACTGTTTTTTTTTTTTTTTTGTTCATGGCACCACATTTTTCTAATCCACAGGCCTAGATTTCCAGTCCATCCCTGACTCCTCCTTTTCTTTGCCTTCTCTCTCCCATCTCCCAATGCTCACATCTACCTTGCTGCTAAGACCTGTACTTTAGCAAAGTCTCCTGTGTCTTTTTATGTCTTTCCATTTCTCTCTACAAACAATCCAATCGAAGTTTTTAACATCTTTGCTTAGATGATTTAATTAGTTTGATTATTGGCCTACTTCTTTTTAGCTCATCTACCCGAATGCTCTTACACACCATGGCCAAAGTCTGCTTCCTAAATCACAGGTTTGGTTATTCCTCACATCTGCTGAAGAACAATCAATGGCTCCCCATTGATTAAAAAATTAAGTATAACATTTTCATTTTGGCCTTCTCTACAAAATGGCCTCAACCTCCCTTTTCTGCAACATCCTTCACCACTCCCTTAGCTATACAGAATAAGAACTTCTCACCATTCCTACCCCACACCATGCATTTTCCTAAGTGATTTTGTGGAGTCCATTTTTCTCTGCCTGGAATCCTTACCAATTAACATCATCCACCAAGACTCATCTTAGTATTTCACCTCTCTTATTTAATTCCATTCAATTCAGCAAACATCTGTTGAGGACTGGCTCCATTCAATTCATTATGCTAGGCAATGTGAGTCATACAGTGGTGAATGGAGGTGACTTCTGCCTTCAGGGGCTGACAATATTTTTGAGAGACCTGTTATTGGAAACATATAAATGCATTTTGATTTTGACACTCAGCCTTAGATACCTAGCTAGAACCCGGCACACAGATTATGCAATGCATGTTTGCTGAATGACTAACTAATTGTTGTATGAGATGCAAACGTAGTGCAAGAGTAGAGTATAGGAAGTAAAGATTCATTTTGAGTGGGAGCCCATATGGGAAGGTCTAAAGAAAGAGATTTCCAGCAGAGGGAGGCCCTGCAGTGTAGAAGTTAAGATCGGAGCACAACACAAAGTTAGATTACATGCTTTTGTTCTGAAGTTACTTTGCCTGTTAAAGGAAGCCAGAGTGAAGCAACCTTCTTTCTCCCACCTTGCTTCTTGGCCCAGCCCTCTCTACAGAGTCCTATATAGCACTCCCAGCCTCCCTGCACTTCCACCAAACCTTTCTAAGGTCTATCCCAAGAAAACCCAAAATTATTTTGCATGGAAAAACCTATGCATCTTAGGGAAGAAATATTTTACTTTTTATGTATAGCCCTTCAGCTTCCTTTGTCTTGACACTGAGAACCTTGCCTTTCAATTAGGCATTTTGCAAAGCAAAGGAGCAGTTTTCTCCTTTTGCCAGCCTCAAATGGAGAAACCTGATTCCATTTATGATGGGAGCAGAGGCAGGGTTTGGAGCACTGTAATCAGGGTAACATTAAGAGTCAGCAACATGTATTGAACACTTCTTATATGCCAGGCACCATGGAAGCCCTTTACATGCATTATTTCATTTGATCCAGACAGCAGGCTTCTGGTAGTATTATTAATATCACCATCCTCCTTGTTGTTTTTTAAGATTTTATTTATTTATTTGAGAGAGAGCAGAGCAGGGGGAGAGATAGAGACACACACACAAGTGGAGGGAGAGGGAGAAGCAGGCTCCCTACCTGGCGTAGGGCTTGATCCTAGGACTCTGGGATCATGCCCTGAGCTGAACACAGATGCTTAACCAGCTGAGCCACCCAGGCGCCCCTCATCATCCCCCTTGTACCAGTGGTCAAACTGTGTCTTATAGAGGCTTTATAACTTGCCTGTAGTTACATACCCAGACATTGGTGGAGACAGAATTTGAATCCAAGTCTTGTGGCTTCATAGCTCTCCTGCTTTGCCAATACATAGATTATCTCATGAGAGTAGGTTACCAGTTGTAGAAGATCTTGGATAGATACTGCAGCACCTCTCATGAGCCATGCTTTCAGCATAAATGATAAGGGCAGCATTAAAAGCCTCTGCCAAATGGATGGTGAAACACCTTCATCAGCAAGAGAAAACTGGATTCATTTAAGCAATGGAAATGTCAGTAATATAATCTCATATCCCAATCCCTCCCCCCCACCCCCACTGCTTCACGCCTTTGAAGGTCTTTACGTTTTCTAGATGATTGGTCTTTGGTGCCCTGCCTGAAGCCATTGAGCTGAAGAAAAGGGGATTTTTTTTTTTTTTTGAGTGGAAATTTCCCCTTCCGATTAAATTTCTTTTGCTTTTATTCCTCACAGCACTTACTATATAGAGCGTTTTCAAGGGGTGCCCCAAGGGGTGAGTTAAAAATTTACCAAAAACATTTGAAAGTTTAATTTTAATTTTAATTTTTTTAAACCGAGACACCTGCACCCCAATGTTTATAGCAGCAATGTCCACAATAGCCAAACCATGGAAGGGCCCTCGGTGTCCATAGAAAGATGGATAAAGAAGATGTGGTCTATGTATACAATGGAATAGTACTCAGCCATTAGAAACGACAAATACCCACCATTTGCTTCAACGTGGATGGAACTGGAGGGTATTATGCTAAGTGAAGTAAGTCGATTGGAGAAGGACAATCATATAGTTTCACTCATACAGGGAATTTAAAAAACAGTGAAAGGGATTAAAGGGGAAAGGAGAGAAAATGAGTGGGAAAAATCAGAGACGGTGAGAGAACACGAGAGACTCCTAACTCTGGGAAATGAACAAGGGTAGTAGAAGGGAAGGTGGGCGGGGGGATGGGGTGACTGGGTGATGGGCACTGAGGGGGGCACTTGACGGGATGAACACTGTGTGTTATACTCTATGTTGGCAAATTGAACTCCAATAAAAAGATATACCCAAAAAGTTAATTTTTTTAAAGATTTTATTTGAGAGAAGTAGGAGAGGGAGCACAGAGAGCAGGAAGGGGGAGAAAGGGGAGGAGAGACTTAGGGGAAGGGGGAGGGAAAAGCAGATTCCCTGTTGAGCAGGGACTAGATCCCAGGACCCTGAGACCATGACTTGAGCCAAAGGTAGATGCTAAGGTAGACACTTAACCAACTGAGCCACCCGGGCTCCCCTGAAAGTCTAATTTTTAAGCTTTTTCTATATAGTCGCTACATTTTTCGTCTTTTGGGATAATACACATTTCATTTTAATCTTTGTCCCTCTAACTGAAGGTGGTGAACATTGACCAAAACAAAAAAGATTGATTATTCAAAATTCATAATTTTAAAATAATTTAAATAACATTTTCAAATGATTTGTTATTGTTGTTTGTAACATCTATACTTCTCTAGTCATTAAAGCTTGCATCCTGCACATATCATGCCTTAGGCTCAGTTGAAATAATTTGCTTGAACTGAAATCACGTTTCAGGCAACATAGACCACCAGAGTTTGCTTGAAAAACAATCATTTCACTGAAATATTTAAAATATTGCAAAGGCTTAGTTTAACCAAAAATGCTGTTTCAGCCATCTCTCTTCATAGCACTAAAACTAATGCTACATAAAAAATTCATAATGATGAGCACAATAGATATTTTATCCTAAAGCAGTCATTTCTAGAAATGACTTATGAATGATGTTGTTTGAAAGCCCATCCTACTTACACGTCTGCTCCACAAATCAGTTAAGCTCTGTCTTTAATCTAGAGCTGTTTATGATTTTAAAAAGGAAAAGTTGTAAATGATTTTATGGGTAGCTAAATTGGTATTTTATGCAATTTTTCTCTTTGAAGTAATTCTTAAAATGAGTTTGATTTTAAGGCATTAAATTACTGTTTCCCTGATATATCTATTTACAAGCCATGGGAAAAAACCATACTCTCATTTCTATTACTTCTCTTTCAAACTCTTCTGTCAGTGGGCAGAGGCAGAAGGATTTGGAAGGCAGATAACAAAACTTAAGTCTGGGAAAGCAGGGTGAAGGGGTGGGTTGTTATCTCTGTAGATCTCTGAAAGGGGTATAACTTGAAATTTCATGGGTCAGAAACTTTAGCTTGAGTGAATACTGTATACCGGACATTTTCACAGATACCTCACATTACTCCTGTGAGGCAAGAATCCTTAACCATATTTTACAGGCAAAAACAAATTTCCAAAGTGGCAAGCAACTGGTCCAAGCTCACGTAGCCAATTGATAAGGCTGGAATCTTTCCCAGTCACTTGGGGAAGACACCTGTTGGTAGCTCCTGCAGGTGGAGGAGCGCTATCCAGTTAAAAATCAGCTAAGATCAGAGAAGAATCTGAGATCTGTCTCCCTTGACCAGCTGACCCTTGCTGATGACAGCTCTCTAAATTCACGATGTGCATTGTCCACAGGCATTGCATATCCAAACTATTGAAAGATTACTTTGGCTTTCTTGTCTATTCCTTTACTACCTATTCATTTCAAATGCTAATTAATCAGCCACTATGGACCTAAAAACTAAAAAAACCCTCAAAACTTTTTTAGTTCCGGGTAGAGGCAACAAACAAAACAGACAATCTGCAGTCTTGGAACTTACTAAGAAACAGGTAAAAAACACTTAAGCTATTTTCATGGGCTGAATTTTGTTCCCCCCAACCCAAATTTACACATTAATGTCTGACCCCCAGTACCTCAGAAAGTGACTATATTTGGAGATGGAGTTTTAAAGAGGTATTTAAGGTAAAATGAGGGCATTGGCTTGAACCCTATTCCAGTATGACTGGTGTCTTCATACAAAGGGGAGATGAGGACAAAGACACCTACAAAGGGAAGAAGACCCAGTGAGATACAGAGAGACAGCCATTTAAAGCCAAGGAGGGAAACCTCAGGGAAACCAATCCTGCAGACACCTTGATCTTTTACTTCCAGCCTCCATGGCTGTGAGAAAATAAATTCTGCTGTTGAGCCATCTAGTCTGTGGTGCTTTGTTATGACAGCTCCAGTAAACTGATAGAGTTATACAGTATGATAGTGGCAAGACAAGGCAGAGAGAGAGACAGATTGCAATTTCTAAATAAGGTGATCAAAGAAGACCATATTTGTGTAAAGATTTGAAGAAAGGGAGGCAGGGAGCCAGGCAGATGTCTCAGAGAAATAACCCCTTCAGAAGCCCTGGTAGCAGTGTTCCCATTATTTTGGAGGAACCCTAAAAAAGCCAAGTGCTAAAGAATGACAGGAGAGTGGACAAGGGACAACAGGGACAGGATTCTGGAGGGCCTTGTGGACCACGGATAAGATACTGGCTTCTTTCCCAGTGAATCAGGAAACCATTGAGCAAGAGTTTCATGGTCTGATGTGTGTTTGTCTGGATCGATCTGGCTGTTGTGTTGAGAATAGACTATGGGGGAGTTGACATAGCAGTTAAGAGGTTGCTGAAATAACCAGAGAGGGTAGTGCCTTGGACCAGGGCTGGTGTCAAGAGTGCCAACTTTGTGGGATCCCTGGGTGGCACAGCGGTTTAGCGCCTGCCTTTGGCCCAGTGCGCTATCCTGGAGACACGGGGTCGAATCCCACATCGGGCTCCCGGTGCATGGAGCCTGCTTCTCCCTCTGCCTATGTCTCTGCCTCTCTCTCTCTTTCTGTGTGACTATCATAAATAAATAAAAATTTAAAAAAAAAAGAGTGCCAGCTTTGCCCCACATCCTCATATCCTCTATAGATAAAAAAATAAATAAATAAAAACTAAAAAAACCCTCAAGCACATATAGAAAGGACAATTAGGTTATTTGGTTCTAACACATGCTTTTTTTCATGCATGGCTATCTGCATTGCATTAGAGTTATTGTACTTCCATAAGATAATATGTGACTATAGCTAGACCACTAGCCACTTGAAAGCAGACCTTTCTTATTCATGTTCCTATCACCTCATAGCACCTGGAACAATGCTGTCCATACAGAGGCTTGGAAAACTTTTGTTTATTCAGCTAATTCAAGATTAGCAGTAAGTCTATTTTTTTTTCTGCAACACATTACTTGTGTTGATATAAAAATATGCTTGGAAAACTTGCCCCCCAGGAATTTGTATTCTGAGGGGGGGGTGGGGAGCGAGAAAGAGAGAAAGAGATTAGAAAGAGGAGGAGGAAGGAGGGAAAGGAAATTATGTAGGTTTTTCCTTCCTTTTTTTTCTCTTCCCTCTCCTTATCATTGCTTTGGGTTTCTATGATACCTGCTATAAACACAGACATATTTCCTTAGAAAAATACATTTTCATAAAAAGTTTTTTTCAGACATTAGTGCTTTCTAAATATCTTTGAAATACCATATAGCCCTTTAAAAAATCAAAAGGAAGACGGGGAGAGAGGAAGGGAGGAAATAAAGTTAAGAAGAAGGGAGAATGGGCCTTCCCTACAGGTTAGGTAACTTGCTAGATATATCCCATTAGTTAATCTACGTATTTGTAAGCGGGGTATTTCTACCCATATTTACACCCAAGAAAAACTCTGGTATGAAGAAATGTAACCATATACCTAAAGTTATGCATTTGTTAAGTTTCAGAATTAGGCAGGCCTACTCTTTGCATTCTTTTTAAAAATAAGCCAGAGTGATGAGACCTGTCAAAAACAAAAAAGTTACATTTTGTTTTCATTGTAATTGTTATTGTTAATACCGGGTTTTACCTTTCAGTCCTCAATTTTGACCAGTGTAATGGCCAAATTTAAAACGGGAGGCACAAATATGTACAGATATCTGTTGCATTTCTGTAACAAACTATCAAAGAGAAATTAAGAAAAAATTCCATTTATAATTGATGGGTTGGTTGGCTACTTGACCAGGCAAACCTTAGTATTTTATTCTAAGATATTAAGCTTCCAGGGATGAAGACGTGGACATCTTTGGGGGACATTTTTCAACCACCACATGAGGAAATGCAGATTAACCCGATTTAGGATCTGTAACCCGAATCCTCCCCTTCAAAATCTGGCTTTAGATTCCACATCTCGCGTTACTATATGCTTTGTCCCACTGCCACACTGACCAAATTTATCAGAAATTCAACAATTAATAGTTAAGCAGTGCCTACTACATGCCAGTCACCATATTAAGCTCCAAGGATTCCAGATTTTGCATGGTATGCCTAGAACCTGCTCTCCCATCATGTATGGGAAGCAGAGGAAAAAGGAATAATAATCAATGCAAATAAGGATTTATGTAAAAGAATATTTACAGTATCATTGCAATAGTGAAAATTTGAAAACGACCTGAATTTCCACCAAGAGGGAAATATTTAATTTATACAATATATTAAAGTGATGGAATATTATGTAGTCCATTAGGATAACATCTTTTGAGAATAGTATCTTTCCACATGTTCAATTACTTTAAAATTCCTATAATATGAAATTAAGATAATATAATATTAATGTATATATATATATGGATATACATAACACATAAGTATTCTCAATTTTATTTGAAACATGAATGAAATAAATGTAAAAATAAAAATATTTACAGTGGGCATCTCCAGGGGAGCTACTTACTTAGTACTGGCTGCTAACTGGCACTTCTTAAATATTACCCAATCCATAGTGGGCACTGGGATAATATTGTTGATTAATAACTCTCCAGGAATACAAGACAACTAATTTCAGGTCTGTGAATGACAACATACCTCTGCCTTGCAGGAGAGTGCTGTGGGTAATAGAAAGTTTGAGAATTCTTCAAATTAGGAAATTTTTCCCTTTTACAGGGACTTTCCATCGTTCACCTTGTGTTGCATAAGCTTCTTTTGAAACATAAAAAGTGGTTATATGTGCCAGTCTCAACATCCCTAATCTGGATTGTGCCCAGAAAATATATTAATTTCTTAATCTTCATCAGTGAAATAAAGGTGGTGATGACAGAGGAGATGGTGTATGTAGAAGAGGCTGGAAGTTTTATTTATTGGCATACAGAATAAGTTGCTGTTTATATGGTAATTGGAGCAACCGTGGAAAATTTGCTCCCTCCCCAATTCTTCTTTCCTTCCTGAACAGTCTGAAATGCCACATTAGAGGGTAATTTGCTCAGCTTAAGGCATCATTAAAATGTAAATACACAAGCAAAGAAACTAAGCCATTCTTAGCTATAATTACTTTATCGGGTCCTTTTCAAGGATTCCAGCATCTAAGCGTGGGCCTTGCTCTATGGGAGAGTGAATGCAGTAGGATGCCATGCTCAACTTGAGAAGCTAAGGGGTAGGCAGGTGGTGCAGGAGAAATACACAGAATCATCGAGAACTCAGGCGAGCTTGGCATAGTGGAAAGGGCACTAAACTAGGAGTCTGAACCTGAATTCAAGCCCTATCTTAATCACTAATAGTTATGCAGAGTCTACTTGGAGAGGAGGTGCAGCACTGCCACCTGTGCAGTCCCATCTTATGAAAGCAAACTCCTGCCACCCTGATCACAGGTGAAGGGCCCAAGGACAGCTGATCTACAGGCCAGATGGCAGTCTCCAAGAAGGGCTAGCACAAGAATTTTGTCCACAAAGAATAACCATGAGACTAAATGAAACAATCAGTCCCTCTCTCTTAGGGAGTTTGAAGGCTACACAAGAAAGAGTGTTAGCAATGGGCACAAGCTGAATAATCCACAGAGAAAACCAACCAGCAGAAACCACAGTCAGGAGCAGCCAAGAGTCAGAATAAGCCATAAAGAAGACAGATGAGGTTTTTCTCAAGTCATTGTCCTGAAATAGCAGAAGCAACTGGAATAATAGAACCAGAGGTCGAGAAGAATGGGGATATTACAAGGTATTACCCTTAAGTAGGAACTAGGACTTCTTGATGCTGAGGACATGGCCAGATGGCCTAGATGTGGTGCTCATTCAACTCCTGCAGAACCTAAAGAATGTTCCAGCATTGGGAAGCTTGGCTGTATGGCTGTTGGGATTGAGTCTTACCTTTTCAACTTTCCCACATAGCCCCAGGGCTTCCTACCATGCATTCCTCTTCAAACACACACACACACACACACTCATACACACTCATATGTATCCCCCATTGTTTAAGGAACCAGTAAGTGCTTGTGTTGCTTTCAACTCCAGAGCCTTGTTAACTTCAGATAAATTTCTCTGAGACTTTTTTTCTAAAATGAAGGTGGATTTCACTAGATAGTCTCTAAGATCCTGTCCAGATCTTGCCTTTACAGTTTCATGAATCTAACAAAGGTGTGAGGAGATGAGGATCAGACCATGTTTTTTATTCTAGTGCCTTCCCCTACATAAAGGGAGATAGGTCCTAAGAATTTACCCCTTCCTTGTTATGGCAATCCAGTGAATATTATGGGTTACCCTAATAAGAATTAAGACAACAAGAAAGAGACAGAGTTGTGTGAATGTGTGTGTGAGGGGCGGGCAGGTGATGAGAGGGTGGGGAGATAGGGAAGTAGAAATTCGGTAGGGAGACAGACTGAGCAGGAAAGTGGGCTAAACCAATCAGAACTGAACCAGAAAGGCCTGAGGTTTGCTGCTTTCAAACTATTCCTAATCATGTTATTTGAGTGTGTGTAATGGGTCTGGTGCCTTTACTCCAAATGATGTTGACACATGTCTGCTCAAATAAATTAATGCTCCCATCTCCAATGACTCATTTGGTGGGAGTGACAAGCATACATGCTGACTGGAATACAGAGGAGGAGAGGGCACAGCAGTGGGGGAAAAGGAAGGCAGAGACATTGCACAATTAATTAAACCTTCCCCGCACCACAGGATAATATCCAAGCTCCCAGCTATGTGCCTGATTGGCCCTGCCTCATCTCTCCCTATCTTTCCAATCCCACTGCACATCTTATGAGCCAACCATATTAAGTTTTTTAGGGGTTTAATTATATTTCATGCTATTTCTTGCCTTTGTATGTCTTATCCTCTCTATGGGATAGAGAAGCTACCTTCTCCCTTACCTACACAGTGAACCCCTATCCTTCCTGCAAGACATGAATCAAAATTCATATCCCCCTACTAGAATATAAACCCTGGTAAGGCATAGCCCTTGCTGTTTTGTTCATGACTAAATGCCCCATGGCTAGACCAGTGTCAATGTTGGATGGATGGATGGATGGATGGATGGATGGATGGATGGATGAACAGATGGGGAAGATTACTCATACAGCTTTCCCTTAATCCTACAAGTCCTTTTGGGTGCAAGTGTCTTTTTTACTAATATCCTTCCAGCACTTTGCATGTATCCTTATTAGGTCTTATTCCCAAGGGACTAAAATCTCCTAAAGGAAAGGTATATGTAACAGTAGAAGTGCAGAATGAAGGGATTCGAGGGGCACAAGAATGTATTTACAACCACAATTTCCCATCTCAGAAGGCTGGATTCTGTTCAGTTTAGATCGCCTTCAGTGCTGTTGAGCTCTTGAACATCCAGTGGGTCTGAAAGAGTGGGCCGTTGGGACCTTTTCTTGGAAAGCAAAGAGAAGAATTTCAAGGGGGCTCTGGGAGTCTGTGCTGAGACATGGAAGGTCACTGTCAGTGATAGGTTGAACAACTTTATAGATTTGAAAATATTTGCCTTCCTGCAATATACAAGCTCCCTCTGGACCCCTAGGTCTTTAGTGAGTCCTATATTCCTGCCTGGAGTGAATGGTTAAGCAAGAAGAGACTCAGAATTTTTCCAGGTGATTCATCAACCTCTGAACTCAGAGAAAAACAGGAGCTTGGATCAGAACACGCTGTACCCCTCCTGGGAATAAAGGTATCTTAGAGTGGGCTTTGAACTATTGGGCATGGAATGGGGTTCTAGCCAATCAAGTCTAGATGTTTGAGGGCAGGGAAGTACGAAAGGAAGTCATGACTAACTCACAGAAGCCTCATTTGTTGGGGGAGGGAGAGGGGGGTGCTGAGGATAGAGGAAAGGAAAAGATGTAAATATTTGTATCTTATTTTAAGAACTGAGTTCTTTTTTTATAGTCAGATCTTTATTTAAAAATCTCATCTGCCAATGTGGTGTCTTCCACCAACTCGGGGAGCAGAAAACTTTTGCTTCAGTGCTGCCTTTGTGGGAGCCATGTGGGAGCCATTGCTGTCTTTTTCAGGTGGTTTCTTAGCCTCTTTTGCTTCCTTGCCAGCCCCATTAGCTTGTTCTCAGTGAGCTTCTGTGATTCCTCTTGGCCACTATATAGCAAGAGATGCACTCAGATGGCCCTCTGGCATCTGAGTGTTTCATGGGTTCCTTTCTCTTGAATTTTTCAGGCTATCCCTTTCTGTGTTTTTTTCTGTAGAGGGCAGTCCAGTTTGCCTGTCAGTGATTCCTCCTGGAAAGGATTGCCAAGTTTTGATTTGCCTTAAGAATTTGGAAACCTCCAGTCAATCCTGGTAGAGCCTCCCATGTCCAGGGTAGATTCTATTCCCAGGTAGATCTTGACCTCTCATTCACTTCCTCCTAGATGTCAGACATTCACCCAAAGGCATCTGCATTACCAAAAGATAACTTTCTAATGCTGGAAGACCTCTAAATGGAAGAATTCTATGTCTGGGAGAAGGGAGAGAAAGTTTTATGTGCAGGAATTTTAAGATTCTCTTCCTTTTCTCTGGATTCATGCAGCTGCTACTAGAGTCGGGAATAATTAGAGAGATCCAACCTTGCACTTTGTGCCCTTTCCCACTGTAAGTCCTCCTGCCCAGTAGAGAGCTCTTAGAAGGGCTTAGTAACTAACTGCATGTTCAAAGTACACATATTCTCCACCATCTCTCCCCACCTTCCCTTCCCCACACTCATGGCCCTAATTTAGGACCCCAGTGTCTCCCATCTTATTCTCAGGTTGCTATAATAACTGCCCAACTGGACTAACAATTTATCTCCTTTCAATTGATTTCCACCCTACCATCAGTTAATCTTAAAATGCTGTTTTGAATCTGCTTTCACCTGTGCCCTATTATCTGAAGAATTAAGAATAGACTGCACTCACCACATTTCCTGGGCTTGTTCTTCAAGTCTCTACTACCTTGGGCAGACTTTAGCCCTTTCTGTTCTCTAAACAGTGTTTTTTACACTTTCCTACTGTTAGAATTAATTACTTATGTGTCTGCTTCCACAAAAGATGGTTATTCCCCCCAGGACACAACCATGCCTTAGTCCTCTGCAGTTTTATGGCTGATCCACTGCATGCATTCCATGACTACTTGTCGAGTGAAGAGAGGACATGAAATAAATATTTTTTTAAAGTAATTTGAAAGCTACAGTGTTCAAAGCTCCCTACAATTTGAAGTGAAACAATTGTGATATAGTGGAAAAATCAAGATTTGGGAATAGAGGAACTCAAATTTCAATCTGATCTTTGTGACTAAGTAGCTATGTTGTGCAAGTTCCATACACTCAGATACTTTGATTTGGTTGTATAAGGATGGGATACAAGCCATCTGTTTTCAAGTCCTGGCTTGACCACTTGCCAGCTACAAGATCTTACGCAAGTTATTCCACCTCCTTGCACTTCACTTTTTTCATCTACAAATGAGAAAATGGTGGTGCCTACCTCACAAAGTGGTTTGAGAAGATTAAATAAGATGATACATGTAATATGCTTTGGACAGTGCCTGTAAAAGCAAAATAGCATTAGCTCTTCTTACTACAATAGCCAAGCACACCCTATACGTTTAAGCCTCTTATCTTTGTTTATGCTATTCCCTCCTTACTATTTCTATTGAAATCCTACACATTTCCCAAGCCAGAATTTTTAGCTAGCTTATTTTTTATTTAACATTTATTTAGTATTTATGAGAAGCACCATAACAACCACTCTCAAACTTGGATGATCATAGAAATCATTTGTGGCACTTGTAGAAAACACAGTCACAAAACTTCTGAATCTGTAGAAGTGCATTTTTTAAAGATTTTATTTATTTATTCATGAGAGACAGAGGCAGAGACGTAGACAGAGAGAGAAGCAGGCTCCATGCAGAGAGCTGGATGTGGGACTCAATCCCTGGACTCCAGGATCACGCCCTGAGCCAAAGGCAGACGCCCAACCGCTGAGCCACCCAGGCGTCCCTATGTGCATTTTTAATGATGTACCAGGTGGCTTTCTGATGAGCAGGTTTAAAAGGCTTTGTCATATAGCTTAGCTTGCAAATACTCTGGCTTTTAAGTCAGACCCATCTGCTTCTTGAACCTCTCTTTACCAAACTCCAAGATCTCAGTAAGTTTATCAACTTAGACTCTAAGTTTCAGCTTAAAGCCTTATCCAGTTTGTAAACTAGGAATGATCATTATACATAATTAATAAGATTGTAGCAAAGATGAAATGTGATATTATGTAATGCATTTACTCCAGTGCCTGGCAGAGTAAATGCTCAATTAATGTAAGGCTATTATCAAGTGCCTACTGTGCGCTAATTCTTGGCACGCTACCTCTACACTTCCTGCCAAGGTATCATTATCTTCATTTTGCAGATAATACTAAGCCACATATATACTGAATGGCTATTATGAGACAACAGGCTCATAAAATTTGGCTACCTTATCCAAGATCATAAAGCCAGCCACTGTCAGAGCCAGGATATCAATCTAAACATTTGCTGCTTCAAGCCTACCATCTTGACACCGTGCCACACTGAGACACACACAAGATCTTTTCTTCTTTAAAATGCTACAGCATTCCTTTTGTATCTCTCATGATATTACTGTGTTTCTGTCGAGTTTTCAACTTATTTCTCTCATGTTTTGTTGCCTCTATAGATCATTGGTTCTCAACTGGGGCTAATTTCCCCCCTGAGGACATTTGATAATGTCTGGAGATAATTTTGATTGTTACAATTTGGGAGTAGGGAGAAACAGTGCTACTAGTAGATAGGGGCCAGTGATGTTACTAAACACCATACAATGCACAGAAGAGACCTTCACAAGAATCATCCAGTTCAAAATGTCACTAATGCCTAGATAGGGGCAGCTGTAGACTATAAGTTCCCTAAGAACAGGCACTAGGAACCACCCGTGTTATATCCTCTGCAGCAGTCCTCAACATTCTGCATTTCAAAACTACTTGGGGAGCTGCCTAAATCCTCCCAAAGTCTGACTACATGGGTCTGGATGGCCCGGGCATCAACATTTTTTAAGGCTCCTGACTTGATGGAAATTTTCCAAAATTGGGTTGGGACAATGTTCACACAATTCTGCAAATGTCCTATAAACCATTGAATCAGGCAGACGCCGCCGCCCCGGAGTGGCCGTCGCTGTCCAGCCATGGTCAACCCCACCGTGTTCTTTGACATCGCGGTGGACGGCGAGCCTTTGGGCCGCGGCTCCTTCGAGCTGTTTGCAGACAAAGTTCCAAAGTCAGCAGAGAACTTTCGTGCTCTGAGTACTGGAGAGAAGGGATTCGGTTACAAAGGTTCCCGCTTTCACGGGATTATCCCGGGATTTATGTGCCAGGGTGGGGACTTCACGCGTCACAATGGCACTGGCCGCAAGTCCATCCACGGGGAGAAGTCTGATGACGAGAACTTCATCCTGAAGCACACGGGGCCTGGCATCTTGTCCATGGCCAACGCTGGACCCAACACAAACGGTTCCCAGTTTTTCATCTGCACCGCCAAGACTGAGTGGTTGGACGGCAAGCATGTGGTCTTTGGCAAGGTCAAGGAGGGCATGAACATCGTGGAAGCCATGGAGGCTTCGGGTCCAGGAAAGGCAAGACCAGCAAGAAGATCACCATCGCCGACTGTGGACAGATCTGATGAATCTAACTCCTGTTTTATCTGAACTTCCAGACCCGTTCCTTTAGCTCAGGAGAGCGCCCCTCCACCCCCACCTGCTTGAAATAGCCCAGTCTCCGCACTCTCACTGCAGTTCTGCGGCTCCGTGGTTCCTTCCCCCAGGTCTAGCTGGATTGCAGAGTTCAGTTTATGATGATGAAATAAAATCTAAACCACAAAAAATAAAATAAAATAAAATAAACCATTGAATCATATCCTTAAAATGGGTAAATTCTATGAGTATATAAGTTAAACCTCAACAAAACTGGTTTTAAAAAAGAAACTAAAATCTCTCCAGGTCTTCTTATATTCCCTCCATGAGTGAGAACTGCTATTCTTAAGCCTTTATATAATGTTTTGTTCATAGTAGCCACTCAGCAAATATTAATAGTGTAAACTGAAATATAACTGAATTGATACAAATGAGTAGAACAAATGGCCTCTATATTAAAGCCAGAATATAACTACTTTAAGCTCTTTTGAAGGTTATAAGCTCTTCATAGAAATTTGTATTACATAAAGAGGTGTAAAGACCTTTGACTGGAGAGTCTTGGCAATTGGACGCCCTGGAGCTGGCTGAGTGACTGCCTTCCTGGGAACCACTATGGCATGGAAATTGAAAAGGCACCCCATATGCATTCCCATCAAGCAGGGCATCCGGCTTTCTGCACCCAGAAAAATAGGGAGCGTCTTGAGGATTCACCAGGAAAATTCACTGGGAAAATGAAGAGCTATGAAATAATCCATATGGCTTAAAGATTTTTTAAGATGTATTTATTTATTTGAGAGAGAGAGAGGGTGCATGTATGCAAACGGGTAGAGAAAGGAGCAGAAGGAGAGAGACTCTCAAGCAAACCCCACCACCACCCTACTGAGCACAGAACCCAAAGAGGGCTTGCTCTCGTTACCCTGAAAAGTTTAAACTACTTCTTTGAATTTGCAGTTCAGTCATGATCTGAGCCACCCAGGCACTCCTGGCTTAAAGATTTTATAAGAAATATAGCTATCACTACCCTCTCTTACCAATTAAATTCTAATTTTCTGATTGGGAGCAGTAGGATGAAACTGACCTATTTTAGTGGTTTGGTATGTCATCATTGGCCCATGGGAAATTAGGAGTTTAAATGAACTAGAAAAAGAGAACCCTTTTGGCTCTGAGTGTTGCCTTATTATGTGGAGAAAAGAGTGATTATCTACTTTAGGTTTATCATAGAAGAAATAAATTGTCCACCTCCCTTTGTGGCAGCAGAATAAGGAGAAGTTGGGGTCATTGGGGAGGAGAAAAGAGAAACCAATTGGAAAAGGCCTCTGGTTGCCTGAGGTTGGTGCTATAAGAAGTAAAGTGACTCTAGGTACACACAGAAATACTTGGCACTTCCCTCTGCATTGAGGGTCACTGTCTGTCCAAGAGTGACATTTTGTTTCACTTTCTGATAATGAGCTTTTCCTGCACACCCATCCAGATATTTTGCACCTGACCAAGATGTTTTCCTGGAGGCCTCTGGGAAGGCTGGGAGCATCCTCATCATGATGTCCACAAGTATTTAATAAGTACCAGGTCTGCTAAGCACAGGAGAGGGGAAATGGAGAGAGGAAGCAGGGGGTAAGGTGAAAAGAAGGGGAAGAAAGTTCATGCCAAGCTCTTCCTGGTGAGTTAAGACTTACATCATGAAATGAAATTACAATCAAGATAGAAAAGGGATGCCTGGGTGGCTCAGCAGTTGAGCATCTGCCTTTGACTCAGGGCGTCTGCCTTCAGCTTGTGGCGTTCCACACTGGGCTCCTTGCAGGGAGCTTGCTTCTCTCTCTGCCTATGTTTCTGTCTGTCTGTCTGTCTGTCTCTTTCTCTTTCTGTGTCTCTTATGAATAAATTATATATATGGTAATATATAATTTATATAATAATATATTATATACATATATATATATATGGAAGTTACTGAGTTGCACCTATATGAGTTGGGGAAAGATGGACAGGGACAAGAGTAGTCAAGGTACATGAGGAGAAAATAATATGTCAATCTTGATTCAAGCATCTGCTCTGATTTTTTTCATATCTGAAAGTTAGATATTCCCCCCACACCCCTGCCATTTTGCTCAGGCAATCACAGCACAGTGAAATTTAAAACCTCATGACCAAATGGGGTGCCTGGGTGTCTCAGTCTATCAAGCATCTGACTCTTGATTGTAGCTCAGATCATGATCTCAGGGTTGTGAGATTGAGCCCATGTTGGGCACTGCACTGGGCATGAAGCCTGGCTGAGATTCTTTCTCTCTCCCTCTTACTCTCTCTCTCTTCCTCTCTAAAATAAACAACAACAAAAACACCTCAAAAAATTAAAACTATGCCCAAGTTCATGCAGTCAATAAGAAGTTGAATCTAGATTTGAACCCAAGTTTGTCTGTATCCAATGCCCTTGCTTGTTCCACATACTTTTGGACTTGAAATGAAATTTGAAGAGTGATTATCACTTAGATGGGTGACAATAATCAAGTAGGAGAACTCCCAGATCTAGTTCAGTGAAAGTGAGTTTAGTTTAGACTGGTGTTTTATGAAGGAAAATCCTCAATTTTTTTGGTGTGGGAATTGCTAAGCAGAAACAAGGCAAGAAGAGTGAAAGTATCCCAGCGGCCTTCTCCCTTGGAAACACTCCTGATGAGCTAGTGCCACAGAATTTTGTGGAGACAGTCCAACCCAGTGCTGGAAAGTTCCAAAAGCCTCCCATGATTTTATGAGCAGATGGCACCATTTGGACCATATTTCCAGACTTACAGATTTTGTCCAGGAATTTGTTGTTTTCATTTTCTGTGTATACACCTTGACCACTTGCCTTGCGAAAATATTTTCTTTTTAAACTCTATCCTCCCAGTTGATCTCTGTCTGACTCAGCTACTGGCCAATTTAAATGAATGAATAGTCATTTTTATAATAGTAATCCATGCCTAATTCTTACAGAGGTAATCCCAACTATAATTTTTGCAGGAATCTGCAAAGTCTATCTTGAATATTTACCTCCTTCATTCTGCTGCTATACCCGTGAGGTAGTCAGAAAGTGACAGAGAAGTAGCAAAGGTCATAGCACTCTAGTTACTTACACACACATTATCTCATTTTGTCATCAAAAAATATTATGGGGGACACCTGGGTGGCTCAGTCGGTTAAGCATCTGCCTTTGGCGTAGGTCAGAGTCCTGGGGTCCTGGGATAAAGCCTGGCATTGAACTCCCTGCTCAGTGGGAAGCCTGCTTCTCCCTCTCCTGCTGCTCCTCCCCACTTGTGTTCTCACACTCTCAAATAAATTTAAAAAAAAATCTTTAAAAAAAAGTATTATGGGACTCACAGGCACACAGAATTACACTAATGGGACCAATCATAGTCCTTAGTTTGGGGCATATTATTGACAGTACTACCTGCGTAGACTTTTTTTAAAAAGATTTTATTTATTTATTTATTCATGAAAGACACACAGAGAGAAAGGCAGAGACCCAGGCAGAGGGAGAAGCAGGCTCCAGGCAGGGAGCCTGATGTGAGACTCGATCCTGAGACCACGGGATCACACCCTGAGCCGGGGGCAGGTGCTCAACCACTGAGCCACCCAGGTGTCCCATCTTTTTTTTTCTGGTGCCCTTTCATAGTCCATTTTTTGTTTAATTTTAATTCATTTATTTTTTTTGTCATCTTCACTTCCCTAACCCCCATGCCATTTGCCATCTGATGTCCTATCCTGCATGCCCATGCTCTTATATTTCAGGTATATTATTCCATCATCCATATCTTTATTCACAAATTTATGTAACAATGAAAAATACAGAATTATATTTTATGTTCTATTATGCCAAGCATTGCATTTGCTTTTCATTTTTTAAAAGATTTTATTTATTTATTTATTTGTTTGTTTGTTTATTTATTTATTTATTTGAGAGAGAGTGAGTGAGACAGAGAGCATGAGCAGGGGCAGAGGGAGAAGCAGGGTCCCCTACTGAGCTGGAAGCCTGACTCAGTACTCCATCCCAGGACCCTGAGCCACCTAGGCACCCTTATACTTCTCATTCTTGAACAAAAACCTTTTATTCTAATATTAAAAATAAATAAATAAATTGTCCCCTTTGTGGTTTTGGAGTTTTGATTTAAAAAATCATTACTACTTCCACTTCTAGGATGATAGCATGAGAAGCTCTGTGGACTCACTCCACAGGGGACAGCTATAATTTGGTGAAAAGTTATATAAAAAAACAACCATTCAGAGTTTCTGAAAGTTGTCTTAATGGCATACAACAAATGAAGAAATACTTATTCAAGAAAATCTGCTAAATCTCAGTAATTTCAGTAGTTACATCAAGGATCTGTGGCACTTGCACCAAGATTGCTCCTTTCTTCCCTCATCTGTACCTCGGTGCCATGACAGAAGCCCCAATCCAAATGGGTGTGGCCAAAAAAAAAAGGCTCCCTTTCCTCCTTGCTTCCAAACAAGGAATATGATAGTATACCAGAAGGAACAAAGCAGCGTTTCTCATCCCCTTCCAGCTCTAAATTGCTGAAGTTAAATTCCTGGTGAGTGTGATCAAAAGATAGGGGACTCCCTTCTTCCATCCATCTCACACTTACGGGGCCACAGGCTTAGCTCCAGATGTGACAGGTGGAAAACATTGCGGCCCTGGACACCCTTGCCCTAGCTCATTCATAGGGCAGAGATTCTATGGTAGGAGAGGCAA
The DNA here is from genome assembly GCF_048164855.1 of Canis lupus baileyi. Classification (NCBI taxonomy): domain Eukaryota; kingdom Metazoa; phylum Chordata; class Mammalia; order Carnivora; family Canidae; genus Canis; species Canis lupus. The sequence continues at coordinate 57,122,626 of NC_132844.1, read as the reverse complement.
AATAAAATGACCAGAAGCTATTACCCTCATCCAGTACTCTGTTTGTTGTTTGTTTGTTTGTTTGTTTGTTTGTTTTTTAGTTCCTGCTTGTTAAGCTGCAGTATTACTACAGAAGAAATGAACCACTGTTTCCACATCCAGAGCAGAAACTCAGAGATTTTGCCCAGAGAGAGAGGCAGTCCATAAGAACAGAAAGTTCCAAAGCTATACCCAGAGGAACTAACTTTATTTGAAACAGAATATGGGGAAGTTCAAGCCTAAAGTCACTCTTAAAAACATTGGAGGTTTGAAGACATTAATTAAAAGGAGGCTGGTGGTTCCATTAGAGTAACAAGTTAAACCATCGATCAGCTAGTTTATCAAAAAGAACCAGGAAAACACATTGCTGAGGAGAGCCCTTCAGAGGTCAAAACAAACCTCAAAGACTTGCCTCAAAAACTACCTCTGTAAAGGAGGTAAAGTTTAGTTGGATCTGAGGGAAAGCAAGTTGACAATCAGGGCATTGTCTAAGCAATAGAGCGATCAGTCAGCAATTAGAGGAGCAGGGAAGCTGGATGTGAAACCCCCAGAGGCAGTCAGCTTAATGGGGTCAAAGCCAGTCCTAACGAAATCACCTACCATCCCAGTGGGATAATTCCATTTATAATAGTTATCAATAAAATAAACACAAATTCTTAGGAAAAGATTTAATCAAGTTTTTGTGTACACTGAAAGTTACAAAACATTACAGAATGAAGTCAAAGAAGACCTAAATAAATCTTCATGGATTGGAAAACTTAATAGTAAGATAGCAATACTTCCCAGTATTCTGATCTTTAGATGCAGGGTGACCCTTATAAGCATTTCAACTGTCTTTTTTGCAGAAATGGACAAGCTGGTCTTAAAATTCACATGGGAATGTAAGGGACCCAGAATAGCCAAAATAGTCTTTAAAAGGAGACTTGGAGCGCTTGGGTGGCTCAGCCAGTTAAGTGTCCAACTCTTGGTTTAGGCTCAGGCCATGAGATTGAGCCCCTGGGTAGAGCTCCAAGCTCAGTGGTGAGCCTGCCTAAGATCCTCTCTCTTCATCTCCCTCTGCCCCTCCTCTCCACTTCTCTCCCTCAAAAGAGAGAGAGAAAGAGAGAGAAGAAAACTTCTAAAGTAGCGCAAAGGCACAGAGAAAATACATTTGCAAATCATTCATCTGATGAGTCTAGTATCCAGAATAATAAAGAACACATAATTTAACAACAAAAGGAGAGACAACCCAATTTACACATGGGCAAATAATTTGAATAGACAGTTCTCCAAAGAGATACAAATGGCCAATAAAAATATGTGAGCACCGACGCAATTTTAAATTTTCTAACAGTGTCATTAAAAAAGGTAAAAAGAAAAAAAAAGGTAAAAAGAAACTAGTGAGATTCATGTCAATAATATATTTCATTTAACTCAATATGTCGAAAATATCAATATTTTGACATGTTATTAACATAATAAAAATTATGAGTTAGCTTACTTTTTTTTATGAAGCCTTCAAAATTTGAATAACCACAATACAAATACTCAGCAGCCACATGTGGCCAGAGGCTGCTGCATTAGACCGCATAGTTAGTTCCAATGCAACCTGTGCTCACCCTTGTCATAACACTTACCACACAGAATTGTTACTCTGCTTTACTAGACCATCCTTTCTTAGACTATAAGTCCCTTGAAGGCAGAGACGTTCACCACTGTTGTATCCTTGGCATTTGGAATAGGGTTTATATGTTTGCTGAGTGTATTTGGTTAGAAGGTAAGTATCCCAACCTTATTCTACTCGAGATTTTCACCACTGTAGTCCTTCTACCTCCTCAGGATACTCAGAAAAACGAGGATTTGAGAGCCCTTCACTGGAGAAGTGCCGTGAGCGCCTTCTCTGGCTAACGGTAATGTTAACCATTACTACTCACAGTCATGTTCAGGTTTTCATTGTTATTTGACACAAAATCCCTGTGAGATCGGTAGAATGTGTCTCATTCTTGACTCAAAGATGTCAGGTTACCTGGTCAGTACCCAGTGGTGTGCTGATAAATATTTACCAACAAGCTCTCTAGGGAGAGAGTGGATAAGAAAGTCCTGAGTGATGGCATTTGCCAATTTCCATGGTGTAAATAATCCCACCATAGCAAGCTTCAAGCCACCAACATGATGTCCCTGAACATAAAGTAGATGAGAAATGCAGGCAATTGATCCTGGCTCCAGTGTGAGCCAACTCCAACACCTCACTAAATAAGAAAGAGGATCTGGAAAGGATGTAGCAGCTGATCTTTTTTAGTGCCTATTAAGTACTGGGTAATCTACAAGGTATTTCACCAACATTATTCTACTTAATCATGGTAATAAACATTTGAGGTAGATATTCATTATCCCCATCTCAAAACTGTAGAAAATACGACTTAGGTTAGGTAACATGTCCAAGGTTGTTTGCTAATATATGGCATGATATCTTGGCTAAACCAATGGTACAACCCCCCTCCTTCTCCTTTACTTTTCACCACTCCCCTTACATATTTGGGTTCTCCATTCTTGGCCTTTGTAAAAGTCTTATTTTTACCTGGACTTCAATTCTATGTTAGCTCCCTCAAGGCTCTGCCTAAGGCCAGGGTAACACCTGTTTGTCTCACAAGATTCTGATAGCTGCAATTCTTGCTAGAAAACTTTATGTGTTCTTCTAAAATATCTTAGGTTTGGAGCACCTGGGTGACTCAGTTAGTTGAGCATCTGCCTTTGGCTCAGGTCATGATCCCAGGATCCTGTGATGGAACCCCACATTGGGCTCCCTGCTCAGCAGGGTGTCTGCTTCTCCCTCTCCCTCTGCCCTTCCTCCCTGCTTGTGCTCTTTCTCTCTGTCAAAGAAATAAATAAAATCTTTCTAAAAATAAAATAAAGTATTTTAGGGTTTCCACAGAACACAAAGCTCACAGACACTGGAGTGAGGAGCTCTCAAGATGGCAAATAGAAGTGCTTGTGTGGCCACTGTGGCTCTAGAACATCCTTCTGCAGGCTTGAGTCCATGGCTAGTGTCTGTATGAGCATGGGACTTGGGGCATAAGACATCACCACCAATGTGCTTGGGATGGGAGGAGAAACCCACCAGGATGAGGCAAGTTTACATTTCGTTTTTAATTCGAATCCAATGACCTCAGCTACAGCCGAGGGTAAGTTTATAAGAGAAATGTTTCAGGAGAAAAGCAAAACTAAACAAAACTGATGAGTAAGAGAGGCAAGGGACTATTTTTGAAGCAAAATTTCATCTTTAAAATCTATCTACCAGTAACTGGTAGGTAATAGTTTCTCAATAGCATGTAAAAGAACAACTGGCTACTTTCTTCCACTTGAACATACAAGGGAAGTTATCAAACTATCTTCTCTCTCCCCAGACCATCAGAAACAGTATCAACTAGTAGTTATGGAGTGGCATGATGAAGCATTTGGTTCACATACACATCCCTGATTCTCGTGACAACCCTAGAATGTTTGCATGATGATCCCCATTTTAATCTTGGAGGTAACCCTCAGACATTTAAGTAACTTACAGAAAGTCGCTCCTCTGGGACTTGAATCTGAGCCTGCCTAACCTCCAAACACTCAGACCAAAGCTCTGTTACTCAGCAGCCTCTCTTGGGCTCCTTTTCTGCTTTTTATTTCCATTGTTCCATGTTTCTTTCCTTGGTTGGTCGATTTGATGCCAATCTCAATCTGAAAGCTGGAAGAGTAGCATCTGGCATGTGAGCAGACACATAATTAAAAAACACTTTCCACGTCTCCTATGTTCTCTTTGGTTAGGCAAACAGTAGCTAATGAAGCTTGCTGACGTCAAAGTTACAGTCCTTTGGGAAGGTGTGGTGTTCGCACACCCATTTCATAGATCAGGCAAACAGAGGACTAGGGAAAGAACCAGACACACTCCAAACAAATAGGTGGGGAAAAGCCTAACATTTTTTCCCATTGCCTCATCGTTACATTAGTACATGTTCACATAGATTACCTTTGAGATAATGTCATTATTCTAACACTTGATATCTAGAGGTACATTTCAGAACTTTTCCTGAGGGACTAGATTATCTAGTCTAGATGAATGCTTTTTGCCCAGATTGTCCAAGACCTAGCTGATGTGATTCGATGTTCTCTTTCATGACAAGTATTTATCCATGAAAGGGAATTCAGATATGTATTTTTGCAAAGAAATCTAAAGATAGCAGTGGCACTAGAAAACTTATAGAAGCAGATAAGAAAAACACTTCCCAGGGAAAAAGAAAGATGTTCACAAAACACCCAATGATCCATGAGGATGTACAGTGCAGTTTCCAAGATGTAGTGGTGATATAGCCTGTGACAAAGAATGGTATGACATCAGAGTACGAGCTGTTCTCTGATTTCTGTGTCAAGTGCAGTTCTGTATTTCTGTGTCAAGGAGGCCAAAGATGTATGTTTTCATCCATCTCTGGTGACTCTGAACCATTTGGCTTCAACCTCCTTGGGACTATAAAGTGAAACATGTTTCATTTATTCACTGAAACAAGTGTTTGTTGAGTATCTGCTATGTGCAACATGCTCCATTACAATCTGAGGATTCAAGAGAGAACAAGGGCAGACAGTGTCCGACCATATGTAGAGTTTATGGTCCAAGGGAAAAGACAGATATTATTATTCAAGCAGTCACAGGAATACTAAGTTTGCTAAAGATAGCCACACCTGATCTAATTAGGAGAGGGAGAGTAATCATTTTAGAGATGAAAAATCAAGACTCAAGAAAAATCTGAGCCACAAATCTAAAAAATCGAATTGACCAAGACTTGACCCAGATTTTTGGACTTTTGCTTCCAAGGCTGTGTCCAAATGTGGGGAAATTGGGTCCAATTTATATCAACTTAATTGACAGATGATACTAGGAATTTACCTACAAAACAAATGAAAGGGCTGCACTATTAATTTGTTATGTTAGGTCAGGATCCCAGGGCCTGCTCAGGGTAGCAGAGCATAGCTGAGATCAGTAGGTGGAGGGAACAGAACATGCCACTTAGCCTGACTGCAGATCAAAACTGGGTTTGTCCTTCTCACTTCCTTTCTGGGAAGGTAATTAAGTGGCGCCCATCTGCCACCCTCCAGGTGCTCAGAGATGGGTAAACAGAATGAAAATGTGGACTGGAAACTCCACCCAGACCTGCTTCTTCTGCCTTTGATTCTGTCTGCATAACCAAAGCCCCAAGTGAGACTCCTAATCTTAGACATAGCTTGATTGAATAAGGCATTTTATGGCGACCTACCAAGTAAAGTTGGCAAGGGAAGTAGCTCAGATCATAAGCTATCTAGGGCCTAGAATGCCCTTTCTCAATGCCTTCTCTCCCTAATCCAGCCCCTGGTCTGTCATTTAGGACACAGGCTAAGTATTTCTTGAGAGAGTTTCCTGACAATTCTATGGAGCCCACATTGATCTCTCTGAATTAATTTTCCTTACAATGAGTACAGGCAAGTCCTTCATTCTGAGTCTCCATTTATGAGTTGAGCCAAGGAAGCAAAAGCAGTTGTAATTTGTCAGTACTTACTGAAACGTGAATCGTTATATAAATATAAATCATTATATAAAATTAATCTTCACCTAATCACCCCATCTCACCGATAGGAAACTGCTCACATCCCAAGCAAAAGCCCTTGGTGAACAGAATCTGGCTGGGCACTACTGGTTTATAATAGAAGAAAAAAAAGATCAACACTAATGGCAGGATCAACCTGTCAAAAGAGATTGATCAGAATGCCAAAGGATTAGGAAAGGCTCTTAGGAAAATTGATGGCAACTCACTTATTTTTTAAAAAGAGCCTCTGGTACATGCATTAGTTTCCTATGGCCGATGTAAAAAATCTTCATAAGTGAGGTTGCTTATAACTATAGAAATATATTTTCCTACAGTTCTACAGGCAAAAATTCAAACTCAAGATGTCAGCAAGGCCACACTCCCTCCAGTGGTTCCAGGAGAGGATTCATTCTTTGCCTCTTCTAGTTTTGAGTAGCTGTTGCCATTTCTTGACTTGTGGTCCTGTCACTCATTGCCTCCTCCTCTCCTGGGTGTCTCCTCAGTGTTTCTATGAGGAGTGCATGGGACTGCATTTAGAGTGCACTTGGGGGCAGCCCAGGTGGCTCAGTGGTTTAGGACACCTTCAGCCCAGGGCGTGATCCTGGGGACCCGGGATCGAGTCCCAAATCAGGCTCCCTGTATGGAGCCTGCTTCTCCCTCTGCCTGTGTCTCTGCCTCTCTCTCTCTCTCTCTCTCTCTCTCTCTCTCCTGTGTGTCTCTCATGAATAAATAAATAAAATCTTAAAAAAAAAATAGAGTGCACTTGGGTAATGCATGAAAAGCTCCCCTCTTAAGGTCCTTAACTTAATCACATCTTTTGTCATAAAAGGTAATAATAATCGCAGGTTCTAGAGATTAGGTCATAGAAATATATCTTGTCCACCATTCAACCTATTACAGTGATCATGCTGCAAAAATTGATCACACAGTAAAGAATACTTTTATTGTTCTAGCACAAAATCCTGTGAGAAAAGAAGTTTATTTTATTTTAAAGATTTTATTTATTTTGAGAGACAGAGAGTGGGCATGAACAGAGAGGAGGGGCAGAGGGAGAGGGAGAAGCAGACTCCCTGCTGAGCAGGGAACCTGATGTGGGACTAGAACCCAATGCAGGACTCAATCCCAGGACCCTGGGATCATGACCTGAACTGAAGGCAGACACTTAACGAACTGAGCCATCCAGGCACCTGAGGAAATAATTTTAAAAACAACACTTGAAGAGTTCATCTCTTCTTATTCGGAGATGATGATTGATACTGTTAGCTAAGTTTTACCAAAACTGAGATAAAATATGTCAGTGAATCTAAGAATGTGACAATAGGACTCTGAATTATTCTGCTGATAAGAAAAATTGTGAAAGAAAGGCATATACATAAGAAATTTTACCAGTAAAAAAAATTTTTTTAATTAAAAAAAAAATAAGAAAGAAATTTTACCAGTATTCCTGGGTGACTCTATCAGTTAAGTAACTTTTGATCTCAACTCAGATCTTGATCTCAGGGTTAAGAGTTCAAGCCCTGTGTTGGGCTCCATACTGGACTTGGAGCCAGAAAGGAAAGAAAGAAAAAGAAAGAAAGAGAAAAAAAAGAAAGAAAGAAAGAAAGAAAGAAAGAAAGAAAGAAAGAAAGAAAGAGAAAGAAAGAAGAAAGAAAGAAAGAAAGAAAGAAAGAAAGAAAGAAAGAAAGAAAGAAAGAAAGAAAGAAAAAGAAAGAAGAAAGAAAGAAAGAAAGAAAGAAAGAAAGAAAGAAAGAAAGAAAGCTAACCAGTATTACTTTCCAGAGTATCCTCTTGCTCCCTCCCCAATGGTATTGTTCCTTCTTTCTTTTTTTTTCTTTTTTTTTTTTTTTAAGATTTTATTTATGTATTCATAGAGACATAGAGAGAGAGAGAGAAAGGCAGAGGGAGAAGCAGGCCCCATGCAAGGAACCCGATGAGGGACTTGATCCCGGGTCTCCAGGATCACACCCCGGGCTGCAGGCAGCGCTAAACCGCCGCGCCACCAGGTTCTGCCCTGTTCCTTCTTTCATTCAAGGATTCATTCAAAATATCTATTGAGCCCCAGCTATATGCTAGACACTGTTCTAGGTCCTGAATACACAGAGGTGAGCAAGAGAGACAAGATCTCTACCCTCATGAACTTATAGTCTACTGTCTAATAACCAGTAATTACACTATGATAACCGGTAACCACTGTTTTTCCCAGTACAGCATAATAAACAATTCAGGGAGTCCACGTTCCCATCATCTGCTGTAAATCTCCTTACAATATGCTATTAATCTTGTCCATGTTCAACGGTCTATAGTTGCAAAATTTACATAGGGAATTAGCTGAGTCATGTTTAGAGACCTTCAAAACCTAACTTACCTCTGTACCCAAATTTCTAACTAGTTCTTTAAGCCATGACAAGCAAATTGGGTTAATGCAAATAATAAAAGCTGATCAAGCAAAGCTATCTATTAATTATCAAAAGGAAATTCATGAAATAAAGCAAAAATAGAAGGTAAATATCTTGTCCCTAGAGAAGAGTATCATTTACCAATCATCAAGAAAACATGCATGAGGAACACATGAATAAGTATCGACCTGGAATTCTAGATCTGATAATATATTTTATATATATATAAATTTATATATTATATATATATAATTTAAGAAAGAATGAAATGCATCCAGTCAACAAACATTTATTGGGAGCTCACTATATACTATCCTGTTCTCGGCCTGAAGGATAAAGCAATGAAGTAGGCAATGTCCCTGCTCTTATGGGTCTTATATTCCAGGGGAAGACAAGAGCAATAAACAAATTATTGAATACATTTAAAATATGATGTCAGGTGTTAAGATAAAAAATAAAGTAAGGTAAAGGAATACGATTGTTAAGTGCTATTTTATATAAAGAAATCAGAAAAGAAGGGTATATGACATATAAAATATAAAATATGGGGCATGAGAAAATAGCCAAAGAGAGAAATTTCCAAAGAGAGATGCAGACAATAAACCATGGTTGACCTTTCAAGAAGCAGGACAAGGACACTGAGGACAGAGGGCAATGGGTGGGGAGGAAGTGGCAGGAAGTCAAATTTTGTCATCTTTTAGGCTGTGGTAGGGATTCCATTTGAAGGCCACCATCAACCAGGAGCTGCATCTTTCAGACCCTGGGTTCCCTTGCATTCCTTTTCCAATTCCTTCAAAAGATACTGTTTGGACATTCAATCTGAGAGTAGGAGAACAGATGTTAAAAACATAGGTCATAGTCTACCATTAATGGAGTTAATTATAGGAGCGCCACTGGAGAATTTGGTTTTAAAGTATGGATTATTATCCTCCCCCACCTTCTTAGTTCCGAATGCCCGTACTTGTAGGCCATGGAACAGAGAAAGCCATCAGCCTTGATGAGCTTTCCTTCTGTTCAGAGGGTTCTGACTTCTCAATATCTCATTAGTAGGTACATCCTCATAATTTATTTGGGGACATTTTAATTAGATTAACCTTTAGATGACAATCACTTGATGTATAACATATCTGATTGAAAAATAATAAAAATTTTTAAAATTTTTTTAAAAAGAAAAATAATAAAATTAAGTTTCAGAGAAGCTGGTCACCATGTTCCAGTGCCACCCAACAGGACTGTGGAAGCGGTCTTGCTACATAGTACTCTGCTTCCCATTCCAGCAGTGCTAGACGGTTTCTAAGACACCGCCGTGAACTATGGTTGGATCCAAGAATGCATCACTCAAGGAGAGGCTGACAATTGTAATTACTTTAGGAAATGCTAATAAAATACTACCAACTAGAAAATTCGCTTAAAAGATTTGAGAAAAATACCTTAGGGGAATCTTTTTTTTTCTGTAAGTGACTTTCCATTCTATCAGACTCAGTAACTCTCCTTTATAATAAATATTTTATAATGTCCCTTTCACTACTCTGAAATAAAATCACAGGTGATCTAACCTCCTTGTTTGTAAAATGGAGTTATGTTCTCAACTCAGATAATGACAAATTGGTTCTTCACCTACATCAAGGTCCTAGGGAACATATGCAATTTGGGTAGGATTTTGAAAAGTTGTATAGAATATGGGTCAGTTCTTCTTTCTTTTTTTTTTTTTTAAAGATTTTGTTTATTTATTCATACGAGACACAGAGAAAGAGAGAGAGAGGAGAGAGAGAGAGGGGGAGAGAGAGAGAGGGAGAGAGAAAGAGACACAGGCAGAAGGAGAAGCAGGCTCCATGCAGGGAGCCTGACATGGGACTCGATCCCGGGTCTCCAGGATCATGGCCTGGGCCGAAGGCGGCACTAAACCACTGAGCCACCCAGGGATCCCCAGGGTCAATCCTTCTTTATTCAGGAGTGTCCCACACATGGCAAGGCAACGAGCATTCCAAACCCTTGCCCACTGTACCAATAGTACCCCCAATCATTGTAACTCTAAATTTTCAAAACTGCCCCCCTAGGTGACATTACATTTCACATCAAAGTTGTTTCCTTTTGAAAATTAGCATATTTGATCTATGTAAGAAAGCTGGAACATTTACCTTTAACCACTTATAAGGGGTTAAAGGTGGCTCACCTAAAGACACGTCAATGTTTTATCCTCCAGAACCTCTGAATGTGAGCTTATTTGGAGAGGTGTTAAGATGGCAGAGGAGTAGGGGACCTTAATTTCTTCTGATCTCTGGGATTCAGCTAGATAGTTCGCAAATCACTCTGAACATCTGAAATTAACCAGAGATCTGAGAAAAGAATTCTATTCTACAGATAGTAAAGCAACTACTTTTTACACACTATTTTCTTATTTTGTCAATTATTTTTTTAAGTATTTTAAAATTTTTATTTTTACATTTATTTTATACATGTATTTCATTTTTGGTTTCCTTTCATTGTATTCTATTCTCTTTCTGTATATATATATATATATATATACAAGTTTTTCTTTCTTATTTTGAGATCTAGTTTCTTCTAGAACAAACAGACCAAAATATACCCAGGATCTAGTTTATTGTTGTGTTCTGTTCTACTTCTGGTATCCTTCTCTCTCTCTCTCTCTCTCTCTCTGTTTCTGTTATCTTCTGATTTGTTTAGTGTGTATTTTTCTGGTGTTATTGTGGGTTTATTTGGAAAAAGGGTCTTTGCAGATGCAATTAAGTTAAAGAATTTGAGCTGAAATCATTCTGGGTCATAAGAGTGGGGCCCTAAATCCAATGACAAGTGTCCTTATAAGAGACAGAAGAGAAGACACAAATGAGAAGAGAAAGGTCGTGTAACAATAGGCAGAGATTGGGGTTATGTTGCCCCAAGACAAGAAATCCTCAGAGCCACCAGAAGTCCAGAAGTGGCAAAGAAGGATTCAGCCTTAGAGCTTTTAGAGGAGACAGCCTGCTGACACCTTGATTTCGGACTTCTGGACTCCAGAACCATGAAGACCCACAAAGAGCCCTCATCTCCCAGCTGTCTTTGATACCAGCCTTCTGCTGAAAAGAGCTGCTTCAACCCAACTCATATCATTTCTACAGTCCACACCCAAGGACAGATTGGCATAGGCTATAAACTCTGGCTCCCTTGCTCCAGCTTGGGACAACTCTGAAGAGCCATCTTAATTTTGGAGTCTCCTGTGGAATTGACTCTGGCCTTTCTTGAATCTGAATCATACTCTGACAACTTTTCCCTCTGCTTAATCCTCCTTTCTTCCATTCCCTCAACAACATTCCCCAGGGTCAATCCTTCGTTATGCAGGAGTGTCCCTGCATAAAGCACTCCCTAAGTGGGGGAGGAAAAAAAAAGAGCACACAGACATATAGATACAAAACAGTACAGCATCTTCTCCAGATCTGCATTTCAGAGAATGCCAACTGCAACACAGAAATAAAAGTCTTTTCATACACAAAAATTAGTATGTATTACTAGAATTAAAAGTATATCAAATGAACCAATTTCTCAAGTTCCTTTTTTGCTGCAACAGTAATGGATTTTATCTGTTTTTAAGATTTTTATTTATTTATTCATGAGAGACGTAGAGAGAAGCAGAGACACAGGCAGAGGGAGAAGCAGGCTCTTCACGGGGAACCCAATGCAGGACTCGATCCTGGAACCCTGGGATCACGACCTGAGCCAAAGACAGATGCTCAACCCCTGAGCTACCCAGGCATCCCAAGAATAATGGATTTTAGACCGAGGTCTTCCTATTGCAACAGTGAAACAATCATGATCCTGAACAAATAAACTTAGGTTTACTGAACACACATTTACAATATATTAGACACTGTAGTGATTTTCAATGAAGATTGGACCATCTTTACAAGGAAACTTGGAAATTTATAACAGCATTTTTGTGGTCACCATGATTTACAGATGCTACTAATATCTAATGTTGAAATTCAGGGATGCTAAATGTCCAGAAATAATCAGAAGAGTCCCAACAGTGGATGAATCTTCTTTACTGAAGAAGACATAAAAAGATATAAGATACAGTCTTTTTTTTCTAAGATTTATTTATTTATTTGCTAGAGAGGGAGAGAGAGTGAGCATGTGCAGGGGGGACAAGCCGACTCCCCACTAAGCAGGGAGCGCAGTGTGGGGCTGGATTCCAGGATCCTGAGATCATGCCCTGAGCCGAAGGCAGATGCTTAACTAACAAAGACACCCAGACACCCCAGATAGCCTTTTCTTTTTTTTTTTTTTTCAGATAGTCTTTTCTATCTTCTCTCATGGAACCTATTTTTTCATCATGGAAAAAGGAAAAAAATACAAAATGTAGTTAAGTATACCAATAGTATGTATATTATGTGATGGTTAATTTTATAGTCAATTTGACTAGATCACATGGAGACCAGATATTTGGATAAAAATTCTTTCTGGGTATGTCTGTGAGGGAATCTCCAGATCAAATCAGTATCTGAATCGGTGGACTCCATAAGTTGGTCCCCTCCCTAGTGTGGGCGGGCGTCACACAATCTACTGAGAACCAAAACGGAACAAAAAGGCAGAGGAGGGAAGAATCTGGCTTTTGCTGCCTGATTGCTTGAGCTGCAACATCAGTCTTCTTCTGCCCTTGGCTCCTCTGCTTTTCAGGCCTTGGAACTCAAACGGAGTTTCACCACTGGCTTTCCTGGGTCTCCAGCTTGCAGACTGCAGATTGTGGAACCTCTCGGCCAATTTCCTTATAATAAATCTCTTCCTATATCTATCTGATTGGTTGTCTCTCTAGAGAATCCTCACTCATTTATATTAATAGCCAAACGGTTTATGTAGATGGTAAATACAAAAATGATTTGAAGGTTGAAAATATTAACAATGGGTTGGGGGCACAGGAAGAGCTATGATATTTTAGAAATTGACAGAAGAGTGAATTTTTAGGGATTTTTCTCAGTGAGAACTTTGTGGCTCAAAAGTTGTGTCTCATAATTTTACGACAAATTATATATGACTCTGTTTGTAATTGGGGAAGCCTAGGCTTTAGCTCAGGGCTGATTCCAAAACCCATCCACGCCTTCTCTACTCCACTCTCCTGCCTTTATTTAAGATATTTTAGTCTTTAAAACTCCCACATTGACTAAACAGTGAGCCTGTCCCCACTCCAAGTTGAGAAGTAATTGTTCTTCCCATTCATTTCTGTTGGCCGCTGTAGAGGATGCCAGAGGCCAGCGCTCCCTAGAATGCACTGGCAGGAAGTGTCCAGCTGTCAGCTTGGCTGCTTGCCAGGTCCTGCCTCCATGATCTCTGTAGGTATCTCCTGTCCCCATAGATATCATGGTGCTGGAGGGATGGCTACTTGGGCCTGTTCTTCCTCACAGCTAGAAATCAAAGTCATTATGGCTATTCTAGACTCCAACTTCCCACACTTCTATCCACCTGAATTTAAGAAAAAGAAGTTGCTAGAATAACAGGAAGAGCAAAGATGCCTGAGAGTGGGAGTATAGCATACCATTATGCCATATTTTTAGGTTGTTAACCTAATGCGAGAAAGGTTACTTCCTCCCATGCTATGTTGCTTACTGAAGGTCTCTAAACACCAGGAAAACAGTCATGGGTTTGGTTAAGCTCCTGGAGAAACAGGAATCTTTTTGCCATGGACGTGGTTTGCTCGAGTTGGAAATTTGGGCCTAAATAAAATAAAAACAGAACTACATCTAAAAATAGCTAACTCCATCAAGTATTACTAAACTATACTAAGTCTGTCAACAAGGGATTAAGAATAGAAACAAATATTTTGTCTTGTCTTCACTCATTCTTACTAAATTCTTATGATCCTAAATCATTTTGCTTTGGCTAGCTTTCCTCCTTAGGTTCCAAAGAAAAATAGTTAACCCTTTGTTCTCACTCATTTGAGTTGATTCTCAGAATATTCCTCAGTTCATTATCAGCTCTGTGGAATTCTGGGGAGTAGAAACACAGATTCTCCTGAGCCTTCACAACGAGCTAGCCCTCAGTTTCTCCCTCCCTTCCTGGCAGTAGATTTGCTGGGATAAAAACATTGCCTCTCCTCTGTGACTCTCTTTTAGCCCTTTTTAAATTTTCCTTTACGTGACAGAAGCTAAAAAGCTAACAGACACGTAGTGCACAGAACACAGAGGCACAAGGGGTGCCTGGGTGGCTCATAGGCTGAGGGTCTGCCTTTGGCTCAGGTCTGATCCTGGGGCCCTGGGATTGAGTCCCACATCAGGCTCCCTGCAGGGAACCTGATTCTCCCTCTGTGTCTCTGCCTCTCTGTCTACGTCTCTCATGAATAAATAAATAAAATCTTTAAAAAAAATAAAAAATGAGAACACAAAGGGACAAAAATGAGAACACAAAAATAAAAAATGAGAACACAAAGGGACAAAAAATAAAAAATGAGAACACAAAGGGACAAAAGGAAAATACTAGGTTATTTTCCTTTCCATGGGTTTCCTGACAGTGTGCACCTTGGAAAGAATCAAATGACTTCTCTTGTCTTAAATTTTTAGATGCCATTAAGGGTTTATTGGTCATGAGGATACCTGGGTGGCTCAGTCGGTTAAGTGTCTGACTCTTGATCTCAGCTTAGGTCTCGATCTCAGAGTCATAAGTTCAAGCCCCTCATTGGGCTCCACGGAGCCTACTTTAAAAAAAGAAAAAAAAGGTTCCACACAAATGTCATTCATAGCAAATCACTCTGTTACTCCAGAAACTATAAGCAATGCCTCATCATGAACTGGCCAACTTCTACTACGGCGTAGGCCATTCCTTAACTCCTCCTCCACAGTTCTCTCTACCGCTTCTGCCCTGGAGCGATAGGCTTACTTTCCTCCTGTTATCTGCAGAATAGTGCTTTTTCAGATCCTGGAGGTTCACCTTCTTTCAGTGGCTTTAATCAAGCATTTTCTCAACAGTGGCAGATCTCACCCTATAAAGAAACCTGTATCAGCTATTATAAATCTGCTATAAAAATAAAGATCCTCCAGCTCACTGTAAAAAGTAAAAAGGTTCCATGATGGGAGTGTCTGGATATCTCTGTGTGAAGTAGAACCATAAGGCTCCTTTTCATAAGACTGGATTGCACAAATGTAGGGTGTGTCTGTAGATCCCAACTTCACATTAAAATATATATATAATAATATATATAAATACACATAATAAATTTATAATACATGAAATAAAGATATAAAATAGGTGATGCTGGGAACAATAGACCAAAATCTATGAAGAAGCCCCAGCTCTCCTTGGCTAGATGTGTGATGACAGCAGGAAATCTGATGATGTGCCTTGGCTTTTTTTGTGTTGCCCATGCAGATCAGATGCACCATGAGGTAGTTAACTGCCAGTCTTGAGCAGTCGAAGCTGGAATGGAAATTTCACAGTGGGAAACAAATACTGAAGAGAAGCTAGAGCCTCAGTCTGGAAACTATTGTTTTACAGTCCAGAAGGTCCGGGGACTTTTACACCTCCTTCCACTCTTGCTGTGCAGGCAGGAACCACCCTGAGCTCAGAGGCAGGAAGAGTACTTGGTCATGATTTTGTTGTGCATCCTTCATTCTCTATTTACTACACTCGTGCATCTGTGAACCGGGCACTCATAAATGAACTGAAGATATTGTCCTGCCACTTACTATTTTCATTCAGCACTCTGCTCTTGAGCTCGACCAATGATGACCTAAAGAGTTCCATCCCATTTTTGTAATGGAGCTATACAGTTCCGTCATGTAAATACACCACTGTTTTTTATCCACCTCCTTATCAGTGGTCACTATGGTTAGTTGCAGTTGTTTACTGTTTTACTATTTTTACTGTTTTTGTTTTAAGGAGGACTAAAATGAGCATCTATGAATGATGCAGAGTTTTTCTCTGCGCACACGTGTGAGAGTTTCTCCGGAAGCATATATTTTTCCCAGGAACTCTCAGTTGGCTTCCAAGATGTTTGTAGTTTATGTTCTTACACTCAATCCCTGAGAACTCGAGAGAAAACTGTAAAACTTATGTTAGATTTTCTAAAGAGACTCTTCAAGTAATACTAAGTTGCAGACCCCCAGACCCTTTGAAGGTTGAATATGAGGCTTAAGTTAGCCCCAGAGACTTCTAGGTTTGCCATATGAAGCTAGGAATGAATACAGCCATTAAAATTAGATTTCCAAACACTATTTGAAGTATAGAAAATGGTAATAACATGTTTAGCTAAAAAAATGACGCAAACCTGTCTTACATTGTGTCCCAATTTTGTGAATGCTTATGTATCTGGAAAATGGTAAAAGAACTAATGACAGTGATAACAATAATAGTCTTTCTTTCTGGGTGATTGCTTTTTCTTCTCCATTATTCAACCTCAGCTGGGAACATGTGCATCAGGTGACTCAAAGTTTTCATCCTCTCTGTGTGTCTGCAAATGACCACACAAGCTCTGCGAATACTGATTTGGGGGTTACAAATAAACTTTAGCAAATGAGCAAATTGGCAAACACAGAATCCATGAATAATGAAGATGAACTGTATGTACTTATGCAAATCAGTGACACAAATTATAAATGGCAACAGTATCTAAACAAGACCCTATTATTAAAACCCAATTATTTGGGGGATCCATTCAAGTGACGGGCATCAACTGTCTTCCGTCCTGGTGGGACCTGTTCTCTTGGTGGCACTTAACTGATCATGGCACTTGGAGACCCCATACAGTTGGCATGTACTGGTTTTGCACCTCTGTCTAGAATACCCCAAGTCTTGTGGGTCTCTCCTTTCTCTCTCTTTCTTTTTTAAAGATTTTATTTATTTATTCATGAGAGACACACAGAGAGAGTCAGAGACATAGAGGCAGAAGCAGGCTCCATGCAGGGAGCCTGATGAGAACTCAATCCCAGGACCCTGGGATCATGATCTGATGATCTGAAGACAGATGCTCAACGATTGAGCCACCCAGGCATCCCATCTCTTTTCTCTTTCAACATAAAATACAACCAGGATATTTTGTTTTCAGGAACCTTTTCCTACTTAGAGAAACCAAGGCTGTATAGGTTGGTTTTTGCATTGGTTATTAAAATTCTACTTGACTTATTTTTTGTTGCAAACAATCTCTGAGTTTTATTTTTTAAAGATTTTATTTATTTATTTATTTGACAGAGAGAGAGTACAAGCAGGGGGAACAGCAGAGGCAGAGGGAGAAGCAGGCTCTCTGCTGAGCAGGGAGCCTGATGTGGGGCTTAATCCCGGAACCCTAAGGTCATGACCTGAGCCAAAAGCAGATGCTTCACCGACTGAGCCACCCAAACGCCTCCAACCTCCGAATTTTAAAGTGCAGAAAGGATCCTGTGTGTACACTTTGAATCGGTTTAACTCATCCTTGTATAAGGGAGAGTAAATTTTAAGAGAAGCATTTTTTAAAATGAAACATTGAAGAAAGGGGTTAGCAAACCAAAATCAAAAGGCTTTAAGCTTAAAAGCTTTAGGACCTCCTATCTACTATTTGCAGGTGTAGCCCTCAAAGATAGATACCTCAACCACTCTGCCAAGAATGTGAGCTAAGAGACATGATTTGGAAAAACCAATCATCGTCTCACAGCTGACCTCTGTGTATCTGCCATACTAATAACAAAACCTCAAAAACTGTATTTTCTGAAATTTTAAAAAATTACAAAGTGCTTGATGAAAATTATCTTTTAAAGCCAGCCTAATTTTTAATTATTTTAATCATATCCTAGATGGGTAGCTCTTTCTTTTTTTCTCTAATGACTATTCCCAAGTTCTAAATCATTCCAAGATAAAATTGCAGGATAATACACTGGCTCCAAGAACCTTGTGGAAAGTCTCCTAGAAACTCGTTGATATGGAAAGGATGAATATTGAACGCGATGAAAGCAATCACTTTGGTGGAGTCCCAGAAGATTTAAATGCATAAACATAAGCCTTGTGATGTTTGGGAACTACAATAGCCAATATAAATAAGTCATCAGCAAAACTGTAACCTGAGGGAAAAAATACAAAAAGATATACGAAAATGAAAGAAATTACTTTTGCCAATGTGTTTCTCGGATAATGGGAGAGAAGATGAGGAAATAAATAATAGATTGGGTGTTTTTAAGAAGGCTTAGTAACAATTTAGTACATCGTTTTAAATTTCTGAAATTTTTATCACAGAGAATTAGAGCTTATACAATCCATGTTGGTGATTTACTTGCCATCTGAATTAACACACACACACACAAGCATACACACATGCATTTCTCAAGCCAGGTCTTTTTAAAATGTCTTAAGAAGAATTTGTAAATGAAAAAACATGAATTATTGGCTTACTTTCTTCAAGCAATGAAAACCATACAAAATGCTTGACTTTTTGGTGCGGACATATTTCTTTTTTTAAGTTATTTATTTATTTATTTATTTATTTATTTCAGAGAGAGAGCATAAGCAGGGGAGCAGGAAAGGGAGAAGCAGACTCCCCATGGAGCAGGGAACCCGATGTGGGACTTGATCCCAGGGCCCTTGGGAATATGACCTGAGCCTAAGGCAGACGTTCAACAGACTGAGCCACTGAGGCACCCTGGTGCAGACATATTTCTGAGGTGAGGGTGTCAGGCCCTCATCCTTAGATTCAATGGCATCAGTGCAGTTCTCTCTACAAAATCTCAAATGGGACATGGGCAATAGAATTAAAGAAACGAACTGCCTTTGACAGCAACGTCTGAAACTGAAAAACACAATGACAATCTCACTTTTAAATAGATACAAGGGATCCTGGGTGGCTCAGTCTGTTAAGCATCAGACTCTTGATTTTGGCTCAGGTCATAATCTTGGGTTCCTGGCATCAAGCCCCATGTCAGGCTCTGCACTGAGCACAGTGTCTGTTTGTCCCTCTCCCTCTCTGCTCCTGTCTGCTTTCCCCTCTTTCTCTTTCTATTGATAAATAAATAAATAGCTCCTTTTATAAAAAATAAATAGATAATACCTATCATTTAAAAGTGGGACCACGGCCATGTTTTTCAGTTTGAGAGAGAAATAGTAAGGTAGGAATGTGAATGTAGGAAAATGAGTATCCAAAGAACCTAAGACCATGGGAACTTTATTGCTAAAAGAACACAGGTCAAATGAGGACCAACAACTATAATGTAGAGTTTCAGGGTCAGACCTTATTTATAAAAGATGTAATCCTGAAGAATCAATGCAAAGGAACCAGAGCTGAAGGGTCAGAAGTGTCAGACAATGTCTGGGATGTTCCACAGTCAAATTGCTCTCCTTCCCCTGTTATTCCCTTAGCTCTGAAAGTTGGTTTTATTAACCCAGTTTCAGTCCAATTACCTTTTTAATTCTTCAAATTTACTCTTGGCTAAGGTACTGAAAAGCTTTAATTTCTTTCTAAAATTACCCCTTTTTTAAAAAGTGTCTTTAAAAGCTCAATGTCTTTAGGAGATCTGTGTGAACATCAAAATGTCTCTCTGTTTTGCAAATCTGCTAACGAGTCTTGGGAAATAGCCCTAAGTTTATAACTATCAACGTGACCAGCGTAAGCAAGGCACAAGTGCTTGGCCGAGTGCTCCTAATGACATGACAGGCCACTGGACAGCAAGTCAGCATATACCTTGAAATGCTGATCATACTTTACATCTGGAAAGTATGCTTAGTGTCTACTTTTATGGATCAATTTTAAATTACAATGCAGGCTCATTTTAACAAATAAAAGCCTATAAAAGTATGCTATAAAAGTATAGCAAAGTTAATAATCTCTCTCTTCATCACCTCCATTTCAAGCCCCGTCCCCAACCAACACACCCCACTCCCACTTTCACACATTGAATGCCAATCAATCCAAGTGCTCTTGAGCACGTGCAAGTATCAGATAGAAAGGAAGCAATTATAAGAGTCCCCTCTTCCCTTCCGTGGACAGATAAAGTCGGGCTGAGTGCAACTAGGCACGCCAGGGGGCTGTGCTCCAGAAGAGGGATTCCACTCTTTGTAATTCTTCCTTTTTTATGGGGCAAATATTGAGATGTGCTTGCAAATAAGGAAAAATAGGCTTGAGCTTGGGGACCCAAAGTGTGAGTGTGGGTGCCAGTTCCATCACAAGATTCTAGGACCATTATTTGCTACCAACTGATAGTCTTTTGAGAAATTGAGTTGGAGTGCAGATCCACCACCCTATCCCTGGAGGAAGAGCAAGCCCTCGCCCAGCCAGCGTATTGCCAGTAATGAAAAGAGAGGCTCAGGGACCAAAGAGCCAAGCATTCTGTGAAAAGCTTTCTTTGTGTTTATTCCATGTATGTGTATCTGTATCTTAATGTAGATCTAGACATATATATATGTGTGTGTGTGTATATATACATATATACATATATATAAATACATCCTCCGTATATCCATATAGTATATGTTTGTGAAACTCATAATACAAATAGAAAGTTTGTTTTTTACATTATCAAAAACAAATAAGGAAATGAGATCATACGTGAAACATTATTTTGCAACTTGGTTTTGCACTCAATGTCTGTATCATGACTTTTCCTGATGGAAGTTGAAGAAAATAAGAATCAGAGAGGTAAAATGAGTACTTTATAACTGGGACACATTTAATGACTGAGAAGGACTGAAATCTTTATGCCTGCGTCCACTACATCGCCTGACCTGGACTCTACCCTCACAGCAGGGCAGACCTTGCCCGAGATGGGTTTGGTAGACATGAGACTCTTTCCCGTGCAAAGCTCCATAACTTCTGTGGCCCTGCAGAGTTGCAGTTTCATTCCAGATCCTGCAGAGCTGAAGCATCTGACAAGGCAAGCCGTCCTTTTTGTTCTTATTTAGCAAAAGGAAGACAAGTGCCGGGGAGGGTCCCTACACCTAAAGGTATCAGATGCTCCAGAGGCAAATTAAGTAAGTGGTACTGAAGAATTGACTCTAACAATTCTGTCCTCTCTAATCCTGGACACAAAAGTGTGTGTGTATCTAATACATATACCTATTTATCATAGTGGAAGATGACAGCTTTGTTTCATGAACCTCAAAGGTGATAATACAATGAATTTGCCTATTCTTAGCACAGTGCTATTTCTCAGTTTACAGGAGTATTTTCTCAGTGTCTTTATCTTATTCTGTATAATTTACACCAAAAAAATTAGAGGACAATTGTCAGATAGTACATTATATTTCTCAGGATTGTTTAAGAATAGAGGCTGTGTATGCTCATAATGAACTCCAGGTACCTATCGTTAAATGGATAATGATATTAACATGTATACAAGATCTTCTAAATGAACTGTGAATTATTATATTGCAACCAGTGAAAACAATGTTCTATCAAGAACTAATCTCCTTGCTTCTACTTTCATATCTTTTCAATATATTCTCAACATAGTAGCTGGAATGATGCTGTTAAAACAGAAGACAAACCCACCCATTGACTCTCAACTATGCTATAATGGTGGCAACGGTTAGTGCTTTGGAGAAAACCAACACAGGGAGAGGCACCATTCCAGATAGAGTAGTCAGAGAGAAGGCCTCACAATAGGCATCATTGGGACAGTCTGAACCAAGTAAGGGAGTGAGATGTGGCAAGAAAAGAGGCTAAAGGAAAGACAAGATTTGAGTCCATTGCAGACAAACACCACAATCCCAATGCCCTACTTAGAGAAATGTATTTCTCTATACATGGGCACTAGGTACTTTCCTTTCCTACACAGTTAGCCACACAATTGTATCCTTCATATTCACTCACCAAAAATGGTATTAAATAAAAAATTCAGGACAGTCCAGGTGGCTCAGCGGTTTAGCGCCACCATCAGCCCAGGGTGTGATCCTGGAGACCCTGGATTGAGTCCCACGTCAGGCTCCCTGCATGGAGCCTGCTTCTCCCTCTACCTTTGTCTGTACCTCTCTCTGTGTGTGTCTTTCCTGAATAAATAAATAAAACCTTAAAAAATAAAAAATAAATGAAAAATTCCTATATAACTGATGCCACCAACTCCCAACATTCTTTCAATGACCTAAGAGTCCTCCCTCTCTGTCCTGCCTCCATCCTTCTCACCCCCTTGCCCAATTTCCTTTCTGACCCTAGTTCCTCCTACCTTCCCCTTCCTCACTCAACTCATCCTTTCTGGCCTCCTGAGTGTTCTTGGAACCTTCTAGATTCAGGATCTTTGCACCGTATTGTCACTGGCCCAGAATGCTCTTCACCCACCTGGTTTTTCATGACTTGCTCCCTTGCCTCTTTCTGGTCTTGACTCTTAATGTTGCCATCTCAGGAGTCTTTCCCCAGCTAACCTTTCTAAAATTGCAGCTCTCCTCACCACACACATTCAATTCGTATCTCTCCCCACTGCCTTATTTTTCTCCTTATGGCTTCACATCCTCCATCTAGCATACTACAGTCTATAATGGTATTATCTAATTCTCTTATTTCTCCATGAGGTCAGGGATTTCTTGGGGTTTGGGGGGGAGTGGGTTTGTTTTTAGTTCTTTAATTTTTTTTCTCACTGCTTTGTCATCAGCACCTAGGACAGTACCAAGCAATGTGTAAGGCACTCAGTAAATACTGGTTGGTTGAATGAATGAATGAATGAATGGCAACTGTACTCAACAAAATGATCAGCTTTTTGACACTACTTAGCATTTCAGTGAGTTACATCAGAGTCATGGAGACTGGAAGCCAGTTCTTCCAATCAAAAGCACCACAGGTGACAGAAGAGTTAACCCAGCTTTTGTTTAGGACAAGGTCAAATGCACTGTGAATATCCCGTATCAGGGATTGCCAGGATCCAGGAAGGTTACAACGTTGGGACATTAAGCCAGCCAAATATTCTAAACGGAGCAAAGCTACAAATAGACAAAGCTCTTATACTGAGTAGTTCTAGCTGTGGGGATGTGAAACTCACTAGGGAGAAAGGCCTCCAGTCTCTCAGTAGAGACTTGCTGGAGGGCAGGCTGGACACTGTTATGTTGGCTTCCAACAGAGCTGTTCTTCAAGCCTTCCATCTAAGAAGGAAAGACAAGATTTAAGTCCATAGCAGACCAGCACCACAATCCCAATGCCCTACTTAGAGAAATGTATTTCTCTATACATGGGCACTAGGTACTTTCCTTTCCTACACAGTTAGCCACACAATTGTATCCTTCATATCCACTCACCAAAAATGGTATTAAATGAAAAATTCCAGGTAGCCGGAACTTCTAAGAACTTCCTTTGTAGTGGGTTCACATCTGGCCTGTTTCCTCTCCTCCGTGCTTTACAACCAGAATCCTCTCCACTCTGCTCCCCTTAAGGAACTTGTTGCTGTCCTCCAGTCAAAGGGTAGATAAGACCTGTTTGTCTTTATTGCAATGTGTGCAGGGCAGGCCCTGGTAATCCTATGGCTTTCTCACAACCAGATAGAAAATTGGCCCCATCCAGCCACTAAGAAAATTCTTTGATAATCTTCAGCCCATTGTTACCATCCTGTGGCATATCTAACACTCTCTGGTTCAATAAATGTAGGTTCATGAGTTGCTGATCTATTATTTATGTTTCTGGTCAGTGTAGAACACTTATTCCAGAGTTCTCTGCAAGACTATGGGCATTATACCTTGTTGGTAATTAGATTCTGCTCTAGGGATCTGTGGATAAAAGTGAGCCTGTCTCAAATGTCATGTTTCAGAATCCTAAGTATAAAAATCCATAACTGGCTGTCTCCTTAAGAACAAAGAGAATGATGGCTTGTCTGCTCCAAGAAGGATATGCAAGCGGAACACAAACAAAGAATTGTTGCAGTAGGAAAATGAGATTTTAAAATGACCTGAGGAAACCTGATAGTAGGGTGCACTGGGGTGCACCAAGCTGGGAGCATGGCTAATCAAGCTCATGCAAATACTCTCAGGAAAGCACTCTACAACTCCTGTCGGCTCCCTCAGGATGCTGGAGAAGTTTGAAGATAATCACCTGTGACACTCAGCCTTTCCTTGAGACACAATTTTAAAACAACTGACCTTATTTCTGAGCTGAATGGATGCCAAAATTGAATTTCTGCTCAGCTGGAACCAAATTCATTCCTAGCCATCTCTCAAGTGAGTTGGCAATAGTTGCTTTGAATTCTTTGTCCCACTTATGCAGAATTAATTTGGAGTCATTTTGGTCTTTCCCCTTTGGACTGGGGAGTGTCGAGGAAGCCCCGGGGTTCAGGCAGGTCTCATGTTAACCTCTCTCTGTATCTGCTTGGCTTTCAGTTTCCTTTGAAGTCTTGCTCTCTGAATATGGAGAATAAGGTCTCACTAGCGTTCACCTCAGTTCCACCGAGTATGTGCTGAGTAAACACACCATAGGTCGGGTAGGGCACTCTGTGCCACTCGAGAGCAGTGGGGCTGGGGTTTACGGAGAGTGTGATGCAGGAAATAATCCAAGCTCTGGAGTCAGAATGGCTTCTAATTCTAGCTCCAATACAGACCAGTGGGGTTGAGGCGGAGCCTGGCTGGCTCAGTCAGTGGAGCCCGTGACTCTTGATCTCAGGGTCGTGAGTTCAAGTCCCATATTGGATGTGGAGATTACTTTAAAAAATAATAATAAAATTTAAAACAACAATAACTCTCTTCAAAAATATATATGCACCATGATCCCCCATCATCTATCATCCAAGCCTCAGTGCTCACATAATTAGAAAATGCAGGATGTTTTTATTCCCTCATGGTGAGCATGCCTAATTTAAATTCCATTGCATTCCAGTCCAATCACATGAGATCAACATATAAATTAAAAGCGGTTTGAATCTCTGAGATGAGATGTAATTTTTGACTTTTCTAGTTGAAGGAACACAACAGTATCATTGCCACTCTACTGAATAGCCAAAAAAAAAAAAAAAAAAAAAAAAAAGCTTCCCCCCTCTACAGGTACATACTCCCATGGTCTGGAAAACAAAAAAGACAGGGAAAATCATGCCTATAGTTTGACAGAGGAGTAGCCTGATTTATTAACCAAATTGCTCCCAGGGGCGCCCAGGTGGCTCAGATGGTTAAGTTCTGCCTTCAGCTCGGGTGGTGATCCCAGGGTCCTGGGATGGAGCCTCACATCAAGCTCCACATGAGGACTCCCTGCTCCGTGGGGGGCTTACTTCTCCCTCCCCCTCTGCCTGATGCTCCTCCTGCTTGTGCTCTCTCTCTTTCTCTGTTTCTGTCAAATAAATAAAATCTTTAAAAAAAATTAAAATAGGGCAGCCCAGGTGGCTCAGCGGTTTAGCACCTGCCTTCAGCCCAGGGCATGATCCTGGAGACCTGGGATCGAGTCCCATGTCGGGCTCCTTGCATAGAGCCTGCTTCTCCCTCTGCCTGTGTCTCTGCCTCTCTCTCTCTCTGTGTGTCATTCAGGAATAAATAAATAAAATCTTTAAAAAAAATTAAAATAAAATTGCTCCTAGTAGGTACATGTAATAGTCATACATGTATGTAATAATGTATATGTATGTATATGTAAGAGCAATCTGCACATGTAATGATGTATATATGTATGTACCTATGTGTAATCATATATTAATGTAGCAACTATAGTCAATGGGCAGTCTATTTAACCTCTACAGTAAACCTTTTGCCCACATGAAGTCCCTTAGGGTCAGTGACCCTCTAAATATAAACACAGTATATGCAAAACCCCACTCAGTGCTCCAGGAAACAGGTGACATATGAGTGAAGCAGGTATTTAAGGAATCGGCTATCCTCCATAAGTGAGCATTTCTGGTTTTCTGACTTGAAGATGTAGATATTTTCAACCTTCTCATTCTAAGCTGCCTTCTGCTTGGTCTTTCATGGTGGGGCACGCACCCTGTGAATAGGGCCTGTCTCAGCCAAGAAAAACAGCCTTGGCAGGCCACTTCCTCATATCTCACCTGGGGCAAGCCAGTTTGCCTATCTTTGGCTGACATCCACACATTGAAATGTAAACAAATGATCAGTTTACTCAAGCTCTTAAAATGTCTATTAAAAACTCTTTCTTTCTTAATTACACCAGTCTCTCTTTTAAAACCAGTTTCTGGTCAATAAAATGCTTGAATCAAATGATTGTGCAATCAAATTCTTTCCATTTTCCTCTAACACAGCTTGATGATTTTAATTAATGATCACTTTTAACCCTTTCATGTATTTTTTTTTTCTCCAAAAGCATTTATTATGCCAGTATTTCAATTAGAAATTTCCCCTTCAGGACAGCTTTGGCAGACCATACATATTTTTTTTCCTTCCAAGGTAAGCTTATGTTGACTGTGATTTCATATCACTGATATGGTATTCCCTTTATAAGGAAGTGGATTAATTGAAGGTGAGGGAGAGTACAGGTGTGTAAAGGGGAAAACATTCTCTTTTTATATAGTTCTTGAGTAATTTGCAGAAATCATCTACATCTCCTCTCTTAAAATGAGGGAGCTGAATTGAATTTCCTTTGTGTCTCTCCCAGCGTTACAATTCTGTGAGTCTACTACCCACTGAACTTTGAACTCCTGGGAGCAGTCAATAGGTATTAATCATCTCAGCATTTCCAAAGCATCTCCCAAGGTCTGGCACCCAGTAGGCCTTCTTTGTAAATAAATGAATTAATCACCTTGCCTTTTTATGTTTTACTCCAATTCCTTTTGAACATAACAAGAATCATATGTTGCCATGAATGGCTCACAATTCTGTTCTAAGGATCACAGAATCTTAAATGTAAAATCTTCCTACTTTGTGATTTATTCTGTTGCCTTAGGGCACATACATATCAATTATGTATGTAATGCTGATGCTTTTGCTCAAGGTGAACCCGTTTATTAGTTCACACAATAAATATTTGCAGAACACCTGCCAGGAAATATTACAATGCTGAACTACACACAGTTCTTTCTATCAAGGAATGTCCAGTGTGATGAAGAAGTCAGACAAGTTAATATAAAATAAGTGCTATAAAGAGTAAGCACAGGTGCTATGGGAACTGAAGAGCTGACCCAGTCTGAGGACTTCAGGGAAATTTTCCCAAAGGAAATAATAAAATCAGACTCACAGCTAAATAGGAGTTAACAAAGTGGGAAGGAGAGTGGATGGCATTGAAGCAGGGAGTACTGCAAGTTCTGAGTTGGTGTTTATTGACAGGGCAAGCAAAGGATCCTGGGAGGAAGTTCAAGCAGGGAAGTGACATAATCCAAATTGTATTTTAGAAAGATCTCTCTAGCTGAAGTTAGAAAATTGGAAAGGTACAAGACCAGAGGCCAGAAGTATAGGAAGGCTTTTATGAAGACGGTGGCAGCAGCCATGAAAAGAATTAGGTGGATTCTGGATATATTGAGAAAGATAGATAATGAATGTATATGTGTGCATGTTGGAGAGTAATCAGGAAAAGAAAAGCCAAGTCTGATTTTTGCTCAGAGAAACTGGGTGGATGGTATATCATTCACTCTGAAAAGCAACATCTTCTAAAGCAACAGTACTTTGGGAGGTGAAAGAAATGATGATGAATTCCATAGGGTAGTTCAAGATGAGATGCCCAGCAGTGAGTAGATCAGATGGTCTGAATCTCAGGAGAGTTTGGGGTTGAAAATATAGAATTGATAGCCATTAACACAGGTGATGGAAACTGAAATTACTAGAATGGCTTGAGGAGGAAAAGAGGGCTAAAGAACCCTAAGAAATATCAGTATTTAAAGTCATTCAAATTATTTGCGTGCTGATTCATGTCACCTGCTCAATCCCTAGAGCTAAGAACCAGGTTGACTCTAGGTCTTTTTTTTTTTTTTTTAAGATTTTATTTATTTATTCATGAGAGACACAGAGAGAGAGGCAGAGACACAGGCAGAGGGAGAAGCAGGCTCCACGCAGGGAGCCTGATGTGGGACTCAATCCCAGGACTCCAGGATCACGCCCCAGGCCGAAGGCAGGCGCTCAACCACTGAGCCACCCAGGTGACCCGACTCTAGGTCTTAAAGGATGGCAAGTGGTAAGTCAATTTCCACTGTGATCCCAACTGGGAGCTCGCTCTGTGGAGGACAAAGCTGAGTCCTAGTCATTTGAGGATATCTCGCATACGTTATCAATTATTCAACCAAAAGAATTTGCAAATATTGCTTGGTCATATGAATGTGGAGAATAGGAAATATTGCTATGAAATATATGGGAGCTAAAGCATGTTCCTGATCTTAATGCAAGAATGTTTTTATTGATTTCATCGAACAGTACAGACAGAAGGTACGATCAAAAAAAAAAAAATCCATCTAGGGTAGAGATCCCTTGTGTTTGTCACTGGGCCGTTACTGGGGTAGGGGTAGCGCAGAGGCAGCACAGTTTTCTGCTTTTACCAACTTCCCAAATCACAGACACAATTGAATCTGTGGAAAGGAAGAAAAGAAGATGACAGCTCTGATGGATTGGTAAGAATGATGTCTACAAAGAGCCACAACCAAAAAGAGTTAGACCCCTAATAAGAAACTGAAATCAAGAGCTTTTGGCCTAACACTTCGAGTAACATATGTATGATGTCTTAACAGTCATACATGCTTGTTTTGGAGGCATTTTAGTAAGCAGGATTAGGGAGAAATTCATAACCAAGCAAATAATAATTCCTTTTATAATTTTATAAAATCCTGGGAAGACTAGAGTTATTTTTGTAGTTTGTTTGTTTCACATAATCTGAAGTATTCCAGAGCCAGTTAAGATCCCATCTGTTGAGAATTTCCAAGCTCTTGTCAACTTTAGAACAAATATTTTGATTTACTTTGGAGCTTGGATCAGATAAGAGACTTTGGGGGATGCAGAACCATCCAAAAATTGTTATCTTAAAAGACTTAGTTATTTTCTTAATCATGCATCTGCTACAAATTCACATTATAAAGAGCTAGCTTTTTGCAGGCACTCCAGTTCTGAGGATATAATGAATCCCTAAGATTAGACATCTTGGTAAAAATAGACATGTGGATTAGTGGCAAATAATAAGGTACCAAAAATGGAATCATACATCCTGCTTAAAAACCTCTCATAGCCTTGAACTCTTTGAACTTTAACAGGAATCTGGACATTATACATTGGTCTAATGATTTTGTAAATAAAAATCCATCACTTTTAATTTTCTTTGTGGAGGTGTGATCTAGCTGAAAAGAAGCTCTATTTTTTATTGAATATTGAATATATGTTATATTTCAAGCACTTTACATTTATCAACTCATTCAATCTTCACAGATTTATAAAGTAGACACCATTATTAACTCCATTTTCCAGATAAGTAAACTGACATACAGAAATGCCAACCAACTTGCATAGGTACTAAATAGTAGTATTTAGAGTCTGGTTTCAAAGACTTCATGCTTAGTTACTATCATCCTAGAGGCAAGATTTCCCTTCATGTTGTCCACAGAACCCATACATCAGAGTCACTTGGAGACCTTGTTTAAAAATCCCAGTTCCTAGAGAAAACTGCCTCTCCACACTCTACCTCATGGGTGGGCCTCTCTTCCCATCACCTTCTGAAGCCTATGGATCTCATACACCAGTATGTCTCAGATTCAGGGCTCATCAGAATCATCTTTAGAGCTCGTTAAAAATGCAGGTTCTAGATGTTAATCTTTTTAAGTCTATTTATTTATTTATGTATTTTAAGTAACCTCTACACAACATGGGCCTCAAACTCATGACTCTAAGATCAAGAGCTGTATGATCTTCCGACTGAGTCAGCCGGGTGCCCCTAGATGTTAATTTTTGAAACTTTTATGGTTAGAATGATGGAATGCTTCCAATGTTTTCCTGTTTCTTCAATGCCTCTGTAATTGGAGGAAAGAGGTTCTGTATTCTTCCAGTATACACAAGCAAGAGTCTAGGTCTGGATGATGGGATGGAGACTCTAAGCTACGATGCACAGTAACACAGAAGTTTGTCTTAATTGCAAAGGGAGTTGCAACTCTGAAGATGTGTTTTTCACGGAGGTGTGGGATGAGGTCAAACAAAAGAAACATCAAGAGGTCTGATTTCTCCATAGGCAAGTCTTACTCAGGTGTACTCCTACGGAAGGAAGATAGAGTGAATCTGCAACCCTGTGGCAGAAGTTTAAGGAGGGAGACAGTCCTTGGAGACACGGTCCAGATGTCTGCTTGGTGGATTCTGAATTAGCACCACCATCTAGTTTTATGGTGACTTATCTCCACTATTGCTTAATAAAGTTACAACCTTTTTCTCTTTTTTAAGATTTATTTATTTACTTGAGCGAGAAAAAGAGCACAAGCAGAGGGGAAGGGGCAGATGGAGAGGCAGAAGCAGGGAGCCCTGCATGGGGCTGGATCCCAGGACCCTGACATCATGACCTGGACTGAAGGCAGACGCTCAACCATCTGAGCCACCCAGGCAGCCCTGGTTACATTGTTTATAAAACTGCATTAGTGGTTGGGGCGCCTGGGTGGGTCAGTGGTTGAGCATCTGCCTTCCGCTCAGGGCGTGATCCTGGGGTCCTGGGATCGAGTCCCACCCACATCGGGCTCCCCACAGGGAGCCTGCTTCTCCCTCTGCCTGTGTCTCTGCCTCTCTGAATCTCTCATGAATAAATAGATAAAATCTAAAAATTAAAAAAGAAACAAAAAAACTGTTGTTGCATACATCATTTGGCATTGCAGGTCTATCTATCTTCAAATAACATAGTACCCCTTCATGTATAGTGTGAGAACTTTACGAAACATACTTTCCAATTCCTTTTTCCTATCTTCTGTGCTATTGTTCCCACACATTCTACTTCTCCATATATCCTAAACTCCATTGCACATCGTTGGCATTTTCATTTTCAACAATCACTTTAAAAAGTCATTAAAAACTAAGGGGGGGAAAGGCTTTTCTTTTCAATTTTTTTCTGGTGTTATTCCTCTGTGTGAATTCAGGCTTCCATCTGACAGTATCGTCCTTCTGCCAGAGGACCTCCTTTAACATTTCCAGAGGGCCAGTCAGCTGCCAGTGAGTTTCCTCAGCTTTTGTTTGTCTGAAAATATGTTATTTTGCTTTTTTGAAAGCTGTTTTTACCAAGTATGTGATTTCAAGTCAGCAGTTTTTCTCAGTATACTAAAGATGTTTTCTCATTACCTTCCAGTCTGCTTAGTTTCTGATGAGATGACACTTGTTAAGTTTTAACATTGTTCCTCTGGCCGGGATGAATCTCCTCACAGTCTTCAAGATTTTCTCATTATCTTTGGTTTCCAGTAATTTAATTATGTTTTTTCTAGATGTGGGATTTGTTGTTTTTTTTCATTTTTCACTTTTTATCTGTTTTTGTTTTATTAAGTAAACTCTATCCCCAAAGTGAAGCTTGAACTCACGACCCCAAGGTCAAGAGTGGCGTAGTCTAGGACTAAGCCAGCCAGGTGCCCCTATCTGTTTCGTTTTATTTTTTTTACTTTACATTTATTCAGTTTGGAGCTATCTGAGCTTCTTGGATATGTATTTTGACATCTTTTATTGTTCTTTTTTTTTAAAAAAAAAAGATTTTATTTATCTATTCATGAGAGTCACACAGAGAGACAGAGGCAGAGACATAGGCAGAGGGAGAAGCAGGCTGCATGCACTGGGAGCCCAATGTGGGATTCCATCCCGGGTCTCCAGGATCGCGCCCTGGGCCAAAGGCAGGCACCAAACCGCTGCGCCACCCAGGGATCCCTATTGTTCTTTTTTTTTAAGATTTTTAAGATTTTATTTATTTATTCATGAAAGATGCAGGCAGAGGGAGAAGCAGGCTCCCTATAGCAATGCGGAACTCGATCCCAGGACCCTGGGATCACGACCTGAGCCAAAGGCAGACCTCAACCACTGAGCCACCCAGGCACCTTCTTTTATTGTTCTTATGCTAAAGATTTTGGCATTATCTTCTTAAATATTTCTTCTGCCTTTCTCCCTCTCTCTCAACTCCTCTTTCATCTCCTCTCCTCTTTCTCCTTCTGGGATTCTAATTATACATTTTAGACCATTTAATATTGACCCAAATGTCTTGAGACCTCTTTCCAGCTTTCTTTCTTTTCTTTTTTCTTTTTCTTTTTTTTTTTCTCTTTGTATTTCCATTTGGGTCATTTCTATTGAGCTATTTTCAAATTTGCTGATTATTTCTTTAACTTGGCCATGTCCACTGATATGCCTGTCAAAGGAATTCCTTATCTCTGACATCATATTTTTTATTTCTAACATTTCAATGTGACTCTTATAGTTTTCTGATCTTGAATCATACAATTGTTGTGGAAGATAATAAATTGTTTTGCCTGCCCAAAATTCATTCCTTCTTATTTCTTGTTTATAAGGCTGTAATTTTCTGTTGGTTTTTGTTTGTTTGTTCAAGTAGAGAGCAGAAATATATAAGTATATAAATTAGCAGAGGCCTTCTACAGACTAAAATCTGCTCTGAGCTACTCACATTTTATTGGTTAAATTTTTTAATCTGATGACTTTTTTAAGATTTTATTTATTTATTTGAGGGGGGTAGAGAGAGAGAGAGCGAGAGAAAGAGAATGCACATGCATGATCAAGGGGAGAGGGAGAAGCAGGTTCCTCACTGGCAGGGAGCCCAATGTGGAGCTTGATCCCAGGACTGTGAGATCATAACCTGAGCCAAAGGCAGACGCTGACTGAGCCATCCAGGTGCCCCTGGTGAAGACTTTTTTAAAAGCTCTTTGATTATATCTCTCTAACATTTAATGAGTAATTTTGGCCTTCCTAGAAATTCAAGGAAACACTTTAATCACTAAATACATCAAGTTTAAAATTCTTGCCCTGACATTTTTCTTGCTAGTATTACATTGTTAGTATCTGGTAAACCTTAAGATATTCATACGCTTGTATTGTTCTGTACTCAATCAGGGTGATATAGTTCTTTCAACTATGATGTATAATTTATATTTATTGAATTAATTTCACTTTTCCAGTCACTGATGAGAAGAATTCCTGCTTGGTCCAAAATTATGGCGTTTTATCAAGATTGCTCAGAAGAAGATGGTGTAAAGTCCAGCATTCTAAGTGTTCTCACTTCATAGAGTTGTACTCAGATTGTAGCAGGTGATAGGATTGGGGGAGGGGCTGGAGACTACCTGTCTCATCTGTTTTGCCTGGATTTCTGGGAAGGCAAGAGTCAGGACTGCTAAAAGAGGAAAGGAGCTTTATGCATGAAAAGCTTGGGTAACGATGTGGAAAAAACTAGAAGTAGGTGACATGTCATCTGGGCACAGCTTCATGTACAACCTCTCTGATTATATCTTTCTATAAACTGTGAGCCCCTGTCTCCTAGCTCATTCTACAATTATATTTGTGAGGGAGTATTTGATAAATGTTTGAGCTCTCCAGATAGAAGCTCTGTGAGCTTTTGTTCACTGTTTATTCTTATCATCTGAAGTAGTGCCTGACATATAGTAAATACTTAGCAGCTATTTGCTAGATGAATGAATGAATGACCTGATAACTTACTCCTGCTAGAAGCAGATACTAAGGACAAATACTTAAAACTACAAATAGGGGGGGATGCCTGGATGGCTCAGCGGTTGAGCATCTGCCTTCGGCTCAGGGTGTGATCCTGAGGTCCTGGGATCGAGTCCCACGTTGGGCTCCTTGCATGGAGCCTGCTTCTCCCTCTGCCTGTGTCTCTGCCTCTCTCTCTCTATGTCTCCCATGAATAAATAAATAAAATCTTTTTTAAAAAAACTATAAATAGGGGAACGCTGATTACAAAGGAGGCTATACATGTATGAGAAATCACTATACTCAATTTTGCTGTGAACCTGAAATTGCTCTAAAAACTAAAGCCTAAAAAAATAAATAAATAAAAATAAATAAATAAAAAATAAAGCCTATTGGAGACACCTGGGTGGCTCAGTCAGTTGAGCATCTGCCTTTGGTTCAGGTCATGATCCCAGGGTCCTGGGATTGAGCCCCTCATCTGGCTCCCTGCTCAGCAGGGAGTCTGCTTCTACCCCTCCCCCTGCTCATGCTCAATCTCTCTCTCTCTTAAAATAAAATCTTATAAAAAAATAAAGTCTATTTTACTTTTTTTTAGATTTTATTTATTTATTCATGAGAGACACACAGAGAGGCAGAGACACAGGCAGAGGGAGAAGCAGGCTCCATGCAGGGAGCCTGATGTGGGACTCGATTCCAGGACTCCAGGATCATGCCCTGGGCCTAAGGGAGGTGCTCAACCACTGAGTCACCCAAGCGTTCCTAAAGTCTATTTTAAAAACTACAACAAATCATATTTTAATTGTTTTTTTTCACTAACAATGGAGATTAATAATCTTCAGCTCCTGTTGCAGATAGTGTTGCTTTATCACATGAATACAGCTTTGAGCAGTAGAAACTTTTTGCTATAATGAGTCTCTGCTCTACAAATGTCATGATCATTCTGGGACGCCTGGCTGGATGGGTCGGTAGAGCATGTGATGCTTGATTTCAGGATCATGAGTTCAAGCCCCACACTGGGCATGCAGCCTACTTAAAAAAAAGAAAGAAAAGAAACTATAAATATGTCATGATATTCTGCTATTGACTAATTTTACAACCTGTATTTCATGAAACAGAGATTAAGCTGCAGCCCTGGGGTACAGCTCAATTCCACAAAGCACCATCCACATGGGTTACAGGTGAATGTTATTCCCAGAGCTGTGCCGTAAGGTCATCCTGGGTAGGGTCCTAGGTAAAATGACTGGGCTAATGATGGGCTTTGTGAGACTTTGGAGCTAGGATTGAAAATGAGAAATTACTTAAAGTAAGGGCAAAATTTCTTTGGAAGCTGCTGGAAATGTTCTAAAATTAGATTGTTGTTGAGACGCCTGGCTGGTTCAGTCAGTAGAGCATGTGAGTTGATCTCGGGGTCATGAGTTCGAGCCCCATGTTTGGCATAGAGATTACTCCAAAAAAATTAGACTATTGTGATGTTTGCATAACTTCATAAATCTACTAAAAGTCATTAAATTGCACACTTATAATGAGTGAATTTTATGTTGGTATATTATACTTCAAATAAGTTGCTTTCTTAAACAATTAAAAACTGCATTCAGAGAAGTGTCTTATATTCCTGCCTTCAACCCTGGTCTCTCCCACCCCCTACAGGAAATTATGTTTATTAGTTCTTAATTTATCCAACCAGTTTTCCTTTGACAAATAAAAGCACCCATGTGTTAAGTAATATTTTAAGTAATTTTTAAATGTTGCCTCATGCCTGAGTGGCTCAGTGGGTTGGGTGGCCAACTCTTGATTTTGGCCAGGATCATGACCTCAGGGTCTTGAGATCGAGTTCTGCCCATCGGAGAGTCTGCTTTTCTCCCTCTCACTCCCCCTCTACCCCTCCTCATGCACTTATGCATGAGCTCAAATAAATAATTTTTTTTAGACATTGCCTTAAATACCAGTGATTGAGAAAAAGTGGATCTAATTGAGAGACAAGGAGAACTCCCAACCCTGTAAACTTTCTGAGGATTCTGGGGAATGCAAAAGTTTTAAGATGTATAACATTGATTTCAACATGCCTCATTATTTGTGAAACATATGCTTTCCATTAATGTGAGTGAGGGAGTCACGAATTAAGAAAAAGAAGGACAGAGAGGGAAATTACAAAATTGCCTTGCAGGAGAGCAGAAAGAAACAATAAGCAATAGTGGGGAGGGAAGGTTGTAAGAGGAGTCTGGTCTGTGTGTGTGTGTGTGTAATTATCTTTAGTGGGATTTGCTGAGCTGGAACCGTGACTGTCAAAAAGAAAACCTGGTACATTACAAGTTCACCATGTCTCTGAAGAAGAAAGCAGGCCGACTTGCGTGGGACAGTTCCCCACACTGGTCACGAGGTGGCGACATCCACCTAAGACAGTCTTCTGAGACCCAGGAAAGAGGCTGTAGGGATGGAAGTACACAATAGTTGAATATACAGCACACTTTAAAAAAAAAAAACAAACACACACACACTTTATTTTAGGGCAGTTTTTAGGTTCAAAGCAATGTTGAGCAGAAGGTACATAGATTTCCCATACACCCTGTGCCCCCAAACACACTTACCTTGCCCACTATTAACATCACCCACCAGAGCATTGCTTTTGTTATAATTAGTGAAACTGTCTTAACACATCATTATTACCCAAAGTCATCCTTTTACATTAGGGTTCACTCTTGGTGTTGTACATTCTATGGGTTTGGACAAATGTATAATGACATGCATGTGCCATTAGGGTGTCATGCTGAATAGTTTCATTGCCCTAAAAATCCCATGCTCTATTCATCCCTCCCTTCCCTAACTTTGGCAATCCCTGATATTTTTACCATCTCCATAATTTTGCCTTTTCCAAAATGTTAGATAGTTGGAATCATGCAGCATGTAGCCTTTCGGATTGTCCTTTTTCACTCAGTAACATGCATTTAAAGTTTCTCCAGGTCTTGTTATAGCTTACAAGCTCGGACAATGAGCTTGTATAAATCTAAGAATACAAGCCAGACAGGTAAATGAAAAGCAAAATCTCTTCCGTGGTTAACATGAACTTTTCCTCCCACTAAATCTTCCAGTTGAGGAATTTCCTGACATGAAAATGGGTTTGGTCCCCAAAGTGAGAAATGGTTAAGTCATTTCGTCTTCAAGACAAAACCTATTTAGACTGT
Source organism: Canis lupus baileyi (assembly GCF_048164855.1). Classification (NCBI taxonomy): domain Eukaryota; kingdom Metazoa; phylum Chordata; class Mammalia; order Carnivora; family Canidae; genus Canis; species Canis lupus. Next base: position 57,086,050 of record NC_132844.1, on the reverse strand, counting down.
AATTTTGCTGTCAGCACTTAAGAAACTAACCATCACATTTTTCAGTGTTTCCCTGGGGAAGGTTTTGATACAACTAAGTGTCAAAGAGACTTGCCAAGAAACTATCTTCTCTTCTCCCCACTCCAGCAGGTCACGGGGATTCCTTCAACTCTGAGCCAGAGTGGCAACTTGTAGTGTGCGCCAAGGATAAAAGGTGTGCTGAGCTCCTTTTTCCCTTCCCATCTCATCAGGGTGGAACCATCAGCTTCCATTGTCAGTGGTGTTTCCAACAGGATTTTAGTCCTCCCAGCACCCTCTGCATCGAAAAAATGGAGGTGACCCCACGACTGCCTTAAGATCGCATAACCTTTTTGCAAGGTTCTCCAAGGGCTTTTTGTTGGGTTAGGTTAGGTTTGGTTGTTGATCGTAACAGGAAACAGGAAAGGGGTAAAAAACACAAAGCATAAGGAAAGTTGCAAAGTTTCAAACAATGCTACAGTAAATAGTCTCACACTGAAATGTCAATGACTTCAGCTGTGATCTTTCTCCACACTTTACAGCCCGGGTTGAGCCTTGTTCTCGGGCACCCTCCCCAGGCCTTATCCTCCCAGAGGTTTCTCCATCTTTGCCTCCCGTTCGACCTCGCCTCCTTCTTGTATTTAATACTTTTAATACTTGTATTTAATACTTACAGGAAAAGCTGTAGACACATGTAGAGGTTTCAAGATTAAAGAAGAAGAAACAACAACAACAAAAAACCTCCCCCTAAATGAGCTTTAATTACATTCAGAAGAAAACAGAATTTTGGCCCAAGTTTTCCTTCTTCTGAAAGGCAGGCCACCAGGTGCTTTTCCTTAGGGGAGCAGGGGATGAGGTGCAGACTCGGGAGTGAAAAACTTGGGCTAAAGCTACAAGATTCTACGGGGGAGACGGTTCAAAGTCTGACAGTCACAGGATGGGGGTGATGTGGTGCTTCATATCTGCTGCATGGCCTGTAAGCCCCATCCTATAGTACTGAGGGTCTGCCTAATTGAGAAATCTCTTCCTATTTAATTAATACCATCTACTTGAATTAGGTTTTGTTTTGTTTTGAAGATTTTGTTTATTTATTCATGAGAGACACAGGGAGAGAGGCAGAGACAGAGGCAGAGGGAGAAGCAGGCTCCCTGCGGGGAGCCGGATGCAGGACTCGATCCCAGGACCCTGGGATCACCACCTAGGCTGAAGGCAGACCCTCAACCGCAGAGCCCTCCAGGCGTTTCAGGTCTGTTTATTTTGTTTTAAATCTGAATTAAATATATTGAGGCAGATTTTGCTAATGCCTCAGCCTTTACTATGTCCAGTTGCCAGAGGAGGACCCCTTGCCCAAGCATTTTATGGGAGTCACAGGCGTCCACTCTGCTGCACTGGCTCAAGGGAATGAGCAGCCGTCTACGGAGTAGCCCTTTAAGAATGCTGTGGGAACGGGGGGACTTAGCTCTCAGGTTTGTGTTCTACTGGATCCCAGCGTTTCCAGCTGAATTACGTTTCCAGTGTACATGGCTTGATAACATAAACCGTCTTGCCTGCCTTCTCTCACCTTCCTTCCCCACTTGCCGACAGTGGGAATCCCAAATAAACTACTCACTCTCAAATCCTTGTTTCCCAGAGTCTGCTGTTAGGGAAGTCCAAATTAAGAATATATAGATAAAAAAAAAAAAAAAGAAAAAAGAAAAAGAATATATAGATAAATGTGTGTGGGGGAGGTTTTGTTATGGTAAATATTTATGACACAAAATTTACCATTTCAATCATTTTTGAGTGTATAGCTCGTGACATTAGGTACATTCACATCGTTGTGCCACCATCACTGCAATCTAGCTCCAGAACTTTTTTATTATCCCAAATTGAAACTCTCTACCCAGTAAATAATAACTCCCTGTTATCACCCCCCGAGCCACTTCACGACCCCTCCATCTCAGCCCCAGTAACTACTGTTCAACTTTCTTCTGCATGAATTTGACTATTCCAGGTACTTATACAACTGGATTCATACAATGTGTCCTTTTGTATCTGGCCTATTTCACTTTTCATAAGTCTTCAAGGTTCATATGTTGTAGCATGTATCCATTTTTAAAATTGAAAATATTTCATTGTATGTAGTACCATATTTTGTTTATCAATTCATCCATGGATTGATATTTGTTTCCACCTTTTGGCTATCATGAATAATGCTGTCATGAATTTTAGTATACAAGAAGCTGTCCAGGGCACCCGGGTGGCTCAGGTTGAGTGTCGGCCTTGGCTCAGGTCGTGATCCCGGGGTCCTGCGATCGAGTCCCACATCAGGCTCCCTGTAGGGAGCCTGCTTCTCTCTCTGTGTCTCTCATGAATAAATACAATCTTTTTAAAAACCCCAAAAAACAAACAAAAAAAGTAGCTGTTCAGGTCCTTGCTATCAATTACTTGGGTATATACCCAGAATCAGAATTGCTGGATCATATGCTAATGGTACATTTAATCCTTTGGAGAATCTCCATAGTGTTTTCCATAGTGATTGCACCATTTTGCATTCCCACCAGCTATGCATAAGGCTCCAATGTTTCCACCTTTGTCAAGAATTGTTATTTTCTACTGAATGCTTTATATTGAATGCTTTATATTGTTATTTTCTATTGAATAGCTCATAATAGCTATTCTAATGGGTGTGAGGTGGTATTTCATTATGGTTTTGATTTGCATTTCCCTAATGATTAGTTATTTGGGGCATTTTTTTTCAGGTACTTATTGGCCATTTGTATATCTTTGGGAAAATGTCAGTTTAATCAGGTAATTTGTCTTATTGTTGAGTTGTAGGAGTGAGTTCTTTATTCTACCTATTAGCCCCCTCTATAAGGTATATAGCTTGTAAATACTTTCCCATTCTGTGGGTTGCCTTTTCACTCTTGATAACGCCCTTTGATGCACAGAAGTCTTTAATTTTTATAAAGCCCAACTTACCTATTTTATGTTGTTGCCTGCGCTTCTGGTGTCATATCCAAGAAATCGCTGTCAAATCCCATGCCATGAAGCTTTTCCTTGATGTTTTCTTTTAAGAGTTTTATAGTTGTAGGTCTTATAGTTATTTGATCCATTTTGAGTTAATTTTTGTTGGTGTAAAGTAAAAATCCAACTTCATTCTTTTTTTTTTTCCAACTTCATTCTTTTGATAAATAATGTGGTCAAGGGAGGCGTGGGTGGCTCAGTGGTTGAGCATCTACCTTCAGCTCAGGGCATGATCCTGGGGTCCTGGGATCGAGTCCCACATCCGGCTCCCTGCATGGAGCTTGCTTCTCCCTCTACCCGCGTCTCTGCCTCTGTGTGTGTGTGTGTGTGTCTCTCATGAATAAATAAACAAAATCTTTTTTTTAAATGTGGTCAATAAAATTAATTTTTAAAATAAGTAAAGCCTCACTGATTATGAAATAACATGACTAGTTCTGCTAAAGACAAGGGGAAATAATCCATTATCTTCAGTAGTCCTCCTACATTCTTTCTTATTTACATGGTGGATTTCTGGTCAATTACCCATGCCATTATTTTTTCTTTTAAGATTTTATTTATTTATGAGAGAGAGAGAGAGTCTGAGCAGGGGAGAGGGGCAGAGGGTGAGGGAGAAGCAGGCTCCCTGCTGAGCAGAGTCCCACGCAGAGCTGGGTCCCAGGACCCTGAGATGTTGACCTGTGCCAAAGGCAGATGCTTAACTAGCTGAGCCACCCAGGTGCCCCTACCCATGCCATTATAAAAGAGCTAATTCAAAGACAGGTAGAGAGAGATAATTCTAAAATCTATGGGGACTGAATAATGAGATCTGCCTAGTACACAAATGAATGGTTCTAACTTCAGGATCTCCTTTCTGACTTTGAGGGGCAAATTATAATATTTAAGAGATTAGGATATTCTTCATAAAGGATATGAAGGAGCAAAATGCTGTTCAAAAATGTAAGCAAATAAGGAGCATCTGGCTGACTCCATAATGTACAGGACTCTTGATCTTGGGGTTATGAGTTTAAACCCCATGTTGGGCATAGAATAGAACTTACTTTAAAAAAAAAAAGGAAGCAAATTAGGCGGAAAAAATTAAAAAACAAAAAAATGATGTTGGAGCGTGTCTTGTTCTGAGGCCTTAAGAAATAAACCTCCAACCATTTTATTTTTAAGCCTCAAGTCATTCCTAGGTTTTGTGAAAAATCTGTCAATTACATTTGATATTTTAGGTCTTTAGGGAAGAGTTAGAAGATTAATTTGGTTTAAAATTAGAAAATTAGTTTGGTTTTAAAAAATCATGAAGAAGAAACAAAAAAGAGCTTAGAAAGCCTTGTATTTCTGCTTTAATAGAAAATACTGGAAAGTATTTTTTTAAGCTTGAAGGCACCTAATGACAAATTAGTATTACAATGAGTCACTAGGAGAGAAATAATAATTTTTAAAGTAACAATAATAAGTAGAAGGTCAGAAGTAAACATTTCAGAACCACACATTTCCTCTTTAACCACATTGGCTTTTTTCTCCACTGTAACGTCTGAAAACAATAATATTTCCTGAGAAAGAAATAAACAAAGGGACAGGTGCATAGGGGGCAATCCACATTTTAAATGTCTTCCTACACTGTTATTATGCCTTGCATCCAACTAAAGATAGAGGAGTTTCCCTCAGTAATCAGGTTCCTTGGATTGGCAGTTACTGCCTCTTGTCCAGAAAGGCTCTGGGTCTGGATGAGCCTGGCAAACCATTCTTCCCCTTGGATGATCATTAACCAGCATATCAAATCCCAATCACTTTACAATTAGATCACCGTGACTCACCCTTCCAGAAGTACAGCAAGAGTGAAAAAGGAAGGAGGCAATTTAAAAGCAAGCTTCATTTCTTCTGACTTTCTAGAACTGGATAACTTTGGCTTTCTTTCTTTCTTTTTTCCCCAAGAAATAGCCCACATGATTGTACAATTAAGCATCATATTATTTATGAATGATTATAAGGTTCCCTTAGGGAGCCTATGCCCCAAATGAATAACAAATTGATGAAAGGCAGGAGGACAAAATTAAAAGGCAGCAGTAAGCCAACATATATTTATTAGATGAAATACTTATTTTTATGCTTAGCAATGATGCCAAATTTTATGTTTTGTTAGCCGAGTTTGGCTTGAAGTTTCTTACAGTAGAGTTCAATATCTCCTGCTTGGCAAATATTTTATCAACATACTAAGAAAACAAACAGCAACCCCTCCACCCCCCCAGCCTCCAGCCTTCATCTTTCTCCTCTGTATTTTGATGTTAATTCTCTGTCCTGTTCAAGAGCAAGCAGGTGAGATTCTTGGCACACCCTACCGTCCCCTCCACAGGCACCGAAGCTGGTGGGCACTTAGGATGCAGTATGGCTTCCAGATGTTGTATCAGATGCTCAATTAATCATGGCATCAGGATTAAAATATTTATAATTGTCCAGAAAATAGTTGTGGGTGGCTAAAGCACCAGCCTTCTGAATTTTGAGTCATCTCTCTGGAATGGAATACACAGTGTTAATATGTTCACACCCACCCAATCTATCTTGACTGTTGAAAGTTATCTTGAACAAAGCTTGTATTGCACTGCATTGGCCCTTTGGTTTTCCTTCCTGAAAATAAACTTTTCTCTGCGGGAAGACTCAGGCATATTTGCTAAAAACTCTGAACCATCAGGAAGTTTAAAGAAAGGCTTATCCTGGAGCAGCCCCGGTGACTCAGCAGTTTAGTGCCACCTTCAGTCCAGGGCAGGATCCTAGAGACCCGGAATCGAGTCCCACGTCCTCCGGTTCCCTGCATGGAGCCTGCTCCTCCCCCTGCCGGTGTCTCTGCCTCTCTCTCTCTCTCTCTCTCTCTGTGTTTCTCGTGAATAAATAAATAGAATCTTAAAAAAGAAAGGCCTATCCTTGGGCAGCCCACTTATTCCATCATACAAAAGCTATAGCTAAACTCTTAGAGTCGTCTTCAACCTATCCAGCTATATTGTAAAACGTAAGGTATATTTTTTAGTAATGGGCTGAAATACTGGCAGTTGGGACTGATAGCTAATCCTCCTTTATTTATGTGCATGAACCTACTCTGAATTACCGTTGCCATTTTACCTTTGTGATGTCATGCCTCTACCATTTTATTTCTGGATTGTCTCCCTGTGGCATAATTTAACTTGGGCTCAAGTAAAAAAAAAAAAAAATGCATTATAATTTAATATAAGTAGGTAAAATAACAAATAGTAAAAATTATATTGAAAGTAAAGTATTTGTATTTATCATTATTTTAAAATTATTTTCTCCATTGAGTTTATTGCCTGATAAATATTTATATATAGTTTAAGTGTGTGTGTACAGATATATATATTTAGCATATATATTTAGCAACCACTCCACCACTCCTTTTTTTTTATTTGTTTATTTTTTTTTATTTTGAAAGAGAGAGAGAGAGAGAGGGCACATGCTCAGTAAAGGGGAGGGGCAGGCAGAGGGAGGAATTTTAAACACAGAGTTCAATACCACCCTGAGCTCATGACCTGAGCCAAAATCAAGAGTCAGAATGCTTAACCAACTGAGCCACCCAAGTTCTCCTACTTAGCAACCACTCTTATTGGTTATTACCCTTACTTTGGCATCCAAACTCAGCCCTAAAAGGTATTCAAAGAGGGGGAAAAAAGTGTGGGGAGAAGGTGTTGAACAAATCAATGAAATTATATAGATAATCAATAGTCGAACAAGGACTAGAGTATATTTTCTTCCTTCAGTTTGCTTCTTAACCTACACTCACTGATCAAGGTAATCCATTACCCAAAGTAAAATAAAACCAAACACTCCATTCAAGAGGCATTTACTATTCTCCACTGCTGATTTTTTTTAATTTTTATTTTCATTTTTATTTTTTTAAAGATTTTACTTATTTATTCATGAGAGACTCAGAGAGAGAGAGACAGAGATACAGATAGAGGGAGAAGCAGGCTCCTCACAGGGAGCCTGATGTGGGATTCGATCCCCAGATCTGGGATCACGCCCTGAGCCAAAGGCAGATGCTCAACTGCTGATCCACCCAGGCATCCCTGATTTTTTTTTTTTTTAAGATTTATTTACTTAATTATTTGAGAGAGAGAGCATACACACAAGCAGGGGGTGGGGCAGAAGGAGAGGGAGAAGGAATCCCTGGCAGACTCCATACTGAGCTACGAGCACCAAGTAGGGCTCAATCCTATGACTATGAGATCATGACCTGAGCCAAAACTAAGAACTGGACTCAACTAATTATGCCACCCAGGCGCCCTTAGGGCATTGCTGATTTTTCCCCCCAGAATTCAACATCATCTTCTGTGCATAACATATCATTTTCTTGCATTTGATAGCCAGGTCTTACACATGGACTTTGTTTTTGTTTGTTTATTGGTTTGTTTTCAGGTCTATGCAACTGCATCTTGGCAAACATCCTTATTATTATTGCTATTAAACTTCACCAGAACTTACTACAAGACAGGTTAGAGTCTGATGTAAGTCTGTCCACCTGTGTTCCATACAAAGTTCTCCTTGCTAGAAAACCTCACTATATCTGACTTGGTTTCGCCAATAACATTTTCTCTAGCATGTGCCCAAAGACAATATTAAAGAGAAGTTCCCAGAACTACTGATGAACTCATTTTGAGAATTGAATATGACCTTCCCCAAACCTCATCTAATCTTATCATGGAAAGGGAAGCAAAACTTGTCAAGGTTTAAGTTCCCTTATCTGTCACATAAAGAAACTAGGTTAAATGACATTAAGATCATCTGAGCTCCATGAATGCTGATTTTTACTTTCTGTAATATTTTCAGACCACACAACCACAGAAATGGGATGTATCTTTAGAGATTTATTTTGCATATTTGCTTCTAATGAGATTTGTCCCTTTCAGAAAAGCTTCCTATTTTCCCTACCCCAAACTCCTCATTCAGGATAGTTAGAAATGGCTTTATATATATCAAATAATCCACGGAACAGTTCATTTCTTATGAGATAAGACAAGAACCCAGACCCAGAACTTAAGTGTCTTTCTTTGAGTTTCTGAGAAAGTTAGAATGAAGTCTAAATTTGCAATAAGTTTCCAAGTTCAATTTTAAATATTATATTTTTATATAATGTTGGACATACACTGCTCAGATGATCATTCTCCTTCCTTTGTTTAGTGACTAGAGAACTAGATCTGACTTGTTATTTACATTTCTTGTTACTGTAATGCAAGAATTGTGTCCCAGCATGAGTCCGTTTGTAATGTTTACTGAGCGAAAAATAGTTACAGCTTTCAAAGATAAGAGTATAAGAAAATAGAATGGACATAAAAGATACATATCCCTTCTTAGCAGCTTTCAATCTCATAGAAAAAACAGAGGTAGATATTTTTGCTTTATCTAAACTGTAGAAATTCACAACTATGCAGTATAGGTAGTCACATTATACAAAATTAATACTGTGTGACCAGACGTAGTTATTGGAGTAACTGAGACTAGTTGAATGAAGGAAAAAAAATCTTTTTGAGCAGTGTGAGTTTTACAGTGAGGGAGGGACATATGTAGGTGGGAGAAGGATGAGCATTCTGGGGCGGAGGAATGGTATATGGTATGACTCTGAGATAGGCGGGAGTACGTGAAGAATTATAAGTGATTCGATTTGGAAGGGATACTAAAGTTACCTTTCAGTGTTTGATATCTTATTAACTCTCATTCATTTGGTCATACAGTAAATACTAAGTACCTACTATGTAACATTTACTGGATTTCATGTCATGTAACTAGCTATAAATATCATTACTATGATGATGAATTCCAAAAAAAATAGCCTCCCTTTTTAACTCTTTCTGCCATCTCTGACCAAACATTGGTGTAACCTAAGCACCATACCACTTTATCACAGAAGGAAGTCTCCCTTAATTTCAGTCCACTGTAAATCAATGTAACTGTTAGCTGGTCAGGCCACCTCACACAATCCCAGAGAATGGGTATTTAGCACATCAGGTTCAGGCTTTCTATTCCAACCCTAGAGACTTGAGATTGGCTTCTTTAGCTTATTTTTCTAACCATTCTCCCCTGTCCTGTCCATAAATATGAGACTTGAATCCCAGAATCTCAGGCCCACCTCAACACAATCCCCTGTTTCAATGGAGACAGTATTCCCTACACTTCTGTTCTTTCTGTCTCCCTCGTGCCATTTCTGTCCTTTCACACAGTATCACCATTATTTTTAACCTTCTCGCTCCTATGTAAATTAGGGGATGTGCTCAAACATAAAAACCAAAACCCACAGTGGTTTATTCATATAGGGAGTTGTTTAGCTAAAACGATGAGAATCCAAGGCTTGCTCTAAAAAAGTAAGCATCCTTCATTCTTCCGCTTCCCCGTTCCTCAGTACTTACTCCTACAGTTAGAAACACTACATTCATTCTAGGTATAAAGACAGGAAGCTAAGATTTTCTTTATCTATAACTTGTCTGCTGAACTGAGTCACATGGCCAACCTCAACTAGAAGGATGTGCAGGAAGGGAAGATCTTTGGTTGGAGAAAGGGTAGGTAGAGGAAGGCTGGGATGGATGTTGAGTGTACCCCTGCCACAGAGTCCAGCTCCAAGGTCCTACTTCCCCTTTCCCATTCCTCTGTATGAATTGTAGTTATTTTTAAACATCTGCAACTACATTTGGATGGGTTGAGTAGACCAGTTTGGGAGTGAGGGCTGCTCCCAGTCGAAGAATTGAAAAGCACAACCCTCCATGCCACCTGGCTTCAGACAGAACATCTAAAAATACTCAAATCTGCGATGCCTGGGTGGCTCAGCAGTTAAGCGTCTGCCTTCAGCCCAGAGCGTGATCCTGAAGTCCCAGAATCGAGTCCCACATCAGGCTCCCTGTATGGAGCCTGCTTTCTCCCTCTGCCTATGTCTCAGACTCTCTCTCCATTTTTCATGAATAATAAATAAAATCTAAAAAAAACAAAAACAAAACCCCAAAAACTCAAATCTGTCCCTGCAAAGATTTACCTCCTCCTGGCATTTTTTTTTTGCTAAAATTGATTTATTGTTACGCTAAAAATATGTCTAATGCCTTTCCAGCCTGAAGCTACATTGAGAAAAAGCCACTTTCTATTCTCTTGTTCTCAGTGGATGGCAGACTCTATAAAAGGAGAAAGAGATTGGAAAGAAAATCATTCTCCTATGCTTGATATTTACTTTTGGGTAGATAATCATCCCATCAAAGTCAACAGGTGCAAAGTTTACATCTTTAACTTACTCTTCCATTCTATAACTACTTCTTTGCCCCCACAAATGCTTCCCTTATCTGGCTTCCTTATTTTTGTTACTGGCACTCTTCAATCACTTAACCCCAAAGTTCAGAATCACATTGAAATTTCTCCATCGCATCCTTCCTTATAGCCACTCGAAGTCCCAAAAAGAAACAAGTAAGAGCGTGGTGTTAAAAATATGTTTGAAGGGCACCTGGATGGCTCAGTAAGTTAAATGTCTGCCTTTGGCTCAAGTTGTGATCCCAGGGTCCTGGGGTGGAGTCTCGTTTCTGGCTCCCTGCTTGGTGGGGAGTCTACTTGGTGGGGAGCCTGCTTGGTGGGGAGCCTGCTTCTTGCTCTCCCTCTGCCACTCCCTCTGTTTGTGCACTCTCTTGCACACTCTCTCTCTGTCAAATAAATAAATAAAATCATATATATATATATATATGTGACTTTTGACCTTGGGGTCATGAATTCAACCCCCACATTGAGAGTAGAACTTTTTAAAAGTAATAAAAATATGTTTGAAGAAATAGTGGTTAACACTTAAAAAGATACATAGGTGGCAAAAGAATACATGAAAAGATACTCAATCTCTTCAACCATTAGTGACATGAAAATTAAAACCATAATGGAATACCACCTCAAATCTATGAAAGTGATTTTATTTATTTATTTTTTATTTTTTTTTAAATTTATTTATGATAGTCACACAGAGAGAGAGAGAGAGAGGCAGAGACACAGGCAGAGGGAGAAGCAGGCTCCATGCACTGGGAGCCTGACGTGGGATTCGATCCCGGGTCTCCAGGATCGCGCCCTGGGTCAAAGGCAGGCGCTAAACCGCTGCGCCACCCAGGGATCCCAAAAGTGACTTTAAAAAATACTGACAGTACCAAGTGCTAATAAGGATGCATTGCAGTTGGAATTCTCTCACACAGCTGAGGGGAAAACAAAATGGGACAGCCATTCTGGAAAGCCATTTGGCAGTTACTTATAAAGTTAAACACACCCCTACCATATGACCCATCAATCCACTTCTGTTGTAGTCACCCTAGAAAAATGGAAGCTATGTTCACACACAGATGTGTACATGAATGTTTTTAGTAGTTCTATTCACAATAGCCACAAATTGAAACAACCCAAATGTCCTTCAAAGAGTGAATAAACAAGCAGTGTTGCATTCATCCAATAAAACACTACCCAGCAATATAAAGAAATAAATGACTGAAATATGCAGCAATTTGGATGAATCTCAAAAGCATTATGCTGAATGAAAGAAACTAGTCTCAAAAGCTTATGTACTTTATAAATGCATTTCTATCATTCTCAAGAGGACAGAACTATAGGGTTGAAGAACAGATCAGTGATTGCCATTGTAGGAATAGAGAGATAATGTGACTATAGCCTAAGAAACTTTGGGATACTGATGGAACTCTTCCATATCTTGATTGTGACGGTGGTTATACTAATCTGTACAATATGTCATACATATATCACAACACGTCAACGTTCAAACAACTGTGCACCAAAAAGGACATCTTAATATATCATAATTTAAAATGAGGAAATATATAATTGTAAGAGCAAGTACTTGTTGCACAAACAATTCAACTGATGGGAATAGAAGAGACCTAGAAAGTAGTGAACTGGCCATGGGTGTCTGCCAGAATGGTACAGAGAGAATGGAGAAGATTGGCTAATTTGGACATTTGTTTAAATGAAGGTATGTCAGGAGAGCCTCTGCCATACTTCTATAATTTCACTCTTTGTCTTTTTTTAAGATTTATTCATTTATTTTAGAGAGTGCGTGCATCAGATGGGGGGAGGGGCAGAGGGAGAGAGAGAAGCAGACTCCCCACTGTGTGCTGAGCCCATGTGGGGTTTAATCTGACACCCTGAGATCACGACCTAAGCCTAAATCAAGAGCCAGATAGATGTTTAACCAACTGAGCCACCAAGGCACGCCTTTTCACTCTAAAACAACAAAATAATACTTTGATCATTTGAATTCTCTAGATTAAAAAAAACTGTAGAAATGTACTTCATCCTTTTTTTTTTTTTTTAAATTGTATTCATTTATTTGAGAGAAAGAGACAGAGCACAGCAGGGGGAGGAGGAGAGGGAGAGGAAGAAACAGGCTCCCCATTGAGCAGGGAGCCCAACATGGGGCTCAATCCCAGGATTCTGGGATCATGACCTGAGCCAAAGACAGATGTTTAACCATCTGAGTCACCCTGGCACCCCTCCCTCATCTTTCGATTACTGAAAATCAGGAACACTTTTTCAGTGCACACAAACTCCCAGACATTACTTTGCAAATGGGCTGTTTCAGATTCATTCCCAGTTCAAAGTCCTCAGTTCCTCCTTACTGCCTTCACTAAACTAGATGACCCTTGTTACCCTCCTCTGGGAGGATGGCCAAGGTAGCACTAGTCTGGCTAAGATCTTCGTTGACCAGAAGCAGCTACCTGTCAACTCTGACTGTCACTCTTATAGAGCTTCACTGATTTCACAAAATGCATGACAGGTGACAGAATGGAATAGTAACTCCAAGGGAGCTTTTACTTGCACCTCAAAAATAATTTTGAATATGAGCTCTATGGAGGTCAGATTTTGAGAATGTTCCTTCTGGGAACATAGATCAAGAGACACCTATCATGGAAACTTTAGCTAACTTTCCACCTTCCTATTTCCCTGATCCATCATCTTTTCCTTCTCCAAAAGTCTCAGAAGTGTGGATCTTCTCAAAGGCTAACACTCCTTCCATGTTCTGAATTCTACAAAGTTCCTGCAGTCAAAATCTCTGCATTTGTATGATGGAGCACAGTTTTCTATGCTCCAAAACCATTTAATCTTGTGTACTCATTTCTGTGACCATTTAGATATTTAAGAATGAATGGAAAGGTAAGAGGACATATTTTCATACCTCTTTTATAGACACTTGTTAAATCACTCTCCAGCTGTTTCTTTCAGCATAAACAGATAATTTATCTTTTCTAAAGAGAATTATTTCCTATTCCTTTACTATCACTGTTGCTTTACTCAGAAACTTTCTATCAGTATGTAGATTCCAGTAGGGATGATATGCTATTAAGCATATTTCTGTCTACCTAAGCCCCACAGGTGGAAATTTCAAGCCATCTGAGGTATAGAGAACAGGAGACTGAGGTATATAGAAGCAACACTGACAAACAGAATGTCTTGAAGATCCTCATATTCAAAGCTTTCCCACATGGCCATGGGCATGTGAAGCATAGGGTTGTAGAGAAATCTGTCAGCCTCAGATCATGACGGTGGCATTTTTTCTGTTTCTGCAGAACCCTTTTCCTTCATGAGAAAGCTTTAGGAAGACATCGTCAGCTGGGGAAACAAGAAGAGACCACAAGAAATGCCCACTGTCTCAACTATCTTCAGCTGTCCCAATCCTGACCTAAAAGGAACCCCATGTTAGATTAGGAAGCAGAGCATGGGGTCTATCTGACCAGGAATGGTACTATGAAGTGGCTGAAAGCCTTGAGGCCTCTGTTCTCCAATACTTTACACCCACTCACAAGTACTTCTTGGCAGTCATGGCTTTGAGCTCATGAGACCAAAGTCTGGCCTCGTGGAAGAAATAACAATACCTAGCAAGAACATTGGGCAGAACATAAGAATAATGAGAAAGTTCTGACTTAAATGCTGGGTGCCTATTTTTAAATGAAGTATTTAGTATGGAGATATCTAAAAGTAAACACTGGCTGATTGTGATAGAGTAGCTTTCTGAAAAAACGACTTTACTTTCAAGTTGAAACTTTCTGTGTGACCTCTTGCCCCACCCACCTAGACTCCTTTCTGGAAAAAAAAAAAAAAAAAAACAAGATTTCCTTTATATAATTTCCTTTCCCAACTCTCCTTTCCACTTTAAAAATTTTAGTTTTGGGATGCCTGGGTGTCTCGGGGGTTGAATGTCTGTCTGCCTTCGGCTCAGGGCATGATCCTGGGGACCCCGGATCGGGTCCTACATTGGGCTCCCTGCATGGAGCCTGCTTCTTTCTCTGCCTGTGTCTCTGCCTCTCTCTCTCTCTCTCTCTCTCTCTGTCTCATGAATAAATAAATAAAATCTTTAAAAAAAATAAAGGTTTTAGTTTTTTATTCAGAGAGAACACACACCAGAGTACAAGGAATAGAGAGAGGAACGGAGGGGGAGTACGAGAGAGAGCATCTCAAGCAGATCCCCCACTGAACACAGAACCCAAGGCCCCTGATTTTATGACCTGAACCAAAATCAAGAGTCGGATGCTTAACCGACTGAGACACCCGGGCACCCCTCTCTTTTCCACTTTAGAATAATGACAACATATGTGAGACGTGATATGTTGTGAGAAAGACAAAGAGTTGATTCTGCAAGATACTTATTACACCCTTACTCTGGGCAGAGCATTGCCAGGCACTGGGACTATGATAGACAAAGTATCTGCACACCCCGCCCTTCTGAAACTTACCCCCTAGAATAGTCTTCTACATTTTCTCATTAATGCCCCTCCAAGGAAACATTTGAAGTTTTTTTTTTTTTTCCCTAACTGCTCCATCATGAAATTTTACAGCACAGAGATACTATGTATCTGCTTTATATTGTGCCTACCATCTGTGCTTTATACATAGAAAGATTTTATTTTTATTTTATTTTATTTTTCCCCTCCAAGATCCAATTTTTACCTTTGGGGTGATTTTATCCTTGTGAAAAATGCATGCTCTAGGGCAAAGACGGACAATAAGTAAATAAAGAAGAAAAGTAATTGTGATAAAGATGGAGGAAATACAAGGGGCTAAACATTCAGGTATGGTTACTTTTTAAAAAATTGTATTTAAATTCTAATTACTGGGATCCTTGGGTGGCACAGCGGTTTAGCGCCTGCCTTTGGCCCAGGGAGCGATCCTGGAGACCCGGGATCGAATCCCACGTCGGGCTCCCGGTGCATGGAGCCTGCTTCTCCCTCTGCCTGTGTCTCTGCCTCTCTCTCTCTCTCACTGTGTGCCTATCATTAATAAGTAAAATAAAATAATAAATAAATAAATAAATAAATAAATAAATAAATAAATTCTAATTAGTTCATGTACACTGCAAGATTGGTTTCAGGACAGGTGTGGTTGCTTTCAATAGAAATGTCCGGTTGCTTGCACTGTGTCAAGGGGAGACTGGAAGCACTTCATCTGCAGGCTTTCCTTATCTTATTTCTCTTCTCTCCCTCACTCGGCTGGGAATACTGGACTGTTTAATTGCCTTATGCAAATCCACCCCTGCAGGCAAGCCCCGGGGAAGGCAGCCCAGGCACCCATTTGCTTAAATTCTCCATCCGAAACTTGAAAGATAGACAGAATGTAACCTGTGATACATAATTTCTCTCTTCCTGTTTTTCAAACAAACTCACATGAAAGTCGTGCTGCTTCTCTTCACCAAGCAGAGTTACACCCCAAACAGCAGAGTCATCAAAGGCAGTCATTTGAGGAATCCGATAGTCTTGGTCATTTATTTCTGTGCAACTGAGTAGGCCACTGTTCTTAGTAAGGGTGTGAGACTATCAAAGAGCATTTTAGCTTGCCGTGATTGTGCGGGAACAAAGCATCTATAATTGCATAATGCTCTCTCTGCGTAGGTGTGCTCCAGAAAAATAATAAAGGCAGGATCGCTGAATGTTGAAAAGCAGTATAATGCTCTGGTTATATGGCCTGGTATGGGTTTTAGAGTCCAGATCACTGTTTGTAAATTGGCGGGTAATGCAACTACCCTCAGACGCAGTTTATCCTATGTAAAATAAGAATATGACATCATCATACTGAGTTGTTATAAGGAGTAATGAAAGTAATACAGGTAAATTATTTAGTATAACACTTAGAGGGCTATAACACTTAGCCCTCTATAAATAGCTGCTGTTATTATAACTATTCCTGTAAACCAACCATGTTTGTTTTGGTAATCTTTCCTAATTTTGCTATTTTTTAGACTCAAAGGGCTGAAATTTGGTCAAAGTCAAAGCGGGATCATAAGCATGATGCCATTTTGTCTAATATGTCTTAGGCACACCCTCCCTTCGGCTCCATTTGTTAATACTTGCTTTTCTAAATTAATCTGTTACTGAAGCTCCTGGCTGGCTCAGTCGGTGGGGCATGCAACATTTCATCTTGGGGGTGTGAGTTCGAGCCCCAAGTTGGGTATAGAGATTACTTAAAAATAAAAAAAACTCTTAAAAATAAAAATTAACTAATCTTTTATTTTATTTTCCACCCTTGGCTGCTAAATTACACTTTGTTGTTTTTTTTTTTTTTAAAGATTTTATTTATTTATTCATGAAAGATACAGAGAGAGAGGGGCAGAGACACAAGCAGAGGGAGAAAGAAGCAGGCTCCTTGCAGGAAGCCTGATGCAGGACTATATCCCAGGATCCCAGGATTACAACCTGAGCCAAAGGCAGACGCTCATCCACTGAGCCACCCAGGTGCTCCTAAATTACACTTTATAACTGCAACTTTTACTACCTTTTTTTAGCACTATGAGATGGTGAATTAAATACTAGTAGATCTGCTAACTTTAGTCCTTGAAGAGGCTTTCACAATTTGAATCCTTGGACGTTCAAAAGCAAACCCTCTGCCTTCCCAATCCCTCCCTGAAGTTCTATCAACTCTGAGATCCCTATCTGGCATATTAACATCACCAACCTGATAATCATCTATGCTGATCCTAAGGGTTATCTCTTCTTGTGCACAATCCAATTTCTCACTGTGCCTATGCAATGTTTCTGGTGTTTGTTCCCACCTCTCCTTTTCCAAAACCTATCCAAGTGTTATTTCCTCAGGAGGGGTGTCATTTCCATATGCCAGACTTATGCTCAAGCACAATGGAATAGACATTCATTGTGTTTGGGGCCACCAGGCATGTTTAAACACCCTTCCTACCCTTAGCTCTCTTACTCTGTTTAGTTAGGAATCAGGAATTCAGCCAGGGCCAGATCCTGGTTTTGTGGGGTTTGGAGCTAACACAATTTATGGGGCCTCCTTTAAGAAACAGCAACCTGAATCATGAATTTAAAGTTGGGTCTAGGGCAGCCCCAGTGGCGCAGTGGTTTAGCGCTGCCTGCAGCCCGGAGTGTGATCCTGGAGATCCGGGATGGAGTCCCATGTCAGGTTCCCTGCATGGAGGCTGCTTCTCCCTCTGCCTGTGTGTCTCTGCCTCTCTCTCTCTCTCTCTCTTTGTGTGTCTCTATGAATAAATACATAAAATCTTTTTTTTTAAAAGATTATTTATTTATTTATTTATTCATGAGAGACACAGGGAGAGAGAGAGAGAGGCAGAGAGAGAAGCAGGCTCCATACAGGGAGCCCGATGTGGGACTTGATCCCGGGACCCCAGGATCACGCCCTGGGCCAAAGGCAAGCACCAAACCACTGAGCCACCCAGGGATTCCCGATAAATAAAATCTTAAAAAAAAATAAAAATAAAAAAATAAAGTTAGGTCTAAAAATTAGGTGCTCGGGATCCCTGGGTGGTGCAGCAGTTTGGCGCCTGCCTTTGGCCCAGGGTGCGATCCTGGAGACCCGGGATCGAATCCCACGTCGGGCTCCCGGTGCATGGAGCCTGCTTTTCCCTCTGCCTGTGTCTCTGCCTCTCTCTCTCTCTCTGTGACTATCATAAATAAATAAATTACAAAAATTAGGTGCTCATTTCAAATTAGAAAAGAAATGAAAACAAATTACAAATTTTATTTTTTTAAAGATTTTGTTTATTTATTCACAAGAGACAGAGAGAGAGAGAGGCAGAGACATAGGCAGAGAGAGCAGGCTCCATGCAGGGAGCCTGACGTGGGACTCGATCCCGGGACTCCAGGGTCACACCCTGAGCCAAAGGCAGATGGTCAACCACTGAGCCACCCAGGCGTCCCATAAATTACAAATTTTCAAAAGCTGGCCAGTACCACAACCATAACAAATCTGGAAAAATAATACTTTTTGATTGCCTCTCCACATAACAATGATTTTTAATATTTTTTTCTACAAATGAATAAAAGAGGGGCGCCTGGCTGGTTTAGTCGGTAGAGCATGTGAGTCTTGATCATAAGGTTGCAAGTTTGAGCTCCATGTTGGGTGTGGAGATAACTTAAAAATAAAATCTTTTTAGGGTGGCTCAGTCGGTTAAGCATCTGCTTCAGCTCAGGTCATGATGTCAGGGTCCTGGGATCAAGCCCCACATTGGGCTCCCTGCTCAGTGGGGAGCCTGTTTCTCCCTCTCCCTCTGCCTCCTCCCCATTGCCCAGGCTCTGTCTCTGTCTCTCAAATAAATACAAATAAAATAAAATAAGATCTTTTTAAAAAATAGATACTTTAATCTTTCCTTTAATAAAGTTGGTCAAAAACAATTTTTATTGATAATTGAGGAAGTTTATTTAAAGCTTCACAACACTGGTTGATCATATTGTGCACATTTACTAAGTGTATTGGGGAAGACAGAGTTGGAGTTATGGTATCTTTCTTCACAAATTGTCCCAAACCTATGACCTGTCTAGGACTCTCCCAGGGACTTGGAAGGGCTCTGTGCTAGTGAAAGCTCCTAAAGCTCCGGCTCTGTTAGCACCATGTTCATGCCATCTCTCCATGTAGGTAGGCTTCACCAATCAGCTATCATCATAAAGATTTTGCCCCAGAATCCAACAAATGCAGGAAGCAGGAGCCTTTGCAATCTACCATTTCACAGGGATGAAAACAGAGTCATTGCTCTTCCAGAATCTGCTTGGTGAACTTTGGGCGTTTCTTTTATGTGTTGGGTCCCCAGAGTGACTAGCCTGAGCTGTGGTATCTGTGCCCAGCAGCAATTTTCCCCTAGCAGCCTCATTATATGATATGGGTGTAGATCTTGGCTGCAGAGCCTCTAGACCTGACTTTCCAGACCTCTTGGAGATTCCATGAGGTACCAAATATACTTTATTAAATTTAAATTACTCTTCAGGCTCTTGATCTCAGGGTTGTGAGTTCAGGCCCCACACTGAGCGTAGCGATTACTTAAAAATAAAATCTTGAAAAATATTTTTAAAAATAAATTTAATTTTTTTTCTGTCTACACTAGTGAGAGTAGTTTCTTTGCAACTGCAAATCCTGACTGAGTCACGTGAGACTGTGCTCTACCAGGCTAAGGCTTGGGCTGAGGCATCATGAACCCATCTAAGAGAAATAATAATCCAAGGATGGAAAATGAATCTGACCAGATTACACAGGAAAAAACTAGTGTCCAAATGCTAGAAAGGTAAGGATAAAGGTCAAATGAGTGGGGCTCAGAGCTGAAGGAAGAAGTCAGGGAGCCAAGAATCTTGATCAGTGGAAAGAGAACAAACCAAAGGAGATTGAGAAAAGACAAGGAAAGGTAGGTCAAGACTCCATTTGATAGGCCTGCAGTTGCGTGGTATCTGTGTAGGGAGCTTGAAAGGGAATAAGAGGCTAGCCGATACTATAACTCAGACTTCTTTTTTTTTTTTTTTTTAAGATTTTATTTATTTATTCATGAGAGACACAGAGATATAGGCAGGTTTCCTGCTGGGAGCCTGATGAGGGACTTGATCCCAGGACCTTGGGATCATGCCCTGAGCTCCCTAGGTGTCCCTACAACTCAGGCTTTCATTAGCTTGCACCTGGATATAGAAAAGCCTTCTAACCTTCTCCCACCTTGTTTTCTGCCTCCAGCAATTTGTTTACACGAATAATCACTTGGCCATTGTCACTGCCCTACTTAAAACAAAATCAATTGTAGCTCTCCATTGATCCAGCTCCCTCGGTCCTGGGTCTGTAGGCACAGAACATCATCAAACTCATTAGCCTGGCATTTCTGACCCTCTCATATCTAGGTCAACCCATTTCTCCAGTTTATTCCTCGTTAATCCTCTCATATTCTATACTAGAGCCACACCTTAACTGTGTGGTGTTTCCTAGACATGCATTTCATTTTGCCACATGCATGCTGTTCTTTCTGCCTGGGAGTCCTCCCTGTCACTTCTCAGCACTTCCAAATCCCCTTGTCTTTCAAAGCAGTCCAAATGCGACATTTCTTTAGCTGCAACATTTCTTCCCCTGGAGCCTAACCCTGACTGTATTTTTCATGGTACTTTTTGCTTTCCTTCTTGCATTATAGTTATTTAGTTATATAGGCACATATTTTTATTTCCTCTAAGTTGTAAGGTCACCTTGATCCAAATTCTTGGCACTGTGCCTTATATATTAGAGGTGCCCCAAACAGCGTTGAACACAGAATCAAATGAAGCAACTCCTGCCACATAATTCTCTGTAGAACCTAAAGCAGGTGATGGTGGCCTAAGGTATGGTAGGAGAAGTAAAATGCAAATGGTTACACTTATCTTTGTACATGTCAACTAATTTATTTTAGACCAGAATTTTACTTTACCAAAACCACTTTCAGCCTTGGTTTTAATAATCTTTACAAAAGGTGTTGGGGGAGGAGAGGGAAAGGGACACTAAGCAATAACTTCAGAACATTCTCCTTACTCTTATTTAATTGCAAAATAAACACCTCCCACAGCGATCTGTAATGCAGGGCAGCACTTGTGTCCTTGTGAAGGGAAAAAAAATGGGTTTTGTACTTTGCCTCTGCCAGACGTAGCCACATAAGTAATTACACGTCAAAAAAAAAGAATAGGAATATATTTTTTAGAGATCACTTTAAGAAAAATGAAAAGATGGAATTCCTTTTTTTTTTTAAGATTTTATTTATTTATTTGAGAGGAGGGGGGAGAGAGCATAAGCAGGGCGAGGAGCAGAGGGAGAAGCAAACTCCCTACAGAGCAGGGTGCACAATACAGGACCCAATCCCAGGGCCGGGGGATCATGACTCCAGCCAAAGGCAGATGCTCAACCAGTGAGCTACCCAGGTGCCCCAGAATTATTTTGTGTTTTATTTTTTTGTAAAGATTTTATTTATTCATGAGAGAGACAGAAAGAGAAAAAGAGAGAGAGAGGCAGAGACACAGGCAGAGGGAGAAGCAGGCTCTATGCAGGGAGCCTGACATGGGACTCAATCCCTGGTCTCCAGGATCACACCCTGAGCCAAAGGTGGCGCTAAACCGCTGAGCCACCAGGGCTGCCCTTATTTCGTGTTTTAATTACACACATTGTTCCACCAGCAGCACTGCCCCAAAAGTTTTATTAGCAAGTAATATTCTTGTTGTATTATAAAAATCTAAGAGATTTTCATTTCTCAGATAGTGTGCAAATAAAATTATATTTCTGGGCGGCCTGTGTCTCTGCCTCTCTCTGTGTGTCTCTTATGAATAAATAAATAAAATCTTTAAAAAAAAAGAAATTTATAGGAAATATTCTTGGGAGCCTTCCAATTTTCCTTATCAGTGTAAATCCTACATATATCAAATACACTTTTAAAGGGAGGGATATTGAATAATAAAGAGAAACTTCTTCAACATAAAATTTCTACAAATGTGAAATAACTTTAGTAGAATAAAGAAAAAAATTATGATTAAAAAAATGTTTAAAACTCTGCCCATACTTGGGGGGCAAAGAAAACGAAACTGAAGTCTAAACCAAAAGTTTTGGGGATTCATTTGTCTATGGCCAATTTTTCTTTTCCATTAAAGCCTATCTGGGACATTTGATACATACCTTAAAATATTAAAAAAAAAATCTAACGTGAGATCCAAACAAAGCAAATGAACCATTAGATAAATTCAGGGGTTTCAGTGCCAATTAAGTTAGAAGATAGGGAAGGTGAGTGGTAAGGGTAAGGAGTGAAATCATTTTGCTATTTTTATAAAACTCAGAAATTTAATTTTCCCCATCTATAGCTGGTGATTCAGTTACTTAGTGTAAGTAGGAAAAGTTATCTGAGATTTTTTAAATGCCACAGTTTTTCTTTGTTTGAATACTTTCAGATTTATATATTCCCCAGATACAGAAAATAGACAGTGCAAAGTATAATTTAGCTTTCTGTCTCTAAGTCAAGATTATCATTATTTTATATTGTATCATAAATGGAGTTTGTGGAGGCCATCAGGCTGAAAGTGAACTTATGTTCTAAGATACATTTCTTTCATAAATCCTTTATATTTGCTGCTATGCTTTAGACCACATATCTTTAAGGCCTATTGGGAAAGGCCTTTATTAGGTTGAACCTTGAAATTGCCAATATGTTAATCATCTTTAATCTATTAAGTATCAATTTCCCCTGGCTTAACCTAACATAATAAAAGGTCAAGTCAAAAGCTGAAGAGGTTTTCTGTCAACAGTCTTTTCTTTTTTTTTTTTTTTTAGAGATTTTATTTATTTATTCTTGAGAGACACAGAGAGAGAGAGAGGCAGAGAGACACAGGCAGTGGGAGAAGCAGGCTCCATGCAGGGAGCCCGACGTGGGACTCGATTCCAGGTCTCCAGGATCAGGCCCTGGGCTGAAGGCGGCGCTAAACCTCTGAGCCACCCAGGCTACCCATGTCAACAGTCTTTATCAGCATCCTGTGACATCTGCAGAACTCTTACCATATTCAACATAATAAAATGTGGGCTATGCTGAGACACTTTTTTTCTGTCCCCACACACAGCTGAGTGATTCTTTATTTCCTTCATCCACTGTCGACTAGAGCTCACGGTCTTGTTTTTCACTCCCACTATCTAAAAAAAAAAAAATGGAGCCACACCTCTAAGAGAATGTCATCCTGCCCTGATGGCTTCTCTGGTAATGTAACTTTTTAATCCCCTATTTCTGGTTCACTGTCATCAAAGCTCCACCTCTGGCTTTGTATTGAATTAACCTTTAGTACATTATGCAGAAAAATACTTGGGTTTTGAATTATTGAGTTTTAGAGTGAGGAGAAATCTTAGCAATACTTAGCCTGATTTTCCTATAATGAATATTGATGGTTGCTGGTTCCCTCTGTCAGCCCAATTTTCACCTGGTCTTCTACCCTCCCTTATGCGCCAGTGTGTTTTGGCAATGGGCTTCCCTTAGCAGTGAGGATGATCTCATTGGTTCAGAATCCCAGTCTAAGCCAACCTGTTTGGCTAGGTCCTTGTTATTAGGGTGAGCATTATGGGCTGAATTGTGTCCCTCCAAAATTTATATTTTGAAACACCAATCCCCAGTACTTCAGAATGTGACTGTATTTGGAGATAGGTCCTTTAAAGAGGTAATTAAGTTAAAAGCAGGTCATTAAGGTGGGCCCCCATCCAATATGACTGATGTCCTTATAAGAGAAAATTTGAACACAGTCATGTACAGAGGAAAGACAAGTAGAAGACACAGGGAGAAGACGGTTATCTACAAGCCATGGAGAGAGGCCACAGAAGAAACCAACCCTGCTGAAACCTTGATCTTGGACTTTTAACCTCCAGAACTGTGAGAAAATAAATTTTGTTATTTAAGCCACCCAGTCTGTGGCATTTTGTTATGGCAGTCCTAAGGGACTAATCCAATGGATTAGGCATTGGAATTGGAATGGGACTCAATATGAGACAACAGTGGAGGGAAGTTTTTGGAAACCTCTAGGTTCTGAATATTTCTTGTTTAAAGGAAAATACCAGAAAAGACACTCTTCGTCTCCATGTTGTGAGGTAGGGTTGTGAAACTTGTAAATTCTCCAGCCAAATTTGTCATCAAGAGGGATGCTACCCTGAAAATGAGCCAATACTCAGAGATGCGCATAGCCAGGAAAATTGTGAAAACAGTTGCTGGAGTTACTTAATTAAGCCAACCTCAAAGCCTGCTCAATCTCTTAAATTCCAGTTATGTGAGCCAATAAATCTTCTCAGTTGTTTAAACAAGCTAAAACCAAGTTTTCTGCTATAGTCTCTGTTGTATTTTTTTTTTTTTTGTCTCTGTTGTATTTGATAAGTTACCTACCCCTTCATTTTACAGAGAGAGCCTGAGGCCTCTTTAAATCTAAGTGACTTGTCTGATGTATCAGAAGCTTCTTATTTTGAGTTATTTAATCTATCCTCCTTAACACAGCCAGGTTAAAGATAGTGGGTACATACCTAAGTGGTACGAACATTAAGAAGAGTATAAGTAAAGGGTTTCATAAAAAGGACAAAGAAAATATTCACCTTATGTGATCAATCCAGAAAGGCTAAAGATAGAATTGGAAGTATTGGAAAAGGAGAAAAGTAATCTGAAAAGTAACTTTTTGGGTCAGCAAGTCAACTCTTAAGTCCCTCCCTTTGGCCTCACTGTTAGTGTCTTTGGTAGGGACTGTGCCTTACCCAACATGTAGCCCCTCTCATTCTTTTATTGCCCTCCTGCTTATGGGTCTCAAGATTCCTGTGCTGCTCCAAACATTCTTACACCTGGGGGTAGCCCACTTGAATCTCTGCCCAGTTTTGAACACCTGAACTCCTATATTTATGGTCTCTGCCATGATCTGGAAAGCATAATTACATTTTCATATACTTTCATATTTTTAAGTGTTTTATGAGATAGTAGACCACAGTGAGCCCTTATATAGGAAAATCATATTAACCATCTGAGGAAGTGGGAATTTTACCATATTTGGTTGCTTTGAACTTCTTGACAGCTTCAAGCCACTCTAGCTCATTTATATCAATGTTTTTGTTCCAGAATGTAAAAAAGTGTCACACTGAGATAGTCTCAGTTTATACCTTCTAGGCCATGATCTTGTGAATGAATTCTTTCTTCGGAATCTTGGCAAGCTAAATTATGAATAGGGATTATCAAGCAAATTTAAATTTTATCTTTGAAAAGCATTATACAAGTATAATGAGAGCAAGAAACCTCCTTAAAGCTTAGAATTGTGGCATATAGTACACAATAAATAAATAAATAAACAAACGGGATCCCTGGGTGGCGCAGCGGTTTGGCGCCTGCCTTTGGCCCAGGGCGCGATCCTGGAGACCCGGGATCGAATCCCACATCAGGCTCCCGGTGCATGGAGCCTGCTTCTCCCTCTGCCTGTGTCTCTGCCTCTCTCTCTCTCTCTCTGTGACTATCATAAAAAAATAAATAAATAAAATAAATAAACAAACAAATAAATTTTTGTTTTTGTTTAGGATTTGTATTCCCTTTACCTGAATGAATGATTTCTTTTTTTTTTTTAATATTTTATTTATTTATGACAGATACAGAGAGAGAGAGAGAGGCAGAGACACAGGCAGAGGGAGAAGCAGGCTCTATGCACCGGGAGCCCGATGTGGGATTCGATCCCGGGTCTCCAGGATCGCGCCCTGGGCCAAAGGCAGGCGCCAAACCGCTGTGCCACCCAGGGATCCGTGAATGAATGATTTCTGACACAATTTTTTGATGTATTTGTGCACTGCAAGTTGATGAATAATTTTATGTAAAAAAAATTACCTCTCAGGTCAGTATAATATCAAATTTTCAAAAAGTCAAATCAATATGTGTAACAAGAAAACACAGAGTGCTATGAAGTTGGTGGGCTGTACATGGGATTATTCTCTAAACATGACAATCAGTGATAGAATTAGATACATATCACACAAAACCTTGAATTCTTCAATACCATTATGCAAGAAACCCATAGAAGGTATCCTTTTCTCCCAGGAGTGGGAGGAGTAATTAGAGTTCAGTTCTAAATTGCAAAATTGTCCTCTTTTACATAGTGCGGTCACTTTCTCACAGCATCACCCTCTGGATGCTGTGGCTCAAATCAACAAAACCCATCTGGGTTTTTATAGTTGGCATGGATGGAGTATCACACCCTTGTCTTCTAAAGGTTTCCAAGTTTGCTGTAGGGCCACACTATCGAGTATTTAAGCAAAACAAAAGTTGACAGACCGGTATGATTCTGTGCTAGAAAAATCTAAGAACTTTTGTTTTTTAATAAATTAGGCATAGCCAAAATCCTGCTTCTGTTTTTGTTTTGATAGCTTATATTCTCATGGTTAGTTCTTTTCTGTTGTTGTTTTTCTTTTAATGATTTCAAAATTTGAATTGTTCAGGGTTTAAGTTGCTTATCATCTTTACAATTGGCATTACATCTAAATATATGTCTAACCCCTTATTCTAGTCAGGAATGTGACATGGGAAAATTATCATTTTGCTAGTGTCAATTTACTTGGCCATTCATATTTTTCTGGAAACTGTAGTCTAGAAACTGCATGTGAAGAGTCTAGAGACTGCAGTCTAGAATTTCTGCAGTTGTGACCAAAAATACTAAATATTCAGAACACCAACCTTTGAAATTAGCCAAAAACAGTCACTGATGTGCTGGTTGATTTTGCATTTTAATATACTCTATGTCTTCTTTCTTCATGTCTGAAACAACAACAAAAAGTTTCTTTAAGAAAATATTAACTACTTGATCAAAGAATGAAAAGAAAAATGCATTTAAGTTTCATGCAGCAATGTCCATGCTTCACTGTCCTTAGTTCAGCTTTAATTTTGTGTATCTAGTGCTCCTTCTGCACAGATATTTGAAGACAAGGCTGATTAAAAAGAATGTGTCCTGTTTCTTGAATGTAGCTAGTGAGAATTAAAAACGGTGCCAGTTGGCAGCCAATTAGCTATAATCTTATAATCTTTTTTTTTTCTTTCATGCTTGGTGTTGACATAACAAGGTGAATCTTCTAGCCAACTTTTACTAACTGCAACTCTGGGGGAAGAAAGTTCTTTCTGATCTTTACTGATCTAAGAACTATATCATTGAATAGTTTCCATATTAAATTACATGGTAAGCAAATTCTCTTCAGTTTTAGCCTATCAAGAAGATTTTGACAAAGTACTTTATATTTCCATTTGTTTCCCCAGGGCAATGGTTTTCTGCTCAAACCACCATTATCATTTCCAATCACTGAGCTCTAAGCAGTTAAATGAGACTAGAAGACTGTCAATGGCATTTTGGCACTCAAGAAGAAGCCATTAGAAATCCCTAAAAGTGCACATAAACTTTCTTACAGAGTCTAGGAAATAGTACATCAAATGAAATTTTGGTCCAAGATCATTAAAAAAACAACAAAAATCAACAGACAAAAATAAATAGCAATAACCAACCAAAAAAACCCTTCACTTGTAGCCTCCTTCCTGGCTGCAGATTTGATCCCATGAACATGTCTGAAGCAACCAGCCAGGTCTCATGACTCACAGGCACATGATGCTTCTGTTGGGAGCACAGACAGGTGGACACTGATTTGATCTGTTCACCAGCTTTGTTCTGGGATCTCAAATACATCACCCGGTGGTGGGTGGAAAATGATGCCATTGGAAACTTTCAACAAATGCTTATAGAATCCGGGTAACTTTGAAAAAGGAAAGAAAATGAACTTTCAAATCAAGTGTGTTGTGTGTGTGACAGCAGGCTCAGTATAAAAGATTCACTTTTAGGGGTGATCTAGCTAAGATCTAGGTCAGTTTTCACCCTCTTTGTGCCTTAAAAGTTACCTCGAGCGTTCCTACAGCACACTGATGCTGGGGGTCCATCCCAGAGATTCTGAATTTTGACCCACCAATTCCATTTCTAGAAAGGAGGCAGATGAGACTTCTCTTTTCATTTTGTAACTTTATATCCAGTTTGAATTTTTCCATTTGTATATATATATTTTTAATTTTTTAAAAGATTTTATTTATTTGATAGAGAGAGCGTGCAAGCACAAGCAGGAGGAGCAGCAGAGGGAGAGGGAGAATCTGACCCCTCGCTGAGCAGGGAGCCCCATGCAGGACTATATCCCAGGACCCTAAAATCATGACCCAAGCTGAAGGCAGATGCTTAACCGACTGAGCCAGCCTGGTGCCCCTATTTTTTAATTTTTTAAAAAAAATTTGAAAAGCATTTGTCATGAATGTGGCCTTCCCTAGCCACTTCCCACTTGCTAGTGGTTGTAGTTTTTCTAGGTAGTCAAAATAGCAAACCAATATCAGAACAGATATCTGGGGAATCCCTGGGTGGCTCAGCAGTTTTGCGCCGGCTTTCGACCTAGGGCGTGATCCTGGAGTTCCGGGATCGAGTCCCATATCCAGCTCCCTGCATGGAGCCTGCTTCTCCCTCTGCCTGTGTCTCTGCCCCCCACCCCCGCTGTGTTTCTCATGAATAAATAAAGTATTCAAAACAAAACAAAACAGATATCTATATGTAGTTTTAAATGTATGAGACTGGCGTTATAAACATTTATGATAAAAGGATTTGAGAGTCTGGGTCTGCTAATATACAAATTAGTAATTTCTATAACCTCTCAGAGTCTCAGATTCTTAAACAGTGAAATGGATATTTCAATATTGTACTTGTTTTTAAGAGTTGAGTGGAAATTCAATATGATCCACATAAAGCAGTTTTTATATAGTAGGTGTTCAATAATGGTTTGTAGCCATTATTCCCCCTTACAAACCCCCATACCCACCCCCAACAGTAAAAGACAGTTTAAGGTTTATTGCATTCATTTATTCATATCATTTTTTTCATGCAAATATATGGCTTTTTCATTTACAAATGTAGATAATGTATGAACATTTCCTCAACAAGTATCCTCATCTGAACCCACAAGAAAAGAGGAGTTAATATATGACATTTTTTTCTAGTTAGCAAATATTCTCGGATCCTTTTCTGCCAGCTTTTCCTGATCACCTGCCATTTGTATATCTATCTTTCTTTACTGCCTTTTGTTTATATATAACCACAGCTTTCACAGCTTGACAAGACTCAAATAATGGTTCCGTGGGTGGTGTGTCTTTCCATAGCAGACAGATGGATTTAGAGTAAGCGTGAGGCTTTGTTGCTGGTGATGGTGATGGTGTTTCGTGCCTACCAGGGAGATGTACAGTCCAGGGACTGAAACAAAGGAACACATGGATTGTACCTAATAGAATAAATAGCTTGTGTTTGCGCTTTATGGTTTTCCCCGTATACTTTACCTCATTGAATAAGGTTAACGTCATCATTTAGCATTCTCTTGCCAGCTCTGGAGAGGGACCTGGAGTCCCCTGTGGCTGGACCAGCAGCAGCACCTGGAAACTTGTTAGAAATCCAGAATCTCAGCTGAGCCACCCAGGCGTCCCTACTTTGGGGGAAAATTTCACTGTTATGGCATCAAAAATTGATAAATGCTTTTGTAAATTGGTGTTTTGAATTTTCGCACTTTCCATATAAGAGGAAATCAACTGCTCTCTTTTCTTTTGTGCTTACCAATGATGTGGTAACAGAAGTTGTAAGCACCTCCCTGCAAATGACACATATGTATGAGTAGTTGTGTCCAATAATTGAAAAGCCCTAGTGGCTGTAATCCTTGCAACAGTTTGGTATTTAAATTTGATTTTTTAAAAATCAATACATTTGGATATACTATTTAAAAATTTGATTTGATGATTGTATCTGATGAACCTGGAGAGGGATCAATCTGAGACTTGGAGAATTAGTATCATACTTATGGTCCTCAGTGATAACCGTGTACTTTGTCATTAGTATTTCTTTTGTTTCTGAGTTATTACCTAATAGTGCAATTTACATATAAGAATACAAAAACAACAGAATGATGTAATGTTGTATATCCGCCAAAAACTTCATAATGAGTGGCAGGTCCCAGTTGTGATAAACTGAGTGACAGAGTAATGAATCTGCATCTCAATACCACTAACCAAAATCCTATAAACTTTAAGAAATAGGAGCAAAAGTAGATCCCATCACTGCCTACAACAACCTGATCTCCTATATTATTGTTAAAATTGTTTCCCCAAAGTAAATATGTCTTTTAAATTTATTTGTTGGTAAGTATTCTTTATAAAATGAAAATGATCTAATAATTATTAGATAATCAGATAATTCCCATTTGTTAAATAGGAAATTATTGGATATCTTCACATATGATGATTATTATTAAGGAATATATACAATGAGTTTCCTAATATAATATTAAATATTATGCTGATCTAAAATAAAATATTTTAAATTTAAAATCTGTTCCTTAGTATTTGAGTTTTGTTTCTTAAAAAGTCTACAGAGCTGTGGTTATGGGACCCAGATTCACTTATTACTTTGTTACTTCATTTATCACTCATCTGAGATCTGCTACCCATAAAGTTCTGTATTATATCATAGAAAAAGGTGAGATGATTTTTATATTCACATGAAAGGTTAGATAATCATATATTACTGTGCAAAGAGTTTGAGGTCCAAAAACTTTGAATAAGCTGAAGAGAGTGAAATTTACTGGGTGTTTTCAACCCCAAAGGTCGAAGGAACTGGGGATGTCAAATTCCCTTACTTCTCAGATACCCTGGGCCTTTCTGCTGTCTCCACTCTACTCCCTGTGAAAATCTGCTATCCCAGAATTTGCTGATAAATTTACATCCAGATTAAACTGAAGGATTTAGTGCTGTTAGGTACTAGCTCATTTTATTTTTTTATTTTTAAATTTATTTTTATTTATTTATTCATGAGAGACATACAGAGAGAGGCAGAGACATAGGCAATGGGGGATGCAGGCTCCCTTTGTGGAGCCTGATGTGGGACTCGATCCCAGGACTCCGGGATCACAACCTGAGCCAAAGGCAGATGCTCAACTACTGAGCTACCCAGGCATGCCTCCTAGCTCATTTTAATAAGAAGAAAAATCTCAGACACTATTAGAACACAAGGTATTGAGAATGAATTGGAGATGCACTCTGATAGGTTGGGAAAACTTGATGCTACCTTTGAAACCACCTGCCTGCTTTGGCTATTTGTAAATCCTGTCTAGCTGCAAAATGCTTCCAATATTCAGATGATTAAGCACAGCAATGGTGTCCATGTCAGCATGGAAACATAGTGTAGTGCAGAGCTGTCTTTGTCTTTGACTCTGCTAGAGACTTTTACATTAGTGAAGACCCACTTGTCATATTAACAGGTGGTATAAAACTGGTAGAGTGAGTGGGCTGAACGGCAGTAAATTATAATCCACAAGAAAAGGATTGCCAGAAGCTGAATTTAACTTTTATCAGGGACAAAATGAATTATACTTGAAACCTCAAGTCCTACTACACCACAGTAAGATTCAGTCACAGAGCGCTCATTGCTTCATCGATAGAAGTAAAGTGACTAGAATTAGTAGGTGGTAGATTTTTCTCCCTTCTGTACTAGTCAGGACATCTGATGCATTTTAAAAGTTTGCTGAAAAACCTGGAATGGAGACAACCAACCAGGAGGAAAAAGACACATAGAGAACATCAGCTGAAAAAGGTCAAAAGAACTGGGGATGGCAAGCTCAGAAAGGTGAAGATTCAGAAGTAAGAGACTATCTTCACATCTTTTAGTAATCTCTATTTATGTATTTGTGTGTGTGTGTACCATATACCACATCTTCTTTATCCATTCATCAGTCGATGGACTCTTGGGCTCTTGGCTATTGTAAATAATGCTGCTATAAACATTGGGGTGCATGTACCCCTTTGAATTAGTATTTGTATTCTTTGGGTGAATACCTACTAGTGCAATCGCTGGATCATAAGGGTTCTATTTTTAACTTTTTGAGGAATCTCCACACTGTTTTTGAGAATGGCTGCACAAGTTTGCGTTCCCACCAACAGTGCATAAATGTTCCTTTTTCTCCACATCCTCGCCAACAACTGTTGTTCCTCACGTTGTAGAGTTTAGCCATTCTGACAGGTGGGAGGTGATATTCCATTGTAGTTTTGATTTGCATTTCTCAGATCAGTGATGTTGAGCATCTTTTCATATGACTGCTGGCCACCTGTATGTCTTCTTTGGAAAAATGTCTATTTGTGTCTTCTGCCCATTTATTATTTGGATTTCTTGGTTTTGGGGTGTTTTATAAGTTTTTCATATATTTTGGATATCAACCCTTAATGAGCTATGTCATTTGCAAATACCTTCTCCCATTCCATAGGTTGCCTTTTAGTTTTGTTGATCCTTCCCTCACTGTGCAGAAGCTTTTTATTTTGATGAAGTCCCAATAGCTTATTTTTCCTTTTGTTTGCCTTGCCTCAGGATAAGGAAGTAATTTTGAGCAGATGCTTTCAGCCTCTCAGCAAAGTGAAATCATACCGCAGAGGTGAACATATTGGCAACAGGATTATTCTATTTGATACCTGGTGCCAACAGCCACATTTCCCAACATCCTGACTTTAACAATTATTGACAAAGAAAACTTTTAATACTGGGCAGAACAGGAAAGTCACCAGCCACCTCTATGCATAGTCTCACAGTAGCATTCCTCCTGTCCACCTTAGAAAAAGCCTGAGTCATCTGGGGCCCTGGACACCTAAGCCTCAGGCAGGCAGCCCTGCTCCTCTTCCTGTTCACTGGCTGAGATTGCATCTGAGAGTGTCTACAACTTCTCCGGTGGAGTCGGATTTCTGGTCACGGGTCAGGTCAGTGCTTGAAGTGGTTTCTTCCTTCACACTCAGCGAATTCTCCAGGGAATCATGAGTGTACGTGTAGATTTCTGCAGTCAAATCTTGTGATATTGAGAGCAGCTGAGAAATATCTTTCTGGTTCTAGTCAGTGATTAATTTTTTTTTAGATTTTTATTTATTTATTCATGAGAGACACACAGAGAGAGGCAGAGACATAGGCAGAAGGAGAAGCAGGTTCCCTGGGGAGCCTGATGCAGGACTCAATCCCAGGACCCCGGGATCATGACCTGAGCTGAAAGTAGATGCTCAACCACTGAGCCACCCAGGTGCCCCAGTGATTAACTTTTGAAGGCAGCTCTTCTACAGCCAGTTTAAGTGTTTGTGTGCATGTGTGTGTAGGACATAGAGGACCTATTTTAAGTATTTATCTTTTTAAAAAACGATTTTATTTATTTATTCATGAGAGACACAGGTTGAGATGCAAGAGATAGGCAGAGGGAGAAGCAGGCTCCCTGTAGGGAGCCTAATGTGGGACTCCATGATCATGCCCAGAGTCAAAGGCAGACGCTCAACAGCTGAGCGTGTCCCTTTTTAAGTATTTCTGCATAGAATTACATACTCCTTTCCCTGATCAATTAATGTCAATTCCAAAGGATTATGACTACCATTGAGTCAGTATTAATATAAATAGATTCCAGAGATCTGCTGTACAACACAATTCCTGTACTGTGCATTTAAAAAGGTGGGGAGAATATAAGGAAACTTTTGGAGATAATGAAAATATCTATTACCTGGATTGTGGGGACAATAACAAGAATGTTTACATATGTCCAAACTAAGTTGTATACATTTATTATGTGTAGCTTTTTCTGTATCAATAAAGCTGGAAAGAAAAAGAATGAAGTCCTATTTTCTCAGAAATCTCTCAATTGCTGGAGAAGGGAAAACAGCATAGCTTCTCCCGGATGCTGCAGGGTGGTGTACAGTGGACTAGACAGTTTTCCATTTACTTCTTTAGCCCCTGGGAGTCCACAGGCCAATTCAGTGACATCTGCCCAGAGGGATCGACAACTTGATTATAGTTAGACCTGTATGCCACATTTCCCAGAGAGAAAGCCTGTTACTATTTCTACTCAATTCCCACTGATAGGTTTCATTTTATATCACTAAGAGTGAGACTCATATCACTGCATATACTAGAAACATGGTTTGAGCCTGTGGTAAAGCAGATTTCATCAAGACCTTTATAGTAAAGGTTTTACATGTGCTTGATGATTATTCAATGCATATGTCTGGCAGATTTGCCCTCTCTTAAATTTCAGTTCCTCATTTCAACTGGCTGCTCAGACTCTGCTATTTGAAAGACTATCCCCAGCTACCAACCCCAATGTTGCATAAATCAACTCATTATCTTCCCCAGCCAAATTACCACTTCCTCTGGATTCCCCATTTCTGTCCCCATTTCTTTAAATAAAGCCTTTTTCTAGTCCCTCAGGCTCAGCATTATGTTTTACTTACTCCTCAAAGTATTTTCATGGTTTAATAAAGGTTTTAATGTTGTAAGATCACCCCACAGAACTGTTACCTTTTTGGCATCATGCCTGTAGTCCTTACAAGTAGCAACAGTGGAAATGTGGTTCCTTGTTATGGAGTTCAGGCCAAATGGTTAGCCTTACCCAAGTGATTGGTAATTACAAGGCAGTCTTTTGTGTATATATTAGTTAACTAGTCATGCTAAGAAACGAGAAAGTAACCAATAAGAGCAAAATGCAGGGGCACCTGGGTGGCTCATGATCCCACGGTCCTGGGATGGAGCCCCACATCAGGCCCCCTGTTCAGCAGAGAGCCTGTTTCTCCCTCTCCCTCTGCTGCTCTTCCCACTTGTGCTCTCTCTCAAATAAATAAATACAATCTTTAAAAGAGAAAAGCAAAATGCAGGGTAAAGAAAATAAGTAGCAGTAAAGATCTTTTTAACCCACAGATGATGTCAAAATAATAAAATATAAAATAAAGTCCAATAATTATCAATTATCTGCAGCTCACTATGCTCTTCCTCAGCTAGACCAAATAAAAAATACATTAATTTCAGAAAGTATTAATTGATGGGGTTACCCTGGTCTGTGGATTAGCTGTATTAGGATCATTGGAGATCTTATTTTTATTTTAGTTTACTTGGTTTTGTTTTGCCCTATACTATTTAAAAATTATTTAGTTGTGAAAAAACAATACATGTGCAAAGTACTAATTTCAGTAGTTACAAAGGATGTACAATAAAAATAAATTGTCCCTCCCATCCCAGATTCTGACCAAATTCCCCTTTCCAACTGCATCCACTGTACTGGTTTATTAGATTTCCTTTCAGAAATACACTATGTATGCTTCTAGCAGATATTTTGGTTAATTTGTTTAATATTCATTCTTAACCTCTTGCTATTATGTTTTCCTGTGTTGCAGTAGCTATAAAACTAAAAATAACATCACCCGGATTCCATTATAACCAGAGTTCCTGATGTGACTTAGGTTCCTCTAATCTGATGCACTAGCATAACACTTGATTTTGAAACTGAACTAAGTGAGGAGAGACAGCAAGAGGCATGCATTTTGTTGGTGTGAATAACAGCAGAGGCTGCACAATCCAGCAGTGTAATACTGGATTTCCAATTTAGCAGAGACAGCTTTCTGATTGTAGTGGAGGTGATGTAGCTTTTATAGACAACAGCCTTACCCACAGCCTCCAGATTCCATCCGTACCTGATTATATCAGTATCGTCAGCTCTCTGGTAACCTAGTTTTGCACTGTGTTCTTTGGAAATGACTCCTGGAAACTTAGCCGAAATCCAGTTAGTTATTCAACCATCAGTTCTGAGGCCATTGAAATAGATTCTTTTCTGCTTAAACTAGCTAGAGTAGATTATATTCTCTGCAGTTCAATCTTGGTTTATAAAATGTGTATAAGTGTATATAAGCTGTAGGAAGCAGAACGATGGCCCTGCAAAATATTCACATGTTAATCCTTGGAACCTGTGAGTATGCTACATTAAATAGTCCAAAAAAATTAAGATGGAATTAATGTGACAAATCAACTGATTTTAAAATAGGGAGAGTATCCTAGATTATTCAGATTTGCCCAATGTGATTGTAAGCATCCTTAAAAGTGGAGAAAAGAGGCAGAAGAAGAGTCAGTTGGAGGAATCTATGACGACTGAAGAATGATTAGAGAGATGCAAAGTTGCTGGCCTTGAGGACAGATAAAGGAACTATAAGTCAAGAAGTATGGCTTCTTCTATGAAGAAGGTGGCTTCCAGAAGCTGAAAATGCAATGAACTATATTGGTATGAAGGAACTATAAATCAAGAAGTATAGGTGGCTTCCAGAAGGTGAAAACGCAATGAACTATATTGGTATAAAAATAAATATTGAGGTGCCTGCGTGGCTCAGTTGGTTAAGCATCCAGCTCAGGTCATAATCTCATGTGGAGGCATGGAGTCTGCTTCAGATTCTCTCTCTCCCTCTGCCCACTCTTGACCTCGTCTCTCACTCTCTAAATGAATGCATAAACTATAAAGAATAAATAAATATTGAGATTATTGAGAAAGAGTTTGAGAACATTTATCCTGCCATAAATGTTTATAAAGTTTTAAATAACAATACAAGGAAGAAAAATAGAGACTTTATTTCCTCTAACTGCATTTTTTGTAGAAGTGCTGGGAATGTTCGCATTCATTGCATTAAAGAAAATAACATTTATGAAGCAGATTTAATTTTTAGTTATTTAGTTTCAATTAAACAATCGATCTTTCAAGAAAAAAATTCTTTTTTTTAAATTTTTATTTATTTTTATGATAGTCACACAGAGAGAGAGAGAGAGAGGCAGAGACACAGGCAGAGGGAGAAGCAGGCTCCATGCACCAGGAGCTCGACGTGGGACTCAATCCCGGGTCTCCAGGATGGCACCCTGGGCCAAAGGCAGGCGCTAAACCACTGCGCCACCCAGGGATCCCAAGAAAAAAATTCTTACTTGGGAATTCTTTTCATGGTGTGATGAAAAATTAAAGGCAAGATGTCAATTTACCATATCCATATTTCATGGAGAAGAAAAACTTCAAAACCACACACACAGATATCTGTATTATCTTCATTCAGACATAGTAAAGACTTCGAAGAAATTTTTAAAAAAAGGAAAAATGAGAAACAACCAATTTTCTCACTAACCAAATAACAAAACAAGAATTAAAAAGAAGTCTCTGTCGATTCCACATATTTGTGAATCTTTGGAGACACTGTTCTAGTCAATTATCATTGGAAAAGGAGGGAAGGTGGAAATGTGATGGCAAAATTACAGAAGTGTCCTATCTAGGCAAAGCTAGTTTAAAAGTATCTTGGCCAAATTTGCATAACAATGACATAGGAGTAACCGAGTAGGTAAAAGTGCTAAGAAATTATTGCTCCTGCTCTATAATATTTAACTTAAAAATTCAACCTCTAGGGATCCCTGGGTGGCGCAGCGGTTTAGTGCCTGCCTTTGGCCCGGGGCGCGATCCTGGAGATCCGGGATCGAATCCCACGTCGGGCCTCCGGTGCATGGAGCCTGCTTCTCCCTCTGCCTATGTCTCTGCCCCTCTCTCTCTCTGTGTGACTATCATAAAATTAAAAAACAAAAAAAACAAAAAAAAACACTTAAAAAAAATTCAACCTCTAGAGTTTTCAATAAAATTGGAATGATAATTTTTAAGGAATTGGCTTTTATTGATATCTCCTCTTCAAATTACTATACAAACTTACCATAAAATAATTATGTATTTTGCCTAACATCCATCTGCAAAAAGGTTCCAAGATAGATGTATTTCTTGTTCAACTGGAGTAATAATTTTTTTGTTATTTATTTTTTAAAGACTTTATTTATTTATTTATTTATTTATTTATTTGAGAAAGAGAGAGAGGGAGAAGCAGACTCCCTGCTGAGCAGAGATCCATGTGGGACTCTATCCCAGGACTCAGATCATGACCTGAGCCAAAGGCAGATTCTTAACTGACTGAGCCACCCAGGCACCCCCGGAGTAATAATTTTTAATGAAATGTTCAGATTTATTTGTGCATGCTATTATATCAATTTATATAGTCAAACCCAGCCTTGATCATAAGTTCTAATGAAGACTGATTTTTTAAAAAGATTTTATTTATTTATTCATGAGAGACATGGAGAGAAAGTGGCAGAGACATTAGGCAGGGGGAGAAGCAGGCTCCCTGTGGGAAGCCCAATGTGGGACTTGATCCTGGGACTCCCAGGATCACGCCCTAAGCCAAAGACAGACGCTCAACTACTGAGCCACCCAAGCGTCCCTGAAGACTGATTTTTAATACTCAGTTGGAATTGAGTCAAAATGTGTGTCTGGCATACTTTAAAGCTCAATCAGGCTTGGGAACCACACATTTACCAAATATTTTCATGTGCCAGGTCCTGGCTAAACTGGCAGTAGAAAGATAAATATCTGCACAGAGTTGTTCATGAGAATTTATTAACAATTATGCTACCTGACCTAGAGCTTGTTTTTGATATTGACTCACTCTTTCTTGCAGGGGCAAAACCCTTTTGTAATTCTACACATTTAAAATAGTATACATATATATATTTAAAGATTTCATTTATTTATTCATGAGAGATACATATTGAGAGGCAGAGACACAAGCAGAGGGAGAGGCAGGCTCCATGCAGGAAGCCCGATGTGGGACTCGACCCCAGTACCCCAGGATCACAGCCTGAGCCAAAGGCAGATGCTCAACCACTGAACCACCCAGGCATCCCAAACAGTATATATTCTAAGGATGAGTAAATAGGGCGAGACAGAGTGTTTCTCACAATTTTATATTAAAACATTGAGAAATAGTGAAATACAAACATAAGTATGGATAGATCAGAGTCCAGAAATGATTAAGCCAATACAGAATTAAGTAAGTATATGATAAAGGTGGCATTTCGTATCTGTAGGAGCAATATGGATTACTGTTCTCAAATATTACGAAGAGTTTGTTATTGAAGGGAAAACAAACCTGAATTCCAATATCACTCTATCCACCCTAAATCAAATCCAAATATATTACCTTGTGTAATAAGTGAAATTATAATGACTAGGGCTTTTACGGTTTGTGAAAATACAGCAAGCTGTACATTTACAACATATATACTTCTATGATTATAATTATCAATGAACATTTTGAAACTAGGTTAAATGACAGAATATTTTTATTTTGGTGGAAAAAGGCCTTTCAATTGTAACATAAAACTCAAAAGTCAAGGATGCCTGGGTGGCTTAGCGGTTGACCATCTGCCTTCAGCTCAGGGTGTGACCCGGAGTACCAGGATCAAGTCCCACCTCCGGGTCCCTGCATGGAGCCTGCTTCTCCCTCTGCCTGTGTCTCTGCCTCTCTCTCTCTCTCTCTGTGTCTCTCATGAATAAATAAATAAAATATTTTTAAAAACCCTCAAAAGTCATTACAGGGGTGCCTGGATGGCTCAGTCCATTAAGCTTCTGACTCTTGATTTTGGTTTAGGTCATGATTTCAGGGTGATGAGATTAAGCCCCACATTGAGTGATTAGGATTCTCCCTTTCTCTCTACTCCTCCTCTCTTCTAAAAAGATGTTTTTAAAAAGTCATTACAAAAAGATTGATAAGTTTAACTACATGCAAGTTTAAATCTTCTGAATGGCATAAAAACACTATCAAAAGTAAAAACAAAGCAAAACAAACAAACAAACCCCCCCAAACATCAAGCTGGGAAAACATCTATAACACCCTTATACAGACTCTATCAGATAGGATTCAACCAGGAAAAGAGATTTCTAAATACCTGAAACATAAAGAATCTAATACAGGAATTGTTTTCATTGATGATGCAAAAGACAAAAAGCCAAAAAAAAAAAAAAAAAAGAGGATGGTAAGCACCTCAGAGGTTATAAAGAGCAAGTATCCTGTTGGCCCCTGAACTGGAGAGGAAGATGGAAGATGTGATACTCACAGAGCCCAGGAGCCAAGGTCAAGTAGCTGAAACCAAAAAGATGCAGGCCACTCTAGTGGAAACAGAAGCTGGAGGGACTTAGGGAATGCTGGACATGCTACTTGACCTAGGAGCTAGGGGTGGATTATCCCTCCTCTGGACCACTGTGTTAGTTTCCTATTACTGATATAAGAAATCAACACAAACTTTGTGGCTTAAAACAATAAAAATTGATTATTTTACAGCCTGGCATTCAGATGTCTGAAACGGGACTCAGTAGGCTAAAAACAAGATGTCAGCAGGGCTGCATTCCTTCTGGCGACTCTAGAGGAGTATTTATTTCCTTGGTTTTCCAGTTTCTAGAGGCTACCTGCCTTGGGTCATAGCCGCTTCCTTCATCTTCAAAGAGAGCAATGACTGTTAACTCCTTCTCATACTAGCATCTTTCTGGTCCTCCCACTTTCAGCTCCCTCTCCCACTTTTAAGGATCCTTGTGATTACATTAGACCCACCTGGATACCCCAGGATACTCTCCTTATTTTAAGGTCAGCTGATTTGCAAACATAGTTCCATCTGTAATCCAATTCCCCTTTGTCACATAACATGTTCTTCTAGGGATTATGACCTGGGCATCTTGGAGGGATAATTATTCTGCCTTCCACACCTTCCACCAGGGACTCTGATAGTCCAGACTCAGCTGGAAGCCAACTGGGAAAGCAATCTGCATGGGTCAGCCCCCTATATGTCCCACCACCCCATATATACCGAGGAGAAAAGGAGAAATGGATCTAAGAGCAAATGGGTACCAGAAATATTACTCATACCCTTAGGAAGAAAAAGAGTTCTTAGAAATCAGTGAGAAAATGATAAATAACAAAAATAGAAAAATGACCTGAGGATATGACTTGGTGTGTTGGCAATTTTTAGATGAAGAAATAAAAGTAGTCAATCTAAAAATATTCTCAGACTCCTAGATATGAATTCAAACAATAGGGAACAATATTTCTCCTACTGTATGGACTAAATTAAAAAAATTCTTAATACTCAGTTTTGGGGTCTGTATAAACTGTAGAAAAAGTAATTAGCATAACATTTTTGGATGACTTTTGATCTATCAATTTCACGGTTCTGTGAAAAATTTTACACAAGTATGCAAAAACATACATACAAAGATATTCACTGAGGCAGTATTTACAGCACCAAAAAATAAGATAACCTGTAAATAATTCAAAAGGCCATTAATATAGACTTGGTCATGGTCAGAAAAAAAAATGGAATGCACCATTTGGAGCACTGACTTGATATGGAAGTAAATGCACTGATGTGGTAATATGCCTCTGGATGGATTGAAAAGGTACAGTTGCAGAGCAGTATGTGTAGTATAATTATAAGCCATTTACATGTAAGAACATCAACAAAAATTCCAGTTAATATAAATCAAACTGTCATAGTGGTTTTTCTGGAATGTGAGATTCTTTGAGACTTTTAACCTTTTATTTTACATATTTTTGTATTGTTTGAATTTTATACAGTAAGTATTTTTTACATAATCTGAAGAAAACCATAAGAATGTGGATGTGCGAGCACCTGGGGGGCTAAGTCAGTTAAGCTTCTGCCTTCAGCTCAGGTCACCATCCAGGGTTCTGGTCCAGCCCCATGTGTGGCTCTCTGCTAAAACCTTAGGACACAGAGAAATAATTTTACAGTGTCTTTCACAGAGAAATAATTTTACAGTGTCTTTCTATCATTGAATTTAGGGCATAATTATCAAGTACCTCCTGTGTGTTAATAACTGGCAAGAATGCAGAACATAGGTAAGGAATAGTCCTGCTGAGCAGGGAGCCTGCTTCTCCCTCTCTCACTCCCCCTCCTTGTGCTTTCTGTCAAATAAATAAAATATATTTTTAAAAAAAGAATGTGGATGTGATTAAAATATGGACTTAAGAATAGGCCAATTTAAAAATTTATATTGTATATAATTGATTTCAATTTATTATTTCATAAAAAAAATTCATCTTGAGTAATGGTTAAAACATTCTCCTCTTGGGCAGCCCGGGTGGTTCAGTGGTTTAGCACCGCCTTCAGCCCAGGACCTGATCCTGGAGAACTGGGATAGAGTCCCGCATAGGGCTCCATGCATGGAGCCTGCTTCTCCCTCTGCCTGTGTCTCTGTCCCTCTCTCTCGCTCTCTGTTTCTCATGAATAAATAAATAAAATATTAAAAAAAATTTTTCCTCTCAACATGAACGAATGAATGAATCAATGAATCAATAAGAGAGCTTCCCTCTCAAGCCTCTTGTCTGACGTTTCTCTCAATAAATTTGTTTAAATTAGGGAGTTCCTCTTTCTCAGGGTTCTTCCCCCTGCAAAGGAAACTGTCCCCATGAGCTTTCAATTCCTGTCTCTACAAAGTGTCTGCCATGAAGTTCCTTTCTCTTTCTTTTTGGTTTAAATAATATTCAAATAGGCCCATTAACTAACACTTTCATTTGGGGAAGAGAGATCCAAATGTGGACTTCATTAGAAATGGGAATTCCTACAAGGCTATTTCCCTTGGCATAATATAATTTTCCTGAGTTTTGTCTTTTAACAAAACTCTGCCATATGGTGATCACATCTTTCTGCTTTGTAAATGCTTTGTTTAATCAGATTTTGAAACATTGAGCCTGTCTCCAAATTCTGGGTTCTTGTTTCTAACCTGATCTGAGGTAAAACCACACATGGGTAGTGAGTGAGTGACTAACTTCCTACTCAGGAGGTCATGACTCTTTAATATGTTTTGTGTGCAACCTTGTAGTGTTGTAATGGCTTGGATTTCTTCATTCTTTGTATACTCTTTAGGAGTGAGAGGAAAGACTTGAAGACTAAGGTACTGAATCTATAATGGAAAAGGAACATGCTCGCATGCATACAAACACAACTACCTATCTGTGCAGAGGCCAGGCTGATGGAACACAGACTTTGCCTTTGGGAGTGGCTGCTCTAATTTGGACTATGAAATAGATAAGGCTGTGCCAGCATTTCTCTCACACTATCAGTATTTATTTCACTACTCCCTCCCACTCCATAATTCTTTGAAAAAATTAAAACCTTGCAACAAATAGAATGCATTTATTCTGAATGTACTTCAGGATTTTGAAATAATATTTCTAAAAAATTCAGGTATGTAAAAAATCAAAACTATTTTTTAATTGTTTAACAGAGGCCGTCTTCACTAAAAAAGAAAAGGGACCACTTGGTTAAATATGTATCTTAGGTAATCACATCACGGCTAATCATCTCCAGAAAGAGTTTGTTGTACAGTGGCAAATAACTCATTTATAAGAAGAAAAATCTGATCTAATCACCGAAGTGATAACTTCTTGATTTGAAACCTTGAAGACATAGAAATAATTTTAGTGTCTATTGTTAAATTTAGGGCATAATTATCGAGTACCTCCTGTGTGTTAACAGCTGGCAAGAATGCAGAGCACAGGTAAGGCATAGTCCCCTCCCCGTCTTCAAGGACATCACTGTCATAACAGGAAATGAAAGTTGTACACTACCAACTATATTAAAAAAGAAAACACACCAAATATCTTAGAAGTATAAGGACAGTGTTTATGAAGGAGAGAACATATTTAAGAAAGTCATGTAGCAGGTGGCATGTGTGAGAATATAGATGATTTATATTGTATATTCAGGAAATACAGCTTCCTTCCCTAGATCATAAGCTCCATGATGCCTCCTTTATCATTTCTCTATGCCCATCTACACAAGCACTTTGTACAGGACAGAGCAGGTCTTCAGTGAATGCTTGAAGGTGGGAAAAGAAATTAGCATGGAGTATCTACTCTGTACCAGGCCCTTTCCTGGTTGATCTTTTTTTAAAAAAATATTTTATTTATTTATTTATGAGAGATACAGAGAGAGAGAGGCAGACATAGGCAGAGGTAGAAGCAGGCTCCATGCAGGGAGCCTGATGTGCGACTCGATCCCAGGACTCCAGGACCACACCTGGGCGTGAATGCAGATGCACTTAACGGCTGAGCCACCCAGGTGTCCCTCCTGCTTGATCTTTACAACAGATCATTGAAGAAAGATCCCTTTAGACCCTCCTACTCTTTCTCTCTTTCCTCCTCCTCTTTAAACAAAAGAAGAAATCATGGCTCAAGGAGCAAATTGACTTGAGATAAGATGGAACATTAACTATGGAATTAGCCCAGTCTCTGCTATTTAATATTTATATGATTTTAGGCAAGGTAATTACTGGTATTAGTTTCCTGCTCTTTAACATGGGGATCATAATTCTATGACTCATAGCCCTGCAGTGAAGATCACATCAGATGAGATATGTGAAGTGTGTAGGTCATCGCCCAAGACCTAAAACGGTCAGATGGTGCTAGCTGTTACTAATGTTGCCAACACTGTGAAACAACAAATATTACCTACGTTAGTGATTTATTTTAAGGAACACACTGAGATTATGAGCTATTAATAGAAAACTGTCACTTTTAAATAGTCTCAATAAGGTCCAGGATTATTCTGTGAAAAGTTATTTAATGGTGAGGGAGGGTTAAGAGGTCAAAGAGGCTACACATGCAGGGTTTACTAGACTGGACAGACTGGATTGACAGTTTCTGGGACAGAGTTAAAGAGTTAGAAGAGATGTGGTATAAGATAGGCCAAAAGGGTGGATAAGGAAGAATGGAAAGGATGAAGATACACTCTAGGAAACTAAGGGTGAAGAAAAGATAGGCCAAATATAAAATTATGAAGGGTCCATATCAGAGATATCACTGTCAAGAGCAAAAAAAAAAAAGGGCGGGGGGTGGGGGGGACATAGTCCATGTTGAAGAATTGCGTCTACAAAGAAGAGAGGCAGAGTGTGCAACAGATCTTTTAGAATGACTCAGGTTCCCAGCCATAAGTATTAGTATAAGCCTCAGGAGCAAGAAGGTGGAAG
This sequence comes from Canis lupus baileyi, assembly GCF_048164855.1. NCBI lineage: Eukaryota > Metazoa > Chordata > Mammalia > Carnivora > Canidae > Canis > Canis lupus. Next base: position 57,041,575 of record NC_132844.1, on the reverse strand, counting down.
TGTATCATGTTTCACTTGAACTTGTCCTCAGATACTTAAGTAGATATGAAAGGCAAAGCTGGGGAAAGAGGTGTGGGCTGACAGGAGACTGAGGAGAGCAGCTATGAGCCACGTCTAGAATGTGGTGCAGTGGGGGAGTGGTGAGACCTGGCCTAGAAACCAGCAGAATGGAATGTGAATTCTCAGTCATGTGTAGAGAGGAACATCTTGGCTTATGAACTTCTTTTGCTTTGGAAGGTATTTAATTCTGGACATCAAAATAATAAGAGAGCAGGTAGTTTAAGAGTTCTAATGTCAGAGGGAGCGTAACATGCATTTTTTTTTTTTACATGCATTTGTCATCTGTGCAGTTAAGGAAGTTACAAGGGATCTGAAATAAAATTTCCACTTCTTGTTTCAGAAACAATTTTTGGCTAGCTGGGTAGAAGCACAGAAATGTAATGATTTGATGAGTCCTTTTTAGTGTCAAATTAAGCCAGAAGAAGAAATGGTAATGCCAAAGGGATCCTCTTTGGACAGTGCCCTTGGTTTACTATTAAACACACAAAAAACTCTTCTGTCATTTATACAAACTCACAAGGGAAGAAAACACAGATGACTAATATTTTTGTTTTCAAAAAAGCTACCCTGTGGTAGAGGAACTTGTGATAAGTACAAATATCACTTCTGATTATTGGACAACAGGTCATTTGTATGTACTGCTTAAAATTTGCAAAATTATCTAAATAAGAGTACTGCAAAGACATTACTAACATGAGAATGTGCCATGATTCTAAACGCAGTTTCTCTGCAATAAGGTAGATTTTACTTAAATAAGCATACATTCAAAACAGTTAAGCCTATCTTAGGCTTTAAGCTGGAAATCACATTTCTTTAAAGGCAGAGTTTGTGCTTGCTGTGTTATATCTCTCACAGTGCCCAGAACACACAGTGCCTTGTATATCATATTGACTTAGACATTTTTTTTATATTAGGAAAAAGCATAATGATTGTGGGTAGTGGGTACTTAATCAATGCTTATTGAACTGAATGTTTTATATTAAATTTCTTTAGATTTGCCCATTTTTATGTGTGACTGTAAATATGACTGAAAAAGCAAATCAGGGATCCCTGGGTGGCACAGTGGTTTAGCGCCTGCCTTTGGCCCAGGGCGCGATCTTGGAGACCTGGGATCGAATCCCACGTCAGGCTCCCGGTGCATGGAGCCTGCTTCTCCCTCTGCCTATGTCTATGCCCCTCTCTCTCTCTCTCTCTCTGTGACTATCATAAATAAATAAAAAAATAAAAAAAAAAGAAAAAGGAAATCAATTATCAGTTAGAATCTTTCATTAAGTACCCATAACTTCTAGGATAAGACCTCAGATCATTTCCATGATACATGGAGCCCTTTGTGTTTGAATCTGTTTTCCTGAGGCTGGCCCCCCAAAAGGCATCCCAGGATTTCAACTGTATACCTGCTTGTTGACCTGACTGAATACTCTACCTTCTTACCAGGCAACTTCTTACTGGTTGTCCTTACTAAGCAACTTCAATGTACTCCTAGAAGCTCCCTAATACTTCCTCTTTTGAGGGTATAGACTATTTTCTAGCTCTATATTTACGACAGAGCAGGTGCTTATGTATAATCAATAAATGTTTGTTGAGTTGAATGAATGGGTAATCATGACTGAAAATTCTTGACATAATATTTTGAGTTGACTAATATTTGAAAAATGCAAGTGTATTTCTCATTGGGACTACTTAAAATACCTGGCCCTTCAAAAGAGACTAGCTTTAACATTTTGAAAAAATAAGGCTTCTTGAAAGAGACCTTGTTTGAGAGCCTATGAGGCTCTATGACTAGACACCAGCTCTATGATGACACTACTACCTGAATGAAGTACAAATAACATTATTAAAAAGGTCATTTCGTTGGCAAAGTGGTAAGTCACTTGGATGGGCTCACCATACATTTAATTAAACTTCTTCTTAATGTGCAATAATGAAAAGTGCTTAAAATGGTCATATGTTTGAGCACATCTCCCAAATTGCTAGCAGAGTAGCACGATTTTGTTGCAAGCTGATGGGTCACCAGTTTGGCAGGGAGATTTTTCAGCTTCAATGACCTCACAATATAGGCATTGTGCCTGAGATTATTATTTCCTGCAATTGTTTTCTAAAGAATTATTTTTAAAATTCAGGTTATATATTGATGTAATTTGTGCTTAAGTGTATAGTAAACTAACCAAGCCCAAACAAGATAACTAACAATAAGAAAACTGGCCAGGATATCTAGTACTGTGGAACTAAGAAAAAAGAAACAAAATTAGTTACCTGTAAGATTTGAGCTAAAACAATGTTTTAAAAATAACGCAATCAAGTTAATATTTAATTTCCTTTCAGAATAAGCTTCCTGGTTAGAACAGTTTTTACCAGAAGGAAAGAAGGTATATAATTTTTTCAATGTAGATATCTTTTGATAAATGCCTAAGAAAAAATTAGGTAAAATGAGGGCAGTTAAGTGAATTATATTGGTCTGATGTTATATTTTCACAGAGATTATAATATTCTCTTTGATACCAGATCAGCATATTCAGTATTCAGCAGAAAAAAAGAAAGTGAATGATTGGAGTGATATTAGCCCATTTATTTGGGAATACAAAGAAGGGTCAGGATGAATAGAAAGACTCTAATTCATTATAAGGTAACAATGAAAATAAATGGAAAAAGATTGTTTTTAGCTGAAAGGTATTTGAGGTTAGATCTAAATACATAGTAAGTATAAGATTATCTTTTCACCATATTTTCTATCCCCCAATTAAGAGTGATTGCTGAGGAAAGCAATGTTTTGAGCTGCATAGAGTGCCAGCTATATGAAAATGTCTAAAATATAGTGCCATATTTTGAAGGTCTCATTGGAGAAGTGAAATTCACCAAATGGAAAAGCCTCAATGGAGTAATTAATAACAAACATTTGTTTATGCCATTTTGTAAGTTTAAAAAATTAATTTATAAATTTCATTTTTCTTTGGGATTTCCTCTGGCTTTACTTTTGGAAGATGGCATTGACTCTAGGATAGTGATTACTTCTTAGCTTTACTTTAAGGTTCTCAACCTTTCTTATCTGTCCTATTCCCTGATCCTTCTAAATTATGATCCAATACCTCAACAATTACCTCAATGGGACGTTGTCCTCTGAATTTGCAAAGTTATTTGTTTATTCTGATTTTCAAACTTGTAAAGTACATAGTTTATTATGGAAATAAAACAGATCCTGTAATTTCTAGGACAGAATTGATTGTAAATGTTTTTATCTTGTTGACAGATCATGTGACCTGACTTCTGGTTAAGAAAATATGGTCACCTTATCTACCTGTGGCCTCCACTTCCTTATCAATCATTTAGCCACTGAAACCTTACCTGACTTTTAACTTCTGTGTTATATATATTCTGAATACATATAGTTATATCTATCATATATTCTGTTATATATATTTTGTTTATTTTTAAAAATATTATTTATTTATTTATTTATTTATTAGAAATACAGAGAGAGAGAGAGACAGAGAGAGAGAAGGAGACAGAGAGAAGCAGGCTCCATGCTGGGAGCCTGACGTGGGACTCGATCTTGGGTCTCCAGGATCACACCCTGGGCTGAAGGGGGTGCTAAACCGCTAAGCCACCAGGGCTGCCCAGTTCTCTTTATTTTTTAAAAAATATTATTTATTTATTTATTAGAGATACAGAAAGAGAGACAGAGACAGAGAGATGTTATATATATTTTGAAATTATACCTTTGAAGGTATTACTGGCAAATTCAGTGGTCTTTCCCCCCTCCTTCTGTTTGTTTTCCTTAACCTCTTTTTAGTTCTATTCATTAGTCTTTCTTTTTGAATGTCTGGCATTCTACAGACCTAGGAATTTTGTTCTCTTTCCATGTATTATATTTTTCTTTGTCTCCTTTCTTGTATTGTCTTTTGTCTCTCATCAGCCTCATTCTTTCATATTTTATTATTTTTTTAAAGATTTAATTTGAGTGAACGAGAGAACTCGCACATGTGTGTACAAGCAGGAGAGACAGAGGGAGAACCATATTCCCCAATGAGCAGGGAGTCCGATGTGGGCTCTATGGGCTCTATGGAGCTCTATGTGGGTTCAGGACCTGACCTGAGCCGAAGGCAGATGCTTAACTGACTGAGCCACTCAGACGCCTCTCATTCTTTCAAATTTTATTTTTATTTATTTATTCATTTTTAAAAGATTTTGTTTATTTATTCACGAGAGACACACAGAGAGAGAGGCAGAGACACAGGCAGAGGGAGAAGCAGGCTCCATGCAGGAGCCAATGTGGGACTTGATCCTGGGACTCCAGGATCACGCCCTAGGCCAAAAGCAGGTGCTAAACCGCTGAACCACCCAGGTATTCCCTTTCAAATTTTAAATTGTTTACTTTCTTGTGGGCTGCTGGAGACACACAGACTTCTTTAAACTCAGGAATAGTCTGTTTGCATATCTGCCTCCTCTCCTTACTGGTAAGACTCCTCCAGGCTGAAATTATTGCCTTTCTCCAAGCTTTAGTTCCATTCATACCATCTCCCCCAAGCTTGCCTTGCTTACGGTAATTTATTTTCCTTTAAATTCTCAGGCATTTTACCTTCACTACCTCATACTTTATTTATTTATTTATTTATTTTTATTTTTTATTTTTTTACTACCTCATACTTTAAACAAACAATGTGTCAATGTCTTACTTCCTAGCTGAAATGCAAATCTTTGAGTATAAGGGCTGTACATCAGCTTATGTTTGTTTGTTTGCTTGGTAGGGGACAACGAACATAATACTCAACAAATATATTTGTTGGAGGAAGGGATCAACATAGTGGAGTAGGAAGATCCTAAGCTCACCTCCTCCCACAAACACACCAAAATGTACAACTACATACAGAACAACTACCTCTGAGAATGAAGGCTAACAAAACAGATCTTATACAAGTGAGAATATAAGGAAAAAACCACAATGAGATGGGTAGAAGGGGTGGAAATAGAATCCGGTTAGGACCCAAGCCTGGATGCAGTGACCCACAAACGGGAGGGATATTGTAACCTTAGAGGCCCTGGGGAACAAGGGGTCCAAATCCCACATTGCACTCCACAGCTCAGAAAACCTGCCCTAGTAAGACAAACAGCCATAATGCCTAGCTTTGAAAACCAGCAGGCTTCTGTTGGCTTATACCGGGAGAGTCAGAGGGGCAACCAGGAAACTGAGACTTTGCTCTTAAAGGACCTACACACAATCTCACTCACTGAGTCCCAGTGCAAAGTCCCAGCTTGAAAGGCCTCTGGGTATCATGTGAAGAGCCACTGACTAATTTTAGGGCATGTGCTGGATAGGCAGGGATCTGTTAGAACATTCTTCAGAGATGGAAGCACTGGTAGGCACCATTTTCTTTTTACTTCCTTTCTACCTAACTGGCTCAGCACTAAGTGGGTACCATTTCTGATTCTGTCCATCTGTTATGCTAGCACCATTTTCCAGCCCCAGTATTCCCCTACAGACTTGCCTCATCCAATTTACTCAACCCAGATCAGCACTCCTCCCAAGTGGCTCCCCTATACCGAGTGTTGGCATTGGAGCCCCTCTCAAATAGTTCCACTTGCCCCACCACACCATGTGGGAGGCCTTGGCCAGCATCAGTGGTCCCTCCAAGTGCCCCCATGCCAGGGGCCCAGCCCTGTACACTAGAGTATCTGCAATAGTTATACCTGGACCTTGTATCCAGTTACACTGGAGGCCTGTCCTGCCCTCCAGCAAGTCCAGGGCTGTCACAGCTTACAGGCAGGCGTGCAAGGAACCAACCTTGCACAACAGTGCACCTGTGGCAATCACAGCCAGGTGTTAGAGCCAGATAGGCTCGGGGCTAGCTGCATTTAACAGCATGTGTGTAGCAGTGATGGCTGGGCCTAATATACAGCCATAGCAAGGGAAAGCCTCACACAACAACATGTCCATACCAGTCATGATCCAGTCATAATAGAAGGGTATATGCAGCCCATACAGGGCACATTTTTGGGACACTGGCTCAGACGACCAAGAGTATTTGTGCAACTGGGCCCCACAGGGGCACATTCTTTATAAAACCATTCCTTCAGACAGGGAAATGTATCTGATCTACCTAATGCATAGAAACAAATGCAGAGAGTTAGGCAAAATGAAGAGACAAAGAAATATGTCCCAAATGAAAGAACAAGACAAAAATTAAAAAAAACCCACAAAAAACAAAAACCGAAAACGAAACCCCAAATGGCAAGCAAAATGGAGATAAGCAATCTGCCAGATAAAGTTCAAAGTAATGGTCATAAAAATGCTCACTGAACTAGGGAGAGGAATAGTTGAACACAGTGAGAACTTCAATAAAGAGACTGAAAATATAAAAAAGAACCAGTCAGTGCTAAAGAATACAATAACTGAAATGAAAACACACCAGAGATTCAATAACAGATTAGATGATGCAGAAGAATGAGCAGCAATATAGAAGACAGGGCAGGGATCCCTGGGTGGCGCAGCGGTTTGGTGCCTGCCTTTGGCCCAGGGCGCGATCCTGGAGACCCGGGATCGAATCCCACGTCGGGCTCCCGGTGCATGGAGCCTGCTTCTCCCTCTGCCTGTGTCTCTGCCTCTCTCTCTTTCTCTCTCTGTGACTATCATAAATAAATAAAAAAAATAAATAAATAAAAAATAAAACAATGCTCATATTAAAAAAAAAAAAAAAAGACAGGGCAGTGGAAATCATCCAATCAGAGCATCAAATATAAAAAGAATAAAGAATGAGGATAGTTTAATGGACCACTGAGTACTAACATTCATTATAGGAGTCCCAAGGAGAAAAAACAAAGAAAGGGAAAGCAAACCTATCTATAGAAATAATGACTGAAAAGTTCCCTAGCCTAGTAAAGGAAACAGACATCTAGGTGCAGGAAGCATGGAGAGTTCCCAATAGGACGAACCCAAAGTGAACCACACTAAGACACATTATAATCGAAGTGTCAACAGTTAAAAATTAAGAATCCTAAAAACAGCAAGAGAAAAACCACTAGTTATGGACAAGGGAACACCTGAAGATAACTAGCTGATTTTTTAGCAGAAACTTTACAAGCCAGAAGAGAGTGGCACAACAAGAATGCTGAAAAAGAAACAACTTACAACCAAAAATACTCTATCCAGCAAGGATATCACTCAGAATAGAAGGAGAGATAAGGAGTTTCCCAGGCAAGCAAAACCTAAAGGAGTTCAAACTGGTCTTACAAGAAATGTTAAAGGGACATTTCATTAAATGGTAAAGAAAAGGCCATTACTAGAAATTTCAAAATAATGAAAGAAAACATTGCACTGGTAAAGGTAAGCATACAGTAAAGGTAGTAGACCAACAACATATATGCTAGTGTGAAGGATAAAAGATAGAAGTAGTATATTATCTTGATCTACAAAAATTAGTCAAGGAATTCTCAAAATAATATGTAAAATATGTCAAAAACATAAAACACGGCAGAGAGTAAAAATGTAGTGCTTTTAGAACAGGTTTGGGACGCCTGGGTGGCTCAGAGGTTGAGCGTCGGCCTTTGGCTAAGGGCGTGATCCTAGTCCCAGATCGAGTCCCGCATCGGGCTCCCTGTGAGGAACCTGCTTCTCTCTCTGCCTGTCTCTCTCTCTCTCTCTGTGTCTCTCATGAATAAATAAATAAAATCTTTAAAAAAAATAAAATAAAACAGAGAAATTTATTAAAAAAAAAAAAGAACAGGTTTGAACTTAAGCCACCAACAACTTAAAAAGGACTGCTATACGCATAGTTTATTACATATGAACCTATGGTAACTACAAACCAAATACTTATAATAGAAGAGACAGGAACACAAATATATCACCAAGGAATGTCACCAACTTGCAGGGGAAGAGAGCAGTAATAGAGAAGAACAAAGAACTACAAAACAACCAAAAAACAACAAAATGACAATAAGTAGGTATTCATCAATAATTACTTTAAATGTAAATAGACTAAATGCTCCAATCAAAAGACATAGGGTGGCTAAATGGATACAAAAAACAAGACAAATATATATATTGCCTACAAGACACTCACTTCAGCACATACAAAGACTGAAAGTAAAGGAATGGAAAAAGATGAAAGCTGTGGTAGCAATTCTTATACTAAACAAAATAGACTTTAAACCAGAGACTGCAACCAGAGACAAAGAAGGGCATTAATAACGATCAAGAGATTATTCAACAAGAGGATATAACTCTTGTAAATATCTATGCACATAACATAGGGACACCTAAATACATAATGCAAATATTAACAGACATAGAGGGATAAAATTACAGCAATACAATAATAGCAGGGGATTATAAAACCCCACTTACTTCAAGGGATAGATTATCCAGATAGAAAATCAACACAGAAATATTGCTTTATATAACACATTAGACCAGATGGATTTAATAGATACATGAAGAGCGTTCCTTCCTAAACCAGCAGAATACACATTCTTTTCAAGTGCATACAGAACATTCTCTGGGATAGAGCACATGTTAGGCCACAAGATAAGTCTTAATACACTTAAGAAGACTGAAAACTCATTACACATCTTTTCCTACCACAACTGTATAAAAGCAGAAATCAATTAGAAGAAAAGGGGAAAAAACACAAAGTCCTGGAGGCACCTGGGTGGCTCAGTTGGTTAAGCATCTAACCCTTGATTTCGGTTCAGGTCATAATCTAATGGGTCATTAGACAGACCCCATGACAGTCTCTGTGCTCAGTGAAGAGTCCGCTTGAGATTTTTCCCCTTTGTCCTTCCTTACCCCAATTCAAGCATGCATGCACGAGCACTCTCTCTCTCTTAAATAAATAAATAAATCAACACACACACACACACACACACACACACACACACACACACACAACAAATGGGTGCCTGGGTGGCTCAGGCAGTTAAGCTTCTGCCTTTGGTTCAGGTCATGATCCCAGAGTCCTGGGATCAAGCCCCAAGCTGGGCTCCCTGCTCAGCCGGTAGACTGCTTCTCCCTCTCCCCACTCGCCACCCCGCCCCCACCCCGCTTGTATGCTCTCTCTCTTTCTTTCTCTCAAATAAATAAATAAAATCTTTAAAAAAAAATCAACCAACAAAAAACAAAACAAAACAAAACAAAAAAACCAAACAAACAAAAAACCCAACCACAAACTCCTGAAGGCTAAAGAACAATGAGTCAATGAAGAAATCAAAGAGGGAAATAAAAAAGATACCTTGATACGAATGAAAATGGAACCACAACAACCAAAACTTATGATAACATAACAAAAGCAATTATAAGAGGCAAGTTCATAGTGATACAGGCCTAGCTCAAGAAACAATAAAATTCCCAAATGAACAATCTAACTTTATACCTAAAGAAACTAGAAAGAGAGGAACAAAACCCAAAGTTAGTAGTAGGAAGGAAATAATAAAGACTAGAGAAGAAATAAATGAAACAGATTAAAAAATATATAAAGAAATCAATGAAATTAAGAGCTAATTAAAAAAAAAAAGAATGTATCTTTAGTCAGACTCATTAAGAAAAGAGGGCCCAAATAAATAAAATCAGAAATGAAAGAGAAGTAGAACAGATACCAGAGAAATACAAAGGATCATAAGAGACTTCCACAAAAATTATATGTCAGTGAATGAAGCAACCTAGAAGAAATGGATAAATTCCGAGAAACACACAACCTTCCAAGACTGAATTACAGTGAAATAGAAAATCTGAACAGATTGGTTACTAGTAGTAAAATTGAATTAGGAATCAAAAAAATCCCAACAAACAAAAGTCTGAGCACAAAATTCACAGGTGAATTTTGCCCAACATTTAAAGAAGAGTTAATACCTATTCTCAAATTATTCAAAAAAAAAAAAAAAAAAAAAGAACAAGGAACAAACTTGTTCTATAGGTCTAGCTTCACCCTGACACCAAAACCATACAAAGATACCAGAAAAAAGCAACAAGCCAATATCTCTGATGAACATGGATGCAAGTATCAGCCACTAACAATCTGAAAACTAGGAAGGGACCACAAAAGACCCCGAATAACTAAAGTAATCTAGAGGAAGAAGACCAAGGCTAGCATTATCATACTCCCAGATTTCTAACTATACTACAAAACTCTAATAATCAAAACGCTATGTTACTCATACAAAAATACTTAGATCAATAAAACAGAACAGAGTCCAGGAATACATAGCCGATTAATCTGTGACTAAGGAGGGAAGAATATACAATGGGGAAAAGATAGTCTCTTCAATAAATGATATTGGGAAAACTGGAAAACTATATGCAAAGGAATGAAACCAGACCAATTTCTTATACCACATACAAAAATAACTCTAAATGGATTAAAGACCTAAATGTCAAGACTGGAAACCATAAAACTTCTAGAAGGACACGTATACAGCATGCATGCGTTGGACATCAGTCTTAGCAATATCTGTTTTGGATTTATCTCCTCTGGCAAGGGCAACAAAAGCAAAGATATGGGACTATACAAAGCTAAAAGAATTTTGCAAGCAAAGAAAATCATCAATATAGTAAAAAAGCAATTTATTATACCATTTGTATCACTTGATAATGGGTTAATATTCAAAATATAGAAATAACTCACACAACTCAATATTAACAGAAAACCACAATAGTCAAGAAATGGGCAGGGGATCTGAACAGATATTTTTGCAAAAAACATCAAATACAGATGGCCACCGGATATATGATAAGCTATGCAACATTACTAATCATTAGGGAAATGCAAATCAAAACCACAATGAGGCGCCACTTATACCTGTCAGAATGGCTAGTGTCAAAAAAAACCAAAAAAAAAAAAAAGCAAGAAATAACAAGTGTTGAGGAGGATAGGGAGAAAAGGAAAACTTGTGCACTATTGGTGGAATGCAAAATGGTATAGTCACCATGGGAAATAGCATGAAGGTTCTGAGAAAATTAAAAATAGAACCACCATATGATCTAGCAATTCCACTTTTGGGTATTTATCTGAAGAAAACAAAAGCACTAATTCAAAAACATATTTTGCTTCTATGTACATTGTGGCATTATTTACAATATTTAAGATACACATACAACCTGTGTCTATCATACATGAAAGGATAAAGATGTGAGATACACACACACACACACACACACACACACAGAGGAATATTATTCAGCCATAAAAAGAATAAAATCTTGCCATTTGTGACAACATGAATGGACGGAGAGGATAGTATTCTAAGTGAAATAAGTCAGAGAAAGGCAAATACTGTATGATTTCACTTACATGTGGAATTTGAAAAAAAACCCAAACAAAACAGACTCACAAGGAAGAATCTGGTGGTTGCCACAGAGGGAAGTGGGTGGCAGTATGGGCAAAGTAGAGGAAGGGAAACAAAAGGTACAAGCTTCCAGTTATAAAATAAATAAGACATGGGAATGCAATGTACAACGTAGAGAATATAGTTAATAATATTGTAACAGCTTTGTAGGGTAAAGGATAGTAGCTTAATTTATTCTGGTGTTCATTTTGAGTAAGGGACAGGCAGGGATAGGTAGAGAGAGACAGGTAAGGGGCTACTGGCCAGGCTCACAGAAATCCTAGATGTGGAGAAATGTTATAGATTTTATGTATTTATCCGAGAGAGAGAGAGAGAGAGAGAGAGGCAGAGACACAGGCAGAGGGAGAAGCAGGCTCCATGCAGGGAGCCTGATGTGGGACTTGATCCTGGGACTCCGGGACCACACCCTGGGCCGAAGGCAGGCGTTAAACTGCTGAGCCACCCAGGGATCCCTAGATGAGATATTTTCATGAAAGTTATAAACAAAAACCAGAGCTAAGGGGATATAAGGAGACTATCTTGTCTGTTTTAAATGTTATAGAGGAGATATTTTTATGAAAGTTACAAATTGACCATTGAAACTTCCCACACTTGAAGAAGTCAACATGGTGCTCCCAGTGGTGAGGTTAAGCTCACCAGTTAGTTTCCTATAAAAGATCTACCATAAAAGCCCTCGTGGCAACCCATTCAGGACACTCCTCTCACCCTAGAGAGCTTTTTTCTTTCCTTTCAGTTCTCACTTTCACTTAATAAACTTTCACTTCACTTTTTTGAGTCCCAGAGATTCATTCTCTAACTCTGTGAGACAAGAACCCTGCAACACTGCAACAGCTTCATAATGTATATATGTTGAATCACCATCTTGTACACCTCAAAGTCATATAATATTTTATGCCAACCCATACTGAGAAATATTTGTTGACTGAAAAAGGGCACGTTTTGTAGTTTTAATGCAATACAGTCAACATGTACATCTCATTTAGGTGTGCATATTAAAATTTATTTTTCTTTTGTCCTTTTCAGCCTCTGATTGTGATTGACAATCCTTGTTAGAAAGGTACCATATGCAACATTTTTGAAAGAAAAAAAATATTAAAAGATGGCAAAAGCAGGTCTGTAAGAGATCATGGGGATAAATATTTAAAAGGTTGTTACTGTGTGACACGGTTTTGCAGTGTAAAGATTTTTTTTTTTTTTTTCGAGAGATTCAAGAAACTGAAGTTCAGCCAGGTTTAATTTACCCAAGGTGAACAAAAAAGTAAACGGCTGTGCTGTTTCAGAAACCCACGTCTGCTTGATTTCAAACAGCAAGGCAGTCCTAGCGCTGAGATTCGTTAATTCCTACAATTCATAGTTTTGAGAATTGAATGACATAATTTCTTTAAAAAAGCATTCGGCACAGTAGTTGGCAGTCAACAAATGTTGCTCTCACACATCTGTCTGGAGCTGGGTCTATTTAAACAGTAGGGTAAGAAAAGCTGGCTGAATTATACTTGTTTCCAACTCTTCTAAGAAATGCTCATGTTTGATTACAGTAATCCTATGTCCTTCCTCATACTGAGGCTAGAAAAAAAAAAAATACCTGGCAGTGTTTCAAATCATGACTATTTCTCCCCCTGGTCAAGTAAAGGGATTTAGATGTTGTCAGCTGACAGAGGCTCAATGAACCAATAATTTATTTCTGTAAAATATAATTTTGTGTGTGTGTGTGTGTGTGCGCTTATGGTTTGGTGTCCCCCCCCCCGCCCCCCGCAACGAGTGCCTGTGTGCTTGTGATTTGTTAAGAACCTGCAACGTAAACTTCGGGGGGTCCCAGGAACAGGCTGGCCTCTAAGGGTTGACAAGCAAGAGGTCTCGGGCTCCGTAGTCTCTTTGCCTCTTGCTCTCGCCGTGTTTTCTGTCGGGTCCCCCAGAACCCGCCACTCCGCCCGCAGCAAGCCCGCATCGCCCCCCGCAGAAAGTGGGGCAACACAGGCTCACCGTGCCTCGGAGCACACGCTCGGTATTCATCCGGGGCGGCAAACCGTACAAAACGGCCGTCCCAGCGCGCCGCACGTCCAGGTGCAGGGGCCGCCGCGGCGCTTCCGGATTCCTTCCTCTTCAGCCCGCTGCACCTGGGCGCGGGCGGCGCGCGGCTCCCCGGCCCTGACGTCACCGCACCTGGCACCAGCTGGGGTGCCGGCCGAGGGCCGGGACGCGGAGGGGGCGGGGCAGGGAGAAGGGGGGTTCTCGCGAGACTTCCCGCCTCCCGGGGCCGGCTCCCGGCACCTTCCCGGCCTCCGTGGGGTCTCCCGCTCAGCTTTCGGCGTCGCGTTCCGGGACGGCGGTGGCGTCCGCGAGCGGCGGGAGGCGGGCTCCGGGGCTCCGGCGGTTAGGACTCGGCGGCCGGGGCGAGCCGGCAGGTCCCAGCCCTGCTGCGGGATCCACCGGGGCTGGGAAGGCAGCCGTCCGGGCGGGCGGCGGAGGGCGGCGGAGGGCCCGCCCGCCACCGCGACTTCGGCCGCCGCCGCCACCGCCGCCGCCTCTGCCTCTCGCTCGCGGGCCGCGCTGACGGGACAGTCCGGGGGGCGCCGCGGGCGGATGGAGGCGCCTCTTCGCCCCGCCTGAGCTCAGGAGGAGCGAGCGCCGAGCGCGGGGCCCGCCTCCGCCGCCAGTGCGGCCGCGCGAGCAGCCGGAGGAGGAGCCGCGAGCGCCGGGCTTCTCCCCGCGGGAGCCCCCAGCATGGGTAAGACACTCGCGGGCGCTTCCCGCCGCCCCGCCGGGCCTCCGGGCCTCCGGGTCTCGGCCCCGGCCCGCCGCCCCTCCTCGCCCTGCCTTCCGCCCCCCCTCTGCTCGCGGAGAACTTGGTCCGAGGGTTTGCGGGTGCCTTGTCCCGCGCGCCCCCCGCCCCCCCCCCCGCCTCTTCCCGCCCTCGGGAAAGGTGAGGAAACGCGGCAGGGGCGCCCGGCCGGGCCCTCGCCCCTCGCCCCCCGCCCCCCGCCCGGCCAACCTCAGCCTGAACTTCCCAGCCTCTCCTGCCCTCCCCGATTCCGGTCGCATGGGGGAGGGTGATGGAAAAACTTAACAAAGTGGCTCTTTAAACTTCTTTATCTTCTGCTCGGCGTTGTGTAGATTGGCCTTTTTAAGAAGGTCTCCGTTTGTTGTTAGTAGGAGAGGTAATCTTCCCCCCCCCTCCTCCGCTGAGACTTGCAAGGGATGCCTCGAGGACGGGGAAGCCGGAGTACATACTGCGTTTTTACCTAGGCGAGCGTGTTGGCGCCCGGACCTGAGATCCCTTCCCGAGTGCGGGGTTGGGGTTTGATAGGTTTTCAGGGTTGAACCCTTTGAGAAGCTGTTTCCTGTTTGGAGTCAGACTTCCTTGCTGGAGGAGACAAAACTACAGCTACAAGGCCTTATATGTATGGTACTTAACTATGTGCCCTTTTTTTTTTTTTTTTTTTTTTTTTTTACTATGTGCTTTTTAAAGTTTAGTTTGGAGCTAGAGAAAGCAGAATGTGTTGCAGCCTGGTTGAAAGGGAGTGTTGTTGAGCGATGTAACAGTTCTCTTGATAAAAGATTTCGGTGTGGGCTGGGCACTGTCTCTCTCGCAATCCCTTAAATTAAAAGCAACCTAAAAGCAGTGTGCGTGCCAGCATAAAAGTGTGCCATTATAAAACATAGATTTGTGCTACCAGCGAGCATAAGCATGTTCTGTAAGAATGATCCCAGTTTTGAGTTTTTATAGACCAAATCAGGAAGACTCTACCAAAGGTTGTTTTTTTTTTTTTTTTTGGTAGTTGAGAATTGATACTCTTCATATCAAACACACTGTTAACCGAAATTAATAATTCATGCAACTAACAAATGATTTAGAAGCAGGACAAATACTGACGACTGCTGATGTGGCACCTTCTGCCCACACAATGTTTTGTGAGAAATGCTTTAAGCAGTGTTTACAGATCCTCGCTTAGCTCTTTTGTGTTTTGCCGCACTTTCTACTTTTATGTCTTTCAGGTAACCTTTGTAGACAAAGTGCTCTTAAACCCCCGGACAGTAAAAACCTTTTGCTGTTGGCACCTTTCAAATGAATTCCTTTTTAATTGGTTGAGTTTACTGAGTGTTTGAATTTTTTATTCCTGTAAGCATCAAATGATAAAACCACTTTAACTGATTTGGATGAAAAGCGTACTAAAATATGTGTCTTTTTTGTTTTAAATAGGATGTGGAATGTAATTCAACCTCTTGATGACCTAGGGTCATCATTTGTGACCATCAGTTGCTGAGATGCCTTGAGTAATGTGTTGGATTGTATGTTGGACTGTTGATCAGATTCCTTTGCATTTTGGAGTTATTTAAATATTTTCCTGCTTTCCTATTGGATGTTCTTGTCACTGTGATTAGTGTCCCCTTCACCCTCCCTTCTCTAATTTTTCTAGTGTGGGAATCCTATTCAGATTTGTAATTCTGCGCAAGGGGAAATAAGTATACCCTTACTTAGTGTGTGAGATATTATCTTGAGGAAAATTAGCATTAATACTTGGACATTGGAGTATCTGTTTTAATTGTTCAGAGTCCTTTTCTTAGTGACTTTTCTGCTGTGCTCTGGTTAGGCAAGTTGCCACATTATCTAGGTAAAGTGTGATGTTTGTATGCTTTCAACTTGCCTACCCTGAATGTATTTTGAAGGTTGATTATTCGAGGGCATTTGTAGTTAGTTTTTGAAAGGTATTTGTCAGACATTTACATATGAACATATACTTTAAATTTATCGGTATGTAATAATTCATGTTAAAGTTATCAAAATCATTTAAAAAGAGCTTTTTCTTTAAGTCTCATTTGCTTGGTTTTGTTATCAGCAGTCTTTATTATAATTTAAGATGGCAGGTTAAATATATGTTACTTTATCTGGTGTGTCACAAAATGAAAAAGTCTTTAATTTCTTCGTTTTGAAATAACTTGGATACCTATTAAGTGATGGCTCCTAATATGTGTACTATTTAAGTATAGCTAGAGGGTTAAGAGCACGGCTCCAGACTGGGACAGCTTAAGGTCAAATTCTGGCTCTTCTACCTATTGGCTGTTATGACTGAGCAAGTTACTTAACCTGTCTGTGCTTCAGTTTCTTACTCCGTAAATGGGGTAAAAATAACCTCAGGTTGTTAAGGGGATTGGATGGGCTAATACTGATAAAGTGCTTGGAACATGGCCGGTGCTGATTGCTGTATTTTCATTTTCGAATGATTTCCCCAATTCTTGCACCAACTTATAAAAACAGTTCTCAATTTTTGACATTTGTTAGAAGGGGTATATTGCATTTACAGGTGGGATAAGATGTTTTGTAGGAATGCAGAAATTAATTTTTCCCCAGAACTTTAGTTTTATTTAATGTGTTCTTAGAAAAATTGTGTAGGAAGGATTTTTTCCCTGTTTTGATTCTATTTTGAAAAAGTCCATTATTGATAATAAGTTTAGTAGTTTCAGAAAAAGTAAATGGGATGAATTCTAGGAGAGACTAGTTCGAGTTTTATGTTAAATTAAAGCACTGCTTTTAGTTTCTTCATTTGTTATATATAGAAGAAAACATATAGAAGTTTGAGGTATCTTGTGTGAAAGTTTAGGGAGAGTTTAGAGAGACACAAAGGCAAAACGTACTTTTCTTATTCTAGAAGTACAGATCTGGATTTTGGAGGGGAAAAAGACCTCACATGGCACAAAGTGTTGCTGTAGGTGAATTTTTAGGTTTGAAAATGTAAGTGGATTTTAAGGATTGAATTTCTGTTAATTTTAGATAAGGTTATGAACTTATTAGTTTAAATTGTTTTTTTAAATTCATATATGGCCAGTCAATGTGTTTGAATTCTGAGGCAGTTTTAATGGGCAGAAATGTGCAATTTGTGTAGAGATATATGCACATTATAATAGTGATTTATTTCCTTATTTTACTTTGTTGCAATATTTGGAGAAAAATCTTGATTTATGCAGATAACTAGTGGCAAATGGAAATTGCCTGCTAAGGGCTCACTGTTTAGTCTCAGGATTTACTTCAGATAAATGAATCCAGAGCATGAAATAGGAATATTAGAAATTTTTGTTTCAAAGTTGGATCACTGACAAAACTAATAATAAGTTATATTCTTTAATTAGTGAGTACTTGTGATCAGGTTTTTCTAAGTGTTTCTCACTTTGAATAGTTATAGTTCCATAAAATCTCGTTAAGGGTGGAAATTCACACTGATTATACTTTATATTTTTCTATGGAAACTAGCCTGACGTTTGCCATGTAATTCTCTGAATGAGAGTTTGCAGAGTAAAATGGTGTCACATTAACTTAATAAGATCTAAATTTTAAGGCATTTGAGGTAAAGACAAAGTTGTAAAACATGAAGTGCTTTTGGTTCATTCCATTTGCCAATCAAAAATACCTCCAAAATTTTATTTGTATGTAATCCAGATCTGTGATTTATTTTCCCCTCTCATCTGTCATGGAATATTCTCTGTGAAATGTATTTTAATCTCAAATCAATGTGATCTATCACATCAATAAAAGAAAGGATAATAACCATATTATCATTTCAATAGATGTAGAAAAAGCATTTGACAAAGTACAACATCCATTCATGATAAAACCCTCAACAAAGTAAGTTTAATAAAAGCCGTTTGTGAAAAACTATAACATTATCCTCAATGCGGAAAAACAGAGCTTTTCCCCTAAGGTCAGGAACAAGACAAGGAAGGATGTCTGTTCTCACCGCTTTGATTCACACAACAAGAAGAAATAAAAGGCATCCAAATTTGTAAGGAAGAAGTAAAACTTTCCCTATTTGCAGGTGACATGACAGTCTATATAGAAAATCTGAAAGACTGCACCAAAACACTGCTAGAACTGATAAATGAATTAAGTCTTAGGATGCAAAATCAATGTATGGAAATCTGTTGCGTTTATATATGCCAATAAGGAAGCAGCAGAAAGTGAAATGAAGAAAACAGTCCCGTTTACAACTGCACCAAAAATAAAGATACCTAGGAATGAACATAGCCAAAGAGGTGGAAGACCTGTATTCCAAACAGTATAAAACATTGATGAAAGAAACTGAAGATGACACAAAGAAATGGAAAGAAAGGCATTCCATGGTCATGGATTGGAAGAATAAACATTTTAAAATGTCTATACTACCTAGAGCAACCTACACATTTAACGCAATCCCTATCCAAATACCAATAGCATTTTTCATACGACTTAGGACAAGCTGTCCTAACATTTGTGTGGAACACAAAAGACCCTAAATAGCTAAAGCAATCTTAAAAAAGAATAGCAAAGCTCGAGCCATCACAATTCTGGACTTCAAGTTACATTACAAAACTGTAGTAATCAAAACAGTAAGGTCCTGGTACAAAAATAGACACCTAGGTAAGTTGAACAGAAAATCCAGAAATAAACCTACAGTTATAAACCTAAAATTAAGTGGTCAGTCTTTGACAAAGCAGAAAAGGATATTCCAATGGGAAAAGGACAGTGTCTTCAACAAATGGTGGTGGGAAAACTGGATGGCCACTTGCAAAACAATGAAACTGGACCACTTCCTTACACCATACACAAAAATAAATTCGAAATGGATTAGAGACCTAAATGAGAGACCTGAAACCATAAAAATTCTAGAAGAGAACATAGCCAGTAACTTCTTTGAAATCAGTCATAGCAACTTCTTTCTAGATAGATCTATCTCTCCCGAGGCAAGGAGAAACAAAAGCAAAAATGAACTACTGGAATTACATCAAATTAAAAGTTTCTGCACAGCAGGAGAAACAGTCAAAATTAAAAGGAAACCTGCAGAATGAGAGAAGATATTGGCAAATGATGTATTCAATAAAGGGTATAAATATCCAGCAATATAAAGAACTTTTATAAAACTCAACACCCAAACCCCACATAATCCAATTAACAAATGGGCAGACGACATGAATAGACATTTTTCCAAGAAGACATAGATTGGTCAGCAATGACATGAAAAGATGCTCAATATCACTTATCAGGCAAATACAAATCAAAACTATAATGAACTATCTCACCTCACATCTGTCAGAATGGTTAAAATCATCAACACAAGAAAAACAGGTATTGGTGAGGAGGATGTGGCGAAAAAGGAATATTCATGCACTGTTGGTGGGAATACAAACTGGTATAAGCACTCTGGAAAACAGTGTGGAGGTTTCTCAAAACATTAGAAATAGAACTACCTTATGTCCAGCATTTGCACTACTAGAAAGAATACAAAAGAATACAAAGAATACAAAAATACTAATTCAGAGGGTTACATGTACCCCTATGCTTGCTTGCTTGATTTGTTTATTTATTTATTTAGAGGGAGGTGTGGGGCAGGGGGAGAGAGAGAAAAATCCCAAGCAGGCTCCACGTTGAGTGTGGAGCCTGATGTGGGGCTCGTTCTCATGACCCGGAGATCATGAGCTGAAATCATGAGTCAGATGCTTAACTGACTGAGCCATCCAGGCATCCCATGCACCCCTATATTTATAGCAGAATTATTTACAATAGCCAAGATATAGAAACAGTCCACATGTCCAATGACTGGTGAATGGATAAAGAAGATGTATATATACGTGTATGTGCACACACACATTGGAATGTTAGTCAACCATAGAAAAGCGTGAAATCTTGCCATTTGCAATGACATGGATGGAGCTAGAGAATATAATGCTAAATGAAATAAGTCAGAGAAAAATACTATATAATTTCAGTCATGTGGAATTTAAGAAACAAATGAGCAAAGGGGAAAAAAAAAGATGAAGCAAGAAAGACTTCATCGTAGAGAGCAAATTGTTGGTTACCAGAGGGAAGGTGAGTGGGGGATGGGTGAAATATGTGATGAGGATTAAGGAGTACACTTGTGGTGAGTATTGGGTGTTGATTGGAAGTGTTGTATCACTATATTGTATACCTGAAACTAATATAGTACAGTATGTTTACTAACGAATTAAAAATCTAAAACGTTTTTTAAGTACAATAAATGCTTAATTTTCTAATGTATATGTAAAAAGTGATGTCATGGCAAGGGCTTGAAGATAGGCAAAGAGAAGTGTAATGATTCCTGATTTGGGTGAGAAGAGGACAAAGCGGCAGTTTTATTTTCTAGGTAAACTGGTGAAGCATTGTATTAAAGATCTGAAAGTGTTCGGTTTGTGTTCAAAAGAGAAGGACTAATAAAATCTAATATGTGATTAAAATTAGGTAAATTGGGTTATCATTATGATGGATCTGTGACTTGCTTAGTGGTAGAATTTGATATCCAGCTACTAGCTAGATGACCTCAAGCAGGATTTTGGTCTTTCTAGATGGAGAAGAGGCCAAAACACTGGTCTGGGGAATCTGCATAGAGGTCCATATATTCCTATATTTAGCCTATCAGCATGAGGAATATGTGTAGTAAAAGGCAGTTTATTGATAGATGGAGTGGGCCAACTTGGTGTGAGAGAAGAATGGTGGTAGCAGGCAGTAGGTAGAGGTCCAGACTGACACCTTGTGGGAAAAGGGAGGAAATGGGGTTTGGCAGTAGATATTGAAGACCTAACCATAAGGAAACAAACCAGATAGGGCTCAGATTTTTTTTTCTTTTTAAGATTTTATTTATTTATTTGTGAGAGACACAGAGAGAGAGAGGCAGAGACACAGGCAGAGGGAGAAGCAGGCTCCATGCAGGGAGCCCGACGCGATCTCAGTTCTCCAGGATCAGGCCCTGGACTGAAAGTGGCGCTAAACCGCTGAGCCACTGGGGCTGCCCTAGGGCTCAGATTTTTATGAGAGATGCAAGGTAGGTATTTGTTTCCAGGAACAAAAATGAACTTGGTTATTGGAATTGTTTAGGATGAGCCAAGCAGTAATACTAATGAGACGCCAAGCTCCAGAGCTATAGATCTTGTATATTTTCTGTCTTCAGAGAATATCAGTAGTCTGTATTAGTACCTGGATCTATAAGTGGCCCTGAAGAGATTCTCTGTTGAAAGGCTTGAGAGGATATTCTCTCTGGTCACAGTCTAGGATTCCTTCTGTTTATTTGGTCCCAGGGATTTGATGTGTCTGCTTTTTCTTTGCTGCTTTTTTTTCCCCACCTGAGTTCCTCCTCTTTCACACCCATTGGCAAAGCAGGTTCTGTTTCAGAAACAAGAACACAATCCTTAACAAGTGTTGAGTAATCATAGCCACCAATATAATGTTAAACAGGCAAGGAAGACAAAAAATTTCAAAGTATCACTAATTATTGGTTTCTTAGTTTCACTGAAGTGGAGTTAGGCAATTTGTTAGACTTGGGTTTTTGTTTTTTGTAGAGTGTACTGCCGTTTTCACTCCTCCCTTTTCTCTACATTTCTTTTAGGTTTGTGCTAGATGTTTAGGCTGGTTCACAGAATCATTTATTACCATTGTTAAGTAGATAAAATTCCTTCATAATCTTATTAGGGCTTCTCTGACCCAAGACTGCATTACAGTACCAGTTCAAGTACCAGTTCAAGAGTTGACTCTTTTTAAATTTAATTTTGTTTATTTATTCATTCATGAGAGGGGGTGGGGTGGAGCGGTGCAGAGACACAGGCAGAGGGAGAAGCAGGCTCCATGCAGGGAGCTGGACGGGGGACGCGGGATCGAGTCCCGGGTCTCCAGGATCATGCCCTGGGGCTGAAGGCAGCGCTAAACTGCTGAGCCACCCAGGCTGCCCATCAAGAGTTGACTCTTGAAAAACTCTGGGGTTAGGGATGCTGAAGACTGCCCCCCTCTCTGAAGTTGAAAATTCCAGTATAACTTTGATTCCCCCAAGACTTGGCTAATTGTCTGCTTTTGGCCAGAAGCCTTACCGATAAAACAGTCAATTAACACATCATATTTTGTATGTTGTGTGTATTATTTATTGTAGTCTTACAATAAAGTAAGAGAAAAGAAAATGTTATCAAGAAAGTAAAAATGGGCGTCTGGCTGCCTTAGTTGGTAAAGCATAGGGCTCTTGGCCTCGGGGTCCTGCGAGTTTGAATCCCATGTTGGGCCTGGAGCTTACTTAAAAAAAAAAGGAGGAGAAAATACATTTGCAGTATTACACTGTATTTATTGTAAAAAATCTATGTAAATGGACCCGAGCAGTTCAAACCTGTGTCCATGGGTCTAATGTACTTTCATTTTCAGTCAGAACCCTTGGTTTTAGCTCCAGGTGAGTTAGTCATTTTCCTTTTGGAGTCCCAAAAGTTTCCTCCTTTGGACTAAGTTTGATATTGTTTCTTTTTAAAATTTTTTTGGTTTTTGTTTTTGAAGGTCTCAGGTACCTGGATGTTCTACTCTCTTAGTGACCATTTTCATTCAACTGAAAATGTATTTACTAGTTTGCATTTAAAGGAGCTTTTTACTCTAAGAAGAAATTGCTTATAAAAAATTCATTGTTCTAAATTGATATGTAGCCTAAGATGTTGATCTGTTGCCAGATATGGCAATGTTATAGACTCTTTCTTTCCTAGAACCTATTTATACCATATCAGTCCTTTCCATTGCCTCTAAGAGACTTTCATTTTATAATTTTCAAATTCCATATCTGTTAATTAAACTTCCCATCATGATTCCATTCTTTTTCTCAACTGATTTACAAAACAGAGATGACTAGTACAGGATCCTAAATTCCAGTGTCTATTTTGGTGTCTGGTAGCTTGTTTTTTTGATGATTTGGTGTTCAGGTAATTTCAAGAGAGAGAGAGATTGTGTGGTACCTAATCAATGGGAGTTTCTAGTAGAAAAATGCTTTATAAGTGTGGTAAACAAATAGTTACCGCCAACATTAAGAGAAGGGTTCTGTTGCAAGGTCTTAGGGTCAAGGAAAGGAGCTTTATATGAAAGATAAGTCAAGTATATGCCTTAACGTGAGGAATGTCATTAATGCCATGCTAGGTGCTAGGAGTTTAGGACAAATATATGTTTCCATGCGGTAAGTAGTTTGTAACAGTGTTATGGGTTAGGCCTATTATTAGAATCACATGGATTAAAAAAAAAATACCACAACCCCTGGAGATTTTGACATAAATGTTCTTTCTTTTCCTCCCTCCTGGGGTGATGAGTGTTGTAAATGTTTTGGGAAGGCTTGTAGGGCTATGATAGGAATAAAACTTAGCATGTGAATCATTAGAATCCAAACAGGAGAGGGAATGCACATTAAGAAGATGTATTCGTTGTCAGAAATGTTAAAATGTTATAGGAGAAGCATAAGAAGATCAGGATATAGATTTCTGTGTTGGAGGGCAAATGGAATTTGTTCATCTCTCATTAGTTTGACCAGTGACACAGTAAAGATGTGGCAGTAGCCAAGATATATATGTATTTTCCTATTCCTGGCACTGAGTCTTTAGAGTTAGATAAACCTTCATTTGAACTGGTATCTTTAAGATCCTTTAACCTGAAATATTAGAACTGTCTTAACATTGTTAGTATCTATCTGTGCCTTAGTACTGAGACTGGAAATTGACCTGATGTCTAGGTTGACTTTATATATTTTATTTTTTAAAAAAGATTTTACCCAGTGCAGGGCCAGATCCCAGGACCCCAGGACCCCAGGATCATGACCTGAGCTGAAGGCAGACGCGTAACCGCTGAGCCACCCAGGCGTCCCTCCTCTTAGCTTTTTGTCAACCTCACTGTCAGAATTGCTGCCAGAAGAGCTTGAAGAAACAAATTCCTTTGATTTAGGTATTGCTCTGCTTCCCCCTCCCCCCAAAGATTGTATTTATTTATTTTTTAAAAGATTTTATTTATTTATTCATGAGAGACACAGAGAGAGAGACGCAGAGACACAAGCAGATGGAGAAGCAGTCTCCCCACAAGGAGCCCAATGCGGGACTCGATCCAGCATCCCGGGATCATGCCCCCGGCCAAAGGCATATGCTCAACTGCTGAGCCACCCAGGTACCCCTAAAGATTGTATTTATTAATGAGAGACACAGAGAGAGGGGCAGAGACATAGCAGAGGGAGAAGCAGGCTCCCTGTGGGGGAGCCTGATGCTGGACTTGGTCCCAGGACCCTGGGATCACGACCTGAGCCAAAGGTAGACGCTTAACCACTGAACCACCCGGGTGCCCAGCATTGCTCTGCTTTTGCAGCAGAACTGCCTTCTGCTCGTTCATCTGCAACATAGAAGTTAATATATTTGTAAAATTGGAGTCCATACATCGCAGTTTTGGCTGTAGTAATGTTTTTAGGAAACATTAAAGTTGATCTTTCAGGTGTATATACTCTTCTACATGCTTTTTATTCTTTATAGTAGAAACTATAAGTTATTTACAAATGTGTTCTCAATATCAACGGTTTTATATTAGAGTTTAATTAAAATTTAATTAAAATTCCTACTCTGCTGCAGCAGGTTACACTCTGGAGTATTTTGTCTTGCTGTTCTGCACTGTGTGTGGATAAAAAAGAGGAAGACTCCATTTTTACTTAATTAGACCATTGTTATCAAACATTTTATAAAGCAGTTAAAAATTTGCCTTATATGGTGAAAATAAATCTATTAAGAGTTCAGAATTTTCAGAATGAATATCAGTTGAAGATATAAAGGTGATATTTTAGATCCCAAGTAATCCCTTTCCCATAAACATTTCCTGGATTTCTTGTATTGTATTTTTAAAACCCAGTTGAACTTATAGTTAGAACCTCATAGTGTAAAGCCTAAATAAAAACTCCTCTGTTATTCTCTTCGTTTCCTATGTAATAAAGGACTTTTTTTGTCCTGAGCTCATTGATGCCAGAGATTGTATCACTTACTCTATTTGACTAAAGAAATTTAACACCCTTAATAACTAGCAGAAAATTGTGAGCCTGCTATATATCCACTGAATCTGTGATTCAGTAATACTTTAATTTGGAATAATTGGGGAGAGGGATCCAGCCAGTCTAATGAATAATGAAAAATTTAAGTATATTGAAATATGTCTACCCAAACTAGGCTAACAAAATGCTGGCTACGTGGTTTCAAGTTGGTATGAGGTCTTAACCTTTTTAGAAATAAACTCTTTATGGGTACCTGGCTGGCTCAGTCAGAGTTTGTGACTCTTGATCTCAGGGTTGTGAGTTCAAGCCCCATGCTGGGTATAGAAATTATTTAAAAGTAAAATCTTAAAAAAAAGAAAATTCTTTAATCCTTTCTGTGTGACTCATTGGGGCTCTTAAATCCTTTTAATAGAGAATAGTACTTTGGAATATTAAGTATCTTGTCAGGTGGATTGCTGATTGCTCACTATATGTTGCATTGATGTTACATTCTAGTAAATAAAAGTAAAATTATCTATTTCATGAATCAGATACATCTCTGTTATAAGTCTCCCATTTGTCCTATTAAAAAAGTTTAAGGCTGGGATCCCTGGGTGGCGCAGCGGTTTGGCGCCTGCCTTTGGCCCAGGGCGCAATCCTGGAGACCCAGGATCGAATCCCACATCGGGCTCCCAGTGCATGGAGCCTGCTTCTCCCTCTGCCTGTGTCTCTGCCTCTCTTTCTCTCTGTGACTATGATAAATAAATAAAAATTAAAAAAAAAAAAAAAGTTTAAGGCTAATGTTGCTTAAACATTTGTTTAAAATAACTTGAACAATGTTGATTAAACTGTAAGATTATACCATCTTAAATGGCTGTAGAGAAGCAAGTGTACTTATATTTTTTGAAGCATAAATACCTGATAAAGTCCATATATAATTAAAAGTTTCCTAATAGCTATGTTAAAAAGTTAAAAGGAATAGGTGAAATTAATTTTAATATTTTGGATGTGTTGGGTTAAGAAAATAATTATTTCAACGTATAGTCTAAGAAGTTATTAATGAGATAGTTTATATTTTTTTTGTCTTTGAAATCTGGTGTGTATTTTATATATATATATATTTAAAGATTTATTTATTAGAGCAAGTGAACATTCAGGCAGTTGGGATGAGGTTGGGGACAGAGGGAGAAGGAGAATCGGACTCCTTGCTGAGCAGGGAGCCTGACACAGGCTCAATCTCAGGTCTATAAGATCATGATCTGAGCTGAAGGTAGACACTCAACCAACTGAGCCACTTAGGCACCTCTGTATTTTACATTTATATAACATGTCAGTTTGGACTAGCCACAATTCAAGTGCTTAGTAGTCACATATGGCAGTTTTAGAATGTAAACCTTTAGGTTTGTTGTGAATCTAATGAAAATACATATGAAAATATTGTTAAGTTATTATGCAATTGTAAATTATTATATAAGATTATACTATTTTAGGGATTATGAATGATTAAACCATTTTTTATTTTATCTGATTAATTCTATATTAGATATTTAATTAGTGATAATTTATTTTAGTTAAATATATTTTCTGGTGGAAAAAGATGCTCAGTTTAGTAGATTCCATGTAATAGGCCTGAAGTTTATTTCCTTCTGTCTTCTAAATAAAATACATTTTTTGGCACTTGGCCTGCTGTTATATTAGAGAATATGAAGCTTTTGAATGACATTTGAATTGTTATATGAAAGTATAATTTGGCCTTAGTAATTTGAGAACTGTTCTTTCCATTTATAATGCTTAAGAGATAAGACTTAAGAGTGGTATTTCACAAATAAGTGAATGTTGTTGGGACACAAAACAAAAACACAAATAATTATTGGGAAAGTGATGTGTTCTCAGAAATGACATGGGAATATGTTTCAGGAGCCTGTTTTTTTAAACATGTAAAATTTTGCGTGGACCTTTGTGATGGAATTATTTTGGGTAAAGGATCTATATCTTTTATTGGATTTTCAGTGAAGTCTAAGTTCTGGAAAATGTTCTCAGGGACTCTTAAATATCTATTCTGTGAGTTCTTTACCACCTTTTAACATTTCTAGTTCTTTGTAATCAGTCATGTCCCGCAGTAATTGCATTTTCCCATAATAATTATAATTCTGTCTTGTCAGCAAATACTTTGGTTTAAATTAGACAGGTATTTCTTGAGGTCATCTTGTGTATCAGCACTGACAGAAGCATTCAAAAAAGAAGGAAAAAGTTCCTTGCCCTGAGTTTCTTCCTTAGAGATGCCTGGAACAAGTAGCTACCTTCCAGTAGCAGCCACTCAAATATTTGCTGAATGAGTATTAAGTATCATTATACTTGTGTTGAAAGAAAAATCTAAAATTTTAGGCAATGTAATATCTTTCATTTCAGAGCTACAAATAGCTGTAATAGTATATTAGATATGTCAGGGACTTGTGGTGGGGCTTGGGAATACAAAGATAAGTAAAACGAAGTCCCCTGCTCTCACCCCTGGCCAGATAATATTTTCTGGCAATTTGAATTTAACATCTTTTTCTGTATAAGGATTTAGGTTATTTTTTATGCATGTGTTTACTTTTGGTGTATGCTTGGAAACATGGAGAAAATCCAATGATTTCATGAATCCGATTTTCTTACAGGTTCTTGGAGTTACATAACTTCATTACATTTAAAAAAAATTTATTCATGATAGACACACAGAGAGAGAGAGAGAGAGAGAGACAGAGACATAGGCAGAGGGAGAAGCAGGCTCCATGCAGGAAGCATGATGTGGGACTCCATCCCAGGACTTGGGGGTCACGCCCTGAGCCAAAGGCAGACACTCAACCGCCGGAGCCACCCAGGTGTCTCACTTCAATACATTTTTAAGGTCTAACTAAAGAGAGTGAAATTATCTTTTAAAGCAACTTTCTATTTTTTGGTAACGCAACTTTCTATTTTTTGGTAACCTTAGATTTTCTTTTTAACTGGTAATTTGCTGATTCTTAGTGCTTAGGGACTGCTTACAATGCTAAGTATTTTTCAGTATTTAATTTCCACTGGAGCATTCTGGGGTAGGTCGTCATTCTTTTTTTTTTTTTTTTTTTTTTTCAAAATCAGAAATTGAAGTTAAAGAGATTGTTACCCAAGATCTCAGAAAGGTTGTGGAGAAGGCTGGATTAAACTTGTATTGCTCTGATTTTAAAGTGTGTCCTCTTATTATTTTTTCTATTTTCTTTTGTTTTTAAGATTTAATTGAGAGAGCAAGCACGTGCACTTGCGAGCTTGCAGGGAGGGTTGCAGAAGGGGAGAGAGGATGAGAAGCAGACCTGAGTTGGGTGCAGTGGCTGATGAGGGGTTCCGTCCCATGACCCTGAGCTCGTGTCCTGAGCTGAAATCAGGAGTTGGATGCTTAACCAACTGAGCCACCCTGGCATCCCCTCTTAATTATTTCTTAAAACATTAAGGGAGAAAGTTGAGCTAAATAGAGCAAGTAATGCAGACAGAAATGACTGTCCTAATGTGGTTTAAGAATAAAGAAACTTAAACATTTGTTATCCTAAAATTGTAAAACTTCATGACAGATACATGGTATTTTGTACAGTTTGAAATGTGTTTAAAACTAATTTCTACAGTGTTTTTTTCAAAGTTAATAGTGGTAAATAGAAATCCAGATGAGAAGTATTTGGTTAAATTTCCCAACTTGTTTGCTCTTCAGATGGATTTTGGATATTTGTTGTTTTTAGGATTTTGGAAGGAGGCATTAATCACATGTGCACAGTAATTTATTTGTTTTGAACTAATTAAGTAATTAGTCCTTGTGAGATTAAAATGATTTTTTAAAAGATTTTATTTATTGAGAGAGAGAAAAAGATCATGAGCAGAGGAGAAGGGCAGAGGGAGAGGCTGACTCCCCTGCCAAGCAGGGAACCTGATGTGGGACTTGATCCCAGGACCCTGGAATCCTGACCTGAGCCAAAGGCAGACACTTAACAAAACTAAGACATCCAGGCACCCAAAATACTTTTTTTTTTTTTTTTAAGATTTTATTTATTTTATTCATGAGGGAGACAGAGAGAGAGAGAGGCAGAGATGCAGAGGGAGAAAGCAGGCTCCATTCCACGCAGGGTGCCCAACATGGGACTCGATCCCGGGTCTCCGGGATCACACCCTAGGCTGAAGGCGGTGCTAAACTGCTGAGCCACCAGGGCTGCCCATTTTTGTTTTTTAAATTTAGGTTAAGATTATCTTTGTAAATATTTGTCACTTATGGATCCGATTTAGTAATATTCAAAGGCATATAATACCATGTAAAATTTTTCTCAAACCACATATTCTCTTTGAATTGTCTTTGAATAAGTACCTGTTAGGCAGACTTTTGTGCTTTTTGAAATTAAAAAAAGGAGTGGGTTTTGTGTATGGTATTTTTAGAGTGATTTACTTATCTCTGTTGAAAAAATGTAAGAGATGTTATTTACCAGTTCTATTTTAACAAACTTTAGGAAATTTTCTTACTAGTATTTTGACTGTCTAGATAACTTTAGGGAACCTAAATGATGAAATGTCAGTCGTTAATGACATTAAGTAATGCTCATCAATTTTGGATTTCTGCACTTATGTAAAGATAGTTCTGGAAAGAAGTTCTGGTAAAGATTTTTGGTTTTGGTAAAAAATAAGCATTTAATCCTGGAAATAAAAAGTAAAAATATTTTTTATCTTTTTTCATAAGAAACAACAGGTGGAGCCATTAAAGTGTTTCTGTCCTTTTACTGCTTCTTTAAAGTTTATAATTGTTTTTGAACTTACAATAGATTATGCTTTCATTCTATTTTATTTCATGTTTTGTGTTTTATGTTATCTTTTTATTTGAGAGAGAGAGAGGTGGGGAGGGGCAGAGGGAAAGAGAGGGAATCTTAAGCAGACTCTGTCCTGGGGGTGGAGCCAGAAATGGGACTCTGTCCCATGACTCTCAGATCATGACCTGAACCAAAACCAGGAATCAGACACTTAACCAACTGTGCCACCCAGGTGCCCCAGTAGAGTAGATTTTTGTATCACTGCTTGTATTTTTGTCCTTTCCTGTAATAAACAGAGGTTAAAGTTCAATGATATGGTATGATATAACCAGTGGTATAGGGTATGTTTAATTTGATAGACCTAATTAGATGTTGTGATATCTATGTTAGAACCAGAGTGAATATTCACTAGTGAATGCCCATACAACTCAAACTTGTTTGGAATTTGTGTAAATTGTTTATATTATTTCTTTGTGAAATGACTTTAAATTATCAGAAGAATATTTGTTTATTAGGACAGAATAGTTGGTAAACTTATAATATTACCATTGATATTTTGTGTGTAACTTAAAAAGAAATTCTGGATTTTAAGAGTTTTAAAGAGTTGGTTTTCAGGCCTTTTTTTTTTTAATTACTATTTTTAAATGTTTTTAAAAAATCATTAAAAAATTGTAGACTCCTTAAAAAATACTAGCACCCCTATGCAGCCAAGCTGTTAAGAAAATATGTTTTTCCTGTGCAGCCAAGCTGTTAAGAAAATATGTTTTTTTTTTTTTTAAGTGAGGATTAAATTCTTAGAGTGGCTGTACTTCATTTTAAATATGTTTTCTTTTGCTTGTTTTTCAACCTTGATGTCATTATTTTTCTTTTTGGTTTTTAGAAATGCTTTTAATTCTTTGGTTTGCTGTAAATATTTATTTCTAGTTTCCAATTTGTTTGCTTTTAAATTTTGATTATTTTGTTTGCTTTAAGTTTAGAAAGTTTTCCTCACCACAATTTTGATATTTACTTCCATTTCCTCTCCTTCCTCCTTTGTATTCCTCCTACCCTCTTCCTGCCATGTGTATGTGTATGTGTGAGAGGTTTTTTTTTTTTAAGTCTTAAGTCTGTAGTAATCTTTATGCCTAGTGTGGAGCTCAAACCCACAACTCCTGAGATAAAGAGTTGCACACTCTTCTGATTGAGCTAGCAGGAAGTGCCCTGAGAAGAGTTCTTTTTCCTTCAGCTAGCATTTATGGGATATGATATGATATGAGATGAAAATTGGTACGTAGCATATTTACCCTTATATGGAATTTTTCAACCTTAGCAATTTTAGGCCGGAAATTAATTTGTTGTGGGGAACTGTCCTTTGCATTAATGGATGCTTTACAGCATCCTTGGCCTCTACCCACCTGATGCCAGTAGCATTCCTCGAGCTATAACAACCAAAACTGTCCTCAGGCTTTGCCAAGTGTCCCATGTGGGGCAAAATCATCCTGGTTGAGTACCACTGTCTTAATATAAATTAGATCTGACTTTACATGTTATAAATATAGTTATCTTGAGAGGAACGGAATTGCTAATTTAGCCCCAAAGCTCATATTTTTTCTGGGGAAAAGCTTGAGGTTAAGACCTCATGTTAGGAGCTTTTTACCTAGGATAAGAGAGATTGAGTTCACACAAAATACACTACCGCTCAAGTTCATTAGAGTGCTACTCAGAATCTGTGGATCATGTGGTTTTTCTTATTTTATCTGTTTATATGATGAATGAGATTTTCTAAGACTTATTTTTTTTCAAAGTAAGCTTTACACCGAACCTGGAGTTTGAACTCATGACCCCAAGATCAAGAGTTGCTTGCTCTACTGACTGATTGAGCCAGCCAGTTGTCCCAGATTTTCCAGGATTAAACCCTGCTTCATGTGATGGCTAATTATCTATACATTTGAATTCCTTTTGTTGGCATTTTATTTAGAATCTTATATGTTTGAGACTGTATGTTTGTGAGTGTGCTTTTTGGCTCCAATATCATTTAAATTGTTTTTAAATGACTATTTTAATAGTGAAGCTTTGTAGGCTTACTTTTTTTTTTTTATGGTAAGTTTTGAAAGAATCTTTAAAACAAATCATCTGTTTTTGGGAACTGTTTTTGAGGCTATTTTTAGGCCACCTTCTGACTTTATTAATTATGAATTATGGATGTTGGTTTTATTTTTGATCTCTTGAGTAACTCATTTTTTTTAATAGAAATTATCTATTTAATTGAGATTTTTAGGGTTAGAAATTCATAACCTAACCAAAAACCAGCCTGATTTCATAGGTTGTCACATGCCTCTGGGCCTCTGAGTCTGGCCCCAACTCTACAGCATCTTTTTTTAGAGTGTTGAATTGACAAATCTCTTTGTGTATTCTGTAATCTCTTGTGCTCATTGCTCATCCTGATAGGCTTCTTTGAGGTATTTAATCTTTTGAGATGTTTTAGAAGTGGATTTCTGGGTGAACTAACCATAAAAGTGCTACTGTTTATTGGTTAAATAATCCTACCTTAAGTCTTGGGGGTTTATATATTGGCTGTTTATATATTGGCAAAAACACCCCTCCCCCCCTAAATCTAGAATGAATTTATTTTGAAGTTTACTGACTTTAGGAAGATCTGGTTCATTTAGCTGTACTAAGTGAGAAGTTAGTGTTTTGGTTGTAGTTTATCTGAAAAAAAAAATAGAATGCTACTTGCACTATGTATAAAATAGCTTTTACAACTAATTTTTACGGAATGAGTAAGTTTTACTGGAAAAGACATGATCTATTGAAAGTTAGACTTTTGAGTAGAGATTCTGTTAAAGTGGGAAAAATATTTGAAAGTCAACTCAGTATAATTCCTGCAGGATGGCACAAATAATTTTGAGTAATTCAACATAATTTAAAGAGGAGTTCATTGTATTGCTGACATTCACTGCTGGAACTTTTTTTTTTTTTTTTTGCCACATTTCATGACTCACTACTATAAAAATTTGAGAAACATCATCTGTATTTATGTATATATATGTGTATGCATATTATATAAGGATATGAACAAAATGTAACAATTATATCTAAATATAGGCATTATAATTAAGTAGATGGTTAAACAGCAGAGAGCATTATTAAATTCAGTAAATGGACAAGAACTTGAAAAACAGTGCATTTGTAAGTCAGGAACATTTCTTGTTCCGTTTGACGTGTACTGTAGAATTTGTGGTTTATTATAAGACAGTGAAGTGATGTTGGAAGATTGGGATTACACTTTTTGTATTGAGTTTAGTCTTGGTAACTATAGGAGAATTCTGTCGGAGTAGGGTGGATGGGATGTATGGCTTTTTAATGATTCCTTTGGGGTTGAAACATACTCAGTTGGCTTTAACTAGCTCTACTACTAGGTGAAAGGTCTTGCTGTGTATTATGGGGCGTAACATCAGATACCCTCCTGTATCACCCTGGAATGAACCCTAGCTGGAAAGAGCGGCATTATAAGGAACACCATTGGAGTTCTGCCACACTGACATTCCGTAGATAGAGCACACTATGAGATACCAACATTAGTGTCATCTTGGATTGTAAAACAGTTCATTTTAGGAAGTTTGGAAAACACAGAATAAAGGATGAGGGAAAAGAGACCTGTTAATTTCTACGGAGTGAAGTTATTTTGAAGTATTTCTGGTCTTAAGCAATGTAAATATATTTTACAGATATGGGTTATACTTTACATTTAGTTTGGTTTTTAAATCGTTTGGAAGTTTATTGTACATTTTTCCTAAACTGTATAATTTCTAATTGAATCTTATTCCCTTGTATGGTTTTACTGTATTTAACTAGTCACCAGCTGCTTGACATGTAGGTTGCTTAAGATTTTTGTGTTTTTTTTTTTTTTTTTTTTTTTTTTTTTTTGCTGTTCCAACTACATAATTTAGAGTTTTAATAGAAAAAATTTTAAAATTGCAAATGATGAGAACGAAGGGGAATATCTACCCAGAGATATTTACCTATCATTGTGGTATATATATTTGCAAACTTTTTTTTTGGTGATATATAAACCAACGTGTGTGTGTTTTATAAAAAAGGGAAATCATGTAATTGAAACCTTTTTTCTCTTGATATATTGTGAGCATGTGTCATTTTGTTCTGTTTTTCTCTGTTTTCTAAAAGATTTTGTGTATTTATTTGAGAGAGAGAAAGTCCATTTTTCCTTTTTGGGAAAAAATAAGATGTACAGTACACGCCACTTTATGACATAGCTTTCATTTACCATGAACACCTTCCTATGACATTACTATTATCTGATGTCAGAATTACTAGAACTTTTTGCTCTTCATAGCATTACAAAAGACTGTACACAGTTGGCTTATTCTTATTCTTTTATTGTCAAATTGACCTAAAGGAAAATGGACTTTTTTGGGAGTTTACAGTTATATTTTAACACATGCATAGGTATTTGTAACCAGCACATAATCAAGATATAGGACAATTTTGTTATCTTTAAAAATTTTCTCGTGTCATCCCTTTTTAGTCAGCACCCCTGCCCCAGTGGTAACCAAGTATCCGTTCTTCATCTTCATAGATTTATTTTTTTGAAAACGTCATATAAATGGGATTATATAATATGTAACCTTTTGAATTTGGCCTGTTTTACTTAACATAATGCTCTTAAGATTCATTCAAGTTACTATGTTTATCACTAGTTCATTCTTTTTGTTGCTGAGTGGTATTTCATTGCTTGAATGTACCATAGTTTTTTTTATCCATTTGTCCATTGAAGGGCATTTGGTTTTTTCCCTAGGTTGTGGCACTCATGAATAGAGCTGCTGTAAACATTTGTGTAGAGGTTTTTATGTGAACGTAAGTTTTACTTCTCCAGAGTATATGTAGCTAGGAGTGGGATTGGTGAATTATATGGTAATGTGTATTTTAACTATACAAAACTGCCAGACTCTTCGAGTATTTGTTTTTTGTATTTGCTACTAGCAACACATTAGAGTTCTAAGAGCTTTGCATCCTTTTCAATATTTTTATCTTAGCCATTCTAATAGGTACAGTTAGGAGATTTCTTAAATATTAAATATTTGGTAGAATTTGCCAGGGAAATCATTTGGGTCTGGAGATTTTTTTTTGGAGGGTTTCCAACTACAAACTCAATTTTAAAAATATTCAGATTATCTAAAACTACTTAAGTACCAAAACTTTGATGTTTTCTACATGTGTATCTTGTTTGTATTTTTTCTTAACTATTTTTTTTTAATGAGTGTAAAATCTTTAGTGATAGTCTCTTTTATTCTTGATATTGGTAATTTGGGTCTTCTCTTTTTATTTTTTCTTAATCATTCTTTCTAGAGATTTATCAATTTCATTGATCTTTTAAGATGACTAATTTTGGTTTCATTGAATTTTTCACCATTTTTCTCTTCTGTTTTTACTTCGTATTTCCTCTAGTTGTACATTTTATGATTTCAGATTTAATGTCTTCTTCCAAGCATATTAATTATACTTAAAAACATTTTTGATATTTGCCTGAAAGTTTGCAGTACACATTTATAATCTGAGTTCACCTTTAAGTAGCACTGCACTGCTTCATGTGAAATGCAAGTACCATAGAGTTTTCTCAATTCTTCTTTGCCCTTTATGACATTGCTATTATTTATTAGCCTGTGGATGTGCTATAATCACCCAGTAAATTGTCACTCTTATTACTTTTAATGGTTATTTTTTAGCTTAATTAAGAGTAAGAAAAAACATTTTGTTCTACCTTCATATTTTCATTTGACTTCACTTAAGTTATTTAATAATAGTTGATATGCAATGTTACATTAATTTCAGGTGCATGACATAGTGATTTGACAAATCTGTACATTAGGCAGTTCTCACCATGGTAAGTATAGTTACCATTTGTCCCAATGTTACTATACTACTACTAATTATATTCTCTATCTCTATGCTATACGTTTAATCCCTGTGACATATTTATTTTATAACTGGAAGTTTGTACTTCTTATTCCCTTCACCTGTTTTGCCCACTTCTGCCCCCCAATCCCTCCAATCCCTCTTCCCCCTGGCAATCGCGAGTTTGTTCTTTGTATTTACACCTATCTGTTGTTTTGTTTGTTTTTAAAAGATTCCACATATAAATGAAATCCTACGATATTTGTCTTCTGATTTATTTCACTTAGCATAATACTGGGTCTATCCATGTTGTCACAAATGGCAAAGACCTCATTCTTTTTTCATGGTGGAGTAATGCTCCATTATATATACACATACCACATCATCTTTATCCATTCATCTATCAGTGGGGACACAGGTTGCTTCCGTATCTTGGCTATTGTAATAATGTTGCAATGAGCATGGGGTGCATATGTCTTTTGAATTAGTGTTTTTGTTTTCTTTGAGTAAATATCTGATAGTGGAATTACTAGATTATATGCTATTTTTATTTTTAATTTTTTGAGGAACTTCCATACTGGTTTTTTGTTTTTTGTTTTTTTTGTTTTTGTTTTACAGCTGTTGGACCCATTTACAGTCCTACCAGAAGTGCATGAGGATTTTCTTTTCTCCCCATCTTCACTAACATTTGTTATTTCTTATCTTTTTGATACTAGCTGTTGTGACTAGTGGGAGGCTATAACATATTGTGGGGTGTTTTTTTCTTTTAATACCTTGTGGCTTTGATTTACGTTTCCCTGATGATTTGTGATTTTGAGCACCTTTTCATGTGTCTGTTGGCCATTTATATGATTTGTTTTAAAAAAAAATGGATTATTTGATTTCTTGGTGTTGGGCTATATGAGTTGTTTATATATTTTGGCTATTTATCTTTTATTATAAATCATGTGTAAATATCTTTTTTCATCCAGAAGGTTGCATTTTCATTTTGTTATTTGCTTTGCTGTGCTAAAGCTTTTTATTTTGGTGTAGTTCAAATAGTTTGTTTTTCTTTCCCTTAAATGAGGAGACATATCCATGAATATGTTGTGAAAGCTAATGTCAGAGACTACTGCCTTTTTTTTTTTTTTTTTTTAAAGGAACATTATGGCTTGAGGTCTCTTATTTAATGTTTAATTCATTTTGAGTTCCTTTTCTGTCTGGTGTAAGAGAGTGGTCCAGTTTTATTTCGCAGTTCAGTTTTCCCAACACCATTTATTGAAGAGACCGTCTTTTCTACATCGTACATTCTTTCTTTGTTGTAGATTGATTCATCATGTAAGTGTGGCTTATTTCTAGGCTTTCAATCCTGTTTCATTGTTCTGAGTGTTTTTGTGTGAATAGCATACAAAATGTTTTTATTATTATGACTTTGTGGTATATCTTAAAATCTGGGATTGTGATACCTCCAGCTTTGCTTTTTCTTTCTCAAAAGATTGTTTTGGCTATTCAAGGTCTTTTGTGATTTCCTACAAGTGCTGGGATTATTTGTTCTGGTTCTGTGGAAAAACTTTTTGGTATTTTGATAGGGATTGCATTGGATTTGTAGGTTGCTTAAAGTAGTAGGGACATTTATTTATTTATTTATTTATTTTTAAAGATTTTATTTATTTATTCATGAGAGACATGGAGAAAGAGAGACAGAAACATAGGTAGAGGGAGAAGCAGGCTCCTCGCAGGGAACCTGATGCAGGACTCTGTCCCTGGATGTGGAATCATATCCTGAGACAAACTGTTGTGCCCGCCACCCCAGGCATCCCTAGTAGGGACATTTAATAGTATTATTTTACATTATGAGTGTAGTATAACTTTCCATTTGTGTTGTCTTCACTTTTTTTCCTTTGGTGTTTTATAATTATCACAGTGTAGATTTTTTACTTCCTTGGTTAATTTTATTTGTAGCTATTTTATTCCTTTTGGTGCAATTATAAATGGGATTATTTTCTTAATTTCTCTTTCTGCTATTTTATTAGTGTATAGAAATGTAACACATTTCTGGATATTCATCTTGTATCCTGCAACATTACTGAATTCATTTATTCTGTAACATTTTCTGTAGGAGTCTTTAGGTTTTTCTAAATGTAGGCTTACATCATTTGGAAACAGTGATAGTTCTACTTCTTACCAATTTGGATACCTTTTATTACTTTTTCTTGTCTGATTGCTATAGCTAGGATTTCTAGTACTGTTTTGAATAAAAATGGCCAGAGTAGGCATCCTTATCTTGTTCCTGATCTCTCTTTGTTTCTTTCCTTTCCTTTTCTTTTTTTTTCTTTCTTTCCTAATCTTAAAATCTTGCAATTTTTCACCAGTGAGTATGACAATAGCTATGGGTTCAGTATGTCTAGCCTTTATCATGTTGAAGTGTGTTCCCTCTAAATCCACTTTGTTGAGAGGTTTTTTTTTAAAATCATAAACTGATGTTGAATTTTATCAAATGCTTTTTCTGCAACCCATATGTGTCATATGGGTTTTATTCTTTATTTTATTTTTTTTTTTTAAGATTTTATTTATTTATTCATAGAGATGCAGAGAGAGAGGCAGAGACATAGGCAGAGGGAGAAGCAGGCTCCATGCAGGGAGACTGACGTGGGACTCAATCCAGGGTCCCCAGGATCATGCCCTGGGCTGCAGGCGACGCTAAACCACTGTGCCACCAGGGCTGCCCTATTCTTTATTTTGTTAATGTGATATATCATGTTGATTGATTTGTGGATAACTGAACCATCCTTCCATCTCTAGAATAAATCTTGTTTGATGAGGAATGGTTCTTTTATTGTTGAATGCAGTGTGCTAATATTTTGTTGAGGGTATCTCCATCTATGTTCATCAGAGATAATTGGTCTATAGTTTGCTTTTTTTGTAGTGTTATTGGTTCTGGTATTAGAGTAATGCTGGCCATGTAGAATGAAGTTTGGAAGCTTTCCTTCTTCTATTTTTTGGAATAGTTTGAGAAGAATAGGTATTAACTTTTTAAATGTTTGTAGAATTCAATTGTGAAGGTCCTGGCCTTTGTTGAATTTCATGATTGGTCATTTGTTCAGATTTTCTGTTTCTCCCTGATTCAGTTTTGAAAGATTGTTTGTTTCTAGGAATTTATTCATATCTTCTAAGTTGACCAAGTTGTTGGTATATAATTTTCCATGGTAGTATTTTATAATCCTGGTTGTTTTTTTTTTTTTTTTTTTTTTTTTGTGACCTTAGTTGTTATTTGCCTTGGTGCTTAAGGACGGCTGCTAGCACTGAATGGGCAATGGCAGAGGGAGGAGATGGGGAGAGGTACAGAGAGCTTGTCCCTCTTTGCCCAGTCCCTTCCACCTTCCCCTTCCACAGTTCCCTCCTCCTAGGCACTGGGAGCCCTACTGGCTGCCTGTTAACCCTTCAGGGCCCTGTGTCAGTGCTAGAAGTTTCTGATCCCTGTCCTACATGGAGTCCAAGGGTTGGGAGAGAAGAAGGTTGAAAAGTTGTTGATTCTGGGCATAGAGGCACAGTGGAAGGGAGCCTGAAGTTGAGAAAACTAAAAAAAAACAAAAAACAAAAAAAAAAAAAAAAAAAAAGTTGAGAAAACTGAGGCAAGTTGTGGATGCTGAGCATGCCACTTGTCCCTTCAGTTTAGGACCCCAGCCAGCTGGCCAGCATCCCACCTTGCCTGGCACCTCCTTCTGAGGTTCTGCTAACATGGATCCCCTCTGAGAAACACTACCCTTACCGAGGTGCCCACTTTTCCCTCTTAGCACCTATTCCTCATTTTCTGGGGCAGTGATCTGCCATCTTGGCTTCCTTTATTTTTGTTAATATTCTTGATTTCTTTCATTTCCTTATGATTTTAGAGTTTCTGTCTACTTATCTGTTCTTGTGTGTTGTCTTTTATTCCCCCCATTATTATCCTTAATGTATTAATAATCAAAGTTATTTTAAATTCTTTGTCTGATTCCAAAATATGTAGTATGTTTCAGTCTGGCTCTGATGCTTGCTTTGCTTTTGTGTTTTTTCTTGCCTTTTTAAGAGCATGATGTATAGTTTTTTGTTGAAAGTTGGACATTATGTATTAGGGAATAGGGCTGAGATAAGCAGATCTTGAGTGTGAGGTTTTATATTAGTCTGTCCAAGAGTTGTATTTTGTTTAATGTTTGTTCTAGGTGTAGGTGCCAGAGGCTTCACATTTCTTTAGTGTCCTTTTTTGTCTTCCTGGCTGTCTTTGGGGTTTCCTAAGAACTTCTCTTCAGATGGAATCTGTACCATGCAATAACTCTTTCAGCAGTAGTTAGCTCTTAATATACTGGAGCCCTGCTTACATGATGGAAAAGTGTAGGGGAAAGGAGCATCCTATAATGTTATAATTAAATCTCAAACTTTCAGTGGGTTTGTGTTGTGGGACTGGTTTCTGATTACTTTACAGTGACTTAGTTTACTTTCCTCCTTGTCAAAAGCACAGGAGATTTTTATGGGTTCATAAACTCAGAGAATCTGGTGGGGTTCCTGGAGGTAAAACCCATGAAAACATGTGATTCCCCTAAGACTATGGTTGCCAGAAGTTTCCTACTGTGATGCTATTCCATGTTCAGCCTGTAGTAGTTCATCAAAATTACCATTTAGGTGTTAACAGTGGATTAACTTTTCTGGCCCCAAAATGGTCTGTCCAAGTTCTAAGCCTTGGTACAGATGAATGTGATGTTATTTGGAAATGAAGTCTTTGCAGCTGTAACTAAGGATCTTAAGATAATATTGCCCTGGTTTTAGGACTGACCACAAATCCAGCAAGTGGTATTCTTATCAAGAGTAAGGGGAGAGAGATTTGAGACACACAAAAGGGCAAGGTCATGTGCACGTGGAGGCAGAGATTGGAATTATGCAAGCTAAGGAATGCCAGAGATTTCTGGCAGCCTCCAGAAGCCAAAGCAGAGTGTGAAGCAGTTCTTTCTCAACGTCTTAGAAAGAGCCAACCCTGCTGATACTTTGATTCTGTACTCTGGCCTCCAGAGCTATAAATGTGAAAGAATAAAGTTTTATTGTTTTAAGTCACCTGGTTTGTGATTGTTATGACAGCCTTGGGAAATTAATAATAATGTTCTTATCAGTTTATGGTTCCATTGTTTGTATTTGAGGTGATCTAATAGTTCTTGGTTTTGACTTCCTGAATATGTCTGTCTCCTCCATATCTTGAACTGGCAGTTTGCCTTGTGTCCTCAATTCTCTGATGAGTCCAGGAATAGTCATTGACTTTCAGTTTGTTTAGCTTTTTTCTTGTTGTAGCGATGGGAGTGACAACTTGCAAGTTTTTTCACACATTGGAGCTGAAACTGCAAGTCCAATATTTTTTGTTTGGCATTTTATACTTATTATTTTAGTGATTACCACATGCATGAGCAGCTTTTAAAATCTAAAGTTAACTAATATGCAGTCTATTCCTCCTTCCTCCTTGCCCCCAAATACCTACTAGAACTTTTGGTCTCCTGCTTAGTCTAGACTGTTCTTAGATCTATTGCACAGTTGCCATCTTACTCTCCGAGATTGGCTTTACTGTTTCTTGGATTTCATGTCTTCCTCTCTTTGTTAAATATTTTTTATTTTACTGGATAACATGTAAGGTCATATGTAGGAGTTAATTTCCTTTTCCTTGCCGGTATAAAAATGTTACACCCTATACTTGCCTGCTGATTTGGCTGAGTGTGGAATTCATTTTCCTTTAATACTTAAGTGGCCTTGTCTTTTTATTTTTCCCGTAGAATATGGTATCCTGCATGAGAAGTCTTCTGATGATGACTCTCATACTTTTGTAGTTGAACTGTCTTTCTTTTCAGAGAGTTATGTAGGATATATTTATTTTTGTTACGAAATTTCATCTAGATGTGAGTACTTTTTTGTTATTGTACTGGAAATTCACAGATCTCTTTGAAGATTTGTTTCTTTTAGCTTTGGAGTATTTTCGTGTATTATTTCATTGTCAGTTCTTTATTTTCTTTTTTTTTCCTAGAACTGTTAATTGGATGTTGAATTGTCTGGATTGATCATCTGTCTTTTATGTTTTTTTTGCTTTATCTTTTGTGGAAAACTTTCTTGGATTTGTCTCCACCTCTCCATAAGAAAAAAAAAGTTAATGAGACATGTTGGAAGACACAAATTTCTTTTTCATTTTTTTAAAGATTTTATTTATTTATTCATGAAAGACAGAGAGGGAAGCAGAGGGAGAGGCAGGCTCCCTGCTCTGACCCCTGAAAGATACAAATTTCTAATTTTTTTTTTAATTTTCTGATGTTTTTAAATAGCATTCTGATTTTATGAACTTGGTTGTATCTCTTGAGGATACAAATTTTTACATGTTTCAAATTTTTGTTTTGAAATGGCAAGTTGTAGAAATAAGTATAGTACAAAGACATTTTTCCTAACTGATGCCTTTTTCCTGAATATTTTAGTGTGTATTTTCTACAAACCATGATTTTATACTTAATCACAATCCAACCATAGAATTAAAAAATTAATATTTGTTTATAAATGCATGGGCTCATGGTTTCTTACTTTATTCAGTGAGATATATTGTTACCATAATTGTTTATTTTGATGCTCAAATTGCCGTGATTTGGCCAGTAGTAGGAGCCCTTTTGATACCACTTCTTTCTATCCTTTGGCATTAACCTTATATTTTTTAACTTCTTTGCTTTGTGGCACAGTGCTGCATCCCAAGCTTATCTTGTACTTTTTCCTGCCTTAATGGTGGAATTGCCTGTCTTTCCAAGGATTCCTAGTTCTTTTTAGTAAAAAGTGGTGTTTTTAAGATCTCAGCATTAGATTTGCTCATTGCCATTGGACTGTTGGCTGTTTTCAGGCCCTTTCAGTGGACAAAGCTGGGGTGTGTATTTGTGTTTTATGTGTGTGCATATGTATTCAAACCCATAAGTTCCTGGTGGTACTTCTCATTAAGTATCACAGTATTGAATCTCTGAGTGGAAATCTGCCACCTACTTCCAACACCATTTGGCTTTTGATATCCCTTACAAGCTACCCCTCAGCTTGGGTGCCCTCTCCACTGTGCTTGGGTTCTAATACACCATGTCAGGTTCCCTCTATATAGATGCCCTCATCACCTTGCCTTAGAGTAGTGATATGCTGTACCAGGGAAACCCCCATTTGTGAATGCTCTCCTTACTGTACTGTGGTTCTAATAGCTTGACTTCTCCCTCTACCCCCACCCCAGTTTTGGATACCTGTTTTACTCTTCTTGCTCTCTGACTTCTCACAGCAGACTCTTCCCACTCCCCCTCCCCTTCCTTCCCCCCTTTTCCCCCACTGTGCTCTTCTACACCTAATGGCTTTAGGACTAAATTGTTGTGAAGGGTTGAAGGGGGGAAGTGGGTGTATGTTTCATCCAGGAGTAATTTTTTATTTTATTATGGTTTTTCATGATTAACTAGTCTGTTCATATTTATGAATAAATAAAAATAATAAGCTGGGGATACTAGGTAGGTAGGAGTTAGCATTTTATTTTACAGTTA
The DNA here is from genome assembly GCF_048164855.1 of Canis lupus baileyi. Taxonomy (NCBI): domain Eukaryota; kingdom Metazoa; phylum Chordata; class Mammalia; order Carnivora; family Canidae; genus Canis; species Canis lupus. The sequence goes on along the minus strand of NC_132844.1, from coordinate 56,998,210 downwards.
TCAGAAGGGGAGCTGCTCATTGCTGTGGGGACCTCTAAGTTCCGGAAATCAGTAGTCATTTCTCTAAGAAACCATCATTCGTCCGTAGGAGCTATACTAGTTTCCTCAAACTCTGTGGTGGGGAGGGGGGCGTGGAGGGTGAGGATTAACTTTTTAGTTTTTGGCCTTCAGAGAAAAATGCCTGCCTACTTAACCTTATTGTCTTAGAGCTATTGTGCTTGATAGTGTTAGCTCTTCCAAGTAGAGATAATTCCCCTATTTTAAGTTTTGCATTTCTCAAAAGGCCTCCTTTTCTGAATTTCTAGCTTTTATAGGATTCTGCAGAGTAATTTGGTATCTCAGTTACAGTTTCTTGAAATTCTCTGGGCTTTCTATTCCTGGCTTTATTAATTATAGATTCATTTTCATGAACTTGAAAAATTTCTTTGGTTTTCTTCTCCAATTGGGATGTTTTCGGCTACAAATAGACATCCTATATAAAATTTACTTAAAAGTTAAGGAAAAACTGGGGCCCCTGGGTGGCACAGTTGGTTAAGTGTCTGACTGTTGGTTTTAGCTCACGTTGTGATCTCACAAGCCCTGAGTTGGGCTCTGTGCTCAGTGTGGAGTGGAGTCAGCTTCACATTCTCTCTCCCTCTCCGTCTGACCCTCGCTTTTTCTAGACTCTCTCTAAAATAAATACATAAATCTAAAAGTTGAGAGAAAACTACTTTTGTAACAAGAAAACTAAAGGTAATGTAGCTCAGGGTTAGTTAATTTGATCAGTTTGATGAATCTAGCGAACATCTAGGTCATTTTCATCTTCTTTTTCATCCTAATCTTTTTCTTGTCTTAAGAAGGGATTGAGACAATCAGTTTCTCTCTCTCTCTCTCTCTCTCTCTCTCTGTCTCTTTCTCTTTTTTGTCTTAAGTAGTTATAGCAGCTCTGGGCATTACATTCTCACTGAGGAACATCCAAAGTTTGCAGGAGGACATTTTTTTCCTTGTGTATTGTTTTTAAGGTTGGGTAAAACTTTCCCCAAACCCCTGCTCATATCTTATTGGTTAGAATCCATCTATCACATGTGTATTTGAAAACCAGTCTTTGCATGTGTGTGTGCATGCACATGTGTTTATGTATGTGAAATTACTATAAATAAATTATCTTTAGTAAATAAAGTCTCTTTAGTAAATAAAGTCTCTTTAGACATTTGCCTCTTTGACCAGCAGCATTAGATATCCAGGGCTTTTTCAGAGTCCACATTTAAGCAAGATGCAACAAGATGACTTGATTGTACATTAGTATTTACAAAATCCTGGCCTGGACTAGTGAGGATTTAACCCTCTGGGACCGAGGGAAGCCTCATTTGTAAAAGTACAAAGACTCAGAAAAAAAAAAAAATAAAAACAAAATCAAGGTTCAATAAGAAAGGAAGGAGGGTGGGAGTCAGTGTAGGAATGGCTGTTGGTTTGGCAACCAACAGTGTCTGCCTATAATCCTTTTCCCTTTTCTTTTTTCTTGTAGCTCTGTGTGTGTGTGTGTGTGTGTGTGTGTGTGTGTGTTCTTTTTAAAAAACCAGTCTTAGAGGAGGAAGAAAAGATGAATAGAGGTATGGCTAGTCTGCTGTCTTGAGTAGGAAATCTGTTATTGCTTTTCTTGTACTGAACCTATAAAGTATTAAGAGTATGCAGATATGATGTCCTATAATCTAAAATTCTGTACTTAAAGGCAGTAAAATGGATCCTTATTAAAATGTTTACTTCAGAGTGTATTCATTTTCTGTTGTGTAGTAACAATATTGCCATAAACTTAGCAGCTTAAAACAACACACTTTTTATTATCTCATAGGTTTTGTGATTCATTAAGTCTATGTGTGACTAGCTGGGTACTCTGCAAGCCTGCAGTCAAGGTTCTTAACCGGGGCAGGATCTGCTTCCAAGCTTACATGGTTGTTGGCATCATTTAGTTCTCTGTGGGCTGTTGGATTGATGCCCTCAGTTTTTTGCTGGCTGTCAGCCAGAGACCTTCATCAGTTTCTTGATAGGCCAGCTCATAGCAAAGCAGCGTGCATCTTCAAAGCTAGCAAGTATGAGAGTTTCCCAGCAAGATGGACATTATAATCTTGTGTAATCATATACAGTCTATCATCTTTGTCATATTCTGTTGGTTGGAAGTCATGTCTGCTGTCAAGGAGAGGTTACTGCACAAGGTCATGAATCTCAAGAGATGGAGATCATAGGGACCATTATAGAGATTGTCTATCATAAACAATATATACATCTGGCCATAGGAACAACTTATGACATGAATTATATAGTGCATTGAGGCTTCTGCTTAAAATTTATACTGTGCTTTGTACTAAGGTAATCAAGAGGTTTGCAAATGTAGCCAAATATTTAAAATCATCGAAGCTTTGATGTCTTTGTAATATTATTATTGTTAAATAGGTTCCTTAGTTTTAAGCTTATTAATATGGTTATTGTATTTTGTGAATTAAGTTTTAGACATTTCTTTTTTTTTTTTTTAGTTGACTATATTGTGGAGTATGACTACGATGCTGTACATGATGATGAATTAACTATTCGGGTTGGTGAAATAATCAGGAATGTGAAAAAACTACAGGAGGAAGGATGGCTAGAAGGAGAGCTAAATGGGAGAAGAGGAATGTTTCCTGATAATTTTGTTAAGGTAAGTACTCTCCTTCACTTAAATTTCTAACTGTTGCTTCATAGGATTTGATCTTTAAGAAATACTTGTATTCTTTTTAAAAAGATTTTATTTTATTATTTTATTCATGAGAGATACACAGAGACAGATAGAGACACACAGGCAGAGGGAGAAGCAGGCTTCATGCAGGGAGCCTGATGTGGGACTCGACCTCAGGACTGGGATCACACCCTGAACTGAAGGCAGACGCTCAACCGCTAAGCCACCCAGGCATCCCAGAAATACTTCTATTTTAAAAACTAAACTGTTGAAGTTAAATTTTTTATTCTACGTTTGCTTGGTGTCCTGATGGATAATAGCATGGTGTATACGTGTGTACACGTGTGTTTATATGTGTACGTATGTATCTACCTGTCTATCTTTTTAAAAAAATAAATAATACTTTGCATTTGGGTAGCACTCTTTAATTTACAAAGTAGTTTTGCTGTGTACATTCTCATTTGAGCCTATAGGTCTTGTAAGTAGGGCGGATGATAATGATGATAATCCCATTTTAAATATTTAAATATTAAATATTTAAATATTTAAATAATGATAATGAAAATGATGATAATCCCATTTTAAATATGGGGACATACAGATGAGAGTTTACATGGTTTACCCAATGTTGGCTAGCTAAGAAGATTAGAATCTGAACTGAGATCTAGGAGAGTTGACTCAAGTCTAATTGTATACTGTTACTTTTGCAGCCCTTCTGCAAATATCTTAGAATCCTATTAAGTTTCAGCATTTCAGCAGGCATTTATCAAAGTAACAGTCTACTCTTTAACCACCAAACATTCCTTCTTTAGTAAATATTATAGTCATCTCTGCCAGAAAACAATCAAGATTCTTAAATCATTTGCAAACAGAATTCAGTAGTTTAGAAAAGGAAAAAAAAAAAGTAAGAGTATCTTTATACCTCACTTAAAATTGTCTTGTTTTCTATATTAGTTTTGTTATACCTAGCTGTATCAGTAGTCTCATTAGATTATGATAATAGGTTCTGTGAAGGCTAGAATGTGTCTCATTTGTTTGTTCACCTTACATAGGTAATACCCACTTGCACAATATGGATACTTAGTAAATATTTGTTCCCTGAATAAATTTGATTTATTTTAATTGTGGTTTTACCTCTATGAACTCATGCTGTATTGTTAATTGTTTTCAGATAAGGTAAACTAACTACACGTTAGTTATTTTATCTCTTGAAACAACTGAGAAAAGCTATAATAGGGACTTGAACTTTTAGAAGATCACTTTTTAAATTTTTTGTTTTATAAATTTATTTTTTATAACCTAAAATGTAGTGTTGGAAATTGGAATAGAATATATAGATTAAAATACAGACAAGTTCCACCAGCTTTGTCCTTTTCCTGGTGTTGTCATATAGGCCAAACCACATAATTTCTTTGTTCTTATCCTTAAAATGATATATTAGTAGTCAGTATATAGTAAGCCGTGGCATTGACCTCTTATTTATCTCTCTCTCTCTCTCTCTCTCTTTTTTTAAAGGAAAATGGGCAAGGAAAATTTTCAAGATAATATATTGAAGTAATAGAAAAATAAGTTGAGGGCAGCCCGGGTGGGGTGGCTCAGCAGTTTAGCGCTGCCTTCAGCCCAGGGCGTGATCCTGGAGACCCGGGATCGAGTTCCACGTCGGGCTCCCTGCATGGAGCCTGCTTCTCCCTCTGTCTATGTTTCTGCCTCTCTCTCTCGTCTGTGTGTATTCTCATGAATGAATGAATGAATAAATAAATAAATAAATAAATAAATAAATAAATAAATAAAATCTTTAAAAAATAAGTTGAAATCTAAGTATTTATATAGTTCTCTTAATTGTGTTCTGATGTATTGTCCCAGTAGTGGAGATGACCTGTCATAGGACTCCATTTTATGGTTTTCTTTCTTTCTTTCTTTTTTTTTTTTAAAGATTTTATTTCTTTATTCATAGACACACACACACACACACACACACAGAGAGAGAGAGAGAGAGAGGCAGAGACACAGGCAGAGGGAGAAGCAGGCTTCATGCAGGGAGCCTGACGTGGGACTGGATCCTGGGTCTCCAGGACCACTCCCTGGGCTGAAGGCGGCGCTAAACCGCTGAGCCACCCGGGCTGCCCAGGACTCCATTTTGAAATGTGTGTTACTTTCCTGTTTCAGTACAACTAACACTGGAACTTGAGTTTAATGCACTGCCTGAGAATAGAGGATGCAGTCTGAATATGCTAGATAATAGAGGGAAGCATAATCTGGGATTAAAAAGTAATCACAGAGTACCAAATTAGAGTTGGAGACATCAGTATGACTCATGTTTAGTTTAAAATATGTTAAAAAAAATAAAATATGTTAACACATGCAGAAATCTTTATATACATGTGTTAATACTTAGGTTAATACACATACATATATTTCTCAGCTCTCTCCACTGATAAGGCCTAGAAACAGTGACACACCAGTAGCAATGACTATACCCAGTGCACAGATTTTGGTTTCTAAATATTATTCTACAATAAAAGGAAACACGGCACCTTATACGAATAGCTCCTTGTAGGGCTGTGGCAAGGAAAATAAAAGATGGACCTTGGAGCATCTTATAGTCCCAGAAAGTAAGGAAGTGCTAAAAAAACAAAACAAAACACAAAAACCCACAAAGTGATGGCCCATGTCAGAATAGCATAGGATCCAATCTAAAAGAGCTTCCAGTATCCCGAGCTGGTACAATTCAAGCAACAAAATAACCCAGTATTTGACTATTAACCATAGTAGAGCATAAATATACATATGTCCATGCTGATAAATAGTTGAGTAAACAAATAAATGGGGGAGAAGGGATAAATCTCACAGAGTTATTTAAAAATATTTATAGATATTTCCTTTCCCTCCATTCCCTCCCTTCCCCTCAAAAGCATCCCTGAGGAATGGGCTGGACTAAAAAGTAGATGGAGGAGAAAAATATTAAATTTACAGTAGAGAAAGTTGGCAATACTACCCTAACCAAGTAATCAAAACTAACATCATTAGTGATATATTATGTTGATAATCATGTATCCTCTTCGTCTCTGTGGTATTTATTCTTCCCCTAAACCCATAATCCCAGTCTAAGTGTGAGAAAAAGATTCAGACAAACCCAAATTGAAGATATTTAGAAAATATCTGACTAATGCTGAAAAAAATTTCAAGGTTATGAAAACCAAGGAAAGACTGGGAAACTGTTGTTGACTAGAGGAGCCTAAGGAGAGACATGATGACCAAATGCATCATGGTATCCTGGATTCGATTCTGGAACAAAAAGATAGATATATTAGTGTAAAAACCGATGAAATCTTTATAAAGTCAATAGTTTTAGTTAGCAGTAATATAGTAGTGTTAATATCTTAGTTTTGAAGTGTAATATGGTTATGCAAAATAGAACATTAGAGGAAACAGTGATGGGGATATGAGAATGCTGTGTAACACCTTTGTAACTCTTTTTTTTCTTCCACCTTTTAACTCTTCTGTAAACCTAAAATTACTCTAGAGTAAAATTTTTTCTTTTTAAAGTTTTATTTATTTATTTATTCATGAGAGACACACAGGGAGAGGCAGAGACACAGGCAGAGGGAGAAGCAGGCTTCATGCAGGGAGCCTGACATGGGACTTGATCCCGGGTCTCCAGGATCACACCCCCGGCTGAAGGCGGCGCCGAACCGCTGGGCCATTGGGGCTGCCCTCTAGAGTAAAATTTTTATTGAGAAAATTAACCACAGATAATCAACAGCAATAGATAATAAGTTGGCTTTATCACTTCAGCTGTGTATGTGAAAATTTAAGGGAAGGTTCGAATTTATAATTCACTGTTTCCTTGGAAATAAGCCTTTTATGCTTAATATACTGTTACATTAAGGTATATGTGTTAATTTGTAAATGTTAGACTGTGGAGCAGATGGTAGAACTAACTAGACTTTCTCTAAAAAACTCACATCTTTGTTATTTCAGATAGCTGTAGTGAAGAGCATTAATACTTCAGTTGGGCTGGAAGATGGATAGAAAGGTCAAATAATTTTTGCAGCCTATTGAAAAAAAAACCCTTTATGGACACTAAATTTGTTTTGTGACAGACTGTTCATTACATTGTCCCTTTGCAGTGTTATTTCATCGTTACATGATTTGAAAAATAGTTTAAAAGAATATAGAACAAGGATCCATGAATTTATACGTAGAATGTTATCATTTGGGCATTTTTGCTTTAGAGTTTTAACTTTTCATAATAGAACATTACAGATAAATTGAGTTTGTTACCTCCTTATCATTTCTCTCTCCTCCCAACTTCCATATTCTGAAATTATATGTATCCTTCTAATACATAGTTTTATAGATATTTACTTGTGCATAAACATAGTTTTTGTGTGATTTAGACGTTCGCATAATTACTGTGTTAGGTTGTAACTTTTAAAAACTTAATGTGGTTTCAATGTGATATATAACATAGTCACTTTTGTTAACAACATATTTTTATGTGTAGTTAGCTCATAAATGATTGGAAAATAAGGGCGTGTGGGAGGTTCAGTTGGTTGAGTGACTGAGTCTTGGTTTCAGCTCAGGACATGATCTCATGGGTTGTAGGATGTAGTCCCAGGTGGGACTCTGTGCTCATTAGGGAGTCTGCTTGAAGATTTTTACCTCTGCCCCTCCCCCACGTGCACACATGGTTGTGGGCATACTCTCCCTATCAAAAAATGAATAAATCTTTTAAAAAAGTGGTAAATAGAGGGATGATGTCAGGATAGTGGGAAAGTTGTGTTAGTTTGTTTTCTAGATAAAGGGAGCTGGGATAAAGAATATAGAATTATAATTGCGGTAAGAATGGGATAGACTCTCGACTGCTTGTGTAAACAGGAGTTCTTTTAGCTTTTAAGTGGAACTTTTTTTTTTTTTCTTAAGATTTTATTTATTACAGAGAGAGAAAGGAGGAGCAAGGACAAGCAGACTCCAGACTGAGCATGGAGCCTGCCGTAGGGCTTGATCTCAGGACCCTGAGATCATGACCTGAGCCAAAACCAAGAGTCAGATGCCTAACCAACTGAGCCACCCAGGCACCCTTAAGTGAAACCTTTTTTTTTTCTTGGTTAAGGTGACCATCTGTATCTAGTATTTTCCTCAAAGTTGGACAGTTCTAGCATAAAGAGTTCTAGCTTTTAAATCCTGCTGCTTACCTCTTCTGTCTGCACTATCTTAGCATCCATAAACCAGCCTTTCTACCTTACTTATTGATTTATTTACATTTTTAATAGCTATGGAGGAATCTGTCATCTGCTTGGTAGTCTTATTACCCATTTATTACCTATTCGCTAAGGTTTCAGTTATTGTTACTTACTTTTATTTTCATTTTTAGTACTCGTTCCAAAGTTGCATGCCCTTAGGTCTAAATTGGTATGCCCCAAATCCTACTTTTTTTTTGCATAATCACTGGTATTTTGTGTTTGATTTGGTTTTCACATAATCAGTAGTATTTTTAGTGTGTGTAATTTTTCTTCCCCCAGAAGGTCAGGTGTTTAGGGATGTACATGTAGTTTTATAGTAGAGATTCCTTTTTAACAGTCTTAGAGTATTCCATTCTGAGTCTTTACCACATTTTTGGGGTAAAATAGAACTATTTTCCATTTTTTAGGTATTGAAAACAACGCTGCAATAAATATCCTTTGTAGGTTATATATATGTAGCGAGAATTTTCTGTATCCTAGGGTATGCACATATTCAGCTGTAGTAGACATCATCTAATTTCTCACTAGATAGTTATACCAATTTAAATTCCTACCAGTAGATAAAAGTATCTTTTTTCCATGTTCTTATAAACATTTGATACCATCAGACTTTCTTTTCTTTTTTCTTTCTTTCATACTAATATAATAGATCTACGGTAATATCCACACATTTCAGTGTTTCGTTTTTGTGATATAGGGAAGTTAGGCATCTTTTCACATTTATTGGCCATTTAAATTTCTTTTCCTGTGTCTAGCTTGTTCAGATCTTTCTCTCCACTTTTCCATTGAGTTCTTGCTCACTCTCATTGTAGTACTTCTTATTGTGAATATTGTTAACTTTATGTTCCTTTGTCTTCTGCTTATGTGTCTTTTCTTGTCCTTCAGTGCTTTTTCTGGCTTGTCTAAGTATAACTTCAGAGCAGGGAGGACTTAAAGATACTCTTCTATGTTTTTATTCATTTTAAAGTTTTGAGTTTTCAGCGTAGGTCTTCCATCTTTTATTTTTTGTACAGCTATATTTAGGCAGTAATTACATTTTTTTCCATGTAAAAAAATATTGAATAGTCTACTCTTTCCTCATGGGTCTGTAATGTTTAAGAATTGAGCCAAAGTTGGGAAGAAACTTGCTAGTTTATCAGATCTTTCCACATTCTCAACTTCAATGATTTGGACTACAGTAGAGAGAATCAAGTGTCTGATTTATTTGTTAGAGTAAACTTTGAGATTCAGCATCAGTGTTGTGACTTGATACTTGGCACTTTTTGGGTCTTTGTAATTGAGATGAAACAAACATTCTTTTATTAAACAGTTGCTTAATAATTGACTATGAAGTATTTTGGGGTGTGGTGAGAGAGTTTCCCACAGCTTATTTTTTGGGGGGAGATAGCAGCATGAAAACAGAAGGATAACTTGCAGTGCTTTATTGGCTGAATGTCAAATGTGTGGTAAAGACGATGGGTGCTGAAGGGTCTTGGAAAAAATAATTTTTCAGGAAAGATGTTGAAAGTAACAGTTGAGTTAGTCTTTTTTTTTTTTTTTTTAGTTTGTCTTTAAAGATACGAAGTTAGATGAATAATTGGTATACTGTATGTCTGGCAAAGGTACAAAATGTTTTGTGGTAAAAATAATGGACTACTTTGAACAGAAGTTTTTCTATGATGGTATGTATAATGGGGCTTAAGGACGAAAGTATAGATTAAAGCCAGTGGACTAAGCATTTTGAGTATTGTTTAAAGGTATTAAGACTATTTAAAAGATATTAGGCAAGTAGCAGGGCTTTTAGAGACAGAGGGAAGATAGAATGCTTTAATGGATTAATCTTAGTGAGAAGGAAAGGTTTTATTAAAGAGGAGACAGTTGAGGCTATAAAGTATAATGAGATAAGAATGGTGGAAGTAAAGGGATAGTTATTATTTATTTATTTATTATTCTTTTTAGGAATAGTTAATAGACATAATACCTTTTATTTGTTAAAACTTTGCTAATTCCCATATATTGTCTCACTTTATTCTGACATTTTGAAAGTTAGACGGGATATGTTATGCCCAAAGTCATTCTGGTAATAGTTGGTAGACCACAGACTTGGTAGTTGATAGCTAGCTCTGTGATAGGTAAATGTCAGCCAATTTTTAGGTGAGAAATGTATTTTATATAGTATGTGCTGGTTATTAGAGAAATGTGATCATTTTGTAACATTCTCTGCTTTTAAGAATCTAGAGACAAAATGATAGGAATCTTAGCCATTGAAATTCTCCAGTAGCATTATCATAGTTGAAAGATGTTAGAATTCCAAAATTAAATTCTTTTTGTTAACCTTTTAGAATTAACCCTTGAAGAAGAAAATTCAGACTGCTTCCTCAAGATGCAATTTTATGGAAACAAGCTTTTTTCCAAAACTAAACTTGAGATTTGACGTGAGGGCATTTCAAAGACTAAAGACGGAATGGAAACATGCAGAAAACATACAAATAAAGGGGTGTCTGGATGGCTCAGTGGTTGAGTGTCTGCCTTTGACTCAGCTCATGATCCCAGGGTTCTGGGATCGAGTTCCGCATCATGCTCCCCTCAGGGAGCCTGTTTCTCCCTCTGCCTATGTCTCTGTCTCTCATGAATAAATAAAATCTTAAAGAAAATACAAATAAGATATTTGGAAAAGAAGCAGAACTTGCAATGCTCATTCAAAATTATCTGTAGGTAACTATATAGAATGGAATCAGTTTCATTCGTGTTCTTCTGCCTCCATCCCTGGAAATGGTACTGAAAAACAGGGTTTAACTATGTATCTGTGAGAATAGAATAGCTTACATTGTAGGAACAGCATTAAAATTCCAGGGATGGCATAATACAAGGAATAAATGCTTTTATATAGAATTTTATGTAGTCCAGCTAGTGAGTTATGTTAAATATAAGTAAAATAAAATAAGGGGACACCTGGCTCAGCGGTTGGATGTAAGCCTTTGGCTCGGGGCGTGATCCAAGTCCCACATTGGGCTCCTTGCATGGAGCCTGTTTCTCCCTCTGCCTGTGTCTCGGCCTTGTTCTCTGTCTCTCTAATGAATAAATAAATAAAATCTTTAAAAAAAATATAAGTAAAATAAGAAATTACTTTCTGGCAAGTAAGATTAACAGCAACATTAGCACCAAGTAAGGGAATCTTCTCAGTAAGCTGTTTTTGAAGTCTGTAGTTTTCACCAACCACATGTTTCTTCCTGCAGCAGTTATAGCAGGGATTTCAGTTCTTTTTAGATAATGGGACTCTTCAGTATCCCTGATAAATTAGATTTCTAGGGTGTCTGGCTGGTTCCGTTGGTTAATCAGCTGACTCTTGGTTTCGGCTTAAGTCACAATGTCAGGGTTATGAGATATAGCCCCACTTTGGGCTCCCTGTTCATTGAATAGTCTGCTTGAGATTCTTTCCCATTCTATCTGATCCCCCCCCCCCCCCAAATGTGTGTGTTTGTGTGCACTCTCTTCTGTCTGTCTCTCTGAAATAAATTAATAAATAAATCTTAAAAAAAAAAAAAAAAAAAAGATTTCCGAGGCACTCTATTGAGCTATGTTTCAGTAAGATCAGTGGCAATACTATGGCATATCCTCCCATACCCTGCCTCCCCATTGTTTTATTCTTTTGTTTGCCATTTATTTGTTCAAATATTTACTGAGGTTCTTTCTTTGTGTAGGATTTTTTATATATGCTACGGACACAATGGTGGATAAGATAGGAAGGTCTTCTCTTTATGAGTTTATTTTCAAATAAAATGGGGAAAACAGACAAACGTGAACAAATGAATGAATGAAGATGATTTTGTTAGGAGTGCTTTGAAAGAAAAAAAGTGAGTAGTAGAAGGAGGAAAATGGCATTTGGTACTTTAATTTGAGTGTTCTACATTAGTATCTTGGAGGTTGTTTGGCTGGAAAAACCCACAAGGGCGCAGAGGAGATAAGGAATGCATTGCTTTTGAGAAGAATCTTGAAATGAGGGGAAAGTAGGCGTAATGTGTTAGTTGTGGTTGCCAACTACTCTACTGGAGCTATGTCAAGAAGATAGCATGGCATTAGGAAAGGAACATGGCCTTTGGAGTCAGGATGTATAGACCTCTCTTTGACTTCTTACCCTCTCATCCCCCATATCCACACACATGCTTACTGTGTGTTCTTCCTTAAAGATGTTTTACTCTGGAACATGCATTTCTTCCTGTGTAAATGTGAGGAATTCCACCTGTTTGGGTTTTTGGTAGGAATTAGATTTTGAGTGTGTCTATACTTTGCATAGAGATACATATGGATTTATTATTTTGTCCTATTTGGGCTTTTGTTTTTTGCTCAGGAACTGCCCATTTTATAAAGGGGAAGTCAGAGAAGAAAATCACCTGAATTGTTAGTCAACAAATATGTTTATTTTTTCCCCTAGGTATTATTAAATCAAATATTAATAATAGGTAAATAAGTTAGAACTTTCTAAATTTCTCTGTAAAAAAAAAACTAGTAGTTTTTAAGGAAAGACAAAAAGAGGAAAGTAACTAAAATGAGAAAAATATGGGACAGGCAGTTAGCTTGATTAGCCAGTTACTCTAAACCAAATCTGTAGTTTTCTTGGTGGTTGTGGTAGAACAAATCAAGTCTGTTTAAAAGTGGGCCAACTGTGTGTAAAAGGCAAGACAATAAAAAAGCTTTTAATGTGTTAGCATTTGTGTAAGATCTAGCTCTTTAGAGTTAAACTAATTTTGGTAGGTCTTTTTCTTTATGTAAATCTTTTTTTTTTTTTTTTAAAGATTTTATTTATTCATGAGAGACACAGAGAGGCAGAGACACAGGCAGAGAGAGAAGCAGGCTCCAAGCCTGATACGGGACTGGACCTTGGGACCCGGGATCACACCCTGAGCCAAAGGAAGATGCTCAACCACTTAGCCACCCAGGTGTCCCTGGAAAAGGTAGTTCTAAGAAGATAAGGGGGTTCAACTAAAATGCCTTTAGAAAGTTGTTTTAGTTACTGAGAAAGAGAAAGCAGACATTTTTCAGAACTTGTTATTAAAAGCTGAGGATTTGTGTTTGTGTCTTGGTGGACGTATCAGCAGTAAAAATATAATATTGGTTGAGGACCTTTGATACACATTTAACATTTAAACTTTATTTTACTAAAGAGAGAACCTGTGCTGAAAAAAGAAAAATGAGTTACCTCTAAGTCCAGTTCCCCACTCTGTCTCTGTTGACACTTGTTACTGCTGAGTAGGATAGGAGTTGACTCTGACTAAGCCTCCATTGAATCCCCCTTGATGGAAGGACAGGTATGCCTCAATAGTACTGCCTGGTGTCCTCCACTGACAGAAGTGGCCTTGGACAGTCTTGGCTTTCCACTTGACCTTCTCTGACACCACCATGGCTGGAAAAATGTGAGTAGTGGTGGTGAGCTGGGGGATTGATAACAGCCTTCTGAGGGTGGAAGTCTAGGCACTCTCTACTTGGCTTTGGCTGACAAGGGTGGGGAGGGGTCTACAGTTTTTTTGTTCTGTTTTGTTTTCTTTCTGTGTTGTTTGACTACGGCAGAGTGGTTATCAGCTAAGAGTTTTCTGTCTTGCTAGGTTACCCTTTATTTGGTCTTTCTAGAGAAAGCAGGCTTTTCTTGGAGCTTTTTTACTCTCCTCTAGTGGGCAATGACAATAGCTGGTTTCTCCAGTACTCAGTCTAGAATATATGAGGCAAAAAGAAAACCTGGTGAACTCACTAACCAGGTTCTGAGGAACCTGGACTCTCTTGGCTGGTTTATCTTCTTTTCTTGGCTTTTCAGAATATTTTTATGTTTATTTTTAATATGTAAGTAATATCTAGAGTTTTTAACTGTACTTAGTGGGAGGAATAAGGAAAACATTTATTCTGTCTTTCTATGAGAGAAATCTGGATGGTGATGCATTTTTAAATTTTTAAAAGAATTTTATTTAAATTCAATTAACATATAATTTATTATTGATTTCAGTGGTAGAGGTCAGTGATTCATCAGTCTTATATAATATATACCCAGTGCTCATTACATCATGTGCCCTCTTTAATGTTGACCACCCAGTTACCCCATCCTCCTGCCTCCCTCCCCTCCAGCAGCCCTCAGTTTGTTTCTATGATTAAGAATCTCTTATGATTTATATCCTTCTCTGATTTTGTCTTGTTCTGTTTTTTCCTCTCTTCCCCGATCCTTTGTTTTGTTTCTTACATTACACATGAGTGAGATCATACGATAATTGTCTTTCTTTGATTGACTTAGTTTGCTTAGTATAATACCCTCTAGTTCCATCCATGTTGTAGCAAATGGCAAGATTTCATTATTTTGATGGCTGAGTAGTAGTCAATTGTGTATGTGTGTGTGTATATATATAAACACACACATAATGTATATATATTTAAAAACCCACATTCTCTTTATCCATTCATTTGTCAGTGGACATCTGGGTCTTTCCATAGTTTGGCTGTTATGGACATTGCTGGTATAAACATTGGGGTGCAGGTGCCCCCCTCGGATCACTACATTTGTATCCTTGGGGTAAATATCCAGTAGTGCAATTGCTGGGTCATCTTCAACTTTTCAACTTTTTTGATGATCCCGCATACTGTTTTCCAGAGTGGGTGCACCAGCTTGCATTCCCACCAGCAGTGTAAGAGGGTTGCCTTTCTCTGCAATCTCACCAACATTTGTCATTTCCTGACTTGTTAATTTTAGCCATTCTGACTGGTGTGAAGTGGTATCTCATTGTGGTTTTGATTTGTATTTTCCTGATGCCGGGTGATATGGAGCATTTTTCTCATGTCTCCGTTGGCCCTTTGTATGTCTTCCTTGGAGAAATGTCTGTTTATGTTCTGCCCATTTCTTGATTGGATTATTTGTTCTTTGGGTGTTGAGTTTGACAAGTTCTTTCTAGATTTTTGGATATGAGCCTTTTATCTGAAATGTCATTTGCAAATATCTTCTCCCATCCTGCTGGTTGCTTTTTGGTTTTGTCTACTATTTCCTTTGCTCTGCAAAAGCTTTTTATCTTGATGAGGTCCCAACAGTTCATTTTGCCTTTGTTTCCCTTGCCTTTGGAGAGGTGTCTAGCAAGAAGTTGCTGCAGCCGAGGTTGAAGAGGTTGCTGCCTGTGTTCTCCTCTAGGATTTTGGTGGATTCCTGTCTCCCATTTATTTAGGTCTTTGATCCATTGTGAGTCTATTTTTGTGTACGGTGTAAGGAAATGGTCCAGTTTTGTTCTTCTGCACGTGGCTGTGCAATTTTCCCAACGCCATTTGTTGAAGAGACGGTTGTTATTCCATTGGATATTCTTTCCTGCTTTGTCAAAGATGAATCGACCATGAGGTTGAGGGTCCATTATGGGTTCTTTATTCTGTTCCATGATCTCTGTGTCCCATTTTTGTTCAGTACCATACTGTCTTGATGATTATAGTTTTGTAATAGAACTTGAAGTCTGGAATTGTGATGCCACTAGCTTTGATTTTCGTTTTCAACACTGCTTTGGCTATTTGGGGGGTCTTTTCTGGTTCCATACAAATCTTAGGCTTGCTTCTTTGTTCTAACTCTGTGAAAAAAGTTGATGGTATTTTGCTAGGGATTGCATTGAATGTATAGATTGCTCTAGGTAGCATAGACATTTTAACAACATTTTGTTCTTCGAATCCATGAGCATGGATAGTGTTTTTCCATTTCTTTGTGTCTTCCGCGGTTTCGTTCACGCATGTCATACAGCTTTCTGAGTACCGATGCTTTGCCTCTTTGGTTAGGTTTATTGCTGGGTATCTTATGGTTTTTGGTGCAATTGTAAATGGGACCAACTCCTTCATCTCTTTCTTCTATCTCATTGTTAGTGTATAGAAATGCAACTCATCTCTGTGCATCGATTTTATATCCTGTCACTTTGCTGACTTCCTGTATGAGTTCTAGCAATTTTGGGGTAGAGTCTTTGGGTTTTCCACATGGAGTATCATGTCATCTGCAAAGAGTAAGAGTTTGACAGCCTCTTTACCAATTCAGATGCCTTTTATTTCTTTTTGTTGTCTGATTGCTGAGGCTAGAACTTCTAGTAGTATGTTGAGCAACAGTGGTGATAATGGACATCCGTGCCATGTTCCTGACCTTAGGGGAAAAGCTCTGAGTTTTTCCCCATTGGGAACGATAATTTGCTTTTTGTATATGGCTCTTATGATATTGAGGTATGTTCCCTCCATCCCTACACTGCGAAGAGTTTTAATCAAGAAAAGATGCTGTACTTTGTGGAATGCTTTTTCTGTGTGTAGGAGAGGATCATATGGTTCTTGTCCTTTCTTTTACTAATGTGGAGTATCACATTGATTGATTGGCATATTTTGAACCACCCTTGAGCCCAAGAATAAATCCCACTTGGTTGTGGTGAATAATTCTTTGAATGCACTGTTGGATCCTTTTGGCTAGTATCTTGGTGAGAATTTTGGCATCCATGTTCATCAGGGATATTGGTCTGTAATTCTTCTTTTTGGTGGGGTCTTTGTCTAGTTTTGGGATCAAGGTAACGCTGGCCTCATAGGAAAAGTGTGGAAATTTTGTTTCCCATTTCTGTTTTTCGAAACTGCTTCAGAGGAATAGGTATTCTTCTTTAAATGTTTGGTACAATCTCCTGGGAAACCATCCGGCCCTGGACTCTTGTTTGTTGGGAGATTTTTGATGACTGCTTCAATTTCCTTGCTATTTATGGGTCTGTTCAGATTTTCTGTTTCTTCCTGTTTCAGTTTTGGTTGTTTATACATCTCTAGGAATGCATCCATTTCTTCCAGATTGCCTAATTTGTTGGCATGTAGTTGCTCATAGTATGTTCTTATAATTGTTTGTATTTCTTTGCTGTTGGTTGTGGTCTTTCCTCTTTGATTGATGATTTTATTTGGGTCCTTTCTCTCACCTTTTTGAGAAGTCTGGCCAGGGGTTTATCAATCTTATTAATTCTTTCTAAGAAGCAGCTCCCAGTTTTGTTGATCTGTTCTGTTCTTTTGGTTTCTATTTTATTGATTTCTGCTGTAATCTTTATTAAATCTCTTCTCCAGCTGAACTTAGGCTTTATTTGCTGTTTTTTTCTCCAGCTCTTTTAGGTATAAGGTTAGGTTGTGTATTTGAGACCTTTCTTGTTTCTTGAAAAATGCATGTATTGCTGTGTATTTCCCTCTTTGGACTGCCTTTGCTGCATCCCAAAGGTTTTGGACAGCTGTGCTTTCATTTTCACTTGTTTCCATGAATTTTTAAAATTCTTCCTTAATTTCCACGTTGACCCGTTCATTTTTTTTTGGAAGTTGCTCTTTAGCCTCCATGTGTTTGAGTTTTCTTCCAAATTTCCTCCCGTGATTGAGTTCCTGTTTCAAAGCATTGTGGTCCGAAGATATGCAAGTAGTGATCCTAGTCTTTTGTTGCTGGTTGAGACCTGATTTGTGACCTAGTATGCTATCTATTCTGGAGATTGTTCCATGTACACTTGAGAAGAATGTGTATTCTGTTGCTTTAGGATGGGATGCTTTGAATAGATGTGTGAAGTCCATCTGGTCCAGTGTGTCATTCAAAGCCCTTGTTTCCTTGTTGATCTTCTGCTTAGATAATCTGTCCATCGCAGTGAGCAGTGAGTGAGGTGTTAAAGTACCCTACTATTACTGTATTATTTTTGGTGTGTGTTTTTTAAGATTTTGTTATTAATTGGCTTGTATACTTGGTTGCTCCCATGTCAGGGGCATAAATATTTATAATCATTAATCTTCTTATTGGCCTAGACCCTTTAAATACTATAGAATGTCCTCCCTCATCTGTTATTATAGTCTTTTGTTTAAAATCTAATTTCACTGAGAATAAGGATTGCCACCCCAGCATTCTTTTGATATCCATTAGCATGATAAATGGCTTTCCACATCCTCACTTTAAATATGGAGGGGTCTTTGGGTCCAAAATAAGTCTCTTGCAAGTAGCATTTTGATGGGTCTTGCTTTTTTTTATCCAATATGATACCCTGTGTCTTTTTATTGGGGCATTTAGCCCATTTATATTCAGAACAGTTACTGAAATATATGAATATAGTGCCGTTGTATTACCTGTCAGGTCACTGTTTCTGTATATTGTCTCTTTTCCTTTCTGGTATCTGTTACTTTTGTGCTCTCTCTTCATTTAAAGGATCTCTTTTCATATTTCTTTAGGGCTGGTTCGATGATCACAAATTCTTTTAGTTTCTATTTGTACTGGAAAATTTTTATCTCTCCTATTTTCAACAAGATCCTAGCTGGATAAAATATTCTTGGCTGCGTATTTTCCTCATTTAGCACCCTGAGTATATCATGCCAGTCCTCTGGCCTGCCAGGTATCTGTGGATCGGTCTGCCTCCAGTCTAATGTTTTATGCTTCTAGGTGCAGACCTCTTGTCTCATGCTGCTTTCAGGATTTTCTTTTTGTTTCTGAGATTCGCACATTTCAGTATTATATGTCAAGGTGTTGACCTATTTTTGTTGATTTTGAGGGGGGGTTTTCTCTGCCTCCTGGACTTGAATGCCTGTTTTCTTCTCCAGATTAGGGTAGTTCTCTGCTAAAATTTGTTTCTGGCCCCTCTCTCTTTCGTCTTCTTGGGATCTCAATTATCCTAATATTGTTTGGCTTTATGGTATCACTTTATCTCAAATTCTCTCTTCGTGATCCAGTATTTTTCTTTTTTTCTCAGCTTCATTATTCTCCATCATTTTGTGTTCTAGGTCACTAATTTTCTCTTCTGCTTCACTTATACTAGCAGTTACAGCCTCCATTTTTTTATCTTTTTGTTTTAGAGCTCCACTTTTGATTGTGTCTTATTAGTAGCTTTTTGATTTTCACTTGATTAGATCTTAGTTCTTTTCATCATTCTGAACTCTAGTTCCGACTTCTTACTTAATTTCCATTCTGATTAAGTCCCTGGCAATTAGTACTGCCTCTTTTTCTCTTTTTTTGAGTTGAGTTTTTCTGTCATGTCATTTTACCCAGAGAAGAATAGACGGACAAGGGAACAAAATACTGAAATGGCAACAATGACACCAGAGAAATACAGACTAAACAAATAAGAAGAGACCCATAACTGGGTAGGGGGTAGAGTATAATCAAACAGGTGAACAGGATGGAGCAATACACTGGATCCTGTTTGTATTTTGGTCTGTTTGTTAGAAAACTAGATCCCAAAATTGTAATGAAAGAAAAGCTTTTATGTACAAAAAAATAAATACAAGGATAGAATATTTTTGTAAAAATAAAAATTAAAAGACAAAAACAAAAAGAAGGAATATAATCATATAGGTGAACAGAAGAGAGCAGTACACTGTACTGAATGTATTTTGATTGGTTAGTTAGAAGAAACTACATCTCAAAATTGTAAGGAAATAAAAATGTGTATACAAACATAAAATTAAAAACATTGAAAGGAGAGACTAACTGTAAAGATGAAAATGAAAAAAACAGAAGCAGCAAAAAAAGAAAAACAAAATGAAACAAAACAAAGAAAGTGAATATGGCCAGACAGGTGAAGAAAATAGAGCCATATACTGGATTCTGGGTGTATTTTGATCTGTTAGAAGAAAGGGTGCATCTCAAAATTGTTAAAAAAAGAAAAACTGATATATATAGATATACAAGATAAAATCAAATATAATGAATATGTAGAATATAACTGTAAAAATAAAAATTAAGATAAAGGGAGTTGATAAATTGAAAAAGGAAAGAGAAAAAAATTAAAATTGAAGGTCTAAAGAATCGTCGGGGGGAGAACCCCATGAATTCTATATCCCCTAGTGCTGGAGTTTTGAGTTTCCGTTGTTGGGTAGACTTGATCTTGACTGGATTTCCTGTCTGATCTTCTGGAGGAGTGGCCTGTTGTCTTAATTCTCAAGTGTCTTTGCTCAGGTGGAACTGCACCGCCCTTGCCAGGGGCCAGGCTAACTAATCTGCTCCAGATTGCTCTAGTTGGCTTTTGTTCCCTGAAGACTCTCTGTTCTGCTTTAGAGGATGAGAGTGAAAATGATGGCCTATCAATCTCCAGCCCCAGAGCCAAAAGCGTGGGACCTCACTCCTTAATGCAATGTCAGGGAAAAGTAGTCAGTCAGTCCTGTATTCCTGGTCCCTGTGTGCATTGGTTGCTCACTTGGCTGTGACTGAGCCTTTCGGTTTCAGGCACATGATCCTCTTTTGGGTCCCTAAACCCTGCAGACTCTTGGGGCTTGCTTGTGGGAACTGCTGCAGGAAGGGAGAGAGGATGGGAGGGGTCTCGCTGGTTCATCACTTGCTGGGCCTCTGCTCAGAGAGTGGTCATGCTGGCAACCCCGAGCTGAGAGCCCACTCCTGGGCTGGCTGATTGCCCCTGACTTCCCCATTCAGATGCCTGGGAACTCTGTCACATTCACTTCTGCCCCCACTCTGTCTTCCTGAGACCACACTGTACTGTTTTACCTAGGGTTCTGCCCCCATTTTGTAACCTAAGTACTTTCAAGCAGGGATGTCCCTCACTGGAGTAGACTTCTAAAAGTTCTGATTTTGCACTCCCTTGCTATATCAGTTTTTGGTAGCTAGCTGCCAGAGGCTCCCCATCTCTGCTGTATATTGCCTCAGATTCACTTCCTCTGTGCCTTCTACTTTGCAGAAAGTGGTAGCTCTTCTATTTGTAGAGTTGCAGCTATAATTTTCTTAGCTCTCTGGTTAAGTTGCAGGTGTTCAGAATGATTTAATAGCTCTCTAGCTGAATTCCTGGAACCAGAGGAAACTAAGGTCTCCTACTCTTCTACCGTCTTAGACTCGACTTCTGATGATGCATTTTTTTTTTTAGTTTTTATTTTAATTCCAGTTAACATACAGCATTATATTAGTTTCAGATGTAAAATATAGTAAGATAACAGTTTCATACATCACCTGGTGCTTATCCCTGGACAAGTGTACTTCTTCATCTCTATCTCCTTTTCACCCATATCCCCAACTCCCCTCCCCTCCCTCTGATGGTTATGCATTTTAATAGAGATTGAAATGTGTATCCTTATTGGTTTGAAAATGCACTAGTAGAACTTCTTTTAGAAATGATGTAGTAATAGGTAGTTTTTCTTAAGAAAAGCAGAGAAATAATCAGTGAAATAAGATTAAAAGAAGTTAACAAATATTTTTCTTCTTTGTACTTAAAGAGTATTAGGACAGTTTGTGTTTAAGGGATGTTAATTTGTGAGCTTTGATAGAACTTTCTTGGAAGCTTTATACCAGTGATATTACAAGTTATTACATAATGTTATTATGATTTTTTTACTTAAAAAATAAGTGGATATATTCATAGAAGATATCTTAGATGCTGGCAAATGAATTGCTATTCTTCATCCTTTTAAATTGAAATTAAAATTTGATCCCTTTTGAAGACTTCTCAAAGTTTGATAAAATGTTTCAGACTTTTTAATATAATAAGGAACAAGGAAACAAGTTATTAACCTTTAAATATTTTCAGGAAGTTGGCAAGTGAGCAAAAATCATTTGTATATTTTTCTTTATTTTGTCTTAAACTTCTAGCAGTTTTTCTCATTTAGAAAAATATTTAAATCATTATATATATTTTTTTAAACTGAGCAGTGTGACAACTTGCATTTAAAAACGTTTGTCATTCTTTGTATTCCATGAGTTAAATGATTAAGCAGACATGAAGTCTTTAAGTGTGTTTAAAGTCTTTTTAAAAAGTTACTTTTAAAGAAAAATGGTGGGCAGCCCGGGTGGCTCAGCGGTTTAGCGCTGCCTTCAGCCCAGGGCCTGATTCTGGAGACCCAGGATCGAGTCCCACGTCGGGCTCCCTGCATGAAGCCTGCTTCTCCCTCTGCCTGTCTCTCTTTCTCTCTCTTTCTGTGTCTGTCATGAATAAATAAATAAAATATTAAACAAAATAAAAATAAAGAAAAATGGCAATATTGGGAATAAGATGATGATCTGATGTATGTGGCTAGTTGGGAAACATCTTAGTGATTTCATGTTTCTTAAATATAGTCTTTTTCTAGAAGAATATGGATTTTGTGTGTTTTTTTTTTTTTAAGAGGGAGGGGAGGGAGAGAGAGATAATCTTTTTTTTAAGGTTTGTTTATTTATTTATTTCAGAGTTAGAGTAGAGGGGGCAGAGGAGTGGGAGAGGGAGAAAGAATCTGAAGCAGACTTCCCTCTGAATACAGAGCCCCACTCGTAGCTAGATCCCAGTTCCATGAGATCAGGACCTGAGTTGAAACCAAGAGTCTAACACTTAACTGACTGGACCACACAGGTTCCTCCGGGAGAGAGAATACTAAGAATTGGATGCTTAACTGGCTGAGCCACCCAGGTGCCCCAAGTGCTGATTTTGTTTTTAAATCTGTTGATATTCCACTGTTCCCATAAGAATTGTTTTTTTAATTAAAGAAATGGCAATATGACTTTATGTGATCTTTATTTTTCGGAATCCCTCATTTTATGGAAACTTATTTTAGATAAAATCAGTGATGTTTTCAAGTTTTAGGAGATGTGTTGGTGATTTTATTTATTTATTTTAAAAGATTATTTATTTATTTATTCATAGAGAGAGAGAGAGAGAGAGAGAGAGAGGCAGAGACACAGGCAGAGGGAGAAGCAGCCACCATGCAGAGAGCCTGACGTGGGACTCAATCCCGGGTCTCCAGGATCACGCCCTAGGCTGCAGGCGGCGCTAAACCGCTGCGCCACCAGGGCTGCCCGTGTTGGTGATTTTAAAAGAATAGTTCTGGAAGCTGGCTGAGTTTATCTCAGAAGAAAAATTTATGTATGATATACCCTCATTATTTGAAGCACATTAGAAAAGAAAACAACCCTGATATCTATCAGAATACTAAATGGAAGATAACTTTATTTCCTTATTGGTAATTAAAATTAAAAACAATAGATAAAATGTCAAAGTTGTATGTATTATAATATTTTTTACAAACTGTAAAACATGAAGTATACACAATGATTAAGAGCAATTTGTTCTGTGATTTGGGATATTTTTGATAATCTGAATCCTATGTAGGCTGTATTCATAGAGTAAATATTTCAGTACAGGTAATGCTAGAAAAGATGTAAGGATTTAGGTGTAGTAATGTGTGCTCATACAACTAAGATCTTTCTCTAAATGCCCTGGACCAGTTTGACTTGTAGCACTGTTTGTGAACACACAATTCTTTGTGTAAACAAACAAACAAAAAAAAAAAAAAAAAAAAAGAATCACTGAAATGATACATGTTGAAACAAAATCCAAGGAATATAGAAGTAGCTATTGTGAAGAGTACAGTTTTCCTTAACCCTCCTCTAAATCTCCTTCCACTTTCAGGAATTTGGTAGATACTTTATAGACTGTTATCTATAGAAAATCTTTTTAACTGAATTATTTGTATCCCCTTCCCTCTTTTATATTCTATATTTTACACCATAAATTTTAAATTCAAGACAGTATTATATAAATCATGCTAATGATAACCTAGGACATTAAATTCTAGTTTTCCCCCTTGAGGAGTTAAAACGTTTTGTTTCTGCTAAGATAGTTCAAGTTGTAGAAATAATTGAAGCCTAAAAAGTTTTAGTGTCAGAACCTGGGCTTCTATCTCCTGATCTTGCCTTTTGGATCAGCGCTCATTGTCTGCTTAATAATGCAGCCACAGGTGTGTGGCCTCATGGAGTCTAGCAGCTTTGGGAGAAGGATCTGCATGTAGGCCTGATACCCTTTGAGTCATAGATAATTCTAGCCCTCATTACTTGTGGTTCTTATTCTAAAATCCCTTCATGCTAGAACTGAAAGCACAAATAACATTTTTAAATTCATATAACTAGCATGAAAAATGTGACCATTATAAATTACTGGGGTATTTTCAGTAGGTGTGGTATGTCTGAATTCTTTATTTAGTGTTTTTCCCATTCTACTTCACTTGGCTGTCATTAACATTCTTGTGTTGGAAAAAAGAGAAGGGAATACTATTCTATTGACAATGAATGTATGTAACTTTTTCTCTCTTTTCCTACTTTTGTGTTTTCTAGTGGGGGAGGGGCAGTTGCAATAGGAAGGCCTTTTGTCCAAGTTGGGGAGAGAGCAAATATGTGGAGAATAGCATATTTGGGGAAGAGAATTAATTTAGAAATTTTTCTTTCTTTCTTTTTTTTTTTCTTTTTTTTTTTTTTTTTAAGATTTCATACAGTGAGAGAGAGAGAGGCAGAGACACAGGCAGAGAGAGAAGCAGGCTCCATGCAGGGAGCCCGATATAGGACTCGATCTCGGGACTCTAGGATCACATCCTGGGCCTAAGGCAGGTGCCCAACTGCTGAGCCATCCAGGCTCCCTTAGAAACTTTCAAAATAGTCCTATTATTTTCCTTCATGATTTTGATATGTTGGCACTCAGAAGGTACATACTGATTTCATATTAAGGAGATTTTCTCCTGTTGGTACTTTCACTTTGGACCAACCGAAAGTTTTTTTTGCTACTATCCAATTTAATTTAGTCATAAGAAAAATGAAAATCTAATGGCTTGAGGTAGATTATTCCTTATATACTATTACGTTCTAAAAAAACCTTTAGGAATAGGGTAAACGATTTTTTTTTTTTTTAGGTTGGAAATCTCATTTCCAAATGCTGGTCTAATGATGCAGCCAATGCTAAAACAGTGGACGTATATTAAATAAACATTTAATTCTGCCTATTTTTGTAAATCTTTAATAATACAGATTTTTTTTCTGTATCTTCTGATTTATGTTTCTGTATAGTCAAAGGTACTAGTTCTAATAACACTTTTGGAAATCTTTAATGTTATATTAAAAATATTAAGTGTATTCCTTAAATTTTAATTAGCATAAGAACTGTGATTCTACTTAGCATGACCTCACTCATTTGAGAAAGAAAATGATGCCTTTGCCCTTTTAATCTGGTTTTCATTATTCTTTGTGATCTTTTATTCTGTGATACAGAAATTAACTGCTTTCTTTTTTCAGATTATGATCATGCACTGGCCATGATTAGATAACCAGATTATTATAAAGATATAACTGAAGAAGCAGTTTGTGAATTTTATTATCTTTTTAAAAAGTTGTTTTTGGTTAATGCAATCAGAGTGACGTATTTTTGATTATCTCAATAGATGAAGAATAACTACATTCTTTCCAACCTTTTTAGCTCCCTCTTATTTGCTTACACTTCTTACCTCCCTCTAAATTGCCTCTTTTTATTCATTATCTATGAAACAAATCACTGTAGTTGGATTCTTATTATCCACATTGTCTTTTTCTTGGCCAGTTTTGCATTGATAGTAGCTATTGTGTATTTTCATTTGTAGAATGAAATTCAGAGTTTTCCTGAGTTTTGTCAGTACAGTATACTCTCTGAGGATGGCTTTTTTTTTTTTTTTTTTTTTAAGATTTTATTTATTTATTCATGAGAGCCACAGAGAGGCAGAGGCAGAGGGAGAAGCAGGCATTCCGCAGGGAGCTTGATTTGGGACTTGATCCCAGGACCCGGGCATCATGTCCTGAGCTAAAGGCAGAGGCCCAACCACTGAGCCACCCAGGCTTCCCTTGGGGACTCTTTTTTACTGGATTTCCTGGAGCCATTTTCAAAGTTAGGAAAGGAAGTAAAGTTCATAGAAAATAGATGCTACTATGTTAGTAGTTTATTTACTGGCTGTGATTAGGTAAAAGGAAGTAGAGGACAGAAGAAGGAAGAAACACTGCAAACCTTACACTTCAAAGGAGTCAATCAGATTTGCTGTTGAAGAGGATAGCCAAAGAGTAATTTGGAGGCACTGTGTCTGGGATTAGGGAAAAATTAGGGTGGTGAGTGAGTGAGTGAGTGTGTATATCTGGTGGTGGTAGATTATAGCAGGAAGAGGTGCCAGAGGAAGAGGAGATGGAGCTCAAAGCAAACTTTTTTTTTTTTTTAAGATTTTATTTATTTATTCATGAGAGACAGAGAGAGAGAGAGAGAGAGAGGCAGAGACATAGGCAGAGGGAGAAGCAGGCTCCATGCAGGAAGTCTGATGTGGGACTCCATCCCAGAATTCCGAGATTACGCCCTGAGCCAAAGGCAGACACGCTCAACCACTAAGCCACCCAGGTGTCCCTCAAAGCAAACTTTTATTTGTAGTTTTACTTAGAGCCTTGAGATCATTTGGTACTTGTGATAAACATCTTACTTGGCACTATGTATTTGGGAGCCCAAGACTTCTCTATTCAGTGTAGACTGTATATTTCCAATTTATATTCCCCCTTTCCTTTTATGTTTTGTGCCCTCAGAAGATTTATTATATCTAATATTCTTGGATGTGCTTATTATGTCTCTTAGAATAGTGAAGGTTCTTAAAATATTTCTAGGTCTTGAGCAATATGTTGTAAGTTTTTTTTTTTTTTTTAAGAAACAAGCATTATCTCAATATATACTTATTCAGAGGGTAGATTTTTATTAAAAGATGACACAAATATCCAAAGTTATATAATCAGTGAACAGGATAGAATTAAGATTTATACCTAGATCATTTGTCTCCTGAACTTGTACTTTTAATCACAATATGATCAAATTGGAGTTACTTTCCTCAAAGAACAAAATTTGAATGTCAAGCCAAGTTCTTGATCTCTTGTATTAGAAAACAATAGCTCTCTGATATATGACTTTGAGGTTTTTAAAATGTGGGTAGCTCATGAGATAGGAGAATTGAAAATGAATACTTTTTAGCATGTTGCAGTTGTAAGTACCATTCTTGACAAAGATTTTATACTTTTATTAGTTTGAAAAATAGTACTTTGAAAACTATGAGGTTTTCAGATGTTGACCTCCCGTGTATTAATAGCAAATGGAGTGTTTTTCCTTAAGTGCATTACGAATAAAAATGAAGCAGTCTATTTTCATAATCATCTTCCATGATTTATGAAATGGAAAAATGAAAACCTTTTTTTCTCATTGTAAGAAGGTATGCGTTGTTAAAAACAAAGTACAACAAACATTTAACACTTAACAGTATAAAGAAGGGAAAATTGTCTGAAATCCTATGAGCTAGAGAGTAACAACTGGTAAACGTTGTGGTAGATGTAAACAGCTAGAAATACAAATTCTTTGTTAACCTTGCATGTGAAAATTATCATCCGGCTAGTGATTTGCTTTTTTTAAATGGTTACTTTTAATGAACAGAAATTGTTAATTTTATTATCAAATACATAAACTAGGAGTCCAGTTTCTTTCCAACCCCCTAAATAAGGAACATTAGTTTTATAAACATCATGTGTTTTCTTTACTTTTTTTCTGTTATAGGTCAAGCTTGTCTGCTTGTGGACTATTTAACTTCATTTATCATGTCACTGTTATGCCAATCTCACACTAATTTATAGTATCATACAGTTTTTCTTATATCTTATTAAAAACAAAACAAACCCTTACTTTGTTTTCCCTAAAGTATTCTTGCTGTTTTTGGCCTTTTGTTCTATACAAACTTAAAACCAGTTTATTGATCTCCCAAATCTGTGGTATAGTTACTTAGATTGCATTGAATCATTGTGCCAATTTTAGGGAGAATCGATATCCTTATAATAATTGAGTTTTTAATCACTGAACATGGTATGACTTCCCGTTTGTTTGTCTTCTTTTAATTTCATACTTCTTTTCATGAAGTTTTTTTTAAAGGTTTATTTATTTTATTTTATTTTATTTTTTTTTTTTAGGTTTATTTGTTTTAGAAGAGAGAGAATGAGAGCATGCACCTGTGCAAATGCCAGCAAGCAGGGGGAGGGGCAGAAGGAGTGGGAGAGAGAATCTCAGGCAAATTACCTGCCCATCAGGGAGCCCAAAATCAAGAGTCACACTCTCAATCCAGAGCCACCCAGGCACCCATTCTTTTCATGATGGTTTGCACATCTTCTGTTAGACCTAGGACTTAGAACAGGGTTCATCAAACTACAGCTCAAAGGCCAAATCTGAACACTACTTGTTTTTATAACACTCAGGAGCTGAGTGAGAATGCTAATTTTATAAATAGTTGGAAGAAATCAGAACAGTTTTTAATCTCTTGTAGAATTACATGAAATTGAAATTTTAGTGTTCATAAATAAGATTTTGTTGGAGCATAGCTATATTTATTCATTTACGTATATAACTGCTTTTGCACTAAAAATGGCAGAATTCATTTTTCCAGTAGAGATTATATGGCCCATAAATTCTACAATATAGTATCTGTCTCTTTATAGAAAAAGTTTGTCCACCCCAGATAGAAGTTTGTCTGTTTCATTATATATCTCAGAGTTTCTTTGTACCTTGGGGTGGAAGTGATGTTTCAGGCTGCTTTTCTTTACCTCTGTCTCCAGTTGTGAGGAGTCTTAAACTCCTAATGAGTCACTGTTCCCAAAGCATGTTACATCCTTTAGATACGTGTGGACAGACAAAATGCTGAAGGCTGTTGATGTCATGTTTTATGTAATAATCACTGTACCTTTTTTTTTTTGGTATTTTGCATTTTAGGATCTAATAAAATACAACCTAATTTGCCTATTTACTGATTTCCTCTTTTATAGGAAATTAAGAGAGAGACAGAACCCAAGGATGATAATTTGCCCATTAAACGGGAAAGACATGGGAATGTAGCAAGCCTTGTACAACGAATAAGCACCTATGGACTTCCAGCTGGAGGAATTCAACCACATCCACAAACCAAAAACATTAAGAAGAGTATGTGATTGATTTCTATGTGAATAAATCAAAATGAAGGATGTTTTACTGTGACTGTTCATAAGTTCTGTTAAGAAAAATTAGCTTCACCTTTTGCAGCGGACTGTAGAAACTTTCTGCATATTCACATGTTACTAGTTACTGGCCTTTGTAGTCGTTCTTCATACGATAATTGAGCATGAGCTGCTGACAGCTATTTGTAGGAATCATAAATTCGAATATGAGGCTTTGTTTTGTTAGCCTTATAGATTCTTTTGAATAGTTGATGTTTTGCCTTAAATTTATTTTGATACCATTTATATCTTTTACGCCATGTATGCTAAGATGTCTGCTCATCGTTAAGCAGTATAGATACAAGCATTTCGAGAGTACATTTTCTTCATTGGTTAGACAGCCAAACATAACACATTCAGTTTCCCAATGTGATTGGCCCCAAAGAGTCCTTTTAAGTACTTAATACTCTATAAATATGTTAGAACATTTTAACATAGAGGGAGAACACCGCATTTGAAATCAGACATGAGTTTGAGTCCATCTTATGACCCTAGATCATTTATAATCTAATGAGTTTTTTTTTGTTGCTGGTGAGAAAATGGGAAAAAAAGAACAGGTAATACTGCTTTTTTTCAAAAAACTTAGAGCATTGAGAAGGACTGTTATTAAAAAATATTAAACATTAAACACATACAAAGTACAACCTTTAGGGGAGCAGATAGTATTTTAACATAGTAAGACCTGAAGCCACCTGATAGACTGAATACAATACTAATTACTATGATTAACTTGAGTCAATAAGTAGTAAATGAGTATTTTAACCACATTTATCTTAAGTCAGTATCTTTGATATTGTGGTCATAAATCCTGTGTGCTACCAAGTAGTCTACAGTAAAAAAATTTGTTTAAATACATTTTACAAATACAAGACCATTATGATTATAGAGTCTTCTTTTATCTTGTTACTTTCTGTGCTAATGTCTGTGAAGTTTGGGAGAAACCTTTACTTCCTGGGTTCTATCATCCTTTGATTATTTTCATAAAATGAAAACAGATTTTCATAAAAATGAAAAAGATTTCATGATAGTAAGACCAATTAAAGGATTCTGTGTTGTTTCCCAGTAAATGCAGTATACAAAGAATATGTAGTTAGATATTACCTATACTGCTTTCCCACTACTGCCTGAAGGTAGAAAGTTTTCAGTAGTTTTAATTGTCCTGGATGCTTAGACTCTATTCGTTTAGAGACTGCGAAACAGATTTCAGAGAGTATTTCATATCCTCTAAGTACACCTCTATAGAATTTTTGTGCACAGGAGAATTTTTAGGCCGTTGGGAGAGTTATTTATGACCTCTGTCTATTATAAAATCTATTTACTACTTTCTTTAGCTTTACTAAGCTATCAAGGGACAGTTTTCTAAAGTAGAGGCTAGACAGAGGACTTCAAGGTTATGATTATTTTATTCATTTTGTCTTCTAATAGGAAAGGAAACACTAAGTTTTACCTTCCTCAGGAACACTGGTCATAATCCTTTTTCTAGTAAAAGGAAAAACCATTATGTAGTTGGTGCCAGGAGGCTTAGACATTTTCCTAAGGATCCTCTACAGCGTGTTTTTAAGTGCATGTGCTGCAAGGACTAAATTGGTCATTTGGTGCTAGCTAACATGTAAAACAGGATGCAGGTTGTTTTTGCTTTCAGATTGATTTCCAGGAAAAGCAAGCTAATGTTTTTTTCTTACTCTGATTTTTTTTTTTTATTGTTTGTATCATATCCTTAATTCACGAGATAGACCAGTTATTCAAAAGGTGGTTTATTGTAGTGGATACTGCTGTCCAATATTACTAATAAATTTAAAAAATTGTTAAGGTTGATAATAATAATCACTGCAGTGTGAATGTTCAATTTTAATCTCTCTATGCCAGCACAAGTGAATATGCATGTGTATTGAATTTTACTTAAGCAACTAAAAGCTCTACATACTGTGGTGTTAAGTGTCTGGAAATTGGGCTTGTTAGCTATTCTTCTCTAGTCTCTCAAGCCAAAAAAATGTTGACTTTTTTGGTGAAGTCTAGTCACAGAGCCATTGAAAAGTTAACCGTAATTACTATGGTAAAACAAACAGGTATTTTTTTAAGGTGAGCACAGAATAATGTTTTCCAGGACATTACTTAAGTTGGTAAAATTATAGAGAGAAAGATTTATACATCTCATAGCAAAAACCAGTACAAGTTATATTGCGGCAGAATTTTAAAATCAGGCATGAGAAATAATGTTGTGGAGTAAAATTACTTAGAGAATTAAATAATGGACATCTTTCAGCATCACAGCTGTGTATTCGTTCAGTGTGGAATATTAGTAGATATTTCATTTTGCATTTGGAAAAAATTGATGGCAGACATGAATCTCCTCTCACTGTAAGTGAGGGAAGACATCAGTGCTTCTGACTTTGTTTTCTTATGAGTGGAAGCTCATACGGAGGTGGTTTTTATCTAGTTATCATTTTGAATGTAAAAGATATATTGAGATTGATACTGATAGATCACTAGCAGTTGCTACAGAAATGATGTTGCTGTATGAAAAATTAGTTGACCAGAATGCCAATCTTTAATGTTTCATTTCTAGAAAACAGTTGGTAGCAAATAGTATGCCTCCTGATTTTGAGTTAGTGCTAAAGAAAATAAGTTCTGAATACCTTAAAATACGGTTACTGGCTATACATTTTTACAGCATACATTTTAAAAAAACAGGGGCGTGTTAATATTAGCTTAGGCTCTGTTCTTTGATATTAAAATATTTTGACTCAAAAGGGGATAAAGATTCTGAATTGACTCCTCCAGCTACATCTTCTCAAACGAATGAGTTAGGGTGTTCTATTTTCTTTTGAAATCTTATAGAAAAGTTAAAAGAAAAAAAAAAAAAAAGAAAAGTTAAAAGAATAATTGCAATGGATATTTTATACACTTAAGTTTGTTTACTGTTAATATTTTACACATGGTCTTTATGTCTGTGTATATAATAAAATACATTTTTTAACTGAATCAGTTGAAACTATAGTATAGACATGGGACCTTGTCCCTGGTCACATGAGTTTCTTATGATGATGATAACAGTATCTTCTAAGATTTTGATTGTTTTAATCAAGCAGTATATCAGCAGGATAGCTAAAATCTTCGAACAGCTTAAATCTTTCAATTAATAGTCTAAGAAGTATGAGATTTTTTATTACTGAGGATAAGAAAAAAAAATTTAAATAAGATTCAGCCATATAGCAATGGCTCTGTTTTTAGCATTTGATTATTTGCTTACTGGAGAAAGAAATGGACAAAAAAATTCTCACATTAGAAAATTTAAACACTGCAGTAAAACATGAAGATGTAATTTCCAGAACCAAATGGAACCAAAAGTGGATCAGGAATCATTCTGCTGCTGTCAGTGAAATTTTAGCATTCAGCCTCCCAGCTTCTGACAGTGGTATGTTTTCCATTTTAGTATTTGATGGGGAGATTGAAAATCATGATCCTAAATGAGAAATGGTTCCGTAATTAAGAGCTCTGTTTGATTTGAATATTTGGGTCTCTTTTTTCAGAACCATGAAAATATTTGCCATTCTTGATGGGCCTACATTTGAAAACTTAGGAAAAAGTTTCTATTTTAGTAGGAAAAATAGGAAGTAACTTTATTGAGTGTAAAATTTTATAGAATTTGGGTTTTTCCCCAAAAAAATACAAAGTATTTTTTTAAGTTTTTTGAAAAGTTTTTTTTTTAACATTGATGTGCTGAATGCTTTAATATCTGAATTTGAAGACCATGAGAACAGTGTTATGTGGGCAATCAAATCTACCAAATAAAACCTGGGAATGGTTAATGATCAAAGACTTGCAGTCTAACGGGAAAACATCAAATTACTATAAAACCGAGGTAATAGTGATAACTACCTCATAGGTTTTAGAGGTATCAACACATCAAGTAAATATTAAAAGAAGTGCTCAATAAATGTTTGTTGTTATTATTATTATTATAGTGTTTATACTATTAAGAACCATGTTAGAGATGTATAAAGTATGCAGCTATGATTAAAATAAAGGGGGCAGTTCTGTACTGGGTTGTCAAGCAAGGTATATTTAAGCCTTTTAGGTTAAGACAGGTCATTCACCAGATAGGAGATTGTGACATTACAGGTAGAATTGCTGCCTTTGAAGAGGACCCTAGTGCAAGATAAGGAAATACATTGTATTTACAAGTAGTAAGGATCTGGCAGGACTAGATTTTAAGAGCTATGTGAAAGTACTTTGTAATCTGTTAAGGAGGCAGCATTGGTAAAGTGGAAAGATAAAAGATGTTAAGAGTCATATGTGGGTATAATTCTAGTTTTGCCTCTTTTTAGCTCTGTGGTCTTGGACAGATTCCTATTTT
The DNA here is from genome assembly GCF_048164855.1 of Canis lupus baileyi. NCBI lineage: Eukaryota > Metazoa > Chordata > Mammalia > Carnivora > Canidae > Canis > Canis lupus. The sequence goes on along the minus strand of NC_132844.1, from coordinate 56,965,187 downwards.
CTCATTGGGAAATGATGATGATAACAAGCTTTATTGTTTATTGCTGGGGAGGTGTTTGCAAAGGATTTAGAATAGTACTGGTACATAAAAGGCATGGACGTCTATCTCTGCTTTTGCTTTATCTCCTTTATATTCTTCCTTCTTAATAGCTTTACTTATGAAACACCGATTTGACAAGTTTTAGTTCTTTGTAGATCTGAAAAGCTATATAGAGGTTGCTTATGACAAAATACTGGTTATAGTTATTTTAAAAATTGACTTATATTCAGACATCCCTTTATTGAGTAGTCTTGTACATACTGTTTTCTTTTGTGCTTAGCAGAGGTTCTGATACATTGTAGAAATTGAGTAAATACTTATTGACAAATATGTATAAGCAGATACTGTATGTTGCCATTTGGAATGTAAAAAATCTCAAAGTTGCTTTAATTGTGCTGGCAACTAATAGATGAATTCAATATAGGCAGTCATTTCACCTTAAGAGTAAACCATATTTAAATATGGAATCATGAAATTTTTTTCTTTTTTTATATAAATGGCTCATGTTTTGTAGTAATAATAGGGGCTGTTCAGATATTTTTATCCAATGTGACTCTTTCCTTTGGGGGAAAATTATTTCCAGATAATATACAAACTACTTTGGGAAACATTGGTGAATTATACTTAGTGTGAACAGGGAAAAAAACTACAAATTCAGTTTCTGGTTAAGATATAATAGGCTTCTCAAAGTTATTTGATATCCTTGGGTACCGGGGAGCTAATTAATATTCTTTATCTACTTTTACATCATTTAAGATATTGGTATTCATTAAAAAGAAGCAAGCTACATTTTTTTTTAAACCCTAAGATGATCAAATGATAGGATTTCCTTTGAAGTGCACCCTGAGCAGAATAGAATTTCTTTTCAGTAATGTAGATTGTTTCTCTTTCATTTGTGAAGTGCTAACTACAAAGACCACATTTTTGGACACATTCTCTCAAGCTCACTTCAACTTCCCAAATTATTTAGGGACTATATTTATCTATAGTGTAAGAGATGAGTAGTTTTCTTGCAGTATGCCTAAAAGACAATATTAAATTATTACTTAAACATTTATTCAGCTGTGATGAAAGGTGACATTTGAAAAACCTTTTACTGTAAACTCTAGGTTAGTTACAAAAGTATGATCAGTATTTACTTTCTTTGGTTTCTTCTGTTGTAAAACATTTTAAAAATTAGATGTAATTATTCCATTATGAAATGGGGAAACAATTGCTGAGGTGTGTTTATTTGGAGACTCTAGATTCTCCTTTGTGATTGTCATATCTGTTTTGCACCTCTTTAATGGTGTTGATTGTATGTAATATGCTTCTTTTATTGTTTTGGAGGTTCAGTTGGATTTGTTTTTTGTTTTGATAAACAACTTCATAGATCCATAGAATGTCATAGCTGAAGTTACTGTCATGGTTGTCTAGTCCAGCTCTTCTATTTTGTCATTCAGGACATTGATTCCCAGAGAACTTAGGTCAAATAACAAGGAAGTGACAGTTGTACTAGAACGTAAGTCTTTGGACTTTAAAGTTAGTGTTATTTCTTTTATAGCATGGCATCTCCCCCCACCCCACCCCCCTTTTTAAGATTTATTTATTTATTTATTCATGATAGACACAGAGACACAGGCAGAGGGAGAAGCAGGCTCCATGCCGGGAGCCCGACGCGGGACTCGATCCCGGGACTCCAGGATCGCGTACTGGGACCAAGGCAGGCGCCAAACCATTGAGCCACCCAGGGACCCCCTCCCCCCACCCCTTTTTAACTACATACAAAAGTTTATTTGGAGATGTTATGACATGATATGATGTAGTGAAGTATCTATCTAGACTGCTTCTAAACATTCCCTTTTGTTGTCAGCAATAACAATCTCTTTAGAACCCTTGTATAGCAACTCCTGTTTCCATGGGAAAACTTTATCTAGAATATCTGTCACATCTTTTCTACCTTCTTGTATTGTGTTCATCTTTAATTGTGTAACTCTTTTACCATTTCTTCTTTGAATTCTTCTACATCTGCATCAGTTCAAACCTGTCTTTTCTATTAATTTTTTGGAATATTTGTAGTTTGCTCTAAATATTTACTATCTCATTATGTTATTTTTATTTTATTACTAATTGTTACTGTTTCCTAAGTTCTTTTAGTTCCTTAAGCGTACATTTAAGTTAAGAAAAATCTTAGGATTGTTAGTGGTAAAGGGTTGATGGAATGTAGATACTCTTGGCATGATAATTTCTTGGCATTGATGCCATATGATTAGGCCTAGATAATTGTTTATTCATTCAAAATATTTAATGCCTATACTAGGTACTAGGGAGAGAGCCGAGAGCAATTAAACTTGCCCATTTATCTTCAGCCTACAGAGTATGGGGAGTAAGCAAGAAAATAAAACATTATGATAGAATAAAAAGGAAAAAGTAAGTTGTTAATAACAGGTAGGTTACAGAAGTAAATAGTTTAAGTATGGGGTGCTATAGAAGCACAAAAGAAGAATATGTAATCCAGAAAGCCATTTGGGAAGAAGTTTCTTCTTAGTTGAGATCTGAAGTTGAGTTGAAGACAGAGAAAGGTGGACTTTGTGGATGGAAAGTAAAGGGTCATTGGCAAAAGAAACAGTTTATTTAAATCTTAGAAGGAATAGAGCTTGTCATTTTCAAGCAATTAGAAATCAGTATAATTTGATCAGTAAGTGCAAGATTGAAAATCACCTAGGGGATCTGAAGCTGCAGATTCTGATTCAGCCTGCTAGGGCTACCATAACAAAATACCCCAGACTACGTGGCTTAAACAACAGAAACTTATTTCTTATAGCTCTGGAGGCTAGAAATATAAAATCAAGGTGCTATCAGAATTGGATCTTGATGAGGCCTCTTTTCCAGACTTCCAGGTAGCTAGCTGTCTTTCCCTCTGCATCTTCACATGGCCTTCTATGTGTGTGTGCTCACATGCACACGTACACAATTAAGTGTGTTGGGGTATTAGGGCTCCACTTTTGTGACTTTATTTAACTGTAATTACCTTCCCAAAGGCCCTACCTCCCAGTATTGTCAAGGACACAATACAGTCCATAACGGGTAGGTCTGAAGGTGGAGCCTGAGATACTTCATTTCTTTTTTTTTTTTTTAGATACTTCATTTCTAAGAAACTTTGAAGTGATACTGTTGCTGCTGATCTGAGGAACAGATTTTGAGTAGCAATAAGTCATCCTTTAATCAGTTATACCTGATTGTCTACCCATAGGTGCTTTAATGATTCAGTTTTTTTAATATTTATTTAAAATTTAAAGATTTTAAAAAAACTTTTTTTTTTTTTTTTAGAAAAGATTTTATTTATTTAAGAGAGAGAGAGCACAAATGGGAGGAGGGGCAGAGGGAGAGGGACAAGCAGACTCCCCACTGAGCAGGGAGCCCAACCCTGGGCTCAGTCCTGCATATTGGGATCATGACCTGAGCCAGAGACAAGTGCTTAACCAAATGAGCAAGCCGGGTTCCCCAGTGATTCAGGTTTAAGATGGGAGTGAGTCTGGGTTCTCAACTCTTAAGAGTTTGAAAGAAGTTGAGAAACACAAGACTGGATGGTTGTAAATGATCATTACTTATGTGAATAAATGAAGCTTGTTTGAAAAGTTAAAATTATTATCTTTACTTGTGTGAGTTTGATTTTTATCTGTCAGAAAATAGAGCTCTTGAAGATAAGATACATTTTGGATTTGTTCATTTTGGGTCTTTTTAACAACAGACATTCTTAAATTTTAGTGCATTTTGGGTATTTTCAGTCTTTGATCAGGAAATAGTCTAAAAATTACTGGCTTGGAAGACAGCTTGTCTGTGAAAAAATTTGTTGTGTGAACTGTGTCTTTATTGTTTATATTTTTAGTCTCAGAATTGGCATTGGATATTTTACTTTGGTCTAATTGGTGGGATCAGTTGTATAAATAGATTTCATGGCCGGGAGCCTGTACCTTATTTGTAGTTGGTTTAAATTTATTTTGGCATGTGTAGATTGTAATGTGAGAGCAAGGTGAAAAGCCAACCAGAGCTACTGTGGTTAGCTGCTTAGAATGCTTACATGCATAAGAATTCTCTGATATCAGTGTGGTATAGAAATAAAGATGATGTTGTTTGTTTTAATGATCTTTCTTAACCTAATCTTTTGCTATTTCACTTCTTTTAGAGACCAAGAAGCGTCAGTGTAAAGTTCTCTTTGAGTACCTTCCACAAAATGAGGATGAATTGGAGCTGAAAGTGGGAGATATTATTGATATTAATGATGAGGTAAGGAAAACATGTGCTAGAGATAAAGCAGCAATTGGAATTGATGCTCTGGGTATTAGAAAACTGCTTTATAAGAATATTAATTTTTCATTAGAATTTTTTTTGCCACTTTTGTTGTATTCTATAAAAATCTTAAGATACAGGTTTAAAAATGGATCTTTAATGGCTTAATGTAAGGTTGTTTTATCTGTTGGAATAAATTCTTATTCATTCTTAACTATACCTGATATTTGTGTACTGTTTTTGTGTGTGTTGACTTTAGGAATAAAAATTTTTTTAAGCTAAAGATTAATGTAATCTAAGTAGCTAAGAATAAAAGTAAACATTTTCTTTCATTCTGAATTCACTTTAGGCCCAAAGCAGTAAAATAGAAGGAATTTTGTCTTTTGCATAGCAGAGGGATACAAAAACAGAATATTATAAAAGCTTTGCCTTGTTTGAATTATCACATTCAAATGTGAATCAAAACCACTTTTCTCACATTTTAATATCTTAGAATGAGATTTTAAAATATGGTAGACATAACTTTTTTCATATCTCTGCTTTTATCATTAAAAGAATATTAAAAATTTATTTGGCAGTGAAGATCTCATTTTCAAAGTATATGTTTTGATATCATATATAGTCATAGAGATTGATATAACATCCATGTAATGTAATTTATCACTTAATGTTTATATTAAATTCCAATATATTTATATAAGACAGTTCTGTTTTGTTTCCATCAGGTGGCAATAATAATAATAATGTTTATTGAGACTCTATGTCTGAAGCATTATGCTGTTTCACATTTATTATTTTAAGTTTCTAAACAACCTAAGGAGACAGGAATTTTATATCCATTTTATATATGAAGAGATGGAGTCATGGAAGATAAGTGATTGGCTGTACTGGTTACTGTTGCTGCATAACATGCTGGCCCAAACTTTGTAGCCAAGAACAGCTGTTTTATTAGGTTCATGTGTTGTGTGAGTCAAGAATTCAGGTAGGGCACAGTTGGCATGGCTATGCCTCTGTTCCGTAATGCCTGGGGCCTCATCTGGAAAGACTCAAAGTTTGGGTGCTGGTGGAATTGGTACCTAGAAGGCTTGAAGACTGTTTCTGGAGACTATTAGGTAGCTTCTCCCTTTGAGTTTGCTTTCTCACCATATGGGGCCTCAGGACGGTTGGACTTAACTGCATGGCATTCCAAGGCTCTTAGTGACTAATAAACATTTCAGTGAGTAATGGTGATAGCCTTTTATAATCTGACCTTGGAAGTGATTGTGTCACTTTCACCACATTCTTGGGTACAAGCATGTCAAAAGCCAGCAAGGTTGAAGGTGGTGGGGACAAAGACCACCACTTCTTCATGGAGTGTTAAGATTACCTTGTAGATGATCATGTGGGATAGGAGAGCTTGTTTCAGCCATTTTTGCCCAAGTCCATACATATGGGATGCAGAAGAGTCAGAATCCAAATCCACATAGTTTGAGTCATTATTCTTTACTGCTATACTATCCTGCCTCTTAAGAATTTCTTAGTTCATAGGAATTATAAGGTTATTTACCTTAACTACTCAGGTGGTGCCAGTTTGGGATTGCAGTGTAGATAATTGGGTTTCCTGATGTTTTTCTCAATTTTATCTGTTGCTTTTTGGTCACCATATCTATCATCATGGTTTGAAGAACTCTCAATCCTGTGGTGTCTCCTTAAGTCTGCTAAAAAAATTCTGAACTCCTCACTCTTACTGCCTTCCATTTCTCTCTCAAACCCCTTCTATTCTAGCCATCTTGTATTTCAGCTGTATATATTCCAGGAATAATTCCTTTATTTTTATGTCACCATATTTATCACTTGCTTTGTAACTAGAAAAGTCTTATTCAGCCTTTAATATCCAGCTCTTTTGTCATTTCCTTTTAGGGGAACCTTTTTTGAATCTTTTAAGTCCTCTCTTGTGCTCTTATAGCATTTTGTTCATAACTTTTGTTGTAGCACCTCTTACATTATGTTTTAACTATCTGCTTAGGTTTGTTTTCTTCTTTAGATTGTTTCACTCCAGGGCAGAGATTTCTCATATGCAAATCTCAGTCTTTTACAAGCAGTTAACATCTTGGCTTACACATAGTGTGAGAGCCTGTTGGATGAATAATTTACTAAAGTTTGCTTTGTAATTCTGAATTAAAACAGATTTTAAACAGAATAAAGAGCCTTTTCTAGTAGTGTTATTTCATGTACTACTGTGATGTGAATTTTAACAGTGTATAGTTTACTTAAATTTTTTTACCTATTAATATCTTTTAGCATCCGTAGCAGAAATTATATATTTTAAAAGTTATTAAATAGTATTAACCATGAAAATTAGTAACTTTGATATTAGTGAATGTATATATTTTTCTTAAGAGTTTGGTTTCTGAGGATATTTCTGGTTGAGGTAGGGAGAAGTGTTTAGGGGAGCCTGGCATTTGGATTTTAAAAATGATTTTTTTTCTTACTTGGATTAAGATTCACTGTTTAAGTTAAAGGTTTAGTAATTTTATGTTCCATTTGGGAAGTTATATTCTTGTATTCATCAACCTTTTTCCAAATCAGAATTTATCTACTTAAATAATATATGAAATATATTACAAATATTGAAATAATTACAAAGGGAGGCTCAGTAGTGTTAAAAGAGTGATGTTCCAGAAGAGAGCTATGTACTTCCTGCTATTAATACCTTATTCTGGGTTATCTGATATTTTTATAAAAATTATTACATCATGGATTGCAATTGATTACAAATTCTCGTTGTAAATGTTGTAAAGTGCTACTGATAATGACTAATTGATCAGTCTAATCAATTTAGATTTAATCTACTTACAAAATGTTTTTCACCATTGTTGTTTTCTTACAGATCTAAGGGGATTATTTTGCATAACTAACTTGTGCTCATTCAGTTATGTAGCTTAATTTTCCCATAGCAGGAAGATTTTCAACTTTAGAGAAATTTTTATTATTTTTGAGTTGTGAACTCTTTCAGGTAGAAGAAGGCTGGTGGAGTGGAACCCTGAACAACAAGTTGGGACTGTTTCCCTCAAATTTTGTGAAAGAATTAGAGGTAACAGATGATGGTGAAACTCATGAAGCCCAAGAGGATTCAGGTAGATTATTTTAAAAATTTGAATAGATTTAAATAAAATTATATATGATCTAGTGTTTGGTGTTTTTTGGAAACTGTTCTTGTGAACTATGAGCTAATTTTTTTCTACTTTTAAAAAGCAGCTTCTACTTTTAAAAAGAACTAAATATCCAGGCAAATAATTTAAAATCTTTTCCTTCTTTGAAGTCGGCTTCAACCCAAACTAAATGTTTAGTACCCTGATTATGAATTGATACTACTTATGTTAATCTGATTTCTTCCCACTTAAGATGTACTAATATAATGTTTTAATTTGAGTTTGCAAATGGCCTAACTACTTCAGCGATTTTAGAAATTAAAAAAAAAATCTTGCTTTTGTTTTTGTTCATATTCAGATAATAAGTTACATTTTTTTTTTTGTGTAGCCAGAATGTCATTTAATTATTTTGTGATTGCCCTCATTTATAGGCTCACCCACAAATTCATCTTAAATTAAAAGTAGGAGAACAGGGACGCTTTGGTGGTTCAGTGGTTGAGCGTCTACCTTTGGCTCAGGGCCTAATCCCAGGACTCTGGGGTCGAGTCCCACATCAGGCTTCCTGCATGAAGCCTGCTTCTCCCTCTGCCTATGTCTCTGTCTCTCTCTCTCTCTGTCTCTCATGAATAAATAAATAAAATATTAAAAAAAAAATAAAAGTATGAGAACATTTTATCCCAAAGCTAAATTTAAGAATTTTTGAGAATTGCTGTGGAATTTGGTTGTTTTTTTTTTTTCAAGGTCTATTTATATTTTAGAGACAGAATGTGTGTGCATGATCAGAGGGAAGTGGAGAGGGAGGGAGAATTTCAAGTAGACTGCACTGAGCATGGAGCATGATGTGGGACTTGATCTCACAACCCTGAGATCATGACCTGAGCTGAAACCAAGAGTCTGACACTTAACTGAATGAGCCATCCAGGTGCCCTTGTTTTGTTTTGTTTTTTAAGAGAGATTAAATTCATAAGTGGTAATGTAGGGATAAGTAGGTCTTTTTCTGTATGGAAAAATATGTGTAGTGAGGTTCAGTATATTTATGAAAATCAAGACATTAAATATTGGCAGTATTTAATATTGATAATATTTTTTAATATGTAGTTCACATACAGATTTAATTGTTCTAGTAAATGCTTTATATAGCTATTTTTTTTTCTCCCAATTCCAGACAAGACCTTGCAGGAAATTTATTTCTCAGGTTTCTCTGGAATAGTTTCCCAGTCCTTCTTTGTTTTTATTGACAGTTTTGAAGAGTTTAAGCTGATATTTTATATAATGGATCCCAGTTTGGACTTTCTTTCTGATTTTTCATGATTAGTTTCAGGTTGTATTTTATTAACAGGATTACAAAATTATGATATCTCATTGCATTGTATCAGGAAGCACAGAGTGTGTGCTTTATTTTTGGTGATATTAAATTTGATTACTTTGTTGAAGCTGTGATGCCACTGTAAGTGTACTTTTGTTTTTCTGTATAACTGATAAGCATCTTGTGGGGAGATACTTTGAGACTGTAAATATCTGTTTCCTCATCAAACTTCACCCAACAGTTTAAGCATCCATAGATAAATTTGCCTGAGTCAGATACTTTAATGGTATTTGCAAAATGATGATTTTCTGACTCCATCCCATCTTTGTTTATTGACATTCCTCTCTGAAGAGCTTTTCTTGCTGCTCAGTTTTTGTTTATTAGTGTGGACTCACTGGTGAGTTCTGTTTACTCACTAGGTATTAATCAGTTACTGTTACTTATTTTGGCCTGTGAAAGCTCCTTCAAATTAGTTTGTGTGATTTTTTAAAAAAATCAACTTTATTGGAAATATACATACAATAAATTGCCTATCTAAAATATAGGGTATGATGAGTTTGACAAATGTCTACATCCATGAAAACCACTGCCACAATAAATGTACAAAACATTTGTATCACCTCCAAATATTCCTCATTCCCTGATATAGTCCATCTCTTTTACTGCCTCTGGTCTCAGGTGACCATAGGTCTGCTTTTTTCTCATTATGGATGAGTTTGCATTGCCCTGTCCTCTGAACAGGTCTTCATCATTGTTTGAGCACTTTGTTACTTTTTTTTTTTTTTTTTTTTTTATTTATGATAGTCACAGAGAGAGAGAGAGAGAGGCAGAGACATAGGCAGAGGGAGAAGCAGGCTCCATGCACCGAGAGCCCGACGTGGGATTCGATCCCAGGTCTCCAGGATCGCGCCCTGGGCCAAAGGCAGGCGCTAAACCGCTGCGCCACCCAGGGATCCCCACTTTGTTACTTTTTAATACAAAATATTTCAGGCTCATGTTGAACTTTCCCTACTTCATCCTGAAATCAGCTACTTATCCAGGCACTCTTGGTTTCTTTTAGAGAAGTATAGTAGTTAAACACTGAGATCTGAGCACAAGTGTGCTCATTGAACTTGGAGTGATATTGCTTCTGGGCACTTTTAGTAGATAAAACTGGGGAATGATTACACATGTACACACATGCATTTCTTTTATCTCTTTACCTACATGCCTACCTATTTCTACTGGTACCTCTAATTTTATTTTATTTTATTTTATTTTATTTTTCTCTAATTCTAGTTTAATACCACTAAGGTACATTCTAGTCTACAGTGATTTCATCTTTTGGCCCATCAGCCATAGAGCGAATGAAATAAATAATTGAGTTTGCTTTTATATTTAATCATGAGAGAACTAATGCTTAAAAAGCAGCATTCGGATCTTTGATGTTATCAGTAGATTGTTGGGATGAGTATGGAAAAACAACATGAAAACAATTTCTGAAATGATATACCGGAGACCTTGGATTTTATAAAGTGTCAGGGGAAAATGTGTTACTTTACATAATCATAAAATACTGCTATTGTTCTGGAAAGTAAACCATATAAAACAGATCTAGTAATGATGAATCACATATTAAGGAAAAATTGCCAGTTAACGATTAATAATACCACATTTTCCGGAAAGGGTTTTAGGAATCAATTTTAGTAATAATTAATAGGTAACAGAGTGAAGGCATAAATCAGTCTGGTGAGTAGTTTGAACTCCAATCTTATTTTTAGAATAAAGTAAATGACCTTAGGAAGCAGTCGAGGCCAGTTTAATCAGTGAGTGTTTTTTAAGCCTTTATGTGCTCAGTGCTAGGTTGGTTTTGTGAGGGCACAGAATCACCCTCTGCAGTCCAGAAGCTTAAGGTCCTAGCCTCTGGAAGATAAGACAGTTAACTCAAACTAGTACATATCAGCCTGGAGTAAAATGATCTGAATATCAGAGGTGCTGGTAGAAGATAGATCTAAACAAAATATATTGCTTGTTACTTAAAAAAAAAAACTTGGCACATTTTCATCTTTTCCGAAATATTCTAGGAAACTTTAGAAATATAATCTGCAACTCTGCAACTATCTTTTTTTCCTTTTTAAAAAGATTTTATCTATTTATTTGACGGAGCGATCACAAATACCCAGAGCATCAGGCAGAAGGAGAGGGAGAAGCAGGATTCCCCTAGGAGCAGGGAGCCCGATGCAGGTCAATCCCAGGAGTCTGGTTGGGATCATGACCTAAACGGAAGGCAGATGCTTAACGGACTGAACCACCCAGGCACCCCTGATTACAACTATCTTAAAGATGTTATTTTCTAAACTCCTGTTCTTTGCTTCTAATTATTCTTCTGCTTGTTTTCCTCTATACAGGCTTTTTAAAAAAATTGTTAATTGTTATAAAAAACATATAGAATTTATCATCTTGACCATTTTCTTAGCATCAATTCAGAAGTGTTATGTATATTCACATTGTCATGCAGATCTACAGAACTTTTTCATTTCACAAAATCAAAACCCCATACCATTAAGTAACTCCTCATTCCTTGTTCTATGAACTTGACTACTTTATATAAATGAACTCATACAGTATTTGTTTTTTAGAGATTAGCTTATTTGACATAGCATAATATTTTCAAAATTTGTTCATGTTATAGCATGTGATAGAATTCCCTCTTTCAGATGGAATAATCTGTTATATATATGTACTGCATTTTGTGTAGCCATTTATCCATCCATGGATGTTTGAGTTGTTTTTACCTCTTGGCAGTTGTGAGTAATGCTGCCAAAACATGGGCATACAAATATTTGAGACCTTGTTTTCAATTTAGATAGTCACCCAGAAATGGGATTGCTGGATTATATACTAGTTCTATTTTTAATTTCTTGGGGGGAAATGCTATATATTTTCCATGGTGTTTGTACCATTTTACACTTCCACCAACAGTTGTATAAGGGTTCTAATTTTTCCACATCCTCAGCAAACACACTTTTTTTTTGACATTAGCTATCCTAATGGGTTTGAGATGATATCTTATTGTGATTTTGATTTGTATTTCTCTAAGGATTGGTGATCTTGAACATCTTTTCATATGTTTATTGACCATTTGTGTATCTGTTCAAGTCCTTTGTTTTTTAATCAGGTTATTTGTGTGTTCTTTTTTCTTTTTGTAGTTGAGTTTTAGTAATTCTTTATATATTATGGATATTAATCCCTTAACAGATATATGATATGCAAGTATTTTTCTCCCATTCCATTAATTGTTTTCTTTGATGAGGGAAAGTTGTTTTTTTTTTTTTTTTAATTTTATTTATTCATGAAAGACAGAGAGAGAGAGAGAGAGAGAGAGAGAGAGGCAGAGGCATAGGCAGAGGGAGAAGCAGGCTCTATGCAGGGAGCCTGACGTGGGACTCAATCCTGGGACTCCAGGATCATGCCCTGGGCTGAAGGCAGGTGCTAAACTGCTGAGCTACCCGGGCTGCCCTGGTTTTTCATAACAATAGTCTCATTTTTCTATTTTTTCTTCTGTTGCTTGTGCTTTTAGTATCATATTTAAGAAATCGTTGCCGAATCCAGTGCTATGAAACTCTCTCACTTGTTTTCTCCTGGAATCTTATAGTTTTTGGTTTTATGTGTAGGTCATTTGGAGTAAAGTTTTGTGTATGATTTAAGACAACGGTTCAACTTCATTGTTTCGCATGTGGATATCCAGTTTTCGTAGCAGCATTTGTTAATGATGTTACCAGACAGAAAACTGGTTTCCAAACTCAGGTTTGGTTGCTCGCTGCTAGAAAATAAGTACTCAAAGGACAGGTGATGGTGGAAAAGGAAAGGTTGCATTATTCAGGAAGCTGGCAAGGTGGGAAGATGGTGGACTAATTAATGTATCAAAAACCATCTTCACTGTCCAGGCAGTGGACAGCTGGAAATTTTAAAGGGGTAAAGTATGGGAAAACAGGAGAGGGGCAAGAGAAGCAGGAACCCAGGTGGTGTAGCTGTATTGTTGACATGACCCTGAATGGACTTGCTGGCATGAGCAGCAGCTGTTTTTGAATGTAGTCAGGCCTTATCTTCTGGGAAAGTCTGGTCCTCCAGTCCTCAAGGTCAGTGGTCTGCAAATCTCAAGGAAAGTAAGTTAGTTCTGCTGCAGATCTAGGGATTTAGGTCAGCAAGCAAGGTGTACATAACTTAAAGCAAGGTTAATAATTACCCTTAAAACCCATGGATATGCTGTTACAAAGAGGTAGGCCTTTCCCCATTAAGTGGCCAAGCCTGGGATGCCTGGGTGGCTCAGTGGTTAAGTGTCTGCCTTTGGCTTAGGGCATGATCCTGGAGTCCTGGGATCAAGTTCCACATCAAGCTCCCTGCAAGGAGCCTGCCTCTCCCTCTGCCTGTGTCTCTGCCTCTCTCTCTCTCTCTCTCTCTCTCTCTCTCTGTTTCTCATGAATAAATAAATAAAATTAAAAAAAAAAGTGGCCAAACCCTTGTTCAAGTTCATTTGACCAGTCTGTGTAGATGTTTTATCATGTTACCTATGACTATTGGACATGTTTATGTTTTACCTCTTCAGTAGACTGTAAGCCTTTTATAGGCAGAGACTGTTCTTTTTCTTTGTTTGCTTATTGCTTACTATAGGGGTCCAAAAAATGAATAGCTTATGATCTGGTTACTTTTTATTCCAGAGTATTATATTTTTTCTCATGTCCCTTACGTGCCTTTTTATAGTGCCAACACTTTGGGGAGGGAAAGTATAAATAAAACTTCATAATTTATAATGAAACAGGTAGCCCTCATACCAGTTGATTATGTCATCTTTTTCCTGGAGCACAAGGGAATGGTATTGGTTATTTTTAGGGAGAGTAGATGAGTCTCTGCTATGGTGGGTTAGCCTACTTGCATGGAGCAGTCTGCTGTTAAAATTAGGGGCTTGATCATTCAGCATTTGTGGGTAACTATTGTATTCTTCATCTGACATGCCATCTTGATTATATATAGAGGGCAAGAATATTGCTTTCTTCATGTTCTTGGTTCATACACCTTTAAGAAGCAGGTGAAAACTTATACTCTGAAAAATATGCATAAATCATGAATAAAATTTCATATATTAGCTCATGTGTTAAATAGTTCATATATACACATATATACACCCATACATATATATGACTAGATCATACATTCTTTTGGTTCAAAAACCAGTATATAAAAAGATATACATTGTAATACTTGTTTCTGTCCACTTAGTTGTCTCTTTTGCTCTATATCAGAAAGCATTTGTACTTTCTTGCTATTATCTTCCCAGTATGTGTTTATGCAGCTACCCACAAAAACATATATTTGAATATTTCCTTCTTCCTTGAACAAAATGTAACATAGTGTATTGTTCAGAATATGCTGCAGTGAAAACAACCTGTAAATCATGGTGGCTTAAAACAAAGACATAGTCATAGTCATTTAGGGACTTTATTAGGGTCTCCTTTTTTTTTTTTTTTAAAGATTTTATTTATTTATTCATGATAGTCACAGAGAGAGAGAGAGAGGCAGAGACACAGGCAGAGGGAGAAGCAGGCTCCATGCACCGGGAGCCTGACGTGGGATTCGATCCCGGGTCTCCAGGATCGCGCCCTGGGCCAAAGGCAGGTGCCAAACCGCTGCGCCACCCGGGGATCCCTAGGGTCTCCTTTTTGACACATGGCTTAGGCACAGAGGCAGGGGAAAGGAACATAGCTTTCAAAGTTTCTACTCCAAATTTTCATATATTACTTCCACTAATACTATATTGGACTGTCATGGTTATGCCTGAGTGAAACAGAGTAGGTATATGTAATTTTCCTAGAAGGTGGGGCACTTAAATGTGAATAATAATGCAATCCACTGCATATCCTACCATGGATCCTCTTTTTAGAATCCCTTATTCTCATTGGCCTTTCAAGGGAGCTCACGTGTATTCTTAGCCCTGTACATGTGCTAAAAACTAATGAACACTAACTTCATGGGTATTTGGTGTGAGTGGTGTTGGCCAGTAAATAGCCTTCTGGAAGGTGCAAATTTCCATTTTTAAGTCGCTTCCCATTTCTGAGTGTTCTTCTGCTGTATATATTTTCTTACCTTTGCAGTGAACTTTTTAAGGTTCTAAATTTCTCTAAGGTTTTACCTTAAACTGTGTGAATTAAAGAAACAACTTAATTCTTTAACAGCTTATCTTCTCTTTGGTTAGCTTCTGTCTAGTGTCTTTGTTTTAATCAGTACCTTATAAAGCATGCCTTCATTTTTCAGATTATGTATAAAGAGAAACTGGCTTAGTACCTGGAAAGTTTTGAAGCATAGTTGATATTAGTTCTTTCTTACCACACTTTTATTTTTGCTTCTTTACCCCATTTTTTTCCTTTAATTTTCCAGTGTAAAGCAAATGTGAAGTTAACCATTCTGAATAGTGACATGATAAAGTATTAAGCAGAGCAATTTTTTCACTGGGAGTTACAGTCGGGTCAGTTTGGGATGTTGAAATCATTCTTTGAGCACAGATGCTGATTACATTGAAACACAGAAAATCATTGAGATAGGAAGATATATAAGAGTCATAAAATCATATACTATTTTATGTTCTACTTATTTGAGATTGCTTGGTATTCTAAAGTCAGGACTCATGTCTTAAAGATGTATAAAAACCATTAGAGAACAAACAAGTACTGAAAATATCTGGCTTAAATTTAGTGGTATAATTATGACTTAGCTGACTGTCCCCTGAATTACTTCTGATGCATATTTTTGCCCATATGTTTCATAGGTATCGGATATTCTAATATTTGTTTTTAACATTTGGGGCACCTGGGTGGCTTAGTCAGTTGATCTTGGTTCAGGTCATGATCTTAGGGTTGTGCCTGCTTTCTGCTCTCACTGGGCCTGGAGCCTGCTTAAGATTCTCTCTCCTTCTCCCTTTGCCTCAGCCCCCCTCAAAAATTGTTACGAATTATTTTATGGTAAAATGATGCTTATAATGCCGTGTAAACTCAGCTGTTAAAATTTGTACAGGGGCAGCCCTGGTGGCTCAGCAGTTTGGCGCCGCCTTCAGCCCAGGGCCTGATCCTGGAGACCTGGGATTGAGTCCCACATCGGTCTCCCTGCATGGAATTGGCTTCTCCCTCTGCGTGTCTCTCTCTTTCTCTCTCTCATGAATAAATAAATAAAATCTTTAAAAAAAAATAAAATTTGTACAAAATTTTAAGGCTATATGGGATCACTAGCAAAAGAAATAAAATTTAAATTTTATATTATATTTACAATTTTTTATAAACTTAAATCTGTGTAATTGTTAAATATTTTGGGTACTTTCTTTTTTGGGGGGGGGTACTTTCTTGCACTATTCAACCTTATTTGAATTTTAGTAACTTTGCAGAATTATGTCTGTTAAAAATGTACTTCCTTGCTTGCTTAACCCCTTTAAAATAACATTGCATTCTAAATGTGGAGCTTTGTGATTATGGGTTGGGAAGTCAGTGGTTGAAGTACACTATAATTCCCTTTTATAAAAAAAACTCTAATTTTTAGGCAGGAAGTTTTTGCATGTTCATTTGAATACCAGGAAGTGAGTGGCTTTATAAAAACTTTAGAACTCTTGTGATAAAAGAATATAGATCTTTAAGTTTTAAGAGTTCCATCTTATGCATTATGATTTACAGAATTGATGTCTACTATTCTTATGTCCTAATGAAGTGTAACATACCTTGTATTTGGTATTTTTACAGTCCTTTTAGTCTGTTTTACTTTTTTAGATAAATATCTTCTAATAATTTCAGGAAAAGCTTTACTTCTGTAAGGAAGTGTTACATTTCCATTTTTATAATGAAATGACTCCTTTTTCATCGTGTCAAATATATGTAACCTTCTTTGTTTAGAGCGTCCTTCATCATCTTCTACATTCCACTTATTTGCTTAAGTAAGACTTGCTTTCAATTTTCCATGTTCTATAAAGCCAGTGACTATAGCTTCTGTTATTTTCCTCCCTTGTATAAGTCTTCTCCCTGCCTTAAGTCTATAAAAAAATCTCCATTTAGATGTCTAATAGGTATCTCAAATTTAAGCTGGTCAAAACTGATCTGTCCTCCTCTCTGCACCTAGATTTGCTCTATACAGTCTTCCTCATCTGAGTTAATGGCAGCTTCATTATTTAAGCCAAAGAATTGGATTCATCTTTAACTCTTCTTTTTAATCTCACATTCTACACTTGATTCATTAACGGATGTTGTCACCTACTAAATAAATGTACAGAACTATTTTCTTTTACCACTTCTCTTTCCCTGTATAAGTTATCTTTTGCTGTACAGTTACAGTAGGCTGTTAATTTGCCATTACCTGCCTCCTAAATGTTAATGTGCTTATACTCTAGTAGGTACATATTTTACTTAGAGTAAAAGTCAAAGTCTTTTTAAATTGGCTACAAAGCCCTCTGACCTGGCACCCCCGATGCCTCCCTTCACCTCTCTGACTTTGTCTTCTACTTAACTCTCCCCTTTATTCATGTTGGTCTCCTTATAGTTTTTTAAGAATGTCAAGAATATTTCTGTCTCACCGCCTTTGCAGAGACTTAGAACTTAAATGAGATCACCCTAGGAGACTGTCTAGGGGGAAGAAAAAGAAAAGAGCTTTGGACCAACTTATATATATAGCGACAGTTATAGTATGGGCTTAGATAGAATTATTAAAAAGACCAAGAATGTAGAGAGAAACCTGTGAGTTTGTGGTAGTTAAGGGAAGAGAGTTTTTCAGGGAGGACGTAGGCAGTAATGTCTGATATTCTTTGTGAGGTTAAGATAGGTAAGATAAGAGTATATGGAATCCTGGATTTAGGGATGGAGAGATCGTTAATGACCTGGATAAGATCAGTAAAGAAAGGTGATTGGGAGAGAAGCCAAGTTGACTGTGGAGGTGGAGAGTGGAAGAAGGAAGTATAAGGCAGTGCAGCAGTTGAGAACAACATATATTCAAGAATGTTTTTGTTCTTAAGAGGAAAAGTCTGGATCATTTTTAAATGTTAATGGAAGAGAACAAATAGGGAGAAATTAAAGATGCAGATTCGGAAGAATGGAATTTATCTCAATAGGATTAACCAAAAAGGTAGAGGGAATGAAATTTACATTGTAGGTATCATTAGTCTCAATTGATTGGAGACTAGTCAGTGCCAGGAAGCTGAGGGAGAGATGTCTGACTTGTGATTTTTTTTCTGTAAAAGAGGAGAGATACTAAGAATGACAGGTCAGAATTTTGAGGAGATTAAAAGGGTCACAATAGTTAAATGTTTGGAGCCATGCATCCTTCTGGGCTTTACTGGGCTAATAGAGGGATGCCTGGCATAAAATGTTTGAGAAACCTTGATGGATTGTTCTTCAGAAGTTCTGATTTCTTAAGGGTAGAAATATTCATTCTTTTAGGAGGAGTCAGCAGTGTTTTAATTGGATTATTCAAACTCTGAAAAAGAAGATAGTGCTTATTGTTAGTGGGGCACCCGATCCTTGTGGAGTGGTGGTATACACTGGTTGTGCCAAAGGTGATGAACTAATATTTGGTGGTCTCCAGCTTGGTCTGAAGGATTTAAGGTGGTGCACCCTTACTTTGGTGTCTATAATCCCGCATTAGCATTCACCTTGAATGACTTGAAATAAACAGCTTTGTAAGGAAAATTGTTAAGGGGCTTTGATGCTTTTACTGGCAATGTATTATGAGTCTTTATAAATTAGGTTATAACCAGAATAGTTTCTAAAGATTCTGTTTAGGAGCTAAGGAATACAGATTTTTAACTACTTAAAAAACACACAACATTTTCTTAGGAAACGTAGGATTGTTTTTAAAATCTTTGGATGATGGTAAAAGATATTCTTTGGAGTAAAAAAGGGGAATTTGTGCCAGCAACTTTATAGATTCTAAGTACTTCCACTTGGTTTACATGTTTTGCTTTAATGATATTCCATGTTCTCCATTTAGTTTAATAGTGACCTTGGATTACTTTCATTAAGTGCTTTGTATTTTCATCAAATTTCTACTTTGTGGGTGCTTGGGTGGCTCAGTGGTTGAGCATCTGCCTTTGGCTCAGGTCGTGACCTGGGGTCCTGGGATCGAGTTCCACATCGGGCTCCCCGCAAGGAGCCTCTTCTCCCTCTGCCTGTGTCTTTGCCTCTCTCTCTGTGTCTTTCATGAATAAATAAGTAAATTCTTTAAAAAAAATAAAAGTTTCTATGTTGTATTACTTTTCTTTAGCACCCAGTATAGCTCACATAAAGATTCTTGGTTTGTTTTTTTTCCCTCAACAATTTTATTTTGGGACTTTTGGTTTTAAGTGATTTTATATAGAGGTACAAGCCATCAAATGGCTTTTGTTAAAGAGATTTAATGAAAAAGGAGAAAGAATTTTAGGCCTAATAGGAAGACTTGCTTTTTATGTTACTTGACCGACAGGGGCATGTAAAAATGTAGATAGAATTTTCCTACAAGCTTAAAAATTCAAGGACAGTCTGACAGATACATTAAAGTATATAGGCATAAAAATGTTAGGAATACCATACAGGTAAGATTTCTGTTTTGTCTGATTACAAAACCTCATTCTTGGCTGCTTCCCCATATACTGCTCTTCCTTTCTCTCCTCCTCCTTCTCCGCCCATTCTTCCTTGTAGTGGTTAAGACATTTTCCTTTTTATATTTCTTCTATGTGATCATGCTCTCTCTCTTACTTGGATGGTGCTCAGCAATACATCTTTAAACTCCTTAAAAATAGTAGATACTGAACCAGACACTGTTAAGTACTTATAGGAGTCAGTTTAGTCCTCACAGCAATCCTATGAAGAATCCTGTTTTATAGGTAAGGAAATTGGGCACATACAGTGAAAGAGGTGATATGAATCAAGAAGGTTTGACTCTAGAGTTCATGTGCTTTATTACTACACTATACTGCCTTCCAACCATTGATTTAATAATCATTATAGTAGTTTTGACAATTTTCAATGAGCTGTAAGTAACCTATCTATTAGTATTTAGATATTTTTAATATCTAGCCATTTATTTTAATGGTATGTTTTAATGACTCCAGTAAAGTTTATAGTCACTAAATCTAAAAGAAAATTTTCGTTTTTTTTTTTCTTGAAAATTTTCGTTTTATGGAATCATACCTTAAAATAATTTGATGAAGTTGCCTTTATTTTTGCGTGGCTTATTAATATATATTGTTTCACTTTAAAAGGCTGCTCTGTGGGCAGCCCGGGTGGCTCAGCGATTTCGTGTCGCCTTCCGCCCGGGGCATGATCCTGGGGATCCAGAATCGAGTCCCGTGTCGGGCTCCCTGTGTGGAGCCTGCTTCTCCCTCTGCCTGTGTCTCTGACTTTCTCTCTCTCTCTCTCTCTCTCTCTCTGTCTCTGAATAAATAAATAAAATCTTAAAAAAAAAAAAAACTTCTCAGGTTAGGTACCTCATACACTCTTCTACATTTATCTGACAAGCTGGTTGTTGAAGATGTATATTACAATATTTAGGCCGCAGTTCAGCAGTGAGGAAGTAAGACAGTGTAGAATTACCTGCCCACCAAACTGGGAAATTGAATAAATTATAGAAAACAAATGTTTTCAGACAATAGGCAGCACAGGAACGAGTTACTTGAGAAAAGGTGAAACAAGGAAAATCTTTTCCTGGATTTCTACCAGGAGGAAATTTTTAGACTGCAGTGCAGGAAGGGTAAATGTCAGCAGAAGATTGTCAGTTTTGTTGAGGATTTAGAGTTGAGTTCAAAGAAGCCAAAGTAGTCAGAATTGTGAGCTGCTCACCGAGAGAGAGAGAGAGAGAGAGAGAGAGAGAGACGTTTCAGCAATGTGATTAGGGGATTGCCTTGAGTGTTTGGCTGAATATCTGCGAATGCATGGAGTGAAACCGATGAGCTTAGACATGAACAGTTCATGAAGAAAAATAAATCACTGGGATTAAAATGAATAGTTCTTGGTGCTTATGCAGGGTCAAGAATTGTTTGAACTCTGGCTTTGAGAGACTTCATTAAATACATTGGACAATTCAGTGGAAGGGTGAAGTGAGGGTAGATTGGCATTCAAGTGGAAGCTATTCTAGTTTTACCCTGAGAAAGCTTCACACTAATATGCAGGTACTTAACCTGTTTGCTAGAAAAAAATCAGCACTCTTGAATTCAGGGTTTCTCAGCCTTGTCACTAGTCATATTTGGGCAGGATAACTCCTTGCTTTGGGCTCGTCTTAAGTATATTTTCAAATTTCATATTGATAGCATTTAATTATTCTGTAGTTGAGATTGCCAATTTATATGCAAAATTTTAAATGTGAAGTAAAGCAATTGAGGAAAAAAAAAGAAAAACCTTATTACAACTATAGGGTCTCTGCCACCACACAATGCCTTTGTTGTTAGGAAGAGGTAAGAGTGGGGGAGGAAACAAGCTTTTCCAAATGGTTACCATGGAAAACACATGCTATGCAGAGGTTAAACAAATGATTACCAAATCTCCACTTTCTTTGCTCAATTTAGGAAGTTAATATCTATCTCAAAGTTTGGGGCATTATTTTTCCTTGTCTGGTATGGTCAAATTCTTGTGCTTTCACTTTTTCTCATTTTGTGGTCTCTAAGTACAGAGAAGGCACTACCCAATAGGGAAATGGCCACCCAATGAGGCTGGCATCTGGGATTATGGGAAGGCTTATTATCAGAATAAAAACTCCTAATTTATTAAAATTCATAATGAGTTTTATAGAATAGTACAGCATTTCCTTCAAGCTACCAAATCTCCATTTATTCCTATTATATTCATTTATTTGTTTTTTTTTTTTTAATTTTTATTTATTTATGATAGTCACACAGAGAGAGAGAGGCAGAGACATAGGCAGAGGGAGAAGCAGGCTCCATGCACCGGGAGCCCGACGTGGGATTCGATCCCGGGTCTCCAGAATCGTGCCCTGGGCCAAAGGCAGGCGCTAAACCGCTGCGCCACCCAGGGATCCCTATATTCATTTATTTGTACTTAGAGTTGCTAAGTACTAGACCTATATGTATCAATATTGGTGAGCTGGAAAACACATTGAATTAAAACGATAAGTTGTAGAGCCCTGTGCACAGTATGATACCATTTAAGCAAATTTTTAAGAATCAAAATAATATATATTTTTTGATAAATGCCTATATATGCAAAAACCAGAAAAATACATACACAAAGCTCATAATAATGTTTACCTCTAGTGAGAATAAATGAGATCAGAATGGCAACACTGTGGTCAGTGTGAGCTTGACATTATCTGTAATACTCTAATTTTTATGGCAATGAATTCCTATACTCGTCTTGCTTTGGGGTCTGTCCAGTGCATATAGACTGTTTATAAACATCTCTGTTCTAAATCCATTAGATATCAGTTGCACCCTTCAGTTATAATAACTAAAATTGTTTCCAGACGTTCTACATATCCCTTGGGGGATAAGAGTACACCAGGTTGAGAATCACTGTTTTTTAAATTTTTATGTTTAAAATTTTTAAATTTTCTAGTGGGGAGTAGGTGGCAGAGGGAGAGTGAGAGAGAGACTCTTAAGTAGGCTCCATGTCCAGAGCAGAGGTCAATCCCACAGCTCTGAGATCATGACCAAGTTGGATGCTTAACCAACTGAGCCACTGTTTTTTAAAGGATTACAAGATTTAGCACTCAACATTAAATAAAATGAATTACTATCTGTATATCAAGAAGTAGCAAAATGTGACCCACAATTTGGAAGAAAAATTAGTTGATAGAAAGTGGATCAGAAATGAGGAATTGGCAACAAAGATATTAAAATAACTATTAATAAAACTGTTCAGTATGCCCAAGGATGTAAGGGAAAATATGAAGAATGAAATAAACAGAAGATATAAAAAAAAGAATCAAATGAAACTAATTACAAGAAATGAAAAACACAGTATCTGAAAAGAATTCCTTCTCGTGGAATTTTAACAGTAATCTAGAGAATGAAGACAAAATAATTGAACTTGAACACATAGCAATAGACTCCAAAAATGAAACACTAAGAGGAAAAAGACTGCAGAAAATTTGGGATAATTTTAAATAGTCTAACATGTAGCTAGAGTTACAGAAAAAGAGTAGAGAAAAGGTGGTCAGGAAAAATAGTTGAAGAAAAAATGTTAAAGTAGGGCATGGCAGCCTGGGTGGCTCAGTGGTTTAGCGCCGCCTTCAGGCCAGGGTGTGATCCTGGAGACCCAGGATTGAGTCCCAAGTCGGGCTCCCTGCATGGAGCCTGCTTCTCCCTCTGCCCTGTGTCTGTGCCCCTCTCTCAGTGTGTCTCTCATGAACGAATAAATAAAATCTTTTTTTGTTTTTAAAGAGTGTTGAAATATGTCCAGATTTGATGTAAACTATAAATCCACAGATTCAAATAAGATAAAGATACACACACACACAGGGCTTGCAATGGTATACCATAATTAAGTGCTGAAAATAAACAGTAAAGTGAAAAGTCTCAGGAGTTAGTGGAAAAAGGACACTTCAAATAGAGAAAAATTGAGATAAAAACCACATACAATCATCAGAAACTAAGTATGGCAGAAGACAATGGAATCTTTGAAGTGCTAAAACAAGAAAAGCGGTCAACTCAGAATTCTGGTTTTGTGAAAATATTCTTCAGAATAAAGGTGAGAAAAAAGTTTTCAGGCAAGCAATAATAGAAAATTCATTGCTAGCAAACCTGCAGCACTCTAAAGAATTAAAGTTCTACAGGAAGAAAGCAAAATGATACTAGGTAGAAACTTGTATTTAAGTGGAATGAAGAGAGTGATAGAAATATAGGTAAATATGTGGGTAAGTATAAAACACTTTTCCATTTTAAAAATTTTTAAATGATAATGTATTAAAATAATGTATTATGGGAAATATAGCTTATGTAGAAGTAAAATGTATGGTAACAGTAGATATAAACACAGAAGAGATGAAATGGAAATGCATCCATTGCAAGGCTGTTACATGTGAAGTGGTATAATCTTATTTGAATGTAGATTTTGGTGAGTTAATGATGCATATTGTAAGGCTAGAGCAACTCTTAAGAAAATAAAACAATAATAGTTAATAAGTTAATAATAAAAAATGCTAAAAAAAATACTTAGAGACATCAAATACAAAAATCAACTCAAGATGGATTAAAGTCTTGAACAATTGCCTAAAAGCATAAAACTCCTAGAAGCAAACATAGGTGTAAGCTCCTTGACATCAGTTTTGGAGATGATTTTTTGGAACTGACTCCAGAAGCAAATGCAGCAAGAGCAAAAAATAAACAAATAGGACTACGTCAAACTCAAAAGCTTCTCCACAGAAAGGAAACCCATCAACAATGAAAAGGCAGAGTATGGAACAGGAGAAAATATGTGCAAATCACATATTTATATTTGTTCCTTTGTCCCATATATCTTATAAGGGGTTAATATCCATAATATATAAAGAACTTACCCAACTCAAAAACGTGATTAACAAATGAACAGAGGATCCGAATAGGTATTTTTTTCAAAAAGAATGATATGCAGATGGCCAAAAAATACATGAAAAGGTGCTCAACGTCACTAATATTCAGAGAAATGCAAACCAGAACCATAATGAGATAACACCTCACACCTGTAGGAATAGCTATTATCAAGAAAACAAGAAGTGCTTGAGGATATGGAGAAAAGGGAACCGTCCTGTACTGTTGGTAGGAATGTAAATTGGTGCAGCCACTAATGAAGATAGTATGGAGGTTCCTCAGAAAATTAGAACTACCAGGTAATCCAGCAATTCCATTGTCTGGTCATTTACCTAAAGAAAAGGAATACACTGATTTGAAAAGAAATCTACACCCTTGTGTTCATGGCAGCATTGTTTATACAATGGATAAAAAAAAAGTTTTATAAATATGCACAATGGGATATTATTCAGCCATAGAATAGAAGGAAATCCTTGCCATTTGCCTCAACATGGAAGGACCGTGAGGACATTATAAGTGAAATAAGTCAGACAGAGAAAGACAAATACTGTATGATCTCATTTAGATGTGGAATTTAAAAACAACTGAACTGAGGGATACAGAGAACACAGTGATGGTTGCCAGAAGCAAATGGTATGGGATGGGTAGAATGAATAAAGGTGGTCAAAAGGCACAAACTTTCAGGTTATAAATAACTTCTGGGGATGTAATGTATAGCATAGTGACTATAGTTAATAAAACTGTATTGTATATTTGAAAAGTCATAGAAAAATAGATCTTAAAAGTTCTCATAAGAAAAATATTTTGTAACTGTATGGTGATGGATATTAACTAATTAGACTGTGGTAATCATTTCATAGTATATATACACATTAGTAATCGTTATTTGTATACCCAAAACTAGTATACTATGTCAATTAAAAAAAAGGGGGGGGGATATAGCAGAGGCCACTGTCTTTATGTGCACACATGAGGAACGGCCATGTGAGGGTATAGTGAGAGGCAGCCATCTGTAAGCCACAAAGAGAGATTTCACCACAACCCAACATGCTGCCATTCTGATCTTGAGCTTCTGAAAAAATAATGTCTGTTGTTAAAGCCAAAAGATAAAAAAGAAAAAGGAACAAAGATCATCTGTGTAAATAGAAACAAATAGCAAGATCATGGATTTAAACCACATCAGTGATTACATTAAATTTAAATGGTCTGGGGGTGCTTGGGTGTCTCATTCATTGTGTCTGACTCCTGATTTCAGCTCAGGTCTTGATCTAGGATTGTGAGTTGAAGCAATCATATTGAGCCCTACAGTGGATATGGAGCCCACTTAAAAAAAAATTAAATGATCTGAAAACTCTTAATTGAAAGGCCAATTGACTGGATAATGTGTGGCCTACTAGAAACTTGCTTGAAATATTAAGATACAGGTTAAATGAAAGGAAAAGGGTGTTGTGTGCAAAGCATAAGCAATTTAGAATGGTTACATTAATATCAGTGTACTTTAGGAAAAAAATTCCAGGAATAAAAGGAACATTTCATAATGATGGAATCAATTCATAAAAATTATATAATAGTTCTAAATATGTATAACCTAATTTTATTCCTTTTCATGGTATAACTTTGAAGTTCATGAGACAGAAACTGCCAGAATTGAAAGAAACAAGCAAATTCACACATAGATTTGAACATCCTTCTCTCATTTATTGATAGAATTAGTGGACAAAAAAATTAGCAAGGATGTAGAAGACTCAAGTGATCAAATAAGTGGATCTAATTTATATTTATGAAATTGTTAACCCACCAACAGTAGAATATACATTCTTTTGAAGAGTACATAGAATATTTACCAGGTAGACTCTTAATCTTTGGGCATCAAACAAGTCTCAGAAATTTAAAAGGTTTACAGTCCTATACAGGAGGTTTTGTGACTCCAGGGGAAATATTTTAGTAATAAATACTTGGGAAATTCTCAGTTACTTGGAAATTAAGCAATACTTATAAATAATCAGTGGATCAAAGAAGAAATTAGGGGGGAAATTAAACTGATTTTTCAAAGAAAGAAAATGGAAATAACAATCAAAATTTGTGGAATGCAGGTAAAACAGCACCTGTACTTTCAGTGCTAATACTAGAGTAGAAGTCAGTAATCTTAAGTTTTTATATTTGAAATCAGTAAAAAAAGAGCAGACCTAAAATAATTAGAAGGCAGGAAATGAGAGCAAAAAACTATGAAATAAAAAACAGACAACTTTAAAGAAAATCAAGTTCAACAGTTGAGTTTTTTGAAAAGGTATAAAATTGATAAAGCTCTAATGTTGCTCAAGAAAAAAGGAAAAAAATATTACCGATAATCAGACATGAAGTGTCTGAGTAACAACCAGATATGAATAATCACTACAGATCAGACCTCAGAGGGATAATGAAAAAATATACTCATAAATTTGATGATTTAGATGTATACATTCCTTGAACAGTACACCTACCAAAATAGAAATAGAATAGTCTGAATAGCACATGAAAAAATTTGAATTCATTATCAAAAGTCTTCACACAAAATACTGTTGAATTCTATTAAGGATTTAATCTTACACAGTTTTTCAGATTTCTTAGGTTTGTATGACTTTGATATAAAAATCTGATGAAGTCATGAAAAAATGAATTACAAATCATTATCTCATGAGCATAAACAGAAATCAAAACAAAACATTAGCACATCAAGTCCAGCAAAATATGTTAAGGTTATACATTATGATTAATGGGATTTATCCCTTTGGTTCAAAAGCAAAATATGTAAAGGTTATACATTATAGTTAATGAGGTTTATCCCATGGATTTAAAAGTTAACAGTGTAAATAATAGTCATCTCAGTAGGTACAGAAAGAGAACTTTGTGTATTCTTTTTTTTTTTTTTTTTAATTTATTCCTGAGAGACATAGAGGCAGAGACACAGGCAAAGGGAGAAGCAGGCTCCGTGCAGAAAGCCCAATGTGGAACTCGATCCTGGAATTCCGGGATCACGCCCTAGCCAAAGGCATACACTTAACAATTGAGCCACCCAGGCATCCCAGAGAATTTTGTGTATTCAACACTTAATTTCACTAAAAAAGCTCCATAAGAGCAACAGAAGGGAACTTTCTAAATTGGACAAAGCTCATCTGTGAAAACCGGCAGTTAACATTCTTAATGCTAGAGAAATAGTGATAGGTCTGTAAATGGAATACCAATCAGCAATAAAAAGAAGTGGAGTATGAATACATGGAACAGCATGAGTATATTTTACACATTCTGCTTAGCAAAAGAAGCAGACAGGAGACTTACGTGTGTGATTAAGTTTATTTGAAACTCTGAAAGATACTTGTGACAATGAAAATCAAGGTGTGTATGAGTGTCCATTTGGGTTGACAGAAGTATTCTGCATCTTGATTGTTGTGGTTCCATAATGCATACATTTCTCAAAAATTACTGGAATATCCATGTAAAAGTGGTTTATTTTATTGTACATAAACATTCTAATAGACTAAAAATATATTACAAAAAATGTGGCTTAAGCTAATATTGAAAGTGGTTAGAATAGATTGTTAGCATTACATTTAATAAAAGTTCCTTTTAATTCTCAAATGTTTCAGATGTGTGATTGGAGGCTTTTGATTCAATAATAATTTATTACAATAATATTTAAACCACAATTATAGTTTATAAAATAGTAATTTAATAATTCATTAATAATCTAATTAATAATTTAAAATATTTGGTTCTGAGATCATCTAGAATTCAGTTCAAATGTTGGCTTTGTTGCTTAGTACCTCTATGGCTTTGGAAAACTTCTTAACATTTCTTTGTGCAGTTATTTTCACAATGAGGAATAGTAGTTCTTAATGTTTGAGTGGTTATGTAAGTTAAATATAATTCATGTACAGTGCTTAGCAAGTGCCTGGTATAGATTAAGCCCTGAATAAATGTAGCTACCATTTTTATTAATTGCCTTGTTATTTTTACTGTTAAACTTCAACAGATTTTGTTAGTTCAGTGAACTCATATCATATGTTTTTCCCTACCCGCCAACCCCATTCTGAAATGTTTCTGGAATTTTCTTGGGTGATATACTTTGGAACTTTTTTTCTTAGATTTAAGGCCCTTTGAGAATCTGATAAGAGCTAATGCTGCTTTTACCCAGAAAAATAAAGTGAAAAAAATACCCATACAGTTTTCCATGGTTTGTTCATAAACTCGTTAAAGCCTAGAAATAAGATCCATTGCTACTAATAAGCAAGATTGTAGAAACAGCTTTCTTACTCATATAATATTAAATTTCTTTTAAAAGTTTTTTATGATTTAAATTTTGATTGCTTCAAATTTAGACATGTTTATTTCATGTATGAGTTAAAATGATCTTAAACTTTTAGAAATAAAATAGACTTTAAAGAAAACATTTGCTGATATTACTAGTTGTTATATTTGGAAACTCCCCTACTTTGATCAGATTGAATCCTATTTTTAGTATATGTGCTGCCAAAGTGAGCACAATCAGACTGAATCCTATAACTTTCAGAAATGGTTAATTTTCTCTCTAATGTTTTGATCTTACATTGTGTCATGTTATCCAAGAGCTGTGAATTTTGACATGCTTTTATCAAATGCATAATATGTGTGTATAATATATATGTATAATATGACTATAAAATGACTTCCTGGATTTCTTAATTAACATCTTATTAATTAAATATATCTAAAATTGTTACCATTCTAAACAATATCCAAAAAAATCAGTTTAAGTGAATTTTACTTTTTTGGATATTTTAGTGCTCCCATCATTTAATTTTTTCTTTTTATTTTACCATTTTTAATTAGGAGGTATACATAAATACTCTGGAAGGGAATATCAAGATCTTTGTGATTCTACATTCTTCAAAAACAAATTATTCTTTCAGAAACGGTTTTTACTGGGCCTACCTCACCTTTACCGTCTCCGGGGAATGGGAATGAAACTGCACCTGGATCAGTTACACAGCCAAAGAAAATTCGAGGAATTGGATTTGGAGATATTTTTAAAGAAGGCTCTGTGAAACTTAGAACAAGAACATCTGGTAGTGAAATAGAAGAGAAGAAAACGGAAAAGGTAGTAATAATGAACTTTACTTAGATTAACTGCACTCATTAAGGATTTTTTTTTAAGATTTTATTTATTTATGCATGAGAGACACAGAGAGAGAAGCAGAGACACAGGCAGAGGGAGAAGCAGGCCCCATGCAGGGAGCCTGACGTGGGACTCAGGATCACACCTTGGGCTGAAGGCGGCGCTAAACCGCTGAGCCACCCAGGCTACCCTCATTAAGGATTTTTTTTAACATGTAAAAGTCAGTTTACAACTCTGTTTTATTTCCTTTTTTGAGATTGCTAATAATTGGTTATGAATGAGAAGGCTTAGAAACTGTTTGCAACCATATAGAGATTACTTTAATGTTTTACAAAATGAGAACATTTCCTGGTAAATTTAACGTGAACTCTCGTAATGGAAGCTTTAGAGTTTTTGGTTATCATAGGTAAAAGTAGAAAAGACAATTTTTTTGTTTTGCCTTTTAAAAGCTAAAGTTACTTTTTTTTAAAATTTGAAGTAGGTCTAATGGGTCATTTTAAAATGGATTCATAAATAAATAAATAAATAAATAAATAAATAAATAAATAAAATGGATTCACAATGAAATACTAAGTTAATTCCACTCTACTTAACTTTCCTCCGATTGTCAGCAATGGTGAAATCTGCTAATCTCCCTCTCAAAATGTATGGAAAAAATTATTTTTCATTAGCATTTCACTGGCATTGTGAAATAAATCAAAATGAATGTACCATAAATTAAGACATGTAATAACAGATTTATTTTATTTTTTACCACTTGGTGAGATCCTTATTTATTTATTTTTTCCTTCCAAATTAATAACAGATTTTAAAATAAATGCATTAAGTCTTTGTTTTGGGAGAAAATAGCTGCAGTTTCTACAACATTAATTGCAAAGCTATTGTTTCTGAAGTTCACACCTTAGAGATACAGACGAGTACCTACTTCAGTTAGTAGTTTTTTCCATTGACTTTTGGGTATTGTTTCATTTTAGTTCTCAGTTGTGTCTATATTTAACTCTTAAAAGAGTTTAAAGTATTTGGGTATTTGCTTGCCTAATTCAGCTGTATTTCATTTATAAGATTGTTTTGGTTAGTGAAATACATTCTTAATTTTTCTTCTAAGGTGGTTAGTTTCAACATATTTTTTTCTTTCCCAGCTTGTTACATAGTTTTTCATGTAATAATGTTTTGGATTCAGGAAAGAGAATTTGTACTTTCTACCCTACCCTTTCCTAGATCTGAGACTGTCTGACAATTAGATTATGGGGCTTAATTGATTCTTGGTTTTAAAGGTAAAGATTGGAATTCTTGTGGTTTTTGGAATGGTGCTGTATAGCAATATAACAGCCAGGAATGTTGGAGAACCAGTGTTTGCATTATGATAGACACTAGATAATCTGGGGCTCTTTTCAAACTCTGAAGCTTATGGTTTATATAATAACTTTATTTCATTAATGATTACACTAGTATTCTTTCAAATGTCACTTAAAATGTTCACTACTCAAGAGTTATTAGAGGTGGTCTCAGGGTCACCCTTATATGATGGCCTGGTGAGCCTTGCTTTGATCATTGATCTGGGAATGGACAAAGTAGAGAGCACATTTGCTATATTTGTAGGTAACATCAGGTTGGAAGAAATGATGGTTAGAATTGGGGGAGAAATTAAAGGGAGTATCTTAAAAGATAAGCAGAACACAGAGTGATAGGTAGTTGGTACATTTAGATTTTTAAATAATGACAGCTAAGGTCAAATGTAATGTTATTTCTGGGAAGAGAAGTCCAGGAAAACACTAGTATGACGGACTTAGTCAATTACAATGTAATATTTTCTACTATAGTTATAGGGTTTGTAACATTATCTAGGCTTTTCATTCAGATAGCAACAATGAAGAAATAATAAAGACTTTCTTTTCCTTCCCTAGGTCATCCTAAGGAAGTTTATTAGTACTGTTGTTTAAGAGCCACTTTCTGAAGTCAGACTTTTTAGGTTCCAATCTGGGCTCCACTACTAAATTATTGTTACTGTGGGCAGGTTAACTGCTTATTCATCTATGAAAGAAGCGAGTAATAAAGCTTACTTTATTCAGATTGCTTTGAGGATTAGGTTATAATATATGTAAATGTTTAGCTCAGAGATTGGTATTCAGTGCATTTTCAGATGCTATTATTTTTATTTATTTTAGAGGTTTAAAATTAAATCACATTATTATGGGTAGCAAACAATGTGTATTATCCTTAAGATAGGGAGTTTTTAAAATGTGAAGTTCTGAGCTATCATTTAAGTAGCTTTTGTTATCTTTATCTTTTTCATTACAGAGTTTTCAGTTACATTACTAACCTGGCTACAGGTCATTAGAGAAAGCTGCCTAACTGCAAATGGAAATTTTATTTAACAATATTATCTTAATTCTCACCTAAAATATTTGATACCTTCCTTTTCTATTCCAGCCCTTAATTATACAGTCAGTAGGATCCAAAACACAGAGTCTGGATGCAACAAAAACAGACACGGAAAATAAAAGTAAAGGTAGGTTTTTGGATAAAATTTTCATACTGGGAATGAAGCATGCTCAAATATGTTGGATTTTTTTAAGATGTTTGTTAAAACTACTATTTGATCAGAGTATTAGATCCTAGGATATGTAAGCACTACAGGGTCAAAGACTGTAGAGTGCTTTGTTCACCTGTGTATCCCCCTGCAGTTAGAACTGTGCCTAGAACATAGTAAACACCTGGTAACTATTTGAGTGCACAGATTAATGAAATTGTTACTTAATTCAAAGTTTATAGTGTTGACCGAAATTATTAATTCATCTTTAATACTTCTGTATATTTTTTTACACAAAGTGGATGCTTAATAAGTACTGTTTAAAGAATCAATTTATTTAAACTAAGTTATTTACATTCTTTATTTTAGCAAAGGAATATTGTAGAACATTATTTGCCTATGAAGGTACTAATGAAGACGAGCTTTCTTTTAAAGAGGGAGAGATAATTCACTTAATAAGTAAGGTAAGATATTTCTCAGTTTTTCAGTGCATTGATTTATTTTATTCATTCTTAATACTCTTCCTACAATGTGTAAGCTATAGAGGAGCTGGAACTTTGTCTTGTTTCTGTGTCCTGAGAGCCTGGCACATTGTAAGTGCTCAGAAAGGCTTTTTTGAGCAAATTTTTATTGTCTGTCTTTATAATAATTGATATATAGGGGATTATTTTTAACATAATATGTGTTTTTTCTCTAACTCCTCCAGGTTTCTATTCTCACTTCCTGGTTCACCTCATTAAATTTTTTCCCCCATCTAATGTTTGTTGTTTATAATATAAAAAGAAAAAGAGGGATGCCTGGGTGGCTTAGCGGTTGAGTGTCTGTGTTTGGCTCAGGGCGTGATCCCGTGCTCCTGGGATCGAGTCCAACATCAGGCTCCCTGTATGAAGCCTGCTTCTCTCTCTGCCTCTGTCTCTGCCTGCCTCTCTCTCTGTCTCTCATGAATAAATAAAATCTTTAAAAAAAAAGATATTTAGAAGAAAAATAATGAAACAATTTAAATTCCATCATATATAAATATTTATAAAACCATAACTGTGGAAAGTGATACAGCTTTTCAAAGAATGAAGTAGTTTTATAACTTGGGATGGATTATGGCAAAAGAAAAAACCCAGGAATATTTGGGTCTGGGCAGAATCCTGTAACTATTTGTAATAGGAGAAAACTATAAATATTTTGGTTTTGTTATAACACATATAGAATAATTTCTGAAAATTTTCTCCTTGTTTTAAATTGACTTTGTTATAAGTGGTTTAGTGTATGTAATTTTTAATATCCATACAGTTTTGGACTGATAATATCCAATTTCTCATGGAAGGGGGGATATCTGGAAAGAATTGTAGAATATCTTGTTAAATTTTAAAGCAAATGAATAATGTGATTATTTTTTGGTATATAAAGTGTTAAGAATGTCCAGTAAGATACAGTTAAGAAAGTCATGTTCTCTCTTCATCCTCCTCTCCTACTTTGCTTTTTCCATTCTCTTCTCCTTGTAAACTGAATTTTAAAATTCACTTGACTTATTTTAAAAACGAAACCAATTTTATAAGTACTGCTGGAAGTAATATGTGAGTAATGTTTGCTTTAAGGAGGACTTTATAATCTGTTTAGCCTTTTTTTTTCCCCTTGTAAAACCAATGGAATTCAATATTTTCCTATTGTAAACTTTTTTTCTTATTTAAAGATAACCCCTATTATTTTAATCATTCTTCATTTTGCACTATAGGAGACTGGAGAAGCTGGCTGGTGGAAGGGTGAACTTAATGGTAAAGAAGGAGTATTTCCAGATAATTTTGCTATTCAGATACATGAACTGGATAAAGACTTTCCAGTAAGCTTTTACTTTTCAAAAATGGTAATAGTTTAATGAACCTTTTGCTAATATTTCCTTAAAAACAGTTTTTTTTGCATTGTTATTGAATAACTTTATGAGGGGGTTTCCACTTTTTTTTATTGAGGTAAGATTGATTTGAACTGTAGTAAAACAAAATATTTCAGTTCTGTACTTTATTTCTGGTTTTCTTTCCCCACTGACGATTTTGAAAAGTAACCTTAGACTTAATTATTTTATTATAATCAAAAGAAAAAGTCTTCCATACTAGTTAGACAAATTAACATGTGCCTAGAAGAAATTATACTTTCAAAATCTTACTTTAAGCTACTGTTGATTTTACAATATTTCTCTGTCATGAATTTTTGGGAGGGTAAGAAGCAATCTGCCTTCTTACAGGATTTAAGTCCTATATCTCACTTCTGACATAAAGTGAATAAAGTGATGCTGAATCATTCATCAGTGACTTTTTGCTTTTCTGCAACTTGATCCCTTTTTACCCCATAGAAGGATGGACCTCATTGAGGATTGATTGAATGATTGAAGTATAATTGACATACAGTATCCTATTGGTTTTAGGTGCTATAGATCATAGTGATTAGGTATTTTTATACATTACAAATGGTGGGCAGCCCGGGTGGCTCAGCGGTTTAGCGCTGCCTTCAGCCCAGGGCCTGATCCTGGAGACCCGGGATCGAGTCCCACGTCGGGCATCCTGAATGGAGCCTGCTTCTCCCTCTGCCTCTCTCTCTCTCTCTCTCTCTCTCTTTCTTTCTGTGTGTGTGTGTGTCTGTCATGAATAAATAAAATATTAAACAAAATAAAAATAAAGAAAAATGGCAATATGGGGAATAAGATGATGATCTGATGTATGTGGCTAGTTTGGAAACATCTTAGTGATTTCATGTTTTTTAAATATAGTCTTTTTCTAGAAGAATACGGATTTTGTGTGTTTTTTTTTTTTTTTTAAGAGGGAGGGGAGGGAGAGAGAGATAATCTTTTTTTAAGGTTTGTTTATTTATTTATTTATTTCAGAGTTAGAGTAGAGGGGGCAGAGGGATGGGAGAGGTAGAAAGAATCTGAAGCAGACTTCCCTCTGAATACAGAGCCCCACTTGTAGCTAGATCCCAGTTCCATGAGATCAGGACCTGAGTTGAAACCAAGAGTCTGACACTTAACTGACTGAACCACACAGGTTCCTCCAGGAGAGAGAATATTAAGAATTGGATGCTTAACTGGCTGAGCCACCCAGGTGCCCCAAGTGCTGATTTTGTTTTTAAATCTGTTGATATTCCACTGTTCCTGTAAGAATTGTTTTTTTAATGCTCCTTTATATATCTGTGATGTCATTTGTAACTTCTCCTATTTCATTCCTTGTGTATTTATTTGGGTCCTCTTTTATTTTTGATGATTTTTAACTAGATTTATTGACTTCGCTTACTAGCCTTTCAGTAATCAGTTTTAGTTTCATTGATCTGGTCTGTTGTTTCTTTTTTATCTATTTTGTTTATATCTGTTCTGTTGTTGTTTTTCTACTAACTTTGCATGGTGGTTTTTTTTTTTTTTTCCCTAGTTCCTTTAGGTGTAAATTTAGGTTGTTTTTTTGGGAATTTTTTTATTTCTTGAGGTGGGCTCTGTATTGCTACAAACTTGCTTGTTAGAATTGCTTTTTCTGTGTTCCTAGATTTGGAAAGTTATGTTTCAATTTTCATTTATCTCAACATTTTTTTTTTGTTTTCTCTTTGATTTCTTTGTTGACCCATGATTGTTTAGTAGCATTGTTTAGTTTCTCCGTGTTTGTGTTTTTTTTTTCCAGTTTTCTTGCAATTAATTTCTAATTTTATACTGTTGGGGCTGGAAAAGATACCTTTAATGATTTCAGTATTCTGGAATATTTTGAGATTTATTTCATTGTGGCCTAACATCTGGAGACTGTTCATGTGCACTTGAAAAGAAAGTGTTCTCTGTAGTTTATGAGTTTTATAACCTATTTAGTATGATGAGTATTGCTACATAAGCTTTTTTTTTTGTTTCCATTTGCATGAAATATCTTTTCCATCCCTTTACCTTCAGTCTGTGTGTCTTTAGATCTGAAGTCAGTCTTTGTAGGCAGCGTATAGATGGGTCTTGGTTTTCTTTTTATCCATTCATCCAGTGTCTTTTATTGGAACATTTAATTTACATTTAAAGTAATTGTTTATAGGTATGTACTTCTTGCCATTTTAATTGTTTTCTGTTTGTTTTTGTAGTTTTTCTCTGTTCATTTCTTTTCTTCCCTTCGTTTGTGGTTTGATAGTTTCCTTATATGTTATATTTGGACTTCTTTCTCTTTATTTTTTGTGTTTCTTCTCTAGGCTTTTAGTTTGTAGTTATTTTGAGGTTCCTGTGTATTGACATATATATATATATATTATATATATCAGTCTATTTTAATCCAATATTTGCTTTAGGTTAAATGTATTTATAGAAATAACCTTTTACCCTCCACCTGATCCATGTTTTAACGTTTTGATGTTTCACTTTACATCTTTTTATTTTGTGTGTCCCTTAAGTACTTACTATAGTTATAGTTAATTTTACTGTTTTTGTTTTTTAATTTTTATACTGCTTAAGTGACTGATTTACTGCCTTTACTATATATTTACTTTCATCAGTGAGATTTTTTCTTTCATATATTTGTTTTATTTGTAGTTATGGTCTTTTTTTTTCTGCTTAAGGAAGACTCTTTAAGATTTCTTGTAAGATTTTTAGTAGTGATGAACATCTTTAGTTTTTGCTTGTCTGGGAAACTCTCTCTTTTCTTCAGTTGTGAATAATTTTGCCTTGTAAAGTATTCTTGATTGTGGGCTTTGTCTTTCAGGTCTTTAAATATATCCTGTCACTCTCTTCTTGAAACAGAAGTTTCTGCTGAAAAATTAGCTGATATCTTATGGAGTTTCACTTATATGTGACTGTTTCTCTTTTGCTACCTTTAAGATTTTATCTTTAAGTTTTACCATTTTAATTATGATATATATTTGTGTGACTCTCTTTGGTTTCATCTTGTTTGGAATTCTCTTTTCTTCCTGGACATGGATGTCTTTCATTTACTAGATTAAGAACATTTGTAGCCATTATTTCTTCATACAGATTTTGTTTCTTTTTTTCTCCATATGAAATCCCTATAATTTGAATGTTAGTACACTTAATGT
The DNA here is from genome assembly GCF_048164855.1 of Canis lupus baileyi. Classification (NCBI taxonomy): domain Eukaryota; kingdom Metazoa; phylum Chordata; class Mammalia; order Carnivora; family Canidae; genus Canis; species Canis lupus. The sequence continues at coordinate 56,928,263 of NC_132844.1, read as the reverse complement.
TATTTCTGAGGTCTCTTAACCTATGTCATTTTTTAAAATTCTTTATTCTTTTGCTATTCTGATTGGGTGATTTTCAGTATTCTTTCTGCATTGGAGTGATCCATTCTTCTTTATCCTCTAATCTCTTGTTGATGCCCTCTGATACCAGTTATTGAAATTTTCAGCTCTGTGACGGACCTTCCTTCCTTCACATGGAGCAGGGGTGTAGGAGGGACAGAGGGAAAGAATCTAAAGCAGGCTTACTGCCCAATGCAGAGCCTGACAGAAGGCTTGATCTCATGACCCTGAGATCGTGCCCTGAGCTTCGCTCAAAACTTGTATGCTTAACTGACTGAGTCATCCAGGCACCCCTTTTTGATACTTTCTTATATATCCTACCTGTATAAGTTTGTTTTTTGTTTTTTTTTGTTTTTGTTTTTGTTTTGTTTTGTTTTCTGTATTCCTTCATTCTCCCTAGTTCGGTGAGCATCTTCATGACCATTACTTTGAACTGTTTATCAAGTAAACTACTTATCTGTCTTAGGTTTTTTTTTCTGAGGTTTTATCTTGTTCTCTTGTTTTGAACATCTGTCTCCTTATATTGTTTGTCTTTGTGTTTGTATTTATATATTTGGTGGAATAGCTACCTCTTGGTCTTGAAAGAATGGCCTTATGTAGGAATGTCCCCTTTGTTGACTGTGTGTATCAGGAGGATTTGGCTGGGCAGCTCGATCTGGAGTAAACATGGGTTGGGGGTGCTTTGGGGCTTGCTATACCAGGGCACTTTGGCAGGATGGCTGGGGCTAGAGTTAGCCTGGGCTCCTTGGTGGATGACTTGAGCAGCTGTAGGCATTAGAGGGATTCCAGTATACTCTGTGCCAGGGCAATGCTGGTGGGAGAACTTGAACTGCTCCCTGCAGGCCTGAGCTAGAGCTTCCAAGGCTACCTTACCGTGATGGCTAGAGCTGGGGGACCACCTTTGTGGGCATCTGAAATTGTTTTGGGCTTAGGGCCCCAGACTTGCTGGGCAGTCTTAGCAAGCCAGCTAAGGGTGCCTAGATTCTTCTCATTAGTACTGTCAAGTGTGGGTATGGGGAACTTGCAGGCATCTTTGACCTTGGTAAGAGTTCGAACAGTTCCTTCATTTGGCAGACTCTCTAGAGTTAGTAAATGGATTTTCTCCACTTATAGTCTAGTAGCCGTTTAAATTACTGTTTTGTTTCTGTGCCCCAGGGCAGGTGAGTCTGCTTCAGACCCTCAGTGATATCCCTCCCTACTGCAGATTCTTGCATTTGGGACGTGGTTTGTGTTGTTACCTTGTCTGCTACTGTTCTCTGTGTGGTCCCTCTGTTGTTTGTTGTCCAGAAGCTATTCAGTCCACCCTCACTTTTTCATGAGGAAAGGCTCTATATGTAGGTGTAGATTTATTGTGTCCATGGGAGGAGTTCAGTTCAGTCTTCCTATGCCTTCATCTTGGACTGCATCCTCTTTGCTACTTTTGTAATTGAATCAGAGAGCAGACACCCAGAGCAAGACAGTCTACCATATTTTGTTTAAGCCAATGTAGAAATTTCTAACCTTTGCGTAAGTAAATTATTAGAGGTTACTCTATGGGTTAATGCTGTCTGAGGCCTTTCTTTAGCTAGATTTCATTTAGTATTTATTCAGCCTTCAGAGTGCTTTATTTTTGTACACAATGAACAAATTATTTGGGGGGATTTTATTCAGTCTTTATAAAGCATTGACTATCAGTTATTTTTAATTTGCACATTCACATGCTTAGAAATGTCTCAAGTTTCTTAAGTCATTAAATTAAGTTTTAAAAATGAATGAATGCTGGGATGCCTGAGTGGTTTAGTCAGTTAAGTGTCTGACTTTTGGTTTCAGCTCAGGTGATGATCTCAGGATTGTAAGATCCAGCCCTGTGTGGGGCTCCATGTTAGCTGTGGAGTCTAAGATTCTCTCTCTCCCTCTACCCTACTTCAACCCTACTCTTTCTTTAAAAAAAAAATAAATAAATAAAAATGCTTAAAACCCAAGAAATTTGAATGAATTGAGGAAAAACAGACCTTTTCATTTTTTTAAAGGTTTTATTTATTTGTGTGCCCATGCAAATGGGGGAGGGAGAGGGATAAGCAGACTCCACTCTGAGTATGGAGCCCTAGGTGGGGCTCAGTTTCACGACCCTGATATCCTGATGCACGTGTACCGCAGACCTTTTCTTTAAATCTTCTCTTTGAGAGTTCCAAAGAATTGAGTTTATAAGCTGGATATATTTATTAGGTACTCTTTTTTTTCTTTAATTCGGTCTTGCTCTCTTCCTTTTCCTGCCACCTCTCCTTGCCTCCAGTACTCAGTTGTTAAAGAGAGGTAAAATTGTGCCTAGGAATCTTAAAGTAAGGGAGGCAGTAGTGAATATTTTTGATCATCATTAAGATATTTTGGGGTTTATCAAACTCACTCGAATGAGCTTTGACATATTTGAATTTTGATCAAGAAGGTATTTGTTCTAATAGAATATTTTTTTGTCAGTGCCTTTTGGTTGTTAAGACTTTACTGTTTTATAATTTTTGGTAGGGATGAGATGAGGACAACTATTCCTACAATTTAGATTGTTAATGATCAGAATTTATGTTAAGTATAAATATGTAACATGTAAGTGTTCAATGTATCTTCACCATTGTTATTTTAATAGAAACCAAAGAAACCACCACCTCCTGCTAAAGGTCCAGGTATGTAAGAAACACATTATTCAGTTTGCTGTTTTTCATATTTTTAAGTTATAAAATGGTGAAATTTGTTTTAAGTATAAACTACTCATTAATATTAGCAAAAATCATATATGGTTAATATGTATCAATTTCAGAAATAAATGGGGCAGCCTGGGTGGCTCAGTGGTTTAGCGCCACCTTGGGCCCAGATTGTGATCCTGGAGACCCAGGATCCAGTCCCACGTCGGGCTCCCTGCAGGGAGCCTGCTTCTTCCTCTGTCTCTCTTGCTGTGTCTCTCATGAATAAATAAATAAAATGTTTTTTAAAAAAAATTTCAGAAATAAATGAAAACGATGTGTTCATATGTATTAATGTTAGTATTTTTAAAGTATAAACTATAAAAGGATCTTAAAAATAATTTGGATGCTTTAGTTAAAACTTGTCATTTCTAATTAAGAAAATCGACAAAGTTTAAATGTATTTAGATAGAATACTTAATATACTCACCTAGCCAATTAATTATTCTGCCTTTTTACATTAAATCCATATATTAGGGACGCCTGGGTGGCTCAGTGGTGAGCACCTCCCTTCGGATCAAGGGCATGATCCTGGAGTCCTGGGATAGAGTCCCACATCGGGCTCCCTGCTTGGAGCCTGCTTCTCTCTCTGCCTATGTCTCTGCCTCTCTTTCTGTGTGTGTCTCTTATGAGTAAATAAATAAAATCTAAAAAAAAAAAAAATGTATATATATATGTGTGTATATATATATGTGTGTGTGTATATATATATGTGTATATATATATATATAAAGAAACCCATATATTAATGTCTCATTTAAATACTAATTTGTATTTTTCAGAGAGTGTGCTAAGGGTTATAAGCAAACTAGAAGAGTTTTTATTTTTTTTAAGCAGTTGCAAATATTATGGTATTTTTTTTATGGTATTCTTAGAAGAGTTTTCCAGAATTAGTTTTATAATCTGGATCTTTGTCTCTTTCTGTAAATTTTAGCCCCTAATTTCTGATTTTTACAAATGAAATACAATTATTTTTCTTGAAAGATTTGTTTTAAAATAATACAAATCCTTCCCTGCTCCCAGGCTTTCAGCTTTGTATTCGCTGACCTAATCCCAGAACGAATAAAGCATAAGTTAAAAGTCATTTTTATAGAAGTAGGCATTGAAGGCTTTTTAGTAACTAGTCATTTGGGGGCTTTTAAAATTTAACTAAAGTTAAATAAAATAAAAAATTGAATTCCACCATCATAGTAGTAACATTTCAAGTCTTCATACTCAATATTAGCACCAAAATAGAGTATTTCCATCACTGTGGAAAGTTCTACTGGAGAGTGGTGTTGTGGAGGATATGAACACCTTCATTTGACAGAGAAGGAACTGAGACTACAAAGTAATAGCGTGGTAGGTGTAGGATTAGATATTTAGCCTACTGATTTTGGTACATTGTTCCTCTGTTAAGCCATCTTTTCCTCTGATTTTTTTTAATTTTTATTTATTTTTATTTTTTAAATATTTTATTTATTTATTCATGAGAGACACAGAGAGAGAGAGAGAGAGAGAGAGAGAGAAAGAGAAAGAGGTAGAGACACAGGCAGAGGGAGAAGCAGGTTCCATGCAGGGAGCCTCATGTGGAACTTGATCCCAGGATCAGGCCCTGGACTGAAGGTGGCGCTAAACTGCTGAGCCACCTGGGCTGCCCACTCTGATGTTATCTTTAAACTAACCTTTACTGGGGGCAGCCCAGGTGGCTCAGCGGTTTAGCGCTTGCCTTTGGTCTATGGTGTGATCCTGGAGACCTGGGATCAAATCCCACATCGGGCTCCCTGCATGGAGCCTGCTTCTCCCTCTCTGCCTGTGTCTCTGCCTCTCTCTCTCTGTGTCTCTCGTGAATAAATAAATAAAATCTTTAAAAAAATAAATAAATAAACTAACCTTTACTGTTTTAATAGAATTATCTTTGTGCTTTGAGACTATTATTTTTAAATACTAACTTTGTTTTTTTCCCTAGCTCCAAAACCTGAGCTAATAGCTACAGAGAAGAAGTATTTTCCTATAAAGCCAGAAGAAAAAGGTGAGACTAATTCTTCCACTTTCAGAAAAATAATTCTTTCTTTTGTTGTCATTGTAAACAATGAACTTTCTCCACACTGAATGATTTTTTTTTTTTTAACATTTATTTTTATTTTTATTTATTTATGATAGTCACAGAGAGAGAGAGAGAGAGAGAGGCAGAGACATAGGCAGAGGGAGAAGCAGGCTCCATGCACCGAGAGCCCGATGTGGGATTCGATCCCGGGTCTCCAGGATTGCGCCCTGGGCCAAAGGCAGGCGCTAAACCGCTGCGCCACCCAGGGATCCCACACACTGAATGATTTTTAACAGCCATTTGGTATTAAGCAACATTTGGAGTTTTCTGGGAGGAATTAGTTTGTCAAGATTGATAGGAAATTGAGATTTTTCTCAAACTGTTATTGATTTACATTCATTAAAAAGTTCTGTCATTACTTCAGCAGGAATGTAGTGTTTCATTATAGCTGTTTCAAGTAATGTAGAAGAAAACTAAGTATTAAATACTTATACTTAATTTTTTTGGAGTCCGAATTAAATTAAAATTTTTTGGGGGGTGAGTTCTAACCTCAAAAACATGGACATCATTTGTTAGGTGTTATCTAATTTTCACTGCCTGTATTTGTCATATAAACTTGGAAAGTTATTCCAAGGTACACATGTATTTTGTTAAAAACATCATTTTGTTTTGTTATTAACTTGGAGAAAATAAGTACTTCTCTTCATGCAGAAGGATCTGAAGTGAGTTCTATCTAGTATATTAGGTTATATATAGAGTTGATCCTTGAGCAGCATGGATTTGAACTGCAGAGGTCCACTTGTACATGAATTTTTCCCCCTAAGTATGATACAGCACTGTAAATGTATTTTTCTTATGATTTTATTATTGACCTTTTATTTAAAAAATAACCTTTTCTTTAGCTTACTGTATTAGAGGATATAATACACATAATATACAATACATGTGTTAATTCACTATGTTATTGGTAAGGCCTTCTAGCTAACAGTAGGCTTTCAGTTAAGTTTTTGGGGAGTCAGAAGTTATATTCAAATTTTCAACTGTGTGGGAGATTGGTGCCCCTAACTCCCTGTGTTTTTCAAGGGTCAGCTGTATAAACAATAACTTGAACATGGTCCTAGAGTGCTTCTGTTTCTGCTGCCAGTATTGTTTCTGCCTATCCTTGCGTGTGGTCTACAGTGTTCCCTTATTCTCTTAACTGATTTCTCTCACTTTAGTCCCTTGTCTGCCTTATATTTCATATTGTTGCCAGGTTCATTTTTTTTAATAAACTATTTTTTTAGAACAGTTTTAGATTGACAACAAAATCGAGCAGAAAGTATAGACAGTTGCTGTATATTACTTGCCCCACACATGTACTGTGTCCCCCACTATCAACATCCTGAACCAGAACGGACCTCCACTGACATATCATCACCCGGAGTCCATAGTTTATATTAGGGTTCATTTCTGGTATTGTATATTTTATGAGTTTGGACCAATCAATAATTTGACCAATGTGTAATGTAATATCTTACAAAATATGTCTTACTGCTGTTAAGAATTTTCTTTGCACTGTCATTTCATTCTTCCCTTCCCTCAGCCCCTGGCAACCATTGATCTTTTATTATCTCCCTAGTGTTGCCTTTCTCAGAATGTCGTATGGTTGGAATCATGCAGTATATAGCTTATGCGCTTTGTAGTATGTATTTAAACTTGCTCCATGTCTTCATGACTTAATAGCTGATTTCTCTTTAGTGCTGAGTAATAGTCCATTGACTATAGTGCAGTTTATCCAGATTCACCTTTTGAAGGACATCCTGGTTGTTTCCAAACTTTGTTAGGTACGAATAAAGCTACTTACTAGAAATAAACATCCTTGCCCAGGTATTTGGTGTACATATATATTTAGTTCACCTGGGTAATTAACCAAGGAGTCTGATTGCTGGGATTAAGAGGATATTGTGTAAGAAACTTTCAAATTGTATTCCACATTGTGCCATTTTGCATTCTCATCAACAGTGAATGAGAACTCCTGTGTTCCTTATCCTGACCAGCTTTTGGTGTTTTTGGGAACTGAACCCCAAATTACAACTTTGTATCATCTTTTTCTTCCATTTACTAAATAGAGTAATCATACTCTTTTCCCTATGTCATGTATGTTCATAACTTTCTCTCTCTCTCAATATCTGTGCCCAGCATAGGTTATATTCTTTTTTCTGTACATTTGAGAACTTTTTGTTTTACAAAAACCATTTGTGCTTCAAAATATTTCTTAACCTCAGATGTAATATGGTTATTGTTAGGTCCAAATCTTGGATCAGTTTATTTGTATCTTTTGTACTTGAAAGACATTCTATAAAGATATGTGGAACCAAATGTAGGAAGTCTTACAGTGGCTTTAATACGTACATTATGATACTCCTTTATAGTCTCTTCCATCAAGAAGGTAGGAGTTTTGTGAAAATTTAGTAGTAACTTCCCATATTCCCTGAAATCAGTCAGGTGATCTTATAAACAAGATAAAGGGTGATGATGCATTTTTATTTCATTTATCTGCTCAAAATTCTGGCTGAGGTAATAAGGACTGAATTTGCCTTCCTGAGTTAATACAACTAGAAAACTGAACAAAATACATGAAATAGTGGTTTCAGATATTGGATAACAGCATAGGACTGTTCTCATTGAAGGAGCTTCTCACTGAACCAGTAAGGCAAGCCCTAAAATTACCCTAGCTTATTGTCTAGAAGCAGTTTACTGTCAGCAGAAAGGAGGAAGTCCAACAGAGCCCAGTTTTCATGCAGAATTGAGGAAACAGGAGATAGGAGTTTGGGGAGTCCAAGGTGGCTGTGCCAGAATGGAGGGAATTGTGCAGAGAGCACTCTGAGGTCTGTAGGGTTTACCATGAGGCTTTGGCTGAGTGCTGTCAGTTACACATGTAAGAAAGGAAACTTCCATAGCTAGAGAAATAACTGCTGGAAAGCATTTGGTGAAGCAACTTCTGGAACTCAAGAATAGTTCATGTTCCCACAAGCCACAGCGGAAAGACTTCATAAGGCATAGGTAGAACCTATAAAATATTATATTACCTTAGGCTAAAGGCTTCTTTGCAGGTACTTTGGAAGCAGATTGAACTAATCCCAGAACAGAACTCAGTACAGTTTGAAAGAGTATGACAAAATCTAGCAGCCAAGCATGTAAAATACACAGTTCATTATCTGATTAAAAAAATTACCAGACATGGAGAAAAGTCAGGATAATAGCAGCCTGTAATTAGAAGAAGAATTAGTCAATTTAAACAGCCCAGAAATGACAAGAGATGATGGAAATAGCAGTAAAGACATTAAAACAGCTATTATAATTATATTTGATGTATTGAAGACAGTAGAAGAAAACACAAGCATGATGGTGAGAGAAATGGAAAATATAAAAAGACCCAAATAGAACTTATGCAGATGAGTTAATACAGTATTGGAAATGAAAAATATTACATGGAATTACCAGCTTATTGGAGACTGTAGAATGAAACATTAGTGAACTGGAAGACACAGCAATAGAAACTATCTGAAACATACTAGAGGGGCAACTGGCTGGTTTAGTCAGTAGAACATGCAACTCTTGATCTCAGAGTCATGAGTTCAAGCCCTGTGATGGGTGTGGAATCTACTTTAAAAAATACTAGGAAAAAAAATGAATAGAACTTAGTAACTTGTGACAATATCAAGTCATTTTTTTTTCTTTTTTCTTTTTCTAAGTAGGCTCCACACTCAGCATGGAGCCTCAGGGCTTGACCTCATGACCCTGAGATCAAGACCTGAACTGAGGTAGGTCAAGAGTCAGGCACTTAATCAATTGAGCCACCTACAAGCCTTGTTGAGTAGTTTTATATATGTGTAATTGGAGTCCCTGAATCAATGGAGAGAGAATGAGGCAGAAAAAAATATTTGAGGAAATAATAGTTGAAAAATCTTCAGACTTGTTGGAAACTGTAAGCCCACAAATCCAAGAAGCTCATTGAACTCAAAGCAGAAGAAACATAAAAGATGTTTCCATCTAATGGAACATCAAAATGAGTTCAATGAAAAGCTATGATAAAAAGAAAAGCATAAAGTCTAAAAGAAAATAATTCTCTACTAGCAAAAATACCTTTCAGGAAATGCAGGCAAAATACTCATTGCCAGCAGATCTGTATATACTATACAGAAAATGTTAGAAGTACTTTTGGGCAGAAGGGAAAATAATGTTATATGGGCATTTAGATAAATAGAAAGTATTAAAGAATACCAGAAATGGTAAATGTATAAGTAAATATAAAAGACATTTTAAAAAAAAAAATGTTAAATCTTGTCAATAACATCAAAACTCTTCATTGGAAAGATTTAAAGCTTTTATAATAAGTGTTGGTTTCAATGTGTGCAGATATAAGAATTTTTTAATCAGTGATATAGGATAAATATAAAATGAGGGAAACAATTCTTAATATTTTCAAAATGTTCTCATTAATCTGGCATGCCTAAATCTGGTTCAAAGAATAGAAGCAACATTAGTGCTTTGCCTAAGTAAGCTTTGGACATGTGCATTGGGAGAGAGAACTAGTAGCAATCTGAGTGTTAAATATTGGTATAAAGTCTTTCTTTTTAAATAAAATTAAACATAAAGTTCTACCCTTGTTCTACCATTAACAGAGGGAACTTGTTCAAACTATGGCAAGGGCCAATTTTAGGAGCCTTAAGCCTTCTGAGAGGAAATACAGTGTATTCCACCAGTATGCATGTTCATGACTTTTATCTCTGTTAAAATCTTAATTCTACAGAAGATATACTTTGAAAAGCTCTGCTGTGTTAGGGAGGTGGGAAAAGAGGAGCTACTAGAAAACTTGAACCTGATTACCCAACTATCGTTGACTTTTAAGTGATTCCCCCTTGTCTCATGGGATACGTTTCAAATCTTAAGAATGGAGTTTAAATCTTGACTGTTTACTCCCTGCCTCAGGCCATCATGTAGATTTTCTCAAACCTGCTTAGCAATTTCCTGCCCCCTATTTTCTCAGAGGTACCTGAATGCTGGCCGTTTTGTACTTCATTAGAAGAATAATATCAACACTTGGGAGCACAAGCTTTTCACCTGCTTTTTGGAAAAAGTCTTGGACATACTTTTCAGTAACCCACTTCTTTCTCAGTGACTTGTTGTTTTCTTGGTATGAAATATGTACGAAAGGAAGGGAGCAGCTGATGTTTTGGAATGCCATATAGAAAAGCATATGAATGTGTAGGAGAGAATGTAATGAAAGTTCTATTAGGCTTATAAATCATTTAAGTGGGTATCTTTATGTAGATGTTCTCTCTCATGGTCCCAATCATATCCGTAGGAAGGGTGTAATGAGCTGCTAAAGCCCAACCTGGCTTAACACTTTTACTGGTAGAGGCAGTGAATCTGTATTCACTTGCTTGGGGAACATTGTTTTTTTCCAGAGTTCCTATATCTGCAGGTGTAAAAGACAGAATTTATCTTATTTTTCAGTTGATTCATAAGCAGAACATAACCAGATGGTACACACTTCCAGACAGGAACTAAAAACCAACATATTAATAATGGTAATTGTTTCCTAATTAACAGAATGGGAAGGGAGAGTTGTGCTGTTAGTTGTTCCTTTTGAGGTTTTCTTGTCTCTGTATTTGGCATTAAAGGGGACAAGTTATTGTTGCTAGGAAAACATAGTTACATGCTAGGAATTCACTGCTAATACATGGAACTACAGATTTTAAGGATCTAGTTGGTTGATTTTTGGGACTTTCAACCCCAGTAAATTGAATTGTGAATCTTACCCTGTCTTCTTAATAAGGTCATACTTTACTGACTGTAAGATTTTGTCTTTTGCAGAAGGTTGTACGATTGCTGCTGGTTCCCACACAGAGGTCCAATAGCATCATTAATTCATTTGCTCAATTACTGTTTTTTTTTCCCACATTTTTGAGAGAGATTTTTGCCTTACATTGAAGTCTAAGCTGGCAAAGTAGGTTTTGGTACATAATTCAACATATTACCTGAAATGGAAGTTTTGAGGTGTCTTTACATCTTTGCTCAGGAGGGTTCTCTTCTTCCTATGAGCCAGTAAAAGGAATGCAGAGTAAAAATACAATGCAATTGAAATGTAATCAAAAGGTATAGATTTTCCAACTGATATGCTAGTTATGGATGTTCTGTATTTTTCATATTATAGAGTGATTTGGGAATCAGTATTCAAAATACACTTAAATTATTACGTGCTCTAGAATTTTGGTATAGTACAGTTGAGTATGAAGTTAAAATCAAGATCTGTGTGTTTAAGACTCATTTAACACAGTTATTACTGGAGGTACTGAACTCAAATGCCTTTTTATCTATAATACCATCTGTAGTACATAGACTCTTGAGTTGATACCTGTGGCAGGACTCTATTGTATTATATATTTAGTATGCTTACCAAAAAGAAAACAATATTTATCTCTAATGCTCTACAAAGAATCATTCCAGTTTGAACCTAAAAATAATCTTGACCTCTCTTAAGAGGTCAAGTAGCAAGTATTCTTTACTTGTTATACTTAACCCACACATGAAACGGATTTTTAATCAACTGTTAAACATATAAAAAGAGTATGTATATGTGAGGTAGCTGGCTTCTGCCAATCACTAGGAGATTAATTTTTTTTCTGTTTCAAGTGATACTCTGATAATTGCTAGTTGAGTAGTTAAAATGCACGATAATGAGATTGTAACTATTCAGAGACTTAAAAATGAGCATAATGAGTTGACTGGAAAAAAGAAGGTGATTCCAGGCCACAGAAATAGAATATGAAAAGAATGAGAGAAAGCATTTCATATTCAGGAAATGGCTATAGGTAACCAGGAATTGTGAAAAACTAAGCTAGAAGGGTAGCTTGGTATAGTTGTTTTCGGTCTTGGTGGTATGTTAGAATTACCTGGGTCTTTTTTAAAAATATGCTGTGCCAAGGATCCTCTTCGAGAAGTGTTATAGGGTAGAACTTACGTAGTAGTTTTTTTAAAGCTCTCCATGGGATTCTAATTTGAAGACAAAATTAAGAATCACTTGTGTGATTCATAAAATACCTTTCAGTGCTATTGCAAGGAGTTATATTTAACAATTTGTTTATATCTTACTCTGCTCCAAAAAGAAAGTAGTGATGATAAGGGTTTAGAATTTATATTGTGGAAATAAAGCATGTATGTATGTGTTTCATACAAATGTGTCAATAATATATGATGCATGGGATATGAACTTATTACTATGTTTGAATACTTCTTGTTGCATTTGGGAAAAAATTCTAGCTTATTTAGTATAGTCTTAAAAGAAGAGTTTCCTGACCACATTTCCTTAGCTTAGCCTATCAGGTTTTGAGGGATCTTGGCCCCCTGTTGAGTTTTTCTAATATATTCCGTACTTGTTTTTACTTAAGTTGACTGCATGTAGTTGGACCCCCCGGTGTATAATGTCCATAGAATATGAGGGTTTTTTTTTCCTCCCAGTTACATGGTATAGTACCCTTTTCTTGGAATCCTATCTTTGTCTTGCTCTCCCCTCAGAATCTTTTTACATGTGATTCCTTCTCATTTTTCAGATTCTAGCTTAAAATGTCCAGCTTGATTTCACCTCCTTGATATTAGTCTTTTCTTTATTACTCTAAAAGTAGATATTTCTCAATGTTGTCACATATTAATTTAGATATTTTGTCTATATTTTCTTTTTCCCACATTTGACTAAACCCGATGGGGTCAAAGGTACAGGGTCTGTGTTGTGTGTATGTGTGTGAATTTTATTTGACTTTGATTCTCTAGTTTCTTGCAAAGTAAGTATATAATGCATAAGGGATATACAATACAATAATTACTGTGTAATTGGAAGACTTTTAAAAACTGGTGTGACATATTCAGGTATGTTTTTCTGAAACTATTTTATTGCTATTTGAATAGATTTGGTGGTGGTATGAATAAAAAGGAAATTGGAATGTTTAAAGAGTAAAGAATAGAAAATCCTGACTCAAACTGAAACAGCAGGAAAACAGTCTCATATAATTGGAAATCTAGAGATAGGAGTCATATGACCGCCCCCATTGAATAATTTCATTATGGACCTGGATTATATCTCTATTTGCCATCCTTAGTGTCTACTTTGCTTCAGATTGGTTTCCCTTGTGGTCATAAGAATGCTGACCTTGACAGTCAGGGCAACTTGCTATCTAATCTTGTCCGTTTGATAGGAAAGAGAGGAAAACCTTTCCATAACCATGGAATTGTAAGTCCTTTTCAGTGTCTTGTACCAATTGTGAGTACATGTTCAATTCCAGACCAATAAGTCTTATAAAAAGAATATTGTGCACTTAATACCTTGCTGTAATGATGTGAAGGTAGGTTAGGTGTGAGTGAGTCAACTACGTTATCTGCTAAAGATGTTGACACATATTGAGCCTCTACCATAAGGAAGGTGGTTTAGGTTTTATATTAGTATATCTTGTTAACTAATTAAATCCCAACAATTGTGAGGATGGGGAAATGAGGTATGAATTATAAAATACAGTTTCTGATGGAAAATACATATGAGTTCATCTTTTGACATAGAATTTGATATGAATATAGGAAATATGGGATGTGAATCTTTGTTGAGAGTTTGTATTAAGCATTTATTTATGAGTTGTGCTATCTTGGAACTTAGCTGTTAAATATATGGATATGGTAAGATTGTTCCAGAAAGTTGCTTAAATGAGAATAGGGAGAGAGTTTAGCATGGAATCATAGAATATGTACATTTATGAAGTCATTAGAACTGAAACTCTTGAAGAAGGTTGACGAGTGACCATGCAGGCAGGCAGATAATGATCTGAGTGAGAACATCTGGAAGGGTAGTGCGAAATATATACATATATTACTAGATATAGGAGAGCTGTGAAGAGTATGAGAAATTACAGAGTCATGATCTATAACGGGAGGGGAGCCCAGTAAAATAAGTCTGGCATTTAGGCCTGTGTTTCCTTTTAAGGCATTTGCCAATTCTGAAATTGGTAGCTGAGACTATGAAAAGAACCTTCAAAATATTTTGGGTTTCAAGGAGACAAAAATTAGAATTCAGGGCTCAGAAAAAAGGAGATACCTTAGTGAACTCCTGGTCTTTGAGTTGGGTCCAAAAAAGAATTCCTTTAATAGGAAGTATACTAGTAGAAGTAGGACTAGTTCTCAGAAGCACTAAAGCCCAATTGCTAATTGCCTCAATCTGATTGGAAGAAGGTGATCTAGGATTTTACTGCACTTTAGCTTGGCTACTTGAAGCAAAGTAAACCTTTATTGCCTGGAGAAGAGGACATCATTATCTTTGTATGTTTTCACATAAATGTCTGATGTCTTGTACTCATAGAGAAATGACCAGATGTACTTGGAGATATGATGCATGACTAGAAACCAATAACAGAAAATAGAACCTGGTCCACAGATGTTTTAGATGCAGGAAATACCAGATGCGGGAAATACCAGACACAAGCTATAAAGTATCTATATGCTTAATATACATTCAAAATAATAAAAGATTTAATTGATAATTGTTATAACTAGGAACCATATAAATGTAAATATAATGTGAATATAAGTGTAAACGAATTTGTACAAGTATAAAATATACAGTTGACCTTGAACAATGCAGAGATTGGGATGCTGAGCCATCTCATAGTCAGATAATCCCATATAAAATTTTAAAAATATATTTTTTTAAACATTTTTTTTTAATTTTTATTTATTTATTTATGATAGTCACAGAGAGAGAGAGAGGCAGAGACACAGGCAGAGGGAGAAGCAGGCTCCATGCACCGGGAGCCCGACGTGGGATTCGATCCTGGGTCTCCAGGATCGCGCCCTGGGCCAAAGGCAGGCGCCAAACCGCTGCACCACCCAGGGATCCCTTAAAAATATTTTTAATTTATTTGAGAGAATGCATGCGAGTCAAGAGAGGAACAGAAAGAGAGGGACAGACTTGACTCTGTGTTGAGTGTGGAGCCCTGGGACTTGATCCCTCAAACCCTGAGATCATGGTCTGAGCTGAAATCAAGAATCTGATGCTTAACTACTGAGCCATCCAGGTGCCCCTCCAACATAACTTTCAACTCACCAAAAACTTAACTAATAGCCTGCTGTTCACCAGAAGTCTTACTGATAACATAAATAGTTGACTAACACATATTTTGCATGTTATATGTATTATATACTGTATTCTTAAAGTAAGCTAGAGAAAAAATATTAAGAAAATGAGAATGTTAAGGAAGAGGAAATAATACATTTAATTTACAGTACTGTATTTAAAAAATCTGCTTATAGATAGGCCTGCACAGTTCAAACATGTTGTTCAAGGTCAACATATATGATCTATATGTGTAGGTATATGTTAATATATGTGCATTTTCAAAAGAAAATTTCTAAATCTTAAAATGGAAAAAAAAAAAAGATCTTAAGAGACATTGGATACAGTGGAAAGGTTTAATGTACATGTAATTAAAGATCCAGATTGGGAGGACCAGAATAGGGACCAGAAACCTTAATTGAAGAAAAAATGGTTTCTAGTCTTCCAAAACTGATGGAAAGCAAAAAGCCATAGATTCAAGAAATAATATAGAGCCCAACCCATATGGATATATGCAAACAAAACTACTCCATACACTCATTATAGTCATGCTACTATAAATGAAAAATAAGATAATACTGAAAGCAGCCAGAGAATAAGACACATTAACAGTTGCTTCTCAGTGGAAAAAAAAATTGAAGCCAGAATACAATGGAATGATGTTACCAAAGTGTTGAAGGAAATAACTGCTGACCTAGAAATATAATGCCAGTGAAAATATCTTCGGGAAAAAAAAAGATGAAATAAAGAAAATGTTAGGCCAGTCAAATCTGAGAGAATTTATCACTTGTATGCTAGGACTCTAGGCAGTTTTAAAGAGTGGTGTTATTCAGGCAGAATAGAAATGATCCCAAATGTCAACTTGGAGATACAGAAAGCAAGAGCAACAGAAGAGCTTAGATAGATAGGTAAATCTAAATATTGACTATATGAAACATTAAAAATATCTTCTGGGTTTATAGAAATAAAAATACAAGACAGCAAGGTGTAAAGGTAGTAAAAGCTTTAGAGCAGTAGAGAAATTTATGTGACTTAAAGGATATGTGCTGTAATCTAGGCAATTACAAAAAAAATGTATAGAATAATGTATAAGGTAATAGTAAGGAGAATATGGAGTAACAAAAATATGAAAAGGTGAGAAAGGAGAAAGATGAAATGAACCGAGCAAGAAAAAAGTAACAAATACTCAGTAATTACAGAAAATATAAATAGACTACACATTCCATTTAAAAGAAAAATTGTTAGACTGAAAAAAAAAAAATCCAACCGTTGTCTGCTAACAAGAGACATATCTTGATAAGAATTCAGGAAGGATTCAATTAAAAGGGTGGATAAAAATATGCCAGGCAAATGGCAATCAAAAGAAAACTGGCCTAAACTATTGATAGCTGACAAAGTAGACAGAATAGCAAGAAGCAGTAAGAGGGACATTTAATTAAGGCCATGTGATTTATAAAATAAAGTTGCCTTTGCAGTAAAGATGAAGTAAATGCTTTGATTTTCATCTAAGAACTAAATCTTAATCTCTACCTCACATGTGCATAAATTTGAATCCAGAAATAGTTTGATAGGTACCTACCTTATAACCAAAGATGCACTGTAGAGAAGTGTTAAAGGACATTCTTCAATACAAAAAACATACACCTTACACTGACTTATAATACCTTATGCCTACCTTATAACTTGTACCTATCTTACAGTATGCAAAAAAAGTTCTATGTAGATGATGGCCACAGGTTTTCTGCAAGATACTATAAGCCAATATCTCCATGTCTTCAGAGTAGGAAACTGTTTGTTTAACAGGATATATAAGATATTAACTGTAAGACAAAAGATTGATTTTTTGGACTATGTTAAAATTCCTAATGTCTTTTACAAAGACACCATGTGGAAGATGAAAAGTTCTGCCACACAGTAGGAAATGATTTTTTACAACATGGATAAATGACAAAGTACTTATATTTAAAACATATAATGAATTTCTGCAGATTAGTAAGAAAAAGCTTGATAATGTAGTTAGGCATCTTGAATAGAAACCTCATCAGAGTATGAAGTTACCCAATTTCATTACTCAGCAAGGAAATATAAGTTAAAGCAAAGGTAAGATTCTCACCAAAATGGGTGAAATTTTGAAAAGAAAATTAACAATACCAAATGTTTGTGAAAATTCAGATGAACAGAACTCCCATACTGTTGGTGAGAATGCAAATTGTTGTATCTAATCTGAAGAATTTAAGGTGAATATATTCATACTCTGTTACCCAGCCCTGGCACTTCTCACCATATATCCAGCAGAAATGTGCTCTGTGTGTGCACCAAAGATTCAAATGGGAAAAGTTTATCATAGCATGATTTATATTGGCTCTTATTTGGATACAACACAAATGTCCATTCACAGTTCAATGAGTAAATAAATTTAGGTATATTCACATACCAAGATACTATATAGCAACATGAATTTTATGATTTTACTGATGTAAACTTTAAATCTGCGTAAGTGATCTTGAGTGCTAGAAGATACTTTTGGGGCAGCCCCGGTGGCACAGCGGTTTGGGGCCGCCTGCAGCCTGGGGTGTGATCCTGGAGACCCGGGATCGAGTCCCACGTCGGGCTCCCTGCATGGAGCCTGCTTCTCCCTCTGCCTGTGTCTCTGCCTCTCTCTCTGGGTCTATGAATAAATAAAATCTTATAAAAAAAAAAAGATACTTTTGGGTAGGAGCAGTTGTGTAGTAATTGGGAAGAGACATGATGGGAACTTAAAGTAGCTAATGTTCAGTACTTGGCCTGAGTGGTAGTTATTCATGTGTGTTTGTGTGATGATAATTTCTTGAGCTTTGTACTTAGAGCAAAGTATGAAAGTATGTTATACTCAATTTAAGCTGCTTCAGCAAGATAATTATGGGTAAATTTTTTTTGTCCTTACATTTTCTAAAAATGTTAAAGTAGACTCTCTAAGAATACATTTGTGGGCTGAGTTGGTTAAGCATCCGACTCTTGATTTCTGCTCAGAACATGATCCCAGAGTCATGAGGTTGGGCCCTGTGTTGGGCTTCGTGCCGGATGTGGAGCCTGCTTAAGTTCTCTCTCTTCCTCTGTCCATTCCTTACACTGCACATGCAGAAGCGGTCACTCTCAAAAAAAAAAAAAAAAAGTCATTTGTTATTTTTTGGATAGTACTGTGTTTTTCTCTTAACACATCTCTGAGTAACCATTGATAAAGAATGGATTTGATTTTTCAGTCTGAACTTAGGCACTTGTAATCCACTCATGCCTTGGGGCCAGTATGATTATCTTGTTTTTCTATTTTTTAAAAAATAATTTTAGTTCACAGTGTTCTATCAGTTTCGAGTGTACAGTGTAGTGATTTAACAAGTTCATACATTATGCTGTGATCACCACATACATACTACCATCTGTTTCCATAATTCACGATTACCATATCATTGACTGTCTTCCTAATGCTGTGTTTTTTATTTCTGTGACTTACTCTACCCATTCTATAACTGGAAGGCTTGTATCTCCCTATCCCCTTCTTTTGTTTTGCTCAACGCCCTACATCCCTCCCCTCTTTGCAACCATCAGTTCTCTGTATTTATAGGTTTGATTCTCCTTTTTATTTATTCGTTTGTTATTGTTTTAAATTCCACTTATGAGTGAAATCGGATGGTATTTGACTTCCTCAGTCTGACTTATTTCAGTTAGCATAATACTCTCTTGGTCCATGCATGTTATCGCAAATGGCACGATCGTATCCATTTCTGTAGTTGTATGATATTCCTGTGTGTATGTGTGTCTGTGTGTGTGTATATACACCCCTCAATCTTCCATATCCATTTGCCTATTGATGGACACTGAGATTGTTGGTTCCATATTTTGGCTATTGTAAATAATACTGTAATAAACATAGGTGTGCATATATCTTTTTTTTTAAGATTTTATTTATTCATGAGAGACACACACAGAGAGAGAGGCAGAGACACAGGCAGAGAGAGAAGCAGGCTCCATGCAGGAGCCCGATGTGGGACTTGATCCTGGGACTCCAGGACCACGCCCTGGGCCAAAGGCAGTTACTAAACCGCTGAGCCATCCAGGGATTCCCTGCATATATCTTTTAGAATTAATTATTGTTAAACATTAATTAATGTTTTTGTTTTCTTTGGATAAATACCTAGTAGTGGAATTATTAGATCATTTGGTCTTTTCCATTTTTAATTTTTTGAGAATTGTTTTCCTGTTCTTATTCATGAAGTGGGGAACTAATCCTCATCTGCATTAACAAATGGATGAACTTAGTACATACAGCATTAGTAATGTATTTTTATATTCTGTAATAAATAAGATGGGGCATATTTCAGTTATTTTGCTATATTTTGTTAGCTGCCGTATATTTTAGCTGCTTTCAGTAAAAAAAATTTTTCCATACACGTGTTAATTATTTTCTCTAAAACTATCATAACATCTGTATCTTACATATTTCCTCCTTTGGGCATTTGGAAAACTAAAATACTTTTTTTTTTCTTTAAGTTTCCTCTTGGTTTTGATGAATTTCTAGCTAACCTAAAATTCTCCTATGTGCAATTGGATATCCACATAAAAAAGAATGAAGTTGAACCCTAACCTCATACCATGTGCAAAATTTTACTGAAAATAGATCATTCACCTAAATATAAGAGGTATAAAACTAAAACTATTAGAAGAAAACATAGGGCTAAATCTTCATGGCCTTGGGTTTGGCAGTGAATTCTTAGATTTGACACCAAAAGCTCAGAAAACAAAGTAAAAAAAATTATTAAGTTGTAATTCATTAAAATTTAAAACTTGTGTGCACCAAAGGTAGACATTACAAAGAAAGTAAAAAGATATACCACAGAAATGAGGAGTAACTGAACAATGGGAACCAGACTTTTGGGGTGATAAAAGAGTTTTGGAACTTGATAGAGTAGTGCTTGCAGGGTATTGTAAATGTACTCAATGGCTCTGAATTGTTCACTTTAAAATGTTAGGTAAATTTTATCTCAATAAAGGTAAATAAAACCTAGTATCCAAATACATTGCCATCATATATTATATAATAAATCAACATATTATTGTTGATTTAGTCGTGGTTGTACCAGGAATGATGAATCTTAGATTTGTCACCTTTGATTTCCATGAATATTTAAATATGTTCTTTTATTTTAGAATAAACTAGAGTTGAATTGGTTTCAAGCTGTTACATATCTGTTAAATATGTTCAATTAATCAGTGAACTTCTATTTAACCTTCACTATTTTTCCTGGTATTTTATATAAAAACATCTTTCTTTTTTTTAAATTTTTTTGATTAATTTATTTATTCATGAGAGACACAGAGAGAAAAAGGCAGAGACACAGGCAGAGGGAGAAGCAGGCTCCATGCAGGGAGCCCGGTGTGGGACTCGATCCCAGGTCTTCAGGATTATGCTATAGGCTGAAGGCAGGTGCTAAACTGCTGAGCCACCCAGGGATCCCCTAAAAACATCTTTCTTAACATTTTCTAGACTTTTACGTTTGATTGAGTGTTATCCTTGATACAGATGGCTCTGTTGGTTTATAGTTAGAATTGGATGGTATAATTATCATGTAATTATATGCTGCATTGTTTACTTTAAGGCCATATGAAAGTGGATTTTTGTACCAAATGATGACCATGGTTTTAATAGACTAAGCTATATTTTCAAGTGATCCAAGGAAGCTATACATAAATGATAAAACTAAAATAATGGTAATTTGTATTTTCATTATTGTTAGATTAAATCTAACAATTTTGAATGAGGGGTTTACCCATGGCTTGGAATTTTTGTTCAAGATTCCTAAATCAGTTTCTGATTGATATGAAATCTCATGAAATTATTTGTGGTCCTGTGATAGACATTCTTTACAAAGACCAAGTAAATTTTGAAAGTTATTCAGTATTGCACTTAAGAATTTCTTATTTTTACATGTATGTGTTAGACACATTTTTGCTGACTGTTGTATCATGAATATCTAGTATGTGTGCATCTATGTCAATTAAAAAATATATATTTCACCCATTACCCCACCCACTTCTCCTCCAGCAACCACCAAGTTTGTTCTCTGTATTTAAGAGTCACACATATGTATCAATTTTAATACTTGTTCTTAGTACTGGAAAGATCCAGGGACTAAGTATGTCATTCTGTATAGTGCCATGCCTTTTGGGTGACAAAATTGTTTTTATTAACATGGCTTAAAATCGTTCCCAGTGTTTATTTCCAGCATATTTTCTTATCTAATTCACAGAATTATTCATAGTGTTAATAAACTGGAAAAAATGAAATTGTGTTAATACATTCCTAGTACAATTGTGAGGATTACAAGCCTGTAATTTTCTTATCTGTGATTAGTTAGGCTAGCCTGTTTTTTCTTAACATTTGATATTTCCTTTGTCGTCATGATTATTTAAATAAGTATATTAAATGTCACTAGTTTATTATAATTTAGTCTCTGAAAGTAGTCTGGGTTTAAGTGTAGATAATATTGACCTCTGCATAGAGTAAAATCATATGTGATTTATATTTGAGTAGTATACCACCCCTTAAAGCAAAGGATACTGGGAAGACATAAGAACTGGGCATTATTGTTGCTCAGAACCTTGTTAGTGGTCCTCCTTCCCATCAAAGCAAGTGTTTTTAGATATTTGAGCTTATTAAATTATAACTTAAAAACCGTGTACACATCCACAAATAATGTCTCTACTTCACGTTTCCAGCCTGATGTTAGCTGTAAGAAATAGAAAAAACCTAAATAATTTTGATTAATAATTTATTAAATATTTTTAAATAATCAGATGAAAAATCAGTACTGGAACAGAAACCTTCTAAACCAGCAGCTCCACAAGTCCCACCTAAGAAGCCTACTCCACCCACCAAAGCCAATAATTTATTGAGATCTCCTGGGACAATATACCCAAAGCGACCTGAAAAACCAGTCCCTCCACCACCTCCTATAGCCAAGTAAGTTTTACCTAGTTTTAATTTAGGTAATTTTAACTTAGGTAACTTACCTAATTTAGTTTATTGATTACCTTCCTTTGACATAAATTGCTGTACTGCTTTTCTAAGTGTTAAAATAATTTTTGAAGTATTTGTTTTTCAGATTTTTTCTATAGATTCTAATGATTCTCTGTTAAATGTTAACTTCATGTTCATACTAGATGAATGAATACACATTTATTAGGCTGTTTTTTACATTTCTGATTTTATTTTGATTAGTCTTATTTTGGAAGTTTATGTTTATGGGAGTAATTTTGTGGAACAGAAAGAAAAACTACTGTGCTATAATATCTTTAGTGTTATTTTAATTCACAATGTTAAAAAATGGTTATTCACATACAAGTGATTTCTACATATGTTTGATTTTCTCATTTCAGGATTAATGGGGAAGTATCTACCATTTCATCAAAATTTGAAACTGAGCCATTATCAAAACCAAAGCTAGATTCTGAACAATTACCACTTAGACCAAAATCAGTAGACCTAGATTCATTTACAGTTAGGAGCTCTAAAGAAACAGGTAAGTTAACATGTAGAAAACTGGTACATTTTTAAAAACTTGCCAATATAGTTTTCAGAAACTATTTAAGAAATTTGTATGCATTTTATGTGTGGATAGATACAGTGGAAATTAATTGAAATTTGTTTAAAATCTGTGAAGCCAAAATAGAAAAATAAAACTAAAAGAAGATAAATGAACAAAATACCTGATTCACATAAGGACTGAGAAACGGATGAAAAGATCATCCATTTGTCATATATTCTGTCCCTTTATAATGCAGTGTCCATACTACCTAACTCAGGTAGATATGAGTACATTTTAGTTTTAAAAGTTGAAGGATAAAGAGATAGATTATCAGTGCCAGGACTAGATTATATCGAAGATTATTTTTACTTCTCTATTTCCAGGTATTTTTGTTTCTAATTCAGGAAAATATGCCTTTTATGCCTCTCTCTCTCTCTCTCTCTCTCTCTCTCAGTCTCTCTCTGTATGTGTATCAGCAAGCTTTATTTTTTCAGTTCCTTAGTTTTAGGACTTTTGAACCCATCAGTCATCTTTGTCTCTTGGTCTTTTTTATACCTCTTAGTTGTAAAATGGAAAACCTGAAATAGAAGTTTTGATAAAGATCTCAATATTAGGGGCAGCCCCGGGGGTGGCTCAGTGGTTTACCGCTGCTGCCTTCTGCCTGGGGCCTGATCCTGGAGACCCCGGGATCAAGTCCCATGCCGGGCTCCCTGCATGGAGCCTGCTTCTCCCTCTGCCTGTGTCTCTGCCTCTCTCTCTCTCTCTCTCTTATAAATAAATAAATAAAATCTTAAAAAAAATCTCAATATTAAAAGTATAGCACAATCATTACTTTGTGGTAATGGCTATTGTATAGTAGTTTGCATTTGGTTTTAGTTCTTTTACATTTTCAAAGCACTTTCTCATATATATTCTTATTTTATTTTTATGGTAACTCTAAAAGGCTGGTGCTATTTTGTTTCTAAAGAAATTAAGCTATAGACACATCAAGTATCCATGATCACATAAAGCAGAAGAACTCCTTATATAAAGTGCTCATGACACTCTTAAAACTTTTAATGTCTTAATATTTTTAGCCTTTGTGTTAACATTTCATATTTACATTCTCACTTAAAGACCAATTATTACACTTAGCTTTTTTTGTTACTTTATTGTAAGACATGCTACTTACTTACTACCTTTTGAAAATTGCCAGGTGATTTTATTATTTTTCTGAATTGTTTTTTTCTTTTTTTTTTTTTTTAATTTTTATTTATTTATGATAGTCACACAGAGAGAGAGAGAGAGAGAGAGAGAGAGAGAGAGGCGGAGACATAGGCAGAGGGAGAAGCAGGCTCCATGCACCGGGAGCCCGATGTGGGATTCGATCCCGGGTCTCCAGGATCGCGCCCTGGGCCAAAGGCAGGCGCCAAACCGCTGCGCCACCCAGGGATCCCTGAATTGTTTTTTTCTAATACAAAACCCCCGACCTATGCATGGTCTCCTTCAGTTTTTTAATTTGAATGTTTTATAGATTCTTTCATTATATATTTGGATCCTGCTTGTTCTGGTTGAAACCATATTCATTTATAATTTCTGGAAAGTGAGATGTTGATTTTATTTTAGAGACATTCATGCAAATAAATTTAGTGTGTTTTACCTGGTGAAAATTGTTACTTACTGTTAGTGAAATAAAAACAAAAAAATTATTTATAAAATGTATTTTAAAAATATCCTTTATGTTTTATTAACATAAGTGGTAAAAATTATAGCTCCGTCAGTTCTTATTATTATCTCTCTGATTTAAAATATGGCTAGAAATAGTAATTGTATTACTCAAAAGTTAATAATCAAGGAAAAAAGATTAAGTACACACTTTTAAATTTGGAAGCAAGAAATCCATTTATATTATCTTCTGAATTTCTATAGTTTTCTGCAGTCTTCATCACAAAAATCTTAGATTTTGATGAGTCTCTTTGGGAAACTGAAGGAGTAATATTTAGTGAGAGCCTATATATTTTCTGTATTTTTCTGTTGCTTTGTATCAATTTTGACCATTTGCTTTATTTGGTTGTGTCCAGGTTGTGGAAATTATTAAAAAATTAAGTTAATTAAGATAAATTTTCACTTTTTATTTTTATTTTATTTTTTATTCTTTTAAATTTTTTATTTTTATTTATGATAGTCACACACACAGAGAGAGAGAGAGAGAGAGGCAGAGACATAGGCAGAGGGAGAAGCAGGCTCCATGCACCGGGAGCCCGACGTGGGATTCAATCCCGGGTCTCCAGGATCGCGCCCTGGGCCAAAGGCAGGCGCCAAACCGCTGCGCCACCCAGGGATCCCAAATTTTCACTTTTTAAAAAGCTCTTCTATATATAGTAACCAGCAAGCTTTGCTTCCTTTCTTAAATTTCTAGTAGAAATAACACAGGTAATAATATCAAACTATTGTTGGTTTGTAAATTTGGATTTTTTTTTTTTTTTTAACTTTTATCCATAACCATTATTTGCTCTTCATTAAAAAACAAAGAGGTGGGGATCCCTGGGTGGCTCAGCGGTTTAGTGCCTGCCTTTGGCCCAGAGCGCGACCCTGGAGTCCCGGGATCAAGTCCCGCGTCAGGCTCCCAGCATGGAGCCTGCTTCTCCCTCTGGCTGTGTCTCTGTGCCTCTCTCTCTCTCTCTTCTATCATGAATAAATAAATAAATAATCTTTAAAACAAAACAAAACAAAACAAAGGGGTCTTGTGAAACGGTTTGTAAATTCCTAATTCCTGGCCTTTTTTTTTTTTTTTTTTTTTTTTTTTTGTTCCTTCACATAAATAAGTACATTTAGAGAAGCTGAGACATACGTAAGGACAGAATACTAACAGCATTATGACTAAAAAGATGTACATACTTTAACTAAAAAATAACCTTATTGCTAAAAAATGGTAACCATCATCTGAGCTTTTGGCATGTCTTAATCTTTGCTGCTAGAGGGTCTTGCCTTACTTAATGTCCATGGATGCTAATTAAGGTGGTGGCTGATGAAGGTTGAGGTGCTGTGGCAGTTTCTAAAATAAGATAGCAATGAAGTTTGCCTCATCAATTGACTCCTCCTTTCATGAACAGTTTCTTTGTAGCATGTGATGCTGTTTTAATAATGTTTTACCTAAAGTAGCACTTTTTTCTGAATTGCAGTCAGTCCTCTCAAACCCTGCCTCTGCTTATCAGTTAAGTTTATATACTCTTCTCTATGTTTTCTTTAAAGGTTTGTTTATTCATTCATTCAATCATTCAATCATTCATTGATTCATTCATTCATTATAGACATAGAGAGAGAGAGGCAGAGACACAGGAGGAGGGAGAAGCAGGCTCCATGCCGGGAGCCCAGTGCAGGACTCGATCTTGGGACTCCAGGATCGCACCCTGGGCCAAAGGCAGGCACTAAACCGCTGAGCCACCCAGGGATCCCCTTCTTCTCTATGTTTTGTTGTCATTTCAACAGTTTTCATAACATCTTCACTGGGAGTAGTTTCCATCTGAAAAAACAACTTTCTCTGCTCATCTGTGAAGTTTTATCATGAGATTACAGAAATGCAGTCACATCTTCAGTCTCCAATTCCAATTCTAGTTCTCTTGCTGTTTCCACCACATCTGCACTTAACTTCCTCCTCTGAAGTCTTGAACCTCTCAAAGTATTCAATGAAGGCTGGAATCAACTTTTTCCAAACTCCTATTTGACCTCTACGATAAATCCCCAATGTTCTTAATAGCATCTAGAATTGTGAATGCTTTCCAGAAGGTTTTTAATTACTTTGTCAAAAGCCATCAGAGGAATCATTATCCATGGTGGCTATAGTCTTATGAAATGTATTTCTTAAATAATAAGACCTGAAAGTCAGAAGAAAGTCATAATTACTCTTTAGTCCTTGGACTACAGAATGGATATTATGTATTATATTATGCAGGCATAAAAACATTGATTTTGTACATCTCCATCAGAGCTCTTGGGTAATGATGCATTGTCAGGGAGCAGTAATTCTTTAGAAAGAATCTTCTGAGCACTCTAGGTCTCAAAAGTGGGAATAAAATATTCAGTAAAGCATGTTGTAAACAGATGTGCTGCTGTCCTTTTTTGTTGTTGTTCCATTTATAGAGCACAGATTTAGCATAATTCTTAAGGGCCCTAGGAATTTCAGAATGGTAAATGAGTGTTGACTTTAGCTTAAAGTCACCAGCTGCATTAGTCCCTAACAAGAGAGCCTGTCCTTTAAAGCTTTGAAGTCAGGAATTGATTTCTCCTCTCTAGCTATGAAAGTCCCAGATGGGACTTCTTCCACTATAAGGCTGTTTCATCTACAATGAAAATCTGTTGTTTAGTGAAGCAACCTTCATTAATTAGCTTCTGGATAGCTTGCTGTAGCATCTACATCAGCACTTGCTACTTCCCTTTGCACTTTTATATCGTGGAGATGGCTTCTTAAATTTCATGAACTAGCTTCTAGCTTCAGACCTTTTTTTTGCAGCTTTCCTCTCTCAGCCTTCACAGAAAGAGTTAGGGCCTTGCTCTGGATTAAGCTTTGGCTTAAGGAAATAAACGTTGTGCCTGGTTTGATCTTTTATGCAGACTACTGAAACGTTCTCCCTATCAACAATAAGTCTGTTTGCTTTCTATCATCTGTGTGTTCAGTGGAGTAACACTTTTAATTTTCTTCACCAACTTTTCCTTTGTGTCCACAATTTGGTTAACTGCTGCAAGAGGCATAGCTTTGGGCCTGCCTCAGTTTTCTGTATGCTTTCCTAAGGTTAATCATTTCAGAGCTTTTGATTGAAAGTGAGATCATGTGTGACTCTTCATTTTACTTCAACATTTAAAAGCCATTGTAGGCTTATGAATTACCCCAATTTTGATGTTATTGTGCCTGAGAAAATAGGAGGGCTCAGAGAGAGGGAGAGAGATAGGAAACAGCTTCTTCATGGAGCAGTCAGAATATACACAACTCTTGGGATGCCTGTGTGGCTCAGTGTCGCGGCTTGGCATGATCCCAGGATCTGGGATCGAGTCCCCAGTCGGGCTCCCTACAGGGAGCTTGTTGCTCCCTCTGCTTGTGTCTCTGCCTCTCTCTCTCTCTCTCTGTCTTATGAATAAATAAATCTTAAAAGAAAAAGAAGAATATATACAACTCTTAAAATTAAGTTCAACAACAACAAAAAAAATTAAGTTCAACATTCTGCATGGGCACAGTTCATTCCAGTTACCGTAGTAACACAAGGGTCACTGATCACCCTAACATTTATAATAGTAATGAAAAAGTTTGAAATACTGCAAGAATTATGAAAATGTGACTCAGAGGTACATAATGCTATTGGAAAAAATGGCATTGTTAGACTTGATCAGCGCAGGGTTGCCATCGACCTTCAGTTTGTAAAAAATAGTTATCTGCAAAGTGCAATAAAATAAGATATGTTTGTAAGTTTTGGAAATTGTGTGTCTATTAGAAATATTTGCTGAGCAAGTGTTATATCCCATTACTATTTTAAGCACAAGTGGTATGCTAAGACAAAAGGCTTGACTACTGATAGCATTTAGCTCCTATTCTGATCCTCAACTCAGGCTATTCCTCATTTCAAGTTTTTATTGAAATGTTTTTAGGATTTGTAATATAAAAATGTTTAAACTCGGGGATCCCTGGGTGGCGCAGTGGTTTAGCGCCTGCCTTTGGCCCAGGGCGCGATCCTGGAGACCCGGGATCGAATCCCACGTCAGGCTCCCGGTGCATGGAGCCTGCTTCTCCCTCTGCCTGTGTCTCTGCCTCTCTCTCTCTCTCTCTCTGTGACTATCATAAATAAATAAAAATTAAAAAAAAAATTTAAAAATGTTTAAACTCTTTTTTTTAGATATTGACACCTTAAAAACAACACTGTTCTGCAACAGATACAGCCTCAAATTTGGCATTAGGTTAAAGCATATTTTAATTTATACTTTTGACACAGTTTGAGGTTTCCAATTTCTAAAATAGTGTATGAAACTAGCCCTTTAACATGTTCAGAAAGTTTAAAATGTACACGAAAATCTTCTTAGAGTCTCATTACATAAAATAGTAATTTCAGGTGATGAGAATAGTAGTAAGCACCCTGACTTTTGCTATTTACTATTAAAAACATGGGTTTTAAATTAATTTAATAATGATAGTTATTATAAGTAATAATTATAAATGAGCTAATAGCTCACTTATCATTGTCTTGTTTCTTAATCTGTTTTCTCAGTTAAATAACAATTGAATGATCTGATATGTCTATAATACCTACTAGAATACTTGATAGGAAGATGTTAAAAAGTGTTATTTCCCCTTCTTTTCCTTTCCTCTGTTAATCCCATCTCATTCTGTTTCTGTTCTTACCCATAAAGAATATAAATTCCTGACACTACTCTCAGATATGATTATCCTGTATATAAAGCCATTAATAAGCTATTTTGAAAATAAATGTCTCTTAGTATATATTCTTAAATACAAGATAATACTATAAATTGCATAGTTGTTAGAATCATGTTTTAATTTTTTTCCCCCTCTTTTTCAAACACTTCATCAAAAATTGGTTTAGGATAATCTCACTGCCATGACTGGTTAACTGTAAAGTTCACATGGTGAAAATATTTCTAAAATAGTAAGCTCTTTGGGACATAAAATTGGTTTACACATTAGTCTTAAAAGATAGAAAATTTAGTAGTAACATACCTATTACATTGAGAAAGCACAGCTGATGAAATATTCTTATAGTGTAGTATTTTATCCTTTTGCTTGTTTTTCTGTGCTAAATTATTGTGGGGTTAAAAGGAAATTTTAGAGATATATATTATTTGATCCCAAAACATTGTTAAATAGTGAAACATTCTTTGTTTTGTTTGATAGTTGATCTATTTTGTTTGAATTATTTTCTCAATATTTATTCATTTATTTCTTCCAGAAAGAATTTAAGGTAGAGTTTATCTAGTAAGATGCTTACCTGTTGAGTGGTACACACTATAAAAAATGAGTCTATATCTAAACGAGGATACAAAAACAAAACAAAACACACCCCAAAATGTAGAAATTTACCTGGAGAATAAGGGCAGAGATTAAAATTATTTATAGAGCATCATATAAGGCATAATTGAAGGTTCATTTATGGATTATGTGATTTTAAATGTTGTATAAGTTGTATTTTTATAGTGAGTTACTTAAAATATTATGCCATGTTTTTCTTTTATTATATCATATAATTAAAATTACCTCTTTTGTTGTAATTAGTTTCATATGCTGAAGACTAAAACTTGATGAAAGGTAGTTTTAGTTATAACTATATTAATGAGTTATTATTAGTGTAACCTCTAATTTTTTAACTAAAACATTCTTTTGAAGCTGTCTTGCTGTTTAGTAATTTTAAAAAGGCTTTTTTCTACTTATGGTATATTGAAATTAATACTAATTATTTTTTCTTTTTAAAGACAAAAGCATAAATCTAAAATCTAATACACATCTATGTAAGTTTAGATAAACTGCACTAGGTATATGCTAAACATTGAAATGGTTCTATTCATTCTACAACTGTTCCTTTTTCCTGCTTTGTAAAATAATTTTTTTTATTTAGTCTTTTTTCTAGACATTCCTATCCTTGACTTTTCTTTCCAGATTTTGTTTCCTAGCCTGTTTGCCATGTTTCCCTTCTTACGTGTCAGGAAATTATCCTACCTTTCACCATTTTGGTAAGATGACAATTTATAAAAGACATCAAAACAATATATTCCATATAAATAGGTGGTGCACATTGATTTTTCTTTGTAATTGTACTAAAAGTGTACATGTTTGTCTGTCTATTCTAACCCTTTTGGTTTTCCATTTGAAAATAAAATGAAATTTATGTTGAGAAAAATTTCCTGATTAGTTTAAGATATTTTGATTAAAAAAATTAAATTGAAAACCATAAAAGTCAGTTTATTTTCTCCCAAAATTTGAGATTTCATTTGGACTTTTTAAAATTCCATGTCTTCTTAGGTAATGTGTAGAAATCAAAATGGCTGACAGAGAGGCAATGTAATTGTGAGAGTTAAGTGATTGTCATGCCTTTCATGCCATGTGTACAGTATAAATCCACTGTTAACACTCTTAGGTAAATTTTAAATGTGTTCAAATATATCATGAGTCCAAAATGTGCACTGTTTTATTTTACTAACCTAATGCCTTAAATGGAGGACCTGAGAGAGTTTAAGAATAGTAAAATTATTTGTCTTGGTGTTGTAGCCCAAAACTGGACATATGGAAGGCATTTTACATGAGCATGATCTATAATTTATAAATCTACCATTTATTTATCCTTTCAATTTCATTTATCTTCATCCCTTCCTATGTTTTTGTTTCTTTTTCTTTTCTGGACGTTGCTTAAATATGCATTTGAAAATAATCTTCACAGGCCAAAATTATTGGATTATACTTTTCAAGGTTTTTTTTTTAATAGGTTGTCAGTACACATTTATCAATGTTAAAAGCAATTTTCAACCCTTCCAATGACAGCATATTTTAACATCTTTCGAAATACTGATTTTCTTTATGAAATTTGCAAATAAAATGAAATATTTAAAATCTATTTAAATTCAAGACCTTTCACATTATATAATGCATTTTCCATTAAAGCCACTGTGTCTCTTTCTAATATTTGTTATATAATTATTTATAAGCAATTATCAAAAGACTCAACCAAAATTAGGCTGAGCACATTCGATTGATTGCCTGTTGTGATGTGTTAACCTGGTGAGTAGATACTAGATAAAGATAGATCACACAAAGTAATTCCAGAATGGGAGGATGGAAAAGAATTAACAGAGGTCAACAAATACTTAAATTTGTTATAAAACACAAAGCCAAACACTGATACTTTTTCCTATGCCTTACCTTTGTGTCCTTTTACCCCTGACATTTTTTTCTAAATTGATTACTTTGAATGTGAAAATTGATGAATAAGCTTTGAGGGCAGTAATAATAATAATTCTCTTTAGATGTTTTTAAATAAATAACAGATCACTGAGTTTGTATATCTAAGTATTTGACAGAAAGCTTTATAAACATCTAGGCAGTGGGATTGTACAGAATTAATCCTGTACCTGAAAGACTAAACCAAAGATATCTGCTGCCTTACAGAGTATCTCAGCTGTGATTAATATCTGTAGTTTGGATTCTGGGCTAAAGGAAGATTGTATTGACAGTGAAGTGTCTGGAGTTATCCTTAGGATTCTTGTATCACTTAGATATTTCTAGGCTTCAAAATTAAGGATTGCCTCTTTCAACAAGGTTTTCTGGATCATCTAGAAAAAGGGAAGGTATTATATGTCGTTGTTTCAGAGATACTAATTACATAGATCTTTCTTTAAGCCAAGTTACTGGATCGAAGGTCAACCAGCCTTTGATGGTGGGAAAACAAGTAAATGATCTTTGTAGCATTTTTCTTTGATAACCTATTTGCCTTCGATTTAGAACTGTCTCATAGTTCCTATACATGCTGATGTCTAAGCAAAAGTTCAGTGAACTATGAACAATTTGAGTCCCATCTACAAAATACTATGTATATACATACATAAATATATAAAGATCCATTAAATTATCATTGGAAAGTATCAGGTACAGTTGAGTACTTAAATTTGAATATTAGGATACGACTTGAAATTTAAAATATTTTATGTGTTAATTTTCTGATATATTGTCATTACTTATGAGTTGAAGTAGGTCATCTCTTTTTACAAGCAAGAACTTCAGATGACAACTTTTTTATGATACTGTAATTTCCGGTTCAGATTTGTAGCTTTCAATGAGAACTTTTGTTGAGGTTTCTCTATTGGAAACATGAACTTTCTATTGTTTAGTAAAGTCTTATGCTATAAAATATATCAGGTAAAGAGGATGTTTGTTTTTAAGGGTGAGTGTTGTTTTCCAAATGCATATGAAAAGCACAGGTTAACTTGTGAGTCCTAAGTGGTATTCTTTTCAATGTGTAATTTGTTAGACATCCAGAAACTTTTTTTTTTTTATCTTTTAAAATATACAGTTATTGCTTAGGAGATATGTTTAATTCTGTTCTCCAGATATTGTAAATTTTGATGACATAGCTTCCTCAGAAAACTTGCTACATCTTACTGCAAACAGACCGAAGATGCCTGGAAGAAGGTTGCCTGGACGCTTCAATGGTGGACATTCTGTGAGTACAACTTCCTGTTTGTAAAACACAGAGAATTTAGCAGATCCAGAATCCTTCTAAAGATGAGTGTGATGGAGAATTTATAGCCTCCACCAAAGTTTAAAAATCAGGAAGATAGCTATTAGACTTAAGTGGCAAATAGTTGGTTACATTTAGAGAACTGTGGGGTCATGTTCACTTCAGAGAGGGTTGCAATGGAAAGTTACAGAATCAAGAATAAAGAGCTGTTCTGAGACAATCGGCACATAGCACAGGGTCAAAAGGGGTCAGGGTATCTTGTAATCTACCCAGCAAAGAACAATAGTTAGAATTGAGTGGTACATATTCACCTTAGGAAAGAACAAGAACATTCTTTTCCTCTGAAATCGTGGGGAATGTGTATCTAAATGTGTAGCTTCTTTGTGTGCTTTCTATACCTTGCCTGGAATGCTGGTAGTACTTTATTATTAATATATTAGCTCTTAACTGCTACAGTACTTTTAAATTACTGAAGTAGAGAAATTTTTGTTGCTATGAGAGAGGCAGGCTATTTTTACCTTCAAGATATGCAAGTGTGTTATTTAGCTTGAAATTGTGTAATATCCTGTTAACGATAATGGAATATCTAGAACAGTAGCTACTGAAAACAGTGATAAAAGTCAGTTTATTATCCAAATGTTTATTGCCTTTTCCTTCTTTGGTATTTTCTGTTTCTTGGTTTTTAAAAAAATCGTTAAGCCAACCCAAAGCCCAGAAAAAACCTTGAAGTTACCAAAAGAAGAAGATAGTGCCAACTTAAAGCCGTCTGAATTTAAAAAGGATTCAAGCTACTCTCCAAAGGTGAGGGATATTATGGCCTAAGATGTGTATAATTTGTAGAATTCTTTGTGAACACCGAAACTGAAATTTTTAAAGCATCTTTTAAAAATTATTTCTTCTGCTAAGAAAGTAAAAAATTCCTCTAGTTTTTCAGTTACTAAATTTTTGAGTTACTAAAGTTACACTGTCCTCTGTAGGTCATTTTTTACAAGAGTTTACTTTAAATGAGTAATAAAAGGCTTACACATTTCATATTTTTTAAAGCAGGGATAGATCTATTCATCTTGTTCATTTTCCCTTTAAACATACACTCTCTAGGCCAGAAGCCATCATTTGTTTACTCCTAACCTAGCTTGGTGTTAGGCACCACAGTGACCACTGAATATATACTGAAATGAGTGGTGGTATACGTGGAGTCTTCCATTTGTTGCATGGGGTTAAGACTTCTAAACTCTTTCTGTTCTTACTTAAGATGGTATTATCACAGCCTATACGTACCTTATATTTAAGAAATTCATGTTTCCTCCTCAAATTCATTCCAAGGGCATTTGGTTACTATTCCAGTTTATCAGATGCATTTAATCTGATTCTCTCAACTTGTCAACAGTCATTTGAAATTTTACTTCGTGTTATTTTAGTGAAATAGTAAAAAAGGGCATCAGGCCATGGATTCATTTTAGTGCCTCTTCCATGGACTTACTAAATTCTTCATGATTACTTTTATGTGAAACTCTTTGGATATTCTATGACTATTTAATGTGTAGGAACAAAGCAACACCTAAAAAATGCTGATATAGGGGATCCCTGGGTGGCTCAGTGGTTTAGTGCCTGCCTTCAGCCCGGGGCGTGGTGCGTGGTGCGTGGTCCTGGAGTCCTGGGATCGAGTCCCACATCAGGCTCCCTGCATGAAGCCTGCTTCTCCCTCTGCCTATGTCTCTGCCTTTCTTTCTCTCTCTCTCTCTCATGAATAAATAAAATCTTTTTAAAAAGATGCTGATATATTCTTGCCTATAGGTGCTCCTCTCGGCAGACCATTCATAAGATAAATCTAATAGGTTTTTCTTTTCTTTTCCACTTTTTAATAAATCCTTTGACATTTCTCACATAAACTCCTAGTGATTTCAAGTTTATTCTTTGGTTCCTTGGTGTTTTCACCAGTTGTGAATATCAAACTGCTTTTTCCATTTTCAAAGTTACCATTTATCTTGAAGTATTACTTACCTCCTTGCTATAATTTTTTTTGGTACCTAAACATAAATATAAATACAAATAAAACAAGAACATTTTCTATTTTATTTTTAGCCATCTCTGTACCTTTCAACACCTTCAAGTGCTTCGAAACCAAATACAGCTGCTTTTTTAACTCCATTAGAAATCAAAGCTAAAGTAGAATCAGATGATGGGAAAAAAAACCCCTTGGATGAACTTAGAGCTCAGATTATTGAATTGCTGTGCATTGTAGAAGCACTGAAAAAGGATCATGGGTAAGTAGTCCTTGTTTTCTTCTTTGAAAACTACTTAACACATATGTAAAGAATTCTTTCAAATTCTATCAAGTAGAGATGTAAACTGACAAATTTCTGGTATAAGGAAGTATGCTTTCAAAGAAATTTTCAATAATAGTGCTTCTCTTCTCTCTGCAAAAAACTTGAATTAGAAAATTTGTTCTCCTAGGCTTATTATAGAAATTATATAAATATATAATTTATTAAATATATATATATAAAATGTAAGGATAGAAATCTGGTCAAATGGGTAAATTAGGCAAAAATATTAGGAAAAGTTATTTTGGATCTGGAGTGTATCTATATGTGTATTTACTTTTCAGAGGAACCGGATGGATCACTATTAGGGTTGAGATTGATATATAAATAAAACCAGTGGGTTAGGAATAGGTGATTTTTAAAGTCATTCTCTTAATTCTGAAACTTCGGTAATGGTCTATGGTGAGATCCTAAGTGAAAGTGGCTTTTTAGAGCAAAATAAAATGTAAAAGGTCACTGACCTAGGGCCCGCCCCTCTCTTCTTTTAACTGAAGAAGTAAATAAAGGTTCAGAGAGGTAAACCTAAGATCATACAGTTCTTAAAAGGCAGAGGCTAGAATTGAAATCCATATTTCCTGTTGGGGTAGAGATATTTTCTAGAACTGTTATTTTAATTTTAAAACATGTTAACATTTTAAAAATACAAAGTAATAATAGAACTTGTTAACATTTAAACATAATTCTGCAAAGTCCCCATAAGTAAAACAGGTCAAAGATCAGCTGATCTAACTGAGGATGAGGGTTCAGGTGTTCTTCCCTTTTCTCAGCTTCCCCTGTAGCCTCTAAAAGTATTTGATGGTATATGGAATCTGGTATAAAAATCATTGCCAGAAACCATTATATCTCTGAGTTGAATTTACCATTTCTTTCTTTTGGCGGGGTGGGGAGGGTCTTTATTAAAAATACTATTGAGGGGCGCCTGGATAGCTCAGTCGGTAAGATGTCTGACTCTAGGTTTTGGCTCAGGTCATGATCTCACAGGTAATGGAATCAAGCCCACACTGGGCTCTGTTTGGGGAGTCTGCTTGAAATTCTCTCCTTCTGCCCCACCTGCTCACTGTCTTACTCCTTCAAATAAATAAGTACATCTTTTTTTTTTTTTAATCGATACTGAGATTAAAAATATGATATACTTGTAGTTGAAGAGCACTTCTACAAATCTATCTTAGGTAAAACCAAAAAATTTATCTTCAGTGACTACCTAAAACATATTTATATGCACACAAAATAAATATACAGGGAGATGTGTGTTTGTAATTTGATACATTTTAGGTCTTGTCTTGATTCCTTCAATTTATCTGAGTCCCGCAGAGTTTTTTTTCCACAGATTCTACAATATATACATTAAAAACTGGAAGTTCATTCATCTAGTATTTATTGAACACCACCCATGTATGAGTTAGAGAACTTTCCAAATTCATTGATTTTGACGTTTTATATTTTTGATACCAAGTCTGCTATTTTTAATAAACTGATAAATTACATTTACAAATTACCTGTAGGTGTTCTTAAATTAGGTGTAGGATGAATAAAGTATTTATGATTTACTTATATTTTAAAACATATATCAGATATTTTAGAAGTCTTTCCAAAGAGTGTTTTCAGTCTTATTTCCTCTGGGAAAATGAAACAGATGGCAGTTTTTTTAATCTTAAAAATATCATAGGAGAATGGATAAACACATTGGTATGTTGATACAATGAAATACTATACTGTGAACAGCAATAAGAAAAATAAATGGATTGTGGCTACATGTCTCAACATGAATTCATCTGAAAAACATTGAAGGTGGAGAAAGCAAGTCAGATATGCATTCAGTATTATTTCATTTACATGAAGTTTGAAAAGCATATAAAATCAAAGTATGTGTTGTTTCAAGATATATTTGTATATGTATGTGGTAAGAAAGGAAATGAAATAGACTATAAAACTTTTCCTATGAAGGAGAGGAGGAAAATAGGATTGAGGGTCACTCTGGCTATCAGAGGTACTAGTAATATTTCTTGAGCTGACTTGGAGTTCTTAGCTTTTTTTAAAAAAATTCTATCTTTATAGCTTACAAATACATAAATAGTCTTTATGCATTCAGTATTAAAATCTAAAATGTTTGGAACAATTCATTAAAAGAATGAAGGATACTGACACAAAAAGATTGACAGGAAAATATATTAGTAATCTGTAGAACAAGATACATAGTTTGATTTGTTCCTATAAAAGGAAAACAGTGTTTTATATTAAGTGTGTTTTTAAAACAATAAAAATGTGAGTATAGATAAACAGCAGGACAAATGTTTTTGGAATAGATCCTCATTGGGGACGCCTGGGTGGTTGAGCATCTGCCTTCAGCTTGGGTTGTGATCCTGGGGTCCTGGGATCGAGTCCCACATCAGCTCCCCACAGGAACCTGCTTCTCCCTCTGCCTGTGTCTCTGCCTCTCTGTGTCTCTCATGAATAAATAAATAAAAAGAATAGATCCTCATTTATGTATAATAAATTCAGAATAGTAGAATAATTTTAAAAAGGAAGCATTATTTAGTGGTAACATTTTGGAAATACAAAGCTAATATTCTAGCAGATTTTCTATCATATCCCAAAATAAACTAGATAAATTCGAGTGAAATATCAAATTATAGTCAGTTGAAACAGTAGAAACAGTAGAAAACAGTAGAAAAATCTATTCTCGATATAAAGAGAAACAGTTTTATAATCAGTAAAACCACAAAGTTTCTTTCTTTCTCATATATTTTTTCTTCCTGAGCATTTTCATGTGTTTTTCAAGTTATTACTTCTGTAATACTCTTGAAGAGTATTTTTCTAGCATATGTCAAAAGGCTGAAAATGTCCCTACTCTTTGATTTAGAAATTTGATATACTGGTATATTCATGATGTTAAATAAAATTCCTATTCTTTCCATCTCCCCTCTAAAAGCAGCTAACCAAACTAAAAACCTGGATATTTGAGCAACAATTATCAGAAATATGATAATTTTAACAGCGTGAAAATATTTTAAAATACTTTGTGAAAAGACACAGTATGGAATATATACTTACAGCTGTGGAGGGAAAATGACTATATAAAAAGGTAGCCTGGAACACAGAAAAATGAAAACATGAGTTAAGGAAGAAGGATTGTTGGCTAAAGTTTTTTTGTTGGTTTGGTAATTTTAATGGAATGTTTAATTAAAAAAAAAGAGAAATGTAAAGTCCAGGTAATCCTATTAAAAAATTTGCTTTGTACTGTGACATGTTTTGACATTACTGAATTGTTAGGGCTTTAGAGTGTCTACCCTGGGAAATGCATGATATTTGAATATGGAAAATTGCTTCAAAGGCCAGTTATTACTTCTTTATTTTATCATGAGCTGCTCTCTCTATTCACTTTTAAAAATGTCTTTATCACAGATAGGATTGCCATGGTATTGCTGAGTTTTTTTAACCATTGTATTGAACCTTTCCAACTAGTGAATTTGAAATTTTCCTCAAACAATATGGCTATTTCCTTTAAAAAATTTTCCCCATATTTTGGTATGTCAGGTAACAGAGATCCTGTTAACAGTCAAATAATACTGTTTAAATGAGACTTAACAGTAATAAATACTTTGTTTTTAGGAAAGAACTGGAAAAACTACGAAAGGATTTGGAAGAGGAGAAGGCAATGAGAAGTAATCTAGAGGTAACTCATTTCTCCTAACATTGAGATTTTTGCCAGCGTAAACTAAATGTGTTTTTCCATCCCAGCTAGGTGATTGGCTTCACTAAAAATTATGCTCTCCTACTTAAGTTGGACACTCCCTACTGCATGGTAGCCATTTAATTAATCTCTTGTTGACTCCCTGTCACATTCCATTCATTCATGTAGCAAACATTTTTTGTGCATAGCTCTCTTAGGCAATGTGTGAGAGGCAAAAGGTACACATTTATAAATAAAACAAACATGGTCCTGGCCTTGTTAAGAGTGGTAGTTCTAGATCTTTTGCACTCAGCATTGCTTTCTTGAGCTACTTCTTTTTTCCATAATTAAACTTTTTTCTTTTTAATTATTTTTTATTTCTTATAATTTTTTGTCTGGAGACAAAAGTGGTGGAGGTGAGGTGGTAATGGGATGGGTGTAGATTTGTTGACTTCTTTTATCTGAACATTTACTGAACATTTACTTTATAACTACAATGTCATCATCTTCATTCTCTGCTGATGACTGCCAATTTCACTTATTTTATCTTCCTTAACTTTTTTTCCATCCTCACTGACGTTGGTCTTCATTTGTATTCTTATTTTCTGCATATTTCAGAGGAAGTGTTTCCTGCCTTTTTTCAGAATCTGTTTCCCATTCTATATTTAAGTATCTCATTCACCTCCCTGTTTTTACCTTGCTTTATTCCTTACCCTATTTCTCTTGTTAGCATTGTGAAACAGAAAGAACATGCGACTTGGTTAAAAACAACAACAACAACAACAACAACAACAAAACCCACCTTGAGCCCCTCTTCTGACTTATACTTGTGGCTTTCAGCTCTAAACTATATGTCAGTTAGGTTTGGCACCTTCTGTACATTATCTCAGTAGACACACATAACAACTTGTAAGGATTATTGTTCCTATTTTAAGGATGAGGAAACTAGGGTTTAGAGTGATTACATCACCAGTGGAGCTGACCTTTAACAGAAACAGCCAGACTTCAGAAACCGCTTTCAGTGATTAAGTTATACTGTTTGAACTTGAGGGAGTCACTTAACTGCCTTTTAGCTTTAGTAGTTAGTTGTGATAATATATGTGAAGGTCTTTGGTAAATTATCCAAACTACCATTTTTACCCTTAACATCTGACATATCCTATCCCCTTTATTGGCACTTACCCTTTTCCCATGAAAATATTCAATATTTCTCCTTTTTCAAAAAACAAAGCCCCTTTCAGATCCAGCTGCCCTCTTGATCTACTGTAGTTTTCGCTTTTCATTTGAGGCTCATTTATTGCAAAACAACCCCAAAAAAGTATACGTTTGTGGTCTCTAATTCTTCATGTTTAATTCAGTTGTTAACTTCTTACATGTTACATTTACTGAAGGCAACTCCAGTGACTTCACAGTTTCTGTAGTGTTTCACATTTTTAAATCCATTGCCACTTTTTCTGTCCTGGTTTATGTGATCCTGCATTCTTTTGTCTGAAATGCTCCTTCAGAACTGCCGTTGGCCCTTCTCTCTCTGCATCTCTTCACTCTTTTCCTACCTATGCCCTTAAGTATCTTGATTAGCTCTCTGTGGCTCTCCCATCTGAATCTGATTCCTCTTTTCCCAGTTTCTGCTGTTTCCAGCTGCTAGTCTTCCCTGGATGTTCCACTGTCAACTTAGAACTAGCATGTCTTTTACATTTGTCATCTTCCTTTCCTGCTCTTCTGATTTTTCTGTTTCTGCTGATTGCTTCATTACCTTTCAAGTCTTATAGACATGGTACTTCCAGTCTAATTCCCTTCGCTTTCAGGCCTGTTAGCTTTACTCCCTCACCTTTATTTCTTTGTTCCCTAGTATTTCTGTCCTTCTCCCATGCTCTTTATTTTCTAATTAACTGTTTAAGTTTCTCTCATTCTTAGCTCAAATTAATCTTTCCTTCGTACTTTCAAGAACTTTCTGCTACTTACTGAACAAAGTTCAGACTTCTCAACTTAGCATGTTAGGACTTTTATGTCTTGGTCCTAGTTTATCTTTCATTGCTTGCTTGGTGATGCTCAGTTGTCCCTCTCAGTTAATTTGTCTGGATTTTTGCTCTTTATTTTCTGGAATTTTCCTTTTATTTCATCTCATGCATAAGTTCTATAGATTCTCAAAGCTTACCTTCAACAGTCACCTTCAGTAAGTTAGTACTCATCTTCCTCTGATTTAAAAGTAATTTTGTCTTCCAAATTCATGTCCTTTAGTTTTGAAAAGGAAAAATAATTTTCTGTCTTACCACTGTGACGTTATATACTTATTTTTGCCCATCTTCTAGACTTTAAGACTGTTCAGGGAATGGCTCTGTTTTATCTTTGTCCATAGCTCCAAGCAAGGTGCTGTATACATATTAGATAGCTAATAAATTTTTGTTAAATCAAAGAATACATGTTAAAAATGTCTTAAACTCCCAGTGTTGTAACACAGTAGAAATTCAGAAATTAAAAACAAAGTTTCTTGGTTTTTATTCCTTGTATTTCCTACATGTACATATTCATATTTATAAAGTCATATAAGCAAGTGGGACTAATAGTGTTAAATTTCTATATGTGATGTAATTTGTCACAAAAATCATGATGAAGAGTCAAATGAATTACTTCTTTTTTGAAGAATTTCATTTGATTCAGTTTTTTAGCAAAATCTAGTTACTTAGCCTCACACTAATTTGTATTATAATTTTTGCCTAATGGGGAAAGTTTGACCCTTGTATTTATTAAAAGCACACTTAATAAGACATTAGAGTTCTAAGGTCATACATTTAAAGAAATTATATTAAAGATTGAAAGTAGTACTTTGAACTGTGAAGTTAACATATAGTATTAAATTATACTGAGGAATGATAAAAGGACTAAGATGAACAATGAACATAAAAATGCTAGATGAGAAATTCTAGCAATAAAAATATTTGCTTGATATCTAAATTTATGTGACAGCAGTCTATAAGGAGTATTTTTTTTTATAAGGAGTATTATTGATTGAGTGCAGAGTTATTCTTTGTGTATCCTACTCCTCCTTTCACCAATGTTTCCTACCCCCTCACACACAAATTTTCTTTGCATCCTCGCTCATTGAAATTGGTATAGTTGGTTTATGTCTTTGGAACAGAGATAATAATAGCACATCATGCTGAAGATTAGAGGTATTTTGTCTCCATCCAGGCTGAAGACCAAAACTTGTCTCAAACCAGTGCTACTAAGATGTTTACTTAATCATCATATTAGCCGAAGAATAATATCAGGAAAGATCCTAGAATTAACAAACCATTGTTGAATAGTTAGAATCCCTAAGGAGATTGTGTACTGAAATTATACATTTTGACTGTGGCAAAGTGCTTATCATTTACTAATGAATTATTTGTCAGAGTTTAGCCATAGCATGTATTACTTATATGCAACGTTGGGGACAGGGATGATACTGTCAGGAGAAGGTAAGGCCTAAATATTTGTGAAAAGTCAGAGGTAATCAAAACCTTAAATAATTGGAAAAAGTAGAAACCTGGGCTTCAGAGCTTTAGACCTGATCAGTGCAAGTTGTGTACCACTTGCTAATGTGGCACACTTGGCATGGTATTTAATCTTGTGCTTCAACATCATGATTTGTAATATGTCAGAGTTAAATGACCATAATTATTGTGATATATTGAATTTTCCTAGTGCTCTTAAGTTTCTTAAATTGTGAATGTCTGTTAAGTGAAGGTGGAAGTATTCTTCTGCCTAAAGGTGGAAGTATTTCCAACATATTGAGTAGATCTTAGATATATTCCTGGGTTTTAAATATAATTTAATCTAGAACATACTATTTATAGATGAGGAAATTGAGACCAAGTGAGGCTAAAGGATTTGCCAATTTCACGTAAGTAGTAAATAAAGCATAGAACTAAACTGGTCCTTCATTATTATTATTTTTACAGTTCTGTACTGCCCCCCCCACCCTTGTTTAATTACAGGTACTTGTACATTTCTTAATTTGGTTTCAAGGATTCTCTTGTTCTTTGAAGAGCTGATTTTCTTACAGTGTGTTCTCAGATAGTCCCGTTACTTAACATTGTTCTGGCCGAAACAGTTGTAGTTGCTGTTTTGTCATTGTTTCTTGCCATTTAGGAACTTGTATTATGAGGTGTTCTTCTGTTAAACTTTCCCTATATTGATCACACCCTTGGAAGTTGGATTTTAGGATGGAAATCAATCTGGAGGCTTCAAAGTATGATTGGATCTTAATGACATAGGATAAAATAAAGAAACTTGACTAAAGATATTTTATCTATTGTCAACTTATGTTTTGTATCATAGGTGGAAATCGAGAAGCTGAAAAAGGCAGTCCTGTCGTCTTGAAATGGCATGGCCCTGTATTTTTAGGGTTCCAGGGATTCAGAAGCAACACTATGAACTTCAACTGACTTATTACTTAAAAATAACAAATGCTGATGTCCTGATAAAGAAATATGAGTATTTGAACTATAATCTATAGAAAAGTAGGGAGAGGGTGGATTTTTTTTATATATATATTTTGTTTTGCCAATATGAAAAAAAAGAGGCCTTATTTCTTATGTGCTGGAATTGCAAACTTTTTTTTTTTTTTTAGTTTGCTTGAAAATACTACTGAATCTGTATAAAAAGGAAAGTTCACAATAGTTTTTTTATTGAAACTTGTAGTATTATTTTTAAAGAGATCTATACTATAAATATGGTGATATCTTTACAAATAATCTGTAACATATACTATTTGAGAGGGACAAATTAGCTTTATAGTAACTATAGCCACTACTTTTCCCATAATACATAAGGGATATAAACTTTGTATATATATATTTTTTACTTTTAGCTTCTTACCCAGGATTACACTGTTGTGCCTGTTTGTTTGCAGTGCTGTTTATACTCTGGGTGATGAAATAGGAGTTTACTCTAGCTATAAACCAGATTACTCACCCAAGCATATAGTAATAACTAATGAAACAATCAAAACAATTTCTTTGACTTTTAGAATATTTTATATTGCTTGCACTATAGGATTCATAAAAGGAATTTAGTTAAAATGGATTGTTAACTATATTTGGGAAAATATGAGCTATATTTTAAATTCATTAGGTCTGAGAAACTAAAAATGTCAATTTAACCCTTAACTTGTGCCTAGAAACAACAGCACATATAATATGCAAACACCAGCCTTATTGCTGTACTTTACTGCTTGTTTTACAGGCTCAGATATTACTCATTTTGTGATCTTGTGAGTTAGTTCCTCATGTTCCTCTTTCTGATTTTTAATAATGGTAATATGAGAAGAACAAAATTCAGAACATGCAGAACTTGGGTGTGAGGTTTCATACTTTGACAAATTATTATTATGTAAATACTCAGGTTTTACAATGTGTAATTTACTTCAAAGACCAAACTAATTGGTGGAGATATTTTAGGCTGTCATTTAGGTATCAGAGTGTTAGTATATCATAAAACATAACAGTACAGCTTATTTAAAACCAAATATAGTTGACCATATTCAAAATACATTTTCATAAGATGGATGAATTAGTTTCTTCAGAGTCACTTATGAACAGTTGAACGTTTTAAAAGTTATTATCTATAGATAATATGTCTTAAAATATATGGGTTTATATTAAAAATAGAAAAATTGACTTTTCATTTGCAAAAAAATTAGATTTTAAGTTTTATTATAGCAAAGACTTTCAGATGCCACCTGTCATGCTTCCATTTTGTGTTATTTTAAACCACCAAATCAATGTTTTCCTTTAAGTTTTAATCTTATATACTGAAATCTGTGTTAATGAAATTTTACCATGTTGTCTCATATAAAAGAGAACTGAAGTAGAAAATAATAGAAATTCCAGTCATTACTTAATGTTAAATCACAACTTACATTATTAGTGCTTTTGGGGAAACCTGATTGTGCATTGAGCGTGTACATT
The DNA here is from genome assembly GCF_048164855.1 of Canis lupus baileyi. NCBI lineage: Eukaryota > Metazoa > Chordata > Mammalia > Carnivora > Canidae > Canis > Canis lupus. The sequence continues at coordinate 56,883,625 of NC_132844.1, read as the reverse complement.
TTAACTCTTTAAAGTCTGGGCTTTTCTGATGAGGTCACTACTCAACAAAATTGTTAATTCCTGTTTTAATATTTTTAAATGACTTTTGTTGAATGATTTCCTTCTTGCTAAAAAAGTTAGGTTTTACTTTCTTTTAATGAAAGTCCTTAGAAATAAAAACATTGTATCCTAGCAATCATTCTCTAGCTTTCTGGCTGGAGTGACCCCTCCTCACCCTGTTAATGGGGTGAGGGAAGTTTCCAGCAGATTTCAGGGTGTTCTTAAAGTTTTTCTTGGTCATTTTTCTCACCAGTGCATAAAATGAAGGTGGTCATGAATGCCAACATACATTTAAAGTATCTGCTTTGTATGTTCCTCAGTCAGAATGGAAAATTAAAGTTTTGTGGCTCTATTTTCTGTCCTTGACCAAAAAGTAAAGTTCTTAAAGCCAAACTCAAAGGGAAAAAATGATTACTTCAATCTAGCAATTTACTGGTATTTGCTCTTGATATGGAAATTTTGTTTTTATTCATAAAGTTCATATCACAAAATGGTACATAATGATAATAGCCTTTACTGGGAGATAAATCATTGTTTTTTCTTTTTTTCTATAAGTGAGTATAAATGACAGACTAGAGATGAACAGCATGGAATCTGTCATTGCCAAATTATTAGCGAATGTATTTTTCAGGTTTGCTATTCTTTGAAACACATAATATTACTAATTTTCCTACTTGTATTTCAATATTGGGAGTATTTGTGTGTGTGCTTGTGTGTGACCACTGAGATTTAGTGGTTTGGTCTTACTATAAAGCTGTTACCTCTTTACAAAATTTAAGCCTGAAGATAGGAAGAGAATGGGGGGTTCTCTTTTTTATGCTTCTTACTGTGATCACAGGAAAAAAAAAAAAACCCAAGTGCTCTCTTGATTTGTTGGTAAACATTTTATGCTTGCATTTAAACTTGAAATGTATGAAGAGAATAAGACAATCAGTTAAAATCATAAATGAAAACATTAAAAATGTAATGGCCTTGTTTTGCTGTAGCAATAAAATGACCAAGTGCAATGACTTGATTTAATAAAATCATCTTTTAAAAGTTGCTGCTATGAATATTTTTAGCCATAAAACTTTACCCTTGTTTTAGCCTGACTTGCCTTCAGTAACTATTATGTAATGCAGTTGGTATTGTGGTATTCTAACATTCCAAAAAAATAATAATATATATGTGGGGAAACTCAAAATAGTATACTTCACTGACTTGTTTACAGGTGCTGTAAAAAAGCATGCTTCTCCCTCAAAAAAAAAAAAAATAAATAAAGAATAGTATTGCCAGTTGTGTTGGTCTTTATTGGTTATTTTTCATTAACATCATATGTTTATTGCAGAGTAAGATGGAAATTTTATTACTTTGTTTCATTTGGAAAACTCAATGTAAATAGTAAAATGAAAGCATTAAAAGTTCTAGACCTATATGACTTTTACCGAACCTTTGTGAGTCTGTTTTTCCCCTGGAACTCTAAGATGATAATTTCTACGTCACTGATTTTATGGGGGAATTTGAAATGATTTATATAAAGTATGTTATAGAGCGGATTTTTTTGAAAGTGGAAGCTTCTATTGTACTCTTCTCAAAAGCTTCTTTCAGTGATAAATACGATGTAGATAAGATTAAACGAATTTTTGAGTTTTTGAGTACAGCATCTCAATACAAAAAGCACTGGTCTCAGCATAGGGAGTACTCTCTGTTAGAGTCTATCATCTGGAAAAAGCTTATTTGGAAGAACAGATCTTAATAGAGCATAAAGAGATGGAAACAATCCAGAAGGATTTTAAAACCGATTTCAGTCATTGCCTAAATCCCAGCTATCTATCCACTGCATGATTCCTTAGGCATAAACTTACACTTAAATTTTTTTTGGTTTCTGATTTCACACCTGGAAGTCCTGGTAAATAAAAAACAAGAGTCCACAAGATATCAAGGCCCATGTATTCTTGCTGAAAATATGCCACATACACAATTTTAGGCTTTTTAGAAATCTACTAGAAGATCTGAATCATAGAAAAGGAATAAGACACCAGAATGACGTAATAAAGGGAAACAAATGTGGCAAGTCATTTAAAAATTTAGTTTGAAAATTTCTACATGCTTGGTACTGGCCTTGATAAACTCTAGGTATAAATTAAGCCTTACAGGCACAGGATAGTGAAGTTTTGGATTATAGAACTTGTATTTTCTTACTATTATTGATGTGGGAAACTAAAGCAGAAGGAAGTGGAGATAAAATTAAATGTCCTTATAACCTGCAGCCCATTGACAAATACCTGAGGCAGGCAGAGTATAATGTTCCTCCAGGAAGCTCCCAACTGTCTTCATGCCTTGCTAGAGGGAAAAACAACCTTGGTTGACAATTCCAAGGCCTCTGGTATCCTGTAAGTCTTCTTTAGCATATGAAAATCCTTTTGAAACTTCCCTAATCTTGATTTTCCCCAATCTCAAAGTATATAATCAGTTGTTCCTCACAATCCTGGGGCAGCAGCTTCTCCCCACTCCTCCTGTCTCTGTGCTTTAATAAAACCACATTTTGCACCAAATATGGCTCAGGAATACTTTCGTGACTGTGGACTCCGGAACCTCAACCAAAATTCCAAAACTACATCATTGTTTTTTGGATTAGAGATTTTTAGTATTTAAAGGGACATTGAAGGACCGTTGGACATTGTAATCCCTGTGCAGGTGTGCATACTTTTATATGAAGTACAATTTGCAGATTTAGTCTTATTCGAGGAAATAAAAGCAGTTTAACTCAAATGAAACCTATTTGGCCTTATCTGCCAATTTAGATTTAGAGAGTAAAAAAAAAAAAAGATTTAGAGAGTAGACTGGGTCTTGGCGTTAAAGTTTGTTTCTGAATCCTAAACACTTGCTTTTATTTTGCCACTAACACCTGTGTTGTGAATATGCTTGTATATAAGGAAAATAAATTTAAAAATAGGTGTCAATATTTTTTGTATAGAGCTAATAATCTTTTCTATCAAAGAAGGTGTTATGTTTTTCATTTTGCAACTATTGGGTGGTATTCTTTCCTATCAGGTTTTAAGTGTTTTCTATTAGCTACATTTCAGTTCCTAAAAAATTGTGTGAATAAAGTTATTAAAAGTAAAACTTATTTTTAAAAAATGTACTAACTTAATTCTTCAATAAAGAAAATCATTTAGCATTTCATAGTATAGTGTACTTTTATAATTTCTTAAAACATTAATTGAACAGAATGCACCTACAATCAGATTTGACAGAGTAATGACATTTTTACTCCTCACCTCCATTGAAAGTGACTAAAAACAAAATAGTATGCAAAACAGACTTAATAGATTAAAAAAAAGATGTAAAAACATCATTCTCCAATAAGGAAACAACTACAATTTATAATAATTAAAAAAAAAAAAACACCTCCCAAGTGCTTTGAGATTTGGAACAAAATGACAGCCTGAGGACGGTCATAAAAGCCTCCCCACACCTGGTGTCAGATGCATAGTCCTGAAATGTTTATCATATCATCTTACAGCCAAATCCTGTACAACAGAATGGCAGGGTTCATGGGCCTGAAAAAGAAGCCACAGTAACTGTAACTCTTAATTTGAAGGCTAAAAACCAAGAGGAGGGAGACATGCTCTTAGGAAGGAAAACAGCTCTGAGGAGAGGGTGTTGACGTAGCGCAGGAAATTAAAGCTCCAGTCCGCCCCCTCCCACTCATCCCTGTGCTGTCAGCAAGTAACTGACACCTTTCAAAGGTGAGTCATCAGGCACCCTACACACAAATACCTTTTTTGGATGCTTGTGCTGTTTTCAGATGTGTAAAATGCCCTAAAGCAAAGACTTGATCCTGCAAATAGAAATCCCAGGCCACCCAGGCACCCCTAAGTGCTCAGTTGAATTACCCTAAGCTTAACAGTAAATTTAGCTTTGAAAATTTAGCTTTAAAAAAAAAAAAAAAGGCATCATGGGATGCCTGGGTGTTTCGGTGGTTGAGCTACCTTTGGCTATGGTCCTGATCCCAGGGTCCTGGGATTGAGTTCCACATCGGGCTTCCTGCAGGGAGCCTGCTTCTCCCGCTGCCTATGCCTCTGCCTCTCTGCGTTTCTCATGAATAAATAAAATATTAAAAAAACACAAAAAAAAACAAAAAAAACAGGCATCATTACTGATAGCTAATGTTTGTATTGTGCTTACTGTGCGTCCCAAGCGCTGTTGCAGGTAATGATAATCTGTCTCAGCCAACTCTATGTAATAGGAACGAAAGTTACCTGACAGGTGAGGAAACAGGCTTGAGAGGCTAAGCAGCTTGGCTGAGGCTGCTGGGCTAATGGGGATGGAGCTAAACCCAGACAGGTTTTAAAGCCTGTGCTCTTGATGAGATACGAGCCCTATGTAGATAACATATAGGAAAAGAGTTTGAATTGGGAAATTCTTTTAGTAGTTCTTTCATCCTTTGCAATCCTTTATATTACCTGAGTATCAAATTTTTCCATCAGTGAGGGAGTTACACCACATAACTTTACAAAGTCCATTTTCAGCGGTCCCACAGTCTCTAGATTTCTTCTTTTTTTTTTTTTTTTTTAAGATTTTATTTATTTCTTCATGATAGAGGGGCAGAGACACAGGCAGAGGGAGAAGCAGGCTCCACGCAGGGAGCCTGACATGGGACTCAATACCGTGACTCCAGGATCGCGCCCTGGGCCAAAGGCAGGCGCTAAACCGCTGAGCCACCCGGGGATCCCTCTAGATTTCTTTGCGTGATGTGGTCACACATAAGATTATAGGGAACATTCTCTCTTAGTGTACATCTTTGCAAACTTAAGTGATTTTCATGGCTTTTCAGTCCACAAACGGGGAAAGAACCATTACTTGGCTCCCATAAAGAAGTGACCACTAGGTGGCAGTCAAATAAAGCTCAGCTTCTGTGTGTCTTGAGTAAACCACAAAAAACTTGTAGAAGCTGCAGATGGAATCTTCGGGCTGGCCCATTGAATTCCTACAGAAGTGGGACACCTATACCACACTTACCTTGCCCAGTCACTTCTGTTGAGGTCCACCTGATCGAGTGAAAAGACTTGAGGCCTTGGAATTTGAGGGATCTGGCTTTGAAAATTGGCTCTAAAAATTAGTGGCTGTGTGAATGTGGCAAATCACTCAAATCTGGTCTCTTCCCCGACCTCTTAGGAGTTTCAAAAGAATTACTATAACTTGAAGCCTTTCCCTCTTATAGAGAAGAGAGAGAAAGGGGGCCGAGTGCTTTGAATTTGTTTTTCCCTTGAGAGAGGACAATCCCATCACAACAGCAGCAATAAAACCATCTTTGTCTTGTTTGTCGTTCCTGTTGGGTGTTGACACCATGCAGTCTCCTCTGACCCCAGGTGGCTGTCATGGTTCTTCAGCTCTTCCCTCACATGTGATCTACCATCTTCTGTCCTTGGTTCTCTGGGAGCTGCTCCTGTTTCTTCATTTTGTCCTGCAATGTGTTCCTGCATCAACCAGGCCAAAGAGAACAAATCTCCTCCTCAGTCACTTAGGAAACAATCTCACAAGATAAGTGGGTTTGTGCTATGGGTTTCTTAAAGAGATTTCTGCTGAGACATCTCTTATTTTGCCATTTCTATCTTCTCCCCAAGGGTTTAGCATAATTGCCACAGAGTTGGAGTCTCCCATGACAGCCCAGAGCAGGTCTGTGGTGCCATGACTGACTATGCCTAAAAAAAGCAAATCTGTTTGCAGCTCAAATTCTATGAGCCTAAAATGACTTTTCTCTCCAAAGAGACAAAGTAAGTAAAATGTCCATCTCATAGTGATGACGGAACTATAGGGCCACAGAAGCAGAGAACGGTAGTATCTGGGAGAGGGATGTCAGATGCAGATTCCTCTGAAGTGTTTATCTGATCCTCTTCGGCCCAAATCCTGTACAGCAGAATGGTCATCAAGAAGCCTTTGGAGGGGATATGCGGTGAGATAACATCAGACAGCTCTTTCCATAGCCCGTAGAAAAACAGCCAGCCGTCCCCAGTGCCCTCCAGGGAGAAGAAACCTGCTCAAATGCTCAAGGCTTACACAGTTATTTTGAGCAAGTGACAGAATTAGAAGTTGTCTGTGATTCTTAATAGTGATAAAGGTTGTGGACTGTGACAAAAGCAATGTGACACACAAAAGTATTCAGATGTAGAAGGGACCATTTCCTTAATCTCATGGAGATGATATTACCTGTCCCATGGTGAGAACGAAGGAAATGAAGAATGAAAGAAAATAATGTATACTCACCTTGGTCCACTGTGTGTGTTAATGTATGGATAATGTAAAAATGCTTTATGTTTATTTGACTTCATCTTGATCTAAAGCCCTTGTTCCCACCAATGGCAGGAAAAAAGGATGAAATTTGTCATTCAAAGGCAACAATCTTCTATGGCTTCCATTATTGTGTGTGTATATATATATTTAAACACACATATACATATATACATATACACACACATATATATGTTTGTCAGTGTGATGTCTGGGGCGGCAGGGGAGGGTGGGGGTAGGGGAGGGGGTGCATCACGGGATTAGATGGGCAGGATTAGTTAGATACATCTTCTTGGCAATAGGGGGAGGTGAGACCTCAGGTCTATGAGCTGTCCTTTGAGCCTTCATTGGTCTCCCAGGGCAGTATCTTCACTGCCTTTACTTTTACTATCTGTTGTCTTGGTTCAACATTTAGCAATGTGCCGGGCCCCGCATGAGACCCCTCTGGTTAGTTTGAAGCTCTCCATGACATGTTAGGGGAAATGGGGCTTTCATCTCTCGTTCTTGGGCCTCCTCAAGTGTAACTGTGTTCCTGAGCCCCTTGTTTCCCTCTGCCCTTTCCTTCCCAGTCAGGTGTAGACCTGAAAAGATAACATCTCAAGTCTTGCTCTGCTCTTGCCCTCTCTTCCAGGCACCTCCTGTCCCAGAAGCAGAAGGGATCTGTCTTTCCCATTGCTTCTGTGATCACCACAAACTAGTGGCATAAACAACAAAGTATTATTTTACACACTGGAGATCAGAAGTCTCACTGAGCTAAATCAAGGTGTTGGCGGGGCCACGTTCATTTCTGGAGGCTCTGCGAGAGAATTTCTTTCCTTGTTTTTTTTTTTAATTTATACAGGCTGCCTGTGCTTCTTGACTCAGGACTCCCTTTCTCTGTCTTCAAAGCCAGCGATGCTGGGGTGAGTCCTCACATTGCATCTCTCCGCCCTTTTGTGTAGTCACATCTCTCTATGACCCTCACTCTTCCATTGCCTTCTCCCACTTTGAAGAGCCCTTGTGATTCCAGTGAGCTCACCTGAGTAATCCAGGCTAACCTTCCCATCTTAAGGTCCTAATTTATCACGTCTGAAAAATCCTGATTGCCGCCTATGAGAATATATTCACAGGTTCCAGGAATTAGGTCATCTACGTGGACAGCTACAGTGTGGGGAAGAGTGGTGATTTTTCTGCCTAATGTAGGCTCTCTGCTTCTTGTCAGACTGAAATGTTCCTATATCCCAACTTCCTTCCCTTCTGCTTGGAGTAGTGTTGGAAAGGCCTTAGGGGAAAAATTGGATTCGTAAGTGAGAGAAAGTATGTTTTGGGGGGTGTATTTCAAAAAATCACCCCCAGTTAGAGCAGTGACTTACTCATGGGGTTCTTTCAGAGTTGAGATTGTGGGGTGCTATACAAATCCTTTGTCATCTGCATAATCCCCTGAGGTAAAAAAAAAAAAAAAGAGAGAGAGAGAACAGAACAAAGAACACTTTACATATTGTTTCATGTATAATAGATAGCTGGACCGGCTGAACACTACCTTTCTAAAGACCCCCAGCAGTTCCCAAGGACTCTAGTGTCCTAAACGGGAAGTTGGAGGTAAGTGGAGATTTTCACGGTATTATCACTTTTATTTTATTTTATTTTATTTTATTTATTTTAAGATTATATTTATTTATTCATGAGAGACACACAGAGAGAGGCCAGAGACATAGGCAGAGGGAGAAGCAGGGAGCCTGATGCAGGACTCGGTCCTGGGACTGAGGGATCATGACTTGAGCCAAAGGCAGATGCTCAACCACTGAGCCACCCAGGTGTCCCATATTATCACTTTTAAAACTGTTTTTGCTGTTATTGCATTTTGTTTTCTACACTTAAAAAAAAAAAAAAAAAAACTTTACTATATGGCCTTACCGCCGCTGGGGCTACAGGTAAGTCGGGGGTGGCCTGCGGAGGGAGAGGCAGAGGAGCAGCAGGGGCAGGCTGCCTGGGAGTCACGTGCTGCAGTGTGGTCCAGAGATTCCTTCTGTAGAGCTGCATCTTTCTGGGAGCTTTTCTCTCCTGCCCCTTCCATTTCTAGAGCTCAGGGAGAGTCGATGGCTTGTGTAGACTCTGTGATTTCTGGGGAAACCACCTGCTTGGCAGGTGTGAGCTGAGACTTTCAGTGACAGCTTCCAAGTGTTGCTCCCCTGGCCCCTCTACCAGATGTGTAAACCTCTGATTTCCTAGATTAAAACCCTCTGTACTTGGAATACAAAGAGTTGCTCCTGTTTTCTGAACTAAATCCTGACTGATGAAGGTTTTTGTTTTGCAATATTTTTATTTAGAAAATATATGCATTGTAAAAACTTGGAATATGTTAGAGTCTAAAAAAATTCCCACAAGCCCAGTAACCAGAAAAGAGATAACAATTACAAATATTTTAAGAAACAAAAATTTTAAAAGTTATTTTAATTTCTTAAAATATTTGTCCATGTGGCATGGATATATTTTGGATATTTTATTACTTGATATTTTATTATTTTTTCACATCATTGGATAGTCCTCAAAACATGAATTTACATGTATAATATTCCATCATACAGTTAAACTATGAAAGATGTTTAATTACTGTTGGATTGTTGAACATGTACATGAATTTCCATTTTTTACTAGTATAAGGCTGTGATAAAACTTCTTTTACGTGAATATTTGGATATATCTCATATTCTTAAGATAAAGAACGAAAAGTGGCATTACCGGCTGAGTTAGTAGTATGAACATGCTTAATGCTTTATGTAGCCAGAGTCCTCTAAATGAGTTGTACCAATTTATACTGCCTACTTCTCTTTTCACAAGGCTTACACAGGCATGGCCTCCGGGTAGGCTGAGCCTCCATCCCAGGTTTACCTTGGGTAATAAACTCTATGGTAGCTGTGGCAATAGATGGTATTAATAAAAATCCATTAATACATGCCTATGGTGAGGCGGGGAGAAGAAAATGAGACTAGAGAAGATCTAATGAGAGGGGAGCCTGGTTGACTCAGTTGGTTAAGTGGCTGAGTTTGGCTTGGGTCATGATCTCAGGGTCTGGGTTGGAGCCCCCCACTGACCCACCAACCAGCTCCCTGCTCAGCAGGGAGTCTGCTTCTCCTTCTGTCTCCCCCTCCCTCTGCGCCTCCTTCTGCTTGTGCTCTCTCACATAAAATCTTAAAAAAAAAAAAAAAAAAAGACCTAATGAGAGAATAGAAGGTAATAAGGTAATGCCCTGCTCTACCCAAACACCCTTCTGATCCTGGTACATTGTCCCAGATGAGGCTTTTCCATCTTTTTTGTTATTAGGATGAGTTCTTTTTTTAAAAAAATATTTATTCATGAGAGACACAAAGAGAGGGGCAGAGACATCGGCAGAGGGAAAGCAGGCTCCCTGCAGGAAGCCCGATATAGAACTCGATCCCAGGACCCATGGATCATGCCCTTAGTTGAAGGCAGACGCTCAACCACTGAGCTACCCAGGCAACCCAAGATGAATTCTTTATCCTGAGGCAGTGAGTTCCTAAGGCTAATAGTCTGCTAGTAAACCTACCTTTCCGTTCTTCTAGATCTGTGTGAAGACAGATTCATAAGCTGGTACATAGAACTGTAATGCCTGATATTTAAAGCACAACCCAGTGTGATCTGTACTTACTTTTCTGGTTTTTTCATCTGTTTTACTCCTCCCCTACAAGGCACATATGCTCTGAGCTACTCTACAGCAGTATCAGTGTTGGAAGAAGTAGTGGTAGTAATGGTAGTAGGAGTGGTAGTAAAGATAGCTAACATAAGGACTTAGGGAGTCTAGGTACTCTTGAAGTGATTTTAAACAGATTAACTCAGACAATCCTTGGAGGAAGCTAATATTACCAAATCTTATATTTGGTGGCATGTAAAAAAAAAAATAAAACTGTAGTAGAGTGTAATTTTTTCTCATAATGTCACAAATCAGGAGGCAGTCAGCCCAGAACTTGTGTAAATTGTTCAAGGAAAGTGTCAAGAACCACAGCCTCTCCTATTTCTGTTCTGGCATCCTTAGCATGTAGCTCTCATTCTTGATTTTTTACAAAATAGGTATAGCATCTGAACCCCAGGTAGAAAGAAGGAATGTGTTCTTTCATGTGCCCGCTGAGTCTGCTCCCCCCACCTCTCTTTCTTTTAATGGAAAAGAATAGCAACTTTTCCAAAAGCCTTACCCAATGACTTCAACTAACATCTCATCAGCCAGAACTTGGTCACATCCTCAGCTCTAGTCTCAAGGGTCTCTTGGAATGTGTGCATTTTAATAGAACACATTGCAACTCTGAAAAAAATCAGATAGAGCTTGTTAATAAGCAAAATGGAGTATAAATATTGAGTGGACAATGAACAGTTTGACCATTTCAGATAAGCAAACTGAGGAAATGAAATGAGGGGTTAAATAATTGGCCAAGTTTACATAACTGGTTGGTGATGGAGTAGGCATAAATGTGCCTTTTAGAGAATCAAGCTCTGGTGTTGTGGGTCTGTATATTTTGAGAATCCCTCAACAGTTCTTTTGGTTCAGAAGAATGCACTCACGCACATACATGATTTTCATACAGCTTTAAAGGTTCAATGTGCCTTTACAGCATATTTTAATAGATACTATTTTATTTTATTTATTTTATTTTTTTTTTTAAATTTTTATTTATTTATGATAGTCACACAGAGAGAGAGAGAGAGGCAGAGAGAGAAGCAGGCTCCATGCACCGGGAGCCTGATGTGGGATTCGATCCCGGGTCTCCAGGATCGTGCTCTGGGCCAAAGGCAGGCGCCAAACCGCTGCGCCACCCAGGGATCCCTAGATACTATTTTAAATTTTTTTTTTAATTTTTATTTATTTATGATAGTCACAGAGAGAGAGAGAGGCGCAGAGACACAGGCAGAGGGAGAAGCAGGCTCCATGCACCGGGAGCCCGACGTGGGATTCGATCCCGGGTCTCCAGGATCACGCCCCGGGCCAAAGACAGGCGCCAAACCGCTGCGCCACCCAGGGATCCCAGATACTATTTTAGGATGCCCTGGACACCTCTATGGCACTAAACTGAATTAATAAGAACTAAACATTTTTCTGATAAAAAGTTTTGTAAGCTAGGATCTACAGACAATGCAAGGGACAAATACATTCTAGTTTGCATTTCAGTATTTTTATTCACTACTGTTTTTTTTTTTTTTTTTTTTTTTTTTCTTCTTCTTGAAATAGGAGATAGGAGTCAAGATCTGGCTTCTAACCTGGCCTTGTGTTCCCCATCTCAGGGAACTTGAGTAGATTTTATCACATCTTTGTACCTGTTCTTTCAAATGAGAAATTAGAAACTTGAATTTGAAAAGCAGTTCAAACTCTAACATTATATACATTTAAGAAGTAATATGTTTAGCATTACCGCTTCTGGACCTTGATGCCACCTGTATGATCTGTTGGTTCTAACTCCTTTTCAGAGTGACTCTGGTTTAATCTTAGGGAGGACTTCTATAATCAACGAGTCAGCAGTGTTTACGCATGAGTCCAGCAACCCCTGAAAAGTCAGAGAAGCAGGTGCTTCTGGAAGCCTTCCCTTGAGGCCCAAACCCACAGGATCCCAAACAAGAATGGCAGCTTCCATACTGAATGAAGGCACTGGGAGGTGCATCTGGAAGTGAACCAGAACTGGAGCCTCCAGTAAATATTAACACAGGAAAACAGCTGGAAGGACCAGTCCTTTAAAAAGAAAAACAAGGAGGTGGCTTCAGGTGAATTGATGAATACAGTGAAAGGGAAACATGTCCCCCCTGAGACTCATTCACTAGTCCTTCCAGCAACCAGACTCTTCAAGTTAGCCAGCAATGGCCAATTTTGTGGTAGGTGACAACACTGAAAGAGAAAGATAATAGGATCTCCTGCAGACCAAATTTGAACCCCAAAGCCTCTTTAGTGATTAAAATGGGAAACGAGGTTATTGGCCACTTAAACAGTGGAGTTGAAGAAAGATGAGGGGTGGGCAAAGAAGAGAGAATGCAAATTAAGATTGAGGATGACTTTTAGAACTTGACAAATAAGCTTTCCTGATGGCTGAGAATTCAAACCAATGTACTTTCCTGTGTTAAACAATATTGGAACTGAACATTCTTTCCTGTCCCAGTGTGAAATAACACACACACACAGGCAAAAATAGCTTAGGTACTTGCTCTTCAGGAAATATTTACTCCTGGAAGATAAGCTCTGAACCATGTAGAACAGCTTATTATCGATTGCAGCAGCTTGTTCACCAAGACGTGCTGGAGACCTTTGCTGGAGACCATCCAGCCAAGATTTTATGTTGTAGACTGGCCAATCCCAACCAGTTCCCTGGTTCTCAAGGCCTGAAAACTCTATAAATATCCTCCCCTGACTTCCCTCTTCAGGAACCAACTAAGTCAGCCAAGGTGCCATTCTCTTACTACATACAACAGGTCTAACAGACTCAGCTTTGTTTGACCAATAAATTGTTTTAGAAGTCATTTGGGCAGTTGACCTGTCACAAGTGAGGTGTTGGTCATGTGTACAAAACAGAAGTTTTATTTTTTATATATTTTTTAAAGATTTTATTTATTTATTAATGAGAGACACACACACACAGAGAGAGAGAGAGAGACAGAGAGACAGAGATACAGGCAGAGGGAGAAGCAGGCTCCATGCAGGGAGCCCGACATGGGACTTGATCCTGGGACTCCAGGATCATGCCCTGGGCCAAAGGCAGGTGCTAAACCGCTGAGCCACCCAAGGATCCCAAAACAGAAGTTTTATCATATCATGTCAGAAATGAGGCCACTGTATCATAGCAAATGGCATTTACTTTTTGAATATTGGGTTAAATGTCAAGATTTCTTTGGTGCCTTCTGAGTAATCCTTGAATTTTTTTTACCCTTGGAAATTTGCAGAGCTCAGAGAAACTGTATTTCCTGTATCAGTGCTGTAGCAACAGCTGCTCTCTTCCCTTCTATGTGCTCCTCCACCCCCAGAAGGCAGAAGAAGGTGACCAAAGACTAGTAGAATTTGAACCAATGTGCTTCCGAGGATAAATAATAAAGGGTGTTAAACGCATTAACAACCAAACATTTACTGTGTGTTATAGCTCTGGTTTTCCTATGGGAGTGGGGGATACACAGACACCATCCAAATAAATAAGTATATTGATAATTACAGCTTGGAATAAATGACCTGAAAGCAATCAATGGTGCAGTGATTCAGGATGGTGGGTGGGGTGAGTGGGTAGATGTATTGAAGAAGACAACACACACACATGCAAGTGGGGTAAGAGGATGGAGAGAGAGAGGCATGGAACAGTGGTCCTAGCAGAAGAAACAGGATACACAATGGCTGGAGGTGGAAAGCAGCGTGGTGTATTTTCAGAGCTGTTCTCCCTCTGGGCCCTTATGTCTAGATCAGAGTGGACTGGAGGAAGAGAGGCCCAAGATGGGGCTAGAGAGGCAGGCAGATCCCAGGTTAGCCAGGCCTTGGAGGGTACCAGAGGTGCACCAACCTCTTCCTAAGTTTGAAAATAGGTTTTCATCTGGGAAATGATGTGATTGAATCAATGTTTGAGGAGATTTTTTAAAAAGAGTTTACTTATTTATTCATGAGAGACACATAGAGAGAGGCAGAGACATAGGCAGAGGGAGAAGCAGGCTCCATGCAGGGATCCCGATGTGGGACTCGATCCCGGGTCTCCAGGATCACGCCCTGGGCTGAAGTTGGCATTAAACTGCTGAGCCACCCAGGCTGCCCTTGAGGAGATTTTTGAAAGACAGGTTTGAAGGGGGCAAGGGTAAAATCAGGGAGACAATGTGAAAAGGTTTGTATTAGTGTAGGCGAGGGGCAAAGATGACCTAGACTAGCTGGAGAGAGAGAGAGAAAAATGGACAGATTTGAGATGTATTTTGAGGAAGGAATCATAGGACTTGATTACATGTGACTGCAGAACTGAGGAGAAATGTGGTTCTGCAGATTGAGTCTGTGGAAGTGGATGAGCTACTCTGGGAAAGAAAGGAGGTGGGTGGCAGGACAAAGAAATGAGGCAAGGGAGGAGGAAAAAGGACTTGGGAAGCCCCACCCTTAAAAGTCAGTAGAGAAGACACCAGAAAGGAAATAGGAAGGCAAGGAACACATGGATTTATGTGGAGGATGTTCCAGCAATTCAAACGTCCATTGGTAGACCAACATATAAACATGTGGTATGTACATGCAATGAAATATTACTCTGCCCTAAAAAGGAATGAAATTCTGACAGATGCTACAACATGGATAAATCATGAAGACATTATGCTAAGTGGAGTAAGCCAGTCACAAAAAGACAACGTATGATTCCACAATATGTTAGGTGTCTAAAGAAGCCATATTCCTGGAGAGTAGAATGGAGGTTACAAGGGCTGTGGGGGAGGAGGAAATAAGTGTTATCATTCAGTGGGTAGAGTTTTAGTTTTGCAAGATGAAAAAGTTCTAGAGATCAATTGCACAAAAATGTGAATATACTGAATACTATTGAATGTTAAAAACCGTTAAGATGGTAAATTTTTATTTATTTTTTTCACCAAAATAAGAATTTTTTTAAGGCGTTTCAAAAAAGGGAGAAGTGGTCAACTGAGTTGAGTATTGCCAGTATTGAGAACAGAGTTGATAGGTTGATTTATTAAGATGGAGACCATTCACGATCTTTCTACATTGACTGCAGTGGCCTGAGGAGAAAACTGGATTGAGACCCAAAGGTTAGGAAGTGGAGATAGCCAGGTGGACAGTTTCCAAGAGAAGGTTAACTGAGAAGAAAGACTTGGGGCAGAGTCAGTCGGAGCACAAGGAACAAAGGGAGGCTGTTGCTTTGTTTTAGGAAGGAAGATACTTGCACACATTTGAGCATTAATGGGATGATCCATTGTGAAAGGAGAGATTGATGAGGCAGGAAATGGTAAATCTAAAAGAATGCTGTTCTTCAGAAAGCCCTGAGGAGAAGGGGTGGTGCTCCTGGGAAGGAACACATTTTGACGGGAAGATAGATGCTTCCTCTAACATGACAGGAGGTGAGGAGGAGAAGGTGGGAGTGCATGTAGAGGTGGCAGATTAGGGTGCTTATAGGGCTGGCAGTGAGAAGTGGGTAGAGTTCTCATCCAATGGCTTCTATTTTTTTGTGTAAAATGTGAAGTAAGGTTGATAACACAAGGGGTAGAGGGGAGTTACATCAGTGGTTTGAAGAGATGAAATGTACTGTCATTAGTCATCCAGGGTTGTGGAAAAAAGGAGCTTGCCTGTGAATCACAGCAGGAGTGACCCACTGCAGAGAGGGGATGTGGAATTCTGTATTCATTATTTGAAAGTAAAACTACCATATTTTATATTCTAAGATGCACCTCTGAAATTGAGATGTATTCTCGGGTTGTTCTGTGGGATCATAGAGTTTTGGGACATGAGAGATTCCATTTTGAAACTCCAGTTTCCTTTCCCACCAATAAACTCTTGAGCCGGGCCAGAAGCAGCAATCATTTCAAAAGCAGTTGCTCATAACGTTTCAACAAAGCAACTGGCATTCTGATCATATGAGGACAGTAATGTATTAATTCACACCAGGGACAGTTTTGCTTAATAGCACCAATACATTAATCAATAAAATAGTCATCAAAAATGACTCAACTGGTTGGCACAAAATTAGAAACATTTTTTTTCTTCTCTTCTTTATCTAACTCATGTATTTACCTTATCCTTCTTTTTTCATAAAAACCTCATACTTTCCCCTACATGTGTGGGATACTTTTCTGGTTGCCATGAAACCTGTGCTCCCCCAAGTAAACTTCTGAGACCCCCCAAAAAAGACTTTTGTTCTTTGTCAGTTTTGCCTCCTTTTCTCAGCTGATAGTCCCAGAGTCCTATATGATTGTTTAGAGTTTAATCATCAGCTTTGTTTTTTCTTAGTGGGCCATAAGACAAAGGGAATCTTATAATCAATGGCATCTTAGAGTCAGTGACATATGGCAGTTTTATCCCTACCAAGTTGATCTGCTTGTGTGTAGACATGAAGAAGCCACTTATTTCAGGGTTGGGTTTCAAAAACAAGATGAATAGGTAACAGCTTGACCAAAGCTGTCAATCTCAAAGAAGCCCATTTGAGCCCACTTAAGGAATAATGTCATTGTAGTGGGATGATGAGCATAGCTTCCTGAGGGGCTCCATTCTTCATTATTGGAAGTATTTCATCTGATGTTTGGTCTACAAAGCCAATCTCAAAGTTCTTTGGCCAGGTTAAGGCTTTATTATAAAATTCTCTTGCAAGTCTAGCTATCATAAAACAACAGTTCAGAGATGCCTGGGTGGCTCAGTTGGTTGAGCATCCAACTCTTGACTTTGGCTCAGGTCAGGACCTCAGTGTTGTGAGATAGAGCCGCCCCCCCCCCCCATGAGGCTCTGCGCTCAGTGGGGAGTCTGCTTCTTTCTTTCTTCTCCCTCTGCTCCTCCCCACTGCTTTCTCTCTAAAATTGAAAAAAAAGTCTTTAAAAACACACAAACATGCACACAAAAACAATAGTCCAGACTTCCTTTACCACGGTGTCCAATACTGGGTGTTCAGAATTGTATGCTAAGTGGAGGGTGGTTATGCAAGATTGGGTCCAGAGGGCCTATGTCCCTATTCATTAAATATTTATTAACTATCTGCTATATCTCAAGCAGTTTATTTTGGGGGGAAATACAAATAAATACAATCTGGGTTTCTGATTTCAAGGAGCTCCCAGTCTGCTATAAGAGAGGGAAGAAGCAAGAGTTGTTACTAGAGGTATTCATTCATCCAATCACTAGGGAAACACATATTCTGTGAGCTCCTACCAAGTGCCAGGCACCATTCTAGGTGTTAGAAATACAGCGGTGATAAAACTGACAAGGTTCCTCCCCTATGGTCCTTAGCTTCTAGTGGGGAAGACAGTAAATCCATAATGTTCCAACAAGCATGATAATTTTTGACTAATGATATATATGAGGAAAAAAATGGAATATAATAGAGAATGGAGTGCTACTTAAGACAGGGGGTTAAGAATACCAATCAAATTACTTTGGCTATGAGTAATAGAAAATCTAACAGTGTCATAAGTCCTAGGAGCTTTAATTATTTAAAAAAGTCAGATGTTATTGATTTCATTAATTTAGTGGTGTCATGAAGGACCAAAGGTTTTTTTTATCCTTGTAATTTCCCCTCCTTATCATGTTGGAATGTTCTTCAGCATCATGGTTGCAAGAAGGCTGCCAATGCTGAAGACATTACATCTTCTTATGGTTCCCAAAGCCAGAAGGAGAAAGAGGTGAGAGAAAGGAGGGAAGATAACTACCCTCACACACACAGTACCTCCTTCATTGTATCAGAAGAAAATTGTTCCTAGAACTCTCTCAGCAAGCTTTCCCTTAAAACTCACTGAACACAGTCACCTGCCCACACTTAATTCAGTGACCAGAAATGAAGACTTATATTGCCACAACTGGTTCAAACTAATTATGAGTCATCAAATGTAGATTTTTGGTAAGAAAGAAGCAGAATGACCTTGGGCAGGTAAATAATGACTGCCAGGTCAGGGAATCTCACATCTCTGAGATGACATGTGAACTGCAACGTACATGATGGGGTGGCTCCAGTCTTGTGTACTGTGGACCATATGGCGGTGTGAAGCAGGGAACTGGGCAGGGGTGGTTGGTCATGGAAGGTCCAGCAGTAGACGAGACACCCAAGAAACAGAATGAGTCAGCCAGGTGAAGCTATGGGTGGGGATGGGTGGAGGCTTTTCAGGTGGCAGAGGAGGCCAATGGAATGGAAAAGGGATATGAACTAATTTGTAAGCTAGAGCAAGACGAACAAGACAGGCTAGGTCACAACCCCAGTGAAGATGATTTCAGAGGGGAAGATTCAGATTCCAACATTGCAATGGTAGCGATAAAGCAAATGTGTGCAAAAGGAGGGGTACTCAGTTTCATCTCAGGCTTCAGAGGAGACTCCCTCAAGAAAGAGACATTGGGGTTGAATCTCCTGACTGAGGACAAAGAGTCAGTCAGCCAGTAAGCAACCAGAGGTGGGAAGGTTTTCCTCGGCATGAGGCACAGCTTGCATGGAGGCTTGGACACTTGAAATAACATGATGAAAACACTCAGTAAGGCATTACCACTGTTTAGCATGTGAGTCAGGGCGTGACAGGTGACGAGGCTGCAGGCATGCTTGTGAGCTCTGCTTTATTTAGTTTAGGCCAGTCCTTGCCTTTTAAAAAGTTGAGAGTCCCAGGTAAGAATAGCTGTGTTGGTTTTCTCAGTGTGCAAGGGGAGATTGGGCTTGCATGATCTCCAAAACACTACCAGCTTTTGCATTCCTGGTCTCCAGTAGATGCTTGATAGAAGTTTACTGAACAAATGAACTATGAACAAGCCTCGTTCTTTCCTGCTGCCCATAGTTTGCTCCTCCACATAAACAGATGTGCCCTGGCACAGCTCTGGGTGCTCCATGAAGTGGCCCTGACCCACCAGCCTCCATCAACTTTCCCCTGCATTGGACTGCCTGCTTCAGCTCTTAACAGAGAAGGCCTTATCTATTATCACATGTACGTTTCTTCCCTTCCCAACCAGACTGTGAGCCCTGTGAGGTCAGGGTCACATTTCATGTAACAATGTATTCACCACTATATGGCATATTGGGCACATCGTATACACACAACAAAAATATCAAACTTTCCTATTTGAAGGATGGACTTCAGTGGATTTTAGTCTCAAAGGGGATTCCCAAATCTCTTGACACTCCCTAGAAGATCAAGAACTATCCAAGAAACAAAAGAGGATGAGAGAATGCTGGGATTAAAAATAAGGGCTGCTTCTCACAATGTTTATAGGAACTTCCTAGTGAAGGTTTTGAAAAATACCACTCTATAAATAAATTTAAGTGTTTGAAACATGGGCTTTTTGAGAGAACTAGGAAGTCCATGAATGCTCAAAAAAAAAAAAAAAAAAGTTAGAAAGGAATTTTGAGTGTTTCAAAGTTAGAAAAATACGTCACTGCCCATGTTGCCTTCCAAGAGCCTTAGTCCTTATGTCAGTCAGTAGAGGCCGGGTTCTGCTAAGTTAACAAGTAGTTCACAAATTTCAGTGACTAAGAACAATAAGGAGTAATCTTTTGCTCATGCCCATCACAGGTCAGCAAGGCCCTCTGCTTCTGACAGTCATCCAGCGACCCAGGCTACCATTTTGAATTGCTGGTCACCATACAGAACAACTTGCATGACCCCATCTACCCATGGAGAGGTTAGGAATTGCAATGCTACCTTGTGCCTGGATCTAGGGACAACCGGGAACAATCAGAGACCCATGGTATCATAACCCTAGTGACCTGAAAGCCAGCCAATGTCAGAGCTCCAGGCATAGGTACTTGTGTTTTCCATACCCCATTTTCAGACTGAGGCAGATTAATAAGGATGCTAATGGGTATGGTCAAGTACCACAGATCCTGTGCTGCCACTGTAGTCCTCACTCCCTTGCCAAAAAGGGAAACCTTTGCTTTTTGTGAGAGTCTGTGTGTGTATCACCTAGTGCATGACTCATCCATTCTCTGGCACCGTGTCCCTCCCACTCCAGGAGCTACTCCCAGGCAGGACTTGTCTGTCGGGCTGCAGGGCCCCTGTATGGGGCTGGCTGCTGGCACCAGGGCAGGGCCCAGCCTGGATGCCTCAGCTTGAGAATCCACCATTCGGGGCTGTATTGACTGCTCAGAGGTACAGGAGCCCAGCCTGCTGATTTTGTTGCAAGATACGATGAAGGAAAGCTACTGACACCCTTGTCTTTAGCTGCGAGGGAGTGGGGCATATGTGCCAGTGACTTTGCTGTCAGCTAGCCACAGTGAGTACTCCCACGTCCTCGTTCTCCCTCCAGTCACTTCCTCTGGAGAGGAGCAACCCATTATGATTCCACAGGTGCGAGGCTTTGTAATTTGCGGCTTAATTAATAACACACACAGCGAATAGGTATTAAAAAGGAATTTGGTGATTTGGAGGCATTTTATGTAGTTCAAGAAGATCTCTAGTCTGGTATGAAAATATTTTGTTTTTATTACCCTCTGATGTTTTTATGCTCCTCTGATCCCATCCAAATATCAGAGTACAGGAAATTGAATTCTTTAAAGAAATGTTTTTTTTTTTCTGATTATCTAAAAATGATTAAGTGCAAATAGAGAAGTGAATTAACTGTTTTTTAACCATTATTTCCCCTCATCGACCTTTGTAATGTTTTATCTATAATTTGGACTTATTATTAACTATCAACAGCTTTAAAGTCTCCCTAAAAGCAGAGGAATATTTTTCCAACTTCACACACACACAAAAATCTATGGCATTAAGAATTTGATTCTGAGCCTTATTTCCTCAGATCAGACCTCAGGAGGAATGTAAACTTTGGGGAGATTTCTCTTTGTTCCTAAACTTATCTGCATTGTGTTAGTCTTTGGTGACAACGGGGTGGGGACTTCCAAACACTTGTGTTTGTATTGGCTTTCACATCATTCCTTAAAATACTGCTATGGTTCATGCTTCACTCTTCCTTCCTTTTCCCCAAAGAATTCTTAATCACCATTTATTGAGTGTAAATTTTGAGAGTTTAGTTCTGCTTAAAAACTTCAGTCTTAAAAAACCAAAACAAAACAAAAAACCAAAACAAAAACAAACAAACAAAAAAAACAAAAAAAACTTTAGTCCTTTGAATTTTGACAAAGTCTGTTTTTCCCCTTCTATAATAAACTCACAAGTGAAAGAGTGAGGCCTGAGTTTATCTGACATTATCTTTGGTTTACTGTGTTGAATTTCCTCTTTCAGAGTTCATTTCTATTCATTTAGTTTGGAAACATCAACTTCTTTGTAGCTCAGAGAAATGATTCAAGCACATTGCTGGGCAAATAATTAGCCTTAAAAGACTGCAAAACTTGTACTTTATGCCTGTAGGGCTTGTATCCTAAAAGGGTACTAGCCCAAATCCAGTCCCAATTGTATTTGCATGATACAGAGTTACAGCATCATTGTCTCTTTGCAAAATGAATGAAAATTTGTAAATAGAAACCAAGACTCTTATTCAAAGATATTTGAGATCAGGAGACAGCTCCAAGCCTGGTGACTGCTTGATCTTTCTAAAATTGGACCTGGCAGCAGGGGCACAGGGTCTGGTGTGGAAGTGGTTTGCCTTGGGTCCAGGCGATAATGGGTTGCAGTGTCCATGGAGAATAATATTACTAAATATGTCAAAAAAATAATAGAACTGACTGAAATTCAGTCTCCCTTTTATTATCAGCATGTTCCAGTGATTCTAAACCTCCTTACTGATAAAATACTTAGTTCTCACCACTGGGGCAGAGCACTCCCACTACCACCGGTCCCTCCCAACTTGGTACTGCGCCTGCATTATGCAAGATTGGACTTAATTCACCAGTGGAAAAACAGTCTGCTTGAAAACACAGTGGGTATTTCCACAAAACCATAGTTTAGCCTGTGGTCTAATTATCTTTAATCCCATTATCTTGGGAATTCGTGGCTTCTGTGTATTTTTTTAAAAATGTGTTTCTCTTAACATAATCTTGATCTCTCAAGCCTTCTGTGTGTTTTTTAAAAAATGTATTTCTGTTAACACAATCTTGATCTCATGAGCCAATAGACTCTGATTTTATTTTTAGTTAGGGCTGAGTCTATAGAATCATGCTGCCTTTGCATATTATTCTTGAATCATTTGATTGCACTGAACAAGCTCCTAAATCATAGTACTTTAAGTCTCAAAGGTGATTTTAATATAAAAATATTAGGATCTCTCATAGAACCCAGGGCATGAAATACAAGGTTCTGAGCATCACCAGGACTCTCTTCTTAAAAACTCTTTTTCCTTCTTGGTGTATTTGCTTCATTTTGTACTGTTCTTCTTTTTGTGATTGGATTCTTCTCAGTTGCATATCACTAGAGTCTGGTCTCAATTCTGTGTATTAGTATCACCTGGAGAGTTTTAAAAAACCCCATTCATCTCTAAATGTTAACAATTAATGTGATCTAGGTGAAGGGATGTGTAGGTATTCACTGTAAAATTCTTTCAACTTTTCAGTAGTCATGAAATTATTCAAAATAAAATTAAAAAGTTTTTTGAGAAATACTAGTGTTTGGACCTTGCCAGAAATTCTGCTTCAATGGTCTAGACTGGGGTCCAGACATTGGCAATTTTTTTCAAAGCTCCTTTTGGAATTCAACCAAAGTCAGAAATTACTGCTATTGGCTGCATCTTCTTCAGCTTCTCTAGAAGAGAATGAGTCCCATTTCTTTTCTTCTATCAAAGTTTGAAAATCCCTGGGGTGAGGACTAATCAGCCCAGCTGGGGTCAGCTCTGGCCAGGTCCATCTTCAAAACAGCTGCATTCACAGTAAACATAAGAGATGTAAGCAATTTCCAGGTAAGATTATTAATTACAATAATCATAACAGGTGTCCAGTATATTCTTCCAAAAGAAACGCAAAATGAGTTCTGAATGGCTAAATTCGAGAACATCTGGCTGTTGAGAAGTCAAATACTTTTTTTTTTTTTAAAGATTTCATTTATTTATTCATGAGAGACATAGAGAGAGGCAGAGACTTAGGCAGAGGGAGAAGCAGGCTCCATGCAAGAAGCCTGATGTGAGACTCGATCAGGGGACTCCAGAATCATGCCCTGGGCTGAAGGTAGATGCTCAACCCCTGAGCCACTCAGGTGTCCCCAAATACTTTATTTTCTACTATAGCTATTTGTCTTTTTAAAAAATATTTATTTATTTATTTATTTATTTATTTATTTATTTGGCAGTAAGGGCAGAGGAAGAGGGAGAAAGAGAATCTTAAGCAGATTCTGTGCTGAGCATGGAGCCTGATACAGAGCTTGATCTCACAACCCTGAGAGCACAACCTGAGCAGAAACCAAGACTCAGAAGCTTAACTAATTGAGCCACCCAGATGCTCCCCAGTTATAGCTATTTTTCAAATTATGTTTTTGTTTTGAAAGAATGGTATGATGGGGAATGATTTTGTTCTTTTGAAAGTTTTGTATAGCAAAATACAAATTAAATCTATTTAACAACAAAACAAAAACTCTGTCCATATCAAAGCAGGCCTTATACATTGTTATGCGTTAAATACCATGAATGAAGGTCCCTTCTAGAAATAATGTTCCTTTGCAGCAAGTATACATTTTACGCCATAACACATCTGGTGTTTAAAATGTCACATTTCCATAAAGAAGTTCTCTGAATTGGTTATGAGTTTGAGTCACACCTCCTGCCACACTGATCTTGCAGGAAATTCTCAGTCTTATCTTTGAAGGGGCTACATCTTGAAGGGTCTAGTGAGAATTTTGGGAGTCTGACGCAGTCTCAAATTGTCTCACAGCTGAAAGAGAGTAGTGCTATCACTGCTGTGCAAGCTTTGGGGTGTAGACATTTTGTGATGGTCCCTAATGCTGTGAATCTCTGACTTTTGGTGCCCTGTGCCCCTGAGTTACCCATGGAAGTGTCTGTCATCTCCAGGGGCATGGGGTTGCTGATGACCGGGGAGTCTGTGCTCTGAGGATGGTGGAGGGGTGGTAATTGGTGAAGAGAAGCAAGAGATGCGTGAAGCTAATGCAAAACGGCTGAACATGGCTAATGCCATGTTTCCAGCTGGTTCCAAAAAGAAGACGGGGCTTCCTGTAGCAAGAACTGGACTTCAGGAGAGAGAAAGACTCTATGATTCTGAAGGAATCAGAGCAGGAAGCAAGAGGAGGAAGAACAACTGAAGACAGAGGAGCAGTTCTCCATACCCTTGGGAAGTTGCAGAGACTGGGCTTGATCCGGATATTTTTTGACCACTGAGAAAATAATCAGTG
Source organism: Canis lupus baileyi (assembly GCF_048164855.1). Lineage (NCBI taxonomy): Eukaryota > Metazoa > Chordata > Mammalia > Carnivora > Canidae > Canis > Canis lupus. Next base: position 56,859,433 of record NC_132844.1, on the reverse strand, counting down.
TGATCTCAGTGGACCTGGCTGCCAGAGAATAGAGTGGGGCACAGAAGTGTCAGTGTGGGCAATGCAGGCGGAGTATTGAGGCCCAAAGACCAGCAGTGATAGTTCAGCTCAGCAGAAGCCAGCATAGTTGGAGGCTTATCCCAGCATGCTTCTCTTCTGATGCTAAAGAATAGCATCCCTGGGGAGAAAGGAAGAGGAAAAGATGGAACAAATATCGAATTGATCAAAAGAGACCTGTTTAAACTGAAAATCAATTAAGTTTGCCTTGTATGGGCAAATTTTCCATCATTGGTTCAAATAGGGCTCCAGGCCTAATTAAATTCAGTCATAGTGCAAAACCCAGTGACATCTGTGCCAACCTAGTTTCATGACTGCTAAATATGTACTGCTACACATAATCATCTTGGTTTTTGTGTACTTGTCCTAAAGACTTTAAATACCTACTCTTCCTCATTGGATTTATCCAGAAGGTCTTGCTTCCTTCCAAAATGCTGGCTGTGCCTGAGACGCTCCGCCTCACTCACCTGAGCCTGGCGTGTCTCAGTTCTCTTTGCCTGCTGTCCTTCTTAGGGGATCTCATCCGTGAAAGCCATTTCAAAACTTATTTGGTGCTAACGTCTCTTCTGCCCAAGGACTGAATTACAAAAAAATCACCCTTTGAATAGAAACACCAATGCCTTGACTATTTACTCATTCATTCAAACATCCCAAATGACAATAAAATAAGCATTTTTTAGACATTCAAAGATTAAGAGAGTTTGCCACACAGAAATCTTCATTAGAAGAAGTTTAAAAAGATACATTCCAACAAAAAGTAAAGTGAAAAGAAAAGTCATGTAATACAAGAAAATATGTAAGGAAGCAAAAGAGGAAGGACATTTTTTTTCTAAGCATAGGATTGAAAAAGATGGAAATATCCTGTCAGGTTTAGGAGTTAAATGTCTCTTTGTTTTCATACTGCTTTTTTATTTTTGAAGATCTACTTAAGGACATTTTTCTCTTTCTATTTATATTAAAAAATAATTATTCATTACTCTTCCATACATATGTTATGAATAATTACTTTCAAATATACGTAATATAAATGCGAGAGTACCAAGTGTCAAATGTGAGACACTTGAGGAGCACCAACAAATCCTGGACCTTTTTCATCTGAAATAACTACTTTCAATTTGAAATAGTAATCTGAAACTCCCAACTGATGATCTAGTTAAAAATATCTCTGGTTGAATGAATATGCATATTTTAATGTAACTTTTTAGACATTGAGTCAAGAAATCCACATTTTTAATCCCTCCACTGCCATGCTGATCAGAATAAGGGTGCTCTTTAAAATTTCTCATTTTGATATTCCCATTTTGTGAGAAGAAAGAATTATTACTCATCAATGAGTGTAATGAGGATTTATACTACATAAAATTCAAATTTAATGTTTTTATAGATATCTGTATTTCAGAAATAATTCTGAGGTGATGAGACCCTTATGCATTTTAATCTTCTAGTGGTTATTTTATAGCTATTAACTATTACACACTTTTATGCTGGACTTGTTCACTTCTGAGTCTTCATTCAGGTGGATAATATAGCTCTGAGAGACTTTTGCAGAAGTATAGGGCATTACAGCTCCATGTGTTGCACAGCCCTGATAGTAGCAGGGCTTTTATAGAAAAAAGTGCTGAAGCCTATTGAAAGCTGAAAGATGATAGAAGTGCTTGGGAGGAAATTTGCATTAATGGAAATACCTACACATTGAGACAGATTTCTCCCTGTAAGTACTATCTAAATATTAGTCCATTTATCTCACTTACTTTGCTTCTCCTTCTGTACTTCCTCTCTTGATTAGTCTCATCAAAACTCACCCAGATGCTTAGTTTAGAAATATCAACATCATGTTTCTTTCGGCTACATTTTTCACATATACTTCCTTTCCTAAAATTAGCTTACACTTCTAAAGCTAATTTTTAATAGTATTCACTTCTTCACTCCTTCTTCTTTCTCTTTTGGTTATGGGGTCTTTTGAATCCATTCAAATGCCATTGCCATGGTTCTGGTCTTTATGATTGTTCACCTGGATTAAGGAATGGCCTCTCCACTGGCTTGCTGACCTGCATGTCTGCCTTCTCTCCTACCCTCTACACTGTTGGCAGAATAATTTTCTTAAATGAAATCTGATCCTGTCATTAAAGGACTTGATGGCTAATCATCCAGGGAAGAATCCCATTGCTGACTGAGGCACATAACCCACCTCACTTTGACATCAACACAGTTTTAGCTGATGAGCTACATATATTTCTTTCCCATCACACACCTGATGTTCTGACGTTGTGACCTTCACAGTCATCCCTGAACACTGATTTATAGTTCCTGCTTCCAGCCTGCTGTTTCTCTGGAATACTGTTTTTCCTTGCCTCCCGCAAGATCCACCCCGAAAGTCACTTGTTTGTGATGGTCCTTCAAATACCCAATAGGGAGAGGTTATGACTTATTGTCATAGCTTATGACTTTTGTTATAAAGTATATTTGGTATACCTCAAAGGGAATACTTACGACGTTAATTTATATTTATATTTTCTGTCTTCCTTAATTACACTTTAGATTCTTGAAGACCTTGTCTTCTTTGTCTTCATAACTGTCTCTGGGGCCTAAGTTGTTCTTGCATGAAACTGGCCCAAGATAAATGTTTTCTGAATGAATGAATGAAGAAATGAGACTCAGAGAATTTAAGTATTTTGCCTTATTTCATAAAATGAATCATGAGAATTAGAGGAAGAACATAGATCTTTTGGCTTTAAATTTATTTCATGCTTTTCCTGCCACAATGTTAAAAAGTTTATTTTTTCCAATTAGAATTCTGATTATTTGTAGAAAATATATTCTATATATCTCTATATAAATTCTCTATATGGAGAGGAGTATGGAGTATGTAGAAAGTTATTCTATCCTTTTATCATAGTTGTTAATACGTTGGTGTCCTTCCAGTGTTTTTATTTGTTTCCTTTAAAAAATATTTATTTATTTATTAAAGATTTTATTTATTCATGAGAGACACAGAGAGAGGCAGAGACACAGGCAGAGGTAGATGCAGGCTCCCCGTGGGGAGCCCGATGTGGGACTCAATCCCAGGTCTCCAGGATCAGGCCCTGGGCTGAAGGCAGGCGCCCAACTGCTGAGCCACCCAGGCGCCCCTAAAAAATAATATTTAGAAGTGAGTAAAACCTTGGTGAAAATGAAAGTAATAAATCATCCACACGCCCACCTCCAGAATTACCTGCTATTAATATGTTGCTATATTTGGCTCCAGTCTACTCACTCCCTCCTTTTAAAAACACTCTTTTATTTTGGTAGAAATAATATATGCTTATGGTAAAACAATTCAAAGAGAGCAGAAAATTTAAAGGATATAATGCAAGAAACGATGTCCAATTCTGATACCAGAAAAAGCCATTGTTAATTATTGAATAGTATTCCAGATATTTTCTGTGCACATATGCTGATTTATAAGGACAGATAGATTGATGCATAGATATAAAGAAAAGCAGAAAGCAATACAAATACAAAAATACAAATACCATATTTGTTATCTTTAAGTGAAAGTTACTAAATTCAGTTTCATTTAAATTAAATACAAAAAAAGAGAAACATGTGAAACCTAAGGGATTTTTGAACTTCTAAGACTTCCCCCCTTACAATAATATCCAGGGATATTATTTTCTAGAAATATCTCTAATGTTTAAAAGAAGGATTATGAAATTTATTAAGATTGGAGGTAGCAAATAAAAAAAAAAACCCTGTTAATTTTAGGCACTGTGGATTTATTCCTTTCTAGAAGGATAAGGTTTTAGCACCCTTATATTTTCTTTTAGTTTTCTTTCATCTCTTAATTTTTGACAGCTACATTATATTTTTATTTTGATCTTTTCTCCCCTCTAAATTTCAAGGAAATGCTCTTGTGTTATATCTCAATACTCCCTTTTATCTTTGGTTACCCTTTATGTGTGTTCATTTTCAGAGCTTTGTTTGGGTTTATTCTTACTGTGGGTAATCTTTGTCTTCCGTGTCTAGTACCTTCTTTCTGTTTGCAGTTCTCTTTTTCTTTCTCATCAGCATTTCTGCTTGATTTTCTCAAGTATGACACTTCCTTTTTATTGTTTCTTTTGTGTTGAAGTTCCATCAACTTTTCTTTTCTTTCTTTTCTTTTCTTTTTTCTTTTCTTTTCTTTTCTTTTTTCTTTTTTTTCTTTTTTCTTCTTTTCTTTTCTTTTCTTTTCTTTTCTTTTCTTTTCTTTTCCTTTTCTTTCCTTTTCTTCTGAGAAAGACAGAGAGAGAGAGAGAGAATGTGCAGGCAGGGGAGGCAGGGGAAGGGCAGAGAAAGAGTCAGAGAGTCCCAGCAGGCTCCATGCTTGCATGACACGGGGTTCCATCTCACAGGCCTGAGATCATGATCTGAGCTGAAATCAAGAGTTGGACACCCAACCGGCTGAATTACCCAGCCATCCCCATAAATTTCTAAATATTTTCATTTTGGGGTTTTTATCTTAATCTGTTATTTTATCATTTATTTTTCAAGCTGATGTATGATAAAAAATCATAGCTTGAATTGATTGCTTGTGTTTGTGTGTGTGTGTGTGTGTGAGAGAGAGAGAGAGAGAGAGAGAGAGAGAGATCCTATCAATAAGTCAGTTTCCCTTTTCCATATACAGTCTATCACCAACATCCAACTCACAAATTTCTCCTGTTAAAATAGAAAAAAATAAAAGGATTCTCACATTTTGTCTCTTACTATATTTCTGGGCACTAATGAGATTTCTGAAGATTTTTTTCTGCTGTAGTTTGGCTAAAAGAGAAAGAGAAAGGAAATATAAAAGCTTAAGCGCTGTGCTCTGGTTCTACATCCTACTTCATTTCAAAATTTTCCACTTCTTTAAAGAGTCTTTGAAGCTATTCCCTTAAGTTCTGCCCCTTTTCTCATTTTTTTTTGCAATTAGTGAAGTTTTTGCTATTTTTCAATATTTTGTTCGTGTTGGTGGAAACTTCTGTGATTCATTTTCAATAAAGCATTGTAACTGAGAAATCCCACCAGTGTTTTTCTATAGATGTGCATATTATTAAGAGACCACCTTATTGACTGATTTTTCCCATTAATATTACATAACATATAATTATAATGTTTAATATATTAATAAATATATAAATATATAATACTGTTACCTCATACTAATATATTATCAAACCTCTTCATGAATTTTTTAAATGTTTGTGTAATATTCCTTTACATAGATTTATCAGAATTTCCTAACCCCTCCATTGTTGTTTGATATTTATAAGGATTCTGTATTCTTTTTCTGCTACTATATGTACAAATTTGCCATCAGCAAATCTGCAAATCATGCTTTTTTTTCCTGTATAAGTTATTTCTCTACGATAGAGTCCCAGAAGTGTGGCAGTGCTACAATAATTTGGGTTTACCAGGATTTTAGCATTCCTTTCCAAATTTTACACACTTTTATAATTTCTCTAACTTATCCTGGCAGCTTCAGACTGTCAGATAAATTCTTTCCTTGGTTTTGTGGTGACTCATGAGGCAGCTGATTCTTGGGGCACACCTATACTAAGTGCCTAACACACATGCCCATTGCACATGTTCATCCCTATTTACTATTTACCTTTCAGGTGTGAGTAATCACCCATTACTTAGCATTGCTTGAAACTGCCATGCATTAGGCCATTCAAAAAAGGTTTAGAGAAACCCCTGGCCAAGGTTCAGGGAAACCAGTGGAAATGATTTAAAGTTTAAAAAACCAGGCTTTTGAGAAAACTGAGGGCTCATCTGCACCTGTAGGTAGGTAGCTCTGTGGGTGTAGCTTGGGGTGTGGAGAGCCGTCCTTGCTCCCAAGAATCTGGCCTATTGACCTGGGTTAATGCCTCTATTTCCAACTGTGGAAGAGGTTACCTTTAGAAAATCCCTGTTAAAATATATACTTGCCTGGCATGACTAAATCACAAAACCGTTTGTATTTATTTTCACATCACTGGCAGTCAGCTTATCTTATTAGTTAACTGTTTCTTCTTGTCAGTCAAACAAATTCTGTAGGATCAAGACCTAGGGAAAGGAGACTCTTGATGTGGGAAAGGTTGCTTCAGAGTGAGGAGCTTTGTCCAAGGAGGGAGGTTATAGACTGGAGACAAAAGTCAGAGCCTGAGCATCTGGGCATAACACAGGACATGACTCAGGAAAAGGACAGAAGGAATTATGAAGGCAATTCTACTTAATTTGTGAATTTCTGCAAGGTCATTTAAGCATAGATCGTTCCAATCTACCTATCTCTCCCTGTCTAAGTCTATCTATCTATATCTCTTTTTTATCTTTTTTTTTTTTTTGCTAGAGATGGTGATCAGCCTCTTTACGTCTTCAGGACAAGAAGGATGGCACAGAATGATGTAGTTAAGAGCCTGCCTGACTTATAAAATTTTACGTTGTCAAGATGAAAGTTATACGTGGAACTGTTCTCAAAGAATACCTGTGAGGTTAGGCAGGGTCAACTTTCAGCCCCTTAATTTTGGAAAATTGTGGAAGTCATTTCAGTCTCACAGCACTGCTTGATGGCAGCAAAATAGTTAATGCAGACGTAATGCCAGACACAGAGTAAACAGACAATAACTATTTGTTTTATTCACATCTTCCCTTCCGTGATGTCTGCATTCAGCCTGGGCGGATAGGGTTGGTGATGGACTAGAGAGGTAAAACAGCAGGTTGGGTAAATGACAGACACAATGATACACCTGCACCCCTGAGATCATCCGAAGTGTATTCTCACAGTCTATTTGGAAACTTTGATGGTATTTTGTGGATCTCACTGGAAGCCTCAGCAATTCGCTACAAAACCTAATTATTCAAGTAATAGCCGCAGACTGTCAGCTGACAGAGCTGGTGATTGAAATACTCCTGAGTGGCTGATAAAGTTCTGTCTGGAGTTTTATTTTTGTGTGTGATTGCCATGAATGGTATTCCAACACTCTTTTTTTTTTTTTTTTTTTTGTTGTTGTTGTTGTTGTTTTGTTTTGTTTTCTAATCAGGATTTAAGAATCCAAGTTGTAGAGGTTTTCTCCAAAATCACCCTATAAAATGGCTCTGGTCTCTTTCGCTTACATGTGTGAGTGTGTGTTTAAATTAAGCAAATGCTTGATTCTGATGGGGCCATCCATGGAACAAGCCCCAGCCTGCAACTCCTGTGCTTGCTTTCTGCCTGCTTTGTCTTTCATTAGTTGAGCTGTGCCTGTTGCCAGTCAACCATATGGTTTTGGGGTGGAGGAATCTGACATAGAGATAGGAAGAGATATTTCAAAATTAAATCATTGACAAAGATGAGAATTGTTGGGTGAAATTTGAAAGTTTGGAGTCCTTGCCATCCTGCTTATTTGAGTAAGCTTTGATTCCTGGAGTCTGCAGATCTCTAGGGAGCAAAGCCCATCCAAGTTCCCAAACCCTTGGAGGGGCTTCAAAAGCCTCATTAGCCTGCAGCTTCCCTGAGGTGGTGAGCACACAGAGAAAGAAGTTATCCTTCTGGTTGTTTAATTTCGAGCTGTTGGGACATCACTTGGAATCGAGGAGCTCATTTTATATTTGTTGAATAAACACGTACATTAACATCTTAAGTACCTTTTTCAGATTTGGAAAGCAGACAGCAGAGAATGGGAAAACATTCTAGTTTGGATGTTTGGAAACATTATCTCTGTAGATCTAGCCGCAGTACAGGGACACTATTCCCTCCTCCTCCTTCTTTATAAAAGAGAAGGGAAATGGTTTCTTCCCTGAAGAAAACTGTAATATTTTGTATTTGGCACATTTTACTTTGTGAAATGTCAGCGCTGATGTAAGTGCTCCATGTTTCCTGGGGTATGAATCGCATGAAGTGACTGTTTTTTCAGGTTGTATGTTCTTGAGAGATAAGCCTTTTATTTTCTTTTTAAAGATTTTATTTATTTATTCATGAGAGACACACAGAGAGAGGCAGAGACACAGCAGAGGGAGAAACAGGCTCCCTGAAGGGAGCCCGATGTGGGACTTGATCCCAAGACCCTGTGATCATGCTCGGAGCCAAAGGCAGATGTTCAACCCCTGAGCCACCCAGCTACCCCGAGATAAGCCTTTTCTGGTGAATGTCAGTAATGAATTTTTTGGCATGGACTACACGAAACTGACATTTCCAAACATTTGATTGAGAGAGAAGAGTTACACTCCCACTACCCTTATGTTTCAGAAAGGTGAGGGGCTGAGCCTGGGTAAAGAGGTGTGAACCATTAGAGACCTGAGGCTTTTCAAAAGAAAATGGAAAAGAGGTGGGAAGTGTGAGCAGGTGGGATAGGGGTCAAAAGATTGGATCCTTGCTGCTGTCTTGCCACTATATACTTTGGCTTCATCCAAACCTTTTGTTTTCATGTGACTGGAAAAAGAGCAAATGACTATGGCTTAATGTCAACAAGTCTGGAAGAAAATTGATTTTATTTAAGTCCACTGAAAGAACAGTTTTATGAGCAAAATACCAAAAAAGCCAACTTTAGGAAATGTTTATTCTAGTTAAAAGAATCAAGAGAAAGCCTGAAATGTACCTCAAGTTCCACTGTGGTTGAAACTTGTGCACAGATAGCATTCCAGAGTTGTGATCTCCAGTTCTTCTATGACAAGCTAATCCTGGAGGGCAAAGAAGTTGCTAGAAAATTCTGGGCTCCAAAATTTTAATTGCAGCATAACTCCCAAAAAAGTCTGTACTATGAAGTCTGTGAAGGTCATTACCCCATAAATGAGCACATTGTGCTGATTTTGCCATGCATAAAAACAATTTTAGTAATAATCAAATGCATTTTGATAAAATTAGAACAACTATGTTTAAAAATTAAAACAAAAGGACAATAAAATAAGGACTATTTTTCAAAACAACATCTTAAAAATTTTAAGCAAACAGTAGATCTCATATTGATCTGTCTACTCATTCAACTTCTTCTCAGCCCCCCTTAAAAAATCTGTTTGAGTGTCTGGGCAAAGCAGTGCTAACTGTTTGAAAGTTTGTTGTCTTCTATAATTCCTTCAATCCTTAAGTAGTTTTAGTTAAAGAGAAAACATTCTCTATGATGATGAATTTAACGTAAAATTAATGTAATTCAGGAAAACATGGACTCATGCTCAGATTTTATGAAAATTATATCAACAAATTCATCAGTGGCTTTAATTTCTTTCTAATTTTGATGATTCTACCCAAAACAATAACTGCATTGATGATGATTATGGTAAGTCACTTTGATGATTTTTATACTACATTTTTATCCATTTGAAAGAACTTAAGTTGGAAAAAAGTATGCCGACATGACTGAAATTATATGTCCATCTGGGTTCAAATACATTGGAAGGTGATGAGCAACAAGATAGTCCTTGTGTTTAAAGAACTACGGACCTTCAGAAAACCCTATAACAGCAGGCTGAAACAGACAATGTAAAATACTTTAAAAAATCATTGATTTCAGTGGAATTTAGTGAGGTAAGTATTTCAACACAGGAAACACAGTAAAAAAGACATTAAAAAGACATTAAAAAAGACATTTTGCTTAGTCTTTAAAATAATGGTTGTTTGCTGTAGAATAATGCATGATTGGGGAGAAAGGCTATTCCTTTTTGGCTAAAAACGGTCAAAGAGCAAATATCGACCATTGCAAAAACTTCTAACCTTTGTTGATGACACTAAGTCCTCTGAACACTTCCACCTAAAAGCAAAGAAACATCAAATATTTTTCAAAGAGGTTTTTACTCAAAATGAAAAGTATTAAAATGATTAAAATTTAACATTAAAAAATTTCAACTTACATTAGTTGTCTACAGAGCCTGGGTCTGATACAAATCATCAGCCCTTCCCGACCACCTCCCCCCTTCTCTCCTTTTTTCTTTTTCAATGAGTATATCATGGGCCCACCACGTGTCCAGTACTATTTTAGGTACCAAGGAATCATTTTAGTTTTGACATCAATTTTGGCAGAAATAACAATAGCAGGGCTTGTCTAAGACCAGTTTTGAAGTTTGCTACCTACCTATGAAAATACAACTTCAGAGTTAGGTCAGAGTGAGGATGATATGCCAAGCCTAGCTTACTCTCCTTCAAAAGATATTTCTGGGCTGAGTTTGCACATAGGAACCCCAACTCACCTTCTTCCATAGCCACCCACACATTTCTCAGAGCTGCCTAGCCCAGGGAGTGAACCATCATTCTAGTTCCCTGAACATAGGTTATTATTCATTACAGCCCAGCAGGCAGCTTCCTTTGGAGGGATTCCCACAGGAGGTATCACATTACCTGTGCTTCCTGGTGCCAGCTGTTGTTCACACCTGCAGCCTCCCCGTGAAGTCAATGGGAGGCCACAGGGATGCCATGTCTGGGTCAGAGAAGTCTGAGTTGACAGCATGAAGGACAGAACCCAGACTTACAGGTTGACTGGGTCTGCAGTGAGAAACTTTGAAAGCTTCATATGGGAGACACTTTGCTTTTTCATTTATTTTTATAGAAGCAAGAAAGGCAGCTGTGTGGAAGACGATGACTCATATGCTTTTGCTATACTGCTTCGTGTTTCTTTTGCCCACAGAGTCCTGCAGGACATTATGCCAGGTAAGAAAAAGGGAGGTGGGAGGACCAAATGATGGGAAAGCAAATGGAAATAAAAATCCATCTGTTAGGCAGCTCTTAGCTATCTGTGCTCAAGCGTAGGGGGAAGACAGTGGTCCAGCCAAAAGAAATTGCAACTACAGGTATCCCAAACCCATTTTAGCTAATAGCCTCAAACTGTTTTCCTTTTGACTTTTTCTATAAATTCCTGAGATGCAGTGAGGCTCAAGTGATTTAAGGTTGATAATTTTTTTCCCCATATCCTTTAATGGTGAAGATTTTCATTGCTCACAACCAGCCGTGTGCTACTTCCATTTAGGCACTTGAAAATGTGGGAGTGGTGAGGGGTGTCAAAATGACTGGGAGATACTTAATGGCATTTAGTGGGCAGGACCTAGGAATGATCTGGCTCAATCAAGCATTGTCCCACCCAAAATGACATCTCTTTGAGAATCCTGATAGTGAACACAATGGATGGTCTGGAAGGAGAAATATGCCCCTCAGATAGTCAATGATTAATCAAGGTTTAACTGGTATGAAGTTTATAGCAATGTAGGATTTGTAAGTTTTGTGGGGGCAGCGAGCCCTATGGCTCCCCTTAGAATCTTTCCCTCACATCCTGAATCATTTTAATGCCCTTAACAGTTACTTACTTAAATAAGGTTCAGTATTCCAGGGAATAGTGTATTATTATTGGACTACAAGATCTGGAAGAGAGCTTTGAGATCAATTGGTGAAGAGCCATCTCTTACTTTATAGATAGGAAAACTGAGGTTCATGTTGTGGAATGTGGTTTTCTTGAGGTTACACACCCATCCAGCTGCAGGACCAAGGCAGGACCCATTTCTTCAGATTCTGTTTCTTGTTCTTTCCATTGTATTATGGAAGTTCTTAGCAAAAGCCTCCTCAGTGAAGGATGACTTTGGAAATTCTTTGTAGGAGTTTCCAAATGATATTTACTTTACCTTTTAAGTAGTGTGCCACTGGCTGGGAATGTTCTCCATGACTCCCCTTCTCCTCAGCACTGAGCTGGTGCCTAGCATCTGGGATAGGCTAAAGACTCCTTCAGAAAGACTTCTTCCAGAGGCATCTTATCCCACAGCTTGGTTCTCCTTCCCCTCTTCATTTCCTCATTCATAGTTTCCAACAAGACAGAACTTGGAGAGTAGATAGAGCCTGGGAGGTTGGTTTTGTTTTCTTAGCTATTGGGGACTGCCTTATGAATATTCTACCCTTTTATTCTCAATTTACAAGTTGCTGGATGCTGAGCTTCTGGGTGCTACTCCTCTTCTGACCTCCCTTCTCACCCTGGCAGCTTTTCAGGTTTAGTAGATTACAGGTTTCCAAAGTATCTTTTTCGTAGTATTTGGGTGAGGATTATAGATATCTGAAGCTAAAGTGGCCCATATCAGATGCCTCTCTAGAACTGAAATGATGAGGAGGAGTTGTATATAGATGTGCTTTGGCAAATTAACTGGGAAGAAATGAATCCTGTCCTTTACTTAAGAAGGCAGTTTCCAGAATTCCTTGCAAAAGTGCACCATGGGCTTCTGCCCACATATCTGATTAATATAATGTGACTTCATGGGATTCTGTTTAATGGGCCAAGGGTAACCCAGAGTTGTTCACTTTGAAGTGCTTTATTATAGTGTATTGGAAAGCATGGCCCTCTTAAGATGAGTTTAATGCATCACTTCCCTACACCCTGCATACTCCTCTGCCTTCTCCACTTGCATGTGGGCTGGCTTGGTGGAAAAGACTATGTCAAAGGATTAAGAAAAGCTGAGTTCTAGTCCCAGCTGTAAGAAGAGGGACCTAAGAAGGGAGTCCTGCATAGCTTCAGATAAGTCACCTTGTCTATCAAAGACCTGCCTTCCTTACCTGTAAAATAAGATCTTTCAAAATTCGAAAGAATGCCATTTTATTATTCTTGTTGGGTCAAAAGCCTTTAAGTCTTCCAAGTATATAATAAGGCTTGGATCTCTAGACTGTGAAACAAGAAGTCATCTTACATCATTGCTTTGAAGGCTCATTGCCTTCAAATACATCATTGTATTTCATGAAGGCTCAGGGATACCTACTTCCTCTTGGACAGAACCTAAATGCTCAATTCAGATCCTCCATAAATTCTCATTGGTAGATAAAATGGAAGATTTGGGCTTGTTTCTTGATAACACAGAAAGAAACGTGAAGGAGAAAGGGACATGAATTCCATGTTCTGAATTTCTAGTTCCTTCCTAGTGGTTTAGATATTGGAATGCAAGTTGGAGAATTGGACCATGGCTCTTCCCAGCCACCAGAGTATGAACTTTTGGTACAAAAACAGAAAGTTTCAATCCCTTTCTTTTTCATTCTCTACACACACACACACACACACACACACACACACACACATACATACATGCACATGTCAGTATTATATGCATACATGCTAATATGTACATATACACACATATGTATAAGACACGGAACTAGCTTTTGAGGTTGCATACACAACCCGTGATTTAAAAAAACATACAATTTAACTGAGAAGATAATATGCACATATAAAAATGGTTAGATAGAAATAGCAGGTAGGTGAGTATTTGCAAAGCATTAAGGAGTGGTATGGTGATATAAATAATAAATCCTATAGGAGCCAGACAGAGAAGGATGCATCATTTACAATTGGATCAGGAAAGACTTCCTGGAAGGGGCAGACTTGGGCTTTGTATGTAATAGATATTCACTGAGTACATGTTCAAAGAGAAATGATGGGAACTAAATCTTAAATACCATTTACAATACCGCAGGCCCCAATCTAAGCATTTTCTATAGGATGATCTCATTTATTTTTCTTTAAAGTGCTCTGAGATATCACACAATTATAATACTATCACTCTTGCCCTACTTTATGGATGAGGAAACTAAAGCCCGGAGAGATGAACTTTTCCAGGTTCTCAAGTGGTGGTATTGGGATTTGAACCCAGGTGGTCTGTTCCCAGGGTACACCCCTTGACACAATGTGATACTGCCTCTCAGTGAAGGGTCCAGTCTGATATGAATGGGTGGGATGGAGAGGTATTTTAATCAGGAGAGGTGGGACATGTTCATGATAGGGGGAAGCCAGGTAAGCAGGGAGTTCCCTTAAAAAAAAAAGGAGTAGAAAATTGCAAATCCAAAATTAAGGGAAAAGTGAATGTCTACTTAAATTGAGGAAAGTAGTTACAATAAATTTCAAATTTTACAACAAATTTAGACATGCTGAAGTGGTTTACATTCAGCAAGTATTTAGCATTATTCAATAATAAATCCTGTAAAATCACAATATTTTTATTAATAAACTACCCACATCTTTTTCTCTATGTTTTTAGCTGTGTACTTGCATTTATAACATTTTTTTTCTATAGAGAAAATAGAAAGTTTGTTCAGTTTTTCCTCTAGCTTTGCTGATCAAATTTGTTCTTTTATTATTGCCAGATTAGAAAAGTATCTTTCGGCTTCTCATTTCATTTTTAGAATGTAAATATGTAAGACTGTTGTCAACTTTGGGATGGCATCTTTCATATATGCCATATGGAAGTTTCTTTCATATATGAACTGCAAGGTAGCCAAAACACTTGGAATTTTCTCGTTCTGTGACTAATTGTAAATACTATTTTTTTCAAATTGTAAATACTCTAAAAGGAATGCCGCTTATGTGTTGATGTCCTCATTGTAATGTGGAAATGACTGCAGATTACATAAGTATATCCTATTAAATTCAAACTAGATGTATCCCTAACTCAACTTACACTTGTCCAGATTCCATAAATAGCTACAGCCTCTCTAGTGCTATCTATCCAAAATGAGGGAGAGTGTGAAGGAAGGAAAGGTGGAGTGGCAAATAACAGTGATATGAACAGAAGGTGGTTAAACTATTTTGCCTTTGAAAATTTAATAAAATATATGATCATGTCAACACATTGCTATCTCTCAGTGTGTTGAATGGGGTCCAGACATGCAAGGGATTCCAAAGCTTAACCTTCATTAACTTCCACGTAAGTCCACCTCTGCTCATGGTGTATCTCTTGGACAGAATTTTGGGCCTTCTTCCTGGAGAGGAAGGAGGGCTCCTGCTGAGTCTCAGTGGGAAAGAAAGCCATCCAGACTGATGACAAAATGGGGCCGTGGGGACGTACTTCACAGTCTCAGCTTTTGGTGGTGTCCTGGCATCAGAGCTGATTCAGACGTAGCCATTAGTCTGTGACTAAAGTGGATCATTGGGCAGGCATACCAACAATTAATTTTCAGGTTGATTTTGATTTTCCCTTTCTAGGTTGCCAACAAAAGCAAGGAGAAGATGCCTGCCAGGCCACATGGTACGTTGGCAGTGGTTAGTAATTAAATGGAAGTTTTTGTTTATTTATTGTAATAGAGAGCCGTGCTCAGCCCTCTGTTTATGGCATGGCAGATGGGACACCTTGATGGTTCACATTTGGACTCTTTCGTTTTCTCATATTAAATTGTGCCTTTGACCCCTGCTCCCCTCTCCTCCCAGCACCCTCTGCTCCATCCTAGCCTGAGAGTTCTTTGCCATAAACTCTTTTGACTGAGCCAGCATAGGCTGGAGCAGGGGCTAGAGCAGGTCTGTGAGAACTCATTGATGATGGACTCATCATGAAGTTCCAGAGCTGGGACCTTCCTGAGAACCTCGGGTGCAGTGGCTTCCCTACTGTGTTCTGGGGAGCTGGAGGAGTTCAAGGGAGGTGTGGGGCGTGAGAGACATCGTGGACTAGATGTGGGCTCTTCCGTGTCATTTCAACTGGGGAAGCTCCACTTTACCTGATTCATATGTTTGAGTTCTGGATAAGATTTTGTTGGAAACAAGAGGTGTTTTTCACTGGAATATATGATGATCACTGATCTATTTCAATCTTCCTCCACTTTGCAAAGAAAATACATTTGATGTCCACTGGGTTTATGTACTCTCATTGTGCTAATGTCTTGGTGATTGGCATATGTAGCACTGAGTCGTGACCTTTCCATTTGATGTCAATACTTTTTTTTTTTTTAATTTATGTTGTTTTTGTACTGGGAAATATATTTTTTAAAGATTTTATTATTTACTTGAGAGAGAGAGAGAGAGAGAGTGAGAGAGTGTATGCAAGAGCATGAGCAGGGGAGAGGGGGAGAGGGAGAGGGAGAAGTACACTCCCTGCTGAGCAGGGAGCCTGATTTGGGGCTCAGTCCCAGGACCCTGAGATCATGACCCAAGCTGAAGGCAGATGCTTAACTGACTGAGCCACCCAGGTGCCACTGATACTGATACTTTTTATTTCTCCAGGTGTATGTGATGGTACCTGTGTGGCCAATTCCCACTGCAGTCAACCTTGCCCTCCAGACACTCAGGGAAATATGGGATTTTTTTGCAGTCAAAAGAAATGGCACAAGATCACTGAAACCTGCCGGACTCTTAATGCCTTCAACATCTTTGAGGTAATATCCTTTCTCTGACATCCAGAGCAGAGTCCCAAATTAGCAGCACATAGCATGGTCAATAAGAGAGAGGGAGAGCACGGGGTAGGTTAGTGCGTTTGTACGAGAATACATAAACACCTACTCATTTCCTCTCTCTGTACAAGAATGGAAGTCCTAACTTTGGGCATCTAAAAGTTTGTTGCCCTGTTTTCCCACACACTTCATGACACCAAAGAATGTGATCCTCAGGTCAGAGGTAGAAGAGCTGTCTAGAATGATTATGGTTTACTTCTCCATCTTAGCTCTTTAATACAACCCTAAGAAGTTTTAGATGGGCAGAATTCAGGCTCTACCTCAGACCTGTTGAATCTGAAGCTGCATGTTATCAAGATCCTCAGGTGATTTCTGTGCTCGGTAAAGCATGAGAAGCAAGCTGACCTAAAGGGAAGGACTTCATCATCAAACAAATGAATGTATTTCCATATATACTTAAGTCATTACACATTTTTAAATCAAATTTTGATAAAATCAAGTCAAATATTATTTCTTCTCCTTTTGTTTCTTTTATTCCTCTTCTAGTAGGAGCTTCACCTTGCTGAAGTTCAGCCTCTGATGAACTTCAGGGCAGTCAATGCTTTAGTATCTCTTCGGGGCAGTCAATGCTTTAGTATCTCTTTGGTCCTAGGGAACATCCTCATTTGGTGGTTTGGAGGGTGGCCAGAGGGAGTGCCAGTGGATGCTATACTTGAAGTCTTTGACCAGACTTCAAAAGGCTGCCCACTCCAGGGTGTCTGTCACTGGGTCCACCTCTACTTTGAGGAATCTGGGCACATATACACAAGGAGACCCACGTACCCTATGTTTTAATATCTAAATGGTTTAAATCAAGCTTATGGACTGCTAAGTAAAATGTGTTCTGCTGGTCTCCCATCAGATTATGTCCTGTACCTCAAGGGTGGTGGAAAGCCAAAGTCACATGTTTATAATCCTGAAAACCAGTGTCCCTTTGCCACCTCTCAGGCCTAGTGGTGAGCACACTGGTGGCAGGGCCCATCCTTGGTAGCACAGACTTAGGGAAGAGGCCCAGGGAGGCCCCAGAAGTGGGCTTGGGGTTGCTAAGCCAGGAATTTAAGTGTCTAGCTGTAGGGACATGATCTCTGAGTACGCATACTCCCTAGGCCCACAGTTTCTTCCTTTTGTGAAGGGGTAGGTTAGAGGAGGCCAGAGAGGGGTCCTCTAAAGTAAAGGTTGGCAATTTTCTTTCTGTGAAAGGTCAGATGGTTGGTATTTTAGGCCCTAGGGGTCATAGGGTCTCTATTGGGAGTATTCAACTCTGCCGTTGTGGCATGAAAGCAGCCAAAGACAATACTTAAATAATGAGCAGACTGGGTCCCAATAAAACATTAATAAAGATAGGGGGCACCTGGGTGGCACAGCAGTTGAGTGTCTGCCTTTGGCTCAGGTCGTGGTCCCAGGGTCCTGGGATCCAGTCCCACATAGGACTGCTTGCAGGGAGCCTGCTTCTCCTTCTGACCTATGTCTCTGTCTCTTTCTCTGTGTCCCTCATGAATAAAGAAAATCTTTAAAAAAAAAAAATAGGCAGCCAGTCGGGCCATGTTTGCTGCCCCTGCTCTGAAGTGTGGGATCCAGAAGGTGGATCTGTGGGAGATACTGTTCATCACTGTTTTCACATATTCTTTTGTGTTGGTGTCAGTTGATTCATCCAAATCTAGTTCAGAAGTTCTATTTTTAAAGCATGCTTAGTAAAAATAAGCTTAAATGACATTAGAGATTTATCGGTGTGCACAGGGCATAGATACAGTGTGTATAATCAGAAGGGGTCTGAATGCTATGCTAAAGATAATGTTAGCTCTCTGGAGGGAGGGGGTTAGGAGCAGGGAGCTGGCAGGTTGGAACTTTGGTATTCGGTTCATACACCTCTGTATTGGGCAAGTTATTCCATAGCAAATGTGACTATGAAAATGTAAAATTGGAAAACATTATGCAATGCACAATCGTGTGATAAGACTATCCTAAATTGTATTAAAGGTTGTTTTTTTTTTTTTAATCTTCAGGACAAAAGTCACATAATAAAAACTTTCCTTTTGCCATTTCTTAGACAAATTTATATTCAGCTCAACCATTCGAAGGAAATACAAAAATCAGTGAGTATGCCAGAATGTCTGAGACTATCACAGACATGTTGATGCAAAAGTGTCCAAAGGATTTGTCCTGTGTGCTCAGGAACATTCAGCAGTCTCCCCGGATCCCAGGAAACATTGCTGTCATCGTGCAGCTCTTACACAATATATCCACGGTGCTACTGACGGGTGTTGATGAGGCAAAGATGCAGGTGAGTGGCCTCGACTTGGTAGAATGATATTTTGGTGGAAAGGAATGCAGGTTAGCTAGAGTTATCTGTGGGCCTTTTGGGGTCTGAGGACCACCTCTTTCCCATCTGTATCTGTAATGCCTGGCATAGCAAATGCTGCATAGACGTTCACCACAGAATAAACAAAGGAATGGAAAAAGGGAGTGCAACCAGTAGAGACACTGCTTATTGAGTACTGGGTCCGACAACAGAGTAAGCTTTTCCAAATGTGAACTTTGGCTACTGAAAACCTCTAAGAACCATTGTGGTTCCTGCAGAGAGAGACTTTCCCTACTTTTTCTTGTGAGTCAGAACAGGCTGCTAACATGGAAAATAATCGAATGCAAAGAAAACACCCATACGTGTCTGCTGCAAACGTGTGGAGTGGAACTGGATTCACTTCTTTTATTTTTGATCTTTGAGGCAGAGGATAAAAAGGAGGTTCAGCCTCTGGTGTCAATTTTCGATTGGCTATGTTCCTGACCAGGGTCCTGCACACGGTTGGGATTTAATAGATGTTAATTGCATGATGGGTACTCTTGGCAGGGTTGGTGGGTTGCTGGCTTCCCCAAGGTGTGAAGAGGAACCCATGATGTCAGTGAGCACGGGGAAGGCTGCCCACTTGCCTGCCTCATAGGGAGACACTGCATACACGACACATTGCTCTATTCCCCCACCCAAACTTTGGTGGCATGCCAGTACCCTGGGGATCTCATTACGATGCTGATTTTGATTTACTAGGTCTGGGGTGGGCCCTGAGATTCCAAATTTCTCACAAGTTCCCAGGGGATGCTTATGCTGTTGGCTGGAGGACCCCACTTTATAAAAGTGAACTTTGACCATCCTGGCAGATTTGCAGAGTGGCACGGAACTAACGCCGGTTCTTTGTTGGCAGAGTTACAGTGTCATGGCCAACCACATTCTTAACAGCAAAAGCATCTCAAACTGGACCTTCATCCCTGACAGAAACAGCAGCTGTGTTCTGCTACATTCCATCAATTCCTTTGCAAGAAAGCTCTTTATAAATAAATATCTCATTGACATATCAGATGTCTTCATTCACACTCTGGGCACCACCATATCCCGAGACAACACTGGGAAGAATTTCTCTTTTGCAATGAGGATTAATGACACGAGCAATGCGATCACTGGGCAGGTGCTGATCAGTAGAGACGAACTTCGCAAGGTGCCTGCTCCTTCTCAGGCCATCAGCATCGCATTTCCAACTCTCGGGGCCATCCTAGAAGCCAGTCTTTTGGAAAACGTCACCGTGAATGGGCTTGTCTTGTCTGTCATTTTGCCCAAGGAACTTAAAAGAATCTCACTGATTTTTGAAAAGATCAGCAAGTCGGAGGAGAGGAGGACACAGTGTGTTGGCTGGCACTCCCTGGAGAGCAGATGGGACCAGCAGGCCTGTCAAATAATTCAAGAAAACTCCCAGCAAGCTGTTTGCAAATGTAGGCCAAGCAAGTTGTTTACCTCCTTCTCCATTCTTATGTCACCCCACATCTTGGAGAGCCCGATCCTGATTTATATAACGTACACAGGCCTAGGCATTTCCATCTGCAGCTTGATCCTTTGCTTGTCCATTGAAGCCTTGGTCTGGAGCCAAGTAACGAAGACAGAGATCTCATACTTACGCCACGTGTGCATCGTCAACATCGCAGCCACCTTGCTGATTGCTGATGTGTGGTTCATTGTGGCTTCCTTTCTCAGCGGTCCGGTGACACACCATGATGGATGCGTGGCAGCAACATTCTTTGTTCATTTTTTTTACCTCTCTGTGTTTTTCTGGATGCTTGCCAAGGCACTCCTTATCCTCTATGGAATCCTGATTGTTTTCCATACGGTGCCCAAATCAGTACTGGTGGCAGCTCTCTTTTCGGTTGGCTACGGGGCCCCTCTGCTCATTGCTGTTGTCACGGTTGCTGCCACGGAGCCCAGAAAGGGCTACCTACGGCCTGAGGCCTGCTGGCTTAACTGGGACATGACCAAGGCCCTTCTGGCCTTTGTGATCCCAGCCCTGGCCATTGTGGTCGTAAACTTGATCACGGTCACACTGGTGATCGTCAAGACCCAGCGAGCCGCCGTCGGCAGCTCCATGTTCCAGGAGGTGAGAGCCGTTGTGAGAATCAGTAAGAATATCGCCATCCTCACACCGATGCTGGGACTGACCTGGGCATTCGGGATAGCCACAGTCATTGACGGCAGCAACCTGGCCATCCACATTACCTTCTCCGTGCTCAATGCATTCCAGGTAAGTCTAGATGCCACTGCCCCG
This sequence comes from Canis lupus baileyi, assembly GCF_048164855.1. Taxonomy (NCBI): domain Eukaryota; kingdom Metazoa; phylum Chordata; class Mammalia; order Carnivora; family Canidae; genus Canis; species Canis lupus. Next base: position 56,838,700 of record NC_132844.1, on the reverse strand, counting down.
GTCCTAAGGGAGAGAATTCAGGAAGAAGGTTTGTCATCAGGAGCTTTTGCAATCATATTTCTTCATAAAAGACAATAGATTTGGAAGAGCCTATTGAGTCAGGAAATAAGCTTTATCTCCCACGTCCTCACCCCCACCCCAGAAAGGCCTGGTTCAAATCTTGACTCTCTCATTTACTAATGTGTAATATTCTCTTGGGATATTGACTTAACTTTTCTGAGCCACATTTATCTCACTTATAAAATGGGTATAATACTGCCTACCTTATAGGGGTGTTAGGAAAATGAAATAAAACCCTGAATGGGAAAGCACCAAGTACAAAAATGACCTAAAGATCATAAATAGCACAACAGTAATGCCGAGCTGCTACAGTTTAGAAATTAAACATCACCACTTCCCCCAAAACTAGGTACCTAACTGGAGGTCTTAAAATGTGCACATTTATTGTATTTCTTTCCATTTAGAATTTTTAGTTCCCATTGGAAACCATCTTATTTTAATGAGGCAGGTCATACAGAGTGATATTGAAGATAGTTTCCCTTCTCTCACATCTATGAATTAAGCAATGTTCACAGTTTCATATGTTTCCTTGCAAAAATTTTTTAAGCTCAACTGCAAATATATTTTCATAGAACATAGGGGTTAAAAAATACATTATTATGCACCTTACTTCTTCACTTAAAAATATGTGGTAGTAAAGCATATATTTTAGAATTGGGGAGAACACCTTGAGATTTATCTGCTCAAGTTGTACTGTATCTACTGAAAGAAATGCTCCCAGTGAATTTTTATTAATCAGATACTAAATCCTTGTCTAATAAGTCATCCAAATTTTCTGAATGATATTTTGTGTAACTTTTCCCAACGTGGGATCAATGAAAGGTGATCCTAGTGGAATATTTCCTTGTTACATATTTAGGACTATACAAATGCAGGTTGCATAATAAAGCCATTAAACACACACTATATATAGCACAGGGACACACACAAATAAATACAGACCCACCACATTTACTGAGCATTTTGTGTCAAGCATTATGCCAAATGTCGCAGATATGAATATACTTAGTTTAGCCTCCAGAAATCGAAAACCTTATCAGGAGAGAAATTCCTCTTCATCCCTTAGCCAGAGGAATGTGTTTTTTGGAGGAGACAGGCTCAAATTATGGTTCCTAGATATTTTAAAATTTTAATTCCTTGGTAAAATTCATGGAGTTTCTGATTTAAAATGTATTCCTAGTACCAAAACCAGGCCTGGATGTATTTGTCCCAAGCATCTTTATCCAAATGATGCTTTGTAACCTAATGGACCATGCCATCAATGACATTTTCTTCATAGACATAGTGGCAGATTTCAATAGTTATCTTGTAGGCCAAGAGGATCAAATAAAAGAGCAATCTGATTGAAGCTCTCCAAGCTTTGGAGGGCTTGCTGGACTGGCTGAATGGATAGGTATATCTAGTATGTTTGGGGGAATGGATGAACTTCATGGCCAGCACCAGTCCCTGTGAAGTCCTCCACGACTCAGCTAAGCTTTTTTACAAATAGAAGTAGCAGTGGGTTTGGAATTGCTCCTGCTGAGGACCGCCTGGTTGCAACATCTTTCTGGTATCATTTATGTTAAACCCATGTGTTTTAATAGGTCTCTGCCTGGGTAAGGGTTCACATTCGATTATGAAATCAAAGCAGCTTAACAAAGTGATGCCTTGTTAATCAGAGGTCATTATCTCGTTTCTCTTCTCAGCTCAGCCAGGACCTGAGTAACCCTGCCTACAGGAGGAACTGACTAATGAATATAGGTCTCTGTCACATTTTGAAAGTTGAATCTCTGAGTTTCTTTTTCCTTGCCTGAAAGATGGGGCAAATCCTTTACCTTACTTCTTTCAGGGTGGTTTTGTGCCAACTCAAACAGACTATACTATAGAGGAACAGCTTCCTTCTGACTTTAATGGGGTCTATCTTTCATCTTTGTATGGATGGTAAGGGATCTGAGGGCTAAGTAAGTCCCTCCATGTCATCATATTTGGAGCGTCAGTTTCTGAGCAGATGTTATGTGCTTGGAAGCTCAATCCATCTTGGGTCTTAGTCTTCTGAGGGCCCATGTACTCGATTTTTCTTTGTAAGTTTTGTAACATTCTTTGGTTGTGGATGGGGGAAGGAGGTTGAAAATATCAATAGAAGCTGAACATAGCCACTTTTGCTTTTTTTTCCTGTGGAAGTTTTTTTCATTTTAGCTTGTCACAAGGCTGCTGTCCATGGCCTAATACCTCCTCTGACTCTTGCTCAGACTATTATATTCTGGTGAGATATACATTCTGGTGAGCTCCTGATAAATGCAAAACACTTTTATTTTGCCAAATTTATCTATCTATCTATTTATTTATTTTTAAAGATTTTATTTATTTATTCATGAGAGACACAGAAAGAGAGAGGCAGAGACATAGGCAGAGGGAGAAGCAGGCTCCATACAGGGAGCCCGATGGGGGACTTGATCCCGGAACTCCAGGATCATGCCTGGAGCTGAAGGCAGATGCTCAACCACTGAGCCACCCAGGTGTCCCATATTTTGCCAAATTTAAAAAGAAAGTCCCATAATTTTCTGGTATGAATCATAAACCTTGGTCTGTTTGATTTACTGAGCACATAGAAGATGCTCAATGAATATTCTATGTACCTGCTCAATGAATATTCATTGAATAGATGAATCTAGGAGTTGTGACCTTAAGAGAGTAAAAGATTGGGCAGCCCCGGTGGCTCAGTGGTTTAGTGCCGCCTTCAGCCCAAGGCGGGATCCAGGATTGAGTCCCACGTCGGGCTCCCTGCATGGAGCCTGCTTCTCCCTCTGCCTGTGTCTCTGCCATTCTCTCTATGTTCTCATGAATAAATAAATAAAAATCTTAAAAAAAAGAGAGAATGAAAGATTTAATAAATTGTTTTTATTTTAGGGTTTTGTTTTGTTTTTACCAGAATAGGAACTAATGAGTACTCGTATTTAAAATGTCTCTTCTTCCCTCTTCTTTCTCAGGGCTTCTTCATCTTGGTGTTTGGAACAATCCTGGATCCAAAGGTATCGTAAATTCTTCCTCTTTTTCTTTTTTCTTTTTTTTTTTTCACTATCAGTATTTAGCCCTGAAATCCTCACTTGTAAAGACTACTTATTGAGCATCTTCAACCTCAGTCTGTGCAGACACTTGCACAGGGCATCACTCTTCTTTAGGATGCAAATAATATCTACCATCTTGCAAACTCCTACGGAGCTAAGCATTTTATGTAGATTAGCTTTAATCCTTAAGACAATCTTGGGTATTCTTATTTTCAGTTTTGTGGATGTGGAAACTGAGACTTAGAGTGATTAAACTTACCCATGAGCTCTATAGAAACCCACTTGAACAAGGTAAAGCAGAAAGAGGATTTATTAAATCTTACAATATCATCTTTGGGAAGGTCTCTCTGGCTTGGAGGCTTGAGGCTACATACCAGGAACAATTCCCAATCCATAGCACAGAACTAGACACCAGTGCTTGTCACCACTTTCCTGGGCACAGATAACACAGCTCACCAGGCCAAGGTCAAGCAGCAGATGCTGGGCTAGACCTGTTGCTCCTGTTGTCTTGGAGGTCACCTCTGCCCTGCCTGTTGGGGCCTGCTGGCTCTTGCTTCTTTGCACTGTCATGTCTGATTGGTTGAGTCCAGGTCACATGGCTGCATGCTAGCTGCAAGAGAGACTGGGACAGTGAGTTCTACCATAAAGAGCAGTAGACTCAGGGGGGTGAATTTTCCAAATACAGAGGAGTGTGTATAGGTGGTAAGTGGTGAAAACAGATAAAAACTAAACAAATGAATAAAATATCCAATGTTTACTCAGGCTTCCAAGATTACCCTCTTTCCTTTGTATGACATTGCCTCCTAGAATGGGCAAAGCAAACAACTCTCTCAAATGTAGACACAAACACCTTCACTGCAAGGTTGATTTTTGATTAATTAATTGACTAATTAATTAACTAATTGACTATCAATGCTATTCTATTATTAATTAATTAGTTAATTAATAGCTGAATTTTGTGAAAGAGGCATTCCACTCTGGTCCTTTCATTTTGTTATGAGCATACCATGTTGACCTAATAAAAATTATTTGCAGGTGGCAGAGTATTAGTGTTTCAGTCCTATGTACTACCTGTGCATTACGGGGAGAGTCTCAGGGACCCAGACAGCCCAAATGGAATGCAGAGATAATGATGACTTTCCTGCCTCTTCTACTAGAGCATGGTAAAGAACAAATGTGATTTTGCAAGTGAAAAAACACAGAAAGCACTTAAGGTAGTACACAATTGTGTACCATATGATTTTTTTTATTATTAATCATAATACCACAGCTAGTATTTATTGTCAAAGTATCATCAGCAGCACTATTGCTTACTAACTTACTGGGTGTCATGAGATGTGCAAAGACCTCTAAGACATAGAACTTTCTACCAAGATCAAGACCTCTTACATTTAAAATTATAAAAAGGTCAAGACTTAAAGATGTCACAGGACCATACATGATTCATTGACATAAAGTTGCAGATACCAGTAATCTTCACATTTTTAGGGTCAGTAAAAAGCAGTGAGCATATGTCCCCAGATGTGTTTATTATAAATTTACAAAGTATGTATTTTGCATGTTGTGAAACTTAAAATTTAAGAAGGAAGAGATAAAAAAAAAAGAAACAAATGTAAATAGAAGCTCTAGGCTGTCTTCTCATAAACCCATGGATTCTTGAGTGCAAGTGCCCAAACCCCAGGGAGTACTCCTTACCTCTGGAGCCTGTATGTGACAAAAAATATGGCATTTTCTGAGAAGGGTGAAGTCACTCTGAGCTGGAGGAGTTTGGTACCTGTTAAGTCAAACTACAAGTCCTTGGAAGGTGAATAACATTTTATCAAGTAAAAGGGAAGAAGGAATAGAAATAAGAAGATAGTGCCTGCATTCAGCAGGAGAGATTTAGGGGAATATGACAGGTTGGTCTGGAGTCTGGGGACATGAACTCAAGTCTGGGTTCTTCTCAGTAGACAGCTGACTTTGGCTGTCACTTCATCTCCTAATCTTAATGTCCTCAGTTGTAAAATGGAAATAATAGTACCTCTTTTACAGGATTCTTTTTTTTTTAATTTTTAAAAAGATTTTATTTATTTATTCATGAGAGACACAGAGAGAGAGGCAGAGACACAGGCAGAAGGAGAAGCAGGCTCCATGCAGGGAGCCCGATGTGGGACTCAATCCTGGGACCAGGATCACACCCTGAGCCAAAGGCAGACGCTCAACCGCTGAGCCACCCAGGCGTCCCAACACGATTCTTTTTTGAATAAAATGAGATAATAGGCATGAAAAGTGATTTAACATGTTTTGTAAAAAAATATAAACATAAAATAAAATATAATTTAAGAAACAAAATGTATTTGATAAATAAATTACTTAATATATAAATATGCCACATCAACATTATATCATGTTAATTTATATTATTATACAATATATCATATATTAATAACATATTATTAATACACAAACATGTTATATTCGTATTATGTGAATTTACATTATTATATATTACATTATATATTATTATATAATACATTAATATTATATTATATTACATTATACTATTAATATACAATATATAATCAAATATATGATACATTATTTAATATGTATTAAATATATTAACATTTCATATTTATATTTACATTATGCCTATTTAATATATATTTAAAAATAAAATATACTTATTATTCTTATTTTCTTTATTCTATGGGCTTTTGCTATGTTGCATAAAATTCTCTTATTTTTGAACTATGGGTTGGCTTTTAGAAAGGGCTTTTTTTTTTTTTAAGATTTTATTTATTTATGAGACAGAGTGAGAGCGTGAGCACCTGTGGGGGGAGAAAGAGAAGCAGACTCCCCACTCAGCAGGGAGCCCAATATGGGGCTTGATCTGAGGATCCTAGGATCATGACCTGAGCCCAAGGCTGACGCTTAAGGGACTGAACCACCCAGGTGCCTCTAGAAAGAGGGGTTTAAATAGCAGACAAGCTATGGGAAATGTTCAACTATTCATTGTGCTCCTGAAACCTACCCCCAAAGTGAAATCAAAGATTCCTCAGACTTGTGGCAAACTTGGCAAAAGGTGAGCCTCAGGGGTCACCTTTAAGACCTCAGAAAATGAGTCTCCTGCGGCAGCCTCATTTTTCTTGTGTCTCCCCCTCCCCCACCTTTTCTCAAGGCCCTCCTCCAAGTTACTGATCCCACCACATCCCACCACCAGAACCAGGCTGGTAACATATTCCCTCACGAGTGTTCGCCAGGCCTGAGCACCTGCGTTGACTCCTCATCATCTTTTAATTCTTAATTCCTTTTGTTCTCTATCCAGATAAGAGAAGCTTTAAAGGGTCGAGTAACTTCTGCAAAATGGATCTCCAGAATATCTGAGGTAAAGCCTCCATATTCATTATTGCGGGATGTGGTGTGTTGCCCAAATGATCACCTTAACACTCAGTGGCGTGGGTGTTTCAGAAGTGCCAAGTTAGCCCCTCTCTGAACTGTTGAGATTCTTTCTGGAGTAGTGGGACCACATCTAAAGAGATGAAAGCAGATTTATATGCATGCAGAAGGGAGTGGCCCGGTGGGAGCATGGCTGGGGGTTGCTGGAGGGGCAAACCTCAACCCAGGTAGCAGGAAAGCATGAGAAATGAGAGAAGAGAAAAAACCAGCTTCCTGTGACAGCCTGCTGGTTCTTTACAACTCCAGTCGGCTAAACCATGTCTGAAGTATAGAAATCCAGGGAAAAAATTCAGATACTACACAGAGAACTTCCTGGTAGCTTGGTTTTCCAGATGGGCTGGCCACCTTGGTTACTGGAGATGCAAAGGAGGGCTCAGCACCTGCTGAGCAGTGTGACTGAGAAGACTCAATGATCTAATGGCACACACGCCCTTTCCTTGACCTTCCCTTCCACAGTGTAGAAACCGTGTATTGTTGTGCCAAGGTTGACTCCTCAGCTGTTCTGAGAGAAACACTGGAAAATGTTTGAAATGGCAGCAACCTGGGGCAGGGGGCAGGGGGGGGTGTCAGGACTGGCCCAGGGGACATTCCCAATCATAAGAAAAGAGGCAATCTAGAGTTTCCCATGCTGACATTAGATGGGATCCATACCCACTGTGGGGCTGGCACCCCATGGCCCCAAGTAGCAGCTCTGCCCCCCCCATATCCCTTGCTTTTCTCATCTCTCCCCTTTGATTTCTTTAACCCTCCTTTTACATTCCCTCCTTTCTCTTCTCTTAATTTTTCTATCTCTTTTGGTGTCATTCCTACCCTAACTTGGTCCTTGGTCTTCAAACCTGGGGGATGGTGGACCCCTCCGTATCCTTTTCAGCTGAAATTTTCAAAAGCGAAGTTTTATTGGGAATAAACATCAGTAATTATTTAAAGCAGTGGGGGGATCCCTGGGTGGCGCAGTGGTTTGGCGCCTGCCTTTGGCCCAGGGCGCGATCCTGGAGACCCGGGATCGAATCCCACATCGGGCTCCCAGTGCATGGAGCCTGCTTCTCCCTCTGCCTATGCCTCTGCCTCTCTCTCTCTCTCTCTCTGTGACTATCATAAATAATAAATGAAAAAAAAAATAAAGCAGTGGGTCTCCACCTTAGCCAAACATTGGAATTAATTAGGAAGCTTCAAAAAATTTTTGCCTGAGTCCTACTCCTGGAGAGTCTAATTGGATTGCCTGAGGTGTGTCTGGGAATTTACACGCTCCCCAGGTGGTTCTAATGTGGTTGATGCTGAGACCCTCTCCTGCTCACCTTCCTGAAGGACCTAGCATCGTGCATATTTGCCTCTAACCAGCCTTCCTGGTTGTTGTCAGTGGTGCTAATATAAAGGAAGGGTTGGATAAAAGGATAAAATAAATTGCCGTATGTCACCATTCTCTATATGCTTTGAATAATTGTGATAATTGAAAAAGGACCAATAATGATTAAGCGCAATTATGTCTTTGTTGTCAACAGAACCTTTCTACTGATTTCTCTTGTCAGCCCACTAAAGGGCCAAGCTAACAACCCTGGCTATACCCCTACCTTGGGAGGTGAGTGGGAAGGAAGGGGGTTCTCAAATGCATGCTGTATATATGATACTTCTTTTTAAAACATCACAATGTGAGTCATGGTAATTAAGAATGATTTCTTTCGGGACGCCTGGGTGGCTCAGTGGTTGAGTGTCTGCCTTTGGCTCAGGGAGTGATCCTGGGGTTCCGAGATTGTGTCCCGCATCAGGCTTCCTATAGGGAGCCTGCTTCTCCCTCTGCCTGTGTCTCTGCCTCTCTCTGTGTCTCTCATGAATAAATAAATAAAATCTTAAAAAAAAGGAATGATTTCTTTCTTAATTGAAAGGCTTCTAATATGATCCATTCTCTTCTTGGTATGGTTGATGTTCACACTTCTAATTGTTGCACAACTGAAATTTTTGTTGTTGCTGTAGAACAATGAGGTGTATCTGGGAAAGATTATAAAAGTTAGCCTGAGTGTATGTATGTATTTATTTTTAAGATTTTATTTATTCATTCATGAGAGACACAGAGAGAGAGGCAGAGACACAGGCAGAAGGAGAAGCAGGCTCCCCATGGGGACCCTGATGTGGAATTTGATCCCAGAACCCCGGGATCATGACCTGGGCCAAAGGTGGATGTTCAACGACTGAGCCACCCAGGTGCCCCTAGCCTGAGTGTATTTAACAGGGGAGTGAGCAGAGGTGCCAGCTCTAGATGGCTGTGCCTCCTTTCCCTCTCAACCTCCCCATTCCAAAGACCTGATACCAACAATATCTCCACCTATCCCCACTCTGGCCCCTCTCTTTCCCTAGCGTGAGAAGATCAAGGAATTATCATAAACACTATCGGTGAGAAGCTTCAGGAATAATGAAGAAGTTAGTTCACTTTTGAGGTAACGTCTAAGAGACAGAGGCATAGGAACAGAGGGAAAGGGGCCACAGGGGGAGACAGAAGTACAGAGACACTGAGGGGCGTGGTGACTCTGGGTTGATAGCCACCTAGATACGTGGACATGTGCAGAAAAGTCTTCCAATCCTTTGTGTCCATGTCTCTATGGAGCTAGAGAGAGAAAATCAGACAGGGAGATGGAGACACAGCAGGATACCCACATTCACAGTGAGTTGGAGAGATGCAGAGACAGGCCAAGGGTTACAGACAGAGATCCAGAAAACACACAAAGAAACAGAGATGTATACAGAGACTGAGGCTCACTCAGAGACACATAGAGAGTGACAGAGACAGAGTGGAGAGAGACGCAGAGAGAGATACTCAGATATGTAGACAGAGCTTCCCTCCCCACCCCAATCTGGGCTCCGGTAAGCCGCTGTGGCTGAGACCTTCTGTGGCAGCCCAGGGCCTTGTCCAAATGGAAAGGAAGCGGTCCAACCTACAGAAAGACAAGGTTTGTAACTCGACACTTGTAGGCAATAGAAAACCAGCCCGGGGGATCCTTGGGTGGCCCAGTGGTTTAGCGCCTGCCTTTGGCCCGGTGTGATCCTGGAGTCCCGGGATCGAGTCCCACATCGGGCTCCTTGTGTGGACCCTGCTTCTCCCTCTGCCTGTGTCTCTGCCTCTCTCTCTGTGTGTCTCTCATGAATAAATAAATACAATCTTAAAAAAATAAAGAAAACTAGCCCGTTCCCTGGATTGCAGAGTGATTTAAAAGATTCTCCATTTGCCAAGGGGACTCTACCCAAAGGGGCTCATTGTTCCAGAAAGAGTGAGCCCATAATGCAGCTGTTGTGAAGCTTTTGGGTCTTGCTGCTTGTTCTTTAAAGTTGTGGTTTTCTGTTCTTGACAAGGTCATACATTCGAGGAATAGCAGAGCCCCAGAAAAAATGTGTTTATTCCTGTCTTCTTGCCCCCAGGGAGTATGAAGGAAGCCTCCCATGCTGTGCTACTGATGGAGGAGTACATGAAGTACGGGAAGAATGGAAGGCCCGTCTGTCTAAGCTATTCTGTGCTGCTAAACATTGCCCCCCAAGAACTGTCAACACATAGATAGATATGCCATGCTGGGCACCATTGAGGGAACAGAAAGACAAAATGGGCCGCAGCAGGACCCTGGTCTTGTTGGAGCCTCCCGTTCCATGCTGTTGGGTCATGTTTATCCTCAGGAAGAGAGAATGGTTCATCTTGGCAGAGGTAGCCTGGGATGTCACCTGGCTGGATTTTGTGGGTTGCTAAGGGAGGGGCCCTCATGAATACTCACCAATGGTTGGACTGACTCTAAGTAGGTCATTGCTGGCTCCTTGTACAAAAGGAATCCAACTGCCAGCATAGTCCACCTGTACAAATTTAAATGGATTACATGGTTAGCTGGCTGGGGCTTAGATGTAACTTGGCTGTGAGCCAAGACAAAAACATAGAGCTTTTGAACCAGAAAGATGCTCACTGTAGGTTAAGGAGCCTGGAACCTGGAGTGATGGGCCACAGCTAATCAAGGCTTGAGCCAGAGCTAGAAACCGAAGTCTGCAGGCTTTCAGCTCTGGACTTGCTCCTCAAGACACAGAACCTCTGAGGCATTCTGTCTACTCCGATGATATAAGATTAACCCTCACCGACAATATGTTTTTTCTGAAACCAGTGATGAGGAAGGGAGACTATCATATTTCAAGTACAGAGCTGCTCATTTTCTTAACCTTGTATGTAAACAAATTTGATGCTCAAATAAAGAGCCACCTGATAGCAGTACAATAGGTAGATGCCCCTTTGGAAGAGAAAAAGCTCCTTTATAAAGCAAGTACCCAGCCTGATGCATCAGAAGCAAATGGGTGAATAAAGGAAAAGGGGGCTGTGAATCCCCCTAATTATCCTACCAAGAAGCCAGTATTAATGATGTTGCATTACAAATGGAAAAGTGAGACACACTTGGTGAATGAATAGGGTCTCTCTCTTTTTTACTGTAAAAAACTTTCTCTAAGTAAGGAAGTTTGCAAAAGCAAAAAATATAATAAAAAAGTCAATCAGAAGGTAGAAAAATACACCAACCTGCAGAGTAAGTCACCTTTCAAGTGACATTGCTAATCTTGAGACAACAGTCATATTTTTCTCAAATGAAGTCAGAAAGGGATTTTAATTTGACATATCCCTAGTTATTTCTGTAGTCTTTTCAAGGGAAAGGAGTGGGGCAGGCACAGTCCCAGTTTTCATAATGTAGAGATCCCAGTACAAAGAAATGCAACTTACCAAGAGTCAATATACTGAGGAGAGGGATGGAATCTCATGAAGCTAAATAGTTACAGGATTAGAAATCTGGAAAACCTGTAGAAAAGACTGGGTCCAATGGCCTCATTTTATGGATGGGAACTCTGGGTACCAACAGGAGAGAGACTGGGCTTTCATCTGTATTGTGCATTAAACATTAAACAGTCCAATGTAGCATGAAAGCACACTCTACTCAGATGTAGAGTACTTCCTAGGATGGGATGGCAGTAAAGACGTTCTGCCTTGGGATTATTATTAACCAAGAAAGGGCTCATGGATGCTAATAGAGAAACTCCAGAAGTTTTTGGAAATCCCTTGAAGAAGCTGTGCCTTCTTTCCTATAGCATGCAACCCACATTGTCCCATCCTGAAAGATATCAGTGAACTGCATGGTTAGCTTGACTATGGAAGACCCCGAGTAGAGACCTATTCAATGTCCTACTCACACCTCACCAAGGAGATGACTTGGTCAGGTGGTTCAAGGAGAAGAAATTGGTGCTACCAGTGTCTAAGGCCAGATTCATGGTTAGACACTTAAGGCATGATGATCCTTGGGAAAGTTATTTAAATTCCTTAGATTTGGATTTCCTCAGCCATAAATTAGAAAAATAGAGTCTATCTCATAGGGTCATTGTAAAGATTAAATGAGTGGTGGTGTAGGTAAAATACTTAGGATAATATTTGGCCATTAAAATGTTAGCCATTTTTGTTAAAGTACCTGTCAATTCACGTACACACACAGACACAAGAGAACAAACAGCCATGGCCTTTTGCATAAGTTTGGAGGTTGACACTCTCATGGAAGTTATTTCACTGACTTCTAAAGAAAAGAATTAAGCATTTGATTCAGTCTGTTCAACATCAGGGGTAATAAGCTGAATTTACCATTGGAACAATTCTTTCATTCAGTGTTACCATGGCTGTGATATAGAGTCCCCTGCCTAGGAGAGACTATGGGGTTCTATTCGGGACACACTCTGAGCTCTGCTTCACTTGTTGCCTTCTCTGTGACGTCTTCCCCATGAGTCCATCCTGAAGTACTGACTGTCCCCACCTGATTCCTATAATATTTATAATCTGTGCCACTTACTTTATATTTAGTATTTATTGTGTTTTGTTGTTTGTTTACTTTTCATCTTTTGGTATATATATATTTTCTTTCTTGGATAAGACTGTAAGCCTTTGGGGATAGGGTAACTCACTTTACTTACTCACTATGTTACTTCCTTTTGTATGCCCAGAGTGCAGAGCAAGGTATCTTGCACGTAGAACATGTCCAATAAAGGCTTTTGATTACACAACCAAAGGTTTGATGATACTGGCTTTTCTCTTTCCAAACAACCTGGTACTTAACTAGTAACCTCAGTAGAAATGATCTGTTTCCACAAACATGACCTCCTTAATCTTCCTTACTGCAAAAGATGTAACAAAAGTGTCTTTCCCTTATTTCTCCTTCTTGTCAACATTTCCCCTGGTAGTATTTAAATGGAAATTTGCATTATTTTGTGGTTGTGAGGGTACGTAAATAGAAGACACTGGAATTGGGATGTGTGGGGTTTGCTGGTGAGAGAGGAAACCCACCCTGGCCACCCTGTCAGAAGTCAGATCACTTGAAGCTTCCTGCAAGTGGAGACTGTGCCTTCTGTGTCCAAGGCTCAATAAAAACTCCTGGCCCAGTTTTTCAAAAATAAAACAAAAATGTCTTTGGTGTAAGGTAGGGATCAGATCATGATTTACTGATCCACTTGCTAGCCAGCTTTGCCTCAAGCTCAACGTCGACACAGGCAAAAACGTGATAACCCTTGAAACCCATCATCCACAGTGGCACCACTTTGCATTATATTCCCAGTGTTCTAATCACAACACTGCAGTAGATGCAACATGGTCTCATGTGATTGTCTGAGATAAAGGTGAGGAATTGAAATGCAAACAAGTGACTCATTTTAATGGATTTACTCCAGACAGGAGAAACCTGTAATTTCTCTTAGGCGTGCTTGATGGACCCATCGTGGAGTGAATCACAGACTTACACAAGCCTTGAAACCCCGGGCGGTTTTAGAGTTTTCAGAGAGGCTCCTCACAACAGGTGGCTGGTGTGCACCTGGGCCTCTTGGATTTCCCTTTCAAAAATGGGAATAGAGGGATCTCGGGCACTGAAGGGGGACCATGGGCAGTGTGAGGGCAGGCACACGTGATGGTGGGGTGCAGTGGCGGGAAGCTCGGTGCCAACTCTCCTGCTGGGCTGCCAGATTTCCTGAATGCGGTGAGTACTCATGGAACAACAAAACCTGTCTCCTACTGAAGACCGGATTGGTCTTGTGTGTATTCCAGAATGGGAAAAACGTGTAATTTATGGTGGTATTTTCTCAAATTCTTGATTCTGCTGGAAGCTTTCTCGATGTTATTTCAAAATTGGCTGGCTCTAGGTTAAAGTATTTCCTAGATCTCTCTTACATTTATTTTTCTTTAAAAATCATTTGTCAGGATCTAATTGCTCATTCCTAGGAGTGAAAATGCGAAGCACCTTGTCAGGCAATTAGACTCTGTTTTCTGATTGTCCCTTTGATTGATAAAGTGGATAAGCAAATCAGCTTTCAATTCCCTTCTTTTAGGCTGAATGTAAAGTCGTATATCCATATTTTTATAATGTATTCTTTAATAGTTCCTTCTTATAGTGGAGCTGGCAAAGCTGTCTTTATATCAACTTAAAAGGAAACATTTCCTCCAGTTACTGCCAAACCTTTTTGCAAAGGCATCTACCCTTGTTTTGAGTGGTCTACTGTACACCATTTAATGACCTATATTCCTTGTACTCTGAGGACAATTGTAGCCTTTCAAATGTGCGTCATAAGGTACTATTTTTTATTTGTGTCAGGGCTCCAGTGAGCTTTCTTCATGGAGCCAAGCAATTGCCTGGTTTATCAATTACTTTACATCCTCTAAGTCTCAAGATAGTTGGTGAGAGGAAGGCTAGATACCTTCCAGCTCTGAAATCATGTGATTTTTCAAACATAACAGTATTTGAACCCCACTGCAATTCTCAGAAATGATACTGAGCTACAAAGAGATTGGCTGGAAGCCATCTAAAATAGCCCAGGATAAGATGCTTCTGATTCTAATAGATCTTTCATATCTTTCTTTCCCCCAAGGCTCTTTATGAAACAGCTCCTCCATGGCAAGGGAAAACTGGTAAGAGTGACTGAATCCATTCTGTTACTGAGGCCGAGAAACACGCAAACAACGTGTTCAGCCATCTGACTCTATAATCAGTGCTCTAATTATACCAGCAGAGTAGATGGAGTATACGGTTATGAAATTCAGATGAGGGGAAAAAAACAGACACACACCCCAACATGTGGGTCAGCAGACTCACCCTCAGTTAACCTCTCTGAACTGGTCCTTCCCATCAAAGGGATTGGTCAACAAGTGTGAGGTGACTTGCTGCCTAGAAGGTTACCCAACAAGTAGAGTAGGCCCTTCTTGTGTTGTGGTGAAGTTCATGGAGGGGAACACATTGGGGAAATGTCCACTTCGTTTGCAAACGTCCCGTCCAGCTTATCTTGGGGTGTTCTGTGTGGAGGGGTCTGAGAGATCATGGCTTTCCATGTATTCCTTCCTGACTGACAGTGGTCACTGTTCCCAGGCTGTGCCTTTTTAAAATTTCCTTTGAGAGTCCTTGATGCTAGCCCTCGCACAGCATGTCCAGGCAGGTGGGGAGCGCCTCAGTTCCATGAGTCATATCTTACAACCCCATTCTAGCGCAGATCAAAAACAAGCTCTAGGACCCAGGCAGACTGATTGTACTTCTTAATTTCAATTCATTCAGAAACTCAGCTCTTAGTACAAGGGGGGTGGGACAAATAGGAGATGGTGTTTGAGAACAGGTGGGGTCTTCTAAGGCTGTCCGAGAGAGTGTTTTGTGTGTTCTGACCGTGGAGACAGGGCAGAAAGGATACTTGCACTGCCATGCCTGGGGTAGACATCATTAATCTGGCATGGCGTTGTCTCTTGCTGCACCTAAGTGGAACCTCACAATCCTTTTGCACATGGGATCCAGGTAGTATAACAAAGAGGAAGGCTGGGGGCATGTCTACTTAAGTCACCAGGTTCCAAAATGATCTAGAGCTGTACATATGCTCACCTTCCCCTCTAAGAGAAGCTGCCTTGTGATTTTAAAAACTTCAGAAATTTTCTCTGTGGGGGCCACTCATTTATTCATTCTCTGTGGGAGCCATTCACATATTCATTCATTTATCTAACACACGCTGACTGGGTAGCTACTATGCATCTTACACTCTGCTGGATACTGGGGACAGAGAAATTTCCCTTCTTGTTCACCTCCTAATAACAACCAGATTTTTTGTTTGTTTGTTTGTTTTGGTCTGTTCTGCTAGGTGCGGGCTAATTTTTCTCAATCTTGGGCCTGGGAGCACTAAGTCTTGTGTTCTGTTGACCCCTTGTCATCAGGGCTTAGAGCACAGGCAGTGGTCCAGGAGGCAGCCATTGCTGAGAATTCCCCGGGAGGGACATCCTGAGCCACATTACCTCTGGGACCCTTCAGTCTAGCTACATTGTCCTCTCACACTCAGGGGTCCAGCAAAGGTGATTTTCTCTCTCTCTCTCTCTAAAGTAGTCACTCTGTTAGAGTAGAGAGTCTGGCTTCCATTCAGTAACCTAAATTGCTATTTATTATCAAGTGAAAGACAAAAGTGGGTGGTAGTGGGCAATTTGCACTTATGAGGAGGCACAGAGAGAGAGAGGAAGGTTGTGGAAGCAGGGAGGGGGGATTTGGGATGCTACTTTTTTAGTACCTGAGAAGCTGCCAATTCCAGTTGCTTGTTGTTTTTATCCCTGAAATAGGCCATCTTTTGGGCACTTTGGGAACAAGATACAGGACTTATTTCTTTGTAAATGTTAGATGACTATTTACTTAATTACCACAGAAGCCTCAGGCGCTAAGTTTTGCATGTGGTTTTCTCTTCCTCTTTTAAATTCTGCATTTCTGAGCCTGCCTTCCCCTTCCTGTGATTATCCTGAACATCTGATTGTCATCCCACCCATGCCTGCCTTTCCTCACCTCTCCACCCAGAGCATCAGGTGTCAGGATAATTCGGACTCTTTTCACTGTTAAAGATGACCTATCCATAGCCTCCTTTCAGGATTCACTAAGGCCAGCTCTGTTATTCTCTGCTGCGATACTTTGGGTCACGGTGAGTGACCTCCTATGAAGGTATTAGCATAGGGCCTGGCATGTGGTAGGTGACCAACAAATGCTTGTGGAACCTGAGTCTGATAAATTAATGTGTTCCAAGATGACATATGGTCCTTGAACAGTAGCCTTAAATTCCCCCAGAGCACTTTGGATGATAAAGTAAATTTTGTATAACCAGAGTGAGACAGTGTTTTTACCACAAGGATTCCCAGAAACTTGCTATGCATACAGATATATGTGAGGTGCTGGGGGCGGTGGTGCTGGTATACAACTCTTCTGCAATATATATATATATATATTTAGAGAAGGAGAGAGATGGGGGGAACAAAGGGAAAGGGAGATAATCTTAAGCAGTCTCCGTGCCCAGTGCAGAGCCCAACTTGGGGCTCGATCTCATAACCCTGAGATCATGACCTGAGCTGAAATCAAGAGTCAGACGCTTAACTGACTGAGCCACCCAAGCATCCAAAAATACTTTATATTTGCAGAAAATTTTCAGTTCAGCATTATGCAAAGCTGAAAGTTCACTTTAATTATTAAGTCTTTATCAATGGTCAATCTAAGTATTTTTTCTTTCATTCTGTTCTGTAAAATATCAGCCTCTGATCATGAATTATGCTGGGTGTACTTCTTTTTATATTTTAATTCCCCATTTCAGAGCTCTTAATCTCTGGCTTATTGTGTGCTCTGAAGAACACTCTGGATTTTGGCTTCAGCTATCTATATTATGATGGGACAGATTCCGTTCTACTCTTTCTGCTGAGAACAGAAACACCCATTTGGGCTACCTTGAAAACATTTCTCAATCTGACCCATCTCTGCCAATCAAAGTAGGCAAAAATAAGAATGCTGTGCCTCCTCTTGGGTAACATTATTAAACATCACCTCCTTCCCACTTGTAATAATTAAAGGAACTTTACCATATAATTATTATAGAAAATGGTAGATGGGTTACATACACCAGACTATAAGAACATGAATGATGAAATAGCAAATTAATTAACCCAAACTTTCCAAACAACTAATTGTGCTCAGTTCAAAGTCTGTGTTTCTTGTGATCCTGCTTATGATTTCATACTACATATAATTTATCTGCTAGTAAATTTTTTCTTAGAAAAAAATAATGTGTCATTACTTCATAATGTTCCACAAAGAGCATAATGATCTACAGAAAATGTCATAACTATTGAAACCTTTACTCCCTGAACACTTTCAGGACCTGTGAACTTATAGAGGCCTTAGCACTGCTCAGGAAAATGGTTTGGACTTCCTAAATCACATCATCACATCACATCACATCACATCACATCACATCACATCACATCACAACACATCATGTCACTGTGCCAAATGCCTGACTTTCTTCCAACAAGATTAGCTTTAAATAAAGTTCTTATATTGAAGACTGTGGACAGTAAAAGATCTCCTTCTGAAGCCTTAGATAGCAGGCATTATTACTTATAAGTGGCTTCCTGTTGGCTCATCTTCACCCATTTCACTGTGCATTTCAAACCATTGCTCTCTAAGTGGAAGAGAATTGCATTTACCACAGCATCAGTCCTATTATTTGGCTCTGAATGCAGGTATCTTTTTTCCCTGATGCATATAGCGTGGGAAGAAGATTTCAATAGAATTGTGAAAAATAGTTAAGAGAAGGGACCGAAGGGACCACTTCAGTGGCAGAAGTGAATGATTTTCGACTTGATAATGAAAATGAATTTTCCAGTCTGTATTTCTATTTCTCAAATTGCAGGTTACAATCCATTAGAGGGTTGTAGATTCAATTTAGTAGGTGGCAACCAATTGCTAAAAGAATGTCAGATAGAGTGGAATGCAAGATAAAAATCGTGGATGTAGCAGACAGCCTTGCTCATAGATGGGAAGGATAAGTAATACATAAAGGTTTTTGAAATATAAAAATTACATAATTTTCCAATTTTATGTATGGATTCCTATATACACACATATATGTCTGTACACAATGAATCATGATGTAAGATCTTTTTTATTATTGTGCCAGGATAAAACACTTTGAAAGTCACTTTGAAAGTATATGTGAAACACATGGATACTTCTAAGACAATTTACACTGGTTTTTCTGGTTTTTCCTTTTGCGATGATGGTTAAAAATCTATCTTAAATAATATTAATATTGCAACTTGCTTAGTGTGCCCATCCACCAATTTGCCACACATGTGAGACCTACTTTCCACCCACTCTTGTAAGATCTTAAATTCCACATACATATCCCAACAACTATGCAAATCCATTACCACACTTTGCCCGTCATTCTTCCATGTTCCCTTTCCCTTGCTCAGACTTGCTCTGCCAGATGATAGTGTAAGTCAAAAACACTTCCTCCCCTGTTCATTGGTTAGGAACTCGAAGAATTTTAAGCTCAAAGACAATCTGGAAGCCTTCCTGTAGGTGCTGTGGCTCGTCATCTTATGTGAAGGCTCACTGGAGTTGTGACAGTCCATATTAGTCTTGAGTCCACTCAGGAAGGGCTTGATCCCTGATCAGTGAGTTTTGTTTGCTCCCTGGCCACAGATTGCCTGGTGAGCCTAGATGGATCAGAGTCATTTCACCTCCATCAAGGAATTTACGTTTGCTGAGGCTCAGTTTCTGCTTGGCCTTGTTGACTAGACACAGTACATAGATGATCTCTCTTCTCACTATTGGTTTGATTTGTCAGCATTCCCTACTGGAAATGACAGCATCCTTTATTTCTCTACCCCCAGCATCTGGCACAGTTCCTGGCAAATAGGAGGCACCCGATAAATGGTGGTTGGTACAAATGTAATCATGCCACATTTTTTGAAATGGATGAGAAAGAAAACAGGCTAAGCAAAGGTTAAACAGTTCATCAATAGTGTAAATATGATTAATAACTTAGCTTATGCTGCCTCTGAAATCCATGACATTTTCACTTTGCTGCATCTGTACTACCAGGGAAATCATTCTAAGGAGCTTTGTTTCCAATAAATGGTCTTAGTTTGCACTATCCTATAAGAAAAGAATGGTGGTGATGAGAATGATGATGTTGATTAATTTCAACTGTTGTAAAGATGATTTCTTGGGGATTTGTCTTTGAAAGGTAGAACTATCAAGAAAAAGGCTTTATCAAAAGAAAAAAAATGTAACTATGTGTTGTGACAGATGTTAACTAGACTTACAGTTTCACAAAAACATAAATATTCAATCATTATGTTGTACACTTGCAACTAATATAATGTTACAAGTCAATTATATATTAAAAAATAAAAAGGCAAGAAACAGAGATATGGCCGAAGAATAGAAAATGATCTTCTCAGGCTTCTAATTTCTCTGTATAATAGTTGATCCATCCATAAGAGAGAGTCTCAGTGCTTGCTCCAGTAACAGACAATAGTGTATATTCATTTCAAGTTGCTTGACTCCATATGCCTAGAAAGACAGTATACTGTAGAACAGGAGTTCTCAACTGGGGGCAGTTTTATCTCCCAGGGCACATTATCTCCCAATGTCTGGAGACATTTTTGGCTGTCACAACTGGGGAGGAGGCTGTTCCTGGCACCTCATGTATAGAGGCCAGAGTTGTTACTATACATCCTACAACTCACAGGACAACACCCAACAACAAAGAATCCAGCCCCAAATGCCAATAATACCATTACTGAGAAATCCCACTCTAGAGCTTGGCTTTCCAGCTGTACCATCTGGGTTGAACTTTCGGCTCCCCACTTTTTATTTGAGTGACCTTAGCTCACAGTTGCTCCACACTTCATACCTTAGCTTCTCCACTGATAAAATGAAGATGTAATACTGTCTTATGTCATCTGATTAAATGAGTTAATGCAAAGAAAATGCTCAGAACAGTGATTGGCAAATAAAATGCTTGATAAATGTTATTATTAGAGAAAATTGTGGATTAAACAATCAGAAATGATGCTTTGGTGAACATACATCTTTCTTGGTGGTTCCATCATTCCTGTCTATTTTTTGTAGACAAGTTAACAGTTGAGAGAAAGGCTTTTCTTGCTTTCTTTCTTTTTTTCTTTTTTACATGTTAGCTGGCCTGAAAGTAGATGTTGGTGTCCTTTCTTGGAGTAGGATGTTTTGGTGTGGACATCTCAGAGTACTCAGTAGGGTCACCAAGTGGTTGGTTAGCTGGCTAAGGGTTTTTTTTTTTTTAATTATTATTCTTGAGAGAGGGAGAGAGAGAGAGAGAGAGAGAGACAGGCAGAGGGAGAAGCAGGCTCTCCACAGGAGCCCAATGCAGTACTTGATCCCAGGCCCCAGGATCACGCCCTGAGTCAAAGGCAGACCCTCAACCGCTGAACCACCCAGGCGTCCCGAGTTGGCTAAGTTTTGTATTGTTTGGCCTTATCACCTCCAGCTGGATTTAGTTTCATTCTGTATTGCAGGTGAAGATCCTAATGTATGAAAATGAAGTCCCAGGCAACCATGATTTGCTGTTTAATGTTATTTCTGGCCACAGAATGTTCTCACTATAGATCCAAGATGCACATAAAGGTAAGTTTGATCCATTTTTAGGTGGTCCCATGAGAAATCTGTCTGTTCTCCTAGATGGCTAAATTTATTATAAATAACATAATCTTAAATAAATTTTCAAATGACTACAATTTTACTCCTGCTGATAGTTTTTTTTTTTTTTTAAGGGAACAAAGACAAATTGAGAGGTGGCTGGGACTTGTAACAGTACATTTGCAGGGTGCAACAAGTGTAATAATATAGTTGAAAAATCACTTTGCAAGCCACAAAATATGTAGATAGGCAATTGTTGGGAGGAGGAAGTACTAGCCTGGCAGCTAGCAATTCAGCCCCAGACCTTAACTTTGCTTCTCATTAGTTGCACAAGTTGTTTTGCTTCTTTGAATCTTAATTTCCTTATCTATAACATAGGGTGTTTTGTTCATTTATTTTTATTTATTTTATTTTTTATTTTTGTATATTTTTTTATTGGAGTTCATTTGCCAACATAGCATAACACCCAGTGCTCATCCTGTCAAGTGCCCCCCTCAGTGCCTGTCACCCAGTCACCCCATCTCCCCTTCCACCATCCTTTGTTCATTTCTCAGTGTTAGGAGTCTCTCATGTCCTCTCTCCCTCTCTGATATTTCCCACTCATTTTCTCTCCTTTCCTCTATAATCCCTTTCACTATTTTTTGTATTCCCCATGTGAGTGAAACCATATCATGACCATCCTTCTCCGATTGACTTACTTCACTCAGCATAATACCCTCTAGTTCCATCCATGTCAAAGTAAATTGTGGGTATTTGTCATTTCTAATGGCTGAGTAATATTCCATTGTATACATAGACCACAGCTTCTTTATCCATTCATCTTTCGATGGACACTGAGGCTCCTTCCACAGTTTGGCTATGGTGGACATTGCTGCTAGAAACATCGGGGTGCAGGTGTCCTGGCATTTCACTGCATCTGTATCTCTGGGGTAAATCCCGAGCAGTGCAATTGCTGGGTCCCAGTGCAGTTCTATTTTTAACTCTTTGAGGAGCCTCCACAGTTTTCCAGAGTGGCTGCACCAGTTCACATTCCCACCAACTGTGCAAGAGGATTCCCCTTTGTCCACATCCTCTCCAACATTTGTTGTTTTCTGTCTTGTTAATTTTCACTATTCTCACAGGTGTGAGGTGGTATCTCATTATGGTTTTGATTTGTATTTCCCTGATGGTCAGTGATGCGGAGCATTTTCTCATGAGCTTGTTGGCCATGTGTAGGTCTTCTTTGGTGAAATTTATGTTCATGTCTTTTGCCCATTTCATGATTGGACTGTTTGTTTCTTTGCTGTTGAGTTTAGTAAGTTCTTTATAGATCTTGGATACTAGCCCTTTATCTGATATGTCATTTGCAAATATCTTTTCCCATCCTGTACGTTGTCTTTTAGTTTTGTTGATTGTTCCTTTTGTGTGCAGAAGCTTTTTATCTTGATGAAGTCCCAATAGTTCATTTTTGCTTTTGTTTCTCTTGCCTTCATAGATATATCTTGAAGAAGTTGCTGTGGCCAAGTTCAAAAAGGGTGTTGCCTGTGTTCTCCACTAGGATTTTGATGGATTCTTGTCTCACATTTATATTTTTCAACCATTTTGAGTTTATCTTTGTGTCTGGTGTGAGAGACTGGCCTAGTTTAATTCTTCTACATGTGGCTGTCCAATTTCACCAACACAATTTATTGAATAGACTGTCCTTTTTCCAGGGGATATTCTTTCCTGCTTTGTTGAATATTAGTTGACCATAGAGTTGAGTGTCCACTTCTGGGTTCTCTACTCTGTTCCATTGATCTATGTGTCTGTTTTTGTGCCAGTACCACACTGTCTTGATGATCACAGCTTTGTAGTACAACTCGAAATCCGGCATTGTGATGCTCCCAGCTATGGTTTTCTTTTTCAGTATTCCTCTGGCTATTTGGGGTCTTTTCTGACTCCACACAAATCTTAAGATTATTTGTTCCAACTCTGTGAAGAAAGTCCATGGTATTTTGATAGGGATTTCATTGAATGTGTGAATTGTCCTGGGTAGCATAGACATTTTCATAATATGAATTCTTCCAATCCATGAGCATGGAATATTTTTCCATCTCTTTGTATCTTCCTCAATTTCTTTAAGAAGTATGGTATAGTTCTTAGGGTATAAATCCTTTACCTCTTTGGTTAGGTTTATTCCTAGGTATCTTATGCTTTTGGGTGCAATTTTAAATGGGATTGACTCCTTAATTTCTCTTTCTTCAGTCTCATTGTTAGCGTATAGAAATGCCACTGACTTCTGGGCATTGATTTTGTATCCTGCCATACTGCTGAATTGCTGTATGAGTTCTAGCAATCTTGGGGTGGAGTCTTTTGGGTTTTCTATGTACAGTATCATGTCATCTGCAAAGAGAGAGAGTTTGACTTCCTCTTTGCCAATTTGAATGCCTTTTATTTCTTTTTGTTGTCTGATTGCTGTGGGTAGGAGTTCTAGTAATATGTTGAATAGCAGTGGTGAAAGTGGACATCCCTGTCATGTTCCTGATCTTAGGGGAAAGGCTCTCAGGTTTTTCCCCATTGAGAATGATATTTGCTGTGGGCTTTCCATAGATGGCTTTTAAGATGCTGAGGAATGTTCCCTCTATACCTACACTCTGAAGAGTTTTGATCAGGAATGGATGCTGTAGGGTGGCCCTGGTGGTACAGCGGTTTAGCACTGCCTGCAGCCCAGGTGTGATCCTGGAGACCTGGGATCGAGTCCCATGTGGGGCTTCCTGCGTGGAGCCTGCTTCTCCCTCTGCCTTTCTCCCTCTCTCTCTCTCTGAATAAATAAATAAATAAATAAATCTTAAAAAAAAAAAAAGGAATGGATGCTGTATTTTGTCCAATGCTTTCTCTGCATCTATTGAGAGGATCATATGGTTCTTGTTTTTTCTCTTGTTGATATGATCTATCACAATGATTGTTTTATGAGTGTTGAACCAACCTTGTGTCCTGGGGATAAATCTCACTTGGTCATGGTGAATAATCTTCTTAATGTACTGTTGGATCCTATTGGCTAGTATCTTGTTGAGAATTTTTGCATCTGTGTCTATAATTCTCCTTTTTGGTGAGGTCTTTGGTTTTGGGATTAAGGTGATGCTGGCCTCATAAAACCAGTTTGGAAGTATTCCATCCCTTTCTATCTTTTGGAACAGCTTTAGTAGAATAGGTATTATTTCTTCTTTAAACGTTTGATAAAATTCCCCTGGGAAGCCATCTGGTCCTGAACTTTTGTGTTTGGGAGGTTTTTGATGATTGCCTCAATTTCCTCCCTGGTTATTGGCCTGTTCATGTTTTCTATTTCTTCCTGTTCCAGTTTTGGTAATTTGTGGTTTTCCAGAAATGGGTCCATTTCTTCTAGATTGCCTAATTTACTGGCATATAGCTGCTCATAATATGTTTTTAAAATCGTTTGTATTTCCTTGGTATTGGTTGTGATCTCTCCTCTTACATTCATGATTTTATTAATTTGAGTCTTTTTTTCTTTCTAATGAGGCTGGCTAATGGTTTATCTATCTTATCAATTCTTTCAAGGAACCAACTCCTGGTTTTGTTGATCTGTTCTACAGTCTGGTCTCTATTTCATTGAGTTCTGCTCTAATCTTTATTAACTCTCCTCTGCTTGGTGTAGTTTTTATTTGCTTGTCTTTCTCTAGTTCCTTTAGGTGTGAGGTTAGCTTGCGTATTTGAGTTTTTTCCTTTTTTTTTTTTTTTTTTTTGAGGGAAGCTTGTATTCCTTTCTATTTCCCTCTTAGGACTGCTTTGTCTGTATCCCAAAGATTTTAAATGGTTGTATTTTCATTTTCATTAGTTTCCATGAATCTTTTTAATTCTTCTCTAATTTCCTGGTTGAACTATTTATCTTTTAGTAGAGTGCTCTTTAACCTCCACGTGTTTGAGTTTCTTCCAAATTTCTTCTTGTGATTGAGTTCTAGTTTCAAAGCATTGTGATCTGCAAATATGCAGGGGACAATCCCAATCTTTTGGTATTGGTTGAGACCTGATTTGTGACCCTGTATGTGGTCCATTCTGGAGAAAGTTCCATGTGTTCTTGAAAATAATGTGTATTTGGTTGCATTCAGATGGAAGGTTCTGTATATATCGTGAAATCCATCTGGTCCAGTCTATCATTTAAAGCCCTTGTTTCTTTGGTGATGTTGTGCTTGGAATATCTGTCATTTGCAGAAAGCACCATGTTGAAGTCTCCTACTATTAGTGTGTTATTATCTAAGTATCTCTTTACTTTCATTATTAATTGATTGATATACTTGGCAGCTCCCACATTAGGGGCATAAATATTCACGATTGTTAGGTTTTCTTGTTGGGTAGATTCTTTAAGTATGATATGGTGTCCCTTTTCATCTCTTACTAGAGTCTTTGGGATAAACTTTAATTTATCTAATATGAGGATTGCTACCCCAGCTTTCTTTTGAGGACCATTTGAAAGGTAAATAGTTCTCCAACCTTTCATTTTCAGGCTGGAGGTGTCCTTAGGTCTAAAATGAGTCTCTTGTTGACAGCAAATAGATGGGTCTTGCTTTTTTATCCAGTCCAAAATCCTGCATCTTTTGATGGGATCATTCAGCCCATTCACATTCAGAGTAACTACTGAAAGATATGAATTTAGTGTCATCATAATACCTATTTGGTCCCTGTTTTTGTGGATTGTTTCTTTGGGCTTCCTCTTTCTTCTTCAGGAACCCCCTTAATATTTTTTGCAGAGCTTGTTTTGTGGTCACATATTCTTTCAGTTTCTGGCTATCCTGGAAGCTCTTTATCCCTCCTTCTATTCTGAATGAGAGCCTTGTTGGATAGAGTATTCTTGGCTCCATGTTCTTCTCATTTAGGACCCTGAATATATCTTGCCAACCCTTTCTGGCCTGCCAGGTCTCTGTGGAGAAGTCTGCTGTTAATCTGATATTTCTCCCCGTATAAGTTAAGAATCTCTTGTCTCTCGCTGCTTTAAGGGTTTTCTCTTTATCTTTGGAATTTGCAAGTCTCACTATTAAATGTTGAGGTGTTGAACGGTTTTTATTGATTTAGAGGGGGGACCTCTCTGTCTCCTGGATCTGAATGCCTGTTTCCCTCCCCAAATTAGGGAAGTTCTCAGCTATGATTTGTTCAAATATGCTTTCTGGCCCTCTGTCCCTCTTAGCGTTTTCTGGAACCCTAATTATATGTAGATTTTTCCTTCTGAGGCTATCATTTATTTCCCTTAACCTTTCCTCATGGTCTTTTCATTGTTTTTCTCCTTTTTCCTCAGCTTCCTTCCTTGCCATCAACTTGTCTTCTGTGTTTCTCACTCTTTCTTCCACCTCATTAACCGTCATCATTAAGACCTTCAGTTTGGATTGCATCATTTCATTGTTTTTTAATTTTGGCCTGATTAGATCTAAATTCTGCAGTCATGAAGTCTCTTGAATCCTTTATGCTTTTTTCCAGAGCCACCAGTAGCTTTATAATTGTGCTTCTGAATTGGCTTTCTGACATCGAATTATAATCCATATTTTGTAACTGTGGCAGAGAGTGCTGTTTTTGATTCTTTCTTTTGTGGCAAGTTCTTCCTTCTAGTCCTTTTGCTCAGTGCAGAGTGGTTGTATGAGTGGGCTGAGTCAAGGATATAAAACACAACCTAAGTAAATTTCACCCTAGATGATTCTGACAAGGTCAGAGACCAGAAAATGAAAACAAAGATCAGAACAAAATAAAACAAAAGGACCACTAAAGTGAAAAACAAATTTTAAAACAAAGTAGTAAAAAATAAGAGGCCAAGAATCCCAAAGAAGAAGAAGAAAAAAGAGAAAAAAAGCAAGAGTAAAGAAGAAAAAAAGAAGAAAAAAAGGAGGGAGTACTGGGAGATGGTGATGGTGATGAAGTTGTAGTGGAGGGAGAATGTAGTCTACCTGAGGGGTCCTAGAGGGTGATCCTCTTGGTTCTGAGTGTATTAAGTTCTGTATGTTAGAAGATGTCAGTCCCAAATTTATATAAACCAGAAATACTTATAGAAAGTCCCAACACTGACCACCAAAACCTAAATGAGATAAAAGAGGGGGACAGGGGCAGCCGGGGTGGCTCAGCTGTTTAGTACCACCTTCTGCCCAGGGCATGATCCTGGAGACCCAGGATCACGTCCCATATCCGGCTCCTTGCATGGAGCCTGCTTCTCCTTCTACCTGTGTCTCTGCCTCTCTCTCTCTCTGTCTCAAATAAATAAAATCTTAAAAAAAAAAAAAGAGGGGGACAGAATGTGAATGAAGAGAGAATATAACCTTACAGAATGAACCAGCACGGTATACCACTTGGTCTGGGTGCATGCTGGTCATGTTTTAGAACATATTAACTTCCACCATTTTAAAACAAAATGAGGCAGAGAAATAAACACAAAACAAAAAACATATCTCGTGTATCTCCCAAAATTATATTGAGTATGATCAAGGAAATCTAGACATGGAAAATATATCTAGGACCTGTAATTGTAGAAATATGAAAGTTAAAAAGGAAGAAACTTAAAACTGAAGAGGTGGTAAAATATTGTAGTTAAGGTGGGAAGAGAAAAAATATTGGAAAATTTTAGTCTGATATAAAAACGAGTTGTACTGGAAAAAGGGCAAGAAGGGGGGGGTATACCCTCTAATTCTATATACTATAAATCCCTCGACTTCCCCTGGAGCTGTCCTGTGCTGCTGGTTCAAGAACTTGCTCTTCCCCTGTCCTTCCAGCTGGTCTTCTGGGGGAGGGGCTGCTGTGCTGACTCTCAGGTGTGTGCACCTGGGGAAGCTGCCCCGCCCCCCACCCCCCCCACCGGGTGCCAGGCTCAGTGGGAGCTGTTTTCCCCATGAGGCCCATGTCCCCTGTCAGCCCCGACCCTCCCAGGCACAGGGTGACACCAGGAGGAACAACCCCACTGGCGGCTGCCAGCCCTCCAGCCCTGGAGTCAGCTCCCGCAGTAACCACCGCAGCTCCCAGTCCGCAGGGGCCTGGATGCTCCGGGGCGGGGGTGCTGACCTACACAGCTCGGGAGCGCCCGTGGCAGGAGCCTCCCCGCTGTCCTGGGCCCTCCTCGCCTCTGCCTGTCCCGGGGGGACCACAGGATCCTGGGCTGTGTCCCCAGCACCCTGGCTCCGGGGCCTGCGCCGCTGCATTGCTCCCGGGGCCGCGGCTCTCTCGAAGGCAGCAGGCCGCAGCCCCCTCTGCCCGGAGCCCCCCCACCCCCACCCCGCGACCCCCGGCTTCTCCCCAAGGCCCCGCCGGGGCTCCAGCCCTTTCCTGCGCTCGGCCGCGGGGTGTGGGGTGCTCCCCCCGGGGCACCTCCTGTTAGTGACCCCGGGAGGCTGGGGGCCCCACCGCCCTCCTGCGGTCCTGCCCGGTTCCCCGCTGAGCCTTTCCCTCCGGGAAGAGTCCGGTGCGGATTGTTACAGTTCCCGCTTCCCGGGCGGGCTCTCCTGTCCTGGGGCTCCCGCCCCCCTTAGCCCAGCTCCTCGCGGGGCCCTCCCCCACTGGATTCTTTTTTATTTTTATTTTTCCGCTTTCCCACCTTGTTAGAAGCGCAAACCCTTGTCTCTGTAGCGTTCCAGCTTCCCTCTTTAAATCTCAGGTCGAACCGTAGGTATTCAGGATGGTTTGGAAGTTACCTAGTGAGTTGGTGGGGCCGGGTGAGGGGAGGCCCCTGCTCCTCTGCCTGCTTGCCTAGAGTTGTAGTTTTTTCCTTTTAGATCATTTTTATAGCCCTTTATAGCTACAAATGAATTTGTGATTCTATTATTGTCACCTAATGATTATTCCTAGCATCTGCTCATTTCCTCCTTTCTGGGAATAGTGTGGTATTTGGTGGATCATATTAGCTCCATTTCACAGTTAAAATTAATACAGATAGAGACCAGCTTAGCATTATAATTGTTACATCTCCTCTGCCCCTGGGTACTTAAACTTTCCAAAATAAGTACCCAATCCACTACACTAACCTGACCCTCAAGGCCCAAGTGACCACTGGCAAGAGGGTAGTTTGTCTTCCATATGTGTTCATCTCCATGCTTCTGTCTGCAAGTTCCTGCAGTATCACACATGGACCTGGTGCAGTTTTCTTCCGATTCCTGAACACATTTTCTCTTCATATCCACATGGAGCCTCTAAATTGAGATAAGAGAGGAGAGTCCCATGGTAAAGAGGACCTTTGGGAATTTATGTTTTACAGGATGGAGATAAACCTCAACATCCTGAAGGGAAACTCAAGACTGGAAGGATACAAGGTATGTGTCTACAGAACAGTCTTCTTCCACATGGAGACTGGACAGAGTAAAGAAGGGCCCAAATACTGCCGAGCATGTCTCCAGGCCACAAGCTTTCAAATAGAATAACAGTCTTCAACCAGTTCTCATTGTTAACCAGCATTGATAGACTTTTTTACAATTAGACCATTATCCATGGCATAGTCAATGACCCACATTGGCAAATATTCACATGCGTTCTAGAATAGAAGACAAGTGTTCCCTTTAAAACTCCAAAGGGAAATCTATTTGAATTAATGAGCTAACAAGAGACAGAAGAGGGAACAGGGCAGCATTCCTTCCTTCACGTGAAGATATTTTCAGAATGCTTAAATGTACGTAATACTCTGGCGCTGAGGAATCTATTGAAATGAGGTAAGATAGGTATTGTGTTGGTGAGACTGGTTGCTTTCAAGAAGTCAGAGATAAACAATGGAGATAATCATTACTAGTAAGATAGTGAAATCACACAGTTAGCCACCCCCCATACTAGGGATAATTGGATTCTGCACAGACATGTCCATGTATATTTTTAGCAACAAATACATCTCTATATAGATGTGGAGTTGAGATAAGAGGGAGAGAGATGGCTAACTTTCATTGAACATTTATGGCAATAATGATTGAAGTGCTGAACAGGATGCTATCTCATTCAATGTTTGTAACAAGACTATGGGCATCACCTCCAAACTGTATGAATGAAGAAATTGAGAAGCACTGAGCTCAAATAATTTACAAAACCGGGTACGGTGGGTAGGTGGTAAAGGAAAAGGCTAACTTCCTTGTTTCCTTTCTCCATGAATGGACTCATCCACAGAGCTGTCCAAGCCATTAATATGAATGCATCCCTTGACTCATAGGCAATTAGTCACCACTTGGTATTGACTACAATACCTTACTAGCTCTCATTATGATTTACTTCTTTTCCTTCCATTACCACTATCCTAAGGCAATTCTTCCTAGGAATACTTCAATAGCTTTATTCTTGGGCTCCCTGACTCAAGTCAACCCACTCTACTCATGGCCCAAAGCAGGCCTGCCACTGGGTTTTAAAAATAAAGTTTTATTGGAACACAGCCATGCCCATTTATTTACGTATTGTCTTTGATTGCTTTCATGCCACAAAGGCACAGTTAAGTAGTTATGACAAAGACCACATAGCCTACAATGCTGAAAATATTTACATTCTGGCTAGAGTTATCATATTTAGCAAATAAAAATATGAAATGCCTCATTAAACTTAAATGTTAGATAAACAATGAATGGTATTGCATGGGTCATACGAACACTACTTATCCATTGTTTAACTGAATATTTTCAAGTGATTCCTGTTATTCATGGAATCTGTATTTGCAAATTCTTCTGTTCATTGAAACTTATTTGTAACCCCCAAATCACTAGTCACAGTGCTTTCTGGATCATTCACAGAAAAAAATAATCAAGGTAGCTAAAGTGCAAGTTCCCAGCCAAACAAGGTGGCTTTTTGTCTTCTTGTTCTAGCTGTCCTACTACAAACAAGTGTTATTTTGGTGGTGTATGTAATGCCATATATTTTTTTCATTTTGTACTTTTTTTGAGTGATTTCACTGTTTAAAATGGCCCTGAGTATAGTTCTGAAGTGCTGTGTAGTGTTCCTGTAAAGGCTGTGATGTGCCTTAAGGAGAAAATACACATCTTAGATAAGCTTTGTTCATGTGCTATTGTGAGTTATGGTGCTATTGGCCATGAGTTCAATGTTATGAATCAACAACATAAAGTGTCTTTAAGTAGAAACACAAACAAAACGAGCTCATTTATTAATCAGTTGATAAAAATGTTGTGAGGAAAAGCTTGTAAGAACCTGCCTTGATTTCCCCTCATTCAGTGTTTGTGGAAGCAACTTCACGAACATAACTACTGCAAATGATGAGAATCAACTGTGTCTGAAAATAAAATTAATTATTTTACTAGGCTTTGTGTATGATATCTGGCAACTCTATCTGTTCCTTTATAAAAATTTTACTGCATTCTGCTCTATGCTATTGTTAATTATCTTTCAAAAGCAAATCCAATCGCACTTTCTGGTAACCCTTGTATTAGCACAGAATTCAAAGTCCTTCATTCCTTCACTCCTGCTTTTCTCCCATCCTCATCTCTTGCCACCTTCCCCTTGGAAGCTCTGAACTAGTCTTTCTGTATGACCTGTGATCCCTTCTGTCCATATGCTGTTCACTCTGTCTAGACATTAGCTTTGCAATTTGCCTGGTAAGCCGTAGCTGGTGCTGAGGACACTGTTGAATGTCACCTCCTCTGGGAAGCAACCCCCAAATCCCTAGAATGAGTTAGCTGCCTCCCTCAGAGTGTAGCAATGCTAATTAGGCCTCCTCCTCTCTCTTTTCCTTTTCAGAGAAATGCCATGGACCTTGCATCACCACTTCCAACTGCAGCCAGCCCTGTGCTCAGCACTTTCGTGGAGAAATAGGATTTACATGTCATCAAAACAAGTGGCAAAAATCAACTGAAACGTGTACAAGCCTTTCTGTGGAAACACTCTTTAAGGTAATGCATTTGCAGATTATTGGCTTCCGGGGCTAATTTCCCAGGAGAAGGTACTGGCATGTTCATGTGTTCTGTTCGGCATGACAATAAATCTCAGATCTAGATTTGGGAAAATAGCAAAGTGGGTGAAATTTGTCTCTTCTTCCTTCCTTACCCAAACTCTTAGATACTCTCCCCATCCTCACTCTCTCTTTCTCCCTCTCAGCATCTTTTCTCAAAAATAGACCAGAAACTCAATCACACAATGGAAAATGCTTAGAGGTTAAAGTTTGAGCTCTAAAGATGGATTTGTGTGTAACTTCGTCTTATTAGGGAACTTGCAACTTCTTGAAATTACAGTTTAGCATTCTTTGACTGGCCAAACTCCAAATTCATTCTCCAACCCATTCCCACAAATTCCATGTGATTCCTCTTTCAAAAAATTAAAAAAAAAAAAGGACAAATTTTGTTTTTAGAATTTCTCCACTTCTCTAGAGGAAACTATCTTATCACATTTGAGTTAAGAACCATTGTCCTGAAAGCAATAGGTCAGTATCTTGATCTCAGTGGGAATTTTGGTGGAATTTCTTGTCTGTGCATGACTCCATCTTACTGTCTCCCACTTTTTTGGCATCTAAACAACTTTTTAGGACCACTTGCTTCCCTATTTTCCCCAGGTGGTGTATTTGTGCCTTAGCTTCTTTACTCTGACATGGGTTAGGTACTTAATCATTTTTTAACAAAACGACTTTTTCTTTTTAAAAACAGGACTTCAATAGTGCGTCACGCCTTTCCCTAGCAGCATCATCCATACCTGTTCATGTACTTGATTTTCGAGCTCCAGAGCCCATGGAGAGTGTAACCCAAGGAATCCGCAGGAACTGTCCAGTTGACTATGCCTGCATCCTCGATGTTGTGAAATCATCAGAAGCCACATCTGGAAACATTGCATTTATAGTGGAGTTATTAAGAAATATTTCTACAGATTTGTCTGATAATGTTACCCGAGAAAAAATGAAGGTATTCTTTAATAATTTCATTAAAAAAACTTGATGGCATTTTTTTTTTTTGGTACCAAATCTTGCATTTAAACAGTTTCAAATGTACTTTTTAGGGTACAAGGTATGAAAACTACAGCAACCATAACAACAAAGATATGTATTTTATTTCAATTTTGCATATCAACTCACTCTAGTTTATGGAACTTTTCAAGAAGTTAGCACATTTTTAATACATGTTTTTGTATAGACTCACTATTTTCAAGAAAATGTCCCAAAAAAATGGCTGTGAGCAAAACTATGTTGCCCGCATTTCATTCTGTAGATAATTGTTCTGAGAAATGTTAATGGAGGTTTCATTTCTAAAAGGGAAATCTGTACATAGTAGATGTAGTAATTCCAAGTTAAATAAAGATAAACAGGCTTTCTTTTTTTTTTTTAAGATTTGTATTTATTTATTCATGAGAGACACAGAGAGAGGGGCAGATACATAGGCAGAGGGAGAAGCAGGCTCACTGCAGGGGGCTTGATGCTGGGATTCCAGGACCCCAGAATCGCACCCTAAGGCAAAGGCAGACACTCACTACTGAGCCACCCATGCTTCCCAATAAACAAGTTTTCCTATGGCAGAACTTTTTAGAGCTTTTCATGTGTTAATGAAACTTGGAACTCCTTATAAGAGAGGGGATAGGGATATGGTATGCAGTATTTCTCAAATTTAGGTTTTTATAGAATGTACCCCCAAATCCCTCCATTAAACAATCATTAATATCTCATGAGAATTTTGGGTTATATGGAATGTAGTTTGGAAAGGCTGCTCCAGGCACATAATAAAGCAGGTAAACTTTATCTGTGATTTTTTTTTTTAATTTTAATCATTGTTTTACTTTACTTCCCTCTCTGAAGTCTTCTTAGCATGAGATTCTAATAAACTGCGAATTTGAAGAGAAATATGTCAAATAAGATTTGATCACTAGAAATTTCAGGTTTTAGAAATTGGCTTTCTACAATAATGTGTAAATCCTTAGCATAATTTCCATTTTTTTCTCCATTGCAGAGTTATAGTGAAGTGGCCAACCACATCCTTGACACAGCAGCCATTTCAAATTGGGCTTTCATTCCAGACAAAAATACCAGCTCAGATTTGTTGCAGTCAGTGAATCTGTTTGCAAGGCAACTCCACATCCACAATGAATCTGAGAACATTGCGGATGAACTCTTCATTCAGGCAAAAGGGCTTCTCATCAACCACAATACCTCAGAGAAAAAGTTCAATTTCTCTGTGAGCATGAACAATACAACAGAGGGTATCTTAGGAGTAATAGAAATTCCCAGACAAGAGCTGTGGAAGCTGCCACCAAATGCATCCCAAGCCATCAGCATAGCTTTTCCCACGTTGGGGGCCATATTGAAGGAAGTCCACTTGCAAAATGTGAGTCTTCCTAGACCTGTAAATGGTCTCGTCCTTTCAGTGATTTTACCAGAACAATTGAAGCAAGTCTTATTCACCTTTGAGAAGATCAACAAGTCCCAGAATGCCAGGGCCCACTGTGTTGGCTGGCACTCCAGGAAAAGGAGGTGGGACGAGAATGCATGTGAAACCACATTGGAGATCATGAACAAAGTGAAATGCTTGTGTAACTACACCAACATGGTGATGTCCTTTTCAATTCTAATGTCCCCCAAATCTATAGAAAATAAAGTCCTGGACTACATCACCTGCATTGGGCTCAGCATCTCCATCTTTAGCCTGATTCTTTGCCTGATCATTGAAGCCATGGTGTGGTCCCGGGTGGTTGTGACAGAGATATCATACATGCGTCATGTGTGCATCGTGAACATAGCTGTGTCACTCCTGATTGCTAATGTGTGGTTCATCATAAACTCTAACTTTTACAAAAAGGTCCAGGACTCCAACTGGTGTGTTGCACTGACATTTTTCAGCCACTTTTTCTACCTCTCTCTGTTTTTCTGGATGTTCTTCAAAGCACTGCTCATCATCTATGGGATATTGGTTGTTTTCCGTAGGATGATGAAGTCCCGCATGATGGCCATTGGCTTTGCCATTGGCTATGGGTGCCCCTTGATCATTGCTGGCACCACAGTTGCTGTCACAGTGCCAGAGAAAGGCTACATGAGACCTGATGCTTGTTGGCTTAACTGGGACAATACCAAAGCCCTTTTAGCATTTGCCATCCCAGCCTTGGTCATTGTGGCTGTGAATCTTGTGGTGGTTTTGGTTGTTGCTGTCAACACTCAGAGGCCCTCTATTGGAAGTTCCAAGTCTCAGGATCTGGCCATAATTATGAGGATCAGCAAAAATGTTGCCATCCTCACCCCGTTGTTGGGACTGACCTGGGGTTTTGGAATAGCTACACTTATAGAAGACACTTCCTTGATATTCCATATAATCTTTGCCCTCCTCAATGCTTTTCAGGTAAGTTCCAAGAAGTAGACTTCTTTTATTAATTAATATTATTAATAAATGTTTTATTTATAAGATTATTTTTATTTTATAATTCACTATTCTGGCTATACAACAAAAAATGGCTATGATTGAAAAATATAGAATACGAAGTATTTCATTTCTTTCCATGTTTTACAGACATTCAGCTGTGGCATCTCTCACGCTATTGGTTGTCAAGTTGGATTTAGTTGATCAGGCTGATTGGGTGGGAATCTCCTTTCTTCAGTCCTCAACTGATCCATTGTATCCCTCCTAAAGTTTCAGTGTCAGAAGAAGTTGACCTTTATTTATGGAGGACTAGTATTTCATCAAAGATGTGTGAGTCTACACTCACACGCTATGCCTCAAAACAAAGCACAGTTTTTATCCTTTCTCATGCAATTTGGGAACTCAGTGAAATAGTCATTTTCCATAGTATGAAGAGACAGGGCTTGCCATTCTCTTTGAGTGCTAACGGGTTAGGAGTTCTCATGCTGCTTCCCTGTGAAATAAATGTTAGGTCGTTCTTCATTGAAATGGATCTTGCTGCATGCTGCTCCACGTTAAAAATGTTACTTTCCTCTGGGCTTCAACCTTTTCCTTAGCAAGATAAAGATATACATCTAAAATTGGGCAGCCCTGGTGGCTTAGCGGTTTAGCGCCCCCTTCAGCCCAGGGCGTGATCCTGGAGACCCGGGATTGAGTCCCATGTTGGGCTCCCTGCATGGAGCCTGCTTCTCCCTCTGCCTGTGTCTCTGCCTCTCTCTGTGTGTGTGTGTCTCTAAAAAAATTAATAAAATCTTAAAAAAAAAACACAACAAATCTAAAATCATCTCTATTGTCTTTTCTTGTTCTACCATACGTGGTTTGGCAAAATTATCCCTCTAAAATTTGCTTTGCTCTGTTTTGGCGACTGAGCTTGTACTTTTGGGAAGCTGTCACTAGCCAGACTGCTTTTCAAATCTATAAGTAATAGCAAATTTGGCAAGTTCACATCTTTAATTATACTTTGAATCAGGGGATGGCAAACTCCAGCCTGCTGCCTATTTTTGTAAATAGTCTTACTGGAATAAAGCCATACTCATTTATTTACATTTTGCCTATGGCTGCTTTTGAGCTACCATGGCAAAGTTGAGTAGTTGTAACAGAAACTGTGTAGCCCACAAAGCTAAAAATATTTCTTATCTGATTCTTCACAGAAAAAAAATTTTCTAGCCACTGCTTTAAATATATAAATATAACTGCTTAGTGAAGCAGCAATGTATTCCTATTAACATGTCACTATTACTCTATTTAAAAAGGTAGTATGAAATACAAAGCAGACTTTTAAAAAATGCCCACTCAGATCAATTATAAATCTTGCTCATACTTCTTTAATAACTATGGTGAACATTTTTTTCATTCTTTGCCCTGCATGGCTTTATTTTTTTTTTAATATTTTATTTATTTATTCATAGAGACACACAGAGAGAGGCAGAGACACAGGCAGAGGGAGAAGCAGGCTCCATGCAGGGAGCCAGAGGTGGGACTCCATCCCGGGTCTCCAGGATCGCACCCTGGGCTGAAGGCGGCGCTAAACCGCTGCACCACCCGGGCTGCCCCTGCATGGCTTTAAAGAGAAACTTTTGACTTAAGGTTTTTTTTGTTTTGTTTTGTTTTGTTTTTTAAATCAAAAGCTCTTGGACTGACATAAATCTCCCCAACTCTTGAAGTTACTTTGGTGATTAATGATCTCATTATTATTATTTTTTTTTTTTTACTTTGCAACTTAATCAAACCCCAGAATGTTTTATTCTGTTTCTTTTCTGAATCACTTCTTTTCTCTTTTCTTGATAGAAAGAAAAATACTGAAACCCTTTTAGGTAAATTCACTCCAAATTTTCTCAGCAAGCTTTCCCTGTGAGTCATGTTTAAAATTCTTTATCTTCTGATCAGCATTTCTCCACCATGAAACTATCCTTAGAAACCCAGCCTTCCTTCCACTCTCATGGCAGGATCCAGAATTTTCTTTTCTTTTCCTTTCCTTTTATTTCTTTTCTTTTCTTTTTAAAAAGATTTTAACCATTTGTTCATGAGAGACACAGAGAGAAGGCAGAGACATAGGCAGAGGGAGAAGCAGGCTGCCCATAGGGATCCTGATGTGGGACTCCATCCCCATACCCTGGGATCATGCCCTGAGCGGAAGGCAGACACTCAACTGCTGAGCCACCCAGTGGTCTGGGATCCAGAATTTTCTTAAACTTCAACTTGTACCATTTAAAAAGATTGACTGTAGATTACTGTGACTTTGTAGGTAACCAAATAATTTAAACTTGCTTTTAAATTTCTGTAGTTTTTCTCTTTTATGCATAAACTTCATTCCACCAGCTCAGAGAGCCTGCTCTTTCTTGACTTTTAACTCCAACTGAAAGTAAACTGTAATACAGGTTTTACTTCTCAAGACACCTTCCATGATTGATTGTTACTTTGAGCTACAGGATTCCATGTCATGTTATGTCATGTTACTAAGAGTAAGAACAGCTAAATATTTGGAAAGAAAGTAAACAGATATAATAAGGTAGAAAACATTATCCTACATCTGTAGCCGTTCAATAAATATCAATAATTTTCATGTGCAGACATGAAGGTGACCCTCTTTCTTTGAGGTACAATCACAGAAAATACTTGCCAATGTATTTTTCTTTTTTTTTTTCTTTTATTCCTGAATCAGTAGAAGGGCAAGGTTCTAATGTCCAATAACTGTCTTGAAGATATCTAGAAGAGTGGTATTAAAACAGTTGGGATATTGTCTGCCAAATCATCCCTCATACTTCTGTTGAATTTTGCCACAGGGGTTCTTCATCCTGCTGTTTGGAACCATTATGGACCGCAAGGTAATTTGAATTTGTTTCACTCATTGTAAAAATTTTCACAGGGCTCAGGGTAGCAGGGGGTGAAACAGCTTTGATCAGAAGCCTGGTCCATGGGAGTGAATTTATGGAGGTGCTTGAGGCATGAGCTGAGGGGAGGAAGGGAGAGAAGTATATTCTCATTTCCTGTACTTAAGTCAACAGGAGGCTGTATATGAGAGTAGCTAAAAGAATAAAAACCATAACCAGAATTTTAATTTTAATCCTAAATCTAATTATAATAACCAAAATTTTAGTTTTTTTATTATTTTATTTTTTTAAAGATTATTTATTTATTTATTCATGAGAGACACGCACAGAAAGAGAGAGAGAGAGAGAGAGAGGCAGAGACATAGGCAGAGGGAGAAGCAGGCTCCATGCAGGGAGCCCGATGCAGGACCTGATCCTGGGTCTCCAGGATCACACCCTGGGCTGAAGGCGCCGCTAAACCACTGAGCCACCCAGGCTGCCCCATTTTATTATTATTATTTTTTTAAAAATGTATTTGTTTGTTCATGAGAGACACACACAGAGAGGCAGAGACATAGGCAGAGGGAGAAGTGGGTTCCCTGTGAGGAGCCTGATGCAGGACTCAATCCTGAGACCCTGGAATCATGCCCTGAGCCAAATGTAGATGCTCAACTTCTGAGCCACCCAGGTGCCCCCAGAATTTTAGTTTTAATCCTAAATTTAAGTATAATGACACCTTAATTTTTATCCAAATCTTATTGGGTAAGCACTAGACTAAGCCATCTGATGCTGCTTCTTCCAGGGTTACTGGTCTCGAAGTTTCAGGACCTGGGTCTGGGTTTTGGGGATGTTGTCATTTCTTGTCTGTCATTGCTTCTTCAGATAAGAGATGCTCTGAGGATGAGGATGTCTTCACTGAAGGGAAGATCAAGGGCTGCAGAGGTAAGCCTTCCCTTTCAGGCTCAATACTGAAGGGTCGGTGTCCTCAGCAGAGTCATGTAGAGACAAATATTATAGCTTGGTATTTAGGATTTGTTAGCAAAGTGAATTATTAGGGGATACATTCATTCATTCATTCATTCATTTCTTCACTCGACAAATTTGGAGTATCCAACTGAGGCTTAAGGTCAGTAAAATATACCTCTCTAGAGAATTTTC
This sequence comes from Canis lupus baileyi, assembly GCF_048164855.1. Taxonomy (NCBI): domain Eukaryota; kingdom Metazoa; phylum Chordata; class Mammalia; order Carnivora; family Canidae; genus Canis; species Canis lupus. The sequence continues at coordinate 56,799,434 of NC_132844.1, read as the reverse complement.
CACCTTGGATGTATTTCAGCTTGACATCTGGACCGTTGAGATGGGACAACATGAAACCAGGATCAAGACTCGTAAAACACTAGAGCTGGGAAGTGAGAGATGAGTTAGAAATAAGGTTCTAGTCCAAGCTAGTTGTTTCCTAGGTAAGGAAATCAAGGTCCAGAGTGCTTATGAGATTTGCCTGAAGCCACCTGGATAATCATGAGAATTAGCATTCTCTTTGCTCAGGACTCTTTTCAGTAAACTATATTCTTAGATTGAAGTATATATATACTTATTGATCTTGAAGATGACTTTGACCAAGCTATCCATCTTTTAAGGTACCAACTAAAATTGCCATCAGTGCTATATTAATTAATTAGAAAGAAGTCATTTACTTAACCAACAATTTTACAATAAAAGCTACTTTCTTAAAAATAAACAAAAAATTTTCTGAACACATTGAGAGTCAGCACTTACAGTTAACTAGTATTGAGGGTGACTTTTGGTATCCCTAGTTCATCAATTCTAAGATAGGCATTTTTTTCACCTTTAAACATTTCTGAAATTGGAATGTATCTTACAATTAGGGGCATGTCATGAGTTAATTGGCAAGTTTTTTTTTCTTTCTTTTTCTTAAGGGAACATAATAATGACATAGCTAACAATGTTAGGTTCTGAAATATAATTTAATTCTGTGTAGCTGTGTCAATTTGAGTACTATTTTTCAGGCTTCCATTTTTACATGTTTATCTCTAGGAAGACATATATATAAATATAAACACTTTTTTTTTTGTCAGTGCCGTTACTTAGTGACATTGCTGTTAACTTTTTTTTTTCATTTAGAATGCATCATTAAGCCCAACCAATGGATCTAAATTAATGAATCGTTGAAGATGAGATGTGAGTATTAAAAACTCAAGGAGAATCTTTACTTTAAAGTTGTGACAAACTCCTGAATGTCCCTTGTGAGCTCACTATTGCCTATGGTGTGATGCAGGAGTGAGGTGGGGAGGGGACAGGTAGATAGATCTTTCAGAGATTAAAAACTTCTTTACTACACAGTGCATAAATGAAAATATGCACATCCTCAAAACCTATGTCATGTCAGCGTCTACGTCCACATTTTTAAAAAGTTTTAATTGATTTAAATTCCAGGTAACATGCAGTGTAATATTAGTTTCAGGTATACAATATAGTCATTCAGTACTTCCATAGAACACCCAGTGCTCATCACAGCAAGTGTCCTCCTTCATCCCCATCACCTATTTCAACCATCACCACCCCCATCTCTCCTCTGGTAACCATTAGTTTGTTCTCTACAGTGAAGAGTGTGTTTCTTGGTTTGCCTCCCTCTCTCTTTCCCCCACCTTTGCTTATTTGTTTTGTTTCTTAAATTCCACATATGAGTGAAATCATATGGTATCTTTCTTTCTCTGAATGACTTACTGATTTAGCATGATACTCTTTAGCTCCATGCATGTCATTGCAAATGGCAAGGTTTCATTCTTTTTTATGGCTGAGTAACATCCCATTATATATATATATATATATATATATACACACACACACACACATATATACATATATACACATATATATACACATATATACATACATACATATACATACATATACATATATATATACATACATATATATATATACGCATATATCTCACTTCTTTTTTTATCCATTCATCAATCAATGGACACTTGAGCTGTTTCTGTAGTTTGACTATTATAGAATGAGATAATGCTACTATAAACACCAGGGTGCATATATTCCTTTGAGTTAGTATTTTTAGTGCATATATTCCTTTAGAGTTAGTATATGGCCAAATCTTAAGCATACTTCTCTTTCCTCAATGAGAGGATGATGTCATCAGATCTACACTGATATAGGATACACCCTTGCTGTCTATACACTCACACACCTTAATTCCATCTTGTCAGTAAGTGGTGACACTTATAATAGTCTCATTGTTGAGAAGGAAGGCTTAATTGATTGAAATCACAAAGCAACAAGCCTATCTCTCCCTAATGAAGTTGGAGTCCAGAATCATCCCTAAGGGAGTATGAGTAGAATTGCAGCAAGTTAGCTACCTAACAGCCAACCTTTGAGACATATTTCTACACAGATGAAATTAAGGAAAAACAAATACTGGACATCCATAAAGAGGAGATACATAACAAAGAGGCATCCAGGAGCCTGAGAGGTCTAGGGGAACATGAGCAGGGATGATCGATTTTGGTATGGTTTTGTCTTAGAGAGGTTTCATGGCTTTTGTACATGGATATAGATGAGTCTCAGATTTTTTAAAACACCATCTGGAAGCAGGCACATCCTCTTTTAAATTCATTCTCTTTCAGAGTCAGGGCCCAGTATTGAGCAATGGGGCAAAGCCAAGAGTTGAAACAGTGGAATCACAGACATTCTGAGTTGGTGGACCTCTTAAGGGACCTGCTACATTACAGATCCTACAAACCTCATGTGCTGCTGTGGGACATTGGCTCATGGTCCCCGGGAGAGAGAGGGAAAGAAAGAGGGGTTTGTCATACATGCTGACGGGCATTGTGTGGGGTGCTGGGAAAACACCAGCATATTATCCTTAATTAATTATCTTCACATTTGGGTTTTTATGTCAGTGATTTAAAAGCGGGGAGGAGAGATATCATAGTCCTTTAAAAAGGGGAACTCTCCCACCTCTCCTCATTTCCTAGTCCACAGAGCTCCTCCACAGTGGAACATCACTATAACATTTCTTGATTAGTCACTACTCAAGAGGTAATTCAAATGACCTGTGAAAGGTCAGCTTTCACAGTTGACCTTTCCATTAAGTTCCAGATTTGACCTATTTTAGGAAGTTTGTTAGACTGTTTCAGGTAGAGGAGGATCTGCCTCCTGGGGATACTAAATCTGTGCATTCTAAAGGAGAGAGGCTGGTTGAAGTCTAATCTCCAGCGAGCTGAGTGGACCAGGTTGGCTGTAGTAAAAATTGGATAAAACCAATAGAACTCAGGATCTGGACCACACTCCTACCTGGAATTAGGGAGGTGCACAAAGCTTCCACGACAGGGTGGGAGAAAGTGTAGGGAGGAGGTGGAGATGTACTAACAATTCCCCAAAAATAATCCTCACCACATGATTCTTCAACTCTTGTTTTTGAACCTATGAGGTAGGGGATGAACTGAAGATTGCATTTTCTCATTGTATCCTTCATAGGTGGCCAAGTGCCTATCGAATTCTCTCACTACTTGGAGCTGTGCTTTTTACATGCGGACACACATGGAACCAGAAGGATTAGAAACAGCAGCTGACACTGGTGCAGACCATGTTAGGGGTGCAACGAGTTAGACATCAGGGATAGGAAAATCACTATAAGTGAATGGAGACCTAGCAGCACGAGAGGGGTTTCAGCAGGATGGGGGGGGGGTGGTGCTCCATCCATGGGTTAAGGTCAGAATTATGGAACATAATTAACATGTTCAGCAACATGGGGGTTGGGGGAGGTTTGGTAAGTGCAGGGCAGGTTGCAGCCCAAGGCAGGGCTAAACCACAAGGAAAAGGCAGTATTTCAAACTTTAAATCAGGGTACAAAATTGAAGACTGCCAGAGTCTGAGGAAATACGCAGAATTCCATTGGTGAGACAGGGGCCAGGAGTTCCGAATTGGACTCGTAGGACTTGTGACCTTGAGCGTGGGTAGAAGCTATCCCAGTGACCTATCCCAGTCTATATCCCAGTGGTCTATCCCAGTGACCTCAGGTTTGATGGCTCTTAGAAACGAGGTCAGGAAAGGTTTGTTAGGAGGTCTGGAGATCAGGGAAGGACTGCAGAGGTGTGTGAATCCCATTCTGGAGGCAGAGAAGAGAGGGAGAGAGAGAGAGAAGGGGGGTGGGTGGGTGGGGGAGGACACAGCTGCACAGCACCCTCTGCTGTTCTGACCCAGTGTTATTCCCAGTGTCCCTAGGAAGTCTCTTCAGTTCCTGGAAAATATGTGTTTATTCCTGAATTCACCTCAAAGGATGCAGAACTCTTCATTCCACAGTGAGACATGAGACTGACTGAACAAATGCCTCCAGAGAAACGACATGGTTTTCTGTGTGAAGTTGTAAGTTCAGAGTAGCAGTCATTCTAGAGACCAAGCTTAGGTAGCCCAAGAGGTAGAGAGGGCGTTGAGCACCAAGTTTAGGACTGAGGGAGCAGCCTGAAGAAGGGAGAGGGCACAGGAAAAGGAACCCAGGAGAATAGCCTTCCTACTGTGTGGCTTTGAGGAGATGGCTCAAGGCCTCTGGCCTCTGTTCCCTCATCTGTAAAATGGGGCTAGTGATAGTACGTACCTCCCAGGATGGTTTCAGGATTCAACGAGCTAACATATTCAGAACTTGGAGAATAATGCCTGGTTCAAATTAAGTTATCAGTAAGTGCCAGCTATACTTCCTGTTAACGTGTGTTTTAACCATTTTGCTTAGGCTGCTCCATTTTTCGAAAATGTTCCGTGTCCTGGACTGAGAGTGAAGATCTAGGAGAGGGAAGCTGGAATGTAGGGGCAACCGAGCTTCCTCAGAAGACTTTCTCTTCTTGCCAAGTGTGACACCTAAGCCGTCAGGGCAAAATGTTTGCTGAGGAAAAAGTGAGAATGACATTTGGTGACTGGGTTTGAAGGATATAGAACCACGGACCCTTTGACCACCTACCCATGACTTGCAAGAGCCTGGCTTCTTGGTCAACCTTGTCAAGATTAAGATAGTAAGCCATTTTCTGAGGTCCTGGATGAGCCTGGAGCTATTGGGGCTCTACTGAAGGGGTCTGCTTTCACTCTCAAGGCCTGTTCTGTGTCTCCTCCATAAGCCCAGCCACTGTAACTGTATGGATCCTGCATACTTTGGGGGACAGGAGTTATGTCCAGTGTCAAGGGTAGGGGTGGGCATGAGAGTAGAAGGTAGGGTGGCAGCAGAAATACTGAATCTACTTTGGAGACAGTTAAGTCATGGTAAGTTTCCTAAAAATAGGAACAGAAGAAAAATAAGAGGACTTTTAAATGTGTTTATTATTTTAGTCTGTTTTAGACCTTGTGTAAAATAATTTAGCTACTAGGACTTTAGTTTCCTCATTTGTGAAACTTAAACATATTCTTGTAGATATTATTATTTGTGTGTGTGTTTAAACCCTATACATAAAAAAATTTTAGACATGAAAATAAAAACATTTACTTTTCACAACTTGTTCATGTGTGAGTTCATTCAAGGTGGATGGCCCCATTGGTACCACAACATTCTTGGGTACAACCCTTTTATCAGTCTACCTCAACCCATTGACCGGATACTCAGGAAGCCCAGGAAAGTAATCCTATCATGTATTTATAAGGTGAGGACCTGGAAATATTTGGCAAACAGCACTGCAGTCTTTCAGACATGCTCAGTAAAATTTCTATTGCCAGTTTGGTTTTAAACAGACGGCCTATCAGTAGGGCTGAAGAGGACCGTGTGTGTGTGGGGTGGTGCAGTTTGATGAAAGCAGAAGTTGTAAAGGCCAGTCACCCCTTTTTCACAAAACACACACACAAGTACCTTTTTGCAGCCCTGCTTTCAGGACTTTTAGTGTTGGTAGTTTATAAACAAGACAAGGGTTGGTTTCAAATCAAACTAATTATTTTAGTGATAAAAAATTTTAGTCATTTGGAAATTGTAGTCCTTTCATAGAATTAAATTATTCATAATGAGGGACATGAATCTAACTTCTTTCTATATTTAGAACATTTCCTGAACATTCATTTATTGACCCACTTTTCTGACTCTAGCCATTATAAAAACAATTTTTACTTCTCTCAACCCCCTGAGATTTAGAAAGTTCTGTGCATCAGGTAATTCCAAACCAAATAATTGCCTTTAGTTTGGTAGATTTACTTGGTGTCATATCAAGGTAAAATTAATAATTTCCTCATGATAATAGCATTTAGTCTCTTTTTTCCCATATTTTTTCCAAGCTCTCCCTCTTCTTAGCACATATTAGGGGAACTATCATGCTGAGTAGTCAGTTCTGCAGTAAGAGAACACATGCATTTCTAAAAACCACCACACTATGCAAACTGGTAATAAAACTCGCAGAACTTATGGGAAAAATGCATTAGGGGATGTAATATGCCAGCATCAAGGCATGAACCTTAGGCAGAAATATCTTAGCCTTGAGCAATTCAGCTTAAAAACAAATTTTCTCCTAGAAATTTTTCCCTTCTGGTAATTTTCATCTCTGAACACAACTCAGTGACTTAATGGTTGTACTCTCATTGAGGAATCAATTCTTCTTCTTCTTCTTTCTTTTCTTCTTCTTTCTTTTCTTCTTCTTCTTCTTCTTCTTCTTCTTCTTCTTCTTCTTCTTCTTCTTCTTCTTCTTCTTCTTCTTCTTCTTCTTCTTTTTGCTTTAGAGAAGGAGAGAGAGGTGGGGAAGAGGCAGAGGGAGAGCAGAGCCCAATGTTGGGCTCCATCTCACAACTCTGAGATCAGAATCTGAGTCAAAATCAAGAGTCAGACACTTAACTGACTGAGCCACCCAGGTGCCCCCAAGAAATCCACTTTTCAACTGCATTACATGGCCAGATGATATTTTATCCATAGTCTCTTCCCATCTTCCGATATCCCATTCATTCATGTAGAGGTGCCTGGAAGTTTGCATGACAAACAGAAGGGATGGCTTCTGGTGTTTGGTTTCCCATCCCAATTTTTTGAAAGGTAAAATCTTCTCAGGGAGTGGGGATGTGGTTTGAGAGAGATACAGGATCTCTGGGACACAGGCAAGATGTGGCACCACTAAAAGAGGCAACCAGAGAATGGAACTCATATCCTGTGTCTTTCCCTGAACTTCCTCTCGGAGAACTCATATTGAGATTAAAGAGCCCTCAGTGCAGGACCTGACAACCAGCAGAGGAAAAATTTTAGCTGATAAAACATGTGAAGAATGTTAAAACTTGGTAAGCAGGAAACCATCAAGGTACAGAAGGCATTTTAAGACAATGGAAAGAACTTCTGTTAAGACACAGGAATGGGCTCTGATGTTCAGGGAATAAGGACTGTAAACATCTCAGCCATTGGGCCTGGGGATTTTTGGATAGAGTAAGTATGGATTGGGACTTGGCTCTATGATATTCTTCATGTATATGCAGGGTAGGCCAGGGGAAAAAGACAGGTTTGGAAGACAGCCAGATGTATGTTTCAATTCTGTCCTTTCTACATTCTTTGGGGTGACTTGGACAAGTTATTTAGCTCCTAGAAGTTTCCATAAAATGCTCATCCATAAAGTTCTGGCAATCTAAACCACACCTTATGCTATTATGGAAAGTGAAGAAGGTGATGTCTGTAAAAGCACATTTCTTAGTGTCTAGTAGATGGGAGACATTTGAGAAAAGTTTGTTCCCCTCCCTATCCCTTTATTTGTCTGGGGATGAGAGTGTGAATACCTTGCCTTTTCTCTGAAGGTGCTTTTGGCTCTGTGTAGCAGGCAAAGCAGGGGTGTAGACTGGAGAAGTGGAATCAAGGACTTCCATACTAGCACCTTCATTGAGCTCTAGGGCAAGAGCTGGAGGAGGGCTTCAAATGTCCTTCTAGTGGATTGGCCTGGTCACAGGAGAGGAATGGAGAGAGGGTTTTAGAGCAGTGACCTGCCTCAGGAATGAAAATTAAAACTGGATCTGGAGCCTAGCATAAGAGACAGCAGGACTCTGTATGATAAAACAATAATTTTCAGAGTAATGGAGAAGATAAATTTCATTTTTGAACAACTTCAGTCACTTAATTCCATAATTCAAAGCAAGCTTCGTGGAAGATTAGTGGTAAGGGCTCTCCACGTGCTAAAATTAATGTGTCTACAGAGGGTTCCTTGGGGAGAGATGGCTTGACACTTCTATTACCGTTAAGAAAAACCATCCATGAATGCCATGAAGCACTGCGGCGACTCTCCTCCAGCTGCCAGCTGAATGATACTACATGTAAAGGCCCAGCTCCCTTGCCTAAATTTGGCACATTTCTGAAGGGCCACCCACCTCCAGACTTCCTGTGGGATTGGCTAAAGCTTCTGTTGCCACTACACTGCAGTTTGATCCTCCCTCTGCCCTCTCAGGCTCCCTTCTGTCCCTCATGGGTGTTCTCGTGAGTACTTCCCAAAAAACTTTATGCAAGCAAACCTCCATCTGAGTCTGTTTTCCAGGGCATGTGACCAATGACACTATGCATGGTAGACTGCTGTTATGGATGCACTAATGCTGTTCTTTGTGCAGAGTGAGTTGAAGCAAGTCACAGTCTGAATGTTCTGCAAGGTAGACTGAGGGAGTGTTGGTGGAGATTCTTTAACATTTAATGATACGTTGCGTCCTATGGAAGTAGGTCTCACTTTTTGTTTTAGATAAGCGATGTGGTAGCAAAGCAATCCGGGACTCAATATTTCAAGTTCATCAGCTATTATCAGAGACCTACCAATCAATGACTTTGTAGGCTGACATAAGATCCTGTAAAGAGGAAGCACAGCTCCTGATCTTGAACGTGGCCACCCAGCATGAATACACTTTGAGATGTGATTGTTTACCCGAGGAATGAGGCCACTTCAAAAGCAGTCTAGTGCTCTTCTTGATTTTTAGGGAGATTATATAGTAAAGACAAACAAGGAAAAACTCAGGTCCTAGCACCTGCTATGAACTCTGAGAGTACCTGTGTGCTACGAAGCATGGGACCTAAGCAAAGTCAACCTTTCCATTCATCCCATTTCCTCATCTGTCACTGCGGATAAAGACTAAAGAATGTTGGCTGTGATCCTGAGTCTCCAATTCCCTGACCTTAGAGGCTCCCAAAGAACTCCAGGGGGAATGCTACAGCTATTTGTTTCTCATAAGCACTTCTATGTGGAGTCATATTCTCACAGGGAGGCCAGGATTGGTGAATGGGGCTGGACCATGTCACTGGGAGCCTCAAGGCCACCTTTTGTCTTTCTGGCCCAAGGCCACATGACCTTGGTTTGTTATCTAGACTCTCAATGTCTAAAGTGAGCTCAAAGACAAGTGCTTGAAATACAAGCAAATATTTGTCTTTAAATGTTGGATCAGTGGCCTAGGCTGCAGGCTCCAGGTTTCCTACTTACCATAGTACTGTGGTTAGTGGGGCCACCGCTGACCCAAGCTCTGGGCAGAGCATCTGTGCTTCACCCTGGCCTCCCAGCCTCGGCCACTGTGATACTCCCTTCTGTCCCTCATGGGTGTCCCTTGAACTTTATGAAGTCTTTTACTTATCAGCTCAACTCTACCCACTTCTAAGTCCAGCCATTATGGAAAGTACGCTCAGAGCATCATAGACACTGAAACTTAAGACATGCAATTTACAGCCTGCAATCCGGATTAAGTGTACTAGTCCTGAGTCCTGAGTGTCTTTGGCTCATTCTATTTCCTTTATCTCCTATATTGGGCAGGGTTTACTGAATATCTGTTGTGCTGTGACTGTTCCTTATTCTGTAGGCCACCTTCAGGACTAGAGCCCTGAGTTCCCCTCTGGACAGTTTCATCCTTGGAGACTGTGCCATGTCCTGGCTGGAGCCCTACTCCACTGGTCAGCTGCTTGGGATCCACTGTCATTGTCAAGTGTGCTTGGCTGCTATACCCTGTGGTATTCTAGACTCCTTAGACCCATGGCCCAGGTCAGACTCCTGCTCATGGCCCAGGTCAAACACTGTTACCCAGACCCTGTGAACTCTGTCTGGGACTCAGGTGGCTGCTCACTCCCTATGGAACCAGCCCAGGTTTGCTTCCTCTCCTTCCCCAATAGCTTTTTCTACTGAGGTTTCAAAATACTTCAAGAAAGAGTCTCTTTCTTCTATCCCCTATTTGTCTCACCTCGCAGTCTGATGTTGCTGTCTAGCCATGCCCCTGAATGGAGCTCAGTAGAAAAGTTTTTAACGATAGTAACTTCTCCCCAATAGGATTTTTTAAACAGAAAAAAACCCCTCCTATTATTTTATGTTTTAATCACCAAGGGTGTCTCATGTGATCGACCAACCTGAACTTCAATGTTTTCTCCTAGCTGGGGTCACCTGATCTTAACATTTAGGATCAGATTTGCCTAAGGCTTTAGGACAGATTCTGTCCTTAATCAAGAGGAAAGAAGCCTTGTTTGGGAGGAACTAGCTGATTCAATAATAATTAAACATGACTTTATTTTTATTTATTTACCAGTTGTAGCACCTGGAAACTTCCACCTTTCTTCTGGGACCCACTTTCCATAGTGTACCAGCCCTAATAACAAACCCATGCCTTGTGTTGATAGGCTTCTCTGATTCTAGGTCCACAGAAGTCTGGATATTCTCCTTGTCCCACATCTTCTATTTTCCTCTAGATCCTCCCTGACCATAGCCAATGTCTGTTTCCAGATGTTCTTTATCAATCTGCCCACTGACTTGGAAACCCCTTTTACTTTCCACAGGAATGTCTTCTTGCCCAATATTTGCTCGAACTACCATCTATTTCCTATTTCAATATTTCCAGATTCACTTATTAATTTAACCTTATTGGGCATCCACGCTGCACTTAAAGTTGTGAACAAAACCCAGTCCCCATCTCCCAGGAGCTTACTGTGTATTAAAAAAGAAAATATTAGTGGTAGATAGCTCTGTTAAAGATATTATCTAAATTAGTCCATTTTATTCTCAGAATCCTATGAGGGGGATATTATCTTCATTTTATAGATGTGGAGAAAGAGGCTCAGCTAGTTTAGGTAGATTGGCCTGGATCATGCAGGCAAGAGGGGCAGAGTTAGATTTAGAACCCAGGTCAGTCTAACTTTGCTATATTAATTAATAATCCTCATCTTGTGTGATGAAAAGTCTAAGTACAGTTTGTCAACTAATAGGGAAACAACCTACTGACTTTGGTTGGAATTACATTGACCTGGCAGAGAGTTAGTAGCTTTGCAAGATTGCATCTTCTCATTCGTCAGCATAACTTATCCCTCTACGTTAGTCTTTTTTTGGTCTGTGGGTCTTCTTCAAATTCTCTACATGTTCTATAGTATTCTATGTAGGTACCTTGCATTGTTTTTTATTTTATTTATTTTTAGGTACTTGGTGTTTTTGCTTATTTTTGGTATTTTTATTTATTTATTTTTTCTTTTTTAAAATTTAAATTCAATTAATTAACTCTCAGAGGTAGAGTTCAGTGATTCACCAGTCTTATATAATACCCAGTCCTGGTATTTCAAAAATATATATTAATTTCTAATTGTTTATTGCTGTATGTAGAAAGAAAGGAATTGATATTTGTACATTGTTTTTATATTTGGAAACCTTGTTGAATTTATTTATGTATTCTAATAGCTTATCTTTAGATTTTTTTCTGTGAATACAATCTCATTATATGCAAATAAGGACAGCCCCCTCTTTTCTAACACTTAACGTCTTTTATTTCTTTTTCTTGCCTCACTGTTTTTATATCATTTCATTATCTGAATAAATGAAGCATGATTAGGGTGTCATAGCATACACTTTTCTCTGGCTGAGTTCATAAGTTTCTGTTGTCTTTGCCATATTAACAGTGAGTCTTACTCAGTAGTGGCTCTATGAGCCATATCAGAGTGTAGTATACCTGTGTCAGCCAGAGTCAGGAGTGGGTGGCACTTGTTGTTGCTAAGAGTTGGGTCTGTGTTAGCTGTATGACTCATTGATTAGTGAGAGTTTCATTCTATTCTGCATAGATCACAGAAGACTTGTTAGCATCATTTTGTGTTTATTTTTTATTTCTTTATGCATAGACAACGCCTCAGAAGAATGAGAGGGAAGAAGGGAAGGAGAGAAGGAGGGATGGACAGAGAGACAGACAGACTGCATTTGTTAAAAAACTTTCCTAAGCCTTGTTCTGCTTCACAGCCAACACTGCCTTTATACCCGGAGAACCTCTTTAGTGTCCACTCTACAGTGCTCTAAGGCCTATATAGTTCCCGTAGGGGCTAGAAAATCAAGTAATGGTTAACTCTGGGTAAATCCAATGCTCACTTTATTCCTAGGCTGCAGAGGTCAGAATTACTGAGATCTCACAAAGTGACACCCAGCTCCCATTTCAGAGAGCCCCGCTATCATTGATCTTAGTAAACACTCTCTTTGAAATTGTCTTTAACTGGGGATCAATGCTGATGCCTTATTCCATGTGACAATCCTGATTTCACCATTTAGTTTTATTCTTCTTTTACTCAGATAAGTATTAGTGGGGCAATTATAGAAATATTTAAGATTAAGACTCATATAAAGCTGAATATGGGATATCTGATTGGCTCAGTCCATTAAGCATACAACTTTTAATTTCGGCTCAGGTCATGATCTCAGGGTCGTGAGATCAAGTCCTTTGCTGGGCTTTGTGCTGGGCATGGAGCCTGCTTAATATTCTCTTACCTTCTTCTTCTTCTTCCCCTCCAGCACCCTTGCCCTCCCCATCTCTGGCTCCCACACTCTTACCCTCTCTCTCTCTAAAAAAAAAGGTTGAAAACTTCAAATTTTTAGGTTTATGGGTATTTGACATGTGCTCTCTAAAGTAACTTCTTAACTTGATGGCAGATATTTATTGACCAGTAGAAATATGGAAAAAGTGCACTTAAACATCAGCATTTCTTTCCATGAGAAGACGGTAAAGGCTATAGAAAAAAACTGGGGTTAGTTGTCTAAGGATCAAAATTCAAGTTTTCTAACTAGTACAAAGTTTTCTCTAGTATATCATTTTTCACCTAGCATGCCTATGTGATTGCCTAATTTTGAACAAAAAATTGACTTGAACAAAACATATAACTTGATAGCTCTATTTATATATTATATATTTACATCTAGTAGATATATAGTTTTAACTCAAGTGTACCAGTTTTTTTTTTTAAATCACAATTTAGTTTTCATTTTGGGACTTGCCTCATCTTTAATAAAAATATGTTGTGTATTATACATAATTTATATTTCTATTATATTTCATATAAATTTTAAATATATATCCATTTAAGGTAAATTATTCCCTCTAGGTCAATTTGAGTCAGTTCAGGATATATTTCTCCTTATCCATTTTCTACTCTTATCTTCCTGAAATTGTACTTTAGCTCTAGAAACTTCCATTAGATTCATACATCAATGAAAAGAAGACCTTGAATCCTTGGGCATGCTCTATCATATATTGGCTTCTACTGGGTACCATCTGGTCCTTGGGCAGAAGTCATTGTCCATGCTGGCACCTGCAGAGACTTCTGTGAATATATCTAGTCCTTGGCCATATGGCTTGTCCCATTTTCCTTTTCCTTTTCTCTTTCTCCTAACTTCCATGCCCTTTTCTCAGTTGTGTGCAGAGGATTTAGTTATTATCCCATGACTCTCTGAGTTGTCAGGTTGCTTTATCCCTCCCTTCTGTTAGCCTCATAGCCATGTCCACTCCACAATCTCTGCCAGTATAGCAGGGAGAATGTTTGTGAGTCCTTGACTTCCAAAATTTCAGGTAGGAGTGTGAACAAAGTATTTTTTTTTCTTGGACCCCCCAAACTTATCATTTGATTTATTCTATATTCTCTGCCAGTCTAGTATTTACTCTCAGAGCCTACAAGAGCAGATGATCTTCCTGCTTCTCTATCTCTTCTCTCTCTCACAGCCAGAAGAATCCTAATTTATTCTGTGGATAGAATAGACTCATTTTGAAACTGGAAAAAGAAATTCTTCGGGTACTGTTTTAAATCTTTCTGTTTTATCCGCAGACTAATTTTTTCAAAACTGAAAGCTAAGAATTTTTTTTGAAGATTTTATTTATTTATTCATGAAAGACACAGAGAGAGAGAGGCAGAGACAAAGGCAGAGGGAGAAGCCGGCCCCCTGCCGGGAGCCCAATGTGGAACTCGATCCCAGAACCCTGGGATCACAACCTGAGCCAAAGGCAGACGCTCAACCACTGAGCCACCCAGTTGCCCCTGAAAGCTGAGAATTTGATGTTTGTTTCCATGGCAGTGATTCATGTCCATAAGACCAAATGGGATGAGGGAAAAGGTCATGAAATGAAAAGAGTTTGCATATGTAAAAAACATTGATTCATGTCTTATACTTGTCTGAATATCCATCCAAGCATCCATCCGTTTGTCCATCTGTCTGTTAATCCTTCCATCTATCCATTTATCCATCAATTTTCTGAATACTCCAGAAAAATTGTTGAGCATGCTGTATGACTTGAATATGACAGGGCAAAAATATTAAAAATCAAGACATATTAGAAATTCCAGAACATACAGTAGCTGTGGTAGGCAGAATAATGGCCCCAAAGGTATCTGTATTCTGTTCCTTGAAACCTGAGATTATGTTAAATTACCTGACAAGGGAGAATTAAGATTGCAGATGGTATTAAATTTGCCAATCAGGTGAGCTGAGATAAGATAATCTTGGATTGAGGCGGCCCCGGTGGCGCAGTGGTTTAGCGCCGCCTGCAGCCTGGGGTGTGATCCTGGAGACCCGGGATCGAGTCCCACGTCGGGCTCCCTGCATGGAGCCTGCTTCTCCCTCTGCCTGTGTCTCTGCCTCTCTCTGTGTGTGTCTCAATAAATAAAATCTTAAAAAAAAAAAAGATAATCTTGGATTATCTAAGTGGTCCAATGGAATCACAAAGGTTCCTATAAATGGAAGAGAGAGGTCAGAATCAGAAAATTGAAGATACTCCACTGCTGACTTTGAAGGTGGAGAAAGGGGCTGTAAGCCAATCAGGCAGTCGCTAAAAGCTCAGGAAGGTAAGGAAATTATTTCTCTCTTAGGGTCTCTAGAAGGAATGTAGCTCTGCTGATGCCTTGATTTTAATGCACTGAGAGCCAATGTTGACTTCTCACCTGTGGAGCTATAAGATAATACATTGTATCATTTTAAGCCAATAAATTTGTAGTAATTTGCTACAGCAATATTAGGAAACTAATATAGTAGCTGTAACTATATGATTATAAACAATGACTTTCTGTTGACTCTATATGAATTTAAATGAATTTAATGAATTTAAAACTTGGAAAACCAACAGTGCAATTGATTTTAATAAATGAAACACTTAGGTGCCCCCTAGTGGCTGAAATCTTGCAGTGAATGACTTGAAATGATACCAGTTTACAGCTATTCCCTTTATTTATTTATTTATTTTTATTTTTTATTTTTTGCTATTCCCTTTAATTTTTTTTAAA
Organism: Canis lupus baileyi; assembly: GCF_048164855.1. NCBI lineage: Eukaryota > Metazoa > Chordata > Mammalia > Carnivora > Canidae > Canis > Canis lupus. The sequence continues at coordinate 56,784,265 of NC_132844.1, read as the reverse complement.
ATTTTTTATTTATTTATGATAGGCACACAGTGAGAGAGAGAGAGAGGCAGAGACACAGGCAGAGGGAGAAGCAGGCTCCATGCACCGGAAGCCCGACGTGGGATTCGATCCCGTGTCTCCAGGATCGCGCCCTGGGCCAAAGGCAGGCGCCAAACCGCTGCGCCACCCAGGGATCCCTATTCCCTTTAAAGAGTAGAAATACTGTGTGCTTCAAGCAGGGCACTTAGGCTTATGGTTTGTGGTCAAATGATTTAAAAAAATGAATCATTTAAATGATTCATTTGAATTGCCAAATAATACAGTGAAAAAAGGAACTCAACTTGTAAACATTAAGAAATATAGCATTTTATTGTAAGGACATGTGACAGAAAATAGGGGGCCTGTGAGACCTGCCTAGGAAGCATTAGCCAATGATGGTGCCAGCAGGAAGCACCTGACAGAGAATTTTCCCTCACCCAAACCTTACTCCATGAAATCTATCAAACCTTGACTCTCCTGGTATTATTTAAGGTCAACTAACACTTTCTCAGTCTCATATAGAATATAGTGAAAATACAGCATTGCTTCAACCAGAAAGTACCCCCTAAGCCTTTCCTATAGGGAAGATCTGGACCTGTTTTAGCATACATGGCTTAGTTAAAAGTGCAAGGTGCCTGGTACCTGTTAGGATGGCTCCTTCTAAACAAAAACAAAAACAAAAACAGAAAAATTAGTGTTATGGTTCATGTGGGGAAGTCAGAGCCTAGTGGACTGGTGGTAGGATTGTAAAATGGTGCATTTGCTGTGAAAAAGTGTGGAATTTTCTCAAAAAATTTAAAATAGAACTACCATATGATCTAACAATCCTACTTCTGGGTATATCCTAAAGAATCGAAAGCCCCTATCAGGGGCTAGGGGGAAAGGAAAAAGGAAATTATTTAATGAGCATAGAGTTTCAGTTTTGCAAGATAAAAAAATTCTGGGGATCTGTTTCACAACAATGGAAATATGCTTCACCCTACTGAACTGTACATTTAAAAATGGTTAAGATGACAAATTTTATGATGTATGATTTTTACTACAATAAAAAAAAAGTGCAAGGTAGGAGAGGATGTACAGTAGTGGCTAGAGGACAGAAGGTGGCAAATCTAGGTCATCTAGGTCTTTGACTGAGGAACCATGAAGGTCTTAGTATTCTGGAGAGGAATGTTGGCAGCATGGTATTAGAACAGGCTCTATATCTCAGAGGGTGGGCTCTATTCACATGGTCCCAAGAATTGCCTTCCTCTTGCCATTTTTATATGACTTAACTACAAAAGCATAGCTTTAACTTTCTTATCCTATAACTCAATTTTGTACTAGTCATTGAAAAAGTCCAATTTTTCCACCAGCCATGGGTCATTTCCTGCTGGTATAAATATATGGTCACATTATGCTCAGATCTTTCCACTGTAATTTTTCAAATTATTTATAACTTTTATAATATCTCTGAGTCTAGAAGTTGAACTTAATCACATAACCTATTTTAAGGAAACTTTTCAGGATTTGAGCTAACTTAATTCTCTTAGGCTTTTCATCAGCCTATAACTGTCCTTAGGTTAACTTCCCAAAATCCAGTAGCAAGTGGAGTTAAAGAGCATACGCATGAAGTAAGACAACACCTAGCTCCACCACTGGATCCTCTTTCCACCATTTGCCTGCTGTGTGAGCTTTGACACCTCAGTCAGTTTAAGAGCTACCTAAATTGGGCAGCCCCAGTGGTTTACTGGCTTAGTGCTGCCTTCAGCCCGGGGTGTGATCCTGGAGACCCAGGATCGAGTTCCACATCAGGCTCCCTACATGGAGCCTGCTTCTCCCTCTGCTTCTCTCTCTCTCTCTCTCTGTGTGTGTGTGTGTGTGTCTCCCATGAATAAATAAAATCTTTTTTAAAAAATGAGCTGCCTAAAATGGTTCTTTTGAAACAGTTCTTGACTCCTTACTTAGCAGCCAAGTAACCTGAGTGAGGTTATGAAATTGATCAATGTTTTGCTTTATGTTTATGTTTTTGAAGTTTTGTTTAAAGAAATTTTTTTGTATCCCTAGGTCACAAAGAGGCTGTTTTTCATTCAGGTATTTATTATATCTACAGAAGTGGTTCTTAACTGGGAGTGATATTGCCTCTTGGGAGACAAATGAGGCTTCCCTGACTAATGTCTTGGAGACATTTTGATTGCAGTGATTTGGGTGGTTAGGGGTGCTGCTGGTACCTAGAGTCACAGGATAGCCCCTAAAACAGAATTATCTGGTTCCAACTGTCAATAGTGTCAAGGTTGAGAAACTCTGATCTATTGGCCACCTTTGTTTCTTTTTTTAAGGTTTTATTTATTTATTTATTTGAGAGAGAGAGAAAACAAGCAGGAGGGAGGGGCAGAGGGAGAGGGAGAAGCAGGTTCCCCATGATGTGAGCTGAAGGCAGATACTTAACCAACTGAGCCACCCAGGCACCCTGGACAGTCCACTCTTGAACAATATGATGTTAGAGGGGAATCCAATTTTGTTTGTTTTTACCCATAGCAATCCAGTTTTTCCAATACTTATTCTTCAGATTTCCATATACCCCCTTTTTTTTAAACACGATTAATGATAACTGCCAACACTTATCTAGAACTTAATATATACACACATAGATACATACCAAGGTCTTGTTAGTGCTGGTTAAATATGAGTATCTTCACACATTCCATGTCCCCTTCCCCTAAATCATACAGATCAAGAAGGAAGCTAAATGAAATCAACCAAACCCCACTATTATAATGTAATTAGAGACAGTAGTACAAACCTTCAGTTCACACACTCTTCAGATCACACACCTTCATTCAAGACTAGCAAAGCTGCTTCCAGAGCCTGCGTTAGAAGGGAAGGTTAAGAGGGACTTGCAAAGAAGAGACCAGAGGGCAGTGTGTCTCGGTGGCAGAAGATCACAGATCATGTCAACTAGGATTCCACGCCAACGGGAGGGGGACCTAGCCTGAAGCCTAGTGAGTAGAGAACTGGATGCTGCAGAGTCAGTCAAAAGGAAGAGTCTGGAAGGTGAGTGGGAGTAGCAATCTCAGGAAGACTTTGGTAGTGGGGTGGTGGGACAGAAACAGAGAGATGAGTCTCTGTTAAGGAAAAAAAGGAATTTATTGAACAAAAGTCTCTAACGAAACTAGAGCATCAAAGATTTGGAAGAAGGTAGATAAAAAGTGCATGATTTATTAAAGAAATTGCACTTCATTGAAGCAATGGAAGATAGCTCTGTTTAAGGCTACCTTCCCTTATATGTAAATTTTTTTAATTGAGGAGGAAAAAAATAAAGGTATGAGATAAAGATCAAAAGGACAATTTACAGATAAAAACTCGAACCTTGGGGTCCCTAAATAGAAGAAAAATGGGCTTACCTTCACTCATAATAAGGGAAATGCAAATGAAAACTACACAAGATACCAGTTTCCAATGATCAAATTGGCAAAAATACAAATGTTTGACAACATATGCTCCTGGTGAGGTGTAAAGTAATGAGCACTCTCATACATGGCTGGCTGCCATAAAAAATAGGAGGTGGATGGAGATTAAGCAATATTTAATAAAAGTACATGTGGCTTCACTATTTTCCCTGTAGTTTCATTTCTAGGAAACTAGTGCGATGCGATACCTCCTCAGATAGTAGACAACGTATCCACAAAGTTATTCATTAAAACTCTATTTGTATCAAAAAAAGATTGGAATCAACCCAAATGTTAATCAATAAAGAACTGGTTGAATGAACTGGTGACATATCCTCACCATGCAGTACTGTGCAGGTGTTAAAAAAAAAACCAAACAAACCCAGAAGAATATATATAAATTTAAAGAAGCAAGGGACAGAGTCTGTATATAGTAGAGAGTCTTTTGCACAGGAAAGAAGGAAAAATTAGGGTAAACACATATATATATATATATTTGTTTATTAAAAAATATATCCACAGGAAAGATAAAGATGAAAGTAGGAAATACGGTTACTGATAAGTAGGGTGGGAGTGAGGCATGGGTAGGACTTAATAGGCATGTGTTAGTTTTCTACAGCTGCTAAAACAAATTGTCATTTACGTAATCACCTAAAACAACATGCACTTATTATATTACAAATCTGGAGGTCAGAGTTCTTAAATGTGCTTCCCTGAGCCAAAATCAAGATGTCAGCAGGGCTGTGTTCCTTTCTGGAGGCTATATAGGGCAGACACCCTTTCATCTTCAGAGCCAGCAAGCATGGGTTGATTCCTTGTCCCCTTGCGTCACTTTGACCTCTTCTCTTGTAGGAGGTCATTCTTCTGACTTCACTCTTCTGACTCCCATTTTTTACCGTTAAGTATCCTGGTTTTAATACTGAGTCTACCCAGACAGTACAGGATAATCTCCCCATATCAAAACCCTCAATCATGTTTATAAAGTCCCCTTTTCCATGTAAGTGCCATGTTCACAGTCCAAGGATTGAGACATGGACATCTTTTCGTGTGTGTGAGGGGCATGGAGGTGAGCATTGTTTGCCTCCCACAGCATGGAAATGATATTCTATTTTTTTAAACTTTTAAACTATGTATATGTTTAACTTATTAAAAACTAACAAGCCAAAATAGGAAAAAGAAAGCAAGCATGAAAGGCATATATACCAGCTACATTTTATGGGATTCAACACATAATATATGAGGCAGTGCAATTGTGTATAGGAGACTGAAAACCTTTGCTATTTAATAATTTTCCCAAATCATAAAACCAGTTGGTGGCAGAATTATGATTCAAGCTCAAGTTTTTATGACTCTGGAATATTTCCCAAGGTCATTCAGCTCTAGCATTTAAGCCCCAAATGAAGGTTCTTTCCATTACTTAACAGCTGCCTATGATCAGCTGTAATGCTCATACAAGTGTTTCTTCTCTTTGATCTGTTGCCTATATGAAGAATAATAGTCAAATCTCCTGTACTTCCAAATTGTTACAAAATGTCCTCTTCACGTTCTTTTAGAAGCTTCTTTTGCACTTGGAAAAATATTTATATGAGTAGCAAAAATAACACTTCTTGTGGGTGTGATCTAGTACCCAGGGATTGGGGCTGACTTTAGATAAAAGCAGTTCTGGTAGCAAATAGAAAGTCAGAATCATTGACTATAGATGCTGATGGGTGAGCAGCAGTGATGGTAGGATCCTGTGGAAGTTCTTTTCTGGTTGTTTCTATTTTTTCAGGAAAATAGGAAGAAAGGTCATTGGGTGAGAGGGATGGGGAGGATGGTGTGCAGGTTTGGGAGAAGAGAATGTGTGGCATAGTTGTTTTGGAGAATGGGGTATCTTTTAACTGCTGGGCAACATAAAAAAGGCATTTGCTTTTTATAGTGATACCTTTAAAGAGGTTGAGGGCCAAGAAGGCAGCAAGTTAGCTTTAATCAAATTTGTGGCTTGCCAAGCAGGCAGGAGCAAATAAGAGAAGGAAAAGGGATCAGAGTGTTAAGCCAATGATTCACTCTAAAATTTCAGCCTGGAAGGGAGGGAAGTGAAACCATCAAGGAGATGAGGAACAGTAAAGAGATTTAAGAATCAATGAATCATAGTTCTCAGTGGTGTGAAAGGATAGTTGGCACAAAGCACGAGGAGACAGAGAATGAGATGTACACACTTGAGGCTATGATGGGTGGACAGCTCTGTAAATGATGGTGATGTTGAGGTCTTAGGCTCTGTCATGGGAGTGGCCCAGGGAAAGGAAGTCTATACTACATGGTGTATTGAAATTATTAAGGATTAGGACCTAATCAGAATGAGTGACATGAAACAACCCTTGGAAAATGAAGAGGGATGATTTGGGGTCAGTAGATGAGAGTGACAGTGAGATTCAGAATGGAAGGGAAGAGAATGGTCAGAAAGCAGCCATGGAGGTTGGAGGGTGAGCAAGGAGGACACTTAATCCCTTCCAGGTATGGGGGAAGCAGCCAATACTAGAGTTTTCTGCAGGGAGCACGGTGTCTTCCTGAGGACCAAGTTTCTATTGGAACAAAAAGGTCAGGAAACATTAGGAGAAGAGGGTGACAATAGAAGAGATTTGTTCTCTATGAGTCTAGGCAGTGTAGTGAAGAGGTCTTGGGATCAGGGGAAAAGGAAAAGACAGAACTAGGGATTAGTTAGACTAGAACTAGTGTGGGAGGTGAGAGGTGACCTTGGGTTTTGGGGCTCTTGAGGTAATTCCCATAAACAGAGATAAAGTGGTTAGTGTGGACCCAGGGGAGGGGTTGGGGGTGAGACTTTGACTAAACAGAGTTGGAGACGGTAGGTCTCCAGATTGCCTTTCTATTTCTGATGATGGGGCTAGGTAGATAGAAGGGAGGCTTGTCCCTTACCATGTCGGGTGTTGGGCCTCACCCCAAGGGTGTCTGTTCTGTCCTTACTGACATCCTGGAAGATTCCTGGAGAAGCAGGTGTAGTATCAATGGCAATTCTCTCTACACATAATAAGGGTTGAAGGCATCACCTTGTTTCCACAAAATTAAGTATGGATTCTGGTCAGGAACCAGAGTAAAGTTTCCTTAAAGGGAAGGCCAACTTGACAGATGGTTATCTAAAAAAGGAACAAAGTTTACATTACTGTCATTGGAAGCATTCAGAGGTGCTGAGAACCCTGAGTTTCTTCTCACTAACTGATATGGAGTGTCCACTACATGCCCAGCACTCTTCAGCAGGATGCAGGACCTGCAACAAAGGGGTAACACCATCTGCCCTCGAGGAAGACCCAGTTAGAAAATAGTGAAAAGTGTTGGATATACAGTCAGTGCCGTCCCAGGGGCCAAAGGCTACCACGGATATTGTTGAAATGTATCTTCTATTATTTACCTAGAGTTTGACTTTCATAAAGTATCAGCAAATCAAAAGCCAAAAGCAAAACTAAAACACAGATTGATTTCTGCTTCTTTGTACTGTTTTCCTGCAGGCATGTTTGATTTTTGAATTTATCGTTATTATGCAAGTCCTATATACGCTGCAGCCAGAAATGCCAAGGTGCCATAATAGGAATTTCCCCCTGCATTCTGAAGATGAATGTATTGAGAACTGTAGATCTGTATTTTATATTTCCATTTTTAGAGACAATCACAAAAAGCTAAAAAGTGATTGATCAGGGATTAAAGTCATTGATTTTAAAGTCCATACGGCCTATTTTGTGTCTCCTATGATTTTTTTTTTCCATCTAGGTTTTGCTCTGTCCCATCATCCCTTTTGATCCCAATTATACTGCTGAATCACTGTCAAATATAGGGACTCATAGGAATGGGTCATCTGGAAATGTTTGTCCTATTTTAGAACAAATTAAAAGTTGCCTCAGTTGGTGGTGTCTAACCCCTTAACTTAGAAGAGAGAAAATATTAATAGGAATCAACTCTGCTTATTTAACAGGTCGAGTTGGTCTGTGGTGTCCATGGGGATGCTTGAGGACAAGCCGATTAACATTGAGATTTGTGGAAACAGGATCAATAGTTTTCAGTAACTGAGGAAGATTACCAGAAGTCAGGGGAGCCTTTAACAGGGGCTCTGCAGTGCCGGGCCCAGGCCTGTGAAGCACTTGGCAGGCGATTGAGAAAGTCTAATTGTGGCTGATGATGAGTCATTTTACACGATTGTCACACCTCGGTTCTCCAGGTTCCATTTTAGGAACAGTATAACTTGCCCAGCCAGAAATTGCCTAATTTAAACCCTGAATCTTAGCTGTGTGAATCAAAATGACTCAGAAAGTGCAAATAAAATATTCCCAAGGAGTCGGTGATTGTTTCATTTTTCTCATAGCTTCTCTTCTTAGAACTGAGCCCATCTGTAGAGAAAAAAATACAAGTACTGGAGAATCGAATTTGGGTGGAAAAGAGAAGAAAACAGTCTCACAGGACACTAAATCAGAGCCTACATTTTTCTCTGGCATGAGAATACAGCATATTTAAAAATTTATGATCAAAGTTTTAATTATACAAAAAAATAGAATCCTTATTCTTTAAAAGGAGAGAGAATCGCTACCTTTTTAAACATAGTTAGAACATTGATAATAAACGAAAATGAAGAGTGTATGTGTGTACCCACACGTACACACACAAGCACATAAACATATGAACTTTAATTCTCTATGTTCAACTCCTATCCACTGCCCATCTCCCATCCTCTGAGCCCTAACCAATTCCCCACTGTTCAAAGGCTGTCAGTAATTCCTGATGAAATGAGTAAAACCGACCTACTGTTCTTTGCTGAGACTAATTTTGATCCTTTTTTATTTAATAGCCACAGCCTAGGTTCTAAAAAGACTCCAGAACTCACAAAACCATGGCATATTGGCCTATGAAGTGAAGAACAAGTAGCGCTGAGTGATTAGATGATTCATAACGTATCATTTATTCTAGTATCCACAAAATATTGATATTTACAATAAATTTATATTTACAACAAATCATCTAGAATATAATAGATACCATTCTTTATTTCTGTATAGTACTTCCCAGTTTTGAAGATGCTTATCTCATGTGATCCTCAGAGAAACCTTGTATGGTAGCTATGAATTTTTTATTTACAGTTTATAGGTAAGGAATCAGAAATATGAAAGCTCAAATGATATGCCTGATATCAAATGATCCTACAAATCATGTACATTTTACTCAAAATCAAATGATGAGCAGAGATATATAATACACGATCCAAATATTTCCACCATAAAAGTATTAAGATCTCTGAAATAATAAGAATATAAATCAAATGGCTTCAATTATCCAGAGAAGTTAGCTATGTGAAACACATCATTTTCCCTGACTAATTAGGTGTCACTCTATTTTAGACTTATTTTGGGGAAAAAAAAAAAGTTTTGTAATTCTTAATGTGCAGATAGTTTCTTAATTCCTTTTATTTCATTTTGTTCTATTTGTAAAGTTATGTTGTTTGAGATCTTTCTTGTTTCTTCCTGTAAGCATTTATAACTATAAACATCCCTCTTTGAACTGCTTTTGCTGCATCCCATAAGTTTTGTTATGTTCTGTTTCCATTTTCATTTGTCTCAAGGTATTTTTTTATTTCCCTTTCGATTTCTTCTTTGACCAAGTGGTTGTTTAGGAGAATGCTATTTAAGCCCCGCCTATTTGTGAATTTCCTAGTTTTCTTCTTGTAATTGATTTCTTATTTCATAACCTTGTGGTTGGAAAAGATGCTTCGTATGATTTCAGGCTTTTTAAATTCATCAAGACTTGTTTTGTGGCCTTACCTATGGTATGTCCTGGAGAACGTTCCACATGTGGTTGAGAAGAATGTGTGTTCCTGTTGCTGGTGAACAGAATGTTTTGTATATTTCTGTTAGGCTTGTGTGGTCTAACACGCTGTTTAAGTCCAATGTTTTCCTACCGATTTTCTACCTGGACGTCCATTCGTTGTTGAAAGTGAGGCATCAAAGTCCCCTATGATTATTGTATTGCTGTCTATTCCTCCTGTCAGATCTGTTAATGTTTGCTTTGTATATTTAGGTGTCCAATGTTGGGTGCATAAATGTTTATAATTGTTATATCCTCTCAAGGAATTGACCCTTTATCATTATAGAATGACCTCCCTTGTCTCCTGTTGCAGTTCTTGGCTTAAAGAGACTTTAAGCATTTATAAGCTCTGCCCCATTTTGGTTTCCATTTACATAGAACACCTTTTCCTTTCCCTTTGCTTTGAGCTGTTGTGTGTCTTTAAAACTGAAGCGACTCTCTTAAAGCACGTACTTGGGTCTCGGTTTTTGTTTTTGTTTTATTGTTTCAGTCACTGTAAGTCTTTTGATTGGAGAATTTAATCCGCTGACATCTAAAGTAATTATCAATGCGTAGGAGTTCACAACTGCTATTTTGTTAGTCGTTTTCTAGTTCCTTTGTTTCTCTCTTGGTATTTTCCTTTGTGATTTGATGATCTTCTGTAGTTGTATGTTTAGACTCCTCCTTCTTTATCTTTTGAGAATTTATCTATTTATTTGTTTATTTATTTTTTTAATCTTTTGTGTATGCATAATAGGTTTTTGCTTTGTACTTACCATGAAGACTACATAAAACACCTTATAGTGATAACAATCTATTTTAAGTTGGTAACAACTTAACTTCACATACAAAAGCTCAACATTGTTATATTCCTCACTCCCATTTTTTATATGTATAGCTTTCTACATGTGGAAAGCTATACATATAAAATTATATATGTAAATATATATATTAATATATATATATTTGGGGGGCGGGTGGAAGGACAGAGGGAGAGGTAGAGAAAGAATCTTAAGACATGGGCCTCAATCTCAAGATCCTGAAATCATGATCTGAGGTAAAATCAAGAGTTGGACATTTAACTGACTGAGCCACCCAGGCTCCCCTCACATTTTATTTTATTTATTTATATTTATTTATTTAAAATATTTTATTTATTTATTTTAGAGAGAGAGCATGAGTGGAGGGAGGAGCAGACTGAGAGGGACAAGCCAACTCCACACTGAGCACAGAGCCTGAGGTGGAGCTTGATCCCATGGCCCTGCAATCAAGACTTAAGCTGAAATGGAGTTGGACACTCAACCAACTGTACCACCCAGGCATCCTACCTCTCACATTTTATATTTTTGATGTTATAATCTATATCTTTTTATATAGTGTTGACATTAACAAGTTATTCTAATTGTTAATTTTAATATTTTTTGACTTTTAACTTTTAGGCTAAAATTAGATGTATAACCTACCACCTTTACAACATTGGAGTATTCTTTCTTTTTTTTTTTTTTTTTTTTTTTTTGAAGATTTTACTCATTCCTTTGAGAAAGAGTGAGAGAGAGAGAGAGCATAAGCAGGAGCAGGAGCAGAGGGAAAAGTAGTCTCCCCACTGAGCAAGAGCCCTATGCGAGACTCCAACCCAGGACTCTGGGATCATGACCTGAGCCAAAGGCAGTTGCCCAACTGACAGAGTCACACAGGTGACCAATATTGGAGTATTCTTATTATATAGTTACATCTACCAGTAAGTTTTATATTTTCATGTTATTAATAAGCATCCTTTTGTTTCAGCTTGAAGAAATTTCTTTACATTTCTTAGAAGGCTAGTATAGTGGTGATGAATTCCTTCAGTTTTTGTTTTTCTGGAAAAGGCTTTATTTCTCCTTTAATTCTAAATGGTAGCTTTGCCAGGTAGACTATTCTTGATTGGTAGATTTTTTTCTTTTAGCACTTTGAATATATCGTGTTACTTTCTTCCGGTCTGGCAAATTTCTGCTGAAAAATCTGCTAATAGTCTCATGGAGTGCCCTAGTACATCACAAATTGCTTTCCACTTGCTGCTTTTAAAACATTTTAAAGTTTTGTCTTTAACTTTTGATAATTTAATTATAATGTATCTTGTTATGAGTATCTTTAGATTGATCTTATTTGGAACTCTTTGTGCTTCATGGATCTGGATGTCTATTTCTTTCCTTGAGTTAAGGAAGTTTCAGGTTTATGTGTTTGAGTCAGCTTTTTGCTCCCTTTTCTCTCTTTTCTCTTTCTGTGACATACGCATATATTGGTTGTCTTGATGGTATACTCTAAGTCCTTTAAGCTATCTTCATTCTTTTTCACTCTTTTTCTTCTCCTTTGATTGGATGAGTGCCACTGCCCTGTTTTCAAGTTCACTGGACCTTTTTTCCACTTCATCTAGTCTGCTATAGAAACTTTCTATTGGAATCCTCAGTTCAGTTACTGTATTCTTCAGCTCTATCATTTCTGTTTGGTACTTTAATATTTTTTCTTTGTTGCAATTATGACTTTGTTCGTGCATTGTTTTTCTGACCTCTGTGAGCATCTTTATGACCATTACTTTGAATTCTCTATTGGGTAAATCATTTATCTCTGTTTCACTGAGATTAGTATCTGGAGATTTATCTAGATCTTTTGTTTGGAACATAGTCTCTTGTTTCTTTATTTTCCTTAACTCTCTGTGTTGGTTTCTGTGCATTAGAAGAAAACAATCACCTCTCTCAATTTTGACAGACTGGTCTCATGTAGGAGATGAACCTTGTTAATCAGCCCTGACTGAGCTCCTGGTTATCTCTGAAACTTTTGTGACTGTCCCAGCCACATTTGTTCACAGAGTCTCCCCACATCTGTGAGTATGTCAAGACCTGTCTGTGTCCCAAAGGGAAGGATCACAAACAGCACCTAGCTGCAGGCTGATTAGATGCCAGACCCTCAGGCAGCAGCTGGGAAAGTATGTAGTTAGTTAAACTCCTTCCAGAAAGAACTGGGAGATGCATGGTTTTGCCTGCTCTTTCTGTGCTGGATCCAGGAGTATAGCTACAGCAGATGCTCCTTCTCCAATATAAAAACGGCTTCTTTGTTTGCAACAGTCCTTTGGGACTCAAGCAGAAGCCATAATAACTATTAGAGCTATGTAATTTGGGGGTCTGTACTTCAGGCAGCAGTTGTAAAAGTTGAGGTGCTAGATATTTGAACAAGCTCCTTCTAGTAAGACTCTGGCAACTTGGTTTTATTGTTTGAGAGAGCAGGAGGGAACAGGTGGTGGAAGTGCCCCTTAGCTCCTCCAGGCTCTGGAGAGGATCATAGCCAGCCCCTCAATGTGTGCTAAACAGAAGTTGGACCCCAGCCGCTGAAGCTGGGGTGTCAGACATGTGTCTGACCTTCTTCTAGATAGATGTTGGTGACCAGTTTTTATCATTAGAATGAATCCTTTTGATTTCTTTCAGATTGACTGTTTTTGTTATATGTCAGGGAGTCCCTTTCTCATTAGTCATCTGTTTCCATTTTGAGTTGTGGCATGGGTTAACAACATAGTGTTACATTTATTTTTACTAATTGTAAAGATAATACATGCTTATTATTGAAAATTTGGAAAATCTACAAAGATATTTGTTTCAAAAATAAGAATTACTCACCCAGAGGGTAACCATTTTCTACATTTTATTGTACTTTCTATTGGTTATCATTTTATTCTTATACAGATATTTTCTTAAAGATGCTGTGAGGATGACTCTTTATACAAATTGTGTATTGTTGTTATTTTTCTTACTATTCCATAATTATTCTATCCTAACATTTTTGAGTGTTTATTTATACAGTATTTATTTATTTATTTATTTATTTATTTATTTATTTATTTATTTGTTTATTTGAGAGAGAAAGAGACAGAGAGAGAGAGGAGAGCATCCACAAGTGGGAGAAGGGGCAGAGGGAATCTCAAGCAGACTCTTCTCTGAGTGGAATTAGTATTAAAAGCTGTACTGTTGTAACAAATTGCTACAAACTTAGTGACTCAGAGTAAAACAAATGTATTACTTGCAGTTTTTGTGTCAGAAGTCCTAAAATCAAGGTGTTAGCAGGGCTGCATTCTTTCTGTATGCTCTAGGGGAAAATTGTTTCCTTGCTTTGTCTAGCACTTATAACTGCCTAAATTCCTTGGTTGGCATCCTTTTCCTCCATCTTCAAAGCCTGGAGTGCAGCATCTTCAAATCTTTCTCTCTTTAATCTGCTTCTACCAGCACATCTCTTCTCTCTCAGATTCTCCTCCCTCCCTCTTCTAAGAAAACCTGTAACTACATTGGTTCTACCGGGATAATCCAGGATACCTTTTCCACATTGAGATCCTTAACTTAGTGATGACATCTGCAAAGTCTCTTTTGCCATGTAAAGTAACATATTCTTGGGATTAGAACATGGGCATCTTTGGGAAGCTATAATTCAGTCTACTACAAATGATAAAACATAATTTGACTTTCTATAACACAGAGTTCGTAGAAGTGCTAGCAAATGTACTGATTTCATGTCCTCCTAGTTCAGAAATGTTTTCATCAGGATTTTTGCATGGTTGAAGAAATTAAGCAGAAGGGAATGTATTTTTTGAATTCCTAATAAGGAAACTGAGATTTAGTGAGGTCATGAAACATCTTGAAAATCAAATGGTTGGAAGGTAGAAGATCTGACTTCTTAGTTCATTATCATTTTTGGTTGTTTATTTGTTTTTGGTTTATTATCTTCAATTAAAAAACTAATGATATGTGCATCAAGTCATCATGTTGTATACCTTAAACTTATACAATGTTACATATCAATTATATCTCAATAAAGGCAAAGAGACCCTAATGATATCAATGCCAAAAAGTCAAGTTAGTGCTAATTCTACAATATCATTACTGCTATAAAAGTAGTTTGTTTTCATGTCAGTAATATTGGCATAGCCAAGAAATAATCGCAAGAGATTGTACAGCCACAGTCCTTCTTTGTAAGTGGTTCAGTGATACTATTGGTGGCTGCCAGACTCAATATATATTTTGGTCTGTTTATCTTTAGAAATCATATATCTTTCAAGATCCCATTTAAACTTCTAATAAGAATATGTGTTAGTTACAGGGAAGCAGATTTTAGTGGGCTTCATATGTTAGGAACAAGAGAGTGTTTTATAAATACTTTTCATTCCATTAACTACTTCTGCAAAGGTTTAAGTCCATATAAGTATGTAAGTTATAAACATCATTTTAAAAAACTTAATAGGGGCAGCCCCAGTGGCTAAGCAGTTTGGTGTCACCTTCAGCCCAGGGTATGATCCTGGAGATCCAGGATCAAGTCCCATGTCGGGCTCCTTGCATGGAGCCTGCTTCTCCCTCTGCCTGTGTCTCTGCCTCTCTCTGTGTGTCTCTCATGAATAAATAAATGAAATCTTTAAAATAAATAAATAAATAATGAAATAAAAAATAAAAAACTTTATAGGTGTCTTATAAGGACAAATGATCCACTTCTATTATTTTAAAGTATTGAAGACAAAAATTAATAGTTGGCTGTTATTTTAGTAAGTATGGAGAAAACACATGAAAAATCATCTTTAAGATTTTGGATCAGATGGAGTTATTAAGTTTTATATCTGACTATGGGTCTGTGATTTGATATAATTGTGTCTCTTTGCATGAAGTTGTTCTTACTAATATTAATCTTGTCATTAGAAATGATATGAGCATATATATTGCACTTTGGAAAAAATCTACCTAGTATTATATATATAATATATAGTATTAGTATTATAGTATATAATATATAGTATAGTACATAGTATATATATATATATAAAATAGGCACCAAAAAGCAACTTCTGCTCTCCTTCTAATGGACAGTTTTTAGCCAGGTTACTAACTATCTAGATGATCATCAGATTTAAGAGAAAGGTTTGTGTCTTTCAATGAATGAGCATAGCCTAGGGCATCGTGTCAACTCACTTGATGCAGTTATCAATACTTTTACCTGCTTGGCTTTCTCTGAATAATAGTCCATGTTGACTCGTTTATATTTATAGCATGTTTTATGGAAATCCAAGAAGGTAGGGATGAGAGTACTGATCTTATGATAAAGTGGCTCAGGTATCTGCTGGTTCAGGACTGCAGGATTACTGTACTAATTGTAGACTTGCAAGTGCTGTTGAAAGAGCAGTCACAAAGCCAGCTTATTTAGTCAATTTTGAGGGCATAAAGAAAGGAATGATACACTGCAAAAAGACGTTCTTGCTGCTATACTCTGCCTGGAATCACTGAGAAGAGAACTCTACGAGGTCTTGGTTGAAGAGCAGAGAGTAATTAATAGAACTAGGTACATACTACTAGCAGAGAGATATTCTGAGTTGCCCCTTTAGTTCTTTTTATCATACCAGGTAGCACTGATAAGATCATTTAAGAAATAGAAACATTATTTTTTTATCACATTCTTAATGGTATCCTGTATGTTAGGAATATACAAAAAGTGTTCAGTATGCTCCTGTGACATTACTGCATTCTTTACTGGAATACCAACCTCCAGTAATTATCTTCTTTTTTTTTTTAAAAAAAAGGATTTAATTTATTTATTCATGAGAGACACACATGCCTCTGTTTAGGCAGAGACATAGGCAGAGGGAGGAGCAGGCTCTCTGGAGGGGGAGCCTGATGTGGAACTTGATCCCAGGACCCCGGGATCTTGACCTGAGCCAAAGGCAGACGCTCAACCACTGAGCCACCCAGACACCCCTCCAATAATTATCTTCTGATTCAAAGTCAACAGCTATGATCCTTGCCTCTGTTTTTTTTTTTTTTTTTTTTTCATTATTTCACTGGAAATCTGGTTCTGTTTATCTTATGATGTGCTTAGGAGCATACCTTCATTCCATTCTTTGCCAACTCTTCTACATAAGTCTTCCAATTCAGTAAGACTTCCTATGATGACTGCCTATTCAATGAGCTCCAGTCTAACCCTTGCTTCTTTACTTAATGCTTAGACCCCAAGAGGAGTGAAGAGTAAGGGATGCGTAGAGCCAGTAGACCATATTGCTGGCACCCTCTCAGTACAGAAGACCAGTGGCCAGGACAGCATTCTCTATGGCATCCTACCTTTCAACTAAGCATCCTGTCTTTGTGAATAAAAACTGAATGAATAAATCCAAGAGGACACACCAGCCATTATGGTGAAGATCATCATGTTTATAAACTTACAAGTTGTAAGTTAAGAAGAGACAAAATGAAGAATCTTTTATTGAGAAGCAGAGCTAAGAGGTTATGTTACAGGATCTTAACAATAGAGAAAATAGGCAAACGTAATATTTATGTAACTAATTTATTGTGAATTTTTTCTTCACTAACTGACCATACTATTCCACAAAGTTTTTGGGTAGTCTAAAGAAGATAATAAACACATAAATTAAAAAATAAGCCTAGAAAAATATTGATAATATAGCAAGAACAGATGGAGAAAAATTTAGAAAATAGAGCAATTTGTGTTCTCTGCCATCCTGAAATCACAGGGAGAGAAGAAAAGTGTTCTTTGGTTCTGGCTACAAAGACTCTTCCCATGCGTTAATGGGAGCCTGGTCTCTGGGGAAGTTTACTGTAATTCACTTTACTCTCCCTAGTAAGCCAATTTAATCTTTTTCCTTTAAATAAATATAGCTTTTTGATGGCTCCTCGCTTATTATCCTTTTTACTTATAATATTGAACTTTCTGATTACTGCAAGTGATGTTTTTTTAGCGTCCAATTAAAAGTTTAGGCTACTAGTGACTTTGTAGAGCACAGCTCTTCTAAATCAGCCAACTGGTGGACAATATTCACACATTCTTGTTCTTTGCAAAACAAGTACTGAACGTGCAAATATAAAGGAAAGTGTCAGTTTCTATAATGGCTTGTTTCCTATCCTATTTCTGCATGTATTGAACCCAAATGAACCTGAATGGTTCATTTTTTCCACCTAAATGTAGCTTCTATTTTATTTTCTAAAAAAGAAATAAAAAAGAAAAAAAAAAAGAAAATCCCTTTCAACTCTCCACCAATTGGCCCGGAAATTAAAGAAAATATATTTTATCTATTTATGAATCATGATAGTTAACTTTGTTAATGCATTTATTACAGAGAAAACCCCTTTATTATATTTCAGTATATTTCAAAGTTCTGTTTCTTCGTAGTTTAATACTGAATGATCATTTAATAAGTCCTATTCGTGTGAATTAGAAATTAAGTTGTATTTTAAAAATGCCTAATTGGAACATTCAAATTATAGTTGCTTATGATGCTATGGTGTCTTTTGTATGATTTAGGACTACCATTAGGTAACATCTCATTTTTTCAAACTAATAAGAAGCATGTTTTTAAAAAATGTTTAAAATATAGTCTTTAACAATTTCACTAAAAATATTTGAAATAGTCTCTAAGGTCTTTTTGTATAGTATTAAAAAATACAAACTTTACATATGTGTAGATATATATTATTTTGGGTTCTGCTATTATGCAAAATTTATTTCTCACATGTAACTTTGTATTATGTTCTTCATACTTTCCATTTTAATGATCACATAATATATGTCCACCAGCCAGATTTTTGTTTCCTTGAGTATTATTTTGCTATTGGGTATTTTTCTTCCTTTCTTTTCCTTTCTTTTCTTTTTCTTTCTTTCTTTCTTTCTTTCTTTCTTTCTTTCTTTCTTTCTTTCTTTCTTTCCTTTCTTTTTGGCATTATGTTTTCTCCACTATTAGAAATGTACAGCAAATATATTATAAGTTTTAGAACATACTTTTGGCAATTCAAATTCTTTGAAAATTATTGAGACTAGCTTTAGGGCCCAGTGTATGATCTATTTCAGTAAATGTTCCATATACACATGAAAATTTGTATATTCTGCTGGTGAATGCAGTGTTCTATATGTGTTAATTAGGTGACGTTGATCATTCTTGCTTTTCAAATCTTCTATATCAGCACCGTCTAAGAAATAAAATGCTGTCTCTATATATAATTCTTATTTTAAATTTTCTAGGAGGCACATTACAAAGTAAAAAAACAGGTGAAATTAATTTCAATTATATATTTTACTTAATGCAATATGCCCCAAACATCATCTCAATGTGTAATTAGTATAAAATTAATGAGTTTTTAAATCTTATTCTTTTAACTTATCCTTCAGTGTCTGATATATGTTTGATATTTACAGTGCATTTCAATGGAAGTGCTAAATTTTGACCCTTATTTAGATTTCACAAAATTTACTCCTTAAAAAATGGATACAGACTTACATATCCAGCTTGTTCTACCCAGATTTAAAAGTTTTCAATACTTCAATTAAGTGCCAAAAATAATTTTCCTTTAATATTTACATTAATGTCAAAACTTATTTATCTGTTCTAGAATATTTGATTTCACTTTTAAGGCAAAAGCATATAATTTTCAAAATTATATCTGTTCAAGTTTAATAAGTTGACTAATTTTTGTGCCAATTCAATAATAACAATTTATATTCATATTGCTAAGTTGAAAAGCAATTTTAAAATTATCAACATCAAGAAAGCATCATTCAAATTTTCTTGTAGTGTTTGCTGCCAATTTATATAATAGTGTTGAAGACAATTAAAACGTCTATGTTGATTCATGTTAGAAAAATGTGTAAAACTAAGTATTACTGACTTGTATTATGTAAAGTTGTGATGTTAACATAGATTGTCATACCTATTTAGCTAGACTATAATAAATTGTTTCTTTCCTTGAAATCTGAAAATTTAGCTCATTCATATGCAGTGTGATATCAGTGAGGAAACATAAATCACACTTCTAAATTTTTGTCTTTGACTATTAGATATTTGAAAGGCATCTTCTTCTTTCAAGGAAATCTTGAATTGGAGTTAACAATACAATAAATATTTGTTAAATATTCCACACTGAACATTGGCAAAGAACATGAGATAATGAATTTCATTGTCTTCTATTTCTCTCAGTAGGTCCACAAATTGGTGATGAATCCCACCACATATATATATATGGTCATAGAGACCATTTCAGAAAGGTGAGCACAAATATTTTCAATATGTATCATATATTCAAATGAATTAATGAGGAAAGTATGAATTTCTTGTTTAAAATTCCAATAAATATGGATTTTTTGATCTAAAGTTCCTGGAGCACTGTTGTGTCAGAAACTAATTTAAATATTTAGTTGAAAATTTTCTTTGACAGATGTAAAAGATTTAAGAATATCTATGCCATCAGTACAAAAGTTTTGGCTGTGAATTTCCAACTTTTTTGTAAGTTGGGAAGCCCTTGAGACGATACATGTCCCAAATATTAACCAGGCAGAGTCTGTTACATTACATAACTCATTTAAAGCTAAAGAAAAGTATTTGCATTTTAAGGTTTTATATTTTATGGGCAATAGTTTGGCGGCTTAATCAAAGATCTTTTGCTTTGTGTTAAAATCTATTTTTGGGCTTTTTTCCATAACTTTCTAGCTAAATTTCCATATTTAAGATTATAATGTTCTCATACCTCTATGTAAAAATGATTTTCTATTTTGTGCAAAAATCAAGCTGCTTTATAGCTGGGCAAAGTTACAGGTCTAGCTCCTATTAAAATTGTTTAACACTTGTTATTGGACATTCAATTCTGATTCTAAGTGGCTAGTTTTGCCAATTCTTTTTTGACTGTTGAAGGTGAACTTCTTATATAATGCGAAATATGTCTCAATATTTTCACTGTATCTTTAAACATTTTTTAACTTAACAAAAGGCTTTTTTGCTTTATTCCGTCATAAAAAGTTAAAATTGCCATTTATTATGAGATTTGTAGCATCTGTTTCCCCAGTTTTTAAAAAGTTACTGTATCAAAAAAAGTTACTGTATCAGTTATAACACTAGTTCCTGCATCTTTTTTGCTGTTGTTGTTTTTTTTTTGTTTCTGCATTTAATCTCATTTCTGTATCTGAAAGTTGTCTTAATTTTAAATTAAAAAATTGTTCTTACTAATTTTTAAAATTGAAATAATTTAATTACATTGTAATTAATCACATAATCTTTAATTCTTGCTGTCTCCACAAAATATTCAAATACACATATTAAAATATTACATTGATATGTAGGAAAAAAGTCATTCCAACTTAATCTGTTGATGCCACCTAGATTGTTGTATTATATTAGAATTGGTACAAGCACCTGACACATGTACTACATACTGCAATAACAGCTTGCAACAGTCGAAAATGAAATGCAGCCTTACCAAAACACAATTATGTTGAACAAAAATTATTTTATAGTCCTTCAGTTATAAAAGTTGAATAATTTAAAATAATATATAAAATAAAAAATTCAATTCTTCTGTTGTAGTCACAGGTGGCTCATGGCTAGTAAATTGGACTGCACAGTTCTAAATTGATATATGTATTTTTTTTTTTTTTAAATTTTTATTTATTTATGATAGTTACAGAGAGAGAGAGAGGCAGAGACACAGGCAGAGGGAGAAGCAGGCTCCATGCACCGGGAGCCCGATGTGGGATTCGATCCCATGTCTCCAGGATCGCGCCCTGGGCCAAAGGCAGGCGCCAAACCGCTGCGCCACCCAGGGATCCCGATATATGTATTTTTGCATTTGTTCTATCAAAAACAGAGAATATGTTAAGATCTTTCCTGGGTGATGGGCACTAAGGAGCACACTTGATGGAATGAGCAATGGGTATTATACTATATGTTGGCAAATTGAGTTTAAATAAAATACTTTAAAAAACCAGATATTTCACTGATTGAGAAATGTTATTTTTCTTTTTAATTCCATCAGCTTTATATATTTGAAGCTATGTTAGAATCTAATTTGCTCTTTAATTTATCTATTGTATTTCTAAATTCAGTTATATTTTTCAGTTCTAGAATTCCATTTTATACCTCTTTTTGTTAATTCTTGTTCTCTGGTTCTTTTTCTTGTTATTAAATTTTGAACATGTAATCACAGATTTTTGAAAAAAGTGATTCTGTTCATTGACTGCAATATCTGTAGCCCAGTATTTTTTATTATCTGTCCTATATCTTCTTTTTTCCTCTGGCGCTGTGTGCCTGGTGATTTTTTATTGTGTATGAAATATTGCAGAGGTTCTAGATGATTATTTTCTTCCATCTTCACTTGGGGCTTAAATTGATTCTTAGTTTTATTTCAATCTTTTAAAAGACCTGATCAATTTCCACCTAACCTTAATTTCTAGGATTCAGTCCTTCTAAAGCCTCAGATTGTTTATCCCTCCATATAAGCACACCTGTAAACTGCAGTTTTTATCTGCTCCACACATTGAGCAGATTGAGATTGGCAAGAGTTGTGCTGAGATTTTCAGCCTCTTAGCAAGCATTCTTTGTGGACCATAGGCGTCATATTCACTTTTCTGAGCTTCTCTCTGTAGGATTTTGGTTGCTCAATTCCTGATTATGTCGGCAGCCCTAAACTACAAATATGTCTCTTCAGTCACTGGAAATTCTACTCAAATTTTCTTCTATTATCCAAGTTTTGTTCAGTATCTGTCTCTTGGCTGGTATCACTTCTGAACCAGCAAATGTCTTGAAGAGGAAAGCATTGAAGAAGGTTAGACTCATCTCTTTGATCTCTGCCTATAAAATCCTGGCTGCCTGGGTGGCATTTCTTATCTTTTCTTTTTAGTATTTTACAAACTTCCGTTGTTATTTTCAGTTGGGAGAATTGGTTTTCTCCAGGTTAAGCCTTTAGAGCTGGAAGCGAAAGCTATCATAAGCTGTTAAAACCAGCACTATCTATAGATTTTTTTCCTCTTGATTATATAAAGGATACATATTTGTTGTAGCAACTATAGAAGACTCAGAAAATATTAAAATAAGTCATTCATCTTCCAAATAATTACTTTTTAACATTCATATATGCTATGGACTAAAAGTTTGTGTCCATCCAAAATATACATGTTGATGCCTTAATCCCCAATGTGATGATATTTGGACAGAGGCCATTGGGAGGTAATGAAATAGGAGGGCAGGGCCCAGGTCAGGGGAGATTAGTGCTCATAAAAGGGAGACACCAGAGACCTTACTGTCTCTTTCCCTGTCATGTGATGACACAGTGAGAAGGCAGCTGTCTATATACCAGGAAGAGAATTCTCACCAGAATCTGACCATACTGGCACACCCTGATCTCAGACTTCCAGTCTCACAGAACTGTGGGAAATAAATTTCTGTTGTTTGAGCTACCCACCCAGTCTACAATATTTTGTTATGGCAGTCTGAGTTGACAATATATATATCTTGGTTATATATCTCTACCATACACATATCTTGGTTTTTGAGTAAATGGAATCCTATATATGCTTTTTATAATCTGATTCATTTAAATTTAGCAATGTGTTAAATATTTTTTGTTTCATCAAATATTATTCTACTACATATTTTACTAATAACAGAATCCAATTAGATTTTTTCTAACTTTTTATTATTTAAAGTAATGCTATGATGAACATGCACATACATAGTTTCTTTCTTTCTCCTATTTCATCATGACAGATTCTTCAATGTGCAGTTAATTTAAATAAGTAGTTATGTGTTTATATGTATGTGTATACACACACATATATATATAAACTTCATATTCTAGAAAATTTTAAACATAGAAAAAAGTAGAGACAATAGAATAATTAACCTCTAAGTACCTAGAATCCAATGTCATATTTCTCAAGCTCTTAAAAATATGATTTGGTCCTCAATTTAAATAGCGAATAAACAATTGATTCCTATATGTTAGGGACTTAAGGAAGTGTTAGGATTTTGTTTTTCCAACTCCAAATATTTGCCTTTTTAATTTCTTATATTGTCAATGTACAGTAACCTCAAACTTCTAGAAGTCCAACTGCTATCTATAGTCCTGATTGCTTTGACCATCTGTGGGGCTAAATTTACATTGCTACTTCAAGAACTCTAGAAAGTCACAGCAGGACCTTGGGCATTTTATTTCTTCCTTGGGGACCTCAGAAGGGTTGGGAGAAAAAGAGAGGAACTGAGAAAGGGGACTTTGGGCTCAAGGTCACGTCCCTTGAAACTACAAGAATTAAGAAGGGTGCTTGTGGAAGAGTTGGGTCTGATTCATGCCTGTGTGAGTGAAGTGATATGTTTTTTCTTTGGGAGATTGGCCAGGGTTCTTAGAAGAAGTCAGCTAGGAAATGTCATTTTGAAACTTTCCAGATTCAGATTCTATGGGACATGAGACCTGCTTTTCAAGGAACTTTTCTAAAGTTCAAAGCAGGGGATCCCTGGGTGGCTCAGCGGTTTAGCACCTGCCTTTGGCTCAGAGCGCGATCCTGGATTCCCAGGATCGAGTCCAGTGTCGGGCTCCAGGCATGGAGCCTGTTTCTTCCTCCTCCTGTGTCTCTGTCTCTGTCTCTCTGTCTCTCTCTCTGTCTATCATAAATGAATAAATAATAAAATAAATCTTAAAAAAAATAAAGTTCAAAGCAAAGGATTACCTTTGAGGGCACAAACTACTTAGAGACTGATGATTTAAAACTGGCTGAAAGAGCTGCATCACCTGAGAAAAATTTTGCTGTGTTGAGGTTGTCAGGGGCTAAGAAATGAGGCAGTCATCAGTGCTGGAGACTGAAAATGTTGGAGAGGAGTTGGAAATGGTCAATAGAGCAGATTAGCAATGGAACAGACACTGGAAAGAGTCACCAGAGAACTGGAGGTAAAGAGTACTGCTGGTGGGAGGAAGCAGCAGTGGCAGGTCAGGATGACATGTGCTTGTGATTTGAAGCCTGAGAATCTGAGGGAGGTGGGGTGAGAAGGGTGGCTAAGGCCAGCTTCCTCTTGTTTCATTGTCTGGGCTCTGGATTTTCCCTCCTTGAACAGCATAGCCTAAGAAACTCATATAAGTTTTTGCTGTTATTCATTTGGTTCCAAGTAACTTCAACTCATTTTCTTCCACTTGGAATAAGCACATTAATCCTCAACAAAGTGGGACCATCATGAAGGAGGTGGCTCTTGAAATGGACCTCAAACATCATATAGGATTATAAGAATAATGGTGGAAAGAGTTCTAGACCAAAGTACATGTGCTAAAGTTTAGAGGCACAAAAGCAGGTCAGTAATTAGCAAGCAGTGACATACCTGGTGACTACCCCATAGGTTTTCAATTGGAGGGGAGAATCAGCTGGAAAGCACATTTGAGGCCATGCAGCAAAAGGTGGCAATGGCAGCAGGAACCGGGGAATTAGCGGAATCATTTTGGGAAAAATTACTTTCTTCTGATTTCTCAGAGTAATAATCTAAAATCTCCATCCTCATTTTTTTTCTTTAAATATTTTCTTTGATTTAAAAATCAATAGGGGAGTTTAGAACATTTGGGAAAATGTAACAAGAACAGAAAAAAAAATCACCCATAATTTTGCCACCTAGAATCAACCTTTTACATTTTCTTCCACAAATTTTCATTTACATATTTGTGACATCTGAGCATTTTTTAAGCTTTGAAAGTTTAATTGATGTGTGTAAATTACATCCAAAACATTTCTTCATTCTATTATCCTATTTTCATAGATATCAATTAATGGCCTCCAGTACTTCATGATGTTAATATACCATAATTTAATCATTTATCTCCTGCTAGATTTATGGGTTACCTCTTTTATGGGGAAGATAGTGAGCTTTCAAAACAGTGATAAAAAA
Source organism: Canis lupus baileyi (assembly GCF_048164855.1). Taxonomy (NCBI): domain Eukaryota; kingdom Metazoa; phylum Chordata; class Mammalia; order Carnivora; family Canidae; genus Canis; species Canis lupus. Next base: position 56,759,317 of record NC_132844.1, on the reverse strand, counting down.
GATCTTTACAGTTTAGAATAATAACTAGAAAGAAAGAAAATTTGATAGGAATATATAGGTCTTTTAATAAATTAATTTATATTTTAGTTTCAAAAGAATAACAAGTACCAGTAAGATACCAGATGAACTGACATGAAAAGGACCCAGGAGCTTAATTTAATTGCACTCTCATTGAAATGATAGTTGTGACTTGTGATTGTGATTTATTTATTTATTTTTAAGATTTTATTTATTTATTCATGAGAGACCCAGAGAGAGAGAGAGGCAGAGACATACGCAGAGGGAGAAGCAGGCTCCATGCTAGGAACCCAATGTGGGACTCGATTCTGGGACTCCAGGATCACACCCTGAGCCAAAGACAGACTCTCAACTGTTGAGCCACTCAGGTGTCCCTGTGATTGTGATTTAAAATAAGAAATATATACCTGGTTTTCATCCCCATTTCTGGCACAGAGTTCCTAAAAACCTTGGAATTTCCTAAGTGATGAGAACAAGTAAAAATGTCTTTTATTTGCATTAGGACCTTTACTTATGGTTCAGGGCTGGTTGCCAGTGGAGCTAACCTTTTGATGAACGGGTTGAACTTTCAGTCTTGCCCCACAGCCTTCCCCAGCCAACGTCTCAGGAGAGGAAAGGGGCCCATGGATGACTAATATCTCATCAACCATGCCTGTGTCACGAAGCCTAGACAAAACCCTCCAACCAGGAAGCTTGATGAACTCCTATAGATTTGGGGACAGTAGCAAGCTCTGAGAGAGCATGGAAACACTGCGCCCTTTCCCTGTACCTGTACAGGTGCATCTCTTCCATCTGGCTGTTACAGCCTTTTATAATAAAATGGTGATCTAGTAAGTAAAATGTTTCTCATGAGCACTCTAGTAAAGTAATCAAACCTGAGGAGGGACTACCATTTATTAGAACTTCTAGTTTGTAGTGGGTTGGTCAGGCACACAGATAACCTGGTTTTCAACTGGCATCTGAAGTTGAGGGGAGTGATGGGGGAGGAGCAGGCTTGTAAGAGTTACCCTTAGCCAGAAAACTTTACTTATTTATTTTTTTAGCCAGAAAACTTCGATGCTGTTTCTGGATAGATGGTGGAAGAATTGAGTTCAATTGTTACTGGTGTCTAGAGAATTGCTTGGTGGTATGGGGGTATGTCCCCTGCTACACACACATTGGAATTTGTCTCAGAACCAAAAGAAACTAAATAGCTAATGTGATCTCAGGTTTTTGTTTTCTGGGTTTTTTTTTTTTTTGAAAGGTTTTATTTATTTATTCATGAGAGACACAGAAAGAAAGTCAGAGGCAGAGTGAGAAGCAGGCTCCCTATGGGGAGCCTGATGTTGGACTCAATCCCAGGACCCTAGGATCACGACCTGAGCCAAAGGTAGATGCTCAACCACTGAGCCACTCAGGTGCCCTTGATCTTGGGTTTTTAATGTAAACATAGTGCCACAATAAAAGTAAATAAAGGTCCCTCTAAGCTCTGATACATTTATTAAGGAAAAATAAATTACTTGAGAATGAATGAGAATAAGGCAAAGTCAATACTTCCCAAGGCAATCTCCCTGAGAAGGATATATATATTGACAAGCTTGAGATTTCAACTTTTAAGTATAGATTGGAGATGAGAATGAGTAACATTATTTTCCAGGAATGCTTCCCCCATGACATCATGCTAATAGTTATCTTGTGGTCTAGGGTTTTAAATTAAGGAAGTTGTTGGACAACAAATGCTAATTTCCGTTTTGCACATTAGATGAATCAGCAAAAGGCAATTAGAGTAAAATTATTTCAATAAATCTTAACCACTCAGGTCCTTAAATTTTGACCATGAGTTTATAATATACACACACTATGTAGATGTCAATGAGAAGGTTTCAGAGATCGGCTTGAATGGAAACGAGGTGGCACAGTGAAGGTGTGAAGCATACAAAGATGATGAGCAGAAGATAGACTCTGTTTAAGAATTACACAGTATAATGAGGTCAGCAATGGCACAGGAGATTAACTAAAATGCAATGGCATGTATGCAATGTTAGCAGTTAATACAGGAACTAGGAGAACCAAAATGAGTGAGGAATTAGTGACTCTATTGGAGTGTGATGACAGGAATGGAACGATACATAGAGGTGACATTGAGCTGGTTGTGGAGGACAAATGATGAGTATTCCAGAAAACAGTGACAGCATATGAGAAGGCAGAGAGAGATAATCTCTGACAAAAGTCACATTCTAGCTAGACAACAAGCTATGAGGTTTCTGATCTTTTTAATAAAGTGGTTGTAATTGAAGATGTTTTCTTCCTTTAGTTAGCCAGAAATTTATTCATAATTTTGTTGAGCAGTGTGTGTTATAGGCCAAATATCATTTATTCCTCACAACTCTGTAATGTAGGCATGATACTGTTTTCTCCATCTTGCTTCTGGGGCAATGAAGTCTAGAGAGTTCCAGTATCTTCTTATGATCACTCAGCCAGACCGGGTATTTGAACCCATGCGTTTGTCCATAAGAACATTTTCTCAACTGCTGTTTGTTTTGTGACCATTGCAAGCTTTTCTCTATCCTGTGAGATTTCTTTTCAGTGTACAGACCTGTGTGGGCAGATGCACATATACAGTGGTTATTTATGATTGTCTGACCACATGGATGATATTGTTCACTTTGTATACATCCTTTGGAATCATTAACCCTCATTCCTCTCCTATGTAAATGTTGACAGCAAACTTTCCTATGCACTGTTCTAAACATTGCCTATATTAACTCATTTAATCATAAGTAACTTGCCCACAAGCAAACAACTAGGAAGTAGTGCAGCTGCTGTGTGAACCCAGGAACTAGGACTCCAGACACTATGCTTATAACCACTACAATATATTCCTCTTTAATCTTAGTTACCCTTCAAATTCCCACACTTGAGCTCATCTTACCTGTTACACTGTCTCAGACTATGTAAGGCTGAGTTCCCAAGCACCTAACTTACACCATTGGAACTGTGGCCCTAGACCTTTCTTACATTGTGTGGTTAGATATTGTACTGCACATCCTAATTTTTCTGCTCTTACCAGACTAAAAGCCCATGGAGGTAAGCATCTCTGACTGACATCATCATAAGCCACATCTTTCCCTTCAATATTTGTCACCTGGGAAATAAATAAATATATCTGTAGTTACTAACATCATAGTTATGGATATTAATATTTCATTATTGCATTGTGCTATAAGCTTTATAAGCACTGATGATCCCAGGTGCTATCATCCTATGCAGAGCTATTTACCTTGACCCTAAGTTCTCTGCATTTTATTTTATTTTATTTTATTTTTTATTTTTTTTTTTTTTTTAAATTTTTATTTATTTATGATAGTCACAGAGAGAGAGAGAGGCACAGAGACACAGGCAGAGGGAGAAGCAGGCTCCATGCACCGGGAGCCCGACGTGGGATTCGATCCCGGGTCTCCAGGATCGCGCCCTGGGCCAAAGGCAGGCGCCAAACCGCTGCGCCACCCAGGGATCCCAGTTCTCTGCATTTTAATCCTCTAATACATTCACTATTTATTGGAGTATATTTTTGTTATGCACACACACACACATTGTATATATATATATATACATTTATTTATATATATACAAATATATATATATATATTTGTCTTTCCTTTGCTGGCTAGTGGCCTGCAATCATGTCTTCTTTTGATGAACAAGCTCAATTTTTTTTCAGAGCAGTTTTAGATTCATACCAAGATTGAGCAGGAAGTACAGAGTACTCACACATCTCCTGCTTCCACACATGCACAACCTCCCATGCTATCAACATTCCCAGTCTGAGAGGTACATTTTTTCTGTTGATGATCTGGTATTAACACCTCATTATCATCTAAACTCCAGAGTTTACATGAGGGTTCACTCTTGGTGTTATATATCCCATGAGTTTTGACAAATGTACAATGACAAGTATCCCTTAGTATTCTACAGAATAGTTTTACTGCTCTAACAATCTGCCATGCTGTGCCTATTCATCCCTTCTTCACCTTTATCTCTTGACAACTATTGATCTTTTTACTGTACCCATTGTTCTGCCTTTTCCAGAATGCTATATAGCTAGAATAATGCTATGTGTGTGTGTGTTTTTTTTTTTAATATGAGCTCCATGCCAGACAAGGGGCTTGAACTCATGATCAAGAGTTGCATGCTCTACCTACTGAGCCAGCCAGCTGCTCTTGCATTTTTTTAAGATAGACTTATTTCACTTTGTAACATGCACTTAAATTTCCTCCATATCTTTTCGTAGCTTGATAGCCCATTTCCTGTTAGCACTGTAAAATAGTCCATTGGATGTACCAGTTTTTTTTAATCCGTTTACCTGCGAGGTATGTTTTGCATGCTTCCAAGTTTGGGCAATTATGAATAAAGCTGCAATAAACATCCATGTGCAGGTTTTTATGTGGGCATAAGTTTTAACTCACTTGAGTAAATACCAAGGAATGTGATTGCTGGATCATATAGTAAGAGTATATTCAGTTTTGTAAGAAATCACCAACTTGTCTTCCAAAGTGACTGTTGCAATCAATTCTGTTTTTGAGATCTCTAGTTTTCCTCTGTACATTTTTTTTATTGTAGTAAAAACACATAACATGAGATTACCCCCTTAATTTTTAAAAAGATTTATTTATTTATTTATTTATTTATTCATTTATTCATGAGTGACACAAGGAGAGAGACAGGCAGAGATACAGGCAGAGGGAGAAGCAGGTTCCACGCAGAGAGCTGGACTCAGGACTTGATCCCGGGTGTCCAGGATCACACCCTGGGGTGAAGGTGGCCCTAAACCGGTGAGTCACCCGGGCTGCCCAGATTTCTTTATCTTAGAGAGAGAGAGTGCACAAGTGGGAGGGGCAGTGAGAGAGGGAGAGAGAATCTCAAGCAGACTCTGCTCTGAGCATGGAGGCCCCACACAGGGCTCAATCTCATGACCCTAAGATCATGGCCTGAGCCAAGACCAGGAGTTGGATGCTTAACCAACTGTGCCACCCAGGTGCCCCTACCTTCTTAAATTCTTAAGTATGCAGAATAGTATTATTTACTATATGCACATTATTGTACAGCAAATATATAGAACTTTTTTTATCTTGCATGACCTAACGTCTAAACCTATTGGACAGCAACTAATTTTCACCTTCCAGCAGCCCCTGGCCACCACCATTGTACTTTCCATTTTATGAGTTCACTATGTTAGATCCTCATATAAGTGATGGGGCAATATTTATCCTTAACTACCATTCGATCCGGATAGCCCACATCTGAGCATTATCCAAAAGAATTGAAAATAGGATCTCAAAAACATATTTGCACTCCATTGTTTATTGCGGCACTATTCACAACAGCCAAGAGTTGGGAATAAACTAACTGTCCATCAACAGATGAGTGAAGAGAATGTGGCATATGCATACAATTGGATATTAGTCAGCCTCAAAAAAGAAGAAAATCTGTCTTATGCTACAACATCGATGAACTTTGAAGACATTATGCTACCTCTGTACTTTTAATCTCTTTCCGATATCCTGCAGTCAGGGAAGCCAGATAACTAAGCTTGTTAGAATTGTGTCTAAAGTAACAGTAAGGGATGCCTGGGTGGCTCAGTCCAGTAAATGTCTGTCTTCGGCTCAGATCATGATCTCAGGGTCCTGCAACTGAGCCCTGCATCAGGCTCTCTGCTCAGGAGGGACACTGCTTCTCCCTCTCCTTTCCCCCACTTGTTCTCTTTCTCACTTACTCTGTCTCTCAAATAAACAATTAAATAAATAGAATCTTTAAAAATATAAAGTAACAGTAAAAAGATACACAGATCTAATCAAAGAAGTTCTGTGATACACACACCCACATTGATATGATCATTCTGGTTTTATATTTTATTATTCACAGTATTTATACATTATTACATAATTATACTAAATATGAAGAATATAGCTAGATAATGGGCATAAGCAAAAAATGTTTATATTTCATTTTGTATTGAGGTTATGAATAGCAGTAATAGTTTCTATAAAATTTGTAAATAAAATCTATTGTTCAGAAATCATTTTGTTGAGGTCCATGATCACCCCGGTTATTAGCTGACTACCTGTCATATTTATACTCCTGATTGACATGAGAAAAGTTGGGAAAATTTTGTTTGCTGTTAAAATGAATTTTGAGGATTGATAGATATTTAAAATACTGTCATTATGTTATAGCATTTTTTCATAGACAGGAAGTGTCACCTGAGGGATTCTCCAATTATGTCTGAATGGAAATTTCAGTTGATACAAAAATAACTATGTCTTAAAATATCATTTGCTTCATTTCACTCACTTTTTTTCTTCCTTGAAAGTCTCTGTGACAGGAAATATTTCTGCACTTTGCTCCCTGTAAATCTCTAGAGAGCCAATTCCATGAGAACATCTATAAATTCCCTTCAAAACACACACCCACAGAACTCTTTATCAAGGTTGTGTTTTTTTCTTTTTTATCCAACAGGCTTCATGTTTCATTTAACCACAACATTCAGCAGTGACACACATTCTGGGGACTTGTGCTAGAACTCATGAGTGTGCCCAGTAATACTTCAGCTGGCTTGGACTCCATCTTCCTCGCTGCTTCATTTGGGCAGGAAGCTGTGCAGAATCAAGATCAGTGGCTGATGTGCCAGCAATCTTACCTTGTCTTCTCTGAGTGCTTTTAAAAGCTCCTCTTTAGGATTATTGGATGGAACATGTAGACAGCCCCATCCTATCTCTGCCGTTGGGTCTTCAACTGAAAGCCAGGATAGTTCATGGAAGTTTATGTGGTTCAAGCAAGGGATACTAATATTTAATAACCTAAAATATGGTTGTGATGGGCATAATTGGCTTGTTGATTTAGGATGAACATTTCTTGTGAACTTAGCTTTGGGACTATTTCCTTCCCCATATAATCTCTCTCCCTCCTACATACATGTGCACATAGTGGCACAAGTATAGGTTTAGCATATATTAGTGACTCAATAAACAGTAGGAATTATTGGGACACCTGGCTAGTTCAACTGGCAGATCATGTGACTCTTAATCTTGGGGTTGTAAATTCAAGCTCCTTGTTGGGTGTAGAGATTACTTAAAAATAAAATCTTCAAAAAGTCAGGAGGAATTATTATTATTACCATCATCACCATTATTTTTTAACTATCATCTTAGTCAGTCCTAGTTATCAGGTGAAGAAAATTTTTCTTTAGGTGGTTGGGATAAATTTCTCCATCACGTGCTGTTTGATCTTTGTTTCTCTCACTTTTTTAAAAAAAAATATTTTTTTTCTTGAGAAATTTGTTCTGTTCTCATTATTTTAGAACCTAAGGACCCCGACTGGTATTTCATAATGTAGATAGCTGATTTCATTTTCAGTTGTGTTTTCTTTTTTTTTTTTTTTTTTTTTTAATTTTTATTTTTTTATGATAGTCACAGAGAGAGAGAGAGAGGCAGAGACACAGGCAGAGGGAGAAGCAGGCTCCATGCACCGGGAGCCTGATGTGGGATTCAATCCCGGGTCTCCAGGATCGCGCCCTGGGCCAAAGGCAGGCGCTAAACCGCTGCGCCACCCAGGGATCCCAGTTGTGTTTTATTTTCTATCATGTTTTGGGCAATTACATGGAGGACACTGGGTTCTCCTGTTGGGTGTCATGGATGGCATCTTACATTATGACTTGGGGTATGTTGTGATGTTTGTTTTCTACCCTAAGGGTCCAAGGCTCTTCTCATTTCTTGCTCTCCTGATGTTACTGCTGACACACATTCATTTCTGAGGAATTGTTTTTAGGAGAACTCCATCTCAATACCTCATGAGATGTGTGTTCATAAGAGTCATCAGGAGGGTTTTTAAAAATACATTAAAAAAACCTGAATTAGAATCCCCAGTGAGGCCCAGGCACTTAAATGAGCTTGTTAAGGAATTCTAAGGTTCAGTTAAAGTTTTAAATCCCTGAGCTAAACCTACATAATTATAAATTTTCATCCTCCCACTGTTTAATCATTCATTGAGACAAATGCCATTGGATACCCAGTTTCATGGATTGTTCTTTCTTTCAGGAAACATTTTAATGGCCACTGCTGGTTTTATTGATTTTTCTTTACTGGTTTTGTTTTCTATTTCACTGATTCCCATTTTTATCTTTATTACTTCCTTTCTTCTGTTTATATTTGCTATTTTTCATTTTAGTTTCTAAAGATGGACTCTTAAGTCTTTGATTTGAGAAACTTCATTATAAATTATGTATTTACATACTTTTGATGCATTCAACCTTTAATTACTATGAAAGGGCCTTTATTCCTTGTAATTTTCTTTGCTCTGCAATTTACTTTTTCTGATATTAATATAACCACAACAGATTTTTTTTGATCAGTATTAGTGATGTAGTTTTTGAATGTAGGTGAGGTCCAGAGCCAACGACCAAGAAAAGAATTCTTGAGATGTCTTTGGGACAAAATGGTGGTTTTATTAAAGCAAGACCTGTGGGTAGAAAGAGATGCTGAATCCCAGTTGTGAGGGATGGCCCATTGATTTTATACTTGGGAGTTGGGGATAAGGAAAAAGAGAGATTTTTAAGAGGACTTTTCATATGCTAAAGAGGATTTACAAAATACTAGACGCGTTGCCATTGTCAGTTTAAGGTTGTTTTTCCCTTTTGCTAAACATTAACATTAAGACAATTGGGAGCTTCATAGAGGAATGTTATACTTTGCCTGCCTCAAGTATTTGTCAATGGGCTGCAGGTTATAAGGACGTTTAATTTAATCTACATTTTCTCCAGGAAGTTAGGTTATTGATAATAATGCTTTTTCCTTGTAAATAACTAAGACATGTGTAAACTGAGGGAGACTCAAGTCATGCTGGACTGTAATTTCTATAAATTAACCATTTGGTTTTCCTTCCCTTAGCTTTAGGGGAGCCAGGAAGGCCTGAGGAATGTCACACAGATCCCACCTGGGAGTGGGGGGATGGAGAATGGGTAGGGTTATGGGGTGTCAGTTTGTGCTTTGTTCTCAGCTTGCCTTCTGCTCCCTAGTCATTAGCATGAGGTATCTCTTTCATCTTTAATTTTTTTTTCATCTTTAATTTTTTTAATCTATGTGTGTCTTTGTATATAAAGTGCATTTCATGTAGGCAAAATGTAGTTAGCTCTTGCTTTCTAACCCAATAAGGTAATATCTGACTTTTTTTTTTAATTTTTTTTTTAATTTATGATAGTCATACAGAGAGAGAGAGAGGCAGAGACATAGGCAGAGGGAGAAGCAGGCTCCATGCGCCGGGAGCCCGATGTGGGACTCAATCCCGGGTCTCCAGGATTGCGCCCTGGGCCAAAGGCAGGCGCCAAACCGCTGCGCCACCCAGGGATCCCCAATATCTGACTTTTAATTGAGGTGTTTAGACCAGTTAACATAAACTTAATAGTATCAATAGCCACATCTTTGTTTTCTACCTGTCCCATGTGGGATGTTTAATTTTATGTGTCAACTAGACTAGGCCACAGAGTGCTGAATATTTGGTTAAATATTACTCTGGGTGTGTCTGCAAGGATATTTCTGGATGAGATTAACATTTGAATCTATACTGAGTAAAGCAGATTGCCATCCCCAATGCAGATGAGTTCTATCCAGTTTATTGAAGACCTGAATAGATCACAAAGTTCCTCCTGCAGTAGAGGAAGACTGCATGTCCTCAAGCTGGGACCTCAGTCTTCTGCCTTTGGGCTTGAACTAAAACTTGTACCCTCAGCTCTCCTGGTTCTTAGGTCTTCAGGCTTTCACTGGAACTATACCATTTACTCTTCTGGGTCCTTTGCTTACCTACTGCAAATCTTGGGACTTCTTAGTCTACAAAATCATGTGAGTCAATTTCTTAAAATAAATCTCTCTAACACATACACACACACACACATGTCCTGTTGGTTCTGTTTCTCTGAAGAACCCTGACTAATAGACCATCTCACCTTTGTTCCTCTTTTCATCTTTTACTTTTATAATACCATCTTATTTCTTTGTTGGTTGATCAGCTACAGTTCTTTATTTTGTTATTTTGGTGGTTGCTTTAAGAATTATTATATACATCTTTAACTGATCACAGTCTACTTTCAAGTGATAGGCATTTCACATATAGCATAAGGACCGTACAATATTATACTTCTATATCTTCATTCCTGTTCTTTGTAATGTTGTGATTTACTTCACTTTTACATATGGCACACATACTATACTACATTTTTATTATTTTGCTTAAACAATGAAATTTTAAAGAGATTTAAATAATAAGAAAAATGTATATGCATATGATTATTTTTAAGCATATGATTGTGTTTCTGTTTTCTTCATTCCTTTCTGTAGACCCACATTTTCATCTGGCATCATTGTCCTTCCACCTTTAAGACTTCCTTGAACATTTCTTGTAGTGTGGGTCTGCTGCTGCTAAATTCCTTCAGCTATTGTATATTTCAAAATATCTTTGCCTTTGTTTTTGAAATACATTTTGTCTGGCTATAGAATTCTAGGTAAATCTCCACCCCTCCTCCTTTTCTCCTTACTAACATGTGTTTTATGCTGGAGTTTGTTGAACTTGGATCTGTAGGTTTAGAGTTTTACTCAAATTTGGAAAAAACTTGGAGCATTTTTCTGCTCAAGTGACTCCAATTACACATATATTAGGCCATTTGAAGATGTCCTACATCAAATTCACCATTTTTTTCGATCTAGTTTGTTTAATGTACTTACTGTCACTCCCATCTAGAATATATATAATTTACTATATATATATGCATTATATATATTGTATTATATATATTTATCTTGGACATTTTAGTTTTCATTTTTAGAAGTTGGATTTGGGACATTTTTGTATTTTATATTTTCTATACTTCTAGTTAACTTTCAAATGTATATATGGAATACAGCCAAATAACTGTTTTAATGTCCTAGTCTGCTAAATTCTAACATCTGGCTCAGTTCTGGGTCAGTTTTGATTGGTTGACTTATCTCCTCATTAGAGATGGCATTTTCCTGTCTTTTTACCTCTGAACTCCATTTCTTCAACTTGAGGAGTCTGGATTCTTCCTCCCTGGGTCACACTTGGAAACTCAAGGCAGAAAGTGGTGCCAGGGAAGGACAAACATAAACATGTCATTGGGTGGAGTTGTAAAGTATGTGAAACACTGGAGTCTCATAGTCTTATAGGAGGTTAGACAGAAATCTTTGAAGATGTCTGCAGTATGAACCTTATAGCCAGAAAAAGGGCCAAGGCCCAGAGGAAGAAATAAGGAGAATTGAAAAATAGCTAGCTATCCTAAAACTTAAGTGTTGCACTAATTTACTTATCCAGTAATTTGTTTTGGGGCATAGATATCTAAAATAATTATTGCATCCAGTGAAATGATTTAGATAAATTCAAGTCTGTTCCCAGCTAAGATGAGAGCAATCTTTCAAAACCATGAATCCAGCAACTGAATATAGGCTAATATTCTGAAAATAAAATATTACTGGATAAATTATTTGTTGTAGCTCAAGTGACAAGTTGGATTACTTCACTTTAGTTGATGCATAGTTTTGTTTTGTTTCTTCACTTTCTGTATGGAAGGAACATTCATTGAAATGGATTTGTACAATTATTGCTTTCCTTATCTGACTGGGGGAACAATTCTGCATCTTTCTTGATGCTCAAGTTTATATGTTAAATTTCAGGGATGCAGCATTAACGTGGAACTCTCTGCTTGAGTGTTATTGGTGGTAAGTCAAAATGACAGAGAAGATTAAGGAAAAATGAACAAACAAGAAAATGTTCCTTTATCAAAATCTGGAGTCTGAAGCTTAATAAAGAGCTCATAAGTAAAAAGTCATATTGAAGGATTAGAAAAATAGTTCAATGACTAATCATTTAAAGAATTTAGGAGCAAGAGAGAAGAGATGCAAGTAAAGTCAGATTCTTACTCTTTCTCTTTTTTTCATGAGGGGACAAATCAACATTATCAAGTCTTACTGTATAGAATCCCTGCAATATCATCCTGGTTCTTTGCCCCTTGTTCTACTTCTAACACAAAACTCTTCTCTTTCCTTCTTTCCACCAATTGATTCATTCAGCAAATATTTACTGTGTGCCTACTAAGTATGTTTCTGGTTGTGTGCTTGGCCCTGAAAACATTATCCATGACCTGGAGACATAGTCTCTGTTCTCATGAATTTTTCTGTCAGGCACAAGAGACACGTTAAAAAGGTAATTGCCAGTTTTACAAAGGAGAGGTTCAAGACTATTTGGGAATATATAACACGGGATCACAGTTTAGTGGTCCAGATGCTGGAAACTCTTGTCCTGGAGTGGCATTCAGATACTTTTGGCTGAGACTCCGGTGTGTGAGATGTGCACTTTATAGTTTCTTGCATTGGATGGATACAAGGGGTCCCAACAGAGGTTAGGTGCTGGATCTGATAAAGGGACCCTTGTCCTGGGTTTGATGATTTGACCTATTTCAGTATCCTCCAGAAGCATTTCCTCTCACTTCTTTTGGCCTATATTTTATTATTAAAATAGAGATTTGCTGCCACAAGGTTTTGGAGTCATTTTAAATTCCTTTTAATGGTTATTGGATAGGTATTTATTATACTTGTAATGAAAACCGTTTGTGTTGTAGAATACAAAAATATCAATTCAAAGGGATACATGCACCCCAATGTTTATAGCGGCATTATCAACAATAGCCAAAATATGGAAAGAGCCCAAATGTCCAGCAACTGATGAATGAATAAAGATGTGATATATGTATATATATATATATATATATATATATACACACACACACACACATAATGCAATATTACTCAGCCATCAAAAAGAGCAAAATCTTGCCATTTGCAATGGCATGGATGGAGCTACAGTATCATGCTAAGCAAAATAAATCAGTCAGAGAAAGACAAATACCATATGATTTCACTCATTTGTGGAATCTAAGAAACAAAACAGATGAACAGAAAAGCACATGGGGAAAAAAAACAAATAGGTAAACCAGAAAAAAGACTCTTAATTATAGAGAAAAGAATTGAGAGTTACTGGAAGGGAGGTGGGCAGGGGATGGGTTAAACAGGTAATGGGGACTAAGAAGTGCACTTGTGATGAGCACCCAGTGTTGTATGTAAGTGATGAATCACTAAATTCTACATTTGAACTAATGTGGGACATCTGGGTGGCTCAGTGGTTGAGCATCTGTTTTCAGCCCAGGGCATGGTCCTGAAGTCCCAGGATGGAGTCCTGCATCGGGCTCCCTGCATGGAGCCTGCTTCTCTCTCTGCCTGTGTCTCTGCCTCTCTCACTCTGTGTCCTGAATGAATAAATCAATAAACTCTTAAAAAAAAAAAGAACCCAATGTAGTTAACTACACTGTATATTAACTAACTGGAATTTGAATACAAACTTGTAAAAAAGAATTTTTTGTGTAGTGACCTTAAACCTCCATTATAACTCTATGAAGCTGGAGCCAACTTTGTCTTTCACTGTTGTATCTCAGGACCTAGTAGATTTCCTGACTTATAGTGGACAAACTGATATTCTTTTCTTTTAAATAGAAATATTACCCTTTTTGTCATATGGATACTATTATAACGTGTAGACAATGTCAGCATCTTCCAAAACATTGTGTTTTCCTCCTTGAAATTCCAGTATTTGGGCCTCTTCTTGGTCACTTAACTCTGACTTTCTGTAGCTGTTAGTTATCTTTTCATCTAGACTGTAAAGATAACTAACCCTGGAACCTCAGTCTGCTGAATCTACAGAGATTTCATTTTTTGGCAAGCCTGAATTTATACACAAGGTGTAGTATAAATTCTACAGTATTGCCTTGATTATAGTAGAATCTATAGGCAAATCAAGGAAATCAGTGTTGTTTGTACTGCTCTGTACCTTCTTTCACAACCCGTTTGAGCATCTTTTTATTATTCTCATTCTAGCATCATTCTTTGGAGGAACATAGCTTTTAGGTTAAAGAAAATAATACACCTCCAAGAAAGATAAATTTCTCCTCTAAGCCCAGGCTTTTAAAAACTAGGTATCTTTTCTCCAGGTGTAAGTGGGTGAGTGGGAAATGAATTGAGGCATGATTCATGATAAGAATCTTTTCAAAAGTGGAATCATATGGATAGCCAGGAAACAACTTAAGTGTTCATCAAGGGATGAATAGGTAAAGATACTTGATATATATATCAAGTATCACATTTATATATATAAACACACACACACATACATGCACACACATATGGAATGTAATATTATTTAGCCATGAGAAAGAAAGAAATCCTTTTGTAACAACATGAAAAGATCCTGAGGGAATTATACTCCGTGAGATAAGTCAGGCAAAGACAAATACTGATTGTGTATCACTTATATCTGGAATCTAAAAAAAAAAAAAAAAAAAAAAAGTCAAACTCCTAGAAATAGTAAAAAAGTGGTTGCCAAGGCTGGGTGTTGGGAGAAATAGGAAGAGGTTGGCAAAGGTATAAACTTTCAACTATAAGATAAAGCCTGAGGATCTAATGTAAAACATGGTGATTAAGTTGATAACTCTGTACTACTAGACAGTTGAAATTTGCTAAGAGAATAGAACTTAAATGGTCTCACAAAAAAAAAAGATAAAATATGTGTGGTGATGGAGCTATTAATTAATTCAGTGGAAGGGAATCTTTTCACAATGTGTATGAAAGCACCATGATGTCCACTTTAAATATCTTGGAATTTCGTATGTCAGTTATACCTCAGTAAAACTGAAATTAAAAAAAAAAATGGGATCATATGATTGGAGAAGCACAATTATGGTGTTGATAGGATAGGATATTTAAAACAGATTAAATTGGAAAATCTGGAAATATTTATTTTTAGAGCCTGGTCTGAGCTAGCTCACCTTATCTTTAAGAAGGCTTGCCTAAAATGATTGTTTAATTGCATGTTACATTTTTCCCCTCTAAAATAAATAGAATTTCTCTGTTTTCTCCATGAAAACTTGTTTGAAGCACTTTTATGTGTGGGATAAAGCTTCACTGACTTAGTCAACCAATGTTTAACAACATTCTACTCGTAGCTGAGCAGCAAAGCCTTGCACAGGTGCTGAATTTCTCTGCATCTCAGTATTCTCATTGTCAAAATAAAGGATAATGACAAAACCTTCCTCAAAGCATTGTTGTGGTAGTATGTGGAACATACATGGGAAACGCTAGGCACTGGGCCAGTTATGGGGAGTGAACCTGTTCGGTGCTGGACATTCCATCCTGTGGCTGCCTCATGCCAAAGCACAAAAGCTTCATTTTTAGTGCTTGACACACCTTTTAGGGCTGTAATCCAGGTCAGGGCAAAGTGTTAACTTCTATGTTATAAAAATGATGTGTGAGCTTCTCTTTTTCTATTTTAGTGGTCTTTCTTAGGCAATTATATGAGGCAATTGAACAGAGTATGTTTTGGTTTAAAAAAATGGCCTAAGAAGATAATGAATAAAAGCTTTAGGATTTAATTCTTTATTATTTAAAGATTGATCTGAGATGTTTAAAACTGAAAAGAAAAAAAAAAAGCAAGAATATGGTGTTTTAAAGCACAGTCAGCAAACGGTGTTATTCTAGTTTCTGATCAATATAGGGGCCAAGGAGCTGCTGCTGGTTTTCTAATCACCAAAAAGTTAAGCTTCCAAAAATTGCATCTCTCCTCATAATTCAATAAGATGAGATTATTTTTTCCAAAGATATGATTGGTCCTTTCAGCCGAGGGGTGGAGAGAGCAGGAAAGTCTAGAAAATGAATACCTTTCACTTGACAATGTTTAAAAGCAGCTGAAGTGCCCAGTAATAGAGGTTGCTTTGGAAAGAACCAATAAGAAGACATAGCAAGATCCGAGCAAACCCAGCCTGAGAAGCCCAGGGAAAGAAACTTCTTTCTGGCAGTCCCTTAAATTGGTGAGTTTTAACCAGAGGATGAAATAACTAAGAAACAACAGATTCTAAGATTTACTGTTTGGAAAATAGGACTTTGAATTGAAAGGTCAGTCGAAGGGAATTACTAGGGTAGAGGATAGGTGAGGCATGATTCATGGGGTACACAGACAATGGGATCCCCCTTTGTCTTTGTGGCCGTAAGAACTAGGAGCAAGTTAGAGTCCTTGGTCTGAATCTTTATTCTGAATAGAACTGTGGAAATTGATGAAGTTAATTGGACTTTTTTTCTCCTGTTGAGTTTAGGCCGAAATCTATCAACTAATGCTTACCAACTTTATATACTACGAAGACATCTCAGAAAAAGAATTTCAGATCAGGAATAAAACAAGGCAGGCGCCGAGCAGTAGAACAATGAGAAACTGTAAAGCTGCTGTTTCTGATCCGTGTGAAGTACTCTGGGTTTCTTGCCAAAAACTGTGTGTCTTTTTGTCTATTTGTTCCTCCCTGTTTTTGTTTTTTTTTTTTAAACCTTGTGTGATGTGGTTTATTTCTTTTCGAGAAGAAATGAATAGATTCAATTGCTTAAAATTCTTCATGTACTTGTGTTGGCCATTATAATTACTGAGGGCAACTTCATTACCATAAATCACAGCTAACTGGATCTGTAGAGGTGTATGAGCTAGAGAATGTGAATTTGAAGAATAAAAAAGGGAATTTCTGACTTTTTTTTAAAGATGATTTTATTTTGTTCAAGTGTCTTTTTACACTAAAATTTCAGGGCGAGGATGCAGACAAAAATATTCCCAGTCCAAGTAGGATGCGCAGGTCTGGTGTTCTATAATGATGCTGACAGGAATCCTGAGGTTCCAGTTTAATCTCTGGGGTTTACAGTTTCCCATAGGCTCACACCAGGCGCTACCTTGATTATCTGTAGACTTTTGAGCTGTTGGATTGCTTCCTTAGGAAGGGCTCTTGGGTGTATTGGGTCCCCTGGGAGAGGGAGAGAAGAATGGGCCTCAGGTCAGAGGCAGGCAATGTCATCTGGAACTTGAGTCAGAGGAGCCTCTTGTTCTGTGAATGAAAGGTATTGAGGGCTGGCAATTCAAATAGTAATTATTTTATAAAATTTGGGCCTCATCCCTTTTACCTGGGGGAAGTGAGTGGGTTGGAAAGAATGTGGGGGTAAATTAGTGTAAAACTTATTACTCAGAAATGCAGGAGATGAGAGATGGTTGAAATAGAAGTTATGACAGTTGATACTTAAAAGAATTAGTAGGAACAATTTATGATAATACGAAAGCAGGCCTTTCTATCGTTCACAATTCTCCTGTTACCTGAGACTTGTCAATTTGCTTCAAGCTGAACCTGCTTAGGAATAAATTGACCCAGTGGTTGTTATTCTGAACAGACAACTCTGCTTGTTTTTTACTTGACTTAGAAGTTATTGAGTTGAATTGATTGCTCTCTTGCTGGCTTGGTTCTGTAGAGGAAAATATTCTTTTCCTTCCTTTTTGCCTCCCTCTATCCTTTCCCATGTTTCCTGCCCTATTTCTAGTTAAGTGGGTTGAAAAGATTCAAGGTATTTTATTTTCTTCTCTAGCATCATATTTAACCATGGCGGAAAAATCCAAAGAGTGTATGTGCGGTGCAGTTTTGTGTGACGGCTAACCTCAGCAGATCAGAAGTTTTCTTTGTGGTTGTGAACAGTTCCCCTGAAGAGAAGGCAGGGATCTCATTAGCACCAACTAATAGGTAAAGGTTCCCTCTCTGGCAACCCGGATTGGGGGTTTCTGAGCCCCAAATTATTTTATTTCTTGATTGCTACTTTCCCTGTGGAACTGCTGTAGCTTTCCTTTTAACATATAAAAGAAAAAACACAATATCCTTAATTATGCCGAAGAATCCAGATCTTTGGATTTTGATTTGATCGACAATATATTGGTAAGAGTATTGTTACTGCTTGATACACAGAAAGCACCTGTAGCTGCTGGCACAGAAAAAAAAGAAATCATTTATGAAGAGCACGGCTTGTGCTTATTGAATTCATTAAACACTCAGTGAGAAAGAAGAGACACAATTATTGGGGAGAAAATCCCCAAGGTGTCACCTGGGGCTCTGACCTGTGGCTGACACACATCCAATGCAGTGCTGGCACATGATCGGGAGCATGGATTTGAGCTGCTACTTGTGTGGTGGGATTTCAGACTCTGAGTAGAATCCTTTGCAGAAAAATCTTCTATCTCAGCTCCTGTGAGGTGCCCCATTAACGGCAAAGCCCTGGGGGAAATACCCCAGCGGACTCTGTAGGGGCCTGCCACATAATCTGTGGTCATTAAATATTTATATAAATTAATGTGTGGATAAATGTAAACATTGCACTAATGTTATAAATAATTTGTAACAAATTCTTTGTTAAACATGTGGACAATAAGTCTGGAGGTAACATAGCAATGTTGCATAATTAGAAAATGGATATATCATCAACCTTTCCCAATAAAAAGTAAAGAAAAACTTACTCCTAGCATCCCTATACGTAATAACTATATGACATTATTCATAATAAAGCTTGAATCCCTTGACATATAGTTTCCTAAATATTTCTTTCTATACTCTCTTAAAAAAGTTTCATAGTTCTTCAATAATTAGGTTTTTTTTTTTTAACCAAATATATTGTGAGCAACCTACTATGTCAACAGAATGTATCAACTCTATCTTTTTAAGAGAAGAAATTGACAGGAAAGGAAAGGGGCCATGGCAGGAGATACCTACGCCCAGCTGGGAGGCAGACTGTGAGGTTGAGGAGGGCAGAGTAGAACAAAGGAGCCAAGGAAATCTCTCCTTCCTGGTCTATAATAATTTCCTTCCTGCAAAATGATGGACCCATGCTTGCTGATCACTGGGGTTAAGGAGCAAAGATGTTTGGTTCCGTATTGGTGGCCCCTCACCATAAAACAATAGCCTAATGAGTAGCACAAATTTCTGGAGTTGATATCAAAATGAATCTAACCACAGATCCTCTCTCTTGTAGGCTTATTGTGGGTAACCCTTAAAGATAGTAGTAAAAATGGGCAAAAACCCACTTGATGAAGACCTATAGAAGTCATCCACAGGACTTCTGAATTTTTAAAAACCTGTGTTGCCTTGCTTAAGTTTTATCAGGATTAACACTAAGAAAATTTACTCCTAAAATTTGAATATTTCAATTCTTACTGCTCATCTTTCTTTGACATCCTTTCCCTAGCTCCTGGTTGCTCCTTTGTTAACTTTCTGGATATTTCATGACCTTCATGCTCTTTCAAGGTACCCGTGGATTAATCGTTTCCAGCTCCTTTCTCTGTGCCATAATTAATAATAGCCATATCACAGCTAATTTCAGCTCCATTGGCTGCTGCAAGGTATCAAGTGACTAATTTCATAAACTCCTTCATGTTAAAGTTTTCATGGGGGTTGATAGAGTAAAATCTTTTATTCTCAGATAACATATACCTGGCAATAAATTTCTGGCAAAATTCTTTAAGGCAAAAAAGTGGTAAAAGTCTCAGAGGCCAGAGGAGGCCGAAAGCACATGGGGAAGCTTGTTTTGAGCAGAACACTCTCAGACGTCTTGCATAAATAGCCATCTGCATGCCCAAGCCTTTTGTTAATTCCTGCTTGACACCAGTGACAATTTAGCAGATCAAAGGGAAGATTTCTTGCCTAACTTTTTTTTTTTTTTTTTTAAGATTTTACTTATTCATGAGAGACACACAGAGAGAGGCAGAGACACAAGCAGAGGGAGAAGCAGGCTCTCTGTAGGGAGCCCGATACAGGACTCTCTCAGGACCCCAGGATCACAACTTGAGTCGAAGGCAGACGCTCAACCACTGAGCCATCCAGATGCCCCTTGCCTAAACATGTTTTGCAGTTAATTTTAATACTGAATAAAGTGAACAGAATTGTGCTACCATCCTTGATAGTCATTGTTTTTATTTCCTCTTCAGAGGTGCTCCTTTGTCATTCTCTTTTCCATAGCTGCTAAATAGCTGTTTTTGTAAGTGTGTTCAGTTTAGACATGAGGATTTGGGTCTGGCTATGCTTCAAGTTACCTTTCAGTTTTTATTGTGGAATCATAAAGGATTTTTTTTCAGGTTTATTTTAGTAAAACAAAATATTTAAAATTTTTATGAGTGATGAGAGTGAGGATGTTTTCAGATTTTTCTGTAATAAGCTATTATGAGAGCAGTCTTGATAGTATAATTCATGGTCAAAAGGACCATTAATTAGCAAATGTGAGGGCAGTAGAGTATATTTTATTGCTTAAAGGCTTATGCTGATGTGAGTAATGTGAATAATCACATATAATTTACTCCAAAAGGTTACTTTATATCTTTGCAGAGAATCATAAATTCAGCAGCGATCTTGAGAGGTCATTTATTTTTTTTTTCTCCACTGTTAGACAAGATGCTTCTCTTGCAACCTTCTCACACCTTCCCTGAAATATTAGACTCTTCAAATAAGTTCTTCTGGTGTTATGCAATCTTTCCATAGAGCCAAACACTTCTATATTTCAATTTAAGGCTACCTTTCTCTACATGCCATATACTTTTAGAAACTCTAGTCACAAATATGTTATTTTAATTCTTGATTTTTAATGCAATTTATTAAAGCAGCATTTCCCCGGGTATGCTGTCTCTCTGAGCACTAGTAACAGGAGATACTGTGACAGAAAAGAAAGTTTCCATGGTTACAAAATTTGGTAGGCTCTGAATACTATTGGACTCTCTTGGAAATGATCTTTCTGTAGCTCTCACACAGTCTCTGGAAGTTGTCCCTAGACCACAGTGTCTAGAAAACAACTAGAACACAACCAATGGCTAACATTAAAACAAGAGCAAAAATAAGTGTGCAGGTGATTCAGATGTGTAGCTGGTTGAGAACCACTGGTTTTGATTGCAGAATGCTATCCCAGGGAACGGGAAATATGGTGTGAGGGTTCTGAGCTCATAGGAAGATGGAATGGGAAGCTATGTGCCATAGGCAGTCTTCAAATACAGGGATAAAACAGGAAAGCAAATAACCAAATAGTCTTGTGGTACTTACACAGTGAAGTAACTCAGGCCCATTCAGTACCAGAAAAGGAATTCCCTAAGATGGATCTCTGAACAAGTAGGGTCATGACTTCTTGTAGCTTACTCCAGTGATGAAACAACATACCCACAGAGTAATGAGAATGATACCATTGCCAGTGATTGATTGATTGATTGATTGATTTCTTTCTTCCTTCCTTTCTTTCTCTTCTTTTTTCTTTCTGCCTGTCTTTCTGTCTATCTGTCCATCTTTCAGATTTTATCTATTTATTTGAGAGAGGGAGAGCATGCCCGAGAGAGAGCATGAGCAGGGTAAGGGGCAGAGGGAGAAGCAGACTCCCCAATGAGCAGGGAGCCCAACTCAGGGCTTGATCCTGGGACTCCAGGATCATGACCTGAGCTGAAGGCAGATAAATGCTTAATCCACAAGCCACCCAGGTGCCCAGGATGCTCTGTTTCTATGCATTGATACCTCTGCCTTTTCCCTGTAGGACCAAGAGCTATTTTACACATGGGTAGGTAAACAAGAAGAATTAAGTAATTTAAGCATGATGAAGTACCACTCAGGAAATGTTAAGGAGTGAAGAGAAGAGAGGCTCTTTTCTCAAGTAGATATTGAAGGAGCCAGATTCACCTTCTGAAGGATATGGACTATGGATGGGGGCCTGAAGGTCAAGTGGAATAAGACTAGGAAGAAAGGGAATAGATGCTACATGTAGTGGGAACCCCAGGTGCAAAGTGTGGAGTTGAAAATGAGCTTGCAGTGTATGAGGAAGAGTCCCCAAATAACCAATACATTTAGGGTTTCCTACTTCCTTCTCTTACTCTGCTTTAGGAAACTACCTAAGTTGTATTTTTGAAAAGAATTGGAAATAGCTCCCCTTAAAGGATTTATTGCCAAACTTGAATAATATAAATTCTGATCAGTGGATCCAGAAAAGAATAAGCCCACATATGATATGTCAAAAGCAACTTCTCTGCCAGGCCCTCCAGAACAAGACCCCATTTCACCAAGCCAAGATGGCTTTCACTTCTCACCATCATGGGCCCTATTCCAGTGAAGCAGATGTCTTCCATTCCTTACATGCTTTACACTAATTTTTGCCTCCAAATACTTGCTTATGTCATCCCCCCACTGAAAATACCTGCCATTGTTCTTATTGTCCAATAAAGCTCCCTGTCTAGTAAATTTCTCATATTATTATTTTCTGATCATTAATTGTGGTTTTTTTTTTCCTGTCCAAAATGATAATTATACTCCTTAAGTCTAAGCAAGTCTATGACATATACATCTTATCCTACCTTATCTTGGTTAATAGTAGATGCTCAGTAAGTACTTCAGTTGTTACTCAAGGATACATTTATTTGGCATGGAACCCCGAGGAAATTTGTCATTTAATAGTTGCATTCTCATGGATGGGCAAGTTTGGGAAAAGTGTGTCCCAGCATGTAATAACCAGACAGTACTTCCTATTTGCAATGTGAGTTCACATCCAATGTTGTATTGTTTCTACAAGAAGCCTGAGTGGTGGGTAAGAATGACATAACTCATTTTATGAATGAAATGACTGGGGTTCAGAGAATTGAAATAATAGAGGATGTATATCACAGTAGGACTCAAATCCTCATCTTATGATTTTAAATCTAAAGTGGAGGACAGGACTGGTCAGGTAGTAGGAATGGGGAATCTGTGGTGAGGAGAGAATTTACCAGAATACCAGAAGGAGATGCAATTAAAAGGAAATCAGGAGTTCTAAAGATAAATTTGGACTCAGGGCAAGACTTGAGATTTTGGGGGGTGTCTAGGATAGTGAGGTTGGGGTGGGGGGGGAGGTTGGCAGCCAGAGGTTTCTCCTTATGGCAGCTCCACTTCTTACAGCTTGTAGGAAGAAGGATTTTGAATGAACATTAACCACATGACTGTCCTAAAACTGTGTGTGGAAGGTGACAGTAGATTCAGCCACTAGGCACTAGGAGGGTCATGGATGGGTTGAGAATTCCTATGAAGCTATAAGTTGGAAGTTAGAAAAAGATTTAATCTGTGTCTTTTGGGGGTTGAATGGCTTCCTTAGACATCCACTCATTAGTCTTGTCACCAATTGTGGGGCATAGGACTCTAAGTTCTACGGGAAGGCTAATGGGTTCTGTCCTCCAAGGCTTCCTAGAGGGCTGAACAGTGACATCTATTGGTTCAATTGAAATAACAAGCTCAAAAGTGGTAGAAACATTCATGAGTCATATTTCTCCCTTGCAAAACAAACAATAATAATCATTCCAGAGGAAGTTATGACATCAGCAGTATGTTTTATCTCCAAAATAACAGCAGTCAACTTTCAGTATTAGGGGTAGTATGTGACTTTTTTTTTTTTTTTTTTTTTTTTTTTTTAGGGATCATCAAAGACTTCTGAAAGGCTTTTATAAAATCAAAATTCAATAGAAACACTTCAAAGGCCTGTGTGTTTTGGGAGTTTCTTATCGCTCAGCTCAAGATTTCATCCTGGAACAGGGCTGAGCAAATTTAGGGAATGGATTTGAAGGGTGGTGGTGGGAAATAATGAAATTGCTTTCTGCTTTAGGAAACTATAACCCAAATCATCCTGTGCATGAGCCTTGTGAATTACAGACAAGATTGAATTCATTTCTAAAAATTTCAATATATCCTTTAAAATCTCTAGTTTTTAACTTCACTTAGTGAAGATTCTATGTTCCTTTGCATTCAATGTTCTAGTAACTGATGACTCTATTTTTTCTTTTGGAAAGCTTCTAAAGCTCATTGAACATATAACCAATAGAGATGCTCTTCTAGGCAATTTGGATAATGAAAAATATATTCATACTCTGGTAAATTAAAAAACATTTTATATATTTATATTTTAATTATTGATGGAATGTTTTCCCTCGCTCCCCTTTTACATATAGATATAGAGATCTATATAGACATATAGATATAAGTACACTCTCTATAAATCTCTTAGCTCAGACTTTTATAAAACTTGCTAAGAAACAGTAAAATGGATACGATTTGGCCTTCAGTGTTTTATTCACCTAAGGGAGAGGTGAAGTGACACAAGAGAGTAGCATGATAAAGAAATGACATAATGTAGGCTTGGATACTCTATCTGCACACTGAATAGTTAATTAAATACTGATATATTTGGGTCATTGAAGAAAAGTGTTAAGATACTCACTGTTTATTAATTAGGTAATCAATCATGATCCTAGAAACTCATTTTTATTTTAAAATAGGAGTATAAGGGTACCTGGGTGGCTCAGTTTTTTAAGCATCTGCCTTCAGCTCAGGTCATGATCCCAGAGTCCTGGGATAGAGCCCCACATTGGGCTCCTTGCTCAGCAGGGAGTCTACTTCTCCCTGCACAACCCCCCCCCCACTCTTGCTTTCTATCTCTCTCTCTCAGGTAAATAAATAAAACCTTTTATTTTATTTTTTATTTTTTTTTTTAAAGATTTAATTTATTTATTCATGAGAGACACAGAGAGAGAGAGGCAGAGACACAGACAGAGGGAGAAGCAGGCTCCATGCAGAAAGCCCAATGTGGGACTTGATCCCAGGACTCTAGGATCACACCCTGGGCCAAAGGCAGGCGCTCAACTGCTGAGCCACCCAGTGTCCCAAATAAAACCTTTTGAAAAGATAAAGTAGAGGGCATGGTTATGAGATGGTTCAAGTCGGCTTATTCGGGTCTGTTGCCATCTCTACTGGTTTGCCTTCCAGACTCCTGGTCGCTTGAGCACAGCATGGCGCTAAACCACACTGCCCGGCCCCAGGATGAGCGCCTGCCACACTACCTTCGAGAAGGGGACCCCTTTGCTTCCAAACTTTCCTGGGAAGCGGATCTAGTGGCTGGCTTTTACTTAACAATAATTGGTAAGCTTCCTTAATTTTTCTGTGCAAAGCCTGCATCTAGAAAATTCACAGGGTAATATGTTGATTTTGCACAAAGATAGATATTTTGACTGGAGGTGGAGAGTGGGAGAAAGGTAGAAGTTGGTGTGGCATTGCGGGGTTCAGTGAATGTTTCATGCAAATGACTATTATCTTTATAATTAGTGATGGATATCCCTCGATAATCAAAGAAGTTTTACAGCAAAATCATTTATCCTGAGACTATTTTGGTTGCCTTACAAGTAGGTTTGTCTTTTGAATAACAAAATTAATGATAATGAGATCTTATTTAAATAGAGTGCTTTTACTTTAAAAAAAAAATGCTGTTGGTATAATTGTAAGATGATAGGCTCAGAACGGACCTTAGAAATCACCAGATCAAATTCCTCTTATCACAACTGAGGAAACCGTCCCCAGGCTGTGGTCACAATGGACATACTAAGTTTATTGCATTTAAAGTAGAGTTGCACCATGATGGCATCACTAAGTGATTTTGGTGAGAGTTGAAAAAAATGTATTGGTAATAAGATGGGAGTCAGCCCAGGGTCAAAAAGTTTTGTACATCATCCAAAACATGGTGCACCTGTTTCCAGACTATGCTATCCAATGTGGTGGCCACTTGTGGCTGCTGAGTACTTGAATGGTGACTTGTCCAAAAGATGTGCTGTAGTGTGGATATATGTGAGACATTGAAGACTTAGCACTAGCGAAAATAATGTAAAACAGTTCATGAATAATTAAAAAAATTGACTACATGTCAAACCCATAACATTTTGTCTGTACTAGGCTAGCTATATTATTAAAATTAATTTAGTGGTATTTTTACTTTGTTTAATGTGGCTATCAGAAAAAAATTGAAATACATATATGGCTCACTTTTCTGCTTTACATTGTATTTCTATTGGACAGCACTAGTCTAGGCCATTAGAATTAGACCACAATACTTCTTAAATTTAAAACTGTTGTTTTAAATTTGGGTAACCAGTGCACAGGTGGGTTATGTCTTTAGGTGTGTCTGCCTTTAATCTTTTCAGATTTGGGTCAAGCTCTCTCTCTCTTCCTCTCTTACTTCCTCCTTCTCTCTCTCCCTCCTTCCTCCTTTCTCATCTATTTATTACGGGCTAAGAATTTCATTTAACCTCCTGAAATTAGCAAAACTCATTAGAAAAGTCTGGAGACACCTCTATGGTCAGTGCTTGAGGCAAAAGAAATCAATGAGATTGAATCAGAAATTCCACTGTAACGGGGTTCCCTGGGTCCTTGGCTTTATGATTAGCTATTATCACACTGATTTAAATTCTATTTCTTATAAATGGACCCTCATGTCCTTTCAAACACAAGTATATATTGACTGCTCATTCTTTGCCACCGTTTAAGTTTCTGGGAATATAGCAGTGAACAAAATGGGCAAATTCTCTTTGTGCACAGGGACTATCTGGTAGTAAAATCTACATTGCATTTTCATTAAACATAAGTACTTTCAATTATCAGAAAAAGCAGAAAAATTGACATCTTATAAATTGAATTTGTCTCAATCAATTGCAAGAATGGACTTAAAACATAGCACTCCAGAAAGCACAAAAGAGGGAGGGATCGCAGTCCATTCCCCGCCCTGGTATGGAGGAGCTCAGGAAGAGAGGCAACCAGGAGGGGTGGGTGGGGGTGTCAGGAAAATTTGTCACTTGTATGTGGGGATGGAAGGAAAATCCACAGTCAGATTCAAATGAGCATGCTCAGGTGGAGCTAGAAAAATGGGTCCAATAAGAGTCCCCAAACAAAGGGAACATTAGGTGACTCAGGGAGCTAGGGGTGGAGCCAAAAATATGTTCCAGAACAGTCATTCAGAGTGAGACCAGGGTCATTTGCAGGGATTTGGACTCCCCTAGACTCAGTCTTGGATTCGGTGCTATGTCTGGTTTTCACCCCTCCTAGGATAGGTATGGAGATATGCCCCGATTCTTTTTTTAAGGGACCAGAGTGGAATGACCTTCTTGGTGAGTTTTGTTAAATACAGGAAGTCTTAGGGAAAACTGGAAGATGAGAAGAGAAATCTGAGTTTGGAATAGAGGAGAAATAAATTCGAGACCCATTTCCATCAACTCTTTTACTATAGATACTTGATTTATTAACAGTTTATATATGAGATTTCATCATTTTGTATTCCTAGGAAGATTCAGGATATTGATAATCATAAAATGTCCCTCCCCACTTCCACTCCTGCCTTTAGCCTTTAGCTTTTTTAATCTTGTTTTCCTTTAACTATCATCAAATATGTTTGCATTCTTTTGATAATCCCCTACAGATAAGGTTGCCTCTGGGAATAATCTACATGCAGCTCATAGTTGACTATTTTTTGATAATGCTTTGGGCACTGGGTAAAGCCTTATGAAACACTAGTAAAGATAATTTAAAAAAGGACAAGTAAGAAAATCAATATTCTCAAAGGAGAAGTAGCAGGACAAAGAGTGTTCAGAGGAGCTTTGTGTATCAAATGCATGCTTATTTTTAATCTTCTTGGATACAAAGTAGAAGGCATTTGTTTAAAAGTCTTCAAGCCATGTTTTCACATTTTAATTTCCCAGTGTGCCTTGCTAGCTGGTTTCCTTTAATGAGATGCAAGTTTCATTTTAGTTGGTTTGCTTGAGAACTCCATAATCTCTTCTATTTTTTCCTCTTCTCTCTTAAGAAAGCTAAAGAGGTTTTAACAGACCATTAGGCAGCACTGACTC
This sequence comes from Canis lupus baileyi, assembly GCF_048164855.1. Classification (NCBI taxonomy): domain Eukaryota; kingdom Metazoa; phylum Chordata; class Mammalia; order Carnivora; family Canidae; genus Canis; species Canis lupus. Next base: position 56,731,672 of record NC_132844.1, on the reverse strand, counting down.
CAGGGATTCATAATTTCCTGAGAGCACAATGCAGTCTGTTCCTGGTGGTTTCATACCATCGGTGGAAACACACATTTCTTTCCTTGCCCCCAAAATGAATTGTGGTGGAGAAGTAGAAATTAAAATAGAAAAATCTGGGTTTCTCCTGTTAATGCTCTCCTTATTCCTTACTACTAAAGGCAGCTGTACCAGATTCTCATTTATACACAGCTACACTATGAAGCAAGAATTCCTGAAGAAATCTACTCTACATGTTAAGCTATGGAAGTAGGTGTATTCTTTTCTTAAATAAAGTCAGTAGGGATTGGGTCTTTTTGGATTTAAACTGGGTTTGTAAGAACTTTTGAACAGTATCATTGTAATGCCAAAGCCAAGTAGTCATTAATAAAAGGATATAAAAAAGTGGGAACACATTTATACCATTATTGGTAGGTTGGTGGGTTGAGGGTCACTTTCTCTCCCTTTGGCGGGAGGGGGAGAGCCCATATTATCCACTGTCACCTACTTCCCCTTCATACCTAGTCCAGTCGCAGCTGCAGACACCCAGCGTCCATGTGTCCTCAGGAGGCAAAAAGTCCTGGGATGTGTCTCCAGGAGAGACTCTCCTTGCGGGGGGTTACGCCAGCCCAACCTGGCCTCTGCCTCTCCTGAATGCTGGGGCTCCCTCAGGCGCCCACAGTGGTAGTGAGAGCACCTTGTCTGGTTGGGGTCACTTCAACTTCAGAATTTATCAAGAGCCTAGGGGCTAACCCTACTTCTTAGAGGGAGGGAGTTCTATAAAGCCGATACTTGGTAAAAAATGGCTGAGGAAATACTCCATCCTGGGGGCCAGTACAAGAACTGACCATGGGGATTCCCACACCCTCCTGAGCTTCACTGGGAAGTTAGCATTTCCTTTTTCTGGGTAAGTTCAGTCTTATAATCCCTGACTCCTCTCCCTTTGGAGGCAACCCATCCCTCACCTGTCACTTGCAACTCATGCTTTTTACTTCATCTTCTTAATTTAGATTTTTATTTAGAGTCCTCTCACTACCCTCCTAAGTCTATGGTGTCCATTTTTGAAGTTGAGAAGTGTTTCATATCTGAGTGAACTCCAAATCCTAGTGTTAACGGTGGGAATTTATATTTTTCCTTGTAGGGATTCTGTCCACATTTGGAAACGGGTATGTCCTTTATATGTCTTCTAGACGAAAGAAGAAGCTGAGACCTGCGGAAATAATGACTATCAATTTAGCAATCTGTGATCTGGGGATTTCAGGTAACACAACCGTTTCTTCTTTGGGGGTTTGAGCTCTGCCCCATTCTAAAGTCCTCAGTGGCTCAGAGGTCACCCCTCCCCCATCTCCTTTTGCTCCTCCCTTCACAAATCATCTTTACTGAGTTTGTGGTAAGTCAACTGAGTGAGTGTCATCAGGCCAAAGACATCATCCATTTAACATTTCTGTGTGCCCAGCACGTTAGATGCTAAGACTACAATTTGGAATAATGCATGATACCTTGTAATGCTACACCTCAAAGTGAACCTGCTAAATGATTTAGAAGACAGAATCTTACAGATCCCTGTGTTGAGCTCCTTCACACCTCTGCCATCCTTATGGGACACAGTTAAAATAAACATCAAGGGGCTAGGTCTTGAAGCTTAAATGATGGGTGAAGACAGTCTGAGAGGTGAGTGTAGGAAGACAGGAGAGCTGCCCCACTGGTACATTCAAATGTGGCTTTCGGACTGATTGCAAGTATAGGAAGCCTCTGGTTCAGTCGTTTCTGGAGTTGGACGCACAAAAAAGTCACATGGGGAACTTAAAAAACAAAACAGAACAACAGAAAAGAAAAAAAAACTTCATGGCTGGGTTTTATACCCAGAAATTTTTATTTGATTTGCTGAGAATGTTACCTGGGCATCAGGATATTTAAAATTAGTATTATCAGGTAAGTTAATGTGGGGCCAAAATTGGAAATCACTGGTTTATTTCTTGCTTCTTTGGCTTCTCTGATAACCCAGCCAAGGAGGAATTGGAAAACAATTTCTCTTTAACTGTAATTCATTTTTATAACTATAAATGATTTTAGATAAGTAGCCTCCCTTTGTTTTCAGTCCCAGGGTTGGCTAGATACACTCAAACCTGACTTTGGAGCCTAAATTCTGCTAAATTGGGGAAATTTGGGTATGAACAGCACACAACTCCTCTTTCTACTGGAAACTTTTTTTTTTTAGCAGTTTCCCACCAAAAAGGTCCCTTTTAAAATGTTTTCTGATATTTGTTTCTCCCTTCATAAGAGGATTTTTTTCTGTCACTGCCAATCTCCAAAAACAAGGCTCAATAATAAGCCTCTACCTATCAAGCCAGTATTTATCACTAGCAGATGTGATGCTCTTTAGAGTCTTCATTACTTGGGAAAGTTTACTCAGTATGGACAGGCGTAAATATCATGAGCTCTTATCAGAAATGCTCATGCACAGAAGCATATTATGTCAGGCCTCCTCCGTGAAAATAGCTGAAATGAACCCTAGGCAATATGCGAGGCTGCAGAATGGTTGCTATTCTAGTAATGGCCACACGATGGCAGTGTCGCAACATGAATGATGGCTCTCCCGGCGCTCTCCCTGCTGAGCCCCGACAGCTCTCTCCCTGGTACTGAACGTAAAATGCTCGAATGAAACCTGCCATTTCATCCACATCCTTCACTGGCGAATAATACCAGGTTCATGTTTAGGCTGAATTAGACGAAGCTTGAATAAAAATGGCCTTAATTGGTCTGATACATTGAAATTGCTTTCCACCAAGCAAATCTGCTCTAGAGTTGCACAAATCACCTCATTACTCTGCATGTGTCTTCAGAGTAATTCAACAAGAAAGCATTTTCTTCCATGTGATAGCTTTTGCTGATGAACCTAGATCATTTTTCAACGTTGAGTATCTCTAATACATTTCCCATTCCAATAAATCTTAAACATTTCTGTTTTATTTTTTTTCTTGGTCAACTATATATATTCCATTATAAACACCTTGAAGTACATAGAAGAGACCGGGTGTTCATCTATATAACTAGTATTTGTTGTTTATATCCTGGTGGCTCACAAGTGTTTAAGTGCATTAGGATCACTGGAGAGCTAAAAAGAAAAAACAGTATATTGAAATATACTGATGCCTGAGCTTGCTCCCAATAAATTAAATCAGACTTTCTAGAGGTTAGGCTCCTGGAAATTGATATTTAAAGTAAGACAAAGCCAAGCCAAGCAAAGCAGAACAAAACAAAACAACTCCTCCAGTGATTTTAGTGTGCAGCCGGGCTCAGAACTATTAAGTGAAGAAGAGGGAGGCAATCTAGATGACATTCCAAAGGTTTACCAAAGGCTCCACTCCAGAAGGAAGCTTAAAATAGTCCCAGGCACAACAGATACTAATTTCACTGCATCCGAGTCACTTTCACTTGTCTTTTGCTGTCTTTAGCACCCACCCAGCTGACACCTAGCTCAAGCTTTGCATTCGTGTCTCCTCTGCCTACAATATTTCCCCTCTAGACATTTGCCTGAGATCTCTACCAGTGATTTAGACATCTCCCTAAATGTCACACTCTCAGAGAGGTCTTTCCTGATCCCCTTACATAAAATAACAGTTTCTATCTCCTTTGGCTTCATTTTTTTTCCCTCACAGCACTAATCACTATCATTCCATCATATCATATCTTATATTTAAAATTATGTATTTCTTTTATCTGCCCTCCTTACTATAAAATATGTTTGTTGATCTCGACCTCCACGTTGTCCTCTTTCACCTTGCTCTGTGGTTGTTACATAAGAGGCACTGAATAATGGCCTTATCCTTGCTGGATAAGGAACAGTTTTAACACTTGGTTTCCTCACTGACAATGGGGCTAGACAATGGGGCTAGACCTCTGGGATCAGGAAGTTCTAATATGGGGGTGCACAGTCCAGCAAGATGGAATGCGACACTAGCTATCCAGACAACCAGAGGAGGTGTTGCTTCTGACCTACAGAAGCACTCAAGAAATATTTTCTGACCTATAGAAGGCACTCAAGAAATATGTGTTCACTGACTACACTAACAGGAACTTGAGTGTACCTCTGCTATGGAAGAAGGGACACACCTTGGAGGGATGCGGCAGGACTGGCTCTTGTGAATATGTTTTCCTCAGGTGATACGTTTCGGGAACCTTATAATACATAGATCACAAAGAGCAAATAGAGGTCATGGAGAGCTTCCTCAGCACATTCCCTTCTGGAAGGGTGAAGATTGAATATAATAGCTGAATATGAAGGGCACGGGGTGTGAATTAAAGTAGAAAAATGCTTTCTAGAAAGCAAAACACTAATGGAAGCTGAGGAATAGTTTATTTTTAATTATTTTGAAATTTTTGCAATTTAATTTTCTTAAAATTTAAAGTCAATTAATTAACATATAATGAATTATTCGTTTTGGAGGTAGAGGTCAGTGATTCATTAATCTTATGTAAGACCCAGTGCTCATTATATCCCATGCCCTCCTTTCTGTTTTTTTTTTTTTTTTTCCTGAAGATTTTATTTATTTATTTGAGAGAGAGAAAGAGAGCCTATGCAGGCACAACCCAGGGGATTGGGGGGGGGGGCAGAGGAGAAGCAAGCTCCTTCTGAAGTGGGGCTCAATCACAGGACCCTGGATCATGACCTGAGGAGAAGGAAGATGCTTAACCGAATGAGCCACCCAGGCACCCCCTTCACATGCCCTCCTTTTTATTTTTTATTATTTATTTATTTTAATATTTTATTTAAATTCAATTTGCCAACATATAGTATGACACCCAGGGCTCATCTCATCATGTGCCCTCCTTAGTGCCTGTCACTCAGTTACCCCATGCCTCCACACCCCTCCCGGTTCCAAGAGCTCAGTTTGTTTCCTAGGATTAGCAGTCTCTTATGGTTTGTCTCTGTCTCTAATTTTGTTTTTGGGTCTGGTTGTAAACAAATTGAACCTTAAGTTGACTAAAATAGCTGTCTCTTGCCTGAGTAGATTATAACTCAACAGTGAGTTGAGGCAGGTGGGTAATTTTAACTGGAGGGAACTTCCCTTGACAAATTGCTTGGCGCTCTAGTTGTAGGCAAACCGTTCACGATCATCTCTTGCTTCTGTCACCGCTGGGTGTTTGGCTGGATTGGCTGCCGCTGGTATGGATGGGCTGGATTTTTCTTTGGCTGTGGAAGTCTTATCACCATGACGGCTGTCAGCCTGGATCGATATCTGAAAATCTGCTATTTATCTTATGGTAAGTACGAAGGTTTCTCATTCCCTGATAGTCAAAACTAGTGGATTGTCAGACTGTAAATACTGTACTGATAGGTGATGAACAAAGATTACTAATAACCTAGGACACCAAGAGTATCTCCATTTCTAGCCTATTTTGTTCTAACATAAGTTTAAAGCTTTAAACCTGTGCTGATGTAGATTTCTTTTAATACTACGTTTATAGGAATGTCTGATGTTTGACTACAATGCTTTTGGCAAGTATCATTTCCTTGTATGACGTGTATAAGCTTCTACCATATTTTGTCATGCAAACAGAGAGATAAGACGCATTGAAAGGATGTTAGGTCTGAGATGTTCTAGCTGGTTCCCCATATGGTAAGTGTAATTAGAAGAAAGATGCTTCTGATCCTCCTTTCAGACTCATGTTCCCTGTGATTTCAGAGATGAGGAATTCCAAAATGTCCAGCTCCAAGTTAGAGAGCCGTGCAGCTGTGCCGGCAAGAAAGGACACACACAGAAATATCACTCAACATTCTTTTTGTGGGATTGTAGGTAGAAAGATGAGTGACTATAAGAATTGGTGAGGGGAGAGCCAGCTATAAAAAAGTTTTCAGAGGCTCAAGATTTTTAAAAAAATAATGTTAAAATAAATTTTTATTGTTTTTTCTTCTTGGGGTTCTGGGAACTTATTGAATCCAAAAGAGAAGCATTTGGACTCTTAAGTTTAATACTGAGAACCAGGTGCAACTGGGGAATAGTATTAGCTCCTTCTGGAAAAAGCTTCTCTGTTTGTTAATCTGTCAATCAGAACAGTTGTGACCATGGAGATGGAGGATGGCCTGGAGCCTGAGATGGGAAAGATCAAGTTGACTTGACACTCTCAATGTGGTAGAATTTTCCTTTATATTTTAAAAGTTTATAGTCCCAGACTCTAAGGAAACCATGCAGGGGAGGGTAAGGTCATGGACCAACATCTTCACGAACTAGCACTAATTTTTTTTTAAATCTGCATCTCTTTTTCTAAAAAGCATAACACTTCCAATAGAAATAACTTAAATCAGAGTTTCCAATAATACAAAAAATATTCAGTTATGTATATTCTGGATGACTTCAGAGTCATATACTTTCTATAAAATTGTTTTTGGTCATATAAGTAGATTTTAAATATACTTAATAGATTTTACAAATGAGAAGTCAGAATTTCAACTTCCTGGGGATATTTGAGGAATACTATACCTTGATGTCTCTGCTTTTAAAATATTTTCTTGAATTTAGGCTTGGTGTCCATTAAAGAGGTGAGACTGCCCACTCCCCAGAATCACTGCAGGGCATCACTCCATATGGGAACTGTATATTTTTTTCCAGCTTCTTTTAAGATTGAACCTCAATGGAATGGTTTCACCATTTGATTTGACTCATGATTAAACCCTCTACACAGTGTCTTAAAATGTTGGAATTAGAAGACCGCTTGGGAACATGGAGACCTTTCTCCCATTAATGTGCTAAACTGTTTTAAGGCATCCCTGACAGACAGCCACTTGGCCTCTTCTTGAATAATTCCAGTGACCAGTGACGGGGAGCTTACTACTGCATAAGGCAGCCCATTCTCTGATTGGTCTGCTCTCATTGTTACAATGTTATTCCTTATATTGAGACAAAACTGCCTCCCAGTAATCTCCACCCATTGGTCCTAGTTCTGACTTCTGGAGCAACACAGAACCAATCTACTAATCTACTCCCTCCTGTACTTGACAGCCTTTCACCATACTCGAATGTAAGTATACAACACCTCACCAAGTAACCCTAACCATAAATGCTTATACGTATGCGTATGCACATTCCCCTAAATATATGTGGTTATCTGTGCCAATGTTTAATCCATTATAATGGATAATCAGGAGCTGACATATATTGTGGTTACATAATTGTTACCTCCCTCTGGTTGGGCTTGAGAAATTTGAATTTTATAATACAAAATGCCATATATTTTTTAAAAAAGAGGCAATAGAGTATAGACACAATCCATTATATTTCTTGTTAGTGCTGAGACAAACACAGGAGTAAAAATTCATGTTAATATAGTCCTTCATAGTATGCAAATCAGGCCTTGTATTATTTGAGTGAACCCTTAACAAAACCTGTAAGCAATGCATTCTTATTTCCTCCATCTTACTGCTAAGAACATGGGCATCTAGAAAGGGTACATGAAGAGGGTCAAATGCTAGAAATGAGAAGAATTAGGCCCTACTGACTTCCCCAACAGCATATGGCTCTAAGCGGAAGCAGGCCTTGTGTCTATGTTGAAGGGGTCATTTGGCTTTTGTTGTCTGTGTTCTGATATTTTTTTCTGTGCTACTCCAAACCCAAGGTAGTGAGGATTCACTACTCTGACCCTTTCTCTTTGAGGTGATACATGGGGGGATGGAGATAATTTTCTTAGTGGGCCACAGCAGTATATCAGGCTGCCCCATTTTGGTGGTTATGTCAAACTTTGGAAGATGATCACTAGTGTTCTACAGCTTTTCTTAGATGACTACATTATTTCTTCTTCTTGGAATGCTCTTTTGGTTGATGGAAACTAGTTCTGAAAAACCTGGAGCTCATTTTTTGTTTTTCTGAAAGTATTTTCACAGAATTACTTTTGCAGAACTTGGTAAAATCTACCTAGATTCTCTACCTCTCTTGCTATGGCCATGTGAGCATGACTGCTGTGTTAGTCATGTTTGAAGATTCAAAATTTGGTCCTGTAATGCAGGGTCGGCCAATTTAATGTCACTGCACACAGTCATGGTCGTGGCCCACCAACCCCCAACAACAAGTACTTAGGAGGATGCATGAGATGAGAGACATGAAAGCCTTTAGGGAGAAGGGTATCTAAAGGCACAAACAATGTGTTATTATTTGTCAGCCTCCCCAAAGGAGTCTACCTTGGATGAACCATTAATAAATGCTTTTGGGGGCTTGGTCCTTCTATTCTACCAGTTGGCCCCGTATTGGATAGGATCTCAAGGTCATTCTGGATGCTTTCTTAAGATCCTTCCTTCATTGTCTTTGGCATCTTCTTATCTCTCTACTGTCCCCTTTCTTCAGCTTTTGTCACTTACCCGTCCTAAGGCTCCTGCGTGCCTATGGAAACCTTCCCTGTGAAAGCACTTCTGATTTTATTCTCTTGGAAAAAGGCCCATGCTCTGGAACTTTTCTCCCTTCATTCCACTCTCCCTCAGAATTCAGTTACCTGACCACTTCTCCCAGAATCCAATGGAATAACTCTTTGGATGTGGAATTGACATATCGAGGGGAGGTATTTGGGTGTAGGGCAGATTACATCCCGGTAATGCTTTTCTTCTACCTCCAGGGGTTTGGCTGAAAAGAAAGCACGCCTACATCTGCCTGGCAGTCATCTGGGCCTATGCTTCTTTCTGGACCACCATGCCCTTGGTAGGTCTGGGGGACTACGCACCTGAGCCCTTCGGAACCTCATGCACGCTGGACTGGTGGCTGGCCCAGGCCTCCCTGGGTGGCCAGATTTTCATCCTGAACATCCTCTTCTTCTGCCTCTTGCTCCCAACGGCTGTGATCGTATTCTCCTATGTGAAGATCATTGCCAAGGTTAAGTCCTCCTCCAAAGAAGTAGCTCATTTCGACAGTCGGATACATAGCAGCCATGTGCTGGAAATGAAACTAACCAAGGTAACTACAGGAATAATTTACAGAGGGGTTTTCTGATTGATTAAAACTTCATAGGGCAAAAAGGTTAGGGAATGTTGGGGACTGAGAGAACTTAGAACCTCTATTCTTTATGGACTTCTGAACTTTGCTATTATTTACCTAAACCTTTCTAGTATTTCTTTTCCCTGTTTCTGTCTCTCTCTCATTTACACACACACACACACACACACACACACACACACACACAGAACATCACACATTTCTAATATCTACTAAATTTGGATCTACTGGGAGCTTTTTCTCTCTATTGAATAAGACATTCTTGGTTCTCAAAAATTATTTAAGTCATAATAATAATAACTTAATAATATTATTAAGTCATAACAATAATAACTTCTATGCATCATAAAATGCCTAATAGTACTTACTATTTTGTATGGACTTTGGTGGGTGTGATTAGGGACATCCTGCCACCCCATATTATTTAGCATAAGAGCTTACCACATCTACTATCCTATGGGAGCTTAACATAAGAGCACTTTCTTTCTTTTTTTTTAATTTTTATTTATTTATGATAGTCACAGAGAGAGAGAGAGAGAGAGAGAGAGGCAAAGACACAGGCAGAGGGAGAAGCAGGCTCCATGCACCGGGAGCCTGACGTGGGATTCGATCCCGGGTCTCCAGGATTGGGCCCTGGGCCAAAGGCAGGTGCCAAACCGCTGCACCACCCAGGGATCCCATAAGAGCAATTTCTGCAGAGCTTCAGAGTCAACAGTTCCTTGGATATTGTAATGTAATGAAAGGAACACATAATTTGGGAACAGATTAGGGTTCTCATTCCATCACCAATACTTGCCAGGTTTATGACCCAGAGCTAGATACTAAACTTTAAATCTATTTTCTCACTTGTGTGACAAGAATTGTAACATCTATGTCATTGGATTATGGTGGAGATTCAATGAGATAAATCATGTTGTTCTGTCATTTGGGGCCTAGAAGGTGTTAAAGAAACTGTAGTTCCTTCATTCTCTTGCAACTTTCAGGAATTCTGGGGAAGTATAAGGTAGGGGTCCTCCCACTTTCATCCTGTCTTACTCTTTTTTAAAAATTTTATTTATTTATTCATGAGAGACACAGAGAGAGGGAGAGAGAGGCAGAGACACAGCAGAGGGAGAAGCAGGCTCCATGCAAGGAGCCCGATGTGGGACTCAATCCTGGGATTCCAGGATCACACCCTGAGCCAAAGGCAGACGCTTTAACTGCTGAGCCACCCAGTCATCCTCTGTCTTACTCTTATAGTGAAAGAGATATTTTCCCAGCAGGTATCTCAATATAAATGACATGCAGCTAATACCATCAAACTGTATATTTAACATTAGTATGCCCTAATTTCTATTTTACTTTTAAAGATAAAAAAATTAAATGTAGATTGAAGTTCTAACCATTCCCTCTGGTATCCCAATCAGTCATATTATTGACATCCCAACTTCACGTGTCCTCACAGCCTACTTTGGAGACCACTTGTCTCAGGACCTATAGTAACAATTTCCTCCAGACCTGAGATCACTTCTTGTAAGTCAGGGCCTTCATTTTAGTAATATTCCTCTCTTTGAATTGCAGATGTTTTGAGATGGTACAATGATCTTTTGGGTGCACAATGTGAGCTAGAGATTTTTGTTGGTTCCAGTTGACCTTTACTTCCTCAACTCCATGTGCTGAGTAACAGCTCCAGAAAGTTTTCAATACTTTAAATCTATACTCATAATCTCATAATAGAGAAGTCTTACCTGGACAAAAACACAGGATCAGGAATCATTATCTGCGTTTTACCTTATAACTGGCTATAAAATAGAAAAAAACTATTTCCATAAAATCCAAGGTCATGAACTAAGTTCTTCATTTCTAGGTCTCCTTTTAGGTCTTACCTATAACTTAAAAAAAATTAACCCAAATAAATGAATCCAAGATAAATTTGTATTACGTTTAATCCAAACCCTACTCGGAATCAACTACTGTTCTAGGAACAGGGTGAATGCAACAATAATAAAAATTTTCCTTTTTAATACTTTATGGAAGTATGTTCAGGAAAATGATGTGATATCCATCACATTAGTAAGTGGATTTGATTTTACCTTGTAGTCCTGCAGTTTGGCATACCAGAAAGCTGCTGAGATGTCATAGACTCTCTCTCTTCTTGCCACCTTCCAGTGGTGTTGGACTCAAGACATTTTGATGGTTTTGATTAGCGAGCCTGGATCCTTATTTCCATGAGGTCCTACTCCAGTTTTTCTGAGTCTGTTGTTCATCATCTGTTCTCCTGTTAGTTAAATTGCCTAATTCCACCCACAGTTAGCTTTTATAAATACCCTAGCATCTGGTTCTTTGAGTATTCTGGACGGTGGGCAATTTGCTTAGTGAGGGATTCTGAAGCTCATTATACATATGAGGTGAAACTTGGCACACACCATTTAATTTGGTTTGTGGTTATTAGGCTCCTTGACCTGGAATGGACTATATAGATCCAATAGCCAGACTCACCCAGACCAGATTAACCAAAGAGATGTTAAATGAAAAGTGTAGGGCAGCCCGGGTGGCTCAGAGGTTTAGCGCCTGCCTTCAGGCCAGGGCATGGTCCTGGAATCCCGGGATTGAGTCCCACATCAGGCTTCCTGCATGGAGCCTGCTTGTCACTCAGCCTGTGTCTCTGCCTCTCTCTCTCTCTCTGTGTCTCTCATGAATAAATAAATAAAATCTTTAAATGAAAAGTGTAGGCATCTATATGTATGATTTTATTTTATGCATATCTTCTTTTGACATATACTAAATGACACTATTACATATAATGTCTACATTATATATTTCATATATTATACAATATGTCTGTACCTCATTTATATATATAAAACTTATATTAAAATAACCTGAATATAAAAAGCTTCTAATTATTAAAACTTATGCAAAAAACATAAATCAAAATTCAACCCACAATGATAAACATAACTTTCTATTTTGGCATCTCTGTGCTAAATTTAAAATGTTTTCAATTACCTTTTTTTTTTTTTTTATGATAGTCACAGAGAGAGAGAGAGAGGCAGAGACACAGGCAGAGGGAGAAGCAGGCTCCAAGCACTGGGAGCCCGACATGGGACTCGATCCCAAGTCTCCAGGATCGTGCCCTGGGCCAAAGGCAGGCGCCAAACCGCTGCGCCACCCAGGGATCCCTACCATTTAGTTTTTATCTTAACTTTTTTCTGACTAAAAATAAGTAAAAAAACAACCTTACACTGCACCTTTTCATAGTCTTAGAAAGCTTTTCCTCCAACTACCTCCCAGGATTGGTGGTTTGCTTATTCATTTGGTGCTTTTGATCTTTTAGAACAGCCTGGTCTAAAAGCTTACTACTTAAAGGTCACCTCCTTGGATTCCGGAGTCAAAATAATTTACTTTTCTGGGTACTCTAATGATTTCCAGCTGGGTTATTATCTGGGACTGCATTTTGCCAGTCTGGTCTTATCCACCTGAAAGCTGACAACCCATCTACAAATATCTCTCTGCTTTGTAATTTCCCTTGAATTAATTTTTTTAAGAACGATGGTCTTGCTAGACTTTTGTAGCAGGCTGAAATTTAACAGACTGCCAACAGAGGTCTGTAAAAAAAGCTCAAGAAATAAAAACAAACAAAGACTCTCTTTATATTTCTAGGACTCCGTACCATCTCATTTTCATGTCTGCATTTGACTTTGTAAAACAAACTTAATATTAAACAATGAAGATAAATTCAGTTGAATTGGGGATTTTCCTCCTCCTCCCAGGGCCATGTATAAATTCTAGAGAGGCTTTTATAATTCTGTGGTGTTAATGGGTGGGGGCTCCTGGTCTAGTTGTTTTAATTTATTGACCATGGTATTGCTGACATATTTAAGTTTCTTTCCAGTCTCAGTCATCAGTTGTCATGAGTCACTTCGCATTCTTTTTGTTCCAACTGGAAGTCCTCTTTAGGTTTATCAGCAGTTCCAGCTATTTCTCTGTCCTTCCTTGTTTTTTGACTGCATGCGTATGTTAGGAGTTGGCTGGGACCCTGGGAAGCAAGGCACAAGTGTTTGGCTCTGAGATCCCCAAATGTATTGAAGGTCTTTGCTCCCCTAGCACCATCCCTGGCCCTTTGTGCTAAGCTCGGTGGAGTAGCATCCGGACAGTTTCTCAAGGTCAATTACCAGCTCCTCCAAGGTCCTCCCTCACCTTCAAGCTGTATTCTGTAGTTCCTTTACCCACTTTGGGGTGGGAAACCTGTAATCATGTGCATCCCTCAAAAACTGTTCCCATTTAGTAAGATTAATGCCTCTGGTCCTACAAATTTCTGGCTGTGGATACTCTGTCCTTTTTTTTTTTTTTTTTGCATACTCAAACCCCCTTTCTCTCAAGTATTTTTTTTTTTTTCCTGTAAGTTTCAAATTTCTATTTTAAAACTCACAAGCTGAGAAATGAATGTTTTACTTCTTTGGGTATTTCTGCTTGAAAAAAATCTTCACACAATGCAGTGAACACTCTTGCTTTTGCTTTAATGAGGGGGGCGGTGGAGTAACAGGCAGAAAATACCAGAAGCATAGACTAATTTTTCCAAATATTGTTATGCTGTGTGGATTAGTACTTAATATTTATTTATTTAGCACAAATAGATTATCTATAAGTTCTAGGTCTATAAGTAGTATCTTGATCCTTTGGCATCTGGATTTCTCTTATTTTCCCTTATTTCCACCAGAAAGCCTTCCTGATCCTCCCTGGCTAGTTTAAGTCCCTCTGCAATTGGTCTTCAGAGCACTTCATACATTCACTTTATTGAGCCACACGCTTGTCCTTCTTTGCAAGTAGTAGGTAGGTGAACAGTAGTGTAATATCCTGTTTGCTACTGAGCCTCACTGGCACCTACTAGATGCTTAATCAAGATTGCTATAATGAATACATAATTGAATAAATTAAGTTAATCTAATTACCTTGATGAGTGTTAAGTGGTCCCTTGACCCCTGACTTGAGTTCCTCTGTCCCTTTTATTACTGACAGGCATTTTGTTTCGCTTTGTTCTTTTACGCTGATTGTGAAGTCTTTTTAAAAATCATAAATGTAAATCTCTGCTTTCCTCAAATGATTCCTCTCTTTGATTGCTCATCCAGTGTTATTTATCACTGAGGGTTCATATTCAGAGAACCTTTTAGGAGAACTCTAAGGGCAGTTTGTGGGAAAGCTGAACTGCATTGCTTTTTATTTTTTAAACCAATTAAGTTATTTTCTCTGATTCTTTGTAAGTGTTCTTATCTTAAATGCCACTTCCCAGAAAAGCATTCCCCAAATTCAATTCAGATCTTCCTATTACAATGTGTCAATGCTGTCTTTACATTTTTTTTAGAATTGGGCATAATTTATAATTAATTTATAATCACATACTTATTTTTGTGATTATTTGCTCAATGTCCGGCTTTAGCATTAGTCAGTAAGGCCTGTGGAGTAACAACCGTATCACTTTGTTCATTTTGTGTCCCTAGGGTATAGCACAATGTCTTGAACATTTTAAATTAAACATTATAACATGATATGACATAAAATCATATAACATATAATTAATTATGTTATATCAATATAAATGAAATATAAAGATATATATAAGTAAATGCATATAAAAATATGTATTTGTTGAAGGAAAGAATTTCAAATTAGGGGTGAATCTGTTTTGCCACTAGCCCATGGAGAGTCTCATATAGCTGACATTTGTTATTTTAGTTGCTAGTGGATAAATTCCTTTCTGTGCTGAGGAATTTCCAACATTTTGAATCTTGGGGAATGGAATGGTGGGGAGCAACACATCTAAGCAAAGGCTGACTCCTAAATTAAAAGATACAAAAGGACCAGTCACTGATTTTCCAAGATTCCTTTGCATTTGGAGTACAACTATGACCCTAGGCTCCAGCCAGTGTATCTCAGGAGCTAGTGACTCCAGTGGAGGGGCAGGGAGATGTCTCCTGAGGGTATGGCAGCAGCAGCAGTGGTCTCTGTATCAGAGCTGGTTTGGGCCACCATTTTGGGTATCATTTCTGTCTGCTTGGTCTCAGTTTTGAGTGTAGTGCTCCCAATGATGCTCTAACTAACCCATTCCTTTCCTGTCTCACTCAGCCAAAGTCAATTTCTGTTGTTTGGAACTCAGAATCCTGACTGATTCACCTTGGACAAACCACTTTACCTCACTGGGCCTCGTTTTTCTCATCTGTGAAAGAAGGTGGGGGAGGGGAACTAAATGCTGCCCAAGTTATCTTCTAAAACTCTTAGGTTGTATAGAAATGGCTAGATTGGTTGAATTATTTAAGGGTAGACAGCAACAGCTCTTACTGCTAAAACTACCTGGCCTCTCCACCTATGTTACCCTGTTGAGTAGCAATTTCTTCACCTTAAGGGTTTGGTTCATCTACAATGAACAGTGAAATCTCCCTCATTTGGTTGAGCCAGATAGAGATTTGTATCTCTTATTGTTTAAGCCAGCCACTGCCTCACTGGGGAATGTTGTGTTCAGTTTTAGACCCAAATCCCGCAACACAGATGTACAGAGTGACATGACCTAATTCACATCCTCTCCTTTCAATCACAGCTTTTGCTTGTTTATAGAAGAGTGGTATTTTAAGATTTGAGAAAATTGCAGTGGGGAAGTACAGACCCCTCCTTCTATGTCTTTTTTTTTTTTTTTTTAAAGTACAAGTTAATATTTTCTACTTGGATCACAACCACTTCTTTCTAAGTGCATGAAGAAGGACCTAGGACAGTTGTCTTCTTTGTCATTCTATCAATAAAATAAAAGGAAGGAAGACACTCAAATTACACATGCTTAGGGTCAACAAATTATTTCTTCAAAGGTGGTGTGAAAGCTAAATATCACCCCTATTTTTATACATGTCAGGAACTGAGGGCCAAAGAAGGTGGATCATGGTTGCTAAGCAACACCCCCCCCTCCCCAGTTGGTAGTGTCTCTCAATGGCAGGCTGCCTGCATGTGGGGGTAGTGGCCTCATAACTAGCATTTATTCTTGCATTATCATCTTTTCATATCAATTTTTTGATCAGTTTGGAGCAAATCCATATGCTTGCCAGCTAGACTCAAGATAGGAAAACCAAATCTTATTATCCTCATCTTCTGGTCAATTGTATGCTCTCCCACCATTTTCTCAATGCACACATGTAGTGATCTTGCTCCTTGTGATCTTGTCTCATCCCAGCCGCTGCAATATCCTTGTTATCACTAGTTTGACTGGTTCTAGGATGTGATCAATCTTGTTATTGGTGGGGAATTTATTCCATCTTATTGCCTCTCTTTTTAAACTTCACTTCCACATCAATTCCATGTCCTCTTTTCAACCATTTTATTATTCAAGGTAGTACACAACTTCAAACATTGGCTGAGGCCCTACTCATATCCAGGCAAAGGAGCCTGATGGAAGGAACCAAAATGGTCGTTTCACTCACACTGGTCAGTGGAATTGAACCACAATTGGAATCCAAACCTGAATATATCTATCCATGATGTTTGTGCTATTCCACACTGCTTCAGCACAGAGACAGGGCTGGACTTTGCTTCTTGGAAACCATATCTGCTGGAATGGTTCAGATGAATTAGGTCCAAGGACAGAGCCTTATATAATATTTACTTCTAATCCCATTGTTCTATTAGTACTATGTACAATATTGCCTATGTGACACTTAAGTTAATGCCTATTTGAATTGTAGCAGGAACATATAGATATTCCTTAGTCCTCTGCAGCAAGATCTATTTAAAGGGAACTGGGTTGCAGATGTGTGATTCTTTTGTAGAAGCAAAACACATATTCTGTGAATTTCCTCCCACAAAAAATTGCCTAATTTAATAATTGAAATTTTACTGCTTTTCCAGTAAACCAAAAGGCAGTGATAAAAGTGAAGTGACTAAAAAATAAACAACTTAGAAAAAAGTTGACAGGTACAGGTGTCTGTGTTAGAACTGGTTTAAGGATATCTGGAATAGAAATTCTGGAAAATGAAAATGAGTACACACTCAGAAATGAGGAAAGAACAGACTGATGAAAGATTAAACATGTTCCACATTGAGTAGAAAGCACTGGGAAAATGAGTGTAACATGCAAGTTTTGTAAGTTTTTATAGAGTATATCTTAAAATGCCTTTAATATTTAATGTTTTAATATTTTGTGGAGTATATTTTAACAGGAAAAGATTGTAAAAAATAAATGGGCCTCATGTTAACTTTGTATTCACTTCAAATACATAAGTAGCATTCTGCAGCGCTTTTAGATCTAGGCTTTTATCCTTCTTTCTGCTTTTTAAACTTGATTTCTAGTCATTCAATTTAAGGCACTTAAATCCAATGTCCTTTTAAAAAGGATAATGTAATGCACATGTTTGAAGTCCTTCCTCTTCCCATTGCACACCCTCATAAAAGCAGAAAATATGTAAAATGTAGAAAATATTATGGACTAATTGCTAATCTATTTTTTTTTTGTCAATGACTTTGACAGCAACACAAAACAACTTTTGAGACACCGTGAAATCATCAGATGAGTCACCAAAGAGAAAGGGTGGAGCTATGTTAAGTTCCCAGACATCTGCTAAAGCAAGTTTTATTTATACAGTTATTGTTTATTTGGGAATTTAGAAAAAAGACCCTCACTTTGAGCCTTGAGGCATCTGTTCCATTTACAAATGAAAGTCACACAGACCAAACTAAACACAATTTCTCCTGGGTAACCCTCTGCAGAGAGGTGGAAAAGTAAGCAAGCAGGAGATCGCATGTATGATCTAGGCCTGCTTGATAACTGTTAAGCATAGACAAGAATTTTGGTTCAGGACCCTAAAGCAAGGCTGCAGGACCCTGGCGCAGGGCTTCAGGACTTGAAGGAGGTCTGAGCTCACTTCATTCATTTCTTTGAGATTTAGAATATTTGTAAAATGGAGTGAAATGGTTATAACTGAGGTGTGTCTCAACTGCAGTTAATTTTTAGAGATGAGCCTTGAACTTCTTGGGTAGAATTTTATGACCTGAGACGTATGGTGGATTTTCCAGGCTTCTTTCTTGACACAGCCCACAGATGTGGGATTCTCAGGACAAACACCCTACTTACAGGCTGTTCCACAGGTCAAATAGGGCTATGGATCATTCCCTGCATGCCACATCTCTGTTCTCATGGAAGCATATTGAAATGCATATGGTCGTACAAATGACTTTGTTACAAAAGAACTTAGCCAGTTGGATTACTAAAACAAAAAACAAGCATAAATATTATTGCTTTGTTATTAATAAAACATTTTGTGTCTTATTCCTTTTCATAGATCCTCTACACTAGCTTGTCATGACTCTCATGTTAGGAACACTATTTTTTTCCTTCTTAAATGAGACTGGGGAAAGAGGCAGTGGTGTCTGCCCCAGACAGCTGCATGTTTTTGTCTTCTCTGGGTTTTGGGGCACTTGGATAAAAGGATGCTCCACTCTTCCTACAAATCCCTTATAAAATCACTAAGATGAGTCTGATTATGCTCTTTCTAGTCATCTGCCCATTCCTATTCTTGCTGTTGTAGCTAGGGGGCATGAAGTCCTCTGGTCAGGCTTAGGTCATATGATGCTAGCTCCATACAATTGCCTACAGGTAGAAGGGATACTGGTGATGCTACAGTAGAAGGTTTAAGAAGAAGAGGAAAATAAATGCAAACAAAACCAGATGTCCACTACAAAGAGCACTCATTTGAATATCATCTCATTATTTATCTTACAAAAAATACTCTAGTAGATAATAGTATAAAAATACTTCAAAGTTAGTGCCCGCTCTCTTAACTAGGACCTGAAATAGCTCATGTTTAAGATAAACACCGAAGCTCAAACTTCACTCAGAGTAAGAGCCCTTTCATTTCTTGTTTAGACTGTTGCTTAAACAAACCTGTTAAAAGTGGAAATTCTATGTGGCCAAGGATTGTGTCTGCTTTGTTCTTTACTTTATCCTTGACACAAAAACATGTAAGAGATGCCAATGATGCTTGTTGATCGAATGAATAAACAATGGTTTTTCTACCTCCAATTTCTTCCTGCACTATTTCACTAGTAAGGTTAATCTTCCTAAACAGAGCTCTCATGAAGTCTCCAACCCAAAAACCTACTAGTGCCTCAAAGCATATGGAATTTAGTGCAAGTACAGTCATATGTAATAAAAAACCCTGAATATATGGATATTATCTTTCTTTCCAGCCTCATCTCCTATGCCAAAGTGAATTGCTTGCTAGTTTTAATTCCTTTTTTTCCCTCAAAAATATGGAATGTTTCTCGAATTTGCATGTCATCCTTGCACAAGGACCATGCTAATCTTCTCCGTATTGTTCCAATTTTAGTATATGTGCTGCTGAAGCAAGCACTTGCTAGTTTCTTTATAAACCTCACATACACCTGTGTCTTTGCTCATGCTGATCTCACTTCCATTCCTTTATTTCAACTTGCCATCATGCAGGATATACGTCACGTCCCTCATGAAACCATTTTGAATTTGCCCTGTACCATGTAATTTGATCCTCTTCTGCTGGTACTTAAATACTCTTCTTCCTTGTACAGTAGTTGTTTGTATTCCAGAAGGATGCAATAGGGCACGAAGGTGTACTGTTGTCCCCAACAGCACTTGGCATTGTGTCTGGCACCAAACACTTGCTAAAAAGGGATTATTGAATTCAAATGAGATAATCTGTAGGGTCAGGTATGTAGTTACAGGACACTAATTAGGGCTACATTAGTAGAGGGACTGGGTTGCAGATGGTGAGAAACTAGTGAGAGTGTTTAAAACCCTCTCTCTCTTCTTTGATCTGAAGTTAAGAGGTTCCTAAAGTAATTATAATTTTGTGAGAGAAAAAATGCTTTCTGGAAAAGTCTTGCTTTATGCCACTGTGTCACTTAAGTTAAAACTCGGTGATTCTATTTTACTTTATATCTAGTGAGTTTTCACTATCCAAGCCTCATACTTGAGAAAATGAGCCAAAAGAAGTAACACTTAATAGAAATCTCTGAAGAAGGTTCATATTAAAATTTCCAACAAGGGCAAAGTTTCTGTTTCCTGAGGCAAATAAGAGTGATTTAAAATTTCTTCCAGGTGAACATGTTTTCCATCTAGCTCCAAATATAATGGAACATATTTTCTATTAACGTGGGTTGAGAAGTCTGGAAATTTCAGGGGCACGGATGTCTTCTTAGCATGACTTCCTACCCAATGTAAAATCTGCCAACTTCTTAGGGTTAAACTTTGAGTCTTTTGGTACATTTAGATTCTGGAGTAAAGAACGAATAGGATATGGTCAATGGGATAAAGCATTATAATAACTTTCTCTGGCTGAACATCTCGAAGTCCATAGGAAATATATCCACAGGCCAGGTAAATGGAAAAATAATAGACTTTCTTAGATGTAAATCAGCTGCTGGTCTCCCCCACTCCCATCATTTCCATCAGGTGTCTTGACTCTGTTCTATTGCTTTCCCTTACCAGGTAGCAATGCTGATTTGTGCTGGCTTCCTGATTGCCTGGATTCCTTATGCAGTGGTCTCTGTGTGGTCAGCTTTTGGAAGGCCAGACTCCATCCCCATTCAACTCTCTGTGGTGCCAACCCTACTTGCAAAATCAGCAGCAATGTACAACCCCATCATTTACCAGGTCATTGATTACAAATTTGCCTGTTGCCAAACTGGTCGTTTGAAAGCAACCAAGAAGAAATCTTTGGAAGACTTCAGGTAAAATTTCAGAAGCCAGAAATGAATGATATCATTTCAAAACCCTGTGGGTTTCAAGCCACTCTGAAATATTGTCTCCTTGGGATTAGAGCTCACTTAGGAGGAGTCTAAAGAAGACTGTATTTTCTATTCATCAAAATTCCTGAAGTCATCAGATATGTTGGGTTGGATGTCATGGTAGATAACGAGAAAAGTAATTCAATTTTTGATTGTAGAGCAACTAAGATAGGAAGCTATGTCCATTCAAGCAACCACTATTGCTCACTCTTCCTTATCTGGGACCAAATCCATTTTACTCTAAGAATATGATTCCACATGGCATTGATTCAAAATGAAGTTCTCACAACAGAAAGGATTCTCCTGTTTGGGATGTTTCTATCTCTAGCTACAAGTATAGGATTTGGGCAGGCAAAGGAAGGAGAGAAGGGAGGTGACATTGTACTCTCTGTCAGGTTCTTTATGTTATTTTCACAAGAGGCCCTATTGTACCTTCTCTCTGTCAGATAAGGAAATGGAGGTACAAGTAGGTTAATGTTTAAGTGAGCTGTCTGTGCTTAACGCAGCCAGGAAGTAGCAGAGCAGAGATTTAAATTCAGATCTATTGGGTTTGGAAACACTCTAAACTACTTCTGCTATAAAATAAACAAGGGAGTTTGGGGATCCAGCATCATTTTTACTCAAGGCTCAGGGTGAGTAAAGAGTCGAGGATGATGTGTGGGCTTTGTGTTCATTCAGGACCAGTCCTAGCAGTGGAATGTGGATCAGGCACCTGAATGCATGGTCTGAGGTGAGGGGTGTTGAGAAGGTCGAGGTTTTCTGATTTCTATTAATTCTTACTCACTGGATGTCTAGTTATTTTTCGGTACTGCTTTTCTTGATTAAGTAGGAGACAGAAGAGAGAAAAAGGTAGAACTAACTAGGAGAGATTGTGGGTGTTTATCTTATTCTTTAACTATGCTTGAGCAAGTGACAAATGTTTCCTTACCATTACCATATAGGGTACAGGATCAAATGAAAAAAAAAAAAAGGCACAAAGAAAAAGTAGTATTGTCATTGTTGTGGTACAGGGGAAGAAATACACAATTTGGAGGTAGAAGACCAGTATTTGGTTGATTTACCTGTATCTTTTGGCAAAAGAACTACTTAGAGCCTAGAATTGCAATGAGCTGTTCGCAACACTCATCTTTTGAAACTGTAAGAATTACACCAAATGTGTGTTTGGAAAGGGCTAGATAACAAGTGTTAGCAGGTTTTTTTTTTCTTTCACATTGTTGATGGCTAATGCCTTTTCTATTGAATTGAATAAATTTGAATGCTCAAATGCATCTATTTTGACAGTAATAACACTTTGCCCTTATCAACTATTAATACGTTGTTATGAATCCAGGTTAGAGAGAGTATTTTTAATATTTTTAATAGAGCAATTGCAGGAGAAAATAATGGGCATTTCTTCCTCTGAAAGAGATGATGGGAATTTGACAGGAATGGCTGAAGGCAAATTTCACCTACCTTGTAATCATGCCTTGGACTGATCCTGTGTTCTGTACATTAGCTCTCAAGTGTGAACAGCACATAAATATTCAACACTCAATAATGAAAAGGGAGAAATTTATGAGGAAGGCAGTGACTTGAGGCCGCAGACCTTTGGGACAGCCAGGCAGGCAAGAATTGGTTCAGCTCGCCTGCTCCCATTAGCCATTTCTACGAAATACAATTGCTTTGCTGGAGGAAGACAAGTGCTATTTCCTTATTCTAGAGTCTTGCAGATTGCAGTGGAGAAAGCAGGTGGTAGCACTAAAGCAGGGAGAAGCCTTTGGGTTTTAAAGTTTGGAACATTTTCAGAAAAGGAATGCTGAAGAGGTGTGATGAGTTCCTGATTTTTGGAAGATTCTTGTTTCAGGAAAGAATTTTCTAAAGAAGCAAAAGAAAAAAAGTGGATAATATTGAGGCTTATAGAATGAGGTGAAGCGGTCTGAAGGCAGTCCAGAGTGGTTAATGCATCACCAGAGCAAGTCAGTCAAATTAAACTAGATTAATGGATATTCTTGTTTTTTCCTCTTCTGAGCTCTGAAATGAATTTGCTTATCAGGGGAGACTCTCTTGGGAAATATTTTGAATTCAAATAAAAAAGCTAATATGTTGAATGTGAGACTGTGGAAATAAATTTTGAGTAATTTTTATAGTTTCATTAAAAGTTAACTAATTTTTCCCCCTAAATTGAGTCCTCTGAGATTTTGGTAAAAGCTGATGAACTACAGCAAAAAATATGGCCAAGAGCCTGTCTTGAAATGCTCTTATTCATCACATCTGGGTATCCAGATGTAGTCTTCTGTATTTCATAAACAGTGCTTCTCCACCCTGGCTGTATATTAGAGATACTGAGGGAACTTTGAAAAACTGCTGCTTATACCCTCCCTTGCAGAGATTTGGCTTCAAGTGATCTGGATTGGGCCCAAGCTTCATTAGTTTTTTTGATTGGTTAACTCTTCCAGATGGTTCTTGTACCCAGCCATTACTAAAAGCTGGTGAACCAGAGCCCAGGAAAGAAAAATATTGGCAGTGCAGCTCATGTAGTCAGAGGCCTCTCTTCCCACCTACAGAGAGACCAGTGAGTGACAGGGGAACCAGACTTCAGGTACTAGGCCAACCTTACATGCAATATAAATGTTCAAATGACACTGGGGGTACAGAGCGAAGGACTGAGGCATTTTACATTCCTCATATTTGAGTAAAAATGAACAGATAACAAAGCCCTCAATTCTGGCATTGCCCTTGTAATAAACCTCCCCTGACTCTTTTAGTTTGAATGCTGTCTTCCAAAGAACACTCTTTGTAGGTAAGTCACAGGGTGCAACTGTCTGGTTGGTCCATAGGTAGGCAATGACTTTTGTTCTGAGGATGGGAAACTCACTGGGACACAGATGTGTCATGCACAAGTGGCTTGTTTATGGAAAGCTCTACTCAAGGGACTTCTTGACTTTGACTATTTTTAAGCAAATTATTATTTTCCTTCTCTCCTAATTCAAATCTTGCACATATAATCTTCATGGTAGACATGCCTACTATGGTATACATACACAGTACGTGTTTGTGTGTTTATATACATGTTAAATCGCATTTTCTTTCTTCTGTGTCTAGGCTGCACACTGTTACCACAGTCAGGAAGTCTTCTGCTGTGCTGGAAATACATCAAGAGGTATGAAGATGGACACAGCCTCACTCATGGACACAATTATTCACTTGTTTGCCTCTTCACTGCTGTTGATGCTTGATTGTGACTACACTTTTCTCTTTATATTATATTTTTATATTTTGTACACTTTCCCTCCTTTTCCTTCAGCCAGGATTTGCTGGGAAATTCCAAAGGCCAAATGGAAATTAGATTATAGGATACTATATAATGAATATTAACTAGGATGAGCCTCCCTGGAATTTTCTTTTTATTATATTTTAAAACCTAATTGTCATGCCCAAAGTATTCTGAGATACTAAGAAAAATGTTTAATTGTTTTATTTATTAGAATGTTATTTAACTTCATTACATCATCATTATTATTTCTTAATGGAGGGCCAGGATGGCAGTTTTGGGGTCCGTTTAGATGGGTGATTGTTGGGACTGTGGTTCTTTGACTGGTGGATGCTTCTGATTCTTGCAGCCATTCTACACTCATGCTAACAGTGGATCACACTCTAATGGTAGTGATTCCCACAAAGGAGTCCTCTAGGGAAATCAATTTTGCCTTAAGCCCCTAAATGGAAAACTCTCTTGTATCTCAGCATTTGAGAACAAACACAATTCCCACTGATGATAATTTTACCCACATGGATTTTCCTCATTAAGCTGCGCATACAAACATTGTGGATGTAACAGGGCATTACTAGCTATAATTACTCAAGAAACAAATGTAGTGAAAATAGCTATACATAAGTATTTTTAAAATTTGTTTGTTCTTTGTTAACTTTGTTATTTCCCTTGTTCATTGGTTGTTTTCAACAAATACCGTGTGAGATGTACAGATGAAGAAATGCACATAAGAATGGGATAGAATTATTTCAAAAGGCAGATGCTTGCTCCTTAAAAACTAATGAAAGGTGGGGGCACACATGTAAATACCAGGTCCAAATTGGCCTTCAAGACATGGCTATCTGATTTTCCTTCCTAATCCAAGGAGTAGGGCCATCTTTCTTGCAGTTATTTTCATTCCAGTTCTAGGTGGGTGTCCCCATGCTCCTTGCCCCATTTACCTCCTCCTTTTCCTATGACCCTAAGTCTTGCTCAACAATTTTTATCCCACCTTGCTGATAACAGCTGGTGAGAGAAGAGGAAGAAGGAAGGGAGAGGCCCCTCCAATGCCTTTGATAATCTCTCCACATCTTCCATCTGAGGATTTATAGAGATCAGACCATATTCCAAGGTTTAGCCCCCAGTATGTGGTACCTTGTTTTTGCTTTTTGTTTTGTTTTGTTTTTTTTTTTGTTAATTAGTTTTCTCCAGAGTAGGAGTGAAGATGGAGTTGTTGTACATCAGTGGTTTATGATAAAGGCTCAGTAGATGTGTGTATAAAACACTTTTTTTTTTAACACTTTCTGATTAAAGCCAAAGAAGTGACCACTCTGCCTGGGACTTGGGACTGCTTACCCAAGTGGGAACAAAAGAGGCAAGATTATCATTAGACTGGAGGAGCAAGGGAATTGTAGGCAGATGAGTAAAATACAGAGAGGTGGAAGAGCATGGTATCTCAGGTGGAGGGGGGTGCAGGTTCAGAGCACAGTCAGACTGCCTTGTGTCTCCAGCTCCTTGCCCTTCAGCAAACCTGTAAAATGTGGAAAGTAACAACAGCTTGCTCACAGGGTCCTTGTAAGGCTAAGATGAGAAAATATGCACATAAATCACTTAGCACAATAACTATAATGAAGAAAGCAGCCCTTACATATTAGCAATTGCTATAATTATTATGAACATGTGGGGTTGTGGTTAGAAGTGGGGTATGAAATTGTGGTCAGGCCTTGTTCTTGATGCTGTTATGTGGATCTTAACCTCGAAGGGGATCAGAGCCCTGTGGGATTTTAGGCAGGGGAAAGAAGTGATGTGGTTTATAACGCTGTCTAATGGCAGCGTGGAAGGTGGATTGTTCTTCATGGGGATGGGGTTCAAGAGTAGACTTTGGGAGACCAGGTGGGCAGCTTTATAAAGAAATGGCAGCTTACGAGGGCCTGAATTAAGGACTGGTAACAGACATGGAGATGAGAATATAGGTTTAAATTATTTTAAGTGGGAGATCTTGGCAGTTGATTGCATGGGAGGTGGAGGAACCAAGGGATGCGGAACCAAGCTGAGGAAACAGTGAAGTTAGTGGTGTCTACAAAGGGGCAACGTGCAGGAGGGGGGAAGGATGGAGGCAGACAACGAATCATATTTGAGAGGTTTGTCCACAACACAGATGAAGATATTTAAAATAACAGGTGAAAAAAATCTAAAATTGGACCTGACATATAGGGATTAGAATTTGCAAGTTAAGCAGGTAGGAAGAGAATGAACATTAAGGTAGAGATGCTGGTTTCAAAAGACCTCAAGAAAATGATGTGAAGAATTTTCCATTTTGTTTTGAAGGAATGATTATGGAAGCGAATGGTGAAGGGAAATGGAAAAGAACATTCAGATTAGTGTCTAAAAGGTAGAATTCATTCACATTGACACTGTACAGAAGCCTCTGAAGGTAGACTACATCCTGTCATTTGTTAACTGACTAGGGTGTGGTCTTTTAATCAGCTGGGAAAAAATGTATAAGAAAAGATCAGCATACTTATGGGGTCTGGAGGAAGAGGGTAAACACTAGAATCTTTGGGGGAAGATCTGAAATTTCACTTCTGCTTCCATTTGAAAAATATGATTTAAAAAGTGATTCTATATGCTCTGGGTTCCACGTTTTTTCTGGGAGCTGAGAGGCACCAGGATTGTTACTAGTATTGATAGGGAAGGAGAAAGCTGGTCCTTAGGGTAGAATGGAGAAGAAAAAAATGAGCCCATGAGGGTTGGCTTGCATATACCAGGCTGTTGGTGGATAACTGCCCCTTCCCCTGGGGCTTCCAATGATTTGAGAAAGCTCTATGTGTCCCCAAACACTTCTACAAATTCAATTTAAGCTTACTATAGCTTAGAAAAAAGACATTACATTTTGTGCCGGTGAGGCTGTGTGTAAGAAACTGAAACTTTGAGCAGACATTATACCTGGTCTCCTTTGGGTTCTGGTTGCTGGCCTAGAGCCTGCCATGGGAAGGGCACTGGGAAATTGAATGGTCGGAAATCAAAAGAGTAGCTGTCAGGTTTGAATAAGGAGAGATGTGGAAGTGTGGAATAGAGTACCAAATTGAGAGTGTAAAATCTTAGATTTAATTTATACTTTATTTTAAATTCACTTGCTCCCATGTACCTGTTTAAGTATGACTGTCTCCTTAATAAATAATGAATAAATGAATTTGTGAAATGGAGATTAAGAATAGAAATGCCCTATTAACTTGAAATGTTGGATTTCAAGAATCATATAAAATCCAAAAGTATTTTGATTTTTTTTCTGAGTGAGGGCATAGGAATATATTATATAGCAAAACCCAATTATTTAACTCTCAGGAAGGCAATTGTTTCAAGAATCAAGCCTTATACTTCTTTATTATTTTTTTTAAAGATTTCATTTATTTATTCATGAGAGACACAGAGATACAGAGAGAGAGAGAGAGAGAGAGAGAGAGTGGCAGAGACACAGGCAGAGAGAGAAGCAGGCTCTATGCAGGGAGCCTGACATGGGACTTGATCCCAGGTCTCAGGATCAGGCCCTGGGCTGAAGGCAGCGCTAAATTGCTGAGCCACCCGGGCTGCCCCTTATAGTTCTTTAGAACTGAAATGGTAACTAGAATTTTTGTCTCATTTATATTTCCCTGGAAAAACACAGTACTATCTTTAATGATTTTTTTTAGAAATATGAACCCCAAATATGCCAATGGGAATGCTTCTCCATTAAGTTAGTGCGAAGGAAGAAAGAAAGAGTAGGAGGAGGGAGAGAGGAAGAGATGGAGAGTGAGTGGGATATTGAAGGGATTGCTGATGCCTGCAGAATAAAATGTCTGAAATTCTGCTGAAATGTCAGAGGATGATTTATCTAGAGTGAGGATATACATCATTATAAAATAAAGGTTAGTGAAGGTAGCATGAGCTTTTGATTCAATAACTAATTTTGTAGAAATTGAAGCAGGCCTCTTGCTCAGAAGGCCAAAGGATTGACTTTTTTGCACTCCTTTGGGAAAAGGAGTGAATGGCAAGAAATATAAGAGCTAAAGGAATTTGGTATGAAAACATACTGGAGAGATGTCCAGTGTCAAGGCATGAACCCACATAGCAAAACCATTGGTCACCTGTGACCTTGAATGATTTTTCAAAGATTTTACAACTTTCAACCTTCATTAGGTTGTGGAACTCTGAGGAAGATACACCTAAAATAATATTATCCAAGAGATTTAAATCAGAATAAGCACTGGCTTTTAAAGTACTGTTCTCGATTACTTTGAACCTGTTTTTTTTAAATCATGCCAGAGAGATGAGATGCAATAGTAGTAATTGTGTATATAGACCTTCTCAATTTGATCATAGACTATATATATGTGTGCATGTGTGCCCATTTTTGTGTATATGGGACTGTCACATGTACCACAGGCTCTAGAAAAGACAGACACACATTATATACATTAGATGGTATTTGAAAGCAAAAATGATTCTAAATTGTATATTTGAATTAGTATTTCTTAATTGCTTTTGCTCTAAATACTGCATTTACTTATTCAGCTTTGAATTGTGGAAGCTTTTATTAAGTGTCTACAGTACACACAATCCTGAATGTTTTGAGAGATACAAAAGAAGAAGAGAATGTGTTCTTAAAAAATGTGGAGATTTAGCAAAGTCTTGACCTCTATTTACATTGCAAAGATTTTAATAGTAACAATTTTTAGTTGGGGATCAATAGATGCCAATAGGTTTTATTTTAATGGGATACTTTGAGAAATTGCAAAACGTCAGGACAGATCCTGGGAATTGATTTGTATGTGTGCCTCTGTGCCCCAGATGAGGAGGGAAATATGGGGCTTCCACCAACTCCTCTAGAGCCAAATTCATTCATTGCTGGGGCAATGATCTCCTGTCTTCTCTAGGAATTTGAGGGAAAGTTCACAAATCCATTTTCTTTCTAGATACAACAAAATTGGGCTGGTCAGGTGATTTGGTACACTGAGAATTATACATTTTCTCTCAAAGACTAGAACATCAGAGAGACAGCATCATATAAAAGTATAGTACAGTTGCTGAGTTAGCTAGGCCTGATCTCAAACTCAGGGTCTGTCATTTACCTGCTGCATGGAAATGGGCAAATCCTTTGATCTCTTAGTCTTTTCAGTTGTCCTAGCAGTGAAGTAGGGACAGTCTTACCCTTATTAGGATTTATTGTAATTTGAATAAAGTTTGTAAGATTATTAAGACAGTTCTGGCCCATTGAAAGTATTCAATAAATGGAAGCTATTATTATCATCACTATGAGAAAAACCATAGAATTATTCCAAGTGGGTTCTATAGTGATAACTGTAAATGCTTTTCTAAAGGTAATATGAGTATGTTCTTTAAGCTGTCCAGTAACTATATATCTGGCAAATGTTCAAGCTATTTGAGGTGGTGAGAAACATGATACCAAGATTCTGTGGGAGTGGCCACTGGTATCTCTGCCACAGGGAACTACTAATGTTAAGAACTGCCATCTTGGAAAGATGCTGGCTCCTCTGAGCCATGGCTGGGGGCAGCAGGTTGTGGTTTAGAACAAGAGAGTAGAGGTTTGCTCTATTACAGTGGGAGTCATCTTGGAATAAGGCAGCCAGAGTATTTTGTCTGTTTAGCTCTAATGGAAGGATCAAGATGATCAGTCTTTCGTAGACACTTCACTGAGGTGAGAACACTAGAATTTCCCGCTATGTTTCTTTGTGGGAAAGCGGCAGAGTCAGAAATTCTGGGGGTTGAGTTAGTTATAGAAATTCTTAGTTACCTGACCCCTGCTTCCTAGCTGGAGAGTGTATTTAAAGCAGAAAATGTCCCATTTTGAAGGCCTATCTAGGATTTTTAACCTACTAATGTCTATGTATGATTTGTATACAGTGTGGTCTAAATTCTTGCTGCCCAGAGTGTAGTTTTTCAGACACAGAACCTGGGTGTTTCTTTGGAGCTGGTTAGATACCCAAAACTTGGGCCAAAACCCTGATCTACTGAATCAGAATTTGCGATTTCACAAGATAGTTTGCATGTCCATTAAAGTCGGTGGTTATGTTAAGACTAATGTGGTTATGAGTTTTTCCCCACTGTACATGGTAACAAACAGAACTTGCCTAGTAGTAGCACCCAGCTAATGGGCAGCTGGTATGACAGGAGGGAACTGGGGTCTTGAAAGTGTCCTTGGACACTGGGGATGAGAGTCTTCTCTGAGAAGGATACGCTCTAAGCTGTGTTCTATCTTCAGGACAAGGGTATAGTATGACACAAGGTGTTCTGGAGGGAGAAATCTAAGACAATAATTCCCTCTGGAATGCTGGGTACAAGGCTCCCATTCTCCTTCCCAAGAACCAAGGGAAGGGAATAAGAGGCTGTTGGGTGAGTCAGCATGTTCCTTACATACAGCAGTATTAGTAGGGTTTAGCTACCCAGAGCTAACTTGTTCACAGAGAAGGATATATATTTTTTAATACCAAGAGTTACATTTTTGTAAGTATTTTCTATTTTGAAAGAGTCATCCACTTGTAACACCCACCCTTCCCACATATACACACACCCAAATGAACAAAATCTAATTTTGTTAGAGGAAAAGAAAAGCATCTGATCCACTTGAAAAATGAGCCAAGTTTGGCAGCAAGCATGTGGGATTTATCCAAACTGCCTAGAATTATATCTGAATCTACAAATTTTGACACTCCATCCATGTAGAAGCAAAGCCATATATGAGCCCAGACTGATAAAAAGCTTTAAAGCATTGGAAGTGAGGAATAATAGTATTAAAACAGCAAGTCACTCTGAATACTCCCAGTGAGTGGAGAAACTGGCACCTTTCTCTAAATATAGGCCCAGGCCTGGAGATTATACAAGCACTTCCAAACTAGTGTTTTGCAGGAATGTGCTGCCAGAGGGGAATTGGCAGGGCATCCATCCAAAAGATAATCCAATTCTGCAGTTGAGCCTGAATGTGGGGGCATAGATGAAGCCCTTGGCTCAGGATAGGGATGAAACTGGGCACTCTCCAAAGATGATACCTTTCTGAAGAAGAAATAGTTCAGGGTAAGAGGAAAGACCCGAGCCACCTCTTTCGAGTGTTTTCCTGCTATTGTTTGCTAAGTTAGCTGGGCAGGCACCAATTAGGAGTCTGCAATGGAAGATGAGGGAACTGGTAGGATGACAATCCTGGAAGTTAGCAGTCAGGTTTACCTTGGAGCCAGAAGACCAGGTAGGCATCTGTGTAAGAAGCAACTGGCTCAAAAATGTTCGTGGCAAGGGTCAAAGGGCCTACAGTATAATGGGTTGAGCATGTGAGCATAGAGCAACAATTTCTAGGTAAACCCTATAAAAAAATTTGCTTGCAAAAGTTGATATAGAAAAGAGGCAGCTGTGGCCTCTTTAAATTCATTAAAAAATATTTATTTTTAGCTCCTAAAGAAAATACCAGAAGGATTAAATTATTGTATTCATAATTTAGTTGCACAAGCCTTCTGCCTCCCTGCATCTAGAACATCTAGCTATTGGCCTCACCCTTTGTGTACTCTACTTTTTCAAGGTAGTGGCATCAATGCTATGACTTGCTGTTTAGAAATAACTGAAGAATCCTAAAGATATATATATAATATAATATATTTATTTATATTAATTATATTTATATTAATATATTTATTTATATTTATATATTTATCTTTAGGATAATCCTAAAGATATATTATATTTATATCTTTAGGATTTTTCTATATACGTATTTTATATATATAAAAATATATTATATATATAATTAGAGATACATATATAATTTTTGTTACTATAAATATAAATGTGCTATAAGGGTGGAGAAAAGAAGTTATTTATTCCATATTTAGCAGTTTAGCATCTTAATTTCATTCAGTGTTGTCTTGATTTAATTTAGGACAACTATTAATTAAACGTTTATCACTCAATATAAATGATTTTCAAACAAGCAAAATCATTCACATCAGTCAGGCCGCTGCTATTGCTGCATGTTTCCTGTTACAGAGTCTTACAAGTTTTTCCAAATTAGGTTCTGTTTTTCAGGATGATTGAAATTACAGGGGGAGCTATATTCTCCCAGAAAATACTCTCCTGGTTTTGTTTCTGATGATCAATGTAAATAAGTACTGATGGGAAATCCTCTGGGCTTGTGAGTCTCAGGTGGCAGTCCATTTTGTATTGATTCCAATTAATACAAATAGATGAGATGTGCTCTCATTATAGTGGGAGTTATATGATTAAAGTTTGAATAAAAGGTCAAAACTCAAGTTACTTGCCAAGAAATAAATTTTTCCAAAGGAATATAATAACAGCCACAATATTACTAAGTTTAACATGTTGCAAGCATGCAGAGGTCAGCAAACTACAACCCTCAGGTCAAATCCAGCCCATTGCTTATTTTTGTAAATAAAGTTTTGTTGGAACACAACCACTCATTTTTTTTTACATGCTGTCTGTGGCTGACCTCCTCTTTTGAGGTGTAGAGAGAGAAATTGTCTTGAAGAGTCTAAAATACGTGTTTTCTTGTACTTCACAGAAAAGATCGGCCCAAATCTGCTCTATTATTTTACATGTCTTAAAAACTCTAGAGGATATTCTTTGTTCCCTATGAGGAAACCAAGGTGCAGAGAATTTCTGCAACCTGCTCAAAGTCACACAGTCATTGGAAGAGCTGGGATTCCAGTTCTCTTAGGCTGACTTCACAGCCTGTGCCTCTTACTGCTGTAGGGGCTGACAGAGATTTGTTCTGTATTTAAATTTTCTCTTTCCCTCTTGCTTGTTTTAAAATCCCACTCTAGGTTTTTTATAATAATTTTACTTCTTTGCTCAATTTACAAAAGTAATGGGAAATTAAGAACCAATTTCCATTCCTTTTATAGAATCAGGAGGTGAAAGTCATGTCTGTTTATTTTTCATAAGGGAATCAATTGTATGAGGGTGTGTAAAGGTGAAATAAACTCAAGTAAACGTTATTTGATGAGTACATAGGAAGCTATACAAGAAAGAAGGCATGCTCTTTTATGAAAAGATGTCATGGTCTGGTGGAAAAACAGATGAATAAAGGATGATTGTCTTATCTTGTGGGGAGTGCTATGAGAGAGGCAGCTCAATGAGCTGTATAAGTATAGGAGGGCTCTCCTAAACCAGATTAGTGTTGGAAGGAATGGGACCTGTCCTGGAAGAGGAAATTTCTAATAGGAGTTGGTCAGAAGAAATTGCTGGAAGGGTCTTCAAAACTAGAGAGAGTTTTGTGAGGAAAAGTACACTCTATGTAAAGGCATGATATGTTGCAGAGGCTCCAAGAAGTTGAATAGAGACAAGGAATGGCTGTAAATTCATGAAGGTCTTTGAACGTTATGACATCAGGGTCAATAGCTTTTTTTTGTTTCCAGCTGACTGTGGGAGACTTGTGTTTTTAGTACATGAAGATTGTTTTCACAGTTGCACTTTGGACCATATACTTTGAGGTCAATTTGATTTACTTTCTCATCAAAACACAGCAATTGGAGCACCTGGATCAGAGTTGCCTTGGATGCTTGTTTAAAATGTAAATCACCTGGCCCTACTCCATACCTCCCACATCAGGCTCTCTGTGGAGTGGTGCCTATTTAAATCTGTGTGATATTTAAATCTAGGGGTATTTATTTAAATTTGCATTTAAATAAACACCCCAGGTGAGTTTTATACACTCCAGGGTTTGAGAACCATTGAAGGATGGTTTTAAGAAGGAGTGGGGAAAAATTTATCTAACTGAAGGCTGAAGAGGGTCTGAATAGTTGTACCTGGGTTTCAGAGGAAATGATGGATTAGAAATATTTTGGAATTCAAAAATGACAAGAGTGGCTAATTAATTGGATGTGGTTAATGGGTAGCAAAGGAAAAAGAAATGTCCTCCCTGATTAAAAAAATTCTGGCTTAAGTAATTAAAATAAGACAGAATATTTTTCTTCCACCTAAGATTGCACCTCCTTCTGCCTTCTCTCCCAAGGCAATTCAAATACTTGCTCAGTAGCTTCACTATTTTTCACTCTGAAAATGAGCCAGAAAGCCTGGAAATGAGCACCCAGTTTAGTTTCCCTAAAACACAAAACTATGTACAGAGTAGTTGGAATGCATATTTATTGAAATGGAGATCCTGATACATAATATGTTATATTTTTTTGCAGTTGTCACGCTAATGTGAAGGATGTGGAGCCTGGCAAGAAGAGCAGTTTAGTTAAATTAAGGAGTCTGATTTGTGGGCAGATTGGCCACGAGAGAACTAGTGTAGACTTGTTTATGAACCAACATCATATTAGTTATTTTTTTTCTGAGGAAATGTCATTTGATTGATGGTTTTTATCATCCCACACTTCTGTTGATCAGATACTTCAAAAAAAATCCTCAAACTTCACAAATTTGTAAACTGATCTGATAATCCAGAAGTGGTGTAAAAAATCTCTTCTATGTGTGTGAGGGATACACTTTCCAGGATGTAGTTTGCTTTGGCTGTTCTGAATAGCACAAGAGATAATAGCACAAAACTCTGTTATGTTTCCAGCAAAGCGCAGGCAACATACTTATTAGAAAGAACATTATTAAGGGAGTTTGAAGAACATCGTTAAGGTCTGCCTCTGGTTAGTTGTGTGACCTTGGTCCAGCACATGACTAGGTAGTGATGTTGAATAACATATGAATTCAACCCTCAAGGAGCTTATTTCCTAACAGGAAAAGTAGGGTCAGGGGATGGATAGACAGTTTGGCTTCAAGGAGGAAGTATAGTTTGAGCATAATTTTAAGGGGTCAATTGGTTGTTCAGGCTCAGGAGGAGGTGGAGGCACTGGTCCCTGAGGCATACCTGAAGGACGGAGAACAGTTTGTATTAGTTGGATCATAGAGTGTGTAGGAGAAAATTAGGCTGTGCAGATGATTAGGGTGCACATCTTAGGGGGCCTTCTGGGTTAGTCTTGGGAGGTTGCATTTCATTCTAGGTGATGTGTAGGAGTAGAATGCAAGGAAATGAGTTGGGAGACTATGGAGGTGGATGGATAAGAAAAAGGGCCCAAACTAAAATAGAATGTCCAGGAAGGGAACAGAATGATATGCATCCAGAAAGCTCAAACCTCCAGAACTAATTGCATCTAGGAAGAAGGTGAACAGAGTTCACTGAGTAGCTGTCCTTTATTACAATATCCATCCTAATCCTTGTCCTGGTGTGTGTGTGTGTGTGTGTGTGGTGGGGAAGGGAAGGTATGATTAGATTATTAAGGTCTGAATTTAGCTTTGGAATCTGTCCACTTACCAGTGGTATGTGTCTCTCTGAAACTCAATTTTTTCTTCTCTACAAGAGGAATGACACACGTATTGGACATGAAGAGTGCATCTAAAATGCTCCCATTTGGTCTGGCACATACAGAGAAGTTAGCCTACAAATGTTAGTTCTCTAGCTGCCCAATCCCACCCTATTTCCTTGTCAGGAGAAAGTAATTAATAAGGAATACCCAAGTGACAATGCACTCTATGAATATTGAAATCAAATATATTAGCTGCCTATATTAGGCAGAGTTATCAACTACAGAGTGCTGGAAATTTGAGCTTCCGACATCTGCTGATGCACATGTCAATCTAGTGTGTAAGAGACTCATTTCCTACTGAACTGGAACTTGAGAAAGCTGGTCTAGATACAGTGTGGGGTAGAGGAGGTTAATCTGAGTCTCCATCTGGGAAAACTTCACATCTGTAATTTGACTTGTTTTCTTGCAGATGAGGTGCTGGGCAGAAGTGAGTGTGGACTGGTGAAAAAAAATCTTTATAATTGAAAAAGTAATGCAAAGCGTCTTCTGCTGATAGGAAGGGTCACCAGACTAGGGAGGCAAGGTTTGGTCCTGATGCTTTCACCATAGTATCTGATCACCATAGTTGGGTTCTGGACCAACTCCATTTCCAGTGAGAATACTGTGGGCCTTCTACGATCAGAATGTGCCCAGTCATTATACTTTCTGCGTAGGTTATTGCCCTGTTCCAGCTGCAGTTTTCTAGAAGTGGATCCTGAGTAGGCAGAAATGGTCTGATTCTTATAACCGAATTACTTCCTCTTCTTTTTCTTCCTTCTTAAGGATCTTGGGAGTGCCCCTTATTAGAACTCTTTGGAGGAAAAGAAATGAAACCAGGGTAAACCTGAATCAATTTTTTTGTAAAGAGCAAAACAGAGACCCATTATTCCTATAAATTTCAATAGAATAGCTTTTGTTTTTCCTTTCCTCTCTCTCTCTCTTTTGGAATATATAAAGAAACAACATAAGAAAAGTCAAACTTAAGTTCAAAAATAACTCTTAGGTAAGGAGGAAAGTCCTTATGCCTGACCAGAGGGAGAGTGGAAGCAGGAAATTTAGAAGATGGAAACAAATTTAACCACCTTATAAATTTTGAGTGGATTGTAAATACAGAAGAGATGAATAAAAAAGCCTGCCAAGAGACTATGAAATGGTCTAGTTGGGAAATGACTAATGCATGAACACAAATCTTGGTGACAGGTGGGTCAGTTATCTGTGGACTTTCTAAAGGTTAAATTGAACAATAATAGGATTTTGTTAATACCCTCAAGCGAGTTTAAACCATTAGCTACATGATGCAAATATGAAAGTACCTTTTATTGGGCATGATTAAAAATAATGGGGTATGTTTAAAATGATGCCATTGACTACAAAAGGGCAATTAGGGAAAATTTGTTTAAAAAGCCAGAAAAGTGATAATTGCTTGGCAATTTCATTGTTATCACTGGAGATGATTCTCTTAATATAATAAACCGGGCACTTTGGCAAGCGACACAGGTTCTAGGCTAACTGTAAGTCCTTCAGGATTTCCTGGCAGCTAGGAACCTTGGTATTCCCAAAAAATAGCTTTTGTTAAAATGAGAGATGCTCATGAGTCTGAAAGTATAGCCTACTAATTATTGCACTGGGTCACTTGAATATGTTTGATATTCAATTCTCATCATCTGGGAGCTGATTCTGTTTTTCCTCCTGCCAGACCTTTGGTTGATTCTGACTATAGTAGTACATCTAGTAGACATGCGAGAGTAAAAATTTCACTAGCTGGATTCTCCTCAGAGATGACTTCTTCAGGTTCTTTCGTCAGTATGGGAGGAGCTTCATCTCTAAGCAAGTGAGAGAAGCAAATAACTTAACCTTTGCTTGAGTTGAGTGAATCAGTAAACCTCAGCCATTCCTCTTAGACTTTGTGTATGTGTACACATATTTTTTTCTGGTTGGCTTAATATCTTTTCCAAACATTTTATTAAAGATTTTATTTATTTAATCATGAGAGACACATTGAGAGAGAGAGGCAGAAGGAGAAGCAGGCTCCATGCAGGGAGCCTGATGTAGGACTCGATCCCGGGTCTTCAGGATCATGCCCTGGGCTGAAGGCGGCAGTAAACCGCTGGGCCACCAGGGCTGTCCCTTTTCAAAACATTTTATGGAATTTTTCATATATAGATGAAAGAGAAAGAATAGTATAATAAATTAAGTATCCATCTCCCAGTTTCAATAATGATCGATATATGGCTCATCTTGTATCATGTCTACCTATATCCACTTCCTTTCCTCCCCTCTTCTCTTGGAGCAAATAACACCCTGGGATTTCACCACAGTTTTATGTATCTGATTTGTGAGAACAAAATTTCCCAAGGCATGGTCCACAAAAACCCTATCCTGCAAAGCTACTGCAAACATAAAGGGTTACTTTATGTACTTTGGGGAAATGCTAGACACCATCTCTCCTTTTTGAAAGGCCCTGTACATTAACACATTAATGGTTCTGAGAAGTTTGCATGTTAGAACTCATTTAAACCAGTATCTTCCAAACTTGATTGAATCTGGAACTCTTTATTTCCAGCAGATCCTATTTACATATATGGAAGAAATGTTAAGAGATAATATTTGCATTTCCTAGGCACTTGCCATGTGCTAAGTTTTCTGTAAAGTATTTTTTAATATGCATTCCCTTAATCATTATAATAATCTCTGAGATGAGATTTATAGCTGAATGTATTATCCCATTTTCAGATAAAGAAACTCAAGCTTAGAAATATGAAATAACTTGACAGTTGTCACACAGTAGGGAAGAGACAAGGGCAGGATTTACTTCTAGATTTCTGTGACCCTTGGAGCCTGAGCTCTCAACCCTTGTGCTATATATATATATATATATATATATATATATATATATATACATACATATATATATATATATATATATATTTGGAGAGAAGGTATTAGTTATAACTGATAATGGGAATATCCTCTAGTGGCATTGATATACTCCTGTTTTCTTGTGATGACATGGAAACAAAAGTACAGCAAAATACATTTGGTCAGAGTCACTAGGCTAAGGATGTTGCTTAATAATATTTTCTGTTTCCATTGTGCTTTGTACTTTTAGATTATTTGCACATCTATTGTCCTATATAAACTTCCCAATGTCTTGAAAAAAGGGTAGTATTGGTGTTATTCCTATTTAGCCCATAAAGCACAGAGAAGGTCCATGTCTTGCCCCAGGTTGCAGATTCATTACAAAGTTGGAATTAGGACCTAGATATTATGTCCAGGGCATTTTACTTTGACTGAACCATGAATATTTCATTGACACATGGAGTATGACCTGACTCTTGGTTTGTTCTAGTTAATGTGAATTGGGGAGGCAAAGGGATAGGGTATTTGGGGAGACTACCTTAATCTAGAATTACTTGATGGAGAAGAGTGGTGATGCTCTTTTCAAAATATTCTACAGGTAAGGTCTGGGGCTTCCCTCAGTATATAGATCATGTTTTAGGGTAGGAAAGGAGGAGTCTAAAGATTTAGTTTTCTTAGGACAACTTATGACTATCATATCCCTTTGCTCCTTTAGAACACGGAGAACTCTGCTAGAGCTCCTCTGATACCCTCAGACCCCTGACCCCAGCTTGTTTTGGAAACTCTGGCCCAAGTCTAGTCAGTGATGGAAGAGGCTCTGTGGAACTATAATGGTTCCTTCACAGAGGTGTCCATGATATAGCTGGGAAGAGCAGCTATTTATCATCAATTTCACTTTCCTCATCAAGGTCAATGTATTACCTTCTAAAGTTCATATTTGGTATCTTTTCCCCTGACTACTAAATTATGCAAAGAAATTAAAAAACTATGCAATTGTTTTCAAATGTATCATGGGAAATAGGACAGTTGTGTAATAGCTACACAGAATTAAGCACCATCATTATTTGAGCTTTACTAGGGTAAACTAACACACCTCTGATTATCTGAGCATTTATTCTGGCTAGGACACACTTGCATGGAGATAGGGAACATT
Source organism: Canis lupus baileyi (assembly GCF_048164855.1). Taxonomy (NCBI): domain Eukaryota; kingdom Metazoa; phylum Chordata; class Mammalia; order Carnivora; family Canidae; genus Canis; species Canis lupus. Next base: position 56,692,354 of record NC_132844.1, on the reverse strand, counting down.
TGGATGGGTGGCTGCTAATATTGAACATTATCACTTCATTCAAATAGGTTGAGAGAAGCAAATATGATAGGTTTTTCTCCCATGCTATAATTATCAAGGACAATTCAGTACATTTAGGTACTGTCTATATCTAGGCCACAAAATTATATAACAAACTATCATTCATTGCAGGTGATTAAAATACATAATAAAGCACCATGACCTCATTACTATTATATTCCCTCTCATAATTAAAGAAGGCATAAATTTAAAATATGGAGACACCATGATACAACAAAAAGAACATTGGTCCCTGGATTAGACAATCAGCATTAAGGAATCAGTTCTTATACTTTGACAATATGGCTTTGGGAAAATAATTTCATTTCTTTGAGGCTTGGTTGCTTATTTGCAAAAATGGAGATCATAATAAACCCTTGTTTATTATGTTTTCTTGAGGATCAAACATTACAAATTTGGACCTACAAATTCCACAACATTATTATTAATAATAAAGTTTAAAAATGGAACAATAAAATTATGAGAAAGGCAGCAGAAAATGAGAAGAGAGCCCCCTGCAAAAAGTATATTGTCTGGGGGTATGCAAGCAGAACTGCTCTTCTGAAACAGGAGTCCATTTGACTGCCTCCAGTTTCATAGATGAGAGGAAGCTCAGCCAGTCCAAGAGCAATAAGTCAGAGAATAACAGAAGAGCCAATCACACAGTATCAACCTACAAGATACATGAGTATTGACTTTGAGATCTGTAGTCCTAGGAAGAAAGAAGGCAGCCTTTTTATCCTGGACATGGCCACCTAGTTCCTAGTTCCAAGTATACGTAATAGCAGTCAGTGATTATTGTGATGCGAGAGTGTAAATCTTATTTATTTTCTGTTTGGTTTAATTAGATTGCAATAAGCCAGAGTGAAAACTCTCCATTCTGTGCTTCTAGGGAGTTCCTTGCTAACACCAAACTTTCAAATCAATGAATGTTTAAAGCACTCCGTTGCCCACAAAGTCAGCCATCCATCCATGTTTCACTCTCGGAGGTGTTGAGACCCAGAGAGCCGCAAAGCTTTCCTCAAAGGCACAGAAAGCTAGTGATAGAGCTAGACAAGCCTTCATGAATCCAGGATCTTCCACCTGTTTTACCTATTGGGAGTTAAGTGTGTGTTTCCTGAAATATCCTGAGCATGGCAGTTACTTCACAAAAATAATATTATTGAGGAAAAGAGACCTTAAAACATTGCAAGCATGTATACAAGTGTCTGGTATATGCTGAGGATAACTTTCAGAGGGATTTGTGGAGATCTGGTAAAAGAAATGAGAGAGTCTGCAATAACTGAATATTAGATGAGAAGGTAGTGTATATCATCTTTTGAAATTAAAAAGGAGTGGTGTCTCACTGGAAACCCCAGGGGGCACATGTGGTTATCATCAGTGGAAGAGTGCATCTTATTATCTGGTGAGGAGGTGAAAAGAGTGAGTCAGCTGGCACAATGGGGAATTTCATTTTAGGTTAGGGTGGAGGGAGGGCAGTGGATGGGAGGCCTTTCTAGTGTCAGTAACTGTGTGTTTGTTGTGATCACACTATTCAGGTTAATTTGCCATTTGAGACTCCATGCTGAAACCCCAAGGAGAAGATTTCCAGTTATTTTTCAGAGCAAGCTTGTGTGAATTACAAATATTCTCAGTGGCCACTTGAATTGTTGGGGGAAGATCATTTCCAGTGTAATTATATTTGTCTCTTCTATTGCTAATGTTAAAATGAGAGAAAATGTAGACAGATTTTAGTTTATCCCAAAGAGACTATAAGAAATACAAAGAATAGGGATCCCTGGGTGGCGCAGCAGTTTGGCGCCTGCCTTTGGCCCAGGGCGCGATCCTGGAGACCCGGGATCGAATCCCACATTGGGCTCCCGGTGCATGGAGCCTACTTCTCCCTCTGCCTGTGTCTCTGCCTCTCTCTCTCTCTCTCTCTCTCTCTCTCTCTGTGACTATCATAAAAAAAAAAAGAAATACAAAGAATAATTTTTAAAGTTTTTTTGATACTTAAAATCAAAATAGTAAAATGATCTCATTGAAACAATCTGAACATTATTGCACAAAGATGTATAAAAGCAAAGATAATTGATTAGCTTTCCTCCAATCCTATCTCAGTGATAACAGGGTGATATGCATATGAGAAAAAAAATGGGCAAAATCTTAGACAAATCAAGGAATCCCAAAGTGCTTGAGACTTTACCTTTAAGCAAGATTAAAAATAACTAAAAATTCTCTTAGAATTCCTGAAGAGGTTCGTGGGTAAACAGAAGAGGAACATAAAATATCTGGAATACCAGCATAGTATCAGAAGGAATTAGAAAGGCTGAATTCGAAGGAAGGCATCTCGGAACAGTTTGGTGAAGCATCAGGCAGACAGGCTTAACATCCGAAGGCAACACAGCAAGTCTTCCATCGTAGTAGTTCCCAAAAGCAGCTACTTAAAAATCTGGATCTCTATTTGACAGAAGACTGCTTTACTTTTAATAGTATCCCAATCTTCATTGTCGTACATGGAAGTAAATTGGTTTTGCCTTACAAAAAAAAAAAAAAAAAAAGACTTTTTAAATTACCTTTTTTTGAACTGAATCTTCATATAGAAGGATCTAGACTGAAAGCTTTGGGGCTAGAGTCGGGCAGAGGTCACAAAAGGGCACCGAGAGAAGCAGACCTAGAGGAATTGATTTCTAGAAAATTAGCCTTGAGTAGAATTTTTGATGTTAAAGAATCAGACTTCTCTCAATCCTTGTTTTCTTAACCAATCATAATTTTCTTAATCAAGCTTCACAGAAAGAGGCATATGGTTACATGGCAATTAGTGACTCATGTATCCTTAGGGTGGCTCTTATCAGCACCGTGCATTTAATATACCTTTCTTGTGGGCATGGTTTCATGGTGGAAACATTCAGAAATGAGACATGATACTGAATTTCAGAGCACAGAAAGAGAAATCAGGGATCAAATAGCAGATGAACATGTCAAAAATTAGAAAAATGAACCAAAAACTTAATAGTGATACGTGTGAAATGGTGAGGGAGGAAGATCTGGCACAGGTGTATATTTCGACAAGATGGGCCTAGAGAGGAATGGCTGCTTCAATTCCAGACATGTGCTACCTCTGCCTAGTGATTTGACATAAGGAAATGCTGGAATGAAAACTAATTTCTCATGCAGAGATAAAGTTCAATCTGAATCCAATGGAGTATAATTCCATTATGCCTGAGTTATTTGTGGCTTTTGACTTACAATGTGCTATCCAAATTGTGAGATGACAAATACCATTAAAGGTACAAAATGTATCTGTCTACTCCATGGGAGAATTTGAGGAAACAACCAGTCTTTTTCTCTTTCTTTCTTCCTTCCTTCCTTTCTTCCTTCCTTCCTTCCTTCCTTCCTTCCTTCCTTCCTTCCTTCCTTTGTTTCTTTTTTTCTTCCTTCCTTCATTCTTTTGTTCCTCCCTCCCTTCCTCCCTCCCTTCCTTCATCACCTATCTATTCATCCATCTATTTATCTATTTATATAATCCTATGTATGTATGTATATCATCTTTATATACACATATGTATACCTGCATCCAATAAGCCTAGCTCTCATCCAAAAATGTTTGTAAAGAAATTGTGCTGAGTAATAATTGCATTATTTCTGGATTTCTTTGAAATGGGAAAGTTGCATATTTCTTACTCTTGTGACAATTGGTTTTATTTACAGAAAGTTAAACAGTCTTTTCTTAGCTTAGAAGTTTTACACATTTCTTAGTGGGCCACAATACAATGGGCTATTCTGGCTATAAATTCAACTGGGTTCAAAGACTACTCTTGGAAATTTCTCTTTCCTGTTGAAGTTTCATCCTCAGAATCTACCTAAAGTTACCTAAGGCAAGCATTAAATGTGCTGCTTTGTAAAATATCAAACGACTCTTCATCTTTACCCCAGTGTTCATTGCTGAGATGTGTATAGATCAATAGATAAATGAGAGTCTGGCCTCAGAAAGTATGGCTCAGGGATTGTGGTGTCCATATTGTTCCATCCTCTGTGAACAGATATGAAACTCTGTTGAATTGATGATAAAATCAATGAATTCGCTGCACTTCAAAAATGTTGTCATTCTTTATACAGAGCAGGTGCATATTTACTATTACTTGTGATCTTGAGGGAAGGAGTTTGGTAATAATGGTGACCATGACAAGAAATAGGAAGTTCTCTTTTGAAACCGAGTAGCTCTATACCTGTTCACCAGAGTTTCAGAAAAAATATCAAGTTCTAGTATATTTTTTTGAAATTCTGAAAAAATATTTAGTATATTATTTGTATTTATTTTTTAAGCTTGAGATAATACATGGCTAATGCCAGCTAAAGTGTTGTTACTGAAGTTGAATCATTAATATGTACCATATATTGTTAAGTGCTCACTCTTCAATATCCAGAGATGACTTAAAAATAATGACTCAAGAGGGAAAGAACATTCTAAGCAATGGGAAAGCAATGGGTAACTTAAACTTTTCATTCATTGTAACAGCAGTTGAGCTTCTTGATGCATTTATTATTGTAAAAATGTCCTTGAAACCATCAATTATTTCTTCCTTTAGATGGTTAGTATTCTGAATATTATCTTGAAAACTTCTAGAAGCATAATCTGTCAAGTCAACTTGTACAAAGCATTTGTAAGTTCTCTCTGTGAGAATATTCAGAAGTTGTTTTAGTTTCTAATTCATTATCTTTAACCCAGTTGTATGTTGAACTGAAGGGCACACTTGACTCCTGCACTGGGAAGAAAAAATGGATTAGTCCTTCTCATCTCTGTCAGTTTCTCTTTATCCACACATTTAAAATAATTTCTCTCTCTTTTCTTTTTGAGGCACAGCTGTGTTAGTCAAGTGCATTTTTTTTTCAATAAAGAAAATATACTGCACTGACACTCTGAATCATTTTGGTTTTGTTGGTATTGTTTATTTTAAATCCAAAGGTTCAGCAGCACAGTGGGTAATAAATGAGAGAATGAGAGGCTTTGACAGAACTGAAATAAAGATACCTTACATTAAAGGGACCAGCCGAATTGTACTATTCAGTAACTCTCTATGTGCCCATTATGGTGATTTGTGTGGACTTTTCTAAAATCACAAAATTTAAGTAAAAATACTCACTGGTTAGGAATTTTTCTAAACATTTGGTAGCAATGGGAGTTATCTAAGCAACTTAGAATATCTCTGAGAGTTATGTCACTGATTCCTTTACCTAAATAAAAGCAAATCCCCCAAGATCACCCTCTAAAAATTGGAACAACCAATAAATGTATACTATTGTAACTTTTTTTTTTGCCTTCATCTTGGGAGGCAGCATTGTCTAGTTTAGGAGAGCTTGTTCTCCTACTGACTAGAAGTAGAGAGGTGATTGTATATTGCACCAGGAGTCCCTGAAGTTTAGAAAGACATACTATACAATAAACCCTATACTATAGCCAAAATCACAATTCTCTGTTGTGGCCATTTAAGAAAGAAAGAAACAAACAAACAAACAAAAAACATGGGAAAGAATATTGAAGAAAAGGAAAAAAGTAGATGCATGTGAGAGAGCGAGAGAGAGAGAGAGAGCGAGAGAGTCTGGGGGACAGAAAGAGATGTGTGCAAATAAGAGGGATTAATACAGACAGACATTAATCAGCTCTTAAGAGAGTGAAAGTCACATTTTCAAACTTTTGAAAATATTGCTGCTAAGTTTTGTTAAAACAAAGGCTATGCTAGGGAAACCTGGATAGCTCAGTGGTTGAGAGTTTGCCTTTGGCTCAGGTTGTGATCCTGGGATCCTGGGATGGAGTCCCACAGGGAGCCTGCTTCTCCCTCTGTCTATGTCTGTGTCTCTCATGAATAAATAAATAAAATCTTAAAAAACAAAACAAAACAAACCGAAGGCTATGCTATGCTGTAATGTCATGTAATGACACATGAACAATGACACACATGAACACATGAACAAACAAACTCAGGCAAAGCAAAAGAACCCCAAACAACCCCCCCCATCCCAGTAGTTTAACGTAATACACATTTATTTCATGTCATAACTCAGGTCCAGTCCAGTCAGCCGAGGGACCCTGCTCCATTTAGTCCTTCAGAGTCAGGTTCCTTTCATTTGGTGATATCTCCATTTTCAATGGCAATCTCCAAGGTTACTACAAAAAGAGGAAGTTAGAGTGGAGACTCAAGGGGTGAGAGGTTATGGGTTATGCCTGCAAGTGTTATGCATCACTTCTGCCCACTTTCCTTTGATTCCAATGGAGTTGTGTAGACTCAGTGGTTTCTGAGGGCTCTGACCAGTTTAGTACTGACAGCCAGTACTTTCAAAATCCACCATGCTTAAAACAAGCAGTGTTAGAACAGTGTATTAGAAATGTGTTGGTGACATTTTCCAAAATACACAAATCCCCCACAAACTCCTCCACACACACATATACACACGATGGACCTTTGCTCTAGGTTCTGTGATTAATAACTACCTACTCCTGGTAGTGAGTCAATTTCCCTCTTTCAGAGAAGAGATTGCACTGTGGTTCCCTATCTGATTAGGATTTTTAGGAATGAAGCCCAAAGTCAGGTTAGGAGAGGAAACTGCTCTGTCTCCTAGATTGGGGTGGGGAGTGAAGAGTCCCTTGGCTGAGTGGTTGTGAGTTATAACATGAAATAAATGTATATTATGTTAAACTACTGATATGGGTTTTTTTTTTGGGGGGGGTTCTTTTGCTTTGTTTGGGTTTGTATCCAATATCTATTCTTCACCTCCAAGGTGTCATTCCAAAACACACACACACACACACACACACACACACACACACTACATATAGAACAGTTTGAAGCACTGCCCCAGACTAAGGAGGTTGCTAAACATTTCTACATATTGAAAACTCAAACCAAGGTGAAAATTTATTAGAAGACTCTATCTGGTTCCTACTGCTGCTGTAAATAATTACCACAACCTAATGCCTTAAAACAACACAAAGTTACTATCTTATAATTCCAGAGGTTGACGGTCTGAAACGGATTTCGTCAGGCTAAAATCAGGGTGTCACATAGGCTGCATTTCTTTCTAGAGGCTGTAGGGGAAGATTCATTTTCTTGCCTTTTCTAGCTTCTAATGCTGACCATTAGCATTAGAAGGTCCTTGGCTCTTGGACCTTGCCTTCCATCTTCAAAACCAGCAATGGATGATTGAATATATCTCATGATGCCATCTCTCTAGTTCTGACCTTCTTTTCTCTCTCTTCCCCATTTAACCCCCATGTTAATATGTTGGGCTCATGTGGATAATTCAGGATAATTTCCTTAAGGTCAGCTGATTCATAAGCTTAATTCCATCTATAATGTTAATTTCCCCTTGCTGTATAACATAACGTATGCATAGGTTCCAGAGATTAAGACATGGACATCTTTGGGGGCCATTATTCTGCCTACCACAGATACCAAAAGATGGGAAGAGAAAACTGGCAGGGGATAGCATTTTAAGTTAAGTATTAGATAATGAAGTTATTTAATTCATTCACGCGTTTATTTATTTAGGAAACATATATTGTGTGCCTTCTGTGCATTTAGGATTGAGTCATGCTCTAAGGATAAAAGTCTGGAAAACAAACAAACAAACCAAAAAACAAACAAAAACAACTTTGTTTCCTTTCCTCATGGATCTTAGATTCTGTTGGAAACAGACAGTGAGCAAGTCTGTAGTAGCACAAGCCAGAGAATCCTGCTACAGGGGTACAAATGAGTAGCCTTGAGCCCAGGAGTGTGAAGAGGGAGCAACGAGCCCAGCCAGACTGGGAGTGGGAGTCTGGGGTGGAAGATGAAATGTACCAGGGAGATAAAATATAAGTGATTGGATGTTCCATAGATATGAATAATTAAAAATAACATTCAGAGTTGTAGAAGATAGGGACAGGATCTGGGGAATGGGAAAATTAGGAGATGGAGCTGAAAACAAAACTTGAGGCTGGACCAGGGGCTTTGTAAGTGATTTTGAGGCATTGGCCTTATCTTGATGGTCATGGGAAACTAGAGGTTTGGGGGCCAGAGTTCTCTTGTATAAAAGTCATTGTATTGAGCTATGCCAAGAGAAGGGTGATGGTCCTAGAAAAGGGAGAGAAGGGGTAAATATGGGATACGTGTAAAAACATAGGAGGGGACCAAGAACTGGCTTGTCTAAAGATGGCTTTAGACTCAATGACTCCGAGATGTTGCCCTCGGTGACAAAGCAAAAAAAAGGCAAGTTTGAAGTGGGGCTGATTTGTGTGAAATGAAGGGGACTCTGAAAGATAATAAAAAACATTTAGCTCTCCACAGAGGGAGTTTTGATAGACTTTGGAAAATCTCAAATGAAAATATTAGTTAAAAAAATTTAGAACTGTCTGTGGTCAATAAAATTGCCACCTTCTTGTTTTTTATTATAAAATGTAAGTAATATGGATTTCATAAAATTTGAAGATCAAGTTGAAGGTGAAATAAAATAACAAGCTTCCCTTGTAAAAAGAACTGAGTATTTTATTTTTTTCCTTCCCTGTACAATCTAAAGATTCAGTGATGGGGAAATTACTTCATCTCACTTGGCGAAGTGACAGGGGATGTCTTATGAAAATCTATTTACAGTTGTACATCTTCAGCCCCATAACAGTAAAGCAGCAGTGTACCTCTGGAGGATTTTACACTTTAGTAATTCATTATGTCACAGGTTCCTCTTGGTGTGAAATTATTCTGATTAAGAAGAGCTGACAAAGGCAGAATGAAGTGATTCTCTTCTCTTACCATCTAAACAAGTCATACTTAATATTTCTTCAAGGTCAAGTTCAATTGAAAATAGGACAGGGTGATAGCTCCTTAGATTTGTGCTAATAACTGGGTGTTCTCAGCAGAAGCCTTTTGGCAGCAAAGTTAACTTATCAAAATGCTTAAGAAAGCAAAATTGCCTGCCAGATAGGAGATCCAAAAGTTTCAGGGCCCGTCATAGCTCTAGATTTCTTTTTCTTTTCCACTAACACGAATGAGCCTGATGCTTGAATAGTAATGCCTTGGAAAGTATGATCTCAGGTGCAGAACAAAAACGTTCTTCCTAGGATTTGTAATTTCATTGTAGGTGTTACTTTCCAAATGGGTTTAGACTATATTAGAAAAAATTATGAGAGAGGCTAGTACTCTTCAGCATGATGGCAGTTGTTTGAGTGACACCTTGCAGCATATATTCAAAAGATCAAGTGGCTCCTCCATTAACTTTCCTCAACCGACTCTTCAATCATCTTAGTCACCTGTTGTGACCTGCTAGTCAAAGCCTGGAAGATCTGGAAAATTGATCTGGGCTGCCTGTAGTTTCCAGAGCATGTTCATATTTTCACTTTAACTCACAGGTATCAGATAGGGACTCACATTTTCACAATTGGTACTGATTCTCAAACAGTATAGCCTGGTTAAGAGATAGGCTTGGGCATCAGCTCTGGGTTCATGCCTCAGCTCCAACTTTTCCCAGTTGTGTGATCTTGGGAAAGTTACTTAACCTCTATGAACATCAATTTCCTAACCAGGAAAATGAGGGTAAGAGTGGTATTTACTTTGTGGTATGTTTGCGAAGATTAATTGAGATGAACTGTAGAAAACATTTCACCCAGTGGCTGGCACATAGTGAGATCTAAACAGGAGCCAGTTATTTTAACTTAATCATGAGCTACAAAGAGCGCAAGATGAAAAGAAACTCTCAAGTTTTGAAAGAAATATTTGAAGATTTTCTTCTGCTTTTATAGCCCCTGATTGTTTTAGAATTTGAAACCAAATGACCTTTATAATAAGTACAGCACCAAACCCTATTAATGTATTAATAGAAAATGTATATCTGAAAAGAAATAAATGAAAAGAGGGGCTATAGGTAAAAAAAAAAAAAAAAAGATGTGCGAGAAAGAATTTTCCTGGTAGATTTTAGAATGTTCAAAGAGAGCACAGAGAAAAGCCTTTTTGGCTTTGAAGTGCTGAACTAATTAGATCCGCAGATTAGATGCAGAGAAAAGGTGGAAATCATTAAAAAAAAGCATCATTCCAAGACACTCAGAGGCAAGAACCGCATGTAAGAGGGCTCAAAAGTTCAGTATTAGTCCTCAAAAAGTGAGTGGCAAAGAGAATGAAAAAATTTGCAGATTGGTTTACACAGAATGTTCTTTCTTCTCTCTGTAGTAATCTCTCCCTGTTTTCTGGACCCAGGTTAGTTTCTACGTCATGTGGAAATCATCACGCAGTAGACACCAAAGCTCTTCTTGCCTGCTCTTCCCTCTCAAAGTCCATGGCCCTTGGATAGTGTCATTGAATTTGAAACTTGATTCGATCTTAACATTTGTCTCACGTTGTTTTGATTTGGGTGAATGGGATGCCCATGTTTGATTCTATACTACCCCTTATGGGTTTGATCGTATACACGTTTCCAGGTACTTTCATTTAATTTTCACATCTCTATGTATAACAGAGTACAGGAGAAATCTTGTCAACAGAAAAGCCAGGTTAGAGAAAAGGCATGGATGTGGAGGGAGCATTCAGAGAAACACTCAAAGACAAGAGGAATCAGCAAGTCCCAGACCAGTGAAGAGAGGAGGCTGGATGTTGGAGCAGTTTCGTGGCTGGGGAGAGTAGCAGGAGATGGGCATCCAGTCAATAACTGATGACAGAGAAGGCATGAGGGCATGACATCTCCAGACCACTTAAACTGGCTGAGCCTGAATTACTTCTGTGGAAAGTGGCTTTGTCTTTGGGCCCCTCACAGGTCTTGCTTTCCACACATCTCATGGACTATCCCTTTTCATTGTCCTTTTCTGGTAACTCCTCCTTTGCCTAGTTATTTAATATTTAAAAAAGGAGTAGGTTAGCCATCAACATTAAACTCTAGGGTGGATTTCCACCATGTTTAGAATAATATGTGCATTCCTTAAGGTATCTTCTTCCCCAACATTTCTGATACCACTCTTCTGCTCACTGTGCTCCAGCAATTATGGTGTCTTCTCTAGCATTTTCCTCCCCCAGAGTCTTTGTCTCTGCCATAGTCTTTTGCTGTAACTCTCTTCCCTGATATTTTGTGGGACTGGCTCTCCCAGGGGCCAGATCTATCAATGTCTTCACAAAGAGGACTTTCCTGGTTCCTTTCCAAGTTCCTCTCTCACACAACTCAATTTTCATTATGATTATAAAGATTATTTTTTAAAAAATACATTTCCTTACTTATCGTCTCTTTCTCTCTTCTTGAGTCTAAGCTTGATGAGGGAAGGGAACTCATTTATCTTTTCACTGCTGCATCCCAAGTATCTGGTACAGTGCCTGACATGTAGTAGGTACTCATTAAATATTTACTGAGAAAATGAATGTAGGAGGAGATGGTATCAGAGATGACACTAAAACTGGGTTTAGAGATCCAACCTTCACTCTTGCTTTGAAATACAAAATTATAATAATTTTAATAATGTAATTCTTGGATCAGAGACTTTTTCTGTCTGTAGGAGAAGCTGTTACCACTTTCTGGAAAAGGGGTAGTCAAAATAATTAGATTAAAGGTCTCAAACTCAGTGTTTTTGCTTTCCAGTCCTACTGCTCTCCTACTAATTTGCAGTGGATGGCTCAGTGATTGTGTGAGAGTTACAGAGTTGAGGATTAATGAGCAGCTCCCATCTATGCAAAATAATCTATCCTTGGATGCAGGAGAAGTTTGATAAATCATTTTACCAAATGATTAAAGCTGGTATCTTGAAACATTACAAAATCAAAGCCTGGCGATTATATCTTGTACATTTAACTTGCTTCCCCCCCCTCCACATTAGAGGATAGTACCAGGTAGTTCTTTGGAGGGTGTCCCACAAGAATACTCCATCCTTCCCCTTTTCTGTGCTCTTTCCAGTCATCATGGCTTCCCAGTAGTTCTTTCTCCTATCCCTGTTCCCACCTACCTATCTAATCCACCAATAGTGAATTCTCTATGTCATTTGGGCCTAATTTCCAGGTTCCATCAGCCCACTGGCTCTCTCAATGTCTCCTTACTCTCTCCTCAAGATACTCAGGAGCTTCTCTGTCTCCACATGCCCTGGGCAGGCTTTGGGAAACAAGACATTTATTTCTCTAGTCATTTCCCTGAGCTGCTCTGTTGTGCTATAGTGTCTTATATTGGTTTTGAGTCAATCATCCCAGCAAGCTTTTCCCAAGGTTTCAAAGTAGAACAGAGAAAACAAACAAACAAACAACCAAACCTCCTTTGCTTTCAGTTTTCCCTAAGCCTATATAAACTGCTTTCTCCAATTAGGATTCTGGTACAAAGAAGAGAAGTTGAGATATGTATTTCTATGACCTTCCTTTACTTTTGCTTCTCTTCACACTTCAATTAGCCAAGAGAGAGAGCAGGCTTTTCCTGTTTCTCACTTTCTGGCAGGGTATTTCCCCTTTGTCATAATTCTTTCCTGGGAACATTAAGCTTCACAGCTTTGCCTTAAGGATGAAAAAGTATTGACTTGAAACTATAGGAAAATAACTTCTGCCAGTTTTGGCTTTGATATAGGTGATACAGAATAAGTTGTAACTAAGGATCATGAAGGTTAAAAAAAAAAACCCAAATACAAATACAAAGAATGTTAGCCCTTTTACAAATGTTTAACTAGAATCAAAGCAAATATTGAAATATTTTAAGAAGGAGAAGATTTTAAATAAGTGAAAAACATTCCAGAAAACAAGAAGAGACATTAAAAATGGAGACAGTCAATGAAAAGGTCCTAAATCGTGGAAAGAAAATATGAATTATATATTCTAATTGTGTAATTTCTATTGTCTTGACAATAGACAAGTCACTTAATTTCTTTGAGCCTAGTAATTCCATTTATAAAAAAACAAAAGTCAGAGTGTTTTTCAATACTGGTGTTCTGCTTTGTATGATTTTTAGATGTTATAGTGTAATAGTGTGCTAGTTATTTAACACTGCATAACAACCACTCCAAAACTGAGTGATTTAAAAAACCAATAGTTTATTTTTTCTCAGGAATCTATCATCTGGGCTTGCATCCATGGAGAAAGCTAATTTTTGGTACCAGCATTATCACCTGGGTTGGCTTGATAGGTCTAATGAAAAGATGAACTTGAAAGAAAGGAAAATTCAAACTAACCTTTTGGAATTACTTAAATCATTGCCCATCACAGCAGTTGATAAAATATTTTATTTCCTGATAATTGTTGGACAATAAAATCTGTCAATCTGGAATTTAATCAATGAGATATTTCAATTCCCATATTTCCACAAGACAGTGATACTTGGAGTTTGACTTATGACTTCAAGGTACTGAAGAAAAATTGTTCTATAATTAGTAGAGTATTGATATTAAATGAAGGTCATTATCTCCTAACTTTTTGAAAATATGAGAAAAGTTAACAAATTTAGAAGTCATGAAGTTCAATATACCTGGTTTTCTCAAGGTTGAGGCTGGTATGAACAGAGGAGGAAAAACAGAAGGCAAATTGATTGAATGAATACAGGTTCAGAGATCAACAAGAATAGATTTTCCAAGTAATAGAAGTTTTTATAAGCCCTATAGAATTAATGACAATAGCTTATTCAACAGTTATATGATAAACTGTATTAAAACTTTTACAGTAATTATGTAGAACAAATTTGTAAACATCAATAGGAACATATGGAACACATATTTGATGAACAAGTGAATAAACAAATAGTAGTTATTAATTTTAAAAATATATTTGTTGAAATAATGCATTCACATTTTAAGAGATTAGGAAACCAAGGCAATGAGAGATTTACTATCTCTCTCAAGGTTATGCTCAAGTGGGTGAGCAGCAGATGTAAGATTTGAAATGAACCCAGCTAGAGGTATGTCCACTTTTTGGGTGTTTGTGTCATGCCACTTGCTTTTTTCCCCCCTTTATGCCACTTTGCTTTAATGAAAGATTTAACAATAGTACCTGTTTGCACTATCTGAAAGAAATCTTAAAGAGGATTTTTGATTTTTTTTTTAATTTTTATTTATTTATGGTAGTCAGAGAGAGAGAGAGAGACAGAGACAGAGACAGAGACAGAGACACAGGCAGAGGGAGAAGCAGGCTCCATGCACCGGGAGCCCGACGTGGGATTCGATCCCGGGTCTCCAGGATCGCGCCCTGGGCCAAAGGCAGGCGCTAAACCGCTGCGCCACCCAGGGATCCCGGGATTTTTGATTTTATAAAAAAGTGCAAAAAGTGAAAATAACATTCAGCATTTGTTTTGCATCAAGCCTTTGTAGAGGCAGTGTGTACCCAGAACAGTGGGAATGGCCCCACCAAGCTCCTTCCCCAGGAATTACACTGAATATCTCAGCATCAAGGCACCAGAGCTTTGAACTGTGTCTGTGAGCATCTATGCTTCATCTCCATTTATTTTGTGCAGACTTTAGCAAAATGTATCCTAAAGAATCAGAGAAGCCCAAGAGATGTTATTTTTGGGGTCTGGGAATGCTAAAACATTTTTCTAAACACATTAATGGTATTTGCTTCTTTATGCCATTTTGGCTTATGAAAGCTTTCACAGGAATGTTCTACCTTCAGATAGCAGGGGAAACCTGGATTTCAAATTCCAAGCTTCATGTACTTAATCACTAAGCTATACCTCAGAGTGACATACTGCAGTGGTGTAAGAGGATAAATATTGGAAACATGGAAATGAGAAATGCTGAAAAAAGAAACTTCTGTCAAGCAAATTTTCAGTGTTATTCAGTAGCATCCAACAAAGTAAACACATATTTCTTGCAAATGTTATTTATAAACTCCAATTGCCTTCTAAAGTGGGTAGGCCCTGGTAGCCAGAAGGTTCTTTATGGGTCTGTGCTTGAGTGAGAGCAGGTGAATTTGGAGGACATGGCAGAGAAATAAATCATTTCTCTATGAAAAGGAAGCAAAGGATTAAAAACATCTGAGAGAAGACCACAATTTGGGACTGGCTGAGAAAGGAAACTCCAGGTGAGAAGCACTAATATTGCTCAGAGCATCACAGGATTATGTGCTACGGTGGTTTGAGTATAAAATATCTTCATCTTTTCTGAATCTCCTCTCGATCCTATTACTCACTAATGTCTTGGGGTGAGCAGATTTTGTTTCTTCTGAGGAATGGAAAGATGTGCCAAGTCCTACCTACTTCAACCTTGGTCTGGAGAGAACACAGGACACATGCTGGGGCATCTGATATCTCGGTACTACTCTGCTCTACTTTGAGGGACAGATAATGGCCAATTAGATTTTGTCATAGTCTGAGGGAAATATCCCTCAGACCACAGAATTTGCTTACCTTTGAATCCAAGCTTACCAAAGAAAACTTGTTTTCTGGAGGTAACAGTTTCTTGGAGGTATCGGTTGAGGAGGGGATTCTTGTCAGTGGCTACATGAGGACCCTGACTGTAGACAAATTTCCAGATTCTTCCTGTGAGAAGAGTTACAAACGCCATGTCTTTGGATAAATCTCTCCTTCTCTTTCCTTATAACTTTGCTTGGCACTGTAACAAATTCTGTGTCTCGATCTCCTTTGGCACCTGAACTTTCTGCTGGGCTCCGGGGAGAACAATAGCAAAGGAGAATATATGGTCTAGTCCAAAAACATTTCCTATGAAGTCTTTTCCACTCCCTACCTCCAATCAGATAGAATTGAGCATTTTTCCTTAGTACTATTCTATAATTTCATGCAGACTTCAATCAAATAATATATTACTCCTTTTAGCACTTTTGGAAAGAAAGCATGTTGGATTCTTCCTGCCAACATGTATGCTACTTAGGGCAGAGTGTTTATATCTCTGGTGCTTATCCCAGAGTCTACCATGAAGTAGATGCTCAATTAATGACTGGTGAGTGTAAATGGCTGGATAAAGACTGAACAAACATTTCGGTGTGGTAGTACCATGGGCCGGAGAAAGAATGAACAGTTCTGGAAGCTGGCCTACTGGTGGCTATAATTTTTCTCCACACCATACAGTCCAGGAGAAGCTGCAGCAGGGCAGTGATAGAAATGTCTGAAATTGAAATATTGTATCTTTAGGCTATAAAAACTGTAATGACATATGTACATCACCTGGTTAAACTTCACTGAGAAAGAAAATTCTAGGTAGCAGAAAGGAAAAAAGAAGTCAAACAATACTGAGTTCTAAGGATGTAATTCTTAAAAATGTATTTTTATTTGTGAGGTACAAGAAACTCAGGGAGATTAGGCAACTTGCCAAATATCCCATGACTTGCAAATTATAAAGTCAGGACATGCCCCGAGATCTGCGGGAATGAGAAGGCCAGCTTGCCGTCCAGAAAGCTGACACCGTTATGGACTAGGTCTGTAATGAGAAGCTTTTCACATGTGAGATAGGAGATGATTTCTTTCAGTATCTCAGAACAAATACTTCAGAACCCACCTTTCATGTTTTAGATGCAGCAGCCATGATATATAATGATTATTCCCATGAGCAAGATGGCGAGGGGAGCATACAGAAGTGCTTTACAGAGAACTGGTTGAACGTACTGTGATTTTGCAAGCATATAATAGAAATAGAAGGTGGGATTTTTCTAGAAAATCATTTTATCCTATCTAGAAATTGTGAAAGTATTTGTTCAAATCAGGAATTAACCCTGAAATATGGAAGGTGTGTGTGTGTGGGGAATGTCCAGTAAACTTTGGCTGATGGAATAAATGAATGACTCACTCCTGATAGAGCTGTGGGCACTGAAACTGCTCTCAGATCAATCTTTGAAGGACGTTACATAGGATCTGAGTCAGGGAAGCTGGCAGGGAATAGCTTCTCTCTTAGGCTGGTGGTTGGCTTCTCAAGAAATTAGGAGCTCACCGCAGCATGGTCACCCAGAGCTTTTCCTATCAGTAAATCACAGAGGAGTGAGTTCCCAGAGTCTAATCAGTAAGAGGGTGACTGAGGAGCTTCTGAGAAGTAATAGTGCTCTGCTTATGTGAGGACGTACTGTGCTTGTGCCAACAGGGTGGTGTGGCTGCTGAGGCAGCTAATGTGACCTTAGGCTGTTTTCAGGAGGAAATAAATGGCCCCTCTTACCATGTAGTACATGATCCCCCACACTGCAGCTGGATTCTGTGTCTAGTCACTGACTAGCACGGACATGTCCAAATAGGGAAACCAGCATAATGAGGGGTGGGCAAATCATGTCATGTGAGCAGTACTTGGTAGGGCTGGGTATTTCATTTTGTTTTTCTGGAAGGTGAGAATCATCAGAGGCACAAATATTTGAGGATCCGTTATGTGAAAGATTGCTAGATGTATTCTGATTGGGTCAAAGGGTGGACATAGATATCAGATCAACTTAAAGAGAAGCTTTCTAACAATTATCTAAAGATAGGAGGTGTTGGCTCACAAGGGAGCCATTATAAGAGGTGTGTGGGCAGAGGTTAGCTATTTGTAGAAAGGATTGCAAGTCTGGGTAGGAAGTCAGGCAACAGACAGTGTGGAGTGGACAGTGAAGAGTGCAGGTTGACTGGAGAAAAAGGTCTCTGTTTTTGGCATAATTCAGTCAGTAAGAGCTAAGGTAGAATGTGATGGTTTTCACTTGCCAAACGTGCAGAGGCCGTACCCGGAGGGACCCAAAATGGAAGGCGCCTTAGAAATCATTAATGTAATCCACTCCTTTTATAGACAAAGCTAACTGTTGTTATTGGACTACATGAGGCAGAATTAAAGGAGATTCTCTGTGCTTTCATCTGCCCATGGCTTTGCAATTTTTCCAGGGGCCTTGAGGGCTTGGAAGCAGACTGGCAAATGTGAAAGGCTCCTGGCTTCAGCGCCGTTCTACTCATCTGCTCTATGAATGTGGTGTTTGCACTGATGTTGGAAGACAGGATTCTACAACTAAAAATTCAGAAACCTTGGTTGATGCCAAATAGCATCTTCTTCTTTCTCCCGTCATTCTCACAGTAGAGTGAAATTCACTCTCTGCCTCTAGAAATGCCAATAATTGCTTTTTCAAGCAACTACTACCATGAGAACTGCCCAAGAGTGAACAAGTGGGACATATTTTAGGCTTACTGGCTCAGATCTATTATTTTCCTCCAAATTTCCATCACCACTGTGTGTCACTGCTGTATTTTTCCTGAGCCATGGCTTATTTCTGTAAGTGTTCATCTAATTGCTTCCAATCTTTCTTCTCACTACTGATCCTTCCAATTGGTCCTAAACTTTTTTGGGATTGAAACTGGCCAATTCTCCCATTTCAGTGGTATATAAAAACTATTTTCATCTCTCAATTTCATACTGTATGTCGCCTCAAATAGCACTGGCCTTTTTTTTTTTTTTTAATACTACACATGTAGTCTCAGTTTGCTTTCTTGTAACTGGGTTGAACTCTGTTGGTTTATCTTTTTTTTTCTTTTTTAATGTTCCTCCCAACCCAACCTCCAAACTCAGGTTTCTGGTAAATTTCTGCATGTGTTTCTCAACAAAATTCATTTGAGTTCTTTAATGCTTGCATTCTTAACATCTTTATGCCTGTATTTCTTGGTTTTCTTCCCTCGTGAAATTCAGGAACATTGACTACTTTATTATCAGTTGCAGATTTGGTTTATCAGTTGTTCTGAATCAATAATGAAGATGTAAAACAATGCTTGACTCTTGGGGATACAGATGATACCTCCCTTCAGCAAGATTCATTTCTGTTCATTTGTTGATGCTGTCAGGCTTCCAACCATGGGAATGTGCCGAGCCCAAGCAATTTGCAAGTAAGATTTGAGGAATATTATCTAAAATGTTTTCTGCAAGTTTGACTATAGGGGCATATTGCTTATATATTCATTTTCTCTTTCACCCTGATTTTAATCATTTCTATCAATGTGTGGGCCCCATAGCTTACCATTTTATTATTAATTAATTAATATTGAAGTGTAGTTGACACACAGTGTTATATTAACTTCAGGTATACAACATAATGATTTGACAAGTCTATATGTTATGCTATGTTCACAAGTGTAGCTACCATCAGTTACCATACATTGCTATTACAATATCATTGACTATATTCCCTATGCTGTGCCTTTTATCCCCATGATTTTTTCATTCCATAATTGGAAGCCCATACCTCTCACACTCCCTCACACCTTTTGCCTATCCCCTCACCCCTCATGGCTCTTTTTTTTTTTTTTTTTTTTTGAGATGGCTCAGATGTTTATTTTAATTTTCTCTTTACTACTAGAGTTATCTTTCATAAGCTTTAATTGCTATTTTCCCAAATAGCAATTACCAAGATCTTTCTTGACCACTTTTTTTTTTTTTAAGCCACTTTTTTTCCCCTGTCATCAACTCTCCAAGGAAAATTTCCATTGGTCCTGAATCGTAGTTTACAGTGAGCTCAGTTTAGCCTAGCTAAGCACTCACTGTTGATGATGCATGGGCTATTTAGTATATAAGGGATGATATACAGACCCAGGGGTTATAAACTGATAGAGCCCAGAAAAACAGCGCAGTTCTTATGTAAGGTAAGTAATAGTGGCTGAGAGCTTGAGTAGTGTTTTCTTTTCTTTTTTTTTTTTAAGATTTTATTTATTTATGAGAAAGAGAGAGAGGGCGAGAGAGAGAGAGAGAGAGAGAAAGAGGCAGAGACACAGGCAGAGGGAGAAGCAAGCTCCAGGCAGAGAGTCCGACGTGGGACTCGATCCCCGGTCTCCAGGATCACGCCCTGGGCCGAAGGCGGCGCTAAATCGCTGAGCCACCTGGGCTGCCCTAGTGTTTTCTATATTAAAATATCTACCTCATGGCCCATCTGGCATATAATCAAGCAGATCTGATTATTTTGAGACAGATAACTTGTGTTGAAGAGACAATTCATTGACTTAAAAAAAAAAAAAAAGGAATTCTGGACTTTGATATACAAAGGAGGGGGGTGAAATGTAACTCTCCCTAAGCTTTTCTTCTAGTTAGAACTGTAACACATCATCCCTCAGATTAAAAAAAAAAAAAAAAAAAAAAGGAACTCCCATTTTTGCCAACCCCTGCTACAGTGCTAATGATTTACCACTATGATCTACAATATCACTTTTTCCAGAGACTTTTGCATCTCGATGGGGAACTCCTAAAAGTGGTAAGTTTTCAAGATCAAAGGTCAAAGGTGTGAAATTATGATACCTGGTCCTGAAATTGATAATTTTGGAAATGTTTTTCTTCGTTGCCTCTCCTATGATTTATCTCATACAATTTGCTCCCAATGACTCAGTAAGACAGACTCCTTGGAGAAAGTTTCGACGAAAGCTCTATCTGATAATATTTTCCTTTTTAGTTATCTGTTTCATAGGAAATTTGGCAATGGCAGCTGATGTGTGCAATGTCGTACTTTTCTTACAGTTTAGTTGCTCTTACTTCTTGGACTAGCAGGGATTTGAGATGCAGTGATTATATTTCCGATACCGGTAAATTTCTTCATTTAGGGTTTGAAATGGAATAATTAAGGCTTACAAATATAGAGATTTGCCCACTTTGTTTGAGGGAAGGATAATAATGTTTAAGATAACATGTTAGTCCTTTCCCCAAACTGGGAGTAGATAGGAAAAGTGACTTGTAAGTTAATGATATGATTGGCTCCAATATGATTGGTTTTGAACTGCATGGTCTTCCCGATTTTAGCTTTTTCTGATGGGATTCAGATATGCATAGGAGTATTTTGGTTTGTTTTTCCCTGTAATGAGAATTTAAAATAGCCTGAAACCGGGTGTGTTGGCTGCGTACAGTTTCATTTGCATACCACATAGAGGAGGAGAGAAACCTGGACAATATTTTTGGCATTTTAATAATATGCCTCCAAGGAAGGAAACAGCCATACAATTCATTTTCTTTGACAAAACTTTAATTAGAAAACCAGACTCCTCTGATTATAAAAATTACACAAGCTGATAAATCTTGGTAAGTTATAGAGAGAATAATTTTATGAACATTTTATACCTAATAAAAAAGTTAAAATAATTAACAGCATTCATCAGATTAATTTTGTTTTCACACGGTTTTCTAATATAAAAAAACATATAGTCATCAACCTTTATATAAATCCATATATGTTTGTAATAGTGTTTTCATAATGAGAAGGGACAATATTCATATGTAAATAATAATATTAATAATCAGTAATGAATCAAAACTGCCAAAAGCTGAAGCATGACAAAATTTATGATCAAAGTTGCTTAGGGAACTTTTGAGTTTTCTAGATCCAGCAAAAATGATCTATTGGAGAAAACCTAGACACAAGAATTCGTATCATTGTATTGCCCCACTTGAAAAAATTCTGTATGATCAGTGTTGGTTCATGTGTTTCCAGAACAATGACCTTTTCTTTTCTTTCAATAATTTTGTACCAGAGTGGTGCTAACAATGTGCTGGTGTATTGTGCTGCCTGCAGGAAACGGTGTTTGATCAACAGAAAAACTGTAAATCTTTTTTCGCCCCAGACTAGTAAGAATAGACCCATGTTGACAACACAAAGTTTCATCTGAATGTGGCGTTCCTGTGGGGGCTAACCTGTGTCCTGCAATACTACATCATTTAAAAATACCTTAGTTCTTAAAACTTCTGTCCTGGTTCAAGCATCACATTGACTTCTGATTGCCTTTTAGCAAGATAAAAGAATAGTTCAAACTATAAAGGAGGAGTCTTGGTAGTGTGAAGTAGTCACATGTAAAATCTACATTTCTTTATTGCATTCTAATTTTTTTTCAAAATTGTATTGCAATGCTGACCCAATTTCATACCATCATCAAATCACTTTAACCATGTGTCTGTGAAAAGTGCTTCTATGTCTCTGCAATACTGTCTAAATATAAGAGGTGCAAACTTTTAACGAATTACTGAATTTCATTTGGAGAATAGCAACGAAAACATGAAGTAAATCCTTTAGGAAAGATGGCACTATGCTGAGCACACAGATATTAAACACCCTAATAGTTGCCATTAAGTTTCTTTTACAAGCTGGTATTTTAACACATCTCAAAGTTAATTTAATTATACTAATTTTTCAGCAAACTGTAATTAGGAAGAATCCTCTATTGATACGTTGAGGTCCAAGGATAATACATTTAAGGATGCCATTTGTTTCACATCTCACACTCAAATTCAAGCAGGAAGATTTCTGAAACATTTTAGATCATCTAGCTGGTAAGCTAAAGAGAGGCAGAACTGGACTGTCTATGAACATTTAAACTTGAGCATTGTCCATGCAATCTCTTGTTGCTCCCTAGAAAGTGTTTTGCTGAAAGTTATACCAAGTGAGAGCCCTGAATGAATGCGCCAGAAATTATAGGAGAGGAAAGATTCTCAGAAATATACTCGATTTTGTGGCAGGCAACCCCAATTTTGGATTAAGAGGCAGACATAAGAAGAAAACCTGATTTTAATTTATAATATTCATCGCCTTCCTCCATAAATAATTTCCTTTTGGAGGACAAAGTGATGTGTAATAAAACTCGGTATATTCAGCTTACCTCAACTTCAAGTGGGTAAGAATATAAGTAGCAATTTCAGCTGAGAACAAGGCAGAGATGAAAACATTAATGGAAATAAAAAAGCTATCACATCTCACAAGCAACTTTTGTATCATTTACAAAACGTAAAGAAAACTTTGTGTATGCTGAAACCCGTGTGGGTATAATTAATAAAGCATTTTCTGGCCCAAATACTGAAATACTGCTTCACCATCATAAATTACGTTGTTTTTGATAAATTCTAATAAGGATAAACTAAGTCATAAAAAGCAATAAGAAATTTGGACAAGCAACAAGCCATCTGAGTCACAATTTCTGTGGATCGGATTACACAATAAATCTGTTGATGTTAAAAAAACTAGAACAAGTTCTATACTAACAAAATTCAGAAAATGAGAAATTTCTACCAGAAAGGAAAACAAAATGGCAAATATCACAATTGTACAGAAACTTCTTCCTCTATTTCTTCGTGACTTGATTAATTTAAACTACAAAATTTTTTCTGAATTCTTTCAGCCATTAGAGGACTAGTTATGTTCTTACAGAACCTGTGACTTAATTACAAGCATCTGTTTTCAAGGCTAATCAATGAATCATTAATGTGAGCTTGGAAACAGCAGGTAGAACATCAATAAATTATTCATTTTGGGAGAAGGATGAAATGTTCCCAAGCATCAGAGGATGTATTTTACTTATGTTCATGTCAGGCTGGCTTTGGGTGCTTGTGTAATCCTAAAGTTCCCACTGAAAATAGCTTGGGGCAGGGTCTTTAAGTTTCTTAGCCAAGAAGAAATAGCACAGAAATTGCCCCCACTCAGACTTGTAGTTGCCAGGATGGTCTTTCATGTTTTTAGCTGCCTCCCTTCCTTCCTTCCTTCTTCCTTTCCTTCCTTCCTTCCTTCCTTCCTTCCTTCCTTCCTTCCTTCCTTCCTTCCTTCCTTCCTTTCTTCCTTTTCCTTCCTTCCTTTCTTCTTTTCTTCCTTTCCTTCCTACCTTCCTTTCCTTCCTTCCTTCCTTCCTTCCTTCCTTCCTTCCTTCCTTCCTTCCTTTCTTTCTTCCTTCCTTCCTTCCTTCCTTCCTTCCTTCCTTCCTTCCTTCCTTCCTTCCTTCCTTCCTTCCTTCTCTCTCTTGACATGTAAGGACAAGCTATGACAATCTCTGCTGAGACAAAGGAAATCACAACTTTTCTTAAAATTTAAGCTACAGATAAATAATTTTAAAAAATCAAAGGCTAGATGTTAATACTACCTGGCTAAGCATTCACAGGCAGGGAACTTTCAAATTTGTAAGTAAGTCTACTCTGAATTATTTACTAGACAAAGACATACATCCAATAGCTTCAACTTTACAATTGAAACACATGAAACTTTCAAGATCCTCCTGAAATTGGCCCACACTTTATTTCTTCCTTCCCTCTTTCCTTCCTTCCCAGTATTTATTGAATGCCTAATATGTGCCTGGCACTATTCTAGACTATGGTGTTTTCACAGGTTATTGAACAACAACAAAATCTCTGTCCTCATAGAGTTTTCAGTCTACTGAGGACAGACAGACAATAAACAGATACTATTGTAAGGAAGGAGGGGGAGGAGACTTATTGTATGGTTATGGAAGGCTTTTCTGATGACTTGATAAATAAGAAGAAATATCATGAAAAGAATTGGAGAAGACTAATGGCTATTGGCTAGAAATTAGAGCTTTCAGGGTGGTGAGAAGAGCAAGTGCAGGAGGACAAAGGGGATTGTGGCAGGAGAGGAGATAAGAGAAAAGGAGACAAGGGGTCAGATTTGGTAGGGTTTGCCTTTATCACATGTCTTCCACCAGAGGTAATGGCTGGGGAGAGCTGGATCATTTACTTGAACAGATCCAATGCATTCTTCAAGGACAACGTGAAGTTGTGTTTCCTTCCTGCACTGTTCCCCTGATATCCAGATTCTCTTAAGTCTAAAATATGAACCATGCAAATTATTATCAACAATGTTCTTCATCACTTATGATTGCTTCCTCTGTTAGCATCTTCAAATAGATCCCAAACAACTTAAGGATAGAAACCATGTAATTCATTTTCTCCATCCCTTACAGTGCATAGCATGGAGCTCATGGTAATTAAATAAAAGCAATTGATAAAGTTATGTTAATTAAGAAAAAACAAAGAAATCCACAACTCAAAAATAAATTCAAGGAATTTTGAGAATGTTGCCATGAAAACAAAAACAAAAACAATAGCTTAGAGAAGAACTCAGTGTATAATACACATTATCTTCTGATTTGTCTGACGATTTATGTCATTGTCCATCCGAGTTTAGAGATTATCTCTGTATATTTGTACTCCTTCTTCTCGCCCTGCAGAAAATGGGGGCCCCATCTATGCAGCCTTTTTTTTTTTATAATAGTGCCACTACCCATTTCCCTTAATGTTTGCCTTCATTCATGAAATTTCTATCTGAATTTTTATCTCCATTTCCCCAGCATATTTTACCTAGCAGGGCACGCAGTTAACTCAGTGGAGTGGCAGATTATAAATATATCAGAGACATAAATGACAGGGTAAAAATCCACTAGGCCACTAGTTTTTTTCGAGCCATTTGCTTGAGATCACCTAGTTAAGAAGTGGTCATGGATGGACAGTAGTGATTGAACATTTTCATAAAAATTATTTCTCTGCGGTAAGATCTTTATAATTTTTAGACTAGAAATAATCTTTACACATTGTTTATCAGTTCTCTACAGAAGATGGTATAGGCCAACTAAAGAATAAATGTTGATGTGTTCCATGCTACATTGAACAAGCAAGAACATAAGATACCACTTGATGCCTTTCAAATCATTATTTTAGTAAAACATATCAATCTCAGGACATTGGGTGAGATCTCACAATTCCTCCAGTGCTAAATTGGAAACTGGACAAACCCTTAAGAACCTGATGTTAAGAAGGAGCAAGATTGTGTTCTTCCATCCATAGATGACTCTTTCCCAAATTAGTCATGATTTTTCTTTCCTTTAAGCCATCATTTTGAGTATGCCTTAGTCATTGCCATGCTAAATAAAAGTGAGCGGAGGTGGCAACATGGCAGGAAATGACTCCTTATTAACATTCTTTTCTAATGTTCTTTCATAAAATGCTTTTTCTTTTCTTTTCTTTCTTTCTTTCTTTCTTTCTTTCTTTCTTTCTTTCTTTCTTTCTTTCTTTTTTTTTTTTTTCTAATCTCTCTCAATTCTAGCCTGAGTGTCTATTTATCAGTATTTCTTCCCTTGGGTCAAATGATGAGTCTTGACACTTTATACTTGTAGGCACCAATTTCTTTTAGTGTATTAATATCAAGCAAAATGATTTCTGCCCTTAAGGTTTTATCTTCTGCATTATTAGTAACACTAATCAATTGATCGCCTGTCCTTGCCTTCCCACCTTACCATTTTGTTCAAAACCCATCTAGCATTCATTGGTACTCATTTCCAACAAACAAAAATTAATAGAATAATTGCTATTTATTATGGCAAACAAAACATTAATTAAAAATTATGAACAGTTTTTAGATTAGGTTAATAGCCAGCAAAATAACTCTGGTCTTGCCAAAGTTTCATAATATAATTGTTTCAGTTAAAGGAAATAATTCTTTCCAACCTTTTATACAGCATTAAGATGTTCCCCTGAATTATTTGAACATTGCTGTATTTCTGGCATAGGACTCGGTCCATTACTTGACATATTAAAGTGCTTAATAAATGTTTGAGTGACAGACTAGTGAAGTAATGATATGGCTGGATAAATGATATGTATAAAATAGTGTGCCATTTTACTTTCCTAGATCCTGGGTAACTGCCCATATTTCTAGTTGTTGAAAGATCTCTCCTAATCAAAATTATTCTCTACCACTGTCAATCTTCAGTTGGGGCTTCCTATTACCAAAAATAACTCAGTGCTCTAAGTATTTAGATATAACACACAGAGAAAAACCACTGGAATATTTGGTAAGGGACCTGTAACCCCTGGAGGCATTTTGTGTAGGACTCTGATATGTGTTTCAATGATTCCTTATTCTACCTGGATGACCAAGGTGGCCTTCTGGGGGTCTGGTGGTGGTGAATTTTATTTTAAAAATTTATGGATTCATCAACCATGGCTTTTGCTAGACTATGGCTTCCCCCCCCGCCCCCTTTTAACAGTGTTTTCAGGCTGGCACACATCACAGTATAATAGCTGTGATATTGAGAAAAAAGATTGCTTACAACCATTTTCAACATACACTACACGTTCCCCCCCCCCTTTGGTTGCAAATGTCCCCTTTTTTTTTACTTTATAAAATCTCAAGAAATAAACTTTCACAAGTGTTTTATTCACAACCAAATTTTTCCTGTTATGTTAGAATGCGATTGTATTTTTCAAAAGGCCAAAAAAAGAAAATAACCCACCATTATTCTAGGCCATTTTGGTAATACTTTTCCTTTATATTTCTTTTTGGTCTTTTTCAACTTGGTTTCCATGTATTTACTTTGACTTGTTTGAATTTCTACTAAAACCAAAGGGCAAAACCTACTAAAAACAAAGGACAAAATTGTTTTAATTAAAATCCAGACTCTGAATACAGTTACCCATATAGATGAATCCTTTTTCCTTAAGTATTCTACTCTTCCATGAGGACAAAAATCACTTGATCATCTAAAAAACAGTAATATTATTTAGGAAATAAAAACTGGATTCTATACAGGCCCCCATTAATTTTACTTCTTTTAGAATTTTAATAAATATTCATTTGCACATTGCTGGCAAAAAAGAACTTCTCTAATAAGTTATTTCCCAAAATTTGCTCCTTGAAACACAAGTTTGGTGTTGCATGAGCCTAGGATCCCATAGCCAAATATATTTGGGAAATATAATATTGTTTCTACACCATTGGGAAATTTGTTGCACACATCCTGGGTAAGTTGAAAAGTGGGCTTCATTTTTGCCAGCATTGAAGTCATTTGGACTTGGAGTGACTCCTTTTGAAGAGACAGGAACAAAAAGATCTTCAAATAGTCTGGACTTTGTACTTAGTATTTTCATCTTCGAGTTAATATTTACCACCATCCTTCTGTTTTGATACTTGTGACAGTCCCACATGCAGAGGCAGATGAACATTTTGTGGGGCCTGAAGTGTATACAATTTTGGAGTCCTTTGTGAGAAAAAGAATACAAATTTATTCTACTTTTACAAACTTTATATAAACCTATGACAATGTGAACACACTTCTGGGGACCATCCCAGGGCCTTGGAAAGGCTCATGCAAGCAAGGGGCCCTGAAGTTTAAGCTTTGTGAGTTATGTGCTAAATCTGCAGCATCCCACTTGGAAAACAATATTATACTTTATAATATTGTTTCAGCCTCATTCTGTCCGGTCCTTCTGCCCACCTGACACACATCCTACATTTTCAGAGTTGACAGATTTAACAATAAAAATATGTGATACCCAGTTTGAATTTCAGATTAAGTATAAATTTTTTTAGTATAAATATATCTCAAATGTTGCATGTGACATACTAAGAAAATTGTTCATTGTTTATCTGAAATTAACTGATATCTTGTATTTTACCTGGCAACCTAAGCTTTCTAGTCAAAAGAGTTTACATTAGGACTTTTCGGAAAATGATACAGTCTTTTATACTCTATGACTTGGTTCAAGTTTCTTTGTGAAAAGGCCCTCATGGGATACCTGTTACAAATATAGATTCCTAAGCCCTCCCCCTTGTAAGTTTAACAAGCTTTCCAGGTGAGTCTTATCAACATTCAAACTTGGCAAATATGGCCTTAATTCAGATACTTTCTTTTCTTCAGCCTGAAGTGTTCTTGCCCATTCTAATCATCCAGATTTTCAGGCCTAGTGATAAGAAGCTGTCTCTCATCATCACCTTCTTTCCTGGGCAGACTTAATCCAGCTACTCTCAGAATGCCTGCTGTTGTGACATACTTCTATTGTAGCAGTTTGCAAAGTGAAATTGTGGTTCCCCACACCATTAGCAACAGCATCATCTGGGAACTTGTAAGAAACAAACTTTTGGACCTCATTCCAGACCTATTGAATCAGAACTCTGAAGGTGTGGCCTAGCAATTGGTGTTTAAACAAGCCTTTCAAGTGATTTTGATGTACCCTTAAATTTGAGAATAATTACTCTATGTTAACACCCAGTACTTTTGTTACAGTTAAATACAGCTGTCTTACCTCTAGTTTGCTAGTCTAAATTCCTTAATGGGTAGCAGCTGCTTGGATTCCTCTTTGTATTCATTCTCAGGGCCTGGCACATGGAGAGTATTTAAAATTTTTGTTGAATAAAAGATTTGGTGAGTAATGAGTCAATGGATAATTATGTTTTTTTTTTATTGTAGTTTTGTTTTCATTTTTCCCCCTTTTCAGTAAGCTGTCTAGTAAAAGCCGTAACCCACAGTGTATAACGTAAAACTAGGTGGGTGGTCAAGGCTCTCTGGGATCCTATTATGTGGTATTGTGGCTCCAAGATCCAACTGTTTTTACGTTTTCTCAATCTATCATTTGCTTTTTTGTCCTTTATTATTTCAGTTGTTCTGTAAACTTTGGAGGAATACAAAGAGTTCATAGGAATGACCATCTCTGGTCATTTTATAGATATATGCTAATGTTAAGGAGCATATATAAATATCTACATATATGTGTGAAATGTTTGATGGGACAACTATTCCATAGCAAAAGTACTGAATTAGAGACAGATCATCTACTGAATTATGCTATGTGTGTAATATTTGTGAAAATTTTGTCTTACGTACATATCCAACATTAACCAATGCTGATGGTTAAAAATTACAATATCTATCTTTATGACAAAATAAAGATATATGCCTTACACAAGTCTATCTGAGCAGATGATGGAAGCCTGGTTCTCTAATTGTGGAAGGAATGGTGACCTTGTTTCTATGCACAAATCACCTGGAATGTTAAATTCCCTAAAGTATAAACAAACTTTAAGAATTATTTGTTAATTAAATTGATGTTTCCATCTGTAGATCGAGATATTGTTGTTAATTCTTCAGGAATGATAGATACGTATCGATAAATGTCATACACTTGAACATCCAGCAATCTAACATAGAGAAAAGCACATAAGATCAGAGATATACTTACTTATTTTTCTAAAACTTTTGTTCTTCCTCTTTGATGTATCTTTTATTTGCTGTACTTAAATTATGTCAATAAGGTGAATCAATTAAATCAAATTTTTTCCCCAGGCTAGATATGTGGAAAAGCAAACTGACCATTCTGTAAAGATGATTTTCTGATACTTTGTGGTAACAACTGCTAATTTTGTTTATAAAAACCACAGGAACATGATTCTTAAAATATGAATTAGAATATTAGAATGAATAGATCATGCAAAGAATGATGCCTGGTTATTCCAATACTCTATCAAACCTACTAACATATTCGATTATGGGGTACCATTTGCTGATGTTTTGGAAACTCAAAAGTTCTTAAGCGTCCAGGCTACATTATGGATGTAGATTTGTGTGCCACGGAAATAACTGAATTCTTTTTGTCTTTTTTTGTCTTCAGTGCTACAACCCTATTTCATGTCATTATTACCTTTTTTCTTGGTGACTGTATCATCTTCCTAACCCTTTCTTTGGTCCAGGTTTCTCATCTCCAATCTACCTCTATCATATCATTGTAGACTAATATTTCTAAATCCCACCTCTAATAATAAATAGGGTAATTCAAAAGTCCATCAAATTAAATATGAATTCTTCAGTATGACATTTGTGGGTTCCTCTACTAAACTTTCTGCTTATGCAAATTCAAATCCTCTACTGGAAACATGGACTCAAAGTAAATCGAGTTCATTAATCCAGATACACAGTCTATGCTTTTGTTTCTTAATGACTTTGCCTAGGCTATGCACACTACATGGATGCTCAGGTCAAAAACCTAACTCCACCTTAAGTGCTATCTTAAATAGCATGTATTTCTGCCAGGTTTGGCTCTAGTGAAAATAATCTATCTGCCCTCTCAGTACCCTCTGTGGGATTCTTTACAAGCTGTTACTTGTATTCTAGTCATGGATATCATAGTTGCCTATGTCTTGGGGCTTTTATGTCTTCACTCAATATAAGGGGTTTATCAGCATTTATCTGATTAAATTTGTTAACATGGTGGCCTAAGCCACCATGTTTCAAATTTAGCCACACATTGAAATCACTAAGGGAATGTACAAAAATATTGAGACCTGAGTCCCACTGGTAGAGATACTGAATTTGCTTGGCAAGTAGTCTGTTCATTGAAATTAAAAAAAAAAAATCTCAAGGTCACTCTTATATGCAGCAAATTTGAGGACCAAAGGCTCTGCTAACTCTGGGATTACCCAAAATGTCGTTTGGAATGTGTATATTGACAGTCTCCTATGGCTATTTGGTTGATAGATTTATGCCCATCTTAACTCTGTGAGCAGATGAACTCTTCAATTAGATCCAAAATGTGGCTTCCCCAGACCAATTCCAACCTTATCTTTAACTCTAAACAATATTATTAGGAAATGCTTATTTCAGGTTTAAAAGTTAAAATATATTAATCCTACTTGCTAATTTTTTGGGAGCACCAATCATTATTATAATCAAGATACTAATTATAAAAAAAGAAAAGGTTAGTATATAAATTGATCAGTTTAAAATTATGTACACATATTACACTTTACTATCATCTCCAAAGTAGAAGTGAATCTTAAGCTTATGACTTAAAAATAGTTTTAAGCATTGTGACAAAGCATTGTCTTAAATTTTGCTTTTAGAAAAGGGCAGATGAGAGGAGAAAAATCTATGCAGTTCTTCTCATCACATAGAATTTGCATTTGTACAACTCTGTACAGGCATTTTCTTAAGCCTGATTTAGGATGAAAAGATGATATACTGTACCAGGGGGACATAGTACATGTTTACAGTATTTTCTTTCTTAAAATAATCTATAAAATAATAAAGGCAGGGATAACAATATCTACCCTATAAGGCAGCTGTTTGGTGAATAAAACTAATAATTTTGACAGAGATTTTTAGTTTGAGTGTATTAGTTTGAGTTGTTTTTCTAGAAGGTTTGGATTCTCTCTGATCCCTGTCCCTCTCTCATTCTTGCACATTGAAGGACATCAGGTGTTTCTGAGGTGAGCAGGTGGCCACAGGCATCTTTGACAGAATATGGATGTTCCACTATCAGGAGAATCAAACTCATGCCCTAAACTGGCTCTTGCAAACACTATATTCTAAGCAATAAAGATTAGAAATGTAGATGCTGAATTTTCTGATCCTTGACTTTAACAGGCAAAACAGAGAAGGGGGCTGTGGTGTTCATACTGTGTGAACCTTTCACTGCACTCAAACCCAAGAATATATCTCAAGACAAGCTTTCTATTCATGAACCCATTTCCAAATTCCATCCTGGTGATACTTACTTCTAATAGTCACTGGATAGAATAACCACTCTCCTCTGGGTTCCAATGATCTTGTCTGCAGTAGTCTTCACCCAGACAACCTGCTTTGTGGTCTGTGTGTCCTTGTGTATTCCATATTCTCCCAGACTCTCTGTGCCTATCAGAATTTATCCAAGCATCAGTGTGAATTATTGCATGATGCCTTTCTTGAATATCCCAGGCAGAAGTCTCCTCAACATATTTTAGGTGCCTCAAAGGCAGGGGTATGGACATTGGTATTTTTCTCTGAGCCTAGCACAAAGATAGAGATAGGTAACTTCTAAGTATTTGCTGAATAAATGAATATAATCCTAGGCAATCTAGAGGTGCTCCAGAAACCTATCCAGAGTAAAGCTTAATCCTAAAATACAACTGAATTTCTGGTTCTATTTCGAGTTAACAGCCAACATTAACTTTTGGAGATTTAGATATGCCAACATTTTTCTGACCCCTTTCAACATGTTTATTATAAAAAGACCCACAAAATAATTAAATGAACTAAAAGAACAAAAAAACAAATAAAACCAAGCCTTTTAGTTTAGTTGTTTGTTTTCTTCTTCAAAAGTTTTGCATTTGGAATGCCTGGGTGGGTCAGTCAGTTAAACATCTGACTCTTGATTTCAGGTCAGGTCATGACCTTAGGGTGGTGAGATCGAGCCCCACATAGGCTCTATGCTCAGAGCAGAGTCTGCTTGAGATTATCTCTCCCCCTGGCCCTCCCCTCATTCATGCATGCATTGTCCCTCTCTCTAAAAAATAAATAAAATCCTTAAAAAATAGCTCTGATTTTTTTTACCTCTTTTTTTTTTTTTTTTTTTTTAAATCATCACTGCCCTTTGGTATTTTTTCCATGTCAAATCACATTCCCTTTTGTTTCACGGTCTAGATGTTTTAGCCTTTCAGTTTATTGGAAAGGACAGTTAGCTTCAACATAGCTGATTTTTTTTTTTTTTTTTTTGTATAAGGGGCCTTATTCCTGTGTAATTGGCTATAAAAAAGAATTCCAGAAAATAAAATAAAACAAAACAACAAGGAAAACATCCAAATATAGGTCTCACTGATTGGGACTGTGAATAAGTCATTTTTCATTAGGTCATAGGCAGACAAGTCAGAGGCAGGAGGCTTCCTTAATTTATTTCATTGAATAGCTACTTGTGAGTGTCTGCTCAGCAGAAGGACCTATATTGTGTATCGTTTTCCATGTCAATTGCCATTATTAAAAGCAGTAGGAAATTCCAGCTTGCTGCCCACGTAAATAACAATGAGTAATACTTTTTCCAAACTTCAGTGCTTGTTAATATGTTCACCTGCCCAACTTAATTTTGCTAAGTTCTTGTTTCACTCCTTTCTAGCCATACTCATTCTTACCTAGAGGAAAAATAGGTTTTAGTTACTCTAAAAAATTATTTTAAAAATGAGAAAGAGTGAACATATTTAAGCAAAGGAATAAAGCAAGATAAATTAATGACTGTAATGTTAAATTGAGATAGGAAAATGGCTATTGAGTGAACTCAAACGTTTCTACACAAAATTCTGGGCACTTTTGGTTTTAAAAAATATAAAAAGGTACATATAATAAAATTAGAGTTCTGTAATTGGTCATGCAAATAATGTCAATAATGAAGTAAGTCTGAAATGATAGGTTTCTAAAGTGGATTGTGGATTATTAAATTGTTTCAGCATAATTTTGGCATCAAGTTCACTTAAATCCCGGTTTATTATCTATGTATTCCTTGTAGTTGCACCACATTATTCATCAGAATACACAGTGAACTTGGATATTCAAAGATTTAACATTCTTGGTTTTAATGACTTAGACGTGGTGCTAATAGCTCATGAATAATTTTGCTCAGACTTGGAACTGTATCACATGCATACACGATAGGGGATGTACTTTGTGTGGGAGCCTGTGTGCTGCTTGAGAGACACCAACCTATTTATTATTGTCTTCATCCCTGTAGCTCTCACATGATAAGAAAATTGTTGGTTCAAGCACCTTTACAATTTATGTTCTTATAGTAATACAATATAATGCAGTGAGAAGTCGTAGGCAGAAATTTTTTTGAACTGATTATAAATTGCCTTAGACATGAATTAATTCATTTATTAGGGTTCTTAAAGGGCCATCGTCATATTGTACTAACACATTACTAATTCATATGTTATAGATATTTGTGAACTTAGAGATTCAAAAAAATATGTTTCAGAAATGCCAAGGTATTTTGTATTTGCTTCAGAATGCCTTATCTTAACCATGTAGAAATAATGATATATATTATCATAATATTTTTAAAATGCACTTACTCATACATTTTAAAAGGATAAAATTTATAATTTTTAGAAGTTGTGATTCAATAAAAGACTAAAGAAGTATAGGTTTTTATGTTACAAGGTGATGTCATGAGATATTAGGATTAAGAAGTTTGATGGTAGCCTAGAGGAATCTTTCCTTAAAGGATAGGAAGCCCAGAGGCACCTGGGTGGCTCAGTCAGTTAAGTGTCTGTCTTAGGCTCAGGTTAGCTCATGTCATGATCCTAGGGTCCTGGGATGGAGCCCCATATTGGGGTGCCTACTCAGCGGGGAGTCTGCTTCTCCCTCTCCATCTGCCACTCCTCCACTCATGCTCTCTCTCTCTGTCAAATAAATTAATAAAATCTTTTTTTAAAGGATAGGAAGTGCAAATATCTCACTGATATTAGATGAAGAAGATGAAAAATTATAATATTCTGTAGAGCACTTAATATTAATAGGAAATTACAGTGAATCTATGAATAACCTAGTTTGCAGCATTTGGGATTGCAATCTAGAAGAACTAGCAGTTAACTGACCCCAGGAAGTAAAGAGTAACCACCAGTGTCACCTATCACTATTTTAATATGCTAGCTGTTCGCCATTATGACTAATGGACATAGATTTTTTGTTGTTGTTAAAATAAAAGGTCAACATAGCCAGAAGTACTGTAAGTAATTTTGCCTAGTGGCATTATAGTAAGTATAACTGAGATGACATTTTTGTAAGCAGCTAAGAACTTTATTGTTATTTTTCTTAATGTTTTTACCTTTAGGCTTTAGATCATAGATTTATCAAACAATGCAATCCTGAGGAATTTAACTAAATTATTATATCTCCATGTATCCAAAGTATGAAAAGAATAATGAAATTACAAGGAGTTATTTGCAATGTAACTTTCCTTGACTAGCTTATGAGATTAATTATTAAATGTATTTTTACCTGTGCAAATCTATGGGAAATTATTTATTTCTTTACTTTTATTATAGTTAGAAAAGCCTAGTTTATAATTTTTCTTCACTTATAGAGACAAATTTTGATAATGTACCAAATTCAGCTAATTTGGAAATTTCTGAAGGACTCCTGTAAGAACATTTGTTTCATAGTAAGATCTAAAAGGGCACTCAGGCGGTTCCCTCCTTTGAAGACATATGAAAATATAACTTTTTTAGATAAATTTTTTTTGATATTGACGTTTTTGTTCAAAATTCTTTTTCAAGCATTCTTCAATACATAGCTTTGGTGTTAGAGCGCAAGGTACCATATGACAAAGCAGAGAACTTTACGTGGTGTATTAGTGTATTTGCACTATTTTACAAGTGAGAAATGAGGCTGTTTTCATGAACAGATGTAGTAAGAAACTATGTCATAGAACATTAGAAAAGAGACTGTTCTTATAGGGAAAGTGCCTGTCTGCTATGAGATTTATTTTTATTTTTTAAAAGATTTATTTACTCATTTGAGACAGAGAGCAAGCATATGTACAAGTGAGTGGGGGGAGGGGTAGAAAGGAGAGACGATCCTCCAGCAGATTCCCTGCTCAGCACAGAGTCCAACGTAGGGCTATGAAATTTGTATTGAGGACCTCTTGGGTGGCTCAGCAGTTGAGCATCTGCATTCCCCTCAGGTTGTGATCCTGGAGTCCCCAGATCGGGTCCACATTGGGCTCCCTGCATGGAGCCTGCTTCTCCCTCTGCCTATGCGTCTCTCTCTTTGCGTCTCTCATGAATAAATAGATAAAATCTTAAAAAAAAAGAGAGATTTGTATTGATAAGACACTGGGTCTCATAATATCACACTTTTCATCGTTCCTCTTTGTTATGGAAATTAGCATTCTGTTTTGCCAGGAAAGCAATTGGGCTTTTTCTTTTAGGAAAGAAAGGGAAATAAAGTGCTCAGCTTCTACTTTCATTTTTCGAGCTAGTCTATACATGGGCGAAGATTCTTCCGAGTAGTTTTCTTCTCACTGATTCTAACGTTTCCAAAAGTGACCTATGTTTCAGAATCCTAATTTAGGCAAAAATAATAGTGAAGGTATCCAGTGGAAAAGAAGACCTAAGTAAAATGCCAGATACTATTAACTTTGTCTCTATTTGCTTAGGGTAAATGAACAAACAAATAAATTCAGATTTCCCTCCATTGAGAAGAAGTGCACTTGAGTTTTTACTGAGTTACTCACAGATTTTTTGATTGTGTACCTCCCTAGGTAGACCACTGCCTCAAAGTCAATGTCAGGGGATTCTTTTTCTGAACCAAGCTCCATGTTCTGGGATGTCTGTAGAGAGATAACGAAACAACAGCCCTGAGAGATTTCACATTGATGAACATTGCATTGACCAGAATGCACAAGTAGGACTGCATATGGGGTATTCCTTTTACATTTAGATGGTCTAAACTTAGAAAATGAAAGGACAAAAAAAAAAAAAAAAAAAAAAAAAAAGAAAATGAAAGGGCATCAGGGAGATGTGAGAAGTAATATTGGTTTGTGGCTTTAATATATTGCCATTTAATCAAAGGTTGCATTCCATTTTGTCTTTAAATATTCTTATGAGGTAGCTTGGAGAGATCTCTGCCCTTTTCAAGCTGTGATAGATTTCCTATTTAAGAACAAGAAAATCTATTGCTGAAAAATATGCATAATTAACATGAAAGTATAATAAAGTTGCTGATTAACCTCTGCTAATACTTTGGGATCATTGCATTGGTGAGGTTAGGGTCTAATTTATCATTACTCAGTGGTTGTATGAGAAGATGCCAGAATTTCCCAATTCTACCTCAAAATAGATGCTGTGCATTGCATCTGGGCATGACAGAATATGACAGTTTGGTCTTTTTCTAGCTCTTTCACTGTGGCTACCAAATACCTGGTGAATTAGCCAAGTAGAATGATGGAAGGTATTTTAGTTTCCAGGTAGAGATTCTACTAACCATCTTACATTAGATAATTTAAATGCTCCCCACAACATAGCATAGGCTGCCTCTGCCCAAATCCAAGTTAATAAATCTATACAAGACTGGAAAGCAACACACTCATAATAAGCTCTGTATCTTATCCATGGCAGGCTCTCCTAGTTACTCCCAGAGTTCTTATTTCTCCTCTTATCTGACAGAGCCCTGTGGGTAATGGGGTTGTTCTAATAACTATGGAAACAGGAAAACCATACCATTCTGCTATCTGGCTATGACATTAGCCATGTGAGAAACCAGAGCACAGCTACAAGTAACTTCTAAAAACCCTAGTTGGAATAAATACAAACATGTGACATGGAACAGGAATCCCATGCCCTGGGGATGATGCTCTCACTCCTCTGTTTCTAAAGTTTCTTTCTGATTTGTAAGGCTTCATAATTAGCATGACCCTTGAACACTATCTTAAGGAAAACTTCAGCTGGGAAAAATAGTAGGGACTGGCTTTCTATAATTTATAGAAGTGCAAAATTAGCCATGATTTTTTAAATAAATATTTTAATATTATATAATATTTTAATAAATATTATATTAAAAATATCTACCTTATAGAAGTTCTCAGTTTAGGATATAAGTTCATTTAATTTTGATAACATCTTTAAAGGTGCAGAAGAGATATAATTATCCACAGACTAGTCATCTGTACTATTCTAGTATATGGTTTTTGACCGTATATATTTCTGTCTTTAAATAGTTTTCCATTTTATAAAAAAAGTAAGTGACTTCTCTAGGAGTAACAGAGAGGTCCACATGAAGTACAGAGAAAACATCAAAAAATTATTTGTTATGTTTCAAAGATACACAAAATCAAAGAATGCCAGCAGCCATCTCTGGGAATGAATAATGCCTATCTGGGTGCTTACTTGAAGCTTCTTTTCAAGGAGTCTCCCTAGTACTCCACTTTTTCCCACTGAAAAATTTATGTCTCTGGTTCATGCATGGAAATTCAGGAGCACTTCCTTGCAAAGATCAGGTTATGAATTTGACAAATGAGAAGGCAATCTTCAAGTGAAATATATTTGCATATGATCAATTTTACTAGCAGTTTTATAATCTGTAGTGTTGAGGCACCATGCAATTCTCTGTGCTATATCCTAAATTCTAAAATATATGGAATTTCCCTACCTATTCTATCACATCTACTTATAGACACCTTGATTTCTAGGCATGTGGGCTCATTTCTCAGGATTCCTTCAAACTTATTTCAAATGTTACCTGACCCAACTACACAAAACTTTAAACACAGAGCACCACCTCTTCCCCTTCTAACTAAAACATGATGGTGGGCCTGACCTTCCCATTTAGTTTAGAAATCAAAGAAATTTCCTGCTATTAAACCTACAGATAGTTCTTCCCATGGTAGACCTGATGCACAGAGTCTTTGTTGCTTTCATTTATGATCTTGCAGCTTTCATTTGGATAAATACATTTAGAATCATGATTTTGAAGACAGTCTAGTAAGAAAAAAATTAGCTCATTTCCCCTATACAATATATTGGCAGATCATTGCTTAAAAGGGTTTTTGTAAATCCCTGTACTGCAGTGATGATGCTGAATCTTATTTTCAATTCAAATGGGGAGATTCCAAGGGCATATCAATTCAGCTATAGACAGGTTTTGAGTCAATGTCATAAAATTTGTCACAAAATTATTTTGTAACACACATAAAGACATAATTTTTGTTTCTTTGTTTTGTTTTTGAAGGGAATAAAAGTGCTTCTTTTGGAAAAAAATGACAGTTTTTGGGTTCACATTTGAAAGGATTATCAATACCATTGGCAGACACCAAAAGAACAGAGAGATCCCTCTAGAAAGAGTTTGAGCAAAATCATTGAGTTCTCCAACTCACAGGAGAAAAGATCTAAATTCCAGTCTCAAGGTGTTGTATTTTCTGGTTCACCATGAGATCAGCAAACATAAGACATTAAAGTATGAGTAATTACTGACTAACACAGGATCTGCTATGTCGTTTACCTGGAAGCCAGATTTAGCCTCTAGGATTTTCCAGAGGACATTCAAGAAGAGGTTGCTACCATTGACACCCAGGAAAGGCAATTTTTAAATTGTTCCCCTTGGGATGAAACTTTCTGTGAACTTTAGGCCTTTGGGACAAAACCTACAAGGCATTTATGAATAGCTGATATGAGAATTTTAATAAAAGTTGCAATAATCATGAAAATAGTGTTTTTAAAAATCTATGTACTATTAGTAACAATGCATGCATAGTGCCAGGCATTCATAACTATTTGGTTATAAAAATATGTGACTGTAATTATGGTACTTACAGTCAACTTATAAAAATACATGTAATTCTGAATGGCAATAGTTAATCCCTAGCTCTAACCATGAACCTGGAAGGATTAGAGGATTATTATGGGAAAGTGCATGGGTAATTACAAAATGGACAAAGCTCTCACCCTCTCGAATTCAACATTCAAGAATGGCTATTCTAGTATTGTAGGAGCTTCATTTGTCCGAATTCTTCTACCCTCACAAGGTAAAACCCAAATTATGTGGAAATAAATAGGGACCAAATGGGAAAGGAACACATGATACAACCTTGGTGAAGAATAATTCTTTCATAGAATATTCATGCACAACTGTCAGAGAGGTTTCACTTCCCATGGAAAAATACAAGAGATTATACTTAAGCATACCTTTCATTTAAAAATGTTAGGCATGGGGGTTAACCAAATCTTTCCATAATTTAGGTGAGTACCTTTTTGGAGCTTATTAACCATTGTGGAGAATGGAGTTCTTATGCCATTTTCTACTTCAAATTTATATTCTGATGGAAGAAAACAAATCCACATTGCAGTTTAAATTCAGAAAAGGTAGTTTTGTTTTTTTTTTTTTTACAAACTTTTAAAATCTCTCGCTTTAAGAGAAAAACACATTTCAGCAAAATACAATATTCGACATATATGAGATACTTCCCATGGGTTCTTTTCTTCCAGGAGTTGATCGGTCATCTTCCAGCAGTAGGTATGTTCTCAATTTGAACACCATCATATTTCACAAATGGACAAAATTATGGCAGTAAACTTGAAAAAGTAGGGAGAGTTGCACATAAGCTACCAGAAAAGGCAGAGGTTGGGCATTACCTGCAAATCATGATCTCATATGTTAAAATGTATCTTGGCATTCAGTAATTGGAATTTTTGGAAATATCTGTTGCACAGTGAGGTTGGGAGGTCAGATGATGCTCATTTAGATTCCTTACAGGCTTAAATTATTTCCTGAGACTGAGCAGGGGCATTTTGGGTGATAGATTAACTCTTCCAGAACAAGAAATTCCATTTCAATAAATTATTGCTCCAGTTCACTAAAGAGTACCATGGTGTCCTGGAAAAGAACGTCCCTTCCAAAATTCCACCCCTCTAGTCACTCGAACAATGGGAAATTCACATTTACCATACTCACTTTGATCCTTGAAGTCATAAGCAAAAAAAGAACTGTTTTCCCTCATCCAGAGGCTGTCTAGATGGAGATATGATATTGGAACTGCCCTGGTGGTTTGGCAAACTATGC
This sequence comes from Canis lupus baileyi, assembly GCF_048164855.1. NCBI lineage: Eukaryota > Metazoa > Chordata > Mammalia > Carnivora > Canidae > Canis > Canis lupus. The sequence continues at coordinate 56,651,614 of NC_132844.1, read as the reverse complement.
CACCATCCTCATATGCATTTGGCAACTGGCATGCTTGATTCTTTCTTTATAAATCAGCCTGCCAATCTTCCTTGAGTGTGGCATCGTCTAAATTAATCAAGAAATAAATGACCCTAATAGGCAAGCTTTTTATAGCTTGGTAAATGAATGGAGAATGGCATACCTCAGGAAGAAATGGAGTAATAGTTAATAAAATGTCTCAGCTGATTATGGCCATCTTTTGAAAGGGATGAAAGGCAAATCTTCACAAGTGGTGAGTAAACTATGAAAGAAGAATCCTCCTCCCTCTTCCCAAAACCCAACTCTCCAGAAATTTCTACTTCAGATATGAGATCATGGTCTGCAGGTCTACTAGTGTCAAATACCATTTCATTCTAGCAGAGCCATTCAGGAGGCAAAAGGCTAGGGATATCTGTGACATGAACTTAACAAATGATGTGAGAACAATAGCTATGCTTATCGCAATTGTTTTCCATACTCGATCTATTGATACTCTGCCCACATGAATGCAATTGAGAAGACATGAATCATTCTAATAGAAACTCAGTAACCTCAAGGTAGGACAAAGCAAACTTCATTTACTAAAATAAAATTTGGTTAAATGGTTTTCATTTTAGGGGCAGTTCTTTCCCTTAATATCCTGATAAACTCCTTATTCAGAAAGTACATTTGTTTTGTCATTTTGTTACTTCATTAATCTATTGACTTCATTTCCAAAGACTGTAACCAGAATTAAATGGTCTGTATCTCTTTTCTGAACCTAACTGAGTCCAGGAGGTTTTTCCTTTTCTTCCCCCATTCCTCAGATTTTAATATTTTAGATTCAATTAAAATATACAACCAAAGTTGATGGGAAACAGTAGCTCTCTTCCAGGTAAGAGAGGTTACTAAAAGATTTTATAGTCACTGGACATTTGTTCAGTCCTACCTGAAAATTAACTTATTTTACTGCTTGGCATGGGAAAAGGCATTTTCTAGTAATTTTCTGTGACAGGAAGCACAGCATTAATATTAATCCATGTAAGCACCCAACAGACTAAATCTATCTGCTGGGGAGCAGTTTGACATGTTAACTCAATGAAAACATTTACTTCGGTACTTTTTAGGAGAGAATTCAGCAGCAGTTACAGTTAATATGCCACCTTGGAGAGCTACGAACACCCTACGTGATGGCCAACCGAGGAACACTTTCCAGGTCACAAGAACAATGATATTGCAAGAAGCTACAAAACAATATTGCAGTAGTTATAGTAACCACTACTGTAGTGATCATGGCCTGATCAATGTGCCAAATATTAATGCAAGGAGCACACTAGACTTTATAGGATTAGGATATTTTCCTTATGCTAAGAACCAGTTGGTGGTGCATGATGACTGGTGATGATACATTTATTCTGTTTCATTCTATGACGCCTCCTAGTTAGATCTCCTTTCTCCTACATTAATTATCTGTATTCCATGGCAGTATATTTTCATCATCTAAAATGAGAGCACTATAACTATGGTATTTCCCAGCTGTCTTTCACACACACACACGTACACACATGCACGATTACACACATGTATGGACAATATGTATAAAATGCTCATTTTCAGTGGGTAAGCTCTCTGAAGGCAGTCAAATCAGCCTTCCCAAATATAGAGAATCATTCAATGCCGATGAAAAGCCTTATCAACTATTTAGCTCCAACATGAAATTTTAACACTTGTCCATGCAGTGATTGATTTAAATGCCTTTTGTGTTTTTTTACTAAAGTCATCCAAAGCTGGAATCTCAAAGTCTGACATCATATGTAGAATTGAATAGGCTCACATCTCTGTTTTTCTTCTTTTTTCACACAGTTGACTAAAACCCTTGCTGTTGAAACATGAGTTGACTTTGAATTGCCATTAATTCGTCTATATTTGGCTAAGGCTGATTTGACTTTTTAGAGAAAGGCCAGCCCATCTGCAAATGGACACTTTCTTCCACACAAACATCAATGTGCACTAAAGACAAGTCTAGGTATATGTATATATGGCATATATACATATATATGTACATGTAAAATGGATTGGGAAGTCCTTTGGTTTAGACAGGATTAAATATGTACTTCCCAAGTGCATAGGTTTCCTTTGACCAACCTGTTCAAAACACAAATAAGAGAAGTGCCATGGCAATTTTGACATTTCCTATCATCTTCCCTATTTAGAGGCCTCCTTTCCTCTCCTCTCCATTTTTTTTAAGCATTCTATTTTTGAAAGCAATTAGAGCTTTTGGCCTTCTAACACCCCATTGGTTTGTCCATTCCTTGGAAGAGCTCCAAGATCACATCCACAAACTTATCTTTAGTGGAGAACAAGGTTGCAAAGAACATTTCCCTCCTCCTTGATTCTGTCTTCCCCCCAAGAAGTGGACACCTTGATGTGTCATGAACAATTCACTCTTGATCTGACTTTCCTTGTTACCCCTGGCCAGCCCAAGCATCTGAGGTCTGAGCTCTACTCTCCCTGCATCATTGTGCAATACTGGAAAAGAAAAAGAATCCATTTGTCTACACCCTTCAGACTGTAGTGACATGATCAGGGTTCTCTTGAATTTCTATGCATTCAATTTCCTCTCTCTCCTTTCGTTTGGCGCGTTTCTTTTTCTTGTGGTGCTTTTTGGAAGGGGGGAAAAAGGTTAGGAACACAGGTAAGATAACAAAACAGTGCAGAAGTGTGCAACCCCCAGTGAGCAGCAAGCATTTGAACAGTGTGAAGGTCAGGTTCGAAGGCACAAATAGGAGGGGGACCAACCCAATAAGAAAAGAAGTAACATTTTGCAAAATGGCTGTCCCATGCTCTTGTAGGGAGCTTTTTATACATTGTGTTCGGGTGTGCTCAGTTGCTAATACAAATGTGTAAAGCAGTGGTGCACAGTGGTCAATGGCAAAATTTAAAGTGTAGATAAGGCACAAGATAGAAATGCAATCCATGTCGACGTTCCATAATGTCATTAAGCCCAGAACGCCCAGCTCAATTGAGGTGACGCTAAGAATTAGCCAGAAGTTTCCCAGAGGGTGGATCACTAGGAAAAAAGTCAGGATTAACACCAGGAGAACACCAAAGCCTGCAATCAGAACAGGCACTGTGACAGACAGGCCATAGTGATCCATGAACACAAAGGAGGGGTTGAACACGATGAATCGGATGCTCTTTGATAGGGACAGGGGCCTCAATTTTTCCAACACTTCTATGACTTCCTTCTGCTTGTCTCTGCTAGTCCTGGCCACCAGATACAAGCGAGAAGCAATAATGTTGTTTTCATCCCCTGCCTTGGAGAAGATGATATCGTTTCGAAAATGCTGGAATTCTGGCTTTTTTAAAAATGAACTTTGTAGGACACTGATAAAGTCACTCTTGTTATTGGCACTGATGTTGCTAACTTTCAGGAACTGGTAATACTGCTCCACCCATGACACTGCAGTGAACCCACTACAGAGTCTCCGCAGATCCTCCTGGACGCTGCTGTTCCAGTACTCCAGGGGCTCGTAGATGTAGAATCCTATCACTGGGCTGTAGTTGCTGAAATATTTCTGCTGAACCATGGCATAGGAAACGCTCGGGGAATCACTGGCTAGTAGATTGATGATGTTGGCTCTGTCACTGATCTGCAAGCACCCCATGAAGGAGAAGGAGGCATATATGAGATAGAGGATGACAACAAATGGCTTCACGTAGATATTGGTAATCCATTCATTGTAATGTTCGCGGAGGAAGTGCTGAATGAAATGGTGCTGGTAGGGGTTCGTCTCATGATGGGATGTCTGTTGATGCCCATCACTCATCACTGTCTGGAACCACACTGGTTTGCGGTCCAGGTATTCTGCAGAGGGGATCTTACAGCAAAAGATGCTATGGTAGCGGTTTTGCTCGAGTTGGCCAGCAAAGACCAGACAGGAGCCAAAGAATGAGAAAATGTAGAAGTAGTTCAACAGAATGGAGACACACATGTTCTGACAGAAGACCTTCACAGCCTCTATGTTTGTGAATGGGCTGGCACCCATGCCAAAGGTAATGAAGTACAGGGAGCTGGTCATGGTATAGGTGACCATCACATCAGAATAGGCATCTGCCACCCTGTCTTTGAAGGGCAAATTCTCTCTTGTTCTCCGCCATCCAGACAGAAGCTCAAATACTCCTTTAGTTCCATGACCTAGTTTTTTAAAAAAAGAAAAAGAATAATTGTTTTTATTTCCTCCTATGGTTCAAGTGAATTCTTTATAGATTATCTATGCTAAGCAGTGCTTTAAACTCCAGTCTGCAAAATGCCATGATCCTCCTACCAGGGTCTCAAAATTTGAGTTACACAACGGGATATATTTAGTTCCTGTGCCCACTTCGGCAAAGTCCAAATTCATTGGTATTCTGGGTAAAACAAAACATGTGTTATCTGTCTTATTGATTCAACAAGTCATAAATGCAATTAACATTATTATGTTATTTTCTCACCCTGCCCACATGTTGTCTCCCTAAATGAGTCACGAATCGCGAATGGCAGGGAGTGTCATTCATGCATCTCCAAATGCCCCTCGACACCAATTGAATGCTTGATCAACTGATGCATTGACTGATAATCCCTAACCTCCACTTGAAGCTGACTTACATACTGTTTTAGGAAATCATAAGATGATTTTAAACACTTAAAAATCACTTTACATTGATTTTACGATGTTCATAATCTGCTTGGTGGCCAAATGGCTTAGAAACCAATTCCTATAGATTTGATTAATTAACATTAGATGTGAATTGAAAAAAAAACCTGCTAGGTCACATAAAAGACAGGGCAAAACCTTCAGGGTGACAGATCACAGCAAGCATTTCCTTTGGGCTCCTCACAGAGCTTTTATTCACGCAGTATGGATGCTAACGGTTGCTTCATTAAAGTGGATGGGGAATGCTTCTTTTTGATCAACTTCTGTGCACTCTTTAATAAGGGTAAAGAAGAAAAAGCTTCATTCAACAAATATTACTTGAGCACTTGCTATGTACCAAATACAGTTAGTTAGATACTGAACTGTTCCCCCGCCTCCCACCATGCTCCCCTCCCTCCAGGAACTTAACACTCTTAAGATAGTACCACTTGCTTCCTTATCAGCAAAAGTTGAAAGCCACTGGGAAAGTAAAGATATCATACCATACCTTCAATTCCCTTGTTTTTACTTCCCTGAATTAGTTCTGTCAATTACCAGCCACAATATATCAATTGCTAACTTTCTGAGTGAGTGAAAATTTCAAAGATCACTCTTGCCCTTGTCGGCAAAACGATACTACACACAACCTTTTCTATGAATGGATACAAGCTGTGTTTGGGCTCTTCTCCAAGAAATCCATTAGACAAAAATGTGGCTTGAAGGCATAAAATGACCTAGTTCAAGAAAACTCGGAAAATGGACTTTGTGCGGCACCTGAATGTTGTAGCATTTCACTTAGTAATGCTTTAACAAACATGATGGATGAAATCTTACTATAACTACTGATCTTGTGTTGTTGATAGGGTTGCTAATAAGCCTACATAATTTTTCCCATTCTTTGTTACTTTTATTTGGGACTGCGATGGCACAGTTAAAAATTATTTCTCAGCTTACCTTTCAACCAGAGGTGGCTTATGTGACATATTTCTGGGTAATGTAACTGATGGTCACCTTAAGATGGTTATTAGAAAACCAGAAGGAGCTTTGCCCTAAATGGCATCATGGAGCCACCAATAAGAGCCATAGTCTACCATCTTCTCTAAGTCTCTTTAGAGAGAGTCAAATCTCCATTTGTCTAAGCCACTGGAAGTACAGTTATTACATGCAGCTGCATCTATTCCTAACCAACAAAGTTTTTTGGGTAAGTTAACAATTCTGAAACGTGTTTTATGAGCATCTAAGAATTCTTGCTTTATAGTTAGACTATAGTATTTATGGGTTTAAATATGCCTAATACGAATATTTGATTTTAAAGATACATGGGTACACCTATATTGCGAATTTTTATTAATCATTAATTGTTATTGCATTGGAGTTCTTCTTATCCTAATTATAAAGCCTATTATCCTCCAAAGTTCTCTCTTGAGTTCTCAGTCAGAAAAGATAAGTTTATCCTAGCAAGTAGAAAGGTTAGGCAAATTACATTTAGGTATAAGATAAGTTTTTGTTTGTTTTTATTTTTTTTTTGCAGATTTTTGGGATTTAATTACTGGCCCAACATATATGTAAGTTAAGTCTAATGATTTTTTTAAGTCTACTGATTCTTGTCATTAATTCTTTATTTCTGTCTTCTGCAAGATTCCTTGACCAAAAAGAATACTTGTTATTTCATTCCCTTGATAAATATGTAATATTAGGATATTAGCTGAAGTAATTAAAATAATTCCTTAATTAGAGCTCTTCTCTTCTGAAATGAGGACTCTTGCTATCTTCGTAGTCATAAGGAGGGAAAAGGCTACATGGGGCTGCAGCTAAATTTGTCTTCCTTTGCTAATGGTCACTTTTATGGAATATTAGGTACACTATGTAGGTCAGATTGTTGCTTTATATAGTACAAAGGTCTGTACGTGTGGGAAGATGATGCTAAATCGTTTTAGGTTAAGTAACCACTCTAAGTGTGATAAAGACTGAAAACAAAATTTCCAAACTTTGGAGAGGGCATATTTTATCCCATTCACAGGTTTAGATATTTTACAGGCCATTCCTACTGATACTCATTTGATTCTCACTGTAATCTGGCCATTTCCTAGCAGTTCAGATCTATTACCTGCTTCAGCCATGGTAGCCTTTGCTCTCCCTGTGAACCCGTCCATGATCAATCCTATCTTCTTAGTTTTATTCATGCTATTTTCTCTGCCTTACAAGACCTTCTCCTCATTGCTGGTCATATGGAAATTCTGTCCATCGGTCTGCTAAGTATCAGCTCAATTCTCTAATTTGCTGGGAAGCCATCTCTGACAATTCCAGACATAATGATTTTTTCTCCTCCTTAAAGTCTTACCGCACTAATTAGTTACTCATTTTGGCACACAACCATGCACTGTTTTGCTCTGGAACAAAATGGTGTTCTTAGGATATGTTTTTTTTCTTTGATTAGATTGCGAGGTCTTCAAGGTCAGAGAGTACATTTGATGTTACTTTTATACTCTGCAGAACACCTGGAACTTAAGTGATAGATGCCCAGAAGATGTCCACTAATCTCTTGTTGAATTCAATCAAGTTTTGATTCTAGATGGGTCAAAGAAATGTATTGTTTAATTGCTTTTTCTGAAATTTATTATGCATCTTTATATCTACATTAGTTGTGTCCAGAAGAGCTATACACTTTTAATTCAATTCAACCCAATATATATTTGTTATACACAAAGACCTCTACTAGTCAACATATAAAACATAAAGGTAAATAAGAAACACAATATTTTCCAATATCTGTCAGAACAGAACGTCATTTTTTACTTGGGTAATTCTGAGACAGAGAGCATAGCTTCTAATACATATGAATTTTAGAAGCAGTCCCATAGGGTGGTCAGAAACATTCCTATCTTCTAACTAGATGCCAGTAGCACACCCCACAGTTGTGACCACCAAATACATCTCCAGACATTGCCAAATGCTGACTGGGGGACAAATTACCCCTGATTGAGAATTACTGGTATAGTCAAAAGAAAAAGATAGTATACACACACACACACACACACACACACACGCTTTAATCACCTTTTTCTGATTATAAAAACATGACATATTTCCATAAAAAATTTGTGAAAGATGGAAAAAATAATGGTGAAAAAATTGTTTCATAGTCCTATAACACAGATAATTGCTGTTAACAATTTTGTGTATTTTTTCCAGTTTTGTATGTATGTATTAAACTTACTCAACCATCCATCCATCCAGACTGGTAACTACTTAGTTATTTCATGGAACAGGGATCCTGTAAGAAGAAATTAGAATTTGGGATTACTCTTGCTGCTGTTCATTTGGCTCCTGTCAACCATAGAGAGCCTATTTTTAAACCTCTGAAGTATTTGCTCTCTTGGTTTCTTGCTTTGTACTTTGGTTTCCGTTCTGAGGCTGATACCATTTTTTGAATATCAGCTTACTTGAAAGAAGCCTTAACTCTCTATCATAGCTTTTTAAAAGGGCATATGCACTATTTTTCCATTGTCACTGAGGGTCCTATTCCAATTCAGACAAGATACCTGCGATCAATCTCAGATAATGATGATAGAACACATGTGAATGTGACTTGCCTCACCAAACAAGGACCTGAACTGATTCTATTATATTTCTTCTTGGTACCTTAGTCCTGACAGTTCTTTGCTTCTGTCCCATTCTACCAAAATCCTTAAGTCTTACCTAAGGCCTAAGTTTGTATTACGAACAATTCCATTCAAGTTGCTGACTGGTGAGAGACATGTATATGAGCAATCATATTAGAATACCGTAATAAGTGGCTCAACTGGGACATTATTAGATAACTAATCTTCCTCTCGGCAAAGTTTCAGGAAGGAACAGAGAGAGCACTTTTAGGAGTAAAATGCTTTGGACAGAGCTGGAACTGGGAGAAAAATTCAAGGAGGGAAATGAATCAGAATAAAAGATTTGTGTGTATGTGTGTGTACTGAATATTCCAAAAGTCTTTAGGGATGTTGTTGGGAGGCCTCTTTCCAAATAGAAGCAAATGGAAGCATTTTGCAATAACAAGCAAAACTTATGTAACATCTGGCTAATCTACTCTATTTAACAATAATTTAACAAGTTTTGCTATTTACAATGGATGAGTATGGAAAAAAAATGAGGATTATGTGGATCCTTCTTTTGGTCATGGCATTGCAGGTCAGCCAGAGGGAAAAATCTTAAATGGTTAAAATGTAAAAACATGTATTTAAAAAAAAATTCCATTTATTTATTCATGAGAGACACAGAGAGAAGCAGATACATAGGCAGAGGGAGAAGCAAGCTCCTTGCAGGGAGCCTGATGCAGGCCTTGATCCCAGGACCCTGGGATCATGACCTGAGCCGAAGGCAGATGCTCAACCACTGAGCCACCCAGGTGCCCCTAAAAACATGTATTTTTGTTACCAAATAAAACTGATTTCAGTCCTAAATGAGTTGAACAATATTCAGAACTGGTTATAATTCCATTTGAACCTGAAGTAGACACTTTACAACTAAAGAGGACTTCTAAAGTAAGATAGATTTCTGAGAACAGATTCCTTCCCACATTTAACAACATTTCTCAACTCCAGCATTTCAGTGTGAACTTCACGCTGTGGTTGCACCTACGGTGCTGTAGGAAAACTCGGGTGACATGGTTTGGCCCAAAGTGACTTCCTTCAAAGGGATGTTATTCATTTGTAAATTGAATATAAATTCTACAGTTGCCATTTTAATCCCAAATCCAATCTCTTCCAAACCCAGAATTCCAAAGAAAATACTTTTAACAAGGGTTAAATCCAATCAGAACTAATTGTAACTGATTCAATTAGTGCTCCCTACTGGGTTTTTCTTGATATATTGCTCTAATAAGCACCATCTGTGAGTTTCTAATTCTTTCTAATCAGCTGAATTAGAATTCTCTTCATTTGCCTTGAGATGATGTACTAGTGGGCCTCCCTTTATACTTGAATATGTCAAGCCTTCAGAAGGTCATGAGAGTTTGACATCTCCTTTTTCAGTGACATCAGAAATAAAGGTAAAAATAATATTCCTTCTTATGACCTGCTCCAGAGAAATTTTTTTTACTTTCTCTGAGCATTTATTCCTGCTTTGGTTAGCTATGCCTTCAGTAATTGGGTTTGTGGAAATCACCCCTGAGTTCAGGTGGAAATGAGTATTTTAATTTTCTATTGGGCTCTAAGGCTATATGACTTCCCCATACCAATCAAATGAATAAATAGTGAATAAAAAAAAAATCCAGTCAACTGAACCAGTAATCCAGCTAACAGCAGCAGCAAAACGAAATCTGGGTACTGAATCATTTTGAGTTACCATTCACTTGTTCAGTGTTACACAGGATCCTTATCCATTGTTCCTTCTGCTTAGTTAGCTGTTCCTACTTCTATTTTAAAGATACCACGAGCATGATCTCATCTCTAATGCCTTCTGCTTGCCCTCTTCATCCCTAACTCAGATGCTTAGAAGCCTTTCTGTGTTCCAACACATATGGTAGCGCTTACTACTACACCCAACTAAAATTATCTACTGGTATGCCTGTTTTTCATGTAAGTCTGTAAGTTCCTCACTATCTATGTTAGGCACTGTCATTTCTATTTTTGTATTTCAATTATTTGACACTGATTGGTGTTCAACAAATGTTTGTGAATTTGAATTGGCCATGATCTGTGTCTAGTCTTAAAGGTATTTTTAAGTGTTCTTCCAAAGATTATTACTCACAGCTCTATATCCAGCATAAGCATCTGTGAAATATAATTTGCCTCATTTTACTGAAAAGGACATTTGCTGAGTGTTACTCCGTGATTCTATGGCAGAGGTGGTGATAGATATCAATGACGTTCAATTGCAAAATTAGCATGTAATTAATCAATTTGGCTGGTTCAGCATTATAGATGTCTGTGAAGAATGGAATATGAGATTATAAAGCTTGTTCTAAATTGTTATTTGGCAGGATAGAAATGAATCTATAAGATACCTTCTACCTAAGAGAGAGATTTTTTAGACATTTTCTAAACCCAGTGTGTCTAACCTAGATGTGATGATCAATGTGTATTTGTAGACTGATTAATTTAAATCAGAATAAATAGATGATTATCAAGCTCTGTTCATAAAGATGGCCAAGGATTTTGCCTTTTGATACCTATAGAGCCCCAAAAACATAGGGTAGGAAGTTATTTGATAGGAATATCTAAGCCACTGTTGCCAGGGGGCATATTGGATTGTTTTACCAGAAACTGTGATGATATTGTGTAATGAGGGGAGGGAAGGTCTAGCTTCATATCAAGCAGGAAGCCACTTCTCTTGAAATGTCCCCATCCCAGTACAGAATGAAGCAGGCTCAATCAGAGCGTAAAGAGGTGGCATATTGCAACGAAAAGAGGAATTCAAAATGAATCTGAACAGACACTCATCTCTCAGCATTTAGCAGGAGGTTAGAGGATTTCATTGTGTCCCTAAGAAGAAAAAAATGGGATCTAGTAACCTTCACATTGTACGGTTTTCAATGATGTTGTGTATTTTATACATATCTTAATGCATAGAAAAGGGTAGTCTCACTCCTGAGTTGCATTCCATCATTTTTGCTAATTTATGTTGTATTTCTGCATTAAGTTAAATTGAAAAAATCTAGTATGCATGTGTATGTGTGTTTCCTCATACACACACGTATATTGTTTTAAAACCTGGTGACTATTGCTGCTAAGGTTTTAATACTCCAAGTGGGCAAAATTAGGTAAGTAACATGATTTGGTATTGTGGTTAGTAGCACAAAAGTAGCCAAAGCCAGACGGCTTGAGTTTGTTTTTTTATTTTTTTAAAGATTTATTTATTTGAGAAAGAGAGAGAGTGAGAATGAGTGTGGTGGGTGGGTTGAGGGGCAGAGAGAGAGAGAGAGAGGGAGAGAGAATCCTGAAGCAGCTTCCCTACTGAGCAGCTGAGTGTGGAGCATGATGAGGCTCAATTCCAGGACCCTGAGGTCATGACCTGAGCTGAAATTAAGAGTCCGATGCTGAGCCAATTGAGCCACCCAGTCACCCCCATATTGCTTGAGTTTAAATTGCAGGTCTCTTTCTTCCTAGTTCAGTGACCTTGAGTAGGTTATTTTTTTAAACATTCCATTTCTCAGTTTCCTCTTTTATGTAATGAGATGACAATGCAATGAGATGACTACCTTATAGGATTATTATGAGTTTTAGATAAATTTACATATGTACTGAGCATACAGTAGTGCTATTTTGAATGGAAAGAAAAGTTCAGCGCTGGCAACTGCAGGATGCTTGCATGGAGAACATTCCCAATCATTTGAGTTGGAGTGCCACTTCTGAATGCAGCTTGGTTACCACTGTCTTTACCGCCACAGCTGAGTTGGCTTTTGAGAGGGATCCCCGGTGCTCTCTTTTCAGTTTTCCTTATTGCAGGGCCTCAGTGCTGCCAAAAGCTGAAGCAGCCCTGCAGAACCAGCACACGTACGATGGCCTGCTTTCCTGTCCTTTCCCTTTCTCTGGTGTTCCCATTCAGGGAAAAAAGGCTGTGAGCAAAGTTTGTTTTTTTTTTCTCAGTGCTTTCAATATCGTTCAGGTTCTATGAAGTGAATATACATTATTTTTAGAAAGAGAAAAGCAGCCCTGACATCTGAGTGCTGTCAAGTTGGTCTTGGGTGTTGCCAGGAGCTGCTGGGCTTAGTGTTATCCTGCTGACCACAGTCAGCCTGGAAGAACTGCATCAGAGAAGACCAGTCTGTGACTGGGATGGACTGAGACCAAAGAAGACCACTCCATAATTATGACTGAGTATAAGCAAAACACAAAAAGCCAAAATGGACCAAACATCCTCTGATATCAAGAGTTGTAGGAATGATTGCCATTTCTTTACCAATCACAGCTTAGTCTTGATCTCTTGGTCTCCAGTCTGGTCTTCTGGCCTTCTAGGTATAAAGATTATTAAGATAGCTGATCATCCAATTATCCTCTCTTCTTGACAGTAAGCAACCATGCTACTTTGAACCCTCGTCCAAACCACCTAACACTTATAAAAGTCATAGAAGTCCATTCTAATACCCTATTCCTCATTGCTCCATGGTACCCAATGGTATGTGTTCTTCCTCAATAATGAATCAATTAACCCAAATCCGTTCAATTATAGTAGGATTCCTGGTGGACTTTGTTTGGAGGGCATTGCCATTTTATTATACTTTTGGAACACAAAATAAATTAAAACTTTTATTGTTATAGGAGTTAGAGCAGGAGTACTGAGTCAAAGTTAAACCCTGGTGGACTTGAATTTCCAAACCAAGGGATCGCCTGCTGATGGAAGAAATATTTTTGTTGCTTTATCGTGAAAAAACAAAACAAAACAAAACAAAACACAACAGTTGACCACGTAAGAAGTGGGAAGATGTTCTGAGAGGAAGATAACACAGATACTAATATAGGGAAAGTGAGGAGGAGCCATGTGGAACTAAAAAGGTTGTTGTTTGAAGTGAAGAAGAGCGATTAGTGGAAGAAGGGTGGTTGTGCTGAAAATCTTAGAATTGTCAACAAAAGTGGATTTGTAGTTTGTAAACTAAACACAAACATATGCTTAAAAAAAATCAAGACCAAGACTAAGGGGTCATATAGAAAAAGAAAATAATAAATACAAGAATTTGTAGGAATGAATGAAAATTAAGATATAGTGTTTATTGAGGTAAAGACATTTAAAGAACAAAAATTAGTTAGAAGAATTAATTCATTTGAAGGACATTTCCTGCATGCCTCCCATTAGGAAAATGTGGTAGAATGTCATCTTTCTGAAGTTTAATAACTCCTATTTGTCCCACTTGAAAACCACATCACATCCATATGTCTGAATTTAGCACTTCATTAATTACAAACTTTGGGGATCTTCTATCCTATAAAGAGGAAAAGTAGTGATAAATTAGGATTTCTGTAACACTGAGATCTGGAGAATGCTTTTAAAATGTCTGGTTTAATCACTGGCAAACACATTTGAAATGGAAGTAATCCTACTTAGCATACTTAAATTATGCATAGTTTCAGTTTCCTAATAAATATCGTTCAAAAGAAATCTTCAAAGTTGTAGCATGAACGCTTGTAGAAGTGTAGTGCTTCAAAGGGCAAGTTTTCTGGGAGCATCCTTGAGCATTTTGCTGCCTTTCTCACCAATGAAGATGAAATACAAAGATCCCATGGGCTGGAATTTCTCTCTGAACAGAATAGCCTAAAAGCCAGTGGAAATTCAACTAAAACTAACCAGAAAGCTCAGGAATTGGATCATTTGAATAGTCATTAAGTTAATCAACCATAAATTCCTTTTTGATTCAACTTTTATTGCTTGATTAACTTTATTGGAGATCTCTCTAAAATGCATTAGACTTGTATTCCTCTTCTGTGTCCTGTCCTAAAGGAAGGAAGGAAGGAAGGAAGGAAGGAAGGAAGGAAGGAAGGAAGGAAGGAAGGAAGAAAAGAAAGAATGAATGAAAGGGAGGAAGAAAGAAAGAAAGAAGAAGAAAAGGCAAAATGTGTAGCAATGAAAAGAATGTACTTAGGAATAACACATTTTAGATCCAGTTCTGGCTGTATAACCATGTGATGCGGAGAGAATGAATTATTTTAACACATCTATGTGCTTCACTTTCCTAGTCTAAAGAATGAGGATAAAATGGTACCTATTTTAAGGGATTAATGTGAAGATTAAATGAGATAATAGTTATAATGTGCCTATAGCACTGCCTGGCATACAGGAAGCACTCAATGAGTGAGCTATTATTATTTATTGAATAATAGTCTTCAGAGTTGTCATTATATTATGCACAGATAATCCAGAGGCAATATGGCATAGGGACTAAAAAGTTGCATTCTGTGGGTTTACACTTCTTCACTACCATCAATTAGGTGTATGACCTGATTAAATGAACTCGGTGGCTGGAGCTCTGTAAAATAGAATAACAATATTTGCTTCAAAGGACTACTGTGTTAAAGGAAAAACAGACACATTGATCCCTTAATACAAATACCTGGCACACAATGAGTGTTCCTGCAAATGTTAGCTGTAATCAAATAGTAGTATATAGTTGTAGAAGTGTGGGAGTTTGGATGAATGTGTAACAGGCCTAGAGAAACGTTTACAAGTTTTCTTCTCTGATTATTATTTTGAAATTTGCCTTTTTTTGTCCTTAGAAGTTAATTTTGGAAAAACACTGATTAATAAAGGGTTTTAGTTAACTGGATTCAACTAATTGTGGCATTCCTTATGTGAGTGTTCTTAATACAGAATAAGCTCATAGAGCTGCTCTCATTTAGCAGGAGGGGAGCTGAAAGGGAGCTTTCCAGCCACTGTTTCTGTGACTCACAGAGGAAACGACTGTCACTTCCAGAACTCAGCAGAGCTGCTGAGCAGGTGGCTGAGTTCCATCAGTCCAGAGGTGAGAAGACCATCTCAGAAGGTCCTTGAAGTGACGAAACTGGTGTTATTTGAATGTATCCCTGATGAATACAGGCTTCCCTTTCACTTGAGGAGTCCTGCTTCTCACCATATTTTCTAGTATTTTTTCCACTTTTAGTGGTCCACAGCTTAGCTTGGCTTTACATAGTATACACTTATAAACAAGAGTTATATCTTTTCTGATTCTTATCATAACATTTTCTTGTTAGGGGTTGATTCCCAAAGACAGCGGCTAGAGGACAGTGGGTGGGGGGAGGCAGAGGGGGCCTGAGTACAGGCTCTTGTGTTCATGCCCTAACTGGATACCTTCATGGAGACTCTCTATGTTGGTTTTCTCACATGCAAAACAGAATGCAAGCACCTACCTGGCAATGTTGGTGAGAATAATAAATGAGATAACATAAAATGTTTACCATAGTTGGTGGCACATATTAAACACTCAGTAAATATTAGTGATCACTTTTACATATGGCTGAGTGTTCCTTTGGGTCTTAGGCTATGTGTTTGTTGTGTACTATATAGCACATGGCTGTGTTTCATTCTTGAAAGTTATCAATAGAAATGACAATTAATCATGACAACATGCCAGGCCACTAAACATAGCTTCAGTGATTGAAAATTGTAGGATACTTATTGACCTCTTGTGATAAATCTTAACTCACTTTCCTCTTCAAAATCCCTACGGACTTTGTCCTGCCCATTTCCATTAGGCAAAGATTCATCAAGAAACAATAAGATACAAATGAAAAGCTCCCAGATTGCTATAACTATAAAACAGCTAACTGGACTCTAGGGAAGGATGACTTTTGGTCCTGTGACCATTAAAAAGTTCAGGGAGATACTCTGGAGGATTCTAGACCTTTGAGGTAGAGTATCATAGGAATGCTTCTTGGATAGGTTTACAAAGCCTGTGAACAAACTAATACATGTAAAAACAACAAAAACAAAAACAGGACAGAGTTTTCCATACTGGCTCTCCATGCATCACGGCTGGCCTGATTTGCCAGTAGAGTTGCCTGACAAGTTAGATTTACACTAGGAGAAGAAAGTTAAACTGCATGAAAATCTACAAGTGGAAATTGTTTCAGTCTTCAACTTGAGGAATGAGTCTTCCATGAAAATAGAAATACTTCTGGGAGGATTCACCTTGTAAACATAGTGGTTCTTCATTCTTTTGGCTGAACAAGCTTGTCATATCCTTTCCTAAAATGGATATGTGTTGACAAAATAGGCTGAGTACAAAGGAAAGAGTCACTGATGAGCAGAAGGGGATCCTGAGGAATATCTCTGTATATGAATCTCATGCACTCCTCTAGTGGCATGCATATTACTTTTCCACTGTCATTTGATAATTAAGAAATGGAGTCTCAGAAGAATCCATGACATACAGTATTGACAGAGTTCTATTGGTAGTCAGGAGCAGAATCCAAATCTTTAGCCTCTTACCCCAGTGTAAGTAGACTGTGATCTTGAGAGCAGTGACTGTGTTCTGCTGTGATTCTTATATAACCATTTTGCAAGGCAACGCTTGGCACTTAACAAATAGTTATAAAACTGAGGAGTCAGTGGGTACCTCTGAGCTTCCAAGATTTGTGGTGTTCTAGTACGTTGTGGAGGGGATACTTCCTTCTCGTGTTTACAAGAAAAGGGGCGTCCATTCATTCTTATTTGGTTAGTGCTGGAGAGTCTACTTGTATTAATGGGTGAGTAAGGTAGGGTCAGGACTTACCCTCAGCTTTCTCATTCCCTACTTCTCATGTTCTCATGTTTTCATAAATAGGTGGCTTCTATCTACTGTCATTCGGGTAGTGCTGAAGACTCTACTTCCATTTCTTACTCTTACTCTTTAAACACTCTTCCAAGTACTGGGTATAGCTGATCTGATGGTTGGAGCCTGATAACAATGTATCGCTAGGTTGGCTGCTATTCCTCTAAAACAAGAGATAAGCTGAACCTCATTTCTCTATCCTGCATTACTTAGGTTAATGATGAGTAAGGAGGGTTAGGGTTTGCCCTCAGCTTCTCATTCCATGCAAAAGCACTCCTGGCTTTTTTGTTCTAAAGGCAGGTAAGTTATCCATCTCTTGTTGGTCTCCAGCACTGTCTTCTGACAGCAACTGGATTTGTGAGGAAAATCATAACCTTCCATGCAATTGGCTGCCAAAGAAATCTTAAGGGGGATGCCTTAAAGAACTAACTCTCCTTATAGGAAGGAGAGGGAAAATCTAGATAAAGGCTTTGTTAGGTAGAGCTCCCCACATTAGCCTCTGGTATGATTTAAAGTCTCCATTCCAGCTTTACCAGGAACTTTGGGAAATATTGCTCCTCCACTTACAAGGATGAAAATATGATTCTCAGCTAGCTATGTATTCTCCACTGCACAGAACCCAGCAAGGAGGAGGGCTGATTGATTGACATGACTGATTTCCCCACATTACCTCTGAAATGATCAGTGAAAGAAAATATCTTTAATTTAATAGTCTGGTACTAGTTATAGAGTAGGCATATCATAAACACTCATATTCAAGCTGCAATTTTCTTTTTTATTTGTTATTATTTCACCCTTCTGAAACAGCATTTTATATTTCTAAATTGCATTTTAAACCACCATAACCCTATATATAAAATTTTAGGTAACTTACAGAATCTTTTTGGCTAATATTAATTTTCAAAATATCTCTGTAAAGAGGACCATTCCCATAATTTGACCTGACCCTGTGCTTTTTAATTATTTCCCCCATGCAGTAATGTCTAAGAAATTTTCCTCATTGAATATGAATGGATGCATGAGATTAGCAAAAGAATATCTCAACAGTAATGCTGGAGATTCAGGGTCAGTTTAATGTGCACATGCAACCACTCACATTTATTTTCAAGGGTCATTTTAAAAAGGGCAAACACAAAGACCAGAGGGAAGCAGAAGTGCACTCATCAGCTCACTTATGTAAAAGTAAATGAGAGGATACCAGAGGCTTCTACCTTTCAATGCAATGTAGATGTCCTTCCAGTTAAAAGCAAAGTCACTTCAGGAAGACATGCGTCCCTTGCAAGAGGAGGGAGGGCATGCCACTAAGGGAAAATAGAGAGGTGAGAACAAGGGAGGAGGGAAAGAAAGAAGTGAAGAAAGAGGGAAAAGAGAAGTAAGTTTGCTTTTTTAGGTTAGGTCCCTGCTGGTCTTGGGGCCATTGGATGTCAGGGTGTCCTATTTCTCTAATCAAAAAGGTCACTCTTCTCCCTGGAGAAGAATGCAGTAAAGGGTTTGCATGAATAAATGGAAGGATTTCCTCTTAGATTTTTTTTTTTTTTTCCTTCGGGGAGAAGACTAGAATACTCTTCCATAAGTGGAAGAGTATTTGCTCTTACAAGAAACAAGAGATTAAATACTAAAGCAAAAGATCAAAGTAGGTACAAGTCTAGGAGGTCCTCTCCCCTATATAGCAGGGCTATCTAGTACTATAAATGACATAAATCCTGGGATTCCCCTGAGAACTTCTCCCATGTAATGCACATTGTTAAATACTTTTTTATGCTCCTCTATTGTTCTTCTCAATTTATATATTTTGCCAACTTCCTGAAGCAATATCAGATGTCTCTTTGCTTCTAAAAAACTGAACTCTCACTGTACAATGATCATTATAGATGCTTAGGAAATATTTTTGACAAAGTTAATATATTATTTTCCTGACTACTACCAAGTGGAATGATATTTGTGAAATGGCTGTGGAACCAGTAATAATTCATCATGTTCCTTAAATGTAATATAAGCATTATAGTGTACAGCTACTAAGGACTTCTGACTTCAAATTCATCTTATTGGGTATTGGAGATCAAACATTTTCTGAAATAACTTTGCTTGATGTTCTAATGGGGTTTGCGAATGAAATATTAAAAAAAAGGAAGATGAACACTTCCTTTTGTTTTGAATAACCTTACTGAGATACATGACATACAATTCACCCATTTAATGATTTTTTAGTGTATTAAAGAGTTGAGCAACCATCACCACAATTAATTTTAGAACATTTCATCACCCCCAAAGAAACCCCATACCCATTAGTAGTCACTCCTCCTTCCCCATCTCCATCCCTAAACCTCCAGTCCCAGACAACCACTAATCCACTTTCCATGTCTATAGATTTGTCTACTATATGTAAATGAAGTTATACAATATTTAGTTTTTTGCAACTAGCATCTTTAGTGTAGCGTTTTCAAGGTTCACTCCTATTGTAATATGTATCAATACTTCATTCCTTTTTATGGCCAAATATTATCCCATTGTTGGCTATGCCACATGTATTTATCTATGCATCAGCTGGTGGACATCTGGGTTGTTTCAACTTTTTGGCTATTATGAGTAATGCTGCTATGAATATTTGTGTAGAAGTTTTTGTGTGAACATATATTTTCATTCCTCTTGGTTGCATACCTATGAGCAGAATTGCTGGGTCATATGATAACTCTACATTTATCATTTTCAGGAATTATCAGACTGTTTTCCAAAGGAGATGCACTACTTTACATTTCCACCAGCAATGTACTAATAGTTATAATTCTTTATAACCTCACCAACATTTGTTAATTATTTGTTATTATCTGACTTTTTAATTTTAACCATCCTAATACATATGATGTTCTCATTGTGATTTTAACTTGCATTTCTCTAAGGACTAATGAGGCTGAGCATCTTTTAAGCTTTTTGGACATTTGTTTAACTTCTTGGGATAAATATTTAAATTTTTTGCTTAAGTTTTAACTGGCTTGTCTTTTTATTATTAAGTTATAATATTTGCATATTCTGGATATAAGTCAGATCAGATATGTGAGTTGCAATTATTTTCTCTCACTAGCTGTCTTTTCATTTTCATCAAGGTATCTTTTGAAATACAAAATTTTTTAATTTGGGGAAGTCCAATTTATCTTTTCTTTTTGTTGCTTTTGGTACCATTTCTGAGAAGGCTTTGCTTCATCAAGGCCATCAAAAGTTACTCTTATATTTTCTTCTAAGAGATTTACAGTTTTAGCTCTTTCATTTAGGTGTATGATCTATCTGAGGTAAATTTTACTTATGGTGTAGCATAAAGTCCTATTTCTCTCTTTTCATGTGGATATCCATTTGTCCTGGTATCATTAGCTGACAAGACTGTCTTGCCCCACTGAATTATCTGGGCACTTCTGCCAAAAGTCAACTCACCATAACATAAGAATTATTTCTGGAGTTTCAATTTTATTCCACTCATTGATTTGTCTATCCTTGTGCCACTGCCTCTGTGTCTTCATTACTGTAGCAGTATAGTCATTCTTCTGATCTATGAACATGGGATGTTTTTCTATTTACTTAGGTCTTTTAATGCTTGTTTTCAACAGTGTTGTATAGTTTTCAGAGTATGATTTTGTACTTATTTTGGTAAATTTATTCCTAATGATTTTATTCTTTTTAATGTTATTGTAAATGGTATTATTTTCTTAATTTCATTTTTGGATTATTTATTGCCAGTGCATAGAAATATAATTGATTTTTATATATTGATCTTGTGTCTTGAAAACTTGCTGACCTCATTTATTAGTCCCAAGCATTTTCTGGTGTATTCTTTAGAATTCTCTTTCATTATTAGAATTCTCTATGATGAGATCATGTCATCTCCAAATAGAGATAGTTTTGTTTCATTATGAATACCTTTTATTTCATTCTCTTGCCTAATTGTCCAGGTACAATGTTGAATAGAAGTGGTGAGGGCAGACATCCTTGTCTTATTCCTGATCTTAGGGACAAAGTATTCACCATTA
Organism: Canis lupus baileyi; assembly: GCF_048164855.1. NCBI lineage: Eukaryota > Metazoa > Chordata > Mammalia > Carnivora > Canidae > Canis > Canis lupus. Next base: position 56,630,714 of record NC_132844.1, on the reverse strand, counting down.
AGTATGCTCTTAGCTTTGGGTTTTGCATAAATCCTTTTTTGTTTGTTTGTTTTTTTACCTTAAGAAAACTTCCTTCAATTCTTAATTTGTTGAGTGTTTTTATGGTAAAAGGGTATTGAGGTTTGTCAAATTCCTTTTCTGTGTGTATTGGGATAATCATGTAGTTTCTGACCTTTATTCTATTGACACATTAATTGGTTTTTAGATGTTAAACCACCCTTGCATTTGTGGGATAAATTCCATTTGGTTATGATTTACAATCCTTTTTAATTTTTTTATTTATTTTTTATTTTTCAGAGAAAGAGAGAGTATACACATGAGTGGTGGGGACCTGGGGGCAGAGACAGAGGAGAGAGAATCTCATACAGACTTCATAGTCATTGCAGAGCCCAATGTGGGGCTCAATCTCGTGACCCTGAGATCAGATCATGACCTGAGCTGAAACCAAGAGTCAGATGCTTAACCAACTTAGCCACCTAGGCACCCCTACAATCCTTTTTATATGTTATTGGATCTGATTTGCTAATATTTTGTTGAGAATTTTTCCATTTATATTCATAGGAGATACTGGTCTGTAGTTTTCTTTCCTTGTGATGTCTTTATCTGTTTTGGAATCAGAGTAATAGTGACCTCATGGAATGACTTGGGAAATGTACCCTTTTCTTCCCTTTCAATTTCTTAAATGCAGAAGTTGTTCCTACCTCTGATATCTTGCCAGGGTAACCTACTTCATTTTGTTTATAAATCATAGCATATCTAAATCTCATCAGTCAGTACATAGGAAAGTACCTATGTGATTTGAACCAATTTATTCTAATCACTAAACAGTATTTATAATGCTCCCACATGATTTAAACCAATTTAGTTTTCCCACGAGAGAAGTCAGGTGGGAGACAGAGAGATGGTGTGTATTGCAGATGTGCGTTAAGCACAGAGAGGGAAGAAAGGTGTGGAGGGTACTTACCTTCTAAACAGCAGAGGGCTAGGTTCTTAGATAAGAATAAAATCTCAGTAGTTCACACATCACTCTGTTTATTATTAACAGATTGTTTCCTGCCTTTTAGACTCTATGGAAGGAATCTTCATGTTAAATCTTTGAAATTGTGCTTTTATTTTCCTTCTTTCTAGCAGAGGTACCCTTCCTTTCACCTACCTTTCTTCCCTCCTCCCTCCTTTCCTCCCTTCCCTTCCTGTCTTTTAGAACTAAATTTCTAGACTCATGTAAACTCAGTGGAGATATTTCACTAATGCCTTACAAATAATACGAGCAGGTCAGTACAGTTAGAATAAGTGTTACTTTATTAGCTTAGTTCAAATTTCTCACTTAATTATTGTGAAAACACTAGGGAATTAGAGATTTTAACAACAACAACAACAACAACAGTAACAACACAACAACCAGTCTGATTCTTGATGAATTAGCATCTTCTGGTTCTCCTCATGACAGTAGGTTTTACTGAAATGCTTAACTTTAAATTTTATAAAATTATTATCCTTTAATTCCTAAATATCTGCTGTGCACCAATGTTTTCTTTTTTAAAAAGATTTTATTTATTGATTGATTTGAGAGAGAGAGAGAGAACAAATGAGGGGTACATAGTGGCAGAAGGAAAGGAAGAAGCAGACTCCCACTGAGCAGGGAGCCTGACATGGGGCTCGATCTCAGAACCCTGAGTTCATGACCTGAGTCGAAGGCAGGCACTTAACTGATTGAGCCACCCAGGTACCCCTCAATGTTTGTTTTTAACAAATCAAGTTTAACAAATATTTGGTGATGTGAAATGTTAGGGTCTACTAGTAAACAGTCAAGAAAGAATTCTTGAGTCATCTTTGGTACAAAAAGGGTGGTTTTATTAAAGCTTGGGGACAGGACCTGGGGTCATGAGGAGCAGCTGATTCTATATTTTTAAGTTGGGAGGAGGTTAGGGATAGCATAAGTCTCTAAGGAATTTGGAAGGAAAGTTTCCAGGACCTTGAGGGGCTAGCTCATTAGGAAAAGGTCATTTACTACTGTCTAGAAAACCCTAGTCTTTTGACCCTTCAGATGTATATCAGTGGGTATATATTCTTAGAGGATGATCGCCAACATGTATCTTTGGGGTTAGAGATAAAGGAAGTTTCCAAAGGGATTTTTTGATAGGATCCTGGAGGTTGGGCTAAGGTCAAGTTAACATTGCCTTTTGCTTCTAGCAAAGTATTAATGTGGAGGCAGCTAAGCTCCTTTGAGGAAGGTCACTCTGCCTGTCTCATGTACTTGTCAATGGGCAGTTATACGAAGTTTAATTTTTCTTCCATATTTTTTTTGCCTTTGTTCTCTAAATCATTTAGTAACTAGTGTGTGAGTGACTAGAGACGAAACTAGGTTAGGATACTTTTTTATTTTGAGGGGTTTACAGTCTTACTGAGAGAAGGCATATATTTAATACTTGCATAAGAATTCAAGATGCTTTAATTCAGGGAAATAGGCATTTGTTATTTACTTATCGTGTTCAAGGAACTGTATACCATTTAGAGATGAAACAGCAGGAGCTCAGGGAAACAAATACATGGGAATATTGAAATGAAGGAAATGATTTTAGAACTCAGAAAATTATGAGAATATTGACTGACAAAGAAATGGGAGATGTTTGTGATGATTTCAGTCAGAATATTAATTAGCAATCGTTTTCCCTTCCATTTCAAACAAAGCAGCCAATTTAAAAAATGTCAACTACTTTGATTTCCTTTTAATCACATATAAATAAATCTAAATTCTAATCTTTCTTTGTCTCTTTTGATGGGGTAATTGTGAAATATGTCTTAACTTGAGCCAATTTCATATGCTTATAAGTAACCCACGCATACTTTTGAATCTTAAAAATTCGATATTTTCCTTTGTTCCAAAGTACAAAGGAAACATATATTCACATAGTGCTTTCTGTTTAAGATTACAGAAATGGATTGTTTTTCTTGAGGCTCTCTGAGAAGAGTTTTTCTGACATTTTCATGACCCATCACAAGAGTTTGGTCAGCAGATTCATAAATACTCACAGAATTGAAGCAAAACTTCTCGATAACCCGTAACCAATTTCTATACATTGAGAAAAAAATACATCTGCTTTTTAAGTTTTGCAACTTAATCTCTCTCCCTCTAGTTTCATTTTGTCTGTGGAGAGAGACAGTTCAGAAGAGAAGAAATGGCTAAAATGGGACTGTTAAGCATTCTTAAGTTGAGCATAGATGAACACAATATATACAAATTTTTTCAGCTAGAAATTTGACACATTTTCTTAAAAGCATGCAAAAGGAAAAGAAAGAAATTACTTGTGATGGTGATAGGCAGAAGTACCTATAAGGAAAGATGGCTTGCTTATTCATGCATTCTTTCATTCAATATATATTTATCGAGTGTGTCCTATGTACTAAACACTATTATAGGCATTAAGGATACAGTGGTGATCAAAGCGAAGGAAATCTCTGCTCCTATGGGGCTCATATTCTCGGGGAAAAGGCAAATAGTAAATAACATAAATAAGCATGATATGGAATATATTATGTATTGATGAAAGAAAAGAGGGGTTATAGGTATCTGGGGTGGGAGATTTTAGAAAGGGTCGCTAAGAAAGACCCTACCATAAAGATAACTTTTGAAAGATGTCCAGAAAGAAGTGAAGAAGCTGGCTGTGTTATCTTCAGGAGAAAAGTATTCCAGGTAGAGGAAATCTTGAGTGCAAAACCATGGAGGCAGGAACCTGTTTGACTTGTTCGAGGAACAGCCCAAAGTCAGTGTGGCTGTAGTGGACTGAAAGAAGGATTGATAATTGATAAGCTCAGAGAGATTGTGGTGAAGGACAAGCTGAGCCTTGTAGCTCACAATGCAAATGTTGGCTTTCATGTGGAGAAAGATTAGGGGGTGGGCATTGACAAGATCACCTTGGTTGCTGTGATGAGGAGAGAAGGCAGGGGTGCAAGTGAGAACAGATCATTACAGGTTAGGAGGTTTCTGCAGTGATCCAGGTGATATAGATGTGTTATCTTAAGCTGTGGCTCTGATCACTTAGCACAGGGGTTGACAAGCTACAGCCTGTGCGCCCACATCAGTTTGCTGCCTGTTTTGGAAATAAATGTTATTGGAACACAATCAGACTCATGTATTTACATATTGCCTATGGCTCCTCTCCGCCTACAACAGCCAGTGGAGTAGTTATAACAGAGATCAAATGGCTAGCAAAAATATAGTTGTTAATATAGTTAAAAATATTTAATATCTGGCCTTTTATAGAAAGTTTGCCTATCATTGACTTAAAATCTCTTGGGAGGAGGATTATGGCTATGGAGCTGCCTTCTGGATATGCAAAAGACCATAGATGAGAACTATTATTTCTCTTCTCTACAATTCTTTTTTTATTTTAAGATTTTAAAAAAAATATTTATTAGTGAGAGAGAATGCATGAGAAGGAGTAGGTGTAGAGGGAGAGGGAAAAGCGGAATCCCTGCTGAGCAGGGAGACAGATACGGAGTTCAGCCTCATGACCCATGAGATCAGGATCCAAGCTGATGGCAGACGCTTAACCAACTGAGCCACCCAGGCGCCCGCTTTTTATTATTACAATTTTGTATAGTGTATGCAGTTTGCAGAAGGTGGAGAGAGGTATATCTGGATTTCAGTGAATAAGGCAGTATGAAATAACATTAATCTTTCAATAAAAGGTAATGAATATCACTCATTTACTCACTCAAGAAATATTCTTTGAAAATGACGTCGGTGGATAACAAAATTTAATGAGTTAGAGAGACATCAAATAAATGAACACACAGGTAAATCTATAATTACAAAAGCATTAAGTGCCATGAAGGAAAGGATTGGGCCCAATGGAGAGAACAAGGGCCATATTTTATGTTAGGGGAGGTCGATGGAAAGGCCATTTGAAATGAAACCACAGGATGAATGGGCAGGAAAGATAGAGGAAGCATTTCACACATAAGAATGAGGATGTACTGGGATGCCTGGGTGGCTCAGCGGTTGAGCATCTGCCTTTGGCTCAGGGCGTGATCCCGGGTCCTGGGATCGAGTCCCACAGCTCCCTGCAGGGAGCCTGCTTCTCCCTCTGCCTGTGCCTCTCCCCCCACCTCTCTCTCTCATGAATAAATAATAAAATCTCAAAAAAAAAAAAAGAGAATGAGGGTGTACAAAGGTGGCAAATGGGATGAACAACTGAAAGAACTGGGAAGCAAGCAAAGACATAAGGATTCAGGCAGGCCCAGACACACAAACACATACACCCCAGGCACGTACCCATACACACATGGCTGCACCTCTGACAGCAATGAAGAAGGAGCCATGGAACATGATTGGAGATAAAGAATGGGTTAGAGGGATCCCTGGGTGGCGCAGCGGTTTAGCGCCTGCCTTTGGCCCAGGGCGTGATCCTGGAGACCCGGGATCAAATCCCATATCGGGCTCCCGGTGCATGGAGCCTGCTTCTCCCTCTGCCTGTGTCTCTGCCTCTCTCTCTCTCTCTCTCTGTGACTATCATACATAAATAAATAAATATTAAAAAAATGGGTTAGAAAATCCAAGGTTTTGTAGATCATGTGAAGGAGTTTTGATTTTATTAGAAGTCCACTGAATGGTGTAAGGCAAGTCATGATGTTTTACCTTTTATGCAGAACTCTGGCCCCATGAGGAGTATGAATTGAAAGGGCCAAGAATTCAAGTCCAGCAACCAGTTAGGAGCTGACTTGCAAGTGACTCAGGACAGAGATAATGATGGTGATTCACACAAAGTTGGTGTCTATAGTGTAGTTCAACAAATATTTATCACATTTTTACTATGAACAAAATAGTATTTTTGGTTCTTTTAACAGGATTTTATTTATTTACTTAGAGAGTGATGAGCACAAGCAGGTAGGAGAGGAAGAAGCAGACTCCCTGCTGAGCCGGGAACCTGATGTGGGGCTTGATCCCAGGACCCTGGGATCACGACCCGAACCAAAGGCAGATCCTCAACCAGCTGGGCCACCTGGGCGCCCCTTATTTTTGGTTCTATGCTGGGAGAGCAAAAGTAAATAGTATACTCCCTCTGCTTTCAATAAACTGATAGCTCTGAAGAGTAGGAAACATATACAAATACTTGTTATTTATGTTGACTATGATAAATTCAAAATTCTGTATGGCAACTCAAAAGAGTACTGTTGGCGCCAGAGGGAATGAAAATTTCTTCTGGCTTGATTGGCGAAAGAATCAGTCACCAGCCTATCACCAGTGCTAAGCACAATTTCTCAGTACCTCACACATGACAAGCTTAGGGCATATTGAGAGAATGACCTAAATCATGTCTTTGGACTCTTGTCTTACTGATTTTTTCCAAACACACTAATTTCAGTGGCTCCTTCAGTGTGCCAATCTCAGCTCCTTCTATATTGCCCTGTTGCTACCAGTCAGCCTACTCCTTGCCACAGACCTTCCTTATGCCATGATCGGACTGCCTGCCAAACAACGGTGCTTATCCCTATGCTAGCAGCTTGCTTGTCTTTATTCGGACTATGGCCAGTTGTTCTGTTTGGCCTCACGGTGTGAAAAGGAGCCAAGAATAAGAGGCAAACATGCCAAATTAAGTTAAAACACTTTATAGAAGTCTAGGATCTGACAAGCTTTTTCTACATTATGACCAAGAGCTATTTGATTCAGTTGGGATCTATATATGAACGTCGTGAGGTCCTACCCTTCCAAGAGTGCCCTGCACACACTCGGTGTTTAATAAATGTAGGTTGAATCAAAGATACAAAGTAAACTGCAATGAAGTTTTGATTAAGCTAGTTCACAGCAATCATTCTACAAAATGAAGAATATTCCAGGGTCTTTTTCTGCTGCCAGGTCTGCCAAGCCCCATTCTTTCCCTTGCCTTCCAAGCTGGAATCACTTCCACTTGTGGGATCTGTCTCACTTAGGATGAGCCAACTCAGACAATATATTACAAACTTTAATCTTACCAAAACATGCGGCCTTGCCTGAATTAGGGCTCAGATGATGGTTCTCTGAGGGACAGGATAGAGTACTGATTAAAACCATATACTTGGAGACTAGGTTCTCTCATTCTCTCTCTTTACACTGCCACAGTCAGGCTGTTTGACTTTGGGCAGATTTCTTACTTCTCTGAATCCTAATTTCTCCATTTGTAGAAGGAAAACAATGAAATCATCCATTGAGTGTTAAGCCCTTCATGTAAATCCCAACGTGAGATCAGCATTAGGTAAGTGGTAGCTGTGGTGAAATCCCTGTGCTGACGTGGCTCATTTTGCAAATTTTGAAGACAGGAGATTGGCAATTTCTCCTAGTAGGCTCACCCTTGTCATTTCATTGACTTTATAATAGTGCGACTTTGGCTTTTGTGGACTTCACTTAGAGAGATTATGGTGGGTTTTACTGTGTTATTATCTATTAAACTATAATATTATCATTCATGCAGAAACCCAACATTAATCAAAAATCAGTCTCAGAAAGAGACAGGAACTTTCCATTCTGAAAGTTTTTCCTCCCATCTTTGTTTTTCCAAAGCAGGACCACGTTGAATGGCACACATCATTGTAGTGTCCATATTTTGTTCTCTCCATGTAAAGCACCCTTTGAAACAAATATGCCTCCAAATCTAGGATGCAGTTACAGGTGTCTAGCACCCAAGTGGAAGTGGTGGGGAGGGATTTTGGAAATGACTGTACTTTGGAATGGAGAAAAGTTTTTGCAGAAGACTCTTTGCTTCCACATGGAGTCAAAAACATTCCTACAATCCTGGCAGCCAAATAGCCTTGGTCTTAATTTACATTACTTCAGGTTCCCAGGAGTACAGCCACAGGCAAGAATCAGTTTTGTTAATGATTATAAAAATTAATGTTGTTATTGAACTGAGACTACTGGTTTTGGCAAAATGGAGAAGACTCATATCTCCTGTTAAGTATTATTATAATATCCTTAGACACAATACAATAAACATCTCTGAAAGGGACTTTAACAACACGGGATGAGTTCTGTATACTTTTTTGTTTTATCTTCCATATATCCTAGACCAGGTGCCAGAGAAGCCCTTGATTTGGAAATCCTAAAAGACACATACAAAACAACAAAAACAACAAAAAAGCCTGCTTCATCTAGCTAAAGGACCAGAAAATGGTGGTCCAGCAGAATGGCAATATTTTTGACAATACCTCCCTTGCTAAAGCCAAATATCATGGGGAAAAACATCATTTCCCCTGTGGTGCTGGCAGAGACTGAGTGGAGAGCTTGTATTTCCAAATCCCTCTGGGAATAGCATTTGGCAGCCTGGGTGATGTCAGCAGAGACTGTGGGAAAACCTGACCTCCTTGACTCCTACCCCAAGCTGCTCTCCTCCTCCTGCCAATTTACAGAGAGGAGGGTGGATTTTAGAGAGGAAGGAGCTGGAGAAAGGATTTATTTACCTTTACATGGGCAGATCCTTAGTAACCCCAGCATGAAACTGATGAGGATTAACAGTGCAAGAAGTTTGAGATAGAAATACAATGTAGAGTACAGGTCTCTGAGCAGTCCGCAAACAAAGCAGATTAGAATAGCACTGTATAGGCTGTGAATAAAATAATCTGCTATTGGAACTACATCCCATAAAAGTAGGCCAAGACCTGCATGATGGGCCTAAAGAGGAACTCTGCTAAAAAAATGATTAGGATCCAGAGCATTATCACATGATGCCTCAGCTGTCCATCTACTGTTATTGGAGTGAGCTCCAGACATTCTGATGGCCATCAATCAATTCTCAGCATTGTCCCCACTCTTCAGCTCTTGCTCATTTGATATGATCCATGAGTTACAATTTTGTCTTCCTTTTCCTGCCTACAGCTCAGAGCCCCGATTCCAACCCTAGCCTCTGGGGCATTGACTGACATTTCCAGGAGAGGTAGCTGTTCCACATGTTCCCAGCAATAAATAGACTCTTGGGAATGGATTAATTGAATAGAAATATAATGCTGCCCTGTTTTTTGGATGGGTGTGGCTTTTAGACATAATGCCCTAAATTGCCCTTGAACTTGATCAGTTTCCCTGATGCCAGTCTTTGCCATGATTTTAGCCTATGTTCTCTTAAAGAAATACCATGTTTTCTATAAGAAATGAAAATTTAACCCACCAAATTTTATTCATATCTAATTATGCCACAATTCTATAAATTCAGCCACTTAGGACTCACAACTTTCCTACTAACTTCAATTTATAAAATATCCATTTTAGTAAATTTTTTCCCTGAGAGCAAATTTAAAACTGTAGGTGGCTAATGATCCATTTGAAGAGATTACAATATGTGCATAATGAAATAATAGCAATGATGTAAATAGAAAAGACATAATGGTTCCCTTATTTTAAAAAACTCTCTCTTTCAAGAATGCTACATGAATTGAATGCCAAGCTACCTAGCAAGGTGCCCGGCATACAGTGGGTGCTAATATATTTACTGAAATTAACACCATAAGCTATGTTTTGAAGAATTTGTTCACACTAATGGACAATCCAAATGCGACTTTGGTCATGCTGGTCAATGGAAGTCTAGAAGTGAGCTATAATCCTGATATAGAAATTATCATTGTAGTTTGAGACAGTGATCTTGTGAGGAAATTATTTAAATATTAGAGAGAATACATATCAGACACCTTTAGACCACCGATTTTGCAAAACTATCCCAGGTCTGTAATCTGGGGGAAATGTTTACTTAAATATTTTGTTCATATCATCTGAAGCGGATTGGTAATAAGTATTGTTTACTTAATGGGGAGATTGGAAAGGTGTGCTCACATGATACTATCGTACATCACTAAGAATTCATTATGCATTTCCTAGGTATACGTACATTAAAGACAACAAGTATATGCTCAAAATATTATAAATACTAAATAAAATCTTAAAGACTTTAAGATTTTCTAATGTTAAAATGCAGTATCCTTTGGTTTGGAGGCCAGGGCTTTAAAACTAAGAAAACAGTTATTATAAGCTATTATAAACCAAATGACAAATATTTTTGTTAGCTTCGATTGTCTAATAATGATTTATTAGCTTACAGTTCAAACCCAATTACTATGCCATTCTCACTCTTCATTATTTCATCTCTAGGACTCTTTGAAGTGAGTCAGTAATATTATTATCCCTTTTTACAGATGAATAAACAAGCACCAACAATTAACTGATTGGGCCAAGAGGTTAACAATGGAGATGTAGATGAATAATTGGACACTTCACTTTTTTGACCTTCCATTTTCACATCTAGAATTTTGCACCATATGTTTTGTAAGATCTCATCTGGTATTAAATTCTCTGAAACAGCATCAGAAGACGATGGCTTCCTTTGTTTGGAGGGTCTCTTCTTTTGAATGAGGGGACCCACAGAGAGCTTGGCAGTGTGGCTAGAAGAGTAGCTGAGGTATCACAGTGAGTTCTAGTGTACTGCACAGACAAGGATGTACACACAGTGGCAGGCGTGCATGTACACATATGCACACACACACACACACACACACACACTCATTCCAAATTTGGCCTTAAGTGAGTTCAGTCTCATACATAGTTTAGATGATCTCAACAACACCTTATTTTCTCAAGCTGTCTTTGAAATGATTATACTAATATGGAAACATCCATTCCAAGGACACGGCAGGGGATAAGGAGCCTCTGTTTGCCCGAGTTTTGCTTAAAGTTCAACCAGTGGTTATGTTCTCTAGATGAGCTCCTCCAGTAGGTCTCTCTGCTTGAGGTAAGACAGTCAACCTTTCCTGATCTTAGGCAGGTCTTCAGACTCAGACCAGCATTTGGGCCTTTGGACTTGGACTGAATTATCACAGGAGTTTTCCTGATTCTCCAACCTGTAGATGGGAGAATGTGGACATAAACTCCATAATCATGGGAGCCATTCCTATAATAAATCTCATGTATATCCTATTGATTCTGTACCTGTGGAGAACCCTGACTAATACACATGTCATACATAGTCCCTGGCTTTGACCTGGGCTGGGAAATCCCAAGTTCATATCTTAAGCTTAGGAGGCACTCTGAAATAAGTTGCTATTAAAATTTAAGTAAATGCTTTTGTAATTAGCTGCATTTATAAGTTCATTAATAATTAATTGATATTCATGAAATCTGACCAGAAGCAGTGAGCCCTGAGTAGGGGATAATTAAGATATTGGAACTCTTGCCATTGCTCTCCATTGAATGTGTAAAGCACTTCCATTTTCTCTAGACTTTCCTTGTTGCACTCTTTGGCAGTATGTCATGTTGCTTAATTAATTAATATTTTGGTGTTTTGTTTTCATCATTTATTCACTTTATGATATTGTGGGCCAGCAGAGGAGATATCATTCGCCTCCTGTCTCACCCATCCATGATATCTGCTGCCATCTGGAACTACTCAAAGCCTCCTACAGGATGGTGAACTGAGCAGTTCTGACCTGTGTTTGCCAGTCCTCTGTAATGTGGACAACCACAGCACAGAGGCAGGACATACTGTTTGTGAATATTTATGTTCCTAAAAGCAGAACTTTATTTTTCACTTATCAGTTTATTTTCTTTCCTAGTTCCCCCTAAATAATCTAAATCAAGGTTTTTACTTGATGAAGTCCTTTAGAAAAATCTTTCCAATCTAAGTCAATTTTCTCTTCCTCCATGTTTCGTATAAATAATAAAGAGAATGTATTTGAAAAATACATTCTTTGAGTTGTACTAGAAATTCTTCTCATTCTCTTAAACAAGATATCCCTTGTGAGCTGTCAACTCATTGTGACTCTATTCCTTTTCTACTTTCTGGTATGGCTTTATTCACAGCCTTCTCTCCCAACACTTAGCATCTCCTCTCTAAATACCCTTTAGTCTAAGAGACATGTAGTTCCCTCTTGGTCAGAGATAATCATAGGCTTCAAGATGTTGAGAGGTTTTAAAGAAAGATAAGACCTTTACTGAGACTTTGGATAGAAGGGCATGTCCTAAATATTTTGATTTACAAGTAACTACCCTCCACTTATATATATGTGTGCATTCACAGTGCAGTGTTCTGGAGAACAAAACTGACAAATTACATCTTCTTGTGAATCTTATGTTCTAATGAGAAAGACAGATATTTAACAACAACAATATGTAGCTGAATGCACAAATGAAATCAAGTAGTGATTAGTATTTGTGGTGGTCACTTACTCACTGATCACTGCTCTTGGATCTATTCCCAGTCCTTCCCCTAGAAAATATATTTCTGAGGGTACCTTGTCCTCTGGCCCTCAGCTGGTTTTGGCCATAGGAAGGCTCTCAGAATAGAGGGCAAGAGAAAGCTCTCATCTCTCTGTTTTAGTCAGTTCATCATCCAATGGCTATATGTCTTCTATATAAGCCCTTTCACCTCTCTATGTAAGCAACTTTGTGAATCTACATTTTACCCTCCTTTCAAGGGCAACCCTTGTCTGGTGATACCATCTTCTTAATTCTTTCCTCTAGCTCTAAGGCTCTAGCTGCCTATTCTTCCTAATCTGTGTGCTGCCTCTTTTCAACAACTTTGTTCCTACTTTCTTACATTATAGTTCTTCTTTTGGACCACTTAGTGTAGGCTCTTTTCCCATATTGGACCTTGCCTGACATAGTGCTCTGAAATGTAAATGATAAGAGAACTGAGAGGGAAGGGAATGCTGTTTTTGATGAAGTTGTCAGGAAAGGCCTCTCTGGGAAGGTGACTTTGGGCCGGGGACTTGAATGAGATGAGGATATGAGCATTAGAGGAGACTGTTCTAGGCTGAGGGCACAGCAATTGTATGAGGCTCCAGGGGGAGCAACAGCAAAAAGAGCAACAGCAAAAAGATAAAAAAAAGTTATTAGAGCATAATGTGGGAGAGAAAGAGCTATAGGAAAATAAGTTGGAGAGTTAACAGGGAACAGATCATATAAGGCTATGGAAGGTCTGATAGAAGTGATCAGAATAATTGGAGAGAATAGCTTGAGCTGATGACTCTAGGAAGAGTATATGCAGGGAGACCAGCAAGGAGGCTACAGCAGTAGTCTGTCCAGGTAGAACATGATAGTACTTCAGACTAAGATGAGATATGTCAGATACAGAGGATACTTGAGGGTAAAGCCAACAAAATTTGCTGATAGATTGGATGTAGTGTTGTGAAAAAAATAAGTCAAGGTTTTGAGCCTTATCAACCACATGCATAGTGAAGACAGTGAGTTGAGAAAGACTTGATAAGTCTGGAGGGGGTCTTCTGGGTGGGCAGGAATTGAGAGTTTGATTTTGGACATGTTAAAGTTGTGATGCCTAAGAGACATCTAAGTCCAGTGCCAGGTAGGCATTTGGATATGTGCATCGAGTTCAGGAGAAAAGACTGGGCTAAAGATTGATTATAGGAACAATTAATGTATAAATGGTCAAAGGGTTAGGTGAGATCTGGGGAGTAAATATAGAGAAGTATCAAAGAGATCCTTGGACTGAACCTGAGAAAATTCAATATCTAGAAATCAGGCAAGAAAGAATTCAATTTATGAACAACCCATGGTAACAACCTAAGTGTCCATTGATGGATGAATGGAAAAAGTAAATGTGGAATATGTGTAGATATAGATATGGATATAGATATAGATACATAATGGAATATTATTCAGTCATAAAAAGAAGAAGATCCTTCACTTTTTTTTTTTTAAAGAACATAAAATTACTTAATTCACTCACCAAAGGACATGTTAATTGATTATTTAAATCCATGATGAAGGACACCTGAGTGGCTCAGTGGTTGAGTATCTGTTTTCAGCTCAGGTCATGATCCTGGGGTCTCAAGATAGAGTCCTGCATTGAGCTCTCCACAGGGAGCCTGCTTCTCCCTCTATGTCTCTGCCTCTCTCTCTGCATCTCTCATGAATAAATAAATAAAATCTTAAAAAAAAATCCATGATGAAGTTAGAGATGTACAAAAAGCACAAAGATACCGAAATGCTTAAACTATAATATGAGCAAACACCATTAATAAACTCTTGGAATACAAAAGGAGATCACTATGTTATGATGGCAGATATAAATTCATTACAAAGGCATGATAGTAAAAAAAAGCTTGTATGCATCTAATAACCTACAACCAAAAAATACATACAGACTGAAAAAGAAGAGAATTGACAAAAATTACATTGTACTTGGAAGAAAATCCTCCTTTGTAACAACATGGTGGACCTTGAGGATATTATGCTAAGTGAGATAAGTCAGAGACAGAAAGACAAATAATATTTGATCTCACTTATATGTAGAATCTAAAAAAAAGAAAAAGAAAAGTGATCTCATAGAAACAGAGGGACTAGTGGAAGAATGAAAAGCAGGAGGAAAGGGAGGAGTGGCTTTCTTCTTCCTTATGGTTTCTTGTGGCTGTTTTCCCAGTAGTAGAGGTGACAATACAATAAATAACTACAGAAATGACAGTTATCAGAGTGGTTTCAGGCAATGGCTTCAGCCCTGATCAAGGTGGCAAGTCTGGTAGATCCAGAATCAACCATGATAGCATCTCCAAAGTATGTGCTTATGGCTACAGCCCATAAATAATAGCAGCCTCTCATCTCTGGATATCCCACCTTCCTACTTTTTGCCATCCCCCCAAAGCTTTCTTTCTGTTATTGATTTTCTAGTTTTTCCAAGATCCTTGTACCTAATCCCCTGTATTAAATTCCCTGTTGGAGATATTTTAGGTAGATTGTATTGGAGGTGATAGGATTGGGAAATGTCTCTAATGCAATTTCATTTATTTTCTATTTAGAAATTGTTACACACATCTAAGGGACTTACCAAGAATTTCCAGGTATAGCCTTTGGTCATTTTTAAACTCTCTTATTTTATCATCAGTGGCTATAATTTTGGATGTCTCTGTTCCATGACTTTTCCAAAGAGAGGCAAGTAGCTTTTCCCAGCAGTGAACTATACCTCAGACTCAGCAAGCAGTTTTGCAAAACAATGGCTTCTCCAGTAAGTGATAATTAACTCAGCTCCTGTCTGTTTCAACGAGTTTCCTTTCTTCTACTTGGCACAAGTAGACTTTATTATTAGTGGAGGATCCTGGTGGTATATGTTCCGTGAACTTCATTTGATGATGCTCCCCACTGGGACACTGTGTCTTATGACTTTCCCCACCAAGAAAAATCTTACTCATTCTTCTAATGAGGACAAGTATTGCACAGTATTTAGCTTCTTTTCAATCTGGGTGACCTGTAGTCTCAATTTTCATTTCCAAAAACTGAAGCAATGCTCTGGTCTCTCTCTTTTTTTTTAACAACTTTTTTTTCCACTCTAGTAAAACAGAAGAATTGAGAGAAAAGGTTTTGCACTTTCATAGTGAACTGGTGCTTGATAAGATGAAATCATGATTCATTGTGGGGAAAATGTTGTAAATTCTCGACAAGACTGTGAAGATAAAAATAGAAGATATTCCTCTGGAAACCACTTTTGCCATTAATAGTGGGCTCAGAGTTCAAAAACAAAGAGAGCCCAAATTCCTTCCTTCCATATCATTTCCCAGTTTTAGACTCCAATTACTTCAGGTTACTTCAAAGAAGGTCTATAAGCAGAGATTCAAACTTGAGCATGCTTGAGGAGGCTGATGCTACAGAGGTTGTTAACATGTAGCTTCTAATGCCCCTTCCCCAGACATTTTTCTGCAGATTGATTTTTCTGTAGATTGAATTCAGAAACTTGCATTTTAACAATATCAGGTAATTCTAATGCAGGCCTTCGCTGGACCAGATTTTGAACTACTCTGTATCTAGACTGCTGATCTGTGATTATTTCAGAATATCCCTTATTCACAAGTGTTAACATGATACTGATTTTTTTCTCTCTCATGTTTGTTCTTGTCCAGTGTCCTGGCCATGCTGTACCAAAAATATGGATAATGATGGAGAAATTTCATTAGTTTTTCAAATACATTTAAATGTCTGAATATTTAGTATTATGTATACAAAATATCTGTGTGGGCGACAGATCTTTTATTATTCTCCATCAGTATGTTCTGTGTTTGGTTCAGAGGCCATTCAAGTATTTTCTTAGTGTCATTGTTTTGCTTAATATTATGCATATTTGACTGGGGCCAGGGGTGTCAATGTGAGGGTGTTTCTGGATAAAATTAACATCTAAGTAAATAAGGTGAATAAAGCAGATTGCCCTCCCCAATGTGGGCAGACCTCATCCAATCCATTGAAAGTCTGAATAGAACAAAAGGCAGGGTGAGGGACAAGTCACTCTGTCTGCCTGAGTGTTTTCAAGCTGCAACATTAGTCTTTTTCACTGGGACAAGAACTTATACTATCAGCTTTCCTGGTTTTAGATGTTGGAGTTGAACTGGAATTATACCATGAGCTATATTGGGTTTCCAGCTTATATATGGTGAGGTGAGACCTCTCAGCCTCCATTATCACATGAAACAATTCCTTAATGTTTCCTTATCCAGTTGACGCTTAAACAATATGAATTTGAACTGCATGGGCTCACTTATATGTGGATTTTTCAATAAATACTTTATGATAAATGTATTTTCCTTATGATTTTCTTAATAACATTTTTTTTCCTCTAGCTTACTTTATTGTAAGAGTACAGCATACAATACATATACAAAAAATGTGTTAATTGACTACATTATTAGTAAGGCTTCCAGTCAACAGTAGAGTAGTCATTATTAAGTTTCTGGAGAGTTGCAAGCTAAACATGGA
The DNA here is from genome assembly GCF_048164855.1 of Canis lupus baileyi. Classification (NCBI taxonomy): domain Eukaryota; kingdom Metazoa; phylum Chordata; class Mammalia; order Carnivora; family Canidae; genus Canis; species Canis lupus. Next base: position 56,614,009 of record NC_132844.1, on the reverse strand, counting down.
TTTTTGACTGCATGGGGGTCAGAACCTTTAAACTCTGCATCATTCAAGAGCCTGTCTATATGCTGTTTCTGGTTCTTTGGCTAATTCTGACTAATACAGTCATCTAAATCAATAAAGGAAAGAAAGGAGAAAAAAATGAATACTGCACAAAGAGAGCAGGAAAAGGATATATTATTTATCACTTTTTTCTTTCCTCTCTCATCAAATTTGTCAAAATTCCCCAAAGCTACTTTTTGAATCTTTATTAGAATTCATTTCGGATTTGGGGCAATAAAATATGTCTGCCTAAGGTAGTGATTAGTGTCCATATTAAAAGGTCTACAGTGGTAATTCCATGGAAAAGAGAGCTAATTAAATGTCACAGACTTTTTACTACTTCTCTGCTCAAAAAGGAAAACCATGAGGAAGGTTGCCTCAGGCTCTCCAAAATGCTTGTCAATATGGATTTTAGAAACTGATGTTAAATCTTTATGCTCTTATCTATCTAAGAAAATGACACATTTAGTCCCTCAGTTTCATTTTTTAAAATTACTAGGCATGTTGATTTGTGTATTAGGTTCATATTATAGTATTTATCATTCTTGAAGCGTAATCAGAATTCAATCATTTGCCAAAATAGGGAAAAATTCTTTATGGAGATCACTTAGAGAGGATGACAATGTCCATCCATAAAGGAGACTGATCTGTTGGCATTGAGAGGCCTAAATAGCTTTCACCATGGCATGATGGTTACATTATTTCTAAACTGAAGTTGTGGAAAGTTTCCAGAAGGAAACTATTCTGAGTTGGTAGAATAGACTCATAGAATTTATCGGGGAAGTTCTTTTTGCATATGGGAAAACTAAAGCCAAGAGGAGAGTGAAAGTTGGAAGGTGCACACAGGAACTTGGGCTACTTCTAATACATTCTATTTGTAGTGAGTCAGACAATGCAGTGATAGTGCTTGGTCTTTATAATTCCAGTTGACCCTTAAACAATACAGATTTGAACCCTGCAGGTCCACTTAAATGTGGATTTTTTAAGGATAAGCACAATATAGTACTCTAAATGTATTTTCTCTTCCTTATGGTTTTCTTACTAACATTTTCTTTTCTCTAGCTCACTTAATATATATACAGTAGATAATATATATAACATACAAAATATGCATTAATCGGCTATGTTATTAGTAAAGCTTCTAGTCAATAGTAAGTTTAAGTTTTTGGGAGTCACAAATTATATGTGGATTTTTTGAAAGATTTTATTTATTTTAAAAAGATTTATTTTATTTATGAGACAGAGAGAGAGAGAGAGAGACAGGCAAAAGGAGAAGCAGGCTCCATCTCCATGCAAGGAGCCTGATGTGGGACTCAATCCCTGGACTCTAGGATTATGCCCTGGGCCAAAGGCAGGCGCTAAACCTCTGAGCCACCCAGGGATCTCCCTATATGTGGATTTTTGACTGTGCACGGGATCAGCATCTCTAACTCCCATGTTGTTCAAGGGTCAATAGTACTATGTTTGTTAGAAACAAAGATTGGGACTTTTCCTGCTGCCTAAGAATTGCCCTGTATGGGAGCGAAGAAGTACAAAGTACCCTGAAAACTCTCTTAACTTTCACAATATCAGTAATACAGTCTGAAAGAAAAGCATTGCGTGTCTAAGCTCAAGAAAGAAAATGGGGAAATTTTCAGGGGTAGGGTGGGGTGGCGGCTGATGATTTTCTCAAGGAATCCTTTACACAGAGCAGCTGGAGGGTTTCTGAGCTGCAAGTCTTGAAGCCCACTCTAGTCCTGTCATCTAGTGCATGGTGAGAGATTTCTTGGAGAGTGTTATGTGTGTGCATGTCCTGAGTTGTGAGTGTGAACAAAGAGCCGAGCCTCATGGCTACTTCAGGTCTGCCAATTCCAGAAGGTGCTAGAAGGCTGCTGGAATGGCTGACACCAGCAAATGACAAGGGACTAAAGTGTAGTGTGGCTTGGGTAGAAATGGTAGTGGCAACTTTCTGTGGGTCCTTGTAGCTCTCTGAGTAGGTGGAGACCTTAAGAATTCCTTTAGTTCCACTGAAGGCACAAGATGGGTAATGGAGAAAGTGTAATACAGACAACCAACACATAAACTGGCCAAGTCTGTGGATATACTGTGAGAATCTATAAGCTGTGGGATTGAGAGAAGATACTGTTGACCCTCTTTGAGGTGATCCTCAGTAAATCACCTCCATCCTCTGTGTGGGGACGCCCATAACTGTGGGTGCCTTTGGCAGCAAGCAGGACCATTTTGAGTCAGAACAAGAAGTCTTCCTACCACCTACATGTAATCAGTTGCTTAAGAAGATCTGCCCCTCTTAATTCTTCTTCTCTGCACCTAATTATAGAAGAGCTGGATTAGAAGAGGCGGCAGAAGCAGGTATCAAAGTTGAAGGTAGTAATTGGAAAAAAAAATATAACCGCTTTGTGTTTACATTCTCCGGAGTTGGCATCCTCAACATATCATTTGAAGAAATTATCTGATTAAAACAAATTGAATTTAAATAAAATCCAGTTGTTTGTCTTATAAAGACTCCTTATTTGAGCTAAAACAACAATATAAAGTAACATATGGTGAACAACTCTGCATTTAAAACATTGAATATTTTTTGGAATCCAATGTATTCTAATTTTTCTACACTACTACTTTTGGGTAAAACAGGTACTGTGTTTTCAAAGAATTAGAATAAGAGTATTAGTTATTCCTTCCGAAATGTCTATGCCACAAAGAAGTTAACTCAATTGCCGAGGTCATGTTTTAAGCCTAGTTTAGGTTTGAATACATCACCAGTTAGCTTTCATAGCCCAAATAACAAATGCCAGGGTGATGAAAATGCATCAGTGAAACAGACAAAGGCTTTAACAAACACAGATGATGCATATGATTAAGTAGGCTGATGTGTAAGAATACACACTTCTATAAACTGCAGTGTGCTGAGCTCAGAAGGTTTTCTTGTTAGACATCCTTAAGGATGCTGCACCCTTTTAGATATCAACCAATTTTGAAGAAAACACTTGACAAGACCACAGTTGTGGCTATAAGGGGATCCCTGGGTGGTTCAGCGGTTTAGCGCCGCCTTCAGCCCAGGGCGTGATCCCAGAGTCCTGGGATCGAGTCCCACATCAGACTCCCTGCATGGAGCCTGATTCTCCCTCTGCCTGTGCCTCTATCTCTCTCTCTCTGTGTCTCTCATGAATAAATAAATAAAATCTTAAAAAATAAAACACTTGATTTTACTACATATATTCTTTTCTAAATTCTCTCAAATTTAGATAATTTGAGACATTTGCTGAAGAAAAGAGGTTTAGAGGCTTGCAAGTGCCAAATGAATATGCTTCAATTAATTAGTTAATTAATTTTTAAGTAGGCTCCATGCCTAACATAAAGCTTGAACTCATGACCCTGAGATCAAGAGTCAGATGCTCTACTGACTGAGCCAGCCAGGTGCCCCCAGTATATATGATTTTAATGTAGTTATTGGAACTTTGAAAAATTTATCTCCAGGAATCTCATCCTACTTTTTTTAAGTGTAAGATTTTATTTATTTATTTGAGAGAGCGAGAGTGAGAGAGAGAGAGCACAAAGCGGAGGGGCAGAGGGAGAGGGAGAAACAGCTTCCTTGCTGAGGAAGGAATCAAACACAGGGCTTGATCCCAGGACCCTGAGACCATGACCTGAGCTGAAGACAGACACTTAACCAACTGAGAAACCCAGGCACTCCTCAGCCTACATTTTTTGAAGACAGACATGCCTAAAAACTTATTTCTGATAGTGCTGAAGCCACTCCCAACAAAAAAAGGTAAATCCAAGTAATAAGATGGCAATAGAGTTGTAACCATTAATAAGGTACATGAAATAGAAAAATTAAAACTCAACGAGTAAGTTTTCACTTCAGTCGCTGCTGTAGTAAAGACAAATGGTGAGTGGGGATGGGTAGAGGGGGAGGAGAGGATCCGGACCAGAGGGAGACAGGAAAGACTGCTTGGCAGAAAGAACTTCACAGTACACCTTTTCTAGTCTAGACTCAACCTACAGTTACCTTTTCCACACAAAATCCAAGAGCCCTCTTTGATAGAAGCTGCAGATGGCATCCAGACACTTGGAGCCAAGAAAGTTCATATTTGTACCAAGAAGCACTCTTTCAAATTTTCAACTTGCACAAAGTAGTGAATCTCTAAGGTGGGAAGAAAGTAGCTTAGACAGTGGAAAGACCACTGAAGAAAATTACCGTGGTAATAAAGACACAATGCTTTAGAATTTTAAAGGTTCAACCTGAAATTGAGAGTTCTTTATAATTGATTTATTAGTTCTAAACCTGAAAGAATCTAGATCAGCCTGGGGAAGTAACACTGAGTAGGACGTAGGAGTGAGCAAGACACAAGAATCAGGGCAATCAAATGCCAGAGCAGCTGAATCAGAACTAGGACAGAGATTGACCTACACTAATTTTGCTAAGATATTACAGATAATTGAGTGAAAGGGGATTTTTATTGAACGTTAGAATATTTGCAAAGTTTTGGCACTTGGTTAGCTGTAAATATATTTGAGTTAACTGTTGCAAATACTGTACAGGCTATTGTCTCCTGAAGGTCTCATTCTTTTTGGTGGAAATTTTTCTCTTATACAATTTTAAATGGAAAAAAAATAACTTCAAGTATTATGGCAGAGATTTTTAGTTTTCTTCCAGTGCCTCTCCCCTTCTTCTATCATAAGAGAACCCCAGTTTTTCATCTTGGCACATAGCTAGTCCGATTAAGTATGACTTTTTCATCCACTCTCATAACTGGGTGTGACTACATTACTGGGTTCTGGGCAATGGAATGTGACAGGAAATGATGTGTTCTATTTCTGAGTCTGGATATAAAAAGTTGGTCCCTATTTAGTCCCACCTGCTGGCCAGAATGCAGATGAGGTGTGAAACATGGTGAACCACTTAGGTTAGGGCAAACCCCTAGTACTAGCAGAGCAGCAAGGAAGAATGGATCTGGGGCATTGACTGTAAAGCTGGTATATTAAATGCTTAATTCTGGGTTGCTCACTGGAACTACTTAGTTGTGAGAGAAATGAGATTTAATCATATTTAAGCCTCATTATATTGGGTCCCTTCTTTGTTCAAGATTTATTTATTTGAGAGAGAGAGAGCACGAGAGAGCAAGTGATCACGGAGAGGGCAGAGGAAGAGGGAGAAAATCCTCAAGCAGATTCCCCGCTGAGCATAGAGTGGTTGTGGAACTCCATCCCAGGACTCTGAGATCATGACCTGAGCTGAAAACAAGGTGGGTGCTTAATCAACTAAGTCACCAGGCACCCCTTGGGTCCCTTTTATAGCAGCTGAACCCAAACTAATATCCAAGTGAAATACTTATTTGTTCATTTATTCATTCAGCAAATTGATATTTTATGCGTATCCTAAATCAGTTAAAGATGGATTTGACAGTGAACAGGACATACCATGTACTTGCTCTTAATAGAGTGAAGAGCTTCAAATAATAAATAAATAAAATAAAATATAAGGTAATATCGCATAGTTATAAATGCCTTAAGGAGAATGGCACAAATCTAGTAGTGAGTTATTAGGTACCTAGAGGAGGGGCTATTTTTAATGAGAGCCTCTGTAAAGTGATAATTAACCTAATAATGGGGAATGGTAAGAAGTAGTTAAATATTTAAATATATGGAAGAAGAGTGTTCCAGCAGAGGTGGCTAGCATGTGTCAAAGCCCCAAGATAAGAGGAGCTTGAGTTGCCTAGAGTTGCTCTAAGGGAGCTTAGAGTTGCTGAGGGCATCAGAAAACAGTAAACAAAAAGAAGTGTTGAAGCATCTAAGGTCAGAGAGACACACAGGTATCTGATCATATGTGATTTTTAAAAAAGATTTTATTTATTTATTTGAGAGAGGGAGAGAATGAGAGGAGTGAGGGGCAAGGAGAGAAGTAGACTCCCTGCAGAGCAGGGTACCTGATACAAGATTCGATCCCAGAACCTCAGGATCATGACCTGAGCTGAAGGCAGATGCTTAACTGACTGAGCCACCCAGGTGACCCTCATATGTGATTTTGTAACCACAAAGAAGTTTGCATTTTGCTGTCATCAGGGCGGGCAGCCATTGGAAGGCTTTAAATAGGGCGGTGATAATGCTCTGATTTCCAATCTATTTGAAAGGATTCTATAACAGTCGTAGAAGCAAGGAATAGATATGGCAAAAACCTGTTTTATTTTCCTCCTGGCCAGACAGGAAGGACAACATTACCCAGTCTCCCATGTAGTTAGGTGGGGCCATGTGACTGACTTCTAGCCAGTGGGACATGGGTGGAAATGATGCAGGCTATTTTATTTTAAGGCCTAAACCCTAACACTTCTGTGAATCTCCATGAGATTCTGTGGATCTCTCATGGCTCATCTGCTGGTTGGATGCCATGCTTTAAGGACTTATGTGATGGGGGAGCCACTACTTGAAAGAACCTGGTCTTTGAATGACTGTATAGAGCAGAGGCTCCCTACTAGAAATAATCTTTCATTTGTGGTAAGCCACTGAAGTTTGGGTATTGTTTGCTGAAGCAGTCAGCCTAATCTGATTCATTCAGACAGCTAGTGTGGTGGCCTGAACAAGAAATGACTGACTTAGATGAAAGGTACCACTGGAGACACTGAAGTGCTTGGCTTTGGGATGTAATTAGGAAGTAGAGTGAATCAGGAGTTACTGATGGATGAGATGGAGATAATGAGGATGTAAAGAAAATAAGATAAGACTCTAGGATTTTTCCTTGAGCAGTTGTGTGGCTTGCAACTTCATTAACTGTGGGGGTCAGATGGGGGCATTGGGAAGGGGCAAGTGTATGCAGGGTTAGAGGGAGCCAAGGATTCTATTCTGGCTAGGATACATTTTAACATACCTAATTAGACATTGAAATTGAAGTGTTAGATGCATGAATCTGTATCCCAGAGGGGAAGGAAGGGCTGAAAATGAATTTTGGAATAATCCAATAGATGATGTGGACTCAGACAACATTCACATTCACAGTACTTGTCCACAGAAGAGTTTTTTCTCATAAGCATGCCCACTCCGTACCAATGTCTTCTGTTGGGATTATCAACACTTATAAAGGTACACACACACAATCACATTAGGAACATTTGGAAGATGTGAGCCTGGACAAACAAGTTAACATAGCGTGAAGAATTAGACCTTGGGTAGACACACAGGTTTTAGCTAAAATTGCATTCCTAAAGAATTATGGCTCCCACCCAAATGTCAAAGAAAGGAACAGGACAAGGACTGGGAACCTCTCAAGCACAGTTTAATAAATTCTGCTGACTGTTGTTGAGATTATAGAAAGATGAAAGAAAAAGAAATGAGCACTGAGGTATAATTCCATTTACCACACTGTCGCTTTAGGTCACTGAAATGAGGACTAAAATAGTCTGCTGCAAAAGTTAAATGAAGAAGAAGTTTTTAAAAAGGCTGGCTAACATTTAAAGAAGATTATTATTGTCACTACTCTAAATTTCAGACAAGCTCTTCTGAAAAACAAATTATTTGTAGTTTCACTGTTTTAAGATAATTATTGCTAACCATTATGCTTTTCTATAAATTAGTTAGTGAATTTTATTTCTTTTTGGAGGGCTAATTTGATAGGAGAAAGTGTCATTCCTCTGTTTTAATTTGCATTCCTTTAAATTCTAGTACATTACACTTTTGCCCTTCTATTTTTTACCCAATTATATTTCTCTTTTGTCAATTTGTCACATCTTTGGGCTTTATTTTCAAGTATCAATCTTTGTCTGTATTAGAGGCTGCTATTTTTCTACCTAAATGTCAATTTTCCCCTTCTTCAAAACCCTAGCTTTTAGCTGTGCATAATGCTACTTGAAAGAACACATTTCCCTACCTCTCTTGGAGCTAGATGGGGACACGTGACTAAATCTAGCCAATGGTATACTGATAGAAATAGTATAGCAGCATCTGGGAAATTTTCTTTAGAGGCAGTAGCATAGACTCCTCACCTACTTCTTTCATCTTGATGCTTAAAACATGGATATGGTGGCTGAGTCTCTATCCTTGACCACGAGAAGAAGGGCATCTTCTCTACCAGGCTCTCTGAAGCAAAATGTGTTCCAGATAACAGGACAGTAACCATGCCAGCCCTGGAATGTCCACATCAAAACTTCTACTTGAGAGAAGAATAGATTTCTATTTTTAAGTTGCTATTTGACAGACTTCTGTTACTCAGAGCTAAGCTTAATTTTAACTAATATAGATGTTGAATCCAGGCTTCATTTTCAAAAGACTGTTAGTATGAGAACTCCTTCAATGCAAGATAAGTGTTAGAAGAAATTATGAAATGAATTTATTTAAACAGAAATTCTAGATTTAATATCTTAACTTGATTTCTTCCCTCCGACTCTTTTTTTCCCAATTCTTTTCCATGCTATCCCTCCTCATTCTTCTCTTTCTTCATTTTCCCATTCTGGGGATGTGTGTCTACTTTCCTTGCCCAGGGCCTTTCCTAGCCTCACTGGCTTCTCTGCAAGAATTAGAAAAAGGCAATCCTCAAGGTGGCTAAAATTCCACTGGTTCGTGACTGTGGGAATTAGCAAAAGGTACCCCTTTCTCTGGCTGGATCCAACCCCACGCAGAGCATATGGTTTGGCAGGCAGAACCTGGGCTGGATTTCAATCTTTCTTTACTTCTTGGCTAGGTGCCCTTGTGCGATGAACTGTATGCTCAAGTTTGCAAGCCAGTCAGTCCTTTGCTAGCAGGCCCAGTTCGTCTACAACAGGACACTGATGCAAAGCAATAGGTAAGAGTCCCCTAAATTCAGAGCACACTTGGACTTAATATCAAGTGACATTCATATTACTGGTTTTCCAGCCTAAAAAAAAAAAAAAGATTCTTTTGGCCTTTATTCCTGATTATAGTCAAGAGTCCTATGGAGATTCATTTCCTACCTATATGTATTCTTATTGCTGCTGACACCATTTCTGGTAGCTCCTATTACCTGTGCTTTCCTGCCTAGTGATTTGCTTTGTTTTTCTGAGTACGTATTTGGGTCTTATCTCATTTTCTCAGCTTCCTCTTGTGCTGATGTCTTAGTGACTGACTGGTGCTGGCCAAAGATAGGGGAACAGATACCAGCAAAATTAGCTGGAAAAGTCATCAAGTTTACTGACTAGTCTATCAGTCATTAATTACATATTTTCATCACATAAATGGTATTTAAGAACATTCTTCTAATTTAATGTTTAAGAGGGGAAATAAAAATATTTGGTATAGAGATTCCTCTATTGTACTCTAGGCTTTATTCAGTCTTATTTCCTTTATAGGCCTTCTTCTCCATGATTTCTGGGACCTAGTAGTACATTATACACTATATTTTATTAGAGTTCTACTTGTTTTACTACTCTTTCCACCAACAAGATCTCTTGTCCTTGCCCAAGTTACAGCATTTATTTACTTTTTATTATTATTTTTTAAAGATTTTATTTATTCATTCATAAGAGACACACACACACACACACAGAGAGAGAGAGAGAGAGAGAGAGAGAGGCAGAGACACAGGCAGAGGGAGAAGCAGGCTCCATGCAGGGAGCCCGATGTGGGACTCGATCGTGGGACTCCAGGATCACACCCCAGGTCAAAGGCAGGTGCTAAACCGCTGAGCCACCCAGGGATCCCTTATTATTTTTTAGTTAAAATGTTTTTTCATTTATTTACTTTTAAAAAAAGATTTATTTATTTATTTGAGAGACAGAGAGAAAGTGAATGTGCATGAGCAAGGTGAAGAGCGAGGGTCTGAGGGAGAAGGAGAGGGAGAGAGAAAATCTCAAGTAGATTCCCCCACTGAACATGGAGGCCCTCTCAGGACTCAATCCCTGGACGGGAGATCATGATCTGAGCAGAAATCAAGAGCTGGGCACTTAGCTGACTGAGCCATGCAGGTCCACCAAGTTATAGCATTTATATAACACATTTTATGTCTTATGTCCTGTTTTTTCTGGGTCCTCACATATATAACAAATAACATATAACATATAAACATAAGTTGCACAGTACACAACGTAAAACAAAACTAGACCTCTCTGTCATTTCTAATCAGATGTTATTGGGGTTAAGAATGAAACCCATGCTATTTTAATTTTCCCCACATTTCACAACCATACAGTGGTTTTTCTGCCCTTCATTTGATTATTTTCTTGCCCTAATTGCAAAGAGCATTGATGATGTATGTTTCACGATAAAAATAATGTTGGCTATAAAACCATTGTAAAGGTATAAGATCCTTGTTGGGTTTTCCTTGTCTTAACTTTTATTCAGGGTATGAAAAAATGAGTGTGAGAATGTAAAGATGCTTGATTGCAAAATTAAAGAGGTTCCCTGTAATCAGCTCAGGGGAACAGAGTCACCACAGAACTCTTGGCATGTGTTCCCTATCCCAGCCAAGGGCGGTGATCCTTGGAGATCCCCTGATTTCTGAGGTGACGCTTCACAGTGCTGGGGTGAAGGCGAGCACAGCTAATGAAGTGTGAAGGAAGAGCCAAAGACTATCTCTGGGTGGTCAGAGCTCTCCCTGACATTTTCAGTTCTTATTGACACTGTCCTAAATATTTCAATTTAGGCTGTGTATTCCACCAATAAATCCTTTATTCCCTAACTGATTTTTTAAAAAAAGATTTTATTTATTTATTCATGAGAGACCCAGAGAGAGAGGCAGAGACACAGGCAAAGGGAGAAGCAGACTCCCCAAGGGGATCCCGATATGAGACTCAATCCCAGGACCTCAGGATCATGACCTGAGCCGAAGGCAGATGCTCAACCACTGAGCCACCTAGATGCCCCTCCCTGACTGATTTCTACATGAAATTCATCTCATGGTCAATGTTGCTTGTTCTTTTGAGCCTTGTCCCACTCCATCTGCTTGGCTAGATGGTTGGTCTAGTTCACTCCTGGACAGTATTATCCTAGTGCTACCCAGTAAGATGTGGGAGAAACCCAGAGAGAGGAGCCTCATTATGAAATAAGCGTGAGAGGGAGGGACAGAGAAAGAGAAGGCTGTTTCAGCTTATTGCCAAAATGAAGATTAAGATGATTTTGAAACCCAGGGGCACAGAAATATTCAAAATGAGGGAGAGTGTGTGGAGGCCTTGTCAAATGGACAGATGGAGGACTCAATCTTAGTCTGCCACTTGCTTTTGAGTACCTTGTGCTGCTTTCTTTTTTTTTTTTTAAGATTTTATTTATTTATTTATTTATTTATTTATTTATTTATTTTTAATTTATTTTTTATTGGTGTTCAATTTACCAACACACAGAATAAACCCCAGTGCCCGTCACCCATTCACTCCCACCCTCCGCCCTCCTCCCCTTCTACTACCCCTAGTTCGTTTCCCAGAGTTAACAGTCTTTACGTTCTGTCTCCCTTTCTGATATTTCCCACCCATTTCTTCTCCCTTCCCTTATATTCCCTTTCACTATTATTTATATTCCCCAAATGAATGAGAACATATAATGTTTGTCCTTCTCCGACTGACTTACTTCACTCAGCATAATACCCTCCAGTTCCATCCACGTTGAAGCAAATGGTGGGTATTTGTCATTTCTAATGGCTGAGTAATATTCCATTGTATACATAAACCACATCTTCTTTATCCATTCATCTTTCCATGGACACCAAGGCTCCTTCCACAGTTTGGCTATTGTGGCCATTGCTGCTATAAACATCGGGGTGCAGGTGTCCTGGAGTTTCATTGCATCTGTATCTTTGGGGTAAATCCCCAACAGTGCAATTGCTGGGTCATAGGGCAGGTCTATTTTTAACTCTTTGAGGAACCTCCACACAGTTTTCCAGAGTGGCTGCACCAGTTCACATTCCCACCAACAGTGTAAGAGGGTTCCCCTTTCTCCGCATCCTCTCCAACATTTGTTGTTTGCCCCATTTATTGCCTTGTTAATTTTCCCCATTCTCACTGGTGTGAGATGGTATCTCATTGTAGTTTTGATTTGTATTTCCCTGATGGCAAGTGATGCAGAGCATTTTCTCATATGCATGTTGGCCATGTCTATGTCTTCCTCTGTGAGATTTCTCTTCATGTCTTTTGCCCATTTCATGATGGGACTGTTTGTTTCTTTGGTGTTGAGTTTAATAAGTTCTTTATAGATCTTGGAAACTAGCCCTTTATCTGATATGTCATTTGCAAATAGAGATGGAGTACTTCCAAATTCGTTCTATGAGGCCAGCATCACCTTAATTCCAAAACCAGACAAAGACCCCACCAAAAAGGAGAATTACAGACCAATAGCCCTGATGAACATGGATGCAAAAATTCTCAACAAGATACTGGCCAATAGGATCCAACAGTACATTAAGAAAATTATTCACCATGACCAAGTAGGATTTATCCCTGGGACACAAGGCTGGTTCAACACCCATAAAACAATCAATGTGATTCATCATATCAGCAAGAGAAAAACCAAGAACCATATGATCCTCTCATTAGATGCAGAGAAAGCCTTTGACAAAATACAGCATCCATTTCTGATCAAAACTCTTCAGAGTGTAGGGATAGAGGGAACATTCCTCAAATCTTAAAAGCCATCTACGAAAAGCCCACAGCAAATATCATTTTCAATGGGGAAGCACTGGGAGCCTTTCCCCTAAGATCAGGAACAAGACAAGGATGTCCACTCTCAGCACTGCTATTCAACATAGTACTGGAAGTCCTAGCCTCAGCAATCAGACAACAAAAAGACATTAAAGGCATTCAAATTGGCAAAGAAGAAGTCAAACTCTCCCTCTTCACCGATGACATGATACTCTACATAGAAAACCCAAAGTCTCCACCCCAAGATTGCTAGAACTCATACAGCAATTTGGTAGCGTGGCAGGATACAAAATCAATGCCCAGAAGTCAGTGGCATTTCTATACACTAACAATGAGACTGAAGAAAGAGAAATTAAGGAGTCAATCCCATTTACAATTGCACCCAAAAGCATAAGATACCTAGGCATAAACCTAACCAAAGATGTAAAGGATCTATACCCTCAAAACTATAGAACACTTCTGAAAGAAATTGAGGAAGACACAAAGAGATGGAAAAATATTCCATGCTCATGGATTGGCAGAATTAATATTGTGAAAATGTCAATGTTACCCAGGGCAATTTCCACGTTTAATGCAATCCCTATCAAAATACCATGGACTTTCTTCAGAGAGTTAGACCAAATTATTTTAAGATTTGTGTGGAATCAGAAAAGACCCCGAATAGCCAGGGGAATTTTAAAAAAGAAAACCATATCTGGGGGCATCACAATGCCAGATTTCAGGTTGTACTACAAAGCTGTGGTCATAAAGACAGTGTGGTACTGGCACAAAAACAGACACATAGAGCAATGGAACAGAATAGAGAACCCAGAAGTGGACTCTGAACTTTATGGGCAACTAATATTCGATAAAGGAGGAAAGACTATCCATTGGAAGAAAGTCTCTTCAATAAATGGTGCTGGGAAAATTGGACATCCACATGCAGAAGAATGAAACTAGACCACTCTCTTTCACCATACACAAAGATAAACTCAAAATAGATGAAAGATCTAAATGTGAGACAAGATTCCATCAAAATCCTAGAGGAGAACACAGGCAACACCCTTTTTGAACTCAGCCACAGTAACTTCTTGCAAGATACATCCACGAAGGCAAAAGAAACAAAAGCAAAAATGAACTATTGGGACTTCATCAAGATAAGAAGCTTTTGCACAGCAAAGGATACAGTCAATAAAACTAAAAGACAACCTACAGAATGGGAGAAGATACTTGTGCTGCTTTCTTAACCCCATGAGTGTCAGTTACCTCATCTGTAAAATGAGGATCATGGCATCTCCCTTGTAAACATGTGAGGATTACAGGAGATAAGGTACCAACCCACTTAGCACAGTGCCCGGTGCATTGCATGCTTCCTGTAACTGGTATTTTGAAAAAGAAGTTCAAGAGTCCTGGTCATGCACTTGTAAGGAATTTTTACTAAGATTTTATTCAAAAGCAGCTGAGAGCAGATTGTCATATATTTTCAAGTACAAAACACAAACATAAACCTTTGCCTCTAAGTTTTTCTGTTAGTCACTTAATTCAAACCTCTGCTCAAATGTTGCCTCCTCAGAGGTAACCCCTCTGCCTATCCCATGTAAAATAGTACTTCCCATATATTCCTTTCTTCTCATTTTGACTTGCTGTGTTGTATAGCACTTGTGATCAGACATTCTATCGAGTATATGACTTTTTGTGACTGGTAATGTTCATCTCCTTTGCCAGTGTGAAAGCTTTATGAGGGAAGAAACTTTGTTCAGCTTATTCCTATATCCTAGCACCCAGAAAAATGTCAAGGACAAAGAAGGAATTAACTAAGCACTTGTTAAGTGAACTATGTTATATCATTTTTTCCTACTTCATCTCTGTTAATACATTGTTTTTATGGTGAATATTTGCAGCTTGCATTTAGATAGAGGTACAGGCATATCAGACTGGCAGGGTATTTTTTGCAGTAGTCTTGGTTTTCATGGCCTTAAAAGTTCTTTAATACATGGCACCAATTCATGTTATCAAAGCAAAGTGTGAATTTCCTGGAGGACTCGAAGTCCCTTTTAGACCTGCCATGGTTGTAAAAGAAAGCCAGAAGCATGGCAACTCCTTCATTTTCTGCCAGTCTCATCTCTTTCAGCTCATGGCCTGTGTCACGATCTGCAAAGTTGGAATTCACAGGAATTTGTGACTTGCTCTGTTGGCTTGTTTTTCATCATTCTTTCCTTTCCAATAAATTTGCACAGCTTTCCCTGCCTGTCAGATGTAGCATTGTGCTTATTCAGCTCTCAGTCTCAGGGTTAATTTATCAGGACTGGTTTCCCAACTTGCTCCCCATTTCACATGCCTCTTTTACTGTTCATCCACTGAGCAAAGAACCGGTCCCAGGGACTGGTTACCAGAGCTTCGGGCACTAATGAGCCTTCTGTTGTGCCGAGGTTCTGGCTCTACCTGGGGTCTGGTGGGAAGGTCTTCCAGGAGTCCCGCATGTGACTCCTGTTCATCTTCCCCCTTTGGCAAGCCTAGTGGCCACCAAATACCATACTGTATTCAAAGGTCCTGGGGCTCGCTTCATCTGGGCCATAAAAGGACATGTGAAGGACATCGTCCCCTCAACATTGCAGCAACTATGTAGAATCCTTGATGGGCATTGGGCTGCCTCCTGAAGGTGGGGAGGAAAGGTGAGCAGATGTCTTTCTTGACAATTGGAAACTTCAGTTGTTAGGATGAACTCTATCAGTTTGTTAAAGACAAATATATAAAAGATATATGTATACACACATATAAAATATATAAAGTCTTTTCCTCAAAGAGCTTAATGGTGTACAAATATATTCTAGAGGGATATGCATGCTTAAAATGGCTATTTATTTAATAAAAATGAGATATAACTATTCTTTATTTCTTATTGGTCCTTTCTCTTATTTTCTGTAACTTAAATCTCATAGAATGAGAGTGTTAGACTAGGTTATCCACATGACACTTCATACATTTCTGCTCAGGATGTGATCCTTGGAGACACAGCATGAACCTGACCTGGGATCTTGTGAGAAATGCAGAGACTCAGGCCCCATCTAAGATCTATGTATTAGAATTTGCATTTGCTCCTAGAAGATTCATATGCACATTACAGGTTGCAAAGCACTGATCATCAGCTCTAATATTTTGAGGTCATATGATTATATTTAAATAAACTAATTCATATAATTATCCAAATGCAAACACCAGCATGAAGTGGAGAGAACATAGATCTGAATTTGGATTTCAGTTCCAACACTAATCACATTTGAGAAATAACTTCAGCTTTCTAATTTGGAGAAAATGGCACCTACCTTCAAGATAAGTGTGGGGATTAAATCTTATACATGGAAAGGACAGCACATACAATGTCTGGTACCAAAGCCTGATAACAATTCTGTTAGTTTATTAAAATCTATGCAATTAAGGGATTTTTTTTTTTAAAGTAGGCTCCATGCTTAGCACAGAGCCCAATGGTGGGTTGAACTCACAATCCTGAGATCAAGACCTGAGCTGAGAGCAAGAATTGGATGCTTAACTAAACCACCTAGGCATCCCCAAATTCTTAAAAATCTTTTGCACATTTGAAATGTATTCTGCGGAAGGCCAATAGCATTGTCTAATGAGTTCCCTCCAGATTGCTTATTGATGAACTACCTAGGACCAAAGGGCCCTTTATCTCCCAGAGGGGATGCTATACCTAATTTAACTTTTTATGGGACTGGGGATCCCAAGTTCTCTGGGTGTTGGAAGCCATCATTTCCCAAGACTACCCTGGCACCTAAGCTCAGTTCCTTGGATCTTCAGCCCAACATGTTTATGTGCTCTCTATACTTCACCCCATATTTTCCCTGTTAAAAAGGGAAAACTTTGGGGGTTAGGGGCTCTCCATGAAGCCAAGTAGACTCTCCGTGGCGTTTCTGCAAGATGCTTAACTAACAGTGTGCTTATTCACTGCTGGTCCTTTTGTCATGAGTTCCAGCTTGCTCCAAGTGATGTCACTCACATTAACCTGAGCCCTTTGCTTTATATTATTTGGGCAAAGATTGCCCTATATTCTTTTAACCTAAACGGCATAAGATGTTATAAGGTAGGGACCAGAACTAGATCTCATATGAAAAGAAGCAGGAGAAAGAACATTCTACTGGGAGCAAAGACTTGGGTCTAATTCCATGTATATAATTAGCTGGCTATTCTTCCCAGCACATTTTATGAATATAGGCCTTAGGTTTTCCATTTTAAAAATGGGAATACTGGATTAATTTATCTTTCTACTTTAAAAGTCAATTATTTCTTTCTTCTTTTTTTTTATCTTGTATGCATTGAGATGAAAAATCCAAATATTTTTGTGAAAATTTGTAGATTTACCATAATTTTTCATATAATAAAATCTTAACCACTTAGATTAAAAAGTCTTGAATTTTTTGTTTTGTTTTGTCTGTCATTCTTCATATAAATGATTTGTGACCCACATGAGGCTCAGGGGAATTTCCTTATTCAGTAGCTCTGCTTTTCTAGGATATTGCCTTTCCTAAGTACACACATATTTGCAGATTTCTAGGTAACTGATTTCTGAAGAACAATTCCTATGGCAGTAAAAATTCTATCCAAATTCTGAAGGAACATTCCTTGTCCAAGATGAGCAAAAGATTCATTCCAAAATGAACAAGGAATTGTTTCTGTAACTGGCACTGACAATTATTTCCAAATAGAGGATATTTAATGAGAAATAAATAAATAAATCTAATGAATCCTTCAATCCAGTGTATCTGAAGACAGAGACCTAGGATTGGGAACAAGATTCCAATAAAGGTCTTTCTAAACTGAGGAAAATAGTCTAAAAGTGTAAAGTAACTTAGATCTTCTTTAGTCTTCATTGATTTGGATTAAACTTAGCAATGGAATACAGGCCTACCATTTAACGCACATCTTCCCTTTTAAGAATTCACCCTAAACAATGTCACCTCCCTATACACTCCTAAGCATGAAGAATCTGTCCCTTCTGTCTTTGTCATTGCACTATGCTTTGTATATTAATATAGGCTATTGTATTTATAAAGTTACATAGCAATTATAGCATCTCTCCTATTGCATAACAATTCCTATTTATGTTTCTGACTATTCCATGTGATTGTGCATTTCATAGGATGGGGACCATGTCTTAACCATTTTTGTCCTCCGGGGCTAAGGCAATTCTTGGTGCAGTTGATACTCAATAAATGTCTTTTTATTGTTGAATGAATGAATGAATATGCACTGTACAAATATGAGAAACCTATTATAATGTTGGAGAGAAGTATTATAGTAATTATGTACTTTTTACTTTAGAGTAAAATTTTCTAAACAAAAGTAAGATGTAGTCTGAATCTAGCCATATCTGGAGTAGGAAGGATGTTTTAAAATAAAAGGCTCTAAATGGAGCTGCATTTAGAATGAGGCCCTTATAAGGATTATGAATTGATACCTATCACTTCATTTTAATATATATACATTTAAATGTAGATTCCTATTGAGTGCTATGTAAGCACCTTGGTATCCAACATTTTCTTTATAAATGGTACTAAATGGAAAAAAATGGCAAAGCAAGTAAAGTAATCCAAATATAAAAAGACAATTTACATATCAAAATGAAAATCTCATTTGAACTAAGGATTTGAACTCAGGAAGAAGATTTTGCAGAAGTAAAAAAAAAAATTCCATTTAAAAAAGATATTCAAATAGGTCACTGAATACTTGTACCCAGGTGGCAAGTTATTATTTTTAATCCTTATATTTGTGTTTAATAAAACTATAATAGGGAAGAATATCTGATAAGCCCAAAGGGATGTTTCTGTAGGAATTCACTGTGATTCTTACTCCCTGAACCTTGCAAGTATTTTGAATCTCAGCCTATTTTGAAGAAAACATAACTTTTGCTCTTTTTGTCTTGCAGTAGGTAAAAAGGTTGTAAACTCTGACAAATCACCGCTGCATTTTAGTTTACAACACCCTGGTGCCATATACATCCATAGATGTGAAATTGTGAATTTCCAGAGAGGAACTTCAGGCTGCTCTGAGGTTTTAATCATTGCCTGGGAAGTGAGGTCTTGCATGCTCTGGTGCTGTTTCACATGTGATTTATGGACATTCAGGGTGTATAACAACTGTATGTAAGCCAGTGCAACAATCCTGCTCCCTACTAAGTATTTGTTTGTGGTTGACTGTGGTCACTTTCTGGTCTCTTTTACTTTTCATTTCACACTGATAGGAGCACTCTATACTCCTTACAGATCGATGAGTCAGAGGTCATGCCCAATGAAAATAATGCCTTCTGCTTTTGTTCTACAGCTTTTCTACAGCTTCTTAGATTCCTACAACAAAAATGCATAGTCTTAGGTAAGAAACTTGTTTTGACTAGTCCATCAACCTCCATGCCCTGTAGTTGAAACTGGGTTAGCATCCTTAAATCAGCTGTCAGAAAATAGTATGATTTTTTTGTTATTAAAGTATGGTTGACATATAATGTCATACTAGTTTCAAGTGCATAGTGATTCAATAATCCTATATATTACAAAATGCTCACCATGATAAGTGTAGTCACAATCTGTCACCATACAAAGTTATTACAATATTATTGAGTATATACTCTATGCTATATGTTTCATCCCCATCATGTATTTATTTTGTAAATGGAAGTTTATACCTCTTAATACCCTTCATTTATTTAATCTACTGCCCCCCCCCACCTGCCTCCCCTTTGGCAACCACCAATTTGTTCTCTGCATTTATGAGTCTGTTTCTGTTTTTTTCTTTTAATGATTTTTCTAAAGTAGATGGGAAAGAAGGAAAAGAGGAAAATGAAGTGAGTGGGAGGTGAAGCAGTACCTTGGAGTCAGCACAAAAACACACTCTTTGAAAGGGCAAAAGAAGGGTAGATGTTTTATAGACATATAACAATATTTTACACCTTCACATTCAACTATATTAAATAAATGCAAAGATCTCTTCCAAGCATATCCAGATAATTTGATGAAAGTTTTGCTTCGCACAGAGATCTCTAAAATCTGAAAAAAAACTGTCACAGACATGGAGATTTTTAAAGCAGAATTTGCTCATATCAGGTTCTTTTAGTCTCCACAACATTAATTCTTATAGCAAAACCTTGGCTATTGATGTCTACTCAATCATCATACTTCTATGTATTCCCAGGCACATATTCCCAGGGATCCATGGCACACAGTAAAGAAAATATTTTTAGAACATTTTCTTCACTGAAAACCCAAAGTGAAACATTCATGAAAGCTATGTACACTTAGAAGGTACAAGAGTCCCATCAAAATTTATACCTCAAGTGATGGTTCTGCACCATATCAGAATTAGTGTGAGTTAGCAACTTCATATTGCACAGGCAAGACCCTGGAACTATTTCTGCTTCCATATTATAAGCATAAACTCAGAAATACTGTGAGTTTGATTCTAGATCACTGCAATAAAATGAATATCCAAAAATAGTGAGTATCACAATAAAGTGAGTCAAATTAAGTTTTCGTTTCCCAGTATATATAAAAGTTATATTTATTTATTTATTTATTTTAAAGTTATATTTATACTATACTATTAAATGTGCAGCAGCATTATGTTTAAAAAACACACATATCTTAATTTAAAATTACTTTATTGCTAAAAAGTGCTAACCATCATCTAAGCTTTCAGAGTCATAATTGTTTTGCTGGTGGAAGGTCTTGCCTCATCTGTGATCCTGATGTCTGTTGACTGACCAGGATGTTGGCTGCTGAAGGTGACAATTTCTCAAAATAGCATAACAATGAAATTTGTCACATCAGTTGACTCTTCTTTTCAAGAAAAATTTCTCTATAGTGCGCGATGCTATTTTATAATGTTTTGATGTACAGTAGAACTTCTTTCAAAATTGGAGTCCATCCTTTCAAAACTTGCTGCTGCTTTCTCAACTAATTTTACATAATATTCTAAATCTTTTGTTGTCATTTCAATTATCTTTATAGCGTCTTCATCAGTAGTTTCCATTTCAAGAAATCACTTTCCGTTCTTAGCCATAAGAAGCAACTCCTCATCTATTCAAGTTTGATCATGAGATTGCAGCAATGCAGTTCCATCTTCAGGCTCTACCTTTACTTTTTTAGTTCTAGTTCTTCTGCTATTTCCACCCCATCTGCTGTTACTTCCTCCACTGGCGTCTTGAACCCTTTGAAGTAATTTATGAGTTGGAATCAACTTTACCAAATTCCTGTGAATATTGATATTTTGACCTCTTTCCATGAATCATGAAACTTTTATAATGTCATTGAGAATGATGAATCCTTTCCAGAAGGTTTTCAATATCCTTTGCCCAGATCCATCAGAGAAATTCCCATCTGTGTCAGCTATAGCCTTATGAAATGTATCTTTTCAAAGATTTATTTATTTACTTCAGAGACAGTGTGTGTGCAAGCAGAGGGAGGGGCAGAGGGAGAATCTCAAGCAGACTCCCTGCTGAGCACAGAGCCTGACTTGAGGCTTTATCTCATGACCCTGAGATCATGACCTGAGCCTAAATCAAGAGTCAGTCACTTAACTGACTGAGCTACCCAGGCACACCTGAAATTCATTTCTTAAAAAATAAGACTTGATAGTCAAAATGGCCCCTTGATCCATGGGCTGCAGAATGGATGTTGTGTTATCAGACATGAAAACAACATTAATATTGTACATTTTTATCAGAGCTCTTGTGTACTGCATTGTTAATGAGTAACAATATTTTGAAATAAATATATATTTTTTCTGAGCATAGGTCTCAACAGGCTTAAAATATTCAATAAACCATGTTGTAAAAAGGTATGCTGTCATCCAGACTTTGTTGTTCTATTCATAGAATACAGGCAGAGTAGGTTAGCTAATTCTTTAGTAACCTAGGGTTTCTGGAATGGTAAATGAGCACTGGCTTCAACTTCATAGAATTGAAGAGACTTAGGGTCTTACTCTCCAGTAGGCTTTGGTTTAAGGGAATGTTGTTGGTGATTTGATCTTTTATCCAGATGACTAAAACTTTCTCCCTATCAGGAATATGGCTGTTTCAGTTTCTTATTTGTGCGTTTACTAGAGAGGCATCTTTAATTTCCTCCAGGATCTTCTCCTTTGTTTTCATAACTTGGCTGTTTGGCATGTGAGGCTTACCTTTTGGCCTATGTTGGCTTTTGACATGCCTTCCTCACTAAGTTTGACCATTTCTAGCTTTTGATTTAAAGTGAGATGGGGATCCCTGGGTGGCTCAGCGATTTAGCGCCTGCGTTCGGCCCAGGGCACAATCCTGGAGTCCCAGGATCTAGTCCCGTGTCCGGCTCCCTGCATGGAGCCTGCTTCTCCCTCTGCCTGTGTCTCTGTCTTTCTCTCTATCTCTCTGTGTCTCTCATGAATAAATAAATAAAATCTTTAAAAAAAAATAAAGTGAGAGATGTGCAACTTTTCCTTTTGCTTGAACACGTAAGAGGCCATAGTAGGGTTGTTATTTGACCTAATTTCAGTATTGTTCTGCCTCAGAGGATAGTGAAGCCTGAGGGTATGGAGAGAGATGAAGGAAAGGCTGCTCAGTGGAGTAGTTCTAACACACAGAACACTTGTGATTAACTTTACTATCTTGTGTGGGTGTAGTTCACAGCTCCCCGAAACAATTATAATAGTAACATGAAAGATCATTGATCACAGATGACTATACCAAATATAATAATAATGAAAAAGTTTGGAATATTGTAAGAATTAGCAAAATGTGACACACAGACATGAGATTAACAAATGCTGTTGGAAAAATGGCGCCAATGGACTTGCTCAAACCTGGAGTTGCCACAACATTTCATTTGTTAAAAAAAAAAAAAAAAAGTAATATCAGCAAAGTGCAATAAAATGAGATGCCTGTATAAACACTGATATTATAAAGAAAGTTAGTGTACTCATAAAGTGTAATATGTTCTGACTTTCCTTTTAACTACTTGTGGGGGAGTGTGGGGTGTGGAGGCTCCAATTTCTTTTTTGCCATGAAACATCCCCTGCAGAATTGTATCTGAATATGAACTTCTATATTACTTTTTATCCAAGTTATTTAAAAATGGTTAAACATTCAGAGACCAAGAGCTGCAATTACTTGTATAACTCAGGACACACTGCTCTGGTTTGCATTATGCAGAGAATTCGGGCAAAAGCACACATAATTTGACTTTTTTTCCCCGCTTCCAAATATAATGACACCAGTCTCTTCTTTCTCTTTAATGGAACATGTCACTGAAGGTCACTAGCCAATATAAATTTGTTAAACCCAGTGCCATGTGTGAGCAGCCCTCTTAAAACTGAATTCTTTAAGGAGAGGAACCTTGCCTTTTATGTATTTTTGAGCCCATGGTAAAGCTGGACACAGCGGCTCTATAAATATAATAACAAAGGTATTATTATAATGCTCCTATTCAACAAGAAAATACTCTTTTAGGAACATATTTTCTTACCATAAACTTCCTTAAAATGGGTATATATGAAATATATACATCATTAGGATACATTTATTATTATCAAGCAGTATGTCAAATAAGCATTATTAAAAGCATTCATATCTAGGAAAGTTGAAAGAGGGGAGCACAGATTTGGTTCAGGGGTGGTGCAGTGGAGGAGGTTCTAAGAGCTTCTTTTGCATAAAAGAAGGACTCCCAGGAAAAGACATGCCCACAAAACTGGATAGGCAGGGTGGGGTCCTAACAGAGGAAGTGACAAAGGATAGGCTAGGCTCTTTCATCCTTAACAAGTCTTGAGACAGAGTTATTTCTTAGTTGGAGGAGGCTGGATGGGATTCCTAGGAGGGCACCATGTCCTTTTCTATGTCTAGGCAGATTCCAGAGTATAAGCTCTAAGCCACCACATTTGTCATCCATGAATTGTCAGGTCCCTTAATGGGAGGCCTTCAAGTAAGTCTCCTCTGATTTCAGAGATATCTGCACCTCAGTTTCCCAAGAACTCCATCTCTTTGCTGATATGTAAAAAAATACCTTTAAAATGTGTGTGAGTTACAAGAAAAACAAAAAACAAACAAAAAAAAATGTGTGTGAGTTACAGAGAGATTCCACAATGGGGCTTAAATTAGCTGAGATAACACTGTGATATGAATTGATTTTAGTAAAAATATAATTGGGTCTGTCAATCTGTAAATGCCAGGTTACCAGGTCCTTCATTGTGTGGATATCCAGGAGGGCCTCTGGTCTAGTAATTTCTATAAAGGAGGAATGTGCATGAGGCCAGAAACATGAGACTGAGGGGAAAAAAAAAAGAAAAAGAGAGACAGTTTTGAATATCTGATGATTTTGCCCTGGAGAGCTCTTGTTTCTCTTCAGTTGAGCAGGACAGACAGCTGATGTACATTATGGGATTTTTATCAGGCTACTGGAAATGGCAGCATCTTTACTTCACATGATTTATGAAGAGTATTTTGGTTTATTTGACACTTACTTTATTTAAGACAGCATCTCTCTTAGAAGGGTCATTAATCAACTCCTGAGGTCCCTGAGTATGAAATCTGACCATGTCCTGCTTACCATCCCCAGTGCACCACCAACAAGGGGCTGTATCCACGTCTGAGAGGGCTGCCAGCCCCCATGTTCCCAGCCAGGCAGCAGCTTTTTGGTCTTACCATTATGCATGCAAGTTTTGCCAGAGTCCAATGAAAGATATATATTTGCACTTGGCCCTTTCTCTCTCTCTCTCTCTCTCTTTTTTAAGATTTTATTTATTTATTTATGAGAGACACACAGAGTGAGAGAGAGAGAGAGAGAGAGAGAGAGGCAGAGACCCAGGCAGAGGGAGAAGCAGGCTCCATGCAGGGAGCCTGACGTGGGACTCGATCCCAGGTCTCCAGGATTATGCTCTGGGCCGAAGGCAGGCGCTAAAGCATTGAGCCACCCGGGCTGCCCTGGCCCTTTCTCTTTGATGAGTTTTTCCATATTTGGAAGGAGACATATTTCTAGATAGACAAACATGGCATTGAAGATGCACAGCTAAAGCCAAGTGTTTCAAATGGCAGCTGAAAGGCCAGGAATTAAGTGCATGAATAAAGGAGCACATTTATAGTGGTAATTTCAGATGGAGAAAAACAGGTAATTGTATAATCATTACTGTTTGACTGAAGAGCAATGAAATGCCTTCTTTACTTGCTGTTAAAATGTTATTTGCTTTTAAGCGTATTCTCCAAGTAGGATATGAAGAAACAATAAGTTTTTATTTTCACTTATACTGTACACTCTTCGAATAAATTCCTTTTCTGGCCTGAAGCTGACAAAAGGCATCCATAGCATAATAATGACATCATAATAGCAGGGCCAAGGGTAATGGTCATCCTAAGGCCCAGGGAACTTTCCTAGGTAGTGCATCATGAGTCCTCCTAAGCTTCCTGTGAGGGAGGTAAAGAGAAGCCAGCATCATAGTGATTATATTGGTGGGGAAATGGCCATCTGAAGGTCAAGTTATCCAGGGACTAAGGGGCTTCCCAAGGACACAGTGGATACTCTAGAAGTCCATGTAATGCTACAAAGTCCAAAGGTGGGCCTCTAATTCCATGCAGCACGGGAAACACTCCCATCTAGCTTTCTACACAGAATCCCTTGAAGAAACATTTTCTTTCCTCCTATCTGTTGCAAAAGCTGCCAGGCATGGCAATTAACATCAACTCTGGAGCCAGGCCGCCTGGGTGCAAAGGTCTCTTCTGCTCCTTGCTAGCAGTGAGACCTCACACAAGTGGCCTATCCTTTCTTAAACTCCATTTCCTCATCTGAAAGGGGATTATAATCAAAGCAACTGACTCCAGGGATTATTGAAAGGATTCGGTGTTGATCTGTATAAGGCATTTAGAACAGTGCTGGGCCCATGCCAAGCCTCATGTAAGTGTTTGCTAAGTGAATCAAATCACTCATCGCTTTCTGCTTTCCTTCACATTTTATTTTTCAGCAAAAGCAAACTGTTTGTATTTTTATAAGCTTACCACACCGTCAGTTTACTTGCATGCCTTCGTTTCCAAGGTTTCCATTTCTGGAAGTCTTCTCTCTCTTAGACAAGACCTCTTCCTTCCATG
The DNA here is from genome assembly GCF_048164855.1 of Canis lupus baileyi. Classification (NCBI taxonomy): domain Eukaryota; kingdom Metazoa; phylum Chordata; class Mammalia; order Carnivora; family Canidae; genus Canis; species Canis lupus. The sequence continues at coordinate 56,588,323 of NC_132844.1, read as the reverse complement.
GCCACCATAGTTGACTGGTCCTCGTGTGCAACACGATGCCTATTAGAACATCCCTTGTATTGTGTCCCAGTTCCAGCTAGAATGAAGCCAGGTGGCCTCTGACACACATTGGTCCTTGACTTCCATTATACTGCTCTCCTAGTTTCCTCCTTTCTTTCTGGTCAGTTAATCTTAGCTGCCTTTTTGGATGCCTATTCTCCACTCCCTACCTTTAGGGCTCTGTTCTACATTCCTTTCTCTTTTCACTAGATGTACTTCCGCTCCCAGATGCTCTCTTTCACTTCCCAGACTGCAAAGCCATTTTCCTGACCATTTCTAAACCTATTTCCAGATTTTTCTTTGGAGTTTCTGACCTATATAATCAAATGGCTACCACAGTCTCTTTCCTCACAAGCTCCAAAGGCACCAAAATCTCAGCATGTTCAGAATTGCACTCCATTTTTCTCCCATTTCAAATCCTCTCCTTAAAATTGTCACTTACTCTGGTAATTCTCTGAAGTGAGCCGTGCTCAAAAATTACCCCTCATTCCTTTCAATTCTCTCACTTTCTATCCAACCCCTGGTCCCCTCAGCCAATCTCAGCAAAGTCTTAGGAAAGCTACTACATAAGTTGACAAAATCATGTAATAGGGGCCCTTCTCACTTCTAAGGAGTGTTTTCTTTTTAGCACAAATGAACTTCAATATTGGGATTTTGGGTTGACTGCAGTAAGGCCCAGACTGGATGGTTCATTCCAGGATTCCTTTGTTTGTAATTAATTATAAGTCTGAAATCAGAATTCCATCCTTTTATTTTGTTTCTTTTCTTGCAAAAGCTCCTTCCTACATCTATGGTCATGGAAGGGGCTCTGTTCTATTCCATTCATTTCCAGACCAGATAGAGCTTGACCCTCAAATTTCCCCATCTCCCTTCAGCTCCTGAATGTGAGCCTGAAGTCTCTCAAACACCTCTACTGAAGAAAGGGGACCCTGGGTGGTTGTGAACTCAGAGATGGAAAGTTTAGTGAGTGGTTACCTACAGCTCACTGACCCCTAAAATGCTTGTTGACTAAACACAAGTATTGATAACATTACATACTCACTGGAATAGTACATATCTTTATAGAGAGAACCACCAAATCATGTCCTCTCAAGTAAATTAACATTTCCATCTTTACTAGATCTATCAGTAATAATTAAAATTTGTTTTCATGCTTGCTCTTAAAATATAGGATAAATGTAGGGAAATAAGGCTAACAGGGTCAATGTGTCAAGTACTGAGAAGGCAAAGGGGGGATAGAGGTGGAGAAAAAAATAAGTTTGGAGCTTTCTAGTGAGTGGAATAAAGGTGTAAACACATTATGAGAATGAGATTAATGGTATTCATATGAGAAAAGCACAACTTTTTTTTTTTTGGTTTCTGAAACCTGGGATAAAATTCTTTTCCTAAAGGGTACTTGATGGGCTGTAGTGAACTATGTCTAGAGCAAATGTTTCAATAAATCCAATGGTGAGTTTTCTAGGGCTACTTCTTAAGAACGGTCTTCAGTATAAGAGATGGCTCAGTGTCAAAGCAAAACTAAAGAAGAGCATAGTTTTGAGGGGCATGCATGTTTTGGTACAAATGCATGACTATACCATGGTGTAGTATAAAGGTTAAGAACATGGAAACAACTGCCTGAGTTTGGAATCCAACTTTGCTATTTCCTTGCTATGTGTCACTGAATAAATTACTTTCTCTCTCTGGCTCAGCAGAGTCATCTTAAAGTGGGAATAATAATATTATCCACCCTCATAGATTTACTCTGAGGTTTAAATTAGTTGATATGTATGAAGGGCTTAGAATGGTACCCTGTTACAAAGTTTAAGCTATTATTAATCGAAGGTTAAAAGTGTAGACTATTCAGAAGAAAGATAACCTGCAATTTAAGTGACATACAAAATAAATAGCATTTTTGATCATAGGAAGTGAGAGTTTGAGATTAGACTTTCTGATAAGAACCTCACCTGCGGACATTCTGTATGGATGCATTAAAGGAAGAGCCATATGCTCTGATAATCAACCAAGTGGAAGGCTGGGTTGACATCAGTAATGGAAGACCATCCCTTACTATGAGCCCCGCAGGGCTATCAATGGAGGAATCCAAATATTTCTCAGGAAAGAATTGTGAATCCATAAGATCTTCAAGGTCCCTAGTTCTGTGCGATAGACAGTGCTTGGCTTAAATTTTCAAAGTGAATATGAATATTTATACATCTGTCTATATATCTTAATGGGGAACCAGCAAATATTTTAAGTGCTTGCAAATTCCTAATGAGTCCTGCAAGATGAACTAGATTGAAATATACCTTCAGGTATCTGAATTTTGATTTGCTATGTAGGACAGTAAGACATAAGTCAATCAAGAATTGACACATCATAGGCTTAGCATCCAAATAGTTAGCGTAAGTCCATTCTTTTGTAGGTCATCAGTACCACTTAGTAATTGAGGCCAATCTTCATATATGAGGGGAAAATGCCCTGTCTCCAGAAATAATGACACCTCCTCTTTTCTCCATTTCAAGCAACAAAAATTTATCTGATGATTATATCATTTTCCTGAACTGTTAACCATTTATTTTGATTACCATGCATTATAAAGCAAATAATGACTTATTCCTAAAATGTCAAATGACTAAGTTGTTATGATTCATTTGATTATCATAGTAAATAATTAGAATGTTGTCTTTAAAAATTCTTTGCAGAATAGTATAGTCATCTGTCCACAACTTAAAACATTCACGTGTACATTATGTGTATCCATGCCACCAAATTCCACATAAAACTATTACACTGAACACTATTAAATATGCAAACCTCCTGGATAGCCAGTCAAGAAAAAAGAAAAATTGGTATGGTGCTTGATTTCCAGACATTGTACAGATCTAAATCTAGCAACTTAATTTAGTATGTGTGACTTAGTTTGCTAAAGTGCATATGAACAGTTCAACTTGACCAGTATTACCTTCAGTTCAATTTTAAAAGTTCTTTCTTCTAAAATATCTTCCATCAATTCCTTCTAAGGCTGCATCTTTTTCATAAAGCATTTGGGGCTGAACTGAAATGAAGTGGCAGCTTTTCACTCCATCACTCCCCTCTGCAGCCCAAATTTCTGTATTCATTGGCTCACTTCTTTCTTACTCACTGTGATTTTGTTATCTTTGTCTTTTAGTCATGGGTATAATTTGTACTCCAATGTAAAATTGATGTCCATTTTGAGAAGATAAATTTTAAATAAAAATCAGCATGCTTCTCGTTCTTTTGAACAACTCAAATCATTGGATATGCACCGTGTTATTTAACTAAGACTTTAAATATTTCACTCTACCTATGTCTAAAACTAAAGAAGCTGTTGTGTTCGTGTGGTGGAGTACATTCAGTTGAAAAGGATATCATCTAGCTGTTTATTTGGTATGTTTACAGTCGATATTTCATTTTGAGTAAGTGGCTTTTGTGTGATAGAGATACAGAGGCAGAAATCTCATCTTTTTAAGGAGTCTCTTGTCAGTAAATTAAAGCCATTTTCCTTTATGTTAGTCCCATATAATGCATACAACCTTACTGCGGAGGCTATTCTTAGGTTAAATACATGAATTAAACTATGAAATCAACTGTGAAGTATATCAGTCTTATGCCCTTCACTTGTGGCATTAAATTGTATTTAGAGATGTGTTCTTATAGTGAATCTATATTAGGAAAGAAATTAATATGTTGGATTTTTTTTTAAAGGAGAATATGCTGTGGGGCACTTCTTATTGTTTAAATGTCCGCATGAACTCAAGTGGAGTAATACCAGCTGGCACACCCTGTGCTTTCTGCCACCTTTCATTTACATCACCATTGAGGCTGTCTTAATATTCTCTTCCTCAGGTACCAAACCACATCAAGGGAGGCCCCAAACACTGTGAAAACATTTTGAGAGAAGTTAATCAGACCCAATACACTCACATATTCTAGCTTGATTGTTATTGCTTTAAGTAAGTTGACTTATATTCCATTTGCATTTAACCATACCTTCGATTTCTTTCATCCATTCATTTATTCAACAAATATATAGATTGCTGATTAGGTGCCACTTTTAGGTATAAGGATATAGTGACAGGTAAAGAAGGGTTCTCACTCTTATTGATATTACGTTCCAGTGGGGGAGATAGGCAATAAGTAGGTTTTTACAAAGCATATAATGTTAGGTGATGATAAGTCCTATAAAGTAAAACAAAGTTAATGAAGCAGATAAGAAGGGTAGAAAGTGCCAGTGGCATGTGGTTCAGAGGAAAGACTCATCACTTTATTATCTGGGTGACAAAGTGATACTTAAGCAGAGAGGTGAGGGGCATTGAGATACATAAATATGCAGGGGAAGGAAATTTCAGGCAGCGAAAAAGTATGTGCAAAGGCCCTGAGGTAAGAGTATACTTGGCACATTGGAGGAACAGCCAGGAGTTCTTTTTTTTTTAAAGACTTATTTAAAAAATTATTTATTTATTGTTTAATTTAAAGATTTTATGTATTTATTTATGAAAGACACAGAGAGAGAGGCAGAGACATAGGCAGAGGGAGAAGCAGGCTCCCTGCAGGGAGCCCGATGTGGGACTCAACCCCAGGACCCCGGGATCACAACCCGAGCCAAAGGCAGATGCTCAACCACTGAGCCACCCAGGTGTCCCTAAAAATTTATTAGTAGACAGAGAGAGCACAGGAGCAGGAGGAAGGGCAGAGGGAGAGCATCTCCAGCAGACTACAAGGTAGTGCAAAGCCCCAATGTAAGGCTCGATTTCACAACCCTGAGATTATGACCTGAGCCGAAACCAAGAGGCAGATGCTTAACCTACTGAGCCACCCAGGCACTCCAAGAGCTACGAGTTTTGATGGAGCTAGTAAGGAGTGGGAGTCATAGGAGAAAAGGTCAGAGATAAAATGGACCGTGGAGAGCATACTGAGTGGTTGAGATATATTGTGAGTGCGAGGTGAGGCCCTGGGTCATTTGAAGGAGAGGAGTGACTCTGATTTACATTTAACAGCATCAGTTAGGGGATACTGGGGAGGACCCTTCATGGGGAAAAAGAGAGGACAAGGTAGGAGGTTACTGCAGTGATCAGGTGAGAGATGACGCCTTGGGCCAGGATAATGGTGGTGATGGTGGTGACAATAATGAGATTGCAGGTATTTATATAAACGGAAGGAAGGGAAAGCAAATGAAGGTGATGAAAGAGAGTTGTCAAGGGTTATTTCATGCTCCAAGTTTGCTATTAAGTTAGGGAAGGCTGGTTTGTGAGGGAACAATCAGAGACTACCTGCTGAGGTTGTTGGGAGGATAAATGAGCTGATACATGCTCGGGTAATTAGGGCAGCATTGATACAGGGTGCTCACTAAACTCAACACAACTGTGCCTGTGATTTCTTCATTTCCGCAGGCACTTTGTTTAAATGAAATCTCCTGAAATCCCCAATCCTGCTCTAAAACTGATCTTTTGCCCTTGGTTTGATGTAGCATTCTGTGCTTTTCTTAATATTATTTGGAATTTTAAAATCTGCCACCCTATAACAGCTCGAACTTGAGGTGATTTAGACATCTGTTCCTGGGAACTAGGAATGTTGTAAGGGACATTGACATAAAGCAAAAGCACTGTCATTATCCAGACGTAAACTATAATTAGAATCATAATTGTTTTATATTCTGTAAGAGGTCTCCCAGTGTAGAAATGGATTTGACCACAGCTCTTTTGTGAACTTTTTGTTTTGGATCTCATAGGTAACCAGAGAAAATCATAAACCAAACTATACAGAAATATATAGAAATATTTCAACAGGATCTTTAAGATCATTATACAATCTTACTGGACAATGTAAACTGTAACTAGTCTGTGTATGGATTTTAAATTGCCCATATCATGTTTCCCGCATTTTGCCCCATGCAGTGGATTTAGGAAGAAGTATTAGGTGGCTACTCAGCAACACCTGGGTGCATGCTGCCTATGTATTCTTCTCCTAGTGGATGACTTTCAAAATAAAATCTGAGAGAGAGAGGAAGGGATGGAGGGAGGGAGGGAGAGAGGGGAGTGGAGGAAGGAAGGGAGGGAGGGAGAGAGAGAGAGAGAGAGAGAGAGAGAAGAAAGGTAGAGACAGACGCAATTTAACAAATGACTTTGTTTCACCTCCAAAGGGAGTTACCCAGTCACTTGGCTGAATATTTTTCAAACTTAATACCATAAAGCATTAGCCTTTTCTAGGTCACTGTATTGCATCTGAGCCTAAAATTAAAACCATAAATACTTAAAGTCTTAACTCCTACCCTCTTTGAAAGTCTGGTAAAAACAGGCTTTCCTTTGCCACTTTACTGTGCTTATTTATGTGCGAAATAGCATTTTGAAAAATATGGCTTAAAAGCAGAGTCACACAGAGAATAAAGGAAGAGAAAAACCAATTTACATGTTTCCATTTTCTTTTCCTTCTAGTTATTCCCTCCTGCTTAGTATCAGGATTCATATAATTTTCTATCCAATTTCAAGAGGGAGGAACTGGCCATCCCAAGCTAATAGCCAAATCAATACTAAAATCTAGAAGGCGGTCGTAAGTCTAACATTTCCCAGAGCACCTGTTCCATTGTTGCTCAACAACAGATAACTAAGAAATACTGATTCTCTGACACTGCATCTGACTCACAGACCTTTCACGATCTGGTCTGCCTAGTGAGAAATAATATCAGTTGTTTTTGAATAAACTTTTCCTGACTTCCAGTGTGCCTGTCAGTTGGCAACCTAATGTCACTCTTCCCTTTCTAACTTCTCCTGTGTAAGGTGGGAGCCATATCCTTGGGAACTACATTTTCTAGAATCATGTAAAGTTTCAAGACACCTGGAAGGTGGAAGAAATGCAGAAATCATTCTTATGTTCTTCTAGCAAAAGCCAAAGCCACCTGTGCTCTGGCAAATAGAGAGATGTGCTGTGTGGAAGCAGCCGTGGCAACTCCTGACTTCCTGAAAGCTTCCTATGTGCTCTATCTCTTCTGAAGCTCCTGATTCCTTTGATTAAATCTTTTCTGGCTTGAAATGCCAATTTTTCCTGCTCCTGTCTAATATATACAGATTGGGGAGGAGGAGAAGGACTGGGAGACAGAGTTCACTACAAGAATACATGCTGCCTAGGTTAGTCTACTGGGAGACATAGCCATAAAGTAGCAAAACAGATGCCACATAGAAACATACTACATACTCCAGACCTGGGAGCTGACCTGAGTGGGAAAGAAGTCAAACATATTACTAGCTGCTTGACTTTGAATAAATTACTTGGCCTCAGTTTACTCATCTGTGAAATGTAGTTAATGACAGTACCTACCTCATAGGATTTTTATGTGGATTAGTGAGTTAATATTTGTAAAATTTGTAGGAAAAGGGATGACACACGGTTAGTACTGTTTGATTTTTTAGAAAAAGATTTTATTTATTTATTCATGAGAGAGAAAGAGAGATGCAGAGACACAGGCAGAGAAACAGGCTCCCTAAGGGGAGCCTGATGTGGGACTCAATCCCAGGACCATGGGGTGATGCCCTGAGCCAAAGTCAGACGCTCAACCACTGAGCCACCCAGGTGTCCCATACTATATGATTTTTTGTTGAAGAAAAGGTTAATGTAAAAAATACATACATCCAAGGGTGCCTGGGTGGCTCAATTGGTTAAGCATCTGACTCTTGATTTCAGCTCAGGTCACGATCTCAGGGTTGTGAGATCAGGCTCTGCCTCGGGCTCCAGGCTGGGCAAGGGGCCTGCCTAAGAGTCTCTCTCTCCCTCTCCCTCTTAGGGGCCTAAGAGTGCCCCTCCCCCACCACTTTGTGTGCTCTCTCAAATAAATAATAAAAATAAAAAATACATACATTGAGATTTCCTGAAAAGTCATCTCCTTGGGAGGTTCGGCTCTAATCCCAATGCTCAAAACGTTTCTGGAATGTGGACATTTCAAACTTGTAGTGACACACTATCCAGCAGCCACATCAGAACAATATAATTTCTGATCATGGTCCTTCTGCCTGGTGCTGGAGGCTCCCAAGTCCCTATATTTCTCCCTAACCATCTATCCCAGCTTTGGATGAAAAATTGTATTATGCAACTTGGCCATTCGCCTTGTTCATGTGCTTTAGCTCTGAATGATTTAGGACTGTTTATACAAAATCAAACACACTCTCAAAAGATGAAGCATTGCTACCCTCAAAAATGTTCAAAACAGCAGAGCATCCAAAGGGATTCCAACTGAGCAGCTGCAAATGTGTCCTGGACAATGGCTCTGTGACTGGCATAAGCTTAGAGCTTCTCAGAATAACTCTTGAAAAGGATAGAGCTCTTGGATTGATATATTTAAAGAAAAATAATTTTTCTACCCACGAATACGTGGCAGTTGCCCTTCATAAATTCTCGGGTATTGCAGTGAGAATGCAGAATAAGAACATACCAACACAATTAAAAACATAACCAAACACCTTCAAGGACAGAAAATGTAAGCTGCAAGGTCAAAATGATCTTTCTATGTTCACCTTGTCACAGCTGGCAAAGGTGCCAGGGCTGCCCTAGCTATTAGGCACAGGTTTACATTTGAACGCTCCAGTTGGGAAAAATCTGGTTTCAAAAAGCAAGCAGGGCTCTTTATTTTCCAGCAAACCAGTGTTTGCCCTGCAATGCTTTCCTCTGCATACATTACTCAGTTTTGCAAAGTGAGACATACTTTTTGTTACTGGCGGATGCCACCCAGGGGAGAAAGAGGAAAAAAATAATCTCTGCCTTCTTTTTTTCTCTCAGGTGTAAAAGTTTTCCCTCTAGTTCCTTAGTATCTCAGTAATCAGTTGAGAAATTCAGCAAGAAGATGTCAGATAACCTGAAATATATTTTTCCAGGGATTTATTTTAACAATGAATGAAAGCCTTCTGTGGCAAACCTGCTTCTGTGACAGCAGTTTGGAACTTGCTTATGAATTAATCTTTTTTATGCAGTTTCACAAGAGACTGATTTCACCTAATTTTTCCATTTCCATCCAGTTGAATGTAGATATCAGTAATTTATCAAGATGAATCTTTAGGACATACTTAATTTCCTAATTCTATCCATTTGGGGCAAAATCTTAGATTAAGGATTGCAAAGACCTCATATATTTTAATATTCAAAAATACTTAGAAATGCAAATCTGGGATTTACATAGACAAATACATACAATGCTCTGCATGCTTAATGTAAGGCTTATATAGTCCTATAGATGTTTTTAAAAGATTTTATTTATTTATTCACGAGAGACACAATAAAGAGAGGCAGAGACATAGGCAGAGGGAGAAGCTGGCTCTATGCAGGGAGCTCGATGTGGGACTCCATCCAGGCATTCAGGGATCCCGCCCTGAACTGAAGGCAGATGCCCAACCGCTGAGCCACCAGTCGTCCCACCTATAGATTTTTTTTTTTTTAATTCTTTGATGATAGTCCACGAATGTCTTTTTTTTGTGACTTTCTATAATTTTCCTGAGCATACCCTCATTCACTTCTTCATTCAACCAACCCTGGGTGAATGCCTATTGTGGTTTTGCATTTTGTGCCAGGCCCTGGGGAATATGCAGTTCTTAATCTGGAGGAAATCACAATCCAGAAGTGAAAAGTGGGTGGGGCTGTAAAGTGTCCAAATTATCAAATAACTCTCAATTATAATGTATATATGTAAGTCAGTTTCTCAAGCTCATCTCTCATCCCCAAATGACAGTTCATCAGGGGTCTGAATACTATAGACTTTAGGCCAAATCCAGGTTACTGCTGGGTTTTGTACAATTAAATTTCACTGGGACATAGCCAGTAGATCTAGGATTACTTTCAGTTACAAAGACAGAGCTAAATACTTGCCAAAGAGAAGCTTGCAAAACCTGAAATACTTACGACCTGGCCCTTTAGAGATGAAGTTTGCCTTCTCTTGGTTTAGATTATTAGAGCTGCAGATACGGTGTTTGAACACAGTTCCCTCTGGCTACAAAGCCCCTTCCACCTTATTTAATCAAACTTTTAGAATCATAAGAATCTTAAAGATTTCTCTAATAAGTTTCTACTTTTTTTAAAAAAAGTAGTATATATTTTTATACCTTTTTCTAAAAAAGTTTTGTAAAAAAAGTTTTTGATGTCAGACTATAAATTCTCCAAATTAGTCTTCAGAAACACTTTCTACTTTTGCACATATCAGTTCAGAAAGGGAATGGCAGAGCTGGGGAGCAATAGATACAATGAGAGAGTACGACTGGATTGTCTCAGAAGAGCTTTCCAGCACCAACATCCCATAGCTCTATGTTTCTATAATAATAACTGCATGGGCTAAAATTAAATATAGCACTGCAGCTGGAGCAAACACACAGCACAATGGTTTATGGAAATCAGTTAAGGACAGATAAATCCAACTGTAACTGCACCATTACAGATCCAAATCTTCCACATCTTATTTTGCAAAACTAAGGCTAACCCTTGATCAATCATGTATTATTCAAAGAACATTCAGAAAACATCAATGAAAAGAACTTGGCAGCATTCTCAATTCATCTCTGACACGCATTAGATCCTAGCAGGTGACAATGATATGAAAAAGTGCCCTTGAATAAAAGACAAAAAAAAATTAGCAAAAATCAGCCTGATGGCAATAATTATTTCTTCAAATTACTGAGTCTTAATGATCCATGAAGACACAGAGCTAAAGCTGTAACGTGGGCCTTTTGACCTGAGAATGAATGGGCTGAACAGATCTATATTTAGAAGCCTTCTGGAAGACTTACATTTGACCAACAAGTCAGTTGCAAGAGGAAAAGAGAAGTAAAGGGGACCAGCCCTCTCATTCTCCTTTAGGCTTCTGTAATTTCAGTTATGCTTGCTAATAAAACTCAGGAACATCTCTCTTACCCATCATCTGCTCAACAAGCATGTATTGAAGACCTCCTGTTTGCCAAACACTGAGCTAGGTGCAGAAAATGTAGTGGACAGTAAGGCAAACTTGCCCCTTGCTTCATGGTGCCTATGGTTTCGAAGGCCAAGAGACGCAGGGAGCCCTTAAAATATAATACAATGTGCTAGTGGGTGTAGCGGAATGTGGACTCCTACATGAATGTGCCCGGCTGATTTGACTTGGCTGAAGCTGGGGTGTGAGGGTCCTCCCTGGCGGGTCACCCCAGGCCTGAAGAGAAGTGGGAATCGGTGAGCTCTTCTCTGCTCCTTCCCCTCCCTCTCTTTACAGCTTGTCTTCCACCCATCCTTGTTTATATCTGCTCAAAATCAGAAGCAGGAAATTGACCTCATGGCCATTTCAGAAGGTGGATGAATGCAGGGTCGTGTATCCAGCAGGAATCATCGGTACAGGTAAATGCTAAACAGATAATAAAAAAATGACAAAACTAAAGGTGACAAGATCCATTTACTTCTGCAAGGCAGTGATATAAAATGGGCAAAAGACAAAGCAGAATGTGTCTTCCATGGAAACTGAACCACAATGTTTTGCTATAATTGTTAAGTACAAGACTGATTAGCCGGAGTATGCTAAACATTTTAAACATCGTCAAGTAAAATGAATGCTCTAAGAGTTCACCTTGTTAATTCTGAGAATCCATCCCTTTCAAGACAGGATAGGGTTTAGTCATCCAATTTGAGAAGTATAATCTTACTTTGGAAATGTTACTGGCACGTATAACATATTTGTTCTTTTGAGAGAAAAAAAAAAATAAAACTAACCCTTGTGTACACCCTACCCAAGCGTAAGAAATACATTACAAAGGCCTTTCCTGATTTTTTTTATTCTATCTCTACTTTTAATGAATCTTTTAGAGATGTTAATGTCTATAATAAGCAAAAAAGTGTGAAACTTATTAGTATCTTCACATTTCCACCAAACAATTTAAGGACATTTCATTTATTTATTTATTTATTTATTTATTTATTTATTTATTTATTTTCATCCTATTTTATTTATTTATTTTTTAATAAATTTATTTTTTATTGGTGTTCAGTTTGCCAACATACAGAATAACACCCAGTGCTCATCCCATCAAGTGCCCCCCTCAGTGCCCGCCACCCATTCACCCCCACCCCCCGCCCTCCTCCCCTTCCACCACCCCTAGTTCGTTTCCCAGAGTTAGGAGTCTTTATGTTCTGTCTCCCTTTCTGATATTTCCCACACACTTCTTCTCCCTTCCCTTATATTCCCTTTCACTATTATTTATATTCCCCAAATGAATGAGAACATATAATGTTTGTTAAGGACATTTTATATTGGTAACACGACTCCTCCCATATATAATTTTGTCTAGTAATTTAGCTCTATCTTGATATCTTTATGTACCTTTCCCCTCTCCTGTCTTCTTCCCAAAGAAAGTAATAATTTTCTTTAAAATATTACTAGCATGTATAACATTTACTATTAGATATTGTTACCATTTTATATAAAACTGACCAAAAAGTTTATATTTTCTTTTTTCACATTACTTTGTGTATCTTGCATCTTCTTTTCAGGATCATTTACTTTCTTCTTGAATTGCAAAATTAGCTGTTCCTTTTTTTTTTTTTTTCTTTTTAGAGTTTATTTATTTATTCATGAGAGCCACCGAGAGAGAAGCAGAGACATAGGCAGAGGGAGAAGCAGACTCCTCACAGGGAACCTGATGCAGGACTCGATCCTGGAACTCCGGGATCACAACCTGAGCCAAAGACATATGCTCAATTGCTGAGGCACCCAGATGTCCCAAATTTAGCTGTTTCTTTAGTGTTAATTCACCTTTTAACTAAACTCAGTTGTTTTGTTTGCTTTTGTTTTCATTTATTTGTTTTGGGCTTGAGAAGACAGTATTTTACACTCATTCATAAAAGATACTTTTTGCTGGACAAAGAATTCCATATGAACAGTGATTTTTTTCTTAGTGAATTAAAGATAATTGTGTTTCACTTGTCATACTTTTTGAATTGTCAGTTGAAATTTTGTTCCATTGTGTGTTCTTTTTCTCTCTGATTGCTTTTTTGCTTTTAAAATCTTCTCTTTGAAAAAAAAAATAAAATATTCTCTTTGAAAAAAAACTAGAATATTCTTTGTCTTTAATATAATTTTTAAAAAAGATTTTATTTATTTATTTGAGGGAGAGAGAGAGAGAATGAGCAGGGGGAGGGGCAGAAGGAGAGGGAGAGGAGGCTCCCTGTTCAGCAGGGAGCCTGATATGGGGCTCAATGTGGTGCTTGATTCCAGGACCCTGAGATCATGACCTGAGCCAGAGGCAGATGCTTAACTGACTGAGCCACCCAGGCGCCTTGTCTTTAACGTTCTATAATTTCTTTTTTTTAAAAATATTTATTTATTCATGAGAGACACACACACAGAGAGAGAGAGAGAGAGAGAGAGGCAGAGACACAGGCAGAGGGAGAAGCAGGCTCCATGCAGGGAGCCCGACGTGGGACTCGATCCTGGGTCTCCAGGATCACGCCCTGAGCCGAAGCAGGCACCAAACCACTGAGCCACCTAGGGATCCCCAGTTCTATAATTTCAATATAATGTGTTTGGTTTTGGATATCTTTTTATTTATACTGCTTACATTCTTTAAGTTCTTTCTATTTATAACTTCCAGAATATTCTTATTTCTTTGGATATGACTTTTCTGCTATTCTTTCTATTCTTTTATGAAGGAACCAAGATTAAATGTCAGTTAAATCTTCTCATTCTATTATGTGTGTTCCTTAACCTCTCCTTCATAATTTTTTTTCTCTTTGTCTAAGTGGTATTCTATAGTTTCTTCAAATCTGTTTTTCAGCTTACCTTCTTTCTAAGTCTTGCCCATGGACTTTTAAATTTGATTTTTATATGTATTTTTAATTTCTAGAAGCTTTATTTGGTTCTTTTGCAAATCTTGTGCAAATCTGCCTTATGAGTTTTTAAAAATCTGGAGTATGGAGGCACCTGTGTACCTCAGTTGGTTAAGCCTCAGTTGGTTAAGCCTCTTGATTTCAGCTGAGGTCATGATTTTGGGGTCATGGGATCTGTGCTCAGCACAGAGTCTGCTTGACCCTCTCCCTCTGCCACTCTCCCGGCTTACACTTTCTCTCTCCCTCTGTATCTATCTCTAAAATAAATCAATCAATAAAATCTTTTTTAAATATCTCAAAACTCTCATTCTTGAACTCTATTTTATTTGTACACATGGAACATACTTATTTTATATATTGCACTGGGGAATTCAAAGATCTATAATCCCTAAGGTCTGATTCTGCAGTTCGTTCTTTCTGTTATCTCTGGGCTCATCACTGTTTGTGGGCATGTGCTCTATGTGAAACTTTATTTTCTGTAATTATTTGAAGATGGCTCTTAAAGCGTATTTTTCGAAAGAGTATCCATGTTTGCTTCTAAGTATAGAATTCCAGATAGGAATTCTCAATTTTCTTTTTTCATTTGACCCTGCGCCATAAGCAAAAGAGACATGCACTCCCTACCTGTTTCCCTCTATGAAATCAGGTTTTCTCAGTTCACCCTTTGAGGGTCCTGCATATGTGTGAGATCCTAGTTCTGCCTCCTACTCCATTCAGGTGCCAGGCTTTCCCTCCCGGCTGGTCAAGCATGACCCACTGAAACCCAAGCCTTAGACTATGGGGTCACCAACTCCCCTCAGGGCAAATGCTAGCTTCAAGTCACAGTTACATTTCTGGATTTGTGCTTTCTTTTAATTGTTAGCCTCTGATTCTTTTCATTACTTTACTGCCAGGTCAACTTCACCATAAAAAAAGTTTTCTTTAATATTTTTAGGTATTGGTGCTAGGTAAATTTTTTCTGAATATCTAAGCTGTCGAATTTCCAGGAAAGAAAAAGAAAAATAATTTGGAAACGAGCAAAAGGCTGATTCTTCAGATCTGATGCCTAGATTTCCTAGAGCTCTGATGGAGAAATTTGTTTTGGGGGCCTTTAAGAGTGACTGGACATACTCAGAAGGCAGATCACACGTCTGTCCATCACTAGAGCAAGGAATGTGAGGAATAATTATTGAAGCAGTGCCTACAAGTTTAACTTTTTTGCTTTCTGACTTTATAAAAACAGAAGACAATACTCATTGGAGAAAATGAATCTTGGGTTGGAAGACAGGTGGGGGCGGTAAACAAAGGGTACCCATATTGGAAGGGGACTAAGGCTGGACAAGGCAAAGAAGGGAAAAGAAAAGTCACAGATGTCAACTTTCAGTTGCTCAGCAGGATGCACCTGGGCTTGCTAAGAGCAACTCCTCTCTAGAAATGATCATGCATGTGTCTTCAGGAGCCTGATTCTCGGGGTTGTCTGCCTTGTGTCTCTGAAATACAACTTTGGATCAGAGACCTTCTGCCTCAGGAATGTGCTGTAGTTCACTATTTTATTCATCCATAAATATTTTAAACATAATATATTTTTGAGTGACTACTCTCTGCTAGGCTGTGCTGGGCCTGGGGATAGAGTGTGGAACACCAGACATGTTCCCACTGTCTCTGGTATTAGGAATTTTAAAATCTATTTGGGAGATAGAAGATTGGAGCAAATACTTGAAAACATGTTCTATTACAATTTGGACAAGTACTATAAAGAAAGCTAACTCCACACCCAAGAGTGCAGATACCAGACCCTTGCTAGCCATTTGCAGTGACTATAAATAACAGTCTCCTCTACTTAAGTAGCCTGGGGAAATGGTCCATTAGCTGTGATTTCCCCACATTCTGCTCATATTTTTGAAAACAGAAAAAGAAAGAGAAAAAGATCAGTGTAGATGAGTTTTGAAATGGCTGCGTACAGAGTTCTGAGATTTATCAGGGAGTAAAATGGAAGTTTTAGGGCAGTGTCTTATTCTGTTCAGGCTGCTGTCATAAAGTACCATTAGCAGCAGAAAGTTATTTCTCAGAGTTCTGGAGGTTAGAGGTTGGAGGTCAGGGTGCCTGCATAAGTGGGTTCTGGTGAGAACCCTCCTTTGGGTTGCAGGAGCTGACTTCTCCTTGTGTCCTCACATGGCAGAGAGCAACCAGCCATCTTGTGACTCTTACAAGGATGCTTATCCCTTTCCTGAGGGCTCTGTCCTCATGATCTCCTCTATGCCTGATTACCTCCCAAACACCCCATCTCCAAATACCATCATATTGGATGGAAGGGTTTCAACATATTAATTGAAGGGGATATACACAATCAGTCACAGTTCTCCAGTTTGGAACACTGGAAAGAAAATAGAACAAATAAAATTCCTAACTTTTTCTGTATAATTTCTTTTTGACACTATAGTGAGAAACTTCAGGAGACATTTAAATTGTTCTTCAGCACTTTTTAGATGCCAGAGAGTGGTTCTATTGACTGTGAAGCTGTGCTGTCCAGATTTATGTGTTCTAAATTATTATTAATGCAATTATCTGTTCACTTGTCTGTTTCCTCTGTAAGGCCCTGATCTCGCCTTAATTTTTTTGGTAGCTTGGATATTTAACTGGGCCTTGCACATGGCATGTGTTAAGACAAGGCTGTTTTCATGGGTATGTGGCTGGTGTGATCACACTGGGCCCAATGCTGAGAAAAGTCACACTTAGTTTAATGTTGTCCTGCTGTCATCTTAAAATTCTTAATTTCTGATTAAGGGAGCCCAGATTTTTATTTGTTACTGAGTTCTGCAAATTATGTAGACAGCACTACACTCGGTAATTATTTGTTGAGTAACTGAGGATAGCCCATATCCCAAACAAGAAAGGTAGATATGGATTTTTTTTCTCTCTTTCAGTTCTAAAATGAACCTTCCATCTTTCTAAGAAGATCCTTTACATCCTAGAAGAATTGTTAACCAGGTATCAATCTTCTATAAAGAAAAGGAGAATTGAAGAGAATTAAGGAGAAAAAGGTGGACAATGATCTGCACAAAATAAACACTGATTAATTTGTGTGTGAATATATTATAATCATCTTTAAAAAGTTGTCTGAGCCAGAAAAAAAAAGAAAAGAAAAAAGCAGGATAGAGATGTTATAAAACAACCGAGATAATATACCAGTGATTAAAGTTACCAAAAAATTCTAGGTGAGAAGATATACTGCATGCCCAAGAAAACTGTTTAGGGACAAAGCAACATTTATTCACCGATTATGCTATAATGGAAGATTTTTAAATCTTGTTTGTCAAGTATGGAAGAGCATGCATCAGGGAGGCAGGGATGTGAATGTGTTTGAACAAAAATTGGGGGCACCTGGGTGGCTCAGTGGTTGAGCATCTGCTTTGGCTCAGGTCAGGATCCCGGGATCCTGGGATCCAGTCCTGCATCAGGTTCCCTGCAGGAAGCCTACTTCTCCCTCTGCCTATGTATCTGCTTCTCTGTGTCTCTCATGAATAAATAGAATCTTAAAAAAAAAAAAAGAACAAAAATTGAACAGAAATACATCTTCTAGAATAGGGGACAATGAAATGGGTAGTATTAGTGATAATTTGAATTTATTGACAAAATACTGATATTCCATGTCTACTGGAATGTAAGCTTTGGTGATGGAGTTCCCCTAAGAAGGAATAAGTTGTCTTCTGGGCTGTGTTCCTGCAGCATTTACTTTTCTATCTTTGCTACAGCTCTCTTGGCCTTGTACTCCAATTACTCTGCAATTATTTGTTGTCAGTCTGTCAACACCAAAAGATATGAGCGCCTCTAGGGCAGATTTTAATTTTTATTCTTAGCTTCTAAAAGAGTGCCTGGCACAAAGTAGTCAGTAAATGTTTGTTAAATACACACGTGCGCTCGCACACACACACACACATCAAATTAGTTTTCAAAATCAAACAACATAGACATTTGTACATTGAAAATTCTAAACTACTTTAGAAATGCCCTATAATGATTGTGGTGATGAGGATGAGGAGGATAATGATGGGAGAGATGATGAGGATTAGGATAATGACAAAGTCAATGATAGCATATACACTTCAGAACAAAAGAGCATACCCTTAATTTCTGGATAATGGTGAATGCTTGTCCTAGGAGTTTGTGACAGGTTTGGCAATTGTACACAGAAAAATTATGACTATGTGGCTATGTGCATGTGTTTGTTAGTTTTTCCTCTGAGGATGAGATCCTTATCTTTCATCAGCATTTCCAATAATTTTGGGTTTTTTAAAAAGTTAGGAATTATGCTTTGTGGGAGATATACTACTTGCATGCTAGTGTAGTGATTGATCTCTGAGTTTGGATGAGATTTTAATCAAGAAGTGCCTGGCAGTATCTTATTTAGCATATAAGTAAAATCACTCCTACACCATATATTGCAAAATAATTATTAAGTTAAGTGATCTGAGATATCCTTACAGGAAATATTCTAGTATGAATACAAAGTGGCATTATATTAAATGATATTATATTTAAATGAGGGTAGTCATTGAAAGATTGGAATTGGAGTGTCAACCATAAAGCACATTAAATGTATTAATGGAGAAGCAGAATGAGGCCAAGTATATCTTGCCCAAAGTGCTTTGTAGGTAAAAATATTCCATCAAGAAAAAAGAATATTTAGGTGATGTATTGATGTAACTAAAGACTGTGAAATAATTTCCTAGGAAAACACTAACTGCTTAAATGATAACATTACATAAAACACTATCTGATCTAAACTGGAACCTTCCTTCAGTTTTGAATGCTGTCTGCCAAAATGGATTGCAGGAGCAGGAACTAAACATCACAGTAACTTCTGTCTAATTTTCCTCCCTAACATTTCCTGTAGGAAAACTTTACATCCTCATTCTATATTTAAAAATAATTCTACTTTTTAACTTTCCTACATATTTCCTATTATGATGAATTACAATTGCCCTCAGCTCAAAATAAGCCACATGCCAAAGTGGCACGTTAGGGTGGCATAACTTATATTATCCTAGTTCTTTTAGTTGTAATGATTCACACTTTTCACTCATACAACAAACATGCATTAAGTGCCTATTCTGAACTAAGCGTTGTGCTCTGTTTTGAAATAAAATAAGACACAAATCTTATTCTCAGGAAACCTTTGTCTGGTGAAAGGGATGGTCATGAAAGCCAGGAGGTACACTAATGTGAGGCAGTTTCCCCCAAAAGTATGAGTTAAGTATTGCAGTATTAGTATTGGTTTTAATTTTACTGTATGGCATAGCTAGTATTTTGTACCATTAATAGTAACACTAAAGTAGTAGTATGGCAGATATCCAAATGTGGCTACCCCAGTACTTCTGGTCCTACTTGTCCTTCCAGAACCTTCTCATTCCTCTAACATCTCCCATTCTCATACACCTTTTCTCTAAATTAAAGTGTTTAAATAATTTGTAAATAGTGCTTGTTTTTGAGGGGGGATTTTAATTACAATATAATGAAGTTTTTATAATAGTTTCATTATGTATTAGTTCTGGACATCTGAGAATAAATCTAGCCCTTCTTTTTTTGTCACTTCTACTCCCATTCATAGTATTTCTAGATGGATAGGGCAGCATTGGGATATGTTCTCTTCATCAAGAGAGATACTATTATATATGTGTAGAGAAAAAGCTTATCAATATGTGATATATTTGAGAACTTAAGATTTTGAAGTGATTTGCAACCTACTGTCTGCTTTAGGTTGATCATTGAAGAAAGTGCCGATTCTTTCCTTAAAAGAGTTAACAATCCAAGAAACCAATTATATATTAATATAACCCTTTTGGAAAACAGCATAATATACAGATCCTTTTACACAATAACCCCACTCTAATACATAATTCAGCAGAATCAGAGATATATATATGAAGATTTCTTTGTAGCATTATCTACAGTGACATTTAGAAGTAACTTGAATAAAAATTAGGAATTAATTCAGCAAATTACAGGCTTTAAGATAATAGAATGTAGCCATAAAATAGATAATTATGAAGAATCTATAGGAACATGTAAATATTCATATAACAATAGCTAATATTAAGTGAATAATATTAATCACTTAATATTATTAATATATTAATTATATAATTAATTATTCAGTCAGCCTGTATTTTAACTACATTATAAATCTGATTCCATTAGATCTGCAAACATCCTCATGAGATAGGTAATATTCTCTATATTATACAGATGAGGCACAGAGATATAAATATCATACCCAGGATCAAAGAGCTAGCTAGGCAGTGACTGGGCAAGAATTTGAAGCCAGAGAATGTGGTGTAAAATCCAAGTTCTTAAACCCTACGCTATATACTTTTTGGTTTACACACACAATTGTACACACACACACACATACACACAAGAAAGGAGATAATAAAGATAATAAAAATATTTGAAAATGATTGTCTTTGGGTATATTAATGCTTTTTACTATTTTTCTAGATTGCCTATAATATAGTAAAAGATTTTTAAACAGAAAAAAGAAAGTTAAATTCAAAGAATGATGGTTAAGAGTAAAAAATAAGCATAGTTTCATTCAAGAAAAACTGACATTGACTGCATAGGATATAGATTCTCACATCCCATTTTGAGACATATTACTTAAGCTACATCTGTTATTGCAGGTAAAATTTCCATTATTTGTAAGACCATGCAGAAATACTATTGCTAAATCTGTGTCTTCTATTCCTGTTATGAATTTTCAGACCAAGTAACATATGGTGCATCTCTTATAAAGTTTAACCTGAATTAGTTACTCTGTGTTTCTACCCCACCCCCTAAACCAAGAAATACTGTAAGTGTCTTTCTACCACTCAAATTTAAGACTATGTTCATATATTTTAATGCTAAGCAAGGGGACCATAGAGAGCCAAATCCACATTATTTTTCAAAAGTGTTTTATGTAGAATTTTCATTATTTAAGACAGTCCTCTCTCTAACTACTGATAGAATATCTGATGTCTTTCTATAACATCAGAAATAAAAATTGTAAAATAATAAAAAGAAAATTGAAATTGTTTCTAATCACTATGTTGTTCACAAGTTGAAGATGTTCATGGGGCAGCTGAGTGGCTTACTCAGTTAAGTGTCTCTTAGATTTTGGCTCAGGTCATGATCTCAGGGTTGGAAGATTGATTGAGCCCTGCATCCAGCTCAACATTGGGCATGAAGCCTATTTAGAATTCTTTCTCCCTCTGCTCCTGCCACACCCCTGCCAAGATTGGGCGCCTGCTCTCTCTCTCTCTCAAATAAATAAATGAATAAATTTGAAGTTGAAGATGTCTTAAATCACTGTGGATTTTATTTTTATTTTAAATCAACAGAAATTTTACTAATGGTCTCATTTGGGGATAATGGATGTGTATTGGTCATGATAGACTGGATTTATGGTAACAACTTAATCTCAAAATCTTAGTAGTTTAGACTGCTACTTCTTGCCAAGATGGAGTCACAGGGACCAACTTACCATCCCCTGCCCCACCTGAAACTGGACAAATGATAAGAAACAATGGTCTTTAAGTCACTGGACATCAGGCACTTTAAAGATATTAATCCCTGAGAGATGGGAAAAGACACGAGATGAGCCCCACTATTGCTTCCAGCTTACTGCTCTGTGAGAGTTTCCAGGCCATGGTTCAGAGAGGGGGAATTTGGGCAGAGTCTGATGGACTCCCTAAATTGAGATGGAATTGAGAGTATGGGAGATCCAAGCTGGCTGGAGTTTACAGAACAGAATGCTGGAGAGGAAACAGTTGCATGACAAGAAATGATGCCGATCTCCGAAAGGCCCCCACCCCCTCAAGAATTCAGCACAATACTGATCAACACATGTGTGTGAAGGATCCTCTGGGTTAAGAAAAGAATCATTCAAAGGTAAAGAAGGAGTGGGATCTGGTGCTCACAGAAGGACTAGAATAGTGCCTGTTATGATCTGCCAGACTGGAAAACCTCTTATTCATGAGGCATTGGGTAGAATGCACACAAGAGTCTTGCCTCAATAGTGGGAGATGATTCTCTCTAGATTAACACTGCTCCAGTTTCACCAAACAAAACTTTCATGCAACACTGAAAAGATCAAACAGATTCCGGGTAAGTAATCCATTCCTGTGCTGGAGAGAGTATTGTGAAGCTTTAAAAATAGCACACGAGAAGGGCTCTGTTTTGGAGTTGAACTATGGAGTATGACAGTACAATATCAATAACTGTCATTATACATGTCTGTTTCTACTAGGGTCTCTGCCCTGTCATTTGTTGAAAAATACCTGGCCTTCATTACTGTTCATCCACTCATTATCCCTCTCACTGTTTTGTGAATTTTGATGGGATACTGATGAGAAAATGCTTTCAAAAAAATAAATGTCCCTCGGTGTTATTTCCCATCAGTAAGTGCTTCAATAAGCAAATTCGAATGCCCTGAACATATGTTAAATTAGGTTGATTTTTAATTGACACTCATTTGAATACATGTGAAGATAGATAATTTTCCATGAAAACCATTTACAAAAGTATGATATCACTTGTGGGTGTGCAGGCTTGGGATTACGATTCACAGATCTATTATTCTTGAAGACTTAAAGGCAACTTTGTACCTTTTAAGGGATCTGGAGAAATAAGTATTTCCATTTTGCTCTCCTTAAAAAGGTCTCAGAATAACTCCACATATTACAGACAGAATACCTTGCTTTAATAGAAGCTTATTAATTATAATTAATTATGAAAGAAATTCCAAAAGAATGGAACTAACATTTACTAGGAGCCTGCTATATGTAAACCATGGTGTGGACACCAGTAATAACGCTTTTTAAAAAAGTAAAATCTATTATTTCATGAAGTCTTGGTGTGAAGGAACTCAATACTGTGCTAAGAAGTTCTCATCCTGAAGTAAGTGTATTTTGGGGAATAAGAAATGAAAGAGATATAAGTATATATCATATAATCCAGAAAAAAAATGATAATGTTGGTTCTTGCTTTAAGACTTTTCAGCACCTAGTATTAGTAATGAGAAATGTCTGGCTCTGTGTACACAACGAAAAGTAAAAGATTCAGTTGGTCATGTTTGTAAATATGCTGTCCACACCCTGTCACTAGTGAATTAGGTGCTTTCCTGAATCTTCCACTTTTCATACAGCTGCTTTAGTTCCAGATAGAAATGGTCTCAAACAGTATTTTATTGATATGTTTTGAGAAAGCAGGAATGTGGACAGAAAAAGAACCCAAAGGAGAAAAAAAACTCTTCTGTAAATACAAGCTAGACTCTAAGAATGAATCAGGAAAAATATAAAGAAAACCCCAAGAAAGAGGGGAAGAAGGAGAAAATGATTGATGAAACATATTATATTAAAGGACCCAACAAATTCATTCCTAAGAATGGGGTGCATATAGTTCACTGATCTCTCTAGTTCTTGTTCTAAATCTCTAGTGATTCAATTTATTTCTGTTAGATTTCCTTTATTATCTTGCAAAGTTCCTATTAGTAAAAAAGACAAATACAATGTTTAATGTATAAACTTTTAACACTCCATAGCTATTTATCTCTCGTGGCTTGAATTCTACTTGATATTGGTAAGACTCCTTGTTTTATAAAACATCACTGGATATTGAGGAAAACAAAACAAAGACAGGTCTATCCAGTAAATTTAGACAAAATAAAAGACAGAAGGCCTTCTGATCATCTATTTAGCCCCTAAACTTCAGAATCTCAGGAGTACAGAGGGAGCCTGTTTTGTTTTCCCATGCTCGCTTTTTCCTCTTGAATACTCCTATTAGTGAGCTGCTTATGGTGACAGAACCAGAAACATGGCATGAAATCTGACAAATATGGATGTACTTCATGAGATCCATTTTGCAATCACTGGTGCAGATAATATCTTTGAGCATCTAATACTGTCAGGCATTACACCAGAAAATCTGAAAAATGTTATCTGTTATATTATTATTGGTTCATCCTTAAAAAGATTAGAAAAAATTTACATTCACTACCTATCAGAGATATCTTTCTATGTAAAGTTGGCAAATTCTATTTAAACTCAATAAGTTGTGGGGATTCCTGGGTGGCTCAGCGGTTTAGCGCCTGCCTTCTGCCCAGGACGTGATGCTGGAGTCCCGGGGTCGAGTCTCACATCAGGCTCCCTGCATGGAGCCTGCTTCTCTCTCTCCCTGTGTCTCTGCCTCTCTCTCTGTGTGTCTCTCACGAATAAATTTTTTAAAAATCTTAAAAAAAAAACTCACTAATTGTAAACTTAAATGTTAAATATTAAACAGTTCAGATTAAATTTTGCTATGATCCAATTTTTAAAAAGTAAAGTAAGAAAAGAAATAAAGGCATAGCTATTAAAACAAGTTTTTTTTTTTTTTCATGGAGCTTGAAGAATTGTCCAGTGCATACTTTTAATTTCACCTCAAGCTAGGATACATTAAAGTTCAGAGGATGTAAAATTCTCAGAAATGGGAATTTCAATTGAAGACAGCAGAATGCAATTTTCGAATCCAATCTCTTTCCTTAAAATTTACCAATATTAGGGAATAAAAATGATAGAAAATACGTATACTCAATGGAACCAGAACGTATCCATAACTCAAATAATAAAGTGTGATTCAAATATCATCAAACATAGTCCAAAATAAATAAAAGAAGTGATAAACTTGACACATAATTCCTTTCAAAAACTTCAGTAGATCACCTTGGTCCCTAAAGGTAAGAACAAAATCTGAGCACATGATATCTGAGTATATCACAGGATATGAGAGAATTATTCCCATAAAAGAAAAGCCATATGCCTGTGTCCATTCTCCATGACTTAGGTTTTTTTAACTTTTTTTTTTTTTTTAAGATTTTATTTACTCATTTGAGAGAGAGAGAGAATGAGCAGAAGGGCAGAGGCAGAGGGAGAAGCAGATTCCCTGTTGCACAGGGAGCCTGAGGCAGGGTCGATATGGGCCCGGAGATCACAACCTGAGCCAAAGGCAGACACTTAACTGACTGAGCCACTTGTGAGCCCCAACTTTCTGGCTTAGTTATTCTAGCTTCAGTAAGCCATTAGGTGAGGGAGGGGGAAAGGTAAAGAAGGAAATGGATATTTCTAATAAAACATAGTAGATTGAATGCACAAATTTACATTTGCTCCCTCCTGGAGCCCCATTAAATGACATAGGTTTTTTGAAAAGGTATATAGTATTCTATTTAAAAAATTGGAATAGAGACAATAATGAACAAAATGTTAACAAATGGGGAAAATGAAAGCAGGTGGCAGAATGGTAATTAACCAAGCATGGGGAACATGAAACGTGAAGCCTGTGTGCCTGAAGGGAAGGATGCCAATAGAGATTTAAGCTGCAGAAACCTTAGAAAGATTCAGGAACTGGAGGCAATTAGTACCTCAGAAGGTAGGAATGCGTTAGATTGAAAGGATGAGGTCTGGTTGAAATCTTTATAAGGAACCGTGAGACCCTTAGGTAGGACGAGGTTTGTTTCTGATGAAATTATTACAGGGACTGTAACTTGCAAGACACTAGGTACAACAGAGGTCTGGAACAAGGACTTTCCTCAAACTGAAAGTTTTAGAGAAAGCTCAATATTAAAGAGATCTCTGGTATGACTCCTTTGCTCTGCTCTGCTTCGGGTAACAGATATATTCCCACCAGGCAGGAAATTGGATTGAGTTTTCTCTAGACCAGTGGTTTTCTAATTGTGGTCCAAGGATCTGCAATGCTAGGATCACCTGGAAACTCTTTACAATTGCAAATTATCAAACTGTACCTACATAATCAAAAAGTCTGAGGTGATGCCCAGCGATTTGTGTTTTAACAAGCCTTCCAGGTGATTCTGAGGCATTCAGTTTAAATCTCAAGCTCGGATTTGGGAACTCTTGAGAGCTCTTAAGAGCTCTGATCTAACCGGATCAATCCACCATGAAGCATGCCAGTTAGCTACACCAAGCATGCACATAGAGCTTACAACATGCTTTTTAAGTATCTAACATAGAAAAGGTCACAAGATACTTGAGGAGGGCCATGGAGAGAAAATGAAGAAACTCAAAGAGGAAAAAACAGCCCCCTGCAAGACATGTGATATTGAGGAGAGCAGAGGAAATTTCAAAAATTATAAATGATGTCTTTAGAAAGTTAAGAAAAGAGATTGAATTCATGAAACCAGATAGGATGATAAAGAAAAAGGAACAATGGGAAAATAAGAAGGAGCTCTTTGGAAATTGAAAGCATATTGCTGAAATGAAAACACCCCCCCCCCCAAAAAAAAGACCTCTGTAAGAGTTACATGTGGAGCTCATCCAGAGTGAAATGATCCACTGTGTACCCAGCACAATTTAAAAAAAAATAACTCCACCAGTTTGGAACTTGAAATTTTAGAACATTAGGGCTTGTTCAGAGAAGTGAAAAAAAGTTATGTATAAGTAGCTCAAGGGAGGGGCGCCTGCGTGGCTCACTCAGTTAAGCATCTGTCTTTGTCTCAGGTCATGGTCTCAGTGTCCTGGGATTGAGTCTGCTTCTCCTTCCACCCTTTTGCCCCTGCTCCTGCTCTCTCTCTCTCTCTCTCCTCTCTGTCAAATAAATAAATATTTTTTAAAAAGCTCAGGGGATCAGAATGACATTTGATAACTTCAGCAGCCACACTGGAACCCAGGAGACAATGCCTCCAAATTTTAGGAAGAAGTTTCTAACTAATGCTCAGCCAAACCATTAACATGTAAGGTTGGAAAAAAGATGTTTTCAGATATACAAGAGCTCAAAAACTTACCTCCTAAGCTCCCTTACTCAGAATGTACTCCATGTAAAGAAGACACAAGATTTGGAAATGGTCCCACCATCACAGCACATGAAAGAAGGGGATCCTTGGGATCAAATCCATGGGAAGCACCAAAGGTGACAACAGTACAGCAAACTTACAGAGTAATCAGTTGACTGGCTCAGGAGAATAGAAGGCTCTACTAGCAACATCTCTAAGAGGGAAAAGTGGATCCAACCAATTACTTAAAGTATTTTGACAAGTGGGAAATAATACTAAATTTGGGAAGAAGTAGCAATATTAACATAGAAAAGCAAAGCAATTACTAATTTGAGGGGAAAAAATGGATAGAAAAGAAATGTAAACATTGCTCAGTTCCGAAAAGTATTTATAGTGATTGTAATATAAGCACTGACCATTAATTTACTACAAATGACTACATAAATATAATGAGAAGATGCAGAGAGAGAAGCATGTATGGCTGAGGTGGTTTAACTAGACTCTATTCTTACATTCTATAAAAGGAATTCAATAGATAAAGTACAATTGTTAAATCAATCATGAAACAGCAGAATAATTGTGTACTTATTCAGTGAAAAGGACTACACTCCATTTAAGTGTAGAACTGAAAGTAACCAAATGGGAGCATATTACAAAAAAAGTTATGCAATACCTAAGGTCAGTAGAGGGGAAAGAGGGAGCTATAAAGGAAACAAAATATGCTAATTTAAAAATGTTTCATTACATGAAGAAATAAAGGTGGCCTAAAAAAGGGAAACAAATATTTAACAAACTTCAATTTCTACTGTTTTGCATAATCTTTTTCTCTGATTCACAGAAATTCTAGAAATTCATGTCTCTTCTAGCTTTTTGAACTTTGTATAAAGTTCAGGAAACTTGCAGCTCCACAAATTCTTTTGCTTTCTAATCAATTTAAAATAAATAAAACCTAATCATTAGTAATGAAATATAGTACAATATCATTTTTTTAAATCCTATCTATCTAAACATCCATCCATCCATCCATCCATCCTTATGTCTGCATAAGTATATAAACACTATCTAGACCAAGGTTTACCAATTGTTAATTATGACTGTTCTGGTGAGACTTGGAATTATTTTTACTCTTTTCTTTGTACTTTTTGAGTTTTTGAAAAAAATAATGACGTCAATACTATGACATCATTAATTTTAAAATGGAAGGGATCTCTTTTAATGAATTTTAGTGCTTAAAAGTTGAGTGATGTCATTCATTTTTATTATGCTTCTATATTATAATCTGTCCTATGCTTTTAGCACCCTTATAATTAAACCACTGATTTCATGTCACTCCTTTCCTCATTTGCCATTTTTTTCTCCATATAAACAGCATTACACTATGCTCTTTATCTTCCTGAGTCATACAACTATATGTAACATATACCATTATTTATAATCCTTTATATCTTTTCACATTTGAAATGGACACAAACGGGATGGGCACATTTTCATCATGGATTATTTTTTCAGAACTTGAAGAAAATATTGTTAAAGATGAAATTGTAGCTTATATCTGAGGTTTTCTGTTTTCTTTGAAACATTCAAAGAAGTACCCAAATATCAAGGAAATGAAGCTTTTTGCCTACTTTTACTTGTTAGAATCTAAGAAGATAAGTACCTCCTCCACCAAGAATGACAGTAGGAACAAACTGACAAGAGTTGTAACCAGTGACATAATCAAGACAGTATTCAAACTATGTAACAATGGGGGAGAGGAACAGTTGGAATGAATCAATCAGAGCAGAGGCTGCCAGAGTTTGAAGGCATCTATTGAAGCAGGTATCAATGCTACAGTTGCTGGGTTGTGGGGAGATAGAAGAGGTTCCATAGTGGGACTGGAGATGATGGTGGGCATCAGGAGGCTTAGGGCAACAGCTATATATCATATCTATATCTGTCAATGTGGAAATGTTTTATTTAGTAGTTTAACCACTATAAGGCATTAGCTACAGGTAGTACTATAGCCAAGGATAAGACCAACCTTGATTAGAAATTCTTATGGTTGTGGAGTGTTTATACATAAATTCATTCCTCATGAACAAAGGTAAAAGTTAAAGTCATGCTTTGAAGATCTCTAGTATGTCACTGCTTGAAATTTCACCATTATGGATCAATATCATCGCCATCTTTCTTTTTTTCTTAAAGATCTTATTTATTTATTTGAGAGAGAGAGAGAGGAGCATGAGTGGGAAGAAAGGCAGAAAGAGAAGCAGACTCCTTAGTAAGCAGGGACCCAGATGTGGGATTCAATCCCAGGACCCTGAGATTGCGACCTGAGCCAAAGGCAGACACTTAACTGACTGAGCCATCAGTTCCCTGCCATCTTTATTTTTAAATGATAATATAATTAACAAGTAGGACATCAATAGTATTTTCATCTAGTAACACTGAGGTAGGGTTCTCTCAAGTGGTTAAGAACAGAACACCAAGAAAAGGACAGTTTGGGAAGAGTGAGGAGACATAGGGAACAATTTAAATAATGGGACCTTTTATGGTGAGGTGATAATACACAAAGAGAAGACAAAGAGAAGTAGAGGGGCTACCAATCATGATAGGAGACAAGTTAGGAGAAATGCCAGAGATAACCATTTTCTACTTGTTAATTTTTCCCAATCTCCATTCGGGAAAGAAAACAAGAAAAAAGTTGGCTCCAATATTTCATCTCATTTTAGAAGCAGGCAAATGGCTAACTTCATTGAATACTCTGTTCAGGAGCCAAACTCCACTTTCTTCTCCATGTTTCCTACTGTATTTTATTCTACTACAGAGCCAAATACATTCATTGTAATAAAAATGTAGACTTTGAGACCTAAAAGAGTTCCAAGGGTTTATTTTTTATTTTATTTTATTTTCCAAGGGTTTAAAGACAAAACCATGTTTTAGTGATCTGTACCAAATAAGCAGAGACCCTGATTCCAAAAATCCAGGATTTCTTAACCTTACCACTAATCACATTTTGGTAGGATGTTTCTTTGTCGTAGAGATCATCCTACGCAATGTAGTGTTTATGAGCATTCCTGTTCCTACCCATCAGATGCCAGTAGCTTTCTTCCTGACCTAACAATAAACAATAACTCTAGACAGTGCTGAATCTCCCTTTGGGGGGGGGGGCAAAATTGTCCCTTGTTGGGAACAGCGCAATAATCTAAGGAAATATTTTATTTTGGAAGGCATGGTGTTTTTATTTCTGGGAGTATTTTTCTTTCTAATTCTATTTAATATAGGCTAATATTAACATTGACTTTTATTTGCTGGCAACAAATTATTGGTGAGCAGGGAAGTTGGCCAATAAATGTAAAACTATCATCCAGAAATAAATCTGGGATTTAGAACATTTTATACTAAACCACATTTTTATAATGAAGCTGTGACAGCATCATTCACTCATTTATTTTCCTTCAACAAAGATTTGTTTGTTCAGCATCATTCCAGACACTGGAGATAAAGAAAGTTGGTCCTTCATGGATCTTACATTTCTGTGCCTGCCTACAAATATGCCAGCAAAATTCTAAAATTCTAAATATATACTAGCTGATATATGACTCTTATGTCCCACTGTACCCATAACAATTCTAAAATAACATTCAAGAATGTAGGTATTTTAGGTTATACCAGTAAGGGTATGATGGGTAGTTGAGATTTCTTAAAATCAAATCAATTATGTACCTGCTTCCATTGCAGCTTCCAGGTTGTATTCACATTGAAATACATGAGGTTTCTAGAGTGCTTCAAGCTCTCTCTCACACTATTATTTTGGTGTATTTTGCTGCTTCTTTCAGGAATTTACTCCCCAACTCTTCTTACTCAGCTCAACTGGTGCATTCTGAATTGCCCTTCATCACAATTGTCCCTATTTGTCTCATCTCCTTTGGGAAGCCTTCATCACTTCCAAGGCTGGTTTAGGCTTCCCAACTGAAACTCCTTTAAAATTCTCTCTCTTTATTCCATCATGGCCTTTATACTCTGTTGTAATGATTTGCTTCTTGAGGTTATAGGATGTATCTTGTTCAGCATCCTATACTAAGTAGCATATCCTGTCACATATTGGGTTATCGATGTGTAGTTATTGAATAATAAATTCCTGACTAATCCACTTGGAAAATGCTTCCTGTTACACATTTTAACATTTATGACCCATCCCGGCTAAGGTTGGTGTTTATCTTAGTAGCAAGAAATCTCTTTGTTATTTTATATAATTTGTATTCCCGACTTTCTTGGTTTCCATTGATTCTTAAGTTTCTGACAGTTTCTCTGGTTACTAATCTTGCCTTGCCTTCAGTATATCCTTTTTACTTTGTGAGGTTGATCTTCTTAACACTGCCCTACTACCAATCATTACTCTCCAAGTCTCCCTTCCTCCAAGGATCCATGTATCCCTGGTGTACCTACCTATGCCTTTTCCTAACTATGCTACTACATTTATTCTTTAGTTAAAGTAATAATATTTCTTAAGCACCTATTATGAATTTGGGATTGTGCTTAGCATTCTGCATACAAAGATAAACAGGAAAACTCCTGCCCTTGGAAATTGCATAGTGGAATATATATATATATTCTTCTTCAACCGTACACATATATCCTAGGCCATTTGTACACAAAATAGATATCAGAGGGGATGGGTCATATTTTTGAGACCGATCCCCAAATGAGCCCTCTGCTCCTTTATTCTCTGATCTCAGGCCTGCACATTTCTAGTCATCATTTCAGTTCTCAGGTGCCTTTGTCCTGTCCTTACAGGTTGGCAATACTGTTTAGGGACTTTGATAAGCCACATCACTCTCTAATATCTTATGTTCTTTACTTGGATTAAGTACTTCCTCAAACTGCTATCCCTTTTGATACACCTCACTCAGCTTGTTGCTGCAGCCCCCAAAGCACCGAAAGCCTTGAAAAGCCCTTATTAGGTATGTTTCATTAGGGAATGACTGGTTTCCTAAAGAATGAATCTTTCAAGGGTGGAGTCAAAAACACAATTCTACCTTCCCAGAGAAAAAGGATGACTCCCTCAGGGATTTCTCAGCTCCCTGTTTCCAGATGGGAAGTGAATTCTATCTGGCTGAAAGTTTGCTAAAATCTCACTGTTTCAATACCTCCAGAGGCATTTCCATTGTATAAGGTAGATAGATAATTACAAATTAATAATTCAAATAATTTATCACACTTAAAAATGGTAAAAGTATGAATTGTAATTCACAAAAGAAGAAATTTATATTGCCAGTAAGGAGATTAAAACAGTTCAGCCTCTGATCCAGCAATTCTTTTTCTGGGTATTTATCCAAAGGAAAAAAAAAAAAAACAATCAACGTGCACCTCCTTGTTTATTGCAGCATTATTTACAACAGTCAAGACATTGAAAGAACCTATATGTCCGTCAACAAATGAACAGATGAGCAGATAAAGAAAATATGGCGCATACATACATGGTGGAGTATTATTCAGCCATAAAGAAGAATGAAATTGTGTCATTTGCAACAACAGTATGGACTGTGAGGGCATTATGCTAAGTAAACAAGTCAGACACAGAAAGACAAATACTGTATGATCCCACTTATATGTGGGTTGTAAAAACAAAACCAAATCCCCAAGTTCATAGAAACAGAGAACAGATTGGCGGTTGCCAGAGGCAGGGAGTGGGAGGAATGGGTGAAATAGGTGAAGGTGGTCAAAAGATACTAACTTCCATTTACAAAATAAATAAGTCACGGGGATATAATGTACAGCATGGTGACTACAGTTAATAATATTGTAATGGATATTTGAAAGTTGCTAAGAGAGTAAATCTTCAAAATTCTCACCACACATATCAAAAATTCTAGAACTATGTGTGGTGATGGATGCTAACTAGACTTATTGTGGTCTAGTGGATTGTGGATCATAGTGCAATATGTACAAACATCAAATAATTATGTTGTACAGCTGGCATATAATGTTGTATGTCAAGTGTACCTTAATTGATAAAAAAGGAAAAAGGTTCAGCTTCAGTGATAAGGATATACAAATTAAAATAAAAATGTAATAGCATTTGGGGATCTGTGGGGTGGCTCACTGGTTTAGCGCCTGCCTTTGGCCCAGGGCACAATCCTGGAGTCCCAGGATCCAATCCCACGTTGGGCTCCTGGCATGGAGCCTGCTCTCCCTCCTCCTGTGTCTCTGCCTCTCTCTCTCTCTCTCTCTCTCTCTCTCTCTCTAGGTCTATCATAAATAAATAAAAAAATCTTTAAAAAATGTAATAGCATTTATTGCTTATCAAATTATCATCACAAAGATAAAATTATCCAGAATTGATGGGAGCTTGAGGAAACAGACACTGTCATGCCCTACTGAGATGATAAATTAGCCTAATCTTGTTGAAAAGTGACTTAGCAATATTATTTAAAGTGCATATATCTTTTGACCTGACAATTTCACATTTAAGAATTTAGCAAAAAGATATAATTAGAGGGATGAAGAACATTGTATATCCAAATGATGGTCACAGCAGCAATTTAATAATTGAAGTCATAGTGATAATGATGACCACAATAATAACATTCATTGAGCACTTACCATGTGCCACACACTGTTCTCAACTCTATGAAGAAGGTATTATTCTTAGCTCCATTTTACCAGTGGAGAAACTAAGCTATAAAAAATTTAAGTAACTGTCTAAGGCCCCACAGATACTCAGGGTGGAACCAAGATTCCACCCCAGGAAACCATCTCTAGTCTCTAAATAATCACTAAGACTAGTGGCAGACAGTATTATCTTACATCCATATGATGGAATGTTATACGGTTTTTAAATAATTTAAAATATTTGTTTACATTGAAAAATATTCACAATATATTTATTTATGAGTGAATAAAACAGGCTAGAAAAACAAGTTTTACAGTCCAATATCAGTTTTGTTATGATTTGGGTATATCTACCGTGGTAGGTAGACTTCTAAGATTACTTCTAACAATCCTCACCTCCTGCTATTCATACTCTTTTGTAATACGTTGCCTTTGAGTGTAAGCTAGATGTAGTGACTTGCTTTTAATAAATATAATAGAGCAAAAGTGATGGAATGCTACTTTTTAAATTAGGTTACAAAAGTCTATTGAAACTTCCATTTTGCTTGTAGACTCTTTTGTGGGCTGCCATGAAACATTCTGTTACTCTGAAGAATTCCATGAGACAGGGAACCGAGAATAGTCTTTGGACAGCAGCTAGTGAGGACTTAAGATCCTCAGTCCAACAATCTTGAAGAACTCAATCTATCAATAGCCATTCAGTGTGTTTGGAAGGAATCCTGCCCTAGTTGAAAGTTAATTGTAACCTTATAAAAGAACCTAAAACAGAGGAACCAGCTAAGCCAAATCCAGGTTCCTGACCCTATAAACTAGAGATAATAATTGTTGTTTTAAGCTGGTAAGTCTTGGGGTGATTTATTATGCAACAGATAACTAAAATATATGTATATCTATATATACAGACTTTTATATATAGACTATATTTATATATATAGACTTATATATATATACCTAGACTTTTATAGCATTATCTTTGAACAATACAATTATGATAATGAGAATGACACCTTTTCAATTTTGCTTCATTTCATACTTTGAAGTTTTTCTATAAACAGTGTATTTATGTAATCTTCTTATACTGAGGGAGAAGAAAAGTAAAGATAACTCAACAAAATATGTATCTTTTGGCTGATAATTTTAGAACTTCCATGTTCCCTCAAGTAACATGGTGGAGCCTATAAAGGTAAAACTGCTTTGGCCCTACACATTCGGAACAACTATATTACTGGGGAACATCCAAAACTACACTTTTCTTTAAGTAATTAATTTATTGATAGAACTAGAAATAGAGAAATTGAAAAAAGATTGAAATTGGCATCGTTGCTTCCTCCTCCCCCCTCCTCCTCTCCCAGTTCTTCCTTCTCTTCCTCCTCTTTCTGCTTCCCCTTCTCCTCCTCCCCTGCCCCTCCTCCTTTCCTTCTTTTTTTTTTTTGAGATTTTGTGTTTTGTAGAGTCTCTTTTACTAGTTCATTTTGAGATTTAATGCCCTTATGCTTCTTTTTCATTTCTGCTACTATTAGCCTACCACCACTACTCTTACTGCTACTTACAGTTCTTCTCCTACCATTCCCCATACCTGTTCTCTACAGAGCACCACTAAACTGCCAAGAGGTGGTACAACTTGGTGGTCAAGAGCATCCTGCTCAAGTGAAAGCTTGCTCTACCAATTAGTGTATATTCCAGGAAAGTAACTTAAGCGCTCTCTATTGCAATTCTGTCATATAAAAATGAGGATGACGATAATGTCCAGTTCATAGTTTGAGTATTAAATTATTTAATTCATTTAGTAGACTGGCACATAAAGGCTAACTAAATGTTCACATTTATTATGATTACTAATTCATATTCATGATTGATAGGTTTCTAATCATGATAATAATAGCTACCAATTATTTCATCCTTCTTATTTTTCCAGGTATTATGTTAAACACTTACATATGTTTTTTCATTTATCCCACACGATAACCCTGTGAGATAGATATTATTATCCCAATGATGGCTAAGCTAATTAGGGCCAAGTAAAGTTAGCTAACTCATCCATCAATAGAACAATGGAACAATAAAGTCAGGATTCAAAGACAGGGTTTTTTCAAGTGTGGGATATGTACCACTGGTGAAATGATTTTTGAAAGTACTCGGGCTCATCTGGTTTTGTTGTTGTGTCGGTAGTCTAATGCACTTAGAAATAACAAAAATATTCTATTCATTTTTACATTCTTCTCAAAAATATTAACACTATGCTTATTTAAGTCAAAAAATAAACTCTTATATAGATGGTAGTCTAAAATATTATCACCCAGTAAAAAAAAAACTTTTATCAAAGATGACTATATGGATCTATTTCTTTTCTTTTTTCTTTCTTTTTTCTTTTCTTTTTTTTTTTTAGATTTTATTTATTTGAGACAGATCATTAGTGGAGGAAGGGTCCAAGGGAGAGGGAGAAGCAGACTCAACACTAAGCAGGGAGCTTGATCCCAGGACCCTGAGATCATGACTTGAGCTAAAAAGTCAGATGCTTAACCGACTGAGCCATGCAGGTGCCGCATACATGGGTTTATTTCTATGAGGTTCTAGAAAAGGCAAAATAAATAAATGGTGAGTTATAATTTGACCAGCAGTTACTTTTGAGGGTCAAGGGTTGGGGGTAAGGATTACTGGAAGGGTTATGAGAGAATGTGCTGAGGAGATATAATATGTTCTATACCTTGGTGGAGGTTTGGGTTATACAGATCAATTATTTTTTCTCAAAAGTTAATGAATGATATAATTAAGATTTATGCGTTTACTGTATATAAATTTTATCTCAAAAGAAACAAACTATAAACAATATTGAACTCTAGTAAATGAACATGCATACTGAAGTGTTTAGAGATTAAAGTATAAAGTGCACCAAAAACAAGATGATTGATCAATGGATAAATGAATAGCTATGTGATAAAGAAGTGTGGTAAAGGTCAATTTTAAAATCCAAGTGGTAAGTATAATCCTTTCACTTTTTGTATATGTTTTCAAATGTTCATAATAAAAAGGTAATAAAAAGTAAGCTCTCAGTGACAGAAATTTGCAGGTTTTTAATGCTTGGTAAGCAAATTATATTAGATATTTAAAAACTTCAGTCTATATTTCTAAATCTATGTGTTTGTGTGTGTGTATGTGTCCTTAAGTAAAGCATTACACAAATCTAAAATCTTCTAAGCTCATATTTCCTACAAGTTTTTAAATCAACAACTACCATTTATATAATTCTCCTGGCTATATTTTTGATGTTCACAGAACAAATAGCTCTTTACTTATTAAATCTGCTCTCTCCTGGAAAGTACTATTATTTTTAAAGCCAATAGTCTTATTCCTACTGAGTTTTAAAATATACTATATCTTTATCATTCTTCAACAAGGATACATCAATATATCTGACTGTTCTAGGACCAGACCAATAAGAATATCTACTTATATTCAGTTTATTGCACTCACAAAATCCAAAATGTTTGCACACAATATCTATATCAATCACATACATGCTAAATTATGAAAGGGAAATTTTCTATTTTTATGTATAAGAATATTAAAACATGAAGGAAGATGATTTCTTAGGGTACATATATAGAATAAGGGTAAACCCATGATGTTTAGACAACAAAACTGTATTTTATATTCCTATGTTGATATATTACAGTTTTTACTTGTCATGGAAAAATCCACTGCATGTTATATTTGGATAGTTACATTCAAAATTTTGTATTCCTTTCTTCTTTCTGTGTTCTTAATCCTTTAAAAAACTTTTAATACTCATTTCTCTCTCACTGCTCATCTTACTTAAAAATCTAAAAATTCTCTCCATTCTTCAATGAATTTTCAAAGAAATTATATTTGATTATATGTAGGATTATTTAAAATCATATTTTAAATAAATTTGCCTAATATAATGACAATTACTGAATTATTTTGGTAACTTAATGAATGTCCTCACATTTTTTTCTTTAAATAAGTTCCTCAAAATAAATTATTAAACTTCATATGGAATTTTGTTTACAAACTAAAAAGTTTCTAAATAATTCCTTCAGATAAAAATGATAAAAAAGTAATGAAAATTAAAATATTAGGTCATTACTATTTTTTCAATTTCATGTTTTAACAGTAAGAACTATTTGTGTATTCCTCACTGTGAAAGACAGGAGATATACACAGTTCTTTCCTCCTCCTCAATTTTGTTATTATACCTTTTTTCTTACATTTTTAAGTTTATGATAGTTTCATTCTATTCTGTCTGCAATCTCAGAATTGGTAAATTTGGTTCTGTATTTAAGTAGCTTTATCATGGTTTCTCCTTTTTGAGTTTTTATTTTGATTCCTTTTTCTTATGACATTTTATAAAGGAGTTTCTTTTATTGAGAAGGGGACATGTGTGTTATATTCCGGAGCTGTTACACACAGGAGATCATCTGTCTTTATTCTTAATGCCTGAAGGACAATTGGGGTAATTATGACTATTTTATTTCTTTCATATTTCTCTGTTTTTCCTCAATCACAGCTTATCATTATGTTGATGCCTTTGTCTCCTTTTCAATCATCCTCTCTCTAATTGCCTTCCTATTTTTGAATTTTTTATTTCATTTTGTGTGATTTATTCAAGTCTGTGCTCTACATTTCTAAATGTGTTTTCACTCTTTTATTTTATATTTTGTTGTTTTCAAAGTAGCTCATCTCTCTAACAACTGGCTTGATTTATTTCCTTCACTTTTTTTCCCCTGAGCTCTGCCAGTTTATTTTTCCTCTTTTTTTGCCGCCTCTTCAGTTTTTCTGTTTTGTTTTGTATCTATTTTCCACATTTTTGTAATCCTTAGAGAAGCCATGGTGTTTGTAACTTCTATGGAGCATACTTTGAGGTTTTTCTATTTCGAGGGATAAATTGCTCTTCAGGTAGAATTTCATCATCTTCATTTTACTTATATTCTTTTCTCCTTTGTCTTGTGTGCTGGTGCCTCTGTAGTTATGGAGTGGAGACCATTCTATCTGGAGCAGCTATTGGCTGAACCATAAGGGGATGGTAGCAGAGGTGAGGTGGGTTTGCCTTCAAGTTTCAGTTTGGGCTGGCCATCTTAGAATCTCCCTCACTAAATCCTCTATGTCCTCTATCCTGTTGTGCATCTCTCATTTAGCTTTGACATTCAAGAGGTCAATATAGCTTGTCGAGACCATTCTGAAATGATGGGTTCCCTAAAATAAGAAGTGTCCCATACTATTCCCCCCTCCAACCCTCATACCCAGGTTTACCTTCATCAATGAAGACTACTCTTTCCTTTGTTGCATTTTCCCTAACATGTCACAGTATTAGACTAGGTTCTTATGGATCATTCCGCTGGCCCTCTCAAGCCTTGCTTCAGCTTCTACATCTCATTCTGCTATCAGAAAGATGGTGTGAGCTCTTCTAAAAACTGTGACATTTAACTGTCAGGAAATCTGCAACCTGCCACAAAACCAAGGAGATGGACTCCTGTTGATTCTTTTTATCCTCTCTTGCCTGGTCCAATATAGCAGATATTCTTTATAATTCATAGTTGGGCTTGTGACTGTGGTTGCTTTCGGTGGTTTGTAAGACAGGGAAGCAGTTAAAAATGTCTGTAGAAGCATTTCTAATTGGTAGAACTGCCTGCCTGTGAAGCTGACATCAGGTTCATCTCTCTTGAATTTTATCCAAGAAATCCACAATTTGATTTCTCTTCTTCACAGAACCTTTATGGTGCTTAATGTAATCAGTTTGGATTACCTCTTTTTTCCCCATAATAAGTGCTCAATAAGAATTCTGAATGCAATCATGAATTAATTCATGAATGTAGTACAAGCCAAATTCCAAGCAAGATTATATTATCTTTGAGGGCATCCAAGGCATATCAAGATAAATAACTAAATTTTTTTAAAGGCTATAAAATACTATGTATTATATATATGGCAAAGCAGAGAGTGAGTCCTTGAAAATTGAAGAATTAATTATATGCAATTTAATTAAATAAATATCCTTAACATCACTCAACATCAGGAAAATATAAATCAAAACCATAATGAGATGTCACCTCACTCCTGTCAGAATGGCTAAAATTAACAACTCAGGAAACAATAGAAATTGGTGAGGATGTGGAGAAAGGGGAGCCCTCATAAACGGTTAATGGGAATGCCAACTGGTGCAGCCACTTTGGAAAACAGTATGAAGGTTCCTCAAAAAGTTAAAAATAGAACTACCCTATGATCTAGCAATTGCACTGCTAGGTATTTATCCAAAGGATACAAACATTGTGATTCAAAGGGGCACATGCATCCCAATGTTTATAGCAGCAATGTTCACAGTAACCAAAATATGGAAAGAGCCCAGATGTTCATCAACAGATGAATGGATGAAGGAGATATGGAATGTATATACAATGGACTATTACTCAGCCATCAAAGGAGTTAAATCTTCTCATTTGCAATGATATGGATAGAACTAAAGAGTATAATGCTAAGTGCAGTAAGTCAGTCAGAGAAAGACAAATATCATATGATTTTACTCATAGTTGGAATTTAAGAAAGAAAAGAGATGAACACAGGGGAAGGGAAGGAAAGATAAAATAAGAGGAAAACAGAGAGGGAGACAAATCATAAGAGACTCTTAACTATGGGGAATAAATTGAGGGTTGCTGGAAGGGAAGTGGGTGGGGGGATGGGGTAATTGGGTGATGGGCATTAAGGAGGGCACTTGATGGAATGAGCCCTGGGTGGTATGTGCAACTGATTAATCACTAAATTCTACCTCTGAAACTAATAATACAGTATATGTTAATTACATTTAATTTAAATAAAAAATAAAAATTAAAAAATAAAATCCTAAAAAAGAAATTAATTGTAATTTAATTACATAAATATAACAAATAAGTATGTTAAATTAAATATAGATACATTTGAAAGATTGCTTTTTTAGATTTCATATTTCTGAAAGGTAATGTAAAATAAAAAAGTAGACATCAAACTGCCAAATAACTGATAAGAAAAAGATCAGAAAACTATGTTTCAGGTGAAATACAGGAAGGGAACAAAATTGTTTGGATACCAGTTTGTGAGTTTGTTCTTAATTTGCTTTTATTTGGTTCTACAGTAGAAAAAAAGAGTTTTCAATGTTTAAAATAATAAGATTAAAGAAGGCTTTAATGATGCTTTGTAATGCCAAAGTGGGATTTATGCATGATTCAAAAGTGCTTCTGAATTTCAGAAGAGAACGGTTTAGTTTTCAGTAGCTTAAATATTTAATTTTCTTGTAGTTCATACAGATATTCTGGGAGCAATTTATTTATTTATTTATTTATTTTTATTTATTTATGATAGTCACAGAGAGAGAGAGAGGCAGAGACATAGGCAGAGGGAGAAGCAGGCTCCATGCACCGGGAGCCCGATGTGGGATTCGATCCCGGGACTCCAGGATCGCGACCTGGGCCAAAGGCAGGCGCCAAACTGCTGCGCCACCCAGGGATCCCTCTGGGAGCAATTTAAAAGGAGGACATTAAAGCAATTTTGAAAAGTATGTATTTTTTCTATTCACAGAGGCATATTTGGTATAGCCCGATTTGAAGTGCAAATAACTGAGATTTTTAAGTTTACTTTTTTATGGTGCAACTGTATGGCAAAACTCAGTTTTCATGTGCAATATACAATTTTGATAAATGTCTAAGGATATATTAACATATTAAGAAAAGACAAAGAAGATGGTGAATTACCAAGAAGCTCAACAAATTATGCCAATAGTTTAAAGAGTTATGAAGTTCAAATTAAAAAACAACAACAAAATATTACTGTAATCTAGGCTAATTTGTTATTCTAATCTTAGAATTTAGGAAAACAGGAGAATTCCAGTTTTTCCTTTATAAAATACTATGATTCATAAATATTAAGCATTTAGCAGTAAACCAAATGAAATTTTAACTCAATTCCTATGTAAATTCATGACAGTCTCACATATGTAAGATTTAAACAAAAAGAATGACCTATTTCTTCATCTTGTATTACGATATATTTAAATACATTTCTAGATACTAATACTACTAACTAGATATCTATTCTAGAAATGAATAGTGCTATGAATTGTCAATAGTTTTATTAGAAATATATTTGCATTAGTAATGTTTCTAAATAAAACTTTAATTACTATTGATTTCATAATTAATGATGACTACCAAAAATTGAAGGATTCCCTGCTTTGCCATATATTAAATTAAATCTTAAATACATTGATTTAGGGTAATTACACTAAAAATGATTCTTTTAGATAGGAAAGTCTATTTCATATAAAGATTCAGTGCAGAACAATAAATACTTGAAGAAAGTGCATATAAGGGTATGTTTTGAGACAATATTTGCCAATGATTATACATCAGAAAGCAAAATAAATATCAAGAAATTATAATATGATTTAGTGAATAAGTTAATTTATAGGCAATTTGCAGCTATGATCTAATATTAAATAGATGTGCAATATGACTTACGTTGGAGAAATTTCAAAAGTAGGGAAAACAATTACATAATTTACAAGTCAGAATTTTCTTTAAACTGTGACTAAAGATAAATTTTCGTATCTTCTCTTGTGTTAAATTTTCCCTACAACTTTAATAGGAGTATAGGGTTAACTCAGTTCTTTGCAATGAAATGTATAATATGGGAATTTCAAATAATTCCCATATTTCACAATTTCAGTTGTGACTATTTCATTACATTTTTACTTATTTATGAGAATTGATTTTTATTCATAAAACATATCTTTTCATGTGACTCTTTGGGATTATTTTCAGAAACTTCTTAGTGACTCCTGCCTTCTTTATGTATAGCTCCCATTTTTACTGCTTCTTCAAAATAACACTGTTAAAAAAAAAAAATATGCTGATAGGATTGGCTCTTTACACCTTAAATAAAAATTGTGAAAGGCCACACACAACACAAAACAAACATGTTAAAACTCAGAAATAGTACAAGGACAGACATCAGGACAATGGAATTTTATGGAGTACCTAGCCAGAATGCTCTAATGTTTTTGGATAGTAATAAAATGATTTGCAGTATCAAAGGAAATAATAGATAACAAGGCATTGTATGAAAACCACTTATGTAGTCAAAATATTTTTAGCATTATAAAGTTGAAATATGTAAAAATAGAGGAAGAATAATTTATGATGTAATTATTCTCATTCAACTTTTTTGACTTAGGAGAAATCCTTTATTAAATGGAGGGTGAAAAACATTAGTTTTAATTAAATAAATTCATGCTGATTCAATTGCTATTTATATCATATCTCCATACTCAAATAACTTTTTATTGGTGTGCTCTATTTTTCACTGTTCTTTTAAGGCATAGAAAGCTTAACATTTCAAAGATTTTCATTCAAATACACTGATATTTTTAACAATATCCATGGAGCCTAAATTGTGAAAATAACCTGTGGTGATGTTATTTTACATTGAGGTGAATTTTTCTTTTTCAAATGTCATTTGCTCTTTTGGCTTGCTTTATTTTTCAGTATCTAAATTATTTCTGATCAGAGGCCAAATAAGGAAGGCCTCATGGTAAATTTCAATCTATATTAAACTGGGCAATTATATATATGTATATATAATAATATATTATTATTATATATACCAGAAGGGATGGGAGGAAACAGAGGTTCTATAATATAATATTATAATATATAATATATAATATTATATTATAAAATATACAATATATTATAATATTATAATATAAATATTATAATATAATTATATAATATATAATAATCTTAATATTAAATATACATTTCCTTTGATCAGATGAGAAATATATCTGAGTTTTGAGAGAATCTGGTACAGAATTAGTTTTATTTTTAAAACATTAATTAGTTTAATACCCACAAAGACATGGAACAGCAATATGCTTAGTGATAGAGAGCTTAGGTGAGTCACAGCTCCTGTGTTTGCGCTCTACCACCATCACATACTATCTAATAGGACCTTTGGCCAATTATCAAAATTCTTTCTCATTGTTCTGATCTATAAAACATTCCTTTAATGGATTATTTTGAACATTAAGTAAATTAATACCTGTAAGTTATTATCATTGGGACATTCTAAGTGCTGAATACACTTTAATTATTATTCAATCTCCTTTGTTCCTTTTCCTGACTCCCTGACCACACAGTTTGGTTTGCAGAAGTGTCTTACATAGGTAATGCATTTCTAAGCATTACATTTCAATGCAGTGTATTGATCACCTGATGACAAGTCCCACCATTCTCTATTGTCCTATGTCTATTGCACATACAATTGTAAGCAGCTTTTCTATGAGGTATTTGTATTCAGAGCCTTTTGATAAGGATTTATGTGTGCTGTTCTTGACTATCTTCATTTGTTTTACAAGAATTTCTTTATACCTTACCATTATCAAACCACTGGATCTCTTTTGCCTAGTAGAGCTGTATTACCCTTTCTCTCAATCCCGTTTAATCAAACTAGAACCTGGAATACTACAAAGAATGATATTTTGGAACTGTAAGCTCTAAGAATCACCATGAGAATTATTTTTGTTTTCTTTCATAATATATATATCAAGTTGTATGGTAGGATCACCAATATAGTTTAGTAATATAGTGGTTAGTATCTTTTCAACATTCTACATTTGGACATGAGAATTTAGTCCTTGCAAAGGAAAAGCATTTGTTTAAGCACATACTCCACATTGATGATGTGGTGGTGTCACACTCTAGATAAAAGTTATTCTATTGCACCTTGTATTTTGAAGAATTTACTTCTACATTAATATTAAAGTTGTTGTGGTTGCTAACCCTTTCCTTTCAGAAGGAAATGACAATATTTCAAAGGAAAACTAATAATTGGCCTATAGTAAAAGCAAGCTTGAAAAAATTTGTATTTAAATATTATCTATTGAATTAGAAATTGAAGATAATGAGCAAATCACTACCTAAAAAATTATGTAAAAGGTAAATTTGAGTTAGAAGGCAGTTAATATTAAATATACAACACATATACATCAAGAAAATATTCAGAAGATGATGGCTTACAAACAGAGCCCAGAATTATATCCAGGAAATAAAAGTAATACTGCAGCTGCTTTGGATTCCTCATGTTACAAGATTGTTATTTGGATTAACCTGTTAGCTGAAAATAAGAAAATAATGTATAAAAAATAAAGCACATCATCTGAAAAATCAAGAAATAGCTGCAAAAATAATGGAGAACTTTAAGGCACATTTTAGGGGCAAGACTGAACCTAGAGTAATAAGCAGAATTTCATAGGAATTCCATTTATTCCTCGAGTGATTTTATTAATTAATTAATTTAATAATACTGCACCCTTGGGCTTCAGGTCAGTAGCTGGAAGGGATGGGAAGAAACAGAGGTTCTATTCTATGGGCTCTGCAAAGTGAGATGTTTTACTGAGACACCTTCGCCACCTCAAGCTGGGACCTCAAAGGCCACAGATTCAAAGCAATGATATACTAGAACTAACTACTACCTCTTATTCCAAGTCACAGAGCAGATGATTTTATCTGTGCTGAGCACAGCAGGAGAAGAAAAATAGAAAGGAAAAAAAATCTTAAAAGTTGTGTTTATAGATGAGTCTGTGTATATTTATAAATTGGACATCTGAGTGGAGTCTGAGTGGAGCAGGGAACCTCAAGCTATGAACTATATTTGAGATGGTGTCCAATTAGTAGTGTCCCCAGG
Source organism: Canis lupus baileyi (assembly GCF_048164855.1). Lineage (NCBI taxonomy): Eukaryota > Metazoa > Chordata > Mammalia > Carnivora > Canidae > Canis > Canis lupus. Next base: position 56,543,367 of record NC_132844.1, on the reverse strand, counting down.
TGCAAGGCTAGATGGATACAAACACAAACACAGAGCCCCTTTGGAAGAAAGAATGCCATCACAGGAATATGAAAAGATCCATGATTTTTTTCAATAATAATGCCTACCACACACTCATAAATAACTAGGCACACAAGAAAACAAGGTGGTTGACTTAAGACCTGTATAAATAATAGACAGCAGAAGAGTTATGGAGACCTTGGATAACAGAATGGTTCTAAAAAGCTTACATTATGCTTACTGTTTTAAAATATATATGACCTTGAAAGTAATTCAGATAACAGTAAACAGACTTAGACATAGGAGACTCAGAGAAGAATTAAATCAAACTTATAGAAATCTTAAGAAATCCAATAATAAACATTTAAAATTTAATGGGTATTTCAGCAACATTCTAGGTGCAGTGTTTCAGTCTACTCAGGCTACTATAACAAAAAAACCATAAAATGGGTGGTTTATAAGCCACAAACATTTATATCTTACAGCTCTGGAGATGGGAAAGTCCAAGATCATGGTACTGGGAGATCTGGTGTCTGGAGAGAATAATTGTTAGTTCATAGGTGGTCCCTTTACATTGTGTCCCTCACATGGTAGAGGGGAAGAGCAAGTTCTCTGAGATGTTTGTGAGAAGGGTACTAGCACCAATCATGAGGGCTCTGCCTTCTACCCCTGGTAATAAGAGTAATACTGAACATTACCTTGGTGGTTAAGATTTCAACATATGAGTTTGCAGGGGACACAAACATTCAGACCAGGCATGCAGCAAAAGAGAAAATTAGTAAATTATTCTTTTAAATAGAAGACATTATTCAGAATGGAGCACAGAGAGATGAAGGGAAAATACAAAAAGGAGGGTAAGAGACATGTGAATTAGAAAATATGTTTGATTGGAGTTCAAGAGCAAGAAAAAAGAATAACATAAAAGTAATATTTCAATAGATAAAAGCCTGGCAGTTTTTTTTAATGAAATCCATGAAATCAAGAAGTTCGGAGAATTGTCAGTGAAACAAATACAAAGCACATGTTGATATATTCTAGTGAAACTACAGAAATCCAAAGATAAAAAGAAGTCTTAAAAGCAGTCAGGGGAAAAAACAATAAAAAATAATAGAATAAAATTGATGGAGAATCATCATCTTCAATGTAGTAAAATAATTCTATACCCAGCAAAGATAACTTTCAAATATCAAGGAAAAAAGACACACTCAGAAAAACGAACAAACAAAAAAACCCAGAGTTATTCACTAACAGAACATCTTTGAATATACTAAACAATTTCTGTTATAAAGAAAAAAGGGATTTCAGATAAAAGGTTTAAGATGCAAAAAGAAATAATAATAAAAAAGCAGTAGATATGTGGGTAAAAATAAAGGATCATGAACTATATAAAGAAGTTATTATAAGGTTACATAATAACATCAGAATTAAAGATTGGACAGAAATAACACAGAAGTCAGAGGGGTTCAATGGAGTTTATGTGATCTCCTTATTTTTTCCATAAGAAAGACAAATGAAAGTTTTAGTAAATTTTAGATTTTGGTAAATTAAGTATAAATACTGTAATTTCTAGAGGACTCACAAAATTGGAAGCATACATTTAATTCTCAAATTTGCAGAGAGAAAAAATGAAATAATAAAATATCCGAATTCAGTCCAAAAGATGGTTAAAAAGAAAGTAAAAAAGGAATATATATATTGATAGAAATATGTGGGCCATCTGAGACAAACAGAAAGCACAAAATAAAATGGTAGATTTATTAAATCTGAAGACATATGAAATTGTATTAAAGGTATTGAAGAGATTAAGTTCTTCAGCTAAAAGATAGAAATCATTAGGCTGGAAGAATCTCCACATTTAATGATCTGCAATTTACACAATATATATGGAAACCTGAAAAAACAGAAATGTTGATCCAAAAAAACAGTAAAATATACTTAATAAATATGAGCAAAAAAGATTCTGATGAGCTACATTAATATCAGAAAATAGATTTTAAAGCAAAACCATTTCAAGAGATGGAAAATCAGCTTATACTGATAAAATATTTAGTTCACCAAGAAAATATAATAAAATATATATTTGTATGCACACTCTAACATGGATGAAACTACAAAGAAAAGCTAAGAGCTCATTACCTTAAAAGTCAGGATAATGGTTATCACAAGGGGGGTAGGTGTGATTAGACAAAGAAATTCAAGAGGCTTTAAGAATGTTGGTGGCATTCTATTTCTTAATCTGAGCAGTAGTTACACCAGTGTTAACACAAAAATATTAGTAAAAATAGTATACATACAGGTTTTATACAGTTTCTGCATGCATGGAAATTCTTAATTTACTAAATGAAAAAGCAGGCTATATTATATATAATAATATAATATAATTATATATATATATATATATATATATATATATATATATATATATATATATATATAAAATGTAGCCTGGTTGTAAAGATCTACATATTTATCAATAGATACAGAGATATAGTCAAAAGATAAACTTGAAATTTTTATCAGTTATCTCTGGATGGTGGTTTTATACTTTCTCTTGCAATGTTTTCCTATAATATACACTTTTTTTGAAATAAGGAAAAAATGAAAAAAAAAACCTACTACTCAGAAATATAAAATAGGGTTTATAAGAGAGAAGACATTGGTAGAAGGGTATGTGTCAACCGTGAAAATGGAAAATGAATAGCTTTGTGAAAAGTGAGACATGGATACTCAATGGAAAGGAAATACTTGGAAAGCAGCAATGCTTAAAAGGACTTCAGGGTGAGTATGGACAGCAAATTAGATGGAAGCTTGCAGTGTAATGTGCCAGGAAAGAGCGCCAATGCTATTTTCAGTTGCAAAAGCACAAGTACCATGGCACAAAACAAGGACAGGAAGCCTCTTTTTATATATATTTGGAAAATCTGACTGTAAGGCAACAATTTTATATCAAACTACTTTTAGCTTAAACTAGGTACAAGGAAGAAAATAGCCCTTGTGACCTAAATATGATTATGATGATACAGAATTCTCCAATTAAATAATTTCTAATTCTTGCTTCATGGAGGGCATACCCTCTATTAATGCTAACCCCAAGTTTTATCAAGGTTAAAACCTGTATATTTGAAAATTCTTCTTTAGGGTCTTTCTCAAAGGACGTGTATCAAAATAGCCGTGTAGGGTACAAAAATAAATCTTCTTAGGAAGCTTATATGCCTCAAGACTTTGAATTGTTGGAGAAAACAAAGAATTATATGAATATACAGAAATTATAAAAATAAGAGAAATGAATCCTGACACAAGACTGGCCTCTAAATAGAAATGCAGTGTGCAATGTCCACAGAACATTGTGAACATAAGATGTCCAGAATGACTGGCCAAATATAGCAGCAAGTGTCTATGCCTCCCACTGATGATAATCAAGTTTAGGTAGGCAATACAGACTGCTCCTAGACCCACTGATGGCCAGGAGTTGGATCCAGTGCTCTTGAAGAAGGTTGGTTGGCAAGAGTTAGGCAGCAGATTGAGGCAGACAGCTGGACTTTGGGGCGGAGTGGGGGGAACTTTAGATCTGGCAAGATATTGGGTGCCTATATGGTATCTAGCAAGAGACTGAGAGGCTTGGAAGGACATAGAAATCCCTCATGGTATAAATATAAAGACTTTAATTGAGAGACTTACAAACATATGGGTAGAGCCAAAAATAAGGGATGTTGAGGTATCTAGAGATTATCAAGAGCAGGAAGCTCTTAAAAGTTACCACTTTTAAGTCTAAGGAATAAAGGGAGGAAATGGTACAGAAGTCCAGTAACAGTTGTAGATAAGGAGTGGCTGCCTGTCAGAAGGTAAAGTTGTCAGAGAAATAGTGCCAAAGTGGAGAGGGAAGGAGCAGGAAAGAAAGACCTTGACATATTTCTCTTTCTGTCTTACCATCTCCTGGTCATGCCTTTTATTGGCCAAACTCAATGCAAAGCCAGAGGACAGGGGAGCCTCAGTGCAGCAGTCCATTGGAGTCTGCCATTTAGAGCAAAGATCAGAGAAGAGAAGGATAGAGAAGAAAATGTGTTGGTGATGATGGGGAATCAGAATAACCAGAACAAGTGCTATGCGAGGAACTCAGGGCAATGACCAGTTATGTACAGTGGGCCAATATGGCAGAGATGGCCTTCATTCAGTCGGTCTGAAAAGAATTCTAAATTACTTCCTACATTGTACTTCCTTCCCATCACTAGTTGCTGAAGATACAAAAACAGTAAGTTGATCCTTTCTAATGAAGGCTTTGCAGCCTAGGATAGAATTGAAGATAGGCATGTAAACAAGGGTACAGAGAAGCAAAAACGGAAACCATTCATTCTTGGGTTTGAAGTCAATTAAAAATGCCACAGAGCAGGAGACATTTAAGCCTTGAGGATCAGAACAAGGAAGATATATACAAGGAAATATCTGGACAAAGGAGCAGCATGAGACAAGAAATGGCCTTTGTGTTTGGTTTTGGTTAGAGCAAACAATGTGAAGGAGATTGGAATTAGAAGCTCATAGAGATGAAGCCCATGGGTTTCCTTTGACAGGCATTTCTTCCCTGGCCAGACTGCTATAGAAACACAGCAGTGCTAAGCTGAGTAAGCAGATGGTATGTTGGTAATGGTGTTTGGGTAGGATGGGGGAATATAGGAATCCTCACATAATGTGTTACTGCTTTAGGGTTTTCATCTTTCAGGGTAGGATTAGAAAGAATTAGCAGAATGGGCAAAGGAATAAACTGACTGGAATAAATAGCACACCCAAAAATATATCATGGAAAGTTCACAGGGGAACAGAGGGATGAACCTCAAACACTTGGAAAACATAAAAAGGAGGTGAAGCTCTGAGGACTAAACTTATCTGATCAATAAATAATCCACAGATTATTTCTAGTCCCAACAGAAACCCTATTTATTTAATTCATTTACTAGCAGAGTCAGTGATATTGAATCATCATATAGATAAAGCTTACCAACCAAAGGAGGTAGCCAACATAGAATAAGGTCCAACAATGTGAATATCTGTACTGTGTACACAATACTTTCCAGGGAAGAATGACACCAAATCTAGAAGGCATGGGTGGGCAATTTGGCAACATTCAAATTCATCAGATATCATTGTGTTTTAATTTATGCTCATCACAAAGCCTTCTGAGTAAGAATTGGCCTTTCTTATATATCTTGAGAAAAGAAAGCCTTGGATATATGTAGACCGTTTTTTTTTTTTTTTGGAAACATTACCAGAACAGAGATTTTGGCTAATATTATCTCTTGTCAACTTAGTTAATGGGATTCTTTCATTGAAAGTCTAGTTTTCCCACTGTGCCTTTACAATACAATTTCTTGACCTGTAAGACAGACATTATAACCCCAGAATACAGTAAAATTACAAATAATTCTACCCCTTTGGAGTCTGTTGGCAGTCTCACTCAGTTTCCTTTGGCAACCATACAACCTCATTGCCTCCATCCCTTTGGATTTTCTGCATCTTAAAAATAGGTTAACTTGTCTATAGGAGAGAAAGTTATAGTCTTAAGTAGAAATCACACTTCTAGAAATACTTCGATAAAATAACTACAGGAAATATGTGGATATAACAGTTGATCAAAGCAAAGCCACCCAGGCTGCAAAATAAATTTAGTTCATCTCAAGTTTTGTTTCAGCCTTCCATTATGTTATGAAGGAGGCACTATGGAATGGTACAGAACTGGAAGTTTTCAAACATTTGTTTTTTGTTTTTTAATCCACAAAGATTTATCCTCAAATTGAATCTTTATGGTAACTTGTCATGTAAAAATATCAGAGTAAAGTGCATTGTCAGAAGCAGGAAGGAATAGCCAGGAGTTTTGCTGGCTCAGTGTTTCTCCAAGACCCATAGTCCTCACACATACCAAGGAGTCACCAGGGCTCAGTTTGAGAACAGTCAATAGAGTCAAGGAATCTGCGAGAAAAAAATTAAATAATACAGGTTCTGATCTTAGCTTCATACATACAGACTTGAGAACAGTTCTGGTTACTTTATTTCCTTATTTAATAGAAACAGCTACCCACGTATCTCTGGGAAAATAAAGAAACCATCTTCATGACAAAAAAGGCCATGGGAATACTTTTAAGTTGCATGAAGCACCAAAAAAAAATGATATAACACTTAGACTAAATTCTTATATGTGGAAATCCAAAATCCCCTCATTACATAGCCATTTTCAATGACTTTGTTTAAAAATCATTATTCCCCCAATTTTAAAAGAACACATAAAATTTTATACAGCTTTATATCTGTTTCTAAAAAGTTAACCTTTATCTTTGCTGTGAGCTAGCAAATTACAAGTCATTCATTCCAGAAATAATTATTGAGTACTTATTATTTTTGAAACATTGTGCCAAAACAATGAAGTACATAAAGTTGTATTGACCTTTGGCCAAGACATAGGAAAGGAAGGGAAAGGTAACAGAATTATAGAGTGAATCCATTAATTTACTCTTAAGTATTATAATGAGTCCTTATTATAGTCATCACAACCTCACCCCAAAAATCTACAGTCTCTCCTTTTGTGTATGTGTGATCTTGATTTGTTTTCATTCAGTGAAATGACCCATTTACCCTCCTGTTTCCTTTTCCTTCCTCCCTCCCTCTCTCCCTCCCTCCCTCTCTCTCTCTTTTTCTTTCTTTCTTTCTTTCTTTCTTTCTTTCTTTCTTTCTTTCTTTCTTTCTTTCTTTCTTTCTTTTTCTTTCTTTCTTCTCTTTCTTTCTTTCTTCTTTCTTTCTTTCTTTCTTTCTTTCTTTCTTTCTTTTTCTTTTTTCTTTCTTCTTTCTTCTTTCTTCTTTCTTCTTTCTTCTTTCTTCTTTCTTCTTTCCTCCTTTTCCTGCTAAAGAGTAGCTTAATCTGTGAAAATTCGTAATGAGAAACCTCACTAAAATGGAGATGGTTAGGTTTCAGAACTCTCATATCTTACCACTGACTCAATTGCAGACCCAACAGGAAGAGGTAGACTTGGCCTTGTGCATGGATACTACTTTTCTATGCCTTCTAAAGAAAGAAATGCTTTCATCTGCTCCTTCTCCACAGTTCAGTGGGTGAAAAGTCACCATGATTCCAACTCATAGCGTACTCCAATGGACTTTAGTTTATAACAGCCTTCCCAACTTATACTTTTCTCCTTAAAAAGTGTACCTTTTCTTTGTTTCCAGGACTTGCTCACAGTTTTGCCACAGGTTGGTTGTCTAGATTGCAATTCTCTTTTATTCCTGAATAAACCCATCTTTTTCTGGTAAAATAAATGGCAGTTGTTTTTGAGCTTGACAAACCTATTCCTATACCCACTTCTTTGTGATAAAATTATTTCCTTTTCTTCATTGTTTGGTATGTATCATTGACTATTATGGTTTATCATACTTTTTATTGTATCATCTCAAATGCTATTAGGAAATATTCTTAACTAATATTTTGTTGATTTATATGATGAAATACAGTATTTAATTTAGGATTTCCCACTCTCTGTAAACAATCATGAGAAATATCCCTGTCCAAGACTCAGTTTTTTTTTTTTTTCCAAGACTCAGTCTTATTCCATGTAGGCCAAATCAATGTGAGAAAGCAGTAGGAAAAATAGCAGCATATTCTTTCTATGAAATTTAAATCCAGGATTATAACTTCTCTAAGAGTACACAGTGGGATTCATAAACTGAAGCTTGAATAATAGTTTCGCATTGGTCTGGATGAAGAGATGGCTCTATCATTACAAAAGAGACCAACCACTAAGACACATATATTTGATGCATACATAAGCCACATTGTTCTAGGAAGGCAGGTAGGAATCAGTGCACAGGAGTTCTTCAACTCTTATAAGCCTCAGGCTTGCCACTAGCATCCTCAAATCAACAGAGGCATTTTCTCATTTTTCTCTGCTAATTGTCCTGTTTTGTTAGGTGACTGGATGTGAAAAGAATTGAATTTAGAAAGTAAGTGTCCAATTTTCAAACGATTTTTTTTCTGGATGGGACTTTATTTTCCCTCAGAAAAGTGATGGCATGAGTCTGAATGCAGTTTCACCATTCAAATTTCTAGTTTATTTATTTATTTTATTTTATTTTTTAAGTTTCTAGCTTAAATTGCAGCATTTACGTTGCTGTAGCACTGCAGAAAATCCCAAATCTGGTTGCTAATTGTAGCTTTTGGGCATTAGGAATATTTTTTCCTGGAATGTTCTGACATGACAGTCAAGTCAACTTCAATTAATGAGGATAGCTCAGGTTGCTTGTGATAGAGATGTATTTGATGAAGGCTTAGATGTCCATGCTGGAGAAGCAATAGTATCTGACATAGTAATAATTCTAGCATATGATGAATAAATTGTTGCCTTTCATATTTCCCTAGCTGCTTAAATACTCAAGACTGATTCACTATCTGATTTAAGAGGTAAAAAGCAAGAGCAGAGCATATTAGGCAGCATGAGGCATATTTACAAATCTTTCCATTTTAAAAGTCTAAAGTAACATCAGCTACCCTTGAGATAAACAGTCCCACCAAAATGAGTCCATATGCTTCTCACTCTGAGTAAAATTGTGTTATGTAATAGTACTCTTCCTCATTCCAAAACTCCAACTACCAGTGGAGGAAGCTTGTTTGTACTAAAAAGTGCAATAGATGGAGGTGGATTCCAAAGAAAATGCAGAATCTTAAGGAGTCAGGATATAATTACTACTAATGTTGGACAGTGTATACAATAAAAAGTACATACTATTCAATATTACCTGAAATTCTTGACATAAAATTTGACTTTTTACTTGTTATGCCAAAATCTACTCCCTCCCCACATCCTTTAAAAGGTCTACAGAAACCAATTAGTGAAACAATGTTTTAACGTATTAGATATTTCTGTTCCAGAAAGTCCATTTCAAAAGCCACAAAAGAAGAACACATATCAATATAAGAAAATTAGAACTAATGAATAAGAGAAAAAAATAGGGACATTAAAATAGCTAAGCTGAAAAGAACCAAAAGCTCAGACTTTTCTTGCTCTATGACTTCTAACAGTCACAAAAGCCATCAATAAGTCAATGTTTGCAAAATGCCTACTATGGACTCTTTGCACTAGACACTGGAAAAGATGTTAAGTAGACCCATTCTAGCCCCCAATGAATCCGAATTCCAGAAAATAAAATGACATTTACTCTAAGTGTCAAATGAAACCTTGATTAAAGAATAAAGGTGGAAGTGATGTAAAGACCAATCAGTCCAACTTCCTTATCTTATGAAAGAGAAAACGTGGGAGGCTCAGGGAGAAGTCACCTAGCAGACAAGAGGCAGGGACTGAACTGGACTTCAAGTTTACTGACTCTGAGTCATAAGCATAGGGATATATTTACATCATTGGCCAACCTTTTCCCAAAGGAAGTAACAGTTAATTACTAAAAGCAGGGAGGCTGCAATTAATGGGGCTGAGAAATAGCTCCAACTGAACATTCTTGATGTCATAGTAATAGGTCCTGTCTTTTCCAGCAATGAGTTACTTTGGGAAGGCTTTTGATGGCTGTAAAACAGGCCCTGTGGTAAAACCAGTTTACTGAGAAATATTTCCAATACCATAACATAATCATTAAAAAACCTTTAGCCAACCATCAAGTCTTAGAGATCTTGTTGTGTGCTAAACACTATGCTGGTTCTTGTCTGGGGAAGTAGCAGTTCCCAGGAAGTAACACCTTAAGTCCCCTGGCAAAACCTTTCCCTTCCTAAGTCCTGATACTGCCTCCTACAGAACCAACCCAGAGAAGCAGCTGTATACACTTTTGATGAGTTCTCCCCTTTGCCTCCCCATCAATAAATCCCCACCTATCATCATGATCTGCTTAAGACATTAGTTCTAAAAATTTTGACTGTGGCTCACATTAGGGAAAGCATCTTACATTGTGATCTATTATACACATACAAAAGTATGATGCAATAACACTTGACTATGTGCAATGCCATCTGATATTTCTTATTCCTTTCTATTTTCTTTTTTTCCCTTAAGTGAAATATAAATGTGGATCATGACACACTAAATTGATTTGGTGAATCTAATAGATCATAACCCATTTGAGAAACACTGGGAGACCATTCATTAATTCCACATATGTTTATTGAATGCCTGCCCTAGGACAAGTACCGTTTGAAGTACTGGAGAAAAGCAGCAAATGGAAAAATGAAAATTTACATTCTTTTGGGACTTATGTTCCATTGATGGGAGACAGAGAACAAATCCAAAGGTAAACTATATTGTATATTAATGATGAGCTCTAAGGAGAAATGAAACAGAGAGGGAGATGGGAAGCATGGTGAAGTGATTTGGGGCAGAGTGGCCAGGAGAGTCCCTATGAAGAAGGTGACATCTGTATAAAATCTTCAGGAGGTAAGGAAACAAGTCTGCAGATGTCTGAGGAACAGCATTCCAGGTGTAGAGAGAGAGACCAGTTGAACCTGTGGTCAGAGGGTAGCAGATGCCAGTTTTGTTGGGCCTTTGCAGATCACTGAATGTTTATGTCCATTAAATTGGTTTAGATGGGAAGCTATTATAGGATTTGGGGCAGATAAGTGATATGATCTGACTTATAACAGAATGACTCTCCCAGGTGGGACCATTGGTACTGCAATCAGGTCATACACTTCCCCTCACCAAGCAATCACAAAGGCCCAGGATTCCCAGGGCTTTGCTAGAGACTCTCATTCCTACACAGTTCTGTACATTCCCTCATCCGACCGTATCCTCATCCCTCTCATCCTTCTCCTGTCCTCTGGAACCCGGTCTGTCATCACTAAGATTCTCTACCTCCAAAATCCCTTCCCCAAATATAATCTTTAGCTTCTTGTTTTAATAAAAGCTTGCCATCCCCTGAGTACACTGCTTTCCTGCCTCTTTCCAGTTGAAGTCACTTTGACCTCCCACTCCTCCTGTGCTATTGGACCTGGAAATTTTATTGGTGCTATCCTGTACCCCATGGAGAGTCAAAGAGGTTGTTTGTCTTCCTTAAAAACACCTACTCCTTTGAATGTAGATCATGTACTATACAAATTATTCTTTTTTTGAGCATTAATTTACAGACATCAGGATCAATTTTTCTCCTTTGCTAAAGATTTAACATGGAACTCTTTGTGTGTCAGTGGCCATTACAAGTCTTGTCATAATTTTTCATGGATTCAAATTTCACAGGGAAAATCCATTCTATATTTAGACCTCTTGGTCTTTTGAACTCATAATGTCCCCAATTCTACATTTGTCTTCCAGCTCAAAATGAGCAAATCATTGTCACTTTCAAAAGTAATGATCTCTTCTCAAAACCTTTTGATCAAGCATCTCTAGAATTCATCTCTTTCCTTTCCAGCTTCTTACGTTAAGACTGGGTAGCAGATTGCATTTTCCAAAGATGGCCAGAACAGTAGCTCCCATTCCACATGTTCTGCAATGTGACTTTGCCTCTCTCTCAACCCTTTGCCACTGTCGCAGGAGGTGGAATCCCACTATCCTGCTCTTGAGCCTGGGCTAGCTTTTGTGACTGGCACACAGTCAGTAGAATATGGTTGATATGATGCTGTGCAACTTCTGTATCTAGGCCAGCATTTTTTGCTTTGCTCTCTTGAAACACTTTTGCTTGGAGCCCTGAGTCTCCATATAAGAAACCTGACTAACCATGAGAATATCATATTAGACAGGGCACATTCAGATGCAATGTTCAAAATTCCCAGCTGAGATTCTCCTTCAGAAATCCCAGACATGGTACCAGCCATGTGAGCAAAGAAAGCATCTTAGAAGTAGCTGTTTTGGCCTCAGCTGCTCCAGCCTTTGAACATTCTACCCTCAGCTGAGGCTCTAGGCATTGTGGAGATGGGAAAAACTGACCTCACTGTGCCCATTCCAAATTATTGAGCCACAGTACCCATGAACATAATAAAATATTTGTTTTACACTACTAATTCTTGTGGTATTTGGATACAGCAATAGATAACTAGATAGACTTCAACCTAAAATAATTTTCTGACCTCACAAAAATACATAATATTTTGACCCTACCAGTTTTTCACTATGATGACAATGGGAAGAAATCATTGTCTTTATTGTTTGGCTTAGTTTATGTGGGAGACATTGTTGATACACAATGAATAATCCATTTACTCTCCTACATTTCCCATACTTCCTTGAGTTAGCTTATGGCCATATGTGTAGTTCTGGCCAATAGAAAATGATGATAAGTAACTCTATAACTTTGAGTATAATGTAGTTATAAGTAGGTGTGGTTTCTCTACTCTCTTTTCTGTGTACGTAGCTGGGATTGCAAACTCAGAGAAGACAAGATGTTGCATCATAGAGGTATCCTAGATCCCTGAATCTCTGCTGGAAGAAAGTTCCCAAAGAAAGCTTCCTGACCCACACTAAAATGCAGTATAAGCAAAAAATAAATCTTTGTTGTGTTTATCTATGTTTAAGGCATTATTTGTTATTGCAACATGGTTTAGCTGACCCTAACTAGTACAATTTTCATGACCTGTCATCATAGTCACTCTTTTGCATATACTATAAATCTGCTGCGTTTTTTTCCCCAGGAATTTTTTCTCAGTTAAATTCATGTCAATGCCTACTCATCTCTAACCCAAGCAGCTATCCACGGCTGGGGTGGCGGGGAGGGTGGGGGGAGGGATGTAGTGACTCAGCAATAATGCTGAATGGATTTGTTTTTTAAATTCATGAACATAAACTATATATAAGTGGGTCCCTGTGCTTCTTAGCTGTTCACCTAACTTTTCTTTAATTTGTTCTCCAGTTTCCAAAGTGACTCTTTTAAACTCTCTTCACTTTCCTCAAATCAACACCTCCTTCCCCAAATTTATTCTCACTGATGGCTTGCTTCATATTTTACTGACAAAGTTGAAGCCACATAAGAGAATTTCCACCTGCTCCCACCCCCACATGTACCAGTCTATCTGTATCTGTCCATATATTTTGCCTTCTCTTTTCTTAACTGTAGATGAGCTGTCTATGCTCTTATATAAAGTCAATGACTCTAGTTATGCTCTGAATCCAGTCCCATCTCTCCTACTGAATGACATTGCTTTTGCAGTTTCTTTCTATCTCTGCTTTACTATGAAGCCTTCTTTGCTGTGCATCACAAATAGCATACAATCATTGTTTCTCTGTGATGCAAAACTCCTTGGAAAAATTATAATTACTCACTGTTTTCGCTTCTCATCCTCCAAGCTCTATTGAATCTCTTTAAATTATCCTCAGCACTCCTCCAGAGCAACTCTTGTCAAAAATCACCAATGACCTTCAAATTATTAAATCCAATGACCAATTCTCAGTTCTCATTGGACACAACTTCTTTTTTTTTTTTTTTTAAGAAAAAAGATTATTTATTTATTTATTCATTAGAGACACAGAGAGAAAGAGGCAGAGACATAGGCAGAGAGAGAAGCAGGCTCCATGCAGGAAGCCTGATGTGGAACTCAATCCTGGAACTCCAGGATCAAGCCCTGGGCTGAAGGCAGATGCTTAACTGCTGAGCCACACAGGCGTCCCTGGACATAACTTCTTAGCAGCTTTTGGAACACCTGGTCTCTAACTGCTTCAGAAAACACCTTCTTTACTTGGCTGCTGGGACACTATTCTCTTTTGACTCCCTTACCATCTAACTACCTCATCCTTCTTCATGTCATTTTCTGAGCATCTTAATCTTCCCAAACTCTAAGCATTGGAATGTTCCAGGGCTCAGATAACTCTGAATTCTCTTTTCTATCTGTATTTATTGTTCTAGTTGATCTTATCAGATCCCATGGATTTCATTATTAGCTATGCCATGATATATACAAAATTTATATTTCCAGTTCTAGCTTAAGATTTTACTTCTGCACCTGATCTACAAACTGTCTTATATAGCTAATTCCACATTTTCCCACTTGGATGCTTAATAGGTATATCTAACATACCAAATAGAAAAGTAAACTCTTAATATTTTCCTCCCCAACTTATTCCTATCATAATCTCCCTATGACAAAAATGGCAACTGCTTTCTATTAGTTATTCAGTCCTCAAAGCTTGGGGGTCATCCTAGACTCCTCTTTTTCTTACATACCATATCCAGTCCTATAGCAAATCTTACAAATTTTATTTTCAAACACATATGCTGAGTCCAATCCTTTTTTGCCACTGTCTCTGCTCCCATGGTATTTCAAATCATCACCATGATAGCCCATGGATTTTTGTAATAACCTCTTACATGTCTCCCTATAACCATTCTTACTCCTTTACAGACTAATTTCCATGTTGTAGCCAAAGATGCCTTTAAAACATAAGACAGATCACACTCCTGTTTCAAATGCTTCAGATATCTTTCCATCTAAGGTATTAAGTTTTCTGGGGGTTCTGGGTGGCTCAGTTCATTGAGTGTTGGACTCCTGATTTTGGCTTAGGTCATGATCTCAGGGTCATGGGATTATGCCCCTTTGGTCTGTGCTCAGTGGGGAGTCTGCTGGAGATTCTCTCCCTCTACCTCTTCAACTCCCTCGGCTCTCTCTCTCTCTCAAATAAATAAATAAATTCTTAGAAAAAAAAGTATTAACTTCTCACTGCTCTACATGACTTAATTCTCTACCATCTCCCTACCTCCATCTAATAATACCCCAGACAGTTGCCCACTGTGCTCCAGCCACACTCTTTTTCTTGGGCTTCCTCAACTTCACCAAGAGAGGTCCTTCTAAAAGACTTTGCACATATAGTTCTCTTTGTCAGAGATACTCTTTTCTCAGATTGCCACATGGCTACTTTACTTCATTTAGCTCTCTACTTCAATTTATTATTTTTTTTCTTAAAAAGTTTTTTCTCTTACCACTAAAGCTCTTTATCCTTTTTCTTGCTTTATTTTTGTACTTTATACCACTTATTTGTTTATTGTTGTATGCCCCCCCCCTTTGCAGGCCTACAAAGTGAGATCTACTCAGACAACCACTTGACTGGTTCTGTTTGATACATTTTACTCTTGAATCCAAAGTACCTGGAACATAGTAGGTGCTCAATAAATATCTGAATGAATTAATAAATAAATGAATATGGAGTTCAGTTTCAGATAATGATTGAAAGTCTCATATCTGGAAATGCTGGGTTTACCTGAACAAAAGAAATCATGTGCATGTGTCCACTGTCTTTACTCACTATCTTCACTACCTATTTTCCAAGCTGTATTGAACTTCTTTAAATTAGTTTCAGCACTGTCCCAAAGCAGCTCTTGTCAAAATCACCAATGACTAAAGTAAGACTCTTGGCATATGAAACAAACTCAGGATAGACTGTAAAATAATAGTAAACCAAGGCTACCAATGTCTTTGCCAACTATCCACAGATCACCAAGATATAGTGGGAGCCAGGTTGGTGCCTGTATGTACTATTAGCCCATATTTCTCTTTCTAGAAAGAGGAAACACATTCACACAAAGCAAATGGAGTGGGGGGAAAAGGGCTGACAATGAGTTATAAATTAAATTAGCGGCATTCTTACTTGTTTATGCTTGTTTAGAGAAAAGATGTTAAGCTGGAGCTAAATAGGATAATTTTAAGTGTTTTTCAAAAATTATTATAAGTCTGGATTTCCCTTATCAGAACTTTTACAGAGATAACACATATGCCTATGATCATCTCCTTTTCTAAATCTAAATCTGGAACATATAATTTGAAAGACACAAATTTACTTATGGGGATAGCTGAACAAAATATAAAAATTAGTATAGGTTTAAACAATGCAGCATATAAAGGTACAGTATATATACATCCTAAATGGCACCAGGTATATTAAGTGGAAGAATGGTTAGAAAAATGAACAAGCAGATACAGTTTAAAAGGAAGATAGGTGGTCCGAAATAAGATGGCTGAAGAACAGAACATGATAAGCAATATATCCAGTTTTGGGGATAGGTTATGATGAAGATAAATGGTTTGAATCTTGGAGCACACTGGAGTAAATACTCACTACCTCAAACAAATCCTTGTGTGAAGATAGGAATAGAAATAAAGGTTTACCAGAAAAGTTGGACTCCTTCCCCTTATACTCAACTAACTTTAGATTATGCAGTTTTGACACTATGTAAGCTGAAATCAATCAAAGGACTACATTCAACCAATGCCATGTGCACCACTAGAAGATATATATCTGCCAAACTCAACTTACTGATGCTCAGTAACATGTTCCATCTCATTACCTTCATAGAGTTGTACTCTGTGTGCAATGCTGTGGTTTTTCTGTTCTAAAGCCCCTCTCTCTGTCTGTCTGTCTGTCTCTCTCTCTCACACACACATGCACACGCACACACACACACAGGAAGTCAACAAAGGAGAATGGAAGTTAGAGGTTGGAAGATAACACAAACCTTAAATGACTTTATAAAGGAATGACCGAATTGTAACTTCAACTGAAAATGAAATAAATAATATTGTAGGATCTTCAAATTTTAAGATTGAAAAGTCCAAATCCTTCATCTAATATATAAATAACTGAGACAAAAGAACTATATATAACTGTCCAATAAGACATAAAAGTCAGTGGAAAAGCTGGGATGAAAATCCAGATTTCATAGCCCTGTGGGATATTCCTTTCATTTCACTAGTTCTTGATCTTGGTGTCTTTATTACTACAGATCATTTTACAAACAAACAAAGTCCCTCTTGATGGACCACTTATCTTAGATAAGTATATATTGATAGGCTTATTGTTGTTGTGTTTTCAGTACATATCAAAAAAGTTAATTTCGGAATATTTTAAGGACTGAATTCTAGGTATCCTGAAGAGTAACCATTCACTAGGCTTCCTAGAATCTGCACCTACACTGTCCAAGGTTTTTTTTTATATTTAGGTTTGTTTTTATATAAAAATAACAGTTTTCCCTAGATTTTTGCTCTAGGAAAACATGCCATGCTGTGTGGCTTTATGATCTTAAAGGTCACTGAGACAGAAGAAAAGTGAGAAACATGTGTGTTTCAGGATCCTGGCACTTTCTTCAGTGTTGTGGCTTCCAGTGTTATTATTTCCTTAAGGAATGAAAACACCACTTTGATTTGGTAGTGTCTACAATACAATTAAACATCACTGGAGACAATTTTTATCCTTATTTGTATAGAATATGTAATTCTATATATTATAGAGCTTTCCTGATAAATCTTTCCATTACCAATTAGATTGTCACAGTTTTAGAAAAAGCCCTAGTAGGTTTTAAGCTATCTAATTTGTCATTTTTTAAAAAGATTTTATTTATTTATTCATGAGAGGCAGAGACATAGGCAGAGGGAGAAGCAGGCTCCAGGAAACCCGATGTGGGACTCGATCCTGGGACTCCGGGATCACGCCCAGAGCCAAAGGCAGAGCCACTGAGCCACCTAGGCGTCCCTAATTTGTCATTTTTGAATGAGCCATGTTTCATTTGTGAATCACAGTGAATGATTCTTACAAATTTTATATTATTTCAAATCAGGAGTCCAAGCTCAAAAAAATATAACAAATATAAATGGCTTAAATCTAGACTCATCCTTGTCACTGGTGCAAACAGATTTTAATATAGTTCTTCAGGAAAAATAAAAACCTTTTTGTTAACCAGATGAACATGCATTTAAAAATGATATGCAAAATCCAGGAAGACTTTCAATTTCTTAAAGCCAAGGTCTGTTCCTATTTATTGTTGAATCCAGTGCATTTAAAGTTTGATACACATACAGCATTTACTATATGCTATAAGCTTTAGGTATATTCTACTACATTCAAAAAACAATTCTTTGAAAGTTATACAATTATTATCCTTATTTTATACAAGAGGAACCTGAGGTTTATGGAGATGAATAAATTTACTGGGACATCAATGAACTTAAGTTTCCAGATAAAGAAATTTGGCCCCAGCAACTTATGCCATAAATACATTTTGCAGTATTCTCAAAGATGTTTGTTAAGGTGGAAACGAAAAGGGCCCAGGTCACCTAGAAGACCTTCTGACCACATACCTGTGTCTTTTTTATTTAATAATAAAACTATAATTTATAACTGATTTTAGTATGGGAAGTGAAAAGCAATTACTGTATAGCTGAAGATTCTTCCGCACATGTCAGTTCACCACCTAGGTGCCATTATTACAGCTCATCCTCCAATTCCCTGCATGCAGGGAATTATTTCACATCTGACAGAACTCTTTTGTAGAACCACAGATTTCACCATTATCATGACTTTTCTGATACATTCCATCAGTCTTGTTGCTGAGCCATCACTCATCTTTCTTCCCAGGCTTGATTTTTTTTTTTTTTTGCAAGAACACACACACACAGACACACAGACACATACACTTACAAAGCATTTTCTAGACATTTATGTATGTCTTAGAGAAAACTTACAAGAAGGGACAATCTTGACTGAGGATGCTCATTAATTGTTTTCACCAGAGATGAAAGAAATTAGGGGACACATCTTTAGGTGGTAGCAGGAATGTTTAATTTATAAGGAGATAGGGAAATGGAGTATATTCTCTATAAAAACTTTGAAATGAATGAATAAACCAAGATTAATGAAGAAGTTCCTTGAGATTAGAATCTATCAGTGGTTCTTCAAATTTTCATCCTATGCTACTCACTCTTCACCATCACTACTTGAAGATGTCCATTAATATGAAGCACAAAATTTATTCAAAGTAAGTTTTGTATCTCCATAATCCCTGACCTATAATTTTCGAAAAACCAGAGTAGAGAATTCCTATATTATGTAATTTAGAATATCCGACAGCATTAAATTCCCCAACATAAATGGGAAGATGACTTGGTCAGCCTAAAATTTCCAAAAGACCCAATAAGGTGAAGCAGAGATTAGCCCAAGTAACTTGATGTAATCACACACAGACACATCAGTGAAAAATTAAAACAGATTTCTGCCTGAGAATTCAAGAAATGTACTACCTTGCCCCAAATCGGCAAGAATCCAATTACCACAAGGATGGATAGTTACCCATGGCGAAGAATGGGATTCCCAGCAGGGTGGAGTTGTACTTTCCATCAGTGATGAAGAAGATCCCTGCTGCCGTGACAATGGAGATGCACACCGTGAGCACCCCCAGGAGGCCCAGAAAGGGCTTGCTGCGCAAACAGTCCTTCATGGAGCTGGAGAGGGTGGCTGTGGTCAGGATCAGCACAAGGCTTACCAGGACCTTGCTCCTGGCCAGGATGCTGGTCTTATGAAAGTCTCTCCAGAGGCTAAAAGATGCTAACGAGTAGAGCTGCAGGTCCTGGTGCTCCTCCTGGAGCTTCTTCATGAGCTTACAGAACTCATTCTCCCACTTCTCCCCTATGAGGTCTTGGGTAGCAGAGCCATAGGTTTGGAGGTAGTAGGTGATTTGAATGGCTCTGGCTGACTTGACTCGCTGGTCCTTGCTGTTTGGCACTTCCACTACCCCGCCCAGTTGGTGTCCAATAAAACTGTTCCTCCCATCCTTGAAAATAGAAAGAGGGGAGACTTAAAGTTAGCAGAGGATGCACATTTCAAACAACAGATTCTTACTCTAAGTGAAGGAACACAACAAAGGCAGAGGTAGGCTCTTGCAATTGTGGAAGTGATGTGGGTGGAGTGGCATGTTAGGATTTTATATTCAGCTTTTTGGGGTGTCATGGGATACCATGCAAGATGATCAGGATTAGAAAGATGCAAAGAGTATTATGAAGCTATACAAGACTCACCACATGCATAGGATAATGTACATAAATACTATTTTGATTTATCCCATCCATACTCCATTCCAACCATTTCCTTCTGTAACAGTCTATTATAACTCCTTTATGCAGGATCAAGGTTGATGATTCAGTTTCAGCCAAAAGTGAAGCATGGCATGAGTTAACAGCATTTCAAAAATTAAAATAATAATTCATTTAATAAATATACACTAAACTTTTCAAGGTTAACACACACACCTACACCAACACACAAACACACACACACACACACACATCCATACTCTGGGGGCACAACTGAATATTGCAAAACAAATAGAAGATACTGTTGTTTTGTTTTCTTTTTCCAATTAATATAATAGTGTTGAAAGACTTTGTAAATATGATGTAGCCCTTGTTCACTCATTACAAAGTTCCCTTCAAACACCTGCCTCAGTTCATAGGTTGACCCTTTTCCCACAGAACAGAGTGGATAAACCCCCTAAATGAAACTGATGAGATTTCAGGTAGGATTGTCAAAAGTCATTATGATTTTCAGAATTTCTCATGATGTAGAGCAGACAAGATCATATTAGTAGGACATTTATAAGAGAGGTAATCACTTCTCTTTAAGGTACACACAAGGTGGACACTGAGTTGCTTAATTCAGAGGAGTAATTTTTAAGCAGTGTGCCTCAAGACTCAGAGGGAAATCCCTGACAGGCATCACCAAATTTTCAACAACTTGGATATTTTCTTTTTGCCACAACTGTCATTCACTTCCATGGCAATGCTTGTCAGCTGTGATACTGAGCCCAATAGCAGGTTGCAAGATGGAGCATAGCATTGAAAATGTGCTGCAGGTACTGTGTGTAATGCAGGCACAAAGGTAAATCTATGCTCTAAGGAGAATTTGCGTTTGCTACATCAACCAAGACTTTTATCTCATGAGGACAGAAAAGTATAGTCAGAGCAGGAAACAGTCCTTTCTAGAAGGGTAGTGCAGAAGGGCAATAAACCCAACAGTCTGGGCAGCCGGGTGGCTCAGTAGTTTAGCGCCGCCTTCAGCCCAGGGCGAGACCTGGAGACCCTGCATGGAGACTGCTTCTCCCTCTGCCTGTGTCTGCCTCTCTCTCTCTCTCTCTCTCTCTCTGTGTGTATCTCATGAATAAATAAATAAAAAATCTTAAATAAAAATCTTTTAATAATAAATAAATAAAAAAACCCAACAGTCTGATAACTCTGGTGATTTTCACAAAACTGCGAGGCACTGTCTACTCAGGCAGACACGTATAACAGTTAATGTGAAGTGGTTTAGTCCAGACACCTGTATCTGAGGTCCTTGTTCCTATTTGTATTTTTAACGTATACCAAAGTAACTGTAATACTTGAGAGTGTGTTGCAAACACAAGAAATTTGAGAAATTTACAGAAAGTACAAGTGCTGTTAGTAAGATCATTAATAAAAATTGTGAGGAATAAATCTCATAGTCACTTCACATACCCATTTTCCCCGTACATGTTCAATGAAAGCAATTTTTCTATTTAATACAACCTGACCAACTTCTGATGAGTACTATATTTCTAAATAAGAATTTAATTAGGGGTTTCTTCCCTCCTGTACTTGATAAATCTCCCACTTCTAAGGCATCTTTGTAAATTTTCCATCTTTATATATATATATATATATATATATATATATATATATATATTCACTATATATAATATATTCCAGATTATATATATTCCAGATTATATATATATATATATATATATATATATATATACCCCAGCTGGAAGTTCCTAGCATCCTGTTTTGAAACTTGTGGGTTTCTCTGATAAGCTGCAAGAGAAAAGGTAGGAGAGCTTTAAAGAAGGAGTGGGAATCCTATCCCAGCACTGAGACTGGAATAAGTGCTCTTTCCACTCTTTAAATAATCTCCACTTTTGCTCCTGAATTAGGCTTGTTTATTTTTGTTTTATGCTTGGTATAATTTTTAGCTCCACCCTTGTGTCTACTTCTTTGAAATCCCGTCTGTGATGTTGACTTGTGCTTTCGATTATTTGAAAGAGAAAGTATTTTAAAAGCTATATTTATTCACTTAAGAATGTGCAGTTCCATCTGTCTTTACTCATTTCTGTCATCAAAAAGATTTCTCAGGGATCTTTAGCAGCAGAACAAAGATTTATGAGTCCCTCAGGCCTTATTTGGAGATTATAGTGGATCAAAGAGGGCACTGATAATGTGTCTGGACAAAAGTCAAAACTCTACAGAAAGCAAAATATAGAGTTTTAAATAACTGATCATTATTGAGTTTGGCTGACTGCTCACCCTCCTTTTGAAGTTGTCTAATTTCCATTTCTTGCAAAAATTACTTCATAAAAGATATGCTTTAATCTCATTATATTTAAAAACAAATACAAATACAATATTTATAACAAACACAATGAATTTCTCTCTCTTAATCTGCGCTACTCCATGCACCAGAACAAAATAAACAAGGTCTTAAGATATTCTTAGACAGGAAGCTCTGCTGAAATGAAATTTTGTACAAGCCATTGGCCCAGTCATCCTACTCAGTGTAGTCCTGAGAAATATTTGTAAGTAAAATTCTACTATTTTGTAAGAGGTGGGAGAAGAGCTTTATCATTTCATGGGTGCTTCTATGTAGGAGAAACAAAGAATGAATGGAACATGTATTTTAATTATCCTCTGGGCAGAACTTCCCTGGACCTATCAGGAGTCAAGGAGTCACATGACCTGGGTTGCAGCATGCCTGTCACACCAACTGGATCAGGAACCATTGGCTGGTTCATTTCCCTTGTAGGTTTCCATTTTATCATCTTTAAAATGAGCAGATATGAATATACGAGTAAATGTTTACACAATATTGAAGATATTTTTCAGATCTATTATTCTATGAAAATACCACCTATAAAGTTACTCCAAAGAGAGCTGAATGTCAGAAATGATATCATTATAATAGAGCCATGGATGGATTATTTTTATGCCTTAAAAAAATCTTACCAATTGTCAGGTAGGGCATTTTTGTTTAAGAGATGAGCAAACATAGAGGCCCAGAGAGGATAAAACTGTTCGTCAAAGTGATGAACCCAGTGTTCCAATGCAATACTTCTAATTCCAAATCTAAAACTTTCTAGAATCCTATAGGGGTGATTTCAGGGAAGCCATTTTGACTCCTAGTCCCTGTTAACTGCTGTTTATGATTAAAACTTATTTCATGTGTGTAGATCCCTTTTTTCCCAATATTTTACTCTCCACCGAACCAATTACCTACCATTTATATTGATTCAACTTCCTCATTTTCTAGTAAACCCTCCTACACAAATTCTAGTTTAAGTGCAGAACTCACATTTATGTCCCCATGAAGATAAACCTTAAAAATACAAGATGGTAACACACCACTTCCAATGCTCTCCTGTTTCAGTGTTTCTCTGAATTGAACAGGCATAATTAACGTGAGATGAATTGAAGTTCCGAACTCCTACCCTTGTGCTCACTTTTACTTTTCTTCAGTCTATTTCTCTACCTTAAAGCCATAGCTCACTTGCACAACTCTAAATGAGTTTACACCATTTATACATTTAAAACCTGCTGGCTTCCACTTGCATTAGGAATAACAGAATTCCTTACCAGGGCTGTGAGGCCATGCATGTCCCACTGCTGGCTGAGCCTCAGACCTTGTCTCCCACCACTCTTCTCCCCATGAACTCTGTTCTAGTTATCCCACCTTTCTTCCTACTGCTTGAACACAACAAGTTAATTTTCACCACATAGCCTTTGCAACTGCTACACCCTCTGCCTGGAATGCTTTACTCCATTCTTCCACTGCCAGGGCTATTTTCTCCTGGTGGTCCTATCTTCAAGGAGACCATGTGAACCACATGGTCTAAACTAGACACCTCCTTTCCAGCAATAACTTTATCACATACCCTTATTTTGTCTTCTTCCTATAAAGGACTTCTATCTGAAGCAATCTTATTCATCATTTAATTTCTCCTCCACTAGAATGTGTGCTTGTTGAGAGCTGGTGCCTTTCCTCTCTTACTCATTGATAATCTCCCTGTGCCTAGAATGCAGCCTGCTCTATAATGAACGTTCCATAATATTTAATTCAGCTCACCCTGAAGTGTATAAAACTAGTCATACACTATTTGTTCAGAGACCATTTTGTGAAGAACAGAAAAAGTTAAGGACAGTTCAAAATGAGGACAATAGGGCCTTGGATAAAGAGAGGTATATATAGAAATTAGAGGCTGGTACTGAAAACACCCACACCCACACCCACCCACGCACACACACAAATTTTGACCTTTCTTTTTTTCAGTCTCCTTATTCTAGGGTAACATTTCCCCAAAATACAGTCTCTCTTCCATTTTCACTGTAGACCAAACATGTGGAGTAAGCTTATCAACCGACAGGGGGCCTTAGTGAGTACTTGGAAAACCGGTTTGTAGGTACTGTGGTCTGGGTGCAAAGGACAGCCCAAATGTTCCAGGAACTGAAGGGAACAAGGGAGTTTGAGGCTAGAGAGGAAAGCAGGGCTTTTTCAGTAAGAGCCAAGAAAGCCGTATTAAGGAGCTGGAGTTAATTGTTCTGCAGTAAGAAACCATTGGGTGTTTTAAGCAGGGAATGAATGGCATGCTTTCCTTTTTGGAGTGCTCTCTCATTGCACTGTGGCAGATGATTTTGGGAGTCAGGGTGACTTGAAAGAAAAGAGCTCCATTAGGAAGTCCCTGCAGCATTTCAGGTTCTTGATGCAGCATGAAAAAAAAAATGTCAGCTGAGGCCGTCTGTGGTAGGTGACTTGTTCCAAGGTGAATCAATGTATTTACAGGTCACGAGGCTACCTCATGCCCATGAGGCATTGCATCATACTCTCTCTCCAGAAGCAGTAATGCCAGAAAAAAAAATCTTGGGTTCTTTAGGTCTCATTTCATATACGGTTACTACTTTGTAGCTCTTAAAAATTACTACCCAATCCAAAGCTCTGCAGTGGAAAAGGAAATTAAAACTCTCAGAGACAAGATCAAAGAATAAATTCTTCAAGAGATAGGAGAGGAAAGAGACATTAATGTCATAAACCATTGTGCAGAGAAAAAGAATGTTCAATGATGCTTTGAAATTATAGGGGAGTAAGTGTCATATCTGCTCAATATATGTGCTAGGTTGCTATTAAGATACTTTCTGTGATTGCAAGATAATTTAGCTGCAGAGCTTCCGTCCAAGACAATTTTATTTCAGATTTCACTGATTTTCGATGAGGTAGACACTGCAAGGATATTGGAAACTTTAGATTGTCAGGCTTCCTTTATTGCTGAAAAGAAAATCTTCCTATGTATAGTCGGCAGTGACATTTCTAAAGGAATGGTAAGGTTTGTTGTTGTTGTTGTTTTGTTTGCTTAAATAAGATTTTCCCTCCTGTTTATTTCTTAATTTATATCTCCTTGTTTTATTCTCAACTCCAAATATTGCAGGATAAACTACGATTAAATGAAATTCATCAGCTATCTTGAATTTCCTCACCAGAGCTTCATGTTTAACAAGTAAGTAAAGAGAAAGCAGATTCCTACAAGGTATTTAGTTAAAGAAAAAACTTATTTTAAAACTTATTTTAAAAATGAAGCCTTTAAAAAAATAAATAAAATAAAAATGAAGCCTTTAAAGCATTAACATGCCCCAATAAGGAATAATTTACATTTGTGTCGCATTACTCAGCTATAAGAGTACAGTGGTGTGTTTTTATTATTTTTCTTTCAAATAGGATGGTTAAAAAAAATAAGGTTCATATTGTTGAAATGAAATACAAACTTTAGCCAACCGAAATATAAAATAAGTTTAACAAGGCACTCCAGTGTATCACTTCTAACACGTGGGGCAGACACAGTTGTAAGACTTAAGAATTTTCTTATTGCATTATCCAATGTAACTCTTCTAGACAGTCTATGAGAGAATGCAATGCTGGAGTAGTCTCACGTCACTAAGGATGATCCAGGCACCCAGGGAGAAGACATAATGGTGTGCTATGAGTTGCATAGCTAATCACTTATTCCTCGTTCTGACATCAATGGGCATGTTCTTAACTGCACTGGAATAATTTATGAATACATTTGATTCAAAGGAAGTATAATACAGCAGATATGTACAAAGACTCAAGAGTCCAGCTGCCTCACTTAGAGACCTGGTGTCAACATGGACAAGGTGTGGAGCTGTCTGGATGTCAGTCTCATTACTGGTTAAACTAAGAATCATAACGCATTATGAGGATCAAGTGTGCTAATGTATAGTAAGCATTTAGAACAGTGCTTAGGAAGGGTTAGGCATTATTCTTGTTAATATGTCACAAATCAAATATTTGAATGATACTGTTTATTCACTTATCATCTAATATTATTCTACACTTCCAAGCAAATATCTGTAATGAGAGATATTACAGATCTGCAGGGGACAGAATCCAGGTATCCGACTCCACTTTCCAGTTCGGCTACTACACAGCAAGGTGACGAGGCATGCTGCTTGACTTTTATGGATACCAACTCTAACTCAAAAATAAAAGGCTTGGCATATTTTTTTCTAAAGGTTTCATTAGCTCTGTATTTAATGATTCATCTGTGGTAAAGTCATTAGACACTCCAAAGTAGGCTAGAGAAATCTACCCTAAGGGAAAAGGCAATAAGAAGGAAGAAGAAACACAAGATGACCCATGTTCATTTCCATAGAAACAAGAAGCTTTTTATCTTCTTTAAAATCTGGACCCAGTAGCTTGTCTCTCTCTCTTTGAATAACTTCCAGAAAGGAATCTTCTCAAATGCAAAAAGATCAAGAATTTGCCCAATTTTACCTAGGATAAATACATTTAATTTCTCCTTTACCTATACCCAATTTTTATACGAATTAATTTTAAAAGTGTGGAAGTAGAATGAACAACTACATGAAATGTGAGGCATATAGCAATAACTTTTTGTTTTTCTGTAATTCATATTAGTGACTCTGCCAAAAATTTCAATTGAAAGCAATATTACTATTTTAAGTGAGTCTTTCACAAAGGGATCAAATAACTATTCACAGGCAAGTGTTCCATATCAAAGGATATTTAACTTTGATGCTGTTCTCCATAAAGAAGGCTGGCCATCACTCATATGGGAGCATTTGTGGAATGCACAAAGGCCCTAAGCACAGTGCCCTCTTCAGGAAAGGGATTGTAAGTCCTGTCATTACCGTCTTTCCTTTTTTTTTTTTTTTTTTTATTTTTTATTTTTTTATTTTATTTTTTTTTTTATTTTTATTTTTTATTATTTTTTTTTTTATTTTTTTTTATTTTTTTTTTATTTTTTTTTTTATTTTTTTTTTTTTATTACCGTCTTTCCTATGAGCAAGAAACTCCAGAATACACCCTAGCTTATAGCCACATCCTATTATTAAAAGTGTGACACCTGAGCCATTAGCACCTCTGAGTGGAAAATATATCAGACTAACAAACTGCAGAGGCAAATTTAGAGTAGAGCTCAATCTTTTGATTGAGAAATCAAAATAGGAAAGAAGAAGGATCAAAAGCATAGGTATTGCAGATAACTATATGGGGGCTGCACTGCAGGGTGGTAAAATCTTGGCATGCTGGAAGACGTGACATATAGATGGAAAGAGTCAAGAAAGACAGAGTCATTCATTCTTCAATTCTGTTATGACATGCTTTGTGTCAGCCAGATATTGAGGTTAGAATGGTGAACAGCTACAGTTCTTATAGTGGGTGATGAGGGAAAATATGTAAGCAGAAAGGCATTTGAAAATATATATGTATTAAGGGAGTAGTGAGAAGTAATCATCTAGCCTAGCAGGAACTAAGAAGACTTTCCTAAAAGGGGGGCATTTTAGCTGAGATCTGAAGCATGAGTAAAAATTACACAGGTAAGATGGGGTATTGGTTGGTAGACATGGGGAAGGATGATCTAGGCAGAGGGAACAGCATGTGCAAAGGTCTAGCAAGGAGGATATGCATGTTGTGTTCCTGGGACTTTGAGAATGACTGTAATATTCTCAAATATGGGCGTGGGGAGGGGTGATGCAGAGATGAGTGCTGGAATTGAAAACAGAAATTTGCTTATTCCAAAGCCCTCTTTGACTGCATTGTGAAAAAAGAAATGAACTTTAGGTGTGCCTTGGAAGGGAGAGACACTAGAGAGGAGGCACTGAATGGTTTTCTTGCCTTCCTTATAACTTTATTTAAGCCAAGACCTACTTGATTGTATAAGCATCCATTTTTTAAAAGACTTTATGGAATTCACACTATTCTGAAAAATAAATTTTCCCCATACCTAAGCCTTTTTCCAAAGAACAATTTCTTCTGAGTGCTAGAGATTCTTGGAGAAAAGCTTCCTTCCTAGAGGGGCAGAAGTTGCTAAAAGTGATTTACTTAATTCTAATGATTCCCATAAATCTAATAAATCCAAACAATACTTGTGTTGAGTGTCTGGGAAGGCAAATCACTAGTGTATATGTAGAAAACAAGATAAGGACAAATAGAACAAAAAGAAAAAAATCTCTTCCTTGGAAGAGTTTGTACTTTTGTTATAGAAACAAAGCCTGTTAGATGGTGAGAAAATAAAGTGGCATAGAGTATTGCAACTCTGAAGACATTGCTGAAGAATGCAGATAACTGCTGAGGGTTGCAAAATTATATACATACAGCATGATCTCAACTATGTAAAAATAAATATGCATGTATAAATATTCAAAGGAAATCATCAAAATTTAACATTGGCTCTTATTTGGTATAAAATTATAGGTCACATCTGCTTTCTTGGTTAGTTGGGTTATTTTATATCATTTTTTTAAGGCTATCAACTCATCAACAAAAATAATAAAAAATAAGTATGTTAAGGGAATGGTATAAAGGGTAATTAGGAATGGGAAGGATTAATTAAGTTCAACTTTTAATCAGATTTCACTTAGACAAGCAGTAGAAGAGGAAGGAGGACCAAGAATCAAGACTCCCTTGTTTCTGGGCTCCAGTCCTAAGTAATCTGCCTTGTGGCTTCTAAGTCGACTTAAGTTATGATGGTTCATTCTTCTCCATGAAAGACTGTGGTTTTGCCCACTAAGATTTAATGAATAACTGCTCTACTTAAAGTAAAAGGTAAAGAAGGGCAGATTCCTAGCTGCTAGGGTAGGGTAAAATGCTAACACGTAACTCTCAAGCTGATCTGACTTTGCACTGCCAGACTGACATTTTCTTTTCAAAGAAAAATCATGAAGACTTTGGTGGCTGAATATCACTTATCTTCCATTGAACTTGGGTTCCAAATTGGCCCTTATGTGTTTCTTTTTCATTTCTGTCATTGAATTTTTCCTTCCCATGCATTTTCTAAAATCTGAAAACAGAAGCCAAATTAATTGACCAATCAAACAAAAGTTTTTTGAGTATTTGCTATATATAAAACATCACTCTAAGCAAAAGCTTTCTTTCTTTCTTGAATTATCTAGATAACTGTAATCACAGAGGTCTAGATTATGAGGTTGGTTACAACTTCCAACTTTCTGCAGTGTGGAGATAGCATTGCCATTTATGAACTCCATTTCTCTAATTTCTTCTAACTTCTACCTTCCTTTGTTTTCGAGATCATATAAAATTTTCATTCAAAGGGGTCTCTCCTGATAATGAATACATGTTGCTTTTTACTATTGTTATCTGTTTCATTGCTCCAATTAGCCTTCCAAGTTCAGTCAAGATAGAAAATTAAGATGATACATTTCTCAAGCTAAAGGAAACTAATTGGGGGCACATATTTCGAGGAAAGGTAGAAGAATTGACATATTGAAAAAGAATGTGAAACAGAGAATGTAACGTTTTATTTGCAGTTGTGGGTGAGGTTAGCTGTGTCTTAATCCTTTGATAAAACAGCAGTGACATCCTTGCATGTCTACTAAAGATAAATCAGATGTTAATATTTCATCATCTTACATGAACCTTCGCCTTACCTCTTCCTTCCTCCGTCTCCTTTCTCCTCTACCTCTCCTGCCTCTTTCTCCTGCTTTTTTTTTCTTTCTTTCCTCCCCTCTGACCCTTTCTCTCAGTTTTCTTCTTCTTCCTCCCATCGCTGTCCTTCCTTTATTTGAAAGACAACTGCCTCAAAGCCACAGTGAGGATAATTATTGAACTATGTCAGTAAAATGCTAGATAAAGAATACAATGCTTGCTTAAGTCTATTTTATCTTCACTAAATTACCTTTCCTTTTTAATCCTCAAAAGGACAGACATGCTTTGAAAGTAACATGTGTGTGATATACATTCTAATGAGATCCATGAAATTGTTCTTTACCACCACCAAGATATCCAGCATCAAAGATATTAAAATAATTGAAAGCCTTTTTGATAAAGCTAAGAAAATAAGTACTCTCCTATCTCACAGCTCCATGTGGGTTAAACATTACTCCTCTCAGCATTGGAGACAAGGGTATAATGGCTCACCCTTGCAAGTGTGTTAACATTTTCTATGTTGATGTGACATATTTTTCTCAAGTGTTAATCTTTGTATTAAACTCTGTATTCTTGGATATCTAGAAAAGGAACATCTGGATGCCTCTAGGAGGTAGAATTGTAAAAGCTAATAATACTTTTAAGATACTCGAATAAAAAAATTAATTCAAAAGCAAAGTGTGTGTTTTTTGCTTGATAGTTTAACTGCAAAAGATTATCCAAAAATCTTTAAAGAGTAGAAAATAATTTTCTGCTTGTATTTCTTGAGAGGAAAAGAATTGCTTTTCTGGTTGTCTTTGTTTAAGGCTAATATTAAACAAAAATATCAACATACAAATACTTGCCTTATGTAGGAAAGAAGTAACCCACTCAAGTTAAGCAAGGAAATAAGTCAGAAGCATATTAAATTATGTATAATGACTACAGACCCTAGTTTTAGTAAAGAAGATAAAATTTCATGTTATTTTATTACTTAACTCAGAAAAACTCATGGAACACTCAAATACATGTGTTTTTATTTTATACTTCTGTGAGGTTTTTCAAGTGATAGTATTCACTATTTGATCCTATATCCCCATTTTGGGTTTGGAACATATGGTAAACTTAATAGGTTAGGTGGTAGCAAGTTACAATGAGTAAAAGCATATACAATGGATTCTCCCAAAATATTTTGGCAATTGATTTACTTTTTATGCAATAGGGATTTTTATGCAACAGAGGAAAATACTAAGGCAGACAGACTCATTATAATGAAAGTAATCATTACTGTAAATTTACTATTCAAAATTAGGCCAATTTTAAGTGGGCCGACCCACATTCTAGCCTTTGGGAGTTTAATTGCATGTACTACATAAACATGATTGCTGCTTCTTCCAGCCACACATAAATATCCCTCTTAGCTGTGTCAATTCTAGTGTCACATAGTTCTGTTTCGTGAGGTTTGGAGACAATGCTTCTAATCAAAATTGCACTCATTTTAGGTTGGTTTCAATTTACTTCTGAATTTTCCAAAATAGTGCCAAGCTTCAGCAGTCCAATTTCTCATAATCTGACCATTAATATATTTTTTTCTTCAGCAAATCATTACTTTTCTTTTTAAAGCACAAAACTTTAGGATAGAGACTTCTCTTGACCTGTTCCTTCAAAGTGTTAAGAAATGAACTGAGATCTCTTCTCCATTTCTCAGATGTAGGAGGCATTCTAGAGGTATCACAGGCCACATGGCTGGCAATAATAGGAGTCTGGCTTTAAGGTCTAGAGAACTTGAGGTCAAGTGCTGATTTAGCCACTTAAGATCACTGTGACTTTTGGAAAATTGCTTAGATTCTCTGAGCCTTAGGGCACCTGGGTGGCTCAGTGGTTGAGTGTCTGCTTTTGGCTTAGGTTGTGATCCCGGAGTTCTGGGATCAAGTCCCACATTGGGCTCCCCTCAGGGAGCCTGCTTCTCTCTCTGCCTATATCTCTGCCTCTCTCTCTGTGTCTCTCATGAATAAATAAATAAGATCTTAAAAAAAAAAAGATTCTCTGAGTCTTTTTGGTCAGTTATGAAATGGGACAGTCTAGCTCATAAGCATTATTATGAAAAATGAGTTCAATGATATTTGAAGAGGGTGGCACCCCATGTGTCATTTCATAAAGGCTCTGTCAATAGTTATTATCTAATTACAAAATGATGGTTGAGTGATTCAGTAATCTCAAAATGAAATAAAAACAGAGCATGGTCTTTGGTACCACAGTAGCAAAAACATCTCATCAACCCTCAGTCTATTCTACAAGTACAAGAAGTTTCTAGGCCTTCAGAACTAGAGTATATTTAGCTAAAAGGAGGAACAAATGATAATTGTTTGTTCTAGTCCTGACAGTCCACTTTGTCTGACTGAGAGCTTGCCCAGCTCAGTGTTGGGTCAGGAGACAGACTGTATCTGGCATTTTTAAGGGGGAACCTAAAATGGTTGGTTTAAATTTCCCCTTAATACATTCTATATGACCACCCAAACACAGGCTTTCTTTACTTTGGAAAAGAATTCAATATCAGAGCCAATTTACTGGGAAGCTGAACTCATGAAGTTTACTCTCCTTCACAGCAGGCATCCTGGGTTTCCCTGGGGTCAGGAATTGAGTCAGGCCCACATGTCAGCCCTGCCATCTGCTTTTATTCTAGGCACCAAACAGGTG
This sequence comes from Canis lupus baileyi, assembly GCF_048164855.1. Taxonomy (NCBI): domain Eukaryota; kingdom Metazoa; phylum Chordata; class Mammalia; order Carnivora; family Canidae; genus Canis; species Canis lupus. Next base: position 56,510,995 of record NC_132844.1, on the reverse strand, counting down.
GGGTGTCAGGATGTAATGAAATCCATCTTAGAAAGAGCCTACAGCTCTTTGGCATTCAGTATAGCCAAGACTATGGTGGAATGATGGATGGAGGAACCCATCCCTCTGATTCCACAATCTAGGGGGTCTCCTAACTGAATTATCTTTCTATAACTAAAAACACCTGGTGAACGAGCCTCTCCTAACTTCCTTATTTTATCACCTCTCTTTACATTTCATATATAAAAGGGCACATGGTTTCATTTTGTGTTTGCTGACCAATTTGTGTTTACTGATCCATTATCTTATTACCCTACCAGATTGTTCAGAGCGATAGAATTTCATTGAAATAATTTGCAGCAAACTTTGATTTTAATATGCTTGCTTTAGTATAATATTTCATGCTTGCTATAAGATACTACATGTTCTCTCCAATATTCTGTAACATACTACAGGCATTCTTGATGTTTATTCAAGAATGCCAAGAATGCTATCACAGTGTTAATAGAAATCCAAAGTATTTCATCTTCTTCATTGATAGCAGATATCTTCATTCAAATGAGTTGTTTATATTAAAGTGAAAAGAAGGAAAAAAGATACAAAATGAAAAATGCAAACAAAAAAGGACCACAAAGACATGGCTTCCAACTTAACACACCCAACAGAGAACTTGTGTTTTTAGAGCACCTGCTACAGATGAAACAATTTTACAGGCACAAAAACATGAAAGGCTGGTTCATTGTCCTAAAGAACATTCGCCATCACTCTGCCTTATTGCAACACAGGTTCATTCCCTATAATTTTGCAAGTTGTCAGAGAATTCGAGGCAGCTATGTCACACCTTCCTTAGGAATAAGGTGAGAGGCTCTCTATTTTCCATGGCTTAGGTAAAGAAAACAGTTCCACATCTTTCATTTACATGGAGGTCCTCTGTGGAAGCACAATTAACTCTGTGAGTGGGTGTTTGCCTTGACTAAGAAATCAGGGCTATTTGAAGCCACCACAATCAGTTACATAAGCAGGTATTTAGGGGAGACTTTCCAAATGCATATTGCTATGTCAAGACACTGTTAAAAAAAAACATTAATAACACACACACTCAAAACAACACTCCCTCAGAATTGGGGCTGGCAGCTGTCTGGACCACACTGGAGCTATTTACAAAAAAATACTGAGCAAGTTTCTAAAGGAATGGAATGGCACTCAGCCCTTAGCTATGCAATTTGGAATGAGCAAGGATTCCTCCTGGCATGGAAGTGCAATGAGGCCCACCACTCCCTCCAATAGCAGTTTTGTTTGTTTTTTTTTCCGTCCAACAGCAGTTTCAGCAATGATGTTTGCTATTCCTTATCTAGAGCAGAAAAGAAGTATAAACCCAAGGGAAACATCAGGAGGGTCTTGTGCACCATCTGAAGGAATCTGAAAGGGTTGCCATTGAAAATCTTTAAAACAAGAAGGGACTTAGGATATATGTTAGAAGTTCCCTTTGATAACAATATGAATGGTCTGAAATGTAGGTGTGGGTATGTGCACGCATGCTGGAATTTTACAATAGTATTGATTGGTTGATATTGATTGATAAGGAGGTTCCAATATACTCTCAGGAGAGAGACAGTCCCTAAAATGAGCAAATGAAAAAAATTTAAAAAATAAAATGAGCAAGTGAATTAATAGAGGGATCTATTAACAGAAGAAAGAGGAGTTAATAAAGGGATCTTTAAGAAGTACAATGGATAGAACTCAGGGACTGACCCCTGTGAGAAATGAAGAAAAGAAGGGAGAAGTAAATGAGGACTCATTTACTTAGGCATCTGTTGTACCACAATGGCACTCGCAAACCCGAAGACTCTGTGTGCAATTAGGGGAGGTGAAACTGGGCTCGAGATTTTGACTTTTAGGTACCTGAAAAAAACATTAAGTTGGAGATACTTACAAAGGAATAAATTGCTTAAGATAGAGGCTAGAGATGAATACTTCAGAGGTATACGCATTAAGATCTAAGACCACACTTGTCCAGAGAGTGAATAATGTGGGAAGACAAGATGCTGTGGGGAGAATCCATAAGAATGAGGAAAATAAGGTCAGAAAGAGTCATTAAAGGCAAACAGTGCAGAAAAATAGTGAGCTTTTTTGTAGAGTCTACATATGTTGATGAAATATTCCACCAACCCTTTTATTAAAGGAATTATAAGAGGAATTATAATAGATGGCAACCCATTTGCTGACATTTGTTTAATTATCTCAGAATACATTTTTTGTCAGGCATGGGCTTATTGTACACTCAAATGTTCCAATTCATTGAAATGAAAGTGGTTCAGATCCACAGAATAGTCTTCAGTTGGAATATTTTTTTCAGTGCTTTAATAGGAAATTCCCGCCAGTCAAGTGAAGGTGCATCCTGTTCAACCTTTTGAGATGAAGGATTTGCCTTTTAATGAGATATTTGCATTTCATTATAATGATGTACCCTCCGTCCTTGACTTGATTATTCTCTACAGAAGCAGGGACTTCTTTGGACCATGTACTCGGCTTAGAGTAATGACAGATTCCAGAAAATTTATCTCAGGCATTTAAAAGAAAAAAAGGCATAGTTAAAAGAATTGAGTATTAAAAAAAAAATCCCCCTCCCCTCCTCTGCTGGGTGCAATATAAAAAGAATACTTAGAAATGACCTCACAAATTTCCTTTTTCACAGCCAGGCATTTGTGAACACAGAACTAGTCATGAAGAGCCATGTTAGATTAGATAATTGAATATGCTAAGAATTATTTGTAAAAGGGAGCTTGATCATCAAAGCCACCTGAGTCAGCAGGATATTTTAAGCAAGGAAATAGCTGCAGACATTTGTGTGTGGAGGGGGGCTTCCAACTTCTAACCTAATATGGCATAGCAACACCTTGGATAGACACAAGTTAAATTAAATCATAAAGAAATAACAAAATGACCTTCTATCTACGAAGCAACAGCACACTGCATTAAGAATAATTTGAACAACTTGACACATTTGCTGGTTATAATGAAATCACATGGTCAGGTTTTCTAGTTGGATCAATATGATCATTAAAGCCACAACGTCTCTGAGAGAACTTTGGAACTGTCTGAGACATGTTAACTTATTAGCAAGAAAGTTTCTTATATTTGGTAAATAAAAAAAGTTAGAACTGACATCAAAAATTTCAAGAACCTTAAACTGGAGGAAAGCTCTTTCCTCTGAAGTCTTATGGCATCTTCTGGATTTGCTCAAACAACAATTTTCATAACTATACAGTATTCTCATTATTTTTATTTCTCCCTTTCTTTATTGGAAACTTCTTGAAGGCAGAAGAAAGTGTTTCATATTTTTATTTTGCTTTGTTTTGTAATTGCCTATGATACAGTATCCTCTTAAAAATCTATTGAACAAAGGGTGATAAGTGTCTTATCAGCTCAATTTTTTTTTCTTTCTGAATTGTGTATCTTTTCTGAATAGAAAAGGACAGGGTTATGAGTACACAAAGAAACCAAATGGTCTAATTTACATATGAAATTCCAGAGTTTGAAATCAGCTTCTAGGCAATAGAGTTAATCATCTCTTAAGGGTTATGGAGCTAAACCCTCCACCTATCATGGGAAATCCTATTCGCTGGAAATGGTGTGGATCTAGAATGTTATAATCAGGAGAATCTTTTACATTTACAGTACTCCCCCTTATCCACAGGAGATACATACCCAGATCCCCAGTGGATGCCTGAAACCACGATAGCACTGAACTCTATGTATACTTTTTTCTTCCTATGCATAAATATTTATTATAAAGCTCAATTCATAAATTAGGTATAATAAGAGAGCAACAAAAATAACTAATAACAAAATGGAACAATTATAACAGTATACTATAATAAAAGTTATATAAATGTGCTCTGTCCCTCAAAATACCTTACAGTACAGCACTAACCCTTCTTCTTGTCATGATATGAGAGGATAACATGCTTTCATGATGAGATGAAGTGAGGGGAAAGTCACAGGTGTTGTGATGTAACATTAGGCCGCTATGGAACTTTTTTTAAAAGATTGATTTATTTATTCAGGAGAAAGGGAGAGTGTGTGTGTGTGAGCATAAGTGGGGGTGGGCAGAAAGAGAAGGAAAGAATCTCAAGCAGACTCCTCGCTGAGCACAGAACCCCATGTAGGGCTCCACCTCACAATCCTGAGATCATGATATGAGCCAAAGTTAAAGGCACTCCTGCTATTTACCTTCTGATGATACGTCAGAAGGAGGATCATTTACTATAGAGACCTGAAACTGCAGGACATGGAAACTGCACAAAGTGAAACCAGGGGTGAGATTTAAGGGGGTTGAGGGGGGAGTGGACCACTGTATGTTTGTAGACATTTCAGGAAGCTGAGAGTGAGAATCCCAAGGGTCTCTGGAAAAAGTGTGATACTTTGTACTGTTTCCATCTTTTCTGTTAATCTTTGAAGCCCAGTGCTGTCTTCTATCTGTGACTCTAAAGAAAACTAAGTGACTTTCTAACTTAGAAATCCTGTACCAAAGTTTCTCTTCTTCCATCACTGATCAGCCATGTGACCATTGGCCTTCATCCAACTTGAGTGACAGATGTCTCAAGGACCACTTCTCTGCCTGGACCTTCTGATCAAGTGATATAGGATTTCACTTTTTTTTTTTCATCTGTAGATTTAGTATGAAGTTAGTTTGCTCACATTGCAAACAATCCATGAGGCCATATACATGGCCTTTCTCAATGCCCAGGCAGCACTGGTAGGTATGGAGAAATAGTATGTTTTCCAGAAACTTCCTCCAGATGTGTGGAGACTTGTAATACTGGATTATAACAGTAGAGAAGAGCAAGACACTAAAGTAGCATATACATGGATAGGAACCAGGTACTTCATATTTTTCTCTTTATGTCAGAATGGTAGCTGGATGAGCACCAAGTGTATTTGCATGGTTTCTGCCTTCTCTTAAATATCTGTTCCGTTAATTTCCATGGTCTTGCTTGCACCTCTTATTTGGACCTGAAATTCTTTTTTTAAGTTATTTATTTATTTATTTATTTATTTATTTATTTACGACACAGAGAGAGGGGCAGAGACACAGGCTGAGGGAGAAGCAGGCTCTGTGTGGGGAGCCCGATGCTAGACTTGGTCCTAGGACCCCGGGATCATGACCTGAGCTGAAGGCAAGCATTCAGCCACTAAGCCATCCAGGTGCCCCTAAAGTAGGTTTTGAAGAGTCAAACATAAGGCACCCCTTGAGGAACTGTGGGCCCGCTGGGGGGGGCACTACATTTTGTAGAAATTTATGGGATACTGGATGTTGAAGAAAAAGAGACAGCATAAAAATACTGTACACTTCTGACCAAAATTAGCTGTGAGATTTCTTTTGTGTGGCAGATAAAACAGTCATTGTTATTTTATTAAAAAAACACAAATAAAACAAAACACCTCCCCCACCAGGTGCATATGACCTAAATAAAAGGGCAAGTGTTTAGCAGGCAGGTTTAGACCTCAGTGATGGCACCTTTGGTTAAAGAGAGATGTGGAAGTCATTACTAGGTACCACGTGTGGTTGTGAAGGCAGAAGCTGGGATATGGGTCTCATCAAAAGGGAGTAGAATCAAGGCCTAGACACAGAAGATCAGCAGTTCACTACACTGCATCCCCTTAACTCCTTGACAGGAATGAAGATGGCCCAGTGATGTTTTGGCTGCCATTTTAAAGGACAAAGCTGAGGGTGGGAAAGCATGATATATATATTTTTTTATGGTTTCAGAGAATTATAGTATTGTTAATATTTGAATGGAGGTTTGAAATATCAAAACTACTCTGTCACACAATTGTGATGGAGAGTGTGCTGGGGTGGGGCACAGCAGGTCTTTAGGTGGGCCGTTCTCTATGCCTTTGCTGCTGCTCTCACTGCTGAATATTGGCATAGTGTGCACTTTTCCAGATCTATCGGCAGACCTATCACTTGAGCCCTCATCACTGTCAGCACCACCTCTTATCAGAATAAACTCCCTTTGCAGTCAATGAAAATTTTACTTTTCACTGATTCATCTCACTCCAGAAACCATGATTAGAAGACAAAACATCGTGAAGAATTGAGTAATAATAAGGTATAGTTAAAATTATCTGGGCAGTGAGTTACTTGATCAGAGACAGCAAAGTACCTTCTTTTCCAGAGGAATTGTTAGACACTTTCTGCATTCACCCTCTCCCCAAAACTGGGTGAAGACATTTCTCAAAGAGTCAAACCACTTCTTCCTGATGCTGTACTATTCTTGTGCCCCAAAATGTCTCTCAAATGAAAAATGTAACTCATTTTCCTTACTTTTCTTCTTTAAATCATCTTTTTTCTTATTATCTGTGTGGTGAATGAATAAAAATCTCTTCATTTTGCAGAGAAGTGTTTATAAATATTATTTTTTCACTCATACATATAATATACCACTAAAACACTTACTTGGAAGATAGCAACACATGATTCCACAGGATCAGCTCAAAGTCTACCATTTATATTGAAGAAGTATGAGGACTAGTTGGGTTACTTGGAATTAGGAAAATTGATCCTTCAAAAGATTCTAATATTTCACTCACAATTGTTTTTAAAGTGTGCTCTCTGAACCAGCAGCATCAACATCACCAGAAAACTTGGGAGAAATGCAAGTTCTTTGAATCAAAAACTTAGGGAGGAGGGGCCAGCAAATGTGTGTTTTAATAATAAGCCCTTAGGTGAGTCCAATGCACACTCAAGCTTGAGAACCACTGATCTAGAAGAACGTTTTTCTCCTGAGTTTGCAATGTCAGTTTGATGGCAAGGAGTCAAATTTCACAACAGAAACATGGCAAGAGGTTTAATTTCTTCTTCTTTTTTTTTTTTTAGTTCCCAAGAAATTCAGTATATAAATGTTAGTAGAGATATGGCTAAAAGAAAAGGATCAAGAGAGATTAAGATTTAAGGAGAAAGGGATTTTTGGAATTAGGAGATGGAGTAGAAGCTCGCTCCATCCATTCCACACATCGACCTGGTATTGCAGTATTTCCAGGAACGGTGCACCCCCATAAAGGGAAATAAAGGTTGCTTAAATTTTTTTTAAAAAAAATTAAGGAGAAAGACAATGTGTATAGCAAGACAGAATGAGGCTCACAGGCATCCAGGAGAAAACATCAAAGTGCTAAGATGAGGATGTAGGGAAGCACTTAAACATGACACATCACCCTGAAGAAATGTAGAGGTACACACACTCTAGAAGCCAAGAGTCCTCTTATAAAGGAAGTGTATGCCAATTTATGTCTTTTTTTTCTCTCCTCCTCCTCCTCCTCCTCCTCCTCCTCCTCCTCCTCCTCCTCCTCCTCCTCCTCCTTCTTCTTCTTCTTCTTCTTCTTCTTCTTCTTCTTCTTCTTCTTCTTCTCTTTTTGCAAATCTCATCCTGATCAAGCTTGGGCTTAGACATGCACTACGAACTTCAAAGAGGAGGATTCAAGAGTTTCAAAGAAAAAGTTGACAGAAGCTATAACATGTAACTCTGTAATGGAAAAAGAAAGCTCAAAGGTTACAAAAATCTTAAAAATATCATACAGGCTATGCTAATACAAATAATTGTACTGAGGAAGGAAAAGAGGAGAATCCCACAGGAAATGAGGTGGCATAGAATGTTCTCCAATGAGCTTACCTTTTACAAGGAGACCCAAAAATGTAAATAAAGAGACAATTTAAAAGACCATCATGGATCTATGAGAATTGTGTTCAGAAGGCTAAATTTAGAACAAGGCACCAGATGCTAAGAGTAAGAAAGTTCTTTTTATTTGTTGTGAATATTTGACTTGTTTTTTTTTTTTTTTTTCTTTGTTTGGACCAAGAAGATTAGAGAGGAAACAGGCCCTCCGCATTGAGGTGGTCATGTAACTCTTCATGACTGACCAAAAAGAAAAAAAAAAGGAGGAATAAAGCCACTGCTAAGTTTCTGTCTTCTACTTCTGTGAGAATGGAAAGGTGAGGAGAATATAGGGAGAAAGGAAACAGGGCTGAGGAAGGAATAGGTGACAAAACTCGTTACTGAATGATGTCTCTAAATTGTTTGTCTGCTGACCTGGGTAAATTACCACCTGATATTCCAAGAGAACAAGAGTAGACCCAGACAGCCCTGGTGGCCGAGCGGTTTAGCGTCGCCTGCAGCCCGGGGTGTGATCCAGAAGACCTGGGATCGAGTCCCTTGTCAGGCTCCCTGCATGGAACCTGCTTCTCCCTCGGCCTGTGTCTCTGCCTTTCTGTCTCTCTCTGTGTCTCTATAAATAAATAAAATCTTAAAAAAAAAAAGAAGTAGACCCAGAGATGCCAACAGTGATGTTGATACTGCCACAGTGAATAGGGAAGGATCATAAGATTGGCAATGGGCAAATGGAATTGGGGTTGAAAAAAGGAAAGGTGAATTTCTCACGTACTTATACAAAGATCGATGTTGATCTGAGATCTGATATTTGGGTGAGCCATTAAGATAAGAGGTAGAGATAACAAGATGCTGGTGGGAGCCTTTTTTTTTTTTTTTTTTTTCCAACAGAGTCATTGACAGATGTGTCAGAGAATGGCAGAGGACCTTGTGCACCTGGACTCCATCAAGGCAGCCTATGAAGAAGTGTCATGGATGGACAGTGTCAAGACTCTTAGTTATTCTTTCAAAATGGAAATTGCTTGAACTACTTTGGAAGACTTTTTGGCATTAGGTAAAGTTGAAGATGCAGAGACTCCATGACTGAGATTCCTCTCCTAGCTAGGTAGCCTGGACGAATTTTGCACATATGCACCAGGAGACATGTACATAAAATGTTAACTGTGGTATTGCCTATAATGGCCTGAAACAGCAAACAATCCAAGTGCTTGGGAATATTAGGATAAATAGTGAAATGAACGCTCAGTGAAATACCGTGGCAGTGATGTAAAGGTACTAACCAAGGCTAAGCACATCAACATGGATAAATCACACAAATATAAGGTTGAGTGAGATTAGCAAGGAACACATACCATAGAATTCCATTTATAGAGTGCTCAAAAACAGGTGAAGTAATTGTTTTATTTAAGAATGTATACTTAGGCCGAAAAACTATAAAGGAGAACAGGGAAAAAGGTTATTGTAGAAATCATACTCTTAGTGGTTATTATACTCAAGGTAAGAGGATACAGCTGGAACTAGCTGCCATAGGAATATTGAGCTTCTGGCAGTGATTTATGTTTAACTCTGATGCTGTTTACATGGTGTTTGCTTGATAATTATGCTTTAAACTATACATATCTCTCGTATATTCTTCTGTATATATGATGTATTACATAATTACAATGCTAGAGAAAGTGTCTCATGATATTACTGCAAAAAAAGATGAAGAAAACATTTTGGAGGATAATAATTAATAATTCCATGAATTTGTATTACTGAACAAGATGCTGATTTAATCACAACATCAGATGAGGCTTGAGAGAATTTTTCAGAGGCATATTGTAGGGTTCTGTCTTTGACTTTGTTCACTGCTTTAATGAACACTTTTTATCAGGTACTCAGATGGAAATGTAAGATATGCATATCAGATTTGAAGCTTGCAGGAAAATGGGATGGGGACGGACCTGACCATTGTTTCTCAGACCCTTGTGTACATAGGAATCACCTGGGAATCTTGTGGAAACATATATCCTGGTCTACTCAGTGTGACTAAGATTTTCCATTTTGAGCATGCTCCCAGTGATGATGATGATGCTGTAGGTTAGTGGCTGTCCCTCTGAGTAGTGAGAGAACAGGCAATTTAAGGTCCTTACCACTCCTAAAATTTAATGATGCTATGATTCTGATTCTTAATTTAGGAACATGCATGGGTCAATCTCACACAACTGAGGCCATGCCACTCACAGGATAATCAGAATGGCTTATCAATCCAAGCAGTCTAATTTCCTATTTTTCCACATTTTCCTTGCTTTTTAATTTGCTTTCTCCTATTTTATTTACAATAACTCTATTTTCATTTGTTCTGGAGATGGAATAATGGATCCCTGATAAGAACTTCTCCTAACTTTGTCCTTGTGACACATGGAGTAGCAGAAAGCATAGTTATCATGGTCCCCAGGGAATTCCTTCCCTCTGTCCCTCAGTGGCACCCATCCTGGGAGTAAGTCGTTTTTGTTTCATGGGAGTCAAGAACAAAAGGATAAATATCAAGTTTGCCTTCCTTTCCAGTTCTCATAAAGAGCAAGTTATAATGATCAGGTATAAATTTGAGGGCCGACAGGATGATTTTAAATTATGAACAGTGACTGTTTAATGGAATAACTTTATATATCGGAAAAGAGTGAGTTTAGAGTAAGGAACAAAAAAAATAAAGCATATTTATTGTGTGTACTAAATGCCAGATGATTTGGCAGGTGCTCTCCTATGCTTTAATTTCCTCCACCATACCATGAAACAGATATAATTCTTATACACATTTTACAGAGAGAAGTCAAGTGGCCCGCCCAAAGCAACACATCTCATAAGAGATAAAGTCAAGATTTGAATCCAATCTTCTAACTTCAGAGACAGTGTGCCCTTTACACCCATCATACTGCTTCACTGCTGCTCCTAGGAAGAAGCAAAATCTCATTTTGGTGAAGCATGGATGAGAGGTATCATTATTTTAAATATCCTGAAACTTACATCTTTAATATATATAAAAATCCATGGTGATGATCACGGCAGGTATCCATTCTGAATATAATTTTTTAACTAAAATTCAAATGTCAACTCATTACATGTAAATGACTAGTCTCACTGGATAACAGTGAGATGAGTTTTGTTTTCAAAACTGGTTCCTAGGGAACCAGTAGTAAGTTCAATTTAGTGAGTAAAGACATACCTTGGAGATATTGTGGGTTTGATTCTAGACCACTGCAATAGGGTGAATATCGCAATTCAGTGAGTCAAATGAACGTTTTGGTTTCCTGGTGCAATAAAAGTGGTATTAACCCCATACTGTGGTCTATTAAATGTGCAATAGTGTTATGTCTAAAAAACAACATACCTTAATTAAAAATATCTTATTGCTAAAAAATACTAACCATCATCTGATCTTTCAGTGCGCCATAGTCATTTATCACAAATCATCATAACAAATACAATAACAACTAAAAACCTTGAAATATTGTGAGAATTACCAAAATGTGACATAGAGACACCAAGTGAGCAAATGCTGTTGTAAAACATGGTGCCAACCGACTTGCTCAAGAAAGCTTGCCAGAAACCTTCAATTTATAAAATATGTGGTATCTATAACATGCAATAAAGCAAGGCACAATAAAATGAGGTATGCCTGTAAACTGAGAGGAACTGGAGCTTTTCCAGTTGATAATTTAATTAGACTATCAATTTTCAGAATAGAGTATCAGCCCTGCTAATATCTCCTCTGGTTTCCAAAAGCGCTCACTCTCCCATACTTTGTAATGTAGGACATCAGCTCTTCAGTTCCCTATCAAAGTGTGCAACTTCAAACACTTTGAAATCCAACTCTTACCAAATGTTTAGCTAAATAAAGTAACACTTGGTGGAGACTACATAAGGGACACGCTGCCCACTGACTGTCAAATTTGTTAAAATCTCTCCTCGTTACCAGTTAGAACACAACATGTCTACACACCTGGCCCTCTTGGGTTAGCAGTCTCATAGAACTTTCACCATTAAAATGTTTTCATGTTATGTTCTCATTTTTCATCAGAGGTTGCTGATAGGCATAGCTACATACAGTTTTCCTCTGTGCTTGCCAAAAATGTCCAATTTATCAATCCCTTAAGACTCAGTCATAGAAAAGCCTGGTGAAATCCTTTCCTCCCGCAATGAGGATCAAGCTTTTTTAGTGTACCTTTCTGAATCCAGAAAACTGATCTGAATTTGAAGTTTGAGATGTAGTGACCATTTGATCACAACTGCTAGCATATCTTTGTTTTCTTCTTTTATTCTATTTCTTCAATCTTTTTGAAAACCATTTGAAATTATTTATGAATACTTTTGCAACTAGCAAAAATTTCAGTGTTAAGATTGCTGGGGTGGGGGCGGGAAGCAAGACACAGCAAGTAAAGATTTCTTTGCTGATTGGTATAGTTTAAGATGTGCCCAGAAACACTGACGGATTGATTAGAATCTTGGTGTGCAAGGTCATAACTGTAGGAACTGTAGGAACTGTAGGAACCATAACTGTAGGAACTGTGGTCTCGAAGTTCACACACCGAATGGTGGGGATATTAACAAGAAGCCAGTGATGTGTTGTTAGGTATAAGCACTTTCTTCTCTTCTCATGGATTAACTTCAAGAAAAGACAAAGAACATCTGTCACTCCTACTACTGCCACCCATGTTTGACCAGTTTTAAACTCAAATCCAGGCCCATAAACAGGAGTTTCCCAAATGGGAATGAGATTGGCTCTACATATAGCTTCCCACCAGGCAGCATGAAGAAACACAACCACCAGGAACATTGAGCCAGGATATTTGTGTTTGAGTTCACTCTTTAGTTTTATGCCCTTGGGAGAAATCACTGACTTCTAGGAATCTTCGTTATTTGATATTTAAATGAGGATGGCCAATGCAAATGCAATTTAATACAATAGGAATATCAGCTCCAACCTAAGTGTGGGCTAGCTGGCCCCTGTTCCCTGTAAAACCAATCCTTCAACAAAGGCTGAAAATTGTGATGGAAATATCAATTTAGCGGCCTGGATTGAGAAATGGAAATTGACTAGCATGAACACAGTGGCCCTTTCCAACCAAATCACTGATCTAATCTTGTTTTTCTGTTGCTGTTTTCCAGACCGCTCTTTTCAGGCAACTTCCCCTGGCCACTGCATTGCAGTTTCTTCCTTCCTATTTTTCTTCCCTGCAGTCTATTTTGCAGTTTCTAGGTCTTGCCTTTGTCAAAACGCTAGGCAGACATCTGACACTGGGGACACTTAATAAATATGACATCAATCAATAAGGTGATTAGTCAGAAACAACTGCCAATAAGGGCCAGCACCACAAACAGTTGCTTAATTTTTATCCAAGGAACAGTGGCTAGAAAGAAAGACTGCCAAATTATTGTCTACTCTGATTTCTGATGAATGTCCGTGGCGTTTGGTCTAGTTCCTTAGCTAATGTATCAACATACTTGTTGAGTTTCTACTACTGTGTACTGAGCTGAGGGACAGTATTAGTGAATAAGGTGAAAATAGGAGGGAGCAGATGAAACAGTTGGGACAGATTAGAGAAATACGAGTACGTTTATAAAAAAGCCTGAAGGTATAAGCAAACCTGCATATTAAAGCAATGAATATTGCTGGGGAGGCATGCACATATCTTTAATATAGATAAATATGCACAAGCACTTTTTGTCTTTAAGGTTTTTTTCATTCCAACACATTTCCATATCAATCCCAAGCCTTCCCAGAGTGGTTTTCTAACAATTCTGATTTTCTGATCCAAGCTGTTCTTTTCACTATCTATAACAACATTAATGATGTCCAGATGCCAATCTGAGGCATACACCTCACAGACTTGCTAACAGAATATTATTCATTCCCTGCCATAGTATTCTATAATTCTTTTCATGCAGAGAGGCAGCATTTTCTGATGTCCAAACTCAGAACACTAGGACTGGGAATGTCCTCACCATCTTCATCTTAGTTTCAAAGCTTTGCCTCAAACACACTTGCACTTTCCCTACATTTCTTCATTATCAGTTTAAGTCATCAGAGTGATACCTTTTATCGCAGGTCTGCTGTAAAGCATGCTTTATAATGTATGCCACGGATATGATCTCAAATCCAAGTGTCACTGCTCCTTAAATTCAAATAAATGCTTGTGCTTGCTTTTCTTGCTATGTAAAATGTCTCTAAGAAATGCCACCAAAAATAGGTGCCAAGCTCATAACAATATTCAAAAATGAAAAACATGCTTCCAGATGCCAAATATTTATAAAAGTGGGGCTGTCTGCCTTCTCAAAGGGATATAGCTTCTCAGATGCACTGTAACAGTTATATCAAATGCTTCCGGATCGAACGAAGAGATACTACTAAACCCGACAGGGACAGAAGCAGAGTTTTTGGGCTTAGGCTGTTTATCCCAAATCTAAAGTAAAATTTAGTCTTCGATGTAAGAGAATTAGAATGCAAAATTCAGGGGTTTGAAGGGAAGAAGAGCAAAGAAATAAGTGGGACTTCATGATTCCTGATTGAGCCTGATTGCAGGACCCAGTATCAGTCCTATTTTATGAGGCCTGTCCAAAGGGGAGTTTAATGCTGCTGTTTTATGTATTTTCATTAATATTTTAATTTTTGTGCTTACGTCCTGAGGCATTTTCATGAAGGCAGCAATTTTAGATATGAAAGGGGAAGAATATAATATTTTTTCTCCTTTCTGCCACAATGTTTTAACCCACCACAAAGATAATCCTCATCTCTTTGGGTACTAGGTTCTTTTCATCTGTTTTTTCAGTGTGGGGATTTTTTCTAAACTGAATGTAAGTTTGTAATGCAAATCTATAATTGTGTTTGTAGATTAGGCTCTTCCTAGTCTAAGTGCAGTTCTAGATGTTGCATTCTTTTTTTTTTTTTTTTTTTTGATGTTGCATTCTGAAGAGTGAAAGAAAACACAGATATATAACCCAAATTTGAGGTGAGGGAGTCTGATACTCAGCAGGAAAAAATGTTATTATTTTGAAAAAAAAAAAAAAAGACTTAAAAATTACTAAACTAAGTCTTGGCAAACTAAAGCCCACCAACCAAATCTGGCCCCTGCTGGGTTTTGTAAATAAAGTTTTACTGGTATACAGTAGTATTCATTTGTGTATGAATTGTCTAGAGCTTCACAGAAAAGTTTACTGACACCCCGTTTAGAACATGCCAAATAGGAATCTTTATGTTCCAATTTTATTTCCTACTACGTTTTATTGTGCTTAGATTTTTTTTAATTGAAATGAGTACCTTATGAATTTTGAAAATGAACTTAGGAATTTTCAGGTTTAAATTTCCAAATATTTTCAACATGCATTCCAGACAACAAAGTCCTCAAAATCTTGTCAAATAGCATTTTATTAACTGAAATGCTGTCAAGTTTCAATGTAATAGCACCATAAGATTTGGAGGCTGCAATTCTAAGCAGAATTTGCAAACAGAATTTATAGGTTGGTATTTCTATATTCAAAACTTCAAAAGACTATGTGATTCCACAATTGCAGAATAGGCCCCACTCCTTATTAAAAAATATAACTGGTATCTATTTCTCCTGACCTTTTACTACAGCTTTTCCATCTCTGCCATGATAGTTTATTATATGTTGTCAACTCTGCATCTCATCCCTACATCAATCATCGGAGGAGAGCAATATCCTCCTAAAGATTTCTTTCACACCTCTGTCTCCAGTCAGCCCTACATCCAAATCATCTGGAGAAGAAAACTGCATGTCATATTTCTAAAAATACATTTTTGGGGTGATAAATTTTCCTAACAACCTTTAGAATTTGAAAGTTTTCATGGAGCCTAATCATTTACTGTAGTTTGATTCTGTTCCCTCTTCTAGCTCAGCAGAGATGAGAGCATTCCCTTGATATCATTTAAAAATATTTGTAATAGTTGTAATATTTCTAAAATTGCAGGGTCTGATTATTCCAGCAATGGCTTCACCCACACAGGATGCTTCATTTTCACTCTTTTTGTTCTTGAGATGATAAGAGATCTTTGGTGCCCTCACATTAGAGACCCCTACAATTTAATCGTGTAATACCTTCCCTTTAGAGCACAAACACTAACATTTACTCATTGATTATTTTGGTAGTTACTGAAAAGTGTTTCTCATTTCAATTCTTCCAGTGACTTATAGGATAGTTCCTATCCTTATCCCAAATTTTTAAAAAGATTTTATTTATTTATTCATGAGACACACACACACAAACACACACACACACAGAGAGAGAGAGAGAGAGAGAGAGAGAGAGGCAGAGACATAGGCAGAGGAAGAAGCAGGTTCCATGCAGGGAGCCCGATGTGGGACTCCATCCTGAGACCACAGGATCACGCCCTGAGCTGAAGACAGATGCTCAACTGCTGAGCCACCCAGGCATCCCTCATCATCCCCATTTTAAGCTGAAGAATCCAAGGCTTAGAGAGATAATGTCATTTATCCCAATATCACACAGCTAGTAACTGACAAGGCTAGGATGCCATCCTAAATCTGTCTGATGCTAGAGATGGAGTTTCTGTCCACTGAGTTCTGCAGCTTGGAGGGCAGGGATTGAGTATAATGTGCCTTTGTTTCTCCAGAGTCATCAAAGGTTTTGGCGTATAGGATAATCTCACTAAAGTGTATGCTAAATGAATGAGTGGCTAAACACAATCTGAACAAGGTGTTCAAAGACTACATAGAAACATTATCTATATCCTTACCACTTGCCATGTCTTGATTTAGCTGTGAATGAGCCAGTCTGGCTACTTTAGAATTTCTTTGAACCAGATCATTCAGACATTTAGGAAAAATGGAAAATTGGAGAGCAAATACTTACATTTACAGATTAAATAATACCAGGGAACAAGTCAATGTAAGTGACTTGGGAGAAGAAATTAGAATATCGCTCTAAAACTTACTACCTCTGAACTAATTTACTTTAGTTGATTTCCAAATCTCTTCCCTCATGATTGAGGGCCTTTTCATCACAACCTGTTGGGTCATTGGTTCCCAGACATTCACTCACACTGAAATTTGTTTATCTCACTCATTCCTCTTAGAGCTGCTTCTTTACAGAAATAAACGAATTTCAGATGCAAGTAGCTCTGTTGGGAAGCCCCATTCCGATAGTTCTGAGTGAACTTTCCCGGTCTCTTTTGAATGGAATCCAGGCCAATTAAAAGTGTCATACTCCCAGTACCATAATTTCATGTTAAATTAAGCAAATATACATTTAAGTGATAAGATGGGTTTATTATTTTCTAGCTTTTAATAATAGTCATAAACTAGTATTTTAACTGGGTTAATATTATCTTTAGGGATTCTTATTTTAAAAGTTTTCAAGCATTTCCCCTTTCCTTCCACTGTGTACTTTTGAACCTACTGATATTTATACGGGGACAGCTGTCTCAATTGTTCTTTTATTTTTCTTATTTAATTTTTAAAAAAGATTATTTATTTATTTGAGAGAGAGGAAGAGAGAGAGAGAGGACTGCATGAGCAGCACAAGCAGTGGGGAGGGGGAGAGGAAAGGGGAGAGTCAGCCTACAGGGAGGCTTACAC
The DNA here is from genome assembly GCF_048164855.1 of Canis lupus baileyi. NCBI lineage: Eukaryota > Metazoa > Chordata > Mammalia > Carnivora > Canidae > Canis > Canis lupus. The sequence goes on along the minus strand of NC_132844.1, from coordinate 56,493,753 downwards.
CAGGGCTCCATCCTGGACCCCAGGATCATGACCTGAGCCAAAGGCAGAGGCTAAACCAACTGAACCACTCAAGTGCCTCGTTCTGACTTTTAAAAGGTCCTATCACTTACTGAAATAATATATATCTTGTGCAGTATCACATCTGATTTATGATACAAGTTGTCAATTTTCAAATCGAATAAAATGCACATAAAATGGGTTTCCTAAGGAAGACATCTTTGAAAAATAATAGAAAGGAAGCTCATTTGAATTAAGTGCTTCTGTTTAGGGTACATTAAAGCAAGTTGTGTTATTAGGAAGCTAAATAGCTCAGATTATATTCCTAACTTCTGAAGAAAACACCATGGAGGGAAAAATAGTATGGATGCTCATAAAAGCTTCCTTGGAACCACTGCCATAAACGGAATATTGCTTGGGATGTCTTAGGTTCAGTCAAAGCCTGATTATTGGGTTGTCTGGCCCATGGGTCCAATCACCAAAATGGCTTTTTCCCCTTTGTTCTCATGAGATGAGAAAAGGCTTTAATAAATGAACCCAAACAGATTTTGTTTGATAGAACTCGCCCTCCCTTCCGTCTCCCCTGTTGTAATGACCACCACGTCTTTTTCAAAAGAACATAGCTCTTACAAATTACATCTGGCCAATTTCCAGTTGGAAAATTCAATTTTTGTCTGTGTACCCTGTGAAAATCCCCCTGGATAAAGAACTAAATGATCATTTAGAAATTTGTGTTGCCTTGATAACTCTGATGGTTGCATGTAGACTTCCCGATTGTCTTTTACTTTTGTCTGTATTTACTCTCAGTGAAATTAATACAAAACTACCGAGCCTGATGGATGGAAAAATCTGGAGTTTGGTAGCTTTGATTGCTTATATCATATGCAGTCAACCACTCAAGCAGCATAGATTAAAACATAAAAATTGCTGCAATCACTGAGCATTATAGATTCTCATTAGAGTCCCACAATCAAGAAACTTGGTTGAGAGAAGCATATAGGTGTAGTAGCACACATATGAACCCTATCATGAAAGAAGAAAAATAGTGTCTCATTAAGATGTAAAACAGGTTTCCTAGTAAGAATGTTACCTTTTTCAGGGTACAGAAATAAAGGTACTAAGATTATCAGTTACCTGAAAATGTGTTAGTACTACCATGAAACACTGTTCTAGAAGCTGTGCATTCTGGAGGAATTAGTGCAGCTTTGAACATAATATGAAAATCCAAGATGAGCCTAGGACAGGTACTAGGACAATTTGGACCAAAATATGTTATGCAAGAAATAGCCAAGTGTAAGAATGGAACCGTTAATGAGAAATATTTAACGTTAAGCAGTTGCTCAAATGTCATCTATTTTCTACAAACTGCAACTGAGCAGGTGGTTTCTGAGTTCCATGATTACCTTTTGATTTCTGGGGGAAATATTTTTTAGAAGGAACAAAATTCTGCACTTGAAAAATGAATTACATGCATGAGTGACACAGGCACGACTATATACAATGTAGAAAGGCTGATTTTCTTAACTGAATTTCATAAAATTCTTTGGGCAACATGTCTTCCCTGTGTTACCAACACGGGGAAAGAATCAGGTGAGCAAATAGTATTTTCTCTACAGCTCCTCCCAAAGCTGTGGAGGGTGGTCTTTGTAATCTAGCAGGCCTTTTCCCTTTGTAGTGCCAGGGACAAGGTATTACCTCGAGGATTTAGCATCTCAGCTTGGCTTTTTCTGACTCTCCAAAATAAGGAAGATGAATTATTTAACATCCAGGAAGCACCAGCTGTGCTGTCTCTCCTCAAGCTGAGCTTCCCCCACCAATGGGATTTACAATTGAAATAGGTTTCTAATCTAAACAGGACTACAGTTTTGACAAGTGAACAAGACTAGAGAGTTTTTCCTAAGTGGAGAAGAGATACTAGTGAGCATTTCTTAGTGGCTTTCTCTGGGCACTTAGAAATTCTCCAGAGATTATAGCCTAGTGTCCTGCCAAGGGGACACGGTACTCCTCACATGGAAGTGCAACTCTGAGGCTACTAAAGAAGAGGATTTATAACATGCAATAGGAGGGATTTAGGTTAAGTACAGAGACAAGTTTTCTGATTGCTGGTGTTACAGGAGGAGAGGAGAATCTGAGAGAACTCTTTTCCTCAATGTTCATAGAACCAGAGAGTGGCTCTCAATGAGGAGGAGCAATTTTGCAGCCTGGGGGACATTTGGCAATACCTGGACACATTTGTTTTTGGTTGTCAAAACTGGGGAGAGGAGCTAGATGTCTATGTCTACTGGGCAGGCGCCTGGGACACTGTTGAACATTTTACAGTGCACAGGGCAGCCCTGCCCAGCAAGGAATTATCAGCCCCAAAGTGTGAACAGTGTCAAGGTTAAGAAACCCTGACCTGGAGAATGTACACATTTTTGGAGTTCTCTTAAATGTTAGCATACTATAACTAATTGTTAAAGAGTGCTTTCAGTGACTTGAATTAGCCTACCTGGGCCAGATCTAAGAAATAAAATAATTCTCCTGATTTGTTTACTGAGAATAAAAATGCTGGTTTACCACCCAAATGGGTGCACTCTAAAAATGGGTTCTTCTTTCATCCCAGATGCTCTCCCTGTATTACTCCAGCTGATTCCAATCTTTGTTTTTGGAACTAGCGCAAGTCCCACTTCATTCCAAAAGCCTGCGGGAAAGACAAAGGTGATCCATTGTTCCTCTGGACTCCTTTTTTACAGCAAGTAGTGTCTGCATACCTCATTGGGCATTTGCTGTCTCATCTACTTACTGTACATATGAGACAAGGCAACTACGTTGTGAACTTATCCAACCAAATCAACTAAATTGTAAATTCCTTACTGGTAGGGATAATGTTTCATACTGCTTCTGAAACACATAATCTATTACCAGCTTGCACATAGTGAGAGCTCTGTAATCATTCATCCATTATATGATGATGAATATTCACTCTCTTCAAATATTCTGAGTACCCTCAGAGTGGTCATCATTACATAAAATTAGAAGGACTTTGGCTGCCAGTTCTCCCCAGTCTAAATTGGGACAGAAAGGGATCATTTCAAAATTAAATCAAATATATTTCTATTTACAATGGTTCCTAGTCTACAAAGCCAGGATGTGGACTTTGATTTCTGGTATTCATAAAAACTAGGCATCAACATGACTTATTAAAAAAAGAAGAATTATTTAGGGCCATTCTATGTTGTTAATAGAAAAAGGAATAATGGTATATCATAATAAAGAGAAATAGTTTTATAATAGAGAAGTGTCATGATATTAGTCAGGTTTATTAGGGCTTTAGAGGAATATTCCAAGAAAAGTGGCAGAAATTCGATCAATTAAGTGAGGTGCACATAAATTGAACTTAATAAAACTGCCTAAAAAGCTTTGGAAAAAATGCTGTAGGGAATATACTTTCATTAGTTCTGGGTGAGGGTGAATTTGATGATACAGTGAATCCTTTCCACTTTTAATCTTGAGTTTCCCACAAAGACCATCAGAGATAACTTTAGAAATATGTGCAACTGAACTAAAGATCTAAGGGCCTATGTGGTCAATGGTGTAGCAGTAAGAATGCAGGTGCTGTAATAAGAATACTGTCCCCACTACAGTCTCGGTGGACTCTGACAATTACTCAGTCTCCATGTACCATTCCTTGGTAGAACTGCTCCCTGGGACCTACAAACAGACATACTGTGGGCTATCCTGGCCTCCAAAAAATTCAATTCTCCAGAGATGAAAGAGACTGCCGTCTTACTATCTCTGAATTAAACAACAATAAAAATGAGAGAACTGAAATAATTACTGAGGGAAACAAAGCAAAATAAAAGTGTTGATATAGGACAGTCAGATAAAAATATCTAGATTTTCTATTCATAAAGATTTGAACTCACTGGGCAATTATTTAATGCTGCACTTGACTTTCCTAATACAAAGAATCTTTATGAAAAAGGAACAAGGCGCATTTCCATTTTACGTTTCTCAGCAAGGAGACTTGGAGTCTTACAATTTCTACATAAACATTAACTCTCAAAAGCATACATGGAACTTCCTTCAATCAATGAAAGCAGGAGATATCTTTTGCAGATTGTATTTAGCCATGCTATTCTGGAAAGATTTAACATGACCTTTTGTTAATGATATAAAAGTGACTAATTTGTTTAATGGGAATAAAAATACTGATTTACCACCCAAGCGGGCACTAAGTCAGATACGTTTATCAAACTGGCTATTACCCAAAACAAAAGTAGGAATTAACTTCTCATTCTTTGTTACTGTTAAAAATGCTCAGCATTTTAGCTGTGGTTGTCTCACAGTTTCAACATCTTAGTAGTCGTTGCTTCAATATTTAGACAAGATGTCTTGTACTTGTATATAGGCTTCATTTTTGGTGGCTAAGTAATCTTATGATTACCTTAACAGTTACTACCCATCAAGGAGGAAAGACCTGAAGGTGGGATGATTTTTGGGGTCATGGAAAGTTCCAAGATCTTCTAGCCAGGTCTTATTTGTGATTAATAGCCCTCATGCTTTTTCATCTTGATATTTCTTGGTCCATACCCATAAAAATTTTCCTGCTTTGTATTCATTTTTTAAGTCTATAACATTATTGGGATTTTATGCTGACTTCATAACCTTCAGAGTAACTGATCATAGCAAAATATTTCCTTCCTTGTGGAGAGCAGCTTTCCATTGACCTCAATTTTAATGAATACACTTTGAAAAGAAAACATTTATTACTGATTGAAATAAGCATCTCTGAAAGACTTCTCCCACCACTAAAGAGTAATTTTTTTTTTTATTTTATTTTTTATGGAGCCCCTGAGAGGCTGAATCTGATACAGCACCAACGCTGGATTATTCAAAGCTCTGGATCATTTTTCACTCACCTTTAAGATTCAAGTTACCACACTGTACTGATTACTTCCCATTTAATTTTCTTTCTTCTTCACTAGCCTACGTTTCTGAAAAAGAGGATCTGTAACTTATCTGTAACTCCTCAGCCTAGTGTAGTTTCTGAAACAATATAAGCATGGACTACATCTCTATTGTGAAAGACTGTTCATTGAGATAAGGCAGATACAGAGAGAAGGAAGTTTGGAGCATCGAAGACACTTGCATATCATTTTTTAAAGATTTTTTATTTACTTGATGGAGAGAGAGAGAGAGAGAAAGAGCACAGAAGCAGGAGGAGCAGCCAGGGGAGAGGGAGAGGGAGAAGTGGGCTTCCCATGGAGCAAAGAACCCAAGGCAGGGCTCCATCCCAGGACCCTGGGTTACCGACCTGAGCCGAAGGCAGATGCTTAACTGACTGAGCCACCCAGGTGCCCCAATACTTGCTTATCTATAAAGAATGAAACATATGTTTTTAAGACCCAGGAGACACATCAGTTTCCCAATCTTAAAAGTATGTTGGAAACAAAAAGGCTGTGAGGGTGGAGAATGAAGTCTACGTATAAGAGATTATGCAGCCAAAGAGGAAAAAGCCAAGAGAATATAATGACCATTTCCAAGGTCACAGGTAGAAGATGGCTAAAAAAAAAGAAGATCATAACAATCAGGTTCTCCTTCTTCACTGAAGGAAGAACAAATAGAAATATCTGTTTTAAAGAGATATGAGGAATAATTTTCTTCGAGAGGGATATTAAATAGTGAATAGGTTACCAAACGAATTTATATACAGCAATGCTTTCTGAAATGTGTAAATTAGATAACCTTCCGAAATTTCTGTTAATGAAGCCTTATGAAAATATATGCATAAAATGCGATGCTTATGCATTCCTTTAGAAATGCATGCCACAATTAATGTATATTCCTTAGAACAGTAAATAAAAGTGAAATCAATTCTCTATTTTATATGCCTTTGCAAAACATGAGTATGGATTCAAATTTCTCAAATGCTTTTGCCTTTTGCCAAAAATGAAGTATTTAATATAAAGACAGTAGTGAGGTACCAAATGTTTAACTTTCTTTTTATGATATATAATTTCAAGTTTTCAGTGGCCGGTAGCACACATCACATCACTCATATGGACTAGGAAAACATCCTTTACCTCATTCTATCAAATGATTTATAATTGCCATTTAAAAATAATAAGCGAGGGAGTATATGATTTGTGAATCCACTAGGCTGCTAATGGAAAAGCTCTCTGCTGACCCAAGAAGGGCACTTAAATTGTTATGGCTCCTATGTAGTTAGAACTACTTTAAATATTCATTGCACTTTAATGAACATACTTTTCCTTTAATTAGACATGGTGTTAATACTGTTTTAATCTGAATTGATTTGCTGATCTGGGAAAGCCAGGATCTGTTTATGAATGAGTTAGAAGTCTCAAGCTTGCTAAAACCTAGTAGTTAACCTTCCCAGAACCCCTATGTCCAGACAAGGAGTATAATACTATTTTCATAGATGAAAGGATACAAGAAATGGGATTTAGCTGAAGATTAAGTAAATTTTGGCTAAGCTAAAGCTGGGAATATTTTGAAATTCTTTAATATCATGCTTTTAATACTCAAAATGTGACAATTAAAAAGATCATTAATTCACTTGACCTTGCATTCATTCAACACATATTTATCTCCTACTGTATGCACAATTAATGAATTGGTTACAAGGTAGCAAACAATGACCATCTCATGATATGAAGGCATTTGGGTTATCTTGGTGAAAATCAAGGAGCTAATAACAACCTAATAAAATGTGGAAGGCTATTTCAGGTCCTAGTATTATACTTCTTTGAACTCTCAAGATTTATTACCTTTGGCTCTATCATCATAATATTTATCATGTGCCTACAGGTTTTCTTCATTAATCTCCTTACAAAAATGTATTAAATAAGCATGCCTGTTAAAGTGTCAGGGGATATATTTCCCCAATGGCTAGCAATCCAGGATATCTTTGGAGCATAACAAATTGATTAAGACATCATATTTCTGGCCAGCCAATACCAGATTAAGGAATTCCAGGAGAGAATGAATTTGTTTATTTATCTGAAGAGTTCTCAAGGAGGCAGTTTATCTGGTGGGGAAATGGCACCGTGATTGTTGGTATCAAGGCAAATGTTCTCTCCTTTGGTACCTCAGACAAAGCCTACCGCTGAGGTTCAGGGGAAAGAGCATTTCCCCCTTACCTCTCATCCTCTGCAAAATTGCTGGGTAGGATAGCAGGATCTTTCTGGTCTAAAGTACTTCAATGTTTCAATCTGGTTATCCACTGCAATCATTCATACAAAGGCTTTGAAAACACCAATGCTCAGGCCCTCTCCCCAGAGATTCTAATTCAATGGTCTGGGGAGGGGCCCCAGGGCATCACGAAATTGGAAAGTTCCTGAATTGTTTCTTTTGAGAATCATTGAGCTATAGCAAGTGTAAAGCAGTAAAAATTACTTCATAATAGGATCAGCCACAAACTACTCTTAGAAGCTTGATCTTGGAAGTGGTCCTTAACAAAGTAATTTATAGCATGTTGGAGTTGGTCTATAAATAAATCCAGTCCTTCTAATTTTTATCCAGGGTTTTTCTTGCGACACCTGCTCCCTTGGAACTCTTTGACCTATATTTGTATCTTGCTTTCGTAAGTGCCTATACGTACAAAAGAGATATTTGAAATCATGTAAGAAAATGCTCTTTTCCTACAGCTTCTGTTAACAAGCCAGAATATTTTGCTTTCTTTCTTATGCCTGTTAAAGATAGTGAAAATCAGTTCCAAAAACACTGCCCCAGAAACACTCTAAAGTGAACAATAAATGAGCAATTAAATAAATTATGTCACAGTTACTTGCCAGACTTTTGAGCAACTGATAAAATTATAATTATGAAAATGCTTATTAAAAAATGAAAATAAATGGGATAAAAAAGACATATACTGTATATGATAGCTGTGTATTTTATAGTTAAAGACTAGAAATAAATCATTTATAGAATTGGTGAGTGGGCTTGTGAGAGATTTTTCACTTGGTTTCCTAATCTTTCCTTGGTATTATGGTGCTGTTGGATTGATAGAAAAAATAGCTATAGTTTATTAAGAAACCACCAAGTGCCAGAAATTTTGAAAACTTACAGAATTGGTATTAATAATACAATTTTTTAACAGAAAAACTTAAGGACAAAGGTATTAGGTAACATATCTGAGTCACAGAGCTAGTAAATGACAAAACTGGGTTCAAAGATGTGTCTGTTCCTTTTTTTTTTTTGTTCCTTTTTTTATTACCCTATTCATCATTATTTTAAAAATTTAAAAGAAGGACTCAGTAAAAGCCGTGCATCCCATCTCAATCCATTTAAGAAATATGACCTGACCCACCTCAATAAAAACATTTGTTGTTTTAGGCTGTCTAACACCATCAACATGTTTTCTGTATACTAAGGTGAGGGAAAGATGAGAGGTGAAGATCTCTTACCAATTTAATTATCAATTAACAAAATATTCTATCAGGAAAGTCAAGTAGGATAATATCACTTTATAAACAACTTTTTAAAATAAGTCACTAAAAATGTGAAGTTGGGCATTGTTTAGTCAGGGACATACTGATAAGAAGTGATTAGTCGATAAAAAAAAAGGTCTAACATTTCTCAGCCTAGAAAGGATTCAGTTCCTTAAAAATAATCCCTAAGGTAAAAAGTGTCTGGAAAGAATGAAATGATAATAAAAGTCAGGTTGCTAATACCAGTTTTATGTGCCATTCCCTTAGAGGATATGCTCTATCTATGAAAAGGGGTCATTAAACTAGTTCAGCCCCTGAGCTGCTCAGCCCCCTGGGGGCTCCAGCAGGGTGTGTGTCTGTCTCTGGGGGCACTTACTGGTGCCCCACCATCCCTGTCCTCATGCTTCATTACTCAGGCTTTGCCTCCTCCACCCAGGAATTGGCTCTAAAGAGATCATCCCGTAAACTGCACTGTGCAGGAAGACCTGGTTCCTGGGAAGAGAGAGATGAAAAGCTAGAATTCATTTTTTTAAAGCTAGAAATGTGAACCCGAAATGATCACTGCTCTTAAAAGTTCTATAATCTTGAAGGAAAATAAGATTCTACTTAACACATAAACCCCTTTGTGCTGTTGAACGCATGTTTAATGCTACGCTTCATCTTTGTTTCTAATGCAACATTTCATATGTGGAGGGAGTAACCTATCCTGTTTAGGGGTTCAAATTTTGGTTTGCTAATATTCTCATGCTACAAATTTTCACTAATCTACACTCATCATCTATTTTCTTTAATTAAATTTTTCTCTTGTGTGTAAATAATCTTCTCATAGATAAAATATAAAATGAAAGACATTTCTGCTAAATGGAATCTTTATCTAGTGGAGTCTTTGGATTAATTTCTCTTACTCATTCAATTTTCATTTTACTAGCAAGTAAATACTTGGAACCATTAAAACAATAAATGTAACTTGGATTTCCTACAGGTACAATGTACAAATAAGGTCGTAGTTAAGAACTTAAATTTCACTTGCTTGTAGCCTCACTTTGAGACAGGAACTCTGGCCCCTAAAAACTTTTACCCATGCATTTCTGGGAATCCTTCTGCTATCTTCACTATGTCCCAAATAGAGTTTTCCTGGTCTTCCCCTCCAGCCCCCTTGGCTGATTGCCACTACCGTGAGTTAGCACTGGTGCTGATCCTTGTGACTCTCTCAAGTCAGTGCTCTTCTGATGTGATTCTGTGAATTCATATACTGCTAGGCTGCCAGATAAAATACAGGACACCCAGTTAAATCTGAATATCTGGGGCACCTGGGTGGTTCAGTTGGTCAAGTATCTGCCTTAGACTCAGGTCATGATCTCAGGGTCCTGGGATTGAACCTCATGTCAGGGTCCCCACTCAGTGGGGAGTCTGCTTCTCCCTCTTCCTTTCACTCTGTGATCTCTCTTGCTCTGGCTCTCTCTCAAATAAACACATAAAAAGTCTTTTTAAAAATCTGAATATCTTTTTTAAAAAGATTTTATTTATTTATTCATGAGAGACACACACAGAGAGAGAAGCAGAGACATGGGCAGGAGAAGCAGGATTCATGCAGGGAGCCTGATGTAGAACTCAATCCCAGGACTCCAGGATCACACTCTGAGCCAAAGTCAGATGCTCAAACCGCTGAGCCACTCAGACATCCCTGAATATCTAATAAGTAAAAAAAAAAAAAAAAATAAATAAAGCAATATATACAGGGCACACTTTTACTAAAAAATTGTCCTTTGTTTATCCAAAATTCAACTTCAACTTGGTGTCCTGTATTTTTATTTGCCAAATCTGGCAACCCTATCAGGTGTCCAAGCCATGTCATGCTCACAGCAATCTTTCCTGAACTAAAGTCCCATGTTTGCTCCGTATAGGTGGGGAAAATGTCTCTCTCTCTCTCTCTCTCTCTCTCTCTATCTCCTGATGGCCTTTTGGCTCTTGAGCCCAAAGCTACATTGCTTGCACTTCATATATCTCAGGGCCACTCACAGAAACAGCTTTCAGGGTCTATCTGTGGCCATCTGTTTCTACGGTTTAGACACAGCCTAAGAATGTCAGACTGAGGTGGGCTTTTTTCCTGTATTCTTAGAATCCCCCTCCCCCAAAAGCTTGCCCTACAGCTCTTCTTATTGGCTAGCTCCTCCCAAGCAAGTCAATTTATATGATGAAGGCTACCACCTTTATTGGCTCATGAGGCACATACAGTTTTATTTTGCAAAAACTTGCAATAAATCCATAATAAAAGTTAGACTGTGATTAAGGGAACTGCCTTCAAAGTAATTCTAATGTGCGTGGAAGTGTTTTTTACTTTTGGAAGCACTTACAGAAGCTCCATGAAAAAAAGTGGCTTTGGGTCCTCAGCTTTTAAGAAATGTGTGTGATTTTGACAGTGTGAAAGAAATTCCAAGCAAAAAGAACAGTATGAATGGAGGTAAAAAAACAGGAAGTTCAGGGTGGGCTTACTTCAGTTTGGTGACAGTGTATGAGACAGCATATGATGTACTGCAACCTGAAACTTACATGGAAAGTTGGGGACCTGGCCAAGGAAGGTTTTCCATAGCCATGGTCAAGAGTTTGTAATTTCTTCTCCAGGCAATGGGAAGCACTTGCAGGATTTGGTTAGAAGAAAATATAATTAAGAGATGTAGATAGTCCTGTTACATAGGCTATGTTCCAAGTATGAGAAATTATGGGAGAGAGATTATATTATCACACAAATAAAATAGATAATAAGTAATGAAGACCCAAGGGGGAGCAAGGGGGAAGAAAAGGGAAAAAAATGAAAAGGAAACCTTGGTATGAAACTTTGGTAATCCATTTTAATCAGCAGAGGAGGTTTTTGTTTTGTTTTGTTTTTGTTTTTTGTTTAATTTCCAATGCCCATGCCTCTTTCAGACTAATTAAATCAGAATCTCTGGGGATGAGACTCACACACCAGTATCTGGAAGGCTCCCCTCATGATTCCTACACTCAGGCACGATTGAGCACCACTACTGTAGAACAGGGGTTCTCCCACTTAAGTAGGAATCAATCATCTACAGGGTTTGTTGTGTGCCACTCTCGGAGTTTCAGCAGACCTGAATTGAGGTCTGAGGATTCATATTTCTAACAAGTTCCTAGGTGGTGTGGATGCTGTGGGTCCAAGGACCATGCTAGGAGAACTTCTGATGTGGAATGGGCAGGACTCAGTAGTTAATTAGCTATTACTGTGTATATATGTCTCGGCTGTTTGAGGGTGGGGGGTAGGAAGAATTAATTATAGGTGATGGACATTCTGACCCTGAGTAAATAACAGAATAGAGGTGCCATTCAAAGAGTCACAGATGTGGAAGAAAACAGGTGTTTGTTTTGAATGAGAATATTGAGAGAATAGACCATGAAAAATAATGTTTTGTGGGGGCCATTATAAATATGGGAATAGTAAGAAGAGGGAGCCAGTAAGAAGTAGAGAATAGGAGACATCAGAAACATAGGAGAACCAGAACAACACAAATGTCTAGGGGGAGAAAAAGGTCAAGGCTAGCTCTACTAAGAATATCACAAAAATGTAACCTCTGAGATACTACCAAACCCAGTGAACACAGAAACCTTGAGGTCCCACACTTTCCTTATCTGCTCTTTCCTATCCTTCACAAAGAGAGGTCACATTCAGAATGATAACCCTGGAGGCTTAAGGTTTTTAGCACAAAAAACAGAGGGATCTGCATCCCTCATGCTGCACTTACTAAGGAAATAAGGATACTACCATATGACAGAAAGATTTTCCAGCTTTGAGGGTTGAGACAAAAAGAGCTTTTCACCTAATCTGGATAAGGGCAGAGCATCAGTGCTCAAGGAGTTAAGCCACTGGCAGTGGTCAAGAATTTGCAATGAACCAGGTAGTGGTCTAATGCTGCACACTGATCCTGCTCATGGTGTGGTTCATGGACCAGTAGCATCAGCATCACTTGCTAGAAATGCAGACTGTCACCCACACCAGACCTACTGAAACAGAATCTGCATTTTTAACAAGATCCCCAGGTAACAATTAGAGCTTGAGTAGCATTGCTTTTAGGCATCCTGAACTCATTTAACTTACTCAACTCTAAGAGGTAGGGACAATGAGGAGGGAGGTGAGTTACAAAGAGGCGAAAATATTTGCACAGAGTCAGAGAGCTAATGGGGCAGAGCAAAGATCTAAACCCAGACAATCTAGATCCATAGTCCTGGATCTAATTGAGGTTGTTACACCAACCCTCAAAAAACTATGACAATGGCCCTCAGCACCCTCCCCACCATCTCTGTAAACTTCCATCCACAGTGGCTCTTGTCCAATGCTTCTAAGGTACATGTCGTCCCCTTTGTACTCGGATTCTACCTCCCAACCCCTGTGTGTTAATATTCTCATCCCTTAGATCTCAGCTAACAGTCACCTCCTCGAGAAGACCGTTTCCGACACCCTAAGACGTGGTATTCCACTCTCACAGAATCATGTATTTTTCCCCCATGATCATCTGTAGTTAGGAATATATGCGCTTTTTTTTTTTTTTTTTTTGGCTTGGGTCAAACTCCTGGAGGGCAAATGCACTCCTGTTTTGTACATCCCAGAACCCCAGGGCCTAACACCAAGCCCTGCATGTAGCAGCAACGCAATCATTGCCTGCAGAAATGTGCTTAGGAATGACTTTTGAATCAAAGGTGTGTCTTACCCATATTAGTATGACCTGTAGTGACAATCAGAACCAAACACTCTCACCTTCCACGTTATTAAGAAACCTGGTGAGGTGAAAGAGCAGACATGATCATTCAAAGGTAATGTACACTTTGTGGCTGAATCGGAACCATCCAGGCAAGGCTCCATCTGCCACAGACATTCAGGACCTCCTGAAGTTAGGAGAACCCTTTGAACATATTTCCACTTCCTAGAATCACGAGCCTGTACTTTCCCTCAGCCTTTGAGACAGCAGAGGAAAGTCAGAGTGGCTCAGGTGAGGCCTCTCCATGTTGGGAGGGTAGCTCTGGAGGGAAAACATTGGCTGTTCTAACCTACAAATCCTATAACTAAACAGAGTCCATTCATCCTGAGAGCTGCTCATCAGGTACCTTTCAGAGGCTCTGATTTCCCTTGAATGACAGAGAATAAGCCTTGATTTCAGTGAATGGCTCTGCCGTAATAATCCTGCCTGAGAAAAGCATGGATTGCAAGGCCACTTTAAAAATATGTTCCACTGTAATTTTGTATTTCATTTTCCCAAATACTCTTGCTCCTATGGATAGTTCCTATACCTTGTGTTCTCATATTATATTAACATAATTAAGCTAACTAGGCCTTAATGTTGCTACTCTTGTGAAATAACAGCAAAGGGGCTTGAGAAAAATGCTGCAGATATACTTTCTTAAAGAGATGGTTAGATTTAATTTCAACACTTTTGGAAAATATTGAACGACAGTAATCAGCTTTAAGCTTAACCAGGTGACAGGCCCGACTACAGATGATAGGGATGAGGGTTTCTCAGTGTAGAATAGCTGCTCATTCATTCTCCAGGCATTTCTTCAGTGTCTCTATCACATGACTCAATGATACCGCTACAGGCTCAATTACTCAATTTTCTTCTGGTGTTTTTGGCCTGAATTGACATGTGTTACTTCAAGCTCAGCCACAAATGAGGAATCCTTAGGTCAACTTTATGGCTTAGACCTGAGCTTCTCCAACTCTCAAATGCATAGGGGTCATCTAGAGGCCTTGTGAAAAATTCAATCAGGTGTGACCTGGGAAGCTTTAATTTCTAATAAGCTCCCAGGTAATACTGATGCTCCTGGTCCATACATAACACTGTGGGGAGCAAGGTCTTAGAAAACAAAATGAAACTGATTCTGTGGTTTAAAATGAAACTCAGCACCCTTGTGAGCCAGAAGCATTGCCTAAATGTTGCTTTGTGCCAGGGCTATGATGAATGTAACCCTACCCACCAGCATTTGGGCAGAAACAATCCAGAGAAATGAATTACTCCCAGAGAGTATCTGTTTCACTCAGGAAACAAACAGACCTTCTGTCCAATCTAGAACTGTCTTATGCAAATCTAGAATCTTGGAATTTCCAGAATTCTTCTTTAAAAATATTTATACTGAGCACATAGGGAAGTGTTTAGAAGTATCTAGAATAGGTTTGAGCATATGCTGATCCTTCTAAAACTGAATTAAAAGCAACATGGTCCAATAATGATGTAATAGCTGTTTGGGTTAAAATGGAAAATACTGGGACACCTGGATGGCTCAGGGTATGATCCTGGAGTTTAGGGATCGAGTCCCACATGGGGATCCCTGAGGGGAGTCTGCTTCTCCCTCTGCCTATGTCTCTGCCTCTGTGTGTATGTGTCTCTCATGAATAAATAAATAAAATCTTAAGATGGAAAATACTCTCCAAACACAATATAGAAATACTCTTCAAACACAATATGAAAGCAAAATATAACAGTTTGTTTCAGTTAAATAATGTATATCATAGAAAAGATTAAGAAAACAACTGTTAGAGCTAATTATTGCTTAAAGTGGCAGCAGAGGTAAAGAAGTGGTTCATTTTGTGGGGGAAGTGGTTTGTTCCTTCTATGCTTCCCCCACGTTGTATGTGTCTCTTTGACTTCTCTTCTCTACCCTTAACCCCAGGCTCTTGGTAGTCTTGCACCTGACAGGGAAATACCAGCAGATAAACTGAGAATAAGCAAATGAGAAGAATGGAGAGAATGATTTCTGTTCCTTTTTTAAAAAAACATCCCTTAAACCTTGATTTTCAAAAATGAAAAGAGTACAAACAGAATTATGAAGATCATTTAGTTTAGTTAAAAATAGGTCTTTGTTGAAGCCAAGGAGAAGGAGGTAGACCCCCATACCAAGCAAGTCTTTTGTCCATTTGGATACTCAGTGTTGGAGGATGTTGTCAAGAGAATGTAACCACCAGTTGATCCAGGAGCTGGACCTGGGCAGTCAGAGGCTCCTCAGCCCCTCCCCTGGCTTTGGAAGATATGTTCTGTCCACTATTCTCATAGTGGGAGACGTTTTCAAGGATGCACCCTTGAGAGAACAATGTGTTGTTGAGACCATCTGGACAGTATATGTGACTGAACCCAGTTAGGCCTCGATATAAACTTTTAAGATTCTTGCAGGCCAGTATAGAGACCTACTCATCTTGCGGCTGCTCAAGACAACCCTTATATGTAAGTTCTCTGGATCATTACACTTGTCACCTCCCAATCTAGAGTGGTCTGCTTCTTTCTTTGGTCTCTCCTTGCTTTCTTTCTACAGGGACCAGCTTTTAAACCAGCACTCAGAAAACTTTCATTGACTACTCCTGACATGATGACTAGAAAATAGATGTACAATAATTTCATTAGGAAACTATGATTAACATCATTCAAAAGCATAGTTCACATCTAACCAAACACATCTACTTCTTTCCACAGGAAAACTATTCTAGTATATATTCCCAAATCTGCTGTGATGATATTTATCTACTACATAGTGGAATGTTACAGAAGAATCCAAGAACTTGAAGCCCAGATTGGTAATGGGACTTGTCCATTTTCACACAACTGATCTTTAAAGAACTGGGTTTAGAACTTAGATTTCCTGAACATTTCTCAATTTAGTCTGCAGTGTTTTATCCCATGCTATCTCATCAATCATTTTTCCTGATGCCAATTTTTAAAACACCCAAGCTTGTCTGGCACAAAATCCCCTGTCTGAAAACCCTGGGCCACTTTATAGGCTTCCCACTTGCTGTTGATCCTGGAGACTCACCATGGTTTGTTCAGAGTTGCTGTGAAATGATATTAAAGATGAAATCATGTGCCAGTGAGGAATTTGCTAAACAATCTGTAGCAGGTTCCATGGTAGTTAGAGGGTAGGATTTTGCCCAGACTGGAAGCTGTACTCTCTTGTGGGTGAATAAGAGAAGTGAGAAGAGAAGAGTAAGAGAAGAGAGGCTTCATTTCACCATTTTAGGGGCTGGTGATCTGACTGAACAGGAACACTACTGTGAAAGGTCAGCAGTGGTCTTTATTTATTTTTTAATTTTTTTAAAAGAATTTATTTATTTATTCATGAGAGACAGAGAGAGGGAGAGAAAGGCAGAGACACAGGCAGAGGGAGAAGCAGGCTCCATGCAAGGAGCCCGACGTGGGACTCGATCCCGGGTCTCCAGGATCAAGCCCTGAGCAGAAGGCAGGCGCTAAACCGCTGAGCCACCCGGACTGCCCAGCAGTGGTCTTTAATGTGGATTTGAGATGGCTTGAGAATTAGGACACTAGATTTTCCTCAGTATAAAGCCTGTTGCTACAAAGAGTGATGCAAGGTATCATAGGACCTAGTCTACTATTGTGATTAAGGGTATAAATTTTGGTATAGACGGACATGGATTTAAATCCCAGCTCCAACATGTACTACCTCGGGGACCTTGTAGAAGTCATTTGACTTCCTGGTCTTTAGTTTCCTTACCTATCAAATAAGAATACAAATATTCCCCTGACTCATAAACTCGTAAAAATAACATGGTGTGTATAAAACACCAGTACCACTTAGTACACAATGAGAACATTCAATAAGGTAGCAATGTTTTCCCCTAATAAGAGAGAATCAGAGGGTGTCTTGTTGGCTCAGGTCATGATGACAAGGTCCTGAGATTGAGCCCCACATTGAGCCCTGCATCAGGCTCCCTGCTCTGTGGGGAGTCTGCTTCTCCCTCTGCCCTTCCCCCTGCTTGTGTGGCTCTTTCTTTCAAATAAATAAACAAACAAACAAATAAATAAATAAAATCTTTTAAAAAAAGAGAGAGAATCAGAAAGGTAAACCTAAATCAAAATATCCTAAGATCCTGACATGGATATCTTATAAGATTTCAGAATAAATCAGAGAAAGAGATCTATAGAACCATTTTTCTTGGAAATTTCTAAAAATAATGTTAGTCCCCACTCTCCGTGTTGGCTTAAGTTGCCCTTCCACTGAGATTGGAACTAAATAATCAATGGCAACATCCTCCGAGCCTGGAAATGTACCCAAAGAAACACTGCCCTTTATTAAGAAACAGGAAAGTCTTTCTTTGCACCTGTTCTTAAGTGTAGTATATTGAAGCACAGATAATTCAGTTAAACATCTGTTCGTAGGCATCATATTAATGAAATTTAACAGGGAGGACAGGCTGCAGGGGAATCAAACCTGCTTCATTTATTTCTCATCATTTGCCATGGACTGCATTTGTCTGCTTCTTCTTTACCTGTGCCTTTCACTGTGGTAAAAATAAACAACTGAGGACATGAACATTGTTACTCTCTTAGAATTAGCCAGATGGAAAAGTGAGGTCACGATGACCTATCATGAGAAATACCACCTGCCAACACCTGAGCCACTTGAATAATCATGGAAAGATTTCTTGGAGTCCAGAGTAGTTCTTGCTTAAGGATTTTGAGTGCCTTATTGGTTTTATTCAAGAGCCTCGTTTTAGCAAGATGGTATGTATTTAATTTAAAAATTCAGTCTGGCCACATTGGATTAATTTATGCAGGTGATATGTAGGTTTACTAAGGGAAGAAAAACAGAAAAAATGACTCTAAACCAAAAACACTTTATAGAAATCTGGAGAATGTAGAAAGCACCTTTAAAAAAATCATGCCACAGAGGTTTGAAAAGTGATGATAATTGACTCTAAACCAAAAACACTTTATAGAAATCTGGAGAATGTAGAAAGCACCTTTAAAAAAATCATGCCACAGAGGTTTGAAAAATGATGATAAATGACTCTAAACCAAAAACACTTTTTTTTTAAACCAAAAACACTTTATAGAAATCTGGAGAATGTAGAAAGCACCTTTAAAAAAATCATGCCACAGAGGTTTGAAAAGTGATGATAATTTTGTGATATTACAGTACTAATGTACAAATCAATCAATAGGCTAATCAATGATGTGAACACTATCTACAAAGAATCAGATTAGGTTGGGGTGCAAGAATAAATATAGAAGCAACACAGGACATGACCTTTGTGCCTAATCTGGGATATAATAATGGAGATAATTAAAGATGTTAATGACAAATACACTTAGAGAGTTCATATCACATAGATGTAGGAATTGTAGATTTTGTCATCTTTTCTACAGTTTTTGAAAACGTGTATATGTTTCATTTCTTCTGTAGTGTCCTAAGCTGAGTCCTGCTTTTTCCATACCAGCTTTATTTGAGCCTCTGTTTGGAATTCCATACCAGTCAACTTTCCATGTCCCTGCCTCTCTGGATCACCTAGTCAAGAAAATCATGTTTATCAGAAGTTCTAAACTGTTCGGTGCTCAGGATGACTCAAGTGTCTTAATTAACATTTGGAAGATGCCTTTCCAATTGTCAGAACTGTGTCTGGCTACTTCTTTCTGCCAATCAGTGTTTATGCATTTTCAGACTGTCTCTAAGAACTGACCTACTGCTTTCTTCATGTCAAGAGATTGCCAATTCCTACTCTCATTATCCAGCCTGTGCTAGTTAGTTTGCGTTTTTCCATAACTCCTGCTTCCCAGGCCCATCAGTAGCATTTTCTACCATGAAAATTTTCCATGTTGATTTGGGAAGGATGGTGACCCAAGTACAGCAGAGGAAAGCAAAATGAATTCGAGGGCCATAACACATGAGTACAAACTTTCCCCTCAAATCACGTACACTAGACGTTCTCAAACTTTACCACACATCAACATTGCAGGGACACTCTTTGAGAACCAGTGCCACATTTGAATCAAAATCATTTCCAAATAACATGTAATCCAAACAAAAGGCTGTCTCATTTTGCTCTGTGACAAGGAGTTCTTAACTTAGAAGTTAGAACTAAGGAGTTAAGGAGTTAAGGAGTTCTTAACTTAGAAGTCCTTGGAGACACTTCGATCAGATTCAAGGTATCCATGGTACTTATTGCACAAATTATATTTTATGTTACATTCCCATGGCTGAGATTACCTCTGGATGCTTGAGAGGGCCCATTGCTCTCCGAAGAGACTCAAAGTATTCATTTTTCCCAAACAGCTTCTACAACTCCCACTGATGCCATGCAGAGAGAGTCAAGCCAGCAGCACATTTGAGGAGACATTGACATTAGAATATACTAGAATAGGGCTCTACAGTTTATAGAGCTGGCATATAATTCTCCTGTTCTTTTTATGGTTAATAGAATAATTTTATTACTACACTGGTCTTTGTGATCAATTACTCCATTCTTCTATGATTACTCACTGACCCCTACCAAGATGTAGATCTATTAACCAATCAGCAAAAAAGTTTAGATGGAGCTCCAATTATAGGCTTAGTGTGGTGTTGACTCAATGAGGAACCCAGAAATCTCAGAGTCCTTGCTCACAAGATAACTCTGGGTGAGGTTGCCGACATATATCACTCTTAAGCTCAGTGAGAATAAGATCCTTGCTTATCTTACCCCAAATTCTGTCTCGTAGGCCTAGAAAAGCCCCTAGTAAATCATAGGAGCACAACCAATTATTAAATGAGTGAATGAAAAACCTCAGGGGTTTATTTTGTAAATGCCATAATAACATTGCCAGGTAAACGAAATATTCACCGTGGCCGATTGGACAAAGCTCTTACACCTGGAGGGTACTGCTGAATGAAGGAAACAAGGGACCCAACTAATAATGCCTGTGAATAATCTGCAAACTTGCCTCAATAGGGAAAACAAATCGAAACTTAACTATGACACAGTTTCCAACCTTTCTTTACACCAGATGTTTGGCATAGGTAATAACTGAGGTAAAAGACTGTAGTCTGGGAAGATCACTTCTCCACTCCATCCTTTTCTGTGGCAAGTGATAATGTTGATGGCAACAGATTCAGGTAACAAAAAGCAAGCTACCCAACCACATATATTCAGCATGCCTCCTTCAGTAAGTGTGAGGCAGGCGAGCCCTTACCTAGATTTCAAGCTGATGAATCATCTGTCTAGTTTCAGTAAACCTCAAGGGACTGCTCGGCTTTGTAAAGCTGAAACCCTGTCAGCCTCTGGATGCATTTGAACAAGGACAACATGTTAAAAGGAGTCAGGTTATGAGGTTTCCTGAGGAATCCCTACTTTCTGAGTGCATGAAGTCCTCTTTCAATGCACAAAAAAAGAGCCTTTTAACTAAAAAAAAAAAAAAAAAAAAAAAACCGAGAAAGTTCTTTTTAAATCGTGTATAGATGCTGACTATACCAGATACATTAACAGAAATATTCATGATTTCCTATATTAGGCCATCCATTTATCCAAACTGAGGTCCTTCCTATTCCATTATCTCCATGGAAGCACACACACATAGCCTTATATGTATTAGAAGAAAGAAAATTCCTCCTTCTTGGGAAACACCTGTCTTGGGAGTTCTTGGTTGTAGCATCTGAGCATGCACAGGGTCGAGCATACAAATGGTGCAGTGACTCTTTTGGAAGTCACATTTGTCCCTGAAACTTCAGTCACCTGGAGACTGCATGCCTCATTGCCTGCAGCAGCTCAATCCTGACAGTGGAGAATGAGTTTAGAAATCTCATTTGAGCAACAAAATTTGAATTAAGAGTTTAAACAGCACAATATATTTAATGTTGAAATGATCTTTTTTTTTTTTTTTTTTTTTGCAATTTTTGCTGACTGTGGAGTTCTTTCTTTTTTTGCTGTTGGGCTCTTATAATCATCTTGGTTTGGTTTAGATTTTGTCACGAAAAAGGGAGATAACAGGATTCAGTAAAATAGTACATCAGTTGGCTCCATTTCCCCATTTTTACACACAGAAAATTTCTGCTTCTTTTGCTATGCTAACACACTTACACATAATTCCTGGAATCCCTACTACATTCATATCCACTGCTTTCAGACACACACTCACAGGGCACCAAAACACAAAATCTCTACACGTCAAAATCAAGCCAGGCTGAAGATGTAAATAGGTGGATATGGCACCAGGTGGATGTGTAATCAGTAATAAGAAATACATTGAGCCCCATAATGAAAAGAAATCCCCCAAATTGTTCAGGACTCCCCCTCCCCCTTCCATTCACTGATTTATTAACCCTGAACAAAGATGTAATTGCAGGGTCTCAGAAACAACTTTTTTTTTTTCTTTTTTCTTTTTTTTTTTTTTTTTCCATTTTTGGCATTTGTTTTGTTTGGCTTTGAATTTCTTAATATCTAGTCATACCATTCATGGCCTGTTTTCTTCACTCAGTTGCCCATCTTCCCCCCTCCCCTCCGAGAAATGAAAGAAGCATTAGCTTCTGAGTCTTAAGGATGAGACCTCTGCATTTTCTTTGCTTGTTTAGGGCAAGAAATGAAGTGCTGCCTCTTTAATTGGCAGAAGCATGCAGGAGGAGCATACCTTTAATTTAGTGTTGGGATACCTCACTTGCACCCTGGCTGTTGTCTTATTGGAGACGGCAGCCTGCCTGAGATCCTCTAGCACTGAAATAATATCATCCAGCACGCATTTCTTATCCTGATTTTTCAACACACACAGATGGGAAAAAGTATAATTATAGCCCTTGTGGTTCACCTTCATTTCCAGCACGGCTCGGTGGGTCTGCAGGATCCCCTCAGCCTGGAGCAAAATATTGTCCCCGGGTGGGGAGAGCAGGATCACCCTGCCATACCTCCCAGGGGTGTGTAAGTCCGAATAGAGCTGGCTTTTGGACTGGTCCAGGGGGAAAAGGCTGCTGGCCAGGCTGCGCTCGATCTTGGCCAGGCTGTGGCTGGGAGCGACCAGGCGCTCCAGGTCGCCCTCGGGCTGGAAGCGGTTGAGCGCGCTGAGGCCGAAGGTGATGGTCAGGACTGCGGGCACGGTGAGGAAGAAGACGGGGTGCCGGCTCACGCACAAGCCCAGCCTGTGGCAGAACGACTGGAGCCCTCTGCGAAGCACCTGCCGCAGCATCCTCCACCAGATCCAGCTCGCAGGCGCTCCCGGCCGTCTTAAAAAGCACATGTGACATGTGTAAGCGCCTGGCTACCCCCGACTCCCCGTCCCCCGCCGCCCGGCTCCGGGCCAGCCCCCTTCCCCAGCCCCGCCGCCTCGCCTCCCCCCTCCCCGCGTTCACCCCGGCCACTCCGCCTGGTCTCTCCCCGGCCCCACCTCCATGCGCTCCTACTACTCTTTCAAACACTGCAGCAAGTTGCAGCAAGGCGGGCAAACGCCGGCCGCGCGCGTGGGGGCCCGCGGGGCCCACGGGCCCGGCCTCCCCGGCCCCCGCCGCCGCCCGCGCCCTCTCACCGCATGAGCAGGCTCCCTGGGTCTAGCCCTTCATCTCGGTGCTGCAGTCCCCCGGCCTCCCTCGCTGGAGGTGGTTCCGCGCGGAGCGTCCCACAGATGTGGATTCCCTCTCCGTCCTGACGGGGTTCGGTGTCTAACTGAAACCATGTGCCTCGGTGTTGTAAGAAGCAGACATGTGCCCCATAAGGGGCGGGGGGGGCGGGGAGGAGACAGACTAGAAGGGAGGGAGCCGAGGGGGGGGGCAGCTAAGCTTTGCTTTTTTTTTTTTTTAAGATGCTGGCAGTTATTTTTAGAGTTTTGTTTTCCCTCTTCCCTCCTGGCTGGAGTGAATGGAGGAGGAAACGGGTGAAGGTGCTGCCGGCCCATTGGAGCAATGGCAGTTAGAGGCTGGGGTGGGGGGGGCGTGGAGGGAGGGAGCTCGAGGGCTCCTGGAGGCGAGCAGCGCTTTTGCCCCCATAGGGAAACGGTGCCCTCGAATTCTGCTTTCCAGCCGAAGACAAGGGAGCAGAGAGGATGATGCTGCATTTTTAACATACCACAAAGCATGCAAGGGATTTCCTTGCAACACCTTCCACGCTGTCATTCCACAGACTAGTAGGCTGCAGCCCAGGGCTGCCAGAGACCCCATCTGTTGGTGGTGCGTTGGGGCTCTCCGGATTCTTCCCTAGCTCTGGTGATTGGAGAGGAGGCATTTGCCAATAGCAGTCTAGCCTGTGGCTTGGAGTGTGTGTGTGTGTGTGTGTGTGTGTGTGTGTGTATCCAACGCTTGCGTGTTGGTAGTGAAGATCCACAGGCAATGTGTGGTTTCCCATAAAATATTACATTTACTTTCTGTGCTTGTGAAGTTTAGGACAAAAAGTTCTTAAAACTGATTTCAGTTCCCTTCCCCCATTCTCCTTTCCATCAGGTTTACTCTGATGCGAAGTGGACCAAGAAGCTAATCTTTCTCTTGTGAGTGCTAGTCCAGAAACAAACATTTTGGGACCTCTATCACACTGTTTTTGCCTGCGGAAAGAGGACTAGAAGGCTCTAGATGGCTAGGGGGAAAACACACTGGAGTCATTTGATAATGTAAAACAGTAGTCCACTTCACCCCAGAGGAAAGAAGACTCCTAGGGGTACAATTCCTCCCTCAGTACCCACCACTATGAAGGCGACAAAGTCTCACCTGCAGACCCCATCGAATTCGGAAACTTTTACATTAATAGATGTGCATGTGTACTTTATTTTTTACTGATTGGACCTTTCACAAAACCCAATGTTCTGGAAAACATGAAGAAGTCTTGAAGACAAGTGCTAAATTTGGTGGTGAACTGGAGACCTGCCTTCCAAAGCTTCTGTTCTTTTTGCATTGACTTCATGGAGAAGATGGAGTTTCAAAAGATGATTCATTCACACTTTCTCAATCTGGGTGAAAGGACCTGTTCTTCATCAGATACTTAGAGATGTGCCCATCTATGCATACAAAGAAGCTGAAGGACTCATCCTCTTAAAAGATGCCTTTGATGTTTGCTAGTGAAATCAGTTTTTCAGTTAGGAGGCCAATGAGACTGCAGAGAGCTCTATAACAGGGGCAGCGCTTAAGAGTGATAGCTTAAAGGTGGTGTTATATACAAGATTAGAGACACATTCCAGCCTTTAAAATTGAAAGTGATCTTGGTGACCATTCATTTTGCATCCCCACCGAGGGCAAGAACAGCTTCTATAATATTCTTGATGGTTCTCCAACCTATCCCATGCTTCTGTATGAGATTTCTTTTTTATTCTCATTCTATTATATTCCACTTACTATTCTATTTACTCAACATTTTTTAAAAAAGATTTTATTTATTTATGTGTGAGAGAGAGCATGTGAACAAGTTGAGGGGAGGGGCTGAGGAGAGGGAGAAGCAGACCCCCACTGAGATAGGAGTCTGACTCAGGGAAGGGGGGGCTCAATCCCAGGACCCTGAGATCATGACCTGTGGTGATGGCAGTTGCTTAACTGAATGATCCACTTGTATGCCCCTCAATGCTTTTATATTAGTATGGACTAATGGATATTTAGACATATTTCTATTGTGTTTGGGTTATAACTCAATACTACTTTATTTTGTTGCTCAGATTGTTCCAACTCTGTCCATTAGTTTCTGTCTCCCTTTGACATAACCCATTATTATGTGCTTTTTAAAAAAAATAATATTGTTCTTTCTTGTACTGTAAGATAATCCAAGCTTGTCTTTTATCTTTTCTGCCCAGTATTAGCCATTTCTCTAATTTCTCTAACCAGCCCTGGTTTGTTTGATTAGACAATGGTATTAGAAACAAAAATCTGGGTGCTAAATGTGCTGCTTGCTGTTGTGGTGTTATCACTTCTAAGCCTTTCCAACTGACAGCAAGAAAATACATGACTGTAAAGATCTTCCTCAACTTATGCTGGGGATTCATCCTAATAAGCCCATGGTAAGTTGAAATTATTGTAAGTTCAAAATGCATTTAATACACCTAAACTACCAAAATTATAGCTTAGTCTAGCCTACCTTAACATGTTCAGAAGCCTTACATTGGCCTATAGTTGGGCAAAGTCATTTAACATAAAGCCTTTTTTTAAGACAGAGTGAGTTCACATATGAGGGGCACGGGGGCAGGGGGTGTACAGAGTGAGAGGGTAAGAGAGAATCTTAAGCAGGCTCCATCCATATGGAGCCTGACCACAGGCTCTGTCTCACAATCCTGAGATCATGACCTGAGCCAAAGTCAAGAGTCAGCTATCAACTGACTGAGCTACCTAGGCAGCCCAACATAAAGTCTATTTTATAATAAAGTGTGAATATCTCATGTAATTTATTGAATATCATCCTGAAAGTGAACAATAGAATAGTTGTAAATACATCGGTTGTTTACCCTCCTGGTTGCATTGGTGACTGGGAGCTGTGGCTCAGCGCCATTGCCCGGCATCAGAAGAGATTGTCTTACTGAATATGGCTTGCAAAATTTGAGGTCTGGTTTCTATGGAATGCTTGCACAGCATCATCAAGTTGAAAAATCCTATGTTGAGCCATTGTAAATTAGGGACTGTCTATATATTAATTTGTGCATTTGTGTATCTATAAATATTTCTTTACATGGCTCTCTATACTAGGTTAAATTTGAGTTTTTACATATGTCTCTGACTCTAATCTATTGCCACATGGATCATTCAAGCCTCTTTCCCATGCTTACCTATAACCTCCCATGTCAACAATGACAAACTGGTTCAGTAGGTGATTTTTAAATCTCTTTTGTATGGTGAAAACATATTTTTAACAGAAAAAAAATTAAGGGAAAGAAGAAAAGCATGGTTCCTTAATTTTCATGCTATGAAAAGCTAATGTCAAATACTATTATAGATTCATTAGGAAGATAAAGTATATGCTCAAAGAAGGGAAGAGATAGCAACATTCCAGATTAACCTACAGGAAGTTACTTTGCACTAAAATATCAGTGAATATCAATCACATGATAGTTTTAGCTAACTTGATTTAAAATAAAGCTTAATATAAAGCTGAAAGCAGTGCATTTAGAGGCCAGTCAGTAACAACACAAGAATCTGTGCTGTTTAGTTCACCTAGGATTAGTCTTTTCTGTTATGTGTTGGTCAATATCAGTTCTCAAGACTTGGAACCAGTTGGAATTTATCCACTTGGCATTTTGAAGGATAGGACAGCAGAGGAACATGTATTTGCACACAAAATAGCTGAGTTCTAGGCCATTTCCACAAGTTACTTTCTGGGTGTTTCGGGCGAGACGCCGAACTCTCTGATCCTGTTTCCTTATTTATACACTTGGATATGTGATTATGTTCTTTATCTACTGGTCAATTCATTCATATCGCCATTCACCAAAACTCTGTAGTTCTTGTTTCGTTAACTAAGGCATAATGTTAGTGATTGCACCAAATAAACCTCTAAATGTTAGCGGTATAACACAATACAAGTTTATATCTTGTTCAAGGTATAGCCATGATGACTAGTTCTGCTTAGCGGGAAGAGGTAGACCTCAGTTCCATGGGTCATTCATCCACCTTTAGCTCCTGGCTTCCAAGGGCATTCCTGAGGTCATTCCTAGCCAGCCAGCTGCAAGGGGGGACAGAGCCCAGAAGAGCCCACCAGAGAAGTGCTTCTGGCTCAGTCTGGAATGGCATACCTCCCTTCCTCTTACAGCCTAAGATTAGAATTTAGTCGCAGGAGAGGCTGAATAATGCAGCTTTACACAGAACTCACTCTACCACAGCCATCTCAAGCAATGCTGGCTTTGGGGCTTTTTAGAAAATGCTCACTGAGCTTCTTCTGTGGCTTTAAGGAGTTTGCATTGCGCCTACCCACATCTCTTAGTCAGGCCTCTTGTATCTAGGAAGGGCATACCTGAGAGACACAGTTTTCAAGGCAGTTTTGGTCTTTATCATTTTGGATATTTCCAGCTGCAATTGGTTTAAACAGTAAGGACATTTCTTACCTCCTACAACAGAATGTCTGGAGAAATGGTAATTATAGAGCTTGTTATTTTAGAGGTTCAGCTTGTCATTAAGAGCCTAAGTCCTCTTCCTCATTCTGCTTTGCCCATCCCTGGAGCATGCGCTTTTTGCTTGTGCTTGCTCACGGACCACAAAACAAGGCAAAACTAGATCCTGGGGAAGAAGGTGCCTCTTTCTATGCATCTCATCTGAGAGCGAAGAGGCCTTTCCCCAAAAGATCTCCAATGGCTTTCCTAAGTCTTATTTCTCATGCCCCTGTCTAAATCTCATGCCCTGGTGAGAGGAATGGTGGTGCAGTAATTGGCTTAGGCCAATCTGGACTCAGTGTGGGGCTGGGAATGGAGCCAGCCTCCTCTCTGAGAACATCGCCATGTGGGAATTTATGTGGGGTTTACTTTGTTAGTTTGTTTTGTTTTGTTTTAAACAAAAGTTTCTTTAGGAAGTATTATAATGTGATGGCAGAGATGTTTGGATATTGGGCAGCTGACATTAACCTTGGGTGTTGAGTTTTTCTGCTTGGAGCAAATTAGTTTTTGGAAACCAGACTTTTTGAATGGAGAATAGACACATAATCTGACAAAGGAATTGTTTTTCTGATTTGTAATCCATTTATATTAATAGCTTTATAGTATGACACAGAGGAATTCCAATGATATTTGATATTTGAAAAATTACCTTTATTTTAATAGGGTACAGATAAGTATGATTCTTTGGGAAAATCCACTACTTCTGATTACCATTTCTGTATGGGTAGGAAATGACTAGCTGGTAATGGCTGAGGAGTTTATGCAAACATCTTGTTTTACTAAAAGCTATAAGAAGTTTAGATAGGATTTTCATTATTTGATAACCTATAATTCATCATATATAAGACTGTGTATCAAATGTGGCTTAGAGGTTCAGTCTCATTGTCATGTTGCACGCTGCATGCTTAGAACAGAAAATAAGCATAATTTTCAATCCAGTAGTAAAATACCTGCCCTATGTATCCAAAAAATGAACAAAGTAGGGTAGGCATCCATTATTATACCATTTATAAATAAATCCTCAGTATTAAATTTTTTCCAGAACTAGTATTGTCCTATGGTGAAATTTAAGAGTAAGTTCTGGTGAAGATATCAAACAATTAAGATTCTGTTTTTGTCTTAGCTTTTACTTGGGTTCTCCTGCTTCACATCTGTAACAACCTGGTCAAATCATTGCATGTCAATATGCCTTATTCACATCTGTAAACTAAAACAAAGTAATAAAAATGGACTAAGTGATCATTATCTTACCTTTCCTCTGTGATTCCATAATCTTCTAGAATGACAATCCTGAGGTTCATTTGCTAGATTTGCTACATTTTAACAAGGGCAAACTTCTATTCTGTGCTGGTGTCCCAGCCTTGCTTTCCTGTTTACTCTTTGCACAATGTCAAACAGAGGGTCACTGAGGGCTGGGAGTGGCCCAGCACAGGGGAGCATGCAAGCTTTGGTGTTGGTCTGGTAAAAGATAGAGAGGCTGGAAAAATACTTGGAAAATTGTGGCCACAGGGGAATAGCTGGTCTGAAGATGAAAAGACTGCCTGCCAAAATATAGTTCGATGCAGAGACTTATTGGACAATGTACAAAGATGACATGCTGCTTTGTACACATTCCATTTTCAATCATTTAAATAAAAATGTTCTAATTTGGGAAGAAGTAAATCATACTTTTTTTTAAATCATCTTTTAATTTTTGTCTTACATCCAGATATAATACAGGTCAATCAGTTAGCCCTACAAAAAAAAAAAAAAAAAAAACCTGAAGGATTTCCCTGTTTTATTCTTTCCCTTTTGTCTTCCTTCTTGCCTTCCTTCCAGTAATAATTCTTTTTTTTCTCAAGTGTTCCTAGCAAGGCCTTCCTGAAATAACTCTCAAAAATATATCTCTTTCTTCTGGTTGAACTCAGGATACTTCTCCCATATTGTTTGTTATATAGTTACACATTTTCCAAAAAAGCGTGGGCCCATAATCAAATCAAATTGTCAGTTATCGAGCTGGGATTTTAGTGGTGTTACTGCACCCAGCGAGGAACCTGCTCCTAAAGGACCAGTTGCTCATTGATTTCAGGCCTGTTGGTGGAAATGCATCCTATTTCTTGACAAGGCAGTTCTCCCATCAGATCCTGGAAAATAAAGAATTTTATGAAGCCAATTGTTGTGTGGAAGTGAGCATCAGATTCGCTATGGAAGAGATACTCTAATAGGAAAGCATTAGGGATGTCGCCCCATGTTACAACTCCACATTTATTGCTGCATCATCAGATACCAAAGCTGATACCATTATAGACAGCAACAGAAGGTAACGCTCCTTAGCTCTGGTCACAGCAGTCCTTGACTCATAGCATCAGAGAGAAAGAGATTCATAAGTACAGAGAAAAGGACTTGGGGAGAGGCAGAAGGGTCTCATAAAGCATGGTCTATTCCAGGAGGGAGGAGGATTGTACCACTGACATTGCTAAAATGACAATGCATGGGGATAATAAAAAGCAGACCAGATTTTATTTTTATTTTTAAAATTTTTATTTAGTTTTAAGATTTTATTTTCTTATTCATGAGAGACACAGAAAGAGAGGCAGAGACATAGGCAGACAGAGAAGCAGCCTCTCTGCAGGGACCCTGATGCGAGACTTGATCCCAGGACCCTGGGATCATGACCTGAGATGAAGGCAGATGCTCAACCACTGAGCCATCCAGGCGTCCCAGCAGACCAGAGTTTAGTCAGTTTTATCATTTCTCTAAATTTTCTACAGCCAATGCCATTGCTGCCCACACATGAGGTGGCATGCTCCTACCACCCTGCCCTCTCCCCACTCTCGGTACACCACTCCTCCCAATATCTGTAGCTATGATTTCTGAGTAACTTCACATTCTGCATATCCGATGCTGCATATTGCTGAAAAGGTTGCAGTAGTTTTCGGTCAATATGGAATCACAATATGAAAGACTGAGTTGCTCTGTTCCTTTGATTACCTGCCCCCTACGATGGTCCCCTCACCCCTACCCAGGATGTTGTCAAAATTGAAGGGAGAGAAATGGAAGGGCCTGACCCCTGATGTAGCAGAGTCTGCGTGTGACTTAATTCCAAATAGAGTTCTCTTGCTGAGGAAAACAGATATCCTTTGGAAAAATGTAAGTGAAATGGCATTAGCCAACAGACAAACTCAGACTACTTATGAGCATGTTTGACATTCAAAAATTTGGTCTTCAGCCTGTCAAACCAGGAGAAGAATTCTACTGTGACCTTTGGGAAATTTTTAGCATTTTTGCCAGGAAATTTGGTATGAACAAAATGATAATAATATTCAAATGGAAAAAAAATTTAAAGTTTCCTGTGACCATTCATGTTGGTACATAAACAACGCATCTCCGGAAAACATGTAGACTAAACATCTGGAGATTCAGTTATCTTATTGACATAGGCAAAATCAATAGGCATTTATAGAAGCGGTGATGAAACCTATCTGCAGGTTTTCATGTTTGGCAAAGTGCCCCACCTTTGCTGAGCTGCTGTGAAACTTAGGGCAGTCTTTCTTTTGTTGTACTGAAATAATCTATGTCTCCCTCCTACACAGACTACAGTCTTCATGAGGGCAATGCCTATTGCCCTCCGGTCTTGTAGCTTCAGTATCCTGGTGGATACTGAAGTTTATTATAGCAGTTTCTTACATGTTCAAGGGCAAGAATAGCAAAAGATGAGGCTGAAAGAATGAACAGGTGCACGAATATAAAGAAGCCAGGGTCCTTCAACATGCTGACCGAAGACTTCCTGAATAACCCAAATATGCCAGGCCCTGGTATGCCAGCTGTCCAGGGTTGCTACTGCTTTCATGAGCTTATATGGTAGGGGGAGTTAAAGAGTTGGAGTGTTTTGCCTCAGAGGTCTGGAGTTAACCAAGCATTACAAGAACAGATTGGGTTTTAGAATACAGCTGGGATGCAGTGTAGAGAATGAACCGGAAGGTGTAAGAAGGAAGACTGGCTGATCTTGCAGGAGTTTGAACCAGTTGTCTGAGCCATATTAAGAGCAGCCTGGACCAGGGTACTATGGACTGGGATGGTGGAAAATGAAAGTATTTGTGAGCTACCGACAGGGGAAAAGAGAAGTAATGTGGAGTCAATGTGGACGTGTATGCTAAAAACAGATAGTGTAACTCCTGAAAGCACCTGCAAAGATGAGCAAGAAAGCTATTTCTGCTCTCTTTTAGGGGTGATGACAATACAGCATAACAGGTATCTGGACTCTGGACACAGACACATCCGGGTTCAAGTCCTCAAATCCCTACCCTCCCTGTCACCTTCGAGTGGTTATTAGCCTGACCAACTTATGTAACCACTGTACCCTTCAGCCTTCTCAACTGTTACCCTGGGATAAAACAAGCTCACACCTTGTAGGATATTGTGTGGATTAAGTGGAATACTGAATATAAATATTCAAATACATTAATAGAAACAGGATGCATATTATATGGGGTTATATAAGAATTATTAGATGTGCTTCTTGCTTTCAAAATAGCTAAAAGGAGAGGAAGTACAAATTGCTTGAAAGTAAAACATAGATAATTAAATTAATTTGCATATATTTAAAAGCTGTACTTAAGTATATATAGATATATTTAGATCTTATTCATATGATTATAGACACTAAAAAGGATGTAGTTTGGGGGGAGAAATTTACAATAATGGGCAGAGAAACAGCTTTGTTGAATGTTTACTGTAAACTAAATATTACGCTTGTCATTTTATATTCATTAATTCATTAATTGCTAAGGAATCCTTGACATAGATACCTCTTACTCACTGTTAGAGATGCTAGGACTGAGGTCCAGAGGATTAGGAACTACTAGTATTTGAAAGCAGGCATGCCTACTTCAAAGCCTCTCTTCATTCAGATGTGTAGCCAGCACTGCATTTCTGTATTCTTAGCCTATCTTGGATATTTCCTTGTAAAAAAAAAAAATTGTCTATCTATTGACTTTTTTTACTGTGCCTATTTGTGCATCCAGGGAAAATATTCCCCTTGCCTATGTGAGATTTTCCCCAGGAGAAAAGAGGCCTTTGCTTAAAGATTTCCCTTCTTCTGGTGGAAAGGGAAGGCTTTCTATAACCAGCAGAATTCAAAGGTCTTCTTTTTAGGAAATGAATGTAAAAGGAAGACATTAGAACAGGAGACTCAAAAGGAAAAAAGTGACCTACAAGATACTGTTTTCAGGCCCTGTGAGATTTCATTCAATTTACATTTCATTCATTTAAGCTCTGGACTGTTTGGTCAAAGGGAGCAAATTTACTAATTAGTTCTACTCTCAATTTCTCAGTAATTTCTTGTTCTGTGGAGTATAAGGCTTTCTGATGAAAAGACAGCCTCCAGCATATATTTCTTTAAAAAAATAAACTACACATGTGTAAATCCCATATTTTTTATACTTTTGTCAAAGTAAAATCAGGGGGACCTGGGAGTGGCTCAGTTGGTTAAAGACTCTGGCTCTTGGTTTTGGCTCAGGTTCTGATCTGGGGGTCCTGGGATTGAGCTCCATGTGGTAGGGGCGGGGGTCCTGCTCAGTGGAGAGTCTGCTTGTCTCCCTTCCCCTCTGTCTCTGCCCCCACTCACGCATGCTTTCTCTTTCTAAAGTAAATACATAACTCTTTAAAAAAAAGAAAATAAAACACATACACATATTTAATTCCAAATTTTTACACTTTTATCAAAATAAAATCAATAGTGCATAGACCTTATGATCACGAGTGAGAACTCCTGTTCCACTTCTTCCTGTTCTCAGTCTCACTCCTGGGAGGACAACCCCCATCATTTCTTCTTGAAGATTTCTCCATATCCCTAAGCAATATTTATAGAGCTCTATTTGAGGATTAACTACATTAGACCAAAGTCTCTTTTTATTGCTTCTTTAATGTTCCGATGAAATTAAGACGATTTGTTTTATAAAAAGACTTGTAATTATAGTTGTCTCTTTATAATACAATAAATATATATTATTAAAATATTGAAATGGATATAATCAATGGCAATAAAAATAGCAATCATTTACATTTATTACAATATAATTTTAGAACCAAATGGATTTATACATACTTTGTCTTCTGGAATAAAATTCTAGTAATGTAATTTCTGACACAGTTTTTTAAAATTTGTTTTGTTTGTGGGGCACCTGGGTGGCTCAGTCTAAGTGTCTGCCTTCAGCTTAGATCATGATCTCAGGGTTCTGAGATTGAGCCCCACATTGGGCTCCCTGCTTAATGGGTAGCCTGCCTCTCCCTCTCCACCTCTTGTGTTCCTCTCACACATTCTCTTTCTCTCTCTCTCTCTCAAATAAATAAATAAATACAATCTTTTAAAAATTTTTGTTTTGTTTGTTCATTTTCATTTTAGTTTGTGAAACATTTTGTTAAGCTTCCTTCCAAAAAGTCTGCCCCAATTTATTTTTCTACCACAACATAAATCAGCAAACTTTTCTGTAATGGGCCAGATAGAAAACATTTTAAGCTTATGGGCCAAAAGGCAAAATTGTACTATTAGACAGGTATTTGTATAACAAGAGAGAAATATACATTTCCATACATTTTTAATTAACACAATTCAAAATAATAATAGTATGTACAATTTTTATGACATGAAGCTGCTAATGAAAAGAAAATTTCTTTTTTGAATAATAACATTTTGCTCCATTGGGTATGATCGACAGAATAATGAATGACCCACGAATATGTCCACATCCTAATCCTTATGTCCTCTAACTATGCTATATAAGCGAAAGGAAGTTGCAGGTATAATTGAGACTATGGATATTAGTATAGGGATAGTAGTTTGCTTTATCCAGGTGGACCTATTTTAATTAAACAAGCTCTTAAAAAAGCAGAGAGAACACTCTCAGGCTGAAGTCATAGAAATGCAGGGGAAAGAAAAATAGATATTGGAAGCATGAGAGAGCAGACCTGCAGTTGGTGGAGGGGCCACATGGAAAGCATGAGAAAGACATGTGGAGAATCAAGGAGTCTCAGATTGGCCCCTGGCTGACAGTCATAAAGGAAATGAGGGCCCCCGTTCCATAAACATAGAAATTGTGGTTGTCCAACAGTCTGAATGAGCTTAGAAGTGGAATCATTTCCAGAACTTTCAAAAAGGACCACAGCTTTGCTGACCTTGATTTTGGCCTTGTGAGATTTTCCACTGCGAATCCAGGTGAGTTATGCTGTCACTCAGAATTCTGACTCATAAGGCTGTGAGGTAGTAAATGGGTATTTTAAGCCACTAAGTTGTGGTCACTTATTATAGCAGTGATGGAAAATTCATACTTTGGGGTTTCAAATTTAGTGTTCTTGATCATCCAAATTGATTGCAAATGTCCATCTCTGATTGTCGATCCCTAATGCCATTTTGTATATATTTTACCTATGAAATATCTTTTCCCACGGAGATGTACTGACATTCATAACCTTCCACAAACATATCATTTTAATTGAATATATTCAATCTCTTGGAAGGAATTTATGGATCCTATTTGGTTCCAGTCTTGATGTTTGCTTTATAACATGTCATTACATTGCAGACGAGCCATGTCCAATTGAAGGTATGGAGAAGCTTTGTTGGCTGCACCATTCAATGGATTATAAAATATGTACATTTCCTTTGCACATTCATGAACATAAGAAAAAAGCTAATTGTAGTTTTAGTTCAGAACTGTAGTTTAGCCCACTTTACAATTTGTGTAAAAATGGAGACCTAGCTTATTGTTTTAACTTTTGACAGCACTGGTCTTATACAGCACTTTGATGTTACTTGTGATTCAACCAACATTAGTTATAGAAATGACTATACTGAAGTATACATTTCAAAGATAAGCACTCTGTCTTTTCCTTAAGGAACATTATCAAGTCCATAGTAAATGTGATTTTCAAAGCTGCTCGATGTTTGATAATAGCAGTTGAAAAAAACATTAAATTCCTGGCCCTGAGTTCAAAATCATCTAAGTGACAATCCTTAAATCCACAAGAGTGAATGAAGTTCACTATTGACACTACTGGTTTGACAACATAGATTCAAATGCTTTCTGCAAAGGACCTATGGATGAATGATACAATGAATGACCATAGGTTTTAAACACCTTACATCTTCATAAGCTTTGTGAATTTGTGGAGAGGAGGCTTTTTTTTACTCCACACATATTTTTTCCACCATCAGTTGTTAACACATCTTAGCAGATTCCACTTCAGGTTGTTGTGTATGAGCGTTTTCTCAACTTCTTTGAAATTATTCTTATCTGTATTTGCTCTGCACAGATGATTCACAAAGGTAATTTTTCAGCCACTCCAAATGCATCATTGACTCTGCTGATAAGCAACAATCAACCAGTATTGTCCCTATCTTTTCACTAATGAAGAGCCAAAGAAAATCATTCAAGATAATTTGTCTTGTCTTTAATTGACTGTTGATGCTGCTTCCAATATTTTCAACTCTAAGCAACTGTTCTTGCCAAATAGTTGACAGTCTTAACTACTTTCTCTGGCTACATTTCTTTAATTGATAAGTCAACATTGGTAAAATCATTCTCTTCTTTGGCTAATAAATGATCCACTCAGAAATTTAGTTGCAGCCTCATTTTTGTCTTTTATTTTTGTGAAGAAATTCTGTTGTAATGAGATGCTTTATTTAAATGTTTCTACTTTTATTCTGATCGTTGTTTTCCCATGAGTTGGGAGATAGGATAAATGCATAGTCTGGGAATATGAACACTTATTTAGCATTATTATAGTGTCTTTGATAAATACAAAGGAATTTGTTGTCTCATTTGATAATGAAATAATCCACACTCCACAGTACCTTAAGATTGAATTATTAAAAGTCCACTTTTTACTTTCCTTCTTTTTACATCACATACAATAGCAATAAAACAAATGTGTGGTACAGCAATATGCATGGCATCAGAAATGTTGTAGAATTATAGCTGTGATTTGTAGTGAACCAAGCAGCTGTGCAAATCGGAGAGCATGTAACATATGGCTTGTGTCACAACTATGCATCTCTGCTGTTGGAGAACAAAAGCAGCTACAGGCAATCTGTAAATTAGAACATAGTGTGGCTATGTTCTAATAAAACTTTAATTAATTAAAGACATTTAATTCTCATATAATTTTCACATGCCAAAGATTAATACTTTTCTTTTGATTTTACTTCAACACTTTATTTCTATTTTTTTAAAAAAGATTTTTTTTTATTCATGAGAGACACACAGAGAGAGGCAGAGACATAGGCAGAGGGAGAAGTAGGCTCCCTGTGGGGAGTCTGATGTGGGACTCCAGGATTACGCCCTAAGCCAAAGGCAGACTCTCAACCACTGAGCCACCCAGGCATCCCTGATTTTACTTCAACAGCTTAAAAGGGAAAAACTCATTCTTAGCTCATAATATATATAAAAACAGAAAGAAGTCTGGATTTGGCCTTTGGGCCAGAGTTCACAGACTCCCATACTAGAAGAGAATGTCTTAAAAAAATTCAAAATTTTCAAATAAGCTGAAACCATGAAATATTCACCATCTCTGTATTTTTGTCATTTACTTCACTGGGAAACAGTAGGAAAAAATGGAAATTATGGAGGTGAAAGGAAAAGACATGTTCACTTCTTTCTCGGGGCACGTCTGCTTACAAACAAACTAATAAACAAATTCTCTGTCTAGTATGGGTAGGAGTCACTAGAATAATGTAAATAAGAATGACATTTGGATATTTTTCCCCTTAATGTTTTCTTATGTTAGTCAGGGAGGGGGAGCTTCAAATCAAGAAAGTGAGAATGTCTGTGGAGCAAAACATCACACATCTAGAGATAAAGCAAACATTCCCACCATGACTCTCTGTGGTTACTATGTGGCTTTTTTTTTTTTTGTCATTTGCACAAATGACAAAATTTGTCCTATCATTTTTGTTATTAATATTCTTGTCTAAAAGTGCAAGTAAGAAGTTTTTTTTTTTTTTGCAAGTAAGAACTTATTTACATGAATATCTAAGTCTTTATTTTCTCTTCATTTTCAAAATGATATCATAAATCCAAAAGATCTGTTTGTTCCAAAGTAGGGCTTTCAGTAGAGATGGAGAAGCTTAGTATTTAAAACATTGGAATGGGAGACGAGGCGGCTGCTCCCAATTCCACTTCCATCATTGACCCATCTACTCCCATGGCCCTCCCTGTTCCCCTCTAGGCCTGTCTTTATGTAGTGATGTAGCATTGTATTTGTTAATGATGTTAATCATCAGTAACATTTATGAGACCCTTACTAAGATCCAGGACCTTTGCATATCCTGTTTTACTTAACCCTCACAGGAGTCCCGGTGGGCAATATTAATTGTTATACATTTGTAGAGGAACTGAGGCTCAAAGAGGATACATTACTCTCTTAAGGTCTCACAGCCACTAGATGGCAGAACCTGGATTCAAATCCAGATCTATCTTGCTTCAAAGCCTATACAATTATTCTGAAGAGAAAGTAGATAAGGCAAATGAAAAAGCTGCAACTATCTAAAAAGAATTAGCTTGCTGTTGTGTGATCTATCATTTCCTTCAGCTCTTAATTATTAATGAGTCAAACATCCAAGACAAGGGTCAATTATAATGTCTCTGTATTTCTACTGTCAATGGAGCTATAATATGGTAGCTTCTTACAAAGTTAGATCTCAGATAAAGTGTATATATAATAGAACATATTGATGTAACTTCTTGGTTAAAATATACATGCTATTTTATAATATTCAACCCAGTTGGCTGCAATAAATTGAGTGTATAATAATTATGTTCGTTTCAGAATCAAAATAATTTTTTGAGTGGGCATGTTAGGTTACAAGACCATCAACAGAAAACTCAGGATCGCAGATACCTTGCCATTTCTTATAAGAAACTTAACCGGAAAGCATTAAGAGTTTGGTTGATGTGATAAAATGTGAAATAATACTCTTTGTATTTTTCAGGGTTCTCCATTGAGACAGAAATACTGTGTCTCCCAGCTGGAAGGGTGGGCCTCTCCAGTCGATATTGATTGATTGCCTCATTTAGCATAGGTTAGCTCCTCGACAAATATGTTGATTTGATTTAAGAAGATCTATTTTCTGAAAACTCCACCTTCTATAATGGACAAGTGATTTATAGTTTACAATGCTTCCTTTCTTCATAAAAGCAATTCACTTTTTGCCCTCTGTTTAATGACTATCATTTGATTGTGTTAAAGATGACCACAGAATGGAGCAAGCAGAATCAGTGCATGAAATGAACACTCATATGTCTGGATGATTGTGTAAGTTGTGAATATGCATTGTTGAAGGTGACTTATTATTTCAGAGATGTGATAAAAAACTCAGTGAAGTCCAACATATCCTATAAGAATATCAGTAAGTGTTTGAGGGACTAAAAGACTTTAGTTTTAGTGTAGTGAAAATGTATGTATTTTACCAAGTTAAAGGTACCTGTCTTTCCTCCCAACACATAGGCTTTGCAAAAATCTCTGGCTTAAAAAAATGTGCGTAGCTATCACTCTAATGAAAACTTGCCCATGTTGAAGACAGATGTATACTGATGCTGTAATGTGAT
The DNA here is from genome assembly GCF_048164855.1 of Canis lupus baileyi. Classification (NCBI taxonomy): domain Eukaryota; kingdom Metazoa; phylum Chordata; class Mammalia; order Carnivora; family Canidae; genus Canis; species Canis lupus. The sequence continues at coordinate 56,454,948 of NC_132844.1, read as the reverse complement.
AAAATCAATAGTAGCAAGGCCAGATAAAGTGAAAATTCCCAGAAAACTAATATTAACTAAATGATAATGAAAGCAGAACAATTTACAGTGTACTTATTCTGGCACAGACATAGCTTTAAGGATGCTGTAAATATTATTTATTTAATACATTTCATGATACTGGACTCGGAAACTCTGGAAAGGTATTGTCACTAATTAAGTGGTGGATTGGGTAAATAAAGCCTGTCAGTCTCCATAAAACAAAGAAGAATCACTACTACGTAAACTTCTTGTTTTAACAGATTATAATGATCTGTAATAAAATATTAACACATTTTAATGTAATCAGTCATTATAAAGACAAGTGATAACCATATTTATATAAGACATGATTAACCATTCTATGAGAATGAACATATAGCTTATTGGTATAATTTTGACAACCCCTGTCATAGCCCTCATTGTTGAACTGTACTCTTGCATGATATTTTATAACTGTTTTTTGTTCTCAAATTTGAATTCCCTTCATCAACTCTGCCAATAGAGATTTCTCATTCAGCAGGTTGAGAAAAATCTTTTCATCATGACAGTATTCAATGCATTTATCAATTTCATTAGAAATTCTTATTCCCCATGTATAAATTGAAATTTTATGTCTCACATGTGTTCCATTTCATGCCTCCCATGTTGGTTATAGCTTATTAATTGTTCATATCCTTCACTACCACATGATTACTTTGCTTTTTTTTTTCACTTTTATCTGTTTTCTTCTTTAAAAACTGTCTATCTGCCTGCATTACAGAAGTTGTTTTGGTTGAAGAGTCAATTATATATATCCTTTAGTGTTTCATCAATGTTTTTCTATAGTTTCTCTGAACTACTTCATAAATTCTAGTCCACTTAATACTTTGTAGTATATTAAACTTGGATTTAGTTAATAAATATTCAGAACCTTTCCTGTTATTATAAAAATAATTATTGTCTGTTTAATGTTAGAAATTGCAAACTTGTTTAATAATGACATGCATTCAGAAATACACACAAATCTTCTAAATAGTTACTACCTATCTGCTATCTTTTGTGTCAATATTTATAAATTAACAAGAGCCATTTTTGCATGATCATTGGATATTTGATTGGAAGGAAAGTCATTCCAGGGAAACTTACGAAAATATTGTTCCTTCATAGAAAATAGCTGCTCTCTTCAAAGGCTACTTGACTTATATTGTCTTTAATCCTCACAGCAGTGCCACCAAGCAACTATTTTTAGTGCCATTTTGCAGCAGGCAGAGAGGTCATCCTATAATAATTATCTGTGTTAGGATTTGAACTGAGATCTACTTGAGATGAAAGCCTACGATTTTTCTATACTAGGCTGCAAAAAAAAAGAAATCTCAGAAGGGGAAAAAATAACTATTCTATAAGAAAATCAGGCTGCCAGGGGCTGCAGAAACCCTATCTCTCATTATCTCTCTGTGCATGGGATTAGCCACTCAATTATACAGACAATAAATCATAATGTAGAATGAGCATTGGTAGCTAATTGGAATCCATAAATGTTTGAATTGCTAAGAGAACTCATGTGGAATATTCTTCAACTGTCCTACTTCACTCTTTGATTGCTTTATTCTTGACAGAAGTGTCCACAATAAGTGTTGAGCCATCCTTTAGAAGAGCATTCTCCCATAGTATTTAAAGAGTCAATTTTCCACAGCTTTAATTCACACCACGTTTTCAGTTGCACACTTATTATATAAACAAGTATCTAGCATAACCACTTTTTCTATTAAAAATTTCTTGAAAATTCTGCAATAAGCAATTTGTGATAGTGCCTGTATTAGGAAAGCTTACCATCTCCTTTTCAGTTGATGGTATCTAAGAGCAAGATAAATCTGAGCATGATTACCATAATTAAGGACAATTGGTGAAGGAAAATGTGGATAGATGGCATCTTTATATTTTAGCACATTTTAGTCTTTTAAAATTTTGGTAGCTTTTGCTCTCCTTTGCCTAAAACAAAAGCATTAGTTTTTACATTATTCAACATTTGGTGATGGCAATAATAATAATGAAACTATGCAAGACATGCTTCAGAGTGTAGCGCAGTGGTGCTCAAAATATGGAGCTCAACTAGTCAGCCAAGCATGACTTAGGTTCTACTGTAGACCTACTGAATCAGAATCTCTACAGTGAGTCTGGGGCAGGGCCCTGGGATCTGTGTTTAATCAATCCCTGAAGGTGATTTTGATGCATGCTAGAGTTTGAAGAACATTGTTGTGAAACACTGCTACATGAGGTCCTCAGACTGGAAGCATCAGCATCACTGAGTGCAGTATCCTGGACTTTTGGAACAAAACTTATGTTTTATAACATTACTGTGTTATCAGTTCACACGGTAAATAAACACCTAAATAATATCTCACTAGTGGGGTGCCTCGGTGGCTCAGTTGGTTAAGCAACTAACTCTTGGTTTTGGCTCAGGTCATGATCTCAAGGTCCTGAAGTTGAGCCCTGAGTTGGGCTCTATGCTCAATGTGGAGTCTGCTTGTCCCCTTCCCTCTGTTCTTTCCCCTGATCACTCTCTCTCTCTCTCATAAATAAGTAAAAAAATTTAAAAAAATTAACTAGACAACTAACTCCAATATATTCTATGCATACCTCCTGTCCTAAAATCACTGATGTTCATCTACTGCAGACAAAAATGACTCTCTGAATTTGATGATTTTAAATCTAATCTTGCCATTCCACATATATATGGAAAATGAAACCTGGAGAGGAATTAAAATAATAATCCACTGGTGGGATAAGTCTATTGACTATGGTTCCTTTATCGTCTCAGATGGTGTGTTGGAGCCTGTGCCAGTTCTTTCAGTGTTGGTGTATGGTATCTCCTCTACTGGCCTTGCCAAGTGCTAGATTATCCAGTTCTTTTAATCTTTTGAAGTAAAGCACTGATGGTTTTGTCAACATACAGCCAGGGAATTCATTACGCCTCCATCAGTTTGTATTGAGACTAGAATTAATTTATAAGATAATAAGCAGTGATGAAAGTAGCATTGATTAAGAGTCACAGGTCTGCTACTCAGTCCTGGTACATGCATAAATTGTGACTTTTATAGTTCACTGACTGCTCTGAGGCTTACTTTATTGATATGAGAAATATGAAAGAAATGAATTAATAAGTTTAGGTTGTCTTGAATTCTAAGTCAATGATTCGGTAATCCCTTCAGTTACTTGGAAGGCTGGAATGAGATCATCAGACGGGTTTGCTCTGATGGGCAGAAAGAGTCAGGCAAGGAAAGGTTCAGCATGAAGAGGAGGTCATTGGAGATACACTGTACAGTATCACCAATCCCCGAGAGACAGCACCAATCCCCATCCCTGTCTTGGGGATGGCCAATAAGGCCACCAAAGCAAAATCCTTTCATGGACTCTTTTCTATAAGCATTATTGTTTGTGTACCTGGTACCACTTCCTTTTTGAATTTCAGGAATGTATGTACTATCCGTTCACCATGATTCTTGGCTCCATTAGTGGGATTCTTGTTCCCTCTCCCCTTTTCTGAGAAGTGTTGGGCACCGGCAGTGCTGGGGACACTGACAGTAGCTATCCCCGGGCACAACAGACTTCCCTGTCATGCTTCATTTAATAAAAATAGTTCTGGCACTAGCATAAAACCTTTCATCCTTGAATCTTAAATTATTTCACAAACACTTATTCTTATAGAATTCCTGCAGGGAACACATTATAGAGTCACAGATTCATGAAGACTTGGAGACGAAAGTAACTTCAGAGATCATTCACTTCAAGTCACTTCATTTTTCATGGGAAAAAATTGAAATCCCAAAAGGTGAAGTGACTTATCCAAGCAGTTCTCTTCTTTAAAATGTGAATGCAGGAGTTAGGTAGATAACTCCAAGCCATAGAATGCATTTTAAATTATTGTGTAAATTAAACTTTACATTTTATTTACTAGCCTTGGGAGGAAATTCACTCTATCTTCTTAAAGGCTACCCTAGGGTGGAGAAGTGGATAGAGATGGGTTAATAAAAAGATTTGTCAGTAATGAGTGACAATTTAGTGTAGTATATGAGTGAGCAGAAGAAACAAAGTTACTTCTACCATTTAATTTGATGATGTAGAATGGGAAAATTGGCTAGGAATGAATCTTTCTTATCAAATCTGCCAAACTCTACTCCTATCTTTAATACCTAGATAGATCCAAAACCCTCTTACTACATTGGCACCCCATTTTCTCACCTCCATATATTACTCATCTGCCTCTTCAAAGGATAAAGGGTTTCAGGGTGCCTGGCTGACTCAGTTAGTAGAGCATACAGCTCTTGCTTTTGGGGTTATAAATTGGAGTACCACATTAGGTGTAGAGATTACCTAAAACATTTAAAATCTTTATTTTTTTAATGATTTTATTTATTTATTAATCAGAGACAGTGAAAGGCAGAGACATAGGCAGAGGGAGAAGCAGGCTTCCTGCAGGGAGCCTGATGCTGAACTCAATCCCAGGATCCTGGGATCATGACCTGAGCCAAAGGCAGATGCTCAACCACTGAGCCACCCAGGTGTCCCTAAAACTCTTAAAAAATATAAAATAAAGAATGAAGGAATTTGAAAAGAGAATAGGAAAATTGACCCAGAAAAAGATGTACTGATCCACAAGGAGGAGTGGTGGGAAGATCACCATGGATCCTTTGCACCTGTTCAGAGAAGGGAACATGACACAAAAGCTACTGAGATAATATTTATCCCATGAGTGCAAGGCATTTTCAAAGATTTAAAGCTGCCATTGGAGAGTTGACAGGCAGCAGAAAGATATGTGTACAGCAGATATGTTAAATCTGCTAAAGATATGTTAGCAGTGGGATCCCTGGGTGGCGCAGCGGTTTGGCGCCTGCCTTTGGCCCAGGGCGCGATCCTGGAGGCCCAGGATGGAATCCCACGTCGGGCTCCCGGTGCATGGAGCCTGCTTCTCCCTCTGCCTGTGTCTCTGCCTCTCTCTCCCTGTGTGACTATCATAAATAAATAAAAATAAAAAAAAAAGATATGTTAGCAGCAGAAAGATATGTGTACTTAACCCTACCACAAAGTTAATGAGACTAAATGCATAATAGTGGTGCAAATGAAGTATTATGGGAGCACATGGAAAACATAAGAGTTTGAAATGGGTGGGTTTGGGAAGACTGGGGAAAGAATTCAAAGTGAGGCTACAAAGAATGTTTGGTAAAAATGAGATTGATAGGGAGGGAACATTCCAGATAAAAAGGAATATATTTTACCAGAAGCATCACATACTTTCTTTCCTGAAAGACAAAGACAAAGAGAATAGAGTCTCAGGAATGAATGACAATATTATGGTACAGTCAAAGGACTAATTTGTGGAAAATAATGCCAGCAAATGAAGATATGGATAATGACTATTGACAATGAGAAAGTTCTACTGGAGGGAACTTATTTGGAACATTTGGGGACAATTTACTGCTGGATGGATGACCAAAATAAAGAAAGGGGAAATAGGGTTATATAACAGAGAAAATGGAGAAATATTGAAATAAGGTAGTATTTTTTGGAAATATTGAGACAAGAAGTCTGCAGAGGCCCCACTTCATGTTGTGTAATATAATTAACTAAGGACAGCATTGACAGAATGTTAGAAGACATATGGATTTGACCAGACCATAAAATGACTTTACCTCTCTAAATTCTCAGGGCTAGCTTTTTAGAGCCTTCTTTTCCAAAAGATATGATTGAATCTAGAAATGTATATCTCGAAGGATAATCCAATAGAAGAGATCAGATTGATGGTCTAAGAAAATGAGGAAGAGTTAGGGTAATATGATAAATCTGAGTCAATGATGATAATATTTTAAGATAAAGTTATATTTCCCCTTTGAAATCATAGTAGTTTAGAGCAAATAGTGACTTTAGGGAGTCTTATTGATATACATAACAGTATAGATGAATCTCAAAATAATTATATTGGATGAAAGAAGCTAAATCTCCCATTCTCCATCAGAAAAGATTATATACTTTATGATTCCATTTATGTAAAACTCTAGAAAAAGCAAACTAATCTATAGGGACAGAAAACATATGCTTGGGGTTGCTTGGGGATGGGGACAGTGTAGGTTAGATTATTAAGGAGCATAATGAAACTTTTGGATCTTATGGATTAGTTCACTATCTTGATGTATAGTTTAACAAGAGTGTACACATGTCAAAAATTATCAAATTGTCCACTTTATACATGTGCATTTTCTTGTATGAAAATTATACTCCAATAAAGTAGTTTAAAGAACGTGATAATATGAATGACAGAAAATCTATTTGCACCCAGAATATATAGTAATTTGGCAAAACCTTCCTTGGATAGCACCTAAGAACATATGTCTATCTGACACAGGATATATCTTCTTCCTCTGGAACAGGGGAAATTACTAGTGATTTTTTAAAAAAGAAATATGACTTTTATATCTCTATAAAAATAGAGTATTTTTGCAATTCATTGGTAGAGAGGGAAGGCTCTGGACCTCTTTTTCAGGATGCCTGTTCTCTGATGCCAGCTATGGCTCTGACTTACTCTGTGATTTTTGGAACTTAATCTCATTTTATGACATGCAAAATGGAAATTAAAATATCTATGCCATGCTTCACAGACTTTAAAAAAAAGATGAAATTATTTGGAAATGTTTAGAATATTTTTATTAGTACTGTGCAAGCCTGTGGGGATACAAAGATAAATAGGATGTGCTCCTTTCTCTCTAGATGCTTGTATCTTTCTTTCTTCTATAGAGAAATGGACATATAGATAGGTAAGTAAGTAGGTAGATATAGATGAAAATCAAGTGTAAGATATTCTAAATTTTATAATCATGTGAACAGAATACAGTAGAAGTATAGTAGAGGAGGAAGGACCTAAATACCTGAGGGTGGAGCAAGTAATAACTCAGTTGTTCTTGAAAAAATAGTTTAGCAGATAAAGAAGTATAAAGATCCCATTAAGAAACATGTGCAAAAGCTTACAGACATAAAGGGATATAGTACTCGGGAGATATCTTAAAATTCATTGTTTTTGGAGGGGAGGGCAAATATGAGAGGATTTTGAATGATGAATCTGAGGACAGTTTAGGGCAATATTGAGATGGGCCTTCCATGCTACCTTGAAGAATTTAGACCAAAGGGAACCAGTAGAGTTTCTAAGTATGAAAGTTTGTAATCAACATAAAAGTAGCATAAATACATTTTGCACTAGGCAGGTAAAAGGTAAGTGAATATGCTAAAAAAATCAGTAAAAAAATAATTTATTGATTAAATATTTGACTTTTACGATGGATACTTTTGGAGTTTTATAAACAAAAAATGATAGAGGAGTGTCACAATTCATAATTTCCTGTTAAAATGTTTTTGTAATGTAAATCTAGATTCATTTTTAACAGCTAGTTAAGTCATTATTGTATTCCTTTATTTATTAATTTAAAGGTTTAATAGTAGTGAATTACTCTACATCAAGACTATTTTCTTAGAAAAATATGGACTAAATTTATTTCCTCTTAGGAAATAAATACTTGTAAAATTTAAATGTCCTTGAGAAATGCAAGCACAATTTAAAAAGGAATGGTATTAGTGGCTTTTAAAAAAAGAAAATGGCTTATTAAAGCAAAGCAAAATAATTAATAGATCTTTTTCAATTGCACGCAGTAGTAACTGGATGAATGATGATCCTGATTAGAGTCAATATCTTTGCTTGGCCTTGAATTTTCCAGAGATTACTTATGGTAACAATATTTATAACTATTTTCTTAGTTTCTTAAGTACACTGTTGTCATTTCAGTGTGGATTTTGGTGTTGGAAAGGACTGGATCTGTGCTAACAGATCATGAGAGATTCTTGCTCGGTAAGTTTAGGCAAATTATTGGACCTCTCTAATATTCAAATTCTCCATTGTCAAATGGGTATAATGATATTCAAATCATGCGGTTGTTGTAATGTTTAGATAAAACAGTGATTCTGAAATACATGGCATGGTGCTTGATATACAGTAAACCCTCAATAAAAATAAGATGTTGTTGTTCTTGTTACCTAGACTTGGGACTGGCAGATCAATATGGGACCATTTTTTTTGTGTGCAGCTCTATGGTGAGTGGAATAAAGCACCACACTGAAAATCAGGGAATCTAGCTCTTGCCACAGCTCTGACATTAGTGAACTATGTGGCTTTGAAGGTGTAGTAGTATGTCTCTGATTTTTTTCATCTATAAGATGAGGGTGCTGGACCATCCCCTAGATTTAAACAATGCATTTGAAGAATTTTAGAAAATCAGGGATTTCTTTCACTGATGCTCATTGAACTGGAGAAAAGGGAGGTGACATGATGAAATGGGATTCAACTATCCCTACCATTGCTTCAACATCTGAGCCAACTAATTTTTGGTTTTGGATCATCTAGAGGGATTTTACTTAAACAGAGCATTCCACAGCTATGAAAGGTTGCAAACCATTGGATTTCTGAATTTCTAAGATTCCATTAGCTCTACATTTTGTAAAGGTGTTTGATCATTAACAAAGTCCGAAACTTTTCCTGAATGCAATCATACTAAAGATGGAAAAAATTGTATTTTCTTGTTAGGATAAATAAATTAGTATGTGACAAATATAATGATTAACAGTCTTAAGTCAATTTAATCCTTATAAAAATCTTATAAAAGAAGCATCATTATTCCATTTGAAAGACAAGGAAACCAATACCCAAAAAGTCTAAATCATACCATGTATAGATAAATGATCGATTTGAAATTTATTCTCAAATTTATGCAACTCTAAGTATTATGCTCATTCCTTTGCAAATTAATAAATCACTAATGAAAAAGTCAATAATACAAGAAATATCTCAAGATATCATTTTTTTAAATTTTTTTTAATTTTTATTTACTTATGATAGTCACACACAGAGAGAGAGAGGCAGAGACACAGGCAGAGGGAGAAGCAGGCTCCATGCACAGGGAGCCCGATGTGGGATTCGATCCCGGGTCTCCAGGATCGCGCCCTGGGCCAAAGGCAGGTGCCAAACCGCTGCGCCACCCAGGGATCCCCCAAGGTATCGTTTGACCTACTTTTAAGAAGCCCACCTTGGGTCTTTGAATTATTTAACTGAACAACTTTTCTCTAAGCACTTATTCTGTGTCCAGTACCTAGAGCATAGGAAGATGAGTAGTACAGAGCTCCTGCCTTGTAAAGACTTATAAACTAGTCAGGAAGATAGGCCCTTAATAGGGAGTGATTATAAGTGTGAACACAGGTATATGATCAAGTTTAGGTTTGTTGGGGGAAGGAAAAAATCAAAGACATCATAAATACAGAAGTGAAATGTGATTCATCTGAAAATAGTAACAGTTCATTTTTCTAGATATATGTGAATAGGGTGAGTCTGGCCAAGTCCTGATACAGGTTGGGAGAAGGAACAGGTAACTCTTAACATCAATTTCAGAAGGAGAAAGTAGTGGTGAGCAGAGAAGAGGCCATGTCAACAATTAACAAATTAAGTCCTTGATGAGTAGCCTGCCCATGATCTGTCACACCAGAGCAGCCAGGTCTTAGGGCCTCTATAAGCACGATCTGTATTCCTTTTTAAGGCTGCCAGCCACAATCACCCAAACTGGAATTCGTAGACATCAGGAAAAGACCAGGAGCAAACAAGCACTGAGGACATCTTCAACTGTAAAACAGTTGCAGCAAGAAGGACTGAAATTTTGATGCAAGGTACAGAATAGCAAACAAAAGAGTTGGTTTTGCTTCAAAGGGAAAAAAAAAAATGAAAAAAGTATAGGCTCAAGAGTAAGGTGAAGTAAGTGGAATTTTATGATGATGAAATTAATGTTTCCCCTGGCTGAATTACACTTATGTTTGATGCTGTCTCTTACCACCTTGTGCTTGCACAGAGTGATCGTTTTTTTTTTTTTAAGATTTTATTTTTATTTATTCATGAGTGAAAGGGGTGGCGGGGGGAGCAGAGGGAGAAGCAAGCTCCAGGCAGGGAGCCCGATGTGGGACTTGATCCCGGATCTCCAGGATAAGGCCCTGGGCTGAAGGGGTGCTAAATCACTGAGCCACCCGGGCTGCCCCAGAGTGATCTTTTCAACACAAATCCTTTCCATTTGGAGAAACTCTAGCACTGTCCTCCTCTATCTGAATGGGTATGGGAAAAGAAGATTCAAATGATGGAAATAGGAATTGCCATCAAGTCTAAAATATAACTAAAGATTGAAAGTAAAATTAAGTATTACACCAGAAAAAATAAAATCATTTAAGATGCTCAATGAAGAGCATATTGCATCTCATGTTCCTTTTGAAGACTTGAATACCTACATGCAGATTCCTTAAAATGAAAACAAGCTCTGTACCTCTACAACAATTCGCTTCATATTAAGTAGAATTTCAGCTATTTTTTTTCTGGAATTGGTATGACAAAGAAGCTTATTTATCTTCTTTTCATTTGAGAAGCTGCTTCCATTCTGGCAGTAATAAGGTGGGCATGGCTGATGCAGACCTGATTCAGATTTCTAATGCACACTCGGAGAGGGCTTCTCGAACTGCAGGATCCCTGGCTGTGGTCACCAGTTGGCATCATTCTATTTCTTAAAAGGGCACCTGCTTCCAGCATCAGGGGCCACTAGTGTGGCTGGACATGTGGTAAGGGTTTTCCAACAGAAGAGGGTCTTCTAGACAACCCTGGAATTTCTACTCTTCAGGAACTTGACATTATGACTATTTCCACTTCTGGTGTCATGGAAGTAATCCAACCTTGTTGTCTCCTTTTCTCCTCCATGTCTTAGGTACCAGGCACCAAGCGCATTGGCTATAGGAACATGAGACACATTTGAGAGTAAGGTCAGCTGAAAAGAAAAATCATTGCAGTGGAGATGTAGAAACAAATAGCAAGCACAGTCTCTACCAGTTATCACAGGACCCAAAAGCAAAGCATTTACTTTCAACCATGGTTTCCTCACTGTAATTCAAGTGATGCATTCGTGGATTCACCATAAAGGAAAAATAATTATGACAGGAGGTTTAGGACAGAGCTTCTGAGTCCCAGAGTCTCCGAGTCAGTTATGCCACAACCTCACTGGATATCTAAGGCAAATCCCTTTTAGTGTCTGAGCTTTATTTTCCTTGATGGTAAAGTGCAGACCAAGGAACTTCAATATTATTTCATCTTCTAAAATCCTAGGATAGTATAGTTTTACTACTCTCTATCCTAAGAGATGTTTTAGCCATCATAGAAATAATGAATACAAAAGAGTTTACTCCTCAGAAAAAGACATTTCATATGTAGGGAATACCAATATATAGATATAGTAATACCTAGAACACAAGCTAGTTTCTCTATATTGGGGTTTTACTGTTTACTAATGTTATATTTAAATGACATTTTTGGTCTGTGATCTGTATTAATTCCAGTGGGTTTTTTAAGAGCTGAAATAACACAGTTATTCTGCGCAGGTATTCGCCAGTGATGACTTACAGTTAGGGGTTCATTTGGGAAATTGCACAAAGATCCAGATCCTAAATTCCTGAGTTAAAGTTGACCAGTGTCGATGTATGGCACCATCATTTTTTTTCTTTATCTTAATGCATTATATTGATAGGTGAAACAAATTTATAGTTAAACATAATAGCGTAGCATCAGAGGATTTTTAGGTGTACAAAGTATCTTTGGGATACTTTATAGTTTCCAAAATACACTAAGATTCTATGGCACAGGGTAGAGGCTTCAATAGGATGATTGCCTCTGGAGCTGGGTCTGAAGCTGAGTTCCCACAACTTTCAGCTCAGAAGGCTTGTCTTGTATTTGTATGTTTATATATCTCAAGTCTTATTAAGGGTTCTTCTGTTTATTTTTTTTATTTTTTTTTAATTTATTTTTTATTGGTGTTCAATTTACTAACATACAGAATAACCCCCAGTGCCCGTCACCCATTCACTCCCACCCCCCGCCCTCCTCCCCTTCTACCACCTCTAGTTCGTTTCCCAAATCACCTGTCTCCACCAAATTACCTAGAAAACCTTCAAATTATCCTGAAAAGGTTCTTCTGTTTATTAGCCCACCACTTATAATCAGTATGTCATTACATCTTCTAGATGTATTTCTAACCCAATTTTTGTCTTGGTAGGATTCTATTTGTTTCCTTTAAAACTCTTATGCCAAACACTGTTGTGCTAGTATTATCTTATTAGTAAATATTCCTGTGTTATCCAAGGTTTTCAAGTGCATTCTTTTAGTTTAGTTTCCTTGCTTTGTTTGGGGATTTATTTCTTTAGGCACAGAGTGCCTCTATCATGGTCTGATGGTATGTGATGTGTCTCTTCAGATTGTTCCTGCTTGTTGCACTCTTCTTATTAAAGCACTGTCATTCTTTTCCTTATACTTGATATATTTTATTGATAGATAAAATGAATACATTGTGAGACAGTATATTATTATAGTTCTTTGGGTTATTAAATATTTCAATAATCATGTGGTTAAATCCTCATTTCGTAGTTGAATCTCTTCCCCCATGTCCTTTTAATTGGTCATATATTCCATATTCTGAATTTTTTGGTTTATTTATTTAAGTAATCTCTACACCCAATGTGGGGCTCGAACTCATGATTCCGAGATCAAGAGTCACATGCTCTTACAACTGAACCAGCTAGGCATCCCTACATTCTGATATTATTAAGAATTCTGTAAGGTTCTATAATTGGAAGCATCAATCCATGTTCATTTGGTTTTATAAAAGTTTATTCCTCAAAAACTAAATGTTGAATTGTCGTATGACCTAGCAATTCCACTCTTAGGCGTATACCCCAAAGAATTAAATCAGGGACTCAAATATACTTGTACATTCATGTTCATAGGAGAATTACTCAAGACAGCCAAGAGGTGGAAAAACCCAATTGCTCATCAACAGATAAATGGTCAATAAACTGTGGTGTATGTGCATAATGTAATATTGTTAGCCATAAAAAAGAATGATGTTCTTAAATATGCCACAATTTGGATGAATCTTGGAGATAATGTTATATATATATATTTGATATATTATACGTATAATATATTAAATAAGCCAGATACAAAAGGATAAATATTATATGACTTCACTTATATAAAATATTTGATAGGCAAATTCATAGAGAGATATAGCAGAATAGAAGATACCAGGGATGGAGGGAGAAGGGAATGGGAAATTATTTCTTGATGGTTATAGTTTCTTTTAGAGATGAAGAACAGTTTGGGAAATAAATGGCATGGTATTTGTACAACACTGTGAATATAACTAATGCCACTGAATTGTATACTTAAAAGGGGTTAAATGGTAAATTTATGTAATGTATATCTTACCACAATAAAAAAAATTTAAAGTATACAATATGATTTCCTGACTTTTTGGAATCTATGTTATAATATTTTTAGGGCAGCAGCTAGCTTTAGGATTTTCTCCTAGACTATGCTGTGATTAGAGCTTTCTGAAGTAGGCATTCTGATCCAGAATTTAGAATATAATTTGCTTATACACAGATTTAATGTACTCTAGAATGTTAAGTGTATGTTACTATGCAAACAAGTGCCTGCATAAGTAGATTTTCTACTAATAACCTCTTTGGAAATGCACCATGAGCAATTTCTTTTAGTGGCCATATTAGTGAAGTTCACCACATGCTGGGTTTAGAGTTTTCAATAGCAAGTCAAGGTACATGCAGATGAAATCACTATTATTAAGAATAAGTGGGCCAGGAAGAGCATAGTTAAAACAAAAAATTATTGGAACATAGCTTATAAAGTTGAAAACAATCTGGAACTTTTAATCCTCAGTGATACCAACTTGGCAGATGGATGAGTGGATGTGCAATCATGTTAAGCATTGTGCTGCACTTAAAATTTGGATATAGATTCTGGAAGAAATTAGATGTAAATATAAGACTTAATTAAAATATGTATTAAATAGTAATATAAATCACTAAGCTAATGAATATAGATTGTAAAATGTCTAAACTATTAGAGAAAATAAGATTGACCTCAGAAGAGTAGGGCCTGGTGGCAATAGGATACTTGTCTTTGCAATGTAGTTCTCTCCCTTCCTTCTATGAACAGGATCTCAGATCCCTGGTCACAGTCACCCAAATCCGAAGCAACAATCATGGGTCTGATAGTAGGCATCTGATCAAAACCAAGTTAGTCTGAATCTTTTCTTGCATTTTGTCTTACGAGGACAAGATGGAAAGGACTCTGTTTTTTCTTTTCCCTCTTCATATTGTGAGTTATAAGATGAGCCTAAGGTATCAGTGTTTGAGTAGCAGCAACATGGAGGAGAAGCCTGGAAGAAAGATGCCAACAAAGGGAGGATGGTGAGCTTGGTAATAAAAATGTGAAGAGATCACCTGGCATCGGTTAAGCCCTGAGACCAGCTTCTATCAACACTGAGACCAGCTTCCCTTTTGCTGTTCTGTGTTTTTCTTGTTTCAGCCTATACATAAACACACATGTACAGTTTTTCCTTACGTTATTTTTAATTGTATACTTATCAGTTGGAATAAAGAATCCTGACTAGAAGCTCAGGAAAAGAACAACTGAAGTAATAATAGTTCACATGATAAATTAATAAACTAAAATAATTTACCAGGTCTAAATTTCATTATACTGAAAGGAATAAATAAAAAAAATACATCAGAAGCATTCAAAATAAATACAAAGGAATACATTTTCCTATTAGACAGACACCATTAGACTGGGTGAAAAAAAAGTCAAATAGAGAAACCCAGAATATAAACAAATAGACGAGGCAAACAATATTATTTAAGTGCTATTTTCAAGAAGCACATTCCAAACAAAATGATAGAGTTTTAAAATGCAGGATGGAAAAAAAAATACCAAGTAAAAACTTATTTTAAAAACTACTCTATTAGTTTAGACCATATTAGTATTAATATAAGACAATATTAGTATTAGATAATGTTAGTATAAGAAAATTAAAACAATGTGAAGATTTTTTTGGATAAAGAGGCCTATTTTATTATGACACAAGGTATATTTTAAGAACTTTCAGCCATCAGGAGTCTATTTTTCTCGTCACGTAAGTTTAAAATATGCAAAGCAAACCGGAGGAAACATGTAAGGTCTAGTATATAAAGACAGACGAAATGGGAGACGGTAACACTTCCTTTCAAAAATCATCAGATCGGGCAGTGTAACCACAATGTGAACAAACATGACTCATGGGATGTAGTCATAAAGGGACACTATTTTGCATCCCATGGGCCTTTTGCATTTCTTCAGAGGGCCTATTTTCCCCCCTTTCCTAGCTCTGGTTACTGAGTAGCCCCATTATTTGCCCTAAAGAAAGAATTCCTGTTAATTTTGTCAAACACAGTCTCAATTCAGCCACTAAAGTGTTCAGTCCTATGTAATTGTTAAAAACTCTAATCTTGATTTAAGCAACCTCTCCCTCTCTAAGCCAGGAGCTACTGCAGGCAAATATCTAAACAAAGGAAATTAGTTGGTTTTTTCCCTCTAGAATTTCTTTTACTCCTTCCCTCTTTCTGGCTAATTGATGCCTGTAATGAGCAGGGATAGGTGAATGACAAACTTGAGGGAGGGGATGCTGTCTTTCTATAGATGCCTGGCTCATAGAAATTGCAAGTCTTGGGACACCTGGGAGGCTCAGTGGTTGAGCGTCTGCCTTTGGTTCAAGACTGATCCCAGGGTTCTGGGATCAAGTCCAGCATCAGGCTCCCTGCAGGGGAGCCTGCTTCTCCCTCTGCCTATGTCTCTGCCTCTCTATGTCTCTCATGAATAAATAAATAAAATCTTAAAAAAAAGAAAGTGCAAATCTTTCCCCCAAGACTTTGGAAGAGCAATTTCCTACCAAACTTCAAATTACTAAATTACTTCCGCAGAGGTGACTTTAGCCAGTGTGTTGTACTCAAGCTTTCCAGGCTTGACCCAGACCCCAGTCCTGCTCCTGTCCTCAAACTGGAGTCCACAGGTTAAACTCCCCGTTTAGTGATGGGGGCTGAGAAGTAGCACACTCCCTCCTCTTTCCTGTGGGAGTCAGAGGGATTGTGACTCACAGTAGAGTTCAATCTAGAGAAATCCTCCTCAACAATTCAAATCTTGACTCATTCGTTATATGCCAGATGTGTGTGAGGAGACTAACAGTTGTCTAAAGATTCATAAATACTTACTTCAAAATTCTTCATCGTGGGTCTGCCACCTAACCTTGAGACATGAGCGTCAGCCCAAACTTAACATTTTGCTACCTTCTGAGATAAGTAGAGATGAAAACTATTTGAATAACTTATTCTCTCTCATCCTCTCAATTGGCTCTAAGAGGAACAGCTAGATCCTTAAGTGCATTTATTAAGAAATGAAATAAAAAATAAATATAGTAACACTTTAATTTGAGATATTAGAAAACAATTACCAAAAGAGCATAGAGAGACCGAATGAACAATGATAAATTCAGGCTTCATAACACAGGCCATTTTTAAAAAGTATATGTGATTTGAAAAGCCATAAATTTTAAAAGGATTAACAAATAAAATATTTAAAAATCTAGCAAGTCTAATTAACAGGAAAGACAATTTACTAAAAATCAATATGAGGGGAAGAAACAGATAAAAGTACAGATGCTAAGGAATGAAAAATAAGAAAATACCCTGTACACATTTGT
Organism: Canis lupus baileyi; assembly: GCF_048164855.1. Lineage (NCBI taxonomy): Eukaryota > Metazoa > Chordata > Mammalia > Carnivora > Canidae > Canis > Canis lupus. The sequence continues at coordinate 56,438,248 of NC_132844.1, read as the reverse complement.
AGCAACATATTTGAAAATGTAGATGATTTAGTCATTTTCTAGGCAGATAAGAGTGTTAAAAAAATGACTAAAGAACAAGCAAAGTACTTTAAGATATCAACCAAAAAAAAAAAAAAAAAAAAAAACCAGAAAAAGAAAAATTAAGTAAAACAGTACTGCTTTAAATGACATCTGTTTATCTTGTGAGTTTAATCAAATCATCCTATCAGACGCTTAAGAGTTGTCTCTAATTCCTATTATTTAAGTTGTCTCAGAGTCGAGAAAAAGATTAAAGCTTTGTTACTTATCACAAGGCTGCTATAGTACTAGTCTAATAATGTAAGACTATCACATAAACCTAAGAATAGCTCAGCATTACATATGAACACGAATATAATTCTTTAAATCAGCAAATTAAGTCCTTTACTGTTTTTAAAAGACTAATATAACATGGCCAGGTATATTTATCTCAGAACTGCAATGATTCCTTAATGATGAATCTCATTAAGGAATTATGTTTAGTTTGTAATAGAAATGGTATTTCAAATAATTGGGGCGAAAGACTTGCTATTTAATAAATAGTGTGTAGCAATTAGATACCCATATGGGAAAGATTAATGTTATAATTCTGCCACTCATCGTATACAAAAGGAAACTCCATATAAATCAAATACCTATATTTAGAGGTTTTAGGGAAAAGAAAGAGAGAGAGAATATGTCTTTATTCCCTTGAGATAGCAAAAGGCCTCCTAATACGCTATAAGCTCAAAGGCCATGAAATGAAAGGTTGAGAAATCTAACTCCACAGACACTAATGCGTACTGTAGAATGCAAGATATCTTAAATAAGGTGAAAGGTCAAGCATCACATTGGAAGAAAACACCTGTAAAAGAAAATAACATATAAAAGATTACTAACCTTAGTATATTTTTTAAATGTTAACAAGTTTAGGGATGCCTGGGTGACTCAGTCGATCAAGCATCTGCCTGTGGCTCAGGTCATGATCTCAGGGTCCCGCATCAGGCTCCCTTCTCCGTGGGGAGCCTGCTTCTCTCTCTCTCTCTCTCTCTCTCTCTCTCTCTCTCAAAATCTTAAAAAAAAAATAAATGTTAACAATTTTTAGAAGGGCAAGCAATCTAATTATGACAAATAATTCATGGTAATTGATAGCAATTGCTAGTAAATATAAAAAGACATGTTCAGTGTCACAGTTAATCAAGAGAATACATATTAAAACAACATTGGTGTCCCATTTCCCGCTTGGTGGATGGGGGAGGCATATGAGATTAACGGTGAGATTTTGCAAAGGTGAAACTGGCACTCTTATTGGTGAGTATGCAAATTGGTGCAGTTTTCTGGAGAATCATTTGACTGGGTCTATTAAGTAAAAAAAAAAAAATTGCTTTTCCTTTGACTCAACAGTTTTATGTTAGGTATCTTTTCCACAGAATTACTTATAGATGTGTGCAAAGATGGATGCACAGGAAAATTTATTTTGTCATTGTTAGTAATAGCAAAAAGAAAAGAAAAATTGGATACAAACTATAATTTCCATCATTAAAGAATGGTTAACAAGTTTATGCTACTGATTTATTTAATGAGGCAATATACATAAAGCACTTAGAACAACATCTGGCACCTGATAAGCACCAGATATGTGTTAGCCTTATTATCCTCCCACCCTCACATTATAAGTTCTTTGAAAGCAGCATAGTTTTCTTTTTCACTCATTACTGTATCCCCTTCACCTCGAACAATGCCTGATATGTAGTGGTCTTCTTTTTTTTAAATTTTTTTTTTAATTGGAGTTCAGTTTGCCAACATATAGCATAACACCCAGTGCTGCTCATCCCGCCAAGTGCTCCCCTCAGTGCCCATCACCCAGTCATCTCAATCCCCCACCCACATCCCCTTCTACTATCCCTTGTTCATTTCCCAGAGTTAGGAGTCTCTCATGTTTTGTCACCCTCACTGATATTTTCACTCATTTTCTCTCTTTTCCCTTTATTCTCTTTCACTAATTTTTATATTCCCCAAATGAACGTAGTGGTCTTCAATCAACATATTTAAAATGACTTGTGTGTGTGTGTGTGTGTGTGTATACACACACATATATATAACTATAATGCTCTTTCTCTTTCTCTATATATCTATATAAAATGCTCTTTCTCTGTGATTGCCCCTCTGCATCCATTTTCTGCCCTGCTCTGATTCCTAGGAAGCAGATTTGGGGTTCCTTTATCCTCTGGCTTTTAGTTTGTCGCAGCCTATGGAGGAACCAACAGAATTGGAGAGTGGAAGGACATTATGAATATTTCTCCCCTGGTACTTCTCTACCATACTCATGATTGCATCTCTTTAACTATGGCCATATCTCTCACTGGTTAAGTCTGGACAAGCAACTCCCACTCCATCCTAACCACCATCCACCCATGGCCACAGTGTTCACTAGGTTCCAGTTAACAAAGAAAATTCTCTTTCTGTTTTTGCAGTCATCAGGGTGGTAACTGCTTTCTTCTGCTGCTAAAATCTGGGTGCTTTACCATCCTGTGCTGATTCCCTTAACCCTACCTCCCCCCCGCCCACATCTCCTGTTCGTACTACAACTGCACGACATTGCTTAGCCACTTGGCAGCTATTAAATAACTCATCCAGAGGGAAAACTGGATGCGGTGACATAAAAACAATTCCATAGTGGGTATGTTAGACTTAAAGAGACCAAAAAAATGATACCCATATATGTATCATTAATCCACAGTTAAGATTTGCCATGTTTTGGTTTAATACTGTTTTCAACAGTTAGATATTTCAAATCCATGGTGTACTATAATAGAGGAAAGATTTGAATATATAATACACACCCGGACAATTCAGTGGTTTAAAAAGAGCTTTAAGTTTCTAAATATATAAACTTTCTAAATATATAAATCTTAGTCAACTCATGCCATTCCAGCAACAGTGCTGGAATGATAATGCAACCTCTTCCTTAGGTTCCACACCCTCAGGCTGTGTCACAGAGAACAAGGATCCCCTAATACCTACTGATCATTTGTAGCATCATTACCAAGTGTAATGCATGATATAGCATGATAGCATCGTTTACTGTCATTCCTTGAAATATTATGGCACTTAGGTTTATAAAGTGATAACCAAAGACTGCAAAATCTTAAAAACTTTTGGTATTTTTAAGGGCCATATTTAAGTTTTACTGGTGTAAAACCTCAGGAGTTTCCCTAATGATATTCTAGACTGGCCTCTAACCCTGAAGGGCAAGGAGGGTCTTAGGAAAGAGGGAGACAGGTCACTCCAGATTGGAAGGTGGCAGATTCAGTAAGCAAGGTGCCTGATACCCAAGGCTTGCTTTGGGTGGCTGCAAGATGAGTGGATCTCTACATGCACCCACCTGGATCTCAAAAATTTATAAGAAGGCCTTAATTGGACTCAGCACATATTCAGTCTAGATCATCTAAAAACACCTTAATCTCAAGACTGTTCTTGCAACAGCCCCCACTGTGGGAATGGTGGGTAGAACATATGTACCAAGCATCAAGGTTATTGAGAAGCCTTCAGTTGCCCTGGTCAGCCTGTAGGTAACTAGTGATCATGTCCTCTTGATGGCTTTCCCAATAAATGTCTAGAAAATGATATTGAAACATTAAAATATGAATCACAGCTACCTCTGGGCATGGAATTGGAATCAGTCTGGGCCTAGGGGACATTTATCTGTTTTTTTTTTTCCTCTAAGCTTCTGCATTATTGAAAGATAATGTTACAGTGAGCCTACACTGCTTTTCTAATTATGTAAACAAATTTAAATAAAATTTGATATAAAAGAATGATAGGATCTTCTAGAATGGAATTCTGACAAAATTTTGGTAATTGCATGGAAGTGAAAAAGAAAAGAGAACAATGTGACTATACCCAGAGCCCTCTGTATCAATATTGAAAAGAACACATAAATAAGCAGGAGGAATTGACACAGAGAGGCCACCGGGATCACAAACCTGAAAGTGAGAACAGAAGTCCTGAAACAGAGCAGACAGGCCTGCAGCAATATGGTCAGGATAGCCTGAAGCCCAGACTGTCTTGAAATCTATGAGGAAAAAGAAAAGTCCTCAAGACAATAAAACATATATATGTTTTTGCTAAGAACAGATAAGAACAAGCTGAAAAGAGAACGAATTGATCAGGGAAGATGCAGACTTATTAACCTGACAGAAATCATACTCATGGGCACCTGAGTGGCTCGCGGGTTGAATGTCTGCCTTTGGCTCAGACGGTGATCCCCAGGGTCCTGGGATTGAATCCTGCATCGGGCTCCCCATGGGGAGCCTGCTTCTCCCTCTGCCTGTGTCTCTGACTCTCTCTATGTGTCTCTCTGTGAATAAATAAATAAAATCTTTTTAAAAAAAGAAATAATACAAATGCTCAACTATTCATTTCTTTAACAAAGAGATGTGAAGAAAGGATGTCAGGGGGAAACTCAGTACAGGAGAGAAGATATGAAGTGACCACCTAGACCCTTAAATGGTATTCAGTTTTCAGACATGAAAAGATTATATTCTAGCATGATAAAAGAATTTACAAATGTGATCAAGAACACACTGAATAGGAAGGGTTTAAGGAGTGAACTAATGTTCCAATGTTTCAAAAGAGGAGACGGATTCTGAAGACTCACGGAAACTCAATTCCTCTGTGTGTGTGTGTGTGTGTGTGTGTGTGTGTGTGTGTGTGTGTGAAATGATCTTTTCTTTAATTCTATCAGTATCTTCTGTGTGCAGAGACAGTGTTCGTTTTCTGGGGCTGTTATAACCACGTTACCACAGACTGAGTAGCTTAAACAACAGAAATTTATTTCCTGCCAGTTCTGGAAGCTATCCGTCCAAGATCAAGGTGTCAATAAGATTGGTTTCTTCTGACGGCCTCTCTCTCTTGGCTTGTAGATGGCTACCATCTTCTACCTTCACATGGTCTTCCTTTTGGGTGTGTCTGTGTCCTAATCAACTTTTTTCGTAGGGACATATTTTTTTAAATATTTTTAAGGATTTATTTATTTATGATAGACACAGAGAGAGAGAGAGAGAGACAGGAGGAGGGAGAAGCAGGTTCCATGCCGGGAGCCCGAGGCTGGACCCGATCCTGGGACTCCAGGATCGTGCCCTGGGCCAAAGGCAGGCGCCAAACCGCTGAGCCACCCAGGGATCCCTCGTAGGGACATATTGAATTAGCTTCCCTGCCCCAATACCTCATTTTATTTCTATGTGTCTCTATTTCTATGTGTCTCTATGTGTCTCCCTGTGAATAAATAAATAGTCACAGTAGAAGGGATTGTGGGTTGAGGTTTCAACATATGAAGTTTGGAGAGATAATTCAGCCCATAACTGAATTTTAACTGGAATTTAATTATTTCAGTATGTGTCTTATCATTGATATGATTATGTAAAGTTCTTACATGAGGGAATGCTAGTTGGATGGCTTTTTATATCATGGCAACTTTAATCATCAAGGAGATCAAGTGTTTGTCGAGGGCGAATGAATGAATGAAAAATACATATTGTGGGCCACCCAGGTGGCTCAGCGGTTTAGTGCCGCCTTCAGCCCAGGGCGTGATCCTGGAGACCCAGGATCAAGTCCCAGTCAGGCTCTCTGCATGGAGCCTACTTCTCCCTCTGCCTGTGTCTCTGCCTCTCTCTCTCTGTGTCTCTCATGAATAAATAAATAAAATCTGTTTAAAAAAGGAAAAATACATATTGTGAAGCAATGCCTTTCTCATCTCTGGAAGCTTTCTAATTCAGACTGGAATATCATGTGTGAATATTGCTGCTGAAGGGAAAGAGAAGTTAGTAAACACAAAGCTAAGGTGGCTTCTGTGAGAGCTCTGTGATAATAGTCAGTGAGGAGCAACTTGTACAAGTACACAGTTATGAGACCCTTCATGCACCTCACAGATTCTTTTCTTCTGTCAACAGAATGATGTCAACCCTAGTCCCATCAGCCAAATCTCCCCTCAGGAACTGATATCAAGAAAGCAGAGAAGGCTGGCTTAGTGAGGTCCTGGCTCTTATGACCAGAAGACGTTGGACCAAGGTGGACGGTATTCCCTCTTAGAATGTAATCTCTTACTACCTCTGAAGCAGCTGTCCTTCAGAATAATCTCTGAAACTTTGCCTATTCCCATTGTGGCATTTAGTAGCTTTCTGAGTTCTGACTGTATATCAGACTTAGGGTATCCTTCTATAGACATGGCAGTTGGAGGATTTTGAACTTGGCAATTGGCTTATCTCAGTTCTGGAACCTCTTGACAACCCTTCAAACCTCTTTAAACCATCCTTCCATTAGCATACTTGGTCCTTCCCACTGCTAATCAATTGTCAAGAACTAAAAGTCTTTACAATCCCAACAATGCCAGGGAGCTGATTTAAACCTAAAATAGCCAACCCCATCTAGACCCCATTATGGTACTGGGGACTTCAGGCCTCTGAATTCCACAGCACTGAGTTCGTTACACAGAGGTGAGAGGCTGTTGCACTACATGAATTAGGAATTTATTTATATGGAGAAGTATGCTCAGAGATCCAAATCTCCAACTTCTAAATGAATTTTATGAACTTGCTTTCCGATAAGGGCCATTTATAAAAGTGTTTTACTGAAGTTGTCACAATTTTTAAAAATTATTAAATCTTCTCATTTCAATTCATTCCATAAATACACAGCAACAGGGAGAAGTGATCACCATCTTTCTAATTTCTTGAGACCTGTCCCAAGTGCGCCTTTATAGATAGATATTCCTCTCTTCTGAGCCTCAATCTGAAATGGGATAATGGTAATTGATGATACATAAAAACAAGAACTGCAACCATAGGCTCTTTCCAGATTTTCAAATTAAGAAGTACAAGCTCAATTTCTCAAATTATTTAAAATAAATACCAATAGATCAATGTTGGCAGTATTTACAATCTTTCTAACATGAAATATTTGTCAAGCAATAATGTTTACTAAAGAATCATTGCATCCATAAACTTCTCTAAACTGGTGAATGAAATTTGACTGATAAAATGAAACCAGTTGGTCAACTGTTAATTAATTAGAAATTGTTATTTTTTTTAAAAAAATACGGTAATGTATAGGAATAGTGCAGTAGAACATACTTTGAAGTCACACAGACCAGAATTTTAATCCTAGATCTTCTTTTTTTTTTTTTAAGACTTTATTTATTTATTCATGAGAGACACAGAGGCAGAGACACAGGCAGAAGGAAAAGCAGGTTCTGTGCAGGGAGCCTGATGTGGGACTTGATCCTGGCTCTCCAGGATCAGGCCCTGGGCTGAAGGCGGCAGTAAACCACTGAGCCACCCAGACTGCCCATAATACTAGCTCTTCTACAGACTAGAAGCGTGAACTTGGGCCTAAGTTTATTTTCTAGAAGAGTTAATGAGATCTACATTATTGGGATGAAATGGAATCATGTATTTTAAAAAGTCCGACATAGAGCCAGTAACACAGAAGCACCTTACAAATGGTACTTATTATTATTATTATTATTGTGCAGCCCAACTCAATTGCTATAAATACTAGAATGGATACAGAAGAGACATTTCATTTTATGAGTACATTATATTGTCACCCTCATAAAAAGGCAAATAACTGCAGTGCCTACAGCACATTTTTCTGACTCATAATGTTTTCTCTATAGACCTCACTTTCCTTTCACTGACTTCTTGTGCTCTCTGCTTTTCCTTTAAGTGTACTGATGACCAAGAGCTTTATTTAGTGACGTGCTCTTCATTTGATTAAAAGAAAATAAACAATCACAATGAGAAATTTTACATATGTTGTGAGTAAAAATATACTTTGAGAAATCCTTTTGGGTTAAATATCCTTAAAGCAAGCCACTTCTAAGTGGAACAATGACAAATTCTGTAGCTGTTGCTCTTTCCTTCTCTCTGATTACTGCCGATAATGGTTAATAAGGATTCGAAAAGGAGCCACAATAACTCTTACAGTTTGCTTGGTTCAAGTAATGCAATCATTTCTACACATTCTACAGAATTTTGTTTCTATATTCATGTTTTATTTACTTTCCTGATTCTGACACATGTCTTCTGGTAGACCGAGAATGTAAGTCAAAAGATTATGGTGACTTTGATTTGAGTTACTGTGTTTGTGTTTGTCATTCTCAAGGATCTCTTTAGCATGTTTTCAAGTACTGCAACAGTTCTTATACTTTTCCATTTCCTGCAGATATTTTAAACTTTTTATGGTAGTTCATTATAATATGATAATGATAATAAACATCACTATAATAATGTTAAGGAAAAAAATGTTGCCGTTATTAAAATGTAAGGAAGATTTTATTCAAGAATAGTGCAGTAGGGATAGTGCAATAGGAAAGGACAGCAGTCTTAATTCCTAACATAGCCAAGATAGCCAGGGATTTATAGCCAACAAACAGAGTGAAAGGGTCTGTGGATGGAAAAGTACTCCAAGGAGACATCAAGGGTAGGGAGATTCTTGCTAAACTGACCTAGTGTGATTCCTGCTACAGACGGGTTCAAGTGTTTATCCACTAAAGGTGGGAAATAAGGAACTGGATCAGATCCCAAGAGTGTGGGAGTCATACTAAACTGAATCATAAGAATTTTCTTAAAACTTTTAGTTTTTTCTTGGATAGAGATGAAATCCATAAAAGCAAAGAGTGAGAATGGAGCCTAGTTAGACAACAAATGATCAATAACAAAATAAAAATGAAGACAATGTCTAGGGGATTTTTACTTGGCATGGGTATTTTGGTCCTGGTGACCTTGATATAATTTCCAGGCTTCCCCTATACCAATTAAAGATCTAAGAGGAAATAAAGTAATAAGAAATGGAAAGATATATGAGAATCAAGACACTATTTTGCAGTTACCACATAAGAAGTGCTAAACAGATCCCAAGAATGCATTATTATTATCAATTGGTATTGTTTGATTCCTTAGTGGGCTGTTGACTGTGTGAAATCCATGGAGTTGTCATCCTTGTCCATCAATATGTGCCCCTAATGGAATATAGTTGTCTGCTTTACATTTGAAATTTCATGCTTTGTCATAAAAATTTTGTGAATTTTGTTTTATTCTCTAAAAATATTTATGATTATATGAATATAAAAGCAATGCTTTATATAATTTATCAGTTTAATTACTTGATTTTTGTTCCTCAAATATCCTAAAAAATTGCCTATGGCTTATGTTAAGGCTTAGAGTATACCCCTGACATGCCATTGTAAACCTTCAATTTGTTGCTCTCCCAGTTCATTGTTCAAGTAGAACAAATGAGACAATAAGTAATAATGATAATGATAATAATAGAAGTAGTAACAATAATAATAATAGTGCTCAACATTTGTGCAACATGTTGGAGTTTTCAAAGTGAGAACAACATAAGGTAGGCATTAGAGGAATGGAGTCCAGATCCAGATAGATTGTGTTAAAATCCTTGTTCAGCCACTAATGAGCTTTTAAAGTTTGGGTAAGTTCCTTAACTTTTCTGGGTTTCAGCTTTCTTGTTTATAAATTGTGGATAGTAATAGCCTAACTCTCCAGGTTGCTTTGAAAATTAAAGGAGTTGATGTTTGTAAAACATTTCAAATAATTCTCTTACAAACTGACACCACTTAAAAGTTTGGGTGGGATACTATTTGTTTTATAAATAACATCATTTTAAACATTATTCTATACTGTTTAAAAGTAAACACTATTTAAGGTTGGTCAAATAACTATTTCATCTGATCTTAAAGCAAGGCTGCTAGTAAGACAGATAAACTTGACCACTCTCTTTCACCATACACAAATATAAACTCAAAATGGATGAAAGATCTAAATATGAGACAAGATTCCATCAAAATCCTAGAGAAGAACACAGGCAACACCCTTTTTGAACTCAGCCACAGTAACTTCTTGCAAGATACATCCACGAAGGCAAAAGCAAAAATGAACTATTGGGACTTCATCAAGATAAGAAGCTTTTGCACAGCAAAGGATAGAGTCAACAAAACTAAAAGACCACCTACAGAATGGGAGAAGATATTTGCAAATGACCTATCAGATAAAGGGCTAGTTTCCAAGATCTATAAAGAACTTATTAAACTCAACACCAAAGAAACAAACAATCCAATCATGAAATGGGCAAAAGACATGAAGAGAAATCTCACAGAGGAAGACATAGACATGGCCAACATGCACATGAGAAAATGCTCTGCATCACTTGCCATCAGGGAAATACAAATCAAAACCACAATGAGATACCACCTCACACCAGTGAGAATGGGAAAAATTAACAAGGCAGGAAACCACAAATGTTGGAGAGGATGCGGAGAAAAGGGAACCCTCTTACACTGTTGTGGGAATGTGAACTGGCACAGCCACTCTGGAAAACTGTGTGGAGGTTCCTCAAAGAGTTAAAAATAGACCTGCCCTACGACCCAGCAATTGCACTGTTGGGGATTTACCCCAAAGAAACAGGTGCAATGAAACGCCAGGACACCTGCACCCCGATGTTTATAGCAGCAATGGCCACAATAGCCAAACTGTGGAAGGAGCCTCGGTGTCCATCGAAAGATGAATGGATAAAGAAGATGTGGTCTATGTATACAATGGAATATTCCTCAGCCATTAGAAACGACCAATACCCACCATTTGCTTCAACGTGGATGGAACTGGAGGGTATTATGCTGAGTGAAGTAAGTCAATCGGAGAAGGACAAACATTATATGTTCTCATTCATTTGGGGAATATAAGTAATAGTGAAAGGGAATATAAGGGAAGGGAGAAGAAATGTGTGGGGAATATCAGAAAGGGAGACAGAACATGAAGACTCCTAACTCTGGGAAACGAACTAGGGGTGGTGGAAGGGGAGGAGGGCAGGGGGTGAGGGTGAATGGGTGATGGGCACTGAGGGGGGCACTTGACGGGATGAGCACTGGGTGTTATTCTGTATGTTGGTAAATTGAACACCAATAAAAAATAAATTTATTAAAAAAAAACTTGGTCATAACTCATGGATGGAAGTTTTGGGAGATAATTAAGGTCTTTGCCCCAGTTCAGATAGCTAGTCAATGGAATATTTGGGTAGAAACTCTGTTTCTTAAATTTGAATTCCTCTCTGTTCTTGGAAATCTTGTCTTTGGAATAGCCACTGCACACCTACTCTGATAAACCTGGTAGAAAGAGGGGCTCTACTTTTTAAAATCATGGCAATAATGTATTTTATCATGTAATTGTCAAAGCAATACTCTAGACACTGAAAACATTTGGCTAAACATAATAAATGTTTTACTGAGTTTAATTAACTTCATGGGAGTAGGAAGATGAGAGATAAAAAAAGTATCCTTTCTCTACAAAAAGAAATATAGAAATAAAAATGTGTCTGTGTATAAACCCCAAAAAACCTTTTGTGGCTTAAAATAATGGCTTTTTTTTTTTTTGGACTAGAGAGAATGTCAGGCATACAGTACCTTAGTTTTATAGAATATGAAATTGAAGCTCAGAAAGGTAAAATGAGTTTCCAAAATTATGGTACTAATTAGACACGGAGCTGGCATCAGAAAATACGTACTTTTTATTTCTGGGGTATACTGTCCTTTGTTATAGGAATATTAACTATGTTATCTCCAGTTTCTTCCCCTAGGGAGATTCTTAACTCAGTCCCATGTAAGACTAGAATGTTTCTACACCTGGAGACAAAGCAGATAAGGGCCTTAGAATAGGGGTCAATGCAATTTGCTGTTTCACATTATCAAGTCAGATTAAAATATAGGTATATAGCTGTTTAAAAAGATTTCTTTATTCTTCTCTAATTTACACAATGAGACAAAGTTGGGTCACTTACTGTGTCCTCCTTTTTCTTACAGTTACACAGCTGACCGTACTAATTTTGTTTAAGGAAAGCAATTATTGAAAAGTTCCTTTAGACATGCAAATTTAATGGCCTATTTCTATAGTGCATGAAAGAAAAGTCTTTGTGAAATTATAATGCTAGTGAATTTGAAGTTATCTTAAAAGGGTTTACAATCCGCCTTCCCCTTCAAAAAAAAGTGGAACAGGGCGGTAGGGCTAGCTGCTGCTGAAATAAACAATAATTTCTCCCTTTCTAAATATTACTACTAACATACTTCCTACTCCCATTCCCAACATAAATCTACATCTATCTGAATTTATTTGGTTGTGTGCATTGATGTTTTTGTTTAGTGGCTGAGAATTAAAAGCAGAATTTGTCATTGGTGGTTTATAGTGAAGCAGGGGATTACAAAGAGAGGAGAAAGGGGGTGAGAGGAAGGATGAAGGGATGTATAGCCTATTCCTAATTGGCCCCTTAGCTTGGCCTTAAATAGACAGAATAGAGATTGAGTGACGGAGCAGAGGCTGATGACATTAAATTAGGATTTTGAGAGATTTGGGGCCTGGGCAGAGGTGCTTCAGGACCCAAAAGACAAAGAATGGCCTAGAGACATGGAAACTGGCCTTGTTTCTATGTGGAACGTAGCATCAGAAACCTCCTGCTGTAGTATTTATGGACATGGTTTGCCCATGATTGGCAGTGAGTACTGTTAGGCTACTCTGATTTGCTCTGTAGATGTGTATACAGATCAGAAGGGCAAATAAAAACAGGGCAGACACCTGGTGGTATCTTCTGCTTTAGATGTGACTCAATATTTAAGTGGAGCACGCTGTTGGGTACTTAGACTTGTAGTCACTCTGAGAGAGATGGCTGGAGTCCTGCTATTTCAGAGGTAAGGTACTTGAGGCATAGCCACATCACTTACAAGTATATATTTCAAGTGATCCAAAGAGATTCTGTAATTGACTTCATTTACCCTTCTTACAAGTCTCAAGAATCTCTGTGTCATCCATCATAGAAAAATAGACTTGCACAGTCTTATAATTGGAAATGGATTATTTTCATATCTGTACATTCACATAGGGTATATGAAAAATGAATAGTGTCACTTTCAGGCCAATGCAGAGACATCTCTTCAGCATATCTGACCAATTGTCCTCTAGTCCTTCAGTTTTGTCAGCTCTAAATTCTTATTTATAGTAAATAATTGCTATTTAGGGGGAACCCAAAGCAGTGCCTTGATAATGCCCACTCTTGGTTTCTATTTCTGCCCTTTGTAGCAGTAGACTGACCCTTCTGTATGACATTCCTGCGAGTATTTGAAGACAGCCTTTGTGTCCCAATGCATCCTGCATCTTTAATTTTCCAATCTATCTTTTGGTTCTTCAGCTATTCTATATCTAGGGTCTATACCTTTCACTATAATGATGATTTGCCATTTCAATGTAGCGCTCACAGTGAAATTCAAGATTTCAAGGTAGGTTCCTCCCTTGTTAAGGGCAACATATATCCCTGCTAGAATGCCTTTAACTAAAATTATTATATCATTGAATAAAGGGGAACTGTGAGTATAACTGTCGTTATATTCTCAACAGCTGCCTTCTGGGAAGGAGTGTGAAGGCAGTTAAGTGCTATAAAGTGCCTACTGAAAACTTGAAATACATCGGTAGGATAGTCACAAAAATACTGCGGGCTAGGTATTATCACCTCCATTTTACAGAGGAGAAAATGGAGGCTCAGAGAAATTCTATCACTTGTCCAAGGTACAAAGCTGACAAATACAGCAGCTGGATCTTTGTGTGTATAGAAGTATGTGAATTCTAGCACAGGTTTCTTTCTTTCTTTTTTTTTTTTAAGATTTTATTTATTTATTTATTTACTTATTTATTAAATTGTATTTATGATAGTCACACACAGAGAGAGAGAGAGGCAGAGACATAGGCAGAGGGAGAAGCAGGTTCCATGCAGGGAGCCCGATGTGGGGACTCAATCATAGGACTCCAGGATCACATCCTGGGTGGAAGGCAGGCGCTCAGCCACTGCCGCCCAGGCATCCCTACAGAAGTTTCTTTAACACTTTCTGGTACTTACGTTTTCAAGTTCTTGGTCCTCCAGCTTAGGTGACATTTCAGAAGAGGGAAAGGATCTAAAACAGCCTCTTGTATAGTTAAAATGCTCACACATCCTAATCTATAAAATAGAAGTAGGAGGGAATAGATAGAGCAGGGCAAATCATTTCTGTGGCATAGGAAACAGCCGCAACAATTCTAAGATGATGAGGTTTCAGGCCCCACTATTGTAGTAATAGCCATGCTGTCTCCATAGAGAGAGCTTATGGTTAATTCACACTCCCTGGGATTTTCACATAAACCCATCTCCTCTCCTCCTCTTGCAAGTGTGCAGTTCATTTTTTTTGGATAGGAAATAAATATGGATATTTACCTCAATTACTGTTAGATTTCAACATTTTTTTGGTGCCATTTGTCTGGCCTGTTGATTTTGCCATCCAGGGATTTCATTATTTATATCAGTATTTTGTCATCCATATATCTAGTAGGAAAGCACTCTGGGCTTTCATTCAGCCTCTGATGTAAATCCTGAAGAAGACCAAATGTAGGACAGAGAGGTTTCACAGCTTTCTATACCCTTGTGTATACATAGTGAAGATCAGAATTCAAATGATGAAAGGCTTCCCATGAAAGCATGGTCACTGGATAAAATTCTCTCTGGAATTACTAACATCAATGTTCTTTTCTTCCTTGTATCTAAAAAAAAATGCAGTGTAGATAAATCTGATATGTATTATCATATATATCATACATATTATATCTGACAATAATCCAATGAGGAAGGTAATATTAATTTGATTAGTGATAAGTTAACTAAATTTTATAGAATATAAATAAATCCCTTAACATCACAGATCTAGTATCAGAGCCTGATAACAAGACTGGTCTCTAATTTGGAAGTCTATTAAGTACTCCTCTCTCTAAATACTTGCCTAAGTTTTCTGTGTTTTTCAACTTTTGGACTGACTTGTTTTTCTCCTCAGCCTTTCATTTAACCTTGTCCTTAGTATGGAAAGCCAGCAGTGGCAGACAGTCAGAATCACCAACACCTTCTAAAAACAGCTCTCCAGCTGCCAACAAGGAGCCCTGAAGATCCTTAAAACTTCTGCTGTATAAGGGGTTCTCTACGTACATTCTTAAAAATGCGTGGCTTTATGCCAATGTATACATGATGTTTTCCTATACATAATTGCTTTAAAGTTGAGTTCAAACATAGTTCACCATAGCAAATATCACTAGATGTTTTCTTAGGCAGTATGTAGAGAGTCTCAAGGGTTTTAAAAGGTAAAATGGTTTTTCATCTTTGGGAGTTGGTCTCCCTGTGTTTCTTACTAGAAGCATGGAGTAACTTAGCAATTCCCTAAGACGTCAAGATTTAGAAGATAAAATCTGTATCATAGTATTTTACCATCCTAGTAAAATTTCAGGATTTTTTTTTTTTTTTTCTGAATGCTTACTCTGTTGCTAGGTGCTGGGTAAGCTGTTTCAAATGCAGTGATATGATAACAAAGAATAATGAGGCAACGACAGATCCTCAGATAGGGGAGATCCATAATCAGCACTATGTAATATTAGACATGATTACATATGTAAATAACAGTAACATAATTTAGATAATAAGCTAAATACATATTTGATAGCATATTATAACTGTATGTATACACTAGAACCCAGCATTTTAAAATTTAATGAATTTTGACATTTATCACTTATTGAATCATTGCTCTCACTTGGGATGGTTATTGCTAACAGATACTCAAAAAAAAGTTCTAATTTAACCACTAACATACCAACTTAGTTTTATATTGGTGGTTTTAATGGGTCAGCTACTGTATGTAAGTAAAACTTCTCAAAGAAGTGACTGGTTTTCACAGAGGTAGGCCAAGACACTGCAGTATATCCTGAGTTATAGTTAGTTCATTGTGTTAAACTGTAGGACGTTACACAAATGGAAAAATGTGGTGAAAATTTCCTGAACCTTTGTGAATAAGGAAATACTAAATAGCAAACTTGAACTAGCATTTGAAGCAGAGAAGGTAAGCTAAGTTTGGATCTTATTTGCTATTTACAAGTCTAATTATCTTTTATTTATCTTCTCATTAAATCACAAATACATGGTTAATGCACTGGGCCTTTTTTTTTTTTTAAGATTTTATTTATTTATTCATGAGAGACACAGAGAGAGAGAGAAGCAGAGACATGGGCAGAAGGAGAAGCAGGTTCCATGCAGGGAGCCCGGCACGGGACTGGATCCCCGGACTCCAGGATCACGCCCTGGGTCAAAGGCAGGCGCTAAACCGCTGAGTCACCCAGGGATCCCCTGCACTGGGCCTTTTTAAATGTATGCCAATTTTACATAATATTTTACTGAGTAAAGATTGAGATTTACTCAAAATTTCCCAAAACCAATAGTCATAAACATATATATGTATACATCAACATATATTTGTGTGTATTTATACGTATATATGTATATATAATCATATTAATTTCACTCAGGGTAAAATACTCAAGAGACTAGTTTTGATTGGAAAGAATGTGAGTTATTCAAGAGGTTGGCCACCTGGGGAGAAGGCAAGCTCTTGTCCAAAGGCCAACTCTGAGGTTTTTGCTTGGTGCAGATTTTTAAAGGGGTTTAATCAGCTAAGGGAATGCAGTGGTCTGTGACATGTCTTGATTATGTGCAG
The DNA here is from genome assembly GCF_048164855.1 of Canis lupus baileyi. NCBI lineage: Eukaryota > Metazoa > Chordata > Mammalia > Carnivora > Canidae > Canis > Canis lupus. The sequence continues at coordinate 56,421,639 of NC_132844.1, read as the reverse complement.
ATTCCATGATGCCAGGTACAGAGTTATCTCGGTGCTGGGTGGTTGTACGAGAAGTTCTAGCACCTAGTGGCAGGGGTGGAGGGTTGTACAAGAAAGTCTGGTTCCTTGATATCCAGGGCTGGTTGTGCAAGAGTACTCTGTTCCTTCTGCAAGGGAGGGCAAGATCTACAGAGGCACAAAGGGAAATCAGTAAAATTATCTGTGTGGCCTTGGGAAAGAAAAACATTTTGTTAAAAGATTGCTGGGTTAATCAGAAAGCCAAGGCAATTTTGAACACACTTGCTGGTCTCTGTGGCCTATGAACATTCTGGTCCTTCATTCCCCAAGTCCAGCAGTCTACAAATCTCAAAGAAAGTAAATTAGGGGAGTCTGGGTGGCTCAGTCTGTTAAGTATCTGCCTTTGGCTCCTATCATGATCCTAGGGTCCTAGAATTGAGCCTGACATTGGGCTCCCTGCTCAGTGGGGTGTCTACTTCTCCCTCTCCCTTTTCCCCTTCCCCTACTAATGCACTCTCTCTCAAATAAACAAAATCTTTAAAAAAAAAGAAAATAAATTAATACTATTACAGATCAAGGACCTTAGGTCAGCAAGGAAGGAGTGTCTTACCTTGAAGCAGATAATCCTTAAGACTGGCTGGAGTCTGGAGGCACCTGGGTGTCTTAGTGGTTGAGCATCTGCCTTCAGCTCAAGGTGTGATCCTGGGGTCCTGGGATTGAGTCCCACATCAGGCTCCCCATAGGGAGCCTATTTCTCCCTCTGCCTATGTCTCTCTATGTGTCTCTCATGAATAAATAAATAAATAAATCTTAAAAAAAAAAAAAAAAAGACTGGCTGGAGTGCTATTACAGTGGGAAAATAGTGTGTTTGGAGATCTCATTGATGCTAAGTAACCTTTCCCATACAGTACCCCATCCATCTTTTCTGTCTGGGTCTTCCTGAGTTATATTCTTTTGTGGCAAACTGGTGGTCTAATAAGTAAAATGTTTCTCTGGCTTCTGTGAGCTTTGCTAGCAAACTAAACAAATCCAAGGAAGAGGTTGTGGAAACCTCTGATTTATAGCCTGTCAGTCAGAAGTACTGGAACAATGTGGGTATGCAAATGGCCCTCCTGAGTTGCAGTCCAACTCAGGAGAAAGTCTTTGGAAACTTGAATCTGTAACCGATGAGTTAGAAGCACAGGTAATAGCTTGGGCTGATGACGCATATGAAGGAGGGGCAGTCTTATAAGATTGAGCCCACAACCTGTGGGATCTGACACTATCTCCAGGTAGATAGTGTCAGAGCTGAGTTGAATCGTAGGACTCCCTCCTGGTGTCTGAGAATCACTTGGTGTTCTGTGGGAAGCACCATGCCCACCCACCCCTGCCACCCCCCAACACACAAGTTGGAGATAGATCCAGAAACTCCCAGAAATGTATTCACTCCATAACTTGTATTTACTAAAGTCTATTTTATTCTTCCACTCTTTGATCTGTGAGAATAATGCAATATTTCAGTGTGTCATAGAATTCTGGAGTTGGGAGAAACTAAATGTACAAGGGCCTCAAATGTGCTACATGTTTCCCAGAGAGTGTCTTGTGTGTTGTAAATATACATTGAAGAAAGTCTCTTGGGGATCTTTGTATATTATAATCAAATAAGAGAGGCTAAGTGACTCATCAAAGGTCACATAGTTATTCAGTGTCAGAGCACTTTATCTTCAGACTCAGATTCCATTGTCCTATTCAACTACACTATAATCCCTTCCCTGAAGAGGCTTGCTGTCCAAGTGACAGCTCAAATTTATGTATTGTGGAGAAATATATCTACATAGGGCAGGAGTTGAAAGCATACACAGGGGTGGACAACCTGGGTTGAAATACCTCCTCTGCCGACTGATCCCTTTGCCTCTATTTTTCTTTCTTTAAAATGGCTTATTAATAATGGTATCTGTCTTGAAGTGCTGTTGTGGATTATATGTTAATAGAAACTTAGCACAGAGTAATTGCTATATATCTGTTAACTTCAAAAAGACCATGTAATTTTTAAAAATACAGAGACATATGGTCTATGACAAAGTATAGTGATCCTGATTTCCTACTACAGTGTATTTCTGTAATATAGGAACCGGGTGGATGATGCCACAGGTATGGGCATTAAGACTGTTGTATAGTTAAGAATTACACCACAAACATAGAAGTTACTTATCTCTAAAATGACCGTGACCAAGGATAGAACTAAGTGTCCTAGAGCTCTGCAGACTGAGGAAAGAATGGACTGAAACAAGTAACCTAGAAACAAAAACAAAAACAACCAAACAACAAAAAAGAGTTACTTATTATTTGATCTGATGAAAAGATGTAACAGCCTCTGTCTTTAAGGATCTCATTCTTTAGCAGGAAAGATAGATTAAAAAATAATGTGTGACAGGTGCATGGAGAAGTGAGCCCAGTGTGCCCCCAAAAGCCATGAACCTGAACTTGCTGCCCGATTCCATGGCTAAAGAATCAGGTATCAGAGTCAGGCCACCTGGCTTGATTCATCACTTACAAGCTGTGTCATTCTCTGCATGTTACTCAATTCCTCTTTATCTCATTGTGGAACAGCCCCTAAGCATAACGTTTTTGCCCAAATGACATTTGTTTCTTAGCGGTACAATCAAATCCCCCTTTGCTTCTGACTCCTTCCTGGTAAGGATTCAGCTCTCTAAGACTGATGGTCTATTGGTTTACTTCTTGCAAAATTCTTTTGAAATCAGCTCTATCTGACGCTGAAGGTAAGCAATCCGAGTAGAAGGCGGAGGTGGCTGAGGCCACAGGACATGTCATTGGATGGCTGCAACCACCAGGCTTGAGCCCTCATCTTACCAGGGCTGTGGCTGGTGCTGGCCAAGTCGTGATTACTCAAGGGGCAGATGGTGCACCTGGCCTACCGTATTGCATGGCTGGCACCGCAAATTTGGTTAGACCTCAACCTCTGTCACATCAAGGGAAGGGCTGGTGCGTCCTGACCTACGAATGTTGACAAAAGAGGGCTGGAGGAGTGTGAACTTCTGCAAAGGAGCAGAGACCGAATCCATGTCCTTTAATCCCAGTGGTATCTGTTCTTTTTATCTACTTGATATTTGTATCTCCATATCTCAATAAAGGCAATTTCCCTCCTTGAGTCCCCACTTGGCAGAGCCTTTGTAGCATTCCACCTGCAGTGTACAACCTCACCAGAGATCCTGGCAGACAGAGTAGCACAAGTTTCAACCTGTCTCTAAGTCAATTTTTTTTACCAATTATCCACTCTCAGGCCAGCTTCGTTCACTTTGGGTGAGTTTCTTATTCCTACTTCAGTTTCATTTTTGTTTGTTTTGTTTTGTGGCATTACAACTTAGCACTAATGCTTTAAGTAAAAGTTGAAAAAATATATATATACACACACAAATTAACAAATATTGGGCACTTCAATCAGTTATATCTTCACTATACACTTGAGAATAGGCAAATTTTGGCTAAAATTAAACTTGGTCAATACGATCAGACAGCTGAGAACTATAACCTTAAGGTTTTATTCTTTCCCATACACATCACACTTTGCATTGCTTTTCACAAAGTATTTGTGTGTGTGTATATATATATATTTTTTCAGCTTTTACTTGAACGTTAACGTAGAATAGATACCTGGATGGAGAACTCCTGGTTGTCCTACTGCCCGCTCTGCCTTGCACTGTGGTTATCAACTTTGCTTACATCAAGTGAGGTAGGTACAAGTAGTAGGCTCACAACGTTTGACCTTGACTGGTTTTTCTAAGTTATTTTGTACATTTTTCAGCAGCTAAACCAAACTGGGTCTTCAGCTTTATCCCCATTTCTTATACGGGAAGAGCCTTTATACAACTGGACACATTTTGGTTTTTCCTTATTGAGAATTTTAACCCTTTTGTATTCTTTCTACAATAATTTGTAAATATATTTATTTTTACTTTTTTTTTTTTTACTTTTCAGGTCGAATATTTTATACTGCACTTATTTGTCAAAATAAAGATTCTCGTGTGTGTGTGTGTGTGTGTGTATACACACACACACACGTTCATATTTAGGGACAACTCCCACAATTACTGGCTGAATGGTAAATTGAATGCTGATAGTCTTTTTCTCTGTGTTCAATATTTGGTTTTGTGTAGCTGTTTTACCTGCCTATTAAAAGAAACAACCAAAAACGTTCATTTACATTCAGATGTTGTTTGCTATTTTCTTTTCAGTTAAACATGCAAATTGTCATCATTGGCAAATTGACTATACAACAATTAGATGGAAATCGCCTCTTTATTCAATTTTTCTAAAGCATGAATGTCTTTTCCACTTTCCAAATACATTTCCTTTTTTCTGTGTTTCGAGTTTGTGTGATTTTTAGTAATCAGTTCTTTTTAATTGCTTTTTTTAAAATTCTCCAATACTTATATCAAGCTGTGCTTTGGAATTGAATTTAGGTTTTTTTTTCCCCTCAGGGTATTATTATTTGTGGAACATCAATGATGTTTTATAAAATGCAAAATAAACGATGTCATAAGAGAATTGACTATTATTTTCAACTAAAATAACTTAGCAACAAGAGGCTGAAACCTCTTGTTTTAGTGGAAAAGTATTTCTACTTTGGTGCTACTTGGAATATATTCATGATCTTTTGCTAAGGCTAAAAATCTGTGACTGAATATCCCTCTGTGACCTTCTAAACTTTCTTTCTCTGGTTCTAGCTCTTGTTTTATTTGAGCCACATGTTTTGAAGGTCTCCCAAGTCCAATTCCTTAGCTCTCTGCTCTTCTCTATTTATATCTGTCACTCCCATAGCTTTCCTTTCACTACTATATATGGGTGATCTCTGACCCTGAACTAAATTCTAGCTTTATGTGTCCAAAAGTTGCTAGAATATTTTTTTTTTTGGACTTCTTGAACTAAAAAGCCCACAACTTATACTTGGTATTTTACTTTCTTTGATTGCATCCATTGGTAAAGAATGAGATAAACCTCTACGATGACTGCTCAAAGATATTTGTATTCCTATTTCATTGACTCCTTTTGCAGGAAGCCAGTTCATGTGCAAAACCATTTAAACTGAGTTATATAAACTCACTTCTAAAGAAGTAAACGTTGTCAATATATCATTGTGCTTCTATGCTTTTCTGTTATCTATTTTTTACTGGGCTTAAAATACATAAGATAAAATTCATCATCTTAACCATTTTTAAGTGTACTCTATAATTGAGTTAACTATATGCATGTTGTTGTACCACAGATCTCTAGAACTTTTTCATTTTGTGAAACCAGAAGTCTATATCCATTGAACAACAACTCCCCAATACCTTTTCCTACTTTCCCAGCACCTGGCAACCACTATTCTACTTTGTGTTTCTGAGGATTTGACTATTTTAGATACTTCATATGAGTAGAATTGTAAAGTATTTATCTTTTTTGTGACTGGTTTATTTCATTTAGCATAATGTTCTCAAGGTTTATCTATGTTGAAGCATGTGACAGGATTTCCTTTTTTTTAATATAAGGCTAAAAAATAGTTCATTGAATTTTTTTTTTTTTTTTTTTTTTTACCCATTCATCTACTGATGGACATTCAGCCTGCTTCCACCTCTTGGTTATTTTAAATAATGCTACAATAAACATGGGTTTGTAAATATACCTTTGAGATTCTGTTTTCAATTCTTTTGAATATATATCTACAAGTAGGATTCCTGGATCATACAGTAATTGTATTTTTAATCTTTTGAGGACCTCCACACTGTTTTCTATAGTTGGAAGCACCAGTTTTCATCCCCATCAATGGTGCACAAGGGTTCCAATGTTTCCATATCCTCACCAACACTTGTTTTCTTCTTTTTTTTCTTTTTTCCCCACACTCTTTTCCCTTTCTTTCTTCTTTCTTTCTTTCTTCTTTCTTTCTTTCTTTCTTTCTTCCTTTCTTCCTTTCTTTCTTCCTTTCTTCCTTTCTTCTTTCTTTTTCTTTTTTTCTTTCCTCTTTTTCTTTCTTTCTGTTAGTAGCTATTCTAATGTGTATAAGGGTAACATCTCATTGAGGTTTTCATTTTCAATTCTTCATAATCAGTGATGTTGAGCATCCTTTCATATGCTTGTTATTCATATATCTTCTTTGGATAATTTTCTACTCATGTTTTTGCTCATTTTTAATTTGTTGTTGAGCTGTAGGAATTCTTTATATATTCTAGATATTAACCTTATATCAAATATAAAGTTGGCAAATATTCCAAATCCATTCCAAAGATTGCCTTTTCACTCTGTTGATTGTTACTTTGCTGTGCAGAAGCCTTTAAGTTTGATAATAGTCCCACTTTTCTATCTTTATTTTTAGTGCATATTGTTGTTTTGTGTAAAGAATCATTGTTAAATCTGATGTCATGAATCTTTTACCCTGTGTTTTCTTCTAGGAGCTTTATGGTTTCAGGTTTTGTGTTATATTTTTGATCTACTTTGAATTCATTTTTGTGTATTGGTCTATTTGCCAGTACTGTACTGTTTTGATTATGGTGGCTTTCCAATATGTTTGAATTTAGGAAATGAGAGGCCTCTAGCTTTGTTTTTCTTTCTCAAGATGTTTAGACATTCCATATGAGAGGATTTTTTTTTAATTTCTGTAAAAAGTGCCATAGGGATTTTGATATGGATTAAATTGAATCTGTAAATTACTCTGGGTAGTATGAACATTTTAACAAGAGTGTATCTTTCAATTTAATGAACATGAGGTGTGTTTCCATTTATTTTTGTCTCCTGTACCTTCAGTATGCTTTGTTGTTTTCAGTTATAAGTCTTTCACATCCCTAGTTAAATTTATCTCTAAACATGCCATCTATGAACAGAAATAATTTTACTTCTTTCTTTTATATTTTAATCTCTTTAGTTTTTTTTTCTTGCCTAGTTGCTCTAGCTAGAATTTTCAGTATTATGCTGAATGGAAGTGGTAAGGGTGAGCATCATTATCTTATTACTGATCTTAGAGTGCTGGAGGTTATTCATAGATGGCTTTCAGCATGATGTAGTTTCCTTCTGTTCTTAGTATGCTGAGTTTTTATGAAAAAGTGGTGAATTTTGTCAAATGGCTTTTCTGCATTAATTGAGATAATCATGTGGTTTTGTCTTTTAATGTGGTATATTGCATTGACTCATTTTTGTGTATTGAAACAATCTTGCATTCTAGGAGTAAATCCCACTTAGTCATGGTGTATAATTTTAACTTGTTGTTGGATTTGGTTTACCAGTATTTTGTGGATGATTTTTTCATCAGTATTTATTAGGGATATTGGTATGTAGTTTCTTTTCTCATAGTATCTTCGTCTAATTTTAGCATCAGGATAATTATGGCCTCACAGAACGAATTTGGAAATGTTTCCTCCTCTTTAAAAATACTTCTTTATGATTCAATCTTGGTAGGTTATATGTTTCTAGAAATTTATCCATCTTTCCTAAGTTATCCAATTCGTTGGAGTGTAAGTATTCATTGGAGTTTTATATTCTCCTTTTTATTTCTGTGACATCAGTGGTAATGTCTCCCCATTAATTTTTGAATTTTATTATTTGAATCTTTTTCTTTCTTAGCCTATTTAAGAGTCTCCTGTATTTATTTTAAGAAAGATAACTTTCTTCTCTTCTTTTTATTTTTTCACTTTTAGGTCATTAACCTAAACATGGAATAATCTATCACATATTTACACTTGTGATTTGAAGAGTAGAACAGAAGTCAGAAGATCCTAGGATGAGGTATTGTCCTTGTCTTCTTGAGCTGCAATAATAGGTCACAATAAACTTCATGATTAAACAACAGAAATTTATTTTTTTATGGTTCTGGAGGCTAGAAATCCCAGATCCAGGTCCAGCTGGGGCAGTTTCTGATTAGGGCAATCTTTTCTAGCTTGCAAATGGCTGCATTCTTGCCATGTTCTCATAAGGCAGAAATAAAATGAACAAGTTCTCTGTTGTCTCTGCTTATGTGTACACTAATCTTATCAGATCACAATCACATCATTATGAGCTCATTTAACCTTAATTACCTCCTTATAGTCCCTATCTCCAGATAATTACACTGGGGGTTAGGGATTCAACATACGAATTTTGGAGGACGCAATTCCATTCAGAGCAGGTATACACAGAAAAAGAGGAAATATTTTTCTTGTTTACTACAACATAAATCTGGAACATACTTTCACCAAAAAAGAAGACACTGACAAGCATTGAAGTAGATTTCTATTCTAAGATAAAATTTTCTAATTTTTCAATTTCTGCCAATATTTCTTATATGGAATCATTCGTGCAAAAGGGTAGAAATTTACTCAATTTATCTGGGGCAGGGGGAAAATACACAATCTTACGGAATTATAATACAAGAATGTAGCCAAATTTCATCAGTCTTCCACAGCCCTCAAGTCTTCCTTAAGGAAGACTTTTTTCTTTGGTATAATATAAATCTCATACTGAATAAAACTTTAACTAAATGATAACTTAATGGGAAAAAAATCTATGTTAGATATGTGCTCAACTGCATAATTTTATAGAGGTTTGCAAAAACAAAATAAAACCATATATAACAGATATACAATCATATTCTTAGAGAAAAAAAGTTTTCTTTTAATGTGTATTCTTCTCTTAGATTGTCCAAGGTAGAATGAAGTGAAAAAAATGATGTCACATCTGGTACCTGACCCTGTTTCTTTTCTAAAGAAGTTATATAGTTTCCCTCTGCTAAGAAAATACTAACATCCAGTGGCGTGTTTTTTTTTTTTTTTGAATATGAGGAATATATATGCACATATCATCCCTTCTCTATCATCTGCCATAAATGTATCTTCTGTGTCTCCTCCTAATGACTTCACATAAATATTAAGCTCTTCCTTTAAAAATGAGCTTAAAAATAAAATCTATTATAAAATCCAATTTCACGTATTTCAAACAAAAATTTATTTTGACTATTTATAATTTGGTGTTCAAATTCAGTTATTTTATTAATACTCCTAAGCTTCCTTTAAAGAAAAAAAAACAAATTAAAAAAAGATGTTATTTAAAAGTCACTGAAAACATTAAGAATTAGATCTGGTCACGGGATCCCTGGGTGGCGCAGCGGTTTGGTGCCTGCCTTTGGCCCAGGGCATGATCCTGGAGACCCGGGATCGAGTCCCACATCGGGCTCCCGGTGCATGGAGCCTGCTTTTCCCTCTGCCTGTGTCTCTGCCTCTCTCTCTCTCTCTCTCTGTATCTGTCATGAATAAATAAAACAAAACAAAAAAAAAAACAAAAACAAAAAAATTAGATCTGGTCAGAGAAGGCAATGATTCATAACCTGAATTAATGACATACTTGTGTTTGTTCCAATGGAGTTTTAAATGGAAGAGAAATCATATGTAAATTGTAGTAAATGCTGAAATGAAGGAGAGAAAATTAGTTTCTTCTCTGAATGAAAAATAATGTTCAAGGGAAATAATAAACAAAACTTTATATAGAAATGCCTGTAGGTGGATGTCCAATTCAAAGTAATAAAATCAACCTTATATTGGCCCTAAATTCAAGATGAAATTGCTAGTTAATGATATTCAATTTTCAAAGGTGAATCTATTGGGAAACTGATGAAATTCTTATGAATGTTTCAAAAGATCTTGCTCATATTTCCCCTCCTTTTAACTCCTTCTCTCTGAGTTCATATTATTTTCTCCAACAAATCTAATCTGTAATGTAACCTAGACACATTACAACTGAGGGTGGTCATATGGCTGCTAGCAGAATTAGGTTTTACTGTTGTGAAGGATGTAAGATTTGATTTCTCCATAAACTGTCCCTTTTTCTTTTCTTTCATTTTTTGCTTATTTCCTCATTCATACAAAAAACCAAAACCCAGGAATGAGGTCATCGAAGCAGATGTGATCCCTGCCCTCATGAACCAGTAGTATGAAAATTGGTGGACAAATAGATTGTAAGCAAATAATCCTACAATTGTGTAAAATAGAAGTATGAGAAGCACTACGATTAAGAACAGTAGGATAATGGATTAGGGAATTCATCTAATCTGAGAAATCAGAACAGATATTCCTGAAGAAGTGATATTAGATTTGAGACCAGGGGTGAATTAGAGCTGTCTAGGCAAAATGGTTGTGAGGAAATATTACAGACTAATAATGGAAGACAGGCCACATTGAAAAGACTTGACATGTGAGAATCATGGCATCATAGGGCCTGAAAGACGCCAAAGAGGAAGCAAAGATGAGAAAAAGCAAGGCTTTTTCATCTAAGCCACTTTGGCTATTATACATACAGCAACAGAAAGTCTTTGTAAGAATTTTAGGGGGTGAGGACAATAAGATCTTCATTAAAAAAAAAAAAAAAGATCTTTCTGTACTTTCTATGGAGAATGGATTTCTGGGAGCAAAAGTGGAATTTGAGCACTTGTCAAGCTAGTGTGGTAGCCCAGAAGGAGTGGATACTAGCTTGGACAAGGATGGTGAATGTTTTGGAGATGGAAGGAAGAAGGCAGGATAACAATATTTGAGATAAAAAAATCAAAAGTAATTGAAGAGAAATACTTTTGTGAGAAGTGCAAAAATCCACTTCAGGGCTGAATCCTATAGTTCCACCTTGTACACCAGATATATAGTTCTCTCATTTGCTGGGAAGTGGTAACCCTGGATAAGAAGCAGTTTCAGAGGGAAGGTGATAATCTTACCTATGAGTCTGAATTCCCTTTAGGGCATATTGTTTGGCTATGGTGAGTAGGTGACCGGGTAATGGGTCTGGACCCAGAAGAAAGATCCTGACCGACAATAATGATTTTGGAGTCATAGACCATCTAAGGACCCAGGGGGAGGATTTAATGGCGAGAGTATAAAATCAAGTATGGGATCTGGGAGAGGGTGTTGAGAAATTCAGATATACAACAGAGGAAAAGAGACTAAAGAGAACCACCATTCTCATTCTTTTTAATTTTGAGACTCTTGTTTTTCTTTTTTGTTGTTGTTACTTTTCTTGACTGTATCAATGACAGCTAAATTCACTTCTTTTGATGGTTCTAGCTCCCTCCCTCCAGAAGTCCGATGTGTTCATGCTTTCCACACAATAAGAGGGTGAGGTGGTTACCTGCGATCTATTATTTCAGGGACTATAGTAAAGTCTCTGCTCCTAAAGTTTGCTGGGGAATGAAATGCCAAATCAGTGGTTTATCTTTTGGCTAAAGACTGACTGTCCTCTGTTAATATGAAAAACTCACTGGCATTGTATCATTTTTACCAACAACCATTTAGTTAACTCTTAACTGGAATTTATCTATAAAAGCATTTCCTAAGAATGCCTTGTAATTGATAATTATTTCCTCTGTAATTTGATTATTAAGGAGAGCAGATTAAGGATTAAACTTAACGTGTGAGACATATACTTATTGATCAGTTTTCTTTGTTAATTTATCCCTGGGTGTTTGCATTTTAATAGAGAATTAAATTCTCTTTTAAGTCAAAAGAATAGAAACTCTATTGTGAACTATGCCTTGTGGTTATCTTTCTGGAGAGGTAGAAGAATCTTCTTAGAATCAGTAAAATCTTATCAGCTGTCACTTAGCCTAATAATATTCTTAAGCAAATTTCAGTGAAAAACTAAATGGTGGATTTTCTCCTGTTGGAAAAGCTGAAAACTAGGCAGTCTCATTTACATTTTCTAATATCATCCCTAAATAAACCTCTACAATTCAGTGTTTATTTTTGTAAAATGGTGCTCAGCAGTGTTGTGGCAAAGATATGTAGTTCAAGGACATATCATTATTATAACTTACATTATCAGGCTTTTGGTCAAGGAAATTAAAATAATTAAAAAATAAAAACTAAATTTCATTTGAGTTCTCAGTTTTACCATTTAGTTATCACCTTGATATTCCTTATGCCTTCTAACCTCACTTAGGGATTATTAAGACAAATAGTTATGCAAATGTCCTCCCAGAAGTTTGAGTAAATGCTCTGTGTTTCTGTTAAGCCTTTTCCATATGTATATAACCTCCATGACATACTATAACAGAGGAGAAAATTCTGGGTCAGAGAGGAGTGGGGCAAATTAAAAAGAAGCCAACTTCCTTTTAATGTTATGGAAGGGGTCAAGCAACTGCTTATTACTCTGACTTTTTATAACTTTATTCCAGGATTTTCTTTAGAAGTTAAGATCATTTAATGATTTTTGTCCAATAGCACATTTAGTGAACACACACAGAAGCTGTCTTTCACAGAGTGGATATTAAAATTATACATAGCCTCTGAAAAAAAAAAAAGTACACACAGTTGTGAGAGAGGCAAGCACTCAAAATTATGTCCTGTAACTGATGTTAATCTAAATGGATGAATGAGAAACCAACATGAGAAATTATGTTTTACAAACATGATAATTTAGACATCTGAGTGTCACTTTTCGTTCATCCTCTGCATTTGTTTGGTTGGGTTCCTTATTTTCATAATAACTTATTATATAGGCACTAAGTCCATTGGCACCACAGCTTTTATTATAATATGCAATTGTCTTACAAGGGACAAGATTGGTTCTTAGTGCCTTAGTTGGCTTAGGTTACTATAACAAAATGCCACGGACTAGATGGCTTACACAACAGACATTTATCACAGTTTAGGAGGTTGAAAAGTCTAAGATCAAGGTGACAGCAGATTTAGTGCTTGATGAGTGCCCTCTTCCTGGCTTACAGACAGTGCCATCTTGTTGTGCTCACATGATCTTTTCATATGCATGTGGAAGGAGCAAACTCTGGTATCTCTTTTTCTTCTTATAAGGATACTAATTATATTATAAGGATGCTAATCCTATTATGGGGGTTTTTATGACCTCATCTAAACCTAATTGCTTGTCAAAAACTCTACCCCAAAACACCATCATATTGAGAATTAGGGTTTCAACATATGTGTTTTTGTGAGGACACACATTAAATCTATAACGTAAGGTTTATTGAGTTTGAAAGGAGATGAGAAGAGTCAGGTGTAGCTCCAAAAACTGGGGAAAAATCTTAAAAGTAGAAAAGAAAAAAAAATTGCAAAGGTAGAAAAGGAGACTATCATATCCAATGGATTTGTTCAAGGAACTTCTGTTAAATAGGACGCTGCTGCCCATCCCACAAATGGTAGGTCCGCTAGTGAGGAATGTTGGAAGTAATGATAAACTGGGAGAGACAGCCTCAGGAGTGCTATTTACTTGCTTTACCTTTTACCTTCCTCTCCTGAATTATGCAATATCATGGCATCTGTATTAGCTATCTCTTCTAACAAATTACTACTGCCAATAGTAGTATAATAATAAATATTATCTTACAGTTTCTGTAGATCAGGAATCCTAAAACTGGGTGGTTCTGGCCTCGTAACGTGGCAGTTAAGATGTCAGTCAGGGCCGCAGTCATTGAAGGCTTGGCTGAGACTGGAGGATCTGCCTTCAGGATGGCTCCCTGGCCAGTATTTGGTACTGGCTTTTGGCAGGAGGCCTCAGTTTCTTGCCACATGGGTCCTTCAATGGGGCTGTTTGAGTATTCTCGTGACATGACAGATAGCTTTCCCCAGAGATCAATCCAAGAGAGAGCAAGGGGAAAGTGTATCACCTTTTATAACCCAGCTTTGAAAGCCCTACTCTTTATTTCTGCTGTTGTGTACTTAAGTCAGCCGTCTGTGGAAGGAGATTATATAAGGCATGGATATCAGGAAGGAAGATCACCTCAGAGCCATCAGGGAGGCTGGCTGCCACATCATCTCTTCAAGAATAATTCCTAGAAGTCCACAGAGCATTTCTTAACAATTTCTGCTCTTGATCAATTCTGAAATGTTATCTATCACTCTTTGTTAAGAATGAAGGGACACTAAGAGAATTTTTTCCTTTTTGCACCTTATCTTTTGCTAAGAGCCAAGTTTTAGAAGTAACAATGAAAGAGGTAAAACAAACCTATTTTCTCCCTTTGTAGTAATTTCCTACATCTGTCATTCTTAATATTTGTGTGTGTGTGCTCAGACTTTTCTTCTGCTCTCTGGTTGACAAGAAACACCCCTCTCTTCTTTAATATTTGTCCTACAATTTTTTCTTATTTATATTTCTATTTATTTTGTTATTATTATTTTTTAAAGACTTTGTTTATTTGTGAGAGACACAGAGAGAGGGGCAAAGACATAGCAGAGGGAGAAGCAGGCTCCCTGTGGGAAGCCTGATGCAAGGCTGGGTCCCAGCACCCCAGGATCACAACCTGAGCCAAAGGCAGATGCTCAAACACTGAGCCACCCAGGCACCCTATTTCTATTTAATATACTTTCTTTAGGTTCCTTCAATGTTACCTGAGCTCAGTTTGCTAATATAAAGGAAAGTTTTTAGTGAAATTGATTTACAAAGTTATACATTAGTTTATTTACCCTTTTATTTGTGTGTATGAAGAGTGTCCACTCTCTTAAAGTACTGAAAAATGTGATGTGAAAGAGAACTAAGAGTTAATTAGGACCTTTGGGGATCCCTGGGTGGCTCAGCGGTTTGGTCCAGGGCATGATCCTGGAACCTGAGATAGAGTCCCACGTCGGGCTCCCTGCATAGAGCCTGCTTCTACCTCTGCCTGTGTCTCTGCCTCTCTCTCTCTCTCTCTCTGTCTGTCTGTCTCTCATGAATAAATAAATAAAATCTTTTTTTAAAAAAGAGTTAATTAGGACCTTTTAATTATTGATAACAACATTGTGTGTGGTTTTGGAGACTTCTAGTTTGGAGCAGGATAGAGTAATCTGTGGCATTCCAATTCTTTCCTCAAGCAAAATATATCCTACAAAGACAAAATAAATTACTAAAGTGTAAAAAAGTATCAGGAATTGCAGAAAAAACAGGACAAGAGATACTAAAATTTCAGAAAAGGGAGACCTTTCATAGCTGAACTCAGGACCTGCAGATAGATGCTTTTCCTATCACAAGTATTTGCCCATTTTGGTTGGGACCTAAAGGCTGAGAACCTGGGAGCAGATGATCATCGCTGGGGATGGAAAAAGAGAGAACCCACAGTAGTTGCATCAGGCTAAAGTGAAAAAAGATTTGATGGGGCTCAACAGTTGGCTGTTTTACTCTTGCAGAAATTTGCTGCATTCCATAGCATCAGGTGGGAGTGGGAGTGACATTACCTTAAAAAGAGTGGAAATTCCTGAAGTCTTGAGATGCTTAACAGATAAAAACCTTCAGAGACAAGGATCTTAAGAAAATGAAAGCAAGGATTGAAAGTTCTTAGAGGTTAGGACAAAACATCAGTCTATCCAATAAACTTCGCAAACCATAAGCTGGATAATTTCTATGACAGTCCTATCTAGGCACATCATGATCAAAGGGCTTTTATAAGGCAATCGGAAAATCATAAATGCATTAGGAAGGAGACAAACCACTCCAAATGAATATTAACCAAACATCTTTATATATATGAATATTGACCAAACATCTTTATATATACCCAGGCCTGCTTTACTTCAGTTTCTCTTCTTGCATGCATGCCCAGGCTGGTTTGGAGAGGGTTGTGCATGTCTTTTGTGGTTAAACCATGGAAAGAATCATGCCATTAGGCTTAGATGCACAAATGCGAGGTAAATTGAAACAGGAACAGGGTGAATTAGGATGCATTAAGAGGGAAAAGCCAAGGATTCTGGAATCATAGGAACCGATTTTTTTTTCCAACTATCTCAGTACAATTGTAGTCTAACCCACCTGGGGGATGAGACCATTGTTCTCAGTCTTATTGGAGTAACTTACTTCTTTGAGAATCTCATGTAAATTATGGACAGAGAGAAAATTTTAGGCAGTTTTTGGGAGACAGTGCATGCCATCTTTGAAATTAGGATCAAAATCTTCAAATAATGACTCTTCGTGAAAATTTTAGAGACAATAGGCCTTGAGAAGAGGGTGCTATAAAAAATTGATCCTACTACATTCCTGGCCATTTTAAACATCAAGATAAGCTATACAAAACATAGATTTGTCATTCACAGCACTGGTAAAACTGGCATTCTCTTCACACTGTAAGGTGATATAGAAACCACAATGGTCCTCTGGAAATTAATCTATGCTAAATGAATTTGATCTCTATCATTTGTGTTCATTTAATCAAGGTGTTATGTTAGTATACACATGTGTAAATCTATGGGGATGAGGAAGGTAACAATGTATAGATTTTGACTTCAGATTCATTTAACTTCTTTAAAAACGTAAACAATATGCAGACTTACTTGAGGGGTTGTTTGCATAATGATGAATCAAGATTTTGCATTGTACTTCATGAATATTAGTAATATAAATAGAGTTTGGGGAATAAGGTAAATGTTCATTTTGAGACTTGCAGATTGTGATACCTGGAATAAAGAATGAGGTGATGAGTGAATGTCTTCACGTCCTTACTTTACCTCTGACTACATGGAGAATTCACTGTACAAGGACTCTTATCAGTTCAGGGACCTGTAAAGTCACCATGACCAATTTTATCCTGTGTTTTGTCCAGCAGCTGATGTGTATTTTAGCAATTACCATGAGGATTATGCCAGTTCTAAAAGCCCCCAGATTATTTTCTGCTGGGGCAATTCTGTAACAACAACTGGAAGTTCAGCTTCTAAGTATTTGTCTATATATTTACAGATTTAAGCAACAAAACTGGGAGCTCTTTAACACTAATTCTCAAAGATAAACTTCTATAAAAATTGAATGAAAATTTCAACATAGTTTCCATTTTGGGGGAGCAAATAATTAGCCATGGATATCACCTGGACATAAGATCTCTAAAAAAAGGCAGTGCTAACCTGGACTGATGCATTTCTTTCCATACCCAATTCCACTAAAAATTTGATCCTACTCCTTCCCAGTATAAGCTAGTTTTGCCCTTTGAACTCTTAACTATAGAATCTAAAGAAGACAAACCACGCATCTTGTTATTAAACATTTATGAGGAAGATAACTGTGCAGAAGACAAGATGTGCTATTTTCCTTTCTTGTTTCTTTTCTTAAAAGAACACCAATCCCCTTGGATTGGGGCCCCAAACTTATGATTTCATTTATCCTTAATCACCTATTTTAATTGTATCTCCAAATACAGTGACTTTGGGGATTAAAGCTCCAGCATACAAATTTTCAGGGAGACACAATTCAGTCCATAACAAGGGAATATAAAATGTAATATAGTTTACGTAAAAATGAACTTTAATACAAAATTAAAGTGCTCAAAAGAATATTATTCAACTGAAAATCAGTTATCTCCAGTTGGTGGGGTAAAAGATGATATGGTTTTTATAGTGTTGTTTTTATTCCTCTGTTTTTACCCCTCTAATTTCTCATCAATATGCATGCATTACTGGTGTGATTTTTAAAATACAAACTGTCTAGTACAGTAAAATACACATCATTTAACTTTTTGTTAACTTACTATATTTAAGAGATCAATGTTGCAATATGGCAAGCCCAAGATCATATTTTCAGGAGTAAGGGTTGAAACCAGCTCTGAATTCTTTCCCAACATTGTACGAGGCCATTATACATTCTATGTTATTATAGTAACTTGCTGCAATGAAGAATATTCTGGTTGAGAAAAGGGAATCTAGTGGGCAGACATACATTCAAAGACATCGCAGATTCTCTGGCTCCAGTAAAGAGGAACTCATTTTTTTTTCCTTGAAGAAGAAGGCCAGAAATTGGGTGGAAAAGGACAACAAGCAGAGAAGCAGAGGCTAGAACCTAAAGGATGATGATGGGGTAAGAGCCTTCTTTTTTTTTTTTTTTTAATCTGTTGAGTTAAACTGGATTAGCATGACTCTTTTTAGTCCTCCAGAGGCTATGTTCAAGAATATACAAGTATTTCAATACTGTTTTTGAACTAGAATATCAATGATAAAGGAAGATATGTTGCACAAAAAGTGGCATAGGTACTCAAAGCCACAGGTACACATGGCATATTACCACAGAGGGTCTACTTTAATGAAAGATTTTGGGGAAATGTACTATAAGCCAAAGCAAATATAAATATATTATGACTTACGTTGGTAACTGTATAAGAACTTTTAAATAACACTTTAAAGAAATTTTGCTTCCCAGGTAAACATTTTGGCCTACACTACCAAATATCTAATGAATCATTAAACTTCCTATAAAATGTGATGGAAATATTTAACTTTTTTCAACTATTTCATGAATTTGCAGTGGGAATTATAGGGCCCTGAATGGGTAAAAATTGATTCTTGATGAGAAGAAAAATCTTAGTTATTGCAATTCTTTGTGGCCCTCCAAAAAAGCCAAAATACATAATGTATCTGTACACAGATATATTACATAGTATATCTGTGCTATTAATTCATTGGAGGAATTAGGAAAAATATCTAAAGTATCTCCTTCGCAAGGGCAATGATGAAAAGAAAAAGTTCAGAAACATTGATCTATTCAGTTACTTGACTTTACTTTGACTGGTTGACGTTAAAATTGTTCTTTGGTGATAACTAGCAGAGTGTTTCTCTAATCAGTCCTATCCATAGTGGAAACTAGTCTAGAAAGATCTGTAGGGGTGAATAAAAAATGATTGATATTGTTAATATCATTTATATAAAGGAAATAAGGCACTGCATGTGAACTAAAGATAATAATAAGAAAAAGAAAACCACAGATCATGGAGACTTTGTTTTTATTGACCCTTAAAGTTTAATAATTATGATTTCTTTACTGATTAGAAGTTAGAGAAAAAAAATTAAAACTTTAAGGAAAAATATTTTGTTATAACTGAGATGCAGTGAAGATAACACAAATGTAGAGAGAAATATATATTGTTGCCCACGGAACAAAGGCATTAATATTTAATTTTTAGAGGGATGAAAATGGCTCCATGTTGATGAAGGTACTTAATTGGGAGGCAAACATCCAACTCATGGAATTAATAAACCATTAAGTGAAAATAAGCTAGAAGGATGCTAGTATTGGTTCTCAAATTATTTTATCTCTTAATTTATCCAAATTTTCAGAACAAATGTAGCTGACAATATTACTTCTTTCCTTTTAAAAAAAATATGCCATTTGAAGGACTCTTAAAGATTAATTGCTTAATTTTATTGGTGTAACATGCATGAGGAGAGTACCATGCCATTTTGCATATTACAGCATGATGAACCAAACTGTTTTGACAACCCTTTATAAGTCCAGTCACAAGAGGCTTAGAAATAGGCTTCTTTCCAAATCTTATCTTGAGAAATGATTTCTTTTCTGAAGTCATGATTTGTAAGCTTGAAGTCACTTTCTTTCACTTACTGGCCTCTTTGCTTTGTCTGTGTACCTAGCTTTAGCAATGGGTAATATGTATGGAGGGAACACTGCCAATTTGGTCTTTGCCCCCAGGCTGACTCCTGTGTCTAGCAATGAATTTTTATGGAATGTACTAGAAAAGGCTGAAGGCCCATAGTCTTAGTCATACTCTTGTTGCTCTGCAGAAACAGTTGGCTTCTACTCCCTCATAAGCCCCCAAATCAATGGATGCTTAGTCAGCTTAGATTATTGGCTTTAGGCAGAGATACTTTCTCTATTAAAACTGTATTCTCTTCTATCTCTGACAATAGACTGGATAGCTTTATTCAGAGTTTGGTTTTCTTGTATGGCATACTACAGATAATGGATATTAGCAGCTGCATGTTATTTTTGTGAACAAGCCTCAGTGACATGTTATCTGCCACTATAATCATTTGAAGCATTTATTTGACCAAATATTTTACCCAAATAATAAGAGTCACCTGTTTTGTAGACTACAGCATAAGTGTTGTGTCTGTTGTCTGGCAAGGTGGCATATAGATTTTACATTTTAAATTATACTATACTGGTATGGTTGATTGGGAAATTCTAGATTTCTGTTGCAAAACATAAGCAAATTTGAACACAGTACAACGGTACAAGTTAAAGAGAACTGAGTGGATGCTTGAACTTAAAAAATTATTGATGCTTTCAGGTCATTAAAGAGATAAAACAGTCATTGTTTTTTGCTGTGTAAAAACCTGATATTTGAGTCTTGGCAGGATGAAGTTAATAATCTCGCTGGTTCTTAGTTCCACTAATATGTTATAAATGTCATGAGAAGAAGGAGTGCATCTGCCTTGCTCGTAGTACAGTTTCAGCATCTGGTGCATTATCAGGGACATAGGAGGGATTCAATAAATACTTGTTCAGCTAAATTCATAATAGAGGGACGCCTGGGTAGCTCAGTTGGTTAAGCGTCTGACCTTGGCTCAGGTCATGATCCCAGGGTCCTGAGATTGAGCCCCGGGTTGGGCTCCCTGCTCAGTGGGGAATCTGCTTCTCCCTCCTCTGCCCTTCCCCGTGCTCGTGCTCTCTCTCTCAAATAAATAAAATCTTTTAAAAAAAAAATAAATTCAATGTAGTTGTTCCATGATTCCAAAAATTGTAAGAAAGGTTAGCAGAGCTAATTGTGTATGTCATCTCAGCTCTGCCAATTCAAAAACTAAACCCTTTTCTAGCTTATAACATTAAAGAGTTTTTAAAGCTTTGTGATCTTCTCTATTAAGTTGACAAATTTTGAGTCATGTCTCTAACTCCTCCTTAATACTGTTTTTCCTTATCTCTTCAGTCAGTGTCTTTTTATCCTCCTTTTGAGGATGTAAACATATCTGAAGCTCTTTTCTTCAAGGAGTCAGTTACTTAGTTTTAATTTATATCAAAATAATACATAGAAGTGGTAAAAGAAATGATACAGAAGAGCTATGATGAAAGTCAGCTGTCTCTTGCTCCATCCCTTCTTTTATCTTTAGCCCCTGGTGGCAACCTCTTTCAACTGTTATTATTTTAGATTTTCTAGTAGTTACCTTCTGAGCAGAGGATTTCATTTAAAATAAATAGAAAAAAATAAAATAAAATAAACAAATAGGAAACCATTCTTTGGTAAAATATTTTCACCTCCTCCTTCATATTTCCAGCACCTGGAGTAGTGCCTGGCACTTAGCAGCCCCTAAGTAAATACATGCTAAATATATTAGAAAAAATATGACAAAGAAGATTAGCAAAAGGGAAAATGTAGTATTTCTTCCCAAAGAAGCACTAATTCTTCTATGATAGAGACCACGTAGGAAGCCAGAGGACAAAGAAATAAAAACTTCCATCAGGTGATATTGCTCTGCTCCTTTCAATCTCAGCACAATTTCATGGAATGTAATCCCTTCCCTCCCACAAATGTAATTATGTAGCAGGAATCAGGCTTTCCCATATTATTTTATGCAAGGTGGCTGAACCCAAAGATAGTAGCAGCTGGGCAGTTAAGATAATCTGGCTGCATTGTTCAGCAAGTAGTAAACCTTTTCCTATCGTTTTAAAAACTGTAATGAGAGAAAGAACTGTCTATCCTAATCTAGTGACATAGACATTTTTTAAAAAACTTTTCATTGATTCATAATTAAATTTGCTTATCTTTTATGCTGGTTTCTTCACCAACATTTAAAATCATATATCATGGCTCATATTTTTGAAACATAGCATCCCATGACCAAAAAACAGCTTTTCTTCCTTTTAGCTTCCAAACACATCATCTTCCAGGTTGTTTCAATCAGATCTGATCACCGTCAAAATATAGTGATTAATTACATTTAAAAAAGACACTTTTTTAGTGAAAGCATGTCTGAGCACATGTTCTTGAATGGACTTGAAATAGATAAAACAACCTTTTCTTTTTCTTTTCTTTTTTTTTTTTTTTTACAGTTCCGCTTTTCCTGAGCTGGTAATTTGCTAATCCTTAATATCACTTGCTCTATCAGTTGATCTCTCCAAAAGGAGGTAGGTTGTCCTGCAGCTTGCATTCTGATGGTTATGCTTACCAGCCTTTCTAGCTTTGCTTTTTCTGATAATCTGTTTTCCTTTGTGACTCCTCCACCATGGATTTTTATTAAAATTTGGCTTTTAGTGAGATTCTAGTTATTCCAAAATTTGTAGTAGGTACTGTATAAACATATCTCTGCTTATACATAAAGAACATAAAGAAGCTCAAAATATGTAAGTTAATATATGAATGGAAATGGCACTTAGAAGAAAACCTCTCACTTTGTAAGACTGTGAATACTGGGTGGGGGTACGAGGTAGGATCATTGCAGAAGTGTCTCAGAAAATGATTCCGATATTCTTTACCTCATTGGTTTGTAGAAATACACTGGCCTTCCTAACCTGTCATGTAGAGTATGATATACATGGTATAGTATGTCATTTGCATGCTATGTTTGAAAATCTATCATGCATTGGCCCGAGCTGAGTGCTGCCAGTGGGTTTGGCGTTGCTAGCAGAGTCTGTGCCTGGGTTTCTGTTTTGGCTGTAAGTATCATAGAAGATATCACTCTCTGTCTGCCGTTCGGGCCCTGGGTTGAAAGGATCCCTACCGATGGTTCATGCTGTTAACAGTCTAGCGGGTGAAATCTATTTGTTTACTAGAATAAGTTTGTACCTTAATTCCAAACAACTCACAAATCTTTGTCCTATTTTGCAGAATTTAAATGCCACACTTATTTATGTAGACCTCAGTATATAGGCGATTACATGGAGAAGAGTTCATAAAAAAGTAATGTGGCGTAGAATATGCATAAGTAGCAATATTGTGTATATAACAAACCAAGGAGGGAAAAGCATGAAGGGTAGGAAATACTCGCTGTAGTCCTTTTTCTTACCAACCAAATGTGTGACTTTGAGAAATTCATCTAACTAGCTGACCTCAGGGTCTTCACACATAAGAGTGGAACAGAATATTCACTAAATATCCTTACATATCTAAGAAACCATGGTTTTATGAAGGTCAAGTTTATATAATTCTTCAACACTGGGAACCAGCAATTCTAGTATCTTCCCAGTCCTAGCCAAGTCCTAATGTAGTATCATAGAGAAGATTGGAGCCAGCTCGAATTAGTATTGAAGTAGCCAGTAATAATGTTTATCAAAAATTATATTCTCTTAATTATGAAGACAGGAAGGCTGATTTACATTAAAGTAACTTTTAGAGATGTGGCAAATTGATCCTGATTAGAGTCTTCATTACCTAGTCCCTTTCTTAACTTCTACATGCTGGGCAGTTATGGGCCTTCCCCACCCACACTGCCTGGAGCTGTGAATGAAGCCATGACTGGAGCTGGCCAAGGCTATGAGTCTTCAAATCACCATTCCCTGTCTCTGAAAGAAGTGAAAAAGCCATAGGAGGATGTTTATTCTAGACTTCCTATAGGGAGTTATGACCTATATCTCAGTGTATCCATAACTGAGTTTGATTTGGATAGCTCAGTTTTTGAAATTTGTTTACTTGGCATCCAGACAGGTGGGCCATACAGTGCCCAGGTCACAATAAACCCTTTCAGTTGGGCCTGCTTCACTCATTTCTATGTCTCACCAGAACTTCATGCCATTTGAGGGATGGGGGGCCAAAAAAACCTAAATAACCTATTGTTAATGGGTTATTAATTTAAGTTTGCTTTTTCTTGGCAAAAGCCACTCCCCACCAGAGTGAAGGTAACAAATCTCCCAGAATGGAACTTTAGTCATAAAGACAAGGACAACAGAAATATTGCATGATCACAGCATCTTGAAACTTCTGGTTTTGGAAATAATAATTTTTATTTCTTAATTTAGACTAGAATGCTCCGCAATGGAAATGGGATAGATGGACAACAAAATTGTACCTCCTGTATAATCACCTGCCAAATAAACCCAATGTCCTGACTCTGGCAATAGGGCCCTACTGAAATTCTCAGTGGCTAAATAGCACCTTGAATCATAACAAAAGGAGAATGGATAGAAGCAAAGGAAGGTTCCACTCTTCAAGGTGAATCTGTCAGTACAAGGAAGCTGTGTGATCCCTCTTTACCTTCCAAATACATTTGGAGATTGTCTCAAATCCTAAGGCCTAAAGCCATTAATTTCAACATGGCTGGGGCAGAAATGCCCACACACACCTACGCTATTAACATATGCAATTTCTACTGAGTACAAGAAAAATCTCCCTCTGGTGTGGTCAAATCTCAAAGGTTAACAGTTTCACTTTTCAATTCATTTACTTCCTACTTTTATACCACATCCCAGCATGTGAAGGCTTAGGATGTTGGAAAGCAGAAAACCTTAGAGAAAAAAAAGGATATTTTGATAACCTGTCTAATCCTGTCTAGCCATACTGCCTAAAATGATTTCAAAGTCACTATGTAATTATAAGTGGAGTCCAAGTCAGAGCAGGGATGAGAAATGCTTGCAAGGAAATGTTCCACTTGGGTGTATTCTGCAGGAGGTGCTCAACGAAGCATCACTTCGATTTTTGGAGCACTTTGAAAAACCATGTCACAGTCTGGATTTTTCTGTGAGTTTCTGTGGTCTTTCAACTCTAGCCTTCTATGCTATGCTGTTGAAAGAAGGAGTATCCAGCCCAGACTGTAAACCATGGGATAGAAGAACTGAAGCCAGAAACCCAAGAGCAACACAAAGTGTCAGAGAAAGTGACAATTCAAACAAGTCACTTGTTGCTTGTAGGATCCCTACAGCAACAGCAGAAAATATATCTGTGGCTCCCCATAAAAGCACCAGCCAATTTAATATTAATGTCAAGCCTAAAGAATAGAGCCGAGGATGTGCTAATATAAGCCCAACGAAAAAGAAGCAAAGGGGTATGTTTTAAATACGCTGATGTGTTCTGCCTTAAATACACTGACGTGCTCTGCCTTTTTTAATATAGCTTTTATGGGAATTATTGGAAGCTCCTATAACTAAGAAATGAATCATTTTTTTTTTTTTCTGGGCTCCAAACTTTGGACTGAAGAACTTTGATCTCCATTTAACACCGTTAAAGGAAATTCTCTGTGGTTACTATTTTATGAACAGGTCTAAACAGAAGTGGGATGTTGGTACCATAACGGAGGTTAAAAGGATTGGGTGGTGACTGAGTGATGGATCAAACATAGAACCGTATCTGGCTGAGGCCAGGCATGCTTTACCAGTGAAAGTAAGTCTCTGATACCTGCTAGCAAATATGAGCTTTCATTCAAGTCACTGAGTCACCATTGTGTAGTTGAGTAAACAAAGCATAAAAGCATGGAGAGGTGAGGCTGTTTACTCAAGAAGAACTTTGCAGCTAATCTATGATTGCCCCGTAGTTCAAACTCAAAGTTCTTGCTGCTAGGCCATTTGTATTTACATGATACCCTAATATCTCACCTAAATCATTTTACTTAACATTTCACTCAGGTTATTTTAGATACTGTGAGCCTCAGGAGGGCATCAAAAGGCAAGGTAAGGGGCCACCTGGGTGGCTCAGTGGTTGAGCATCTGCCTTCAGCTTAGGCTGTGATTCCAGGATCTGGAATCGAGTCCTGCAAGAGACTCCCCATGGGGAGCCTGCTTTTCCCTCTGCCTATGTCTCTGCCTCTCTTTCTGTGTCTCTCATGAATAAATGAATACAATCTTTTTTTTAAAAAGGCAATATAAAAAGAATATTTACTCTGAATTACATATGTGTAAGTTTAAATTCCACCTATAAAACTTACGACGAGACCTTGGACAAAAAATTCAACATTCTGTACCTTTCTTTTCTTGACTTGTCTTTATAAACAAGGATGCTTTTTATAAACAAGGTTGTTTTAACGGTCAGAAACAAGACAGAAACGTTTCACAAGTGTCCAGCAGCAGCTCTTCACTAAATGTCCTCTCATGTTATTCATGGAGAATATGGCAAAGAAACAGGTTACAGCAATGCTAGGAAGAATCAAGTGAGTGCTACAGGGAGGCACACTGAATGCTATGGGCATTTAACATGCAGAAAGGTATACCATGGAAAGCTATTTCATGTGGCTTCCTCTTTGGGAATGAAAGACACTGAAGAGCTAAAAGAAATCCTGTTTCTAATCCTACTGCCCTTATATCATTTCCTACCACCACCTCAGGACTTGTGTACTTTGCTTGTCACTACCTCACTTTCTATCCTTTATATTATTTCCTGTTTATGAGATATACACAACGGGCTCTCAATATCATTTCCTTGAGCTCTATGAAAACTGCCTTAGCATTATAAGGATTCATTGGGACATATAAGAAAAACACTAATGATATCATTTGATACAGTCCTTTTTGTATTTTCTATACACATCTGTCTTCAGTATTATGTAGAAATAGTTGCTACTATTGTGAAATATCTGTGGTATGAATTGTTCCCTGAATATTAATTTCTTTCTAAGAGCAAGCCAAATGTATAGGGATAAATTCCTCTAATGCTTTTATAACTTTCTATTTTGTTAAACAGCTGTTGAGGCCTCATGAAAGACTTAAAGGATGCATTTATTTTTTAGTGTATTTCTCTACTTAAAATGTTCTTTTTTTGTCTTAGTGCTCATTACTAACAATATTTGCATAAATATAAATTTCTATCATTTCAGTTTTCATTTCTCTCTGAATCTTATTCCCCACACAGAGTTATAATCTTCCATTTGTAGCATTATCCTCAGATGTGAAATCTCTTATGAATTTAAAACACTAATGGTAATCAGGAACTTAAAGATTTCTCAAAAGTAGATAAACTTAAAACCACAGACTTCTATGCATAAAAAAATCACTTTGAGATTAAAATTTAAATTGATGAGAAGAAGCAAACATGTATCACACTGGTAAAACAATTTTAATAGATTCTTTTTTTTTAAAAGATTTTATTTATTTATTTATTTATTTATTTATTTATTTATTTATTTATTTATGAGAGACACAGAGAGAGAGAGGCAGAGACATAGGCAGAGAGAGGAGCAGGCTCTATGCAGGGAACCCGGTGTGGGACTTGATCCTGGGACCCCAGGATCATGCCTGAGCCAAAGGCAGATGCCCAACCACTGAGCCACCCAGGCGTCTCTTTAATAGATTCCTATATCATCACAGATCTTTCTTGAAATGTATCAAAATACTATAATACTCTTTAGTGTAGCAGGTGCTCTGATGTGAGAGAGGGTCCAGGAGCCCCAGGAAACTGGATTCTCTTGCCAGTTCTAGTTCCTCATACCAGAGACTGATTGTTCGGAAATGGGCTCAGGATCCAGAGTATCTGAATTCACTGCCATCCTGACCCTCCGTTACTTACAGACTGTAAATCCTGAAAATGTTACTTAACCTTGCTGCAGCTCAGTTTTCTCATCTGTAAAATGGAGATAAAAATAGCCAACTGTCTCACGGAGAGGATTACCTTGGAGACTGATATATATATATATATATATATATATATATATATATATATATATAATTATATAGATATATAATCATATATATTCATTTTTATTTGTGTTTCAGGCACTCACTACTCTAAGTGATATACACACACATGTGAGTCAGAACAGCAAATGCCTGGCATGTATTGAACTTACAATAATTGTTTTATTTCTTTTTAGCTTCCATCCTGGTGAGCAGGAGAAGGAGGGAGGGGGAACAAGTCATGAGTCAAGTACTACAGACTTCTGTTCTTACTGACATTAAGTAGATTTTTTGAAGGAAAGTTTTCTCATATGCTGTATGCTTTTAGGAAAATTTCCAGAGGCATTAAATGGTTGTTCTTGCTGTTTTAAAAATAATTTTCACCAGTTATGCTTGTTTTACTGGGGGATAGGTCTGTGGAGATTCTCAGACTGCCTTCCCAGGAGTAACTGTCTGATTTTATAAATATAGATTTTAAATATTTTAGGGCTGTGATATATCTGTGAGATATTTTGTTAAAGGTATAATTACTAGATTCCTTTAATTAATTTTGCATTCAATAGCACACGAGATGTTTCCCTTAGCTTTTATGAACCTAGAAATTCCAAATTTTACTGAGGTCAGTTTGAAATGAGCTTTCTAACTTATGCAAATGAAAGATTCATAACCCATTCAATGAACACAAATGTACTGTTGGATCCTATTGGCCAGTATCTTGTTGAGCATTTTTGCATCCATGTTCATCAGGGATATTCGTCTGTAATTCTCCTTTTTGGTGGGGTCTTTGTCTGGTTTTGGAATTAAGGTGATGCTGGCTTCATAGAACGAATTTGGAAGTACTCCATCTCTTTCTATCTTTCCAAACAGCTTTAGGAGAATAGGTATGGTTTCTTCTTTAAACGTTTGATAAAATTCCCCTGGGAAGCCATCTGGCCCTGGACTCTTGTGTCTTGGGAGGTTTTTGATGACTGCTTCAATTTTCTCCCTGGTTATTGGCCTGTTCAGGTTTTCTATTTCTTCCTGTTCCAGTTTTGGTAGTTTGTGGCTTTCCAGGAATGCGTCCATTTCTTCCAGATTGCCTAATTTATTGGCGTATAGCTGTTCATAATATGTTTTTAAAATCGTTTGTATTTCCTTGGTGTTGGTAGTGACCTCTCCTTTCTCATTCATGATTTTATTAATTTGAGTCTTCTCTCTCTTCTTTTTAATAAGGCTGGCTAATGGTTTATCTATCTTATTAATTCTTTCAAAGAACCAACTCCTGGTTCTGTTGATCTGTTCCACAGTTCTTCTGGTCTCGATTTCGTTGAGTTCTGCTCGAATCTTTATTAACTCCCTTCTTCTCTTGGGTGTAGGATCTATTTGCTGTTTTTTCTCTAGCTCCTTTATGTGTAAGGTTAGCTTTTGTATTTGAGCTCTTTCCTGTTTTTGAATGGATGCTTGTATTGGGATGTATTTCCCCCTTAGGACTGCTTTTGCTGCATCCCAAAGATTTTGAACGGTTGTATCTTCATTCTCATTAGTTTCCATGAATCTTTTTAATTCTTCCTTAATTTCCTGGTTGACCCTTTTATCTTTTAGCAGGATGGTCCTTAACCTCCACGTGTTTGAGGTCCTTCCAAACTTCTTGTTGTGATTTAGTTCTAATTTCAAGGCATTATGGTCTGAGAATATGCAGGGGACAATCCCAATCTTTTGGTATCGGTTCAGACCCGATTTGTGACCCAATATGTGGTCTATTCTGGAGAAAGTTCCATGTGCG
The DNA here is from genome assembly GCF_048164855.1 of Canis lupus baileyi. Taxonomy (NCBI): domain Eukaryota; kingdom Metazoa; phylum Chordata; class Mammalia; order Carnivora; family Canidae; genus Canis; species Canis lupus. The sequence goes on along the minus strand of NC_132844.1, from coordinate 56,392,679 downwards.
CTTGAGAAGAATGTGTATTCAGTTGAGTTTGGATGTAAAGTTCTGTAGATATCTGTGAAATCCATCTGGTCCAGTGTATCATTTAAAGCTCTCGTTTCTTTGGAGATGTTGTGCTTAGAAGACCTATCGAGTATAGAAAGAGCTAGATTGAAGTCACCTAGTATAAGTGTATTATTAAGAAAATTATTCACCATGACCAAGTAGGATTTATCCCTGGGACACAAGGCTGGTTCAACACCGGTGAAACAATCAATGTGATTCATCATATCAGCAAGAGAAAAACCAAGAACCATATGATCCTCTCATTGGATGCAGAGAAAGCATTTGACAAAATACAGCATCCATTCCTGATCAAAACTCTTCAGAGTGTAGGGATAGAGGGAACATTCCTCAACATCTTAAAAGCCATCTATGAAAAGCCCACAGCAAATATCATTCTCAATGGGGAAGCACTGGGAGCCTTTCCCCTAAGATCAGGAACAAGACAGGGATGTCCACTCTCACCACTGCTGTTCAACATAGTACTGGAAGACCTAGCCTCGGCAATCAGACAACAAAAAGACATTAAAGGCATTCAAATTGGCAAAGAAGAAGTCAAACTCTCCCTCTTCGCCGATGACATGATACTCTACATAGAAAACCCAAAAGTCTCCACCCCAAGATTGCTAGAACTCATACAGCATTTCGGTAGTGTGGCAGGATACAAAATCAATGCCCAGAAGTCAGTGGCATTTCTATACACTAACAATGAGACTGAAGAAAGAGAAATTAAGGAGTCAATCCCATTTACAATTGCACCCAAAAGCATAAGATACCTAGGAATAAACCTAACCAAAGATGTAAAGGATCTATACCCTCAAAACTATAGAACACTTCTGAAAGAAATTGAGGAAGACACAAAGAGATGGAAAAATATTCCATGCTCATGGATTGGCAGAATTAATATTGTGAAAATGTCAATGTTACCCAGGGCAATTTACACATTTAATGCAATCCCTATCAAAATACCATGGACTTTCTTCAGAGAGTTAGAACAAATTATTTTAAGATTTGTGTGGAATCAGAAAAGACCCCGAATAGCCAGGGGAATTTTAAAAAAGAAAACCATATCTGGGGGCATCACAATGCCAGATTTCAGGTTGTACTACAAAGCTGTGGTCATCAAGACAGTGTGGTACTGGCACAAAAACAGACACATAGATCAGTGGAACAGAATAGAGAATCCAGAAGTGGACTCTGAACTTTATGGGCAACTAATATTCGATAAAAGAGGAAAGACTATCCATTGGAAGAAAGACAGTCTCTTCAATAAATGGTGCTGGGAAAATTGGACATCCACATGCAGAAGAATGAAACTAGACCACTCTCTTTCACCATACACAAAGATAAACTCAAAATGGATGAAAGATCTAAATGTGAGACAAGATTCCATCAAAATCCTAGAGAAGAACACAGGCAACACCCTTTTTGAACTCGGCCATAGTAACTTCTTGCAAGATACATCCACGAAGGCAAAAGAAACAAAAGCAAAAATGAACTATTGGGACTTCATCAAGATAAGAAGCTTTTGCACAGCAAAGGATACAGTCAACAAAACTCAAAGACAACCTACAGAATGGGAGAAGATATTTGCAAATGACATATCAGATAAAGGGCTAGTTTCCAAGATATATAAAGAACTTATTAAACTCAACAGCAAAGAAACAAACAATCCAATCATGAAATGGGCAAAAGACATGAACAGAAATCTCACAGAGGAAGACATAGACATGGCCAACATGCATATGAGAAAATGCTCTGCATCACTTGCCATCAGGGAAATACAAATCAAAACCACAATGAGATACCACCTCACACCAGTGAGAATGGGGAAAATTAACAAGGCAGGAAACCACAAATGTTGGAGAGGATGCGGAGAAAAGGGAACCCTCATACACTGTTTGTGGGAATGTGAACTGGTGCAGCCACTCTGGAAAACTGTGTGGAGGTTCCTCAAACAGTTAAAAATAGACCTGCCCTACGACCCAGCAATTGCAATGTTGGGGATTTACCCCAAAGATACAAATGCAATGAAACGCAGGGACACCTGCACCCCGATGTTTCTAGCAGCAATGGCCACGATAGCCAAACTGTGGAAGGAGCCTCGGGGTCCATCGAAAGATGAATGGATAAAGAAGATGTGGTTTATGTATACAATGAAATATTACTCAGCTATTAGAAATGACAAATACCCACCATTTGCTTCAACGTGGATGGAACTGGAGGGTATTATGCTGAGTGAAGTAAGTCAATCGGAGAAGGACAAACATTATATGTTCTCATTCATTTGGGGAATATAAATAATAGTGAAAGGGAATATAAGGGAAGAGAGAAGAAATGTGTGGGAAATATCAGAAAGGGAGACAGAACGTAAAGACTGCTAACTCTGGGAAAACGAACTAGGGGTGGTAGAAGGGGAGGAGGGCGGGGGGTGGGAGTGAATGGGTGACGGGCACTGGGGGTTATTCTGTATGGTAGTAAATTGAATACCAATAAAAAATAAATTAAAAAAAAATGAACACAAATGACTCAATATGAATCTTGTGCTTATTACTGTAGGCATAGTAGTAGGTACACTATATGAAGGTAAAGAGAATGTTATGGCAATGCATAGAATGATTCTTTAATCACTTTAAAGACATTCCATTAATTTTTGCCTTTTAATTTTAATTTTATTTTTTTGTTTAACATTTCCTTATTTCTAGAACTTCAACATGCTCCAGGTTCTTTTTATGTATTCACTGCCTCAGACCTAGAATCAGTCATTTCTCTAAGAAGTCTTGGGCCTTTTTATTTGAGTATGGTCATAGAAACCAAGATCTGCTGGATGTATTCATTACTACCAGCCTCATTGTTTGCAGGCTGTCTAAACTGGCAGGACAAGGATGTGTGTTGTGTATATCTCATTTTTAAAAATTATTTTTTTGTCTTACACTACAGAGTAATATATGTCAGGATCTTAGGTTCATATTACTTCCTGATATAGGGACTTATTGTACTATTAAAACCATCTTTAAAATGGAATTGTATCTATATATCCTATTTTGTTCTCTCTTATCATCTATGAAAAATATATCTGTAGAATCAGTGCAATTCTGGATCAATTACTTTTCTCTACAGACCTATTTAAGAAGCCAAAGGGGGGAAAGTACTCTCGTTCCACTATCCCCTTTAAAAACATATCTCTCATTATTTTTCTAAAATGCTGAATGATTAACAACTAAGCAAATTATTTCTGTTTTATCATGGAATCTTTGTAAAAGCAGCACAGCTATGAATGGATTCATTCTTAAAAACAACAATAATAACAGAAAAACAAAAATCTCCGACAAAAGAGATACCTGGCAAATGATGGTATGACAGAAGGAAGAGTCCCTAGATCCAGATAGAATAACAACAGGGGTCTGGAAATAACAACTATTTTCATTCTTGTTTAGTAATAAACCACAATAGAAAATAAAGGAGCCTCTGCAGTGACTAGAAGTGCACTTTTCAGTGATAATGCCAGAGTTGGCAGATATGAGTGCCAAAATTTGGAGGGAAAAAAGAATCAGTGGCCAATATAAACTGCTGTTATATAGCAACAGTACTAAAGGAGCCACTACTTGCATTAGAAAATGAGTTGGATAAAATGGTAAGGCAATATGATGAAAACTCCAATAATAGGCTGACTTAGAATTATGCTCCTGTCCGTTTACCTTAAAAATAATATTTTTAGTTCTTCATTTTGCAGCTTGAAAAACTGTTACCCAGATGTTCATGATTTTAAGAGATGAAAAACCAAAGATAGATTAGTATCTCTTCCCAAATGACAATCAACACTAACTTAGTTTTCCAGGTGCTTGTGTATAGACTATACATAAAAATCACTCTAAACCAGGGTAGTTTCATAATGAAAACTATGTTACCCAACATAATGAATGTGTCTTTAAGACACTTTTTGAACTGAATTTCAATAGAAGAGCATTAAAACACACACACACACACACACACACACACAAACAACTCTGAGTTGCTGGATGAAATAAATTTCCATTTCTGGCTTTTTAAATTGTAGCTGAAAGGTTTGCTAATGCAGATGACATCTTATCAATTATGATGCCCTCCTTTCCGGTTTCCAATCTGCTGGGCTTCAATGAGTGCATCTAAAGGGAAATCAGTGGTTTCATGAGGGTCATTAATATTTGCATTTAATGACTTCTCTTTAAATATAAAATTTAATTTTTTCCAAATGGCTTTCAATTAGAAGCTCAGTGACTGTGCTTGTAAAATTCCAAGGCCTTTGGGAGGACAATTGGCTCTAAAACTAACAAGATGTAGCAATTCTGGGATGGATTTGAGATGTCAGATGACCTTGTACCCTCAGTTTATTCACTGTCAATAAGATTTGGAATTGGGGGGGGGGGTGGAATCCTTAAAATCATTTCAAAACATTTGGTTTATCTTTCAAGCCCGTTATTATAATGACTTTTCCTGCCTCTTACACTGATAAACATTGGAGTATGTTTCAAACAATGCTTGAGTGGGGTAGGGCACTAAAGAGAACTGGTAAGACCCTCTGCAATGTATCATGTCTCTTACATGTATTGTAACTTCCCTTTATTACAACCATAGTTAAAAAAGTAAATTTCATCATTCCTATTTTACAGATAAGGAAACTGACTCATTAAAGTCAAATAATGTACTCCTAACTCTCTAATGTTCCTGACATCCATTCACTTTCCACTACATACCAGTTTTAGTTTAGTCCCACTCAAGAGTTTTATTTCATACTTCTGGCAAATAGAAAATGTTTTCATACTAATAGGTATGATCTTACTTTTTACCAGTACTTTTAGAGTGATAATCCTTTCTCTTCTGGTTCATACTGAAGTAGTCATATCAATGGCAAGCAGATGAAGCAAGGAAGATTATGTTAATAACATAAAGGAGGCAAAATTATTAGAACCCCACCCTTAATTCTTGGGTAGTTTATATTAAAACCCTGGTTTAAGAAGTCATAAATTCAAATTGCAATGCAATAGCACCAAAGATTGCTAAGCTATTGTGTTTTAGCGAAGAAAATAAAAGGTACCTAACCAGTTTTTAAAAATCATTAATCCTTTTATAAAGTCTTTTATTATTGTCTTCGTTTTGTTTAAAGCTGCTATAAATGTACATGAGTATGTGTATCAATTTAGGAACTAGAACTAGCTATATTTGGGTAACTCATAAGCTTTTTGATAACAAACATATTCTAGTGTGAAGAGAAAGTTTTTTTTCCTATATTTGTTCTGAAATGGTGTAACTATTACCTAAATAAATGGATCCTTCTTCATCAAGACACTGACAACAACTGCCTGATGAACAGCATCACGGTTGAGGGAACATCCCTGCCCTTGGAAAAATTACAGCAAAGACTAGTGAAATTACAAAGAACAGCAGTGAGGAGAGGTTTGTCAGGGTGACTTAGGGCAGTACAAGCTGGCAGAGTAAATGATCACTTAACATCTGACTAGTGAGCAATGGAGGAAGAGGGAAACTGGCATTAAGGAGAGAACGGACAGAGGGGAAGTGTTCCAACTTAAGAAAACTCCAGACAAGGAGTATTATAAAAGATTCCTAAGACTTTTAACACCAGACTGAGAGCTGCTTGCAATTTTCAAAAGGATCAGACAATTTTAAAATTCCCAGGCCCCAGTGAAAAACCTGATTCTTTTTTAAAGATTGATTGATTAGAGACACAGAGAGAGAGAGAGAGAGAGAGGCAGAGACACAGGCAGAGGGAGAAGCAGGCTCCATGAAGAGAGCCTGACATGGGACTCGATGATTCTGGGTCTCCAGGATCAGGCCCTGGGCTGAAGGTGCCGCTAAACCGCTAAGCCACTGGGGCTGCCCAAAAAACCTGATTCTTAAGAGTTTACTTCTGATTGCATAAACACAAGCAACTCAGCAGGTGTCAAAAATGAGGAGAGCACTTGACAAAAGCAGCCCCTTTTGATGTCAACCCAAATTTCTGAAATGTTTGCTCAGTAAATATGGTCAGTTTTCCTCCTTACCAGTTTTTGAGGATGTCCCAGGCTTGATAGTTTACACAAGCAAGAGACTTACCTAAAGTAAAGACGGGAACATTCTCCATTGCCATGCAGGTTTTCTTGCAAGAGTATCTTTGTAACAGCACCCTTTTTAGACACCAATCTTGAGCCATTAGTCATTGTGAGACTTAACCAGTAGGAGAACCAACTTTTGGATTAAGCTATTTTGATTGGAATTCAGGTTTTACCATTTTAGATGAGTTACTTCCTCTCCCTCCATTTCCTCATCAGTAAAATGATATAATTCTTACTTCATAAAATTGTGGGAATAGTTAATAGAAATATATGTGCAATGCTTGGTGCAATGCTAGACATAATTAAACACTTGTTTCATATATGCTGTAATTATTTCTCATATCATGGATTACCCCCACTCCACCCAAAGGAAATGTGAAATACAGTGGTAATTCTCTAAGGCTGTGGAGTTTTATAGATCTGGGCTCAAATTTTGGCTGCATTATCTAATAATTCAATGACCATGGCAAGAACTTCACTTTTCTGATCAAAGTTTTTCCTCACGTATAAAATAATGATTATGGGCAACCTACTTCACAGGGTTGTCAAAGTATTACCTATGTTAATGTACTTAAGGCATCCTGTGAGGGAGTTAAGAGTTCAAACTGGCAGCAGTTATGGAGGCCAATATTTTTTCTGGACTGAAATCTTTCTTGCCAACTTTTAAACACTTAAACAAAAGTAGTAACTCATTGCAGGAAAAGTTCTTTGATCTTTTGGGCACTCTTAATTTACTCTCTATGATTAGAAAAGAAAAAAAGAACTTTTAAAATATTGCAGCCCCGAAATTCTGATATCTTCTTATACTTTGGCTCATGTTCTCTATTTCCACACTGAGAACCCAAAGGAAGTTGAAAAACTCTAGGTATGATTTTGATGCAGGGGATGCTTAGAGATCACAGAATCCCTGTTCTATATTTACCATTTTTTTCTCTCTGAATAGATATTCCTTCACTGATTTCTACCTTGTGTTCTCAGTAATCCCATGCTATCCCTTCCCATCCCTCATTAATCCGTATTCTCAGAGCCCCTTTCTATGCCACCTTGAAGTCAAACCTTATAAAACTACAAATGTTGGACCTCTCAAAGATGTATGAATTCAGTATGGGATTAAAGTCTTCAGCCTGAGAAGGGAAGGTAATTGTAATTCAGCAAAAAACTAGAATTCAACTATACAGCTGCAGGTCAAAGGCAGCAAGACTTTGTAGTAGTCCCTGAAAATTAGATCTCTAACTAAAACTGAACCTGTCCAGGAAAATAAGATGATAGGATCAAAAATGTGTAATAGGAAGAATAGAGATGTCTGGAGAAGATACCAAAAGGCTTTATGCCTTGCTTCCTTTTCTTTCTTTCAGTCTTCATTTACTTTCCATGCAGCCTAGGTCCTAGGTTTAAATCCTATTTCTACCACCCATTATATACTAAAGATAAGCAAGTCATTTAATCCTCAGTTTCCCTTATCTATGACATTTATTTTTGGTGGGGTTTTTTTGTGAGCAAATTATTAAAGGTACATGAAAAACACTTTTAAAGTGCTCACCTGGAATTGTTAGAACAACGCTTTCTGGTCTGACTGAGGAGCAACTATCAATCTAGATCTCACCCTTTCTACTTTTTAAAATATATTTTTTTAAAGATTTCATTTATTTATTAAAGAGAGGTTGAGAGAGAGCGAGCGTGCAAGTGGGAGAGGAGTAAGGGAGAGGGATAAGGAGACTCCATACAGAGCATGGAGGCCAATGCTGAGCTTGAGCCCATGACTCCGGGATCATGACCTGAGCCGAAATCAAGAGTCTGATGCTTAACTGACTGAGCCACTCAGGTGCCCCAATTTACATCTTAAACTATAACTCTTCACAGTCTGATACAAAATTAAGAAAGCTCTTTTGTAAAGGCAGTGTGTAAAAAGTATTTTCAGACTTCAAAAATCAAGCTAAATATTATTAATAAGTGAGTATAATACCTTATTAGGAAATGTTGCTGTGAAAAGTTTGACCTGCTCTTTTTCTCATTTATGTTTCAACATCTTCAGTCATTCAAAAATTAGATTATTGTTTTCTCTTTGCTCTTGTCCAAGAAACTCTAAAGGAGTTCTTGTGCTACTGTAGGTAGGCAGTTGCTTAAAACTGCAAAGGAACTTCTCCAGATGGACGTTTAGCAAGAGAGAGGTTCTTTTACATTTAGCTTGCTATGGACGGGCAAGCCCTTTGTCAAAGTTTTCCCACCTGACTTACACTGCTGTATACTTACACTGTATTACTTAAGTTTAGGCTTTTGTATTGCTAGGGAAGAGTAAGCAGATTCATGAATTATTTTCAATGTATTCATTTAATCAAGAAAGTGAGTGTTTTCTTGACTCCTTATGAGATTTCGCCTTTTAAAGCATGCTTAATTTCACATTTTACACAAAGGAGATGATTTCAAGTGGAATTGCCTTTGATCAAGGCATTAATGTGATAATCAAGTTTAAACTAGAATCCCATTTAGTGGAATTTCCTATTCCTTTTCTTATCGTTGTAAGTAATAATTACCAATTGGTTATTTAAGTATATCTAGCTTTTTCTATTCAGGTCTGACATAAGACTATGAAGCTAGGCACATAGTTCTGTCAGGGTTCTGAAATTACCTGGTCATGCTCCTTATTTAGCAGATGAGGGAGATGGCGCTCAGAAAAGCTAAGACGAAGGCTTTGTACAGGGTCATGCCAGTGTGTGTTGTTACAAAACCATGCAGCAATACCTCATCACCTTCTTTCGAGCATTTCCTGTACCTGTACTTTTCAAACACATCCTCTCCTTTTCAGCTGTTGTCTGGTGTTGTCCTCAAGCTCTCTGAGTGTGCCAGCACTCTCAGATGGTGTGCTTACCTGCTCAAATGGTGTAGATGTTATTTTCCCTCGGTCTATATCAAGACATATTTTATTTGTTCCTTGTTTCTATGCTGTGTTATTTTTTTTGTAAAGCACTAATGACTGATGTTGGATTGACCTACTATTATGTTTTCTGAATAGGATGATTCAGTGTTTTAACTTTAAGTATTGATGGTCTATCTATAACTCCAAATGACTTTAAATATTGATTCTCAGGAGAGTTCATCAGATAATTCTCAAATACCATCCTCTGTTTTTTTCATTTTTCTCCAGTTACATGTATAACTGCTGCATTATCTCTATGCTACAAAGAAAAATATTCTGATTCTACTTCATTTTCAATGTTTAATAAAAATGTATGACCTTGAGGTGCCTGAGTGTCCCAGTCAGCTAAGTGTCTGACTCTTGGTTTCAGCTCAGGTCATGATCTCAAGGTTGTGAGATCAAGCCCTTTGTGGAGATCTGTGCTCAGCGTGAAGTTTGCTCAAGATTCTCTCTCCTTCTCCCTCTATCCCTCCCACTTATGCTCTCTCTCTCTTTCTAATAAATAAATAAATCTTTAAAAAATGTATGGTGGTATTCATAAATGATTTTTCATTTCTTTATTTGTATAGCAAAATCAGATCCTGAAAAAGCAATAAAAATGGAATTAATTAAAATGGATTCAACATAGGCTATAAAAGGTAAGGAGGGGTATTCAATAGCTATAGTTTTCTATATAGCTTATATCTTTTATGTCTTTTCCAGAACAATTCCATGAGAAAAATGATTTGAGGTAGGGAGGAGAAATATTAAGCATTCTTTAGTGAAAAAGAGGAGAAGAGGTATACTATTCATAAATATTGGTGAAGATAGAAGTTCTTTAAGGGCTACCTTCTTAAGTAGCCCTTAAAGAAAGTTTTTAACCCAAAGTAAAGTTCAAGTTAATACAAGGCATGGAGTTATATTCAGGGTAAATAACACAGTGGAGGCAATACCATTTTTAAAAAGATTTTGTAGGTCTTTTTATTAGAGAAAAAGAGAGAAAAAGAGAGCCCCCACATGACTAAGAAGCTTAGGCTTGACCTTCTTGTGGTCAAGTGTAAGGGGGAACCTAACACTCACTTCCACAATTGGGAAGGCAACATATGGAGCTGGGTCTTTCACCTCTGCTGACCCATAATGAAGCATCCCTACCCATGACATTAGTAGAGACTGTGTGAAGAACTATTTCCACCCCAATTTGGAAGTAATGAGGTGCCCTTTCACTTCTCTGCTGGGGTAGTCTCTGAGGTCCACTGAAAAATCAGGATTTTCACCATTACCCAGAAGTAATGAGCACATCACACTGAGGTGTCATGGAAGATCACCTGAGTAGCTAGAAATCCCATCCCTCCCAACAGTAACAGTCAGAATCTTTCCTAGTGTGTCAATGAAGGCCAAATGGGGAACTTTCTCTACCTTCCCTAGGCAGTAAGGAGGTAGTGCTTTCCTTCCTCTGCCAGAGAGTATCAGAGAAAACTGGCTAAACGAGATGGTTTAAATAAGATCTAGAGTTTCATAATATACTACAAAAATGTGCAGGCAAAATGTAAAATCACTAGTCATTCCAGAAAATGGAATGTATGAAACTTTTTTCAAACTGTATGAAAAAGACAATCAATAGATGTCAGCACCAAGATGACAGAGATGCTAGAATCGTCTGACAAAGATTTGAAAGTGGCCATGATAAAGTCAATATGTACTTATAAAAGTGATTGAAAGAAATGAAAAAAATTGAAATTTCAGTAAAGAAAAGGAGATAATAAGATAACCAAATTAAAGAAGAACAATTGTAAATAAAATATTCAGTAGATGGGATCAACAACAGAATGGATGGGTCAGAGGAAAGAATCAGTAATCTGTAAGACCAACAATGGGCAACAAAGAGAAAACAGGCTGGAACAATGAATGAAGCCTTAGGGACTTCTGTAGAACTATAACAAAAATACATAATATTTATAAATTAAAAATATTAATATTAAAAAATGTTTAGTTTGCAAATTAAAACCGCAAAATGATATTATTGCATAGGAACTAGAAAGGCAGAAGTATAAAATAGTAACATCACTAATAATGGAGAGGATGCAGAGAAATTGAATGATTTACATATTGCTGATGGGAATGGAAGCTAGTATAGCCGTTTTGAAAAACAGCTTGATAGTTTCTTAAAAATTGAATATGTAACTACTACACTGAGCAATCTTAGGGCTGGGAATTTATCTCAGAGAAATGAAGACTATGTTCAAGCAAAAACCTGTACGTGAATGTTGATAGCAGCTTTCTTCTTAATAGCCCCAAACTGGAAGCAACCCTAACGCCCTTCCACTGATGGATTAAATTATGGTATGTCCATACTGTGGCTACCTAGTCAATAGTAAAAGGGAATAAACTGCTGACACACCCAAGAAACTGGATGACTGTTCAGAAATCATGCTAAGTAGAAAAGACAGTTATAAATGTTTACATAGTAATGAATGTTCCTATTTATATAAAAGTATTGATAGGACAAATTTATAGAAAGAAGAACAGATTAGTGGTTGCCAGGAATTAAGAAGGGAAAGGAAATGGGGGTGGCTATAAAAGGCAACATGAATAATACTTTAGGGAATAGAAATGTTCTGTCTCTTGACTGTATCAATGTCAATATCCTGGTTGTGCTATGGCAGGATAGTTTTGCAAGATGTTACCATTGGGGAAAACTGGATAAAGGGTACACATGATCCCTCTGTGTATTATTTCTTATAGTTGCATGTGAACCTACAATTATTTTTTTATAATTAATTTTTAAGAATTCTATGCCTTATATATTCCTTTTAAAGTTTTCTGTCTAGGAGAAAAAAATCAGTATTCTGTATATTTTCTTTTGAGGAAATCAAAACAATATGAATACACAATTTTAGATAGGTTATATATTTTCCTTTAGAAATGTGAACATGAGAAGAGAGGCAGTTAATGACTTAATGAGTCTTGGAAAACTATAGTCATATCTATTCATTTCTATGAATTTCCTGCATCAAAATGAACATTTCTATCATATATGTGGAGGAACTGAAATAATATGTTCAAGATTGACCAGTGGCTCTCAAAGCACAATCCAAAGATCCCTAGAGATCCCTGAGACTATTGCAGGTTTTCTCTAGGTAAACATAATTTTTATAAAAATGATTTGCCTTCTTCACTGATTTTTCCACTGATAGTGGGTAAAACTGCTGGCAATTTAGTAAGAATCAAGAAAGTAACACTAAAGTTTGCTAGCACTCATTATATTCTCCACTACCATGAACCCACAGTAATAAAAGTGACAGTTACACCGAAGAATGCCCTTAATGAAGCACTAAAAATTATGAATTGTCTTAAACTTTAGTCTTTGAATAGATGCTGTTTTTAATAGTCTGTGTGATGAAATGGAGAGTGTGCATAAATCTCTTCTGATGCATACCGAAGTGTGATGGCTGTTTTTTAACAAAAGCAATTGTGAGATGCTTTGAATTCTGAGTTGAGCGAGCTGCTTTTTTCATGAAACATCATTTGACTTGAAGGAACAACTGACACACAAACTACAGTTATTCACACTTGGGTAATTGGCAGACATTTTCTCAAAAACAAACAAGATAAGTCTGTCATTTCAAGGAAAACAACTGACAGTGTTTGTTACCAGTGAGAAAATTTGTGACTTTAAGAACTAGAAATTTGCAAAACTTGAATCTACCACTGTGAGCTTGGCAGCTTTCTCATACTGAAAAGTTTTCTGATGAGATCGACGGTGATATTAACAAATGTGATTTTTAATATTAAACAATGAACTCTTCAACATTTGGAAGATATGTGTAACTTAGTGAACTCATATCTTACAAATAGCCAGTGAGTTATATGACAAAATTATGCATCAGTAAAAGGACATCTGAAGTGAAAGAGAGACCAATGGATTTTCATGTAACTGATTAGGAAGAGTTATTAATGTCATATTGTAACTAATCTTTAAGAAATTATTATTATTTTTAAAGATTTTATTTATCTATTCACTAGAGACACAGAGGGAAAGAGACAGAGACACAGGCAGAAGGAGAACCAGGCTCCATGCAGGGAGCCCGATGTGGGACTCGATCCAGGGACTCCAGGATCATGCCCTGGGCCAAAGGCCTGCGCTAAACTGCTGAGCCACCCAGGTGTCCCAATCTTTAAGAAATTATGGCCTTGGCTGGTTTTGGTGTGGATTCAAAGAAAAATAGCCACTGGGCACCTGGGTGGCTCAGTCGGTCAAGCTTTTCACCCTTGATTTCAGCTCAGGTCATGACCTCAGGGTCATGAGCTTTGTTGGGCTCCATGCTAAGCACAGTCAGCTTGTCCCTCTCCTTTGTTCCTCTTCCACTCAGGCTCTTTCTCTCAAATTAATCAATCAGTCAATCAATCAAATCTTTAAAAAAAAAAGCCACAATTATCTCAAAAAGCTGTTAAAATAATCTTTTTCCAACTGTATATTTGTGTGAAACTGAATTTTTGTTACCTACCTTAAATAGAATATATTGCAACAGATTGAATGCAGTGGCCAAGATGAGAATCCAATCACATTTAATTAGGCCAGACATCAGGAAAACTTGAAAATAAAAAAAAAAAAAGGAAAGTGATGTCACTCTTCTTACCAAGTTTTTGGAAATAGAGTTATTTTTTATAAAATTAATCCTCTATGTGAACACGTAATGGAGTTGTCATTGTTAATATTTTAATAAATATTGTTAAGGTACCTGAGTGGCTCAATGGTTGAGTGTCTGTCTTTGGCTCAGGGCATGATCCTGGGGTCCTGGGATCGAGTTCCACATTGGGCTCTCTACAGGGAACCTGCTTCTCCCTCTGACTATGTTTATGTCCCTCTCTCTGTGTCTCTCATTAATAAATAACTAAAATCTTTAAAAAAAAGAAACTTTTAAAAAATATTGTTAAAAAATTTTTAGTTGGGATTTTTAACAAAGAATTAGTGTAAATATAACCCACATTAAAAAAAATTCTTCAGGGTCTTCTACAATTTTTGAGAATAAAAAGGATCTGAGGACCAAAAGTTTCAGAACCATTGAGGTGGATCATTGCTACCTACAGATAAAATAGATTGGACAGAGACTTCAATATCATTGTGGTAGTATCACTCCCTTAAAACATGGAAATCTTTCAAATAATTAAACTGTTGGAAAGATATCTATATTAAATCCACTTGGAGCAGTACTGAATATGCATGTTTCCAAAGTTGTACAAAAACTGGAGAGAGAGTAGTTATTTTTTTCCCAGCTGTACTTCCAGGTTGCATAGACAAAAATTTACTTTCTCCTTTTTAAAGTCTTTACATATGGAAATTTTCAAATGTACATTTATTTTCAAAAGTAAAGAGAATAGTACAATGAAACTTCATGGGCTTATCCAATTACAATGATTATTAAAATGTTGCCATTCCTGGTTTAATTATCACCCCTCCTTTTTTTTTTTACTGTACTATTTAAAAGGAAATTTAAATATTAATAAAAATTAAAATATTTTTCACTCACAAATGGCTTTAGCGCTCCTAATGGATAAAGATGTTAATAATATAACCATACTTTATTTTTTAAAAAACATTTCATTTATTTATTCATGACAGACGTAGAGAGGGAGAGAGGCAGAGACACAGGCAGAGGGAAAAGCAAGCTCCATGCATGAAGCCCGACTTGGGACTCAATCCCGGGACTCCAGGATCGCCCCCTGGGCCAACGGCATGTGCCAAACTGCTGAGGTACCCAGGGATCCCATATAACCATACTTTAAATCCACTAAAATTAAGAATAATTCTTTGCATTCATCTAATAGCCCGTCTATATGATCAATACTTTTTATTGCTCTCAAAAATGTCTTAAATAGTTCATTTGCCAATAATGCAAGAATGTAAGCCTGTCCATATATTACATATGGATTATATATTCTGTAATCCATAATAGTTCCCTTTTCCTCTTTAAAATGCCAATTCTTTACTGAAGGAAACATTTAATTGTCATAAAGTTATCTGCATTATGTATTTTGCTGATGGCTATCTCATGGTATTGTTTAAAGTATTCCTTTACCTCATTTACCTCCTGTAAACTTGATAGTTATAGAAGCTTGAATAGATTCAGATTCAATTTCTTTTTCAGAGGGAGGAGATAGAATAATTCACAGGTGGGGCTGTAAATTTATTATTGCATTACACCAAAGGGATATTAGTTTTAATAATGTGGAGATTGATCCATGGGTCTGGTATTATAAGGAAGATAACTTCATTTACATCTTCCCAGAAATCTTTCTCTGAATGGCATTAACAGATAATGATAAACATTGCCTATGCATAGAATTTCATTACAATTTTAAAAACTATGTTTTTTCTTTTTTAAAGATTTTATGTATTTATTCATGAGAGACACAGAGGGAGAAGCAGGCTCCATGCAGGGAGCCTGATGTGGGACTCAATCCCGGGACTCCTGGATTACTCCCTGGGAAGAATGCAGGTGCTAAACTGCTGAGCCACCCAGGGATCTCCTAAAGCGGTGATTTTCTGATTCTATCATTTACTCTGTTTTTATGATTCTTCCGTAAAAAAGAACATTCTCTCATTTACTATTCATAGTCCACACTGAAAAGGTGAGATAAGTGCATGCTTTTCCATACTTATTTACCAAATTTTAGAATAATGAGGTGCTATCATAGTAACCTCTAAGAGTGACCAATAAGTAATTTTTAAAAATATCATTATGGTTTTGATATATTTTATGCATTTTAATCCATTTCTCTCATTAGTCTTTTTCTTTTTTAAAAAAAGATTTTATTTATTTATTCATGAGAGAGACAGAGAGAGAGAGAGGCAGAGACATAGGCAGAAGGAGAAGCAAGCTCCATGCAGGGACTTGATTCCAGGACCCAGGGGATCACTACCTGAGCCAAAAGCAGACGCTCAACCACTGAGCCATCCAGGTGCCCCTCATTTTTCTTTTTGATGTCCAGTTGTCCTACTTTTGGCCACTGATATAACCCATTCTTGTCAGCGCCTGTATATTTTGACATTCCTGTGATTTGTCTGTTTTACATAATAATATGCCTTGGTGATATCTCTAGAATGTCTTTCATTACCTCCTTGCTTCCTGGTGTGTCAAGAAGTTCTAGTTTTCCTTCTGCAGTCATGAATTAGCCATTTCTCCAAGGAGTTGACACATTTCAGGGGGAAGTGGTGGTACTGAGCGGTTGTAATCTATGTAACAGAGTTTCTCATTTGCCTCAGTTTATTATTGTTTCATGGTGAAGAGATGAGCAACATATACTATTTTTTAAAAAAGAGAAAAATAAATCAAAAGATCATAAAATTCAGTTCAAATTTAATCTTATAGGCTTTTTACTTATTTGATTTCATATATTGATTTTTTTCTTATATTGAAAACTTGACTTCTAACAACATTAATATAAAAAGTTATTTATTTGGTCCTCTATTTACACATTTTATATCTATTTTTATAGATGCATATACAATATTTTAATATTCTTACTAACAATAGTAGATTGTTGAATTCATATTTTCTTTTTACCACTGGAATATAGCCCAAGGTATTAATGAGTCAAGGGATAAATGCTTATGCAAATGACAGACGTAGTTAGAGAAAAAAGGGTGATGAAGATGGGTTTTGAAAAAGAGAGTTACAGTTAAACAAGATAACCTGTGTAACTTTTGGAAGGACTACAGATAAAATTTGAAAGGAGATGTGAACAGAATGCGCCAGGTTAGGTACAACCCAAAATATGAAGAACATTTATGGAAGCATTAACTTTTACTTTCTCCATACATTTCATTTCAAGTCTCTCTTGTCCTCTTTCTATAGGTTTATTTGCAACTCAGATCTCAATTTTTAGCCAGTATGGGAGAAATAAAGATAACATAATTTACATAATTGAGGAAAGTCTGGAATTGTGATTGTAGACTAATGTACAAACTT
Source organism: Canis lupus baileyi (assembly GCF_048164855.1). NCBI lineage: Eukaryota > Metazoa > Chordata > Mammalia > Carnivora > Canidae > Canis > Canis lupus. Next base: position 56,375,688 of record NC_132844.1, on the reverse strand, counting down.
AACAACTGTGAAGAAATTTTTTGTGTCATGTTCAACTGTAATAGGTTGACTTTTTGTTTTTCTCTTTGTTAACAAGATGTTGAGCCATCTTATGTTAATATCTTACTAAGTAAAATGGTTATAGACACTGAGATTTAACTGTGGTTGGATGATTTATTTTTCAATGGTATCAGCATTACAAGAGAAGTTTTATGTTTATAGTATTCCTGAAATCTACTCTATCAGTCCTGTAATGCCTCATTATACATTTGGAGCTTTGTTGCAGTTCCCTACCTAGCATTTAATTTTCTACTGATATCTGGAATACTTGATAAGCAGCTTCATTTCTGCGAGCAGAGGGTGCAGAATCTTTCTCTTTGTACCCTGTGTTGGGTGTTAATTTTTCTGTAAATGAGAGATAACAAGTATTTTAGGCTTTGTTGGCTATATCTCTCTTGCAACAACTTAACTCTGCTGTTGCAGTGTAAAAGCATGTAAAAGAATGAGCATAATGGTGTTCTTATAAAACTTTATTTACAGAATCTTATGGCAAAAAACAAAAAACAAAAAAAAAAAAACAACTCACCTCCTGGAAATAATCTCTCAGGAAATGGAGCCCCTGTATTACCATCAGATTGTGAAGGGACCTGGAATTAAAGAAAAGTCAATTTGAAGAGCTCTGGCTGCTGGCTTCTGTCCCAGGAATTGAACTTAGAGAGAAAAGTCGGGGCAGTGTTCCTCTCAGACCTATGCCTAATGTCCTCAGGAAAGCCCCCTCTCTTGGCTTTCACTCTCTCACTGAAATGGTTTCTGGGAAAAGCCAGTCTTGACTTTCAAAGAGGACATTTCAGGTTGAAGTTGAGGAGAAACTATTTAGCTACTTAGCAAGGTTCTCAAGACCCTTATTGCACCTTCATTCAGACTCCTGGCCAGGATTTCTACCCCATTGCAAATGACATATTTCTTCATCTCATTAGAAGTACAGTTTTTACAAGGAAAGAGAGTATACCTAACCAGGCAGCTAACAGCCAAATATCCTTTGTCTTTCTTATTGTTGTCCCTATAACTTGCTTAGTTTCTTGTTTAGGAGATACAAAAACCTATGTGGAAGGGTTAGCCTATGCGGGTGTGCCTTTGAGGGAATCTCAGATGGTGTTGTGTGGGCATTGTTGACTGTGAAGAGTCTGCTGAATCATGTCAGGTCTGCTGCATGAGGTGGGGTAGGCGAGTAGGATACCAGTGGGGTGGGCAGATGCAGGGAATTTCTGCTCTACCTAACAGTGCTTTCCCAGGTTCACTCACCCAACGCAATCAATGCCAACTTCTCCCTAGAGTTAGCATGTTATTGCATGTTATTTTCTTCCAGAGAGGCTTTTTCCTTGTAAAGAGGGATTTTCTTTTCTCTAGGTCATGACATTGATTAGAAAAACAGAATTCAAAAGGAATAAAATACTGCTGCTGCTGCTACTACAAAGGTAGTTGCTTCAATTGTAGGAATAGAGAAAAGAAAATAGTAAGTGCTAGGAGCTGGATCTGGGGAGAGAGGCTGAAATTTGGGGGCTGATGGGATATTCTTTATTTTTATTTTGGTGTTGATGACACACTGTATATATTTGTCAAAACCCGTAGAATTACACACATATCCCAGTTGATGGCTATATTTGGCCTGAAGGTTGACCCCTGCCGGACTCCAATATTTAAGATCTTTCTGGAAGCATACAATGCATAGCCTCTGTCTAGACATTTCCCAGTGCAAAATCAGACTATGTAGTTATCAATACTTTTTTGAACCATGACTGTGGTCTTTCAGTTAGAAATTTTACAATGATCTACCTACCTGCCCCTTGGAGATCAGTACCTATGACCAACTTAGTTTCATAATCTATCCCTTCTTGGATTTTCATTTCCATCTCTTCACTGTTCTTCAGAGCCCTGTCTTACTCTATTCCTAAGATTATACAAGTCTAAGTTCTTATGAAGAAACCACTATGTAAAAAGTCTTGAACAAGACAGAGGTTTATTTCTTTCTCACCTAACCTTCTATTCTAGGATAGAAAGGGCATCTCTAACATTCTTAATATGTGGCTTCCATCTTTAGGTCCATTGATAGTAGTGGCTACCATTGGCTGGCTCTTAATCACCTGTTATATCAAGTATCAAAGGAGGATGGAAAATATAGTTTCTAGCTGGCCAATCTTGCATTCACCTAATACTTAGGAGTTCTGTTGTTAACAAAAGGGAAAATAGATTTTGTCCATCACCCAGAAGTCTTTATGGCATTACGTTAAAAAGAATGAAGTTTTAATGAAGGAAAAACACTTTGAGAAATGTGTTGTGTATCCATAAAATGTGGAATGTTTTCAAGAGCCATAATAGATTGATGTTCTATTCATTCCTACATTTCTAAGGTAGCATAAAAACACCCTGCAGTTTCTATCAGGACCTATGTGAAGACCTAGAACTGTGGCTGAATATGACATTAAAATCCATAGAAATAACTCTCTAATAAAAAATATATAAACCTAGCTTGAATGAAAAATAAAACTCCAGATGCCAGAAATGAAAGGGAACTCAAAATGAGAAAAGCAAATTGATGTTACAGTGGCTTGGAGAATTATTAAATCTGGGCTTGGGGCTTTTGTTTTGTGAACAGAATATATTTGGGTTGTAATTTTTTAAAATCCACTCTACCAATCTCTATCTTTTGATTGGTGTATTTTTATCATTAAACTTTAAGATAATTATTGATATGTTAGAGCCTAATACTGTCATTTTATTATTTATCTGTTTGTTTCCTCTACTAATGTCTCTTTCTCTTTTTCTACCTTCTTTTAGGTTGCTTGAATAGGTTTTAACATTCAATTTTGCTTTATTTATAGTGCTTTTGATTGATCTCTGTATGATTTTCTATGTGATATAGGTTTACACTATACTATGTGACTTATCATGGTTTACTGGTGGTATCAACATTTTACGATTTTTTGTGAAGTATGGAAACTTCACTTCCTTTTCAGTTCCTTTACCTTCCCCACTTTAAATATCACTGGCTAGAGTAACCAATAGTATAATTTTCATTTCAATCATCAAATATAAAACTTACAAAAAAATGATTGCCTATGATATTTACCCATACTTCTGCTTTTTCCACTGATCTTTCCTCATGCTCAAAGTCTCCTTTCCTTTCCTTTCCTCCTTTCCTTTCCTTTCCTTTCCTTTCCTTTCCTTTCCTTTCCTTTCCTTTCCTTTCCTTTCCTTTCCTTTCCTTTCCTTTCCTTTCCTTTTTTTCATTCTTTTCTTTTCTCCTTCCTTCCTTCCTTCCTTCCTTCCTTCCTTCCTTCCTTCCTTCCTTCCCTTTTTCTTTCTTTCATAAATTCCTTTATGTGAAAAGAACTCCCTTTAATCAATCTTTATGGGTAGGTCTGCTAACCACAAATTCTTCACAGATGAAATACCTTCATCTGAGTATGCTTTTGTCTCTCTTCATTCATGAAGGATAGTTTTACCAAATACAGAACATATGATTGATAGTTCCTTTTCTTCAGCACTTGTGAACTGTTGTTTCATATCCTTCTGACTCCATGGCTTCATATGAGAAATCTTCTGTAATTTGAATTGGTGATCCTCTGTAGGTAATCCATAATTTCCCTTTGGCTATTTTCAAGACGTTTCTGTCTTTACTCCTCAGACTTTTAAATATGATCCATCTTGGCATGGATTTCTTGGGAAAAAACTTTCTTAGACTATTGGTCTGTTTTTGATAAGATTATAAAAGGTTCTTCTTTATATTTTTGGTAATCTGCTTAAAAACAAAGATTCTGTGTTTCATCAAAAATAATTCCCTCTACTTCATCTTGTCTTTGGTTACTTCAGAAAACTTACCTTTCTCCATTAAAAGAGATAGGTTTTTCTTACAACTCTATAACTTCTGCATTTGCTTTGAAATTTTTAATTGCCACATTGATTAAATGGTAACTAAGTTTTGTTTCACAGTGACCTACGTTCTTATTTAATGAAATATTTTAAGCCTTTTAATTCCTTTGACAAACCTTCCAAAAATCAAACTTTAAATGAAGTCTTTTTGATCTTAAATTAACTTTGGAGTTTTCCTAGAGGGTTCCTGGAACATCTCAAAAGATTTGTCATCTCTCCTTATAAAAGAGAAATACTAAACTAGTTAGGCTTGTTTGATATGTTAAACTATGTTGGAAGCATCATCAAGTAAGAAGTGACGCAAGACTTTCTTTAGGTTATATTTATATAAAGATGTGTTATTGATATAAGTAGACCTGCAAAAGTGCTTCCCCAAGCCACCTGCACAGACCCACAATATGTCATGGGATGGTAACCCAATATCTGTGCCTGTTCTCCTTCCCCATATCTGTAAAATAGGCCCATTATATTGATGATATAGTGTTAACATGTGAAGTCTTGCCTTGGCTGCAGGACACTCTTGCAGATTTTGTTGGAACATTTGCAAGGAAGAGGATGAGTAGTAAGCCCACAAAATTCAAAGCTTAGGTACCACTGTAAAGTGTACCTAAGTGTCTATGATGTACCACTTTTGGGTCATCATATGGTTGGGTGCATTGTCCCAGAAGCTGTGAGTGATAAGGTATAAGCCTATCCAACCCCTAAGAATATGAAAGAGGTAAGATTTTGTAATGACTTTGAGGTTTAGAGGAGTTTTATTACCCACCTGGTACAGTGCTTCTACACTTATACTGCCTGTTGAAGAAAGGGCATATGTGGGTGAGGGTCAGAGCAACAAGTACCCTTTGAGAGGGTAAAAATACTAGTGAAACAGATTAAAGTTTGGGCATCTCCGAAGCAGGGCTACCATTTGAGTTTAGTGTGTCTGTGAGTCTTGGAGATATAAGGTGGGCACTGTAGCAGAGACAACAGAAGGGGAGAGTACCTCTAGGATTTTGGTCCAAGTTCTGCAACGGGACAGAAATCAAATGTACCCCTATAGAGTAATAACTTCTAGTGGTATACCCAGAACTCCTATAGGTAGAGCCAGTGAGGAAGGAACAGCATATCTTGGTAAGAATTGCCTTCCTATCAAGGAACAGGTTGAAAATATGTTCCATCAATCTACTCTACCATGGCTTAAAAATCCCAGTTTGACTAAATGGCATGTTTATTTGCAGCAGAGGAGCACTATTTCCAACAGCCTAGAAATGCAGGTGATACTAAGCTCTATAGAGTATGTAAATCTTCCAAATGCCCCTGCCTCTGTTCCTGTGGTGGCACCTACAGCCTATATAGAAGGAATGGGAGAAATTCCAACTGATGCTTGTGCCTGGGTACAGAGGCCTAGAACCTGTAACAAACCATAGCAGCCAGTGGGCTAAATTCAGAGCAGTTTGGCTCGTGATCACTCATGAGTCCTGGCCATTAATCCTTTGTACTTGCAGTTGGGCCAGTCTAAAGGGATTAACCTTATGATTGGACAATGGGAAGCCAAAGGGGGGATGGTCATGAATAAACTCGTAAGAGGTCAGGTTAGATGGAAAGACATTTTGGTTTACCTTAAAGAGCCTGAGGCGGTCCTCACTGTCTTCCATGTCCTGGCTCCGAAGGTGCTGACAGCCCCTGGTGATCAGGAAGCTGATGCCCTGGCCTGTGTGTGCATCCTAGCAACTGACCTAACAGTTGATACAGGAGATTTGATACATAGGAAGAACAGCCACAGTAGAGCCCAGGTGGGATGGCACATTGCCAACATTGCCAATTATCCTTGAAATAGAGTGACTTGGTTAATTCAGTAATAGCATATCCAATGTGTTCTAAACAATGCTCAGGGAAACTGCCAAAGGACTATGGGGCCATCCACTGGAGTTCCAAACTGCTGAGGGATTGGAAAAGTTACTTATATTGGCCACCTCATTCCAAGTAATGGTTCTAAATATGCTTTGATTCTTGTGGACACTATGTTTAGCCTAATTAACCCAAGCTTTAACCCATCATCATCACTAGGCTGCCACCATTAGGGGTTTAAAAAAGTACCATGTTTTGATAACTGAGCTGAGTAGATAGTAATCCAGAGTCACATTTCAAAGGTCATGATGTGCAAGACTGGGCAAAAGAATGTGACGCTGAATGGAAACTCCACCTCCTCTTTAATATACAAGTAACAGGGTTGGTAGAAAGGAAAGAATGAAATATTAAAGCAAAAGATTAAATCACTAACAAGTAAAACTATCTTGGTCAGGCAGATTGAAGTACTATCCCAAGTGTCAATACACTTGAAAAATCAACCAGTATGGCCTGTTGCCTCAAATGCCAGACTGGAGATCCCTGCCAAGAAACCCAAGGCAGTAAAGATTTGAAAGTCACTGGAGAAAGCCACTGGCACAACACTCACCATGGATCAAGTGCTATGCTACTGAGAACACTGAGCCCCATCGTGCCTGGAAAAGCATTATCTACTAGAATTTGTGATGAGATGCCCATCAGGATGGGTGAGTTACTTCATGTCCCTGGTTGAGGAGGAACTACTCAATTTCCACTCAGATCCCACTGTACTGACAGAAGCTGAAGTTGTTGAAACACACCATACTTGGAATAAAATACACATTATTGAAAGAGGGGAGAAGGCGATCTGGCATATCCTACCCCCAATTCATCTCTTCACCCTGACAGGACTGCCTCCTCCAGCTAAAATGTATAGTATGTATAACTGGGTCAGGTTTGTAAAGCTGCCAACTTCCCTTTCCTTAAGCCCAGATAGGTGCATTTTTTCCCCACTGGTACAATCATTGGGCCACCAACTTTGCCTGTCCCTTGTCCTGGAGGACATTATGGCACACACAGAAGCCCTTATTAAACCTACCCAGCAAACCTTAAATAAGAGCTGACAAAGCCTGTCTTAACACTGTAATGTTTCTAATGAGAAAGCTATCCTCCAAAAAAGGATGGCCTTGGACATTGTTACCATCTGTGCCATTATCCAAAAGGAATTTTATGTATTCATAACTGAAGAGTATGCTAATGTATCATTTTTACTAAATCACATGAAGACACAAATGAATGCTCTGTATGAACTGAACCTCATTCCTAAGGGACTCAGTAAATCAGTGGTTTGGATCTTGGTGAAAAATATTATGACTTATTTTGGGAATCATTATCTTCACCTATGTTTTCTCTTGTATGTGCCTGTATTGTTGTTATAGCATATACCTCCAGTATAACCAGATACTTGCCAAATGAGCCACTTCTATGCTAATGAAATCCTTCTTGATGGCTTAGGGCATATTTCAGGAAAGGAGGGCAGGTGAGATTGTAAGAGCCAGTCTTGAGGGGTTGGTTTCGGGAAGGTCATTGAGAGGACTTGATCTCTTGTTGGCCTAAGAGGTGTACCTAGGCAAGTGGAGGCTTCTTACTCCTTCACTATCCTTAGAATGTACATTTGTCCACCATTCCTACAATCAGAGCCATTTTAAAGGCTGTAGGCTTGAGAGAGCAATGTGGTGCTGAGACCACTTGCATGGTGTAAGTGAACCTAGTTAGGAGCATAAATAAACTTTAAGATTCTAGTGGGCAGGTGTGGAGATCTACTTGTCTTGTGGCTGCCCAAGACCAGCTTCTTATGTGTCTTTGCTCATTGAACCTACCAATATGCTACCTACCAATCTGTAGGGACTGTTTGCCTCTTTCTTCCATCTGTATTTACATGGGGGCCAGTTCAACACTTTCTTTCTCCTCTCCTTTTGGGAGGCAAATATTAGATCTTTGTTTATATACCAAAGCCAACTGAGGCTTTTCAGTCTTTTTTTTTCATATTGGGTAAATCCTATTGATCTGTTTCAGTTTCACTGATTATATCCTCAGCCACCTCCACCCCATTTTGCACCTAGCCAGCAAGACTTTTATTGTTGATGATGATGATATTGGTGTTTTTAGTCCTATAATTTCCATTTGGTTCTTTTTTTTTTTTTTGAAGATTTATTTATTAATTAGAGAGAGAGAGAGAGAGAAGGGCAGGGAGAGGCAGAGGGAGAAGGAGAGAGAGAATATAAGCAGATCCCACACTGAACACAGAGCCTCATGAGGGGCTACATCTCAGATAATATCAACATTTGAATCATCTCAGTGTTGGCCTCTGTTGATTATATTTTCACATTCATGTAGTGATTCTGTATCTTGGTATAGGGATTTTTTGTTGTTGTTGTTGTTGTATCCTAGACATTTTTAACGTTATGTTTAGGAAAATCTGGGTCAAATTTGAATTTTATTTCTTTTTTTTATATATATATATTTTAAATTTATTTATGATACTCACAGAGAGAGAGAGAGAGAGAGAGAGAGAGGCAGAGACACAGGCAGAGGGAAAAGCAGGCTCCATGCACCGGGAGCCCGACGTGGGATTCGATCCCAGGTCTCCAGGATCGCGCCCTGGGCCAAAGGCAGGCGCCAAACCGCTGCGCCACCCAGCTATCCCTGAATGTTATTTCTTTTATCAGGAACACAACCTGTTTAGAGGTTTATCATGAAGCAACTGTCCTGATCTTGTGGGCCATGGTTCCGATAAAAGTTAACTTTTCAGAGTCTTTGAGGTCTTATTTTGGTCTGCTTGGGTTATCTGGTACTGCTGGGTTTCTCACTGTTTCCTGCTGGTGCTCCCTATAGGGGTAGAAAGGTTTCTCCAGATGAGGCAGCTTGTCTTTTAGTGAGGCATGCTTGAAAAACTAGGTGCTTGTTATTGTGATTTCCCCCTGATGCTCCTAGGATGTTGAGGCTTGACTTTTGATTTTCAGTAGGGGAATCTGGATCCAGAGAAGTTGCATATCTGTTTTTGAGATATCTCCTTAAAGTTGGGGCTGCAAAGGACTCTTAAGTCTATGAAAATGTAATAAGAGAAACTCTGTTCATAGCTTCAGAGAATTCCTCCCACTGTTAAAGACTTAATTGAGTCTCCTCCAGGCATAGGCAGAAAAAATATTTTTGAAAAAAAAGTGATACACACAAGCCAGTACCACACATTCACAGAGGATCTGAATTTACATTACTTAAGTGAAGGGTTAATTTCAGGCTTAGAATAAATTCTACAAACAGATCTAGCTCTTGTAAAATTCTTTGAAGAATGCTTCTTCAAGAAGATATTCCTAGACTGGGGCTCTCTTATCTTTGATAGAAGAAAAAAGTGAAAGAGTCATAAAACAAAAGAGTAATTGAATGACCATAAAGATGTGCCAGCAGCTGCTATAGAGAGTAAAACTGACATCCCAAAATGAAATAAAATAGAACAATCTAAAAGAGATTATAAAATTACTATATTTGTAATGATTAAAGAGGTCAAAAAGGAAGAGAAACCATGACAAATGAGGAGGATATTATGAAAGAAAATATATCATTTGAGGAATTAGAAACATCATTCATGTCACTTGTTACAAAATTCTTCCACCCAGGTGGCATATGCCAGGGATTGTACTTTTCCAAAAGGCACATAATGTCACAAAAAGACAGGCTGTGAGGTAATGAAAGTAATTGCAGGTATGGCTCTAAGTTTGGATGTAAATTATCATTATAACAGTCCTTATTTAAAAAGTAAAAAAAAAATTACCTTTAAAGTTTTAGATAAGAAGAATCTTCACAAATGAGAAAAAGGAAACACTTGTATTGTCTTGTACCTGAAGCTTTACATTTTAAATGATGTTAAATGACCCATGAGATTGATTAAATTGAAAGCTTAATGTGCCTTTATATTTTGGGCATCTTATTTTTTATGATTTATAATTTTAGTTCTCAGTTTATCTGAACTATTTTGTTGTGCCAGAAAAAAACAAAATGTTCATGTTCGTGAAGATTCCATGACATCTCTCAGAAATTGGATCCACATCAGTCAAAGCTGGATGGAGTTTTAGGTTGTTATAAAAGATTGCACACAAGAAGAAGCTTGTATTTCTTTTATGAAATATTTGTTAATGTTAAAATATGATTTTTGCTTTATTTGATGTCAGAAAGGTACTAGAAATTTCCAATGATCCATTTTCTCTATCTCTTATCAGGTGACATGTTATTAAATCTAATAAGGAGACTATCTTACAAGAGGCTTAATTGGAAGTCCTCCCACTTGTGTATAATTTTTAAAAAAATTTTATTGATTGATTGATTCAAGTTCGATTTGCCAACATTCAGTATAACACCCAGTGCTCATCCCATCAAGTGTAGTGTATACTTTTTATCAGCATTAATCTCATAGGTAACCATGAAACAATAGAAGGTTTTATTTGAAGTCTTTCATTTTTTTTTTTTTTTTTTTATCCTTTCTCCCATTGTATACTTTCCTTTATACAAGCCTATGTTTCTAAAGATATGTTTTGATGTTAGCTGAATCTTTCCCGGCCATGGGTCACCCTAAATAATTATGCTTCCTTCCCCATCAAAATTTTCATTCCTAAGTTGTGTCACTGACTTTTACCATTGTAAAATATGGAGTTTTTTCTTTTTATAACCGAATGAATAGCACAAACTCCTCCTTGAGTAGCAATTGTTATTTTGATGTCCAGTGAGTCAGAAATCATTATGGTGATGAGCTAATTAATATGCATGTACACTACTTTTGAAGCATTTTGTATTTAGTTACTCTCCATGACAAGTATATATGAAATGACAGTGCATTGGAATGCAACACCTTTATTCGGTCTGTGAACAAGGCCTGCTCTGTACTTTCATTTGTAGAACCTTGGTGGTAATTGACCCAACTATTGATCAAAATGATTAAGAACCAAAGCCTACACCTTTTTCAGGGGTAATTGCTTCGGCTTCCCATTTTCATTTCCTGCTCTAATATTATCCTCTCAGGGATTCGCATAATAGGCATTTAAAAGATTTGTTGAATGAATTAATGGCCCCATACCTTTCTTCACAATGGGTGGTAAAGCCTTTCTTGTATGAGATGTTTTCTTTTAATGTGTAAACTGGCTAATGTGTTTTTCTTTCCAGGTAACAAAATATGAAAACCCAGTTAGAGGGCAAGAGTTTTATTTTACTTACTTTAATTTTAGAAGATGATTTAAGAATAAAGCTTATTTTGTAACTATAAGACACCAGAGCAGGCTGGAAAGCAAATCTTGTGTCACCTTTCCCACAATTGGGATTTATAAGTACAGAAGCCTTCTTCAGAGGTTTCTCGGGAAGATAGATTGCCGGTGCCATGTGGGTGGTTTCCATTAGGCTGATGAAATTTTTTTCCAAAGACATTTTATCTCTGTTGAATGAGGATGAATAGTTTGCCTATCACAGGAACTTTGGGTAGATCCCAGGAGACTTGACCTTAAAAAGACAACAGTGTAAGACCTGGAAAGAACCTGAAATTAAAATTCTCACAAATAAAATAATGCAGAGATTCTTCAGGGTTTGTAAAGATCAGTACATTTGTCCTTAGATACAATTATCAATTATTTGGTGATGCAGTAGTTTGGAATTGCCAAAAAATGATGCAAAGACAACTGTAGCTATATGAAGGAAGGTGAAGTGAGATAAGCAATAAACTTTGCTCACTTGATCTTTGGTCTTTATGAAGTAATTTTATTTATGGCTTTGCTTAAATTGATTATTCTTAACCTAAACAGCCAGGAATCAAAGCTAAGCTAGAAAGCACTTTACAAAGTTTTTGTGTTTTATAAGTCAAAGATTCTTAAAAACAAGTTAACAAAATTAGCCACCCATTTACTCTCCTTTCAGTGATATCTGGCAGGGAGTCTTTAGGCACTCTCCAGTCTATTGATTTTATTTCTTTTTATTTTGTTTAGAAGCTTATTCGTATTTGCGGAAAACTCCATCAGTTTTATTAGAAAGTAATGTTATCTGGTGGAGAATAGTGTTTGCTCTCATTTTTCTGAATTGAATTAGGTAAAATCTTTTTCAAAGGATCTGAACTAGAATATAGACAGATATAGACTAATTTTTTTTTCTGAATGGTAGATATATTTTATCATAATGACTTCCTTCAATTTTGTGTGTGTGTGTGTATTTTTTTTTCCCCTGGGAGGCAAGCTATTTTTGTCTTGAAAAATAACAAAACTATTGCAGAAGTTCTCTTGTGAAAACAATAATAATTAGTGGTTGGTTATTAAATCAGAAAATTTAGCTAATATGTGGAATTACCAATATATTCATAGGGTAGTCCCCTTATCCACAGGGGATACATTCCCAGACCCTCAGTGGATACCTGAAACCAATGATAGTACCAAACCCTATATTTTTACTATTTTTTTTTCCTATATATGCATACCTATGATATTGCTTAATTTATAAATTGGCACAGTAAGAGATGAACAATAATAACTAATACTAAAATAGAACAATTATAACAATATACTGTAACAAAAGTTATATGAATGTGGTTTCTCTCTCACAAATTGTACTGTACTCACCTTTTAGCTTCTTGTGTGGATGTGAGATGATAATTACCTAGGTGCAATTGATGAAGTGCAGTGAATGATGTGGGCATTGTGATGTAGAGTTAGGCTACTATTGACCTTCTGGCTATATGTCAGAAGGAGGAAAATCTGCTTCTGGACTGTGGTTGACTGTGGGTACCTGAAAGTGAAACCAAAGGATGGGGAACTTATTGTGTGTAGTTCTTACTTTGCACGCTTCTTGTTATGCATACATTTCAGTTACCACATTTTACTTATTTACCTATTTATTTATTTATTTTAGAGAGAAGGAGAGAGATTGAGTGCGCACATGCAGTGGGGAGGGCCTAAGGGAGACAATTTTAAACAGACTCCTCGCTGAACACAGAGCCTGACTCTGTCTTGATCTCACCACCCATGACATCATGACCTAAGCCAAAATCAAGCACCAGTCGCTCAACTGACTGAGCTACCCAGGCATCCCCTGCTATTTATTTAAATAACACAAGTTCCTCAACAAAATGCTTTATATTCCAATGACTATGAGATACTAAGTCAGGGTAATTGCATGAATTTAGAACTTTATTGCTCGATCTCCAGTGCACAAATTACTAGATAAATAACAAATGTGTATCACATCACTTCTGTCAGAGTTTAGTCACTGCACATCTGTTATTCAGTTCTTACACAAACAGCACAGGTGTAGTTGTGTTGTTTTTTCATCACCCAGTGATAAATGTATGTGATGTTTTAAAACATGAATAATCTGAAAGGTAACTGATCACTGAAGATGAAAATGTAACAAAGAAGCAAAAAAAGTGAGTACACTAGAAGTAGAATTCAATTGAAACAAATTATATACAGTTATAAAAGAAGCAGTTATATAGAACTATAGATACATAGATAAGATAAATAGGGAAGAAATAGCAGACCATGGAATGTTGATACCTTTGCCAAACAAAAGACTCTACATATGTATCCAGAGGACCTTAGGCAAGAGAAACTTCTCAACATAAATGGTGTTGTAATGAAAAGGATGAAGATACCTTAGATGCCAGCAAAAAACTTAGCATTAAGAGAACTCTTAGAGATATTTCATAAACTGAAAGCACAAAGGATAAAATGTTGGAAGATGGTCCAAATTTAGGAATAAGAGAATTCTCTTTCTGCTTTCCCTGTTACTCTATGTTTATTTTTTCCTGAACCTTTAGGACATTGCATATGGAATACCACCTTTCACTGTAAATATGTGAATGCTTATTTTCTAAGAACAAGGACCTTTTCTCACATGATGATGATACAGCTATCAAATTCAGGAAATTTAACATTTATAAGATAGTACTGTCTTATCTACAGTCCATATTTCAATTTTGCCAATTGACCAAACAATGTCCTTTATAATGATTTTGTTTTTCTTGGTTCAGGGTTTAACCCAGAATCATGTATTGTACTTAATTGCTGTATGTCTTTCTTTAGTTTTCTTTTATCAGGATCAGTTCCTCTTTCCTTTTGATAAATGTCGGTTAGTTAATTTGTAGGATTCTCTCTAGTTTGGACTTGTCTGAAATTTCCTCTGCTTATACTCAGGTTATACATTTTTCAGAGAAATACTGCATAGATTATGTTGTGCTCTTCTTTGTGGATGACATCTGGTTGTTCATGATGTTGCTTTCTCCCAGTATTCCCTATGTGGTGGCCACCTGTTCTCTGTAAACTTGCTATTCTTTCTTTGTAATTACTATGCACTGTAAGGGGAATTTCTTCAAAACCGTGTTGGTGTACTATTTATCAGGTTTCCACCCGGAAGTTTAGCTTTCCTTTATAGTTGTCTTACTGACTCCACGGTGGTGTGTATTTTTTAAAAATAGTTTGTTAGGGCAACCTAAGTGGCTCAGTTGGTTAACCATATGCCTTTGGCTCAGGTCATAATGTCAGGGTCTTGGGATCCAGCCCTCGGGTCAGACTCCCTGCTCAGGGGGCAGACTTCTTTTCCTTCTGCCCCTCCCCCTCCCTTGTGCATGCATTCTTTCTCTCAAATAAATAAAATCTTAAAAAAGATAAAATACTTTGTCTATATTATGATTTTGTAGACTTCAGCTGATTTTTAAGAAAAACAACTCTTTTTGCATATATATATATATATATATATAAACATATATTAAAGCTGCTCATTTTAATTTTATTTTTTTAAACTAAGCTCCATGCCTAACATGGGGATGGAGCTCAAAGATCCCAATGTTAAGATTCGCATGCTCTACTGACTGAGCCAGCTAAGTGCCTCTACAAAGTATATTATTAAAATAAGAAATACCTTTAAATGGGAAAGGTGGGATTCACCACTGATTCTTGACAAGCACACCATTCAAAATTGGGAGAAGTGGGAGGGAGAACAAAATAGACAACTAGTTTCGCACATACAGGGCCTGATAGATATCATTTAGTAGTTTTTAAAAGGAAATTGGAGAGTGATGGTTAATCTCACAAGTTGGTTAGGTACAGATCAATAAATATAGTGTTTGTGTTTGTATGTCAATTTTTTTCTTTGAATATAGCTTTGGCTTAATTGCATTGGCTTTATTAAATAGTATTTTAATGGGCCAGAACTTCATGAATAATGGAATAAGGAGCTTAGTAAACTATCTCCCCAGCAAAACAACATTAGCTGTTTAAAGTTGGACTTTAACCAGTTTTAACTGGTGAAAATGATGAAAAAAATTCTATTTAAAGACACTGGAATTGTCTTGTAGGCATGCAGAAAATGAAGAAACATTCAGTCAGGGAATTTGCTAAATCTCAGAGAGAATAGAAAAATTCTGACATTGGAGCCTTGCTCCACTTCATTAATACCACCCAGGCCTCCCCTGCTATGCTATAGAAGCTCTACCTGAGGCAGATGCAATCAAGAAAGACAATGGTTTGCTCTCCTTATAGCCTCCATTGGGGGATTAGGATTTCATACTGGCAGAGGCAGGTTTCAGGTGTTTCTCATCACCCTTCTTGGTCACAAATTGCAAAACTTCTATTCTAAACAGGTGCAATGAACACAATTTAGCAAAAATTAACAATCATTGAATTGAAATTCCTATGAAAGTGCAAGGGGCGCAGAAAAGCTAAAACAATCTTGGTAAAAAAAATAAATAAATTTAGGGGCACCTACGTGACTCAGTCAGTTAAATGTCTACCTTCAGCTCAGGTCATGATTCCAGGGTCTTGGGATCAAGCGTTGCATCGGGCTTCTTGCAGGGAGCCTGACCATCCTTTTTCCTCTACCCCTCCCCTTATTGTGCGCTCTCTCTCTCTCTCAAATAAATAAAATCTTTAAAAAAATTTGGAAGACTCATACTTCAGGATTGTAAACTTACTACAAGGTTACAGTAAACAAAATAGTATGTTACTATAATAAGGATATGATATATGGATCAATGGAAGAAAATTGAGGGTTTAGAAAATTGAGGGTTTATTTTTTATTTTTGTTCAATTTGCCAACATACAGAATAACACCCAGTGCTCATCCCATCAAGTGCCCCCCTCAATGCCTGTCACCCATTCACCCCTTTTCAACAAATGGTGTTGGGATAGCTGATATCTGCATACAAAGTGATGAAGCCAGATTTCATAGCATGTGCAAAAGTTATCTCTAAATGGATTAGAAACTTAAATGCATGAGCTATAAAACTATAAAGCTATAAAACTCTAAGTAAAATTAGGATTAGCTAATGTTATCTTAGATGTGATATAAAAACCGCAGGCAACAAAAGAAAAAAATGCATAGGTAGAAAAATACCAAAATTATAACTTATGTGCTTGCAATAAATGGTACTATCAGAAAAGTGAAAGACAAATCACAAATTAGAAAAATATATTTGTGGGGTACCTGGGTGGCTTAGTCAGTTAAGGGTCCAACTCTATTTTTTTTTTTTTTTAGGGTCCAACTCTTGATTTCAGCTCAGGTCTTGATCTCAGTGTTGTGAGTTCAAGCCCCATGTTGATCTCCACTTAAAAAAAATTGCAAATTATATATTTGGTAAGGGACTTGTATTCATAGCATATAAACAATCTTATAATTTGACAATTAAACAAAAAAATAATTCTATTTAAAAATGGGCAAAGGGTTTGATCTCAGCCATTTTTTGGACACCAGAAAAACTGCCATTGGCCACACAACATACTTTATTCTCTATGAGTGGTAGCCTTTGCCAGTTTTCAGCATGAGAGCAGGTTTGACCCTTGTCATCCACACAATTTACCCACATCTCCAGCTATGCTTTTATTTAATATTATTGGGACATGAATGGTTTCCCTCTATTTAATTCTGAAAACCCTTGATTGGGCCCAAGATCTCAAAAGTATTTTACTTCTGTTATCAACTTTCACTTTGATTGAAATAAGTTTCCTAAAATTATGATTTTTCTGGCTCCTTTTATTTGGAGTTACAGTCTGCAGTTTGAAAATTCATAAGTTCATTAGGATTTGATTCATTATTTTGATCTTTTCCTCTCTTTTTATAGACATTAAGAAGTAAGCTATTGAAAGTATTGATGTTTTTTTTGTTTTGTTTTGTTTTTTGTTTAGGTGTTTAATTTGGATGGGATTCAAAAGGAGGAGTTTCAGATAAAAATGAGATAACAACAGTAGTGATTAAACTGTTTTCTGTTTGTTCATATAATTTAATATACATGTATGGGGGCATTGAGAAATAATACACAGGACTCTCATCAGGACTTTGTAGTATAGTGGAGAAGAAAGAGGGACAAGTGAATGTTGGAATCTCCATCCAGCAATTTAATAGAGTGAACATTTTGGGAGACATGACTAAGCAAGGAAACTGACTAGAAGACATTTATTACAATTATTATAATAATCTAAGCATGATTTGAGAGAAAGAGACAGAAGCCAGAGATACTGAGGAGATACAATTATTGGCACTTGGTAACTATTTTTATTTGGGGAATTGGGGGTGGGAAAAAGATGGAGGAATAAGACATGATTCTCAGTGCTCTACCTGGGCAACTGGACAGACCGTGAAGAAGATTGGAAAACCAGACTTATAGCCTCAGAGGACATTTGAGACATCCAAAGGAGTTTTAAATCGACTTGATTGAACTTTTTGTTGCAAGTCAGAAATCTGTACCATATATTATGGATGAGTACACTTTTTAATTGAATCAAATTACCATTCTTGGCCTTTGAAGCAAGAGGAAACAACAAAACCTGCCTTCTGACTTCAGCAGTTTTCTGTGCCCAAAACTGAAAACCAAGAGACAGAGGATTGTCCATAATTAAAGTGAGGGAACCCTGGCCTCAGTGACCCTCACACTGCGGCAATAGGGAAATGATTTAAAAGTTCTTTGTAGAAAAGTTGATTTGCAATGTAGAGCTAATAAAGATGGACTAAATTGTCCCCATATGTTCTATAAAACAGTCATCCATAACCCCAGAATTCTCCCTAATTGTGTATACTTGGAAGACAGTCAATGCTATTTTTACCCATTGATGCATTTCTTTCCCCCTCTTCATTGTGATTCATTGTGTGCTTTCCTTGGAGCAAATATAATTTGAGATTGAAATAGCCCCATTGGGAATGCTCACATTAAGCATGAGCTATTTTCTGATGCAGACTATCTGTTATAACTTAAGCAGAGTAGCAGTTTTATGATCTTCACAGGCTCTGGGAGGCAGAGGACTTAGCAGGAAGGACAGTCACACAGGTAGACTAAAGCCTTGTGATTCAGTAAGCCTGGAGGGAGTCTCCAGAAGGAGGCTCTTTTATGTGTCTGCTCTAGCTGTAGACAAACCATTCATTCATTGTATATAAACATGCCATGAACATTCCAAGATATCCTTTCCTCACTCCTCACTTACCTAAATCATATAAAGGCTCCAACTTAAGCACAGTTTACTCTGTGAAACACACCCCTTTTTCTCTCTCTCAGATCCCTGTGTCTCTGCCCTTGACTCAAAGCACATTTATCATTTGCCTCTCTCATTTAGTTTTTGGCAAGTGTTGTTCTGCTTTGGCGTTACTCTTTTTTTAAAAAGATTTTGAATGTGTTATGTATGTTCCTTAGAATTCCTTCACATGATTTTAACACATCACTAGGAATTTTGGATCTCAGTTGCCTACTAAGATACCATACCCAATGTGTGATGATATGTACCTACCGTTACAATATCATATGGAGTATTTTCAGTACCCTAAAAATCCTCTGTGTTCCACTTATTCATCTCTCTCTTCTCCCCAACACCTGGCAATCACTGGTCTTTTCTACTGTCTTTATATATAGTTTTGTCTTTTTGTGAATGTCACATAGTTGGCATTGCATTAGTATATAGCATTTTCAAATTGGTTTCTTTCATTTATTAATATGCCCATAAGTTTCCTTTATGTGTTTTCATGACATGATAGTTCACTTATTTTTAACATGAAATAATATTCCATTATCTGGATGTACCAGCATTTATTTATCATTCACTTACTGAAGGACATATTGGTTGCTTCCCAGTTTTGACAATTATGAATAAAGCTTCTATAAATATCCATGTGCAGGTTTTTGTGTGGACTAAGATTTTACCTCCTTTGGGTAAATACCAAGAAGCACAATTGCTAGATCATATGTTAAGGGTATGTTTAGTTTTGTAAGGAAGGATTGTTGATTTTTCAGGGAATGGAACTGTGCATGGGGAGAGCTGGTTGAGGTGTTTGCTATTTTTTGTTACTCAGCCTTTAATAATATTTAATTGAATTAGTATATGTTACTTTTGTTAAGAATCCTTTGAAGTAAAAATATGAATATACAATAAACATGTATCAAATTTTTTTTTAATTTTATTTATTTATTTATGATAGTCACAGAGAGAGAGAGAGAGAGGCAGAGACACAGGCAGAGGGAGAAGCAGGCTCCATGCACCCGGAGCCTGATGTGGGATTCGATTCCGGGTCTCCAGGATCGCGCCCTGGGCCAAAGGCAGGCGCCAAACCGCTGCGCCACCCAGGGATCCCTGTATCAAATATTTTATTTAACTTATTAATAATGAAGTTAGTTATAAATGGAGCATTATAAGAAAAATACACAATCTAAATAATAGTGATGCTGAAGCAAATTTACAAAGGAGTACAAAGCTAGGCTGCCCACAGGGCAATATCAACTGAATTCTATGTGTTGCAATTCCTCTGTGTGTGTGTGTGTGTGTGTGTGTGTGTGTGTGTGTATTTGCATTCTTAACAGTTTTCTACAAACAATAAAGTAGTGAAATAGAGCAAAGACAAGAAAAGGTTGAGTTATCTTGGAAGAGAGCAAAAAAAGGGACATGTGGTGATAAGCAAACTTAAAATGAAAAAAAAAATCAAAGGAATAGAACGGAAAAAATAATACCTTTTCCAGTTTTAAAACATTAAAAACACTTAGGAGAGTTGCCTGAGTGGCTCAGTCAGTTAAGCATTTACCTTTGGCTCAGGTTATGATCTGTGGTTCCTGGGACTGAGCCCTGGCATTAGGCTCCCTGCTCAGCGGGAAGTCTGTTTCTCCCTCTGTCCCTCCCCCTTCTCCTATGCTTTCTTTCTCTCTCCTTCTCCCTCTCAAATAAATAAATAAATAAAATCTTTAAAAAAAAAAAAAGAAATACTTAGGAAGGAACAATAATAAGTATGCAGGTTATGCACGTTGGGTATTTAAAAACTTATTAATAGAAATAAAACACATGAATAAATGAAGATAGATACCATACTACTGGAAATGAAGACTAAATTGAGTAAAATAACTATTCTTTCCAACTAATTTTGTTTTAGTGTGATTCAGATCAATGCCAAATACAAATTTTAGCTAGCATTATGAAACTGAAGTTTAATTGTAAGAACTGAGAAGGGGCACCTGGGTGGCTCAGTCAGTTAAGTGTCCAACTCTTGATTTCTGCTCAGCTCATTATCTCAGGGTCATGAGATCTAAGCCAGAAGTTGGGCTCCACACTAGCCTGGAATTTGCTTGGGATTCTCTTTCTCTCTCTCCCTCCACTCCTCCACTGGCCCCCGCCCCAGCTTGCACTTTCTCTAAATAAATAAAAAAATAAAATATATTTTTTTAAAAAAAGAATAAGCAGAAAAACATTGGAAAGCTTTGTAAAAAAAAAAAAAAACTGAACTGGAAATCACACCATTCAACCATACAAATGATAGTCTCTCCTAATTAAAGCAACATGGCACTGTTCGGAAATAAAATAGGTTTTGGAAAAAATACCAAGGCCAGAAACAAATAAATATTTAACATAAAAATAGATATGACATTGAAACAAGGATTAAAGGCTATACCATTGGGGCACCCGGTTGGCTCAGTGAATGAGCATCTGCCTCTGGCTCAGGTGGTGATTCTGGGGTCCTGGAATTGAGTCCTACATCGGGCTCCCCATAGGGAGCCTGCTTCTCTCTCTGCTTATGTCTCTGCCTCTCTGTGTCTCTCATGGATAAATAAATAAAATATATATTTTTTAAAAGGCTATACTATTAAATAAAAATTTCAGATACAATTTGTTAATTATTTGGAAAAATAAGTTAGATCTGAGGAGTTTACCTCCTAGCCAGAAACCTGCCTTATATCTGGCCTGCAAGATAAAGGGTTTACCTCGACTCAGAGGCTCCTTGCTGCCATGCTCTTGGGTGTAGGGGCTTTTACAGCCCAGGTGCTTCCATTTGGAGGCCTCTTCTGGGAGAGGCCTTTATTTTCTACGGGGAGAAATGGAACAGTGAGGGACCTGCTTTCTGTTATGTGACTTCTTCCTCATACTATCACAGTAAGTGGTTACAGGTTTGACTCACTCTTGGTTAAACTTGTTGTCTTTTTTTTTTTTATTTTTTTATTTATTTATTCATGAGAGACACAGAGAAAGAGGCAGAGACATAGGCAGATGGAGAAGCAGGCTCCATGTAGGGAGCCCGATGTGGGACTTGATCCCAGGTCTCCAGGATCACACCCTGGGCTGAAGGCAGGCATTAAACCACTGAGCCACCCAGGCTGCCCAAGCTTGTTGTCTTAAAGGACCACTCCCACACTGGGGTGGTTCAGCTCTCAGCTCAGCTCTTGGAGAGATCCATCATTTTCACTCTATATAAAATTAAATTTGAGAAGAGATAAGGTTGAAATGAAGATAATGTGGGATATTCAATTTACAGTATAAAAATAAAAATTAAAAATTGTTGTATCCATATAGGAAAGCAAAATTAAAAGGCATTAAAAGTATTTATTTATACATTTTCTTAAGAAACATTATGAAACATAAAAACATTTTGCAGCCAATAAGGGAATAATTGTCATAGCATTAATATGAAGATGTGGGCCCAAACCATCGCCCATAATAAAATATGAAATGTAAATGGCCAGTAAACATAGGAAAATACTTATTGTCTCACAGGATGAAACAAAAAATAACAATTTGTAAGGCAACTGAAAGGCACTGTGGTGGTGGGTGGGGGACTTGAGTACCTGGGAGTCTGAGGGGCAGTGCTAGGACAGGCCTAGGCTCCAGGTCTGTGCCTGCACAGGAGACTGTTCTGACAGCCCCAGCATCAGGCCTCCCCTGGCAGGCCTAAGAAAGCCCCGGCCTCCCACCCTCAGAACCCACACAGAGGTCTGTGGCATGAGGGTAGCTAGTGTAGGCCTCAGAAGGGAGGTATGGAGGGCCCACTGTACTAGGATTCAAGTCCCCAAAGTGAGGACTGCAAATAACTATAATCCTCCAAAGCTTGTTCTATTTAGAGTTTACAGGAAGAGGGACTAAAAAATGAGTTGGTTTTTTTCTAAATGTTTAGAAGCATCTCATTTTTGGGCTATTTTATTACTGATTTCAACATTCATTGAGAACATATGTAACACACTATTTTCTTTGAAATTCCTGAGGATTTGGTTTGTGGCCTTCTAAACAGTTAATTTTGAGATAGTCCCTGTGTCCTTAGAAACAATTAGAAGAATCTTTAGAGGGAGGTTAATATTTCTCTGTATATAAAACTTATTATCTGTTACTCAAATATTGTGTGATTGGCTTATTTTTTCAGCTAGATAAATTTTTAATAGGCAATACCAAAACTTATAATTATTTGTTCATATATATTTTCCCATATTACTGTTGTTTTTAAATATTTAGATACATATTATGAATATATATAATAACAACATATTAATTAATCCATTAAATATGTATATTGTACTTCCTATGTTCCAAAAGCTCTTCTAATAGTTTATAATTAATTCATGTAAACCTTGTAGCAATTGTATAAGTTAAAGGCGATTTTTAGGGTTAACAGCTCAACTTTTCTTATACTCATTATCAGTTGTTTTCATGATCCATTTCTGTCCTATTATAAAGGAAGAAATAAACATTTGGAATTATGAAATCAAGGTAAATGGAAATATTATTATTGGTATTGAGGTGCCATTTACACCCTGCATTTTAGCACCACAGGGTAGTAACCTAGTTCTCTTACTGTCTTCTGTCCAGTCCAGATATTGGCAGAAATGATGCAGTTTCATTAAAACTAGAATTTAAAAAATAAAGCACTTTCTAATGTGTTTCAGGATTCTCATGTAAATTTCCTATATTTTAGCTCATTGCAGAGTCAGCATTGTATTTATTTGTGCCTCTTGAAACCCAGGGAACCACACTTAAATAAGAGTTGAGTGAACACTCATAATAGGTCAAGAAATAATTTCTTTGCTTTGTCCTAGAGCAGCCACTTTGTAAACTAACTCATTGCAGAGATTTTCAGAGATAAGATTATCAAGATAAGCAAACATTTCTAAATGTTATGAACAGGAATTAATTTTCTTCTGTAAATTATTGTTTTTGAAAATGTTATTCTATCAAAACAAAGTTTAATTTTCTTAACTCTTGAAAAATAAACAAATACCAAATGCTTTGATTATAATTCCACAAGGAAAATGAGTTCCAGGAAGTCATATTTAGTGATATAATTCCTTGCTCTATGTGAAAGACTACACCCTTTGAAAATCACTTCTTCTTTTTTTTAAAGACTATTTGAGAGAGAGAGAGAGAAAATGAGAGAGCATGAGTTGGGGGAGAAGTAGAGAAAGAGGAAGAAGCAGACTCCATCATGAGTAGGGAGCCCAAGACATGGAGCTCCACATCTCAGGACCCCCGGCATCATTACCTGAGCTAAAGGCAGACACTTAATCAACTGAGCCACCCACGCATCCCTGAAAATCACTTCTTAACAAACAAAATACTTTGAAAATGCAAACTGTAGCATGTCATTGAAGTTTGGGGAAGATTTTTTAATTTATAATGGATGAAAAATATTGTGTTGTCATTATTATTGCTTTAAATTAATTTATACTAATTAACATTAGTTTACAGATACTGTACATAGGAGATGAAATAGATATTTGGAGGAAAAACTAGGTTAAAATTCAGTTCAATTGTAACCTCATCTCATAATTTTTGGCCAGTGATTCTGTAATTGAACATTAATTTTCTAATTTTAATTTTTTAATTTTTTTAGAAGGAAGGGGGAAGGGACAAAGGGAGAAGGAGAGAGAGAGAGAGACTTAAGGAGGCTCTACACTTAGCCCGGAGCCTGACATGAGATCATGACCTCAGCTGAAATCAAGAGTTGAACACTGAACAACTGAGCCACCCACCCAGGCACCTCTGAAACATTAATTTTCTTATTGGTAAAATACAGATAATAATTCAGATCTATCCTGATGTATTTTAGTTTTTACAGTTAAAGTTTAATATAATAGATATAATAATGAAATATATTCTTTATGAGTCCATGTGTGTGTGCATGTGTGATAAGGTAGCAAGGTAAACCACTAAGAACACAATTAGTTACTTAAGGTAAGTGATGTTGAAACTGTAAACATGTAGTTATACAGATATTACTTATAATTGTGTTTCTTCCAGACAACAACATTCAAGTCATGATATGTATTGGTAGGTATGTCCATAGTATTGATTCAGTAACAATTTGTATGATCCTGAAACACAGTGCTCCTCCTTGGTAAGGAATCTTCAATACCTTGATACCTCCTCGAAAATGAAGAAGGAACTTAGGGAAAGGAAAGAATACAGAAGAAGCAACCGATAATCTATCTTTCAATTACTTACCCTGTCACATTCTTATAATATATTTATATGGCAAGATTAGCATTCTTATCTTTTGTTATGAATAGGTTACACTATATGTTAAAAATATCTCTATTAATCATATTCCTTCTTCATTCCTTCTTCATTTGCGTTCCAAAAACACTCTATTTATTATGAAGTTCAAGTAATCCAAACTTCCATAATTTCCACAAATCTATCTACTACTATGAGAAGAAGAAAAAAAAATCCGGGGAGCTAAGTCAACACCCAGATCTTACAGTAGGAGAGTCAGTGCAGGTGCCCCTTTATAGCTCAATCATTGAATATGCCTCCATTCTGTTGTCAATTTCTATCAACATTAAAACACACCCAACATGGCTCCTTTTTTTTTTTTTCTTTTTCTTTTCTTTTTTTTTTTTTTTTTTTTGCAGTACCTGGGTTAATAAATCCTAGTTGCTTCAATGCAGATTCTGGCTTAGGCTCTAAAAGAGATAAGGAAATGCACAAATACTGACACACAAAAGGCAACTACAACAATATATTTAGAGTATAGTTAATTCTCCTTATTTCTGGTAGTTATGGTCTATAATTTTCTGTGAACATTGAATTAGGGAATACCAAACCATTGCTCCTAGAAGAAATATAGGGTTAGGTTTCTGTGAGCCGGTTGTAATATTTTTGTCAACTAATCAATACATAACCGTGTTTCTGTTTAAATACTTATTTAATAGTTGTTGATTCATTAATGTTAAACACACAGCCAATAGCACCATCCCTAACTACAGCTTATTTAACACATATTAGGCTGAAGCTTCTCTAATACACATTAGGCTACAAGGTTCATCCCAACCTTCTTGAGACTAGAAACACTAGACAGCCCTTCAGCTCTATACATTTGGGCCATTTTAGGCTGCCAAAAGAAAAGCACAAAAATATTAAAAAGACTACACTAAATAGAGCACAAAACGGATATCTGGTTATAGTATGAGAGCTAAAACAAGAAGGCAGAGCACCACCCCATTGGAATTCAGCTGGAGACATACCTATTGGGTGACTCGGAATCTTCCCAGCCCCTTGCGTGTCTGTGAATGACTCTAAAATCACTGCAAGTATTGATTTGGGGATTACAGATAAATACTAGCTTCCCAGTGAATTTGCAAATATAGAATCTGCAAGAAATGAGATTCAATTTTATCTGGATGCTTTACCCGGTATGCTGAGTTTTTCTGAGTGAATCTGGAAGCTCAGGTACAGTTATTTTTTTTTTTTCAGGTACAGTTAATATTTGGTTTAGTCTCCCAGAGTTTTTCCAAGTCCAGATGTTAAAAAAGACTGGAACTATCTTAGTTGCTTTTCATGTACTCCTTCTAAGCATTCAAGAGCAACCTTAAATATTCTGATGGGGGATGGTGAGGATGGAGTAGTGGAAGAGAATAACTCATCCAAAGAGGATGGTTACCTAACAGCATTAAGTGGATTGTCATAGAGCAATTATGATCAATGTACTTGTCCTTCCTCCCTCCCCACTTTCCTTCCTTCTTTTCCTTCATCCTCCCTCCTTCTCTTTTCATGGATTTCTTTTGTTTCCTGACCAGTTTTTGTTTGTCCATTACAAGGCGGCAATCAGGTATCTGTAGGGAGCTGGGACCAACATCTACTGAGACCCTTGGTTGTTGGTCATCTACATAATCTTACCTTCACTGTTGCACTGCGGGACAAAGAATTTTCATAGTACAGTCAGTTCTGCCCTAAGGTATACATATGTGTTGCTAAAAAATCATCATGGTATGCAAATTAATGCAATAAAAAATGCAGGGCTTATGAGAAAAATGAGACTGGCTTATAACACTCAAAACTTTAGTCAGACACACTAGACAGAAAAGATAGGAGCCTAATTACAACAGTAGCACAGTTTTACAGACATTAAATGGTTAAGAAATCTGTAAGTAGTATAATAAAGATAGCAGTTTTCCCGGAACAAAAGCCTTAAATTCTCTTCTGGAAGTGGGCATCACAAGGTTGCAGCTTTTGTTGCTGTCAAGTGGTGGATGGAAGGTTCCTTGAAATCAGAGGGAATGAATAAAAAAAAAAAAAAAAAAAAAGAAATCAGAGGGAATGGTGTAATATCACATGTGCGTGGTTGTGACTCTCAACACACAACCAGGCAATGAGTTGAGGTGGCCAGTAGAGGTTTGAGGTGTGCTTGTGTTGTGTGTACTCTTGCATGGCTCATTCAGCTGGGGGCTGTTGTCTGCATTCATCTAGTGTTTCCTGTGGATAGAATCACATATAAACAAATGCAAATCTGCTTTGTCATCAAATTTAATATATCAGTGTATCAATCACATTGGAAAAAAATCAGGTTTGCACCACAAGTTTTATAACAGAATTGACTGTGCAGTATTCTGGGACTGCAGTATGATTAAATTTTTGTTCAGGCTGAACTTCTAGATTCCCCCAGAAATATTCGCCAGTACTAAGTGGAGCAGATGAATCTTGTTTTAGGTCCATCCTTTCATCTCCTGAATGTATATTTCAGAAGTTCTGCTATCAGTGTGTGTATCTGCTCAGGACTCCACTATTTTCTTTCTGTTTCTACTCATGTGGCTTCTGATGTTCTCAAAACAGTGAAGAAAGAATATGAGACCGTGCCACAGGGAATGATGGGTGATCTCCTTAAGTATATGAGGCACTGCTATCTTGATCTAAGCAATTCACCCGACCTATATAATTATACTGCCTTTGCTAGGCAAGGGTTTTTCCTAATACGGCCTCAGTGTACCATGTGGGTCTGAATTCTGGCCGAAGCTCAGCATATTTCATCAACATTGTGATTTCTGTGGCTGCGTGCCAAGATGACAATATTGAAACATCAAGAGGCAGAGACATACTTTCAGTATTAAAGCAAAATGAAGAAAATTCATTCAAAGGAGGAGTCCCTTTAGAAGTAAACTTTTATATAAAATGCTTTTCTGGGGCATCTGGGAAGCTCAGTAGTTGAGCATCTGCCTTCAGCTCAGTTTGTGATCCCGGGGTCCTGGGATCCAGTCCTGCATGAGGCTATCCACAGGGAGCCTGCTTCTCCCTCTGTCTATGTCCCTGCCTCTCTCTGTGTGTCTCTCATGAATCGATAAATTTTTAAAAATCTAAAAATAAAATAAAATAAAATGCTTTTCCTTTACCTTGACCTAATTTTACCCATCTCTCAAGACTCATTGTCCTGCTTCCTCCAATAATTCTTGCTATGCTAATCCCACCCTTATTCTTTGCACATATCCTACCTTATCCACCAGATTCCAGTTCACTTCTTCAGTTTTCACATTGTTTCACAGCCCTGGCCTCTCTACAAAATTACCTTTGTCTCCGTTCTTTGTAGAGGTCACCACAGAAGGCTTACCCACCTGTAGGAGCACTTGTGAAAACCTTCTCCCCAATGTTTTTTGGTTGATGGGCTTTTTTCCATGACCTGGTTTAGGAGTACATTTTTCTTTAGTTGTTTTGCCTTTAATAATTTGTTCTACTCAACTGACTTGTTGGCTTCAAGAGTAAAAGATACCTACCAAAGTTGATTCATTTACTACACATTCTTAGTTTTGTAAAGACTTAAAATCAACCTTGCCAAATGCTTGTCAAGCTTATAAATATTTTTGCTAGTGAGGGCGTTATTGCTTATTGAGCCACCTTGTTTAGCATTTAGAGAACTCTTTAATAAACTTTTTCTTAATATGGCATCCAACTATCTATTAAGAGTACTCAACAATGTCAATGCCATCCTGTAAGGCCCTCCTAGAATAACATAGATTTTTGTCCAAGAAAGTCTCTAAAATGTATTCTACACTAATGCTGAGTTCATTTCTCTCCAGGTTCACTTTCAGTTCCTTAAACTGATTCTCAGAAAACACAGACATAAGTCTTT
This sequence comes from Canis lupus baileyi, assembly GCF_048164855.1. Lineage (NCBI taxonomy): Eukaryota > Metazoa > Chordata > Mammalia > Carnivora > Canidae > Canis > Canis lupus. The sequence goes on along the minus strand of NC_132844.1, from coordinate 56,347,335 downwards.
TCAATGTCCATTTCTTTGAATTTTGAAGTTTATTTCCTTTTTAGACCACAGTATCCAGAATCATATCTGAAAGTTGTTTTGATCTTTCACAATACTTAGTACAATGTTAAGGCAAGAAGGAGATAATTAAAATATTATTTGAGGTAGATTTTTCTGTATGATGAATTTTTGAATTGCCTTTACAGGAGACTTTACTTTTTTTTTTTTTTCTTTTTGAGACTTTACTTTTTTATTGCAATATTTACAGATGATTTTTAAAAAATCATTAAGATTTTTAAAAACTTTCTATCCCTTGCTTTTAGGTAATTCTGTAGATTATACTCATAATCAACTTTCCTTACAACTTCCTTCTCTATTTTTATTTATCTACAAATGTCTAAATTTAATGCCTACTGAGTGTTAAAATTGCTAAAACCTTTCAATGCTTCCTAAAATTTTGTCATTTGATGATGTACCTATGCAACCCAGCTGGTTTTGCTACATGAGGAGAAGCTACACACATACCCATAGGTAGCCCCAGGTCATATTTCTGGAGTCCATGACAACTTGGAATATAGCTCAGTTCGATGAATGACTAACAGATTTTCACCAAAGTTCATTGTGGTGTCTAGTAATCATTGATATCAAGTAATTTGCCCCTCTCCAACTACTCAGAAAACCACAATATATAAATATTTCTTCTGATTGATATTTTATGATTGTTTTAATACTCTATCTATTATTAGCAAGGAAAGAGACATTCTTTAGGCCTGGTCTACATGGTATTCAAAAGAAGAAACCCCTAAGAAAAATGAATTTGTGTATGGGTGGAATACCAGTCTCTTAGAGTGAGAAGTTAAAGTGGAAATCCAGGAACATTGAGGAGAGTGGGAAGGGAGAGAGAATATGCAAATATTTAAATAGAAAAATGTGAGCAGGTAACACATTTAAGATTATTTAAATCTCTGTTCACTCATCGAAGAATTAAGCCATTTTTTTTATCTGAAAGCATGACATAAAATGTATGGTCACCATAAAAAGAGAAAATTTCCCGAATTTGTCAATAGCAGCTATGAAATAAAGTTAGTTTCTCTTACGAAATCTTACTTCCTCTCATGAGGGGAATCACTTTCAGAAAACTTTCAATTACAAATTTGCTCTCTGCCCCTTGAGATATAAATCTTCTCTCAGTCTTTTTTATGGTTTTACAATCCAGGAATACTTTTCTTAAGGATGTGGGAGCCAGCCATTGGAGATATAATCATCAAGGAAGATATTGCTCCCAACTTCCAGTCTCTGTAGGCATATTGACTGGCCCCCTGTTAACATGTGTATGATTGGGTTATGGTGGTTGACTGGCTGGGTCACCTCATTTTCATTATCCAGCAGGCTCGTCTGGGCTTATTCACATCATGGTGGTCACAGAAGTTCCAAGGTCAACAAAAGAAGACAAGTTCCAAGGCACCAAACACTGTTTCAATCTGTGTTACATTCTATTTCCTTCCGTTTCACTGGCCAAATAAGTCAAAGCCAGATGGAGGGAGGAAGGGTGGGATAGATTCCACTTCTTGGTGGAAGGAAAGAATTTGTAGTGGTTTCTATTTCACCTAGAGCAATTTATTGAAGAGACTTTCCTTTCTTTACCATTCTTCAGGGTTATTACCAAAGCAAACATCTTGTATGAATGGTTATCATATTAACTTTATTTTTAATATATTTGTAGGTTGTTGTGATGTTCCATTTTTCATTCACTATATTGATTATTTCACTTGCCTCTCTTAGTGTGTTACCCGTCTTATAAATTTTATTAGTCTTTTCTGAGAACCAACTTTTACTTTTATTTATTTTTATTATTTTTAAACTTTTAAAAAATTTTTATTTATTTATTCATGAGAGACACGGAGAGAGAGAGAGGCAGAGACATAGGCAGTGGGAGACACAGGCTCCATGCAGGAAGCCTGATGTGGGACTTCATCCCAGGGCTCCGGGATCATCCCAGGCTAAGCCACCCAGGCGTCCCAAGAACCAACTTTTAATAATTAGGTATGAATCTATAGATTGCTTTCTATTATATTTTTATACTTTTTTTTAACTTTCTCTACTTCCTTTAGGTTTAATTTGCTAATATTTTTCTATTTAATGTTTATACTAATCAGCATATGTGATGTTATACTATTGTAATGAATAGCCTCCAAGTGTGACTTGCTTAAAACAAAAGAGTTGTATTTCTCATTATTACTTTGTGCACATTATGGATTTTTGGGGGTTTTCTTCTTCAAAAATCATTATTCACACCCCGTGACTTCAGTGTACTGAAGGGTCAGCATATCATAATTGTAAATTCTAACTTTTCTTTGAGTTATTTAAATTTTTACTGAGATCAGAGCCTCAACCAAAATCTATGAATGTGTAATTGTAAAGTCAAATATCAGGAAGGATTCAGGGTAAAGAGCTCAGAAATTTCCTTAAATACTCAAAATACTTGTCTTATGATTAGAGCATGCTACATATAGCTTATACGAGTTTTTTCATTTTGTTCATTAGTTTTAAGGAGAATTTTAGATGGCAACTGCCTAGATTTTTGTGTTCTTTTTTTTTTTTCCTATGTATTATACCAGAGGCCTAGCAGTACATTTCTGCTCCCTAGAAAATGCCAGCTATGCTCTGTGTAATTTACAAGGAAGGATTTCGGGAATGGTAAAACACATAGACAGCATTTTTCATAACCATTGTGTGACTCCCTAAGGCAAATTTGCAGAGGCTTGTGAGCCTGACAACTCCTCTATGAGGGGATTCTATTTTACAGAATCTTAGGACGACCAAAATGCCTAAAGGGGCATGGCCTATATAAGATGTAATTTGAAGGTTGTAAATTAGTTTTAACAAAGCATATAGGATTGCTGAATGCAGTATTCTCCACATGTTGCAAAATTAATGCTTTGGGGCTTTCTTTTAAGCTTGGATAAAGCTGGGTAGAGATTGGGTTTTCTTCCATGCAGGACATCATCATAGCAATTACTTTTTGTTCCAACTTGTCTGGAGGGAGGAATTGAAGCTGAGGGGTGTGTCTCAGTTTATTAGGCGGTTTAAAGTCCTTGCTGGGGCACAAGATTCATCTCTGAGCTCGTACACTTTATATGAGTTACTTGCTTAGAGTCTTTTCTTAGGTAAGGCTGCCTAGATAAACTATCCAAGACTTGATACGTATATATGACTCTAAGATGGTCTTAATATGCCTCTCAGGTTTACTAAACTTCAGATACTTTTCTTCTTGACTATAAACCACTGACCTCCCTTTGCTTTTTTTGAATGTTTTTATTTAAATTCCAGTTAGTTAACATACAGTGTAATGTTAGTTTCAGGTGTACAATATAGTGATCCAGCACTTCCGTACATCACCTGGTTATCATCACAGCAAGTGCGCTCCTTCATCCTGATCACCTGCTTCTCCCACCCCTCTCCCCTTCTCTCTGGTAACAATCTGGTTTCTGTAGTTAAGAGTCTGTTTCTTGGTTTGCCTCTCTCTTTTTTTCTTTTGGTAATTTGTTTTGTTTCTTAAATTCCACATATAAGTTAAATCATGTGGTATTTGTCTTTCTCTGACTGACTTATTTTAATGCTTAGCATAATACTCTCTAGCTCCATCTGTTTTATTGAAAATGAAAAGATTTCATTCTTTTTTATGGCTGAATAACATTCCCTTGTACATATATACCACATCTTCTTTTATCCATTCATAAGTTGGTGGACAATGGGCTCTTCCCATAGTTTGGCTATTGTTAATAATGCTGCTATAAACATCAGGGCGCATATATCTCTTTGAATAATTCTTCTTCTTCTTCTTCTTCTTCTTCTTCTTCTTCTTCTTCTTCTTCTTCTTCTTCTTCTTCTTCTTCTTCTTCTTCTCCTTTTCTTTGCCCCTCCTCCTCCTCCTCCTCCTTCTTCTTCTTCTTCTTCTTCTTCTTCTTCTTCTCCTTTTCTTTCCTCCTCCTCCTCCTCCTCCTCCTCCTCCTCCTCCTCCTCCTCCTCCTTCTTCTTCTTCTTCTTCTTCTGTGAAAGAGAGTATGGAGGTACTTCAAAAAGTGACAAATGATATTACCCTATGATCCAACAATTGTACCACTAGTATTTACCTAATTGTACCACTAGTATTAAACTAATTGTACCACTAGTATTTACCTAGTTGTACCACTAGTATTTACCTAAAGAATTCTTTAGTGGTACAATTGTTGGATCATAGGGTAATATCATTTGTCACTTTTTGAAGTACCTCCATACTCTCTTTCACAGTGATTGCATCAGTCTGCATTCCCACCAACATTATAAGAGGGTTCCCTTTACTCTGAATCCTCACCAACACCTGTCATGTCTTGTTGATTTTAGCCATTTTGACAGGTGTGAGGTGATATCTCATTATAGTTTTGATTTGAATTGCCCCAATGATAAGTGACGCTGAGCATCTTCTCATGTGTCTGTTGCTCATCTGTATGTCTTCTTGGAAAAAAATATTCATGTTTCTGCCTATTTTTAATTGGAATATTTGTTTTTCGGGTATTCAGTTTTATTAGTTCTTTATATATTTTGGATACCAACCCTTTATCAGATATGTCATTTGCAAATATCTTCTCCCATTCTATAAGTTGCCTTTAGTTTTGTTGGTTTTTTTTCACTGTGCAGAACCTTTTATTTTGATGAAGTCCCAATGGTTTATTTTTTATTTTATTTCCCTTACCTCAGGAGCCATATCTAGAAGGAAGTTGCCATGACTGATGTCAAAGAGGTTATTGCCTGTGTTCTCCTCTAGGATTTTTATGGTTTCAGGTCTTACATTTAGGTCTTTAACCATTTTGAATTTGTTTTTGTGCTTGGTGTACAAAACTGGTCTAGTTTTATTCTTTTGCATGTTTCTGCCTGTTTGACAGCAGTATTTGTTGAAGATACTTTTTTCTCACTGGATATTCTTTCCTGCTTTGTTGAGGATAAATTGACCATAAACTTGTGGGGTTTGACCTTCCTTTTCTTAAAACATTTACTTCAGAAAACTTTCAATTATAAATTTGCTCTCTGCCCCTTGAGATGTAAATCTTCTCTCAGTCTTTTTTATGGTTTTACAATCCAGGAATACTTTTCTTAAGGACGGGGGAGCCAACCATTGGAGATATAATCATCAAGGAAGATATTGCTCCCAACTCCCAGTCTCTGTGAGATAGTAGGAGCCTAACTTAGATAAGCAATTAGCAAACACAGATGGCCTAATCACATTGATCAATCTCCCTACTAACATGTTCTAGTAGTTTTCCACTAGTTTACCCTAATGCTTAAAAACATTCTCACTTTTTCTTTGAAGGAATTAAATTCAATCTCTCTTCCCTATTGCAAATAATCTTTTATAAAAGTCTCTCTTGCCTGTTTAACTTTACTGTTACAATTTTTCTTTGACATATACTACTACATATATACTACATATACAAAATACCATTTTATGTGAATGAACATCTTCTGAGGAGCTGAAATAGAAGATCCCCAGCCCCTTTTTTTTGCATAGTCACAGAGATTTTTCTTAGAATAAAGATATGTGTGTATGTGTGTGTAGATCCCTTTAGTTCTGGGTAGATAGTCATCAGTTTTTAAATTTGTTCCACAGTTATCCTTTCTGGTATGTATCAGCTTACTTTTGTTGGGAAAGGATCCAGGGCGTGGGCTTGAGTGGATTTTTGTTCTGCAGTGCAAATTGACTCAAGTGACTTGTTGCCAGATTGTGTTTATATGTCTTTGAGGGTAGTAGCGTATCTTATTGATTATTAGATTTAATTCAAACTGCACCCTAGATGTTCATAAGCTTTTTCAGCCAGTGAATAGTAGAAAAATCTCATCTAGTTTCTCACTTGTGAAAGTGTAGATTTAAAGGTTGGACAAAGCATCCAGCATCATATTTTACTCTTACAAGCATTTTTCATCCAAACCAATCTACATTTACAAATTTCTCTTCTATATCTTTTAGCCAAAGGGGTCTCTCCACCTGCTTAGAGAAATTTTGCTGACATTAGCTCACATTAGTTACAGTAAACTTAGGGAGTTTGTGGTACTTCCCACTTATTTGGTTTATAAGTGATGAAATTCTTTTGAAATTTGGGTAGAATATGAAATTGTGATGAAATTCTTTTTAAATTTGAGTAGATTAGAAGATAGTTGATTAGTGAGTTTAACAATTATTTATATTAGGACTTCTCTACATTTGTGAAAGTCTGTCTTCAAGATGGTCACCACCAATCCCTTCCCTTTCTAGATACACATGAAGAGGTAGAATCAATTGCTCTTTTTCCCTATTGGATGAAGTGACTTATTTAGTCAATAGAATATGAGAAAATGACATCCTTCAACTCCTACGGTTAGGTCATAAAAATCTTTGCAAATTACTTGGGGTCTCCTTGGACTGTTTGCTCTCAGAATGCTTACTCTGGAAGTAGTAGTAATCAATGATGTGTAAGAGTTTGTCCATGCTGTGAGATTTCCAAATTACATGGAAAGGCCAGGTGTATTTTTTTAAAGATTTACTTATTTTTCATGAGAGACAGAGAGAGAGAGGCAGAGACATAGACAAAGGGAGAAGCAGGCTTCCTGTAGGAAGCCCAATGTGGGACTCGGTCCCAGACTGGGGATCATGCCCAGAGCCAAAGACAGATGCTCAACTACTGAGCCACCCAGGCATCCGAGGCCAGTGTATTGAAATACCATATACAGAGGGAAAAAAAGAGACAAAGGAGCAATTAGATGCCAAATATGTGAGTGAAGAGACCACTTATAAATGGATCCCCTGCCCCAATATCTGCATGTGAGACAAAGTGAGCTAGAGATAAACTCTTTTAGGTATGCTTTTCCCACATTTATAACCCTCAAAATCTTTAGAAAAATATCTAAGTTTTGAACTAGTTTATTATGTAACAATAGGTAACTGGAACAATATCCAAGTTTAAGTTTTAAATTTTAGAACACTAGAGTCACCTCCATCTCTCCTTATTCAAAGTTCATCTTTGCCAAATCAAATCTACCTGAGATTTCTTTTTTTTTTTTTTAATATTTATTTATTTATGATAGTCACAGAGAGAGAGAGAGAGAGAGAGAGAGGCAGAGACACAGGCAGAGGGAGAAGCAGGCTCCATGCACCGGGAGCCCGATGTGGGATTCGATCCCGGGTCTCCAGGATCGCGCCCTGGGCCAAACGCAGGCGCCAAACCACTGCGCCACCCAGGGATCCCCTACCTGAGATTTCAAAAAGGGAGATGGGCAGCAAAGGTTTGGTGGAAATATTTTAATAAAGTTAATTCCTCTCTTTCTGTATCTCATTTGAAAGGGAACTTGGCAGGTATGTATATATAGAGAGCCTCAACACATTCAGGGAAGTTAGATCTTCATTCCAGCATTTCATAGTATTAGGTCATTGCCCATGAGAAATTAGTGCAAACTTACATGTGTAGAATTTATTCAGGATTGCAATCCTCTAAAAATTTTTATTTTGGGGAAGAAGAGTTGTAGAGCTGCCAGGTTTGAATTCAAATCTTAACCCTCCCATTTATCTACAGAAAATTACTTAAAATTACTTAAAAAATCATGTCTTCATCTTTAAAATGAAAATAATAATGCTTTGGAGTATTTTAATACATGATATGTGGAATGATGTATCGAGCACACAAATGACGTTCAACAAATGGCATTCTCCTCTCCTCATTTTGTTCTCTTGCTCCAGCTATTCATCTCTCTTCTTTTTCAGTTAAAGTAACACTGTCGTGATCAATTTGTAGATAGGTTTTAGCCCTTAGACTGTAAACTACAGGATCCAAGCCTATTTATTTTTGCATATCTAGATAGCCCATACCTTGACATATAAATGATACTTAAAAAATATTTGTTGAATAAAACTATGAAGTTTTGCCTTTCCTGAATTGCCTTCCATCAAAAGACTTAATTATTACTGCTCTCTATTTTTTCTAAAACTTAATAAAACAGCAAATTTACCATCTGTTTCATCCTTTTGTCAATCAAATTAGATTATTTTTGTGTTTTTTTAAATATTGGTTTACCATGTGTAATTTGAGTTTTCTTTTATAAAATCTGGTAAAATAAGTCGTAAAATCTTTCTATGAAATGGTTAGGTATGCAATTTCACAAGTCTAAGCTTCACTTTAAATGAGTGCCATGCCCATATATTTTGAGTGGATTAAAAGAGGAAGGATTTAAAGGAAAATGAAAGGTCATATACATTCAGCTTTCATGGGTTAAAATAATTGTGTCTCTCTCCTTATATATTGGCAAATTGCAGTCCTAATAATAGGAAATATTAGATGTCCTTAGTTTGGAATGGTTCAGCTTCATCCATTGCAAATTAAAATAATAATTTTATTGCATCATGACTAAAGTATGGCTGGGGTATTTTAATAGGAGATCAGTCTTGGAAAACTAGCTAAAAAGTGATTCCTCTTTAAGTGGACTTGTTTATAGTCATAGTCCATCTTTTAAACTATTTTAGGATTCAAACAAATAAGAACAACTTGAAATCAAGAAACTCATTTAGCCATGAAAAAAATAGTTATTTCCCAATGTTAAACAGAAAATTAAACATTCACTTATGCTGAGGGAGATTAGAGAATCGCTTTTCTTTAGGAAAGACACAACATAGGAGAAAGATAAACCCTTTTAGAAAGAAAATAATAGATTTATATTAACATCCATCCCAAGAGCAAATGTTGATCTATTTGTTGGCCAAGCAAGCTTGCAGCTTAGATTCGTTCACTGCAAAACAGTTGCCATCCCAGAGCCTTCAGAAAGCCAAGTTCTTGCCAATGACCATGGAATTTGTCCAGTCCATCTGCATCTAATTATTTGTCCAAACTAGGTTTTACATTTCCTAAGTAATACTGTGCTTAGAATTTCTGTATGGGCATGACTCCATTATTTAGTTAATCATATTGTCAGGAAGCTGTTAGAATTTTTTGTAGAATTCTTCTATCTGCTATTTTCTTTTTTACATTCCATTTTACTTATCTAAATAATTATTTTTCTCCTTGGCTTTTCAGCTTGTTACAGTGTTAATATGCCCCATCTTTTTTACAACTGAATAAATCTATAAAACTAAGTTGCTTTCCATTTCCCTCTATTTTATACATTGTTTCCATAAATTGTTTTCTTTTTATTTTCTCTTATTAGATAGTTCTCAAGAAGTGACCCAAATTATCTAGCAGCAAGACAATAGATATTTTGTCATAAAATTATTTGTAATCACAGTTTATTATTTAGGTAGTTGCTTTGTTCTTTCCAGTAGGTTTACTATGGTTGGTTATTCATTTTAATGCAAAATACATTCATATACAGGAGGAAATGAAAAAAATAACATACAGCAAATCAATGTATACTTAAGGGTCCATGAGCAAAAAATTAAAGAAAATGGAAAATGGATCCTTATTGAAGCAGTTAGCTGCTAGTTTTAAATAAATTTATTTGTAGTAGTTTTGGAATAAATAAAAATCAACCTATCTGGCTTCTATGAAAAATGTTAAACTAAGATATATTAGAAGGGAAAAAACCTTGTCTAGAATCAAAAGAGGAGTATGTGTTTTCTTTCTATATGATGATGATACATATTATATTATATTTTTGAGTGATAAAATTGCCATCATTTATTTTTTTCCTGTAGTCTCTCATCTCTTTCAACAAAACGCACATAAGCTAAATATAAAGGTTAAACATTCTCTAAATTTTGGTTGACCTTATAGCATAAATCAACTCTTATTTCAGACAACTGCAGACTCCCTGCACAAGTTGTAGCAAATCCAATATCTACTTTTATAATTATTATTGATAATATAGAAGTAAGTCCATCTTTGTATAGTCCTTTAAAATTCTAATAAAGAGATTTTAATATTGTTAGGCCATTTGAATATTACTATGCTATTCTGGGTTTGTATTATATTTTCTTTTATTAAATATGAATACTGAGACATGGACAAGCTCACTGACTATGGTGAAGATCATATATCTAGTACTAGGCTGAACTGGAACCTAACTCAGAGATCCTCAATCTTAGGGATCCTAGGGATTTGTCAATTATATGATGTCATCATAATATATTAAATTGAATTACTAAAATGTCAATTAGCATAATATTTTAATATATTGCTTGATGTGTGAACTGAGATACAGAACTGAAGTATACACACATTTCTTTTGGGAATTGTCAATTTTTTATAACAGATATAAAACTGAGAAGTTTTATTGTTCAAGAAAACTTTATCAAGGCATAATTTTCATAAAATCTGTCCCTAGTTAATGTATATTTTGATGAGTTTCAAGAACTGTATACAGCCAGGCAACTCCCACCACTATTAAGACACAGCATTTTTATTACCCAAAACCTTCCTTCACAGTAAATCTCATCTCCTCATCCTCAGTCCCAGACATCACTGTTCTGCTTTATCCTAATGTAGTTTGTAATTATTTTTCTAGAGTTTCATATAAATGACTCAAGAGTATCTGCTCTTCTGTGTCTGATTTCTTCCTCTTAACATAATATTTGTGGGACAATCCATATTGTGCAGTTGTATCTGTAGTTCATTCCTTTTTATTGCTGACTAGCCTTCAGTCATATGATATACCAGCATGTTTATTCATTTGCTTATTTATGGACCTTTGGATTATTCCCAAATTGTGGCTATGGGGAATAAGGAAGCTAACAATACATGTGTGTACATATCTCTGTGTGGGCATGTGTTTTCATTTTCTTGGTCAGATATCTAGGAATGAAATTGTTAAGCTATATGGCAGATGATTTTAAATTTGTAAGAAACAGCTAAATTGCTTTTTTAAATGGTGGTCATTTTCCATTCTTATAAGCAATGTATATAAGTAACCAACTATCAACATTGGCGTTGTCAAGTCTTGAATTATAGCTGTTCTATGAGGTTTGTAGTGGTATCTCATTATAGTTTTATTTTGCATTCCTATTCATTACTGATGTAAATATCTCTATATAACTATATCTGGTATTGTATGGTAGTTATTAGCTTACAAGTTCTGGTAGTTTTTTTAATAGATCCTTAGTGTAGATGCAGATACATAATTCTTCATGTGTCACATGTGAATAAAGACAGTTTTAATTCTGTCGTATCCCCACACATTTTTATTTTTGGCTTACTGAATGGGCTGGTAATGATGAGTGGGATTCATTTTCTTCTTGCTGATATTAAAGAAAAAGGATTTACTCTTTCACCATTGTTATTTTAGCTGAAAATTTCTCATAGGACCCCTTTATCAAGTTGAGAAAATTCCCTTATATTATGAATTTGCTGAGAGTTTTGTTTTGTCTTTTTTTAAATCATGAGTAAGTATTGACTTTTCTCAAAGGCCTTTCAATTGCATATTTCATGATAATTATAGTCTTGTAAAAGCCTACTAATGTGGTAAATATGCAGGTTGATGTTCAAATATTAAATCAACCTTGTTTTCGTAGAATAAAACTAACTTAATTTTGATGCATCATATTTGCTAGTATTTTGTTAAGAAACTTATATGTTCATGAGGATATTAATTCCAAGTTTTAAGTCTTTAAAATTTATTTTTTGGCTTTTGGTAATCAGGGTAATGTTGATCTCTGTTTTCTGAAAAAGTTGTGTAGGAATAGTATCATTAAACTATAGGGGCGCCTGGGCATAGAATTTAAACTATAATTTTTCAGCACTTTCAAGATGTTATTTTATTAGCTTTTGGCTTACTTAGTTTCTGGTGAGTGATATGCAGTCATTTTTATCTTTTGTTTTGTTTCGTATACTTTGTCTCTTTTCTCTGGATATTGTTTTCTTCTTATCACTGTTTTTTTTTTTTGAGCAATTTTATTTTGATTGTGTTTGTGCTTTATTTTGTGCTTTGTTCATCCCATTGGTGATTGAGCTAGCACTATAGTTTTATTCAGGTTTGAGAACGTGTTAGCCTCTGTTTCTTCTCTTCTTTTCTGTTTGTTTATCCCGTTCCTACCATTTTTGGAATTCCTATTCCATGTATATTAGATTAATTCATTTTATTCTGTAGGTTAATAATACGTCTTAATTTTATCTCCCTTTTTTGAAGTTTTCAATAGATTCATTGCTAAATCTGTAAATTTACCAATATTTTCTTGTGTAGTGTCTAATCTGTGATTAAAATTTTCACTTAGACACTTTATGTTTTACCTCTATAATTTCTATTTAGTTCTCTTTTAAATTTCCATTCTCCTTTTTATTTTGTTTATATTATGTTTACATATTTGTAATAACTTTAATGCATTTGTTAGCTTTGTCATTTATGTCATTTATAGTCGTATTTCTTTTTTTTTTTTAAAGATTTATTTATTTATTCATGATAGACATAGAGAGAGAGAAAGAGGCAGAGATACAGGAGGAGGGAGAAGCAGGCTCCATGCACCAGGAGCCTGACGTGGGATTCGATCCCGGGTCTCCAGGATCGCGCCCTGGGCCAAAGGCAGGCGCCAAACCGCTGCGCCACCCAGGGATCCCCTATAGTCATATTTCTATTGATTGTTTTTCTCCTGTTTTGGGCTATATATTTCTACATAGCATAATCAGTTATTTTGATTTTATGCTAAACATTACAGATATGAATTTGTAAGAATCCTGGAGATTTTTCTTCCTTTAAAAAGTGTTAGGCTTTGTATTATCACACAATTAAATTACTTGTAAGTCAGTTTCTTCCTCTGAGGTTTTTTTTTTTTTTTAAGAATTTATTTATCTGAGAGAGAGACAGACAGACAGACAGACAGCAAATGGGGAGGGGAAGGGGGAAAAGGAGGAGCAGACCCCTCTGCTAAGCAGGGAGCCTGACACAGGGCTCAATTCCAAGATCCGAAGACTCCTGGATCATGACCTGAGCCGAAGGTAGATGCCTAAGTGACTGAGCCAACTGGGTACCCCCATCTGAGGCATTTTTAAAGCTTTGCTGGGGGAAGGTCTGGGGTAGCCTTTGTTCAATTGATAGTTTACCCCCAATTACTTACATATGATCCCTTCTGATAACAATTCACTCTCCTAAATATGCTAAAGGTTCATTAGGGACAGTCTACTTTGCTGGTTAGAGTTTAATATATTTTCTAGAACTTACCTGTGCAGGTGCTGGGAATTTTGACCTTATACCTGGTTCTTCTCTATCAGGCCTCCTGGAGCTTCACTCTGTGCTTACATATCTGAATACTTAGCAAAGATGTAAAAGAACTCTTTATTTAGATTTCTGGAGCTCTTTTTTGCAAATCTCCCTCTTTTCAGAACTCTGCCCCCACCACTACCACCTGCCTCAGCCTTTCCTATCCACCATTCACATTCCTCTCCTCTGTGTGGTTGCTGGCTTTTTAAAAATTGTGTCTAGATAGCAAGCCAGAACAATTATAAGGCTGACATCATCTGTTTGTCTTCTCGTAGGGATCACAGTCCTGAAATGCTGTTAGCCAGTGTCTGTTTTCAGGTTTTGATTTTTCTTTGCATATTTATAGAGAAAGGTAAATCTAGTCCTTATATTATGACTAGAAGCTGGAATTACAGATATTTTGAAACTAATTAGTTTATTTTTATTACTTATTATTCTTTTCGGGCATTTTTATAGCCCAGGCTAAAGTCACGTTTAGAGATATATTTATAGATTTTTTTTTAACCTGCTGAAAGAGAAATAGAAATTCACTTCCAAATTCAGGATTCTATTAAATACTTACTTTTCTGGACAATCAGATCTGTACCAATGAGTTCACTTAATTGTTGATCCCTTTGATACAAAAAAAAAAAAAAAAAAGTTATAAGCAGCAGGAGGGGAAAGACCAGGAAATGATTCAAATAACCTAGCTGTGCCTAATCAAAGATGGCCTGTGATACAAAAATAAAAGAAAAATCCTAAATATAATGCCATTTTCAGAAATATTTCAGAAGACTTTTTCAAATGTGTAAAAAGAAAAAAAAATAGACTTTAGAACATTTTCAAACAGGATCCTGAAGTAGTCAAGAGCAGTATAAAGAGATTCTTGTCCTTTATTTGTAAATGTTCACAGAACTAAAAGGAGAGAAACAAAATAAATAATTAAATAAATGAATAAATTACAAGAGAAATTGCAACTTATAAAATCTCCAAATGTGGCTGAACATTTCAAACTGACTTAAAATATAAGTCATCTAAAAATGAAAACTAAATTATGGCCTTACAGATAAAATAAAAATACCTGATTATGCCAGAAGTAAAAATATTAAAAGATGTGAAATTTGAGATTTAAAATAAATAGTAAATGCTTAAGGGGAAGTGAACTTTATTTGCATTGATTTATAGAAATCACCCAAAATACTGAAAATTTATAATAATCCTTAGTCACTTCTAACATATCATACTGTAACTGTTCATTTGTGAATGTTATCAGTGGAAACTCCTTTGTTTTCTGTGATATAAATCTTATAATCTTTATATGTGGTGACCTACTTTGCATGTTGAACTTCCAGATAAAATGGATGTTGGAAGGATTTTTAATGGTCCCTCAAATTTCTATAAATGATACATTTACAATCAATATAGAAATACCACTTATACCAGGTGCTATTTAAGAATTAGATATTATTAAAGAATCCTAATGAGAAAAATCCACACTTACAATTAGAGAACAGAATAATTAGAGAAGAGCCATAAAATATAGATTTTTTTCTTAAAATATCATCTATATCTATCTATCTATCTATCTATCTATCTATCTATCTATCTATATCATCTATCATCTATCTATCTATCTATCTATCTATCTATCTATCTATCTGCAAGGATTAGTTCATTTTTTAGGAATGTGAAATCAGCAACATGTCACACAATAGAATCCAGACTGATTCTCAGACTTTCATAAACCTCTCTTTTTATGTATATGAAAATATTAGGTCATGCTCTAGAGAGACAAATTCAGCAACATGACATACCTGAAAGACCCATTTCTTATTTTAGACCCATTCCCCTTGGACCAGTAGCCAAAGAATTATTCTTCTTACCTCAGAACCATTGTAACCTTGGATACATTCATCAAAGTCATATTCCAATAATCCAATAAGCCAACTCACATGTAGTTTAAGAAGTATTGAAATATATTAACCTTCTTGTTCATCATATTCCAATACCCTTAACTGGTGAAGGAGATTGGATGATTGTGCTTCTATACTTTGGAGAGTATCCATATCTAAAACAAATATTTTGAATACTTCAATACAAAATTTTTATTTAACATTTTTGGATCTTATCTTCATTATTTATAACATTTTTATTCAAGGACTTCTCATTGAACAGAGACCATGAAAGAGTTCAAGGATTACATCATAGTGCAAAAATTTGCTTTCCAATTCTGAAAAGAACAGATAGGAATTGACAAGTTGCAAGAACCATGAAGGTATGATCTCATAAAGCCATGATGGCTCTCTGATGACATCAGATAATTTCAAATAGATATTTGATAACATAGTCCATGAGCCATCACAACAGGGACAAATTGATCATGATTTGAAAAACCAATAGAGAAATTTTATTAGGATGAATTTTATGCTATTGCCTCGTTTTATGGATGGTTAGTGTATGCTAAAGGAAAGACTTGAAAGAATCAAACTATTTTCAATAAATTTAATCATTCCAAAACAAAGTACAAGGACATTTATAGGAAGACAAAAAAAAAAAATCAAAGTGCCCCATGAGAGTTCACAATGTTTATCATATGTAAAGTCCCAAAGTATGCAAAGCAGAAAACTGTGACCTATAATGAAGAACAAAACCATCCCTTTCTGAGTTCCCCATTTCCCTCTGATATTATTTTCCTTTGGCCAGAAGGAATTCCTTTACTATTTCTTACAGTGCAGGTCTGCCTATTGCCTTTAAATCTTACTAGACAGGACCAGGGCAGAATTTAGCCTGTGTTTGATTTTACCTCACAACTGAGGCAAAATTTTCTGAGTACTCTGTCTGATATGCTGTGAATTATTAGAATTTCCACTCTGGTTGGTGAGAATAGGCAATCAGTTTTTCAGCCCTGCATGAACTCAAAGAATTATTGCTTTTAATCTTTCTGGACATTTATTTAACCAGTTTCAAGTTGTTTTCCCATGTGCATCTGCTGGTTAGTATTCAGCTGATGATTTAAGAGAAACTCTTACAGGTTTCTGGAGTTTTCCATCTGTGCAACTCTTCTGTCCAGCATTCTATACTGTAAACTCAATCAATTGGACCTCCTTACTCTCCCCACTATACCTCCTCAAGACAAGGGCTCTGCCTGATTATCTTCTCTTGTGCCATCACATACAAAACCCCTCCAGGCAGTAAAAGGAGGAAATCAGAGTGTTCACCTTGTTGACTTCCTATCTCTCTCAGTTACTGCTCTCACTGTATGATGTCCAAAGTTTCAAAAACCTTTGTTTCATGTATTTTATCCACGTTTTGATGTTCGGGGCAGGAGGATAAATCTTATTCATGTTATTCCATCTTGGTAATGAATGAAAATCTTAAAAGTAGGCTTTTAAAAAATTCACCTAAATTTTAATATATCTAATTTTTGTGGATGAACAAGAAGACATTTTTAATAAAACATAAACTTCACATTAGTATTCTTTCAATCTCTAATATTCATTTACTTATATAAATCCCACTGGCTACGAGGCAATTAGACAGCAGATGGTTGAGTGCAAATCAATTAAATTGAATGGTATGTGCTATGAATAACAGACTATCAAAGTGTGTGTTTAAAAACAATCCTTGTAATTTTGACAGTCTTTGAAAAGTTCAGCCTAGGTCCACTTTCAATTTTATCAAAATAATTAATCCTAGAATTCCTGTTATATATGAAATGGTAGGAGAGTCAAATAATATTGTTATTTAGTATTTATCTTAATAAGTATTTATTCCCACCATTTTTAAAGATATCAAAAATATTTTTTTTCATAAGCAAGTATTGCTATATGGATTAATTATACTTTTATTTTTCCCATGCTTATTCTTGAAGATGTATCAAAAAGAACAATGAATTAGGTATAACAAATCTCAGAGATGAAAAAATTAGAAGAATTCATTAAATAGAATATTTTTATATCGTTTTTCCTTTATAAGACAGCAAATATATCAAGGTTATGATTTATTTTTTAATCACCTATGTTTCCCCCACTGCACCTAGCATGATGCTCCTTTACTGTATCACCTAATATCATTATTATTATTCTATTGATTAACAGTTAATTTAATCCACTTAATAGGCATGCCAGCCCAAATGAAAAACATCTAGTGAAGTAAGCAATGAATTGATATTTTATGCTTAAATTAATTTCCTCTATGAGCCCATTTGTAAAATAGGGACAATGATAGAACCCACTAATAGGATGGGTATCAATTGAGATATGTTTAAAGCACTTAGAACAACATCTGGAATAAAATAAAAATTGTAATTGTAACTGTTCTTTTAATTATCAATCCAATTTTTTATAGTAAAATATCACTAAAGTCTACTTAAATTTTTTTCAACTGCTAAAGTCCCTATGTTAGAAGAAATCTGATAATTCATTATTAAAATGATCCAAAAACATGGATGAAACAATAATCCTCATGTTAATGTAGATATATTGAAAGCAAAAAATAGAAATACCAATTATTTAAAAGGAAATCAAATTTAACTTCCTTTTAACAATTCAACAAATATTTATTTAGAGGATACCAAAAGAAATGACAGAAATCTCTGTCTTCAGGGAGTTTACAGGCCTGTGCTGAGAGTGGTTATGGAAAGATGTGGTTTTAGCCTGTTAACGAAGTGCTATGATAGCAGAAGCCCAGAGAGGGAGCACCAAAGCTGGTTTAGAGTTTGATAAAGGCTTGCTTGAACGAGAGGATGCTTCCCTTTGTTTGAAAGGATCAGGAGGGGTTAGGTTGGCAAAGGAAAGCAAAAAGTAGCATGGACAGAGGGAAGGAAGGATGAATCTGTGTGCTGATCAGTATTTCTAGAGCAGAAAGTGTGTGTCAAGGAAGCTGTGCAAGGCTGAGGAGTTATTGCTCAGAGCATCTGAAGTCCCATTCATATTCAAAGGAAAGAAACTGCACTTTATTTTGTAACAACAAAGAAGCACTTACATATGTCTTTGAGATTATGTTTCCCAGGACTTTGTAGGAAATATCTTGTTTTGGTAATAAAAATAATGTCTGGCGTGAGTGAGAAAAAATAAAAAGATACAGAAAGGATAAAAGTCCAGGCACACCTTCAAATTATAGCCATTATATCATATAAATAAAGATCTTAAAACTAGAATAAACATTAGAAATTACTTAATTCTACTGCTTCAGTTTACAAATAAGAAAATTTAGGTCCAAAGGAATCAGAGGCTTGCTGAGGCACAGAGTTGTCTTTTATAGTTAAGGTCTCAACATAATGCAAGTATACACACATATGTCCTCTGCACCACAAACATTCTAATAAAAAGCTATTTTAAGGGGCAGCCCGGGTGGCTCAGTGGTTTAGCGCCGCTTCAGCCCAGGGTGTGATCCTGGAGACCCGGATCGAGTCCCACATCAGGCTCCTTGCATGGAGCCTGCTTCTCCCTCTGCCTCTGCCTCTGTCTCTGCCTCTCTCTCTCTCTCTGTGTCATGGATAAATAAATAAAATCTTAAAAAAAAAATCACTGTATATATAAAAAAAGCTATTTTAAGAAGGTAATGATGTTAAAATGTGTGACTAAGAGAAACTAAAATTTTGTAAAGTAAATCATCAAGTAATTGGTGACACTGTGTCACCAATGTAGTCTACAAGTGCAAGAAATTTAGCTTTTGTGTAATGATATATTCCTAATCCACACTCACACATGCATGTGTGTGTACACACACACACACCCTCCAAATAAGTAAGTGCATTATTTATGCTCATATTCTAAGTGGAAAATCAGAATAAAGCATGAAATAAAACTGTAATTAAAAATGCAATTGTATTTTAAAGAAAGTAAATAGGATTTAATTAAACTTCACATTTGGTTTGTTTCTTTACTACATCTTTAGTGCCATAAACTTGAGAGTATTTGTTTTCTTCCTATATTGGTTTGTACTAAAAAGAAAGTTAACAAAGGTAGAAAACTATGGTAAACCAAATATTGTGAATATATTCTTTATTTAAAATATACATTAAAATATACATCTGGGATCCGTGGGTGGCTCAGCGGTTCAGTGCTTGACTCATGCTCTCACCTCTCACTCATGTTCTACATCAATGTCATCAAGTTCTTGAATTTCATATGTGAACTAGCTCTGAGTTCTATCTACTTGTATTCTTTCATACATCCAATCCTAGTCCAATTTACTGTTTTCTTACATTAACACTAGCTTTGCTGCAATCCGTTTTCCTCATTCCATATCCAAAATGTGAACATCATGCCCTGTGTTAAAAACAAAACAAAACAAACAAACCAATTTATATGACTGCTCTTCATTTTTAACACAAAGTCCAAACTTTTTCACATCACCTAGAGAGGCTTCACCATTTCCTCCCCACCTCTTTCTCTTTCTCTTTTCTTTCTTCTCTTCTCTCCTATTCTCTCTTTTTTCTTTTCTTTTCCTTCTTTATCATGAAACAAATATTAATTGAGGACCCAGTGTGTACCAAGCTATGTTCTCATCAATATTTCTATTTCTAGTAGTAACATATATTTCTCAGAGAAACTATCCCATTGAGAGAGAAAATGCTGGAAAAAAAAAAAAAAAAAACCTTAAAATTTATGCTATAAAAACTGATAAGTCAGGAGAAATTACCAGGCAAAATTTTAAGAGATAGTCAAAACTCAAAGGTATAAGTTGAGCATCTTATGTCAATGTTGCCAGAGAGGAATCTAATTCATGGTACCAGTTACATGTCTGGAAAATGGAGATGGATGTCAAAGACCAGGCCCTGCTTTGAGTTACTAGACTCTCTTCATTCCAGCACTGAACTTGATCTGGAAAATGGGGACAGATATCAAGACCAAGCCCTGCTTTAAGTTATTAGATTCTTTTCATTACATCACTGAACTTGGTCTTTGAGAATTTACTTATTGCTAAAGACTGAACAATATGGCCTCCAAAATTCCTGTGTTGAAACATAATCCCCAATGTGATAGGATTAGAAGGTAGGGCTTTTAGGAAGTGATTAGGTCATGCGGGTGGAGATGTTATAAAGGGGATTAGCGCTCTTATAAAAGAAGCCCCAGAGAGCTCCTTCACTTTTTCTACCATGTGAAGACACCACAAAAAAGAAGGCCATTTATGAACCAGGAAGGTCCAGACATTGAATGTGCCTGCACCTTGATTTTGGACTTCCCAGCCTCTAGAACCATATGAAAAAAATGTTTGTCACCAGACATTGAATGTGCCTGCACCTTGATTTTGGACTTCCCAGCCTCTAGAACCATATGAAAAAAATGTTTGTCACTTAAGCCATGCAGCCCATGGTATTTTTGTTGTATCAATCCGAACTAAGATACTTCTTGGTACAGATCAACCAAAAATAAAATCCTATCTCTCCCCAAATTACAAGGAAATTCATGGAGAGTTTCTCTGGCTCTAAGAAGATGATGGACAAAAGCCAGGTGGATAATTTTCCCCAAAAGAATTTATCTGTTGATTGATGCTACTTGGATTTGTCCAATTCACATTCCTGGGATTTAGGACTCAGTTTCAAGTGATCCCACACTGGTAGTGGTCTTAAGTACCCAAGAAAAACAAATACATAGTATCTCTAAAAGAAGGCATTTTATCCCAGGCCTCAGGGAATTAACACAAGTTTTTTTTTTTTTTATTTATTTTTTTATTTTTTTATAAGCAACAAGTACCCAGTAAACAGATAAGGAAAAAAAAAAAGCATCATGGGGTGCCTGGGTGGCTCAGCAGGTTAAGCATCTGCCTTCTGCTCAGGTCATGATCTTAAGACCCTGGAATTGAGCCCTGCATTAAGGGGGTGCTGCTTCTCCATCTCCTCCTTCTTGTGCTCTATTTATCTCTCTCTCTCTCTCTTTCTCTCCCTCTCTCTCAAATAAATAAATAAAATCTTTTTTAAAAAGTATAAGCAAAAAATAATACAAATGACAGTAGAAACAGACTTATAAAATCTTCAAATATTGGAATTCGTAGACTTTTATTATAAAATAACCTTCCTTACTACATTTAAATAAATAAAGAACATATTAAAAATATCTCCAGATACAGCAGCTATAAATATGCAAAAAAGCATGTTTTTAAAAAGTATGAACTAGTGAAGTTATTCCAGAATGAATATACATTAGGTAATGATAAAAACATAAATGGTTAGCAGCGCACTACACAGAGCTGAAAAGATAGTAAATAGAAGATAGTTTTTAAAAACCAGAAGCTAGGGCAGCCCAGATGGCTCAGCGGTTTAGCGTTGCTTTTGGCCCAGGGCCTACAGGTTTGGGTTCCATGCCTGGCTCCCTGCATGGAGCCTGTTTCTCCCTCTGCCTATGTCTCTGTCTCTCTCTCTCTCTCTGTGTCTCTCATGAATAAATAAATAAAATCTTTGAAAAAAAAAGTATAATTCTAGTAGAAGAATGGGGCAGGAGATGGGATGTAGAACATTTGATGGGACAATGGCTGACAATATTCAGAATTGATGAAAAACACCAATCCACCTGGCTTAATTTTATTACTATTTTTGTTAGTTTATTGTATCCTTCCCTCCGAACTTCCACTCATTCTGGAATGTAATAATCATGGTTAGAGGAGGGAATACATTAGAAAAACAAACATACAAAAAGAAGAAAAAATAGAAGATTCCATGTTTTGAGATAAGAATTAAACTCAGATGGTGGAGTACATAATACCTGGGTGACATTTTTCAATGGATTTGTCAGAAAACACCTTTGTTAGAAGAATGTAAACATTTAAGTTGTGATGTAAATGATCATAGTCATGAAAAGATAGGGAAATAATATTTCAAGCATTAAAAAAAATAGCTATTACAAACATTTTAGGATTGGAAAGAGCTTGACGAATTCTAAACAGAATGCTACTGCATCTGCAGCATGAGAAAGAAGTTGAGCGGCATGAAATGAGGTCAGACCTACAGGCAATGGTTAGGTAATCCAAGGCATTGTAAACCAAAGTAAATAGTTTGATTATATGTATGTATGATATATATTTGTTTTTTCTCCTCACTGTTTATTTTTTAAAAGTTTATTTATTTATTTTAGAGAGAGAGAGATGGGAGGAGAGACAGAGGGAGAGGGAATCTCTAGCAGTCTTTGTGTTGAGCATGGAGGTTGATGCTGGGCTCTATCCTAGGACCCTGCGATTATGACCCGAGCCAAAGACAAAGGTTTAACCAACTGAGTCACCTAGGTGCCTCTCTCCTCACTATTTATTTATTAGTAAAAGATTTATTGAGATATAATTTACATGTAACTATTGAGATACAATCCACCCATATAGAGAGTATAATCCAAAGGTTTCTATTTTATGTTTTATTTATCTTTTCAGCTTTATAGAGATATAATTGACAAACAAAAATTGTACATATGTAAGATGCGCAATGTGATGATTTGATATATCTATACATTGTGAAATGGCTTTATTTAAATGCAGTGGAAAAGGCCAGTAGTTAAACCTGACCTACAAAATCACTAAGAAAACTCATGCCTCCTATGAACATTTATCAATCTGGTTTTTAATTCATAACTATAAATGGAAAGCTAAAGCTCATCAGACATATGGAGAAATTCAGTAGCCAAATTTAGAACCCAATATATCTTATTTTATATACATTAAATGCAGTGGAAAATAATGCCTGGGCATTATATAGACATGAGGTCTACAGGATCTAATTAAACTTTACAGAATTGGTCTGGTCACTCCATGGAGAATGATTTGAGAGGCACAAAAATGAAGGAAAGGAGACCAGATAAAAAGCTTTCAGGAGAATCTGGCAAATAATGTTGGTAGTCTGGTATAGGATGGCAGTGTAGAGATGGGGAATAGGGTAGATAAAGGTAATGGTATGAGTACAGAGTTATAACTTGCGAATTGATTAGGTACTGGTGATTAAAAGAGAAGAATTTGAGATTTAGATCAGGCTAGTAGGGGATTGTAATATCTTTTGTAGAGATAGGGCAGACTGAGGAGAAACAGGATTTGAGTGAGAGGAATTCAGAGTTCCTTTAAGCTCTTGTATGTTTGGGATATTTATAGGCCAGTGTGTGGAACAGCAAAATACACAAGTTGTCTGTTAGTATCTGGAGTTCTGAAACTTAGGACAGGAAATAACGGCTTGGTAATCATCCACATTAAAATGTTACACAAAGCCAGGGGACAGGATGAGTTCACTGAAGAATAGTTCAATAAAGTAAACAAATCCTAGTCACATTTCAATGTTTTGGTGACACAGACTATTTCATCATAAAAGACGATGGGAAAGAGTTGCTAGTTGTAAGTCAGAAGGAAAATCAAGGAGGTGGTACAAAAGAAAGTAAGAATAGAAAGTTTCTCAAGAAAAATGGGAATAGTTAGCTATACCATCTTTGTAGGAATTCAGGTCCTCAAAGAGAGGGTCTAAGATAATTCTTAGAATTTGCTGTGGTATAAAGATGATGCTGATTAGAGATCCATAAATGTACGTTGTTTTTTTTTTTTGTAGAAGAGTTTTTCAGTAATATTTCTAAATTCTAGCCAATTATTTTGATTACAGCTCTTTTTTGGTCTCAATCAAAACTCCTACTTTTCATATATAAAATATCCAGTAGGATTCTTTCATTTTTCTCTTCTCGTCCTCCCCGTCTCATGGTGTGGCATTGTGGCATCTCCAGCATCAGGTCAGGGACTCCGGTCCACTTGTGGCCTGGTGTTGGTGCCATCTCAAAGTGGCCAATGCTCTTTTATCATGGGACATTTTTATTCATAGCAATTTGCTCCTGTTCTTTTCAGATAATCCCAAATATATCAAGTAGTCTTTTTGAAAATTCTCTTAATACCTAAACAAATTGTTTCTTTCAAGATCATGTTTTCGGTTTATGCATTTGATCCTTCTTTTTTATGCTCCTGATTTTCCCTCTATGTCTGATGATCATTAGATATCCACTCATAGTTAGGAATTAAGGGTCATGCTGATGAATACTTGGGAATCAATCTTGAGTTTTCTTTCCTGTGATTTTTTGGGTCAGTTTCCTCTGCAGGTCTCTCTCCTCTGCAATAACTAATTGTGGCCATTATGATGTGAGGATTGTTCATACCAACAGCCTTGCTTCCACACAGGGCATGTGAGCAGGCAGTCCAGAGATTCCTATATTTGCCAAAATAAAGAGGGGGTTTAATTCATATGAGGAATATTTTAGTTTATTTTATTCATATAGAGCTACCTGTCTTTTATGTGTCTGTTCACCTTACCCCCTTTGCGTGGGATGAGGAGGTGCAGAGTCAACAGTTCTTCTTGCTAATCAGTTGCTAATACCCTCAGTAGGAGCACTCCTAAATCCTTTCTCAGAGAGCAGTTACTGTGCTTTATCTGGGAGACTTCATCCCCTCTCTATACACAGGGAAGCAGGGGCACAACTGCCATGATGTAGATGCATTTTTAAAAAAGGCTATTATCTTTTTTTTAAATATCATAATCTTATTTCTTGATTCCCACGTGGAAGCATCTCTGAAACAACCCAGGGGAAAACTGCTCTGAATCTGGTTGTCTCTGCTTGGTTTGGGCTGTGACTCTTCCATACTATTATCTCCAGCAAAATTATTCTATCTGCTTTCTAGAAATTCCTCTAGAAGTCTCATCTTCTCATGACATCCTTAAAAACATTTTTTTCAGCTTTGCTATTTTTTAAATACATATTTTCTCTCATTTCATAAAAATATTAGAAAGGAAGGGGAGAAGTTTAGTGTATTTAATCAACCACATGGACCTGGAAACATCTTATTTTGAATTAAGATTTGTTGAGAACTGCTCATTTTATTCTGCATATTAGCATCTTTTGGGGAATTAAATACCACCACCACCACCACAACAAATAGTTGCAGGCCCAGAGTCAGGTAAATTAAATCAAAACCTCTAGGGTTAGAGCTGGCCATTCACTTTTTTTTTTTTTTTCTCTCAGGCAGTTTTAATGTAGAGTACAGCCAAGGGACAGATTCTGGTATATCTCTTTTTCTAATAAAGTACAAAATCCTTAGGGATAGAAACTTAACATTACTTATTTATGCAGACAGTGCTTTACACATAGGCAAATAAAGGTTTATTAAATTGAATTATCAGTGCTCTGAAAAGTTCAGCATTTAGAAATTAAGGGTAATTGTCTATTTTTATTATATATCCTGGACTTTTGGAATTAAAAAAATTAAAAGTTCTTGAAATATAGTAATCTCAATTTTTTGTATAAGTAAACTAAACAAAATTCTATGATCCATGTGATATTTTCAAAAACATCATGAACTTTTATGGTATATTAATTGCACAGCACATCCATGCATACACAACCAACATTCACATCCATGTGACTTCTCTATTTGTTCTTATAGTTGAAATAATTTAATATTTTCATTTGAGACATGAATTTTTCAATTGTCAAGGTGGCAATTTCCATGACCACGTAGTGCCCAGGATTATGTTTGATGAGTTTCCAGGGATTACTTTCTCTCATTTTGCTAATAAATCGGTTTAGTTTATTTGGGATAATGTGGCACGGCCTAATGAATAAACCGACTACCCAGCACAGACTTTAAGCCTGGGAACTATGAATCACCAAGCTATAAATACTCTGGGAGCTCCCAGAGAGGTGCTGATAAATTACAGGACAGTGCTTTTTCTGTAAAATGCTGCTGATTCTTGAAGGTGAGTCACTATCTAGGTTCAGAGCTTTATCTGCGTTTTAATCTGAGAAAAGCAATCTGTGAAATATAATCTTGAATGAAATTAATAATAAATACAAAATTATTTGTGCACCTTTATACTCCAGTGTTGTGTTCACTCTGAGGATCTTTTCAATCATTTAGACCAGATAATTTTCCTCTAATTATGTCATGTTTGATCCAGAATCTTATTCAAGGGCTCTGTACTCACACCTCCCTTTGATGTATAAACCCTTATAGACAGGAAAACTCCCCTGGCATCTCTGCTGCTGGGAGAGGGATGGGCTATTTCTACAATTAATTTTTTTTTTTCCTTTCAAGATGGCAGGTTAGCAATGAGTATTATATATGGAGTATATCATATTTTCACAGTTCTGTTTCACAGCGAAAGTGTGAATAAGAAAATTATGTTTTTGCTACTGAAGTTCTTTTAAAACATTCTTATCCTAGTAAAATACGCATAACATAAAATGTACCATCTTAACCAATTTTTAGTATACAAGTCAGTGGTGTTAAGTATATTCAAATTGTTGTGCAGTCAACCTCCAGAACTTCTTCATTTTGCAAAACTCAAATTCCAGGGGCACCTAGATAGCTTAGTCAGTTAAGTGCCCTACTCTAGATTTCAGTTCAGGTCATGATCTCAAGGTGGTGGAATGTGGGATGAAGCTCCAAGTTGGCTCCCTGCTCAGCGGGGAGTCTGCTTGTGATTCTCTCTCTCACTCTCCCTCTTCCCTTGCCACTTCCCCTGCTCTTTCTCTTTCTCTCTTAAATAAATAAATCTTAAAAAAACCCCTCAAATTCTATACCCATAAAACAAGTCCCCATTTCCTCTCCTCATCAGCCCCCGCAAACACCATTTTACTTTTTGTTTCTATGTATTTGACTACTCTAGATATCTCATATAAATGGAATCTTAACAGAATTTGTCTTTTTGTGACTGCTTATTTCTAAATGTCCTCAAGTTTTATTCATGTTTTAGCATGTGTCAGAAAATTCCATTGTAGGTATATACCACATCTCGTTTATTTGTTCATCTGTCAGTGGACAGTGGGGTTGCTTCCATCTTTTGGCTCTTTTGAATTATGACTGCTAGGAATATTGCTTGGAGCTTCCTTTATTAAATAGTTTAATCTTCCTAAATTACTTCTCTTTTCTACCATAGATAACCAAATTTAATGGATCTTCTTATCTGGGCTGATTTCAAGGATTCCTGGGACCCATCCCAAACCTGCTGAATCACATTGATTTTCTTGTGAAGGAAATCTTGGGTATATACTTAAAAAAATAAATAAATAAAAAGCTGCATCATTTTGATAATTAGAAAATTTGGGAACCTAGAGCTATCTTGTATCCTGATAATTTAGATTATACCTACAGTTACATCTTAATCACTCTCTCTTCTCCACTGATAAAATATCATCTGGGGCTTTTCCAGAAAGCAAAACTTATACAAGAGATGTCTACAGGGAGTATTGTATAAAAACATCTAATCTTTTAATTTCTTTCTGTGAAGTTCATTCTTAAATAGAGGAAAATTAAGACTTATTTCCAAATAAAGAATACTGTAATTATCTTAGCAGCATAGCCAGCTAACTGGTTGTATTGGTTGAAATTATTACTAATCTTTATTTAAGATTGCTCCAAGCTAATTGAACAAATCTCTCAAACAGTTCTTAGATTTTTTTCCATGCAATATTCTTTATCAATATTAGAAATTTAGATGTTAATAAAGAAAGCATCAGGAAAGTAGGAAAAACTGTTAACTGATCAAAGTATTTACAAAGATTTAGAAATACTTTACACTTGTTAGCTTATATTATCCACAAACAATTCTTTATATCTTATCCATATGGAAAGTTATTTGTCTGTTTCATCTTAATTAGAATCTCTATATTTTTAATTTAAAACCCCTAAATTGTACAAATCTTTTTTTTTTTGGAAGATGAACCTTTAAATACTACTAACATAATTTTACTATTACTATGAGTAGTACTTGTTTTTGTTTGCATATTCAGAGTGATTATCCTACTCAAAGAATGTGAATAAGTTTTAAACAAAATTTAAACTTTTCAATGACATGCATCTTTAAGAGTAGATTTATGTTGCCACTGACAGTATTTAATTAAAAGTTGTGAAAGTTCCTACTTTCCAATATATATTTATTTTCCAATTACAAAAACACACCAAAAGAATGCAAAGAGTCCAAAGTATTAAAATCAGGTAATGAGAGAGCTACTGACTTTTATTTTAAGGGGAGATATAAAGAAAGGAAGTGAATACTGGAGACTACTACCAGGTAGGAAGAAAGTATTAGTGTCATTAGGTTTGAAATGTCAGAGGGACTTTTAAGGTTACTAGAGCTTTGCTCATTCCCAGAGGGAAATTTTATTAAGAAAACCATTTAGCCTTAATTCAGTTATATACCACTTCCTTTATCTTTGGTATTATCTTTCAAGTACAGTGTCCTTCAAATAAGAAACTACAATTAGTAACATGACAGGCAGCTTTTGGGACACCTGAGAGATGCTGCTGGTTTCTGAGTGTCATAGGTTTTCTTTCTCAAACCAAATGACTGCAGATTAGATACCAGGTTAAAACAAACAAACAAACAAACAAACAAACAAAAAAAAAAACTCTGAAAAGCAAGAGAGCAAAGGTGAGAATTCATGTAACATGAACACCTATTTCAGATAGTGAATGTCTCCTGGAAATGATTTGAACTTATTATTTTAGCTTCTTTTTTTTTTTTAATGTGCTTTGTTTTGCTTTCCTTTTTCAAGGATTCTTTTCCCACTAAATATAATATTTTGAGTTGAGAATGTTTTATTTTAGTACTTAAGAAGTGTTTTCCATTATCTTCCAGCCTCCATATCTATAAATAAAAAGTCTGCCTTCATTGAAATTGTTATTCCCTTGTATAAAATGTCATTTTTTTCTGTCTGTTGTCAAGATTTTCTCATTATTTTTAGTTTTTGGCAATTTGAATATGACATATTTTCTTTATATTTATCTTTTTGGGGATTTATTAATATTCTAGATCCCATATGTTTATCATCAAACAGGAGAAATTTCTGGCCTTGATTTCTTCAAATATATTCTTCTACTTTCTTTCTCTCCTCCTTCTCAGACTCCATATATACATGTTCTACATCTTTTTCTTCACCAACATTTGCTATTTATTATCTTTTTGATACTAGCTATTCTGACTTGTGTGAAATAAGCTCTCATTGTGGTTTTGCTCTGTATTTCTTTGAGACTAATGATGTTCAACATCTTTTCATTTGTTAATTATTATGTGTCTTTGCTTTTTAAATGTCTGTGGAGAATCCCTGCCTGTTTTGAATTTGGATTATTCTTTTGGTGTTGAGTTCTATAAGTCCTTTATATATTTTGGCTATTAATTGGACATATCATTTGCAAATATCTTCTCCCATTCAGTAGAATACTTTTCCCTTTGATGGTTTTGATGGTTTTCTTCATTGAGAAAAAGCTTTTAATTTTGTTGTAGCCCCAATAGTTTATTTTTTTTCCTTTGTATCTCTTATTTAAGGATGCACATCTAGAAAAATGTTGCTAAGGTGATATCAAAGAGGTTACTGCCTATGTTTTCTTCTAGGGATTTTATGATTTTAGATCTCACATTTAGATCTTTAATCCATTTTGAGTTTATTTTTGTAAATGGCAAAAAAGTGGTCCAGTTTTATTCTTTTGCAAGTAGCTGTCCAGTTTTTCCTGCATCAGTTATTTGAGAGACTTTCTTTCTCTATTGTATAGTCTTGTTTCCTTTGCTGTAGATTAATTGACCATCTAAGCATGGATTTGTTTCTGGGCTCTCTATCTGTTCTATTGATCTATGTGTCTATTTTTGTGCCACTAAATACTGTTTTATTATAGTTCTTATTTAAATAAATAAAATAAATTTTATGTATTTATTTATGAATGACACAGAGATAGGCAATAACATAGGCAGAGGGAGAAGCAGACTCCCTGCGGGGAGCCCAATATGGGACTCAATCCCAGGACCCCAGGATCACAACCTGAACTAAAGGCAGACACACTCAACCACTGAGCCACCCAGGTGTCCCTATAGTATATCAGGAAATCTGATTTTATGATACCTCCAGTTTTGTTCTTTCTGAAGATTACTTTGGCTATTTGGCATCTTTTCGTGATTCCACACAAATTTTAAGATTATTTGTTCTAATTCCGTGAAAATGCTATTGATATTTTGATATGTATTACATTGAATCTGTAGATCACTTTGGATAATATGAACATTTTAACAATATTAATTCTTCCAATCCATAGACATGGTATATCTTTCCATTTGTGTGTGTTGTCTTCAATTTCTTTCACCAATGTTTTATGGTTTTCAGAATAGGTTTTTTTTCACCTTCTTGGTTAAGTTTATTTGGAGGTATTTTGTTCTTTCAGTGTTATTGCAAGTGGAATTGTTTTCATAATTTCTTTTTGTGCTACTTTATTATTGGCATATAGAAATGCAAGAGATTTCTGTGTATTAATTTCTTATCCTGCATCTATACTGAGTTCATTTATTGGTTCTAATAGCTTTTTGGTTGAGTCTTTAGAATTTTCTATGTATAATATCCTGTCATGTGAAAATAGTAACAATTTTTCTTGTTTCTTACCAACTTGGATGCCTTTTATTTCTTTCTCTTGTCTGATTGTGTGGCTAGGATGTACTATGTGGAATAAGAGTAGTGAGAATAGAATCCTTCTCTTGTGCCAATCTCAGAGGAAGTTCTTAGTTTCACCATTGAGTATGATGTTGGCTTTTTTATACACGGCCTTTATTGTATTGAGCTACGTCTCCTCAAAGCCCACTTTGCTGAGAGGTTTTATTTTTTATCATAAATGGATGTTGAATTTTGCCAAATGCCTTTTATGTATCTATTGAGATGATTATATGATTTTTTGTCGTTTACTTTTTAAATGTGGTGTATCACATTGATTGATTTGAAAATATTGAACCATCTTTGCATCCTTGGAATAAATCCTACCTGATTGTGGTGAATGATCCATTTAATGTATTGTTGAATGTGCTTGCTAATATTTTTTTAAGGAGTTTTGGATCCATGTTCATGTGGGATATTCACCTGTAGTTTTCTCTTTTTTTCTCTTTCTTTTTTCTTTCTTTCTTTCTTTCTTTCTTTCTTTCTTTCTTTCTTTCTTTCTTTCTTTCTTTCTTTCTTTCTTTCTTTTCTTTCTTTCTTTCTTTCTTTCTTTCTTTCTTTCTTTCTTTCTTTCTTCTTTCTTTTTCTTTCTTTTCTTTCTTTCTCTTTCTTTCTTTCTTTCTTTCTTTCTTTCTTTCTTTTTCTTTCTTTCTTTCTTCTTTTATTCATTCTTTTGTTTGTTTACCCTTTTTGGAGTGTATTTGTCTGGTTTCAGTATCAGTGTATGATGGCCATGTAGAATGTGTTTGGAAGTGTTATTTCCACTTCTAGTTTTTGGAATAGTTTGAGGAGAGTAGATATTAACTCTTCTTTAAATGTTTAGCGAAATTCACCTGTGAATTCATCGGGGCCTAGATTTTTGTTTGTTTGGAATTTTTTTTTTTTTTTTTTAATTTAGAGAGAGAGAGCATGAGCCAGGGGAGAGGCAAAAGGAGGGGGAGAAAAAGAATCCATGCCTACCATGGAGTCGGACATGGGGATTTAATCTCACAGCCCTGAGATCATTACCTGAGCCTCAATCAAGAGTCCCAACGCTTAACCAACTGAGCCACCCAGGAGCCCCAGTTTGGCATTTTTGATGACCAAATTGATTTTGTTTGTAGAAATTGGTCTGATTCTTTGGGTTCAGTTTTAGAAGGTTGTTTGTTTCTAGCAATTTGTCTATTTCTTCTACGTTGTCCAATTAATTGGCATATAATTTTTCATTGTAGTCTCTTATAATCCTTTGTATTTCTGTTGTGTTGGTTCTTCTCCTCTTTCATTTTTTGGTTGTATTTATTCAGGTCCTCTTTTTTTCTTGCTGATCTTGACTAAAGTTTTATTAATTTTATTTTCAAAGGAACTGATCTTGGCTTCATTGATCTTTTCTATTTTTTGGTCTCTATGTCATTAATTTTTCTTTATTATGTCTTTCCTTCTACTAACTTTGGGCTTCGTTTATTGTTTTTCTAGTCCTTTTAGATGCAAAGTTGTATTGTTTATGTGAAATTATTCCTATTTTTTGAAGTAGGTTTATCTGTATTAGTATAATATTTCCCTTTTAGAACTGCTTTTACTGGGATCCCTGGGTGGCGTAGCAGTTTGGCGCCTGCCTTTGGCCCAGGGCGTGATCCTGGAGACCCGGGATAGAGTCCCACGTCGGGCTCCTGGTGCATGGATCCTGCTTCTCCCTCTGCCTGTGTCTCTGCCTCTCTCTCTCTGTGTGACTATCATAAATTAAAAAAAAAAAAAAAAAAAAAAAAGAACTGCTTTTACTGTGTTCCCAATATTTTAAACTAATGTATTTCCATTTTATTTGTATCCAGATATATTTTGACTTCCTCTTTGATTCTTTTATTGACCCATTGACTATTTAGTAACATGTTGCTTAGCCTGCACATATTGGTGTTTTTTTCCAGTTTTTTCCTTATAACTAATTTCTAGTCTCATACTGTTTTTGGAAAAGATGTTTGATATGATTTCAATCTTCTTAAATTTATTGATATTTGTTTTGTAATCTATTCTGGAGAATGTTCCTTCTGCACTTGAAAATATATGTATTCTGGTTTTTGAGGTTTTTTGTTTTGTTTAGTTTTGTTTGTTTTTTGGATAGAATGTTCTGTATATATCTGTTAAGTCCATCTTGTCTAATGTGTCACTCAAATATACTGTTTCTTTATTGATTTTCAGTCTGGATGCTCTACCCATTGATGTAGAGCAGGATGTTAAAGCGCCCTACTATTATTACATGATAGTCAATTTCTCTCTTTATTTTTGTCAATATTTGCTTTATGTATTTAGATGCTTCAATGTTGGGTGCATAGATATTTACAATTGTTTTTTCCTCTTGTGGGATTGATCTCTTTAATATTCTGCAATGCCATTCTTTGTTTCTTGTTACAGTCTTTGTTTTAAGGTCTATTTTGTCTGATAGAAGTATGGCTACCCCAGCTTTTTTCCCCCACTTTCAGTTGCATGCAATATATTTTTCCATCCCTTTACTTTCACTCTCTTTGTACCTTTAGTCTAAATTGTGTCTCTTATAGGCCTCATATGGATGGGTTTTGCTTTTTCATTCATTCTGTCTGCCTAATATCTTTTTATTAGAGCATTTAGACTCTTTACATTTAAATTAATTATTAGTAGTTATGTACTATTGCCATTTTGTTAACTGTTTTATGGTTGCTTTTGTATTTCTTCTCTGTTCCTTTATCTCTTTCTCTTTTGTTCATGATTGATGACTTTCTCTAATGTATCATTGGCTTTCTTTCTCTATTTTTTGTGTATCTAGTGTAGTTTTGGTCTGTGGTTCCCAAGAGGTTCATATATAACATCCTAAATATATAGTAGTCTATATTAAGTTCATGGTTACTTAAGTGCTTTACATTCTAGAAGAACTTTATTTTTACTCTTTCATGTTTTGTGTATATGTTATCATATTTTACATCTTTTCATTTTGTGAATTCCCTTACCTAATTGTTTTTATTTTGCTATTGATTTTAGCCTTTATTACTTTATAATTTATTACTCTAGTACTTTTACTATATGTTTGCTTTTAATCATGACATTTTTCCTCTCATAATTTTAGTATTTCTCATTATGGCTTTTCCTTTTCCCCTTAAAGAAGTCTCTTTAACATTTTTATAAAGCCTGTTTAGTGACAATAAACTCCTTTAACTTATGTTTGTCTAGGAAACTATCTCTCCTTCAATTTTGAATGATGGCCTGCTGGTAAGAGTATTCTTGGCTGTATGTTTTTTTTTTTTTTTTTTTTTTTTTCCTTTTAACATTTTAAATATGTCATGCCTCTCTCTTCTGGCCTGCAAAGTTCTGCTGAAAAATCAGCTGCTATCCTTATGGAGTATCCCTTATACATAACTAGTTGCTTCTCTTTTGCTGCTTTTAAAATTCCCTTTTTATCATTACCTTTTTTGGTTCATATTATTTGGAACTCTGTGCTTCCTGAAGCTGGATGTCTGTTTTGTTTTGTTTTGTTTTGTTTTGTTTTGTTTTCCCCAGGACAAAAAAATTTTCAGCTATTATTTCTTCACCTAGGTTCTACCCCATTCTCTCTTCTCCTTCTTGGATTCTTATTATGCAAATGTTTGTTCACTTGATATCGTCTAAATGATCCCTTAATCTAGCCTCATTTTTTTAAAATTCTTTTTTCTTTTTACTGTTCAGCATAGGTACTTTCTATTACCCTGTCCTACAGATTGCTGATCTATTCTATGGCATTCTCTGATCTACTGTTGGTTTCCTTTAATGTAATTTTCATTTCAACTATATATTTTCCAATTTTGATTGATTCTTTTTTATATTCCCTGTATCTTTGTTGATCCTCACTTTATTCATCCTCCTCTCTACAGTCTGGCTATCATCTTCGAATTATTACATTGAACTTTTAATCAGATAAATTGCTTATTTCCATTTATTTAGTTCTTTTTCTGAGGTTTCATCTTATTCTTTCATTTGAAGCATATGCAATGCATATGAAAAGCCTATGCATTTCATAATCATATGAAATGAAGCTCATCTCTTCATTTTGCTTGACTTCCTGTGTTTGTTTTTATGAATTTGGTGAAAGAGACACTTTTCCTAAACTAAAGGAATGATTTATGGTTTTCCATATATTTTTTATGGTTGTATTGACTCTGTGTACCTGGTGACTTTGACAGGCTGGAGTTGTGGCTGGCACGGGCTAGGGGTTCATGTGAATTCAGTTTTGGGACCTCCTGATTAGATGGCTAAGCTGAAGTGGGAATGTTTCAGAGCAGTTCTGGGTCTTTCCATATAGATGGTACCCTGGCAAGATAGCTGAACCTGAAGTGCGTACAATCTGGAGGATTTTGAGGCTCTCCATTCAGATGGCACCTTGGCAGGATAGCTAAACCTGAAGTGGGTACAATCTGGGGGATCTTGGGGCTCTCTACACAGAGGGCATCTGGAAGGATAGCCGAAGCTGAAATAGGAGCAGGCTGGGGGTTCCAGTGTGCTCTACACAGGGATTTCCCTGGCAGGGTGGCTGGAGTTGAGTTGAGCATAGGCCAAGTTGTCCGAGGGTGCTCCACAGAGGGGGTACTCTGAGGAGTCACCCAGAGCAGAAGCACACATGGGCTAGGAGGTCGCATGTCATTTTGCACTGGTGGTGCCTAGATAAGTTATCTGGAGCTGAAGTGGTATGAGCCTAAAGTTTTCCAGGGTGCCTGCCTTGTGTCTGTGTCATCTTCTGAGATGGCTGGAACTCCAGTGAGCACTGATCAGGTATGACTTGGTATCTTGTTCTAGGGCCACCCTGATAGGATGGCTGGGGCTGTTATGGGCTAGGGGCTTGGGGCTCCCTGAGGTGCTAGGTCAACTAGACACCTGGATTCTGCTTCCGTCCTCACTATCAAAATGGAGAGGAAACAAGCCCTGGCACTTGCCAGGGCTTCTGATCTGGAGAGAATTCCAGCAGCTCCCCTGACATTTAGCAGAGTTCTAAGGCAAGAATCTTTATGTTTTATTTGCTCTTTAAACCACATTTTTTTCCCCTCTGTGTCCCAGGGCATCCAGGACTGGTAAGGACTAGGAGCCTGGGGCTTGTTGAGGCAGCAGGCCAGCAATGGCACTTAGACCCTGAATCCTGTCTGCACTATCAAGGTGGAGGGAGAATGTTAATTGTGGCACTTGCCAGCCTCCCTACCTGGAGAGAGTTCTAGCAGCTTTCTTGCCATTTGGCAGGGTTCTAGTACTGTTTTTTTATATTCTAGTTGCTCTTTTAAACTCTGTCTTTTTTTATGTGCCCCAGGGCAGATGAATCTGCTCACAGTACCTCAGCACTATACTCCCACTACAATTTACAGTGCCGAGGGTTGGGATTCCCTTTGTTAGCATGTTTGCATCTCTCTTAATGTTCTCTTCTGTGTAGTCTATATTTTGTTGTGCAGAAACTGTTCAGTCAGCCCTCAGATCTTCAGGAAGAATTGCACTATAAATGGGTGTATATTTGGTGTGTCCATGGAGGAGATGTGAGTTCAGGGTCTTTCTAGTTCATCATCTTGGGCACTCTGTATTAGACTACTTTTTTTTTTTTTTTTTTTTTTTTTTTACAGAGGATTCTCCTATGATAACCATGTACTTAATTTGATGATTTTATGTAACCAAATATTCAATTATTTAGATTAAATTTATTTTGGGGCTTTTTTTTCTCATGGTAGTATCATAGCCATGTTCAACTATATCCAATTCATATTTTCCATTATTTTCTTTCCTTTCAAATTACTTGATTTTTCTATATATTTTGAATATTAGTAATGTTTCCAAGTATTAGCTATTTGGTGATGTATGTGCTATATCCAGATACCTTACTAGGATGTTTATAAATTGTTAATAAGAGCCTTTAGCAATCATTTGATATGTATTACACTTTCCAAAATATAATCCTCAAGAGTTACATTTAAACTTTTAGTGCTATTTATATCATAATTTTGTATTAAGCTGTAAATAGTAATTTAAGTTTATATGGGCACTTTGATATAGACCATGGAGAGGGATTTGCCATAGGGAGAAAGAAGTGGGTCCCCCAGATTTTTTAAGACAGTTATCAATGTTGGTGGTATATTAAAATCCTCTAGTGAAATTTTAAGAGAAAACAAAACAGAATGCTTCTTCTGATCAACTGAATAAGACTCTCTGGGAGAGGCACTATTTATTGAAATTTTAAAGAATAAGTAATAATTAAAATAACTAGAAAAAATCCTCAAATGGTTTAGATGATAAATGAAAACTACTCTAAGAATTACCATTCTGTCTCTCTTTCACAAGAATTTCAGAATAGAAATTCCTGTCTCACAGCAGATAAACTCCTGACAATAATTATAATATGATCTTCTTTTTTCTTTTACATTTTGAGCAACTGTTATTCAAGCTGCCATAAAGTAGATACGAAAATAGTTATTGGAGAATAAATTAATGAATAGGTAGAAGCATCCAGATAAGCAGAAATTCTGGCAGGTCAAATGTTTTTTTGCAGAATTAGAACATATCCTCTGCCAAAATATTTGAGAAGGGTAAGCAGTGGAGCTGGTCTTCGGATTTTTAAACATGTGCGTTTACCCGTACCAATTTTATCTCTCCTCCAGACTGCTCCTTTCAAAATGGGTAAAATACTTTAGAATTAAATCAGTAGTTCTCAGTTATGTTAATGCTTTGAAAAGTATAAAGTGTTATATAAGTATGAGTCATTACTCTTGTTTATGACAGATAAACAATTGGGATGAATATATATTTACTAATCACTGACAATTTTTGATCTACAGAATGGGGGCTTTATGTGAATTACACACAGTCCTTTGAGAAGGACATTGTGATGAAGACTGACCTCCTATCTCTCCATAGTTTCTGTGACAACATAATTAAAAATAGAAGTTGATTGTAAAACAGACAGCATTGAGACAGATTTGTTTATATAGGGTCATTTATTCTTGCTGAAAGCAACAGCTGCTTTGCAATTATCTAAAAGAGTAAGAATATTTATCAAAGGTATTCTGCAAATCACCAATCCAGGAAGAAATTATAGGAAGAGACAGAGGAAAGAAAGAAGAAAAGAAAGCAAATGATGTGGAAAGAAATAAAAATGGAAGGAAAGAAAGAAGACAAAGTGAGAGAGAAGAAAGAAGGAATGAGATTTGGAGTCAATCAATGGAAAAATGCTACACACTATAGCTTTCTGTTATATCATACATAGATACATTAAAGATCTACGATGATTTTTAGGAAAGAAATCTCTTTAACCCAGCTTTTCCTACATTATTTAATCTAGGTTTGACCCACAAATCCTTTTAACATGTAACAATTGTTAACATTCTGACAAAAAAGTGTCTTTCAAAAAGGAAATTTCTGATATGACACCAAAATAGCATTTTATAAAAAGTATTGTACATTAATTCATATTTGTTGTGATAAATGTTTAGAATATTAGGTTATGATCTCATTAATAATGATTACCTACCTGTGGGATGCCTGGATGGCTCAGCGGTTGAGCATCTGCCCCTGGCTCAGGGTGTGATCCTGGAGTCTTGGGATCGAGTCCCACATCAGGCTTCCTCCAAGGAGCCTGCTTCTCTCTCTGCCTATATCTCTGCCTCTCTATGTGTCTCATGAATAAATAAATAAAATCTTTAAAAGAATTACCTACTTGTGAATTCAAATTTAGTTGCTTTGTAGCAAAGGAAGCTGTTCATAAAGTTGTAGTGCATATTTGTCTTTCTTTGTGACAGCCCACCATCTGAACCCCAGTGGGTCTCGGTAAGAATCAGAGATGCTATCTCATCTATAAGATAGATGCTTGCTTTCCTGCCTGATGCTTACTTTCTTGGCTTTCTTTTCAGCCATAATTTGGATGCGTGACTTAAGACTGCCAATCAGATGAACCCATCAGGCTTTGCTCTGCAGTATAGTCTCAAGGAGGCAGATCCAAAAAAAAGATGATTCTGACTGAGACGAATAGTGAATTGTGCAGCCAGTGGTGGTAACAGTATTTGTATTCTATATTCCATTTGCTGTCTTTAGTTGTGCAAGTACAGACATCAGTGTCCTCTTCCCAAGGCAAGTTCCACAGAATAATTTTGAGAATTTATTACTGTCTGAATATCCCCAGATGTGGCCCATTCTTCTGGGTGATTCATGAACTACCTAATATCCTTTAAATAAATTTTTCTTCTGCTTAAATCAGCTATAATTGGTTTCTCTTGCTTGTGACTAAAAATCCTGACTGATACTGTGGGCTTAATCTTACTAATGAGGAAAAAATGAAATGTTAGTGGTGTGAAAGAGCTATAATTCTTCTATGTTCCTGAGATCATTGGTTGTTGGGAAAAATGCTACGGAATTTTATAGAGGAGATAATTTTCAGAAGCAAGAAGGAGGTGACTTACAGGGAGGGTCAGAATGAGCAGTAGTGTGCTGGGATTTAGTAATGAGGCAGGGCATTTCTTTAGAACAGAAAAACAATATACCCTTCTGTTTATAATTTATGGCATAATTTAATCTTGCCTTTTCTTCATTTGGTTACTGTCATTTCTGCCTTTTTATTTGCCTGAATTTAATTGCCTCATAAAAGATTTGCCATCATACCAGATTGTTCTGAGGTTAATAGTTTAAGAGCTATCTTCAACATACAACAGAAGTTAGCCTGGTGCAGGAAACATGTGACAGACAATAATGTTGCAATGTCTGAAAACAAAATGAAATGATCTTTGACAGGATTATGCTAGATCTTTCAGAGATAATAATAGTACTTTACATTTGCAAATACTCAACAGTTTTCAAGGCTCTGCCAATATATTATCGTATCCAAGGCCCATTCCGTCAAATACAAAGCTCTTAATTTTATTTTAATCATTTTGGTGGAAATCTATTTCTAACTAGATACAAATTTCTTAAACAGGGAAATATTGTATATAAGGTAAAATTTTACTATAGCTTTGCATTATTACTGTGAATGTAGATGAGAGAATAATTTTAGAAACACTAGTTCCAAGTCAACTTACAGAGCACCTGCTGTGCACCCAGCATTATGTTAGATAGAAGGATATAAAAATAAATAAGAGATAGTCTTTGCTTCAAGGAGATAGTAGTAGTTATTGAAATTCAAAAAAGTATGTATGATGAAGAGGCTTAATGTCAGATGTGTAATTATACTCTCCCAGGTTTTTCAGTGTTCTCATGAAGACCAATTTGAAACTGCAAGAACCACTGCAGAAAGTAGTTAGGATTATAATCACAGGGCTGCCACTACTGATGCAAGAAATGGTCATACAGATGAAAGTGTGTGGGGCCATGTGCTGAATGAAGTAGATAGAGCAAGGGTCTTGAAAAGATAAAATCTAGAGTTCAAACCAACTGAATGGAACTCCTGATATTCATGATCTGAATGGATTTGGGCAAACATCCTAACTTGTCTGAGTCTGTCTCCTGATTGGCAAAACAATAATAATACCTACCTTGAAAGGCTGCATTGTGAGTTAGGGAGAATACTGGCTAAGCAAGTAGTATAGAATTTTAATTACTTCACAAAGGAAACATTCATGTTTACAGTCTTGTGACAAAATTAGTCTACTGCAGTGCTTGACACATAATCAGCACTCAGATATGTTCAATGGTGAAAAGATGAATATGTTTGAGTCTAAGTTTGAGGCAGGTAAGGCAGGTATTATTATCTTAAATGCTAATATTGTTTATGCTAGAATCATGTTTACTTTAGATAATAGAAACTACATTTACATATCAATTCATTTAAATTAGGAAAAATAATGACATTTTGAACAGAAAAAGAGCTTCATCTCTGAATTATTTATATCATTTATGTATTTTGGGTATTTTCCATTTGTACACATATAGTAATCAAATAAATGGAAACCTTAAATGGAAAAAAGAAAAACAGCTTTTGGCCTATGGTATGGACCATTATTGTTGAATAATAATAATAATAAAAATCTAAAGAAAACTACTGAATGCTTTCTGTGGGAACTCTTATTTAATTACAAAGATTTAGCTTCTAAATATTTATGTGTGAATTTGAAACATGTGAGCAGTTCCCTTGATAGAGTGGACCTCTGTATTCTATCCAGCCATTCCATTTATAATGAATCCATAAATTTAAAACAAATTTTAGAAATACATTCAAATGCCATTCTTGAATAGAAAGTTCCAATATACATGCTTTTTGATTTTCTGAATCATTATGCTCAAGAGAATAATAACCTATATAGAGACTTAACGCTCTAAACATCTACCTAGGAGCTACATCAATTCACATGTAGCCAGTCTGCAGCTTAACATTGTATCTCCAGTTTTGCTGGAGATTCACTTTTAATGGTCAGAGGACAGACATGAGTGAGTAGACATGTCAATGGGACAGACTGGGAGTGAAATATTCGGATATTTAAAAAAGATAGTGTGTGTACTCAGAGTGAGTTGAATTACTAAGATTAGGTACAAAACCACTTAGATAACATATCACGGCAGAGGAGGGACCAGAGTGAGAGGAAGTCTGAAATTGACTTCCCAAAAGGAAAGCAGTAGGAACCTATCTGATAGAGTTGAGCACATTTGCATAGATAGCACTTAGTACTGGCCATAAATCTCTGAGGATCCAAGGACCTGCCCTCTTGGTTGTGATTCTTCTTACCTTCCATAATGTTTTCCTATTATCTGGAAATTTATCAGCATGATACGTTCCAAGTTATTTGAGTCTTGGATCTCATTCTCTTAGTGAACAGCATTATTACATATGAAAGACGTTCTTGGATTGGGCATATCTAAGTACCTGGTAATATCACCAACATAGTACAATATCCATCAAATGCTAACTTCCCTTCCCTTCAAAGCCTTTGTCCACAACATCTTGACATCCAAATGCTTCTATCATCTTGCCTGTGAAAAGCTTGTTCATTTGTTCTGTTCCGAGGTCAATGTCTTGTCTTCACAATCTCTCTTTCATTCCATTAGGGAATTCTAGTATTGACCTCATTTATGTTTCTTTCCATAAGACTTTGTATTTCTCTTATCATGCAAAACCACTCATCTTATACTATAGATAGAGTGAAATATTAGGGGAAGGAGAAAATACTAACTGCATAACTATTTTTAAGGCTATCAGGGGATGTTGCTATGCATCTGTTTATTTGATGATGTCATGGAAGAAATGGTTATAAAATATTTAATTGTTCAGAGACTAGGATTAAGATTCTTTAAAAAA
This sequence comes from Canis lupus baileyi, assembly GCF_048164855.1. NCBI lineage: Eukaryota > Metazoa > Chordata > Mammalia > Carnivora > Canidae > Canis > Canis lupus. The sequence continues at coordinate 56,305,563 of NC_132844.1, read as the reverse complement.
AGGGGTGTGTAAGAATTACCCCTCAAACTTTAGGGAGATGACCTCCATGAGCAGGGAATTCCTGGTTAGAATGTGAGGTATCCTATTGAAAGTCTGTTCCAGAGACAGTGGGTAATGCCATGCAGATGTCCTCTGACAAAATCTCCTTCCCAGCTATTAACACTGTGTACTTATTTGAAGTACTCATTCTTCTCAGATATTTTATTGTCTATTTCTTAATTCACTTACTATATATTGTCATTCTGTGTTCCATAAGCTCCATATAGTCAGGAATCTTGTTTCATTCACCATAATCTTACCAGGACCCAGAAAAATATTTGGCACGTTGTAAATTTTGGTTGAACCAGGGAATTAATGAGTATGTGAATGAGACACACTGAAATTTTGCAAGGAAAAGGAATAACTTGGGGGCCTAGTATTCCCAGGATTTTTCTGATTATTATTATTATTATCATCATTCATTTATTATGATTTTTTTCACTACAATTGCAATTTTTACCAACATTCTTTGATTTTCTTTTCCAGACTTTTTTTGTCCTCCCTTAGATGGGGAGGGGCAGGTATTGTTCCTGGCATCAGCAACTCAATTCTTATTACTCCATAAATAATGTAGATGAAATATGTTAGTCCTTAAATTATTCCAAGAAATTATTGGTATCTTAATGTTATACACCTCTACAATGCTATAAATTCTTGAGTTCAAATTGAGCAGGGGAAACTAGCTAACATCGTAACCATGAACTTGATTTTATTTATCTTTATTTTTGTGCCTTACACATAGACAACACTCAATAAATGTTTAAAGAATAAAGAAAATGGGCTAAATGATTCTACTACACCTAGCCACCATCTATAACACCAATTCTTAAGGAAATGCATTGAAAATGACTTTGTACTGTAGATATATACTTCCTTGACCTTGAACATGTAGCAGCACCTTCCTAGCTACAGTAGTGGGCACTCTCAGGTTAGTGAAAGTGGGAGGAGGAATGTACCTCTGTGTAGCAGGGGAAAGGTGGCTTAGGGCCTTGTTACTCAAAATACAGTCTGCATCACCTGGAAGCTTATTTGGGATTCAGAATCTGGCCCCATCCCAGGACTTTTCAGTTAGAATCTGTGTTTTCATCAAAATCCTCAAATGATTTGCATGCACATTTAAATTTGAAAAGCAAGGATTTAGGAGAAGTAGCTCAACAACTATGTTACCTCAGACATCAGTAATGTCTTAAATATCTGCATCCGTACAAGACCTTTTAGATAGCTATATATTGGCAGACAGTAAAATTCCTCTTCAATTACTCTGAGGAGTAAAACTTCTTCCAAATTCTTATTTGCATATTCATCAATTTCCAGAAAACACACTCAATGTAGTGTTTTGAATTAATCAATTCAGTGCTTAAATGATGAAATTTGCAGCCTCAATAAAGCATGATCAACAGCTGCTGCCTTTCATTTCTGCTTCCATTAAAGGGGACTTAGAAATACTCACCGGAAACTCATCATTTCTCTGCTTCTTGGCAAAAAATATCCTTATCCAGGAGTTGGCACAACTTCCAAGTTGAAAGAAGCACTGGATTTTACATCTAGAAACATCTGCTTTAATCTGTGCTTGAAATAAATGAGAACATAAACATCTTTTATTAATCTTTCTCTTCGCATCTCTTCTATAGCACTTAGAGTCTAGGTCACAAAATTAACATCATGTGCTAGAATGCTTTGCACTGTAGTATGTCTCACAATTAAATTGTAACAATGTCAAAACAAGAATATAGAGAACAGGTGCTGTGGAAATTTAATGAAGAAATTTGGATTGCTGGGGTAGTCAAATAAACTAAGTAGAAGAGATTGGTATCAAATTTGGTACAGAAGGATGAAGATAGTGGACCGAAAAGGACATGAAAAAGTAAGGACAATGACAAAGATATGAAGAAATAATGAATAGCAAATTCAATTAGCGAGGTAACATGTCCATGATGTGTGATGATGAGACTCTCAATTAGAAATGTTGACCAAGACAGATTGCCATTAATTCCAACTTGAATTAGAATATTATCTGTGGTAAATACATTTTGAGTAAGTAACAAAATGGAAAAAAAGAAGTGTGTTAGGAAAATTCTTAATCAAGAACCATTTGCGGCATGCAAGTTTAGTCCTCGTGTTGGTATTGTAGCACTGAGTCTTATAAATGATTGCTGAATAGCAATTAATGGATATACTGTGTTTCATGTAATTTTCAGGAAAAGAAATTAGGTTCTTAAGCCAATGAACTCTGCAATATGTTTATTTGTTTCACAATTTTTAAAAGGGTGGTAGTGATTGATACAAAGTCATAAACAGAGACAACAGAGAAAACAAATATAAATGCAGGATATAAACACTTGTCTCAACATGACTGTAATTGGGACTCTGTTACATTCTTGAGAAATAACCACCAGAGTGAATCAAAGATAAGTTTTCCAGGATCAGTTTCTCATAGTATTATTATCCCTCTTCTCTTCACTATGTCAGAAAACCTAAGTTTTAAGACGACCTGAGACATTTTCCAGTCACTATGATAGTTTCTCTGCAGATATTGGCAGAACTACTACAGAATCACCATGTCAAAACCTCTATATGAAACATTCATCTATAGAATAGTTATGATGATACAGACACTTCCTGGAACAGCATTAATGTTCTTAGGGGAACTCTACTTGACAGATGTGTATTTCCCACTGAAAAGAGTAGGAAGGTGATTTGGACTACTACTGGCCATGATAGGTCCCTTTGATAGAACTGTAGAGTGAATAAAGAGGTTCCTCTCCTTTGGGGAAGCTTCTTGTCAGAGGGAAGAGCCGACTTGATCCATGTAATCCAAGTTTTTCTTCATTTCCACAATTTGAGATTATGGTAAACTAATAGGAGAAGAGATGATAGTGTAGAATGAAGAAGATTGCTTTAATATCCCATTGCATCACGTCCAATTAGGACTAAACAGAGGCAGGCTAGTGATCAAGAAGATATAGAAAATAAAACCTGTTGGGTAGGGGAGTGAAAAGTCTAATTTTATAACCTAACTTATATTTATTAAATTACCTGAATCATTAAATATTGGACTGTTGGAAAAGCAAGAATTGTAATGAATCAACCACTCAATCACCATAAACTATTTTGAGCACCTAGAATGAGTTCAAAATAATCCAGTTAACTTTCTTTCATTTGTTTCATACACTCAGTGATCTTACGTGTTCTTTTAGTGTAGAGCTTAATCCAATGATACTGATACTATGATTTGTCCATCAGAAACACACAATAAATACATGTTAATTTATAAGATAAGCAAGAGCTGAATCTATACTTCCATGGATAATGAGAGTAGAGTTTCTCTCACTGCTGAATTGTGTTTTTCATCAGCTCAATGTGACAGAAACTGAATCTTAAGATGAAAATTGAACAAAGATTGGTATACTGAAAAGGAATCTTAGAGGCTCTCTAGAATAACTTTCTTTTTAGTGCCTGGATCTCTTATTGTTCTACATGTATGCATTCTGACTTGTAATGTGATTCTCACAAGTCTGACTTCATATTTGGTTAAAATACAAAGTCCTTTGTGTAGTGGGATCTGAGAAGCTTCTAAAAGTTGCCCCTTCAGGATACAGATGTATGAAGCTGATGAAGAGTTTTGATTTCTATTTGCAGAGCCAATAAGGAAATGAGAGGAGAAATAAGAAATAAACCTGTTTCCACCAACTGATCCCTAGAATTACTAGATCCCTTTTTGTGTAAATTGAGGAATTTGGTTAAAAGACAACTGAATGTTAACCAGACTGCACCTTAGAATCACATGGGGACTTTAAGCATTTACCAAGGTTTAGTGATTATCCTGAAATACTTTAATTTAACTGGTCTGAGATGCTCCTGGGTATCTGTAAGTTTAAAAGATCTTCAGATTGTTCTAATATGCCATTGGAATTGTGAGATCCTGAGGTGGTCTCCAGTTCTAACATTCCAAGAATCTGGAAAACAACAGGTCTGGTAAATTCCCAGGTTTAAGGCACTATAGCTTTAATCATCTATTGTTACTCGAGAGGAAGAGGTTCCTACGTGTCGTATAATGCAAGAATTCACTGTCTCATACTCTAGCTATGGGAAACTTAATGACATTTCCAGTAAATCCAATCAGTCTCCCAAAAGAAGAAATCATGCTCTTTGGTGATATCAAATTTCACCATGAACATGAATCCCTGAGTATTTCTTCCAATTTTAGCTAATATTACATAATCTAAAAGATTATACAGATAAGAACTGATTATTTCTCAAAAGTTGGATGAAATTAGCTCCTATCTTATTCCTTCTGTGAAAAACAGAAATATTTGTTGGTAGACAACTCTATAAAGAAAATTCTTTTATGGCGCCTATAAATCCTTGCAAAAACACTACAAATGGTAAAATAATTCAAGTGGGTTATTGTCACACGAAGATATTAGTTGGAACTTATAAAGCTATTGTTGGCCATGAGAGATTGTTATAAATATGTTTTTGTGTAAATTGCTGAGGAAATATAGAAGTGTATTATTATTTTGGATTCTGTTTATTGGGAATATTTTGGGAACTGGAAATTTAATTAGCTGGCTGACTGGATTTAAAGGTGACTGGCAAGTACAATCCTTCACAAAGTATAATTTTAAAAATATTCAGTTTGATCTCAGAGTTTATTCTGTGGCTTTGTCCCTGATTGAATTTGTAGGACTAGTTACTGCAGTTAATCATTCTTAGAAGCCTAGGGCTTAATTTATGTGTATCTTTTGTTTTGAAGAGCTGTGGTTCTCTGCCTTGTAAGGCCTAGCTTAGAGTAACTCCAGTTTGGAGTAGGATAAATGTTTCTCACAGGTGAACATTCCCTACAGTTCTGTTACAGTGTTGTCCTATAAGAGACTGTGTTCTTAGCAGAAGCTAAGACAATTCTCTCCTAGGTTCAAAGAACAAAAAATGTTGACATGAGGAAAGCTAGAGCAAGAAGCACTAGAGGAGGAGGAGAAAGGACTTAGGTAATGGGAATGATGTCAGGAGTCATTCTCAGGTCAGTATCTACTCTGTACTCAGTACAATTGTCTGGCACCCAGTTTTCATCAGCCTGGAGTGTTTTTATATATTGGGTACTTTCCCTACTTGATTTTATTTATTCCTCATCACAAATATCTGGGGCTTTCTGTGTTCCTTTAGGCCCAAGTACCATAGTCTTTACCTTGGGACTTCTTTAGGTGGTCACCTCTGGCTTCTCTTTAGCAGTAATTTTCTTCTAGTCAAGGGGATTTGTTTATCTGAGGCCCTTTCCCTTTCTAGAGTAATGTTCCAGGTCTTTGGGACTGAGATATTCCTTGTCCAAATGGCTTTGAGTCCACTTCCCAGGACAATGCAATCCTCATGCCCAAGGATAAGTCACAACTGTAAAAACAAAACCTGAAGGGAGGCAACCCAGAGCTGGTATGGAGTCCCATGTTGTGAGGAAACCATTTGCCTTCTATCTTGTTGATCCATCAGCCTCAGTATTATTTCTATCTCATACCTCAAGAAAACTACTTAAGCTCTGACTATCCTATTCTCATTTCAGCCAGGGAGAAGAAGAAATGGATGAAAAAGTCCATCTTCTTCCTTCAAGGACACTTACAAAGCTCTCCTTACATCTCATTAGCCGTAATTTGTGTGGTTGTCTGTGTGTGTGTGTATTTGTGAAAGAGAAAGAGAGAGATAGACAGAGAGAGAGAGAGAGAGAGAGAGACTGAAGGAGGTAGAAGAGGTCTCGTTAAAGGCATTGTTATTTTGTGTTACCTGGCACATTTATTGAAATGACATAAATTTATTTAAATTTGATATTTTCATTGTGTACTATTTGTCATGTTTTATTCCTCTCTCTACTCAGAATGATTCCACCACCTTTTTTTTTTATCGCATGACTTCTCTAAATCACTTGAGGTTATTATTGCATGTTTTCTTCACTCAGGATTTCTATTCTTTTAGCGGTTACTATCAACATTCAAATGAATATTTAATAAAGTAAGCCTCTTTTCATAGCACTGGAGTAATATAAAAAGATGGGATGACCTTAAATACCTTGGGATGGGATGATGGGATGGTGAAATACCTTGTCAGTATTTCCTTTCTTCTCTGAGGCTGAAACAAATTGACAGGCAGAAAAGCTAGATCTAGAATCACTGAAAGAGGAGGGAAATGTCTTACGTAATGGAGGGAATGATGTTCAGGAGCCTGGGTACTTGGGGCACTAGGGGCACCTGTTGTCTGCTATTTTAACTCAGCTTTGTTACAAATAAAAACCAATTATTAGGGGATCCCTGGGTGGTGCAGCAGTTTGGCGCCTGCCTTTGGCCCAGGGCGCGATCCTGGAGACCCGGGATCGAATCCCACATCGGGCTTCCTGCATGGAGCCTGCTTCTCCCTCTGCCTGTGTCTCTTCTTCTTCTCTCTCTCTCTCTCTCTCTCTCTCTGTGACTATCATGAATAAATAAATAAAATCTTTAAAATAAAAAAAAACAATTATTATTTTTTACACCACTGATTTATCTTTAGATGTGCAGCATGATTATTCTTTTTACTTACCAGTCTCACTTTCATTTCAGGTATTCTTTCTGGAATATATTTCTTCTTCTTCTTCTTCTATTAGATCATTTAAAAGTTCTTAAATTAAAGTTTTTGTCTGAAAATGTCTTTGTTTTCATTCTTGGAAATAGGTATTCTGAGTGACCAAAGTATAATTGGACGCTTACTTCCTCTCTGAATTTTGCACATATATTTTGCTCGTTACTTGCTGCCTTTATTCTCTTGAGAATTTGTCATTCTAATCATGCTTTTGTTAATATTTTTTGCAGCTGTTTTAAGATCTTTTGTACTTTGCAATTTCACTATGATTTGTTTAGATAAGAATTGTTTTAATTTATGTTGTTTGGAATTCTTTGGCTTTCAAATGCCATTATTCATCACTTAATACTAGGAAACTATCAGGTGTTATCTTTCTCACTATTACTTCTATATAATTGTTTTATTATTTCTTCCTGGTATCTATTTTAAAAATATTTTTGCATCTTCTCACTTTATTTTCCATGTTTTTAACATTTTCCTTCATATGTTTTATTTCTCTATTTCTGTGCTGCATTTTGTGCAATTTCTTCTGATCTTTCTCCCATTCACTGATTCTCTTCAGCCCTGTCAAACTGCTATTTAATGCCCCAGTAAATTGTTAATTTTAATTATATTTACTTTTTAAATAACATCTCCCTAGTTCTTAATTAAATATATCTAATTAAAAAAATAAATATATCTAATTTTCTTTTCTATTTTTGGGTAATCTTTTTATCCTAATATATTTTCAATTTGGTCTCATTTTCCTAAATTTGTTAAGCATATCTCTTCAGTGTTCTTTTCTGAACATTTTTAATATCGGAACTTTTGTAATTCTGGTAATGTTGTTTCTGTTTCTTCTCATTCGTGGTAGTTTGTTTTCCTTTGTTTTTAGCATATGTTTAATTGAGAGGCCATATTTGTTGACATCCTGTGTTGGGTATGTATTTTTCCAGGTAGGTTTTTGGCTTGCTTTTTCAAAGTACCTGGTTGAAAAAGATTTAGGTCCAATATAATTTGTAATTCTTGGCTTAGGTATTGCGAACTGAACAAATATAGTAGATTTAGACTGCAAAATATTTGAAGGCCAGATTTGACCACACAGTCTCAATGAAGTTCTTATTTACAAAAAAGACTCCACTTAGTGCTAAAGCCAAGTTAAACACGATACTTCATTAATGTTACAATTTACCTGTATAGAGTCTCTTTTTCTGCTATAGCTATTATTGTATGTGATTTATTCAGCTCTTTGCTTTTGAAGCTGTAGGTAATGTGAGATCTAGATATACTCCTACATTAACTTTCAATTCCTGCTAGCATAAATCTGTGGTCCTAACTTCCTGATTATACCTAACTTGAGTTATTTCCTTGATTTTCTGCAAGCTCATCTAGTAGTTTGAAAGAGTATTTTGAATTATTTTTTTAGATGTTCCAGAGCAGGAGAATTTTGCAATTTCTAGGCCATTATAATTTTGGAAACAGAAGACTCATATTAAGCCATAGAAAATTGTTCTATTTTCAGTAGGAATACATTTTAAAAAGAATTTAAAATACCACCAGGCTCAAATAAAATTCCATGATTTTCAAGATGCTTATATTAAATGAGTCAGACAATGATTTTAGGTATGATTAAGTGTTATCAACATGATTGTGATAAAAACCCATCTGAAACCAGGCTGCCTCACTCTTTCACTTAGTAGCTATGTAAACTTTGGCAGATTTATTAGTGTCTTTGAGCCTCATTTTTCTCCTTAAAGGAAGGATGGTAGGAATAACAACAATCTCTTAAGATTTCTCTGTAGAATGAATATATTGGTTCATGTAAAATACTTAGAGAAATGCCTAGTACATGATAAGACTAAAAAAAAAATGTGATTGTCATTACCTTAATAGGTATTGGTGATAAAAATTAGCAGATTTAAAATGAAGTAGTTTAGAATAGGTCATCCCAAAATGTGTTGCTTTGGCATGTGTACTCTAGCCAGTCAAGACATGCAGACCTAAGAAAAACTTTTACCTCTCCCTTAAACTACCAGAAAATAATTTAGAGAGGGGGCCTAGCCCAGAAAGAGAGCTACGACCAAGAGATAACTACTTTTTTTTTTAATCTGAGTGACCTGACAAACATTTAATTACCAACATCTACTCTTCTAATCATCCTGTGAATCACCATCTTCTCTTTTGAAGCCCCAGGTCCTTACCCAATTCCTTAGTTCAGTACGGCATATAAGTCTCACTTGCCCAGCTTGCTTTGGGGTCTCCTATTCTTCTGGGGCTCCTATATGTGTGTAATTAAATTGACTTTTCTCTTGTTAATCCATCTTATGCTAATTTAATCATTAGATCAGCCAAGAATCTAGAAAGGTAGAAGGAATTTTTTTCTTCTCCAATACAAATTAATCATGTAATCAACAGCATAAAAAAAAGGAATGATAGGCTACATCATTTAATATTTGGGCCTATATATTTCATGCTTCCTTTAAAATGACCTGAGTAGCAAAGCTTTCAATAAATGAACAAAAGATAGATTTAATAGTTTTTAAAAATAAGGCTTGAGTTAGAGTGTACATTTTAAATACACCTCCAAGCAAATATAGGAGAAATTGACCTTAAAAAGCATATATACTTAACGTATATTTTAGTTAAATGACATCCTGAATATATTAACCTGACTATAAATGGTGTTGCCTTAATTTAGGTTTGATATTCAAAAGTGGCTTTGACATAAGTTTGATCATCATTTTGGAAAACTCAAGTTTGTAACAAATGGTTTCTGATATTAGAATGCATTTTCTATTAATATTTATTTATCTTATTTAAAAATATTAATATTTTACAGGCAAAGAGCACTTCTTATCTCCAGTATTTCAAAAGTAGGGGTTTTCAGCTATAAGTATGTTGTTAAAATTATATTTAATCTCTTTTTCCAACCTGCTGAAGAGAAACAGCCTGAATTAATATTACTCCATATAAAAATATGCACTGTAGGTTTGCTGAAAAATAATTTAAATTCTTCCCCTCTGGAGGAATATGTAATGCATCATTTGTTATTCAGTGCACCTTAGGACATTCATGCTTGAAACTTCATAGAAGAAATATTTAGGTTAGGCATTTTGTTTGGTGATGGCGTTCTCTGGAAATAAAGTAAGCCCTCTCTAACGTGGGATACAAGAATTTACTTTTTTATATGCCTATTCATCAAGACTGATAGTTTGTTTTAGGGCTATATCAATCTTGAATCCCTCATGTTAGACATAGTTATGAAAAAGATGGAATTGAGTGTTGAGGAATTAAAAGTAAAAGTAAAGAAAATGAGAGATAGGAGTACATTTTCCCAGCGTGTTATTTTGAGGTAAAAAGAAATTGTAACAAAATAAAGCTAGCTTTATAATTCTGGAGTGCTGCAGAATTTGCCACCCCAAAATATGCCTTTTTGGCATAAGGATTATTTTAAAGATATAGCAGATATAGAAAAAGCTCTGAAAGCCTAGTAAAAATTATCAATTTGTAAAGACGTTTATAAGGAAAAATCTCTATTTGTAAGATTGTCTCCCTCTCAGTACTAAGAAGAGGAGAATGAACAAATCTCTAGAAACTCTTATCACTGGAGAAGGCAGGACTTACATCTGCATAACAGCCATACTTTTATTCACTGCGCTTTTCCTAGTAACCTTCCATAACTGCATCCTTTCCCCAACATCTTTCTTTTGCCTTAGCTGAAGATGGTATCTAGGGTGGTGGCTTGGGCCATTTTAGTTACTCGGTTCATTTGTACCTTTGACCCCTTCTCACCCATTTCGCCTATTCCCTAACTCTCCCTCTCTTCTAGCAACCACAATTCTATTTTCTATATCTATGAGCTTTGTTCTGTCCATTTGTTTTGTTTTTTAGCTTCCGTGTATAAATAAAATCATATGGTATTTATATTTCTCTATTTCACTTAGCATAATACTTTCAAAGATCCATCCACATTGTTGTGAATGCCAAGATTTCATTATTTTTTATGGCTGAGTAGTATTCTAATGTAGATATATATATATATATCATATCTTCTTTATCATTTATCCATCAATGCACACTTTGTTTTTTTCCATATCTTGGTTATTGTAAGTGATGCTGCAATGAACACAGGGGCATATTTATCCTTTTAAAATAATTTTAATCTCCTTTGCAAAAATACCCAGAAGTGGAATTGCTGGATCATATCCTAGTTCTAGTTTTAAGTTTTTGAGGAATCTCATTCTGGTTTCTACAGTGGCTGCACAAATTTACAATCCCATCAAATGTCAGGTGATACCTTGCTGTGGTTTTGATTTACATTTCTCTGATTAGTGATAATGAACTTTTTTATATGTCTGTTGGTCATCTGTACGTCTTCTTTGGAAAATGTCTATACAGATCCTCTACCCATTTTGTAATTGGATTCTTCTTTTCTTTTCTTTTCTTTTCTTTTCTTTTCTTTTCTTCTTTTCTTTTCTTTTCTTTTCTTTTCTTTTCTTTTTTTCTTTTCTTTTCTTTCTTTTCTTCTTTTCTTTTCTTTTCTTTTCTTTTCTTTTCTTTTCTTTCCTTCCTTCTTGCATTTTATTTGCTATTGAGTTATATATGTTCTTTATATATTTTGAACATTAACCCTTTATCAGATATATGATTTACAATTTTTTTTTCATTCAGTAAAATGACTTTTCATTTTGTTGTTGGTTTTCCTTGCTATGCAGCTTTTTAGTTCGATTTAGTCCAAATTGTTTGGTTTTGCTTTTTTGCTTATATATATGAGGTACATATAGTATTGAATTTCTGTTTGTTTTTCTCATGTTAATCTGTCTTTTATTATAGGGACATCTCAAGTAAGAGCCTAAAAGTGTAGAGGAAAAATTATTTTTATTCTCCTACAATTTCAAAATCGGCGTTTGTTGTAAGTATTGAGGAACTATTAATATCGGATGAAAATGATTTGCTATATCTTGATGACTGCTTAAGAGAAATTCTCACAATTGAAGCACAGACTCTGCAATTTTTAATATCAAAAACATTTTGAAAAACACAACTATAGCAAACTCAGTAGGAAAAATCAAGTTGACCGAGTACTTCATAGATTACTTACAAATCGGGGGTCACAATGGGAACCTAAAGGTGGTGTCAAAAATTTTTAAAAAGATGGGGCACTGAGGTGGCTCAGTCGTTCAAGCATCTAAGTCTTGATTTCAGCTTAGGTCATGATCTCAGGGTCCAGATTGAGAACCAGATCAAGCTCTGTGCTCAGCAGGGAGTCTGCTTGAAAATTTCTCTCCCTCTCCCTCTACCCCCTCTTCCTGCTCCTCCCCCTGATCTCTCTCTCCCTCTCTCTCTCTTTCTTTCTCAAATAAATAAATAAATCTTTTAAAAAATTTTCAAAACGACATTTTCATTAAAAATGACCAAACAGAGCACCTGGGTGGCTCAGTTGTTGAGTGTCTGCCTTTGGCTCAGGTTGTGATCCCGGGGTCCGGGGATGGAGTCCCACATCTGGCTCCCCACAGGGAGCCTGCATCTCCCTCTGCGTATGTCTGCTTCTCTCATGTGTCTCTCATGAATAAATAAATAAAATCTTTAAAAAAAATGCCTAGACAAAAGCCTAAAATTTCCTGTGAACCAAGAACATTAATTGTATTTGCTAAAAGTTAATTATAATTATTACTGCTAATGTAAGTTTTGAGTTATGATTGATAGTCTCTTTATTTTTATTTTCATGCATGTGAATAACAGTCTTTCTTAGGTTTACACACAGACATGGTCCTCCGGTTTCTTTTTCTCATAAAGGTTAAAATTATTCACGCACACATTTTCTCAGCAAGGTGAATCTCAGGAAGACTTTGCTTTTAGGTAAAGAACATTGTCTCTGAATTCTATTTCAGTAAGATGAGGTTTTAATTTGCATCCCTACAACAACTTTAAGATTCCAAAGTTACCATCGTTCTGCTTATATCTCTGTCTTTATAGGTAATACTTCATGAAGTAAAAAGCTACAAACATAGTAGAGAGATATTCAATAAATCATGTAAGTATGTACAAATTAGCCAAACCGACCTAGCCAAACAGCAGGTTCTTCTAAAATCAGAAATTGACATGTTAACATTATTTCTCTGTGCTCAGCATCAGATGCCTGATGCAACAATGCCATCCAAATATCAGGTGCTTTAACTGATTAGTTACTATAACCAGTTCATTGTTTCTAGGTTAATTGAGTGAGATGAAAGATTCTCACTCAATTATCTACTTTATATCACTATTTTTCAAAAATGAAAGGATCTGTCTTCATTGTCCCTGGCTATCTCAAGTGGGAATCATAGGTTTTCCCACCATTATTATTTAAATACTGTGCCATTTAAATTGATTAACAATCTAACCCCATATAAATAAAATTTTACTGAAGAAAATTCAGTTTAAAGCTTATCCTTTTCACTGAAGCTCCCTACGTGAACCACATTAAGGAAGTGGATCCTCAACACTCAGAACAACCTTTGGCAGGAATTTTCTTCTCTCTAAATGTTTCTTCAAGGCCTTCACATTTCCAACACTGACTACCTTGGATATATTGACTACATTACCATGAAATGACTTTAGGCCACCTTTAATAAGTCCTGCATGGGTGGTCTTTAGGATAGGCGATTACCTGGCATTGATTGTCTTTAGTTATTATTCTAACTCAGGCAGAATCCCTTTTAACATCTTTTTACATTTACTAATGCAAAAAATATTTATACCCAACCGGTACTCCAGACACTGTGCCAAGACATGGTAGCATTGATATAAATCAGGATTAAGTAATGCTAAAATAAATGATATTAATGGAATAATTGTTTTTAAGAAACATGCAAAGCCAGAAAAGTATAATGAATCAGACTTTAATATTTATTCAGAGAAGATTTGATTTTGTTTCACCAGTGTCAGCTGCTTTTTTTTTTTTTTAATATATAATACATTACTACCACCTACTTTTCAGATCCACTGAAGTTTCATGTAGTCTCAACCATATCTTTTATGGAAAAGGCTCAAGCCTAAGATCACACTTGCATTTAGTGTTTTTTAGTCTGATGCAACACTTTAGCCTTTCTGTGCTCTTATCAATCTTGATACTTTTGAAAATTGCAGGCCCATAATTTTGTAGAATGCCCCTGGATTTTGTTTGTCTGATGTTTCCTCATAATTAGATTGAAAATATACATCTTTGGCAGGCCTGTTAGAGGGTTGATGCTGTGCTTCCTTCCTTGCCTTTCTCGGCCTCATATTTCAGTTTGTCCCATTATTGCTGATGTTTGCTTTGATCATTTCATTAAAGAGGTGCCTTTCAGACTTCTTCATGTAAATTTACTCATTTTGCTTCTGTAATCAAGAGCACTTTATTAATGTGTTTATTTGTATCTTCACGGATGCTTACCTTCCTCTAACTCATCTAATGTTTCTCAAATGATTTTTCAGGGAGAAACGGAATGAGGAAAATAAAGAGTAAAAACAAAAATATTTTAGTTAAACTGAGCTTTTACGGGGCAGGAAACTTGAATCTGGGATCCAGGAGGGTTAAGTGAGAAAGCTGGGGCCAGAAGCCATGAATCCTCACTCCCAGCCAGGACCCTGACATAGCAACAAACTTCAAATCAGTTTTTATTATTGACCATCACTATCATGAGTGAGTTTTTCAGTGCGATTTATGGCCATGAAAAAAATCTTTTTCCAACCAAACTTAAAAGGTTCAAATTTTTAAGGAACGCTCTTGTTACGACTTTTGAGACATGAGACTATAATCTTCTACATTTTGTTCTAGAGTAAGTTATTATCTTCTTCCTAAACATGTATCCACTGAAGCTTTCTCAAGGTGATAAGACTTCAAAAACAATGATTCCTTGTGACAAAAAATAATCCATGTACATGCAGAACCAAAATTTTAGCATGGAAAGAAATCTACAGAACTTAGCTAAAATATAGTGATTCCTGGATCTACACTCAGAGATTTACACAGTAAGTGTGAATTGAGGTCTAGAGGTCTGTATTTTAACAGTGAATCAGAAGTTTCCCATGCAGATGGGCCCAGAAACACACCATGGAAGCACTGAAATTAATGTAAATTAACCATTAAAAGAAATAAAGCTGATAGAGTTCTCATGCAACCTAAGGAAAGGATAGGAGACTGATTATTTAGCTGAGGACTTACAACAATTTAACTTAATTTTATTGATGTTGGTTATATCAGCTTAGATGTTGTCTGAGATGACCAAGGTATTTTATACCTGAATATAAGTGGGGAGATATAAAACACTGCGGCTACTGGGGTGATAGTAGCATTATTTTTAACACTTGGAGTTATAAGGGAAATATTTATAAAAAAAAACCAACCTAATACTCAGTGCCTAAGGGAAGTCAGCATTACTCCAACACTGATGCCCACTGCAGCAGGGAGATGAGCTGTCCCTGCTGGCCTGAGACTGTCCATGTTTTAGTCCTGAAAGTCCCTCATCCAAGAGCAACTTCAATCACAGGCATATTAGGATGTTTGGCCCTCCATATGACAACCAGAAGCCTTAAGAAAACAATGTGCATAGAATAAATAGATTCTGCTGAGTTAGGATTAGGGCAATTTATTACCCATTTTGGGCTATATTTAAGAGTGAAAAGGAGCACTATTAAAATTATACTGTGATAACATACATAATCTGGGACGGACTAAAGCAGGGACCTGCAAACATTTTCTGTAAAGGGTTAGAGGAAGTGCAAAAGTAATTAAAGAAGAGTATAATAGAGAAAGGCTGAGTCAAGAAACAGAGAATAAACTAGAAGAACAGTAAGTGCTTCTTGAGGTTAGTGTTGTAAGTTTAATTTTGGACCCCAAAACCAGTATTTCCAAAATTTCTCTTTTCACTTTCTATTATTCATGTTTGTAATCTCATTTGTCTCCAATGGGGGCTCTTTCTCATTTTATACCCATGAGGCTGAAGGTGCAGTATACTTGAATAATTCAGAGAGGACAATGGGATCTCCTGGTGATTAATTTTTGTCAAAAATCAGCAGTCTAAGTACTGCAGGATGTGAAGGTCAAGATACTTAATAGATATATTGGGATTCCTTACAGTGTTGGTGCTGGGCAAATGGTTAACAACTATCTCAAAAGTCAATTATGAACCAACAGGTACCAGTGGTGTTTGGAGCAGCTGTGATATCTTACAGGTTCTGGCTTGATCTGTATGACAATTTTGATTGACTGTGAGCTGAGGCACAGGAAAAGCATATTTACACTGAAACAATGTAAAATAAAGTCACTTAAGTCCTAGCTTATTCCAGAAATACTAATACTAATTAATGTTTTAAAAATTATTTTAATACTGCCAATTGGAGATGTCATAGCATAGTACTTGAGAGCATATACTGCCCAGGTTCAAATGTTAGTTGCTTCTGTCAGTAATTGTGAGCTTTGAGCAGATCACTTAACCACTCAACTTCCTTGTTTGTAAAATAGCAATAATGGTATTACCTATTTTGTACTGTTGCGGTAAAGAACAAATCAATCAATACTTGTAAAGCACTTAAAGTGATGCATTGTATACGATGAGCATGCAATAAAATGTTGACTGTTATTCCAAGACACTTTGTTCTTGGAGAGAACCTTAAGTATAGGATCTAGAAGTTTGCACAATTATCTTGCACAACTTCAGGGAAAAAAAAGGATTGTGTACATTTGTTTTATTCAGCAAATATGTATTGAGAGCATAGTGGATGCTAAATATGGTATTATGTTGCAAAGTATATAAAATAAATATAAAAACTGTGAAGGGTCTGGGATTTTGTAGAGCTTGTTGGCTAACAAGTTAGCTTATTACAGTTTCATGGCTTCTGACAGAAGATATGAGATTCCAGGTCAAAGTCCAAGGATAGTTTCCTAGTCACAGCACTAGCAGACACCAGAGAACCAGCATTTTTGCATCAATTTCTGGATCCTCAGTTCCACAGTATAAAAGAGGTTCTGATGATACCTACACATACAGTGGATTATGTTATAGGACAGGGTTTGGAAATCCCAAGTATTTGCCAGTAGGCAATAAGTGTGGCTGCTCCTTGTTCCAGAGAAAGAAATAATCTTCATTTTACAGGGCTGTTAACCATATCAATATCCCTGAAAAGATAGTCCATGAAAAGAAAAAAAAAATGGCACTCATGAAGCTTACATTCATGTAAAGGAGAGAAAAATAAGATGAAAGTGGGGGCCAGAATAAGGATGTACCCCAAGTGTACCCTGGCAAATAATAATCACTTGAGTTCTCTGAGGCCAAGCACCTTAGTGTCATAGCTTGTGTGAATAGCTGTGCTCTAAGGAGAGAAAGGTAGGATAACAAGTGTTCATTTCTGGAAGGATCTGGGTTCTACAGATTTATTTGGCCTGTTGCCGTCTGAATACCACAGGGAATACTCCATAAGTAGTCACAGTGTGTACCTACTAAGAGTTCATTTTCTTCTGACCAAAGAGTATATGGTCTTTCTCACAGTTCTTGTGCTTCATTTCACTATGGTCCCTGGTTGACTTTTCTATATTGAATGGTTCTTGTGCTACACCAGTATCCTCTTGGGTTTCTAAATATAACTTTAAAAAAATTAATTCAAGTAGCATTGGTTTCAAGAGTAGAATTTAGTGATGCTTTAGTTACATATAACACCCAGTGCTAATTATATCATGTGGCCTCCTTAAGGCCCCTCAACCATTTATCCCATCCCCCCACCTACCTTCCCTCCAGCAACCCTCAGTTTGTTCTCTATAGTCAAGAGTCTCTTACGGGTTGCCTCCCTGTTTTTATCTTATTTTATTTTTTCCCTCCTTTTCCCTATGTTCATGTTTCGTTCCTTAAATTCCATATATGAGTGAAGTCATATGATATCTTTCTCTGACTTATTTCACTTAGCATAATACACTCTAGTTCCATCCATGTTGTTGCAAATGGCAAGATTTCATTCTGTTTGGTTGCTAAGTAATATTCTAATGTGTGTGTACATGTGTGCGTGTGTGCATGTGTGCATACCACATCTTCTTTATCCATTCATCAGTCCATGGACGTTTGGGCTCTTTCCATAATTTGACTGTTGTTGATAATTCTGCTACGAACATTGAGGTGCATATGCCCCTTTGAATCAGCATATTTGTATCCTTTGGATAAATACTGAGTAGTGCAATTGCTGGGTCATAGGATGGTTCTATTTTTAACTTTTTGAGGAATCTCCATATTGCTTTCCAGAGAGGCTATACCAGGTTGCATTCCCATCCACAGTGTGAAAGGGTTCCATTTTCTCCGCATCTTTGCCAACATCTGTTTTTTTCCTGAGTTATTGATTTTAGCCATTCTGGCAGGTATGAGGTGGCATTTCATCCTGGTTTTGGTTTATATTATTCCATGATGATGAGTAATATTGAGGATCTTTTCATGTGTCTGTTAGCCATCTGGATGTTTTCTTTATAAAAGTATCTATTCATGTATTCTGACCATTTCTTAACTGGATTGTTTGTTTTTGGATGTTAAGTTCTTTGTAGATTTTGGATACTAACCTTTTATCAGATACATCATTTGCAAATATCTTCTCCCATTCCCTAGGCTGCCTTTCAGTTTTGTTGATTGTTTCTTTTGCTATCCAGGAGGTTTTGTCTCAATAAGGTCCCAGCAGTTCATTTTTGCATTTGTTTCCCTTGCCTCCTGAGATGTGTCTAGTAAGAATTTGCTGTGGCCCAGGACAAAGAGCTGCTGCTTTCCCCTCTAGGATTTTTTTGTTTCCTGTCTTTATATTTAGGTCTTTCATCTATTTTGGATTTATTTTTGTGTATGGTATAAGAAAGTAGTCCAGTTTCATTCTTCTGTATGCTGCTGTCCAGTTTTCCCAACACCATTGGTTGAAGAGAATATCTTTTTCCCTTTGAATATGTTTTCCTGCTTTGTCAAGGTTCATTGACCACACAGTTGTGGGTCCATTTCTGTGTTTTGTTTTCTGTTCCATTGATCTATGCATCTGTTCTTGTGCCAGTGCTATACTGTCTTGATGATTACAGCTTTGTGATACAGCTTGAAGTCCAGAATTGTGATGCCTCCTCCCACTTTGCTTTGCTTTTTCAACATTACTTTGGCTATTTGAGGGCTTTTGTGGTTTCATACAAATTTTAGGATAGTTTCTTCTAGTTCTGTGAAAAGTTCTAGTGTCATTTTGATAGGGAATGCATTGACTGTGTAGATTGCTTTGGGTAGTATAGGTTTTAACAATATTTGTACTTCCAATTCAAGAGCATGAAATGTTTTCCATTTCTTAGTGCCTTCTTCAGTTTCTTTCATAAGTGTTCTACAGTTTTTAGCATTCCTATTTTTACCTCTTTGGCTAGGTTAATTCCTAGGTATCTTATGATATTTGGTGCAATTGTAAATGGGATCGATTCCTTAATTTCTCTTCCTGCTGCTTCATTAATGGTATATAGAAATGCAACAGTTTTCTGTACCTTGATTTTATATCCTACGACTTTGCTGAATGCATGTATTAGTTCTAGCAAATTTTTGGTGGAGTCTTTCAGGTTTTCTACTTAGAATATCATGTTGTCTTCAATGAAAGTTTGACTTCTTTCTTGCTGATTTGGATGCCTTTTATTTCTTTTTGTTGTCTGATTGCTGAGGCTAGGACTTCCAGTAAGTACTATGTTTAACAACAGGTGTGAGAGTGGACATCCTGTCATGTTCCTGACCTTAGGGGGAAAGCTCACTTTTTTCCCCATTGTGGATGGTATTAGCTGTGAGTCTTTCATATATGGCCTTTATGATGGTGAGGTATGTTCCTTCTATCCCTACTTTCTTAAGGGTTTTTATAAAAAAAAGGGATGCTGTATTTTGTCAGATGCTTTTTCTGTGTTTCTTGAGAGGATCGTATGGTTCTTATCCTTTCTTTTGTTAAAGTAGTGTATCATGTTGATTGATTTGAGGATGTTGAATCACCCCTGCAGGGATAAATCCTGCTTGATCATGGTGAATAATCCTTTTAAAGTACTGTTGGATTCAATTAGATAGTATCTTGAGAAATTTGCATCCATTTTCATCAGGGATATTGGTCTGTAATTCTCCTTTTTAATGGGGTCTTTATCTGCTTTTGGAATCAAGGTAATGCTATAGCATGAGTTTGGAAGTTTTCCTTTCATTTCTATTTTATGGAACAGTTTCTGAAGAATAGATATTAATTTTTCTTTAAATGCTTGATAGAATTCCCCTGGGAAGTCATCCAGCTCTGGATGATCTTGTTGGAAGATATTTGATTACTGATTCAATTTCTTTGCTGATTGTAGGTCTATTCAGATTTTCTATTTCTTCCTGTTTCAGCTTGGGTAGTTTTTATGTTTCTAGGAATTTATCTAATTGTTTCAGATTGCCCAATTTGTTGGCATATAATTGCTCATAATATTCTCTTATAACTGTGTTTCTGAGGTTTTGGTTATGATCTCTCTTCTTTCATTCATGATTTTATTTACTTGGGTCCTTTCTTTTTTCTTGTTGATAAGTCTGGCTATAGGTTTGTCAATTTTGTTATTTCTTTCATAGAACCAGCTCTTTAGTTTCACTGATCTATTCTACTGTTTTTTTAAAAAAATTTTCTATATCATTTATTTTTGTGCTCTAATCTTAATTGATTTCCTTCTTCTACTGGGTTTAGGCTTTATTTGCTGTTCGTTTTCCAGGTCCTTGAGGTGTAAGGTTAGGTTGTGTATTTGAGATTTTTCTAGTTTCTTGAGAAATGTTGGTATTGTTACATATTTCCCTCTTGTCACCACATTTGCTATGTCCCAAAATTTTGGACTATTGTGTTTTCATTTTCATTTGCTTCTATGTATTTTTAAATTTCTTCTTTAATTTCCTAGCTAACTCATTCATTCTTTAGTAGGATGTTCTTTAACTTCCGTATTTTTGTGGATTTCCAATTTTTTTCTTGTGTTTGACTTCAAATTTTATAGTGTTGTGGTCTGAAAATATGCATGGTGTGATCTTATTTTTTTTTTTTTTTTGTACCGGTCGGGGCCTGATTTGTGACCCAGTATGTGATCTAGAAAATGTTCCATAAGCACTCAAGAGGAATGTGCTTAGGATGAAATGCTTTAGTTTTTTTTTTTTTTTTTTTTTTTATTTATGATAGTCACAGAGAGAGAGAGAGAGAGGCAGAGACACAGGCAGAGGGAGAAGCAGGCTCCATGCACCGGGAGCCCGATGTGGGATTCGATCCTGGGTCTCCAGGATCGCGCCCTGGGCCAAAGGCAGGCGCCAAACCGCTGCGCCACCCAGGGATCCCAGGATGAAATGCTTTAGGATGAAATGTTCTGAATATATCTATTAAGTCCATGTGGTCCGGTGTGTCATTCAAAGCCCCGTTTCCTTCTTGATCTTCTGCTTAGATCTGTCCATTGCTGTGAGTGGAGTGTGTAGGTCCCCTTATTGAATTATTATCAATGAGTTTCTTTAAGTTTGTTATTAATTGATTTATATAGTCAGGTGCTCCCAAGTTGAGGGCATAAGTATTTACAATTGCTAGATCTTCTTGTGGGATAGACCCCTTTATTATAATATAGCATTTCTAACTGTAGTCTGTTTAAAATCTAGTTTGTCTGATATAAGTATCGCTATTGCAGTTTTGTTTTTATATCCATTAGCATCATAAGTGGTTCTCCACCCCCTCATTTTTTAATCTGGAGGTGTCTTTGGGTCTAAAATAAGTCTCTTGTAAGCAATATATTAATGGGTCTATTTTTTTAATTGATTCTTGTAGCCTATGTCTTTTGATTGGAATATTGAGTCCATTACATTCACAATAATTGTTGATAGGCATGAATTTAGTGCCATTGTATTACATATAAACTTGCTGTTCCTGTAGATTGCCTCTGTTCATTTCTCAGTCTTTGTTGCTTTTGATCTCTTGCCCACTCAAAGACTCCCCTTTAGTATTTCTTGCAGAGCTGGTTTAGTGTTCATGAGGTCTTTTAGTTTTTGCTTGTCTTGGAAATTCTTTATTCTCTTTTTATTCTGAATGAAGTCTTGTTGGATAAAGTATTCTTGGCTGCATGTTTTTCCCATTTAGCACATTGAGTATATCATGCCACTTTTTTTCTGACCTTCCAGAAAGAGTAGCTGCTTATAGGGCTGCCTATCTGTCTACCCTTGTAGGTTACAGACCTTTATCCTTAGAAGTGTTCAGAATTCTCTCTTTATCTTTGTTTTTGCAAGTTTTGCTAAGATATATCTTGGTGTTGACCTGTTTTCATTGATTATGAAAAGAGTTCTCTGTGCCTCTTGGACTTGGATGCCTGTTCCTTCCTCAGTTTAGGGAAGTTCTCAGCTATAATTTGTTGAAATAAGCCTTCTGCTCCCTTTTCCCATTATTTGTTTTTTGGGACTCCTATGATACAGATATCAATGGGCTTTGTGAAATTTCCCCTAAGTCTATATTGATTTTCTCATATTTTTCTTTCCCTCTTCTCATCTTTATTATTTTCCATAATTTTATCTTCTACATCACCTATTCAATCTTCTGATTCGTTCATCCTTATGGTGATTACATCCAGTCAGTTTTGCATCTTAGTTATAGCATTTTTTATTTTGGCCTGACTAATTTTTAGGTCTTTTATCTCTGTAGCCATGGTTTCTCTGGTGTCTTCTATGCTTCTTTCAAGTCCATTGTTTTGACTGCTGTTCTAAATTTTTTTTAGATATATCGCTTATATCTGTTTTGAGCAAATTCCCATCTGTGATTTCTTCTTGATCTTTCTTTTGGGGGAGAATTCCTCTGTTTTGTCATTATGTCTAAGTTTGTCATTTGTGTATTATGAAAGCTTGTTATCTTTCCTTAATACTATTTTAAGAAGGGGTCACATGTTGTCTAGGGTCTAGTGCCTCAGGAACTGTTTTTGGTATGTTGTGTATACCCTGCTATTGTGTTTTGACTGCTCTTTCCCACAGGTTAGTTCTCTACAGAGTTCCTCCTTGCTTACAGTGGGGAATGTTTGGACTTTTGACTGAATGTGCTTTGATTTGTTTGTTAAGAGAAGTCTTAAAGAAAAAAAAAAGGAGCTTGATCCAAAAAATGAGACAAGGGAATATACTAACAAACCAACAAATGAACAAAAAATTATAAGCCTGTTACCAAAGGAAAAAAAGAATAAAATAAAATAAATATAAAACATTCAAAAATGTAAAAAACAATTTAAAAGAAGAAAGAATGAATGAAAGAAAAAAGAAAGAAAGAAGGAATGCAAGCAAGCAAGCTTAGTCCTATTTCTATCAGAACTGAAGCTGATGCTTTGGAGCTCTTTATAATCAATAAACTTGGTATATGGTGGGGGCTTGTGTTGTTCACCTGAGGGAGAGGCTCACTTCACTAGCCTACATAGTCAGACCTTCCCTTGTAAAGGTGCCCCCTGTGGGGCACAGGGGGGCAGTGTTTGGTGTAAGCCACTCCAGACTGCACTGGAGTTGCTGTGTTTCCCTCTGAAGTCCCACTATGTTGGTGGGTATGGGGTGGGGGTGGAAGATGGCATCCCAAGGGAGGGAGAACTCTTGGCCATCACTATTCAGGAGGCCCTCACAGAAAAGCAAACAATCTCCTCTGTTATGTCCCAGGCTTTCATCAGTTCCCTACCCCATAGCCTGTCTGTGCCAGGCAATCAGCTACATCCAATGCCACAGTCCTCTTGTGTTTTATCTCTTGCTGGTTGCTGAGATTCAAAACTACAAATCTTAAAGGACCCAGCAAGGCACAACACACTCCCCTCCCCCAGAGGAAAGACTTGCATTATGCTTGGCACCATTCTGTCCCAGAAAAGCAGTCAAAAGGTGGTTGGAGTTTGTTGTGGCACTCAGTGCTGAAAAGCGATGACCAGGTTATCTGCCCTTTATGTGTATCTCTGTCTCCTGCTGTTCAAAGGATACTCAATGGCTCCCACCTAGCTTTTTGTCCTTGGAGAGGCAAAATACCCTTTTCCAAATGTACTCCAGGAAGGGGATTGATCTCTCCCAGGGCAACCCAGGGGATCTTCACTGAGACTTCACACTGTTGTGTGAATGCTACATGCTGCTTCCTCTCTTCTCCCTCCCTAACTTTGCTCCACAAAAAGGGTTCCCTCCCCTTCATAGCACCATGGCTTTTCTCTCCCCCAATTCATAGCTCCAAATCTCAAATCTGCTAGGTTCTCTCCTACCAATTGTGCAGATTGTTTTCTTAACCCTCAGATTGATTTCCTAGTTGTTCAAAATGATTTGGTGTTGATCTAAGTCTGTTTATGAGAGGAGAAAAGCTTAAAGCCCCCCTACTATTCTGCTAATTCCTTCTCTAAATATGACTCTTGATGACTTCTTAATTTGCAGTCTCCAATTCTAGAGTTCTAGAATGATCCTATTGTTCCAATTTCCCCCTTCTCAACTCTTGAGGTATATTATCATAATCAACATATTATATCTTTGGAATTTCTGATTAGACACATATTGCATGTTGCCCTCTCTGTATTCTAAATTCCTTAGTCAAGATATATAACTACATGCCCACATAATAGCATAGCACAACAAAGTATAAAAAATTATAGATATTGATCTTTTGGGAAAATTAAAAGTATTAATTTGTCTATTTGTTAGTCTGCCAATAAATAGTTAAGGGCTTGTTACATGCAAATATATATAAATGCATTTTCTTTGATTCATAGTTTCTCCTCACTAATAGAACATTCTTTTTGTTTAGGACTTGTCATCTTGCTACTGGAATAATTAGTGTCTATGTCTCATGAATTTCCCCACAGTGGTTTATCACCGAAGGTAGGCAGAAATTATCATCCCCTCTTTTTAGTTGAATAGTTAAGTGGCTTACCCACCAACCTTATGATGGCGGTTGGATTTAACAGAGGTTCTCTATCCAATCTGTGTTCCTTCTTATCCATAGTAGCAACTAGCAACTATCTAGAGGATAGTTATTAACTTCTCTAGGGTAATTATTGCTTGAGATGCCACTACCAAAATAATAAATTGCCCTTAAGTTTCCATGAAAATTCATTAAATAAGAAAAAGAATTATATATTCTCTGTTCATTACTTGTCTTTCTTCATTTTTCTATGCAAATATTGAATAAAATAATGCTAATAATTACAGTTATAAAAGTACTTCCCATGTATCTATTTATGATAATACTTATTTATGTATCTCAGAAAACTTTTCTAAGTAGTTTTAAATTTATTCAAACAGTTTATTTTGTGTATCTACTATGCGCAAAATATATTTGAGATGCTAAGGATATAGCAATGGACAAACAAATAAAATTCTTTGCTTTGATATAGCTTGCATTCTATTATCATGAGAGAAGAGGCCAATAAGGCCTATACAAAATAACACAGCTAGGAAGTGGCTTAGCTAGAATTCAACACTGAATTTGTTTGACTGAGAGTTCAAATTCTTTCCCTTTATCTTAAACTCTTGACTCACTTCTTAGATGTTTCCTATGAAAAAGGAAGCTAGAGGTATAAACTTGGCTTTATTTCACAAATGGTAACTAATGAAAAAAGGTTCTAAGATGTCAACAGATACTTGCTGAAAGAGTTAATGGGCGACTTGGGCACTTAAGAGTCAAAGCATTTCTACTTTAATAGGCTGATATATTAGGCTGTTATATAGCAAACTCTAATCCTTGAGAATCAGTCTCTTTTGGATTATCATATGATTTCCCTAAACCTGTATCATTTTGGGTGGAGCTAGGGTTTCTAGCTAGCTATCAGGGATAAACCCCCTTTAACTTGAGAACCTTTATATGAAGTCATTTTCTTTATACTAACCCCAAGATGGATCATGATCACAATTCAAGAGAACAGAGAGTAAGCGACAGAATAAATAGCCATTCACTCCCTTGAATTCCATTACACAGTGGATGTAGTCAGGATGTACCAGAAAAATAACGGAGATTTTCTGAATTCTTCATTTATCCCCTCTTTATTTACAGGAAAATCCACAGGCTTTTACCAGTGTTAAGAAGAATGGTTTCCCAAAGATGTTTGTTCATACCCTAGTTTCTAAACCTGTGAACATGATGTATTACATGGAAAAAGTCACTTCATACATTTAATTATGGTTATGGATCTAGATTATCAGGTTGGGCCTACTCTAGTCATATGAATCCCTAAAAGCAGAAAATTTTCTCTGTGATCAGAGGAATGAAACAGAAGAGGCAAGAAAAGTGATAAAAGGGAAATTGGAGAGATTACTAGCATAGGAAAGTCTGAAGTGCCATTGGTTCAAAGATTTAGGGGCGCATATGCAAGGACTGGGGCAAGTCTCTAGGAAATAAGGGTGGCCTCCCACAGACAGCAAGGTCATGTGTCCCTCAGTCCTTAGCCACAGGAAAAGCATCCTGACCAAACTCTGAATGCATTTGGATATAGATTCTTCCCCAGTGCCTCCAGTTAAGAATACAATTCTGCTAACTTTGACTTCAGCTTAGTGAGACCCATGTTGGATTTCTAATATCCATGGGATGGTGACATAATAAATGAGTATTGATTCAAGTTGCTAAGTTTATGGCAATTTATTAATACGGCAGTGGAAAACTAATTAACTACCTCTAAGAATATTTTATGGGCTTCTTTTCTATTTCTTTTTTGAGACAATTCTGTCTCGGTGGATTGTGTTGAAGATGCTCAGCTCAAACATTATTTTTCATCCTTAGCCTCCTCCTTTTGGAATTGAGGTCTCTTTTCTTACAGTTTCATTATTTCTCACATCTACCTTTAGCTCTGGATATTTCTTTTTTTTTTTTTTAAGATTTTATTTATTCATTCATGAGAGACACAGAAAGAGCTAGAGGCAGAGACACAGGCAGAGGGAGAAGTGGACTCCATGCAGGGAGCCCGATGTGGGACTCGATCCTGGGACTCTAGGACCATGCCCTGGGTCCAAAGGCGGTGCCAAACCACTGACCCACCCAGGGATCCCCCAGCTCTGGATATTTCTTATGGTTCCTTCTTTGTTCCACATATGAGGATCACAATACATTTATACTCAGATCATGACCCAAAATCCACTAATTTTTCTTTTCATTCACAAGAATTCTTTTTCTATTCTCAAAAGCCTGTCCTTCCTACCACAAATCAATCACCACCTCTGTGAGGCAGGTGCCCAGGACTTCCCCTTCCCCAATTCTACACCCAATTATTTATCATATGCTTTTTGTGGGGTCAGACTATGGCATATTTAGTTTTACAACCAGCCACCCCAGTTAGGGCCATAGTTCTAAGTGAGTATTCCTGTAAAAGGGCATTCAAGGTGGTCATATAGAAACAAGGGAAGAAAAACGAGAACTGGAAGATATCTAAATACTCTTCTGTTTTATTTTATATTTCATCTTTATACATATTTTTTGTAATTGGAGACTTTTGGAAATAATGTTCCAGATTTAAAGATAGTAAAAAGAATGACATTTTTCGGAGTTTGTAGCATCTTCAGGGAAGATTTCTGGAGCAGGTGAGTTTTTAGCCTTGGAAGCATCATAAGTATTTCCTGACAAATGACAGTCTTCGTTTATCTGCATATTTGAACACCAGTGAATTTAGAATCCAAAGAAAATGAGAAATTACATATTTGAGGATCTTGACCAAAAAATGATGACAATTTCATATTGTAAGTGACCTCCAGGAATCACCTAAATAATTTTCTGGCATCCATGGACATAAATACTACTTTATAAAGTTGAATGACTTTGGATTAGGTTTGGTCACATATACCAGAAAACTCCAAATAGCATTAATAAATCCTATACATAAATCCATGTTGGGCACCTGGACAGTTCAGTTGGTTTAGCATCTGACTCTTGGTTTTGACTCAGGTCACAATCTCAGGATCCTGAGATCAAGTACTGTGTTGGGCTTCATGCTCAGCAGGGAGTCTACTTGAGATTCTCTCTCTCTCTCCCTTTGACCCTCCCTCTGCTCTCTGTCTCTGTCTCTGTCTTTCTCTCAAGTAGATAAATAAATCTTAAAAAAAAATTCTTCCTTGTGTAAAAGAGTTCAGATTAGGATGTAGACAAATTAGGACTGGTCTGGTGGCCTTGTGATAATCAGATATTCACTCAAGTTACTTCCCTCTTCTGGATCTATTACCCTACTCAATAGCTTTCATCTTAAATATCACCTCAGGGTTTAGGGAAGTGTTTGGAGCTCTGGAGTCATGGCTGCATTTAAGTCAACAGAAAGGACTTAGGGCTAGGTATGGGGAGCATAAAATTTTGCTCTCTTCATATCAGTTTCTTCTAAAAAGTCTTTATTAAAGTTCTATAAAATGCTCCACTTAAATGTCATTAGCCAGATTTTACTGACCACGTGGCTACAAGGGATGATGAGAACTTAATTCTTTTAGCTGAAAGAAGAAAATAGTGAAAAGCAAATAGCATTTTCTATTATTTCAAATAAAGATTTCCAGAAAAGGAAACTTTCACTATCTCTTTAGGATACATAGTTTAGAGAATAATTATTATCACCCAGATTCAGTTCATTCAGAGTTTATGCAAAAAGAAGAGCAGAACATGAGTGACCCACAGTGGATTTTGTAGCCTTTCCTCTTTTCATTGGAAACATGTGTCTGAATATTCTGGGGGAAACTATCCTTCTTTTACCTACAGCCTCCTTGATTTGGTTGGTTGTAACTCTTCTTTTCCTACAGGAGAAACCATGGTTGCCTTAAGCTAATCATCAGATTTCATATACTAGCTGCAGTGATTCCTTCATGGATGGGCACACAGCCCAATTCTGCCCAAAGAGAGTAGACCACCACAGATTTTGAACAACTCTTTCTTAGTTTCTCTTCTTATCAGAAATGAACCTGGAAGATTGCAGCCATGATGCTGTTAGGAGCAATCCTAAAACCACAAGGGAGAGAATGTTTGAGAATGAAGTCAACTTATAGACTGTTATTTTACTAGGAGAAGACAAAGTAAAACCAGATCGTTGGGGGCTCTATATAAATCCCAAAGAAATTATTTTACTTAAGTAAATTTGTGTCAATATTTTGTCTCATACAGTAAGAAGTTTTTGCTTTCACAGAAAAAAAAAAGGCTAATTATCATATCTTAGCCACTATACATTTCATGTTGGCATATCTTCTTTAAATAGTACTTGAAATCCAAGAAGGATGTAAATATTATAATTTTAACAAGTGAGGAAACTGAGGTTTAGAGAAAGTTATACCTTGTCCTCATGGCTTTCAAATAGTTAGGTCCAGGTTTATGAGTTAAAGATTGCTGTTCAAAAAAGAAAGAATTCAGGCCCAGTCACAACTGTGACTGTATTTGTGTGTTTGTGTATCCCTGGGGAGTGTGAAGAGAGGTATGTGTCTTTAAGCACCATAAATATGGTCAAGAAAAATATCCTCCAATCACTCAAAGAAATACTCTATTGTTATTATCCAGACATTTTTCAAAAAGAAGCAATTTCTTGCGATGTTATACATTTCCTTATTTTTCTTTTTTCATTTAAAAATATTTGAACACCAATAAAAAATAAATTTATGAAAAAATAAAAAATAAATGAAATAAATGAAATCTTTTAAAAAATATATTTATTTATTTATGTGAGACACAGAGAGAGAGAGAAGCAGAGACATAGGCAGAGGGAGAAGCAGACTCCATACAGGGAGCCCGATGTGGGACTCAATCCTGGATCTTGGGATTACACTGTGAGCCAAAGGCAGATGCTCAACTGCTGAGTTACTCAGGTGTTCTCCTTATTTTTCTTTATCATTCGTTATACCACCTTAGATTTATGTTATTTTTCAAAAAATTTTGCAGAGCTATTCAAGTTTGTATATGGCTAAAACACAGATAATTCGAGTGAATTGAGCTTATCAGGTGGCCCTTTTTCCATTCAGCCTTACTTTCTTACTAATTCTACTTCACAGTAAACTTATACACATTCATATCTTATTTATCTTAGCAAGTCAAAAGCTTTGCCTTAGGCTGTAAAAGGCACATAAGAATTAACATCTTCATAACTATTTAGTTTATGTTTATGTCACAAAATGGTTTGAGGAAACATTACCCAATATGGATAATTATTTTTTCAATCTTTGGCTACCTTGCGTATGACCTGCCCCCAATCCAAGCAGCTATCATTTTTCATTTCCGTGGTCCTAAGAATAGTGTTTTATTGCATGAATTCAGAGAAAAAGAAGTGACACTTGGATTTATTTTTTTAGATAGACATTTGAAACCCATGACAGACACAATGATTTTTAGAGAAAGACATTTGAATTTTAAAAGCTTGTCTTTAATGTGTATGAAAGTTCAAGGTCTTACTCTCTCCATAAAAAAGACATGCAAAAAATTATGATTGAGCAAACAGGAGAGGTGTTAAAGGAATAAGAGTTCGACTTTGGAGACACTGCTGTGGGCTTCCTTTTGCTGAAGTTCAGCAGGAAATTTCAGCAGAAAATATTGAAATGTCCACCTCCCAAGTAGGTTAGGGAATTGAGAGGAGAAGACACCTGTGCCTTGTGTCTTGGAGAATCTGGAGAATTAGCAGGATTCTAGAGTGCTCTCCATACCTCAGCAGAAAATATTTGAGAGGTAAAATTTTTTTAGAGAGAGACCTGGGACAGCAGCTGAACTTATCATCCACATGAGATAAAAAGCAGCTTTGTATTTCTCAAGGCTCTTTCTTCTGGAGAAATTGGTAATTGATAAGAGAGAGATAGAGGGAGATCTACTACATCCTTTTAAGTTAATATCCAATAAGAGAGAGAAATTTTGATGAAAAATCAGTTAAAAGCAAGTCCTAAATTTAACTGTCATGCTTTTGGCTAGTTTTCTGTGGGAATCCTATTATTTTGGGTTGAGGATGCATCTTCCTGAGAGAATTTGCCTTTTGCTTCTGACCAAAGCCCTGTGGCAGTATGGATCTCAGATAATACCCAATTCCAAACATATGAGGCCAAACCTATGGTAATAATTTCTTAGGGGATTTCCTCCCCAATTTGGTTTCTCTAACAGTTCAGGCTGAAATCAATACTTTTCTTCATTTGCTTCTGGTGATAAGTGATTTTTTTCTATTTTATTCTTACTTTTATTTTATTCTCTAATTGTACTTATTTTTTATTGAGATGTAATTGACATATAATATTCCAGGTACAACATAATATTTGATATCTCTATACATTGCAAAATGATTACCATAATAAGTGAAGTTAATCCATCAGCATCCTAGTCTATTAAGGTTACAGAATTAAGGTTACAGAATTTCATGAGTTTCAAGTATATTGCAGTGCTACAGCTCCAAATCTTTATATTGTACAAGCCCCAAATTTTGTCTTCTACAAGGAATTTAAAACTGAAGGCTATGTTTTTGCCAGGATTGGATATGTCTGAGCAAGTGTTGCTGTGGCTTTAAAATGTAACCCTGATTTCTTGTTTCCTCTTTATTATGACTCTTGGGGAGCTCTCTTTCTTTCCGGTGAATTCAGGGCACTGTAGAAGATGCTCATTATATTCTGTCTTGAACTGTGTAAGCAGAAGTTTCATCAAATATCTCATTTGTCTTATTACCTTATGCTTTCAAAACTAGTTCACTTGTGTTATCTCACTTGAGATTAGAGTTTGTAGATCTTTATTATAGAGGAGACAGCAGGTGAAGTGGAAGTTGCTTATTCTCTAAGATCTGCTTATACCTTGTTAAGGAAATAGGGCTGGAAACCTTTTCATTCTCTTTGATAATCAGAACATCACTCTCCTACCTGGTGTTAAAACCCTTGGTAGTCTAGGCTGTACTATTTTGTTGTCCTGGTCATGGCACTCTTTGAGCCTCCTGCTGACTCATTCTCTAAAGACTACAGCGTCTGCTTATAGCCTTCTCTCTTTCACACATACTTTATCACTCTGATTTAATTTTGCAAGTGTTCCATCCAACTTTCAACTTAATATTTAATTGGCCTGTCATCTGCAGTGACTTCTGTCTTAATTTTTCTGACCACATGGCTACATCAAAGATATTTAATCCTATATATTAAATTGAGGCACATGATTTTTTCATCACAACCTTCTAAGTTTTATGCCTACAGTACCTTCTTCTTGTTAACTCTAAATATCCAGTCCCTAAACTCTCACCTGTCTAGCGTTCTGCTTCATCTTGACCATACATCTTTCTGTCTGTAGCTTAGATTTTGTAATTCATTTACTCTTCTAAGTACCTTCAACATGTTCTCTTCATCTTCTTTCCTTTCTATTCAAATAGAAAAGTCCCAACTATGAACAAATCCAACTATATGTCTCCTATGAAATGTCAAATGTTGACGTCTGCTAAAGAAAAAACATACAGCTTCATTGACTGGTTTCAATATAATCTAGAGACACAATGTCATCTGGTTCCTCAGTCTTGTCCAGTACACCTGTCCCTTTGGTTCTTGTTATCTATCTTTGCAATATGGCCCTTTTGAACCTTTCATGCTTTCTCCAAACCTTCAATCAGGTCAACATAATTTTCCATCCTGCATTATCAGAGACATGTTTATATCATCCATCACAAAGAAAATAGAAATTAAGTCATATACTTCCTGTCCTTAAGTTTTTAAAATAACAGGCATATACATCCATCTTTTTTTTTTTTTACCTTTTTATCTAGTTATATTGGAAGAGAAGCTCCCTTTTTGCTTTAAACCCAAACATCCCAAACATGTAGCCCATCTTTTTCTAAACCTCTTGAAGATACTTCTTAGGATGTCACTCTGGATTTTCATGCCCATCCCATCCTATCCCTTCCATCTGTTCCTCATTCTTAGTTCTTTTTCATTAATATTGACAGCAATAACCTAATTTTTTCCCTATCCCCATCTGAAGGATTTCTTAGGTGTTGCCTCATATTGTGTTTCCCCTTATAGTCAAACCTCTCAAAAAAGATATGTTATACACTTCTAGTATCTCCTATTGCACTACCATTCAGTTTTTGTCCCATTGCCATCTGACTTTTAAATCATTATTCCACTGAAACTCTTGCTAAAGTTGTTGAAAGTTTCATTTGGCTAAAATCTAGAACTTACTTCTTTAAAATTAACTATTTATTTGTTTATATCTCAAGTATATAGTAAGCTCCTGATAGCAGGAAACATTATGCCTTGTTCTTCCCATAACCCTTAGCTAGTATAGTTCCTGGCCCAAAGTAGGTATTCAATGGATATTTTGCACATGAATATATAGCTATCATTAGTGCGTGGAAATAAAAGAGCTAAATCTTCCTGAATTCTAAATCATGCTAAGATATTCTTTCTCAAGTCTCCTACAATGCCACAAGAAAGTATCAGAAACACACTGGTATCTACCTCTTTTCCCATTTTAAATAAAATTTAAAATTAAAATTAAAATTAAAATTAAAATTAAAATTTAAAATTTAAAAATTTAAATAAAAATTTTTTCTTACTTCTATCAACTGTAATAATATTAAATAACCAAAAATGTTGAATTTATGAACTCTGAGCCCCGCATTCTAACTTAGAAGCAGGAGATTTCAGAATGTTTTCCTACTTTCTTTGGCCTTGAGATTGTCTTCTGCTGATCAAAAAATACTACCCCCCAGGAGATAATTGGGATTGCAAGTACGGTGCACAGCTGCACAGAGCCACAAGTTGGTTAACCACTCTGCATGTGTCCTTCCCTCACCTTCCTTGCTGGACTCTGCCAGCATTTAGGCCATCTGCAAGCTTAGGCTAATAAACCTGAATTACTCTGAAGGTTGTGCATTAAAATGTAAGCATTTATCTTAGCCTGGGAGCCAAGGTTTCTGTGCTATGTAAAAGGATCCAGAGATATAGAAAGGAAAGGCCCTTTTTAATAGCATGTTTGATTTTTTTCTCAAGTGTTACTGGCTATTTACTTTCTCCACCTAAGGTTGATCTGCTGAAATTTCTATGTAAGGTTAAAAGCACTCTATAGTGGAAGATGTGTAGTAAATTCAAAACAAAACAAAAAAATCAAAGAAAAAAATTAGCAAATGAAATGGCCTAGTGAAAATCCAAATCCATACAGAAATCAAGCTTTTGAATAAAAAGAAATCAAGCTTTTGATATTTCCAAAGTAATTTGAGATCAAAAGTTTCTAATTAATTAATACAGGAGGTAAAAACATTTCTTTTAAAATTTTAATACTGATACTTATTCAATTTACAACTTTACAAAACATCTTGTCTGTTCTTAAGTTAAAATTCTACTTTGTATTAAAAACATAATTGTCATTTAGGTTTATATCAATTAAATTTGGATAAATCATGAATTGAGTTCAATTGAAGCATAATCTCAATAGATTTATAATTTGGAAGTTTCATATGTTATAATTAGTGTTAAACTTAGAGGTGATTGTACATACAGAATCCTAATTTTACACACAGTGTTCCTAGTCCTGGAACGATGCATTTGTTCATTATTTATTTATTTATTATACTGACATATGTCTCTGCTGTGATGGGACCTGTGCAAAATCTTCCAGAAGCAGTGAAATGAGGGTTCTGCCCTTAAGGAGCCTGGAGTGGAAAACACAAAGTTAATCAAACATAGGGCAACCTGCACATAAAAATAGAAGTGTGTCTAAAATAATCTTGGAATATGTTAGAACTAGTGGAAGATTCAGAGAAAGTATCACATATAGAGTGATGATAATTTGAAGCATGATGCCAACCTACCACCCTTCCTCCTTATACTTTAGTAATATAAATAATAAATTTGTAGAATTTCCCATTGTTCCCTCTATTTGACCTCAGACTCTCACAGCTGCCAAACTTCTGTATATACATGAGTATTTTAAAGGGATCTTTCTATGTTAGGAGGCATAAATCAGAAACCCTTCCTGATTCAGATACTTCTTTGCATCTTACAGAAGCATAATGTCTAGAAAGGTTAATATTTTATTACACTGAAGCTCAGACCACAAACTGGTAGCCTGTATATGTGCTGCATATGGCCCCTACATATTTAGTTTGCTCTTATGGTACTTAAAATACCATTTTTTTTTATACTGCTTGCATTTCTAGTTCACCAATATTCACTTTATGTCACTGCTCACTCTAGAAGTTTTCTTCATTTGGTATATTTGTATACCCATTTTTATTAATTTATGATCTTCAAAATAAATTATTAAAAAGCCAGTCCTATTTATCAATCAGGGAGCACAGGTAAACAAAAGAAAAGGAAAAAATGTTATAATTACTAATTTGGTTTTTTTTTTTTTGGTGATCCCATTCAAGCTGTTGCTTTCTATCTGGTATTTGATTGGCAATTAATGGAAAGTAACTCATTTAACAACTATATTGATAGAATGTAAGTGGGTGCAACATATTTCTAATCAAAGTATTTTTTACTTATGGTTCTTTGTAATTATATCTTTGGAACAATGTTGTGTCATTCTATATTGGTGAAAAATACCAGGCAAAATACAAAATAAACCATTCAGAGTACAGTCACAAATTCAGAATTACGAAAAAACTCTCTTAAGCTTTAGTGACAATACCTGCTACAAATTTTATGCACTGTAATTCCCCAGAGAAGTTTGAAGTCAGACTTCGTCATGTGTGGAATTAGTTATCTATTACTATATAGAAATATCATTACACACCTGGTGACTTACAACATGCACTGACCATATGACAATTACTATAGTCCAGGAATGTAGGTATGGCTGACTTGGTTCTCTGCTTCCATTTTCTTACAAGGCCATGGGCGGGGTCCTATCTGAGGGCAGACTGGGGAAGGATCTACTTCTAAGGTTATAAGACTCTTGCAGGATTCAATTTTTTTGTGCTTTTTTGAGTACTTTGGTATCTTGCTAATTGTTGTCTGGAGGCTGCTCTCAGTTCCTTGCTGTCGTACCTCTTAAAGTCAGCAAGGAAACCAATAAAGAGATTCTGCAAGCACTATGGGAGTTATAGTTTTATGTAACATAATCATAGGAATGACATCCAATTACTTTTTTGCTCTATAGGTTAGAGGCATGTCAGCCTTATCTACACTCAAGGACAGGAGTTCATCCAAGGATGTGAATAATGGGAGGAAGGGATAATTTAGAGTCATCTTAGAGTCTGTCCATTACACATATCTAATAATGGTGATAATGATGATGATCCCAGCTAACTTTTCTTGATAACTTAATGTGTGTTGGATTATCTTTTAAGCATATTATTTGCACTACTTCACTTTTTCCTCCATGCTTCTCCAAAAACAGATAAAACAAAGCGGGTACTATTATAATTCTCAACAAATAGTGAAGAAACAGAAAAGTTGGTGGCTAATATCTTACCCAAAATCAAATTAAAAAACTAGTGGAGCTGGAATTCTAATCCAAGCTGTGTGAATCTATGCTCTTTTGTTAATAAACTGTTTTATTTAATTATAACTTACAGGGAGAAAAACTATACATCATGAAAATTTATGTTAATGAGTTGTCACAAACTTAACACCTATATAGCATAACTACCAGTCAGGGAAAAAACTAGATAATTATCAACATCTATGAACTCTTTCATATCTCATCTCAATCCCAACCCCTACTCTCCACTCCAAAGATAACCGGTATCTTGACTTATAACACTAGCTTTGCCTATTTTTGAGCTGTGTAAAAAATCGAATTCACATAGTAAATATGTTTTTGTTTCTATCTTCTTTCATTCAACATTTTTGTAGGTTTCATCTATATTTCATGTGACATTAGTTCATTTTCAAGATGTGTTATACTCTATTCCATACATACTCTACAATTTCTTATCCATCCCACTGTTGACAAATAATTGGATTGTTTCCATTCTTATTTATTAAAATGATAAATTAATAAACATTCTTATACATCTTTTGGTGCACATGTGTATGCACTTCTCTCTGACAGGCTAGATAAAAATAAGTGGAAGTAGGCTAGGCAAAATAGATTTCCCAATTAGTTTTATCAGTAATAATAACACCACCAGCCTATGGTAGATCTTCTCCAGAACTTTATATTCATGGCCTTACTCATATTAGCCATTTTAGTGACTGTAACATTCTGTGCACTGATTTTATATCCTACAGCCTTATTGAATTCATCTATTCTAGAAATTTTTTTGGTGGAGTCTTTTAGATTTTCTCTATGGAGTATCATGTCATCTGCAAATAGTGAAAGTTCGACTTCTTCCTTGCCAATTTGGATGACTTTTATTTCTTTTTGTATAATTTTTCATTGTGGCTCTGTTTCTCATTTCCATGAAGAGGTTCAGCGCCTCTTCATATATATTACTAATGGTTTTAATGTCTTTTTTAGGGAAGGTGTTCCAATCTCTTAATTAAATCACCAGTCATTTCTTATTAATATTTCAAAGGTCTTTATTTTCATCATCACAAAATTAAAATTTTGGTTGTTTTTTCACTATATCTAAAATGTCTTTTACAGCAACAGATATACTCAATTTTATAGAACCAAATTTTTTTTAATTTATTTTTTATTGGTGTTCAATTTACTAACATACAGAATAACCCCCAGTGCCGTCACCCATTCACTCCCACCCCCCCACCCTCCTCCCCTTCCACCACCCCTAGTTCGTTTCCCAGAGTTAGGAGTCTTTATGTTCTGTCTCCCTTTCTGATATTTCCCACACATTTCTTCTCCCTTCCCTTATATTCCCTTTCACTATTATTTATTTTTCCCAAATGAATGAGAACATACAATGTTTGTCCTTCTCCGATTGACTTACTTCACTCAGCATAATACCCACCAGTTCCATCCACGACGAAGCAAATGGCGGGTATTTGTCATTTCTAATGGCTGAGCAATATCCCATTGTATACATAAACCACATCTTCTATATCCATTCATCTTTCGATAGACACCGAGGCTCCTTCCACAGTTTGGCTATCGTGGCCATTGCTGCTATAAACATAGGGGTGCAGGTGTCCCGGCGTTTCATTGCATCTGTATCTTTGGGGTAAATCCCCAGCAGTGCAATTGCTGGGTCATAGGGCAGGTCTATTTTTAACTGTTTGAGGAACCTCCACACAGTTTTCCAGAGTGGCTGCACCAGTTCACATTCCCACCAACAGCGTAAGAGGGTTCCCTTTTCTCCGCATCCTCTCCAACATTTGTGGTTTCCTGCCTTGTTAATTTGCCCCATTCTTACTGGTGTGAGGTGGTATCTCATTGTGGTTTTGATTTGTATTTCCCTGATGGCAAGTGATGCAGAGCATTTTCTCATGTGCGTGTTGGCCATGTCTATGTCTTCCTCTGTGAGATTTCTGTTCATGTCTTTGCCCATTTCATGATTGGATTGTTTGTTTCTTTGGTGTTGAGTTTAATAAGTTCTTTATAGATCTTGAAAACTAGCCCTTTATCTGATAGGTCATTTGCAAATATCTTCGCCCATTCTGTAGGTTGTCTTTGAGTTTTGTTGACTGTATCCTTTGCTGTGCAAAAGCTTCTTATCTTGATGAAGTCCCAATAGTTCATTTTTGCTTTTGTTTCTTTTGCCTTCATGGATGTATCTTGCAAGAATTTACTGTGGCCGAGTTCAAAAAGGGTGTTGCC
Organism: Canis lupus baileyi; assembly: GCF_048164855.1. Lineage (NCBI taxonomy): Eukaryota > Metazoa > Chordata > Mammalia > Carnivora > Canidae > Canis > Canis lupus. Next base: position 56,267,397 of record NC_132844.1, on the reverse strand, counting down.
TGTGTTCTCCTCTAGGATTTTGATGGAATCTTGTCTCACATTTAAATCTTTCATCTATTTTGAGTTTATCTTTGTGTATGGTGAAAGAGAGTGGTCTAGTTTCATTCTTCTGCATGTGGATGTCCAATTTTCCCAGCACCATTTATTGAAGAGACTGTCTTTCTTCCAATGGATAGTCTTTCCTCCTTTATCGAATATTAGTTGCCCATAAAGTTCAGGGTCCACTTCTGGGTTCTCTATTCTGTTCCATTGATCTATGTGTCTGTTTTTGTGCCAGTACCACACTGTCTTTATGACCACAGCTTTGTAGTACAACCTGAAATCTGGCATTGTGATGCCCCCAGCTATGGTTTTCTTTTTTAAAATTCCCCTGGCTATTCGGGGTCTTTTCTGATTCCACACAAATTTTAAAATAATTTGTTCTCTCTGAAGAAAGTCCATGGTATTTTGATAGGGATTGCATTAAACGTGTAAATTGCCCTGGGTAACATTGACATTTTCACAATATTAATTCTGCCAATCCATGAGCATGGAATATTTTTCCATCTCTTTGTGTCTTCCTCAATTTCTTTCAGAAGTGTTCTATAGTTTTGAGGGTATAGATCCTTTAACTCTTTGGTTAGGTTTATTCCTAGGTATCTTATGCTTTTGGGTGCAATTGTAAATGGGATTGACTCCTTAATTTCTCTTTCTTCAGTCTCATTGTTAGTGTATAGAAATGCCACTGATTTCTGGGCATTGATTTTGTATCCTGCCACACTGCCGAATTGCTGTATGAGTTCTAGCAATCTTGAGGTGGAGGCTTTTGGGTTTTCTATGTAGAGTATCATGTCATCGGCAAAGAGGGAGAGTTTGACTTTTTCTTTGCCAATTTGAATGCCTTTAATGTCTTTTTGTTGTCTGATTGCTGAGGCTAGGAGTCCTGCTATGTTGAATAGCAGTGGTGAGAGAGGACATCCCTGTCTTGTTCCTGATCTTAGGGGAATGGCTCCCAGTGCTTCCCCATTGAGAATTACATTTGCTGTGGGCTTTTTGCAGATGGCTTTTAAAATGTTGAGGAATGTTCCCTCTATCCCTACACTCTGAAGAGTTTTGATCAGGAATGGATGCTGTATTTTGTCAAATGCTTTCTCTGCATCCAATGAGAGGATCATATGGTTCTTGGTTTTTCTCTTGCTGATATGATGAATCACATTGATTGTTTTATGGGTGTTGAACCAGCCTTGTGTCCCAGGGATAAATCCTACTTGGTCATGGTGAATAATTTTCTTAATGTACTGTTGGATCCTATTGGCCAGTATCTTGTTGAGAATTTTTGCATCCATGTTCATCAGGGATATTGGTCTGTAATTCTCCTTTTTGGTGGGGTCTTTGTCTGGTTTTGGAATTAAGGTGATGCTGGCCTCATAGAACGAATTTGGAAGTACTCCATCTCTTTCTATCTTTCCAAACAGCTTTAGGAGAATAGGTATGGTTTCTTCTTTAAACGTTTGATAGAATTCCCCCTGGGAAGCCATCTGGCCCTGGACTTTTGTGTCTTGGGAGGTTTTTGATGACTGCTTCAATTTCCTCCCTGGCTATTGGCCTGTTCAGGTTTTCTATTTCTTCCTGTTCCAGTTTTGGTAGTTTGTGGCTTTCCAGGAATGCGTCCATTTCTTCCAGATTGCCTAATTTATTGGCGTATAGCTGTTCATAATATGTTTTTAAAATCGTTTGTATTTCCTTGGTGTTGGTAGTGATCTCTCCTTTCTCATTCATGATTTTATTAATTTGAGTCTTCTCTCTCTTCTTTTTAATAAGGTTGGCTAATGGTTTATCTATCTTATTAATTATTTCAAAGAACCAACTCCTGGTTCTGTTGATCTGTTCCACAGTTCTTCTGGTCTCGATTTCGTTGAGTTCTGCTCGAATCTTTATTAACTCTCTTCTTCTGCTGGGCGTAGGATCTATTTGCTGTTTTTTCTCTAGCTCCTTTAGGTGTAAGGTTAGCTTTTGTATTTGAGTTCTTTCCAGTTTTTGAATGGATGCTTGTATTGCGATGTATTTCCCCCTTAGGACTTGAACGGTTGTATCTTCATTCTCATTAGTTTCCATGAATCCTTTTAATTCTTCCTTAATTTCCTGGTTGACCCTTTCATTTTTTAGCAGGATGGTCCTTAACCTCCATGTGTTTGAAGTCCTTCCAAACTTCTTGTTATGATTTAGTTCTAATTTCAAGGCATTATGGTCTGAGAATATGCAGGGGACGATCCCAATCTTTTGGTATCGGTTCAGACCCGATTTGTGACCCAGTATGTGGTCTATTCTGGAGAAAGTTCCATGTGCACTTGAGAAGAATGTGTATTCAGTCGAGTTTGGATGTAAAGTTCTGTAGATATCTGTGAAATCCATCTGGTCCAGTGTATCATTTAAAGCTCTCATTTCTTTGGAGATGTTGTGCTTAGAAGACCTATCGAGTATAGAAAGAGCTAGATTGAAGTCACCAAGTATAAGTGTATTATTATCTAAGTATTTCTTCACTTTGGTTATTAATTGATTGATATATTTGGCAGCTCCCACATTCGGGGCATATATATTGAGGATTGTTAAGTCCTCTTGTTGAATAGATCCTTTAAGTATGATATAGTGTCCCTCTTCATCTCTCACTACAGTCTTCGGGGTAAATTTTAGTTTATCTGATATAAGGATGGATACCCCTGCTTTCTTTTGAGGACCATTTGAATGGTAAATGGTTCTCCAACCTTTTATTTTCAGGCTGTAGGTGTCCTTCTGTCTAAAATGAGTCTCTTGTAGACAGCAGATAGATGGGTCCTGCTTTTTTATCCAGTCTGAAACCCTGCGCCTTTTGATGGGGTCATTAAGCCCGTTCAGATTCAGAGCTACTATTGACAGATACGAGTTTAGTGTCATCATGATATCTATTCAGTCCTTGTTTTTGTGGACTGTTCCACTGAACTTCTTCTTAAAGAGGAATTTTAAGAGTCCCCCTTAAAATTTCTTGCAGAGCTGGTTTGGAGGTCACATATTCTTTCAGTTCCTGCCTGTCTTGGAAGCTCTTTATCTCTCCTTCCATTTTGAATGAGAGCCTTGCTGGATAAAGTATTCTTGGTTGCATGTTCTTCTCATTTAGGACCCTGAATATATCCTGCCAGCCCTTTCTGGCCTGCCAGGTCTCTGTGGAGAGGTCTGCTGTTACCCTAATACTCCTCCCCATAAAAGTCAGGGATTTCTTGTCTCTTGCTGCTTTAAGGATCTTCTCTTTATCTTTGGAATTTGCAAGCTTCACTATTAAATGTCGAGGTGTTGAACGGTTTTTATTGATTTTAGGGGGGATCTCTCTATTTCCTGGATCTGAATGCCTGTTTCCCTTCCAGATTAGGAAAGTTTTCAGCTAGGATTTGTTCAAATACATATTCTGGCCCTCTGGCCCTTTTGGCGCCCTTGGGAACCCCAATTAAACATAGGTTTTTCTTACTCAGGCTGTCATTTATTTCCCTTAATCTATCTTCATGGTCTTTTAATTGTTTGTCTCTTTTTTCCTGTTTCCCTCTTTGCCATCAACTTGTCTTCTATGTCACTCACTCGTTCTTCCACCTCGTTAACCCTCGTCGTTAGGACTTCTAGTTTGGATTGCATCTCATTCAATTGATTTTTAATTTCTGCCTGATTGGATCTAAATTCTGCAGTCATGAAGTCTCTTGAGTCCTTTATGCTTTTTTTCTAGAGCCACCAGTAGCTGTATAATAGTCCTTCTGAATTGGCTTTCTGACATTGAATTGTAATCCAGATTTTGTAACTCTGTGGGAGAGAAGACTGTTTCTGATTCTTTCTTTTGAGGTGAGGTTTTCCTTCTAGTCATTTTGCTCAGTGCAGAGTGGCCAAAAACAAGTTGTATTGGGAAAAGGAGAAAAAGAGAGAGAGAAAAAAGGAAAGAAAAGAGAAAAAGAAAAAAGAAAAAAGGAAGAAAAAAAGGAAAAAAAGAAGAAAAAGAGAAAGAAAAAGAAAGAAAGGAAAAAAAGGGGTGGGGGAAGCAAACAAATCAAAAACAAAAAACAAAAACAAAAAACAAACAAACAAACAAAACAAAACAACAACAAAAAAAATCAAACACACGGGGGAGTATCTTCTGATTCTTTGTACTTTAAGTCCCTTGGCTTCCCCTGGAACTTGTCCGTCTAGCTGGTCTTCTGGGGGAGGGGCCTGTTGTGCTGATTTTCAGGTGTTAGCACTTGGGGGAGCTGCTCTGCCCCCTGCCTGGTGCAGGACTCAGTGGGGGTTGTTTACCCCGTGAGGCCGCAGGAGGAACAACCGCAGTGGCGGGGCCAGCTCTGGAGCCCTGGAGTCAGCCCCCGCAGGAACTCCGGAGCTCTCCGTCTGCAGGGCCTGGAGGCTCCGGGGCGGGGCCGCTGATCTGCTCAGCTGGGGCAGGAGCGTCCTTGCTGTCCTGGGCCCTCCCGGCCTCTGCCTGTCCCGGGGGAGGCCGGATCCTGGGCTGTGTCCCGGCGCCCTGTGCTCCGGAGCCTGCGCTGTTGGATTCGCGCTCCCGCCCCCGCAGCCCCCTCCGCGGAGCCGCCCCCGAGCCCCCCCGAGCTGCTCCCGCCCCGCAGCCCCCTCCGCGGAGCCGCCCCCGAGCCCCCCGAGCTGCTCCGGGTCCCGCCGTGCGCGCTGCAGCCCTTAGGGAGCTCGGCGCACTCCCCGGGGCGCAGTTGCTGTTACTGTCCCCGGGAGCCCGAGGGCATCCCCGCCCTCCTGGGTCCTGCTCCACCTCCCTGCGAGCCCCTTTCCGCCCGGGAAGGCTGGTGCAGCTCCTGCTCCTCCGGGACGGGGCTCTCCTGTCCTGGGGACACTCGCCCCGGCCTCAGCCCGGCTCCTCGAGGGGCCCCTCCCCCTTGGAGGCCTTTGTTTCTTTACTTCTTTTTCCCCGTCTTCCTACCTTGATAGAAGCGCGAACTCTTCTCACTGTAGCGTTCCAGCTGGTCTCTCTTTAAATCTCAGGCCGAATTCGTAGATTTTCAGGGTGATTTGAAGGTTATCGAGGTAATTTGGTGGGGACAGGTGACTTGGGGACCCTCCTCTTCCGCCATCCTGCCTCTCCTGAATATAGACGTTTTATTTCTATAGTTAGATTTGTCTCTAGGTATCTTATTGTTTTTGGTGCAGTTGCAAATGGGATTGATTCCTTGATTTCTTTTTCTGCTTTGTTACTGGTGTATAGAAATGCAACAGATTTTGACACATTGATGTTATATCCTACAACTTTGCTGAGTTCATGTATGACTTCTAGCAATTTTTTGATGGAGTCTTTGGGCTTTCTACATAGAGTATCATGTCCTCTCTAAATAGCGAAAGTTTGAATTCTTCCTTGCCAATTGGATGCCTTTTATTTGAGTTCTGTAAATTATTATTATTTTTAATGGTTATTATATTTAACAGATTTTATATCTCTGGATCAATTTTGAAATATTTTATTTTTCTGAACAATTTGTCAATTTTATCAAAAAATTTAAATATATTGGATTAAAATTATTTCAAAATATCCTTCTTTAAAAAACTTTTTTGTAATATTGGTCATTGTGATCTTTTATCATTCCTGAAATTGGATATATGTTTCTTCTCTGTTTTTAGTGTGGTCAGGCTTGCTGTGTTGATCAGTTTTACTAGTTCTATTAAAAAACCAACTGTATGACTGAATTGTGTCCCCCCAAATTCAGGTGTTGAAGTTTTACCCCCAAATATGACTGTTTTAGAGACAGGACCTCAAAAGGTAATTAGTTAAATGAAGTCATAAGGGTAGGGCTCCAATCACATAGGACTGGTGTCCCTATAAGAAGAAAAAGGGGTTCCAACGAGATACCTCTCAATCTTTCTTCCTCCCCAATCTCTTTTACTCTTTCTCCCAGCCCCCTATTCTCTTTGCATGAGCACAGAAGAAAGGTCATGTAAGGACACATTAAGAAGGGAGCTAGCTGTCTACAAGCCAGAAAAAGATGTTTCACCAGAAACCAATCTGTTACCTTAATCTTGGATTTCTATTCTCCAAAACTGTAAGAAAATAAACTTCTGTTGTTTAAACCACTCAGTCTGTGGTATTATTTTATGCAAGCCTGAGAAGCCTAATAAGTAAATATATGCTTTTATTTTAATCCTCCTCTTTCTACTTTCTTTGTGTTTAATTAAATGCAAAAGACCCCTGTACTTGTGTCAATCCTTTACCTGTTTTAGTCATGGAGTTTTAGCTTTCATTTCTGAAATATAAATTAAAGGTTTCAAATTCCTATTCTTGTAGAGAATAGCTGATTACAGGTTTTGACATCATCTTTCCTTTGTCTTTCAGTTTTGATTTACATAGTGATTTCATATTTAGTTTGTCTATTTGCTTTTAAAGAATTGTTTCTTAAATGTGAGACATTTGCAAACTTTCTTATTATTCTCTTATAATTGATTTCTAGCTTAAGTTTTCAGTGTACAAAAGAATATGCTATATCCAATAAGTTGAATCTATTGAAATTTGTTGAGACTCACTTTATAGCACAACAGTGGTCAATTTTGTTAACTATTCCATGTACACTTGGGGGAAAAAAGTGCATTTTGTACTTTTCAGAGAGTTCTTCATATGACTAAAGTTAAGTTGTGCTGAAATATTCAAATTTTCTTGATATTTTGGAGGCTTCTCTAATAAGTTTTTAGGCTATTTAAATCTCCTGATATAATTATGGCTTTGTGTCTATTTCTCTTTTTAGTTCTGTATTTCTTTTTATTTTGAAGCTGTGTTAGTTAAGTACTTACACATTTAGAATTGGCGTATTTTTCCAGTGCATTGTTACTTTCAGCATATCTGATATTATCATTCGTAATACTTGTCTTAAGGTCTACTACTAATATTGCTACATCAGGCTAATTTTGTTTGTTTTTCTATCTATATATTTTTAAACATTCCACATATTTTAGATGACAGCAATTATTTTTTTAAATCTCATCTTGGAATCTTTGTCTTCTAGTTAGCATATTTACTTTATTAACATGTAATTTATTTTTAAAGATTTTATTTACTTATTACAGAGAGAGTGTGTGTGAGCATAAGCAGGGGTAAGGGCAGAAGTAGAAGCAGACTCCCTGCTGAGCAGGAATTCCCAAGGCAGGACTCTATCCCAGGACCCTGGGATCATCACCTGAGCTGAAAGCAGATGCTTAACTGACTGAACTACCTAGGCACTCCTTGACATGTGATTATATGACATTTTACTTTTTTACCACCTTCAGTTTTCATTTGTCCTAACTGTTCTATGTATTATTCCCCCTTTCTTTGCCCTTTTTTGGTTAACTCACATGTTTTTTTTTGTTTGTTTATAAAGATTTATTTTTTCATTTTAGACAGAGAGAGAATGAATGGGGAGGGGCAAAGGGAGAGCGAGAAAGAATCTGAAGCAGACTCTGCACTGAGCATAGAGCCTGATATAGGTTCTTGATCCTACAACTGCAAGATTATGACCTGAGCCAAAACCAAGAGTCAGATGTTCAAACCACTGAGTCATCCAGGCATCCTGGATAAATCACATTTCTTTGTTGTTTTTTGTTGTTGTTTTTGTTTGTTTGTTTTTTTAAAGATTTTATTTATTTATTCATGAGAGACACACACAGAGGAGGCAGAGACACAAGCAGAGGGAGAAGCAGGCTCCGTGCAGGCAGCCAATGTAGGACTCGATCCCAGGACTCCAGGATCACACCCTGAGCCATAGGCAGATGCTCAACTACTGAGCCACCCAGGTGTCCCATTTTTTTTTGTTATTTTTATTATTATTTTGCTCTATTATCAGATTGTTATATGTTATTTTACTATTTTACAATAATTAGCCTGAAGATGATCATTGTAATCCCTTTCTTTAAGGATTGAATTAAGGTAATTGATATCTGTCAATCTCCAAGCAAATCTAAAATCTTAAAACACTAATTCAATTTATCCCTCCAGATTTTTGTCCTATTTTTGTCAAGTATTTTAGTTCCATATAAGTTTAAGCTCTTTAAGATATTATATTATTGTTTTATATAATCAGTATTCATTTAGAGTTGGCCAAATGTTTTTTCCTAGATGTTGCTTCTTGTTTTTCTACATATTGTTTTACTAAGTGGAATGATTTTTCATCTGCCTCCCTTATTTCCTTTAGTACTAGTTTACTACTGCCAAATTCTCTAAGATTTTGTCTCAAAAATGTCTTTCATTCACCTTAATTTTTAAAGTGACAATAACCAAGAAATTTCCAAAATAGACTAAAGCACTTCAGCTACAGATATAAGAAACATTAAAAATCTGAGTATAATAAACATAAATAAAACACACCTAGGCATTAAAACTGGATTGATGAAAACTAACATTACTTGTGCCTTATTCTCTCACTCTTTTATTTCTGACACTCAAAATAAATGTGAGTTAGGCCTTTTTGCGATTTTTGGTATGTCTTTAATGAGCTTTTCAATGTTTTTAATTCCTTAGTCTTTTCATCCTTCAGTTTGAACATTTTCTTCAGACCTGTCTGAAGTTCCTAAATTTTTTTCTTCAGTTTCTCTAATCTACTCTTAAATCTATTTGGAGAATTTTCAAATTATCATCATTTTAATTTTAATTTCTAGAATTTCCATTTCACTCTTTTTTAAAGTTTTAAATTATGTGCCAAATTTCTTTATCTGGTCATTTAAGTTTCTGAACCTATTAATCAACTTACTTTGAAGCCCATGTCTGATGATAACAGTGTCCTTTACATTCTATGTTTTTGTTCTGTTTTTCCTTTTGCTGTTTTGTTTTGTTTGGGGTTTTTTGTAAGTTGTTTTCTTTCTGTAGGCCTGATTAACTTTGATTGTGTTGTGGATATTGTAATGAAAAATTTTAGAAAGAATTCAAGGCTTTAAATCATAGAATTTTTCCACATAAAAATTTACATTTGATTTTAGAAAGAAGTCTGTTTAGGGACAATCGCCTTATTTCAGTCAGGGGCTAGGACATTCAAAGATAAATTTCTTTTGAGGAATGATTTGTTCTGTCCTCTTGGTGAGCCCTAAACTTTAATTTTTGTTTTTTCTTGTCCTTAAGGTTGCCAAGAGTTATGCTTCATTTCCCAGTTCTTCGTCTTTCACTTTTGAAATTGGCAGTCACCTTAAGGAGAAAACATTATTGTACATGCTCAGCTTTCCCATGTAGCTTCCTTCTTCAAAATATTGACCCCAAAATTCTTACAGTCTTACTCGGTCTCTAATACCTAAATCCAAGTAATTTTTCTCCCATTATTTATTTACATATTATTCAGATTTTCTAGTTGTTCAGAGTAATCATAAAACAAGTCAGTCATTCCAGGAAGCTAGTTTCCAACACCTGTGTTTTTAGCCAAATACTCTAGATATTTCTGATTTAGAATTGTCATTAAGCTAAGATATAAAATGTTAAGTTCCATTTTCAAAATGTTGCATATGAAAATGGAAAATGAGTTAGTTGTTGGTTTGAAGTTTGGAATATTGGTGAAAGGAACTAAAAAGTGCTGACAAGATCACGGTTGAGGAATTTAATCAACATTTAGCATGGTAGCAAAAAGTCTACACACTCACACACATAAACATCATATTTGAGTCAATGTGAGTCTTGTAAGAATTGTTCTCTCTCTTGTACAGATAAGGAAACTGAAATTCAGGCACAATAAGTAATGTGTTACAGACTGAATCTACTCTTTGATGATTTTATACATTTATATATTCTAATTTACCATCATATGTTCATTTTATTCAGACATATGCATGAAAATATGTAATATATTTTAGAAAGCTTTTTAAATAAATTTTTAAGAATATTTTTTTTCCTGGTAGATTTAATTATTAAAATAATGCTTCAGAGTATCTGTAAAATTAATTTATGTAATCTAGGAACTAAAGGAAATAATCTTGATGGCAATATTTTCAAAAAATGTACTTGTTGAAAAAAATGATCCAAAATAACTCCATCTTTCCTTTTAAATGGTAGTTCAGATGCTATTGTAAATTTAGTATTCTTACTTCTTTATACATTTAGACCTTGCAAAGTGATATGTTTTCAAGTTTTTTATAAATCACATTTGCCTTGGAGATATTTCAAAAAATTAAAAAAAAATGTTACACACAAGAACACAACCAAACTAGTGATATAATTCTGTAATTTACGCACATTAGTTTTACCATGATCAAATCTCATTTTTCATTCAGGCAAAATGCCTAGTGAATTCTATGTTGTGGTGGTTCATGACTACATAAATTAACTTTATTATATTCAAAGTCATCATAGATAATATAAGAAATATTACATGCTGTTTAAAGGTTTAAGAAGCACCAGGTCTTTTGAATTCTTCCTGTGAGTTTAACATATTTGGTTAATATGAGCCTTGTTCTTTCTTTGGATAAAAAAGAGAACATAGTTAAAATATTAACAGTATGTGCTAACTACAGTCCTCATTGATTTTTCCTTCTGGCCTATGCCATATCCTAGGAAAAGAGCCAATTTCAATAAAATAAATAACAATGCCTTTTATAACACTTTACAAAATGTTTCTCTGTATACATTATTTACATCTCAAGAAAATTCTGAAACATAGCTATTATTATTTCAGTTTAAAAGTTAAGAAATTGAATTAGAGAGGTTTAATGTACTGTCCAAGATTTTACAATTTGTGTTTTGGGATAGAGATTCAAGCACTTTTTGATAATACAGAACAGAATGTAAAGAGTGTGCTATAAAACTTATTAGACTTAGCCAGTAAAAATACAAAATGTTAATTCATATCCAGGGCAACATATAAAGGTCAGAAAAATTATTGTGGAGAATCAGGTAAGGTAACAATGAGAGAACCTTGAAATGATTGCATTCTTGTAACAAGTGAGTCAGATAAGCCAAAAAGACATTTGGAGCCTGAGCAATAGAACAGAGCCCATCTGGCTGCTAAGGCCTTTCCATGGCTTCCATTCCTGTGTAAGTCTAATCAGTAAAACTCAGAATCCTTAATCGCTAGATAATATTTTAGTAAGTAGATAACAGTCCCTACATTTGTTTGTTTGTTTCATCCATTCAACACATATTTGTTGAAAGCCTATGTTGTATTAGGCACTACTCTAAATGATGGAGATGTTGCAATGAACAAAACGAGAACAATCCCTGCCTTTGTGGAGCATACATCCTAAAAGAAGACAGATAATAAACAGAACAATTAAATCATATAGTCTGTAAAAAGTTAGTATGTACAGTGGAGGCAAAAGTAGAAGAGGGAAAAGGGCCTGAGGGATGTGTGACTGGGTGACACAGCTTTAAACAGTTACACTAGCCTGCACTGAGAGGGTTTACTCTGAAGGAGAGGCATTGTCTGGATCCCTGGAGAAGAGCATTTCGGGCTGAGTGCCAAACCATGTGGTGGAATTCTGCTTATTGTGTTGAAGGGAGAGCAGGAATGTCAAAGGGGCTTGAGAGAGAGGAGGGGGAAAGATAGCACCAGAGCTCAAAGATGTCACTGGGCAGCCAAGCCTGTTGACCTTTGCCATTTCCTGAATGAAGGGGTGAATCTGCGGCAGCTTTTGAGAAGCTGAGTAGCATAATTTCACTGATAACAGTGTTGTATTAGCTGCTGTTTTGAGAAAGTAAGGACAATTAGAGAGGTTTAACAGAAAGGAAAGTAAGGACAGAAAAGGGGAAACCGGTTAGAGGGCTTTGGCAAAAATCTGCACAACAGATACCTGTGGCTCAGATGAGGATAATCGCAATAATATTTATAAGTGTTCATAGTCTAGATATGTTTATGATAATAGACCAATGAAACGGACTTTTGCACTATTATTTCTCAAAACATTGACATTCTATTTTTCATTAAATCACTTGTATACATATTTGTTAAGGATGGTTACATATTCTATTTTAATTTCTGTGTCAAATGGTAATATTGTAGGCAATCTGTGAAGACTTGTGAGATACACTTTCATGGTTATTGAAAAGTAAATGTTAGGCTTTTAAGAGAGATTGTTGAGGACCCACTATGATATGAATAAAGGCATAAAATCATCAGTGTGTGATAATTCTATTATTTTGCTGATTATGGGTAGTGTGTTTATAAAAGCTAAGAAGGGAAGCACATGAGAATCATCAGTAGATAAAATGGATTATAGATTATGAGGCCAAAACCTCTATGCCTACCTGAGAACTATTACTATTATGTCAGTTTCATAATTCTTGAGTATGATTACATTATAATGCTCAGTATGACTATGAGCACAGCTACTGAAAAAGATAAATTGCATTACACTTCAGAAGCATCAGTACTATGAAACTAATAAGGAATAATAATAGAAATGGCATAAACTTGCTCTTTTTCTAAGGGAGCTTTCCCTCCATTTTGCATATTGGGGGGAAAAAGTCTAACAAGTGAGTATTCGCAAAAACCTTCACTCACTCTTCTTCCAGATCATCATGACAGTGAGGCTGGAGATGCCAGTGTGTTCTTGTGGTCCCTCTTGCACGTGTCAGACTCCAAATCAGTTTTCCTTTCTCTTAGCTGCCAATTTGGGAAGAGAGAATTCTAAAATTTAAAATTTAAGTCATTCTTAGAAAAAGTATCTAAATTACTTAACCTCTCTGATTCTAAGTCTTTCTCTTCAATATATTAAAAAAAACAATTCATGGTTCAGAGTCACAATGAAATGTGATTTTCGTCTGCAGTGAGAATAGGAGGCATTCATTTTTTTTTAATTTTTGTTTATTTATGATAGTCACAGAGAGAGAGAGAGAGGCAGAGACACAGGCAGAGGGAGAAGCAGGCTCCATGCACCGGGAGCCCGACGTGGGATTCGATCCCGGGTCTCCAGGATCGCGCCCTGGGCCAAAGGCAGGCGCCAAACCACTGCGCCACCCAGGGATCCCAGGAGGCATTCATTGTACATACTCAGTATGCACATAACTGTCTTACATTACTGCCTACCAGGTAGAAGCTGGAGGGTGAGAAAGGAAGAGGTGTGAATATTTCACAGCGAGGACCAGGACTGATTTTTTTTTTCTTTTTGGCTTTCAGATCAGTCTATTGTAATAGGAGGCTATGGTGGTTAATTTCATTTGTCAACGTGTCTGGGCTACAAAGTACCCAAATATTTGATCAAACAGTACTCTGAATGGGTCTGAGAGGGTGTTTCTGGATGAGATTAACTTGAATTGGTAGACTGAGTAAAGCAGATTGCACACCCTAATGTAGGTGGGCCTTATCCATTCATTTGAAGGAACTGCATAAATTAATTCCTCAAAATATCTTTCTCTCGAGAGATAGGTAATACAGATACAGGTAATCCTAGTCCTAGCCATCTGCCTGTCTTTCAAAATATGTATGTACACATATTTCCTATAGTGTACTGAAGAATTCTGGAGAATTCTGACTAATATAGAGACCTCTGGTCCTAGCATGGAAAGCGCATATTTTACCATTGACCTGAAAAATACATATGTGTGTGTGTTTGTGTGTGTGTATATCTGTATGTGTAATCTACTCCCATCATATGTGCATAGCAAGTGTTTCCAAGGGAGCCTAATTCTGTGAACAAAATTAGAATTCTGGCTTAATTTTGCATGTTGAGGTAGAAAAAAAATGATGTGGTGTGTGTGTGTGTGTGTGTGTGTGTGTGTGTGTGTGTGTTTTAAAGAATTTGGAAAGAGAAGCTGTATGAAAATGCTGTGTGAAAAACAAAGAAATTAGACTCAGAAAACCTAATGCCCAATTTCATTGTTTTGTAAACCATCATACATTTGATGTTCCTCAGTTAAGAAAGAGTGGATTGTAAAAGAAACAGAGGCATATAGCAAAGGAAAGACCATGAAGAAATGATATGACTTACATTTGTGAGACTCAGCCAAGACCAGTGAGGTCTCCCCTTATCACCTGTCAACCACCAAGGGGCAGCAGATCTAAGGCATTGGAAAGGCCACTTGACGTAAGTGTCTATAGCTGCAGGACAGAAACAGAATGACTCCAAGAAGATTGGGTGAGCCATCCTGAGGCCCTATAGGAGAATGGGAGAATTTATCCAGGGTGAGATGAGGTCTTGCTTCAATTGATTTCTCCGGTTGGCACTGAAAAGACATGGGTTTCTTGTATTTTCTGTATTACAGAAACATACCGTATGCATACAACTATGGGAACAAATAATAAATCATTAAATAAGTCTAAGTAAAATCTGTTGCTTTCTGTGACTAAGTAGCTTCACTCACTGATACTTGTTAATGCTATTTGGAACCTAAAGAAGGGAAATCTCATTCGAAGAAACATGTTTCCAAAGTTGATGATTTAAATTTATAACTTTGCAGCTGCAGTTACATACAAAGATCAGGGCAGTACTAAGATCCAAGCACCAGTTTCCCAAAACAACAGAGATGAGAAAGAGAATTCAAACCTTAAGATATTAGTATTAATTTAGTCCATGTATTGTATCAATTCCTTTGCCTCTCAGGCAATATTAGCACCACATTCTCTCTTAATGACAGTTTTATTTGCAAAAACATTTATTTGCAAAAACATCGTAGGTTTAGTAAAAATTTCTTCTATTGGACATTACATATGCACCACTGGCCTTGTGTGTATACAACACACTCAGTTGTGAGTGCTGTCCAGTAATAAGGAGAAATATGCTCTTGTGAGAGGGAAGAGGCTGTGTCCTTCAGGCATCCCACCCTGTCTCTTGCCTTCTTTTCCTAGTGCTTTGGGCTAACCCTGTTTCGTCTAATAATTGATTCCCTCTGCCTGACTCTCTAGAAAAGTGCCCTGATCACTCTCTAACAAGCTAATGCTTGTTTATTACAAGAAGGATTATAACCTGAATTATATATTTTCTTCCATGAGGACAAGGTCTTCCTATCAACAGACAGGCTGTATAGATTACTGAATATACTTCACACTACACATTACAGATTGCTTATTTGCTGAAAATGACTATAGGTATATTATCTAAGAATTAAATATGCAACTGAATGAATGGTGAGAAAGAAAACATTAAAATAAAGTATAAGTTAACCTGACTCCTGTCTAAAAGCTGATGAAAATAAATGAGAGACAAGGCCACTAATATTTATGGAGCATCCACTCTGTAAATGCTTCTGATCTGCTTAATCCATACAATTGTCTGATAAAGTAGGTAATATTATCTGCATTTTCCAGATGAAATCCAGGTAAGACACATAGTACTAGTGGTAAAGCAAATACTTGAACTCAGGTCAATCCACAATAATGAACCTCAGAAATACATAAGGAAGACAAGACATGGGAATGACTTGGAGGTTAAGTTGCTAAGATCAGAGCGGATTTCAAGGAAAGCATATGCCAGTATTGGCCTATGAACAGTTGTCTGAGAAGAACTGAATCTGGAGCTGATATCTGGGCTAGAGTACAAATACCTGGGTGCTGTGGGGTGTGGGGGACTTATACATCCCTCATGACTAGAACAGCTGAAAATGTAAAGTGGATAGAAATGCAATAGAGAGATTTCTCAGCTGGTGGGTAAAAGTAATAAATGAACCGAAGGTTATATAAATAAAATCTTTAAATAAAACTGATCAGAAGTATTGTACCCTGAATGATGATCCCCTAAAGATGTCCATGTCCTACTCCTTGGCACCAGGAAATATAATAAATTCCAAAAGCAGCTTTGGATATGTGATTAAATTAAGGCCCCTGAGCTGGGGAGATAACTCTGGATTATCTCAGTGGGTCCAACATAATCACGAGGGAGGCAGTAGAGTTACATTCAGGAAAGAGAGATGATGGCAGAACAGAAGTGGGACTGATGCACCTCAAAGATGGAAGAAATGGTCAGTAACCGAGGAATACAGGTGCCTTTTAGAGGCTGTAATAGATAAGAAAATCTATTTCCTTATTTCCTTTAGAGGCTTTTCCTCTAAAGTCTCCATTGGGATCAAGGCCCTGCTGACAACCTTACTTTGGCTCAAGGAAACTGATTTTGGACTTTCAACCTCCAGAACTATAAGATAATAAATTTGTATTATTTTAAGCCATTAAGTTCGTAGTAATTTGTTATAGCAGCAATAGAAAATTGAAATGATAATTCTATAAGAAATATCAGTCAAAATTATGTCTAATGCTGTATATTGCTGGATTTAGAATTGACCTATTCTTAGGTGCTCTTTTACAGATTTTATTTCCTTGAGCTATTTTTTTTCTCAAGAATGTGTTGGGAATCCTTGCCTTTTTGCAAGTGAGCAGTAGCACAGGCAAGGGAAAAAAAAATGAAGCTAAAGAATTTTAAAAAGTAACAGCAGAAAAAGCTCTTTTCTTTAATCAGTAAGTTAAAAATAGGGTAACAGGACAGCCCTGGTGGCCAGTGGTTTAGTGCCGCCTTCGGTCCGTGGCGCGATCCTGGAGACCCAGGATCGAGTCCCGTCGGGCTCCCTGCGTGGAGCCTGCTCCTCTCTCTCTGTGTCTCTAATAAATAAATAAATCTTAAAAAAAAATTAAAAATAGGGTAACAGTTTCTGGATGGTCAGCAGACTGTTACTGTTATTTAGATACTTATTTTTTTTCTTTCTCCCTGAATTTTCTTTTGATTTGTTTGCACAGAAAGAAAACTATTCTTTTTTTAAATTTTTTTTTAATTTATTCATGACAGACACACACACACAGAGAGAGAGAGAGAGAGAGAGAGAGAGAGACAGGGAGAGGGAGAAGCAGGCTCCATGCAGGGAGCCCGACGTGGGACTGGACCCCGGGTCCTCAGGATCACACCCTGGGCTGAAGGCGGTGTTAAACCCCTGGGCCACCAGGGCTGCCCAAGAAAACTATTCTTATTTTCTTTTTTTTCTTTTTTTTTTAATTTTTATTTATTTATGATAGTCACACACACACATAGAGAGAGAGAGAGAGAGAGAGAGAGGCAGAGACAGAAGCAGGCTCCATGCACCGGGAGCCCAACGTGGGATTCGATCCCGGGTCTCCAGGATCGCGCCCTGGGCCAAAGGCAGGCGCCAAACCGCTGCGCCACCCAGGGATCCCCTATTCTCATTTTCATTATAGTATTAGGATGAACTCTGTCATTGTATTGGCTCAGCTAGGATACAGGTTATTTTGAATTAATGCCATTTTGTGCTTAATCATTACCATGTCTATATTTTTATTCTATCATGTCCAACTAATTTCCATGCCTTTAACAGCTACTTTTCATTCATGCACTCAAGAAATATTTATTGAGCTCCTAATCTATATGGAAGATACTGTACCAACAACTGGGGATAGCATGATGAACAGAGCAAGCATTGTCCTTACCTTTTATTCTTCCTCAAACTACCTTAGACCACACTGGTATAACCCGTTCTGACTCTGCTTTCACTTATATCTGCTAATACATGTTTAAGGACTTAATATTATATAATGGATATTAGCACGTTTCTCTGTCTCAATTACTCATCTAAATCACGCTTTCAGGGGACAGTTATTATGTTTCAGATGGTAGAGATCACACTTAATAGACACATACTTTCTTAATAACTAATAAACATGTAAATCACTGAATATTAAAAAAAAATCACCGAATATTATCTTGGTGAATTATGTACATTCAAATGTTTTTGCTGTTTTTAGCATTCAGAACACTGGTTGGGAGTGCCTGGGAAGTGGGGTGAGTGGAGCTTCCATTTGTCCCATAGGTTGCATGGTAGGGGCTGATTGTGTGGGGGACAGCTGCTGAGGAGTTTGCAATAAGCAGCCCCAGTCTGTGTTGCCTGGGTGCTCACTCAGAGGGACTGTCATCTGGGACCCCGTTCCCCCTGGTCCCTGAAGGTCATGGCTCATCTCCAGCCAGTCCCTCTGCCCTCCTCTGCCCCGTCACCACCCTTCTGGCCAGAGCTAGAGCCCATTCTTAGCCTTACCCATTGATCATTTCAAGAAACCTCTGTTTACTGTGCAGCACCCAAGTAAAACCTACTCTACAAGTCTAAGTTGTATATTTGGCAGATTAAACGTGACATTATCATAAAAAAGTATTATATAATGCACCAAGAAAATATTTATTCTTCAACAGTTTACATAGACTCCCCACTTGGCCCCTTAAAGGAAAAAAAAAAAAAAACATGATAGTTTAGCTTGATAGGTAAGAATTGTCCAGGTGGTCACAGAGGAGAATGAGTTTCAAGCAAAGGCAAAAATATATACACAAGAATGAAACAGGAAAATGTGTGATTTTTTTTTAAACAAAAGAGTGAACATTTATTGTGTTACAGGGACATTATACATAGAACATCACCAAATGAAAGAGCCATGCTGAGGTTATATTGAAAAAACTTTTTGTGTCATAATAAAGTATATAGATTTAATCTTAAAAATCTTATTTACTTAGTTTATTTTTTTATTGTGTCAAAAACACATAATGTGAGATTTACCATATTAGCCATTTTCTAAGTGTAAAGCTCAGTATGTGAAGTATATGCACATTGTTGTGAAACAGATCTTTGAAACTCTTCTATCCTGCAAAACCGAAATTCTACTTTTTAGGCATTAGAGTAGCCCATGGAAGGGAAGAGTTTAAAATAAAAGAATACCAGATTCTGACTCTCTCTCCTCTTGTCTTTTTAACAAAAGATAACTCTGGCATCTATATAGAGAATTATCTGACAAAAGAATGAGAGAACTATAGAAGCTTGTAAGTAACATGTTATAATATAATTTTGGAACCAGATGAACCTAGGTTCAAATCCTGACCCCTGCACTTACATGCTATATTAAGTGAAGATCATGTGGCTACATTTTCTTTAGTCAAGAATGAAGTTCACATGTTAGTAACTTACTTTGATGTTTTAAGAAATTACTATTTTTTTCATTTAGACAACCAGGTATTTTTTTTTTTTTTATAATGGCTTTGTAGCAAAACTATTTGACGGATGAATTGGCTATTAGCAGATTAAATTGTCTTCAGTGTTCTACGTGAGTTATATTGACCTATGCTTCCATTTTCCTGAATTCTTAATTGTTAAAATAAATTCTTGAACAGCTTTTACTTAACTGCCAGGATATGACTACATAATCCACTTTGTATTTCAAAATGTAACCTAAAATTCACTTTCACAATTAGGGTTTTGAGGCTAATTTTCTCTGGCAGCTGTCACAATCCTGAGGCTAGATTAGAGCCACCTAGAAGCTTTTGATAATATGCTGGTCTCCACCACAAACCAACTCAGTCAGAATCTTTAGGTATGGACCTAAACATTTAATCTTCTAAAAATTTCCCCAAGTGTATTTAATGAATGTAAAACCTGGGCTGAAAATCAACACTCTGTACTTCTCTATTTTCCAAAGCACCTATTTTATACATTGAAACCGAGTTATGCCTTAACTATGGCTTTTTGTAGTACATTCCTAGTTTTCCATAATCATGGAAAATTGGGTAAGAAAATGAAATGTTTAGCTCTATTTTATCATTTTATTTTTTAAAGATTTTATTTATTCATGAGAGATACAGAGAGAGAGAGAGAGGGAGAGAGAGAGAGGCAGAGACACAGGCAGAGAGAGAAGCAGGCTCCATCCAGGGAGCTCCATGTGGGACTCGATCCCGGGTCTCCAAGATCATGCTCTGGGCTGAAGGCAGCACTGAACCGCTGAGCCACTGGGGCTGCCCTATTTTGTCATTTTAAAGTAAACATTTTTTTTTTCTAAATTAATCTTGCTATGGTCACAAATTAACTTGATATTTAAAAAAGTTATTGTAATGTAGGAAAAAATTCAATGTTTGATGAGTTCATCTGGACCAATATAAATCTTTATATTGAACAACTGTGTCTATGACTTTCCATAAGGTCCCAGTGGTGTCAAAACCAAGGAGTGGGTTGTGAGGGAATACTTCCTTTTGCACATCATTAAATTAATAAAATGTAATCTATAAGCTTAGTATAAACAGCTTGTCCTCCGTGCAAATATAACTTCAAAACAAGTCCTTTCTCCCAGCTTTCTAGACTAATTAACTCTCCAGTCTCCTTCTATATAGAATTAGACCTCTGATAATCCTAATTTATAATTCTTGTGGTTTGGAAAGATTACGTCTTATAGCTGGTCCATAACCATATTTATTATAGGGATTTGGGGCGACTCGTGTCAGATGGTTCTTAAACGTAATTTACAAGTGGCCTTTGATTGTTCTTTCAACAGAGGAGACTGAATATTTCCTGCTTTGAATTAATAAGAGAAAAGGTCAGATTTGCTGTTTCAAGCTTCCCTTCTCTTCTTCTGCTTCTTTTGGATCTTTATTATCAACCATAAAGATAAAGAAAAGTACTGCAGTCTGATGACACAGGTCTGCATAAAATCTCCACATTTTTTTCTACCTGCTGAACTTTGAAGTTTAGTTCTATATTATTTAGAACCAGATGTTTCCTTTGACTTTTTTTATAGCTGTTTTCTAGAGAACCTGATATTTTGCTCAAAACATTTTCTTTCACTTTTGTGTAAAACATAGAAACATTTTAAAGCCTGAATGCCTTTATTTGACAATATTATATTAACCATAAATTATTTTCTGCCCCTATACTAGGCACCAGAGGTTATTAATATTTAAGAAATTATTTAATATCAAAGTTTGAATAATAAAAAGATAACTTATGGCAAAGAATCATAGAGTACAAATAAGAGATACAGACATATAGGGCAGGGGAAATCATAGCCGAATAGTAGAATGGTCAGAGGTCAGAGTTGAGTTTTAAATTGGCCCTGAGACCTGAGTATCTACAAGGCAATTTCTTCATGCCAAACTCAGGGGAGGCCAAAACTTATTCTTAATAGGAAACTTTCTTTCTTTCTTTCTTTCTTTCTTTCTTTCTTTCTTTCTTTCTTTCTTTCTTTCTTTCTTTCTTTCTTCTTTCTTTCTTCTTTCCTTTCTTTTCTTTCTTTCTTTCTTTCTTTCTTTCTTTCTTTCTTTCTTTCTTTCTTCTTTCTTTCTTTCTTCTTTCTTTCCTTTCTCTTTCTTTCTTTCTTTCTTTCTTTCTTTCTCTCTTCTTTCTTTCTTTCTTTCTTTCTTTCTTTCTTTCTTTCTTTCTTTCTTCTTTCTTTCCTTTCTCTCTCTCTTTCTTTCTTTCTTTCTTTCTTTCTTTCTTTCTTTCTTTCTTTCTTCTTTCTTTCTTTTTCTTTTTTTGTCTTATGGAATAATAATTGATATCCATCATTCTATGAGGTAAATGATGCAATGATACTTTGATTACATATGTTGTAAAATGATTACCACAATAGCTTTAGCTAACATCAATCTTCTCATATAGATAGAATAAAAAGAAAGAAAAAAGAAAAAAAATCTCCTTATGATGAGAACTCTTAGGATTTACTCTCTTGACAACTTTTCTGTACCTTCGAGCAGTTATGGCTACAGTCATGCTGTACATCACCTCCCTAGTACAATTGACCCTGAACAACCTGGGTGTGACCTGTGAAAGTTCACTTACACAAGAATTTTTTTATTTTTTATTTTTAAAAAATTTTTATTTATTCATTCATGACAGACACAGAGAGAGTGAGATGCAGAGACACAGGCAGAGGGAGAAGCAGGCTCCATGCAGAGAGCCCGACGTGGGACTCGATCCTGGATCTCCAGGATCACACCCTGGGCTGAAGGCGGCGCTAAACTGCTGGGCCACCTGGGCTGCCCAAGGATTTTTTTAATAGTACAGCACTGTAAATATATTCTCTTCTTTATGATTTTCTTAATGACATTTTCTTTTCTCTAGCTTATTTTATTGTAAGAATACAGAAATAATACATATAACATACAAAATATGTGTTAATTATCTATATTATCAGTAAAGCTTCTGGTGAATAGTAGGCTACTAATAGTTAAATTTTATGCAGTTATATGCAAATGTTTGACTGTGTGTGGGGCTGACATTCCTAACTCTCGTGTTCAAGGATCAACTGTACTTATGTATCTTATAAATGGACATTTGTATCAATGGACATTTGATCACCTTCTTCCAATTTCTTGTCCCCCCATCCTCTGCCTTAAGTAACCACAAGTTGGATCTCTCTTTCTATGAGGTTTGTTTTTTATTTTTTTGTTTTTTGTTTTTTTGTTTTTGTATTCTATATATAAGTGAGATCACATGGTCTTTGTCTTTTCTTTGTCTGAATTATTTCACTTAACATAATGCCTTCAAAGTCCATCCATGTTATAGTAACGTGGTATTTCCTTGGGGAAATATTTTTGATGGTCACCTAAAATTTATAATTTTGTTTTGTAATTCTGTGATGTCTCCTCCTGGAGGAAAACTCTATATTCCCTTTATCATATCCATAGAAGAGACTGGGGTCGGTCCTGACCCTGCATTGCATCTCATGCATGTGCTTTAAGAATGTTAAATAGGGGATCCCTGGGTGGTGCAGCGGTTTAGCGCCTGCCTTTGGCCCAGGGCGCGATCCTGGAGACCCGGGATCGAATCCCACGTCAGGCTCCAGGTGCATGGAGCCTGCTTCTCCCTCTGCCTGTGTCTCTGCCTCTCTCTCTCTCTCTGTGACTATCATAAATAAATGAAAAAAAAATTTTTTAAAAAATGTTAAATAGTTACCTTCTACGGAACATAAAAAAAAAAATGCTATGTTTGTCACTTTAGTCAAAGAAACACAAACTATAGCAGTAGGTAGAATTTTATATTCCAGATGGTGATGAATCACTGATGGTGCCCCTAGGGTCTAATTGTACAACTTTCCTAGATACCTATAAAGCATCAATTATGCAAAACAAGTGTTTTCTCTTAATTGTTTCTCTCAGGAATTTTTAACGTAAATCGAAACATATTATAAAACAAGCTTTATTTTGAATCTGCAAACTCTTTAGTTTTGGCTAGATATCTGCATCTATATATCTACATATCTATAACTCTCTACTGTCTATTTGGAAAGCTCCTACAGGATTATTCAGCAAAAATGCAAATTATGTCACCTTAGGTTTCTATATTATAATATTGAAAACAATATTACCAATTGTGTTATTTACATAGGTTATGCAATCTAGGACAAAGTTTAATGCTTTATAAGCTCTACGTGTATACTTGATTTCATACAATGTTAGAATAAAATCATTCCTATTTATATCAAAAGCTATTATGATAGTCCCTTCTAGGGATGCCTGGGTGGCTCAGTGGTTGAGCATCTGCCTTTGGCTTATGTTGTGATCCATACAATATTATCCCTAGCATCCCGGGATAGAGTCCTGCATGGGGCTCCCCATGGGGATCCTGCTTCTCCCTCTGCCTGTGTCTCTGCCTTTCTCTGTGTCTCTCATGAACAAATCAATAAATCTTAAAAAAAAAAAGATAGTCCCTTCTATATCATGTATCCTAGTGTTTCTCTGCCAAGACATCATAATGAAACATTTTAACTTTATAGACAATGATGAGCAAAAGCACCAAAACTGGAATGAAAAGATTTCTAAGCCCTATTAAAATATACATGCCATCCAAACTCTACATTAATATCTTTCCTCCTGTTACAGCAGAGGAAGTACCTCTCTCATTTAAGTTCAACTTTTCCAAAAAGGTGCTCAAGAGGCATTCAGCAAACATTAGTTGGATAAATAAATTATTAGGTAAATGAATGAGTTAGTAAATGAATCTCTCCTTTATTTTTACATTATCAACTATCTCTTAACTTTCTTATAAGTTCATATTTCTGTTTCTCTTTGCTTCCTTTTATTAGCATTTGTTACATCTTTAAGATTCTAAGAGGAAAGGAAAATCAAGAACACACCAAAACAAAACAAACTTTTGTCTATGTACACCTCTATTAATAGCTCTCTTTCTTCTGCATCAAAATAAAAATTCTCAAGTGTTTTCCATGTTCCTACATTTGATTCATTTCCCAGACTATACCAGTATGGTTACTTTTCTCACTTCTCGAAACATTTTTCCAAAGGTAGACCATAATTTCCATATAGCCTAATTAAATGCTCCTTTTCATTATACTTTATCACTCTGCAAATATTTGACATTGACGATTTAATAAGAGATACATACTCTTGTCCATTATACTACATTGTATTCAATTCTTCATCTCTTTTATTGTTCCTTTACCACAACTTTTACTTAATCAAAACCAGTAAGGGGGTGCCTGGGTGGCTCAGCTAGTTGTGTCCAACTCTTTGTTTTGGTTCAGATCATGATCTCAGGGTCATGCAATGGAACCCCATGTAGGGCTTTGTACTCAGCCCAGAGTCTGCTTAAGATTCTTTCTCTCTCACCCTCTCATGATTTCAAGCACATGTTCTAAATTAACAAACAAGTAAAATCTTTTTAAAAAGTTAGATATTGGAAAGCCTTAGGGCTCTATTCTTGGTTATCTTTCCTCTTAGACTCTGCTGTTCCTGTAGGTGAGGATTTATCAATCTTGGAAATATTGACATTTTGAACTAAATCATTATTTTTTGGGGGGCTCTTCTGTGTATTAGAGGATGTTTAGCAGCCATGACTTTCCCCCAGTCATGATAAGTAAAAACATCTACTTTGTCAAATGTGTTTTCAGAGGCAAAATTACCCCCAGTGAAGAACCACTGTTCTAGGTGATCTCAGTATTTCCATGGTTTCTCTTGATGTAGGTCCATCCTTGGCCACTATATTCAATTCTCAAGATATTTAGTCAACCATCATCTCAACCACTTTATTGGCAGGCATCATATCCAATTATTCAAAAGGTTTGAAATTAAGTTAATTAATCCTCACCATCATATTTGCTCCTCTTTATTTGTGTGAGCCTCACCAAATGGGCCCATACAGGTACTTGTGCCAGAAACATTGGTTCAACGCCTAATCAAAAAGTAATCACAACCTGGATGGATCTGGTGAGTATGCTAAGTGAAATGAGTCAGAATAAGAAAGCCAAACATTGTATGATTTCACTTATATGTGGAATCTAAAAAATAAAACAAATGAAAAACCAAAAAAGAAAGATGAAAGAGAGAAAGAAAGAACAAACAAACAGACAAACCAGACTCTTATGGAGAACAAACTGATGGTTGCCAGAGTGGAGGTGGATAGAGGGTTGGGTGAAATAGATAAGGGGAATTAAGAAGTACAAACTTCCAGTTATAAAATAAATAAGTTATGAAGATGAAATGTACAATATACTGAATATAATCAATAACATTGTAATAACATTGTTTGATGACAGATGATGACCACACTATTGTGGTGAGCATTGAGTAATGTATAGAATTATTCAATCAATGGGTTGTATACCTGAAACAAATATAACACTGTATATTGATTATACCTCAGTAAAAAGGTTTTCTAAATTAAAAAAAATACTATTTCCTATTGATTGTAACTCTAAAATCTTTCTCAAATCCAACTAGTTCTCTCTTTCTATTGACACTTCTCTTATCCAGGCCACCATGTTACCAAGCTTCAGACACTACAGCAGTCTCCTTAAGACATTCCTCTGCCTATAAAAGCCATTCTCCCCATTGAAGTCAAAACAGTCTTCTAGAAACAAATAGAATCATGTCATTGTTTTGCTTAAATTTATTCTTAGTTATCGTATTACCTTTACAGTAAAAAAACATGAACTATTTCTAAGCCTGTAGGATCTGGGCCCTACTAACTTCTGAACTTCATTTTTCTCAATTTTCCCACTTACTGTCTGCTTCGGCTTTATTGTCCATCACTTTATTGAATGTGTGGTGTTCTTTCATGGTTCAGGAATACTTTCAAGTCATTCTACTCCCAACCTTGATTCACCTAATGGTCTCAGGTAACTACTTAGTTCAGCTGTGTGGTTGGCAGACTAGTCTCCCATAATGACCACGTCCTAATTAGCAAAACCTCTGACTATGCCAGCATTATGGCAACAGGGATTTAAGGTTGCTAATCAGGTGACCCTAGATAAGGAGAGTATCTTGGAGTATCCAGATGAACCTGATATAATCATGATCCTATAAAAGTGGAAGGAAGAAGAGAGGCTCAGATTCAGTGTGAGAAGAACTCAGGCTGCCATTGCTGGGCTTGCAAAATTAAGGGACCTGTAAACTAAAGAATGTAGGCAGCCCTTGGAAGATGGAGAAGGCAAGAAAAGGAGTTATCTCTAGAGCCTCCAGAAGAATTGGAGACCTACTGACATCTTAATGTTTCTTGAGATCCATGGGAGATGTCTGACATACAAAACTGTAAGATAACAAATTCTTATTTTCTTAATCACGAAGTTTGTCATGATTTGTTACAAAACTAATAGGAAACAAATGCAACCTATTTGTCATAGTTTTTCTTCATAATCTCTTTATACTTTTAGTTACATATTCAATGACTCTTTTGCTAGAATGTGT
Source organism: Canis lupus baileyi (assembly GCF_048164855.1). Classification (NCBI taxonomy): domain Eukaryota; kingdom Metazoa; phylum Chordata; class Mammalia; order Carnivora; family Canidae; genus Canis; species Canis lupus. The sequence continues at coordinate 56,241,078 of NC_132844.1, read as the reverse complement.
ACTAGTGAAAACCCTTTCTTGTTCACTGCTATTTCTCAAATGTTTGTGCACTTGATGAATATTTATAGAATGATGAAACAAATGAAATAATTTGGTTTAGGATTTCATTTTTGCCACTAACTCATATCATGTAAATTTCTGTCTCTTCTATTTCATTGACTTATGGAAAAAAACAAAATAGAAAACCATGTTCTAGCTCTCTATTGCTATTGTTTGGAGCACTTATTTTGTTCTCTGTAAAAATTAGCTTTAAATTATTTGAAAATTGATTTGAGAAACCCCATCTTTCGTAGATGGGCTTTCAAGGTAGGAAAATGTTAAGGAAACCTTGGTTTGTATTATTTTAACAGAACTTCTGAATAAAGAACTGTTAAGCCAGATGTTGGAGAACTGAGAAGTCTAAAAGGAAAAACGCTGACGTCCCTGAGTTCATAACAGCAGGTAGCAGCTGCGACATCTGGGACTGGCACAACAAATAGAAGTGGCTGAGATTATAATTTAAGAAACTTGGAGGAAAAGACTCATGGAATTGAATTCTGACCCATGCTGAGTGCCTTGGCTGGTGTGGGGTCTCTGTGGTTGGAGAAGGAACTGTGGAGTCAGACCCAGACCCCTGAGGCAGGGTTGCTGAATGGCTGATGGTGATCTCTTAGGGGGCACAAACATACTGGTTCTGGGAGTGTTGGAAAATGGTAAGACTAGGAAGGCTGCTGCTGCTGCTACTGGACAAGCTATTGTTGCCTGGGTATGGAAGGGTTTCTGGGGATGGAAACAGGAAAGAGCCAGTCCCTCCCCATCTGTGTGCCACCCTCCAGCTATTCATCTTGTCAGAGCCTGGCAGAGAGACTCTGTTATGGCAAAATCCTGCTATGCAGCTAACCCCAACATCACAGATCTTATACAAGCCTGGATCTGACATTGGCTTCATAAGCAGCACAAGAATTTCTAGGTAAAAGTAAATCAAAGAATGGATGAGATAAGATTCTACATATCCTCTCATTATAAATATGACAGTTTTATTAGGGAGCCTAGGACTCCCTCTGCTACAACAAGTACACTCCTGTCCTCTAACAGACTGTTTGAGCAGGGATGGAGTGCTCACCACAGATGTGCCCTTGTAAAGTCTGTGTTTACCATTATCATAAATATTCTGAGGCAGCGTAGGTTCCGTGTTTTTGTTGGGGGGTAAAAAAATTTCCCCACTGTTGGTTTTAAATTTCATCCCTTTTCTCTTTTTTTTTTTCTTTGAAGGTTCAGTAGTACTTTTTTTATTTTTAAGTGGGAGAAAATAAGTATAATAACTTATTGATTTTTTTTTTCCTGTTTTAGTTAGATTTCTAGAGTACTTGCTGCCATAACTATTCTGAATCCAGAGTAAGATCTTCCCCACAAAAGATACTGGACTGAGCCTTTTGTGGACAAATGTTCTTATTTTGTGAACCTTTGGTTGTCTCCAGATTCTGTGCTTTCTTATGGAAATTTTAGTTAACAATGTTTCAAAACTATAACTGTCCATTCTTATAACAAATATTTTCATGCTGTCTTAGCCCTTTAAAAAATGATTTCCTAAATTTTACCTTTGAAAAAGCATAAATCTTTAAGTTTTGCTTACTGTCTTCAAAAACTATACTCCTGCCATTTAAATTTTGGTGTACTTTTTCTCTTATCTTTTTTCCTGTATTTGTCTTGTTTCTATCTTATTTTTTCCCTCTGAATTCCAGAGGTGGGACACAGTCAATAGGTGTTTTTGTTCGTTCTTTTTTCTTTTTTATACAATTGTACTAAGTATGAAGTAGGACTAAGTAGGCAGTTGGCAGTATTCACAGGGGTAACTCCTATCCCATGATCCCCAACCCCAGATAATACCCTGCTGTCTCCTTCTTTCCTTCTGTGAACAGTCCTCCTTTTTTCTAGGTGTCTCATTTCCCCCTCTGTTGCTTGCTCCTTACAATGCCAGAGCCATTCGAGGCAGTCTCTTTAGCACCTCAGGTGACCCTCATCAGAAGATTCAGCTGGACTCTTTGCTCTTCTCATAAGAACTAATGAAGGGGTGCTCTGACTTTGAGGGAGGTTGGTTTTGTCAAAAGTCACTATAGGAAGTGAAATCACCTGTGTTCAAAATGGTCCTGGAAAATTCTTTAGGAAGTGGCCTCCATAGAGATGAATTAACAGATCTCCAATATAGTCATTGGTTGGTTTCTTTCTGATGACCAGCATTACTGTTTCCTCAGCTAAGTGTCAGTAAAAGGATTAGGCATGAGGCATACGGTTAGAAACTTTGCAACATTTAAAAATACTTATCTTAACCAATGGCGATGCAATCCGTATGTCAAAATGATCACACCATGAGAGGCATGCAGTGAACTGACAATTGAAATTAATTTAAATGAGCATCTGATTCCACAATAGTGTATATGAACAAAATGATGTCGTCGCAGTTATTTACAGTAAGGCTTGATGTCCAGTGGTCCAATATATCCAGAGGTTTTTCTTATCCTTAAGAGAGGACTATGCTAACATCTCAATAATGAGATGGAATCAGCAAGTATTGAGTCTGGCACCGTACCGGAGCCTTTTGACAACTGAGTCACTTGGACTTCCCGCCTGTTCGAAGATTCAAAATCAAAATAATTGAGTGGTGGGTTAGAATAGTCCTTGGTTTCCTTTGTTCTGTTCTAGCATGGTTTTCTATTAGGCTGTTGACTTCCCGGTTATTAAGTACAGAAAGGTACTGATTGCCAGGATGATAAGAGGTATAAAACTTCATTAGGCACCTACTTGGACTTTCTCAAGTTGAAAACACACACTTGAGCTCCTTAACCACCATTTGTTTCCCACATGATTCTAAAGACTGGATAGAAGTGCAGCGCACCAATGATTTCATCTCTGGAGGATTCTAGATAAGTCAAAAGTGCAGAGACATCACAAGCTTTGGCTGCTTTCCCTGAAGTTTGCCAGAGCTACCACCTGTGATAATCTTGAAGCAGCTGCTGTTCTTGTCTTATCTACACTGAAGTCACAGTACAACTAATACGGCATTTCAGTGAAAAGATGCGACTTAGCAGCAGCTGGGTCAGGTGGAATAGACCTGGCTTGGCTTTTCTTACAGAAAATCTTTTCAACACTTGGTTTTATTCCCGATCTCCTTATTTATTGCTACCCCTCACGCATCCTGAAACAATTCATCAGTTTAAGCTGTTTTTCTGGAATCAAGGACAATTGGAACTATACGTAGTCACGTTCTGAGGTTTCAGTTTCCAGGGAAAAGTCTCTTGGGCAGGGAAAGAGCCTCTAGAAAAGGTAGGGGTGGGGGAGTGTTTGAAACTTCAGGAAGCATATGGGAAAGAGGAGCTGTGGCTATTCAACTTCCTCACATAACCTTTTCCATGAATAAGGCTTATTAAACTGACTGGATCTTGAAAAGGCCCCTTTCACTTTTTTTTTTTTTTTTTTTTATGGCTTCCTTTCACAAAGAACAAATGCCACAGACAAACCAACAAAATGCTGGGTTGGTTATTACCTTTAAAGGTCATTTGAAGTAGAGTACCATATTACTCAAGGCTAAAGTGACCTATTCAACCTTAATGCTCCAGGGAAATGTCAGGCACAAAGAGTCAGTACACAGGTACTCGAGTTATTATCTTTGCAACTTAAAACAAAACCTCTACAACATGTATTTAAAAAATAAAAACAATCAAGGACCAACAACTGCAAAGTTAGTCTCTACTTGTGGTATAAGATTTTGGCAGTAGTAATGGCATGGTGTGGGGGAGAGGCCAGTAATGTTTGCTTGAAGTAACTGTAAACCTTAGGAACTTAATATCAGATAACAGTGGGAATTGAATTAAAAGGACCTCTCGTATTGGAGAGGAACCTCACTCGAATGGAAATTAAAATATATCTATATATCTATATTTTAATATATATTGGAGACCTTTAAAGTTAGTCTTTATGTCAGGATGATTATTTACTTTTTCTATTGTAGCCATCTGTGGACAACAATGGGGAACTAATGGGATTCCTATTTGTTTTCCTCCTGTTAGCTACTTTTTCCTCTGGACAACTCCCCCTCCCCCCCCTTTTTAAAGATTTTATTTACTTATTCATGAGAGACCTAGAAAGAGAAGCAGAGAAACAGGCAAAGGGAGGAGAAGCCGACTCCACGCAAGGAGCCTGATGTGGGACTCGGTCCCGGGAATCCGTGATCAGGCCCTGGGCCAAGAGCAGAAGCTCAACTGCTGAGCCATGCAGGCATCCCTGGACAAGTTCCTTAGATCATGGAATTCCTCACCAAAATTTAGCTACCCATTTCTATGAAAACGAGAAATGTAACTGGTAATATATCTACACTCAAAGCTTGCCATTTTCAGTAAAATTTATAGTTAGTGATTCATGCAGTACATTAAAAATGCATGCACTCCTGAGTGCTCATACGCTCATTTTTATCGATGCCATTGGATTTCAGTAGTGTCATTAAGGACTATTGTAAATAATCCAAGACCTTGTAGATTTTACTTCTGACCTAAAGTGAAATGATGTCTTATAATCTTATACTTTTGAGGTTTAAGAAAGTGGGAAATGGAATTTCATTGGAAGAAAGGGAAACAAGATTTTATTCAAATGGCAATGGCTTTATAGTTAAGACAAAATGAAATAAAGGCCTATAAATTTCCTTGTTTCATTATGAAAGGTTAATGGTTCCCATTTGATGGAAGACAACATTTGAAACAGTATGTGAGTCATATTTGAAGTTATTTATTGAGGTCTTATAATGTAGGACATCTTGCTAATGAAACTGCTAGCACCTCACTTCTTGAGCTCTTACAATGTGTCAGATGCTGCACTAAGTACTTGCAAGGTGGGCAGATAGGCAAGACAAGGCCCAGCCTTCACCCTGGTATAGTCAACCTTACAGTGATAAATTCAGGGGCATTGATACTTCTATTTACAGTAAATCAGCTGACAGCTTTCAGGCTGAAGGCAAGATCTGACCTGGCTAGTGATATCTCCTATAGCCCTCCTGACCTGCTCCAATTCTGGGGCCCACGGCAATGCTCTGATCCCCTCTCCCATGCTGGCTTGCCTGCTCTTAGGCTCTGGCTCACTTGTGCCTGGAGGATCTGTTTGTCAAGTAACTGCACCACCTGTATCCTGGACTAACCAGTGAAGTTATCTCCATATGAAGGATGGTTAGTATACTATCTCCAGAGACGTTGGAACTTTACTTTGTTAAATAGGGACTATCATTCAAGTTTCTTCTTCCTTGGTTACTCTTTCTCAGCAGCAGAGTATTTGTTAAAGTTGTCTTTACATCTTATAGAGTGCTTTAGTATTGAAACTTGTATTTTATACTAAACACTTCCTGTTTATTTTTAAAGAGAGCATGTGATGTGGGAGGAGCTAGGTAACAGAGGCAGAAGGAGAGTGAGAATCACAGACTTCCTGCTGAGCAGGGAGCCTGATGTGGGGCTTGATCCTATGACCCTGAGATCATGACTTGAGCAGAAATTAAGAATTCTTGCTTACCAACTGAGCCACACAGATACCCCTAAATACTTCCTGTTTAGATTGCCATGTGGTTTCTGTCTTTTGTGTGTAGATTGATACAGGTGGCAAACAGGAAGCAGATAATGTGGGCTAACAAATTATAACAATTCCATAATTTCCCATAGTTCTCATCTTTTATCCCATGTTACTATAGAAATATGAATGACCTTAAATTTGACTTGTTTTTCTTTAGAAAAGTTATGAGATTTTGCTGCTTCCTAAAATTTCAGCAGAATCCATTCTATATAAGAAACTAAATTCTGATGGAGGGTAAATGTATAAAAACTAGATCTCTTATATCTGTTTTTATCTTTTAGTGATTTTCGTGAGTGGAGACTATCATATAATGGAAAAAGCATAGTAGAGATTGTTTAAATAGATAGTATGAAAAGTTAATAGACAAGTTGATGTATAGTATAGCTCAAATAAGAAGTAATATACCTATTTCCATTAAGTTAAAAAGCTGGGTAATGCCTGGTCTCCGAAGCTGAGAATTTATTTCAGTGTAGTAGGAATGCAATCAGGATGACAGAATATGAAGCTAATTCAGGGGTTCTAGATAACTCAGGGGTTCTTTGATTTCTTGTAACTTGGGCAATGTTGATTTAGATATGCTTAGCAGACCTATAAGAGGAAATTTTATACAGGCAATAGATATTCAATAAAGGAATTCAACAGAAATGTCATGAGTGAAGATTTTGATTTAGGGGTCATTGTATAGAGACAGTCCAAAGTCATGTAATTGATTGCTATTACTTAGGGAGAGGGTCCACATATATAAAAAAATAGGAGCATGGAACAGAGCTGTGGGAAGCTCTTATACTTAGACGTCAAACATAGAAGTTAGAACCAGCAAGGAAGAAGAGGCAGTGAAAGCATGGATGTAAGAAAGGAGGAAATCCAGAGGGAAACATCATCACCAGAAGGAAAACTTTCAGAAGGAAGAAATCAACAATGCTTCTACAGCTTAGAGAACAATGTATGGTCAGAGTTGGGAACATTTTGTTGACATTTTATCACAGAAATAAGATGGCTGCCAAAGAGGAAGGTAAAAGCAAAGGGAGTTTAAATGGAAAATACTAGGACATTTGTGTAAAGTTGGGAATAATTTAGAAAAGTTGGGAGGATATTGTGGTACAGAAGAGGGCAGAATTGATGAAGGAAATTACTGGAGAAGAGAAGAAACCTGAGGGAAAAAGGGGGAAGGCTGTCTGAGAGGATCTGGGACCCTTTATTCTAACATAAGGGAAGGTAGAGTTTAAAAGCTTAGTAGGAATATGAAAGAACTGCCATGTGATGGTTTCTATTGTAGAAGGCAAGAGGTTTGGGGGAACATGACTAGAGGAGTTTTGTAGGAAAAAAAACATGAAATGACCATTTGGAAACTGGGAAACAAAAGTAAGAAGCATGAGTAAGTTTGTTAAAATGTGTGCACATTTTAACAATTTTAACTGCCTCAATGGCAGTGCAGAGTAGGTGACTAGTATGTTTAACAAGATGAGGTGTTTTTTTTTTTTTTTTTTTCCCCTCCAGATGAGTAAAATATAGAGAGAAGGGAACAATGAAATTAAAGTTATTTTGAAGGGAGAAGTATAATGTACCTAAACTGTGTAAGGGTGAGGGCAAGGCCATGTGGAGGTAGGGTCAGTAAATGTGAGATATTTGAAGATGAAGAACTGCTCAAGTAGGAGTGTTCACCTGAACTCAAAAGGATAGAAGTGGCTTTGTAGAAGCTAGATTCTTGAAATGTCAGAAGTAGATTTGGTGTTAATAAGATACAGTTATAGTAGTATATGGCTGAACTAAGATGAAAGAAAAGTCCTAAGAAGGTGAGGAGAACAAAAACTCAAAGGCCAAGTTATTGGATGTATTAAAAATCCTAGTAAGATACGGAAACAGTACGAATTTGTTCTATTGTGTGGGATTTTGTGATTTACGGGAAGAAAATGGAAAATGTTTCTCGGGTGAATACAGGAAGACCTTCGAGTTCAGGCACCATGAAGTAAGGGGAGAAAAAGGTGTGCCTCTTACTGATGTATTTTTTAGTGACTGCTCAGTTTTTATATTGAGACTGCACACCCAGAAGTCTGCTATAATACTGTCCTACCCACAGTGGGGAAAAAAAATATTGATAGCTTTTCCTTCCCCACTATTTTCTACCAGATTTTTTTTCCCCTTGGTGGACTAATTTTAAAAACTCCACAATTTTAATCTTTTATAGCACCATATAATAGTGACTGCTGTTTGTCGTTAAGGTATCAGTATTTGCAACCTGAAGTAGAATATTTGGGGAGGTTGGGACCTTATTTCTTCAACTAGAGTCTTTGGTTAGTTTTCATATTAGAAGAAAATACATCAACTTCTCACTGAACATTTTCCTTAGAGATCGATAAAATAATTGGCAAACACATAGCCATTAAAGTATTGAAATTGCCATGAAAACATAACATGTTGACAGACAGGCTGGCTTTCAAGTCCCTTGGCTCCAGTCTGGCATATGCAAGGCACTAGCATTTCAACTAAGTAATAAGATGATGTGATGGTGATGATGATGGTTGTGTTTGCTTTCTCTCTCCAAGCTAAAAGCTGTCCTAGGTGTTCTTGTTGCTGTTGTTTCAAATTTCTTTCTATATTGCTTGCAGAGACCTTTGTGAGGGGTGGATAACAATTAGAAGAAAAAGAATTAGTCATGTGTCACAGAGTCACTGCTCTTAAACCCTACAGTTTCATCTCTACCACTAATTCCAGTCTAGCTTTTAGTAATTCCAGAAATTTAGTCTTGCTCAATAACTTTCAACATTTAGTATGATTATTTAAAGATGCTTTGCAAATACAGTAAATTCTAAAATTCTAAATACCTAAACTGTAAGTCTATAAAATGAATAAGAGAATCTTAATTATCATCTTATAGATGTCCTCTATTCTTCCAAGAGTCACCTCCACATATTTTAACTATTCTATCTATATTGCCCCATATCAAATGTAACTAATGTAAAAAGCTCCAAAGTAGGACAATTTACAGAAGAACCAGGAATGTGGAGGAAATATGAAGTTGTGCTCTATCCAGATGGCTGGATCCCTACCTACTGCTCCATCTAGCTCAGTCTCTCCCAAATTCCATCTCCTCTTGTTGCTACAGGCATATATACCCAATTGTCCATTCAAAATATACTCTTTTTTTTTAAGATTTTATTTATTTATTCTTGAGAGATAGAAGGAGAGAGAGAGTCAGAGACACAGGCAGAGGGAGAAGCAGGCTCCACGCTGGAAGCCTGACACGGGACTTGATCCTGGGTCTCCAGGATCACCCCTGGGGCCAAAGGCAGGCACTAAACTGCTGAGCCACCCAGACTGCCCTCAAAATCTGCTCTTAGCTGTCTCAAAACCTCTTTGACACAACCTCTGAAACACTAAACAAATTACCTCAACTTTTTTCATACTAAAATGAAAGAAAACAAAACTGAAAGTTTCTATATCTGTATTCTTTCTCAGTAATTGTCATCACTTTTAATTCTGAAAGGTAAGGTTATCTTTAATATTACCTCTGCCTTATCTTTATATCCAATCATCACCAAGTCCTGTTAACTGTTATCTCTAGATCTTCCTCACATTTTCCACTCCTCAGTAGCTTCATCACTACTCCTGTAATTCAAGCTATAATTTTTGACCTGAAAACTGCAATATCCTTCTAGAACACCAGAAAACTATCTTGGCTGTTCTAGTTCATTCCCTAGAAGGTATCTAATCATTTAAAAAGTAGATCATATTTTGTCATGTCCTTGATTATAATTCTTCAATTGTTTCCCATAGCTCTTTGGATGAGAATGAATTTCTTCATGTCATGCCGAAGAGGCCCCATATGAATGGTCGCTGTCATTTTAACAGGATCATCTTCAAAACACCCCCCCACACACACCAAATTCTATGGAGTCAGCTTTGGTTTATTATAGTTCATACAGCATCCTGCTTATTCCTTCCTAGGGGCTTTGCTCAGGCCATTCTGTCTGCCTGATTCCCTCATTTTTCTTATTTAATTTTTTTCTCATCTTCACGTAATATCTCTACTGTCTATCCTCCAGGGAAGCCTCCCCCATGACTGAAAACCTACAAATACATACATGCAAAGTCTGAATAAAACTCTACTTTCCTGTTTACTGTATAGAAAGGCATGCAGTGTGTTAGTTTATAATAATCTTATTGCTCATCTGATAGAATCTAAGGTTGAAAAGTAAAACCTGTGTTTCTGAGGATTATGACCATGTTTCTTCCACTGTTTTCTTAACCAAAGTCCACTAGAGTGTCTGACACTTAGAACTCAGTAAAAAAAAATTGGACTGTATTATCTGCTACATTCTTATTTGCCCTAACTCTAATTTTTAGATTACTCTAACCTGTACTAATCAACTATTTATTTTCATAGCTACAAATGTAGTTCTTATTAGAATTAATAACTGTTTACTGAGCTCTAATCAAATGATTACATTAATAGTTGAGAGTATCTGAATGCTACCTGGTTTATTTATCATTGATTGATTGCTACCTGGTTTAAATAAGTAATATTTTGATCAATAATAAAGATCAGAGACCAGGAAAAGGGAGAGAATAGCTTGAGAGGAGACCCAAAAGCAAAAATGAGCAACTATGTGTGGGAGCAGTACCTAGGCCATTCTATTCAGGGCAGAAATTTTAGGTAGGTAAGTATGAAAATACAACTTTGGCAGAGGATGGTTGAGCCAATCTGGATGGAATATTTCTTGAAAGTCCGTCAAATATGAATCCATTTTTCCCCTAATATTTTGAACACTTTCTAGGCAATTAAAATTCATCTGTAGTTGGGCAGCCCCGGTGGCGCAGCAGGCTTAGCGCCGCCTGCAGCCCGGGGTGTGATCCTGGAGACCCGGGATCGAGTCCCACGTCAGGCTCCCTGCGTACAGCCTGCTTCTCTCTCTGCCTGTGTCTCTGCCTCTCTTTCGCTCTCTCTGAATAAATAAATAAATAAATCTTAAAAAAAAAAAAAAAAAAAAGAATAGTTCTTTAAAAAAAAAAAAAGTTCTCAGTTGTATTTGTCTAAAGGAACAATATCTACAGAGATCAATATATGCTGCTAAGGGCAGTCCCTGCCTAAAGACTGAATGAGTCACTAGGGAGTAACATGGTATCATCTCAGGCCATGAGCAAAAACCATGGTTGTTGATACCAAAGATATTACAGAAAACTAAAGATAAAAGGAGAGAGTGTATGAATTTCCCTGGATAGCTCTTGGAGGAAGATATTTTTGCTAGAAATTCTGTGATAGGAATAAAAACGAAGGGTCTTTAAAGATTATGTCCTGTATAAGTTGGCATTGAAGCTTGAGTTACAAGTTAATTGATCATGGCTTTGATGCTAGGCTTATGTTCAAAGAAATCTCATGTAAAGTTACTAGTACAATGAAAAACCAAGAATAGTTTGTACTAGATGTTATTTCCTGTGTTAGCAAACATAACTTTATAAACTGGAAACTTTACATTCTGAAACCAGTGGACTATGAATAAATTGCGAATCAAGAAGGACACACTGAGGATGCTTAAGAAGGACATGTGATTCCATTGTTGGCAAAAATTCAGAGGCAATTACTTATATGCAGACTTGTTTTAAAAAGAACATTCCTCTAGATCTAAATCTTATTGAGATTTTGAGATTTTAAAAGAATACCTCTACTTTCAGTATATGATCTGACTTTTCGCTTCCCAAGAAGAAAAAAAAAATCTATATTAAAAGTAGGAAATGAAGCATGTGAATGATGTCTGGATTATCTTATTTTGGAAACTATCCTGATAACTGTAAATATATTTGATGTTGCTTCTAAAGGTGATTTTTAAAGTATAAACATTTAGTGGCCATTGTGTATGGTCACCTAGAATGCAGAGTCCAGCAGGTCTAGATGTAAAACATAAATTTTCTATTAAGCCATGAAATTCTGGACATGTCTTCAGGGTCTCTAAATCTTTGTCTCATCATAGAATATTTTTATCTTCTATATATGAGACTGAATAATATTAATGCAGAAGACTTAGGATATCAATTGGTAAATAGTAGTTGCTTGATAAATGTTTATGATTTTACCACAGTAGTATTTATATTCAGAGAACCAGATTGTTACCCTGAATCCAATATGCCCCTTTGGGGGGGAGTATTTGAGTGACCATTAAAAAGAAACAGAAGTATGTGTGCTATCCCAAAGAACCCATTGAAGACCTTGACTTTTGGCTTACCAAGACTCATGGATTCAACTTTCAACAATAACATGGCGATACATCTTCTCTCTCCATATGCTCAATCCATGAGGTTTGGATACATTTCCTACTGCCATTCTAGGGACATGGAATGACCCATACCTGGTCCTTTTAGCATATCACATCTTCCTTAGCTACAGTGACTGTTAGGCTGGGTATTTAGACCAATCTGAGCCAATGAGATGAAATTAAGCGTTTGCTGGAATTTATGGAGGAAAAAATTTGCTTTTCTCTACAGAACTTGAAACTAGAAAGACAAGGTGAGGAAGTATTGTAGTTATTTCATATCCACCAGAGATTTTCTGCTTGAGATAAAGTCAGCATGGAAAAGAATGGAGCCTGGAATTAAAGACACTGGGTCCTTATGATCATTATTTGAACCACTGATCAAATCATGCCTTAAAAATGTTGTCTGGAACAAAAGAAATAGATGAAGGAACCAAGGGACAGACTTCCTGAACTCAGGATAAGCAAAAATGACATGTTACCACTTTGCAAGTGGTAACATAAAAGTTATACCTTGGAGGATTCTCCTGGTAGTTAGCCTAGCTTCTCTTCAATGATTTTATTTTTTGATTTAAAAAAATATCTCTGACTTATAACTGGAAGTTTATATATTTTGACTCCTTTTACCTCTTTATCCTGTCCTCTGCTCCAGCAACCACCAGTCTGTTCTCCATAATCATGAATATTAAGATTTCACATGTAAGATCATGGATTTGTCCAGTGTTTTAAAATGAGAGAATGTGTTTATTTTTCTTTAATTGGAGTATTAGGCACACAATATATTAGTTTTGAGCATATGACCCAGTAACTGTACAAATTCATGTTGTGCTATGCTCACAAGTGTAGTGACTTGTCATCTATTGCCATACAATACTATTCCAATACCATTGACTATATTCCCTATACTGGACCTTTTATTCCCATAACTTATTCATTCCATAACAGGAAATCTATTATCTCTCACTCCCCTTCACCCATTTGCCATCCCTCTACTCTTCTACTCTCTGGCAACTACTTCTGCATTTATGGGTCTATTTCTGCTTTTGGTTGCTTGGTTTGTTTTAATAAGTGATTGGAACAGTGAATTAGGCAAAAGAATGTTTATTATATAGATTTTTTCATTACATAGGTTTTGTTTATGAACTTTCAAATGATGGAATATCACATACAAAAAAAGTTTACAGAGCAAAATATAATCATTTCTATCTAACATCTATAGATGGTTCTAGCAGATACTTGTACATAGTGTCATCTTGAATAGTGGACCTAGATGTAGCCTTATAGAACCTCAGCTATTCATAAGTAGAGACACTTCTCTAATAAGGTACTAGTATCCAAGGTAGGAATAGGCTTTTTAAAAAAATAGGTGCTTGCTTGCTTGCTTGCTTGCTTGCTTTATTTATTTATTTATTTATTTATTTATTTATTTGGGGGAGGGGATCAAAACCATGGATTGAAAAAAGTGCCAATTCAAAATCTTATGAATAGGAAACAAGATTATTACCCTTAGATAAAATGAGATAAAAGCAAATATTGATCAGGTTTTTTTTAATCTATTTTCTTAACTACTTGATTATAAAATTTTGAGTAGGGAAAGAATTTGGGGATAGAATAATCTGATTCAAAACTCAATCTTTTTACTAAATTAACTTTTAAAAAGCTTAACACATTTTCAAAAAAATAATTATCAAATAGCTATACTGACAACTTTTAAAAATTTACAGTTGAAGCATAGTACGCAACGAGAAATACACCTAAATGTATTGCTGAATTTTTACAACTGAACACATTCCTGCAGTTCACTCTCTAATTATGGGGTTTGGGCCATAATCCATTTCTTAATCTCTCCTCTTATTTTCCATTACACTCATGGACTTCTAAAATGCAGATGAGTTTAGACTATTTCTATATTTTTATCTAAGTAGAGTTCTATCATAGATATTCTTTTGTGTCTGGATGCTTTTGCTAGCCTTGATTGTGAGGTCCATCTATAATGCTGGACCTTTTTCTAATACCATTAAGACTACTAGAAATAGTTTTACCATGAACATCATAGTATGTGTATTTTGGTAAGCATATGTATGAATTTTTGTTTGGAATTACATAGAGAAATTCTGGGTCATCATGAGTTGCTTGAGTCAATATTTCAAGGAAGTTGTACCAATTTAGTTGTACCAGGAATGCATGAGAGCTCTGGTTGTTCCACATTCTCACCAACAGTATTTTCCATGGTTTAAATTTTAGCCATTCTCATGAGTATGTGGTTGTACCTTATGGCTTTAAGTTACATTTCCCTGATGAATACATCTTTGTTTATTGATTCTTTGGTCATCTTTGAAGTGTCAATTCAAAGTCTTTTGTTAGAGTGACAGTGTTTTTATAATACTAAATCTGGGAGAAGCTATAAAGTTTAAAGTCAGTTTCCATTTTCAAATGGAAGCTCACAGGTCCTTTAAGTTCACACATCCCTCCCATTACCTTAAAGGGTATATCATCTGATACAGAATTCTTTTTTCTTGGTGTTCTGAAGAAAACATTCTTATTTCAAAGTCCTGATTCAAGAAAAAATTATTCTGTTGAAATTTCTCTCAATATTGATTTTAAATATTCAGAAAAGTCCTGTGAAGTTTTCTCTCTAATTTAGCTAAGAATTCTAAAACTACATTACATTTTCTTTTCCATCCATATAATGCGATGGAGTTACTTTATTTATTTAAAGATTTTATTTATTTATTCATGAGAGACACAGAAAGAGAGAGAGGGACACACAGGCAGAGGGAGAAGCAGGCTCCACGCAGAGAGCCTAACAGGGGATTCGATCCCAGGTCTCCAGGGTCACTCCCTGGGCCGAAGGTGGCGCTAAACCGCTGAGCCACCTAGGCTGCCCAAGTTACTCTGTTTAAAGTAGCTATCTTGTTAGCATCAAAGTTGCCAATGAATAATCAATTCTTTTGACAATTTTTAACTTCACTTGCCATTATTTGTTCATAGTTAATATATTTTTCTGCTCTTATTGTTTTTTTTTCCTTTTTGTGGTACTATGTTTAATCTATTACATGTGTCCTCTAAATTAATATTCACAATGAATGTTGCAGACAAGACTTGGATTATCATCGTTCTAAAGATAAGAAAATGGAGGCTTAGAGAAACTATAAATTTACTCCAAATCAGACATAACAAGAGGTAGAAGCAGAATTCAAAGATAGCTTTAAGGTACCAAAATCAATGCTTTTAACTATCCCTTGTTGTCCTGTATGACTTACACAGTTTATAGCTTCCTAGATCATATCAAACAAACAAACAAAAAACACACATAAGCTTTATTTGGTCTCTCTAATTCAATTTCGATTTCTACTTTGCTAGATCTAATAGACATTGCTTTGCTCTCATCTTTTACATCATAGAAGCACTCAGCATTATTGACCATTTCATCTTCTTAAAACACTATCATCCTTTGGTTTCCATGAAGCAGCACTCTCCATCTATTCTCTTTTTCTAGTGATTACTTATCCTCCCTTTTTAGGATTATTTTCTCATACATCCATAGCCCAGATTCCCGTATTATAAGCTTCCCTTTCAGTAAGGACTTCTAATTTAGATATGTGTATATATCTGGTTGAGAGACCTAATTATAGCCTCAACCTACTCAATGATTCTTTTTTTTATCCTATTAACATATCTTTGTTAAATTTTCCTAATGGAACTGCCCTGGGTGATGCTTCTTCATCCTTCTGAGGTTCTTAAATTTGATGGGTTACTTTATTCCTTGCTAGGGTCCCAAACCCTCGTTTTTTAAGTGACACCTCCTAGGTGTTGGCAAGCACTAGTGGTTCTGGCACCTTAGGTTTGACCCCAGAAAGTATTAACAGTTCAGCTGAAGTATGACTTTTTTTCTACATTGATTTGATTTATGATGAGCATTTGTTTTACTTTTGTCAAATGAGAACTCCTTTATTTAAAGTAAAATGATGTGTGCCAGAAAGCAAAAGTTACTCTTGGCAAGTGGAAAGATATCTGTGTGTGCTTATATCAGCACAAAGTATGTTTCTTTTATATTCAGTAAATATTTTTAAAAGGGCTCGTATTTAACATCAGCAATAAACAAAGAGGAAAATGGATCAACGTGCTAGAATGGACTTGAATTATTAAAAAATGAATAAGGAAACAGAAGAAAGTAGAAATGGTTTTATATACTGAACTGCATTTTGAGATGCCAGTTCTGGCATCTGTTTTTTTTTGTTTGTTTGTTTTTTGTTTTTGTTTTTTGTTTTTTTTAGAGATCATATGAATAGTTAAATTGTTTTTGTTATTCTTATTTAGGGCAAAGCGTATCTGAGTGCCTGAAAACAGACTATTTTCAACGAGTCAGACTATTAGAAAGTGAGTGAGAAGTAGAAGGTCATCTGGATCTACTGTAGCTATATTTAGAAGTATAGAGTGATGAGTGCTCTAGGAAAAGTGGATAATATTAGGAAGCTTTCTATTCTGAGGCTGTTGTTGGAAATGCTTCTTAACCCCTAAAGTACTCCCAGAGGAATAAGAAGGAAGAGGATTGTTTTATTTCACAAGAATAAGTATCTGAACCAAATCTGAAAGGATATCCTGGGACTAATGCATAATTCCGGGAGATGGATCTGCATACAAATTGAGAATGGTTGGATAAAGGTATATTTCTGTAAATACTGACACCTTCGATTGCACTAGTGGCTGCTACAGACTAAATGTTTGTACCCCCTCCCCCCACACTGAGATTCATATGTTGAAACCTAATCCCCAATGTGATGGTATTAGAAAGGCATTGGGGAGGTGATTAGGTTATGAGGGTGGAACCCTCATGAATGGAATTAGTTCCTTATGAAAAAGACCCCAGCAAGCTCCCTCATGTCTTTCTGCCATGTGAGGGTATAGAGAGAGGACAGCAGTTTATAAAGCAGGAAGCAGAACCTCACCAAACACTGAAATCTGCTAGCACTCCCCAGCCTCCAGGTCTATGAGAAAGGACATTTTGTCTACAGAATTAATAGCGTCTTGAATGAACTAAACTAGAACCTCTTCCCAGTGCTTCTCCATGTGCCCTAAAACCTTTGCTTATTATGTAGGACAAGTCCTACCAACTTCTATATACTGGACATTATTTAGGAAGACCAGCCTCTATTCCATGCCAGTATTCATCCTCAGGCTATCACTAAGGTGACCATTTTCCTTGGCCAGTTATGGTTTATACCAGAGCTCCTTCTCCACACCCTGCCCAATTTAGCAATTGGCCTACACTTATGAGAAATGTATCTCAATTTTTAAAAAAATGAAAATAAGTTTTAGGTATAGAACATAATTGGATGTCTGTGCACATTGTGAAGTGATGGGAATAAATCTAGGCATCATCACAGTTACAAAAAATTTGTTCTGATGAGGTCTTTTAAGAGTTACCTTTTGCAACTTACAAATATGCAATGCAGAAAAAAAAAATATGCAATGCAGTATCAACTATAGTCACCATGCTATATATTACAGCCCCGTGACTTATTTTATAATTAGAAATTTGTACCTTGGGCAGCCCTGGTGGCTCAGCAGTTTAGCGCCGCCTTCAGCCCAGGGCGTGATCCTGGAGACCTGGGATCAAGTCCCACGACAGCCTCCCTGCATGGAGCCTGCTTCCCTTTACCTCCCCCCGCCCCACCCCCCGTCTCTCATGAATAAATAAATAAAATCTTTAAAAAAGAAAAAAAAAAAAGAAATTTGTACCTTCAGTTCCAACTCTTCACCCATTTTATCTACCACCCCTCCCCTGTGGCAACCCCCAGTCTGTTCTCTAAAATCTATGGGCTTGGTTTTGTTTTCCTTTATTGTTTTTTAGATTTCATATATATGTGAGGTCCTTCAGTATTTGTCTTTCAGAATGATTTCTGTTTTCATTTACTATAGTATTACTCATTAAAATGCATCGGGGTGGGTTTTGTAGACCTCCCTCCCTTCAAACCTGTCATTTCTGCCATGGTCACAGCTAGTAACACAGGCAGCAAAGCTAGTGGCTTGATACTGCATTAGATCTGAAAATAGCAGTAACCCATCTCTTTACTGATTCTTTGCATACCAGTTAGGACACATTCAGTACTTCTTTTAAAGACAGCATGCAAAGTGTCTGCTGACAAAATTAACTGCTTTTGGAAATTAGCAACTGAAGACGACTGGTTCATCCTGCTCTTAGGTTTTTTAAAGTAAATATTCAAACTGCTGTCCTTTGCTGCTCGCTAGGCATTCCAGCCAGTTGGGTTATTGCCCTTGCTATTGAAAGATACACAAAGGTAGTAGAAACCAGTTGGTGGGGGTGGGTGAAAATTATGCGTGTGCTTGTGTAGGAAATAGAAGCTGAGTAGTTCTACCATCAGTGTATATCCTATAACCCAAACTTTCTTATTAAGATGGTATTACCACTTTTGGTATAGTGTAAATCTATAGTTTGTTCAAGAACTGTAGTTTGTTTTGCAGTTAATACCTGACAGCAATGATTTAAAAATAGGAGTGAATACATAATGAGAAGTACTGAATTTGTTTTAAAGAAAATCATTGTTTACCTTGCACAAAAGATAATCCACATTCACTATTGGCTATGTGTACCAGAATATTATCTTATGAAAGCATGAAGATACTAACCTGATAAAAAAAAAATCAGAATCCACCTCAAAAGTTATGTGTATGTTAGGAACATTGTGTTCAAAGCCAATATTACATGTATAGCAGCAAAACATGCCTTTTATTACTACTATTGAACATTGGTTTTCATTTAATCAAATGAATGATTTAAGTTTGCTGAGTTTTAATATAAACCTGCTTTGTAGAAAAAGTAAAAACAATATTTATTAACATATTACTCAATTAGCTGAAAAATAACTTCACAAATAGGGAAATATTGTCAGTTCTAAATCAGTCCTCAGATGCTCCATCAGTTAATTCCAAAACTGGCAGCTATTTCACTTTAGATATTTCAATTAGCAATTAGAGACTTCATCCTAAATGCCATCATAAATAAAGTAGAAGTTCAAAATTGGTAATTTTTTAAGCAGTAATATGAATACAAATTTTGTTGTGGCATAATTATGTGGTCAAAATTGTGTTCTAATTAAAAACTAGGGAGCAGAGATATACTTCCTTTTTTGTTCATATATAATTCATAATTTAAACAGATTGTAATATCCTACTCATGGAAATACAGTTCTCAAAATTTAAAAATGTTAGATAAAAACATAACTATAAAGCTTTTTTGTGAAGGCTAATGTTGAAAACAAAATTTGCCTAAGGTCTCCCCTACCCCACACACCATCAAGTGGATTTTAGAGATGCATGAGCCTTTGGACTGTTACTTTTAAAATCAACGTAGGTGTACAACAAATATTTTAAATTTGAGTCTACTATTTTATTGTATTTTGTTTAAAATCAGTAATAAAACTTTAATCAAAATATTCAATTAATAGGGTCAGAAAAAAAAATCCTATGAAACTTATAGCAAATTGATTAAAAACAATGCTTGTAAGCAGGAAGGCATACAAATTTAATCCAGAAAAGCAAGGTTAAATTGAACCAACAGTGAAAGCTCAAATACTACACTAGGCTTAGTTTTGGTAATATACTTTGAAGCACCTTGAATTGTTGAATTTAATTATTTTTAACTGGGTACATCTATATTACCCTAATGCAACACAACTGAGAACATAGAAGTATTACATCTAAATATGTGTATATATGTGTGTATATATGTGTATGTACACACACAATAAAATATTGTCATAAAAAATGAAATCTTGCCATCTGTGACAACCTGGATGACACTTGAGTACTGTGCTAAGTTGGATGAAAGACATATAGCATGATTTCATTTATATGTGGTATCTAAAAAGCAGAAAAAGAGCAGCTAGACTCAGAACAGATTAGCGGCTGCTAAAGGGGAATAGAGTTGGGTGGTAAACCTGATGAAGGGGATTAAGTACAAACTTCCAATTATAAAACAAGTCATGGGGATGTAATCTACAGCATGGGGAATATCGTTAATAATTTTGTAAGATGGCATATTGTAACTAGACTTATTGTGGTAACACTTTGAAATATATATAAATGGCAATTCATTGTTATACACCTGAGACTGTGTGTCAATTACACCTAAAACCAAACCAAAACAAAAAAACCCTGGGTGGCGCAGCGGCTTAGCGCCTGCCTTTGGCCCAGGGCGCGATCCTGGAGACCCGGGATCGAATCCCACGTCGGGCTCCCGGTGCATAGAGCCTGCTTCTCCCTCTGCCTATGTCTCTGCCCCTCTCTCTCTCTGTGTGACTACCATGCATAAATAAAAAAATTAAAGAAAAAATCTGTTAAAAAAACAAAAAAGCCACAACCTACTTGATGTTTTCTTTTAAATTGAAACAGGAATGGATGATACATATGTTTGTATCTCTAAACCTAGACATGACTGGCTAGGGCTAAGACTAGCCAGTGCTAAGACTTTCTGTTCTTATAAATGGGTAGATAACTAGAGTTGGAGAGGACTCAAACACTGGTTCTTTGACAACATGGGACATACTTTTTACACACTAAACTATCTGCATCCCTTTCACAGATGCTCCCATACAGTTTGACATGTAAAAAAATCTGCTTCATTTTAGTAGCAAAGTAACAAAACACACACACCTCTAGAAGGGAACTTAGAGTTGACAGCAAATGGCAGAAATGGGAAAACAATGGTATCTAATTTCAGATGAGTCTCTTCAATTGCCATATGATGCACAGTTTAAGCCCTATAAATAAACACAATGGTCAGGATTTGAGAAACACCAAGACTATTTATAACCTGATCATACATGTTATGATCACACATGATCCATTCTCTCTAAACCTAATATCTCCAAATTAATCTTACAAGGAATTAAAAATTTTAATATATTGTAATATACTACAAGTCCTTTTGCAGAAAGAATCTAACAAAAAAAAATAACAAAAAAAATAACAAAAAAATAACAAAAAAAATAACAACAAAAAAAATAACAACAACAACAAAAAAAACAAAAAACAAAAAAAAAAAAAGAAAGAATCTAACACACAGCATGTCTGGTAGGGATTTTGGGAAATATTTCCCAGACCCCCAAGCACTTATGAAATGGAGAAAGCATAGATAGTTGAAAATCAGTTGCCAATGGAAAATCGCTACAGAAACTTTCAGTTTTAGAAAATCACATGGAATGCTATGTCCATTTTTAGGAAGACTCATCATGAAATACAAAGATACACAGCAATTTCAAGAGAATAGTTATCCATGAGAAGAGAGGAAGACATTGACTTCATATTTCTCTAGAAATCCTAAGCTGTGAAGCAAATGTGTGATGTTAACACACATTTGATGTTAATTTGTATAATTTAGGTGGTAGTTGCATGTGTGCCTATATTTTTCATAATTTTTAAGTACTTCATGATTTAACTTATTGAACAAAGGAGCAGCAATGCAATAAAGACAAATCGGAATAAATAAAACAGAAGCAACAAAAATGCTAAACATTTTGAAAGTTTTTCTAGGCTCTGTCCTAAAGATACTTGTTGGGGTGTGTGTGTGTGGAGGGGAGCTTTTCCAACAACACATGATTATTACAACTATACAGTCTCAGCAGTCCAAGCTATAGAAACCTTCACAATACAGGAGTGAATCCTTTTTATTTTAGATCCTTGTGGCAAATATCTTCACTTAATGTCTTTTTGGAAAAGGTTAATGGCAGTAGTTGTACAACCTGGTTGAGCTTATCTTAATACTTAGAGGATGTTTTCTGAATTTTTGTATACATTATGATGCCCTATGTGCACAGTATCACATAGCTAGTATATGGTAGAACAGGTGTTAACATCAGGTTTTCTAACTTCCAGTGACTAAACTCTTTTTTAGAACATAATTTTGCACCACCACCCACTGGATGTCTTCCAATGTTGTGACTCTTATCAAATTACCATTTTTTGTAAGAATATTTCAGTTATGTTACCATTACGAGATTCCTATATTAGTAGAGTTTCTGTTTACTTTCTGTAACTATAAAGTTCTGATTATCAATTTCTTCGAATTTCCCAACCTGTATTCCTTAAGAGACACTGCACCAGCTTATTTTGGCGATTGTAAATTGGGAAAAATCACAAAGAAAATATTTGTGACAAGTATGTATGTTTCTAGGCAAAGCCCACTGTTACGCAACTTTGTTATCAATAAGTGTGATTAAACATGATAAACTGGGGATCCCTGGGTGGCGCAGCGGTTTAGCGCCTGCCTTTGGCCCAGGGCGTGATCCTGGAGACCCGGGATCGAATCCCACGTCGGGCTCCCGGTGCTTGGAGCCTGCTTCTCCCTCTGCCTATGTCTCTGCCTCTCTCTCTCTCTCTCTCTCTCTCTCTCTCTCTGTGACTATCATAAATTAAAAAAAAATAAAAAAACATGATAAACTGACTTAGTTTTTAAATATCTTCATATTCACAAACTTTGGAAAATTGCCAGGCATACTTATATTTTGGCCAGCAAATATGGTCACCTCACTGTATTGACATAGCAGCCTAGAATTAAAGATAAATGGACACAAAATAAACCTGAGTCAGATACTTACAAAAATCTATTAAATTCCTTGACCTTTCTTGTTTTCAGATTTTATTTAATTAGAACAAGTGCAAGTGGGAGTACAGATAGAGGCAGAGGAGAAAATCTCAAGTAGACTCCACACTTAGCCCAACAGAGGGCTCATCTCATGACCCTGAGATCATGACCTGAGTGGAAATCAAGAGTCCAATGCTCAAAAGACTGAGCCACCCAGGTGCCCCTTCTTGACCTTTCTTTTATAGCATAGAGAGGGCCAGTCTTATCTCTTAAATTCACCTGCTGCATTCTTATTTCTTAAATGTGTATGTATTTAAAGCATACAACATGATTTGATATACATAGTAAAATAACTACTAATTAGCTAGATAAGCTAATTAACATACCCATCATATAATTACCTTTTTTTTTTTTTGTATTTGTCTGTGATGAGAGCACCTGAAATCTACTCTTAACAAATTTCCAGTATTTAATATAGTACTTCTAACTTTAGTCATCAAGCTGGACATTAAATCTCTAGACTTAGTTATTCTACATAACTGCCACTTTGAACCCTTTGGCCAATATCTTTTCATTCCTCCACCTCCCCACCCTGGTTACTCACTCTTCTGTTTCTATGTATTTGACTCTTTTAGATCCCACACATAAGTGCAATTGTGCAGTTTTTCATTTCTGTGTCTGTTTTATTTCACTTAGAATAATGCCATCCAGGTTCATTCATGTTGTTGCAAATTTGCCCATCTGCAGCAAATATGTAAAGATGTCAAAATTTTCAGATTTGTTGTTCATGCTCTACTTTGCCCCAAGTTGCCTACATATATTTATTTTTCTTTCAAAATGTCTAACTTCCTTTAGTTTTTGTTACTAAGATGTTATTAATATGTCTCCTGGTTCTTATGTCAAGAGGTAGGTCGTGGGGAAATGTTCCATGAGAGAGAAAAGCAGAGGCTGAAACAAGGCTAACTTTCTTATGCTAATTTGCTCTTAAAAAAAGTAAAAGGAAGACTGACTTATGGAATGTGGCTAAATATGGATGAGGAAAAGCATTTAAAGACCATGAATAACATGATAACACAGGATGAAATGCTAAGTCAATGCATATGTCTTATTAATGGTCTCTATTACCTCCTATTCTTGCAGCAAATATAATTAGAACTTGCTCTCAACTAAACTGTTTCCTTAGATGATTACATAATCCATAGAAATAATGTTTGATTGATCTAGCAAACAAGAATTATTCCTAATAGGAATACTGTTCCTAACCTTACAAATACTGTTCCTAACCTTACTCAATGTAATGGGCATCTCTTCAAATGAAAAATTAGTTAAGAGTCAACTCTTTGTCAAGTAATTCCTACTTAATTATACAAAAAGCTATACTCTTAAAAAAAAAAAAAAAAAGTAGCTTCTATTCTTGGCCTTCTTACCACCTAGATAACCATCATATTAGTTTGTTTTTATCTTCTAATGTTTCTTTATTACATACATGGTACCCAAGAAACTACTATAGAAATGTCAATGACCAATTTTCTTAGATATCAAACACTTCATATAATTTTTCATTAACATATTTTTGTAGAGTGCATGTGTATATATACTTTTCATAAGTATTTGTATACAACTGGTATAACTTACCAAGGAATTCAGTCTTTAGAAATCAAAAAAATCTTCCAAAGGAAAAAAATCATAATTTAGATACTAGAAGACCTTTTTTTTTTTTTTTTTTTTTTTTTTGATCTACAGCTGTCTAATTTATACAGAGCTTGACTTAAAAGAATCTAAGTTTCTGGCAGGGTAGGAAATTTCATGCCCTTTTTTGTTCTGATATTTTAAAAGATCTAAACACATAGTAGGAACTAAATGTTTGTTTGATATGTCAGTTTTCTTGGTTATGTTTGAAAGATCCTGGAGATTTTCTTCTCCCTGCTTAAAGACTATACTTTTATTGGTGTGGAAGGAAAGCTTCTAGCCTAATCTTGGCATCTCTTCCTTACTGTGCTCTGAGAACTTTATTTTTAATTAGTGACTTAAAGGAAGCCAGATGGGACACTTCCAACCCTTCTATTATATAATGATCTCAGGGGTGGCATTTCGAGTTAAGATTGATAGGTAAATGATCAGTGGTCAGAACGACATGAATGTGTACAAGGAAACAGTAAAGGAGGCCAATATATAGAAAAAATAAAATGAAGCTGACCCTGCAGAGAAGAGTAAAGAGGAGAGGAACCATACGGCCCTATTCATCCAACAGAACCTACTTTATGTCGGCATTGCACTAGCTCCTTGGGAAACGTTAACAAACCTAACAGTTTAAGACCCATGTCTTCTGAGAGCTTAAGCTCACAGTGAGAGACAGAACTCTCCTGAAAAGTTATGCTTTAAGCTAATGGAACCGCTTAGAGAAGAATGTGAACTCTGATTGCCACAGGTCTCCTGATGGCTCTCTGGGCTCTGGTTTGGCTCCTTTACAGGGTCCAGTTGCATTTTCTGCCATTGTGTTTTGGGAGTTGCTGCTGTTACTTGAGACCAAAGAACTTTAATGAAAATTTGAAAGTTGAGTTGATATGGAGATAAGACTTTGAGATAATCATAAAAATGCATCGTCTTTGTCTTCAGCCTTCTTGAAATTGACATGAACAGTTATGTCAAATTTAAACAAAAAAATGAAGATATGAAAGCAGGAAAAGATCCAGGGATGAAGTCAGACTTTAGAATTTATTTACAATATGACCAGGATGAAGTCTAGAACCTGACTGCCATTTTAAAACTTTCTTCAAAAGTAGTGGTCAAATCACTCTCTAGAAACATAGATGTGCCTAAGACATTAATGATTCCTGCCTGGATGTGTTCCAGCTTTTGACAAAAGAACAAATGATCAGCAAATGAACCCCTACTACAACAAAAAACGTTTGGGGGGGAACGCTGTTGGCAGATTCCTCACAACATTGTGGGAATCTAATTTTAATTTCAATCTTCTCTTTATTAGTACTACTATTTAAATCAGAGTCAGGGATCTCTGGGTGGCGCAGCGGTTTGGCGCCTGCCTTTGGCACAGGGTGCGATCCTGGAGACCTGGGATCGAGTCCCACATCAGGCTCCTGGTGCATTGAGCCTGCTTTTCCCTCTGCCTATGTCTCTGCCTCTCTCTCTCTCTGTGACTATCATAAATAAATAAAAAAATAAATAAATAAATAAATCAGAGTCAATTCATACAGGACTGGGAATGCTAACAGTCCTTATCTAGACCAACTTTAAATGTATGTCCCTAGCAATAGTATATCCAAGATACCACAATGTACCTAAAATACATCATGGATGCCCCTAGGGTCAAAGGTTGGTAAAAACTGCTTACATTGGGACAGCCCCGGTGGCACAGCGGTTTAGCGCTGCCTACAGCCCACGGCGTGATCCTGGAGACCCAGGATCGAGTCCCACATCAGGCTCCCTGCATGGAGCCTGCTTCTCCCTCTGCCTGTGTCTCTGCTCTCTCTCTCTCTCTCCTCTCTGTGTATTCTCATGAATAAATAAATAAAATCTTAAAAAAAAAAACAAAACTGCTTACATCATTCTTTGGCAGTAAAAGCTGAAGGACATAGAGATCACTGCAGCAATGCCCAGTGCCAAGACCTGGGCTAACAACTCACTGGTCTCTTTCAATCTCTTCTAAAGGTATAACACAAGAAAACTGCAAGCCCAGTTAAAATGGTTAAATACTGGGCTTCAATAGAATATAATACTTAATTCATCATTATTAAAACAACCCCCCCCCAAAAAAAAACCCCTCAATATGCCAATTCACAAATACTTTGTGGAATTCATTAAAAGATTTATGCATATATTGTTTAAGAAATCCAAACAGAAAAATCTATTTTGAATAATGTAGTGTTGATGATAGGTGAAGGTTTCTCATTAAGGATTTTTTTCCCCCTCCCAAGTATCTAAAAGCTACCTAATTGAATAATCAATTTACTACTGACTTGACCAGTAGTCAGGATCAGTAGGATCCTTAGATACCTAAATCAGAGCAATTTGAGACCAGAAATTAGTAAGTAATGAATACAGGATTCATTTTCTCTGGGCATAAAACTACTTCCCAGCTCCACATGTATCAAAACACTCACTTTAATAATATTTATGCTTGTGATCCCAGATTAGTGCTCCCTAATTTGAGGCTCTCTCTAATCCTAGGGCTGTACAGCTGATACCTTTCCTGTTGTGACTTTGTATTGTTTCTATCAAACTTAACAACCTGTTTCTACTTACAAGTTGCAAAATAATATACACAATCACACAGAGACCTCAGGTAGAAAAAAAGTCTATTGTCCTTTTATAGACTGCATTCAGTCTTTTTAGGCCGAATGCATAGGAATTTTTATACATCTGCAAAATGGTCCTTCAAGCCTTTCATTTCCATCCACATAATCAAATTAGAATGTTAAAAGATCAAGATAATTATTATTTTAAAATATCCATGGGTTGGGGTGCCCAAGTGGCTCAATTGGTTAAGTGTCTGCCTTCAGCTTAGGTCATGATCCCAGGGTCCTGGTATCGAGCCCCCATATTGGGCTCCCTACTCAGCAGGAAGCCTGCTTCTCCCTCTCCCCTACTTGCTGCTGCCCCTGCTTGAGCTCAAATACGCTTTCTCTCTCTTTGTCAAATAAAAATTTTTTTTAAAAAAATATGTGGTTCAAGGGTCTTGGAATCATCCATCATTTGCCTGACAATGTCAAAATACTTTTTTTTAGCTGTCTTAAGAATTCTGAATCATAGGAGTGAAGACAAGCAATTTCAGTGTTCATTTTCTTACTGAGTTTTAAGAATTCTTCATGTATTTTGAATAACAATCCTTAATCAGATGTCTCCTGGAAATATTTTCTCCCAGTCTATTGCTTGTCCTCTAATTCTTATATTGTCTTTCACTTAACAAATGTTTCTATTTTTAGTAAAGTCCAGTTTATCAGTTCTTTCATGGATCATGTCCCTGACACTGTATATATAAAGAAATCACCCTACCCAAGATCATCTACTTTTTTGTCTATTTTTTTCTAGTTTTCTAATTTTAAGTTTGTATCATAGATCTACTTTCAGCTATTTTTTTGAGGGTTATGAGGTCTATATCTAGATTTATCTTTTGCATATGGGATGTTGCATTTGTCGAAGAGTCTATTCTTGCTCTGTTGTATTGTCTTTGCTTCTTTGTCAAAGATCATATGGGGTCTATTTCTGGGATCTCTATTCCATTTATCCATTTGTTTATTTTGCCACTGTTTTTTTTTTTTTTTTTTTTTTTTTTGGTCTTTATTTGACAGCACAAGCAGGGGAAGTGGCAGGCAGAGGGAGGGGGAGAAGCAGACTCCCCATGGAGCAGAGAGCCTGATGTAGGGCTCAATCCTAGGACTCTGGGATCATGACCTGAGCCTAAGGCAAAAGCTTAACCGACTGAGCCGCTCAGCCACCATATTTTGCTAGTCTTGATTACCATAGATTTATATTAAGTCTTGAAGTTGGGAAATACTCCTTTTATAGACATAAATTTATTTTTGAAGATGTAAATGGATAAGTGGGATTATGGGAAAATAATGGGACTGAAAATTGTTGGGATCTGTAGAGTGGAATAGAACCTAGAGGGTGTTTATGAAAGTGTTTATGAGCTAAATTTACTGGATTTACATGATGGGGTAGTCATGAAGCCGATGCGACTGAAATTGTGGCTTTTAAGAGTCTGTTATCTCAAAATCTCCTGGGATTTCAAGAATGTCAACATGTATAAGGAATATGTCTTAGGTTTATTTGAGATACTATTAAAAACAAGATTTTTCTCTAAACTTGGTTTCTGTAGCTGTCCAGAGACACAAAGTTGAAAAAATAAGGTATCTTAGAATTCTCATTTTAGACTCAATGAATTTAGACTATTAAAAAGAAGTCTAAAAATCCTAATGGTATTTTAGTGATAACTCTCTGCTCTAGGGAATTCGATATGCTATAAAATTATGGATTAGCAAATTTTTAAATTTTTAAATTTTTAAAAATTTCCTTTAATAGTTATTTTCCTTTTAATATTTTATATTAAATATTGTATATTTTGAATATACACGTAGTTTCCTTCTAGAGTGGAATACACAATTTCTGAAGGGATATGGAAATAGACATAGGCCCAGAGTAAGAGTGGACAAAGCAGAACTGGTGCCAAGAAAGAAAAGGTCAGATTAAAAAGCTCAATCTGAAATTCAGGAATGGCTTAGGGTTCTGGTGAGCCAACATCTCTGAGTATCCTGTATAATTAGGGATGAATCACCGTTTCTACAGACAAGCTCTTCCAAGAGGACAAATCAATTTTAACTTGTTTGTCTGCTCTCATCAGTTTCTAGTTACTACCTGGATTGTTCTATTGACACGTAGCTTCTGAATCCAAGACTGGTGCTGATGATACTAAGATGGAAGTAGAAATTGGTGGTGAACTTGCTATTTCTATGCCAAATATGACTTTTTTTGTTTTCATTGGCCTGGAGTAGACTATTAGAGCAGCTAGTGATTTCTGTCTTGATGAGGTCTAGCCCTTTCCATTTCTGCTGTTCAGACAATGGGTATAGACACCTCTTACTTGGATTGCATCCATCAATAGAGTTGAGACTGCAGCAATTTATGGTAAATGTAGGAAATACTGAGGATTAGATGGTGGAAAGTTTTGAAATTTCCTTTGAGAGAGATAGCATGCTCCATGTATTGGACTTTCATGAGGTCTCTGTAAGGATAGTTTTGAGTTCATGAGTCTCTAAAACATCCTTTATAATTTTGTCTAGAAATAATACCTACTGAGTGAGACTACCCTAAAATATATCTAGGTAGGGGATGAAGATTAGTCACATGAGAAAGAAGATAAATGGAAGAAAGCATTTGATAAGTCTGTTAAACACAAAGTACTAGGTTGTTAATTTTTGGATTAGTGATTTTCAACATACTTGTAAGAGAATGATTTTGTAAGTATTTTACTTCTCAGTATCTGAAATATCCAATAAACAAAAACAGCTTATTTATAGATCTTTATTATAAAGGAAAACAAATGGTTCAGAGATGAAGTAAAAAAAAGTACGATCTTTTATCTGAAATAAGAATGATGTGAATCAACAGATGGAGAGGAAGATAATTACCAGAGGTTGTGATATTCAAATAATAACCCTCCCTTCTTATATGTTTTGAGATGGGAATTACTTCCTGTCCAGACATAACTCTCCCAAAGCCACAAGTAAAATGACAAGAAAAAAAATCAGTTATTGTTTTTATTATTGACATGTTCTGTACAGTCAGATGGATGGATGCCTGGTATCTTCTCTACTGATTCTTTTTTTTTTTTTTTTAACTATTTATTTATTTATTTATTTATTTATTTATTTATTTATTTATGATAGTCACAGAGAGAGAGAGAGAGAGAGAGAGGCAGAGACACAGGCAGAGGGAGAAGCAGGCTCCATGCACCGGGAGTGCGACGTGGGATTCGATCCTGGGTATCCAGGATCGCGCCCTGGGCCAAAGGCAGGCGCCAAACCGCTGCGCCACCCAGGGATCCCTCTTTTTTTTTTAAGATTTTTTTAATTTATTAATTCATAGAGACACACACACAGAGAGAGAGGCAGAGACACAGGCAGAGGGAGAAGCAGGCACCATGCATAGAGCCTGACGTGGGACTTGATCCAGAGTCTCCAGGATTATGCCCTAGGCTGCAGGCGGCACTAAACTGCTGTGCCAATGGGGCTGCCCTTCTCTACTGATTCTATATCCAGGCTTCTGTACTTTCACATCGTGCCACCCTTCTTAGTATCTAGATTTATAGTTCATTTGGCTTCTAGAGACAAATCATTTCCAGAAACCTGGCTTTACTTCATTTTCCATTTCTACTTTCTAGAGCTCCTTTCTTCCCATTAGAAGATGGTAGGGTATTTGTTTTAGGAAAGAAACTATCAAAACACAATTCTGCCTTATATCTTTTTCCTGAGAATCAAGGTACCCACTTCATGCCTACCTTTCCAAAGGAGACAATATTTTATGTTTCCAAAGTACATTTATATCCCTGCCTATGCTATGATAGGTCTGACCTTTTTATTGATAAGGAAAAGTCTCATGGAAAAGCACACACCAAAACCAGTTAATATTTCATATAAAAAAAATTCATATCAACTTTTAACTTAAATTATAAAGGGCTTTAAAACTCTCAAGTACATCACTGTAACAAGGAAAACACCAATTATGTAAATATTGTTGGGAAATATGGGAACAACTTTCTGTCATTGATACTAGTACTGAGAATTAAAATATTGTCAGAATACATTCTTAGAAAATGAAGATTCTACATTTGAAAAAATTGGTAATCATCTCATTGTTTGAAATCTATCATTCTAGAAGCACTGCAAAATTTCAAAGTAATTACCTGAGGCAAAATTTGGAGGTAATCAAAATTTGATCTTTACTATTATTGCTCTTTCCTTCAGAAAGGCCTCTCCATCTTCATTCCTGGGTCACACTGTCCTGTCACTCTGAGTACTTACCCTGTGTCTGATACTCTATTTATATTCTGTCTCTGGTCTCACTCAAGTGTTCTAATGAAGTTTTCAAATGCTACCACTCTCAGGTATTAATACTTTTATGAGGTGTTTGACACAATTTTGAGATTCGATGAAATCACAAAATAAAAGAGAGATGTGAGAGATATTTAGCCTGCATAAAATTGCTCAACACAAATTCTGTGATGGGAAATTGTTAAACTCTTAAGAACAGCTGATTTTAAAACTCTTATAATACTAGGTAAGGATGATAACTGTTTACTCTTTTTCCTACATAATTAAAAATTTTCAACTACAGCTATTTGAGATGAAAATGATAACACATGCTAGTTTATTAGCACTCACTTGACAGTGAAGATGGATTTTGGCCATAAGTTAATCTAAATGAAGAACCTCAAATTTTAAATATACTTAGGTGTTAATGTATACTTGAACCCACAAAGTTATAGCCACTTATACAGTTGGAATTAAACACATTAACTGATAGTTCTCACATTAAGTAATATTTAATGGCCTAGAAGTAGTAACTATTATCTTCACACAGTACAGATCCGTAGATGATACTACTACATATAGCAGTGAAAAACTAGGAAAGATTGCAATTTTTTAGGTAGAAAGCTTTAAAAAGGAAAACGTTTTTTAAATTACCTTTGTTTTATGGTGGAACACTTCTTCATTAAACTCCTTTTACCATTTTACAATATTAAAATAATAAAACTTGAATTCCAAAAGATTCATTAATTTTAAATTCTTACCTTAAGAAATCAATGGCATTGTATAGCTTCATTGTCTGTTTATCAAGAATTGCAGTAATGGGATTTCTTTGCTTGGAGGCCATGAATAAACCAAATACCAATTATGAATTATAAAACTATATACACACCTCATGTCTTTTTTGTTTTGATATGGAGGACACCTTGCATTAGGCTGGCAGATTTCTTTTGAGTAGAACTGAAAACTGCACCCAAAAATTCACTGAACTCAATAAAAAAAAAAAAAAATCCATCCAAAACATTGAGCTCAATTAATTTCCTCATGAAGAAATATCTTAAATTTAATTTTGAAGTTTACTGATTAACTATATACTATCATTTTAATCTTGTTTTCATTTTTGATTAGGGAGAAACCCATAGAATTCCCTAAACCTAGGCATTTGTTCAAAAACATCATATATATTGAAACATAATTGTTAACTAAATTGTTAAATTTAATATTAAAAGGGGGGTTGGTAAATTTAAGCAAAACTTAGAGAACACTTTGCCTACTCCTGTTACTTTAACCTCAGTCTCTCTTTTTCTGTAAACTTCCATTATTTATTTATTTATTTATTTATTTATTTATTTATTTATTTATTTATTTATTATTGGAGTTCAATTTGCCAACATATAGCATATTACCCAGTGCTCATCCCACCAAGTGCCCCCCTCAGTGCCCATCAGCCAGTCACCCCCACCCCCACCCACCTCCCCTTCCACTACCCCTTGTTCATTTCCCAGAGTTAGGAGTCTCTCATGTTCTGTCATCCTCACTGATATTTTCACTCATTTTCTCTCCTTTCCCTTTTATTCCCTTCCACTATTTTTTTGGGGGGGGGGGAATATAAAATATAATTTTCCATTTAGAAAGAAGGGGTATTATATGAAAACACGAGTCCTTTTGAACTATATAAATTAAGAAGTTTCAAGGTTGTAAGTCTGATACCTGGTTGCTACGTGAACACTGTCAATTTTAAATCTTTAAAAGTTACATTTACATATAAATGGGAAAACTTAAGAATTATGCCTGCTTTTAAAAACTATATACAATTATGGGCACGTACTAGTTATGCTGTAAAATAACTTATGGCTCTAGCCAAGAGGCTAGGTGACTAACATTGTTAAAACAAAACAAAACAAAAACAAAAACAAAAAAGAAACCCTTAGGGCCTACTTAACCTTGAGATTGTTCTCCTTTAGAAGCCAGCCTAGGCTGAAAGCTCCACCATCTTCAAACTTCAGGCTGCCCAGAGAATAGAACCAGCAACCAGAGCCGTAGTGCTACTGCTAAAGCCATCAGATCTTATTGATTCAGGGTTTTCACAAATCTGTGCAGTGCTAGAGCTAGCAAATTAAAATACAAACTCTTCTGAGAAAGAAAACTTAGTAGTGCATATAAATTAGCATTTTCTTCTCCTCTATTCTCCTCCCCCTCCAAAAAATCCCTAAATGACTTAAGTGCCAATGCAGAGCTGCATGAGAAAAGAAAAGCATGTGATTTCAAACAGACCAAATCAAACAAAATGAAACACAACAATAAAGAATAAATACAATATAATCATGGAAGTACAGGAATATGTTAAGTTGATACATATAAAGCTTTTTAAAAAATCACAATTAGATATTGATTATGCTAATACAAATCAAAAGTCTTTGCATTTGAGGCTTTATATGTAAAAAATATACATTCATAACCTCATTAGGGAGGCGGGACAAGATGGTGGAAGAGGAGGGTCCCCAAGTCACCTGTCTACACCAAATTACCTAGATAACTTTCAAATCATCCTGAAAACCACGAATTCCACTTAAGATATAAAGAGAGAACAGCTGAAATGCTACAGTGAGAAGAGTTCGTGCTTCTATCAAGGTAGGAAGATGGGAAAAAAAGAAATAAGGAAATAAAAGGCCTCCAAGGGGGAGGGGCCCCCGAGGAGCCGGGCTGAGGCCGGGGCGAGTGTCCCCAGGACAGGAGAGCCCCGTCCCGGAGACGCAGGAGCTGCACCGACCTTCCCGGGGGAAAGGGGCTCGCAGGGGGTTGGAGCAGGACCCAGGAGGGCGGGGATGCCCTCGGGCTCCCGGGGACACTAACAGACACCTGCGCCCCGGGAGAGTGCGCCGAGCTCCCTAAGGGCTGCAGCGCCCACGGCGGGACCCGGAGCAGCTCGGAGGGGCTCGGGCGGCGGCTCCGCGGAGGGGGCTGCGCCACCGGGAGCGCGAATCCAACAGCACAGGCCCCGGAGCACAGGGCACCAGGGACACAGCCCAGGATCCCGCCTCCCCCGGGACAGGCAGAGGCCGGGAGGGCCCAGGACAGCGAGGACGCTCCTGCCCCAGCTGAGCAGATCAGCGGCCCCGCCCCGGAGCCTCCAGGCCTGCAGACCAGGAGCTGCGGGAGTTCCTGCGGGAGCTCACTCCTGGGCTGGAGAGCTGGCCGCCACCACTGTTGTTGTTCCTCCTGGGGCCTCACAGGATAAACTACCCCCCAATGCGCCTGCACCAGGCAGGGGGCCGAGCAGCTCCCCTAAGTGCTCACATCTGGGAATCGGCACAGCAGGCCCCTCCCACAGAAGACCAGCTAGACTGACAGGGGAAAAACAAATTATTGACCAAGCAGCACTGGAAAGTTCCAGGGGAGGTCGAGGGATTTACAGTGTATAGAATCAGAGGATACTCCCCCTTGTTTTTTGTTTTCTGTTTGCTTCCTCCTCTTTTTTTCTTCTCTTTTTTTCCTTCTTCATTCTTTTCTTTTCTTATCCTTTTTTCTTTCTCTTATCTCTTTTTCTCCTTTTCCCAATCCAATTTGTTTTTGGCCACTCTGCACTGAGCAAAATGACTAGAAGGAAAACCTCACCTCAAAAGAAAGAATCAGAAACAGTCCTCTCTCCCACAGAGTCACAAAATTTGGATTACAATTCAATGTCAGAAAGACAATTCAGAAACACAATTATAAAGCTACTGGTGGCTCTAGAAAAAAAGCATAAACGACTCAAGAGACTTCATGACTGCAGAATTTAGATCTAATCAGGCAGAAATTAAAAATCAATTGAATGAGATGCAATCCAAACTAGAAGTCCTAACGACGAGGGTTAACGAGTTAGAAGAACGAGTGAGTGACATAGAAGACAAGTTGATGGCAAAGGGGGAAAATGAGGAAAAAAGACAATTAAAAGATCATGAGGATAGATTAAGGGAAATAAGTGACAGCCTCAGGAAGAAAAATTACGTTTAATTGGGGTTCCTGAGGGCGCCGAAAGGGACAGAGGGCCAGAATATGTATTTGAACGAATCATAGCTGAAAACTTTCCTAATCTGGGAAGGGAAACAGGCATTCAGATCCAGGAAATAGATACCCCCTAAAATCAATAAAAACTGCTCAACACCTTGCAAATTCCAAAGATAAAGAGAAGATCCTTAAAGCAGCAAGAGACAAGAAATCTCTAACTTTTATGGGGAGAAATATTAGATTAACACCAGACTTCTCCACAGACACCTGGCAGGCCAGAAAGGGCTGGCAGGATATATTCAGGGTCCTAAATGAGAAGAACATGCAGCCAAGAATACTTTATCCAGCAAGGCTCTCATTCAGAATAGAAGGAGAGATAAAGAGCTTCCAAGATAGGCAGGAACTGAAAGAATATGTGACCTCCAAACCAGCTCTGCAAGAAATTTAAGGGGGACTCTTAAAATTCCCCTTTAAGAAGAAGTCCAGTGGAACAATCCACAAAAACTAGGACTGAATAGATATCATGATGACACTAAACTCGTATCTGTCAATAGTAGCTCTGAATCTGAATGGGCTTAATGACCCCATCAAAAGGTGCAGGGTTTCAGACTGTATAAAAAAGCAGGACCCATCTATTTGCTGTCTACAAGAGACTCATTTTAGACAGAAGGACACCTACAGCCTGAAAATGAAAGGTTGGAGAACCATTTACCATTCAAATGGTCCTCAAAAGAAAGCAGGGGTAGCCATCCTTATATCAGATAAACTAGAATTTACCCCGAAGACTGTAGTGAGAGATGAAGAGGGACACTATATCATACTTAAAGGATCTATCCCACAAGAGGACTTAACAATCATCAATATATATACCCTGAATGTGGGAGCTGCCAGGTATATCAATTAATAACCAAAGTTAAGACATACTTAGATAATAATACACTGGAAAACTCTGTGGAGGTTCCTCAGAGAGTTAAAAATAGACCATCCCTATGACCCAGCAATTGCACTTCTGGGGATTTACCCCAAGATGCAGATGCAATGAAACGCCGGGACACCTGCACCCCAATATTTCTAGCAGCAATGTCCACAAGCCAAACTGTGGAAGGAGCCTTGGTGTCCATCGAAAGATGAATGGATAAATAAGATGTGGTCTATGTATACAATGGAAAAATATTACTCAGCCATTAGAAATGACAAATACCCACCATTTGCTTCAACGTGGATGGAACTGGAGGGTATTATGCTGAGTGAAATAAGTCAATTGGAGAAGGACAAACATATGTTCTCATTCACTTGGGGAATATAAATAATAGTGAAAGGGAATAGAAGGGAAGGGAGAAGAAATGGGTAGGAAATATCAGAAAGGGAGACAGAACATGAAAGACTTCTAACTCTGGGAAATGAACTGGGGTGGTGGAAGGGAAGGTTGGCGGGGGTGGGGGTGACTGGGTGGTGGGCACTGAGGGGGGCACTTGACGGGATGAGCACTGGGTGTTATTCTGTATGTTGGCAAATTGAACACCAATAAAAAATTTATTATTAAAAAATAATAATGCACTTATACTTGGTGACTTCAATGTAGTACTTTCTACAATCAATAGGTCTTCTAAGCACAGCATCTCCAAAGAAACAAGAGCTTTAAATGATACACTGGACCAGATGGATTTCACAGATATCTACAGAACTTTACATCCAAACTCAACTGAATACACATTCTTCTCAAGTACACATGGAACTTTCTCCAGAATAGACCACATACTGGGTCACAAATCAGGTCTTAACCGATACCAAAAGATTGGGATCGTCCCCTGCATATTTTCAGACCATAATGCTTTGAAATTTGAACTAAATCACAAGAAGAAGTTTGGAAGGATTTCAAACACGTGGAGCTTAAGGACCATCCTGCTAAAAGATGAAAGGGTCAACCAGGAAATTAGAGAAGAATTTAAAAGATTCATGGAAATTAATGAGAATGAAAATATAACCATTCAAAGTCTTTGGGATGCAGCAAAAGCAGTCTTGAGGGGGAAATATATTGCAATACAAGCATCCACCCAAAAACTGGAAAGAACTCAAATACAAAAGCTAACCTTGCACCTAATAGAGCTGGAGAATAAACACCAAATAGATCCTCACTCAGCAGAAGAAGAGAGTTAATAAAGATTCGAGCAGAACTCAATGAAATCGAGACCAGAAGAACTGTGGAACAGATCAACAGAACCAGGAGTTGGTTCTTTGCAAGAATTAATGAGATAGATAAACCATTAGCCAGCCTTATTAAAAAGAAGAGAGAAAAGACTCAATAAAATCATGAATGCGAAAGGAGAGATCACTACCAACACCAAGGAAATACAAACGATTTTAAAAACATATTATGAGCAACTATAACCAATAAATTAGGTAATCTAGAAGAAATGGACGCATTTCTGGAAAACCACAAACTACCAAAGCTAGAACTGGAAGAAATAGAAAACCTGAACAGGCCAATAACCAGGGCGGAAATTGAAGCAGTCATCAAAAACCTCCCAAGACACAAAAGTCCAGGGCCAGATGGCTTCCCAGGGGAATTCTATCAAATGTTTAAAGAAGAAATCATACCTATTCTCCTAAACCTATTCAGAAAGACAGAAAGAGATGGAGTACTTCCAAACTCATTCTATGAGGCCAGCATCACCTTAATTCCGAAAACAGACAAAGACCCCACCAAAAAGGAGAATTAAAGACCAGTATCCCTGATGAACATGGATGCAAAAATTCTCAACAAGATACTAGCCAATAGGACCCAACAATACATTAAGAAGATTATTCATCATTACCTAGTGGGATTTATCCCCGGGATGCAAGGCTGGTTCAACACTCATAAAACAATCAATGTGATTCATCATATCAGCAAGAGAAAAAACAAGAATCATATGATCCTCTCAATAGATGCAGAGAAACCATTTGACAAAATACAGCATTGATTCCTGATCAAAACTCTTCAGAGTGTAGGGATAGAGGGAACATTCCTCAGCATCTTAAAAGCCATCTACAAAAAGCCCACAGCAAATATCATTCTCAATGGGGAAGCACTGGGAGCCTTTCCCCTGAGATCAGGAACAAGACAGCGATGTCCACTCTCACCACTGCTATTCAACATAGTACTAGAAGTCCTAGCCTTAGCAATCAGACAACAAAAAGAAATAAAAGGCATTCAAATTGACAAGAAGTCAAACTCTCCCT
The DNA here is from genome assembly GCF_048164855.1 of Canis lupus baileyi. Taxonomy (NCBI): domain Eukaryota; kingdom Metazoa; phylum Chordata; class Mammalia; order Carnivora; family Canidae; genus Canis; species Canis lupus. The sequence goes on along the minus strand of NC_132844.1, from coordinate 56,202,889 downwards.
CTTCGCCAATGACATGATACTCTACATGGAAAACCCAAAAGAATCCATACCAAGATTGCTAGAACTCATATAGCAATTTGGCAGTGTGGCAGGGTACGAAATCAATGCCCAGAAGTCAGTGGCATTTCTATACACTAACAATGAGACTGAAGAAAGAGGAATTAAGGAGTAAATCCCATTTACAATTGCACCCAAAAGCATAAGATACCTAGGAATACACCTAACCAAAGAGGTAAAGGATTTATACCCTTAAAACTACAGAGCACTTCTGAAAGGAATTGAGGAAGACACTAAGAGATGGAAAAATATTCCATGCTCATAGATTAGAAGACTTAATATTGTGAAAATGTCAATGTTACTCAAGGCAATTTACACATTTAATGCAATCCCTATCAAAATACCATGGACTATCTTCAGAGAGTTGGAACAAATCATCTTAAGATTTGTGGGGAATCAAAAAAGACTCCGAATAGCCAGGGGAATATTAAAAAAGAAAACCATATCTGGGGGCATCACAATGCCAGATTTCAGGTTGTACTACAAAGCTGTGGTCATCAAGACAGTGTGGTACTGGCACAAAAACAGACACATAGATCAATGGAACACCATAGAGAATCCAGAAGTGGACTCTTAACTTTATGGTCAACTAATATTCGACAAAGGAGGAAAAACAATCCACTGGAAAAAAAGACAGTCTCTTCAATAAATGGTGCTGGGAAAATTAAACAGCCATGTGCAGAAGAATGAAACTAGACCACTCTCTTACACCATACACAAAAATAAACTGAAAATGGATGAAAGATCTTAATGTGAGACAAGATTCCATCAAAATCCTAGAGGAGAACACAGGCAACACCCTTTTTGAACTTGGCCACAGTAATTTCTTGCAAGATTCATCCACGAAGGCAAGAGAAACAAAAGCAAAAATGAACTATTGGGACTTCATCAAGATAAAAAGCTTCTGCACAGCAAAAGAAATAGTCAATGAAACTAAAAGACAACCTACAGAATGGGAGAAGATATTTGCAAATGACCTATCAGATAAAGGGCTAGTATCCAAGATCTATAAAGAACTTATTAAACTCAACAGCAAAGAAACTATCCAATCATGAAATGGGCAAAAGACATGAAGAGAAATCTCACAGAGGAAGACATAGACATGGCCAACACGCACATGAGAAAATGCTCTGCATCACTTGCCATCAGGGAAATACAAATCAAAACCACAATGAGATACCACCTCACACCAGTGAGAATGGGGAAAATTTACAAGGCAGGAAACAACAAATGTTGGAGAGGATGTGGAGAAAGGGGAACCCTCTTGCACTGTTGGTGGGGATGTGAACTGGTGTAGCCACTCTGGAAACCTGTGTAAAGGTTCCTCAATGAGTTAAAAATAGAACTGCCCTATGACCCAGCAATTGCACTGCTGGGGATTTACCCCAAAGATACAGATGCAGTGAAAAGCCGGGACACCTGCACCCCGATGTTTCTAGCAGCAATGTCCACAATAGCCAAACTGTGGAAGGAGCCTTGGTGTCGATCAAAAGATGAGTGGATAAAGAAGATGTGGTTGTGTATACAATGGAATATTACTCAGCCATTAGAAACGACCAATACCCACCATTTCTCATTTCATTGAGAAAATGAGTGGGAAATATCAGAAAGGGAGACAGAACATGAGAGACTCCTAACTCTGGGAAACGAACAGGGGTAGTAGAAAGGGAGGTGGTTGGGGGGTGGGGGTGACTGGGTGACGGCCCTGAGGGGGGCACTTGATGGGATGAGCACTGGGTGTTATTCTATATGTTGGCAAATTGAACACCAACAAAAAATAAATTAAAAAAAAAAAGGAACCTCATTAGGGTTTCTTCATTTCTATATTCTTACATGTATACTCTTCACTTGAAGATAGGTGATTCATAGAAGCCTCTTGCCTCAGCAGAATCTTTAGATCAGATGCATTCAATGTCAGAAGACCTAAGTTTCTAGCTTTGTTTTTCAGAATGGTGCCTGCATTTATCGGAGTTACTTGGTTTAAAAAGGAATAGAATATGTGCCTTAAACTAGGAGGGTCAGGAGGTCTCAGGCACAAAACACATGGTTACTATTGTTTCTCTCATGCCCTCTCTAGCTCTTGATCAACCAGAGCTATGTACAACCACATATTGTACAATGAGGAGACTACAAAAGTTAATGGCCTTTTGGTACTGTAAGGGAAAATAGACTTCAAACACACTCAGCAATGCTCAATTTGACTAGGGTAAAAGGAATTTCAGAGAATTATCATAGACTGGAGACCCAGTTGGGGTGAGAGTGGCATAGAAGAATGTGCTTCTGGGTAAGAACCAAAGGATCCTGAGTGTCTAAGACTGAATTTTCCACCATCTCAGAGGGCTGGGGCCTTAGAATCAGATGGAGTTTGACTAAATAAAACTATTAGAATACTTTATGTATATGTGAGCATTTTGAATAATGTTCAAAACCTTATTTAAATGTCTATAAGTTTATTGAGATATAGAAAGATAATATGGAGGATTGTAGGTATCTGTCAACTTGGATATAAATTAGATCTAGATATCTTTGCTAATGTCCTATGCTTAGTGACACTAAAGGTCAGCCTTTAAATGAAAGGAACAGCATAGAGGCAATACAAGTCTTAACATTACCTATTAATGTGCATTTAATAGACTGCTCTAGAGGCCCTGAAATCATAAAATTTAAGTGGTTGTGATTGCCCCATAAGGCTTCCCACTTAATTTTGTCCTGCTGTTTCCCTCTCATTCCAGCTGGCTAAGAGTACGACTAATGTGCCAAGTTTCCCTAAGAATAGCCTGTGTTCCTGTTTTATGTGGGATACGAGGTCCAAAGGACTTGGGCCTGGAACAAGTCTAGGTAGAACTCCCATGACTCAATGATGCAAGTTCTCAAGTTACCTTCCCCAGTTTTACTGGCCTCTTATTGTTATACAGAGTTCCCCTTAACTGACTCTTGTTAGGTGTACAGTTTTTCCTCTTTAAACAAACTATCCCTGGCTTGCTTCTTCTTTTCTCTTTCATCCAAGTTAAATTAGAACAAATATTTTAGCCAATTTGTCTTGAAAATGGAGCCCTCGTATAGCAGAAGGTATACTAAGCAAACAGTTCTGAAATTTGTTCTTTAGCCCCAGCTCTGCTATATGCTAAATTTATGATCTTGGATAAACTACTTAGCTTTCTGAGACTCAGCTTCCAAATCAATAAACTGCTGTACGAAGGTGAATTATTATCATCATTACCTTGTATTGCCATCCATTTTCAAATATAAACTAATTCCAATCATAGATTCTTGAGTGCTGAATCTAATGTATAAACATAGGCTTGGCATTGCATCATAATGAAGAGAAAACTTAATTCCTTTGTAAAGCTTAATAATTACTTCAAAGCAATTTTCAGTCTTAAAATTTCTGGTAGTGTTCTGAGGTCCACCTGGTCTTATACGTTGCAGCAGTGTTTCCTTATCTTCAAGCAGTGTTTTACTGATATTTATGGAAAAAGTAGCCCCAAATTTCATTGAGGAAGAAAACAGTTACCCAACAGCACAGCTATATCTAAATAAAACTAATCTGTTAACCTAAAGATATCCATCTCTCCCAAAAATGGTTCAGAACTATCAAAGAAGTTTGGATAAATAAATCGAAATGACTTTTATCTGCATGCATGTAAAGAAATAAAAATGGACTCTTATACAATTGAGCTATTAAATGTTCTTAAATGTCATCAAAGTTATCAAAGCCAATAGGTAAAAACTGATGGTGAGCAGGAATGTAAAAAATATTGTTCCCAAATTACATAGAAGTAATAAGGGCCATTATTGGCTAGTGACTGATACCATAAAAGCACTTTGTACAGATATAAAGTGATTTTTTTTAATTCCATTTTATTGGATGAAGGAAATTGTAATGCTGAAGTTTATGAGTACCTTTGAATTACTGCTGCTCTATGTAATTGTTCCTGTACTTTCCATTTGCAGGTATATAATGCAACCATCTTCACGTATATTAATTTATGTCACAGCCATAGCAAACAGTACAGGAAAGTCTTTTTTTTTTTTTTTTTTTTGCCCATCTCGCATTGATGACTTATTACTTCTAGAAACATTTCCATAACTTCTGCAGCATCTAACACTGCTTTGTGTAAAACTGTGCCCTACTTCACAAATGCAGGAGAACTTTAAGTATTTCTAAAAATTTCTAAAAATGTATATAGCTCATGGAATTTTCACAAATGGTGAACTGAGCACCAGATCAAAAAACCAGTCATCACCCGCACACCAGCAGCTCTCCTGACGTCCTCCCATTACTATATAACCCAAGCAAAGGTAATCAGTCTATAGACTCTGGATGTCTAGATTACTTTTGACTGTTTTTATGTTTTAGACAACTAAAATCCTGCAATATGAACTTCTCACTGAGTTCTTTCATCAAAAGTATCTTCACTTGATTCATCCACATAGTTGTGCATAGTTGCAAATCATATTCTCACTGTTTTATAATAGCTGTATGAATAGATCACTAATCAGGTTCTACTCTGAATTGTTCTACTTAAAACAATCCAAAAGTCACATTTGGTGAATATATGGAAACATTATTTTTGAGTATATGAATCGTGAAATTGCTACTTTTGTAATTCACAAATAATTGAATGTTAAATTTGATAGAATATAATCTAGTGTCTAGAAATAGAATTTTTGGGTCACATTGTATACACTTTGATAGATGTTGTCAAAGAGTTTGCTAAAATTGGACCAATTACCTGCCTACCAGCAGTATAGTATGGTCAGGTTCCATAATATTTCTAATTTGGTATATTCTTTTTTTTTTTTCAAGTATTCTGATAGGTGTATAGTAATCTCACTGAGGCTATAATTTCCATTTCACAGTGGAAATTTTATGGTTATTGGCAATTTGGATATCTCTCCTCCCATCCCCTCTGCTTTTTCTTCATTTTTCATTGCGTTAGTTTGGATTTTTGAGTTTATTGTGTATGAGCATGCATACATGTGTGTTCTGAATACTTGGAGTGCTTTGTCAGAAATACGTAGTGAGAAAAAGAAATGTCCTCTCTAGCTGTATAAGTTGCCTTTTTAGTTCTTTAATAATATTTAATATAGTCTTATTTATCATTTATTTTTCTCCTATCATTAGTCTTTCCAGGTCTGACGTCAGAGGTTTTGGCCTATTCAAAAGTTACAGAATGTTTTTCTATCTTTTCTTCCTATAAATCTACTTTTGTTGATCTTTCAATCTTTGATTCATGTGGAATAAATTTGATGCATAAAATGATATAGAGGCCCATATATATTTTTTCAATATGGATATCTAGAATCATTATTGACATATTTACACTTTATCTGAATTGCAATGTTGTCTTTGCTATAAACCAGATATATGTATGGTTTTTCTCTGAATATCAGCAAGCTTGTTATAAATGTCATAAGTGAGAGTAAAACTTAATTCTATCGGAATAGACTTGGTATTTGTAAGGACTCAAATTTGTTAGTATTTATGTCTAAAGTAGGTTCCTATGAGCAAACTGGATACATATTAAAAATATAAAGGATAAGATTAATAGAGGGTATAGTATATAAAATTCTGAAATATATAAGTGCAGGACATTGATATAGGGTGTGATGTATGAAGTTTCAAAACTATTGAAGTAGTCTTTACGTTTCTGATATTTCCCACACATTTCTTCCCCCTTCCCTTATATTCCTGCTAACTCTGGGAAACGAACTAGGGGTGTTGGAAGGGGAGGAGGGCGGGGGGTGGGAGTGAATGGGCGACGGGCACTGGGGGTTATTCTGTATGTTAGTAAATTGAACACCAAAAAAAAAAAAAAAACTACTGAAGTAATATCATTGTCATCAATCTAGCATGCAAAGGGGACACTAAGGTGTTCTAGGATTCCGTGTTTTGCAGCTGTATCATAAAAAATAAAAGCTCTCAAAGCTTTTATCTGTTTCAACATTAGTAGCAATTTAAGTGATCTATAAACCAAATTTATGGTGCCATTTAAAATTGTTTTAAATATTTCATATAAATGGAATACTGCATTTATTAAATGCATTTCCAAATATTGCTATGCATTAACTCATTTGAGTGTTGGAGACTTCTTATAAGATGTGTGTTTAGTTATCTTTTACTTGCTATAGGATCGACTCAGTCTTTGATTTCATTTCGTTCTTTACTGCTAGCTTCTTTTTCATTTTTCTTTCTTACTATAACTTTTCTTTGTATTCCCACACTCACCAGAAGCTCTAGGAGGTTGCAATCAGTAGTAATAAATAAAAATTCAGGTTTGCTTAATCTCACAGTTGACTTTTAAAGTATTGAATTTTAGAATCCTACGTTTTATGAAAAAAAAAAACAGGAAAACAGCTGGTCAAAAATCAAAATGGAGAGGGAGAAAGGGGAGGAAGAGAGATATTAGGTCTTTGTAAGAAATTGTTATAAAGCAGAGTTGCTAGGAAAGATTCCCCCTCCCCCGCCCCGCATTCTCACTTTCAAAACCTTTCCACATTTCTTGAAAATCCTGCTAAGTGGTTTCTTTGAATAGGGATATTGAAAACATTCATTTGCCATACATCAACTTTCTTCTTGAACTCCATAGAATAGTTTGGAATGTGCAGCATGTTCAACAAGGAAACATTTCATACATAATGAAGAGGAAGACTGCTTATGATCATGATGGGGCCCCTCTATAAAGAATTTGGGTTGGAGAAGGAAAGACTTGTGAAGACTGTGAGAAACCTAAGTGTTTTTATAAAATAACATGAGATAGACAGGCACAGAAATGTTTAAAACACATCTTCATTGGCCTAAACTGTTCTTGCAAGGAGAATGAATATACTCAAACACTTGGAGTGGCAAGAATTAGCCATTTGTTCCTCCTTTAGGCATGAAGGATCCTTCTGTATTTGGTGCATATGGGATGTGTAAGTGATGCAGTTCTTTGACATTTTATGGTAATTTTTACCAGCTTCATCTGGAGAGAAACCCAATTGAATTATAGCATTGAGAACATTTTTGTTTATGTAATTATTTGCTCAGATAAAGAACACTCAGGATTACTGTATGTTGTTTTAAAGCCTGCCCAGTAACTCAAAATGAATTTGTTTGGTTCAGTTTTTACCTATCAACAGTCAATGGACTTACCTAACTAGAATTAGTCATTCCCATCCTCCTCTTCATGTGCACAAGCTTAATAGATCAAGGGAGTCCACTATTAGACTTAATTTATTCATCTGAATTTGATCTGCTTTTTAAATAAATTAGAAAACAAAAATATAAGTGCTGGACATTGATAATGACACCACAAAAGTTAGTGGAAGACATTATGTTAACTAAAAACCATACACAGAAAGAAAACTTCATGATTTCACCTATGTGGAACCAAAAAAAGGCAAATGCGTAAAATACAATGGTGGTTTCCTGGGATAGGCAGGTGGGGGAAACTGAGATATTGGCCAAAGAGTACAAAGTTACATAATCTAGAGACCTACTGTACAACATGACTGTAGTTAATACTTTATTGGAAACTTAGAAATTTGCTAAGAATATAGATTTTTTTTGGTGCTCCTATGCCATATACATACATATGTACACACATTAAGTGTGAGGGGATTAATATTTGTAATATTTTCACCATGTCTATGTCAAATTATGTTGTGCACATTAAAATGACTTTTATTTAAAAATAAAGCACCAACTCCTTTGAAAAAAAAATCTTACCTCATGTTACTTTGAAAATTTCATTGAAGACCTTAAAATTCTGCATAGAAAACTTAGTGTCATCTAAATAACAACAGATTTAAATTTTCTAAAAACGATTAAAATTGTAATTAATATGAATCTAATCTATAATCAGAGAATCCAAAAGTAAGAATCAAATGATAAAAATTATTTTTCATAATTACACTCTAATCCCAATCCCCTATTTCCCCCATCTCCCCAGCCTACCTTCCCCCTGGTAACCATTAGTTTGTTCTCTATAGTTAAGAATCTGTGTCTTGGTTTATCTCTTGCTTTTTTTTTTTTTTTCCCTCCTTCCTCTTTTTTTTTTTTTCTTAAATTTCACATATGAGGGAGATCGTATGTATGTGTCTTTACGTGACTGACTTATTTAGCTTAACATTGTACTTTCTACCTCTATCCATGTTTTTGAAAATGGAAAGATTTCATTTCTTATGGTTGAATAATATTTCATTGTTTATATATACCACATCTTTATTCATTCACCCATCAGTTGACACTTGGGTTTTTGGCTGTTATAAATGATACCGAGATTGTAGGGTAGTTCTACTTTTATTTTTTTGAGGAAAGCTCAATACTGTTTTTCACAGTGGCTGCACCAGTTTACATTCCCAGCAATGGTACACCAGGGTTCCTCTTTTCTCCCCACATACCTGTGAACACTTGTTTCTTGTATGTATGTATTTATATTTTATTTATTTATTCATGAGACACACACACACATACACACACACACAGAGGCAGAGACACAGTCAGAGGGAGAAGCAGGTTCCATGCAGGGAGCCTGACATGGGACTTGATCCTGGGTCTCCAGGATCAGGCCTTGAGCTGAAGGCAGCACTAAATCACTGAGCCACCTGGGCTGCCCAAGATGTCTGTTCTGCCTCTTTTTTAATTCATTAATTTCTGAAGGACTCAGTTGAATTTCATGTCTACATCAGAACTAAAGACCAAGGAATACATTTCACTTGTCCTTCAAAATATTCTTCCTTGTATTTTATATCAAATTTGAAAAGGGCCTCTTAACACAATCTTAGGATGAAATTTTTCTTAGGAAAAATGAAAAATATGTTTTAAATAGTATTTTCTTATACAAAGTCAAATTTCAGCTGAATTCTTAGGTCATTTTTAGTAAAGACTGCTTGGTAACATTGCATTAGTAGAAGTTACTAAGACCTTGTCCTGGTTTCTTCTTGGCCTCTAGCTTGGTTTGATTTCATGACTTCATCACTTCCAGGGAATAAAATAAGTAAAACTAATGTATCATGAGTACTTACATATTTATTACTAAAACTATTTAAACAATTTTATTTTTATATTTGAAATATCAAATTCAATATATAAAACAAGTAAACAATTGACCCAATTAAAATTCAGGAATTCTACCATTATTCTCTCTCCTGCGTCAATGAACTTTCTGGTATCCCCAAGGTTTCTGAATAATACAATCAGAAAGTTGATGAAGTACTGAATTGGTCTTACAAACTTTTTTAGCCCAAAAGTTACACAGTACTAGATATAATCCAAGTATTTATTACATTTAGATATTTTTAGCTTTGATTGATTTACTAGGACTAAGAAGATATAGTCTTATAAATGAACAAACTAATGTCTTTATTCACAATGTTCAGTTACCACAATGAGCCTTTTCGAGTTTCAACATGGTTGGGAAGCTTGGGAAGCTGTATCAATAAGTATAAAGTCCAAGGGCTGAGCATGGATTTTTATACTATTAGGGACTGATCTCTAGAAAGGATGTCCTATCAACATCTATCATGTAGAGCCTCCCAATAAGAGTATATATCCTTGAGTCCCTCCTATCTGCAAAATCATCCAGATACATGGAAGATTTTTAAAGTCTCTATCACTTTTCTAGATGTCCTCCAAAATAAATCCCTGTTGTTGTGGTTGTTCTTTTGCCATTACTGCTCTATTCTCCATTTTGACCCTTTCTCAAATAATCAGCTCAAATTAGCAAATATTTGGATGCCTACTGTATGTGAGTCTCTCTGCTAAGCCCTCAATTTTTAGGAGATTAATATATCCTCCCTTACATCAACAAACTTAATCACATTATAATTGTTTCAGGTAAATATGGATCCTATTTTATTGACTTCATTCAAAGAAATTGGTGATTCTGATCATTGACTTGTAGTGGTAATGGTTGCTAGACTAATTTTTTTTAAAGTATAGTTGACATACAATGTTACATTAGTTTCACATATACAACAACAGTGATTTGACAATTCTATGCATTACACAATGCTCACTATGAGTGTAGTTACCATCTGTCAGCATACAAAGTTATTAAAATATTGACTATATGCCATATGCTGTACTTTTCATCCTCATGATTTATCTGTTTTATAACTGAAAGTTTTGTATTTTTAAGAAAATATTCAAATTGGCCTTTCTCCGTTACTGAGGTTGAGCTTTGCCATGTAACTTCCTTAAACAAAAGGCAAATAGATAATTCTCAAGCAGACCAGATGCTTTAGAAACTGAATGTTTCTACAGTTCTCTCGGTCTGGTTTTCTGTCATAATAGCATTACTTCAGAGGAGGAGTATTCCTGCCTTGGAGCCTTGTAATAGTTCAACCCAAGTCTAGAGCAGAGCCAGCAACTGTTCCACAGATGTTAATATGTAACATGAGCAAGAAGTAAATATTGTTGTTATTTAATAACAACTATTGTTATTGGAAGTTACTGGTTATAAAATTGTTAGTAAAACCTGAAAAATTCAGAGGATACTTTATCATTAGTGCATTATTGCCATGAGAAATGGTGGGCTATAGTTATACCTCGAAAGAATCCTGTTTAAAATTAACTTTATCAGTTATTCCAGGAATGTCTAATGTTAGTGATGGAGGGTATAACACCTTCCCCACCCAGCTCTTGTCAAAGCAAAATGATCTCCTTCAAATCACTCACTATCACATTTTATTTTCATGTCCAGTTACTGGACCATGGGCTATTGCTTCAAAGAGGTGTGAACATTCATCGTTTTCTGAACAGGGGCACCTGGGTGGCTCAGTGGTTGAGCATCTGCCTTTGGCTCAGGTCATGATCCCGGGTCCTGGAATCGAGTCCATCAGGCTCCCTGCAGGGACCCGGCCTCTCTCTGCCTGTGTCTCTGCCTCAATCTGTTTCTCTCATGAATAAATAAAATCTTTAAAAATAATAATTTTCTGAACAAACTGAGATTTTAGAGTGGAGTAGGTCACCTAAAACTGGATGCTTTGCAATTATTAGGGCCATTTCAATAGCCAGAATGTTCTACAGAAGTCATTTTTTTTTAATTCAGAAAATGTTTTATTAATGCTGTATTTTTAGAAGAATTTTAGATTTACAGAAATGTTGAACAGATAGTACAGAGTTCCCAAATATACTCTTATACAGTTTCCTCAAGTAGTATCTTTTATGATGTTTAGTATGGTACTTCTGTCACAATTAACCAATGTTCATGCATTATTCAGATCTTAGTTTTTAGTCTAATGACCTATTGTGTTCCAGGAATTCATCCAGGATACATTATTTAGTAGGCATGTTTCCTTAGGCTCCTCTGTGACAATTTTGCAGACTTTCCTTGTTTGGGATAAACCATTATTGTAGGATCCCTATTGAAATTTGTCTTTCTCATAATTATACTAGAGTCTTGAACTTTGAGAAAGATCACAGGTAAACTTCCAATCTCATCACATCATTTCAAGAGTACGCTACTAACAAGACTTATAGCCATTGTTGACCTTAATCACCTGGTTGACGTAGTGCTTATAAAATCTTGCCCACTGTCAAGTTGATCTTTTTTTTTCCCTTTCCATACTATACTCTTTGTATAGAAGTAACCATGTACCACTCACACTTAAGGAGTGGGAATTTATGCTCTGCCTCTTTAAGATAGATCTATATACTTTCTTTGGAATTCTCCATTGGTTATTTGTCTCTGCTTATTAGTTTATTTAGCCGTTTATTAATATCAGCTAGACTTGAGAGTCCTAATCCAATACTCCTGTACTTTTATTCTCAATCAAATGGCTCTAGGTTTGGCCATTGGCAGCTCTTTTGGTTGTTTCCTATATCCCTTTGAAATACCTCGCTATTTTGTGTTGTGGGCTTTTTGTTGTGTTTTTGTTTTTAGAATTCCTTCCTTTCTGTCACTGTAAGATGCTCCAGTCTCCTCTTGTATATTTCCTAATTTCCCACCTTCGTTCTACAATCAGCATTTTTCTGAGGACCCTTGGTTCCTTTTAATGGTACTAGAAATCAAGTTTTGGATTTCAGATATGTTAATAGCCATTGGTGTCTCATTTCTTTTAGGTCTGCCATTTCTTAGAGCAAAGAAATATATGTATGTATATTACTCATATGTATGCACAACTATAAATATTTATTATTTTAACTATTTGTATGTACAGTGACTTGAATATGAATTCTTTGTTTCCAACTCTTACTCATTACCACATGGATCGTTCTGGTCTCCTGCTCCTGGTTATCTGTAGATTCCCACTCCAACAGTGAGAAACCTTGTTCTCACAGTTCACTAACTACTTAATTGTTCAATTCTACTACATATGAATAGCAGTATCAGAATTGTTAATCTGTTATCCCAGGGGGAAGTAATGTTATCAATGAGAGTGTAGTACTTATGTGTAATTATTTTTCACTGTGGTCTTCATTTTTTTTTCCCAAGTTACGTAAGTTAGTACTGTTTCCCCACCACATTCAGGTGAGGTTTTTTCATCTAATTTTGATATATTTATATTCTCTGATCAGTCTGCCTTTTTTTGGTGGGGGGGGGGGCAATCATTCTATCTTCAAATTATTTAAATATTTACATATTCTAAGGTTCATTTTTTTGGGTTAGAAAGTTTTATGGGTTTTGGGAAATGAATAATATCACATATTTACTGTATAATTCCATAGAGAATACTTACTTTGCTGTATAAATCCCCTTTGCTTTATCTACTTCCCACTTAACCTGATTCTCTGACAACCATTCATCTATGATTAATTTTGAGTTAATTTTAGTGAGATAGGTAAAATTTGGGTCTGGGTTGACATTTTTCCCCCTTGCATAAGGGTATCCAATATTTCTAGAATCATTTGTAGAAAAGCTTATCTTCACTGGATTGTCTTGGCAAATATCAGTTAGACTATATTTGTGTGAGTGTATTTTTGAGTGCTTTATATTGTTCCAATGACTTAATGTGCCTACTGTATTTTCTTTTTTTGTGTGTGTGCTTATTGTTTTGACAATAGTATGTCTTCAATACAGTAGCTTTATAATAAGTCTTCAGATCAAATAGTGTCAGTTCTCAAACTTAGTTTTCTTCAGCATTGTTTTGGCTATTCTTGTCTTTTGCTTTTCCAAGTAAATTTTATGATTCCTTTGTCAATATACACAAGATAGCTTGTTGAGAACTCGATTGGGATTGTATTAAACTAATAAATTTCTGAAGAATTGTACAAAAATCTTGAGTTTTCCAATCCATGGACATGAAATGTCCCTTTATTTTAATCTTTATTTCATCATTGTTTAGTTAGCCACATATAGATAACAGATTTATTCCTTAACTGTTTCATATAGTTGGAGTTAATGTATATAGTATTGTTTCTGTTTTTAATTTCAAAATTACTCATTGTTAGTATACATGAAAGTGATTAACTTTTGTATATTAACCTTGTATCCTGTGACCTTGATCTTGTCAACTCTTTGGGGTTTCTACATAGGTAATAATGCTACATGTAAACAAAGACAGTGTTTTTACTTCCTTCCCAATCTGTGTACACTTTATTTATTGTCTTCTTGCACTAGCTAGGTCTTCCAGGATGATGTTGACTAAGTGTAGCAAGATGGTAGGCTTTTGCCTCATTCTAAATGTTAGGAGAAACACAATCAATTTCTTTTTACTAACAATAAATTTTTGTAAGTACTTGCTATTACATTGAGGAAGCCCTCCCCTATGCTTAGTTTGATAATTTTTATCATGAAAGAGTGCTGAATAAATGATTTCCCTGCATTAATAAAATCCTGTGATTTTCTTTGTTTGCCAGTAGATATAGTGAATTACATTAAAGGATTTTTGAATGTTGGACCAACCTTGAATACCTGAAATAAATCGTACTTAGTCATGATGTATAATGCTATATTATGGACTCTTTTTTCTTTCTTTCTTTTTTCTTTTTTCTTTTTTTCTTTTTGGACTCTCTTTTCTAACACTTTATTGAAGATTTTTACATCTGTAATCATAATCTGTTTTTTTTTGTAATTCTTTTTCTGGTTTTAGTCTTAGATTAAGTATGGCTCCATTTTCTACAAGATAGTGTACAGAACTGGCATAATTTCTTCCTTAAATGTTTGGTACTATTCACCAGTGAACCCATCTGGGCATGATGATCAGGAAGATTAAGTATTGATTCAATTTATTTAATAGGTGTAGAACTAATACATTTGTGTGCATTTTTGCAGTTTGTGAATTTCAAGAATTGGTCCATTTCACCCAAGTTATCAGACTTGAATTTATTTTTTAAAAAGAAATAATTCATGGACATGAATTTCTGATATTAATTTGTATTTTCTATATTTTTTATTAGCCTAGATAGAGGCTTATCCACTTTATTGACTTTTTTTTTTAAAGAATCAGCTTTGAATTTTATTTTTCTCTATTGATTTCACATTTCCAATTTTCTTGACATCTACTTTAAGTTTTGGTTCATCTAACTTTTATTTTTTCTGCTTGCTTTAGGTTTAGATTGATGCTCCTTGTGTAGTTTCCCAAGATGGAAGCCTAGAGTATTGCTTTTATACTTGTCTAATAGATACACATCCAATGCTATAAATTTTCCTCCAAGTACTGCTTTTGCTGTATCCTACATATCTTGTGAAATATTTTCATTTTATTTCAAAATATTTAAAAACTGATTAAGACTTCTTTTTGACCCATGCATGCATTGTTTAAAAATGTGTTTAATCTCCAAATAGTTTGTTTTTTTTTAGCTTTCAAAATGAATTCTTATCTAAAAATTACTTCATGTACTGATAACATATTTTGTATGATTTCCAGTTTAAGATGATTTTAGCTGTGTTTTGTGGCCTGTAATGTGACTTGCTAAATAATCTTGCTAAATAATCCATGTGACCTTGAGAAAAATGTATATGTATTTGCTGTTTGGTGAAGAATTTTATAAATGCCATCTAGGTCCATTTCTTTGGTGCTATACAGTTCAGCCACATCCTTTGAGATTTTTCTGCCTGTTATGTTAGATTTTCTTGTTATTTTTACCATTTTTAAATTGTGTCTTGGCATGGAACCTCCCACAATTCATCTTATTAGGGGCCCTATGTGCTTCCTGAACCTGGATATTTGTTTCCTTTCCCAGATTGGGGAATATTTCAGCTATTATTTCTTCAAATACATCTTGTGTACCTCTTCTCCCCTTTCTCCTTCTGAGACCCCTACAATGTGAATGTTATTATACTTGATGTTGTCAGAATTCCCTTAACCTTTTTTTTTTTTTCTTTTTGCTGTTCAGCTTGGTTACTTTCCATTACCCTGTCTTCCAAAGTGCTGATTGTTCTGCAACCTCTCATCTGCTGTCAATTCCCTCTAGCCTATTTTTCATTTGTTGTCCTTCATCTATGACTGGTTCTTTTTTTGTTGTTGAAGTTCCCACTGAGTTCATTCACTCTTTTTGACAATTACTTAGATTTCTCTCCATCATATTGCTTATCTTCATTTCTCTTAGTTCTTCTGCTGTGATTTTTGTCTTTTATTTTGAACATATCCTTGTCTATTCATTTTGTTTATCTTTATCTATTAGGTTAGCTATGCCTTCTTCTCTTGGAAGTAGTGGTCTCCCATGGAAGAGGTACCATGGTGCCCTGTAGTACAATCCTGCCCCTCATCAGAACCACCTGCTCCAAGGGTGTTCTCTATGTGGGCTGCTTGCACCTCCTATTGTGGCTGAGCCATGTTCACTGTGGGAATGCTGGTCGGTGAGTCTGTAATGACCGTTTTGCCTGCTGTTGGTACACTGAGCAGGATTTAAAAGTCCTGTTTGTTTGCAGTCAGCACCACCACCTTTCCCAACACACACACCCATTATTGAAAGGCCTGCTGCAATCACCATGGCATCCCTGGTGAATTTAGTTGGCACTTAGCCTAGCTGTCTGCAATAAGCTTCTGCCACAGCTATACATACACTGAAGAGTTTATTCCCGGTATAGACAGCTAAGAGGCCTGGCTGAAGGAACTGCAGACACACTGGTATGTAGGGATATCTCTCTTCTTCCTCAGGGCAGGAATCACTTTGGAGTGGTGTTGGTCATTTCAGACTGTCTGCTCAGTGTATTAGGGACATTCTTGAGGAATTTGTGCCAAGGCTTGTGGGTTGGGTGAAGTGGGTCTGCAGTAGAATGCTTAAGTGGGGCATAGAGTACTAGCAATATAGATTGAAAGTATTAGAATTGGCTCCTGCAAGTATCTGGCTATTTACGCTTGAGGGATGGCAAGAAAAAAGATACCCACCAGTACTTTTGTTCTTGAAGAACTTTCTTCAGGCCTCTGCCCCTACAACACATGTTCTAAAGATTAGTCAGTAAATCTCCTTCACCCAGATGCTTTTCAAGCTTCTCTGTTGCTCTGTTGCTTCTCTGTTGTCTTGGGCCAAGCTATTTAGTGTCCTGGCTTTTTGAGGGTGGGGATTTAGTTTTCTATCGTCCTCTGCCTCTCCAGGAGTTAAGCTGCACCAATTTCAAAGCCAGGCATTATGGGGATTCATCTTTCCAGTGTGGGTCCCTAGAGCTAGTGGTACCCAGATTTGATACTCTCATCTGTGTTTCTGATGTCTTTCCTGTTCGTGGTTAGTCACTCTGGGGATTTGGTTTCTGATGATGTCTCTACTTCTCCTACTCTTATAGCTATAGACTTGTCTCCACAACTAGCAGTGGAAATTTATTCTGTTAGACTTCGGATTATTTTGAGTTCATTGCATACCTGTGTTTGTTGACTTCGTATGTCTATGGGACCAGGGTAGCTCAGGATCCTACCACTCTACCATTTTCCAGAAAAAGTTTAAACACATACATATGAGTCGTTTTCTATTGCTTGTGTCCCCAAAACACTCTGATACAGGGTGCGACTCTATTTTCTTCCATACATATTAACCTGTTGTTGTAATAGTATGTTAATTACTCTTTTCTTTCCTAAGTGGATAAATTAAAACTCCACCCTTATCATAGATTAGTCTCTCAAACACATTGTAATTTATTCCAGAAATCTGTTTCTAAATTTTTCTTTTCTATTTCTAGGCTAATACCATATCAATTTGATTTTCATATCTCTATAGTTTTTATGCCAGGTATGCAAGTTTACACATACTTTTTTTTTTTTTAAAGATTTATTTATTTATTCATTCAGAGAGAGCAAAGAGAGAGGCAGAGACACAGGCAGAGGGAGAAGCAGGCTCCATGCAGGAAGCCCGATGTGGGACTTGATCCTGGGTCTCCAGGATCACACCTCGGGCTTCAGGCGGCGCTAAACCGCTGCACCACTGGGGCTGCCCTACACATACCTTTTAGAAACCTATCTAGGCTCCTTTGGACATTTTTTTCCATATGAATTATAAATCATCTTACAACAATAAAAATAACCCATTTGGTTATACATCAGTTTGGAATTACATTAAAAAAATGTCAAGTTTGGAAGCCCTGGTATTTATAATTTTGATATTAAAATTGCCTTTTACAAGGTGGATAGTGAGTCTTAGAACCCAAGAATGCTGTCTTTCTAGTTAACTTTTTTCTTCTTGTTCTTTGATATAAATTTGATGCCATCCTTGTCAAATTCAGTATTATATAGTTCATTTTCTAACTAGAATTTTTCCAATTTCTATTTTAAAATGTTCACTCCATTGGTGAATATATTGATATATTAAAATGTGTTTGACAAACTCTATTGAATTTTCTACATACACTATCATATGGTCAATCCAAAGATATCTAACTATTTCCAATATGTGAGAGATTTTTACCTTAGTGTTTTCACTGGATATTCCAATACAATGTTGAATAACATTGATGTGTATTGCCATATTTTTTTAGCTCCTAATTTTGAAAGAAGTTAACTTTAGATTTTTAGAATAATTTCTATTAGTTGTTTTTAAGTACATCATTATCTAAGCTATACTTATATTCTTAGAATAACAGACTGAATTTTGTCAAATCATTTTTAAATCTGATAAGAGTGCATAAGTATTCCTCATTTTTTCACTGTTATAAAAGTACAATGACATGCATGCAAAATATGAGAGACATTACAGAAGTTAATACTACTTGTAACTATATGTCAATAAATTTGAAATAACTAAAAGGCATGATTTTCTAGTAAAAATGTGAATTACCATAATGTTTACCCTAGAACAAATACCAAATTTAAAAATTCCATGATCTTTTGGAGAATATAAAAATAATTGAAGATCTCCATTGTACCAAAATAAATAAATAAAACAAAATTCTAAAATCAGGAAGATAATGAGTTCTGTCTCATTTTAAAGAACATATATTTTCACCATGGGAAAAAATGGAATGCTTTTTAATCATTTTATAAAGCCAGAATATGTTTAATACCAGAATCTATTAAGATTGTACAATAATTTAATAATCAAATATTGCCATAAAAGCAGAAAAATCTAAATTCCTAACAAATAGAATCAGTATAGCAAAATGTAGTCTACTAACATAGAAGAATTTTTCTAGGAAGAAAAGAATTCAGTCTCCAGAATACTAGCATAATTCATAAATACAAATTAAAGAATCACATGTAGATTCTTGTTAATAAATATCTGTGATTTGTGTGTAGATTTATGTTAGTAAATACCCATGAATCTTAGTGAGTAATATTACTATAGACTTACCTCTTCATTAGACCAACTGTCTTGTAAAGATATGCCAATAGTCAGAAAAAAAATGTGGTAATTTGTGGATGAGTGCAAATATTTCTTTCAATTGTCCCTAAAATAAGTAATTAATAAACTTGAGCCCTTTGAAGGTACACAATAAGTCTTCAAGAACAATTATAACAATTCAAAAAGCAGAATATATTTTCATTTAAAGCAGCAGAAAGGGGCCCCTGGGTGGCTCAGTCATTTGGGACTTGGACTCTTGATTTAGGCTCAGGCCATGATCTTGGGGTTGTAGAATTGAGCCTCACATCTGGATTTGTGCTGGGTATGGAGCCTGTTTAAGATAAATCCCCCCCCCCTCCTGCCACCGCCACCTCCTCCTCCTCCTTTCTCTCCCCGCCCCCCCCCCCCCGCCCCTTCTAAATAAATAAAAAAGCAGAAGAAACTAGAAGCATGAGTGCCAGGATTTGAAATCCAGTTCCTTCATTAACAAGCTGTGTGAACCTGGACAAATTATTCAACCTGTTTCAGTTTCTCCATATAAAAAAACTAATACAGTTACCATCTCATTAGATCATTTACAAGAGTCATTTATACTATTAAATATATTTAAAGTTTCTAAAATAGTGCCAGGCTCATACCCAACATATATTAGCGTTTGTTTGTTTTGCCATTTCCACTACCACCATCACTGCTAGTATCACTAAACCAGTGATTCCCAACTTTAATCAAGTTTGAGTACCTTAATATACAGAAGAAACACTCAGAAACTAGCATAGTGAATAGTATATCCCTTAAAACATTCAACTTTCAAATTTTCTAAAATTTCTTCATAGTAAAGAATGGATCTAGGAAATTACATCTTGTAAGTAGAAAAAACAATTGGAAGGCATAAGAAATTATTAAACATATAACCCATTTATTTTAACTCAATGCCTTGCTGGCACCTAAATCTATAACTATGTGCCACAAAACTGGTCATTTTTGGATATTCTGTAAACATTGAACTTCAGAATCCTGCATTCTGAATCCTTAAGGCTTGAACTCAATAGTATAACAAGTTTCACTTTTACTCTGCCCTTGTCTTGGTGAATAGATGTATGCATAAAAGGTGTGCACACCTTTTATTTAAATTGAATACTTGGATTAGAGTTTCAATATAATTTGTGATTTTATAACTTTAACTGTCCAAAAATATTGAGTATCTTTAGGATCACTACCATGATAATAGACATCAAATAAGAATAGCTGCTTGGACATGGGGAGATAATCTGTTTCAGGACCTAGAAGATTTCTAGAATCTTGAAATCAAGAGATTTTTTTTTTTTAATATTTTAGAGTGTGAACAGGGAGTAGGGCAGAGGAGGAGGGAGAAGGAAAGAATCTCAAGCAGAGTCTGCACTAATATGGAGCTCAATCTCACATCCCTGAGATCATGACCTGAACTGAAACCAAGATTCAGACGCTCAACTAACTGAGCCACTCAGGTGCCCGCAAAAAGATTTGTATTCTTTACAATCTAGGAATTGGTTTTATTTTTTTAAGATTTTATTTATTTATTCATAAGAGATACAGAGAAGGAGAGGCAGAGGGAGAAGCAGGCTCCATGCAGGGAGCCCTATGTGGAACTAGATCCTGGGACTCCAGGATCATGCCCTGAGCCAAAGGCAGATGCTCAACCACTGAGCCACCCAGGCATCCCTAGGAATTGTTTTGGGGTTGTTTTTGTATATTTTTTTTATTGGAGTTTGATTTGCCAACATATAGCATAACACTCAGTGCTCATTCTGTCAAGTGCCCCCCTCAGTTCCCGTCACCCAGACAGGAATTGGTTTTAGAGAGCAACCAATCTCACATCTACAGTGTTTTCCTCTAAGATAATAAACTTACCATCACTCACGTTATTCAAGACCAATTTACCTTAGTGAGTTGCATCTTGATCCCTAAATACCATATCCCCTACTCAGCATTCCTCTGTCATTTCTTAATCTCTTCAATGATCTTGCTGACACTAACTTGTCCTTCTTTGGCTTTATACCTTATTGTTCAATTATTATTGTTTATAGTTAGTCAAAATTTATTAGTTCATTTGTTCTTTTCTAGGTATATTTATATCACCACTCTTTAAAAAAAAAATAAGGGAAAGTGTTTTATCCTGTTTGGATTTTAACTCAGATTAAAAAGAAATGCAGACTGGTAGGATATTCAAAGACAGGATTTTTAGGATACCAAAACTTCTGTATCTTGGAATACATAAATAGCTAAAGATCTCATAGACTGGTAGGCACATTGCTGTTCATGGATATGTTACATTTGTTGGAACTTTTGACATTATCAACCAGTAGAATTAGAGGAGAAAGTGAACCAAATCTTGGCTCTACTACATAATACCTTTAGGATTGTATTACACATCTTAATTTGCCTGATCTTCAGTTTCCTCATCAATGTAATGGAGGTACTACCATGACTTCTTCGACTGTTCCTAGAATTAATGAAATAAGCACTTTAATTTCTTGGCATCGTGGCCTGTACCATACATATCCTAGGCTGAGGCTCCTTCTGCCCTGGTTTAGTGTCCACTTCTCAGGTATTCGTGCACCCTCCAAAAAAGGTACTGAAATCTTTTATCTTCTGATACTCATTTAGTTATTCTTGTCAAATATTTATCACCTTTTGTATGTCATTATAATGGTGTCTCAGGAGGAAGAAATGATAAATGTGTGTTTAATCTGTCATTCTAGTTAAGCTACTCAGTATAGTTTAACGTTACACATGGATTACTTTAACTTTTGCTAAATCTATGAATGGTATATGTGTAATATTTTTAATAGCTCCATAAATTGATCATTGTTATTCTTATAGTTAGAACTGAGTTTCTAGGTGGCTAAATAATTTGATTATTTAAGTGAGCTAATAAATTCAAGAATGAAGATTCTAGCCGAAGTCTTTAATCATGCAATGTCCATGCTATTTCTATTCTCTCAAACAGAAGATACATTAGTAGCTAAATTGAACTGCAAGATCATTTTAGCAATTAGTTAGCCATAACAATAAAAGCTTCCCAAAATACTACTGCATTTCTTTTTTGACTTATCATAAGAAATACCTGTAAACATATGAAAAACTTTCACAATGATGTAAATAATGTCTTTTTGTTTATTCCAGATCACCAATGAGTTTCCATTACTAAATCTGAGTCAATTTCTAGACTTTATATTTTTGTCCTAAGTAAACCATGTGACACATCTGATTATTCTTTCCATCAAGAAATACCTTTGTTATTTGGGTTCATTTGGGCGCATTCTCGTTTTCTTCCTTAATGATACATTTTCAGTCTTGATTATGATTAGAGGCCCTTAGAATTCAGTATTCAGAAAACTCTTGTCTTCAGTTATAATCCCTTTAAGGGGGCTCATTTAATTTCAATACATATTTTATTTCTTATAATTTAAAAATTTATTTCACCAGCTTGACTTCTCCCCTGAAATCCATACTTCTCTATCCAACTGCCTACTGTATAACATCTCAACTTATTTCTAATACAAATTCTGGAGACCTCTTTACATCTCAAACTTAATATGTTTAAAATGTAACCTTATAATATTCTGACACTGTTTTACTTGTAATTTCTCATATCAATTAATGGCAGCAACATCCCCCCAGTAGCTCAAGCAAAAGTCTTCCTCTCTGGCATTGACAAATGCAATAGACTCTCAATTGGTCTTCCTAATCCCACCTTTCTCTCCATAGTTTATTCTCAAAACATCTCATTAGGTGTGGGGCAGATTAGTTCATAAAAATCTTTAGAAACCTCCAATGGTGCCCCATTTGTTTCAGAGTAAGTGCGAAATCCTGATAACGGTATTGACATAATTCACTGCAATCCTTTCCCTGCTCTCTGCTTTACTTTGCTGCTGCTTGAGCTTACCAGGAGCACACTAATTTTGAAACTTCACACTTGTATTCTCTTCACTTGGTATGTCTTTCCAGATGTTGGCAGGACTTATTGCCTCTGCTTCTTTAAGTTTTTGTTCACCTTTCACTTTTCTCATGAGTCCTAACCAGGGCATTCTATTTATAACTGCAGCCTTTCTCACAGTGTTCCCAACTCCTCTTATTTTTTCTTTAGTATTTATCATTTCCCAATGTACTATATAATGACTTTTTTTTTGTTTCTTGCTTCTCTAACCTCTTCCCCATTTCACCCAATAGACATAGTTTCAGTTTTTACAATATTTTCAGTTGTATAGTAGAATCAATTAAAGAGTGTTGAGTGAATCAATGAGCATAATGATGAGACTCCAAATTTTTTTTTAAAGGATTCATTTATTTTAGAGCATGGGAGAGAGGAGGAAGAGGGAGAAGGAGACTGAAACTTAAGTAGACTGCGAGCTGAACACAGAGTCTAATGTCAGGCTTAATTTCATGACCCTGATATCATGACGTGAGCCAAAACCAAGAGCTGGACGCTTAACTGACTGTACCCCGCCCAGACATCCCTGGGACTCCAGATTTTTAATACAGTTACTGATTGGGGCCTATTACATGAAAACTTGAGGTATAATGACTTAAAATATTCTTTTTTTAAGAAAAGACTGTCCAGAAAACACAGGGATCAATACCTCTAACTTCTCATTAAAACTATTCTCAAATGTTTGACATTCCTAAAAATACCAGTTCCCTATGAGGGTGAAGATCCAAGAATGATCCTCTACTAAATATGTTAAAGTAGTTTAAATAGACATAAAGCTGAAAATATGAAATAATCATATTTCCTGGCTTAAATTTGTGGAAAAATACAAGACATGACCAATTTTTCTCTTTTACCTCATAAAGATTCTAGTGCCTTGAATATTAAAAAAAAAAAACTCAAATAGGTCAACAAGTTCATTGTCCTTCAAGACCATTCTTTAGCTAATACTCTAGCCTTTAAAATTGGCTGCTCAATTTGCCACTTTAAAAATCATGAACATCTGCCTGCCTAATACCCTCCCCCAAGTCCAGCAGGTGAGCCAGCTTCCTAAACAGCAAGCCTTGCTCTAATGAACAGAAGTTATATTCCCCAAGATGCTCATTTGGCAGGGCTATTGGGCTGTTCTCAGCAATTCTCCAAACTTGCACTTCACACTTCTTTAGTTCTGAAGAGGAAAAAGGGGGAAAAAAAACCTTCAGTGTTTTTCTAAAGCAAAATAAAAAAATGTCATAGCATTGAGTATCTACAAAATGAATTTCTAAGAGCTTTTGCCAGCTTATTGGAACAAACCATCCAAAAAATGTACTACTTTGAATTCCATACATAGTTAAGTACTTTCAATTCTCTATTATGTTTAGGCTACCTTAAAAAGTGTCCCTATTTTGGGCTTATTGTTGATTCAGAGCTATTTCAGAGAATCTGATTTTGCTTGGATAAACTCTGAGTTTGATTCAAATAGAAACTAGGTGTCTTTCTGATTCTGCTTGATGTGTTTTAGGTGAATAATTTACGTATGCCTCTAAAGTTTCTGCTTCATTTAACTTACATTTCTTCCACAGTTCTTTGGAAAATGTTGAGGAATAGTGACATACATTTTTTCTTTGAAAACACTGTTATTGAATATTTAATGTTCACCAAACTTAGTCTTCATTTCTTAGTTAAATGGATAAATTAAGCAACAACAAGTTAAAGAGAAATAATTAGTACAATCCAGTTTGTGACATTCTAAAGTAGCAATACTGGAAAGGACGGATGCAGAAGTTACTGCTATGAGAGGGGTAAAAAAAATGTTACCTAAGTCTTTTAAGTTAGTTTAATCGAAAGGAGGGACAGAACAGTTTAGGCATGTGGGAGAGCATTAACCAAGGTAGAGACACATAAAACAGCATAAGGTATTATGTTTTCCATTGGTGGATGAACCTACTTTTGTGACATTTTGTGAGGTTAACTCATAAGACACATGTGCATTTCCATTATTAATTCAAGTGTTCAGAATTCACTTCTTTCTTCCCCCTCTGTTAAATACTCCTTTTATTATATGAGGTTCAGATAGATGTTTCAGGTCTGTGGGTAGTATGTATCAGCCATGATATTTAATAAAAAGTTTAGAAATTGCATTTGAAAAAGCAAATTACCCAGAATTTTAGGACCAAAGAGTTTGCCCTTATAGTCTAAAATATTTTTCCAAAAAATTTCCTCTGGCAATTTTATTTATGTAATTAGTGCTCTTGGAACTCTATTTTACAAATATTCTTGAGGTTAAAACTACATAATTTTAAAAGGTCATTCTAATACAAGATAAAATAATCTTATTTCTTAAGATAGTATCCCATCCTGAGAGTTTGGGTTGTTAATTTTTAGAATCACCTGAGAAATACTTTAGGGTCTTTGGTAAGTTTATATAAAACAATTATAAGATTTGATATTGATTTTTAAACAGATGTTCTCTTTACAGGGAGAAATCAAGACCAATATGTTTTAGTCTATATATTTTCTATATACAGTCTATATATTTATCAGTCAGGGTCCCTTCTTGAGAAGGCACCTGCCTAGATAAAGTGATAATAGAGAAAAGGTAATTAAAAAACACCATTAATACCTGATACATTTACCTTAAAATACATTCCACCAGAATTTCATAACTGATGACATAGGTACTGCATTTAATTTTTAAAAATCAATTATTCCTTTTTGTGAATGAGTGAAGAATTCTAAGAAATAGTATGATGTGGTAATATTGAACCTAAGGGAATATGGCCAAGGAAGGGAAAGGGAGAAATTTGGCTAATTAGGGTTAACAGACAATCTTAGTGATCAATGCTCATAATTCAGTTTTTTTTTCTATATAAATGAACTAGGTCCATCTAGTCCACTAGTCCAAATCAGCATTGTGTTTGTGGAATGTGTACCTGTGTACGTGTCAGAGACAGATATGGGTAGGCAATGGAGTGGAAAAGGACACTTAAAAAAAGATGAGACAAACTGAAGTATAATAAAAACTTTGTATGTATTTCCTTATTCATTATATGTTGATATACCTCTTAACTTCTAAACAAACCATACTCAAATCTAAGCAAATAAAGTCTTCTAGTGGAAATGCTTTCCTCCTTTTGCAAGATACCCCATCTAAGATGACAAAAAAATTTATGCTAGATTATTTTTTCCTAAAGTGTCTATCTAGCTTTGGATTTCTCAGTATAACACATGCTTCAGCCATATGTAAAAGAAAAGGTCCTCTGACCTCAGAATAGCCTTATTCTTTTGTTCAATGACTTTGAAAATACTGATATAAATGGTAGTCATGAGTGTTAAGAGATAAAGAGACATATTAAAATTTACAAGTTTATTTGAACATATATCAATTGAATTAATTATGGCTAAACCAAAGCTGGTTAGAAGTGTTCCACTTGATAGGAACTAGGATAAAAGTTTTTATAGAGAAGATGGGGAAGCAAAGCAAAGAACATTTTGATTTGCTATGGCTTAAGCAGTTGCCTTATTGGGAAAGACTAGTTGGCTATTTATGACTGGTTATTCTTATTTGTTTAAATTTTGATTCCAGTATGGTTAACATATAGTGTTATGTTAGTTTCAGGTTTACAATATAGTGATTTAGCAACTTTATGCATTACTCAGTTCTCATCAAGATGAATGTACTCTTAATCTCCTTCACCTATTTCATCCCCCACCCCCACCACTTCCCTTCCTCTGATATCCATCAGTTTGTTCTCTATAGCTAAGAGTCTGTTTTTTGGTTTCTCTTTTATTTCTTAAATTGCACATACATGAATGAAATCCTATGGTATTTGTCTTTCTCTGACTTATTTCATTTAGCACTGTAGCCTCTAGCTCCATCTGTTTGTTGCAAATGGCAAGATTTCATTCTTTTGTATGGCTGAATAATATTCCATTGTGTATATATGTATGCATGTGTATATATCTTTATCCATTCAACTATCAGTGGACTCTTGGGTTGCTCTCATATATTGGCTATTGTAAATAATGCTGCAATAAACTTAGGGGTGCATATACATTTTAGATTTGGTATTTTTGTATTCTTTAGGTAAATATCCAGTAATGGAGTTAACTAACTGCATCATATGGTAATTATATTTTTAACTTTTTAAGGAACCTCCATACTGTTTTCATTGCCACCAATAGTGCTCACGGGTTCTTTTATCCACATCCTCAGCAACATTTGTTTCTTCTGTTGTTGCCTTTAGCCATTCTGACAAGTGTGAGGTAATGTCTCATTGTAGTTTTGATTTGCATTTTCCTGATGAGTGATGTTGAGCTTCTTTTCATGTCTCTTGACCATTTGTAGGTGGTCTTGGGAGAAATGTTTGTTCATGTTTGTTCATGTCTTCTGGAATATTTGTTTTGGGGTGTTGAGCTTTCAAAGTTTCTTTATATATTTTAGATACTAACCTTTTATTGGATATGTCATTTACAAATATCTTCTCCCATTCAGTAGGTTGTCTTTCTGTTGGTTGTTTGCTGAGCAGAAGCTTTTTATTTGTGATAGTTCCAATAGTTTATTTCTGCTTGTTTCCCTTGCCTCGGAAGATAGATCTAGAAAAATGTTACTATGACCAATGTCAGAGAAATTAATGTCCATGCTCTCTTTTAGGATTTCATGTATTATGTTTAGGTCTTTAATTCATTTTTAGTTTCTTTTTGTGTATAGTGTGAGAAAGTGATCCAGTTTCACTCTTTTCATGTTGCTGCTCAGTTTTCCCAGCACCGTTTGTTGAGACGCTTCCCCATTGCATAGTCTTTCCTTCTTTGTTGAAGGTTAATTGAGCATATCAATATGAACTTATTTCTGGGCTCTCTATTCTGTTCCATTGATATATGTGTATATTTTTGTACTAATATTATACCATTGTGATTGCTACAGCTTTGTAGTATATCTTTATATCTGGGTTTATGATACCTTCAGTTTTTTCTTCTCTTTCAAGATTGCTTTGGCTATTCAGGATTTTTTGTGGTTCCATACATGTTTTAAGATTTCTGTTCTGTTTGTATGAAAAATGCTGTTGGTATTTTGACAGTAATTGCATAAAATCTGTAGATTTTCTTGGGTAGTATGGACATTTTAACAATATCTGTTCTTCCAGTAATGAGTGTGGGATGTCTTTACAGTTATGTCATCTTCAATTTCATTCAACAATATTTAAAATAGTTTTCATAGTATAGGGCTTTCATATCCTTGGTCAAGTTTATTCCTAGGTATTTTATTTTTGGTGCAATTATAAATGGAATTATTTTCTTAATTTCTCTTTCTGCTGATTTAGTATATAGAAATGCAACCTATTCCTGTATATTAATCTTGTATTCTGCAATCTTAATGAATTCATTTATCAATTCGAGTAGTTATTTGGTGGAGCCTTTAGAGTTTTATATAAATATATATATATAGTATCCTGTCATGTGCAAATAGAAATTTACCAATTTGGACACCTTTTCTTGCCTGATTTCCGTGTCTAGGACTGCCAGTAATATGTTGAATAAAAGCGAGAGTGATATCCTTGTCTTATTACTGAGCTTAGGTGGTAAGCTCTTAGGTGGTTTTTTACTATTGTATATGATGTTAGCAGTGATTTTTTTTCATATATGGCCTTTATTATGTTCAGGTATGTTCCCTCTAAACCTACTTTGTTGAGAGTTTTTATCATGAATGGATGCTATACTTTGTCAAGCACCTGTTCTGTATCTGGATCATATAGTTTTCAACCTTTCTCTTGTAGAGGTGATATATCACATTGATTTGTAAATAATAAACTAACTTTTTATCCCAGGAATAAGACCCACTTGATTGTGGTGAATGACTTCTCAATGTATTGCTAATTTAGTCTGATAATATTTTGTTGGGGAATTTTTGCCACTATGCTTATCAAAGATACTAGCCTGTAGTTCTTCTTTTATTAGTAGTATCTTTTTAAAATTTTTTATTATTTTTTTTTTTTATTAGTAGTAGTAGTATCTTAATCAGGTTTTGGTATCAGGGTGATACTGTCCTTACAGAATGAATTTGGAAACATTCCTTCCTCTATTTTTTTTAATAGTTTGAGCAAAATTGGTATTTTTCTTTGAATATTTGGTAGAATTTACCTGTGAAGCTGGTCCTGGACTTTTATTGGGGATTTTTTTTTTTTAATTACTGATTGAATTTCATTACCGGTTAATTGACCTGTTCAAATTTTCTATTTCTTCCAGATTTAGTTTTGGAACACTTGTAGGAATTTATTCATTTCTTCAAGGATGTCTGATTTATTGGCATATAATTTTTATAATGTCTTATAATTCTTTGTGTTTCTGTGGTATCCAGTATTTCTTTCATTTCTGATTGAGTCTTCATTTGTTTGTTTATTTTTGATTGTCTTGAATGTCATGCTAAAGTTAGTCTTGACCTGGGAGATTATTATAAGTCACTAAGGCTTTTAAAGAGGAAGATATCATATGCCTTATTATAACCTTATTGTAAGTCTTGAAATTAGATAACTTGGGTCCTCTTTCTTTTAGAAAATTATTTTAGCTGTTTTGTATATTACTCTGCAAATTTTAAAATCAGCTTATCAATTTCTAAAATAAACTAAAATTTTAATTGGGATTGTATTAAATCTATAGATCAATTTGAATAGAATTACCTATAACCATAATATTGACTTTTCCAATAGTAGAATATAGTATCTCTTTATTTATGATTCTTTAACATGGTAACTTTCCATTCTCTTCACAGTGCTTTATAATATTTAATTTATAGGTCTTGAATATATTTTGCTAACTTTATCTCTAAATGTTTTATTTTCTGATGTGGTTAATAGTATTATTTTATGTTTTGAGTTTCAAATGTTTGACTAATATATAGAAAATTAATTGATATTTTATATGTTGAATTAATTTTTGACCTTTTCAGTTGTACTTAATAGTATTATTTACTTTTTTGTAAATTCCCTATAGTTTCTCTAGATAGTCCTGTTAGCCATGAATAATAGTTTTTAATTTCATAGACATAAGTTGGGAATTACATTTTTAAATTATATTATTTTGTGTAATTATATTACAATATTATATTTATATTATTGTATTATATTATTGCACTAGCTAGGACATCAAGGAAACTATTGAATAAAGAGAATAAGATAGAATTTTCCTACCATGTTGAAAAGTTCCCTGCAATTAGTAATTTATAACGGTTTATCATGAACATTGACGAGTCAATTGCATCTTGTTCTGCATCTATTGAATGATCATAAGATTCCTTTTTAAAATTTTTGTTAACATTGTAAACTACATTAACTTGATTTTCTTTTTTGGGAATGTTAAACCAACCTCGCATTCTTGCATAAACTCCACTTGTTCGTGTTTCCATTTTACATATGGCTGAATTAATTTTGCTAAAACCTTAATGTATATGGGCCTATGTTTATAAATGTGTCCATTTCTTCTAAGTTATTCAATTACTTAGCATCAAGTTGCTATTGTATTTACTTGGCTTCCTAAGATTTGTAGGAATGGTAGTTATATTCCCTCTTTCATGTTTCTTTCCTGTTTCCTGTTTTGATCTTTTGAGAGCCAACTTTTAATTTTTACCATTGTATAGGTTTTATATTTCAATTAGGCGTCTGCTTTTTTTTCTTCATATATTTGAGGTTATAGTTAATTTGTTTTTTTCTAGTTTCTTAAAGTAAAAGCATAAATCTTTGACTTAAGCCCTTTCACTATATCTAATATAAATATTCAATGCTAGAAATTTCTTGAAACTGTTAATCCAATTCAGTGTACTTTTAATTTTAGATGTTAAACTTTTTAATCTCTAGAAATCTGTCTTCTGTTTCTTCTGTCTGTATGCTTGTGCTTCCTTACACCTGCTTGAGCATATAGAACATATTTATAAAGGTTCTGTAATTGTCCTTGTCTGTTCTGGAAGGTTTCTATTATTTTTTTTCCTACCTGTAGGTGATATTTTCTGACATCATTGAATGCCCAGTAATTTGTGATTGGATGCTGAATTGTGAATTTGCACTTTTGTCTATTAGCTGTTGTGTTGGAATGAAGTTAGTTGGACTAAGTTTTGTACCTATAGAATTACTTTTAAGTTTTGTTATGATTAGTCCAGAAGGGACTTTATCTAGGGTTCATTTAGTTATGCTATTAGGGCAACACACTTCTGGAGATCTTACTTGATACCATGTATCTTAAATATCTTTCCATACCATATGGTGGTGAGATAAATTCCCCAAAGCCCTTGAAGTCCATGAGCTATATTGTCTACTATTTTCTCATGGTGCTTTCCCTGACTTTGGTTGCATAATTATATATGCTCAGACCAGCACTTAATCAGAAACCCAAGAAAATTCTATGCGGATCTCTGGAACTTGGTGTGCATTTAGATCTTTGATGGTATGCAATTACCAGCCTCTTTGAATTCTGATCTCCTTCTCAATTTAATGAGACTGCAAGGCACTGTATTTCCCCTGCCTGTGCTACAACCTTAAACTCCTTCAGTGAATGATGTTGGTGAGTTTGTAGGATCCACCTTATTTTCCTGCTCTCAGGAATCACATCCCAATGAGTGAACTATGTGGTTTCATATGTTATCCAAGTTTTTTAGTTATTTAGGAGAGGAGGGAAAACCCAGTCCTTGTTACTTCATTTGGGACAGAAGCAGCGGCATTCAAAGATGATGTTGTTAGCACCATTTTCCTGATCATTTTGCCTAATGTCTCAAAAAATTTTCAGAAGTGAGAAATATGGGTGCTGTTTTTTGGTCTCACTCAAAGAACTCAGTGATATCTTCCAAATTTGGAAAAATAAACTCTAGATAGCTTTGGAGAATGAAATTTTCATGATACAGTAAATTAAAAGTAAGAGCATTTGTCACACTATGGAATTTCAAAATTTGTGATAATTGAAACCCAGAAGATAAACATACTTTATTGTTTTTCTTAAGTTAAATAAGATATTTTATATTCCATATGTGTCAAAATTCTACTTTCCAAAATAATTTGTATTTAGAAAAATACTCTAGAGAAGCCTAGATATCAATTAGTAAAATAACTGGAGAGTTTCTTAAGGAAAGATACTGTCTGTGTCTGAGTAACATGGGCTAGACTCTGCTAGGCTCATACTCACATGATATGTGAAGTTGCTCAGGCATGCTTCGTTAAGAAAAGGCTATGGATAGAAAGCTGGTCTCTCTTCCACAAAGGTTTTCATCTTAGCTGGTTTGGGATTGTTTACATGGAGAAACTTGTTCCAAAAATAGCAAACTCCATGTACAAACTCATTTCAGTCCTTTGCTTGTATCAGTTTTTCTTACATTCTATTAGGAAGCAAATATACTACACAACCTTAGAAGAAGCTTCAAAGTCTTATATTCTTTTTTGCAATCTATTACATGGGTCATTCTATTATTTTCCTCTTTAAAATCCTTAGTGACTTATAATAACCTCCCAGGTCAAGACTAACTTTAGCATGACATTCAAGATCTAGGTCCTTGACACTGATCCCTAATCTCTCTCCTATGGACCAGACTCTGGTTCATTATTTTATCAGATAAACCAGTGCCATTGTAGAACTACCCATTTTCTTAGAGACTATACATCCTTGGGGTGAAAAATATCCTAATTCATCTAGCCATCTTTATCAAGACATGTGGAATCTAATTTATGATGGTCCATTTAGCAGTATTCACCAGATCTCAACATTGGGATACTTTAAATGGGGGTATATAAGAAAATGTTTTCTTTTAATTTTAGAAGCAAATCATTTCTGCATATATGTGATTGCTCTTAAATGTGTCTACTTATCATGTGGAGTTGGCCTAACATGGACTATGGATATTTATAATCCAAAGTCAAATAAGAAAATGCCCTTTTTTACAAATAAGAAAATGCCCTTTTTTACATAATTACATATAATTTATAATATGCATTGCTACAATTATTTGAACATTCATAGTATGACAACCATTGTGCTAAGTATACCACTTGCATTAGTTCATTGATGTCTATAACAATTATTGAGTATAATTATTGTATGCTTGTTTTACAAATGAAGAAACTGAGGATAAGAGACATTATGTAAAAGTCCTCTAAATACCAGATTAGGAATGCTGAGGATAGATCCTAGACCTTATTCTAGAGCCTATGCTCATAACCACTAGGTTATATTACCTTTTCTTGTCCCTTAGGCCATATTAATTTTCTGTTATATAACAAGTTACCATGAACTGTTTTTCCTGCATTAGAAGACTGGGTAGCTTAGTTCTCTGCTTATGGTCTCAGAAGACCATATTAACATATTGATAAAGGCCATCTCATTTTCACTTCAGGGTCGTCTTTCAAGCTTATTCAGGTTATTTTTTTAAAAAAAGATTTATTTATTCATAAGAGACACAAAATGAGAGGCAGAGACATAGGCAGAGGGAGAAGCAAGCTCCTCACAGGGAGCCTGATGCGGAACTCGATCCCGGGACTGGGATCACACCCTGAGCCAAAGGCAGATGCTCAACTGTTGAGCCACCGAGGTGTCCCTCTTATTCAGGTTATTAAAAGAATTCAGGTCCTTCAAATGAATATGACAGAAGTCAACATTTTCTTGCTGGCTATCAGCTCAGTAACTTCAGCCCTTCCTCAGCTATTACCCATGTGGTATGCTCATAGTCAAACTATATGGCATGGTCTAGTTATCAAATAGTAAAACAAGTGTATAGCCAAAAAAGTATAATATAAGGACCATAAATATTCATTTTGATTAGGCTTTCCTCCAAATGGTTTTGGATCAAACATGTTGTCTTTAACATATGTATAAGGACTTAAGAACCTTTAACATGAATTGATTTACCTTCTTTGTACCTATCTCTTTTACAAAATTTTCTCATAGATGTACTCACATATGTGTATAAATATGTATACAATATTTTTCCTTGCATCATGATTAATGGCAAAAACTAGAAATCTAAGTATGGTTAAAAGCTAATGTTTAAATTCACAGTATGTTTATACAATAAAATATTATATACTTATTGAAAATGGTCAATTGTGCAAGTATCAAGAAGCTCTATACATTATAAATTGTTAGAAAATAAAATCCATGGCATAGAATAGTGTCTATTCTCTTATGGTTTTTTTATATTTTTATTTTTTTCTCCTATGTTTTTTAAAAGGATATGTATATAAGGAAAAAACATACATTTGTATATGTAATAGAATTTCTTAGAAGTATAAATGAATAGTTGTTGCTTCTGCGGAGGTGATTTGAAGAGATGCTTAAATTTTACTATATATTTTTTCGTTCTGTTTATATTCTTTATCAAGTTATATTGGTTAATTTTCAAATCAAAGTAACAATACAAAAATTCAAAATGTTCTCCAAAGAGCATTCAACAATACATACTGTGGTAAAGAAGGGGAGAGTAATTAAAAACATCTGTGCTACAAAACAACCAACAAAACTTGATAAAAGGAATGTGTAATTGATTCATAATGGGGTTTCAAAGAAGGTAGAAATCATCATCTTAGCTGAGGAATGAGAACTGACTTTCAGAAGATGACTTTTTAAGTGGCTCTTCATGGTAGATAGAAGAGCAGGCCAGGAAGTGAAAACAGTGAGTATGGATGATAGAAAGACCTAGGGATGTGAAGCATGAAATTATGGATTAGGGTGCAAAATTCCAGGCTACAGTGTTTCCCACCATACACTTTACAAAATTTCCTTTAGAATGATTAAGATGGTAATAATTTCTTGATTAGATTGGTGGAGAATATTAAAGACAAGAGGACATTTAGACAATTTATACATACTCATATTATATAAATACTACCTGGCATATAGGCCTTTTTCTGAACAGGACAGATATCTAGGGTGAGGTGAGACTTTAAAATAGGTAAGAGGAGCACTGATTGAAATATAAGAAGGTTCTATAATCAAATTGTTTCTGAGTTAAAACTGTGACCTTTGGTTCAGAGTTAGTCCATCTCAACCATTTGGTTGGTGGTCCCAGTGCTAGCCTTCTGAGACTAGAATGAGAGGAAAAATCTAGACCTCCAAACGGAGCCTATGGATGGACTGCTGCTCTTCTGTGTAAGTCGAATAGTCAGAGAAAATTGCTAATCAGTGGAAGTGTCCCAAGGCTATCAGTGCAGTTGTTTTCCACTCAATCTGCTGACTCTGAGACTGTTATCCTTGTTCAAGTGTGCTTTTGGGAGTTCTAAGACAAACACACCAGCCCCTGGAATTCATTGCAATCTAAGTAAGCACACAGATACTGAATACCTTCCTATATAATACAGGAGAAATGGAAGAACGAGTCTATGACTTACTCTAAAAGCTACAAATAAGATCAACTCCAGCAGTAAAGCTGAAAAGAACCTTTACTCCTACAGAGGTTGTTTTTGTTAATTTTTAAAAGGGAAATTATAAGGGATAGGATGATTCTATGCTTCTAATTCAGCAAAAGATATTTTTTTCTTAAAAATAACATCTTTAGGGTAGCCCCGGTGGCGCAGCGGTTTAGCGCCGCCTGCAGCCCAGGGTGTGATCCTGGAGACCCCAGATCGAGTTCCACATCGGGCTCCCTGCATGGAGCCTGCTTCTCCCTCTGCCTGTGTCTCTGCCTCTCTCTCTCTCTCTCATGAATAAATAAATAACATCTTTAAATAAATAAATAAAAATAACATCTTTAAGCATACACTAAAATAACATATAGTTAAAACATAAGGCTATGCTTGTTTTTAGACATGATAAAAGTCTTTTTGGAAAGTTTTGCAAATACTTTAGATCACTTGTTTTCATGTAATTTTGTCAAAAGGCAACTCACTACATGATAATATTTCAAGGTATGAACTTAACTATTAAACTATAATTGACCCTTGAACAATGTGAGGGTTAAGGGCACTGATATCCCTGCACAGTTGAAATCCATGAGTTTTTGACTTCATAAGATGTTCATTGCTAATAGCCTACTACTTCCTGGAAGCCTTACTGATACCACACAATCAGTTAACCATAATTTATATATTACATGTATTATTTAGTATATTCTTATAATAAAATAGAGAAAATGTTAAAATCATAAGAAAAATATATTTACAGTATTACATATTTATCAAAAATCTATGTATAAGTACACCCACGCAGTTCAAACCTGTATTGTTCATCTGTACATTTCAAAGTTTCAACAGCTGTGTAGTAAATATTGCCTAAATTTCTATTGTCAAAATTCTGTTTAGTCTCTGATCACCCTTTCCTCCTGAGACTGGCATGTAAACTGAGATTTAGTTTCTTGCCTTTAAGAGAAGAGTTCTTAATGCAGTGAATGAAAACTTCACAGTTCCCTTAAAACCCTTTAGAAACATTGATTCAAATACAAGATCTAATATCACAACTCTGGTAGGAGTTGCTGCTTCTTCCATTAAGAAATAGTCTAATTCTCCTTTCTTTGTATCAAGCCTGACTTACTGGCATGTTTGACTAATACTATGTGACAGAAGTGACATTCTGGTAATGCCAAGGTCACATTTTAAGTTTCCAGTCTCTGCTCAGGGTTCTAGGATTACTCTATGTAGAACTCTGTGAACACCATGTAAAAGAAGCCAAAAACGGGATTTTCCATTGGCAGTCATCATTTAGTGCAGCCTTGTAGCTATCTTCACCAAGATGGTAGACATTTGTATGAAACCATCCTGGACTCAAGCCAGGATGTCAACCAGCTGAATAGCAAGAAGTGACTTCAACTGGTACAGAAGAATCACCTGAACTACATGCTGCCTGAATTCTTAACCACAAAAATCTTGAGATGTAACACAGTGGTCGTCTTAAGCCATTGAGTTTTGGGATAGCTTGTTACACAGCAATAGATAATTTAGATAATACTCATAATGTTTGTATGTGCTTACAGCTAGGAATTCTGCTATAATAATTTGCCAATGTGTGAAAGTGATCTTACTGATCAGGGTTTCTGGGGAAAATGATAATGTGTTAGACTTAACTGTATGTACTCTTCTCTAATTTCTTGATGCCTACACCTTTCAGGTACCAAGTATATTCATAATATTTACCCTGATTGAAATCTCTAATATCAGATACTTTCCTACTATGATGTACTTGGGCTTTTTCTACCAAAAAGACTCCTCTTTTGAATTTATCTTTGATTTAGAGATAAAAGTCATTGCTTACCAAGAAGGAAATCTTGGGAATTGGCTGAAAAAATAATTCAAGGGAAAGATCTACTCAATTATGAAAGTGTTCTGGTGTATACATCCTATCCATGACAAACTTCCAATTCAGTTTCAATTCTGAGAAGGTTAAATTAACCTGTGCTGCTAATATCTCTGGCTTCAAGTTGTACCACCCATCTTTTCTCATTTTGCCTCAGGGGCTTTTCTGATACCATGGAATATTGTTGCCTCTACATACTAGAAAATTCCAGAGTGTGGAGTTGTTGATGCTTCCAAACATGATTCTTGAGCAGTAGAGGATCAGAAATGGGATAAATCTTAGAGCCTCCTCTCCATTAGTTTAACAATTCTTGGTAACATTCTATACAATTTTAAGAGGTCCTGGAAGAATTGAAAACCCCTTATAGCAGAAACATTATTAACACATCTATTTTCTCTTTTCTCTCTCCTACCCGCCTCTTCCCCTCCCTTTCCCTCTCTCTCTCTTTCTCTCTCCCTCACATGCAGGCATGCACACTCTCATGCATGCTTTCTCTCTGATGCACACTTCTTGGAATCACATAGCAAATAACCTTTCTACCCCCAAGTCTTTACCTTTGCAATATTTGGGAAATTCAAACTAAGTGGCCTGTCATGGATCTTGCTTAGAAGATCTTTTATTCCATTGTGCCTGGTTTTCCTACTGAGCTAGTATTCATAGTGCTTAAAGTGGAAACATTTTCAAATAAGGATTTTTCATGTAGTTATTCTTACTGCAAATGACAAGACATCTGCATTTTGAGTTTCTGGCTGAGGTTGACAGTAATATATGCAGGTGGATTTCAGTTGACTAAATCTAAGATGTCAACCTCATTAACGTCTTATTACAAGTAATTGAAACAAGAAGCCTGAATATATACCTCATACTGCGTGGTTCAAGATATAGTATATTGACTAGGGCTACCACTGAATTTGACACGTTG
Source organism: Canis lupus baileyi (assembly GCF_048164855.1). Lineage (NCBI taxonomy): Eukaryota > Metazoa > Chordata > Mammalia > Carnivora > Canidae > Canis > Canis lupus. The sequence goes on along the minus strand of NC_132844.1, from coordinate 56,165,074 downwards.
GAATGGCACTGCCATCTAATTAGTAGGAATGGACTTTGGGAAAGTAATGCTCATTCATGTTACCTAAACTTATAATTATGTAATGTTCATTTTTTATTTAAAAAATATCAGCTAACATGCACACTAAAAACTGGGCTCCAATTAAATTTTAAATATTTCATTTGAGCCACAAGATTAATAAATTTATGTCCAGTCTAAGACCAAATTTCAGCCACTTCCTCCTTCATGGTTGCTTTACTAACTTAATGGCAAGAGAAAGCAGAACAATTATTCTGACCCAAGAAAAATAAGTTCACCCAAACTCTGAAATTTACAACATACATCAACTTAATTAAAAATAGTAAAAATGTGCAAATATGTCTTTCTGACATAGAAAAAATGCCAACTTATCAGTAAAGTGCATGGATAGCCTTCAACTGACTCACTAACAGAAAACTCCTTATTTATACTCTTAAGTAAAAGTGTTTTCAAAGGTGAAGGAATACTTTAAATATATCAGTTTTCTATAAAAGTAAAAATTCTGTTCTGAATTAGGGTCAGAGGTAGTTCTGAATTATCCCTAGCATATAACTTGCCTGGAACCACAGTTTCATTTAGTTGAATAAATAGCTTCATCTAAGTGTCTCAAAGATGAACTGTAGAAACCATAAACTCCTATTAAAATTCCACTGAACTTCAGGGAGAAATAAGGAACTCAGTCCACAGTTCCAGAAGTTGAAGTGTTATGAACTGTTGACCTTACTGTGCTATACAAAAAAATAACTGCTCTCACAAGAGCAAAATATCCCATGATTTTCTCTGAGAAACAACTGTAGAGAAATGTATTTTTGCCTGGGTGAGTGTGTGTGGTGAATGGAAGAGATAGGGAGTGGGCTGAGAGAAATATTACATAACTATTACAAAGTCACAAGGATATTATAGTCGTCATATTTATCAAAACCATACTGTGATATGGGGCTGCCTGAGTAGCCCAGTCAGTTGAGCATCTGACTTCAGCCCAGGTCATGATCTCTTGGTTCTGGGATGGAGCTCTGAGTTGGGGCTCTCTGCTCATGGGGAGTCTGCTTTTCCCTCTCCCTCTGCCCCACTCCCTGCTCATGCTCTCCCCCAAATTTTTAAAAACACACAAACACATTGATATGTTTATTGCTGTTTTAAGGTGAGATTTTGAAACAAAAGTCAGAGTTGGCATATTATTGAAGTAAGATTCAAACTTGAATCTTCTAGATTCTAAGTTCTTTCTTATTCTATGGAACACTACCTCTACTGAATTAAGGCAAATCAGTTTGCACATAACAGATATTCTCAGCTGCATGGCACCGTTTCCATTAGGTGAATATTTTTAGCTGAACTGCAGTTCTTTTTAAGTTAATAGACACTATCTATATTCTGAGGAAGTATATGGAAAATTAAACTGAGAGGAGGGCAAGAAGTCCTTTTTTTATTCCTACATTGTAATATTCACATTTGTCTAATGAGGAAATTTTGTGAGAAGAAAATGAATAAAACAAGAAATAAGTGACAAGATTTGAGAGAATATGGACAGAAGGGGAAATACAAAGATATCACTTTGATATCACCTTGATTAAATGATCTCCAAAGGTCTCTTGATTCTTTGTTCAGTGACAGGGAACGTAAGCCTTGTTCACTAAGCTCTTTGTTTTTGTTTACAGATAGTAGAGACCATTTGTTGAACAATGTCAAGATGTTCCACCTAGGAGCAAGTTGCTAAGAACAACCTACTAGTAACTTAAATTTCTCTTTGCATTTCTCTTCCAATTTACTTCATTTACTACAAGATATGTGAATGTACATGAGGTACATTTACTACAGGACTTTTTTTTTTTTTTCATGTGACCTTTTGTCACTACTCATATACATATTTGTGAGTTGTTTGCTCAGTTTTTAGAGTGAGATTCTAATATCTGTCCTTTCTCCTCTAACCAGCCCAGATCTACTAGTTATCTGCTTCTACAGAACAAATGATTGTGGCCTTTGCAGCATAAGATATATATATATATATATATATATATATATATATATATATAATTTGTTAGTTTCTGTGGGTCAGGAATCCAGCTATGACAGAGTAGTCCTCTGTTTCAGGATTTCTCACAAGGCTGCAATCAAAGTGTTGACTGCAGATGAGGTCTCATCTGAAGACATAACTAAGGAAAAATATACTTCCAACTTCACATGCTTTTTGGCAGAATTCAGGTCCTAGAGAGTTGAACTGAGGGCTCCTCATTACTTAGCTAGCTTTTGTCTAAGTCTGATCTTCATTCCTTGCCACATAGGCCTCTTCAATATAGCGCTTTGCTTCATCAAAGTCTTCAAACTGAGAAAAGTATAGTCTAAAAAGATAGGAAGTGATAATTACCAAATATGTGAAAGATACACATTAACATGTGTGGGCACAACTGTATATACTCTATCAGTCCTAAGATTGGAGAGATCTCAAGATTTGAATTCAGAAAATGGTTTAAACAGCAGGTGGGACTTCAAACTGACATTGAAAACATATAAATGTCATGCAGTTATAGAAAGGAAAATATGAAAAAAAAAATAAAAAATAAAAAAAAAAAAAAAAGAAAGGAAAATATGTGCTCAACCAGAGCAACTGACAAAGGCAAAAAGTATAGTTGTGTTAATTCAAATGGCATGTCCTGAGGAAGAGGAGAACACTGGGCTACAGGAAGTAGAATGTTTTGGGAAGGAATAATTATATTTATTATATATATTACATAGATATATAATACATATTATGTATTTATATAAATTATGTAAATAATTATATTTACATAACTGTCTGCAGGAAACACACTGCGTTAAGTACTTATATGAATTCATTTAATCCTCAGAATAACTTTGAGATAGACAGTATTATCCCCAGCTTGTAAATGAGAGTTGGCCCTGAGAGTTTGACTTGACTAGTTTACATAGCAAGTAACTGACAGAAATTGGATTCAACCCAGGCGTTATTTTTCTATAACTCAAACTTGTAGATGAAAGCCAGTTTAGGTAGTTCTATCAATGCAGATCTCAGTGATTTCCTCCCTAACTTTGCTAGTCACCTAAACTATAGATTTTAATTTCTTCTTTATATTATGATTAGAAGAGATTACCCTACAGTTCTACTAAGTATGACATTTCTATATTTTAAATGGATTTTAACCTATACACATCAGGGAATTAACTTTTCAGAATAGCCATGTTTCAAGGAATAATTTAGGACATTATTCTGGCAGGAGGTGCTATATAGACTGGATTGGAGGAAGAATATAGTTAGAGGATCAGGTTGGAGACCATTGCTTTAGCCCAAGCCTTCACAGTCTGTCAATATGGTAGTCAGAGACTGAAAAAAACTGTGTGAGGGGCATTACAGAGGACAAAGGTAAAGGATTCAGTGAAAGATAGTGATGGTGCAGTAGGAATCTCATTACCATGAGAGAGAGAGATCTGGATTATTTCCTGTTTTAGATATGGGATAAGGTTACTTATATTTTGTAAGCTTCAATAAGAGGGGGTTAGCAAAATATGTGTGTTAGGTTGGCATGCCTATCTGAAGTTGAATAAGTGGTGCTCATATAGCAGTAACTTCATATTATATTATTATGCTCAAAATCTGCTCAGGTTTTAGCTAGCTGTCCAGAGCTGTTGGCCTCTATATGGTGGTGAGTGATCCAGGCTAGTTTGATCCATGACTCCATTTCCACCACAGGGCCTCCTGGGAACCACAGCAGAGGAAGGAAGCAGGGTATTCGGGGGTTTTTTATTGCCTCATTTCATTAGGGATTTCCTCTTGCTGTGCATTGGTCAGAAACATGATCCTGCCTAATCTGAGAGCCTAAGTTATATGATCTTTTTTATGTCCAAAAAGGAAAGGGGAACAGGTACTGGTGATCACTAATGATGTCTATGGACACCATCTAATTTATCTTGGCATAGTAACATTCCTACCACATCTTAAGTGTCCTTAACAAGTGATTTTTTTTACCTAATTCTTGACATAATTAAGTGTAGTAGAAAAGAAGAATAGTGATGGAAAAGTTTTAAAAAAATACTCCCAATACCTTTAAAAGTAGATCTTTTTCCTTTTCAGTCTCTGTTACTCTCTTTCTTTTCCTATCCCTTTCATGCACTCATGTCTGTGTGCATGCACATACAGCTGAATTAGGGAGCACAGATTTAAAAAAAAAAAACTTATTAAGAGATTAGTGTGAGTCAACATACTTTAGTTCTTTAGTACTTTAATTCTAGGATCCTGAATAAATCATTCCCCAGGGTCTTTGATACCAAGAACCAGACATCAGACTATGAGGAATTCAGAAGAGATGCCACCTTGTAAACTGGACTTCTTGTGAAGGCATGACCTGCAGGATTTTTTTCTTTTAATTCTACATTAGTTTATATTTATCAGAGGATGATGGAATAGTGTATCCAACAGCTCACTACACAAGCTGATAGGGCATCTACTTGTGGCAAAAACACCAGTCCGGAATCCCAGAATCCACTCCTCTTTTTTTCTCCAAACTTGTTTCTATTGTTTCCCTATATTAGTTATGACTCTACACACTATCCAGCTATCTAAGGCAGATGTTTGGGAATCGGCCTACTCTCCTCATTCTAAGTACCCAATATCTATTCAATCAATTCACTAAAGATGTGTTGCTGAATTTATTCATTAACATATTTTGAATATATCTCTTTACATCTTTGCTGCCAGTGCTGTAATTCAGGCTAGGCTATAATTATCGTGATGGCCGCCAAACTTGATTCTCTCTACTTTACCCTCATCACAGCAAGTAACATAATATTTTTTAAGATTTTATTTATTATTTGAGAGGGGGGGTGGAGAGAGAGAGAAAGTATGAGCAGGGGGAAGGGCAGAGGGAGAAGCAGGCTCCCTACTGAACAGGGAGCCTGATGCAGGGCTCCATCCCAGGACCCTGGGATCATGACCTGAGCAGAAGGCAAATGCTTAACTCACTGAGTCATCCAGGTACCCCCATAATTTTTTTAAACTAAAATAAGACCATGTTATTTTCCATCTTGTTATTTTTAAGGTATCAATAAAACATTAAAACATTTTAGCTTAGTACATGAGGCCCTTTAAAATATGGCCCCTGCATTCCACTCCCCTCAGTCTCCACCACCTCTCCCCACTGCCCGCCCCCCACCATACCACAACTGCTTTTCTATTTGCCAAGGTTCTATGCCCATATCCTGTGTTGTTGGGTCTCATCTTGTCAATGGCCTTCATCTCCACTGTGCTTGTCTAGTCCATGAATTCCAGATCCTTTTTATTTTCCTGACTTTCCTAACTGTGGGACATCTTGGAGACCACCAACACACTTTTAGACACCTTATGGTGATGACAGTGATAATTCTTACCTCTATCTTCTACATGTTGGAGTATAGGATACAGATGGCCCCCAACCTACCATGGTTTGACTTTACAGAGATGTAAAAGTGATATGCATTCAATAGAAACTGTACTTCAGTTTTGAACTTTAATCTTTTCCTGGGCTAGTAACATATGGTACAATACTTTTCAAATGCTGGGCAGAGGCAATGAGCCATAGCTCCTTGTCAGCCATCAGATCATGAAGGTAAACAAATGATATACTTGCAACCATCTTGTTTTTCACTTTCAGTACAGTATTAAATGACATAAGATAGTCAACAATTATAAAATAGGCTTTGTTTTCATGATTTTGTTGAACTTTAGGCTGATGTAAATGTTCGAAGCATGATTAAAGTAGGCTAAGCTAAGTTATTCAGTAGACTAGGTGTATCAAATGCATTTTTTACTTAGATTTTCAACTTATGGTAGGTTTATTGGGACATAATATCACCACAAATCAAAGGAAGATCTATGCTTTGTGAGGTTGCCATCAGGCAGTCATTGACATCTTCTGGGTTGAGAGCTCAAGGGGTCAAATGAATGTCTCATTCAAAATAGCCTAGAGATTTTGTATTAGATTATAAACTCTACAAAAATGAAAAATGAAATGCATTAGAAAATGAAAACAAAACTAATTTGTAGCATATTTGTTTTGACTAGATACAACAAAGACCTAACTTTTATATTTTAAGAAATTCTTTTAAAAATGTCATTTTGGGACACTTAGGTGGCTCAGTGGTTGAGCCTTGGTCTCAGGGTGTGATCCTGGAGTTCCAGGATCAAGTCCCACATCGGGCTCCTTGCATGGAGCCTGCTTCTCCCTCTGACTCTCTCTGCTTCTCTCTCTCTCTCTCTATCTCTGTGTGTGTGTATCTCTCATGAATAAGAAAAAAAAGTTTAAGAATTGCCTGATTCTTGCAGTATAGAGTCCTATAAGAGAGAATATAAAGAGTATGGTATATATAAGAGAGAATATAAAGAGTATGGTATATATAAGCTCTTAAATACTATAAGTATAATCTTTACCAACATTTTTATAATCTCTATAGGACTAAAATCCCAGATTTTTTTCTCATAATGGTAGATCAACATTGTCTGGAAATCAAACTTTTAAAAGAAAACTTGAGAGTCTTATAGTACAAATGGCATAGATGCTCTTAACTGTAGATAAATTGCTAGTGGGTTTTATATATTTAGAATAGGTATGCAGACTCACTTTTAGTTGAGGCTTTGGTTTGGGGTTCAGGTTCAGACTCAGCTACTTACCAGTTAAATGATGTTGAGATTTAAATGCTATTAGCCTTCTTAACCCAACTTCTTTTTACCTATAGAATAATTATTTTACTTGTTTGGAAACTCCCTGGCTGAGGCTTTTTGTGATGCTCACTGATTGTTTTAGACTAGTGGGTGCTCAATAAATATTTGCCAAACAAATGTAGGAATTACCAGCTAAATTTCCATTATTTTAATTTTATTTTAATTTTTAAAAAGATTTTATTTATTTGAATTTATGGGAGAGAGTGAGCAAGCACAAGCAAGGTGAGGGGAAGTAGGAGAGAGAATTGGAAGCAGACCCCCAGCTGAGTATGGATCCCAACTCAGATATCAATCTCAAGACCTTAAGCTCATGACCTGAGTTGAAACCAAGTCAGATGCTTAACCAACTGAGTCAACTAGATGCCCTTAAGTTTTAATTTTAAAAAATACATGAAGTAGGCCCCCAAATTATATTGTGCAGAGCTGGCCACCTGGAAATTTCTTTTGGATTCTCTATTCACAGAGAGCACTTCAGTTTTTATGAAGGAATTAGACTTCCTGGGTAACTGCCCTCATCTAACAGCATTTTTTTTTTTTTTAATGTTTCTTCTCTTAGAGAAGGAAGCAACTAAACTGTCTTGAAAATCATGGCCGTAGTTTAATGAAGTCGAATTGAAGTACCTTTGTATTGTAAATATTTCTGAAGGCTTTTGGGTTTATTACTGACTGATTAGTCTTGGTGGTCCCAGTCTCTGGTCATCTCTAGCTAGTTGTTCAACTTTCTATCCTCCAATTCATTTGTGCCATGAACTATAGCTACAGTCAGGTCTCTCCCAGGATTTTGAAAAATTCTTCTTGGATAGAGTCTAAGATTCCACAGAATGACCTTCACAGAAATATTTTTCCACAGAGCTATTACTAAAGATGATTGAGAACCAAGGCTAATGTCACTACTTTTCTCTCTGGGAGAAACTTCTGCCCTTGGATAATGGGAGTTTTCAGAGATATTACCTTCAGTCTCCTCTCCCTAGAAAATCCCTCAAGGGCAAACACTAGCAAGTCTTTTTTCCTAAGATATCCAGATCTTGACTACTCTGTCCCTCAGTCCATAAGGTACTGGCACCACATTAAATAAATAAAGTAAAATTACCATAATTGGAAAAAAAGAAGGAAATTGGTTGAACACGCACAGAACCAATAATGGCCGCAAATAAATAGATTCTGGAAGTCATGCAAAACAGGACATGTATTGGTTAAGAGACACACTAGTTGCTTACTAGTTCCAAAATGGTGTTTTTTTTTTGTTTTTTGTTTTTTTTTAAGATGAGAAATGAGAATTGCCTATATTGGAAGTGATACTTTGGAGTTTCCTGAGTGATCTTGATAGGGGCAGTTCCCATAGAGTGGTAGGGAATGGGATCTGGATTGTCATCTTCCTATTCAGCCCAAGCCATGATAGGTTCTCAGAAGATTTCTGCACCCGTAATTTAACCTTCAAGTTCTTTATTTTTTTTTAATTTTTATTTATTTATGATAGTCACAGAGAGAGAGAGAGAGAGAGAGAGAGAGAGAGGCAGAGACACAGGCAGAGGGAGAAGCAGGCTCCATGCACCGGGAGCCAGACATGGGATTCGATCCTGGGTCTTCAGGATTGTGCCCTGGGCCAAAGGCAGGTGCCAAACCACTGCGCCACCCAGGGATCCCCAAAATGTTTTTAAAATTAACAGGCACTGTTTGTTCCTAACCATCTGCTATATATAAACACAAATACACCCAGTAAAAGGCCTCTGTAGCACTTTAAAAACAACTATTTGAAATTCTAAATATCTGCATTTTATTTTTATGGTGCTGTTTTAATTCTTTATCCAGTTTTTGGTTTTCAGCTACTTTTTAGTCACTCAGGGATGGTAGGTACATTGTGTTGTAGATGTTTGTGCTTTTGTGTATGACAGTAAAAATGAAAATGCTTATCTGCTAAAGATATATTTGTTCTAGTATGTTTTGACCTAGAAAGAGGATAGTGTCATACACAGCTGTGATCCACAGAGGTGCTCAGAATATATGCTGAAAAAAATGTAGCGTGGCCCTTCTGCTGGCAAGGGAAGACTGCGAGGAAAAGACCGATAAGTCAAAAGGTGCCATGTCGCCTGATATACACACTTATGAATTTAGCCAACATCCTTTTCAAGTAGCAGCAAGCTGGTGACTAAGACAAGCAGCCCTGCCACAGGAGTAGCTTTTTGTTATAGGCTTTTTTGAGGACAGTTTGTTTTAAGGACAATTAGGACTTGACTATTCTGAAAGATGGTATTTAGTGTAACTGTGGTTGAGTCAAATTGGCTGCAACATGGAATTAAGACCCAAAGAGAGAAGGATTTCTATTTGTTTCTGGGAGAGCTAAGGAAAAAATCTGTCAGAGTAAAGAATACTAAAAAAGAAAGAAACCTTAATTGTGTACCAACCTAAGTTTTCTGGCCATTTCCCAAACTAGGGTAATGTTTATGGAACAGCGATACTCGGTAAGAACAATTTATTAGTTGAATATTTCTGAAAATCCTATTGAATTGTGTTCTTTATTTACATAAAGCAGACAGTGTAGAGTAAACTAGACTTGAAAATGTCCTTTGAGGTTTACTGCAGATCAAAAAAATTTTTTTCTTCAATTATCCCCTGGCTCTTGGACCTTAATCCTGAGTTCTTAGTCAGTTTTAGAAGTAAACAATCCCAAGTAATTGGCACCTAAGTATATCTGAGAAATACAGTAAGGAACTAGGCTCTGACATTCCCACAAGTATAAATCTTCAGGTATGATAGAGGACCAAACATAGATGGAAATTTAATGGGAAGGAAATTTGGTTCTCATTTATTCCATAGGAAAATAAGTATAATTAAAGTTGGTATAGTACTCTGTGTTTACAGAGTTCCTGCCCTTACAGGTTATTCAATCTTCACAATAAACTCATAAGGTAAAAAGGACAAGTTTTATTATCTTTGGGAACTGGGGCCCAGAGACCCTATATGACTTGCCTAAGGCATATGCTCTATATAATGAAACCGATATTTGAACCCAGTTTGTCCTCATCCAACCTCTGTGATCTTCCACCACCCTCAATGATGTGGAGTTTTGGACAGATATTTATTGCATCAGGCTAAATGTCTTAGCCAACTTTCAAAGGAAATACCACCCACTGTGTCAGGAAATGCCCTGAGCAAAGCCAACCTGTCTCTCCTATTTCAAGCATCAGGGCAGGTCCCTTCAGGGAATAGCTGGTGTTAAAATTGCATTTGTAGTAACTGGTTGCTTGTGGTAAACCTGTCACTACTGCAGCTAAATTATCCACACTATGTTGAGATAGTACTGAATAGAAAGCTACTGTTTTAGCACTTAACAATGCCTTTCATAACAAGGCTTATAGTTTAATACCAACATGCACAGGCTTTGGCATTGTGAATTAATTATATCACCACAGTGGAGCACACTGTGGGGGTGGCAGAGGAAGGAATGTACTCTAGAGCCCTAAGGCCTCTGGTTTCCATAGTTTGCCATCGCTTAGTAGGCTGCTCATAAATAATAGCAATTCACATCAAGGATCTTTCTTCACTGCCTATTGAAGATGTCATTCTTACTCCATCTCCATGATTGTGCTCAGGCTCTGTTCTCTTTACTTTTCCTCCTCTCCAACCATGGAAGACCTACTTTCTCTCTAAGGCTTCGTTTAAAATTCCCTTATTTTCAAACACCTCACCTTACATTGGTCTCTCTCTCTCTCTTTGCTTTAGAAATATAATTTTGTTTCTAGTTCATAAAATTTAGTGTTTGGGCTCTTTTTCTTTGCTTACTATTTTTACACATTTTTTTATTTTACTTTTTTTTAAACTAATTTTCAAAATATAAAATCTCTAAAGGACAGAGTATGTCCTTCCCAAATACTTAATTGCCTCACTTAAGGTTGAGTACATGAAGGTTACAAGCAGACGATTATTTTTCACTTATTTGTATGTTTTTCCCTATTTGCAAGGTAATATCTTTGGACTGTGCCCAACATGGAGGTTGCTTAATGTTGATTCTTTGAATTAGATTAAATATCTTTTCTAATTGCTTAATATGAGTTTCATGATATTTTGGCAGCTGCATTAGAGTCTTCATATAGATCTATCAAATTCCACTACTTTATACATGTTTTATATAGTATGAAAATCTATATGGAAAAAAAGTTTTAATATTATCTTGGCATAATAATACAAATCACCAGATCAATCCGATTAAGTATTTTTCTCTCACTAGGGTGTAGGATAGTGGTACATTCATATTATCTTTTAAAAAATATTTCCTTCTCCCCAATTATACAAATTATACTATATTTTCATGATTATTTAAGATCTAGCAGGAAAAACAATACTATATTCACTGGCCTTATAGTTTAAAAAATATACATATTTAAGTTTTTTGTCCCTGCTGTTTTAGCCATGAAATGATGCTGAATCACAGAAAACAGAGTCCAAAAAGACCCATTAGCATATAGTTTTATCTCCTTTGTCACCATAAGAACATTCATTTAATACATTCTCTAATGTGATGAGGAAATGAGTCAGCATTCTTCCACAGAGGGAAATGTCCCAGGTCTGCTTTTCTTGTTGATTTAGTGTCAGCTTCTATTTGAATTAGACTTTGGTCTGAATACAAACAGAACCATATTCATCCCCTAGTGATCATTTCCTGGACCTCAGGCTTACTGCTTACTGCTCAGGGCAAGAAAAGACAGATTAAACAAAAAAATGGCAGAAGGAACCCGTTAACACATAGAGATATGTGCACTCTCACTCAGACATGCACATGTGCACAGTTGCACACAGAGATATAGGCACTACTCACACAAACAGATGGGTATCCTTACACATTCCAAAGCCTGGAGATTCTAGAGATGTGATGACTGATTTTAGAGTGTGCAAAACACAGAATAATTGAATAATACAAAGAGAATTTTTGCAAGAGTGGTTCTATTACTAATGAATACTTTCTTGCTGCCCACTCTCTCACTGCCCCTTAACATAGAGGGAAGTAGAGTCAAGTAGAATAGACCAAGTGTGACAGATTTTATTTTCCAAAGATGGTTGAATGCTCTTTTAGATCTACAGATCTCGTGAGGTAGATGAAATCTATTTCTCTCCCCCTTAAATGTGGACAGGATTTTTAACTGTTTCAACAACTGAAGTGCACTAAAATGACATGAATTCATAAGGCTAGATCATAAAATGGGATAGGATCTCCCCACTAGACTGCCTTTCCTCACTTCTTCCCTATCCTCTACACATGCATACATGCACACACACTCCTATACAGTTCAGTCAGCAAGTTGTGAGGAAGTTCAAAATGGCCCATGCAGAGAGAAACTGAGGCCCCATCAAAAGACATTAACTGCCTGACATGAGTGGATGAGGCTACAAAGAATTCTCACCTTCAACCTTAAAATCTTTCAGCTGGTAACAGCAAACAGAGAAACACTCCCTACCAGGTTCCACTATATTTCAGAGTAATCAGCATAGCCAAGAGTAAGTGGAGGAGGGGTGAGTATATTCTGTACGTTGGAAGGATGGAGATTGTTGGGACAGATGGTAGACAGTGGAAGGTTATGTTAGCAAAAATTATCACAGCAATATTCCAAGGCCAGAACTTTGTCATTCCCAACCAAGAAGTGGAATTTATTTTTGCGTCTGGCTTAAATCAATGGAATGTGGCAGAAATGATACTATGTGATTCCTGAAGTTGGGTCATAAAAGGTTATAGTGATCAGGAGAGCTTAGCTCTTGTCTCACAGAGTTGAAGAATGAATCTCACGGACAAGGGGAGTAAAGTGATAGAAGTTTTTTAAGCAAAGATATAGAAAAAGCTCTCAGAAGTGAGAGGGGTTACCCCTGAGGACTTGTAGTGGCAGTCTTTTATTGAGGACTAGGAAACTTATGGCCTTGAGATTCTTGTGCCGTCTTGATTTGAATAAGGACTGGTGATAACATCTTTAATGTTATTAAAGGGGTCTGGTTATTCTTTGTTGGTCACAGATGACTGTCATAAAAAGACACTCTCCCCACCTACACCTAGGGCAGGGTGGTCTGGCTTGCTCCCTTATCTCAGGTTTAATTACACTTCGGCATTCTGGGGATCTCTGTGAGCCTGATTACATAGCCCCCTACCTATCTCTCCCTACCTAGCTCCACCTTTCCCTCACTCGATAGGAGTCGGCCTGCTCTTTGCTTTCTTGTCCTTGGACTCCAGCTGTTATAGTCCATTTAAAAAATCATGTGGAGGAATGCCTGGATGGCTTAGTGGTTGAGCATCTGCCTTTGGCTCAGGTTGTGGTCCTGGGATCGAGTCCCGTCAGGCTTCCCACAGGGAACCTACTTCTCCTTCTGCCTATGTCTCTGCCTTTCTCTTTGTATCTCTCATGACTAAATAAAATCTTAACTCTCCACATGTTTTGTTTTTATTTTCTTTTAACTGAGATTATTGACCATCAGTCAGAGTAAACCAATACATACATGAGGGAATGAGTCTTTGGATAATTCTAGGCATGAGGCTTTGCATCTTTTATCTGAGGCCTCAGACACAGTGGGATAGAGAGAACCATCTCTGTTGTGCCTTGTCCAAATTCCTGTCCAGCAGAATCCCTGAGTATGATAAATGGTTTTCTCTGACACTAATCTTTGAGGCAGTTTGTTACAAAGAAATTATATCTGGAACACTACGGAGCCTGTGATCCCTTATAATTCATCCATCCATGTGGAGTAGAGAGGATTCAAAATCCAATGTGTCCATGGTCTTTAATATTTATGCATTATCACAAACATATTTCCAACACTTTTTTCTCATAAGACTCTTGGATACTCTTGGTTTGTACTCAAACTTAGAAATTTTATAAAATATGCCTAGATTGTGGGCCCAGCTATATTTTCTTAGTATAAAAATTTTCCTCAAGGTATCTGGGTGGCTCAGTGGTTGAGAGTCTGTCTTTGGCTCAGGTTGTGATCCTGAGATTGAGTCCCACATCAAGCTCTTTGTGAGGAGCCTGCTTCTCTCTCTCTATGTCTCTGCCTCTCTCTGTATGTCTCTCATGAATAAATAAATAAAATATTTTTTTAAAAAGAATTTTCCTCTGGAAGAGGATATGACAGCATTTATTATTTGAATACTAAAAATAGAAGTAAAAAATTTCAGCTAAAGATGTTGAAGTAATTGCATAAGGTAAGTGTCCAGTTCCTAACCACTCCACAGCCTGCTTATTCTAACGCGAAGTCTGCCAGATTATCATACAGTGCTTGTAGTCAGCCACCCAATTTAGGAACAAGAACTTTTGGGAGTGAAGAGAGTTAATGCATTTTCAGAGAAAATGTCCAACGTCTGTATTTACCAGTATAGGCTTTTATTCATTAATATGTATTGACTACCAAAGATCACTAGACTTTGGAGAAAGGCAAGTAGCCCCAAAAGAAAGGTCTAGAATAATAAATAAAAACTAACAACTGAGGAAAATGATAATGTGAAGGAAGAAAAACATAAAAATATCTAGTTAGAATCCTTAGAGACATTTGAGTGAACAATGAATGACTCCATAAGTGAGAAGAAAATGCTTTGGGGGAAAAAAGGAAGGATTGGGAAAGTAAGAGCATATGGAATGTAAAAACATGTTAATGATAAAACTAAAAGAAATGGAAAATACATGGGGGAAAAAGTAGAGGATCCATGTAATAGGAATTTTAGAAAGAATAGAAAAAGAAGATTATAAAGGATTCACATTTGGAAATATTGTAATAAGATTTCTATATTCAAGAATGAAGATGAAGATTTCATGGTTTCTGAGGGAGAGGACCCCAAGGCACAGGATCCCATTACAGGGACTGGGAGACCATTTAATGGAAAATACTTCTTTAGTATCCAGGTTCCATGAAGGTAGCATTGGATGTTGGAAAACAATGTAGCAGAGACTTTAACTCTAGGATGCTCTATCCAGTGAAACTACTAACCAAATGTTTAAAAAACTCTTTTGAACATTATCTGGAAAAAAATAACTAGAATATGTATTCTAGCCATTAAAACACTCTGAAAAGTATGATGCCATGGTACTCCAGAAATAGTAGATCTCGTTTGTGAAATAAACCAAACAAGTTCCAGGATGGCAGATGGATATGTAAGACCACCAGTTTGATTAACATGAGAAAAATCTCAGGATTCTAACATTGTTAAGAACTGGAGAAGGCATATTCTCTTATTAAAAATAAATTTTAAAAGGGTACAAAAAATCCAGGGAAAACAAGTATTGAATAAAAATTTCTGTGGTTTAAATATGAAGGAAAAAAGGGTGCCTGGGTGGCTCAATTGGTTAAGTGTCTGCCTTCAGCTGGGATCATGATCTAGGGTCCTGAGATTGAGCCCCATGTGGGGCTTCCTGCTCAGCAGGGAGCCTGCTTCTCCCTCTCTTCCCTGCTCTTACTCACTATCTCTGTTCTTATCTCTGTCTCAAGTTAAAATCTTATTTTAATAAAAATGAATAAAAACATGTGCAGCATGATTTTAATCATTTAATAAACTGAGAAATTTAAATTTTGTTTTGGATCCAGAAAATATTCTGAATTAAAAGGATTATTTGAAGGCAGAGAAGAGCATATGCTTATCTGTAACTCCAATCTCAATCTCTACAATACAGTTAATCATTCTACAGAAATGGTTACAAAATTATAATCTTATTATAGACTACATATTTTGGGAAGCATTGTAAAATGAGTCAGATTTTATTTTATTTTTTTCAGATTTTATTTTAATTATGTAAAATATTAAAATATGACTTTGTTTTATTTGTACAAGTCATGTTATACTTGATATAAATAGAGAAGTTAGGGAAAATATCCAGAAGTGAATATTATAGGTCCTGATATTCTTATTTTTATAATATGAATGATTTGGTATTCTGTGAATTTGTTTAATAAAGGGTTTTAATATACTTGGGAAACCATTAATAGTTAAATAAAAAATTTGACAAGGGAAAGAATTCTTAAGTATACTAAATTTATCTCTTTATAGGGTAATCAGTTGTCTCTTCTTATAGGTCAAGAAAAATGTATATTGAAAGTAATAAAAGTAAGCATATTTTTTTTTTTAGTAAAGGCATATTATTGACCCTTAACATATGATGGTAAAGTACTCATAAAAATAAATAGTAAATATGCCTTAATCTAAATATCATATTTACAAAGTATAAAGCATCAAAAATCTTGGAGTGTAGTGCATAGTAAATGTATAGAACTGTTTTGAATACTTCGATACAGGAAAATTTGCTCAAAAAAATCATATTCTTTATATAAGTAGCATAGAATGAGATATATTGGATAAACTTATTGTAGCTGGAAATGTAAGCAAGTCATATTTTTATCTTGATATAATTATTACATCATTCACATATTCAGATGACAAAAGTGATGATTAGATACAACTTGAACAGGCCAATTACTTATAAGGAGATTGAACCAGCTAAAAACCTTACAATGAAGAAAAATCCAGGACCAAATGGCTTCACTGTTGAATCTTATGAAATATATATTTTTAAATATTTTATTTATTTATTCATGAGAGGCAGAGACACAGGCAGAGGGAGAAGCAGGCTCCATTCAGGGAGCCTGACATGGGGCTCGATCCCAGGTCTCCAGGATCAGGTCCTGGGCTGAAGACGGCACTAAACTGCTAAGCCACCGGGCTGCCTGTTATCAAATATTTCAATAAAAATTAACATCAATCTTTCTCAAGCTCTTCCAAGAAAAATCAGAGAGGAGGGAATACTTCCAAAGTCATTGTATAAAACCAGCATTATCCTGATATCAAAACCAGAAACCAGACTCACATCCCTGATGAATAGAGATACAAAAATTCTCAATAAAATACTTGCAAAACAAATTCAACAGCATATTATAGGATTATCCAACATGATCAAATGGGATTCATCACTGCACTGCAAGGATGGTTCACCATATGCAAATCAATGTGATCTGTCACAATAATAGAATGAAAGAAAATAATTATGGTTATCTTAATACAGCAAAAGCACTTGACAAAATTCAACAGGTATTCATGATAAAAACTTTTTTATGATAAAAACTCTTAACAATTTAGGCATAAAAGGAAATATATCAACATAATAAAGGTCATATAAGACAAACTCACAGCTAACATCATACTTGATGGTGAAACACTGAAAACTTTTCCTGTAAGATCAGGAGCAAAACAAGGGTGCCCACCCTTACCACTCCTATTCAACATTGCACTAGCTAGGACTTCTAGTACTACCATGCAAGAAAAAGAAATGGCATCAGAATTGGAAAAGAAGAAATCAAAGAAAGTATACTTGCTGATAACATAATTTTAATTAGAAAATTCTAAACACTCAGAAAAAAATCTGTTCTAACCAATGAATTAAGGATATAAAATTAATATATAAAAATCAATAGCAGTTATATACACAATGAATTTTCTAAACTCATTTACAATATCATCAAAAATAATAAAATACTTAGATATTAAAGGAAGTGAAATGTCTCTAAAAACTATAAGACAAGGGTGAAAGAAATGGAAAAAGACACAGATAAATGGAAAGGCATCCCATGTTCATGGATTGGGTGAATTAATATAAAATATCAATACTGTTAAAAGTCATCTATAGATCAATGCAATCTCCAAAGATTTTATTTGAGAGAGAGAGAGAGAGAGAGAGAATGCACAAGCAGAGGGAGCTGGAGACAGAGAAGTGGGCTCTCCTCAGAGCAGTGAGCCCCATGCAGAGCTCAAAACCCTAGGATCATGACCTGAGCTGAAGGTAGACATTTAACTAACTGAACTACCCAGGTGCCCCCTATCAAGATTCTAATGGCACTTTTTAAAGGGGGAAAAAACATTCTTAACATTTACATGGAACCACAGAGACCCCAAATTGCCAAGAAATCCTGAGAAGGAACAAAACAAGACTCAGCATCATGCACTTCCTGATTTTAAGCTACACTATATGCTGTAGTCATCAAAGCTATATATTACTAGTGGGAAAAGAGACCAATAGACCAATGAAACAGAATAAAGAGCCGAGAAAATAAGCCTAAGCATGTAAGTTCAACTAATATTTGACAAAGGAACCAAAAATATTCAATAGAGAAAAGACAATCTTTTCAATAAAAGGTGCTGGGATAACTGGATTTCACATGTAAAAAAGAGAACTTAAACTCATGTTACACCAGTCATAAAAATTAACTGAAAATTTGACTTAGACTTAACTCTTAAATGTGAGACCTGAAACTCGGAGAAGAAAATCTAGAAATACATCTCTGTGACAGGGTCTTGGTAATAATTTCTTGGATATGACCTCTAAAACAAGCAACAAAATAAAAAATGAGACTACATCAACTCATCAACTAAAAAGCTCCTGTACAATAAGAGAGACCATCAACAAAGTAAAAACTTTGTTGGAATGGGAAAATATATTTGCAAATGATATATACAAAACACAAAGAATGCATACAACTCAGTAGCAAAACAAAACACAGCTAACAAATGAGCGAAGGACCTAAACTGACATTTCTCCAAAGATATAGGAAAATCCAACGTTCAATATCACTAGTCATTAGGGAAATGTAAGTTAAAATCACAATGAAGTATTACCTTATACCTGTTAGAATGGCCGCCAAAAAGACGAAAGATAACAAATGCTAAGGAAACCTTTATACACTGTGGATGTGAATGTAAATTGGTATACCCATAATGGAGAACACTATGGAAGATTCTCAAAGAAAAAATTAAACATAGAACTCACATATGATCTAACAATTCTACTTCTGGGGATATATTTAAGAAGTGATAACACTAAAACAGAAGGTAGACAAGGCAGCATGGTTAGGGAGGCTCCACCACCTTTGAAGGTAAAGATTAATTGTTGGAAGGTTGTGGCCACTTGGCTCTGGGTGGACAAGGAGAACTGCAACATCTTTGAGATGACCTTTAATGGCTGCTTCCAGGAATGCCAGGTGGCCTGCAATGACTGCCCCACTCCCTGGTATGGAGTCAGTGTTCCCACTGCTATTACATGCACTATATTCTCAAGTGACTCTGTACAGCAGATGTAGCAGCTTTGCCCCATGTGCTGCCAAGAGTGGAAGTTCAAGGAGTGAGACAGCCCTGTTGCCCATTCACACTTGCCCCAATCACAGGACTGGCCAGCAATTCTCTCCCCTGGTGGATAGTCCCCTTTGGGCTGAGACAAGGTTGAAACAAGGACTGGAGCTGCATTTGTTTTCCCATCAAATGTTGATATTTTTATCTGATAAATACAATTCATTAAACTACCTGAACCTAAACAAAAAAACCCCATGAACTTGATATTTGCATTCCCATATTCATAGCATCATTATTTATAATAACCAAAACATGGAAACAACTTAACTACCCATCTGCAGATAAACGGATAAAGAAGTTGTGGTCATACATATTCAACAGGATATTATTTGACCTTTAAAAATGAGGAAATCTTACAATTTGTGATAACATGAATGAACTTGAAAGCATTATGCTAAATGAAATAAAACAGACATTGTATGATTCTCACTTGTATATGGTATCTTAACAACAACAACAAAAAAGAAACACCTCATAAAAAGAGATTAGACTTGTTATCAGAAGTAGAGGATAGAGTAGGGGGGACTGAGGGAAGGTGGTCAGAATGTACAGACTTCCAGTTAAGATAAATGAGTACTAGGGATTTAATGTACAATGTGACTGTAACTAACACTGCAATAGGGCCATAGGAAAATTAAGAGAGTTGATTCTAGGAGTTACCACAAAGAATTTTTTTTCTATTTTTATTGTATCTATAGGATTGTTAACTGAACATATTATGGTAATCATCTTATAGTGTATATAAATCAGACCATCATGCTGTATGCCTTAAGCTTACACAATGAGGCATGTCAATTATTTCTCAAAACTGCATGGTTTTTTGTTTTTTTTTTACAAAGATTTAGAATAGTTTTACCCAAAGTCACAGTCATAAACCAGTGAAATCCAATTTAGAACTCTGTCTTGTACTAAAGAGTTTTTATTTTCAGATAAACATCTGGGTACTTTTAAATCGATGTTTTCTGACTTGACATTGGATCACAGCATTTCTTGTGACACTGAGAAGAAAATTAGCATACAGAAGATGGCAAAACAAAGTGTATCTTCCAAATTAAGTTAACCTACACATATTCTATTGTAATTACTAAGCACACATATACGAGTATACAAATCAACTACTGACTTAATAACATCCCTTCAATCGTAACGTTGGCGCCACAAAATTAAAATATTAAACGTTATTTAAAATAAGTTAAAGGTTTTGAAGAAGCAGGATTTTCCTCATTCCATAGTTTTGACTTTGAAATTTATGTCAAACCAATAATAACTCAAAAAGCTCACCACCTATGAAATCATTTTTTTTGTTGTTGTATGAGACAATAGCTACTAAACTTGTAAAAATCTAATTTTCTTCCATTTCTACTTTTCTGTTTATGACTAAAAAAATAACATCATAACTGGAGAGTTAAGCTGAAGTAGTTGACATTTTCCTGCCCTGCCTAATGTCCCAGTAATTTTAAAAGGTTATGTAGAGGATGCATTAAATGTAAAAATACTTTGCTTTTATAAAGAGATCTCTAATTATACTTCAATTGAAATTCAGTTGGAATACAGAAATTAGCCAGCATTTTTCTGAACTTGCATAATTCTTAAGATCCTGTTTGTGTCCTGTGATATTTGAATTTCCTTCTTAAGGAGTAAGAAAAAGGTAAACTCGGCAGATAAAATGATTCAACTAATTTAGTAAATTTTCCCTTATCTTTGAGCATCTAGCTAAATGTCCTCCACCATCCATGTATATAGTAAAGTTTCTTCTGACCATAATATTTATTGGATTATTTGATACTCAGGCAGTGCCTGAGGTGGTCTCCAAGGTCCAAGCATGAAAGCATTAGCTGGAATTTTCCCAATGAGTTACAATGCTTAAGGCTTACCTCTCACTCTGTCTTGGCTGAGTGACATTGTCAGAACTATAAGCTAAAGGTTTTATATATTTATAGTCTTCACCATAATTCTGACAGGTAGTTATGATTTACCTTATTTTGTAACTGATGCAGATGAGACTGCAACTGGTTATTAACTGGTCCCAGAATATTTGTCACTTGGTTCTCTTTTATTAGCTAAGATTCAAACTGAAATCCATCTGACTTGAAAGTCCATGTACTTTAAAGTAAGTTACTTCTTTCTATAAATCACGTCTTTTAAAAAATGCTTTGTAAATCATAATATCCCACATGAATTTAAGAAAATCCTCTCAAATTTCTGTTTGTACGATGTGACCCATTGTTTCTTTACTTCTGAGTGTCATTCCTTTCTTTTGTTGTACTGAAGATATTCTGGATAAATGTCCTCTATTTCTAGGGATAAAATGGTGGAATAATACATGCGTATTTCTTTATATATGCATACATATACATATATATTCATCTTATAAGGACATAGCCAGTATGATTTAAGTGCCATTGTATAGACCAAACTTTTTATAGCTTTTGCCAAATTTTGACCAACAAACAAAATGTATTTTTGTTACAATTCAGGGTATATATATTT
Source organism: Canis lupus baileyi (assembly GCF_048164855.1). NCBI lineage: Eukaryota > Metazoa > Chordata > Mammalia > Carnivora > Canidae > Canis > Canis lupus. The sequence goes on along the minus strand of NC_132844.1, from coordinate 56,143,724 downwards.
TTACAGCAAGGCCTGCCATAAAAGTTACATTGCTGAGTGAGGCATAGATTATGCTGCAGCCCAGGTATCACTTGTGAACCTGAGAATTAAGACAATATGCCATGAAGTTTACAGCAAAGAAATATGCTGAAGAATTTTATCTCCTGATTATATAAGAGAAAAAAGTTACAGTGGGATTTCACAGATCTTAAGAGTAGCCAAATGTAGAGTATGATGGCTACAAATACTCCAGTGTTCTGGGTCAGGTAAGTTTTCCATGTATGACTCCAGTTTTTCTTTTTTTTAAATCAAATGTGGCAAAATAATAGGTTGAAAATAACTATTTAATCTATGTACTCTTTTTGACACTACATGCAACCCTCCCTAATTCTATCATTTAAAAATCCAGGATAAATACCTATCTTCCATAGGAATGGTCGCAACATTTTTCAGGGAGCATAGCAATGCTTTCAGATGTGGATGCAAAGTATAGTGACATCAGTGGCACATACTATGCTTAGAGTTGTAATTATCTGTCATTGTGTGCTCTAGGTCTCTAGATAGCACAGGCTAATCTTCCTTAAATTTTACTTTATTCATATGCCTTTAGGTCACCTCTCTTCAAAAATCTAAACTGATTTCCCATTTCTTACAGGAAAATATTCAAAAACTTTGAGATAACATCTGAGGAATTACAAGTTCTTACTCAACCTGATGTTTTCAGTATAGGTCACCTCTCTTCAAAAATCTAAACTGATTTCCCATTTCTTACAGGAAAATATTCAAAAAACTTTGAGATAACATCTGAGGAATTACAAGTTCTTACTCAACCTGATGTTTTCAGTATAGTAGCCAACTTCTCAACTTACCAAAATATTCGTTGCAGTCATTATTCTTTACTTGGGCCACTTTGGGTCATATTATCTCTATGAACCTTCCGTATTTTTCTTTCTTTAAACCAGAAGTGAACTGTTTCAGTTTAAACTCCAGCTTAAAATCATTACCAGTTCCAGACCAGTGCTCACCTTACCCTGACCTACTGTAGTATTTGCTTTCTCAACCATTGGGTACCCATCAAGTTCTTCTAAACGATGTTTCCTTCTATTGATGTTTTAAAGCTTTTCTCTTTAAAAAGGGCAGGATCTAGGGCACCTGGATGGCATCTGATGGCAGTTGAGCATCTGCCTTTGGCTCAGGTCCTGATCCCGGATTGAGTCCCGCATCAGGCTCCTGTGGGAAGCCTGCTTCTCCCTCTCTCTCTGTGTCTCTCATGAATAAATACATAAAATCTTAAAAAAAAATAAAAAGGGCAGGATCAAAGTGTTCATTTTCAGGGGTACTTGGGTGACTTAGTAGGTTAAGCATTGACTCTTGATTTTGGCTCAGGTCATGATCTTAGGATCCTTAGATCAAGCCCCACATAGGACTCCACACAGGGCATGGAGCCTGCTTAATCTTCTGTATCTCCCTCTCCTTCTGCTTCTCTCTCTAATAAAAAAAAAAAAATAGAAAATACAATGGTCCAAAAACTTTGGGATATAGCAAAGCAGTTCTAAGAGAGAATTATATAGCCAAATAGGCCTACTGCAAAAAGTAAGAAAAATCTCCAATAACCTAACCTTATATATAAAGGAGCTAGAACAAACTAAGCCTAAAGCCAGAAAAAAAGGAAGGAAATGATTAAGATTATAGCAGAAATAAAAGATATAGAAACTAAAATTATAATAGAACACACCAATGAAACCAAGAGATAGTTTTTTGAAAAAATAAGTCTGGTTAGAGGTTTATCCATTTTATCAAAAAGAAAAGAAAAGCCTCAAACAATAACACCACAAATGAGAGAGGATAAATAACAGCCAACATCACAGAAATGCAAACAATTAGATTGTTATGAGAAACTGTATGCCAGCAAACTAGACAACCTAGAAGAAACGGATAAATTCCTATAAGCATGTAAACTATGAAAACTGAACTCAGAAGAAATAGTTCCTGGATTGGGACAACAAATTTTGCTAAAAGTCTACACTATCCAAAGCAATCTATACATTAATGCAATCCCTATCAAAATATCACCATCGTTTTTTATAGAGCTATAACAAACAATCCTAAAATTTGTATGGAACCAAAACAAGACCTTAATAGCCAAAGCACTTGAAAAAGAAAAGCAAAGCTGGTGGCATCACAGTTCTGGACTTCAAGCTATGTTACAAAGCTGTAGTCATCAAGACAGTATGAACTGGAACAAAAACAGACATACAGATCAGTGGAACAGAACAGAAAACCTAGAAATGAATCCACACTTATATGATCAGTTAATCATGGACAAAGCTGGAAAAAATATCCAATAGGAAAATGATAGTCTCTTCAAAAAAGTTTGGAAAAATGGACAACAATGTGCAAAAGAATGAAACTGGACTACTGTCTTACACCATACACAAAAATAAAATTTAGCAGTGTTATTTTTTTGTTTCAAGTTATTTTTCATTAAATTCTATTTAGTAAAAAAAAATAAATAAAAATAAATTCTATTTAGTTAACATATACTGTAATACTGTTTTCAGGAATAGAATTTAGTAATTCATCATTTACATATAACATCAAATGCTCATCACAGAAGTGCCCTGCTTAATATCCATCACCCATTTAACCCATCCCCTGCCCCCCTCTCCTCCAGCAACCCTCAGTTTGTTCTCTATAGCTAAGGGTCTCTTATAGCTTGTCTCCCTCTTTTTTTTTTCCTTCACCATGTTCATTTGTTTTGTTTCTTACATTCCACATATGAAGTCCTATGGTATTTATCTTTCTCTGACTCATTGAATTTGCTTAAGATAATATACTCTAGCTCCATCACATCATTGCAGATGACAAGATTTCATTCTTTTTGAATGCCAAGTAATATTCATGTGTGTTTGTGTGTGTGTGCACGTGCATGTGTATATACATACCTCCTCTTTATCCATTGATGAATGTCCAGCTGATGGACATTTGGGCTCTTTCCATAATTTGGCTATTGTTGATAATGTTGCTATAAACATCAAGGTGCATTTCTCCTTCAAGTAAGTATTCTTATATCCTTTGGGTAAATACCTAGTAGTGCAATTGCTGAGTTGTATGGCAGTTCTATTTTTAACTTTTTAAAGAATCTCCATACTGTTTTCCAGAGTGGCTGCACCAATTTACATTCCCACCATCAGTATAAGAGGGCTCTCCTTTCTCCATATCCTTGCCAACATCTGCTGTTTCCTGTGGTGTTGATTTTAGCCATTCTCACAGGTGTGAAGTGTTATCTCATTATAGTTTTGATTTATATTTCCCTGATAAGTGATTTTGAGCATCTTTTCATATGTCTGTTTAGTGATCTGGATATCTTCTTTGGGAAAAATGTCTGTTCATGTCTTCTGCCTATTTCTTAACTGCATCATTATTTTTTTTTTAGTTTAAGTTCTTTAAAGATTTTGGATATTAACCTTTTATCAGATATGTCATTTGTTAATATCTTTTCCCATTTAGGCTGCCTTTTAGTTTTGTTGATTGTTTCTTTCATTTTGCAGAAGCCTTTTACCTAGAACAAGTCCCAGTAGTTCATTTTTGCTTTTGTTTCCCTTACCTCCTGAGGCCTGTCTAGTGAGAAGTTCCTACAGCCAATGTCAAAGAGGTTGCTGTCTGTGCTCTCCCTTAGGATTTTGATGTTTTCTTGTCTGATATTTAGGTTTTTAATCCTCTTTTAGTTTTCTTGTGTATGGTGTAAGTACATGGTCCAGTTGTCTGATTGGTCTGGCTAGGACTTCTAGTACTTTGTGAAATAATAATTGTGAGAGTGGACACTCCTATATTGTTCATGGCCTTAGGGAAAAAGCTCTCATTTTTTTCCCCATGGAGGATGAGTATTTCTTATATGGCCTTAATAACGTTGAGGTATGTTCCTTCTATTCCTACTTTCTTAAGGATTTTTTTTTTAATCAAGAAAGGATGCTATATTTGCCAAATGCGTTTTCAGCAACTATTGAGAGAATCATATAGTTCTTTTTCTTTCCTTTATTAACGTGGTGTATCACACTGATTTGCGGATGTTGAATCTCACTTGCAGGCAAGGAGTGAATCCAACTTGATTTTGGTGAATGATTTTTTAATGTGCTGTTGAAATTGATTTGCAACTTGTTGAGAATTTTTGCATCCATGTTCATTAAAGATATTAGTCTGTAATTTCCTTTGTTGGTGGGGTCTTTGTTTTTGGAATCAAGGTAAAGTTGACCTCATAGAGTGAGTTTGGAAGTTTTCTTTCTATTTCTATTTTTTGGAACAGTTTGAGAAGAATAGGTATGAAGTCTTCTTTAAATGTTTGGTAGAATTCCCTTGGGAAGCCATCTGGCCCTGGACTTTTGTTTGTTGGGAGATTTTTTATTACAGATTCAGTTTCTTTGCTGGTTATGGGTCTGTTCAAGTTTCCTATTTATTCCTATTTCGGTTTGGTAGTTTGTACATTTCTAAGGAATTTATTCATCGAATCTACTTTTGACTCCTGCTAGTGTATTTTTCATTTCAGTTGCTGTATTCTCAAACTCTAATTCTATTTTATAGTTTATATCTCTTTGTTGAAGTTCTCACTGAATTCATTCATTTTTCTCTCTAGTCTGGTGAGCATCGTTATGACCACTATTTTGATTTCTGTATAAAGCAATTGCTTAATCTGTTTCATTTAGGTGTTCTTTTTTTCCCTCGGAGGTTTGTCTTATTTTTTGATTTAGGGCAGGGCATTTTCCTCTGTCTCCTCATTTTGCTTTACTTTCTGTTTTTGTGAATTAGGAAGGACATCTACTTCTAATCTAAGAATGATCTTGTGGGTGGTTGTTTCCTGTATAGATATCTGTGCCTGGTGACTTTGGTGAGCTGACTGATGCTGTGGCTGGTGTGGCATTGAGGTCCTGGGACACTCTGCAGTGACCACCCTAGTGGGATAATCAGAGCTAATGTGGGTAAAGAGTAGGCCAATTTTTGGGCTCTCTGTGCAAAGGACTTCCTGGCAGGACATCTGAAGCTGGAATGGGCATGGGCCATGGTGGTCCTAGGGCTTTCTACCTTGAGGGTGCCCTTGCAGGACAGCTGAAGCTGAAGTAGGTACAAGTTGTAGTGTCCCAGGATGCTCCTTGATGAGTCATCTACAGCCAAAATGGTGCAGGTCTGGGGTATTTTGTACCTGTGTCACCTTGGCAAGTTGTTTGGGACTATAGCAAGCCCTAAGCAGGCATATCCCAGTGTGTGCTATTCTTGGGCCAGCATTGTGGGATGGTTAGGTCTGGTTTGGGCTAGGGGCTCAGGGATCATTGAAGAAGTGGCCTGGTTGGGTGTCTAGACACTGTTCTTGACTGTGCTATCAAATTGGAAGGGAAACACAAACTGGGGTGCTCATCAGGCCCTCTGACCTGGAGAGAGTTCTAACAGCTCCCCCATACACCATCTGGCAGAGTTCTATGGCTGGATCCTTTGTATTTTAGTAGTTCTCCTTCTTTTTTTTTTTCTATGCCCCTGTTTATTTGGGGCTAATTTTATGGGCTAGGGACCTAGAGCCCACTGAGAAGCAGGCTGGCTGTGGTACATGGACCTTGCTCTCATCTGTGTTATCAAAGTGGAGAAGGAGCATGAATTGTGGCATTCATTGGCCTCTCAGACCTAAACAGAGTTGCAGCAGTTTACCCCCCGACCCCTGTTAAGCAAGGTTCTAGGACTAGCTCCCTGATATTCTGGTGGCCCTGGGGGCTCACCTGCATTTCTTTTTGCTGGGGTACTGCACTATTCTAGGGACCTATAGATTACCTTACACTAGCTTTCCACTCTTGGCTAACAGGTTCATGAGAGACATGCATGCATTTTCATCCTCTGCATAGAAAAATCATTGCAAATGATTACAAATATGTAGTTGAGGTGATATCTTCGATATTCTCAAAAAGGAAAGAAAAATTCATTATGTAAATTGGCTCAATTTAAATTGTAGGGGGATGTCCTAACATAGGAGCACTATCTTATCTCTGCTCTCCCCAAATTTAGGGCCCTTTACTTTATCACTTGCACTGAACTGAGTATTTCTTTAGGATAGTGCCTTAATCCATTCAGTCTGATTACAAAATCCTAGAGTCTGGATAGTTTAAAAAGAACAGAAACCTGGGCAGCCCACATAGTTCAGCGGTTAGCATTGCCTTTAGTCCAGGGTGTGATCCTGGAGACCCGGGATCGAGTCCCACGTCAGGCTCCCTGCATGGAGCCTGCTTCTTCCTCTGCCTGTGTCTCTGCCTCTCTCTTTCTGTGTCTCTCATGAATAAATAAATAAAATCTTAAAAAAAAAAAACAGAAACCTTTCTCACAGTTCTAGAGCTCAGGGTACCCACATGGTCAGTGAGGGACTTACTTGATGCCACAAGACTTCTTTTCTGTCCTGACATAGCAGGAGGTTCAAAGGAGCTTTCTTTGTCTTCTCATGACTTAATCAGCAGCTAAAGGTCCCACCTCCTAAATATCATCATAGTAGGCATTAGGATTTCAGCACAATAATTTTGGGAGGATGTAAACATTCAGACCTGAGCAGATAGGTTCTGAAAAGTGGTAGAATTGAATCACTTTGAAGTCTAAATTTATATTTTTCTTCAATTAGGTACTGAGAATATGGTATTTCTTTCATTTTTCTCTGCTGTAATTTGACTTTATATTTCATATTAATCTCTGAGATAACTTTATTTTTAAAAATTAAACTTTGATTTCATTATTATTTCTGCTTAGAAAGTCACTGGCATACAGATAACAGTCTTCTACATTCTAACATTTATTTCCATCCTAAGAGCCTTTCCCTTTGTATGCATGACATTAAATTCTCCTTGTTTTCTTTCAAATTTTTTGGCTTCCTTAGCATCTCTTTCATATGACCTTAACAATGAAGTGTTGTAGTCTTGGATGTTCTATTTGAGGCCTGCTTTCCATCTCCCAGGGTAGGCTCACCTCTTCCTCTGAATTCAAATGCTATTCATATATTGGTAGTTATCACATTTACATCTCCATTGAAGAGTTTTCTCTTGAGTTTTACTTTCCTACATCACTTTTACTTTACTTTCCTACATTTACATTTACTTTCCTACATCATACCTTTGCCTGGACAAATTATATGTCTAAAAATTTAAAAAAAAAATCCCTATACACCCCCCCCCAATTATTTTTCTTCCTCTAGTGTTTCCTATCTCAAAAAAATAGCTCCACAAATGACTGGCTCCTAGTGTAAATGGAATTGGTATTTGACCCTAGTTTTGTATCTTAGTTCCATGTTCAATCAGTTACCAAACATTAATTCCCTTGTCTAAATAGCTCTAGTTCATTGATTTTTTTTCTCATTTCCTCTGTCATCCTAAGCCCTACTAGTAGCATTATATACCTTGACTATTGTACCATCTCCTAGCCTATATGAACCCCAGAGAGTTGTTCTTTCTCTTTCAAGATAATCTCTGATAAAATTACTTTTAAAAAATAATTTTATTTCATTATTCTGTCTGAAGCTCTTTATTTTCTCATTAAAGATCCAAAATACTGTCCATATGATATTGTCCAATGGGATAAATTAGGTTTGCTTCTTACCTATCTCCTTTTAGGATATATTCTAGCCACTTCATGGCCCATTTTCTTTATCTTTGGTGTTTTTTCTAATCTCAAGGTATTTGCATACATTATTGCATTATCTAAATTATATGATACAAATCCCCTTTCCACCTACTTACACACTATAGACACACAATCTTTTATTTAATGTCACACAATATCCTTCTCAGGGAAAACTTGTGAACCCCAGAAAGGCTTGTTCCTGCCATGAATTATATACCTTGCTCCCTGACTGCTCATTTATACCAGTTAGTTCAGTGTGTCTCTACTGCTGACTGCAAGAGTATAGACTATGTGCATTTTATTCATCATTGTTTGCCCAAATTTAGAACAGTGTTTAACACAGGGTAGGTACTTAAATATTTATTGAACAAACTATGGCTTTAAATAACCAAGCTAAAGTTCAAGGCCAATAGCCTGAATGGGCAGAATGAATACAGAGGTGAAAGGAAACAGTCCTTGATCCAGTTGCTGTAGCTGCTATAGGACCATATAAAAATGCTTCCAGAAAAAGTTTTGGAAGCCTTTTAGATTTCTTTTTTTTTGACTGGTGAAGTTCTGAAGCTAAAAAAAATTCAAGTGCAGCTACAATATCCTTTCCTATAAGACAACTTGTTTGCTCACACATTCAGATTTAATAGACTTTCATATTTATTATATTTACTTTATTCATCTGGCTAGAGACAGAGAAGAAATGGAGAAGAAGAGAGAATACTTTATTTAAAAGATTGTACCTCTGTAGCAGAATTTAAGGCACTTAAAATTATTCTTTATATTTTTGGTATTTTACTATCCCTATATATTTTAAAGTTTATAATCATAAAACATCACTTCATGCATAAAATATTATTAAACAAAGGCTAGACCAATCCCACATTTACATAAATTCAGCTGATGTTTATGAAATGTTCTCAGTGCTTGATTAGGCTCAGTTTTATGACTTATTTTTAATATGAAGTCTTCAATTTTTTATTCTCAGGAGATAACAGGAGTTGAGAAATTTTTTTTCTGTTCATGCTATAATTATTTGGAGAAATAGAAGTTGCTATGCAGACATGTAGTAGACTGTCATTCTCAAGAAATAAGTGTACAGATATCTCAGTAATTCCTTTAATTTCATATATACTTTGTTTGCATTTTTAATAAAATTTCAGGCATAAAGATATCATTAAGTTGCCATGCTGCTCCAAATAGAAGGTAAATTTCCAAGTTAGATGTAAAAAACTCCCTCCAGATTGATGTCTGTTTACCACCTATCAGCAAGAAATTTGTAACTCAAAATTAGCATTAATTGCTAAATTTCAGTTATTTCTGTGTGATTTGCAATATAAACATATCTACAATTAAGAGGAAAGCAGATCATTTCTCAAATATCCTCTACTTTCTTAAGTGAAATCCTGTCAGACTACATAGCAATTATGCCCTCTGATGAATAACAGAATGAGGATGAAGAGAAGTTGTTTTAGGATTGACATGTTCTATTTGGATAGAACTCATTTAAAAAGTCATGAGAAATAACAAATCATTTCTATTTGAAGTTAAATCATATTCAAGGACAAAAAAGGCTAGCATCACTCTATACATATTTTCTCTTGGTAATCAGTAATCTAATCTGATTGCTTTAGCTTTATTATCAGCCATGAGACCTTGATAGAGCTAATGATACTGTGTTTTTTTTTAATTTTTTTTTAATTTTTATTTATTTATGATAGTCACAGAGAGAGAGAGGGAGAAGCAGACTCCATGCACCAGGAGCCTGATGTGGGATTCGATCCCAGGTCTCCAGGATCGCGCCCTGGGCCAAAGGCAGGCGCCAAACCGCTGCGCCACCCAGGGATCCCTGATACTGTGTTTTGAATGACAAAGTTTAAGATCTTCTACTGTATGTTTTGTCCAGTTATTGATTTAGGAATAGAGCAATAGAAGAGTAAACCAATTAGCTCATCTTATCCCAGGAGCTATTGTTCCAGTTGTGGACATAAGACTCCTCATTCAGTCTTTTCCTGTTATATAGCTGGAAATGCTGGGGAACAGACTATCATTATTGTTCTTACTTATTATGAATCAAGAAACATACATTCCTTGGGATTTCTGATCATTATCTTTGCTTTCAAAGGGAAACCACCAGTAGGATAAGCCAAAATTAAGGGAGAAGAGAATAGAGAGAGACAAACCAGGTTTTTGATAATACCACTAAGGGAGAAGAGAATAGAGAGAGACAAACCAGGTTTTTGATAATACCACTAAGCAACCAGATAGCATCTTGTCTGAAGCTTTACATGGTATATATATTTACATGAATTGAAACTTGACTTTTGTGTTAGGCACTTGAATACAATAACCTACTATTTGCATCTAAAGCAATCAAATTAATGGAAGAACCAAAATTTTTCCTTCAGGGTCAACAAATATTAATTCTGTGTAGTTAAAATATAAATCTATTATTCACACAAAAAATAGGTAGTATTCTTATTAGGTTACCCCGAGCATAGTACATAAAATTAGCAAGATTATTGGGATTGCCAAGTATTCATCAAATCAAAAAAGTACCAAATAATGACACATAGTTTTGGTCATTGCTCTCTTAAAGTTAAGAGATATTCATTTTGTATTTAAAATATATGCTGTAATTTGAATGTTAATACAAGAAAGTTTAAAGTTTTCATGACCTCTGATTCTACTTGTCACTTGAACAATAGTAACAAATAAGAATAATAAGTGAATATAAAAGTAATTTTAGGCATAAGCCAAAAGATAAAACAGTGCCTTCAAATTCTAAGGGGCTATACAGCACAGAGTAGAGAAAGGTCACAAGATACATGAAGTTCTTGTTATAAATAAGATTTATGCTTCCAGGGCAGCAATATCCAGCACAGTCACTTAGGAAATGAACCACAAGAACAAAAAACTTCTGGATTTTGTGGTTGCAGTTCACTTTTTCTGATCCACCTAGAGTATTCTCACCCAACTGGAGTTAGAATAGGCAACTAGATAAATCATCTAAGAACTAGAGTTCCTGAGTAGTGAAGAGGCAAATATAAGTTTACCCATCCATGTAAACCCATTTCTGGTAACAAAGCCCAAATAGCTCCCAGTGTCTGTTGGATATCAAACTTATATCATCATAACTAAATTATGTCATCTCTTCAAAAATGGATCATTGATCATTTTCATGTACACTGCAACCTTTATATTTTTATACACGAAATGAAAAAATAAATTTAGCAGTAAATAGAATGAAGATTCCCTTGATAATTAATTATACACAACTGATTTTAAAAATCATTGCAAATGATTACAAATATGTAGTTGAGGTGATATCTTCGATATTCTCAAAAAGGAAAGAAAAATTCATTATGTAAATTGGCTCAATGAGCAATGTATCAGAAGTTGGAAAAATCAGGAAGATCTTTAACTCCCTTTGTCAGTCTCCTTTATACGGAATTGCTGAATTTATTCTTTTTACTGATTTTTACTTGTTCTCTGCCATAAACTCCTGCAAAAGTCTGAAAAGAAGGCAGGTTTAGAGGTGTGTAACCATGGTTGTGAATTGTGTTAAGCGGTGATGAAGAAACCGCTCCCTAGTTCTACCTCTGATTCTAATTATCTTATGAAAAGAGAAATTGTAGCATTTGAGACATTTCAGTCCTTTACTACATTTTTAACATGTGGAAAGTACATTCACATCGATTAACCTTAGCATTATTTTGAAAATGCAATTTGAAAAATATCAAATTCTTGAACTCTTTTCTGTATTGTGAATTGATAAAATTCTTGCTATTATTTTACATGGGTTAGGAGACTGGAAGAAAAGGACTTGATAGAGGAAATTAACCATGTAAATACTTTTACCCAGTTTCTGTTGGAGAGTCCACACTATGATGTCAGAAAAAAAATTGTAGGAAGACATTTATTCACATAACAAATATTTAATTTTTACTGTTTACTAGGTTCTATGCTACACATTGATGATGAAATACTAATATGTGGCCTTCAGCTTTGAAAGGCTTATTATCTAGAATAAGACAAGTATGTGTTAGGGACCAAGTTAGATACATAGATAAGAATTCTGGGGTGGGAGAAAGTTTTTATTGAAAAGTTGTCTCCTAGCTGAGTCTTAAAAGACTAGTAGGCATTTTCCAGGTGTATGGAGGTAGAAGAGAGTCAGAGGTTGAGGAAAGGCCATTCTAAGATGAGAGTGTGAGGGGATGAAACCTACTTAAAAGTCAAAGACACACTATATAAGCTCACGTGATATTGGCAGTGCTTTACACACAGCTGAGAAACAGAACCCAGCTGCACATGTTATCCTATTAACAATTCTATAGTAAGTTAGAGGAATCATTAATTTTAGTTAATTCTGTCATCAAGTTAGTCTATAATCGGTAGCTGTTGTCATACAAATGGAAGAAAGAGGGGATCCCTGGGTGGCGCAGCGGTCTCTCTCTCTCTCTGTGACTATCATAAATAAATGGAAAAAAAATTTTTTTAAAAATGGAAGAAATAATTTAGAAAGAATATGTAATGTGAATATTGAAGAAATTCAAGACAGAATTCTGGAAGCACCAGTTGTCATAAAAAGAGGTGAACTAGAAGCTACAGAGAATAGTTTAAAAGGAAGGGATTGATGAAATGTCAAATGCTGCAGAAAAGTTGAATAAAATAGGGTGACGAAGCAACCTTTGGCCATTAAGGAATCATTGGCGTAGTACTTAACTATAACCACCTAAAGAGTAAATGGAAGATGGAGAAGTGGAACAATTGGTGATATTTCTCTCAAAACTCAGATTTTACACCAAAGAGAAATATAAACTATGGTAGGTCTTTTTTTGTTTTCATTTTTCTTGGTTTCCTCATCACCTTATATATGGGAAAGAATGAAGAACAGACGGAAAAAGAAATAGAAGAAAGAATAGCACTCCCAGATTGCTCCAAAGAAAAATGAGAGGTCATTTTAAAGACACAGATGTTGAAAAATCAACCTTGAGCAGAAGTAGATATAGGTTTCTCTAACACTGCAAAAGGACATAGCGGTAGTGCAGATGACTTCTGGTATGATGAATGGATGTTCTTAGTATTGTTGTTCTCCATGAAATAGATGGTGGAATCCTTTGTTGAGAGAAGGAAGGATATCTGTGCAGGCATGAGGAAGGTGAGCTTTGGTGCACTAGATATGGAAGGGAGAAATGGTCAGACAAGTAGAAAGACTGATGAACAAGAATGTGTATTTGGCGTAGATGGGAGACTGAGAATGAAAGAAAAAAAGATTCAGAATCATAAGACAAATGTGGAATGGAAATTGAACTCTGCATGTTAGCTGCACCTGCTGCAAATCAGTAATATTTGAGTTTGAATGTTCACAACAAAAATGAAAAGTAGTATCTATTTTGCCATCTATATATGATTTGGATGATTGATACATATATATAGTTACATAAAAGTAGGCTATAAATCAAATTTATGATTAGTTTTCAAACAAATTAAATCTCTGTAAAATTAAAAGTAAATGATAGTTATGTTGATTAGATAAATAAGAAAATACCTGAATAGGTATTATGATGGCACTAAATTCATATCTTTCAATAGTAACTCTGAATGTGAATGGACTTAGTGATCCCATCAAAAGGTGCAGGGTTTCAGACTGGTTAAAAAAGCAAGACCCATCTATTTGCTGTCTACAAGAGACTCATTTTAGACCTAAGGACACCTCCAGCCTGAAAATGAAAGGTTGGAGAACCATTTACCATGGAAATGGTCCTCAAAAGAAAGCAGGGGTAGCCATCCTCATATCAGATAAATTAAAGTTTATCCCAAAGACTGTAGTAAGAGATGAAGAGGGACACGATATCATACTTAAAGGATCTATCCAACCACAGGACCTCACAATCATGAATATTTATGCCCCTAATGTGGGAGCTGCCAAGTATATCAATCAATTAATAACCAAAGTAAAACGGTACTTCAATAATAATACACTAATACTGGGAGATTTCAACACAACATTTTCTGCAAATGACAGATTTTCTAAGCACAACATCTCCAAAGAAACAAGAGCTTTAAATGATACACTGGACCAGATAGATTTCACAGATATTTACAGAACTTTACATCCAAATGCAACTGAATACATATTCTTCTCAAGTACACATGGAACCTTCTCCAGAATAGACCACACACTGGGTCACAAATCAGGTCTTAACTGATACCAAAAGATTGGAATTCTCCCCTGCATATTTTCAGACCACAATGCTTTGAAACTTGAACTCAATCACAAGAAGAAATTTGGAAGAAATTTAAACACGTGGAAGTTAAGACCATCCTGCTAAAAGATGAAAGGGTCAACCAGGAAATTAGAGAAGAATGAAAAAGTTTCATGGAAACTAATGAGAATGAAGATAAAACCGTTACAAATCTTTGGGATACAGCAAAAGTAGTCTGGAGAGGGAAATACATCGCAATACAAGCATCCCTCAAAAAATTGGAAAAAACTAAAATACACAAGCTAACCTCACACCTAAAGGAACTGGAGAAAGAACAGCAAATAAAACCCAAACCCCCGAAGAAGAAGAGAGTTAATAAAGATTTGAGCAGGGCAGCAAGGGAGGCTCAGCGGTTTAGCGCTGCCTTCAGCCCAGGTCCTAATCCTGGAGACCCGGGATTGAGTCCCATGTCAGGCTCCCTGCATGGAGCCTACTTCCTCCTCTGCCTGTGTCTCTGCCTCTTTTTCTCTCTCCTTCTCGCTCTGCCTCTCATGAATAAACAAATACAATTAAACAACAACAAAAAAAGATTTGAGCAGAACTCAATGGAATAGAGACAAAAGAACTATAGAACAGATCCACAAAACCAGGAGTTGGTTCTTTGAAAGAATTAATAAGATAGATAAACCATTAGTCAGCCTTAATAAAAACAAAAGAGAAAGAATCTAGTTAATAAAATCACCAATGAAAAAGGAGAGATCACAACCAATACCAAGGAAATACAAACGATTTTAAAAACATATTATGAACAGCTATACAACAATAAATTAGACAATCTAGAAGAAATGGACACATGTCTGGAAAACCACAAACTACCAAAACTAGAACTGGGAGAAACAGAAAACTTGAACAGGCCAAAATCCAGGGAGGAAATTGAAGCAGTAACCCAAAGCCTCCCAAAACACAAAAAGTCCAGGGCCAGATGGCTTCCCTGGGGAATTCTATCAAATGTTTAAAGAAGAAACTGTACCTATTCTACTAAAGCTGTTTGGAAAGATAGAAAGAGATGGAATACTTCCAAACTCGTTCTATGAGGCCAGCATCACCTTAATTCCAAAACCAAAGAACCCACCAAAAAGGAGAATTATAGACCAATATCCCTGATGAACATGGATGCAAAAATTCTCAACAAGATACTAGCCAATAGGATCCAACAGTATATTAAGAAGATTATTCACCATGACCAAGTGAGATTTATGCCTGGGATGCAAGGCTGGTTCAACAGATCATATCAACAGAAAAAACAAGAACCATATGATCCTCTCAATAGATGCAGAGAAAGCATTGGACAAAATACAGCATCGATTCCTAATCAAAACTCTTCAGAGTGTAGGGATAGAGGGAACATTCCTCAGAATCTTAAAAGCCATCTATGAGAAGCCCACAGCAAATATCATTCTCAATGGGGAAACATTGGGAGCCTTTCCTCTAAGATCAGGAACACAACAGGGATGGCCATTCTCACCACTGCCATTCAACTTAGTACTACTAGAAGTCCTAGCCTCAGCAATCAGACAACAAAAAGAAATAAAAGGCATTCAAATTGGCAAAGAAGAAGTCAAACTCTCCCTCTTCATAGATGACATGATACTATACATAGAAAACCCAAAAGACTCCACCCCAGATTGCTAGAACTCATACAGCAATTTGGCAGTGTGGCAGGATACAAATCAATGCCCAGAAAACAGTGGCATGTCTATACACTAACAATGAGACTGAAGAAAGAGAAATTAAGGAGTCAATCCCATTTACAATTGCATCCAAAAGCATAAGATACCTAGGAATGAACCTAACTAAAGAAGTAAAGGATTTATACCCTAAAAACTACAAAACACTTCTGAAAGAAATGGAGGAAGACACAAAAACATGGAAAAATATTTCATGATTCTGGATTGGAAGAATTCATATTGTGAAAATGTCAGTGCTACCCAGGGCAGTTTACACATTCAATGCAATCCCTATCAAAATACCATGGACTTTCTTCAGACAGTTGGAACAAATCATCTTAAGATTTGTGTGGAATCAGAAAAGATCCCGAATAGCCAGGGGAATATTTAAAAAGAAAACCAGTGCTGGGGCATCACAATGCCAGATTTCAGGTTGTACTACAAAGCTGTGATCATCAAAACAGTGTGGTACTGGCACAAAAACAGACACATAGATCAATGGAACAGAATAGAGAATCCAGAAATGGGCCCTCAATTCTATGGCCGACTAATATTTGACAAAGCAGGAAAGACTATCCATTGGATAAAGGACAGTCTCTTCAATAAATGGTGCTGGGAAAATTGGACAGCCATGTGCAGAAGAATGAAACTAGACCTTTCTCTCACACCAGACACAAAGATAAACTCAAAACGGATGAAATGTCTAAAAGTGAGACAAGATTCCATCAAAATCCTAGAGGAGAACACAGGCAACACCCTTTTTGAACTTGGCCACAGCAACGTCTTGCAAGATACATCTATGAAGGCAAGGGAAACAAAGCAAAAATGAATTATTGGGACTTAATCAAGATAAAAAGCTCCTGCACAGCAAAAGATACAGTCAACAAAATTAAAAGACAACCTACAGGATGGGAGAAGATATTTGCAAATGACATATTAGATAAAGGGCTAGTATCCAAGATCTACAAAGAACTTATTAAACTCAACAGCAAAGAACCAATCCTATCATGAAATGGGCAAAAGACTTGAACAGAAATTTCACAGAGGAAGACATAGACATGGCCAACAAGCACATGAGAAAATGCTCTGCATCACTTGCCATCAGGGAAATACAAACCAAAACCACAATGAGATACCACCTCACACCAGAGAGAATGGTGAAAATTAACAAGACAGGAAACAACAAATTTTGGAGAGGATGTGGAGAAAGGGGAAACCTCCTGCACTCTTGTTGGGAATGTGAACTGGTGCAGCCACTCTGGAAAACTGTGTGGAGGTTCCTCAAAGAGTTAAAAATAGAGCTACCCTATGACTGAGCAATTGCACTACTGGGGATTCAATCGAAAGATACAGATGCAGTGAAAGGGCAGGACACCTGCACCCCGATGTTTATAGCAGCAATGTCCTCAATAGCCAAACCATGGAAGGAGCCTCGGTGTCCACAGAAATATGGAAAAAGAAGCTGTGGTCTATATATACAATGGAATATTACCCAGTCATCAGAAATGACAAATACCCACCATTTGGTTCAATGTGGATGAAACTGGAGGGTATTATGCTGAGTGAAGCAAGTCAATCAGAGAAGGACAAGCATTATATGGTCGCATTCATACGGGGAATATAAATAATAGTGAAAGAGAATAAAGGGGAAAGGAGAGAAAATCGGTGGGAAATATCAGTGAGGGAGACAGAACATGAGAGACTCCTAACTCTGGGAAACGAACAAGGGGTAGTGTAAAGGGAGGTGGGCGGGGGGGTTGGGGTGACTGGGTGACGGGCACTGAGGGGGGCACCTGATGGGAGGAGCCCTGGGTGTTATGCTATATGTTGGCAAATTGAACTTCAATAAAAATATGCAAAAAAGAAAAGAAAATATGCTTAGATGAAACTGTAATTTGGAGAGTAAATGTTAACTTGTATAGGTGTAATTTGTGATTTCACTTATTTCACCACCTTTATGAAATAGGACTACATTTCATAGAATAAGCTGTATGTAAGTGCTAGCATTTCAAATTCATCTTTCATTTGCTAAGTATGATAAAAGAATGTTCTATAAAAATATTTTTTTTGCAAAAGCTAAAACTGTAAATAAATACAATGTAAACTTAATCTGTTTATAGACTTGCTGTCACTTCAAGGTTCTTTAGGGATGCCATATGGGCTGGTTTATTGCTTAGATGAAGTTTACAAATATGAACGAATAAATTTTTGGAGTTTCTGCTAAGTCAAATTAAGTTGGATGCAATGTCAAGCAAACAGCACATATCATTATTTCACAAAGGAAATAAGGATTTATTATCACTGAGGAAACAAATTCCCAAATTACATTTTACTGGATGCACAAAAATGCTTACATCCACTGTACTTCAAATCTGTCATTTATTTGAAGAGTCATGCTTTTTTACTACAGTAAATAATCATTTCCCAGTTACTGTGTTTACTAATATGCTTACTGGTTTTATTTATCCTATTTAATGTTCACTAACAAATAAAACAATGATGCATTGTTCTTTCCTAAAATAAAGTTCTGAGATGGAGAATAAGGTAGTTATTACAGGAATAACTTTAGTTTCTATATATAACTATTCAAGACAAGTCAGTTAGTGTTTTTAAACAAAATTTAATTTGTGCTCAGGAAAAAAAGGATGGCCCTCAAGTGATGTGGAGCATGCTTTAAAAATTTTGCTCATCCCAAGTATATGTCTTTTGAAAGCCAGGGAACAAACACAAATCAGTAACTCATTATATATAAACTAAGGAATGTTTTCATTAAACTATAAAAAAAATTATAGAAAAATATATAATGTTAGGTAGATAACACATTAAAATGTAGACATATGAACTGTAGATAACTTTAATAGTGGAATTTCCTCTATACTTCATCTAGTATATAAGGACCTTCTGATTGACCTTCATATATTAACATATTTTGATATAATATCCTCACCATTTTTTAAAAAAGATTTTATTTATTCATGAGAGACAGAGAGAGGCAGAGACATTGCAGAGAGAGAAGCAGTCTCTATGAGGGTCCATGCAGGGAGCCCGATGTGGGACTTAATACTGGGACTCCAGGATCACGCCCTAGATGGAAGGCAGGTGCTCAAGTGCTGAACCACCCAGGTGTCCCATCCTCACCATTTTTATTGAGCAATATTTTCTCTTTCTATATCAAAGTCACTCAGTACTACTTAGGCTGGGGGGAGCTTGGACTCCCAGCTATTCCTATGCCAGCTATAGAAAATAATCATAGAAAAAAATCAGGCTCTGTAATTCTGGTTTCTAAGATACCTTCTTTAGAGGCTCCTGGGTGGCTCAGTTGGTTAAGTGTCTGACTCTTGTTTTTGGCTCAGGGCATGGTCTCAGGACTGTGAGATTGAGCTCCCATTTGGCTCATGCAGTAGGGTGTCTTCTTGAGATTCTCTCCCTCTCCCCCTGCTCTCTCTCTCTCTCTCTCTCTCTAAAATAAATAAATCATTTAAAAAGATACTCTATAATAATCCAATGAAAGGAGATTATACCTTTAAGATGTCCTTTACGGATGAACATCAGAGTCCTTGATGAACTTGTATGAGAAAATATTTCCTCCTTCTCTCCTCTAAGTCAACTAATACTCCAGGTTGAATCTGATATTCTTGTTATGATTCTGATTTAACATTAGGATAAATTAATTGACTGGAAATTTCTTGATCACTTCAAATTATTTTTCAATTGTTCATGGGCTATTATTTAAATCATTTTTCAAATATCACAAAAATTCTAATTAATGACCTTTCTAGATCAGTTTCTGAATCAAATAATCATTTGCCTTATAAATATGCATTATAATTAACAATGGTTATTTATAGATAATAAACTTCACATGTTCTCCTTTATGTTATTATTGTTCAAGGACTATGAAAGGTTAGACCAGCCTGATGGTTTTAGTTCTGTTACTTGGTGTATGACTTCATGTAAGTTCCTGGTTTTATAAGCTCTTCAGGAAAAGAGAATTGTTGTATTGGAATATTTTATAAAGACAGGAAAGATGGAATTTTCAGCATTTTAGGCTTAACTATATTTTTCATTTAGGGAAAAGAACTGAGAAACAAATCATGGAATCTTCCTGATTCTTCTTAATTAGTCCTATGAAATGTGAGGTTAACAATTAGTACTTCCATTGTTCTACAAAATGTGTGGAAGAATAGAATTGTATTTTTACTCTATGGGTGATAGGAAGGAGGAAACCAATGTTACCATAGCACTAAGATGGTAAATGGGCTGTTCATACCTATGTTGTTGATCCTTATCTTTAATCTTATAACTTATCTAAGTTCTAAAGATTTAAGTTCAGAACTTTTAGATGTAATTGGTGGAAGATGTGGGCTCTTCTGAACTTATACTACCATAGTGTAACTGGAATTATTCATATTACTCATATTTTTGAAGAAAAAAAAAGGTTGTAAATCAATTACCTAAAATTAAAACTTTAAATCTAGGTAAAGGAGAGGAAATTAAGTCCAAAGCAACAAGAAATAACAATAATAGCACAAATTAAAAATACAGCAAAACCTAGATATTTGAAAAAATCAAAATCTATAAACCACTAGCTATAGTGATCAAGAAAACCAAGGGAAATTATAAATTGCCAATTTCAGAAATAGTCATCTATATCTATGTATCTATATCTATCTATATATTCCAGACACTTATTAAAAGGAAAATGAGGGGTGTGGGTGGTTCATTTGGTTGAGCATCCAACTCTTGGTTTTGGCTCAGATCATGATCTCAGGGTTGTGAAATGGAGCCCTGCATTGGGCTCCCCAATCAGTGGAGAGTCTACTTGAGATTTGCTTTCTCCCCCTACCCCTCCTCTTACTTGCTCATGTTCTCTCTCTCTCTCTCAAATAAATCTTTAAATAAATGAAAATGAGTTATTTAAAAAAATACGTAACAAATTTAATAATATATAGAATAGAAAAAATTCTGAGAGACACCAAAATGGTTATTCAAATAGATGGCTTAAATAGTACATCTTTTCCAGAACAGAATTTGTAGTTATACACTTCCCCACAAAGAAATATTCAGACCCAGAAGGCTTTGTAGACAAATTCTGCTGAATGTGCAAGAACGGAATAAAACCATTTCAATATGCACACTTACTGAAAAGAAACAGGGAAGAATATTTTGCAATTTATATTACAAGGCAACCCAAACGAGATAAAACTATTATCAACAGAGAAAACCAAAAAACTATATCCTTCCTCATGAACACAGTTGTAAAAACCCTCAACTAAGTATTAGTAACTTGAATTCAACAATATTTAAAAAGGGTAATACATCATGACCAAGGGGTATTTAGAATGTAAAATTAGCACAACATGTGCCAATCAGTAAATTAATTTACCATATCACAGACCAGAAAAAAAAAAAGCCTAATAGATACAGAAAAAAAAAGTATTTTACAAAATTAACATCTATGCATGATAAAAACTTTCATAAACAAGAATAAAGGGAAACTTCAATGTGATTTAAAGTATTTACCAAAAAAACAACAGCTAATATCATACTTGTGTAGAATTGAATGTTTTCACCCAAAAAATGAAGCAAGGATGTCAACTCCCAAGTTCTATTCAGGGATTTAGGGGAGATTTAGCAAGTGTCAATAGGGCAAATAAAAATATTGGTTTGAAAGGATGAATTTAAATATTTAATAAATTTAAAATAAACATTTAAAATAAATTTTTATTTATTTTGTTTTTTTAAGATTTTACTTATGAGAGAGAGAGAGAGAGAGAGAGAGAGGCAGAGACACAGGCAGAGGAAGAAACAGGCTCCACACACGGAGCTCGACGCGGGACTCGATCCGGGATCTCGAGGATCACACCCCGGGCTGCAGGTGGCGCTAAACCGCTGCGCCACCGGGGCTGCCCTAAAATAAATTTTTAAAATAAAAAATTTAAATATTGTTTTGAAAGGAAGAAATAAAACTAGCTTAATTTATAGAAAACATGGGTATTTATATAGAAAATACCAAAGAATTTATTAAAAAGCTTCAAGAAATAGCAAGTCTGGTAAGATTGCAGTATATGACATAAAAATAAAAATCAGTTTTCTTTCCATCTACCAATAAATGATTATAATCAAAATTTTAAATATAAAAGCATCAAGAACATTAGATATGAGAAACTGATATGTAAGATACAGATGATATAAGGAGAAAACTAAGAAACCATAAGTAGAATTTTTTTAAACCATTTCGAAGATGGAATATTTTTCAGATATGAATTTTTCCCAAATTGATGTAAATTAGACACAATTCCAACCACGATTTTTTTAAGCATGGTAGTTTTGGTATGATAAAATGAACAACTCTTGGTGAAGTTTCAAAAAGACCGTGTAATTATATAACAGAAAAGTTTATTTCATGTGAAAATCATTCTCAATAGTTTGGTTCTATACTCAAATCATATATAGTGGGTTTTTTTTTTCATATTCGTACGTATATACTCAAATGGAACATTTCTTTTTCCTGATTACAACTGTTCAGTGTATTACAAGATTTTTTTTTTTTTTTTTTTTTTTTTTGTCTGCTAAACACAATAGCACCCTACCCAACATTACATTAAAAACAAAAGCAAAAGCATTCCACTATTTCTAAACTGCCCCCTGGGATAGTGACTCTCACAAGTGAATATCATTAGAGTATGAGACTATAAGTCACAGTAGTTTGATAAATGGAATCTATAGTAATCAATCTAATATTTTTTATATAAACCAGTTCCCTCATCTGAAAATGAAGATAACAGTACTACCTTTTTGTAAACATCATGGTAGGGCTATTACTTCAACTTAAAAAAATATTTTTTATAATAACTAGGGCATTGTAAACATGCAGTAAATACTAGTTATGATTCTTACTGTAGGTAGGATTTTTGTATGTTTATTGCAGTAATTAGTGGACAGAGCTATCAGAAGCTTTCAAGATATTTTCTCATTTTTGATTTGGATGCAAGCAATATACTTGTTCTTTTTGAACAATAGGCTAAGGAGAAATGATACATCTCTCTGCCTCCAATGAACATGTTTTAGATCAGTTGAGATCAGATCACTTGTTTCCTCTGGGATAAAAAATGGTATAAATAACTAATATTTCATTTGGCAAAAAGTTCCCAAAACAGCTATCCTTTCTTCTCCTTCTGAAAGCAGGATGGGGCAAGAGAGATGACTAAACATATAAAGAATATAGAAACTTGAAAATGTTAGGAATATTCTCTGAAGAACTTATGTCCTAGGCTCTGATGTGTCATTTCTCATTTACATAAAACCGAATCATAGTGATTCCATTTTGAAGCTGTTCAAAAGAATTATAAGAATGATTTATAACTGGCTTTATTTTCAAAATGCACAGATAGAGCATTTTATCACAGCTCCTAAGGGTTTGATAACCCTTTTCTCATTTTATCCTGGACAGCTGGGTTAAAGTCACCCCTTATTTGTTTGCCTCATCAGGTGTCGAGTCCCACTCATGTGAACTGTTGACTTTTGTCTCCTTTTGTCCACACGTTTGAGTCATGCACAGAATTTGAATGTAACTGGCCCCTGTTAGCTATCTGAAAGCCTCCAATGATAAGCATTTCTTGTGAAACTGGGGCATTCAGTGTTTTTGGTTCCTTTTTGTGTCTATCCTGGGAGAAACTGAACATATTTTATCTTCACAAAAGTAAACTGTGGTAATCTAAATCTTAAAAAATAGAAATAAATGATACAAAGGACTTGTTATCTGAAAAAAAAATCCAAATTCCCATTTTTCTTTTGTAGCCAGGGCATATTTATTTACCTTAAATGCATTTGGAGGAATGCAGAGAGGACTTATGTCATATCACATAACTGAATGTGGATTAAAAATGCCTAAGCACACAGATATCCCCACCCCTCATATGTAAATTTTAAGTCCCAACTCCTTAGAGCTGGAGGATGAGAAGTAGAAGGGAATTACTCTGGGTCCTCTGTGACAAAAAAACACTCTATCCTTTTCTCATTTGGAAAAATTTATAAGGATAAATTATAATGAATACTTATTGAGTACAAATCAGATGCTCAGTGCTACTCCAGATGATTTACATGTGTCACTTCATTGATTACACACACAAATCATGTTTCTCCTCTAGTGGAAATAGAACATAGCTAGATTTTGCATGCATGTTATATAATCTAATTGGCCTGAATAACACAAAACTGATGTGCATGGAGAAAAGGATAAGGGAACTTGCCATTATTTCAGGGAGTAGCATTGCCAAGCAGGTCCTCAACAGAAACCTAAGGTAAGTATCATTTGCACTAATGTGGTGGATGAGAACAGATGAGAACACTGCAGTATCTGGAGGCTGTGTTACCCACCTGAACATAAATGGAATATCTGTGGGGTCCATTGTGTGGGGAGAGGGGGCACACTGCAGTATTGTTGCTTGAAGTGTTTTTCTTTTTATCAGCATCTAAGTTTTATATATTAGTGACAAATAGAATATTTTAGTCATTTTTGGAATTAAAGTTAAATCATGTACTATTGATTTATAATAGATATGATCCATTTAGAAAGCACAGTTTTTGGTTAGTTTTGAAATTTTTTCCCTCTTGCAAATATGTCATAGGCCGGCTTTTAAAAAGTAATTACTGTACATAGGCAGATTTCTCAATTTTATTATAACTGTTTATTTCCACTATTGTAAGAGAGATGGTTAAGAAGTGAGGGAAAAGTAAGAGATTGGGGAAATTTTAAATAATCTGAGACATTTAATCAGATCAAAATGCAATGTGTGTATCTCTGTACTTCAAAATACTCTTACAGAGGACATAAAATTAAGAAGTGAGGGAAAAGTAAGAGATTGGGGAAATTTTAAATAATCTGAGACATTTAATCAGATCAAAATGCAATGTGTGTATCTCTGTACTTCAAAATACTCTTACAGAGGACATAAAATAGTATACACTTTCACTTCAGAAAACAGAACAAGCAAAAATCATATCTTTTCTTTAGGAAGTCTAAATTATAAGTGAAAATACAGTGAATAGAGGAAGAGTTAAAATGGTGGAGTAATAGAGGGGACCCTGAGTTTGCCTCATCCCTCAAAAACGGATCAACATCAAGTCATTTTGAACAACTAGGAAATTGATTGGAGGGTTAAGAAAACAATCTGCACAATTTAAGGGAGAAAGTGTGGCAGACACAAGGTTCAGAGCCATGAATTGGGAGAGAAAACCCATGGTGCCCTCAAGGGGAGGGAACCCTTTTCACATATTAAAGTCAGGAGAGAGAATAGTGCATAGAGTTCACACAACATGCCATGGTGAGGGGATCCCCTGGATCTCTAGAGAGATCCCAGATCACTGGGAGAGATCCCTCCCCTTCCTGGAGTATATTAGGAAGAGTGGGGATGCCTGGGTGGCTCAGCAGTTGGGCGCCTGCCTTTGGCTCAGGTGGTGATCCTGGGATCTGGGATCGAGTCCCGCATCAGGCTCCCAATGAGGAGACTGCTTCTCCCTCTGCCTATGTCTCTGCCTCTCCTTCTCTCTCTGTCTCTCATGAATAAATAAATCAATCTTAAAAAAAAGGAAGAGTGTATTTGGCCTCTCTGAGGACAGAAGGCCTGCTGGGAGCCCTTGAGTGGTTCAACAGCAAGGGACTGAGGAGTGCACACAGAAGACATAATCTGGCCACAGCTTTTCACTGTGCACCACAATAGACTCCAGCCACAATTCACACACCCTGTGACTGCTTTTCAGGGACACAACAGTGCTGGGTGAGCAGTGAGACTCTCCTCCAGGGAAGGGAAGCTGGTCTGTATCATGCCAGGCTCTTTAAGGATTTGGAGTTTTGAATCCTAGCCACCAGCCAGAGGTAAAACACAAGGGAACTGTGGCTCCAGGTGTGCTGATGGCCAGGTGAAAACAGCTTAAGGGCAGGATCCAACAAAAGCCTGGGATACAGGGGAGAAGATTGTTCACTTTTCTGTGAGGGCTTCCTGAACAATACTGCCCATGAGTTCCCCCTCTCCTAGGACAAGAGGTTAGGGTGTCACCATCTTCCACTTCCCCACCTTTCACCCCCACTCACCAGCGCAGTTGGACTTCAGAGAGAAACTCAGTTCCTCCAGTGAAGGTTAGAGTCACTTGCACCAAACCTCACCCCACTGTGTCAAGCATGAGCATCTTTACAGGGGCAGGACTTACCATGAGCCAGTGAGGTGGGCCCTCTCCATTAGAAGACTAAAAGAAGGCCCCTGCATATCCCAAGTCTATTGATTATAGAGTGCTTCAAAGTATCAGCTTCAGTTCTGGTGGAAATAGGTTTGTTTTTTGCTTTTTTCTTTTTTATGTATATTTCTTTTCTTTTTACTTTTTTTTTTTTCATATCAGGCTTATAGTTTTTTGTTCATTTGTGTCTTTTTTTGATCAGGTGAATTTTTCTTTTTATCCTTCTTTCATATTCTTGGGAATCAGACTTACAGTTTTTTGTCTGTTTCCTTTTTTCCTTTTTTCTTGGATCAGAACAATCTTCTTTCTTCTTTTTCTTTCTTTTTCCTTCCTTCCTTTCTTTCCTTTCTTTCCTTTGCTTTCTTTGCGCTCTCTCTCTCTTCTTCTCTCTCTCCCTCTCCCAGGCTTACCTTAACAAACAAATCAGAGCATCTCTAGTTAAAAGTCCTAAAACTCCTCACTGCAAGCAAGGAGAAACTCTGTAGAGGACTGACCTATGGAAAAGAGAAGCCAAAACACAACAGCAGAGTATATATAACATACACCGAAAACACTTACTGAAGTACCAGGCCCTGAATACTGCAGGACCCCTTCTTAATATAGTATTGCTCTCAGGAGCAGGAAACATAACAAGTTTTCATAACAGGCAAAAGACAGAAACTTAGACATAATGATAAGATGGAGGAATTCTCCCCAAAAGAAAGATCAGGAAGAAATCACAGCCAGGGATTTGATCAAAACATATAAGCAATATATTTGAACAGGAATTTAGAACAACAGTCACAATAATACTAGCTGGGCTTGAAAGAAGTGTAGAAGACACCAGAGAAACCATGGCTATAGAGATAAAAGACCTAAAAACTAGTCAGTTAAAAAAAAAAAAAAAAGGTATAACTGAGATGCAAAACCAACTGATTGTAATCACAAAGATGGAAGAAGCAGAAGATTGAATAGGTGATATAGAAGATAAAATGATGGAAAATAATGAAGATGAAAAGAAGAGGGAATGAAAACTATCAGATCACTAGTATAGATTTAGGGAACTCAGCAATTGCACAAAAGCACAATAATATTCATATCATAGAAGTGTCAGAAAAGAAAAGTGGGAAAAAGTGGCAGAAAGATTATTTGAGCAAATTATAGCTGAAAACTTCTCTAACTTGGGGAAAGAAAAAGGCATTCAAGTTCAAGGCATAGAGAACTCACCTCAAAATTAATAAAAATAGGTCAACACCATGACATATCATAGTGAAACTTGTAAAATATAGAGAGAATTCTGAAAGTGAAGGACAAAAGGTACTTAATCTGCAAGGGTAGACAGACAAGGTTAGCAGCAGATCTGTCCATAGAAACATGGCAGGCAAGAAAAAATAGCATGATATATTCAATGTGCTAAATGGGAAAAATATGCAGTCCAGAATACTTTATCCAGCAAGACTGTCACTCAAACTAGAAGGAGAGATAGAGTTTCCAAATAAACAAAAACTAAAGGAGTTTGTGAGCACTAAAAAAGCCTCGCAAGAAATACTACAGGAGACTCTCTGAATGGGAAAGAGATCAAAAGCCACAAAGAGTAGAAAGGAACAGTGTCATTCTACTGAAACAGTGACTTTATAGGTCATACAATGGCACTAAATTCATACCTATCAATAATTATTTTGAATTTAATTGAATTCAATGGTCCAATCAAATGACATAGGGTATCAGATTTAAAAAAAAGTCCATTAATCTGTTGCTTACAAGAGACTCATTTTAGACCCAAAGACACCTCCAGATTGCAAGTGAGGGGTGGAAAACCATCTCTCATGCTAATAGACCTCAAAAGAAAACTGGAGTAGCCATCCTTATATCAGACAAACTAGATTTTAAATCAAAGACTATAATAGAGATGAAGAAGGCCACTATATACCAGTAAAGGGGTCTATCCAGCAAGAAGATCTAGCAATTGTGGATATTTATTTAACTTGAGAACAGCCAAACATAAATCAATTAATAACAAATTTAAGGAAACTCATTGATAATAGGGGAATTAAATACCTCACAGCAACGGAAAGATCATCTAAACAGAAGATCAATAAACAATGGCTTTGAATGACATACTGGACCAGATGGACTTAACATACATATTCAGAGCATTTAATCCCAAAGCAGAAGAATATATATTCCTTTTGAGTGCACATGGGATGTTCTCCAGAATAGATAACATACTGGGTCACAAATCAGGTCTCAAACAGTACAAAAAGACTGATATTATACCACACATATTTTCAGACAACACTATGAAATTTGAAGTCAACCACAAGACAAAATTTGGAAAGACTACAAATATGTAGATGTTAAAGAACATCCAAATGAATAATGAGTGGGTTAACCAGGAAATTTAAAAAGAAATTAAAAAAATACAGGGAAGCAAATGAAAATGCAACAGACCAAAACCATTGGGATGCAGCAAAGGTCATCATAAGAGGGAAGTATATAGTAATACAGGCCTACTTCAAGTAAGAAAAGTCTGAAATACAGAAACTAACCTTACACCTAAAGGAGCTGGAAAAAGAACAGCAAATAAAACCCAAAACTAGCAGAATAAGGAGAATAATAAAAATTGGATCAGAAACCAATGATACAGAAATTAAAAAAAAAAAAAAAGAGTAGAACAGACTAAGGAAACCAGGAGTTGATTTCCTCAAAGGATTTTTTTTTTAAGATTTTATTTATTTATGAGAGAGAGAGAGAGAGAGAGAGACCGAGACACAGGCAGAGGGAGAAGCAGGCTCCATGCATGGAGCCCAACGTGGGACTTGATCCCAGGTCTCCAGGATCATGCCCTGGGCTGAAGGCGGTGCTAAACTACTGAGCCACCCGGGCTGCCCTCCCTCAAGATTTAAAAAATCTATAAACCCCTAGCCAGACTTATCAAAAAGAGAAGAAAAAGGACCCAAGTAAATAAAATCATGAATTAAAGAAGAGAGATCACAACTAACACCTCAGAAATATAAACAATTATAAGAGAATATTATTAGCAATTATATGCCAACAAACTGGGCAATCTGGTAGAAATAGATAAATTCCTAGAAATATATAAACTACAAAACTGAAACAAAAGAAATAGGAAATTTGAACAGACCCAAACCCAGCAAGGATATTAAATCAGTAACCAAAAATCTCCCCAAAAACCATAGTCCACAGTAACCAAAAATCTCCCAAGAAACAATAGTCCAGAGCTGGATGGCTTCCCAGGGGAATCCTACCAAACATTTCAAGAATTAATACTTACTCTACTGAAGTAAGTATTTTTTTTCCAAAAAAAAAATGGAAATGGAAAGAAAATTTCCAAACTCATTCTATGAGGCCAGCATTACCTTGATTCTGAAACCAGACAAAAACCCCACTAAAAATAATTACAGACCAATACCTCTGATGTACATGGATGTAAAAATTCTCAACAAGATATCAGCTAATTGAGGATGCCTGGGTGGCTTAGCAGTTGAGCATCTGCCTTTGGCTCAGGGCACGATCCTGGAGTCCTCGGACCAAGTACCACATCGGGCTCCTGGCAGGGTGTCTGCTTCTCCCTCTGCTTGTGTCTCTGCCTCTCTCTCTGTGTCTCTCATGAATAAATAAATAAAATCTTAAAAAAAAAAAGAAAAGATACCAGCTAATTGAATCTGATAGTACATTAAAAGGATTATTCACATGGGGTGCCTGGGTGACTTAGTTGGTTAACCATATGGTTGTTGGTTGCAGCTCAAGTCATGATCTCATGGGTTGTAGGACTAAGCCCCTTGTTGGGTTCTGTGCTGAGCATGAAGTCATCATGTCCCTCTCCTGCTCCTTCCTGGCTCTTGCTCTCTTTTTCTCTCTCTGTCTCAAATAAAATATTTTTTTGTTTTTTCCACAGGGTGGTTCAATATCTGCAAATCAACTATTTTACACCACTTTAATAATAAAAAAAGGGGGTAAGAGCTATATGATCCTCTCAATAGATGGAGCAAAATCATGTAACAAAATACAGCATCCTTTCTTGATAAAAACCTTCAAGAAAGTAGGGCTAGAAGGAACATAACATCATAAAGGCCATATATGAAAGATTCACAGCTAATATCCTCAATGGGTAAAAATGGTGAGCCTTTTCCCAAAGGTCAGGAACACAATAGTTAGTGATGTTGGCTTTCATCACTGCTGTTCTATATAGTACTGGAAGTCCTAGCTCAGCAATCAGGCAACAAAAAGAAATAAAAAGTATCCAAATCAGCAAGGTAGAAGTCATACTTTCACTCCTCTCGGATGACATGATACTCTGTAGAAAACCTGAAAGACTAACAGAACTGCTAGAACTGATACTTGAATTCAGCAAAGTCTCATGATATAAAATCAATGTACAGAAATCTCTTGGATTTCTATACACCAATAATGAAGCAGCAGAAAGAGAAATCAAGGAATCAGTCCCACTTACAATTACACCAAAAACCATAAGATATCTAGGATTCAATCTAACCAATGAGGTAAAAAATCTGTACTCTGAAAAGTATAGAACACTTATGAAAAAAATCGAAGAGGACACAAATGGAAAAACATTCCATGCTCTTAGATTGGAAGAACAAATATTGGTAAAATGTCTATACTACTCAAAATAATCTATATATTCAAAGCAAACCCTATCAAAAGAACACCAGCATTTTTCCCAGAGCTGGAACCAATTCTACAATTTGTATGGAACTAGAAAAGATCCTAGATAGCCAAAATAATGTAAAAGAAAAGCAAAGTGGGAGGCCTCTCAATTCTGGACTTCAAACTGTATTAGAAAACTATAATCATCAAGACAGTGTGGTACTAGCACAAAAATATACACACAGATCAATGGAACAGAATAGAGAACCCAGAAATGGACCCACGACTGTGTGGCCAAAGAATCTTCAAATAGGCAGGAAAGAATATTCAGTGGAAAAAAAGGCAGCCTATTCAACAAATGGTGTTGGGAAAACTGGACAACTACATGAAGAAGAACGCAACTGGACCACTTTCTTACACCATGCACAAAAATAAAATCAAAATGGATGAGAGACCTAAAGCTCAA
Organism: Canis lupus baileyi; assembly: GCF_048164855.1. Classification (NCBI taxonomy): domain Eukaryota; kingdom Metazoa; phylum Chordata; class Mammalia; order Carnivora; family Canidae; genus Canis; species Canis lupus. The sequence goes on along the minus strand of NC_132844.1, from coordinate 56,112,879 downwards.
ACAAGAAACCATCAAAATCCTAGAGGAGAATGCAGGCAGCAACCTCTTTGACATCAGCTGTAGTAACTTCTTACTAGGCACATCTCCTGAAGCAGAGGAAAGAAAAGCAAAAATGATCTATTGAGACCTCATGAAGATGGAAAAGCATCTGCACAGTGGAAGAAACAATTAACAAAATTAAAAGGCAGCCAATGGAATGGGAGAAGATATTTGCAAATGACACATCAGATAAAAAGTTAGTATTGAAAATCTATAAAGAACTTATCAAACTCACTACCGGAAAACAATCCAGTTAAGAAATAGGTGGAAGACATGAAAGACATTTTTCCAAAGAAGATATCCAGGTGGATAACAGACACATGAAAAGATGCTCAACATCACTCATATCAGGGAAATGCAAATCAAAAGCACAATGAGATATCACCTCACATCTGCCAGAATGGCTAAAATTAACAACTCAGGAAACAGCAGATGTTGGTGAGGATGTGGAGAAATCCTGATGGTAGGAATGCAAGCTGATGCAGCCACTGTGGAAAACAGTATGGCAGTTCCTCAAAAAGTTAAAATAGAACTACTCTATAGCCCAAAAATTGCACTACTAGATATTTACCCAGAGGATATAAAAATGCTGATTCGAAGGAGCTCATGCATCCCAATGTTTATAGCAGTTTTATCAACAATAGCCAACTTATGGGAAGAGCCCAAATAAGTGTCCATCAACTGATGAATGGATAAAGAAGATGTGGTGTATATATACAATGGAATATTACTCAGGGATAAAAAAAATGAAATCTTGCCATTTGCAACAAAGTAGATGGGACTAGAGTGTATTAGGCTAGGTGAAACAAGACAGAGATAAATATATGACTTCACTCATTTATGGAATTTAAGAAACAAGACAGATGAACATAGGGGAAGGGAGAGAAAAATAAGACGAAAAAAGAGGGAGAGGCAAACCATAAGAGACTTTTAACTACAGAGAATAAATTGAAGCTTGCTGGAGGGGAGTTGGGTTGGGAGGATGGGTTAAATGGGTGATGGGCATTAAGGAGGGAACCTGTTGGGATGAGCACTGGGTGTTTTATGTAAGTGCTGAATCACTAAATTCTAATCCTGAAACCAATACTACACTATATGTTAACTAACTTGAATTTAAATAATAATTTTAAGGACGCCTGAGTGTCTCAGTGGTTGAGCGCCTGCCTTTGGTCCAAGGAGTGATCCTGTGTCTCAGGATCAAGTCCCACATCAGGCTCCCTGCATGGAACCTGTCTGCCTCTCTGTGTGTGTGTGTGTGTCTCTCATGAATAAATAAATAAATTCTTAAAAAAAATCAATAATAATTTTTAAAAAGAAAATACAATGAATAATTAATTATATGGATATGTATATGTACATAATTTTTTCCAGAATTTATGGTTTTTATAGGTATTTGAATAAAACACTTCACTGTAAAATTTGTAAAATAAAGCCCTCTCCCACAATTCACCTCCCTCCAAATGAGCATTTTGTGAAACTTGAAATATTCTTTGAGAGACAATATCTTGTAATCATTAAATACCGATATGTAAATACACAAAACAGCCAATCAGCATTCTTTCACAACCTAGTTGTTTTTGGATCTTCATACCTCTTACTAACCTAACCTTTTGGGGACAGTGTATTGTGTGTTCTATCTAGCACATCCCAAATCTTAAAGTGCACAAGGATCACCTTAGAATCTTGATAAAGTGCCATTATCACTGATAATGGGTGACATGTTAAGTAAATAAAGTAGTTAGGGGATAGAGAGGTTTTGTCTTTTGAGTGGTTTCACAATTTCTTATTTTGGTGAGTTCTGCTTGCATTGTATAGAGGATATCTTAAAAAGAGAAGCTATTTACTTTTACCACACTGTTTTCCCTTTAGCCAGTTTGATTCTGTGATATCATCTATACAGCTAAACAATTAAGGATGAGAGGAACAACTTCTTATATTTTAGCAACTTAAAGCTTGTTCTCATTTTAGTTATCTGAAATCATGTCTTAAAATTGATTGCATTTCATAATTTGATAGCATTTTTCTTCTCCTAGCTTTCTCTTTTTATTTTACATGAATCAAGAATCCTGCCTCTTATGATCAATGGGATCATAGACTTCAAGAACCATAAAAAAGAGAGACAAACCAAGATACAGACTGTTAACTACAGAGAACAAACTGATGGTGTTACCAGAAGGGAGGTGAGTGTGGGTATGGGTGACATAGGTGATGGGGATCAAGAGTACACTTATCATAATGAGCACTGAAGAAAGTATAGGATTGCTGAATCACTATATTATACACCTGAAACTAAAATAACACTGTATGTCAACTATACCAGAATTAAAACAAAACTTAAGCGGGGTTGCTGATGTGGCCTGTATGTAATTGATCATCTTTTGCAGAAGCACAATCAATGCTCTGATGGCTTGCAGTAGTGATGATGCCAGAGATTCTGCTGCAAACTATAGCCAAATAGGACAAAAATCACACAAGGTATAACATAGCAAAGTATAGGGGCCTCATATAATATTCTGCACAGACTTTCCTTCTGAGGCCATTGGGAACAATCACAGATTGGCAAAAAAGTCTTTTTATTTTGCTGTTCCTCCTGAGACTGCTCTCAATGCCACTTAACATCCTATGGAGAGGAGCAACAATGTCCAACACCTATTTCTGGGAATAGCTGGATTTTTTTTTCTATTCCAAATACGTATTTGACAAAAGTTGAGAGATATTTTTGGACTCCCATGGTAAAGGCATCTCTGTTAGGATGAGTAAAGGCCAAATGACAATGAAGTTTTCTTTTCTCCCACCAACTAGTGTAGGTGCAAGAGAAAGAAGTTTACAGGTCATCATATTTTTTTTTTTTTTTTTTTACTGAAAACAAGAGAGTAAAATGCTACATGGATAATGAGACCATTTTCTAAACTTAAATGCTTATTTTTAAATTATGTTGATCATTTCTGTCTTTGTTTGTTGAGCATATATGCACACTATAGTTACCCCAACCTTAACTACCATTTTTATGACAAACTATTGGTGATATTTTAGCCCTATTATATTTCTTACATAAATGAAAGACATAAGCCTTAAAGGACAAATTACATGCTCCTTCACTCCCAAGAGCACATATAAATAGATGCTCTGAATTGGCTTTGTTTCCTGAGACGGGCAAATAAGTCCTTTATTAATCTGCTGTTTTTAGGCTCTATCAGAGTATCTGTCACTATTGGTCATAACAATATTTCACCTCATTCTAAATTCAGATGAACTAATGGCCTAGCACTACTAACACCAAAAGTGACATTGTAATTTAGTGGGATAAATAAAAATGTGGGAATGTTAAGGTATACTCCTATATTACCAAGCATAAAAGAACTATGGCCTTATATTTTGAAACAACTCAATAAAAAGGGAAAGATATCAGCAATTTATAGTCAAATGTAAGTGAACTTTGGAAGCAGACTATTTTAAATTGATTTAAAACAATCTGATTCTACAATCAAGAGATTAATTTTCCATATTTGTTTTTTCACTAAGTAGAATTTCATACAACAGAATGCCTAAGTTTTTGAATTAATCCTTTTCCTTACCCTATTGTTCATATTACAACCCTAAACTTATTTATTTTTCTCCTCTGGGTGAAAAATGATTGTTCATAAACATCAGTTGCTAAAACATTAGGAAATCTAATGGTAATTCTGTAACTTAATTTCCAGTTTTATGGAATAATATAAATGATTGATGCTATGTGTTTTTTCTTATTCAACCCTATAATCAGCTTGATTAAGACCTCACTGGTGCCAATTGAAAAGTTATCATTAATTTCTTCAAATTTCCCTAACTTGGGCCTCTATTAATTTATTAGAAAGTATACTAGTATCTGCAATACTGTATCAGACCAGTGGTTGCACTTGGGAAAGGATATTTCAAACTAAAAAAAAAAAATAATTCTTTAAAATCTCTTCAATGTTTATAATACTGTTTCAAGGACAAGACATTTAAGCACCAAGTATGTGTGAATGCGTATATACCTATTCCCATATTTGTTATTAGAGCACAATTGTGGAGATTATTTAATAAGGTCTAATGTAATTTTTTTCATATTTTGCTTTTGAAGTTACAGTAGGAAAGTTTTCTGATTCCCTAAGGACTTCTGGTTTATAAAGAATAGTGAAAACTCTTCTCTTCACACAGTCATGATAGTCTACTATGCTAGTGAATTAAATCAGAATTTTCTGCTAAATGCAGACAAAAAGTGCCTGTTCCTACCATCCTTCCTGTGTCTTCCCACATTCTATTCTGGCAGTCCATCCATTCTCCTACAGAGAAATACCATAGACAGTAGCCAGAATGCTTCAAGAAATTTACTTTTGTCTCACCTATATAGGTGCATGCCATAGGTGAATTTGTTTGAAAGTTTATTTGCTCACCAAAGTAAACATCTGGAGATCTATGAATGGTTAAGAAGCCTGATTTCTTTATCACTTTCAGTTCTCTCTCTCTCTCTCTCTCTCTCTTTTTTAAAGATTTTATTTATTTGTTCATGAGAGGCAGGCAGAGACATAGGCAGAGGGAGAAACAGGCTCCCCATAGGAAGCCCAATACTGGATTGATCCCGAAACCCTAGGATCATGTCCTGAGCCAAACACAGATGCTCAACCACTGAGCCACTAGGCATCCCTTTAGTTCTCTTTCTTAAAAAAAAAAAAAAAAAAAAAAAAAAAGATATTATTCATTTGAGAAATATCAGAGTGAGAGAGAGCATGAGCTTGGAGAGGGGAGAGGAAGAGGGAGAAACAGACTTCCCACTGAGCAGGGAGCCTAAGACATGGGCTCCATCCAAGGACTGTAGGATCATGACCTGGGCTAAAGGCAGATGCTTAATGACTGAGTGACCCAAGTGCCCCTAGTTATTTTCAAGATATATTTATGTCACTGGTTTTCCTATATTTGGTCAATTTTTTTTCCTAAATAAATATTTTAATTCAGGAAGTAAGAATCAGTAAGCTAATCTGGTATGTCCTAAAATAACCTGTTCCTCAATTTTTATAAACATTTTAAAGTTTATGTTCTAAAATGTTAAGGGGTCTATTTCCTTGTCCTTAGTAAGTGTGCTTAGGTTTGGCAAAAACAAAAAATGGCAGATGTTTGTTAAGTCTATTATGCCATGAATACATCACTCTTTTTCCAATGTTGAAATGTTATCCCAGGTGCTTCAAAAGTTCATATGCTTATAACTGAATGATTGAGAAGAACTATGATACATCTGGAAAGTGTTTCACTAATACAAGGCAAACACACACAGAAAATTAGAAAAGTGGACAGTGTTAGGGAAACTTGGAAAAATGAAAGACTTCCAGGGGTTTCCATTTCAAGTAAATTTTTTTGCCTGTCTTTAAAACATAAAAAGTGGGGAAGGGAATCAAGGATTCCCTATACTTAAGATTCAATTCCCTAAGGGGGTGCCTGAGTGGCTTAGATAGTTGAGTGTCCAACTCTTGGTTTTGGCTCAGGCCATGATCTCAGGGTCTTGAGATCAAACCCTACATTGGGCTCCCTGCTCAGTGGGGAGTCTGTGTGAGGTTCTCATTCCCTCTCCTTTTGCCCCTTCCCCCTACTTGCATTCTCTCTCTCTCTCTCTCTCTCTCTCAAATAATTATGTTTTCATTTATTGATGGACACTTGGGCTGCTTCTATAATTTGGCTATTGAAAATAATGTTGCAATAAACATGAGGGAGCGTGACTTAGCACTTTTGTATTGTAAGGATCAATATCCAGTAGTGTGATTACTGGATGGTAGAGTAGTTCTATTTTTAATTTTTTGAGGAACCTCTGTACTGTTTTCCACAGTGGATGCACCAGTTTGCTTTCCCACCAACAGTGCACTAGCATTCCTTTTTCTCTACATCCTCACTTATTGTCTCTTGTGTTTCTTATTTTAGACATTCTGACAGGTGTGAGGTGATATCTGATTATAGTTTTGATTTGCATTTCCCTGAGAAGTGATGTTGAACATCTTTTTGTGCGTCTGTTGGTCATTTGTATGTCTTCTTTGCAGAAATTTCTGTTCATGTCTCATTCTTAAATTGGATTGTTTTTTAGGGGTAGAGTTGTATAAGTTCTTTATATATCTTGGATACTAACCCTTTTTAAGGCATGATATTTGCAGTTATCTTCTCCCATTCAGTAGGTTGCCTTTTAATTTTGTTGATTCTTTCACTGTGCAGAAGCTTTTTTTTATTTTGATGTATTCCCAATAGTATTTACTTTTATTTCCCTTGCCCCAGAGACACATTTAGAAAAATGTTGTTATAGTGTTAAGTTTTTATTTTGCTAAACCATTGGGTTATGGGGATTGTTAGACTGGCCACTGTTTTGTTTTTGTTTTTAATTTTTTATTTATTTTTTTATTGGAGTTCAATTTGCCAACATATAGCATAACACCCAGTGCTCATCCCGTCAAGAGCCCCCCTCAGTGCCTGTCACCCAGTCACCCCAACTCCCACCCACCTCCCCTTCCACTACACCTTGTTTGTTTCCCAGAGTTAGGAGTCTCTCATGTTCTCTCACCCTCACTGATATTTCCCACTCATTTTCTCTCCTTTCCCCTTTATTCCTTTTCACTATTTTTTATATTCCCCATATGAATGAGACCATATAATGTTTGTCCTTCTCCGATTGACTTACTTCACTCAGCATAATACCCTCCAGTTCCACCCATATCAAAGCAAATGCTGGGTATTCGTCATTTCTAATGGCTGAGTAATATTCGATTTTAAATGTAGACCACATCTTCTTTATCCATTCATCTTTCGATGGACACCGAGGCTCCTTCCACAGTTTGGCTACTGGGGACATTGCTGCTATAAACATTGGGGTGCATGTGTCTCTGTCTTTCACTGCATCTGTATCTTTGGGGTAAATCCCCAGCAGTGCAATTGTTGGGTCATAGGCAATTCTATTTTTAACTCTTTGAGGAACCTCCACACAGTTTTCCAGAGTAGCTGTACCAGTTCACATTCCCACCAACAATGCAAGAGGGTTCCCCTTTCTCCACATCCTCTCCAACATTTGTTGTTTCCTGTCTTGTTAATTTTCACCATTCTCTCTGGTGTGAGGTGGTATCTCATTGTGGTTTTGATTTGTATTTCCCTGATGGCAAGTGATGTGGAACATTTTCTCATGTGCTTGTTGGCCATATCTATGTCTTCCTCTGTGAGATTTCTGTTCACATCTTTTGCCCGTTTCATGATTGGAATGATTGTTTCTTTGCTGTTGAGTTTAATAAGTTCTTTGTAGATCTTGGATACTAGCCCTTTATCTGATATGTCATTTGAAAATATCTTCTCCCATTCTGTAGGTTGTCTTTTAATTTTGTTGACTGCTTCCTTTGCTGTGCAGGAGCTTTTTATCTTGATTAAGTCCTAATAATTCATTTTTGCTTTGTTTCTCTTGCCTTCCTAGTTGTATCATGCAAGATGTTGCTGTGGCCAAGTTCAAAAAGGGTGTTGCCTGTGTTCTCCTCTAGGATTTTGATGGATTCTTGTCTCACATTTAGACCTTCTATCCATTTTGAGTTTCTCTTTGTGTCTAGTGCAAGAGAATGGTCTAGTTTCATTCTTCTGCACGTGGCTGTCCAATTTTCCTAGCACCATTTATTGAACAGACTGTCTTTTTTTCCAGTGGATAATGTTTTCTGCTTTGTTGAATATTAGTTAACCATGGAGGTTAACTAATACCACACTGTTTTGATGATCACAGCTTTGTAGTACAACCTGAAATCTGGCTTTGTGATGCCCCGGCTCTGGTTTTCTTTTTAAATATTCCCCTGGCTATTCGGGGTCTTTTCTGATTCCACACAAATCTTAAGATGATTTGTTCCAACTGTCTGAAGAAAGTCCATGGTATTTTGATAGGGATTGCATTGAATGTGCAAACTGCCCTGGGTAGCACTGACATTTTCACAATATGAATTCTTCCAATCCATGAGCATGGTATATTTTCCCATGTTTTTGTGTCTTCCTCCATTGCTTTCAGAAGTGTTCTGTAGTTTTTAGGGTATAGATCCTTTACCTCTTTGTCTAGGTTTATTCCTAGGTATCTTACACTTTTGGGTGCAATTGTGAATGGGATTGACTCCTTAATTTCTCTTTCTTCAGTCTCATTGTTAGTGTATAGAAATACCACTGATTTCTGGGCATTGATTTTATATCCTGTAGAGTGGCCACTGTTAATAACCTTGGTGAATATACCTCTAAGTTATTTTGAAAATAATAGAAGAAACAGTAAAGGATTCCCATATTTGTAAATACTTTTTTATATGTTAAAACTAGTATAAAAGATGCTTCCTATGTTATTCATCTTTTCTACTACAACTACTTTTATGAAATACCTAAAAGTATGTTTTTCTGCTATGGCTCATGGATTTTTAATAGTTAATTTGCTCCGAATAACTGTAATTGTGACTCACTTTTGGATATTCATATTTATACAACATGATCAATGGAAGCTCATTTGAGTTTGAATATTTGTACTTCTTTGAGCAATACCATCAAATATTGTTTTAAATAATCTTATTTTCTGACAACAACGAGTTGGTCTATTTTCCCAGGCTTTGGATATGTAATCAGCCATTTACTAAGAAATAAATTCCATTTAGTGGAGAAGGATATGAAATGTCAGATTCTGAGCTCTACAGATGCATATCAGATTGTTTTTAGTGTTTACTAGAGCCGAGCAGAGTAGCATCAGGTTTTAACATTGTTTTCCAATAACAGAAAAACTACTTTTACTAGAGCAAACCTAAATGATTTTTATGCCTTATCTAAACTGAATTCCATTTCCTTTTGTTTTGTGAGTTTTATATATTTTATCTATCGTGATTTTATATTGACTCTGTGTCCAGACTAGTTTATTGTCCTCATCTAAATAATACAAGGATAGCTAATTCTCATCACACACTAAGTCCCATGCTTCTTAAGAATCTCTTTCAGGACAGCCCTGGTGGCTCAGCAGTTTAATGCCGCCTTCAGCCCCAGGGCCTGATCCTGGAGACCCAGGATTGAGTCCCACATCAGGCTCCCTGCATGGAGCCTGCTTCTCCCTCTGCCTGTGTCTCTGCCTCTCTCTCTCTCTCTCTCTGTGTGTGTGTGTGTCTCTCATGAATAAATAAATAAAATCTTTATAAAAAAGAAACTCCTTTCAAAACTCTGCAACCCTTATTCCAAAAGGTTTCTTCTGAAGAAATTATTAGTCAAAGACTTTCTGTGGACACAGAAAGTGATCAAGATAATACTGCAGAAAAGTATTCAGTATAAGTAGGAAAATAGATTGATCTGGTATTAATGTAAGCATTATGATCTAAGTCTAAAATTAGAACACACAATCTGGCAAACATTTTATATATTTGTAAATATAAAGGCATAAAAAATCTTACTAAGTGGTATATATAAATCACTCTACAATGTTTAATTAAAGAACTAATTTTACTGGAAATAATACATCTATAGAAGAGGAAATTTCTTTACTCTTCTAGGTTCCTTGGCTGGTCTAAAAATCACATAGACATAAGACAGATTAATGAGAGAAAAACTAATTTAACTGCATATTATAAGGCCCCCACAAAGCAAAGAGATTCAAGGGCAAGCTGGGCAATTGAAGCTTATATGTCATCCTGACCTAGGGAATAGGATAGGGGCCTGAGGCTTCAAAGGGGCAAAGGGTAATTCACAGGGTGATAAGAACAGATGTTTAGTAATTAGATGTTTGTCCTGCCATACAGATAGGTCATTCTGATAAAAATTATCTGTTGGTAATAGCTCTTTTTCTGGGCTAGGCCCCCTATCTATCTAAGTTATTTTAGTTAATTTATTCAATGGTAAATCTTTTTCTTGAATCTGCTGGCTCTTGATTACCTTCAAGATAATCAAAATAGTCCACATGCCGAAGTGGCACATTTTGGGAAGACTTGTTTTGAACCTCATCACATGAGATTGAAACTCCTAGAAACTGTTTTTTGTTTTGTTTTGTTTTGTTTTAATGTTAGTCGAATAAGGGAGGAAAAAGAGATGAAAAAAAGTCTTATTTAGGTTGTTTTTTTTTTTTAAGATTTTATTTATTTATTCATGAGAGACACAGAGAGAGAGAGGCAGAGACACAGGCAGAGGGAAGAGCAGGCTCCATGCAGGGAGCCTGTCGTGGGACTCGATCCCAGGACTCCAGGATCATGCCCGGGCTGAAAGTGGCACTAAACCCCTGAGCCACCAGGGCTGCCCTTATTTAGGGTTTTGATAGTAACTTAACTGGAATTATAATACAAATCTAAAGTAATAAAGATTAATAAAGATTAAACATTGAATGCTTAATGGATTTTTGCTTGATTAAGTGAAGCAGCATATATGAATGCTGAAAAAGTACAATCCAGAGTTAAGAACTGAGTATTTGGAGGGGATTCAAATAACATCCAAATATTTTCAAACATGATGAATATCCATTACTAATAGCTTTACTAATAACCTACATAAAATGATTAAAATTGTGCCTCAGGAAAGTAGAACACCTCTTTAGTAAATTACAGGGGAAATATCAAATGTCTAAGATTATGAAAAGTAGCAAGTAGTTACAATCATGTTTTTTGTTTTTATTGTTTAAAGAAATATATGGAGAATTTTTAAGCTTCTGTATGGATAAAAGTTTTAAAGTGGTTCATAATTATTTTTAAGGATTTTATTTATTTATTCATTTATTCATTCATTCATTCATGAGGGACAGAGAGGCAGATGCATAGGCAGAGGGAAAAGCAGGCTCCCTGTGGGGAGCCGGATGTGGATTTGATCCCAGGACCCCAGGTCATGCCCCGAGCCGAAGGCAAATGCTCAACCACTGAGCCAGCCAGGTATCCCAATGGTTCATAATTAAAAGAATCTCATGAGCTACAAAAAGTACAATGAATATAAAGCATTTTATGGAAAGTGTGTCTTGCATCGGATAGGTGAGGGGATAGGAGACAAATGAAATGGACAAGCCAAAAAAATTGTACTTTTGACACAAGCAAAATTATATATATAGTATCCCAATATTCAGAAGCAATTCTCCCTTTCTTGTCAGTTAGCCAAGACATAGATAGGCTTTTAAGACCACGCTGGTCATTTCTTACCCAAACTTCCTCAGCCCTGAGAGATTTCCAATAAATTAAAAGTCTGGTGGGAATTATAATTCCTTACATTCAGAGCCCAGATGGTTCTTTTATAAAGAACTCTCATGTGTAAAATCAATGAAGAAACATATTCTAGCAGGTCTGAGGTGGAATTACACTTGATATTACAAGAGTGAGTCATACATGCATACAAAATGCAATCACACTGGTGATTAAAATTAACTCAAATATAGAAGAAATTATGATAAGCAAATTGTATTACCTTCATGATGGCAGCATCTCATATATTGTTTTTCCCTAGAGTCATTGAGAAGCTCTTTTAGAAATACTAATGCAAAAATAGTCTGCAGTTTAATTAGAATTTGGGGCCACAGGTCTCACTATAATTTACAAATTAATTAAATAAATTCTGGCAACATTAAGATAATATCATGAGGGGAATCCATAGAACACAATTTTAGATAAGCCAATTTATTCTTTAATGAAATGATTCAAACTATGTTTAAAATGTTTAAAACTTTTATGTCTTTCTAAAATAAAAATTACTTCTTTGGAAAGTAAATTTCATTCTAATTGCAGCCTACCTTTGCTATACAACTTCAGATTTTATAACATTGTGTCTAAAAGGCATTTTTAACTGAACTTTTCAAAATAATTTCCTGTACGTATTAGTTTTAAAATAGAGAACACTGAAAAAAATACCCTAAATTTATAAGTCTAACACAGAAGGGAAGTGATTTGATTTTCCACACTGAATCAGGAACACAAAACTCCTATTGGAAGACTATTTTTCCTAAATCCTTAGAAGCAGAATTATTTCTCTTCCAAAATGTAATGTAAGAAAAACTCACCTTTGATGAGGACACAAGTTTCAGTTGAACCTTCAGCGAAATTATTTTTTAAGATGACTGTTACTCTTTTCTCCTACTGCATGGCCTACTCTAGACCCCAATGCCCCAGTATTTCTTCATTCTTTCTGACTATTCAGTCCAGAGAAACCTCTTCCCCAGGTCAGAACCTGATTTCACACACTCCATATATCAGTCTTTCAACTTAGTCCTCTGCAAGCTGATCCTTGCTAGATAATAATAAAATATATATCTGCATGTTTATCTGGGTGTGGCACTATAGTTACTAAAGTGCTTTCAACTATATTATTCTACTCCATCCTTATGATAGTTCTATGAGTTGAGAACACAGAATGTTATTTCTATTTCACATATTAGGAATTGAGTATAGACAAAATTAAGTAAATATTTGTTTTAAGATTTTATTTATTTACTCATGAGAGACATAGACAGAGAAGCAGAGACACAGGCAGAGGGAGGAGAAGCAGGCAAGAACCCAATGTGGGACTTGATCCTGGGACTCTGGGATTATGCCCTGAGCTGAAGGCAGAAGCTCAACCATTGAGCCACCCAGATGTCCCAAAATTAAGTAAATATTAAGGTCCATTTGGTTAGGTTAACAAAAGTTGTGTAGCTGAAATTAAAGCACAGTCATCCCTCTCTCCTAACCAAGGTCTCTCCACATGATATGTAAGTATGGTTTAACTACACAAGTGGCTTTAGAGTAACTTAAAAAATGAATCTTTGTTCCGTGGAGGTTCATGTATTTCATTGATGTTCCAGTGATTCTAATAAATAAGCTTTCTTTCCTTGAAAATCCACTCTGTTATAAGCACTCTGCTTATTTCTTTAGACTCCAAAGGAGAATAAAAAAAGAGCTGTTTCCTTTGAACTCACAATCTGATGGTGGTAACACACACACACACACACACACACACATACGTAATACCGTGGGAGGGACTGTATGAGGAAATTAGGTACACAGTGTGTTAGGAGCATAAGAGACTAACTAGAAGGGGTAGGGGTATTGTTACGTTAAGGTTTACAATAAATTTGTATTATGTCCTGAAAGATAAGTAGGAGCTTAAGAGGCAGTAAAAAGGCCTTTTTGATATAGACATCGAATTTTAAAGGCAAGGTCTTAGTTGTATTCATATAGCAGCCCTTTGTATAATCTTCATGTACATAGAAAATGAGAGGGAAAGGAAAAAGAACAACTGGGGTCAGCTTTTGAAAGTGTAATTTTCATGGTAGAGCAATTGTAAAACGTTATTTAGGGCAAGTTTTTAAAGAAGAGATGTATGAGTCCATTTGCCATAGGAAAGACACCTTGTGGATGAAGGGATGGACAGCTGGAGTAGGAAAGACTGCACGATGAAAAATCGAGGCAGGAGAACAGTGATTGGGCAGGTGGAGGAGGAGGTTTCCTACAGGAGCCTAGTCTGGAATAGTAATACTGGATCCTCATTACGTGTTCCTGCTTGTGATTCATGGCCTCCACATCTAAAAGGTTTTCATATATATAGAATTTCTTTTTCCACAGTATGTTTAGTTTCTGACAGCAGAATACACCACCCCAGAATGTGCCACCTCGGTATGTGGGTTATTTCCAGATGAAAACAATTGGGGCCCAGAAGCCTGAGGAAGAGTGAAGGGGGCTTCACTGCCTAAAAGGATTTAGTAAAGGTACCTGCGCCAGGAAAAGAGGTATTACCAAAAGTAGCTTTTTATATCAAAAATATGTATCTGCATGGTATGGTAAACATTTGGTTTACCAAATACCTGCTCTTCTTAGCTTCCTGAGAATAGTCTTTGCTCCCTTTTGAGACGCCAGACCTGAATCTCCTTCTCCTTAGCTCAGGATGGTATATAAGCTTCAGTTACCTGGCTGCCTGAGAGTCTCATAAAAACCTAGAGGGGAAGAAGGGAAAAATTTCCTACATTTTCTTCCTAATATTTTCTATTATTTTTCTATTTAGAACATGGTTTTACTAGGTACTCATCTCAGCCTTTTGGAATTAGTGTTTTAATACTATTTTCCTGGTTCTCATGATGATTTCAAGCAAGTAAATACCATGAGTAAAGAAAGCTTACACCTTATTGTGGACACCATCCTCCCAGTGAGAGAATGATCTTCTTGATTCAGTAAGAGAGCCAGTATGGAAGAATGCTGAGTCAGACTGCCTAATAAGGAATCCTCTTACTAGTTACACACTTTGGGAAAATTAACCTCTTCATGCCTTTGTTTCCTCAGCTTAAAAAGGAAGGTAACTCTGGGGTGCCTGAGTGGCTCAGTCGGTTAAGTGTCTGCCTTCTGCTGAGGTCATGATCCCAAGTCCTGGGACTGAGCCCCATATGGGGCTCCCTGCTCAATGGGGAGTCTGCTTCTCCCTCTCCCTTTATCCCTTTCCCTGCTCATGAATGCTTGCACTCTCTCCCAAATCTTTAAAAAAAAAAAAAATTAGAAAGTGGTAACTGTTTCTCCCTTATACAGTTGTGAAGATTAAATGAATAAATGATAAAAGTAAAGTTTTCTTTTTCTACTCACAACAACGCTTTGACACCAAATGTGTGGGTTTTACACAACCAGCAATTTTCCAAACTAGTGGACACCAACTAAGTGTCCTACAATACAATTCAGTCCTAACACTGTCTATGTAGAGTTAATGCAAACCCCACTAGCTAATGGTTTAGTCACACAAGACTACCTGTCCTGACTTAGATGCCAATCTCGAGTCTCAGGTGGTATTGTCTATGATATGGGGGTTCCCACGCCCCCTTCCATGGGTTCAATAATTTGCTAGAAGGGCTCACAGTACTCTGGAAAATTACTAACTTCCTAGAGATTGCAAAAAATATGATTCAAATGGAAAAGATGCACAGAACAAAGTATGAGGAAGGGGCCAGAGATTCTATGCCCTTTCCAGGGGCACCACTCTCTTAGCAACACTAAGTGTTTCCCAATCTGGAAACTCTCTAAACTCTTCGGTAAGGTTTTTTTGTTTTGTTTTGTTTTGTTTTGTTTTTTATTGAAGGCTTCACCACTTAGACATGATTGATAATAAACTCAATCTCCAGTCCTTTCCCCTTCCTGGAGGTCAGAGAATGGAGCTAAAAATTCTAACCCTCTAATCACATGGCTGATTTCCTTAGCAAGCAGTTGCCCCTTTCCTTTACCCAATCCTCAGAGGCTTTCCAAAAAAAAAAAAAAAATCCTCTAATTTAACATAAACTGAGGTGTGATTGAAATCACCTGTTCTGAATAACAAATGATGCTCCTTTTCCTTCTTTCTCTGGAGCTGGTTTAGGAGCCTGGGATAAAATCCAAATATAACAAGAGATAGTCCTTTAGCTTTATCACTTAGGAAATTACAACTACTGTAGGAGCAGTGGCCAGGAGCTGGGATGAAGACCAAAATATATATCTTTTATTAGCATAATGAGCATTACTTAAAAAATATTTAGAACTCTGGCAGACTGTATATGTTTAGTAAATGTTAGTCACACTGACCACCACCACAACCATCATATTGTGGGGACAAAGAAACTTGCTTCTAAATATTTCAGAAGATAGGTATTTAAGACAAACCCACAAAAACACACACAAAAACACATATTCCATTCATTTTGCAAGAAAACTTTCAAACCACAGAAGCCTGACCCTAATGCAATACTCATCCTATGTTATGTAATCCTTTGGCCAGGATATTAATTATAAAATGTTTTACTCTTCATATCACTAGATCAATCTATACACAAAATGCTCTTTATTTCATGACACAAAAGTTTGCTGTTTTTCTCACAGAAGAGTACGTTTAAAAATATTTGGCTTATTTATGATTTCTACACTTATCTTCTAAGTAGTTATATATAAATAGAGCCAGTGTTCTCTTTTTTGACCCTTTGTCCTTTCTCTGTATATTCTTTCCACTAGAGATTGAAATCATTCTCATGGTTTCAATGAAAATCTCTTATTTATAAAATTTCTAACTTCCCATTTGCAGTCATGACCTCCGTCTAATTTTGTTACTAATTAACTACTTGAGTGATTTGCAGTCACCTCAGTGTCAGCATATCTACGTAGAGACTCCTCATATTTCCCCCACATTCTTATAGATTCAAAACTGTGGGAGGCTATCTGGTATCCTGTTTAGAATGACTTTGGGGTCAGACACAACATGATTTGTTCTGACTCTATCTTTCTTAACTTTGTGACATTTGGCGACCTAACTTCTCTAGGCCATCATAGTTATGTTGCTGGTGAAAGGAATTTTCTATGAGAATTAAAATACTTAGTGTCTGGGAACAGCAATACCTTAATGTATTTTAGCTGCTATTATTAATGCTATCCACATAGGGAGCCTCTGCATTACAGGTATATATAAAAGTCTTTGTGTCTTTAAATGAATCTTCCTCCATTCTTCTGTTGGCTATGTCATAGTGATATTAATTCACAATACTTCTGTCAATCCTGACCTCTTTTAGCTGGCTCTTGTCTTCTCTGGCTCCCTGCAATTTCATCTTTAAATGGCCCCACATGCAGAACATGTAGAACTTGGCCCACTTATGTTTCTAAAACCAAGAAATAGGACTAGGAAGTTCATCTGCGATGTCATCACATTCTGAACTTGCGGTACCCTACAAATGCCATCTCCATAGTCTGGGTGGGCATAGACCTTAGTTTCCTATTCTCATGTGTCTAGTCTATTCTCAGTTCCTGCTATTTTTACTGGCTGACCAGTCCTAGAATTCTTTGTGCTCAGGCAACCAGAAAATTTATCAGTATTGATAAATCATAAATCTCTTTATAGCCTATGCATTATTAGACCAGTTTTCTGTATTTCCTCTCCATGAGACAAATCCTCATTTATCTCTCAAAAACTTTTATTTCTCACTACCTTCACTACCACCTTTTATACCCTCACTACCTTTTATTCCTCACTACCTTTTAAATTCAGCACTGCCACATCTAATATGACCTACATTTTCCATTGTTTTATTTTGTGGTTACTCTGCTTTAGCTAGATCGATGTTTACTCATTGTTTTCTTTTTTTAAAAGATTTTAGTATTTATTCATAAGAGACAGAGACATAGGCTGAGGAAGAAGCAGGCTATATGCAGGGAGCCCAACATGGGGCTCAATCCTGGGACTCCAGGATCATGTCCTGTGCCGAAGGCAGGCACTTAACCACTTAGCCACTGAGGCATCCCTTACTCATTGTTTTCTAACTCTATCTTATTAGATCATTTTCTGTACCCTTGATCAAATTGTTACCATGACATGGGACAGTTGCCTCATTCTCTTTTCCTCTTTATATCCTTTCAGACTTGAATGTCTATTTAGGTCCCCATGAGATTTTACTAATCAGTACAGTGCATGGTGCTCTTTCTTGTCTCTGAATTTGTTTTCTGCCTAGTGCTGTGTATTTTCAGACATTTTTCTTTCAGCACAGACATTATGAATTATGATTTAACACTGGCTAAATTTATAAATGCATGTGAACTTGAGCAGGCAGGTATCATATTGAAATCAAAACCATCAATGAGATAATTTAAAAAAGAAAATGGACACTGACTCAGACATATCTTTTTCTTAAAATATTGTGGTATAAATCAATATGCTATTCTAAATACACTTTGAGAATTTTATATGTGTCTATGTATATGAACCTGTGTTTCAAAAATCTATGCTACACAATAGATACATATGTATATACATATATACATGTACATGTATACATATATTATCATAGATTTTTATAACATTGTAGATACCTAGCTGGTTGCTATGGTAACAACAATAATGTTGATAATTATGATGACAATAGGATTGAAAAATAACTGGCAGTAGGAAAATGTGTCTCTTAACTTTCTATGGTACCTATACCATTGAGGGAGATATATGATTAGTACTTTATATTAAATAGGATGAGTGTGGTCAGGTTATTGGGGTTTCTCTATAGCTTCTCCCTTATTAAGATAGGAAGTTTCTTTTGGCTACAGCTACCACACATGCTCTGGAAGAAAACAGAGAAAAGGAGGAGCAAAAATAAGCATTTTGCACTAGGAGAAACCAACAGTGAAGGAGTATAGCAAGCTGGCACTAGGTCTAAGATCCCTCCTTTTGCCCTGCCTCACTGGCTGCTTCTGCTCTCATGAAGTCATCACTGGGAAACAAACACTGGCAGCAGGAGAGGATATCCTGAGATCTGGCCTGCAGTCTGACAATATCTTTTTGGCACATTTTAGTGTAAAATATTCCTATTAGTACTCCACATTCATTCTGGCTCCTGAGCATAGCCAATTGCAGGACCCAAGAGGAAATTCCCTGTTGAGGAAACACTGTGGGGTACAGAGGAACAGGTGAGCACAGCAAGAAATTGGGCCCATTTTTTGAACATCAAAGAAGGATAATTTGCAGTTATCTATCCTTATCTACTTAGGTATCTCCTCAGGAAAATTAAAATAAAAATGAGAATTTTCATAGGAGTAAGAGGAAAAGGCAAAGCACAAAATGGGAAGAATTACATTAATGCATGTCACAAAAAATCTCCAGCTAGTAACAAGGAAAAATGTAATTCTTGAAATTTTAGAGTTTGTATGAACCCTAGAGCTCTTGGTGAAAATTAATTTCTCAGGTTGATTTTAGTATAGAAACTATTCTAGCATTTCCTCAAGAATTTTCTTTAGGTTGTAATTTTGATTTTTGGGAGAAAAAAATGTCTTGGGACTGTTGGGTTAAGCACATGTTAATGAGTTCCCTTCATTGATATAACTACCTTTTTAAAATATACTAATGTGAGATAAATACAGTACACATTGTTTATACATTTATTTCACCATTGATTTTCTCCATACTTTCTTAAAGTATGTATAAAGAAGATTTTTGCAGGATTAAAGTAATATAGACTACATTTAGGAAAAACTTGACCTTTTCCATAAGTGGGTCTTAGACCACTTGAGATGAAGAGTTCTAGGTTTCTGTAAACTAGCCATATTATTTTTTCTATAATATTCTGTAATTCTAAAGGGCTCTGTACTGATTAATATTACCCTCAATATAACTCATTAAGGTGTGTTGGGGTAATTTCCACTAAATGACAGGTTTTCTGTTATTACCCCTTTCCAATTTTAGTTCACATATCCTTATGTAAGTTTTCTTTGTCTAAAAGCATGACTCAACACGTATTATGCCATTAAGTATTTAGTGGTATGTTGCATTTATAGTCCACAGGAACTGCACCTCCCAGTATTCATGCCCTGTAGTATTTTCCTCACCTTGAATTTCTACTTGCCCTTTGACATACTTATACCAATAAAATGTAAAAGAAATGATGCCATTCAATTCTGGCCCTAAACATTAAAAAGGCCCAACAGTTTTTGCTTTTTCATCTTGAAAGCCTAGCTAATAAAATCAGGAACCATGCTATATAAAAAG
Organism: Canis lupus baileyi; assembly: GCF_048164855.1. Taxonomy (NCBI): domain Eukaryota; kingdom Metazoa; phylum Chordata; class Mammalia; order Carnivora; family Canidae; genus Canis; species Canis lupus. The sequence continues at coordinate 56,093,412 of NC_132844.1, read as the reverse complement.
AAAGATCCAAATTCTCCCTATGGAGAAGAAATAGACAGTTCTGATGGATGGAAAAACACCTGGAAAGAGACCAGATGCAAGAGAAATGAGGTGCCCCAGTTGTCCAGACCAAACCCTCAGACACATGGGAGAGGCTTTCTGAGCCCTTTCATTTAGGCCGTCCACAGACTGAGTGCAGCCACATAAAAGCCATGTTAGATGTTTTCACTCAATCAAAACCATCAAAATCAAATGAGAAGAACCTTGAGGGTAGCTCTGTCTAAATTCCCAACCAATAGAAATATAAATAATAAAAATAAGCCTTATTTGATGCCATTAAATTTTAATATGGTTTATTACATGGCACAGATAGCTGAAAAGAAGGTTTTTTTTTTTTTGTTTTTTCCTATCTCTAGGCTACAATATTTGGGAAAGATACATAACTTCACCATACAGATAAATACAAACCAATATAATCATCAGCACCAGGCAGAGGAGGAAAATATTAGGAGGTTGGTGTATATATTAATGTTATAAGTTTGAGAGAGAACTTGTCATAGGAGGAAAACAGTTTTCTTTGACTTCTAAAATCAGGAAAGATTGGTATCACAAAAAGGGGATTCTACAGAGTGGATCCAATAGCCTATAAATTAAGTAAATAGAATAGATTGGAAAGGTATTGGCTCTGGAGAATTAATCATGCAAACACAAACACATACACATATATTTGTGTATATATATGTGCACATATATAAGATATAACTATAGAATATGGTTATAAAAACAACTATATAGAATATATATAAATGTATATGTATATAGATATACTTGAAAACATACATCACATTACTATAGGATTTATATAGATTATACATATCTAAAATATACATATGTATTGCATATGTGTATATGCAAATATATAGGATATATACATACATACACATGGGAAACCCAAATATATATATATCCAGATTTATACCAGGAAATTTATACAATTATTTTCTCTTATTTTTATTGAAGTATATTTAACATATTATTTAAATTTCAGGAGTATAACATATTCAACAATTCCATATATTAAACAGTGCTTACCATGATAAGTGTAGTCACTGTTTCACCATACAACATTATTACAATATTATTGGCTATATTCTCTAAGCTCTACTTTTCATTGCTATGACTTATTTATTTTATAACTGGAAATTTGTGCCTCTTAATCCCCTTTGTCTATTTTGCCCATTTCTCCACCCACCTCCCTTCTGGGAACTATGTTTCTTCTCTGTATTTGTGAGTCTGGTGTTTGTTTTGTTTGTTTGTTTTTAAGATGCCACGTATAAGTTGAATCATATGGTATTTGCCTTTGTCTGACTTCTTTCACGTAGCATAATAGTCTCTAGACCTATCTATGTTGTCACAAATGGCAAGATCTCATTTTATATGGCTGAGTAATATTCCTGTGTGTGTGTGTGTGTGTGTTGTGTGTACACCCACATCTTTATCCATTCATTAGCGAGGGACACTGGGGTTCTTTGTATATTTTGGCTGTTGTAAATAATGCTCAAACATAGGGGTACATGTATCTTTTCAAATTTTTGTGGTTTTTTTCCCTTGGACAAATGCCCAGCACTGGGATTACTGCATCACATGATATTTCTATTTTTAATTTCTTGAGGAACTTCCATATTGTTTTCTATAGTAGCTGTGCCAATTTACATTCACACCAACATTGTACAAGTATTCTCTTTTCTCTACATTATAGTCTACACTTGTTATTGTCTTTTTGATACTAGCTGTTTGGTGTGAAATGATATCTCACTGTGGTTTTTATTTGTATTTCCCTGATAAGTGATGTTGAACATCTTTTGATATGTCTGTTGGCCTCCTGCATGTCATCTTTGGAAAAGCACCTAATCAGGTCCTCTACCCCAATTTTAATTGGATTATTTTATTGGTGTTGAGGTGGATATTAACTCCATGTCAAACGTGATTTACAAAAACATTTTCTCCCATTAAGTAGGATGTCTTTGTGTTCTCTTCATAGTTTTCTTTGTAGTACATAGCTTTTTATTTTGGTATAGCCCCAAAAGTTTATTTTTGCTTTTGTTTCCCTTACTGAGGATATATATCCATAGATATGTTGCAAAGAACAACATCCAAGAGATTACTACCTATGTTTTCCCCTAGGAGTTTTATGGTTTCAGGTCATTTAGGTCTTTAATCCATTTTGAGTTTATTTTTCTTCACAGTATAAGAAAGTGATCTGGTTTCATTCTCTTCCATATAGCTGTCTGGTTTTCCCAACACCATTTGTTGAAGAGACTCTCTATTGCACATTGAATACTCTTGCCTCCTGGGGTAGCTTGGTAGTTGAGTATCTGCCTTTGACTCAGGTCATGATCCCAGGGTCCTAGGATCTAGTCCCTTCCCTGCCTGTCTCTCTGTGTCTCTCATGAATAAATAAATAAAATCTTTAAAAAAAAGAATATTCTTGCCTCCTTTGTTGTAGATTAATCATATAATCTTGGATTTATTTCTGTGCCCCTATCTTCTTGGATTTATCTATGTGTTTATTTTTGTGCCAGTACCACACTATATCTTTTAGTAGATCTTTGTAATATATCTTGAAATCTGGGATTGTGATACCTCCAGCTTTGTTCTTCTTTCTCAAGATTTCTTTGGTTACCGTAGGACTTCTGTGGTTCCATACAAATCTAAGGATTATTTGTTCTGCTACTGCGAAAAATGGTATTGGTATTTTCATGTTGATGATGTTAGATTTTTAGATTGCTTTAACATGGACATTTTAACATTATTCTTCCAATCTATGATTATTCTTCCATTTATGTTTTCAGTTACTTTCATTAGTGTCTTACAGTTTTCAGAATACAGGTCTTTCACCTCCTTGGTTAAATTTATTCCTAGGAATTTTATTCTTTTTGATGCAATTATAAGTAGGATTGTTAATTTTCCCTCCTGCTATTTCATTATTCTTGTATGGAAATGCAATAGATTTCTGTACATTATTTTTGTATGCTGCTACTTTACTGAATACATGTATTAGCTCCAATATTCATTCCATAGACATACTGAGTCTTTAGAGTTTTCTGTATGTAGTATCATGTTACCTGCAAATTATGAGTTTTTCTTATTTTTACCAACTTGGATGACTTTTATTCTGTTTTTTAAAAAGATTTATTTATTTATTTATTTATTTATTTATTTATTTGAGAGACAGCAAGCAAGGGGAAGAGCAGAGAGAGAAAGAGAATCCTGAAACAGACTCCCCACTGAGCTGGAGCCTATGTGGGGCTAGATACTAGGACTCTGAGATCATGACCTGAGCCAAAACCAAGAGTCAGCTGCTCAACTGACTGAGCCACCCAGGTGCCCTGATTGACTTTTTTTTCTTTCTCTTGTCTGATTGCTGCAGGTAGGGCTTCCAGTACTATGTTGAATGAAAGTGGTGAGAGTGGACATCCTTATCTTATTCCTGATTTTAAAGGAAAAGCTCTCAGCATTATACCACGTAGTATAATGCTAGCTGTAGGTTTTTCATATGTGGCCTTTATTATATTGAGATGTATTCCCTCTAAATACACTTTGTTGGGAGTTTTGATCCCTTTATTATTATGTAATGCTTTTCTTTATCTTTTCCTACAGTCTTTGTTTTAAAGTCTATTTTGTCTGATGTAAGTATTAACTTGGCTTCCCCCCCACACACACATACACACTTTAATTTGCATAGAATATCCTTTTCCATCTCTTCACTTTCAGTCTCTAAGTGTCTTTAGGTCTAAAGTGAGTCTCTGTCAGCAGCATATAGATGGGTCTTGATTTTTTATACAGTTACCCTTTGTTCCACAGGGGAACACCTGGCCAAGGCATGTGGTTTTAGCAAGGTAAATGGAGAGCACCAGAACTGGTTCCTTGAAGAATCTGGCTAGCTAGGCCAGTGAAGAGAAAGAGAAATGGCATCTGCCAACACTTTTATGCCTGTAAAGGTCTCTTGAAGGTCCCTACCTTCTAGGGCATGTTCTAACATCAGTCCATATTTTTTTGTGTGTGTGTATATGCCTGGTATTTTTCAAACTGCTGCTTCTGTGCTGTGTCATGAGCCAATTTATTTATTATACTGACTTTTTAAGGGCAGAGACTCAGTTTCCTGTTGCCCTCCAGCTCTCCTAGGATTAAGCCCCCTGATTTGTAAAGCTCCTAAAATTAAACCCAGCTGGTTTTCAAAGTTAGTTGTTATAGGGACTTGTCTTCACAGTGTGGATCTCCAGTGCTAGGGGTATGTAGTGTAGGGTCTGCTCCTTTTGATTCTCTATGTTTATGATGTCCCTCCCATGGGTGCTTAGACTTCCCAGGGATTTGGTTCCTAACCACATCTCTGTCATTCCTACACGTTTGGATGCAGTTTTCTATGATTAACTGTGGAAGGCGTGTTTTGCCAGTCTTCAGATCATTTTCAGAATTAGTTGCTTAGATACAGTTGTCATCTCAGTGTGTCTATGGGATGAAGTGAGCTCAGGATCCTCCAATTCTGCCATTTTTCTGCCTTTCCTCACAGATTTACACAATTTATCTAATTTTATCTCCACAAAATCTTACAAACTAGGCATTATACTCCTCAAATTATAGAAGAGAAAATTGATATTCAAAGTATTTATATACCTTACTCAAATCATAAAGGATTTCACTTAGAGCTATATAATTCTAGTGATTGTGTTGTCAGTGTTCCAGTCCATCTCTTTTCAGTCAGAATGACTGGAAAAAATATCTAATTGATGTTATTTAGCACAAATTACATGTAGCAACAAATCTGTAAATTCTTGTGTGTATGCCTTATGGCACTGTTTGTGAGCTGTAACCAATCAGCCCATCAAAATCATTCCAGTATATTGGACTTTGTTCACCATGAATAAAACTCATTATAAAAAACCTTATCAACCAAGGTTAGTTCTAGACTAGATTATTTTGTAGATCAGTGCTTCTCAGACATCAGTGTTTTCATGAACTTAGAATCTTATTAAAATGGAGATTAGAATTCAGTAAATTTTGTATAAAGCCTGTGATTCTGCATTTATAACAAGTCTTTAGATGATTAGCCATGGGCAAATTTCTATCAAGGATCTAGATAAAATGGTTCTCACATGGTTACCTCACAATTCCTTCCTCCTACCACCATTTCCTGCCAATAGATTACTACCCTGACAAATACTGCTGGCTCCATAGGAATTCAAATATTTACCCATTTTCAAATCTCTTATATCTTTTCTAGTCTTGTACCCTAGTCTTTTAAGTTTTTGGATTAAAATATTATTTAATAAAGTGATTAAATTCCAGTCAATGAAAATAGTTTTAAATTTAACCCTTCCAGAAAATATAATTTACTTAAAAAGATTTCTGTGCCTTTATTCATAACATATAAATAATCGTGAAACATTTGTACCTGAAATAGCTTTTCAGCAAACAAGGTTTTTGTTACTATTGTTGTTTGGCTAGGGAATATTTTAGTAAATATTCAGTAACAGCATTAGGCATTAGAGGAGTATCCATTTTGGTTAAGTGGAAGACTATTTTTAAACTAGAACTCAAGGGAGATAATGCAAACTGTGTATTTTTTCTCAATCTCTACCTCAGCTCTTAGGGTGGTAAGTTTGAGAGTTGTAAAGAATTTTCTTATATATTGTATCTTTCAATATGTCTTGTATGGTTGTATTAGGAGATTTAAACTGTGATTGGATGCTTAAGGGACTGTGAGTTTTTGCTAAACTAAATGGTCTCATTATATAGCTAGGGTAAAATAGTTAGAATTTCATAGTTAGAAATTGATTCAAAAAAGAGATCATAGTGAACCCGTTTTCCAAAAACAATTTCCATCACTTTTACTTGGTAAACACTGACATAATGATAAATTGAATTTACTATAATCTTTTCAAAGAGTATACACTCTCTTTTGATTGGACTGTTTTGGTAATAAAAATTGTCTGCCACTCTGAAAAGAAAGGATAGACTGAACTTTTCAAACAGCTTTATTAGGGGTAAAACTGTAAGTATATAGAATTTTATAGACATTGAGACAGGGATCCATCTATTCAGTTTAATTCTGTGAAGAACCTAGTAAAATAAAATCTGTCCTTTGGTAAAATTATGTGTAACTTAACTGCTTATTTAACATTTGTCTCCTAGCAGCATATTCTTTTGAAATAATACCTGTTTCAGCTTATAACTTGACTAATTATAAAATTATTATCAAGCATTTAAGTCCAAATATGTACCCCACATGACTGTTAAGATAAATATCTCTCCACCTAGTCACTGGCTCAAGAAAAAAAATGAATAGCTGGTTGTCTGAAATTCCAGGAAAAAACAAATAAGATACCATATTTTGGTGGGGAGTGTTGATTATGAGGATGAGGGAGAAATACAGTTGGGAGAATTCTATGGGTAATTCTTCAAACATTTATTTTTATAAAAAACTAATCTGCATGTAGTTAAAACTAAATAGAAATAGGATTCTATTAATTCACCATTTGTTTTCATGGAGACATGTATATTGTATTAAGACTATTGGATCATTGTTAAGAATCACAGCACATCTCTTCTGCAAACTATAAAATAACATTCACAATAAAAATAGAGACCTATGGTCAATGTTCTCAAAAGCCTGGAATCAGCCTCATAGAAAGGATGAAATGGTGTTTGAGGCCACCAATCAGTTCTATTCACACACTATAATGAACATCAGAAGCATATGAAAAGACTATAACCAAAAATATGCATCTGACCCCACCAGGCTTCTTAGGGTTTCTCTTCTTCTGCATTGGGGCAGGGAGAAAAAGGTAAGGTGGGGGAAAAGGTTGGGGACCATCAGTGCTAAAGAATCCAGCTGAATTGAAGAAAATCTGAAACAAGGAATTTCAGAATTTTTTTCCTCTTATGCCTCAGAAAGACTAGATCACACCATTTAATGTCAAATATAATACCATAATTAAGCTTTTCAGCAAGACAAATTAACCCTATCTAAATTTTAGTTATCACGGGAATATTACTGTATCCCAATTAGGCCAGCTCCTATTTGACACCTGAGTCACTAGTTTTTGCCTCCTTCTATATGTTTCTGAATTTTTTTCTGTTTTTTACTAAGGGGCTATGAGCAGGCTTGACTATGTTTGATACAATCTCAGTGTGATAGTTAATTTTATGTGTCAACTTAACTGGACCACAGTGCCCAGAAATTTGACCAAACATTATTCTGAATGTTTCTGTGAAGGTGTTTTTAGATGACATTAACATTTAAATCGGCAGACTTTGAGTAAAGCAGATTACTTTCTATAAAGTGGGTAGGTCTTATCCAATCAGTTGAAGACCTTAAAAGAATAAAAACTGACTCTCCTTTGAGCAAGAAGAAATTTCAGCAGTCTGCCTTTGGACTCAAGCTTCATCCCTTCCCTGGGTTTCCAACCTGTTGCTCTACTCTACAGATTTTGGACTTACCAAGATTTTACTATTATATAACTCAATTCCTAAAATAAATATCCCTCTCTCTATATAAACACATCTTGTTGGTTCTGTTTCTCTGGGGAACTCTAATACATGCACAATAAATTTTCCTTTCATAAATCTATAATTATTAGGAAAAAGCTACAAAGCTCTAAAAGGAAGATTTCATTTAGTCATAATCGGGATTACCCTAGAAGATAGGCAAAATTCTAGGTGCTCTAGTATGCAAAAGCAAATTAGTCCTTGTAGATGATTCTCTTGTTGTCTTTTTATTTATTTATTTATTTATTTATTTATTTATTTATTTATTTATTTATTTATTTTTTTGACAGAGAGAGAGAAAGGGAAAGAAAGCACAAGCGCAAGCTGGAGGAGGAGGGGTAAAAGGAGAGGGAGAGAGCATCCCAAGCAGGCTCCAAGCTTAGCAGGAAGTCCAGCAGGGAGCTTGACATGGAGCTTGGTCTCAGGACACCAAATCATGACCTAAGCTGAAACAAGAGTGGACACTGAAACAAGAGAAGTCAGAGAGCCTTGCCTCTGTATGCCTGATTCATTTTCTGATTGGGACTGACAATTCTACAAACTTCTATGTGGGTATAAATAACTGTTTCCTGAAATTTTCTTGTGCCTAGCTAAAAAAATGCAAATTCTTTCTCAGAACAGGAAGAAATAATGATAAATTTATAGAAGGGTTTTACTAGAAATAAGCCTATGTTTCTCCCCATCCCCAATCTTTAATATGTGACTCCCTAGTGTAAAGACATCATCTAAAGGACAACCATATTCTTCAAAATGATTGCACTTGCTGTAGAGGCATCATTCCAAGGCTTTGGCTATCCTGTTAGACAGTTAGAACTGTCTCTCTAACATAAGTCTCTGGACTCAATAACAAATGCTTATGCTAATTATTTGATTTTAATTACCTGTAATTAATGGCCTATGTCAGTTTCTTTTCTGACACCACATTTAATGTTTTAATTTAGGCATGAAATTCCTTTCAAGGAGTAAAAATTCATATTCTATTCATAAAGTTGTGAGCTCTTAATCATAAATTTTATTTTTAACAAATCCTTTATCAGTCATTCTACTTAGTATCCTAATACATATTACTTTAGTATCCTAATATTAAAAAATTAGAAAGTAAACTATTTTACTTATAGCAAAAATACTAGAAATATATATATATATATATATATATATGAATAGATATAGGTAATATGGATATATATATCATAATAGTCCTAAAAAATTCTAATATATGTATCACTTATATGAATATGTACAATACATATGGGTATATATGGATATATTATATCCATGTATATTTATATATAGGTATATATGTTTATATATGTATGTGTGTTTATATATATGTGTATATGTACATATATATGTAAATATACATATATTTAGATATATATCTCACAGTAATAGTCTGAAAAATTCTAATGCCTATAATTATCCGAATTATAACCTAACCACTTAGTTGTAATTAATCCCTAACTGCAGCACTATATCTAAGCAAAAAGAGAACAGAGACATATCTATATAAAAACATCATTAACCAGATCTATTTTTAACTCTTTGAGGAACCTCCACACAGTTTTCCAGAGTGGCTGCACCAGTTCACATTGACGGACACTGAGGTGGGCACTTGACAGGATGAGCACTGGGTGTTATTCTATATGTTGACAAATTGAACACCAATAAAAAATAAATTTATAAAACAAATCATTAACCAGCAATTATAATTTTTGTCTATTTGTTTTTTATCACTTATTTTGTGCATTGTGATTCAAGATCAGAATCCAGGAGTCTTCTTTACCTTTTATTATGTGCTTTAGCTCAGTAATAATATAATTATGCGGTGATTCTGTAAATATATGATCTAGGAGATCACCTAAAATGGTGAGAAATTGGAGATAATTAGTATAGTTTTCCACTTCTATATTTAAAAATGCAGATAACTACAATATTCCTCAACTATTGATGGAGTTCACATCCCAGTAATTCCACTATAAATTGAAATTATCATAAATTGAAAATTAATTTAATACATCTGACTTATGAACATCAAAGCTTAGCCTAGCCTACCTTAAATACACTAAGGACAGTTACATTAGCTTCTAGTTGGGCAAAATTATGTAACACATAGCCTATTTTATAATAAAGTATTTCTCATGTAATTTATTGAATACTCTGCTGAAAGTCAGAAACAGAATGGTTATATGGCCACAGAAGGGTTATAAGTGTATCAGTTATTTACCTTCCTGATTGTGTGGCTGACTGGGAGCTGCACTCACTGTCGCTGCTCATCATCATTATGATTGAATAGCAATACTGCATATCATTGTCCCAGAAAAAGATCAAAATTCAAAATTTGAAATATAGTTTCTACTAAAAGCATATTGCTTTCTCATCATTGTAAATTCAAACAATCATAAGCTGAACTATTGTAAATTGGGGAGGTCTACATATTAATGTTACTCAATAACATTTAAGTATCAATTCCTACTTATTGAACATGTGTTTTCTCCCAGAGTTGGTTGAAATTGTTTCTGGTTAATCCTGAATCTTTTGATGGATGCATTCTTTTAACATGTGTGTAGATATTTCTATATCTAGTCTAAGATCCTTGCGGATAAAGACCTACTTGGTTGTAAATACTGTGCTTCAGAGCTTAGTACCCTCACACCCAAATTTTCTGTTCCCAACCTAACCCAGGCAATCATTGTGATAACCTCCTCTGATTAAAACAACACCTGGTTGAATGCCCAGGGTCTGAATACTCAGATATTTAATTATCCCCCTTCACTCCATTCCTATGATGGCTTTTGTTCTTCTGTAGCTTCCTGATTTTCATTTACACCTTACCTGGCCTTTTATTCGGATCTCTCAGTCTTTTGATTCAGAAATTGTTTCTAGGTTAATCAGTGCTCATTGGAGTGCAAGTACCCATTATTCAGCTTAGCCATCATCTTCTTGTGGAATATGTAGAAGGTTTTTATGAGACCCACTGTGATGACCTAGATTGAGATATTGAATCAAATCAGTGTTGCCAGCCTTCCCCTTCCAGGTATTGTGACTGCTGGGAGAGTCTCCCTGCTATGCCCTTCTTACTAGAAGAAATCTGTTTGGCTGGCTGTGACTGACAATCAAAACCCGAGTTTCTCTGTGTCTTATTCACATAAATTTGAACTTCTGAAACTCTTTCTTACCATACTCTGCCCTTCTAATATACCAGAGGACAAAACTTCTATACTCTGGGAATACTTTTTACTGGCTTTTCTTTCTCTCCCCACGACTAGCTCCCTAGATCCAATTTGCCTTCCAGCCTCAACCCACATCATACATCAGTTATGTTATTCAGTATTTGTTTAATCACTTCTAATAACAAAGAATTCACTTCTAAGTTCAATCATTGAGTAGCTCAAAGCCTCAGTAAGTTTGCCATCAAAGTCACAGATGGCCTTTGATTTCCCTGTATTCATTCTTATTTCATCAGAATAACAAACATAAATATAGAAGATTTTGTGTATCTGTGGTCCCTCATCAAAAATGACTGTGCCAATAATTCTTTTAAAATACAACATCAGGGGATCCCTGGGTGGCGCAGCGGTTTGGCGCCTGCCTTTGGCCCAGGGCGCGATCCTGGAGACCCGGGATCGATTCCCACGTCGGGCTCCCGGTGCATGGAGCCTGCTTCTCCCTCTGCCTGTGTCTCTGCCTCTCTCTCTCTCTGTGACTATCATAAATAAATAAATAAATAAAGATAAATTTAAAAAAATTTAAAATACAACATCAACAGAAGAACAATTTCTCAGATGTAACCTTGTAAGTACTTAGGATGAAGTCTCTTCATTTTCTATTACATTGGTTCACTTGAAAATAAAGAAATATGTGGAAATGAATCCCGGCTCAACCAATTACTAGTTGTGTGTCAAAATGCAAGTTATCCTTTCCCTGCCACAACTTCCTCATTTATAAAATGAGACTTAAGATAATAATACTTACATCATAAAAGGTTATTAGGATTAGATTGATTGATTGATTTATGTAACACACTCAAGTTAATTCCCAGTAAGTGTCTTCAACACGGTAGAATTAGGTTTTCCTTTTTTTGAGACAGTGTCCTGTTACTGCTTTCAGCTAATATACTTTTTATAGTTGATGTGGTCTAGTTTATGTTCAGGTTTTAAGGTGTTATACTTTAACCAAAAGTACATTTAAAGTTAAATAAAATACCTAGGTTTAGGGGCGCCTGGGTGGCTCAGTGGTTGAGCATCTGCCTTTGGCTCAGGCTGTGATCCCGGGGTCCTGGGATCGAGTCCCATATCAGGCTCCTCACAGGGAGCCTGCTTCTCCCTCTGCCTGGGTCTCTGCCTCTCTCTCTGTCTCTCATGAATAAATTATTAGAATCTTAAAAACAATTAAAAATACCTAGGTTTACTCAAGTTGCTCTTGTATTTAGAGAGATTTGGTTTCTTCCTTTCCAGCTACTTTAATTAGCCATAGGACTTTAATTTTATGCTTCTGGAAAAATATCTGGTATTCATGCAATGTATTAGTGTATTTGTCGCCACGTTTTATATCTGTGAATTTTGCAACATAACTTCTGTGTTACTATATGTCATTAATGAAACAGAGTAATTCAAGTTCAAAGTCAGAAACCTGGGATAAGGATCATTCAATCAGGATAACATTTATTTATTTAGCAAGAAGCTCATTTATTTATACTCTTTATAAATCACATAATTCTACCTACCACTCCAACCACATATATTTGGTCTGCCCATAAGGATATCATAGGGGTGCTGCTAAATCCTTCTACAGTCTGATCACTTTTTCACTTCATAACTATACCCATTCACATCTCTCATCTACATCATTGCTGGTCTTATTTTCTGGTCTCTCTGTTTCCACCTTATCGGGAAGTCTATTCTCAATACAAAATACGGAGTGTTTAAAACCTAAGTCTAAGTCTGGTTATGCCATTCTTCTGCTCATATCCCCCTTCTGCCTCTCTGTTTTCTCAGAGAAAAATCCAGGATGCTTGCCATTATCTATAATGTTACATCTGTTTTTTTTTTTTAATTTTTTTTGTTACATCTGTTCTGACTCACTATTACTCTCTGATCTCCCCTCTGTTTTAGCCTTTCTGCAATATCTCTTGTCCTGCCCCTTACTACTCCTTAAATTTGTACCTTTACCATATAGACATACAGATGACTTTAGCCTCTGCCTGGAACACTCTCCCCAGGATTTCTAGGTCCCTAGCACATTCTCCTTGTTTTTGTTCAAATACTCCATTTTTAGTAAAAACTGACCATGATCAATGATGGCTACACTTGGTTAAGGTATGATTTTTAAGAAGGCTATGTCTTCTTATCGTGATTTTTTTTTCTCTAAAGAAAAGAATACTGTCAATAATAGAAGAGCATATGATATCCAAAGACTAGGTAGTCCATGGAAGATACATGAGTTTTCTGGCTTATCTCTATAAATTAGAAAATCTTCCTCTGATACATATCAAAGTCATTTTCCAGGTAGTGCTGGCTTTTGCTCTTTCACATGAAAAAGGAATGAAAAGGCTTAAATATAGAATAGAATTATAAGATTATAGAATTATAAAATGATATTTCTCCATAGAATTAACTGCCAAAGTAATTTCTATTGGTTTAGGTAGATGCATTTCTGTATTGAATGAAAACACAGAACTGACTTAATAATTGGCAAGGTATCAAGCAGAGAAAGGCATGCTATAATGTTAGGTTTTTAGAAAACACACTTGAGGGACACCTGGGTGGCTCAGCAGTTGAGCATCTGCCTTTGGCTCAGGGCGTCATCCCGGGGTCCAGGATGGAGTCCCACATTGGGCTCCTTGTGGGGAGCCTGCTTCTCCCTCTGCCTGTATCTCTGCCTCTCTCTCTGTCTCTCATGAATAAGTAAATAAAATCCTAAAAAAAAAAAAAACACATTTGATAAATGACCATGATAATTATGTTGATCCAGAAACTAGAAGCATAGATTCACTAGAAATTAATTTAGACTTACTGAAGTGAAATTATAAATGACTAGATTAGTTTAGTTTTGAACAATGGCCTTTTTCTCTTATTTTGGTTTAATACATTTATGATATGAAAAGCAAATGGAGGTTTTTATTCCTGTGGCCTGAAATATTAGGGTTTTCTGTCTATACATTTATGATTATCAGAATGAAATATGATATTGCCATTTTTAGCTTGCCATTATCTGTGATGGGCATCATTCTAACACAATTACTTGTACAGCATATGTCAGAAAAAAGTCACACCTGTCTAAAACAGCTATTTCACTAGGCAAATCTCTCTTGGCTATACTCTGCATGTGAGTCTCAAAATGCTTTAAAAATAGAAAATTAAGAACTAAAAATAATGCAAGTAAAAAACTGATTAGTAAAAGGTACAAGTAGACCTATTACTCTCAGTGTCATTTAGCACAGACCATAACAAAATGAATCATCCATATTTAGTTCTGCACAATAATAGGATCAGAAAGGTTGTTTGTTTTTTGATTTGTTGTCATGTTTTCAACTGCCTTCCCATGAGTTTTCATCTATCTTATAACCCAGTTTCTAAAATCATGCATTTGCAATTCAAGAGAATCTTGCTCTACCTAGCTGTACCTCTTTATCAGAGAATAAACACAGTAGAAATTGTCCAAAATCAAACTATTTTTTTATTCCAGCCTGTGCTATTGTGTTGAGAACAGACATGTTTAAAAACTAAACACTGAGTTTGGCCCTTAACCCAGTACTTACAGTGTGACACAGGGAGGCTCTCAAACTCTGGTGTAGTTGATTTCCAAGTAAATGCATTATATTATCCAATTGTTTTATATGCAGCAGTTATGGTGGTCTTAAAATGTTATAAAATTGAAAATGACATTTTCTTAAGATCTTTCTGTAGCTCCATATTGCACATAAACTAAAATACAAATTTATCCTTTTCCTAGACTTATGAGATCTACTTGAATGGACTCCTTTTCCTTCTTCCACCTCATCCGGATCAATACTAAGCTATAAAACCAGTAGTGGTCTTTCAATTATTTGCCCAACCAAATCCTTTCCCAACACAGAGATTTTATATCATTCTATCTAGAAAACTTTTTCTCATAAAAAAAAAAAAAAGATTAAATATTCAGGTCTCAGCCTGATGTCCACTGAAGAGTGCTGATCCCACCCGACTTCTTTGCCATGTTTCACATAGTCCTGCCCCTAATTCTCTAAACCAACTTTGATTCCTCAGACCTGGCACAAAAGATTTGCCTAATATTTGTTGAATAAAAGCCGATATTTGTCTTTTATTTTCATCTTTTTAATTATCGCATGTTAAAAAATGTACAAATTTAGGGAGCTAGTGAAAAATACATCCTCCATATTTAAAACCTACCAAAATTTTGCAACTTTTCCTTTCCTTATATTTTTTACACATTTACATGTTTTCCTTTGATAAAATAAGATTGTAGACACTATGTCATTTCCATATACATTTCTAAAAATACCTGTATTATTCATATTTTCAGGAAATATTTTTACCAATAGGATTTTTTAATTTGTGGAATTAGATTTATAGCTGAGTTGTGCCTATACTGAAATTTATTTGTATTGTTTGGATATTAGCAGTCATCTCAAAAAAATGTACATTTTCTAACATAATCATAATCCTATGATCACAACTAATACAATCAACAATAATGGTAGCATCTAATATCCTGTCCAAGTCAGATTTGTTCATAAACATCTTTTCAGTTTACTTATTCAAATCTATATTATAAGTCCAAAGTGTGCATTAGTTTATAAATCTATACCTATATCCAATTCTAAAGTCTTTACACTTACATCTAACTTCCCTTTTGTCTCCTGCCACTAACTCATCACAGCAGCAGTATCAATGGTCTTGTATAGTGACCCGTATTTTGTAGCTGTCTTCCTCCCTGTGGCATCATTTAACTTGTTTTCTTACCCCTCATATATCCCAAGAATGGATATTATCTTTAAAAGATAGTTAAATTCAGGTTTCAGTTGGGACAAGATTGCTCCATAGAAGGTACCATGTGCTTCAAATTAATTCATGTCAAAAGGCACAGAATGATTAGTTACCCTGACTCTGAGGCCAACATGGAAGTTGGATTCATGTGTTGGCAGCTTGACTACTTAGATTTTCGCATCAAACTTTTCACTAGTGATATCCTTGCTGGTGATTGTTATCAGAATTAATTGCTTGTCAGGTTGTCAACATAGAGATTTTTCTAATTATATCTTTACCTGTGCATTTGTTAGCTGAAATTATTCAGAATTTGTTCTTGGTGGTTATTTGGCCTCATTTGCCCATATTATGGGATTTGTGGGTTGACTGTTATCTAGCTTTGTTGACATTATCCATGTGTTGTTTTTCTCTGACTTTTTTTTCCCTCTAACCCTTGTTGAGTTTGGTTTTTGATAAGGAATGTTGAGGAGATTAAAACAAAGTATGTTCCTGCAGTGATGACATCTATGTCACCTTCCTTTGTTTTGAAGTCTTCTTTTACCTACTTTCTGTGTGCATCCCCAGTCTCCATTTCTGTTCTCTTTCTTCCCTTCTAATCATTTCTGGTCTAATTAGCAATTTAGTTTTTCAGTGTTAAAATGGAAGGGCTGAGCTGATTTTGCATATATAAACTGTAGTTAATTACACAGCTGTGTGCTGGAATTATACAGGATCTTCTTTGTGAAAAAACTAAAGTTTACTTCTTGGTTTAAAACACTGTCCCTTAATGTCATTTTAATTTATGAAAGGACCCAAAATAAGTTTTGGTCTCAGACTGTCCCAAGGTATTTCTTAAGGCCAGTTCATTTTGTCTTTTATTTATTTTCACTGGAAATAGCACTTTGCTCTTTCCCTGATAGTCCTTGGTACTGTTAGAGCATCCTCTAAAGTTCCTTGAAACCTACTTGAATTCTTAGGACATATTTTTACAAATTAGATTTTTCATTAGTGGAGTTAGATTTATATGATTCAGTTGTACTTGGATTATGATCATTTGTATTATTCCGGTTTCAGCCTTTTATTTCATTAAAATGTGTGTATGCCCACCCCCATGCCTACCCTGTGCTATTTACCTTGGGTGAGAATACTACTGATTCACAGCAGAGCTTGTTACCTCATTAATACTGATTTCTTCCCCTAGGGACTGAGTGCTTCACTTTGGGGTACTTGTGTCTAAACCAACCTAAGCACCCAATGAGTGAGGCCTAAAATTAGATGTAGCAAGAACAACTGGAAGTATTTTATATTCGTTTCTATAAACTGCCTCATTCCTAAGGGAAGCACTAAAGGTTCTTTGAAATGAGAATAAATTTTGCCATTTACTTTGGGTTTTAGGATCACATCATAATTAGTGGAACCACATTCATATCCCTCTTTTCCTACCAGATAAAAGTTACTGGGGCTGTGTATTTGACTTGCAAGCTAAAGGTAATTTTACCAAATTAAGCTAAATGGTTATACAAAAGAAGCCAATAAAGATCATTTAAGAAAAAACTGGAGTTGGTGGTAGGTTACACTGTCTGTTTTCACTGCAGAAAAAAATATTGACATTGGAAAGTAACTGAAAGCCAAACAGGCTTCCTCCAGCAAAGTGTGATTTGAAAGATGTACCAAAAAAAAGTTACATCAAAATCTCTCAACCTCAGGCAACCTCAGTTTATAGAAACAAATGCAAACTCATCCTTTCCTTAACTGAAATTCTTATCAGGTTTTATCAGCATCTGCCTTTTCCCACACAACTCATCTGCAGATATTGCGACTCATCACTCAATATTATAATTAAATATTATATGATAATTATAAAATATTAACTACAAAGGAGAATTATTTCAATAAATTTTCAACTAAGTAATTTGTCCCTAGTTCAATAATGACACTGGTATCTTCAATAATAACATGGGTATTGTTGTAATGAAACTATTATATAAATATTATAGGATGGGGCAAATAAGTAATTAAATTAACGATACATGGAACCAAGATTCAACAGATTCAACAAGAAATAGGTACAAAAAGAAAATATTTTAAATAGTTGATCAGAATCTCTGCATCCTTAAAAATAAAATGTCAGTGTAAACTCTTTGCAAAAAAAAAAAAAAATCTTTATTGATCTTGATCACTGAAAAGGGTTGGTATCCTGTTTATCCATATATGGCCTAATAATTCTCTTTTTCATAGAAAGCAAGTAGAATGGCTCAGAGAAATGTCTAGGTTTTTATATGGCTGGGAAGAAAATATATCTTGTAATACCAGAAAGCAAATAATTTATCAAATACTGTTGGCATTGTGCTAAATGGAAATGAGCCAATTTGAAAGGACAAATTGAGCACTACAAAGAATAATGACTACAAAGGATTGAAACCCATGAAATATATTAAAAATTTATTATTTTAAAATGAAAATAAAATAAATTGGTCATTTTGAAATTTTTCTAGCACATCAATTTCTTGTTGTTCTGAAAGCTGGTAAATAAGAGCAAAGAATCAAGAATATATTCTCCTCAAGGTAATCAAATAGTTGATGGACAGTGGCTCTTAGAAAATAATTCCTACTAAAGAATTCCAAAAATTTTTAAACTCATCAGTAGAGATGGTGACATTGAGAGGAGAGTATAAGTAAAACAAATTTTGCTATCATTGATAATTAGGTTGAATTTGTGAGATGAGTACACATAAGTCTTTATTATACTATTCTTTTTATGTATGTTTAAATATATAATGAAATGTTTAAAATGTCAAAACAACTAACAAAGAGTGTAAGGGATTGGGGAGAAGGTATTGGTTCTGTCTGTCTAGGAGGTGAAGTGTGTGGCCACCAAAGCATCTCTGAACAGCAGGGACAGTATGAAACCACATCTTGGAGAGATAGTGAACAGGGACATTAAGGAGGCTTACTTACCATTGTGCCTGACACAAAGGAGTAACTCAGATTTATTTGTGAATTGAATGTGTTAGAGTAAGGAGAGGTGTGTTTAGAGGTTTTGACTTCATTTATACACTGAGTAGCCATGGAAAGTTTTTGAAAAATGGATGAAAATATTTCTATCTATATTTTAAAACTGCATTTCTGTTGGTAAAGTGAAATATGTAGATTAAGAGGTTAAACTTTGTTGATAGAGTTAGTTGGCATATTAAGAGATGGTTCTAGACAACAGAATGAGTAGATCAACTATGCAAGAAATTAGAGCTTTAGAAACATCAAAATGCAGGACCAATTCAATGTGGAAGGAGAATGGAGAGAAGTAAAATAAACCTGTATATGTTTATTGTAACTCCTTGAGAGAAAAGGGATTACTACCAAAATTACTACAAGGAGACTTTTTCTTTGATACCTTTAACCTGGAGTTTATGTGTGTGTATGTTTATTATTTCTTTATTATTTACTCTTCTTATGCACTGTTATGCTGAAAGTAGCCCGAGAATGAGGTCAACTCAACATTTCTTTGCTTAAGGCTACATCCACTAAATTAATTCTTCCTCCAATTTAGAAAAGAAATAAATCAATTACCCTTGCTGAAGGGTGGCTATCTTGAGTGATTTTAAGAAAAACTCAGGTCATTCTAAAGAGGTGTCTGAAATAGCTACAGAAAGTTAAGAGCAGGATAAGCACTAATTTGTGCTCTCCTTCATCCCAATGATGGTGTGCTTAATAGAGGACAATTTTTTTCCATGGGTATTTTCAGGGTCAAACTCATATTTCTATAGATATGCTGCACTGTCTGAGATGTAGACTGTTTTTGTAGAACAGGTCTAAGGCTGAACCTTATCAGTAGCACAACAAGGACAACAATATCCATTTTACCTCAAGAAAGCACTTTGTATCTGAAATTTCCTGACTCTCTTTCCTCCTCATATTTCTTAATATATATTGTCTTTCATAAATGAGAACTTAAAAGACAGTGGGATACTAGACTATGAGCTGATAGAGGATGAATATTTTTTTAAATTTATTTGGGTAACCTAGATATCTACTAGTGATTAGTAAGTTTCCTAGGAAAGGAAGAAGGCAGCAAGTGGTTCAGTTAGTTTACACATAGAAAAAGACAAATAGAGCAAACAAGGGAAAAAAAAGTCTACCTTCAATGCTGGGAAAGTATGGATGTCTCTCTTTGACTCTTGGCCAAGCTAAGAGCAGTAGGATTTATGATGTGTTCTTCAAAGTCTGACATCTCCCTGGTGACCACCAGGGGAGATAATTTACTGATAATTTTTACCTGGCATAACCAGTTAGATAGCTTGGCTTGATGTAGTGGGCATAAAAACACCACTGTGAACTCTAGCCTTGAAGATGAATGAATATATTTGAGAAGTCACATGAGTGCTTGCAAATAGTGAAACTTTTAAAGACTTTGCAAAGTGCATCCTTGGAAAAAGAACATTAGGCAAGGGTCAAAAGAGAGAAACTGGGAGAAGTAGTAAGTTGGGGATTTGAGAAAAGGCTGCTTCAGCTTTAGTTATTATAGCACTATTTTAAATGGTGCACAATTCTCATACATTAAGTTCAAGCCTGATGAAGAGTTGATCTCTGAAGTCACTAGTAAGTGCTCAGTGGATCTCCTATTTTAATGATTTCTAACTTAGGATGTACTAGACAAAGATAATAAACCAAGCCCCACACATTGCTGAAGTGTGTGGCTGGTAATTGGTCCAGAAAAGGAGCATGATGCCCAGGACTTTTGGCAAAGTAGAGACAAACAAGAACGATGTTGTACAGGGCCAGTGAAGATAAGGAATGTGCTGCCATCCATGACCTTCACTGTGAAGCATTAGGGACAAAAGTCCTCTTACTGTCTTTAAAAACTGATGAGAATTATCGTTTGAACCAGTGAACAGAGAGTATACTGGTGTAAGAAGCTCTTATATTCCTGTCATTTGAGTTTAGATCTAAAATTATAAGCATAATTATATATATAATACTATATTTCAGTTTCCAGGAAAAAAGAAAGCAAATCCTTTCAAATCTCACAGGACTCAAGTATGCTGCCCTGGCTTGAAAAATCAGGCTTAATGCCAAGTTACTAACGTTTGAAATTAGGTTAACAGATATTTCAGTCTGGGCCCACATTTTAGTGCTATCTACTATTTTATTATAGCTTGGGCTACGTGATCAGATATCACTCATCGCTATTTATAGTTGAGACATTACCTTTCTCACATTTTCAACTAAATAAAATAAATTCCATCATTTCTAAATGATCAACCGAAACTCCATTATAAAATAATCACAATTCTCCTTTTGACTCTCTAGAATCAATATGCAGTCAGATAATGAACAGAAAGCAAATGGCAATACCCAAAGGCTTAACTACAGGAAGGCAGAAGGAAAAATTTGAAAAAAAATATTCCATGCAAATTCCAATGTGACGTATAGATACACATATACATTTTATAGTTAGCAGAAGCATGCAAATTTTTCGTTCTAGGCTGGGAACTAGCACCCTGTTACTTCCACTGCATTGTTTTGGCCCAATCAAGTTGGATAATCCAGATTCTAGGGAGGGGATGCTATCCTCTGTGTCTTAATGTGAGAAACTTCAAAGTCACTTTGCAAAGAGAATGGTAACAGGGTGTTGACTGAAGGCTTCTGGTCATTTTTGCTATCTACCACACCAGGGAAAATTCAAATAAAAATACAGTTTTGGGCACCTTGGTGGCCCAGTGATTGAGCCTCTGCTTTTTGGCTCAGGTCATGGTCCTGGAGTCCTAGGATCGAGTCCCACATTGGGCTCCCCACAGGGAACCTGCTTCTCCCTCTGCCTATGTCTCTGCCTCTCTCTCTGTGTCTCAAATGAATAAATAGATTAAATCTTAAAAAAAAAAAAGTGTCATAGGCATTACATTAGATTGTTTAAGATCCAGTCTAATTTTCTATTGCCTAAACAAGTAAAAAATACTCACTTTGCACACACACAAAATCTGAAGGAAATTTGTTAGAATACTGGCTAACATTTTAATATAAATGAACTCAATTCTTCGAGATTCATAGAAAATTCTGTAAGTATACATATTAATTTTCTTAGTATTTATTGTGTTCTGATTTTTCTATTATAATCTTATAGTGTTTAAGTGTTTTATCATTTTATAAATTCCATTCCATATCCTCCAAATCTCTGACAGGTCCTGTGTCCTAATTTTTATTCCAGGAAATGCCATTCTATATGAAGAACTCATCTCCTAGTGTGTATATATGTTTATACATATTAATTGGACTTAGTTAACAAAATAATGAGGAAGTAGAGGCTGAAATAAAGGTTAAGTGTGACTTACAAGATACAGTGTTTCTGTGATTAGATCATGAGAGAATACAGAAAATTGACAGGCATCTATTAAACTGAGTGATGGCTAGAAAGCAGCTATAAATGTTGGAGAATATCTAGCAGTGAATAGCAGCATCGCTTATTCCCAGGAGGACTTTGGCAGGCACAGAGCAGGCATTACCTGGAGAGTTACCAGAAATGGTATCAGAGATACCATTAGTATCAGAGATAACTAAGTAAATTAAGAAAGGGAAAGTCTGAATGCACTGGGAGCCGAGAGTGGGCCACAGCCTATGTGCTGCCACTATCTTACAGCCAGCCCCCTACGGGCATCAACAATGTTAATACAGCATAGAATGAAGTCCTGAGGTGAGACCTTCCTGCAGGTGGAAATGTAGGTGATAGGTGAGAAGATTACATCAAGTCAGCCAATCTGGGGGAAATGATTCACCTATGTTCTTTTTTTTTTTTTTTTCAATGTCTTTACTAATTATGGACTATTGACTTGTTGGGCACTTATATTTGCCATTTACTAATTGTGTGACATTTGATAGTACTTAACTTCATTGTTTCTGTTTCCTCTTGGTAAAATAGAATTCTGAGGTACTGGTAAGCACCTACTTCAAATGGTTATTGTGAAAATTAAATAAACTTGTATAGTCATTTCTTTGATTACAAATCATCCTAAAACTTAGTGGCTTAAAACAATGACAACATTTATTTTGTTCAGAAACTTGCAATTTGCGCAGGGATAGCTTATTCCTGTCTTCTCATCATCACCTGGGTTCATTCATTCAGATTCTGTGCCTCCCTTTAGACTCAACAACAGAGCCCAGTTCTCAGAGAAAAGACCTAAGGAGTGGGATTTTTACCCTCTTCCTCCACCCCCATAAAAAGATTTCTTGCAGTTCAACAGCTTTTGCTCTAGATTCTGAACTTTAAAATAAAAATAATAATATAAATACTTCAAATTTCTTCTCTATTTTTTTCCAGTTTGTCTTGCTATACAAGTCAGCTTTGATAATGAAGCATATATTGATACTGTGATTGCTTTGAATATATTGTAATATTATAATTTTTAATGTAGAGATTTCTCTATTTCTTAAATTTTCTCTAAATGTTCTTGGAACTACTGTAAATGCTATCCTTAAAAGAAATTCCTTTTCTGGTGTTGGTTGCTATATAATCTCTATAAAAATAAAATGGATTTGCGTATTGATCCTATATCCAGTGATTTATTAAATTTACTTATTATATAGTAGTTGGCATTATTGTATATGCAGAATATCCAAAAGAATCAAAATATTAGAAGAAAGGAGTTTTATTCTTTTGGATATTCTGCATATACAATAATGCCAACAATTATGTTTTATTTTTTCTTAAACCTTATAATAGTCTTCTTATCTTATTATCCTAAAACTTTGAACATTACGTGAAGGGAAATAATGAGAGCAGACATCCTATCCTTATTTCTGATATTTAGGGGAACGCTTTCAATATTTCTGTATTAAATTAAAGTTCTATTCACTGCTAGTTTGAGTTTTTATTATGAATCTATTTTGAATTTTATCAATAGCTTTTTTGCAACCACAAAGATCATTGCAGTTTTCTCCTTTACTCTGGAAGTGTGGGTGGAGAACATGGATTTATTTTCAGACACTAAACCACCTAACCTTTTTTGAACAAATCAAAATTTTGTACCATAAAATTATTAATTTGTGTATAATTCTCTTATATGTCATTTGATTTATTTGATAACTTTGTTCAGAATTTTAACAGTATGTCTATAAAAGAGAAAACCCTCTATAACTTCCTTTTCTTAAAATATCCTTGAAAAGACTGTTATTTTTTAAAGTTATTTTAAGTAAAGGAAGATTCTGTCCTCTACAAGTCTGGTTCTACTGACCTCAGTTCCTTTCCCTGTGTATATATATATATATTTGCGGGGGGGGGGGCTGCCTGTATATTTGAAAAAGTTCTACAAGTGATTCTAATGTCTATCCCTGGCTGGACAACCACTGATTTAGAAATCTAGACATAATTAGGCAGACTAGCAAACAATATATTCTAAGCCCTCAAAATGTGACTCCTTGCAAGATTTATGTGAAACAAGTGTCAGGCACATTTCTTAAATAGTATTTTTAATCTCATATTCAAAGAGGATGCTGTGTGAAGTGTTTTATGTGTTTCAAAAAAACCAACCCTATTGGATAAAAGTCTAATGATCTAGTTACAATTGCCCATTGCTAAATGATTTCCCCCTAGCAAATTTTAAAGACTAGAAAGAAAGAATCTCGGGCTATTGGAGCTGAGATGTCAATACCTACAGATGTCTGAGGTAGTGGGACAATTGAAACTTTCAAATGTTATTAATTAGTCACAAATTTCTGTTGTCAATAATCTTCAAAGGAGGAAAAATTCTCTCTTGATCTACCTTGGTTTCCTTTGCCTTTTGAGCTTATAAGTATCTGCAAATTTACTTAAAAGCTATATAGTCCTTGGAATCGAAAAGGTACACATTTTAATAGAATTATTTTCTGACACTCCCAAGCTTTACAACATAGTACAAGTCACTCAAACTACTGATATTGAATGTTTTCATTTATCAAATAAAAATATTTGCCTTATAGAAATAAAAGATTACATGAAAAAATTATACATAAAGATTATTTTCAAATGACAATTGTATTAATACAAATACGTAGCTCTAAGACAAATGTCATTTATTGCATTATAAAACCAAAAGAAAATCAAAGTTCACCTGGTATATGTATCCTCTGCTCAGAAAAGAACAATTGTTCTTATATCAGTAGAAATTTTTCTTTAGTAAAAGTACTTTTTTCCACACAGTCTAATCAATTGCACAAATTTTTTCAGTTTCATCATCCAACTGTTTTGGAGTAGTAATCTTGGCTCCATTCTCTATATTTAAAACTCTAAATAACAACAACAACAAAAAAGTGAAGACAAAGATTGCCAAGTGGCATTAGGGAAAACCGCTAAATTAGATTTGAAGGCAAGAATTTGCAACTGAAGTTGCTACCTGCCAGTTCAGAGATCCGGATTGGGTTTATTCAGCTTTGGGGAAAGGGAGGAAAAAAAAAAAAAAAGACATTTGCTCAAAGTTTACATAATCTTAACCTCTAAAACTCTCTTGTTAGTTAGATTTCCTATATAGTGACATATTCCAAATTCTTTGAGGTACTCAAATTCAATACAAGCTTTCAAGAAAATCTGATTTTATCAGACAAGAGTAGGAGAAGCAGATCTACTATGAGTGTTATGACATTAAAGGATTTATTACAGTAAGTAGATATTATATGATTCTTGGAAGATGGTTATGTGAAGTTCCCCAGAATTAGAAGATCAAAGTAAAGGTCACACTAATCAACCTTACTAAAACGCTGGCTTGAGAGGATAGTCTGGAGCTCCCAGGAGAATGCTAAGAAACCAAAGATGCTTAGACTCCAAAGTGGGACCATGTCAAGGAAATCTGTAGTTTATGGGAAACTGATACCTCTCTGTAGCTGCTGCTGATCTGGGTCTGACTGTTGTTAAGCATCTAAGCATGGACCTAGTGCTGCAATTTGCAAGCACACATAAGTAAAGATACAATGAATCACTTTAAAGTTAAGACACTGAAACAAAAGGAGCCACATGACTGCAATGTAAATTGTGGGATATATTTGTTGTTGAAAAGCCTATTTTAGACTGCACCTGAGAGGTTTTTGTCTGCAGCTCTTTTCTGAGAGGATAGAGCAGAAAGCTCCATCCCTCATCAGACTTGCATGGCAATGAGAAACGGTCTCATGACAGCTTCCCCAGGGTGTAGGGAGGTGACTGGTAGATGATGTCAGGATGCACACACACACACACACCCCTTCCTCATATTCTGGGAGGATCACAAGATGTTCTGCCAAAATTCCTGTAAGCTGCTGTTTAAGACTTCCCTTGATTTTTTTTTTTTTTTTTTTTAATAACTGCTACCAAGTGTGCTGCTCAGATGCTCAGGTTGCCTACCTGTTCCAAGTCCTCTGAGATTTATGCCTGGATCCTTAAGAAGAGGGGTCTGCAGTGAAAGTTTAAAGTGATGTTGGGCAGCCCGGGTGGCTCAGCGGTTTAGTGCCACCTTCAGCCCAGGGCCTGATCCTGGCGTCCTGGGACCGAGTCTCACGTCGGGCTCCCTGCACGGAGCCTGCTTCTCCCTCTGCCTGTGTCTCTGCCTCTCTCTCTCTCTCCTCTCTGTGTTTCTCATGAATAAATAAAAATAAAAAATAAAATAAAGTGATGTTACCACCAAAATCTCTATTAAAAATGAAAGTAAAAGACAAACCGTTTTGTGAAAATTGGATAACCTAAAGGAGGAAGGATGGTATTCCCTAAAGCCAGCATCAAGAAGAGGAGAGAGAAAATGGTGAATAGTAGAGGCAGCCAGAGGAAATGTATTCAATTTAACCTTAGTGCCAGGAGACTTTCGGAAATAATTTGGAGGGGCACTGTGAAAGCCCCCCCCCCAATTGTGATGGTTGATAGAAGGAGAACAGTGTTTTATTGCTATTATTGTGTGGCTTTTGTATCCTGAGACTGGTGTGATATAGAAATTAACTATGTTCTTCTTTTTCTAAAAGAATAGTTTAGGACTTAATATGTTAAACATTGAAAGCATACGATAGCTTAAGTAGACCTTTTTATCCAATGTTTACACTATCCATGTAAGTTTGTGATTATTAATTAGTAGATAAAAATGAAGGGTATAGCTGGTGAGTATGGGTACAACATATAAATGTCTGTGATGTAAGTAGGTGCCAATGTAGCCTTTTAACTTGAACAACAAGCTGTGTAAATTAAGCATAAAGTTTAGGGTCCAAACCAAATAACTGCCTCAAAGTTAATTAGCTCAAATTTTAACACAGAATTTCAACTTTAAAAGAATTTTAGGCATTAGCAAGTAGATTTTGTAGCAATAGCGTTAGCACCTTCTAATCAGATGTACCATTTCTCCTAAACATTGACCATATTTACTATAACCACTCCTGCTCCTTAATGCTGAAAGACTGAATATACTACCAGGCAATGCCCAGACCATTTACTAACATAGAACTCAGGCCCAAGCCTGTGGCAACTAGCAGGGGAAGCTAACCTACAACCTCTGGAGCAACTGACCCCAGATTGGCAGGATGTGATCAATAACTGACAGCTTCCCTAATCTCTTCCCTCACTTCCAACTAACTGGGAAAGCCAGAGGGACTCCACTAATGAATCATACAGGATGTCTCTCTTCTAGTTAGCCTGTCTCCAGCTTCCCCATGTCAACAGCTTCCATCAGGGGATTTCTGAGGCATTCTCTTCTGTCCACTCTATAGCTTTTGCACTCCTCTGTCTGTCCTTGAGTCCCAGCTAAAACCCAAGGGATGCTGGCTGTCTGTCTTGTTACCCAAAGCTCTAAAGAAACAGCATTTACATAATCTCACTTGAGTGGTCCTCACATATTTCACAGTGTTTAAATATACTTAGTGTAAACCGCTTAAATAATTCAAGACTAGGAATGATTTTGAAATAAACAATGAGCGGGTTTTGAATCTTTAGAAGTAAATGGATATAGTGAAATAAAAACGGAATCTCCTGAAATATCTGATAATATTTATAAGCTACTGTTGATGAAGCGGTGGCCATATTCTGAGCCCTGAGCTAGATGCATCCAATATCTAACCTCACTTAACATTTCTAAGTGATAGCTATTATGGGTGAAGGAATCAAGGCACAGAGAGGCTAATTTCCTTGCTGAAATCAATGGAAATGGATTTCAAACCCATATGCATTGTTGTCCCCAGCCCTGCTTTTTTCCTCTGGACCACACCACTTTCAGAGTTCCAAAGACAGTGCCAGTTTCCTCAGAAGTCACTATCAACTAGAGAAACTAATATCCATGGCTTATTGAACATGTCACTAGGTACCTTTGTAGTTCTCAGTCCAAGAAAATAAAAGTAAAGGTAAAAGCAACCTAGCCTTTGCCCTTGAGAGCTCATATGGTAGGTAAAATGAAACAAAATATGCCACAAATATTAATGGTTATTAATATTTGGTTAATCAGGAGAACTCAGATTATAATCCTGGAATGAAGGAAGAACAGTTCTGATACATGTAGTCATCCAAAAGCCTCAGCAAGTAAATTCAAAGGTTATGTTTTTTCCTCCTCAGCACTTAGTTTACCTGTGTCTAGCAACAGTTTCTTTTTCTTTTTTTTTCTTTTAAAGATTTTATTTATGAGAGAGAAAAAGAGAGAGAGAGAGAGACAGGCAGAGGGAGAAGCAGGCTCCATGCAGGGAGCCCGATGTGGGACTTGATCCCGGGTCTCCAGGATCATGCCCTGGGCTAAAGGCAGGCACCAAACCACTGAGCCACCCAGGGATCCTTACAGTTTCTAATATACAAGTTCTCATACCAATGCCAATGCTTATGAAATCCCTAATCCAGGAGCTTCTTTATTAATTGTAGACAGAATTCTAAGCAAGGTGTCAAAGAAACCAAACTCCTAACCCAGTGATTCTTAACTCATGTTTCCTATGATAACTCCTGTGCCAAATAAATTAGAATCTCCGAAAAGAGATGCGCGCAACGTTTGAAAACTGCTGTTTTAGACCTGCTCTAGAGTGGCTTTTTTCATATTATATATATATAAGACAGGTAATATTTAAAGGTCAGTATGATTTCTATTTGTGATACCAATAATCACTTGAAGTCCTGATGTAATGCATTTAACTACCTATATTCAGTTAAAAGTAGCAATGATTCCATTTTATCCTGATGTACTCCAAAGTTAAATAATCACATCCTTGTATTCAGTCTTCAAAGAACTGGAAACTCACTGCTAATATATTTTTAATACTTTGCTATTGATTATTTAAATATAATAATAAATTATGATGGACAGAAATGCTCATGAAAGTTTATACTCAACAGTTTGTGATTGGAATGAAAGATTTATATTGTGGCACAGAGATATATAAACAGTGTCAGAGGATAGAGAGTGATGGAGGAAAAGGCTTATGCTATTAGATTCGATGGTGAGCAAGGGCCTCTTTGACAAGGTGGTGTAGTCCCCTCTGACACAGATTGAAGAGGACAATGTACGCAGATACTGGAAGGAGAGAATGCTGTTAGAGTAGAATAGTCAACAACCCAAAGGTAGGGGAGTGACTGGTCCATTGAAGAGTAATAAGCAAGCCAGTTTGTCAAAAATGAACAAATGGGTAGAGCGTGGCTGGAATGATGACAGAGAAGTAGCTTGGGCCAGATCTTATAGAACTTAAAGGTTATGGTAAAGATCTTAAATTTTATTTTGATAAGGATGTGAAATGTTGGAAGATTCTGAACAGAGGAAAAAAAAACTGACCTGGCTTTGTTTTGGAAGAATGCTTGTGGTCTTTTTTTGAAGTAATAAACTTAAATTTTCAGCACATTTTTAAAGTTCACAGTAAAATATAATAGAAAAGTACAAAGAGTTCCAATATACCATGTGTCTTCCACATACACAACCTTCCCCATTATTGACATCGCACACCATTGTAGTGTATTTGTCCTTGTGGCTTTGATACAAAGCAAAGGCATTAGCTAGACTATTTTTCTTGTGTGGTCAAAAGAGGGTGATGGCTTGAATGAACTTGGTAAAGATAGAAGTTTTGTATTTGAAATGTCTACTAACTGGAATGCAAAGAATGCTAACAGAGCTCCAAGGAGGGAGAAATTATTTCTATTACATATAAGCAGCACTGATTTCACTCCTCAATGTTCCCATGACTCCTTAATTTTTACTCAGTTGGATATCCTTTTCACAAGATGAGAGCTTCTCACTGGCTTCTATAGAACTTAATTGCGTAAGGATGAAATCTTAAACTGCTAATTATTAATTTTTCATCTTTGAGTAAATATTTATTAAGCCCAGCTTCAAACCAAAAAGCTGTTTTAACAATTTTATGTTCCATATCAGTGAAAGACCTGAATTTAATATTAATTCTCAGCTAATTATTAAATGGAAGTATTTCATTTGCTTGGACTCTGCAAGTTTCTAGGTGGGCAAAAAAATTTGTATTCCTGGAAGAAATGACTGCAATGAGGAAACCCTAGCATTGCAGGCATGTTATCCATTAACCACTCTATAAACCAATAATACCTCAGCTTTTCCATTCTGCCTAGTGACTAGTTCTCTTAGAGGACAGAAAATCAGCCTCCTTGGTGCCAAAATTAAAATGAATCAGTTTATTTTTCACCTGGAGAAATCAGTACTTTATGACTTTTGAGTGTCAGTTTATTAAGAATATTTGTAGGGACACTTGGGTGGCTCAGTGGTTGAGTGTCTACCTTTGGCCCAGCACATGATCCTGGAATCCCGGGATCGAGTCCCACATGGGGTTCCCTGCATAAGCCTGCTTCTCCCTCTGCCTGTGTCTCTGCCTCTCTTTTCCTGTATCTCTCATGAATAAATAAATAGAATATTTTTTTTCTAGAATATTTATAAAATGTTACACTTGGGAAAGTGTCAGATTACTTCATGGAGGCACATCTTTCCTCAACTGAGCTTTAAGATGACTAGAGCCCAGCTGGTACCTTGACTACAGCTTATGGAAAACCCTGAAGTAAGGGCCCAGTTTGCTCTACCCAGAATACTGACCAACAGAATCATGAGATAAAAATGCACATTGTTTTAGGCCATTGAATCTTGGGGTTACTTCTTACATAGCAGTAGGTAACTAATGCAAGTTACCTACCCTACACAGGAATAAATCTCAACTTGGCACCCTAGGAAGGAAATTAAGTTGGCATTTGTTCTAATGTGGATTACCAAACAGGTTATTGCTTCCGGTATCTACACAGGACTATGATCCCTTCAATCACATATTTAAAGCTCAAGTGAAAAGATTCCTAATGTGTAGCAAAAGATCAAATAATATCTTTGGCCAAAAATATTTTGATATCTTTTCCCTTAACATGGATATATTAATAAATAATACTACCATTTCTTTGTACTAACATTGTATTTGCCCATTTTTTACTTGTACATCAAGCTGAAGAAGAAGAAAAGTCAAATTTAAAGAATTTGATGAATTCTAAGCATCCATAAGTTCTTGTTTATAGGGGTTACAAGGCCATCTAATAAATTTCACTACAAATACAAAAACTTGGAAATAAAGCCCATTTTGTTTTCATTCTGCTTTATACAATTATGACTCAAGACAGAGAGCAGAAGACAAACTGACAGACTGGTAAATTACAGGTTGACCCTAAAAAAAAAAAAAAAAGAAGAAGAAGCCCATTTGTCTTGTCCTGGGCCTGAATCTCTCTATTGGATTCTGCTCCTTTGATTGCTAGGATGCTATATCAGCAAGGGAGGGAAAAAAAAAAAAAAAAGAAGAAAGAAGAAAGAAAAGAAAGAAAGAAGAAAGGAAAGAAAAAGAAAGAAAAGAAAGAAAGAAAGAAAGAAAGAAAGAAAGAAAGAAAGAAAGAGAAAGAAAGAAGAAAGAAAGAAAGAAAGAAAGAAAGAAAGAAAGAAAGAAAGAAAGAAAGAAAGAAAGAGAAAGAAAGAAAGAAAGAAGAAAGAAAACAAGCTTCTCCTTTCAAGGTCAAAGATTTATACAGCAGAAATGGAGCCCATCAAGGTAGTCTGTTCTTAAAGTGACAGAATAAATAACTCCCCACATGACATTGAGAAATCACATAGAGGTAATTTGAAAGTCAGGAAAGTACTTTTGCCAGGATAGTATCTAGTCTTCTCATTTTCCACTATTATGAGTGCCTGTTATTGAATCTCGAACTCCTCTTAAGCATCCCCAGTTAAAATGCAAAATATACTTATTATCAATAAAAAGTAGAAAGTAACCAGAATGGGTCATCAAATAGTCTTCTAGGACATGTCAGAGAAGCAGCAAGTACATAGATAATTTTCTCTAAGTCCTGGCCATGAGAAAAGGATTGTCATCAAAGCCAAAAGCACACAAAGTATAATGAGATCCTGTAACTGTGAAGTCTACTGATAAAATTTTGCAGCCACGTATAACCTTAAGCCTATACTCACATGACATTAACATCTGACTGCTCACAAACTATCTTTCTTGGTTGCCTCATTTCTATGAACCCATTTGCTGCTCCAACACAGAGCTAGAGAGTTCCTTAGAGGAATGGAAGAAACTGAAAATGTGACAACATTGTTGTATCCAGAGCCAGCTTCCAAGGATTCAGTAAGGCATCTATGATAGGAAAAGACAGACATGTGGCCACACTTCTCCATTCTCAAAACTAGCAAGCTAAAAAGCCTTGTGAGTATTTATACTTACGGTTAAAACGTGATTTTTGACTATGAAATAGAAAATTCCAAATTTAGAAGTGATTCGAGTAAGTAGAAAGCAAGTCTACACTATCATTTCCCAATCTCTCAGAGCATCTATAACATTTATAGATGCCTAATGATTTCTGTAATCCAAATGATTATTACAAACTGGTACTTTATTAAAAATTTTCAATGTATGATTACCAGTAACATAAAGATTATCTCATAAATGGATTCTTATGGATCTGGTCATAATTGGTTTGCTGAGTTAAATAGCACAATACCTTCACTCTGCAGAATCAATATTCAAGTTGTAATTTTTTTTCTTTTTTTCCTCTGCCTAGGAATTTAGGTCTGGGTTAGGATTCAGAAAGTCTGCCTTTGCCTTGAAGCTCCTCTACTCTGTATATAGTCCAGCCTTCCAGGGATTTTGATTTATTCAGGAAATCATTAACCATTTTTATAAACATTTATCCTTTCCTGGAGAAAAAAAAAAACATTTAAAAAGTAAAGTATCTTAGGAAAACATTATATTGGGCAGCATAGGAGAGACAATACTTAATCTAAAATAATACAAATGGTCACATCACTGAAGGCAATAAATGTGCAAAGGCAAAATGAAATTGAAACTACTATCTTAGGAGCTAAGGTAATATCAAATTTATCTTTTTTTCTGAGGCTTTCTGCTGAATGCCAAAGTTCAAATTTTGATAACTACTTGGGGTTCAGAGGATAGAAGATAAAATTGATGATCCTCCTCAAATGAGCAAGTTGTAGACAAGCCCTACACAATTCTGAGTTCTCAAAGGAGTGTACCTCCTACCTACAGGTCTGAATAAATGTCCAAAACTAATGAACTAATTGTCCAAAACTAATAAACAAGAAAAAATTTTAAAAATCATACAGAAGAGGCTAGAAAGAAATTTTGTTTGATTAGAATTTGGTGTTGAGAGGGAAAAATAAAGATTTTCCCCTGAGAATCGGTAACCACAAACTGGCATATGAGTTTCTGGCATGAATTCATGTTACATATGAGATCCAAAATAATCTCAAATGAAGAATTAATTTGTTCTGTACTACCATCAAGATTTGAAATAGATCTCTAATGGAAAATTTAAAGGGGTCTCATATTATTCAGTTAACCCCAGGCAACTAGGAAATAGAGCACAAATCTTCTCTAGAGGAGCCCAGGTATCAAAGCAAATTCATAGACCAAATTCCAAGAAAAATTATCTGCCTGTAGTAACAGCGAATTATTAAAAAAGCAAAACAGAAAAAAAAATACTCAAGGAAATAATGCAACATAAGTGAGATGTAGCTGAAAAAGCAGAGCAATAGACTCAGACACTCAAAGCCTTGACATATTGAAATGATCAGTCACAGAATATAAAATGTAATATAAAAATGTAATGCAAAATAAGAAATATGTATAAGTAGTTGAAATAGATAAAAAAGAGGCTTGAAAATATGACCAAGAAACAGAATATAAAGAATCAATATGCAGACACTGACAAATAATAAAATCTATACAATTAATAAAATTCCTTTATAAAGAGCCACACACATAACTCACTGGATAGAGAACCCAAATGACACTAAAGCGCAATGCGGGAACATTTTTTTCCAATAAATATTGGAACAATTGCCTATCCATGTGAAAGGAATATGTATCTCAACTCCTTCTAGACATTCTAACAAAACAAGTTCAGATACATAGTAGACCTACAGGTGAAAGGCAGAACAATAAAACTTCTAGAAAATAACATAGGAAGATATATAAATTGTATTGGGATTGTGAAAGGTTTTTTTAAACGAAACAAAAAAGGATATATCCATAAGGAAAAAGATTGAAAAATTACCACAGTGAAATTAAGAACTTTTATTTTCTAAAGATAGTGCTATGAGAGTGAAAAGGCAAGGTGGAGCCTAGGAGAAAATATTCATAACATGTATGTCCAACAAAGGACCTGTATACAGAATATGTAAAAAAAAATCCGGGGCACCTGGGTGGCTCAGTGGTTGAGCGTCTGCCTTTGGCTCACTCAGGTCATGATCCCGGGGTCCTGGGATTGAGTCCCACATCAGGCTCCCTGTGGGGAGTCTGCTCTTCCCTCTGTCTAGGTCTCTGCCTCTCTCTCTGTGTCTCTCATGGATAAATAAAATTAAGAAAAAAATCCTACAAATTGTTTAGGAAAATAACAGCAAAACTTGAATAGGCATTTCAAACTCAAGTATATATAAATGGCCAATTAAGTATATGGAAAGGTATTAAATTTTATTAGTCACAAAGTAAATGTAAATTAAATCTACATGAGGTTCTAATACAGATCCATCAAAATAGGTAAGATTACAAAATCTGACTATGTCACTGTGTAGATAGCATAGAATAACTTATAATCACATACACTGTAAGTAAATGTGTAAATTCATACAACTTCTGAAAATATTTGAAGTATTTTCTAAAGCTGAATATGCACATACACCATGACCCAGAAATGTATCCAACATAACTGTGTGCATGTGTTTACCAAAAGACATGTATAAGAATGTAGCAGAATTATTTGTAATAACAGAAATAATAAAAGAATCCAAATATTAACTTGTAATAAAGTTAATAAATTTTGGATAAATTTTGATGTATTTATCTAATAGACTACATTGAGCATGAGAAATGTTATTGCTACATACAACAGATAGAGAAAACTCAAAAATATAATATTGAACAAACTAAGCCAGGCCCATTGAGTACCTATGGTATGATTCCTTTCATTTGATATCCAAGAAAAGGCAAAAATTAATAAATAGTATTAAGTGTAGTAAAGTAGTCTTTATGGACAATTTTCTGACTTGATTTTAGGGAGATTTTTGTCTATTCCTGATAAGGTGCTGGGTTTGTTTGTTTTAGATTTTATTTATTTATTCATGAGAGACACAGAAACAGAGAGGCAGAGACATAGGCAGAGGGAGAAGTAAGCTCCATGCACGGAGCCCAATGTCAGACTTGATCCCAGGACTCTGGGATCATGCCCTGAGCTGAAGGCAGAGGCACTTAACTGCTGAGCCACCCAGGCATTCCATCAGGTGCTGGTTTTAAGTGAATATTCATTCTGTGGAAATTCTTTGCTTCTATACACTTAGAGTCCATGTGATATGAAAGACATCTATGTATGATCTATTGAATAAAAACTATGCACAAGTTATATCACATACATACAAAGCTTCTCTAATCGCTTCTTTCATGTTCATCTATTCCAGTTTTATCAAATTCCTTTTTTACCTATTTCAATTCAAATAGCTAGATGATCCACAGCCCGATGTGCAACTGTTTGGGCAGTCTGCCTCAGAGCAGGTGAAGCACTCGAACAGTGTGCTTTCTCTGTAATGTCCTAAACACTAGTAATTCTAAGACTAGGGTGTCACCTATGCTGATTAACACATCACTGCTGTTTCTTAAAACTTCTAAGTGCACACCTCTACAACCAACTTCTGCATAATGTGTTCCCGTTTGTAAAATGTTTTTTTTGCAAAGATCTTCACAAATGTGAAGGATATTTAGTTTTCATTCTATAAACAAGACTGCTGTTTCAAATAACCATATGGTTTCTCCACAATCATTTAGCTAATGGGTGGCAGAGCATTTTCCACTTAGTTATAAAAATTTTATAAAAATTCTTAGTCATATCCACATATTCCCATGATGTTTCCTCAGCTGAACGGGAAAACTCTTAAAAGTGGACTCCATATATTTTTCTTTTGTGTCATCTGGTTGTCAGCTCACAAAAAGTAGTTAGTGATTCTTGAGAGATGGCAATATTCTGCAGTCTTGTATTTGAGTACTTGAGTACTTAAAAGCACATCATTCTCAGAGAGACCTGGGTGACTAACATGTCATCTCAATTCCACAAGATGTCTCATGAGCATTCTGTCTCCTTTGTAAAATAGGCTTTTAACTTATTACGTAACACGTAAGTAGGCATGAGGATAAGTAGACTCATTTGTTCATATTAATGTCACTGCTTAAAATAATAGGGAAAGTTCCATGGTCTATTTCTCAGTGATTTGCAGTTGTTAAAAAAAATCTTCACGTTATAGCTTTAGTTCTTGCACAAAGAATCTACCATTGACACACAAACAGGCACAACAGAAAATTCAAGACAGCAATTCACAGAATGTGTTCCTATCTAATCAGATGCATCATCTTTTTTTTTTATATAAAGATTTTATTTATTTATTCATAGAGACACACAGAGAGAGAGAGGCAGAGACACCGGCAGAGGGAGAAGCAGGCTCCATGCAGAGGGCCCGGCGTGGGACTCCATCCAAGGTCTCCAGGATCACACCCTGGGCTGCAGGCGGTGCTAAACCGCTGCGCCACTGGGGCTGCCCAGATGCATCATCTTTTAATATAATGCTATAGAAGATAGGAAGAAAGCAAGAGCAGAACTGATCAATACTTTAAGGGGATATTCCAAAGGTAAATTTAAGGATTAAAATTTCTTCTCTGAAAAGAAATGCCAGTATTTTCATTACTGGTTCTTCTTCCTGAGTATAAAAAATATTTATAAATGCTCTGAAAGTTATTGTAGTTGTTTTTTCTAAGGTGAAACATAAGAGGAATAATCCAGATGTGGTGGTCACTGAATTTTATGAGACGTCTTTCTGAAGGAAAAGAAATTAAAAGCTTCCTCTCATTAACATAAATATAGTTCTCTAACTCTAAGATCAAGCAGTTATAATTGTCATTTTAAGAATTCTTGACGTACTTTCGCAATTCTGAGATAAGATAAAAAAGTATCAGCACAGATTATTCCAGATCCTTATTTACAAAATGTCACAATTCAAACACATTTTAACTACCCTGGGAGTACATAGTACACCTCAATTACTACAACCATATAGATCTTTTTTCAATGATAGCAACTGTGGAAAATCTAAAAAAAATAAAAAATAAAAAAGAATCCCCAATATGAAGATTTTAATAGAAATACTGTATTCCCTGCTTCCTTTCTCCACTATCTCATCCCTTGGAAAAAATAGCTATCCCCAACTACAAGAACTTCCAATTAATAATGGTACTCAAGAGAATCTTCCAGGAAAAGCTTGTGGTAATCTCCCTCCCTTTCTTTCATTCTTTTTTTCTTTCTTTCTTTCTTTCTGTCTTTCTTTCTTTCTTTCTTTCTTTCTTTCTTCCTTCCTTCCTTCCTTCCTTCCTTCCTTTCTTTCTCTTTCTTTCTTTTTTTCTTTCTTTCTTTCTTTCTTTCTTTCTTTCTTTCTTTCTTTCTTTCTTTCTTTCTTTCTTTCTTTCTTTTTCTTTCTTTTCTTTCTTTCTTCTTTCTTTCTTTCTTTTTCTTTCTTTCCTTTCTTTCTTTCTCTCTCTTTCTTCTTTTTTTCTTTCTTCTTTCTTCTTTCTTGCTTTCTCTCTTTCTCTTTCTTCTTTCTTTCTCTCTTTCTTTTTTTCTTTTTCTTTCTTCTTTCTTTCTTTTCTTTCTATCTTGATTCTTTAAAAAGGCATTTTTTTGTGATCTAGTAGACACATCAATGCAAGACAAAGCAAGAACTATTTTAGCTGCTACCCTCTAACCAAGCCTGTTTAAGAGAAAAATCAGAAATGTGATAGGAGCACATTTAGAAGGGGTTGAAGAGAGCCCTTGAGTGGAGAGCTCTCAGTCTAGTATGAAATGATGTGCAGAATGTAGCAGAAAGTTTCCCCCTCTGAGCTAAATGAAAAGGGATTTAAGAGAATCCTAAGTTACTAAATTTATGGAAACTTAGGTTTTTCTTCCTCTCTAAATGATTGCTGAGCTTCAGAAACTCAGTCTTGCTCTATGCTGTCAATGGATTTTGCAGCCGAAAGGTGCAAAGGGAGGTAACTATTTATAGCCCAAAGAAATCTGGCATCAGGAAATTATAAGAGCAAACAAAAGAGCAGGGTAAGAAAAAGGGGATTAAAAATTAGGCAATTTAAGATTATTTAATTAGCAAAATGATGTATGATGTTTCTGAGGGACAATTTTATGCTACAGAAGGCAACTGGACATTTATTGCTTTGGTGAGACTCTGCCCATGAAGGCTGCCTGCCTGGGTAATTAAGCCAGTGGTAGTAGGCTGAAGGGGTAGCTCTTATTCCAAATGCTGAGACAGGTCATAGAAGGTTACTAAAAAATTCATCACAAGGGTACCATGTAGTACATGCATTCATGATGATATACCAAGGAACAAGAAGCTGACCCACAAAAAGACAATGAGTATGTGGAAGCCTACAAAAAATAACTTCAAAGAATAATGACAAACTTCAATATGCTTCCCTAATTTCCTCTCCTTTTATTTGTTCGGCCATTCCTTCCTATTGAATGGAATTTCTCAGCCTTTCTTTCCTTTGAAATAGCTAATAGCAGAATATCCTGGAGAAAGGAAGAAAAAAAGAAAAAGGAAATACATAATAAAAATAACACCCCATCTCTGTATAGTGAATATCCCTACGCATAAATTAGTGGGATTAAAGTGTCTTTTTTTTTTAAGATTTTATTTATTTATTCATGATAGTCACACACACAGAGAGAGAGAGAGAGAGGCAGAGACACAGGCAAAGGGAGAAGCAGGCTCCATGCAGGGAGCCCGACATGGGATTCAATCCCGGGTCTCCAGGATCGTGCCCTGGGCCAAAGGCAGGTGCTAAACCGCTGCACCACCCAGGGACCCCTGGATTAAAGTGTCTTGAATTGGATGTGAAATTGAAGTTCTGATGTAAATCTGAGATTATTATGTTGATGGAAAATAAAAAGTAAGTTATAAAATCTGCTTGATGTATTTTCCAGTGGAAAGGAAGGCATTAAAAAAAAAAAAAAAGGAAAAGAAAGGAAGGCGTTTCTACAGTTATTTGAAAGCAATCAATCAAATAAATAAATAAATAAATACAGTGAGTTTCCATAATAGCCCATGGATTTTAATCCTTTTAAGAATCCATTCATACAAGTATAATCTACTGCTTAAAGTATGGGTAAGCCAATCTCAAGAGCTTTAATGAAAGTCCCAAATTTAAAATGGACCTGTTATACAGATACATATTTGGGACATGTGGAACTAAACTGATTATGAAGTCAAGATTATGTCCACAGAATAAACACATTAAGTACCTATGATTATAAAATAGAACTGTTTGCCTAACATAGAGTACCAAATTATGTGAGGCAAAAGATAACGGAATTATAAAGAAAAATAGATGAATTGACTATTACAGTTGAAAACTTAAACACTCCTCTAGCAGAAAAGGATAGATCTGTCAGGCAGAAAAATCAGTACAGACATGGTTGAAGTCAACAATACTATCAATCAAAACTGGATATAATTACAGTCTACTTTATCCAATAATAAAAGAACACACATTGTTTTTAAGCTTACATGGAACATTCACTAAGATAGATCACGTTCTAGGCCATAAAACACAACAATTTTAAAATAACAGAAATCATACAATATTTGGTCTCAAGCTACAGTGTAATTAAAGTAGACATCAATACTATGAAGATACTTAGAAGATCCTAAAATACATGGATATTAAACAAAACACTTCTAAATAACACATGGGTCAAGAACAAATCTCAAAAGAAATTTTAAAATATTTTGAACTAAATGAAAAGGAAAATACAAGTTATCAAAACTTGTGGGATGTAGCAAAAGTAGTACTTAGAAGGAAATTTATAAGAGTCAATGTATGTACCAGAAAAGAATAAATCTAAAATTTCTAATGTGAGTCCCTTCTAGGGATACTAGATAAAGAAGAGCAAATTAAATCTAAAGTAAAAAGAAGAAAAGGAAAAAAATTAGAGTAGAAAGCAATAAAACTGAAGACAGGAAATCAATAGAGAAAAATCAATAAACCAAAAGTGAATTCTCTGAAAAAAATTAAATTGATAAGCCTTTAACCAGGCTAACTTAAGAAAAAGAGAGAAAAAAAATACTAATATCAGAAATGAAAGGAGGGACATCAGTACATATGATCTCATGGACATTTAAAAGATAATAAAAGAATTATATGAACAATTCCATGCCCACAAACTTGATAATCTAGATGAAATGGGCCAATTCCTGAAAGATACAACTTATCAAAATTCATGTAAGAAAAATAAACAAAATGGATAGACCTATATCTGTTAAAGAAATAAAATTAATAATTTTCCACAGCAAAAAGCACCAAGCCTAGATAGTGAATTCTTCTAAACATTTGAGGAGAAATTATGCCAGTTCTCTAACAATATCTTTCAGAGGATAGGAACAAAAGAAATGCTTTCTAATAATTCTCTGAGACCAGTATTACCCTAATGCCAAAACCAAAGACATTTAAAAAAAAAAAAAGTATAGACCAATATCCCTCATGAACATAGGTGCAAAAATCCTCAATAAATTATTATCATATCAAATTCAACAATGTATAAAAATAATTACACAAAAAGACTTAGTGAGATGTATCATAATATGAAATGTTGGTTCAACACTTGAAAATCAATTAATGTAATTCATCACATCAATAGGCTTTAAAAAGCCACATGATCATAATAATAGATGCAGAAAAAGCATTTGACAAACTCCAATACCCATTCATGTTAAAAACTCTCAGCAAACTAGTTATAGAGGGGAATTTTTCAACTTGATTAAAAAAAACCTTCAGTTAACATTATACTTAATGGTAAGAAACTCAAAACTTTCTAAGATCAGGTGCAAGGCAAGAATGTTTCCTCTCATCTTTTCAATATCAGACTGAAAGTTCCAGCTCCTTCGGCAAGATAGAAAAGAATATATATACATTGGAAAGGAAGACATAAAACTGGCTTTGCTCATAGCTGATGTAATCATCTATGTACAAAATGTGAAATAATCAATAAGAAATTCCTGGAACTAATAAAAGAGTATGGCAAGTTTGCAGAATATCAGATTAATATACAAAATCCAATTGCCTTCTTTTGCAATGTAAATTAAAAGGTAGAATTTGAAATTAAAAACACAGTATGATTTATGTTGGAACTCCCCCCAAAATGAAATACTTAATATAAATCTAGCAAAATACTTACAAGATATATACAAGGACAACTACAAAATTGTGATGAATGAAATGTCATTCTTTTCCAAAAAAGTATTTATTTTGGGA
This sequence comes from Canis lupus baileyi, assembly GCF_048164855.1. Taxonomy (NCBI): domain Eukaryota; kingdom Metazoa; phylum Chordata; class Mammalia; order Carnivora; family Canidae; genus Canis; species Canis lupus. The sequence goes on along the minus strand of NC_132844.1, from coordinate 56,052,142 downwards.
GGTGATATAGGATTCAGACCAATGTAATCACTAAAAAATGGCATGGAGTAAAAGGAAATGAACTCTCCTAACACTCATCTGTGAATTTTAAGTTAGAAAAAAAAAAAGGCAAACGTTTAAGGAGAGGTATTTTATGCGTCAAGTTAATTTTTTAAAATATTTTATTTATTTATTTATTCATGAGAGGCACAGAGAGAGAGATAGAGAGAGAGAGAGAGAGAGGCATAGACACAGGCAGAGGGAGAAGCAGGCTCCATGCAGGGAGCCTGATGTGGGACTTGATCCTGGGTATCCAGGATCACACCCTGGGCTGAAGGCCGCACTAAACCCCTGAGCCGCCCAGGCTGCCTGTGTCAAGTTTATTAAAGCTTTTAAAATATTTTGAGGTATTTTAGGTAAAGGAATGCAAATATTATGTTTTCTCTTTTTAAATAATATATATTTTATATATTACAAAAATATATATTGCATATGTATTAAATATATTAATATTTTATATTGGGCAAAAAAAAAGACTGGAAAGCAAATTTTATCATCAGTAAATGACAATTTTTGAACTTATAAAGAAACAATATTAAGTAAATAGGGAAGAATTTTCTTTTCATATGAAATTCCTATCTCTTCAGATCTTACTATATTCTAATCCAGTTTCTTCTTCAAGGTTATGTCGGTTTGTTCTTTGGTGGAGTGGAGGTAGATGAGGTGACTCAGGGAAAAGAAGGGGTGTTTAAAATAACCCTTGCATTTTTAAATATTAATAACTGTTGTTTCACTATTCAGAACAAGTATTTAATACTACTTACCATTCAAAATATAATTTTTAAAGTTACTACCTTGCATTTATCCAATTCTATTTTGCCAATTTTTTTTCAACTTTAGATTTCCTGGAATATAATTTATATACAGTAAAGTTATGTTCGAGTTGCTCATTCCTAGTATTTTTAACATACATATATAAGCATGTAAACTGGATCACTAGTTCATATTGGATCACTATTTGTCTATTGTATGAATCTAGAGAAATAATAATGTTAATTTTAAATTAATTTTAAAACTCTAACCTTGGGATACCTGGGTGGCTCAGTTGTTGAGCATCTGCCTTTGGCTCATGTTGTGATCCTGGGGGCCTGGGAATGAGTCCCACAACAGGCTCCCCACAGGGAGCCTGCTTCTCCCTCCGCCTTTGTCTCTGCCTCTCTGTGTGTCTCATAAATGAATACATAAAATCTTAAAACAACAACAATACTAAACCTCTAGCCATCAAAGCAGATGGAAAGTGGTAAAAACTTGATTCTACAGAAAAACTTTCCTTAGTAATAAACTATCCAGATTAGGTGACATTTTCCTTTAGTATGCAATGAGGTATACACTCAGGTTAAATACCTGGATTAGAACTCTACCTCTAGGGGTGTATGGGTGGTTCAGGTTGTGCTCCTGGGATCAAGTCCTGCATCAGGCTTCTCACAGGGATCCTACTTCTCTCTCTGCCTGTATCTCTGCTTCTCTCTCTCTGTGCCTTTCATGAATAAATAAAATCTTTAAGAAAAAAAAAAAGAACTGTAACTTTGTGACCTTGAGTAGGTTACTAAACCTCACTATGTTCAGCTTTCTCTTCCTAATTTGGTTGGGGATAATACTACAATCACACATGATTGCTAGGAGGAGTAAGTGCATATAACAAAGTACTTGCTACAGTATCTGGGACATAGAAAACTATAAGCGATAGCTACATTAGTACTACTATTCCTTGGATTACATCTTTTAATTTAGGATTTTGGCATGTCTTTTTATCTTTTTTTGCTGCCATTATTACCAAAGAGGGATCTGCTCTTTACATTACTTCTCTTCTTTTTGTCTCTCTCTCTTCTTCCCCTCTTTCTTTCTCACTCTCTCTCTCTCTCTCTCTCTCTCTCTCACACACACACACACACACACACACCACCACATTAGGTAGATATAGAAAAATGGTAGATAATAGATCATTCTCTTTGATATAATAGTAGTAGAATTTAATGCTACTCTAATCTCAAGTATAGCTTCTGGCACCTAGTCAAATGGAATTGAAGAGTCTTAGAATAGTTGCAGTGTTGACAGGTAATTTTGAGAACTGAATGTTACAGATTTGACTTCATTCATAGGTTCATTTGTCAGGGCAGTAACAAAAGAATAACATTTTTTAACTGGAAAGAACATTAGGGCTTTTAAGAGCACTCTAATCTCTTAAGACAGATACAGTCATTGCCAAAAGGTGATTTTTTCAATATTTCTTAGAAGTTTAATAATAGGTGAACATTTAAGTACATGATGGATAGGTATTAGATAGGCTTATATAATATTAACAATGATAAAATATACATGTATATATAAAAGTAACAATTTAGAAAATTATATACAGGCTTTGAATATTACATTGCATTTTGCAGTATTAAAATAACTTTTATTTATTTTTAGTTCTCAGTAGACTTTAATTTTAGAATATATTTAGGTTTTCAGAAAGGTTGCAAAGATGGTTCTCATATTTCTCATATATTTCACATCTGATTTCTCCTACTAATATGTCACTATTAATGAACCTAAAAGTAACTATAGTTTAATCATGTAATTTCCAGGTAATAGTTATATTTTCATAAGATACTTTTTAATGTAGGAAGAACTTTATATTCTCAACTTCATAACAACCTTGATTAGTAAATAGTATTGCTCCTTATTATGGCTAAGAAAATTGAGATAAGGGCAGCCCTGGTGGCTCAGCGGTTTAGTGCCACCTTCAGCCCAGAGCAGGATCCTAGACACCCAGGATCCAGTCCCACATCAGGCTCCCCAAATGGTGCCTGGTTCTCCCTGTGCCTGTGTCTTTGCCTCTCTATCTGTGTTTCTCATGAATAAATAAATAAAATCTTAAAAAAAGAAAATTGGGATAAAACTATATAAAGCAAAAAAAATCTGTCTCATGTCATTATTTTAATTATAAATATTAAGATTTGTCTATGTCCATGATAAGTATTAATTTTACCCTCTTGTATAGAAGTGTTATATTTAAAACAGAACAATATATTGGAATGTATTTCAAAGAGAAAGTAGAAAGAAAGAATGGATATTGCCTACCATGTGTAGTTTTTCCATATATAATATACTAGTTTTTCCTTAAAATGAGTATTCTAATTTTTAGTCAATAATGATCAAATTGAGGGGCACGTGGGTGGGTCAGTGTTTGAGCATCTGCCTTTGGCTCAGGTCATGATCCTAGGGTCGGGATCGGCTCCCTCCCTTACAGGCTGCCTGCTTCTTCCTCTGCCTATGTCTCTGCCTCTCTCTCTGGGTCTCTTATGAATAAATAAATAAAATCTTTAAAAACCATTATGATTAAATTGAGACCTGTATGGCCTCTGTGAGCTTTGAGAATATCATCAAACTAGTAAGTCAGAAGCAAACTATGAACTAATAGTTCTCTGATCCCAATGTTTATTCAGAACACATTTAAGGGGCAGCCCTGGTGGCCCAGTGGTTTAGCGCCTGCCTTTGGCCCAGGGCGTGATCCTGGAGACCCGGGATTGAGTCCCATGTCAGGCTCCCTGCATGGAGCCTGCTTCTCCCTCTGCCTGTGTCTCTGCCCCCCTTTCTCTCTCTCTATCTCTCTCTGTGTGCCTTTCATGAATAAATAAATAAAATCTTTAAAAAAAAAATAAAAAATAGGGATCCCTGGGTGGCGCAGTGGTTTAGCGCCTGCCTTTGGTCCAGGGCGCGATCCTGGAGACCCGGCATCAAATCCCACATCGGGCTCTCGGTGCATGGAGCCTGCTTCTCCCTCTGCCTATGTCTCTGCCTCTCTCTCTCTGTGTGTGACTATCATAAATAAATAAAAATTAAAAAAAAAATTTAAAAATTAAAAAAATAGTTCCACATTTTAAAGAATTGTCATATTACATCCAAATAGTATTGTGATCCTCAATAATTTGCAACATTTTTGGGTTCTTATAAGATCTCCCATTTATAAATTGAAGCTTTTTTGTTGTTGTTTTTGTTTTCCCTGTGATCCTTAGAATGTGATTCTACATCTGGAAGTATATTGCATAAGAAAAGAAAAATTACTGTAAAACATCCATTTTTTCTTAAAATATTCAAAAATATATTATTCAGTTCTTAACCTATGTAGCTACTTTTTATCACACATTTTACAGGAAATAGATTTAATAGAAAAAAGTGAAATCTATAAGATTTCATAAGGCTAAGAGGCTTAATCTTTTCTAAAATTGAAAAATTTCCACTGAAGCATTCTACCAAAAATTCCACCTGATTTCTTCCTACTATTATCATTACCACTTATAAGTATTCTGTGTTTACCAGTCAGTCTTTTAATTTAGTAGCTGAGAGAGCACTCAGGGTTTTGGTGAAAAGAAGGAATATAGAGAATGCACTTCTTACTGTGGAATGGGGGAAACTATGGACTTAGGCCAAATGTGGTTCATTAGCTGGCATATTTTATATGACCTACAAACTAAGAATGATTTTACAGATGAACATTTGCAATTAATTTGATGACTGGGAACACTGACTTTGAACCTCCATTAAACAAAATGTTATCTAAAAAAGTGCCATTTTTCACATAGGTAAACCTATATTATCAAAAATGGAGTTATTAAATTATTTTTATTTGAACATCATCAATAAAAATTTAGGGAAAATATTTTTCTCACTGTGCAAGTGAGTTTACAATATTATTTATTGTCTATTGACAAATTTATAAAGCAAAATATAATATATTCAGTATTTGGTATTTCACAGGAAACATTTTCAAACTGGTGAGATACTAAATTGCATTCCTCAGGTGTGAGGATGTCCCAGTCAAAATCCACTTTGGTTCCACTCATCACACCAGGGAACCCCTTGTGTGGAACAGGACCCAAACAGGATCCCCCCATCCTGCACCACTTCAGCTTCAGCTGCATAGAGAACCCCCTGCTCCACACCCACTTTTATTCCAGTACTCCTACTTGGAGTCCCCATGAGTCCTAGCTCATGCCTGCTGCAGCTTCAGCCAGCCAACCAATGCCTCCAAACTCATGCAGCCTACAAAGGGAAATATCTTACACAAGGCTACTCCTAAGATTTAGAAGTAGCTCTTCTGCCTAATTCATAGTTACAAACACAGAAAGTCAAACAAAATGAAGATACAGAGAAATATACTCCAAAGAACAGGACAAAACTTCAGAAAAAGAACTAAACAAAACAAAGATAAGCAATTTATTTAATAAACAGTTCAAAGTAAATGTCATACAAAGGAGGCATGAATACACAATGGGGAAAAGACAGTCTCTTCAATAAAAGGTGTTGGGAAAACTGGATGGCTACATGTAAAAAAATGAAAGTGATTCACTTTCTAATATCATACACAAAAATAAACTAAAAATGGATTAAACACTTAAATGTAAGACCTGAAAGCATAATATTCCTAGAAGATCATACAAGTAGTAATTGCTCTAACAGCCATAGCAACATTTTTCTAGATATGTCTTATAAGGCAAGGGAAACAGAAGCAAAAATAAACTGTTGGGCTACATCAAAATAAAAATCTCTGCACAACAAATGAAACCATCAACAAAACAAAAGACAGTCTACTGAATGAGAGAAGATATTTGGAAGTGATATATCCAATAAGAAATTAGTATCCAAAATATATAAAGAACTTCTACAACTTGATGCCAAACAATTCAATTAAAAATGGGCAGAAGACATGAATAGACATTTTTCTAAAGAAGACATACAGATGGCCAACAGACAGATGAAAGGTACTCAATATCACTAATTATCAGAGAAATGCAAATTAAAACCATAATGAAATATTGGTTTACACTAGTTAGAATGACTAAAATTTAAGTGATGAGAAATAAGTGTGGTAAAGATGCAGAGAAAAAGAAACCCTCATGCACTGTTGGCAGGACTATAGATTGGTACAGCCACTATGGAAAACAGTATAGAGATTTCTTAAAAGTTAAAAATAGAAATACCATACAAACAAATTTTTCCACTACTGAATATTTACCCATAGAAAATGAAAACACTAATTTGAAAAGTTAAATGCACCTCTATGTCTATTGCAATATTTTTTTTTACAATAGCCATGATATGGAAGCAACCAAGGTATACATCAAGAGATGATCAGATAAGGAAAATGTGGCATGTGGGTGTGTAGGTGCATGTGTGTAGTGAAATAAACAGATAAAGGCAAATATGTGTCTACTCATAACTGGAATACAAAAAAATGAGTAAATAAGAAAAATTCAAAATCAGATCTATAAATACAGAGAACAAATGAATAACTGCAGGGGCAGGGGTAGGGCTGGCACAAAGTGGGTGAAAGGAGAGGGAGATACACTATGGTGAACACAGTATAATGTAAAAATCGTCAAATTACCATGTTATACACTTGAAAATAAAGTAACATTGTGTGCCAGCCCTACTTAAAACAAAACAAAACCAAAAAAACCAACAAAGTAATGGTCATAAAGGTATTCACCATACTAATGAATGGATGAATTCAGTGAGAACATTAACCTTTTTTAAGAAAGAGTAAGATTTTCAACACGTTGGAAATATCCAAAAGAACCAGAGTTGAAGAATACCAAAGCAGATATAAAAAATATATTAGGAAGAAAAAAACAATACTAGGAATCAACAAATTAGAGGATGCAGAAGAACAACTCAGCAACTGGAAAACAAAGTAAAGGAAATCACCCACCCTAAACAGCAAAATGAAGAGAAAATATTCTCCTTAAAAATGAGGATAGGTTAAAGGGTATCTGGGACAACATCAAATGTACTAATATTTGCATTACAGGGGTCAGAGAGGGAGAAGATAGAAAGGGATGGAAATCTTATTGTTAAAAATAATAGCTAAAAACTTCCCTAATCTGGGGAAGAAAACAAACTTACAGGTCCAGGAATTACAGGTAGCCTCAAACAAGATGAACCCAAGAAGATCCACACCAAGACACATAACAATTAAAATAACAAAGTTTAAAGATAAGTAGAGAATTTTAAAAGCAACAAGAAAGAAGCAACTAGTTACACACAAGGGAAACCCCATACATAAGGCTATTAGCATACTTTTCAACAGAAACTTTGCATGCCAAAGATGATTGGCATGATATATTCACAGTGCTGAAAGAAAAAAAAGAAAAAAAAAAACACCAAAAATACTCTACCCAGCAAGTTTCTCATTCAGAATTGAAGGAGAGATGAAGAATTCCCGCCCCCCGTCCCTCCAAAAAGGAAAAAAGGAGTTCATTATCACTAAACTGGCCTTACAAGAAATGTTAAAAGAACTTCTTTAAGCAAAAAATGTCATAAGTAGAAGTAAATTATAAAAGTAAAAACAATTCATGAGTAAAAGTAAACATACAGTAAAGTTAGTAGATTAATTACTTACAAAGCTACTATGAAAGTTAAAAGACAAAAATAGTAAAATTATTTATATCTAAAAATTAGTTAAAGGACTCAAAATAAGTTATAAAATATGACAACACATGTTGGGGAACAAAAAAAAATCTGTTTTGGAATGTGTTTGAACTTAAGGATCAGCAACTTAAAATACACTGCTATATACTTAGGGTATTATATATGAAGTTCATTGTAACCACAAACCCAAAACCATAATAGATGCACAAAGAAAGGGAACAAAAATAAATATAAGCATAACACTAAATAAAGCTAATAAACCTCTAGGGAAGAGATCAACAGAAGTATAAAGCATCAGAGAAATACAAAAACACCAAAAAAAAAAAAAATTAACAAATTGGCAATAAGTACTTATCTATCAATAATTACTTTAAACATACATTATATAAATGCTCCAATAAAAAGACTCTAGGTGGCTGAATGGATTGAAAAAGGACTCATCTATACACTGCCTACAAGAGACTCACTTCAAACCTAAAGACACCCAGACTGAAAATGAAAGAATAGAAAAATATATTCCATGCAAATGGAAGTAAAAAAACAAAAAGCAAAACAAAAACAAAGCTGGAATAGCAATAATATATCAGACAAGCTTTAAGACTAACAAAACTGAGGATTCTTATAAACAGAAAGCATTTATCATCATAAAGGTGACATGAAAGGCCCACTGAGTTTCCAAATGCCCTTATATTCAATATAGCACAAATGCCAGTATGTAAAAGATGGAAAATAATAAAAATATTAGTTTATAAATGTTTAGCAGATTTTTCTTATACTTCATTATATCACTGAAATATGCCTTTTACTTAATTTGGACTGCACAAAAATTTTTAAAACTCCAGGTAGGCAAACATTTTATTGATTAAGAATCCCTGGAAGATTACATTGTGGACTAAATGGTGGAGGCCATTTAGTTGTCCAGAATTGGTCCTGAGAGTACCGTCTCTTCAAGAACAACTTAGTTCAAATGAATACTGTCATATTAAATAGTGCTCAAACATGTTGGTCCTTGTCCAATAGACACGATGACAGCAGAGCTATTACATTGTAGTCAGTTGCACTTCAGAAGAAACCATAAGTATAAAATCTCCCTGAACTTCTAATGCGTACTCTGAAATTATTAAAAAAATGACTTATTTGTCAATAGTGCTGCCACTTTATACTAAACTGGCAAATTAAAAAGGATCAAAGAGCAATAGTTTGGAGAAAAGAATCATATTAAAACAATGTCTGGGCTGTAGACATTTTTCTAGATATATCTTCTGAAGTAAGGGGAATAAAAGCAAAAATAAACTATTGAGACTGCATCAAATTTAAAAGCCTCTGCAAAGAAGGAAACAATTAACAAAAATAAAAGGAAACCTATGAAATGGGAGAAGATATTTGCAAATTATATATGCATAAAGGGTTAGTAACCAAAATATATAAAGAATTTATAAGACAACACTCAAACAAAGAATCCAATTAAAAAATGAGCAGAACACATGAACAGACATTTCTCTAAAGATGTACAGTTGGATGAGAGATACATAAAAAGGTGCTGAGCATCGCTGATCATCAGGCAAATGTAAATCAAAACTATTATGAGGTGCTGCCTGGGTGGCTCAGCAGTTGAGTGTCTGCCTTTGGCTCAGGGTGTGATCCTGGAATCCTGGGATCAAGTCCCACATTGGGCTTCCTGCATGGAGCCTGCTTCTCCCTCTGTGTGTGTGTGTGTGTGTGTGTCTCATGAATAAATAAATAAAATTAAAAAAAACAAATAAAAAAGAAAAAGAAAACTAAAATGAAATTTCACCTCAAACCTGTCAGAATGGCTAAAATGAAAAACACAAGAAACAACAAGTGTTGGAGAGGATGTGAAGACAATGGAACCCTAGTGTGTTATTGGTGGTAATGCAAACTGTTGTTTCCACTGTGGAAAATAGTATGAAGATGCCTCAAAAAGTTAAAATAGAACTACCGTATAATCCAGCAGTCATACTTAATAGGTATTTACCCAAAGAATATGAAAGCACTAATTCAGAAGGGTACATGCACCCCTATGTTTATAGCAGCATTATTTTCAATAGCCAAACTATGGAAGCAGCTCAAGTGTCCATCAATTGATGAACAGATAAGGAAGATATGGTACGTACACCAATGGAATATCATTCAGCCATAAAAAGAATGAAATTTTGCCATTTGCGAGTACATGATTGGAGCTAGAGTATAATGCTAAATGAAATAAGTCAGAGAAAGACAAATACCATATGATTTCACTCATATGTGGAATTTAAGAAACAAAACCAAAAAATAGACTCTTAACTATAGAGAACAAACTGATGGTTACCAAAGGAGAAATGGGTGGGGGATGGGTGAAATAGGCTTTGGGGATTAAGAAGGGCACTTCTTCTTAATGAGCAGTGGGTCTGGTATAGAATTGTCTTGTATAGAATTGATGAGCAGTGGGTCTTGTATAGAATTGTTGAATCACTATATTGTACACTTGAAACTAATATAACACTGTATGTTAACTATATTAAAATAAAATTTTAAAATTTAACTTTACGTCAACAACAACAAAAAAAATAAAAATAAATAAAATAGTGCCTGGGCCTTCTGGGTGAGTATCTGTGTATACATACTAAGATATTTCCATGTGAATTATATTAAATGTATGTAATTTACATTTTGTTAAGGGGAAAATATGATGAATTGTTGATTAAAGCAATTCTCAATGGAAAAATATTATAAATGGAGACTTTTCTAATATTTGAGATTCTTTAGCAGTGCTGGAATAGTGTAATTAAAATTACTTCCATAGGAAAGATACGGAAATTAATCAGATAATATTATTAGTTTTGTCAGTTTGCTGAAGAACATATATTATTTTTTTAAATTTTTATTTATGATAGTCACAGAGAGAGAGAGAGATTGAGAGAGGCAGAGACACAGGCAGAGGGAGAAGCAGGCTCCATGCACCGGGAGCCCGACGTGGGATTCGATCCCGGGTCTCCAGGATCGCGCCCTGGGCCAAAGGCAGGCGCCAAACCGCTGCGCCACTCAGGGATCCCAAGAACATATATTATTAAGTACTGTATTTGTGAAGCAAGATGCTGCCTTTTTCCTAAAAGGCAAAATGCCTTAAGCAAAATTATCACCACTGCTTGCATCTACATATCACTTTCCAGCTGACAAGATGCTTTATACACATTTTCTCATCTAACTCACACCACCTCCCAGCTAAGACAGATATTATCTGTATTTTATCAATGAATTAGCAGAGATTTTGTGACTTTCCCAACGCTATATTTTTTAGGGGAGAATCAGCTCAAAAACAGATCTCAAAATTTGGGGTTCTTGGTCCTCTTCTTTCCAAACAATTATTCTAGTAACTTCCTGATATTTTATTATCTATTTATTTAGCTTGTTTGTTTGTTTGTTTGTTTTTCTTAGAGAAAAAGGAGCAGAGGGAGAGGGAGAGAGAATTTTAAGCAGGCTCTACACCCAGCTTAGAGCCCAATGAAGGGCTAGATCCTACAATGCATGCGATTGTGACCTGAGCTGCAATAAAGAGTGGGATACTCTTAACACACTGAGCCACCCAGGTGCCCCATCAGCTGATATTTATAAAGAATTTCCCAACCCCATTTGACTCCTACCCACAGACTCCCCTCACACCTCTTTTGGGCTTATGCCTTGACTTAAAAACAAACAAACAAAAAAATGTTTGACGGACAGCTACTAACATTGCTAACACATGGGTGAATTTGGTAATCTAGTAACCTCTCTGCTGTTGTTAGTTCGTGATATACACCAGGATAACAGATAGCCATACACATGTAAATCCCTGACTAATGAATGCATAGTATGTTTAGGTGTTGGGCTTTTTTCTTGTACCTTTTTTTCTAAAGTTGTCATGTGAATACATAGAGTACATTCAGTTCCGTTGTGCATGATAGCATGCATAAGGAGGCAATCTGGGGGCAAAACAACCCCTACTGTATTAGGAGAAAGAAACTGCATCAAAATAATACATTGTTATTAAATTAAAATGCTGTATCTTGGGCAATACCTCAGAACTGTTGAATGAAAATCTCTCTACATTATATCCAGTCCAGGAATATGGACTTTAAACAAATTTTCTGAGAGATTTTTGCTAAAATTGAATTTAAGGAAAATTGGAAGAGGTAATCAGATATGAGTATTGAGTATCTGTGCCTATTTTTACTGAAAATGACAAGAATTCCAGTCCCTAATCATTCTTTATCCAGTCCATTTCTAAGGTTGTGTCTTTGCCAAGAAAAATAGCAAGCTCACAGTGGAAGCAGGGACTTCCCAAGCATAGAGTTTCCAAACTGCAATGCAAAGTCACTGCATACATAGCATCCAACTGGGTTACTCCCCATCACCCCTGTGGGACTTAACAGCATGCTTGCTGTGCTGTAAGTAATAAAGTCCATTGCCTCTGATCTTGGGGTTTCACATGATCTGCCAGCATCCACAACATCCTACCTAATAAGGTAACTTTTTATCCTGTAAATAGGGGGAAATACTGCACCCTGGAAGAGAACCACTGCATCATTCAGATGTAAATTAATTATAAGACCAGATCTGATTTTTAGAGAATAGTTAACTGAAATACAGAGTGAATACCCAAACATCTTACATCAGAAGCATGCATGAGTTTGTCTGCAGGAAGCAATTGTCCCTTTTTGCTTAAATCTCCTACTACAACGTCAATTCACAGTATTTAAAGATAGAAGTCATCACACAATTTAATTAGAGAGGCTACTTCTCTATCTGTAAAGAATTCTAGAAGCCCCTCTCTCTATCTCTATCAAGAACTAGAGAAAAGTCAAAAGATTTTAAAAACACAAATAAAAAGACAAGAAAAGTAAAAAAAAAAAAAATCATTATAAACTAAAAATTCTTATCAACAGGCCAGCAGTATTTTTATGTTTTTGAAAGTATCCCGCTGGATAGTACAAAGAAAAGAGAACTCAGATAATCTCATTGCTCATAATGATAAACTAGCACCTGATCACCATGGAATACAAGAATCTCTGCCACAGTTGACAGCACAGTGAACTCAGTGTGCTCAATCAGATGTATAATGGAGCTGTAGGGAGTTCTTGTAGCCATTATCTTGATATTCCAGATTCCTATCATTAGGGGAAGAAGAATTAAGAATAGTCCTTCAGAGTAGGCTCCAGTGATAAAGAGAAATGATATATCAGCCCATAATGAGGACAAGAAATCTAAGGTAGCTTTGAAGAACATGGTGTGGAGAGGAATGAAGAATAAAAAGAGATTTAAGGAGGAAAGAATATAGGCACTCACACCCAGAGGAACTTCACTGAATTAGAGCCTTGTTGCAGAAAGAAATGTGGAGAACTGCTGGGGAGGGATAGAGCATGAAGATTAGAGTTAAGGCAAAGATGGAATTTCCTACAATGTTTCCCTCTAGCAAACAGGGCTCTTTTCTAATGGAGAAATCAACAATCTGGCTGGATATTCCAGTGATGAAGTGTTGGCATTTCAGATACCAACAGAGGTTTGGGAATTTTCAATACCCAAGCCCAGGTCAAGTCTGAGATTTCAGTATGGGACTTCAAAGAATGAAAGGAGCAATAAATCTGTCAGAAAAATATTACATGGCCTAACTCTAAAACACTTCATCATTATTAATACAATATCCTTCTACCCATATTGGAAGGTAAGCACTGGCATCCTGGAAATACAATATTCAGAACCACTTATACTGGCAAAAGGACAAACTATGGTTACTTGCTAAGCTGAAAGAAGAAATTAGACAATTCACATGTAATTAAAGAGTATCTCTGTATAACTGGCTATCTAATGGGTACAATGGGCAATGGAAAAGAAACTGAGGATACAGTTTCTGTCCTTATATAACTGCTCTTTTAAGGTTTTGGGTTTTTTGTTTTTGTTTTTGTTTGAGAGTGAGCAAGAGAGAGAGAGTGCATGTGTATGTCTGGGGTAGGCACAGAGGGAGAGAATCTTAAGCAGGCTCTACACCCAGCATGGAGCCCTATATGAGCTCAATCCCATGGCCCTGAGATCATGACCTGATCTGAAATCAAGAGTCTGTTGCTTAAACAACTGAACCACCCAGACACCCTATCCTCACATAACTCTTAACTTCAGAAAACAAAATTGACTAACAGGCAATTATCATCATTACCACTATCAACATTATTTTAAGGTAAGATAAATTTTCAAGATTTTATAACAGAAATTGCATATTATAAGCTGTGGTAGTAGGGGGTACCACTCACTGTTAGAGGGATGGTGATAAGACCTTAAGAAAAGTGTCTGAATAGGGAGAAAAAGAATATTGAAGACCATCATAAAAAAAAAAAAATCTAGATGAGAAGTTCACAGACATGTCAGGCATGCAGAACACAGAAAAAATTATATTTTAAGATTTGTATTATGGCATAGGAAGAAATGAGGCTGAGCAGAAATGCGAAAGATGAAAATAAAAGGGTACGTTTAATGTAATCCAGACATGTGAGTATCTATTTGATGTCACTTCAATGTAGATATATTATAACCTCTAAATTAATAGGAGACAGAGTCTAGAGTCCTGATGTATGAGAGTATACTCAGGAAAACAAAACTTGCACTAGGTGCTTCAAGAGGGTAGATTTATTTTTTATTTATTTATTTTTTTTTTTTATTTGTTTATGATAGTCACAGAGAGAGAGAGAGAGAGAGAGAGAGAGGCAGAGACACAGGTAGAGGGAGAAGCAGGCTCCATGCTCCGGGAGCCCGACATGGGATTCGATCCTGGGTCTCCAGGATCACGCCCTGGGCCAAAGGCAGGCACCAAACCGCTGCGCCACCCAGGGATCCCCAAGAGGGTAGATTTAATTTAGGATACTACTAAGCTGTTATTTGTGGAGGTGGGTATTGGTGAAGGAACAAAAGGCAAATTCTGGGGTGCTCAAGAAAATAACTTTTTGGGTAGAAAGCATTTAATTATCTGCAGTTAGGAAAACAAAATGGATAGGATTGAGTTCCAGAAATTTGGAAAGGTAAGGCAACCTCAAACCAAAGAGGAGAGCATTAGCCAGTGTCTGGGGCATCCTGTGAGGAGGTCTGACAGGCTTGGTTCTAGGAGTGGTGAAAGAAGCTGGAGCCCAGGATCAACTGCTGGTACTGGGATAAGGACACAGGGAAAGAAGAAAGCAGGGAGCTAGATTCTTACCATCTACTCTCCCACTAATGGCCACCATTCTTAGAAGTTAAAAAACAAACAAAAAAACAAAAACAAAAATACAAAAAAAAAAGAAAACACCTTAGCTGATAAAAAAATCTGAACTGTAGCCCCAGCTGCAGAGAGCAGAGTATAAAACGTTGGCCTTGACTGAAAGACCATGGATAGATAAGCAATAGTCCTGCTCACTTCCTTTCTTTACTTCTTTAATGATTAGATGCCCAGCACTAAACTGTGGAAAGCATTAAAAATTAAACTCACTATCTACAATTGATATTCATTATACCACTGAGGACTCAAAATAAGTGGGTTGTTGCTTCCTGGCTTGGCTGAAGTTTCTTATGTGTTTTCAAGATTTATTTCAGAACAGCAAAACAATTGTGAAGGAGACCAATTAAAAATAAATCCCTAACTTAAGCATCTTCCCTTCTTTTTATCTTCCTCAGTCTAAGACTCTTTTTTTCCCTTTCTCTTTCGTTTTCCCTTTCCTTTCCTTTTTCTTTCTCTGACCTCCTTCCCTGCATGCCAATATGAATGAAGGCATTCTATTGATCCCCATTTAATAACCAGCAGCATAAATTGATGACATTAGTGGTATGTACTTCAGAGAAAAAGTAGTCGGAACAGTAGCACTGGGCAATTATAACCAAAAATAAATAGCTTATTACTGCCTGTTTGTTAGTTTTATTTCTATAGTGGAAACCAATTAGAAAAACAAACTTCTCATATATGAGGGTGTTAAACAAACCATTATATCTAGTATTAGTCTCTAGACAATTGTATGCCTTCCTTCCTTCTTTCCTTCCTTCCTTTCTTCCTGTTTTTCCTCCTTCCTATCTGTATTTCTGATTTACCTTAGCAACTATATTGAAAGTTCTATGCTAGGGAACATGGAAACACAAAAGAGAAAGAATGATCCTTGACCAAAATAACTTTACATCATTAGGGTTAAAAAGTTTGTAACCAGTAAATGGAAGGTATGTGTTGCTTATGCCAATTACTACAAAGACAGAGACTGTGAGAGATAAGGTCTGAAAGACAGACAGGAGGTATGGAGGCAAGAAGTGAGAACTAAGGCTAAAAGATGAACAGAATAATGGTTATGCTGAATTAGATGTTATCCTGAAAGCAACTGGTCTCATTGAGGGATCTTAAGCCAAAGAATAATATAATCAGATTTGCATTAGAGAAAGACAATCCTAGTTGAGGCAGAATGGACCAGAATGAGTGAGACAAGATGCAGAGATTTCAGCAAAAAGACCATTGTAAAAATTCAGGCAATCATTTTAGTGTGGAGTTCCACAATGGGCCTTAAATAGTTAGTAGATCTATGTAGCTCCCAACCTGTGAGACATGTATTTTCTGTGTAATATGTATGGAGAAGAAGGAGAAATAGAAGGGTTAAGTTTCCTGCTATTATAGGGTTCTGTCAAGAGGCTACACTTATGGGGAAATAGTACATTCCCTCCCCATCTCTGTGCAGAGCATTGTGACACTAGGCTCCATTGCAGAGAGAACCACAGGGAAGGAAATAGTATTTTAAAAATCTCAGGGGTTTTGAATTGGGTTTTACTTATTACTTGGGAAACAGCACTCTGGGAGAATGGTATTTTCTGAGAGGAGTAACAGCAGGGTACAGCTGTAGCCCATTATGCCCAGGAGCAGAATGGACTCCCAGTGGATAGGTCAGATGCCCTGCACTCTTGGCAGGAGAGCAAAAGCAGTCTGCAGGGGAAGATTTCTTTGAGAACACATATAAGATATCCTCTAAAGACTACCCAAAATACGTAGAGATTGAGGCTCTGTATTTTTAACCGACATCCCAGATGATTCTTCTGTGCATTACAATTTGAGAACAATTGTCCTAGGCTTTTTCTGCCATTAAAGTAAAGCTTTTTCTGCTACCTCTCTTACCTATTTGTGTTAAAATAGCAGCAATAGTATACAGACTTTTCTTGCCACTTAATGTTCTAATTTTTGTCTTTTGAAGATTTTTTTTTTTTATTCATTTGAGAGAGAGCATAAGCAGGGGGAGAGGCAGAGGGAGAGGCAGACTTCCAGCTGAGCTGGGAGCCTGACATGGGTTCCACCCCAGGACCCTAGATCATGATCTGAGCTGAAGGCAGATGCTTAACCATCTTAGTCACCTAATTTTTGTCTTTTAATCACCTGTTCCTGATTGGAGAGGCAATTATACCTGACTTCTGATAAGAAAGTCACCAGGGACCATGTTAAATATCTTTAACTCATCTACAGATTCCCCAGCCATGATTCTTTTTCTAGCTTATTTCTTGAGGCCAAAATATGCATCTACTGTATCCATACCCCAGTGACATATGATAATATACTAAGGGGCCATATAGACAGTCTATCAAGCTATAGTTAGAGCCTATAATTATAAGCCTCTTGTTATAAGCATAGATGGCATTCAATCTCTTGGTTTTCAAAAGTAATCTCATCTTAATCTGTTTTAAGTAGCAAGTCTATAAATTTGCTCCTGTTGTTTTTGAATAACCCATACTGGAAAAGTCAACCCACATGGCCTGGAGAACAGGGCATTGGTGATATATGGCATATAGGGAGGGCACAGAACATAGTACATATACTTAAAACAACAGAGTTCCTTACTAGCTGGGCAGGCAGTTAAAAGAGGAGGCTCACACTTTGAGACTCCTCTGTGTTCTCTAATACACTGAGGTGGCAAAACAGGAAAGAGTTGCAATAAAAAAAGTGGTGAGCAGTGTCAAAACTTGCAGTGAGTTGAGGAGAAGGTCTGAAAAATGCTCATTTATTCAGCAAATATGGAAATCATTATTGACCTGGAGTAAAACAGTTTTCATGAAATGAAGAGTAGCACAGAGAAAGCAAAGATTTGAGAATGTATTTAGGAGTGTGTAAGTAGAAACAATAATCATTTTACCCTATTATGAAAGACCTGAATTAATAATAATAATAAATAATAGCTTATACATGCTTTGTGTTGTATCTTTAATCCTCACTGCAGTCCTAGGACAACTATACTATTATTATCTGCATTTTTAAATGAGGAACAGGAAAATTAGTTAACTACTTTGCTCATGATCACAAAACAATTACATACATTATTAGGAATTTAACCCAAGTGTATTTGAGGTTTTAATCACCACGCCATTAACACCGTAAAAATCTGGAACTTCTTTGAATTTTAACACGCATTTGGAAATTTATTTGTGCTTCTTTATTGTGAAGGAGATTGTGTTTTTTTAAGATTTATTTATTTATGTATTTTAGAGAGAGAGAGAAGGAGAATCTCAAGCAGAGTGCCTGGCTTGATCTCACAAGCCTGACATCATCACCTGAGAGGAAATCAAGAGTCCATGCTTAACTAACTGAGCCACTCAGGCATCCCTGTATTTCATCCTTTCTCTGACAGAATAGCAGTACAACAAATAAAAGTTTCTCAAAGTCTTATACATAAAAACACTTGAGATCACAAAAATACTAAATCTACTAGAAAGAGAATTAAATTTTTTCCTACAAGTTCAATTTTTTCTGATAAGAACTTTGAGTGGTGCTTGTGCATTTAGATCCCAGCATCACATGCCATCTTCTTGCTAAAAGCTGCTCTCTACTCACTACAAAGCCTTGTCTGAAGAAACTATCTCAAGAGTCATGTTAACAAGGGACAGAAAAATCTCCACCAAGGCAGGCATTTATAATTACACACTCAAATATTAATCTCCCATCTCAGAAAGCCTCTGGAAGAAAAAAACAGACAACAAAGATACCTCTTACAGATGGGGAAAAAAAAAAGTGATTTTCAGGAGCTGGGGTGAAGGGAGGCTTCATGTTAAAAGAAATTTATTGAGTGTCTCATTAATTTGTACTAAAAAGGGGAAATACTTTTGGTGTTTCCTGAGTGAAAGCATTTCAGTCTTTCTCAAAGCACTGGTCTTCAAAAACGTAGTCCTAAGTCAGACAGAGGGAAATGAGTACTATATGGTATTACTTACATGTGGAATCTAAAATGGTCAAACTTGTAAAAACAAATAAGATGGTGGTTACCAGAGGCAAGGGTGGGGAGATAGGATAAATGTTATGCAAGGACACAAACCTGCAACAACTAGTAGATAAGTCCTAAAGATCTAATGAATGATATAGTGAACACAGACAAAAGTACTATAGTATAATCATCAAGCTTTCTAAGAGCCTTGAACTTAATTATTCCAATCACTAAAAATAAAGGATAATTATGTAAGTGATGGAAGTGCTAATTATCACTACAATGGCAATCACAATCACATTACAACTTATAAATGCATCAAATTAACATGTTGTACACCTTAAATTTACAAAATACTATATGTCAAATATATTTTAATTGGAAAAAAAAAAAAAAGGAAAAGCAGTCTTTTCGTTTCTTCCAAAATGGAAATCAGTGGGAAATGAAGTCCACCTTGACACTAGGAATACCAAAGGTATAAAATAGCATGTTTGTCAAAACTACCTATCCTGGGATCCCTGGGTGGCGCAGCGGTTTGGCGCCTGCCTTTGGCCCAGGGTGCGATCCTGGAGACCCGGGATCGAATCCCACATCAGGCTCCCGGTGCATGGAGCCTGCTTCTCCCTCTGCCTATGTCTCCTCCTCTCTCTCTCTCTCTGTGTGACTATCATAAATAAAAAATTAAAAAAAAAAAAACTACCTATCGTCTGTGATTGAGTTTGGATATACAAACCATTATAAATATCCTTCCTTAAGAGAAAACAGAAGCAAAATCTTCTAAACCAAAGAGAAACTAAAGATTACCCAAAATGTCAGGAAACATGAAGAGAGGGCTGGGGGCACCTTAAAAAACAAAAACAAAAACACAAAAACAAACAAACAAAAAAAAGCCTAGATTTGAGCAAAGGCAACAAATAAAACATTGTGATTTCATACCAACTTGTGATGTAAATCTGAATCTCAGAAATGCTATATGTGCTATATGCTATATGAGATCATTAGCTTTTTTAACTAAACCATCAGATTATCTCAAGATCCAGAGGAGAAAAATTAGATTTCAAAAGTATCTCAAAAATATTATCTCATACTCAGGTTAGTTCTTAAGTTTACTACATGAGAGCAGAGCAGATTAATAGTCCATCCCCAAGAATGCCTTAAGACCTGATTCTATTTTATTCCTTATTCCATATTGTTTCAAACTACCTGAAAAAGAAAGAACTTTGATTTTTTCTGCACTTATACTAGAATATTAAAGAAGGGCTTAAAAAAACAATAATGATTTTCACAAGAACACCAGTGATAGATAATATCATTTCCTCTATGGTCATCCCCTAAAAGTTAGAGTATATTGTTTGAAATTCACCAACCCTCATTGTGTTAATTTTAATTGTATCTAATACTGATGGCTTGTTTAAACAAACCTAGCAAGTAACTTATTATTTCGGAGCTTTTAAATATTATATTACTCCTTAAGATTATTTTATCAGTGGTTACTAACTCATGATAAATGAATATAGTTAACTCTTACAGAGAAAAACATAAAGGCTCTGATTTGCTAAACCATAAAAAAGGCAAAGAAAAAATAGCCTTTAAAAACATTTTGATGAATAAAGCCTACCTTTATCAAATCTCAAGGTAAATTAGATTGCTAGCATTGCTGAGTGCTAGTAAAACACTTTTGGATCAATATGAATCTGTTTAACTATGGATTGCATCTCATAAAGTCACCAATGGTGAGATGAATTGCATCTTTGCTTTCTTTGATCATGTTCATACTGTTATTCAGCAATTGTGAAATTATTTTTTTTTCCATGACAGTCAGATGTCAGTCTCAAAATATCATATAACTTGATAACATCACAATTGCTGGTCATCCCATATACCACTAAACCTGATTTATAGAACACATAGAGATACATATGAGGATTCTAATTATGTTTTTACTATTTAGCAGAGGAGAATGAAGCAGTCTGGGCACACAAGTTACCACAAGTGTGATATTTTTTGTTTGTTTGTTTTTATTTTTAACACAATCAGAACCTATCTCCATTTCCTCCTTTTATTTTGAGGATAGTAAAGGAATAGGAAGATTTGTGTTTTTTTTCAACTTTACTTTGGTCTCCCATACAATACTTTTAAAATGATCATTTAATTTAATGTATTATAATTGTTTTTGTGGGAGTAGGAGGATTTCAACTCATCAGAGCAGAAATAGAACATTTTAGAAATCTAAAAGAGAGCCAATGTTCTATTCTCTGTTCTATTAAGTCACATTAATGGTTTAAATCATAATCAAATATGTGCATTTTTAATCTAATTTTAATCTATGATGTATGAATAAAATCGTACTCACTTGCCTTTATGCATCTCAATCATCACATAGATTCAGCAAAACAAATGTAACATTGGTTTTCTTTTATATACAAAGATGAGACTGTGTGTGGGGGGTGTGTGTGGGGGGGGTGTGGGTGTGCACAAGCTTAGTCAACTTTTAAATACCACTTTTTGGGTACTTACAGATAGTCTAATTATACTCTTACTCAGTCTTGATGTAATTCAATAGATGTCCATACTTGGACTCAGAGTACTTACATGACCTTCTAAAGGACTTTCTAAATCCAAAAGATACTCTAAAAAATTTGAATTCATGCACCTCTTCTATCTACTTTAGCCCAACTGCTCCCAGAAAGAAGTGTCCTTAGAGCTTTTATGAAAAGCACCACAATATGATTGTGGTAAAAGCAGTCCAAGCTTTCATTTACTCTCTTTATCCTATTTGCCTCTTTCTTTGGTGAGCAGCAGTTTAAAGGACTGGTGGAAGAGAAGATACCTTGTGCAAACCAGTGAGCAAAGACAGTACTAAAGGGGCTATTTCACTGGTTCTTTTGACAAGGATGCTTGCTGTTAACTCAATGTATGAATGACTTTTTCTTTTTTTTTTTTTTGAATGACTTTTTCTTGTTTTGTACACATACACAGACACATATACCAACATGTGTGTGCACTTATATCTTTTTTTCCTTTCTTCAACATTGTTTCCTAGACCTACATTTATTAACCTAATGAGTTAATCTTCATAAAAGAGTTATAAAGAAACTCTATATCTCCAACTAAACTCTTGCAAATATGTATTAGAAATTTATTATACTCTTATAAGTTTGAATACACAGCAACCTTGTTTCAAATCCAGCTCTGCCTCTTAGCTAGCTCCCTGGCCATTCAGTTATTGGGTGCATGGATATGTGGGTGGATGGATGGATGGATGGATGGATGGATGGATGGATGGATGGAAAGCTGGAAAAAGGAAGGAGGGGAGGGAGGGAAGGAGGGTGGGAGAGTGTAAAGAACACATTGTTCTTTGCACATTCTCTTCTTCCTCTTTTAATCAAGTCAATCTACTGTTTACAAAAAAGAAATAAATATTCTGTACTTTTATTATTATTATTATTATTATTATTATTATTATTATTATTACAGTCTTTCTTACTCAGATTCTCTCTTCTCTCCCCTCTATGTATCTTAATCATAGTAATCGTTCAGGACTGAGCTTTAGCCCTGCTTGTTCCAGTAAGCCTTACTAGACCATCCTGGCCTACAGGATATTTGTTGTTTCCTTCTAAATTCTCTCCAATTATTTTATCTCATTTGACATTAATTATAACTGCCTTTATCTGAATTTTTGTTTTCAGATATGTTTGTTCTGTCCCTCTAAATTTTTAAAAAATATTTTATTTATTTATTCATGAGAGACAGAGAGAGAGGCAGAGACATAGGCAAAGGGAGAACAAGGCTCCCTGTGGGGAGCCTGAGTGGGACTTGATCCCAAGACCCCAGGATCATGACCTGAGCCAAAGGTAGACACTCAACCACTGAGGCATCCAGGTGTCCCTGTCCCCCTAAATTATAAGTGCTTTTAGAGCAACAATTGTGATTTCTATTTTTTGTTATATTCCATATCACTGTGTAGTAGAGGCCTCTGTCTGTACATCTTTAACTGAAAAAAGATTTCTAATCTTATTAAGATTATCCCATATCTTATCTTAAGCCCATATCTTATTAAGGTTCTAAGACACACAAAGAATAAATAGAATATAGGCCTCAGTCAAAACTATGAAATTACTATATAGTTATCTACAGTTATTTATATACACATAGCTTTATATATAAATATATATATAATACATATATATATAAAATTTTGATGGATATAAACTATATATACTCAGGAATAACTGGAAATATACAAAATAATAATTAGTGGTATGACTGGATGTTTGGAAATATGAATGAATTAACTTTTTAAAAAAAGATTTATTTATTTATTTGAGAGAGAGGGGTGGGGAAGGGAGAGAGGGAGATAGAGAGACAGTCTTTAAGGCAGACTCCACTTGTGGAGTACAGAGACCATTGAGGGGCTTGATCTCATGACTTGGAGATCATGGCCTTAGCCGAAACCAGAGTCAGACACTTAACTAACTGAGCCACTCAGGCACCACTGAATTAATTTTCTAACATATATTGTTAATGTCTCCATTTTTTTTGGATGGGAGCTGAGTATCATTTCTAAGGTCATAATAATTTCATCTTTAGGATTGAATTCCTTTAAGACTTGAAGCATCATTAGTTTTGTAACAATCCTTTACTAAAACACACGCACAAAAAAAAAATAGGAGAGTTACATTAAAGATAGTGACAATACCTTATCCTAAGTCTTTAGGTGAATCAACAAGTTTCTGAATTAGATTTGGTAGGAACTCAGGATATGTTAACCATTACTTGTAACAGGACTTTTTCTTTCAACTAGTCATCTCCCTTAAAATTTAAATAAATCTCACTCTGCCTCTGTTTCTGTGTCAAGAGACCTCAATCAGTTATAATTCTGTCTTGTCCCTGTGCTCACTGACTTCATCAGTTCTTGTGAACTCTGAAGGTACTTTGGGAATAGAAATTGGCATGTGCTGATCCTTCCCTGTTTTTGGAAGCCAGTTTCCCAGACAGACCAAACTATTCTCATCTGATCTGCTGTGTCCCCTCATGCTATAAGTTTTACATAGGTACTCCTACGTGGTGAGGTCCAGGGTTTTCTATTGTAATCTTCCTCTAGTTCATTATTCTAAAAGATTATTTGGTTTAGAATCAAGAGACTTATTATCACTACACAGTTTAGGTAAAATTACTAATATAAGTAAAACAGTATCATTAATATAGGTCACTGCTTTGCAAAAATAAAGAAAATAAGTACAAACCACTCTTTGCAGCAGGAAGAAGAAAGATAGGAATTGTGTTCACAAGGGTGTACATTTTTCACATAGGAATTTCATCTGCTGTTTTTAAGAAAAAGAAGGAAGATCTCTCTGTTGTGCCCAAGATTACGTATCTGAGAAACCACCAAGGAGCCGACACCAATGCAAGAATACGAGGGTTTATTTACAAGCTCAAGCTTGGGTCCAAGTATACTCCACACAGCAGAGCAGGGGCTTGGACCCCAAAGTGGGTTACAGCTGGGTTTGTTATGGGCTGGTCTAAAGGATTTTCAGAAGGGGTGGAGGAATTTTTTCCATTCCAATATGGGGGAAAGGGTGGGGGAGTTTCTTAAGATCTGATATGGGATTCCCTGTCAAGGACATTCTGCAGTTTTTCCTGTAAAGTTCAGCTCTTATTCACAGGGGCCTAAGATGGCTGTACTGTGCTAATGCTAAACTTGAGGTGGAATGGCCTTAATTTTCTCAGCCTCCACATCTCTCTATCCCTAGCAACAATGTACTAAACACTGCTTGCAGCCAGTGAGAGAAGTTACTACAATCTAAAATTCTTATTCTTCTCCAATAAACTTCTATTTAAAACAACCCTCTACAATTTCCTCCTAAAACATAATAAAAACTGACCTTCACTTTGTCTCTATGGATTTACCTATGGTTCACCAGAACTTGCTTGTCCCAAATAGCAATTTCTCTGCTATTCCTAAATAAGCTGATTTTGCTCATAAAATAACTATTTTATTTTGAGGTTAATCTTACATGGTGGTCCAAAGTGGAGTCTGAAGAAAATGAGCCCTAAAGGAAATAATGACTCCAGAATTGCGTGCAGTACCCACCTGAGCACCTCTGCCTCCCGGAGTCATCTTTTCCCATTTAGTTTGGTAGGTCTTCTGGGATTCAAGCTCTCTCTTTTTGGTTAATCTCTCTAGCTTTATTCAAGTCTGTTTTTGGCTTTGTTTTTTAAGTTTTTATTTAAATTCCAGTTAGCATACAATGTGATGTTAGTTTCCATTGTACAATACAGTACTGAGCACTTCCTGTTAAGTCATTCATCCTATTCAAGGGAGGTGAAACACATGTTTTAGAACACCCATCAGTAAACAGAGCTTCCCATAGGTAAGACATTTTAGCGAAGCCAAAGGCAATTTAGGTTCTGGTCCTTGGACCCAGAATATTGCGCGCCTTTCTGAAAAACTGGGTGAGCTTTTGAATAATTTGGAATTGTAAAGGCCATTCTAAGGATCCTTTGTATAGATAAATCCACCTTTGGAGTCAACTTTAAAAAAGACCAAGGAATGCATTTTTTTATTGATATGCAGAAACTTCTCAAAGATAAAATGACTTTAAAAACAGTTCTAAGAAGATCATTACAGCAAACAAACAAATTAGTGAAAGATTTCGGCCCTTACAATCTGCCGGAAACACAATTTGGATCCAACTATTCTTTTGAATTTTATACTTGAGAATGGCTAAAATTCCTAAAATAAAAGGTTTGAGATTTCTGTTTGTGCCTATTTATATGTTGCTCATGTATATATGCTATGGATGTGTTATTTTTCTACCTGCAGATGGTATTGCCAAAATTAATCTGTCAGGAGCCCTATTTAATTGACTTAGAGAAAATTAAGTATGTATATAAGTACACTCTTAGAAATTAGAAACTAATCCAAAAGTTTTTCAAGTTTATATATCTGGGATAATCTTTAATAAATAAAACCTAGTTTAATAATTTAAAGCAGATTTACACTTATTGGTTTAATAAAAGCAGATGTGCCTTCAAAACCTCTCAACAAGAAACATAATATAATTAACTATTTATGTCTAATCCAAGTATAGTCATTAAAAATAAGTAATTGAGGGACTCCTAGGTGGCACAGTGGCTGAGCATCTGCCTTTGGCTCAGGGTGTGATCCTGAGGTCCCGGGATGGAGTCCCGCACCAGGTTCCCTGCATGGAGCCTGCTTCTCAGTCTGCCTATGTCTCTGCCTCTCTCTGTGTTTCTCACGAATAAATAAATAACATCTTTTAAAAAAATAAGTAATTTAAATTATGTAAATAAAATCAAAGTTTATACTGTTAAATATACATAATGGATATTCATTGAATATATAAATCATTTCCAAATAAGAAAGACATTAAATGATAAACAAGTTTATCTACTTTTGGCTTTTTTAATTTTAGATAGACAAAATATATTTGTGCCTATTAATAAATGTATTATATGCCATACTGAGAAAAGTTTGTATGAAGAAGAGTATCTTCTATAAACTTTGAAATGTACACTTGACCCTTGAAAATGTGGGGAGGGAGGGGTGCTGTCTCCTGCACAGTTGAAAATCCATGTGTAACTTTTGACTCCCCCAAAACTTAACTACAAGTAGCCTACTATGAACCAGAAGCCTTACTGATAACATAAACAATACATATTTTATATGCTGCTATATGTATGATATACTGTATTCTTATAATAACGTAAGCTAGAAAAATACTAAGAAAATCATAAGGAAAAGAAAATATATTTGCCTTGCTTTACCATATTTATTGAAAAAACCCAGGTATAAGTGGACCTGTACAGTTCAAACCTGCATCATTCAAAGTCAAATGTATTTATAAATTTGCTAACCTACTGTAGGATACTGATGATAGTCTAAAATTGTTTTCCTAACGTTCACTGCAAAGCACAAATTACAAATAGCTTAAAAAGTTGGAAAAAGAATTGAGAATATAAAAGGAACCAAGAGAAAATGTCAGTTATGTTAGAATGACGTAAATTAACTCTGCACAAACTGTGTATTAGTACTAAGGAAATGTAGGCAAAGCAGTAGGCATTCCTTTAGTAGGTAAGAAGCAATGGAACTCCCGAGAGCTTTCTCCAACTGTGGAAGGATTTAGAATAACTTCTTTGTTTTTAAACTATGGTCACAGATCATTGGTGAATTATGATGAACATTTATTTAAATAGAAAATATACATATCTATATTGATATAAATGAATAATATATATCTTCAATTATATCTATAATTTTCAGATAGATTACAGAATATTTATATATAAATAAAATAATTTCACAAAGTACAAAATAGAAAGCATGCATAGCATATACTAAAAATAGGAAATACATTGCAGTTTATTACATTTTTATTTTGGTTACTTATGTGTTTTAAATATGTAAATATGTGCTGGACTGTGATATATACTATATTTGTTATAATTGAATGATCCAACATGTTTAAAAGCCACTGCTTTTATATTACAAAAAACTGAACAATGGAAAGGGTCTGTGTGGCCAGCTGAAAAGGCCAATACAAGACCACTCTTTCTGTCATGTACACATACAGTGGTAATTCCTCAAGGCCGAGCTGTAATCACTCTTTGATAAGCTTATACTTTATTGCCTTGTCTTTTCAGATTTGCAGTCAGGCAGCAATCTTTGTTTAAAAGAATTTCCAGTATTTCTTATAACTACTTGCAAGGCTGAGAATTCTTGTGGTGGCCTCCCAGATATTTATAGCTCTGCCATCAATCTATAAGTTGTCTCATTTTTCAAGTTCTTATTCTTTTTACTCAGCTTAGAGCAACCTTCTTCAGCAATAATGTAGGGATCCTATTGTCCTACCTGTTCTATAATTCCAAGTCTAACAGAACAATATCAAGGGGAGCCTATAGACATGAATGAATCTCATACTGTAATTTCCAGAAAGTGTATGGTTAATTTTAAATATAAATTCTGAAACTCATATAAATATTTTTATTTTTCATGACAATGTATATATTTGCATAAGTTCAATAAGACTTTTTGTTTTTGTAACAGAACACCTCATGCACCTAGCCCCTGCTTCTTTTGATCCACAGCTGATAAAAGAGGACATATACTTCAATACCATAAAGACCTAATTGTTCATATGGAAAATAGTCATGCATTAGTAGAATAGTCTTTCCAGAGCATGATCCCAAGAGACAAAGACCTCAAACATTACACCTTGCAACCTGGTACTTCATTGATTGGAAAAGACATCTCCAAAAAGACTTTCAACTCTATAGGACAGACTCCTTTCAGGTACTGTTAAACAACCCTTGTACTGCCAAACTTCAGGGAATAAACTCTTGGATTCACAAATCACATCTAAAAGGGGACTAAATCCAGACTGGACCTGCACTGGTTTGGGGCTATTACAGATAAAACATAGAGGTGACTATCAACTGACCTTATTATTTTTTTTTCAACTGACCTTATTATATAGAAACTATACAGTAAAGATACAGATCAAAAATAAATGGATAAAGCAGTCCTGGTGCATTTTAAGAGCTATAACTACAAATGAACTTTGTAAATAACAATTTGAAAGAGGAGTAATTAAGAGATTTTTTTTTTAAGATTTTGTTTATTCATGAAAGACAGAGAGGAGAGAGAGAGAGAGAGAGAGAGAGAGAGAGAGAGGCAGAGACACAGACAGGCAGAGGGAGAATTAGGCTCCATGCAGGAAAGCCTGATGTGGGACTACATCCCGCGTCTCCAGGATCACTCCCTGGGCCGAAGGCAGTGCTAAACCGCCACCCAGGCTGTCCATGAGAGCTTTGTAATTTAATATTTATCTTTTTATCTGAACTGCATTGAATCACCTATTCACAATCTCTAAATAATATCCTGATATTTTTAATTCAAATGAAATAAAATATTTTTCTCTTAGCTGGAGGCATTTTTTAAGTGAAAAATTCTTTTATACAAAGAATTCACAATTTGTAGTTTCCTACAGTAAAAGTCTCAAAGTCACCACCAAGGTCTATCATCATCTTCATCATCTCCAAGATACAGAAGCAAACTGCTTAAACATTTGTAGAATGGCATGCTAATCATTCCATTGAACCTTCAAAATAACTTTATGAAGTAAATGTTTTAGCAAGTATGTTTTTACTCCTGATGAGGAAAATAAGGCTCATAGAAAGTAACTTAGGCCAGATTATAAAGTCAGACAGCTAGAGAATCTAGAATTTTATCCACATACAGTTCTTATTTATCAAGTTTTTGCAAATTAATGGAGTTGGGAAAGCATCCAATGGAGAAGAATTGGGGAAATATCTGATGAGAAAGAAGTCATACCAAACAAAACCACATGCAACATATCTTCATAAACAAATGTATTTTATATCAAGTTAGTAAGAGCAGCATTGGAAATCAATAAAGCAACTTTATACACTGAAATAACAGTAGGAAAATATCGTAGAAAAATAAGTAAGAGCATGAACTTTGAAAATAAATAGGCCTCTGCTAAAATCTTGTTTTTTTCTTTCTCATTTTGGATATTTTATACTTACCAGGTGAGGGTCTTTTGCCACTTATTTAAACTCTTTAGGATTAAGTTTCCTGATTTCTAAAATGGATATAAAACTACATGCATCACAAAGTTCC
The DNA here is from genome assembly GCF_048164855.1 of Canis lupus baileyi. Classification (NCBI taxonomy): domain Eukaryota; kingdom Metazoa; phylum Chordata; class Mammalia; order Carnivora; family Canidae; genus Canis; species Canis lupus. The sequence goes on along the minus strand of NC_132844.1, from coordinate 56,022,814 downwards.
ATAGTATTAAGATAAGGTAAAAAAGTTCATAGGGACGTAGCAAATTATAAGATCAATAAATGGTTTCTATATGGATCCACTCTTTTCCCTCAAAATGTGTAGGTTTGGTGGCAGAAGAAAATTTAATGGGTAAGTGGTAAATAATGCAGTGGACTTTTTACAAAGGACTGATGTTGGAGGATACATTTGTCAGCATCTTTTGGGTGCAGACATATAGACCGAGATGGTGATTTGCAGTGAGTAATAGGTTTCTGGTCTTCATCCTCTTCCTTCACAGAGCTCCTAAAACCCTTGAAATTTCCTAAGTGATGAAAACAATAAAGGTGTCTTACTACATTAATGAGGTGATTTTTGGAAAGCCTCCAAGTAAACTACAAATGGAAGCTAGTTTCCAGGGGAAACCAACCTTCTGATTAGAGGATAGAACTTTTAGTTTCATCCTCCTACTTTTGGGGAGGAAGATGCACTAGAGATTCAGTTTAATTACTCATGGCCAATGATTTAATCAATCATGCCTATGTAATAATGCAGCCTCCATAAAACCCTGAAAGGATGAGGTTGGAAGAATTTCTGTGTTAGTGAACATCTGGAGATTCCAGGAGAGTGGCTCACTCAGTGTATGGGAGTACTGCACCCTTTCCAATATACCTTGCCCTATACATCTCTTACATTTGACTATTCTTGAGCTATATGCTTTTATGATAAACTGGTAATCTGCTAAAGAAAAGATTTCTTTGAGTTTTGTGAACTGCTCTAGCAAGTTAATCAAACCCAAAGAGGGGGCCATTGGAACCCCTAGTCTATTGCCAGATAGTCAGAAACTGGCATAATCTGGAATTGGGATTAACATCTGAAGTGGGGTGGAGCGTATTTTTGTAGGACTGAGCCCTTAACCTGTGATCATGCACTTTCCTCAGATAGATATTGTAGGAATTGAGTTTATTGCTTGGTGGTGAGGGAAAAAAACTTGCACATTGGAATTGGTGTCAGAATCATACAGACCATCTCTGGAGCAGCTAAATAGTGTTTGAGAAATGAACAAGAAAGAAAGGGGAGTCAACATTTGTTTCTCTTTAAAGTCTGAATAATTGAATTGCATTTTGGGTCTTGAGACACTGCAAGCAAGTAGTTATTTTCAAATTACTGTGTTTCTATGAGCAGAGTACAGTACTGAGCCATGGATCAGGAAGGCCATAGACTCAAAGAGGAATATTATTATTGAGGAATCACAGGAAATGCCTAATTTTTGACTGTGCATTTTGGTTTGTCCATGGAAAAGATTCTGGAGAGAGAAAAATTGATAATCTAAATGTGCCATTTTAGGGCTTATTTCATTCATTTTTTTGCTCTAATCTCCATCTACTCAAGGATTATTATTCCTATACCAATAATAGGAAAATTGAGGCCCTGAGAGCTTAAATTACCTGTTCATAGATGCACAATATATGAGGGACCAGAACTATATCCAATGCATGCTTGATCACAAAACCCTTGCTTTCTCTTATATCCTTCAGTCAATAAAAGATAAATAGTAGAATATCTATAGAATAAAGAACACTGGTTCAACACAGGTTCCATAAGCATAAATTATTCTTTAAAATATTATTTTATTTTACTGACTTCATATTTAATAGATATCCTTATGATATTTATTTTTTTTAAGATTTATTTATTTATTTATTCATGATAGACATAGAGAGAGAGAGAGGCAGAGAGAGAAGCAGGATCCATGCCGGGAACCTGACGCGGAACTCGATCTCAGGACTCCAGGATCACGCCCTGGGCCAAAGGCAGGCACCAAAACGCTGAGCCACCCAGGGATCCCCATGATTTTTAAATATGGATTCATTTATATCCACATGATTTTAAATTTTGATTCATTTATTACACACTTCAGGGATGAGGGTGTCAAATATCTGATATCCAAGGATGTTCACGTGTTTCTGTAAATGGATGCTCGTGTGTGTGCATTAATGTGCTTGTATTTATATGTTTATATATTTATGTTTAATCTTAAGCAATTAAATGGATTTCCAATCCCTTGCAGATGTGGGACTCCAGGGACTAGATATATCCAAATAATCTCAATACTTAAGACAACTTTTAAATTAAAAACACCATCCATCATTTTGTAGTTGAAAAAATTTAGAATTAGAAAGATTATGAGTCAAAATAAATCATAGATCAAATCAAACCTTCTGTCTTCATCTCATTTCTAGAAGGAATGAATCTAGTTTACTAATTCTATATACCCTATGTTTAGTTACAAACCCAACACATGTCAAAATGAATGAATAAGTGATTTAGACTCCATGCAGATAGACAGTTTACATGTGTTGATGTGTCTTTCACGCTATCAATTCAACCTGTTATTTGTAATGCACTTTCATCCACTCCCAAGCCTGATGACTACATAGCTTTTGAACCATTGGTAGTATCTCTCCTTCCTTTGAATAAGAGACATTAGACTAGAATTTTACTTTGATAAATCATTCTGATATTAAATAAAACATAATATTTACAAATAGATTATTTCTCAGAGACTTCTCCAAGTGGAGGAAATAGTAGGCATGACTTGAGTAAATGGAGTTTCTTTTCCCTTCTTTTGTACAACCTTATTCAGAAGCAATATGCGATAAAAAGTAACACATTTAGCTGTCCAAAATTTTTTCCAATGGATAACTAAAAAAAATTCAAATTAAGGAATAATGTTTTACAAACATTTTTTTAAAGATGTAGTTGATTAACTGAGAAGAGATTAAAAATAGATTTAGAGATATCAAGCACCAAGGTTAATAAGGAAAATATAAATCATTATGCCTTAGAAGCATTAAGAATTTCCCAGATTATCTTATCAAAAAGCTTCAGAAGTCAAATGCTAAAGGAATCCAAGGAAGGACAATTCCAAGTCTTCACAAGGAGAACATGGTAAAGTGAGGGCTAAAACAAAGCCCTCCTGGTTCCCAGTTCATTTATCATTCTATCACTGGATGTGAGCAAATTTATTGCACTCTGAGTTGTCTCCCATAAATACTCCCTATCTTACTATAATACTCCCCATCTTTCTGTTCTACAGGGATTATAAAAAGAAAAGTCACTGTGGATAAAAACTCTACTACACTCACCACAGAATCCTCAAGATATATCCCTTGGAAACATATGATGCTCAACAAATATTTATTGATTAGGTGGTTTTCCTTGACAGTAGAAAACGATATTAAAAAAATGACCTGAAAAATCTAAAAAAGGGACCAACTGTATTCATGAAGAAGTTGAATTCTATTTCTGTTCAATCTTATTGATTTGCCTGGAGGAAACAAAATAAATCTTACTCCTTTACGATATGTCTTACTAAGGCGGGGGCGGGGGGGGTGAGCAGGATCCTTATTTATTTAAATGAAATCTCAATTATTCAGAATATAAACTTGCTATGGCCTAGTGATTGTGGAAGCTGTTCTATAGCACATGTATAATACAATAATAACATCACAATGAATCAATATCATGGGCTGGGCAAACTAAGATGAAATGGCTGGTAATTCCAACTGTACTTATTGTTGGTTACAGTTGGTAGGTCCAACTATAACTGGATCTTTGAGAAGATTTCAGGTATGTGGCCAAGAAATCACTCCAGACACTAAACTGATGTTAGTAGAAATGATCAAAACTGCATAGTAAGATGGCACGGGTCTGATCTTGAATATATATATTTTTCTAACTATGCAATCCTCAAATGACTTCATATCCCTGGGTTTCAGTTTCCTGGTTTGTAAATGAAGTACAATGGTTAAAATACTTCCCTCATCTGTTGCAGAGGTCATTTTGAGGATAAAATAAAATAATGTATACAGAATGTATGAAAATCCCTTGTAAACTGTAAAGTGCAGTAAAAACACGACAGATTAATTAGAATAACTAATGCTATGGTGATAATCATTTCACAATATATAAATATATCAACTCAACAAGTTGTATGTATTCAATTTACATACTCTTATATGTCAATTATATCTTGGGAAAGTGAGAAAAATATTGATGCTGGCATATTAAAAAATAAAGAATAGTTAAATATTAGGATCAGTGATTTGAGAGTCAAGAAACTTGCATTTAAATCAGATTCTGACACTAACCTGTGGTATAATTGGACAATTACTGAGCTGAACAGTATCTCTCTAAAATTTCCTTTTAATTAAATATCCCCAAGCCTCTATTTTATCTCATTTCTTTTCTTTGGAGAAACAGGGTAATTGTATGATTTTCAGCTACGAAGAAAAAAGCCTCTGAAGTGAGAAAGTGTGATGATGAAACAACACTATAGTATTACATATTTTTTTAAGATTTTATTTATTTATCCATGAGAGACACAGAAAGAGAGAGGCAGGGACATAGGCAAAGGAAGAAGTAGGCTCCATGTAGGGAGCCCGAAGTGGGACTTGATCCCGGAACTCCAGAATCACACCCTGAGCAGAAGGCAGACTCTTAACCACTGAGCCACCCAGGAATCCCTAGAATTAGATTTTTAAGAAAAGCCAATTATTGCTTAGTCTTTCAACTTTATCTCACCTGACTGTCCCATTGACTGTAGCACACCAAGTATCAGATACTACAGTAGTAAACACGGGAGCACTCTCTCATTAGAGATACTGATAGAAAGGTAAAATAAGATTTAGAATAAAAATGAAGTAGGACATCTCTATTTTCTATGAAGTCTCATAATTTTCTGAAGAAAAAAAACAGATGGAATATGATAAATATGGCAGACTTGTTCTGCCTTAAATGTATCAAGGAATAACAGAAATATATGAAATTTTGTATTTCAAAGATCTTTGATGTCAACATTGTCTTTTACAGTAAACCTAGCAAAGTGTAGAATCGTTACTGATATATTCATGCTTTAGAACTTTAATTCCCATAGCCTTCCACAAAGTGGTTAATGGTAGTCAAGAATTTGCTCTCCAAATAATATTCTTTCCTTTACAAAGTATCTTTAAAAAAAGTATTTATTTATTCATAAGAGACAGAGACTGAAAGAGAGAGGCAGAGACACAGGCAGAGGGAGAAGCAGGCTCTCCATAGGGACCCCGGATCCCGGGATCATGACATGAGTGGAAGGCAGGTGGCCAACCGCTGAGCCACCCAGGCATCCCCCCTAAGTATCTTTTTTTTTTTTTTTTTAGATTTTATCTATTTATTCATGAGAGACACACAGGCAGAGAGAGAGAGGCAGAGGGAGAAGCAGGCTCCACGCAGGGAGCCCGACAAGGGACTCGATCCCGGGTCCCCAGGATCACGCCCTGGGCCGAAGGCGGCACTAAACCACTGAGCCACCCAGGATGCCCCTAAGTATCTTTTTTTACATAAAAAGATACCACTGTTTTATATCACTGTTTACACATTCACATCCAAACAGACAAATTTTAAGTATACATGTAAGGAAATATTTTCAGAGTTCCAAGTCATTTATCTTATTATTCATTAACTTAGATCTCCCCACTCTCTTCCCTATGAATTTACTGAGCAACTGTCCTTTTGAAATCAAGCAACTATGAAGCTCCTTTCATCTGAATTGAACATTCAGTGGATGAGAACCTTATATTTATATGACATTGAATTGGCTTAATTTTACATCTGTGTCCACATATTGCTACTACCAAATCTCTTGGTGCAGTTGTAAATTAGCAGCCAGATTCCTAATCCCAAAGTGAAAGAATGAATATATTCTATGTTTCTAGGTGATGTTATTCGATTAACATGGAGGATACCTGAGAGTTCCTCCATTTGCCTTCCAGAATATTCAATGCTATTACAGATCCACTCCCTCTCTAAGTCCAGAATATCCTAGCTCAAAAGCTCTCAGATTGTTTCAAACATAAGAGACAGACATCAACATCACTAATTCTGAATTTGAGAGTCTAGGACCATGCTGAATAGAATTACTAGCTGTGTAGTTTCTGAGTTCTGTAATTCTAAATTCATTTAGAAGTCTAAATACCTTGGGGTTTATTATAGGCTGAATTGTTCCTGGACTCCACTTAGAAAAAAAATTCATATATTGAAGTCCTAACCCTTAGTACCTCAGAATGTGAGGATATTTGGAGATACGACCTTAATTTTTTTTTAAGATTATATTTATTCATGAGAGACACACAGACAGAGAGAGAGGCAGAGGAAGAAGCAGGGAGCCTGATGTGGGACTCAATCCCGGGTCTCCAGGATCAGACCCTGGGCTGAAGTTGGTGCTAAACCACTGAGCCACCCAGGCTGCCCAGGATAGGGCCTTTAAAGAGTAGTTAACATAAAATGAGGTCATATGAGTGGGCCGTAATTCAATATGACTGGTGTCCTTATAAAAATAAATTAAAACACAGATATGCATAGGGAAAGACCATATGAAGACACACAGAGAGAAAACAGTCATTAAAACCAAAGAAAGAGGCCCTCAGATGAAACCAACCCATCTGACTCCTTGATTTTGGATTTTTAGCTTTTGGAGCCATGAGAAAAATACAAAACTATTAACCCTAATCTTAGATAAATTGAAAGTCAATAACTCTTTATATCATGTACATTTTAAAAACATGCTTTTATGTACTAACTCACTTCACAAATACTTCCTGAGCACTGACTACATGTTGGACCTTAGGGACACAATATTCAAGATCTCTTACAATGCTATAATGAAAGTATTGGCCAAAGCTGAGGGCCCATCTGAAGATTCAACTGGGGAGGATCCACTTTCACGCTCACATGGCTTTTGGCAAAATGCAGATCTTCAGATGCTTGATTGAGAGTTCCAGTTCTTAGCTCAGCTTTGGATGGATGCTACCCTGAATTTTTTGCCCCTTCAAACTAGAAGGATGTTTCTTTCTTTTTTTTTTTAATTTATTTTATTTATTTATGATAGGCACACAGTGAGAGAGAGAGGCAGAGACATAGGCAGAGGGAGAAGCAGGCTCCATGCACCAGGAGCCCGATGTGGGATTCAATCCCGGGTCTCCAGGATCACGTCCTGGGCCAAAGGCAGGCACCAAACCACTGCGCCACCCAGGGATCCCCTAGAAGGATGTTTCATTAAAGCATACAGGCTGAGAAAGCCATAGTCTCCTAGCAGGATGGAAGTTATAATCTTTTGTACAGTAGTAACAGAACTGAAATCCCTCTGTGTTGCCATCTTGTTTCCTGAGTAAGGGTTTCACTGTGCCATGAATACCAAGAGGCTTGGATCATTGGAGGTCATCTTAGAAGTATGCCTATTAGATATATTCAATCAATCAATCATGCTACCAATTAAAATATAGGACTAGAGGATTTTTACTTCTTCTATAGCTGTATACATACCTTCTCCTACAAATCTTATCCTGATCTTCAAGGACAAAGGGAATGATAGGATTTCCTATTTATTTAACATATATTAAACATTCAATAGCATCATAATAATGTTATTATTATCAACAATAATATTGGCAACAAGTTATTTGTTTTTCCCACGTGCTCCCATATTTTAATAGTTGTACTTTATCTACATTGTCTGAATCTAGAACCATTACAAACTGTACATTCTCTTTTAACGCTCCTGTAGTGTTGCTTTTATAAATCACTTTTATTAAATCCCTTCCTCCAAGCCTAAAGTTTTAAAATGATATTTTTCCAATTAGTTTGGTTTTGTTTTCTAGCTGATTTCTCAAGAGGTGCATACTGGAGTTACATTTCCCAAGTTCTTGGATGTTGACTACAATTTGTTCGCATCCTTAACATTTGATTGTCAGTTTTTCTTGTGTAATATTCTTTCATTTCTTCTAGCATAAAATGTAACTGCCAAAATGTCTGTTAACAATCCAATTTTCTCTCCATTATAAGTTATTTTCTCTTCTTGCTTGGATGACCAAGTGATTTTTGTTTTGTTTAAAGTTCAGTAATTTTACAAGAATATGTTTGGCTGTTGATCTTTCTAGGCATCTAGTCTCAAGTATGAAGTATGTTCTTTCAACTTATAGTTTTATTTATTGTTACCTTGCTTTGATTTTCTTCTTCAGGGATTCTTATAATCCGTATGTTGTTTATTGACTGCTTTGTATATTTTTCACCTTAAAAACACTTTAACTCTATCTAGACTTGTTTTTTTTTTAATTCCTTCCCTTTCACTTTCTATTTGTCTTAAGGATTTTCTATTTTATTTGCTATTGTGTTTCTCCTAATTCAGAATTTAACTGTGAATGCTTGTATTTTTAATTCATAATTAAATTATTTAACATCACCCATGAGTTTTTTTTAATTCTGAAAAGTATCTTGTTTTTTAATGTCCTATCATTTTTCTTTTTCTAAAAAAAAATGTATGTATTTATTCATGAGAGACACAGAGAGAGGTAGAGATATAGGCAGAGGGAGAAGCAGGATCCCTGTTGGGAACATGATGTGGGACTTGATCCCAGGACTCTGGGATCATGACCTGAGCCAGAGACAGATGCTTAACCACTGAGCTGCCCAGGCATCCCATCACACCACTTCTCTTATTGTATTTTATCTTATTTAGAAATAGTAGTTTATCCTTTTGATCTGTTTTGTAGGCATATATTTCTGGCACTCTATCATTGACCATTGTATTCTGCCCCAATTCTCATCTTTGCTTTTCTTGGAATTTGACAATCATATTTTCCATTGTTCATTTGTTTTTAGAGATTTATCTATTTAACTGAGAGTGGGGGAGGGGCAGAGGAGGAGGGAGAGAGAGAATCTCAAGCAGACTCCATGGAGTCTAATACCAGCCTCAATCTCATCATCTAATCATGACCTGAGCTGAAACCAAGAGTTGACCACTTAATGACCTGAGCCACCAGCTGCCTTCCATTGCTCATCTTTTAACAAAGTTATTTTATCTAAACTTTTGAAAGGGGGCAGCCCGGGTGGCTCAGTGGTTTAGCACCACCTTCAGCCTAGGGCATGATCCTGGAGACCCAGGATTGAGTCCTACATCAGGCTCCCTGCATGGAGCCTGCTTCTGCCTCTGCCTGTGTCTCTGCCTCTCTCTCTCTGTGTCTCTCATGAAAAGTAAATAAAATCTTAAAAAAAAAAAAAGACTTCGTTTAAAAAATAAATAAACTTTTGAAAGGTTCATGATAGATTTTTTAACTTCATGTAATTCTAACTCTGCTATTGTGGAGATGTATTTCAAAATATAGCACTCACTTTCTGAGATATTCTGGCTCTGTTCTTCTCTCCCATGTTATCTAGACCTCCCTTCTTTTCTTTATTTCTATTTTCCCCGCTTCTTTTTTCATTGTAATTACTCTGTCACATGACAGGTCTAACACTTGTCAGGACATTGGAGAGAATACTGGCTAAGGTCCTGCAGACAGGAAAGGTAAATCTATAAATGGGATATAAGCTAATGGCAGTCAAAAAGAATTACTGATCTCTCCAGGATATAAGGAATTTAATAGTCTTGGATTATCTGTGTAGACCCTAAATCCAATACTTGTCCTTGTGAGAAATTCACAGAAGAAAAGAGAGACAAAAGAAGGCAGACACAGGGAGGAGGCAATGTGACCAGGAAGGCAGAGATAGGAGGAGGATAGCCACACTTCAAGACATTTAAATCACCACCAGAAATGGGGAAAAAAAAGTTAAATGTTCCCCAAAGGCCTCCAGAGGGGGTCTGATCTGCTGACACTTTGATTTTGGGCTTCTAGCTTCTGTAACTGAGAGAATAAATTCCTGTTGTTTTAAGTGACCCAATTTGTGGTAATTTGTTATGGCAGCCTTAGGAATCTAATATTCCCCATTTTCCTGAACTTCTAATATTTTCTAGGCCCCCGAAAAACCAAACCATTTCTTTCTAGAAAACAGGAGATGATCAGGTGCTCTACCCAAAGCTTTATCTTTAGAAGAACTTTTCCTCACTCTACCGTTCAGTGTCATTCCTGAATAGAATGGTAGTGCCACTGTCATTCATGGTCTATGCCATATGTTCAAGCGGCAGGGCCATTTGCTCTGTAGCATAGTTTTGCAGCAGATTCTTTTCCTGTGTAGAGCCTCATTCAAAGTGAACAGTCTTTTATGTGATCTAGTTAATGGGTTGGAACAAGTGTGTAATATGTTGCCTTTTAGAACCCAAGGAAGCTTACAAGGCATTGTGTTTCCTTCATAGCATAGGTGTAGGATTCAGCAATGTGTTCTTTATTTGGAGAAGATTCCCTAATATTTCACAGATCACTGGTCACCTAAAAACTTCACTGGCATTGCAAGCCCTTGAACCATCTTGGGTTTTCATCTCACATTTTCTGGAGTAGGTGTGTTTTACTAAAACTTCCAACAAACTTGTCACTTTGTGTTCATCTTGTTCTAATAAAATCTTTTCAATATACTGTTTCAATTCAGACAGTCTAGGTCTAGAGGTTTCTGGTTCCCTCTGATAATAGAGAGCAAAAATGGTTTCGTAGGACCAAACCATAAATGTATCTGGGTATCTAACTGATGAGAATGCAAACTATTTCTGATCCCCCTTTCTGATTGGTATAAAAAAGAAGACATGTACCAGCTCAGCAGCCAAATATGATATACCTGAAGCTCTATTAATTTACTTTAGCAAAGATAATATATCCGACATAGCAGCTGCATTGGTTGACTTTGTGATAGTACACTATAATTTTACAGGTTCTGCCTAACTTCTGTGGTGGCCAGAGTAGTCAATTAAATGGTAATATGATGGGAAGCACCACTATCACATGCTTTAGGTCTTAAAAGTTGGCACTAATTTCTATTATTAACCCCAGAATGTGATATAATTTTGTATTCAATTTAACCCCTTGCTGAGAAGTTTTAGAATTTTCTTATTTTTCCCTACTGTAATAGCCCTTACCCCACACACCAAACAATCAATGTGAAGTTTCTGTCAGTTACAAGAATGTCACTCTAATTAAACCTGTGCAAATAGGATATTAGGTGGGATATCACTGACCTAACGTACCGAGTCTTCTTAAGCCTCTACTCCAAAAGTAGAGCCATAGTGATGTTTCTGTTCCCTGGTTATTAATGTCAGCTTCACCCTTTTTGCCAAATGGTCTTCAAATGTTTGAGTATTGCCTTTGTCTGGTATACAGTTAGCCAAATAAATGTCCATATGTATCTTTCGTGGAGGGCTCCAGAAATCATTACCCTAACTCTATAATATGCACACAAAAATCATTACCCTATCACATTGTTGTGATATTGTTGGGACATTCCTCCCAGGGAGCCTGCTTATACTTTAGCCAGGGTTTCCCAAGTCTGAAAACTTAGGTCTGGAAACTGGGCAAGGAATTGTATCTTTTAATGAGATGGTTGTGTTCAACTTCTTGATTAATCACATATGATTTGTTTTGGATTTGGAGATTGAGCAACACTTTTGTTGGTGGCCCATTTAACTAGCCTCTATAGATACTATACTCTATTAACTATTTCCACAGCTCTCTGTGGGATAGCCCCACTCCCAGATGACTCTTTAATGTAACTAGTCATTACAATAATTGCACCTATCTTGTTGAGTAAACACCACCATCTGCCTTCTGTTATTTTTAGTGCTGTTTAATATCCACTGCAAAGAATCCTTTTATATAACAACATCTCTTACCATAAGCCTTGTTCTACAGAGGACAGCCACCACTGTACTTCTCAATGATGTCAGTTTCTCTCTTACCAGAGATTTGGTAAATGAATGTCCCCTAGGAAATCCTAGGGAATATATTGTATCATGTTTTTTTCCGGTCTTAACTCTAATAATATTGGTGTGGGCCAAGAGGGAAGGTATAGTAGATCTGAAGATGAAGAGTGTCTTGCAAGACAGAGACTTCTACTTTATTTTCAAACAAATGGAGAATTCAAGTCTTTAATGGGGATGAATTGGCCAACTTCTGCAAAGTCAAAGACTTATATTTTTGTTGGTATCACTGTTTTGTGCTTTAGCATTCCATATTTTCTTAATCTGGCAGAGCTCTGAACGTTGAAAATTTAAATACCTCAGGCACTCCGCTACTTTTATAATTAAGTTTTGGGCTACATCTGAAGTTTTCTCCTGATTGTAGGAGATAAGAATCTCTTCATATACCTTTAATTTGTTAAGTATCCTGGGCTTTTACATTGAATGCCTCCAGTATATTCATGCTCTAGTTCCACACTCTTTATCATTACAATTTATTTTGTATTTCTCAAACACCTGATAAATTTCATGTGCTGGTTCATTTTTTTTTCCCATTGTACATATCCAGTTAAATTCTATGTGAAGATATAAAATTGCCACACTACCATCCACTATGGGTTATTCATGTTGCACCTACCACCAGTGGTGGAGTTGCATTACTGGTAAGCTGGTGGTTGATCAAGCTCAAGAATGCTATTTCAAACCTGCTTTCTTGAACTATTTCTGGTGCCAACTGTCTCAGTCCAGGTTTCCTAGGAGGCAGACTCAGCTAGAGATTTGCAACTAAGATGATTATTATGAAGTGCTCTTGAGATTAACACATTTAAGGCAGTGAAGGGTGCAGATTTGTGAAGAAGTGAAAACTGAATTATGATAAAGTTGAAGCAAAGTCCTCAGCTGATTGTAGAAGGATAACTAGAACTGAGATAGCTCTCTGGAGTGTCCAAAATTGAAGAAATAGGTCTGAGACTTTATTCAACTGCAGCTACCAATTATAACCTTGAGTAAAATAGCTCTGTTCAGCCAAGGCCAAGTACCAGAGAAATATTTAGTTAACATCATCTACCAACACTGTTGCAGCTGCAGCAATAATTACTTCAATTTTTGGGGAGGAACATAACATCTATTACACCCACAGTTTAGAATTATAATCAGTTATTCATTTTCTTTGTATTTTCTCCCTTCAACCCGAACAAAACACATGCTTGCTCATTTGCTATGGACTCTGCTGAGTACAGCCTAAAGCTTAGGTGCACAAATTATTATACAAACATGGTATTTGGTCATCATTTTCAAATACATGACAGTTTTAAGACTATTATATAAACATGGAGGAAGCAGTATGGCTGTATGGAAGCCAGGTCATGATACAAGATAGGAAATTGAATAACGGGTGGAATATACATCCCAACTTACCCAACAAAAAATGGCACAAATTCTACTCACAGACTTAAGCCCTTTAGGACTTTATGTAGAAGTATAATTAATTGACATCTCTGGAAAAAAATAATATTCAGTATGTTTAAAATACTATCTTGGTCTGGAAAGAGGAAGAAGTCTGCTTAATTTATACATATATTATCTTTGGAAGGCTAACCACTTGGTCAACTTATGAAAATTATTTTCTCAAATAACTGGGAGAAACCACATCTTTTATTTTTCTCTTTCGATGACATTGTTACTACTGAGAGTAGTTTATATATTCTCCTCACATAATTCCTCACACTGAGAACAGCAGAGATTTCAATGTCAAACCAAATAAAAATGTTTTAAAAAATTTAATTTGATTGCATTTATTATATGCATCTGTAAAGTGATTTATCTTCAGATGCCAGATTCCTTTTCCAGGATACTTTTTTTCAGTTTCTTTAGTGAAATTCTGAACTCCATAACTTTGATTGTTTATGCACCTGCTTATATCCTTGACCTTATTCTATCCCGTAACATTTTTATGTTTTCTGCTTTCTTATTTTTTCCTTCCCATGCTTCTTAGTCATTAATTTCTGCTAAGAAAAAAAAAATTCTGCTAAGAAAAATTGTCTGCATACTGTTATGTCTCATACATTGATTTTAAAAATGATGATACCATCTTTATGATTGATATAAAAAAAATTAATGTAAAAACAAAAATTTGTAGGTTAACCCTAAGTATTAGTGATTCCTTAGGACTGGATAATTTTTTTTCAGAGTCTTTAGCTCTACTGAGAGAGCAGTGTTTCATATTGGGGCATTTTCAAAACAGAATCTTAGGTATCCCTGTAAAAACAAAAACAAAAACATTGAAAACAAAATCCCTCCACTGCCTTTCAATTCAGTTTATATTTTTCCAAGAAGCCTACTGTGAAAACAATATTTTTTTCTGTTTTTTTATTGTGAAATATTACATAAATATTAATGAGCTTTTATAAACTAACTATATACTTTATTTGTACATTCTCTCTTTCTTGTTTACACAAGTTTTCAATTAAAAAAAAACTTGGGACACCTGGGTGGCTCAACGGTTGAGCACCTTTGGTTCAGGGCATGATCCCGGAGTTCTAGGATCAAGTCCCACATCAGGCTTTCTGCATGGAGCCTGCTTCTCCCTCCGCCTCTCTCTCTCTTTCTGTGTGTCTCTCATGAATAAATAAATAAATTTTAAAAAATTTTGTTTTATATTTTCTATTGCAAATTTATTCTTAAATGTTTGCATCTTGCAAGTTTCCTTCCTCCAGATATACTTTTTTTTTTTTTTTAATTTTTTATTTGGAAGCCTAGTTCATTTACTTTCAGGTTTTTCCCCCTTTCTTTCTTTCTTTCTCCTTTCTTTCTTTCTTTCTTTCTTTCTTTCTTTCTTTCTTTCTTTCTTTTCTTCTTTCTTTCTTTCTTCTTTCTCTTTCTTTCTTCTTTCTTTCTTCTTTTTCTTTCTTTCTTTCTTTCTTTCTCTTTCTTCTTCCTTCCTTCCTTCCTTCCTTCCTTCCTTCCTTCCTTCCTTCCTTTTTTCTTTCTTTCTTTTTCTTTCTTTTCTGCATATGAATATCCAATTATCCCAGTGAGTTAGGGACAAATGGGGCTAGGCAGAGGCCAAGAAAGCAGGCTCACAAAAATCCCCAAAATGCTGAGTTATAAGGAAACTAGAGATAAGGGAACAAGCCAGACCAAACTGCCCTAAAGAGTGAGTGGGGATGCTGTTTTGTTATAACAGCTACTTGTGACCAACAAATAACCAGACCCCAAAGAAGAAGTAAGCCATTAAAGATGTTATTACTAGTCTTTACTCAATGGTGATATCACTGGATATGTTAAAAGGATTTAGGCTCCCTAATTAAGCTTCCAATAAAAGCCCAACCCAACAAGCCCTCAATAGTAACCCTGTCAGGAGCCCCTCTCACTACTGAGAGCTTTCTCTGTATCTTCACTTAATAAACTTCTATCCCTTTACTCACTCTCCCATGTCTGCAAGATTTATTCTTTGACTCTGTAAGATAAGAACCAAGCTCTCCCTGTATCACCAGCACCATTGTTAAAAAGATAATCCTATCTATATTGAATTAATATAGTTCTGTTGTCAAAAATCAGTTGATCTTAAATGTAAGATCTTGGGGATCCCTGGGTGGCTCAGCGGTTTAGTGCCGGCCTTCCGCCGAGGCCGTGATCCTGGAGTCCTGGGATTGAGTCCCACATTGGGCTCCCTGTATGGAGCCTGCTTCTTCCTCTGCATGTGTCTCTGCCTCTCTCTCTCTCTCTCTCTCTCTCTGTGTGTCTCTCTCATGAATAAATAAATAAAATCTTAAAAAAAAATGTGAGGGCTTATTTCCGTATTCATTTCTGTTCCATTGATCATGTCCATTCTTGCCACATTGTTTTGATTACTGTTACTTTATGGTAAATTTTTTTAATCAGTGAGTTTAAGACCTTTAGTTTTGTTCTTTTGCAAAACTGAGCTGGTTATTCTTTCTCATTCCATATATTTATGTCAATGAATAGGGGGAGAAGTCTGCTGGGATGTTGCTAAAAATGGCATTGAATCTATAGATACACACATTTGGGGCATATTGACATTCTGACAATTCTTAAACATATAGTTGTGAATGTGTTTTATCTCTATACTCACTTTAATCTTTAATTTCTTTCAGCATGGATTTTATAGTTATCTTTTGCTAAATTTATAATTGTTTTATTCTTCTTGATGCTTTGATTTTTAAATTTCATTTTACCTTGTTAATCGCTAGGTCATAAAAATACAGTTGATTTTTGTATACTGATCTTTAATCTGAGACCTTGTTAAACTGGCTTATTAGTTCAAGGAGTTATTTTTATGAAAACTTAGACTGCTTAGAATTTTCTACAGACAAAATTAGGTCATCTATAAATAAAAATAGTCTTACATCTTTAGTTCTAGTGCATATGTCTTTCATTTTTTTCCTGACTTTTTACACAGTACAAAATTTCTAGTAGATTCAATAAGAATATGGACAGCAAATGTGCCTGCATTTAAACTGCAGAATCTATCTTTCCCTATAATGTGTAGATTCTGATATTTATGTTCAGATTTCTAAATACTTACTTTATATTTTAAGCCTGGCTTCCCAGGATGACCATTGTTTCTACATAGCTTACTGTTTAGGCAACCTAAGAGCAATTGTTCTCAACCTTATCTTCCCTCATAGGTGTATCTTATGCTGACATATTTTGGGGAATGTATTCAAATTTCAATGAATTTTAAAATTTTCCTTTAACTTTACAATGGGCTATCTTAGATCTACTTCTGCATTCAGTCAAGGATATACGAAGAGCTGGTCTAACTCTTCTATTGTTCTCTCATTTCTGGGTCTCCTCAACAAATTTCAGACTGAAAGCATAGGCTCAAAACTTTGTTTTTTTCCCCCATTAGTAATGAAGTCACAATTTTAGCTGACAAGGTTTTAGGTTTTCACTCTTCTTTATTCTAAATAAGTCTTTTCCTCTAGCTAAAGAGCAGCACTTATTTAGGATCACATCAGTTGTTGGTATTACCATGAATTTCATCAACCCAAAGAAGTAAAAGTATCATTCTTGATAATTCAATGGTAGAGTGGAGAGATGAGAACAGCTCTAGCTAAGAGGACCACAATCTCTGTTCTTACAAAATCTATAGCACTTTTCTAAGAATAAATACTGCTCAATTTGTTGTATGCTTTTGATTAACTTTCAGAGCCCTGAAACCTTTGCTTTGGACAATTTTGCTTAGTATTCTAAATGTTTTATTTTGCACCGAATATTCACCAACCTCTTCAGAAATCTCTCCCATGTGGGAAATCTATTAATTTGCTTATAAATCTTAAACCACCCTTGTATTTCTAAGACAAATTCCATTTATTCATAATACATTAAATTTTTGCTATGTGCTGTGGAATTTGACTTATTGAAATTTTACTAAGGAATTTTGTCTGGAGCTATCATAAACAGTTCCAAGTTCTGAACATAGTAGGCTATGTTGAGAAATATGTGTAGGTGTTATGGTTTGCTATTCTTTAAGTCCAGGAGCCAGACTTGTAAGTGGATAAGTCTCTAGATGATAATAATGCCCTGACATTGAATCACCCTGCCTTTAAATCCTCTGGGCTAGAACCTTAGACATTCTGGAGTATGACCTAATGTGCTTTTTGAATCCCTACACAATAAAATCTGTGACATAATAAAATGATTATTTTACACTACGAAGTTTGGAGTTTGGAGGGGGATGGTCATATATTGAGGCACAACTGGAATAGAAGAAATATGATTGGTGCTATTTCCTTCATCTTATTAGAGTAATAATTATAGAAATATCTAATTGAATGTTTTATATGTCACTCATTGTGCTAATCAATTTACATATACTATCTTATTTAATACTCGGAACAGTAATTTTATGAAAAATTTTTTTCTCACATTTTACAGAGAAATAAACATAGACTTAGAGAAATTGCATAATGTACTGAGGTGGCAAACCAAATTCACCATAGTTTAGTTGAGGAATCAGATTCTACTGATGTTAAGTAAAAAATATAATTGATTATGGCATAATAAATGGCTTAAAATATTGTTGTGAGGGCTAAAGAAACAGACCATTGCTAAGTTTTAAGGTGAATCCAATAGGCAACATACACCAAGTTTATCAGGGAAGCCAATGTGTATGCCAGGGATCCCAACTACTCAATATTCAACCCATCTTTCAACCCACCTACTCAATAAGAAAGTAATTGTAGAGTTGATCGCTTCAAAACCTTACCAGCTCTGGATCCATTTTCTATTTCTCTTTCTCTCTCTTTCACTCTTGCTTTTTCTTGCTCTTCATTGTGTGTGTGTGGGTGGTGGTGGCGGCTGTATGTGTGGGTGCATGTGCACTTGTCTTACTGCTCTTCTAGAAGGAAGAATTGGGTCAACTCTCTATCCTCAGATGTCTGTCTTCTTCATCATCATCATCATCATCATCATCATCATTTAAAATTAGTATTTAGAGGAAGAAGACATACCTAGAGTAGGCATGTGAAGTTACCTGAAAAAAAAAAATTCTGTGTCCATTCTAGTTCAATATAAAGTAAATGATGCAGCTATATGACTTATGTAAAGCACCTCCTTGGTTTACAGTAAACTTCAAGTTAAGATTGCCAATCAAATGATTTGAGCTGGTAATATTTGCCCTCAACTATTGGGGCAATATTTGCCCCAAATATTAGCAATATTTCTTGCTACTCTTGCAGTTCACTTCTCTCACGCTGCCACAATTCACTTTATACTCTTTTCTTCTCTTTCTACCCTTTATAATACTATTTTATACTTCTAAAAGGAGGACATTCTATGCCATTAGATGTAAAAATACTTTCATCAAAATGTTAGTAAATGGGCAATACAAACTTAATCATGGGTAATAAAGCATTGAAAGTCTTGTCATATGATTGTTGAGAAACTACTTGGAAAAACTATTTAAGGAGATATAACCATGAAAATATTTTGATGGCTACACAGGTTACAAGGTAACTTACAAGCCCCTGCATGCTTTGCAATATATTGACAAGAAGATGTTTGCATGATATATCTTTTACCTCTACTATTTGCCAAACAAAAAGGCTTCATTTTTCCAAAATGTCATTGGTATTCATAAACAAAGATAATTTGAAAAGTGTTTCGAATCATTTCTTGCAGCCAATAGCACAAGTATTTTCCTTGAAAAGGGTGGTCATTATACTTCTCAATAAAGCTGTTTTTATTTCATATATGACAATTAGTAAAGAAATCACCATTAACACACAGGTTTTCCATTATAGAAAATAGGTGAAGATAATCTTCCGTAAGAAATTAACAGAAAGTCAAACACACTGGATACCATTTCTTTTATCTGGTTATTTTGCCAGTATGATGTTAGCTAAATCTTTTCACTTTTCTCTGCTACATTCTGTCCATTTGTAATATGCTAACACTCTTTTAACCACTTTTCTGGAAGGTTTTAACACATGGCCATAATTGATCTCATAACACAATAATTGATTCAGAGGAAAACAACAATAGCAAAGCAAGAAGGACATCAATGATGACAAGATGTATACACCAGTTGCTTAACATATGCAGCTCTGAATAACCTATCTGAGAGTTTGGGATAATTTTTCCAGTGGGTTTGTGGATTGGCAGATTGTTGCGCAAAATAGTAACAATAAAAGTGATACAATTTGAATGAAATCAAGCCACCTAAATAATTTCACACCACAAGCATAAAGCACTTAAAAAATCTAATTAATCAATTGAGATTCAAAATCAGTTGTTTGATTCTGTAGCAAATGTATAAACATATGTAGAAGCTGTATAATTGAAGGTATTTTTTAATAAAAAGAATATTCTATTGTATTCACGGTAGAACACACAAAGTGGGTGCCTTTGTAATGACTACAGTAATTTAGGCAAACTTTTAATGCCCCTGAGCCTTTTCCCCTTTTCATAGATCCTTATGATTAAAAAATATCAGATGGTATATGAAAAACACCTTAATAATGACTGGTACAAAGTAATCTATAATTGTTACTTCCTTATAAATGTTATTTCCAAATATCTAGAAAAGTAAAGAGCACAAAAATTATCAGCTGAACATTTATGGAAGTAGAGTATCAAGCCTCCAGATAGCTAAAAGCCTAAAAAGAATATGTTAAAAACTCCACAAAGAAGCAAAAAAAAAAAAAAAAAACCACTAAAAAAATTTATTTCAGTTAATGTCTTTCTTATAACCTTCATTGGGAAATCATAATCGCATCTGACATTCACACATAAACAAACCTCTTCTTTCCTCGAATTGGCTTAGCCTTTTAAGATCCAGCAGAAAGCATAAGATAATAGCCTATATGCATTTAAATTTTTGCAGATAATTTTCTATTTAATATAAAAGGAAAAAATATGGCTTATCTTAGAAGGGTTGGAGGAGATAGCAGAATTTCTCTCTGTTGATGATGTCTAGCTTTGCAACGAATCAACATCTTACTTGATGACACTAAAGAAATAGCTTTTCTATTCTTTAGGGAGAAATTATTCTAGATGCCTGTCATTTCCTTTTACAAGTATGCTGGAGATATTCCAGAGGCATATGACTGAACTCCTGCAAGGTCTTTAAAAAAATAAAAAATAAAAAAGGAAACTAAACAAAACAAAGTAGGGGCAGCATTCACAATTTGCCTCTTTGCCATATCTGAAAAAAAGTTTTTGCTTTCCATCTCATTTTGGGTAGGGGGTTTAATATCTCCAGAAGATAATTATAGACCTAGAGAAAGGTGTTCAGAATTTATTATTTATATGGACTTTGATAGTTTGTAGAAAATATATCCAGGCCAATGTTTAATGAAGAACTAGAATTTTGTATTGAAAACAGTATGGTATAGGAGCTATCTCAAAGTCTCACAATACTCCAAATTGTATTTTGACTAACTCCTTAATGAATCTGTGTTATCAAATCTTTCCAAGTTGAGTAGATGTTTTGCAATATGGCATTTTCCAGTTTACAGATTTCTAAGACTCTCCTAGAAAAATCCATTTCAGAAAATTTTTTAAAAAGATTTTTACTTATTTATTCATGAGAGACAGAGGGAAAGAGGCAGAGACATAGGCAGAGGGAGAAGCAGGCTCCATGCAGGGAGCTCTATGCAGGACTCAATCCTGGGTCTCTGGGATCACAGCCCCAGCCAAAGGCAGACACCCAACCACTGAGCCACCCAGGAATCTCAATTTCAGAAATTCTAAGTTAATATTACTATCTAATGACTGTTTCTCAGCTATTATTTATTTTTATTTTGTTAAGTAGTAGAAATAATACTTATCTTCATATCTGAGCCATTCTAGTAGCCTTTTAAATGTTTTCATCAAAAACAGTAGGTAAAAGCTGGTATAATTTTAAATCAAACCTCAAATGCTATCTGAACACAAATTACTTGAAAAGGTCCATGAAATCTACAGTGTTAAAATAGGAGGAAAGCCCATCAAAGTGTTGTAGAAAAACAAGTTTACATCACTGCAATAAATACTTTCTCATCTACATAATTTCTACAAAATGTATAGATCTCTACATACAATTTCTGGTGAATTATCTCTAAATCTCGATTTGTAAACCTTGATAAATTTCATCTACTTGAGATTTTAAGATTTTATTTTGAGCTAATTTAGATTATAAATTATAATGTGCTCTTTTGTAGAATCAGCTGGAGCTGTAAGAAAAATTGTGAATATGATCACTTCTGTAGGGGTCAGGCCAGAGTGTTGCTCTTGCATCCATTAACCTCTACACTTGGAGCTATCAATTTGTGCCAAGCTCTTTGTCAGGCTGTGGAACCCTTCATCGTCTTTTTAGGGAATAGCATAGAGGCTTTAGTTTGGTATCCAGTGACTCATTTGTCATTATTTTTGCTTGTGTCACTATGAACTTCAACCTGGCTTCTGAAGTTGGACTCTTGCTTTATTCTTCATTGCCAGAAACTTAGGACTGGCCAATATCTAGGTTCCTATTTTGGTTTCAAGAATCCTAATTTTTTTTAAAACCCTTGCCTTCAAATCTTTGTGTCCATCCTTCCTAATATTGACTGACAGGCTGAATGAATTTTTTCTTTCTTGTGAGTAAGTGTCCAAAATTCAGAACTGTCTGATGTCATCTTCTAATGTCTCAAGTAGAAGCTACTTTCAGTTGTATGTAAGCCATCATAAATCTTATTCTATACAGAAAAATTTTAAATGAATAAATTGCTATAAGTAACCAAAAGCCTTTAACCTTAAATCCAAAATTCAAAGACACACCCAAATTAATACAATATAGCTTCATTACTGTGTTTCATATAGTATAAATTCATAGACATGCCCATATCTTTCTGTCTTCCTCTGAATAGCTTTCTCCTTTTCCTCATCCTCCTTATCCTCCTCATCTTCCCTTTCTTCCTTCCTCCTCCTCTAGGTACTTCTTATTCTTACAAAATCAAGGACATTATTTAGAAATTCATAGGACTCAAGGTAGCTAGATGGTTGACCTTCACATAAAACAAACTCACATGATGTCATGAAAAGACCATGGGGAGGGACGCCTGGGTGGCTCAGCGGTTTAGAGCCTGCCTTTGGCTGAGGGCATGATCCTGGTGTCCTGGGATTGAGTCCCGCATTGGGGTCCCTGCATGGAGCCTGCTTCTCCCTCTGCCTCTCTCTCTCTCTCTCTCTCTGATGTCTCATGAATAAATAAATAAAATCTTAAAAAAGGAAAAGAAAAGACCAGACCATGGGATTCCAACTTCAGAAGAACATAGGTCTAAATTCAGATGAGTCCCCAGCTTACTTTTGGTATATTATATTTGATATATTATTTTATATATTTGGTATATTATATTAACTTACTTTTGGTATATTTAATTATTTTTCATCTGTAAAATAGAGATAAACATATCCATCACTCAGAAATTTTGTAAAGATTAAAAAAATGTAGACATAATATATATAACATTGTATCTGGCATAAAGTAAGTGTTCAGCCAATTTTTATTTTGTTCTTTTCCTAATTTCCTTCTTGTTGGTAACTGTATATAGTAATAAATCACAGTCTGCATACCTCATGTACTTATGCTAACCACTTGGCATTTATGTATTCTGATAGATTCAAATACACATTTATTAATAGGTAAATACAAGAAAATAATTCTGTACTATGTACTATGATACTGTATACTGTCAAGTACATTTTCTGATGGTAAGAGGGGCTATCATTAGTTTTCAGCCATTAAGAATGTGTAAAGCAGATGGTGCTCTACACTCTTTACTGATGAGCATTGCTACACCACCATATGGTCAATATTTTTAGCCAAAATTTTGGATACTCAAGTTATGCATGATGAGCATGATCAGTAATGTATAGTGTTTATTGAATGTAGGATCCTCTATTTATCTTTATTTTATATCCCATATTTATTTGATATTCTAATATTAACCCATAATGGTTGACTAATAATGTACAAATAATGCTAAAGAAAAAAAAATATGCCAAAGAACAAAAATAACAGCAATATATTGAAGAATAAAAGCACACAAATGAGAGCTATAAATTTTTCAAGGGAACCCAGTAAACTGTTCTAGGAAAAAGAAAACAAATACAACTGGTAGAATGGAATGTTGAATATCTTTTGATGCAGTGAGAGGATGAACACTGCTGCAATTATTAGGACAGATCAACTATTCAATGAATGCTAGTTGGAAGAAACTGTAGCTCAAGAATGTTACAAATCCACAAGATTAGAAGTGATGGGGGACTTCTAACTTTCAGTATTGGAAACATATCTAAAAAATAAGACTTACACAACAAGCCCATGTGATTCTGATCCACTTAATGATTTGTTTTCTGGAATACTTCCAATTTATACGCCACAATCAAAATTGGAAAGAAACTGGTAGATCGTTGAAACCAACTTCCAACCTAATATTTTTTCCTACATCCTAGACAAACAATTCCTAAATTTCTTTGGAAAAATTTTAATAATAAAGAGTTCGCTACTTCACACATTAGCCTCTGGAATTTTTTTATTTATTTATTTATTTTTATTTTTATTTTTATTTTTTTTTAGCCTCTGGAATTTTACAGACTAACTTATCAGAAGGAAAGAGCACGTTCAAGAAATTTACAAAATTTTAATGCAGGTGCTAGTTACAAAGGCATAGACAGGATTAACAAAATTGCTAAGAAATGATGAGTCACCCAACAATGAGCAACAATGGGAAACTTTTGACACCTCTAAGCCTGAAGGGTTGGATGTCCTTCCATTCTCACCCTTATAAAATTCTCATTACACCCTCTTTTAAAACTCTTAAGTGAAAATATCATGCCATTTGTGGATTCCCAGGACACTGTTATTCAAATCTTGGTAAAACTTTTACTTTGGATATCACCGTTATTTTTTCTAAAACTGCTATTCTTCTTAGTTGGTAAGATGAAACTTTGAACACCTGCCTTCTCAGTTTTTTGAAATCTTTCTCCCCAAAGATTTGTCTTTCACCCTCCCTCGTTCACTCACTCTTATAGTATTATCCTAGCTCTTAACACTACAAATAACCACAACCTCTCATAACTTCACTGAACACCCATTATTATTTTTCCAAGTCACTGTTCCAGCCAACTACAATAATATTGTTCTAACCTGAGGTGGAAGATTCCCATATCTATTATGAAGAATGAGCCTTTGTGCTCTCTTAAATCAATCTATTCACTTTTACACTAGATCCTACCCCAATTCTGCATTAAATGACATTACTCCAGCAGTTATCTACATTATTATTATTATTATTATTTTTTCAATTATTCTCATCACTATACAAATATTATTTTTCCCATATGAAAAGCAAAACAAAATATTCTTTTATTTCCAATTCCCTTAACACCAGATCTGTACTTACATTAAAACTCCTCTGATTAAAATGTTTTAATGGTTTCCAACATAATTCAAGGGAAAGATCAAGTTCTTATAATGGATCAAAATAATTTACATGATCTGGCTTCCCGGGTTCATTGTTAAAGTCTTTACAGACTACTGTCCTGATACTGTTCTTTGTCCATACAGACCTATTAGCCATCCTGGCATTCCTTAAAGACTATAGTAGTTTCCCCTTAACCTCAGAAGATATGTTACAAGCCCTCTGGTGGATGCCTGAAACTGTGGATAGTATCAAACCTTATGTATACTACATTTTTCTCTTACACATGTATACCTATGGTAAAGTTCAATTTATAAAATAGGCATAGTAAGAGATTAATAACAGTAACAGCTAATAAAATAGAATAATTATAATAATATACTGTAATAAAAGTTATTTGAATGTGGTCTCTCTCTCAAAATATCTTATTGTATTGTACTCACCCTTCTGTGATGAGTGAGATAATACAATATTCACATAATGAAATGAAGTGACATGAATGATGTAGGCATTTTGACACAGTGTTGGGTCATCACATACCTTCTGATGATAGATACATCAAGACATCAGGAGAACCATCTGCTTCTGGATTGTAACTGATCACAATTAACTGGAACTACAGAAAGGGAAACCACAGACAAGGGGAATTACTCTATAGGTACGCTCTTACCTTAAGTCTACCTCTTCCTGGAATACTCATTTCCCATATAGCCACATGCTTATCTCCCTTACTTTTTTCCATAACATATAATGTAATATAAAATGAAGTTATTTGATATGCTATATTTACTGGCTATCTCTATTTCTTGAAAGAAAGATCTATGAGGACAGAAATGGTTCTGATCTATTTATTGATATTACCCAAATAACTAGAGTAGTTTGCACATAGTAGGGACTGAGTATTTGTTGAATGAATGAAGGAAGGAAGGAATGTTAGAATACATATAAGTAGATTACTATGAAAGAATCCTCTTTTAGGGCTCAGTAAGAGAGGCATTGAGAAGATGTTTAAGGGTTCTCTATATATGTAAATATTTCTAGAAATTACAGCTTAATTAAGTGGAGTTTCCTAAGACTATTTACCTATTTAAGCAAAATTCTGATTTGGGTCTGGGAATCTATAATTTAACAATCCTATTCAGTGTTGCTTATGTACAATACCTTTTAGAAATACTATTTTGAGTACTTACAAATAATATATCACTTGAAAACATATATCCTAACAGTTTGAGGAATGGTATAGGAGATATCATTGGTGTGGAAAAATGAGAGAGAGGAAAACAATACTTGAGTGAAAATGCCTAGTCATAAAGGGCAATCAAACAGCAAGAGTAACAAAGGCAAACTATTTTATAAGTCTGTTCTTCCCCACAGGGGCATGAGTAAATGCAGTAGGAGACAGATTGGAATTTGAAAGACATCAGTACTTAGAAACAATCATATTTTATATTAAATTTTATTCATTTTCATGTGTTATTATTAAGTATACTTATAATCCACATTTTGCAGAAAATGTAATAACATTTCTCAGAAGACAATTAGGAAAACAGTTTCCAAAGTTTCTATACCTATAATAAATGTGTTTTTAATGGATTTCACATTTGAAATATCAACAAAAGATTAAATAATCTTTTTTTTTTCTATTCTCCTGGCTACATATAACATAGACACCCTTATATACACACCTGTATCCCTAAGGACTGCTACTGAAAATGAGCATTATGTCATTGCCTTAATTTGCTATTTCAAAACCACACAAATTCCAAGTACTCTCCATATTAAATATCATAAAGTTATCTTATCTCAACTGCTCAATATTTGTTTAATAGAGGGAGCTCTCAGTAAGATTACTATCTGACAGGCTGGGAAATTAGGGAAGAGATTTCTTACTGAAGACAGAGAGCTCACATGGGGTTAATGAGGAAAAAAAAAATTCTTTTAACAAATTGCAATCTCCAGTCTTTAGTCAAAACTCCCAACTTCAAATATGAAAAGAAAAGAATCTCACATTGCCTCTGAAAATACAACACAAAACATATTCTGAATAGCTTAATCATAAGGTTATGAAAGTACTTTTGAGCTGCCATCCTGGTGAACTCAAGGTGATACAGTCTTCTTTAAAAAAAAAAATCTTAAATCTAGTGGGAAACTATAGAAAAGGAATCTCACATTACCTCTGAAAATACAACACAAAACATATTCTGAATAGCTTAATCATAAAGTTGTGAGAGTACTTTTGAGCTGCCATCCTGGTGAACTCAAGGTGATACAGTCTTCTTTTTTAAAAAAAAATCTCAAATCTAGTGGGAAACTATAGAAAAGGTGAAAAAAGAACATAAAAACTGTTGTATCTAAATCAAAGCTCCCTAAAATGCTTAACTCAAAGTATTATTTATTTGTTTATTCATTCATGAGAGATACAGAGAGTGGCAGAGACACAGGCAGAGGGAGAAGCAGGCTCCTCACAGCGAGCCTGATGTGGAACTCCATGCCTGAACTGGAATCGTGCCTTGAGCCAAAGGCAGACGCTCAACCACTGAGCCACCCAGGCATCTCAATTCAAAATATTTAAATCACTAACACTCAAGTTAGAAAATGATGTTCCACATTCTATTACTTCTAAATATATCTTAAAGATAGTCTCTGTCACAGAGGGCATGTTTCTTTTAAACAGATCCCTCTTTGTCAATATGTTGCTAATTGGAAGGGTAGAGTCACATGAAGCATCTTTCCAATAAGTTCTAATCAATCAGCAAATCAAAGTAGATCCTCTTAGGAAAAATTCCTAAAACTAAGAAAATAAGTAAAAAAATTAAAATGTCCTCAAGGTGAAGGGGAAGATGATGGTGGAGTAAGAGGATCCTAAGCTTGCCTTGTCACATAAATACACTTAGGTAACTATAAAATCATTCTAAATGCCCCAGAAATCAATCTGGTGACTGGCAAAACAAACTCCACATCCAAAGGTAGAGAAGAGACTACACCAAAAAATGTAGGAAGTATAGTAACACAACTTGGGAGAGAAATGTATCTTGGCTACTGTGATGACGAAGGGACGTTGGTTGCAAAGAAGGGCTAGAGACAGACTAGTAACACACAGGCAAGCACATGGGGAAGACAAACCGCCACAGCCAATTGCTTAGAAAGCAAGAGGCCCAAATTTCATGAGTTCTTGCAACCAGCTGGGCTTAAAGTCTAAAGTTCTAAAGGTCAGTAAGATTGGCTAGGGGAGATCCTGCAGGCATTGGGGCTGCTTTTGGACAGGAGGCAGGGCTGACAGCCTGGGAACATACAGTGCGGAAATAGCAATCAGAAGAGCACCCTGGGGCACAGTGAGGAGGTTATTTGGTCATCTCAGAGGGTGTCCCAGAGAGACAGCTTTCACAGAAAGCTACCCTCTATGGACAAAGATACTGGCAGGTGACATTTCCCTCTCCTATCCCTCAGCATAAATAAAAAGCCTCCTGCAGAAACCAGCACAGCACCAAAACTCACTACCTAACTTGCTTACACCAGGCCCCCCTCCCTATTCTGATGAAATCATCCTTCCTGGTCACATTTGGCTCAGTTCCAGTGCAGCAGTTTGCCTCCCCAAGAGGATCAGCTCAAATCCCTTCCATCACTACCTCTCCTGACTTGTGAGTTTTGAGACCTTGTTTCCAGCAGCAGCAGTGACAGGTCTCATTTCACAAGCAGACCAGAGCACACCTAGATAAAATTCACCACATTCAGGTCATGGACCACACACTGCCTTTAATAGGCAAAGACAGCCTCTGCAGATGACTGGCCTAAAGGATAAAGTAGACAGGGTACAATAACAGAGTGCAGGTAGCATGTATTGGAGATACTCCCAGAAGTGCTAGGCCCTGGGGATCAGGGTGCATATACTACAGGGCACTACAGGACCTTTTCTTCACAAAGTCATTACCCTCAAACAGCAGATATCACTGACTAAAACAGAGAAATAGGCACAGAGACTTAGACAAAATGAGAGGACAGAAATTTATCCCAAATGAAAGTACAGAATCAGGCCACAGCAGGAGTTCTAAGCAAAACAGGTCTAAGTGACATGCCTGATGAAGAAGTTAAAGCCATGATAATAAGGATATTCACTGGACTTGAGAAAAATACTAGAAGACATCAGTGAGACCATTAACACAGAGATAAGGAATAACACAGCAGAGATAACAGGTTTTAAAAAAAAAAAAAATGAGAAATATGCTTGATGGAATGAACAGCAGACTAGAAGAAGTAGAACAATGAACTAATGAGTAATGAGTAATGAGTAATAGAGTAATTAAAGTAATTAAGCTGAGTACAAGAGAGAAAAAGGAATGGTGCAAAATGAGTCTAGACAAAGGGAACTCAGTGATGCCATCAAATATCATAACAGTCGCATCATAGGAATCCCAGGAGAGAGAAAATGAGGCAGATAATTTATTTGAAGAAATAATACCTGAAAATGTCTCTAATTTGGGGCGTGGGGAAACAGATACCCAGATCCAGGGGTGTCAGTGAATCCCCAAGAAAATCAACAAAAACATATACAACAAGACATATTGTAATTAAAATGGAAAAATTAAAATGATAAAGAAAAAGTGTAAAAGCAGCAAAAAAAATTTTTTAAGACATTTACATACAAAGAAAATATTATGAGGCTACCAGCAGATTTTTCAGTAGAAGCTTCTTAGGGCAGAAGGGTCTAACATGATATATACAAAGTGCTGAATGGGAAAGTCCTACAGCCAAGAATACTCTATCCAGCAAGGCTATTCAAAATAGGAGAGATAAGAGTTTACCAAACAAACAAAAACTAAAGGAGTTCATGACCACTAAATCAACACTGTAAGAAATATTAAAGGAGACTCTGAGTGGAAAAGGAAAGATAAAAAAATGATAGTATGAATGTAAGAAAAACAAAATCCATAAAAATGAATATTTTTATAAAAAATCAGTCAAGAAACTCACAAGTAAAATGATGTAAAATATGACACCATATACTTGAAAGGTGGGAAGAAGATGATTAAAGAATCCGTTCAAACTTAACTGACCATCAATTTGATATAGACTGCTGTATGCAAAAGATGTTCTATGCTAACCTAATGGTAACCACAAACCAAAAATCACTAATAAATATCCAAAGAATAAAGAGAGAGAAATCCAAAATATACCACTAAGTAAAATCAGCAAACCATGAAAGAGAGAAAGACAAAAAAGGATCAGAGAAAATCTTCAGAAACCACAAAACAAGTAGCAAAATAGCAATAAGCACATATATATCAATAATTACTCTGAATGTAAATGGACTAAATATTTCAATCAAAATACAGTGACAGAATGGATTAAAAAAAAGACCCATCTATATGCTGCCTCCAAGAGATTCAGTTTAGACCTCAGTACACCTACAGACTGAAA
Organism: Canis lupus baileyi; assembly: GCF_048164855.1. Lineage (NCBI taxonomy): Eukaryota > Metazoa > Chordata > Mammalia > Carnivora > Canidae > Canis > Canis lupus. Next base: position 55,992,820 of record NC_132844.1, on the reverse strand, counting down.
GTGAGTGGATGGAGAAACATTTATCATATACATTTATCAAACATTTATTATTATCATGCATTTATCATAATATTATTATGGATGTCAAAAGAAAGCCAGAGTAGCAATACTTACATCAGACAAGATAGACTTTAAATCAGACTATAATAAGAGACTGTATAATAATAAAGAGGACAATCCAACAAAAAGATATAACAATTATAAATATTTATGCACCCAACATAAGAGCACCCAAATACATAAAACAGTTGGTAATAAACAGAAAGAAACTAATCAATAATAATACAATAATAGTAGGGGACTTTAACACCCCATCTACATCAATAAATAGATCATCTACACAGAAAATCAACAAGGAAATGATAGCTTTGAATGACATACTAGAACAGTTGACTTTAACAGACATATTCAGAACATTTCATCCTGAAACAGAAGAATACCTATTCTCTTCAAGTGTACACAGACTATTCTCTAGATCACATATTATCATACAAAACAAGCCTCAACAAATTCAAGAAGATCAAAATTATATCAGGCAACTTTTCTGACCATAATCTGGAAAGATCACAAATACATGGAAGTTAAATAACATGGTACTAAACAATGAATGGGTCAACCAGGAAATACAAGAAGAAATTTAAAAAGTACATGAAAACAAATAAAATGAGAACACAATGGTTCAAAAACTTTGGGATGCCACAAAAGGGGTTCCAAGAGGGAAATTTATAGCAATATATGCCTACCTCAAGAAGCAAGACAAATCTCAAACAACCTAGCCTTATACCTAAAAGAAGTAGAAATTAATAATAATAATAATAATGATAATAATAATAATAATAAACAAAAGAACCAAAAACTAAAACCAGCAGAAGGAAGGAAATAATAAAGATTAGAGCAAAACTTAAACAATATAGAAATTAAACAAATAGAACAGATCAAAGAAAGCAAGATCTGATTCTTTGAATAAAAATCAATAAACTGATAAACTGCTAGCCAAACTTAACAAGAAAAATAGAATAGACTCAAATTAATAAAATCACAAATGAGAGGAAAAATAACAACCAATACCAAAAATATATAATTACAAGAGATAATGAAAAACTATAAACCAACATATTGGACAATTAGAAGAAATGGATAAATTCCTAGAAACATATAAACTATCAGAACTGAAACAGGAAGAAATAAGAAATTTCAAACAGACTGATAACCAGGAAAGAAATTGAATCAGTATAAAAAAACTCCAAACAAAAGTTCAGGACCAGATGGCTTTCCAAGGGAATTCTACCAAATATTTAAAGAAGAATTAATACCTATTCTTCTCAAACTATTTCAAAAAACAGAGAAGGAAAACTTCTAAATTCTTCCTATGAAGCAAGCATTATTCTAATATCAAAATCAGACTAAGATTCCACTAAAAAAGAGAACTACAGGCCACCATCTGATGAACATTGATGCAAAAGTCCTCAACAAAATACTAACAAATCTAGTTCAATAGTACTTCTAAAATATATGGAGAACCTCTTCAACTTGACACACAAAATCAAATAATCCAATTTAAAAAGTGGGCAGAAGACCTGTACAGACATTTCTCCAAAGACTTTCAGATGGCCAACAGGCACATGAAAGGATGCTTATTGTCACTCATTATTAAGGGAATGCAGATCAACTCTACAATGGTATGTCATTTCACATCTGACAGAACAGCTAGAATTTAAAAAAAAAAGAAAAATACAAGAAACAAGTGGTGGTGAGGATGTGGAAAAAAGATACCCCCTTGCATTATTAATGGGAATGGAAACTGGTGCAGTCATTCTAGAAAACAGTATGGAGATTCCTCAAAAAGTTAAAAATAGAACCCTATGATATGGGCAGCCAGGGTGGCTCAGTGGTTTAGCGCCACCTGCAGCCCAGGGTGTGATCCTGGAGACATGGGATAGAGTCCCATGTCCGGCTCCCTGCATGGAGCCTGCTTCTCCCTCTGCCTGTGTCTCTGCCTCTCTCTGTGTGTCTTAAAATCTTAAAAAAGAAAAGAACCCTATGATCCAGCAATCACACTACTTGGTATTTACTCCCAAAACACAGAAATACTAATTAAGGGATACATACACCCCTGTGTTTATAGCAGCAATTTTTACAATAGCCAAGTTATAAAAGGGCATTTAGGTTGTTCCAAATTTTCAGTTTTATGAATAATGTTGCCATGCATCTTATTTATAATTCAATTAGTGCCCTATGTATACCTCACTGCTGAGAGTATTCTGTAAGAGTGGAATTACTGGATATATACTTAGCCATTGTAGTGCTAAACAGGTTTCTAAAGTATTTGTATGAGTGCATATACTTTCCAGAAGTGTATGAGAATTCCAGTTACTCCATTTTCTTGCAAGTAGTTTTTCACTTACAATATTACTTAATTTAGGGAAAATTGACATTTTTAATTTTTTTTTTATTTATGATAGTCACACAGAGAGAGAGAGAGAGAGAGAGAGGCAGAGACACAGACAGAGGGAGAAGCAGGGCCTCGCGGGGAGCCCGGTGTGGGACTCGATCCCAGGACCCCAGATCACACCCTGAGCCAAAGGCAGGTGCTTTTTTTTTTTTTTTTAAAGATTTTATTTATTTATTCATGAGAAATACAGAGAGAGAGAGGCAGAGACACAGGCAGAGGGAGAAGCAGGCTCCATGCACCGAGAGCCCAATGTGGGATTTGATCCCGGGTCTCCAGGATCGCGCCCTGGGCCAAAGGCAGGCACCAAACCACAGTGCCACCCAGGGATCCCGGAAAATTGACATTTTTAAAATATTATTTGAGTCTTTCAGCTTATGATCATGGCATATTAGTATATTCATTTAAATTTTAATTGTTTCAAAATATTTATTTGTCCTTTATAGAGGCTTTGAGGTCTTTGTTTTTATTCATATAAGGACATTTTGATGGCAGAAATTTATTTATTTATTTATTTATTTATTTGTCTTTTTTTTTTAATTTTTTTTTTATTTATTTATGATAGTCACACAGAGAGAGAGAGGCAGAGACACAGGCAGAGGGAGAAGCAGGCTCCATGCACCGGGAGCCTGATGTGGGATTCGATCCCGGGTCTCCAGGATCGCGCCCTGGGCCAAAGGCAGGCTCCGAACCGCTGCGCCACCCAGGGATCCCATGATGGCAGAAATTTAAATATTATTTTCTGATTTATTTTTTCTCAATCTGAAAATTCAGGATTTGTTGTTTTGTTTTTACCCTGTATAAATTCAGGGTAAATTGCTAAATACATCAAGGTCAAAGTTATAGTTTAGGTCAAACCACATAAAACTGCTGTTGTAGTAGGTAATTGTTCAAATGTCAGAATTTTATTATGGTTTAACATGATAATTTATCTATAGATTTTTTTGATTCCCTATATACACATCAAATCAAAGATGGTATGACTTTCTTTTTTCTCAATACTACATTTCTAATTTCCTTTGGTTGTTTTATTCTAGTATCTGTGACTTCAGTGTAATGCTGGGTAGAAGAGGTGATTCTTTTTTTTTTTTTTTTTAAGATTTTTTTATTTATTCATGACAGACAGAGAAAGGGAGAGAGAAGAGAGGCAGAAACACAGGCAGAGGGAGAAGCAGGCTCCATGAAGGGAGCCTGATGTGGGACACGATCCCAGGTCTCCAGGATCAGGCCCCGGGCTAATGGCAGGTGCTAAACCACTAAGCCACCTGGGTTGCCCCTTAAATTTATTCTAAATAAACATTGGGATCAGAGAACTATTAGTTCATAGTTTGTGATCCTGGGATCCCAGGATCACCCCCTCAGGCAAAGGCAGGCACTCAACGGCTGAATCACCCAGGCGTCCCAGGAGAGGGGATTCTTGTATTCTGTCTGACATCAGGAAAAATACTTTCAATATTTTACCAATAAATATGGTATTTTCTATAGGTTCTAAAATATGCCCTTTATCAGATTAAGGAGGCCATCTTTTTTTCCTGTTGGCTGAAAGTTTAAATTACTAAATCACAAATATATGTTAAATCTTATAGAACGTCTACACAATTTTATTCAAATGATATTGTGATAGCTAACTGTATATGTCACCTTTAGGAAAATGGATGCCCAGGTAACTTAGGTAAAACATTGTTCCAGGTAAGTCTGAAGGTGTTTCTGGAAAAAATTAACATTTGAATACAAGATTGCAGATGGGTATCATCCAATTAGTTTAGGGCTTAAGAGAACAAAAAGGTGGAAGGACAAATTTGCTTTTTGCTTGAGCCTGGACATCTATCTTCTCCTGCCATGGGTTTTTGGGAATTTAGACCAGACCGGGACTTACACTATTAGTTCCCCTGGTTTTCAGACATTAGGATTTAGATTGAATTATATCACCAACTTTCTTGATTCTTCGGTTTACAAGAAACAAGTAATAGAACTTCTTGGCATCCATAAGACCAAGAATCTTTAGATACAGATATAGAAATAGATGATATAGATATAGATCTCCAATTGGTTCCTTGGAGAATTCAAATACATATTTTGATATTGAAAATAGAGTGTTGTAACAAATAACTAAAAATATGGAAGTGGCTTTGGAAGTGGGCAATAGGTATACAATATAAGAGTTTTGGAAGTGCATGCTATAGAAAAAGCCAGCATTGTCATGAATGGACAATTCTTGTGAGGACTCAAAAAGAAAAGAGGAGAGTTGTAACAAAGCCTCCATATTCTAGGAAAATACATAAGTAATCCTGAACAGAATATTAGTAGATACATGGACAATAAAGGTCATTCTGATGAGGTTTCAGATGGAAATGAGAAAGATATCACTAGAACCTGGAATAAAAGCAATTCTTGTAATAAAGTGGCAAAGAATACGGCTGAATTCTATTAGTGCCCTAGTGTTTTGTGGAAGATAGAACATGTAAGAGATGTAATGGGATATTTAGCTGAAGCTATTTCTAAGTAACATGATGGAGGAGAGTTCTGGTACTCTTTTTTTTTTTTCTTTTAAAGATTTATTTATTTATTTTAGAAAGAGATAGAAAGCCTAGGCAGGGGGAGGAGCAGGGGGAGAGAGAATCCCAAGCAGACTCTGAGCTGAGCTGGAGCCTAATGCAAGGCTCGATCTCAGGACCTTGAGATCGCGACCTGAGCCAGAATCAAGAATCAGAAATTCGACTCACCGAGCCACCCAGGCACTCTAAGTTCTAGTTATTCTTGACTATTACAGTAAAATTTGAGAAGAGAGAAATGACTTAAAGATCTATTGTTAACCAGAAGGGAAGAAAAACAAAGATTCAGAAAATTCTCATTTGATCTGTATTATAAACAATAAGAAAGCTTGTTGAGGAGAGAATACTAAGGGTATGGCCAAAAGACATTTTGATAAGATTAGTTAACCATCTCAAAAGAAACCATGAGCTATTGTTCCAGAAAATGAAAGAATGTAGCCTTTAGGGATGATCAGCACCTATGGGACCTCAGCTCACTGTCTACAACTACCTGACATATGGAGATTTCTCCCCATGGTCTGGCAGTCATTTCTCAGCTGCCCCAGTTGTGGCTTTGTAGGTCCCAATGAAGCACAGGTCATGGCCACCTTCCTTCTTGTAGGCACAGATGGAAAACTCTTGGTGGCTATGCTATGCCTTCTATGCCAGCAATTGGAGTACACAAGCTTGGAAGTATAGCTGCCTCCATCTAGTTTTCAAAGAATACCAAGGCAGAGAGACCCTGTGGGGCTGTCCCACCAAACTACAGGGACAGGGCCACCTGGACCTTTAAGGGCTCAACTCCTAGTCAGTAAATATGAAGAGGCAGGATCATTGCCCTTGGGCCTACAGGACAGACCACTGAGCTAAAGAAGATCATTCTCCAGCATCAAATTCTGTTTGAATTTGTCCCATTGGGCTTTGGATTTACTCAGAACCTGTTGCTCCTTTTTTTTTTCCTTTTTCTACCATTTAGAGGGAATGTCTAGCCAAAGCCTATTCCATCATTCCATTTTAGAAGTGAATAACATTTGATTTCACAGTTTCAAAGCTGTAGAAGAATTTGCCTCAAGCTAAATTGTGCCTGAGTCTTACCTATATCTGACTTCGATGTATTTAAATTAAACTTAAGATTTAGATTTTGAAGTTGATGCCAGAACATTTTAAGACTTTTGAGACTCTTGGGATGTAATGAATATTTTTTGCATGTAAGAATAACATAGATTTTGGGAGCCAGGGGTAGAATACTATAGATTTAAATTTTGTGTTCCCCTCAAATTCATATGTTGAAACCTAATGTCCAATGTGAAGGTATCTGGAGGTAGGAGCTTTGGGAGATGATTAAGTTGTGAGAGTGAAGGAGTCATGAATATGATTAATGTCTTTATAAAAGAAGCCCCAGATATTTCTCTTCCTGCTTCCACCATCTGAGGACACAGTGAGATGATGGCCATCTATATCACTCTCATCAAGTATTAGTAGGAGCCCAAGGCTTCCCCTTGATATTCAGTGGTATATTTCAAGTGAATTACCAATGAGGATCTCATATGTGCCCTTGGTTGGCACCCACCCTCACTCTGCCAGCAATTCAAAAGGGTTATTACTTACTGTTTGGCAGTACAGAAAATCATGGTTTTCTTTTGTAGCCTAAAGGATTTTTCCTGTTTCCTCAACAACTGGGGACAAGACCTGACCTAGATTACTCCACCCACCTTCTGTTATCACAGGTCTGTAATCATGACTTTTCTAGTAAGATAAGAATTCAAGCCCTGTGATTTATCTTCTTTTTAGGGTGTTCTCCTTTAGTCTCAATTTCTGGCCCTAAAAAGATTTATCTTCTTCTTAGGGTGTTCTCCTTTAGTCTCAGGGTGGGTATTCTTTAAGTCCTTTTTTTCTCCTTTAGAGAAAATCCCTTATTATCATTAATGGTTCTTTATATTGAACATTCTCTTTTTGAAGTACTGTGTGATTTCTGTCTTCTGATTGGATCTTGACTACCAGAGGAACAAATAAGTGTTGAAATTTTTTCCATGTCCTCTACATTACCAAGCGGAATTTTTGTAAATGAAATCTATCAACCTGGGAAGTTTGCCTCTTAACATATTCTTTTTTCTCTGAAATAAGATCCCAAAGGAATTCATCAAGCAGCGAAAGTTAAGGGATAAACATATAATAATATAGTTATTATCCATAGCGATTAAATTTATAATTGAACTAAAAAGGAGTTAAAATGAGACTTTTTCTTCATATTTAGAATATAAGACAAAGTCTACATCATCTGAATTTTTAAATAGTCATAAGAGATCGAGATTATTTTCCTGCCAATGAAAAATAACTTTCATGAGCACTGATCAAATAGAAAATTGTAAAGGTTGACTAATAGGACATCACCTTTATGTAATTTTCTTGGTAGCACAATTTTATTAAATATATTTAGCCCCATCACCAAGAATATTATCTTTCATATTTTTCATGGAAAATGATTCTTCTTTTGGAAATGGGTACCTAAAGAGATTTTATCTATGTTATGTTTTTGTTAGATAAGAAACATGTTTCTCCATAGAAATATCACTGACTTTTTGATGTGTAAGATATAACTATTGTAAGCCAACCAAGAATATCAAAATTGTATACATAGCTTGGAGATGCAAGGTAAGAATAATACTGCTGGAAAGAAAGAAAAGAAAAAAAAGAAAAGAAAAGAGAAAAAAAAGAAAAAAGAAAAGAAAAGAAGAGAAAGAAAAGAAAAGAAAAGAAAAGAAAAGAAAAAAGAAAAGAAAAGAAAAGAAGAAAAGAAAAAAGAAAAGAAAAGAAAAGAAAAAAGAAAAGAAAAGAAAAGAAAAGAAAAGAAAAGAAAAGAAAAGAAAAGAAAAGAAAAGAAAAGAAATTTCAACAAATATATATGTACCTGCTATGTACCTGGAGGTTTTCTCAGTTTTTTTTTGTAGCTGAAGTTCTGGGCACTAGGTCAGGTGGGGGTTACTGGATGCAATATATTTCTGTTAATGCAATCTTTCCTAACTTCTTGTTAATTCTTATTCTTTTCTGATAAAACAGCAGGGGATGAAAGGGAAAATCAGTATTTTCTAAAGGGAAAAATCAAAGGACCTAATGGCATTAGTTACCTTGTGAAGTGGCTAAGTTAGCCCCAGATTGCTTATCTTTGGAGTTCTTGTTAGCTGAGGATATTTGCTTTGTTTCTGTTACATACAACTTGGTGCAATTCTGAATTAATACAGTTATCAAATACCATAACTGAAATCATGGCAAACTCTAGGTCATTAGAATATTACTAACATTGAAGGTATATATTGTTTTTTCCAAACGTGATTGGACATTAAAATCACCAGGGGAGTTTAAAAAACAACAGAAACAACTAATGTGGGGATATAAACCACAATTTAAAAAAAAAAATTTTTCGGCAAAGTCCATTAATGGGTATTTTTATTTAATATTCAATGTATAGTCATACTGGTACTAAGGTCTGAATAAGTCCTTGTGGATTGACTGATCTGATTGCTTCTGAATGCTAGTTTGAGTTTCAGAAACAGTGCCCCAATGAAATTTGGGAAATTTCTTTCTCAAATGTTATGTGTGTTTCAACAAGTATAATTCAGCAGAAAACAAATAATTTAAGCTTCTTTAACTTACTATCTCAACTTTTTAATTTATCTGGCAGATTTTTTTTTCACTATAAGAATATTCTTTTTTTCATAATGGTGGTTGGTCTATTACAAGTTCTAAATCCATGGTAGTGGGAAAAACAATGTCATTTCTGGATTTGGAATCACATAATGGTGTAGAATTTACTATTGAATGAATAGTATGGTGTTTTCTAACATACAATGATTAGGTACCTCCTGCTAGATATCTAAGTATATTTAATAGAGTAAAATATATTAAAAGCACTTTCTTTGAATGGCTGAATTTCCTTACATATCTTTTCATCCTAGTAACTTCAGTTAAATTTTTGGTCCATCTCAACATGCACCTGATTAATCATCTGGGTTTCAGCTGCTTTAGAATCTTCCTGACATTAGAAATGCAAATACTTCTTATAAGTACTAGGAGAACTGGTTGCAGACAATGAGAGCTAAAAGGTGGGAAGCTAGGTAGGAGATAATCAGATGGCCCTGACAGTCTATTCTCAGCCAGATGGAGATCAACGAGTTTTAATTATAAAGGCAATATCTCCTAAAATTTAAGAACCCTATACTTTTTACATAGCAGACTACCGTATTGATTCTCAAAGATAATGTATTTAAAGTAACTAAACATTTAGTGAAAAGACATCTACCTTTGAATCATCTCAGTAACTTTTGGAAATTCTGGGCAACATACAGGGTGACGCAATATCAACCAAATTATCAATACATACGGGAATAGTGTCATCACTCATACAATATCAAGTTACATTGGCATTACATTGACAAGTTAATTAACAAAATAATGAAACTTATATTTGACTGACATTCAGTCTATGGGGATTTTGTTTTGACAACTAAAGAGGCAGGCATTCTACCTTTTACTTGAGCGGAAGTTTTAATATATCAAATTATACTGTATGATGAACTTTAAAGTGCTACTACATATTTGGCTAGATCAATTGATCTATTATAAAAGCTATAACAGTAGCCTCCTGAAACAGAATATTTATCCAAACTGGTGTATTAAATTAATAGATATACAAACTGGGTAAGAATCTCTCTCATTCACATGCACATACACAAATTATTTTTCTCTCACACACGTATATACACACAGATCAAAACTTGAGTCAAAGCATTAAAGTTTCATGGGCAGGAGAGTAACATAAGCATTCACTGCTGCATGGAAAGAAATTAAATAAACCAATATAGAAGATGCAGTTAAGGGGAGCATGTTGAGTTAATGAATCAAGGGAGTAGGTAAATTTGTAAGAAATGAAAAACACAAGTGGCAAGCATTGGGATCAAAGATATGGGGTGAGGTTTGAAAAAGAGGGAGAAAACAAATATAATACTATTCTAAATTAGTGAATGCCATAAAGAAATAAAAAAAAATATATTGTAGTCTTGAGCTCAAGGGGTTGAGATAGAGGATGATTTGGTGGATGGTGGTGTTAAGTAATGAATACTAGAAGGTACCTCAAGAAAAAGAAGACAGTGCTATAGGCACAACTGATTAAAATGAAAGCTGTAGGTGTGGGTGCGATAGTTCTTATGCCCTTTTGATAAATTAAGGTTTTCTATATTGTGATAAGCCATCCATTCAAACAGATCATCAGGAAACGTCAGAAGTCCACGGAGGGAATGCACCTGCCTAGTGAGCCAGAACAATTTAGCCAACCCTGGTTATCCATGAGGAATGTAGGATAAAGGAAACAATTAAGAAATCCCTTTTCTTAGAATCTTAGAAAAAAGAACCACTCAGAAATGAAAAACTCAATAATTGACATAAAAAACACATGAGAGGGAATCAGTAGCAGATTAGGGAATATAAAGGAATGCATCAGAGATTTGGAAGACAGGGTATGGAAAGCAGCCAAGCTAAACAGCACAAAGAAAAAAGAATAACAAAAAAATGAGAGTAGGTTAAAAGAATTCAGTAACATCATCAAGTGGAATAACATTTGCATTATAGGGATCCCAAAAAGAGAAGGGGTTAGAAAAATTATTTGAAGGAATAATAATGGAAAACTTCCTTAATCTAAGAAACAGACATTCAGGTCCAGGAGACACAGAAAGTCCCTAAGAATATGAACCCCAAAGGATTAATAATAAGACATAATAACTAAAATGGCAAAAAGTAACAACAAACAGATAATTTAAGAAAAGAAAACAGTTACATACAAAGGAAACCACATAAAGCTATATAAGCTGTTTTTTTTCTGCAGAAATTTTGCCAGCCAGAAAAAAAGTGGCATGATATATTTAAGTGCTGAAATGAAAAAAACAAAACTTGCAAACAAGAATACTCTACCTGGCAAGATTATCTTTCAGAATAGAAAGAGAGAAATAGTATCCCAGAAAAACAATAGTTAAAGGAGTTCATCACCACTAGACAAGCCTTATAGGAAATGGTAAAGGGGATTCATTGAGTAGAAAGGAAAGGCCACAATCAGGAGTAAGAAAATTAAGGAAGAAAATCAATCAATCACAGGTCAATGTAAACATATAATAAAAGTAGTAATCACTTAGGAAACCGTATGGAGGTTAAAATGCAAAGCAGTAAAATCACTATACCTACAAAAATCAATCAAGGAATTTACAAAATAAAAGGATGTAAAGTATGACATGAAATAAGTGAGGTTTACTAAAATAAGTGAGTTTTACTAAAGTAAAACTTTAGTGTTTAGAATGGGTTCAAATATAAGTGACCATCAACTTAACATAGACTGTTATATGCAAGATGCTCTATATGAACCTAATGGTAACTATAAATTCAAATATATATAGATAATAGATAATAGATAAGCCAAGAAAAACAGAAAAAGAAAGAAAAGTAAAGAACCCAAGTATAACACGAAGTTATCAAACCACAAAGAGAAGAAAAGAACAGAGAAGACATTCAAAAAGAACATAAAACAGGATACCTGAGTAGCTCAGTGGTTGAACGTCTTTCCTTGGCTCAGAGCGTGATCCCAGGGTTCCAGGATTAAGTCCTTGGCTCAGAGCATGATCCCAGGGTTCCAGGATCAAGTCCAGCATCAGGATCCCTGCAGGGAGCCTGTTTCTCCCTCTACTTATGTCTCTGCCCCTTTCCCTGAGTCTCTCATGAATAAATAAATAAAATCTTTAAAAACAAGGCAAAACTAAACAAAAAGAACATAAAACATGTATCAAAATGGCATAAATACATACTTATCAATAACTACTTTGGATGTAAAAGGAATAAATGCTACAATCAAAAGACAATGCATGAATGGATAAGAAAAAGTAGAAGAAGAAGACCTATCTATCTGCTGCCTATAAGAAATTCACTTCAGGCCTAAGGACACATGAAGATGGAAAGTGAAGTGATGGAAAAATATTTGGCATGCAAATGGAAGAGAAAAGAAAGAGGGTAACTTGTATAGGACAAAATACACTTCAAACAAAAACTGATAAAAGATACTATGAAATGATAAAAGAGTACAATCCTATAAGAGGATATGACTACTATAAATATCTACGCACCCAACACCGGAGCAACAAAATACATACAGCAACTATTAACAGTAATAAAGAAATTAAATGTAATACAATAACAGTAGGGAAATTGAATACTGCACTTACATCAATAGATCACTTAGGCAAAAAATCAACAAGGAAATAGTAGCTTTGAATTATATATTACACCAATTGGATCTACAGATACATTCGGAGCATTCCATTAAAACACAGTACTTTTTTTTTTTTAGACAAAATATGCATTTTATTCGAACTTAAATCCCAACATGCACCACCCCTCATACATGATCTTAGAAGTATCCGCTGTGGGCTTTACTAAAATATTAACTACAGAATGCTTGAGATCACAAATGATTGTTTACAAAATAAAACCTCTTTTACTAATGCTACTCACTTTATTATAGAAAAATATTACAAATAAAAATTAGTGCTATTCAAGGTGTTCATTTCAAAAATCACATATGATACACAGGTTTAAGCCATTATCTCCGCTCATACAGAGATATCACAATACATGATGTAAAGCCTGAATTACTGAATAAATGTACCTTAGCAGCCACTACCAGCTTAGTACTGACATGTTTACTATGCCGAATGATTAAAAATGAGAGTGAATTCAAACATTTTCAGGTACTGGGTACACTTATTATTATTATACTGGGTATACTGGGTATACATATTATTCTCAAGTACACATGATTCTCCAAAAAAAATCACATGTTAGGCCAGGGAATAATGCTTAATAAATTAGAAAATACTGAAATAATATTACCTATATTTTTTCTGATCACAATGGTATGAAATTAGAAATCATAATTAGAATTGTGAAATTTTTTCACAAGAAAAAATCTGGAATGAATAAAAATGCATGGAGGCTAAATAACATGCTACTAAACAATAATCTAAGAGGAAATTAAAATTACATGGTGACAAATAAAAATGAAAACACAATGGCCTAAAGTCTTTGAGATGCAGTAAAAGTGGTTATAAGTGAGAAGTTTAGAGCAATACATACTCATCTCAAGAAACAAAAAAAATTTCAAACAACATTACCTTACACCTAAAGGAGCTATAAAAGGAGCAGAGAAAGACCAAACCAGTAGAAGGATGGTAATACTAAACATCTGCAATGTTTGAAAACATATGCAAAATTGATAAACTTTTAACTGTACTCATCAAGAGAAAAGAGAGGACTCAAATACATAAAATCAGAAATAGATGAGGATATGGGACCCCTAGGTGGCTTAGTTGGTTAAGTCTTTGGCTCTTGATTTTGGCTCAGGTCATGATCTCATGGTCATGGGATTGGGCCCTACGTCAGGAACAGTGCTCAGTGGGGGGTCTGCTTGAGATTCTCTCTCTTTCCCTTTGCCCCTCCCCCCACTTGTGTGTGCTCTCTCTCTCCATCTCTAAAATAAATAAACCTTTTGAAAAAGAAATAAATGAGAAATAACAATGTATGCTACAAAAAAGACTTATTAAAATTTATAAAAAATTATATGCCAAAAAAATTGGACAAGTATAAGAAATGGGTAATTTCTAGAAACACACAATTTCCCAAAATTGAATCAGAAAGACATAGAAAATTTGAACTAACCAAATACTAGCAATGACACTGAGTCAGTAATAACAAATAAATCAAAAACTCCCAACAAACCAAAGGCCAGGATCAGATGGTTTCACAGGTGCATTCTGCCAAATATTTAAAGAGGAGCTGATGCCTATTCTTTTAAAACTTCCAAAAAATAGAGGTGGAAGTAAAGCTTCCAAATTTATTCTATAAGGCTAGCATTACCTTCATACCAAAAACAGATAAGGACACTATGAAGAAGAAAGAAGAAAAAAGATGAAGACAAAGAAAGAAGAAGAGGAAGAAGAAGAAGAAGAAAGATTGAGAAAGAATTGCAGATCAATGTATCTGATGAACATAGATGCAGAAATTCTCAACAAAATATTAACAAACCAAATTTAACAATACATTAAAACAATTATTTACCATGTTTAATCGGGATTTATTCCAGGGATGCAAAGGTGGTTCACTATTTACACATCAATCAACATGGTACATCACATTAACAAGAGAAATTATGAATACAATATTATGTTAACAAGAGAAATAATGAATACCATATTACTATCTCAACAGATACAGAAAAAGCATTTGAAGAAGTACAGCATCTATTCACTCATGGTAAAGCCTCTCAACAAGGTAGGTTTAGCGAAAGCATAACTCAACATATTAAAGGCTATATATGAAATGAATTCCATAATACATGAAAAAAACCCACAGCTAAAATTAATAGTGATTTCAATGGTGAAAAACTGATTTTCCTTTAAGATCAGGAACAAGAAAAGAATGTCATCCTTCACCACTTTTTTTTTCTTCAATATAGTACTGGAAGTACTGGCCACAGGAATCAGACAAGAAAAATAAATAAAACACATCTAAATTGATAAGGAATAAGTAAAATTCATTATGTGCACATGCCATGATACTATATTTGGCATACCTAAAGATACCACCAAAAACCTAGAAATGATAAATGAATTCAGTAAGGTCACAGGATATAAAATTAGTATTCAGAGAACTACATTTCTATACACTAATAAGGAAGTAGGAGAAGGGAAATTAAGAAAAATATTCCATTTATAATTGCACGAAAAAGAATAAAATACCTAGAAATAAATTTAACCAAGGAGGTTAAAGACCTGTAATCTGAAAACTAAAACACACCAATGAAAGAAATTAAAGATGACACAGGCAAATGGAAAGACATCCTATGCTCATGAATTGGGAGAATAAATATTGTTAAAATGTCCACATTACCCAAAGCAATCTAGAGATTACATGCAATCCCTCTAAAAATACCAACATTTTTGACAGAATGAGAACAAAGAATCATAAAATTTGTGTAGAACCACAAAAGACCCTGATTAGTCAAAATAATCTTGAGAAAGAAGAACAAAACTGGATATATCACAATCTCAGTCTTCAAATTATATTATAAAGCTATAATAATCAAAACATAGGATAATAGTACAAAAATATACACATAGGTCAATGGGGCAGCATAGAAAGCCCAGAAACTAGACCACATGCTTATATGGTCAATTAATCTTAATAAAGGAGACAAGAATATACAGTGGGGAAAATATAGTCTCTTCAACAAATTATGCTGGGACAACTGGACAGCCATATGAAAAAGAATAAAGCTGGACCATTTTCTAATTTTATACAAAAACATAAACTCAAAATGGACTAAAGACCTAAATGTCAGTCTTGAAATCATAAAACTCCTAGAAGAAAACATAGACAATAATTTCTTTCATATGCGCTGTAGAAACATTTTTTCTAGATCTGTCTCTTCAGGCAGAAACAAAAGCAATATTAAACGGGACTATGCCAAAGTCAACGAGCTTCTGCCCAGTGAAGGAAACTATCAACAAAATAAGACAACCTAGTCAATGGGAGAAGGTAACTGCAAATGCTACATACAATGAGAGTTTAAGATCCCAAAAATGTATATAAAGCATACAACTCAAGCCCTCCAAGCAAAGTAATAATCTGACTAAAATAGGCAGAGGACATAAATAGACAATATTTTTTCCATAGAAGACATACAAATAGTCACAGACACCTGAAAAAATGTTTAACATCATTGATAATTAGACAAATGTAAATCAAAACCACAAGATGCCTTCTTACACCTGTTAGTATGGTTAGAATAAAAAACACAAGAAATAATGAATGTTGACAAGGATGTGGAGAAAAAGAAACCGTCATGCATTGCTGGTGAGAATGCAAATTGGTGCAGCCACTGTAGAAGACAGTATGAAGTTTTAGTAAATAATTAAAATATAATTATTATATGATCCAGTAATTTCACCCTGGATATTTACCTAAGGAAAAATGAAAACACTAATTTGAAAAGATATATGCACCCCTATGTTTATTAAAGCATTAGTTTAGAATAGCCAAAATATGAATGCAGCCTAAGTGTTTTTTCATAGATAAATGGATTAAGAAGTCTTATATTTATACACTGGAATATTATTCAGCCACAAAAAATGAGATATTGCTATTTGTAGCAACATGCATTGACCTAAAATGTGTAAAGTTAAGTAAAAAATCAGACAGAGAAAAACAAATATCATTTGATTTCATGCATATATGAAAATTCACAAAACAAATGGACAAAGGAAAAAAGAAAAAAAATAGACTCTTAAATACAGAGAACAAGGTGGTGGTTGCCAGAGTGCGGGTGGCTAGGGGAATGTGTAAAATAGATAAAGTGGATTTTGAACACATTTATTGCAATGAGCACTGAGTAATGTATAGGATTGTCAAATCATTATATAGTATGCCAAAAGTAATATAGCATGGTTTGGTAATTATACTTTAAGAAAAAAAAATAAAAATGCCTTTTCTCAGTTAATGATATTTGTTGAGAGACTAGAGCTGCCAAGTGATTTCTAAAATATACCTCACCTTGGCTTAATTTAGACAACCTATGGAAGTAGTCATTATTAGTGTCACTTTAACTTTAATAGAAAAAATATATATTGCTATCTGCCCCTGGTTCCTGGCATACAACTTCTAAAGCCCTTGTAATTTCTAATGATAAGATCTCTTATTCTAATATTTGATCTTTGATCCCATCCCATCCTAAAACCCTTGTAATATACTAATTTATAAAACACTAGAAGCATCTTCTATTCTATTGAGATAACTGTGAGTGAGCTCCTGGATAGCTCTAGGATAAAAGCTGGTCATCCAGAAGACCAAACCATGACTAGAAGATTGGAATTTTTGGCCCATCCCCTCAACCCCTAGGGAGGAGATAGGGGCTGGAAATGGAGTTAGTAATTGATCATGCCTGTCAGGAGGTCTTCACAAAATTCCAACAGTAGGGGGTTTGGGGAGCTTCCAGGTTAACGAACACATACACATACCAGGAGGGCAAGATACCCCAACTCCATGGGGACAGAATCTCCTGTACTCAGCTCTCACAGACCTTACCCTATGTATTTCATCATAGGGTCACCCAGCTATATCTTTTATCATGTCTTTTAATAAACTGGTTAATATAAGTAAGGATCTCTCTGAATACTTTGAGTTGCCTTAGCAAATAATCAAATACAAGGAGAAGAGGTCATGAGAACCTCTTTTTTGTAGCTAAGTCAGACAGATAATGTGGGTAACCTGGCGATTTATTGTTTATAATTAGCATCTTAAAAGGGGCCAGTCTCATGGGATTGCACCTGCAGAATCTGGTGCTATCTCCATGTCATAATTGAGTTAAATAGACATCTACCTTGTACCAGAGAATTACTTGTCGGGCACACATTTGGTGACAGGAAGTGTCAGAAGTGAAGTCTTCTGTATGAAAGTAAAGGAGAGACATACAGAACTGCAAATTTTTCCAGTATTACCTATTAGGAAACTAATAGGAAATTAATTATGAACTGCCCTGTGAATTCACACTATAAATAAGTCAAATTTGTGGTCTAAAGCAGATATTTTCAATTCTGATATGTATACAGATTTTCCAGATACCTCTTCTCATTCAATCTTACTTCATTGCTTGGCTAGGGGCTGACTTTGGCTTGAATCATAAAATCCATTCTGCAAGAATTTTTACCACATTCATATGTTTGCAAACCCAAGGAAACTAGAGCAGTGAGCAGCTGAGCGAGCTCTTTTAAAGCAGATGTATGCTGAATTTGGAAAAGTAACTGTTCTTTGCCCACTAAACACTAAAATCATGACAGTTTCCAAAGACTCATGAATCCAGTATCTCTTGGATATTAAAGCTAGCCTTCAAATAAAATCCAGAAATAACTTTAAATAAAATAGTGATAGTCTTCAGACTCATGGCCATGAGATAGTAACTATATATAGCCCTTCTGGATACTGTAAGAAGAGAGACTTTCTTTAAGAAAATATATATGAACAAAGAAAATTTTATTTTTGAATAATAAAAACTGCTCTTTAATGCAGTTTAATGCAGTTTAATGACAACCCAATTAATATAGCACAGCATTGCCACTTAAAATACCTTAAGTTGAATGGCTACAAAAAGAAAAAAAAATGACAGTTTTGAAATAAAACTTTTCAGTTACACAACTTTTATCAATGTGTTAGAAGTAAGGAATGGAGGAGTAGTAGGCGATGGGGTGAAAGCCTAAAATCATGGCTTCATTGGAGAGGTAATTGGTGTCTTTAAAAAGCTGAGTAATTGCAGCAAACTGCATAT
Organism: Canis lupus baileyi; assembly: GCF_048164855.1. NCBI lineage: Eukaryota > Metazoa > Chordata > Mammalia > Carnivora > Canidae > Canis > Canis lupus. The sequence continues at coordinate 55,974,432 of NC_132844.1, read as the reverse complement.
TTTACATGAAATAGCAGAAAACATGTCAAATTTCTTATAACTGCTTTATCTTTTATCATGCTGACTCTGTGATAAATAACTTTTCTACAGACTGAAAAAATTCACCCGATGCAAGGTAACAGGGAATGATTCTCTCACACCTCCATCCTCAAAATAGGTTGTTCCCATATGGATCTCTGTCTGAGTCTGCACTGACGAGGACTGACCTTGAGAATACATGCAGGAGGACAAAGGCTGAAACTGGAGGAACAGTAAATTCTGTTCTTATCTTCCCACAAAACTACTTCCTTTAGAGCAATGTTTCAAATCAATGGTTCTCAACCCACAATATTTGGTGAATATTTTCCCAAAATTCTGAATTTCATATCTAATATAATAAAGCCTATCCTTGTCAAGCTCTCTACCACTCTGCTGTTTCCTTTTACTCATTCAAAAATTTATTTCCCATAACTGACTCCTAAAGTTCTTTGAATTTGAGCCCTTATATTTATCTAAGACAGAGAATTTTTTAAGATTCATAGAATCATCTGTAAACAATGTAAAAGTTGGAAAATGTGTAGTACCAATAAGAGTATGAGAAAGTACCCTGTGGTAGCATAACTGATGGTGACACAACAAAAATGTAAAATATCTTTCAGGGATCCCTTGGTGGCACAGCAGTTTAGTGCCTGCCTTTGGCCCAGGGCACGATCCTGGAGACCCGGGGTTGAATCCCGGTGCATGGAGCCTGCTTCTCCCTCTGCCTGTGTCTCTGCCTCTCTCTCTCTCTCTCTCTCTCTCTGTGACTATCATAAATAAATAAAAATTAAAAATAAAAAAAAATAAAATAAAATAAAATATTTTTCAGAGGGCAATTAAATATCAGAAAATAAATTGTAGTGTATTTAATACAATGCCTCTAATTCTAATTCTACATTAAAGGAATACTTGCATTGTAACTTAAGTATTTAAGTTAAGAATGTCCATTACTAATTTATTTATAACAGAACAACATGAAATTGATGTGAATGAGGAGAACACAGGTAATAACCTTTATGACCTCAGCTACAGCAACTCTTACTAGATAGTAAGACAAGGCAAACAAAGGCAAAAATGAGCTACTGGGGCTTCATCAAGATAAAAAAACTTTGTATATCAAAGGAAAACAGCCCAGAAAACCAACAAACAACCTAGGGACTAGGAGAATATATTTGCAAATGCCTTATCAGATAAAGGGCTAGTATCCAAAAGCTATAAAGAACTTATCACACTCAACACCCAAAGCACAAATAATCCAATCAAGAAATGGGCAGGAGACATGAACAGGCATTTCTCCAAAGAAGACATACAAATGGCCAACAGACACATGAAGAAATGCTCATCACTCAGCATCAGGGAAATACACACAAATCAAAGCCACAATGAGATACCACTTCATACCAGTCAGAATGGTGAAAATTAACAAGTCATGAAATGACCAATATTGGTGAAGATTCAGAGAAAGGGGAACCCTTTTACATTGTTGGTAGGAATGCAAGCTGGAGCCACTCTGGAAGACATTATGGAGGTTCCTCAAAATGTTGAAAATAGAGCTAGCTATCCTAAGACCCAGCAATTGCACTACTGAGTATTTACTCCCAAAATACAAATGTAGTGATCTCAAGGGGCACCTGCACCCCAATGTTTATAGTAGCAATGCCCACAATAGTCAAACTATGGAAAAAGTCCAGGTGTCCATAAACACATGAATGGATAAAGAAGATGTGGCATATACATACAATGGAATATGTATATACATACAATGGTATATACATACAATACTACTCAGCCATCAAAAAAATGAAACTTTGCCATTTGCAAAGACATGGATGGAACTAGATAATATTATGCTAAGTGAAATCAGTCAATCAGTAAAAGACAATTATCGTATGATCTCGCCCCTATGTGGAATTTAAGAAACAGACGGTCATATGAGAAGAGAAGAAAAAATAAGATGAAATCAGAGGAGACAAACCATAAGAGACTCTTAACCATAGGAAACAAACTGAGGCTCACTGGAGGTGAGGGTTGTTGAGGGGATGGGGTAACTGGGTTATGGGCATTAAGGAGGGCACGTGATGTAACGAGCACTGGGTGTTATATAAGACTGATGAATTACTGACCTCTACCTCTGAAACTAATAATACATTATATGTTAATTGATTGAATTTAAATAAAATAAATTGATGTGGATATCAATCTGATGATAAACCTATATAACGCAGGAAATTATGCAGCCATTAAAAGGAAGACAGGCCTATGTGTATAATTTCTTGGGAAATAATCCAAAATACAGTTACTCAAAGAATCAAATCAGACCAAATGTATTAAATGAATCAGTTTATTTAAAATATGTTTGTGTGCCTATTTACATGTATTTGTGCACACAGGGAGCATTAACTGGAGAAATGAAACAACACATACCAAACTCTTACCTATAAACTGAGGTGTAAATGGATATTTTCCATATTTCCATCCTAGTACTTAAATTTCCTTGAAACTTTTTGAATGCAAATTTACTTACATACTGATTTTGGAATGATAATGGTAATGATAATAGATGATAAAATGTATAATTATATATATCTTAATGTCTCCTTCTCTTAAAATACTCTCCCGAAATCCCCACTCCTACCTCTGCCTTCCCAACAAATTCATTCTTTTCTACCACCTTTCAGATTTTAACACACTGCCATTCAGGGAGTTTCTTCTATCTTCCTGAAATAGAGCATCCATTTAAAAAAAAATCGATACCAAATGATAATTTATTGTATAATTGAGACACAATGTTACATGATTTTCATGTGTACAGCACAGTTATTTGAAATCTCTATACATTACCACAGGTGTAGATACCATCTGTCACCATACAACACTATTAAATATCATTGATTATATTCTTTCCCTATGCTGTACCTTTCACTCCCATGAGTTCTTCATTTCATGACTGAAGACCTCTCTCCCACTCCCCTTCATGCATTTTGCCCATGCTTCTTTTCCATCTGGCAACCATCAGCTAGTTCTTTATATTTGTAGGTATGATTTTGCTTTTTTTTTTTGTTTATTCATTTGTTTTACAATCTAATAATTCACTACTGGATATTTACCCAAAGAAAACAAAAACACTAATTCAGAAAGATATATGCACCCCATGTTTCTGGCAGCATTATTTACTGCCAAGATATGAAAGCAACCTGTGTCCACCAATAGGTGAATGGATAAAAGTGTGGTATATAGACATTGGAATATTACTCAGCCACAAAATAGATGAAATCTTGACAGCATGGATAAACCTAGAGGGTATTATGCTAAATGAAATAAATGAGACTGAGAAAAAAATATACCATGTGATTTCACTTATACATGGAATCTAAAAAACAGAGCACCATGTATTTTCCTCCACAACTATCTTCTATATTAGAATGAAAGTTCAGTAAGGTCTGGATCCAGGCCTTTATGCTTTCTCCATTATTACCTTGAAAAAAAAAAAAAGTCCTTGAGTGCTTATAATTCATTTAGCAGGAAGAACTAGCAAGCACACTGGATACATGGTAAGCAACATTAGGCAACAAGAACCAGTGAAGCATGCTATCTATACAACATCAAGTGAACTTACTTGTTAGCCATTTTCTAACACATTCTGGCTGGTAGGAAATTCAAAGTGTTGAATGAATGAAGGACTGAATCAGTGATTTCATAAATAAAATGAATTTTCCTCACTTTTATTGAAGATAATACTCCTGGAAAGGAAATAAAAACAAATTCCTCCTGGAAAGGAAAGTACAAAAGTAAAAGACAGTGTGAACTTGGGAAAAGAACGGAAGAGTAACAATTTTACCAAAAACAGAAGCTTGCATGAAGAAGCCCTTGGATCTTAGAATTTTTGTGAATTACTGAGTTTGAGTAATTTATAATCCAATTGTGCATATATTTATATATAATTAAATAATCATTTATTCATATATTTACTAATACTAATTTTAAGTGTTCTCAGATAAGGGCAGCCCAGTGGATCAGCAGTTTAGCAACACCTTCAGCCCAGGGCCTGATCCTGGAGACCCGGAATCGAGTCCTATGTGCCTGCTTCTCCCTCTGCCTGTGTCTTTGCCTCTCTCTCTCTCTATCTCTCATGAATAAATAAATAAAATCTTAAAGAAAAAATGTTCTCAGATAAGGTAAGTCTATAGACTGAAGAAATATTTTAGGCAGCCTGAAATTCAATATAGTTTATTTCTTTTAAACTAAAGTGTCTTAGGCAGGGGGAAGAGAAGATCCTCTTGTCTTAAGGTTATGTTTCTCTCATCCACAGTCCAGTGACTACATCGCTTTTATTCATATATTTAACTGAGTAATTTTATTTGGTGCCTCATTCCATTCTAAAATATGCTGTACATGACAAAATATTTTTACTTGTTATTTTTTATATGATACATATTTTTGCAATTTATTTCAAAACTCTATTAGCAAATCTTTTATTCCAATTTTCCTAGCCCTCAGATGCCTATCCAATTTTTGTAAAGGTTTGACCATGAGGTTATATCTAATTTCTATGTATTATTTCTTTCTAACTGCCATTTCACCAAATGTGGCTATTTATCATAATTATCATATTATATGCCAGTCAGAGTATACCAGGAGCTGGCTAATTAGTATTTTCATCTGATGTTATGAACGCAGAATGCCCATTCATCTTTTTGTATATCCCTAATGAAGTTCACCCATATCTCCAGCATGCATGAAAGCTCTTCTTGTTAAATAGGACATAATCACCAATGAACTATATGTTTTCAACATTAGCATGGGTGTCCCAAAGTTGTTTTCTTCAGCTTACCACAATTTATGTAAGGCACATTTTGGTTAACAAATAAATAATTTTTTTCTATTGTTTTATTAAAAAAAACTTTATCTGCTACTAATTTTTCATTGAGTGGATGGCATCATTTAATTCAAGCGTCACTCAGGTAACATTGCTTAAACTTAGCTGAGTCACAAAGTTAGGAACTAAATTGAAAGCTAATAACACAAAACCAATGTAAAAGTTATTTTGGAATAAAATAATATTTTTAAGTATGAATTACTTAATTACTCATAAATTTTAAAAAAACTCAAAAAAATGTGCATTCTTCTGATGTTGAATGGAATGTTCTGTATATATCAGGTCCCTCTGGTCTAGTCTGTCATTCAGAACTGCATTTCCTTGTTGAATTTCTGTTTGAATGATGTGTCCATTGATGTAAGTAAGGTGTTAAAATTCCCCACTATTTTTGTATTACTGTCCATTTCCTTCTTTATAGCTGTTAATATTTGCTTTATGTACTTAGGTGCTCCAATATTGGGTATATATATATATATATATATATATATATATATATATATATATATCAATGCAAGAGAGTATAGCAATATTACAATTGCTATACTCTCTTGCATTGATTACTTTATCTTTTTATACTGCTTTTCTTTGTCTCTTGCTACAGTTTTATTTTAAAGTCTATTTTTTTTCTTGATACAAGTATGGCTAATCTGGCTTTTTCTCCCCTTCCATTTGCATAGTATATATTTTCCCATCCCTTCACTTTCACTCTGTATATGTCTTTAGGTCTGAAGTGAGTCTTTTGTTGACAGCATATAGATAGGTATTGTTTTTTGTTTGTTTGTTTATCCATTCAGTCATCCTATGTTTTTTTATTGGAGTATTTAGTCTACTTATATTTAAAGTAATTATTGATTATTAATTAATATTAATTATTGATTAGTTATTGAATAATGTGTTTATTGCCATTATGTTAATTTTCTCTCTTTTTTTTGGTAATTCTTTTCTTTTTTTACTGCTCTCTTTCCTCGTGGTTTTATGGCTTTCTTTGGTATTATGCTTGGATTCCTTTTTCTTTACTTTTTTTGTGTCTAAGTTTTTATTTGTGATTACCATTGGATTCTTCTGTGACATCTTATATATATAGCAGTCTATATTAAGTTGATGGTTGCTTACATTCAAACAAATTATAAAAGAATCAAATTTAAAAGCACTAAATGTCATTTTGTGCTTCTTTTTTATTTTGTGTATTCCTTGACTAATTTTTATAGACATAAACTTCTATTTCTCCGACAAACTTTTCATTTATCCTTCTATTCTCATGAATAAATAAATAACATCTTTTAACATTTTTTTAAAAAAAAAAGAATAAAACGTGACAATAGAAATTCTGTATTTAGATAGATTTTGATTCCTCTTAAAATTTACCAAGCTTGATATATCCCCTCTATTTCTTCTCTGTATATTGAACTCTGACGTTGAGATAAAACTGTTTTAGTTTGATGATTTCTCCAAATTCATGTATCTATTATTTTTGAAAGTTATGGAAGAAACTCTTCGAATATTATAGTACTTTAAATCAACATTAATAGGCCAATCTAAAGCATATTATTTTAGGATTATAAGTGCATATTTATTTCTCAGAGAAAAAGGGAACATGTCAACTTTTGAATCTTATAAACTATTAATTTTCTTTCTGATGTTTGCCAGCATTGGTTGGTGTGTTGTGTCTTTACCGCTAGGTAACTTACATTTTTATCTCTCCATGCTTTTATTTCTCTATTCCTATTTTTCTCTCATTTTTAAAATTAGGGTTTTTTTAATTCAAAAGTTAAAGGAGACCACCATCACTAATGCAGCCTTAGAAGAAATGTTAATGGAAAAAATTTGAGTGAAATAAAAGTCATAACTAGAGGTAAGAATGTATATAATAAAAGGAGAAAACTCCACAGGTAAAAACAAACATACAGTAATGATTAATCACTTAAACAGCCAGAATGGTGGTTAAAATACAAAAGTAATAAAATTAATTATGTCTATAAATTTTTGATTAGCCTGTTGTCTTCTGAATGTTTTGGGTGTCATATAAACAGAGATTTTTCTTGACTGAAGTCACGCCAAGGACTATACTTTATTACCAAATACAATGGTGTGAATAGTATTGTTTTTCAACACAAACTTTGTTTTTTTGTTTGTTTTTTGTTTTGTTTTGTTTTGTTTTAATTTTTATTCATTTATTCATGAGACACGCACAGAGAGAGAGAGAGAGGCAGAGACACAGGCAGAAGGATAATCAGGCTCCATGCAGGAGCCCGACATGGGAGTCCATCCCGTGTCTCCAGATCACGTCCTGGACCGAAGGCGGCACTAAACCGCTGAGCCAAGGGGCTTGAGACAAGATCACATTAGAAATGTGATTTACCAAGGTTTATAAGTGTTAGATTTATAATCTTAGATTCTAAAATGAGTAAACAGTCTTTCATATTTTAAGTATTTTTTTCTGAAAAGAAGAATTCAAGAGTAATGATGAAGAGATACTAATAATGTTGTATTCAGTTTTTATCCGGTTTCAATATTTCCTACACAAGGATTTTATGTCACACTAAATGACAAATATTAAATAATGTCACAGAGTCTTTGGATAAATACAAATGTTTTGTAGGAAAGTATTTTGAAGGACTAAAAGCATGTGATCTCAATTTTAGGCTTAATATTTAATCTGTACAAATAAACCTTTCCATTAAAATTGCATTTCATAACATTTTACTGAATTCTTGCTTAAACTTATTTGACAATTGATACATGAAGAAAAATGATGTGTAGAAAAGAAAAAAATATCAGTGGTGAGATCCAACAAGTACAAAAATTTTCTAATAACTGCACACATGCTGCCTGGGCCAGGGTAACATGTAAATCTAATTTAATAAATAAATCTACAATACAGGAGGCAGTTGCCTAGAGGGTATCTGTGTTTTCCAATTGGAAATTATACATTTTAGTTTAAAAGAAAGCAACATCCATCAGAGCAGTAGGATTTTCACCAGGACCTGCTGATTAGGACTTATCCAAAAATCTTATCTTACAAGGTTGACTAGATGTATTTTTTTCTCCTTTGCCAAATCATCATCTTTAGCAAAATGCTTCTCAAGAATTGAATCTGTACAGAATATTAAGTCAGCTACTGCCTGAAGTTATTTTTTTACTTATTATTAATGGGAAAAATATCAGAGAATATTGTGTCCAAGCTTCTAATTTTAAAGATTAACAAATGAAAACAGAGAAACTAAGCATACAACTTAGGTTACCTGTCAAACTGTTGTATTTCCCTCTATTGCAGCTGTCAATTATAAATATCTAATTTTATGACACATTTACTATTTGCATCTTTCAAAAATCTTACAAGCAAACAGAGAGTATCTTACTAACAAGGGACTAAAATTCCTGGACTTGGAAGAAGGGCAACTAAAAGTGTGTCTAAAGACATTTTGTTGTGCCCAATATTGCGAATCCAAGAAACCACCAAGGAGCCAACACCGATGCAAACACAGCTTGGGTCCAAGTATACTCAACACAGCGGAGCAGGGACTTGGATCCCGAAGTGGGTTTCAGCTTAGTTTTATGGGCTGGTCTCGGGGACCTCCAGAAGGGGTGGAGGAATTTCTCAAGTTCTGTTTACATTCTGATATGGGGCTTTCAAGGGCATTGAGCTCTGTTCTTATTCTAATGTGGGGCTTCCAGCCACTGGCCTGGGCTCTGTTTTTATTCTAATATGGGGCTTCTAGGACTTAAACTGAAAGCTGCTTTCTTCCAGTAACTGAAGAAATGTAAATTTCAGCTCTTATTCACAGGGGCCTGGGATGGCTGTACTTGTGCTAACGCTGAACTTAAAGTGGAATGGCCTTAATTTTCTCGGCCTCCACAATTTGAGTAACTATACCTGAGTGATTATATCCCAAACTTATTCATCAGCAGGTGAATACATACTCTTATCACTAGATTACTGTTAAATCCTGCCTTTTCTAGGAATTTCCCTTCTAAATACTTTCAAGAACCTAGAGAGGCTTATGTATAAGGTATTTACAGAAATACTGTATGCTTGGACTCACCCTCAACTGCAAGAATGTTTTTCTCCATTATTGTTGGAGAAACTCAAATCTTTAAGTCCTAGTTGGAGCCATTTGTGTCAACTTATTTTTTTTTACTGAAGTTAACAAACAAAGAAAATATATGTATATATATTAATTGTTTCCTTCAACTGTGGCCCACATATGCAGCACTCTTTATGGTCTCTAACCAATTGTGATTTTTTTCTTTGGAGTCTTCAGTTTGGGTATCTCTCAGAATCAGTGCTATATGAACACCTGCTGTCTCTCTCTGTGTCCACTGTGGCTTTATTAGTCTTAGGCCATTGCCTATATTACTTGCTCATTCTACCATGGTCCATGGATTTCCATACCACCAACAAAATCTTGTTATTTCCAAAACCAATCAGTTCATACATCTCTGGTATTCCTCTCATCAGCCAGTTGTGAATAGACTAATTTCTTGCGTCTAGCTCTTCCAGTGTTTCAGACAGAGATATTTTATTTTTACCACAATCATCCTCTTCCATAAGTGTACAGATACAATAGTGTGGCAGTTTTCTCACCTGGTTCTGTCATACTTATTTATTCCAATACCCAGGTTCTGAAGCAAAGACTGCTTGACCCTGATTGAAGTATTCTTCATTCATGGTGCATTTCTCTGAAGAGTCCTATTTTCTATCCCTATAATCTGGCTTTTAATGGGGCCAGCATTAGGTAAAGTTATGTTAGGTCCAGGAAGCAGAAAACCAAAATCAAATTACCTTAAATAAAGTCAATGAGGGAGTTCAGGAAAGATGACAGAACAGAGCTCACTTTATCCCACTATCACACTCAGATTAACAGTTTACATTTATGTAACTAACTTTGAAAACCACCTGAAGACTTGCAGAACAGATCTTCCAGAGTTAGTTGTAGAAAGGAGATCATCTTGATGAGAGTAGGGGAGATCACATTAGAAAAGTGATTGGGAACCAAACTCATGGTGAGAGTAGCCACAGTGGGAAGAACACCATAAGCATGGAGAACTGAGAAGATCAGCTCTGCAGTAGAAACCTGCACTAGGAAGACAAGTCCCTATGACACCTGGATTTGAAAACCATTGGGGCTTAAACTCAGAATCTTTAAAAATCAGTGGGGTTTAATTCCAGGTACTTTAAATACAGTGCACTTAATTCCAGGAGAGCTGGAGGGTGATAGGAAATTGAGTCCCCACATTAAAGAATAAGCATAATAAACAACTTGGCCAAAGATACATTATAAAAGCAGCAGTCTGAAAAAAGACTATGCATGAAGATGTATTAACTAATATCAGTGTTTATGCTAGAGGGGCAGGGAGCTTCAGCAGATTTCTACAAAAAAAGTGCTAGGGACTCCATTTCTCTTCTCCACCCCCTACCCTAGATATCTGGAACTTTGCTGGGGCCAGCAGTAACACTCTATCCTATCTTGTTAGCACTGCATGTCTCACCCCCTGTGTTACCATGAAGACCCGCTCCATCCAGCCCACCTGGCTTTGCAGGCCATAGTGGCTCCTGCCCCAGCACACCCTGAAAGCACCCATGACAGGTACCAGCACCACTCTAAATTGACTCCTGCCCTGAGGAGAAGAGGAAATAACCCAACACACTATCACACCCATTTCCAGCAGCCTGCCATCTCAGTTGGCTGTGCAGGGAGCAAGCATTGCCCTTTCCTATGTGTGAAAATGTGATAGACAAATTGTAGATGCCTTCTGTCAACCTTTCCACCAACAAGGACTCATTGGCCTCAGATAGGTTCTCTGTAGCCTGGAACCAAATCCTGCCCAGTGTACCAACAGTAGGCAAAGTGGGTCATTGTAGCCACCTGAGCTGAGGCAGATGTGGCTCAGCCACAACAGCAGGGCACACAAGTCTACACGGGAGGTATCCCAGATATGTTCAGTTTTGTTTACAAGAGTGGATTATGTTACAAGACACCACAAGTCCTCTCCTATACAAGGCTATTTCTTTCAAAACCAGAAAACATAGCAGATCACCTTAATACATAGAAACAGATACAGAGCATTAGGCAAAATGAGGAGACAAATGAATATATCCCAAATTAAAGAAAAAGACAAATCAGAGTAAAAAGAGGTAAATTAAACAGACAAAAATACGCTTGATAAAAAATCAAAATGATAGTCATAAAGATACTCACTAGACTTGAGCAAAGAGTATATAAACAGTGAGAATTTCAATGAAAAGACAGAAAATATAAAAGAATCACTATGAGATTTTAAAAATTCAATAACTAAAATAAAAAATACACCAGAGGAAATGAGCAGGAGACTAGAAGATATAGAATGGATCGGCAATCTGGAAGACATGGTAATGAAAATTAACCAAGCAGAACAGTAAAAAGAGAAAAAAAAAAAGAATTAATAAAAATTGAGAGTACATTGAGGGAACTCAGTGAAATCATCAAGCATAATAATACTGGCATTATATAGATTTGAGAAGAGAAAGAAAAGGGGTAGAAAAATTTTTGAAGAGATAATAGCTGAAAACTTTCCCAATATGGGGAAGGAAATAGACATCCGTGTCCAGAAAACACAGAAAGGCCATAAGAAGGTAAAAACACGAGGAGATCAAGAACAAGACACATAATAATTAAAATATCAAAAAGCAATTATCATTGCTTATTCTCCTTATCAGTAGAATTTTACAAGCAGTAAGAGAAAACAGATACAAGGGAAACCTCATAAGACTATCAGCTGATTTTTTTTTAGCACAGTGCAGTCCAGAAAGGACTGATATGATATATTCAAAATGCTGAAAGGAAAAGAAAAGCACCCAAGAATACTCTACCCAGAAAGGTTATTTGGGAATAGAAGGATAAATGAAAAGTTTGTCAGAGAAATAGAAGTTAAAGGAGACCACCATCACTAATGCAGCCTTAGAAGAAATGTTAATGGAAAAAATTTGAGTGAAATAAAAGTCATAACTAGAGGTAAAAATGTATATAATAAAAGGAGAAAACTCCACAGGTAAAAACAAACATACAGTAATGATTAATCGATTAATCACTTACACAGCCAGAATGGTGGTTAAAATACAAAAGTAATAAAATTAATTATGCTATAAAAATTAGTCAAGGAATACACAAAATAAAAAAGATGCACAAAATGACATTTAGTGCTTTTAAATTTGATTCTTTTATAATTTGTTTGAATGTAAGCAACCATCAACTTAATATAGACTGCTATATATATAAGATGTCACAGAAGAATCCAATGGTAATCACAAATAAAAACTTAGACACAAAAAAAGTAAAGAAAAAGGAATCCAAGCATAATACCAAAGAAAGCCATAAAACCACGAGGAAAGAGAGCAGTAAAAAAAGAAAAGAATTACCAAAAAAAAAGAGAGAAAATTAACATAATGGCAATAAACACATTATTCAATAACTAATCAATAATTAATATTAATTAATAATCAATAATTACTTTAAATATAAGTAGACTAAATACTCCAATAAAAAAACATAGGATGACTGAATGGATAAACAAACAAACAAAAAACAATACCTATCTATATGCTGTCAACAAAAGACTCACTTCAGACCTAAAGACATATACAGAGTGAAAGTGAAGGGATGGGAAAATATATACTATGCAAATGGAAGGGGAGAAAAAGCCAGATTAGCCATACTTGTATCAAGAAAAAAAAATTAAAAAAAATAGACTTTAAAATAAAACTGTAGCAAGAGACAAAGAAAAGCAGTATAAAAAGATAAAGTAATCAATCCAAGAGAGTATAGCAATTGTAAATATATATATATATATAATTGTAAAAATATATATATATACCCAATATTAGAGCACCTAAGTACATAAAGCAAATATTAACAGCTATAAAGAAGGAAATGGACAGTAATACAAAAATAGTGGAGAATTTTAACACCTTACTTACATCAATGGACACATCATTCAAACAGAAATTCAACAAGGAAATGCAGTTCTGAATGACAGACTAGACCAGAGGGACCTGATATATACAGAACATTCCATTCAACATCAGAAGAATACACATTTTTTTTCAAGTGTACATGGAATATTCTCCAGGATACATCATATGTTAGATACAAAACAAATCGAAGTCTGAAAACCTTTAAGAATAAAATCAGGGCACCTAGGTGGCTCAGAGGTTCAGCTCTGCCTTTGTCTTAGGTCATGATCACAGGGTCCTGGGATTGAGTCCTGCATCAGGCTCCCCACAGGGAGTCTGCTTCTCCCTCTGCCTATGTTTCTGTCTCTCTCTTTCTGTCTCTCATGAATAAATAAGTGAAATCTTTTTTTAAAAAGATTAAAATCATATCACACATATTTTTTACCACAAAGTTATAAAATTAGATATCAATTACAAGAAAAAACTCAGAAAAACCCCCACAAATACATGTAGGCTAAACCTGTTACTGTATAATGAATGGGTCTATCAAGAAATCAAAGAGAAATTTTTAAAAATACAAACAAATGAAAATTTTCAAAAAATTATAAAATAATTGAATACAGAAAAAAACAATTCTAAGAGGTAAGCTTGTTTCAATACTGGCTTATTTCAAAAAACAAGAAAAATCTGAAATAAAAATCTTATACCTAAAGGAGCTTAAAAAAAAGAATGAAGTCCACAAGTAATCAAAGCTCAAAGAAAGGGAATAATAAATAATAGAATAGAAATAAATGAAATAGAGACTTTTAAAAAGTTTAAAAGAACAAGGAAACCAAGAGATGATTCTTTGAAAAGATAAACAAAATTGATAAACCTTCAGCCAAACTCATCAGGAAAAAAAGAAGAGTCAAATAAATAAAATTAAAAGAAGGCAAAGTAACAAACTGACCCCACAGATATACCAACAATTATAAAAGAATATTGTGAAAAAATTATATGCTAACAAATTGGACAACCTGGAAGAAATGGATAAAATTCTAGAATCATGCAATCTCCCAAAACTGAATGCAGAAGAAATGGAAAATCTGAACAGACTGATTACTAGTAAGGGAAATGAATTGACAATTAAAACGTTCCCAAGAAATAAAAGTATGGAACCAGAAACCAGATAGCTTGACAGATGAATTACAACAAACATTAAAAAAAAAAAAAAAAAAAGAGTTAATATCTATTCTTGTTAAACTATTTCAAAAATAGAAGAAAAACTTCCAAATTCATCTCAAGAGGCTAGCATTACTTTTATATTAATACCAGATAAAGACCCTACAAAAAAAAAAAAAGAAAGAAAGAAAAACTACAGGCCAGTATCTCTGATGAATGTAAATACAAAAATCCTCAAGAAAAATATTAAACAACCAAGTTCAACAATCCATCAAAAAATCATCCATCATGATCAAGTATGATTTATTCCAGGGAAGTAATAATGTTTCAATATTCACAAATCAATGCAATGTACCATATTAAGAGAAATGATAAAAATCATATGATCATATCAATAGATGTGAAACAAACATTTACAAAGTGCAACATCCATTCATGATGACAACTCTCAACAAAGATTCAGAGGGAACATACCTCGATGTAATAAAAGCTATATGTGAAAAACCCACAGCTAACATCATACATACTCAATGGTGAAAAACTGAAAGTTTTTCCTCTAAGATTTAGGAATATGACAAGGATGTTCACTCTCACCACTTCTATTCAATATAGTACTGGAAGTTCGAGATACAGCAATCAGACAGAAATAAAAGGCATTTGAGTTGGTAAGGAAGAAGTAAAATTGATGCCATTTGCAGATAACATGGGACTATATACATAAAATCTTAAAAATTCCACCAAATCTCCACTAGAACTGATCAATGAATTCAGTAAAATATACCAAATTAGGATACAGAAATCTATTGGATATACCAATAGTGAAGCAGCAGAAAGAGCAATTAAGAAAATAATCTCATTTACAAGAAGTAACAGTATTGGGCAGGAAGTTGATAAAAGTGAACCTCATGCACTGTTGGTGGGAACAAAAATGGTGCAGCCATTGTGATAAACAGCATGGAGATTCCTCACCAACTTAAAAACAAATATCACATGATCCAGTTATTCCATTATTATTTATTCAAATGAAACAAAAACACTAAACCAAAAAGATATATATATCCATATATTTATTGCAGCATTATTTATAGTAGTCAAGATACAGAAGTAACCCAAGTGCCCATCAATAAAAGCATGGATAAAGAAGATGTGGCATACACACACACACACACACACACACACACACACAGATACACACGCACACACAATGGAATGTTACCCATAAAAAATGAGATCTTGCCATTGTTATCACATGGCAAGATCCACTTGGATGGACCTAGAGGCTGTTATGTTATGTGAAATAGGTCAGACAAAGACAAATACCATGTGATTTCAATTATATTAGAATGTAAAAACCAAAACAAAAGAATAATTATGCAAAAAACAGAAATAGACCTATATGTATGGAAAACAACCTGATGATTGCCAGAAGGAGGAGGTTGGGGATGGGCAAAATAATTAAGAGAGACTGGGATATGAAGGCTTTCAGTTATGGAGTGAATAGGTCATGTATATAAAGGCTACTCCATGGGGAAAGTAGTCGTTACTGCTGTAATAGCATTCATTGTATGGGGATAGATGGTAGCTACGTCTATGATCATAGAATAATGTATAGATTTGTCAAGTCAGTGTGTTGTACACCTGGAACTCTTTTAACACTGTATGTCAACTATACTTCAATAACAAATTAAAATAAAATAAATATGATCAAATTTACTAAACTGTCCACAGGCACAGACAACACCACCTTAAGAAAAACAAAAAGCAGAATAAGTGTTCAAGACAAAAATAGGAACAAAGAATGAGGGCAATAAGTAGATAATAGTAAAAAACATGGCAGATATTAACACAGTAATATCAATAATTACCTTAAACATCAAAGATCTAAATACATCAATTAAAAGACAGATTGTCAGCATGAATCAAAAAACAAGAAATTCACTTTAAATACTCATATAGATCTAAAGTAAAGGGATGGAAAAAATATGCCATGTTAACATTAAAGAAATAATAGTTGCTATATTAATTTCAGACAGCAGACTGCACAGAAGGAAATTTTTTTTTTAAGATTTTGTTTATTTATTCATGACAGACACAGAGAGAGAGAGACAGAGAGACAGAGACACAGGCAGAGGGAGAAGCAGGCCCCATGCAGGGAACCCGACATGGGACCCGATCCCGGGTCTCCAAGATCACGCCTTGGGCTGAATGCAGGTGCCAAACCGCTGAGCCACCCGGGGATCCCACACAGCAGGAAATATTATCACAGATAGACATGTTACATAGTAATATAGGAAGTCAATAAATCAATGAGATATAACAATTCCTAATGTGTATGTGCCTAATACCAGAGTGGCAAAATATCTGAGGAAAAATTAATAGAATTACAAAGAAAAATAGATTTATCCACAATTATATTTGGAGACTTTAATACCCTTATACCACAAATGGACAAATCCAGCAGGAAGAAACTCTGTAAGGACATAGTTGAACTCAACAGCACCATGAACCACTGGATTTAATTGAAGTTAATAGACTACTTACACAACAACAAATTTAATATTGTTTTCAAGCTCACATAAAATGTTCACCAGGATAGACCATATCCAGGGCCTAAAAACATACCATAACAATTTTAAAAGAAAAAAGAAGTCATACAACTTTTGCTTTCACATCACAATAGAATTAACCTAGAAATCAGTAATAGCTGAAAAGGGCCAAAAAATAGAATATTAAATAACATAGTTCCAAGTAGCATGTGAATCAAAGATGAAATCTGAAGAGAAATTTAAAAATATTTTGAACTAAAAAAAATGAAAATACAGCTTTTCAAAATGTATGCGATATGGTGAAAGCAGTGTTTAGAGGGAGATCTATAGCTTTGCATTTTTAGAAAAGATAAAAGATCTAAAATCAATATCGTAGGCTTCTACTTTAGGGAAATAGTAAAAAGAAATCAAATTCAGCACAAAGTTAGCATAAGAAATAATCATTATAGTAGTAATCAATTAAATTGAAAACTGGGGATAAAGAAAATCAACAAAGTTAGAAGCTCATTTTTTGGAAAATATTAATAGAATTGATGAGCCTGAGTTAGACTAATTAAGAAAATAAAAGAAGGCATAAATTAAGTAATATCAAAAATGAAAGAGGGGGTCACTATAGATGATAAAGAAACAAATACTATGAACAGCTTTAGGCACACAAATATGATCACTTAGGTGAAATGGACCAATTCCTTGAAAGACATAATCTGCCAAAACTCACACAAGAAGATATAGACCATTTCAATAAGTTTATACCAATTTAAAAAATTGAAGCAATAATTAAATCTCTTAAAACAGAGAACACAAGGCCCATATGGGTTTAGTGGTGAATTCTGCCAAACAACTGGACAGACACAGGCCAAAACAACAACAACAACAAAAAATCTAGATATAAGATTAACTCACCCTTCACAAAAATTAACTCAAAGTAGATCATAGACCAAAATGTAAAATGCAAAGTTGTACAAAACTCGTAGAAGATAACATAGTAGGAAACCTAGATGATTTTGGTATGATGTCTTTTTTAGATACAACACCAATGTCATGATCCCCAATATAAGTAATTGATAATTTAGCTTCATTAAAATTAAAAAAAATCTACAATGTGAATGGTTATGTAAAGGGAATGAAAAAACATACCACAGAATGAGAGAAAATATTTGCCAACAATAAATCTAATATAGAACATCCCCCACCCATTTTACTAAAAATTCTTAAAACAACAATAAAACAAAAAGAAATTGATTAAAAAATAGGCAAAAGACCTGAAAAGATATCTCAACAAAGGTTATGTGCAGATGGCAAGTAAACATATAAAAAAGATGTTTATCATTGTATGTCATTAGAGACTTACAAATTAAAACAATGATATACTTCTATTAAAGTTATCAAAATCCAAAATACTGACAATGCCAAATGCTAAAAAAGATGCAGAGCAATAGAAACTGTCATTTTGGGCAGCCTGGGTGGCTCAGTGGTTTACTGCCGCCTTCAGCCCAGGGCCTGATCCTGGAGACCCGGGATCAAGTCCCACGTCGGGTTCCCTGCGTGGAGCCTCCTTTTCCCTCTGCCTGTGTCTCTGCTTTTCTCTCTCTCTGTCTCTGTGTATCTCATGAAAATAAAATATTAAAAAAAAGAAACTATTTTTTTTTTTGGCAGTAGGAATGCAAAATATATGTTTAGGAAGGCAGTTTTCTGTTTTCTTACAAAACTAAGTATACTCTCACCATATAATTTAGCAATCATGTTCCTTGGCATTTACATGAAAGAGCTGAAAATTTATATCTACACAAAAACCTGAACACATATTTATGGAAGCTTTGTTCATAACTGCCAAAATGAAGAAATAGCCAAAAGTCCTTTAGTAGGTGAGTGGATAGATAAACTGGTATGTCCAGACAATGGAATATTATTGTGTTAAAAAAAAAATAAGTGAGCCACTGAGCCATAAACAGACAAGGAGGAACCTTAAATGCATATTGCTAAGTGAAATAGACCAATCTGTAAAGGCTACACACCATATGATTCCAATCATACAACATTCTGGAAAAAAAACAAAACAAAACAAAACTATGGAGACAAGAAAATGGACAGTGGTTGTCAGGGGTTGGAGGAAAGGGAAGGATGGATAGGTGGAGTACGGAGTATTTTTATAGCAGTGAAACTTTTCTCTATCGCAGATATGTATTATTATATATTTTTCTAAACTAATAGAATGCACTACCACAAGAGTGAACCCTAAAATAAACTATGAACTTTCGGCATTAATGATAGATCAATCTAGGCTCATGGATGGTAACAAATGTACTCCTCTGATGCAGGATGCTGATAGTTGGGGAGGTTACAGGTGTGTAGGGACAAGCGTAACATGTGAACTCTTGTACTTTCCTTTTAATTTTGTTGCGAACTAAAAATGCTTTAAAAATAAAGTTTACTAGTAAAAATAAAAAAAAAAAAAATCAGATCCCTGGGTCCTATCTCCTGCGGACTTATTTGAATCTTTGAAGTTGAGACCCAGCCCTCTGCATGCTGAATTTCTCATGTTTATACTCAGAGTAAGAATCTAATGAGATCCAGCAGAATCTCTAAAACTTAGTATGATCACAAAATACGGATAGATAACTACACACCCCTGTCCTGGTTATGAAACTACTGAAACCAGCAACTATGAGATAAGAAATAAACTCAATTTCCCACAAGCATAGCGTTTGTTTTCTCGTTGTTGTTTTGACAGCTGTTCAAAATCAGGAAGAAGCTCTGTCATGACATCTGGAAGTTGCTTTCAAGGTTTCCAGCTGTGTTTGCAAATTGAAACTTCAGTCTGGTCAGATAATGCAGACAACTTCTATGCTTCTAAGCAGTTTCGTGGTTTGCAAAATTATTTTAGCCACAGAATCAGCTCTTCTGCCAGCAACTTAACCAAATTTAGTGCAATCAAATGGGAAGGCCTTTTATTGAATAGTCAAAACAACAACCACTTCACACTTTGCTGAGAGCTTAAAAGCAGGCCTATAAAATACTGACAAGCAATGCTTCAGAAATTATTTCCTACCTGGTAAGGTATATTTGATGCTATTTCTACTAGAGTCGTAGACTGTTAAAACTTCTCAGAGGCTAGCAGATTAGTTTTCTTTTGATGACACAAATTTATAATAATAGGCATTAAATTTCTTAAGGACTATTTTTTAAGAACATCATGGGGTATTCACTCATGCATTTTAGTGTTTCTAAAATATCCCAGGTCATTGTTTCTAAATTTAATTTATTATACAGTGACACTACAGCAAGAGTGAAAACAAGTAGAAGAATTGTTAGCAGTATTAATTAAAGAAACTAATCATTAAGGGAATGAGGAGATATTAGGCATGAAGCTGTGGAACTTTACTATGTTAGTGTGTCATATCATAGTTGGGAAGCATAGTAGTAGATCATAATTTTAAATTTTATTGAATTTCTCTATTGCCTATAGCATGAATGCTGTAATTTTAAGTCTTGTTTATTCAAACCTTAGTTTGCTGGAGTTCTGCTAATGAACATGATTATGTTAATTTGTTAATGCTTTTTAATCTTATATGACTCTTTGTTTTGCCTGTCCAAGGCAAATGCTGGTTGTTTCAATATTTCACAAAGAAACATCTTAAAGAATCATTACTAATTGAGCAACTGTAATTTATCAAGTGCATAAACCAGCAGTAGGCACTATCAAGAATGCAATAGAACGATGCATCAGATGGGAAGTTTTCAACTGCAAATAATACAATATTAAATTAACTGTTAAAAACTGTGAGGGTATACATTTTGTTTTGTTGAAAGAAGTCTCCCTGCAAGGCAGTAGGAGGATTGACACTAGCTAATAAATATCCTCAGAGATCAAGTTCCATTCTTTGTTACATTCCATTACCCTCACCCTCATTTCCAAGTTAGGTATAGCAGCCCTAGGTAGCCCAACCTTACACAACACCATCTTAAGACAGAAAAACAAAAGGGTCATAGTATCTTTGCACATTTCTTTTTTGTTGAGAAAGAAAACCTTTCCAGAAATATTTTCTTTTTGCAGATTTTCTTACCGGTTCTCTTGACCAAGATTGCATCACGTGCACATGCATGAGCTACAAGGGAAGTTGGAAAGGAATGGATCCCTTGAGAGAGAGGATGGCTTCTGTCACCTGGGATGAATTGTGTAGTTGGGTGTGGAGTGGGAAGGAAAAGTGCCAAGGTAGTAAGCAATATCTGTCTCAAAGGTTTAACCTTTTAAAAACTCTCAATAATAACACATTTTTGCCTATTTATTATTTATGGAGTATTTTTCAAGTAAGTCATATCCATCCTTAAAATGAACATGCCTAATAAAAACACTATATCCATTTCCGTTTTTATTTATGAGAGATCTCAGTGTCCCAACAGATAATTTTGAGCCAGGTAGCACAATTTATACTTTCTTATATACAGCAGTATAAGTATATAACAGCTCAGGGTAAAGAGATATTAGTTAGGGTATTTATGTTTAGTGTGTTGAAATAAATATATATAATACTGGAACAACTGACCACTAAAGGAGATGATTTTGATGGAAAGATACAGGATCAACTTGGAAGAGAAGAAAAGGACTGAGTCAGAAAGACTAACTACAGGCTGAGTCAGAGGCAACTTTTCATGATCCCTGCCTTAAAAAAAGAAAAAAAAAAAGTTGAGGAAATAAATGAGACCATGGTAACTAAATCGAAGGAATTGTTAATGCAAAAGTAGAGACATGATTAGATAGAAGAGCTTGAAGAAAGACAAAACTTAAAAAAAAATAAACCAATATGTCCTATTCCATAATAGAATCATAACAGTATCACAGAAAGGGCACTGTTGAAATAAACTAATTTGGAAAAATCAGTGTCAAGTTTGAGATAAATAAATTTGCAGAGATGAGTGAACTTTCGATTATAAAGATTATAAACAAATATGGAAATAATGTGGAAATGAAGTCAAGATTAAAGCTCTTTGAGCATTGTCTTTAAGGACAGTATTTTTAGAAGGATGTAAGATAAGAGAATGTAAGCATGACATAAATATGGCAGAGGACATACTCTGCTGAAAAACTTTTGGGTTATATAACTGTTTCTATCAGTGTGAATTTAAAACTGTCAAAATCTGTAGCTGATCAGTTTAATTTCATCAAATGTAGGAGTCTAAAAGAAAAAAATGAGCAAATATCAAATAATATGCAGGTGTTTATTTTATTTATTTATTTTTATTTTTTAATATGCAGTTTTTAAAGAAAGAGCACTGTATGGGCACCTAGCATTTTTCCCATTCTACACTCTTTGCTCCCTCTGCATTGGCTTTCTTTCTGGTTCCTGAAACTCCAAATTTGTTGTACTTGCTTTTGCATTTGCTATTTTCTTTCCTGAATTCTCTGCTTGAATCCCAGCATTATATTTTAGCTGTGTGGCTTTAGGGAAGTAATTTAACATCTGGGCAACTCATTCTCTAAATTTGTAAAGTAAGGTATATATATACATGCATACATAAATACATATATATACATATAAGTATATATACACATATAGGTAAGGTATATACATACATACATACGTATAGATATCTATATAAAATGATCTGCCTTAGAGATTATTAGCATTGCATGAATTAATACACAAAGGTTTCTCAAAGAGGCATTTACACACACTTGAGATCAAAGAAATCTCTGACATTAGCTAATCTCTGACATTGTGCAGTAGTTCAGTCCTGGATCAAGATAGGAAAAGTTTAGAAAAATTCAACTCTGAGAGTGCCTCAGATTGGTTTTTCTGTCAATATAGTGTGATATGTTTGATGTCAAATATTCCCTGCTTCTACCCACATCCACACAAAACCACAAACAGTTCTTGCCAATTATCCTCTCATCTAAGACTAGCCAGGCTGGAATTGACTCCTCTCATGACAGAAACCACACAAAAGTCCAGAGCCCAAGGCAATGCTCTGCTTCCCTTGTCAGTGCTCTTCCTTGTTATCAGTGACTTATGTCTGTTTCTATGTTTCACTTGCTCTGCTCATTCAGTTTCTGCACACAGCCTGGTTCTTGTTTGTCCAGTTCTTGCCAAACTATTCTGCATATGGGTGTCTAGTGCAGCCTGGTCAGCAACTGGTTTGCACGGCTGCTGTTTAACTTTGAATGCCATCCCTTTTGTGTGACATGGTTCTCACATCAGTACCTAGATGAGCCCTCCTTGCAATTATTTCAGGGATTTCAGACATTATCCTCTGCTTTGGTGACAGGTTTCTGATCTAAGTCCAAATTATAACCATATTTGTTTTTTATCACAATGATGTTCATTCTTGAAAGTCATTGTGGGGTTTTTTGTTTGTTTTTGGTTATTGTTTTCCTCATCATGTATTTGTGTATGCTTAATTTACTCCATTCCTTTTTTGTTAAGCCTAAGTGGAAACTGGTATACAAAAGATACATTTACTGCTCTATTTAAATCTGGAGGAGATGATAGGGGATTTTATGATCTCATTTCCCTCTTACCCAAAGTTAATTCTTGTGATATTCCCAACTATTAAGGGAAAAATTGGCAAAGCCTGGATCTCTCACAAATATTTTAAATATGGTAATTTGTTCAGGTAATATACATATTACAGCAAAATTATTCATGTTATTTCAAAGTGCTTCATTCATTTATTCATTTAGTGAATATTTATTGAGGTCCTGATACATGTCAGACATCATTCTAGAAGCTTACTGTATAGAATTGAGACCTTTATGAGTAAGGAATGGGGGTTTGTATTGCCCTCTTTGACAGACAATGAGTTAGTTGTATAATTCATCCAATTTCATTAGGCAAGTGTGTAGCAGAACCAGAAATACAAATGTTCTTTCTGAAGTTCTATTTTTTTGTGCTATTCACAAGTAACTTACATTTGCATTATTGTTAGCTCTTTTTGAAGTGAATTGACATTGCAGATACTCTCATATGGCTGTAAATAGTTCTATAATTTGGGATAAATTGAATCAACAGCTTAGCATGATTCTAAGTAAATACTCATATTTATATATATGCATTATAAAGATTGTAATCATACTGAAGTAACCAATAACAAAAAATCAAATTTGAAAAGGTATTTATCGTTATTTCTCTCATTTTATATTTTAAATGGAATAGTTAATTTTTAAATTGTGCTTTGCTTATTTGTTATTACTGATTAAAACTTTATATTAGTAAATAAGCTTTAATTTATTTTTTTAATTTATTTTTTATTGGTGTTCAACTTACTAACATACAGAATAACCCCCAGTGCCTGTCACCCATTCACTCCCACCCCTGCCCTCCTCCCCTTCTACCACCCCTAGTTCGTTTCCCAGAGTTAGCAGTCTTTACGTTCTGTCTCCCTTTCTGATATTTCCCACACATTTCTTCTCCCTTCCCTTATATTCCCTTTCACTATTATTTATATTCCCCAAATGAATGAGAACATACAATGTTGGTCCTTCTCCGATTGACTTACTTCACTCAGCATAATACCCACCAGTTCCATCCACGACGAAGCAAATGGTGGGTATTTGTCATTTCTAATGGCTGAGTAATATCCCATTGTATACATAAACCACATCTTCTTTATCCATTCATCTTTCGATGGACACCGAGGCTCCTTCCACAGTTTGGCTATTGTGGCCATTGCTGCTATAAACATCGGGGTGCAGGTGTCCCTGCGTTTCATTGCATCTGTATCTTTGGGGTAAATCCCCAGCAGTGCAATTGCTGGATCGTAGGGCAGGTCTATTTTTAACTCTTTGAGGAACCTCCACACAGTTTTCCAGAGTGGCTGCACCAGTTCACATTCCCACCAACAGTGTAAGAGGGTTCCCTTTTCTCCGCATCCTCTCCAACATTTGTGGTTTCCTGCCTTGTTAATTTGCCCCATTCTCACTGGTGTGAGGTGGTATCTCATTGTGGTTTTGATTTGTATTTCCCTGATGGCAAGTGATGCAGAGCATTTTCTCATGTGCATGTTGGCCATGTCTATGTCTTCCTCTGTGAGATTTCTGTTCATGTCTTTTGCCCATTTCATGATTGGATTGTTTGTTTCTTTGGTGTTGAGTTTAATAAGTTCTTTATAGATCTTAGGGAGGGAAGGGAAACGAGCCCTTTCTCTGATATGTCATTTGCAAATATCTTCTCCCATTCTGTAGGTTGTCTTTGAGTTTTGTTGACTGTATCCTTTGCTGTGCAAAAGCTTCTTATCTTGATGAAGTCCCAATAGTTCATTTTTGCTTTTGTTTCTTTTGCCTTCATGGATGTATCTTGCAAGAAGTTACTGTGGCCTAGTTCAAAAACGATGTTGCCTGTGTTCTCCTCTAGGATTTTGATGGACTCTTGTCTCACATTTAGATCTTTCATCCATTTTGAGTTTATCTTTGTGTATGGTGCAAGAGAGTGGTCTAGTTTCATTCTTCTGCATGTGGATGTCCAATTTTCCCAGCACCATTTATTGAAGAGACTGTCTTTCTTCCAATGGATAGTCTTTCCTCCTTTATTGAATATTAGTTGACCATAAAGTTCAGGGTCCACTTCTGGATTCTCTATTCTGTTCCACTGATCTATGTGTCCGTTTTTGTGCCAGTACCACACTGTCTTGATGACCACAGCTTTGTAGTACAACCTGAAATCTGGCATTGTGATGCCCCCAGATATGGTTTTCTTTTTTAAAATTCCCCTGGCTATTCGGGGTCTTTTCTGATTCCACACAAATCTTAAAATAATTTGTTCTAACTCTCTGAAGAAAGTCCATGGTATTTTGATAGGGATTGCATTAAACGTGTATACTGCCTTGGGTAACATTGACATTTTCACAATATTAATTCTGCCAATCCGTGAGCATGGAATATTTTTCCATCTCTTTGTGTCTTCCTCAATTTCTTTCAGAAGTGTTCTATAGTTTTGAGGGTATAGATCCTTTACATCTTTGGTTAGGTTTATGCCTAGGTATCTTCTGCTTTTGGGTGCAATTGTAAATGGGATTGACTCCTTAATTTCTCTTTCTTCAGTCTCATTGTTAGTGTATAGAAATGCCACTGACTTCTGGGCATTGATTTTGTATCCTGCCACACTACCAAATTGCTGTATGAGTTCTAGCAATCTTGGGGTGGAGACTTTTGGGTTTTCTATGTAGAGTATCATGTCATTGGCGAAGAGGGAGGGTTGACTTCTTCTTTGCCAATTTGAATGCCTTTAATGTCTTTTTGTTGTCTGATTGCTGAGGCTAGGACTTCCAGTACTATGTTGAATAGCAGTGGTGAGAGTGGACATCCCTGTCTTGTTCCTGATCTTAGGGGAAAGGCTCTCAGTGCTTCCCCATTGAGAATGATATTTGCTGTGGGCTTTTCATAGATGGCTTTTAAGATGTTGAGGAATGTTCCCTCTATCCCTACACTCGAAGAGTTTTGATCAGAAATGGATGCTGTATTTTGTCAAATGCTTTCTCTGCATCTAATGAGAGGATCATATGGTTCTTGGTTTTTCTCTTGCTGATATGATGGATCACATTGATTATTTTACGGGTGTTGAACCAGCCTTGTGTCCCGGGGATAAATCCTACTTGGTCATGGTGAATAGTTTTCTTAATGTACTGTTGGATCCTATTGGCCAGTATCTTGTTGAGAATTTTTGCATCCATGTTCATCAGGGATATTGGTCTGTAATTCTCCTTTGTGGGGTCTTTGTCCGGTTTTGGAATTAAGGTGATGCTGGCCTCATAGAACGAATTTGGAAGTACTCCATCTCTTTCTATCTTTCCAAACAGCTTTAGGAGAATAGGTATGGTTTCTTCTTTAAACGTTTGATAGAATTCCCCTGGGAAGCCATCTGGCCCTGGACTCTTGTGTCTTAGGAGGTTTTTGATGACTGCTTCAATTTCCTCCCTGGTTATTGTCCTGTTCAGGTTTTCTATTTCTTCCTGTTCCAGTTTTGGTAGTTTGTGGCTTTCCAGGAATGTGTCCATTTCTTCTAGATTGTCTAATTTATTGGCATATATCTGTTCATAATATGTTTTTAAAATCGTTTGTATTTCCTTGGTGTTGGTAGTGATCTCTCCTTTCTCATTCATGATTTTATTAATTTGAGTCTTCTCTCTCTTCTTTTTAATAAGGCTGGCTAATGGTTTATCTATCTTATTAATTCTTTCAAAGAACCAACTCCTGGTTCTGTTGATCTGTTCCACAGTTTTTCTGGTCTCGATTTCGTTGAGTTCTGCTCGAATTTTTATTAACTCTCGTCTTCTCCTGGGTGTAGGATCTATCTGATGTTTTTTCTCTAGCTCCTTTAGGTGTAAGGTTAGCTTTTGTATTTGAGTTCTTTCCAGTTTTTGAATGGATGCTTGTATTGCGATGCATTTCCCCCTTAGGACTGCTTTTGCTGCATCCCAAAGATTATGAATGGTTGCATCTTCATTCTCATTAGTTTCCATGAATCTTTTTAATTCTTCCTTAATTTCCTGGTTGACCCTTTCATCTTTTAGCAGGATGGTCCTTAACCTCCACGTGTTTGAGGTCCTTCCAAACTTCTTGTTGTGATTTAGTTCTAATTTCAAGGTATTATGGTCTGAGAATACGCAGGGGACGATCCCAGTCTTTTGGTATCGGTTCAGACCTGATTTGTGACCCAGTATGTGGTCTATTCTGGAGAAAGTTCCATGTGCACTTGAGAAGAATGTGTATTCAGTTGAGTTTGGATGTAGAGTTCTGTAGATATCTGTGAAATCCATCTGGTCCAGTGTATCATTTAAAGCTCTCGTTTCTTTGGAGATGTTGTGCTTAGAAGACCTATCGAGTATAGAAAGAGCTAGATTGAAGTCACCAAGTGACTTTGGTTATTAATTGATTTATATATTTGGCAGCTCCCACTTTCGGGGCATATATATTGAGGATTGTTAAGTCCTCTTGTTGGATATATCCTTTAAGTATGAGATAGTGTCCCTCTTCATCTCTCACTACAGTCTTCGGGGTAAATTTTAGTTTATCTGATATAAGGATGGCTACCCCTGCTTTCTTTTGAGGACCATTTGAATGGTAAATGGTTCTCCAACCTTTTATTTTCAGGCTGTAGGTGTCCTTCTGTCTAAAATGAGTCTCTTGTAGACAGCAAATAGATGGGTCCTGCTTTTTTATCCAGTCTGAAACCCTGCACCTTTTGATGGGGTCATTAAGCCTGTTCACGTTCAGAGTTACTATTGAGAGATAGGAGTTTAGTGTCATCATGATATCTATTCAGTCCTTTTTTTTGTGGATTGTTCCACTGAACTTCTTCTTAAAGGGGAATTTTAAGAGTCCCCCTTAAAATTTCTTGCAGAGCTGGTTTGGAGGTCACATATTCTTTCAGTTGCTGCCTGTCTTGGAAGCTCTTTGTCTCTCCTTCCATTTTGAATGAGAGCCTTGCTGGATAAAGTATTCTTGGTTGCATGTTCTTCTCATTTAGGACCCTGAATATATCCTGCCAGCCCTTTCTCGCCTGCCAGGTCTCTGTGGAGAGGTCTGCTGTTACCCTAATACTCCTCCCCATAAAAGTCAGGGATTTCTTGTCTCTTGCTGCTTTAAGGATCTTCTCTTTATCTTTGGAATTTGCAAGCTTCACTATTAAATGTCGAGGTGTTGAACGGTTTTTATTGATTTTTTTTTGGGGGGGTCTCTCTATTTCCTGGATCTGAATGCCTGTTTCCCTTCCCAGATTAGGAAAGTTTTCAGCTAGAATTTGTTCAAATACATATTCTGGCCCTCTGGCCCTTTCGGCACCCTCAGGAACCCCAATTAAACGTAGGTTTTTCTTCCTCAGGTTGTCGTTTATTTCCCTTAATCTAACTTCATGGTCTTTTAATTGTTTGTCTCTTTTTTCCTCAGTTTCCCTCTTTGCTATCAACTTGTCTTCTATGTCACTCACTCGTTCTTCCACCTCGTTAACCCTCGTCGTTAGGACTTCTAGTTTGGATTGCATCTCATTCAATTGATTGTTAATTTTTGCCTGATTAGCTCTAAATTCTGCAGTCATGAAGTCTCTTGAGTCCTTTATGCTTTTTTCTAGAGCCACCAGTAGCTGTATAATAGTGCTTCTGAATTGGCTTTCTGACATTGAATTGTAATCAAGAACTCAAGAAAGAGACTCCTAATTATAGAAAACAAACTGATCAAACTAATGGTTACCAGAGGGGAAGTGGGTAGGCGGATGGGTGAAATAGGTGATGAGCATTAAGGAATGCACCTGTCATGATGAGCACCAGATGATGTATGTAATAACTGAATCACTATATTATACACTGAAATTAATATAAACTGTATGTTAACTGGAATTAAAATAAAAATGTAAAAAAAAATAGAACACAAAACATTGTGTCCTGTACTCTAATAGCCATATTTAAAAAAATTATTTTTATATAGAATTAGGTGGTGCACTCAGTGGGGAAACTGTCATGAAAATGTGAGTTATCTTCTTTTAGAAGGAACAGGTTCTGACAGAAAGAGACCTCGGCACAGAAATGATCTTAAGCTTAGATGAAAATTCCGTGGTAAGCATAGTAGTAAAAAGATAAGCAAAAATATACAATTCAAGAAAGTAAAAAAAGGTCTAAACATGTATTAAAAGATTCTGAAAGCAATCTCATATGTGGATTTTGAAACACTGAGCTTTTTTTTTTTTGTCCTTTAACTCATAATATGGAAAAGGAAAGATTGGTAATGTCCAGTGATAGAAAAATATGTGGAAAATATAAATTACTATTCCACTATTAGTGGAATTTCACATGAGTCCAATGATTTGGTTTGAAATTAAAATTTCTACCAAATTATAAAGTACAAAATTCATTGATTAGGCAATCTCACTATGGCAAATCAGTTCTAACAATATGTTATATATGTGAACAAAAAGGGGGATGTTCATTGCATCTTTATAAAAATATTTATTTATTTTTTTATAAAAAATTTAAAACATACATGCTCATAAAATGAGGTTTGCATAATGTCAGCATTATAATATATTATGCAACAAGTAAAAATTGAGATAAGTCTATACATACTAACTTGTAAAAATATTCAAGGTGTATTTTAATTTTAAAAAAATAATTATGCAATGATTTAATTTTTAAAACAACAGTGATGCAATCTATATAGGCAATGTAAGTTTTTTAATTGTTTTAATGTCTAGAAATACACACATTTGCATATATACAGTGATTACAGTAACAAATTGTGAACTGATATGGAAATATAATTTTATTTTTTTTTATCTATATACTTCCATACTTTTTCTTTAAACTACTTTCATTAAAGTATATGTTGTGTAATTTCATACAAAGGATCTGTATCAGTAGGATAATTTCGACCAAGAAAGTTTATACCTGGAAATGTATGAACAGACTGATGGGGAAAGTATCAGACAGATAATCATAGTCTGATCTAAAAGAGCAGGAAGAGGTTGGGGCATCTGGGTGGCTCAATTGCTTAAGCATCTGCCTTTGGCTCAGATAATGATCCCAGAGTTTTGGAATTAAGTCCCACTTTAGACTCCCTGCTCAGTGGGGAGTCTGCTTCTCCCTCTCTCTTTTTCTCCCTCCTTCTGCCCCCCTCCCTGCTTGTGCTCTCTCTCCTAAATAAGTGAAATCCTTAAAAAAAAAAAAATAGAAATGAATAAAAAGATTAGGGAGAGGTAGCAAAAGGTGGAGTGTTGCCCCTGGGATGATTAAGGGGCACTAGGATGAATTTTAACACTGGGGTAAAGACAAAATTCCTGGCAGACTTGGTCCAGGGATTTGGAGGTGCCTCTGTGCTAATTCACTTGAAGTTTATGTGAGACTATTAAATTACTGTGAGAAATACACACATCTGCATATATACAGTGATTACAGTAACAAATGCATTTAATTCATCTAACCTTTGAAGACGCATATAATGTCTTGAACTTGCTCTACTGGCTTTCTGTTAAATCCTTCCTTGTATTTGATTCAATGCTCTCCTTCATTCTGATTCCAGATGGACGTGTGTCCTGCTTCTAGACTAAAGTGAAAAAATTCTTTCTTTCTTTTCCACCTCTGGATTAAAACATATGAAAACAATGCTAGTTGTTTTCTCAAGTCAGGGAAGTTTATGAAGAGATAAGACAAGTGGGAGAAAAATCCCATGTAACAGAGTAGCAGGAAAATGGGCAGGTGCAAGTTATCTATGCACTAAGATGAGACTGCAGGAAGAATAACCTGCCTGCAGGAAGAAGTTTAGCATGGCATAAGGTAAGAGGAAATGAAGTATTGTAATAAAGACTCAGCCATAAAAAAATGAATGAAATTTCACCACTTGTGACAACATGGATGAACTGAGTGTTATGATAAGTGAAATTGTTAGCTAGAGAAAGAGAAATAACATGATTTCACTAATATATGGAATCTAAAAAACAAAACAGAAATAGACCCATAAATATAGACAGCTGGTGGTTGCCACAGCAGAGAGTGTTGGGGGCTGGGCAAAATAGGTAAAGGTGATTAAGATAGTCTTCCAGTCATAAAATAAATAAGTCATGGGGATGGAATGTACAGTATAGGGGATATAGTCAATAATACTGTAATAACTTTATATGGTGATATATGGTAACTAGATTTCTTGTGGGGATCATTTCACAATGTATAAAAATATCTAATCACTATGATGTACTGAAACTAGTAGGATATTGAATGCCAATTATACTTAAAAAGAGAGAGAGAGACTTCAGTTCTACCACTTCGAAGACAAGTTATGGCATCCAGATTCCTTACGACTATTTGCATCCTCTGAAAATAAGGTGATCTGTTTCATATTCTCAAAGTTAACCTATACATTTCTCTACCTCTTCTTTTCCTTTCTGTTTTCCCCTTGTTTTGACTGAGGGGTTATATATAATCTATAGTGCTATATTTAGCTATGTTCTCCATGCATGTAGAAGTCTTGTTGGTGTAAAATTATTCATTCACTAGGAAACTGGCAAGGCAGTCACTATTTACCCTCTGAGGACTTTTGGTACCTGCTTATCCTCAAGTGTTATGTGGTTTCCATAGTGGATTATAAAACACTATTTTAATGACACCATAGTCTTCATATTTTAGGTAAATTGGCCTTACAAACTTGAATTTCCATCAATTTATATTTTAGGATTTAGTCTGGGTTGGAGTGCTGCATAAAAGGAATAGTCATGTAATTTAACACCTTGTCAAAGTTCAAGACATATAGAAATAGGCATGAATTATATTTATTATATTATGAAACTTTTTTTACTCTACCTCTCAAATTTTGTTTGGCATTTTTGAAACAATATATAGAGAGGAACTCTGAATGAAAATGCCGTAGATTAGGTTATTATGAAAATAATGCAAAATAAAAAGAGGATGCATCACATGCAAATGGAAGTAGATGTGGAAATTTTACAGCTAGAAAAATCCTAAATGATTAAAGATTTTATTTTGGCTAATTAGAGTTTAAAATTTTCCTCTTAAAGCATAGAAAGTAACCTTATTCTGACTTACAAGAAACTTTCTCCAATGAACAGGACAAATACTATGCTTGGCCTAAAAACACTTCAAAACAGGTGACTTCTACTTTTTGATTCAAAATTCTTTTCAGAAAAGCACTCTAAAATGAGATTTTCTTAAGAGATCATAAATAGAAGCAATGACAAGTGGTGTCATGTCTTTCTTTTAGTGTTCATTGCTATTGTCTGACCTTCAAGCATATGGAGAGAATCTGGATTTGTGGCCTGTACCTTTTGACATAAACTATACTGAACACATGGCTTTTCCAAAAATACTTCAGAGAACAGTCCTCTGAGTATCATTCATCATCTCTTGCCACAATGACACCTCATTGCAAAGAAAAGTGAAAATTGTTGCTGTAAGATGGAAAGCTGACAGAGATGGGGAATAGAAAAAGTTTCCTTGGTAGCTAATAAAGGATGTTTAGAGGTACTCATCAATGACACTAATAAATTGTATTTATAATTCAGGCACTAGAGTTTATGTGGGAACAAGCTTTATGAACACAAGTAGAGGGGCATGTATCCTTTCTTTCTTGGGACTTTATCATTTATATTTGTGATAATGCTTCTGGTGACAGAATATTTTCAAACATATTAAAATTAGTTTTAGCATCCTATTGTGGGTTGCCATATGTATATAATGTACAGCTTGATTAGATCAATAGTATGTCATATACTACTATCCTTTAGATATTCAGTGGACAAAGTAAGAAAAAAAGTATTATTTCCTTTCAGTTTCAATTAAACACATAAGTTTAGTTTGGATGTACTTGATAAACTAGACTTATTTTTTCTACAAAAGTAAAAATTATTTTCAAGTAATTATTGTGTGATATATATGTGATATATTTATGTGATATGTATATGTGATAATGTGATATATATATATAGTCATTATATGCCTTCAAGTTAGGGATCAAAATATTAAATAGGATCAAAGAGGTTGCCAAAGAACTAACAGGTACTAATGCAGTAGGAGAACTTGAACCTAGGTTTGTCTGGTGCCTAAATCTTTACTCTGTCTATAATACCACAGAGTGGCATAGAGGCTGATCTGTGAAACTCTGTTTTGTGTTTATAATAAATCTGATTCGGAGTAATGTTTTATCCAAGGGACAAAACATAAGAGAAAATATTAGTTCTCATTTTGAAAGAGAATTTAAAATTAGAGAAAATTATAGGTCCAATAACTGTATCCAGAACAATTTTTTCCCATGATGGACTTGGAACAAAACCATACAATCAGTAGCAATTACAATTGTTGCTTAGGCTTCCTTTCTTCCACCCCCTTTCCCCCATTTGATTATACCCACCAATTTCTTCATACATACTTCTTGATTACATTTGCAAATGAAGTTAAAATACAAACAACTCTGCAATCACATAGACATCAATTTAAACATTTCTTACTGAGGTATCAACATCATATTAGATCCTTAAATGCGAATACATGTTGATGGAGAACTGATTATAGTGTTTTGATATTTTCCATGGTTCAGGAGTTTGCTAGAACTGAGTAGGTAGAAAGATATTCATTTGGAAAGAATGCAAACATCATGCTACCCAATTATTTCCATAAAAAAAAAAAACTTATTCTCAGAATACCCTACCTCTCAAGGTCAAGCTTTGTAGTCATCAGTATAAATGGTAGTGATCCAGGAATCTCACATGTCCTAAAGACTAGTGAGGGAAAAAGTAATATTTACAGACTTTTATCAATAGTGGAAAGGATACATACAGAGTAGCCAAAAATTGCACTTTAAGTGCCAATTCAGGAACTAAAAAAAAAAAAAAAAAGAGTACTGAGCATTGTCTTGAGTTTCTCTAAAATCCAAGTTTTTATATACTAGAGGTCAAACCAAAGATATTTCAAATCTTTTTAAAATAATTTTTTCTTTTAAAATTTTTATACTTATATAATTTTATATTATTAGCTTTTCCTCTTGACCAGTCAATTAATCATTCAACCAAAAAAAAAAAAATGACTAAGAGGTGCCTGAGTGGCTCAGTCAGTTAAGCTTCTGACTCTTAATTTTGACTTGAGTCATAATCTCAGGATAGTGAGATTGCGCCCCACACTGGGCTCTGTGTGGAACCTGCTTAAGATTCTCTTTCTCCCTCTACCACCTGCTCCCCCTACCACCTGCTCTCATGCTCTTCTAAAATCAATCAATCAGTCACCAAAAACTAGAAAAGTCTGAGAAACTACCAGTCTAGTGGAACATAAGAGAAAATGACAACCAAATATAATATGGTGTCTGGATAGAATCCTGGGACAGAAAATGGACATTGGTAAAAACTAAAAAATATATAAGAAAAAAAATACAAGTAAATTGTGAAACTTTGTTAATAATAATGCATCAATATTGGTTCATTTGTTGTGATAAGTAAGATATTAATAATGGGAAAATTGAGTGCAGGGTTATAGAAGTCTATGTTTTCTTTATAACTTTATCTAAATCTAAAACTATTCTAAAATTAAAATTTTACTATAAAGAATGACTAGTCCAAGTAGGGAGATATAGTGGCAGAAAGAAAGTCTATCTAGATAGAGCAAAACTAAAAATGTTTCAGTAAATCTTTCCTCCTCTTAAGTTTCCCTCTCTCCACCCTTTCAAATTACACTGCTTTTCAAATTAATCTGCTGACTCAGATAAAAAAATGGTACATGTTTAATTTTTTCCCCTACTCATAGATATAGTTTGATAATGATCCAATTGTTCCCTGACTCAAATTGTGATAGTTTGCACAGCCAATGTTCCTCAGATGGACATAGGGTCAAGTGGGTCAAAAGACTGGAAATAAAGGGCTACTATGTGGAAGTCATTTTTGAGTTCTCAGCATGAAAAGCAAACAGCTCTAAAAGGCTAAGCTAACAAAGGGTCCATTCCAACTTCTCACCCTCACAATTAACAGGTAGAAACATCCAAGTTCAAACTTGAAAAGGCTGAAAGAAAAAGTGAGTAGCAAAATTACTTCCTTTAAATCTATAGCCTTCTACCTCCAACCAACAACTTTACTCTGAAAAATGGCATACTTTCACAAAACTAATTTGACCTTTTAAAAAATCCATAAACATACAAGAAAAAAAAGCAAAAAGCAAAGTGTTTGGGCAAGCATTGTTTTAGGAAGTAGTCACTCAGAGTCTTTCCTAAATATAATTTGGCATAAATTGATATTCTGAATAAGGGAATATGGGGAAAAGAGCAAAACTAGATTCTCCTCATCTTTTGTTCAAGATGTTTTTTTCTTTACTAAGTAGGCTCCATGACCTACCAAGTAGGAACTCACAACCCTGAGATCAAGACCTGAGTTGAGATTGAGTCAGATGCTTAACTGACAGAGCCACCCATGTGTCCCTATTCAAAATTATTTTTTAGGGCACCTGGGTGGCTCAGTGGTTGAGCATCTGCCTTTGGCTCAAGGCATGGGGTCCTGGGATCGAGTCCCGCATCAGGCTCCCTGCATGGAGCCTGCTTCTCCCTCTGCCTATGTCTCTGCCTGTGTCTCTCATTAATAAATAAATAAAATCTTTTAAAAAATTATTTTTTACTGCTTTCTTCTTAAAAGGAAGAAATGATTCACTATCAGTCTGTGTCACTTAATTTGGAATAATTTCATATTACTTACAAGTGTTTCTTATAACATGATTCAATATAGACAATGCTATTTCTTTTTTCTTTTCTTTTCTTTTTTTTTTCTTTTTCTTTTTTTTTTTTTTTTTTTTTTTGAGAGCGAAAGAGACAGTGAGAGGAGACGCAGAAGGAGAAGGAAAGAGAATCTTAAGCAGACTCCACGCTCAGCATTGAGCCCAATGTGGGGCTTGATTTCATGACCCTAAGATCATAACCTGAGCTGAAATCAAGAGTTGGATGCTTAACTGACTGAGCCACCTGGGTAAGACTATTTCTGATGCCTTCTGACCTCCAGCCAGTCAGTTTAAGCATGGTAATGTCTATCTTCCAAAGTCCCCAATTCTGTTTCTCTCCTTGCCTTCTGCTCAAATATTACCCTTCCTCATTACTCACCTTCTCTGAATTTACCCATTAGCAACACTAAACATTTTTCTCTCGCTTTAGGACCTTTCGTTTTAGGATGACTTATGTAAACCAGAAAGTGGTTCATGATGTATTTTTTTTCCCCTCATAATTATTTTCAGTTCCATCAAAGCACATTAGACCTCAACTCAAGTTTCACACAATGGATTGAAAATTTCATGACACGAGTCTTTTTTCATATTATTATATGTTAAAAAGGATTATTTTATAACATCCTAAACCCCATTATTAACCATTTGGGTAAGAAGGTCCTGACATTTTGATTTGTAGCATTCCTAATTAGGGTGTTTGAAAATCCAGGTTCATTAAGTGCTCTGATATTTTTAAAAATAAATTATATACATCTCATACAGGAAAGTTATAAAGCATATCTTTACCTATTTCCTATTCTATGGGGTTGAAACCAGTATTCTGCCTAATAATTACCTCGAAAAGCTTATTAAAAATATAGATACTATGAGCCCATCCATGGGGCTTTTGATTAGATTAGGGTAGGGTGGAGGAAATCTGGATTTTCATAAGCATCTGAGGAAATTACAAAGCAGACAGTCAATGGAATCAGTTTCTGGGTTTTTCCTCCTTTCTGATGTCTTACATCCAAGGTAAAAGAAAATTCAAAATATTTCCCAAATAGTTTTACTTTTTTTAGGCCATGATACAGTAAAAAGCATGATACAGTAAAAAGCATACTTAACCTTTCCAATGAGCAACTATAAAAATTGGGAAAAATGCTAAGAAATATATTTGTTCAGAGTTTCGACAATAGGTAAAGTAAGACTATAAATACTAAGATAATAGAAATAAACCCTATGATATTTTATTTTCTCCCTGGAAGCAATTTTTGGATGATGGATCAAGGGAGGAGGGACACAACCAGACTCTGACCTTCTGGAATCTCAAGAGATATAAATTGAAGTTTGGAATGACTGGGCATTGTGGAATAGAGTTCCAGAAACAAAGGGGCTATTCAGAAAATATATCCCCAGAAATCTGTATAGAATCTCTTTTAGATTCTGCTAAATTAAAGAATGCATATTTGTAGTATTAACCTGCACAAAGCTAGGTAGATACTCAAGCAAATGAGCCATCCAAGTGCCCCTTTTTAAAATTATTTTTAATTCTTTTATGTTTCAGTAACTTTTTAAGGGTCCAATATACTTTTATT
This sequence comes from Canis lupus baileyi, assembly GCF_048164855.1. Taxonomy (NCBI): domain Eukaryota; kingdom Metazoa; phylum Chordata; class Mammalia; order Carnivora; family Canidae; genus Canis; species Canis lupus. The sequence goes on along the minus strand of NC_132844.1, from coordinate 55,937,154 downwards.
CTCATTTTTATTTATTTATTTTTTTAGTCTCTGGTGTTACAAATGTTCAAGCTTCATATTTACTCTTTGGATTTCCTTAGGTTCCCTTAACATCTACTTGAATATACTTAGAAATACTACTTAAAAAATTAAACCTGCCTGTTCTAAGTTTACTCTACTAGGCCATGGATTCCACATTCTGAAAGATTTACAAGGTAACTGATGCCGTGAAGACTAGAGATACTATTGAATCTATGTATTTTCCTCTTTAGGTTTGGTAGAAGTGTGACCCTGAGGCCAATATTTCATGATCACCTTACCTTTTGGCCTGGTCTCCATCTCAGTATGTGATGGGGTCAGCTCAATGCTGAAGCTGTGGGGTTGTGATAGAGTTCTGCTGCATTAGGGAGAATAAACTCAATATCCATGCCCTCCACACACTTTTATAATTTGTGCACTCACAGTTTTTCTTCGGGGTCCCAATATAGCTCCTTTCAAGTGCTAGTGATTTACAGTGGCAAAAGCTGTTACATGTGTCTCCCTAATAGATGATCATGAGTTTCTAGAGGGCATGCATCATGTCTGTTTATTCCTTGAATACTTACCCACTAGCATATTGCCCTACATGGAGAAAAAAATTATGTGTCTGCTAAATGCTGACTGCTGAAATAAACACATTTTTCCTATAGAATTGAGAATTTAATGTTTCTTAGTAGTGTTAAGAGTAAAATCAATACAAGTCAGCCAGTTGGTGCTGAGGCTGTTCTTGTTTTTTGTTTTCTTTTTTTCATTGTATGTTTTCCTTTGTTGTTTTTTAGTTTGTTTTTAGTTTTGTTTCTCCTGGGTAGTCCAGTCCATCACAATTGTTATTAAAAGTATTAGAACTGAAACTAACTGAATATATTAAAGTGTATGTTTTTAAAGGTAGCCTATAGCTTCCTAAACCTTAATACTTGTAAATAGCCAGAATTTGATATGAATCCTTTTTATTGATCCTTAATATTCATTGTTTCCTGAGTTCAGCAAAATTAATTGCTAAATATGTAGATGTTCATACCCAATAAAAGTATTTTACTGCCTTTGAAATATTATTGTATTGTCATATAACTGAGGGCCAAAATTGGAACAAAACATCCAATTAATTCCATGTCAGTTCAGCCTAAAATATATTGGTGACTTGCTATAATACATCTGGCATCCCAAAGGGAATGAGAAGAAAATATTCATGATATACCTGCAGAGAGAGGAAAGGTTATGAATAAGCTGACTAATGACTTGTCAGTAATTCTCTCAAAAACATCTTAAAGTTATGCACTTATATTATTCCTAACTTTGTATGCCAAATAGTAACAATTTCCAGAGTATAGATGGAGAGATTTACCATTTAAATATACTGAATGCAGAAAGTTCTTAATAGTAATTTTACTACTGCAAAATATGAAACTATTCTAATGTCTGTTGAAAGAAAGCAATTTCAAAATATTCCCCTTATAATCCTCCCTAATGATAGTTTGTTTCCATAGGAAATTAATCAAATTTACTATATTAAATTATTTTATAAATAAAATAGTTAAATATTGATAACTTCATATAATTCAAATGAAATACATATTTACACTCTGAACCTTTATAACCAGCCAAATGTAGCTTATTTTATTTTTTCAGCTTAAACTGCACAAAACACATTAGAAGAAGTTGAAATTTGCTAAAACAGAACTTAAATATTCTCACCAAAAAAAAGAGGAGGATTCATAGGACGATGAATATGTTAATTAACTTACTTGATGAGAGAATCCTTTTACCAGTGTATATGTATACTATCATGTTTTAGACTTTAAATATATTAAACTATTAGGTCTCAAAGAGCTGAAAAAATTAAGTTACCGCTTTCCACTAGAAATGTAGTATTTTGTTCAAAAGAAGGTTTTAGAAAGGTTAAGGTATGACAGAAAATGTTAATTGTCTGGAGAATATTCAATAATCCCTTCTACCTGCATTTATTGAAGCATAAGGAAAATTAATTAGTCATTCTTCTATGCCCTCTAAGCTCTGAAACAAGAGAGAGGCAGATACAAGAGTCAATGACAATCTAAGTGTCTGGTTAGCTCATGTTAAAGGTAGGTTGGGTATATTTCTTGCAAATTATTTAAATGTGCTCCCTACTTCCTCTTTTCTTCTCCCACAACTGAAAGGACACACACAGGGGTAGATTAAGCAGCTAAAATCCAAGGCTTCCCCAACATGGGTAAGATCTGCCTGGGTGAGGAAGAGATGAGGAGATAGACCCATGAACCTGTGAAACATACAGTTTTTAATACCTGGAAAGGAAAGCATGTATGCCTTAGATATTGGTATTTGGTGACCCCTTTCCTCATTTAACCAACCAGATAAAGCATTTCTTTTCTATGGAGAGAAAAAAGAGTGGACATAGTCAAGTTTTCTACCAATATAATTTCTTCCAGGAGAAGATTATATGATACCTTACCACAGTGAACAGGTTTAAAAAAATAAAAATAAAAAAAATCCTGCATAAGTCTATAAGGTATAATTCTAATTTATGAAACATAATGTACTCTACATATTAACTGAAAGGAGTTTGAGAAATGAAGACCATGTGGCTCAATAATTTGGATAGATAATAATTAGAAATATAGTAATATATAAATTTTATTTATTTTTATTAGTTTTTATTGAAGATCAATTTGCCAACATATAGTATAACACCCAGTGCTCATCCCATCAAGTGCCCTCCTCATTGCCCATCACCCAGTTACCCCAATCCCCCTCCCATCTCCCCTTCCACAACCCTTTGTTCGTTTCCCAGAGTTAGGAGTCTCTCATGGTTTGTCTCCCTCTCTCATTTTTCCCACTCAGTTCCCCTCTTTTCCCTTATAATCGCTTTCACTATTTCTTATATTCCCTGTATGAGTGAAACCATATGATAATTGTCCTTCTCCAATTGACTTGCTTCACTCAGCATAATACCCTCCAGTTCCATTCACGTGGAAGCAAATGGTATTTGTCTCTTCTGATGGCTGAGTAATATTCCATTGTATACATACACCACATCTTCTTTATCCATTCATCTGTCGATGGACACCGAGGCTCCTTCCATAGTTTGGCTATTGTGGACATTGTGGCTATGAACACTGGGGTGCAGGTATCCTGGTGTTTTACTACATCATTGAGGTAAATACCCAGTAGTGCAATTGCTGGGTCATGGGGTAGCTCTATTTTTAACTCATTGAGGAACCCCCACACAGTTTTCCAGAGTAGCTGTATCAGTTCACATTCCCACCAACAGTGCAAGAGAGTTCCCCTTTCTCCACATCCTCTCCAACATTTGTTGTTTCCTGTCTTGTTAATTTTTGGCCATTCTCGCTGGTGTGAGGTGATAACTCATTGTGGTTTTGATTTGTATTTCCCTGATGGCAAGTGACCTGGAGCATTTTTTCATGTGTTTGTTGGCCATGTGTATGTCTTTTTTGGTGAAATTTCTGTTCATGTCTTTTGCCCATTTCATGATTGGATTGTTTGTTTCTTGGGTCCCTTGAGTTTGATAAGTTATTTATAGATCTTGGGTACTAGCCCTTTATCTGATATGTCATTTGCAATTATCTTCTCCCATACTGTAGGTTGTCTTTTAGTTTTATTGATGTTTCTTTTGCTGTGCAGAAGCTTTTTATCTTAAGTCCCAATAGTTCATTTTTACTCTTGTTTCCCTTGCCTTCATAGATGTATCTTGAAGGAGTTGCTGTGACCAAGTTCAAAAAGGTTGTCACCTGTGTTCTCCAGTATTTTGATAAATTCTTGTCTCACAATTAGGTCTTTCAACCATTTTGAGTTTATCTTTGTGTATGGTGTAAGAGAATGGCTTAGTTTCATTCTTCCGCACGTGGCTGCCAATTTTCCCAACACCATTTATTGAAGAGACTGTCCCTTTCCCAGTGGATATTCTTTCCCGCTTTGTCAAATATTAGTTGACCATAGAGTTGAGGGCCCATTTCTGGGTTTTCTATTCTTTTTTTTTTAATTTTTTATTTATTTATGATAGTCACAGAGAGAGAGAGAGAGGCAGAGACATAGGCAGAGGGAGAAGCAGGCTCCATGCACCAGGAGCCTGATGTGGGATTTGATCCCAGGTCTCCAGGATCGCGCACTGGGCCAAAGGCAGGCGCCAAACCGCTGCGCCACCCAGGGATCCCTGGGTTTTCTATTCTATTCCATTGATCTATGTGTCTGTTTCTGTGCCAGTACCAAATTGTTTTGATGATCACAGCTTTGTAATATAGCTTGAAATCCGGCATTGTGATGTGATGCCCCCATTATTGGTTTTCTTTTTCAATATTCCTCTGGTTATTCAGGGTCTTTTCTGATTCTATACAAATCTTAAGATTATTTGTTCCAACTCTGTGAAGAAAGTCCATGGTATTTTAATAGGATTTTTTTTCCTAAAAAAAAAATATATATATATACATATATATATAGAGAGAGAGAGAGAGAGAGAGACAGAGACAGAGACAGAGAGAGAGAGAGAGAGGAGAGAAATATATATATAAAAATATATTAATATGTATTTTAATATATGTATATCAATATATACATATTAATATATATTATATTTTTTTTCTATATATATATATATATTGAAGTTTGATTTGCCAACATATAGTATAACACCCAGTGCTCATCCCATCAAGTGCCTCCCTCAGTGCCCATCACCCAGTCACCCTATCCCCCTGCCCACCTCCCTTTCTAATACCCCTTGTTCATTCCCCAGAGTTAGGAGTCTCTCATGTTTTGATAAGGATTTCATTGAACTTGTAAATTGCCCTGAGTAGCATAGACATTTTCACAATATTTATTATTCCAACTCATATAATGTTGCAATGTTTTTCCATCTCTTTGTGTTTTCCTCCATTTCTTTCAGAAGTGTTCTGTAGTTTTTAGGGTAGAGAGCCTTTACCTCTTTGGTTAAGTTTATTCCTAGGTATCTTAAGCTTTTGAGTGTAATTGTAAATGAGGTTAATTCCTTAATTTCTCTTTTTTCAGTCTCATTGTTAGTGTACAGAAATTACAACTGATTTCTGTGGATTGATTTTGTATCCTGTCACATTGCCAAATTGCTGTATCAGTTCTAGCAATCTTGGTGGAATCTTTCGGGTTTTCTATATACATTATCATGTCATCTGTGAAGAGGGAGAGTTTGACTTCTTCTTTGCCAAATTTGAATGTCTTTTATTTCTTTATGTTGTCTGATTGCTGAGGCTAGGACTTCTAGTACTACATTGAATAGCAGTGGTGAGAGTGGACATCTTGAGAGAGTCTTGTTCCTGTTCTTAGGGGAAAGGCTCTCAGTTTTTTCCCACTGAGAATGATATTAGCAGTGGGCTTTTCATTAATGGCTTTCAAGATATTGAGCAATGTTCCATCTATCCCTACACTCTGAAGAGATTTGATCAGGAATGGATGTTGTATTTTGTCAAATGCTTTCTCTTTGTCTATTGAGAGGATCATGGTTCTTGTTTTTGTTGATATGATCTATCACATTGATTGTTTTATGAGTGTTGAACCACTCTTGCATCCCAAGGATAAATCCCACTTGGTCATGGTGAATAATCTTCTTAATGTACTGTTGGATCCTATTGGCTAGTATCTTGTTGAGAATTTTTGCATCCGTGTTTATCAGGGATATTGGTCTATAATTCTCCTTTTTGGTGGGGTCTTTGTCTGGTTTTGGAATCAAGGTAATCCTGGCCTCATAAAATGAGTTTGGAAGTATTCTGTCCCTTTCTATCCTTCGAAACAGCTTTGGCAAAATAGGTATTATTTCTTCTTTAAACGTTTGATAGAATTCCCCTGGAAAGCCATCTGGCCCTGGACTTTTGTGTCTTGGGAGGTTTCTGATGACAGCTTCAATTTCCTCCCTAGTTATTGGCCTGTTTATGTTATCTATTTCTTCCTGTTCCAGTTTTGGTAATTTGTGGTTTTCCAGAAATGTGTCCATTTCTTCTAGATTGGCTAATTTGTTGGCATATAGCTATGCATAACACATTTTTAAAATCATTTGTATTTCCTTGGTATTTGTTGTGATCTCTCCTCTTTTTTGTGATTTTATTAATTTGAGTCTTTTCTTTTTTAATAAAGGTGGCTAACCTTTAATAAAGGTGGCTAACCTTTAATAAAGGTGGTTAACCTATGTTATTCTTTCAAAGAACCAACTCTTGATTTTGTTGATCTGTTCTACAGTTCTTTTAGTCTCTATTTCATTGACTTCTGCTCAAATCTTTATTAACTCTTTTCTGCTTGGTGTAGGTTTTACTTGTTCTTTTTCCAATTCCTTTAAGTGCAAGGTGAGCTTGTGTACCTGAGTTTTTTCCAATTTTTTGAGGAAGACTTGTATTGTGATGTATTTCCCTCTTAGGACCACTTTTGCTGTATCCCAAAGATTTTGAATGGTTCTGCCTTCATTTTCAATAGTGCCCATGAATCTTTTTAATTCTTCTCTAATTTCCAATTTCTGGATTCATTCATCTTTTAGTAGGATGTTCTTTAATCTCCACGTGTTTGAGTTTCTTTCAAATTTCTTCTTGTGACTGAGTTCTAGTTTCCAAGCACTGTGGTCTGAAAATATGCAGGGGACAATGCCAATCTTTTGATATTGGTTCAGACCTGATTTGTGACCCAGTATGTGGTCTTTTCTGGAGAAAGTTCAATGTGCACTTGAGAAGAATGTGTATTTAAAAAAAGAGAGAGAGAGAGAAGAATGTGTATTCAGTTACATTAGGGTGCAAAGTTCTGTATATGTCTGTGAAATCCATCTGGTCCAGTGTATCATTTAAAGCTCTTGTTTCTTTGGTAATGTTCTGCTTAGAATATCTATCATTTGCTGAAAATGCTGTATTGAAGTCTCCTACTATTTTGTATTATTATCTAAGTATCTATTTACTCTGGTTATTAATTTATGATATACTTGGTGGCTCCCACATTAGGGGCATAAATATTCATGATTGTTAGGTTGTCTTGTTGGATAGACCCTTTAAGTGTGATATAGTGTCCCTCTTCATCTCTTACCACAGTCTTCAGTATAAACTAATTTATCTGATATGAGGATTGCCACCCCTACTTTCTTTTGAGGATCATTTGAATGGTACATGGTTCTCCACCCCTTCATTTTCAGGCTGTAGGTGTACTAAGGTCTAAAATGAGTCTCTTGTAGACAGCATATAGATGAGCATTGCTTTTTTATCCAGTCCAATACCCATGTCTTTTGATGGGATCATTTACCATACATGTTCAGAGTAACTATTGAAAGATATGAATTTAGTGTCATCATATTACCTTAATTCAGTCCCTGTTTTTGTGGATTGTTTCTTTGGGCTCCCTCTTTCTTTTATAGGTTCCCCCTTAATATTCCTTGCAAAGCCACTTTGGTAATCACATATTCTTTCAGTTTCTGCCTATCTTGGAAGCTCTTTATCTCTCCTATTCTGAAGGACAGCCTTGCTGGGTAAAGTATTCTTGGTTGCATGTTCTTCTCATTTAGTACCCTGAATATATCCTGCCAGCCCTTTCTGGCCTGCCAGGTCTCTGTGGAGAGGTCTGCTATTAATCTGATATTTCTCCCCATATAGGTTAAGAATCCCTTGTCTCCTGCTGCTTTAAGAATTTTATCTTTGAAATTTGCAAGTTTCACTATTAAATTTTGAGGTGTTGAATTATTTTTATTGATTTTGGGGGGATCCTCTCCATCTCTGGATCTGAGTGCTTGTTTCCTTCTCCAGATTTGGGAAGTTCTCAGCTATGATTTGTTCAAATATACTTTGTGGTCCTCTGTCTCTCAGCCTCTTTTGGAATCCCAATTAGACATATATTCCTCCTTCTCAAGCTATCATTTATTTCCCTAAGCCTTCCCTCATGGGCTCTTAATGTTTTTCTCTTTTTTCCTCAGCTTCCTTCCTTACCATCAACTTATCTTATATGTCACTCAGTCTCTCTTCCACCTCATTAACCCTAGCAGTTAGAGCACCCAGTTTGGATTAGATTTCATTTAATCTATTTTTAATTTTGGCCTGATTAGATCTCAATTCTTCAGTAACAAAGTCTGTAGAGTCCTTTATGCTTTTTTTCCAGAGCCAACGGTAGCTTTATAATTGTACTTCTGAATTGAATTTTTGACATCATATTTAAATCCAGGGATCCCTGGGTGGCGCAGCAGTTTGGCGCCTGCCTTTGGCCCAGGGCGCGATCCTGGAGACCCAGGATCGAATCACACGTCGGGCTCCCAGTGCATGGAGCCTGCTTCTCCCTCTGTCTATGTCTCTGCCTCTCTCTCTCTGTGACTATCATAAATAAATAAAATTTTTTTAAAAAATAAATACATATTTAAATCCAAATTCTGTAACTCTGTGGCAGGGTACTATTTACAATTCTTTCTTTTGTTGTGAATTCTTCCTTCTAGTCATTTTGTCCAGTGCAGAGTGGTTGTATGAGGAGGGTGGGTCAAAAACATCAACCACGACCTAAATAAAATACTTTTTTGATTCTGAAGAGGTCTGAGATCAGAAAATAAAAGAAAAAGAAGAACAGAACAAAATAAAACAAAAGGACCACTAAAGTGAAAAACAAATTTTAAAACAAAGTAGAAAAAATAAAAATCCAGAAACCAAAAACGAAGAAGAAGAAAAAAGAAAAAGATGAAAAAAAATAAAGTAAAGAAGAAAAAGAAATAAAGGGGGGAATGGTGGTGTTGAAAAAGTTGTGGCGGAGAGAGAATGCACTCTACCTGTAGGGTCCTAGAGGGTGATCCTCTTGGTTCTGTGTGTATTTTGTTCTGTGTGTTAGAAGATGCTCAATCCCACATTTATATAAACCAGCAATACTTATAGAAAGCCCCAACATTGACCACAGAAAGATAAACTAGATAAAATAATGGGGCAGAATGGGAAGGAAAAGAGAACATAATCTCACAGAATGAACCAACATGGTATTCCACGTGGTTCTGGATGCATGCTGGTCATGTTTTAGAAGGTACTAACTTCTGCCATTGTAAAAAAAAATGAGGCAGAAAAAACAAAAAACAAATACAAAAACCTATATCTGGTATATCTACTAAAACTAAACTGAATACAATGTATGGAATCCAGAAGTGAAAAATATATCTAAGACAGGTAATTGTAGAAATATGGAAGTCATAAAGGAAAAAAAAACTTTAAAAATGAAGGGCTAGTACTATCGTAGCTAATATCGTAGCTAAGGTGGGAAAAGAGAAAGAGTATTGAAAAATTTAGTCTGATATAAAAACGAGTCATAATGGAAAAAGAAAAAAAAGGACCCTCTAGTTCTATATACTATTTACCTTCATTCCTATAGCTTTCCAGCGCTGCTTGGTCACTAAATTTGCTCTTCCCCTGTTCTTCCAGTGGGTTCTTCTGGAGGAGGGGACTGCTGTGCTGATTCTCAGGTGTGTGTACCCCATAAGGCCTCTGTTCCCTGGCGATCCCGCCCCCCCCCCCCCCCCCCCCGCCAGGCACAAGGTGAAACAAGGAGGAACAACACTGGCAGTGGCCAGCTCTCCAGCTCTAGAGTCAGCTCCCCTTGAGTAACTGCAGTCTCCCAGTCCACACTGGCCTAGATGCTCCTGGGAGCAGGCACAGGTGCAGTGATTTGCACAGTTTGCAGGGTGCCCAGCAGCAGGACAGTTCTTGCTTCCCTGTGCTCTCCCCACTTCTGCCTCTCCTGGGGGGAATGCAGGATCACTGGCTTTGTCTGCTTGGGCTCCCTGGGATCTGGGGCCCTGCACTGCTGGACCTGTGTTCCCAGGGACTGCCTCTCCTGAAAGGAATGGGGCACAGCCCCCTCGTCCAGAGCGGTGCTCTAGGGTAAAGGCCGCTCTGGAGTCAGCCCACCTAACTGACTGGCTTCTTCCAAATGCCCCAGAGGGCTGTGGCCCTCCGATCCTTTACACATAGCAGACCTTGGTTTGTAGTAAGCTTTCCTCCCTGGCACCCCTCCTCTTACAGTGACTCTGGGGATCTTGAGGCATCACTGCCCCTCCTGCAATTCTGCTTGATTTCCCTGCTGAGAACTTTTCTGTCAGGGAAAACTTTGCTGTGGATTTTTAAAGTTCCCACTTCTCCAGGGCAGAGCTTTCCTGCCCTGGAGGCTCTTGCCGTTCCACTTTAGCCTATGTATTTTCTGCCTTCCTACCTTGTTAGAGGTGAAAAATTTTCTCTCTGTAGCATCTCAGCTGTTTTCTCTTTAAATCTCAGGTCAAATTCATAGGTGTTCAGGATGTTTTGAAAGTTATCTAGGTAACTTTATGGGGCCAGGTGAGATGAGGATCCCTACTTTTCTGCCATCTTGGCCCTCCCTCCTATAAATTTTACTTAAAATAAATTCTGATAAAAGGAAACCAAGTTAAATATCTTTTTTCTCCTATGATTTATAGTCAATTGATTTTATACAATGCCTTATCACCATTACCACCACACATTCACAAATTTACCTTCTTTGATAAATTGGGAAGTGTGGTTCCCTTGCATTGCATTTTGGTCAAGTGATATCTGGTACAAGGTAGGTTGCAATTAAATGAGAATCACAGAAATAGTCACACACACACACACAAAAATGTCAGGAACCTACAAGACTAAGGCATCAAATAGAAGTTCACATTTGACATTAGACCAATTGAATAGTTTATGAAGGACTGGAGATATAATTAATAATTAAAAAAGGAAGAACTGGGGAAATAGAAAAAAAAATCTTTGTCCTATATTATTAAGTGTTTGTAACAAAGTTATATGAGACAGAAGATAAAGAACACACATTTGCTGCAGGAACAGATAGTGGTTTAGTACTAGTGGAAAGTGATACATAATGTGAAATAACAAATGCTCAATTCCCAGTTTGCATTATATGAGAGAAAAATCAAAATAGATTCTAGTATGATGAAACATGCTTTCTCACCTTTACTTATAAGAATTTGAGGCACAGGTAACCTAGATGATCACCCAAATACAACATAATTAACTAAAAACTGCTATACGGAAATATATCACTAGAACACCTCAGTCTGGAACTCTTTCTAAAAAGAAGAAGTCTTTTCTTCCCTAAAGAATTTTGGTAGAAGTTCAGATGTTGATAGAGTTTAAGACTCTATAAATGACCCTGTGACACCAGACTGCTGACCTCCAGGGATGAGGTTTTTTTATTTTGATCAAAGCCTACAGAAAGCTGAATTTCATGGTCTATTTGTAACACTCCTGGAAATACTTGGGAGTCATTACAGTTCAATGTGCCTGTAGTTTTGAGACCCCATCTATTATTGCCATAACTTCTATTCAAGTATATTGCTTTCTGATCTTGTCAGTAAAGACTTGAACTGTAGTCTAACCAAAGCAGTATTTGAAGAAAGGGTAGGTGATGCTTGACCTGAGTAACAATGACACTCAGCTGTGGCCATCTCAGATATGCCTTTTAGATTTACTAATCTAGGTGATGTAGAGTCATACAAATCTTATGACAACTTCAGGAACTGAAATTATGCTCTAAAAAAAACTAGAATCCAAAAAAAAAAAAAAAACTTTGCATACAGGCCCTTGAATTGATATATATCTCTTTAACATCAAATAAAGTTAAATGTCTCCAAATGATTCTCTGCTTGTCTCTTAAATTTTGGTTCTCCTCTGAACAAAACCACAATGTACAGTAGTCTGAATTGAGTGAATGTCTCATTCTTGATATATGAAAACACCTGGACAGGGAGTGAAGAACCCCCTTGTTCTAGAGTCAATTTGGTATGCAGAAATGAAGATGACCCTCAAGATTCTCATTCCTGATGTGCATACCTTATATAATTTTCTCCCTTTGAGAGTGGGTAGCTCTGACCTAATCAAGTAAGCCCTTTTAAAAGCAGGTCCAGAGGTCACAGTAGGCAGAAGTCTAGAAACTGTCATGTTCTGGAGAGAACCACATGTTTGGGAATCATAGGCAATTGTTAGGAGCTGATAATGGCCTCTGATAGTCAGCAAGAAAGTACTGATCGAATAAATACTGATATAAAAGAATCAATGCTGGCAATAATCCATGAACTTGGAAAAGAATTTAAACCTCAGATAAGATTGAATTCCTGTTCAGTCCCTTGATTTCAGACTTTGGACACCTTGAACAGAGAACCCAGTCATATGTTGTTCCCTTATTTCTGATCTATAGAAATTGTCAAATAATACATGGTTAGTATTTTGACCCACTAAGTTTTTGGTAATTTGTTACACAGCAGCAGAAAACTACAATTAACTGCTAATTAGATATCAAGGGAGTTTTGCATTAAAATTCCAGGAGACTTTTCTGTCAAAAAGAGATGAGAAAAGTGTTTATATTTTGATCCATTAAAATTTCATTTTATTAACAGTGTGCTCTGTCATAGATCTTCTTTGTAAGACACATATTTCATTTTTATTTTTTTAAAGATTATATTTATTTATTCAAGAGAGACACAGGGAGAGAGGCAGGGACATAGGCAGAGGGAGAAACAATCTCCCTGTGGGGATCCTGATGCAAGACTTAATCCCTGGACCCTGGGATCACAAACTGAGACAAAGACAGACACTCAACCACTGAGTCACCTAGGTGCCCTTCATTTTTATATTTTACTGTGCTTATTGGGTTGGTAATTTTTTTAAGTAGCCATGTTTATGCACACTAGTGTATTTTTTAGTATTATATGTAATAAATGCTATATACAAATTAGGGTTTTTGTCAACTTTTTGATGTAAAAATCTTACTAAGTGTGCAAGCTTTGTTATTATTTCATATGCAATAAACTATCAATGATAACAGGAAAATCTTTATCTTGGAATAAGCCCAAAGTCATTGCTATGACATCAGATAAATGAGTTGGGTCACTGAATCAGAGCAGCTGAACTGATGGAGCAAGACTTTCTAGGATCAAGATATATTAGCAATAGAATAGATATGAAATTTGGTAATTGCCATTTTGCCATGAAATATGCAATGACCAAGACACATTTGTGTGACACATATAACAAAAATATTGTTTATACTTCTAGAGTGAGATTAATCACATAGTAGCCTTATGAACATGCCACTGACTGGGATTTTTTAAGTTACTTAATAATTAAATTAATTTTTCTCCAAAAATAATGACATACAAGCTGGCATAATGAAAAGAGTTTTAAGCCTATGAGAGATGAGATATTCATTATGAAATCCATCAACTAAAGCTATTTCACTTTCAATAAATAAATATTTTAAAAATATTAGTCATTCATGAATAATTAATAATTAATAATTCATTATTAATTTATTTATTCATGCGTGACACAGACTGAGAGAGAGAGGCAGAGACATAGGCAGAGGGAGAAGCAGGCTCCATGCAGGGAGCCCAATGTGGGACTCCATCCCTGATCCCAGGTTCATGACCTGAGTTAAAGACAGACGCTCAACTGCTGAGCCACCCACGCATCCCTGGATAAATAAATATTTATTTTACTTTAATTCCATAGGATATGGTCTGAGTCCTCATAGAATTCACAATGCCCTTACAAATGAGCAAATATTTGATTGATGCATAGAAAGCATAACAGATAATTATTAATAAGTGACAACTTACATACTCCATTGTTAATTCAATTAATGCCCATTTGTTGTCTGTAATATGTTTTGGAGAACATACAATTAACACAAAGTACATTTCTTTCCATGTACAACATATGGTATAAGTGGGGACGGACTAGTTGGGGAAACGTGGAGAAATGACAGTTCATTTTTATGAATTAATAAAATACATTTTGATTAAATGTTAAAAAAAAGCAGAAACCTCTCTAACTTTTATTCATTAAATTTATTGCTAATCCAAGCTAAGTTGACTTGCAAGAAGTGGGGAATCTGAGACCAGAATTGACATGAACACCTGGCCCTCAAAATAACTTGTAAATCATTAAAAGAGTCATAAAAATGCCACTAAAGATACATCACCTTAAAACAGATTATCATTAAGTGTTTAAAACATGGAATGTAAAAAAAATAAGTACTTGTTGATAGGACTATTGTCAGGCACAGGAGGAAGAAAAGGAAACCATATTTAAAATATCATGAAGGATTACAAGGAAGAGAAAGATTCCAGAATAGTCTGGAACTCAAGACTTTTTTTTAAGAAAAATCTGGTCAAAAGTAACCAAATTTTGCAGAAAAAAAAAAAAAAGATTGCGAAAAGTCAATAATTTGGAAGAAAGAAGCATGGAAAACAAGGCAGCCATATTATCTTCCCAGATGAGTTACAGTAGACTGAAAACTGATTACAGTTTAGAGGAGAGGTTAAAATGGAAATGATGTGAAAGCTGGACAGGGGATTGAATGAGTTCCTCTCCTCTTCCCCATGCCAAGTGTGGAAGGTGTGAATAAATTGCAAATCAGAGGTATCATAAAGTAAGAAATTATACATAATAGAGAAAAGGAAGAAGAGTCATGATAATATTTTTGTGTGTGAATGATATGAAAATAGGATTTTCTGGCTATATTACAATATTGGCTATTGCTAGAATTAAGTAAAATAAGCAATAAAAAGTAGCACAGTTCCCAACACAGAGAAGTCATCTAATAAATGATAACTTAGATTATTACTCTTATTTATTTATTCTGATCCTTTAATACTTAAATCCTATGTCTCACATTATTTGATACCATGTTGTAATCTCCAACTATTGTCCATTGCATGAGTGGTAACCAGAGACAATGAAAATAAAACTTATGCATCTATCCCAACAGTAATACTCCATCACCAACATAAATTGGTTCACAGTCTTTCATTAAAATATTCTTAAACCTAAAAAATTAAAAATTGCCACCTATGCAGAATAAGGGAGGGCTCAACAAGTGGGATGGAATCAGTAAAAACCCATCTGTGGAGAATCTAGAAGAATCTCATTTTCACCCAATTTATTTCACCAAGAATTGAGTTTTTTTTTGTTTTTTTTTTTGTTTGTTTTTTTTAAGAATTGAGTTTTTAAACTAATGTTTTCCAGAGATTCCAGGAATCTTGACAAGAAATGAGAACATAATAATCCTATTGCTAAGGCCTAAAAACCTGGTGAACAAAACAAAATAAAAACAAAAGCCTCCAGTTAAAAAATGGTTCAAAATTGATGGATTTTTAAATTTAATTTTCCAGTCTTCTAAAATATGACTGCTAATTTCGAGTATATTTCTTCATACTGCACAGAATTTTGAAACTTATACTTTTATTTACGACATCTCTAATTCATAAAAAAAGCTATGACTAAGATCATAGACAAAGTGATTCTAAAATAAAAATGATAACTGGTAATCATTTTAACACTAATATATACCCAGTTGAATATTTTGACAAGCATTTCCTGATGGAATGACTACATGTACAAAACTGAATTCATCCTTTTTTTTTTATCCCTTCTTTAAAAACACAATCTTTTCTCATTTCTTTATAATTTTTCTAGCAAACTAGTTCTAAATTGGAGTAATTTTAATTATTTCTCTTTGTTCCCTACATTCAACTGACTACAAAAACTGATTATTCCACATTCACAATATCTCTTCACTTACTCTACTTTCTCTTCTTTTTACTGACATGATCCTATTTTGAGTCCCTGATTCCTTTGGCTAATGCTGTTCAATGAACTTCTATACAACATTGGAATTCCAACTATAGAAGTGAACTCTTCTTGAATGTAGAGTTTTGCAAGATTAGTATCTCATTTTTCCTATTCCTCTCATTCTGTTGCCTCAGAAGAGCCAATTGACAATAAATGACAAAAAATAATAGAGGTCAAAGCCTGGTAAAGTTTTCCAAATCATCTATTCAGCTTTTTCAAATTACCCATTAAATTTGCTTTCTTACCGACATATGTTATATAAAATATTACCAAAATGAGATGTTGATGAAACCACCATTCGAGAGATTAGTGAAAACATTTTATTGCAACCATGATTACATACATCTTTTACACCATCTTCTAACTCACTTCTTAGTCATTAAGAATGAGCAATTCATGAAGTTTCTACAAAACTTTTATATCCCATATGAATTAAATATTATGATAAGACAATATAATATTGTTTTCATATTTAATGTTTTCATCATTCTGGCTAGCTCTAAATTTGCTTTTTTTTCCAAATAAATTGATTTTTTCATTCTCAAAGGATGATAAATAAAAAAAAAACTATAAATGAAGCTTTGAAGTTTGATTCTATAGTCAAAAGTTACATAAAATTTGACAAATGTCTCCATTAAACCAGGGATATTTAATAATGGTAACAGTCTAATTTATTAAGAATATATCAGAGTCTTAAATATATATGTGCCTAACATACATGAGAGAATACTGAGAAAAATAAAAGGAGAAATTAGTTAAATGACAATGGCAGTAATATATATCAAAGCAGAGTTAATGCAGCTAGAGCACAGCTTAAAGAAAAAAAATATTTTAAATGACTATATCAGAAAAGAAGCTGTATCAACAATGATGTGAGTTGTGAAGAGTTTATATTTAGGAAATGTAAATTAAAATTTAAAGCAGAAAGCAGAAAAAACCTACATAAGTGTAAAACATTAAATAGAATATGGATAAGCAATTTAAAAAAGTCAAAATACTAGTGAAAACACTAAACTAATATATAAACCCAAGCAAACATGATCAAAGAGGAGAGAAATTTCATTCCATCAAGTTATCAGTTAAAATGAGGTATCTCTTAGATCCCACAAAGACTTAGAAAACTGTAAGAGGATACTATAGGATACCTTATACAAATAAATTTAACAGAGAAACAAATTCCCTGAGAAACACAACAGAAAACTGATAACAAAGTGAATAGAAAATAACCTTATAGCTATTTGAAAATTTAATACTGTAAGTCAAAATGATTTCCACCAAAAACTCTAGACTCAGATGCCTTTAACATTTCTCACACACACACCCCACCCCCACACATACACGATAAATATTTAAGTCAATGGATATGTTAACTAACTAGATGGTGAGAATCTTTTCAGTATATACATATCTTATGACTTTGTCAATTATACTTCAATAAAGCTTAAAAAAATTAAAAATTGATTGCTATCAAACCTATAAGAAAGAACACCATTACTACCTAAACACTTTCAAAAAACATTTCTCAAGTTACCTTTTATAAGATCAGCATGATACTTATATTTTTCTTCAGCATTTTAAGCTATAATTAGAATATATAAGTTAACATGGAATATTGTAATACTCTACATGCATAAACACAAAATTCCTTAACATAATATTACCAACTTATTCCCCAAAATGCAATATTTATTTTTTTAAAGATTTTATTTATTTATGCATGAGAGACAGAGAGAGAGAGAGACAGAGAGAGAGAGAGAGGCAGAGACACAGGCAGAGGGAGAAGCAAGCTCCATGCAGGGAGCCCAACATGGGACTCAATCCTGGGTCTCCAGAATCAGGCCCTGGGCTGAAGGCAGCGCTAAAGCGCTGCTGAGCCACCAGGGCTGCCCTGCAATGTTTATTTATGATTCAAAAGTAAAATATTATCATTTGCCACATCAAAAGAATAAAGGACTAAAATTATGTGATAATCAAGGTAGATAAACAGTGGAATACTTACAAATAAAATAAATACAATAACATCATTGATAAAATTCAATCGCCCTTCATGATTTAAAAAAATAATTTTCTCAATACATTAGGATTGGAAATACGTTTCTATATGATAAAGAACACCTGCAAAACCAAAAGCTAAAAATTATAATAGAGAATTGTTGAATCTCTTTTCCTACAACTAGGAACAAGGCACACATATGTATTTTTACCACTTACTTTCCACATTTGACTTAAAATTCTAGACACCGCAATAAGTAAAATAATGAAGATTAGAAAGACAAGTAAAACTGATTTCAGAGTATGCAATTGCACACATTTTTAAATCTACAGAAATTATTCAAATGAACATGTGCATTTAGCAGTATGGCCAGCTACAGGGTCAATATTCAATAGAAATTATATTTCTGATGATGGCAATTATAAATTTGTACAAAAACTTCAAAAGCACTTTTTAAAGATGTGAAATATCCCTACAAAACATAAATGATACTTAAATAAATGCAGAAACATGCCATGTTCATGTATGAGAAAATTGAACGTAGAATCAGTCCTCTGGAAACTATTAGTTATCTTCACATTTCTGTAGTTTGAAGGTAATATGAGTAGATATAGCTTTTTCAGCTTTTATTCTGTGTTGTGTTCTTTAAATTCCCTAATCTGTGATTTGGCCTGAAACTTGGAGAAATTTTTAGTCATTATTTCAAATATTCTGTTCCTTTCTTTCTTCTTTTTGTAGTTCTCCCATTATGCATGCTACACCCTTTATAGTTGTCCCATAGTTTTTGGATATTCTGTTTTTCTTTTTGTTTTCTTGCCTTTTGCATTTTGAGGATTCTGATGATATATCCCCTAGCTAGTGATTCTTTCATGGGCCTTGTTCAGTTTACTAAATGAGCTCATCAAAGGTATTCACTTCTGTTACAGTGTTGTTTTTTTGGTTTTTGTTTTTTAATCAGTAGCCTTACCTTCTGGTTCTTTCAAAGGATTTTTACCTCTGCTTCCATTGTCCACCTGTTTTTCCATGCTGTTTGCTTCATCCATTAGAGCACATAGCACATGAATCAGAGTTGTTTTGAATTCTTGTTCTGATAATTCCAGTATCTCTGCCCTCTCTGGTTATGATATTTGTTCTTTGTCTTCAGGTTGTGGGATTGACTGATTTTATTCATTTATTTTATCTTTTAGTATGCTTTGTAATTTTTTTCTTGCTATTCAGAAATACCATACTGCATAAAAGGAACTACTGTGAACAGGCGTTTACTAATATGGTGGTGGCTGTGGGGGGAGGAGAAGTGTTCTATAGTTCTATCCTTAGGTCTGAGTCTTTTAGTAAACTGTGCCTGGACTTCACAAGTGTTTCTATTTTTTTCCCTCCTTCTTTATTTGGGACATAGTTAGTCTAGAATTAGCTAGAATTGAGTATTTCTTTTCCCCCAGTCACTTACTCTGTGATAATACTTCAGCAGTTTAGGTTCTGGTTAACTAGTTTCCCTTGGAGGCAGGATTGTTAAGAATAAGAGTGCTCTAGCATATTTCAAAAGGGTTCCTTTTCCTCTCCTCCTGCCAGAAACCAAAGGAGATCTTTCTCTCATATTTACTTTAGGGATCTGGTCAATCTCTTGGTGTTAAATCTCACATATTGAGTCCTTCTGGAGTTTTTTTTTTTTTTTTTTAATTTATTTATGATAGTCACACAGAGAGAGAGAGAGAGAGGCAGAGACACAGGCAGAGGGAGAAGCAGGCTCCATGCACCAGGAGCCTGACGTGGGATTCGATCCCGGGTCTCCAGGATCACGCCCTGGGCCAAAGGCAGGCGCCAAACCACTGTGCCACCCAGGGATCCCCCTTTTCTGGAGTTTTTAACTTTCAGGTTTCTCCATAATGAGCCTGTGGCAATTTTTCAGTTACAGTTCTGATTTTCTCAACTGGACACTATAACAGAAGGTTTTAACTTGTTAGTTTCTGTTCTGTGTGGTCATGACTCACTGTTTTCACCTGCCTCTCCAATTTGGGAAGCTACTATTTGCCCTATGTCTTCCACTCTTTTGTGGACCCAAGAAGAGCTGTTGATTTTTTGATCTGTTAAGTTTTTCACTTGTTGTCTGGATGTGATGACAATTTCCAAGCTACTTACATGTAGAACTGGGGACTGGAAGTCTTGATTCAGCATATTTTATACAAGGTTAACTTATCAAATAAATGCTGTTTTAAGTAGAGATGGTAAAATACCTGGATATCCAAATGAAAAATGATGATTCTATTTCACTCTGTATATGAAAGATATTTTGAGATTACTCATAGGCTTGTATCCCAAAGTAAAAATTATAAAGTTTTTAGAAGAAACAGGAAATTTTAATTGTGACCTTGGCGAGTAGCCAAGTTTAATAAAAGACTATGTCAAAACAGGTACTATTAAAGAAATAAATAAAATAAATAAGAATAAATTGGACTCCATACAAATTAAAAATTTATTCTTTTAGGGCTGCCCAGGTGGCTCAGCAGTTTAGTGCTGCCTTCAGCCCAGGGCATGATCCTGGAGGCCTGGGATCGAGTCCCACACTGGGTTCCCTGCATGAAGCCTGCTTCTCCCTCTGCCTGTGCCTCTGCCTCTCTCTCTCAGTGTGTGTCTCATAAATAAATAAAATCTTTAAAAATTTTTATTCTTTTTAAAAAATGTAATGAAAATGAATTAGTAACCCACAAACTGGCTAATATATGTATGTGTGATAATCAAGGATATGTCAAGTATAGGCATAGAGAGGTTAAGTAACTAGCCCAAGGTCACAAGACTAGTAAATAGTAGAACCTAGATTTTGTTTGTTTGTTAGGGTACAGTATACTTTATCGGTGGTACATGACAATGTAGGGCTCCCCAAACCCCTCCCCTTCTTCGGGGGATGGAAACTGTGAAGGTCCAGAGATTCTCAGAGTGCTGGAGGATGAGTTGGGGCAAGGACTCCCCAGCATCTGAGGGCCTCTCTCTTCCTTTTCCTGGGGCTGGTGCTCCAGGGGCCTCTTTCTCCTTGGAGACCATGTGAACCACAAAGTCTACCACCTGGTTGCTATAGCTAAATTCATTATCATACTAAGAATTAAGCTTGACAAAATGGTCATTATCATACCAGGAATTAAGCTTGACAAAATGAGAGCAATGCCAGCTCCAGCATCAAAGCTGGAAGGTGGGTATCACTGTTAAATTTGCAGGAGACAACCTGGTCCTCAGTGTAGCCCAGGATGCCCTTGAGAGTTCTCTCCAATGCCTGCTTCACCATCTTCTTGATTTCATTGTATTTGGCAGCTTTATCCAGGAGGTCGGTTAGATCCATGACTGACATGTTGGGGGGGAGGACACTGAAGGCCTTGCCAGCGAGCTTCCCATTCGGCTCAGGGATGACATTGCCTACAGACTTGGTAACACCAGGAGAGGCAAGGATAATGTTCTGGGCAGCCCCTCAGCCATCACACTATAGCTTCCCAGAAAGGCTGTCCACAATCTTCTAGGTGATAGCGATGGCATGGACTATAGTCCTGAGTTCCTCCACATTGCTGAAGTTGTCATGGATGACCTTGGCCAGAGGGCCCAAATAATTAGTGGTACAGGAGGCATTGTGGACAATCTTGAGGGAGTTGTCAAACTTCTCATGATTCACACTAATCATAAACGTGGGGACATTAGTAGAAGGGGCAGAGATGATGATACTCTTGGACCTGCCTTTCAAGTGAGCCCCAGCCTTCTCCATGGTGGTGAAGACCCCAGTGGAGTCCACAACATACTCAGCACCAGCATCACACCATTTGAGGTTGGCAGAATCTTGTTCCTGAAAGATGGAGATGGACTTTCCATCGATGACACATTTCCCATTCTCAGTCTTGACTGTGATGTGGAATTTGTCATAGGTGGAATCATACTGAAACATGTGAATCATGCAGTAGAGGTCAATGAGAGGGTCATTGAGGGTGACAATATCCACTTTGCCAAAGTTAAAATCAGCTAAATAGCCTGATTAAATCTAGGTTCTACTAGGCTCTCTTCCTCCCTGTTGGACAGATAGCTGCATCTTCTAGTGCAGGGTCAGCTGTATCCCAAAACACAATGGTGAAGGTTGAAGTAAATATATTAGGCTTTATTGAATGCCTTATCACCAGGTTGGTACCAACCCTGACAATTAAAGTAGAGGATTGAATTAAAATAAATCATTATTCCCAGGCACAGTATTAAAAAATTTTCTGACTCATTAATGTGTTAATGGGTTTTCAGAGATCATAGCTTATCTATCAAGGAACAAACTACAAACTGAAAAATCATTTGTTAGAGTGGGCAGCAAACTTGAACCAAAGATCACTCAAATGGAGAAAAACAAAATATCTTCTGGTTCATGAGCCTAAGTATGATGACCTTGAGCCAGGCACAGAGAGATGGAATTGCCAAGCAACTGAGGGGAACAAAATGAGAAATTTAATTCCAGGAGACATGAACAAAGGCTTCTAGAATATCTACAAGTATTTTGGGAGTGAATGTTTCAGAAGTGATTTGATCATTATTACGTTTTATTATGGGTTGGAAAACTCAGTTTATGGGCCAGGTTCAGTCTGCAACATATTTTTGTAAATGAAGTTTTCTGGAACATAAAAAAAGTCAAGTATGTTGAGCAAGAATGTATACCTTAATAGTGAAAATGAGATATAAAACTCAATTAAAGAAAAATAGGTCAAATACATGAGCAGTTCTCAAAAGAAAATAGGTGAATGGCCACCAAGTACATGAAAAGGTGTTCAACGTCATTAATCATCAATGAAATAAAAATAAAATCCATATGAGAGACAATTTAGAACTATCAGAATGAACAAAATACCTCAAAAATAATATCAAAATATCCCAAAATACTAGATGTTGATGAGTGTATTAGCTAATTATAACTTACTATTTTATCCTGACAGTTTAAAATGGCTTATTTGGAAATTTTACTATTTTCTTATGAAAATTCAAGATTCAACCATCTCATGACCTGGCAATTCACTTCTAGGTGTTTACCCAAGAGAAATGACATGTACAATAATGTTCATGGCAACCTTATCATGATAGTCCTAAACTAGAAAAACAAATCCATCAACATATGAATGGATTAAAAAATACATAATATCTTATTAAATGTACCTTATATGTAATCTTAGTAAATAATTAAAAATTACTGATAGATGAAAAAAATTAGTAGAGCTGAGAAATGTTATGTGGAAAGAAAGAATCCAGTTAATCTTACCTATTGTATAATTGTATATGATAATTTCAAGAATAGAAAAATCTAATGTTTGCCTCTGGGGTACAATGGTATTGACTGGAAAGGTATACCAGGAACTCCCTGGTAAGATAGAAATGTTTTTTATCCTTTCATGGGGATTATTACAAGGGTATTTATAATTGTCAAATTTCATAGAAGGAAATACTTAAAATTTGTATATTACAGAAAAATTATGGCTTGATTTTTTAAAGTTTTGACACATCTGTCTGTTATAGATTATCTTTAGATTGGATAAATGGGAATGCAAATCCAGATGAAAATGATAAAAATGTTCAAATGGTGTATTACTTTTCTTATAGGCTGCTTTAGCTGGAGTGTGAAATAGTGAAAAAAGGTTTAAAACTAATTTCTATTTGCAAATGAACTTTCCTTAAAGTCCGACATATATATTTCTTCTTGATTACAAATACATTATCAGATGCAAAAACCTATAGTTTTTCCATCCCCAGCCCACTATTTTTTGTTGTTGTTTTGGGGAATATCAGTTTATGTTGGCTGATAAAGTCACCTCATAGAAGAGGCAATGGAGGAGAGCTAAATAAATATTTATAGCTTTAAATTTTATTCCTTCAGGGATTTACTATATTAAAAGCTACAAGTTCTGTCCTAAGTAGTTATTGATAAGTGAAGAAAATGCTTTACTTAGTTTACCACTGCAATAAATCTGCTCCTAGAAAACCAGGAGATTTCCTGGACTGTTATTTATTTTGTGAATGTCATATACACAAGCCTTTGATAATCAGATATGACTGTTGTTTATTACACATGTGTGTACTTAAGTCTCCCTAGGAATATTTTTTTCTATGTATAAACATCATAAAGAATATTATTTTATATTCCCCTTGTGATATATAAGTATACTTTGTTTCTTCTCCTGCTCCTTCTCTTTCTTTGTTGTGCTTTGTAGATTTTCTTTATGAATATGTCACATTTAATGATAAACTTGTGTTGAACAAATCCATAGGTGCCATTTTTCCAATAGTATTTTCTCACTTCATGTCTCTGTCACATTGTGGTAATTTTTGGAATATTTCAAAATTTTCATTATTATTTTGTTATGGTGATCTGTGATCAGTGGCTTTTGATGTTACTATTGTAATTGTTTTGTGGCACCATGAATCCCAGCCATGTAAGATGGAAAACTTAATAGATAAATATATGTGTTCTGACTCCTCCACTGACACTCTATTTCCCTATCTCTCTCTTCCCACCACCCCCAGGCCTCCCTATTCCCTGAGACACAACAATATTAAAATTAGGCCAACTAATAACCATACAATGGCTTTTAAGTTTTCAAGTGAAAGAGTTGCACTCTCTCATTTTAAATCAAAGGCTAGAAATGACTACACTTAGTGAGGAAGGCATATCAAAAGTTTAGAGAGGCTGAAAGCTAGACTTTTTGTACCAGTTAGCTGAGTTGCGAAGTCAATGGACCAGTTCTTAAAGGAAATTAAAAGTGCTGCTTCTTGAACACATGAATGGTAAGGAAGTGAAACAGCTTTATTGCATATATCGAGAAAGTTTCAACAGACTGAAGAGAAGATAAAGCCAGCGACAACATTCCCATAAGCCAAAGCCTAATCCAGAGAAGACTCTAATTCTCTTCAATTCTATGAAGGCTGAAGGAAGTGAGGAAGTCACAGAAGAAATGCTTGAATCTAGTACAGGTTGGTTCATTAGATTTAAGGAAAGAGGTCATCTCCATAACATAAGAGGGCAAGGTGAAGTAGCAAGTGTTGATGTAGAAGCTGCAGCAAGCCACCCAGAAGATCTAGCTAAGGAGAATTAATGAATGTGGCTACACTAAACATCAGATTTTCACTGTAGATGAAACAGACTTCTATGGGAAGAAGATACTATCCAGGATCTTCACAGATAGAGGAAAAGTCAGTGTCCAGCTTCAAAGCTTTGAAAGATAGGCTGACTCTCTTATTAGGACTAATGGAGCTGGTGATTTTTAGTTGAAGGCAATGCTAATTTACCATTATTAAAAACCTCAGGCCCTTAAGAATTATGTTAAACCTACTCTACCTATGTTCTATCAAGGGAACAACAAAGCCTGGATGACAGCACATCTGTTTTCGATATAGCTTACTGAATATTTTAAGCCTGCTGTTGAGACTACTACTCCAAAAAAATTTAAGATTACTGTCAAAATATTAATGTTCATTGACAATGCACCTAAGATCTCTGATGGAGATGTACCACCAGCTTAATATTATTTTGATGCCTGCTAACACAACATCCATTTTGCGTCCTATGAAAAAATGGTAATTTAAACTTTCAAGTCTTATTATTTAAGAAATGCATTTTGTAAGGCTCCTACATATAGTGATGCCACTGATGGACCTGGCCAAAGTAAATTTAAAATCTTCTGGAATGGATTCATCATTCTAAATGCCATTACAATATTCATGATTGATGGGAAGAAGTCAAAATATCAACATTAACAGGAGTTTGGAAGAAGATTCCAACTAAACTTTGAAGAATTCAAGACTTCAGTGGAGGAAGTAACTGCAGATGGGGTGGAAACAGTAAGAAAACAAGAATTAAATGTGGAGCCTGAATTGTGCAATCTTTTTTTTTTTTTTTTTTTTCTTATGATAGTCACAGAGAGAGAGAGAGAGAGGCAGAGACACAGGCAGAGGGAGAAGCAGGCTCCATGCACCGGGAGCCCGACGTGGGATTCGATCCCAGGTCTCCAGGATCACGCCCTGGGCCAAAGGCAGGCACCAAACCGCTGCACCACCCAGGGATCCCTGAATTGTGCAATCTTATGATAAAACTTGAGTGGATGAGGAGTTGCTTCTTATGGATGAAGCAAAAAGTGTTTTCTTGGATGAAATCTACACCTGGTGAAGATATTATGATTGTTGAAATGACAAAAAAGGATTTAGATTATTATGCAAATGCACTTGATAAAGCTGAGAAGACTGAAAGAAATTCAAGTTTGAATGATGTTGAAAAAAAATGTTTTTAAAGATTTTATTTATTTATTCATGAGAGACAGAGAGAGAGAGAGAGAGAGAGAGAGACAGAGGCACAGGCAGAGTGAGAGGCAGGCTCCATGCAGGGAGCCCAATGTGGGACTTGATCCCAGGACTCCAGGATCAGACCCTGGGCTGAAGGTAGCGCTAAACCACTGAGCCACCCAGGCTGCCCTGATGTTGAAAAATTTTTGAAAGAAGTTCTACTTGAGTAAAATGCTATCAAACAACATCATATACAGTAGAGACATAGTTTGTAAAATTGATTTGTCAAATTTCATTGCTGTCTTATTTTAAGAAGTTTCCACAGCCTCCTCAATCTTCAGCAACCACCACCCTGATCAATCAGCAGCCATCAGCTTCTAGGCAACACCATCCACCAGCAAAAAGATTATGACTTGCTGAAAGCTGAGAATGATCAGCATTTTTAGCAATAAAGTATTTTTTAATTAAGATATATAATTGGTTTTTTTAGACATAATGCTATTGCACACTTAATCAACTACTGTATACCATAAATAGAACTTGCATATGCACTGGGAAACAAAAAAAAATGTATTTGACATGTTTCATTGTGATGTTTTGCTTTATTGAGGTGATTTGGAACCAAACCCACAATTTCTCTTGTAGGCCTGTAATCATCTTTTTCTTCAAATTGTTTATGTTTTTAAGAAAAAATTGTTAACTTCACTTAGTACATATTATAAAGCTAATGTACATTGACATATGGGCCTAACATATTAACTCTGAGTCAAATAATCAGTTTTCAGTTATAAGAGCTTTATATGCGTTTTTCTCAATCTTTTTAAAACAATAACAAAATTTAATTAAATAATATTTCAAACATTATTTTTAAAGTGTTAAGTAATTATTGCATAATATTAAAAATAAATACCAGTCTAGGCAAAAGATTATCTATCTCAATGCTAATTCATTTCCAGAATGACTTTTGGGCTTGGGTCAAATTGTGTAAACAAAAATGTATCCTTTGTAAATGCTGTAACTTCCAATTTCCCAAAGCATAAAAATGTAGTAAAAAACAACAGGAATTTTAATTTAACTTAAATTTTAATTTTAATTTAGTCTCATTTGCTAATTATTTACTACATATCCATGTACAAACTGTTGTCAGCCACGAGCTTTAGTTTTCAACATTTATATAATGAGGAGAACTAAGTCTACTTTGCTGGTGTTGCAATTAAATTTGATCCTTCTGATAAGCTGCTGGGTATATAATCGGTAATCAATAAAAATGAAGCCACCATCCGTTTTTCTAGCAAGATACCTCAGTGTTGCACTGTTGTTTTTATGTGTGATTTTGTAGTTTTTCAGTTTTGTGGTTTTCAGTATCCACATAGTATAATCACAATTATGTGTACATAATTACCTCATAATTACATAATTGGGGTGGTTGTGGCAAAGTATTAAGGGCTAAGTCAATCTTAGACCGTAATCATGCCTAAAATAAATGATATACTGTAATAATTTCTAACTTACCTCTATAAGAAATGTATATCAGCAGTTTCAACCTGGAATATTCTAACTCTACGTTATTAGTTTATGGTTAATTCCAAAATAACTATTTGCTCTTTAGAACTTTGAAAAAGAATGTCATGTAACTGAAGTAGAATGGGATAAAATAGTAATATGAAATAAGAATAGCAATTACTGTATTATGCCAGGCATTATTATAGAAGTGCTATATGCATTAGGTAATTTAATCTTCATATATACAAATTATATACTTGAATTATATATTTGACACAAGACAGATATTGTACAAAGAAGAATATTTTACTTATACACAAGTGTAATGATTAGTACAAATAACTGGGATGTATGACTTTTTTTCATCCTTCCACTATCCTACTGTCTGGAATATGCTGCTGCTCCTGATTCTGAGGAGGAAAGCTATTTCTTGGCAATAGAAGCACGGTGAGCTGGCATGAGCTAGAGCTTCAGGTGTCCTCACTGAGTAAAATTATTCCACTGGTCCTGGACTGCATACTTCTGCATCCTGGCCTTTATAGAGCAAATAAAAAAATTCCATTTTGCTTAAATCTCTAATATTTCTGTGTTCTTCTGTTACCAAGTAAACCTTAGCATGAGTGATAGTAAGAGAATCAAGCTATTTTATCCTGCATTTATTGACTATTAGTAAGATAGTAAGAACATTTCACGTGTTTTTAGGCCACTTATATCTCTATTGTCAATTACTGATTCCTGTACTTTATCCTTGTTTTGTATTTGTCTTATACTTTAGGATATAAAAGTATTTTTCTTTATTTTAAGCAAGCCTGTTCTGTTTGTTTAATCTTTTAGGGTGTTTAGTTTTGATGTTTCTATAGTCTTGGAATGAGGATTATGTCTGAGTAGAAAACAAGAAGAATGGAAAGTCTGACTTTAGAACCCATTTATTTGTGTGTGTGTGTGTGTGTGTGTCTGTGTGTGTGTTTTCCTTCTTTTTTAATCAAGCTTCTATTTTGGATGTCCCTACACAATATGTCCTATCATGATATTTGGCTTTGTTGGCAAGGCTGAAGGTGTTGTGTAGCACAAAAATCTCTTACATTTAAGATGTCCGTGGTTCCTTCTATACAATGCTTAATTTTTTTTGCTCTGTGTCATGTGGAGAGTGTTACACGTGCATAGTTTATTGGCCATGTCCTCAAAGCTCTCCCCATCTTTGGTCTATTAGTGAAAATAAATGTATAAACAAGTGTTCAAGAGAGATGAGCAACATTTTCACATCCTCCCTAAATTTCTTCTATTTAAAAAAGAGAGGGGGAGGGGCAAGATGGCGGAGGGGGAGGGGCAGGATGGCGGAAGAGCAGGGTCCCCAAATCACCTGTCTCCACCAAATTACCTAGAAAACCTTCCAATCATCCTGAAAATCTATGAATTCGGCCTGAGAATTAAAGAGAGAACACCTGGAATGCAACAGTGAGAAGAGTTCGCGCTTCTATCAAGGTAGGAAGACGGGGAAAAAGAAATAAAGGAACAAAGGCCTCCAAGGGGGAGGGGCCCCGCGAGGAGCCGGGCTGAGGCCGGGGCGAGTGTCCCCAGGACAGGAGAGCCCCGTCCCGGAGGAGCAGGAGCTGCACCGACCTTCCCGGGCGGAAAGGGGCTCGCGGGGAGGTGGAGCAGGACCCAGGAGGGCGGGGATGCCCTCGGGCTCCCGGGGACACTAACAGGGACCTGCGCCCCGGGAGAGTGCGCCGAGCTCCCTAAGGGCTGCACTGCACGGCGGGACCCGGAGCAGCTCGGGGGGCTCGGGCGGCGGCTCCGCGGAGGGGGCTGCGGGGCGGGAGCAGCTCGGAGGGGCTCGGGGGCGGCTCCGCGGAGGGGGCGGAGGGGCGGGAGCAGCTCGGGGGGGCTCGGGGGCGGCTCCGCGGAGGGGGCTGCGGGCGGGAGCAGCTCGGGGGGCTCGGGGGCGGCTCCGCGGAGGGGGCTGCGGGCGGGAGCAGCACGGGGGGCTCGGGGGCGGCTCCGGAGGGGGCTGCGGGGCGGGAGCAGCTCGGGGGGGCTCGGGCGGCGGCTCCGCGGAGGGGGCTGCGGGGCGGGAGCAGCCCGGAGAGGCTCGGGCAGAGGAAGAGGCTCCGTGCGGAGGGGGCTGCGCGGTTCCAGGAGCAGCTCGGAGGGGCTCGGGCGGCGGCTCCGCGGAGGGGGTTGCGCGGCCCGGGAGCGCGAATCCACCAGCGCAGGCTCCGGAGCACAGGGCGCCGGGACACAGCCCAGGATCCCGCCTCCCCCGGGACAGGCAGAGGCCGGGAGGGCCCAGGACAGCGAGGACGCTCCTGCCGCAGCTGAGCAGATCAGCGGCCCCGCCCCGGAGCCTCCAGGCCCTGCAGACGGAGTTCCTGCCGGAGCTGAATCCAGGTTTCCAGAGCGGCCCCGCCACTGGGGCTGTTCCTCCTGCGGCCTCAAGGGGTAAACAACCCCCACTGAGCCCTGCACCAGGCGGGGGCACAGCAGCTCCCTAAAGTGCTAACACCTGAAAATCAGCACAGCAGGCCCCTCCCCCAGAAGACCAGCTAGACTGACTGACAACTTCCCGGGGAAGCCAAGGGACTTAAAGTACACAGAATCAGAAGATACTCCCCCGTGGTTCTTTTTTATTTCTTTTTCTTTCTTTTTTTTTTTTTTTTTTTGCTTTTTGATTTGTTTCCTTCCCCCACCCCCCTTTTTCTCCTTTCTTTCTTTTTCTTTCTCTTTTTCTTCTTTTTTTTTCGTTTTTTTCTTCCCTTTTTTTTCTCTTTCTCTTTTCTTTCCTTCTTTCTCTCCTCTTTTTCTCATTTTCCCAGTACAACTTGCTTTTGGCCACTCTGCACTGAGCAAAATGACTAGAAGGAAAACCTCACCTCAAAAGAAAGAATCAGAAACAGTCCTCTCTCCCACAGAGTTACAAAATCTGGATTACAATTCAGTGTCAGAAAGCCAATTCAGAAGCACTATTATACAGCTACTGGTGGCTCTAGAAAAAAGCATAAAGGACTCAAGAGACTTCATGACTGCAGAATTTAGAGCTAATCAGGCAGAAATTAAAAATCAATTGAATGAGATGTAATCCAAACTAGAAGTCCTAACGACGAGGGTTAACGAGGTGGAAGAACGAGTGAGTGACAGAAGACAAGTTGATAGTAAAGAGGGAAACTGAGGAAAAAAGAGACAAACAATTAAAATACCATGAAGATAGAATAAGGGAAATAAACGACAGCCTGAGGAAGAAAAACCTACGTTTAATTGGTGTTCCCGAGGGTGCGGAAAGGGACAGAGGGCCAGAATATGTATTTGAACAAATTCTAGCTGAAAACTTTCCTAATCTGGGAAGGGAAACAGGCATTCAGATCCAGGAAATAGAGAGATCCCCCCCTAAAATCAATAAAAACCGTTCAACACCTCGACATTTAATAGTGAAGCTTGCAAATTCCAAAGACAAAGAGAAGATCCTTAAAGCAGCAAGAGACAAGAAATCCCTGACTTTTATGGGGAGGAGTATTAGGGTAACAGCAGACCTCTCCACAGAGACCTGGCAGGCCAGAAAGGGCTAGCAGGATATATTCAGGGTCCTAAATGAGAAGAACATGCAACCAAGAATACTTTATCCAGCAAGGCTCTCATTTAAAATAAAAGGAGAGATCAAGAGCTTCCAAGACAGGCAGCAACTAAAAGAATATGTGACCTCCAAACCAGCTCTGCAAGAAATTTTAAGGGGGACTCTTAAAATTCCCCTTTAAGAAGAAGTTCAGTGGAACATTCCACAAAAACAAGGACTGAATAGTTATCATGATGACACTAAATTCATATCTCTCAATAGTAACTCTGAATGTGAACGGGCTTAATGACCCCATCAAAAGGCGCAGGGTTTCAGACTGGATAAAAAAGCAGGACCCATCTATCTGCTGTCTACAAGAGACTCATTTTAGACAGAAGGACACCTACAGCCTGAAAATAAAAGGTTGGAGAACCATTTATTTTCATTTGAGGACCATTTGAATGGTCCTCAAAAGAAAGCAGGGGTATCCATCCTTATATCAGATAAACTAAAATTTACCCCGAAGACTGTAGTGAGAGATGAAGAGGGACACTATATCATACTTAAAGGATCTATTCAACAAGAGGACTTAACAATCCTCAATATATATGCCCCGAATGTGGGAGCTGCCAAATATACAAATCAATTATTAACCAAAGTGAAGAAATACTTAGATAATAATACACTTATACTTGGACTTCAATCTAGCTCTTTCTATACTCGATAGGTCTTCTAAGCACAACATCTACAAAGAAACGAGAGCTTTAAATGATACACTGGACCAGATGGATTTCACAGATATCTACAAAACTTTACATCCAAACTCAACTGAATACACATTCTTCTCAAGTGCACATGGAACTTTCTCCAGAATAGACCACATATTGGGTCACAAATCGGGTCTGAACAGATACCAAAAGATTGGGATCGTCCCCTGCATATTCTCAGACCATAATGCCTTGAAATTAGAACTAAATCACAACAAGAAGCTTGGAAGGACCTCAAACAAGTGGAGGTTAAGGACCATCCTGCTAAAAGATGAAAGGGTCAACCAGGAAATTAAGGAAGAATTAAAAAGATTCATGGAAACTAATGAGAATGAAGATACAACCATCCAAAATCTTTGGGATGCAGCAAAAGCAGTCTTGAGGGGGAAGTACATCGCAATACAAGCATCCATTCAAAAACTGGAAAGAACTCAAATACAAAAGCTAACCTTACACATAAAGGAGCTAGAGAAAAAACAGCAAATAGATCCTACACCCAAGAGAAGAAGGGAGTTAATAAAGATTCGAGCAGAACTCAATGTAATCGAGACCAGAAGAACTGTGGAACAGATCAACAGAACCAGGAGTTGGTTCTTTGAAAGAATTAATAAGATAGATAAACCATTAGCCAGCCTTATTAAAAAGAAGAGAGAGAAGACTCAAATTAATAAAATCATGAATGAGAAAGGAGAGATCACTACCAACACCAAGGAAATACAAACGATTTTAAAAACATATTATGAACAGCTATATGCCAATAAATTAGGCAATCTAGGATAAATGGACGCATTCCTGGAAAGCCACAAACTACCAAAACTGGAACAGGAAGAAATAGAAAACCTGAACAGGCCAATAACCAGGGAGGAAATTGAAGCAGTCATCAAAAACCTCCCAAGACACAAGAGTCCAGGGCCAGATGGCTTCCCAGGGGAATTTAATCAAACGTTTAAAGAAGAAACCATACCTATTCTCCTAAAGCTGTTTGGAAAGATAGAAAGAGATGGAGTACTTCCAAATTCGTTCTATGAGGCCAGCATCACCTTAATTCCAAAACCAGACAAAGACCCCACCAAAAAGGAGAATTACAGACCAATATCCCTGATGAACATGGATGCAAAAATTCTCAACAAGATACTGGCCAATAGGATCCAACAGTACATTAAGAAAATTATTCACCATGACCAAGTAGGATTTATCCCTGGGACACAAGGCTGGTTCAACACCCATAAAACAATCAATGTGATTCATCATATCAGCAAGAGAAAAACCAAGAACCATATGATCCTCTCATTAGATGCAGAGAAAGCATTTGACAAAATACAGCATCCATTCCTGATCAAAACTCTTCAGAGTGTAGGGATAGAGGGAACATTCCTCGACATCTTAAAAGCCATCTATGAAAAGCCCACAGCAAATATCATTCTCAATGGGGAAGCACTAGGAGCCTTTCCCCTAAGATCAGGAACAAGACAGGGATGTCCACTCTCACCACTGCTATTCAACATAGTACTGGAAGTCCTAGCCTCAGCAATCAGACAACAAAAAGACATTAAAGGCATTCAAATTGGCAAAGAAGAAGTCAAACTCTCCCTCTTTGCCGATGACATGATACTCTACATAGAAAACCCAAAAGTCTCCACCCCAAGATTGCTAGAACTCATACATCAATTCGGGAGCGTGGCAGGATACAAAATCAATGCCCAGAAGTCAGTGGCATTTCTATACACTAACAATGAGACTGAAGAAAGAGAAATTAAGGAGTCAATCCCATTTACAATTGCACCCAAAAGCATAAGATACCTAGGAATAAACCTAACCAAAGATGTAAAGGATCTATACCCTCAAAACTATAGAACACTTCTGAAAGAAATTGAGGAAGACACAAAGAGATGGAAAAATATTCCATGCTCATGGATTGGCAGAATTAATATTGTGAAAATGTCAATGTTACCCAGGGCAATATACACGTTTAATGCAATCCCTATCAAAATACCATGGACTTTCTTCAGAGAGTTAGAACAAATAATTTTAGATTTGTGTGGAATCAGAAAAGACCCCGAATAGCCAGGGGAATTTTAAAAAAGAAAACCATAGCTGGGGACATCACAATGCCAGATTTCAGGTTGTACTACAAAGCTGTGGTCATCAAGACAGTGTGGTACTGGCACAAAAACAGACACATAGATCAATGGAACAGAATAGAGAATCCAGAAGTGGACCCTGAACTTTATGGGCAACTAATATTCGATAAAGGAGAAAAGACTATCCACTGGAAGAAAGACAGTCTCTTCAATAAATGGTGCTGGGAAAACTGGACATCCACATGCAGAAGAATGAAACTAGACCACTCTCTTTCACCATACACAAAGATAAACTCAAAATGGATGAAAGATCTAAATGTGAGACAAGAGTCCATCAAAATCCTAGAGGAGAACACAGGCAACACCGTTTTTGAACTTGGCCACAGTAACTTCTTGCAAGATACATCCACGAAGGCAAAAGGAACAAAAGCAAAAATGAACTATTGGGACTTCATCAAGATAAGAAGCTTTTGCACAGCGAAGGATACAGTCAACAAAACTAAAAGACAACCTACAGAATGGGAGAAGATATTTGCAAATGACGTATCAGATAAAGGGCTAGTTTCCAAGATCTATAAAGAATTTATTAAACTCAACACCAAAGAAACAAACAATCCAATCATGAAATGGGCAAAAGACATGAAGAGAAATCTCACAGAGAAGACATAGACATGGCCAACAAGCACATGAGGAATTTCTCTGCATCATTTGCCATCAGGGAAATACAAATCGAAACCACAATGAGATACCACCTCACACCAGTGAGAATGGGGAAAATTAACAAGGCAGGAAACCACAAATGTTGGAGAGGATTGGAGAAAAGGGAACCCTCTTACACTGTTGGTGGGAATGTGAACTGGTGCAGCCACTCTGGATAACTGTGTGGAGGTTCCTCAAAGAGTTAAAAATAGATCTGCCCTATGACCCAGCAATTGCACTGCTGGGGATTTACCCCAAAGATACAGATGCAATGAAACGCCGGGACACCTGCACCCCGATGTTTATAGCAGCAATGTCCACAATAGCCAAACTGTGGAAGGAGCCTCAGTGTCCATAGAAAGATGAATGGATAAAGATGTGGTTTATGTATACAATGGAATATTACTCATCCATTAGAAAAAACAAATATCCACCATTTGCTTCGACGTGGATGGAACTGGAGGGTATTATGCTGAGTGTAATAAGTCAATCAGAGAAGGACAAACATTATATGGTCTCATTCATTTGGGGAATATAAAAAATAGTGAAAGGGAATAAAGGAGAAAGAAGAAAAAATAAGTGGGAAATATCAGAAAGGGAGACAGAACATGAAAGACTCCTAACTCTTGGAAATGAACTGGGGTGGTGGAAGGGGAGTTTGGCGGGGAGGTGGGGGTGACTGGGTGGCGGGCACTGAGGTGGGCACTTGACGGGATGAGCACTGGGTGTTAATCTGTATGTTGACAAATTGAACACCAATAAAAAATAAATTTATTAAAAAAAAGAAAAAAATAAAAAATAAAACTCCCTCAAAATTAATATGAAATAATAAACATATGGAGATCATTTATTTAAAGTAGCCATAATTACCAAATTAAATATAAATTTAAGGAAAATAGAACTATTTTGTTTATTTCTGCTTAATGATCTTTCTTTTTTTTGGAGGAATTATATTTATTGGAAAAATGTAATGATGACAGAGTCAAAACAAGAGAAGTCAAGTTTGAGATGCATAAGTAGGAGGGATGCAAAACAGAAATAGCTTTTCAAATTTGTTTGACATCCACATTCATGGTCTAAATTTATGTCACCATTGTAGAAGAGCCTATAAAACAGTCCATTTGTATCCATTTAAAGAAATCATATAATCCACGGGACCCTATCTAGGTATTTGTCTGTGGTTAATAAATGGCATTTTGAAGGGACTTGATTTCCAACTACAGAATAATTTTGAAACTCTAATGTAAAAATGTGCTTTGAAAAAAAAAAAAAAAAAAACACAACCAAACCCTGTTATTTAATAATGACATTCAACTTAAATGCTATTTGCAGTGAAACCAAATTTGCTTAATGCGTTTACCTCCTTACCAGGAAACTTGACCCTTGTCATCTTTTGGTTTGGACTTTGAATAATTTTTTCTAATTTTTAAAGGATTGTTAAAAACAATACAAAGAAAAAACAAAATAAAAAAGAATATACAGCGAAGACAGTATGACCTATAAAGCCTAAAGCATTTGATAAATAGTAATTTACAGAAAAGGTTTCGACTCTTCCTCTAGTTTATCATTTAGTGATACATAATGATTTTCATTTATGTTTACAGTATCATATTTTTGTATACAACACAAATATATACAGTTGTTAGACTCCCATATGCAAACTCATGGAATTTCAGTCAACTTATTAATGACGGTCACACAGGCATGCAAGGGAACAGACACTCAAATATCAAATTCAAGCTAAAGTGCTGGCAGAAATGTAGTTATTTCACCTGGCAATGGAGATGAAGTTCTTAGCAATGCTAAAGGCTCACTATTTAGTTTCTAGTCACAAATTAATCCTTAATAAATATATAATTATACATTTACTTAATGTTTTCCTTCCCCACCCAAATTGCCCATATCATCTCCCTCGATGAAAGAAGCATAAGCTTATGAGGATGAGATGTCTGCATTTTCTTTGCTTGTTTAGGATAAGAAATGAAATGCTGCCTCTTTAATTGGCAGAAGCATGCAGGAGGAGCTTGTATTTCTTTTAGTGCTGGGCTACCTCACTTGCACCTTGGCTGTTGTCACGCACCCTGGCTGAGATCCTTTAGTACTGAAATATGATCATCCAGTGCATTTCTCAGACTGATGGATCTCCGTGACAGATGAGAAAAAAAGTATAATTATAGGCCTTGTGGTTCACCTTCATTTCCAGCAGGGCTCAGTGGGTCTGCAGGATCCCCTCAGCCTGGAGCAAAATATTGTCCCCGGGTGGGGAGAGGAGGATCACCCTGCCCTACCTCCCAGGGGTGTGTAAGTCCGAATAGAGCTGGCTTTTGGACTGGTCCAGGGGGAAACGGCTGCTGGCCAGGCTGCGCTCGATCTTGGCCAGGCTGTGGCTGGGAGCGACCAGACTGGAAGCGGTTGAGTGCGCTGAGGCTGAAAGTGATGGTCAGGACTGGGGCATCTGCTGCAGCATACTCCACCAGATCTAGTACACTAATAGGTGTAGCACCAGACCCCCCCCTCCCGCCCCCTGCACTCCTCAGGGTCACCTGTCCTCCTGATAGCCTCTTTGCTGTTGCTATTGTTGACACGCCAGAGGTCTACACCCCCTCCCTTTTCACTGTCCTTTCATCTCACACAATCACTTTGGCAGGTGCTTCCCAGACACACTCCAGGTGCTCTTCTCACTTTTCAAACACTGCAGCAGGTACTAAAACACAGCAAATACTGAAAGCAGGTAACTTATCTGACTGTCACCCTCTCCCTACCCCTCAGTCTGGATTCCACTGCTCTCCAGGCTGGTGAATCTGGTGAATCTGGTGAATCTCTTCTCTAAGCCTTTCTGTTGGTGTACAGCACCCATGCCCTGTCCACCTGACCCCCCAGCCTGCTCTGAGGAGACCTTCCACCTGTGTGCATTTCCTTTTTGCTCTGAAGAATAGTGGTATCTAACTGGAACTCTGCAAAAATGAGATTATGTTGTTTTGTGCTACACTAGAGGAGTCAGAGTGGGATGCATGGTGAAAAAGGAGAAATACTTTCTTTAAGGCAGAGTCATTTTGTTGTTGTTCTTCCCACACTTCCTTCAGTAAGAGAAGGAAGGAGGTTGTCAGGTGAAGACATTGATGACTCAATAAACTGGGGTCTGACTAGAGCCGAAAAAGCTGGGAATGTGGACTTGAGAAGAAATCTTTATACGTGCAATATTCTTCTACTCACTAATTTTGTTTTGGTTTGGGGAGACAAAGGAGAGAGGTCTCTGGTGAATTTTCACCAAATCACTGTCCATGGGCTCTTTGCAACATATAACTCTAAACCTGCTGCTGTAGGCTGCAGAGTAGCAGGATCTCTTCTTCCTAGAGGAGAGAGGAGCCAGTAGCAGCTTGGGCTGTTTGTGCTGCCTAACCACCCTCTCCTAACATGCAAATTAAAAAAAAAAAAAAGTTTTTCAAGTTGGACAGTATCCTGCCATGCACAATGCTACCTCAGTGAGTTTTACCCGCAACTCCCAATGTGTTTGTCTCATTTGTCTCATGTCTACCTCACCCTGGAGGCGGGTAGACAAATGTACCCGAGTGGCTGTGCTACTTTCCTTCTCTAAGCTGAAATCCAGCAGCAAGCTGACTACATTCTGATTAACCGTATAGGCTTTTTCCTTGAGACAAGGGGGGAGAGGGTAGTGAAAAGGAGGCTTATAGTTGTATTTCACTGTTGTGGGAAACATGAGATGCATTTATTTTATGAGAAAAGAAAAAACAAAACGTCCAGAGAGTTCAGTCATTTCAACCTTGGCAGAACTACTTCTAAAGCATTGGAAGTGTATGCTCTGGGCATTTGTAGATTCAGAAAGATCTTAACAATTTTAAGTGTTCTGAGGTACACAGTGTTCACTTTCCTATTCTGTTTAAATATTTCAAATTTCTCATAATAAAAGTTAAAGAAAATAAGGGATATATATGTTTCTACATATATAGAAAAAGGCATATATATTCAAAAGATATATAAATGTAAGCAAACATATATATATACATGCATGTATACAGTACACATATATGTTCACAAACACATTCACACACACACACACACACACACACACTTACACAACGTATTATAATGCAGTCCTTAGAAACTTTCACAAGCTCATGCTATGACAAAATAGGAAGATAAATTGAGAGCCAATCTAAGATAAGAAATGAGCTGAACTCTGTAATTAGCTCTTTTTGAAGTTTCATACTAATCTCTTCACTCATTTACAAGGTATAGACCATTATCTGATAATAGTGCATTATTCAATTTAAATATATGAAGTACCTGAAAAATATCATATGTGGAAGTTCTCAAATGCAGCTTTAGATGTTGTCTCCCTAATTTGTTACTTTAATCTGCATGCCCCCAAATCGAATCCAAACATGTTTATTATTCTAAAAGTTTTACAGTACACATTGTATTTGAAAAAGAAGAAAAAGTGTATACTGACACTTGTTTATGTCTGCTTTCTGAATGATGGATTCCTAGGCAGTGTCCGTATCGTTTAATTTTGTGTTGTTGGCTCTTTGTATAATACTCAGCAATATATCTGTAAAGTAAAATAAATTCAAAGCCAGATCCATCCTGCCACAGAAGAGTACAGCTATCGAGGATATCTCAACCATAGGTTGCTCTTCATGGCTGTTTCTTTTCCTGTTTGCCTTGTACCCATTCCTCTTTGGGTTCCATCACCTCTGGAAATCTGACTCTTGTCCATCCCTCTTTGCCAGGTCTCTCCTCTTTACCTTTTCGGCCACTTGCAGACAGCCCAGCACTTCTCATTCTGCCTTCCACTCCTGCACTTGGTGGAATTTTGTATGGTTTTTCTCTTCTTAATTCTTTTTAGGAACTGATGCCTCAGAGGTTGGAAGGGCATGTGTGAAAACAAAGAAATGGTTGTAAAAATAAAGGGCCATGGAAAGCAGGCTTCTTTAAGATATCCAACAAATATGTGTGTTACCATTCACACACTGTGTAGGAAGCCTTGGAATCCGGAGAAGTAGTCCATATCATCAAGGAGTTTATAATAACGTTAAATTTGGGGCTTTGTCTGATGGCCTACATGGAGAAAGTGAAGAAATCTAAGTATGAGGGACATGGTACAATTTACATTCTAGAAAGAAAAGGTGTGCTGCAAAAAAGGAATAATCTAGAAGATGCAAAACAGGAGATGGGAGTGTCAATGTGAAGGCTTCTGAGTTAGTTTGAGAAAGCTATGATGGTTCAAGGAATTAGAGAGGAAACAGACTTGAAAGGATTTGGGGGTTATATACAAGCAACATGTACACAATTCAGGGATGACTAAATGTGAATGTGTGCACTAAAAGTGAACCATGGCAATTCTTAAGTGTTCCACTTGTATACTTAAAAATAAAAACAGTATTGTTAACATTCTAGCTTTGATTTCAGTCACAGCAGTAAACAGAGATATAAGATTAGACAGCTCTATGGGGTGCTTGGATGTCTCAGACTCTTGATTTTGGCTCAGGTCATGATCTCAAGGTCATGAGATTGAGCCCCACATCAAGCTCTGCCCTCAGTGGGGAATCTGCTTAGAGATTCTCTCTCCCTCTCCATCTGCTTCTCCCCTGTTCCTTCTCTCTTGCTTTCAAATAATAAAATAATGTGTGCTTCAGATCTGTATCTATTTTTAATTTTTTCATAACTTTTAAAAAATAATTATAAACTTAATGCCTCTTCCTTGCTTAAAGTTTTAGAAAAGGGTAGGTAAATACTATTATGAAAATAATGATCATCATTTCTTGGCACTTTGTATGTTCGAAGTTTGAAATGAGTGCTTCACAGACATTTTTTCACTTTAGCGCACATATTAAACATGTGAGACTCAAAACAAAAAGGAATTTCCTTTCCTGGAGGCTTTGGAATATTAAGGTACTCATTCAACTGCTGGTTAAACAATGGAATCAATATGAAAACATTTCTTTCTGA
Source organism: Canis lupus baileyi (assembly GCF_048164855.1). Classification (NCBI taxonomy): domain Eukaryota; kingdom Metazoa; phylum Chordata; class Mammalia; order Carnivora; family Canidae; genus Canis; species Canis lupus. Next base: position 55,896,694 of record NC_132844.1, on the reverse strand, counting down.
CTCCAGGTTCTGTATGCTAAATTTCCAAACTCTACAAGTGCTGAACAAAAGCAAAAAGAGGAAAGTAAACATGAATTATTATTGAACCAACCGGAGGAAATGTCCTAACAGTTTATATAACCTCCTATGCTTTTTTTCTATGCATAAAAAGAGAGCAGGCATGGTGTAGCCTGTTTTTCACACAAAAATACATACTGAACAATTCTTCATGTTGATATATTCTTTCACATTTTTATATGCAATAGCCACACATTACCTTTCAATTTATGGGTATGCCCTAATTTATCTATTATCTCATTTGGTAATATTTTGTTTTCCATTTTCTGTAGTAATAAAAAAAAATGCTGAGTGACTTTAATTCTAGCTAAATCCACACACATCTATAAATAATTCTCTCAGATAAATTACTGGAAGTGGTACTGCTTTATCAACACACAGGCATGTTATATATTGCCAAACTGAAATATTGCACCATTGTACACTTTCACTAATAGGATATTTTAATATAATTTTTTAACATAACCTCAGATCTGGATTACAGCCACTAAGCATTCCCATTACTCTTTTATTAAACACATTTCACTGTAGCAATATCTGGGAAAAAGTGTGATTTGGCAGAGAGAAAGAGAGAGGGAGGGAGAGAGGATGGTCACAATATATCTTTCAAGTTTTTATGACTATCCTGTGTAACGAAAGCCTAAGAATTTTGCATCTAATTTCAATGGTGTGCAGTCAGGTCAAGGATATAAAAGGAGTATTTGGAATATTTTTTCCTTCTAAGCTTTTACTCTTTTGTAACAAAGTGTAGATTTATAGGGGGCTCACACTCTGTTGCACACACAGTGCTCTCTCTCTCTCTCACATACACACACACACACACACACACATTCTCTTTAAAGACTCAGGAGTCCTCTAGTCCTAGTGCATGAATATCTTTAAACAAGATTTTTTTTGTATTTTTTTTATTGTTGTTTGATGATTTCCCTGCCTTGCTTCTCTCTTTTAGCTTCTCTGATATCATCAGGAGTTGTATCATTCTGTTTGTTCCTCCCTCCTCTTTCTAGCTTTATCCATTTCAGAACTTCTCTGTGTTGATGAAGGTCATCAAAACCTGTGACTACTAGTTGTGTTGGACCTGGGCACTTAGAAAGTACCCTCACTGCTTCCTTTGTCTGTCCTTGGCATATGGTTTCCTCTTGCCTTTCCAGCTCCCAGAGGCTGTTACAAGGACATAGCTTTGAGATAGTGAGGTGGTGTTGAAAATGCCTGAATGGTCTATGCGACTGAACCCAGTCAAGGCCTCTACATAAACTTTTACTATTTGGCTGGTGGAGGGATCTACTCCTTTTGCTGCACCCAAGACAATCATGATACGTAAGTTCCCTTTGCTTACTCATACTGCTGTGGATCAACCTGGCATGGCCTGCTTCTTTCTTCTATCATCTGAGTACAGGGGCTGGCTTCAGATTTCACCAGGAAAGCTCCCAAGAGTGCTGCTAACCAACACTGCTCCCACATGTATAACATAGCTAATCCCATAATGTGGATGGTGTAGTTAAAATAGTAGCTACCTTTAAGAAATGATACTAGGAAAATGTACTCAACATACTGTTATCAGAAGAATGAAAATTAAAACAGCATACTATTACACACCTACCAGAATGACTCAGATCCAAAGCACTGACAGCAGCAAATGCTCATGAGGATATGAAACAATAGACAATCTCTTTCATTGTTATTGGGAATGAAAATAGTAGAGTCACATTGGAAGACAGTAAGTTCTTACAAAGCTTAACATAGGCTTACTATATGATCTATCAATCCTTTTTTTTTAAGATTTATTTATTTTAGAGGGAAAGACCATGTGAGCAAGCGCACATGCTGGAGGAGTAGCAGGTGGAGAGAAAGTCCTCAAGCAGACTCTCTGCTGAATGCAGAGCCTGACACAGGGCTTGATCCCAGGACCTGGAGTTCATGTCCTAAGCCAAAATCAACTTATATCCACTCAAGTACCTGAACACAAATGTTTGTAGGAAGTTTTTTATAATTCCAAACATCAGAAGCAACCTAGGTTACTTTAACAAGTGATAGATAAACAAATTGTGACACACCCATGCAATGGGTCATCATTCAATGACAAAAAGTAATGCACTGCCTAGCCATGAAAAGACATGAAGGAACCTACATTGCATATTGCTAAGTGAAAGAAGTCAGTCTGAAGAGGCTTCATTCTATATGATTCCAACATATGACATTCTGGGAAAGACAAAACTATAGAAATTGTAAAAGGATCAGTGCTTGCCAGGCATTGGATGACAGAAGAGAGTGATGAATAGTTGACACAGGACATTTTAGGGACAATGAAACTGCTCTATATAATATTGAATACATTATGTTATGCATTTGTCAAAACTTAGAGAAATGTACAACACAGAGTGAACCCTAATGTAAACTGTGGACTTTAGTTAATAATAATGTATCAACAATGGTTCATCATTTATAAAAAAAATGTGCCATACTGATGAAAGGTAGTAATAAGAGAAACAATGAAGAGGGAGGGTGGGAGAGAGGGAGTATATGAGAATTCTCTTTAGTTTCTGCTCAATTCTCTATAAAGCTAAAGTGTTCAAAGAAATAAATCTATTAATTAAAAAATATGATGAAGTTGATAATGTTGGTAATGATGATAACCTAACATGTAACAAGTTTCTATAGTATAGGGCAGGAAATTAAAATGAATATTTTATTATTATTGTTCCATTATCAATATTTATACTGAAATTCAAGATAGGATGCACAACTTACCTAAAGCCATAAACTAGTAGTTGGTAAAGCCTGGATTTAAATCAAATCTATTTTTATCCAAACTCCATAAACTTTTAATCTTACAAAAATCCACCTCACTTGTTTTTTTTTTAACTGAACTAAAACCAACATCTTACCTTTGATGCCTCACTCTTTAATAATGAAAGTACAAGAGGATGTTGGACTAAAAAGCACCTCAAGAGGAATCTATATTTTATCTCTTGTACTCTACATCTGGGCATCCATGAAATAAAACCCTCAGGCTAAAATCTAACTTTAACATGAACTTACCTCTAGGATTTTTGCTCTTTTTGTCTTTGTCCTTTACTGATTTCTTGCTATTATAGCAATTCATACCCTACTCCCCCACACACACATGCATACACACACACACACACACACACACACACAAGCACTGCTACAATGGTGCCTTACTCCGCTCAGGCTGCTACAAGAAACTATTAAAGAATAGTCTGGGTGGCTTAAACAATATACATTTATTTCTCACAATTCTTGAGGCTGAGAAGTCTAAGACAGGTGCAGATTCACTTCTCAGTGAGAGGCCTCTTAGCTTGTGAATGACTGCCTTCTTCCTGTGTCCTCTTAAGGTGGAAAGAACATGGAAGAGTGATCAAGCTAGTTCTGATTTTTCTTCCTCTTCTTATAAGGGCCCTTATTCCTTCATGAGGCCCCATGCTAATGACCTCACTTGAATCTAATTGCCTCCTAAAGTCCCCACATCCAAATACCCTCACATTAGTGCTTCAACATATAGATTTGGGGGACTGGGGCACAAACATTTAGTCCATAACAAATAGTATTTTATATTTAGTGCTTGCACTGGAAATATTTTTTAATAATATCTCCTATAACACCATGAAACATAACATGAAATAGGGTCACTTATGTCAAAGTGTTTTAAAATTGAGTCAGGAGGCCATTAAGGAAATGAAACTTATGCACATTGCCATCAGATGGAACCATGAACTTTTGAACTGGGCCAAATTGCAAATACTTCAAGGACTCCTCCTAGATACCAACAACTTGCTAGAGTAAGAGACTTTGCTTAGTGACAGCCTTAGTAACCAATTATACTCAGCCAAGATTCATTTTCTGCCACTAACAACAATCACATTCTTCATAAACAACATATGTAAGCATTCTCTCTTGTGTTTAAAAACCCTTGATTTTTGTTTCCTGGTGAGGGCACTATTTGGGTTGCTTTCCAAATGCGCCCCTTGAATTGCAATTCTGAGACCCTAAATAAATGCTTTTGTTTTAATTCTAGCTCATCCTCTTTTCTCAATTGACAAAGTCTTGCTAGAAACACAAGTCATCATAAATTTTATATTAAATTCTCCAAAATCAGACATATAGTGGATTTTTAATTTCTTACTTTAAAATAAATTGAATTTTCTTTTCTAGTCTGTGACTTCCATTAAATAAATTGATTTCTTTAAAATGTGTAAAATATAAATAATTTTTATGAGTAGCTATCCACAACTGTTATTTTAATATTTGTGATAATACTTCCATTCTTGTCCCACAAATTTTAACATATTTTTCTCTTTTCTTTAGAAATTACTTCAGACATTAAAAAATATAGCCCAAATAGCATTTAAAATTTCCATATACACTTTCTGGGGATTCCCAAACATCAACATTTTACTACCCTTAACTTGTTTTATTATTCTGTACAAGTATGATCACATACAGATGTACATGTGTAGGTACACATCTCTATATAACTAAAGATTTAGATGTAGGTAAACAGATACACACACACATACACATATATTTGAGATGTTTGAGTAAGAAGCAGACAAAAGTTTACAAAAGTAAACTTCCAAATACTTCATTGTATATTGTCTAAAATCGAGGGCATTCTTCCATAAACACATAACACTTTCCAAAATCAGGAAATCTACACTGATATAATACTATTATTTAATATAGAGACTTTTGAAATTTTATTAATTTTTCCACTAAGGTCCTTTTTATGGTTTGAGATTCAATTCTGGATTACATGTTTTATTTAGCTGTCATGTCTCATTACTCTCCTTTAATCTGGAACAGTTCCTAAATTGTTCTTTATCTTTTATAATTTAAATAATTTTAAAGATTACTGAGTTGTATAGACAGTTGCCCAATTTGGGTTTTCTCATGACAAAGTATTGGAAGTAAAAAAATTGCAGTTTTTAAATTACATTTTTTATTTCAAATCCAAAATGGTATACTGAGTAGTCACTATAAATCATAAAACTCCAGGGATGCCTGAATGGCTTAGTGGTTGAATGTCTGCCTTTGGCTCAGGGTATGATCCCAGAGTCCTGGGACAGAGTCCCACATAGGGCTTCTTGCAAGGAGCCTGCTTCTCCACCTCCCTGTGTCTCTGCCATTTTCTGTATCTCTCATGAATAAATAAATACATCTTTTTTAAAAAGTCATAAAACTCCAAAGAGTTTTATCCCCCTATTATCTCATGTTAATACCCCTAACTCCCAGAAGCAACAACTTCTGATCTTTTCCCACAACAGATGATTTTTTTCTGTAACAGAATTTCTCTTTGAATAAAGCTTTATTTCTATCTGTATTTTCTTCCATGAGAACTAGAAAAAATTTAAGGTGTTCATATGCATGTTATCAATTTCTGGTTTTTAATAGAAGGGATTAGATGGAATAGATGGAATGGACTTTCCATGTACTCCAATTCCCTTCTTGGCTCAAAATATTCTTACCTTTTAGTAAAATATTCTTACTTTCAGGTTGGTCCTGAACACAGGTAAAACTCAAGATGGCAGCGACCATGGCTATCCTCAGGCCAAGCACTTTCACAATATGCTTCATTAAATAAAAATAGTTTCTGAAACTAGTATAAAACCTTTCATCCTTGAATCTTAAATTATTTTACAAACCTTAATTCTTTCAGTAAAACTTATGTAAGACACATATTATTGAATCACAGATTTATAGGGTCTTGTAGATAAATGGGACTTCAGTAGATATCTAGTCCAATTTCTAGATTTTAAAGATAACAAAACTAAGGGCAAGTCAGGTGAAATAACCTGCCCAAATCAACCCTTACAATCTCGGCTTAAACCTAATAAAACAAAAATACTAATACATAGAAAGTACTTCTGATTTAACTATAAATTAATTTTATGTGCCACTTTCCAGTTTTAAGGGTAAGTCGACATACTTTGTTTGGAAGCAGGTCCCAATAATTGGACTGGGAATAGGAGCAAACTGGTTTGTGATGTGATGGGTCTGGGATAGGCATCCTTTAGAGCAGGTCCAATCTAAGAGATTAATGATTAAGTCCATGTTCTTCCTTATAAAACTTCGTGATAGAAAATTTATTCAGACATGTCTCTTTATCAAATCTGACTCTCTCCTCTCATTCTCAAATTGATATCTGAACCTCCTCTTTTCTTTCTTTTTTCCCTTATCCACACACGTAAGTCATACATCATTCAAAATGTATATGAAAGAAGAAATCAAGGAAAACTGTGGAATAACAGGGAAAATAGTGAACAAACAGTTGTGACAGTGGATAGGACATACTGGAGTCTTTTGTACCTCTTGAGAGTAAGAAACATAAATATTTCTGAAAAAATCATCTTTATTGTACTTTTATTTCAATTTAGTAATGTATGGGTACTGTAGTCAAGGTACTCATGATCTTCCAGAAAAAAACATCCTAGTAACAAGCAAACTGTACTGAGTGCCAGAATCATGGTGATAGTGGTAGTGGTGGGAAATTGATGCATGAATTTATTTGGAACAATATCAAAGCAAGAGTTTATCTAAAGGGCACAATGGAGTCCTCTAAAATCAAATAATACCAGACTGAATAGAATATTAAATGTCTCACTGCAAAAATATTTAAATTGTAGAGATTAATAAAATGATTTATATTTTCTAAATTCTGGTACATTCTTTCTATATCTCTTTGTGTGTCTTTATTCCAAGGGATCTAATTAACCTGAGAAAAGCCACAAAAATGAATAAAAGTGATTAATAAAGTAGGAATATGAAGGGTTACAATAACATGACAAATTATGTACATGAAGAACCAAATACCTCATATCTTCTTCTGAAAATCCTATCATGCAAAAGCTAGAATTGTTTTAGAGTAACAAAGCCAACCACTTGAGATACAGATGAGAAAACAGCCCCACAGAGATTGAGTGACCTGCTTAATGCCACAAGTAAAATATTCCATCTTAAATTTCTCTCTTCTGCACAAAAAAACCCCAAGGTATTATAGAACTCTCATATCTAGCTACTCTAATAGATATCTCTAAATGGAAGGCAATAGTCTCCAAGAACAGCATGCCCACACCTAACTTATTATCTTTCCAACCTTTGTAAAAACTAGAATTTGTCTAGAAAATTCCCAAAGTATATCATAAATTCAAACTTTAAAAAACATACAGAGACTTTTCCCCAAATAATATTAAAAACTAATTTTATATTTTTATATAAAGTCAAACTAAAAATTTAAAAACTTTCTTTTTGTACACAAATATGAAAAAGACTAAAAACACTTCTATTTTTATCAGTAAGAAGAACTCACACTTGAATATTAATATGTGACAAGTTGCCAAAACATGAGATAGATACTCTATGATTTAAAAGATAATGAAAATGAAGCTCACAGAGTTCAAGCTATAATATCTGCATATACTTGAGGTTAGGAATTAAACTCAATCTCTATGACTCTAAGTCTCACACTCTTTCTGCTGTACTGAATAATTCACCAATTAAAAAGCCATTAATAAGGTATAATTAATCTGATGGCCTTTAGACCATGTGGATCTTTGAAGCATTCAATTTAACAAGCATTTATTGACTCCCGTCAATGTACTAGGTGCTGTTTAAGATAAAAAATGTAATCAATTCGGTGTGTACCCTCTGGGTGCTCACATTCTAGCAAGAAAAGTGGATTCATGACAGGAAACTATTATAACAGTGAATAGAGATTGAACGTATAGTGTCAGAGGAAAGAAGGGATAAGCTAAAGTTGAAAATTATTAAGATTTAAAGCTTTGTTGACTTTAACAGCCCAAATTTCTGTAAATCTTTAAACAGGAATAGTCATTCTGAATCAACCCTGAGGCAGGAAGGTAAAGGTGTCTAGTGGACATTTCTAAGTACCGAGAAATGAAGAGCAGTAACCATGTAACATTAAGTGCCCAACTGGAAGCTGAGGTCCTGAACAGCATCCATCTGAAGAGAGGGGCCAAATACACAGGTCATCCCTGACTGGAATGCCCTAATTCTATTTGAGGAAGTTAACCATGCATAATTGACCCTCTAGTTAGTATTTCACAAAATTATGGGCAAGTACAGAAAGAAAATAAAAAAAAAAACCCAGAAATTAAAATAAGTGATGTTTTAGATCAAAGAAAGCACTAAAATGGGAACAAGCTAAATCGATAGAGGGAAGTAAATGGAAATCTTTCAACTGTGAAATTGCCATCCTTTATCCAAAATATAGTAGCCTGTAGAACTGTAAATTGCTACCTCATACTAACTGAAAAATGAATTGTCTTAACAAAAACCAGTCCCTCTCTTCTTCACTCACCTTGCTTCTGTCCAAATATTCAGAGCCTGAATAGCTCTGAGGCCAGAAGAGGTTTTTATTTATTTTTAAGATTTTATTTATTTGTTCATGAGAGACACAGAAAGAGAGGCAGAGAGAGAGAGAGAGGCAGAGACATAGGCAGAGGGAGAAGCAAGCTCCCTGTGGGGAGCCTGATGTGGGGGACTAGGATCCCAGAACCCCGGGATCGTGACCTGAGCCAAAGACAGATGCTCAACCACTGAGCCACCCAGGTGTCCCTGGAAGATGTTTTTAAATAGTAGAAATAAAACATGCCTTCAATATAAACTATGTGTGAACATTAGGAGTTAAACTAAGGACTCTGGCAAAAATGGGTCATGAGGTTGCTTTGGAATGATAAAATATGTTTAGAGTCCCATTATGGTTGGTGAATACAGATTTTTTTCAACAAACAAAAAATACATTTTAATGTAATTTTTTTCCTCCCCCAAAGAAGAACATTTTCAGCTATTTTTAGTTCTCAGTTAACTTGAGGAACAAAGACTCTCTCTCTTTCACTTGAGAGGATGTTTCCTTCCTGGCAATAATGAGGTGAGTGTAGCTAAGGTATATGGAGGTCTCACTCACAATGCTCACTTGCGAGGGCTCTGCAAGCCCTACATTCCCATAAATGTAGTACCAGTTCACTCAGGACCAGCCAAAATGGTCAGGGCTTTCAGGCCCGATGGGAGTTTGGTGGGCATTAGGTCAGGGATCTTTCGATGAAGATATTCTTTGCAGAGTATATATTACCACAGTAACTAAAATTTCTGCCAACTTTGCCACTCCACCATGGCTTTTCTCAAAGATGTCCCAAATTAGCTCTTTTTCTTCCTTTCCAAGTCATGGACGCAGGGCACAAATTTCTGGTACCTTTTACACAACAGAAACATGTCATTTTTTATGAGAGACAATCTAGAGGAGTAGAAAGAGAATAGGACTGAAGATGTGGAGAAATAAACTAGTCCATTCTCCACCATTTGCTCAGATCTTTGGTGCAAAGAATCCCCCCTCCCCCACCCTTTCACCAAGACAGAGGAATTATGCTGCTAGATATGGAGTTTAGGAATCAAGCATAATAAAAGAAGCATCCATTTCAAGTGATGAATAAGGATGTGGAGTCATGGGACTGCTATGTGTCATCAAAAATGACATTTGTGACTGTATGCAAATCCCTTTGCTTTACTTGCCTCACCAAAAGATAATTCCAAGGTACTGTTTACTTAGAAAATGATAGTTATCTATTTTTAAGGATATGTAAGGATCAGAGAGTCAATGCATCTAAACTATACAGATTTTATAATGAAACATTCTTAGCAAATTGTATTTGTTTTAATATGAAAAAAACACATATGATTGAGTTACACTACATTCCACTGTTACAGTTATAATAAAATGCTTTTTAAACTGTGATTATGGTACTTCATGAATTCTACAAATTCTGATAATGTTCAAGCATATTTCCTAGAAATGACTCCAATAATGGGCTTTTTTGATGTTACAGAGAAAACAAAATGGAAGCTTCAGTTTGAATATACTCAGAATCATACATGTAGTCACATAACCAAAACTAAACTGCCCTGATTTTCCTGAAATGCTAACTCAGATAATACTTCCAGCAGATATTTTTTGAGTATAATTTTCCCTAGATTAGTTATATCACCTGAAACTTGTACTTCTTCCTTTATTTCTTCTTTCCCAGACTTCATGCCTTTTATTTTTCTTGCTTTAATCCACTGGCTAAGAACTCCAATAAAACATTAAATAGAAATAATTGGAATGTATATCACTGTATAATTCCAAACAGGGGGAAACTTTTATTTTTTCACCATTAAATACTAGCTCTAGGTTTTTCATAGATAACACTTACCTTAATAAGAAATATTCCCCATAACACAGACTTGGCGATAATTTTTAAATATGAATTGGTGTGAATTTTGCTAAATCACACCACAAAATATCTTTTATTTCCTTTTTATTAAGAAGCTGAATAACAGAAATTGATGTTTAAACATTAGATCAACATTCAGTTTTATGTTGCTAAGATAAAGCCCAATTGGCAATGATATATTACATTTAGATAAATGTATTTTGATTTGCTAATATTTTGTTAATGATAATTAGTCTGTTCTTGAGGAATATTTCTTTTAATTTTCTTGTAAAGTCATATTTTAGTATCAGAATTGGACTAGACTCAAAAGATGAGGTGATGAATTTTCTCTTTGGCTGTTGTCAAAAAGAATGTGTGGTAATTTTGTATTTTTCCTTATTTAAATATTGATATCCTTCTAAGAAACAGATTCTTTCATTATTATGAAATGCCTCTCATAAAATCTCTCTTAATGCACCTTAAATTTTATTTTGTTGGGTATTAACAAAGCTATATTAGTCTTACTGTGTTTATACTTGGAAGGTATAACTTTTTTCTGTCTACTTTTAACCTTCCTGAGCACATAAAGTGTATCTCTTGCAGATAACAACGTTGGGATTTGCTATTTTTCAGTGTGAAAATTTCTAAAAATATCCCAATATTTTAACCACTTTTTTTTTTTAAGATTTTATTTATTTATTCATGAGAGACACACAGAGAGAGAGAAAGAGAGAGGCAGAGACACAGGCAGAGGGAGAAGCAGGCTCCATGCAGGGAGCCTGATGTGGAACTGGATCCTGGGTCTCCAAGATCAGGCCCTGGGCTGAAGGCGGCGCTGAACTGCTGAGCCACCTGGGCTGCTCAACCACTTATATTTAATATAATCACTGATACGGTTGTGTTTAAATTCACCATTGTGCTGATAATATTTTATTACTCCAGCTGTTTGTTGTGCTGTTTCCTCCCAAACTTTCAATATTCTGGTGTTTTTTTTTTCTTTCAGCTTTTCATTTAAATTAGTCTATTAACTTTTTAGCTCTACCTACCTATTTATGTTATTTTTAAGAGGTTTCTCTAGGAATTGCAATATTCATCTTCAGCATGCTTACTCTATTTAGAGGTAGTATCCTACCACTTAATTAAAATGCAATAAATTTACAACAGCATAATCACATTTATTCTTTCATCCTCTGTAAAGATGTTATCATAAATTCATTATATGCATTATAAACTCAATTAGTTTTGCTTGTTTTCTCTATACAGTTATTTTATGAGAAGAAATGAAGAAAAATAGTCGTGCTTATAAAAATGTTATTTTTTTAAAGTTTAGTGTTTCTGATGCTCTTTATTTCATTTTTTTAGATTTGAATTTTCAAATAGTATTATTTTATTCAGCTTTAGGAACTTCTTTGAATATTTCTTTTAGAGTACACCTGCTGCCAACAAATTCTTACAGCTTTTATTTTTCTAAAACAAAGTATTCCACCTACATTTTGAAAGAAAATTTCAGAGGATATATAATTCTAGGCTGACTTTTTTTTAGCTCTTTAAATGTTTTTTTCCATTTTTATCTGACTCTTCTTTTTTCCTGATGAGAAATTAGATAACATGCATATCCTTTTTCCCCCTCTAGTTTGTAATGTGTCTTTACCCATCTTGTTGCTTTCAACATTTTCTCTTTATTTTTGGTTTTCATCAGTTTGTATATACCTAAGTGAGGTTTTCAACATATTGATTTTTTTAATTTTTCTGAACTTCATTGGTAAGTATATTGATATTTTCACCAAATTTTGTAAGTTTTAAACTGTTATTATTCTCCAATACATATACTTTTTTCCCCTAACCTGAAACTCCAGTTGCATCATTACACCACAGATTATTGAGATAGTTCATTTATTTTTTCTTCCTGATTTTCAGAAAATTTCTATTAATATTTATTTAGGTTTACTGGCCTTTTTTCTCTGTAATTTCCAATCTGTTAATTATGCCAATCTAGCACAATTTTCATGTCTGATATTGTACGTTTTAGTAGCAGAGTTCCCATTTGGTTCTTCTTTGCCTTTCCCAATTATCTGCTGAGATTCCCCCATACTTTACCATTATGTCTGCCTTTCTTCTTGGTGTATTTATAGTCCTTAATGTATTCATAGTTGTTTTGTAGTCCTTGTTTGTTATTTCCAAAACCTTGCTCATTTCATGGTCAATTACAATTGACCAGGTTTTACTTAATTTTGTAGTCATATTTTCTAGTTTTTTTTTCACATTTGGTGATTTTTATTGCATAGTGGAAATTGTGAATATACAGAGTAGGAAGTTTGGATAATGTTATCTTTAATGTATGCTAAATGTATTCCTGGATGCCTGTTAAACTACTTGTGTATGCTTTCAATCTTATTAAGCCCAATTTTATTCCTTGTTAGGATACATCTATTTCACTTTTGTTTCAAGCTTAAGGCATATATCTTACTCTGTAGCATAGTCATTACTTTTAAACTGTGAACTTACAGGGCTTTCAGCTGACAGCAGAAATACACAGCACAGTGTCTCTACTGGACTTGTTGACACTGCAGTTTCCCAGCACTGCAAGTCTTTTCAAATAATGGCCATGAAGCAGATACTCTCTGCTACAGTTTCCGAAGTGTCCTGCACATCTAAAACTTAGCCCTGTCTAAGCATGTTTGGGGAAACTATATGCAGATTCTAACCCCCTACTTGGTTCCTTCCATTCTTTTATTTTGCTCTGCAACATCTAGTTTTTAGTATCCCTAAAGCATCAAAAACTCCTAGTATTCATTATAAATGTATAGGAAAATGGAAAAAAAATAGTAAAACTAATATTTATTTAGAATGTAATTTAAACCACTAGAAATGCTGACAAGTTTTTTAATTCTTTTTGAAGTTAGCATAAGTTGTGAGCCTTTTATCTATGCCTTCATGATCACAGTCATACTCCTTTTTAAATTGGTGCAATAGACTGAATGTTCATGTCCCCCCAAAATATATGCTGAAATCTTACTACCACTGTTATTGGGTTTCAAAGTGGGGCCTTTGGGGGATAATTAGGTCATAGTCATGAGGGTGGAGCCCTCTTGAATAGGATTAATGCCTTTATAAGAAGAGGCCAAAGAGCTCCCTTAGTTCTTTTTTTGCCATGTGACGGTACAATAAATGGCTCATTTGCAGCCCAAAATCAGATACTTACCATGCTGTTACCCTGGTCTTGGACTTCCAGCCTCCAGAACTATGAAAAATTAATTACTGTTGTTTATAAACCACCTAAGCTATGGTACTTTATCAGGAAAACCCAAGCTGAGACAGTTGGGATCAACTTCTAATATTTTATCTTTTGCAATTTTAATGTTGTAAAATATCTCTCAAAGTTCCTTTAATTATGAGGATTTTCACCAGTAACATTTTCTTAGAAAATCTTTTGCCTTGAATCATGACCACTTTCCTCATTTATCTGGATAAATTCATATTTACTAATTTGTCTGAATGTCTAGTATCTTTCAAAGGAAAGAAAAGTGCATCAACATTCCCTCTGTCAGTTATTTCTTCTCTAACTCCATTGATGTGCAGTTTGAGTTTCACTTCCAGCATTATCACTTTTTGCTTTTCAGCACTTTTTCTTTGTTGGCCAACCTCTTTGAATTATACATTTGTAAAGTACCATGTGGGTTTATCACTGGGGCCAAGGAAGAAGTATAATTCTATGCTTTTCTGTCTATACATGTACTGAATAACAGATATGTAATGACCAATCATTGACAGACTTTAGAAAAAAAACAGCCATATCTGTTATTCACCTAGTGGTTTGTGAATTGAAGACTTAGCAGCAATGTTTGTACTTTATGTAATTCTTCACAGTTAATACATAGTAATAGCTGAAACTTAAACCATGGTTTTGGGGGACTGGTATTATCTAACTATTTTCAGTGATAACTGAAATTTCTGCATAGCAAAACTGTGAGAAATGAGGACTGCTACTACTAGATTCTGTGTTTGTAAAGATTTAGTTCCTCCCTTCAGAAGGAAAGAAGCAAATATTAAGTAAAACAGGAACAAAAACAAACAAACAATAAAACAACTAATTATGTAGTGTAGCAAGTTCTCTAAAGGAAAAATTAAAGGAGGTAGAAAGAGCCTATAGTACTGGGAAATTATGTATTTAAAGAGAAGATCAGGGCAGCCCTGGTGACTCAGCAGTTTAATGCTGCCTTCAGCCCAGGGTATGATCCTGGAGACCTGGGATCGAGTCCCATGTCAGGTTCTCTGCATGGAGCCTGCTTCTCCCTCTGTCTGAGTCTGTCCCTCTCCCTCTCTCTCTTTCTCTCTGTCTCTCATGAATAAATAAAATCTTTAAAAAAATAAAATAAAGAGAAGATCAGGAAAAAGTTTACTGATGAAGAGATATTTGAGTTTTTATCTGAAGATGAATTTTAATTAACATGTCAAACAGAGTATATGCATATGGATAAGTCAAGAACATACAATAGTAAGAATGATTTTGAAAATGAAGGAAAAAAGGAAGACCTATTTTACCAGACTTCAAAACATAAAGTTACAGTAATCAAGACAGTGTGGCATTAGAGTAAGGACAAATACATAGATCAAAGCATAGAATGGCCTAGAAATACACATTTATATTATTAACTGAAATTTAACAAAGGTAGTAAGGCAATTCAATGAGATACGTTATAACCTTGTTTAAAAAAAGATACTGATACATAAAATAAGATAAAAACAAAGAGAAGGGCAAACCATAAAACACTCTTGACCATAGAGAACAAACTGAGAGTTGATGGAGTGGTGGTGGGTGGGGTGTTAGGCTAAATGTGTGATGGGCATTAAGGAGAGCACATGTTGTGATGAGCACTAGGTATTACATATAAGTGATGTATCATTAAATTCTACTCCAGAAATCAACACTACACTATATGTTAACTAACTTGAATTTAAATAAAAACTTGAAAAAAAAAGATACTGATTCCAAAGAAATAAGCTTCAACCCCAGCCCTATATATATACATATATATATATATAACTAAACATGGATCACACAGTATATTCATACAACAATTTAACAGCTACACATATGAAATTGCTAGAAATAATTAGAAACTAGTAAAGCTCTCAGTAATGATTTTCTTGCCAAAAATCCTTAAGTACTAACTAAAACAAAATAAATCAATAAACTGAACTTGATCAAAATTAAAATTTTGTTCTTTAAAAGATTATGACAATATAATTATATTTCACATAATATAATAAAAAGGTCGCAGACTGGTAGCAAGTATTTACAAAACACATATTTGTCAGAGGAAATATATTTAGGGTATATTAAAAAATTCCTAAAATTCAATATTAAGAAACATAGAACCAACTTTTAAAAAGCAGACAAAAGACTTGATAATCCACTAAAAAGAAGATGGATGGAAAACAATCACACGAAAAGAGTTCAATGTTATCATTAGAGGAATACAAATTTAAAGCACAATAAAATACTAAATCACACCCACAATAATATTTAAGATTAAAAAGATTGAGAGGATCCCTGGGTGGCTCAGCAGTTTAGCGCCTGCCTTTGGCCCAGGATCGGTCCCGCATTGGGCTCCTGGCGTGGAGCCTGCTTCTCTGCCTGTGTCTCTGCCTCTCTCTTTCTCTCTGTCTATCATGAATAAATAAATAAATAAATAAATATTTTAAAAAAACATTTAAAAAAAGATTGAGCATATTAAGTGTTGGTGAGGATGTGAAGCAAGTGGGGATTTCACATCTTGGGGTTTTGAATGTATCATACAATTACACTGGAAACACTATTGCAGGTTATGTTTTTGTGTTTTGAGAAACAAAGAGAGCTTGAGCAGGGGAAAGGTAGAAGGAGATGAAGAGAAAGAATCCAAAGTAGACTCCACATTGAGGGTGGAACCTGACTTGGAGCTCAATCTCACGACCCTGAGATCATGACCTAAGCCAAAATTGGGAGTCAGATACTTAGCCAACTGAGCCACCTAGATGCCTCCCAAAATATTTTGCAGTTTCTTAAAAAGTGAAATGTAATGCTACCATATGGCCCTTCCACTCTATTTATCTAGGTATTATTTACCCAGATAAATGTATATTCATTCAGAATTTTACACAGTGCTCATAGCAGATGAACTTATAATAGTTCCAAACTGGAAGCAACTCAAATATCCATCAACAGGTAAACACTTAGTGTTGTATCCATATAATTGAATGTTACTCATCAATATAAGGAGTAAACTACTATTATATGAAACATAGATAATCAAAATAATTATGCTAAGTAAAGCCAAACAGAAAAGAGTATGCAATTCATAGTTCCAGATATATGCCATTCTAGAAAATCCGAATGAATTTGTAGTGACAGAAAGCAGCTCTAGTTGCCTAGATCAAGGAGAATAGCAATTCCTTTATCACACAGAACATCTCATTCTACCAAATCATTGGTCATAGCTCAGCCCTCTGGAGCAAAACAACACAAGTGTGTTCTCCCTTAGAGCTCTTCAGATATCTGAATCTGACTTAAAAATCTTGATTTTTTTTCTTTTTCAGATTTGATAGCTCTAGTTCCTCAATACTTATTCATACATCCTAGATTTCAGATCACCATTTGAAATGTAACACGTTCTATTAAAATAATGTGCCTTGAATCTAAATCAAGCCTCCATATTTGGCTACCCTTGCAAAACACTGGAGAGCAATTAGTTTTACTGATCTAGTGAGTGTACCCTTATTAAAGCAATCTAGAAATCACATGTTGGTTTTGATAAGTTCTGACTCAATGTTGGCTTCAGTGGCATTTCTAGTCAATAAAATCTCCTGGCTACATTAATGTGGTTACTGAAGGCAGATCACCACAATCATCTGGGCAACTGCTTTTATTTTAATCTAAAGGCAATCCTTAATTTTTATACCTGGCAAAAACCCTAATGTTAGCATTTACTCAGTATTTGAAACACTATATTTTAAAAGCATACTAGTTTTCCTTCCCAGTTTATATCAATTCTGTATTTGAATATTATCCTTTTTAACACTTCCATTAATATAACTGACAATATTCTTTTTTTTTTTTTTTTTTTTTTTTTGTGATAGTCACAGAGAGAGAGAGAGAACGAGGCAGAGACACAGGCAGAGGGAGAAG
Source organism: Canis lupus baileyi (assembly GCF_048164855.1). NCBI lineage: Eukaryota > Metazoa > Chordata > Mammalia > Carnivora > Canidae > Canis > Canis lupus. Next base: position 55,879,246 of record NC_132844.1, on the reverse strand, counting down.
CAGGCTCCATGCACCGGGAGCCCGACGTGGGATTCGATCCCGGGTCTCCAGGATTGCGCCCTGGGCCAAAGGCAGGCGCCAAACCGCTGCGCCACCCAGGGATCCCATAACTGACAATATTCTTAAAGATGACAAAGTCAAATGACATTTTAGTATATCCATAGTAAAAATCAATATTTTTCCTAATAACTTTCTTGTACTATAAATTTAAATATGGGGAATATTCAATTTTACATAAAGAAAGCTTTAATGTGAATTTGTGTTGATTAAGGAGCTGTATGGCTACAGTTTGCTAGGAAACCAGTATCTCCTTAAAACATCTGAAACCTTACATTAAATGGATATGCTGTTAACAAAACACTGTCTTGTATGGACATTTTCTTTATGGAATTTTGAAATATATTCATATTATCATCTAACAATTCTGAATGTATTTATGTTTTGGTTTTCCACTTTTAAAGTGAAATTCAAAATTATTGCATTAAACTAACCCCTTGGCTCAAGGGCATTTTTTTTTTTTTTTTTACAATTGCATTAAAGCTTTTCTTATAGATTACATCATATGGCTTTGTTTCAAGAGAATTAAGAGAATAAATGCTTCCAGATTTTTCTTGGATTCTGGTTTCCTTCACTAAATTTCACCTTGTTACTCCCCTCTCCTCCTAAAACTCCCTTATTTATAACTAACCAATTGATTATATAATTGTCCTAAGATCTTTTTATAACACTGTCCCAGAGCCATCTCCAGTTTGAATAAATGTTCTTGATGCTGCATAGATTTTCTCATCAGTATGCAACCTCACTGACTATGACAGAGAAAAATCGACATAAAAGGTGGGGAAAACTAAATGAGAGAAGTGGATTTTCCTACACTAACAGAGGATCAAGTTAACTGCCTAGGTATCTGCTTATGCTTTTCACCTAGGAAATTTTGAAGCAGTTGAGAAAAGCAACCGATTTCATTTAAAGACATCTAAAAGACATACACATTGAGATCACCTGACTGTCTTTGAAGAGTATATATTGAATTTATCTTTAGCATATGAAAAAGAAAATATATGGAGTTTTGGGAAAAGCTAAGTGCTACAAGTAATACTTAATACTCTACCGTTAATCCATAATTAACCTTGGGGTTTATATATCAATAGATACAGAAGGAGACCTAAGATGAGAAATGAAAAGTTATTTATTAATTAAGTTGGTATCTTAGGGCTCTCAAGATTCATTTTTACTTTTTTTATTATATTTGTTTGGGTGTTTGATTTTCTAGCATATAGATGAAGCTAATATGTTTTATTGTAACATTCATTTCTTTGTTGAGATTATTATTGGTAGTGTTCTAAGTTTTCATGGGGAGATAAAAACAGAAGGTTTTAATAGGATCAATCTGATAAAAAGATGTGAAAAAATAGGAGCATAAAAACATTTGTAAAGATTAGAAAAGGAGATTAATTTTGTCTATATAAGATGTGCCTGTGTATGTCTCTTAAATAACACTCAAATCTCTAGAACAAACTGGAGATTCTCCCTTAAAACAACTTATAAAAAAATACAAAACTGGTGCACAGCACAAGATGATATAGGTGGTTTCAATTTCACCTATCCAATGGATCACTAACATTCTAATAATTTCCAAACATAACTGTCATTGCCTCTTTTATGATCTTGCATTAAAATTCATTGAAAAAATAATCTGACTACCCACATATTGTTTTAAAATCAATAAAGACCTAACAATTCTAACTATGAAATAGAAACAAAAAAAGATCATTCTAAATAAAATAGGTCAAACAGAGAAAGATCATCTCATAAGCAATAGGAGTCCACAAAATTAACAAAATGTCTATGCCAGGATCCTTTGAGAACCACTGGCTTACAGGGTCACCATGCGAGTCTCCTTAAACATATGAATGATCTTTAATTTTTTTTTCTAAGCAAGGGAAACATACTTCAAAGCCAATCTACAGCACTGTTTCTACATGAGACCAAGGTAATGGCAGAGTCCCTCTCTATTGGGAATAAAGGTCGAGAAGTCCACCTTTTGCTCCCTCATTGTGCACAACTGTCTATCTTCTCAATCAATGCCGCCAAACAGTGATAGGCCAACTGGGGATGGCCTGCTAATATTGGTCACTCTCTGAGATGATGTACAAAATTCAAGAGTAATCAGAGTAATTTAGAAATTGTCTAGCAATTGAGGGAAGTGTTGCATCTATTTTTATTTCTTAAAAAAATTATTACTTATTTATTCATGAGAGACACACAGAGAGAGGTAGAGACATAGGCAAAGGGAGAAGCAGGATCCCTGTGGAGATCCTGATGTGGGACTTGATCCCAGGATTGGATCATAACCTGAGCCAAAGGCAGATACTCAATCACTAAGCCACCCAGGTGACCCCTGTTGTATCTATTGGTAACAAAGTGGGAATTGAATTTTGTGTCTTTTCATTTCATTTTTTTCTCCTAATTCATTTTTATTGTATTTTACAAATGTGTTGGTCCATGACAGATTGTGAAATATAAAAAGTTCATCCTTCACCCCCAGATAGTTGAAATGCATTCTCCTAGAGAATACCTGTGGCTGTGTTTCAAGAAAGAACTTCTAGATAGCTGGGAAGATGCAAAGCTGCTGCCCTAGTTTTTTATACAATTTAAATTTTCCTTATGTTAATGGGGAAAACACAAATATAAAAATCTCTACAGATATAACTCCATTATGGTTAAAAGTAAGTCTTGGAAAATTGCAGAGGCAAAAGACAATCTCTGTTCTCTCTACCTCTTTTAGATTTCTTAAGCCCTGAGGATTCCCCTCTTCCTCTGTGTGTAGAATTGGCCATCTCTTATCCCCATTTTATGTCTTACTCAGATTTCTGCTCACTAGTAATTTAATTCCATAATTAGTCTTCAATATTCACTACCTATTTAATTGATTTTGTGTTCAGGGCTGGTATCTCCTTATAAATTATGAGGTGATTATAGGAAATAAGTAAATGTAAAGTTACAAATGAAAATGTGTTTACACTTCTAGGAGCCCTTTCTGTTAAAAAAGAAATCTCAGCAGCCTACAATATTTTATCTTTATTGGGATAACATAGTGGGGGGCTATAAACTAGTAGGAACACTATATTGTGAAAGTGCCCTTAAATGACACTATTCTTAAATTCCCACATTATCCTCTGTCCCCTCTCCCTACATTTATATCAAAACTTGCTTCACTTCTCTTTATGCAAAAATACTAGGACTAGTAGTATTAGCAGATATACTGCAAGAAATATTCTCATTTTCTTTTCAAATGTGAGGGCATTAGGGAAGATATACTATGCTATATTACAAAGGGGAATTCAAGATGGTAGTTACTAATGAATTGCTCTTTGTAGACCAGAACACCAGTTCCTGCATTATACTGGAACTTCCCTGGGGAGCCATTAACATTTTAGAATTTTTGGACCCTGTGGAAAAAAAAACGTGTGTGAGAGGAAGAGAAAAAGAGGGAGAGAGAGAGAGAGAAAGAGAGAGAGAGAGAGACAGAGAGAGAGAGAGAGAAAATGCCAACTCCCAACATTTCATAGTTTTAGGTGATTTTTGGGCCTTTGACATCCACATGCTACACTACATTTATTAAATCCCCATGACTAAGAATTCCTTTTTTACATTACTAAAAGGAGGACATTGGCCTTGAGGAGAGAATGCAATGGGAAAAGAAATTGTCATCTATACAGAACACTTTTAAAATCATTGAAATGTGAGTATGTTGTCATTAATAACATGCACAAAAGACCCACCTTCCATAAAGTTTTGTTACTGAAGAAATTAGGCTATGATAAAAATAACCTTATCAATTGGTACCATTTAGCAGTAGTGATGTGAAATGGATATAAGTAAATACATATAAGAAAAAACATGATTTAGGAACATAGATTTTATGCTTTTAAACTACCTTGTTTTTTTTTTCAATAAAATACAGAAACACTATGAAGAAAATCCTTGTACACTGATTAGCATAACAATGACTGGATATAGCATTCCACTTTAATAAGCTTTACTGAGAGTGACACAGATAGAGCTCTGGGGAAACACAACAAGATGCATCTTAAAAGCTAGAGATTAAAAAGAACAAAGATGGTATAATATAGAATCCTCACACCTTTACTTTATTTCTCTGTTTATAAGGTATATTATGATATGGCTCCTGTGAATCCACTAACCCACTGTTATAATTTTTCACTCTATGAAGTGCCTCCATAATTTCTGTAAGATACAGTAAATGATAGACTTAAAACACCTCAGATTCCACAGGTTTGGGAGTTTCACATTGAAAACGTTGCAAACCTATGCTGAAAGATGAAGTCCCACCTAAAGATTTATCTATGTATAAAGTAAGGAAATATGCCTTTAATAACACATTAAACCAAATAGACATAACAGATACATATAGAACATTCCATGCAAAAACAACAGAATACACATTTTTTTCAGGTGCACATGGAACATTCTCCAGAATAGGTCACCTATTAGTCCATAAAAGAAACCTCCATAAATTTAAAAAGATTAGAATCATAGCATGCATCTTTTCTGATCACAAGATGAAACAAAAAATAAATCGCAAGAAAAATGGGGAAAAACACAAACAAGTGGAGACTAAACAATATGATACTAAACAACAAATGGACCAATGAAGAAATCAAAGAAAAAATAAAAAATACCTAGAGACAAATGAAAATGAAAACACAGTGGTCTCAAATTGCTGTGACAGTAAAAGCAGTCTAAATGAAGAGCTGTTTTTTTGAAAATATAAACAGAATTGACAATCCTTTAAGAGAGAAAAGACAAAAATAAATAAAATCAGAAAGACAGAGGAAAAGTAACAACTAACATCACAGAAATACAAAGGATTGTGAGAACTGTGATATGCCAAAAAAAAAAAAAAATGGACAAGCTAGGAGAAATGGATAAATTACTGGAAACATACAATCTTCTGAAGTTGAACCAGAAAGAAATAAAAAAAAAATCTCAGTAGGTCTATTACAAGTAATAACATTGAATTAGTAAAACTACCAAAAAAATTCATAATCAGATGAATTCACAAATGAATTCTATTAGATATTTAAAAATGGGTTAATACCTATTCTCCTCAAACTATTCCAAAACACAGATGAAGGAAAGATCCTAAAAGAACTCTACAAAGCCAGCATTACCCTGATACCAAAGCCAGACAAAGACAACACACACACACACACACACACACACACACACACACACAAAATACAGGGCAATAACCCTGATGAACATAGATGCAAAATTCCTTAACAAAATATTAGCAAACCATGTACAACAATGTATTAAGATCATTCACCATGAACAGGTGGAATTTATTCTTGGGATGCCAAGATGGTTGAATATTTATAAATTAATCAATGTCACACACCACATCAACAAAGTGAAGGATAAAAATCATGAGATAATTTCAAGAGATGCAGAAAAAGCATTCAACGAGATTTTACATCCATTCATGATAAAAACTCTTAACATAATAAAAGTCATAAATGAAAAACTCACAAGAAAAAAGGGTATCTGCTCCCACCATTTATTCAATCTAGTACTAGAAGATCCAGCCACAACAATTGGACCAATAAAAAGGAAGGAAGGAAGGAAGGAAGGAAGGAAGGAAGGAAGGAAGGAAGGAGAAGAAGAAGAAGAAGAAGAAGAAGAAGAAGAAGAAGAAGAAGAAGAAGAAAAAGAAAGAAAGAAAGAAAGAAAGAAAGAAAGAAAGAAAGAAAGAAAGAAAGAAAGAAAAGAAGAAGAAGAAAGAAAGAAAGAAAGAAAGAAAGAAAGAAAGAAAGAAAGAGAAGAAGAAGAAGAAAGAAAGAAAGAAAAAGAAAGAAAGAAAGAAAGAAAGAAAGAAAGAAAGAAAGAAGCATTCATATTGGTAAAGAAGTTAAAGAGTTAAACTGTCACTACTTGCAGACAACAGGATATTATACTTAGAAAATCCTACAGATTCCACTAAAAAACTATTAGAAGTAATTAACAAATTTAATAAAGTGGTAGGGTAAAAAAAATATACCCAGAAATCCATAGCATTTCTATACACTACAACAAAGTCACAGAAAAAGAAATTCAAAACACAACACCATTTATAACTGCACCAAAAAGAATGAAATAATTAGGAATAAACTTAACGGAGGGGAAAGATCTGTACTTTGAAAACTATAAAACACGGATGAAAGAAATTGAGGATGAGAGAAAAAATGGAAGGATATTCCATGTTCCTGGATTCAAACAATTTATTGTCAACGTGTCCATATTACCCCAAAATAATTATAGATTCAATAATCCCTAGCAAAATAACAGCAGCATTTTTCATAAAACTAGAATAATACTAAAATCTGGACAGAACCACAGAGGACCCCAAATAGCCAAAGCAATCCTGAGAAAGAACAAAAAAACCTAGAGGTATCATAATTCCAGATATCAAGATATATTATAAAGCCATAGTGATCAATAGAGTCAGTACTGGCACAAAAAAAAGATATGTAGATCAATAGAGCAGGATAGAGACCTCAGAAATAAACTCCTATTTATATAGTCAATTAATCTATGACGAAGGAGGCAAGACTATACAATGGGAAGAGACAGTCTTTTCAATACATAGTGTTGGGAAAACTCAACAGCTAAAAGAATGAAACTGGACTACTTTAACACCATACACAAAAATAAACTCAATGTGGATTAAAGACCTAAACATGAGATTTGAGAGCATAAAAATCCTAGAAGACAACACAGGCAGTAAATTCTCTGATATTAGCCATAGCAAAATTCTTCTAGATGTGTCTCTTTAGGCAAGGGGGGAAAAAAGCAAAAATAAACTATTGACATCACATTAAAATAAAAAGCTTTTGCACAGCAAAGGAGACTATCAAGAAAACAAAGATAATCTGCTGAATGGGTGAAGATATTTGCAAATGATACATCTAGTAAGTGGTTACTATCCAAAATATACAAAATCTATAAAGAGCTTCTACAACTCAACACCAAAAAAAACCAAATCTGATTAAAAAATAGGCAGAGGATCCAAATAGAATTTTTTCTAAAGAAGATACACAGATAGCCAACAGATATATAAAGAGACATTCAACCTGACTAATAATCAGGGACATGAAAAGCAAAACCACAATGAAATATCACCTTATACCTGTTAGAATGGCTAACACCAAGAAGATAGGAAACAAAAAATGTTGAGAGGATGTGGAGAAAAAGAAACCCTTGTGCACTGTTGGTAGGGATGAAACTGGTGCAACTACTATAGAAGACAGTATGGAAATTCCTCAAAAAAATTAAAAATAGAAATACCATAGGATCCAGTAATTCCATGACCAAGTATTTACCCAGGGAACACAAAAACATTGACTCAAAAAGATAAAGGCACCCCTATGTTTACTGCAGTATTATTTAAAGTAGCCAAGACATGGAAGCAAATTAAGTGTCCTTCAATAGATGAATGGACAAGGAAAATGTGGTATATACAAACAATGGAATATTATAAAGCCATAAACAAGGATGAGATCAGATCATGCCATTTAAGACAACATGGATGGACCTACAGAATATTACAGTAAGTGAAGTAAGTCAGACTGAGAAAGGCAAATACTATATGATTACACTCATAAATGGAATCTAAAACAAAACTAAAACCTAAAAAAAAAAACCCAAATAAACAAAAAGCAGAATCAGAACTAGAAATAATGAGAGCAAAGTGATGGTTTCCAGTGGGGAGATTCTAGTAGGGGATGGATTCCAATAGGGGGTTGTAAATATGGGTAAAGAAGAGAAGGAGATATAGGCCTTCAGTTATGGAATGAGTAAGTCATATGGGAATAAAAGGCACAGCATAAGAAATACAGTCAATATTGTAATAGCAATGTAATGGGACAGATGGTAGCTATACTTTGTGGTGAACACAGCATAATATACAAACTTGTCGAACCACTAAGTTGTACATCTAAAACTAATATAACATTTTGTGACAATTATCCTTAAATTAAAAAAAAAAAATTGTAGCTTGTCCCTCTGGATAGTCACCATACATGCCAAATCACCTTCTACCTGTCTTTTTCCATCATTCTTTAGTATTTAATCCTTTCCAACTTACTATTAAAATTACACTTATTTTTGTCTTTATTCCTTACTATCTCCCCACACACGTATACTGTACATAATATATAATCTGTATGAGGGCAGGGATTTTCTTCTATTGTATGTATCACAAGCATTTAAATAGTTTCCTCATATGAGACACTAAATAAGTATTTTCTACTTGTCACTTGCTTGTATAGATAATCACATTTTTTAGACAGGCATAATTTTTTCCCCTAAATACCTTAGGAAGGAAATCAGGCATTGTGGAACATAGAAGTGCATAAAAGCTGAACAATAAAAATGAATGAAGTCACAAGCAGAGTTAATAAATAAGTTAAATGACTCTATATTTGCCTTACTCATTTTACTAATACCTAATGAAGCATTTAAGAACACACACTTCGAAATGGCTAGGTGGCTCGGTCAGTTAAATGTCTGACTCTTGGTTTCAGTTCAGTTCATGATCTCACAGTTGTGGATGAGGCTCATGTCTGGTTTGGATTCAGTGTGGAATCTGTCCCTCTCCTTCTGCTCCTCCCCCCCTGCTCCCCACCCCTCTCCTTCACATAAATAAATTTTTTAAAAACTTAAAAAAAAAAACATACGCGTCAATTCCATGTTCTGGAACCAAGGTGTCTGTAATACCAAGAACTCTGTCAACATTTGCAAGAGGTATTCAGTCTACAAAATAAATCTGACTCACTCCTGAATCAAATTCATGTGAAAACCTTCCATGAAAACATATTTTATACACAAGCAAACATGAACTTGTTGAATGTAGAATGGAATTTACTTTTCTTAAGTCTGAAAATTAAAAAAAAAAAAAAAGAAATTTGTTTCTTCCACTTTAGTCTAAACAACCAGAGCCTAGAGATATGTGGTTCAATCCTTTCTGCAATTAAATATATTAGAGATTGAGAATACCACTTCATGTAAGAAAATTCCTTGACTTTGATATTTTGACACCTATTGTAGTCAAAGTATCTGACATTTGGCATTTTTTATTGTAATATAAGTGCCTGACATTAAGCTTTTGATTCCTGAGCATCTACTTCAAAGGCATCCATCTTGAATTAACACATGTTCAGCTACACAGCTAAAGAGCCAGGCTATCCCAACCCTGAAGTACTCCTTTTTCATAGAGAGCTCTTTTTGCTAGATATAACTATCAGTTTGATCAATTGCCTTTCCCTTTCCATACCTTAATTCCTGCTCTTATGTTTTAAATTTACCAATAAAGAATGAAACCATGAAACCTGAGGCATCCCATCCTTGACCTCAATAAAGGCAGAACCTTAGGTTCACATACTCAGAGACCTTGCTATCTGGCCCTGCGTATGGTATGTACCTTCTAGGACTTGTGAGTAATGAACCTTGTTTTTTCAAAATGCCCTGATAGTTGCTGCTGGAGTGCATCACGCAATCATAACACAATCCACCAGGGCAAGTCCAGCCACAATATTGGCTCTGAAAGGAGATATGACTATGGAGACTCACTACAAGCAGTATGGCCCCAGGTGACTGCTGCAGGCATTTCTAGCTACCTATTAGCCTAAATGTTGAAAGGCTGAGACTGATCCCAAACATCTATTTTCTTCTAAAGGTGAGCTATATTTTATACTTTATTTGAGAGAGAGGGAAAAATAGAGAGTGCCCATGCAGGACCAGGGGAAGGGCAGAAGAAGAAGCAGACCCTCAGTTGAGCAGGGAGCCTGATGTGGGGCTTGATTCCAGGACCCTAAAATCATGACCTGAGCCGAAGGCAGATGCTTAACTGACTAAGCCACCGGCCTCCTATTGTTATTTTTGTGATCCCAATTCTTCAAGTATCAGTCTTTCATAAGATATTAAGGAAATGTCTGTAATGACATAATCTTTTTTTTTTTTTTAGAATATCAAGCATTGGAGATTGGATAAAATAAATGATCATCAAAATTTTATACCTTATTGACCATAAAAAGTAGTTTATTGTTTGGGTAAGATGCCTCATATTTTCTTTAATTATGAATAGTATGAACAAAATAAAGATGTTATTTTTAAGATTATTAATTAGGCATATCAAAGTTAATATAAATGAAAGTCTTAAGAACCATCATTTCTCACTAAATAAGCATCAACATTTAATTTTAGAATGAAAATAGCTCCCTGTTGATGAAGTAGATTTCATCATAAAGTAATATTTAAGACATGCAGTTATTAAAAGCTAACTAGTGAGTTGCTGATATCGGTCCTCAAATCATTTTACTTTTAACTCTTCCCAATCATAGCATATATTGAGTCTATGAAACTGCCTTTTGCTTCTTAGGAACAGATCCTGTTTGAAGGATTCCTAAGGATCGAATTTAATTCTGCTGGTTTCTTATGTGCCCTAAGAGTGTCAAAATAAATTTGTGTTTTATAGCTCGATGAACCAAACCGTTTCTGACAATCCTTTGCGGCTTTAGTCACAGAGGGATTAGACATAAACTGTTATCTAAATCTCATCTAGGAAATACATATCTCTTCTACAATAACTCCCCTAAACTTCTTGCACTTCTTTCTGCATCCTGAGAAGTAAGACACAAAAGTAGATTTGGGCTCTGTCCTCCAGGAACAGCATAAGGAGATGAAGCTAAGTAAGCAGTGGTATCTTAGGAGACTTGACAAATCACTTCATAGAGATTCCTTGTTGGCATTTTGGATCTGCTTTATATTCTTTCAGAAAAGAATAAGTCAAAAAAAAAAAAAAAGAAGGGGGAAAAGAAATATTCATTTATTTCTGTTTACTGAAGGAAGATATCAGGTATAGAACAGATTCACACTGATGTATAGCTTCTAATTTCTAAGATATGAATCCCTGAGACATTGTTCTAAAGATCACAAAATGAATATTAAGACCAAATGCATTTTATAACATCAATAATACATTCTGAACATGTTTTTTCATCATTATGTGATTTCTAATCAGGACAATACATAATGTTGCTTTCTGTGAAGACTTTGAGTATCTGAGAGTAGACCACAAATTCAAAAACTTGAGAGAAGAGCAGATCCTGATCAAAATAACAGAGTAGGGGGATCCTGTGCTCACCTCCTGCCATCGACACACCAAGGTTTCAACAATATAGGGAGCAATTCTGAAAACTATCTAAAGACTAGCATAACAGTTATCCTACAGTTAAAGATAAAAATAAAAAGCTATAATGAAAAGGTTGGGAGAAGCAGAAACAGAGTCTAGTTGGGGCCAATGCCCCCAGCACAGTGACTCCCAAGCCAGAGAGATATCACAGGCATAGAGGTTCTCTTTGAGGAGCAAAAGGTTCAAGATCCACATTGGGCAGCCCCAACCCTGGGAAAACAAGTACCCATAATGCCTGGCTTTGAAAGTCATTGGAGCTTAACTCCAGGAGCTTAGTATATTGTTGGTCAACTATCCTTTAAAACAAGCATAAAGCTTGAGAGGAAATTGCTGTGGATTACTGAAGGAAAAGATACTATTTGTCTCAACTTAAAGATGAAGACTATGGACTTGCTTTTGCTAATACACAGTATGCATAATACAATTTAAGAATGTTGAGAATTTTCCTATCCTTATCTCCCCAGAGATGCAATTTTCCCAATATCTTTCCAAAGATCAGAACTGCAAAGGTTGTTTTAGGCATACGTGGACATAAATGAGGAGATATAGAGTCAATAAAAAAGGGATAAAATACATATGATTTTAATTTAGGAAAACAAGCCGGGTGGGTTGGGGGGATAAAATGCAGAACAAGAGAGTATATAAAGAGTGAGAAAAATTGCCAGAGACATTTATTTGAAGATGAGAATGTAGATCCAGAGCTGAAATCCAAGCACCAGAGGATACTAATCCTGTTTAGACAACGATCAAATTATAACAAAATAAAATCAGACAACTAATGCTAGCATCATTTGCTCATTTGGAACCACAGTTACTTAGAATCTGTAAATCAGGAAGAAAATTAAGTCCATTTACAGGACTTCAAATTCTGTAGATAGTATTTCCTAAAATTGAAATACAGGTGTTAGACACTCATTCAAAATAATTTTGTTCCATTTTATCTAAAAAGACAAATATTTTACTCATCATAAATCTTATTATGGTGACTTGCCCCACACTGTAAAATGCTCTTGGATGCCAATCAAAGAGAAGACTTATGACAGAGACTATGCTGTTCATCAAACATTCTATCTGGTTTCCCATGTTATAGGTGGGCAACAAAACTAGTTCTGACATGGATTGTGGGCGGAAGTGTGTGTGTCACTTCCATTGCAAACCATATATGAACTAAAATGTCACTCTATTTGTCTTCTGCTATATCAACCACACTCTACTGAAATTCCAAATGCTAGGCTCTTCATCAGACTGAGTCCCTTAGTGATTGTACTACTACAGAATCAAACACACAACTCTCATTGGACACATACACAAACACGTGTATACACCAACTTTTTCTGACATATAGTATGAGCAGGAAACAAGTGTTGTATTAAGCCACTGAGATCTGAGGTTGTTTGCTACCAAAGTATAATCTTGTTACTATAAAATATTCTCTAAGACCATATTGATGTTATACTATAAACTGCTATATATTGATTGCTAGTTCAAAGCAAAAACTCAAGAGGTGTTTTCCAGGTACATTCCACAAATAAATATTAACTAGATTGTACACAATCTTAGGGCTGTTTTCGGTTAATGCGATAAATGCTAACTCAGTGAATACTATGAAATTATTGATTATCTTACTATTGAATGAATTTCTTCAGAAGTAGTTTTTTTTTACTGACTGTCATAGAATACGTTACTTAATGTTCCCGTTGATGATAGTTGTGGAAGAACCATAATGGATAGAGAAAGTAATTCAAATCCACATCAAGAAAAAAAGCCATTGCTATATTGATATTTCCATACCACGTTTGGGGTTTGTATTGATCTGCTCTAATGTAGAAACCAGATTTAAAACTGTAACTTGAAATAGAGTCACTGTGCCATTCAACTGATAACTAGCTGTCATTTCTGACACTTACCATGTCTTACTGATGACTTAGATATTTAGTTCAGAGTCTCTTATCACAAGTGTTGTCATCATCTGAAGACATTCCTCCAACCACCTATCCTTACAGTATGTTTACACCCTCAGCTTCCTCAACCAACACCTTCACTCTATTTCAGCCACATATCAATTGACACCACCCAGAAATGTTAAATTCAAACAACAACCATTCTTGACATGATGTATTTTCTTTCTTGTTGTTTCTATGGATATAGTCCTTTACATTAGTGAGCCTCTGGTCCCTACTTCCTCATTATTTATAAGCCTAACTTTACCTATCACTTTCTTCTTACCTAGTTAGAGCTTCAGAAAACAAAACTTCAACTACTTCAACTAGTTTCTTTCCAATATCTTTATCTCCTTTACATCAGAAAACAAAATAAAGTGAAACAAAACAGACTAATCTGTGGAACAGTATCATCAACTGGTTTAATTTCTCCTACACCTGGAATATGAGGTGTTATTTTCTTTAGTAGCAGAGATGCCCCTAAAAGGTTCACAGTATGTAAATGTGTGTAGGTATTTAATGCAACCTAGAAATTTTTTATTGAGTTTCAGGTAATTTCTTTCTCTATTTCTACTAGTCATTATTTTAAACTGCTTTTGTCCTCAAACTCCGGAAAAGAAAATTACCACTTTTCTCGGCAATTTCCCACTCTCCTTCATACACATGCAATTTGATTTAAACATCTTCAAATTTTTCCACTGTAGAGGTTTTTATACACAATAATACATCATTTCAAAAAAGCAAGGATACCTAAACTCTTGCTAAGAGGCACTGATAAGAGCTAATTGTAACTCAACTATCTCATTTGAGGCAGTTTGATTGACCTTTCCTCTTTATTTCAGTGGCAACATAAAACAAATGAAGTATAATTTTTAAGCAAAGATATTTCCTATAAGAATTTTCAGAAGTTTTGTATATTGCTTATTGCAGTATGTGAAATATTTGGTAGTGGCAATATATTTCTCATTGTGTCTGCCTAAGTAAGCACAGATTTTTTTTCCATAAAAGAGAAAAACTTAATGATTGATGAGTAGAAGTCTTTGGAACAAAAAAGGGAGATTTTTATTATTTCCCAAAACACTAGCAAGGTACCTCATTTGCACTGGGGGTGAGAGTGTGGTCTTAAAGGTGGATAATTTGAATTGGAATCCTGGTTCCACTTAAATATCTTTGGACTAGTTTTCTTTACATCCTTGAGCTTCAGTATAGTCATCTTTTTAAAAAAGTATCTAATGACACTGTCTTCATAAGATTGTCCTTAAAGATTAAGCAGATGTAAATGTGCAAAGCACATAGTTGGTGCTCCATATACAAAGGATTTTTTGTTTTTAAGTGTAGGTAAAAGTTAAAGTTAAATAACTAGAACATATTATCTTGGGCCAAGATCCCACTTGCAAATCTGACTACCTAAAACATGTGCATTCAAAAAAATTAAGGCAGATCCAACAACACTCCTTACCAGCACTCCCAAGTATCAGCTGAGTGATAAGAAAAATCTACAGTTAGACTTCCAGTCTTTAAACCTAAAATAGTATCTGACACTGGTTAAAATCAGATGGACAAATGCTAGGACAGCATTATTCTGTGCACATTCAAATTGAAGCAATAATATTTATTAGATAAAATATACAAATTGTAGCAAAACATACAAATGAATATTTAAATCACATATAAACAATCCACTTAGTAATAATCACAGCTAACATTTGCTTTACATTTTTTATGGTATTTTAAAAATTTATTTAGTGGCTATTCTTTTAAAGACTTGTAACAGCTGCATGATAGTCCATTATCTGAATATACTACACCTTACAAAATACTGTAAGTGGGCATTCCAGGTGGGTTTTTTTATTGTTTGTGACATTAATAATAATGAAGTAAATTTTGTTGATCTTTGACAATTTAGGTACAAAATTATGGAGTCAAAAGTTTGAATATGGGGCAGCCCCAGTGGCGCAGCGGTTTAGCGCTGCCTGCAGTCCCGGGTGTGATCCTGGAGACCTTGGATCGAATCCCACGTCGGGCTTCCTGCATGGAGCCTGCTTCTCCCTCTGCCTGTGTCTCTGCCTCTCTCTCTCAGTCTCTCTCTCAGAATAAAAAAAAAAAAAAAAAGTTTGAATATTTTTTGTACCTTTTGTTGTACTTTGCCAAATCACAGCACCTTGCAAGTGAATGAAGAACTGGAGGGTAAGATTACATTTAGGAAAAGGAAGGAGAACAAGAGAACAGGGATCTTAAAACTTTAAAGAATAGTTGAAATGTAGTGGACTACAGGACCAGACAAGGAGAAACCTGAGGAAATGGTCCGAGGGCTGAGGGGCAGCCTTCTGTATTCAAGGACCAAATCACAAGCTGGGTCACAGTCAAGAAACTGTGTTTAATGGATTTTGTTCATTACTGGCCTTCTGTTGAAAAAAATTTCCATTTTTCTATACACAAATAAACATCCTCCTTCTGTTAATCTTTATTATGTGATGAAAATAAAATATGCTTAATGAATGGTTCTAACGATCTGTTTCATAAAAGCCATCACGTTGTTACCAAAACAGCATACACCACATGAAACAACCTGTGTACTCATTCTGATACTGAAGAGGACAAAATGTCTTACTTTGTTCTCATTGATCAGAGTTTGTGGATTATCAAATATCAATTCCTCTGAGAAGCTTTATCTTACCTTCTAGGAAAAGATTCTTTCCTCTGTACACTTAGAACAAGATTTGTATACTGATGGCTGCTTTTGCCACACATTCTATTTTTCCTAGTTTGCTTTTACCTCAAATTAATTTTAGTTCAGAGTGAAAAGCTATTGTGATCTTTCTCATCAGCTAGATGATGATCACTCTATGTATGAGCTTTTCTTAGTATCTCCAGTTCTATGCTCAGTACACACACAGAAATTGCTCAGAATTACTTGAAGGAATAAAATAAAAGGATGACACAATGAAACAATGTATAATTGTAAATGCAAAGAAAAATTGCATAATTCTCAGGTGCAGAGTATTACTGAAGCAAGTAAGGGTCCATGAAAAGTGGAGTCATTACATCAATTGCCCTGAATGACAGTCCTCCTCTACCTCAAAGAGTCTCTGGTTCACAAATGTGTCTGATCATGGGGCAGAATGCTAGTGTGCTCTCTACAAAAGCATCTTTGATCATACATTCCTTAATTTGGATAATATTAGGATACATTATTAAACTTGGAAAATTCCAAGCACATCAAATGTGAAGAATTGTTGAATTTGGAAAATCCTGGAAGATTCCTAAAGGTCTGAATTTAAAGAACTATTTATCAAAAATTGCCTTCCAGTGAGTGTTGACAATGTTTAACCCTACACATGAACATCTAGAGAGAATATCTACATTTAGCCTGTTTTTAGAGAATATCACCCTCTGCTTGATGTCACCTGTCGCTACAGTAGGTAAGAGCATCCATACTACTAGCCATAAGCACTATTTGAGTTGCATGCAAGTTGCCAGTATTACTTCTATTTTGTAGAATGTGATTTTTTTCCAGCTGGGTAGTTATTATTTGTGTGGAGCTATTGGCTTACAAAATAGAAAAGTAGGAAAAATATGCTAGATGATTTATATTTTATACATGAGGATACTGGTAATCATATAGACATAAAATTAATAAACAGGTGTTCTAATCACTTAAAATATATATAAATATATATATTTTTATAAATATATATATTTTTTAAATATATATATATATATATATATATTTTTTTTTTTTTTTTTTTTTTTTGCCTTAGGTTATCTAACCTAACTGAAACACAGACTCATCACTAAGGTAAAGGCTAGTCAGAGTGTTCCTTTCATTTCTAACATGCTATTTTTTTGTACAGAAATAGCAGACTTTGTCCAGATCTAGCCCTGAACTCTAATAAACAGTATTTTTATTATCTAACAGAAAGCTAGAATGGACAAGAATAAATGTTGAAGCAGCCAATTCATATGAATGAGTTCTGTTTCATTTTGATAAACAGAAGACTCTAGTTTGAGTTGATGTAATTGTGGAAGCACAACAAACTATTGTGACTAAGAAATTGTCTCAACCAAAATCTGTCCCTTTTGAACTACTATTCTCTATTTAATTTTATCTGAATTTTATTTTTTCCAGATTTTCTGTAGCTGGGAATGAGTAAATATCCACAAATGGTCAAGGCTTTTCTGTTCTCTTATCAGCACTATATATTTCACAAAACAAAACAATGGAGAGCCCAAAGTCCAGATCCTTCTAACCTTGCTTGCTACATAGTCACTAAACATACATTCAACATTAGATTGCAGCTGGATATACTTTAACATTGATTTAAAGTTTTTGCTTATGAATACCATTAGGCAGACAAGAAATCTCTATTTTTTTCCATCCTTGTGCTTTCTTTTACTGCACTGATGTGTTTGCTCCTTATTATTATTTGCCTGGTTTCCAAAAGTATTTACCACCGGGACCCCTGACTTGGGGATTGGATGTACTTATTTGTTTACTTGTTTGAATTAGATTTGCTTTTCTTTACTTTTAATTGTCTTGACTGAATTTTCTGCCACCTTACAGGGAGTAAAATGTCTGGCCTGAGATTCAAGCAACTAGATATAGGGAAGCCAGCTCTTTTAGTTTATGGTGTCACATACCAAGGTGAAGGACAGACTGTGGAAAGAAGAGATGCAGAGTTCTGTGTTTTGAAAATGACCCAACAAATATAGAGAAAATATAAAACCATTTTCTGCCTTCCCAATATAAAAATTAAAAGACATAAAACCTAAAATAATTTAACCTCAATATAGATTGGTGGGGGTTTCCAGCTATGCAAAGGAATCACCACACAAAGTGTTAATCTAATAAAGGAAAAATTTCCACTGATTTGGTAAAATTTCAAATGCTAACAGTGTGATATGTAATCCATCTAGTTCTATCTTTCTTATCATGGTCAAGCATATGAGGGCAGAAAAGTATAGAATAGAGAAGCATGTCTATGAAACTACATATTTTACTGCTATTTATCCTCAAGAAAATTTAAATTCAACACATAATGAATAAATTTTGAATCAGGGAAACGGGAAGGGAAACATACACAAATTGTTCTCTTTAATAAAGGAGAGAACCTGTGTATTACCATATTTCAAGCATATTTTAAGAAATACAATATTAATTTTAGATCACTTTGAAAGCAAAATGATTATCTGAATTTTCTTCAGTTGATGGCCTTTTGTTTCCCATGGTATTTAGAAGGGACTGCCATTCACCAAATGGTAGCTGAATCCTAGGCAATGAGACATCCAAATGATAGCAAGTACAGCTCGAGGGAGCCACCTGCTGCTGGAGGGATATCCAGGGCAGAGAAAACCGTGTAGTAGAAAATTAGCATCAGTGTAATACTTGTGTCAAAAACACTGCTGTGGAAGTGTTAAGAAATGATAGTCAGTAAAACAATAACTAGTGAGGTTTTAAACTTTCTGGGCTACTTCTGCCTCCTTAGCATTTTTTGAGGGATTTATCAAAAACACTGATTATTAAGAAATGTGTGAAATGGTCCTAAATTCTATATTACTCTTTTCTTTTCATATTGTTATAGAAACTTCCTGTGGCTATCATTCCAAAAAGAAAATACAAAAATAGAGTGTAAAGGTTTGACAAGTATAATATCAGTTGGCAACCTAAACTTGGAATGAGGATCCATCCTGGCAATATGGATTTTAACTGCATGCATGCTCAATGGCTCCGATTTGGAGAGTGTTCTAGATTGCAAATCCATGATCTCATGTTGTTTTCTTTTTTTTCATGTTGTTTTAGTAACAATCACTTCTCCTTTTATATTTGAAGAATCTGAAGCACACAAAGATGAGTTAATATATTGAAAGTCATATGTTACTTAGGGCAACAGCATGACTGGAACCCAGGATTCCTGATGTTTTGTCCATTGTGTGTTAGTACAACATCAATACACCACCATATTCTTCTGTTTACTATCCATTAACCACTTCTAACCTGTTGGATTATGGGTGAAGTGATGTTGAAAAATGGCAGCCAAGCACCATTGAGTCAAAGGTCCTAGATATTAGTTACCTAAAGCTGAACTCAAATTCCAGATATACTTCATAGCTTATTGAGTATAAGACTTTCATCAAGGGACTTAAACTTTGCAAACTTAGGTTTTCTAAAATGTAGAATAAAGAAATGACATCCACCTACACATTTTTTTAGATATTATGTAAATACAGCTTAAAATGCTTTGCTCAAGTGGCTAGTACATGTTAATAAGTAGTGAATAAATAGCTATAATGTCAGGTTTTGAGAAATGAGAAGCATGAAAAGGTACACTTGATGCTATTGACATTTGATATGCAAGGATTAATATCATGGAATTATTTATACTGCATATTTCTGTCTGCTTAGACATATAGACTCACAGGATCAGAAGGCACAATAAAATTTAATTCAAACATCGTTTGATGTCATTTCATTATAACCACTTTGGGGCTTAGGTTTTTTTCATTGTGATTTAACATTTTCCCCATGGTACCTGTATTGCTTTTCAACAGTAACTTTTCATTTATTTATTCCACAGATGCAGTAGTAAACAATCAGAAAAAAAATCAACTTTATTGACAAAGAGCACGCACTGTAATAGTAACTACACATTAGCCTGATATATTTGAATATCTTGAAACACAACCCTCATACAAATATTTGTGATGTGCATGTTGAAAACACTAATCACATCAATATTGTTACTTCTATACACATCCAATATCATTATCCCATGTTATAGGTATAATTGCAAATGTTATGGGGAAGTATGCATAAGTTTAAGATTTTAACTATAATCTCTTCAGAAATGAACTAATATATTGGGAAATATGTAATAATAGATGGGGAAAATTGTTCCAATGACTTTGAGATTACAATTTATTTTGTAAAATCATTTCCTAAGGTTTGTGTAATACTTAACACTTTATTTAGTGGTATTGTTTAACCCTTGATTGATGTTTCTTTCTTTAATATAATGTTCCTAACAATATGTGCATAAATATAGAACCACCTATTTTTAATTTGATCTCTTATTGAAAACTATTCTTTATAGTACATTTTACATTTCAGGCTTCACCATTGGATGGTGGTGTGAAAACTTAAATATTAGGAAATTGTAAGTATAAACTTAGTAAAGAATCCTATTGAGCAAATATACTTAAAAGACCTGTGTTCAGGAAAAAAATAATTTGCAATTAAAATGAAATTGGTTGAAAAAATTTACAAACCATGCATTATATAAATACATTCTAAACTGCATTTCTATTATTACCAAACCTGTCCTTAAATACTTTAAAGAATATTATACCCAATGTCACAAATGGTGTGTTTAGGAGAAAAGGCACTAGAAAAAAAGACCACTGATCTTCCTACTATTTGTTAATTGTTATTAGTTACTATTTATCTGTATATATTTTAATTTGGGAGTGATGATGGTAGTGGTAGATATGGTATTTGTCCAATTCTGCTTGTTCAAATCATTTTGAAAAAAAATGAAAGAGGTTACAGATAATTTTGTAAAAGAACGTTTCAATCTTAAGGGGAAAATGCCCTCTTAAGAGTATGAACTTGGAGTAACCTGAATTCATAATGTCAATGATAAGTGCCAAAGGTGCCTTCTGTGCTGCAGACAAAATCACCTGGAAGCATATGGTCTTCAGGCTCCTCTTCCTGACTTTAAATCAGGGATGGAAAATTGACACCATCAGGGCTGTAAGCTATCAATATAGCATTTTCTGCCTTCCAAAAATAATAAAAACATTCTGCATGAACTAGACAGCTCCTCTTGCTGAAATAATAAACTATCCTCTTCATTATTTTATATGGTTTATTTATGGAGAGAGAGCATGAGTGCACATAGACACATGTGTGAGTGGGAGGAGGGGCAGAAGGAGAGGGAGAGAAATCCTCAAGCAGACTCTTTGCTGAGCATGGAGCCTGATGCAGGGCTCAATCTCAGGACCTGAGATCATGACCTAAGTTGAAACCCAGTCCACACTTAAATGACTGAGCTCCCCAGACATTCCCATCCTCTTCATTATTAAGCAGATTATAAACACTAGAAAAATTTATAATTAAATACAAAGACTAAGGTGTCAATCACAATTATTGGATTAATGCTTTTTTGAAAAGTTTAGGACAATACGACTTCACCTTGCACTTTGTTTTGTGCAAACTGTAATACGCTTACTTATAAAGTAAAGAACATGATAGAACTAATTCAAGTCAGATATGTTTCTGGAGCCTGATAGTCATGTCTTCTTGAATAAGATGGGAGACGATCAGTCGTATACAAAATGATAGCCACTGTATTTCCAACCTTGTGGATTTGTGAATATATAACAGAATTATAAATGAGAAAATTTTTTTAATATTACAGCTTTATATGAAAAGGTCAGTGTGATCCCACTCCCTCTCTCAATTTCCTTGTAAGTGCATAAATACTTCCCTAAAAGTATATTTGCATAGCACTGATATTAGATTCATGGAAAAGAAAAATAAGATTAAAAAGTCTAGTATTATAACAAAATTTTTATGGTGTTATTTCTCTTACAGCATTTAAGAAATTTATATTCCATTCTTTTCTCACAACTCTTCAAAAAGAAGATATCATCAGTTAAAGTACTCAAGGCAATATTGTAAAAGACAGTTTCTCTTTGATACTATTGTTTTGTTATTTTCGCTTTGTTTGTTCCCATAAGCCTCACATTACACAATACACACTTTTACTATTTCAACCCAATGTTATCTAAATTTCCCCATTTTTTTCTTGGCTACAGTGATCAATTATATACATATACATATAATTTTAGATTGCATATATGTAATTCTTTATATATATATATATATATAAATTCAAATTGTAACATAGAACAAGGTAATCATAAGTTGATTGCTATTATTCTCAGACTATTCCAAAAAAATAGAAGTGGAAGGAAAACTTCCAAATTCATTCTTAGGCCAGCATTACCCAGATACCGAAACCAGATAAAAGTCTCTACCAAAAAAGAGAACTATAGGCCACCATCCTTGATGAACATGGATGCAAAACTTCTCAGTAAAATGCTAGCAAACCAAATCCAACAGTACTTTAAAAGAATCATTCACCAGGATCAACGGGGATTTATTCCTGAGATGCAAGGATTGTTCAAAATTCACAAATCAACGTGATAAACTACATTAATAAAAGAAAGGATAAGAGCCATATGATTCTTTCAATAGATTCTTCTAACTTGATTTTTTAGATTGCAACTTGTCAATATTGCAGATCAAATGTACTGTGAGTTACATTTTTTGTTTCTGGCAAACTCTTTTAAAAGTTAAATAGTTCTTTCTAACTGAAATATCCAACTGAAAAATTTGAGATCTTACAGTAGTGTTTTGAAGAGAGAGGTTTAACAATGGAGGAGCACACATTTATGATATGTGGATATGTCCTTCCATTCTTTTCCTCAATGCTATCAATGACACTTTATTTGTGAGGAGTAAACTAGTAAGCTAAAGAAAAAAGAAAAAAAAAAGTAAAAAAAAAAACTTTATAGGATGTTGCAACAAAATAAATCTGGAAAGCACCCATAAAAAAGAAGTCCATGAATCCTCTGAAACACCCTTAGAAGGTGAGAAAGATAAAAGATGAAGAGCATAGAGAAAGACAAATACCATAGGATTTCATTCATATATGGAATTTAAGGAACAAAACAAATGAACAAAAGGGAAAAAAAGAGAGAGATGGAAGTAAATCAAGAAACAGACTCTTAACGATGGAGAACAAACTGATGGTTGCTAGAGGAGAGGTGGGTGGGGGGTGGGAGGACCCATGAAATAGGTGATGGGAAGTAAGGAGTGCACTTGGTGTGATGAGCACTGGGTGTTGCATGCAAGTGTTGAATCACTATATAATACATATGTAATGAATATTACACTGTATGTTAACTAACTAGAACTTAAATAAAACCTTAAAAAAGAGAAGAGCATAGCAGATTGAGAGAAAACAGCATGCAACAACCTTCCAAAATAGCACAAATAGTGATTGTAAGAAACCTATTTTTAGTTTTTAAATTTAATTTTAATTTGTTGCATAAGGCATATTACATGATTCAAAAGTAAACATTATATAGAAAAGCATATACAAAAAAAGTTTTGCCTTAAATTATAACATTTTCTTTCGTCTGCTCTTATTAACTACCTACATGTGACCATTTTTCAATAACTTAAAAATATTTTTTTGCAAATTTTGTGTGCCATTTAATTCATCCTTTTCAAATGTGCAATTTGAGTTTTTAGTAAATTTACCAAGATGTGCAACCATGACTATAATCAGTTTGAGAACATTTCATCATCCTGATAAAATTCCTCAGGCACCTTTCTATTAATCTCCATTCTCCTGACTTTGTGATCACCTCAAACTACCCTCATCTACTTTTTGTCTCTCTACCTTTGCTGTTTCTGAATATTTTATATAAATTGAATCATACAATATGTAGTCTCTTATGCATGGCTTCTCTAAACACATTATGAGGTTTATTCACGTTGTAGTGTGCACCTGTAGTCCCTTCCTTTTATTGCTGAATAGTATTCCATTGTATGCATAATATTCCATTCTGTCTATGCATTCACCAGGTGATGGACACTTAGATCATGTTCAATTTGGGGCCATTTTTAATAATACTGCTATGAACATCCACAGACACGTTTTTACGTGGGTATGTGTTTTTATTTCCCTTGGGTAGACACTTAAGAGGGGAAAAGCTGGTGACTTTATGTTTAACATTTTGAGTGACTGCCAAAATGTCTCATAAAGTGACTAGCATCTTGTAGTCCCACATACAAAGTATGAAGATTTCTGTTTGTCCTTATCTTTCCCAGCATTTGTTCTGTTACTTATTCTTTAAATTATTCTTATATTCATTCTAGTGGGTATGGAATTGTATCTCATTGTGATTTTAATTTACATTTCCCTAATGATTAATGATACTGAAATTTTTTTAATGTAATTAATGTCCATTTACATATCTTCTCTGGTAGAAAGTTATTAGAATCTTTTACTTAGTTGTTAATTGGGTTGTTGTTTATTATTGAAGCATACATTTTCTTTGTATACTTTGTATATAAGCATTTCTTAGACTTGTCTTTTGCAAATATTTTCTCCCAATCTGTTGTCTTTTCATTTCCTTAATGGTGTTCTTTAAATCTCAGTAGTTCTGAATTTTGATGAGGTCACATTTATCTTTTTTTCTCTTTTCTAAATACCGCTTTTTGTGTGATATCTAAAAGACATTTATCAACCCTAAGGTCTCAAAGATTTTCTCCTATATTTTTCTTGAAAATGTTTTATTGTTTTAACTCTTACACGAGATGAACATTTTTATTGGTTTCTTTTTTACACTTCTTAGAAATAAATGTGTACACATGCACACACATAGGGTCTGTTAACTTGTATAAATACATATATTTTTTACTAATTTCTCACTGAAATTTACCATTAACTTATGTTATAAATGAAGGTAACAAGCTACAATAGTATTAGCAATTCCTTGTGAATTTGCTAGTAGAGGTAAGAGATATTTTTATATCACATTATAGTTGTTGCATTTAACTCACATTTTTATATTTTAATACTCAAAATTAGTTATTGCTAAATCTTATTTAATATGCTAAAAGCAAATTAATATTTTAATATTTTTTAAATTACATTTTAACAGAGGCACCTGGGTGGCTCAGTGGTTGAGCATCTGCCTTCAGCTCAGGACATGATCCCAGGGTCCTGGGATCCAGTCCAGCATGGGGCTCCCCACAGAAAGCCTGCTTCTCCCTCTGCCTATGTCTCTACCTCTCTGTGTCTCTCATAAATAAATAAAACATTTAAAAAATTACATCTTAACAGATTTTGTTTCCTTTATAATCCTACATATTTTACTTTGTGAATAAATTTATAATATTTTCCTAAAATGGAATCCATAGCTTTATCCAATTGTAAAAGGGAGCAAGCATGGAAGTTTTAGGTCTTTTTTAAAAAATATATATATATGTATATATAATTATATATATATATTTAATTATATATAATATACATAATATACTTCTTTTTAAGAGAGAGAATAAGCACAAGTGTGGGGGGAGGGCAGAGGGACAGGGAGAGTCAGAGAAAGCAGACATCTGCTAAGTGGGGAGGAGCCAGACTGGAAGTTCAATCCCAGGACGCTGAGATCATGACCTGAGCCAAAATCAGATGCTCAAGAAACTGAGGCACCTAGCAGCCCCTAAGATCTTCCATAAGATATCTTTTAAAGATATTTTCTGCTGAAGTATCTCATTTTCCTGAATGATCAATAACAGTGATACATAGAAGGGAGTGAAGGATTGGATTTTTGGAAGAAAAATAAAATTTTTTAGTCAAGATTGCTGCTTTTATTGGCGTAATAAAGTTCAACTTCTTAGTTTGAATACTCTTTTTGAAGGTAGGAGGGAGTTGGTGTGTGTTCTGATTTTATGGGGGTTTTTTTGTTTCTGCAGAATATTTAATGACTTGTATATCTTTCATTTGCTTATCTTAAAAGTCTTTTCCAGCTGCTGCTTTTCTATCCCTAAGGGAAATATTCCTGAGGCTGCTACCTTTGACCCTGTACATTTCCAAGCCCTTTTGTATTCCTTATCATCCAATGCTTTGATCTATTAGTTACCAGGCCTTTTGGGAGATTTTTTGTTAACTATTCATAGGCTCCATCCTCATCTGTACTTTAAGTGGTGCAATTTCTGTTGAATCTCTCTGATGGTTTGGGCTTTGCTAGATTTGTA
This sequence comes from Canis lupus baileyi, assembly GCF_048164855.1. NCBI lineage: Eukaryota > Metazoa > Chordata > Mammalia > Carnivora > Canidae > Canis > Canis lupus. Next base: position 55,853,220 of record NC_132844.1, on the reverse strand, counting down.
TAATTGAACATTTTGGGGTTTTGTTTTGTCTTCTAGTGAATGCATGGTAGGTTATGGGTTATTTTATTTGTTGTCAGAGTTAATCTATGGACATTTCCTCCCTCATTTTCTTCTCTTCTCCCTCCTCCTTGCCTTTTCCTTTTCCTTCTCTCTGCTCCCCTTCCCCACATCTCTCCCCTTTCTTTCTTCTGAAGATACGTAAGGATATTTGGATTTAGATGGTTGTCATCATCTTTGGGATACCAAAACAATAAATTTAAGAATGTATTCTTAATTACTTCCTACTTCTGAGCATAGTGCCTGACATACAGAAGTTGCTTAATAAATGTTAACCAGATAGATTCATCTAAAGATTCCTGTAACTATAATCCCAATAAAATAAAAGCTATAATCCTAATCATGTTACTTAAAATGGAAGCCTCCCACAAAAACAGAAGCACAGTTTTTTTCTCGACGTTTTAGAATTTTGTTTAGCTGTATTATGCAATGTTCCATTCAAAGCTTCTTCACAAATCCTCTATTGCACTTAAACTGGTTGATCCATTTTCCTCTGAAAGAGGTATATTTATTTCTAACTCCTCATTTTCTTCTCAGAATCCTTCTTCAAGAATAATCTTTCCCCAGTATTATTATTTATAAGTTCTACCATTTATTAGGTTTCAGGTTAGGGTTCAGTTCTCCTTGAAATTTTCACCAACCTTCACATCTTCCTTTTCACAACTTGAGCAAAACTTAATGCTAAAGACTCCCATTTGGAAATAAGTCTAAAATTATAATAGTTTGTAGGTTTCTCAAAGGCCCTCCACTGACAAATCAAATCATCCCTGGGTCTATTGTGACATCTTTCAACACACTGAGGATGGCCTAGGACTAACTTATGGCCTTTATAAGGTAATTCATTTAAACCTCAGTGTATGAAGTCACATACAAGTCTTGCATTTTGTCATCTAAAAAAATACATCATTTTCAGAGCCAATGTCACCCAAAAGATATGTGTTGATGGCAAATGGAGTATCCTTCTATTTCATGTTTCAACAGTTTGAATTTAATCAAGACAACATTCTCTTTACATGTCTCCTGCTTGGGGTTCTGAATCTTTTAACTTTAATTATTATTGAAAAATTTTCAGCTATTATCTTTTTAAATATCAGGTCACCTATTTCATCTATCCTTTCCTTCTGGATTTCAATTGTGTGTGTATATGTATGTATATATATTGAAAGTTGAAATTGAAAATAAGTGGAAAATAAGGAGAAAATATGTGTATCTGCCAATTGTGAACACAGACACTGAGAAGCTAAGAAGCTAAACAAAAATTTCTACATGTTCTTCAGCCTTAGGGCCAGCCCATGTGGGAAGAGCTCTGATGAATACCCAAGATCTCCACCAGAACATTAAGAAAACTACTCCCTGGGAGTAAAATCATACAGAAATTTTACCAGACCTCACAATAATTGCTCTCCAGCTTTGAATCACTAAAGTCCATGATTCATTTAAATTGTTCTGGAATTCATAGGTATACTTCCATAACTGTCTTCCAGAAGCAAACTAAATCCATCCTAAAGGAAAATACATCCTCCCAGAATTTCAAACTCTCTCCTTAAATTTTTGTATAAAACCGAACAAGATAACCAAATGTATGAATTAGAAGTCATACCCAAATAAAAACTTAAAAGGAGGCAATATAAACAGCTCAGCAGAAGATATAAAAACTTGATCAGAGGTAGATTTATAAAACTTTGTTTTATAATTTAATAAAAGAAAACAGCCGAAAAATTTTCAAAGATAAATAAAGCTTATAGGCAAAAGATTTAGAGTCAAAGCAGGATAAATGCTAAACACACTTCAGCACATCTCACTAAAAACAATGAATATTAAGAAAAAAAGAAGCAGAGGAGGGATCTAGATATGTAGCTCAAAACTATAAATCCCTGTGACTGAGCAGGAGCACCTTCATTATTAAACTTTTTAAAACTTTCTATGAAAGCATGCCTCTATCTATGTATCATCTATTTATAGTTCTGGACTTTACATGAAGGTCTTACATCCAAGTTTCACTCTTATGTGAATGGCCCAAGCCTTATTTCTAGTTACCATGTAAGCAATAAAACCTGAGCACCTTAAAACTTAGTATAAACTAAAATTGATATTGATAATGATAAAATAGGCCAATTTTTACTGAGTGGTAGTCACTACATGTCAAATACTTTTCTACATAGTTCACAGTTCATTCCATTTAATATAGACACACAACACCAAAAAAATCCTAGGAGTAAAATTCTATGAATTTCTTCATTAAAGAAGGAAATTAAAAATTAAAGAGTTAAGTAAACTTCTTGTGCATATACCAACGATATGAGTTACAGCCTATGTTTGAAACCAATATTTTATAACCCATATTTTTAACCAATATGCTACATCATCTACTTAAATTTAAAGATGGCCATGAAAACTCAATTGAATATTATGCAAAAGACATCCAAATAATAGGAAAGAATAGAATTTGATATGTGGTACATCCATTGGTAATCATAAACAAATGTATCATCTGATTATCAGTATGAAAATAATCAGCATGAAAATTATCATAGAGATGATACCACACTAGTTATTAACTCTTTCACTTCATTCCTCTAGCTACGGTTTATTTCCTTCTGTCAGGCAAGTGAAGATTTTCAATAAAACAAAGTAATAGATTTTGAGGGACTACATGTCAATAAAAATTGATATAATAAAACACTGAATTTGAACATAATCAATATATCTTTTCTAAAAGCATTCCATTTTTATTATAAATTAATTATTCCTATATAAACTATGTTAACAATAAATAAGTAACTGGTTTTATGAAAGAAACCAAGTAAAATAAAAAATTGTTACAGGTGAGGAATGCCATATGTGAACTGATTTCAGCACTGTGGGACAGTGCTTTAACTGCTCTCTTAATATACTTGGTTCAGCCTGTGTTTTAGAGGACATATGGTGCATTTCCCTGGGAATGATAACTGTTCTAGGATTTTTATTATTTTTCGATAGAATTCAGAATTTTAATGTGAGTTTTCCTCAATTTAATCCATTGTACAACTGACATTCTATTTCCTTCTGACTTTTTAAACCAAAGGAATTACCATCTAAGAAGTTGGCATTCAGAGTCATCAAAGGTTAATGTCATTTTGCAAAGTCACAAAGCAATCATTTTGTAAATTTCATCCTTCCAAAGATTTCTGACTAAACCTGAAGATGAAAGTGCTTTCTTCAATGTTATCAGCAGAGTAGATTGTCCTCCTGCCAATATTTGTCATCTAAATTATTATTTCATCAACACCGAAAGTCAATTTTTCTAAAGCCCTACTACCACACAAAATAGCATGTGCTTTCACTTTGATTCTACAAATAAAATAAATTTCAAGCAGTCATTTTCAGTGTTTTATCTTCATGTTTTGTTTTGGAATTTATGGATAAATTGGCAGTTAATTCATAGGAAACTAAATAATTTTCTTTGTAAATGCAAATTTCTATATGCTGTGTGGTTGTAAGAGGTTAGTCCTACTTAAAATGCATGAGAAATTTCCAGCACATGATTATTATTTCTTACAAGATCTTCCCAGAATTTAATATAATCTTGCTAAAACTGTGCACAGAGGAATGCCTATAGATTTGGAGTCAGGAGACATACTTTCGAATCACTGCTCATTACAACCTAATTTCATTCTATTCAGTGATATAATTAATCCACCTAAGCATCAAATCTTTTATCATAAAATGAGGATAATAATATAAAACTTATCCAACAGAATTGTGGCATAGATTAAATGGGATAATGCATATAAATATGTTTTAATATGAAAATAAATCTATGCAAAAGCTAACCATGAGTAACAGTTTCCTATATATGATGGCATTCAATATCCTATAACCCATGTGTCCTGAGACATCATCCCATATAACTCAGTAGCAAAAGCCAGGTTTGGATAGTGATCTCTTGATGTAAGTTTTCAATGCTTTTCAAAGCTTGTATGATTTTTTCCTTTCAGGCTTCAAGAAGAATTTTTGTGTCTAAACAACTCAGCTTCCCTGAGATAAAAATGCCTTGGCTATTTCCTTGAATTAACAGAGGAAATGACATGAGGGGGAAAAATGCATGATGGAAAAATGTGAATGATTATCTCAATTGTGTATCTTGCAAATTATCTTTACATATTTATGAAAAGCATGTATCATAATTATACTTTCCATTATAAAGAATTGTTATAGCAACCATTTTGAACATACTGCCTTTCTTTCACTTCATATCCATTTTTTTGCAAATCAGTTTTCCTTACTTTAATAACATCCAATTTATTATTTCTGCAATTCTCAGGAATCAGAAGCAACTTTGAATCTCTACTATAAATGTGGAAAGAAGGATATAAGCCACCATCAAGGATAAAGCAGATGATGAGTTTAGAGCTTCCTCAGTGTCTTGATCTTTAAATAAATTGCAGTTCTAAAATTAATAGTTATCTCCATTAGTCACCATCTCTACAAATTTAACTATACTCAGTTGGCCCTTCTCTTGGGGTTTCACAGGACAAATAAATATTACTCCTACTACTTATATTCACAGGAATAATGTATTAACCATATACACACATTATATAAAATATGTGTGTTTGTGTGTGTATGTGCGTGTGTGATATAGCCAAGAGAATAATGCTGAGCTAAACGCACAGCCAGATGCAAGTATTTATTTTAGTGCCTCACTTAGTGACCGGAGTTACTATTTGAACCAAAAGCTAAGGATAATGTCTGATGCCTCTTAGAAAAGACCAGAAAAATATACTTAAAGAGGTATGTGTCCCTTTCAAGAGCTAGTTGGATGTGTCTAGTGAATACTCAAAAGCAGCATATCAAGGTGAGGCTGAAGAGGGGAGAAGGAAGGCAGACACAGCCTACTACATATATTTAATTCTGAGAAAGAAGTTGTTTGGGATGAGGGAAAAATGGAGCTGTAGTGCTGGAACACAGAGCCTTTATTCAGACAACACTGACAGATGTCTGGAGCAATGCAGAGATGCTGTAAGGAGTGGTTTTCATTATTTTTTCCAGGCTGCTAGAAGTTTTTGTTGTCTGAGCCTTATTTTGAACATTGTAGGGTGGCTGTTTCCTATTACTGGAGACTGTTCCTACTTTAGGGTTATCTCTTTGGTCACTGGAATATAACATAGCAGGCATGTTTTACATCTGGTTGTAGTTAATGCTCATATCCTGATCTAACAAATACCTCTTTTTTCTCTTAATTTTCCCACTTGCAGAGTGGCCTCACATGTTTTCAGAGCTTGTGGTGGGAATATATATATTAGCTGGTGATATAGACATTATCCTAACAATAGTCATACCAGAGACACATCTCTGAAACTGGACTCAAGATCATTAACCTTCTACCTGCCTTGAAGTGGTGCCAGTATCATAAACACATCAAGAATGTTCAAGAAAGAGAAACGTGCTTCTGAAACACTTTGCTCTACTAAAACACTGTCTTGAAAGGGGGAATATTGGGGATCCAATATTGGATGGCTCAGTTGCTCAGTGGTTTAGCACCTGCCTACAGCCCAGGGTGTGATCCTGGAGTCTGGGGATCAAGTCCCACATCGGGTACCCTGCATGGGGCCTGCTTCTCCCTCTGCCTGTGTGTGTGTGTGTGTGTGTGTGTGTGTGTGTGTGTCTGTTTCTCATGAATAAATAAAGTCTTTAAAAAAAAAAAAAGTTATACCTATTAGTGAGGCCACAGAATTGCTTTATTTCTGTAAACCAAACTTTGATGCCATGAAAAATACCCAACAACATTAAAAGGGACTTTTCTAGTGAGAACAGCTTTGACAGTGACAGTCAGCACTTAAGACACTCAAAAGATGCCAGAAGATATACCAGGCTACCTCCAAAGAACCCAAAGTCTTTGGCTTCAACGTTTTCAGAAGATCATGGCTATGACCCAAAAATAGTCATTTCTAAATTTAATTCCTATTTGAGAATCTTGTACTTGAAAACTTCATTACATACCTATACTCTAGTTTCAAGATAGAGTATATGAAATTGGCTTCCTGTGGCTATGTTAAGACTCTTAATGCTAAAGATTTTTTAAATGTAAAGGAAATATCATGATCCTCTTATCTACATGCTTATCACACTTCTATATATGGCTACAGCCCAGCCATTCATTATAACACACTCTCCAGCTCAATGGCGTGTCATAACCCTCATGGAGAGCAGGAGAGTTGCTGACAGCAGTGCCTCCTCCTAAACTCAACTCAGGGATATTTTGTTAGCACCTTTTCTTCTACAGTGACCACTGGCATTCTGAAAAATTTAAATGAACCCTTTCTCATTAGAATTTTAGAAACTTTGTCCTGTATATTTATAAAGCATCACCATACAGTTTAATAATTAGGTTTTATTAGTTAGTTATTTCATATTTATAAACTGCATTATGTCAATGCAATATTTTGCTTATAGTACATTCTAATCACAAGCTTGAATCTATGCCAATCCTTCTCAACCTTGAAAATAGCACAAACTATCATGAAGATTGTGCAAATAATTGTCCAGGTTAATCTCATTTGCTTTCCCTGATGGAAGATGATAAAAATCCTAATGCACAACAGAAATATATCTACATTTGCACCAATTCTAATTCAATTTTTGCAATCAATAAAAAAATATCTAGTCCACTTTGCACATAACTCTTATCTATCTTTATAAACATTTAATCTTTCTGTAGGTCAAATATGCTCTATTCTATAAATATTTTTTTCATTATTTACTGCTTTCACCTCAATTTTCCTCATTATTTTTCTGTTTCCTTTTCAGAGCACAGCTGTTATAATTATGTATAATGAAACTTTTGTTTTTTTTCTTTTCTTTTCTTTCAAGATATCATAGCATGGTGCAGGGCACTTTGTATGTGCTTAACAAACACTAGGATTTCTGTTACTGAAAACATGATTACTTTTAGAAAATCATTGCATTAAGATAAAATGATAGAATATGCATGTATTATTTGCTCTGTACTTTAAATGTGTGTACCATGCATGTCTATCTTCCATTTCTTTTTGCAGCCTTTTCCAATATTTTCATTTGCTTATTAAATATGTAATTCAAAGCACAAACCTCCTAGAGATTTGATCATGTGGTTATTGATTATTGTACTTTTATGTCTGATTTTCTGCATGAATAAGGAAAGATAAAAACAATAACACATAAATACCCTTGCAAGGGACGATATATCAATGACCATCATGAAATTGTCTCTTTGGGCAATATATAAATTGTTAAAAAATTCACTTGTGACATTACATAATGTTTATAGTCAAGAGAGTCCCCACTTCCCAAACCCAAATATACTCTCTGGCTTACATTTTAATATACAACTTTCATACCATATCATATGTTTTAAATTAATAAATTAATTCATTTCCATGATAGATCTAGTAGAATGTTTAGAGAAAGATACTCTCAAGAAATTAAAATTTGCATCAGTAAAAAAATTTTAGAGTGTGAAAATCAAAAGATAATGTGGACTGGAAGAAATTCTGGCCAGGGAATTGAGAGTTTAGTATATTAGAAAATGTGATTGAGCAACAATGAGCAATCTATTATGAAATATATTTTTACTCAGAAAAAAAAATCAGTTTCTATAACAGTCATACTACAATATTTGGACTTTATAACTGACTTTAAAGTGTGGCCTCATAAAAAGACATACATAATTTACCCTCAGATCCTCTCTCTCTCTCTCTCTCTATATATATATATATATATATTTTTTTTTTTTTTAATTGGAGTTCAATTTGCCAACATATAGATATCACCCAGTGCTTATCCCATCAAGTGCTCAGATCCACTCTTATTCTTATGATCAAAAAGCCTTCAGGTACCTGGGTAGCTTTGTCAGTTGAATATCCAGCTCTTGATATTGGGTCAGGTTATGATCTCAGGGTCATGGGATTGAGCTGCATATTGGGTTTTGCACTCAGCACTGAGTCAGTTTGGGATTGTATCTCTTCTCTCCCTCTGACCCTTTCCCTCTGTGCATCCAGTTCATGTATGCTCTCTCTAAAATAAATTCCCGTCCCCCCAAAAAAGACTTGATATCTTATATTTTGATTGATTCAGGAAAAAAATAGCAAGAATATATGTAAAAGTTTAAGGTACTGAAATAGTATAAAATAAAATGAGATTACATGAGATAATATACACCAAGAATCTTTAAAAGTAAAGCATCTTTAAAATGTAAGGTATCATAATTATATAAGAAAGGGAGAATGATTTTCCATATTTTTCTCATTTCTGGTCAATCTTTGGATTCTGTGTCTTTCTAAAGACTAAATAATTTCATAGTTTGTGACTTTACACAAAAAGCCCCGTTTTAGTGTGGCCTCCAAAGCTTTTCTACCTAATCCATTTAAGTAATGCTTTATCTCAATTTCTGTGATATTTTGGAACTTTGTTTATGTCAAAGTGATTCACATTCCAAAGAACATGGATAATTCAATGGTGACAGCATTTGCTTTTTGATTCTCATTTTTTATGGCTGTATCATATTCCATCATTTAGATGTGCCACATTTATTCAATTTCTTATTTTTTTAAAGATTTTATTTATTTATTCATGAGAGACAGAGAGAGAGAGAGAGAGAGAGAGAGAGAGAGGCAGAGGCACAGGCAGAGGGAGAAGCAGGCTCCATGAAGGGAGCCTGATGTGGGACTCGATCCTCAGACTCCAGGATCATGGAGTGATCTAATTAAATAGATCTAACGATCTAATTAAATAGAGTGATATACTATATTCATGAATTAGAAGACTGAATGTTCTTAAAACATCAGTTCTCCCCAAGTTTATCTCTAGACTCAAAGAAATCACAACAAAATCCCAGCTTCCTGTTATTGTACAACTTGATAAGCTGATTCTAAAATTCTATGAAAAAGTTAAGTAACATAGATACTTTAAAAACTCTTAAGGAAACAACAAAGTTTGGCAACTTAACCTGATTTCAAGACAGATAGCATTCAATACAATGTAGTACTGGTATAAGAATAAATTTATGGGGATCCCTGGGTGGCTTAGCGGTTTAGTTCCTGCCTTCAGCCCAGGCATGATCCTGGAATCCCAGGATCGAGTCACACATCGGGCTCCCTGCATGGAGTCTGCTTCTCCCTCTGTCTGTTTCTCTGCCTCTCTCTCTCTCTCTCTGTCTCTCATGAATAAATAAATAGAATCTTAAATTAAAAAAAAAAAATTTACCTCCAGTGGAACAAAACATAGTATCCTTAAATAGTCACACACATAGTCAATTGACTTTCAGTTATGATGCTAATAAGGGCACTCAACAGAGGGGGGAAAAAAGGCATTTTTACAAATAGTGTTGGGATAATTGGATATGTATGTAGAAATAAGTGGGCCCCACTCCTTAAATAACACTACGCACAAAAAATAATTTTAAATGAAGTTCTAATCATAAAAACAAAAGCAATAAAACTTCCAAAAATACATATGGAAAAGTAATGAGAGAATGTATAAACAAATTGATATATTCCAAAAAACGTACTATTATTACTCAGTAATAAAAAAATAACCATGCAGCATAGATAAAACTCAAAAACATGTTGAGAAAACTCATACACAAAAATGTACAGTATCTGAGCCCATTTAAGTGAATGTTTACAGAAAACAAACCAGCATACAATGACCGAATGCAGAACAGCTGTTGGCTGGCATCGGAGTGGAGGTGATGATTTAAAATTAGCTTAAATAAAATTTTTATTGTTAAGTAAATGTTTTAACTTTTGTGTCTAAACCTCTTGAGGTATACACTTAAAATGGAGATATTTTGGGGACACCTGGATGGCTCAGTGGTTGAGTGCCTGCCTTTAGCTCAGGGCGTGATCCCAGGATCCCCAGATCAAATCCCACATCAGGCTCCTCTCAGGGCGCCTGCTTCTCCCTTCTGCCTATGTCTCTGCCTCTCTCTATGTGTCTCTCATGACTAGTCTTTTTTAAAAATGGAACTATTTAAAAAAAATTTTAAATTACAATGGGAGATAATAATTACATGTAAATTACTTCTTAATAATGTTGACTTAATAAAAATCAAGAAACAGGTAATATTTGAGATGTTTCTTCATGATCTTTCTTGAAGCAAAAAAGTAGAAAACACAGCTGGTGAATTCATGCATGCAAAACTAAGGAAGTTTCTATTTTTTAAAAAAGATTTTATTTATTTATTCATAGACACAGAGAGAGAGGCAGAGACACAGGCAGAGGGAGAGGGTGGGACTCGATCCTAGGTCTCCAGGATCACACCCCAGGCTGCAGGTGGCGCCAAATCGCTGTGCCACTGGTGCTGCCCTAAGTATCTAAAGTAGATTATTCCCTATCTTTACTATGAAGATAAAGTTTTGTAACATGTTTCAGTTGAAATATGTACTTCCTTTATCAGCCTTTATTGGTTCATACATTTCTCAGTGATGGATTATTTTCATTCATATGATTTTTTAGTGAAATACTTCTAAATCTGATGTGTGGAGGATGAGAAAATTAAGGCCATTCCACTTTAAATTCAGCGTTATCACAAGTACAGCCATCCCAGGCCCCTGTGAATAAGAGCTGAACTTTACCTTACTTCAGTTACAGGAAGAAAACAACTTGCAGCTTAACGTCCTAGAAAGCCCCATGTCAGAATAAAAACAGAGCCCAAGCCAGCGGCAGGAAGCCCCTATTAGAATAAGAACAGACCTCAAAGCCCTTGAAGGCCCCATATCAAAATGTAAACAGAACTTGAGGAATTGCTCCACCCCTTCTGGAGGTCCCCTAGACCAGTCCTTAAAACTAAGCTGAAACCCACCTCAGGGTCCAAGTCCCTGCTCCGCTGTGTCGGGTACACTTGGACCCAAGCTCGAGCTTGTAAATAAACCCTCGTGTGTTTGCATCGGTGTGGGCTCCTTGGTGGTTTCTTGGATTCGCAATCTTGGGCACAACAGATGAAGCTTTTATTTTTTTTAGCTTTTATTTATTTGTTCATGAGAAATACAGAGAGAGAGACAGACACATAGGTAGAGGAAGGAGCAGACTTCTTGTAGGGAGCCCAATGCAGGACTTGATCCCAGGACCCTGGGATCATACCCTGAGCCAAAGGCAGATGCTCAACCACCTGAGCCACTCGGGCGTCCACATTTTGCTTTGTATATTATTTTTCAGCTACTCACTTTCAAGTCCATCTTTCATCAATTTAGTTTTCAATTCATCTATGTCAAATACATTTGTAATACTTGCAATTTGTTCTTTTTGTGAACCTCAAAACTCTATACAGATTTGTGGTTGATAAAACTAGCATGTGTTAATCTTTTTTTAAAAAGATTTTTATTTATTTATTCATCAGAGATACAGAGAGAGAGAGAAAGAGAGAGAGAGAGCGCGTGAAAGGCAGAGATGAGGCAAAGGGAGAAGCAGGTTCCCTTGTAAGGAGTCTGATCTGGGACTCCATCCCAAACCCCAGGATCATGCTCTGAGCTGAAGGCAGACGGTCAGCTCCTGAGCCACCCAGGCATCCCAATGTGTATTAATCTTATTGTTTATAAAAGTTTAGTTTATTCCAAAAACATTAAATGAGTGTATATTCTAATTAATACAAACTTATAATTAAAAAGTTATAAATTTAAGACAAATTTATAAATTTACAATTTTAAGGAAAACTTTAGGTTAAAACCTTATTTTAATACTAAAACATATTATTTTAATATCTGTTCGGGGCTTGGAAATAATCAGATACACACTACACTATGTTCCTTTATATGTATCAGGATCAGAAGGAGCGTTTTCAAATAGTATCAAACTCTGTAATATTGATGAACAGTTAACAAATGATGGTGAAGGCAGTATTTACATGTTATTTATATGTTATATGGGCATTTTTGAATGCTGATTGGTTTCCTGCTGCCCTCTGAAATCTTGCTGCCTTACACTATGATAAAATATGTAAACAAATGTTGTGTGGTAACTGGTAATTGCATTCATGGTACAGGAAAAATGCTGAGATTGGCTTTTGATGGTCATTTTTAGAATTTATTATCTGCATGAAAATAGAAAGCGAGGTCTAACCTTTGAAACATGTAGCCATAGCCAACCAGTTCTTCTTCAAATAATGTGTGTGTAGCGCTGTAAAGACATAACGCTTGGATGTTTTAGTGTCATGTAAATCACTGTAGCTTAAATGGAATACCAAGATATATTAGGTGAAATATAAGTGGATTCTCAAGTAGAGTTTCCCAGCCTCTATGATTAAGATCAGAACCATGAAAGGTTTATGACTCCTACATTCCTTTAGAGAAGTGAGAAAAATAACATTCCTATAAACAGGGGAAAGAAAATTTCTTAAACATATAAAGTAAACAGAACTTAATATTTCCCCAATATATTTGGTCATGAATCATAAAGGGATATTTGACAAATGAAATATATTCTCAGAGGCTTGACAGAGCCCCGTCTGAGTTAATTAAATTCTTTTGCTTGTGTTTACATTTTTCTGTACCAATTTTGAGACACTGTTATCTTCCCAGATGAAATATTAATGATGCATATATAGCCCGGCAAAATAAGTTTTTTGTTGTGGTGGTTATAAGCTTTGGAGCTTTAAAAAGCTTATAGCTGCAAAATATCTGGAATGTAAAATTAAATGAGATTTTGGGGACATAAAATTTATCACATAGCTGCAAACTCTGATTTTATGCCCTTGAAGTTCATCTTTTACAACTATTCTCTCAAATACTATTTTTAAATGTATTTAAAACACTCTGTTTAATGTGTGGACAATTAAGTGACTAAGAAGATTAGTCTTTGCCCGGAAATAACTGAGATTTAAACAATGGTTTCTGTAGCATGTTCTGTCCCCACATGAATAATAAAATCCATTAGAGTCCCATGGCAGGGCAGAAGCACCTCAGAGGCACCAAAGATGCTGAATGAATGGAATTTTCCGATTCTACCCTCTTCATTGTGCTAATTCAGCCAGAAGTGTTCTATTCTTCTCTTTTTATCTAGAGGTGCCAACAAAAGTTTTTGTTTGATAAGCCTTTTCAATTTCTAACGAAAAAAAAAAGTAAAACTCTTACCATGCTATCAATGAGACCTGATATGAGTATTAAAAAATAAAAGTTAGACTTGTTCAAACATGGTATGTTTATTCATTATCTTACTGGGTACTTATTGAGCTTCTAAAAATTAGATTTTATTGATATTTTATATGTTTACTTAGTCCTATATCTCATGTGATCTCCTAATCGTTGGAAAGATCCAGCATTGCTTTATGTACACCCCAACCAACATTTGAGAGGTCCAATTTAAAATGTCACACTCTACAACTTTGACATTTCTCCCTTCTCTTGTAGTGACTATGGTTTCTCACAATATGAACAAAATGGAAAGAAAACTTAAAGCCCCATTCTTCTGCATGGCCTCAATCTGCTCTGTTTTTCTGAATGCTTCTCCAGGGAGAAGAAATCGTTTATTTTCCTTCCTATAAACTCATCATGTTGCAGATCCTAAAACCAACTACTTCACTATCATACTTTAAAATTGTTGCCCCTTAAAATTATACAGATATATTACCCTTGATACTGGTCCCATTCTGATGGTATGATGCAGTTTAAATAACAAAAACTTTGACTTATTTTGTCATCCTAACTCCACATTATACTCATCTGGCAGGTAAATATCTTCCCACCCTATTCTACTGTCCAATATCTGTACCCTCATGACTTCACAGGATCTTTGTCCTTTGAGACTGAACCTCTGCCTAGGTTGCAGGGATTGCAATTACCTGGCTGAGAGGCTTTCTTAAAACTGAATGTGGCTTGCTCCTAAATCCTCATATTCTATCCTGCATGTTCAGCTCTGAAGAGGTACTTACTGACATGATCTCTGAATTTTCTGTGCCTCTTCTCTGCTTAACTAAGAACGTATTTTCAGAAAAATCCATTTGCTAAAGAAATCTAATATAGAACCCAAATACATTAAACAAATGACAGTAAAGCTCATTTATCCACTTGGCTTTCTCTATCTTCACTGAAACTCTGAAAACATAGATAAAAGCTACTGGTTTGTTTGGTCCAATATTCTTGTGTTTTAGATAAATTCAACAAATCCTAGACACATTAGAAATGACTTCCTTCAGGTCATATGGGTGGTCTACCTCTGACCCATGGTCTCCCTTTGTGTTCCAAGGTTAAATATCTGTGGATTAATCTTTTCTTTTTTTCCAAAAGAATGGAATTGCTATTGCTTTTTTTAGCTTATAGTCAATTCTATTAGTCTTTTTTAATCCTTTATAAGTTAATTAATATTTGTGGATTAATTAACTTTTACAAGTATCTGACTAACTTTATAAAGTGAACACTTCCTAATTTGCTTCTAATGTCTTTGGATTAGCTCAGTGTGAGTATAGATATCCTTATTTTAAAGAATTTGTGTCTTCTAAAACAGAAAAGAATTTTGGAACACATTTGAAAAGATCACATCAAGATTTATAAATAGATATTAAAAGGGTTTTTCACACAGAATAGAGAAATGCTGAACAAAATAGATCAAGTCAACTGAAGAAAGCTTAAAAATTTTTCAGCAGTTGGAGTCATGTTATTTTGCTATTGGCTATTTTACATTAAATTTCAGATTAAAAAATAGTTTTTAAATTCATAATGTCTTTACCTGGATTGTGTATCAAACCATATTTATATTTTATGATTAAACTATTTGAGTAGTTTTCATATAATTAGACCTAAGTTCCAATTTAACTAAACACTGAGAAATTTTATTTTTAAATTTTTTTAAAAGATTTTATTTATTTATTCATGAGAGATAGAGAGAGAGAGGCAGGAACATAGGCAGAGGGAGAAGCAGGCTCCCTACGGGGAGCCCAATACAGGACTGGATCCCAAAGTCCCAGGAGCACAACCTGAGCCAAAGGCAGACAATCTGAGCCACCCAGGCATCCTAACACTGAGAAATTTTAAATAGTTCTTCAAAATATGTGAACTTCCTTTAACTAATGGCACTGACTGTCCTCAGCTTGCTGAAAACAAGCAGATGTCAGGTATCATTGAGCCTCTTTTGGATAACAGATGATTAATTGAGCTGGAGTTCATTTTAGACCTTTGTTATTGATAGTTGCCAAGGTTTGTGGGGAGTTCTGAACTAGGAAACCACAACTAGGTGGTGCCAACGATGCTAATATTCATACACAAAATGTTATTTGAGAATACAGAGATAGCAAAAGAAAATCAGTTGAATGTTTACTTAGCGGTCAGTTACATGTTCAATTGTTATCACATATCTAGGAGGTGAGGGGAACTTGGAAAAAGAGTGTTTCTATTCTCTTCCTACTAACTATACATTATGAAACTGTCCCTACAATGCTATATTTGAAAAAATAGAAACAAATTATTTCTTAGGTACTGAATCTTTCCAACTTTCAATAACTCCTCTACCCCTCTTCTGCAACATTTTGCTTCCTCATTTAAAAGAAAGGCTCAAATATGAATACTTCGTATTGATTACAACCTCCCTTCTTCCTCATTAGTCCCATATTTTCTTCTCTTTTTCAAGAGCTTCTCCTCAACTTGCAAAATTTATATGAAGCAATGTATCCTGTATGTTTTTTGTTTTTGTTTTTGTTTTTTTTTTAGAAAAGACTTATTTATTTGGGGGGGGGGGAGCATGAGTGGGAGGGGCAGATAGAGAGGGAGAGAGAATCTCAAGCAGACTCCACATTGAGTGTGAAGCTTGACACAGTGCTCCATCTCACGACCCTGAGATCATGACTCTGAGATCACTACCTGAGCCCACCAATTGTCAGATGCTTAACCCCCAGGTGACCCTATCCTGTATAATTCCTAAATAGTGATTGTTAGACTAAGTAAATGATGCATTTGTTTTAAAATTGCAACTGAGTTATTTATTAATTTCAATGCATTTTAAAACCATTTGTCATAGGGGAGGGAGTATGTAAAAATAAAGATTCCTAGGCCTAATATCTTAAGATTTATATTTAATAGGGCTGATTAGAGTTTAGAAATCTACATTTAAAAAAAACAAAACAAAACAAAATTTACCTGAACATTGAATAGACTCCAATCACATTTGAAAAAAGACTATCAGAAAATTTCCAAGCCATTTGAAATCAATCTATTTTCAATATCTGAAGGAAATTGGGTTTTCTGAGTGCTCCCTTCATCTCACATCCAATGGTGGGAGGGTAATATCCTTAGCAACTAATCGTTAATGTGTTTTAAGGCTTTTAAATGGCCTTTCACATCCACTGAAGAAGGTGCTTGGCAAACCATTTCAATCTGGAGACACATATTACTCAATTCTGAGACTCTGAAAAACTATGAAATAAACAGACTTGGATCATACCCACCATGAAAAATCTGAAAATACTTCTAGTATGTTTCATGTAGCAGAGCATAATTATAGGTATGGTAAATTTTGACAATGTTAAGCAATTATTTTAGGTTTTGGGTAGGGAGGTCTGACAATGTTAGCCTGTAACAAGTATTAAAAATTGTACCTCATGACATAGAATTTCAGTTTCTTCTAATAGCTATAGCTATGCCTCAGTCCTCTTTCAACCAATGACCAAAAAGGGAATTAATAACTTGTTGGAGTATGTTTTCCTCTAACAATCCTACATCTTCTTTTTTTTTTTTTTTTTTAATCCTACATCTTCTGTATATACTAAGAAAATACACCAAAAGTATAAAATAATACTATTATAATGCTTGTTTTAATTTTATTAATCAGACCTTGCAGAGGTTTAGTCCACTGCCTTGGAATTATCTCCAGAACACTTATAAAAATGAACCAAACATATATAGGGCAACTTCTCTCCAAAGTACAGCAAGTACTATCAGATCTGTATAATAAAGTTATAGGGGATCCCCGGGTGGCGCAGCGGTTTGGCGCCTGCCTTTGGCCCAGGGTGTGATCCTGGAGACCCGGGATCGAGTCCCACATCGGGCTCCCGGTGCATGGAGCCTGCTTCTCCCTCTGCCTGTGTCTCTGCCTGACTCTCTCTCTCTCTCTCTCTCTGTGACTATCATAAATAAATAAAAATTTAAAAAAAAATAAAGTTATAGAGTCCTCATAAATTTAGACAATATATCTATTAATGAAAATTCTTCATGTCTATTCAACTCCCCTAAATTGCTCTATAATTGGTTCTTTTTATATTCAATAACAAATTAAATAATACCATAATAATTTCTTTGATTCTCTTTGATACTGAGTCTTGACAAAAAAAGACAGCTATTGAAAAGATGCATGTTTTTTGCCTGTGCATTTCAATTCTTTTTATGCTATATCTGAATAGATATTCTGCATAAAAATATGTTAACCTAATTTATAATTAGGAAATTGACATTTTAATAGGCTACATAACATTTATTTTTAACTCCTTTATTGTTTTTAGATATATATAGAATTGACTATTTTTTCCATAGTCATTATATGGAATGATCTCTATTCATTTTCCCCCTTTCCACAGAATAGAGACAAATATTATGCTATTTGCTTTGAGAAATTTTCCAAGTATCTTTTATATTTTGTTTTTTACTGGGTACAGATTGCAGTTGAGAACAAAGAAGGCATTTACTTGGCATACAGGAAAGAGGAGGAACAATTTTAAACATAAGCATCTTCTTTGTCAATATTCTGTCAATGCAGCTCTCTGGTTTGTTCCATTTCTATTAGAATGCTTTCATATACCTACCTTCCCAGAGATAGTTCTCTCTCTCTGCATACATGGAGACACTTTCAGTATTTTAGTACTTCCAAGGTAGGCCAGCTATTACACAATTTGATGAATGTCCTTTTATTTATAAAGGAGATGGCATATATTTTAGAAAAAAAAACATTAGTTTTATAAGTTACATAAATATGTGAAGGGAAAAATAGAAACATATTTGTGCCTATAGTTTGCAGGGCAATGAACATCAACAACAGGAAAAAGATGCAGTTGCTAGGAGAGCAGATGTATACATCCTAACTTCTTTGAAAAGACATGTGAAATTAAGAAATTCTAAAATGAACTAATGCATTATTTTGAGTAAAGCTTTTCCTCTTTCTAGCTAAGCAGAAATATATTTTGTTCAAGTTACACTAAGAGGGCTTGCTTACCTGACAAAGCCGTAAGCAGTACTATCTCTATCAAGTTCTTATGGAAGGGAATCTGGAGGATTCTTGGTGGAGATGGATATGACATCTGAAATGATCATAGTGATCATTTCACTATATAGATGTATATCAAAACACCATACTGTAAACTTTAAATATATACAATTTTTATCATAAAATAAAATGAAGTGAAACTAAGAGTTTACAAGTTGTTTTTAATAGGCTGTCAGGTTTGAAATTGCTCTTGAGTAATGCTGGTCTTAGAAAGTAAATTCCTGCAGATGAGGTCTTCTAGTCATTTTAATTTCAGAAAATTGAACTAAGTTAGAATGAGAAAAAAAAAAAAAAACATGTTTTTGTCTGGATTTCATCCCTACCTAGTGGGTGGGACTTAGACTCAAATTCTTTAATGTCTCTATACCTCATTCCCCTCTCAAAGAAGTACACTAGAGAGATGTTTTACAAAGACATGAACATTTTGTGGTTCTTTCTCAAGCATCCTTGATGGACAGAAGAGATGACGAGTATTTATTCTATAACAGAATATTTTAGCCCCTTTCTCCAGACACTGTAGCCATAGATCTGCGACAGAGAACCTTATTCCTTTTCTAATCTTTCACCTACCCTTGCATATGAATGTCTAGGATGTGTCCTTTTCCTGTAAACCTCTGACTATTCCTAAGTGATTAGTTATAAATTTGAATATTTTAAAGATAAGACTTTTGGAAAAACGTTTTCTCAGAATGCTGCCACATTAAGTAAAAAAAAAAAATCAAATAATAAATGGCTGAAATCATTATCATCTACTACAAGAAGAGACAGACACATGTACACACACTCTGATATTTATTATTCTGTAATTTGATAGGCCTTCTGCCATTCTTGGATCTAATTCTCAGTTTTTCTTCTTTTACTGACTTTGAGAAATTACAAAAATACTCTAAGCAGTAATTTAGCTTACTAAAATGGGAGTATTCAAGAGCATTC
Source organism: Canis lupus baileyi (assembly GCF_048164855.1). Classification (NCBI taxonomy): domain Eukaryota; kingdom Metazoa; phylum Chordata; class Mammalia; order Carnivora; family Canidae; genus Canis; species Canis lupus. The sequence goes on along the minus strand of NC_132844.1, from coordinate 55,834,035 downwards.
CTCACTTGCTTATCGAGAGGAGACATGAGAAATCTTAAAGTGGTTAGCAAAGTGCATGGCAAAGAGTACACAACAAATATAAATTTTTATTATGACTGCTGTTGCATCAAAATGGAGAAAAGGCTGTTCATGACGATATTTTGGTAAAACAGTTGAGACCACTTTCTCTGAGATTAAATCTTTCTGGATTCAAATCTCAGTTATAATACAAATTGTTATTTTGACCTCTAAATAAGCATACCCCTAAATAAACTTTGTGCAATAGCTACTCCATTCAGAAAAAAGTTATAAGAATGTTTCATTTGTAGAATTGTTAGGAGGAGCAAATGCAGTGCTTTGTTAGTTACTTCTAATGGTATAAATATTGTTGCTATTTTTCTCCTCATCTCAGTTTTTAGGGAAAGTATTACATTTGTTTGAAAAAACAATCTTGATAAGGATTAAGATTGAGCAAAACTTCTCCAGCTTCCATTAACAGTCTGGTGTCACTAGTGATGTGGCTTCAGAGGAAGGGGATTAAAAACTGCAATATAGAGACGACAAACACTTGAAAAGTGATGCAACATAAGCGGAGGAAGTGAAGAGAATGGATGTGAACAAGAAGATAAGAACAGGAAGTTGAGTAGATTATTGCAACCATTTTTTCCAAAAATAAAACTCAGAATATTGAGTGGCTTCCTCTATAACCAACAAGTTATTGGTGGAGGGTATTTTTGTTTGTTCTTCTGAGCTAAAAAAGAACTGCACAATGCAGTGCAGATAAAAGCATAAACAGCTTCCACAGAGGGAAGTTTAACTACAAGAATTCTCTCCAACTGCAGATCAATGATTTCATACAATTAATATTTATTGTGTGCCTTCAATGTGCCACACATTATAGTAACATTGTGGAGGGTTCTCAGGAAAAATTCTGTTTGGCACTGAAATTTCTCCTGAAGCTGGCCTTTTAATTTTCCTTGTTATGGAAACAAGGTTTTCTAAAATTACAGGCATTCTTCTTATGTGTGATAGACCGATAGCCACAGAACACTTCCTAGTCAGAATGCTTTTGCATGTTATAATAAAAGAGAAAGACTAGTGTAGGTAAATCTGACATTTGGTTTATTCTGATACCTACCTTTTTCTTTTTTTTAAGATTTTATTTATTTATTCATGAGAAACACACAGAGAGAGAGAGAGAGGCAGAGACACAGACAGAAGGAGAAGCAGGCTCCATGCAGGAAGCCCAACGTGGGACTCGGTCCCGGGTCTCCGGGATCATGTCCTGAGCTGAAGGTGGCACTAAACCACTGAGCCACCCGGGCTGCCCTGATACCTACCCTTTAATTATATCTATATGATTCCATAAATACATAAAGGAAACTTTTAAAATTTATATTCCAAAAAGAAAAAAAAAATTGTAAACCATAACCATGATGTAGGATCTCATGGGTAGAATTCCTAACCAGAATGATGGAGGTTGGTTAGTATCTCAGCCTTAGGCAAAGTAATCTAAAGGTCTAGTGCCTCTTCCCCTTTTTTCCTTTATAGATAGGAAAGAATTGTAAAGTTGGTAGAGACTTAATTGATTGTAATGGCTGGGCTGAACCCCATCTCTTTGCTCATCTAGTCCAAAGAACCAAGGTGACAGGGCAAGCTCTGGACTGCAGAAACTTAGATGTGTGTGTGTGTGTGTGTGTTTTCTTTTTAAGATTTTATTCAATTATTCATGAGAGACACAGAGAGAGAAGCAGAGACACAGAGAGAGAGACAAAGACACACAGAGAGAGGTTCTCCATGGGGGGCCTATTGCAGGACTTAATCCCAGAACCCTGGGATCAGAGCTCAAGCCAAAGGCAGATGCTCAACCAGGAGCCACCCAGGTACACGCCAAATTAAGAGTTTTTACAAACAACATTCAGACAGTGAAAGGAACTGGGACACCTATCTAACCATGTTTGACTTTTCCTTCAATATGCAATATAGACCAGATGAAACTTTCTAATCAGTTTCTATCTAATGATTTCCTGAACTTTTTCATGCCAATTGAGGAATTTACATAAGGGGGCATTTTCTTTCTTGATAGTTTCTAAAATAGGTATTCAGTGACACAGTCTTAGCTTATTTCTAGCCTAAAAGGAGATTCCAGAGATAGGTAGACACATAGATTATATTGTCAAAAGAAATATTTTGAGATAAAATTTTTACAATTAAATTGGAATTAAAAAATATTCCTAGCAACTGCAGGTATATAAAAGGTTATCATAGTTAGAATGATATATGAAAATGGATACTGACATACATAAATATCATTCTATTTCCTAATAAATTGGTCTGTCACTTCTATTGGTGGTCTCATTAAATATTTTCATTTAAAAATGATTTTTTAAAAATTTTAATAAATATTAAATTATATCCATGTATGGGGTGCCTCAGTGGCTCAGTAGGTTAATCATCCAACTGTTGGTTTCAGCTTAGGTCATGATTTCAGGGTCCTGGGATCAAGCCCCACATCTGGATCCAGGCTCAATGAGATGTCTGCATAAGGATTTCTCTTCTTCTCACTCTGTTCCTCCCCTACTCACATGTGTGTTGTCTCTCTGTTGAACCTAACATAATAAGTAGGATACTTTTTCACTTCAGGGATATGCACATTAATCAGATTCTTAACCATATAGCATACCTTCACTGGTATTTTTATTAATGAATATAGCTTTAGAAAGTATAATTTTGAATTGACAATATTTTATAAAACAGTAATTAAAATCATATCAAAGTTATATTCTATGCTTAATAATATGGAAATTGTTGAGATGCCAGGGTAGTTCAGTCAGTTAAGCATCTGCCTTTGGCTGAGGTCATGATCTCAGGGTCCTGGGATTGAGCCCCATGTTGGGCTCTCTGCTCAGTGGGGAATCTGCTTCTCCCTTTCATTCTCCCTCCATGTGCACTGTATCTCTCCCCCTCTCTCAAAAAGTAAATAAAATCTTTAAAAAAATAACTTGGAAATTGTTGTAACCTTTATTTAGCTTTTGTCTGTAAACAGATACTTCTAAATGGAACACATTCATTTTGTTTTTTCTTTTTGCATAAAATGTGCAAATATTTCAACCTAGATATTTTCATAGATATCATTTCTCATACCTACGTGGGGTATGTATTTACAAAAACGCTTTTATAACCACAAGTTGTTAAATAAGTTGCTTCTATTGATGATATTTTGCAATGGTTTGTCCTATTTAGATGATTCAAAAATTATAAACCTTTTGATTTTATTCCCTTCAGGTAAAAATTATAAATTTATCTAAATTATGGGCTCAATATGTTTGAGCACAAGCAGTCATTAACTTTATATAAACTACTATACACATAAGATGTTGCAGAATAACTCAATGAAAAACTAAAACCTTATAATAGATACAAAAAAATAAAAAGAAGGAAATCCAAGCATAACACTAAAGAAAGCCATCATCAAGGAAGGATAGCAGGAAAAGAAAAGAACAGAAAGAAATAGTCCCATAATGGACGTCCAGAAAAGATGGTGGAATAGAAGGAACCTAAGCACACCTCATTCCATAGATACAACTAGCTATAGCATTCATATCAGTGTAAAAAGTCCCAAAATGACCTGAAGACTGGCAGAACAAATTCCACAACTAAATTTAGAGGAAAGGGCCTATCAAAGAGGATAGGAAGAGCAGAGATGTGGTCAGGAGTTAAACAGACCCACAGGACTGTCCAAAGAAGAGAAAGATCCTGCAGGGACAGAGAGGGGAGAAAAACTACCACACTGGGGAGCCCACATGAGAAAGATAAATCACTATGACATTTGGCTTTGAAAATCACAGGGGGCAAATTTCATGAGTTCTTACAACCAGTGGGACTTAAAACCTGGAACTTTAAAAATCAACTAGCTTGGCTCTGGGAGAGCCTGGAGGGCAAGCTGAAACTGAGTCCCTGCCCTTAAAAAGACAGCAAAACAAACAGCCTGTGGAGATAGAACATAGTAGCAGCAGTTTGAAAACTGCCTGGGGCTTACGGGAGGGAGAGTTATTTACTAATCTCAGAGCTTGTGCTGCAAGGGTAGAGAATTTGGGAAACTTCTTCAGAAACAAGGGAGCTAGCAGGCAACATTTCCCTCCCCTATCCCCTAACATAAACACATAGCTATGGTCATCTGAGGGAAACAGCCTGGCACCAACACTCTCTACTTAACTTGTTAAAACTTCGGCTCACTCCTCCACCCCACCCCTGCCATACACACTGTCCTGCAGCACCTCATATCCAGGCAGGCAACACTCCTCAAACTGGAGGGCTCCTTCTGTAGCAATCCTAACACTCTGACACATTGCAGATCTGCTCCCTCCAATACACTCTTGGCCAGATCCCAGCCAGGGTAGTGCCACAGGCCTGACAAGTGTGCGAGCAGTCTTGGCAGGGGCCAGAGGCACTCAAAAGTTAAGTTCTGCCCTAGGGATAAGGGAAGATAATTACACACACCAGTCTAACTGTGTACATAGTAGTGAGTTAAGGACAGACAACTAGTGTGACTGTGGGCCTTGCCTACCAATGAAAGCTTCTCAGGAGACAAATTTTTTAAAAAGTTTCTTACAGTTGTCCACTTCTACATCTCTGGGATATGTCTGGTCTGATGTAAATGAAGACCAAGGTGGCCCCAGTGTGGCCCACTAACACCACAGGGATCAAACATTGCCCACAACAAAGAGAGCCATTGCATATGTCTGTAATGAAGAAAAAGTGGCTCAGCCATAGCAGCAGGGCACATGCAACACACATAAGAGACAGCCCTGAAACACCAGGTTCTGGTTAATATAGGACACTGCATAGTAGAACAGTACAGGACCTCTTCTTCATAAAGCCATTACTTTCAAGAGCCATAGATGTAGCTGACTTTCCTAACAGAGAAACAAATGCAGAGGTCAGAAAAAATGAGATCACAGAGGAATATATTCCAAATGAAAGAATAGGATAGCATCAGAGCAAGAGACCTAAGCAAAACAGAGATCAATAAGATGCCTGGTGGATAATTTTAAGTAATGATCATAAAGATACTCACTGGACATGAGAAAAGAGTGGGGAACCTCAGTGAGGACTTTAATAAAGAAATAACAAAGAAGTGAAGAACACAATAAATGAAATTAAAAATACATAGGATGGGATAAATAGACCAGGAAACAGAAGAATGAAATCAATGACAGTGACATAGAGGACAGAATGGTCAAGTTAAACAAGTAAGGGAAAAAATATGAAAAATAAGAATACATTTAGGGAACTCAGCAACACCATTAAGAGTAATAACATTCACATCATAGAGATCCCAGGAGAAGAGAAAGAAAACGGTAGAAAATTTATTTGAATAAATAATACCTGAAGGCTTCCCAAATCTAGAGAAGGAAACATAAATTTAGATCCAAGAGGCACAGATGCTTTAAAGGGATGAACCCACAGAGGTCCAACCAATACACATAGTAATTATAATGGCAAAAAGTAATGATAAGAGAGAATTTTAAGAGCACCAAAAGAGTTACATACAAAGCAAACCCATAAAGCTATCAGCTAATGTTTCAACAGAAACTGTGCAGGCCTGAAAGGAGTGGCATATTCAAGGTGTTGAAAGAACAAATTCTACAGCCACAAATACTCTATCCACCAAGTTTGTTATTTGGAATAGAAGTAAAGATAAAGAGTTCACTAGACAACCAGAAGTTAAAGGCATTAATCCCCACTAAACAGCCTTACCAAAATGTGAAACTGGACTTTTTGAGTGGAAAGGAAAAACCTGTAAGCAAGAGTAAGGAAAGTAGGAAGCAAAAAGTAGTGAAAATAAGTATGTATGTAAAAAACAGTCAAAGGACTCACAAAATAAAAGTATAATGTATGATTATATATCTAAAATGTGAGAGGAGAGAAGTAGAGAATGAGTTCAAACTTAAGCAGCCATCAATTCAATATGGACTGCTAAATGCAGAAGATATTATGTATTAAAAAAATGGTTACCACCCATGAAAAAACAGTAAAAGATATGCAAAAAACAAACAAACAACAACAATAATATTAAAAAAATAAATAAAACAGGAGAAGGAATCCAAGTATATCACTGAAGGAACCCAACTAATCGAGAGAGCAAGAGAAGAAAGGAATAAAGAAAAAACACAAAAACAACCATGAAACAAGTAACAAAGTGGCAACAAGTACATATCTGTCAATTACTCTGAATGTAAATGGGCTAAGTGCTCCAACTAAAGACATAGGATGACAGAATGAATAAAAAAGCAAGACCCATCTATATGCTACTTACAAGAGAGTCATCTCAGACCTAAAGACACATGCAATTAAAAATGAAGAATGGAGAAGCATTTATCATGCAAATGAATGTCAAAAGAAAACTGGAGTAGCAATACTTACATTAGGCAAAATAGATTGTAACATGTGACAAGAAGGACACTATATAGTAATAAAGGGGACAATCCAAAAAGAAGATTCAACAATAGTAAAATATAAGCACTCACATGGGAGTATTCAAATAATTAGCAGTTAATAACAAACATAAAAGAAGCAATTCTAGAGTAATCCAATAATAGTAGGGGACTTTAATACACAACTTACATCAATGGACAGACCATCCAAACAGAATATAGGAATAGGAAACAGTGGCTTTCAATAATACATTGGACCAGATAGATTTAACAGATATATTCAGAAAATTCCATCATTAAACAGAAGAATACATTTTTTCAAGCGAACATGGAACAACCTCCAGAATAGATCATGTATTGTGCCACAATACAAGTCACAACAAATTCCCAAAGATTGAAGTTATACCATGCATCTTTTTTTTAAACATAATGCTATGAAACTAGAAATTGACCACAAGAAAAAGTCTGGAAGACCACAAATACAGGGAGGTTAAAAAACATGCTACTAAACAATTAATGGGTCAACCAAGAAATCAGAGACAATCAAAAAATACATGGAGACAAATGAAAATGAAAACACCATGGCCCATGATGGTGCTTTGGGATGTAGCAAAAGCTGTGCTAAGTTGGAAGTCTGTTGTATATAGGCCTACCTCACAAAACAAGAAAAAAAAAATAAATAAACAACCTCATTTTATACCTAAAGGAGCTAGAAAAGAAGAACAAACAAAGCTCTAAACTGGGAGGTAATAAACATTGTAGCAGAAATTAATGAACTCAAAACTAAAAAAAAAAAACAATAGAACAGATCAGTGAAACCAAAAACTGGTTCTTTGAAAGGATCAACAAAATTTATAAACATTTAGCCAGGCTCATAAATGGAGGGGGGAAGGGGGAAACTCAAATAAACAAAATCAGAAATGAAAGAGGAGAAATAAAAACCAACACCAAAGAAATCCAAAGGATTGTAAAGGGATAGTATGAAAAATCATATGGCAACAAATTGGACAACATAGAAGAAATAGATAAATTCCTAGAAATGTATAACCTCCCAAAATTGAATCAGGATGAAATAGAATTTGAGCAGACCAATTACAAGCAATAAACTTGAATCAGTAATCCAAAAACTCACAACAGACTAAAGTCCAGAACCAGATGGCCTCACAGTTGGATCTAACCAAACATATAAAAAAGAGTTAATATCCATTCTTTTCAAAATATTCCAAAAAAATAGAAGGGGAAGGAAAACTTCCAAATTCATTTTATGAGTCCAGCATTATTTTGATTCCAAACCCAGATAAAACACTATGAAAAAAAAAAAGAGAGAGAGAGAAAGAGAGAGAAATACAGGCCAATATCTCTAGTAAACATAGATGCAAAAATCCTTAAAAAATATTAGCAAGCAGTGACACTTGGGTGCAGCAGTTGAGCACCTACTTTTGGCTAAGGGCATGGTCCTGGAGTCTTGGGATCGAATCCTACCTCAGGCTTTTTGCGTGGAACCTGCTTTTCCCCTCTGCCTGTGTCTCTGCCTCTTTCTCTCTCAATGCCATGAATAAATAAAATCTTTAAAAATATTAATAAGCAGATCTCAACAATACAGTAAAAAGAGTATTCACCACAATCAAATGAGATTTATTTACAGGATGCAAGGGTGGTTCAATATTTAAAAAAACAATCATGATACATCATATTAATAAGAGAAAGTATAAAAACCATATAATCATTTCAACAGATACAAAAAAAAAGCACTTGACAAAATAAAATATCTATGTATTATAAAAATCCTCAATAGGGACGGCTGGGTAGCTCAATGGTTGAGTGTCTGCCTTCAGCTCAGAGCCTGATCCCAGGGTCCCAGGATCAAGTCCCACATTGGGGTCCCTACAGGGAGCCTGCTTCTCCCTCTGCCTATGTCTCTGCCTTTCTCTGTCTCTCATGAATAAATAAGGTCTTAAAAAAAACCTCAATAAGCGGGTTTAGAGAGAACATACCTCAGCATATATGAAAACCTCAGCTGACATCATGTTCAAATTAAGAACATTTCCCCTAAGGTCAGAAACAATACAAGGATATCTACTCTCATCACTTCTATTTAGCATAGTACTAGAAGTCTTAGCCACAGCAATCAGAAAAAGGAAGAACTGGTAAAGAAGAAGTAAAATTTTCATGATTCATAACAAAACATGGTATGATATGTAGAAAACCCTAAAGATTCCACAAAAAAAATCACTAGAACTGATTGATGAATTCAGTAATACCAAAGGATACAAAATCAATGTACAGAGAAATCTGTTGCATTTCTATACACTATTAATGAAACAACAGAATGAGAAATTTATTTATTTTTTATTTTATTTTTTTTATTTATGATAGTCACAGAGAGAGAGAGAGAGAGGCAGAGACACAGGCAGAGGAAGAAGCAGGCTCCATGCACCGGGAGCCCGATGTGGGATTCTATCTCTGGTCTCCAGGATCGCGCCCTGGGCCAAAGGCAGGCGCCAAACTGCTGCGCCACCCAGGGATCCCCAGAATGAGAAATTTAGAAAACAATTCCATTTACAATTGTACCAAAAATAATACCTAGAAATAAACTTAATCAATAAGGCAAATATCTATACTCTGAAAACTATAAAACATTGACAAAAGAAATTGATAATGACACAAAGAATGAGAGATACTCCATGCTCATAGATTGGAATAACAAATATTGTTCAAATATCCTATTACCCAAAGCAATCTACACCTTTAATGCAATCCCTATCAAAATACCACCAGTATTTTTTAAAGATCTAGAACAAACAATCCTAAAACTTGTATAAAACCTCTAAAGATAGCCAAAGCAATCTTGAAAAGAAAAACAAAACTGGAGGCATCACAGTTCCAGATTTCAGGTTATACTATAAAGCTGTGGTAATCAAAACACTGTAGTACTGGCATAAAAATAGACACATAGATAAATGGAACAGAATAGAAACCCCTGGAAAAAAGTCATACATGGTCGATTAATATTTGTCAAAGGAGGCAAGAATATGCAATGGGAAAAAAGAGAATCTCTTCAACAAACTGTGTTGGGAAAATTAGAAGATTACAGGCAAATAATGAAACTGGACCACTTTCTTACCTTCTATACAAAAATAAATTCAAAATGGATTAAACACATAAATGTGAAACCTTAAACAATAAAAATCCTAGAAAAGAGTATAGGCAGCAATCTTTCTGACATTGTAGAATATTTTTCTAGGTATGTATCCTGAGGAAAGGAAAACAAAAGCAGAACTGAACTATTGAGACTTCATCAAAATAAAAGAATTCTGCACAGTAAAGAAAACAACCAACAAAACTAAAAGATAATCTACTGAATGGCAGAAGATATTTACAGATGACGTATCTCATAAAGACTTCACATCCAAAATACATAAAGAAATGGTAAAACTCAGCGCCAAAAAAAAAAAAACACAAAAAACAAAAAAACAAAAACAAACGAACAAAAAACAAAAGCACACACACACACATACACACACACCAAAAACAAAAAACAAAAAACAAAAAAACCTAAAAGAAGTAATCCAAGGGACAACTGGGTGGCTCAGGGATGAGTGTCTGTCTTTGGCTCAGGGTGTGAACCTGGAGTCCCAGGATTGAGTCCCCCATTGGGCTCCCTGCATGAAGCCTGTTTCTCCTCCCCTCTGCCTGTGTCTCTGCCTCTCTCTCTCTCTCTCTCTCTGTGTCTCTCATGAATAAATAAATAAAATATTTTTAAAAATAATCCAGTAAAAAATGGGCAGAAGACATAGACACATCCAGATGGCCAACAGACACATGAAAAAAAGTGTTCAATATCACTCATCAGGGATCCCTGGGTGGTGCAGTGGTTTAGCGCCTGCCTTTGGCCCAGGGCACGATCCTGGAGACCCGGGATCAAATCCCACTTCAGGCTCCCTATATGGAGCCTGCTTCTCCCTCTGCCTATGTCTCTGCCTTTCTCTCTCTCTCTGTGTGTGACTATCATGAATAAATAAATAAAATTTAAAAAATATTTTAATATCACTCATCAGGGAAATTCAAATCAAAACTACAATGAGATATCACCTAACACCTGTAAGAATGGTTAAAATAAAAAACACAAGCTACAACAGGTATTGGAAAGGATATGGAGAAAAAAGAAAAAAGAAAAAAGAACCCACCAATAATTGCCTTATTGGTGATAATGCAAACTGGTACAGCCACTGTGGAAGACAGTATGAAGTCTCCTCAAAAGATAAAAAATGGATTTACCGTATGATCTAGTAATCTCACTACTGAGTATTTACCCAAAGAATACGAAAACAGAAATTTGAAAAGATACATGCACCCCTATGTTTATTGCTACATTATTTACAATAGCCAAATTATGGAAACAGGCCAAGTGTTCACTTAACAATAAATGGAAAAAGAAGAGGTAGTATGTATATGTGTATGTATACATACACCTGTATATATATATTGCTCAGCCATAAAAAATAATGAAATCTTGCCATTTGCAATGACATGGATAGAGTTAGAGAACATAATGCTAAGCAAAATAAGCCAGTCAGAATATAATGCTAAGAAAAATAAACCAGTCAGAGAAATACCATATGATTTCACTCATATATGGAATTTAAGAAACAAAACAAGTGAACAACAGGAAGAAAAAAAAAAGACAAACCAAAAACAGACTCTTAACTCTAGAGAACAAACTGATTGGTTACCAGAATGGAGGTGGGTGGGTCCACGAGTGATACAGGTGAAGAGGATTAAAAATAAAAATACACTTATCTCAGTGTGTACTAAGTAATATATAGAATTGTTGAATCACTGTATTGTACACCTGAAACTAATATAACACTATATATTAACTATACTAGAATTAAAATACAAAATAATACAATAATATGAACTCAATCAAAAGACTATCCCCAAACTGAAGACATTTTCAAGTATAATTAACAAATTATGATTCTATTTTTTGTACCCCCTATGGTTCTTGCTATTAAATACTTATTATTCTTCTGTTCCTTTCATTTGAAGTTCAAAATCTTCCTATTAGCAATGTTTCTTTCCTCAAAAAATATTTTAAAATATTTACAACACCTTTAAGTAAATGCAATCAAAAGTCAAGTTATACCTTACCTGAAACTAAGGCAACATGTGTGTCAAGTGTACTTCAATTAAAAAAAAAAGTTCACCTTTACAGTAGTTTCAAAACAAGAACATAATGCTAATGTTAATTTACATAGCTAATGTTAATTTACAAGGAATTATTCAAAGCTTTAAGTATTTCTAAAATGTCATTAATAAAGGATAAAGGAAGTACATACTGTTTTGCTAAATATATATATTTTAAAGATTTTATTTATTTATTTATTTGAGAAAGAGAGAGAGAGAGAGATTCAGAGAGAGAGAGAGAGACGGGGAACAGAGGAGGACAAGAAGACTCCAAACTGAGTGAGGAGAGCCCAGAGTGGGGCTCGATCCCATATTAGGACTCTCAAATCAGGACCCAAGCCAAAATCAAGAGTCAGACAATCAACAAACTGAGCCACCCAGGCACTCTAGCTTTGCTCAGTATATTTTTTTACATTTAGTATCCCCTCCATCACAAAATGTAATTTATCTATGTATATGTCTATCTATGTATGTCTGTGTATAAAATATTTGCTAACTACTCTAATTACAGATTTTATTTTTAAATAGTGTAGCTTCTTTATATATTTATTATTTTTGAACACAACCACTTTAAGTACATTTTAGTTTATTATTTTCTCAATTTAGTAAGAATATTATTTTCACTACGATTATTTTCTTTTTTTTTTACTATGATTATTTTCTAACAAAACTTATATTCCTATGATCACTGCAAAAAAAAATCTTCCATGGAGAATTTCTAAACACAATCAATACTACTATTTGCACTATCATAAATTTTTCACCTTCAGTGAAATAAACTTCTGAAGCATTTCTTTTGACTTCAAGATTGACTGAAAAAAAATTGAACTCCTCTCAGAATTAACTAAATGATTTTCAAAATAAGTATTTAATGACACTAACATAAAACTTGGACTGTGTAATTCTGCAAAATTCAATCTCTGCTAATAGAGTTAACACACTAAGTACTATAATCATGATGCATATTCGAACAAAGCGCAAAAAATAAGTAATGTAAAATCAGAAAATGTTCATTTGATGCGAATGAAAAGTGACGCTTCACAGAATTATGTGCAAGCACACTTTCTGAAGCTGCAAGAAGTTGCCCTCTTTTACCAAAGTCTTCTTAAATAAGCATTAACTTTTCAAGACTGTTATATTACACAGTCCTTCCTACTTTCATGTGGTCCATATCACCATGGCCTCCTTGGTGAGTGTTACTTGTCAAGCTTCTCTGCGAGTTACATATATATTAATATTCTTGGTTAGCATAAATTCAGTATTCAGTATTTATTTTTTCATTAGCATAAGGTTTATCTTTTAGTTTGTTGATGCAAAACTCATTTGTCACAGAATAAAAAAAAATATTACCAAACAATAAATCAAATGAATTATTTTAGTTTACACATGACAATAAATTGCAAAAATCCAGTAGGTCAGCCATTCAGACTATCCCATGTTCTATAGTGGGGCTGATCACCCTATTGCTTGCCTGTGTTTCACAAAGACCTAACCTATAATATCCTGTATGTTACATGATTCAAAAAGACTGGCAGCCTGAAGACCAGGAATCTTATAGATTGCTGCCATATGGAGGGTACAATGGTCTGTTACAGCAAGTGGCCATATGGTATAGACTAGATTACTTTGCTTACCACTAAAGGAGAGTGGAAAAAGTTATTTCACTCCAGTAGTAGTTTATCTGTGCATCCTCTGCTTACTGTCCTTCAAAGTGAGATGCTAATTTAAATCTGTCCAGAAAGTTAAAAAGAGAAAGAGAGAGAGGGAGGGAGGGGGGGAGAGAGAGAGAGAGAGAGAGAGAAAGGCTAGCCCTTGTTGGCTTCCAGTTTCTGCCACATGTTAAAGTATGAAAGTTGTTCATCATCCATGCATCTCACACTACTGGACAAGAACTTTGGACAAACTAGTAGAAAAAAATACAGAGTTCTGCCAAGCTTATCTAGGTATATTTTAATGCAACTATTAATAACAGAATAATAAAATTTAAAATTCTGAAAAAATGATAAATTGGATGTGGTGCTGGGACAACAGGCATGAACTGGGACTGATTGACTACCTCTGCCAAACCTAGACATGTGTCCCCCTAGTGATAGATAAAATTAAAAGGGACATTTTAGTTGTAAAAGAAAGTAAAATATATAAATATTTGACAATTATAGGTTCATGTGACTAAAAATATGTAGTACAGGTTGAAAGTAATATTTTTTTAAAACAAGACTATAGCTTCCTCTTCAAACCTAATGACAGCATTGTTTTGCCAGAAGCTCTTTAGTATCTTAGTTGCTGAGCAATCTACATAAATTATACAGAAGTCAAGGAGGCAGAGCTATTTGACCAAGATATTATCTGAATTTGCATAGGTTGGCTCACAGATTTGGGCTCATGCCTCAATAACTTTTATTTTTTTCAGCCAGAGTCTGGCAACACTGATGTAGCAACATGGACTATAGTCATATACAGACATAATTTTGGATCAAATTCTTTATCTGAAAATACAGGAAGAAGTTAATAAAGTAGGATGAAGCTTAAACAAGTTACAGGGTAAAATAAAGTCTATACTTAAGACAGCTGCAGAAATGCAAAGTGGCTAGAAATCAGAATTTCTCAAAAGAGGCAGAGTAAAAGAATCTAGGGAAAGAGCATCTGGCATGAGAGGTAGATCACTATTCAGAAATGTGATATAAATGCAATCAAATATGAAATTTTATTTTTATTTGAATTGACAAAGATATCTGGGGGCTGTGCTCATTGGGTGCAATGATGTGAGGAGAAAACAGAACACTCACTCAGCAGTAACAATTTCAGCTCTGCAGAGACAGATGTGCCCCAGCCTGCTTATCATGATGGCTTTCTTCAGCTGTTTTAGAGAATAATTTACATTGTTCTGTGGAATAATGAGTTTGCCAAAGATAACCTATGAAAGGGTGGGGGCTTTTCTCCTGCTTTAACAGGGATGTATGAGTGCTGCATGATATAAATGTTGTGTTTGGAGGTATAGCCAGATTCTATTATTTATGGAGAGTAGGATGGGGTATGGAGTAGCAAACCTGGGAGTGAAACTTCACATTTGTTGGTGAGTTAACAGCAATGTGAGCACCCCAAGTCTACCTTCTCTGCTTGTCTCTTGGTCTGGTTTTCACACTGTGACCATTGATGTCTTCAAATCAAAGTGCTAATAGCTATAATGTCAAGATATCATCTTTAAGAATTATTAAATGGCTGTATACATGAAGAAAGTGTTCAAGGAGAGCAACTGAAGCAGTTGCTCTTTGTCTACCTACACTTCTGGTTGTTTAGCACATTAACACAGAGACTGAGATGCTTCTTCTAGTAAATACTCTTCCCTGTAGTTGCCTACCACTCCTAGTCTAATCATCTCTGAAGATGTAAATGAATAATTATCCTGGAACTGACAATTATTGTTCAGCTCTTTTGCTCCAGAAGGAGAAATATTTCTGGCTGTCTTTATTTGTACAAATGAGCCTTTTGGGAATTTTATTAGCTTTGGAATCAAGAAGTCCAGATAGATAGCTAGATGGATAGATGATAGATGTATGATATATACGTACAAATGTAGGTATGATATTTATGTGTTTTGAATGTACCATGACAGGTTGAATTTGTGTTCTACTGTACTAGATGGACAAATATCTTAGAAAATGTCTTAGAAAAAATTACTCAGCTGTTTCTATAGAGTGCAGAACTTTCATTATTCATTAGGCAGTAATGAGGCCATTTCCTGGGTTTAGTTCTTGGGGTTTAGAGCCTGCTGAGAAGCCAGGGTTGCAAGGGTCAGTTTGTAGCTCTAAGCATACCAAGCTGTTTTCTGAGTGTTAAACAGGGGAAAAGGCATTAAGTAGGGCAAAAATAAAGGAAACAGTTAAACTAGGGTTCTTTGGTCTTGCTCCCACAGTCTCTATTCATGGCCTGAAGGAAAAGAGGTGATGGAAACCAGCTCCTTTTTCTATTGGCCCTTTCTAGTCACCAATTTCCTTGTCTGGTATTTATGACCATTTTGGCAGGGTTCCTTCAAAATTCCTCTTGTTACCCAAATTCTCGAAGTCAGACATCAGTCTTGAATGAAAAGCCTATGAAATGACAGCTAAAGCTGCCTAATTTGTCTTAGGTCTACTCCTCATTCACACAGAATCTCAGCTGGAATACATGACAATATGGAATAAAGATAGGACAAAAATCATTATATGTATACAATATCCTTTTCCTTAGTACAATTTAAAATGTAAGTACTTATCATCTCTTCTATTTGCAATATTTAATTTCATTATTAACTACCCCAATTCTCTAATCTGGAGTCACTTGGTGTGGAGAAGAGAGAAAAGAGTAGCCCTTACCAGAGGCCTTGAGGTGGTCTGGAGAAAAAGGCGCACACTCCAGGATATCCTCAACAAAGACAAAGTCCTTATAGGAATAAGCTGACTTGTTGACAGGATAATTCTTTGTAAATGAAAAATCTATAGTCTTTTACCAAGGAGATATCCTTTTCTCTAAGATTGTTGTTTTTCTCAAGGTAACAACTGTTTAATGAGATTCTTTGACTTTATTGATCTATGTGTAACTATTGTATATTTATAATGATGTAAACTACTTTATGTTCAAAAATCTTGACCTGGAAAGCACTTATCCAAGTACCTTTGGTATTAAGATGCTCAGTAGAAGCCATCAATAATTCCATTGGCTTTCTGCCTAAGTCCTTCCACTGAGCAATCCTCCTGCTGTGTGGGATCATGTCCATATATTGGTAGCTATCACAGTGTGCCTGCTACTCATAAGTCCAAATCTTATATTCTGTTTACTTTTTGTTTAGGATGCAGGATTTTAATATGCTGTAGAATTTCCAAATTATCTTTGATTTAGTCAAATAAAAACCTTTCCCTGTTAAACTTCCATATCCCCTCCTTAAATTGTGTACCATGAGAATATGCATTAAAAAGAAAAGAAGAAAATACATCTAAAGAAAATTATGTTATTGCATAATGCAATAACATAATTGCAATTATGTTATTGCATCAGGGTATGTGGTTGAAGAAACATCGATAGTAACCACAGAAAATAATGGAGAAAAGGGCATTTTTGAAGGATATATATATATATATATGAAGTCTTCTTAGATAAATAAAGCTGAGAGATGAACAGTGCAAGCAGGTTATTCCAACATGAAATCTAGTAATCTAGTTTGGGGAAAGCCTCAGAAATAGATGCCAGTGAAATCACTAATTAAAAGAGAGATGGAGCAGCATTGTTTTGGAAGAGAAGAGTAAAACTTAGCTATTATAGGATATAAGGTGGTGTATTTTGATGAAGAGGTTTGAAGGAAAATAGGACACTCATTGCCTTGAAGGTCTTACCATTTTGTCAGATAACAAGATGTAAAAGGGGAAAAAAACAGTTTAAAAAATAAAGCTTGGGGGCATCTAAGATGGTGGTACAGAAACATCCTGAACTCATCTCATCTCATAGACACACCAATCTATAGCTACATATGGAGGAAATGTCCCTCTGAAAAAAATCTGAAAACAAGATGAAATGCTTTCCACAAAAGAGTCATACCCATAAGGGTAGAATAGGCAGAGACATGGTCTCACAACTTCCTTGCCCAAGTGGCAACATACAAAGGGAGGGACCACACCAGAGAGATGCTTCTTTGAGAAAAATAAGAGGTTGGCAATCAACACTGACTGGTATCTACACTAGAAAGATGAGCCCTCAGAATATCTGGCTTGGAAAACCAATGAGCCTTGTGTCCAAGGGTTCCAAAGTGCTATAGAAAAACCAATTCCTTTGTTGGAGGGCTTGCATTTGGTCTCATTTACCCCAGGATCCAGCAAAAAAAAAAAAAAAAAAGCAATCTGAAAGGCTCCTAGATTATAAGTGAAGGAGATTCATTTTCTGATCTGGGGGCATTGGCTAGAGGAGGGAGAAACTGTTGAAATGCTTCTCAGAGACAGAGACACTGGCAAATGCCATTGTGGTACTTTCCATATAGCCTGTCAGCACAGGCTGGTGAATTCAAATTCAGCACCCTCTCACCACCTGGATGGGTTGGCACAAGTGGTTGTAGCACTTACTGAGACCAGAGAGCATGAGCAATTTAAGTGTTCTTCTTTCCCTGGCTGGAGCTGGTAAGCATGAGCATTTGCAGCATTCTCCCACTTCCAACCTAATGCAGGTTTATGCACACAAAGCTCCCTCTAATTACATTGCTGAAGCACAGGGGCACACACAGACAAGAATATATTCTCCTAGTGCCTTTTGCAGCCAGTGAGCTTGTCCTGAATACTATACTCTCCAGCTCTTTGCTAAAGCCAGAAAGCATGCACAATCTACACAGAGGATACCCCTCCATCACATGGCCCTGGAGGCCAAGAGTATGGCATTCTGGAGTTCCTTGAGACTATAATAATCAGAAAGACATCTCTCTGCAATTCACTGCTCTAGAGGGTTCCATGGAGAGCAGACTAAAACAACACCCAAGTTTTCCCATGAACATCCTATTCACTTAGCCTGGAGTTTCAGCCAGGCTTCAGGTTTCACATACATATAAAGTCTAAGGAGGCACTTCCAGGAAACAGAAGCAGTGAGACACCATTCTTGCATACACACTTGGCCTTACTACAGCCTGGCAAGACTTCTCAAAAAGGAGCTTATATGCTTGTCTGGAGCTTTGATTTTGCAACTATTACCCAGGGGTTGCCTTCAGACTTCCTGACATGGAGGCCAACAAAGATTACAACTGTGGCCTCACAGGACAGTACATATTTGCATACTTCACAAGCTGCTGCCTGAGGGTCTTGTTTCCAAACAACCTGAAAGTAGTTGCTAAATGAGATTCCTCTCTTTGGATCACTGACAGATCTTGACATACCCTCAATAATAAGATTATATCAAGAATAAATCATATGGTTCAAACAATCTCGAAGGTTTGAAAGACAAGAGGTAGTGCAAA
Source organism: Canis lupus baileyi (assembly GCF_048164855.1). Lineage (NCBI taxonomy): Eukaryota > Metazoa > Chordata > Mammalia > Carnivora > Canidae > Canis > Canis lupus. Next base: position 55,815,465 of record NC_132844.1, on the reverse strand, counting down.
GTTAAACAAGAGGGATCGTTACCTATACAAAGCTACTTCTTCAAGACTAGGAGAGGTAGCTATTTCACCTAATACAGAGAAATAAACACAAAGAGATAAACAAAATCAGGAGGCAAGGAGATTATGTTCCAAACAAAAGAATACAACAAAACCTCATGAAGGATCCTAATGGCACTGAGGAGGGCACTTGATGGGATGAGCACTGGTTGTTATACTATATTTTGGTGAATTGTATTTAAATTTAAAAAATGTAAAAAAAAAAAAAAAGAAAGAAAAAGGATCCTAATGATACAGAGATAAGTTATCTATATGATAAAGAATTCAAAGTAATAGTCATAAAGATGCTCACTGAACTTAGAAGAAGAATGGATGAATACAGTGAGAAATCCAACAATGAGAAAACATAAGGAAATACCAAAAAAGTCACAGAACTGAAGAGTTCAATAACTAAACTGAAAAATACATTAGAGGGCTTCAACAACAGACTGGATAAAGTAGACATATAGATCAGTGAACAAAAAGATAAAGCAATAGGACTCCCCAGATAAGGCAGCAAAAAGAAACAAATAATAATATTAAGAAATGAAGATAACCTAAGGGACCTTTGTGGCAGTATCAAGTGGAACAACATTTGCATTATAGGGATCCCAGACAGACAGTCAGACAGAAAGAAAAAGAAAGAAAGCAAGCAAGCAAGAAAGAAAGAAGGACAGGCACAAATCTTTTTTTTTTTTTTTATTTATTTATGATAGTCACACAGAGAGAGAGAGAGAGAGAGGCAGAGACATTGGCAGAGGGAGAAGCAGGCTCCATGCACCGGGAGCCTGACGTGGGATTCGATCCCGGTCTCCGGATCGCACCCTGGGCCAAAGGCAGGCGTTAAACCGCTGTGCCACCCAGAGATCCCAACAGGTACAAATCTTATTTGAAGAAATAATGGCTGAAAACTTCCCTAACCTAAGGAAGGAAACAAACATTGACATCCAAGAATCCCAGGGTGTCCTAAACAAGATGAACCCAAAGAGAGGCACACTATAATTAAAATGCCAAAACTTAAAGAATCTTAAAAGTAATAAGAGAAAAACAAATTGTTATGTACAAGAGAAACCCCATAAGACTATAAGCAGATATTTCAGGAGAAATTTTGCAAGCCAGAGAGAGTGGCATGACATATTCAAAGTGTTGGGAAAAAAAAAAAAATCTTTCAACCCAGAATATTTAATCTAGTAAGGATATCATTCAGACTTACAAAAAAGAAAATGAGTTTTCCAGACAAGCAAAAATTAAAGTTGATCAGTATTAAACTAGCCTTATACGAAATACTAAAAGGATTTCTTCAAGCTGAAAAGAAATGTTGCCAATTAAGAAGAAAAAAAGAAAAGAAAAATCTCACTAAAAAAAGGTAAACATATAGTAAAGGCATTGGATTAATTACTTATAAAGCTACTAAGAAGGTTAAAAGACCAAAGTAGTAACATTAACTACCATACATAAATAATTAAGGGATCACAAAATAAAAGAATGTAAAAAGTGACATGAAAAACATGAAACAAATACTACACTTGATCTTAGCCAAAAGGCCAAGAAGCGATACTCAGCCATTAGAAATGACAAATACCCACCATTTGCTTCAACGTGGATGGAACTGGTGTATTATGCTGAGTGAAATAAGTCAATCTGAGAAGGACAGACATTATATGGTCTCATTCATTTGGGGAATATAAATAATAGTTAAAGGGAATAGAAGGGAAGGGAGAAGAAATGGGTAGGAAATATCAGAAAGGGAGACAGAACATAAAGACTCCTAACTCTGGGAAACGAACTAGGGGTGGTGGAAGGGGAGGAGGGCGGGGGGTGGGGGGTGAATGGGTGACGGGTACTGAGGGCGGCACTTGACGGGATGAGCACTGGGTGTTATTCTGTATGTTGGCAAATTGAACACCAATAAAAAATAAATTTATTATTAAAAAAAACATGAAAAAATAAAGAGTTTTGGAAGGTATTCCATCTAAGTTACTATTGACTTAAAGCAGACTGTTTTGTATATTGGATGATATATACAAATCTCATGGTAACAAGGAAAAACTTAAATACAAAAAAATAAAATAGTAAAGCAACCTAAGCATATTGCTAAAGAAAGTCATCATACCATAAGGGAAGAGAGAAAAAGGAACAGAGAGGAACAATGAAATCAGCCAAATCCATTAACAAAATGGCAATAAATACATACCTATTAATACATACTTTAAATATAAATGGATTAAATGCTCCAATCAAAAGACAAAGTGGCAGAATTAATTTCTTTGAGAAGACACATCTATATACTGCCTGTAAAAGATTTACTTCAGAAGTAAGTACACACATACACTGAAAGTGAAGGTATGGAAAAGAAAAATATTCCATGCAAATAGAAATTAAAAGAGACTTGGTATAGCTGTACTATATTAGGGAAAAATAAAAAACAAAAACAGACTTCAAAATAAAGACTGAATTAGAAGAGTGCATTATATAATGTAATGGTAAAGGGATCAATCCATCAAGAAGATATAATATTTGTAAATATATCTGCACTCAACATAGAAGCACCAAAAATATATAAAACAAATATTAACAGACCTAAAGGCAGGAATTGACAGTGATACAGTAATAGTAGGGAACTTTCAACCCCACTTACATCAATGGACAGATCATCCAGACAGAAAATCAATAAGGAAACATCAGACACATTAGACCACATAGACTTAACAGATATATATAGAACATTCCATCCAAAGCAGTTAAATACACATTCTTCTCAAGTGCACATGGAACATTCTCCAGGAGAGATCACATATTAGGCCTACAAAATGAAACTCAATAAATTAAAGAAGATTGAAATCATACCAAGCATCTTTTCTGACAATGGTATAAAACTAGAAATCTATTATAAGAGGAAAAAAATGGAAAAATACAAATATATGAATATCTTTAAAACATTGTTACTAAACAACTACTAGGTCACAGAAGAAATCAAAAGAGAAACAAAAGTACCTGAAGAAAATGAAAATAGGCCATAACGATATCTATGGGAATCAGGAAAAGCAGTTCTAAAAGGAAAGTTCATAGTAATATAGGCCTACTTCAAGAAATAAGAGAAATATCAAAGATTTTAACTTTAAACCTAAAGGCTCTAGAAAAAGAGCAAACAAAAAAAAATTAAAAAAAAAAAAAGAAAAAGAGCAAACAAAGCCTGAAGATAATAGTAAAAAGTAAATAAATATGAGTGGTTATAAAAGAAAAATATTAAAAATGGTCATATGAAAGATCAATGAAAGAGCTGGTTCTTTGGAAAGATAAAAGTGACAAACTTATCTACCTAGATTCACCAAGAATAAAAAGGAGGGTTCAAATAAACAACACCAGAAATGAAAGAGGAGAAGTTACAATTGATACCAAAGAAATATGAAGGATCCTAAGGGACTACTATGAACAATTATACTCCAAAAATACTGGACATCTTAGAAGAAATGGATAAAGTCCTAGAAATATACAATCTTCCAAGACTAAATCAGAAAGAAATAGAGAATCTGAATTGATAGATTACTAGTAAGAAGATTGAATCGGTAAACAAAAGCTCTCAGCAAACAAACCGGACCAGACAGCTTCACTGGTGAATTCTATGAAACATTTAAAAAAGAGTTAATATCCTTCTCAAATTTTTCCAAAAAATTGAAGATTTGAGAAAGTCTCTGAGCTTATTTTACAAAACTAGCATTACCCTGATTCCAAAACCAGAGAAGGAAATAATAAGAAAAGAATACTACAGGGGTGCCTGTGTGGCTCAGTTGGTTAAACGTATGCCTTTGAAGTCATGATCCTGGGATCCTGGAATTGATCTGATAGTTGGGCTCCCTGTTCAAAAGAGAGTCTGCTTCTCCCTCTCCCTCTGCCACCTCCTCCTGCTCGTGCTCTCTCTCTCTTTCTCAAATAAATAAAATTTTATAAAATTACAGGCCATTATCCCTGATGAATACTGGTGCAAAAATCCCCAACAAAATAATTACAAACTGGGCAGCCCAGGAGGCTCAGTGTTTTACCACTGCCTTCAGCCCAGGGCCTGATCCTGGAGTACGGGGATCAAGTCCCAGGTCAGGCTCCCTGCATGGAGTCTGCTTTTCACTCTGCCTGTGTCTCTGCCTCTCTCTCTCTCTTTTTTTTCTCTCTCTCTCTCTCTCTCTGTCTCTCATGAATAAATAAATAAAATCTTTAAAAAAAAAATTAAATCCAACAATTCATTAAAAGGATCATACATCATGATCAAGTGGCATTTATATCAGGGATGCAAGGATGGTTCAATGTCTATGAATCAGTGTGAAATACCACATTAACAAAATAAAAGATAAAAATCATATGATCGTCTCAGATGCAAAAAAGGCATTTGACAAGATTCAACATCCACTTATGATAACAACTCTCAACAAAGCAGGAATAAAGAAAATGTACCTCAACATAATTAAGGCCATATATGACAAATCCACAGCTAATATCATCCTTGATGGTAAAAAGCTAAAGCCTTTTCCTCTAAAATCAGGAACAAGAAATGGATGCCCACTATTCTCACTTTTCATTCAATACAGCATTGGTGGTAAAGGAGTGGGGCTAGGCAAAATGGGTGAAGGGGATTAAGAAGTTCAAACTTCTAGGAATAAATAATTCATGGGAATGTAAAGTACAGCATGAGGAATATAGTCAATAACATTGTATTAATTTTAATTTTTAAGGTGACAGATGATAACTAGACTTACTGCAGTGACCATTTTGCAATGCATACAAATGTCAAATCTATCTGAAACTAATATAATATTATATGCCAACTCTATCTTAATAAAAGAAAGTTCAGCTTAAGATGGAAAGAATAGTCAAATAAATCTTTTATAATTAACATAACTCATAATCAGTCACATCTTTGTTTATGGCTTCTCAGCACTTATGTGCAGTTAATTCAAATTTGCAATTAGATATTCTGTCCTAGTCATTGACTGGATCTCAAGCTTACTGAGTGTGAACTATGTTTTCTAAGTGAGTATTTTTAAAATAGCTCATATAAATACCTGAGATTAATAAATGACTAACACTGTAATTACTTTGAATTAAATCAGTTCAGAGATACAGTTGGAAAAATAATTTTAAGGTTCAATTTCCTGTTTAAAATTACAATTAGAATACATAGTTCATCATATATAGAGAGGGCCAGATAATACATAAAGACCTTTACAAAGGGGATCAAACACAAAAGGAACCAAGTGAAGCACAAAAAGAATTAATACAAAAATTTTAAAATACCACACATACATACACATGCATGTGTGTATATATGCATTGTTTGTTACCTCATTAAGAAGAGAAAGAAACACTAATACCAAATCTACTTGGAGTCATTAACCAGTCTGATAATGGTAGATCTTATATATTAAAAAATATATTTGTTTTAGATGTTCTCAATTCTCTAGGTATCTGTGACATAGTTTTATATATATATATAGTTATCACTGTTTTTTTATAGAAAGCTTAATATGATCAGATATGTCATAATATCATTAGTTGATTTAACTAACAATTAAATAGATATCAACCCAGGATATTTAACTAAAGACAGAATATATTTGATTAGATTTTCAATTCCAATATGCTATTCAAAAAATAGTCCTCAGTCTATTAAAGTAAGAATAAAAATTTACTGTAAATATTAAAAAGCTTAATTTTAACATTCTGAATTAATTTTACGTATTTGGAATTTTATGATATATGACAATCAGCTACAAATCCTATAAGCATCTAATGAATGGATATTTTACCTTATAATAATTTTTTATACTTCTTCCTCAAAACAAGACTCAAAAAAGAAAAAAAAAGAAAATGTACTTCATTTTTTATTTCAAGGTAAGCATGTTGATGTGCTGAAAAAGCATTAAATATATTTTAAGTATATAAAGGAACAAAAGATACAGAAATATCTATTTGGGATACTAAATAACAAGAAGTTTGGAAAAACAGTTAACATGGGACATGGGATTATCATAAACAATAATAAACAAAAAGTCATTGATTAAAGAATTACAATTAATGGTTAACCCACTGAAAATTTATGAGCAATAATATTTTAGAAATTAGATATAATACAATGATTTTCAAAAAGAATTGTTAAAATCAAATATTAAGTAATGAAAGATTATGATAAAAAATAGAAAAATTGTATAGACAAAGAAAACAGAGTATTCCAAGATTAGTTGTGTGCATAGTTGTCAATAAATATAGATAGATTGAATGGGAAAAAATTGCTAGTTTTTTATAATAAAATTGGAGATTTCATAAAATGAAGTATTTACAAATTTTCAAAGTAATAGATTTACATTTATAGTTTTTATTTTTTGTGGAAATTGACACATATTCTAAAATTTCTGTGAATATGTAAGTGATGCAAAGTAACTAAAACATTCTTGAAAAACAAAAAAAGAGGAAAATAGGGTTCAGGAAAGGGCTTGACTACAATTCAATTGGCAAAATATTTTTTTTTTCTAAATTTTTTCTAAATTTTCTAAAATTCCCTCTTAGAAAATTATAAATTCTTACCCCTATCTCACACTGTACAAAATCTAAATACCTAAGCATGAAAAGTAAGCATAACCTAAATATTAAAAAATATTTAATAGAAATACATAAAAATATAAAAATAAGATAGTAAGGCTTATAGAAGAAATTATAGGATAATATCCTCATGTTTTTAGGAGGACAAAAATTTATTATAAAGAATAAAAAGCATATTATTCATTAAAGTAAAGACTGATGACTAGGACTCAATAAAGTTAAGAATGTTTGCTTATAAAATTTGTAAAATATATTCACAATATATAGTCTATAAAAATTTTATGTAGAATATATAATTAACTTCTACAAATCAGTAAGACAAAAATAAATAATCTAATAATAAATACGGAAATATCTTGAATAGGTATTTAAAAGATATTAATAGAACTGAAAAGTATATGAGAATTTATTCAGTATCTCATCTCTCAGCTTGGCAATATTAGATGCTTGACAACACACTGTGTTAAAAGAGTCTGCTAGAAGCTGTGCACTCCCTGATATGACTGCAAATGGTACAACTGCCATGAAGGGAAATTTAGCAATGCATAACAAAACTACAAGATCTTTATGTAGTTTTAGCTTTTGAAAAATGTTAATATCCTCCATCTTAAAAATAATTAGGGGTGCCTGGGTGGCTCAATTAGTTAATCCTTGATTTCAGTTTAGGTCATGATCTCAGGATTGGTGAGATTAGGTCATGATCTCAGGATTGGTGAGACTGAGCCTGGTGTGGGGCTCTGTGCGAGCAGGGAAACTGCGTAAGATCTTCTTTCTCCCTCTCCCCCTTACCCCACTCTCATGCCCTCAGACTCTCTCTCTCTTCTCTCTCTCTCTCTCAAATAAACAAATAAAACTTTTAAAAAATTATATCAACAAATATGAAGTAATTTTAAAATTTGAATACAGACAAAAATAACCCTAATACTTTCAATAAACACAAAGAAGAAAATAACATCAAATTAATTTTTGAGACTATGCATTTAGGTGGATATATTCTAAGAACAAAATATCTTAAAAATCCTGTAATTAGGGCAGCCTGGGTGGCTCAGCGGTTTAATGCCACCTTCAGGCCAGGGCCTGATTCTGGAGACCCAGGATGGAGTCCCACATCAGGCTACCTGCATGGAGCCTGCTTCTCCCTCTGCCTGTGTCTCTGCCTCTCTCTCTCTGTGTGTCTCTCAAGAATAAATAAATAAATAAAATCTTTTTAAAAATCCTGCAATTAACTTAGTTTATTTCATGTTGGTAGTAAAATTGGTATAGTAGATCTCAAACTGTTTTCTGTGTAAAATATGGTTTAGTAAATAAATATAAGGTTCTTGAAAGTCAATTTTCTTACTATAAGAGAAGGAAGCTAGAAATAGAAAATGAAGAAATAAAAACTTTATAATAACATATTGGAATTTTGGTATCAGTATAAACTTTTTTAAGAAATGTATTTCCTAGCTCCTTGTATTGAAATGATCTGTCACACCTCAGTGGAAATAAGTATGTGTGTGTATAAATAACATCCAATTAATTTATGAGACTATATACTTAGGTGGATATATTCTCAAAACAAAATCATCTTAAAAATCTTGCAATTAACTTAGTTTCTTTCTAAGAAAAAAACTATATATATAGATATAGATAGATATAGATATAGATATAGATATAGATATAGATATAGATAGATCAGTTTTTTATTCCAAAAATCACTTCTTAAGAGGAGCACAGTTTCTGCAAAAATGGCTTATTTCAGGTCTGGGCATGGCAAGTATAAGTTGAATCTAAAACATCATGCTGAGTCAGAAAACAGATTCAAAAATTCATATTGATGTGTCAAAAGGACACAAAAACCAGTCACATTTGTTTCCACTGGCCAAGTTTGAGACAAATTCATTATTTAAACTCATAATGACAGAAAGAATTAAAGTACATATATTCTTGATTTCCTAGTGATTCTTATATACAGAGAATGTGGACCTCAGACAAATGAAAATTTTTCCTTACCAGAAAAAAGAAAAATATGAATTGAAGATATACCAGAAAAACCAACATTTTCTCAAACCTCAAGTAATTTCCAGTAAATAATCAAATAGCATATTTCAAGAAACTAGACTCATAATATAGTAATATTTATAGGAAAAAAATAAAGGGGCAAGAATACCTATGGCACTTGCAACGCAAAATAAATAAAGTCAAGGAGAAGAAACTATTACCAGTGTTGAACATTATCATAGCTATAACAATGAAAATAGCAAAAGCAGCATGCAGAATGTTAAAAGATCAGTTGTGTACAGAGAGAAGATATTTGAAATGATGTTATTTGAATATAATGAAATTAGATAAAATGTTAGTTTTAATTAAATATAATGGATCTTTGAAAGTAAGTAAGAAAAATACAACCCATTCAATGGAAAATTTAGCAAATGATATAAGGAAAATACTCAGTAGGAGATACTTCAGAATATCTTTGAATAGCCATTTGTATGATTAGAAAGACACTATTTCCCATCAGAAATTAAATAAGTTCTTTTTAACAAAATGAAGTATCACTTCCACACATACTATAGGCATAAAAAGAGTCTGACAAACAGTTTTTACAAGGAATGATCTCAAAGTTGAACTCCCATACACTTCTGATGTGAAGTTAATTGGTCTACAATTTTTAAGGCAATTTAGCAATATCTAGCAAATCATTGTATATCCCTCTCTAAAATTTAAGTATTTTGAAATAAAGTTAGCATTTTATAACAGATTAATCAGATTAACATCATACATCTACTAATGGTATGTTCTGAGGGAAGAAACATCCCTACATAGTATTTTTACCAGAAACATTTACTCTGTGCCTAACATGAGGAAAATAATGGAAATGAACCTAAATTAAGTGGCTTCCTAAATACAAAACCTTATCCAGACTCTTTAAAAAATGTCATTGCTATTAAAGACAAAATAAAGTGGAAACAGTGATCTAGACTAGAAAAAAAGCAAAGAGGCATAACAAAATACACAAAACATAATTGGTGTGTGGATTAAGGAATAACAACTGTCAAAAACATACTTGGGAAACTATAGAAACTTAAATAGGGACTGAATATTGGATAACTGTATAACAATAGTAAATTTCTTTACTATTTCTTTCTTTACTTTTATTATGATTTCATTGGAGAATGTTAAAAGAGAGTAGAACTTGCCACCTCAAAATATGTCTCTTTGGCATAGGATTTTATGCTGTTTATTTTTTTTAAATAGTAGAAATAAGAAAAACTTGGAAAACAAAGTAGACACTTACATTCAAAAAGGAGATTTCCATTTTTAAGTGTGTTTATTTCTTTGTAGGAGAAAGAGAAGGATAACTAAATCTCAAGAACATTAAGGTAAAAAGCATACAAATCCTACACTTGTTTAGTGAGCTTTTCCTGTTAGTCTCCTATTACTGGCTCTACCACATCCCAACATCTATTTTTAGCTGGAGTTAGTATTTAAGGTAGTGGACTGGGTCATTTCATGGAGTTATTCAGTTTTCCTGGGTCTCCCCCATGTACACAGGAGGTATACATGTTATTAAATTTTGTTTCTTTTTCTCCTGTTAATCTTTTATTATAGAAGGATCTCAGCAAGGAACCTAGAGGGATAAAGGAAAAATTAGTTTTTCCTCCCCTAAAGGGAAAATTAGTTTTTCCTTCCCTATAGTACACTTGTTAGGAAATATCTGGCACTCACTTTCAGATGGTTCAGAAAAATTCTATCTGTATCTATGTATCCATTTGTCTATTTATCATCTGCTATTGTCAAATGACAAAATAATTTAGTGACAAGTTTTCTGTCCTTTATTTATGGGAAATAATCCATGTCAAAATGTACTAATGTTTGGTATCAGAACTGTTTGTATAGAGTGAGGACCTCATACATGGGGGAAGAGACTTAATAACGCTTGAGGCAAGGAATAGAACCCAGAGAATGGGTAGAAGATCACAGGTAGAACACTACTTGCAGTTTTTTTTGTTGTTGTTGTTGTTATTGTTAAAGTCTTTTAAGATTTTATTTATTTATTTGAGAGAGAGAACATGCATGAGTGGGGAAAGGGGCAGAGGGAGAAGCAGACTCCCTGATGAGAAGGGAGCCTGACATGGGGTTCCATCCTAGAACCCTAGGTTCACAACCTCAGCCAAAGGCAGATGCTTAACTGACTGAGCCACTCAGGTGCCCCAAGAATGAGTTTTATAGAGAGTAAGAAGCAACATGGAAAAGGCATGATGGGCTAGGAGGTCAGGCATTTCCTTATAAAGCTAGCAGTTCCTATTTTCTAGGGTAAGTTAAGATTGCAAAGGCTGAATTGAAAGATTGTGATTGGTATATGTTAGGATTTCTTGACAGATGTACCCCTAAATATAGGCTGACTTAGGTGTAGATTTGTGATGTGAGCTGGCCCATGGGGGCAGTCTTCATTGTGTGAGTTCTGATATACAAATTAATTTTTATCTGTCTGTTCTATCATCTTTCTATCTATCATGTATATATCAACAATTATATTTGGAGAGAAATAAAGCAAGTGTGGCAAAATATGAATTGTTTAATCTATGTAAAGTTATGTGGATGTTTATTGAACTACTTGAAATTTTTGGTACGTTTGAAAATTTACAAAGTAACAATCAGGAAAAAGAAAATAAAGCTGAAAAGTCAATTAAAAACAACAGCAACAAAAAAGAATGAGTAAGATCCTTTATGATGAATCTCAACAAGCCTTTTGTTTCCTAAAAGAAAACTAAAAAATAAATTCAGTTCTTTAAAGAGTTAATATTGTTCTTTGATTATCCAGATAGAGCTACTCGAATTATAAAATCTTTATTTCTTCTTAAGGATACAGCCATTGCTCTCAGAACAGCCAAAGCAGTCAGCTTAATCACTCAATTATGCATCCCTTTCAGATTCATGGAGCATGTAACACCTCCCCTTATTGAGCCATTTCTAATTTTAAAACTCTTGAATATAAGAATTCTGGATGAGCTTATTGGCTGCTCATTGATTTATCTCAAAGTTGTTCACAAGCTGAAGGTAAAACTATCAGGGAGCTTATTAGGTTTGACAATGCTAATTCAAAAACAGCAGGCAGGCATTTTCATACAGTGGCTGTGTCTTTGAGTGGAAATAGAGTCTTTTAAAGTCATTACATAATTTACTCCTAACTTTGCTTTTCCTGTCCAGAGTGCTATTGAATGGGTGAAATATATTTTATAAATGTTGAGGCTCACATATGAAAGAGAAGGTGATGGGGATCCCTGGGTGGTGCAGCGGTTTGGCGCCTGCCTTTGGCCCAGGGCGCAATCCTGTAGACCCAGGATCGAATCCCACGTCGGGCTCCCGGTGCATGGAGCCTGCTTCTCCCTCTGCCTGTGTCTCTGCCTCTCTCTCTCTCTCTGTGTGACTATCATAAAAAAAAAAAAAAAAAAAAAAAAGAGAAAAAGAAGGTGATGGAAATAAAAAATGATAGGAACAAAAGAAATAAATGACTTAAACAAAAGTAAAGGTGTATTTACTAAGAGCAAAATTGAACTTCCCTTAACACCAAGTTAACTTGTTCTACTATGAAGATATTCTTTTAGATACCCCTATATCACCAGGCAGCCATCTCTTTCTCTTCCTTATTAACATGGTCCTTGGAAAGTCCTCATCCCCAAGGAAGATGGTAGAATAAGAGGACTCTGTGCTCACCTCATTCCATGCATACAACTAGATAATACTCACATCAGTGTAAATAATCCCCCCAAATGACCCAAAGACTGGAAAACAAGCTCCACACCTGAAGGCAGAGAAGAGGACACATTGAAGAGGACAGAAGAGTGAAGATGGAGAGAGGAGCAAAACAGACCATAGCTGCCCATGGGAGCAGGAGGAGGTGGTAGTGAGCACAGAGAAGGGCAAGACAATGGGTTATCACACCAGAGAGCCTGCATGAAGAAGACCCATAATATTAGACCAATCCCATAATTTTAGGCTTTGGATATTAAGGGCTGAATTTCATGAGTTTTTACAACCAGTAATCAAAAACTTGCAACAAACAAAAAGTCCAGGACCAGATGGCTTCAGAGGGGAATTCTACTAAATATTTAGAGAAGAATTAACACCTGTTCTCCTCAAAATATTCCAAAAAATAGAAGATGATGGAAAACTTCCAAATTCATTCAAGGTAATGCCATCATTACCCTGATTCCAAAACCAGTTAAAAACACCACAGAAGAAAAGAATTACAAGTCGATATCTCTGATGAACATAGATGCAAAAATCCTCATCAAACTGTTAGCAAACTGAATTCAACAATATATGAAAACTGTCTACCACAATCAAGTGGGATTTATTCCTGGGATGCAAGTTTGGTTCAATAATCATGAATCAATCAACATGACACATCACATCAAGAGAAAGGATAAAAATCACATGAACATTTGAAAAGACATAGGAAAAGCATTTGACAAAATACGTTTATTCTAAGTATATACCTTAACCAGAGTAGGTTTAGAGGAAAACATACCTCAAAATAATAAAAGCTTTATATGAAAAACCATAGCTAACTTCATACTCAATAGTGAAAAACTGAGAGCTTTTTTCCCTAAGGTCTGAAACAAGACAAGTATATCCCACCCTCACCACTGTTATTCCACATAGCACTGGAAGTCCTAGCCACAGCAATTGGACAAGAAAAAGGAATAAAAGGCATCCAAGTAGATAAGGAAGAAGCAAAATTTTACTACTTGTAAATGGTATGATATACAGAAAACCCTAAATACTCCACCAAAAAACTACAAGAACTGATAAGTGAATTCAGTAAGGTTTCAAGATGTAAAATCAATATATAGAAATCTAGTACATTTCTATACACCAATAATGAAGTAGCAGAAAGAGAAATTAAGCAAACAATCCCATTTACTATTATACCAAAAATAATAAGATGCCTAGGAATACGCTTAACCAAGGGAGTGAAAGACCTCTACTCTGAAAAACACTAGTGAAAGAAAGTGAAGAAGACACAAAGAAATGGAGACATTCCATGCCCATGGATTGGGAAAACAATTAAAAAATCAAGAGTTGGACATTCAACCAACTAAGCCACCCAGTTGCCCCAGCAACCTATAGATTTAATGCAATCCCAATCAAAATATCAGCATCATTTTTCTCAGAACTAAGAGAAAGAATCCTAAAATTTATATGGAACCATAAAAGACTCTGAATAATCAAAACAATTTTGAATCATAAAAACAAAGCTGGAGGTATAACAATTCTAGTCTTCGATTTATATTACAAAGCTATAGTACTTAAGACAGTGTGGTACTGGCACAAAAATAGACACATAGATCAATGGAACAGAAAAGAGAACCCAGAAATAAACCCACAATTATATGGTCAGTTATTCTGAAGCAAAAGAGGAAAGAATATGCAATGTGAATAAAGCAGTCTTTTCAACAAATAGTGCTCGGAAAGCTGAACAGCAACATGCAAAAGAATGAAACTGGTCCACTTTCTTATTTCACACATAAAAATAAATTCAAAATGGATTACAGACCTGAATGTAACACCTGAAACTATAAAAATCCTAGAAGAGAGCACAGGCAGTAATTTCTCTGACACTGGGTTAGCAAATCTTTCTATACATGTCTCCTGAGGCAAGAGAAACAAAAGCAATAATAATCTATTGGGACCACATCAAATTAAAAATCTTCTGCACAGCATAAGAAACAACAAACCTATAAGACAACTTACTGAATGGAGAATATATTTTCAAATGACATGTCCAATAAAGGATAGGCACCCAAAATATATAAAGAACTTACATAACTCAACACCCCCAAAAAACATATAAGCCAATACCAAAATGGACAGAAGACATTTTTTTAAAGAAGACATCTCAATGGCCAACAGACATATGAGAAGATGCTCAACATCATTCATCATCAAGGAAATGCAAATCAAAACTACAATGAGATATCACCTCCACCTGCCAGAGTGGCTAAAAACAAAACACAACACATAAGAAACAATAAGTGTTGGCAAAGATGTGGAGAAATAGGAAACTTCGTGTCCTGTTGATGAGAATGCAAAGTGGTATAGCCACTGTTTCTCAAAAAATTAAAAATATAATTACTAATTACTTTATGATTCAGGAATTGTACTACTGGGTACTGACCCCCAAAATACAAAAACATTAACTAGAAGGGATATATGAGCTTCTATGTTTACTGCAGTATTTACAATAGCCAAACTATGGAAGCAGTCTAAGTGTCCATCGATAGATGAATGGATAAAGAAAACGTGGTATATGTATACAATAGAATATTATTCATCCGCAAAAAGAATTAAACGTTGCCATTCGCAACAACATGGATGGATCTAAAGAGTGTAATATTAAGTGAAATAAGTCAGAGGGATAAATATCCTATGATTTCACTCACGTGGAATGTAAGAAACAAAACAAAGGGAAAAGAGAGAGAAAGAGACAAACCAAGAAACAGACTCTTAACTACAGAGAACAGACTGATGGTTACCAGAGGGGAAGTGGGTGGGAGGATGAAAGAAATAGGTGAAGGAGATTAAGGGTATAGTTATCTTTGATGAACCCTGAATGAAATGAAACCATTGAATTACTATATTGTACATCTGAAAGTAATATAATACTTCATGTTAGCTACTTAGAATTTAAAAAAATAAGACAATAAAAAATAATAAAAAAATAAAATGGTCCTTGTAAGTGACCTTGACGGTTCCAGATTATTTAGTGGCAGATTCTACTCTTTAGAATACTTATAACGCTAATTAGTAAATTAACTACTAGATATTGCAAAAAGCATTCCCCCTTTCTATATCAGTTAGCATGGGATGTCCCCACATTTATATGGTTCATCAATAGTTCCTGTATTTTTACTTTTGTTAAAATTTATGGTCTTTGCAATGCATTTATGAGGTGGTAGGCTTAACTACTGTTTTAAGGATTCTTTTTTCCTGTTTCCATAAAGAACACCAGAACCTTCCAAACCTTCACATTTATTCTCTCAAGTATGTGGATACTGATGGAAGATAAATCTTCATTCTGTGAGCAGAAGAATAGACTCTTCTGAACCTTAAACATTACAATGCTCCCAAAGGACACCAATTATTTCTATAGTACAGCAATTTACAGAGTATTTTAATCTTGATCTCTCAAACCCAGATTTAAAGGAGCCCAGAACGCTAGAGGTAAGAAGTGTTTTGTCACAGGAGAATGACTCAGGTTTATATAGTCCAGGTTAATTGGTTCAATTTTAACTTGAAGAGCACAGATCAGTTCTAAAATAGAAGCGTTATTTGTAATAGTCCAAAAGTAGAAATAACCCAAATGTTTATTAACTGATGAACGGAATAAAATGTGGTATAGCCACATAATTAAATAATGCTCAGCAATAAAAATAAAAGAACTGATAATGCTACAGCATGGATAAACCTTTGAAAGAAGCCAGTAACAAAAAACTGCAATGGTATGATTAAATGTCCAGAATATGCACATCTATAGACAAAGGAAGTTTATTAGTGGGAGCCTAAAACTAGATGGATTGGCAGGAAATGAGGAATGACTACTGATGCATATGGGGATTCTTTATGGAGAGGTATTCAAAAAATGATTATTATCATGGCTGCTCAATTCTGTAAATATACTAAAAACCTATAAATTATAGAAATAAAATGTAGGTGAATTATATTTTAATAAAATTGTCTTTTTTAAGATTTTATTTATTTATTCGAGAGAAAAAGAGAGAGAGAGAGAGAGAGGCAGAGACACAGGCAGAAGCAGGCTTCATGCAGGGAGCCCAACGTGAGACTTGATCCCGGGTCTCCAGGATCACACCTGCAGCCAAAGGCAGGCGCTAAACCGCTGAGCCACCCAGAGATACCCAAAATCGTCTTTTTAAGAAAAGAATGGACAATTTGGCTAAAAAGAACTGTGCACCAAAACTTTAACCAACGATATATAAATTCAGAGAAAATTTTTTAAAAACCCACAATGAATCTAATTTTTTAAAGATTATTTATTTATTTATTTATTTATTTATTTATTTATTCATGAGACATACACAGACAAAGAGGCAGAGACAGGCAGAGGGAGAAGCAGGCTCCTTGCAGGGAGCCGGATGTGGTACTCGATCCCAGAACTCTGGGATCACACCCTGAGCCGAAGGCAGGCATTCAACCATTGAGCCATCCAGGCATCCCAACCAGTGAATCTAATTAAATAAATGTTTAAATATGTGACAATAGCAGGGAAACACTTGCTATACTGGAAATTTAAAAATTTGCCTTTTGAGTTTACATGTGTAAGCAGTAGCCCAATACTTATTTAATACATTAAATAAAGCACACTAGGAAAAAGGCTCTATAATACTTGGCAAACATCAGATTCCTGATTATAGTTCATCAGCTTTATGACAATGGGAATTAAATGTTACAGAGCTGGAATACATTAGAAGCAACCACTCATAGACCAGTCTTATTTAACACATTTTCTCTTCTCTATAAGGCATTTTTACTATCAACCCAATTCCTTCCTTGTTATATAACATTGTGTTTTGTTTTTTACTTTTCTAATTATCTTTAAGGAGTTTGCAGGACTGCCAATTTTCTTCTAACTCTATGGTTCTTGTTAAAAATAAATTTTATTTATCCTGGTTTTTAATCCTAAAAATAATTTAACTCTAGCTTTTATTGAAAGAATCTACTTCTGAGTATAGAGTTTTAGGTTCTGATAAATAACCCATAATGTACAGAGTATATTTAGAGGAAGTAAAGGTAGAGAATACAAAAATAAATAAGCTACTCAACAGTCCTTTCTCAGTAGCAGGTGTTTTTCCCAAAAAATGGCTAAAAGGTCAGATAAAAATTCTAAAATTACCCCGTGACTCTCTGGGGAAGAACTTTTGTTGAAGAGATACTACAGTTGATGTTTAAAATGATTGCAAATAGCGCAATGGACTAGATTAGGTTTAGAGCTATTTGGTTTCAAGTTTCAAAATCTTAACTCTAGGCCAGAATCAGAGTACCATAACTGAAAGAAATTGCTAAATGCATGTCCGCATTTAAGAGAGGACAAATGAGTTGTTTCAAGTCATTAAGTCATTTTTCCCAGCCAATGGCAAGAACTCAGGAGTTCTCACTCAGAGGTCACTAGCAGTTTCACTGTACAACACAAAGTATAGCAAACACGCTACCTTATAGTTTGTAAAACAAATTCCACATTCCTTGTATTGTTTCATACTAATAGGAACATTCCATAGCAGATCAGAAACTTAAGAAATGAGTAAATGGAAGTACAAGTGTTTTCAGAAATAGACCGGAGTCTTTTGAGATCCAGCAAGATATTTATGGAGTTCAGGGTAAGCCACCATGAATGTGCAACTGTGGCATGTGGTTTATTGCCTGCTGAAACAAGGTCAAAAAGATTCAGGAAGAGTGTTTTGCCTCCTCCTCAAACTGCTTAAAAGAATTTAGATAGGAGACCTATACTAGGTAAGAGCTATAGAGATAACTTTTTACATCAGAAAGCCTTCTTTACCTCGGATGGCAAACATTTGTTCTTTCAAACTTCCTATGAATTTTCCTCTCCTTTGAAGTCCCTATCCATATCCCCTTCTTTTTAGCTCAGAATGGCATATAAACCTCAGTTGCCTGGCTGTTGGAGAACCTCTCATATCTGTACATACATAATTAAATTTGCTTTTATCTTGTTAATCTAGTATCAGTTGAATTATTAGGCCAGCCAAAGAACCTATGATGGAGGAATAAAAATTTTCCTCCTCCACAATGTTTCATTGGGGCTGTTTTCAAAATCATAGTTTCACGCAAATCAGAGGTAAGGTCATAAGCTTATTTCTAAATATACACATTCCTAAGCATTGGCCTTTCACTTGAAGTGAATTTGACCTAATTTATTTTTCTTTTAATGTTTTTTTGTTGTTGTTTAATTAGTGTTGTTATTGGTTTCCTTTTGTATCTAAAATAATTAAAGAAATAATAAGAATTTCTATTTTCTTCTCCAGGGTATGCTGAATAGTGATTTAAGAACAGAAAAAAGACCCTCTACTTTTTTATGAAAATGGAACCTGTTGGATTTGAACCATGTTTTTTATTTTTATTTTTTTAAATATTTTATTTATTTATTCATGAGAGAGAGAGAGAGAGAGAGACAGAGACACAGGCAGAGGGACAAGCAGGCCCTATGCAGGGAGCCGGATGTGGGACACAATCCCATGGGAACTCCAGGATCATGCCCCTGGCTGAAGGCAGGCACTAAACCGCTGAGCCACCCAGGAATCCCTGTTTTTGATTTTTGTATTACAATTTCTGTCCACATAAGTTGTATGACAACATTTATTCAATAAATATTTATCTACTGTCCTTTGTATGTGCTAGACTCTGTTCTTAATTTTGGAGTTTTGATAATAGGATGACTGAGTCATACTCCTCACCACAAAAATTTTATTGTGCTTGCAGAAACAAAAAAATAAATACGACAGAGAACACACAGCATATTATTTTCTTGTTGATCTTGGTGCTTGATGGTCCTCAAACACTCCTGACTTCATAATGATTTCAATAGTCAATTGCTTCTAGGAAGAAAAAAGATACATCTGGCACAAAATTGCTTTTTGCTTGGTTTCTGCTATCTATTGGTTAAAGACTGGCTATCATTGCCACATAAATGCTTCAGAAGAAAACACTACTTTGGAGTATTGTACTAAGTAAGAACTAATGTAAACTGATTTAACTGGAGTAATGGCTAATTTCCTCCCAGCTGGAGAAGTTTCTGATTAACAAGCAACTTGTAATTGTTTTCTTTATTTACCAATCAAAGGGTGAGTATTAGGACAATCCATTGTAATGAATAAATTAAGACCGTGATTTTCAGTGTTTGGGGAAAAGTATGGTTTCTGTTAGTTCAAACCTGGTAGAAGCTTCCTTCCTTTCACAGACCCTGTATCCTGAAGGCTTAGGAATGGAATGAGAAAGATCATGTGTGTTATGAAATAAAAAATAAATATAAAAACAATGTTTCCATCTGAAAAAGGTTCTGGGCCCTTAATTTTAACTTTAAAGAACAATATTTTACAAAGTTTTCTCCTTCATTCACTAGAATTTATCTCTGGCCCTACTGTATGATAGATGCTTCCCTCATGCCAGGAGTATGACACAGCGCTTGCCCTGTAGAAATGAGAAGAGCATGTGGGTCAGGGTATATGTCATTTAGGTGTTGTGAGATATAAGGTAGGTGTCTTTTCACTGACTCTAAATGTCTCATTATTAAAACCGTGGGTGCTAAAATGTAATTTCAGCTTTGGAAAATTGTTTTAAATCCACATTTATTAGTGACTATAAATACGTAACTGACCACAGAACCCACATGCAAAAATACATTTCAAGAAAAAGATGTTTGGTACCCTCATTCCTACTCTGGTGTATAAAGGAATAAACATTTTATATATTATAATAATATTCATAGAACATAAATTTGGTAAAATGGAAAGATTGAGTGCTTATTGCATATCACCTGTGCTCTAAGACTATGGGGCAAAAGAGAATACGTACACCTCGGCTTGGTACTGAAATCATGGTAAGTAGTTAAGCTATCTTTTATTACTTGTATAACAATGGGAAGATCATTTAATTCTAACTCTAAAATGAGATTAATGATTATTTTAGATGAAAGAATAGTAATTAAAACAGATTAAATGATATTGTGGGAATAAATTCCTTAATCTAAATCTGTTTGGTGGTATAAAATATTTTGGGTACAAATTACATATTAAAATATATACAGACAACAAAAGAGGGGCACCTGGGTGGCTCAGTGGTTGAGCTTCTGCCTTTGGCTCAGGTCGTGATCCTGGGGTTCTGGGATCGAGTCCCACATCAGGCTCCTCTCAGGTAACCTACTTCTCCCTCTGCCTATGTCTCTGCCTCTCTCTCTGTGTCTCTCATAAATAAATAAAATCTTTAAAAAGAAAAAAAGACAACAAAAGAACATCAGTAAGTAATGAGGGTAGGTCAAGATTGAAGTGTCCATTTTTGCTCCTGCCACTATATGAAATGAACAAATATTATTAATGTGTTTCTGAGCTAAATTTTCTTCCAAGAGTATAAGCTTGTATCTCTCTTAACATAGGCCTGACAATTTTAGTGGGCTTTGGCATTTTTTTTTTCTTTTTTAAAGAAGTCATGGCATAGTATGCTAAAAAGTATATGATTTTTTTTTCCCTGAGTATATACAGAAAGAATAAAAGAAACCTAAACAGCAAGTAGAAATGTAATTAAGAATCTATATTAAGTCTTACCAAATGGTTATTTATCATATGCAAGTGACTGGCTATGATTGTTTCCAGTTATGTAATCTTTTAAGTTTGGAATCTGGCTGTCATTTAAAACAATAACTGATTTTAAGCATCATTCAATGATACAGGGGAGAAAAAAACAAAACAAAACTAGTCCTGAAAAGCCAGAGGTATAATTTACCCAACCATGAGTGACTCTATGATGTGTACTTCAGAGTTAAGTTAATTAACATTGATCCAAATGCATTTAATCAGAGTTCAGTAATGCCAGCAATCCAATTAAGGTAAAGATTCTATAAGAGCTAAATTTTATTAATCAAGTGATATTAAAAGTCGCTTTATTTTCTTCTTCCTTTTTGAGGAAATGCATATTGCATAACTGGAGGTTTTCCAGTAATTCAAAGTTTTCAATGTCAAACAAGTTATTATCCACTGATAAAAGTGTGAGTACAGTATAACATTTTAGAACATGCTCTGATATAATATCACATATATTTCCCCCTAAGATATCAATTAAAATTAGATGCATTTGTCTCTTTTCTTTCTCTCCCTCTCTCTTTTTTTTAAAGTAAACTCCACACCCAACATGGAGCTCAATGTAGGGTCTGAATCCTTGGCCTTGAGAGCAAGACCTGAGCTGAAATCAAGAGTCAGATGCTTAACCAACCGAGTCACCTAGGCACTTGGTGCATTTTTTAACTAATACACCTCTTGAAAAGGAAAAATTTGTCTCTATCCTTTAAGGTTCTTCTGTTTGGTCTAAAAATTAAATTGATATGAGACAGATTAACAGAAGAAAATCAAATTTAATTATATTTGTGGAATCCACATATACAAGAGAGATTCCAAAGACAGGCAAAATGAGGTGTATATCTCATTCTGGACAAAAGAGAAGGGGGTTAAGTGTCTGAGATTAAAGAGGGAAGGAAAGCAACTCAAAGAAGCATGAAAAGACAAATGTTTGGTAAACTAGTGTTTGCTGGGTCATCCAGAAAACAATGGGAAATAGTATTTTGATCAAATAGGCCTTGCTAGGTTCCTCCCTGTCTACTATACTTAATTCAAATTATACCATAGTTATTTATCGTGATAGCTCCCTTCCTGGAATAGGTACTCTAATCTAAATTTTTTGAGACAATTGTGGGGAGGAAGGAGGAGGCCAAATATAAAACTTGAGATTTTGTTCCTTATGAGTGATACAAACATTGTTTCATAGTATATATTTTAATATACACATAATAAAATGAAATTTCCTACCTTCACAAGTAGTTTGAAAACTTGAAGGAAAATGAGTGCAACAGAATCATATTGTAAAAGTTTTCTAATGAGTAATTTTTATCCTT
This sequence comes from Canis lupus baileyi, assembly GCF_048164855.1. Classification (NCBI taxonomy): domain Eukaryota; kingdom Metazoa; phylum Chordata; class Mammalia; order Carnivora; family Canidae; genus Canis; species Canis lupus. The sequence continues at coordinate 55,793,168 of NC_132844.1, read as the reverse complement.
TGGGGATGTTAGAAATGAACAGTCCCAAGAAGATGAATATCAAAAATTATTTATGTTGCTGAGGTCATCAAAACAAATAGTGATACTAAACTCAGGAAAATGTTTTCATTACAACATAATACCTTGGGAGATTTTTGAAGCCTGATTACCAGCCCTATGGCTACTTGAATATTTTCAGGACAAGAAGAGCAGTACTCAGAGAAATATTCACTCCAGCCCTCATGGGGGCAGTGGAGTGTTTTTGGTGAATTGCAAATGATCTGCACAGCATAAATTTATTCTCTATCAAAGTCCCATTCAAAATTATGTCATTTTCTTTCTTAAAATACACATTTGCTATTGTAAATTTACAACCTATCTTATTAAATAAGTAGTACTCTATGTAAAGAGTATGATTTACAATATTATTAAATATTTAAGTTGTCATTGCTTCCCCTCCCCCCTCCCCCTCCCTTCAGATATACAGCTTTTTAAATAGCAGCAAGTCAATGCACATGCTTCTCGGGACCACTGAGTATAAAAGTACTATTGTGGCAAAGGAAGCATAATTTTTATTGCCTTAGGTAATTTCAAGACAATATTCAGTTAATCATTCATACTTACTATTTTTCCTATTGTTTCCAGTGGGGGGGGGGAAATGAATTTATTCAACTAATTTTATACTGAATGTTAAGAACTTAGTCTCAATAAATATTTATTACCATTATTATTATTATTATTAACTGGTATCCATGTCTTAGTAATGGTATAATATATTTACCCTATTTTCTCAGCACATTCCCTTGCCAGAGAAATGTGAGAGAAAGGAAGTATTCTATGTACAGAAGACTATTAAAGGCCCCCTCCATTATAATTCCCTACTTTTCTTTATAATGTAGTTAGACACTTAAAAACATGTTTCTCCTTACTGTACTATGAAGTCTGAGCAGAAACTATGCTTTGCCATCTGTGTTTTTATGGCCTCTAGGACAGAGTTTCTAGCACTAAAGCTCAGGGAGGGAAGAAAGGAAGGAAAGTAGAGGGGAGGCAGACAAAAGGAGGAAACAAAGAAAAGGAATGGCAGGAAGACTAATGGTACTTGGATCAAAATCTGGAAAGAGATTTGTTTTGATTATTTATTGCTTCATAACAAAATTCCTTAAAATGTGGTGATTAAACCAATACCTAGTTAGCAGGCACTGCTCATCTTTCTTTTATGTTGTATTAGCTGAGGGCTTTTTTGGAGCTGGAGACACCAAGACAGCGTCCCTCATATGTTTGACACTTCAGCTTGGATAGACAGAAACGGTAGGGGCTGGCTGAGTTATTCTCTCTGTATTCTCTCACCCTCTAAAGCCACTTTCTCCTGATGCTAACTCTTGCCAGCAAGTTAGTTGTTCTTGACTTGGTGGCTGTTTTCGCAAAAAAAAAAAAAAAAGTAAGTTTGTAGGGCCTTTTAAGACCCAGAACTGGAAATTTCACACTGTTACTTTTACCATATTTTGTGAGTCAAAGGAAGTCAGAGGATAGCTGGATTTCAAAAGACTCCTCCTGATGGGAAGAGCAGCATGTGCATATAGGTGTGGGAAGAAGTGTTGATATTGATCTTTGCAGAAATCTACCACAAGTGGTAACAGCCTGCCACTGGAATGTCATAGAAAACTACTTCTCAAACCAAACTGAGGAAGTATAATTTGGCAGAATTTTCCCCCTTTTTTCTCACTTTTTAAGGCACACATTAGAATACTTGCTGTAATATCTCAGCCTGACCAAAAACTGTTAATCAAGTATGTCCTAAAAATACTTAGGATTGTTCTAATCATGTCTGAAAGAATCTATAAATATCTATGTTAATTAACTATGAAATGTTTTAGATAAATTGTGAATTGCCATATCTATATAAAGCTACTCACAAAACTAGCTAATGATTTTAACTGTGAAGTAATTTATAAACAGGTCACGCATAGTCCTTCTGAGCTTAGAAACTTATTGTATTTTTCTGGAGCCCAGAGCTACCTGAAGGATAGGATGATAGGCCACTTTAAAGATACAGTTGACTCTCAAAGGGGTTAGGGGCACTGACCATCTGCACAGATGAAAACCCGCATGTAACTTTTGACTCCTCAAAAACTACTAGTCTACTGTTGACCAGAAACCTCACCGATAACATAAATAGTCTATTAACATACTTCGTATATGTATTGCATACTACATTCTTAAAGATAAAGAAAATGTTAAGAAAATCATAAGGCACAGAAAATACAGTACTTTACTGTACAAAATCCACACATAGGCAGGTCCACACGGTTCAAACTTCTGTTGCTCAAGGGTTAACTGTCATAACATTTTTCTTTTGAAGTATGTTATAATTAGATTTATTTAAATGTATTTGTGCATGTATTTATATGATGAAATCTGTAATAGAAAACCTAACTAAAATACAGTGGAAACTTTTTTCCCCCCTCTTTTTTTGTTAACGTTATTGTAACTGAATGAAATTTGCTATGTCATTGAAAGGAATTACATACGTAGGCTTCATAAAGATTTGAAACATGATATTTCTATCAGATCAGCACTTCAGTTAGAATACACTTTGGTTCTGATAAGACTGACTTTCTTTCATGAGCAAATACTCATGGGGTTGGAAAAATATATCTAATATAGAGGATTGTTGCAGCACACAAATTAATATCCATTACTGATCATCTGAGTGGTGATAATGGATGTTCACTGTGGTTTTATTTTATATTCTTAAGATAATGTTTTTTAAAAAATACCTAGTGAACTATTCAAAATTATTTTAGTTTCAGAAGCCGGTAGTAATTTTTAAAACATTGAAAATGTTTATTCAGAGCCTCTTTTTAATGAAATTAAAGCTATTAAGTGATTGGAAAAGCCTGAACATGCTGTATAGTCTCGTGATATAAATGATTATTAATATGCATCTTCCTAATACAAATGGATTCTGCAGCTAATTTTATTAATTATACTATTTTTAGAATTCTGGCATCATAGGTTTATTAGGAAGCTAATATTTCAAGGTAAAACTTCGTTCGATAGCCTCATATAATTATTTCCTACTTTTGGTAACTAAGCTACTGAGCAAACAGACAAAGAAATAACATGTTGACAGGCTAAGCTATTTTTGCTCAATTGCAATTGCCGAGAGCTTCTATTTCAACTTTTTTCCTCTCAGGGAGTTGCCACTAACATGACAATCAATCTATCCATGCTTCTAGTTATTAAAGGACAACCTGAGAGCTCTTTTAATCAATCACTTTGCTGTGGTAGAGATGTTGAGGGGAGAGGTGGGGAATTACCTTAAAACTGAGGTCACTCTTTGGAGAGGGAACCAACCTAGGAATCTATAACCTAAGGTGAGTTTTTATCGGTCTCCTTCCATTTTCCTTTATTCTCAAATAACCTTGAGAAAATAGCAGGTCAGGAAGCAATAGGCCCATTTCTTCAGAATTCTTAGGGTGAAAGTACATTCCTTCAAGGGAATGCATTTTATTTGTACTATTTTCCACCAGTTTAACCTTCATCAGCTTCAAGATAACCTCCTAACCTGTCATTTTTCCAAGAAATTGAGGGTGTATGCCTATGATTTAAAGCAACTTTTTCTAGTCAGGGAAGTAGATTGTTTTTTGACTCTTCCGTTTGGTGAGGATCCCAATCAAGGACTCACTTTGAAAAATCAACATGCTTTTGTCTGGCTATCATGGCTACTATCCCTTAATCATCCCCAGAGAACTTTATCCAGTGCAACCTTCAACACACAGCTCCCACTGTACTCATCTTGGTTTTCTCCATGTCACACATACAACCCATTTCTATTTCTACTTCAAGGTCTTTGCTTTTCCTCTCCCCCTGGCTTTGCAATTTCCTGATCTCTTGTACTCCTTGCCATGTAGAATGTAACCTGTCTCAGAAGTTCAACTTCATCTGTTTCCTCTGATGATATCACAGCCCTCTTTACCCTCACAATAAATGTTTTTTTCTGAGCTAAAGCAGTTGCACTCAGTTTAACCAATGCTTATACAATAACTTATCTGAGGTTTTTATAATGTTATGTCTGTCAGTTTGTCTTGTAAGGTTATACATTTGAAACTGAGGATATAGTCCTCCAACATATATCCAGAAATCAGGGGCTCTGGGTGCTTTATTGGCTCTGCCAATCATTTGACAATTAACACAAGATCAATCTCTTCCCACTATATAAGATTCCACATTTCACTGAGGTGAAAAACGCTTTCCTATCTATATTGCAGACACTTCTTTAAAAAAAAAAAAAAAAAAAAAACTTTAGACATATCCTATGTAAGATAATTTCACCACATTTATGTATTTTTTGCTACTGTTGTGATTTCCTAATATTCCCTAGACTGCCCTGTTTTGATTAATTAAAATTCCTATTTCATTGTTGGTATGCAAGCATTGCAGTGACTGGAACCATAACTCGATCTTCACTGCTTCTACTTAAAAAAAAAAATCTGCATTGCTTGTGGATAACAAGTTGGGATAAGGAGAGCTTCTTTGCTTTAATTTTTATATTCAGAATTTATCCCTCCCTAGTTCTTTTTCACATTGTCCTTATCAGGTGTCTAATTACATGACATACAGTAGCAGAATGGGCAAAAATGGTCCTTTAAAACAAAATTGTTTTCTATTAGGAACATTTCACTCCAAGACACCATAAGATGGCGAGAAAGAAGTCTATTTAAAAATGCAATTGCCATTCCCTTCTAAGTAACATTTTTTAAAATATAAGAACAGATTCTGATTTACTTTTTATAATATAAGAATTTTTCTAGCATTTAAAAATGGCAGTAGGCAAATTATAACTACAAACACAAAGCTGCCCCAAATGCTGTTATACTTATGCCAAACTAAAAATATTACATATTTTGGTTTGTACAAAATAAACAGCAGTTAAAAGTAATTGTTTTATAAGCATAACTCAGAGAATTACTGAGAGTAAATAATAAAACATGTAGTGAATCGCAATCCTTATTTTTTGTGTAAGACATCCACTTGACAACAAGTCTAGATATCTACAAACAAGTTGATTGGAGGTAAATTGGTATGTAAAGGGATGAGGAAAGCTCACATGGTCAGAAAAATAATGCGGCTTTTACTTTCAAATGAAACAATTTTGAGCAGAATGAGTTCTTGGGACTGATTAGGAATTAGTGCAAATAAAAAGAAAAACTTTTCAGACAATTAAGATTTAATTAGGCTTTTTATCACCTCGCTACACTGATGTGCTTGTCCTTATTAACTTTGCTCCCCTTTTGACTCCTCACAGTGGTACTAAATATGCTCTTCTTCCCCGCTTCAGACTCAGTACCACAGTGGTTTTCGAATGCCTGACAGGCAGGCTTTCATAGTGTCTCCATGTCCTCAGGTTAGAATTAACCTAGGAACCCATGACTGAGCTCATGACTCAGTGCTGGTTGCAGAGGTCCCTGCAGTTCTCTTATTTCTAGCCTGTTTTAAGGTTGGCTTCCTCCTGGAATGGTTTTTGGGTACCTGCATTTCTTTCTTTCTCAAACATCTTGCTTACCTCCCTGTCAGATTTTTTCTTTTCTTTTTTTTTTCCTGTGCCATAATTCCAACAGATAATTAAGTTCTTCTCTAGTCCTAAAGTACTGCTCTGCAGCCACTTAAAATCTTAATTCCTGAAGTTGAGATTTTATCATTTGATACAGATATATTTACTATAGTTTTAGGTACAAATTGACACCTGGATGGCTTGCTTCTATGTCTGCCTTCCTAATTTAACCCCTACTCCTGGAATGATGACAGAGAGCCTGGGCTGCTTTGTTCTGTGTGGTCATCTAGCTCCCTGTGGATTATAAGGCTCATTTTATGGCATTTTCTACTTGCCAATAGAAAAGTGTCAGAACATTGATAGGTAGTAAAGAACTATAGAGAAGACTGTTTCAGATATATTAGACATCTTCCTATTAAGGTTAATAGAATGACTTTTTCTTTAAGGACCGAAGCAACCATCCTATTATTTTTAGGGTATCTCTTTGAAGACTTATCCCAGTAAGAGACTCAACCTTTTTACTTAACAGTACAAGGTCATGGGCCTTCTGACCCTTGGAACTGCAAACACGTAACTCTGAAGCTATTTTCTCATGAGATTTATAGGAAACAATCACAAGATACATCTTGTCTCTCTCATGGAAGAGAAATTTAATTGTTCTGTGTGAATTTATGTGAATTTCTGTCCAGACCTATAGTTAATACATGTTGATTTGATTATGCTTCTTCAATATTAAATCATTTCCTCTTTCTTCTATATTGGTACAGAAGGATCTGTTGACAAGATTGCTTTATTTGACCAATACCTATATATTAGAAAATTTTAAAGATTTCCTAATTTACAAAATATCATAAAACATGTGAATTTTTATTTACTTGTATTTTTTATTTTAAGTAAATATATATTGAACACTCAATAAATATTACTCTCTTCCCATTCTTCCTATTGTATTTGCTTATTCTTATCATGAGAAACATTTTCTACCCAAATAGTTTCTCCTTAGAGAAAACTTGAATGTATTATATCCAGAATAAAATGATTTTGGGTTTAGGACATCAAGCTTGTTTTTTTTCCCCTAATGAATACTGAAAATTTAGAAAGCCTTGCCTTCCAGCCTTAAATATATGTGAACTTTAGCCCTAATTAAATATTCAACTCCAGCTGTCTTCTCTGAGAAGGCCTCCCAGTTTACCATAAACCACATCATTATTCCTATTTCTTAGCTTTTAAACACCTTTTTTTTTGTCTCAATCTCTTATTTGGCATTAATTTTATTAATAAGATCTTACATTATTTCTCAAGTATATGTTATATCCCAAGTGAGAATATAATGGGCTTAAAGCAGGGCTTTTTCCAGTGTTTGTCAGTATCTCACAAAGACATATAGGGTAGGTAATTTTAACAATTGAAAAAACATCTTCTGAAATGCAAACTTTAAATCCATTTATTTCCATAACATTTCTCTTTTGCACTACATTTACTCTGGATTGAACATATATTTATAGAAATATTTTCAGAGATACCCACTGTTATTTTACTGACCGGTCTCTTTGCTGGCCCAGCACAGAAGAGAACACTAATATCCTGAGATGTACATAAAATCATTTGTAGTTGAGGCTTTTCATGTGTAAAGAGAAGTTTAAGAGTTTGAAATAAGAGGATTATTGGATATCTTTTCAGTGGAATGTTAGAGCCTCTGAACATTATCTGATTCTATAGCATATTCAGGACTGTCTTCTTTCAGCTATTTTATAACTCTGTAGAGATTAAAGATAAATTGTAGACAACGACAGCAGTGCAAACCATGTATGCTCAGTAGCAGAACAATTTGTCCTCCTGTGTAAAAGCCAGTTTTGCAACCATTTGCAAGTTCATTTCAATATTCCCGGTCTATAAAGTTATCTATTCTTTGGATTCTCCATTGAACCAGTATAACATCTGTCGGGTTTCCTCACTTAATTATAGTGTTAAATAGTATTTTTGTTATATTTTAGATTTATCAGTCCATTATTTTACATTGTTCAAAAGTATGATTTTACTTTGTTTTGAAAATGGTTTTAAAAATATTTAGTCTCCAGAAAGTGCATGCTGCTTGCAGAGTTGGAGTACCTCAGTAAAAACAAAACAAAACAAAACAATAAACCAATTGGTTATTGCTTCAAATATAGTTTTATCATAGTTCTTGTGTTTTTTAGTTTATTCACAGTGTCCTTCATTCTTAGCAGAAATATGAAGCTGAAGTAATTTAACTCAGTAAATTCTTCTATCTCTGTAGCATCCATGGAACAGATTATGGAAAGTGTTTAAAGGAACTATTTCATAAATCATTAAAAAAGCTTTTTAGTAACAAATTTCCTGGGGAATCACTGTATTTTAATTCATCTTGTTTTTTAACTAGTGTATAGATATCCTCTTATAATAGGTAGTTTAAAAGTATTACTACCGGGCAGCCTGGGTGGCTCAGCAGTTTAGCGCCACTTTCGGCCCAGGACATGATCTTGGAGACTCGGGATCAAATCCTGCATGGGGCTCCCAGCATGGAGTCCGCTTCTCCTTCTGCCTGTGTCTCTGACTCTCTCTCTCTCAATAATAAAATCTTTATAAAAAAATATTACTACCTTTTTGTTCTTTTTAAAGCAAAATTAATAAGTGGCCCCAAAAATAACAAAAACAACAAAAGACAAACTTTCTTATCCAGGCATTCAAAATGCCACTCTCAACTTGTATTTGCTGGCTTATAATTTATCATCATAAACTGTATACTATACATGCCCTAAATGTTCTCTGCCTACATGTTATAATTTATTTCCTAATATGACTCTTCATTCTATTTTTTCTTCCTTAATTTCATCAGGCTGCGTTTAGCCATTTCATCAGTTTCACTTAGTCTTTCTAGTTCAGTTCAATTTACACTTTCTCTTACCTGATTTAATCTATTTCATACCTGAGCCTATAGAAAACTGTTGGGAAAGTCAGTCTCATGCCTACCTATTCTGCCCCTATTTGACCACATAAGAATATGCCCTGAACTTGGAACACTTCTTTCCCAAGAGTTAAGGAGACCACACAGCCTGTGTCAGGTTTATCACCTGTATGGGAATATCTTTTTCTGTTTTAGGCTCAATAAATATTCTCTTGTCTCTGCCTGGAGCATGTGTATCATACGACACTTGCCAATTCAAGTTATGTCTGTCCTTGAGGAGGAGGGAACAATGACCTTGCACTATGGCACAGGAGGGATGTGCATAGGCAAATTGTTTTATGTTGGCTATTGGGAGAGACCTATTGGCTATGGGGGACCAATGCACACTATTGAAGCTGATCTTGCTTTGTATCTTCTCTATGTGAGTAAGCATTGTTCCATCCAGTACTTGACTGAACACTTCTACCCACTGCATCTTGGTGGGCTTGGGTTCTTGAAGCCAACAAGAACAAGAAACTTTCAATAACAAGATGCAGTGGGCAAAAGTGTTTGGACTACAATTACTGTATTGTGATGATCTTTGCTATCCCCCATGTAATCAAAGTTCTTTCCTGTGATATGTAACTGGTGCCCTACTCCCTTAGGACTGATAAATGATACAGGGTAATCGGCTCAACAAAAACTATTTATAATTCTCCTGTATTATTAATCACACAGAGCATATCAAACCACCTCAGGAAATCCTAATATAGTGTGGTCGGTTTAAAATAACTGCTTAATAAATATTATTGATGGAATGAAACAGTGAATGAATAGTTATGGCAATATTTCACTATATGATTTAACTATAGAATTCCTATATTTTAACAAACCACTAATAAAAATCACCTAAGCAGAAGAAGTTATAATAGATTGCTTAAAAATAAATGGCAGCCTTATTAGGAAATAAATGACATTTATTCCAGGAATTAATTTACCTTAAGTATGAGTTTTCTTGCCACTATAATCCTTTGTTTAAAATTAAACTCAGGAATGCCTGATGGCTCAGTGATTAAGTGTCTGCCTTCCACTCAGGGCATTATCCTGGAGTCCCAGAATCAAGTCCCACAACAGGCTCCCTACATGGAGTCTGCTTCTCCCTCTGCCTATGTCTCTGTCCCTCTCTCTCTCTCTCTCTCTGTGTGTCTCTCAAGAATAAATAAATAAAATCTTTTTTAAAATTAATTAATTCAATTAAATTAAACTCAAATTCTTTTCCATCTCATGATATAGCACCTCAATTCACCCAGAGTCACAAATCTAAAGATGAAGAATCATCCCTAAATCATTCTTTTATGTTATAACCTTCATCATTCCCATCAATAGACTCTACGCAATGTTCTACTTCTGAATTATAATAAGAAAATAAATATTTCTTATAGCCTCCACTCCTAACACCCTAGTTTATAATACCATTAATTAATTATCTCTTGAAATAATGCAAAGATCTTATATTTGGTCCCACTTCTTCCCTATATTGCTATTTTTGTTTATTTTTCCCAAAGTAGACATGTCATAATATATGTCATATGTTTCCCTACATTCTATATGGGCAATGACATCCAATATTCTTGCTAAGATCTACAAAGACACACCACAATGACCTTGGCTAATTATTGGACTTCAGTACCAAATATTACCTTCTCATTCACCATGCTCCATTCTCCCTGATGTTTTTGAGTACTTCAAATTCAATCCTTCTTCCAGAGTTTTCACTTCCTCTTTCCTCTACCTGGATTGTTCTTTGCAAGATATCTGCTTGGCCTATAATCAGCACTGCCTATTATCTACAAAGGAAATACCTGAAACTGATTGTAAAACACTTGTAAGTTCTTACTTTATGCCCCACACTATGCCTTGGCACTAGGGATACAAATATAATCTTGATCTCTAGGTCCTGTGTGTCCTAGTCACAAAGATAATTAATGTAATATATGTAGGGATAGGCAAATAAGCAAATGCTGTAAATGAGTGAATAACCAAAGTTATTAAATGTTATAAAATGTTATAAATCATTTGACAAGATGTTTTAGGTGTTATGAGAATACAGTTAAATTTTATAGAGAAATTAGCATTGATTTCATGAAAGATAGATGTGTACTAAATCAGAAACATTTGTAACATACAACTTCTCTCTGTGATCATCAGTATTCTGGAGAATTTTCTAACTGTGTAGCTGTCCTTGATGAGGCATGAGCACATTATGTATTTAGGTAGCTTATCAACACTATGCTTTCAACATATATTTGCTTCATCTCATAATCTGAACATTAGCAAACTTTTTTAAGGATTGGGTTTTGGATTGAGTGACAAAGTTGTTTAATTTTTGCATATTCCAAGAAAAACTTGAGTTGTGGCTCTTTAAAGTCAAATGTATTTCTTTGCTCACTCAAAATTTTACCAATGAACTGGACATGTATAAATATAAAACATATTTAAAATATATTTTGTATTATTGTAGAGCCCTTATAAATTGGATCATGGCCTCTAATTATGTGTTTCAGGTGTTTCTTTGCTCCAAAATGAGGACATGTATGAAAGTTACAGTAGTATTACCTTTGTATTTAAAAATTATAATAAAACATATTTTAATGTTATGGTACAGGAAGATTTCAACATGGTAAATTTGGGCTGCAGACTATGTTGTCAGAATATCTAAATTTGAATCCTGGTCCTGTCACTACTAATTATGTGTATGACTTTGAGCAATTGTCTTAACAAACATGAGCCTCAATTTCTTATCTAGAAAGTGGTGATAACAATTTGTTTTTTTGTCCTATAGGCTTCTTAGCTAAGATAATGTCTTAGATTAATGCCTTGTTTATACTGTGTGTTCAATGTTTGGGCATTTGTTAACTTTTCTTTTTTTTTATCACCTACCATGTAATCTGACATAGAAAAAACTAGCAATCGAAGAATAGGAGACATATCCATTATTGCAAATATTTGATTTTTCAGTTTCAGTGAGAGATTTTGTTTCAAGAATGTGCCACTTGGAATGAGGTAATAATTATTAAATATGAGCTTCACTTTGTCACAGAAGAGCAGGTGATTTAATTTTAATAGGACTATTAAGCTATGGGAAGCAGCAACTTGAAGACCAGTAATTTGAAGCAGTCAAAAACCAAGTTAAAAGAAAAAAAGCAGTTGTGGGGGACACCATATCATACAAGACATAGATGGATGTTTTTCTTACATTGCCATAATATGAAGAAGGCCTATAATGTGACTAAAAAATCTTATTGTCCTTCACAGAGCAATGGAAAACAATGAAAATATCTTAACCTACAAGACATTGTCCATGCTATGTATAGACAATAGTTTTCTTATTAAAAAAACTGAAGAATCTGAAAAAATATCAAGAATCTGAACAATTATACATTTGTTTATGGAATAAAAAAACAGTGATATAGAGAAAATCAACATGTCTATGTGTCTTTGAGCTATATTGAATATTTACCTAGATTTGCTTTTTACTAAAGAGATTTGCTTCATTCTGTTGACATTATTTTCCATGCATAGGAAAGTTTATGCCTCTTTAGCACTTCTGATAATTTTATTATAAGAGTTATATTGATAGTCTATTTTAGTTCAGTTGCTAGATAATGACCATGGAAACACCAAAATTCGACAACTAATTATGCTTTTTTTTTTTTTTTTTTTTTAAGATTTTATTCATGAGAGAGAGAGCAGTCAAGAGAGAATAAGAAGGGTGAGGGGCAGAGGGAGAAACAGCAGCAGTCTTCCCACTGAGCAGGAAACCTGACACAGAGCTCAATCCCAAAACCCTGAGAGCATGACCTGAGCTGAAGGCAGACACTTAACAGACTGAGTCACCCAGGTACCCCAACAGCTAAGTAGAATTTAGTGTAATTTAGAATAAAGAAAATATGGCCCATTTATAAATATATGCATGACTACTTCTAGGGTTTTTTTTTTTTTTACTACTAGTTTTTAGTCAGAAGTAAGTATTCACTAGAATAATACCAAATATCTTATTAGAACTTTAGTTCTCTTAGAACTTTAGAAATGTTATTAGAATTTACAGTGTTTATACATTTGTTCCTTCTTTTTATCTTCCCATCTGTATATTGTCATCTTTTCTCCCTTGAGTTTTTGCTCAGCTTTTAGAAGAGGACCCTGTATTAAGGTATAAGGGAGGATTGTTCTGCTCTTTCACACAGGAGGAAGTCATTATTTTACTGAGAAAACTGAAGAAAAGCTTGCTGATACTGTGGCCCAGTCTCTAGCTAAAATTCTCTAATTTACCTACTACTTCAAGTATTTACTGTTGCCTAACCAACTCCTCACACTAAGTGACTTAAAACACACTGCTTCATTATGTGTACTGGTTCTGTTGGTCATGGTTTATACCTACCTGCTCTACAAGGTCTTGGGCATCCAGCCAGAATGACCCAATGACTTGGATGTATAGAAGCTGTTTTGCTCACATATTTGGTACCTGGGAGAGGATGATTTGAAAGCTAAGTTCCTCTTTTACTGTAAACTAGAGCATTTACACTTAGCCTATGTGGCTTGGGCTTCTCCGACCGTGTTGGCCACAGCATAGCCGGAATGCTTGTTTTGTTTTCTTTTGTTTTAAAGTAATCTCTACACCCAACATGGGGCTCCAGTTCAGAACCCCACGATCAGGAGTCTCATGCTCTGCCAGCTAACCAACCAGGTGCTTCATGATAGCTGGAATTCCTACTGGTGATCTCAGGACTCTGAAAGTGAGTTTCCAGTGAACAAAGGAGTAGCTGACCAGCCTTTTATGGCCTTGCATAAGAAATCATTTACATTATTTCTCTCATTCTCTAATAGTCAAAGAAGTCATAAAACTGCTCCTAATCCAAGAGGAAGAAACCTAGGCTGTACTTGTTGCTGGGAAAAGTGTCGAAAATACTGCTACCATGTTTTAAAACCTATCTTAAAGTATAATGTATCGAATTACAAACTCTCAGCTCTTCTTCCTCCTGATGTGGATATGTGTGTATGTGCAGGTATGTGTCCTTTACCTGTAAGACTAACATTCTTACTGCTTTTTTCTAACCTGCACTCAAAGAATGTGAATCAGGACATAATCTTCAATGGAACTGGTTAGGTAAATGCCTACATTAAGATCCAGTATTCGCTAAGAGTGAATTTTAAGGTCTAGTTTAGTTAAAGGAAATGAGCAAAGGTAAAAGGTCAAATTTTGTTTTTGGCTAAGTCATAATTTTCAATTAAGCTTCACCAGCAATAAAACTGATATCGTAATTTAATGGAACTGTTTACGGGATTACCCTTAAATCACAACCATTTAAAAATTTTTTTTTTACATATTTTCTCTCTGGACCTCTAATACAAAGGCCTGCAAACGGTATTTTGTAGGCTCCCTTGCCACTTGGATTCTGCTAACAGAAAGGACTCAAGTCAGATTTGAAGGCTGAAGAGAGACAGAAGTCTTGAGGCTTTGTTTCTGGTGGTCACCTTATGAAAGCAGCAGCAGTAGTTTCTCTTTGCTTTGGCAGCGGTAATTCCAGTAGTATTACCAGTAATGGCTCAGGAATGCAACAATGCTGTCAAGAGAGGCTCCAGCACCATATGCAACAGCAAACTGCTAGTCCAGCAGTGGCAGTGGCAGTTTCTGCACAGGAGCAATTACTAAAATCCAAAGTAGCACTGGTGAATGTGCAACATGTATTTGAAACAAATCTTAAGTTCTGGAGTTCTTGGCATAGGGGTTCCATAAATGCTTAGGGCAACATGATTGATAGTATGGTTTTGATTTTTTAAGATTTTACCCCTCTTTGTTTTTTTTGGCACTGTCAGTCCTGATGCTAATATTAAATTTTCAATTCTGTGGAATTGACTATTTCTTCCTTTAATTCTATCAATTAAAGTAATAATAGGTGAGGTGAATGTATATGAAACATATATTTTAAACAGTTATTAGGAACATACATATGTATAATTTGTCATCTTGACTGATTGGTATTTTTAGTATTATGAAACTATTCCCAATGATAATTTCTTTATTAAAGTTCAGTTGATCTGATATTAGCATAGAATTCTTATGCTTACTATCTGAATATGTATTTTTCTGCCCACTTACTTTCAATTTATCTATATTTTTGTATTAAAAGTACTTCTTGGGGTGCCTGGGTGGATCATTTGATTAATTGTCTGCCTTTGGTTCAGGTCATGATCCCAGAGTCCTGGAATCAAGCCTAATAGGCTCCCTGCTTAGTAGGGAGTCTGCTTCTCCCTCTCCCTCTGCCCCTTTGCATCCCACCCTTGCTTGTGCTTTCTCTCTTGCTCTCTCAAATAAATAAAAAATAAAGGTACATATTTGGTAGAAAACATATAGTGGGGATCTATGTCTATTTTCAATTTAATTTTTTAAAAGATTTTATATATATAAAAGATTACACACATATATGCATATATGTGTGTGTGTATATATATATATATATTTAGAGAGAGAGAGAGAGAGAATGAGAGTGAGCACAGTGAGGGAGAGAAACTCAAAGCAGACTGTTGAGTGCAGAGCTGAGCTTGAAGCTCTATCTCACCAACTTGATATCATGATCTGAGCTAAAACCAAGAATAGGACTGTGACACCCAGATACCCCAATATAAATAATTTCTATCTTTTAACTGGAGTATTCAGTTGATTAATATTTATTGTAATTATCATTATGGTTAAAGTTAGATCTACCATTTTACTATTTGTCTTCTCTTTATGCTCTACTTTTTGTTCTTTTGAGCTAAAACATGTTGATCATTTTTAGTGATTGTCCTAGGGATTATAATATCCATTCCCAAATTTCACAGTCTACTTATAATTAATAGGCAAAAATATAGAGATTGGGTCTACTTATAACTCACTTTCTTTATGCAACGATTTTCATATCTATTACATCTACAAGCATTATAAACCCTATAGTGAAACACTAGAAGTTTTAAAGTATATGCATTCGAAAAAAATAAAAGGAAAATAGTATTTTATATGAACCAACAAATTTATCATATCAGGCACCTTTTGGTCCTTCCTAAAAGTCTAAATTTCTATCAGGTACTATTTCCCTTCAGTCTCAAGAATTGCTTTGAGCATATCTTGTAGCACAGGTTTACCGCTAGCTAATTATCCAAGATTAATTTGTAAATAAATCTTATTGTTTTTATTCTTGAAGGATACTTCATCAGATACAAAATTCTAGAAAGGATATTTTTTCTGTCAGTACTTTAAAATGTGGTTCCACTGTATTCTGGTCTCTATTATTTCTGCTTAGAATTTAGTAGTCACTGGGATAATTAATCTGCTGAATATAATGGCTTGTTTTTCTAAGACTGCTTTCAAGATTTTCTTTTTGTCTTTGATTTTCATGTGATGTGCCTTGGCATTAAGTTTGTTTGTTTTGTAGGTGTGTTACTTGTGGTTCTTCAACTCTTTCCAGGATTCTAATTAACCATATATTCTACTGCTTGATATTGTCCTTTTATTTTCCCCTGAAGCTTTATTACTTTAAAAATTTTTTTCCTTCATACTGTATAATAATTTCTATTCATTTATCTCAAAGATTACTGACCCTTCTGTCATCATCATTTTACTTTTAAACCTATAAGGTGACTTGTTTCCAAGTTCAGATTTTATATTTTTTGTCAATATTTGTATCTCCATTTGATCATTTTTCTTGTTTTTATCCCTTTGCTGAAATTCTCTTTTAATTCCTAATGCTTATGTTTTCTCTGTGTCTTTCATCCTAATTATACAAGTCATCTAAAACCACTGTATGCAAGATATAACATCTCCATCATCTCTGAGCTCTGTTGATTTCTCAATAAGGAGCCAGTATACTATTCCCCACCACAGGTCAAATTCATTCCTCCATATGCTTTTCTTTTTAAAAAAATATATTTATTCATGAGAGACAAAGAGAGAGAGGCAGAGACATATGCAGAGGGAGAAGCAGGCTTCCTACAGGGAGCCCCATGTGTGGGACTCAATCCCAGGACCCTGGGATCACAACCTGAGCCGAAGGCAGACACTCAACCACTGAGCCACCCAGGCATCCCTCTCCACATGCTTTTCTAAATAATGTTTATTAGAACACATCTATGCCCCTTCATTTGCATGTTGTCTATGGCTGCTTTCACACCACAATTGGCAGAGTTGAATATTTACAACAGAGACTATATAGCCCCGAAGCTTAAAAAATTCACAATATCATCATTTACAGAAAACGTTTACCAACTCCTACTCTTATGCTTATTGTTTTTTCATTTGTTGAGTAATTTTGGATGGTATATTTTGGGCATCATTGATGATGCCATGGTTTCTTTTATGTTTTTGTAAATGAACAAAAAAATTACATATATAACAGGCAGTTCATATGTTTAAATTCAAACTGCAAACTCTGCTTTGTACTTTTGGGCAGCAGCTAAAATCCTAGTAGCTCTTTTAAACTTAGCTGGGCCACTTGAAATTTGCCTCACACATGTCTAGTTCAGGGTTCACCAGAAACGTAGGTAGAGTTTATTTATATAATTTGAAACTCTGCAGGCTCTCTTTCTTCTATTTTTCCCTTACTTTCCAGCAATTCTGCCTTGATCTGCCCTTTGGTTTTTCCAAAGCAGCAAGAAGGTGGTTTTTATATGAGAGCTATAGCTGCCCTACATAGTGCTGTGCTCAGGCTAAAAAGGAGACACAAGGAATCTTACCCAGTCCTGTTTATTTCTTCCAAGTGTTAACTCTACTCCAGTATCTGCTTATTTCTGTTCACTCCCCAGTGCTTTCGGGCAGCTGTATTTGTTTTGCTGTTTGTGTATATATGTTTATGGTTGATATCTGTGGAAAAATTGTTCAGAAGAGAACCAGTTCTGCAGTGTAGCATTGGAGTTAGCCCAACACAGTCAAGAGCAGCCATAGAGCTTCTTACTGACTAACAGTGGTTGGCAGTCTCAGCAACATGCAAGGGAAGTATAACTCATGTATTTATTTCAAGGAGAGGTAGTGTCACTGTATTTTCCCATTGATACCACCTTATCCACTGATGCCTTCTTCCCCAGAGAAAAAGAAACTTCCTGATATTGAGCTGTGCTCCCTTTTCTGCAGCAGCCCTCCCAATGTTTATTTGTTGGTTTGTTTTCCTTCCCTATATTTCCTGCATTCAATTCCCCTGCTTGAACTTTCTAGAGAGCTTTCTGTGTATTGACTAAACAATAACCCATATACACAATTGTTGATAGTATCAACAGTGAATAATAATTTTAAAGGCAAGGAGAAGAGAAGAAAGCAAAGGAGGGGGGACTTTCAGATAAAAAAATACTTTGATTTTTATTTGCTAGGTATTATTCTAGAGATGAGGACATATGTCTAACTTTTTTTTTTTTAAGATTTACTATTTATTCACGAGAAGCACAGAGAGAGAGGCAGAGACACAGGCAGAGGGAGAAGCAGGCTCCATGCAGGGAGTCTGATGTGGGACTCGATCCCGGGACTCCAGGATCAGGCCCTGGGCTGGAGGTGGCACTAAACCACTGAGCCACCTGGGTTGTCCAATGTCTAACTTCTTTTTAACACTATCTTTTTTTCCCCCAATACCTTTATTCCCCTCTTAAGTGTTTCCATAATAAATATCGATTGAATAAATTAATGAATGAAAAATATATGGCTAGAGGTTCAAAGATGAAAAATAATTCTTTTTTTTTTGAAAAATAATTCTTAATTTTGAAATACTTTATAGTCCAGTGAAATACTTTTCAAAGGTTTTTGTTTTTGTTTTTGTTTTTTTTAAATCTGAAGCCAAAGCAAAAGAATGGAGCAATTAGGAACCAATTATAGGATGTGTCTAGAAGAATGGAGGTAGAAAAACAGTCATTGGTACAGGTCAGCGCTAACATGGCATCAAAGAAACTCAGGATACTATAAGATTCAAGCAAAAGAGAGTCCATATAAGTATGCAGCCTTCCTCCATGGGAATGGGAGGCACTTATATTGATAAAGCCACAGAAATTCCTTTTGCTACTATCACAGGTGTAAAAATCATCTTCTGCCTTGGTTGGTTGTTCAGATAAGAACAAGTGAAATATTGACTCATGGCTTCAGTTGGAACTATAAACCTGTATATACATAATTGGCCACCAATTAATAATAATATTAAGGATATAGCTATGATGGGAATAGAAACTGTACACATATACAAAATGCCTAATAGTGCTATAATTCTACAAGAACAGCTAAAATTATTGTTTGATCTTGCATGTTCAAGTCCTCTAGAAATGGGACACTGACTTGACCCATAGAAAACAAGGAACATGCACTCAAAGATCTATGAAGTGTATCTATGGTAAGGAAAGTGTGGTGAGGTGGGGGAGAAAGAAGCAATTATCTGGCAATAATACTGAATAAATGTTAAATTGCAAAAGTATGACAATTATTAAGTAAATATTATATAAAGAAAAAGTACTGACAGAGATACTGATTTGTCACATACCATAGAATACAAAATGGAGATTTGTTTTATTTAAGAAATACAAATTATCATTAATGTGAATTACATACCAGCATGCTAATCCCCATGTCATGCATGATATATTATGTCACATTAACCTTGTGTATATTTTATTATTGCCCTAAACTATGCATGTTTAGCTCTCCCTTATTGTTGTGCAGTGTTAGAGAAGCATTAGCAATATACTTTTATGTTTAACAGTCCTTTCCTCTCAATCGTGTATAATAAACACACATTTGCCTAGAAACATATTTGTCAATACAATTTTTTTAAATTTTTATTTATTTATGATAGTCACAGAGAGAGAGAGAGAGAGAGAGAGAGAGGCAGAGACACAGGAAGAGGGAGAAGCAGGCTCCATGCACCGGGAGCCCGACGTGGGAATCGATCCAGTCTCCTGGATCCGGCCCTGGGCCAAAGGCAGGCGCCAAACCGCTGCGCCACCCAGGGATCCCGTCAATACAATTTTTACCTTGGCTCTTACATGTTATATGCAAATTAATGAACAAACCTTATTCTTTTCCTTTAGAAAAGAGGTTTATGTAACTCATATTTGTTATATCATTGGGACATGAGGGAGCAAAGAGTCACAAACTAGTTCAGGATGTCCCACAGGTTAACACAGACCTCCTAGCCACTATGATATTCGCCTTTTCCTCATTCCTTCTCATGAAGGCTATAGAGTATAAAGTTGTCTCTATGAGGTACACCAGTTTAGCATAGGGTTCTGGCTACTACAGTGTACTTCGCTGCTTTGCAAATTGCCAAAGAATTCATTTAATTCAAAGAAGGTAACAGGGTTTGCCTGTGTCATAGGCTAACATAGAAGTATAGCTTGGTGGTCGCATCTCTTACATGAATCTCAGAGGTCATTTGTCCTTGTTTATAATGTTACTACATTTCCCTTAGGACCCCAAAATAAATTGAGAGGCCCTCATTTTAGAAGTAATTTGAGTGATATACTCTGTGCTGTAATACAAATCTAACCCCCTCTTTAAATGTGGCTTCCAGTTCTTGTTTTGGCCAAGGATATGTTACTACAGTCTACCTTTCAAAAACGTTGCTTTCCTAAAAGCTACTTTCTAGAAAATAGACAGGAGCAGAACTATTTTGCTAATCCATTCAATATCCTACACCAGTGGCAGGAATTAAAGACTGAAAAGCAGAAAGGCCTTTAAGATTTTTGTTATGGGATATTATTTGTTCATTACCCTTTTCCTTAATTCTCATCAATCACACTTGCTTGTAGAGCAAGTTTTTCCAACTAGAGCATAAACCCCAAGGAGCAGGGATTATGACTGTATTGTTTACTGTTACTCAAGATGAACACAAGGTTTAACATGTAAAAGTGCCATGAAAATATTTTTTGAATTCTTGGAGTAATAAATGATAGAGTAGAAGAAAACCAACATTTTTATGTATTATATTTTATACTCTTTTCCAAGTCCTGTTTCTCTTATCTGACATGTAGGCTTGAATGTTTTTGAAAACAAGCAGAGACAGAAAAGAGTAATCAGCAAATATCCTGATTTGGAAGCACTGAAACAGAAATTTTGGTGTAGTATAAATAATTACTCCTTTTGCTTTGATATGAGTGACTAGGAAAAAAAAACAGTACCCCTGTTCAGTTCCATTGTCTTCCTTAAGAGTTTAATGAAAAATCAAGATTGAATGCAGCCATATCACTACCAAATTATTGTTTCTCACTGTAATTAAGTGACATTTTGTCATTTATATTTAAAAAATAAATAATTGGGGATGCTTTACTGGCTCAGTCAATAAACCATGTGATTCCTAATCTTAGGGTCTTATGTTTGAGCCCCATATGGGTGTAGAGATTACTAAATAAATAAACTTTTAAAAATTGCATATGTTCTTTTTGTAATAGTTGTCAAATATAGTTATTACAATGGCTCTACTGTCCTAAATAATGAGATGATCAATGATATTTTTAAAACTCATAGTCACATAAAATAAGCTTTAACTATCAGAAGATAATTTGAATCATAGAGATCAGTTGCTCTTCTCTTTATAGGGATCAGTTGCTCAAACTGGCAAAAAGGCACTACTACCAGCTGAATTTTGAGTTCCCTCAATATATTAAAAAAAAAGTACAACTGTTTCACATTTTATGTATATAAATTTTATCCTGTCTATAAATTTTATCCTATAATAATGCTGTAATATTTATAAAATGCATTCATATATTTTATTTTCCAAAACCTGAATGGTCAAGCCAGTTAATTCAGCACCAATTTTAACTGTTTTGTCTTAAAATGATTGCCACTTGTTATTTATTGCAAAATAACGTCTACAATAGTTGCTTGACATTGTGTATTGCTAAAATAAATTTTATAAATCCATTAGTTCATTAAGAAATTATAAACCATCATAATTGTTTATTGTATTGAGTTCAATGGTCATTCACTGACAAAGTTTTATTTTCAGTGTAGGAATATCAAGCCTTTTTTTTTTTAAACTGTAGCGTTACAGTGATAAGAGATGTATAACCATATAGTAGTGGTTCAACCATACCTTTGAAATCGGTTGATTTTTGTGACTAATTTAACCAATAGAATATGGAATAAGTGATTGAGGCTATCTAATAAAGTTGCCATTCACTTCTAGTTTTTCTCTTGGGATGAAAAGGAGAATTTGCACCCCCAAAGTCTCTCTTTGACACAAGAATTATTCTGAGATGATCATTTTTAAGAAACTGCAGACCAAGAGAATCTCAGAAAACAGATTATAAATTACCCTTTTATAAGACACATTTACATTTACACGGGAAATTTCCATTTGTAAGGATGTCTCCTTCTCTGTACTAGGAAGAGAA
This sequence comes from Canis lupus baileyi, assembly GCF_048164855.1. Lineage (NCBI taxonomy): Eukaryota > Metazoa > Chordata > Mammalia > Carnivora > Canidae > Canis > Canis lupus. The sequence goes on along the minus strand of NC_132844.1, from coordinate 55,771,338 downwards.
TAAATCTATAGAATTGTTTTTCAAATCTTGTGAAGAAGGCAACAACTTAAATCTTAACAATTTTACTCATGTTTACTGTGTTTTTCCTGGTAACTTCCCATAACTGTCCTCCCCACCTCCCAACATCTTCTTTTGTCTTTAGCTAGAGATGTTATTTACAGTGGTGTCTTGGGCCAAGTTGGAGAGACACTCAGTTTTCCTGAGTATCTCCCATATGTACAGAAGGTATATACATTATTACACTTGTTTTTTCCTGTTAATCCTTTTATTACATGGGGGGTTGGGGGTTTAGCCAAGAACCTAGGAAAATGTAGAGGGAAAATTATTTTCCTCCCCTATGGACACTTACGGTTACTATTAGAACCCAGTTACTAAGGTATGAGTAAGCCAAGTGTTCATAAGGAGAAACCTCATGTGGATTTATCAGCTGAGGTTCCAGCCAACAGCTACCATTAATTGCCAGATATATAAATAAAAGAACCTTCAGATGATTCTAGCCCCTAGAAAATGAGTTGCCACCAGCCTTTGAGTTGCTTCTGCGTGGAAAAGGAAAGAGCATTCCCTGTTGAGGCCTGCCCAAATTGCAGATTTATGAACAAAATAAATTATTGTTGCTGTTTTAAGCCACTTAGTTGGGGTAGTGTTTTATGCAGCAATAAATTACTAGAACAGGCACTATTTATTATTTCATTTAAGAACATAAAGAATGCAATTTATCTTTCTAGATTTGTTTTCTAACATTTAAATATGGGCTATTAAAAAACATCTAGCTCATAAATATATTATTTTTTGGGGGTAAAGCATTTGACATAAACCATAATTAATCTGGAAAAAATATGTCCATATCCAATGATTATATTACAACCCAAATGTTAGAAGCAGCAAGTCTTACTTTAGAATTATTTATTTTAGATTTTATAACATTAATTTAAATTCCCATAAATATTATTAATATTCTACAAGTAAAGTATTAACATCCACTAAGTTTTATCTCTCCATCCAATTAAGTTTTATCTCTTCATTCTTACTTTAAAAATCATTGAAGTCTACTTGGGGATAAGGCATAGTGTGGACACAGGCCAGTCATCATAACCTAATCATATCGTGTCAGATATAGAAATAACAAACTTTTTGTTGGGTACGCTGAAAAAAATTTTTTTCTACTAGTTCTGTTTGTGCATTCAGTGGGAAAACCGAAATTTGCCTTGGAGCTAAATCTACTTTGTCTTATAATCAACCCTTTGGTGAACCTTTTAGTTATGCAGTTATGCATCTATCACTATTTTCATGAAAATCGTGGATTCACAGAAGTCCTATAAAAGTATATAGTTCAGACTGAAATACTGTTTTCTATTTAGGAGTGTAAACTGAATGCAGTTGTGGCAGATGTTTCTTTTTATATACATGGTGAGTTTATTTTCTAAATCTAAATCTAAATGTTTTTGTAGTCATTTTTATAGACTGGTCTATAAAGGAAAGAAGACCTTAGATATCTCTCACTGGCACTAGAAGAAAGGCTATGAAAAGAACCAGATTGTACTTGGTGCATCAGAACCCAGACTATTCTCTTATTGTTGTCAAAGACTATACAAAATGTCCAAATAATGTGAATGCAGTTTTGTAATTAAGATACCTGAGTCATAGTGCACTAACTGACCTTTTCAAGAGTTGGGCATTCTAGAGAAAGGGAAGGATAATCCTGTGTTCTTCATAAAATCTTAATCTTGGAGCAGGATATAAAATGATAACTGAACTAAAAAAAAAATCTTTCCAAAGGGTAGGACAAATTAAACTAGAACTTTGAGGTATAACAATGTGGGAGCATTTCTGGTGATGAAAGGGAGTTGCAATTGAAGTGGAAGCAAGTCAGTGCTAAGTAAGAAAATGAATTGGTAAGGGATTCTGAATTCAATCTATGGAATAGAACAATAATTCTTACAGCCATTGTATTTCCATTAGGTAGTCTGTTTTACTGACTTTATGCCTAATCTTTAATGAAGTATCATTGAAATTATAAATGAGTCTTAGTCTTGGTAGAGAAAATTAAGAAGATTCACATTCTTCAGAACTAATTCCCATAAGCTGTAGAGAATCATGTTATTATACTATCATGGAGACTTATCTTTCTGAGTCACCATTAGAGTAAAAATGGTAGCTTATAGTTTAAGGGTATTACCAGTTCTCTTAACTTCTCTGGATTTTTCTTTCTATATTTAGGAAAATAAATTAAAACAAATAATGACAAATCTACTATAATTTACATGGCATAAAGAAGCCACAAATCCTCAAGTCTACAAAGAGAATTGCCCTTTTCAGGAAGCAAGCTAAAGGAAATGATGCAGTCAGGTATGCAGTATATGTATATGTATATGTCCTTCTGCAATACTCTGTTTTAAGAAATACATATATTTGGCCAGATGACCAAAGTATATTTCTCATATATTTGGTCTTTGTCTGTGGTTCCTGGCTCATGGCTCCCAAACTATTGGAATTTCCTGAGCATGGGAGCATCTCTTGTCTTACGAAAATGTGTAAATGAAACATTATTTACAATGGAGTGGAGAAGGCCTACAGAAGGCCTCTTCTGTAAATAACCACTTGTTGCAGCCTGTATTACCAGCAGAAAGAAATAAAAACTATCTTAACAAGGGAGGACAGGGATCCCTGGGTGGTGCAGTGGTTTAGCGCCTGCCTTTGGCCCAGGGCGTGATCCTGGAGACCCAGGATCGAGTCCCATGTTGGGCTCCCGGTTCATGGAGCCTGCTTCTGTCTCTGCCTCTCTCTCTCTCTCTCTCTCTCTGTGACTATCATAAATAAATAAAAATTAAAAAAAAAGAATTTATAAAAAAAAAAAACAAGGGAGGACATTTTTCACATAATAATTTTCTCTTGCTTAAAAAAAAAAAAAAAAGAAGAAACATCCTTCCCTGTCCTGGCACTAACACACTTTTACCACTGCTTGAAGTCAATGAGAAACCATCACAACTCAAACACTTACTCTTCTATGGTAAACTTTTGTTCAAGCAATCCATGTCAGTTTCCTCCTAAAATATAATAAAAGCTGACCTTCCCCTTGTCTCTTCAGACATGCCTATGCTTCAGCATAGTTTGCTTGTCCTAAACTACAATTCTACTGCTATTCCCAAATTAACTCATTTTCCTGGTAAAATAACTGGATATATATTTTAAAGATTTTATTTATTCATAAGAGCCACAGAAAGAGCGAGACATAGGCAGAGGGAGAAGCAAGCTCCATTCAGGGAGTCTGATGTGAGACGCGATCCCAGGACTCCAGGATCACGCCCTGAGCCAAAGGCAGATGCTCAACCGCTGAGCCACCCAGGTATCCCAATAACTGGATATTTTTAAGGTTGACAATCATAATATTTGGTCTCTTGTCCTCAGTTGCTGAAATTGTTTCAGTGCCAGAAAGGTGCAATAGGTATCTTGTTATTTGTAACAGGCCACTTTACATCACTACCGGGTTTATGTTCATGAAATTACTTCTGGAAAGCACCTAAGGTTGGAAGCCTATTGCCAAAGTATCCAACTCTGAATAGAAGCGTGGAACTTTCAGTCCCATTCCTTGATTTCCCATTCCATTAGAAGGGATGGGAGAGAGCCTCCATATTGAATCCATCACCAATGACCAATGATCTAATTGATTATCCCTATGTAATAAAGCTTCCCTTAGAAACTCAAAAGGAAGGGGTTCAGAGAGCTTCCTGGTTAGTTAACACATGCAAATTTGGGGAGAAAGGCACATCTGGAGAGGGCATAGAAGCTCCTTACCCTTCCCCCATCCTTGTGTTATGCATCTCTTCCATCTGGCTGCTACTGAGTTATATCTTTTTATAATAATCTAGTAATATAGCAAGTAAAATGTTTATTTGAATTCTGTGAGTTCTAGCAAATTAGTTGAATTCAAGGAGGGTGTTCTTGGAGCTGGTCATCTATAGCACATCGGGTCAAAAGCAAAGGTTATAGCCTGGACTTGCAATTGGCCTCGTAAGTCTATGCAGGTGCTGGTGGGGATGGAGGGCATTCCTGAATGGCTAAACCCTTAACCTGTCAGTGGAATCTGATACTCTCTCCAGGTAGTTGATGCCAGAATTAAGTTGAACCCTAGGACACTCTGTTGATTTCATGAGAATTGTTCAGCATGAATCCCCACCACCTGACCCCACCACTGGACCATTGAAATGGTACTAGAAACTTTTACCTTCTTTATCCTGCCCCACTGTGGTTGGTGATCATGGACTATTACCAATTTTAACCTTCTGCTGCCTCACTCCTAAAACCAAGTATAGAAATATATTCTTTTTCTATGGTACTTACTTACTTATATGCATTTCCATCTTTAACAGAATAGTCACCATTTCTACCGTACTAAAAAAGTTTCACCATGACTACTGTTCAGTTTTGCTGCTTCTTAGAGGTTACCAAGTACTGTGTCTTGCCTCGTCAATAGTGTCACAGAATAAATGTTTGTTAACTGACTCAGTTGGCATTTGCTGAATGCATATTCTCTATGTAGCATCAACAGTATAAGACCTAAGAATGAAGATAAAGATCTTTTCTTTCTTTGGGTCCCTAAAAATATCTAGGTATAATCTGTATACATAAATTTATCAAAGTATGATTGACACAATGTTGCATCAGTTTCAGTGGTACAGCATAATGATTCAACAAGACTATTAGGTATAGATTTTTTAACAATAATGAATACATGACATATCCATTGAAAATAGAATATAAGTTAAACTAAGTTAAAACAAAACAACATAAAAAAACAGATCCTCTCATAAAGCTAATAAGTGATTAATAGAAGTGCCAATTAGTCATGTAGCCTGAGTTTTCTAATATATTTTATGGCAAGCATATACAAAATTATATTTGTATGCCAGGCCATATCTAAACCTTTCAAGGGTAAACTTACAATTTATTTTCAGTACAGTGAGTACTTCTCACTCAAAACCTATGGAAAAGGGAACACTTGAAATAGTCTAGAACTGTTGTATAGTATGACCATTAGTAAATATATTTAGGTTGTTTGTAAATATTTTAAAAAGTTATGTTAGCGATATTGAGGTATGTCAACCAAAACCAGGTTAGAACCAGTGTGAGGAAAGTGAAGTGCTTGCCTTAGGAACAAAACCTGAAGAGTCAAACTCAGTAATTAAGATAAGTAATATTTTTTGCTATATTAAAAATAATAAGCACTAATGCAAAAAAATTCCTACTGGGCAAAATAACAAAATTTTAAATAAAGACAAGATTCCATTCTTCACTTGCACAATCCTGCCTCATTCACCTCAATCTACTCCTAGTCCTAGTTCAAATAACACTTTGTTTACAAAAGCAGACAGTGGACATTTGGGCTCTAGTTTGCCAATTTTTGTTTTAATTTTGCATAAATAATATTTATCTTAATTACTGAGGGGTTTTTTGGTGTCCCTTAAATTCTGTACCTGATGCTGGTGCCCCATTCCATTTACCAGTCTCAGTCTCATTGGAGTAGCCCCAAAAGATCATAAATTATCTTCAATATACTTTTCTGCTATTTAAACATTTACCAATGAACTAAAAAATGAGGGAAAGTGTTCAACTAATGTAGATAAGGGTTTGGCAAACTATGACCTAGCCTCCAGTCCAAAACCAGTCCACCATCTGTTTTTTGTATATAATAAATACAGCTGAATGGGAACATAGCCATGCTCACTCATTTATACATTGTCTATGCCTACTTTATTCTACCATGGCAAGGATCAACAGTGACACAGACCATATGGCCCACAAAATACGCAGTATTTACTCTCTGACCCTTTAGAGAAAACATTTGCCAACTTTTGGTGTAGACCATAGAAGATGGACCTAAATTTTAAATTGTCTGAGTATCTGTATCTAATGTAATTCTAATGTCATTATATTTTGACATTATATGGCTCTGGACAAACAGAGTCATAAATAACTTCCAGGTTAATATGTCCTCTTCCTTTCTCTTCCCAATGATAACTGGGATAATTTGAGACAAGCTAAATCAATGATTATCATAGAACTACATAAATAAGAAAACCTTAATTTTAAAGTCAATATATGAAATAGTAATGATTTTTCCCCTCCATGACTGACCAATAAAAACTATTGATATGATACAAGTATTCAAGTTTTCTTACATGTCTAAATATGTGAAGTTACTTCATATTTATTATCTAATGTATGACACGCTCTGTAAGGTTCTTTTTTTTTTCTTCTTCTGGAATCTGTAAGCCAAATAATCATTAGTCAAGTCATTTAATGATTTAATGAGGTTGTATTTTAGGATTATTTGGTGGAGATTTTTAAAGATTCCAGTATCTAGGCTCTACCATATTAAATCCAAAACATGGGGTGGGGGTCGGGGAATCTAGCTTTCAGGTCAAAGTTAGGATTAGGGTTAGAGTAACATTGGTTGCCCATGTGTCCATTCAAATTCATCTCTCCTTTTCTCAACTTCCCTTAAACATAGGGTTCTCTATGATAGGTTGTTAGCCATTTTTGTGTTTATTGATGCAAGGCTGTTGATAATTATTTTTTCTTTAGCCACTTTAGCTAATTATAAATTGAAAAAAAAAATTAGAACAAAGCTAATTGCTATAGTTCTCCAAAAATTTATTTGACCATTTTATACATTATATAATTTCCCTTCCCATTTTTGTGGTTTATAATAATCCTAAATGTACTTTCCTGATTGGATAACAATGGGATTGCAAAATGATTAACTACTTCACAAATATTTGACCATCCATTTTTTGTCATCCAGTTTCATACACTGGTTAGCTTATAAACAACAGCAATTTATTCCTCATAGTTCTGGAGGGTGGGAAGTTTAAGATCCAAGCACAGGGACATTTGGTTTCTGGTAAGAGCCTACTTCCTGGTTCATAGGTGACTATGTCTTCACATAGGGGAAGGGTAAGACTTGTTTTTTGGGTTCCCTTTTATAAGAGCACTAATCTCACCCATGAGAACACTGCTTTCATGACCTAATCATCTCTAAAAGGACCTACCTCCAATACCATCACAATTTGAAATTAGGTTTTCAACACATGAATATGGGAGGGGCACAAATATTTGAACTATGGTCACAGCATATATAAGGTGGTTTTTTTTGTAATAACTTAACAGTCACATTCTAAATCATATTATAGTGCCTGAGATCATGATCTAAGCCTATATCTAGAGTCAGACACTAAACAGACTAAGCCACCCAGGCGCCTCAGCATATTTGTTTTTTAAATACAGAATAGAGCAAAGCTGTGTTTGTTTCCTGGATGCAAATATGGTGAAATGATATAAAAATAAAATTATACTTCGAGGCAGCATAATTTAATGGGATTTCAGGTTGGAAATTGAAGACTTAATTACATACACCAAGTATGTGTGCCAAACTACATTTGTGATTATAACATAAGTTGGTAAATATAGTTCTTTCGCAGTGTCAAAAGCAATTTTGACATGATGTATGAAGAATAATTGAAGCAATTTGGAAGATAAGACAAATGAAGAAGGTACAATCCCATTTTGTTGTGATTATTTGAAGAATTATGTTAAAAGGGATTAAATTTGCTTTTGTTTTACAGAATTAAGAAAAAGATAGGATGTTTGGGAAAGACGAGTTCCTCAGAAGGAAAAGACTTTTAACAAAATTGTTTGAAAACATGAGAACCAACATTTTATAGAGTAATAGTTTGAGATCTTGGTTCCCAAACAAAAGAAGGTATTAAAAAATACCTGTGGTACTTTTTTCCCTCCTTTTTTAAAAAAATAGGTCCCATCCCAGATATTCTTATTCATTAGTCAAGCTGGACCACAGGAATCCCTTTTATACTATGGCAGGCAATTCTGATGCAAGTGGCCCAATAGACCACAGGCATCACTCCCTGGGGAAGAATTTCCATGTGTTTATATACATTTAGTTCCTTCATTTCTTCTGATCATTGAGATTTTAAGAAAATGATAACATTCTTTTGAGGTAGAACTTTCAAAGTACTGATGACCACAAATAATTTCACTTGATAAAATTGAAAATTGGGTAATTTTAGAATTTGAATCTGAATTTCCAAAGTTCCTCAAGTCCTGGTCTCCTCTGTTTTCTGTTGTACATATCTCAGAGTCTACACATACTGTTTTGGAAGCTTGAGATTAAGAAGGGCTTTGAAAATAAAGGACCTGAAAAATACACAAATCAGATAAAAACTCACTTAATGAGAGAGAGTAGGCTATGCTCCCATGTCCCAGGCTCAAGTAAACATGGACCTTGAATTACATTCATAGAAAGATACAGTGCACCTGAGTCTCCAAAAGTCACCTTATCCCTCATCCGCCAAGACAACAGACAATTCAAGGTCATAATTTTTTTTTCTACCACCACTGTCTTATTTAAAATAGACAATCCCATTTTTCCTTAAAATATTGTCACTTCTCTAATAATTTGATTATCCATAACACAATTATTACCAGTAACCAACCTCCAGAAACAATAAAGGATTTACTTGTTACTGTGGCATAAACTGATAGTTGTCATCTCTTTAAGGAATGACTCTTGGTCATACATGAAAACTGTAAGTTTGTTTCACTGATGCACACCCATAACAGCACAATAGCTGAGACTGCAGTGATTCCCCTTTTCTCTATTCTCCCTCAGTCTCTCAATTCCTCTCCATCTCCTCCTTCCTTAACCCTCTCTTCTTCCTTCCACTTCTCCCATCTTTCCGCTAAATGTTCCCTTTGCCTCCTCCATTTTCTTTTCTTGAAGTCAATCCAATCACCCTTAACAATCTACATTTGAGTAGCAGTTTCTCCATTTCTTTTCTTCCACTTGTCTCTCCATGTTACCAGTTTAACTGATTTACTTTTTTTTTTTTTTGTATATTTTTATTGGAGTTCGATTTGCCATTCCATATGATGGAATGAGCTATAGTGCCCCCCTCAGTCCCTATCACCCAGTCACCCCATCGCTTCACCTACCTCCCCTTCCACTACCCCTTGTCCATTTCTCAGAGTGAGAAGTCTCTTATGTTTTGTCACCATCTCTGATTTTTCCCACTCATTTTCTTTCCTTTCCCCTTTAATCTTTTTCACTATTTTTTATATTCCCCATATGAGTGAAACCATATGATGATTGTCCTTCTCCAATTGACTTACTTCACTCAGCATAATACCCTCTAGTTCCATTCACGTTGAAGCAAATGGTGGGTATTCGTTATTTCTAATGGCTGAGTAATATTCCATTGTGTGTGTGTGCGTGTGTGTGTGTGTGTGTGTGTGTATACCACATCTTTATCCATTCATCTTTTGATGGACACCGATGCTCCTTCCGCAGTTTGGCTACTGTGGACATTGCTGCTGTAAACATTGGGGTGCAGGTGTCTCAACTTTTCTGCATATTATCTTTGGGGTAAATCTCCAGTAGTTGATTTACCTTTTTTAATGTTCTAATGGAAATTTAAAAATTATCTTCCTTCAATCCATCCCTTTCTTTCCTTCCTATGATTTTCAGTTAATAATCACCACTAGACTACATAGATAAGGAAAACATTGTCATTGGTCTCCCAGAGCTCACAGTTGAGTGTTCCTTCTTTCTCTATGCCAGTGAATTAAAAATCCCTATATGTAATCAGAGAAAGGAAAAATGCCAGCAAGCTGTGTATAGAAAGAGAGCAGACTAAGATCACGGAAGGAATTATACTTTGCAGAAGTGATGTTTAATCCCAGTTCTGTCCTATCCAATATTAATTTCTGCATTTTGCAGAATTATACACTGTTCCTAGAAATGATGAATTTTAAAATCCTTTTTGTAAATATTAAGTGATACATTTTGTGCTCTATTAATCATATTACTTTATTTTTTATTATTTTTTTAATCATATTACTTTAAAGCAAGATATTAATTGGGATTACTCTGCTTTTAATTTTAGAAATAAAACTCAGATATTCTAAGTCTACATTAAATTATACACTTAAGAAATTTTCTATTCAAACTTACAGAAATAATAATTTTGCTGAATGTAGAATTTAGCAAAAGGCCAAGTGTTTGCTTTAGCTGATTCTCAGTCTCTTTTCAACACAAAAATGCATGAGAAAGGTAAACAAAACATGGAAGATACATAAAGCTCCAAAGAAGAATAGTCTCTATATACATTACAGTTTCATCATTGTTCTATTAATAAAATGCAGCAGGCCTGTTTTGAGTTCTTTATTTGTTTTGTTTTCCACTTTTTTTCTTCCACATTCAATTAGTTAACAAATGTTGCTGTTTCTATTTGACAACTCCCCTTGCATCATTCCCACATGTTTCACCATTACTCTAGCATTTCTATTTCAGGCTATCATAGTCTCTCTTTCAAATCATGCACCATTAACTTACTGAGAGCAAATTCTCACCTCTCCAACTCATTTTTCCCAATTTAGAAGTTATAACTGAAACATTTTAAATATTTTTAGTTCTTATTAAAAATTTGGTAACTTTTAAATTCCTTATTTTGGCATTTAATGTTTTCTCCCAGATTTGACCCCAAAGGTTTATTTAGCACAAATCTTTGAGCACTTCTATGTGTCAGTTCAGAGGATATAATAGTAATAGAATGAGGACATAGACAATAGTCCTCATTCTTATGGAGTTTATTTCTAAAGGAAGAACTGACATTAATTTCACAGATGCAAAAACAATAAGCTTTAATTATTATAAGTGCTGAAAACAACAGGCATGTAGTGCTCTGAGAATATCTATGAAAGAGATTATATATTCAAAGGCTAAAGGCAGTCTTCCCTAAGAAAGTGATACCAGAACTCAGGTAGCAATAACTGACAGAAGTTAAATAAGTGAAGAGGGGTGCATGTATCTTAGGAGAAACAGTAGGGGCAAAAGCCCTGTGGCATTAGGTACTAAAGGACAAGTCAAGAAACTCAAAGATGTTCACCTCATCTGGAATAGAGAGAGCTAGAAAGGTAAGGACACAGTAGAAATGAAGCTGGAGAAGTAAGCAAGAGATTGATATGTGGGTGCCTTGGAGGCCATGTTAAGGATGGTTGATTCAGATTAAAAGGCAGAAAGAGAAGTATCCACTAGAAAACAGTTCCAGATAAGGATTCAGGACCAAAATCTTGCTTGGTGGTAGTAAAGATAGAACACTAGATTAATTCAATAGGAAATAAATTCAGTAGGAAATAAAATATCTGTAGGTGAGTCATTGAAGGTGCAATATTTAAAAAATAAAATCTGCAGAACTTGCGGATAGACTGGATATAATTGATGAAAGGAAAAGAGGGTTAAGATGGACTTAGATATCTGGCTGGTGCAACTAGAGGGATAAGGAGGCCTTGTTCTGAGAAAGAACACATTAATATTAGATCATATTCATGGGAGAAAATCCTGATTTAAGATGAACTGAGTTTTAAGTGCCTTTGAGTCAACCAAAGAGATAAAATATGCTTCCCATTGGACTTAGGAAATTTTCTATCTAAATCATTACTACATTTCTACATACTATAAATTAATCACATAGAGGTGCTTTCTATTGAGTAGACTTACCACAAATCTTTCCAGCAGAATGTTTTTTACCACACACCAAAATTCTATTCATATTACAGTCCTTTATGGATACACTTAGGGACATTTTCCATGAGTTTATAATCTGCCAGATATTGGGCTTCCATCAAGAGTTTATTTATTTATTTTTTGTATATTTTTTTATTGTAGTTCAATTTGCCAACATATAGTTTAACACCCAGTGCTCATCCCACCAAGTACCCCCCCTCGGTGCCCATCATCCATCACCCCATCCCCCCACCCACCTCCCTTTCCACTACCCCTTGTCCGTTTCCCGGAGTTAGGAGTCTCTCATGTTTAGTCACCCTCTCTGATATTTTCCACTCATTTTCTCTCCTTTCCCCTTTAATCCCTTTCACTATTTTTTATATTCCCCATATGAGTGAAACCATATAATGTTTGTCCTTCTGAGATTGACTTACTTCATTCAACATAATACCCACCAGTTCCATCCACTTTGAAGCAAATGGTGGGTATTTGTCATTTCTAATGGCTGAGTAATATTCCATTGTATATATAGACCACATCTTCTTTATCCATTCATCTTTCGATGGACACTGAGGCTCCTTCCACAGTTGGCTATTGTAGACACTGCTGCTATAAATATTGGAGTGCAGGTGTCTCGGTATTTCACTGCATCTGTATCTTTGGGGTAAATACCCAGTAGTGCAATTGCTGGGTCATAAGGTAGCTCTATTTCTAACTCTTTGAGGAACCTCCACACAGTTTTCCAGAGTGGCTGCACCAGTTCACATTCCCACCAACAGTGCAAGAGGGTTCTCCTTTCTACACATTCTCTCAAACATTTGTTGTTTTCTGTCTTGTTAATTTTCACCATTCTCTCTGGTGTGAGGTGGTATCTCCTTGTGCTTTTGATTTGTATTTCCCTGAGGGCAAGTGATGCAGAGCATTTTCTCATGTGCTTGTTGGCCGTGTGTAGGTCTTCTCTGGTGAAATTTCTGTTCATGTCTTTTGCCCATTTCATGATTGGATTGTTTCTTTGCTGTTGAGTTTAATAAGTTCTTTATAGATCTTGGATACTAGCCCTTTATCTGATATGTCATTTGCAAATATCTTCTCCCATTCTGTAGGTTGTCTTTTAGTTTTGTTGACTGTTTCTTTTGCTGTGCAGAAGCTTTTTATTGTAAGTTCCAATAGTTCATTTTTGCTTTTGTATCCCTTGCCTTCATAGATGTATCTTGCAAGAAGTTGTTGTGGCCAAGTTCAAAAAGGTGTTGCCTGTGTTCTCCTCTAGGATTTTGATGGATTTTGTCTCACATTTATATCATTCATCCATTTTGAGTTTATCTTTGTGTATGGTGTAAGAGAATGGTCTAGTTTCATTCTTCTACACTTGGCTGTCCAATTTTCCCAGGACCATTTGTTGAAGATACTGTCCTTTTTCCAATGGATAGTCTTTCCTGCTTTGTTGAATATAAGTTGACCATATAGTTGAGGGCCCATTTCTGGATTCTCTATTCTGTTCCATTGATCTATGAGTCTGTTTTTGTGCCAGTACCACACTGTCTTAATGATCACAGCTTTGTAGTACAACTTGAAATCCGGCATTTTGATGCCCCCAGCTATAGTTTTATTTTTCAATATTCCCCTGGCTATTTGGGGTCATTTCTGATTCCACATAAATATTAAGGTTACTTGTTCCAAATCTCTGAAGAAAGTCCATTGTATTTGGATAGGGATTGCATTAAACGTGTAAATTGTCCTGGGTAGCATAGACATTTTCACAATATTAATTCTTCCAATCCATGAGTATGGAATATTTTTCCATCTCTTTGTGTCTTCCTCAATTTCTTTCGGAAGGGTTCTGTAGTTTTTAGGGTATAGATCCTTTATCTTTTTGGTGAGGTTTATTCCTAGGTATCTTATGCTTTTGGGTGCAATTGTCAAATGGTATTGATTCTTTTAATTTCTCTTTCTTCAGTCTCATTGTTAGTGTATAGAAATGCCACTGATTTCTGGGCACTGATTTTGTATCTGCCACATTGCGGAATTGCCGTATCAGTTTCTAGCATCTTGGGGTGGAGTCATTTGGGTTTTCTATGTACAGTATCATGTCACTCTCCCTTTCCCTGTGAAGAGGGAGAGTTTGACTTCTTCTTTGTAGATTTTTTCCTTCTGAAGCTATCATTTATTTCCCTTAACCTTTCCTCATGGTCTTTTGTTTCCTCAGCTTCCTTCCTTGCTATCAACTTGTCTTCTATGTCACTCACTCCTTCTTCTACCTCATTAACCCTTATCGTTAGGACCTCCAGTTTGGATTACATCTCATTTAATTTATTTTTAACTTCGGCCTGATTAGATCTAAAATCTGCAGTCATGAAGTCTCTAATTGTGCTTCTGACATCGTATTGTAATCCAAATTCTATAACTCTGTGGCAGAGAGTAGTTTCTGATTCTTTCTTTTGTGGTGAGTTCATCCTTCATGTCATTTTGCTCAGTGCAGAGTGGCTGTATGAGCAGATGAGTCAAGAATATCAACCACGACCTAAGTAAATTTCACCCTAGATGATTCTGACGAGGTCAGAGGCCAGAAATTGAAAACAAAGATCAGAATGAAATAAAACAAAAGGACCTCTAACGTGAAAAACAAATTTTACAATAAAGTAGTAAAAAATAAAAGGTTAAGAATCCAAAGAAGAAGGAAAAAAGGTGGGGGGGGGGAGGGAAGAAAAAGTAAAGAGGAAAAAAAAGAAAAAAGAGGAAAAAAAGGAGGGGGCACTGGGAGATGGTGGTGGTGACAAAGTCATAGTGGAGGGAGAATTAGTCTACCTGAGGGGTCCTAGAGGGTTATCCTCTTGGTTCTGAGTGTATTAAGTTTTGTATGTTAGAAGATGGTCAGTCCCAAACTTATACAAACCAGAAATACTTGTAGAGAGCCCCAACATTGACCACCAAAACCTAAATGAGATAAAAGAGGGGGACAGAATGGGAATGAAGAGAGAATATAATCTCACAGAATGAACCAGCACAGTATACCACTTAGTTCTAGGTACATGCTGATCAAGTTTTAGAAGAAATTAACTTCTGCCATTGTAGAACAAAATGAGGCAGAGTAAACAAAAAACATAAAAACAAAAAATACATATCTTGTGTATCTCCCAAAATTAAGTTGAATATGTCAAAGAGAATCCAGACGTGGAAAATATATCTAAAACCTATAATTGTAGAAATATGAAAGTCAAAACGGAAGAAACTTAAAAATGAAGAGGTGGTAAAATATAGTTAAGGTGGGAAAAGAGAAAAAATGAGAAATTTATAGTCTGATATAAAAACAAGTTGTACTGGGAAAAGGAAGAAAAAACAAGGAGGGGTATCCTCTGGTTTTATATACTGTAAATCCCTCGACTTCCCCTGGAGCTTTCCAGCGCTGCTGGGTCCAGAACTTGCTCTTCCCCTGTCCTTCCAGCTGGTCTTCTGGGGGAGGGGCTGCTGTGCTGACTCTCAGGTGTGTGCACCCGGGGGAGCTGCCCCCCCACTGGGTGCCAGGCTCAGTGGGAGCTGGTTACCCCATGAGGACCCTGTTCACTGGTGCCCCGCACCCCCAGGGCACAGGGTGACACCAGGAGGAACAACCCCATGGCGGCGTCCAGCCCTCCAGCCCTGGAGTCAGCTCCCGCAGTAACCACCGCAGCTCCCAGTCCGCAGGGGCCTGGATGCTCCGGGGCGGGGGGCACTGACCTGCACAGCTCGGGGGCGGCCGTGGCAGGAGCGTCCTCACCGTCCTGTGTCCTCCCCGCCTCCGCCTGTCCCGGGGGGACCACAGGATCCTGGGCTGTGTCCCCCGCGCCTTTGGTTCAGGGCCTGCGCTGCTGGCATCGCTCCCGGGGCCGTGGCTCCCGAAGGCAGCAGGGCGCAGCCCCCTCCGCCCAGAGCCCCCCCCCGACCCCCGGCTTCTCCCCGAGGCTCCCCAGGCGCTCCAGCCCTTTACTGCGCTTGGCCGCGGGGTGTGGGGCGCTGTCCCCGGGGCACCTCCTGTTAGTGACCCCGGGAGGCTGGGGGCCCCACCGCCCTCCTGCGGTCCTGCCCGGGTTCCCTGCTGAGCACCTTTCCCTCCGGGAAGAGTCCGGTGCGGATTGTTAAAATTCCTGCTTCCTGGGGTGGCTCTCCTGTCCCCGGGCTCCTGCCCCCCTTAGCCCGTCTCCTCGAGGGGCCCGTCCCCCACTGGATTCTTTTTTTTTTCCTCCTTCCCACTTTGTTGGAAGTGTAAACCCTTCTCTCTGTAGCGTTCCAGCTTCTCTCTTTAAATCTCAGGTCGAATCCGTAGGTGTTCAGGATGGTTTGGAAGTTACCTAGTGAGTAGGTGGGGCCGGGTGAGGGGAGGCCCCTGCTCCTCCGCCATCTTACCCCGCCCACATCAAGAGTTTAAAATTGGGGATCCCCGGGTGGCTCAGCGGTTTAGCCCCTGCCTTCAGCCCAGGGCATGATCCTGGAGTCCAGGATCGAGTCCTGCCTCGGGCTCCTGGCATGGAGCTGCTTCTCCTTCCTCCTGTGTCTCTGCCTCTCTCTCTCTCTCTCTCTGTGTGACTATCATAAAAAAAAAAAAAAATTAAAGAGTTTAAAATTAATGATTTTATATTTCCTCCACCAAGAGTTTCTGGTACAGGCATATATACATGTACATGCCCACACATACTCACACCCCTCTATATACAGCAGTAATTACAAATGTCATTCTAGGATTAAGAAACGGTGCATAAAGCAGGTACATAAGCTGAGTTTCAGGAATAAATAAATGTTCATCACATATGCTCGTGGATGAGGAGGTATGGTATTCCAAGTTACCACACTAATTAGGTCAGTCTACCCACCATTCCCAAACATACAGACACCAAAACAAATGCTTTATTCCTTCCCCTTATTTTCTTCAGATACCTTGACAATGTGATAGTAGCTAATTACTTTTTTCCCTCACTAAATCATATGCCCTATATATTCAGGAATTTCTCTTCTTTGGGGTCAGTTATACACTTGATATCTAGAATAGTGTTCTATATAGAGCAGGCATCCAATTAATGCTTATTTAAGGAAGAGATGTAAGAAAAAAATGCTGACTCAAAGTTCTTAAATATATGTAATATGAGAAGTATTTTCTGATAAAACAAGGGAGAATTCCAACATCATCTGTGCAGAAAGTTTCTAACCCATAGGATGACAGGGAGCCTATCCAGGGCATCAGATTGATGTTGTTAACCATTGACCCAAAGAGTCTCCATGGATTCCTTTAATAGGTGAGACATGAGGATCCAGTAATAAATGGAGCTGTGGACAATATTCGGGTTATAGTGGGTCTACAGAGTCCACATTTTTTTTTTTTTTTTCCATTTCAGTTGGCCCATACTCCATATTAGATCTTTGGTCCTTCTGAGGTAATCTATTAAAATGAGGAAGGCCAAATGAAAGCTAAGAGCCACCTCCTCCTAACCAAGGTATTAAATTTAAAAAACATCATCCCATGGGGCATGTCAAAGATCAATGACAACCTTAAGAAGATAATTGTGTTACAACCATCATATCCCCATTTAATTCATCAGTCTGACTCCTAAAGAAACCAGATAGATCCTGGAAAATGAGTATAGATTATCATAACTCAACTAAATATTCATTTCAATAGCATCCATTATGCATGATTAGCTATCTTAGCTAGAGAAGATTAGTGGTATTTCAGATCCATAATATGTAGCCATTGATTTAGTGAGGGTTTTCCTATCTCAATCAGGAAATCCCAGTTTGTATTCACATTGAACAGATAGCAAAATACATGTTCAGTTTTGCTCTAGGGATGTGTTAATTTTGTTTTATTTTTATTTTTTTATTTTTTTATTTTTTTATAATGTAAGTCGAAGGGATATTAACCATCTGGATATCCTACAACATTAAATCAATCCATTAAACCAGTGGCATTATGTAGATTGGTCTGGATAACGACCAGGTGGCCAGCAAACTGGAAGCCTTACTAAGGCATACAAGCTTCCATAAGTAGTCGATAACCCCTCCAAAAATGAAATAACATGCTCCATCATAAAATTTTCAGGAATATTAACAGCTAGTGTCAAGTCAGGAAATCTCTTGAGGATATGTTAGTGCATGTGTCTCTTCTATAGTAAAGAAAAAAGCAAAAAGCCTGATAGATTCTGGAGGCAGGAAATTCTACTTATAGAAAAATTCTTGGACTTCATAGGCTGAGTGACATAGTAATCTGCCATCACTAGGAGGGCCTTATGCAGTAAAGACCTTTAAAGTGGGAATAGGATGTATAGAAACAGACTATCTCTTATGCAATTTAACTAGATTATATAATTTGGAGGTGTAGCAGTGGACACAGATGCCATGAAGAATTTATGAAAAGTCCCAATGAAAGAATCATAATATTGATCATGAATTTCTGAACCAAGACCATGTCATCTTCAGTGGTGAAGAATTTGGCTTTTTAAAGAACAAATTTTGTCGTGCTACTGGGCCCTAGGAGCTATAGGATCCTTGATAATGAAATACAATTAATTATGTGGCTGGAAATGCTCATCATGAATTGTCTTCTATTGCTATTATTCAGTCATAATGTCAGACAGGCCCAGTAATAATCCATTGTAAGATAATGGTGACTCACCCAGGTTTGGGCACAAGCAGGACTAGAAGTCTCAACCACACTGCTTAAGTTGTAGTCCAAACCCATAAAATATCCTCCATTATTGTTGAAAAAGCTCTTCTCTCATTTCATGTCTATAGTTATACAGATCTCATATAACCACCTGGAGAAGAATTAAAAATCCCAAGCTTGGTTTATGGAAGAATTGGTTCAATATATGAGTGCAAGCTAAAAATAAATGGCGACCCTACTAATATAGCCTTATTCAGAGGTTAAAGATAGTAGTAAGAGAAAATTTTCCCAAATGAAAAGATCTGTGGGTCCTGTATCTAATCATGCACCTTGTAATGAAAGAGAAATGACTCAAGTTTGGATATATACAAAATCATGAGCAATGGAAAATTTCCTGGCTGGCAGTACATTGGCCACTTAAGCAAATATTTAAGGATCAGGGATGAGTAAATCTAGGGTAAGTCATGAGGATGGTAATAAACTAGAGTGTGCGTTTTTGTTTTGTTTTGTTTTGTTTGTATATTAATGCTGACCAGAGAACATCTCTGAGAGAAGCTGTGAACAACTAGGCAGAAAAATGACACAATCAATTGACATCAGCTCACAGGAATAAAGTGGCCACAGTGGCAGAGGAGGCTATGCATGTACTGAACAACATGGACTTCCAATTACTACAATGATTTAGTTTCTGCCACATCCAAATGTCTACTATGCCAGTAATTGAGACCAATCCTATGTTGCTAATATAGTACTATTCCTCAAGAAGACCCAAAAGCTACTTGGTGACAAATTAAATATACTGGACCATTTCTATTTTAGAAAGACCAGTAGTTCATTCCCAAAGGAACATATATATATTCCAGGTATAGAGTTGCCTTTACTACACTCTGGGACTCATCCAACATAACTATCTAAGGGGTTAGGTAGTATGACATCTACTTGGTTGGGATTCCACATAACATCACAGCAAACTATGGGAACCACTTTACAGAAAAGAAGGTACAGGGATGCCTCATGACAACAACATCCACTGACCATATGATATATCATAGAATCCAAAAGATATTGACCTAAGAGCACTAGAAGGGCTTATTGAAGCACTAGCTAGGAAGCTATATTCTACAAATATAGGTATGTTACATCTGAGGAAGAAATACATTAATTAAATAAGAAGAGAGATCTATATATGGTAATGTATTTCTTACAAAAAAAAAAAAAAATTGCCTGGATCCAGGATCAAGAGATGCAAGTAGACTGGCCCCATTTACTATGAATAACAGTGACACATTTGAGAATTTTTTTGTTTCCTATCTATGCAACTCTGGGCTCTGCAGAACTACAAGAAGAGATTCCAAGTAAGGCATATTTTTGCAAGCAAGAATATACTGCATTATACATTTTGGTTTTGTTGGGAAATGGGCTCTTTTTGCATAGGGCCCAGTAGAAACAAGTACACCATTTCTGATGAGCAATTGACCTTCTTTGTTCATCTGGAGGAGTAGGAATCCTTGTATATAATGAGTACAGGAAGGAATGCATGTAAAACCAATCTGGTTGCTTCCTCATTCTCAATTGCCCAACTGTGCCTGTATATGGACAAATATAGAAAAACTCGGTATAAATAACATATGATCACCAGGAGATTATTCTACTGGGGGTTGAAGGTCTGAGTCCTGTGCCAGGAAAGGCTTGAATGCCAGATAAATGGTAGCTAAGATTTGAGATAGGGGGATATCTATAACAGTGTAAGAGGGAATCAATGAGTACCTATTATGGACCTGAGATCAACTGCAGTGCAGAGGCTGTTGTTCACTAACTTCTCTCCTGTAAGGCTTCTTTAAGGAAAAGAGGCCCATTTGATCACCAGAAGAGCTGGTTTCTGAATGTGATAGAGCAGTAGATCTACATGGCATGAAGGATGGACGGTGGTAGATATACAATATGCCACCTCAGTCCCCCTTTTACAGAGGATTTGTTGCACAGCAGCAAGGACTGAAGTTGGGAGGCTGCTTTCAGTGGTTAGATCCCTTCAGCATCTGTCTCAGCTGCAAAGAGCTGATTCAAAGTCCTATATAAAGTCCTACTCCATAGCTTCTCACCTGTTGCCTGAAGTTTTGGGGATACCTACTTCAGGATTAATATCCTGCTTTGCCAAGTCTTACATCCTTTATTTTCTCTTCATAGGTTTAATCCTTAGCAAATATCTTTCACAAAAATTCTACCTTAACATCTATTCCTAGAATACTCAACTTTCAACAGGTTCTCGGTGAACCATTTTGACAGAATTTTAACTAATGCAGTCATGTAAAAATTTTTAATTTTGAAATTATAGAAACTTAGCACATCTTGAATATGACAGGTATTCAAAGAGGAACATGTTCATAAGGTGAAAAGAAAATGCAAATGGTCAACCCTCTTCAGATTCAAAAATTGTCTCCATTCAAATGTTTAGTACCTTACTTTTAAGACTATTATAGTTTGGCATTTGTAAATACAAAATTGTGCAAGCTAACATTGTCACCATTTAACCTATCATGCCATTTATGAACTTTACATACAAGAAGTTAAGAACCATGGGAACCAGTCCAGTCATAGAAAGGCCTTCTCTGCAGTTCTTTTATTCCCAGGGAGGAGAATTAATCAGATTTTTCAGCTGAAAAGTCTCCACTGTTGTCATCAAAGGTAAATATATCCTCAATATTGTTTTATATTAAAAAGATGAGAAGAGATCTGAGAATCATACAATAATAATTGGCAATGTACACATGAGTCATGAATCTGAACCCTTAGAGACAAAGTGTTACCACGCACAAACTCAGAATTCAAATAAGTTTCAGAGGATTTTAAAACTCTTACTAAGGCAAATGGGGGGTGGGGGAGAGTGCTGTTATGGCACTATTAATAGTTTTAGCTTCAGAGAATCTCTTAGAACAAACTGTAGTACTTTTAGTTACTTCATACATAACAGTTTTAGGGTCAGTTTTCCAAATTGAGAAAAAAAAGCTAATTTCCTCAGTCCCTTGATTCAGATTATCCTCCTTAATTCAGTCATATGGCTGTGAAATTAACTATCACTTTTATATGCAAAATTGGTTGATCCTAACTTTTTTTGCTAGTTTATTGTACTCAAAGTATCTTCTGTAGGAAAAATGGAACGGCATGAAAAATGAGGGAGCTAAATAGGTGGAAGAGAATAATTTTTTGAAATTATTTATATATTTAAGAAAGAGAGTGAGCATGAGTAGGAGAGAGGGGCAGAGGGAAAGAGACAAGAAGACCTCTACTGAGCAGGTAGCCTGACCTGGGGCTCAATCCCAGAACACTGTGATCATGACCTGAGCTGAAGGCAGGTGTTTAACTGACTGAATCACTCAGATACCCAATAAGAGAATTTTTTTACTATTTAGGTATCTGGAACTTCCATCTGTAGCATAATAGTGCATTAGACCCCTGAAAAGTCATATTCCTAAAAGCTTTTGATAATCCTAAATGAGACATATAATGAATATTTTATGTGCACACTGGTTGAGAACAACAACAACAACAAAAGTAATCCACAAGAACCAGAACAATCCCATGAACTTGGAAAAGAACCAAAATTTTGGATGAGACTACAGTAACAAGTAGGAGATACTGAAAAAAAGGACTCACAAAGTCATGCTTAGAATCTTGCCCACAGAAACCATAAGGTAATAAAGGAGGTGTTTTAAGCCCCTCAGTTGGTGATAATTTGTTATGCAGCAATAGAAAACTATCATAAAATACATCATGATAAAATTATTAGACTTTAAAGATATTGATAGACTTCTTTGAATAAGCAAGTAAAAATCTAATTTACTAACTAGGCTGACTTAATATTTCTCTAGAGGAAAATTTAACCTAGATGACTGTGGAAAAGTATCCACCAATAAAAAATTGAGTCAAGTGGTATAAGTTTCCCCAAGCAAATAATTTCTCCAAGGCAAATACAAATTTATTCTAGAGAGAGAAAATGTCATGTTTATATGAAGGCACATAAGAACACATAAGAACTCAGTCAACATTTTTCCCTTGATATAATTCTTTTTAATTTTTATTTATTTATGAGAGACATACAGAAAGGCAAGACATAGGCAGAAGGAGAAGCAGGCTCCCCCTGGGAAGCCTGATACAGGACTTGATCCTAGGACTCTGGGATCACTCACTGAGCTGAAGGCAGATGCTCAACCACTTAAGCCACCCAGGTGCCCTCCCTTGATGTAAGCCTAAGGAAACTTAAGAACTCAATGAATATTTTTCCCTTGGTATAATCTTAAGGAATCCACTATAGAATAACATCAGCTAGTTTAGAATATTTCATATATGTAGGGATAGATAAACCTAAACATTATATAAATTTGTCATGTAAATTTTATGTTCCTAACCAGTTAAAAAGAAACAAAACAACCAGCAAAAAATAAGATAAATATCCAAACAATCCAATTCAACATCTTATTGTAAGTCCTAACTAATGAAATAAAACAAGGAAAATGATTTGAATGAAATGAAACTGTCTTTGCTAAAGGATGATAAAATTATGCAGAAAATCCCAAAAGAAACAAGAGTAAATGAAACAAAACAGACACACACAAAGCCTCTTGAAACTAACAAATGATTATAGGAAAAGTTGCAGGTTACAAGGTTAATACACAAAAGCTAATCACTCTCCTACATACTAGCAATGAGCAACTGGACTTTGATATTAACAACACAATATCATTTACATTAGTCCCAAATCCAGAAATATGTACAAAACATTCACAAGACCTGTAAAAGGAAAATTATAGAAGTCTAACCAAAGAAATCAAAGAAAATCTGAATAAATGAACAGATGTTCCATGGTAATGAAAAGGAGGAATCAATATTAGTTAGATGTGACTCCTTCCCAAATCTACCTATATATTTAATGCAATTCCAATCCAAATTATGGAAATTTATTTTGTGAACATCAACAAAATGACTGTAAAGTTTATAAGAAAGGATGAAAAACCCAAAATAGTTAATGCAATAGTGAAAAAGTAAAAATGAGTACTGACACTGCTGATATCAAGACTGACTATAAAGCTACCATAATCAAGACAGTGAGGTATTGGTGAAAAAGAGACAAGTAGATAAATGGAATAGAATGGAGCCCAGAAACAGACTTACACAAATATAGTCAATTGATTTTTACAAAGCAGCAGAAGAGAAAGAATAGGCTTTTCAACACATGGTGGTAGAACAACTAAGCATACACTATATGGAAGAAAAAAAAAAAAAAAAAGAAAGAAAGAAAAACACCTCCAAATGGATGATAGACTGACATGTAAAATGTAAAACTATAAAACTCCTAGAAATTAAGATGGGGAAAATCTAGGTTTGGATCTATCTTTTCAGTACAACATCAAAAGCACAATACATTAATAAAAAGGAATGAGAAGTGAATTTTTATTAAAATTAAAAACTTCTTCTCTGTGGAAGACAAAGCCACAAGATAATTTCTGCAAGTACATGTTTGAAAAAGATAGATTCAAATTATACAAAGAACCCTTAAAACTCATTTAGAAATCAAATAATCCAACCAAAAATGGGCAAAAGACATCCATAATCATCTCACCAAAGAAAATATATAGATGGCAAATAAGCATCTGAAAATATGCTCAACATGTCATTTGTAAATTGTAAATTAAACCAATAATGAGATACTACCATGTAGGTATTAGAATGGCTAAATCCAAAAACTGACACCAAATGCTTGAGGATGTGAAACAAGAGAAACTCTCATTACTGTGGATGAATTCACTGCAAAATAAATACACTTTGGAAGATAGTTTGGCAGTTTCATAGAGAGTTAAATATATATTACCATACAATCCAGGAATCACACTCCTTGGTATTTACTTAAATGAATTGAAAACTTAGGCCCACATAAAAACCTGCACACGAGTGTTTATACCAACTCTATTTAGACTTGGCAAAACTTAGAAGCAGCCAAGAGGTCCCTCAGCAAGAATAATAAACTGTGGGATATATCCATCAATGAATTATTATGAAATGAAACAAAATGAAATAACACATCACATCAAATAACTACCCACAGCAAGCAAGGAGAGCCTCTACAGATGACTGGCCTGCCTGAAGGATAAAGCAACCACATCACAACAGAAGAGCTTATGCAGCAAATACTGGAAACACCCCCTGAAACACCAGGCCCGGGGCACTATATGGCCTCTTCTTCATAAGGCCATTACTTTTAGGAGCAGGAGAAAGTACTGGCTTTTCTAAAACAGAGAAGGAGGCAGAGAATTAGAAAAAATTCTAAGATCAAGAAATTTATCCCAAATGAAAGAACAAGATAAGGCCATGGCCAGAGATCTAGTCAAAATATATCTAAGTAGTATTCCTGATGGAGAATTTAAAGCAACAATCATAGGGAGTAGCTGGACTTGAGAAAAGAATAGAAGCCATCAGTAAGATCCTTATCAGAGAGATAAAGATCCTTATCAGAGAGATAAAAGAGATAACAAAGGATCAATCAGAGATGAACAGTGCAATAAACAAGATTAGAAACACCCTTGATACAATGAATAGCAGGCTGGAAGAAGCAGAGGAATTAATTGATGAGCTAAAAGATAAATTAATGGAAAGTAATAAAGCTGAACAAAAGAATTATGCAATACAAGAATAGACTTAGAGAACACAACAATGCCATAAAACAGAATAATATTCATATTAAGAAGTTCCAGAAAAAGAAGAGGGGAAAGGGGGATAGGAAATTTATTTGAAGAAATAATGGCTGAAAACTTCCCTAATCTGGGGAAGGAAATAGATATCCAGCTCCAGGAGGCATAAAGAACCCTTCTCAAAATCAACAAAAGAAGACCAACACCAAGAGATACTGTAATTAAATTTTCAAAATATAGTGATAAAGAAAAAAATCTTAAAATTGGCAAGACAAATCTTTAACTTACAAGGGAAAACTCATAAGGCGACCTGGAGATTTTTCAACAGAATCTTGGCAAGCCAGAAGAGAGTGGTACAATATATTCAAAGTGCTGAATAGGGAAAATCTGCAACCAAGAATACTCTTCAGAAAGACCATTCAGAATAGCAGGAGAGATAAAGAGTTTTCCAGACAAATAAAAACTAAAGGAGCTCATGACCACTAAATTAGACCTGCAATGAATATTAAAGATAATTCTGAGTGGAATGGAGAGAACAAAAGTGAGAATATAGAGGCAGGAAAGACAAAAGCCATAAAAATGAATATATCAGTAAAAACTGGTCAAGGAACTAAAAAAAATAAAGAAAAACTAAAAGAAAAGAAAAAAGATATAAAATATAATAACATATACCTAAAATGTGAAAATGGAAAAAGAAAGAATGGCTTCAAACATAAACAACCATCAATGTAATATAGACTACTATTTGCAGAAGAGGTTATATAAAAGCATAATCTTAACTATATGTCAAAAAATAATAAATGTGCAAAGAATAAAGAAAAAGAAATCCAAATATATTACCTAAGAAAATCAGAAAAACATGAAAGAGAAAATATAAGAAAGGATTAGAAAAAATCTCCAGAAATAGCCACTAAATAAACTGGAGCTATATATATGTATGTGTGTGTGTGCATGCGTGCGTGTATGTATATATTTATTTATTTACATTCAAATTGCTTTGAATGTAAATGGACTAAACACGCCAGTCAAAAGACATGGGATGTCAGAATGGTTTAAAAAAAAAAAAGAGACACATCTATATTCTGTGTACAAGAGACTCATTTCAGACCTAAAGACATCTGCAGATTTAAAGTGAGGGGCTGGAGAAACATTTATCAGACAAATAGATGTGGAAAGAAAACCAGAGCAGAAATACTTATATTGGACACACTAGACTTTAAAACAAAGACTGCAACAAGAGACAAAAAGGGTACTATATAGTCATAAACAGGACAACCCAACAAGATCTAACAATTGTAAATATTTACACAACCAATATGGGAGCACCAAAAATATACAAAAGAATAACAAACATAAAGGGACACATTGATAATAATACAATAATAATGAGGGACTTTAACACCCCACTTACAACAACAGACAGATCCTCTAAATAGAAAATAAACAAGGAAACAAGGGCTTTGAGTGATACACTTGACCAGATAGACTTACTAGATATTTTCAGAACATTTAATCTTAAAGGTATTTGCAAAAGATATGTCTGATAAGGATAAGTATCCAAAATATATAAAAAACTTATCAAACTCAACACCCCAAAACCAAATAGAATTAAAAATGAGCAAAAGATATGAAAGACACTTCTCCAAAGACATGTAAATGGCCAACAAACACATGAAAAGATGCTCAATATCTCTCATCATCAGGGAAATGCAAATCAAAACCACAAAGAGTTATCACCTCACATGTGTTAGAATAGCTAAAATAAAAACAAGAAACAAGTGTTGTTGAGGATATGGATGAAAAAGAACTCTCATGTACTGCTGGTGGTAATGCAAACTGGTACAGCCAATCTAGAAGACAGTATGGAGATTTCTCAAAAAATTAAAACTGCACTATAATCCAGTAATCACACTACTGGGTATTTACCCAAAGAATACAAAAATACTGATTTGAAATATATGCACCCTTATATTTATTGCAGTATCATTTGCAGTAGCTAAATTATGGAAACCCAACCATTCATCAATATATGAATGGATAAAGATGTGGTATATACATACACTGAAATATTGTTCAGCCATAAAAATGAATGAAATATTGTCTTTTGTAACATGGTTGGAACTAGAGAGTATTATGCTACATCAAATAAGTCAGAGAAAGACAAATATCATATGATTTCATTCACATATGGAACTTAAACAAAATAAACCAAAAAGAAAAGAAGAGATAAACCAAAAATAGACTCTTAACTCTAGAGAACTGATGGTTACCAGAGGGGAGGTGGGTTAAGGAGATGAGTGAAATTGGTCAAGGTGATTAAGAGTACACTTGTCATGATGACAACCGAGCAATGTGTAGAACTGTTGAATTACTATACTGTATGCCTGAAACTAATATAATCACTGGTATGTTAACTATCCTAGAATTAAAATGTAAAAATATATATAATTTTAGTCACTAGTATTAAGTTTTGAAGAAAGAAGGGAAAAAAGGAAGAAAGGCTCATTTCATTATTGTTTACATGAGATTCTTTAGAATAGCTAGAGACTAACAAATGTATATATGCATATATGTAATACAAAAAGGATAACATTATTATATACATGTTATTCAAAAGAGATCATATAAAATATATATCCATACATATACACACCCAGGTATACACACAACATAAAGGGAATCTTAAAGTTAATTATTAGTATAAATATACCTATTTTCTTAAAAGTCAGAGGAATTAAGCACTTAGGTACATGTGCCTGAACACATGCACACACACACACCTAAAAAAAATAAACATAGGAAAAGATAAAAAAAAAAAACAAGATCCCAAACCAAAAATAGGAAACAATGTCAGAATGTAGATAAGAACCATCTGTTATCTCATCTAATATAAATGGGCTTATCTTTCTATTGAACATTGAACTGAAAAGCAAAGCCCAATTATTCTACCAACAAGCATCATAATCAAAGCAATGTAATTCAAAAAAGTTTGAGAATGAAAGGAGAGGCCAGAAAATGCATGAAGTAAAGCAAAGGCAGGAGTCTGAATACTAGAGTTGGCACAATAGCTAATTCAGTTCTGAATCAATATTACAATGTGGGTAGATTCTGTCTCATATAATCAGATTTATGGTAATTAAGAGAGTGTTGGCATAAACAATGATAGCAACTAGAAATTGATCCATATACATGTGAAGGCTTAATTATAACTGGGCAGCCACAGAAGCTAATTGAAGGAATGGAGGACTCGTTAATAAGCTTTTATTAAATGTATTATTTAATTTATATTTTATTTAATTTATATTTAACTATTAAATTAATTTATGTATTTAACCTTTTACAATAAATACTTAAACATAAAGGGCAAATCTATAAACTTTATGAAGAAAATTTAAAAAGTACACACAAAATTGGATTAGGAAAATACACTCTTTCACTAAGTGAGAAGAGCTTAAGCCATTTAAATGAATTAATAAATTTAACTATCTTTTGGAAGAAATGAAGATAATGGTTATTGTGCTTCTATTATACTATGCAATTGAATTTTTCTGTAGTAATACAGTATTTATGTCATAGAAAACTTACCACCATACTGTGTCACCCTTTGCCCTATACCTTCCTGAATGTTGCCAGCTAGTGGGCAGGCACTGCCAGTTTTTGTTCTGCATGACAGATGTATCCTATCCACACAATTAAATTGAGGTGTCAAGGAGGTTCTCATATTTCTGACTCACAATCCTTTTCTTCTTAAGCCCCAAAAGAAATAAGTATTAACTTAGGAAATGTCTTTGGAAGGAAGCTGATAAATATGTTCCTATTTTATAGAAACAAGAAGAAAACATTTAAAATGTTTTCCTAACACTGTATTGCCCTATGATTTTGTCCATAAATCTGTTTCTCCAAAAGTGAGATTTACAGTTAACTCATCCACTCTGTCGATTTCAATTTTTGGATTTTTCTGCTTTAACACCTTCTTATTAGCCAGCACATAAGCTTAAATAGCAATGTGCTTCCAAAGAGCATGCAGCTGCTAAGCAGGTATCAGATGAGCAGTGCTTTGAAGCAGTAATGTACTTGATGTTCAGAAACAGATTTTAGTTTTGAACCCTGGCTCAATATTCACTATCTGTACAAAATTGGACAAGTTATATACCTTGTCTTTCTCCCAATTCCCTTATCTGCAAAATAAGTGATAATGATATTTAATTTACAAGATTGTGTTGAGGGTTCATAAAACACCTGGACTAGGTCTGAGAAGATCATTCTGCTGGCTTGCTCTTACCATAAGCAATAGGCTCACAAAATCACATGAGAGAATATACTGTAAGTAATCTTAGAATTCTCCTCAAAGGATGATCCATTTTTCAATTGCTATAAAAGCCACCCTGTTTTCTAAAATTGGTTAACAAATCCATAGGCAAATACTATTACTGATGATACAAATCGGCAGTCCAAATCGTTTTTGAATCAAGAACAGGAAATGCACTTATTTTCCATGTCAATGTTTTTAGAGTAAAAGAGCTATGCATTCCTTTGGAAGGAGGGCTTAGGCAAATCTCACTCTAAAGCTATTTCTATATAAATAGAAAGTGAGCTGTACAAGTTCAGCAAAATCTATAACACATCCAAAATCTAATCACACTTTAAACTTTAGGATCCAATATTTCAAGGCATATTATAATACTCTCTAACCTAGCCTGTAAAATCCTTGGAGATAATTTGAATATAATGTCTTGTACCTGTCCTTTTTCCAGTTGCAGAGATAGACCTACCTTGAAAGAGAAATCCCTAATAAATATAATTTGATTCTTATCAAAAGGTTCTCCCTGTTGAAAGTCTTTCCCAATGTTCTAACTCAATGATTAGAATTACTACTATAGCTATTTACTGATTTTGACTGGGACAGAAAATATTAGATAAAATATAAGATTATCACCACAAAGATTTCAAACTCTGACAGGAATTAGTGTACCACATAATCATTCACCCACCTATGTCTGAAAGACCTGACATAGGAAATTAGGTATTGCTAGAAGTGAAATGGGGATAGAAAATATTCTATTTGGCTAGGAGCTATATTGTAGATTTATAGTTAAAGAATTACAGAATTAACAGTCTGGAGATATTTAGGCAGGATATAAAAGGGGATGATTTAGGGAGGCGGAATGGGCAGAGTTAGAAATACAGATTATAGAGCACAGAAAAAAACAGTGGAATTGAGATGAGGTGAAGCGACTTTTCAGGTGGTGCAAGAGAATTAGATTAAGTCAGAGGATTTATCAAGGATATTTTTTTTTTGATTTATCAAGGATATTATGACTGTTACCTATAAGGACTGATAAGTAGCATTGCACCAATTAATACTAGTTTCAGGCCTTTTGCAAAATTATGTGCATTGAACCTAGCAGAATCAATTATGATCAGTGTCATTAGGACTAAAAGAGACAGTATTACTTACAGCAGCTGTCCTCAACATTGACTTTACATTATAATCTTCAAAAGAGATGAGTCATAAGAACTCATTGCAGATAATTACACAATTATTGTACCTATCGCTGTAACTGTATGATAAATCTTGATATCCAATGAGAGAATTTTACTTTACTCTTCAAAATTGCCTTGCATAGGGATGCCTCGGTGGCTCAGTGGTTGAGCATCTGCCTTTGGCTCAGGGTGTGATCCCAAAATCCCTGGATCAAGTCCCATATAGGGCTCTCAGCATGAAGCTTGCTTCTCCTCCCTCTGCTTATGTCTCTGCCTCTCTTTCTCTATGTCTCTTATGAATAAATACATAAAATCTTTTAAAAAATTGCCTTGCATATTCATAAACTTTAGAATCAGCATGTCAGTTATGATAAAAAGAAACATGCTGAAGAAAAAAGAAACATGCTGAAATATTGTTTAGGAATTTATTAGATTTATGGACCAGTTTAGGGGGAATTCACATTATCACCATATTAAGTCTTCCAAACCATAAGCATTATACATTCTTTCATTTATTTAAGTAATTTTTAACTTCTCTTAATAGTGTTTTGTAGTTTTAGATGTAAATATTATTTACAACAATCAGGTTTATTTCTATTTATTTTTTTGATATAAACATCTTGTTAACATTAATTTTAAAACATTTAAAAATATTTTTAACATTAATTTTAACATGAATTTTCTAATTAATGTAACCTAAATAGATTTTTTCTTATATTAAATTTAGCTGTCTCGTTAAACAGATAACTTAGATTTTCTTCACATACATTTGTCATATGTGAAAAATGATATTTCTTACTGAATTCTATATACTTACAGATAACTTAGATTTTCTTCACATACATTTGTCATATGTGAAAAATGATATTTCTTACTGTTCCAGTCTTTTATACTTTTTATTCCTTTTCCCTGATTTATTAGATTAGTTAGTATCCTTCTTTGTTTCAGAGTAGAAATGAAGAAGCTGGCATTATTGCCTCATTTCCAAACTAAGTAACAA
Organism: Canis lupus baileyi; assembly: GCF_048164855.1. NCBI lineage: Eukaryota > Metazoa > Chordata > Mammalia > Carnivora > Canidae > Canis > Canis lupus. The sequence continues at coordinate 55,739,968 of NC_132844.1, read as the reverse complement.
TTTTTTTATAATATCCTTTTACTTTACCAAATTAGAAAGTTCCTTTGTATTTCAAAGTTGCTTATTTTTTAAAATCATGAATGAATTTTAAATTTTATCAAATATTTTTTTATTCTATGTTGATATGATTTTTTTCATTTAGTATCTTAATATGGTGAATGTCATTGATTTTCAAATGTTAAGCCAAACTTTTATTCCAAGAATAAATCAATCCTAGTTATAAGATGATGTATATTATATATCCTATTCTTAGAGTAAAGAACATTAAGAAAATCATAAAGAAAATACATTTAAAGCACTAAACTGTCTTTACCAAACAAATCTACATATATAAGTGGACCCACACAATTAAAACGTGTTGTTCAAGGGTCAACTGTACACTGGACAAGAGTTCAGGAGACATAAATTCAATTGTGTACACGTGCATGCATGAGAGAGAGAGATAAAAAAGAAGCAGAAACAGATAAGGTGTTCCAATAACTATAACAAAGAAGCAACTGTAAAAAGAAAAAACAAATTGTCCTATGCCAAGTTGAGGAAGGAGAAACTATGATGTACACCTTAAATATGAACACTTTGCACGTGAAATAATCTTATTCTGGAATAAAAAGAATTGTGTGCCAAACAAGATTCCAAATATGTTGTGTTGTAGAAGATATTTTATCTTATAGAAAAAGTTGAAAGAATTGAGCTTAATTGAAAGGATAGTATCTTAAATTTATGCAGTGAGTTGTTAAACCAACATTAAGTACTTACTAACAAAGCTCTTTGATTCTTGATCTGCTTTTATTAAGGTTAAAGTGTTTTTGGAGACTGAGAACATATTTTTATATTCTGGGTGATGCCAGAAAAGTAAATTATTCAAAGTAGATACTGGTGAAAACCTCTGGCTTCTCGACGGTATCCTATTTTTCCAGGAGGTAATTTCTATTTATTTGTCTTATCTTTATGAAATATTTAACAGATCTATCATAGTTATTCTCAGTTGCTCAGTGATAAGTTTCCAAGCAGCTAGTTACATCTCGCTATTTGAAAAGAGGGGTTGTGTCAAAGGCATGAATGTTATAATAACAAATTTATCACTTGTCATGTTTTACCAAACCTCAGAACATTTATGAAAGACAAGAATCTTAATTCCTTAGCTTTTTTGACATGAAGTCCAATATTTAGAAAAGTTGAAGAATGAGAATTTCAGAGTGCATCAGATTACTTCCTTATCTATTAAACCAGAGAGACTGTTTGGTAACTGACTATAGAAACTCAAAGTTGTATGCTTACAAATACATGCAATGAACTAGTAGGGAAAAATATATATATATATTTTAACTAATCATAATTACTTTTAAAATTTTACTTTTTAAAGCAAGTAAGCCTTTAAATAATTTTTTTAAAGATTTTATTTATTCATGAGAGACACAGAGAGAGGCAGAGACACAGGCAGAGAGAGAATCAGGCTCCCATCCCAGGATCCCAGGATCATGCCCTTAGCCAATGGGAGATGCTCAACTATTGAGCCACCTAGGTGCCCCTAAGCAAATTTACTATTAACATTTTTATGTCATAATATGACAAGAGATCATTTATTACAATATGTTGGAAGCTATTTTTTATTATTAATGAGTGGCAGCGAAAGCTTGCTTTCTTTCTTTCTTTCTTTCTTTCTTTCTTTCTTTTTTTTTTTTTTTTTTTTAGAGATTAGCAGACATTTCTTTAACCTTGGCTCACCAAATGCTCCAATGCTCCTGAAGGTCACAGTTATGTGAAGCTGAGGGAAGGTATGATTTCTTGTTGCAGTTTACAACTCTACTTCTCTGGCCAATCTGGTCAACCTGGCTCTCAGTTTTAAAATAAGAATGGAAAAACTCCTGGTGTGTTCCCATTTCCTTCTTTCTATCCCCCCATTACATTATCACACACTGGTGATTACTATAAAAATAGCCATCTACACCCATGTTGATGGTTCTTGTTTTCCTGTGTTAACTCTTATTTATCCATCCAGTTAATACTGCTTTGTCCTGTTCTTATTATCTGTGAATTTGACCTTAATAAACAATCCAGCTGAAGAGTCTATTATAATGTCTTTTATAAAATAGAAAATAGATAAATGTCCTCTTCCCTCTGCTCCTCCAGCTCTTAGTACTGTCATTTATCTCCATGGTTTCAAACAACATTCTGTTAGGAGCCCTAGGATCTTTCTCCTGATCCACCATTGTTATTGAGCCCCAAATTTGCAAAGCCAATTGCATCTCAGTTATTGTCTCATTATCTTCCCATGACAAATCAAAACCCACCTTTCAAAACTGAAATCATCATCCCTATCCACTTGAAAATGTTATGCTACACTCTTCTCCATCTCAATGAATGGTATAATTTTCTCACTTGTTATGCAAACAAGAAATATCATAGACATCTCCAATTTTCTGTCTTCACTCAAAACTTTTAGTTTATATTTAAATTCTGCTGATTTTATTATCGGTGTATTTCTTAAATGCACCCTTTGGTCTTTTTCCACTACTAGTACCCTCTGTAGGCTCTTGGCTCCTGTACTATATTAACAATGTGGCTTTCTAACTGCATTTTTTTAATCCACTGTGTATGGTTTTTGTTGTTGTTTTTTCCTAACCCATGACTTATCTTACCATCACAATTATATTTTCAGAATCCTCTCTTGATTCTTAAACCCATTCCCTAGAATATTTTCTATAGCTACCCATTGGGATACCATCTTAGCAAGGCTTTCAGAGTGTGCTACATTGATCTTTTCAGCTTCATTTTCTCAAATTCTTCAGTCTTTCGTGATACCTGGTTCTCTATGACATTCCTACGCAGCACTTGTATTTCCCTGAATCTCTGTCAATATTGTCTCTGTATCCTGAAGTTCTACCCACTTGATCACCTGATAGAATCCTTGAAAATTGTTCAAAGCAAAATCCTAAAACTTATTCAAACCAATCAGATTTCCTTTGTGAGTAATTATCCAACATTTATTTGAGTTCATCTAGTCTGACATTTAGTACTTTAGAACTCTATGTCATACTAATCTTATTTTATTGTTCAGACTTCTACCATCTTTTGTTCCTGTATTATACATCAACTCACCATATTTTTTTCTATCACATCTGAAAGACAAAATTAGATTTCATTTCTGTGGATCCAACACATCTCAAAGTACCTAACACCTAGGAGACACTAAATAAACTATAGTTGAATGGATATACTGAGTATGTATTGAAAATAAGTAATTTGTCTGGTTTGGGGGCTCTACTACTGACATTCATATTTTTATATAAATTCCCTTTTCATGGTTTATGGCAGTATTTGAAGATCTGCTCTCGCTTCTCTAACCCCTCATGAGAAGTAACTGAAAACTGGAGAAGTTTGACTTAATTAGTCTTAGTATTATATATCTCTTACTTAGAAGATGGGCCAAAAATATACTACTCTTTTAAGGAAATTTCTGTATTTTTTTGTGAGATATTCTATCAGGAGTAGAACGGGGTTGAAATCCTATAGGTAGACTATATTAATCATTCTTTCTATTTTATAAGGCTTTGCCAGTTTTCTTTGAAGGGCCAAATAGCATACCCAATATGTCTGGTTAAGAGGAGTAGAAAATCTTAAAATCTCAATCTATTTGTTAAAATAACAAGAATATACTATGTACCAGACAATATTTGATTTACTTCACATAAATTAACAGATTTAATGCTTAAAACAGTCCTGTGTAGTAGGTACTATTAATATTCTCATTTTACATAGAAGGAAATTGAGGCACAGGATGGCTAATTGACCTCTCAGAACACCAACTCATTAGCCAGGAGATGAACCCAGGCTCACACTGATTCCACATTCCATATTCTCTCTTGCTGTGCTGTCTTTCATCGACAGATGAGAATCATATGCAAAAGTAAATACATACAGAGCTGAATAAAACAGGGAGTAGATTGAAATGTAAGGGCAAATTAAGGAGAAATTAAGTTTGACCATGTTAAAAATGGATTTCAAGATAAGAAGCCCACTTAGAATACATTCATTTGCAAGCAGGGCTCTGACCCTCTGCCACTTTAATGGCAGATCATGGCCCTGTAGATCTCCTCACTGTTCACTTTATGCCCCACCCCAATAGCAATTTCTATTTCCTTTCTTACCATCTTAGTGTGTAGACCCTCCCACATTCTTTGCAACTACAGCAGAATATAATTACAACTTGACTACCACACTAACTACTTGGCGGCTTATGTGTATACCCTTAGCTTTATAACAAAACGCTATTCACCTAGCATTTCTGAACTCAGTATATTATCAGCAGGTAATTGAAGAACACCATAATACTCATACCATTTTATAGAGTCATTCTGTCTCCCAAAGAAGTATTTCAAGCTCAATTTATTACTTATGGTTTTGTGAATGCCAGTTTTGACTGAACATTGCTTAAATGTTAAAAACGTTGAGGTGAGATATTTTATTTTAGCTTTGTTAAGTAATAAGTAATGATATTCAGGCTATACACACACACAAACATACACAAACACACACATGCATTAGCTAATGCATTTATTTTATCTAGAATCTAACTAGGCTTACTTTTCTTTTAATAAGTCTTCTAAGGATTACTACTCTTTCTCTGCTAAAAGAAAAAGGAAAGCACAAATATCTTCTAATGCTGATCTCCTATGCTGTATAAACAGCAAATTGATTCATATTTTATATAATCAGCACAAATCTAGTGGAATATTTTTAGAGGAGGGATAAAAAGACTATGTTTTGAGCTGATTAAATCTCTTCCTCCTCCTTTCCCATCACTTCATAAACTTCTCACCTATAATCAGTCCAGAAATGGAATCTCAGGTCCAGCATTAAGTACTTCACTAAATTAAAAGAAAAAAAATGATCTGCAAAACTCTTGAGTCATTAGGTGAAAACAGGGAAAATATGTTGTGCTTTCTAGGTAATTCTAAATCAAGGATAACTGATTTACAATATTTTTTGAAGTGCTGTAAACATGTTCCACATTACTGATGTATCAAATGCTAATGCAGTCAAAATTCTTCAAAGAGTGGTATCTGAGGTCCCTTCACTACTCTCCTGCTTCTAACTTTCAAAAAAGGAAAATTTCCATAAAAATTAAAAATGTAATCTTATTGAACACAATGAAATATTTAATAAAAATTCCCTAAAGATTTATAAACAAGCATGCCTCTAACTCCCACTTGCATATAGTCTATGGTTAAGATAAGATGTTTCTTATCTATAATATGAGGTGATGATCAGTCACACTGACTTTAGGGTTCCAAGAAAGCATTTACCACCAGAGTGCCTGTGTGTTAGGCTACCAATTTAGCAATAGGACTATAAGGAAATAAATGAAAATATTCATCAAATGAGTTTGTTGTGAGAATTAAACAAGATGGCATATATAAAACTAGAAGGATAATACCTGGCAAATAATTGTTAAACATAATTTGTCCTCAGTTGTTCCCCAATTAGAAAATAGTTATTCTTTCAAATGAACAACTGGAATCTTCTAATTCACTCTTTGTAATCCCAATCCCACTTGCCAGAAGTAACGGCCAAGGTCTTATTAAGCACTGAATTTCCTATAGGAAAGATTATTTCTTGATCACCTGTATATCCCTTGTTTGCAATAACACTTGAGAGTCCTTTATTTTTTTATATATAAACTTATTTTTTATTGGTGTTCAATTTGCCAACATATAGAATAACACCCAGTGCTCATGCCATCAAGTGCCCCCTCAGTGCCCATCACCCAGTCACCCCCACCCCCCCACCCACCTCCCCTTCCACTCCCACTAGTTCGTTTCCCAGAGTTTGGAGTCTTTCATGTTCTGTCTCCCTTTAATCTAGTTTTGCTATGTTTGGGAAATATTTGAGATGAGGGATGGGTTTCTGGAAAAAGGAAAAAGAGGAAAAATAAGTGCTATCAAAATTGGCTTAGCTTTGAGGTGTTGGCATTCAAAATCAAACTTTATTAGGGACACCTAGCTGGCTCAGTTAGTTGAGCATGCAACTCTTGATCTCGGGGTTATGAGTTCAAGCCCCAAATTGAGTGAAGAGGTTACTCAAAAATAAAATCTTTAAGAAAAATAAAATTTTATCTATTTTGAATTTTTCTAATATGCAAGTGATGAGGGAGAGAGTGTGTGAGAGTGTCTATGGTATGCATGTGGATAGAGGAGTGTGGATAGCATTTTTAAAAGTTTTAATTTTTAAATCACTATTCATTATGTTTCCTTTCTCAGCATCTGGAAATACAATTAATCTATAAACTGTGAGCCAAGCTACAACTCTTCCTTGCAATGCCTTTTGTCTTTTATATACACACACACACACACACACACACACACACACACACACACATATATGGGTTTTTTTCTTTGAAGATGCATTGTAGTCAGACTTTCTCCCAGCTCAGTAACAAAGGGAGCTAATATGCTGACTGTGTCCCTGCTCCTCAAGAAGTTTCCAGAGAGTGAACAGGACACAAAGTTAATGGAATCAATTTTAATAACATGACCAAAACAAGTGGAGAACAAGTCCAAACTGCACTGACTTGCATAACTGTGCCTCAGGCCAAGACAAGACAGACCAATCAGAAAAGACATGAATTCTGAGATCTGAGGAAGAATGGAATCAAATAACAAGAATAGTCATGGCATTTACTGCAGTGATAAGTGGTTCTATTAGAGCACATTGATCTACCTTGGAGTACAGTACTCTTTTTCAAAAGGTAGCCAGTTATAAATCATTCTAACAAAGCTCCTTATCAACTTCAAATTCCAATCACTTAGTAGAGATTTTATGCAAGTGAACAATGAGTGACACTTCAGAGCATAGACCTTAAGATTTTACATTAATATGTTTAAGATTTTTTCACTTCCATATTCTCTGTACATTGTTCAATTTTTCTTTCCCAACAGTTGTTGATATGCCTTTATGATGACTAAAACAACTATTGACATGCATTTGGCTATTATAATTTATTAAAATTCACCTTAAAGCATGATACTGTATTAACCATCACAGCAATTCTATGAAATAACAAGGGCTAGTATTACTGTCCCAAGCATTTTTTTAAAGATTTTATTTATTTATTCATGAGAGGCAGAGACACAGGCAGGGAGAGAAGCAGACTCCATGCAGGTTGCTGAATGTGGGACTCGATCCCGGGACCCCAGGAACACACCCTGAGCTGAAGGCAGGCGCTAAACTGCTAAGCCACCCAGGGATCCCTGTCCCAAGTATTTAAATGAAAGACTGAAATTCAGAATATCAATTTATGTGAAATAAACTCAGCCAACATTGAACATCTCTGCTCTTTACAGCCCTATGTTCTTTCCAACTTCAGTTTTGTCCTCAGCATTGCTCTAAGCAATCATTCTACCTGTCCTGATCACCTTCCTCTGCATTCTCCATACCTCCTATATTAAAAATTCATAACTTTCCTCACACTCCAAAGACCTCCTTCTCCATCTCAACAGAACAGACAGTCAAGTACACAGAAAAATAAATAAGGCTTTCAGGCATTAACAGCCTCATTGTTCACAATTTATCATTTATCTCCAGCCACATGCTCATGCCTTTTTCTTTGCAAGTTAAGCGTACATCCTTTTGATTAATCAGTTCTCCTGTTCCTCTAATTGTATTCCCTTGTGCCAATTCTGAAATGTTCTACCAACTGCTATTCTCTCTCTTGTCTGTCTCAGTCTGAGATACATACTTCGAAGGCTTCCTAAGGACTACTCTGAGGATCAGTTCCTGTGAGGGATGCAGCAAGCAAGATGAAACAGGAGTGAAACCTCAAAGTGGTAGCATGAAAGCCTCCACATATCCTATAGGAGCTTTGAAGCTGATGGCCCATCAAAGTTGTCTCAAGTGAGGCAAAGGGTTGAACTTTGAACCCCTTTATCACCCAGTGATGGAATGTGGAAAAAGATGTAATCTTGCAAGAAAGCTTTCAACTAACAACAAATCAGGGAGGAAAACTTAGTTCTAAGCTGTGGCAGCACCTTGTCACATGAGGGTGCACAGAAGGTCCAGCATACTCTTTGTCTCCCGTTAGATCCTTATTCCAGGTCAAGTCATTCATATATCATAGAAAAAGAGAAGAAGGAACTTTTAGTTTTTCTAAGTATTATTCTAGTTGCAATACTCTCTCTCGTTTCTCAAACAGCTTGTTTTAGATTACTCTTCTTTCTGCTTTTTGTTTCCTTCACCTCTCTTAACTCTGACAAAAATTTTATTATACTAAAAACTCTTGTATATTGTTACTGCAATAGCTATTATCTATATAGTTTGATGGCTCTCAAGCCTATATCTTTAATACAAATTTCTTCAGAGTAGTCTCAGTCTCCCTCTAAATGCCAGTTGGGAAGCTCTCCCTGCACACTGCAGAACCCTATAAAGTCAAAATGTCCAAAAAGGAAATGACATCAGACGTCAACTATTCTCCTACGCAAAAGCCCCCAAATAGCCAAGACTTAATACAATGTCATCATTATCACTTTGTACATGATGTATATCAATGTGTTGCATAAAAATAAAACACAGGAAGGCATGAAACAGCACATATGACTTCCACACAAACATATAGACATATACACACTGATATCCAGAACTTAAGAGGGGATTAAAGAGGTGTTTAATTTTCCTTAGCACTAAATTGTGTAAGAGGATATAGAGTTTGGCCAGCAAAGTGATTCCTCCTCCCATGCTATTCTATGGCTTAATACAAATTAAAAGTTTGTATCTGGTTATGCCTGTGTCCTACTCAAAATGATGGAGGAATGCTACATACTATCACTCTGGAACCTAAGGATAAAAGCACCAGCGTCTTTTATCTGAAAGTATAACCTTCTTGGTGACTACATGGGAGAAAAGAAGAGATTAGAGAACTATGCATTTTCATTTTTTTTTTACCACCAAGCTTTGGTAAATATCATTTGTACTCATATTTTGTAATGGACACAGGCTAATAATCACATTACTTACTCAATTGCAAGTAGTCACAGAAGTGCAGTTTCCCATGTGCCTGAAAAGGGAGGAGAACCAGACGTCAGTGTATGATGTTAATGTGTGGTAATATTTACTATATTTTACAAGCCCTAATAAGAGATAACCACCTATCTATTCTTTTAGCTTTATTAGAAAACAGGATACGGAAAAGAAAGTAGTACATAAAAAGGGAACTAAGCAGGGAGTTTCAAAAAAATATTACTTTTTTTTTTTGTTATCTCCTATTTCTAAATCCTGCTCATGTAGTCTGTCCAAAAGAGGAAGCATTCCTATTAGCTGCTCATTTCTAGAGCACCAAAAATGAGAAAGGCTTTACAATGATTATGTTGTTATTTTCATACAGAATCAATTTGGTAGTAATTGACTCCTGGCAATAATTATCAAAAAATATTAATTTTTATTGTCCTAACTTATATGCTTGTGTGAAAAAATTTTGGCAACCATAATTAATCATGAAAATACTCTTTACAATAACCCATTTTCCAGTCTGTATGAAGGGAAAGAAATGAATATAAATTCTGATTTTCTTGTGTATGTGAGTGCATGCTCAGAAATGGACTTGAAAACAGGAGCTAAATTTGTCTATTTTCATAATTAAGCAACCTAATTCCTGCATCATTTATATTTTTTCAGTTTTACCCCATGTAAGTGAATAATTTTAAGATGAACAGGCTTCAATACAATAAACCCCAAAGTCTAGTAGGATAATTTCCCTTTGTCTTATGGTTTAATCTTAAATGCTTATCCGATTATTACTGTCTTTAGCTAAAAATAAACAAATAAATAAAAAGGTTCATTGCAGCAACTCCATGAATATTGTTTCTATACTGTCAGTGCCAACAGTCTTTTAATATCTGAAAATGTGTCCCCCCTTTTTAAATTATTCCTTATTACTGAGCATTTGTAGATTTCATAATTTTATATATAACTTTATACATATATTCTTAGTAAGTTTTATTCCATGCCATATGAAAATAGAGAATAAAGTTTTGAGTTATAAATCTGTTGTAGTATAACATTGTGGGTAAATATTGTAAAAAATGAAATTTATAGACTTTATGATGCAGGGATCATTGCCCAAAATTATGTGTGGCTTTTTATAATATTTAGATATTTAAATATGTGTTTTATTGTCACTACCTTACTAATATTGTATGCCCTTAGCTTGATGCCCCCTGGGGAAAATAATCACATTTGTATGTGGACAATCCATTTATTTCTTCAAATAGTGTATCTATTTGTTTTTTTTTTTATTATTTTTTAAAAGATTTTATTTATTTATTCATGAGAGACACACAGAGAGAGACAGAGACATAGGCAGAGGGGGAAGGAGGAGGCTCCCTGTAGGGAGCTTGATGTGGGACTCAATCCCAGGACCCCAGAATCATTCCCAGGACCCCTGAGTCAAAGGCAGATGATCAACTGCTAAGCAACCCACATAGAATAAACCTTCTTTTCTTTTCAAGTTCACATTAAACCTTCCCCAGAATAGATAACATATGAGGCCACAAAACAAACTTCAGCAAATTCAAAAAGATTTGTCATACAATGTATCTTTTCAGACCATAAGTCGATGAAAATAGAAATCAACCACAGAGATAAAAATCTGAAAATAACAAGAATGTATGGAGGTTAAATAATAAACAATGAATGGACTAGCCAACAAATCAAAGAATAAATTAAGTGCATGGAGACAAATGAAAATACAATGGTCCATAATTACTGGATGGAGCAAAAAGGGTACAAAGAAGGAAGTTTGTAGTAATGCAGGCCTACTTTAAGGGCAAGAAAATTCTCAAATAAACAACCTCAACTTATATCTAAGAAGATAGGAAAAGAACAAGTGAAATCTAAAACTAGTAGAAGGAAGGAAATAATAAAGATTAAGGCAGAAATAAATCAAGTAGAAACAAAAAAGGCAATAGAATAGATGAAACCAGAAGCTGATTCCTTGGGGCACCTGGATGGCTCAATGGTTGAGTGTCTGCCTTCAGCTCAGGGCGTGATCCTGGTTTCCTGGGATGGAATCCCACATTGAACTCCCTGCGGGGAGCCTACTTGTCCCTCTGCCTATGTCTCTGCCTCTCTCTCTGGGTCTCTCATGAATGAATAAATAAAATCTTATAAAAAAAAGAGCTGGTTCCTTGAAAAGAGAAACAATTTGATGAACCTTTAGCCACAGTAATCAAAAAAGATACATAAAGGATTCAAACAAAGTCAGAAATTAACCAGGAAAAATAACTAACACCACAGAAATACAAAGGATTATAAGATAATTATTATGAAAAATTATATATCAACATATAAAGCAGCCTAGAGAAACAGATAATTTATAGAAACATAACTTCCCAAACCTAAATCAGGAAGAAATAGAAAAATTTGAATAAATACCATCAATGAAATTGAATCAGTCATAGAAGAGACTGTCAACACACAAAAGTTCAAGATCAGATTTTACAGGTAAATTCTACCAAACTCTTTTTTTTTTTTTTTTTTAAGAGAGAAAATAAGCAGGGTCAGGGGGAGGAGTAGATGGGGAGAGAGAGAGAATCTGAAGCAGATTCTGTCCTCAGCACAGAGCCCAAAGCAGGGCTCAATCCCACCCCTACAAGATCATGACCTGAGTGAAAACTGAGATTCAGATGCTTGACCAACTGAAGCATCCAGGCATGCCTACCAACATTTAAAGAAGAGTTAATATGTAGTCTTCTTAAACTTTTTTAAAAAATAGATGAGGAAAGGGATCCCTGGTGGCGCAGCAGTTTGGCGCCTGCCTTTGGCCCAGGGCGTGATCCTGGAGACCCGGGATCGAATCCCACGTCAGGCTCCAGGTGCATGAAGCCTGCTTCTCCCTCTGCCTATGTCTCTGCCTCTCTCTCTCCCTCTATATGACTATCATAAATAAATTTAAAAAAATATTAAAAAAAAATAGATGAGGAAGGAAAACTCCCAAATTCATTATATGAGGCCAGATATACCATGATACTAAAACCAGATAAAGACACTACAAAAAAAAACAAAAAAAAAAAAAACAAAAAGCCCCAAAACTACAGACCAATATCTCTGATGTACACAGATGTAAGAATCCTCAGCAAAATATTAGCAAACCATATCCAACAATACATTAAAAAAATCACTCACCCCACACAATCAAGTGGGATTATTCCTGGAATGAAGGGTAGTTCAATATTTGTAAATCAATCATAATACATTACACATCAAGAGAAAGGATAAAAACCATACAATCATTTTGATAGATGCAGCAATAGCATTATAAAAAAAGTATAATATCCATTCATGATAAAAACTCTAAACAAAGTAGGTTTAGGTACAACATACGTCAATATAATAAAGGCCAGATATGAAAAACCCAGGGCCAACATCACATTCAATGGGGAAAAACACAGAGCCTTACCTGTAAGATTAGGAACAACATAAGAATGCCCACTCTACCTCCTTTTATTCAACATAATACTGGAATTCCTAGCAACCAAGCAAGAAATAAAAGTCATTCAAATTGGTAAGAAGTAAAACCTTGATTCTTTGCAGATGATAGCATATAATATATAGAAAACCCCAAAACACCAAAATCTGCTAGAACTAATAAATGAATTCAGTAAGGTGCTAGGATAAAAAATCAATATGTAGAAATCCATTGCCTTTCTATATCTAATAATGAAGTAGCAGAAAGAGAAATTAAGAAAACAATCCCATTTATAATTGCACAAGAATAAAATACCTAGGAATAAACTTAATGAAGGAGGTGAAAGACTTGTACTCTGAAAACTATAAAATATTGATTAAAGAAATTAATAACACAAATGGAATGACATTTTATGCTCACAGATTGGAAGAATCAATATTATTAAAATGTCTGCATTACCCACAGTAACTTACAGATTTAATGCAATCCTTATCAAGACACCAACACCATTTTTCACAGAACTAAGATGTATAATCCTTTTAAAAAATTATCTTAAAATTCATATGGAACCACATTAGACTCCAAACAGTCAAAGTAGTCTTGAAAAACAAAACCGGAAATATCACAATAACAGATTTCAAGATATAATACAGAGTTAGTCATCAAAACAGTATAGTATTGACACAAAAATACACACATAAGTCAATGAAACAGAATATAGAGCCCAGAAATAAATCCAGAATTATATGGACAATTAATTTTCAACAAAGGAAGAAGGAATATGCAATGGGGAAAAGACAGTCTCTTCAACAAATGGTGCTGGGAAAACTGGACAGCTACATATAAAAGAGTGAAACTGGACCTTATTATACCATACACAAAAATAAACTCAAAATGGATTAAAGACCCAAATGTGAGAGAGACCTGAAACCACGAAAATACTAGAAAAGAGTACAAGCAGTAATTTCTTTGACATCAGCTGTATACACATTTTTCTAGACATATCTCCTGAGGTATAGGACACAAAAGCAAAAGTAAATTATTGGTATCATATTAAAATAAAAAGCTTCTCCACAGCAAAGCAATCAACAAAACTAAAAGGCAACAAACATACTGAATGGCAGAAAATATTTGCAAATGAATATCTGATAAAGGGTTAGTATCCAAAATATATAAAGAACTTATACAACTCAACACCAAAATAAATAATAATAATAATACAATTAAAAATAGGCAGAAGACATGAACAGACATTTCTCCAAAGAAGATATCCAGATGGCCAACAGACACATGAAAAGATGTTCAACATCCGCAGCATCAGGGAGATGCAAATCAAAACTACAATGATATCACTTCATACTTGTCAGAATGGCTAAAATCAACAACAGAGGAAACAAGTATTGGCAAGGGTGTGGAGAAAAAGGAACCACTGTGCACTGTTGGTGGGAATATAAACTGGTGCAGTCATTGTGGAGAACTGTATGGAGGTTCCTCAAAAAATGTAAAATAGAATTATCATATCCATCAGTAATTCCTCACTGGGTATTTACCCAAAGAATACAAAAACACTAATTTGAAAGGACTTGCACTTCTATGCTTATTGAAGCTTTATTTACGAGAGCCAAATTATACAGTAACCCCAGTGTCATCAATAGATGAACAGACACAGAAGATATACACAGATTCAATGGAATATTATTCAGCCTGTTGTAAATATTCAATGGAGTATTACTCAGCCATAAAAAGAATGAAATCTTCACATCTGCAACAGTATGGATGGATCTAGGGTAAGTGAAATAAATCAATCAGGAAAGGGCAAATACCATATGTTTTCACACAAATATGGAATTTAAGAAACAAAACAAACCAAGAAAAAGAGACAAATAAAAAACCAGACACTTAACTATAGAGAACAAACTAATGCTTACCAAAGGAGAAGTAAGGGGTAGAGGTTGGGTGAAACAGGTGAAGGGAATTAAGAATACTCTTAAGATGAGCATTTAGTAATATAAAGAATTGTCGGGATCCCTGGGTGGCGCAGCGGTTTAGCGCCTGCCTTTGGCCCAGGGCGCGATCCTGGAGACCCGGGATCGAATCCCACGTCGGGCTCCCGGTGCATGGAGCCTGCTTCTCTCTCTGCCTGTGTCTCTGCCTCTCTCTCTCTCTCTCTCTGTGTGACTGTCATAAATAAATAAAAAATATTAAAAAAAAAAAAGTTTAAAAAAAAAAAAAAAAGAATTGTCAAATTACTATAGTATATACCTAAAACTAATGTAATGCTCTATGTTAACTATGCTGGAATTAAAAAAAAGAAAAAGGAAAAGAAATAGAACATATTAGAAAAGTAGAAACGAATTGCCATTATTTTCAAATACACAGATGATATGATTATGTATAAGGGAAACTGCAAAGGAATAAACAGAAGAATTATGAAAAACTGAATTTATTAAAGTTACTTGATACAAATTCAACACATAAAAATCTATCTTTTGTGTATATAAGCAACAATGAGTAAAAAATATATAAATGGAAACAAAATACAATTTAAAAAATTCTATCATTGCTTCAAAACACGAAATTCTGTGAACTATAAACAACAAGAAATCTTCATAAACAAATTGATAACATTTTATTGGAAGATATAAAAAGCTATAATTAAAAAGATCATATTCAGGGGATCCCTGGGTGGCTTAGCAGTTTAGGGCCTGCCTTCATCCCAGGGTGTGATCCTGGAGTCCCAGGATCAAGTCCCATGTCGGGCTCCCTGTATGGAACCTGATTCTCCCTCTGCCTGTGTCTCTGCCTTCCTCTCTCTCTCAATCTCTCTCTCTCTCATGAATAAATAAAATCTTAAAAAATATATCATATTCACATATTGAAAAATAAGAAATTTTAAGATAGCAGACCTCCCAAATTTATTCACAATATTTAAAAACTGCTATTTTGCGGTGGTTCTTAATAAATGAACTATTAAATGCTTATGAAAATGCAAAGAAACATGAGCAATGAATATGATTTATGAAATAATATGGATGGAGTGGGGAATCATGCTACTTAATCTCAGGACAAATTATAAATAGTGCCTAAATAATGTAGTATTATTATAAGTGGTAGAGAAATGTAATAGAATAGAGAGCCTAGAAATGTGTCCATGAATATATTAACATTTGATAAATGAGAGTTGATGAAAAGAATTTGGATTTATCAATAAATGGTAGCATGTAACTGATTAGCCTTATCAGGAAACAAAATTGCACTCTTAAGTGGTTTGAACTAAAAACAAAAAGTAGACCTCTAATGTTAGAATATAAGAGAATGTCTTCATTATCTTGTTGTTGTTGTTACTTTACAATTTCATTTATTTATTCATGAGAGACAGAGAGAGAGAGAGAGAGAGAGAGAGGCAGAGAGCAAAGCAAGCTCCATGCAGGATGCCTGATGCAGAACTTGATCCTGAGACTCCAGGATCACACCCTGAGCCAAAGGCAGACACTCAACCACTGAGCCAGCCAGGCATCCCATTACCTTGATTTTAAGGAAGGATTCCTTAAACAATGCACTAAGGCAAAAATAGATCACATTAAAAATTTCTTCCAAAATACACCAAAAAGAAGATGAGAAAATAAGCTATAAGCTATAAGTTTTTTGGAGATTTTGTCATAGGTATCATTGTCAAAACACCAGTATTCAGAATATACAAAAAGGACTCTTACAAATTCATAAAAAAGAAATAATTTTAAAATGTATAAAAGTTTTAATAGAAATTTCACAAAGGAAAAAACTAAAATGGTTATTAAACATATAAAAACAGGGATCCCTGGGTGGCACAGCGGTTTGGCGCCTGCCTTTGGCCCAGGGCGCAATCCTGGAGACCCGGGATTGAATCCCACGTCCGGCTCCCGGTGCATGGAGCCTGCTTCTCCCTCTGCCTATGTCTCTGCCTCTCTCTCTCTCTCTCTCTCTCTCTCTCTGTATGACTATCACAAATAAATAAAAAAAATTTTAAAAAATAAAATAAACATATAAAAACATGTTCAACCTCAGTAGTAATTCAGGAAATGAAAATTAAAATCTGATTGGAAAGTAATTACATACACTGGATTGGGAAAGGTTCATATAACTAAAAACTCAGAGTTGTTGAGAGTCTGGATTGAGGAAGCTCTTGAATATTGCTGGTGACATGTAAATTTATGTAATTCCCTTTGAGAGCAGTGCTTGAACATGATCAATTTCTCCCATAGTTGTGTAGTTGACCCTGGAATAACATGGATTTGAACTGCATGGATCTACTTACATGTAGAATTTTTCACAATATAGTACTATAAATGTAATGTATAATTTTGTGTAATACATAAAACATGCAAAAATTTCTGTTGAATGTTCATGTTAGCAGTAAGGCTTCTAGCTTATTAGTCGTTAAGTTTTGGAGCAGTCAAAAGTTATATTAGGGATTTTCAACTGTTTAGGGCATTGGTGCCCCTAATCTCCATGGTGTTCAAGGATCAATTATATATCCTAAAGGATCCCTTTCAGAAAGATATCAGCAGACGCTAGAATGTTCACAGGAGCAATCTGAAAACAGGCAAAACTAGAATCAACACAAATATTCTATAAGACAAATGTAGTCATATACATTATGGTATATTCATACATTAAAACACTATACAGCACTAAAACAACATGAATGGATACCACCAAAAAATGTAAAGAAATCAAAATACTGCAGAGTATTCTATGTGTATAAACATATTAAAACAAGTGAACTAATATATGACTTATTAACATATATATATAGATTGAAAACTCTAAAGAAATGCCAAGGAATGATTATATCAGTTGTCAGGATGGTGCCTAGCTCTGGAGATAAAGGATGCAGTTAGGGAGAGGCAGACATTTTCTACAGTGCAGGCAATATTTTAGTGCCTTCTCTGGGTGGGATTTGCAGGATGATTTTTAAAAATGTGCATGTATGCTCTATATGCTCTTTATGTACTACTTATTTCACAAAAATTATTTTTCAGTTTTCAAAGGAATACATACCCATGCAGCCTCTGTAATTTTTTACCTAAAGATCAGCAGCACAAAATGCTTGAGGAGTGTCTAAGCTCTTACAAAGGAGGACTAGCATAGTAAGAACACATTAATATAGGATTACAATAGATGCGTGCTTTGACTCTGTTTCCCTTTTTTGGGATCTATCAGTCACTGGGGGTTCAAAGTACATTGATTTTACTCTACTTTTTACAACCAAGAAGGGCTGAACCACTGTGGACATAGGGAAACGGTAGTCAGTGGCAGTGTTCTTACCACCTCTCAAAATAAGAACTTTGCCTCTCCATTTCTTCATCAAAGTCATCTGGATTTAGGCATTCCCTGAGTTTTAATAAAACCTTTCTTCATTATACCTAAATGCCATTCAAGGTGTCTTAAGAATGACCCTGGCTTTGATAATGTTTCCTTGGAGAGCAGGAAAGAGGTAGGGAGGCATTTTTGCAATTGTCTCAAACTTTTTTTCAATCATTTTTCATTATACATCATGTGTGTCTTCTGTTGTCCTAGACAGTAAGCAGCCTTTCTGAAAATCATTAAAGGGATGGCTAATTATTGCTTTTTATTTGCTATAATTCAAATATAAACTATGAGTCAAAAAAGAAAAAGCAGACGTACAACTTTCCCCAGGCATTTAAGAATCCTATTTCCTAACAATATTAGAAAATGCAGTATAGTGAATGATTTTACAGTGGCAATGGGATAAGACTATCTGATAGTGAGTATTTTTGGAATCTTATGTTCTGAATCAGCAAAACTTTATAGCTAAAGCAGAAGCAAGAAGAATTTGTTTGCTTGTTTGTTTTAAATTATGAAACCAATGAGCTGAGGCTGTACCTTTACAATATATTCTACTTTATTATCTAACTATAACAATAAGATTAATTTAACATTCGACATACTCGAAGCAAAAAGAGGGTACAAAATAGAAGAAAATATAATAGTTTCACTAGAATGAGTTCTAATGCCTTAGGAAAATAATTAAATAGTAACTAATCCAAGCTAGTGACTCAATTTTATTTCATTAACATTACATAAAAAGTCTTTTTATGCTAGCTTTCTTA
The DNA here is from genome assembly GCF_048164855.1 of Canis lupus baileyi. Classification (NCBI taxonomy): domain Eukaryota; kingdom Metazoa; phylum Chordata; class Mammalia; order Carnivora; family Canidae; genus Canis; species Canis lupus. The sequence continues at coordinate 55,721,398 of NC_132844.1, read as the reverse complement.
CTATATAAAAATACACATAAGTTCATAGTATATCTGGATGAAAGCTCAGAGGCATTTCCTTAATCATTATAAAGTAACATTTTGTGACTGGATACATTCAATTTAATTCAAAAACTATCGAATAAAGAACATCTATTTTCTACTGTGTCTGGATACTCTAAGGAAGTCAAGGATGAATAAATATCCTGTCAAGGAGATGGAGCATAAATTAATCAATGAACAAAAAGTCCTTTGGTGCCCTTGTTAGACCAAGCACTTAGCCAGACAAATTGGTACTGAAAAAAAATGCACACACTCATGCATGTGTGTATATATTTGTGTGTTTGTATACATTATTTTATAACCTGCAGATAATTTAACATCTGGGAAAGAAAAAAGCAACAGAGAAAACCTGACTCGTGAAACTAGTAGAGACATTACTGAGCAATCTAGCACTAAATTTTAGTGTATATGTACTTCTGTTTTTTTAAGAAGAAAGAGATGAGTGTGGGCAGAGATATTTGGAAAAGGCAGAAATTTTCATTTTGGGTATGAAGAATACATAGAATTTACACAGGCAAAGAGAAGATGACAGATATATTCAGGCAACTGAAAAAGCAAGATTAAAGACACAGAAATGAGAAGCATGGGCAATAGGAGGGAATAGTAAGGAAAAGCCTGGGATTTGGGGAAAAAAATTCTGAAGCAAAAACACAGAAGGTTGTGGAAAGCATCAAACACTGGGCAAAGAGACTGAAGAATTAGGTTTCTTCCAAGGCTCTGCCCCCTGCTGGCTTGTTGGTTGGGGGTCAAGACATTTTGTTTCACTGAGCCAGAGCTCACACATTAACCATGAGGACAAGGTAAACCCTCTTCTGTCCTCCCTGTGTCTATAAAAATTAAATGAGATGATCTCTATGGAAGTGTGTGTTTAACCTATAAATATCCAAACAAAAAGGATATTATTAAAGGTAAAGATGACTATCCCTTTTTCCGTTTGGTATGTGCTACTGCACGTGGAACATACTACTGCAGATACTGGAGGTTTGTAGTTGTTTCAATTAGCTACATGTAGTAGGTTGCTGCACAATTAGGATTGATAATATAAAGACAATTTTTCTCTCTGTAGAGAAACAGGCTCAGTTGCCTTCACACAAAAAAGACAAGTTAGTCCTGCCGCAGAGGCCACTTGATTGCTTTGCATTTTGTTCATTTCTTATTTTCTTCTGTATCATTTGTTTTTCTGGACACTAGGGAGATATCCAAGAAAGTATATGACAGATATGATGGAAAGAATCCTGCATTCCTGTGATGGACGAAATTGTGTCTGCCAACATTCATATGTTGAGATCCTAATCTCCAGGATCTCCTAATATGAATTTATGGAGAAATAAGGTCTTGCAGATGTAGTTAATGAAGATGAGGTCACATTGGAATAGAACAGGGCCAAACCCAAAGGCATCCTTATAAAAGAGGGATGATGCCATGTGAACATAAAGGCAGACAACAGGGGATGCATCCTACAGCCAAGGAATATCAGCAAAGCTCCAGAAGCTGGCAGAGACATGGAGCAGATTCCCCCTCACAGTCCTCACAAGAAACTAACCCTAGTTGATATCTTGATGTAGTACTTGTAGCCTCTAGAACTATGAGACAGTACATCTCTGTCACTTAAAACAGCCAGCTTAAAATAAATAAATAAATAAATAACTAAATAAATAAATAAATAAATAAACAGCCAGCTTGTGGTACTTTTTTATGGCAGCCCTAGGCATCTAATACAATAGAATCAGATTCAGATTCAAATACTGTTTTATTCTCTACCTACTATGTTACGTTAACCAAGGTACACAATATCTTTCAGTCTGTTTTGTTAAACCTACACAACCTTTCCTATCTCACACTTTTGCATGGACCAAGTATATAATACGCAAATAGTCTGTAAATGATAAAGTGTTATAAACATTTTACATGGATAGTCCTATAAATGAATGGGAACTGAAATTGCTTATTAATTACCATTAATTTACAATGCTATGTCACAACCACAGAAAGCATATACTATACATAAATGTGGCTGAGCACAATTTAGCTTTTAAATGTGTTAAACACACTTAGGTACAAATTTATAGGGATTCTGTATACAGGAGTTCATGTGATATAGCCATGGAAAATGTAACCCTAGTTGATCTCTTTTCAAGATGATGATGTGGAACACATTAGCCACTGCAATTGGCTGCTAGGATTGAAGACATTCTTGTAGCTCTATTATATACTGGACAGTTATATTATATTTACACATAATATATTCATATGTATGATTATATATACATGTGTATACACACACATACACAATGTATACAGGTAAAGGGAAGAACACAGAAATATTCAGGAAACTGAAAAAACAAACGGGATCAAAGACATTAGAATGAGTCATAGTCAATAACTATTTCAAATACTGCAGTTTCATCATAGTATTTACCTAATCAGAGAAATCTTAGGTTTCTTACAAATCTTAAAATCATTATATTTGAGACCTTAAATCTGTCCTTTTTAAAATTATTATTAACAATTTATTTTAGAGAGAGAGGGAAAGAGAGAACCCAAGGGAAGAGGCAGAGTGAAAGAACCTTCAAAGCAGACAACCCACTGAGTGTGGAGTCAGACATGACCCTGAGATCATGACCTGAGCTGAGCCAAAATCAATAGTCAGTTGCTTAACGGACTGAAGCACCCAGGCATCCCTGTCTTTCCTTTGAACATTCTTACTGTGACAGGATTCTTCGTTTACTTTCACGTTATTAAATAGATGTTATTCTTTTTGGCATCAATTCCATACGGTAGCTCTTCTAGTTTCAACTCCAATTACACAAAATACCTCACTTCAGAAAGTCTCAGGCCACCCTTGTCCCGATAACAAACATTCCCCTCAAATAACCTTCACCAGAACATACTTCTCAGTCACAAGGCTTATCTTAAGTCATCAGTCACAGCTACTCCAGAGGGATGTTAACTGAACTCATTAACTTGCATATCAGGCAAAGGGAAGTCAGCATCCTTTGAATTTTCTTTTTGTCTTTAACATTTTTTTTCTTGTTGTTTGTTTGTTTTTTTACTTTTAATGCTAGCACAAAGATTATACTCTATCACAACAATTTTTTCAGGCGCTGTTCAGTTGTTCCTATAGAACCTCACAGTGCTGGAACACTATCTCTTCTTATGAGAATCAGGATATGAAGTAACAAAAATATGTTTTATAGTGTTTTGTATTCATTAGAATCATAAGAATACCTGTCACATATGAAGGCTTGGCAGAGATATGATACCACTGTGCAGCCATGATATGATGTTAAAGAGTTATGTATTAGCTAAAGATTAGAAAGGCATTAAATCGATAGTATCAAAATTACAGGAAACCAATGATGAGATGTTTCACGAGTTGAACTGTTGGTCTCTAGAGGTACAAATGAGTTTATGTATATTTATGTAACAGAGCTGATAGCTGGGAAATGTTATGCCTTTTAAAAATGTATAAACATTCTGGAAACACTGATTAGCTGATAATTCCTCTGATAAAAATAAGTCCCTCTTTTATCTCCTTCAGAATTTGCTAATTCATTGCCATTTTTATTGTGTATTCATCTAGATAATCTCTTTCCCTTTTAAATATCATGGTATAAGGATTCTCACAGTATATCTGAAGATCTCAATACAGAAGACCAAAATCAAAATACCTTCATAAGAATATTAAAACATAATTTATCCTTTCAGTCTCATTTTCTCACCAATATATAGTGGAATTCTCTAGAAGTGACCTCATATGTGATATTGTAACTGCATACAGAAGCAAACGTGACAATCTGTGTTCAATAGACCATATGGTTTGCAAAAATATAAAATAATTACATTCTTTTCACTAATCTTTTTGTTTTGAAAAACAAGTGTATTTATTAAAGATTAATTTATTAATAAATAATGGGTTTACATTAAATGAGTATTTTTAAATCCTCAGTTTTAATTTCTAGTATGGTAGATATAACTTAAATTCTTTGGGTTTCTTAGTACTATTTTATATTAAAAGGAATATTGACATTAACATGTTTGAGAACTATGTTAGAGAAAACACCAGAGATACTTCATTTTTCTTACTTTGTCCCCAGAGAGTCATAAGCTGAGGAACAGTTAGCCTAGTTAGTTCTTTTATTCTAACACCAGCACGGGGAGAAAAAAGAGACTTAAAGATTGACATGTATCTTTGAAGGAGTATCAAGAGAGCTGCCCCTTCACTCCTATTCTCTTTGTATGAGATCCAACGGGGGTCAAGACAATGGTAAAAACCCCAGATAAATTGGAGGGGGTGGTGAATTGCACACCAAGAGGGTTTCTGTTTTGACTACACTGATATACTCCTCATAGTCATCCCTTTATTTTTACTGTCAATGGTATCACAGGATTTTGGTGTTGGACTAATGTAATAATCTACTATGTGGCTTTCTGGACTAAAATATCTTCCTTCTTATCCAGAATAATTAAGAATCCCAATTGGACTTTGTCAAGGACATTTTCATTCAGAAATATCAATGATTCCCCCACTGCCTTCAGTTAAACTCCAAACATTTTGGAATCTTAGGAACACAGATTTTTTTCAACCTTTAAAGGAACACAAATCATCAGATTGAGGCCCCACATATTCTTAAGAAATTGAAGTCCACAAGTGACCTAACTTCATTATGGTAATATGAGCAATAGCAACAATCAAAATGGGAATTGTAGTTGAGTCTGTGTCTGACATTTGTGGTCCTAAAATATCCTGACTCACATTTCCAAAAATGTCTACTTACCAACATAGTATTTCTGTTTCAGCTGAACTACTCTCATTGTCCTTGGAAAGTACTATGTAAATTTCTATCCCTGGCTATTTTATTCTCCCAGGTGTGATATTCTCCTCTACTCTCTACACCTACCTTTCAGGGTTTCTCAAAGTTTAAGCCTTTCCTCTAAGACTGTCTTAGACCAATTCAGTTCACATAATATCTTCCTCATGTTCTGGTTATATTTTTCTATGAATAATACTCACTGTGTTCATATAATATATTGCCATTCACAACGCTTTATTTTTCTGTGTGTCATTTCCTAAGTTTGCATCTTATAATTTTATTTCATATTGAGCACATGCAGGGTATTTAATTGTATCAGCTGATTATTATACCACATTTGGGAGCAAATAATGTATTGACTATATCTTTTCATTTGTAAGAATATATTTACTAGCCTATTAAAAATATTAGATAAATAGCATTCAGTAAGTCTAAAATTGACTTCCTTAAATATTTCTGAAGCATTTTTTAGTTTCATTGATCCTTGAGTCATTCCTAAGATTACTTCCATGTGCAAAATCAATTCATCTGCAGTGATGAGTGAGATTTAAAACCATTAAACAAATATGAAAGAATTTTGAGTAACCTGATCTAAGTTCAGAATATTATGACACTGTAAAGTCAGAGGGAAGACACTATAGTTCAGAGGTGACAAGCACATATATTTATTTTCAAAAGCAATCACTTGAGAGATCCAGAAAAAAAATGAGTAGCTAATTCAAGTTCACTGCATCACCTAACAGTGAACTATTAAATGAAGATCTTAGTTCCTGCTTGCCCTCATTCCATTCATCTGGATATTCCACAGCTGATGGCAGTGGTCCATTTTAGTGCTATGGGGTACCTTAACTGGCTCTCGTGCACCTTCTCCAAGTCTGTACAAAGATGTGAAATAAACTTTGTGAATATGTAAGTCTAATCAAGGGAAGGGCAAGACAGGGACTATCCTGTACAATCCCTGCCCAATTCTTACCATCTTTCTCATTGATTTATTGTTTATTTCAACATATATGCAATTCTTCCTAATTATAAAGATGATGAAATATTTGCTTTATTGAAAGTATAAGGGATAAATACTTTTTTACTCTGCACCGAAGTTAAATTTGCTAAACATTTTATGTAATAAATAATAAAGCTTATGTCATAGAGAAAAATTTTACTATGAAAATACAATTGTCATTTCTCTGTAGAACTGGTGTGTTGTAGAAGAAAGATTATTGACTTAGGGGCTACATAGTTCGAAACTTAAAGCCTTCCTACCTAGCTTGCAGAATGCATTACCTTGAGCAATATATTTTTTAAATTCCCACCCAGTTATCTATTTCTGAAATAATGCTGATTTCATAAAGGGTTGTTTGGGGAAATATGGTAGATAATAAAAGTAAAGCAGTGGACACAAAGGAATATTTTGATAAATATTAATTACTATCCCTTTTACTCATTGCTACCCATCACCTGGATCCCACACTAAATATAACCTTTCTTAACACCTTTTTATGAAATATATAAACATCATAGGGCACTATATCCAATTCCATAAGAGAACTGGTATCGTGTAGGGAAACTTTCAATCACAATTCATTACAACAGTCCAACCTATTTCTGTCAACTTTGAAGGATGAACACTCTGCTGATCTTTTGATTATATAAGATCAATAGAATCTTTAATGTATGCTTAACACCTTCAGGTGCCGTAAGTTACCTCTGAGAAAACCAGTAGAAGCTACTCATCAAGGCCCAAAGATGTGTAGTGCCAGAAGGACAAGGGGGGATCAGAGAGATGAGTCTGACATTAAATCACCATTAATTCCCTCCTTTGAAAACTTGGAAAATTCTGAAATATTTTTAGTATTGTCATAGGTTGGTGCCATCCTTTATGGTTGAGAAGATTATCTTATTAATAGTGAGCATTCCCTCATAATGTACAGGGAAAATTGGGGTCTAAACAGGCATGTTGTTTACAGAGTCCAATTTCTGTTATATGCACCCTTAATTAAGGTACTTCCCTTGACTGTTGTAACAAAGGTATTTGTCACTTCTCTCCCAGATCATTTTAACTTGATGGATGCTACAAAATTCAATATCTGTATCTTCATTATTATGTGAATTTACAGTATTTCACTGTACTTTCCACTGACCTTAATTGAATAAAATAACCTTATACAGAGATCTGGTTCAGTGTAGTCATAATCTAATGATTCAGTCTGATGTCATGCCATTTATTCTTCTGTTTATAAAGAGTCTTCAGAACTGTGTGATCTGGAGTCCAATGGGCTACTTATCTGATATGCTTGTCCAATTTTATTTCCTTCAGTTAATTTTAAAATATATTTCATTAAAATGTACCTAACACTGCACTTGTATTTTCTATTGTATACCTCTCTAATCCATCTGCAATAAGGCTGGTACACCATGCTATTTAAATTAGGTATTTGCAGTGTGGTGTTAATGAAGTTCACATCCTAATTTCATTCCCCACCCAGAACCTAAAAAATAATGTAAATGTATTCCAAAGACAGGTTGCAGATGTAACCATAGCCAGACTTTTGAGAGGACAGAGGGCCCCCACAGTTATAACTTTCATTTTTTTAAAAGATTTTATTTATTTATTCATGATTGACAGAGAAAGAGAGAGGTAGAGACACAGGCAGAGGGAGAAGCAGGCTCCATGCCTGGAGCCCGAAGCAGAACTCGATCCCGGGACTCCAGGATCGCGCCCTGGGCCAAAGGCAGGCGCCCAACCGCTGAGCCACCCAGGGATCCCCTATAACTTTCATTTTTATGAGAAAAATAATTCAAACATACATCCTGATTAAGATGATCAGGCTTTGCATGGTAGAGTCCTCCAAAGTAGAGCAATGTCAGTTTTGGGGTGAAATCTTCCCTCAAAATGATACCCGAAATCTCTTTGATAGGATGTTGAGTCATTCATTCCAAATTTAAAGATAAAATTAAGTGACAGATTCCTCCTGGGAGAATAAGCACAGGGACTGAGGTGTTTCACATAATCATTGATTTTAAACACCTGGCAAAACAGACAGACAAAGTGACTGAGCCAGCTAACTCGTAAGACACAGTCCAAATTGGAGATGGGAGAAGATTTAATATGTGGTTCAGTGCTTTTACTATTACTCAGAAAAAGGATATTCAATTTATTTTATAGTAACTCAATTTGCAATAATAAAACTGGTATTACAAACTAAATTTTAAAATATGCATACCTATGACTTACCAGTTGTACTCCTAGGCATATATCCATCAAAATGCCTGTGCATGTTCACTTAAAAAGGTGTACAAGAATGTATCATAGCAACATACCCACATCCTAATAACAGAAAACTCAATACAACTAAAGTGTCCATCTGGGATCCCTGGGTGGCGCAGCGGTTTGGCGCCTGCCTTTGGCCCAGGGCGCGATCCTGGAGACCCGGGATCGAATCCCACGTCGGGCTCCCAGTGCATGGAGCCTGCTTCTCCCTCTGCCTATGTCTCTGCCTCTCTCTCTCTCTCTGTGACTATCATAAATAAATAAAAATTAAAAAAAAAAAAAAAACTAAAGTGTCCATCAAACTTAGAGGGGCATATTCATAAAATGGGATATTCTACAACAGTGAAAGTGTTCTACTGATACACCTAACAATTTGAAAAAAAAAAAAACGTTATATGCATAACATTGACCAAAGCAAGAATCACATACAATATAATGCATTTGTACAAACTTTAAAATATCTAAAATTATGCTATACTATTTAAGGTCGAAAGTTTAGGAAATAAATTGCTAAGTATTTTACAGAATTGTATAAAAATACAGAACTCAGGTTAGTGGTAGGGGGAGAGGTACTGATTGTAAGGAGTTATAATGAAGGGTATAAGGAAAGATTCTGAGATTCTGTGATAATTTCTTTTGTTAGACTAATTGTGTCCATGTAGTATTTACTTTGTGATCTATCATTGAGCTATGTGCTTTTGAGCTGGACTTTTCCAAATGTGTGATATTATTTCACATATCTAAAGCAAAAGCCATTTTCATATATTTATTTTCCAAAATCCCTTCAGAGCTGAGCATTGGTTGAATGGTTTACATTTGTGGAGAGAATATGAAAATGGAGAAACATACTATACAAAAGGTTAATACAGTGTGCTGATTGCGTGCACGTGAGCGGGGACATGGCGGCCCACCGTTCTGGCCCGCTCAAGCAGCAGAATAAAGCTCATAAAGGCGGACGGCATCGGGGTCGGGGATCCGCGCAGCGGGACGGCAAGGGTCTGAAAATCTTAAGCAAGAAGGTGAGAAAAGAGCTCAGCAAAGTAGACCAGAGGCATCGCGCTAGCCAGCTCCGAAAGCAGAAGAAAGAGGCGGTTCTGGCAGAGAAGAGACAGTTGGGCAGCAAGGATGGTCCTCCCCATCAGGTACTGGTGGTGCCCCTCCACGACAAGATTTCCCTGCCAGAGGCCTTTCGGTTGCTTCAGGATACAGACACCGGAACAGTACACTTGAATGAATGCGGAAGCACCCATAGCTTTATGTTGTTATGCCCTCGCTTGAAACATCGGTGGTTTTTCACATCTGCAAGGCCAGGGGATCTGCACACTGTGTTAGACATGGCCAAAGTGGCGGATACCATCCTTTTCCTCCTTGATCCACTAGAAGGCTGGGACAGCATTGGGGATTACTGCCTTTCCTGCCTCTTTGCTCAGGGCCTTCCCACCTATACGCTAGCTGTCCAGGGCATTTCTGGCCTCCCACCAAGGAAACAAATAGATGCCAGAAAGAAGCTAAGTAAAACAGTAGAGAAGCGTTTTCCTAGTGACAAACTTCTTCTGTTAGACACTCAGCAGGAGGCAGAGATGCTGCTCAGGCAATTGGCCAACCAAAAGCAACGGCATCTTGCCTTTCGAGATCGACGGGCCTACCTGTTTGCTCACGCTGCTGACTTTGTGCCGAGTGAAGAAAATAACTTGGTGGGCACCTTAAAAATCTCAGGCTATGTTCGTGGACAGACTCTAAATGTAAATAGCTTGCTGCATATCATTGGACAGGGTGATTTCCAGATGAAACAGATAGATGCCCCTATGGACCCTTTCCCTTTAAATTTTAGAATGATCAAATCCCAAAAGGAGGACCCGAGTGTGACAATGGAGATTTGTGCTATGGATGCTGTAGCTGATATGGAGGAAGACCTTAAGGTCGTAATGAAGGCAGACCCTGATAAACAAGAATCTTTGCAAACAGAGGTTAACCTAGATCCAATGGAGGGGGAGCAGACCTGGCCCACAGAGGAGGAGCTTAGTGAAGCAAATGACTTCTTGAAGGAAAGTTCCAAGGTGGTAAAGAAGGTTCCCAAAGGGACATCCAGTTACCAAGCTGAATGGATTTTGGATGAGGATGGTGAAAGTGATGGGGAAGATGAATATGATGATATGCAACGTGAGGATTTTATTGAAGAGGAATCTCAGGATGAGGGCAGTGAAAAGGAAGAGGAGGAGGAATATGAAACTATGACTATGGGAGAGTCTGTCCATGATGATCTATATGATGAGAATGTGGATGATGAGGCTGAGGAAAAAATGTTGGAGAAATATAAACAAGAAAGACTGCAAGAGATGTTTCCAGATGAAATAGATACCCCCCGTGATGTGGCTGCAAGAATTAGATTTCAGAAATACAGAGGTCTCAAGAGCTTCCGGACATCTCCGTGGGATCCTAAGGAAAACCTTCCTCAAGATTATGCTCGGATATTTCAATTTCAGAACTTTACTAATACTAGGAAACGCATTTTTAAAGAAATTGAGGAAAAAGAAGTTGAAGGAGCTGAGGTTGGCTGGTATGTCACACTTCACGTCTCTGAAGTTCCTCTCTCAGTGGTTGAGTACTTTAAGCGAGGAGCACCCTTGATTGCATTTTCTTTACTACCTCATGAACAGAAGATGTCAGTACTAAATATGGTGGTGAGCCGGCACCCTGGCAACATTGAACCTGTGAAAGCCAAAGAGGATTTAATCTTCCACTGTGGGTTCAGGCGCTTCCGAGCCTCACCTTTATTCTCTCAGCACACTGCAGCGGATAAACATAAATTTCAGAGATTCCTGACTGCTGATGTGGCCTTGGTGGTGACAATATATGGCCCAATCACGTTTCCTCCTGCATCTGTGCTGCTTTTCAAACAGAATAGCAATGGCATGCACAGCCTCATTGCCACAGGCTATTTATTGTCAGTGGATCCAGACAGAATGGTCATCAAGAGAATTGTTTTGAGTGGTCATCCTTTCAAAATTTTTACTAAGATGGCAGTAGTGCGTTACATGTTCTTCAGCAGAGAGGATGTGTTGTGGTTTAAACCCGTGGAACTGAGAACAAAGTGGGGCCGCAGGGGACACATCAAGGAACCTTTGGGTACTCATGGCCACATGAAGTGCAGTTTTGATGGGAAGCTAAAATCTCAGGACACAGTACTGATGAACCTCTATAAACGAGTTTTCCCCAAATGGACTTATGATCCATATGTACCAGACCCAGTACCATGGATGAAAAGTGAGATTTCTTTAGCAGTGCCTGAAGTGGACATGGAGTAATAGATTCATTGAGATTCTGTCTCATTGCTACTAGTGAACACTCTAGGGATGGGAGCCGATAGGTTGTAATTGGGCAAAGTTTGTGTTTTCTACTTTAGCCCAGAGATCTGCTGCCTTTTTTGCAAAGGCTTTTCTTGGCCTTGACAAAGTGTCTCAGTAAACTATGGATGTTTTTCTCTTGCTAGTTAAAAAAGAAAAAACTATTTACTGAAACATCCATTCTCCATTAGGAATTTGAAAGCTGTTTAAGAGAGGAAGATAGGAAGTTTAACCAGGAACCAAATTTTCCAAGCATCTAGAGACACTGAATCCAATCTCTTGCATAAACTAAACAGAAACAGATTGATAAGGAGTTGGCCTTTCAGCCTCCTTCACCCAAGTTAAGGAGGTTAAGTCTACATTTCCACCACTGAGCACAATACAAATGTTCTTTACTTCTGGGGAAACTGTTTGAAAATGCTGAGACAGCACAGCGGCTACTCCAACACCAGCTGTAGGTTCAATAAGCAGTTTCATCCTCTCCCACACCAGCTGGGTTGCATACTGTTGGTATGGAAGGGAGTAAGAATTAGTAAAATGGGAGAAGGGGAAAGAGCCTAGCTGATTGGCCTTTACAGTTAAAGGCCAAGTAAGGTTATATACCCAGTCTGACTTTTCATTTTGGCCATATGTATATGCTTGCCAATGAAGGGCAGGGCTTTTTTCCCCATCCTAACTGCTTCTACTGTTGAGGGTTGTTTTAATAAATCTGGGGCACCCTCCCACACATCATGAAGTCACCTAGCCAAGTCCCCAGGGAATAAGTTGCTACTTATAACAGGAGAAGACTCTTTGGCCTAAGAAGTTGCTTCATTCTTTCATATTTTCCTATCAGAGCCTCACCTTAATTTCCTCCTCTGTGACTGTGAAGACATCATCAACAAGGTCCCTTATAATAGGCCACGTGTTTAAGCCAATGCTGGATTTGACACCATCTGCTATGGTTTCTGGAGGATAGGGATTGGGAGTCAGTTCCCCTTTCAGCTTGGACTGGTAGCAGTCATCTGCATTCAAGGGTTCAGCAGCATATACCTTCACACTAGGTCTGAGAGCCTGGGAAGAGGAATATTAGACACCTTACAACTAGCCACAGCATTTTGCCTGCATACCTATAGTAAAATAGGCAATACAGGTAATTCAGTTCTGTTCAAGAGCCTTTCCTTTGATCAATGTAATAAAAATTAGACCTTCAGCATTTTAAATTGTATGCCTAATACTACCCATTAGATGTTGCTTAGGTCACATCTGGTTCTACTGGTAACTAGGGAAAGGAGTAGCTTCTGACTTGGATAGTGAGTTGTTGAGGTGTAATTCAGAGAAAGGACTGTAATTGCTTTTTGCCCTGTAAAGTTGCAACAGATTAACAACAGGGCACAGAAGAGCCTTCTATTTCAAGTGCCAAGGATTGATGGGAAGGAATAGCAATTTGGGGGGGTTGTTGAGCCAAATATCCTCAGTGTACTACAATATAAAATAAAATTCTCTATGCCTGAAAAAAAAAAAAAAAAAAAAAAAGGTTAATACAATATTTTATGTTATTTTCTGCCATGCAAAATTCCACATCCTGTGTATGTGTGCCTGAACACGTATGTGCATATATATATGGTGCCATTTGGTAACTCCGTATCTGAACAATCTGTAGCATATGCAAAATCTGAAATTTAAAACTACCTACCACAACTCTACATGTTACACAGTGGGCTAGTTTGAAGCAGACAACTAGGTTACAGAACTTTTCTATGAATAGTTTTCATATATAAAGAAACTGTACTTGAACACCTGGGTGGCTCAGTCAGTTAAGCATCTGCCTTCTTAGGCTCAGGTCATGACCCCAGGGTCTCTGGGTCAAAGTCATACTTCAGGCTCCTTGTTCAGCAGGGAGCCTGCTTCTCCCTCTGCCTGCCATGCCCCCCCTGCTTGTGTGCTCTCTCTTGTTTGACACATAAATAAAATTTTTTAAGAAAAATAAACTTTATTACTATAAGCTCACATTTTACTTAAATTGAGATGGAGCATGATATTATCTGTTTTTTTGTCACTGATATATGCTGAACCCTGTCAGTTTTCCTTGTCTGACATGGTAGTTGATTTATTATAAACTTTTGCCATGTGGTTATTTTTATTTTTTTGAAAATTGAAGAATAGAAACAAAACAAAAACTTAGAAACTCAGAGTTAGGGCAGCCCGAGTGACTCAGCAGTTTAGCACCGCCTTCAGCCCAGGGTGTGATCCTGGAGACCTGGGGTGAAGTCCCACATCGGGCTTCCTGCATGGAGCCTGCTTCTCCCTCTGCCAGTGGCTCTGCCTCTCTTTCTCTGTGTCTCTCATGAATAAATAAATAAAATCTTAAAAAAAAAAAAACAACTCAGAGTCAGCTTCGTGTCATGTTTTCTAAAGTAGGAGATAAAGAGAGGTATCACACTGATGTTTTATTCCACGTTGACCTTCCACTGCTTATCAGTTGCACCCATATTTATGTCTGCTTGCATTGCCTTCTCAGGGGCATCCAAATCTCTAAATGTGGCCTCCCTATCTCAGCATCTCCTATTGACTTTTCCTAATCTTATTATTTCTGCTGATATTTACTCGGGCATGCCATTTCTGATTTCCCAGCACTATATATTGATATTCACCCCTGAGGAATCTTTACCTTACCAGCCTAAACAAATGAAATTAGGGAAGAAAGGTGGTCAGGCCTAGGTCCTGACTGAACAGAAGAACAAGCATCTACCTGGAGGGCACAGTAAAGAATTTAAACTGAGATAAGGATCTAAAGACAGTACTGACCACAAGGACTCAAGATGGGTTTTGGTTTGCTTTATAATAAGATACCTGGTTTAACCATAAGGGGAATCAATAACTAAAAATCTTATGATAAAACCAGAAATCTTACTTATTTTTTCACTGAAGAACAAAGACTATGATCTTTGATTTCAAATAGGACCGGATTGCATCCAAGCTCTAACATTTCATATTATTAGCATCCACAAATCCCAATGTATTTATCTGTAAAACAGCTAGTAATCCTTGAGAGCTTTGAGTTGAACAAGATTTTGGATGTAAAGTGAGTTGTTTCTTTTACTTTCTTGTTTTATGCCTGAGGGAGAGTAGAATCTCTCTATATACCAATTTATCAAAAATCATTTTATGTGCCTGAATTTATTTTATTATCTTTTTCAAGTATTTTTTATTTCCTTTCTCCCACCCCTTCAGATCTTCCTAATTATTGACAAACTGTGTTTCATGTTTAAAGACAATGGAAAAAAAGATAATTGTGAGAAATAGTTGTATGGATGAGGTTTGTTAACTAATAGACCTTGATGACTTTCTGAATGAACAATTCATTCAGTCAATTTTAATTCAGTTGTAGTTCCTCTGTTTAATTTTAGTCCCTTAGTAGTTGAGATTCCTTGTCTGCTATCTACCACTTTCTATACCATTTTGCTGTAGACATATCCTTATATATTTATCATTTTAATTGGGTAACTAGTGGGAATGTAGATTAATATTTATGATAAAGCTAGTATTTGAAACTTAAAATCGCTATTTTAGTGTTGATATGCATATTAATTAATATAAATATCACTAAATATAAAACTGGAGTCTTTATTATTTACTTTCTATGCATTTTACAAGGAATTTATTTTAGTGTTTATTATTCCTAAGTTTCAAGAAAGAAAGTGAGGCTCCAGTAGATCACATAAATTTGTCCAATTCACAGAAGTAATAAAGAAGAGGCCTGGTATTCAAAAACTCAGTTTTGTTTCCATGAAAAGTCCAAGTTCCTTTTTATCATCTCAAACAATTATGTATGTACCAACCTTGGGAAACATCATTTTGGATGGGGATTGGGTATTTTATCCCCATGGAACATTTAAACATTTCTAGGGATATTTTTTAATTATCATAACTGTAGCATTCTAGTATCTCCTGTGTAAAGGCTGAGGATGTTGCTTAATATCCTATAATGCCCAGGATAATTCCCATTATAAAGAATTACCTACCTCAAAATATCAACAGTATTGAGGTGAAGAAATCTTGGTCTAGTGAGAATACAGAATTTTTATAGAAATTAGCAATTTAGGGGTGTCTGGATGGCTCAGTTAGTTAAGCAGCTGCCTTCAGCTCAGGTGATGATCTGAGGTTCCTGGGATGGAGATCCATATCAGACTCCTGCTCATGTGTGATTCTCCCCCTCCCCCTGCTCATATGCGTACACTCTCTCTCTTAAATAAATAAAATCTTTAAAGAAATTAGTGATTTATAACAACAAAATCAACTTCCAACTAGTTTCAATTTTTATTCTTTAGGACTATAAACAATATTGTTAACATATAAACCACTATGTTATGGGAAAGTCACTTAAAAAAAATCATGGTAGTGACCCTGATTCTTTGACAATGGTACAGAAAATATAAAATTCTGGAGATACCGTGGACTTATAATCATATTACTAAATTCTATAATCTTCTTCCTTTTAAATGTGATCTTTTTATTTGAAGATGCCAAACATTAGAGACGCCATGAAAATCTGAAAATAGACTATGCTTTTTTATTAATGCTAAACCTAAAGAAAGCCTTACTTTCTAGTTTAAATATGTCACTTACTAGTTTAAATATGTCATAAATAATGACAAGATATATATGCTGTCTTTCTCTCTCTCCCTACTCATGCTATAGTAGAATATAAATCTCTCCAAAATATGTCAATTCAACCATTATTCTACAGTTAATTTTCCCTTTCCCACAATTGGCTATGCAGTTTACCACATAACAGAGCTAATATTTACCTGCCTGATGTTTTCTCACCATCACTGGGAAGCCAGCTTCCCAAACAGGAGGTCCTACTGTAATGAGGAGAAACTATTTCTACCAAGCTGTACATCTGGCAGAGTTGTTCACTTGTTTTCAGTCATTCTACAAATGTGCATTCCACACAAGTTCAGTGATGATGAGGAAGTAAAAAAAAAAAAAAAACAACCCAATAACCAACCAACCAGTCAACCAAACAAACAAAATCCCAAAGTTTTTAGCAGAGGATTTTTAAAAAATAACATAAGCAGGTCAAAAATGAATTTCCATTAAATTCTACAAAGAGGCATTTTAGGGTTCCATGAGAGTCACACTCTGGAAATTCTCATGCTAGAAGCTTATTGTCTGCCCTAAGTTATTTTGAGTAATCTGTATTTTAAGGGTTTTGTGATTCATATTAAAGTTTTGGTTAAGTATGTCTGTTCAGTTAATGCTTTTTAAACATATTTTAAAAAAGTGGGCTTTGGAAAAATATAAAGGATATTTCTTTATGTTGTTTTTACCTCAAAACTGTAAAGTAATTACCATTCACGAAAAGTGTTTTCTTCACATGGTTTATGGGCAATTTAAGCAGATAAAGAGGGGAAATAACAAATCTTAGAACACTATGTGTTAATACTACAGAAGCAGCGTGTGAAACAGGAAAGATACAAGGGAGAGGCATTAATCTATCCGTGGAGGAGAAATGAAGTCTTCTAAGAGGAGATAATCATTGAACCAAATCAAAAATAATATTTGGGATTTAGATGGTCAGAACAAAGGAAACTAAATCTTAGGTCATTTAAACAGCAGGAATCATAAAGTCACTGAAATGCAAAATAAAATAAAATAAAATAAAATAAAATAAAATAAAATAAAAATAAAAAAATAAACAGCAGGAATAAAGGTACAAAACATACAGCAATAAAGGTACAAAAGGTACAGCATATTTTAACTTTGACATTGAGGAATGGTTTACTTTTGGGGTGATTTCATAAGCTTAATTACTTGCATAACACACACAACAAGGATTTTCAATGGCTTTAATGCCAAAAATATCCCTCTCCTTTTTGGTCTATTGCCTTAAATAATATTGGGTCTCTAATAACATACACTTGTCATACTATATAATATACTTACATTTATTAAGTTTTTAAATAGTAAATAACAGATAAAATTGCTGGTTAAGAATGCATTTGCTCTCCTTTCATTCTACACTATTTACAAGTACAGTATTATTTTTTTGGAACGTTTGTTAATGTGTCTTGAATGACAAGCAAAATTTACATGCCAAACCTATGATAGTGGTTTTGAATCCTTATTTCTGAAACCATTCTTGGGCTTGTTTAACATATACATATACATATACATATACATATACATATACATACACACATATACATATATACATACAAAATTTTAATCTGATTGCTGGGAGATACTCTTTCATGAGATATTTTAAGAACATGTAGTTTACATCTATATATTCATGATGTGACATGAAGTATCAGGCATGGGGAATAAGAATCACTGCACTACAGGGCACTACAGGACCTCTTCTCCATAAGGCTACCATCGTTAAAAGCAAGAGAAGTAGCTGAATTTCCCAACACAGAGAAAAAAAAACACAGAAGTTCAGATGAAATGAAGAGACAAAGAAACATCTCCCAAAGGAAAGAATAGGACCAAGCCAAGAGACCAAGAGCAAGAGACCAAAATTGAGATAGATATAATATGCCTGAGAATTTACAGTAAAGATCATACCAGACTTGAGAAAATAGTGGAGGATATCAGTGAAACCCTTAATACATAGATTAAAAAAGGAAGCAAACGCAGATCAAGAACACAATAAATGAGCTTAAAAATATACTTGAGGAAATAAATAGCATGCTAGATGAAACAGAGAAACAAATTTATGACCTGAAAGACAGAGTAATAAGAAGTAACCAAAGTGAGCAAAGGAGAGCAAAGAAATTATGCAAACAGAATGGTTTTAGGGAACTCTGTGACTCCATCAAGCATAATAACATTCAAGTTATAGGGATCTCAGAAGAAAAAAGAAATAAGGAAGCAGAAAATATATTTCAAGTAATAGTAGTGAAACTTCCCTAGTCTGGGGAAGAAAACAGATATCCAAATCCAGGAGGCACACAGACCCTCCTAAATATTCAACCCTAGGAGGTCCATGCCAAGACACATAGTAATCAAAATGGCAAAAAGTAGCAATAAAGCAGGGGGGGAAGGAGCAAGAAAAAAAAAAAAAGGTAGTTACATATAATGGAAATGCATAAGGATCTCAACAAATTTTTCATCAGAATTTGCAGGCCAGAAGGGACTAAGGCGTGATCTGTTCAAGTGCTAAAAGCCAAGAATACTCTATCCAGCAAGGCTGTCATTCTGAATACAAGGAGAGATAAAGAACTTTTCAGACAAAAACTAAAGGAGTTCATGAACAGTAAATCAGCTATACAAGAAATAATAAAGGGGACCCTCTTCATGGAAAGAAAAGACTGTGAGATTATGAAAAGTAAAAAACACAAAATTAGTAAAATTTTCCTTAAAAACAAGGCAAAAGGATTCATAAAATAAAAGAATGTAAAATATGACACCGTATACCTAAAACATGGAGGAGAAGAGTAAAGAATGGGTTTCCACTTAAGTGCCCATCAATTTAATATAGACTGCTATACACAGAAGATGGTATATATAATCTGAATAGTAACCACATTCAAAAAACAGTAACAGATATGCAAAGATAAAGAAAAGGGAATCCAAGTGTATCACAAAAGAAAGCTAACAAACCATAAAAGAGCTGGAAGAAGGGTCAGAGAAAATCTATAAAAGCAACCACAAAACAAGTAACAAAATGGCAACAAATACACATCTATTAATAATTACTTTGATGAAAATGGACTCAATGCTCCAATCAAAAGGCACACAGTGACAGAGTGGATTAAAAAAAAAAAAACAACCATCTATATGCTGCCTACAAGACACTCATTCAGACCTAAAAACACCTGCAGATTGAATACGCATGGATGAAGAAACATTTATCATGCAAACGGATGCCAAAAAAAAGCTGAGGTAGTAATAGTTATATATATATATATATATATGCTTTAAAATAAAGACTGTAACAAAAGACCAAGATGGACACTATTTAATAATAAAAGGACAATCCAACAAAAAGATCTAATATTGTAAACACTTATGTACCCAACATGGGAGCACCCAAATACATATAAGTTAATAACAAACATAAAGGAACTAATCAATAATAATAAAATAGTATGGGATTTTAACACCCCATTTACACTGATAGGTCATCCAAACAGAAAATCAACAAGGAGACAGTAGCTTTTAATGACACTAGACCAGATGGATTTAACAAACATAATCAGAATATTCCATCATGAAACAAAATATACATTCTTCTCAGGTACATAGGAGATGTTCTCCAGAAGAGATCACATATTAGCCCACAAAACAAGTCTCAACAAATATGAAAAAAAATCAAAGTCATATCATGCATCTTTTCTGACCATAACACTATGAAATCAGGAATTAACCACAAGAAAAACATCTGGAAAGACCACAAAATCTGGGTCAACTATCAAGGAAAAAATCAAGTTACATGAAAACAAATGCAAATAAAACACAATGATCCATAACTTTGGGATATAGCCAAAGAGGCAAGTTTCTAGCAATACAGGTCTCCTCAAGAAGCAATAAAAATCACAAACAACTCAACTTTACACCAGAATGACCTAGAAAAAGTAGAAAAGACAAAACCCAAATCCAGAAAGAGGAAGGAAATAATAAATAGATCAGAATAGAAATAAATTATCTAGAAACTGAAACAGAACAAAACCAAAAATGCAATAGAACAAATCAATGAAACCAGGAGCTGGTTCTTTGAAAATATCAATAAAATTGATAAACCTCTGGCAAAACTCATTTTTAAAAAAGACCCAAACAAAATCAATAATAAAACAAGAAAAATAACAACAAACACTATAAAAACACAAATAATTTTAACAGAATATTATGAAAACCTATATGTCAACAAATTGGACAATTTAGAAGAGATGGATAAATCCTTAGGAACATATAACCCACCAAAACTAAATCAGAAGAAATAGAAAATTTGAACATATCAATCACGCAGTAAAACTGAATCAGTAATTAAAAAAAAAAAAATCCCCAAAAACAAAAGTGCAGGATCAAGCAGCTTCATAGGAGAATTTTACCAAATATTTAAGGAAGAGTTAATGCCTATTCTTCTCAAACTATTCCAAAAATCAAAAGAGGGAGGAAAATTTCCAAATTCATTCTATGAAGCCAGTATCATCCTGATACAAAAACCAGATAAAGACAGCATGAAAGAAAGAAAGAAAGAAAGAAGGAAAGAAAGAAAGAAAGAAAAGGAGGAAAGAAAGAAAGAAGAGGGAGGAAGGAAGGAAGGAAGGAAGGAAGGAAGGAAGGAAGGAAGGAAGGAGAAAAGATCAACTAATATCTTTCATGAAATAGGTGCAAAACTCCTCAACAAAACATTAGCAAACTATATCCAATAGTATATTTAAATAATCATATCCCACAGTCAAGTGTGATTTATTTCTTGGATTCAAGGATGGTTTAATATTCAAAATATAATCAGCATGATACATCAACATGAGAAAGGATAAAAACCATATGATCATTCCAATAGATGCAGAAAAAGCATTTTACAAAGTAATATTTATTCATAATAAAAAAAAAACCTTACCAGGATAGGTTTAGAGGAAACATACCTCAATATAATAAAGGTCTTATATGAAAAACCGACAGCTAATATATACTCAATGGGGAAAAACAGAGCTTTCCTCCTGAGGTCAAACAAGACAAGGATGTCCACTCTTAAAATTTTTATTCAACAGAATACTGGAACTCCTAGCCACAGGAATTAGACAATAGAAAAGAAAACAAAAACCACCTACATGGGCAAGGAAAAAGTAAAACTCTTATTATTTGCACATGTCATAAAAGTATATATAGGAAACCTCAAAGAGTGGCACCTGGGTGGCTCAGTGGTTGAGCATCTGACATTGACTCAGGTCATGATCCTGGTGTCCTGGGATCAAGTCCTGCAGCAGGCTCCCCAGAGGAAGCCTGCTTCTCCCTCTGCCTATGTCTCTGCCTCTATCTCTGTGTCTCTCATGAATAATAAATAAAATCTTAAAAAAGAAAACCCCAAGGATTATACACACACAGACAAAAGCTAGAACTGATATATGAATTTAGTAAATTTGAAGGATACAAAGACAATGTACAGAAATTGGTTGCATTCCTATATGCTAATAATGAGACAGCAGAAAGTGAAATTAAAAAAAAAATAATCTCATTTACAATTTCACCATTAATTAATTATCTAGGAATAAACCTAACCAAAGAGAGGAAAGGCCTATACTCTGAAAACTATCCAATACTGATGAAAGAATCAAGATGACAAAAAGTAATGGAAAGACATTCCATGTTACAGGTTGGAAAAATAAATATTGTTAAAATGTCTGTACTTACCTGAAGAAATCTACAGATTTAATGCAATCTATTATCAAAATACCAACATTTTTTTCACAGAACTAGAACAAACAATTGTAAAATTTCTATGCAACCACAAAAGACCTCACAGTGAATCATCTGCTTTTGGCTCAGGTCATGATTCCATGGTCCTGGGATTAAATCCCACATTGGGCTCCCTGCTCTGTGGGGAGCCCACGTTTCCCTCTCCCCCCGTTCATGCTCTCTCTTGCTCTCTCTCTCTAAAATAAATAAAATTTTAAAAAAGAAAGGAAAACAAAAACAAAACTGGAGCTATCACAATTCCAGATTTCAAGTTGTATCACAAAACAGTAGTAATTAAAACCGTATGCTATAGGGTAGCCCGGTGGCCCAGTGGTTTAGTGCCGGCTTCAGCCTGGAGCGTGATCCTGGAGTCCTGGGATCGAGTCCCTCGTCGGGCTCCCTACACGGAGCCTGCTTCTCCCTCTGCCTGTGTCTCTGCCTCTCTCTCTCTCTCTCTCTCTCTCTTTCTCTCTGTGCTTCTAGTGAATAAATAAAATATTAAAAAAAAACAGTATGTTACAGGCATAAAATAATACATAGATCAATAAGCAGAAAACCCAGAAATAAACCCACAATTACATGGTGAAGGGAAGAATGAAAATACAATAGGAAAAAGTCTCTTCAACAAATGGTCTTTAAAAAACTGGACAGCCACATGCAATAGAATGAAACCGGACCACTTTCTTTCACCATGTATAAAAATAAATTCTAAATGGATTAAAACCTTAGTGTGAGACCTAAAACTATAAAAATCTTTGAAGAGAGCACAGTCTAAACTCTGGCATGCACCATAGCAACATCTTTCTAGATATGTCTCTTGATGCAAAGGAAATAAAAGCAAAAATAAACTACTGGGATTACATCAAAATAAAAGGTTTCTGCACAGTGAAGGAAACAACAAAACTAAAAGGCAACCTACTAGACAGGAGAAGATATTTGCAAATGACATATCCAATATAGAGTTAGAATTCAAAATATACAAAGAACTTCTAAAACTCAGTGCCCTAAAACCAAATCATCCAATTAAAAAATGGGCAGAAGACATGAACAGAACAGAAAGAACATGTCTTTCTCCACAGAAGACATACAGATGACCAATGGATACATGAAAAGGTGCTCAACATCACTGTTAATCAGGGGAATGCAAATCAAAAGGATAATGACATATCACCTCACATTTATCAGAATGGCTAAACTAAAAAACAAATGTTGGTGGGGATGTAGAGTAAAAGAAACCTCTCACCGTGTTGGTGGGAATGCAAATTGGTGCAGTAATTGTGGAAAACGATATGGAATTTCCTCAAAAAATTAAAATAGAACTATGATATGATCCAACAATTGCTCTACTGGGTATTTACCTAAAAACTACAAAAACACTAACAAACACTGTTTATTGCAGTATTATTTACAATGCCAAACTATGGAAGCAGCCCAGATATCCATCAAATTATAAATGAATGTTAGATGAGGTGTGTATTTATATAATATCCATAATGAAATACCAGTGAGTGAACCACAAAAAAAATAAAATAAAATAAAATCTTGCCATTTGCAACAACACAGATAGAGCTTGAGCATATACTGTGAAGTGAAATATATCAGTCAGAGAGAGACAAGCATCATATAGTCTCACAAATATGTGGAATTTAAAAAACAAGAGCAAAATGGGAAAAAAGAGAAAAAACAAAAAACAAAAAACAACAACAACAACAACCAAAAACAAGAAACAGATTCTTACCTATAGAGAACAAACTGATGGTTACCAGAGGGGATGTGGATGAGGAGATGGGTAAAGTAGAGGATGAGGATTAAAAAGTACGGTTATGATGAAAAAAACAAGACTAAAAATAAAAATTCCTTAAGCAAAAATAAAAATTAATACTAGAGGGATTAAATAGTTGTTTGTAAAGCGCTATGAAATAAGTATGGAGATATACCTGAATTAATTATACCTGTTATTTAGTTAGTCCTTTAGGTATTTCAAACATGCTAGTATTTCCTTAGCTTTATTTTTTACAACAAAGGAAATTAAAAAAAAAAAAAAGAATCCTTTCATGTAAGCTTTGATGCTAGAAGATCCTGGGGAAAAATACTCTTAACATACTAAGGAAAAATAATTTCTAAGCTCTACTGAAGCAGGTTATCAAACAAGTATACAAAAGGTAAAGAATATTTTCTCAAATATAAAGATATGAATAATCAGTCTCACAAGAACGTGTGTGTGTTTATGTGTGTGCTTAAAGCTACAGGAAAACAAGGTCCTTCTTAAACAAGACATGTCATTGGATCCAGAAAATAGGGATCCAACATAGAAAAGTAGTGAGTACAAATTTTATTTTGACAGTTGTTTATCAGTTCTCAGTAAAGCCAATTCAGATAGGAGCAGGGGAGTTAGGAGGGCCCTGATTGGTATGATATAGGGAAAAATGGGAATTTCAGATTATCTGATGTGTTTTATTATTTGGGAAAAATACTATTAAGCTGATCTATTTCAGAATTTAGAGAAGATGACAAACAGACACAAAGAGCAAATAAAAAGGAAAACAATAATACACATATGGAAGTTAGAAATGTCACTAAATGGCTACTGTTAATTAATTGACTTCATGCTTACTATGGAACAAAGCACTTGAGGGACCCACTGCAGGAGATATGGACAAAAGAGAGCCCACAAAGAACTGGGTACCTATTACTGAAGATACCAATTTTCTTACTTTTAAGAGTAACAAAGAAACACAGAAAATAGTGTACACATATGCTTCTATCCCAAAGTATGGGATACCTGGGTGGTTCAGTTGTTGAGCGTCTGTCTTCTGCTCAGGGCATGATCTTGGGGTCCAGGATCGCGTCCTGCATGGGGCTTCTTGTGGGGAGCCTACTTCTCCCTCTGCCTATGTCTCTACCTCTGCGTGTGTGTCCCTCATGAATGAATAAATAAAATATTTGAAAACAAACAAACAACAATAAAAATACTTCCCTGAATTCCCAGGAAGCCCATTCATTCATTGAAATTCCCTTCCTTCTCATTTATTTTTCTTTCTATACAACACTATCTCAGGTCAACTGAGTAATTCACCTTTTATACATTCAAATAATCTAGAAATACATAGTGAAAAATAGGAGAGGGAAACCAAGGGTTTAGATTCTAGCTATGAGAAGGATTCCAAATTAAAAGTATTTTAAATGTACATCAATATAGGAAAATAATATTTTACATAGGTTATCAAACAATCACATCTCACTCCTACTTCCTTTAAATTTTGTGTTTCATCCTGGTATGTTATACTCTCCCGCACTTCCTTTGGCCTCTCTAGAAGAAATAAATAATCCTGAGGAAATTAGTATTTACTAAGGTAGCTGCAGCAATGAATGGAAAACTGTTGCTGTCTCAGCATGTCAGCAATAAGAGAAAAACATATTAGCAATTGGCTCTTAGACAACAAGGAGAAAGGCAACAAGAATTTGATAGAAGTGTGAATACTTGGTTTGCCAGAAGGGAAGTGAAAACAAAACAAACCTTCCCAAAATGAATTGCTAATTTAATTAGGGCTTTCTAACCCTAGAAGAGAAGGACATTTCTAATTCCTAGTATCAATTTTTATTGTTCCCCAAAGAAATTGCACAAAATTTTAAAAGTAATTTAAAAACAGAATAAACCTGAAAATCCACTCTCATTTTGACATCTGGAACTAGGCCAAAGAATTGTTCCTCAAGGGGATAAATGTAACAGCATTTCTATGTGCATAGAGAACCAGATCTCAATATGCATTTTTATGTGCATAGAATACCAGATCTCAATACATGATTTCTAACAACTACATTCATTTTTAAAACTATGAGCCACTCTGCCTAGACATATTTTAGGGATAGGGAAAAAAAGATTTCTCATTAAGTTTAAGATATGTTTTAAAAAATAGCAATAACTAAAGTCATGTCAGTGACAGCACTATTCAACTATCTGTGCTGAGCAGATGCAAGAGGAATGAAAAAAATGTATAAAGACACTACGGCTGAAATAGGCAAGAATAGTACAAAATACTATCACAGAAAGCAAGAATCAGCAGCAAAAGCAAAATATGCTGGGAATAATCAAACTTCTAAGGAAACAGCACACATTCTAGGAAAAACTTGGAAAGATTTTTTTTCTCTCATTTTGTTGTAAACATTACAAAGTCACGCTCCTTAATGTAACATCATTTCTAAAGAAATGACTTATTATATATTACATATAGTATATACCCACACATATATATACATGTATTTATAAATATGTTCTATTTTTAAGAATTTAATGTAATATAGATAATGTATAATTTTTATAGAATATCGCATCTATATTTATAAATTATATGTTTTCTTTAAAAACTTAATTCACAGGGATGCCTGGGTGGCTCAGCGGTTTGGTGCCTGCCTTTGGCACAGGGCGTGGTCCTGGAGCCCCAGAATCGAGTCCCACGTGGGGCTCCCTGCAGGGAGCCTGCTTCTCCCTCTGCCTGTGTCTCTGCCTCTCTCTCTCTGTCTCTCATGAATAAATAAAATATTTTATTTAATAAATAAAATCTTTAAAAAAAGTATATAACTATCAAAGTAGATAATATGAAATATTTACTTGATAAATTATTACATCAAATAATTGATTATAGTTGAATACCAGAAAAAATACAAAAATCATAATGTTTTAATTAGAAAATACAGCAAAAACAAAAAAAATCTATAATAATAAATGAAAAGGACTTTCTGAAGAAAAAAATCAACCCAAACTTAACTAAAATGTATTCTGAGAAAATACATGTAAAAATCTACTGAAGTACACAGTAACTGAATGAATGGAACAGATTATTGAATAAGAACAGACAATGTGAAAAAAAGTCAGTTCTCTTCAATAATTGAATTCAATAAATTTCCATGCATTCCTAATAGCTTTCTTCAGAAATAAAATCTTCCTAATAGCTTTTTACACAATGATTCTGAAATGCATATCAAAGTGAAATGGGAGATGATGACAAATAATTCTAAATAAGGAGAACATAAGCAGAGGTTGGTCCAAGATGGCAATTTATAAAGACCCAAACTCAATCCTTCTGTGGACACACAAAATCTATACCTAAATATAAAGCAATTCCTCCTTCAGAACAGTTCCTCTGAAGAAAAACTGATCACTAAGTGAACAGCTTCTGAACAATAAAGTACAGAAGGGCCATATAAGGAACATCAGAGAGATAGAGATATGGTTACCTAGAACCTCAGCACCAACACTGGGGATTGCAGGAAGGAGGGGTAGTACACAGTTAGTGGGACATCCACCATGGGCAGAAAAAAAGTCATAGTTTAAAAAGCCACTAGAATTTAAACAAACCAGTCCTTGAATGTCTCTGAAGTGATAGGAGATCTTTGGAACACTCTCCAGTGTTGGAGGGTTGGAGGGTCAGCACCATTGTTTATGCTTCCCTTCATCCTGAAATAAGAGTAGGTTACAGGCACCCTGGCTGGCTGACTGCCTTAGTGAGCCCTGGGCAGCTTGGCCATACCAGCCCTAGTTGTACCCACAAGGAGGTTGCTTCTAATAATCTGAGCTCAAAGCAGCTCCAGGGCAGGGCATATCAGAAAACCCCTAAAGAGCACCCACTATAGCTCCAACCATCTTGCCAATGTAACACAGGCACAAATCATCCAGGGATACAACAGGCCAACTTTTCTTCAGTTCCAGATGATTTACAAGGGCACTCCTCATATGGAGCATCCCAGGATCTCCCAGCTCAGACTCACTTCATCTCCAGGTGTCCTATCAGGACATCCCCTATGGGAAATACCGCAAGACCTCCCAACCTGTGCCTCCTTCACTTCTAGCCATCTTGCTAGAGTGCCTCCTGCATGAAGCATATCAACCAAGGACTGAGCCTGCTTCGGCTCCAGCTGTCCTCCTAGGGCCCTCCCTTCATGGAGCACATTAACCACCATGCTTTGCCTTTCTCAATCCAGATGTCCCACCAGAGAATACTCTGCATGGACCATACCAACCGCCAGACTTATGCCTGTTGTTTTAACTCCAGTTGTTCTGCTAGTATACCACTGTGTAGAGCACCTTGGAACCCCTGACCCACTCTCCCTTCAGCTCTAGCCATCCCACCAAGGTGG
Organism: Canis lupus baileyi; assembly: GCF_048164855.1. NCBI lineage: Eukaryota > Metazoa > Chordata > Mammalia > Carnivora > Canidae > Canis > Canis lupus. The sequence goes on along the minus strand of NC_132844.1, from coordinate 55,693,403 downwards.
CCCTGAAGGAAAGAGTTCTAAGACTACTAGTCTACAGCCACTACACCTCCAGCCAGCCAAAACTTCCAGGCACATTCAGCCTACACAGGAGATTTTTCTACACAAAAGCAAATATACAACAAAGGTGAGAGTTCAGTCACTTTCAAGGCTAGTATGAAGGTTAAAAGATAAAAGTAGAAAAATCAATTATATCAATGAAACATTAGTCAAGGAATACCCAAATATAGAATTTGGGTAATAGTAAAATATGACAGTATGACATCATATACATAAAACATGGAGGGAGGGGTAAAAATGTAGTATGTTAGGAATGTTTTCTAACTTAAGCCATCAGCTTAATATAGATTGTTATGTATTTAGGATGTTATACAGGATTCTCATGGAAACCCAAGCCAAAAAAATTGTAATAGATAAACAAAAGAACAATGATAAAAATACAAGAATAACACTGAACAAAGCCATCAATCAGAATGGAATAGAATAAGAGAATAAAAGAATAGAGAAGATCTATAAAAACTAGAAAACAATAAAATAGCAATGAATATATACCTATTAATAATTTCTTTAAAGGTAAAAGGTCTACATACTCCATTCAAAAGACATAGGATGACTGAATATTTTTTTTTTTAAAAAGACCCATGTATATGCTGACTATAAGAGACTTACTTGAGATCTAAAGACACACATGGACAGATGGTGAAGGGATGGAAAAAGATATTCCAAGCAAAGGGAGGGGGAAAAAAGCCATAGTAGTAATACTTATATCCAATAAAATAGACTTTAAACAAAGACTGTAACAAGACACAAAGAAAGGCATTAATAATAAGTTATAAATCCACACTCACCATTTTTATTCAACATAGTACTGAAAGTCCTAGCCATAGCAATCAGACAACAAAAAGAAATGAAAGGCATCCAAATTGGTAAGGAAGAAGTAAAATTTTCATTATTTGCAAATGATGTGGTCTTATATATAAACAACTCTAAAGATTCACCAAAAGCTTAGAAGAAATGAACTGAGTGAGTTACAGTATACAAAACTGAAATACAGAAATCCATTGTATTTTTATACACTAATAACAAAGTAACAGAAAGATAAATTAAGACAACAATCCCATTTACAACTGCATCAAAAGAATAAAATACCTAGAAATAGGTTTCACCAAGAAGATGAAAGACCTATATTCTGAAAACTATAAGAAATTGATGAAAGAAGTTGAAGATAACACAAATAAAAATATGTATCATGCTCATGGATTGGAAGAATATTGTTAAATTGTTTATACTACCTAAAGCAATCTACAAATTTAATGCAGTCGCTATTAAAATACCAAAAGCATTTTCCACAGAGCTAGAAAAAATGATCCTAAAGTCTTTATGGGACCACAAAAAGACTGGAATAGCCAGAGCAATCCTGAGAAAGAAGAATGAGCTGACAGTATCACAATCTGAGATATCAAGATATACTACAAAACTATAGTAATCAAAACATAAGAGTACTGGCACAAAAGTGGACACATAGACCAGCGAACAGGATAGAAAACTCAGAAATACATCCACACTTTATAGGGTCAATTAATCTACAACAAAGGAGGCAGGAATATACAATGGTAAAAAAAAATAACAGTCTCTTTAATAAATAGTGCTGAGAAAACTGGATGGCTACATACAAAAGAATAAAACTGAGCCAGTTCCTTACACATACACACACACACACATACACACAAACAAACAAACAAAAAAACCTCAAAGTGAATTAAAGACCTAAACGTGAAAGCTGACACCACAGAACTCAAAAGAAAATTCAGGGATTACTTTCTTGGACATCAGTCTTAACAACATAGTTATGGATAAATCCCCTCGGGCAAAGAAAACAAAAGCAAATAAACTATTGGGATTACACTAACTTAAAAGCTTTTTTCATAAGTGTTCTATAGTTTTGAGGGTATAGATCCTTTACATCTTTGGTTAGGTTTATTCCTAGGTATCTTATGCTTTTGGGTGCAATTGTAAATGGGATTGACTCCTTAATTTCTCTTTCTTCAGTCTCATTGTTAGTGTATAGAAATGCCATTGATTTCTGGGCATTGATTTTGTATCCTGCCACGCTACCGAATTGCTGTATGAGTTCTAGCAATCTTGGGGTGGAGACTTTTGGGTTTTCTATGTAGAGTATCATGTCATCGGCGAAGAGGGAGAGTTTGACTTCTTCTTTGACAATTCGAATGCCTTTAATGTCTTTTTGTTGTCTGATTGCTGAGGCTAGGACTTCCAGTACTATGTTGAACAGCAGTGGTGAGAGTGGACATCCCTGTCTTGTTCCTGATCTTAGGGGAAAGGCTCCCAGTGCTTCCCCATTGAGAATGATATTTGCTGTGGGCTTTTCACAGATGGCTTTTAAGATGTCGAGGAATGTTCCCTCTAACCCTACACTCTGAAGAGTTTTGATCAGGAATGGATGCTGTATTTTGTCAAATGCTTTCTCTGCATCTAATGAGAGGATCATATGGTTCTTGGTTTTTCTCTTGCTGATATGATGAATCACATTGATTGTTTTACGGGTGTTGAACCAGCCTTGTGTCCCAGGGATAAATCCTACTTGGTCATGGTGAATAATTTTCTTAATGTATTGTTGGATCCTATTGGCCAGTATCTTGTTGAGTATTTTTCAAAGCAAAGGAAACAAACAAAATGAAAGGCAACAAACTGAATTGGAGAAGATATATACAAAGATTTTTTGATACAGGATTAATATTAAAAATATATAAGAAACTATTACAACACCAAAGAAATCCAATTAAAAATGGGCAAAGGACCTAATGAGACATTTTTCCAAAGACATACAGATACCCAACAGACAAATGAAAAGACACATAGCACTAATCATCAGGGAAATGCAAATAAAAACCATAATGAGATATCGCCTCACAGTGGTAAGAATAACTAGTATAAAACAGACAGGCAATAATAAGTGTTGGCAAGGATGTGGAGAAGAGGGAGTTCTCGTGCATTGTTGGTGGCAATATAAATTGCTGCAGCCACTGGTGGAAAACAGTATGGATTTTCCTCAAAAATTTAAAAATAGAAATACAGCATGATCTAGTAATTCCACTATAAGGTATTTACTAAGGAAAATGAAAACACTAACTTGAAAAAATATATATGTACCTGTGTTCACTGCAGCATTACTTACCATAGCCAAGATATGAAAGCAGCTGAAGCATCCATCAGTAGATGAATGGATTAAGAAGATGTGGTATACAATCACTCCAAATAGCCAAAGCAGTCTTGAAAAAGAAAAGCATAGCTAGAGGCCTCACAATTTTAGACTTCAAGTTATATTATAAAGTTGTAGTGATCAAAACAGTATGGTACTGGCACAAAAATAGACATATAAGGTCAACAGAACAGAATAGAAAACTCAGAAAGGTACTCATAACCATATGGTCAATTAATCTTCAACAAAGCAGGAAAAAATATCCAATGGGAAAAGGACAGTCTCTCCAACAAATGGTGCTGGGAAAACTGACAACATGCAAAACAATGAAACTGGACGACTTTCTTACACCATACATGAAAATAAATTCAAAATGGACTAAAGACCTAAATATCAGACAGGAAACCACAAAAATCCTAGACGAGAACACATAGTAATTTCTCTCACATCAGCCATAGCAACTTCTATCTAGATAGGTCTCCTGAGGCAAGAGAAACAAAAGCAAAATTAAACTATTTGGACTACATCAGAATAAAAAGTTTCTGTCCAGCAACGGAAACAATCAACAAAACTAAAAAGCAACCTATGGAATGTGAGAAGATATTTTCAAAGGACATATCTGATAAAGGGTTAGTGGCCCAAAGTATATAAAGAAATTACAGAATTCAACACCCAAAAAAGAATCTAACTAAAAAAAGGACATAAGACATGAATAGACATTTCTCCAAAGAAGACATACAGATAGCCAACAGACACATGAAAAGATGTCCAACACACTCATCATCAGGAAAATAAAATTCAAAACTACAATAAGATATCATCTCATACCTGTCAGAATGGCTAAAGTAAAACACACATACACACACAAGAAATAAGAGTTGGGGAGGATGTAGAGTAAAAGGAACTCTCTTGCACTGCTGGCAGGAATAGAAACTGGTGCAACCACTTTGGAAAACAGTATGGATGGTCCTCAAAAAATGAAAAATACAAGTAAGTACCCTACCATCCAGGAATCACACTACTGGGTATTTATCCCCCAAATTTAAAAAGAAAAACACTAATTCAAAGGGATACAAGAACCCTAACTTTTATAGCAGCATTATCTACAATAGTGAAATTATGGAAATAGCCCAAATGTCCATCAACTGATGAATGGATAAAGAAGATGTGGTGTGTGTGTGTGTGTGTGTGTGTGTGTGTGTGTGTACAGACATTGGAACATTACTCAGCCATCAAAAAGAATAAAATGCTGCCATTTGTAACAGTGAGGATGGAGCTAGAGAATATTATGCTAAGCAAAATAAGTCAGAGTAGAGGAAATCCCATATGATCTCACTCATATGTGGAATTTAAGAAACAAAACAAACTAGCATGGGGGAAAAAACAAGAGATAGAGAGAGGGAGAGGCATAACAAGAAAGAGACTCTTAACTATAGAGAACAAACTGATGGTTACTAAAGGGGAAGTGGGTGAGGGAATGGGTAAAATAGGTAAGGGGATTAGGAGTGCACTTGTGATGAGCACCAGGTGTTGAATTACTGAATTACACTGAAATTAATATTGCAGTGTATGTTAACTAACTGGAATTAAAATAGAAACCTAAAGAAAAAAGAAAGTACTGCTGAAATTAGGAATCCATTTATGGTTTGGGGAAATGCATAAAGGACTTGTACTATTTTAAAGTAATTGTCATATTAGTGGACTATATTCTCCTGACCACAAAAACTCCTCAAGGACTGCATCACACAGGCCATAACTTCATAAGAAGAAAAAAGGATGCAGTAGATACACATAATGGAATATTTTTCAGCCTTAAAAAATGAGATCTTGTCATTTGTGACAATATGGATAGACCAAGAATGTAGCATGTTAAGTGAAATAAGTACAAGAAAGACAAATATCATTCACTTACATGTAAAATTCAAAAGCAAAACAAATGGACAAGCAAACATAAACAACCATAAATACAGAGAACTGGTGATTGCCAGAAAAAGAGGTGGTAGGGAGATAGGTGAAATAAATGCAAAGGATTAATAGATACAAACTTCCATTATAAACTAAATATGTCAGGGAGATCAACAAAAGCACAACATAGGGACTATAGTCAATAACACTGTAATACTGTTGTATGGTCACAGATGGTAACTATACTTTTCATGATGAGCATTGTATGATGTACAGAACTGTTGAATCACTATGTTGTTCACCTAAAAAAAAAAATCATTGTTTATCAATTATATTTAAGTATTTCTCAAAAGAGAACATTGCAGAGGAATGAAGACATTATAAAATAATACCATTCAGAATTAAAAAGTAATCAATGGAAAAGATACATAAGTCAATTACATATGTGAATTCATAATGTGATAAAGATGTAAAATGACTGTATAAAGCTGAATCATTCAATAAAGGAAATTAAGAAGCTGATCAAATTTTCTGGAAGTTAAATTTTTATCTCTTAGTAAAAATAAAGTTGAGATTCACCATTATTGGTAAATACAATGAAAGTTTTGTAATAAATACAAAATACACTTCTAGGAAACTTCAGATGGAAAATCCTTATCAATAAGATGCAGAACTCTCAAGTCATGACGGAAGATAGGAGTACATTTGAGCACATCAGAATCAAACAAATTTATGACAAAAATACATGAAAAACAAAGCAAAAGAAGACAAACATAAGAAAAATATATAGAGAAAATAAAAATGCAAGAAAAACTATACATATTGCAACCCACTAAATTATAGAATTCATTGAAGAAAAAGCTATTTTTACTCACTATATTCATTTTTAAAAGAAATTATCAGACTTGATAAGATTGTGGAGGAAGGTGTGGGATCAGGGAATTCTCATGTATTCTATTGAGTACGGTTTGAAATTCGAAATTTATATACTACATGTCTAATTATTTTCAGTTGTTTTTCTTCTATATAAGTACCTGAATATGTTAATAAGAAAGCATAAATATTAGTATTCACCCAATCATTTAAATAAACATTTAGCTTGCTTTCCGCGACTTTGGAACAGAATTTAACATTTTCTTCCTGGAAACATCCCTTATTGCCACTGCTAATGTATTTAGTTGAAATATTGAATTCAGTCATCCTATTATCCCATCCCATATTGTAACTCTTAGCTCCACTCAGTGTCTCAAATGTAGCCAGTACACTAATTTGGCTTTTTGTTTTTCATCTCAAAAAGACCCATTGACTCCTCAATTTCCTTCTTGTTTTCAGCCTCCTCCTATATTTCCTATTCAGTTTGGATGAAATGAACCATTTTTATCACATCAGCCTAATGCCTTCTAATGCCATTGTCCTTCTATCATAATTTCTTGAAAAAACCCAACCATTGAATGAATCATAGAGTATAGCTGAAGAGAATCCTACAACTTTATAGACAGAGGTCACTCTAAATTCAACATCTAAGACCTTAAAGAATTTCTCAATATTCCCCAAAGACCACAAACTTTCCCAAGTTTGCCCTCTGATTTTCAACATAACTTTCAAGCCCTATAAACTTCCCCTCAAAATTTGAGCCCTTTACTTAACCCCTACACTGTCCTCTGATACTGTTTTAGCAAAATATACCTTCAGAGGAAAAAAATGCAATCCAGCAGATGGCAACTCTTTTCCTTTCCACCTGCCCAGTCCATAAATGTCCCTACACCCACAATCATACTGTCATTGATGTTCTGAATCCACTTCTGTGTCAGGAGCCCCCAAGTCCACCCCCAGGATTCATGACTCATGAGAATGGTTCACAAAATTCAGGGAAAAAAAACTATGATAATCACAGTTGTAGTTTTTCTAGCAAAAGAATACAGATTAAACTCCGCAAAGGGAGATGAATAAAGCCAAGTGTAGGAAAAATCACATGCAAACTTACAGTTGTCTTATTCCAGTGGACTAGCACAGGAGGCACTTAATTCTCCCAGCAACAATGTATGATAATGCATGGTGCCAATAAGCAGGGCTCACCTGAGCCTCATGTTCAGGGTTTTTATTGGGGGATCAATCATGTAGGCCTGTAAGCATTTGCCAGATGGATTTAGCACTCAAACTCCAGCATCCCAGATGTGACCCTGATACAGCATGACCCAAAGCCTCAGACATACAGAAACAGGTTCACTTCAGATCATACAGTTAGAATAAGTTATCTGATTTGCCCCAAGCCCTCAAGTATACAGACACTCTTTTTAGGTAGGATAATCCAAAGGTTGTGAAATCATTTCCCAGGAACTGAATAAAGGGCAAGTGCTGAAGACTTTGAGAATGTGCAGTTTGAGCAGCAGAGGCCTGAGTTAGAATTTTACTGCACTGCTCCTTCCCATTGTTTTATACTTGATTCAATTAAATTATCCTTATTATCTCTTTTCTGTTTTCTCCTGATCTAGCAGTCAATTTTCTGGTCTGCCCTCATACTTGAAGATGTTTCCTTCCTTCCTCACACATGTAGTCATCCCTGTGTCCTATTTGATTTCATGTTTGCCATTTCTTTCCTTCTAATGGCTTCTCTGTTTATATTCCCTGCTAGAGTACAAGATCCTCAAGGGCAGAATCTTACCCTATCTTGTTTTCTAATTAGTCATGCTTGTCTCACAACAGAGTGAAAAATATTGCAAAAATTACTGGAAAAAATATGCTTAATGAATTGGGCTATGCAGACAGCTGTTCTAATTCAAATATATTCCTTTTGTAATCTTTTTCTGTTTCCATTCATAATCATGATTCCTTAAGCCCAAAAATCCTGCCTCTGTCTTGTGTGGAACTGAAGAAATCACCAGCTATCATAATGAAAGGACTTCCTAGGATCTGTGCAATGAGACCACTAAGACCACATTCTTTCTGCCCACAGGAATCTATTCAGGCAATGCAAATTTTCCAGGTCAGAAAGACTTCCTGTTATCTAATATAAGACAGGAAAAAAAAAATCTAGAGTCAAGATCATGGAAATAATTGTCTTTCTTACCGCTAAATAAGTGTCTATATTTCTGATTTACTTTTCACCTCTTTTCTCAACAATCATCTCTTAATTACTGCCCTGTTTCTTCTCTTTCCCATGTTTTTCAGTTTTCACTCCTCTCCCAACACCATCATATCAAACTTGTTGACCATTTTAGGATTCCAACATGAAAACAAGTGGCCCTGAATGAGAGAAGATCCAAAATAAAGAATTTGTTTAGAGTTAAAATTTTATAAAAGTAGTATTTTTTTTCTTAAAAGTTCTAATTGTGACTCAATCCTGTTCATCATTTATTTTTAAGATTTTTATTTAGAGAAAAAGAGAGCACTTGGAGGAGGGGCAGAGGGAGAAAGAATCTGAAGCTTATCTTGTGTTCAGTGCCCAAGATGGGGCTCCATCCCATGAAGGGGAGATCATGACCTGAGCAGAAACCAAGAGTCTGATTCTCAACCAACAGAGCCATCCAGGTACTCCTCGATCCTGTTATATTAATGGATGTTAGCACAATCATAAATGGTACACTTTAAAAGGTAAAACACTTTTTATTTACAGATGATTTCTATGTAAATATACAGGCCTAATCCCCTGGCTTAATTGAAGCCTTTACCCTTAAAAGTCCATGAGGATTACCTTTAAAAGATGATCATTTGGGCAGCCCTGGTGGCGCAGTGGTTTAGTGCCGACTGCAGCTCAGGGTGTGATCCTGGAGACCGTGGATTGAGTCCCATGTCAGGCTCCCTGCATGGAGCCTGCTTCTTCCTCTGCCTGTGTCTCTGCCTTTCTCTCTCACTCTCTCTCTCTCTCTCTGTGTGTGTCTCTCATGAATAAATAAATAAAATCTAAACAAAAAAATAAAAATAAATAAATAAAAGATGATCATTTACTTGCCATTATATGGATGAATCACAAACACAGTATGCCAAATACAAGTGGACTAAAAAATAACAGATTCCATTCATGCATTTCCTTCATATGACATTCTTATAAAGGTAAAATGAAAAGGGAACAAAAAAAGAGATTAGTGGTTGTCAAGCACGGGTACCGGATTACTGGGAAATTTGGGGAGGTGTTGCAATGGTTCTGTATTTACTGAGCTGTGCATTCATGACTATATACAGATGTCAAAACTCAGATACCTGTACATTGAAAATAATTAATGTTCTGCATATAAGTTTTTCATATTTAAAAAAAAATTGAAAAAATATCAGAGGTTAAAAAGGTGGGAGGTCATTGCATTCTTTCCAAAAAAAGTATTAAGCACCATCTATGTGCCAGGTATTATCCTGGGTGCTGGTACGATAGTGCTGAAGAGAACCAATGAAGAATACTACTTTTTCTAGTAGATTGATAGAAAAATCATGTGACAGCAACCAATCTAATTCATCAGGCTTCTTGTGAGGGTCTAAGCTGTGCAAAATGTCCCTTCCAGGTGGCCAGAGAAAAGGCAAAGAAAAGTTCTATTAGAAATGAACATTCAGGGTCATTCATCAGCCCAACCTATGCCCAGAAAATACTGCTACTTACTAATTAAACATTTGGGGAAGAGCCACCATTTCCAAAACTGGTATAAAATTTTACTATTCATTTGATATACAGTTATCATGTATAAAAAATGTTATCTTTAAAGAAGTGCTTTTTAATCCAAATATTAATAAAATGACAATGTTAGCAGTTTATTTTTCAAAAATAACCACTATTATGTAGATAATAGCCACTACTTAAATTATGTAATCAAGATTATAATGTCAGTAGTTTTAATAAAAAATTAGAACATCCAAAGGAGAGATAAAGCTTTTTTGTGAATAGATTTTTTTAGATAGTGATATATCTCCTTATATTTACAGGCCTTTGTCTTTACAACATAAACTGAAATCTTAAGGAAAAATAAAAACTGAAACATAAAATATAAATGTGGTAAAAATAATACCATCTTGCAAGAAGAATTGAGACCCTTGCATTCTATAGCGTTTCTAAGCAATTTATTATTTCCCTCATGAACACATTCTTGATATATCTGAAAAGCTCTTGCCTTTCAGTATGCCTCAGTAACTTTCTGCTGCAGCTAGCTGAAACAGAAAGTTTTCTATTGTTAAAATAAATTTTCTGATTTATCTTATTGTTTAGCAGATTTACATCAGTTATCTTTCATGCTTATGTTTCTGATATTCAAGTATTTATTTTTAACTTCATAAAAATTTCTCTGACACTATATTTTTGAGTCCTACTCAGAGATCACAGGGGGTCATATATAATCATAAGACCTTGGGAAGAAAAAAATGGCATTTTTAACACAGAGATAAAAGCATTTACATATGAAATATTTACTATAATTAGAGGAACATATAGTAGTCATTGTATGTTTTTAAAGATGTAATTGATATATACATTTCAAATTAGTTCTTGATAATTTTTAAAAATATTAATATTACTTATTTTGAAAAGAGTGAGTAAGAGAGAGATAAAACACAAGCATTGAGGAGAAGTGGAGGGAGCAGCACACTCCCCTCTGAGCAAGGAGCCTGATGCAGGATTCCATCCCAGGGCCCTAGAATTATGACCTGAGCTGAAGGCAGACACTTACCAAGTGAAGCACCCAGGCACCCAGTTTTCAATAATTTCTATCAAAGTTATGTATGAACTGGGCATAGGTGATAAGATGACAGATACTAGAAATACCAGGATTAATACCTCTATAAATAATTTTTATACATATATATACATGTAGGTTCATATTTAAATCTCTATTTCAGAGACACATATGATAATAACCCATAAAATTGAGGCTACAGATACTGTCTTTAGTACTAGTGTTACCACTATTCTGTTTTATGTCATTAGCCAAGTTATTGGATTCCATTGCTCTTTGTTTCCTCCACTGCAGATTATAAAAACTGCATTCCATGATTTCTAAGACTGTGCTTTCCTAATTTGGATTCCCTCAAAAGATGACCTTGAAACAAGGGCTTAGGTGTGGATAGTTTAGGGGGATTAGTTCAAAGAGGCAGGAGTTGGGGAACAGGAAGAGAGACCAGAGGAACACACTATAATAAAGATCTATAATCAAGATTGATACTGTACCATCTCAAGAACTCTTGAATAGTGCAAAAATCCCTCCATAGTGTGATTGTGCAAAGGATGGTCATACTACCATCTCCTTCTGGATGAAGATTTTCCCTGAATGAGTTAACACTCCCACACTTCTGGGCTGATCCTGGGTGCTGACTGAAGTTGAGCAAGAAACCACTGGCTTTAGAGAAAGCTATGAAGGAGGACAGCAAAACAAAGCACAGTGGGTACTTGCTATAGTTGTCTATGCTTGGTGAATTCTATGGTATTGGGGGAAGTCACTGAGAGGACGTGGCCTTCAGTTGACCTATGAGTTGGACACAGGTAACCAGAGGCTCCTCAGGACCTTTCTTCTGGTTTTTGAAAGACATTCTCCACTTTCTGAAGTGGTCCAATGACATAGCCTTGAAATAGTAATGTGGTATTGTGACCATCTGGATGGTATATGTGACTGAACCCAGTTGAGGCCTCTATATAAATTTTTAAGATTTGGTTGGCAGGTACAGAGATTCACTCATCTTGTGGACACCCAAGACAGGCTTTGTAAACATGTTCCTTTGCTCATAAATACTGCTATCTACTGACCTGGAGTGGCCTGCCTCTTTCTTAGGTTTCTCCTTGCCCTTGATGTACAACATCTAGTTTGGGAACTAACAATTGGTGAGGCAGGTGGGAGACCAAAGAAATGGATATGGGACAGAGGCTTCTGTGGGAGAAAATGTGTGTAGGGAAAAGTGACCATATATAAGATGCTACTGGACTACCACATGAATACAGAACACTGCTTAAAAATGCTGGCTGCGGGGGATCCCTGGGTGGCGCAGCGGTTTGGCGCCTGCCTTTGGCCCAGGGCACGGTCCTGGAGACCCGGGACCGAATCCCACATCGGTTCCCTGTGCATGGAGCCTGCTTCTCCCTCTGCCTGTGTCTCTGCCTCTCTCTCTCTCTCTCTGTGCGACTATCATAAATTTAAAAAAAAAAAAATGCTGGCTGCTTTAATGAAATTGTCTGAGGGGCTGTAAATAGTACATTATGTCAAAGAACAGAAATGAACAGTTACTACAGTGGGCTGGCCTCTACCGTGGGGAGTTCAGCTAGTCACTGATGCCCAATTAAAGGCTAAATCTCAAGTTAGAAAGTTGGAAGAGCTGAGATTAGAGAAGCATGTGCAGTTGTTGGTTATTCTGCTCGCTTCAGGACTGGCAGACAAAGTTGAAAAGCAGAATAATAAATTGAAGACCTTAACATCAGTCATTTTGCAAAGTTGGGAGGGCACAAAATGCCACAGATGAAGATCCAAGCACTAATGATAAAGCCTGATTAGGATGTTAAGAGGTGGAATCCCTGGGACAGTGAGGAGGTTGAAGGGAAGGATACGGTGACTGACAGTGAAACAAACCAAAGTGCCTCATGCTGTCTGACCCCTGAAACAAAAGCAAATTTAAAATAACAATTATCCTAGACTTCTGAAAATAGAAAAGTATACCCCAAAATGCCTAGGAGAAAACTTACATTCTTTTTCTGTCCCTTGAAGTTGTAAATCTTCTCTTGTCTGTGAAACGTAAACACTGCCCACAGTGACGGAAGAAAACAAAACAAAGGGGGAAAGAGACTTAGTAAAATACAATCCCTCAGTGAGAAGCTCCATCAATGAAATCTAGTTCATAGCCTCTATAAGATTGTTTACCAAGGGCAAATACAAATCTTAAAAGGTCTTCTCCACAAATATTAATAAAAGTATTTAGCCATGGAAGCAAGTACCTAAATCATGACTAAAGTTCTAGAATGAAAGCCATGGTATATCTGTTTGTATATTTATAGATGTCTAGGATATTTTATTATGTATATGTGATATTTTTCTACCTTTGGAGTGTTAGCAAAATTGATTGAGCTCTATTTAATTGGCTTTTATAAAACACTTTTATATCAATGTATACTTATGTAAAACAAACTTAATTTTCTCCCATCTGCTAAAAGTATAAAGATTTTTTTGAACTATTGGTCTGCCCTTGGTAGAATAGAATAGGCTTTTATTTATCTTTTAAATAATATTCCTAGAATAAATTCTGTGCTTTATCAAGATAATTTCCTGTGATTCATGTTGTTTTTACCAGGTCTTTGATTACTTAATAAAATTGAGCCCTCTCTATTAAAAAGAGCTAAGTTTCTTTTATACTTATGTAACTCTGTATTTGTCATTAAAGTATTTGTTATTTTGGTTAAACAGATAACTCAGTATTATTTCACAGTGACCTACACTCATAAAATCAAGTGTTTTAATCCTATTGATACTTTTGACAAAGTTTTCTAAAGTCAAATTCTAAAGCCTTGTTGACCTTGAATTAACTTTGGGAAATTCCAGAAGATTTCTGAAACATCTCAAAAGATGTGTTCTCTTTATAAAAGATATATATTAAACTAATTAGGCTTACTTGCTATGTTAAACTGCATGAGAAGCATGATCAAATAATTGATACATCCCAATATAATGTTATCAGTCATAATATTAAAATTTATGGCACAAAAATAACCAAATTTCCTTGTCAATTACATTACAATAAAATTTCATTAGATTTTTGACCATAAGAATATATATGACCATACCCGATGAATCTGCTAATGTATCATCTTTATTAAGCCACAAGTAAATGCTCTGACTGTGCTGGCCCTCAGGCTAGGCAAATTTATAAGTCAGTGGTTATAATCATGGGGTTCTTGGTAGAAAAAGTTGTCACTGATTTTGGAAGTCAGTGTCTTAATTTGTTTCTCTTACATGTGACTGTATTGTTATTGTGGCATTTGCCTCAACAGAGTAGAGCCAGAGAGCCACCAAATGAGCCACCTCTGTGCTAACAGAATCCTCTGACTGCTCAGGGCACACTGCAGCAGAAGGGGACATAGGAAATTGTGAGAGCTAGATATGAGAGATGAATTGTCAGAGGAGGTCACTGAAAGGACATGATCGCCAGTCAACTGGCAAGCTGGACCCAGACAAAGAGTCTCTTCACCTCCTCCCATCCTTAGAATATACATTCATCCAGTCTACCCTGGACTATAATCTGCCCCTACACATAGCCTTGGGTAGTAATGCACTGTTGAGACTACCTGGATAATATATATGACTGACAACAAGTTAAGACCTCTATATAAACTTTAAAGATTTGGTGAATGGGTGCAGAGATCTACTCATTTTGCAGCCACCTAAAATGAGCTTCCAAAATTATTAAATTCTATCTACCAATATGGAGTTCTCTGTCTCTTTCTTTGCTCTCTTTGATCTGAGAGTATGGACTCAGTTTGCAAAAATATTAGACTCTCACTAGATGCAGAATGAAACTTTTGACAACAGTAATGGCTTAAATCAGAAGTATTTTGAGAGACTGAGGTGTTGGTACCATAAGTATGAAATACTCTTTTGGAGCTAAGGGATATGGTTCTAAGTTTGTATTTCCTGAATTGAATTGAATATTATGTATCATATGAGGAACAAATGAGAATTGATAACAAAAATCCATTAAAATGGTGGTGATTTTCATGGCATCTGTAAAAAGAGAATGGAGCAGAACAAGTACTTTCTCCTTATATCTTGAAAATTTCTGAGGAAAAAAACATATATATATATATATATATATATATATATATATATATATATATATTTAAACACCATGGTCGCTTTAATTCTGTGATAGGGAAAGGTGACTCACCAGGACTATCAGTCTTCTAGAATATCAGTCTTATGAAAGATTTTCTAAGGGCATCTATATACTTATCAGTCTTTCTTATAAGCAGCTTTCTGTAGTGATAAAGTCTTCCAAGCACCAAAATAATGGGAAAGGGAGAGTTTCATAAGGATTTAGATGTATCTCCCATTTTGAATAATAAATGGATTCCTTGATATATAAGTCACTTTTGTTTTTAGTCATTGTGAATGAACACATGGCAGGAGATAACATTTGAATGAGAGAGTTTTAAAATGTGCATGTCAGAATTAGATCCTGTATAATGTGATAAGATACAGAACACCTATGCATTTAGTATAGGGTACTAAACACTTATATAGGTTTTGCACAGTATACTGGGCAAGGGGTGATATATACATGCCATATACATGTTAGGCCAAACATCACATTATTAACTTTCACACTATGTTCATCTAAGACTAAAGTATGTGTGGAAATGCTTTGTGTCTGAGACAGGAAACACAGGTGGGGCTCCCAATAGATTTCAAATAGGTCTAGTCTCTTTAATGGAGCTAAGAAAGAAAATAAAGTACAATTTACCTATAAGTTAATGGGTATGAAGTGTTTAGATGCAGCTTTTTCTGACACATTAAAGATTATTTTCGGTATATCAAATGAAAGGAAGAACTTACGAGGGAATATTTAGCATTGTGGCCCAGGTATCCAAGATGGGATAGATGAGAAAATTCGTGGTATGTGGGCTCTCCTATCACTTTGATTTATAACCAAATATTTAAAAACACAAGTTTACTAGTTGTCCACTATTCTTTTGCCCTACTTTTCACCATTGATTTGATAATATGCTTTATCATGTTGTCAGTTCTACTCCTGGATCTTCAAAGAAATCTACTCACATTTCTGAAAATTTTCATGTTCACCCTGAGGCAAGCCAAATTCAAACCTTATTTTGTATACCTAATTGCATTCTTTTCAGATTCAGATATTTCTAATAGCTGATAACAGTAGGAAATTCAGGGAGAAATTAAAGCATAAAGATAAAAATGTGGGGGTGGAAGAAAATAGAAAAATAAGACAGAGGTAAATAAGTTTTTCAGTCAATTCATACTAAGTAGTATATTTTAGAAGTTTAGTTCATGGCAGACTGTGAATATAATATGAGTAAGTATGATAATCTGCAAATAGATTTCATAGGAAGAAACCCAGATGCATTATCCATTTGAGCCTTCTAAGACTATTGGGAACCCATTAAGTTTTTCATAAAATGTATTCTATATTATTAAGTGCGGCATTCTGTTGTAAAATTATTAAATAAGAAAATTCAAGGTATAACACAAGTAATGGTTTTATGAAAAAACAGAAAACAGTGAAAAATAACCACTTAATGCACATAATACACTTAATGCACATAAGGTCTGGCTACAAAATTACAAGTTACAATAAACACATCACAACTTACATATTTAGTCAAGTATTATATTTCATTATAGTCTTATTATTATAGCTACTTTATGATATTTTGATTAAGCTTTCTCTGGAAATTTACCATTTGGATTGACTCCTGAAGTTAAGGTATCACAGAAAATCTTATAGATTTGTTTGCTTTGGTTTATTTTCATTTATTTATTTTTTAAAGATTTTATTCAATTATTCATGAGAGACACAGAGAGAGACACACAGAGAGAGAGAGAGAGAGGCAGAGACACAGGCAGAGGGGGAAGCAGGCTCCATGCAGGGAGCCCGACGTGGGACTCGATCCGAGGTCTCCAGGATCACGCCCTGGGCTGAAGGCGGCACTAAACCGCTGAGCCACCCAGGCTGCCCTGGTTTATTTTCATGATTTATCTTGTATATCTATATATACTTTATTTATCAGTCTTGGGCCCTCTAAATTTTAACTATCCCTAAACATCAATTCCACCTGCCGAAAAAACAAAGAATATTGCCCTCACTGCAGATATTTAAAATTATGTTAATACCTCTCTAAAGTTATCTAAAGTAAAGTTTAAAAAAATATTTAGGTCATTGTTAAAAGTTTATAGACCCATGCAGCAAATTGAAAAATTCAGTATCACTCATATTCCCATTGCTATCATAAATTGGGGGTGGGTGAGTATCCAACATACTATGCTTGGCACGAGGAGATTTCTGAAGACAATTCTGAAGGTCATATTTCCAATAATGTCAGCCTAGAAGTGCTAGAATGATTTGGCAAGTAGGATTCTCTTAATTCTGTTATAGGTATGACAAAAATTACAACTAAAAACAATTTACTAGATTACTGTAAATTCAGATTCCATCTGAAAATGATGGAAATATTGGTATTAGTAGTAATTGAGAATATATCTATAACATTCTACTGTTATGGTTTCCTTTACCCAATAAAAATAATTGGGTTTTTGTACTTCAAATCTTGTACAAAATAATTTTAGGTATCGAGTGTCAATTTATTCAAGAATTTCTGTGAATGAGAGAAAGACGGTGGAGTATGAAGAGCCTGAGTATACTTCCTCACACAAACACACCAAAGCTGCAAGTACATATAAAGCAACTGACTGAGAACAACAAAAGGACTAGCAGAATGATTTTCCACAGCTAAAGCTATAAAGTCACACTGAAAAGGGTAGGGGCCAGACACATGATCTGGTTGGGAACCAAACCCCCAGCAGAGCAACCAAGTGAGAGGGATATCAGAGGCATAGAGGTTCTGCCAGAAGAGCAAAAAGTCTAAGCCATAAGCCCTCTGTTAGGCACTCTGTGCCATGAGAATTCACATCATGAAGACAAAGCCCTCAAAACATCTGGCTTTGAAAATAATTGGGGCCTAACTCTGAAAATCAATAGAGCCCTCTGAGAGGGCTGTATGAAACTGGGATGCCATTCTTAAAGTGTTCACACAAAATCTGTGTTCCTCTAGGACCCAGCACAGAGGCAGCAGCAGTTTGAAAAGCACCTGTACCATAGGAGAAGGAGTTTTATTGATTGATTTTAGGGTGTGAGCTAGAGGAAGAGGAATCAGTGGGAACTTTCTCTGGGAACAGAAGAGCTGGTGGAGTTATTTTTCTCCTTAGCTTCAGCCTAACTGGCTTGAAACTGGTTGGCAGCTGTTCTGACAATATACATTTCTCTTGCTAGCAGAGCTTATCCTATCACTGCTTTCCTCAGTGAACTTCCCCTGCCAAAACTTTCCTACAAAAAGTCAAAAAAAGAATTTTAAAAAATATATGGAAACTGTTGAAAATGAAAACACAACAGTTCAAAATCTTTGGGATACAGCAAAAGCAGTTCTAAAAGGGATATTTATAGTGATACAGACCTACATACAGAAAATAATAATTTCAAATTAACAAATTAAACCTACACTTAAATTAGAAAAGATCAGAGCAGAAATAATTTTTAAAAATAGAAAAGATCAATGAAACCAAGAACTGTTTCTTTGAAAATGTAAACAAAATTAAAAACCTTTACCCAGATTCAGAAAGGGATGTGGGCAACTAATTAAAACCAGAAATAAAAAAGGAAAAGTCACAATTGACACCACAGAGAAAAAAGGATTATCTGAGACTACTATAAAAATATATGCCAACAAGTTGGACAAATTAGAACAAACAGAAAATTCCTAGAAACAGAAGTCTAAGACTAAATCAGAATGAAATAGAAAATCTTAATAGGCCAATTACTATAAATGAAATTGAGTCCTTAATAAAAAATAAAAAATAAAATAAAAAATAAAAACTTCCCAACAAGTGAAGGTCCCGGATCAGATGGCTTCCCAGTTGAATTGTATTAAACATTTAAGGAGTTAATACCTATCCTTCTCAAACTATCCTAAGAAATAGAAGTGGAAGGAAAGTTTCCAAATTCATTAAATGAGGCCAGCATTATTTTAATACCAACACCAAAAGCAATCTAAAAACAACAAAACAAAAACAAAAACACAGGCCAATATCTAAGATGAACATAAATGCAAAAATCCTCAACAAGGTATTAGCAAATCAAATTTAATATTACATTAAAATACCACTCACCATGATCAAGTGGGATTTTCCCAGGGATGCAAAGATGGTTTGATATCTGCAAATCAGTGTGATCCATATTAAAAAGTGAAAGATAATAATATAATCATTACAATGGATACAGAAAACACATTAGAAAAATTTCAACATCCATTCATGATAAAAATTCTCAACAAAGTGGGCCTAAAGGGGTATACCTCAAATAATAAAGCCCATATACGACAAACACATAACTAACATCACACTCTATCATGAAAAACTGAAAGCTTTTTCTCTAAGATCAGGAACAAGGCAAGGATGTCTACTTTCACCACTTTTATTTAACATAGTGCTGGAAGTCCTATCCATAGCAATAAGATAAGAGAAGGCTTCCAAACTGGTAAGGAAGAAGTAAGATGTTCAATATTTATAGATAATATTATATATAGAAAACCCTAAAATCACCCCCAAGAAACTATTATAATAAACAAATTCAGTAAATTTGCAGAATGCAAATTATTTGTACAGAAATCTGTTGCATTTATATGCACTACTAAACAATCACAAACAGAAATTAAAGCAGTCCCTTTTAGAATTATATCAAAAATAATAAAATACCTAAGAATAAATTTAATCAAGGAAGTGAAAACTTGTACTCTGAAAACTATAAGGTACTAATTAAAATATGGAAGAAGATACAAATAAATGAAAAGATACACCATGCTCATGGAATGGAAGAATATTGTTAAAATGTTGATATTACCCAAAGAAATCTACAGATTTAATGCAATCCCTACAAAAATACCAGTATCATTTTTTACAGAACCAGAACAAATAATACTAAAATTATTATGGAACCATAAGACACCCTGAATAGCCAAAGCAATCTCAAGAAAGAAGAACAAAGTTGGAGATATCACAATCCCAAATTTTAAGATATACTACACAAAGCTATAGTAATCAAAACAATATAGAACTGGCACCAAAAGACACACAGATCACTTGATTAAAATAGAGAGCTTAGGAAAACAAACATACAAACAAACAAAAGCAAATCCCTTCCCCCCAAATAATGAGCTTAAGTGGCCTATTACTCTACAAGAGGCAAGAGTATGCAATGGGAAAAAGGTCATTTATTTAATAAATGATGTTGTGAAACTGGACCACTTTCTTATACCATATACAGAATAAATTCAAGATGGATAAGGACCTGAATTTAAGAACCAAAACTGTAAAACTCCAAAAGAAAATATATGCAGCAAACTTTTGGACACCATGCTTTGCAATATTTTTTAAGATCTGTCTCTTCATGCATGGGCAATAAAAGAAAAATAAGCAATTAGGACTACATCAAACTAAAATGTTTTTGCACAGCTAGGGAAACCAACAAAATGAAAAGGCAACTACTTAATGGGAGAATATATTTGCAACTGATATATTCAATAAATGTTAATATACAAAATATATACAGATTCATACAACTCAAAACCAAAAACAAACTAATAAGAAAATGGGCAGAGACCCCAAATAGACATTTTTTTCCAAAGAAGACATACAGATGGCCAACATAAGAAAATGCTCAACATCACTAATCATCAGGGAAATGCAAATCAAAACCAGAGTGAGATATCACTTCATACCAGTCAGAATTGCTACTATCAAAAAGAAAAGTGGTAGCAAGTGTTGGTGACAATGTGGAGAAAAGGGAACACTTGTGCACTATTGGTGGGAATATAAATTGGTGCAGCCACTCTGAAAAAAAAATATAAAGTTTCCTAAAAAAATAAAAATAGAAATACCTTATGATCCAATAATTTTACTTCTGAGTATTTACCTGAAAAGCATGAAAATAATTCAAAATGATATATGCCCCTTGTGTTTTGCAGCAGTATTTACAATACCCCCAATACAGAAACAATCTAAATGTCCATCCATAGATAAATGGATAAAGAAAATATGGTGTATATGTATGCACATGCATACATGCACATACACACATGCAATGGAAAATTAATTAGCCATAGAAAGAAAGAGATCAAAAAAAAAAAAAGAAAGAAAGAAAGAGATCTTGCTATTTGCAACATGGATAGACATAGAGAGTATTATGCAAAGTGAATTAAGTCAGACATAGATAAATACCATAGGATTTCATGTACATGTAGAATCTAAAAGGCAAAACAGATGGACAAGTAAAAATAAACAGACTTATAAATACAGAGAACAAACTGGTAGTTGCCCAAAGGGAGGTGTGGGGGAATGGGCAAAATAGATGAAAGGGATTAAGAGGTATAAACTTCCAGCTATAAAATAAGTTAGGGAAGTAATGTACTGCACAGGGAATATAGTCAGCCTCTTTAAATGAGGAAAAAAGTAACAATCTGAGACTTTTCCATTGGGTATCTACCCAAAGAGATATTTCTGAATTATCTGTAGTTCTATATTTAGATTTTTGAACTCCATACAGATTTCCATAATGACTGCACCACTTTACATTCCTACCAACAGTGAACAAGGATTTTTTTCTTCTCCACATCCTCAGAAATACTTTTTAAGAAATTATTGTAGACATCTTAAAAGGTGCGGTATCTCATCATGGTTATCATTTGCATTTCTCTAATCATTATTGATGTTAAGCACCTTTTCACATACCTGTTGGCCATTTGTATGTCTTCTTGGGAAAAATGTCTATTCAGGTACTTTACCCACTTTTAATAGGGTTGTTTTCATTCCATCCAATTTTATGAATTTCTTATATATTTTGGATATCAACCCCTTACCAGATATATGATTTGCAAATATCTTCCCCAGTCCATAAACTGCCTTTTGATTTTGTTGATAATATCCTTTGCTGTACAGAAGATTTTTATAAAGTTTGATGTCATCCCACTTGTATCTTTGCTTTTATTGCCTGAACTTTTGATGTCATAGCCAAAAATCATTGCCAAGGCCAAATCAGTACCTTTAAGAGATGTCTGTGTCCCCATGTTCATTGCAGTATTATTCAAAATGCCAAGATATGGAAGCAAACTATTAACAGAAGACTGAACAAAGATGTGTTCTATACACATACACACAGGAATATTACATCATTCATTTAAAAATCTTCCCATTTGTAACAACATGGATGAACCTGGAAAACATTTTTTTAAACAAAACAAGCCAGATACAAAAAGAAGAAACTTCATGATCTCACAAAAATGTGAAATCTAAAAAAGTCAGATACATAGAAGGAGAAAGAAAGGGGTTATCAGGAAGAGGGAGATGGGAGAAAAGAGGAGATAATTTGTCAAAGGGCACAAAGTTGCAGTTATGTAGGGTAAATAAATCTAGACATCTCAAGTATAGCATGATGATTATAGTTAGTAATACATTATCAAATAGTGGAAATTTGCTAAATTTCATGTACCCTCATCTCACACACACAAATGGTAACTATGTGAAAAGATAGGTTAATTAACTTGCCTATTGTAATCATTTTACGACATATATCAAATCATGTACACTTTAAATATACACCGTTTTATTAAAAGTAGAGGATCGACATAATTGGAAAAAAAGTAGAGGTCTCAGGCTTTATAGAGTCTGAGACACAAATGCAGAATATCAGCATCATTATGTAAATGATGAGCATTTTTATCTTGGTCCCTAATTGATGTGTTCCTGAGAGAAGACATGAAATGGTTACATTTTTTAAAAATATTTTATTTATTTATTCATGAGAGATACAGAGAGAGAGAGAGAGAGAGAGAGAGAGAGAGGCAAAGACACAGGCAGAGAGAGAAGTAGGCTCCATGCAGGGAGCCCGACATGGGACTCAATCCCAGGTCTCCAGAATCAGGCCCTGGGCCAAAGGTGGCGCTAAACCACTGAGCCTGAAATGGTTACATTTTAAATTAATATAGGACTATAACCAATGGGTTGTTTAGTATTGCCTAGTGAAATTACCAAATCTTTGGAACAGAAAAAAGAGATTACAGATGAAGACACACAGGTTGAAAGAAATTTAACAATTGGTCTGTGGTTGCACTTCAAGGATAACATGAATAATTTTAAAGTCCTAATTTTATTTTTTTGTAATACCTCCATTTTTTTTGTTATATAACAATACTTTCTCTTATCAGGCTGATCTTCTCAGGGTATCTGTCACATCCACCTCCTGATTTGCCCATTTTGATATTGTGTATTCAAGTATTATATTTCTTCCACTTTTATGGTACCCTTCCCATTCTGAATTCTATTACCCATAATTCAAGGTCCAATTAAAGTTCTACTTGGTTTATAGAACTTGAGTTACTTCAATCCACAATAATTATATTTCCTGCAACACTAATGAACTTCTATGCTATATAAAACTAATTAGCACATAACTACTATGTTACTAAGCCACTTGATAGTCTTGTATCCCTAAATAGATTGAAAACCCCACCACCAAGACCCTGGGATACATACATTAGCACATTGCAAAAGACAGAGCACATTTTGGGAATACAGTAATCAATTGTTTATTGGCTCAATAATTCATTTATTCACTCATTCATTCCATTCACATCAGTCTGATTGCAAATTTATATTTTCTATATTTTAAAGGTTGTGTAAAACTTCTAATTCTGGCAGTGAAGAAATGGGACCAGACTTACACTCTCACATTAAACAACTAGAAAAAATAGATAAAACATACAGAAAACAACATTTTTCTCAGGTATTAAACAGAGAGGACAGGACCGTGACCTTTGACTATGAAAAGAGAACTGAGATGAATCTATAATTACCTTATTTCCAGAGGCACTTTTCAGACCACAAGGAAGAAAAGGGAAACAAAGTCAGCAGTCTTGCTGAATCAAAGAGACAGAGATTAGAGTTCAGGCCAACTTGCCTAGAATCCGTGGGGTGAAGAATGTCTAAGAGAAGGAAGCTGCAAAGAGAAAGGTCTCCAGAGATGTTCAGAAGGTTCTCCATGAGTATCATACTGAATACTGATTAGCACTGAATGCCACTGGTGAGCAGTAAGCCAAACAGGTTCCTGAGTTTCTATAGGGAGGGGAACAGTTTGTGCTTGCAACAAAGTAGAAAGGCTTCTTAATATATGGAGCATGGAGCAAATTCCCAAAAGTGATATTGCTTTAGAGTGAGATCAAATTAGCTATATATTAAAAAAAAAAAAAAAAAAAAACCTCTGAACATAACCTAGGATATCTTAAAAGTAAGGCTTGAAGAGTCAAATGATTCAGTGACTTAACTGTGTCCCAGAACACAGCCCAACAGTGTTTAAAAAACAAGACAACCACCAGAACTCAATAAAGCAAAACGCACAGTGCACAAGTACCAGGCATGTAAAGAAGCAGGAAAAGATAAACTATAATCTGAAGAAAACTCAACAGACGGACACAGAAACAACAAATACGATGCATTTAACAAACAAGATGGTAAAACTGTGATTAGTATGATATATATTTTAAGTAGAGATGAAAACACACAAATGATTAGGAGATAAAAATATAAAATAAATCCAAATTAATTATTAAAGTTAAAAAAATCCACGCTGAAATATAAAATACACTATACTTTTTACATATGGCATGGGGTATAAGTTGAAGTTTGCTTTTTTATAGAGGTGTCTCATGGTTTCAGAACAATTTGCTAGAAATTCTATTCTTTCCTCTATTGAATTGAATTGTCTTTGCATCTTTATTGAAAATCAACTAGTCATATATATATTATGATATATATCATATATGTTATATATCATATATATGTGTCTGTCTCTGGACTCTATTATTCCATTTGATTTATATGTCTATTCTTTCTTAAACCCATACTTTCATGATTACTATAGATTTTAAAATTTGAAATCAGCTACTTTGAGTCCCTAATTTTGAATGATGTTTCAATCTTTATAGCATTCCAAAATTTCAATGCACAAATGCAAAAAAAAAAATGACTCGTGTGGTCAGAAAATATGGTTTCTCTCAGTTTACTAACATTCAGAAAACTCTAAGATTAAAAGATTTTCGATTAAATCTAAGATTAAGTAGAAAAAATTTATTTAAAAAAACAATTAAATTTGATCTGAGTGAGAAGATAAAAAGATATTTTAAAATATGTTTGCTGGGGATCCCTGGGTGGCGCAGCGGTTTAGCGCCTGCCTTTGGCCCAGGGCGCGATCCTGGAGACCCGGGATCGAATCCCACGTCAGGCTCCCGGTGCATGAAGCCTGCTTCTCCCTCTGCCTGTGTCTCTGCCTCTCTCTCTCTGTGACTATCATAAATAAATAAAAAATTTTTTTAAAAATTAAAAAAAATAAAATAAAATAAAATATGTTTGCTGACCTTTTTTTTTCAGTTTCCTTTCAAGTGAGAAAAGCATTAATTTTTTTCTGGCTTAGTTTATCTTTGATATTTATGTCTATTATTTCTCCTTCAATTTTTATTCCAAATATATACTTCAAGATGATTTCACACTGAGCTATTTTTCCTAGTAATTGATTATTGAATGTTTTATTTTCAAAATCTTGCAGTTTCATACCTACTGCCCTCCTTAATGTATCAGTCACATATCTGTTTTTCTTAATACTCTAAGGGCTAAGAAATTATCTTGAGAAAAGGAAGATGATTATAAAGCCAATGACAATTTCGTATGTGAATTTAAAATAGGTAAAATGAAAACTTAACTCTAGCACATAGAAATTTATGTGAGAAGCATGAAATGACTATGGCTGTTATTGTAAAACAAAGACATATAAAACCAATGTCTTTGCTTTATTAATTTATTTAGAGGTTATTTTTGGCAGCAAATATATTAAAACCAAAGTCTATTTTCAATAAAATTTATTCCTGGTTCATTGCATTACAATTAACAATAATGCTATATAATATTGAAAAGAATTACTCATTATTAGTACCAAAAAAATACTGTTTTAGTACCATGCTTTAAAATAGAAAGTCATTATAGAAAGAAAAAAAGAAAAAGAAAAAAAAAACCTCTCTCCATTAACTTTCTGAAGAGGAATCCCACTTAGTTTTTGTCTTAGAAATTAAATTTGAAAGCAGAAAGTAGAGCCAAGAATTCTCATGCTCAATATTTTTGTTTCTTGGTGTTTTCAAATCAGTCTCCAATTTCTAGCCTGAACTTTGGTCCATAAATCAACAGCACACACTCAAGGTCAAGAACCACTGAAAAGAAAACTGGTGAGACTGATCTTTATCCCCCTTAATATTGGACTGTGTTATAATAAGCTTTCCTTCTAGGTTGTTTCAGCAACTACATGTTAAACCTTTAGTTTTTGAAGTTTGCTATACCTTGGGCATTCAGGAGCTTTTAAATTTCTCTTACCATTTTACTTTCCTCTCCACATATTTTTACCCATCTGTTTAACTTCAAATTTTTAGAATACTTCTTGTTTGATTTTAGTGCTTAATTATACATTTTATACACCCATACAATTACACAATTCAGTAATAGGTGTTTTATGGAACACTAGCAATTAGCAATAACTTTTTAGCATTTGCTGTAATAGTAAAAACATTTGAACAGATGCCTTAAGAATTATATACCTCAAAATGATAAATAATTTGTTAATAAATACATTTTTAAATGCTCAACATTGGTAGTCTTCAAGAAAATATGCAAACCAGTGAAATTTCACTAAGCACATATTAGTATGACTAAAAAAATAAGTCTTAGAAAGAATGTAGAGCAACTACAAATAGTATACTCTACTGCTGGGAGTGTAAAATAGTATAACTACTTTTGAAAATGGAAAGTTATCTACTTAATTCAATATATACATACCATATAACTCAAGAATATTATTCCTAGTTTTTAGCCAAGGGCAAAATATATTTATATCCATGCAAGGATGTGCACCTAAATATTCATTGTAGAATGATTTATAATGACCCAAAACTGAAAACTATGGTATATTCATAAAGTCAACACTACTTAGAAATAAGGAGAAGCAAACTATTGATATGTACAACAAGAAACATGATTTTAAAAGCATGTTGAACAAATAAAGCCAAATGCAAAAGAATATTTGGGGTATCATTCCATTTGTTTTGGAATTATAGGCCAGGACACACCAATTGATAATCTCAGAGAAAAGATGAGATACTACCTGGCGTTGGTACTTGGTTGAACTCACTGCAAAGAGACAATAGAGGTATTTTAGGGGAGATAAAACTATTTAACATACAAATTGATTAAAAGAGTACATATGTTTTCCAAAGTTTATCAAACTCCACATTAAAAATCAATGTACTGAGATCCTGGGAAGATTGTGGAATAGGAGGACCCTAGGCTTCCATCATCTCATGGATACGACTAGATAATGCAACAATGTAAAGACAGAAAATGACCCAAAGACTGGAGGAACAAATTCCACAGGTAAATGTAGAGAAGAATAACATTTATGCTTGTGTGTGTGTGTGTGATTTTTTAACATTTATGCTTGTGTGTGTGTGATTTTTTTCAGAAGTAGAATTTAGTAATTCATGACTTACACAGAACATCCAATGCTCAACACAAGTGCCCTCTTTAATATCCATCACCCATTTAGCCCATCCCCCACCACCTCCCCTCCATCAACCTTCAGTTTGTTCTCTATAGTTAGGTCTTTCACAGTTTGCTTCTCTTTTTTTCCCTTCCCCTATTCCATCTGTTTTGTTTCTTAAATTCCACAGGAGTGAAATCATATGGTATTTGTCTTTGACTTATTTCATTTAGCATAATATGCTCTAGCTCCATCCATGTCATTTCAAATGGCAAGATGCCATTTTTTAATGGCTGAATAATATTCCATTATACACACACACATGCACACGCACATCCCACATCTTTCATATCTATTCATCAGTCAATGGACATTTGGGCTCCTTCCACAATTTGGCAATTGTTGATAATGCTGCTATAAACATAGAGGAACATGTGCCCAGAGAAGAGGCCACATTGAAGTGTATAGAAAGGGTGGATAAGAGACTCTTAATGACAGGGAAGAAACAGAGGGTTGATGGAGGGAAGAGGGTGGGTGAGGGATGGGCAAAATGGGTGATGGGTATGAAGGTATTCAATGGGAAGCTAAATTGACTTGTAGGACTATCCATAGAAGAGAAGGAAGCCATGGCACAGACAGGGGAGAGAAGCAGGTGCTCACACAGTGAAGACAAATCCCCATAACATTTGACCTTGAAAATTAGAGGGGCCAAATTTCATGAGTTCTTACTCATGGGCCTTAAAATCTGGAATTTTAAAAATCAGCAGGCTCCATTTTGGGAGGGTAAGAGGAAACTGTGTCTGTACCCTTAAAGAAACTGCAAAAAAAAAAAAAAAAAAAAGCCCCCAAAACACACCACAGAAGCAGCAATTTGAAAAATGTCTTAGTCATATGGGAGAGAGCAACATAAACCTTGCTTATACCATGCCTCCCACCCCTTGAACATTGCAGGTCTGCCCCTGCCAATACATCCATCCAAAGTGGTCCCATAAACCTGGCAGTATGCAAGAAGCTCCAACAGGGGCCAGTGCCAAAGTAACTCCTACCCCAGGAAGATGGGAAGATAACCACACACACCAAGCTGACTGCAGCCATTAACAGTGGAATGGGGGCACATAGCTGATGAGACTGCAGGCAGGCCCCACCTACCAAAGAAAGCTTCTCAGGGGTTGACACAGAGAAATCACCCTCAAGTTTGGTGTTATATCTCTGGCAAATATCTGGTCTGATGTACTCAAGCCCGAGGCAGTTCCAGACTGGCCCACTATGAGGCCAAATACTGCCTATAACAGGCAAAAAGAACCACTGAAGACAACTGGCCTGAAGGAAAAAGCAGCTCAGACACAACAGCAGGGCACAGCCAATATACATAGGAGATATCCTTGAAGCATCAGGTTCTGATGATGAACAGGGAACATTGCATGGTGGAGCACCACAAAAGCTCTTATTTGAAAACAATTACTTTCATTGCAGGAGATATAGCTGACTCTCCTACATAGAAAGAGACAGAGTTAGACACAATAAGTAGATAGAGAAATATATCCCAAATGAAATAATAAGACAAAATCACAGCAAGAGACCTAAATGAAACTAAGATAAATAATATGCCTGATAGAGAATTTAAAGTAATGACCATAAAGATACTAACTGGACTTGAGGAAAGAGCAGAGAACATCAGTGAAACCTTTAACAAAGAGATAAAAAAAAGAACCTTAAAAAAGAACCGGAGATGAAGATCATGATAAATGAATTTAAAAATATATTAGATGGAATAAGGGGAGGAGCAAGATGGCGGAAGAGCAGGGTCTCCAAATCACCTGTCTCCACCAAACTACCTAGAAAACCTTCCAATCATCCTGAAAATCTATGAATTCGGCCTGAGAATTAAAGAGAGACCAGCTGGAATGCAACAGTGAGAAGAGTTCGCGCTTCTATCCAGGTAGGAAGACGGGGAAAAAGAAATAAAGAAACAAAGGCCTCCAAGGGGGAGGGGCCCCGCGAGGAGCCGGGCTGAGGCCGGGGCGAGTGTCCCCAGGACAGGAGAGCCCTGTCCCCGAGAAGCAGGAGCTGCACCAGCCTTCCGGGGGGAAAGGGGCTCGCGGGGAGTTGGAGCAGGACCCAGGAGGGCGGGGATGCCCTCGGGCTCCCGGGGACAGTAACAGCAACTGCGCACCCAGGAGAGTGCGCCGAGCTCCCTAAGGGCTGCAGCACGCACGGCGGGACCCGGAGCAGCTCGGAGGGGCTCCGGCAGAGGAAGAGGCTCCGTGCAGAGGGGCCTGCGCGGTTCCAGGAGCAGCTCGGAGGGCTCGGGCGGCAGCTCCGCGGAGGGGGCTGCGCGGCCCGGGAGCGCGAATCCACCAGCGCAGGCCCCGGAGCACAGGGCGGGATCCGGCCAGGATCCGGCCTCCCCCGGGACAGGCAGAGGCCGGGAGGGCCCAGGACAGCGAGGACGCTCCTGCCCCAGCTGAGCAGATCAGCGGCCCCGCCCGGAGCCTCCAGGCCCTGCAGACGGAGTTCCTGCCGGAGCTGAATCCAGGTTTCCAGAGCTGCCCCGCCACTGGGGCTGTTCCTCCTGCGGCCTCACGGGGTAAACAACCCCCACTGAGCCCTGCACCAGGCAGGGGCACAGCAGCTCCCCCAACTGCTAACACCTGAAAATCAGCACACCAGGCCCCTCCCCCAGAACACCAGCTAGACGGACAACTTCCAGGAGAAGCCAAGGGACTTAAAAGTACACAGAATCAGAAGATACTGCCCCGTGGTTCTTTTTTTTCTTTTTTTCTTTTTTTTTTTTTTTGTTTCCTTCCTCCACCCCCTTTTTTTCTCCTTTCTTTTTCTTTCTCTTTTTCTTCTTTTTTCTCGTTTTTTTTTTCGTTTTTTTTCTTCCCTTTTTTTTCTCTTTCTCTTTTCTTTCCTTCTTTCTCTCCTCTCTTTTTCCCAATACAACTTGCTTTTGGCCACTCTGCACTGAGCAAAATGACTAGAAGGAAAACCTCACCTCAAAAGAAAGAATCAGAAACAGTCCTCTCTCCCACAGAGTTACAAAATCTGGATTACAATTCAGTGTCAGAAAGCCAATTCAGAAGCACTATTATACAGCTACTGGTGGCTCTAGAAAAAAGTATAAAGGACTCAAGAGACTTCATGACTGCAGAATTTAGAGCTAATCAGGCAGAAATTAAAAATCAATTGAATGAGATGCAATCCAAACTAGAAGTCCTAACGACGAGGGTTAACGAGGTGGAAGAACGAGTGAGTGACATAGAAGACAAGTTGATAGCAAAGAGGGAAACTGAGGAAAAAAGAGACAAACAATTAAAAGACCATGAGGATAGACTAAGGGAAATAAACGACAGCCTGAGAAAGAAAAAACTACGTTTAATTGGGGTTCCCGAGGGCGCCGAAAGGGACAGAGGGCCAGAATATGTATTTGAACAAATTCTAGCTGAAAACTTTCCTAATCTGGGAAGGGAAACAGGCATTCAGATCCAGGAAATAGAGAGATCCCCCACTAAAATCAATAAAAACCGTTCAACACCTCGACATTTAATAGTGAAGCTTGCAAATTCCAAAGATAAAGAGAAGATCCTTAAAGCAGCAAGAGACAAGAAATCCCTGACTTTTATGGGGAGGAGTATTAGGGTAACAGCAGACCTCTCCACAGAGACCTGGCAGGCCAGAAAGGGCTGGCAGGATATATTCAGGGTCCTAAATGAGAAGAACATGCAACCTTGAATACTTTATCCAGCAAGGCTCTCATTCAAAATGGAAGGAGAGATAAAGAGCTTCCAAGACAGGCAGCAACTAAAAGAATATGTGACCTCCAAACCAGCTCTGCAAGAAATTTTAAGGGGGACTCTTAAAATTCCCCTTTAAGAAGAAGTTCAGTGGAACAGTCCACAAAAACAAGGACTGAATAGATATCATGATGACACTAAACTCATATCTCTCAATAGTAACTCTGAATGTGAACGGGCTTAATGACCCCATCAAAAGGCGCAGGGTTTCAGACTGGATAAAAAAGCAGGACCCATCTATTTGCTGTCTACAAGAGACTCATTTTAGACAGAAGGACACCTACAGCCTGAAAATAAAAGGTTGGAGAACCATTTACCATTTGAATGGTCCTCAAAAGAAAGCAGGGGTAGCTATCCTTATATCAGATAAACGAAAATTTACCCCAAAGACTGTAGTGAGAGATGAAGAGGGACACTATCTCATACTTAAAGGATCTATTCAACAAGAGGACTTAACAATCCTCAATATATATGCCCCGAATGTGGGAGCTGCCAAATATATAAATCAATTATTAACCAAAGTGAAGAAATACTTAGATAATAATACACTTATACTTGGTGACTTCAATCTAGCTCTTTCTATACTCGATAGGTCTTCTAAGCACAACATCTCCAAAGAAACGAGAGCTTTAAATGATACACTGGACCAGATGGATTTCACAGATATCTACAGAACTTTACATCCAAACTCAACTGAATACACATTCTTCTCAAGTGCACATGGAACTTTCTCCAGAATAGACCACATATTGGGTCACAAATCGGGTCTGAACCGATACCAAAAGATTGCGATTGTCCCCTGCATATTCTCAGACCATAATGCCTTGAAATTAGAACTAAATCACAACAAGAAGTTTGGAAGGACCTCAAACACGTGGAGGTAAAGGACCATCCTGCTAAAAGGTAAAAGGGTCAACCAGGAAATTAAGGAAGAATTAAAAAGATTCATGGAAACTAATGAGAATGAAGATACAACCGTTCAAAATCTTTGGGATGCAGCAAAAGCAGTCCTAAGGGGGAAATACATCGCAATACAAGCATCCATTCAAAAACTGGAAAGAACTCAAATACAAAAGCTAACCTTACACATAAAGGAGCTAGAGAAAACAGCAAATAGATCCTACACCCAAGAGAAGAAGGGAGTTAATAAAGATTCGAGCAGAACTCAACGAAATCGAGACCAGAAGAACTGTGGAACAGATCAACAAAACCAGGAGTTGGTTCTTTGAAAGAATTAATAAGATAGATAAACCATTAGCCAGCCTTATTAAAAAGAAGAGAGAGAAGACTCAAATTAATAAAATCATGAATGAGAAAGGAGAGATCACTACCAACACCAAGGAAATACAAACGATTTTAAAAACATATTATGAACAGCTATACGCCAATAAATTAGGCAATCTAGAAGAAATGGACGCATTCCTGGAAAGCCACAAACTACCAAAACTGGAACAGGAAGAAATAGAGAACCTGAACAGGCCAATAACCAGGGAGGAAATTGAAGCAGTCATCAAAAACCTCCCAAGACACAAGAGTCCAGGGCCAGATGGCTTCCCAGGGGAATTCTATCAAACGTTTAAAGAAGAAATCATACCTATTCTCCTAAAGCTGTTTGGAAAGATAGAAAGAGATGGAGTCCTTCCAAATTCGTTCTATGAGGCCAGCATCACCTTAATTCCAAAACCAGACAAAGACCCCACCAAAAAGGAGAATTACAGACCAATATCCCTGATGAACATGGATGCAAAAATTCTCAACAAGATACTGGCCAATAGGATCCAACAGTACATTAAAAAAATTATTCACCATGACCAAGTAGGATTTATCCCTGGGACACAAGGCTGGTTCAACACCCGTAAAACAATCAATGTGATTCATCATATCAGCAAGAGAAAAACCAAGAACCATATGATCCTCTCATTGGATGCAGAGAAAGCATTTGACAAAATACAGCATCCATTCCTGATCAAAACTCTTCAGAGTGTAGGGATAGAGGGAACATTCCTCGACATCTTAAAAGCCATCTATGAAAAGCCCACAGCAAATATCATTCTCAATGGGGAAGCACTGGGAGCCTTTCCCCTAAGATCAGGAACAAGACAGGGATGTCCACTCTCACCACTGCTGTTCAACATAGTACTGGAAGTCCTAGCCTCAGCAATCAGACAACAAAAAGACATTAAAGGCATTCAAATTGTCAAAGAAGAAGTCAAACTCTCCCTCTTCGCCGATGACATGATACTCTACATAGAAAACCCAAAAGTCTCCACCCCAAGATTGCTAGAACTCATACAGCAATTCAGTAGCGTGGCAGGATACAAAATCAATGCCCAGAAGTCAGTGGCATTTCTATACACTAACAATGAGACTGAAGAAAGAGAAATTAAGGAGTCAATCCCATTTACAATTGCACCCAAAAGCATAAGATACCTAGGAATAAACCTAACCAAAGATGTAAAGGATCTATACCCTCAAAACTATAGAACACTTCTGAAAGAAATTGAGGAAGACACAAAGAGATGGAAAAATATTCCATGCTCATGGATTGGAAGAATTAATATTGTGAAAATGTCAATGTTACCCAGGGCAATATACACGTTTAATGCAATCCCTATCAAAATACCATGGACTTTCTTCAGAGAGTTAGAACAAATTATTTTAAGATTTGTGTGGAATCAGAAAAGACCCCGAATAGCCAGGGGAATTTTAAAAAAGAAAACCATATCTGGGGGCATCACAATGCCAGATTTCAGGTTGTGTACTACAAAGCTGTGGTCATCAAGATAGTGTGGTACTGGCCCAAAAACAGACACATAGATCAGTGGAACAGAATAGAGAATCCAGAAGTGGACCCTGAACTTTATGGGCAACTAATATTCGATAAAGGAGGAAAGACTATCCATTGGAAGAAAGACAGTCTCTTCAATAAATGGTGCTGGGAAAATTGGACATCCACATGCAGAAGAATGAAACTAGACCACTCTCTTTCACCATACACAAAGATAAACTCAAAATGGATGAAAGATCTAAATGTGAGACAAGATTCCATCAAAATCCTAGAGAAGAACACAGGCAACACCCTTTTTGAACTCGGCCATAGTAACTTCTTGCAAGATACATCCACGAAGGCAAAAGAAACAAAAGCAAAAATGAACTATTGGGACTTAATCAAGATAAGAAGCTTTTGCACAGCAAAGGATACAGTCAACAAAACTCAAAGACAACCTACAGAATGGGAGAAGATATTTGCAAATGACCTATCAGAGAAAGGGCTCGTTTCCAAGATCTATAAAGAACTTATTAAACTCAACACCAAAGAAACAAACGATCCAATCATGAAATGGGCAAAAGACATGAAGAGAAATCTCACAGAGGAAGACATAGACATGGCCAACATGCACATGAGAAAATGCTCTGCATCACTTGCCATCAGGGAAATACAAATCAAAACCACAATGAGATACCACCTCACACCAGTGAGAATGGGGAAAATTAACAAGGCAGGAAACAACAAATGTTGGAGAGGATGTGGAGAAAAGGGAACCCTCATACACTGTTGGTGGGAATGTGAACTGGTGCAGCCACTCTGGAAAACTGTGTGGAGGTTCCTCAAAGAGTTAAAAATAGACCTGCCTTACGACCCAGCAATTGCACTGCTGGGGATTTACCCCAAAGATACAGATGCAGTGAAACGCCGGGACACCTGCACCCCGATGTTTATAGCAGCAATGGATAGCCAAACTGCGGAAGGAGCCTCGGTGTCCAACGAAAGATGAATGGATAAAGAAGATGTGGTTTATGTATACAATGGAATATTACTCAGCTATTAGAAATGACAAATACCCACCATTTGCTTCAACGTGGATGGAACTGGAGGGTATTATGCTGAGTGAAGTAAGCCAGTCGGAGAAGGACAAACATTATATGTTCTCATTCATTTGGGGAATATAAATAATAGTGAAAGGGAATATAAGGGAAGGGGGAAGAAATGTGTGGGAAATATCAGAAAGGGAGACAGAACATAAAGACTGCTAACTCTGGGAAACGAACTAGGGGTGTTGGAAGGGGAGGAGGGCGGGGGGTGGGAGGAATGGGTGACGGGCACTGGGGGTTATTCTGTATGTTAGTAAATTGAACACCAATAAAAATATATTAGATGGAATAAATAGTAGACTATAATAAGCAGAACAAATCAATAACCTGGAGGACAGAGTAGTGGTCTGTAATCAAGCTCAGCAAATGAGAGAAAAAAGAATTATGCAAATAAGAATAGATTTAGGGAATTCAGCAACACCATCAAGAGTAATAATAGTCACATTATAGGGATACTGGAAGAAGAAGAAGAAAGAAGGAAGAAGAAGAAGAAGAAGAAGGGGGAAGAGGAGGAAAAGAGACAAAAGGGGAAAGAAATTTTAAAGAAATAATAGCTGAAAATTTCCCCAGTCTGAGGAAGGAAACAGGAATCCAGATCCAAGAGGCACAGAGATCCCACAACAAAATCAATCTAAGTGGGTCCACAACAAGGCAAGTAGTAATTAAAATGGCAAAAAGTAGTTATAAATGAAGAATTTAAAAGGCAGCAAGAGAAAAAAAATAGTTAAATATAAGGGAAACCCCAAAAGGTCATCAGATAATTTTTCAGCATAAACTTTGCAGGTCCAAAGGCAGTGACATGACATACTTAAAGTGCTGAAAGGAAAAAAAAAGCTGCATCCAAAAATACTCTATATGGCAAGGCTAGCCTTCAGAGTAGGAGTTTAGATAAAGAGTTTCCCAAAGAGAAGTTGGAGGAATTCATCACCACCGAAACAGCTTTATAAGAAATGTTTAAGAGGACTCTTGGAGTGGAAAGGAAAGACCATAAGTAAGAATAAGAAAAGTAGGAAGCACAAAAGCAGTAAAAATAAGTATATCTGTTAAAATCAAAGGACTCACAAAATAAAAGTATGTAACCCATGACACCATATATCCAAAACATAGCATGGGAGAAGAATAAGAATGGGTTCAAATTTAAGTGACTGTCAACTTAATATAGACAGTCAGATGCAGATGTTACATGCAGATTGAATGGTAACCACAAATCAAAAACAGTAAAAGGCAAAAAATAAAAAGAAAAGGTGTGAAATATTTTACTAAAGAAAGGCAAATAATTATGAGAGAAGAGAGCAAGAGAAGAAACAGAAAAACTGCAAACACCATAAAATAAAATGGCAATAAGTACATAGTTATTAATAATTACTATGAATGTAAATAGACTATCTTAATCAAAGACCTAGGATAACAGAAAAGATAAAAAGTAACAGTCATCTATATGCTGCCTACAAAAGACTCATTTCAGACCTAAAGACACATGCAAATTGAAAGTGAAGGGATTAAAAAAAAAAAGAAAACAGAAAGTGAAGGGTTAGAGAATTTATCATGTAAATGAATGTGAAAAGAAAGATGGAATAGCAATACTTATATTGGACAAAATAGACTTTAAAACAAAGAGTGTAACCAGAAACAAAGGACACCATATAATCATAAAGGGAACAATCAAACAAAAAAAAATATAACAATTATAAGTATTTATGCACCCAATATGGGAGCACCCAAATACATAAAGCAGTTAGTAACAAAAATAAAGGAAGTAATCAGTAGGATACAATAATAGCAGGGGACTTTATCACTCCACTTACATCAATGGTGGAACATTCAAACAGAAAATGGGAAGTGACTTGGAATGACAAATTGGACCAGATGGATCTAATGTACATTAGGAACATCACATCCTAAAACAGCAAAATACACATTCTTTTCAAGAGCACATGGAACATTCTCCAGAATAGATCCCATATTAGATCACAAAATAATATGCAAAATTTTCAAAAAAAAGAAGTCATACCACACATTTTTTCAGACCATAACTCTATAAAATTAGAAATCAACCATAAGGAAAAATCTAGAAAGAGCACAAAGAGCTTAAATAATGCAAAATTAAGCAATGAATGAGTCAACCGAGAAGTCAAAGAGAGAAACAGAATACACGTGGAGACATATAAAAGTGAAAAAGCAATGGTCCAAAATCTTTGGAATGCACTAAAAATTATTCTAAGAGGGAAATTTATGGCAATACAGGCCTACCTCAAGGAGGAAGAAAAATCCCAATCAACTTATCCTTATACCTAGAGAAGCTGGAAAACAAGAAACAAATCCCAAACCAGTAGAAAGAATGAAATAATAAATACTGGAGAAGAAATAAAGTGAAAGTAAAAACAACAACAACACACAACAGAACAGATCAATGAAACTAGGAGCTGGTTCTATGAAAAGATAAAACTGATAAACCTTTAGTCAGACTTAGAGACAGACTCAAAATCAGAAATATTGGAAAGGAGCTAAGATGGCAGCACAGTATGAAGACCATAGGCTGCTTTCATCCATCAAACACAATTCAATAAATATAAAATCATTCTGAATACCCAAGAAATTGATCTGAGGAGTGACAGAACAAGCTACATAGGGAAATGCAAAAGAAGAACACTTCCCCAAATCCCCTGACTGGGAAAATGGCCTGGAGTTTTAGAGGTCAACAGGCTTGGCCAGGATAGAGACCTGGGGGCACAGCCCTATTCCTGGAAAGAAGGAACACAAACAACCTAACCCAGGGCAGATGGCAGTATCTGAATATTGTGTAAGGTACAGAGGGGAGAGACTGTTAGCTATTCTTGGAGCACATCTGTGAGAAGTGGTGACAGGGATGCAGGAACCAGTGGATCCCATTTCATCCTCCCCACTCCCAGCACAGCAGAGACACCTGCTGAAGGACACTGGCTGTTCAGCCTTCTTGCTCCAAATCCCAGCCCCTCCACTTTGGTACAACTGCCCTTCTGAGTCAAACCTACATCAGTCCTACTGTGGTGAGATCATCCCCAGAAAGACTCCACCATACTAGGTTCCTAAAGTTTGGAGTTCTAAAAGTCAGCAGGCTTGGTTGGGATAGAGCCCAAAGTGCAGTGGACTGCTCCAGGCAGTCAAGTAACCCAGAGAAAGCATGTAAACAGCACCTGAAAAATGCCTGGGACACAGGAAGAAAGATTATTTTGCTCTTCTAGAATTGTTTCCCTGAGTAAAGCAAGCACAGAAACCGCTCTCTGGGGACAAAGGAGCTGGTTGGTGCCATTTCCTCTCCCACTCCTCAGCATAAACACAGAACCACCTGCAATAAACAGCACAGTGTAGACACTGGTTGCCTAACCTGCTTATACCAAATCCCACCCACCCCATCCCCATGCTCTGCCAATACTGCTTTTCTTGGGCTAGTGTGCCCATGTCCCAGCACATTAGGCCCCTTCCATAGAAGATCAGCAGAAACCCACACACACCATGTCTACCAACCAGAGTTCTGCTTCAGTTCTAGTGGAAATAGCTTTAGGTCTCATTCAACAAGCAGTGGGCAGCCCTGGTGGCCCAGTGGTTTAGCACCACCTTCAGCCCGGGGTGTTCTAGAGACCCGGGATTGAGTTCCATGTCAGGCTCTCTGCATGGAGCCTGCTTCTCCCTCTGCCTGTGTCTCTGCCTCCCCCACCCCTCACACCTAGTTAAAACTCACCACACTCTAAGGTTCAAAAACTGCCTGCTATAGGCAAGGAGAGCCTCTGCAGATGACTGGCCTGAAAGAGCAACCAGAACACAGAAGCAGAGTGCACAAAACACACACCAGAGACACTTCCTGAAGCACTAGACCCTGGATACTATATCAATTCTTCTCCATAGAGCCATTGCTCTATGGAGAAGAAAACGTGACAGGCTTTTCTAACATGGAGAAGACGACAGAGACCTAGACAAAATGCCAAGATGAAGGAATTCATCCCCCCCTCACACAAAAAAAAGAACAAGAAAAGGTCACAGCCAGAGGGTTGATTGAAACAGATGCAAGCAATAGTCCTGATGGATAATTTAGAGTAACAATCATAAGGATATTCACTGCACTTAGAAGACATTAGGGAGACACTTAACACATAGATAAAAGTTAAAGAATCTGTCAGAAATAAAAATACATTAACTGAGATTAGAAACAGACTGTAGTGACCACAGGATGGAAGCAGCAGAGGAACAAATAAGTGATAAAGGAGATAAAATAATTGAAAATAATGAAACTGAACAAAAGAGAGAAAGAATAATTATGGATCATGAAAATAGACTTGAGAAACTCAGTTACTCCATCAAAGGTAATAACATTTGCATCATAGGAGTCCCAGAGGAAGAAGAGAGAGGAAAAAAAGTCAGGAGGTTTATATGAGCACATTGTAACTGAAAATTTTCCTAAGCTGGGGAAGGTAAGACTTCTAAATTTATAAGGCACAGAGAATACCCATCAAAATCAAGAAAAGCAGACCAACTCCAAGACATATTGTAATTAAATTTGTAAAATAGAGTAATAAAAAAATTCTAAAGCAGCAAGACAAAAGTAGTCCCTAACTTACAAGAGAAGACCCACAAGTCTAGCTGCATATCTCTTTACAGAAACTTGGCAAGCCAGAAGAGAGTGGCATGATATATTCAACATGCTGAATGGGAAAAATATCCAGCCAAGAATATTTTCTTCAGCAAGGCTATCATTCAGAATTGAAGGAGAGAAACAGCTTCCCAGAAAAACAAAAACTGAAAGAGTTCATGAGCACTAGACTAGCCCTGCAAGAAATATTAAAGGGGACTCAGTGGAAAGGAAAAACCAAAAGTGTCAAAGACTATAAAGGAACAGAGAAAATCTCCAAACAATGACAAGAACAGTAACAAAATGGCACTAAATACATATCTATCAATAATTTCTCCAAATGTAAATGAACTAAATGCTGCAATCAAAAGATATAAATTATCAGAATGGATTTTTTTAAAAAAAGAAGATCCATCTATATGCTGCCTACAAGAGATTCATTTTAGACCTAAAGACATCTATAGATTGAAGGTGAGAGGATCGAGAAACATTTACCATGCAAATGAAAGTCAAGAGAAAGTCAGAGAAGCATACTTATATCAAACAAACTAGATTTTAAACCAAAGATTATAACAAGAGATGACAACAGGCACTCTACTATAATAAAAGGGACTATCCAAAAAGATTTAACAATTGTAAATATTTATGCACCAAACATGGGCACATCCAAATACATAAACCAATTAATAACAGACATAACTCATTGTTAATACATTAATAGTAAAGGACTTTAACACTGTACTTACATCAATGGACAGATTTTTAAGGCAGAAAACCAACAAAAAACAACAGCTTTGAATGACACATTGGACCAGGTGGACTTAACAGATGTAGTAGAACATTTCGTCCTAAAGCAGAATACACATTCTTTTCAAGTACACATGGGATATTCTCCAGAATAGATCACACACTGTGTCACAAAGTAGGCTTCAACAAGTTCAAAAAGATTGAGATCATACCATGCATCTTTTCTGACCACAATGCTATAAAACTTGAAGTCAACCACAAAAAAAAAAAAGGAAAGATTAAAAACCTCGAGATTAAACAGCATATTACTAAAGAATGAATAGGTCAACTAGGAAATCAAAGAAGAAATAAAATACA
This sequence comes from Canis lupus baileyi, assembly GCF_048164855.1. NCBI lineage: Eukaryota > Metazoa > Chordata > Mammalia > Carnivora > Canidae > Canis > Canis lupus. The sequence continues at coordinate 55,652,596 of NC_132844.1, read as the reverse complement.
TGGAAACAAATGAAAATGAAAACACAAATGAAGCATAAGAGAAAAGCATAAAAGCAGTATTAGCCTACCTCAAGAAGCAAGAAAAATCTCAAATAATCTAAACTTGTACCAAAAGGAGCTAGGAAATGAACAAGTGAAGCCTAAAGCCAGCAGAAGTAAGGAAATAATAAAGATTAGAGTAGAAATAAATTATACAGTACTAAAAAACAATAGATCAATGAAATCAGGGGTTGATTCTTTGAAAAAACATAAATGATAAATCCCTAGCCAGACTTATCAAAGAGAAAATAGAAAGGACCCAAATAAATAATATCACAAATGGGAAAGAGAAAGAACTACCAACATAACAGAAATAAAAACAATTATAAGAAAATATAAAGAAAAAATATATTCCAGAATTAGACAACCCAGAAGTAGATAAATTCCTATTAACATATGAACTATGTTGAACTGAAACAGGAATAGAAAACTTGAACAGATAGATAATCAACAAAGAAAATGAATCAGTAATCAAAAATCTCCCAACAATCAAAAGTCCAGGGCCAGAGAGTTCCCCAGGAGATTTCTACCAAACATTTAAAGAGTTTATATTTTTCTCAAATTATTCCAAAAAATATAAATGGAAAGAAAACTTCCAAACTCATTCTATGAGGCAAGCATTAGTCTGATTTCAAAATCAGTTAAAGACTCCACTAAAACAAACAAAACATAAAAAAAAATCCTACAGGCCAATATCTCTAATAAAAATGGATGTAAAAATTCTCAACAAAATACTAGCGAATCTATTTCAATAGTCCCTTAAAAGAATCATTCACCATAATCAAGTGGGATTTGTTCCTGTCTCCAATGGTCATTCAGTATTCATAAACCAGTCAGCATGATACATCACATTAACAAAAGGAGAAGAACCAAACAATAGATGCAGAAAAAGCATTGACGAAGTAAAATATCCATTCATCATAAAAACGCTCAACAAAGTAAGGATAGAAGGAACCTATCTATAATCAAGGCCATATGTGAAAACCTGCAAGCTAATATTATGCTCAATGGGGAAAAACAGAGATTTTCCCCTACCTTTAGGATCAAGAAAAAGATGTCCACTTTCACAATTGTTATTTAACATAGTACTTGAATTCCTAACATCAGCAATCAGATAAAAAAATTAAAGGCATCCAAATTGGCAAGGGAGGAGCCAAACTTTCACTATTTGCAGATGACATGATATACAAACTCAAAAAACTCCGACAAAATATTTCTATAACTGATACACAACCTCAGGAAAATCATAGGATACAAAATCCATGTACAGAAATCTGTTACATTTCTATACACTAATAATAAAGAAGAAGAAAGAGAAATCAAGAAAACAATCTCATTTACAATTGCACCTAAAACCATAAGATACTTAAGAATAAGCCTAACCAAAGAGGTAAAAGATCCATACTCTGAAAACTATAAAACGCTTATGAAAAAAAAGAATTGAAAAGAACACAAAGAAATGGAAAAATATTCCATGCTCATGGATTTGAAGAACAAATATTGTTAAAATGTCGATACTACCCAAAACAATCTTCACATTTAATACAGTCCCTATCAAAATATCATTAGCATTTCTTAGAAATAAAACAAACAATCCTGAAATATAAATGGAACCACAAAAGTCCCTGAAAAGCCAAAGTAATATTTAAAAAGAAAAACAAAGCTGAAGGCATCATGATTCCATACCTCAAGCTATATTACAAAGCTGTAATATATACAAATCATGATTGTCCTCAAGACAGTATGGCACAGGGATGCCTAGGTGGGTCAGCAGTTAAGTGTCTGCCTTTGGCTCAGGGTGTGATCTTGGAGTCCCTGGATTGAGTCCCACATCGGGCTCCCTGCAAGGAGCCTGCTTCTCCCTCTGTCTGTGTCTCTGCCTCTCTCTGTGTGTCTCTCATGAATAAATAAATAAAACCTTAAAAAGAAAAAAGACAATATGGCACAAAAACAAAACATAGATTAATGGATGAGAATAGAAAACTCAGAAATGGACCTATAACTATGTGGTCAACTAATCTATGACAAACCAGTAAAGAATATCCAATGGAAAAAAAGATAGTCTCTTCAATAAATGGTCTTGGGACTGGATGGCTATGTACAAAAGAATGAAACTGGATTACTTGCTTATACCATATACAAAAACAAATTCAAAATGGATTAAAGACCTACAGGTGAAACAGGAAATCATCAGAATCCTAGAGCAGATCATAAGCAATAATCTTGGGGTGATTGAGTGGCTCAGTCAGTTAAGCATCTGCCTTAAGCTTTAGTCATGACCCAAGGGTTTTGGGATGGAGCTCTGCATTGTGCTCCCGGCTCAGTAGGGAGCCTTCTTCTCCCTCTCCCCACTGCTTATGCTCTTTCTTTCTTAAATAAAGAAATAAAATCTAAAAAAAAAAAAAAAACAAGACAAGCAATAACTTCTTTGACATTGGCTGCAGCAACTTTTACTGAATATAACTGTCTCCTGAGGCAAAGGAAACAAAGGCAAAAATAAACTATTGTGACTTCACAAAGAAAAAACAAAGCTTCTACACAGTGAAGGAAACCAACAAAACTAAAAGGCAACCTACTGAATAGGAGAAGTATTTGCAAATGACATATATGATAAAAGGTTCATATCCAAAATATATAAAGAACTTATCAAACACAACATTCAAAGAAGTAATCCAGGTAAAAATGGTCCAAAGGCACGAATAGACATTTTTCCAAAGTAGTCACTCAGGTGGACAACAAACACATGAAAAGATGTTCAACATTACTAATCATCAGGGAAATACAAATAAAAACTAGAATAAGATATTGCCTCATACCTGTCAGAATGGTTAAAATTAACAACAAAGGAAACAGATGTTGGCAAGGATGCAGAGAGAAAGAGGAATCCTCTTACACTGTTGGTGGGAATGCAAACTGGTGTAGCCACTGTGGAAAACCGTATGGAGGTTCCTCAAAAAGTTAAAAATAGAACTACCCAACAACCCAGCAATTGTACTACTAGGTATTTACCCAAAGGATACAAAAATACTGATTCAAAGGGGCACATGTGCCCCAATGTTTATAGAGCATTATCAACAATAGCCAAATTATGGAAAGAGCCCAAATGTCCATTCACTGATAAATGGATAAACAAGATGTGATATTTGTGTATACACACACACACACACCATGGTATATTACTCAGCCATAAAAAGAATAAATCTTGCCATTTGCAAACACGTAGATGGAGCCATAATGTATTATGCTAAGTGAAATTAGTCAGAAAAAGACAACTACAATAAGATTCCACTTATATGTGGAATTAAAGAAATAAAACACATAAACTTAGGGTGGAAAAAAGAAAAGCAAAACAGAAAACAGACTCTTAGTGAAAAAACTAATGGTTATTGGAGGTGAGGTGGGCAAGGGGTAGGTTAAACAGGTGATGGATATTAACAAGGGCCCTTGTGATGAGCACTGGGTGCTGTATCCAAGTCATGAATCATGAAACTACACCAGAAACCAATATTACAGTCTATGTTAACTGGAATTTTTTAAAAAGATTTTATTTATTTATCTGAGAGAGAGAGAGAGAGAGAGAGATAGGCAAAAGGAGAAGCAGGCTCCATGCAGAGAGCCCAACGTGGGACTTGATCCCCGGTCTCCAGGATTACACCCTGGGCTGAAGGCAGCACTAAACCGCTGAGCCCCTGGGCTGCCCTGGAATTTTTTTTAAAGTAAAGGTACTAAAAATATATATATCTTTTTTATTTAAGATTTTAATTATTTATTCATGAGAGACACGGGGCGGGGGGCGGCGGGGCAGAGACAGGCAGAGGGAGAAGCAGTCTCCACGCAGGGAGCCCAAAGCGGGACTCAATCCTGGAACTCCAGGATCAGGATCATGCCCTGGGCCAAAGGCAGGTGCTAAACGGCTGAGCCACCCAGGGATCCCCTCATCTTTTTTTTTTTAAGTAAAAATAATAACTAATACCACATAAATATAAAGGATTGTAAGAGAATATTGTAAAAATTATATGTCTACAAACTAAACAACCTAAAATAAATAGATAAGTTCCTAGAAACATATAAGCTACCAAAATTGAAGCAGGAGGATACAGAAATTTTTAACACACTGCCTACTAGCAATAAAATTGTATCAGTAACCAAAAAACTCACAACATACAAAAGTCCAGGACTAGATGTCTTTACTAGTGAATTCTACCAAACATTTAAAGGAGAGTTAATATTTATTCTTTTCAAACTATTCCAAAAAATAGAAGAGGAAGAAAAAAATCCAAATTTATTCTATAAGGAAACCATTACCCTGATACCAAAAACAGAGAACACCAACGACCAAGATCTCTGATGAACACAGATGCAAAGATCCTCAACAAACTATTACCAAACCAAATCCTTCAATACATTAAAAAAAAAAAAACACTCACCACAATCAAGTGGGATTTATTCCTGAGATGCAACATAGTTCAATATTTGCACATCAACATGACACATCAAATTAATAAGAGAAAGGATAAGAACCAGATGATCATTTCAATAGATGCTGAAAAAGCATTTGACAAAGTACAACATCCATTCATGATAAAACCTTCAAGAAAGTAGGTGTAGAGGGAATATACCTCAACATAATAAAGACCTTATATAAAAAATTCATAGCTAACATCCATTCAATGGTGAAAAACAGAGCTTTTCCTTTATGGCCGGGAAGGTAAGAATGTCCCTCTCACCACTTTTATTCATCATAGTACTGGAAGTCCTAGCCACAGCAAACAAAAAGAAATAAAAGCCATCCAAATTGAAAAGGAAGTTACATAACTATCACTATTTCCAGATGACAGCATACTAAATATAGAAAAGACTCTGCCGAAAAATAACGAGAACTAATAAATGAATTCAGTAAAGTTGAGGAATACAAAATCAATGTACAGAAATTCACTGCATTTACATGCTTTAATAATGAAGCAGAGAAAGAAATTTAAAAAGGAATCTCATTTAGAATTGCACCAAAAATAATATTACCTAGGAATAAACTTAACCAGGAAGTAAAAGACCTATACTCTGAAAACTATAAAACATGATGAAAGAAACTGAAGAGGACACCACACACACACACACGGAAAGATATTCCATGCTCATGGGTTTGTAGAATAAATATTGTTATAATGTTCATAATATCCAAAGCAATCTACAGATTTAATTCAAGTCTTATCAAAATACCAACAGCATTTGTCACAGAATTAGAATAAGGAATCCTAAAATTTGTATGGAACCACAGAAATCCAAGAATAGCCAAAGCAATCTTGAAAAACAAAGCTGGAGGTATCTTTTTTTTTTTTTATTGGAGGTATCTTAATACCAGATCAAGTTATACTACAAAGCTCTAGTAATCAAAACAGTATATTACTGGCACAAAAATAGACACATAGACAATAGAACAGACTAGAAAGCCCAGAATCAAACCCACGATTATATGGTCAATTAATCTTTGACAAAGGAGGCAAGAATATGCAATGGCAAAAAGACAGTGTCTTCAAAAAATGGTGTTGGGAAAAACTGAACAGCTATATGCAAAACAAAAGTAGGCTACTTTCTTATACCATACACAAAAATATACTCAAAATAGGTTAAAGACCTGGAACCATAAAATTCCTAAAAGAAAGCACAGGAATTCCTTTCTCTGATATCAGCCATAGCAACATTTTTCTAGATAGATAGATGATAGATAGATGATAGATAGATAGATAGATAGATAGATAGATAGATAGATAGATATAGTTAGATAGATAGATAAATAGAAAATTATTCAGTCATAGAAAGAATAAAATCTTGCTCTTTGCAACAACATGGATGGATATAGTGAGTATGATGCTAAGTAAAATAAATTAGTCAGAGAATGACAAATACCATATGACTTCACTCATAAGTGAATATAAGAAACAAAACAAAGGGGAACAAAAAGAGACAAACCCAAAAAAAAAAAAAAAGACAACTATAGAGAACAAATGGTTACCTATTTGTAACCTATACAAAGAGTATAATAATTAAGAATTAAGAGTATGTTTGTTTTGAGAAGCACTGAGTAATATATAGAATTGCTGGATCAGTACATTGTACATCTAAAGCTAAGATAACACTTTATGTTAACTATATTTTACTTTTAAAAATTCTAACAAAAAATAATAAAATGAATGTATTTTTTTAAGATGTTATTTATTTATTCATGAGAGACACAGAGCGAGCGGGAGAGACAGAAAGAGAGAGAGGCAGAGACACAGGCAGAGGGAGAAGCAGGCTCCACGCTGGGAGCCTGACATGGGACTCGATCCAGGGTCCCCAGGATCACGCCCTGGGCCGAAGGCAGGCACTAAATCGCCAAGCCACCAAGCTGCCCCTATTTTTGTATCTTTATAGACATTTATCCCAAAGAAGACATACAGATGGCCATCAGACTCATGAAGAGATGGTCAACATCATTAATCATCAAGATATCAAATCCAAATTGCAATGACATATCACATCATACTAGTCAGAATGGCTAGTATCAAAAACAAAACCAAAAACAAACACAAGAAATAAGTAATTGGTAAGGATGTGGAGAAAAGGGAACCCTCATGCACCATTGGTGGGAATGTAAATTGGTGCCACTACATATAACAGTATAACACTTCTCTAAGAATTAAAAATAGAAATACCTCAAGATCCAGTTATTCCACTACTGGGTTTTTACCCAAAGGAAACAGAACCACTAATCCACTAATTCAAAAAGACATATACACTCATGTTTATTGAAACATTATTTATTAAAGCCAAGATATGTAAGCAACCCAAATGTATATGGATAAATGACTAAAGAGGTGGAGCACCCTCCCTCCCTCCTTCTCTTTAAAGATAATGGAATATTACTCAGCCATAGAAAGATGAGATTGTGAAATCTGCAACAACATGGATGGACCTAGAGGATTTATATGAAGTGAAATGTGTCAGGCATAAAAAAAAAATACCATATGATTTCACTTATATATGGAACCAAACAAAACAAATGAATAAACAAAAAGCAGAATCAGACCTATAAATACAGAGAACAAGCTGACAGTCACCAGAGATGAAGGGAATGGAGGGAGAGGCAAAACGAGCGAAGGAGAATGGAAGATTCATTTCAGTCATGGAATAAGTCTTGGGAATAAAAGGTACAGCCTAGAGAATATAGTCAATGCTATTGAATTAAGGCTGCACAGTGATGACAGCAACTGCACTTGTGGTGAGCATAGCATAGCATATAGAGCTTTGAATCATTATGTTGTAAACCTAAAACTAATATAACATGTGTCTACTTTAAAAAACAAAAAAAGGCTACAAAAATGTACAAAGGAAACTGCCTCCTCTTCTGAAAGCTAACTTGAAAATACCAGCAGATATTTATACTATGGGCTGTATGAGTAGTACATCAACGACAAATGACTAAATATTTTTCTGTCTGTTATGCAGCTCCTCAGAAACACATCTGATTGGATTTTTTCAAGGACTACTTAAAAAAAAAAAAAAAACACAAGGAAACTCAGACAGTTTTCAGTTCACAAATCAAAAAATACACTCCAAACATAAGCAGCCCATCTTGTCATTAGCTGTCACACTGTTTTTGGACATTTTGATTGGAGCTAAGGAAGCTGAAAGCTAGCCTACCAATAAGTACATTCTCATTTCAAGCCTACAACTTTAATGGCTGTATTCTTGCAGAGCATACTATTTTATCAAACAATGCAAGACAGTATTTTTTTGGAAAAATGGAAACTAACCAAGGCTTCTAAATGAAAGAATTGCAACCTTCCCAGGCTTTTGCAGGTTGCACACATTTATTATTTTATAGAAGAAAGCATTCATACATAATAGAATAAAAAATAAGATTCATTGGATTTAAAAAAAATGGTTTTAGGGAATCCCGGGGTGGCTCAGCGGTTAAGCGCCTGCCTTTGGCCCAGGGCATGATCCTGATCCGAGATCGAGTCCCACATGGGGCTCCCAGCATGGAGCCTGCTTCTCCCTCTGCCTGTGTCTCTGCCTGTGCCTCTGCCTGTCTGTCTGTCTCTCTCTCTCTCTTTCATAAATGAATAAATTAAACAAATAGTTTTAACTACTTCAGAAAAAAAAGAATCAATATGGAAAGATTGGCCACTTTTTTAAACCTATTTTTTGGAAGTGCTTTGATATTTCAGAGACTCCCAGGCAAAAATAAAACAAATGAAAAATTGAAAAGTTAATAAAATTTGCTTTTGTCATCCTTTCCCTTTCTAGCATTATTTTCCCAGTTTACGTTGTTCTAACTCTAGTTTCTTTATGTTTCCTGATGCCTCCCTATAAACACTTACTGTAATAGTCTACCTATTTCTTTGCCCTTAAGACATTCCAATCCTATTAAGACACTGGCTCTGCTTCCCCTCCTCCTCCCCCATTAAAGTAAAACTAAGGAAATTTAGCCCCCAAGGGTTTGGCTTCTAGATAGGGAGTAATGTATCCTGTTTATTGTCTTTTTTCTTTGGAATTTGTGAGCGGGATAAATACTGGATGATACCTCCTACAGTTTGGCTTTGGCTTCATCATCTTCAAATAACTGTTCTTTCTTCCCTTTCTGTCAGTCTCCCAAAGCTATAGTCTTTTGGCCTTGCAGTCTCCCAAATTGCACCACCACTGAAATCTTCATTTTAAACATTCTAACTATAACTCCTATCCTTTCAAGTACTTTTTGCCCTATTTGAAAAATTCTCTATTCATGTGGTTTTGTCTCCTACTTCCTTAAAAAAATAGAAGCAATTGGTTGTGAGTTCCCTTCATAGTCTTAGTACCAAATTCATTAATCTTCCTGCATCCATAATGAAATCCCTGCTCCTATAAAAGTTCCAACCTCTTTTTTGGTCTCATCCCCATCTCCTTTTGATCTTTTCAAATAAATCCTTCAAGGTCCACTATTTCCCTTGAGTCTTTTTTGGGGGGTGGGGGGCAGTGAGGAGGTCTCTCTGGCATGATGTTTCTCATAATGAAATAAAAATATTATATCAAATATTTTAAAAGTTGGAATGTCAATGAATCTGAAAAACAGAAACAAATTTGTATTCACCCATCTCCCTTTCAGCTACCATTTCATTTCTGGGTAATTCTTCAGTAAAAGAACTTAATATCTTTTAGAATTTCTACTGCTACATGCTCAAATCTTTTTCAACTCACTTTAAGCAGGTTATTTTTAGTAATACTTTATGGAAATTATTCTTTTTTTTTAAGATTTTATTTATTCATGAGAGACACAGAGAGAGAGAGAGAGAGGCAGAGACACAGGCAGAGGGAGAAGGAGGCTCCATGCAGCAGGGAGCCCGACGTGGGACTCCATCCCCTATCTCCAGGATCACACCTGGGCTGAAGGCAGCGCTAAACCTCTGAGCCATCGGGGCTGCCCCTATGGAAATTATTCTTACCTAACTAACAATGACCTGTATGCTTTCTAAAATCGCCTTAATGACCTTCGTTTGATCTTCATTGTTGATCACTTCTTCCTCCTTGAAAAGCCTTTTTCTATTAATATATGATTTTCTTTTCTGCTTGGTCTTCTCTGCCTCTTTGTTAGCTCATCTACTCTTTGGTGTCTAAATGTTGCAGTCTCCACGCTCTGTTCTGGTCCCCATCTCTGTTCAACTACACACTCTGCTGATTCCATTCAATCCATAACTGTTATCTTTAAAGCAATGACATGTGAATTCAAAATTTTATCTTTGACCTCTACTAAATGAAAAATTTAGCTATCCAAATTCCTACCGCTCTCATTTTATGTCTAGTATTAAAATTTTCATAACCCAAACAGAATTCCTCTAATATATTCATGAATTTCCATTCCATGACTATTTTCATAGTCCAAGTAAGTTACATTTTCACCAAAATGTCATCAATTTTCTCCTAATTTGTTATCTTCTACTCTTGTCCCTCTATAATTCCTATTATTTTCTTAAATTCTTTTTATTAACTAGAATTTTTCTTTCTGGAAAGAACTACTAGAGTATTTTATGCATATATTCCCCCACTCACTATATGGCCTATTTACAACTATTTACTTGTTTTAAAAATCTCCTTTCAATAAAAAGTTGTCTGTGATGATATTTAATACCTAAATCTGATACTAGGGTAGGGTGATGCTATTTTATAATTGAAAGGGTCTAAGTCTTTCCTTAGTTTGATGAAATAATTATTTGATATATTCATGTTAGACTATGTTTATTGATGATCAAATCAACAGATTAACATTTAATCTCCGCATAAAATAATTTTCATATTAATATGAATATTGATATTTATTAAAACACAAACCAAACTCCATACTATAAGAGTGTTTATAGGATACTGAAATAACTTCATTTGCTATAAAATTTCTCAGAGCTTTTAAAAGAAATATGTTTGTACATAGCCAAAAGATGGCATCTATCTAAGTGTCTAATGACAGATGAATTTATAAACAAAATGTGGTATAGATGTATAATGGGATATCATCAGATTTAAAAAGGAATGGTATAGCAGGGATGACCCTTGAAGATAAATGACTAACCTAGGCATAAAAGAACAAGTACTGTATGATTCTACTTAGAAGAACACAGAGGGACACCTGGGTGGCTCAGTGGTTGAGTGTCTTCCTTTGGCTCAGGGCATGATCCCAGGGTCCTGGGATGGAGTCCCACATTGGACTCCCTGCAGGGAGTCTCCCTCCATCTATGTCTCAGCCTCTCTCTCTGTGTCTCTCATGAGTGAATAAATAAATATTTTAAAAAGAGAAGAACACAGAATAGTCAAATTCATAGACAGGAAGTAAAATGGTGACTGCCAGGGGTTGGGTGAAGGGAGTAATGAGGAGCTGCAATATAATAGGGATAGCATTAGTTTTATAAGACAAAAAGAATTCTGGAGATGGTTGTACAGCAATGTGAACTAAATAACTACTGAACTATATACTTAAAAATTGGTCAAGATGATTATTATAAATGTGTTTTTATGCACATATATATATACACACACTTCATTTAGTGATGTGCATTAATTTCTCTAATAAAGAAATTTGCTGCAATTCCCTTAATACACAATTAGAACTCCTTTTGTTTTCACTATTGAGGTAAAATTGATTTTCTATTCCGGAGTCTGTGAGGATTATGCAGATAGGAATATAAGTGAAGATTAATTTGAAGCAAACTGAGCCGTTTATCAAATTGCAAATTTAAAAAAAAAGGACCAAGATAGGAAACTTTTTCTTATAGGAGAATGAATTGGGAGAGATCATGTGACAAGCAGGAAACTGGGCAAGTGATAAATTAGGAAATATAGATGTGGCCATATATTATATATTGTCTTTAAAAAAATCTATGGGGAGAAAAACAAGCTAAAAGTTTTTTTCCTTGTGTGTCTCCACAAAATAACTAATTTAGCTTGCTTTTTGTCTATTCTGTCAATATTATCACATCTCCTTTGGTAAAGAAATGTGGGCAAGGCAGGGTGATTGGCTTGGTGAATGGTGTGGGGGAATGTTCCTGGGAAATGATAAACCTCAACTGTCTCTTAAATACTCTTCAAAATTCAGCCTGGAATTAGTACTCCACCCATTTAAATCCCATATGGTGAAAACTCTGCAGGTCAGGCAATGACAGGTAGGTCCTTAAATGTAGGAAGGAGCTGAAATGACCAACTTGTAGGAGAATATCAAGTTACTATTTCTGAGATCAGAAAGGGGTTGAGAGAGATAAACATCATATTGTATTACACTTAAAGTACCAATTACTACCTTTGCTTTCTCAAATTTGAAGTCTAGCAATTCTGAGCTTAGTGGATTGATGCTTCAGTGTGATATGCAAAGTTAATGACTTCTCTGTGATGTGGCTGAGATCAATACATTTTAGAAAAAAGAAAGTCTCTAATCTTGTCTCTTAGGATTGCTATCCACCAAACACTCACCTTTATGCAGATGTAAGCTTCTTGAAGGCAGGATTATCTTATACTATGGTACTTTCCTTCACCTTCTACTCTGCTAATGTTGCTGTGTTTGGTGTGTGTGTGTGTGTGTGTGTGTGTGTGTGTGTGTGTCTAACTTTTTTAAGTGAAAAGTTAGAAAGAAAAGGAAGTGAAGCACAGAAATACACAAAGATGAGAAAGATGTTGCCAAATACAGAAATGAACAGGATGTACTGGATTAAGGATTTTGTTCACTAAACTTCAGTGGAAGAAGCTTTGATTTACATCCAAGTTTTGTTGTGTGGTAGCATGCACTAGCTTCCATTTTTCTTTAAATTCTCTAGGCTTTGGTCTTCAAGTTGTAAAATGGTATAAGCTTATCTACTACATCATTTTGATGGTGAAACAAAATAACCTAAGTGAAATTACTTGGTAAAGCTTTCTACAAATTTAAAGTATATTATATAAGCCATGAGGGAGGTTATATAAATTTATAGCTTAAGTCTTCATGGTTTGATATATTTTTATAATTTGAGCCCTGAGATAAATATCATTCTATCCAAGAAAATCAAGAAGACTGAAAACTTTTATAAGATATTAATGTGAAGAAAAGGACTGGATGGGATACTATTGAGATTTTTCCATCTCATCAGACACTGTTGAACTATCTCACAATTTGAACAATGCAACTTGTATGAGGTATAATATAGGAAATGAGTTGAAGGGAATTTAGGCTTGTTTTTAAAAATGAGAGAATTATGTCAAATGGGACCTAAAGTTAAATTCAGTTACTCACCTATTCAATACTTCCAGCATTTGCCCAAGTTTCCTTAACCTTTACCTGAAGTGAAAAATGTCTATTAATAATATTAATTGTTGTGCCCAAGATTGCAAATCTGAGAACCCACCAAGGAGCCGACACCGATGCAAGCACACGAGGATTTATTAGCAAGCTCGAGTTTGGGTCCAAGTATACCCGACACAGTGGAGAGCAGGGACTTGGACCCTGAAGTGGGTTACACCTGGGTTTTTTGTGGGCTGGTCTAGGAAATTTTCAGAAGGGGTAGAGGATTTCTCAAGTTCTGTTTACATTCTGATATGGGGCTTTCAAGGGCATTGAGCTCTGTTCTCATTCTAATATGGGACTTTCTGCCACGGGCATGGGCTCTGTTGTCTTTCTGATATAGGATTCCCTTCCCTGCCGAGGACATTCTGCAGTTTTTCCTGTAAAGTTCAGCTCTTATTCACAGGGGCCTAAGATGGCTGTACTTGTGCTAATGCTAAACATGAGGTGGAATGGCCTTAATTTTTCTCAGCCTCCACATAATGTTTCAGAGAACAATTTTAAAACACTTTCAAAAGCATATATATATATATATATATATATAATGGAAGGAGGTTTCACCAAGCTGGAAAAGTTTTTTGTAAAAAACAAAAAATTATAAAGGAGAGAATGGGTTTGATTATGTATACATTTTGGAAAACTAGAGACATGGAGTGGAGCCTTTCAACAGCTATAGGTTCTCCATTTTTGTTTGTTTGTTTCCAAGGAATCTCCTTGTGAAACTTTCCACTGACTAGTGTATTTGCAAAACCTACTAAATTCTAAATCATATACAGCCTTTTCTCTCTCTTTCTAGAGAGCTGGCCTCAATGGAGACTTGAGTTTATTATTGCTATGTACAAATTTTTTGACAGAAGTAAACAAATTGATCTGGAATGAAGAATTTCCTCCATTTAATAAATCCTTGACTATTAATAATGCTAAATTAATTATTGATTCTTTTCCACACACCAAGCATTAGCACACTATATCTGTTAATTCTTGAAAGCTTTCATAGTGACTTTTTAGTTTTTCTCTTTTTTCTCCTTCTCCTCTTTCCTTCCTTCCCTTCTTCACTTTTATTTTCAAAACAAAACAGGAATGCTTTCTTGCCCCCACTTCAAATGAGAAACCTGGGGTTCAGAAAATATTCGATTTTCTCTATCCCAATTTCACATGTTAGACTGCGAGTTTATAATAAGGGACCCTTAGTCTTCTACATATTCATTCATGCAATAAATATTTATTTTCTACAAGTACCTGAAGCTGTGCAAGGCAGTGAAGAGGGAGTATTGAATGGGAAACAAATCTTCACCCTCCAGCAGCCTACTAAGGCAGATAGGCAATGAACAGGTAACTGAGACGGTAAGAAAAATCGTGAAGGAAATCACACAGTACATTTTAAGTGAATGTAGATGGGAAGAAATACGCCTTGGGGATCACTGAACTTATTTGTCTCTGAGGAACTGGTGTTTGAGTCCTAAAGAAAAAGGAGACATTAGATAAAAATGAATATGGATAAAGGATGTTAAATTTAAGAGAACAGTAAGTGATAGGAGTGCCTGGAACATTTGGAAGTTGAAAAATATTCAATACAAACAAAAAATTAGAGTAGGATGTTCTCAGCTTTATCCTTGTGTTTTTTATTTTTTCCCTCTGTCTGAATGTGCTATCCCAAAATGTTCTTGGAGCTTACTGCTTCTTTTCACACAGAGCTTGGCTCAAACATGACCTTCTCAGTGAAATCTTTGATCACATTATTTTAAGTTGAAGTCTCTCTAGTGGACTCCCAGAAAGAGGCAGAGTAGGAGAATCGTAAGCTGACCTTGTCCTACTGACACAGCAGTGCATCCCCCCGCCCCGCTACCCCAGAAAACAACCTGAAGACTGGCAGAACAGACTTTTCACAGTTAAACATAGAGAGGAGGATATATTTTCAAAGGCAACAGGTGTGGAAACATGGTGAGGAACCAAACTTCCTAGCAAAAGTAACCATAAATGGGAGAGATACCATGAGTATGAAGAAGAGACAAGAGAGGCAGATGCACACCAGGCACCCCAAGCATGAAGTACCTACACTAAAAAGACCAGTGCCCATAATATTTGGCTTTGAAAATCACAGGGGCTTAACTTCATGGGCTTTTATCACTAGTGGGGTTTAAGTCTCAGTGCTCTAAAAATCAATGGACTCAGCTCTGGGAGAGCCAGAGAGGAGAGGAATAGGAAAAGGAGTCCCCACCCTTAAAGAGACAGCATAAAAAACAACCCCACTGAGACACAGCATAGAAGAAGCAGTTTTAAAAAAAGGGGGTGGGTTATACTAAAGGATATTTATTTACTAACCCCAAAACATGTGCTAAATGGACAAGAATCTTTAGGAGACTTCTCCAAGAATAAAGAGTCTCCAGGTACTATTTCTCTTCCCACCCCTAGACCTAGATAGGTGGACACTTGCAGGAAACAGTATGAACATTCTCCACCTACCTTGCTAACACTGTGTGTTCTGTTCCTACATTACTCTGAAAATCCACCCCATCCAACCTACCCACTCAGCAGGGCTATTATTGATTTGAAAGTAGTAGCCTTATGAAGAAGAGGTCTCATGGTGCTCTATAGTACAATGTTCCTTGTTCACCAGAACCAGGCACTTCAAAGATGTCTCTTATGTGTGCCCTACTGTTGTGACTGAGTCTTTTTTTTTACTTCACTCCAGTTAGCTGCAATGATCCACTCTACCTGTTTTGGGCCAGATTTGGCACTATTAAGAAGCCCATCTAAGCCCATCTAGTTAGGTAGCAAAAATGATAAAGAATGGTAAACACAAAGTGGCATGATGTATTAAAAGTGCTGATAGGGAAAATACACACACACACACACACACACACACACACAAATACTATGCCCAGCAAGGCTACAATTCAGAATAGAGGGAGAGATAAAGAGTTTCCCAGACAAATAAACATTAAATGAGTTCATTAGCACTAATTGCTACATGCATAAGATGTTATATATGATTCTAATGGTAATTAAAAATAAAAAAATCTGTAATAGATATTCAAAAAATAAAGACAAAGGAATCCAAGTATATCACTAAAGAAAGCCATCAAACCTCAAGAGAACAAGAGAAGAAAGGAACAGAGAACTACAAGAACAACTGTAAAACAGGTTAACAAAATGGCAATAAGTATACACATATCAAAAATTACTTTGAATGTAAATGGACCAAATGCACCAATCAGAAGACACTGGGTAACAGAATGGATTAAAAATCAATAACAAGATCCATGAAAAGGCTGCCTACAAAAGTCTCACTTCAGACCTAAGGATACATGCAGATTTAAAGTGAAGGGGTAGGAAAACATTTACCAGGCAAATGGTAGCAAAAAGAAAGCAAGGGTAGTAACACATACATTACACGAAATAGATTTTAAAACAAAGACTCTAACAAGAGAGTCAAAGGACACTACATAATGATAAAGGGAACAATGCAACAAGGGGATATAACAATTGTAAATATCTATGTACACAGTATGGGAGCACCCAAATATATACATCAACTATTATCATGCATAAAAAAATAAATTGATAGTAATACAATAGTAGTAAACACACACACACACACACACACAAAAAAAACACCTTTAACACCTCACTTACGCCAATGAATATATTATTTAGACAGAAAATCAACAACAACAAAAAGAAACCAAGAGCTTTTTATGGCATACTGGCCCAGATAGATCTAAAAGACATATTCAAAAACATTATATCAAAAACCAGAAAAATACACATTAAGTACACGTGAACATTCTCCAGAATAGATCACATTAGGCCACAAAATATCTTAATAAATTCAAAGAGAGAAATCATGTCATGCATCTTTTCCAACCACAACAGTATGAGATCAGAAATCAATCACACACACATAAAAAAAAATCTGAAAATAACACAAATACATGGAAACTAAATAATATGCCTCTAAACAATGAATGTGTCAATCAAGAATTAAAAGAGGAAAAAAAAGATACATGGTGACAAATGAATATGGAAACACAATGGTCTAAATCTTTGAGATGCAGCAAGATTTGTTCTAAGGGGAACTTTATAGCAATATAGGCCTGCCTTAAAAAGTAAGAAAAATCTCAAACAACCTAACATTACATATAAGGAATTAGAAAAAGAAGAACAAGCAAAACCCAATGGTAGTAGAAAGAAGGAAATAATAAAGATCACAGCATAAATAAATGGATGCTTAAAAAATAATAAAAACAGATGAAATCAAGAGCTGATTCTTTGAAATGATCAACAAAACTGATAAACCTTAACTAGATTACCAAAAAAAGAATAAAATCATTAAATGAAAGAAAAACAACTGACACCACAGAAATACAAAGGATTCTAAAAGAATACTACGAAAAATTATATGCCAATAAATTAGACATTCTAGAAGAAATGGACAAATAGAAACATATAACCAAAAAAAAAAAAAGAAACATAACCTGGCAAAACTAAATCAGGAAAAACCTAGAGAATCTGAACAAGCTAATTACTAGCTATGAAATTCAATTAGTAATAAAAAAAACTCCCAAACAAAAGTCCAAGACCAGCTGGTTCACAGATTAATTCTACCAAACATTTAAAGAAGAGTTAATACCTATTCTTCTCAAACTACTCTAAAAAATAGAAGAGAAAGAAAAGCTTCCAAAGTTATTCTACAAGGTCAGCATTACTCTGATACCACAAAAAGATAAAGACACTACAAAACAAAACAAAAACGAAACTACAGGCCAACATCTCTGATGTATATATATCCAAAAAAACTCAATAAATATTAGCAAACAAAACTGACAACATATTAAAAAAAAAAAAAAAAAAAACATTCACCACAATAAAGTGAGACTTATTCCTGGGATGCAAGGGTGGTTCAATAGTCACAAATTAATCAATGTGATACATCACATAAAAAAGAGAAAGGATAAAAACCACATGATAACTTCAATAGAAGCAGAAAAAGGTTTGACAAACTGCAACATGGATTCATGTTAAAGATCTCAACAAAGTAGGGTTAGAGGGAATACACTTCAATATAATAAAGACCATGTAAGAAACCCCACAGCTAACATACTCAATGGTGAAAAACTGCAGGCTTTTCCTCTAAGTTAAAGAGCAAGACAATGATGTTCAATGTCACCACTTTTCTTCAACCTAGTACTGAAACTCTCGCAATAAATATCAGACAAGAAAAAGAAAAAAGCATCCAAATTGATATGGAACAAATAAAATTTTCACCATTTGCTGATGACAGCATACTATATTTTTTAGAAAGTCTTAAAGACTTCACCAAAAAAAATTTAGAACTGGTAAATGAATTCAGTAAGTTCACAGGATACAAAATTAATGTAGAGAAACCTGTTGCATTTCTACACACTAATAATGAAGTAGCAGAAAATAAATCAAGGAATTGATCCCATTTACGATTACACCTAAAATAATGCACCTAGGACTAAACTTATTCAAGAAAGTAAGAGATCTGTACTCCAAAACTATGAAACATTAATGAAAGTAATTAAAAACATCATAAAGTGGAAAGATATTCCACATACATGGATAAGAACCAATACTGTTAAAATGTCCATAATACCCAAAGCAATCTACAGGTTAAATGCAATTCCTACCAAAATATTAACATTTCTCACAGAATGTAAGCAAATAATCCTAAAATTTGTATGGAACCACAGAAGACTCAGAACATCCAAAGCAATCTTGAAAAAGAACAAAGCTGGAGGCATCACAACCCCAGATTTCAAGATATATCAAAGCTTTTAGGACCAGCACACAATCAGACCTATATATTAATGGAATAGAATAGAGTGTCCAGAAATAAACCCACACTTTTATGGTCAACTAATTTATGATAAAAAATTTATTTATGATAAATTTATGTAAATATATACATTGGGGAAAAGATGGTCTCTTTAACAAATGGTGCCCAGAAACTGGACAACTACATGAAGAATGAAACTGGACTTTCTTCCACTACACACAAAAATGAACACAAAATGGATAAAAGATCTACAAGACCTGAAACCATAAAATTCCTAGAAGAAAACATAGGTCGTAATTTCTTTAATATCAGCAATAGAACTTTTTTCTAGATATGTCTCCCCTGGGAAGGGAAACAAAAGAAAACTTAAATTATTGGGACTACACTAAAATAAATATCTTCTGCACAGCAAAAGAAACAATCAACAAAATAAAAAGGCAACCTAGTGAATGGAAGAAGATATTTGCAAATGATATATCTGATAAAGAATTAATATCCAAACTATATGAAACACCAACATACAAACACCAAAGCAAAACTCCAATTAAAAAATGGGCAGGGGACAGGAGTATACATTTTTCAAAGACCACATACAGATAACCAACAGATACATGAAAAGATGCTCAACATCTCATAATCAGGGAAATACAAACTAAAGCCGCAATGAGATATCACCTTACACATGTCAGAATGGCTAAAACAAACAAAAACAAGAAATGGCAAGTCTTGGCTAGGATGTGTGGGAAAAAAAAACACTTGTGCATTGTTGGTGGGAATGCAAATTAGTGAAGCCACTGTGCAAAATAGTATGGATAGTCCCTTCAAATTTAAATATATAAATACCATATGATCCAGTAATTCCACTATTGGGCATTTCCCCCCCAAAAATGAAAACACTAACTCAAAAAGACATATGCACCCCTGTTTATTGCAGCATTATTTACAACAGCCAAGATATGGAGGCACCCAAGTATCCATCAATAAAGAGTTAAAGATGTGATGTGTATACACATACACATACACACACACACAGCCATAAAAAAAGAGTGAAATCTTGCTATCTGTGACTCTATGGACCTGGAGGGTATAATGCTAAGTGAAATAAGTCAGTCAGAGAAAGACAAATACCACATGATTTCATTCACATGCATAATTTAAGAACATAAATTCAGAAAACAGATGGTTACCAGAGGGATGGTAGGTGGTGCTATGGGTGAAATAACGGGGATTAAGAGTAAACTTACCTTGGTAAACATGGAGAAATGATAAATGTTGAATCATTTAATTGTATACCTAAACTAATATCACTTTATGTTAATTATACTTGAATAAAAAATAATAAAATTGAACCTATCAGCATTCCCTATTCCCCTCTGGAATTTTATTTTCCTTGATTGTATTATCATTATAGATATGCTCTAAGCTTTTGTCTCTCCCTCTTATTTGGAATTTAAGTCCTATGAAAATAGAGCTATTAACGGTTTTGCTCCCCACAGTATGAAAGACTAGCACATAGTAGTAAGCATGGGTAAAAGATAAAGGCGGCAGTAAAAAAAGAACAGCAAAAAAGCAGGGGAAAGTCTTTTTTGGATGTGTATGCCACAAAAACAAGCAAAAAGATATTTTGTCTTAACAAAAATGAAAAAAAGTAGATAGACTTAAATAAGAAAATAATTTGTGTTTTCAAAAAAAGAATACTTTGATTTAATGTAGAAATGAGCCTGAAAAGGAGAGAAAGTGAATACAGGGTGAGTATCAAGGAATTCATTGTAGTGACTGGGACTACAAACATTAAGAGGGTATTTTAAAAGTTACAGATAGTGATCTGAGATTGGAAGGATTAAATTCATGATCTTCATTGGATAGGGCCTTGTGCCCTGTTATGGAACTTCAACTTAACTTTGCATACTGTTCCAGGTGACTCTATTTTGAGGGTGGTATTTTGTGTTTTGGAAAGATGACTCTGACAACAGTATCTAGAAAGTTGAAGCCAGGGCTTGATATGAATCAATGTGCCAACTGGAGGGTAAGTGACTTATTCAAGTTAACATGACCAATAGCTAGCAGAGTTGAAATTCTGGCTTCAAATGTCATGTTATTACTACAATACTATAACATGTTTGCTATAATGATATTAGTTGATAATATCGCATCTACTTGAATGGTAAATTTTGTCTGTATATAATTGTATGTATTCTGTGCAGTAATCCTTTTAACTATATTTTATTGTGTGTATGAGAGAGAAAGAAAGAGAGAGAGAATATACAAATATCCATCCACCTACCCTAGCTCAATGATGCAAAGGCTATGTGTCTTCTAGCCTCCTAGTCCAGAAGACTCACAGCACTGTCAAATGGCTCTTTCCTCCTACTCTTTCCAATCCTCCTGGGTTTTTTTTTTTTGGGGGGGGGGGGCGGGTAGTTTCGCCTATACAGCCTTCTCATTCCCCTTATTGGGAAAGACATGCTTTTGGGGGTTTCCCTTGAGCCAACAAGCTAAATACTCATTCCCTGGCAATTTAACTCTTAGAGAATTTGTGGTACTGATCAAACACATACTCTGATAGAATTTTCATACATGGAAAAAGATATAATAGACAAAGCCTGTGGCTCACAGAAAGCCATTTCATAGAGAACAAAATAGAATAGTTCAGAGGGAAAAAAAGAATTTAAGGCAAGCAAAACAAAACAATCCTCCTAAAAAACAAGTTCGGTGGTTTTCTTGGTACCAAAATCTATAACTTTTTCATTATGTCAATTTAGTGGCATAATATTCTCTTAGAAAATTAGTTAGAAGTGTAACATTTGAGAAACATTTTTAGTTTGTTTTAAATGGAAAGTTTCAGTTATAAGGAAAGTTTATGTTAAATATTGTATTTCAATTCTGACTGGATTATTGAATGAAAATCACTACACAAATTTCACATTTCTGAAAGTAAATTTGTATCCACCTATACCAAAAAAGAGAAATCTTCCAAAACAACTCAATATTTCAATTTTCGTGGTAGTTTAGACAGTGATGAAATAGAGCATTACTTCTTGCTTACATAACTTAGCTACTATGGAAAGGCAAAATTTTGATTTCTAGGCAAACCACATTTTCCCAGAAACTATATCAGAAAATTCCTCTAAGTCATGATGTAATTCTCTAAATCATACTCCCTAGTGTTTACAATGAATTATTATTTTTATTGAGGCACTGACTGCTCACTACAAAATTAGTTCTGGCTCTGTAATGCTATCATTATTTAAGAAACATTGATTCCTGTTCAGAGGTCAAAGCACAAAAATAATTTGGCTCCTGTGCATGTGCCCAAGATAATCAGTTATAAATAGATTTCACCTTCTCTTTGACTGGCAAAAAGAGTAAGCCTAGCAGGGGTCTCAAAAGCCTATGAAAGCCAAGTAAAATTGGGCAATATTTTTCATGTATTAGGATTCCAGCTCTGGAAGGGGGGTAGGGGCTGAAATCCGGCCAACACTCAGCCTATAGGTATCCAGAGAAAGTTAATTCTCTCAGTTTCTCCAGAATCTTATATAGTCTGGCTGAGCTTTGTAACCTTAGGCAACACTCTCAAGGCATATGTACATAATTTGCATTGTGAATTCTATATTCAGGCATGTGTGTTTTTTTATTCAAAATTTTAATGTAATTATATTTTTTCCTAAATACACCCTGTCTCTTAAGAAAATAACATTAGTAAAATATTATCTGATAATTACTTTCTAGTAAAGCAAGTTGTTACAAATTTGTTAAAATGGATACCATTTTTAAATTTTATTTTGGTAAATGCTGGTACCATAAATAATTTATTGAATAGTTAGCTCAAGAGATTAAAAACAGGCATACATCAGAAATATTATGGGCTCTGTTCTAGATGACTGCAATAAAGCAAAATATTGGAATAGAGCAAGTCAAAAGAATTGGTCTTCCAGTGCATATAAAAGTTATGTTTATACTATACTGTAGTCTACCAAATGCTCAATAGCATTATTTCTTAAGACAATGCACATGCCTTAATTTTAAAATACTCTATTGCTTTAAAAATGCTAACCATCATTTTGGCTTTCAATGTGTCAGTCTCCTTGCTCGGTCATGCTATCTAGATATTGACAGTTGCTGACCCACTAGGGTGGTGGTTGCTGAAGATGGGGGCAGCTGGGGCAACTTCTTAAAATAAGACAACAATGAGTTTGTCACATTTGTTGATTATTTTAAGAACAACTACTCTGTACCATGTGATGCTGTTTTATAGCATTTTACCCACAGAAGAGAAGAACTTATTTCAAGATTGGAGGAAAGCCTACATGGTTCGGTCAGTTAAGCATCTGCCTTTGGTTCAGGTCATGATTCCAGGGTTCTGGGATTGAGACCCACATTTGGCTCCTTGCTCAGCAAGAAGCCTGCTCCTCCCTCTCCCTCTGCCTGCCATTCCCCTGCTTGTGATCTCTGTCAAATAAATGAAATCTTTTTTTTTTTAAAGATTTTTTTATTCATGAAAGACAGAAAAAGAGAGAGAGAGGCAGAGACACAGTCAGAGGGAGAAGCGGCTCCATGCAGGGAGCCCGACGTGGGACTCCATCCCCTATCTCCAGGATCACACCTGGGATGAAGGCGGCACTAAACCACTAAGCCACCTGGTCTGCCCAATAAATAAAATATATATAAAAAAAAATTGGAATCAATCCTCTGAAGCCCCACCAGTGCTTTATCAATTAAGTGTAATATTCTAAATCTTTTGTTGTCATTTCAACTATCTTCACATCATCTTCACAAAGAGTATATTTTATCTCAAAAAAAATCTTTGTTAATCTAGAAGAAGAAATGACTCATCCATTCATGTTTTATCATGAGATTGCAATAATTCAGGCATATATTCAGGCTACACTTCTAATTCTAGCTCTTTTGCTGTGGTTACTTCCTCCACAGAACTGTTGAGCCTCTCAAAGTTCTCCATGAGGATTGGAATCAACTGATTCCAAATTCCTGTTGATGTTGACATTTTTACTTCTTCCAAGAATCATAAATGTTCATAATGGCATCTAGAATGGAGAATCTTTCCAAAAGATTCAGTTTATTTTGCCAGATCCACCAGAGGAATCTATGGCAGGTATAACCTTACAAATGTGGTTCTTAAATAGTAAGGCTTGAAAGTAGAAATTACTCCTTGATCCATAGGCTGCTTAACAGATGTTGTTAGCAGTCATGAAAGCAACATTAATCTCATTGTGCTTTTCTGTCAAAGCTCTTGGGCAGCTATGTTGTAAAGAGATGTGCTTTGTTGTTCCATTTATAGAGCACAAGGAAAGCAGATCTGGTATAATTTTGAAGGTCCTTGGATTTTCAATATGTTAAATAAACATTGGCTTCAACTTCACGTTACTAGCTGCATTTGACCCTAAGCACAGAGTCAGCCTGTCTTTTGAAGCTTTGAAACCAGGCATTGACTTCCCCTCTCTGGCTATTAAAATCCTGGCTGACATCTTCTTCCAACATAAGGCTGTTTTATCTACACGAATATATGTTTAGTGTAGCCACTTTTAATTATCTTAGCTAGATCTGGAAAACTTGCTGCAGCTTCTACATCAGCACTTGCTGCTTTGCTTGCACTTTTAAGTTATGGAGATGGTTTCTTTCCTTAAACCTCATAAATCAACCTCTGTTAGTTTCAGACTTTCCTTCTGCAGCTTCTTCATGTTTCTCAGCCATCAAAAATTGAAGAGAGTTAGGGCCTTGCTCTGTATTGGGCTTTGGCTTAAGAGGTTGTTGTGGCTGATTTGATCTTCTATCTAGGCCACTGAATCTTTCCACATAACAGCAATAAGGCTGTTTTACTTTCTTAATAATTCATGTATTCACTAGAGCAGCACTTTTGATTTCCTTCAAGAGCTTTTCTTTGCATTCACAGCTTGGCTATTTGGTGCAAGGGGACCAGACTTTGGCCCATCTCAGCCTTCTTTACTATGCTTACTCGTTTCTAACTTTTGATTTAAAGTGAGACATGTGTGATTCTTCCTGTTTTGAACACTTATAGGACATTGTGGGTTTAATAACTGGCCTAATTTCAATATTATTGTGTCTCATGGAATAGGGAAGTCTGGAGAAGGAGACAGGCAGACCAACAGAGGAGCGGCCAGTTGGTGAAGCAGCCAGAAACCACCTAACATTTATCAATTAGGTTCACCATCTTCTATGGTCATGGTTCATGGCCAAGACAATTATAATAGTAACATCAAAAGATCACTCATAACAGATCACCATAACAAATATTAAAATGAAAATGTACGGAGTATTGCAAGAATTAACAAAACGTGACACAGAGACATGAAATAAGAAAAATAGCAGTGACAGACTTGATCAATGCAGGGTTTGCCACAAAACTTAAATTTGAAAATTTGAAAAAACTCAGCATTAGTAAAGTGCAATAAAACAAGGTATGCCTATATTTATTTTTTTAATAATACATTTTTTATTGATGTTCAATTTGCCAACATACAGAATAACACGCAGTGCTCATCCCGTCAAGTGCCCCCCTCACTGCCCGTCACCCATTCACTCGCACCCCCCGCCCTCCTCCCCTTCCACCACCCCCAGTTTGCTTCCCAGAGTTAGGAGTCTTCATGTTCTGTCTCCCCTTCTGATATTTCCTACCCTTTCTTCTCTCTTCCCTTCTATTCCCTTTCACTATTATTTATATTCCCCAAATGAATGAGACCATATAATGTTTGTCTTTCTCCGATTGACTTATTTGACTCAGCATAATACCCTCCAGTTCCATCCACGTTGAAGCAAATGGTGGGTATTCGTCGTTTCTAATGGCTGAGTAATATTCCATCGTATACATAAACCACATCTTCTTTATCCACTCATCTTTCGATGGACACCGAGGCTCCTTCCACAGTTTGGCTATTGTGGACATTGCTGCTAGAAACATCGGGGTGCAGGTGTCCCTGCGTTTCATTGCATCTGTATCTTTGGGGTAAATCCCCAACAGTGCAATTGCTGGGTTGTAGGGCAGGTCCATTTTTAACTCTTTGAGGAACCTCCACACAGTTTTCCAGAGTGGCTGCACCAGTTCACATTCCCACCAACAGTATAAGAGGGTTCCCTTTTCTCCGCATCCTCTCCAACATTTGTGGTTTCCTGCCTTGTTAATTTTCCCCATTCTCACTGTGTGAGGTGGTATCTCCTTGTGGTTTTGATTTGTATTTCCCTGATGGCCAGTGATGCAGAGCATTTTCTCATGTGCATGTTGGCCATGTCTATGTCTTCCTCTGTGAGATTTCTCTTCATGTCTTTTGCCCATTTCATGATTGGATTGTTTGTTTCTTTGGTGTTGAGTTTAATAAGTTCTTTATAGATCTTGGAAACGAGCCCTTTATCTGATAGGTCATTTGCAAATATCTTCTCCCATTCTGTAGGTTGTCTTTTAGTTTTGTTGACTGTATCCTTTGCTGTGCAAAAGCTTCTTATCTTGATGAAGTCCCAATAGTTCATTTTTGCTTTTGTTTCTCTTGCCTTCGTGGATGTATCTTGCAAGAAGTTACTGTGGCCGAGTTCAAAAAGGGTGTTGCCTGTGTTCTCCTCTAGGATTTTGATGGACTCTTGTCTCACATTTAGATCTTTCATCCATGTTGAGTTTATCTTTGTGTATGGTGCAAGAGAGTGGTCTAGTTTCATTCTTCTGCATGTGGATGTCCAATTTCCCAGCACCATTTATTGAAGAGACTGTCTTTCTTCCAGTGGATAGTCTTTCCTCCTTTATAACTATTAGCTGGCCATAAAGTTGAGGGTCCACTTCTGGATTCTCTATTCTGTTCCACTGATCTATGTGTCTGTTTTTGTGCCAGTACCACACTGTTTTGATGACCACAGCTTTGTAGTACAACCTGAAATCTGGCATTGTGATGCCCCCAGCTATGGTTTTCTTTTTTAAAATTCCCCTGGCTATTCGGGGTCCTTTCTGTTTCCACACAAATCTTAAAATAATTTGTTCTAACTCTCTGAAGAAAGTCCATGGTATTTTGATAGGGATTGCATTAAACATGTAAATAGCCCTGAGTAACGTTGACATTTTCACAATATTAATTCTTCCAATCCATGAGCATGGAATATTTTTCCATCTCTTTGTGTCTTCCTCACTTTCTTTCAGAAGGGTTCTGTAGTTTTGAGGGTATAGATCCTTTACCTCTTTGGTTAGGTTTATTTCTAGGTATCTTATGCTTTTGGGTGCAATTGTAAATGGGATTGACTCCTTAACTTCTCTTTCTTCAGTCCCATTGTTAGTGTATAGAAATGCCACTGACTTCTGGGCATTGATTTTGTATCCTGCCACACTGCCAAATTGCTGTATGAGTTCTAGCCATCTTGGGGTGGAGTCTTTTGGGGTTTTCAATGTAGAGAATCATGTCATCTGCGAAGAGGGAGAGTTTGACTTCTTCTTTGCCAATTTGAATGCCTTTAATGTCTTTTTGTTGTCTGATTGCTGAGGCTAGGACTTCCAGTACTATGTTGAATAGCAGTGGTGAGAGTGGACATCCCTGTCTTGTTCCTGATCTTAGTGGAAAGGCTCCCAGTGCTTCCCCATTGAGAATGATATTTGCTGTGGGCTTTTCATAGATGGCTTTTAAGATGTTGAGGAATGTTCCCTCTATCCCTACACTCTGAAGAATTTTGACCAGGAATGGATGCTGTATTTTGTCAAATGCTTTCTTTGCATCTATTGAGAGGATCATATGGTTCTTGGTTTTTCTCTTGCTGATATGATGAATCACATTGATTGTTTTATGAGTGTTGAAGCAGCCTTGTGTCCTGAGAATAAATCCTACTTGGTCATGGTGAATAATTTTCTTAATGTACTGTTGGATCCTATTGGCTAGTATCTTGTTGAGAATTTTTGCATCCATGTTCATCAGGGATATTGGTCTATAATTCTCCTTTTTGGTGGGGTCTTTGGTTTTGGAATTAGGGTGATGCTGACCTCATAGAACGAATTTGGAAGTATTCCATCTCTTTCTATCTTTTCAAACAGCTTTAGTAGAATAGGTATGGTTTCTTCTTTAAACGTTTGATAGAAATCCCCAGCGAAGCCATCTGGCCCTGGACTTTTGTGTCTTGGGAGGTTTTTGATGATTCCTTCAATTTCCTCCCTGGTTATTGGCCTGTTCAGGTTTTCTATTTCTTCCTGTTCCAGTTTTGGTAATTTGTGGCTTTCCAGAAATGCATCCATTTCTTCTAGATTGCCTAATTTATTGGCGTATAGCTGCTCATAATAGGTTTTTAAAATCATTTGTATTTCCTTGGTGTGGGTAGTGATCTCTCCTTTCTCATTCATGATTTTATTAATTTGAGTTTTCTCTCTCTTCTTTTTAACAAGGCTGGCTAATGGTTTATCTATCTTATTAATTCTTTCAAAGAACCAACTCCTGGTTTTGTTGATCTGTTCCACAGTTCCTCTGGTCTCGATTTCGCTGAGTTCTGCTCGAATCTCTATTAACTCTCTTCTTCTGCTGAGTGTAGGATCTATTTGATGTTTTTTCTCTAGCTCCTTTAGGTGTAAGGTTAGCTTTTGTATTTGAGTTCTTTCCAGTTTTTGAATGGATGCTTGTATTGCGATGTATTTCCCCCTTAGGACTGCTTTTGCTGCATCCCAAAGATCTTGAACGGTTGTATCTTCATTCTCATTAGTTTCCATGAATCTTTTTAATTCTTCCTTAATTTCCTGGTTGACCCTTTCATCTTTTAGCAAGATGGCCCTTAACCTCCACGTGTTTGAAGTCCTTCCAAACTTCTTGTTGTGATTTAGTTCTAATTTCAAGGCATTATGGTCTGAGAATACACAGGGGACGATCCCAATCTTTTGGTATTGGTTAAGACCTGATTTGTGACCCAGTATGTGGTCTATTCTGGAGAAAGTTCCATGTGCACTTGAGTAGAATGTGTATTCAGTTGAGTTTGGATGTAAAGTTCTGTAGATATCTGTGAAATCCATCTGGTCCAGTGTATCATTTAAAGCTCTCGTTTCTTTGGAGCTGTTGTATTTAGAAGACCTACCAAGTGTAGAAAGCACTAGATTGAAGTCACCAAGTATAAGTGTATTATTATCTAAGTATGTCTTAATTTTGGTTATTAATTGATTGATATATTTGGCAGCTCCCACATTCGGGGCATATATATTGATGATTGTTATGTCCTCTTCTTGGATAGATCCTTTAAGTATGATATAATGTCCCTCTTCAGCTCTCACTCCAGTCTTCGGGATAAATTTTAGTTTATCTGATATAAGGATGGCTAACCCCTGCTTTCTTTTGAGGACCATTTGAATGGTAAATGGTTCTCCAACCTTTTATTTTCAGGCTGTAGGTGTCCTTCTGTTTAAAATGAGTCTCTTGTAGACAGCAAATAGATGGTTCCTGCTTTTTTATCCAGTCTGAAACCCTGTGCCTTTTGATGGGGTCATTAAGCCCATTCATGTTCAGAGTTACTATGGAAAGATATGAGTTTAGTGTCATCATGACACCTATTCAGTCCCTGTTTTTGTGGATTGGATTACTTTTTAAAGGGGAATTTTAAGAATCCCTCTTAAAATTTCTTGCAGAGCTGGTTTGGTGGTCACATATTCTTTCAGTTCTTGCTTGTCTTGGACGCTCTTTATCTCTCCTTCCATTCTGAATAAGAGCCTTGCTGGATAAAGTATTCTTGGTTGCATGTTTTTCTCATTTAGGACCCTGAATATATCCTGCCAGCCCTTTCTGGCCTGCCAGGTCTCTGTGGAGAGGTCTGCTGTTACCCCAATACTTCTCCCCCTAAAGTCAGGGATTTCTTGTCTCTTGCTGCTTTAAGGATCTTCTCTTTATCTTTGGAATTTGCAAGCTTAACTATTAAATGTCGAGGTGTTGAACGGTTTTTATTGATCCCCTAAGGGGGGGATCTCTCTATTTCCTGGATCTGAATGTCTGTTTCCCTTCCCAGATTAGGAAAGTTTTCAGCTATGATTTGTTCAAATACACGTTCTGGACCTCTGTCCCTTTCGGCGCCCTCGGGACCCCAATTAAACGTAGGTTTTTCTTCCTCAGGTTGTCATTTATTTCCCTTAATCTATCCTCATTGTCTTTTAATTGTCTCTTTTGTCCTCAGTTTCCTTCTTTGCCATCAACTTATCTTCTATGTCACTCACTCGTTCTTCCACCTCATTAAGCCTCGTCATTAGGACTTCTAGTTTGGATTGCATCTCATTCAAATGATTTTTAATTTCTGCCTGATTAGATCTAAATTCTGCAGTCATGAAGTCTCTTGAGTCCTTTATGCTTTTTTCTAGAGCCACCAGTAACTTTATAATAGTGCTTCTGCATTGGCTTTCTGACATTGAATTGTAATCCCAATTTTGTAACTCTATAGGAGAGAGGACTGTTTCTGATTCTTTCTTTTGAGGTGAGGTTTTCCTTCTAGTCATTTTGCTGAGTGCAGAGTGGCCAAAAACAAGTTGTATTGGGTAAAGGAGAAAAAAGAGAGAAGAGAAAGAAGGAAAGAAAAGAAAAAAAAAGAAAAAAGAAAAAAAAAGAGAAGAAAAAAAAGAAAGGAAGGGGGAAAAAGGGGTGGGGGAAGCAAACAAATCAAAAAGAAAAAAAAAAAAGAAAAAAACAACAACCAAGGGGGGAGTATCCTCTGATTCTGTATACTGTAAGTCCTTTGACTTCCCCTGGAACTTTCCAGTGCTGCTTGGTCAATAATTTGTTTTTCCCCTATCCATCTAGCTCGTCTTCTGGGGGAGGGGCCTGTTGTGCTGATTTTCAGGTGTTAGCACTTAGGAGAGCTGCTCTGCCCCTGCCTGGTGCAGGGCTCAGTGGGGGTTGTTTACCCCGTGAGGCCCCAGGACGAACAACCGCAGTGGCGGGGCAGCTCTGGAGCCCTGGATTCAGCTCCGGCAGTAACTGCGGTGCTCTCTGTCCGCAGAGCCTGGATGCTCCGGGGGCAGGAGCGTCCTTGCGGTCCTGTGCCCTCCTGGCCTCTGCCTGTCCCGGGGGGAAGGCCGGATCCTGGGCTGTGTCCCCGGCGCCCTGTGCTCCTGGCCAGCAGCCCCCTCCGCGGAGCCGCCCCCGAGCCCCCCGAGCTGCTCCCGCCCCTGAGCCCCCCCGAGCTGCTCTGGGTCCCGCCGTGCGCGCTGCAGCCCTTAGGGAGCTCGGCGCACTCTCCCGGGGCGCAGGTGTCTGTTAGTGTCCCCGGGAGCCCGAGGGCATCCCCGCCCTCCTGGGTCCTGCTCCACCTCCCCGCGAGCCCCTTTCCGCCCGGGAAGGTTGGTGCAGCTCCTGCTTCTCCGGGACGGGGCTCTCCTGTCCTGGGGACACTCGCCCCAGCCTCAGCCCGGCTCCTCGCGGGGCCCCTCCCCCTTGGAGGCCTTTTGTTTAATTCTTTTTTGCCCCCGTCTTCCTTCCTTGATAGAAGCATGAACTCTTCTTACTGTAGCATTCCAGCTGTTCTCTTTTTAAATCTCAGGCCGCATTTGTAGATTTTCAGGATGATTTGAAGGTTATCTAGGTAATTTGGTGGGGACGGGTGACTTGGGGACCCTACTCTTCTGCCATCTTGCCCCTCCCCCCGGTATGCCTATATTTAGAAATAAAGTTTAACATGTTTCTGACATATCTTTGATTTGGTTAGAAACAAAAGATGAGATATAATTGTTCAAATGCATATGATAAATAAAAGATTCAATGTAAATTTCTCCCAATTGATTTCCCACATAATAGTGTATCTCTATGTGGGAACTCCTTTTCCCCACTGTGTACAAGCCTAACAAATTAGTTCATGCTCATAACACCCAGAAATAACTCAAATTAAGTGTCAATGCTCTATGAAAATTTCATTGAAAATATTGCAGTAAGAGGTTTACATCACATGAACCATGGCAAACTCCTTTAAATAGACATGTTTAGCTCCAAAACCAAGGTCCCCAGAAGATTATCAATAGGATTAATTTCATTCAGCTTCACCCCATGCAGACCTCCCAACATTTTTCAGTCTTCATTCCCTTTCTCCTCATTTCTCAAACTACAATTGCTCCCTTACTTCATTATGAAGAACAACTCTGCAAATGTGCACACCCACACTATTCTACATCTACCCAACAAAGACACTCCATTTTTAAGGATCCATTTCTCCTTAAAATAGCACAGGGGATGATTATGATGATACAATCCTGACACAGACACATTTTTTTCACTGGACAAGGTTTTATCAAGTGTTTATTTTTATTTTTCTGAAGCCCACCTGGTAATCCCCAAAAGGGGATGTATCTACTGAATTTTAAATGTATTTATACTAAGGCTAAACTTAATCTTTTATATATAGTGTCTTTCTTCCAATACTTCAGAGTCAGGCAACGTGAACTTGGTAGTTTGCTTGTAGTGACCTACAGCTATAGAAGGTGGGATTCTGGAAGCTTCCTCTACAAATCAGGAGGACTCTTTGGGTCACCTGGTCCCTTACCGCCTGTCCCGAGAATTCTTGCCTACCTCTGAGGTCAGAGGATGTAAATGGGTGGAGAGGGCATGAAAGGTTTTTGGCATTTTCATATCTATCCACTACATATTATTCCCAAAGAAGAAAAAATAGTAAAGAAAAGGATTACTCAAGACACTTTACATACATGAATGTTCAGCAGTAAAATTTTAGGCTACTTGGAACCAGGATACAGATAGTGGTGGCATTAAAAACAGCTTTCTCCAAGTTCTATATACACAGTATCTATTTTTATTTATATCTATGCACAGAAACCTGTTTTATTAAAAAGGGAGAAAAGACAAGTTATCTTTGCCCCCATGACCAGGAGAAAATTAAGAGACAGTATATGTATGTGTTTGGGTGAGGGTAGATTATGCCAAATTTTGAGACTTGGTGTAGAACAGAACTGCTTTCTGGTCTGGGAAAGAATATTGACCAATACTTGGGGATGTTGTGCCCAAGATCCCGATTCGAAGAAACCACCAAAGAGCCGACTGGGATGCAATCACACGAGGGTTTACTTACAAGCTCAAGCCTGGGTCCAAGTATACACCATGCAGCGGAGCAGGAACTTGGACCCTGAAACTAAGAGGCTTAGCAACTTTATAGGGGCCAGTGGCCAATGGGATACACAGAAAGTTGCACAGTCATGCAGGTCCGCTGAGCCGGATTTCCGATTAGGGTGTGTCCTGGTCTTTGACTAGGGCGGGGCAGTGCCCTAAGTAATAAGCGGGTCAGCACAAGGCGGGTGCAGCCCAAAATAGAGTCAGTCCTGCTCTGCTTGTCCAGGGGTAGGGGATTTTGTTAAATTTCCTGGGTCCCACAGGGGAGAGGAAGCTTTTTACCTCTGGTCTGCAACCCAGAACTCTGTTGCTATGAAAAAGATATGAAAGTTGAGAATATTAAAAAAAAAAAAAAAAAGAACATGTGAGAAAAAGCAAAGTTGCCATGATTAGATTCTTTGAAGAGCTTTTTTATTTAGTGAAAAATAGATTAAATAATTGATAACTTTTCTTAAGCTAAAGCCACAAGATGGCAAGGTAGAGAGAACAGCACCCAGACCCTCTGAAGAGTACTGGTGTCCACTCACAATTGGAAGTTAGGTCCACAGGCAGTGGGGTGGAGAAGGCTTGGGTTGGATCAGTTTCCCTGGAAAGGACTTAGGCCTCCAAACTGACCTTACTTACACCTTTATCTCTTCAATTATATTTTCCAGGATGCAGAGGCCTAGAAAAATGTGTGTTACTTGGGTTTTAATGAGAAAGGTAACTAGATTTGTGAACAGAAACTTGGTAAACAATGATGGTCCATTAGATAAGTAAAATAAATATGCCTTCTCCTTGGAGACTGTTTCACTGACTGCTCATAATATAGTTTACAATTTTAAAATGAGAAATCACCCTAGAAGTAGAAATCATTTTTGCTAAGATTGATGACTGAAACTTTGGTTGCTGCAACATGGCAAACACTGAATTTGTAGAAAGAACCAGGGAAGCAATATCTCCAAAAAAAAAAAAAAAAAAAGAGAAGATCTAGTGAGGCTGTTTTCTTTGGTCTATACTTCTACCATATATCTGTATATCAACAATTTTAAAGTAAAATATTGATGTTCATTTTTTCCTTATATTTTGTCTAATCTTGAAACCCTAGGCAATAAAACTTTTAATATTTCTAGAAAATTTAACAGAAATGTATATATTATGGTTATGGGAAAAAAAATTGTCCCAAATTTGATGTGGGATAGAAACACATTGCTTGATGTAAGTGACACCCTTTTCTTGGCAGGTAAAATACTTAAATTATCTGATATAATATCTGTGGTTGCTGAGGTGGGGGTGGGGGTAGGGGATGAGAGAAATGAAGAGTCAAAGGTAAAAATAAAATAATTTCTAAAATACCAACCACATAGGTGATCATATATACACATATTCACAAAAATAAAATTGGCAACAAATATTTTGATGCCCCTCAAAAAAATGAAAAAAAAATGGAATAAAAAATAATGAAACCTCATATACTGTGTCAGAAAAGTTGTGACATGAATCAAGATTAGCTTTATAATAAAAACCTTATTCATTTGGGCTTTGCCTATTCAGATTTTGTGAAGGTAGAACAGTACTTGGGCTGAAATGTACCTTTGCAGTATTTATAGAGTTCCCAAAGCAAATCAGTGAGTTTTTAGGATATTTCCCAGAAAATGTAAAATATATAATGAAAGATGGCTTGAAATTATTCCAGTACTCCCACTGACATACAATTGATTTGGAAATTAGAAATCAGTTTCATCTATTCATTTATATAACCTATGTTTATGATTAGGAATGCTAAGGCTTCATTGCCTTAGAAACAAAGTTCAGATTTCTTATTTGGGTGGAATCTTCCACTCATGTAGTTCAAATAACTTGCTTTGTTGTAATGTAGAGTAAATTACAACTACTTGTCACTTCCTACTAGGTTCAAGCCCAGCATTATATTTGGGGCAAATAATGCTGGGCCTGAAACTAGTAGGAAGTTTATATTAAGTTTATATTAATTATAATATATAATTTATATTAATTAATTAATTTTGCTCATAAAGCAGTTGTTCCCTTCCTTTGAAAAAAGTGTTTTGTGCTTTAAATTTTTCTGAAATAAAAATTTCAGAAAAGGGTTTAAGAAATCTAGGCCATGCTTACTCAATGAAAAATAAAAATACCTAATGTACTTCATTAAGATTAAAATTTGTTCAGGGAAACCAATTATCCCATCTATGATTCTATCAGCCATGAGTCCAGAAATATTTAATCAACATCTTTTCTTGTAGTAACTATTCAATGTTTATCTTGTAAAATCTTGTCCCAGAAAATGTCCCTACCAAGAAAATCATTGAATTAGTTTATTGTACAGTAAGTTGGTAACACAACATTGATATGTTCAGCAAAATAAGTTGCCTGAAATTATTTAACAGATGTTCACATGTCTGACATTACTCATGCACATGTACACAGATTGGCACCACTCACTTATGGATATATATATTAATAGTTTGGAAAAACAGCTGGAAAGAAGGTAGGTGTTACTTCTTAGAACCCCAGGCTTTCTTCAGGATTTTTTTTTAATTTTTATTTATTTATTTATTTATTTATTTTACGATAGTCACACAGAGAGAGAGAGAGGCAGAGACACAGGCAGAGGGAGAAGCAGGCTCCATGCACCGGGAGCCTGACATGGGATTCGATCCCGGGTCTCCAGGATTGCGCCCTGGGCCAAAGGCAGGAGCCAAACCGCTGCGCCACCCAGGGATCCCAGGATTTTTTTTTTAAAGAAGTTACCTTTCTTTGACATTTCAGTTTCCCATTAATGGTTTTATATTATTTGAGTTAATTGGTCTCTCAAAAAGAAAGTTTTGATTGTTTCTGCTCATAAATATGAAAATGGTCTTCTGCAGTGCTTTCATGGGGTTCTACTTGTGAATCTGTGAAATTTGTGTTTAGAGAACCAGTACAGGCCCCAGGAGCCTGTCTTTGAAGAATGGTCTCAATGTGAGGTCATGATAACTCTTGAGGGAAACAAACCTGTACAGAGTCCCATAAACAAAAGCCTGGGAAGAGGAGGTGAAGGAAAGAGGAAAGCCAATAGAGGAGGCAAAGAAGAAGTGCTGAATCAATCTGATTATCTGGAGCCATTGATCTTAATCTATAGATGATAGAATCACTGACCTCAGAATAGAATAACTTTTTTTCTATTAAAAAAATGTTTATTTCCCACTGATTAAGTACAAAATTTTTAAAAGATCACTAGATAAGTTTTCTGAGAAAACCTTCATACTAATTGATTCTATGATTCTAGTTATTGTCCAAGCTTATCTATTTTCTCCTTCCTAATTAAGGAAGTTTTACATAAAGGATAGAAAAGTCAAATGCTTTATTGTGGCTACTGTGAATGTATAAAAAAATATGTATCATAGTACTTTGCTGAATCTTGATTATTCAGAGAAGGGTTATAATTTCTGAATTATTGGTACCTTCTAAAAAGTTTCTCCTATTACATAATTAAGCATTATTCTCACTTCACAGATAAGAAAAATTAGACCCAGGAAGGATAGGAGACCTTCCAAGGTTTGAGAAAACCTAATCGATAGTAAAGAGTTGAACCCTGGCCTATGGTTTTAGTCCACCAGAGGCTCAGAGATGTATTGCAGGAGAGGACGCAAAGCCAGCAGGCCCTGAAGAAAGGTAGGAGAGGTCTCCATTAAAAAAAAAAAAAAAACTAAAAGGAGCAGCTCTTTCTATGAAAACTTGGTATGTGTGTGTATCATAGTCTATAATGAACTT
Source organism: Canis lupus baileyi (assembly GCF_048164855.1). Lineage (NCBI taxonomy): Eukaryota > Metazoa > Chordata > Mammalia > Carnivora > Canidae > Canis > Canis lupus. Next base: position 55,616,130 of record NC_132844.1, on the reverse strand, counting down.
ATCCTAGAATTCATTTCTGGTAGGAGATCTTAATGAAAGTTATCAGAATAAAATAATCTTCAATGATCAAGAACATTTATGGAAAAAATACAGTAACTCAGATTAAAAGTAGAAAGAAAGTATAAATGAGATAGAGATAAATTCCTCAGTTATTCAGGAGGAGCAATTTGGACAATAGGGTGAATAGATGCAAATTATTAGGAAAAAAGAAACTACCCAGAAGTAGGAGATGTTTCCAAATCAGAATAAACTCCTAAGAGTTGTCACCATACTCTCCTCCTACACAAAGTGTGCCCAGATGTTGCGTTACAGCTCTGCAACAATGTGGAGTTTACGTCTTTGAGCTAATTGTCTCCAGAAAGTGTTCAAGTGACTTGCTACAAAAAGATAAAGTGGACTTAAAAAACACCAAGAAAAAAAATTCTATTGTTTCTAGTTTTGTGAACTCAAAATTTGAGCACCTCAATTTTGAAATGCTCAAGTGTAATTTTAATAAATGTGTTAAAATTTGTGTACATGGTACATTTCCCCCTTTTCCATATATTCCTTTCTGTTTTAATATGAAAGAGTATTAGGGATCCCTGGGTGGCACAGCGGTTTGGCGCCTGCCTTTGGCCCAGGGTGCGATCTTGGAGACCCGAGATCGAATCCCACATCGGGCTCCCGGTGCATGGAGCCTGCTTCTCCCTCTGCCTGTGTCTCTGCCTCTCTCTCTGTGACTATCATAAATAAATAAAAATTAAAGAAAATAAAAAAAATATGAAAGAGTATTAAATGTATATTCTTCATCCTGATGAATAAGGTTTTCTGAATTAATTACATGCCATGTAGATAAATGTCCTATTTAAATCCTAATCCTTATTGCCCATTTGTGGTCTACTTTATCTATGATCTGGGAATTCATTCATTCTTTCACCCAAAAAATAGTTATTGGGGACACAACGTAGGTGGCAGGAACTCTTACATAAGATAGTATGGTGAGACATTGTGAGACAACCAAGGCACATGCCTTTATGGCCCTCAGTTCATTGGGAAGGATGTGTGTTTCTCCACACATCCACTTTAAACCATATTGCTTTGGCTCTCTCTGAACGCTTATTTGCAACTGTTACTGCAAAGCTTAAGAATTATTTTGTTGGTATCATCCCCCAAATAAATTGTAAAACAAACATAGAGCAAATATCATATATTTATCCTTTTAAGTTCCTATGATACCATGCACAGTTCTTATAACACAACCTAACTTAGTAATTCACATATCTGTCAGTCAACAAATACTAAGTATTGAAAATTATGAGTTCTCCACAGAAAACATTAACTATTATAAAATTCTTTAAAACAAGAAGCAATATTTGAACTTTTAAAAGGTAACAGTTTTTCAAGTTGCTAGGGAAGAGTGATTTAGAATACATGCAGAGATATAGAAGCATAAAATCACATAACATAATTTAATAATATTTAGTGGCTATTCTGTAAAGGCACTGTTCCATGTGCTTCTATTTATTGACTCTTCTCATCCTCACAACTATCTGTAAAGATAGTATTATAATTATTCCAATTTTAAAAATTAGAAATCTGAAGCACAAAAAGTTTAGGTAACTTGCTCAAAGTTACAGAATTACCAAGTGGCATAACAAGATTTTGAACCCAGCAATCCAGTTCCAGAGTCCATGTTCTCAATCAACCTGTAATAAATCTCAAAGTAAAAGGGCTTTTTCTGTGATTCAAGTAGGCTATAAATAATAGAACATTAGAAAAGAGGAACCAGCTGGGGTCGGATTCTAAATAATCAATTGCAACTCATTAGGTAGAACAGAGGTTATTTTTTAAACATAAGGATTTATGTAGAATTCATGAAAAAGGATGCAGGCATACAGTTATTTAAGGAAACACTTCCGCAGGACTTAGAAAGAAATAAAGATGTAAGGTATGTGTAGGGTCTTTTTTTTTTTTTTTTTTTAAGATTTTATTTATTTATTCACGAGAGACAGAGAGAGGCAGAGACACAGGCAGAGACAGAAGCAGGCTCAACGCCGGGAGCCCAACGTGGGACTCCATTCTGGATCTCCAGGATCATCCCGGATCTTCATCCGCTGAAGCCGGCGCTAAACCACTGAGCAATCCAGCTGCCCAGGGTTTTTTAAACAATAAGGAGATAACATGATAATACCTAAAAACTATGAACTATGGAAGCAGTCGGACACATGCTCAAACACTGGTTGAGCAATCACTAGTGTTCACTGAAATCTCCAGTTCTCCTTCCAGGTATATATCTTTATCTCCATTAATTTCAGAAACTGAGGTATTTTGCTTTGACCAAAGAAATGTGAACATAAGTTATAGGTGTTCTTTCTGGGTGGAAGACTAAAATACATTGCATGGTTTGACAGTTCCCCCTAATTCATAAAGTAAGATGATCATCTTCAGTGTTTTCTTTCTGGGATGTTAGTGTTTATTACGACAGTGTAAACTAGCCTGAGAGACACACAGTCTTTAGCACTTGTTAGTTCATTTTAAATTATTTTAAAACTCTGAACCTCCATCTCCTCATATAAAAATACTGGGATCATGAGGATACCTGAGTTTTGATTTTGTTGTTACTCTTTGTTTGGCTTATTCCTTTTCTTAGTGTCTGCCCCAAAGCTGTTAGTTGACAGATGTTAATTCATAAGGGATGAACAAGTAACAGAAGACAGTCTAAAGACATTTTTGAGGCAAAATGAATGGAATTTGAGTCCCATTTGGTGTATATAATATTAAGAAAAAAAGAGAAGAAATTAAGATGATACCAAGTTTCCAATTTATAGAATATAAGATGAATAACATTAATGAAAATAAGACACCAAAGAGGTCATGCTGAGATAATATACTTCAGTTATCTGAAAGAACCCATTTATATGTATTCATTTTGGATTGGAGGCTCTGAAACAAAGGATATAGATTCAATCTAAAGTTTTGACTTTAAAAACAATCATCATATAAATAATTGAAGACATGAGTTGGCAGATTACGGTCATAGGAAACAGGTAGAAAAACATAAAAACTCTAAGAACAAAACTTTTAGGTCAGGATTGGTAGGAGTAGCCAAAGTAAGACTAAATGTTTTGAAATAGCAAGAAAAATCGTTTCTTAGTAGTGAAGGGGTGAGGGAGTTAGAAAAGTACTAGAGTCCTTGCTATAAATACTGCAGAGAGGTTAAATTTAATATTAGAGATTTCTATACTTATAAAAATGTCACAATATGGTTCTTGCTTTACTTATGTGGATAATTGTTTTCATTTTTCTTCTACTCATTGTTGGAAGGAACATTGATGGGAAATAATTAAGTAAAGACCAAAGTCAAATCAGAATAAAGGAAACTCCTTTCCTTTTATTTTCCCCCAAATTAAGATGCCTAAAATTTTGTCAAGTTTGCTACAGGCCACCAAAACCCCACTGACCTGTCAATGCGACCCTCCCACATATAGAGCAAAATGATGAAGTAGATTAATTTTTCCTATTGTTCTTTTACTTCCTTTTTTGATATCTTCCTCTTGGAATTGCATTTGATCAAGTACAATTAACAGTAAGTATTGGAAAAAAAAATTCTAACACTGTTTTATCAACTAAATTCACAGAAGTTATTTAACTCTCAGATCCTCATATTCCTTAAATGGGAAAAATGAAATGATAACTAGTAAAAATGAAAATGTAACTAGTAAAATTGTTCAAAGTTTTGGATAATATATGTTAAATACTCACAAAACCTCAGCAGAAACTCTAAATATGTGTTTCCTTTTATTAATTGTATTTATTCCATTTTCAGAGGAAATTTTCCAGCTGCCTATCAAGCTGCCTATCATAAAATTCTCTCTTAATTTTATTCCTTCCCTGGATAATTTTTTTCCAGTAGTAAAATCTTATTTTAGAATATTATTTTTTATTTTTTAATTTATTTTTAAAAAAGATTTATTTATTTATTCATTTGAGAGAGAATGAGCATGCAGAGTGAAAGGGAGAAGCAGACTCCCCGCTGAGCAGGGATTCCCAATATGGAGCTTCTTCCCAGGGACTCAAGATCATGATCTGAGCCACCCAGGTGCCCTATAGAAGATTATTTTTAAAAGGAATTTTTAATAGACTCAGTCCCATCATTTAACAAAATTGAAGGCAGATATTTGTAGAACATTTGTGTCTGGGATGACTGCAATGAAAACAAAGGTTCTCAGGTATTTTGTCTGGGGCTTGGGAAGATAATGGAGTCAGAGGGCACTGAAAATCACCCCATCCCATATTTTCAAATAGATTATCATCTGCATCAATAAACCAGATAATGATCTGAAGACTGGCAGAACAAACCCCACAACTAAATGTAGAGAAAAAGTTGCATCTGAAAGGTTAGGAAGTCAAAGGCAGAGGGAACTGCACACATGGAAAGGGCAGAGACGTGGGCCCTCACATCAGGGAGCTCACACAGGAAGGACAAATCTCCCTGTTTGGCTTTATAAACCAGAAAGGATGAATTCTATGAGTTTGTAAAACCAGTGGGACTTAGAACCTAGGTTTTAAAAGTCAACTGATTCAGCACTAGGCAAATTAGAAGGGCAATTGATAGCTGGGTCACCATCCTTAAAGAAACAGCAGCCTGCATGGAGGGGCAACAGAGAAAATGGCAGTTTAGCCAAGCTGGGGGCAAATGGGAGACAGATTTTTTCGTACTGATTTTGGAGCATGTTGGGGGACTGCAAAAAATAAATAAATAAAAGGAGCTGGCAGGTGCCATTTTCCTCCTCTGCCCCCAGCATAAACACCTTCAGGAAGTGGGGCTGCACAGACACTTGCTACCTAAACCACTAGCAGTGTGCCATACCCACAAATTCTGCTTAGGACTCACCCACTCTAAGCTTGCTAGCCTTGGCCCTGGGCTTAAGGAAAATTTTGTTAAAGCCATACATGTGCCCTACTCAACTGCCAGGTGCACAGCTGCCACCATGAGTTACAAATATCCCCTGAACTGCCCTCAGTCATGCAAGCACCCAGTTGTACAAACCTAGCCATTGTCATGTACCTGACCCAGGCAATCTGGCATAGGACTTGTGGTCCAAAGCAAATTTGGCTAACACTGCCACCCTGCTTCAAAGTTCCCTGGTGGGCATGCCCCCTCAGAATAGGACTGCTTTAGTCCCACTAACACCACAGAGAGAAAGCACAGCCCACAATAGGTAGAGTGAATACAGATGACTGCACTGAAAGAAAAAGTGACTAGGATAACAGCAAGGTGCAAACAACATATGTGAGATACTCTCCTATAGTGCCAGTTTCTGGTAAACAACGAACACTGTACTGCAGAGCACTTCAGGACCTATTATTCATAAAATCACTACTTTTAAGCACAGAAGACACAGCTGAATTTCTTAACACAAAGAAAAAGACACAGGGATGCAGACAAAATGAGAGACAGACAAGTTTATCCCAATGAAAGAATAGGACAAGGACAAGGCCACAGATCTAAGCAAAACAAATATAAGTAATATGACTGATAGGGAATTTAGAGTAATGATCATAAGCATATACAATGGACTTGAGAAAAGAGTGGAAGACATGTGCTCTCTTAGCACAGAGATAAAAAAATAGCATAGCAGAGTAGAAGCATACAATGAACAAAATGAGAAACATATCTGATGGAATGAACAGCAAAATGGAAGAAGCAGAAGAATGAATTAGCAACCTAGAAGACAGAAATGAAATCAGGCTGAATAAGAGAAAAGAATCATGCAAAACAAGAATACACTTAGAGAATTCAATGACTTCAAACATATTAACATTCACATTATAGGAGTCCCAGAAGAAGGATGTAGAGAAAAGAAGGCAGAAGATTTATATGAAGAAATAATAGCTTAAAACTTCCCTAATCTGGGGAAGGAAACAGATACCCAGATCCAGGAAGCACAAAGAACAAATAAGCAAAAAAATTGACAGTAGTGTACCTACACCAAGATATATTGCAATTAAATTTGCAAAATATAGTGAAGAAGAAAACAAACTCAAAGCAGCAAGACAAAAAGAGCCATTAACTTGTAAGGGAAAACTCCTAAGGCTAGCAGGAGATTTTTCAACAGAAACTTTGCAAGCCAGAAGACAGTGGAATGATATATTCAAAGTTCTGAGTGAGAAAAGCCTGTAGCTAAGAATACTCTATCCAGCAAGGCTATCATTCAGAATAGGAGAGAGTTTTTGACACAAACAAGTGCTAAAGGAGTTCATGACCACTAAATCAGCTCTGCAAGAAATATTTAAAGGGACTCTGAGTGGAAAAGAAAGGCCAAAAGTTACCATATAGAGGTAGGAAACACAAAAGCATTAAAAATTAATACTATTGTAAGAAAATCAGTTAAGGAATTCACAAAAAAAGGTATATAAATGTAATAGCATATACCTAAAACATAGAATAATCAGTTCAAACTTAACCATCAACTTAATAACTTATATGTAAAAGAGGTTATATACAAACCTAATGGTAACTATATATAAGAAACCACTAATAAATACTCAAAGAATAAAGAAAAAGAAATCCAAATATATCACTAAAGAAATTCAGCAAAACATGAAAGAAGACAGGAAAGGATTAGAGAAAATCTCAGAAATCAATTACAAATAAAATGACAAGAAACATGTATCTATCAAAAACTACTTTGGAGGTAAATGGATTAAATGCTCTGATCAAAAAACATAGGGTGGCAGAATGAATTAAAATCTATGTGTTGCCTATAAAAGACCCATGTTAGACCTAAAGGTATCTGATTGAAAGTGAGAAGATGGGGAAACTTCTATCATACAAATGATGTCAAAAGAAAGCTGGACTACTATCACTGATACTGAACAAAATAGACTTTTACAAAGACATAAGAGACAAAGAAGGACACTATCAAATGAAGGAGACAACACAAGAAGATATAACAATTGTAACTATTTATGCACCCGATATAGGAGCATCCAAATACATAAAACAGTAACAAATTTAGCGGAATGAATAAAAAATAATACAATCACATTAGGGATCTTTAACACATCAATGAACAAATCATCTAAATAGAAAATCAATAAAGAAACAATAGCTTTGAATGACACACTGGAACAGATGGATTTAACAGATATATTCAGGACATCCCATCTAAAAACAGAGAATGCACATTTTTTAAGTGAACACAGAACATTCTCCAGAATACACCACATATTAACTCACAAAATCAGCTTCATAAAATTCAAGCAAATTAGTCATATAATGCATCTTTTCTTACTAACACTATAAAACTAGAAGTCAGACACAAGAAAAAAAAAACTCTAGAAAGACCACAAATGCATGGAGATTAAACATTATGCTACTAAGCAAAGAATGAGTCAACCAGGAAATAAAAGAATCAACAAAAAATACATGGAAAAAATGAAAATGAAAACACAATGGGTCAAAATCTCTGGGATGTAGCAAAAGCAGTTTTAAGAGGGAAATATATACCTATACAGGCCAATCTTAGAAATAAAAAGAAATCTCAAACAACTTAATCTTGTACCTAAAGCTAAAAAAGAACAAACACAGTCTAGAAGCAGAAGAAAGGAAATAAATATTAGAGCAGAAATAAATGATATAGACACTAAAACATTAAATTACATCACATAAAACAAGAGATGGTTCTTTGAAAAAATATCAGTAAAAATGACCTCTAGCCAGACTTATCAAGAAAAAAAGAAGAGACTCAAATAAAATAGAGGAAAAATAACACCACCATAAATAAAAACAATCATAAGAGAATATTAAGCAAAACTATATGCCAATAACTTTCATAACCTAGAAGAAATGGATAAATTCCCAGAAACATATAAACTACCAAAACCCAAACAAACAAAAAAAAAAAAAAACAAAATTTGAACAGACTGATAATCAACAAAGAAATTGAGTTAGTGACCCAGAAAAATCCCAATGAACAGAAGTCCAGATGGCTTCATAGGGAAATTCTACCAAACATTTAAAAAAGAGCTAACCTATTCTCCTCCAAGTATTCTAAAAAAAAATAGAAAAGGAAGGAAAACTTCCAAATTCATTCTAGGAGATCAGCATTACTAGATACCAAAACAAAATGAAGACATCACTAAAAAGAGAATAGGCCAATATTTCTGATGAACGTAAATGCAAAAATCTTTAATAAAATACTAGCAAACTACATCAAACAAACTATTTAAAAAATCATTCACCATGATCAAGTGGGATTCATTCATGAGTGGCAAATATTTGCAAATCAATGTGATTCATCAATTCAATAAAAGAAAAGGTAAGAACCATATGATCATTTCAATAGAAGCATAAAAGAAAACATATGAGAAAGTACAACATCCATTCACGATAAAAACCCTCCACAAAGTAGGTGTAGAGGAAACCTATCTCAACATAATGAAGGCCATCTCTGGGGATGCCTGGGTGGCTCAGGAGTTCAGCCCTTGTCTTAAGCTCAGGGCATGATCCTGAAGTCCCACATTGGGCTCCCTGAATGGTGCCTGCTTCTCATTCGGCCTATATCTCTTTCTCTGTCTCTCAGTATCTCTCATGAATGAATAAATAAAATCTTAAAAAAAAATAAAGGCCATCTCTGAAAAACTCTCAGCCAACTTTATCATTAATGGAAAAAAAAAAAAATGAGAGCTTTTTCCCTAAGATTAGGAAACAAGACAAGGATGACCACTCTCACCACTTTTATTCAACATAGTACTGGAAGTCTTAGCAACACCAATCAAACAACAAAAAGAAGTAAAAGGCATTCAAACCAGCAAAGAAGTCAAACTTTCATTCTTTGCAGATGACACGATATTCTGTATAGAAAACCTAAAAGACTCCACCAAAAAAACTGCTAGAACTGATGAATGAATTTAGTAAAATTTCAGTATCCAAAAATCAACGTACAAAAAAAAGTCTGTATTTGTATATGCCAATAATGAGGCAGAAGAAATTAAGAAAACAATCCCATTTATAATTATACCAAAAATAAGATACCTAGGAATGAGCCCAACTAATGGGGTAAAGATCTGTACTCTGAAAGCCCTAAAACACTGATGAAAGAAATTGAAGATGACACACAAACAACAGAAAGACATTCTATGCTCGTAGATTGGAAGAATATTGTTAAAATGTCTAGACTATCCAAAGCAATCTACACATGTAATACAATCTCTATCTAAACCATAGCATTTTACATAAAACTTTAACAAACAATTCTAAAATTTGCATGGAACTTTAACAAACAATTCTAAAATTTGCATGGCACCACAAAAGACCCCAACTAGCCAAAGCAACCTTGAAAAAGAAAAGAGCAGCTAGCAGTATCACAATTCTGGACTTCAAGTTACATTACAAAGCTGTAGTAATCAAAACAGTATGGTATGGACATAAAAACAGACATAGATTAATAGAACAGAATAGAAAATCTAGAAATGAATCCAAAAATCATATAGTCAATTAATCTTCAACAGGTCAGGAAAGAATATCCAATGGAAAAAAAGACACTTCCTTCAACAAATGGTGTTGGGAAAACTGGACATCTATGTGAAAAAGAATAAAACCTTTTTTACACTATACACAAAAATAAATTCAAAATAGATTAAAGACCTAAATGTGGGACAGGAAACCAAAAAAATCCTAGAAGAAAGCACAGGCAGTAACTTCTTTGACATCAGCCCTAGCAACATCTTTCCAGATAAGTCTCCTGAGGTAAGGAAACAAAAACAAAACTAAACCATTGGCCCTATATCAAAATGGAAACCTTCTGCCCAACAAAGGAAACTGTCAACAAAACTAAAAGACAACCTACTGAAGGAGAAGATATTTGCAAATGACTTATCCGATAAAGGGTTAGTATCTAAAATATATAAAGAACTTACAAAACTCAACACCTAAAAAGTAATCTAGTTAAAAAATGGGCAGAAGACATGAACAGATATTTTTCCATGGAAGACGTACAGATGGCTAAGAGAAACATGAAAATGTGTTCATCATTATTTATCAGGGAAATGCAAATCAAAACAACAAGGAGCTATTACCTCACATCTGTCAGATTGGCTAAAATCAACCACACATGAAACAAAAGGTGTTGGTGATGATATGGAGAAAAAGGAATATTTTACACTGTTAGCAGAAATGAAAACTGATTCAGCTACTCTGAAAAACAGTATGGAAGTTCTTCAAAAAGTTAAATATACAACTACCTTATGATCCAGCAATCACACTACTGAGTATTTATGCAAAGAATACCGGAATGCTAATTCAAAAGGATACATGCACTCCTATGTTAATGGCAACATTATTTATAGTAGTCGAGATATGGAAGCAGCCCACATGTCCATGGATTGATGAACAGATAAAGATGTGATACACACTCACACACACACAGTATATTATTCAGCCATAAGAAAGAATAAAATTTTGTCTTTTGCAACAACATGGATAGAGCTAAAGTATAAGCAAAATATGACAATCAGAGAAAAACAAATATCTTATCCTATGATTTCATTCATGTAGCATTTAAGAAACAAAATAAAAAAGTAAAGGGAAAAAGATAAGACAAAGCAAGAAACAGCTCTTAATTATGGAGAATAAACTAATGGTTATCAGTGGGGAAGGGTGTGAGGAGATGAGTTAAATAGATGATTATGATTATGCTCAACATCATTCATCAAGGAAATGCAAAACAAAACCACAATGTGATAACACCTCGTGCCAGTCAGAATGGCTAAAATAAAAAACAAAACAAACAACATGTGTTGTAAAAATGTAGGGGGAAAGAAAGGAACCCTCATGCACTGTTGGTGAGAATGCAAAGTGGTGCAGCCACTCGGTAGACAGCATGGAGGTTACTCAAAAATCAAAAGTAGAACTACCCTAACAATCTAGTAATTGCAATACTGGGTATTTACCCAAGGAATATGAAAATGCTAATTTGAAGGGAAATATGTATTCCTTTGTTTATTGTAGCATTATATATAATAGCCAAATTACAGAAGTTGCCCAAGTATTTATCAGTTGATTAATGGATAAAGATGATGTGATATATAGAATATATAGAATAGAATATTACTTAGCCATCAAAAGGAATAAAATCTTGCTATTCACAACACGGATGTAGCTAGAAAGTATAATGCTAAGTGAAATAAGTCAGAGAAACAAATACCATATGATTTCACTCTCATGTGAAATTTAAGAAACAAAACAAATGAACAAAGTAGGGGCGGGGTGGATAAACCAAAAAACAGACTCTTTACTACAGAGAACAAACAGAAGCTTACCAGAGGAGAGGTAAGGGCAGTGAATGAAATACATGAAAGGGATTAAGATTACACTCAACTTGATGAACAATGAGTAATATATAGAAGTGTTATTTTTTTGTATATTTTTTATTGGAGTTCGATTTGCCAACATATACTATAACACCCAGTGCTCATCCTGCCAAGTGACCCCCTCAGTGCCCACCACCGAGTCACCACATCTCCTGCCCACCTCCCCTTCCACTATCCCTTGTTTGTTTCCCAGAGTTAGGAGTCTCTCATGTTTTGTCACCCTCTCTGATTTTTCCCCACTCATTTTCTCTCCTTTCTCCTATAATCCCTTTCACTATTTTTTATATTCCCTGTATGAGGGAAACCATATAATGATTGTCCTCCGACTGACTTACTTCATTCAGCATAATACCCTCCGGGTGCATCCATTTTGAAGCAAATGGTGGGTATCCATCGTTTCTAATGCCTGAGTAATGTTCCATTGTATACATAGACCACATCTTCTTTATCCATTCATCTTTTGATGGACACCGAGGCTCTTTCCACAGTTTGGCTATTGTGGACATTCCTGCTATAAACATTGTGGTTGCAGGTGTCTTGGTTTTTCACTGCATCTGTATCTTCGGGGTAAATCCCCAGCAGTGCAATTGCTGGGTTGGAGGGCAGATATTTTTAACTCTGTGGAACCTCCACACAGTTTTCCAGAGTGGTTGCACCAGTTCACATTCCCACCAACAATGCAAGAGGGTTTCCCTTTCTCCACATCCTCTCCAACCTTTGTTGTTTCCTGTCTTGTTAATTTTCACCATTCTTACTGGTGTGAGGTGGTATCTCCTTGTGGTTTTGATTTGTATTTCTCTGATGGCAAATGATGCGGAGCATTTTCTCATGTGCTTGTTGACCACGTGTATGTCTTCTTTGTTGAAATGTCTGTCCATGTCTTTTGCCCATTTCATGATTGGATTGTTTGTTTCTTTGCTGTTGAGTTTAATAAGTATTAAATCACTATATTGTACACCTGAAACTAATATAATACTGTATGCTAACTATATTGGAATTAAAATTTTAGAAATTACTTTCTACTGAGGATTAAGAAAATAGTTTAACAAATTTGGATAATTTTGTAAACACCGTGAGATATATAGATAAGCAGGAAATACATTGTAGTTATTTTTTGCTAGTGTTTTTTAAAACACCCATTAAAATAGTTTTCCCTAAATTTACTCCAAATCTTAAAATTGGAAACAAATGCTTTAGGAAGAAAAGGCTAAATGATGCTATGGGGAAATGTAATTTCTATAAAAAATGCAATTATAATGGGTTGCAAAGAAATTTTATCTTTTAAGGGGAGAAGGTGAGGTGGCAATATTTTTCCTGACTTCATGGTTAGATTATCCATATTTCTCTAACCATTGCTAATAGTAAAAAATCCATATGTGCCATTTTCAGTTAATTTTGCATATTTTATAATGAACAATATATTATGCAAAAATGACCCCAGTATTGTTATTTATAAAGATGATATTTAAATACATTATGGAATTTGAGGGGAAATATAAATCAATACAAGTTCCTAAATATTGATGCTTCTTGATACTTCTGAATCTCTAATTTTCCCCAATGTTTCAAACATTTCAAAACCAAGAGATGGAGATTTTCTCTTATGGTCATAAAATAACTAGACCTGTCCTCCTTCCATAGCCAAATTTGAAACTGGAAAAAAAATACATAAGGCAATGGTCACCAACAATAAATAACATGCTACAATCCTTTAGAGGGAAGAGCATATAATGTAGTTCCCACATTCTCTCCATTTTCATGTCCAAAGGCACTTGCTGAACTATTGCACAGAGAGATGGAGCTTAAACAGAGCATGGTACCCACCGAAATGGAGTTCTGAGCTATCCAAGTGCTAAAGCTCTTGATGTAGACTAATTCATCAAGATGGTAGACCTTGGGAAAATTGATCAGAACTATGTACGAGGTTTCCTCATAGATCTGTTTAGATCTAATGGAGTGGCTGTAGCAGGGCTCATATCTGAAAGGAACAGGCAGAGATGAGGTAGTACTGAGGAAAGTCAGAGCTCAAGTCCAGAAAAGAGAGCCCTCATGGAGTGCCTCAGGTATTCAGGGGAGACTCTCATAAAGACCATGCCTTAGGATAAAGGGATATGCTCTTGAGTAAGGACCAAACCTTAGAACTAAATGAAAATAGACCAATCTTAAAGAATAAAACCAAGCATCCCAAAAACAAGAGGGTCTACTAGAATTTAAATTTCTGTCAAGGGCAAAACTATAAGCATTTTTCAAGTAAGGCAATATAATACAGGTTCTCCATAATATGCCATTCAAAATGCCCAGCATAATAAAACACTATTAGACATACAAACTTAAAAAAAAAAAAAAGACAACTATGGAGAAAGTAAATAGAAAAAAAATCTGTACTTCAGAATGACTAAGATGTTAGAATTTTCAAACAAGTATTTTCAAACACTTGCTATAAGTATACTTAAGAAGTTAAAGGAAAAGACAGTCATAGGAGAAAACTGATGGAAAATCTCCCCAGAATGACAAGCCTATTGAAAAATACATAAATTTCAGAACTGTGGATGCATGATCCCTAAAATAAAAACTTCACTTGATTAGCTTAAAAATAAATACAAAGTTAAACATGAAGATATGTCAATAATAAAATTATCCAATATGAAGAACAGAGGGAACAAAGATTTTAAAAAGAAAATGGTATCTGTGAGTGACCTGTGGACCAGTGTCAGTAGTCTAGCATATATGCAATTGCATTCACAAGAGAAAAGATATTTGGATATTTACAAAATCTTCCAAATTTGTGGGGAAAAAAATCAACTTAAATGTAAGACACTTAGTGGAAGATAAAGCTTCATACATACACAAAGACAAAAAGAACACAGATACCCTAGGTTTAATGATGAGTCTGATTCCAGATTTTGATGTCTGACTACTCACAGCTTTTAGGCCTCACCTCTTCTCACTTTTCCTTATGATCTACATTTGAGAAAGGGGACAGGAAAGCCTGGGTGTTCCCCAACTTTGAGCTTGATGGGAGATTCAAATCATGCAGCTGTTTACCACATGTGAGAACGTTCATCTTGGCCCCATCCTCTAGTCACAATAAAACTTCAAGCCAGTCATTTCCTGCTCTTTCAAGACATTATAGATGTATTTGAAAGGCTTTCCTTTCCTTCCCCAGAGATATCAATTATAAAATTAATCTTTCCATGCCATCTTGGGTGGTTTGGATATGTGTGTTTTTGTGTGGTGTCATCAATCTTGACATCTGAATAAAATTTGGGGTTTATCTGCCACAGAGAATAATCCTAACACCAGGCAAAACCTAGTCAAATTTTTCAAAGCCAAGGTTAAACAATTACCAAAAACAAATAAAATAATGACACAGTACATACTGGGGAACAAAGATATAAATAGGAAGGAAAAATGGAGTTTTTCTGAGGACTTGAAGTACCTCCTCACCCCAAAAAGGTAAGACAGTGAGGACAAATTTGTAGCATAAAGGCCATGAACCTCATCAAATTTTCTCCAACTACTCAGCCCAAATATTTTCTGGTTCTTTGAATTTCTGAAACATCCATTTTCTCTTTAAATTTCATGACAAAACAGTATCAGAAATGTAGCATATTTTAAATGTAGTGTTATTTGTGTGATACAGACTCTAAGATTTATAAAAGTACAGACTAAAATATTAATGAAAGATGGTTCATTCCTCTTTTAATCAAACCTGAAATGAAAGCATATGTTCCTGAATGTAAAATCCAGTTCTTTGAGTTTGGAAGTCATGTCAATGACCTCTTCAGGACATTTTCTGCTAGAAGGAAAAAAAAACATGGGTATGTTTTCAGAGAATGTTTATAATTTCCTCAACTTTTTAAGAAAGAGCTCCCTTTAATAAGGCAAACATAAAAGGTAGTACCACTTTATTATACTTGGTTGACTTTATCAATTTTATTATTTATTCTGTGAACTGGTTAATATATTACATTAAGCATATCTTTTCTGAAAATGGAGAAAGGAATACACTAGACTGAGCATAAATCATCTGTAGAATGATCTGATTGTCTAGTAAGTGAAAAGGTGACTTCATTTGTCTAATATAGATATTTAGCAGATTACTGATATCAAGAATAACATCCTCCCTAGAGCACCAACTCTCAGCAAACAGAAATCCTGATGATCCCCCACATCCCACCAAGCTCAGAACATGCACCACCTCAACTGAGGAAGATGCCACAACTTGAGTTCCAAATCACTCAAAGTGCATCTCTTAAGGGAATATTATAAACCATGGTTAAGTATGCTTCAGAATCTGAGTCTTAATTACTCAACTATGTGTTTGAACATTAAGCACTTAAATACAAAGATATTTAAGATACAGTGTCTACCTTGAAGGGCTTCCTAAGTTATTTTTGCATAGATTTTCTTACCAATGAGACTGCATCCATTCTTACAGCTCCACCATACCAGACCACAGGATTGTTTAACCTTGCCTGTGAAAATGTGCCACATCATTTCTAGGCAATAGGAGTCTCTCGGAATAATTAGACCTGGAATCAGTAATTTCTTTAGAATTTTATACTGTTCACATCATTCTAACAAAATCCCTAATATTATTAGTAAGGATTTATTGATTTAACAGGGAAACCCCTAGAGGTTTTAAAGTTATATCATCCATCTGAAGTTTGAAAGACAGGACTCAATAAGTGAAGTAGAGAAACCAAATCAAAGAGCCAAATAATAAAAATTGATTGTTATCCATTCCCAAACATGGTTCTAAGTGATGGGAGATGAAACACAATTTTAGCTTCTTAAGAAATATATGCTCTCACAAAATAGAAGTCAGATCCATATGAAAATACAACTAGCATCAATGACTGAATATGGTAAGGGTGAGATGGATAATACAGATTTGCTGTTAAGTGATCAAAAGTGAAGAACATGGGATTAAGTTCTGTCACTGTTAAGTGCTATGTTTCAGGCATTGCACTGAACTCTGATTATCCCCCAAAACTACCCATTTCAGTGATTCCTTTATAATAATTAAAGCTTTGCTAAAATTTGGTTGTTTCTCTAAGCCTCAAATACTCTTTTTATGTGTATTATTCTAATTCTGCAATCAAGGAAGTAGAATTCCAGTGATTTTAGGATATTTGCATATGTTCATAAAGAGATTAGTGAAAGAATTAGGATTTGAAACCAAATTTGGCTCACTCCAGAACTCTTTTCACTTGGTTGCTGTCCCCTGTGCTCCTTCACTTATGTCCAAATACCATTTTTAGATACATGGAATAGCAGAATCAGGGATATTAAAATATTTTGCATGGAAACTTCCACTTTTGATGTTGTTCCAATAATCCTGAAAAAGTCAGTATCTTTATAGTCCATAATGTAGTGATAGTTACTTTTAGTTATTATGTTGTATTTGCTAATAATTCTGTTGTCCGACTATGAGCTCCATGGTAGCAGAGACAATGTCTTATACACCATTGCATCTGCAGATTCTGCATAATACTGGTCCCATGATAGGCTCTTTGTAAATTACATTGCACTGAATCCTTTAACCTATTTTTTTCATCTTCCCTCATAACATTCTATTACTTTGCATTGCTATTACAGATTTAATATATACATTTTGTATGGACCTCAGACTCTAGGTATGATAACATATTAAGTGCTTTGAAATTGGGATCTCTAGGTGGCTCAGCGGTTTGGCACCTGCCTTCGGCCCAGGGCATGATCCTGGAGTCCTGGGATCGAGTCCCACATCAGGCTTCCTGCATGAAGCCTGCTTCTCCCTCTGCCTGTGTCTCTGCCTCTCTGTCTTTCATGGATAAATAAATAAAATCTTTAAAAACAAAAAAAAAGGTGCTTTGAAATTGTATCATATATATGGATGTCTAGATTCCATAATACATTTCTATTATAAGCCATGGCACTGTTTTGTTCATTGCATCTCTACTGAAATATTTTTACACACCATTCAAATCACCTTTTGATTCTTATGGAAAAGCAGCTAAGGGAAAAGAATATTACCTGAGCACTTGTTATGTCTTGTCTCCATTAATTCTCATAGCATCATTGCAAAGTAATTTGTATCCGTAATTTAAAAATCAGGAGAGATTTATACAAAGTAACTAATGTGACCATTTAACCAGTAAATAACAGGACTAGAATTTAACTTTAAGCTTTCTTGGTACCAAATCTTCTCCCCTCAAAGATGCCTAGATTGAGAGGAGACCCATCCTAAATAAATTTTATGGAAATTTAAAAATTGCATTCAATTTCTTATATGTCTAAAAATCCAAATCTTAAGGCTGGACTGTGTACAAATGTCCCCTTAACTCAAGTTCATGAATGCCCAGGACCAAAGCATTAAGTGAAGTCATTTTCCAATGCACAAATGGAAAGATCCACCCACAAATAAGACTGGCTGCATCTCTATAGTTAATGTGGCTAGTTCCAAGGTTGAATTGGCTGAGAGGACAAACTCATGCCTCAGAGACTTGTTCCAAACATTTATATCTTTGATAAATTTTGCTTTTCATACCATAGAGGTTTGGTGACTTTCAATCTCAACAACTAGAGAAATTTCATCAACCTCACTGTATGGGGAGGGGGGGTTCAGTTTATACAATTTATTCCCCATATTACTATGTCCAACTGATACACCAAGAAAGGGAGTCTCAGTATATCTTAGTACAGGCTAAAAGAAGAACATATTCATTCATTTCTCTTTCCAGTCATTTCTAAATAAAAAAGAATTGTTTCTATTATGCATATCCAGGCATATACCCACACACATTTCTAATCCCCGCCCCCCAACTTCCCAAACTTAAAAAAAAAAAGTCCCAAAGCATTAATTTTGAAGTGTTCTGGGTATTCTAGACAGGCAAATCTTATAGACATGGTTAAAATTAATTTATAACTTGAAAATTACATCTTATACAAGATGTGTCCCTTCAGGCGATGTTAGAGTACCTAATGGAATTGGCTCAAATTGGCCTTATCAAGTTCAAAAGCCTCCGAATTATTGCCCTGGGGAGTAACACAACTGAGACTAGTAATTCTGAACAAAATGTTAGCTTGAATTACTTTTCTATATTTGAAATACATTCCTTGCATGTCACCCCAAAAATACTGCTGGCATTTTATAGGCACCTGAAATATTCTTGGGGCTTGTATATACTGTACAATGAAAGCAACAGGCAATTTTTATTTTTAAAAAAATCAAATAACTTCAAAATATTTATAAGTTGGAGCCATGGTCTTCACAGTATTAGGTGACTGCCAGGTAGTAAAATGTTTGGGGTTTCCCCCATCTTGATTCTAACTGATGCCCAAATTTCCACAATCAAGAATCTATACATTTAGCTAGAGACTTTTATCTTTATTAGAATGCAAAATCCCCAGGGTTAGTTTTAACTCTAGTGGTTCCTTTAGTCATTATTGAAATTACAGAAGGAAGACTGACAAGAGGCAGGGTTGGAGAAGTCGAGGCCATCAACATTGACGATGTCACTTTACTATTTAACTGGGGCATGATGCCAACAGTTACAAAGGGTTCATCTTAAGTGCTACTTCAACAACATAGATGAGACATTGACTGTTTGAACAGCACTATCTAAGCATTGGTACGATATTTATGCCTTCAAGGAAATATTATATTTTATATTTATTATATCTTCAAGGAAAGCATAGTCTAGTTAGGCAGAACCCAATATAAAATAGGAGAAATTTGTGTACCAAATGAACTCCTGTTTTGTATTTCCTTTCATTTAAATGTTCAAAAAAATAGTCTGAGCCAAAGTTTTAGCTTATAATTGTTGATAAAATCCCTCGAAGTCCATACAATTTATATGTAACCACTGAAATTATTCAAGGAATGTAAGTAGGAGTTAACACTTAGAGGGACACTTGCGTGGCTCAGTGATTGTCTGTCTGCCTTCAGCCCTAGTCTGATCCTGGGGTCACCAGGATCCTATCTCACAACAGGTTCCCTGCAGGTAGCCAGCCTGCTTCTCCCTCTGCCTATGTCTCTGCCTCTCTCTGTGTCTCTCATGAATAAATAAAATCTTTAAAAAGGGGCGAGGAGGGAAGTCCCCGTGGGTCAGTGGTTTAGCTCCACCTTCAGCCCAGGGCCTGATCCTGGAGACCTGGGATCCAGTCCCACACCAGGCTGCCTGCATGGAGCCTGCTTCTCCCTCTGCCTGTGTCTCTGCCTCTGTGTGTGTGTGTGTGTGTGTGTGTGTGTGTGTGTCTCCCATGAGTAAATAAATAAAATCTTTTTTAAAAAGGGGGGGAGTTAACATTAGAAACTATATTCTAAATGAACCAATGTCCACATTATGCCAATATAATTAGTCCCTCTCATTTTTCTAAATATCCCCTTTCTTTTTAAAATAACCATCAAGAGGGGAGGAGGGACAAGATGGCAGAAGAGTACAGTCCCCAAGACACCTGTCCCCACCAAATCACCTGGATAACCTTCAAATCATCATGAAAACCCACGAATTCAGCCAGAGATTTAAAGAGAGAACAGCTGGAATGCTACAGTGAGAAGAGTTCCTGCTTCTATCAAGGTAGAAAGACGGGTGGGGGAGGAGAAATAAATAAACGGCATCCAAGGGGGAGGGGCCCTGCGAGGAGCCGGGCTAAGGCTGGGCGAGAGCCCCCAGGACAGGAGAGCCCCCCCGCCCGGAGAAGCAGGAGCTGCACCAATCTTCCTCTACAGAAAGGCGCTCGCAGGGAGCTGGGGCAGGATCCCAGGAGGGGCGGGGATGAACTCAGGGTCCCAGGGGCACTAACAGACACCTGCACCCCAGGGAGAGTGCGCCACACCCCCCGGCCAAGCTCCCGAAAGGGCTGCAGCACAGGCGTGCACGGCTGGACCTGGGAGCAGCTCGGAGGGGCTCGGGGGGAGGCTCCGCGCAAGGGGGCTGCGCGCCCCGGGAGCGTGATTCCAACAGCGCAGGCCCCGGAGCACAGGGCGCGGGGGCACAGCCCAGGATCCTGCTCTCCCCCAGGGACAGGCGGAGGCCGGGAGGGCACAGGACAGCAAGGACGCTCCTGCCACCGGGCACCGAGCTGAGCAAATCAGCGGCCCCCGCCCAGAGCATCCAGGCCCCTGCAGACTGAGAGCTCTGTAGTTACTGCTGGAGCTGACTCTGGGGCTGGAGAGCTGGCTGCTGCTACTGTTGTTGTTCCTCCTGGGGCCTCACGGGGTAAACAACCCCCACTAAGCCTCACAGTGGCCTCACAAGATAAACAGCTTAAACATCTATCACTGAGCCGTGCACCAGGCAGGGGGCTGAGCAGCTCCCCCAAGTGCTAACACCTGAAAATCAGCACAGCAGGCCCCTCCCCCAAAAGACCAGCAAGACGGACAGGGGAAGAGCAAGTTATTGACCAAAGAGCAGTGGAAAGTTCCAGGGGAGGTCGAGGGATTTACAGTATACAGAATCAGAGGATACTCCCCCTTGCTTTTTGTTTTTTGATTTGTTTGCTCCCGCCCCCCCCTTTTTTTCTTTTCTTCTCTTTTATTTTCCTTCTTTTTTTCTTTATCTTTTCTTCTTTCTCTTCTTTTTCTCCTTTACCCAATGCAACTTGTTTTTAGCCACTCTGCACTCAGCAAAATGACTAGAAGGAAAACCTCACCTCAAAAGAATCATAAACAGTCCTCTCTCCACAGAGTTACAAAATTTGGATTACAATTGAATGTCAGAAAGCTGATTCAGAAGCACTATTATAAAGCTACTGGTGGCTCTAGAAAAAAGCATAAAGGACTCAAGAGACTTCATGACTGCAGAATTTAGATCTAATCAGGCAGAAACTAAAAATCATTTGAATGAGATGCAATCCAAACTAGAAGTCCTAATGATGAGGCTTAATGAGGTGGAAGAACGAGTGAGTGACATAGAAGACAAGTTGATGGCAAAGAGGGAATCTGAGGAAAAAAGAGACAAACAATTAAAAGACCATGAGGATAGATTAAGGGAAATAAATGACAGCCTGAGGAAGAAAAATCTACATTTCATTGGGGTTCCCGAAGGCGCCGAAAGGGCCAAAGGGCCAGAATATGTATTTGAACAAATCATAGCTGAAAACGTTCCTAATCTGGGTAGGGAAACAGGCATTCAGATCCAGGAAATAGAGAGATCCCCCCCTTGATTCAATAAAAACCGCTCAACACCTCAACATTTAATAGTGAAGCTTGAAAATTCCAAAGATAAAGAGAAGATCCTTAAAGCAGCAAGAGACAAGAAATCTCTAACTTTATGGGGAGAAATATTAGATTAACAGCAGACCTCTCCACAGAGACCTGGCAGGCCAGAAAGGACTGGCAGGATATATTCAGGGTCCTAAATGAGAAGAACATGCAGCCAAGAATACTTTATCCAGCAAAGCTCTCATTCAGAATAGAAGGAGAGATAAAGAGCTTCCAAGATAGGCAGAAATGGAAAGAATATGTGACCACGAAGCCAGCTCTGCAAGAAATACTAAGGAGGATTCTGTAATAGAGGAAGTCCAAGGGAACAATACACAAAAACAGGGACTGAATAGATATCATGATGACACTAAACTCATATCTTTCAATAGTAACTCTGAACGTGAATGGGCTTAATGACCCCATCAAAAGGCACAGGGTTTCAGACTGGATAAAAAAGCAGGACCCATCTATTTGCTGTCTACAAGAGACTCATTTTAGACATAAGGACACCACAGCCTGAAAATAAAAGGTTGGAGAACCATTTACCATTCAAATGGTCCTCAAAAGAAAGCAGGGGTAGCCATCCTTATATCAGATAAACTAAAATTTATTCCAAAGACTGGAGTGAGAGATGAAGAGGGACACTATATCATACTTAAAGGATCTATCCAAGAAGAGGATTTAACAATCATCAATATATATGCCCCGAATGTGGGAGCTGCTAAATATATCAATCAATTAATAACCAAAGTTAAGACATACTTAGATAATAAAACACTTATACTTGGTGACTTCAATGTAGCTCTTTCTATACTCGATAGGTCTTCTAAGCACAACATCTCCAAAGAAACGAGAACTTTAAATGATACACTGGACCAGACGGATTTGAAACATATCTATAGAACTTTACATCCAAATGCAACTGAATACACATTCTTCTCAAGTGCATATGGAACTTTCTCCAGAATAGACCACATACTGGGTCACAAATCAGGTCTTAACCAATACCAAAAGATTGGGATCCTCCCCTGTGTATTCTCAAACCATAATGCCTTGAAATTAGAACTAAATCACAAAAAGAAGTTTGGAAGGATTTCAAACAGGTGGAGGTTAAGGACCATCCTGCTAAAAGATGAAAGGGTCAACCAGGAAATTAAGGAAGAATTAAAAAGATTCTTGGGAACTAATGAGAATGAAGATACAACCATTCAAAATCTTTGGGATACAGCAAAAGCAGTCCTAAGGGGGAAATACATCGCAATACAAGCATCCATCCAAAAACTGGAAAGAACTCAAATACAAAAGCTAACCTTACCTAAAGGAGCTAGAGATAAAACATCAAATAGATCCTACACCCAGCAGAAGAAGAGTTAATAAAGATTCGAGCACAACTCAACGAAATCGAGACCAGAACTGTGGAACACATCAACAAAACCAGGAGTTGGTTCTTTGAAAGAATTAATAAGATAGATAAACCATTAGCCAGCCTTATTAAAAAGAAGAGAGAGAAGACTCAAATTAATAAAATCATGAATGAGAAAGGAGAGATCACTACCAACACCAAGGAAATACAAATGATTTTTAAAAAGCAGCTATATGCCAATAAATTAGTCAATCTAGAAGAAATGGACACACTTCGGGAAAGTCACAAACTACCAAAACTGGAACAGGAAGAAATAGAAAACCTGAACAGGCCAATAACCAGGGAGGAAATTGAAGCAATCATCAAAAACCTCCCAAGACACAAAAGTCCAGGGCCAGATGGCTTCCCTGGGGAATTCTATCAAACGTTTAAAGAAGAAACCATACGTATTCTACTAAAGCTGTTTGGAAAGATAGAAAGAGATGGAATACTTCCAAACTTATTCTATGAGGCCAGCATCGCCCTAATTCTAAAACCAGAGAGAGACCCCACCAAAAAGGAGAATTATAGACCAATATCCCTGATGAACATGGATGCAAAAATTCTCAACAAGATACTAGCCAATAGGATACAACAGTACATTAAGAAGATTATTCACCATGACCAAGTAGGATTTATCCCCAGGATGCAAGGCTGGTTCAACACTCATAAAACAACCAATGTGATTCATCATATCAACAAGAGAAAAAACAAGAACCATATGATCCTCTCAATAGATGCATAGAAAGCATTGACAAAATACAGCATCCATTCCTGATCAAAACTCTTCAGAGTGTAGGGATAGAGGGAACATTCCTCAACATCTTAAAAGCCATCTATCAAAAGCCCACAGCAAATATCATTCTCAATGGGGAAGCACTGGGAGCCTTTCCCCTAAGATCAGGAACAAGACAGGGATGTCCACTCTCACCACTGCTATTCAACATAGTACTGGAAGTCCTAGCCTCAGCAATCAGACAACAAAAAGACATTAAAGGCATTCAAATTGGCAAAGAAGAAGTCAAACTCTCCCTCTTCACAGATGACATGATTCTCTACATGAAATACCCCAAGACTCCACCCCAAGATTGCTAGAACTCATACAGCAATTTGGCAGTGTGGCAGGATACAAAATCAATGCCCAGAAGTCAGTGGCATTTCTATACACTAACAATGAGACTGAAGAAAGAGAAATTACAGAGTCAATCCCATTTACAATTGCACCCAAAAGCGTAAGATACCTAGGAATAAACCTAACCAAAGAGGTAAAGGATCCATACCCTCAAAACTACAGAA
Source organism: Canis lupus baileyi (assembly GCF_048164855.1). Lineage (NCBI taxonomy): Eukaryota > Metazoa > Chordata > Mammalia > Carnivora > Canidae > Canis > Canis lupus. The sequence goes on along the minus strand of NC_132844.1, from coordinate 55,591,882 downwards.
CCCTTCTGAAAGAAAGTGAGGAAGACACAAAGAGATGGAAAAATATTCCATGCTCATGGATTGGAAGAATGAATATTGTGAAAATGTCAATGTTACCCAGGGCAATTTACACATTTAATGCAATCCCTATCAAAATACCATGGACTTTCTTCAGAGTTGGAACAAATTATTTTAAGATTTGCGTGGAATCTGAAAAGACCCCAAATAGCCAGGGGAATATTAAAAAAGAAAACCATAGCTGAGGGCATCACAATGCCAGATTTCAGGTTGTACTACAAAGCTGTGGTCATCAAGACAGTGTGGTACTGGCACAAAAACAGACACATAGATCAATGGAACAGAATGGAGAATCCAGAAGTGGACCCTCAACTTTATGGGCAACTAATATTCGACAAAGGAGGAAAGACTATCCACTGGAAGAAAGACAGTCTCTTCGATAAATGGTGCTGGGAAAATTGGACATCCACATGCAGAAGAATGAAACTAGACCACTCTCTTGCACCATACACAAAGATAAACTCAAAATAGATGAAAGATCTAAATGTGAGACAAGATTCCATCAAAATCCTAGAGAAGAACACAGGCAACACCCTTTTTGAACTTGGCCACAGCAACTTCTTGCAAGATACATCCATGAAGGCAAGAGAAACAAAAGAAAAATTGAACTATTCAGACTTAATCAAGATAAGAAGCTTTTGCACAGCAAAGGATACAGTCAACAAAACTCAAAGACAACCTACAGTTGGGAGAAGATACTTGCAAATGACATATCAGATAAAGGACTAGTTTCCAAGATCTATAAAGAACTTATTAAACTCAACACCAAAGAAACAAACAATCCAATCATGAAATGGGCAAAAGACATGAACAGAAATCTCACAGAGGAAGACATAGACATGGCCAACAAGCACATGAGAAAATGCTCTACATCACTTGCCATCGGGGAAATACAAATCTCAACCACAATGAGATACCACCTCACACCAGTGAGTATGAGGAAAATTAACAAAACAGGAAACCACAAATGTTGGAGAGGATGTGGAGAAAGGGGAACCCTCCTGCACTCTTGGTTGGAATGTGAACTGGTGCAGCCACTCTGGAAAACTGTGCGGAGGTTCCTCAAAGAGTTAAAAATAGATCTGCCCTATGACCCAGCAATTGCACTGCTGGGGATTTACCCCAAAGATACAGATGCAGTGAAACGCCAGGACACCTGCACCCTGATGTTTATAGCAGCAATGTCCACAATAGCCAAACTGTGGAAGGAGCCTCGGTGTCCATCAAAAGATGAATGGATAAAGAAGATGTGGTTTATATATACAATGGAATATTCCTCAGCCATTAGAAACTACAAATACCCACCATTTGCTTCGATGTGGATGGAACTGGAGGGTATTAAGCTGAGTGAAATAAGTCAATCGGAGGAGGACAAACATTATATGGTCTCACTCATTTGGGGAATATAAAAAATAGTGAAAGGCAATAAAAGGGGAAAGGAGAAAAAATGAGTGGGAAATATCAGAAAGGAAGATAGAACATGAGAGACTCCTAACTCTGGAAAACGAACTAGGGGTGGTGGAAGGGGAGATGGGCGGGGGTGGGGGTGACTGGGTGATGGGCACTGTGGGGGGCACTTGATGGGATGAGCACTGGGTGTTATTCTATATGTTGGCAAATTGAACACCAATAAAAAATTAATTTATTAAAAAAAAAAGAATTTCAAGGGAAAATAAAATAAAATAACCATCAAAATTTCATTTACCATTTTACGAAGGCATGAGATGTATCATCAAAGAGCAGAAGAAAATTACTAGATTAGGTGTTTTGTGTCTAGCCTGGACCATGTGTCTGTCTAAACTCTATTGTGTCATTTAGTATCTATGATTTTTCTTATTAACAGAAATACATGATTTTAAAGACCCAGATTTTAACAACTGGGTGTGACTTTATTTGATAGTATTATATTCTATAAGTTTAGACTGTCAGTTTTAATTGCTAGACTAATATAACTTGCTGATTATATTGAATGGATTGAGAATGAGAGACTTGCAGGAAAAGATCAGAAAAAAGTCGTATCTTCATGGTTAGTGCTCATTATAAATGTATGTGTGGAGTTACTTTGAGAGAGGGACGTTCAAGTGTTTAAGAGGTAGGAGAGTTTTAACAGAAATAGGCGGATTATTACTCAGCTATTAGAAACGATGAATACCCACCATTTGCTCCGATGTGGATGGAACTGGAGGGTATTATGCTGGGGGAAGTAAGTCAATTAGAGAAGAACAATCATTATATGGTTTCACTCATGCGGAGAATATAAGAAATAGTGAAAGGGAATATAGGTGAAAGGAGGGAAAATGAGAGGGAAAAATTAGAGAGGGTGACAAAACATGAGAGACTTCTAACTCTGGGAAATGAACAAGGGGTGGTGGAAGGGGAGTCAGGGGGCTGGGGTAATTGGGTGACAGGCACTGAGGAGGGCACTTGACAGGATGAGCATTGGGTGTTACACTACATGTTGGCAAATCAAACTTCAATAAAATATATATATATGTATTTATTTATATATACACATATATATACATACATATATAAAAAGAAAGCTACATTTGAAAAACAAAAGAAAAAAGAAGTTAGGTGCTAAAGGGTACTAAAATCTTATTAACATGTCAATGCTTTTCTTACTTGAGGGATGGGCCCATTGTTCTAGATTTTTCTACTTACAGAAAATCAGATTTCCATGCTCTCTTGTCTTGTAATAGAACTCTAATTGTAAAACTTTTAGCTTCTTGTCACATCATAGTAAGACCATATTCATTAGAGGACTTTCATAATTTTCAAAGTAGGCATCTTTGCTATATGCAGAAGCAGAAGTTGATAGAATACCAGGCAAAATACTTTAAGGAGTCTCTTCTGTACAAAGAACTTAAAATGTAACTAATTTTAAAATCTTTCCTTTTATATAGGACAAATCAATTCCTTTGTTATGAGCTTTTATTAAACAATATTCAACTAACCTGGACCAAGTTTTTTTTTTTTTTTTTAAGATTTTATTTATTTATTCATGAGGGACACAGAGAGAGAGGCAGAGACACAGGCAGGGGGAGAAGCAGGTTCCATGCAAGGAGCCCAAGGATTTTATTTATTTATTCATGAGGGACACAGAGAGAGAGGCAGAGACACAGGCAGGGGGAGAAGCAGGTTCCATGCAAGGAGCCCATGCAAGGAGAAGCAGGTTCCATGCAAGGAGGATGTGAGACTCCATCCCGGGTCTCCAGGATCACGTCCTGGACCAAAGGCGGCGCTAAACCGCTGAGCCACCGGGGCTGCCCTGGACCAAGTTTTAATTATAACACCTATAAATTGATTTTCAGTTCTTTGAACTATAAACAGGTTTTCCAGTCTTGGCAAAATATGTTAGTGTTTGAAATTTTTAAATATATTGGAAGAATGCTTAAATAGATTACAGGAATTATTTCTATGATTCAAGTAGGATATTTTTATTTCCATTCCTCAGAAAGGCACATGTAAAAGCTACAAGAAAGAAAGAAAACTGTATAATTAAGGGGCATTCTAACTGGTATAAGAGTAGGACATAAAATAAAACATGAGAGTGTCTTATTTGCAGTTGTAATATTTATGTAATATAGGTTTACCGTGTTTTGTTTTGAATTTTAGATTATATGTTGTGTTGTGTTAGAGGAAAGAAAGTACTCAGGCTACAAGAACAATTCCCTGAAATATATATGCCTTTGTTTTACATTATTAATCCTTTTCCTATGAACCTCAGGATTTAGACGTAGTACTTTAATCTATTAAAAAGCAAACTCCCTTCCTAGAAAATTGTTCTAGGAGCTCCCCTCTATACCCAGACTCTAGGTCCAAGTAGAGACAAAGTCTGTAACTGCCTGGTGAGCTGAGCAATGTGTCTGATATACAGGTTCTTCTTGATCAACACAAACTGCTTTAAGAACAACCAGAAAATCTGCTCATACCTAAAATTTGAGGGTTGAGTATCACTTAAATGGGAACTTGGCCCTCTCCCCACCCTAGTCATTTGGTGTATGTGCTTGACTGAAGAGCCAATGGAGGGAAGCTACCATCTTGGGATTATGACTAAATCAGAATCCTCCCAGGAGGAACCATATAGCAGCACAGCATTATCTCAGCTGGCTTCAGTTAGCCAGTCCCCAACTGTCCCACCAGTGGGTGGCCCTGTGTGCCCTACATGGCCTGGAATGCCTCACCACAGGTGGGGACTATAGTCTAATGCAAAAAGCCCCTCCACCCAGAAAATGGGACATGGCAGAAAGGGCGTTGCTCCTTTACCCCCCACACAACACATGGTTTGTTGGGATCCTGGTGCTAAATCATTCCTCCATGACCTGCTTCTATTCTGGGCAGGGGTTTCATAGGTGGTAGAGCAGTTGCCTCATCATCTACTGATTGGCAGCCCTTGACACAAGAGTTTGAGGAAGACCAAAAAAAAAAAAAACAAACAAACAAACAAACAAAAAACCCTAAAGAAAATGAAAAAGAGAATTGCTTTCAGAAAAGAAAAAAAAAAAATGCTTGAAACTACAAAATCCCTCTTTTTGCTGAGCTGCCTCCACATGACTGAGTTTATACAAAGGTCTTCTAAAGTGCCAGAGCACCCAAATAAGCTCAAGCTGTTACTCCATAATTATGAAACTAAAATACCTCCTATCACTAAGGCTATTTTTCAGTTGTAATGCCTTTTTTCATGTTTTCTAATTTAATCTTATTGATTTTTCATGGTCTTGAGCCATTTCTACCTTTAAAATTGCTCATTTAAGCTGCTCTCCCATGAGTGTTTTTATACCATGAATCTTTGTCTCCTCAATAAGTGGCAAAAGATTTTGAAAAACAGTTAACCCTACTGCATGATGGATATAGGTAGATTCATGGAAAATTTTTCTATGATGCTGATATTTCTAATGATGCCAGTTTTTCAGACTAAAGACTTCATTGGTTGATATCTTATCCTGAGCAAAAGTAGATTCCAGTAGACTGTTCATTATGACTCTCTCATACCTTCTCTATTGTACCTTTGGAATATTCCTGCTCCTTCTCCAACAGAATTACTGATTTTCCACCTTATTTTAACTCTTTAAAACTCTTGCACTTTCCCAAATACAAATTTATTTTGTGGGCCCCTCTGCCCAACACAGGGCAAAAATAGGCAAAAATAAAAAAATATATATATTTTTGCCAAGTTCTAATATGGTATGAAAATGAGCTACAAACAGGAGATAAGGTTTGAAACAATGTAGTGCACCGTATTTGTAGAGAATTACTCCTCTGAGAGTTTCTGAGCCATTCAGTGTTCTGGGTAATCTTCCAAGTGTGCATAGTTATTTAAAAAAAAAGAGATAGAAAAGTGTCTGTACATATAATTCTATACCTGTCTAGTCTTGCTACATAGCTGATTTTGGAAGATCATGCCATATTATCAAATACTGAGAAAATTATATTGTTTACATTTAAATTTTAGACTTCATAACAAAGCAAATATAATGTTTACAGAAGTAAGGTAAATATTAAGTTCACAGAATATGGAGATTTACTTAAAGCTGTGCAGAGAGGGGTGCCAGAGTGGCTTAGCTGGCTTCAGGTCAGGTCATGGTCCCAAAATCCTGGGATCAAGCCTTGCATTGTGCTGCCTGCTCTGCCTTTTTCTCCCTTTGTTTCTCCCTCTCCCTCTGCCTCCTGCTCGTGTTTTCTCACTCTCTCTCCCTGTCAAATAGATAAATAAAGTCTTAAAAAAAAAAAAGCGGGGGAGAAAGAAACACTTTTAAAGATGTGGTTTCTAAATATCAAATTACTTACTATGCAAAATTGGTCATATTTTCCATATGAAATCCTCAACATAGGGATCCTCTAAATCCTTCTAATTGAAGATCTAACATTCTTGCTCAATCCATATTTGACAAGCAGCGATAAAATATCCTGTAGTGCCTTCCATTGTGCTAAGCGATGTACAAAAATGGCATTATATTTAATTCTAGCTGCTGTGCTCTAGAAGAGACAAAATCAATCTGGAATATATTCAAAGATGTTAAAAGTACAAGAAATTAAGCTTTCATTTTCTGAGCATCTGTTTGGAGAGCGGACGTGTTTAACTTAAAGAAAAGGGAACAAAACACTGTTGGTTAAATATATGTACCAGTGAACAAGAGAGTGAAACACTTTAAAGGATGTTCTTAAAGGAAAAAAAAAAGTCATCTGCTTGGCCTGTGGGCTAGAGTTGGGATAGAAATGGGGATACTATAGTTAATTTTTAACTTCATATTAAGGAATTAAAGAACTTTGCAACACCAAAATGAGCTACCTCCACAAGAACTTAATTGCCCTGAGCATAAATAGTTTTAAAAAAGAAGTAGGCAGTCATTCTATGGAGAATGTTAAGTATAGGGTGACTTCTAGGATGCAGATAAATCTTTCACTGAAAGAATATTGGATCCCATAGTAGGACCCTTGTGAAGTAACTTATGTAAGAGGTTAACAGATTAACACAAATGATGCACTAAATGACAACTTAAGTTTACATCCATTGTGACACTCAACAGATTGCAGAAATTATAGACATGTTTTTGATTTGTGCAATTTAAGAAACAAGCAAAATATGAGCAAAGCAGGGGGAAAGAGAGAGAGAAGCAAACCAAGAAGTGGACTGTTAACCAAACAAAACAAACTGATGGTTATGGGAGGGGAGGTGGTGGCGTGATGGGGGAAAAAGGTGATGGGGAAGAAGGAGTACACTTGCTGTGATGAGCAATGGGTGTTGTATAGAAGTGTTGAATCACTATATTGTACACCTGAAACTAATATTACTCCATAGGTTAACTGGAATTTAAATAAAAACTTTAAACAAGAAATTATAGCCAAGTTAAAACATAATATTGGCATAAAAACAGCTTGCTTTAATTTTCTAGGATCATTGATAGGGTAGTACAAACAAAATGCCCTCAGAAAAGGCACAGAGCACTCCTCCTTTTCCCCTGGTATATTCAATTCCTAGGGTTGCTTTAACAAATTACAACAAACTTGGCTTAAAATGAAATGAATTTATTCTCCCAGTTCTGTAGGTTAGAAGTCTGGAATCAAAAGGTCATCAGGGAAATCAAAGCCTTCCTATGAAGACTCTAGAGAAGAATCCTTGCTGGCCTCTTCCTAGTTTCTGGTAGCTCCAGGCAATTCCTGATGTCCCTTTGTTTGTGGCTGCATAATCCTGAACTTTACTTCTATTTCCAGATGATCTATTTTGTGTGTGTGTCTGTTTCCAAATATTCCTCCCCTTAATAAAGGCATCAGTTACTGAATTTGGAATTCATTCTAAATCTCGGAGGATTTCCTCACCTAATTACTTCTACGAAGACCTTATTTTCAAATAACGTCACAGTCTGAGTTTCCAGGTAGACATGGATGGGGGCAGGACCCTACACCTAGGGACCTGGGAGAAACCAATGAGAGGTAGGTGGGTCTGCAATTTCATTTTATTTCTATAACCATGGTTCTGTTCTTAAGGTTTTGGTGGCATTGTAAATGGTGGAATCACTTCAAGAGATTAAAAAGTCTGAGGTGGTAAATTGAATTAAATCAATTTCGATTTCACAGTAATCTCTTGATACCATGTTAGGAAATTCCTTGATCAGAGGAGGTGGTAAAATTATTTACATTAGGTCATAGTTAGATACAAATCCTGCATAAGTAGAGCTGTGTGAAGCATGGCTCATGATTTAATGCTGTGGTAAATAGTCCTTTCTCCTTCACTGCTTCAAGATAAGGGACAGAAATTTTAAAGACCAGCATGGGGTAAATACGCATTTTCTTTTGCAAACATCCTAAAGCGTACATGACATGTTAGAGTGGGCCTCCAGTAAAAGTGGGCCATTGAGTAAAATCTTAAATGAGAGTAGATTGAAAGGTAAATCCTGGAAAGATGCTGGTCTAAGCTACCAACAACCACCTGATTGCCTCCCCAGTGAGGGCAAAAAGAAGTCTCAGAAAGCAAGAAGCAGCAATAAAATCATCATCCTCACATCTATTGTGATAAATAGAACACTGATTATAACATCCCCTCAATAATTCACATAGAGCTGTCTGAAATCACCTGCTCTGTATGGACAAAGACTGTTTTCTTCCCATTTCTTTTCACTGTATCTCCCAATGTATCATCTCTAAAGACAAACTCCCTAGATAAATTAAGTTTATCCTCCCTCTCTCAGTGCTCACTTTCATCGTAAAAGAGAAGCTGCTTTTGGTTACTCACTGGCTATATCTGAATAATTTATATAGGAGGCTCACAATTAAAAATATGACTTTCTGGACTCTCATGGGAGAATCTCCTTGTCTGATCCTCCAGATGGTCCAATAACATTCTCAGTATTCCCAGTAACTGAGGTACGCACAGTACATGACTGTTGAAGCTGCCTTGCACAACGTTAGTATGTCTGAATTACTCTGAGTGAGGGAAAGAAAAGGGAATATTAGTGAAGACTTCTTCATGGGAATATAACCTCATTTTTGGGGGGCCAAGACACCAGAGGAAAGTCTACTTTATCTCGAGGTAGGGGTTAGCAAGGGATACTTTATTATCTTAAGGGAGCCAATATTATAAACTAGACCTGAGATTTCACCTCTGCCTCAGAATTTAGGTGTTGGCTTATTGACCATATTTATAGGACTTTCAGTTACTTCTCATATCTAGTAGAATTGCAGAAATAGAGGTTGTGTGTTAAAGAACATGGTTAACTATGGAGCTCATTTGGAAGTTCTAAAAAGGCAATAATAATGATTTAAATATTCGTATTAATTAGAGGTTGATGAGTACCAGATGATTTGCCCAAGAATTGGTATTAAGCAAAGGCACTAAGACTTGGATATATGTTCTCTGTCTCCAAATTCCATATTCATCCCTCTCTATATATTGTCTCAAGAAATAAAGATAGACATCATAAACATCCTGTCGGGAATAACGAGACATTGGTAAATGGTTAAACTTGTTTAATTCAACAGAACTTCCCTAGACTTATAAATATACAGTAGTTGGTATTTCCTTTCTTCCCCTTAAAAATTGACCCTTATCCTTATATTTTTTCTATAATACACTGGAAAATATCAGCAAAAATGCCTAGCTGGAACCCTTTTTGTTTCATGGAATTAAAATAAAATTATATATATATATATATATATATATATATATATATATATATATATATTGATTTTAGAGTACTGGGTGTTGTATTAACACAATATATTAAATGAAAACAACTGTCAGACAATGATCTCTGCCAGTAACATTTAGAAAAGCAATTACTCTTGAAAAATTTTAGTAAGAAGTCCTGTAAAAGATGTAAGTTTCAAAACTATAATATTACAAATGTAACATCTGGCCCATAATGAGTTTAAATACTAAATGCTTATAGTTCCTTTAGTTTACAGAGACACAACTGAATAGACTGCTAATTGTGCAAAGGGATAAACAGCAGAAAGTTTATATTCCAAACTCTGAATTTCATTTAAAATATAAACCCACCTACTTTCTAAGAACATGCCCACCAATATTTCAGCTGAGCAGAGACTGATAGCATGCTGTCCTGTGTGGTTCCTACACTCTTTACACATGACAGTATTTTCTTCATGTTTCTTTATTGCTATCATTATCCTAGCTGTTTATTTGCAGGCTCATATTGGTTTGGCAATATAAAAATGTAAGGGGTACACTTCTAGGCTCTAGGATTGTGACAATAACTATTGCTGGATTGCAGGAAAGACAACTAACGTGGGAAGCTGGATGCCCACCTGAACTCAACTTGATTGAATTTAAGAACTTAATATAACTGTGATAAACCCCTAGAGGAATATACAATATGTAGACAGCAGAGTGTGGGAGTAGCAGAGAGCCAATGAAAACTTAGAACAAGAGAACACTTTGGCAGTTACCTTTCCTCTCTTCACATTGTTTTGGATAGATCTTTGACCACTTTGACTACTCTGGGGTGGGACACACAGTCTGTAAGAGATGACAAAAGCACATGAGGCAAGCAGTTGTCCAGCTATAACAAGAAGCAGACGCTACATTGCTGGCAGATGATCAGTAGATCCTTGATCATTCATTCTTCCCCATAAGCCCATACCAGTCCTTCTGAAACTCTTCCAAATAACTGAAGAGAAAGAAACACTTATTTTATGAGGCCAGCATTATTCTGATAATAAATGTGAGTAAGGACTCTTCAAGAAAACATGTCAATATACCCCAGTACAAAAATTTGCAGCAAAATACTAGCAAACAGATTTCAGCAGGACATTAAAAAGATAATGCACCATAACCAAATGGGACTTATGCCTGGAATGCAAGTACAATTCAACATATGCAAATCAATAAATATGATATACCAAATTAACAGGAAGAATAAAAATCATGACCTTCTCAGCAGAGAAAAACCAGAAAAAGATTTGAAATACAACATTCTTTCATGATAAAAGGGGTCAACACCTTTGGTATTGAAGAAATATACCTCAACATAATAAAGACCACATATGAAAAAGTCACAACTAATATCATATTCAATGGTGAAATGCTGAAAGTTTTTCTATTAAAATCTGGAACCAGGCAATGGTGCCCACTCTCACCACTCCTATTCAACATTGTACTGGAAGTCCAAGCAAGAACAACTAGGCAAGGAAAAGAAAAAAAGATAGCTAATTCAGAAAGGAAAAAGTACAATTCTGTTTGCAGATGACATGATTTTGTATATAAAAAAATTCAAATAAACTAAAAATTGTTATGCCTTATAAATTCAGTAAAGATGCAGAATACAAAACCAATCAACATACAAAAATTAGGGACACCTGAGTGGCTCAGTGGTTGAGCATCTGCCTTTGGCTCAGGGCATGATCCTGGGGTCCTGGGATCGAGTCCCACCCACATCGGGTTCCCCACAGGGAGCCTGCTTTTCCCTTGCTCTATGTCTCTGCCTCTCTCTCTCTGTGTTTCATGAATAAATAAATATTTTGAAAAAAAAATACAGAATTAGTGGCTTTATACACTTAAAAACAAAACATCTAGAAGATAAAGAAAATCTTATTTATAATAAGTTCAGTAACAATAAAATACTTAGGAATAAATTTAACCAATGAGGCAAAGATCTGTACCCTGAAAACTAGAAGACACTGATGAAAGAAATTGAATAAAATACAAATAAAAGGAAAAATATCTATGCTTATGGATCAAAAGAATATTGTTGAAATGTCCATTTCATCAAAGCCATTTATAGATTTAGGGCAATCGCTACCAATATTCCAATGGAATTTGTCACAGAAATAGAAAACACAATCCAGGCACATCTGTGTGCCACAGTCAGGTAAGTATCTGATTCTTAATTTCATTTGAGGTCATGATCTTAGGGTTATGAGATCAAGCCCCACGTTAGACTCCACTCTCAGCCAGAAGTCTGCCTGAGGATTCTCTCTCTCCCTTCCCCTCTGCCCCTCCTGGTACCTGCAAAAAGAAAACGCAATCCTAAAATTTGAACCACAAAAGACCCTGTATAGCCAAAGCAATGCTAAGAATAAGCCAGGGAGCATCACACTCCTAATTTCAAACTATATATCAATGTAATCAAGAAATGGTACGGCATAAAAATAGACCAATGTGTATAATAGAGTGCTCAGTCATATACAGTCAACTATTATTTAACAAGAGAGCTAAGAATACTTAACAGGGAAAATTATCTTTTCAGTAAGTGTTGGGAAAACTGGATATTCACATGTAAAATACAGTGGATCTCTATCTCAAATCCCTCACTAAGAGTCATCTTAAAATATATAAATATCTAAAATATACTAATACCTAAGCCTATAGAACTCCTAGAAGAAACACATGGAAAAGATATAAATATCTAAAATATACTAATATCTAAGCCTATAGAACTCTTAGAAGAAACACATGGAAAAGACTCCACTGCACAGATATGGCAACAATTTTTGGGATATGGCACCTTAAGTATAAGCAATAAAAGCAAAACTAAACAAGTGAGACCACATCAAATTTAAATGCTTCTGCACAGCAAAAGAAATGAGCAATAAGATGAAAGACAATCTATGGGAGAAAATATTTGCCAAGCATATAGTAGATAAGGAATTAATATCCAAAATACATACAACTCCTACAACTCAATAGGAAAAAAAAAAAAGCGAGTAATCCTATTTAAAAAATGGGTTTAGAATAGACATTTTTATTGAGTTGATAAGATGAACTACATTAAAATTAACTTCTGCTTTACAAAAGACAGTATCAAGAGAATGATAAAACAAACCATAGACCAAGAGAAAATATTTAGAAAGAACACATCTGAGAAGTGTGTGTTATCAAAAATATACAAAAAAAAAAAAAAAAAAAAAAAAAAAAAACCTTAAAATGCAAACAAAATACCCAATTAAAATTTGGGCCAAAGATCTTAATAGACACCTCCCCAAAGAAGACATACATATGGAAAACAAGCATATGAAAAGATGCTCCATATCCTATGTCATCAGGGAAATGCAAATTAAAACCGTGATATACCACAGTACACCTACTAGAATAGCCAAAATTCAGAACACAGACAACAACAAATACTGGCCAGGATGTGGAGCAACTAGAATTCTCATACATTGCTGATGGAAATGCAAAATCATCTGGGCACTGGTAAGGCCATTTGCAAGTTTTTTACAAAACTAAACTTACCCTTAGCATAGAATGGAAGCTGAAAACTTAGGTCTATGCAAAAACCTGAAATACCTATATTTATAGCTTACTCATAATTGCCAAAGCTTGGAAGTAACCACAATCCCCTTCAGTAGGTAAATGGATAAATTATTAAATCTAAAAGAGAGATGATTCAATATTAAAAAGAAATGAGCTATCCAGCCATAAAAAGACCTAGGGAGATCATAAATGCATATTACTAAATGAAACACACCAATATGAAAGGACTACACACTATATGATTTTAACTATTTAACATTCTGAAAAAGGCAAAACCATGGAGACAATACAAAGATCAGTGGTTGCTAGAAGTTGGGGGTGAAAGGAATGGAAGATGGGTAGGTGGAGTACAAAGGATTTTTAGGGCAGTGAAAATACTGTGTGCTATGTCAATATGATATACACAGGATGCCCCTCCCATGAATCACCCTGACATCAGAACCTCCCTCTCTTCACCCCTCTTTAGTTTTTTGTTCCGCTTTGCTCCAATTCACTAAGAGGAATGACAACGTGTAATGTCACTATTCCATGAGCAATTTTTGTGTGTATGTCCTGAATAAGAAAAATCCACTTGCTAGAAAAATTCAGTCCAAGCTTAAAGCAAATGTTTTTCTTCAAACTTACATACTTAGAAACAAAAGAAAGATCTACCCAAATGGGGCTAGTCCCAAGATTCATGCCAGCAAAGTGTACATTAAACCTATGTTCATGTGGCACAAGTAAACAATAACCAAAGGCTTTGTAATGATCAGTTTATTTTGCCACATTGATCTCTTTGAAATGTAACATTTTACACGCTCCTTGCAGAAAAGTACATTTTAATTATTCTTTGCTAAAATACAACAGCATAAATTATTTTGATGCTGCCATATGAGAACTAAACTTCTCTTATGTAATATATAGTTTCAATGTTACATGCACAAGAACTCAAAGATGGAATTTTGCCAGACCTGGGAGTCACTACAGTCATCTTTATCTCCAGCAGTTGGCAAAGATGTAACTGCTTCATAATGAACCAACAAGAGAAATAATGCTTAGTGAACTGCTGACAGGTTAAATTAATTCACTTATGTAGCACTTGGGAAGATCCTTTCTGCCTGTTGGCTAAAGAGTATGCTCAAGTATGGAATGAAAACATCCTGTATTTGAGTAGGACTAAATAGTTATTTTCAGAGTGAAAAATGCATGGACTTTGAAACAGACATACAGACAGGCAACAAGTTACTTAACCTTAGCCATTATTTATTTATTTATTTATTTATTTATGATAGTCATAGAGAGAGAGAGAGAGAGGCAGAGACACAGGCAGAGGGAGAAGCAGGCTCCATGCACCGGGAGCCCCATGTGGGATTCGATCCCGGGTGTCCAGGATCGCGCCCTGGGCCAAAGGCAGACGCTAAACCGCTGCGCCACCCAGGGATCCCACCTTAGCCATTTATAAAACAGGAATAATTAACCTTATCCTTAAGTATTGCTGTTAGGATCATTTGTAAGATATATAAATTCTCTACTATGTTGGTTCACACAAAGCAGCCAGCCAATAAATAGTATAATCAAAAGTGAAACTTCCCTGAAAAATGAGGAGTAAGTAATACCTTCCCCCCAAAGCCTATTTTGAGCCTTGAAACATCCATATAGAGGTTAAAAGTAGCCAAAAGAGATTTTGCTTCCGTAAATTTTATCGTGTCTTTCTTACTGTGTAAATATGAGCTGTAATGCAAAGTTAAATATTAAGTCAAACTCAACAAAATCACTAAAATTAGAGATAAAATATTAATCTTAATTAGCTTAAAATGTTTACACTAATGTTTAAATGTTACTAATACTGATGCAAACATTTTGAGTTTGTTATGAAACTCAGTTTCCAGTTTCATCTACTGTGGTAATCTGATTGCCTAGTAGAATTTGAGTCACCATTCTGCTTTTACCCTACACAAGGTGTGGAGGCCGAGAAAATTAAGGCCATTCCACTTTAAGTTCTGCGTTAGCACAAGTCCAGCCATCCCAGGCCCCTGTGAATAAGAGCTGAAATTTACCTTACTTCAGTTACAGGAAGAAAACAGCTTTCAGTTTAACGTCCTAGAAGCCCCATATTAGAATGAGAACAGAGCCCAGGCCAGTGGCTGGAAGCCCCACATTAGAATAAGAACAGAGCTCAATGCCCTTGAAAGCCCCATATCAGAATGTAAACAGAACTTGAGAAATTCCTCCACCCCTTCTGGAGGTCCCCGAGACCAGCCCATAAAACTAAGCTGAAACCCACTTCGGGGTCCAAGTCCCTGCTCCCCTGTGTCGGGTATACTTGGACCCAAGCTCGAGCTTGTAAATAAACCCTGGTGTGTTTGCATGGGTGTCAGCTCCTTGGTGGTTTCCCGGATTCGCAATCTTGGGCACAACAAAGGTTTCTAGACCCCTTGATAGTTCGCGAATCATGCTTCTTCCAAAGGATCCCTGGAATTTTACAAAAATTCAGTCATTGCGTTTTCACTCACAGGCCATTAGAGGGAAAAAAAATGATATTTAAAAAGCAATAGCATTAAGTAAGCCTAACAATGACCCCTAAGGAACCAGAGATATTATTAAGTGTGCATTAAAGCTCAACAAATGGGAAATTGAAAGACGTGCCAGTACATTTGATGAGCTGTCATTTTCAGTTCTTCATGATTAAGCCTTACAGCCTAAATTAATTGAAGAAAAACAAAGTGAACAATTCAGGTAATCAACTGCGATTTTTTTTTTAATTACATGCAGACCTAATGTTTTATTCTTCAATTTCATTTAGATTCAGTTCAGAAAACATTCTTAAAGGTTATTTATGGAGATGGGAAAATCATTTTCCATTTATGATAACTTATATGAAGTGTCCAGAGGCAAACACCTAGAAAAGCATATTAACATTTGAAGACTTTGACTGTAAGAACCAAGAACTCTAGCAAGAGAGTCCTAGCTCTACATGTCTGATCAGTTTCAGATATTAAGAACTATTCTTTCTTACAGAGAATAAAATTTAGATGCGGAAAGTAATCTATCACTGAGATTACTTATAATACTGTAATTGTGTGTGTAAACATGTAGAATTTCCTGTACCTAAAATAAAGGCTTTGAAAAATCAAGTCCTAAAGAAAAAGAAAGAAAGAAATCCAGTTTTAAATCATTTTGTGTTTTTTAAAATTTGTTTCATTTTTCTTGGCACATTGTCCAGTTAATTTTAAAGTTAATATGTACTGTGGCTTCATATACCATAAGTTTATCTTGGCTGTTTTTGTTTTTTCCTTCTAATTCTAGACTATGTTTTCCAGTTCTGATTTTATCACTAACAAATATACTTCTAGTTTCTTCAATGGCTCATTTATTTGCTGTAGTTACTTCCTTACCAAGAATGAAAACAGATATTATTTCCAGACTCCTGCTGTCATTCTCTCTGAATCTAGGGACACTTCCTTCTGCTGTAGTTTCATTAGCCAGGTGATTTGGTTGTGGAATATTTTTATTTTACAGTTGTTGTTTCCCTCCCCCCACCCCCACCCCCACCCCCTACACCTTGAGGCTGAATCCATTCACACAAGTATGGCTTTTACAAAGATTTTCTGATAAGGAAAACTATTATACATGGCTCTTGTTAACAGTATTTGCAGAAAGAAATAATCAGAGTCTGACATTTAATTAGAGATTGGTGGAGCAAGGCTAGCTTTTTGAGTTAGGTCAAATAAGATGTCTAATTTCTTTAAGAAAAAAAATAAGGATTCTGAAACAAAATTTGTCATGGAAGTGTAGAACCAAAACTAAAAATGGAGTCACCTCTGTCAGGAACAAAACGGAGACACTCAACGCAGGTGCAAAAAGGAAACAACCTAGCTCTACAGGAATTTACAGTGGCTCCCAGAAATCAACAAAGTACACCAGTCAGTCACCAAATGCCAAGTCGGTTCATGCCATCTCTGGACTTGTTTCCCTGACTCAGCTACACTACCCCAAATAGGGAAAAACACCACTATATATCCAATCAGTTATAAAAGCCAATTATCTTCCGTATTTACCCCATAAAAAATCCCTAATCTATAAGCACTCAGAACTCATTGCTCACATAGCCTTGAGCTTTCCAGCCTACAAATTGAAAGCCTTGCTATAAACTCATTGTCTGTTTTAATTCACTATGCAGAGTTTAGTTTTTTGACAGAAGGAAACAAAGGAGAAAAAGAAAGAAACTTAGGTGTCTAAGCTTATTTCTAAAGAGGTAATAAAATGTGTAATATCCTAATGGGTATTTGTGTGAGTTATACACTAGAAAATGATTTAAAAAAAAAAAAAAAGTCTGAGTCAGTAAATAATACATGTCCCTCTACCTGTAAGAAAATTTTCAATTGAAAAAGGCTGTCAAAGCCTATAACTTAAGAGTTTAATTAGACCGCAGTGGTAAAACTACAAAAGGATTCTATGTAAGGATGCTTAAGCTATGAGAGTGAATGTGTGTCTGTGTGTTAAGATAGACCGAAAAGTCATTGCAGAATTTCAAGAGAATAGTAAGTGAAGAGAAGACTAAGGATTTTTAACCACCCTTAGAATTCAAGAGAAAAACTATATCACACAGCCCAAATATTTTGCTTTGAGGTTAATAATGTGTTCACAGTCTCCCTTTGGCAGTGGCAACCAAGATAGAATTCACTGAGCATTTAAGCAAAAAGGCATTTATCTGAGTAATTAGAATTGCAATTTGGGAGACACAGATGTGAATAGAAACCTGACTGGTGTTCCAGCAAGACAAAAGAGGACAGAGTCATACAGGTGAGAAGTCATGAATGCAATTCTCATCTAGGTCTTCTATGTCAAACATGGAAACTAGATTAACTGGGATTGGTTCAGCTAATATGCAAACAAGGGATTGAAACTCGTCAAATTGGGTTGACTCCTTTCAAAGTAAAGACTGTGATTCAGGTGTCATGGTGAGGAAGGAATTAAGTCCAGGATGAGGGCTTACAACTGGCAAAAAGTTCACAGTTCCTCCAATGGGAATGTGCATAAATTCCTCCTCACAGCCTCTCAAAACAACTTTTTTTAAAAGATTTGTATTTATTCATGAGAGACATAGAGAGAAGGCAGAGATGTAGGCAGAAGGAAAAGCAGGCTCCCTGAGGGGAGCCCAATGTGTGTCTTGATCCCAGAACCCCAGGATCAAGACCCAAGGCAAAGGCAGGTGCTGGACCAACTAAGCCACCCAGGTGCCCTGAAAGAACTTAAAAAAAAAAAAAAAAAAAAAAGGATTTTATTTATTTATTTATTTATTTATTTATTTGAGAGAGCATCAGCTTGCACAAGCTGGGGGAGGGGCTGAGGAAGAAAGAGAAGCAGACTCCCCACTGAGCAGGAAGCCTGATATGGAACTCTATCTTGAGTTGAAGGCAGACACTTAACCAAATCAGCCACCAAGGTGCCCCTCAAACCAACTTTAAAAAGAGACTTTTGTAGCTAGGTTTGCTTGCTTCATTTTAAAATTTCCTTTTACAGTATCAAATGAGGTTGGTTTTTGTCAGCTGCCTCAGTTGTGGAGCAAAGGAGAAGAGGGAAGGGTAAGATTAAAAACTGTCAGCAAGCATATGAAAAATGAAGTCTGAATCTTCCTTAAACAGATCAAGCAATAGACTATGTAACCATATGAACTGAAAATTTATTAATTATTAAAAATATAGAAGTTGTTCTAACACTCTGATTCTATCTGTATAAGATCTGTGTTTTTATAGCTTTTCACAATGACAATTTTGCTGACAATTTTTCAAAAATCATATTTGTTCTCTTAGTAGTAAGTCAATAAAATTTGACATGCTTGAGAAAAATTTGTTGAGAACTGTTAACTATTGGCATGCTGTACTCATTTATTTATTCACTATTTATCTATTTGGTCTCCTTTTCTATTTCTTAAATTAAGCTAGACAGTCTGGAATCAAAGAGAAGCCTAAATTAAAGCTGAGGGTACACATGATTTTGCATGTAATGATAGGAGGCTGAGATTTTATTTCTTACATAATTCTAATTTTTCTAATACAGGAATGATATGATCATATTTATAAAGTAGAAAGCTTACCTTGATAATAGCATGAAAAAAGCAATTGAAGAAGCTAAGCAGAAAGATCAGACCTAAAATAAATAGAGTTGATGAAAAATAACAAAAATAACTGGGACATAAAAAACAATGGAATAATGAAGAGGAAAAGGTTGTATTCAGCTCTGGTCTGGATTACTTGGCCATTGTAATATATATAAATATAAATATATAGGGGTCCCTGGGTGGCTCAGTCGGTTAAAGCATCCAACTCTTGGTTTTGGCTCAGGTCATGATCTCAGGGTCTTGGGATCCAGCCTCCACTGGGCTCAGTGAGAAGTCTGCTTGTCCCTCTCCCTCTGTTCCTCCCTTTGCTCACACTTGGTGCTCTCTCTTTATTAAATAAATAAACAAACAAATAAAAGCAAAGAAATAAAATATTTTTTAAAAGCCAATATAAATGTACACACACACACAGACACACACACGTGCACATGCATACACAGTCTTGACCCAGCTTTGAGACCCTGGTTAAAGGATGGTCACATTTCCTTGTTGATAAAACAATTAAGTTCATAGCCCCTATGCCCTGGAGCCTGGAAATTTTTATCCGGTTTAGCCAATCTAAAGAATCTCTGCAAAATCCCACCCTGTCTGCCCTATATCAACTGTCCCCAACAGCTCAAGCATGCAGTTATTCTGTTCCCAGATACAACCCAGTGTGTGGCCCTGGCTACTTTCATTTGCGGCTGTAAGAAACAGAAAATTCTGCCTTCCATCTATCCAGGTGTTAGCATGTTGCTTCCTGCCATCAAAAGAATTCTAAAATCTTATAAAACAGTCTTTTATCCAAACAATGAACTAAGGAAGGAAAACACATTTTAAGAAAAAGAGTTTTAGTTTAGTTTTTGTCATATTGCACAAGAGGTGCTTATGGAGCATGCAGATGGAGGTGTTCAAATGCAAGTGGACATCAGTTCTAGAGGTTAAAGAATATCTATCCTACAGAGAGAGAATTTGGAATTATTAGTCCACAGCTGGCAACTGAAAACATGGTTGCAAATACAATTGTTCAGGAAATGAGTTTTAAGTGAAAAGAGGCCTAAGCATTAAATCCTGACTGGAAAAAAAAAAAATAAATCCTGACTGGGAAGAGAAGGAGTCATTTATATATTAGATATGTCAATTAGCTGAATGCCATATTTATGGTAATTTAAATAGCTCTTAAACAAACACATCAGCAAAGGACTGGATGTATCCACCTAGCACCAGATAAATCTGTGTATTTGTATCAAGTCTAATGAAGGATTTGGGAAAGAAGAGGAAATGATATCTTCACCTCCCACTCCCAACCAAGTCAGCTAATACATAGGCTTGACATTAATTTGTTCTGAGTGAGAAAAAAAATGTATTCATCCTAAGACTGGCTTTTAGAATTTGTATTGGGAAACATAGATTAAGAAGTTAGCAGTGGGTTCTGCAATAGAACAGGAAACTCTCTTGTGATTTTTCCAACTGTGCGTAAGCAATCTTTATGGGAGTTGAGATGAGAAATGATTGGCTCCATCCGTGACTGCTTTTATAACACAGATGTGATGGAGAGATGTGTGTTTAACAGTGCTAAGGTATGCTTAAAATGAGGTATCTTAGCAGCTTTGATGGGTAGGAAGAGAAAGAAATAACTGAAAGTCTTAGAGAAAATGGCAATATAACAGGAAATCATGTTTGCCTTGTCCTCAAAGTTGGAGTGGCAGGAAATCTTGTAAAAAGGAAAATGTGATATGGAATGACAGCAACAGTAGAGAATTACGGAGAATATGCCTACTTAAAGCCTTGAGGACTGTTGTTTAGAAGGCTTAATAACTTTTAGTTGGATGGCTCCCAAAAGAATTGTTTCTTCAGAGGAAAGCAGAGTTTCAGGTAAAGTAAAACTGAAGATAGAAGACTATTTCTGTAAGAAGACTGAGAATAAAGAAGAGTTCTTCCTTGATAAATGGGATAGTATAAAGGTCTAGAAGGAATCTGGTGCTGGCAAATGAGCTAAAGATAGGAGAATAAGATATCATGGAGGTAGAAGTGAGAGAACATACAAAGATATTGGAGCTTACATTTTGTGGCAATGATTGAGGAGACCAGGTACAACAGATTTTAAACAAATTAACTGGTATCAAAATCATAAATAAAATGTTGGTATGAGGTTTTTTTGGCTGTGAAATTATACTAGGTCTCCTAATATTGGAAAGCCATTGAATATAATAGCCACTCAAGAGTTTGGGGAAGTAGGAATTAAAGCAAGACTTTATCTTCTTGGGGGTGTAGATTACCTTCTACAATGATTCAAGAATGTGTCCTGGAAATGCAACTGATAACGTTTGAACTTTGTTCCCTTGCTGGGAATGTTTGGTTTAGGCTAGAATGTAGCATCCCCAAAATAAACCTAAATTAAGTGACTAATAATGAGAAACAAGGGCTTGATCATTTTGTACTTGCTGGCATGGGAAGAATTAAGAGAATGATCATCAGGGAATTACTATGACAGGGCTAGATCTCAGCTATCCAATTTACATTTAAAATTGAAGTTCAGTGAAAAAAATATGCTTAACAATGCCAATTAACAAAATTATGTTATACTTCAGCTGCTAGTTAAGTTATTTCAGTTTCTTAGGAAATTTAAAAGGCCACTAATAATTTCTAAATTACATGAATTTGTAACTAAAATTAAGTTAAATGGTGTTACCATGAAGCAACAAATAAACAGTAGGTATTATTTATAAACTATGAAATATTCATGATGTCAAACTGAAGTACCTATCAGATTTTTAAAAAATCTTCTATCCAATGCTTACTAAATTATTAGATTCAAGGTATTATATTGAATAAGTAAACCTAACATTCATTTACCTCCATGATTCTATGATCTACTAAATTAATTCTGTAAACTCATATAAGAATAATACTTGTGTTATAAAACAACACAAATAAAGATGCTACATTTATAGCATAATTATCTATTACATCAATAAAATTCTACCAATTTAGAGGAGTTCCTGAAAGAGCTATAAAAGCTATTGATGAGTGTCCAATATAGATGAAAATTTTGAACTTTTTTTTTTTTTTTACATTTCATTTTTTAGTAGGAAATAACTGGATCACAGGAATCAAGAGACCTGGCTTCTATTACTATCTTCTTTCCTAATAAAAAGATGTATACCTTATTCCAAATCAACCTACTAATATCTCAATATTTCCCTCAGCTTTAAAATTTTTTTAACTTTCTATCTCAGTCATTATTTTAATTTAGAAAACATTTATTGAGCAAAAGCTATATACCTGTCAGCTTTGTGGTTATGAAGATGGCTGGTGGGGTTTCTGCCATCACTGTGCTGTTGGATCTGGAAAATGAGAACATATTTTGTAAACTAGTAAGTACAAGTCTATGCCAGAACCAATTAGTTAAGCAACCATAACAAATAATGGAGGCCAGCAGTAAAATCAGAGAAGTCTTCATAGAAAAGTGACCACTTGAACTGAATTGGTATGGTAGAGCTTCTGATCAGAGTGATCAAAATTCATCAGCTATAGTGAGAGTGTGTAAGTTGGTTGAGGATAACATTGGGAAAAGCTTAAGGGCAGAGAGATCGATTACATGCTCATGGTAATTATCTAAAGAAAGCATATTTAAAAAAAAAACTATTCCCGTATTTATAACTCTTTCAATATTCCTCAAAGCCTATGAAAGAAAAACCATATTTCTTAGGACAACATCTGAGCCTTTCCATGATCTTAAAACTTACCTTTCTCAACACACAATGGTCTACATGTATCTATACTACCACCATAACAAACTAACTTTTTCTTCAAAATCCAACACATATTGAGGGAAGGACTTCCTGTATGTAGTAGATTGAATTGTGTTGCTTCCAAAACATATTTGTTGAAATATTAACCCCCAGGACCTCAGGATGTGACCATATTTGAAAACAAGATCAATGTAGATATAACGGAGAAGGGTAGGCCCCTAATTCAATATGATCCATGTCTTTATAAGATGGCCATGTAAAGATACAGAGAGGGAACATGAGGAGAACTCCTTGTGGTAACAGAGACAGCGATTGGCCATCAAGGAAGGCTGAGGATTGACAGCAACACCAGAGGCAAAGGGAAAGGTATGGAACACACTCTGCTCTAGAGCTTTCAAAACAGTATGGCTCTGTCAGGAACTTAATTTTGAATTCTGGCCTCCAGAACTATGAAAAGATACATTTCTGTTGTTTTAAGCCACCTAATTTGTGGTGCCTTGTTAGAGGAGCCCTAGGAAACCAATACACTATCCCTTTAAGAACTTCAGTAATCTAGTATTCTATCTTCCTGCAAGCATGGTTGACACAATGAAGTTGCCCCTGGCTCCAGGAGGAAACCCTCATCATTTCTGTTGCCAAAGAGAAAATGTCAACTGCTGTTTTCACATCCTGGTACCTTGATTTCACTCACTCTAGTATGTCTGATTTAATGATAGACTTCATAAGAATCAAATACTTCTGTTAATTCAAAAACACTATCAAGAGAAAGAATTGACAAGCCACAAACTGGGAGAAAAATGTTAGCAATGTCTAGATCTTCAAAAAAATCTGGTATTCAAAATATATAAAGAACTACCATAATTCAATAATAAATATAACCCAATATAAGAAAAATTTGAACAAACTCTCTGCACAAGGACTTGTTCAAAGTTTCAATAAGTGTATGAAAAGATGCTCAGTAGCATTGATTCATTAAAAAAAAGAAACTACAAATTAAAACCACAATATAAGATACCACCATATGCTCTTTTCAATGGTTAAAATAAAAAAGATTGAAAATATCAAACATAAGAGAAGACATGGAAAAACAGGAGCTTTCATACATTGTTGAGAGAGGGTAAAATATAACCTCCTTGGCAAACTGCTCAGCAGTTTCTTTTTTTAATTTATTTTTATTTTTATTTTTTTTGCTTAGCAGTTTCTTAAATGGTAGCTTTCATCATAATACACAAAAACTAGAAACAATGCAGAGATCCATCAACAGGAAAACTGATAAACTATCGTATTCACAAAATGGAATACCACTCAACACTTAATGGAAATAAACTACTGATGCATGCAAAAGTACAACATGGATCAAACCCAAGAATATTATGCTGAGTGAAAAAAGCTGGACCCCAAAAGTACTTGATTCTCTGTATAAGAAATTGAAGAGTCAGGAAGAATAATTTATGCAGATATCACATCAGCAGTTACTTCTGGTATGGGGAAGTAGATGAACAGAAAGAAGGAATATGTAAACTTTCTGGGTTGATGAAGATGCTTCAATCTTAATATGCATTTGTCAAAACTGAAATTTACATTTAAGATATATAAATCATGTATAAAATATCTAAATTTTTAAATTGCATATAAATTATTATTAAAATAATCAATGCCTCATTGAAATAAAACAAAAACACATGGAAATAATTTTATTAAAAAACATCTTAAGTTTTTAGGAAAAAAGAAGGTACAAATTTGTTAAAATTTTTTTAATAATGCAAACTTTCTGGCACATAGTGAATTATTAACTACAAACTCTTTAAAATTATGGGGTTTTCCAATACCTGTAACCAATTCTACAATTCTCTGAACCCCAATTTGGGTTTTTAGTAATCCAATTCAATTCTGAGACAATCTACCTAGACTTAGAGTCAGATCTCACAAAGTGAAAGAGCTCAGCACAAGACTATCACCACTGAAAGATGCCAATCACAAGTCCTGGGCACACGTACTTCTGACTGACTGGCTATAAATCAGGAGTTCCTAGATGTACTAAGGTTAAATAATTTGCTAAAATGGCTCACGAAACACACTTTAGTTACGTTTATCAGATACTATAAAGGATACAAATGAACAGATAGATGAAGAGATATAGAGGAAGAAGTTTAGAAGGGTCCCCAATGCAAGAATGTCTATCTCTGGAGTTGGGATGCCCCACCCTCTCTGCAAGTGGATATGTTAAACATGCCCAAAACCTCTGGGCCCAGTAGTTTAAGGATTTTCATGGAAATTTCATCACATGACATGATGAATTTTTAGCTCATTCTCCAACCCTTTTAGCTCATTTCTCCTTCCCTAAAATTGGGGGTGGGGTGGGGCTTAAAGTTCTAGCCTTCTAGTCAAGACTTGATCTTGCTGGCAACCAATCTCGGATCCACCAAGAGTCACTATTTGGGAATGAAAGATCTTTCTATTTCCCAGGAAGTTTATAGGGGATTTAGGAGCTCTGTCAGGAACCAGGAAGCAAAACGAAATATTGCTCAAAAGACTCCTATCACACCTATCACTCAGGAAATTGTAAGAGTTTTAGGAGCTTGTTGTCAGGAACTAGAGACAAAGACCAAATATATATTTCTTATTATGCCATAGAAATGAAGAAATATTTTTATGACTTAGGAAGTTTTAAAATGCACCTAAGGAAGAAAATAATTCATTCTTATGTTTTCCTAGAATAAAAGTAACTATTACCAGGTATATGGTAATATGGTAAAATGAAGTGCTGTACATGCTGAGAATAAACTGGAAATAATAGGCTGGAGTTCCTAAGAAGTAGAAATCATGAAGTACTTAGAAAACTAGTGAAATATTCAAGAAGAAAGTTTACATGGGTAGAAATGAAAAAGAAAAATAAAAGGAAAATGGAGAAAGAGCTTTTGGCAAGGGCTTGCCCTGATCATAGAATTTAGTTAATAATGAATATAGCATATTCAACAGTGAAGAGACCCATTTCCATGATGTTGGAGACTTGTGAAAAGACAAAATTGAACAAAGCATTTAAAAAATGAAAGAGAACCAAACTGTTAAGAGACTCAATTATCAAGATAGAGCGTGGTCATTTGAGGGACAGTGAAAAATCCCTGAACATTTTATTATTATTATTATTATTATTATTATTATTATCATCATCATCATAAGATGATGAGACCCTAATCCCCATCATGTATTTCACATGCCCCCAACCCCCTCCCTTTGGGTAACAATGAGTTTGTTCTTTATAGTTAAGAGCCTGTTTCTTGGATTCCTTTTCTTCCTTTGCTCATTTGTTGTGTTTCTTAAATTCCACATAAGAATGAGATCATATGGTTTTTGTCTTTCTCTGACTGACTTATTTCACTTAGCATAATACTCTCTAGCTCTATCCATGTTGGTGCAAATAGCAATATTTCTTTTTATGGCTGAATAATATTCTACTATATATATACTACCTCTCTTTTTCAAGTTTTAATTTTAACTCCAGAGAGTTAACATACAGTGTAATATTAGTTCCAGGTGTACAATATAGTGATTCAACACTTCCATACAACACCCAGTGCTCATCACAAGTGCATTCCTTGATCCCCACCAGTTATTTCACATATCCTCCCATCCACCTCCCCTTGGGTAACCAACAGTTTGTTCTCTATAGTTGAGAGTCTATCTCTTGATTTGCTCCTCTCTATTTTTTCCCTTTGCTTATTTGTTTTGTTTCTTAAATTCCACATATGAGTGAAATCAGATGGTATTTTTCTTTGATTGACTTGTTTCACACAGCATAATACTCTGTAGCTCCATCCATGTCTTTGCAAAGGGCAAGATTTCATTCTTTTACATGGTTGAGTAATATTCTATTGTATACATATACCACATCTTTATCCATTCATCATTTGATGAACAGTTGGGCTATTACTATAATTTAGCTTTGTAGATAATGCTTCTACAAGCATTGGAGTGCATGTATCCCTTTGAATTAGCATTTTTATATTTTGGGGATAAATATCCACTATTGTAATTCCTGGATAGTAGGGTAGTTCTATTTTTAATTTTTTTGAGGAACTTCTATTCTCTTTTCCACAGTGGCTACACCAGTTTGCATTCCCACCAACTGTGCATGATATTCCTTTCTCTCCACATCCTTGCCAACACTTGTTTTTCTTGTGTTTTTGACTCTCACCATTCTGACAAGTGTGAGGTGATATCTCATTGTGGTTTTCATGTCCATTTCCCAGATGATCAGTTATGTGGAGCATCACTATTCATGTGTCTGTTGGCCATCTATACCTCTTCTGTGGAGAAATGTCTGTTTGTGTCTTCTGCCCACTTTTAAATTAGATTATTTATTTTGGGGGTATTGAGTTTGATAAGTCTTTATAGATTTTGGATACTAACCCTTTATCAGATATGTAATTTGCAAATACTTCTATTCAGTAGGTTGCCTTTTAGTTTTGTTGATTGTCTTCTTCACTGTGCAGAAACTTTTATTTTTACACATTTCTAATACTTTATTTTTGCTTTTATTTCCCTTGTGTCACGAGACATATCTAGAAAAATGTTGCTATGGCTGATGTCAGAAACATTACTGCTTGTGCTCTTTTCAGGGATTTTTATGCTTTTATGTCTTACATTTAAGTCTTTAATCCATTTGGAGTTTATTTTTTATATTTTTTTATATGGTGAAAGCAAGTGGTCCAGTTTCAATGTTTTGCATGTTGCTGTCCAGTTTTCCCAACTCCATTTATCAAAGGGAATGTCTTTTTCTCATTGGATATTCACTTCTCTTTTGTTCAAGTTTAACTGACCATACAATTATGGGTTTATTTCTGGGTTTTCTATTCTATCCTGTTGATCTATATGTCTATTTTTATACCAGTACCACACTGTTTAATTACTGCCGCTTTGTAATATAACTTGAAATCTGGAATTGTGATATTTCCAGTGTTGTGTCTTTTTCAAGATTCCTTTGGCTACTCAAGGTCTTTTGTGATTCCAAACAAATTTTAAGATTGTTTACTCTAGTTCTGTGATGAATGCTATTGATATTTTGATAGAGATTACATTAAATCTCTTTGGATTGCTTGGGGTAATCTGTGATGAATGCTATTGATATTTTGATAGAGATTACATTAAATCTCTTTGGATTGCTTGGGGTAATCTGTGATGAATGCTATTGATATTTTGATAGAGATTACATTAAATCTCTTTGGATTGCTTAGGGTAGTATAGACATTTTAGCAATATTTGTTTTCCAAAACATGAGCATGAAATATTTTCCATTTCTTTGCATCATCTTGAATTTCTGTCGTGGAAGGTTTATAGTTTTCAGAATACAGTTCTTTCACCTCTTTGGTTCAGTTTATTCCTATATATTTCATTGTTTTGGGTGCAATTAGAAATAGAAATGTTTTCTTAATTTCACATTTTGCTTTTTTATTATTAAGCTATAGAAATGCAACAGATTTCTGTGCAGTGATTGTATCCTGCAACTTTACTGAATTCATGTATCAGTTCTAGCAGTGTTTTGGTGCTGTTTAGCGTTTTCTATATACATTATCATGTCATCTGAAAATAGTGAGAGTTTTACTGCTTCCTTAACAGTTTGGGTGACTTATTTCTTTTTGTTGTCTAATTACTGTGACTAGGACTATCTCAAATGAAAGTGGTTAGAATGGACATTCTTGCCTTCTTTCTGATCTTAGGGGAAAAGGTCTTAGTTTTTCCCCTTTGAGTATGATGTTGGCTGTCAGTTTCTCATATAAAGCCTTTATTTTGTCGAGGTGTAGTCTCTCTGGAGCTAGTTTGCAAAGAGTTTTTATCATGAATGTTGTACTTTGTCAGGCGCTTTTTCCGCATCTATTGAAATGATCATATGTCCTTTATCCTTTGTCTTATTGATGTGATGTATCAAATTGATTGTTTTGCAAGTATTGAACCACACTTGCATCCCAAGAATAAATCCCACTTGATTCTGGTTTAAAACAATAGAGTTTTTAAATGTATTGTTGGATTCAGTTAGCTATTTTTTTTTTAGATTCTTGCATCTATATTCATGAGAGATATTGGCTGGTAGTTGTCTTTTTTTGTGGTATCTTTATCTGGTTTTAGTATCAGGGAGATATTGGCCTCATAGAATGAATTTGGAAATTTTCCTTCTTTTATTTTTTGGAATTGTTTCAGTAGAATGAGTATCAATTCCTCTAAGTATTTGGTAAGGATTCACCTTTGAAGCCATCTGGTTCTGGACTTTCATGTGTTGGGAGTTACTTCGTCACTTATTTAATTTCATTGCAAGTAATTGGTGGGTTCAAATTTTCTGTTTCTTCCTGCTTTAGTTTTGGTAGGTTATATGTTTCTAGGGATTTATCCATTTCTTCTAGGTTGTCCAATTTGTTGGCTTATAGATTTTCAGAATCCTTGAATACTTTAATTGAAATGATTATAATGAAGCATTCTTTTAGGAAGATCAATTAATTTATTCTATAAATGTGAAAATATTCCATATTATGCATGATTCTTGTAATTGTGGAAGTGTAATTAATGACAGAGATTTTGAGTTTGACCAGATAATAATTATTTTCATAGATGGTAATTTGTATTCTTGAGCCAAAAATGGATGTTTCTTATGTTAGTCCATCCTTTTCATTACTTTTCTCTAATTTGTATTTAGCACTTTATCAGGTATAGTTGGGTTTGAAAAAGAGAAATCATGCTTTTATCCAAGTACCTATTTTTCCATCTCCCTTTGTTAACAATCTTTCAATAATGTTAATTCCAAGTTTTAGTAATTAAAGAAAACTGGCAGTCATTGCCCTTGAATCAATTTATATATGTAACTAAAGTCAAACTGACAATAGAGAGACATATTATAACATGAAAGTGGGCAGCATGAGATAAGGATGCACACTTCCTTAAACTGACTACCAGCCACTCACTCTTGCCTCCATGCTGTTTATAGAGGAAAAAAACATCAGCAGGGAAATGAGCATTCAAAAGAAAAGATGTAATTTTCAAAGTATACAAAGTAATGGGTGCATATAGATCATCTTTATATTGCACAAAATATCCTAATATAAAACTTAAAAAATGATTTAGGAGGCAAGATTTCACCACCAATTCAGTCGTGAAAGTATATCCTTTTTCTTTTTTAATCTTTCTAAACAGAAAGAAGAACATGACTGGATTAGATGCCAGTCATAGTACAAAAATCAGATATATAAATGATGTAATTTGATAAATCCTTACCATAAACACTGGTAGATTTTATGATGCATAAAGAAATATTTTAAGTTTTTTATTTTGTTTTACAACTAATTGGTGAGGAATAATATAAGACATAGAAGAAACCTCAGAGAGGAAAAAAAAAACCTTTTTCTAAAAGGGTAGCAGAGAATAGAGATAGATAATAAGATTGGAAAATATGTTTCCTTCTAATTTGAGAGTCTCTCATTCTAAGCCATTAAAAGCACATGTATGCTAAAAGTTGCATATTACATTTTAAAAGGCATTTACTTCATTCTCTCTGGCATTTTGTATTTTGTTTTCTTTCCTTCTTCTCCCAATAATGATATAAATTAATTCATATTTAAGAGCTACTCTGGGCCATTTACCGTGTGGTACTTTTTATGTGTGTGTGAAAACATTGTTTTACTAGAGAACTATGTTCAGAAGTTAAAAAGTGTATAATTATTAGAAACATCTTTTATTCATGTGGCTCTATAGTTATTCCATTCAAAAGTGTTGCAAACACATCTTTAAAAGAAATATCACTGCACTTATTCATGTACAATGCTAGCATCCTTAAAATTTTTTCATGAGCCTTTAGAGTATGTTTTATTTTATTTTTCTATTTTATTTTATACTAATTCCAGTATAGTTAATATATAGTGTTATGCTAGTTTCAGACGTAAAATTCATCCATTCATCACTTCCATACAACACTCAGTGCTCATCACAAGTGCATTCCTTCATCCACATCACCTATTTAATCATCCCTCCAGCTCCCCTCCCCTCTGGTAACCATCAGTTTGTTCTCTATTGTTAATTTCTCTCTCTCTCTCTCTCTCTCTCTCATACATTTTTACAAATATTATCTCTGGCTTACAAGGCCGGTGAAACATATATAGTATCATATTCATTGCCTATATGAGGAAAGTAGGTTTAGAGATGTTGAGCCTTTCCTCCAAGGAGTTAGAATAGGGCATGGAACCCGAATATGATCTTAGGTTTGTAATCCATGATTACATAATTTAATTAGACCCTGCAATAACAAATTTTGTTCTTTTCATTTATCCTCCAAAGCACCTGGCACAATGCTCTCTATGTTGTAGGTTATCAATTAACATTTATTTATCTGACATGAATTTGATGAGGTACATTAGTCATGTGCCAACAAGATTTCTGGTTCTAATTAATTGTAAGAAACACCTATTGATAGTAAGAATGTCATCAAATCACTAATAGCTGCAGTTTCCTCAATTATAACATGAAGATTATAAAATTGTAAGTATTAAATGATAGTATGTAGTATAAGCTACTATACATGTGGTATAAACCCAGTCTATATTCACACATAATGCTGTCACCTCACTGGCCAGGTTAATACAGCATTTAACCATGAGGCACATTGGTTCATCATTCTAAATTTATTTTATGGAGTAAAAAATTTTATCCTCTATCTGTTCATAAAATGGCATCATAGGGAATTTTTATAACAGTGGTAGAATGAAATATAGGGTTTAGGATCTAATCTGTTACTTAGGCCACAAACTCACACATTTTTGTTCTCTAAATCTTTACCTTTGGTAAGTCCTACAGGTAGCAGTATATCAATGAATTTAAAACCATCTCCTATTACTCATTTTTTATTGGCTAATAGTTCCTAGCTCAACCTTACAGTATTTATTAGGCTTGCCGAAAATATTAAATTGTCTGGACAATTTTATGGGATAATGGAAATGTGTTTTCTCTCTTATTGATTCTATAAAAGCAGTAAATGGTTTGCTTGAGCTGTACATTGTATGATACTGGCTATGCCCAGGGTACTATTACTGTAGTTTATGGTGCTGGTCTTGATAGCCATTTCCTGTGACTAGAATGAAAGAGAAGTAAGAAGGACAAAATGACCTACAGAAAATTTGTATTTCTAAATTGCATATCAAAATGTTCCAAATGGCCAGGCTGTGTATCTTTAAAGGTGGGGTGAAGGGCAGCCCCGATGGCTCAGCGGTTTAGCACCGCCTTCAGCCCAGGATGTGATCCTGGAGACCTGGGATCAAGTCTTATGTCAGGCTCCCTGCATGGAGCCTGCTTCTCCCTCTGCCTGTGTCTCTGCCTCTCTCTCTCTTTCTCTCTCTCTCTCTCTCTGCCTCTAATGAATAAATAAAATCTTTAAAAAATTAAAAAAAAATAAAGATGGGGTGAATACAAACTATGGGAGAAGTTTAACCCTTTAGTGAAGACCAAGAAAAGCATCAAGCTTCCTGATAGAACACTATGTAGTGACTTTAAATTTTTTTTTTCAGGAAAGAAATCACTAGAGGATTAAGCGTTTCTTGAAAATCCTCTTCTCTGATATGGCTTGATATCTTTCTAAGCCTAAGCACCTACATTCTTGACTATAATAGGAAATATACAGCTAAAATAATTTTATCTTTTTTTAGATTTTATTTATTTGACACAGAGAATGGGAGAGTACAAGTAGGGGACAAGGGCAGAGGGAGCAGAGAGCTCCACGAAGGGCTCAACTCCAAGAACTTGGGATCATGACCTGAATTGAAGGCAGACACTTAACCAACTGAGCCACCCAGGTGCCCCAAAAGAATTTTATCTAACAGTGTTAATAGTTGAGGCTGGAGATTCTGTTGGTGATGCTGTGCATGTTCTGGAACCCTAGTGTTTAAGTTAATTGATTACAAATTTTAAAAACTGTGAACATGATTTTAGGAACATAGAGAATTAATAATAAAAACAATATAAATAATAATAATTATTATTATTTTATCTTTTCTCCATACTGAAAAGTCTACTGTGTATTTTTCCCTACCCTTGTCTCTTCCATTTTTATACGAAATTGTGATTGTCTATTGTCAGGTGGTCAATGGTTTCTATTTTTTTCCAGGAACTGTGTTTTTTTTTTTAATTGTCCAAGAGTTGTATTTTCCTCAGATATGATTTGACCCTTTGTTAAAGATGTTAGTTTCATTTCTTTATTTCTAAAGCCTTAAGATGCAGGTCATTATGGTCACAGTGTCTTTTGTATGCAAGTGTTAAATTATGTATTTCCATACGATAAAATGGGTTAACTACTGTGGAAGAAGAAAACTCAGTGCCAAGTTAGTTAAAATAGATATTTAAAAAATATAAACCATATTAATTATGATCTATTTAGACTTTGTCCGGCAGGAATCAAAAATCAAATGTGACTATGAGTGTGTCATATAAAATTATGACACCAAATGCATGACCAACAAAATAAAAAATAGACAAAATTAAACTTCATAAAAATTAAAAACTTTTTGTATAAAAAACATTATCAAGTAATTTAAAAACAACCCATAGAATAAGAGAAAATATTTGTAAGTCATATATCTAATAAGCATCTATTCTCCAGAATATACAAAGAATACTTCCAACTCAATGATAAAATATAAACAATGGAATTATAAAATGGGCAGATACTCTTGAATAAATATTTTTCCAAAGAAGTTATACATGTGGCCAACAAAAACATAAGATGCTCAACATCATTAGTAATTGAGGAAATGCAAATGAAAATCATAGTGTGGTAGCACTTCAACCTACTAGAATGACTATTAAAAAAAAGAGAGAGAAAATTTTAAGTGTTGGTGAGGATGTGGAGAAATTCGATCCTTCATACATTGATTGTAGGAATATACAGTGGCATAGTTTTCATGGAAAACAATTTGGCTTTTCCTGAAAAAGTTAAGTATATAACTATCATGTGCCTTAGTAATTCCATATATACATATATATCCCCACAAATAACTGAAAGCTAGTATTCAGCAGACTTTTCATGGTGGCATTATTCACAATAGTCAAAAGGTGGAAACAACCCAATGTCTTTTAATTGAGCAAATAAACAAAATGTGACATATACAAACAATGGAGTGTATTTGGCCATACAAAGGACAGAAGTACTGATACATGCTATGGTATGAATGAACCTCAAAACTATGTTAAATGAAAGAGGCTGATTGTATGATTCCATTTATGTGAAATATCCAGGTAAATCTATATAGAAGAGTGCGCTGAAGTTTGCCATGGTCGGAATGGGGAAATAGTGAGTAGTATGACTTTTTGATGGAGTAATGAAAATGTTTTCCAACTTTATAGAGGTGGCGGTTGCACAACATTGTGAATATACTAAACGCCAATGAATTGTACACTTTAAAATAGTGAATTCTGTTATGGGGATTTCACCCCCATTAAATCATTTTTAAAAATGGAAATAACAGAGCCTAGTATTTGCACAGGGCTGAGAATATGCTTCTGTTCCCACAGCCACACTGGAAAATCTCAAGATTCATAAGGTATTACAGTATCCAGAAAGGTGTTGTCTCAGGAATGAGAAATAATTAGCCTTAGACTGAGCAAAACCTCTCTTTTGCCACCTAACAAAACAAAACCCAAACGGATAAAATTTCTGAAGAATTTAACTGCAGTGCACAATAAAGCTCAAGATTATTTACAGGATATAAATATATGCAGCACTCAACAGAGATGAACTTATACTGCCTACCATCTATTGAAAAATTACCAGCCATATCAGAGAAAATATGACCCGTAAGAAAAAGGAAAATAAATTAATCAAAATCAACCCATATTGGCACAGATGCTATAATTAAAATTAAAAATTATTATGTTAGAATTGAAAGGAATAACTGCATATCATGCAATCAAAGAGTTAGAGATATTGAAGACATAAGAAAATATCTAAATCAAACTCCTAAGACATAAAAATTACAATGACTAAGTTACTAGATGGGATTAATGGAAAATTAAACTTTGCAGAGGAAAATATTAGCAAGTTGAAGATACAGTAATTAAAACTACAAAGACACATTGAGAACAAAATATTTAAAAAGTGAACAGGGCACCAATGAGTTGTGAAATAATTTTAAATTGTCTGATACACATGTAACTAGAGCGGAGCAAGGGTAAAATACAGAAAATATTTGAAGAAGTAACCCAAAGTTTTCCAAACTTGACTAAAAAAATGTAACAGATCTAAAAACCTAATAAAAAAATAATAAATAAATAAATAAAAATAAATAAATAAATAAATAAAAAGCCTAATAAAATTGAAACACAAGATATATGACAAAAATTGCATCATGGCATATCAAAATCAAATTTCTCAAAACCAGTTAAAGTAGCCAGAGGAAAAAGACATGGTATCTACAGAGATACAAAAACAAAAAATAAAAAAGACAGAGAAAGTTTAGCATATTTTTCCCTGAAAACAATGTAGACTGATGAGTTAAAGATACATGGCTATAAAGCATAAAGCAATAAGCCATAAAGTAATTACTAAACTAACAAAATAGAGGATTATAAGTAGTAAAATAACTAAGAAAATAAGATTAATAGCAAAAATTAATAATAGCAATAATAAATTAATAACACAAAGCATTAGAGAGAACATGAGGCAATGGAAACTTTCAGACACGATTGCTAAGATTTATTTTATCATCACTTTCAAAAATATTTGAGAGTATCTAATAAAGCTGAACATATGCACACTGTATCATGAAATGATTTCACCCCTACACATACTTATTTGTATATAACTACACATAAATGTGAAATTGATGAGTCTGTTAAGAAAAAAAAATAAAGAAGAAAGAAAATATTCATCAATATTATAATAAGTAAAGCAAAACATATTTACACATTGGGATACTGTAAAGTAAGGAGAATAAATAAAGAATACTACATCTAATAATATGGATGAATTTCAAAAACATTATTGAGCTAAAGATGCCACAGACATGGAACATATCTTGTGTCATTTTCTTTATGTATGATTCTATGGTGCTAAAAGTCAGAATAGTGAGTATCTTTGGGGGGCAGTTGTAACCAAATTTGAGAAAAGTGACTTCCGAGATGCTCATGATGGTTTATTTCCTGAAATGGATAGTAGTTACCCAGAAATAGTCACTTTGTGGAAATCTATTATTTATGGTGTAGGATTTTATTTATGTACATGTATTATACTTTTTTAACTGGCACTTAAAAAATCACATAATGTAAGTTGGATGACCTGAGAGCAAATGTAGTTTAAACTTTCAAATCTTTCCTGTTTTCAAGGTCTGCCAAATGCCAATAGCTACTATTATAATGCCACCTAGGGCAGCCCAGGTGGCTCAGCGGTTTAACGCGCCGCCTTCAGTCCAGGGTATGATCCTGGAGACCCAGGATCCAGTCCCACATCAGGCTGCCTGCATGGAGCCTGCTTCTCCCTCTGCCTGTGTCTCTGCCTCTCTTTCTCTCTCTCTCTTTTTCTCTCTCTCTCTATGAATAAACAAGTAAAATTTAAAAAAAAAAAAAAAAAACAAGTAGAAATGTACTTTAAAAAAAATGCTACCTAGCTCTATATACCTAATGAGAACTTAATATGTTGAAGATAGGGTAGGAATGATGGTGAAGGTAATGGGAAAAAGGACGTCTCCTTTTGCAAGAACTATGATGTAATTTTGCAATTCTAAATATATATACATATGTATGTATATATATAAAGAAATTTGAGAAAGTTAACATTAATCTTTCTACACAGAGTAATCTTTTTGTTGTATTTACTTCCAGAGCTTTTGTGTGTGTGTGTGTGTGTGTAGATAGATTTATTTTGACTTATTTTTCTACATAGATGGAAATAATAAACACATTGTTTAAATGCATTTTTGGTCATTTAGGAGAGTATAGTGAACATTTTTTCTATTTCAATAATTGTGCTCATATCATATTACTTTAAATGATGATTGCTACAGCCTATTTCACATAAAAACACAAAGATTTACTCTTAGTATTTTACAATTGGATGGGCACTAATAGAGAGAGGAAAAGGGTTATTTAAAGGTCTTAAAAGTCAGTACTCAAAAGAGTTGACTTCCAAGGTACACATAGTAAATATCAAAATACACCATTAATAATTTGTTTGCTTTTATTTGCCATCTCTGCGTGATTTGAATTTTTAAACGAAATATAAGAAAGTTGCCAAATCTGTCATTCATCTAACAATTTAAAGTGCACATTACTATTCTGTTCATATTAGGCCTTTCTTCTTTTATAGATTTATTTACTCATTTTTAGAAAGAAAGGGAGAGCATGAGCAGGAGGGGCAGAGGGGCGGGGAGAGACTCCTGAGCTGACTCCATACTAAGCAGGAAGGCCAATTCAAGATTTGATCTCAGGACCCTGGGATCATGACCTGAGCCAAAATCAAAAGGCAGCTGTTTAACTCACGTATTAGGCCTTTTAATGGTGGGGTTAAAAAAAATTTGGTAAGGTCAAGGAAGTGAAATTGACGTGTACTGGGAGAGACTCTTCCATACTTTCTAGTGGAATTTCAGCACGAAGATACTTGCTACGTTGAACTACCTGATACTTACTCCTTTAAGTTCCCTCAAGATTTTTTTTTTTTTCTGAGATTGCTGAGGTTATTTGGTCAAATCTCTGGGAATGGCTTTAAAATTATCCATAATGTGCCAAAGAATCAGTATTAAATCTTAAACATGAGGTGCATATATATGAGCTGCCTCTCTGAAAACTGGCTTGGTGAAATTCCAAATTTGCTGCTCAAATAACTAAATATAACCAACTTCAACTTTCTGAGTTGGGCTTGAATTTTTAGCAACAGTATATCTATCAGTTATGATTGGGCTAGAGCTCTATAACTTAATTTAGCTGTCTCCCGCTAGAGCATGCAGGACTGGCTAGATATTGAGTAAAACTGGGTCATGGCAAGCTTATTGCCCTTGGACAAGAGCATTTGTGGAGTACACCTTCTCTGTTTGAGAGAGCTGTATTAGAGACAATGAGGAACTTTTTACACTGCATCACTTTGGTTTTTTCTTAACAAGTTAGAGTTTTCAAGGTTGCATCTTGTCAGTTCCCAGAGCTTATTTGAGTCACCAATACTCATTAATATAAATGCAAAATCTTAGGTCAGCATTATGCAAGTTAACTGTCAGGTGGGTCTCTATTAGTTTGCATTTTCTATGAATAAAATAGAACTAATATAGCAGCATTACCTATTGTCATACTCAACCACACAGACTAACACATAGAAATTATCAGCATCAACTCTAATTGGTGCTAAGTTATAGAAATCACAGCCTACTTACCATAGGGCCTCTGCAGTTTATTAAAGAGTAGAATTCCATTCCCTAATCTGGAAAAATATTCTGAGAGAATTTCATTTTCTTTAGTAATCACATCCCTAGCCCCTATTTCATTCAGATTGTTAATGGAACAGGGACTTTTTACATAGTTTATAGATCCATTGAGTAGGATTCAAAGACATCATGAAGCTCCTAAAATGTCCACACATTGCCACATTGTGAGTTGTATATATTAAAAAAAAAATCTGTAACTTCCACAAGATTTTCAGAAGTGCCCACAATTCGGTAAGATTCAAAACATCAACACATTTCTAGACCAATGACATTGTACTATGCAAGTGGAATGTTGTTCCATCCTGGTACTCCAGGATCATGCCCTGAGCTGAAGGCAGACATTTAACCTCTGAGCCACCCAGGCATCCCAAGAGCCCTTGTTTTGTAGCTGCACTGCAGGATTCTTGATCTTCCAGCCCTATTAGACATAGAGGAATATGTTTCTTGATAAAAGTCAACAAGTATTTGTTGAATATATGTACACCAACATTATACTGGCCCCTATGAGCATACATGGCAAAGTAGAAACAGAGCTGCACGTATTAGCAAAGACAATTGACAAATATGTATGTAGTCAGATTTCAGCATATCTGAAACATTGCTGTGCTCTAAAATACAATTTGCAATGTCATGTAAATTGTACAAGGGAAGATTCAGGACTTGCATCTATTTTTAAGAGGCAAATATTCCAAAAAATAAGACAGCAGTAATTTAGTTTTTATTCATTTCCTACATTAATATTTCTTTCCTCTATACAGCAAATTAAGATCATAGTCATTTGTATAAACTATGTGGCATGAATAAGAATGGATAAATGGTATATATCAGGAGTGGAAGAGGGCAGATCTCATCAACTACAAGCTGTAGAGAATTTTTAGGTATTAAGAAGTGGCCAGAAATGAATGGATGTAAACAGAAAGGAAAGAAAGTGAATTTTCTTGTCCTCCTTCATAATTTTACAGTCTCTAACTCTGAATACATGCAGGAAAAGTCAAAATGGGTTTCATGTTACAGGAATAACTCTGGGCAATAGTCTTCATGCTGAGCACTGTGTCCTTCTCCATGGTCTTTCTGAAAAGAAAGGATGTCAGAGAAGCAGGGTATAAAGGTGAAGCTAGGACACAGGGAGCCTGAGGCTTTACCTTGACAAAGAGCAGTTTTGTTTTGATCTATTTTATTTTTTGTCCCTTGGCTTCTGAATAATGGATTCCATTATATAAATGATAGAATGATTATTGATAGGTTGATAATGAATGGATGGATGGATTTTTAAAAAGTAGAAATGTATAGGTACAAAGAATATGCCTGATTCTTGTGGGTAACCATCTAATTCCTGTGCTTTGAATCAGTCTCCTCTTGTTCTATCTCTCCTCATGGACCTACAGTTAGTTGCTTTGAGCAGCAAAGTATTATCCAACCATAATCTCTGATTATGTCCTGTATTATCACAATAGATATAGAATCTGTTTTTAGACTTTATTATCTCATTTATAATATGACTTTTCTCTTTATTTACCTGACAAATTCATCAATATAACTCTTCTAATTTTCTTCCCAAACTCAAGAGCTCTATTTAATGAAAACCAAAAATCTTAAAAACAACTAAGTTATAATGAAAGGAATAGTTTCATATTATATTCATTTACAGGAGGAACTAATTAAGTCAAGAATGGAACAAATATATAAGGTAAGGGTAAAATGAAGTTTAAGAGCCAAAGCTTCTGATCAGTAAAAGTTTTTATTTCTTTTCTTCTATGTGGAACAAAAATAATATTTAAATATTTAAACCTTTGGCACTTTTCTTTAAAAATACCCTTCTTTAGAAGTCAAGGGTAAACTTCATATCCACTCTGTGAAAGACTGTCAACTGATCTCAATGTGGATGAATTTTCTAGATTTTCTGGTTGTTTGCATTACCTGCTAGGGAAATTCCTGGAATGAGGAATAAAAATAGATATTCAGAGATCGGTGTAGTTATTTGATTCATCACCTTGTCACTAGGGGAAAATTCACATAATTTAATTCCCCACCCTCCTGTCTCTGTATTTTCTCTGCTGTCTGTCACAAGAGGGCAATGTGGATGCATATTAATGAGATCAGGCTAGGCAGACACCCAAGGCATTTTTCTCAGTCTAGAAAAAGTGTCTCAACGATATTTACAAAAATCTCTGAGAGGACAGTTACATAAGCAGTTGTTAACTTTAAGGGAATTCAGGAGACCAAAAATAGAGGCAAGGTGAGATATAGGTGTAGTCCTAAAAATTGTGACAAACAGTATTTATTTTTCTTAAAGTCATAAGATATGATACAAGCTTTGCAATATTGATATATTTGTAAGGAAATGTCCTTGATTTAGACAGAGTTTTATTGCAACTAACATTTGAATATTAGTAATATGGAAAAATTAAATGAAGATACTTAATCGGAATTGTAAGAAAAATCTATTTGTAAACCACTTACCATCAAAAACTTTATGTTAATAGAGATATATTTAAGAGTAAATAAGGTAAAAAGAGCTGATACATTATATTTCACAGGATCAACAAAGAGTCTGCTCCGTCCTGCTCCCCCCAAAAAAGAATCACAAAATTCACATTAGAACTCACTATACTACCTTGATATAAAAATATAGTTATCTATAAAAATTTTTAAGGCCTGGAGATATATAAGAAATAGAATGCTTAATAAGTATGTCTACTAAGTTATTTTTTAAATCTGTTTAGATTTATTATCTTTAATAACAATGCCATTATTTGGACAAAAATTTTAAAAGGATAATTATCAAATTTATGGGTGCCTTGAATATGAAAAGAGATCTGACATGACTTTTTAAAAACCCAAAGTCCAAAATTATGTCAATCATCTGTAATGCTGGATAAAAATCTGAAAGAAGACATTGAAATTACAAAGAAAAAGACTGTGTTTATATATAAATGTGTGTTTGAGCCTGCCTTACTTCCTTTTATAAGCCATCATTTAAATTCCCTTCCCTCCTTGATTATCATCCCAATAAAGTATCTTATAAATACATTGCAACCTAAGTTGTACATAGAGTTGACTGTTGAACGTCACAAGTTCTGAACTGTGCAGTTCCACTTACAGGCAGATTTTTTTTACAGTAGAGTACTGTAAATGTATTTTCTCTCCCTTGTAATATTTTAGTAGCATTTTCTTTAAGCCTGCTTTATTGTAAGAATATAATATATAATATATAACATTATGTTAGTTGACTACTTGTTATTGGTAAGGCTTCCAGTCAACAGTAGGCTATTAGTAGTTAAGTTTTGGAAAAGTCAAAAGTTATAGGTAGATTTTTGATGGTGTGGGGTTCAGTGCCCTAATTTTCATGTTGTTCAAGAGTCAACTGTAAATAGTTGCTGGTTAAATGGAGATAACGCCTAGGAGTTTTGCATGGTGACAGATGGTGACTAAGTTCCTAACTAAGAAATTGCAGCTCTAACTTGAAATTTAGGTCAACAACAACCTTTATTTTTATGTATGTGGAAACATTCCCCAAAAGCCATTAATAATATTGCATGTGAAACTGCAATATTATTGCAATATATATATATATTTTTTTACTATTACTGATCACAATTTATTTTAGAGTCATGAAAAGCCAGCAACAGTCAGGCTGGACAAGTATTTGATTGTACCCATGTTTCCATGGGATGTAGGCAGCAGCACTGAGTAACACAATGAGAGCAACACTTACTGGATATCTACCTATCAGTACAGAAAGCATAAAGTTACTAGACTACCGGGTCAGGGAATAATGGATCCCACCCAGTCCAAAAGAAAGGCATTTAAAAACTCAGTAATTCCCCCCACACCATTAGGTACTTCTAATTTAGAAAAAATAAAGAGAATTCGGTGTCCTTGTGGTGTATTCTTAGTCACCTTTCTTGGTTTATTAGTTGATACTTGACCTTTAGATTTCAAGCTCCTCAAATATCTTTTCCAATTACTTTCTCTCCTGACTCAGAATCCTCTATGGATCTTTTTACCCTATGCTTTAGTCCACACACTGTCTTCAAGTACAATACGTATGCAGATAACTTTTTTCAAATTTATATCCCTTTTCTTCTGAGTCTACAGTCTTATCAAACTACTTTCCTAATATATCTTGCTGAGATATCTTAAAGGACACTTGATTCAGCATATCTGAAATGAAATTTATTACCTTCCCTCAAAAATGATGTTTATTCAGGGATACATTTTTAATAAGTAAAGCTAGAATTTGCAAGATTCTGCAAGTCAGAAATCTAATATTTAACTCTGATCACTCCTAGTCCCTCACCATTATAATCAATACTCTTCTTTTTGTTATTGATATTACCTTCTAAATATCTCTCAAAACTGCCTTCTTTTTTAAAAAAGATTTGTTTATTTATTCATGAGAGACACAGAAAAAGAGAGACAGAGACATAGGCAGAGGGAAAAGCAGGATCCTCACAGGGAGCCCAATGTGGGACTAGATCCCGGATCCTGGGA
This sequence comes from Canis lupus baileyi, assembly GCF_048164855.1. Classification (NCBI taxonomy): domain Eukaryota; kingdom Metazoa; phylum Chordata; class Mammalia; order Carnivora; family Canidae; genus Canis; species Canis lupus. The sequence goes on along the minus strand of NC_132844.1, from coordinate 55,549,354 downwards.
TCATACCCTGGGCCAAAGGCAGACACTTAACCTCTGAGCCACTCAGGCATCCCAAAACTGCCTTCTTTCTTATCTTAATAACTCCTTTCTTGATTTTACCTACTTTCATCCCTTGCATGGGCCACTTTAACTGTTAATGATTTTCTCCTCCTTGATTCTTTCCTCCTTTTAATCTATTCTATATGTGGCAAACAGGATGATATTTTAAAACAGAAAATCTTTCTATTACTCACTTTTCTTCCCCAGTTCATTCTCTACTTAGGCTCCCAGACTTCTTTCAGCTTTTAGATAACCATTTCCCGTCATAAATCAAGGTCTTTGCATTTGTCCTTTCTTCCATCTGCCCAGAGTATTTGTTCAAACTCTCCTTTCCTACAAAACTGTTCAGCTGTCAGCTCTCAACTCACATGTCTTTTATTTAAAATAGACTTCTCTGACGTCCCATATTGAATTAGGTCCCTTCATAAGATCTTATAATATTTGTATTTTTCCAATATGTTTAGGACTCTGTAATTATATTTGTGTGATCACTCCATGAGTGAGACACTCCATGACACTCCATGTCTGCCTCACCCTCTATTTATAGATCCTACAAAGGCAGGTGCCACATGTCATTTCATGATTCAGTGAAAATGTATACTTGGTATAATCAGTATAGTATTAGTATACTAGTTGTATACTAGTATATACATGTTTAAAAACGATGTGTTATTTGAGTAAATGAAACAAATAGTACCTAAGTAAAACAAAGTATTTAAAAATTAGAAACAAAAGAAAATTTAAAAATTAAAATTAAAAATTACTCCACAAAAGAAACTTGTGAAGTATTGAAAAAAAATTTTGCTTTATTTGTGCTATTGATATTTAACTGCATTAATATCCACAGATTTTATTGAGGAGCAATGTAAACTTGTTTAAGTTTATTTAAGAGTTGCTATGAAATCAATAACAAAAAGTTTAAATTAATTAGGTATTAAACAAGATACTCCTTGGAACATCTTTAAGATTTTCCTCAATTACTCACCAGTTCAATGTAATTGTTAGACCCACTTTTAAGAATATACTATGGATTGGATAAATGTGTTTGAATATTAAAGTGATTTTTAAAATTACATTTTACTCAATATATTTATTAATGGCATTTGTGCATAACTTTTTGTTCTCTATGTTTCCATATAACAGATACATCATTCCTCTTCTTTCTCATTTTAAAAATGCTAAAACATATATCCTACTGCATTCTCCCTTTAAAATATACTTGCACATATGCAATATAGGAATGTAGTCAAGCTTCCCCAAAATTCTAATTTGTAGTTTGAACCAATCCTTAATGTTTTCTATAATTGTTTTTTTTTTCAGAATCAGATTTTTAGTTTCCTTCTTAACCTAAAATAGTTTTTTTATAAATATAGAATTAAATATTAAAAGATAGATGCAATAAATACAGCTTGCTTAATATTTGTTCCAAATGTTCTGAAATTTAATTATATTATTTTAAGCTTTTACTGAAACACTTATTAAAGATTTTGGTAATTATTTATCTGAATCTACTGCTAGGCAGCTTCTCCACTAATGACCCACAGGACAGTATCTAAACTAGCATCAAAGCCAGTAAGAAGGGATGATGGCAGGGACTTTAACTCTAAAAGTGCTAGCATTTGGGATCACTGAGTGTGGTAGTTAACTTTATGTGTCAGCTTTTTTATGAGATTAACATTCAGATTGGTGAGCTTTAAGTAAGCAGATTGCCCTCCACAATATAGGTAGTCCTCACCCAATCAGCTGAAGGCCTGAATAGAAAAAGACAAGTCTCCTCAAACAAGAGAATTCTCCAGTAGACCGCCTTGGGACTTTATCTGCTCTACTGGCTTGCCTAGCAATCCAGCTTGCTAGGCCATACTGCAGATTTTAAACTTGCCAGTCTTCATAATCATGTGAGCTTTCTATAGATAGATAGATATAGATGATATAGATATAGATATAGATATAGATATAGATATGTGTATATCTTGGTTATGATTCTCTGGAGAGCTCTAATACACTGAACATCAATGGTTATAGGAGTATTTATGAGTAAGGGACAGGCAAGGCTAGGTAGGGAGTGATAGGTAGGGGGCTATGGAGTCAGGCTTACCAAACAAAATTACAAAAATGATGAGATGTAAGAAAACCACAGATAAGGGAATAGACCAGACTACCTGGCCCCAGATGATAAAGAGTATTTTTCTTTGGTGGCTACAGTATAATCCCAGAAAATGACCAGACCACAAAGAAATAAGGCATTAAGAGTGTTCTCAATAGTCCTTGCTCAAACTAAGCCTGCACAAGAATCTCAAGGCCACAAGCTCCCTGGTCAGGTTTTCAATAAAAGACTGGCCTAAAAACCTTCAGTGACAACCCTGTCGGGACACCTCTCACTTCTGAGAGCTTTCTCTGTAACCTCACTTAATAAACTTCTATCACTTTTCTCACTCTCCTTTGTCTGCGAGATTCATTCTTCTACTCCCTGAGACAAGAACCTAGGTCTCCCGCTTCCTTTATACTTTAGATTTAAGTACACAAAGTGGTTTAATGTAAAAGAAAGTACAAAAATTAACCATAGTAGTAATATAATGACTTTACTAATACAATCAGAATTTACTTGAATATTTTAAAATGTTAACAGAAAAAAAAGAGGGATGTGTTATAATGAAAACAACAGTTAATTTGTAAGGGAGATAAAGCAATTGTAAACATACACATCTAAAAATAGAGCACAAAAATACATGATACGAAGCAAAAAAAAACAGAATTGAAAAGAGAAGATAATACAACAAAACTAGTTGGAGACTTCAGTAGCCCATTCTCAATAACTGACTGAAGAGCTAGACAGAAAATCAGTAAGGATAAAAAAGATAAGAATAATATTATCAATGAACTTGGCTTAACTTACATCTATAGAACACTCCTCTGCAAAACCAGAAAATAATTCATTACAAGTGCACATGGAACATCAGAATACATCAGAGGCTAGTCTATAGAAAAGTCTCAATACATTGATAAAAATTTGAATCATACAAAGAATATTTCCTGACTGAAATAGAATTAAATAGAAATCAAAAACAAAATATAATTTGAAAAAAACACAAAAATTTGGTAAATAAATAATACATTTCTAAATAGCCCATTGGTCAAAGAATAAATCACAGTATCACAGTGCATATTTTAAAATATTTTAACTTGGGCAGCCCCGGTGGCACAGCGGTTTAGCGCCACTTGCAGCCCTGGGCATGATCCTGGAGACCCTGGATGGAGTCCCACCTCAGGCTCTCTGCATGGAGCCTGCTTCTCCCTCTGCCTGTGTCTCTGCCTCTCTCTCTGTGTGTCTCTATGAATAAATAAATAAAATCTTAAAAAAAAAAAAATATTTTAACTTAAAAAAATAAAATTAATAAAATTAAATAATAAAAGAATATTTTAACTTAATAAAAAACAAAACAACGTATCAAAATATATAGTATTAATCTAAAGCAGTGTTATAGGGAAATTTAAAGTCTTAAATTATTCTAGAAAAAAAAGACATAAAATAAATAACTGAATTTCCACATGAACAAAAGAAATGCAAATTAAACCAAAAGCAAGCAGAGGAAGAAAATAACAAAGATCAGGATGAAAATCAAAGAAAGACAAAACAAAAAAAACAATGGAGAAAATCAATGAAACCAAAACTTGGTTCTTTGAAGGACTGGTAAGCCTCTATCTAGACTGTCAAGGAAAAAAAAAAGAGAGAGAGAGAAGACTTAAATTACTAAAATTAAGAATGAAAAAGGAAATATTACTACTGATATTTCAGAGATTTAAAAAATATGGTTGTACTGTACATACGCATACAAAATCTACATTAATTAGAAAAATTCCTAGAAAGACTGTAGTTACTGCAACTAACTCAAAAAGAACTTCTGAAAGAAAAATAATAAGTGAGGAAATTGAATTGCTAATTTTAAAATCTCCAAGATAAAAAGCTCAGGTCCGGATGGTTTTGCTGTCAAGTTCTATGCATCATTTATGGAAAAAATAATACCAATACTGCAAGATCTCCTCCAAATTTTATCAAAGAAGAGAACAATCTGCAATTCATTTTATGAGACCAACATTTACTAACACCAAAACACCAGATGAAGGTAAAACAAGAAATCTACAGGCCAATATTCCTTATGAACACAGGAACAAAATCCTCACCGTAACAGCAAAGCAATTCCAATTTCAACAACATATAAAAACATCATGACTACTTACAATTTAAAGGACAAAACCGTATGTTCATCTGGATACAGGGGGAAAAATAGTTGAAAAACTCAAATTCAAAACAACAACAAGGAGGCGGGGCAAGCAGGCGGAGGAGCAGGGGCCTCCCCTCACCCAGCCCCACCAACTCACTAGGTAACTTCCAAACCATCCTGCACACCCACCGTTCGACCTGAGATTTAAAGAAGGACAGCTGGAACGCTACAGAGACAAGGGTTTGGCTTCTAACAAGGTGGGAAGGTGGAAAAATAAAATAAAAAAGAATCCAGTGGGGCAGGGGCCCCGCGAGGAGCCGGGCTAAGGGGGGCGGGAGCCCCGGGACAGGAGAGCCCGCCCGGGAAGCGGGAAGTTTAACAATCCGCACCGGACTCTTCCCGGAGGGAAAGGCTCAGCGGGGAACCGGGCAGGACCGCAGGAGGGCGGTGGGGCCCCCAGCCTCCCGGGGTCACTAACAGGAGGTGCCCCGGGGGGAGCGCCCCACACCCCGCGGCCGAGCACAGTAAAGGGCTGGAGCCCCGGTGGGGCCTTGGGGAGAAGCCGGGGTCGGGGGTTGGGGGCTCCGGGCAGAGGGGGCTGCGCCCTGCTGCCTTCGGGAGCCGTGGCCCCGGGAGCGATGCAGCGGCGCAGGCCCCGGAGCCAGGGCGCGGGGGACACAGCAGGGATCGTGGGCTCCCCCGGGACAGGCGGAGGCAGGGAGGGCCCAGGAGAGTGGGGAGGCTCCTGCCACCGGCGCCCCTGAGCTGTGCAGGTCAGCGTCCCCGCCCTGGAGCATCCAGGCCCCTGCAGACTGGGAGCTGCGGTGGTTACTGCGGGAGCTGACTCCAGGGCTGGAGGGCTGGCAGCCGCCATGGGGTTGTTCCTCCTGGTGTCACCCTGTGCCTGGGAGCAGGGGAGCCGCCAGAGGACAGGGGCCTCAGGTGGTAACCAGCTCCCACTGAGCCCGGCACCCGGCGGTCGGGGGGCAGCTCCCCCGGGTGCACACACCTAAGTCAGCACAGCAGCCCCTCCCCCAGAAGACCAGCTGGAAGGACAGGGGAAGAGCAAGTTCTGGACCCAGCAGCACTGGAAAGCTCCAGGGGAAGTCGAGGGATTTACAGTATATAAAACCAGAGGATACCCCTCCTTGTTTTCTTTGTTTGTTTTTTCTTTTTTTTTCTTCCTTTTTCCAGTACCACTCGTTTGAGCCACTCTGAACTGAGCAAAATAACTAGAAAGAAGAACTCACCACAAAGAAAGAATCAGAAACAGCACTCTCTGCCACAGAGTTATAGAATTTAGATTACAATTCAATGTCAGAAACCCAATTCAGAAGCACAATTATAAAGCTACTGGTGGCTCTGGAAAAAAACATAAAGGATTCAAGAGACTTCACGACTGCAGAATTTAGATCTAATCAGGCTGAAATTAAAAATCAATTAAATGAGATGCAATCTAAACTGAAGGTCCTAACGAGGAGGGTTAATGAGGTAGAAGAAAGAGTGAGTGACAAAGGGACAAGTTGATGGAAAGGAAGCTGAGGAATAAAGAGAAAAACAATTAAAAGATCATGAGGAAAGGTTAAGGAAAATGAATGATAGCCTCAGAAGGAAAAATCTATGTATAATTGTGTTTCCTGAGTGCACCAAGAGGGCCAGAGGGCCAGAAAGCATATTTGAACAAATCATAGCTGAGAACATCCCTAATTTTGGGAGGGAAACAGGCATTCAGATCCAGGAGATAGAGAGATCCCCCCCCTAATATCAATAAAAACCATTCAATACCTGGACATTTAATAGTGAAACTTGCAAATTTCAAAGACAAAGAAAAAATCCTTAAAGCAGCTTGAGACAAGAGATTCTTAACTTATATGGGGAGAAATATGAGATTAACAGCAGACCTCTCCACAGAGACCTGGCAGGCCAGAAAGGGCTGGCAGGAGATAATCAGGACTCTAAATGAGAAGAACATGCATGCCCAGAAGTCAGTGGCATTTCTACACACTAACAATGAAACTGAAGAAAGAGAAATTAAGGAGTCAATCCCATTTACAATTGCACCCAAAAGCATAAGATACCTAGGAATAAACCTAACCAAAGAGATAAAGGATCTATACCCTCAAAACTATAGAACACTTCTGAAAGAAATTGAGGAAGACACAAAGAGGTGGAAAAGCATTACATGCTCATGGATTGGAAGAATGAATATTGTGAAAATGTCAATGTTACTCAGGGCAATTTATACATTTAATGCAATCCCTATCAAAATACAATGGACTTTCTTCAGGCAGTTGGAACAAATCATCTTAAGATTTATGTGGAATCAGAAAAGACCCCAAATAGCCAGGGGAATATTGAAAAAGAAAACCAGAGCCGGGGGCATCACAATGCTAGATTTCAGACTGTACTACAAAGCTGTGATGATTAAGACAGTGTGGTACTGGCACAAAAACAGACACATAGATCAATGGAACAGAATAGAGAATCCAGAAATGGGCCCTCAACTCTATGGTCAACTTATATTCGACAAAGCAGGAAAGACTATCCAATGGAAAAAGGACTGTCTCTTCAACAAATGGTGCTGGGAAAATTGGACAGCCATGTGCAGAAGAATGAAACTAGACCATTCTCTGACACCATACACAAAGATAAACTCAAAATGGATGAAAGATCTAAATGTGAGACAAGAATCCTTTAAAATCCTAGAGGAGAACACAGGCAACACTCTTTTTGAACTTGGCCACAGCAACTTCTTGCAAGATACATCCACAAAAGCAGAAGAAACAAAAGCAAAAATGAACTATTGGGACTTAAGATAAAAAGCTTCTGCACAGCAAAAGAAATAGTCAACGAAACTAAAAGACAACCTACAGATTGGGAGAAGATATTTGCAAATGACGTATCAGATAAAGGGCTAGTATCCAAGATCTATAAAGAACTTATTAAACTCAACAGCAAGGAAACAAACAATTCAATGATGAAATGGGAAAAAGACATGAACAGAAATTTCACCAAAGAAGACCTACACATGGCCACAAGCACATGAGAAAATTTTCTGCATCACTTGCCATCAGGGAAATACAAATCAAAACCACAATGAAATACCACCTCACACCAGGGAGAATGGGGAATATTAACAAGGCAGGAAACCACAAATGTTGGAGAGGATGCGGAGAAAAGGGAACCCTCTTACACTGTTGGTGGGAATGTGAACTGGTGCAGCCACTCTGGAAAACTGTGTGGAGGTTTCTCAAAGAGTTAAAAATAGATCTGCCCTGCGACCCAGCAATTGCACTGTTGGGGATTTACCCAACAAAGATACAGATACAGATGCAGTGAAACGCCAGAATGTTTATAGCAGCAATGTCCACAATAGCCAAACTGTGGAAGGAGCCTCGGTGTCCATCGAAAGATGAATGGATAAAGAAGATGTGGTCTATGTATACAATGGAATATTACTCAGCCATTAGAAACGATGAATACCCACCATTTGCCTCAATGTGGATGGAACTGGAGGGTGTTATGCTGAGTGAAGTACATCAATCGGAGAAGGACAAACATTATATGTTTCATTCATATGGGGAATATAAAAAGTAATAAAAGGGATTAAAGGGAAAAGGAGAGATATTGAGTGGGAAATATGAGGGTGAGGGTGACAGAACATGAGTGACTCCCAACTCTGGGAAACGAACAAGGGGTAGTCGAAGGGGAGATCGGCAGGGGGATGGGGTGACTGGGTGACAGGATCTGAGTGGGGCACTTGATGGGATGAGTACTGGGTGCTAGAGCATATGTTGGCAAATCTAACTCCATTAAAAATATATACAAAAAAAACCTCACACACAACAAACCCAAATTCATTCATGATTAAAAACAAAACAAAACAAAACAAAAATCTCCCAACAACTAGAATATAAAGGAACTTAGTCAACCTAATAAAATTATCTATCTATGAAAAGCCTGCAGCAAACATTGTATTAATACTAAAAACCTATGCGGTCTTAAAACTCAGAAGTTAGCAAACAACTCAATTAAAAACATTCAAAATATTTACATCAATATTCTCACTAAAGTAATACTATGTAAACGTGCATGTGTCTGTGTTTCTGATTGGCTCATAAACACATGAAAGAGGCTCACTGTCATTGGTCATTAGAAAAATGCAAATAAAAACCACATGAAAAATTATTTCATATCCATTAGAATGTCTATAATAAAAAGGACTGACAACAATAATTGGTGAAATGGATGCACTTAGAAAACATTCTAAAAAAACATTCTAAGTGAAAGAAGTCAGGTACAAAAGACTACATATCATGTGATTTAACTTGTATAAAATATCCAAAAAAAGCAGAAAGTTCTGTATGAACAGAAAGTAGATTAGGTGTTGCCTGGAGACAACAGGGATTGATTGCGTAGAGGATATTTTAAACTTGATGGAAATGTTCTAAAACTAGATTGTGGTGGTGTTTGTCCAATTCTGTAATATGTACTAAGTATCACTGTTTTATATATTAAAATGATTAAATATTATATTATTATATTATATATAATATATTATATATATTATATTGTATTATATTATATATTAGTACAGCTCTTAATAAACAAAAATAAAAATAAAGCTATTACAGTAAGAGCTGAGAAGGGTACCTATATTTTTGAGCACTCAAAAACAATTTATTCATGTATATCATAATGAAAACTTTCAACCATGTATTAAATGTGTGGACAATTTTATAACCCCATATTATGCATATAATGAGTACCTGTAAGGAGCATTTTTCTGTTCCATGTAAGGAACATTTCCCTGCTCCAAGGAGCATTGTTCTGTTCCATGTAGAAAATACAAAAAGCATTTTGTATCTCCGTACCCAAGATCTAGAAGTAGAGTTACATACATTAACTCTGTTGCTTAAGACATTTTCCAGAATAGCAGACACTATAATGCCAACAGAACACTTTTAAAGTGGGCAGAACCAAAAAATAAATAAATAAAAAAGTAGGCAGGACCTTCAAGATTTTTTAACAATTCCATTATAGGTGATAGAATGAGTCAGAAACAAGAAAAAGTGGCTTCCCCTAACTTTCTATAGTACTTGACAGCCCTGGACTCAGATTTCATTTGACACATTCTCTTTGCTGCTGTTACCTACCTGGGCGAACTATCTCTTGGATAAGCATAATGTTCCAGATATATTGTGAAAAGGCCTGTCAGAGATCCATACACTGAACTGAATCCCTAGCAGTGAGAGGAAGAGAAATCAACAGTAAAGTCACCTCCATGCCAAACCTGCTAGGAGTGGAGTTTCCAGGTGTGTGACGACAAAGCAACGTCTTTTTCCTTTCTCATTCTGAACAGAGCAGCCAGCTAGTCATCCACTGATTTCAGGTCCATTCAGGATGAGATTCATAATTGGCAGGACACCATGCATAATAAAAAAAATGCAGGGGTTCTTGTTCAAAAATCACTAAGAATTTCAAAGCAGTGAGAGCAGAGCATCAAATCAAGGGTTGGGGCCTTCTTGTAAGGGGCCTATTTGACTACAAGGGTCACAGGTTCATGAAGCCTGTCCTATTTCCAACTCTTTAGTTGGTAGCACAAGTTCTTGCTAGCACTCAAATGATAAGGATTGGAACTCATTATCCTGATGCTGTAGTCTGAAGAACCCTCTTAAGTGAGCACTAGAAGTCTCGACTGGGAATGAGTCAGCAACGCTTACCTAATTACTGCCAAGAAGAAAGCTGTCTCTCAAATAAATGGGACATAAATAAGCCTCTTGTCACAACAGTTAGAGACAAAAAATAAAAATGCTATTTGAAGTAAGCTAAATTACTAAAAGAATGCACAAAATATTTCTACTTAAAAGTAACTTGTACCCAATACCTTGGATTTATAAGAACATAAGACACATAATGGTGTCTGTTAAGCATTCCTGATACCTTCATATTTTGTGATACGGAGCTTGGATTAACTCCCACACTTTAGAGAAATCTTAATTAGTAGCATTTCTGATTTTCAAAATTGTCAGCCATTCAAACAGGTTGAAAACAGGATCGAAATTTTAAAACCATAGATAGAAAATGGTGTTTGATAAGTTCATTCATTTTTTAGCAAGTGCTAAGTGATAGAAGATATACATACTAGCACATTTGGTCAAGGCAATCTTAATTTTACAGTTGAGAGATTCCTATTTAGTTCTCTTTACCCATTTATCCGGCAGTTATTTCACTTATTTCCATTCAGCAACGATCTCTGTTTGCTTTCTGGAACTCCTTTCCATATTTTAAAATTTTTGTGCAATTGTTGTCTGTTCTGTGTGGAATCTTGGTAATGTCTGAAAATTTCCTCGGTGCTTATTAGGTCCTGAGATTTCTCTGATATCTGGGAATGCTGTAAAGAGGATTTAGGTCTTTGGAGTATCTTGTATAGTTGGACTGGCAAAATTACCAAATGGATATAAATTTAGTACCTGACTCTGCACCTGTCTGTTTTGATCTAATGGGTGATGTGTAGGACATTAGCTCACAACTCAGCTTGTCATGGAATCTGTTTTCTACTGTGCAACAGCTTTTTTTTTTTTTTTTTTTTTCAGCAACTGATTTTAAGAGACACTTAAAAAAAAAAAAAATAAGAGACACTTTACCCTCTATTTCCTACCTCAGGATTTGACTCATTTTGTATGAAAGATTTCTAGAAATGAGAACTGTTAGCATTTTCTAATACCAAATCTACCCTATTTTATAATTTATTCAAACACATCTGCTTCCCTCAAACAGACTTTATACTCGTGCCTCCATTCAATTTTTAAGTTAAACTCTCTATTTGAAGATAATTGTAGGTTCGTATGAAAAGTTACAAGAAATAATGCAGAGAATCCCATCTATCCTTTACCCAGTTTCCTTCATCAGTAAGATCTGGAAAAACTCTAGTATGTTGCACAATTGGCATTAATACAATCTGCTAATGTTATTCAAATATCCCATTTCATAGCACATGTGTGTGTTTAGCCCTATACAATTTCACCATGTGCCAGTTTGTTTATCTACCACCACAGTCAAGAGACAAAATAGTATCAGCTACACAGCTAATCACACTAAACTCCTTCCCACAGTACACATCTGCCCCGTCACCATTAACTGCTAACAACCACTCATCTGTTCACCATTTCTATAATTTATCATTTCAAAAATGTTATATTGTACATTATATGACATCTAGGGATTGATTTAATTCACTCAGCATAATTCCTCAGAGAATCATCCAGGTTGTTGCATGTAACAAGTCTGTTCCTTTTCACTGCTGAGTAATTTCCCATAAAATAGATGTTCCACAGTTTCTTTAACCATTCATTCATGGAAGGACATCTAGGCTGTTTAAAGATTGTATGTCATGAGTAAAGCTGCTATGAACATTTGTTGCAAGCTGTTGTGTGAACATAAATTTTTACCTCTCTGAAATAAGGGCTAAAGAGCACAATTGCTAAGTTGTGTGCTATTTGGTTTTATAATAAACCAACAAATTATTTTCCAGAGCGAGTATACAGTATTTGGTGTTATCTCATTTGTTGATTTTATCCAGTATGATAGGTGTGTAGTGCTATCTCATTGTAAGGATGACGACTCAATGATGTTGAACACTTTTCAATATGCTTATTTGCTCTCTGCATAGCATCTTTAGTAAAAGTCCTCTTCATGTCTTTGTCCATTGTCCAATTGGATTGCTTATTTTTTACTGTTGATTTTATATATATGTATACATCTATTCATTCTAGACCTTAGTCCTTGGTTGAATTTGCAAGTATTTTCTCCCTGCCTACAATTGGTATTTTTATTTTTATTCTCTCTACAGGGTATTTCACAAAGCAAAAGTGTTTTGTTTTATTTTGTTAGATGAGATCCAGTTTATCCGTTTTTTCATTTTATTCCTTTTTCTCCCTCCTTTTTATGCCAAGAACTCTGTGGGGCACTAATACAGAAAGATGATTGATTGATTGATTGATTGAGCATGAGCAGGGGAGCGTATAGGGAGAGGGAGAGAAAATCTCAAGCAGATTTCATGCTGAGTATGGAGCCTGATGTGGGGCTTGATCTCATGACCTTAAGATCATGACCTGAGCCAAAATCAAGTGTTAGATTCTTAACCAATTGAGCCACTCAGGTGTCCCAATGTTATCCTACTTCTTAATAGTTCTAATAGTTTAGTTTTAAGTTCATGATCAATTTTTATTTTTTCCTTTTCTTTTTTCCTATTGTTGTCTAATTACTCCAATACCATTCCTTCATTAAACAGCTTTTGCAATTTTGTCAAAAACAATACATATCTGTGTTCTCTCTTCTGTTCTGTTGATCTATATGTCTATTTCTCAGCCTTACTGTTGGGTAGAGTTGTTGTTGTCAACTTTTCCTGTCTCCATATTGTTCTGGTTATGTTAGGGCTTGTGCTTCTCTAATAACTTTTTAGAAGAAGCTTTTCTATGTCCACAAAACACCCATCTGACATTTTCATTAGAATTGCACTAAAGTAAATAGATTAGTAAGGGATAATTGCCATCTCTACTATGTTGAGTTTTTAACCTATGGTCACAGTATGTGTTTCCTTTTATTTGGGTCTTTTTTGATTTCTTGATCAGCATTTTATAATTATCTAAGCATATTGACTCTGTCTTAGTAGTATAGATTACTTTTTGTTAATAGTATAAGTATTTCCTTTTCTTTGTAGCTATACTGAATGATATTTTTACTTTTGGTGTCCAAGTATCTGTAAGTCATTTGTAGTTAATATATATAGAAATGTGATTGATTTGTGTGTGTTGATCTTGTTTCCTGTGTCCTTGCTGAAATCACTGTTTAGTTCTAGGAATGTTTTTATAGATTCCTTGTGGTTTTCTTGACAATAATACACCTGCAAATAGGGACAGTTTATTTTTTCCTTTCCAATCTTTATGCTCTTTGTTTCTCTTGCCTTATATTAGCACTTTTTCTTGATCTTAAGGGAAAGCATTCAATCATTATGCCTAAAGTATGATAGTAGCTGTGGCTTTTTTGTACATGCTCTTTATAAAGTTTTAAGATGAGGTAATTCTCAGCAATTTTTGATTTACTGAGAGCTTAGATGATAAATTTATCCAGTGCTTTTTCTGCCTCAATTGATATATCTATATGACTGTTCTGTAATTTGCTGATATGGTGTGTTGCATTTACTGGTTTTTCAAATGATGAGCCAACTTGCATGCATGGAATAAATCTCATTTGGTAATGGTATATAATTCTTTTTATATATTGTGGATTTTTTGGCAATATTTTGTTGAATATTTTTGTGTCTAAGTTCATGAGAGCCTCATGAAATGAGTAGATAAATATTTCCTCTTCTAGTGTCTAGAAGGGATATTTTTCTTAATCTATGTTAATCTACAAACTCTGATACAATTATCTGGATCTTCAGATTTCTTTAAGAGAAGCTTTTTAATATTAAGAGTATAGTTTCTTTAATGATTAGGATTATTCAAGTAATCTATTTCATCTTGGTTGAGTTTAGACAGTTTGTAGTTTTAAAAAATTGGTCCATTTCTTCTAAGTGTTCAAAATTATAAAGTTGTTCACAGTATTCCCTTATTAGTATCATTTTAAAAACTACAGGATCTGTTGTGATATCCTTTCACCCTTGGTATTAGAGATTTGTCTATTCTGTATTTTTATTCTTATCAGTCTTGCTAGAATTTTATCAATTTTCTTGATTTTTTCAAAGACAATTTCAAGTAAATTTTTTTATTGATTGATTTTTCTATGTTTCTCTGTTTTCAATATTATTGATTCCTGACTTCATATTTATTATTTTCTTCTTGCTTAGGGTTCCTTTTGCTTTTATTGTTCTAGATTTCTAGATCAGCAAATAGCAACTCAAATTATTGGTATAGACACTTCCTCTTTTCTAATGTAAGCATTTGATGTTATAAATAAATTCCCTTCTCAGTACTGTGTTAGCTGCTTCCCAAATATTTGTATATGTTGTATCTTTATTTATTTTGAGACTTCATGTTAACTCATGGATTGAAACAAGTGTGTTTTTATTTTTATTATTTAATTTTAAGTAAACTATACAGTATATATGGGGCTTGGACTAACAACCCTCAGATCCAGTCACATACTCCACTGACTACCCAGCCAGGTGCTCCAAAACAAGTGTATTTTTAATGTCTAAATATTTAAAGATTTTCTTCATATTACTAATTTCTAGTTTGACTTCAATATAAACAAATATTCTGTATTATTTTAATTATTTTAAATTTATTGAATTTTATTTTATACCTCAGAATATGGTCTAGCTTAGTGAATGGTCCATAGGTGCTTAAAAACAATCATGTATTCAGCTATTTTTTGTGTGTAGTGCTATATAGAGATCAGTTTGATCCTTCTTGTTGATTGCATTGTTCACCTATACAGCCTTGATGTTGGTATTTTTCTAGTTGCTCTGTCAAATATTAAATGAGGGGTATTGAAATCCCAGACTGCAGTTATACATCTTTCTCTTACTCTTCACAACTACATTAGTTTTTGCTGTATGTATTTAGGATTGTTATGTTTTCTTAGTGGACTGATGCTACTATGTGTTACATTTTGTCTTTATACATTTTTTAAAGATTTTATTTATTTATTCATGAGAGATACAGAGGGATAGAGAGGTAGAAACATAGGCAGAGGGAGAAGCAGGCTCCATGCAGGAAGCCTGATGTGGGACTAGATCTCGAGACTCCAGGATCATGCCCTGAGGTGGAGGCAGACACTTAACCGCTGAGCCACCCAGGCATCCCTTGTCTTTACTACTTTTTTTACTCTGAAGTTTACTTAACTGATATTAACATGCCCACTTCTATATTTTAATTAATAGTTTTATCTGTCTTTTTCTATTTTTCTATTTGTAAGCAATCTATATCATTGTATTTGAAGTGATATTTTTTATAAACAGCATATAGTAGTTCATGTGTCTTTATTCACTCCGACAATTTTTTTCTTTTGTTGGTATATTTAGACCAATTACACTTAAAATGGTTACTGGTATGTTATACTATAAAGCTGCCATTTTATTTGGCTTCTGATTATTTTCCATGTTTCTCATTCTCCTTTATCTTTCACTTTTTTTTTTTTTTTTTTTTTGTCTTCCTGTGGACACATGAATGTCTTTTAGGATTTGTTTTGTTTTGTTTTATGTTTTTGCATGCATTTTTGGTTTCCTTTTCACAGTGGTCACTCTGGGTATTAAATGTACATGTATGCCATCAACATGTTACCATGTTGAGTGAAGCATGGAAATCTTAAATTCATCCACCTTTCAACTTCCTTATTTTTAAATATTATCTTGAGCGTGGAATTTTAACTTTTGTTTTAATCAAAAAGATATATAAAGCTCATGAATTTCTTCTCTTTCTAGTGTTCTTTCTTCCTTCCTAATGTTTTAAGATTTCTCATCATTTCTTTGCTGTTTGAAAAACTTCCTCTAATTAATTTTTAAGGGTAGGCCAACAATTTATTTTAGTTTTCCTTAATTTGACAATGTATTTATTTCCTCTTCATTTCTGAAGGATAGTTGTATTAATATAAAATTTTCATTTGACAGTTCTTTTTATTCAGCTCTTAAAAAATACTATGCCACATCCTTCTGTTCTCCATAATTTCAAATGAGAAATCTATAGTCAATTGAATTGATATCCTCCTATTGTTAATGGGTTATTTTTCTATAGTCATTTTCAGGTTTTTTTTTTGTTTTGTTTTAGTTTTTAGAAATTGAATTATTACATCTTATTTTGGACATGTTTTGGTTAATCCTGCTTGGAATTTGCTCAGTTTCTTAGATCTGCAGGTTTTTGTTGTTTGTCAAGTTTGGGGAGTTTTTAGCCATATTCAAATATGCATTCAACCCCATTTTAATCTTCTTCTTTTGAGAGTCCAATGATATGAATGTGGGATCTTGTGTTATTATCCCATAGGTCCCTGAGGCTGTGTGATTTTTTTTATCGTGTTTTCTCTGTTGTACAGACTGAAGAAATTCTATTGATCTGTTTACAAATTTACTAAATATCTCTTCTGTCATCTCTAATATCAAGTTCATCAGGAAGTTTTTCTGTTATTATATTTTTTATTTCTATTTTTTCATTTGATTTCTTTTTATAACTTCAATTTCTTTACTGAGATTTCTGTATTCATTTGCTTCAAGATAATGTGTAATTGATTGCTGAATTATACATTTGATAAATGCTTTAAAATACTTGTCAAATAATTCCAACATCTGATTCATCTTTGTATTGCCATCAGTTGATTGTATTTTCTCAGTCAAGTTGTGAATTTCTTGGTCCTCAGTATGATTTATTTTTATGTCCTGAACATTTTGCACATTATTTTAGGAGACTCTGGGTCCTACTTAAATGTTTTAATCTAGTGGGTGGTCTCCCTGTTTAATGCACAAGGTCTGGCCTACATTCACGGGCAGTGGTTCCCTTGAAATTTTTCAAAATATTTATTATGTTCTTTTCCCACTTCATTTATCCAACACCATTGGGTCTTTCACTATCTCTTGTCAATGAAGCCTGAAGGGGGACGGAAGGAGTTCCTTGAGCTAAGTGTCTAATGCTGCTAAATGGAGGAAGAGACTCTTTGGCTCTTAGAGGGATACAATACAGAGACTTACTTGGCTAGGCACTTGCTATAACAGAATTTCCTTTTTCTGTATCTTCCAACCATTTTGTGCCTTTACTTAGGGATGGGAGTTGAAGGCCTACTTATAAGGAAGAAGAGAAATTCTCCTCTCTAGTTATTGTTAGTGGAGCTCCAGAGAAATCCACCTCAATAGTGGTGCTAGTTTGCCTGGTGGTGTCACCAGGGAAAGGTTGCTCTGGGGGAAGAAATGATCTTAACTATGGTACTTTTTTTGGTAAAATTGGCGATCAGGAAATGCCTGGCTTAAGTCACCTGCCCTTGATTGAAAAAGATGTAAGATGTACTGCCTATATGTTGTTTTTCCATGCTCTGGACTCCCAAACCAGTTCATATTCCTTGCTCCACCTTCCAGGGCTTTCCTTACTTATGCCTACCTTTATAAGCATTGTTTGATTTTTATCTTCATAACAGCTATGAGGTAGATATTCTGATTGCCGTTAAGCACATGAAGAAACTAAATTTTCTCAGTCATCTGGCCAGTAAGTGGAACAGATCCAAAATCTAATGCCAAGGTCATCACTATAATCACAATAGCTAATTTGGAACATTAATGAAATATATCGACTCATTATATACAGATAATTTGCATAAGTTTTTCAAGGTTAAGAAATGGTGCTAGTCATTTCCAAATAGGAGTTAACTAGTATTTACATTTCAAATAGTTCAGCAAATATTTATATTTTTATATTAATAGGCTGAATCTTAAAAAAATGTTTATAATCATTACCATTTAATCTGCATTTATATTTCACAAACACATTTTAATTATCAAGTAAAAGTGTTTATTAGCTGAAAGAAAATAAAATCAAATCATTATTTTTCTGGAGCGGGGGGAGGCAGGGAATCTTTGATCTACAGAAGAGTGAGATTTGTGTTAATAGTTAAGCTGTGAGTTAAGGAACAATTTCTAAATATTTTTCTTGCTGTAAGTGATTTGTACTACAGAAAACAAATTATTTTTGTCAGATACTAAACCTAAGCAAATAGTTTCTTGTATACTACCTTAGCCTCTACAAAACACCAAAAGAATATAAATGTAAATATTTAACTACCAGACATTTTGTTTTAGTTTTTAAATATTCATTTATTTATATTTTTGTACTCAAATATATGTAAGAAGTTTCTAGGAATTACATTGTCTATCAGCTTAAAAACTCCTGTTGGCTACTTAAAGTTCTTTTTTTTCTGATATCAATGTGACCACAATATTCCTCTTCAGAATCACCTCCCATCATTCTCCCATCTTTTCTCTATTCTCTAAACAAAAAGAACTTCCGGACCATGCCTCAAATTTATCATATACTGTTATGTCTTGGGCTTTGCTTAGGCTTCTTCTATCCAGAAAAATATTACCACCACTGATGAATTCCTATTTCTCTATAAGAAACAGTCTAGGTGCCCCATTGGATTACTGGCTAGAACTGAAATCTTAGCTAAGAATTTCAAGAGGAAAAGTAGTTTAGGATGCAATAATGCCAAATTAAGATGTAAACATTTACCTCTGATTTCTAAGCAGGAGATACTCATTAGACAGGTGATATGCAGTTTTGCAAGTTTGTAGGATATTCACAGCAAGAAATATCAATCTGGTACTATTTGAATTTGTGACCTTAGGCAAGCCCTTTAACCCTTAGTCTATGTGTTCTCATCCATAATATGGGAAAGTTGTACTTGATGATGTTTTGTGGCTGTCCTGCTCAGATTACCTAGTAGATGGAGCATAGTAGATTTGTCTCCCCAGGTGCCACCTCTTAGAATCTATTGCTGTATTGATACAGAGGCCACACTTTCCCTGAGCTGAGCTGAACTAATGACTGAGCAGGATAGGCATACTGGTCCTAATCCTGATGGTTTAAGTCATTAGAATTTGATGATTTACTAGGCTTATTACAATGACTCAATCATTTGAAAGTTGTGCATGATAGAGAACTCCACAAAGTCAGTAGAGTTCACTAGTTATTGCAAAATTATATTGACAACCTACAGAGGAATAATGAGAACCTAAGGAATGTTAACAAGCAATTAAAAGCATTATGTGAGAGAAAGTAGGCCTTTAGGGAGACTTAAAAGAAGCTATTAACAGCTGCAGGGGAAGAACATACATAGATAAGGAGCAAACTCAGGACTTGATAGAATTGCAAAGCCCCAGAGATGCTTAAATGATCATCCAAGTCTGTTATAGTAAATTCAGAGTCCATCCAAAACCCTGGAATCTTGAAAGAAGAAATGGGGACATGTGGACATACAGCCTAAGAATATTGTCTCTGCAGTACCCATGAAACTTTAGAGCTTACAGAGAGAGCTGATAGAAAATAGTACATACCCTGACCACTCTAGAAGGCCCTGAAGATGTCACTTCCCCCACGAAATAGGCATCCCTTTTTGAAGCTATGCCACTTCTCCTGGCTATGATGAAGAAATCTAAGTTTAAATTCTAGCATCTTGAGGCTGGGGATGTACTGTGACTGAAAAGGGAGAGAAAAAATTTACATCCTAAGGAGACTACAGGATTTGGCTAGCATGTCTCAGTAAGAGTCAGAATAGTATCCCTAAGATTAAATTTTCAGGGCATTTATTCAAGAGAGCTGGAATATAACAAAGAATAAACAAGAATTCATTACTTGGGGTACTTTGCTGAGACACAGGTTATAACCCCTAACAAAGACTCCACAGGATGAGACAAATTCAGTGAAAGGAGGATCTTATAAGCATGGAGAAATCAATGACCTATCCTGAATTAAGGGAAAATGACTGAATTTCCCTGGAAGATAGACTAAAAATAGATTAAGGAAGTTGAGATGATAGAATGCATATATTATATAAAACTGTAAGAAAGCATGAGAATATAATCCATAGAGCCCATAGGAAATACCATTTGCCAAGACTATGTGGAATGAATTGGTGAGAAAAGACTGATGTCACTAAGAAGTTCAGTGGCACGTCTGCAGGCCAGAGCTGATGGTAAGAGAGAAGGTCCCAGGCCAGGGCTCATTAATATTCATGGAGATAGAGCAGCTCTGAACTAATACAGGCCAGGTGGTAGCATTGAACTGCCAGAGACCAGGAAAACAAAATTATCATAATAACCATCAAGGTCAGAGAGACATCCAAGAAGTCTTGGCCTTGAGGGTGTTGTGAAGATGGTTAATAGTGCATGGTATCCCTAGGGGAAAAATAGAGAGCCAACACAGCTTAATATCTATAGCCAGAAAAAGACAAGAATGGATAAGCAGGGGACTGAGAGATATTACCCCAATCATGATCTCTTGCTCAGTTCCCAGACCTGATCCAATTTTCAGATTTAGAACCTGTCAACTAATAAAGTGAACAGGCCCCTTGAGAGGACAAACTGTGTATATGCAGAGTACATACTACTGTGGCAAGTATGATCTCCCCAGTCCTTCCATTAAATAACCTAATGCCATTTATATTATCCAAATATTTTGAATCAAATAGAACACAGAATCTAAGTTGATATCCAGAGATCAAAACATTATCATGGGGATCCCTGGGTGGCGCAGTGGTTTGGCGCCTGCCTTTGGCCCAGGGCGCTATCCTGGAGACCTGGGATGGAATCCCACGTCAGGCTCCCGGTGCATGGAGCCTGCTTCTCCCTCTGCCTGTGTCTCTGCCTCTCTCTCTCTCTCTCTCTCTCTCTCTGTATGTGTGTGACTAACATAAATAAATAAATAAGAAAATTAAAAAAAAAAAAACAAAAAACAAAACATTATCATGCCTCTCCTATTAGGAAGAAGTTTGCAAGAGCCAGGTAATAAAGGGAGTCAGAAATTAAATTTGGATACCATTGTTTCCACTGGATTCACAGACCCACAAAGTGGTCATTTCACCACTCTCGCACTTCTCAGTTGAAATTTTTATACTTGAAAATTAAAGCAATCCCTCCATTGGTTTGCTGATCTGTGGAGTAAGAATATAAAATAAAAAGCCAAAAGGAAACCTCCTAAATTATCTTCCTCTATTCCAAGACCAAAATAGTAATTCAAAACAATGTTGAAGTACAGGGGAAGGGTGAAATTAGTGCTATCATTAAAGACCTAAAGGATGAAGCAGTGGTGGTCTCTACCAAATCTCTTTTAAATTCATCAGTATCACCCTTTAGTAACTTGTGGATCCTAGAGAGGGACTGTAGATTACTATAAGCCCAAACAGGTAGATGCCCTGACCATGACTGCTATAGTATATATTGTATGGTTGCTAGAATGGATTAATAAAGGCTTAGGTACACAATATGAGGCAGTGATTTGCTGAATGTGTTCTTTTCTATCTCAATTAGAAAAGAGCAGAAACAATATGTATGTAGAATGGACAAATATTTATCTACACTTCAACCTCAGGACTGCATTACCACTCATTCACTCTGTCATAATATAATTTGAAAATATCTGGATTGCCTGAAGATCCCACAAAATAGCACACAAATCCCATACTTTGATTATATCATATTGATCATGTAAATGGGCAAGAGGCAGTTTATGTACTGCAGGTAATGCATTCCAGAAGGTGAGAAATTAACTGTAGGAAGTTATAAAGTTGACTGATCTAGTAGCAATACACTGTGAGATGTAAATGGTACATCTAACTTCAAATCCTAGCAGAAACTGAGGGTACAAACAGTCTTCATGAGCAAGGAGCCCAAACCCCATGTCATCCCCAGTGATTGTACCAATAAACCTTTTCCATATTGCACCTATGACCATATTGAAAGGAAAATGGTCCTGTATAACCAGCTGAATGTGAAAGAGAAAGCTCAAGTTTAGTTTATCAATGAGTTAGCTATGTATGTGGGATGCAAGATGAAAGTGGATGGTGGCTATATGACAATCACCTTCAAGGCCAGTCTTACAGGCTAGTTTGAAAAAAAATAAAGTATTCTCCAAGGGAAAACTATAAGCAATACACCTTGACATTAACATTATATGGAAAAAGTAACCTAAGGGGAGAAGATAGATTACATAGATAGTTGATAGATGGATATATACATACATACATACATACATACATACATACATACACACATATTCCTGGGAAGTGACAAAACCTGGGCTTCTGATTAGGTGCCTAAAAGAAAAAAGACTACAGACCAGATATTAGAAAATCTGGCCTAGTGGCATGTAGATGTACATATGGGGCTGAGCGCAAGGTGTGAAAACTTTTATATCACACTTGAACTCCCACTAGAAAATATGCACCTGATAGGAGGAACTGAACAATTAGTCAGAAAGCTTCGAAGAATTGACATTAGCCAGTCTTCATTATTGGCCACCCTAGAATTGGTGCAATATGTACATAAACAGAATGGTCCTGATGAAAGAGATGAGAGATCTATATCGACCCAGAAGTGTGGACTATCTAATCAAGGCTGAACTAGCTCCTGTTCCCTCTGCATACTGACATTGTCAGCAACAGAGAACAAGGCAGAGCCACTGATATGGCACCTTATGAAGACCAATCACAGGCCACTTGGAGAGCAAGTCAACTATATGCAGCCTCATATGTTCTGAAAGAGTCAGTGGTTCTTTTCCACAAGGATAGATATTAAACATGTTTTTAGCTTTCCTGTGCATAGAATCAGTAGCACCATTATCTGAGGGTTTAAAAAAATGCCTCATTCACAAGCACAGAATTTCAAATGAAAGAGCATTGAAATAAGAGATCCACTGCATAGCAAAGAGGCTGTGGGAGTGGGTCCATGACCATGGGATTCATAGATATTATCACATACTGAACTATTCAGAATCCATTGCTTTACTTTGTGTTGAACTGTGTGAATTTAGAATTTCAAAGGGCACAACTGAAGCTCTAGTTCAGAGGTAACATTCTGACAAGATGGTAAGCCATCCTTTAGAATATAGTATATGCATTAAGTTAGAGACCTAGATATAGTCATGTGTTCCTAATAGAATAAATACAGGAATCTGTATTATTGATTATTTGATTATATCATATTGATCATGTAAATGGGCAAGAGGCAGTTTATGTCTCTGAAGGAAGAATGGCCCCAGGTAATCCACTTGGAGGCATAGTGATACTTCCTTGCCCTATTATAGCTGAGAATAGACTTATGCATCATTCCCATCCTGGGGAAGCTAGAATTATGAGTCAGACATCTCAGACATGTCTTTGGGTTACCTGTAATCCATTAGCACTAGCTGAAATGATAGCAGTAGATATAAGAAATTTAGATTAGAAAGTAGAGGCTGATGAGGATCAGTTATGACCACAAGACCAACTATGGTAATAAGAATTATAGTTTATCCCATTAATTTCCTTCTTTTAAGTTGCTCCTTGGGACTTAAGATTCATGAAGACCATGTAGGACCTTCTACAGGAATGTTCATGGAAAATATCAGTGTGGCACAAGAGATGGACTAAAGTAGCCATGAAAATTGCTACTCAAATATTCTACTGGTTAGAGCAAAGTAGACTGATACTCTTAGCTGTATCTCTCTGGATTCTTCATAATGTTTGGTCATGCCACTTCCCTCATGATGCTTCCAAACAATGACTGAGTACCACAGCAATACTAGTGGTCACCTGCTCCTACAGAACACAGTACTCTTCTAATGGGTATCTTTGCATTAAGGAATGCTCCACTGGCTTTGTCGAAATTTTTTGGAACTGTTTTTTGGAACAGATCTAAGAGACACCTATAGAATATTTCTTCCGCCCACGTCTACATTCACTGGTGTCAGATTGTCTCACAGTCTAAAGGATCATCCGACTTACTTCTTTCTTCTCTCCTCTATCTTTAATGGCATATGTCTGGCACATATACATTTATCTTGATGTCTACTTCTCAAGTGATTCAAACTGACACATATTTAAAATCAATTCTATTTTGAAGTTACTATGATTTGGTGGAAATTATCATGTGTCACTCTCAAGCTCTCTTTTCACATTTCCCTTAAAATATTATCTTCTTTTTCCTCTTTTTCTTCTTTCAAAAAGTGTAAAGTGCAAGGAAACTGGTATAAATCCAGAATGAGTAAGGAGGTTAAGAGTAAGAAAGTGGTATTTCCATTTCAGATAACATTAGAGGAATTTTTCCAGATTCTATTTAAAGCCATTACACCACTTTTCCATTTTCAAAAATTCAAAATGAAGCAAATGAAAGTAAGTTATATTTTTATGCCATCTTGGCCTGTTTTGAAATACTTAAAGGTGTATTTGTCTTTGACAAGTTACTTTACAAACCCACTCCTCCTCTCTAATTCACCCTTGATCCTTCTTATAGTATTGAATATACTTTCTTCACAAGGCTAAGAAGTTGCACCTTGTAGCTTAAATGCATATGTAGTCTATGGTGTGAGATCAATTATTTAATATATTCAAGCTAGGAAAACAAAAAAAGACATTAATTCAGCAAGTCACTTCATCTCTCTAGGCCCACATTTCTTCATCTCTAAAAGTAGGAGTTTGACTAAGTATCTTTTAATTCCTTTTTGCAAATTCTGTGACTCTGTCATCCTATAATATATACATTGCATCACTTCTGAAAGAATTAATGTTTGTGAATTAATTTTCAATTCAAGGATGAAAGGCTTATATTGTTGCCAAATGATATATATCTTATTAAATAAAGCCATAGGGAGGCTTACTTTGCCAGAAATGGCTACTATCAATGGCATCTCGTATTCTGCCTCTGTACAGCAGATATCTGAATAGAACAAAAGTAATAAGAATTCCCCAAATTGAGCAGCACACCATAGGAGAGGTGGTGATGAATTACATTGTTCTTCAGAGGTCATCAACCCAGCAGGCTCTGTTGATCAACCCAGCAGGCTCTGTTGATCATGAGGCTATCCCTATAGAAATTGCTTAGTTGAGGATTCCTAAAGAATTTGCTAATATAAAATCTACTAATACTAGAAATTTGCTGCAGACCATAATTGTGGAAATTTAATCTTTTTAAAATATCTTTTAAGATATTTCAAATGCTGAGGAGTTTGCTATTTTAAAACATAATAGAATGAATTCAGATAGAAGTTGTAATGTATATTACAGGTAACCTGGTATAGTGAGTTTAAGATTGATGGACTCCAACTAACTGTGCACACTAAACCTGATGTCATCAGGTACAAGGATGATAAAAGATGGTTTTGTAGGTCTTGGCTGACTAATTGTTTGATGGACTCATCATTTGTTTCCCTTTCTAACTTTATTTCCCTGTAGAATATTAGCAAAAATACCAAACTTTGAAATTGTGAACACCCTGATTAAAGTACTGATTCATTCACTTGCTGACAGTGTGACCCTTCTGAACTTGAATTTTTTCATTTGAAAAATACTAACTGCTTCAAGTTTGCTGTTAGAATCAGAAACAATAAAAGTGGAACTCAGTACTGTGCCTGGATAAGTGACTACTGTTTGTTTTTTTATAAAGATTTTATTTATTTATGAGAGAGAGAGAGAGGCAGAGACACAGGCAGAGGGAAAAGCAGGCTCCACGCAGAGTGCCTGATGTGGGACTCAATCGCAGGACTCCAGGATCATGCCCTGGGCCAAAGGCAGGCGCTAAACTGCTGAGCCACCCAGGGATCCCACTACTGTTAATTATGAAAGAATTGCTGAAGAAACTTTTCTCAAAGTTCCATTAGTGTGTTTTCAGGGGAGCAAACCCTTAAGCCAGTGAGTAGCCAAATATCCAGTTATGATGTAAAATTGTATCTGTTAATAAATAATTATTCTTCAAACAATTATAATGAAGAGTTAAAAAAAATGTTGTGAGAATTTCTGGGTGTATACTTAGTCTACATACAAACTTAGTATTTCCACAAAATTATAAACATATATACACACAATTCTATGTTGATTTAATGCAGTGGATAAAGTTATTTATAAAAATAACTTGCATCTCTAAGCATTTATTTTTAATCAATAGTTTATAAATCATAATAAATATGAAAATAAAAATGTATTTATAAATATGTGTATTATATATTTATATTGCATATAAATATTAGACATAAGTATTTATGTTATATCTAAAATATTAAATGTTCATCTATATATAATTTCAAGTCACAATTCTACATTACAACCTTTTTTAAAGCTCTGAGGAAATATAGGAAAATCACAATAAGACATTAGAAGATAGATCAAACAGAACAGAGCCAAAAGTGAGACTTTATGACAGTAAAGTCCAGCAGAAAACAATGAGGAAAGAGAAAATTGCTTATAAATTGGAAGAGCAGCCAAGTAACAAAATATGAGCAGCCAACAGGAAAAACTTCAGTATTAATCAACATGGAGGGCATAACATGGGTTGTGTGCATTACAGCTGAGAGCCCTGCCATGCTGTATATTGGAGTAAAACTAAACTGTTTCTGAGGGGAATTTTTGTGAAATGTTAGGTTTAAATGGAGACTATTAGAATAGTGAAGAAATAACTCTGCCATTTTATTAAAAAATGTGAATGAATAGATTAATATGTGTGCCAGAGTAATTCTCAAGCATCTGAGAATTCTGAGAGCTGAATGTGGTTTTGGGCTCTCCAGTAAATCTTAGTGTAAACTAGAACAAGTTCCTTAATTTATCTATATCGGTTTCCTTTTCTTTAAACTGGACTACGTAATTTATAATTTATTTCCATCTCTAAAATGCTATAATGGTAACCCTTTTTAAAAAATGGTCTCAGAAAGTTATCTGCAGAGTATTAAACCAAAACACATGACATATATGCTTATCTCTTTGTAAAAAGAAAATAGGAAAAAATAATACTTACAATGTTTAATTATTCTACTTAAAAGTATCAGGTTTGTAACCTTGATTAAATGTAGGATTTGACTCCCCAATGCAAAACAAGCATACTATTGTAGTTACGGAGGATATGGAGTGACTAGTTTGTATGTACTTCCAGGAAGTATATCTCAATGGCACCTAAGTAAATGCAGTCTAATTATGGAATGAGCATACAGATGCAGGGTAGTTCCCTTAAACTTACTAAAGATAATACATGTTTTCCTATTCCTGTCACTTCCATGGTGTTTCCTGTACAATTTAAATTTTCAAAAGGCAAATACCTCTCAGATCTACTCATGTATTTTGTGTAGAGCCAACCTGAAGACCAAATATCAAAGGGGTATGCAACAAAATATATATGTATTAAGAAAGAAAGAAAATGGGATATGGACCCCATATCCAAACCAACTTTAAGAACTTCTAATTCTTAAACCTCAAGAATATTACATAAGTTACATAGCATTCCTCTCTCCCTACTGCAACACACACATACACACACACTGCTTTCATTGACCAATCTTTATCTCCATTCACCAAGACAAAATAAAGAAACTCAAAGACAATATCATCCCTTATTTCCTCCAACCCTGTACGTGTTGCACTCCAGATGAAACATGAAAGTACCTGTCTGGAATTAAGCTAAGCTGAAAATATTCTCTTTATCATAGTATTGTAACAAAAATGTTGTTTATAGATTTTCCTGGATGTCTTAAATTGATTCAACTAGAAAATATCAAACACACATAATGAGTGGACTTTGCTTGGTGTTGTGGTTAGTAAGAAGAACAAGATGGACAAAGAATGGTACTTGTCCTTCTTCCAAATGAAATACATAATTTTAACATTAAAAGATATCATTTTAACAACTGGTTTCTCATGCATGTGGTGGAAACACTGATACAAATTCAAAAATCTCATTTCTTCTCCCTCCTGAGTACATATTTTGGTTGCCTTTTCCAATCTGTTTTATTTTTTTTATTTTTTTTTATTCTTTTTTATTTAGGATAGTCACAGAGAGAGAGAGAGAGAGAGAGAGAGAGAGGCAGAGACACAGGCAGAGGGAGAAGCAGGCTCCATGCACCGAGAGCCCGATGTGGGATTCGATCCCGGGTCTGCCAGGATCGCGCCCTGGGCCAAAGGCAGGCGCTAAACCGCTGCGCCACCCAGGGATCCCCGCTGCACCACCCAGGGATCCCCCAATCTGTTTTTAATAACCTGTGGCCATATGTATAATTTCTCTGCAGTGAAATATGGTGGAAGTAATGTGCCACACATGTAAACTTGGTTCCTATAAAACTCTTACAGTTTCCTAGATGCCATATAAACATCTATCCTCAAACAGGTCTCTACAACACAGGAGCAATTTTTACCTTTCTCTGCAATGAAATGTCATCTGCCAAGAGATGATGGATGATACTTAGAGAATTCTCCCCTGAAATATACTTTGAAAATATCATATGCATTCTTTTGGCAAGAAAGGTAGGCCACAGATATAGATTCTTTCTAAATCTTTCAGGGTCAGGCAATGGTAGGGAACCTAGAGAAACACATCTATAATCATTGCTTATGCTTAAAATTTCACCTTATGATAATTTCATTAAGAAAGATATTTCTCAGGTAGCCTTTAAATGATGGGGAACAATGGCCTATTTGAGTGTTTGTGTTAGGATGAGTATATCTTAAATATTCATGGTGAAATAGGTGAGGATTTCACATAGAAAGCTGAGAAAACTAAATAAAGACTCAAAGTCTTAGACAAAAAGCAGAGTTAAGAGAGGCCAAAGAGGCAGACCAAAGACTATGAGATTACTGAATCCCTTCTAGTGCACATGCTTCTGTGCAAGATATTTCATATTTAACCTTCACAACCACACTAGAAACTCGGATATAATTTGCACAACTTACAAATGAGAAAATAGGCTCAGCATGTTTCCCTAATTTGCTCATTGATGGTAGAATCAAAGCTCTGACTCCATTGGTTTGCTATTTCCTATTTACCCTATTGCTCACACTATATTTTATACTGGTACATATTCTTATCATTGTCACTGTGATTTTCAGAATGTTAGCTTTTATTTTATTCCTAATTAATATATTTTCCATCTAGAATAAGAACATGTTAAGCACTCACTCTTTTAATTAACAGTTCACAGAAAATTAGGAAATTTCTTATTGACAAGTTAGGAAAATGGAGGATAAACCAATAGGATATAATGTACTTTAATGAAGAAAGTCCAGGCCACTCGATATATCCATTTCCTCATTAGGAAAGTCAGGTGCATTACTGAGATGGCATTTGCTTCTTGGGGTGGGGTGGGGCTTTAGAACATTAAAGAGAATCAGGGGGCTGATAGGAAGCTAAAGCAGATGTATTTAAAAACACTGAATAAACTCTTTTATTCTAAAAATAATCCCACTAAATCCCACATGGATTGGGAGAAGTAATTTTCCTTTCCAATTAAAAGACATGCAAATCACAATTAAACGTTAAGCATAATCATAGTTACTGTTGTTATTACTCACTAATTTTCTCATATGAAACTTAATAGTTTGATGTGGTTTAGTAGTCTACTAATAATTCTTAGAAAAGTAAATTCAGAGGAATTGGTTAAATGAGAAACTCAAATTGTTCTTTATTACCTAGCAGTCACAATTAGCTCTCTTCTTCCCACACACACTATTCCATAACTAGATCTCCCCCAATTACTGCCTCAGCCAGACCAGCCAAGCTAGAATTGTGCCCTGAGTGACATTAAATTATCATCTACAACAATACTGTCAGACACAGTCATTTTAAAACACAGAGATTAGTGGCTCTGGGTGCTTATGATATTAGCCATGGTGATAAACTCTTGCAACAAGAGAATGAAACTTGTTTCCTTAAACTGCCAGGATGCTCATAGAAAATCCTGCCTCCACAGATAAAACATATAGCCACTGGTCTGGTCTGATTCTTACTTCATCCTGAGGGCCATAGGGATGAGAAGTTATCAAGAGTGTCCCTGGAGCATGGTTCCACATAGCCTGGGCCCAGTGCATGCCAAAAAAAGATAGGTGTAGGTTTTAGTAAGTGAAGGGAAGAAAAACTAAATATACCATGCAGCATGTTTATAGCTTGTTATCTGTCTTGAGAAATCATGCTTGTTTGCTTCTTCTCATTTCCATTAAGGATTAAAGAACTCATCTCTAAGGGTCCCAGTGGAAACTGAACAGCTGTACTTTAATGTTTAATCACCTTATTATGAAAGAGATACTTGGGTCAACTCACTCCTCTGTGAATCCTGGATCCTGACCAGAATTGGATTTTTCCTTATCTTCCCGTTTTAAGATGGAAAGAGTCTGTACTTCCTGGAAAGTAGAAACACAGGACAGGAACTCCTCATACAGGGCTGAGTAACCACCAAACCACCAAAGGTAAATATATATTATTTACCTAACATTACTTAACTCAAAAATAAAAGTAACACATTAAAAACAGGGGGAAAAACAAGGAAAATTTACTAAAAGGTGCTCAAAATTTGAAAGCTTTCACTTGCTATCTTATATAAAGAACTTAGTGAAAAATAGACTGTGGAGAAAAGGACCACCCCAATATGAAGCCAATATCAGGCCCAAAACTCATAGAACACCACTTAAAAGATTTTGAGATATTATAGACTTTATTTTTTTTTTAGAGCTTCATGGAGTTCTAAAGTCAGAGAGAAGTAGGCAAAGTGTTCATCCAATATGAGAGATTCTCTCTCAAAGTGGAGTACACAGAGAGTTTCCAAATCATTCATCTTCCAGCATGGATGTTACACTGGCCCTCAATATGACCAGAGCTAGATGTGGAACTTTATGTCCACATTCCCTACTTATTTCTGTTGCCTCTTTTGTCTGTTTTGTTCAACAGAATTTGTTTACAGTGAACTTCCATACATGTCCAAGGCACTATATTTTTCTAAAGTTTGGGAAAATACACCCAAGAGGAGAAATTGAAAGGTGACATTGACATTTCTTTATCAGAATTAATTAAGACTTTACAATGGCCTGAAGATTGGCACAACACCTAATTTATTTTAGAGAGAAAGTATTATTTTCATCTTAATGAGTTCTGGTTATGGTACAAATTAATCAAGTATTCAATATTTCCTTCTTTGAAGCTTTAGAAAAACATATGTTCCTTTTCTTCTGTGTTACTTCTGAATTTATTAAACTGCATTATATTTCATTGTTTTAATTTATTATAGTCCTCATTCATTTAATTAGTCCTCCAGTTATTAAAAAAATATTTAGGGCAGCCCAGGTGGCTCAGCAGTTTAGCGCTGCCTTCAGTGCAGAGTGTGACCTTGGAGACATGGGATTGAGTCCCACATCACGCTTCCGGCATGGAGCCTGTTTCTCCCTCTGCCTTTGTCTCTGCCTCTCATGAATAAATAAATAAAATATTTTAAAATATATTTAAATATCTTATAAGGTACTGGCCACTGTGCTTATTAACGAGAAAACTAAAGTTCACATATAAGCATTTCCTACTGTAATATTGATTTCATTCATTAATTCACTCATCCATATATTCAAGCATTTTACACCAACAGACTGTTTTAGAAACAGAGAAACATTGGTATATAAAATAAGAATACTGTGTTCTTGGAATCCAAGAATTCTAACACAGTAGTTAAAAATAAGGCATGTAAAATATAAATAAGAGAAAGTTAAATACTGCATGATCTCACTTCTATGTGGAATTTAAAAATAACACCAACAAAACTAAAGTCATACACAAAAAGAACAGATTGGTGGTTGCCAGAGGCAGGAGGTGGGAGAGTGGGTGAAATGGGTAAAAGGGATCAAAAGGTATAAAGTTTTTATTTCAATTTTTATAACTTCCAGTTAATAATTAATTAAATCATGGGGATATAATGTATGCACGGTGACTATGGTTAATAATACTCTATTAAAGTTGCTGAGAGAGTAGATATTAAAAGTCCTCATCATCAGAAAGAAAAAAATTCTGTAGCTATGTATGGTGACAAAAGATAACTAACTAATTACAGGGATCATTTCACAATATATACAAATATAGAATCATTATGTTGTATACTTGAAACTAACATAATTAAGGTGTATCAGTTATACCTCAATAAAAAAATACCTGCTGCACACACTAATATTAAATGCCACAGAATTTAGCATTCATTAATTTTCAGTATGTTCTGATCTGCTTTCTTTGTTTTTTCTATCTACAATAGCAGCCATTTTACAGTACAGTTGATATCAAGGAGGAAGTGCTTCCTCTTATTTTGATTTAAGGTGTATTGCCTCCAAATGCATTATTTTTATCTCTAGTCATTGAACACTGAGATTTTTTTTTATACTGTGACATATGAGAAAGCTTAAATTTTAATTTTTTTTCATTATGTGACTTAATTTTCTTATTTACAAAAAGTGATTGCAGTAATATATATTTTACATGGTTAATGTAACAGCTAAGTGAAATAATATGGTCGAGGTAATTTGCAAATATAAATCAGCATACAAAAATATAATTAAATTATATATCTAATAACTATAAGCAACTTGTAAGCCTTTAAAGTTAAGAAAAAGTGTTCTGCTTTGTGGCAGTTTTATGTTTGTTGCTTACTCAACAGTTAACTGAATCCCACAGCCAGAACCATAATTACTCCTGGTCAATAGGTCCTATCCTCCAGTACAGAGGGTGATACAGTCATTCTGGAGGAGGAACCCAAGAAAAAGGCCCTTGGGAGAGTTGAAGAAAAGATTCTCTCCCTTTAGAGGAGATGAGCAAAGAAAAACAAGTATGTGTGTATGTTCCTATAGTCATGATTATACGAATATTCGATGTCCTGAGTTGTTTTGGCCACCTCAGAAATACAAAGATACAAGCCTGAGAAGAAAGGCCAGCAGGCAGTTGTTGCCATAGTGGAAAGAAGAACAGACTTTGGCTCCTTGATGATTTGATTAAGTCACTATAACAATTCTAATTCAATTAGAATTCTAATTCTTCCTTGCTTGGAAATCTCTAGTGAGAAGATAAATTTCCTTATTGAGTAAGCCAGTATTTTGCTATTTGCTGGCAGAAACATCCTAACTAATGTTTCTTCAATTATTTCCTTCACCTAGCCCAGAATAGATGCCTAACATTTTCATAGATTGATTACAATTATATTACTCTTTAGGTTATACTCATTTGCTGGTAAAGAAGCCAATACTCTTATTAATTTTGTGATGCAAAGAAGTAAAATCCTAGGACACTAAAGAAACATTATCCAGGTTATATGACAATATGCTGAATGGAAATTCACAGGCCCAAGACTTGAAGTAAATAAGATTTAAGTTAAAAGAAGACATGCTCTAAGTGGAAATAAACTGCTCCAGAGTGGATTTTTATAATATGAGCTTTGCAGACTGGCAAAGTTTCTTAGCTTCATAGTGAACAGTTCTCTGCCCTGATTGTGGTTACTACTCAGGCTTTCTCTATTATATATTTTTCCAACCTGACATCTTTTTTTTTTTTTAAGATTTTATTTATTTACTCATGAGAGACACAGAGAGAGAGAGGCAGAGACAGAGGCAGAGGGAGAAGCAGGCTTCATGCAGGGAGCCCGATGTGGGACTCGATCCCGGGACTTCAAGATCACACCCTGGGCCAAAGGCAGGCACTAAACCTCTGAGCCACCCAGGGATCCCCTAACCTGACATCTTTTATTTGCAAGGACCACACTACCAAATATAAGGAAATTCTGACCCATGGTGAATTTACATTCAGAAACACTGACCTAATATATGCTCAGGAATACTCAGATTTAATAATAATGCTTTCTAGTGGATGAGTCCTTAGATAATCTCAATTTTATCATTATAATCTAAGCTACTTAAATCAGTTCATCATGAGGGTTTCAGAAATTGTTTTTCAGGCTGTGATCATGATATAAATTGCATCAAATAAATTTTACCAGGTGAGCAATCAAGAGTGCTGAAGTATTGCTTTCCAATTCTATCCTAGCCAGCAATTTAGCTCTCAGCAAGAAGACACAATGTTTCTTGAATGACTGATGAATTCTCTTCTCAAATGATTGCAGAATGTTGGATGCATTGCTGGCAGGAAAGCTGGCTGATTGTTCAGTGGCTAAAATGGTTTTATGACTCATGGAATTGATTGGGAGCATAATGGTTGTCCACAGCAGCCGGCCAAGCTAAGGTCAGTCCATTTGCAGGCACAGCTGGAGGTGCTGGAAGTTATCTTCCAGATGTCAGGACAGAGAAACCTGTTCTGAATAGTGCCAGGTGAAGTGACAAGTGAATTGCAGACAGCCTAGGCACCTGCTACATTGGCCTTGTCTTTCCTCCTCCTAACGCTGCCAAAGAGGTATCACCACTTAGGCCTGAGGCTCATATTGATCCACACTCTCCTTGAAACTTATCCATTTTAAAGGCTCTGTTGCATCTCTTTAATATGATCATTCTCAATTTTATTTGTGCATAAAAAGTCATCCATGGTGCTTTTTGAAATGCAGATTGCTGGAACTGAGTCAACCTCAGATTTTGAACAGTCTGAGACACAAATTTCAACAATCACTTCTCCAGATGATTCCTTGTA
Organism: Canis lupus baileyi; assembly: GCF_048164855.1. Lineage (NCBI taxonomy): Eukaryota > Metazoa > Chordata > Mammalia > Carnivora > Canidae > Canis > Canis lupus. The sequence goes on along the minus strand of NC_132844.1, from coordinate 55,515,022 downwards.
GGTGGTTTGGCTTCCTCTTCACAAAACACACTTGAGTAAAGAAAAAGGCAGAGTATGTGGAAAAATTAGTATGACCAGAGCACCTGGGTGACTCAGTCTGTTAAGCATCCAACTCTTGATTCTTGATTTTGGCTCAGATCATAATCTCAGGAACATGAGATCAAGCCTTGCATCAGGTCCTGCGCTAGGCATGGAGCCTGCTTAAGAGTCTCTCTCCCTTATGGCGCCTGTGTGGCTCAAATGAATCTAGCCTCAAGAAGTCAGGCTCTGACTCTTGATTTTAGATGAGGTCATGATCTTGGGGCCATGAGATTGAGCCCTGTGCCAGTATCCATGCTCTGCAGGGAGTCTGCTTGGGAGTCTCACTCCTCCTTCATTTGCCTCCCCTCCCTCACCACTCCACTCCCACACACTCTCTTCTCAAAAAAAAAATAAAAAATAAAAATAAAAATCAGTATGATTGGTTAAGGGCTGTAGTTAACAACCTAGGGATATACTGTGTTTATACTTACATTTTAAAGATATTAATTATAAGAAAAATTCTAGGTATATGTACAGGGATCTGTGTTTCAGTAATATTTTCTACGTCAGAAGTTGGATCCATTGCTTCAAAACCCATAGAGGGTTGGCTTTGTTAAACTACTGTTACTAAATCAATGATTTGAATTTAGATATTCAGGACATATTTATCAAATATTGTCAATCATATCCCAAGAGATGAGTAGGCAAACTTAATATTCCTATGATAAGTTTCTTATCAAGTCTTGCCTCCTTTCTCCCCATCCTGCAACTGGGGCAGTAAGAAAAATAAATCAGTTAAAATTAAGGCAAAAGGCTTTATATGTGGCTAAGTTCCAATAATTTAATACTTAATTCTTATTAATAGAGAAATATAATTTGGTTTTCAATGACACTATATCAGTTTTACCCCACTTTTTAGATTATGTTCTTTAAATTCTTTCCCCAAACCTGTACCTTTGGCCCACTTGTAAATCCTATTTTATTTTGCCTTCTTTCTTCTCAGTACCAAAGACCTAGGCTAGGTTCTAGGTCTAAAGTACCAAAGAGGTACTAGGCTCAGTACCAAAGACTGTGCTAAGCTCTAACTCAGGGATGGCACACTACAGACCAACCAGAGAGTTGAGGTCTCAGGGCAAACAACTAAGACAAAACTAAAGATAGATACCTCCTGAGAAAGATGGAAAACAAGCTGAGCATTTGCTTATTTGGAACATACACATCTGAACACAAGTAAGAAGACTGTAGCTAGAATCATTAATGAATTGGAAGAGACTGAACGAGGTCTACTGATAAATTGTAGAGCCGACCAAGAGGGTGCAAGCTTTTGGTCTTTGGACTCCAATGGATGCTCACCAAAAAAGACTGGCAAGAGTCCTAAAAAAAAGGGTCCATCAGAGTGTAGCCCTAGTAGAGAGGAATATCAACAGCTGAAGGATGGATGTGAAATTCTGGGTGGACCTTTCTCTCATGTGTTCCCTATAGCACACAAATTTTAATGTGAGGAGAAAAGGGCAACAAATACTGTCCCTCAGGTTTCTGTTGCAGTAGGGAGAAGGGTAGAGAATGATATCTTTTCTTCAGGTGCAGGGGAAATAATATGTTGTGTTCTAGAATTAGGGCTGAAAGAGGGACAGAAATGCTGAAAGGTGCTCACCCTTAAGGACTGGTGATACACTCCTGTCTCAGAATCAGGGCTGTGAGAAAGAGAACATTTTTGTCTCACAGGCTCACCACCAAGTAAATTTTTATCAGTTATGGACAGTGGAATTCTGCTAGGAAAGTTCATCGCAAAAGTATTAGGATACTCCTTGTCTGAGGCAAAGGTGAGATTGAAAGCTGAGGTTGGAGAAGATTCTGAGAAACATCCAAGGACAGATTAGCTTCTACTCTAAACATAAAAAATTGTTAGAAGAATTTGAATACTGTAGAATACTGAGTGTATCCATAGGAACCACAGACTCATCCCGATTCTTGCCTAGATTAATTTAAGCCCTAAATTAAAGTTATAAAAGAAAAAAGTTATGCTCATTTCCAGGAATGAAGTCTATTTAACTCAAACTTATGTCTTACACAAGATGTCCAAGTTTCAAAAAAATTAAGAGGCATACAAGAAGGCAAGGACAAAAATATGATACTGCTATATCACAAAGAAATCTCCAGAACCAGGAACGCCTGGCTGGCTCAGCGGTTGAGCATCTGCCTCTGGCTCAGAGCATGATCCCGGGGTCCTGGGATCAAGTCCCACATGAGGCTCCTTGCAGGAAGTCTGCTTCTCCCTCTGCCTCTCTATCTGTGTGTTTCATAAATAAATAATCTTAAAAATAAATAAGTTTTTAAAAAAGAAAAAGAAATCTCCAGAACCAGACTCAGACATGGCATGGAAACTGGAACCATAAAACAGAATTTAAGGTAACAATTAAATAAATAACTATAAGTAAATGATCATAAAAATATCTATGAAAGTATGTTAATTTCATTCGTGAAACTAAAATACATTGGAAGAAGTGACTGAAAATATAGAAATGAAAGAAAAAATAATGATCAAGCTAAGAGTGCTTTCAATCAACGCATCAGAAGACCTGACCCAGCAATTCTGCTCTTAGGTATACACCCAAGAGAAAGGAAAACATGTCCCCACAAAAATGCATACAAAAATGTTTATAGCAGCACTATTCATAGTAACATAGAAACAATCCAGATAATCATCAACTGATGACTAAATAAGCAAATGTGGTAAATTGATTCAGTAGGATATTATTTAGTCATAAAAAATAAGTGAAGCACGAACACATGTAAGCAAGGATGAATCTTAGATATGAAACATCATGCTAAACAAGAGAAGCCAGTTACAAAAGACCACATATTTTATGTTTTCTCTCATATGAAAATCCAGAACAGGACCTCTATAGGGACAGAAAGTAAATTAGTGGTTGTTTAGGGGTGGGGCAGGGTCTAAGAATGCAAAGAAATGGGGGATGGTAACTAAAGGGTATGGAATTGGTTTGTGAAGTAATGAAAATGTTCTAAAATTAATTGTGGTGTTTGTACATAGCAGATGAAACTGCTAAAAACTATTGAACTGTATGTACACTTTAGTGAATGAATTATCTGGTATGTGATTGACATTTTAATAAATCTGTTTAAAAATCAACTAAACTGTTCCACTTTTTTGACTGATTACAAGTGGTACTGTAATTTCTGTCTACATTTTCATTACTCATATATAAAAATACAATTGATTTTTTTTTACCTTTTATGTAATTAGTGACAATGCTGAACTCACTTTTTAGCCGATGTTCTTCTGCTGTTGTCTCTTTATCATTTAAGCAAAGTTTGAAACATTACCTTCCTTTATATACCACTCCCAAATAATTGTCTTAAATATCTCCCTTAGATACAGTTACCACCACATCATACAGTGTTAAAATCTTTAAAAAACTCAAAAGGTAAAGGAAAGTGTATTATATTTACTCATTTTTTAGTCTTTACATTATTTTCTTCACTTTTGACCATTCCAAGATTCTTGCTTTTATAATTTCCTTCTTTTTAAAGAAATTCCCTTATTCTTTTTAAGGTAGTCTGTTGACAAATTCACAACTTTTTTTCTCCCCAGAATATGTCAATTTTGCCTTCATTCCAGAAGGTTCTCTTTCAGCAATTGAAAAATGTCATGCTGCCTTCTTCTGAACTCCATGGTTTCCGATGAGAAATCTGTTGTCATTCACATTGTTTTCCCCATATACAGGCAAGGTGTCATTTCGATCTCGCTGGTTTCAAGATTTTTTTCTTTGCCATTAATCAGAAATTGACAGTGATCTGGTTTGGTCTGGATTTATTTCAATTTCTCCTGTTTGGGTTCACTCAGTATCTTGAATTTTGATGTATATATTTTACCAAATTTGGTGAGTTTTTAGCTATTATTTCTTTGAGTGCTTTTTTGGCCTCTCTTTCCTTCTCTGGAACTCTAATGACACAAAGATCAGGGTGTGTGTCCTCTCTATAAGCTGGCTCATCAGTAACTTAAACGATAATGTAAAATAGTTCATTGGTAGTAAGTGTTGGTTGTAAAGAAACTCAGAAAACAATTGATAGGCAAAAAGAAGGAAACAGAAATCATACCTACTCCTTTCCACAGACACCATGGTTAACTTTTTCATCTTTACCCTTCTCTAGAAATACATTGCTTTCTCTCTGGGAATAAATAGGCCTGTAGGTATGCACATATAATTAAATAAAATGAATTCATAAAATGAATGTAATGATTTGTAATCTGCCTTTTCCATTTAACAATGGACCTAAACTACGTTCATGGTAAATGTCAGTTATGTTAAACTCATTGTAAGTCATGAGACACTATGACTGGTACCATTTGGGATGGATCTACCAACTTTTTGCCCTTATTTCCAACCTCCTACCTCCAGATTCAAGTCTGTCTGGGCAAACATTGTAGATTTCTAAGCACTGCTTTTGCCAGATTTCAAGCCCTGCCACTGTTCCCCACAGTTAGCATCTGACTAACAAATTTTCTTCCTAAAATGCTGAATATGACTCTTGACATCTGCTCTGCTGCTGTGTCCCTGCCAGAAGAGTAAACTGAAGGGCAAAGGTATTTTTTTCTTTTTCTTTTTCTTTGTTTTTTCCCCTATAGCACTTTTTTTCTTGATATACAATTTATTAAGCATAAATGATATACATTTATTAAGCATGTCACAAATATTTTTCATGTTTTTACCTATTTTATAACCCCCTGTAGCACTTAAACATTGGGGTGGGGGGAGAGAATATGTTATCTCTTTCTGTATAGGAAAAATTTTTCACCAGTCTTCTCCAACTAAATCTGAAATAATGCAGATAGTGATACTCTGATTTTTTTCAGCTTTTAAGTCTATGAATAAAAAGGGTATATAGAGCAAGTTACCAATGCAAACGTGACCATAAAAGGCCAGTTTCATTCCCTTATAAAGAAAACAGTTTGGGTGCCTGAGTGGCTCAATCATTTGAGTGTCTGACCTCAGATCAGGTCATGATCTGAGGGTTCTGGGATCCAGCCCCAAGTAGGTCTCTGTCCTCAGCAGAAATTCTGCTGGTCCTTCTGCCACTCCCTCCACTCATACTCTCTATCTCTCTTTCAAATAAATAAAATCTTTTAAAAGATGAAAATAGTTTTGGATTCTCTACATATGTCATTTATGTAAAACTGATATTCTAGTTATGATCAATTATGAATTACTATAAAATCAGATTCCTTAGTACTTTCTACTTAATGTCGCTTTTTTTTTTAAATTTTTTATTTATGATAGTCACACAGAAAGAGAGAGAAAGAGAGGCAGAGATACAGGCAGAGGGAGAAGCAGGCTCCATGCACCGGGAACCTGACGTGGGATTCGATCCCAGGTCTCCAGGATCGCGCCCTGGGCCAAAGGTAGGCGCCAAACCACTGCGCCACCCAGGGATCCCCTTGATGTCGCTTTTTAACATGGGACCAATGGTCTAAACATCCGAGTTCAAATCTCAACTCTGATGTTACTTCCATACACATAACCCCCCCCCCCCGCTCCCACCACACACACACACACACGGGGTGTATGTGCATACATCCTGGGACAAGCCACTTAAGTTCTTTAAGCCTTAGCTTCTTTCTTGAAAAGAGACAGAGAGAGAGAAAGAACAAAAATAATTTCAACTTAACAAGATATTGGAAATCATACATTGTAATGTATTTAATGATTTTTTAATTTAAAAATTTTTTAAATTAGTTTTATTAGATGCCAGTAAAAACCTCTCAGTTTGTGACAACAAAAAATGTGTTCAGTCATTTACATTTACAGACAAAATACTCTCTGAGAATCACTCTACTAAAAAAATAAAGTGGAGAGTACATCTGAATGGCATAAAGTTATAAATCAACTATAGTTTACTTTGTATAGATTAACTGGAAGTAGTTAAGAACACTGGTAAGATCTTCCACTGTATAAAGCTTCACATATTTAGAAAAGGCTTACTAGACAAATACCATATACTTCACTGTTTTTACACAACTGACACTTTGCTGGCTGTTGTTTCCCTTAATCAATCAAGAACATGGCTAACCTCCTACCATCGTGCCTTCTGGGTTTGATTCAGTTGGTACTTATTTCATATGTTCACTTATGATTTAGAGAGAAACTGGATAGGCTTGTATAATGTCAGAGTTAGGATCAGGAAAGTCTTGCTCATATTAAATGAAGAGTACTGACCAACCAAAATTATATTCCAAACACTATTTTTCTGTTCTCTTCCACATTATTTTGCCTCATAGTAATTTTATAAAGCTGCCTACAAAATATTTTTCTTGACTGCAATATTTACTATCATATTCTATTATTTGTATTGTCAAATACAATTTATTCGTTAATGACGTGAAGAATCCTGCTTCCTCCATTTTTATCAATTCTGTGTTGGAATTCAGCTCTTATTTGCTACCATCTCGATAATTCCAGGGTATCAGGTTTGGGATTTATAAGGTTTATTGGAGTCTTGGTCTGGTCACTTGACTCCTCTCCCATTTCCCTCAATTCTGCAAAAAATCTACAAATTTATAAATATATAATTATATTACAATTTCTTAAGATACTCTATTTCGAGGGCTGGCTGACTTCCTAACTAATACTGACAATGTAAGGGAATATTTTATAGCAGTATAATTTAGGAAAAATTTGAGAGTCTAAAAAGAAAATTTTCTGAAGCCTCTCCAACTTCTCTTCAGAAGACTAAGAATCTAAGTTACCTTACGTCTCACAATACCTGAGAAGTTCTGCTGGACTTTACTCTCTGACAGCTGGCTACAAAATGACCATTGTCCATGTTTAGCCATATTTTAGTCCTGTTAAGAGCTGCCTCCATTTTAGATTTTTCCATTTGATAATTCAACATTTAGTACTCAAGAATAGAAGCTTCTATTGACATATGCTGTCCACATGTGGCAGTGACTTTAGCCTGAAGTTTGATGAAAGTCATTAGGAATAGAAATGCTTTTATTTGTTTGTTTAAAAAAAAAATATATATATATATATTAGATATCAGCCAGTAAATCACAAAATATCATTGAAATACTTTTTGAAATAAATATTTAGATAGAATTTAATAATTCAGAAATATTAGATTCTAGTTTTACCGTGATCTTATCAGCAGAAGAAAACTTTTTATTACATGCTAACTATTAACTTTAAGCCAGATTTCCTTCAAATATTTGCATTAAGAGGTCTTCCTCTTTACTTTTAGTCCCAATTTGCTTGATGAATTTTAAAGAAACTTTGTCAGTCCTTATCCTAGATCATTTCTTAGTGGCATGCAACCGTGGTGATCACTTATTTTTTAAAAGGTCTTTTTTTCCCCCTTAGCTTCTACGAAGTGACACTCTCATGATTTTCTTTCTACTTTTCTCTTTGTTCCTTTTCTTTTTTTTTTATTTATTTATTTTTTATTGGTGTTCAATTTACTAACATACAGAATAACCCCCAGTGCCCGTCACCCATTCACTCCCACCCCCCGCCCTCCTCCCCTTCTACCACCCCTAGTTCGTTTCCCAGAGTTAGCAGTCTTTACGTTCTGTCTCCCTTTCTGATATTTCCCACACATTTCTTCTCCCTTCCCTTATATTCCCTTTCACTATTATTTATATTCCCCACATGAATGAAAACATATAATGTTTGTCCTTCTCCGACTGACTTACTTCACTCAGCATAATACCCTCCAGTTCCATCCACGTTGAAGCAAATGGTGGGTATTTGTCATTTCTAATAGCTGAGTAATATTCCATTGTATACATAAACCACATCTTCTTTATCCATTCATCTTTCGTTGGACACCGAGGCTCCTTCCACAGTTTGGCTATCGTGGCCATTGCTGCTATAAACATCGGGGTGCAGGTGTCCCGGCGTTTCATTGCATTTGTATCTTTGGGGTAAATCCCCAACAGTGCAATTGCTGGGTCGTAGGGCAGGTCTATTTTTAACTCTTTGAGGAACCTCCACACAGTTTTCCAGAGTGGCTGCACCAGTTCACATTCCCACCAACAGTGCAGGAGGGTTCCCCCTTCTCCACATCCTCTCCAACATTTGTGGTTTCCTGCCTTGTTAATTTTCCCCATTCTCACTGGTGTGAGGTGGTATCTCATTGTGGTTTTGATTTGTATTTCCCTGATGGCAAGTGATGCAGAGCATTTTCTCATATGCATGTTGGCCATGTCTATGTCTTCCTCTGTGAGATTTCTGTTCACGTCTTTTGCCCATTTCATGATTGGATTGTTTGTTTCTTTGGTGTTGAGTTTAATAAGTTCTTTATAGATCTTGGAAACTAGCCCTTTATCTGATATGTCATTTGCAAATATCTTCTCCCATTCTGTAGGTTGTCTTTGAGTTTTGTTGACTGTATCCTTTGCTGTGCAAAAGCTTCTTATCTTGATGAAGTCCCAATAGTTCATTTTTGCTTTTGTTTCTTTTGCCTTCGTGGATGTATCTTGCAATAAGTTACTATGGCCGAGTTCAAAAAGGGTGTTGCCTGTGTTCTTCTCTAGGATTTTAATGGAATCTTGTCTCACATTTAGATCTTTCATCCATTTTGAGTTTATCTTTGTGTATGGTGAAAGAGAGTGGTCTAGTTTCATTCTTCTGCATGTGGATGTCCAGTTTTCCCAGCACCATTTATTGAAGAGACTGTCTTTCTTCCAATGGATAGTCTTTCCTCCTTTATCGAATATTAGTTGCCCATAAAGTTCAGGGTCCACTTCTGGATTCTCTATTCTGTTCCACTGATCTATGTGTCTGTTTTTGTGCCAGTACCACACTGTCTTGATGACCACAGCTTTGTAGTACAACCTGAAATCTGGCATTGTGATGCCCCCAGATATGGTTTTCTTTGTTCCTTTTCTTTCTCTGTTTCAGGTTTATCCTTCTATTCTCAGCTGTTAACTTCAAAATTGCTCTTTTCTTCCCAGGATATCATCCTGTTTTCTTTTTTCTTTCTTTCTTTCTTTCTTTCTTTCTTTCTTTCTTTCTTTCTTTCTTTCTTCTTTCTTTCTTTCTTTCTTCTTTCTTCTTTCTTTCTCTTTCTTTCTTTCTTTTTTCTTTCTTTCTTTCTTCTTTCTTTCTTTCTTTCTTTCTTTTTCTTTCTTCTTTCTCTTTCTTTCTTTCTTTCTTTCTTTCTTTCTTTCTCTTCTTTCTCTCTCTCTTTCTCTTTTTAGAAAGAGTGGAGTGGCAGAGGGAAAAGGAGAGAGAATCTCAAGCAAATTCCACCTTGAGCATGGAGCTTGATGAAGTCATGACCCTGAAATCATGACCCGGGTCAAAATCAAAAATCTGACACTTAACTGATGGAGCCGCCCAAGCTCCCCCTTCCTCATGCATTCTCATCTACACCCATAACTCCAAATATTTCTCTACACATGGGACCTATAAAGGTATTTCTCTCTCAGAGCCCCCATTTGAACTTCAAACCTATATTGATGTTTTCTCCTGTATACCTCAAAATCACCTTTAATTTCATGTGTTCCAAAGAGGACCCACAATTGTTTTTTTCACAAACTCACCATTTTCTCTCTTCTGCTATCTCAGTAAATAGCACACTCACTAATCTAGTTTCACCAGCCTCAAAATTAGAATAATCATATGATTATATTCTACCCTTGCCTCCATGTCAGATTGATCAAATATTTCTTGTCAGTTTTATCTCTTGTCTCTTGAATCAGTTTACTTGTCATCTTCATCACCATTTCCAGATTCTAAGCTACCATCATCTTCCACCTGAACCACTGAACTAGTGCTAGGAAGGCAAGGCATGAGTCACAGGCTGATGCAAACTCTTACCTCCCCAATGGCTTACACGACAATCTTTGTTGTATGGCTTGCTCTCACTGCCATACTCCTCCAATACCATCTTTCTCTAGTAACTGATCCACTTCAACAGTTTTTAGTCTCTTGTAATCTTTGTATAACTGCCTAGAATGGTGCATTTGCACATGCTATTCTGTTTACCTGAAATGCTCTTACCTATCCATATTCATCTAGTTAGCTTCTACTCTTCGAAAAGATCTCAGTTATCATCACATTTCTTGATTCCTTGATCTCTGCAGCTGTGTTAAAATCCACTATTAGCATTTGACACAGAATCAAGAACCTTTCCTTTCAGCTTTTTCAGAATAATTAATTTGTGTAGTGATTTAATTTAATCGATCTCTCTCACCTTACTGGCATTATGATGGCAAAGTCTATGTCCAGAATTTACCTGGCATACAGTACATGCTTAATAAATATTTGTTGAATAAATGAAGACATGAGATACTATTATTATTTAACCTTTTTTGATACAATCTTTTGTCTTATGAGGTTGGAATGTATATATAATAAAAATGTTCAGAATAATTAAAATTATGATAAATATTTAATTTATCATAAATATAAATATATGCTTAGTCTATAAAAGCTGAAATTCATGAAAATAATTACCCATAATTATCCCATTGTACTCAATGATTAACATCTGTCTAATTTAATTTTATATATTATTTAATAGTAGTAGTTTTACATAATATACTGGTTTTATATGTAGTTAACAAAGGAAAACCTACATTTACTTAATGATGCATATATTTCTATTAATTTATTTTTATTCAAATATAATTAACATACAGTGTTATATTAGTTTTAGGTGTACAATACAATGATTCGATATTTCCAGTGTTCATCAAATTAAGTATATTCTTAATCTCCTTTATCTATTTTTCCCATTCCCCCAACCTCTGCTCTGGCAACCACCAGTTTGTTCTCTGTTTTTAAGAGTGTGAGGTTTTTTTTGTTCTGTTTTGTCTCTTCCTTGTTTGCTCATATGTCTTTTTTTTTCTTAAATTCCACATATGAGTTGAAGTCATGGTATATGTCTTTTTCTGACTGACTTATTTTACTTAGTGTTATATCCTAGATCAATCCATGTTGCTGCAAATGACAAGATTTGTTTTATAAATAATATTCTGGTGTGTGTGTGTGTGTGTGTGTGCGTGTACACCACCTCTTCTTTATTCATTCATCTATCAATGGATGCCTGGGTCACTTCCGTATGTTGGCTATTGTAAATCTATTGTAAATAAAGCCATAAACATAGCGGGGAGCATGTATGCCTTTGAATTAGTGTTTTTGTATTTGGGGGATAAATACCCGGTAGTGCAATTCCTAGATAATGGGAATTTTAGATAATAGTTTTGTATTTAATTATTATATATTTTTTATATTTAATTTTTTAAGGAACTTCTCTGTTTTCCACAACGGCTGCATTAGTTTGCATCCCACCAATAGTGCACAAGGGTTCCTTTTTCTTCTACATCCTTACCAACACTTGTTATTTCTTGTGTTTTTTGTTTGGTCATTCTAATAAGTGGTAGGGTGATAACTCATTGTGGTTTTAATTTGCATTTTCTTGATGATTAGTGATTTTGAGTATCTTTTCATTGGTCTATTGGCCATCTGTATGTATTCTTTCCTAATATGTATAGCATAGATTGTCATGTTAGCCATTGGGAAGGAAATATGTATATTTCTCACTGTGCTGAGTTATACATCTATAATTTCAAGAAACATGGAAATCTTTGTCAGACAAGAGAATTTTTTTTACTTTCTTTTAACATACCTTAGCCCTTCAAAAAGAGGACACCCTAATAAAAGTAAGTAATATAAGTTAGCCACATACAAAAATAAAGTTGTCTGTATATGTCATTTTAATAGATAGTAATAACTTATTCCAATAGTTATACTTAATTTGACATTGCAAAACTTTATTTTTTATATTTTTAGCATTGCAACATTTTTTCAAGATTCTATTTGATAATTCCTACTCCATGAAGACGCCTACACAGACTATGTTAATTGCAACATAGTTGGTTAGTGACCTTACCTCTCTGCTTCCCCATTTCTTTATCTTCAAAATAAAAAATGTGTTAATTTAAAAGATCAGTCTATATCTCACACTTCTTTCACAATTAATTGCTTTTTAGAATTCATCTGATACATAGAGAAAAAAACAATTTCTTTATTAATCTGAATCAATGTTTTCTAAATGATTATTTGTGCAAGATCCACTAAATGAATCAAAAACATTCTGAGCTAATTGTTGAGAAACACTGTTGCTTTGCTTCTCTGTAAAAGGCATAGAGCCAATTATGAGAGCAAATGTTCGGACTAGTCCTGCAACTAAACAGTCTGTTAAACTTCGTTTAAGCCATTGTTTTCTGAAAGTATTTCTTCTTTTGACCTATTTAACATGCCATACTGCATATTTTATTATCTGACATATCACATAACACAATGTTTTATATAGTATGTCAATAATTGGGAAATTACAACTTTGTTTTGGAACTGAAGGTCTTTGGTCTTTAAACAGTTGAATTATGTATAACTTTCCTGACACCTTGATAAGCCTGGTTGTTTCAACAAGTCTAACCTGTGTCTGTAGGCTGAGTGTAAGCAATTTCACAGCATGGCCATCTGTTCTAAATTCCTGATATAAAAATATCCATTCATCTAACTCAGAAGCATTTTCCTTACAGCAAATTAACAGACTGGAAATTAATGGTGAGTGGATTTAGGATCATTGTGCTCTAACAGAACAGCTTTCTTTCCAGGGACACAGAGAGGGCTGTACTCCATTGTCCCCTGGTCATCTCTATCTTAACTCCTGTACTGAGATGTCTGGAGGTCAAATAATAATGTTTTTAGTACTGTCGCTTGCAGTTACAAACAGTCCTAAAAGCATGATTTTGATCCCCCCAAACCTGTTTCTGTACAGTTCAGGGACTAGCACTGAATCAAAAAACTTCACGAAAAATGAAATCTATCATAGAACTAGTAAGAATTCCTCAACTTTTGCTGTTTTCTGACCTATAACCTGGATTTTAACATGCTTCAAAAAATTAAAAATGTAGCACAGCATTTTATTTTATTTATAATTTTATTTAAAATTAATTTGAATTTGTACCTATAAGTGCTCAATAAAATATATGGTTATATAAATGTTATAGTTATATAAAGTATAACTTTAAAAGTAAGGCATTTAAAAACCAATGCTACCAATCTATTCTAATATATTTTATCATCCAAAGCCATAGTTTCACATTTTATTTTTTCAAAAGACAGTATCAACCTTCTGAATTATGTGACAGATTCTTACTAATTTTCCTTCCAGTGTATTGCTGGCCCACAGTGTATGATGACATCTCATCATAAACACGTTCAATTTTCAGGGCCACCATATATTGGCTTTTCCTTACTCTCCATTCAGATGATTTTATTTGAGGTTTTATTTAACATGCATACACTAAGCTGACTAATAGTTGCTGAAAATCTCTTGATATGCCTTTTGGTTGCAAATTTTGCTACGATGATCTAATTGAAGGCAGGGTAGTAGCTTCTTTCATGTAGGAGAGACTGTCAGAAAAGATGATGAGAATATTCCATTTTTCAATAATTAGGGAAACTGGAATCTAAAAGTTGAATATTTTAGATTCTAAATGTCTCTGGTATACTATGACCTACTCAAAGGCATCACTAAATCCTGTTTTCTATCACAATGTCTGGCATTTTCTAAGTGTTCAATAAATATGTGTCAAATGAATGAATGAACAATGATTGGTTATACATTCTGTGGAAAGATCCATCATCCTTTGGAATTTTATGAAATAAAATTAAAACCAAAGCCGTTATAAAACATCAAAACAGTACAGGTAGGGTCACGATCAGTATATAGTGGATGCCAGCTTCTACTTTTCCCATCATGCCTCTTCAACTAATGCCAGCCAAGGAAGAAAATCAGACCCCTTCCTATTGATGAATGCAATGTTTTAATACTTTTTCCACTTCTTTTTTCTTCCAAGTTGTTTAAATTCCAATTAGTTATCATATAGAGTAATAGTTTCGTGGGGACCTGGGAGAAATTGGGGTATTTCTACCTGATGGAACTAGATGCTATTATAAATCTTTTAAAATTTTATAAGAGAACCCTTAAAATTAGAAGTATGTTGGGCAGCCCAGGTGGCTCAGGGGTTTAGCACCGCCTTCAGCCCGGGGTGTGATCCTGGAGACCCGGGACTGAGTTCCACGTTGGGCTCCCTGCATGGAGCCTGCTTCTCCCTCTGTCTGTGTCTCTGCCTCTCTCTCTCTCCTCTCTGTGTATTCTCATGAATAAATAAATAAAATCTTTTAAAAAATGGAAGCATGTTTATTGTAAAAAATATAGAATCAAAACTTACAGGGCAAATTTGATTTTTTAATGTTTCAGGTTTTTTATTTAATTATAGTTGGTTAACATGTATGTAATATTAGTTTCAGGAGTAGAATTTAGTGATTCATCACTTACATGTAACACCCAGGGCTTATCAGAACAACTCCTCTCCCTAATATCCATCACCCATTTAAATGATCCCCCTGTCCACCTCCCTGCCAACAACCTTCAGTTTGTTCTCTATAATTAAGTCTCTTATGTTTTTCCTCCCTATCTCTTTTTTTCTTCTCCTATGTTCATCTGTTTTGTTTCTTAAATTCCACATATGAGTGAAATCATATGGTATTTGTCTTTCTCTGACTTATTTCACTTAGCATAATACAGTCTAGCTCCATCCATTTTATTGCAAGATTTAATTCTTTTTTATAGCTGAGTAGTATTCCATTGCATGTATATATCACATCTTTATCCATTCATCCATTGATGGACATTTGGGCTCCTTCCATAATTTGGCTATTGCAGATAATGCTGCTATAAACGTTGGAGTGCATGTGCCCTTCAACTCAGTATTTTTGTGTCCTTTGAGTAAATACCCAGTTTTACAATTGGTAGGTCATGGGAGTATTTCTATTTTTAACTTTTTGAGGAATCTCCATACAGTGGCTGCATCAGTTTGCATTCCCACCAATAGTGTAAGAGGGTTCCCCTTTCTCCACATCCTCCTCAACATCTGTTGTTTCCTGAATTGTTAATTTTAACCATTCTCACAGGTATGAGGTGATATCTTATTGTAGTTTTGATTTGTATTTCCTTGATGATGAGTAATGTTGAGCATCTTTTCATATGTCTATTGGCAATCTGGATGTCTTCTTGGAAATATGTCTATTCATGTCTTCTTCCCATTTCTTAACTGGATTATTTGTTTTTTGGTGTCGAATTTGATAAGTTATTTATAGATTTTGGATACTAATCCTCTATCAGGTATGTCACTTGCAAATTCCTTTTTCCCATTTCAAAGGTTGCCTTTTGGTTTTATTATTTCCTTCATGATGCAAAATCTTTTTATCTTGATGAAATCTTAATACTTCATTTTTGCTTTTGTTTCCCTTGCCTCCAGAAATGTATCTAGTAAGAAGTTGCTATGACTGTTGTGAAAAGAGGTTGCTGCCTGTATCCTCCTCTAGGATTTTAATGGTTTCCTGCCTCACATTTAGGTCTTTCATTCATTTTCAATTTATTTTTGTGTATGGTATAAGAAATTGGGCCAGTTTCAATTTTCTGCATGTTGCTGTTCAGTTTTCCCAACATCTTTTATTGAAGAGATTGTCTTTTTTCTGTTGGATACTCTTTCCTTCTTTGTTGAAGATGTATTGACCATATAATTGTGGGTTCATTTCTGGGTTCTCTATACTGCGTGTCTGTTTTTGTGCCAGTACCATACTATCTTAATGACTAGAGCATTGTAATATAGCTTGAAATCCAGCTTGTGATACCTCCAGCTTTGCTTCGCTTTTTCAACATTACTTTGACTACTTGGGGTCTTTTGTGGTTCCATATAAAGTTTAGGATTATTTGTTTTAGCTTTGTGAAAAATGCTGGTGGTATTTTGACAAAGATTGCATTAAACCTGTAGATTGCTTTGGGTAGTATAGACATTTTAACATTATTTGTTCTTGTGATCCATGAGCATGGACTGTTTTGGCATTTCTTGGTGTCATCTTCAATTTCTTTCATAAGATTTCTATAGTTTTCAGAGTATAGATTTTTTACCTCTTTGGTCAGATTTATTCCTAAGTATCTTATAGCTTTTTGTGCAATTGTAAATAGGATTGATTCTTTGATTTCTCTTTCTGCTGCTCCATTATTGGTGTATAGAAATGCAACATTAATTTTGTATCCAGTGACTTTACTGAATTCATGAATCTGTTCTAACAATTGTTTTGGTGAAGTGTTTCTGATTTTTCTACATACAGTATCATGTCATCTGTTAAGAGTGAAAGTTTAACTTTTTCCTTTCCAATTTGGATGACTTTATTTCTTTTCGTTGTCTGCTTGCTGGTGGTAGGTTTTCCAGTACGGTGTTAAATAACAATGGCGAGAGTAGACATCCCTATCTTGTTCCTGACCATAGAGAAAAAGCTCTGTTTCTCCCCATTGAGGATGCTTAGCTGTGGGTCTTTCATATATGACCTTTATTATGTTGAAGTATGTTTCCTCTATCTCTACTTTTTGAGGGTTTTTATCAAGAATGAATGGTGTATTTTGTCAAATGCATTTTTGCATCTATTAAAAGGATCATATGGTTTTTCTCCTTTTTTTTTCTTTTTTTTATTCATGAGAGACATAGTCTCTCGATGGATCCCAGGACCCCAGGATCATGCCCTGAGCCAAAGGCAGACACTCAACTACTGAGCCACCCAAGTGTCCCAGCGTTTCTTTTGTTAATGTGGTGTATCATGTTGGTTGATTTGCAAATATTGAACCACCCCTGCAGCCCAGGATTAAACCCCACTTAGTCATGGTGAATGATTCTTTTAATGTTTGGTTGGATTTGATTTGCTAGTATCTTGTTGAAAATTTTTGCGTCCATGTTCATCAGTAAAATTGGAGTGTAATTTTCCTTTTTAATGGTACTTTTGTCTGGTTTTAGAATCAAGGTTTGATGGCCTCAAAGAATGAGTTTGGAAGTTTTCTTTCTATTTCTGTTTTTTAGAACAGTTTGAGAACAACGGTATTAACTCTTTTTTTAATTTTTGGTAGAATTCTTATAGGGCAAATTTGAAAAAAATGTTCAAACCAAGATATAAGACAATAAGAACTAATAAAGTCTGTAATAAACTGAAGAATTAATAGCATGTCTTAGGGAACTTAGATTCAAATTTTGTGAAACCATAAGGCTGGTTGAACAAAATTTGACCTGGTCTGACAATCTTAAGTTTGAATTCTAAACTAGGGCCCAGTTTCTGTTTTCTTCCACCTCCCTCAATTATATTTTGATTCTATCTGTCCTCAAATGTGAACTTCCTTGTTAAAGAAAGAGAAGTAGAAAATAAGTCCAATTTCTAAAGGGATAAGTTATTCCATCATGATATTGAAGACCAGGACACAGAGTCAAGATAACAGAAAATAAAACCTTGGACAAAAAGTATAATATAGTTTCTATTTTCATGCATAATATATGTTTGTTTTGGTATCTTGGATAGGAAAAAACATTTTTATTGTTCAAATAAACCGGGCCTCTAATATCCTCTCAGATCTATACTAATTTTTAATTATTTTCCTCAGAAAAGAAAAAAAAATGATTAAGAGGTAAACACTTGAACAATGAAGATATTTCCTTAAGTAAACTAAGTGTTAATGTTTGCCATATGAGTTGAATAAGTTTATAAGTTTGAATTTTGTTCTATTATTATAAATCATTTAAAAAGAAAACCTTCTTTCTACAGAAATATTCTCCAAGCCAGAAAATTGATCCTCAGTCCTTTCTAAACCCAGTAAGTTTAGTAAGTAGTGATATGTAGGAGCATAGTTATGAGCCTGATTAGAAACATGGCCTAGTTACTAATCACAATTAAAATTCTTTCTGATTTGCATCTAATGTTTAGATCCTAATTGCACCTAATGTATCCATCTTGGTCTCTGCCCAGGAGGCTGACAAGTACAGACTGCATTGATAGTCTGTTCCTTTGTCTTTTGATTCCTTTTAGGTTCAGCCATTGAGAGGCTCCTGGCAGAGGTCAGAGATCAGGAGAATAGTAGGGTTAGAGTATTAATCCCTCAATCTCTTTCCCTGCTAGGACATGGGCTGTTAGTGGTTGTCAAAAGACATAACTCCCATTAGATGCTTTTCTTACAGCTTTCTCTCTGGATAAGGGCCCTTTACCTAGCTAGTCATGGAGATGGTAACTCCCTCTCTCCTACATCACAGTTGCTTCTTTATCCCTTTAAAAAATGTTTAATTCTACCAAAACATTTTTTAATATTTAGCTACTCCATTTGAGTGTGTCATCTATTTCCTGAAAGGCCCTTATCTGATACAATTATGTTCCCTAAATATTTTCTTTTTCTTTTTTCTTTTTTTTAAAGATTTATTTATTTATTTACGATAGAGAGAAAGAGAGGCAGAGACACAGGAGGAGGGAGAAACAGGCTCCATACCGAGAGCCCGACGCGGGACTCGATCCGGGACTCCAGGACCGCACCCTGAGCCAAAGGCAGGCGCCAAACCGCTGAGCCACCCAGGGATCCCCCTCTAAATATTTTCTAAGTCAGGGCTCTTCCACATCACACAAAATGAAGACAGTCCAAATTTAGCTCTTAACAAACACTGTAGACTAACAGCATTTTCTTCCCATTGGAGTCAAGTAAACCACAGGCAAAATTATAAAGTAAGCAGAATTGGACAGGAGTAACATCTGGGGTGTCAGCATGAGCTTTGAGTCAGAGAAGTCTTGTTTGAATTGCATCCTCAGCATGCATTAGATAAATAATATATAGATGGCTAAATAATGAACAATTGGTGAAATCTAACTGAGCCTCCATTTCCTAGTCTCTAGCATGATAACAATCAAACTTACCTCACTGGTTTGATGTGTTGATTCCATCAAACGCAACACCACTGTATTATTTCTTCGTAAACACCATTAGTTTGAAGAAAGAATTCATTAATCATTTTCATCATCTTCCCTTTCCTACACATAATTCAGAGATTATTCCATTACTCTGGGTAGCTAGGTATATTCTCGCCCTCCTTCCCTTACCCCCTTCTGAAATTAGATAGAATGATTCTTCTACATTAATTTAGGAAAAATACACTTGTAGCACCCTTATACTTCTAGGATTTGAGTCTGATAACAAAACAATGTGCTTGATTTTTTATTTATTATCTGCTACTTTTTATGTGTTTATCAAAAGTAGGAAAGAAAATTACCTAGTTGGACATAGGATCTTGATGTTTTTATCTGTAAATAAGAGGAAGAGATGATGGCAATGAATGCTTCCAACCATGAGGCCTTATGAAATGCTTTAAAATATTTTTAAAATAATGTTAAAAATCAATCACATAATAGTGATTTGCTATTTTCCTCCATGGCTGTTGGGTGATCTCTAACCAGTCAGTTGGGCACACCAAAGCTTCCCAGTGTGTTGTAGATGGCTCACTGTTGTGCTGTGATTTTGACCCTATTAGCTCCTCATAGCTCACAAGTGATGTGTGATATTTGGTCAGTAATATGTGACTAAACTTCCTCTTCCATTCACTCTAGGGTGCCATTATTTATTATCCTGACTTATTTTGTTAGTAGTGATAGTGATTAGTGTTAAAAATCCAACTGGAAAATATCTTCCACCTGGTGAGTTTATATTTACATTTATTTTTACTACTTCCATATCTGGACTATTTCTACTATCTTATGATTATACTGTTTCACATATCAAGCATTTTTAAACATTTTTTAAGTCAGAATTTTTTCTTGATTTTTCTTTTTTGTATTTTGTTTTGAATCCTATTTATCTTTATAAATAACTTTTTAAAAATTTTTTTTTATTTATTCATGAGAGACACAGAGAGAGAGAGAGAGAGAGAGAGGCAGAGACATAGGCAGAGGGAGAAGCAGTCTCCCTGCAAGAAGCCCGATGCAGGACCCAATCCTGGATCGCAGGATCATGCCCTGAGCCAGAGGCAGACACTCAACCGCTGAGCTACTCAGGTGTCTCCCTATTTCTTTTTTTTAAAGAGTTGATTTACTCATTTGAGACAGAGATACAGAGAGGGAGCATGAGCAAGGGGAGAGGCAGAGGGAGAAGGAGAAGCAGACTCCTCCTTGAGCCAGAAGCCTGACTGGGGCTCAATCCCAGGATCTAGAGATCATGACCTGAGCTAAAAGCAGATGCTTAACCATCTGAGCCACCCAGGCAGCCTATTTCTTTTAATTTAATGTTTGAGCTTAAGTTTTACCATGCAAATATAATATATCTAAATACATATCTTAGTCCTAGTCTTAATATTTAACATACCATTATTTTTTTTTTTTTTTTTTTTTTTTTTTTTTTAACATACCATTATTAATAATCATTATTTTATTAGTTTACAAATTGTATTCTCTATTGTATTCCTTGCCCTGATTTAGAGAATTTTTCCTTTTTTCTTGACAATATTTCAATATTAGAATTTTCTTTTGTGAAGGTAATTCTCTCAGTTTGCATTTATTATACATATCCTTATTTTTACATTATCTTTTTTTTCTTTTTCAAGTTTTTATTTAAATTCAGTTAGTTAACATACAGTGTAATATTAATTTCAGGTGTAGAATTTAGTGATTCATCACTTACATAGAACAGCCAGTGCTCATCACAACAAATGCACTCATTAATCCTCATCACCCATTTACTCAGGCTCCACTCACCTCCACTCCAGTAACACTCAGCTTGTTCTCTATAGTTGAGAATATATTTTCTGGTTTGCCTCTCTCTTTTTTTCCCCATATCCATCTATTTTGTATCTTAAATTCCACATATGATTGAAATCATATGGTATTTATCTTTCTCTGACTTATTTCACTTAGCATAACACTTTCCATCTCCATCATATTGTTGCAAATGGCAAGATTTCATTCTTCCTTATGGCTGAGTAATATTCCATTTTATATATATATATATATATATATATATATATATATATAAAACATTCTCTATCCATTCCTCGGTCAGCTGATGAATGGATATTTTTTATATTATCTTAAACGATAGTTAGCTAAATACAAAATTTTCCTTTCCCAATATTTTTGTCATTTTATATTGATTATACATACAATATATTATCTGTCTTATTTTATCTTTTATGTCTCTGGAGATTTACTTAATATTTTCCATTTTGTCTGCTTTATTCTAAATTTTGAAAGTTTCTTCAGCACTATATTGCACTTGACTCAAGTATCTTTCAATTTCTGTTTTCTTATTGTCATTGTTAGCATAATGATGGTCTTTATGTCGTTTTCATGGTCTGACAAATTGTGATATGAGCAAAAAATCAACAGCAGCAAAACTTCTAGAATGAATGTCAATAAACTAGAAGAGAACCCAGTGACAATGGTAGGGCAGCCCTTTAAGAAATACTAGATTAAGTTTTTCAAAATAATACTCCAGAGATAGTAGTGAAAATCCTAGATGATTCAGGGGGGAAAATGGTATAAAAACTAAAGGCTCTGATCTGAGAAGTGATTCAGAAGAACTGATTTCTAAATGGGAGTAATTTTGGGAAGTTTGTAAACCAATTTATTTCACCTGTATTTTTTTTATATAAGGATAATATTGATAGATGATAATAAAAAAATCCACATCTAAATACTTGTAAAAATACTATCAGTGAATAGAAAAGTTTATCCCTTGATTGTACAAAGGCATCTTAGATTTAAAATAGTATAGGTACTAACATCAATAAGAATCAGGAAGGATCTGATAGGATCTATATGATTGTTCATATCCTTCTAGGCTGGTTACCTTTTCCTCAGAAAGTGTTGTATGCATTCCAGTAGTTTTACTCTCTGACATCCTGTTAATGTATTGTCTCTTTAAATATGTTGAATACATTGATTCTCTCATGGTTGAATTAATTTTGTTGTGGATTTATCTTTCCAGTTTGTGCTAAATTAATTGGTAATATTGTTAGAAGTATAGAACTTGGGGCACCTGGATGACTCAGTCTGTTAAGCATCTGCCTTTGGCTCAGGTCATGATCTCAGGGCCCTGGGATCAGGCTCCACATCCAAGCTCTCTGGTCAGTGGGGAGCCTGCTTCTCCTTTTCCCTCTGCCCCACTCTGCTCATGCTCTCTCTCAAAGAAATAAATAAAATCTTAAAAAAAAAAAAGAAAAAGCAGAACTTTACTGATCATTGCTACAAACTGAAGTCTACTGAGAGAAGGCACCTTAATAGTCATTGTGCCAGGACGATAGGGAGGAAAGGCGAGAGGGTGAGGGAAAGAGAATGAGAGAGCGTGTATGCTGTACCTTTGAGGTAAGATATTGCACTAGATCCAGATCCAGATATTAATTTACCTACACCGAAGAAGAAGTGATGAGGCTAAATTATTGAAAATTTTAGTAATAACAGAACCATGGGGTTGTTTATTTTGTCTCCTCTGATTAGCAGAAATTGTTCCTGAATATGAGACAAGTTTTCTCAATCCTTATTGTCATTCAGAAGATTTTTAAATGTCTTTAATAGGTTTATAGAGAATTGGCCTAGCTAAATAAAAAATGGTCCTTATTGCTTAGATTCTTTAGTTAAATGAGGATAGGACCTGTTGGGATCTAGATTTATTTTCTATGAAGGTGAGCATATCCATATATTGAGTAATTTCAGCTCCAAGATATAAGAAAAAGGTGTTTGGTTACTCATTCAACAATAAGTTATTATTTATCTATTTATAGTGTGACCTGCAAAGCACTGCCCAAAGTACTGGGCATCTGAATATGAATAATATAAGGTATTGTTCTCAAGTATATAGTGCAGAAATATTAATAAATAATTATTATACAGTGCTGTCTGATGGTACATTCAACTGCAAGTAATGGAAATAAATTTCAAGAGCTTAAGAATACATTGTAAGTTTACTTTTTTCCCACTAATCAGAAGTAAAGAGCTTGTACATCTATTCAGTGCTGTTGTTAAAGACCAATGTTCTTTTTTAAATAATTCCAATACTTAGGCAGGTTCTCTTCATGCTTCTGCCCTTATAGGAATAGGATGGCTGTTGCTTCTTCCAGTCAGAGTCAGTTATTCACAAAGGGAAAAGCGCATAGAATAAAAAAGGGAGGAGCAGCACCTGAGTCAGAACTCCCTTTATAACTGTCAACCTATATCTCATTTGGTAAGAATTAGATGACCTGCCCCTGTGGTTGTAAGGGACTCTGATGGAACTAATTATTTAACTGGCATATTGCTACCAGAGACAAAACCTGTGAAATTCCTCAGAAGGACACAGTGGATGGCATATAAGGCAAGCAACTGGCAGTGGATGCTAAAATGTAAAAGTAAGGTTTTAAAAGAAAACACAAAAAGCTGCTTGCAAAGCCCTCAGAGACTGAATGTCTCCCAGGTATTCTCTAAGAAGCTTATGGTTTTCATGCACTACTTACTACACATAAATGTAATTTGGAATTGCACGACTATTACTATTATCCTAGGTATAGATGATTTTAAATGAATCTATTGATCTTAATTTTCGTAAAGTTGCTTCAATGGCGCAAATACAATTATGCCTTTCTACAAATGTTTAGCTTTTAGTTTACTCACGCAAACATAGACTTCATTGGCAAACTTTCTACCACTTAACAAAGATGCATTTAAATAACACTAAAGAGAATTTTTGCATGTACAAATAGAACCTGTTCATTTCCAACTGTCTGATCTATGGAAACTACAAAAAACTCATTTGACTATCTGGTCTGTCTGGCATCCTGCCCTTAGCTGCCATTACCTACAGCCAACATACTCTGAACATGACTACTCAAGCAGTTACATCGTTAATGACAGAACAGATTCTCAGAGCAGCTGAGATCCAGATGGTGACTTAGGTGTGCATTAAGGTAGACAAAAAGAATTAGCTGAAGATGCTGTTTTGAGAAAAAGGATGGAAAGGAAGTCAGCCATGAATCATTTAAAATGTCTCATCAAAATGCCCCTTCATCTTTTTTATTCTGTTGTAAATATGCCTCAGGCATCTGCAGGAGGCACTGACATTTTATGTAACATCATACAACAATTTATTCACTGGAAAATTTATTCTATACCAGCACATGCCTTCAAACATGGAAAGCACTGAGAAACCCCATTTTAGAGGCTAGGGCTCTGCAGATAGGGAGGGTCTGCCAACTATCTCTTAATAAATCTGACTTCCTAAAACAGGGCTTGGATCTATACTATCTGTAAAACAAGGAGAATCAGACACATATGAGAATTTCAAAGACTAATCTTTTTTTTTTTTTAAGTTTTATTTATTTATTCATGAGAGACACAGAGAGAGACGCAGGGACATAGGCAGAGGGAGAAGCAGGCTCCCTGCATGGAGCCCCATGTGGGACTCAATCCGGGGTTCCGAGATCACACCCTGAGCCGAAGGCAGATGCTCAACTTCTGAGCCACCCAGGAGTCCCTCAAAGACTAATCTTTATAGTTAACTCCAATATTATTTGTTACTATGTTTTCTCATCAGTTTGACTACACACACACACACACACACACACACATATATATATATTTCTAGAACATTTAGCATTTTGTTATAAAAAGTGTTCTGTAAAGTAATACATAGACAACCTTTCTGTTTATATATAAATAAAACATTCAGAGTGATTTATAATCAGTCATCTACAAGGATGTATTCAGAACCTATCATATCTCGAAGATGAATCATTGTCTACCATTAAAAAGTCTGTTATAATATTTTTGCATTTGTTGGGTTTATCAGATAGGACTGATCACCTACAGCATAGGTTGGAATTTATTTACAATATCTTAACCAAATAAGGATTTCTTTTTATATGATAACATGAAATCCAAAGATAGGCAGACCAGCACTGGTATGCAGCTTTACAAGTCCTTTTTTCTTTCTGTTCCACCACCATTAGCAGACAGCTGCCATTCCCATGATAATTTCACAGCCATGAAGATGCCTGTCCACAACTAGCTCCTGTCTGCATTGCTGGAGGAAGAAGGACAGATTAAGGAAATCCTGGTGGCCCCTTTATCAGAAAAGGAATCTCAGCACTTAAATCTTTACCTCGTTTGGATAGGGTAACCAGGAAATGTAGTTGTATTTTCTTTTAATCTGTTTTGACACAAACTTTGAATAAAATTTGTCCTTTTTATAAGGAAAACAGAAAGAATTAATATTGTAAGTCTTAAGCTGAGTCTGCCATGATGATTTTCTATTTCTATTACATTTCTGTTCCCATACACTTCTCCAAAATACGTATGCTGTTCTGATTAATTTTGTTGACACACAAAAATTAGTGATACATTTCAAAGGAGGTAATAGTTTTGCATTCTAAAATGGGATTACTGAATACATATCTTCTTTCCAGAGACCCATTTTCAAGACAGTAGCATTTTTTTCATTGAAAGCTTTGTCAAAGTATTTACTCAATAATTCTTCTAAAACAGTGCAATGTAATCACACAGCCAATATAAGTATAATGACAAGTATGATGTAGTACTAAATACCCTCATATACTTACTTTTGATCATTGCCCACATAGGAGAATTTTTTTTTCCTTGGGCCAGAGAAACCATCTTTCTCATGAGTAGGGTATTTTTAAAATTAGATACAATATATTTTATTTTGCATTCCATAAAACTGTGATAGGGAAAAAAAGAATTTTAATCCCCCCCCTGCAGTTTAATTACTAAAGTGGTATCTGTGACTACATTACAACAAGATTACTTTTTCTGATTTAATTACTTTCTGAATTACACTGGTAGACTTCTCCAAAAGCAGAGAGCTGTAGGAAGCAAACTTTTCAGATTGTGAGTTAAACTTTTTTGTGAGTCAGATGCACTAATTTCTGCATTAGTTTATATACCCATCACTGACATCTCCTTTACTAGAAGGTATATGAGAAAAGTAATATTTTTAGAGAGACATAAGCAATCTTAGTCTCAAAGATTAATTATCGACTTTTTTTTTTCCTAAAAAGAAAGAGGAAGTTACAAGCTTAACAGAAAAGTTACAATATGACACATAATCAAGACAATATAAAAAAAAGGCAAGATTTCCTTGGTCATCATGCTATTAAGGCAAATCTTTTCTTGATACCTCATCCTACACCATACCAAATATATTAAAATGCATCCAAATATATTTGATATTATTTATATATTATAATTTACATACATTATTCCAGTTTCTTGAGGTTGATAAACACAAATTGTATATATTTACAGTTTATAGGCTGATGTTTTGATAAGCCTAAATGCCCCCCCATTGCCTATGTTTTTGGTTATCTGAATCATTTAAATTATTAGCAAAGTCTAATACTGGATGAGACCTCTGAATCGTAACAATCTAAGTCTTTATGTTAACTCAGCTTTTCTCTGGATGAGAAAAAGTGCTTTTTGCACATCCCAATTTAGTGAGGAAAGGTGTGCTAAAGAAATGTATGAATATCCATAGATCCATAGTCTCTTTATTTTGTAACTAAAGCGAGGTTTTCAAATTTTGCAGGTAGACTGTGGCTCAGCTGCCATAATTTATTACACATCTTATCCAGCCACCAAATTAGATCATGATTCTAAAAGTGATTTTCATCTTTAAACTTCTGATTCAGGGAAGACTCGAAGGGTACTTCAATATCTTTTAACTAGACTTTTAACAATAGCCTTTTGCCAGTCTGTGTCAGGCAGATGCTTCCTTCTCCTAGATGTTAGCTCTGGGCCTCTCAGAATCTTTAAGATTTATATGATTGATACGAATAATTATCATGTACATGGCTAGCACTGCATAATTTAGGAAGCTATTGCCCAAGTGAATTTCATTTGAGAAGATATACAATTTAATAATCTAGAAGTAAAGAAAATAAATGCTTTATTTCAGTAGATTGTAGCATCTTTTATTCATTTATATGTTCAAGAGTTAAAGCATCTATACCTTTGATACATTTCAAGGACTGGCAGCAAATCATAAGGAATTTCACAACACCACATAACAATTCTAAATAGATAAGCTTATATGTATTTTTACTTCTGACTAAACCAGATTGGATTATAGTTTGTAGGTCCTACAAAATGCACTGAAAATTAAGATACAGTAATAAGTCCACAGATAATTTCTATATGATGAAGGCAATGTAGTGCCTTTAGGCACTTATACTCTCTTAACAGACTATTCATCTATTATGTTGTAATTTATGTAAGAAATGATTCTCTTATTTCAGTCTTCATCAAAACAGAGAGGAGAATGAATCTAGAGCTCTATGCTCTGAATATCCAGCTTGATATTCTCTATTTATATATCGTAAACCTTATTTACACAGTAGTAGTGGCTTTCTATTTAATAACTCCAGAAAAAAGAGGAGGAAAAAACAAAAATCAAGGGAGATAAATGCAACTAGTCCATAAATAAGATAAATTGTTGCAATTTTTGTAAAGAGGAAAGACATCTGTCAATGCCTGTAACAGCCACTCTCAGGGTTAAAGCAATATGCACTAAGTACACTATTAATTCCTTTTATGGATCAATCATATATTTTATGTTAAGTCTAGAGTTAATAAGGAAATCAAATTTCTGCTAAAATGCAATATTACTCTAATAAAGCTTCTATTTGTAAACATAGCTAAAACACCATTTTACATTGGAAAAAAATCATATATGTTAAATGTTCATTGTAAAAACACTGGAAACTGCCCTCATTTCTCAAATGCAAACACACACACACAAACACACACACACACACACATTAGAGCTTTGTCATTTAGATTCACCCTCCTACCCTAAGTCGATCCTGAGATTGCTGACAAAATCAACAGGGGTTGAATTGACACAACTGATGTAATAATTACCATCCATAATGGATCTTAAATATGGAGTGATAGGAAATATGAAATGTCCCACCTGAGTAAAAAACTTACTGGTAGAATTTTTTTTTTAAATATTTTTAATTTTTTTTAATTTTTATTTATTTATGATAGTTACAGAGAGAGAGAGAGGCAGAGACACAGGCAGAGGGAGAAGCAGGCTCCATGCACCGGGAGCCCGACGTGGGATTCGATCCCGGGTCTCCAGGATCGCGCCCTGGGCCAAAGGCAGGAGCCAAACCGCTGCGCCACCCAGGGATCCCTACTGGTAGAATTTTCATAGCTCCAAAAATATTCCTGGCATAGGAGAAAAACAGTCATTTACACTTTTGTTCAATTACAGTTTCCTAGTTCCATAACAAAATGTATGGCTATTCCTATTATGATGGGATAGATTAGTTGGACTGTTTTTATAATGCTTTGGCATTTTTATCTTTTTAAGAAAACGTATGTCCTATAAACTTGTAAGAAAAAATCTTGTCAAAGTATTTCCCCTATTTCTCAAAATTGGTCTTAGGGAAACTGTGAGGTATTTAGATTATTAGGAGGTACAGGCTAAGTTGTGGTTAGAAGGGAGCAGAGTAGGCAAAGAGGAATAAAAGAGCAACTGTAAGTAATCACTTCATTCCTGATAACTAAGCAATTTTCTGAGAGAAAAGTCATGATCACTGGAGCCTTGTAATGTGGTTAGACTATTTTTCTTTCTTGATGATTTCACATGTCTGGAATGGACTAAAAGTTATTCTCTCTCTGGCATCCTGGCACAAGTACAGAGACAGCAAGGATTTTTGAAGGGATTTTTAAAAATCTCTCTTCCTTGGAAAATAAGCATTCCTTCTTGTTCTAGAAAATATTAACTTTAACACAGAACTCAAGGCAGAAAAACTGTTGTGGATGTCACTTCTCTTTCAGGGTACCCAGACTTAGTTTTTTTTAGCTGCAGCCTGAATTGATACCCTTTCATGTTTAAGATGGTTACATTCAAATAGGAAAACACCAAGTAAAGTGCTTTGTACATGATAGGATTTAAATAATCTCAAAGGATTAAAAATATTGCTTTCTTTGTGAAATTACATTTTATCTTAAACCGTATATGTTTATATAACTTATCAACTAGCATTCTTTGTATCTCAAGATAGAGCCTTTGTGTTACAAGCTGATAAAATTCAACTTGGTCATTTATATTATTAAGTTCCCATCAGTATATATATCACCTCCAGTATTAAGAAGTATGCAGATGTTCCAATGTGATATTCATCTATGAGAATGAAAGAAAAAATTCACAAATTCCAATGTGAATATAGGGTTTTCATTTAAATGGTACAAAAACAGTCTTACAACCTGTTCTACAAATTCAGTGCAATGTCAGTAATTTGTCCTTCTAGGTAGGGGGATAATCATCTTGCATGAAAGATGTGATAAAGGCCAGTGCAGCAATCCTCTGGTGTCAGGATTCAGTCACATAACAGAATCTTCTGTAAGCTGCTGAATAGAGGACCAGTCAGCATCTTAAGCCTAGGAAACCATTCCAACCTATATAGCCTACTATATAGAATCCCCTAGATTCTGACACTTTGCTTATACAAGATTGAGACTATGTGTACAATACATCTTACCAACAAAACTATTTCTTCATCCATTATGCTAACTAATGAACCCACTGGCATTGATTAGAGATAAACATAATTGAAAATTTTGGTTAAGAGCCACTTCTGAATTGTTGAACTTTAAATAGTATCCAACACACCATCCCATATTTTGTATTCTAAATTAGGGAACATCACAGGTTAATTAACCATTCCTAGGGTATAAATTAAAATTAACATATTGAAATATTTAAAAATAATTTCGACAAGTTAGCAAGAATCTAGAATGCAACTATGTTCACATTATCATGGAAATTAATGTTTTGAATCAAGAATACTGATTAAGCCCCATAATGTTGGATAAATGGTTTTATTAAATAAATGCTGAAGCATATTAATTAATAGCTGTAGTTTATGTTCCATATACAATGATTATTTGTTTCCTTACATTCTCAGGATTCCTTTAATCTGAGTTCATCTTAAAAAGAAGGAAAGAAAGAAAGAAAGAAAGAAGAAAGAAAGAAAGAAAGAAAGAAAGAAAGAAAGAAAGAAAGAAAAGAAGAAGAAAGAAAAGAGAAAGAAAGAAAGAAAGAAAGAAAGAAAGAAAGAAAGAAAGAAAGAAAGAAAGAAAGAAAGAAAGAAAGAAAAGAAAGGAAAGAAAGAAAGAAAAGAAAGAAAGAAAACGAACTGATGAGGTAATGTTCCATGGTTATCATGAACAAGGCAAGAAAGGGACAAGAGAAGAGAATGCTTTAAAGGACAACTTGAAAGATCTATGTTATCTGCCTGAAAAAAAAAAACTTCATTTCAAATGCATTCAACATTGCACAACAATCAAGTTATTTCAGTTTGAGTCACTATCTTTGTGTAGTTGGCATTAGGAGAATTAAGTGCCTAAATATGTAAGTGTCCTAAAGACAGTGTGAACCACATTGAAGCACATTGATAGAATGAAGTAGAATACAAATGGTATGTAGAGAATAGCACTTCAGCCTCTATAATTAAATCTAAAATCTTAAAATATTTATAGTTTTAAATATTTTATTTTGTTTTTCATGGAAGCCATAACTATGACAACATTGCTTATAGAGAAGGAGGAAAAATATTTCAAACCCAGATAGTAATAAATACTGAATATCATTCTAAGAAGTAGATCATACACGATAAGGGAAAATTGACAACTTAAAATAATGTACCCCAAAGACTGATTTGGCTTAATCAAGATTTATTAATGGTTTATTATACTATGGTTATATTTTATTGTCCAATTATGGATTATCTTGGCAGAAGAAATATTAATACTTTCTGTACATTATTTAAAAACAAGACATTTCTCCTTTTAGATGAGGAACTTCTACAGAATTAGTTGCAGCACCATCTCAGGAATATAAAACTGACCATAGAGGTAACTATGTACAACTTAGAAGTAAACTCAGGTTAGGTCTTGCTAGATTCATTCGTTTATTTAATATTCAATTAACACCTAATAGTGCAAACTTTACTTTCTCTAAAGTAACTTAGCAATCTTTGGTCATTGTCTATGGATGCCAGGTAATTGTTGGTTAGTTTCTCTTGATTCCCAAATATTAAATAGAGGTGACTCAGGCTAAAGGGAAGGCAAAGAAGCTAGTATTCTTATCTCTCATTCTGTGCTCTGCTTAATGCTCACCTTAAGCATGAATCTTTCTACTTTTATCTGTTTTATATAATAGAAGAATTCCCCATAATGTTTATGCATTTATCAAACACTTCTTGAGTCACTACTATGGTGACACATCCTGTCTTTTGTCCCTTAATTTTGTTCAAAACCCACTGAATATACCATAGTATCCCTGGATGATTTATCCTGTTCTAAGCCATTTTAAAAGTTCTCTCACCATTCGTTCCTTCGTTCATTTATTTAACATTCATTGAGCTCCTATTATGACAGAGTTATCTATTGTTTTTGGCCATGGGATTTCATTGCTTTCTCTCATCCCTAATAAAAGCTTTAAAACTATTTTCCCCTATTCTATAATCAGCCCCATGAGTGTTAGGAATTAGAATCTTTCACCACCTTCTCTACGCATCTGCATTGTCTTTTCTTACTTTATTTTAAATAGTCTCAGTCATAGGAATAAAATTACAAAATAGAGAATTCCCACATACTCTTACACCATCCTGATGTTAACAACATCTTACATAATCATACTACAATTATCAGAGGTAGGAAATTGACACAGACACAATGTTATTAACTGAGAGGTGTGTACCTTATTAGAATTTGAGGCAACATCTTTTTCCTATTTCAGAACCAATTCAGATTTGTACATTACGTTTAGTTGTCACACCTTCTTAGACTCCTTCAAACCATGTTTTCCTTAACTCCCATAATCTTGACACATTGAAAATCAGGGGTTATTTTGTAGATTGTTCCTGAATTTAGGTTTGTAAAAAGTTTTATCATGTTAGATTGAGGTAATATATCTTTGCGAGAGTAATACAGAAGTGGGCAACCGGGGTAGCTCAGCAGTTTAGTGCTGCCTTCAGCCCAGGGCGTGATCCTGGAGACCCTGGTTTGACTCCCACGTCAGGCTCCCTGCACGGAGCCTGCTTCTCCCTCTGCCTGTATCTCTGCTGTTCTCTCTCTCTCTCTGTAACTCTCATTAATAAATAAATAAAAGCTTTTTTAAAAAGTTACTATTTTTCTTTTTATAATTAATAAATTTCTTGGGATAGAGTCTAGAGTCTTTAAGACTACACAAATATCTTGTTTCTTCTCAAACATTTACAAATTTAACATCACTGGAATACGTCTACAATTACTATTTTGGTGTTTATCTAAAGGCAATTTTTTATTTTTATATTTTCTTTTACATTGTTAATTAAAATTCTCCTGTGAAGAAAATCTGTTCCTCTTCCCCACTTATTTCTTCAATTATTTGTTATATCAGTTTTGACTCATGATTATGAAATTCATTCTATGGACTATAATCCAACATTATCTTGCTTTCTTTACCAAATTGTTCCACCTTTCCACATCAGGAGCTCTTGCAGATTGGATCCTTTTGACCTACTTCCATGTTTTATGAATACTTCTTACTTCCTGGATTCACAATGTATCCCAGGCTTATTTTATATTTTCCCTGATCTGACACCAGAATTAACTACCTTACTTCTCCAAGGATGCTTGATTCCTCTAATTGGGGAATAGTGTTTACAAACCAAAATCCAAGTACAAGTTGCTACTGGCATATTATTGTTACTAGTTTCTGTAAGTGGACAAAGCTAAAAAGTATATCTCTGTATAATAGCACATGCATACACATAAACGTCTATATTTATCTGTATATGTGTGTATATATATGTATATAATGAATTCATATTAATATGTCTGATTCTAATTCAATACTATATGGATTCATTTAGTCTTCTTTTTGTTATTTGCTAACTTTTCCTCTGACATCTCATATTCATTATCATTCACCATCAGTGAAACTCAGCTACCATTACTATAATATTTACTTATTTGCATAACTTTAGCATATGCATAAAGTAGTTCCAGAATTGCTAACCCACCTCTATGAGAAAGAAATGTATTAACTAGATTATATTATTTTCACATAGATCATTTTGTCTTTAGTCTTATAGTAACCAGTTAAAATACCATTCTCAAATTTACTTAGGTTTGTTTTTTTTTTAATCCCACCCCTTGAAGTTTTCCAAGCATTCTAATATTCCTACTTTCTCTTCTAGCTTATGTCTAAGTTCTGAATCTATAATCTTTAAGTATAAGCCAATTGCAGAGTCACATCCTTCTTATTTAGGTCCTTTCCAATTCTATTCCCCTCTGTTGACCTTTATCATAGTAGCAATTACATGTTTTCCTACAAACTTGGTCTGAGCCTATCCTTAATCAGGAGAGATTAAAAAAATTCTAGCTGACTGCTCAGATAACTTACCAAGATTACATTGATGCTACATTATTCTGCTCTTATGATTTTCTCTTCTTTCTTCCTTTCTTCCTTTTTTTCTTTCTTTCTTTCTTCTTTCTTTCTTTCTTTCTTTCTTCTTTCTTTCTTTCTTTCTTTCTTTCTTTCTTTCTTTCTTTCTTTCTTTCTTTCTTTCTTTCTTTCTTTCTTTCCTTCTTCTTTACTTTCTTGAAGCCAAGATCACAGAGAGTAGAACTTGTTCCATTGGATAGTATTTGTTATAAAAACAAAGTATGTGGTAAGCACAGTGATAGATTAACATGCCAATGGAAAGCGGTAGATATAGACACACACAAACGCTTGATTTATGATGAATTTTATTGCAAATGCTTGAAGAACTGAAGGTTTGATAGACAGAATTCAAAGATGGAATTCAAGATTCCTAGCCCCTGGAGTACACATGCTTTCTTCCTTCCAGTTATTCAGTTAAACACTAATTTAGGTGCTGCTTTGAAGGGATTTTTCAGATGTAATTAAGGTTTCAAATCAGTTGACCTTAAGATACAGGTTGACCTTACCTAACCATATGAACTCTTTAAAAGTAAGGTATTATTTCCAATTAGTCAGACTTGAGGAAATCAGTAAGATGTACTTTGTCTAATCTGGAAGAAAACAAATACCTATCTTATGAACTGCTTAATGGCACCCATTAAGAAACTGTGAGCAACCACTAAGAACTGAATTCAGCTGCTCCCAAAAAAGATGGGAATATCAGTCCTACAACCACAGGAACTAAATTCTGCCACAGTGGAATGGGCTTGGAAGAACACCACCCCTGTCCCCCAAAAAACAAAAAGTGAGTTCCTAAATATATGTAATTGTAAGCCACTAAGTTTATAGCAATTTGTTATGCAGAAATATAAATGTAATAAAGACTCTTCAGTCAATGGTTAATACATAAGAAAATAAGCTGCTATTAAAGGCTGCAAAATATAACAGAACCACATACACTAAGTTGGCAAATCTTGGGTTTATTAGATAAAAATTCTTAAATGTATGTTATGTTTAAAGAAAACAAGACAATGAAATTATGGTAAAGAAATAAAGGACTACAATCAGAACAATTGCAAAAGTAAAGAAATAGAATTTCTAAAAATGAAAAGGTTATAACTCAATGGATGAGGAGCCTAGGTGACTCAGTTGGTTAAGGGTCTGACTCTTGGTTTAGGCTTAGGTCATGATCTCGGGGTTGTGAGATCCGGCCCTCTTTGGGCTCCATGCTGGTTGTGGAGCCTGCTTAGGATTCTCTCTCCCTTAGGGCACCTGTGTGATGCAGTTTGATGAGCTTCTGACCTTGTTCAACCTTGTTCCTATAAGTTCTGCAGGCCCTGATTCTACCTTCTTACATCTCAAACGTCTGAAATCAATATCTATCACAGTGGTTGGCCTTCTTCCTTTGCATCAGACCTCCCTTCCCACCTTCTTCTTTTGCACAGAAGCTGAGAAAGGAAACAGTACCTTAGGAGGGGACATGTTCAGCCCTCATATTTTCCTGTGCCACTTGGCTTCCATTTGGTTCAAGTATCCATGCTGCTTCTCCACAGGGATAGCATCAAAGTGAAAAGAGGGCAATTTCAGGGATCCTTGACTGCTGGCCCTGGCTACTGCTCTAACAGCAAGGGCAGCTGCCAGATTATGTTTCCTATAGGCAGTAAATTGTCAGTGGGCTTGATATAGAGTCTACATTATTTTACTTAGAAAATACTATTTCACTTAGATTGTTATTTAACCCTGGGACAGTCTTTCTCAAAGGCAGTGCCCTTTCTCTATCTACTTACTCTGTACTTGTCTTGTCTCTACTTAAATGTCAGCTCTACCCTACCCCACCTCCCAAACAAGAGCTTTGCCCTCAAACCTATGCATAATATGGGGATGTGGAGTGAATATCTGCCAGTCACTACGGTGTTGCTGAGGGAGCCTGGCCTCCTGAGGAAATCTCCCTATAGCACAATCCCCCTGCAGTCAGAGGTCAGCCTTTAATTCTGTTTGTGAATATGCTTGCTGCTCACCGGCTTGATTTCAATACCTGTTTTCTCTCTGTTTTGCTTGCACAGGTTTTCCACCCCTTGTGGATTTCCAAACTAGTTCTGTCTACAATGAAATGAGAATACTATCCTCCTGTTCATTGGCACTACTCATTTAAAATGACTGGGAATTGAACTTGATTATCTTCTTTTCCTTCCTTCCTCAACCAAAGTGACACGAGGAAATGACTTTAAGGCTGAATTTAGCTGCAATCATGAACAAAAAATAGAAGGTTGGAAGAAAAGTCTATTGTAGCCGGAGGGAATCATTGGAGGCTGGGCCTCCCTGCTAGGGAGACTTGTGAGGAAGGACTTTTTAGGCAAAGATATTATGTTAATAAGGACTTCAATGGTAAAGATATTATGTTAATAAGGACTTCAAAGGCAGGTGTGAAAGAGAAATCACAATAATGAGATAGGTGACCACCTAGTTGAATAAATAAAAGGGCATTATCCTAGAGTCTCATTGATGAAGCCCCTTTCTTATAGAATGAGACAGTGACTATCACATCCTCTTGTAACATTTGTTTCTTTCCTGAATTTCTCTTTTTATTGTTTATAGGGGGAGGGGGAACTTTTGAGAGTTTCTTTAGTGAGCTCTATGCCCAGTGTGGGGCTTGAATTCACAAGGGCCATATGCTCTACTGACTGAGGCTGCCCCTCCTGAATTTCATATTGATTTCCTTAATTCTGGAATGAAAGTAGTAAATCCCCCTCTCACCACCTAGGATCCAGAGAAAATATCTCAATTATAGTGCTTTGTGAAAAAATTCTGAGTAGATAAGAGCATCCCATAGAGATAGAGTACATTTGACCTGAGCAATGATTCTAGGCTTTTCTGCATCTCCTGGTTTCCTGAGCCATTAAATGAAGGGAGGGGGCATCCTCAAGTCTGCCTGTGACATAATAAGAAAAAGATATTTGATCTCTGTCTCAGTTTCTGACACAAGCTACTAAAACCCTTATAATCTCCTGAGTGGGGGGTGATAGAAGCATCTTAACACAAAGATTTGAAATTCTTTAGTATTTTTGTGTGATAGGAACATCTTTTGTTTTAATGAGGTGGCTCTTGGTGGGCTCCTGGATGGGGCTGGGTCACCAGAAGACTAAGCATGATAAGAAGCTGGGAACTTTCAGAACATCCCCTATACTCCAGGAAGTAGAGAGGGACTAAATATGGAGTTCATTATTGATCATGAATATGTGATGAAGCCTTCATAAAATAGCCCTAAACTATGGGTTCCAGAGAGCTTCCCAGAGAGTGAACACATCAACATGCCAGGAGGGTAGTGCATCCCAAATCCACGGAGACAGAAGCTCCTGCACTTGGAACCCTTCCAGACCTCACCTCATCTGGCTGTTTATTTGTATCCTTGATTTTATCCTTTTATAATAAATCAGTGAATGTATATAATTATTTCTCTGAATTCCCACGAGCCATTAGAGCAAATTATCACACCTGTGGAGTGAATTGTAGGAACTTTTGATTTATAGTCAGCCAGAAGTAAAGATGACTATCTAAGATTTGCAACTAGAGCCTAAAGTAGATGGCAATCTTGTGGACCTGAGCCCTTACCTGGGGGATTTGCACTAACTCTTAACTGAATTGACATCCAGTCGAGACAGTTTGAAAATTGGTTGATATGGGCAAAACCCCTACACATTCAGTGTATAAAACATTGTGAAAATGTAGGAAATGAGCTTTTCTTTTACTGCCCTCAGTCTATTTTCAGTCATTTGCCGAACAGACACCGATGAATCTAAAGGTTATTCTTTTAATACTGAACCCTGATCTCTACCCTATACCATTGATTTTAAGATAAATCTTTCACGTTTTAACAGTTCTAAAATCTGGGTGAATGTTTAAATCAATGTTATTATTCCTTTTAAGAGGTACATAAAATAACAATGCATGTCAAAATCAAAGTCATTTTACTTTTAAGGGCAGACACAAATAGACTATATATATGTATATATATAATGTTTACTTGGACATATGAAAGGAAAATCAGACTTTCAAATCAAATCTTTTTCTGTGTCCCCTCCCAGAGAATGGCACCATCATTCCTCCAATTGTGCAAGCCCTAGATCTGGAAGTCGCCTCTCTCACATTCTCCATGCCCACCCATCTCCTGTTTCTGGCAATTTCACCTCTTTAATATTTAATGTTGCCATCATCTTCCCAAGGAGTTCTCTTAATCGTTTCATTTTATTTTTTTATAAATTTATTTTTATTGGTGTTCAATTTGCCAACATATAGAATAACACCCAGTGCTCATCCCATCAAGTGCCCCCCTCAGTGCCCGTCACCCAGTCACCCCCACCCCCACCCACCTCCCCTTCCACCACCCCTAGTTCGTTTCCCAGAGTTAGCAGTCTCTCATGTTCTGTTTCCCTCTCTGATATTTCCCACTCATTTTTTTCTCCTTTCCCCTTTATTCCCTTTCACTATTTTTTATATTCCCCAAATGAATGAGACCATATAATGTTTGTCCTACTCCGACTGACTTATTTCACTCAGCATAATACCCTCCAGTTCCATCCACATCGAAGCAAATGGTGGGTATTTGTTGTTTCTAATGGCTGAGGAATGGTCCATTGTATACATAGACCACAGCTTCTTTATCCATTCATCTTTTGATGGACACCGAGGCTCCTTTCACAGTTTGGCTATTGTGGACATTGCTGCTATAAACATCGGGGTGCAGGTGTCCTGGCGTTTCATTGCATCTGTATCTTTGGGGTAAATCCCCAGCAGTGCAATTGCTGGGTCGTAGGGCAGATCTAATCATTGTCTCTTTGTTTTAATCAACCTCTTTGAGGTATAATTTACATATATACATTTAAGTATACAGTTCATTGAGTCTTCACAACTTTACATATTCACATAATCACCACTACAGTCAAGATGCAGAACATTTCCATTACCACCAAAATATTTTCTCTGCTCATCTGCATTTATTTCCCCAATCCATTCCCCTGCAACAGGCAACTACTGATTTCTATAGGTCTATAAGTTATTTTTATCTGTTCTAGATTTTTACATAAACAGAATCATATAGAACAGACTTTTTTGTGTCTGCCTTATTCTACACAGCATAATATCTTTGAGAGTCATCCACATTAAGGCATACATTAGCAATTTCTTCCTTTTTATTGATGAGTAATATTCTATCCTATGCCTATAACACAATTTCTGTTTACCCATTCAGCTAGTCATGGACATTTGGTAGGTTTTCAACTTTTTGCTATTATGAATAAAGCTGATGTAAACATTTATGAACAACTCCTTGTGTGGTCATATGTTCTCATTCTCCTGTGTTAATAACTAGGAATGGAATTTTAAGGACATATTGTAGATATGTGTTTAACTCTATAAAAAAAAACTGCCTACCTGTTTTTTTAACGATTTTATTTATTCATAAGAGACACAGAGAGAGAGGCAGAGATATAGGCAGAGGGAGAAACAGTCTTCCTGTGGGGAGCCCAATGCAGGACTCAATCCAGGGTCCTGGGATCACAACCTGAACTGAAAGCAGACACTCAACTACTTAGCTACCCAAGTGTCCCACCTACCTGTTTTCTAAGTGCTTCTACAAAATCATCTTTTTTGAAATATATTTTCTGTCATCATTTTTGTTACTTTTCTTATTTTAGTTCAATTCTTAAATCATTTAACTCCGACAGATGTTCACTTATCAGTGTTTTTTTTTTTTTTTTTTTTTTTTTACGTGGTTAAAGTATCCCAACATCACTCTATGGATTTCATCAGATTCCGTATTTTTTAAACAATGGAAATTTTTTATCCTGAAATTAATTTATTTATGTTGTATTACCAGATATTTAAAACATATATGAAAAATGAGAGGCTGGCTGGCATGGCAATTGGCCCAACAGGTTTATATAATAAGGAGTTTGACTTCACTTTTGATATTTGACCACTGAAGGCTTTCAAGCTCCACCCCTCCCCCATCACTTTTTGTCCCACATCTGGGCAAATCAATAAGATATCCTCTTCTCCCTCTCTCTCTCTGCCATTTTTCCATATGTGGAAAATCCCACACAGATACCCTTTTCTAGTCACAATTCAAGCCAAAACCAATGCACTACTCCTTTCCAAAAGCTATTTTGGACCAGCTTATATAGGTTCTTCTCTCCCTAGAAGTTATCTGTGTAAATGATAAACTTCTTTCCAAATATTCTTGGTGTATATGGTATATGATTAGTACCAATATACACACCACTATTTGAAGGAGTCTCTGTTTCCTTTAGAGGTAGCCACAAGAGTCTAAGAGCTAGCATTAAACTCAAAGTGGGT
The DNA here is from genome assembly GCF_048164855.1 of Canis lupus baileyi. Classification (NCBI taxonomy): domain Eukaryota; kingdom Metazoa; phylum Chordata; class Mammalia; order Carnivora; family Canidae; genus Canis; species Canis lupus. The sequence goes on along the minus strand of NC_132844.1, from coordinate 55,475,290 downwards.
ATTTGGGTAGAGAAGAAATGTACAGCCAGTTCATGCCTTTGTGTTATGGTAGCATTTGCTTTTTTTGCATCCATACAGTTGCATAACTTCAATAATGACAAAGAGCCATATGAACTTAATTGTCCAGTTCACAAGTATTTTTCTATGTAAATAAGCCATAATATGAATGTAACAGAAATTAAAAGTATAAGAAATGCAGGATATATGTTAAATAACAAATGAAAAGAAATTTGGAGAAATAAGTAGCTAAGTATATGGGAGTATCAAGATCATTACAATCAAAAGTCTTCTGAACAACAAAACGTGGCATAAGCCAATGCAATATAAAGTATGGTCCCTAGCCTTCCATTAACTAGGAATTTGTTAGAAATATACTTCAATGTGAGTAGTGAATCAAAATCTTGGGAGTGGTGCCCAACAATCTGTGTTTTAACAAGCTCTCCTGATGATTCTGCTGCATGCTAAAGATCAAGAATTGCTGCTTCAAGGGACATGAAAAGCAGCTGATTGGCCCAGAGTTGCCAAGTGATAAAACTTTGGGGAAAAAAGGTTTATGAGTAGTCTCCATAGTCATGCTTTCAAAATAAAATAGATCTAATAAAAGCTGTCAAAGAAAATAAATTATGAAAATGAGATATTACAAAGAAAGACTGCCTTCAATAAAAGAAATTTAACATGTCTATTTTAAGGGTCAGAGGAAGTAAAGAAGGGATATGCTAAGAATATTTATGTGCAGTTCCTCTTACAGTGGATGTTTCTAAAATGACATTCATGAAAGTGAATTAAGGTGATTATAAAAAGGAGGAAAGGGGGTTAATAGACTAATCAGCACAAAAGTAGGATTTTCAGAATTAAATATAACTATTCCAAAAATGACTCTTGCAAATGTGACCAATATATATATAATATAAAATAAAAATTTTCTATCATAAGCCGAAATTTCCTAGATGACCCAGACTCTGCCTATTTTTCTGATCTTATCTCATGTATATTTCTGACTTACCTGTCTCTCGCTTATTTTATGCCAAAGACAGTGACCATCAGTCTGTTCCTCCAAATTTAACAGTCTCTTTCCTAGATTTGCATACAGTGGGCCCTGCTTATCAGTTTCAGTGCCACATTTGAAGAGAGAACTTTTTTGACCAATCTAGTGTAATGCCAGTCATTCTGTATTATATGATCATTTTATTTTCTTCATAATACTTATAATTAGCAGAAATTATTTTATTACACACTATTCTATTACACACCATTAGAATGCAAAATCTAGGACAGCCAAGACCTAGTATGCCTGCAGAACTATTTTCTCAATACTTATAATAGAACACAGAACATAAAAACTGTTCAATAAATATTTGTTGAAATATATAAAGTTTTAACACTATCCTTTTATTATCCAAATGTCAACATTCTCCACTGGACTAGTAGTTCTTTGAGGATGAAATTCATGTTACTTTCTTTGACGGGACTCAAAGCTAGAAAAATACCTGCAATAAGGTAAAATTCTCAATAAATTGATCATCGTAGATTTTTCTACACACCCAATAAGTACATTTATTGGTCAATAAATATAGTTGAAACTATATATCACTACTTCTGAGATTTTAGATAAGCCCATTCATTCAGCTGTAAAAAGGGGGTCTAACAAAACTATATTATTCCCCTTCCAGAACATTTAGGTTAATGAAATAAAAATGCAGAAAATTTCAGTGAATAAATCTCATAATCTATTTGTTCCTCCCTATTTACTAGACTTAAAAGTTATTCTTTTCTTTTAACCCCTGTTCCTTAGGCCAAGATTGGCAAAATACAACTTGTGGACCAAATCTCGCCCACTGCCTGAACTTGTTTAAGTCTGAAAGCTAAGAATAGATTTTACATTTTTAAATGACTGAAAATAATCAAAGTAAGAGTATGACAAATGAAAATTATATGAAATTCAAAAGTCAGTATCCATAAAAAAAGTTTATTAGCACACAACCACACTTTCTCCATTACGTATTTCCGATGCTACAACTATTTGTGCACTACAAAAGAAAGGGTTAGTAATTGCATCAGAGACCATGTGGCCCAAAAGCCTAAAATGTTTACCAGCTGATCTTCTAAAGAAAAAGTTTACAGAGTCCTGTTTAGATCACAGCTATCACACACACACACCAGTCTGCTCTGGCATTTATTCTGATCCTTTGCTCCCTGGCTGCAGACAGACTCATATTTATATTCGGAATACCCTGTACTTTCCTAACATCACCCACACAATGCTTTATTAAAAGATTTTGTTGCATTTTATTTTCTATCTTCTCTCTTAAACTCTAAGCTCCACAAAGGAGAGGATGGGTGCTGAAAAGTCAAGCCCATAATTATTGCTAATTAACTAGCATCTATAGAAAGATTGAATAATGAATTAATATGGGAATACATATTTAAAATACACAAACACATAAAGAAATATTTCTTTGCCATTCTACATAAGAGTAACTTTAACAAGGGTTTACATTTCTTTTTTTTAAGATTTTATTCATTTATTCATAGACACACAGAGAGAGTGGCAGAGACACAGGCAGAGGAAGAAGCAGGCTCCATGCAGGGGGCCCGACGTGGGACTCGATCCCGGGTCCCCAGGATCACACCCCAGGCCTCAGGCGGCGCCCAACCGCTGCGCCACCGGGGCTGCCCCAAGGTTTTACATTCTTATCAGGAAGCAATATTATCTCATTATTTAAAAAAGTTAAATATTCTCCTTCATTTGCCAGACATGGATATTTCAAAATAGAATGGAATTCGAAGCTTCTTTTACATCAATGTGACAATTATATATGAAACAGAGTTAAGTGCTGAGGTCCATCAACTTGATTTCTCCATAATGAATTCCATTCACATATATGGAATATTTATATCACCTTGTGTTGAGCAACTGATAATTACAGGACACTTTCATACAAGAACTGACTGATAAATCATGGATTACTCAGAGAGATGGTAAAAGGCCGAGAGGTAAATCTCTGCAATAGAAAAATAATCCAGTGAGGACAATTCGCTGTTCTTTTTCTACTGCTATTATTCCTCATTTTCTACTGCTATTATTCCTCATAGCACTAGAAACATAATGTGTTTAGTTGATAACAGAGTTGAAGCTTAGCCTTTCCCCATCCAGAGTGGCAATGATTAGTGAGGCATCTTTCAGAAAATACTAGGGTTCATTTATAAAGGAAGAAGTGAAGTAAATAAGAGGTTTAAATAATTCAAGAAAGAGTCAAGGCTTTAGATAAGTTTACCAAGGAAAGTACAAGGATGTTAAGCTTTTTTCTGATACTGAGTTAAAGTGCAGGGCTATTAATCATATATATATATATACATTCAAAAGCTATCTGTTTTTTTTTTTTTCTGTACAACATTAGGTCTTGGATTTGACCTTGGGGTTTCCAAGGAATACTAAGTGAAAATAAGTGAAAATCTTAATTATTCTGGATAAGATGATATAGTCTACATGGTCCATTATGTGGACTGTTAGATATAATGTAAGAATCTTTTTTCCCCCTTGTGCTTTTTTTGGCATAGATATGCTCATATCCTTTCCTGTTCACCAAAATATCTACATTCTCATTGTTGACAGGAATTCTGAGCTCAGATGTATATACAAGGGTAAATGATATAGAATACCCTCACAACCGTAATTATTACTTTCATAGAATTTTTACAAATTATTTCTTCTTCCTAATGAGATGAACCCTCTAGAGCTTGATGTCTTTCTCTGAGTAGGTAAGCTGTATATCATTGTTGTATCTTCGAACATTGCATCATTCTAAGTGATGCCCACATTTGTATTGTCATATTGCGCTAAACAAGATGAATCCAAAAGAGCAACACATCTGAATGATTTTCTCTAAAAAAATACAAAGTAGGATGAAAGAATCCTCACCTCTCCACCCAGTGGGTAGCCTTACGCATGTGGATTTGGTCAGAGGCATGAAAGACTCCGTTTATTAACATCTCAGGAGGTGTGGACATATTTTACCTCAAGGAGATCAAATCATTTTTATAAACAGGCAGAGTGTGAACTAGAATTCTCAGGGATTTACTGTTTTAAATGAACTTCAGATCACAGAACTGTGAAAATAAAGTGGAGGATTTACTGATTTACTTAGTATCACATATCTAATAATTACATGACTCCAGGTCTAGTCTCTGGTGTAAGGAGACCAAATGACCAATGTGTCATCCAACCCTTTAGTATTTACAGTTCTGTGAAATAGTTAAGATAAAGGACTATGCACTTAACTGTGGGGTGAGGGTTAGCCAGGTTGAAGGTCCAGGTTGAAGAAGACTTTCTAAATTCACAACAATTTCAATACACACTATAGTCATGTCTTTGGTTTGCATTCTTTTTTTTTCCCTGATACGCAGACTCTGAATGATAAACTTACAAAGAGGCCTGGGAACTTTAATGTAGACACATATTTTAAAAATGTTGAATGTACATGAACATAGCTTTCTTCCCCCTAATTTCACTGGGGGGAACTATGTAATTAGATAAGAGTAACTACCCACTAAACTTAGTTTTTTAAAGTCCTTGGAATCCATAGAAATGAAAAAGGGAATATCTAAGAATGGTTATTGTGCTGAATGAATTGGTAGTACTGAAAACATTTCTTTTGACAGTCATTTGAAAACTCTTTTTTGTTGTGTTTTGGGGTTTTGTTTTTTTGTTTTTGTTTTTGTTTTTGTTTTTACTACATAGACAATGGTCTAGCCTTTCTTGGGAAAGTTATCTAGAGTCTCAGAGACCACCAGATTTCTGACTGTATTTAATCAACATTAGAACTGCCTGCTTGCTGGAGATAGATGTTGAAAGCACAAACATATTAGCAGTAATCACACAGAACCCTGATTTGTTTTAATTTTTCTACTTTAAAGCCTATGGGGGAGGGGAGGAATATTGTTCTCAATAAGTTCCTTTCCTGTAGATATGAAACTTCTGAACATCCTAATTAACTCTATGTTTCCCTACTTAAGAACTGAAATTCTGCCCCCCCCCCTTTCTTCTACTCAAGTTCCCTATAGGGAAACATATAAAAACTATAGGCTTTGGGGGCAGATTTACCACAAATGAAGTCTAAAGGTTATCAGGAACTTTAGAAAAATGTATTACATTAAAGGACTATTTATTTTTAAGTCTTAATCTCCTAGGCCTAGTTAGACTCCGATTGCTACAGTTTATTTAACAAAAGTGAAAACTAGGGTAGAAAATTTGGCCAATTTTACAAAGCAGCACAGTTAATTACTGAGAAAACTCAAGTTTCCTGTTGCAGAGATTACTAATTATTCCATGTACTAGTACAATACTATGTATCATCATCAGGCAATCAGGCAATGCCCCCCCCCAAAAAAAATACTAACTAATCCCTGATAATTTTATTATGTTTTTAAATTTATAATGGTAATTTAACATGATTTTTTGCTTAAAATTTGCATAAAAACTACAGAAGAAAGTAGTTCAAATATATCATTGAGTTTAATTTTACAAGTAAGGGGAAAAAAAGGGCCCAATCAGGTTTGGTGACAAACACCACATAATAAATGCACAAGCTAGAATTATTTCTTCCTGTTTCACTTCAGTGATGTCAGTTCAATGTCTAAAATATTTATTGGATATGCATTTGGCAAGCACCTGTCATACTGGAAGTGGATCTGTTTGTCTTAATATTATTCCAGAACCACTATATACACTCTGTTGTGGGTGTTTTCTCCCCCCCTTCTACCCCCATGAAGCTGAGTTATAGACCAAAAGGCCCCATAGAGTAAAAGGTAAAAAGAGCTTGCCCATTGGTTAAGTCCAGCACTTTCCACCTGACGGCATTTTGGTTTGAGGTAAGATTGAGATTGATATTTTTATTTTTTGATATATTAATTATACCTTTTGTATGTTTCAGTTGTTCCTAAGAAAGATCTCTTTATTTTCCTAATATTGTTTAGTAAGGAAAAGGATATCATTAGATGCCAAACAAGCTTCTGCCTCTTGCTAATTTTAGGATCTTGGGCAAGTTACCTACTTCCTGTAAGGTCCATTTGCCTCATCTCAAAATGTGTATGTGGCTCTTTTGAAAGTTTTAAAAGATAAGATGTATGAAAAGGTAAATCAGAAGACACTTGTAAATACTAAAAAAGTATATCAATGATGATGATGATAACAAGGAGCCAAGGGAGAAGAATGTGTAGTAGATAGATACTGGGAATGTACAGACTATGCCTTCTGTTCTGTTCTTTTTTTCTTGACATCTCTAGATTTGTCTATTTCAAAGTAACCTCCAGCTAAAACTGGAATACCTATTTCTCTAATTTAGATTTGGAAATCGAGATCTTTTTTGTATGTCAAGAGAAGTCATGCATGGTATAAAAGTTGTAGAAAAAAAGATGCAAAAACAACATACAAGATAGAAAACATTAACTTCTCTGCAGATAATTCACAAATGTCTCTGCCAAGGCAAACTTATTTATAAATGACTAATTTCTCAAAAGTTAACAGGATTGTTCTTGTCCATTAATTTTTGGTCAATGGTTTTAAATATCCTAACATAACATAAAATGAATTTAAATAGCACTTAAATTGCTAAAGAAGTCTGTTAACTGGGAATTTTTAAAGTTAATTATAGCTGATGGACTATTTTAAACACTTGTTTGTTCTCCTCAGTTGGAACAACAGGATTTTTTTCTGCTTCATAATTTAAATATCCTAGAAACATGTTTACAAATGTTCAGAACAAAAAAGGTTTAATGTATTAAAATTATAAGGGCTCTAAAATTTGGGGTGAGTGAATGAAAAAGAATGAATAAATAAGTGTGGTAAGATGGTTCCTAATGATCCCAACTTCTCACCAGTTATCTTTCACTACTAAACATCGACTAATTTACTTTTTTGCAATGTTTGCGTAGAATTAAGTTTAGAAATTTTAGAAGCATTTGTTATATAGTCCTGTAAGTAAAGTTAATTTTGAAATTTTATTTTGGAGAACAATATGATATATTTGAATGTTAAAAGTAACGGAGGGTTAAATTAAGGAACATATCCCATTTCAAAAGCTAATATGTAGTAGATTGAAGTAAAAAAGAAAAATGCAAATTTATTTTAGATGAATGGAAGGCCAGTAATGGATGGAGGTTTTCAGTTTGGTAAATCCCATTATGTTTTCTTGCAAAAGCTATTTTAATTTTCCTGAAATTCCTCTATACCAAGTGAATTATAATTAATTTTAAGTTAGCAACTATTCATAAACCATAAAATACTTCACGAAACTAAGATCAGGGTCACAAAATCAAAATGACAGAAGTTGAAATTGTTTCTGTAAATTTATAGAATGAATGTACTGTGATAGTTAACGTACTATGCTCTTCTTATGCAGATGCCATATTTTAAAAAACATATTCCAAATTCTAACTATGTAAAACTCCTTTGTTATATTTCTCCTGGGTTGTCATTAATGAATGAGTAGGTTGAATGATGAGATGCTTCCGAGCCACATTCTCAACTGAAATTATGATAAGACTATTTTCCAAAACTGAAATTTTTTAAGACTATTTTCTCAACTGAAATTATGATAAGACTATTTTCCAAAAGAGATAAGACTATTTTCCAAAAGAGACTATTTTCCAAAAGAGAATTTCAAAATTGCTGAATAACAGAGGAGGGAAAACCTGGCTCAGGAAAGCACAAGATGTAATTGATATTGGCTATTAGAGCCTTTATGATGTGCACTTCACATTGAAGTCATTGCAGATTGATCTAAGGGCACTTCATCTTTTCTCAGCAATGCCAGTAGATCAATTAAGCTTAAGTCCATAAAAGAAAGGGGCTGTATTAATCAAGTGTATTTAAGGTTGTTTTATTTCATGCTCTGCTTTTCTGAACGTATGACAGATTGCAATCTTGAAGGTTTTCCAATAATGAAAAATATTCATTTACAAATGAGTTGGTATCCACTGATAAAAAGTAATGCCTTGAGAGCTAGTAAAGCTGACTTCTTGAAGACTCCAGACAGTAATCAATAAGACTGAACAAAGTTATGAATGATAAAAATCCATTAAGACTCAGTTCTGTAGGAAAACTCCAGAATATGGCCTTTTACCTATTGGTAGAAAGTTATTATGGCTTATGATAGCTTGTGGGAGAGAAAGGCATGACAGAGATGAAATAAATAATTGAGATTTGAGAAATCTATAGAGATGAACTTTGATTATGCTTTTGTCAAATGTAACTATCTAGAAGGAAATAAATCAAAAGGCAATTAAGTATTTCAGGGAAGAATTTTATCAGTAGAGAAACCATGCACATGAAGTGAATAAGGTTATGATTGTTGGAGCCTTGAAAAATTCTTAGATCCACTAGTATGTTCCAAAGTAGCCTGAAAAGACATAGGATTAGAAAGCTGTGGAGCCTGCAAGAAGGATTTCTTCCCCTTCAGATACTGATATGATATCTCAGATATTGATCAACCTCAGAGATTGACATGATGGGGTGGGTAGGCTATTTTCTTTATAAACTGTAGAGTACAGGATCATGAAGAAATACCCCAAGTCAGAAAAAGAGCACTTCACATTCATTAAGAGATGTTGGCCCTCAATCCAGATGCACTAACTACTTAGAAAACTGAAGATAATCCTTCAGGGAAAAAATGAGTGGTTTTTGTCTGGAGATAAAATAAATAGGATACCAAAAAGGTGAGCTGAGGAAGAAATTGGCCAATTAAGCACAAAATAATTTTCATTCTTTCCTGGGCACAGCACTTGACCACATTTTTCAGTTTGCCTTATAGTAGGATGTACTTGGAATGAGACCTAGGCACTGGAATATGGGCTGAAGTGATGTATACCATTTCCACATTTCCACATCGGCCTATACAAAACCTACCTGTTCCTCCATGTTCTCTTTTCCCCACCTACTGGTGGATGCTAATGACCAAAGTAATCTCAAAAGGCAAATAAATGTGAAAGATGCTAGAGACTCTGAATAAGTTTGTGTCCCTAAATGGTGGTGTGAATTAGAGCTTCCCCAACCCCTACCCTGACCACCGATTGGACATTTTGTTAATGGGAAATTTTATTGAGTAATTCCACTGAGATGTTTCTTTTTTATCAAGTAGGGGCTATTTCACCAGAAGTAATACAAAAACAAGTCATTTGTAGGTTGGCTCACATAGAAGAATAATCACTGAGTATTTTGGTGATCTAGGACCCTTCTCACCAGTGTACCACCAATGTCCTTGGTAAATGGTTTGGACTCTGGGCCTTCTTCTGGAACATAATGTTCTGATGGGTCTTGGTCTCACATAATACATGTTTAAGAATGCCCACTCTCAGGCTTTTTAATCCTTCCTCCCATTATCTACAAAGGCGATTCATGAGGTTCTCTCATTTACCATGGCTTACCACTTTTTCTAGGCTCCCAGGGGTCAGCCTAAGAATGAGTTTACACCATCCACTAGGGATCTTGTCAGAGTTTTAAGTGTCGTATCCTGAGATACATATCTAAAACTAAAAATTACATAATAATTTATAATTAGTTTAAGGGTCTGTAATGATATGTCTGGGTTTAGAGCACTGGAATCCTGTCTGTACTACATACTTTGTTAGGGTGACAGGGTGGAAGCTGGAGATAAAAATAGCTAAACACTAAATCATATAATGGAACTTAATCCATAAAGAATTGATGAAATTACAACAGAAAACCTCTACTATGATAGAATGGAGGCTTATGTGCTTGATGTTTGTTTTAACTGAGTGAACATTAATGGATTCATTGAAATTAGCTATATTCACTTGAATTCCAGGAAATTTTATATTTTGTGATAGTTGTGACTTTTTATTAAATCAGTAAGTCCAATTAATATTGTCATTCTATATAAATATGATTTTTCTTTGATATCATTAATTTTCATTCTATGAGCTTGTCTGACTAAAGAAGCTATGTATCTAAGAATTAGGAGATACCAGCCCAAGACTCAAGATTTATTGCTGGTAATTCACATGGTGTTAATAGTGTTTGCACCTTTTTTAATTCTTTTTTTTTAAAGATTTTTAAAAATTTCACACTACTGATTAAATTGCCTCATCCTTCCAGAAGCTGTTCTTAAGTTATGAAATGTCTAACAGGGTTTTAAAAATTATTAAACATGTCGCTTCATCAGAGCCTGTTTGTAATGAGATTAAAGCAATTAAGTAATTGGAAAAGCATGCCTGAACATGCTGAATAAACTGCTGAAAGAAATAATTTATTTTAATATTAACATATTAAAGTATGAATACGCAGCTAATTTTTGACAATCTCATTGTTTTCACTTATTTGGCAACATAAAGTTATCTGAATGCTATTATCCAAGTAAAAGTTTGGTTCACCATCCTCATATACTTATCTCACTTCAAATATTCTCTTTTTTTTTTAGCTACTCAGAAAACAAAATATAAACAGAAACAAGCATTTGGTGCAAATACTCAGTGGTAGTATTTCAAGTCCTTCCTTCTGGGCTTAGTGCTGCCAAAGCATTCACCAATTCATGACCCCGGTTGTTAGATGGAAATAAAGAAATCCAGCTTTTAACCATTTGCCTTTGTTGAGAGGAGTGATGAAGAAGTAGAGAATTATCACCAAACTGGAGACAAGTAATATTGAAGTACAGTGGGAATCTATAAAATACAAAAGTGTCTTGTTCTCTTTTGCCTTTTCTGATATTCTGAAAAAAGCCCTTGAACCCACATCAGAGACAGTCCTAGAGGCAGTCTTGTTCTTTAATACTGACACTTGGGCCTACTACAGTATGATACATTTTAAATAATAATAATAATTCATATTTAAAATATAAAGTTTGTATTTTCAGGAATGACTAGGAGTGATAACTAAGAAGGGGTATGCTACGGTAATAAAATGTGAGGTAAGAGCATCTAAATAAAGGACACAATTTTCCTGGAACTTCTATAAACAAAAACATGTGTAGCTCATTTTTAGAGACCATTGAGATACTCTATAAAACCTAATGAAGAAATATCTATGCTTGCTGAATTCTGAGGAGTGATTTTGAATCCTTGAAAATAAATAAAAAACATGAGTTCCTCAGCCTATGGTAGTGCATCATCTAATGCCCACACATACCTTAGGACTGGCCATACAATGGGTCCTGAGCCAAGTCTGACAAAGGTAAGAATTCTCAAAGTGTCAGCTGTAGCCTCTAATGGGATTTTTATATTAATTTATCCACTCAGATCTAGTGCCTAATTGATATGTTCATTCTTTTAGGCTTTGCTTACTTACATCATAAAGGGAAAATAACTGTAGAAAATAATTTTAAAATTCCTAAAAGTAAAACTGTAACCATATCATAACAAAATAAGATAGTACTAGTTTTAGTCTATACTAGCCTAGTCAGACCTTATCCCAAATATTGTGCAAAGGGCATGATGCATTGAGGAATACTCTAAAATTTGATTTTTTATTTCTACTTAAATTCAAAAGACTTCCTAAGTATAGAATTTTCTGCTTCTTACTGCTATCTGAAATTTCTCCCTTTTACTAGAGGTCCTGATCCAACTGTATGTTCTGAGATTATAGGATTAGTAAACAGAAACAAGAATGAAATATCATGGGCTTAAATGCATGATGGAAAGATGTTTACTCATGTGTTATATCTATATCCATAAATACCTGTTAGGTAGAAGTCTGTAGAACAATACTGAGAAGGGATATGCTGTGGTAATGAAATGTGAAGTAAAAGCTTTTTTTATGTAAGGCTTCCAATAAACAGATGGCTATCATGATGTGGGTATGGAAAAAACAATGAACCTAAATTAAAACACATGTTTTCTGTTCAGTACAGTGTCATTCTGTACAAGTCATTGATATTATTGCTATTTCCCTGGGTAAAATAGGTAATAACTTGCCTACTTGAATTGTTGAGACTAAAATGAGAAAATATCTGTGAATTATTTTAGCAACTTAGTAAGTAATAAATTCACAAAAGATAGTGACAGTAAAAATATTTTTCTCAATGGTACTGTTCCTTTTGAAAGGAAGTAGCTCCTCTAACAACTGCATTTAAAAACTAAAACTTATTTGAAACTTTAATAAATCTTTAAATCTTTTAATTCCACTTCTAGTATAATGTTTATGCTATTTGGGTTCACCTGAACATGTTATGTTAAAAAGATCAAACTTGGGCTCTTGGGACAGAAACTCCCATATTCCAAACCAAAAGTTCTTGACACTTAGCTTCAGTTTCATCATCCATAAAAAGGACAGAATTATCCCTATTTTCTGGCATCATTTGAGACCTGCAATAATATATGTTAAGACATTTTGATTAGTGCCAGACATACTGCAGGTAATAAATGACATTTTCCCATTTTTTAGTATAATGATCATATAATCAGATACGGGCTTCTGTCAACAAATGCTGTTATAAATAAAATGTAACACTGCTGCAGAGTATCAGAAAAATATAACTGGCCAATATATGCTTAGCAAACTAAGAAGAGGAAAATTCAGTAAATAAGATTCAATATAGAGAATGTTTTTCTGAAACAGATATGGATAGCAGAGAACTGAGCTTAGTGTGTTGGCTTTACCACATAAGAACTTACACAACATCGCTACCCTACAACCCAACAATTGCACTACTGGGCATTTACCCCAAAGAAACAAATGTAGTGATCTGAAGGGACACCTGCACCCCAATGTTTATAGCAGCAATGTCCATAATACCCAAACTATGGAAAGAGCCCAGATGTTCACTGACAGATGAATGGATAAAGATATGGTGTATATATACACAATGGAATACTACTCAGCCATCAAAAAAAGAAATCTTGCCATTTACAATGATGTGGATAGAACTAGAGGCTATTATGCTAAGCAAAATAAGTCAATCAGAGAAAGACAATTATCATATGATCTCACTCATATGTGGGATTTAAGAAACAAAACACAGGATCATAGGGGAAGAAAGGGAAAAATGAAACAAAATAAAATCAGAGAGGGAGACAAACCATAAGAGACTCAATCATAGGAAATAAACTGAAGGTCACTGGAGGAGAGAGGGGGTGGGGGGATGGGTAACTGGGTGGTCAACATTAAGGAGGGCATGTGATATAATGAGAACTGGGTATTGTATAAGACTGATGAATCACTGACCTCTACATCTGAAACCAATAATGCATTATATGTTAATTAATTGAATTTAAATAAAATTTTTAAAAATGTAGACATAGGATGTTATATTTATTCAGAGATTATTTAAATATATTACATGTCAGTTAAAGAAGAATAATTTCTTCATTGTTAAAGTAATAACATAGAAAAGTACTCCAAAGAGCTTCAAGTTAGTTGTACTAAATCTTCAATTTAGATATGTGTTAAAAAAAAAAAAAAACGCAACATCTCTGAGCCTCTTTATTGGTGAAATTGTGATTCTTTATTTGTAATTTTTCATCAGTAAAATGGTAATGATAATATTTAACTATAAGGGCTGTCATCAATCTGAAATAAGAAATAGGAAAACCTTTGTTATTTTGATACTACTAAATGAATATGTTAATTTTATTAATAACATTTTAAATTGCATAGTAATTGGAATTTAGATAAAGTTGAATACAATTCTACATTTTATATATTTGGGCTCAAAACATTTTTCTTTAACACACTCTCTTTTCTGGGTTTTTTGTAGTAAAAGAGGAATTCTAATATGTTTTAGGAGACCACATTTTTTTATATATTACTAAAGGTCTTTGTGCATAAATATAATTTGAAATAAAGAAGTATAAAAGTAAGTACACTTGTGTATCTCTTCATTCTATTTCACACTCTTGAGATACGTGGTAGATGGTATTTAAAAAAAAAAAAAACTACAACAATAACTTCCATCACATATTTTTTTACAATGTGACCTTGACCCAGCCCCATCAAAATGGGTAGTTTAGGCCCTATCTTCTTGAGTCTGGGCAGGTTTGTAGCTATTTTGAGTAAGGTGGAAATGATACTGTGTAATTTATGAAGCTAGGAAAATGGCTTCCACCGAAACATCTGTCTTGGAATCATAACCCCTATGAACTATCTTGAGGCCTGCATACTGTGGAGAAGACACATACAGTTGTGTGGGTGTTCTGATCAGCACTGGACTTTGAGTCATGCTACCCCAGGTCCCAAATATGTGAGTGAGTGAGCCTCCAGATTATCTCATCTTCCAGCTGCTACACAACTCCCACTTTCAAGTCTCTCAAATGAAGATCCCAGTTATTGTAGAGCAGAAATAGGCAATCATTGATTTATTCTATTTGATTCTTGTTGCCTCAGAATCTGTGAGCCTGACAAAAAATGGCTGTCTTCAATTGTTAATTTTTGATTACCTAGTTATGCAGCAAGAGTAACTGGAACAGGATATTTAAACATTCTTTTTTTAAAAGATTTTATTTATTTATTCATGAGAGACACAGAGACAGAGAGAGAGGCAGAGACACAGGCAGAGAGAGAAGCAGGCTCCATGCAGGAAGCCCAATGTAGGACTTGATCCGGGGTCTCCAGGATCACACCCTGGGCTGAAGGTGGCGCTAAACCATTGAGCCACCCAGCTGCCCTTATTTAAACATTCTAATATTCTTCTAATGAATGTAATACAAAGGTATTAATAAATTTATCAATAGAACACAAATGTTTTTGACATCAGTAAGAGGTAGGTAAGAAATACATGATAATTTAATGACTGGGTTATGAGTTGTTAAAACAAATTAGAAGTGATTCTGAAATCATCAAGCAAGACAAATTTGAATAACCAGATTTAAGTGCCCCTCTTGATATATTCAAGGAATATTTTATTAGTAAAAGAATAAATTCAGTTAACTCTAATATTCTTTCTCAAGCCTGTGCTCCTCTGAATGTTATAGGAGGTATGTCAATGATGTATGGTATTCACCAGGAATAGGATATAGCATCAGGTTTCACTGGGTGAATCAAGACAAGAAGTGTAAGGAGATGTCAAAAACTGCCATTTATGCTATGCCTCATTATTATTCTACCAACTTAAATATTAGTTCTCAATGCTTCTAATCAAATCTGATTTAATTTTAGCATCCAAAAGCTAAAAACAAGTTGGAAATAAAATAAAATTCCCTCCACTCTATATAAGTCAATGGCTGTTGCTTATGTTAGGTCCTGAGAGAGTTGAGATTCATAAGTATTCTCTAAAATATAAACCCAACGATCCTAGAGTGCAACCCAAAATACTGTGATCCTTCTCCCTCTGCTCTGAATGATTATATAGTCCAAACAAATCTAGAATATTCATTTCTATATGTTAAATCCAAGCCACAGGAAATCTGTATGATTCTTCAATTCTATCTAACTGGGTAGGTACTTGAAGCTTTAATTGACTGAAACCTTAATGGTTGCTAAATTATATGAAAAAGAATAATTTGTATACATTAATGTATATTATACATTATATATTTTATATTAGTGAGAAAATAAACTTTAAAACTCAGGGTGAAGATAAATACCTTTATTACACTAAATCATCTATGTTAAAAATAGATTATATTTAAAAAGAAGAGGAGGAGGAAGGTGAGGAGAAAAAGTAGGAGAGGGAAAAGGAAAAGGAGGAGGAGAAAGAGGGGGCAGGGTGGAGAATGTTAACAACGACAATAGCAGCAACTTCTTTTCTTACCATGTGCCAGGAATTTTCTAATCACATATTTGTTTCATCTTCACCCACAGCCCTATCAGATAAGTGTTATTACTACCCATGTTTCTCATAAGAGAAAACTGAGGTACAGATAAGTTCATCTTACAAGGTCACCCAGTTAGTAAGATTTGCTACTAAGTAGTCAGGTTTGAGAGATTATACATCATGTGACACTGTCTCATGGAGGAAAAGAGGAAACTAACAGATCTGGGGGATTATTTTTAAAAATCATTTAGTATACAGAAATATGTCACATTTTATACACTAGCATGTATAAAATACACTCAGTCATAAGTAAGAATGAAATATTTCCATTTGCAAAAATGTGTATGGACCTACAAGGTATTATACTAAGCGAAATAAGTCAAATAGAGAAAGACAAATACCATAGAATTTCACTCATATGTGGAATTTAACAAACAAATAAAAAAAAAAAGAAACAGACAGACTCTTAAATATAGAGAACAAATTGGTAATTGCCAAAGGGCAGGTGGGTAGGGGGATAGGTAAAATAGATAAAAAGAATTAAGAGTAGTACACTTATTGTAATGAGCACTGAACAATGTACAAAAATGTTGAAGCATTATATTGTATAACTGAAATGAATATAACACTGTATTTTAATTATACTCTGATAAAAATGTAAATAACATAATAGAGGAAAAAATCAGCTTAATAATTCATTTGGAATTGATATTTATTGAGAGAATTAGATCTTAAAACCCCAAAGCATTCATTGATGAGATGAATTTATTTCTATCCATTTAGAATATACTAATTATGTATCATCTTTATAATAAATCAAGAGCCTAGTCATTCAAATCACTTCCTGTTCTGTGCCTCAGACAAAGAATCCTCATTATGAAAGGTTGCAGGATCTTTTGAATCAGTATATAATTCTAATTTATCTTTTTCTTGATTGATATATGTCACGAATCTTTTAGTTGTGACAAAAACCCAAAGGAGAATATGCAAAACTAGTAATTATTTGGTTCATGTAGCAGGCATGAAAATAGTAATTGCTCACAGAATTAACTGAAGAAGTATAGCATCCAAGAGATCAGAATCTGAAATGAGGAATAAAATTCCAAAGGAAGTTAACTCTTGCCCACGATTTCTTATTCTTACTGGCCTCTAATTCTCTTTAAATATGATTGGTAATTTTATATGCTAAATTATCGTAACAATCTGTGATCAGGTCAATAATTTACACTTAACTATATAGTTTCACTATGCTCACGTATTTGTAGAGTATATCCATATTTAATTTAATCTTTATATATAGAATTTAAATATTGGCCTGATGTGGAAAAAAATTAAAATTATGTATCAAATGGATATGTATCAGATGAATGAAGTTGTTTGGATACTATTCTATTTCCTAGGAAATCAAATCATCTTTACGAGGCTAGAACTGTTTCAAATAATATTAATACATTAGTATGACTTCAGTACTTCCTTACTAGTAAGGTTCCAAAGAATATCTAATAAATTCTCTTGTTAAAATTCAGTATGAGAGTGTAATTTCCAATAAACCTATTAAAAAGTCCTTCATTTTAACAAGTTAGTATACCAAAGTTTTTATTTCAGACCTTAAGGAGTTCAAGAGAAAAGCTGATTTTTAGTAAGAACAGTTTGTATTTTCATTAGCCCTAGCCACATTCCATTCTCCTAGCTTCATGGAAGCTTGAAAACCAGTAGCAGCACAGCAATGATAACTGAAAAACAGCATTCTAAAAACCACTGGAGGGGACAAAATGCATTTCAAGCTTTTCAAAAAGGCCCGGTCTCAAAAACATGTCATTATTTGAACTGTCTTACAACTCACTGGATAAACCAAATTTACAGCTAGTCTTCATGGACTTGACTCACATCAGTCAATGGCAATTATTTAATGCTATAGCTACTTAAGTTGGTGATATCTGTTAGAGCAACATGAAGCTGGCCACAAAAACAAAACAAAACAAAATAAAACAAAACTTAAAGAGAGATATGAGGAATTAAATGTCCATAGGAGCTTTAAAACACAACAACATGTTTTTGGTGGTCAAAAAACCATGCATAGGTACAAGACTGTGCACATACTCAGGAAAATATCTGAAAAGGCCCTGGAATGTAATCTCTTATTCTTAAGCTAAGCAAATAGATACTTCAGTATCTGTCCATGACAAAAAATAAAAAATAAAAAAATACAGAATTAGTCCAGAAAAGTACTCTACAAACAATAACAACAGCAACATATCTATAAATATTAGCAACAATAAACCTTGGAAACTCTAGAAAATTGGATTTCTGGAGTTGCAACATTATATTATTTAAACATCCAATATCCCACACAAAGTTATGATATATACAAAGAAATAAGAAATTATCATTCATATATAGGGGAAAAATAATAAAATTCACCCTAAGTAAAACATAATGTTGGATTTACTAGACAAAGATTTTAAATTATCTAAGTATATTCAAAGAACTAAAAAAATGTATGTCTAAAATTAAAGTATGAAAGCACTGTTTCACCAAATAAATATATACTGTAATAAAGAATAAATATGGGACACCTAGTTGGCTCATTAGTTGAGTGTCTGCCTTCAGTTTAGGGCATAATCCCAGAGTCCTGGGATTGATTCCCACATCAGGCTCCCCTTGAAAAGTCTGCTTCTCCCTCTGCCTATGTCTCTACCTCTCTGTGTCTCTCATGAATAAATAAATAAAATCTTTAAGAAAAAAAAGAACAAATAGAAATTGCAAATAAAAAAAAGAAACACTGACTGAAATAAAAAAATTCACTAAAGAACTCAATAGCAGATTATAGTTTACAGAGTAAAGTATCAGCAAACTTGAAGATAGATCAATTCAAGTTTTACAGCCAGAGGAACAGAACAAAATCAAGTTAAGAAATTTGAACAAAGCCTGAGATCTGTGAAACACCATCAATTAAAACAACATATGTATGTATACCTGGGGATCTCAAAAGAAAAGAGAGAATGAAAGGGACAAAGAATATTCCAAGAAACAATGGCAAAATGTCTTCTAAATTTGATGAAAAAGTTAGTCTGCATATACAAGGAGCTCAACAAATTCCACATGAGATCAACACCTAGACACATCAAAGAATAACTGTCAAAAGCCAAATATAGAGAATGAACCTTGGTTGCAGATAAAGAAACCAATTATCACATACTAGGAACCTACGATAAAATTAAAAGCTCCTCAATAGAAAGCTTGAGACAGAAGTCAGTAGGATGATATTTTGTCAAAGTTCTGAAAGGAAAAAGAATGTTGACCAACAGTACCACATGCAGCAAAATCATTTTTCAAAAATCAAGAAGAAATTTAGAAATTCCAGATAAAAACTGAGCAAATTTGTCACTAGAAGACCTAATTAACAAGAAATACTAAAGAGAATCCTTTAATACTCTCTGAAATGAAAGAGCACTACACAATAACTGTAATGCACAAAAATAAAAAGTACTATGGAGAAAAATAAATGTGGAGAGTAAACAACATGAAACTAAACAACTAATGGGTCAATGAAGTAAATAAAAAATAGGTGGAAACAAATGAAAATGAAAATACAATGGTCCAAAGTGTCTTGGAGACCAAAATGCAGTTCTAAGAAGGAAATATATGTCAATACAGGCCTACTTTAAGAAATAAGAAAAAATTTCAAACAATCTAATCTTAGACCTAATGAACAAACAAAGCACAAGATAAGTAGAAAAAAAGGAAACAATAAAGATAAAAACTGAAATAAATGATGTAGAAACTAAAACAATAGAAAAAAAATAAATGAAATCAAGAACTGGTTCTTTGAAAAGAAACCAAGTGGCAAACCCTTACTCAGATTCATCAAGAAAAAAAGAGCAAGGTGTCAAATAAATAAAATAAAAACAAGAGAGTAGTAATAACTGATACCACAGAAACACCAAGGGCTATATAATAATACTATGAAAATAATATGCCAACAAAATGAGCAACCTAGAAGAAATGGATAAATTCCTAAAAACATACAATCTTCCAAAACTGAACCAGAAAGAAATAGGAAATATAAATAAACCAATTACAGTAACAAAATTGAATCCATAATCAAAAAGCTGCCAAAAAAAAAAGTCCAGGACCAGATGGATTCACAAGTGAATTCTACCAGACATTCAAAGAAGAGTGAATATCTATTCTCCCTAAACCATCTAAAAAACATGGAAGAGGAAGGAAAGCTTCCAAATACATGTCATGAAACCAACATTAACCTGATACCAAAATCAAAGATATCACGAAAAAATAAAACTACAGGACAATATCCCTTGATGACAGACATGCAGATTCCTCAACAAAATACTAGAAAACCATATACAAGACTTATTCCCAGCATCCAAGAATGGTTCAATATTCTCAAATTAATATCATACACCACATCAACAAATGAAGGATTAAAACCATATGATCATCTCTATTGATGCAGAAAAAGCATTTGACAAAGTTCAACATCCATTCACGACAAAAACTGTCAACAAAATGGGGTTAGAGGGAACGTAATAAAGGCCATATATAAAATGCCCACTGCTAAAATCATTGTCAGTTGTGAAAAACTGAGAGCTTTCCCTCTAAAATTGGGAACAACACAAGGATATCCACTCTCACCACTTTTACTCAACCTAGTACTGGAATTCCTAACCACAGCAATCAGAGAAGAAAAGAAATAAGAGGCATCCATATTGGTAAAGAAGTTAAACTGTCACTCTTTTCAAATGACATGATACTATACATAGAAAATCTTCAAGAATCCACAAAAAAAAATAATTACAAAAAGTAATAAATTCAGTAAAGTTGTAGGATATAAAATTAATACTCAGAAACTGGTAGCATTTTTATATACTAACAATGAAGTCACACAAAGAGAAATTAAAAAAAAAAAAAAACACAGCACCATTCATAGCATCAAGAAGAATAAAACACCTAGGAGGGTATAACCAAAGAAATGAAAGGCCTGTACTCTGAAAACTATAAAACACTGATGAAAAGAGATTGAAGATGACACGAACAAATGGAAAGATATTCTATGCTCATGGATTCAAAGAATTAATATTTTCAGAATGTCCATACAACCCAAAGCAATCTACAGATTCCATATAATCCTCATCAAAATACCAACCACATTTTTCACAAAACTTAAACAAGTAATACTAAAACTTGTATGGAACCACAGAAGATCCCACATAGCCAAAGCAATACTGAAAAAGAACAAAGCTTGGTAGTATCAGAATCCCAGATTTCAAGATACACTACAAAACTGTAGTAATTAAAACAGTATAATATTGGCACAAAAATAGACACATTGATCAATGGAACAAAATAGACAGTCCAGAAACAAATCTACATTTATATGGTTAATTAACCCTATGACAAAGGAGGCAAGAATATACAATGGAGAAAAGACAGTCTTTTCAACAAATGGTGCTGGAAAAACTGGACAGTTACATGTGAAGGGATGAAACTAGACTACTTTCTAAACCTGTACACAAAAATAAACTCAAAATTGGTTAAAGACCTAAATGTGATACCTAAAACCATCAAAATCCTAGAAGAGAACACAGACAATACTTTTTCTGACATCAGCCTTAGCAAAATTTTTCTAAATGGTTCTCCTAAGGCTATTAGGAGATCTCCTACTGAATGGGAAAAGATATTTTAAATCATATATCTGATAAGGGTTTGAGTCCAAAATATATAAAGAATTTTTGCAACTCAATACCAAAGAAACACTCTACTTTAAAAAATGGACAGAGGACTTTAATAGACATTTTTCCAAAGAAAACATACAGATGAACAACAGACAAATGAAAAGATACTCAACCTTCCTTATCATCAGAAAAATTCAAATCAAAACCAAAATGAGATATCACCTCATAAGAATGCCTAAAATCAAAAAAATAAGAAACAACAAACATTGGCAAGAATGTGAAGAAAAAGGAAACCTTGTGTACTGGATGAGAATGTAAATTGGTACAGCCACTGTGGAAACAGTATGGAAGTTCCTCAAACAATTAGAAATAGAAATACTATATGACCCAATATTTCCATTATTGTGTATTTACCCAGAGAATCCAAGAACACTAACTCAAAAAGATATATGCACCCCTATGTTTATTGCAGCATTATTTACAATAATCTATAGATAGATCTAGATGATATAGATATAGATAGAAATAATGGAATATTACACAGTCATGAAAAGGGATGAGATCATGCCATTTAAGAAAAGATGGATGGACCTAGAAGGTATTATTGTAAGTGAAATAAGTCAGACTGAGAAAGACAAATGACATATTACTCTATTCATAAATGGAATCTTAAGAAATGAAAAAAACAAACAATAGGCATAAACAGAACTATGAATACAGAGAACAAACTGATGGTTGCCAAAGGGGAAGAGCAGTTGAGAGTTGCACAAAATGGGTGAAGGGGAAAGGGAGATGCAGCCCTCCAATTCAGAATGAGTAAGTCATGAGAATAAAAAGCAGAGCATAAGGAATAGTCAGTGATATTGTAATAGTGAGGTAATGGGACAGTTGGTAGCTCTATTTGTGGTGGACATAGAATAATGCATAAACATCAAATCACTAAATTGTAAACTTGAAAATAATGTAGCATTGTGTGTTAACTATACAAAAAAATCTAAAAAGGTAAGATAACGTCACTACAAGTAAAGTAAATGACAACCTGTGAAATTCGATCAAACCTTACAACAGAAAATAATTATTGTCCTTAATACACACACAACTTCTAAAAATAAAGGTCAACAACCCAATGGAAAATACTAAATTCCAATAGAATTAAAATCAGATAAGCTTTCAATAGTTCTCTCCTTTCTGGCATTCCTTAATTAGCTTTCAACTCTCTAAATCAATAGTTTCTTCCTTCTCTTTGTATTATATTATTACATTTCTAATTTCTCTTACATAGTTTTGATGAAATTAATAGCACTTGGCCCAATTTGCTTTATTTTTGCACATCATTCATTGATGTATCTAACACCTCATTTTAGAATGAGGACCTAATGTCCTCAACTTTGGGCTTTAGCTCAAATTTCCAAAGAGAAAAAGTCCCAGGGCATATCAAATTATATATATTTACATCTAAGAAAATACAGTGAATTCTGATACCAATCTCCTATTTTTCCCCTAAAATTTCTTAAAAATCTTTAATCAGTATGATTAAGAAATTAGAATTTCTGTTGTTTTAGTTTTCCCTTTGAATTCCTAATAATAACTAGAGATATTACTATTTAAATACTTCAGGCCAAATATTATTTGGATTATATTTATTGACTTCACAATACAGAAAAACAAATATTAAAATCTCAAGCAAAATAGCAGTTACACCTCTGATCTAACTATACGTAAGTATAAACAGTCAAGTGTCATAACAAAACAAGTGGCACCCTTTTACTTCCAAACTCCAATATAAATTTACTCTCTACTTAGATTGGTCATTTCATTGTGTCCACCCTTTCCCTTATGTGATGGATTCCCTCTCCACCCTCAGGACGGAGATGGGAAGTTCTGGACATCTCTTTCATTCCTTTGTGGTTGTACTACAGCTCTTATCAGAGTTATAGTCAAGATCAAGATGAAGAAAAAAATGTTAAAAGGAAATGAAGCACTGTATAATTGTAAAGCATTATCAGTGTTACTTTTGCCCAGAAGCAAAAATAATAAATCAGGTCACAGGAATGTGATTTGGGTTTTTTCTCCTGCTGCTTGGTGTTTCAGAGCAAAATGAACCTAAAAGTGCTTTCTGAACTTTTAATTTTGTAATAGAAACCTGATGAATAAAATATTTTTTAAAAGATTTTTTTTTATTTTTTTCGTGAGAGAACACACACACACACACACACACACAGAGGCAGAAACACAAGCAGAGGGAGAAGCAGGCTCCATGCAGGGAGCCGGATGTGGGACTTGATCCCAGGACTCCAGGATCACACCCTGGGCAGAAGGCAGGCACCAAACCGCTGAGCCACCCAGGCGTCCATGAATAAAAGCGCTTTTAAAGACCTTAGAGGATGCTTTTTAATAACCTCATAAGAAGGTTTATGAGGAGGTCATCTATGTAATAAATAAATGCTCATTTCACTAGAGCAGGATTGGATTAGACTGATAAAAAGGAAATCCCTTAATAACATAGGTCCAACACTGTAATTTTCCTAAAACTTCTATGAACATGCAGAACATAAATCCAGTAAAAGTAAGCTGGTATTTTTATAGTCTTGCTTTTGTACTCTTAGTCCTCATGAAAAATAAGGTGGTTAAATGCTATGGCATTTATGGCATTAAATGAATTGATAGGAATTGGAAATAGATTCTGGCTGCACAATGAAAGAACATTTCTAGGTGGAGAACTACTGTTGCAGATGACTTTTATGTATCATCCAGTTTATGACTCTACTGAAGTACCTTTTTGGAAGGGGGGCAGAAATGTCTGCACGAAAACTAAAATGGTCCAGTCATGAATAAATTTTGCAAAAGAGGAATAATATTTTCATTTTGAGATAATTGCACAATGCAAAAAATTTTTTAATGTTTAAATCAGGAAAAGATAAATTTTCATTACATTCATAGAGGAATAGTTTAGAAAATTAATTAGGAATTAGTTTTGCTCATACAACTCAAACACAATGGATTTTCCCAGACAACTGAGATTAAGAACCTGAAAATAAATGCAATATTCTGGATTTTATGATCGTTAAGACAATGCAGTTGGTTTAAAAACAATTATTTCTGGGGATATGGTGTAGGCAAATGGATGAAGGAGATCAAAAGATACAAACTTCTAGTTATATAATAAGTAATAGGGATGTAATGCACAGCATGGTGACTACAGCTAATAATACTACATCGCCTATTTGAAAGTTGCTAAAAGGGTGGACTTTAAAAGTTCTCATCACCAGAAAAAAAGATTTTGTAACCATGTATGGTGATGAATGTTAACTAGATTTATTGTAGTGATCATTTTCATATATCAAATATTGAATGATTACCTTGTACACCCGCAACTAACGTAATGTTATAAGTCAATTATACTTCAAAACAAAAAAATTCAAAATAAAAACAATTTCTCTCCCCTCTGCATTCTAATGATATCTGTTTAAATTAGTACCTAGACAGGAGAAACATTTTTAGAACCCTGAGTCAATTATCAATATTCAGATTGGAAGGCTCTTTTCCAGATGTCTGTATTTGCCTGGCAATACTTGCAGTAGGATTTAAGCATTTCTGGCAGAGGATGTTGGAAAGAGGAATGGGAGAGGAATTCAGTATCTTTACAACAATCTCTGAAATGGGAAAGCTTTATGAATTTACTACATAATTTAAAAATACAAAACAATAATATATAAGAAAATCTCAGAATGATTGAAGAGTGAGTTATGTGACAAAAGAGTGCTTTTTCTATCCTAATTTAAAGGGGTGGGAAGATGACAAGTTTCTCTTAAAATAAAAAGAAATATGCTTACAATTGGAATAAGATGACTCCTGGTTGAAGTAAATGTCCATACGAATTTTAATCATCAAAATTCTCAGGCCATTCATTTTTCAAAAAGTTTAAGAGTTAATATTTAGCTAGTTACTTCTAAGGTGCTAATATGTCCATTTTATACTCATATTTAAAACCTGCAGTCATGGAAATAACATTTATGCTATTATTTCTACCTGAAGATTTTAATATAGTTGAGTTTACCCTAGAGAAATCCCATTAAATTTCTGACCTGCCTTGTTTTTGATTAGTTTCAGGTATTTCAAGATCATTATCTATGATGGGTTATCTGATTAGGAAATAAGGAAGACAGGCATTTGTCAAATTGCCCCACACTGATTTTCTCTCTAGAGCATCAGTTTCTTTACTGCTGGGAATTCTTGGTATCTGTACAGCAGCTATAAAATATACTGTGGCCCACTCTCCTAAATCTTGGCTAGTCTCTGAAAAATAACTTTGAAACTATCACAATAAGCTTTGAGAATCACAAGGTCAAGTATTTATCTAATGTTAAGGGTTGAATTGTATTTTCCCCAAATATGTTGAATTCGTACCCCCACCCCATCTGTGAATGTGGCCTCATTTGGAAACAAGATCTTTACAGATGACCAAGTTAACACGAATTCATTACAGTGGGACTTAATCTAAATAGACTGTGTCCTTATAAAATGAGGAAATTTGAACACAAAAAGAGACACACAGAGGGTGAGTGCCATGTGAAGAAGGAAGCAAAGCCTGGGCCGATACACCCACAAACCATGGAATCCAGAGATTGTCAGCAAACCACCATTGCCAAATTGTAGAAAGTACAGTAAACACAGTGAGGAGGAGCAGAATGAGCCACCCCAAAATATGCATTGGCATAAGGATGATTTTATGCTTATTATTTTTAAGAAAGAGTAGATGAAGAAACAACAATAAAAACCAAGAAGTTACCCTTTGCTAAGTGGCATTTACATTTATATTTATAAGGGCAATCCCCTTTTGTAAAAGTGTCTCCCTTCCTGATACAGAAAGGAGGTGACTAGATCCCTAGAAATCTATCTGTGAAGAAGACAACAACCTAAATCTGTATAACAACTATACCCTCCTTTACTACTCTTTACCCAAAAGCTCCCATAACTTGCTCCCCACCCCCAAATTTTCTTTTGTCTTTAACTGGAGATGTTATTTAAGGTGGTGGTTTGGCCATTTGGGGAAAGTTAGTTGGTTTTCCTGGGTCTCTCCAAGTATACAAGAGATACGTATGTCATTAAACGTCTGTTTGTTTTTCTCCTGTTAATGTCTTTTTATTACAAGGGTGCCTCATTCAAGAACATTAGAAGGGTACAGGTAAAATTGTTTTTTCTCTTCCATAAAAGAAACCTGGTAAACTTCATGAGTGTGTAATCAAAACTATCTAGACTACGGGAAACTCCACAGGTCCAAAAGCCCTGTTTTCAACAGAAAAATTATAAGACAAAGAAAAGAGAGAGGGGAAACCTACACATTAATGAGATTAAAAGACATCAAATACAAAAATGAGGAAAATCATAACAACCAGGAATACATACTTGTATAACAAAACTTTGAAGAAGCAAATGAAATTGATATGCATACAAGTCAGCATAGTACAGGCTTTATGTCATTTCAGCTTACAAAAATTTCATAGGAACACTTTACTTTCAGATAATGGGGTAAATCTGTAATTACTTTGGGAACACAAAGGGAATAGTATGATTAAGATGGGACATGAAGAAGAATTGGAGTGGCTGGTAAAAGTATATTTCTTGAACTGGGTGGTTGTTATAAGAGAAATTATTTTAAAATATTTAAGCTATAAATTTGTTCTGGGTGGCTTTCTATTTCTGTATTTCATTATACAATGAATTTTTTTTAAATAGCTTTAATTCGTATTACTCTATCACTTAAATAGAGAAAATAAATGTATAGAAATGATGGATTATCTCTTAGTCCAACCCAACTCCAAATTTTACAGAAGTAAAGCAACAAATGAGATCTACAGAGTTAAAAGGTATGTGCAGTGTCACATAAATGGATAAGAGCATATATAAGTCTCATTTCTTCTCATTTCAGTGCTTTCCCTCCTCCCCTGGACGTCTCCTCATCACTGCCTTACCTAGATGAACAAGGAAAGGCTTTTCTACCAGCTAAGTAAGATGTAGAAATGCCTCCAAGTTTAGGGAAACATGCTGGGCAGCCAAATGCTGAGGCCAGTACCCACCACTGATCACATTGGCATACTGAGAAACCAGAGGGATATTCTAATAGTTCCAGAGCCAGCTCCACTTTGCAGACTAATAGAGGATGAGCAGCTGTTTTAATCTATGGAATCTCTGAAGCAAGACCATGTTATTTGTGTAAAATGGCAACTTTGCTGAGAAAGCTATTTCCACAGGTCAGGAGGGGAAAGGAAACATTTAAATAGCTGTCAGGGAAAGCATGGGAGGGAAAGAATGTTAGCCAATGCTGCATAGTTTAAGTTTCAGAACATTTAACCTTTTATTTTTACTTTTTATTGAGTATTGGTAAAAGAGTTATACCAACATCCTAAAGTAATTATTTGAATTAGTATTTCTGTTTTCTATAGTAATATGCTGATGATCAGTTTGCATCTACCTTTTCTGAATACCTGTCCTGTGGATTGTTAGCAACTCTACTATTCCCTCTTTTTGAATACTGAGGAGACTACATGATGAGATCTACACTGCTAACCCCTAAATGTCCATTCTGAGGGAGCGAATCATGAGACTCCCCCATCCATGCATAAACATTTAGGATGACTGAACTTTGTGTTGTATTGTCCATGCTAATTTACCATCTTGGAAATGGTCTTGGAAATTAAAAGGTGCCTCATAGATTTGTACTGGTTAGATTTCAATAAATAGGACAAAGTAAAGGAAAATTGAGGAAAAACTAAGATTTGAACAATAACCCTTTCTTCTGGCGTTCTGGCGTTCCTGGCATCAGTTCCTGGCGTTCTGGTAAGTTTCTGAGGAACTTATGTATGTAAAATAAGAACTAAATGGCACTATTGCTGCCACCAGAGGATGCAGAAGGATCTTGTTCCTCATTGCCATCAATTATCCCCTCTAGCTAGAATGACTTAACAGATACATATCAATATCTATGGCGGATCCTGATTCTCACCTCCAACTAAGTGTCTATATTTCTAAATGAAACTTGTCTATTCTACTCCAAAAGGCTTCATTTCTGTCCAGTGAATAAACACGTTCCTCTCATTTCTTTGCTGTGATCTTTAATTCCTCTTTTCTTTCCTTAATGAAGCAAGTAAACCTTGCTTTGTTAAATGTTTGCCTGGTCTGTTTAATGTCTCTCTCTCTCTCTTTTTTTAAGATTTTATTTATTCATGAGAGACACACAGAGAGAGAAAGAGGCAGAGACACAGGCAGAGGCAGAAGCAGGCTCCATGCAGGGAGCCCCAAGGAGGACTCGATCCTGAGTCCCCAGGATCAAGCCCTGGGCTGAAGGTGGGGCTAAACCGCTGAGCCCCCCGGGCTTCCCTTTTTAATGTTTCTTATATTCTTTTAACATTCCTGTTAAAAGTAACTTTCAGTAACTTAAAACTTGGACTTTTGCAAGAGTCTTCTCATGCACTCCTGTCTCCATCTCCCATAGATACCCCAGATTGTTACAATTATTAAAATGTTACAACGCGGGACTTCTCAGAAGGGGTGGAGCAGGAAGCACCAGGAACCTGTCTTTCCACGTAGACAACACCTGCGCTAGCGGACTCTGTGTGATATAATCACTTTGCAACTTCCAGGGAAAGGCTTGGCCAATAAATCGCTGATTAGCTTTGGACAATTTCAGTTCTTCCCACAGTAGCAGCTTCTATCCTCCTAGCGGGGTAGCGGGCAGCTGTGCACTTGCTCATGGAGCAAACAGTACAATGTTGTGGGAGCCAGGGTGGGCAAAAAGGTATTCCCCCAAATACCTGGGATCTATGCTCTGATACTAATTGCTGCTTTTGATCACAGAGGTGCATTGTTTTTGCACTGGACCCTAGGTGGCAAATCCTCTCTGGCTGAAGCGACTGCCAAGGGACTTAAAGGGCCAGCACCCTTTTTTACTCCCTTTTTCTCTTTTTTTTCCTTTTGAGAACCAGATATTAAAGACTAGAGGATTATTAAAAAATACTGCATTTACAGGTAAAAATCTAGACTGACAACACATACCCAGGGAAAGTCTCAGAAAACACCAGAGAAGACCTTAAGTTTGTACCTTAGACTGATCCTAAGGATAGAGGTAGCCTATAACAATCAAAAAATCAAAAATAATAAACATAACCGATAATAAAAATAGCAAATCCTGGGAAAAGAGAGGAGCCTGATATTCAGTCCTTCCTTAGGGATGTGCATGAGACCCATGAGTCTTTTCCTATCATTTTCATTTTATCCTGAGAAGCCAGTAAATTATTCTTGTCAGCCCCACAACCCCCAGAGGGTCCCAAGAGCTCGTCCTGGCTGCAGAGGTGAGATGCGCTAAGTACAAGTGGTCATGTATTTGTAGACCATGTATTTAAGAGAATCCACTAGAGATATAAACAGCAAATTTTTCCTTCTTAGAGTAAGTCTTTTAAAGAAGCCAAAGCATGAAACAGACCCAGAAATATGAGCAAATAACTGGTAACTACAGTTAATGGGTTGGGCTTTTTATCCAAAAAATGAGGAGGTTGAACTAGAATAGTTATACTTTAGTTTGTATTAATCAAGGAGACCTACCTTTAAGAATCTACTGAAAACTAGGAGTCCCTTTGCCCATAAATGGTATGCCTTCATATATGCATTTCATTTCATACCATTTAATTTCAGGGGGTTACCAGAATTGGCTTAAAGTTACCTTTCTTCTCTGACATTTTTTTAGATTTTTCTATCCTGTGATTAGTGGTGATATTCCCAGGTTACTTATGAGGCAGGATTTCTACCCTTGATAATGTAAATTAATTGGGATTTAGAATACTCAGATTGTAATATTTATCTATAAAAAGCAATTATGCCCCAGAAAATTGACCTATATGAGCCATTCCTCTCTTTTACTATAATCAACGATTCACCAACCATTTCTATGGTAACTAGAAATAGCAGTGCAAAGTACATGAGAAACTGTGAAGACAACGCAAAAAGGGAAAAATAGACTATAATCTGAAAACAAGCTCAGTAATATTAAGGCTTGCAAAATAATGAGAATTAATATATACTTATTTAGATAATACACCACCATCAAATAAATACAAATTCACCAGGCAGTATGAACGCAAATGTCACTATTGAAGGTCAGGGAAAAAAAAATAGATATTATTCAAATTATCTATTTTTTTTAAAAAGTAAATAACAGCTATTCTTGATGTGTAAATAACAGCTATTCTTGATGTTATGGAAGATAAAATAAATATACAGGAAGATAGATTCATCACTAATTCTGACAACAAAAGAATGTAAAAAGGACATAAAAATGCAAATGCAATTTATCCAGTGGAAGATAGCTCATCACAGAGACAAAATCCTAGTGCCAGGGGGTTAGATTTAATAGAAAACATAGAATACAGTGGCTACAAATAAATTAATGGGTCTTGTTACAATGTAGCTTTTAAGGAGGCTTGGGGAAAAGATACACTACTGATTAGAACAAAAACAAAATGGCAAATGAGTCAGAATGTAATATAAGAAGACCTGAAGAAAGGCAATGATTGAACAGGATGGTAAGCCTTCACCAGACTTTTGAAAATTGTTCTTGGTAATGAGTAAAGATCAGGAAATCTATTTAAAAAGAGGCAAACAATAAAGGCAGAACTATCTTTAAATATGTCTTCAAAATGTACAAATTACATATGATAAAGCAAATTTTCAACTTTTAATGTTTGTGGGCCGTGCTCGTGACTCCCAGGCAAGCTATACTTTAACTTTTACAAAGGTCAGAATGACTTTACCAAACTTCAAAGCATGAGCTCTATTTCTGCACACACTGTACATCTGTTTCATTAGCCAATAACTTAAAAAAATATTTCAAACTGAAGATAAGAGTAAAACCTCCCTAAGTTCCATTTCCATACCTCTGAAGCCTGCAACCTTACACACACTAAAAGCCTAAGTTTGTAATTTTCTGGAATGGCCTTTCCCATGATGACTGGTAACTCTTGATGTAACAAAAACCATAAATAAGGCTGTATTAAACATTCCTTATCCAGAGTACTCTGTTCTGTGGGAAGATTGTATACTCTGGGCAGCTGTCCTTAGGCTACAATAAAACTATCTTCCCTTTTCTTTTAAAGAAATTCTAAAGGTTTGTTCATTTCACGTCAACAGACCATACACAATTACTGATAGTAAAACATCATCAATGAATAAATGTTTGCAGAATGGAGGAATGAAAATAGAGTTCCACTTAGTAAAATATTATTAAAATTTACCTTGTCAACACTACACTAAGCAGAGGTATCACATTAGCCTGCTCACCACAATTTCCATTCTTAGCCCACTGTTGGACTTTACTATGTCCTCAATAATTCAATGAATTAATGGTGACTGAAGGAGCCACACAAGTGAAGACGTATGGCCTGTGCTCTCACAGAGGCTCACGATCTTGGCATTGGAGCATTTAATCCAGCACGCTGCTGATTCATTTACACAAAGTCATTCCCATTGCTTTTATCTTCCAATACAATGCTTATTTGGGAATCAGAACTCTGAGCAGTTCAGTGTGGCTTTTTGGTTTTATGTTGGTAAAAGTGTTTCTGTTCAAATATCTCAGAGTGCTTATAGCTAGACATACTATATAAACATGAGTGAGGAAACACCCAACATTAAACTGTCTTGCTTCATGGGTGCCCTGTCATTTTAGGCAGCTGTCTACTCTTGATCTGAACATGTGTCCACATTCCAGGCAGAACCAGCACCAATATCAGAAAAATAATTATCTGAAATATTTCAGTCAATTGCTAGTATTCTGGAAACTATTTGTTTTGGGTGATCAACCAATCTACATCAACAGGGTTGTCCTGTTTGTCCATTATCTCCTGTCCAGAAATAGGACCATCTATATGATTCTGATACCCATCTTCTCATGCTGAAAATCATAGGCTTACATAATGGCTAAGATCCCGTTCCATGAAATCTAAGCTAAGAAGGCAGATATCCTGAAACTCTGTTTAACCTGCTTTTCTTAATAACAAAGTTACAAAATTTCCCAAAGTGTAGGACTCCTAGGTTAATAAAATTTTACAGAGAGAGGAAAAAGTAATATATCTAAAAATATTCTTTTTCAGAAAAGAAAAGCCCAGTCTTATCCAGAGCTGATCATGAGTAGCTTTATAGAGCCATTAGGATAATGCAAACATTTTTCAAGGAATTGCTAGAATCATAGGATCAGGTTAGAACAGGAATAGGAATCAAAGCTCTATCTCCCAGGGCACCTGGGTGGCCCAGTGGTTGAGTGTCTGCCTTTGGCTCAGGTCCTGATTCCAAGGTCCTGGAATTGAGTTCTGCAACAGGCTCCCCATTTATAAAAGTGGCTGAAGTGCCATCTGAGATCACTCAGATATCACAAAAATACTAAAAATGTGGCTCTATTAGTCGTTTCTGAAGAATCCTCTCCGGAGTACTCAGAATGATTCAGGGAAAGTTTGGTTGGCAAATAATCTGAGTCACACACAATGGGTCCTTCTCTAGGCTAAGCTTATGGCCTAAACCATAATGCATATAGCATCAACCAAGCTTACAGTTTACATTTTGACTCAGAAAGATTTCTTTCCAGAATTCTCTCAAAAAATAAATGATTAGGGGATCTATTCTGAAAGCTTTCCAGACATCCCTAGCCATCCCTACATTTACAGTGAGAATGGAATGATCCTTTACTTCACTATGCTTCAATATATTTGTTCCAATATATTTTCCTCTTTTATATACAGTGAAAATGGAAATAACACTTATGTGAATACATCATCTAGCCCTCTTCTAGGTCTTCATATTGCATAAATTACATTGACAGTTTAATTCTAGGTGCATCAACCAGCTGAACCTAGAAAGAGAAAAACCAGAATTCTGGTTCCATTCCAAATACCGATCTTCCATACAAAAAAGCCAGAAAGAATTATAAAACTTATTACAAAGCAAAACAACAAGCCCAATTCCCAAGAAAAACATACCTTTTCGTTCTGACAAAAATGAATGAATTCAGATGCCTGCAAACCTTTGGATAATTAATCCATCAGTTTACTAAGTAATCCCTGACTTGTATAAAATGGAATAAAATAGAAGCCCAGGACAAATCCTCTTCTGGAAATGCCAGGAACATCCTTCACTTCCAGACAACTTAAGTATCAGAAAACACTGATATTTAGCATTGTGTGATGGGCAACCTCTAATTGTTGTATTTCTGTAGTGGAACTGACACTTGAGATATCAGATCTATTATTGGACATCCCAAAATATAAATAAATCACACAATTCTGCAATAAGAGTTTGACAAGAAAAGAAGACAAAACACTGTTTTAAGCTTATGACCCAATTCCTCTTCCTTTAAATGTCCATTATCATATGACAACTTCGGTTCATCTGTCATATAGATAGAATAATGTTTCTAGACACCAAATGTTTTAGGAGATCTAGGAGGGATGCCTAGGTGGCTCAGTGGTTGAGCATCTGCCTTTGGCTCAGGAAGGGATCCTGGGGTCCTGGATGGTCCAGCGTTGGGCTCCCCGCAGGGTGCCTGCTTCTCCCTCTACCTATGTCTCTGCCTCTCTCTGTATCTCTCACAAATAAATAAATAAAATATTTTTAAAAATCTATGGGAGATCTCTCCTTCCTTCCTGTTCTTACTTTTACCCTCCCCCCTCCACTCCTCTTCCCTTCCCCTTTTCCATTTTCTATATCTTGTTTCAGAAAAAAAAAACATAAAAAATTTTTGCCAAAGATGACCAGATCACATAATTGAAGTGGCCCAAAAGAGAAGGAAGGAACAATAGATTGGGAGCTGGTTCTGGGTGAGGAGTAAACACACTTTACCCTGCCTCTCCCACTAGATGCAGCTCAGAACCCCACAGAAAATGTTTGGAACAGTAATGTGAGGACTCTGAACAAAGTAAATAATAGCAGGTGGGTAGGTGAAGAAGAGCAGATTTCTAAGTACCACTGGGCCAGCCTGGTGTGTTTACTATTTTTTCTTTCCTCTGGAATCTTGAGGCTAAAATCTAAAGCGGGCTTCAATGTCCAGAGAGAGTCTCAACAGCGGCACTTGAGTTCTGGATTAAAAAGCAGGAAAGAGATCCCATAACACTCAGAGAGCCAGGGGGAATCTCCCATTTGTTTTTCTCCCCCCTGCCCTCCCAGTGCCTCAGTCCCCAGGCAATCTTTTGGCAGTAGCAGCAGTGTCCAAAGCAGCAACATGGACTCATAGGAACCAAAAACACAAGAAGAGAGCTTCCCAGATCACCACAACTGAGGTCCCAGCAGGGTAGGGTAAAATTACATTCGTTCTTTCTCTTTTTTCACAAACACTTGCCCACCATGACCCCTTCTCCCTGTCCCTGGAGGAAAAGGCATTTCACAGGGGTGAGTTCTGTGTCTGGTCAAACATGGCATGGAAAATTGAGTTTTCCAGGGACTCACTAGGGAGATCAAATAATTTTCTCAGAATGAGGCATCGAGTAAGCTCGAGTTTGGTTCTGCTCCCTCTAGTGGATTGCAGGAGGCTAGTTTTCACCACTAATGTTGGCTATTAGTTTGTGAGGCTATTGAAAAAACTGAAAAGAGATGGAAATGGGGCTACTTGAAACACCACAGCACTCACTGTTTTTAACCTGATTCAATCATTTTTCTTCAGTAAATGCTCCCTGAATTACGGCAAGCCTTTGGTTGACTTCTAAAGTTCTGATAAACTCGATACTGATCATTTTTGCAAGAATTTTTTGTTGCTTTTCCAGAGAGGGGAATTTTTAGATGTCCTTACTCAACAATTTTCACTAACATCACCTAGAGATTTATATCTTCCATGTAATTTAATTTTACTTGCTATAGTTCTTTTTTATCTCCTTCCTCCTTCTTCTCTTTCCTAACATCTATTGCATAGATTGAAATCTGGTCTAAAAATTAGACCAGATTATAGCTTATACATGATCTTTTTCTTCTAGAGGTTACCCCAAACTTAACAAGAACCCACTATGTGCTGTTTTTTCTGCCTTTCCTCTGCAAGTTTAAAATGTTCATTTCTTTCTCACAAAAAGGACAGTTATTAACACACATTATTCCATGTTTTTTGCCAGCTGACTCTAGACATGACCTGCCCAGACTGTTCCCTGTTACCATAGTCGCTCCTCTCAGCTGTGCAGGATACCTTCCAAATCCCTAGTGGATGCCTGAAAACACAGAGAGTGAGCTCTATATATGCTCTGGTTTTTCCTATACACACAAACCTAGGATAAAGTTTAACTCATAAATTAGGCACAATAAGAGATTAAAAACAATAATGAGTAAAAATAGAACAACTATAATGATATACTGAAATCAAAGTTATATGAATGTCATCTTTCTCTCTCTTACTCTCAAAATATCTTACTGTACTGTACACACCCTTCTTGTGATGATGTAAGAGGATAACATGACTACATGAAGAGATAACCTGAGGTGAATGACATGGACACTGAGACGTAGGGTAAGGCCTGACCTTCTGACCATACATCAGGAGGATCATTGCTTCCAGACAGCAATTGACCCAGAGAAAACCATTGAAAGAGAAACTGAGAGTTTGAATAAGGGGAGACTACTCTAATATTGCTCACCTGGTGAGGCTCTAGCACTGACACCCAATCAGGATCATGCTTTTCTAGTGAAGTGGGTCTCTGAAAGCTCTGGCCTCTGTTTCCAACCCCTTTCATATTATTTCCCACCACTTTCTTTTTTCACTCATGGCACGGGACCACATTAGTCTTCCAATGCGATGGCCAAAAACTCTTAGTTTTTGACTCCCCCATTGCCTTTGCACTTGTGTTCCCTCTGCTTCAATACCTTCTTCTGTCCTACTCTTACCTCACTCAATAGTTCTGGTACCTGATTTGCTACTGAGCTCTGACGGTACTCTTCAGATGGAAGAGATTTCCCTACTCATTACACTTAGTAAATAGCACCATTTACCATCGATGTTCCTGCAAATGAGACTGAGCTCTAGGGTTTGCTTAGTTGCATCCTGTATGAAATAGCCTATTTCATGGTTACTTGACTTTGGGGATTATTGTTACCAACCTCAGATTTTCAATAAACTTTTGTTTAAAATTAAAATAATCTCTTTCATTTGTTCTGTGTTACCAAGTTTAATGTCCAGTCATAGACTACATCTGATATTAGCTTCCTGTAATTGAAATGAGCATTTTTCTCCCTTAGAATTCTGATGATTTGAAGCATGCATCCTGTTAGGATGCTACTTGATTTTGAATTTCAAAGAATATAGCTTCTTTTATTCTATTCATTTTCTAAAATTTGGTTCTGGAATTAGAGAAAAATTGCAGCTGCCTGATATATTTTTCTCTTGGTAAATGCACACAAACAATAATTAACCTCAACGGAGATATACAGCCACATCCAGAGAATATAACTCTTTCTATATATCAGGGGAAATATAAATCCTTCATTATTTAGAGTTGTCTATTTTCCTAACAGCCTCCAAACATTAATTTTAAATGCTAATGGGAATTACTAGAATGCTGCTAGATACAGAATACATTCCAAATTCAGTCTTAGCAGCTGTAGGCAATCATCAAACTGAATTACCTGAAGGGATATGGGAAGAGGGCAGATGCTGGTCAATTATCATAACCTAAATGCAGCAGGGCACCTGGTATAGATAGAATAGTAAGGTTTTTATTGGACTGGAAAATAATTAACATTTAAGGGATTTCAAGAAGTTTCTGCCTACCAGGAAATAAACTAAAATTTGCCTTTGGGGAAGAGTCTTCTGTTTTGAGAGGGCCCCTTTAATAATACAAGAAGTACCTATCATCAGTTTGAGGAAACCTTCATATGCAGTGGAGAGATCCAAATATTGATGCTCCAAAATGAATACTAGTAACTGAAGAGTTTTGACAGAATTGTGATGCATGAGATTACAGATTTGTTTTTCCAAACCTGGATGATAACTTGCAATTGCCTATGATCTTTTCTTGTTCTTGATAGGTTCTATGATTCTTATACAAAATAATTACTCACTGGAGACTGAAAATATGT
Source organism: Canis lupus baileyi (assembly GCF_048164855.1). Taxonomy (NCBI): domain Eukaryota; kingdom Metazoa; phylum Chordata; class Mammalia; order Carnivora; family Canidae; genus Canis; species Canis lupus. The sequence goes on along the minus strand of NC_132844.1, from coordinate 55,437,810 downwards.
TTTGAAAAGGAATTTTCTTCACTTGACTCTGAAGATACTAATTGCAATGTTGTCATCGAAGGCTGAGTAGCCTAGACTTATAAAATGTACCACAGTGATTATTCTCTCTGGGTCATTAGGAACTATCTCATAGTGATGAAGGATAGGTTTGGGATTTCTCTGAGAAAGGAAAGATATTTTTTTTTCCATCAGTCATCCTCAGAAAAGTTTAATTATGAGGCAGAAATTAAACATCGGACTAAAGAAGAAAATAGTTTCCTTTTTCCATTGCTGATTGGAAAGAGTTGAGCCAGTTCTCTTAGGCGTAGAGATGTTAGAGGTATTCTTGGTTGTTAGAATGTACTGAGCCTCAGCTAAAAGCAGTCAAGAACAGAAAGGGGGGTGAAATCTTAACTCCAAGGTTAGGTTTGACCAAGAGTGACTTAACATTCCCCTCAGCCTGACTAAACTTCAGACAGGCTTCTCTCAGATCCTAGGCCTCTCTCTCTCTCTCTCTCTCATTTACTTTAGAAAACTTAATTGGATATTCTTTCTCTGCCCCCTTGGGATGAAAATGTTTCCAAAGCCTCCTAGTTTTTGTACATCCCAGGACTATCTTTCTCAAGGTATTGGGAAACATCCTTTGGAAATGCTATCAATCAAGAAAAATACCTCCCTTTCACTCTGTGAATGTGAGGGTAAGAATTTAACATCTATGGATGCTTTGCTCCAAGTTTTAAAACTACCTAGGTTATGAAAAAGGAGAAAGTTTACTTTCCTTTTGTGTAAGGCCAATTAGCAAATGCAGATGACCTATGGCAACCCCCTCCCCAGCTCTAAAACTCTCTAGCCCTGCCCTTTGTTTCTGTAGAGTTGAGCTCAGATGGAGTTTTGATCTCTCTCCCTTATTATACTTGCTTTGGTAAAATCTTCCTTCAGTGCTGAACTCTGTCCGGTGCGATTTTGCTTTGACAGGTTTGGTCCTTTGGAATGTTAAGATGATAATATCTAATAGCGTTTGCAGTTCACTGTAATGCTTAGTATTTGTTTTTGTAGGGACTGGTTCCTATCTTATACCAACAGAATGGTGATACCAGTGACATGCATTTAGTCTATGTATGTCTCTAGAGTACTGCTGACACTATAGACTGAGATCCACCATGCACTTGATTGTGTTAAAATATTTAGGAATTTTCTATAAAAAGTTTTTTGGGGACTAGCAAGCACATTCTTTAAACCTCACTTTTTCAAATGATTGCTTACTTAGCAAATATAAAATCATAATTGTCTCTCAAAAATTTTGACCCCTTCATGAAAACTTTTAGGTTGATGGAAATGTTGGGTATCTGGATGGTCTGGGTTCACGGATGTTTACATTCCTCAAACTCACTGAACGAGACAATGAAAGAGGTGAGTTTTGTTGTACGTAAATTAAAGTTTGATTAAGTAGCAAATGGGTTTTCAAAGAGCTATAAACACAACTACAAAACAAAACATTTGGGTCCTGTTGTGTTTCTTTGGCTTTCATTCCACAGCTATTTTATAGAAGCAATCAGAATAAAAGCAGTTGTCACTGCTCTCCATAAATATTTAGCCAGTTAATAAACAACTAATTTATAAGAACTCCGTTCCATTTTTTATCTCTTGCAATTCCATCTGTGAAATATAAAATAAATAGCCATCAGAGAAGATAATATTTAATTTGAAAATACATAATTTTCGTTTGTATTTGGTCCTCTTTGATAAGAAACCTTAATGATATATGATAATACTGTTTCTAATAGTGGTTTCTCTATCACAACAGTGGTACAGCTGCATCAATTTTTCAGTGTCTTCCTGATTTCATATTGGTAAGTTACACAAATGTTTGAAAAGGCAGGGATTTAAAAAGGTGCTTACCAGTACCCAAATCCCCTTCCATTCAAAATTAACACAATAGACATTCCCATTTTTCAGTGTTGTTCTTCCTTCGTCCCAGTTTTAGCAACCAAGTTTTCTGTCATTATTTTTCATTCCCTTTGTAACCTTTTGTTTGTAACTGAGGGAAGTACCTTGAGAAAGTGCCTATTTAAGAACCCTAGTGGAAAAAAAAAAAAAAGAGGGAGGCAAACCAAAAAAGACTCTTAACTATTGAGAACAAAATGAGGGTTACTGGCTGGGAGGGGGTGCTATATATATAGGTGACAGGGATTAAGGAGGATACTCCTCGTGATGAGTACTGGGTGTTATATGTAAGTGATAACTAGCTAAATTCTATACCTGAAACAGATATTACACTGTCTGTTAACTGACAAGAATTTAAACAAAAAATTTAAAAAAAGAGAGTCTTAGTGAAATTTATGCATTTTGCTAATTTATGTGGCATATGTCTAGGTAAATCATGCCTAAAATCTTCTTATATACTTTAGTTTCTATTATGTAAATAAAGGCATGATATATTCAATTTTTAAATTCATAAACTACTCATATGTCTTTGATTATTTTAAGTAGAGATATGATATTCCCTGTACTTTTAAAAACTAAAATACAGAAATTGTAACTATGTGGAGGTTCAACTAAATTGCATTATTAAAAATATTCACAATGTAATAAACAGAAATGGAAGACTGCATTTGTTATTTTGTTTGCAAATACAGTAGAAAACCATAACAGCAATTTGTTTCAGAGGGACTATCTCACAATAGGATTTCAGGTGTGAAAACTGTTTTAAGTCCTCCAAACTGATACATGCATAACAAACACATGAATTTGAGACCATAGAGTAAGGTGCTAAGTAAGATGTTACAAGGTTTACAAAAGTGACCAAGATTTTGTCAGGACCATAGCATATGAAAAATATTTGACAAAAAGTGAGAGAAGAAAAGACATAAGAAGGATAGACATGGTGGGGCACCTTGGTTGCCAGTGGTTAAGTGTCTGCCTTTGGCTCAGGTCATGAACCCAGGGTCCTGGGACGGAGTCTTGCATTGGGCTCCTCACAGGGACTCTGCTTCTCTCTCTGCCTCTTTCTCTGTGTTCCTCATAAGTAAATTAAAAAAAATCTTTAAAAAAAAGAAGGATACACATGGCAAAGAGACAAATTTGTTCAGTATGGACACAATGGTGAAACGAATGTGAATTATAGGGAAGGACATGGCAGCTCAATCAGAGGAAGAAGTAATTAACAGGCTTTCCAAAAATGGAAATGGCCACCTCAAATTTTGGGAAATTTTCATAAATCTCCTGATGCTAAAGGTATTCAAGCAGTTTGTATTGCTACTTGTAACATTACAGAGAACGTTTGAATATTGAATTCTGGATAAAACCATGTTAAACCAACTTTCAGCATTCTAACAACCTCTCAGGCAGGGTTGCCCATTTTCATTTGTTCAATGCCCTGAGACGATTGCCTACTGTCTTAGAGAACAAAATGAGAAGGCCTTTGGGCTCCATGCATCTGGGAGAGAAGACACTGACTCAGTCAATTTAAATGGTAGCAGATTTCCAACTCCACTCTCTGCTCTGAACTGCACAATTGAATGTCTCTGGTGAAATTTTGCACCCCTTTTCTAATTAAAGGGTATAGTTAGTTCCTCCTTATCCACAGTTTCACCTTCCAAAGTTTCATTTACCCATCGTCAACTATGGTCCTGAAGATGAGCCTCCTTCCTATGTTATCATCAGAGGGTCACTAGTAACCTAACACTACATCATAATGCCTGCACCATTCACCTCACTTCATCTCATCACATAGGTATTTTATCATCTCACATCATCACAAGAAGGTGAACACAGGGCAGTAAGATAGTGTGAGAGAAAGACTACACTTACATAACTTTTATCTCAGTATAATTGTTCTATTTTTTAAATTGTTCTATTTTTTAAGAGTTATTATTAAACTCTTACCATGTCTGATTTATATATAAATTAAACTTTATCTTAGTTGTGTCTGTACAGGAAAAAAAAAACATAGCACATGTAAGATTCATTAGTGAGATAAAGAAACTGAAGGACACATAAAAATCTGCTCTTTGCTCTCTTTCTTGCTTCTATTCTTGCTAGGACCTGCACCTTGCCCTATACATACCATAATGTATGTCCTCCTTGTAAGGAACAAGGAGTTAATATTTTCTTTGGAGTGTTCTAGCACAATAGATAACATCTAAGAAAGGACTAAGCAAGGTCATCATGTGCATATTCTGGACTACTTGCTCAAGACATCGTGATGCCAAAACCCCTGGATCCAGGGAATAAATGACTTATGATGGATACCTAAACCCTGTCCTTGTTCTGACCAGGTTCTGAATGCCCGAGAGGACATGTGCACTAGACCACAATCATCAATAAAAACCCCAGACCCTAAGCACAGATGAGACTGATCCTCCATTTTCTTTCTGAGTCTCCCAGATGTTTTGTCTGTATCTGCTCTCACTATATCTTCAATAAACTGCTCTTACTTCCTGCTGTCTCACTTTTGATTTCAACCCTGCATGAAGTCAAGGACCCTCTTGACTGGTTCTGCAGGACCCTCTCTGGGTCCTTGGACCCTGCCTGCTCACATCAGGAGTATCCATGGTTTTAGGCATCCACTGGGGGTCTCGGAATGTGTCTTCTGCAGATAAGGGGTGGGGGCGGGCGGGGGGCTACTGTACTTTAGTCAGTATCCCTGTACCCGTAGCTTAGCAATGTGTAGATTTTTAAGTAGCATAAGTAGATATCAATCACTCCATGAGTTGCTAATTGCATTTAATGCCTCTAGAGATGACTATTGGTCATATATAAACCCAGTAGATTTCAATGTCGGGATCACTCAAATTAGATACTTAAACATGACCCAGGCTTCCTGCTTTCTCCCTCACTCATCTCTCTCTAATCCACTTTCTTTCTCCCCTTCTGTTATTCCATTATTCCCTCTTCTCTTTTACAAATTCTCTTTAAACAAACTTATTTCATCCAGACATTTCATTTCCTGTTCATTTTCTTCTTCTTTTCTATTCATGATATCTCCTTTACATTTCCTTATTTTTTTTTTTTTTCTGTTCTGGATCTTATTTCCTTCCTTTCTATCTTCCTTCTTCAGACACTAATATTTTTCAGGTACTTACAGCTATGAAGAGAAATAAAACAAGTTTTTTTTCTCTTAACAAGGTCACAGTACACTTTCCTCTCTCTATGCTCTTATGTAAGGAAAAAGTTTAGCAGGTTTAGAGTGGGAAAAAGCCAGCCCACGGGCAGCAAAGTGTGAGCTGGCCTTTTTGTGCATAAAGCAGTAATCAGTCCCAGGTATACTTTATAATGATCATTATTTTTCAAGAGGTTAAGCATTGTGTATTTCTTCAAAGAAATAAGTTGCATGTTGAAAATGCAAGTAAATTGTTATACAGTATAGCATAACTTACTGCCTGCTCTGGTCTTAATTTTTAGAAGAGTAGAACAGGATCTCTTTAAGATGACCTGTTTTTCATTAAAATCACTAAGCAAATAAATTGAACTATTTCTACCTTCCACTGAAGAAATAATTAAGTTGCTAGATGTAGCCTTGAGCAAAAGGACAAGTGTTAAATTGCCCTGGTTCTCTGGCTATTTTCAGCACAACAGAGGATAACAGGGTAAATAAAAACCCAGTAGGTGGTTAAAGCTCATCAAAAAGAAACCTTTACTGACAGTAACTTGAGTATTTATCATTTTTCTAGTAATAAAGCACTTTGTTAGCCTCTCACATCCAATCCTCATTAGGCTCCAATATATCTTCCCCTTCAATTTCTTATGTTTCCATTCCCTTTCCTTCATTCCTATTAGTGTCCTATCTAAATTTTTTATCTATATCACCTCAGTCCTCTATACAACCTTTTGCATTACCATCAAACCTAAGTGTGTTGAAATATTTCATTCTAAACAAAGCATTAATAACTATCTGGTGTATGAAGTTATAGGTCAAATCCCTTGTAATATCTACGTACTACTTCCTTAACTCCTCAAATATTTGTTGATTATTTTATCTTTTTGTTTTTTCAAAGATTTTATTTATTCATGAGAGACACACAGAGAAAGGCAGAGACACAGGCAGAGGGAGAAGCAGGCTCCCTGTGGTAGCCCAAAGCGGGACTCTATCCCAGGACCCCAAGATAATGACCCGAGCCAAAGGCAGATGCTCAACCACTGAGCCACCTAGGTGCCCTTTGTTGATTATTTTAATAACTATCACTCATTGTGCCAAGACAAAGCAATGCAAGCAAAAATAGATACAATGATGCTTGCAGGCTAAGGAGCAAAAGGCCAAATGGTAAATTGCCCACACATTAATCAAATAATTGCAAAAATAAGAGCCAGCTAAGGTAAAATGCTATGGGAGTTTTTCATAGGGAAATCAGGCCTAATCAAGATGCTTGATCTCCGAGCTTAAAGAGTATGAGTTACTCAGGGGCAGAAAGGAAGAAAGACATTTCCTGGCAGAAGGAGCCATCATGTACAGTGTAATGTACACTAGATGAAGTCTCCCTTCAGCCCCATCAGAACTCTGAAGCCAAGATTACTTGTTGGAGAAATCCTGCATTGGAGGATTGGGGTAATAGTGAAGCTCTTTTTCCATATTCTGGCTCATCATTAGCCAAGGGCTGTCCCCCAGAAGAGTGTGACCATAGCCTGAAAGCTGAAGCAGACCAAATGTTAATAAAAGCTGGGTACGGTGTTCTTTCCTGAAGAGGGGGCTATCTGAGCAATGCTTGTCCATTATCTACCACAATCCCCGATAATATTCAATGCCAGAGAGCAGGAACATCTTAATTGCACAACAGACATCTGTAATTAAAAATGGCTTAAACCACTTTCAGGAGATCCCTGGGTGGCTCAGCAGTTTTGCACCTGCCTTTGGCCCATGGCATAATCTTGGAGTCCTGGGATTGAGTCCCAGGTTGGGCTCCCTGCATGGAGCCTGCTTCTCCCTCTGCCTGTATCTCGGCCTCATTCTCTCTCTCTCTCTCTCTCTCTCTCTCTCTCTGTCTCTCTCATGAATAAATAAAATCTTAAAACAAAAAACTTTTAAAAATCCACTTTGATGGTAGTGACATGAATTCAAGTCTGAACCCAGATCTACATAGTGTCAAAGTCCACCATCTTTCTACTGTTTAAATTCAACACATGTCATCTGAGCACCTACTTGGCACCAAGCCCTGTCCTGGATACCAGGGGGACCACAGTGAGTGAAACAGACAAAAACCCTGAGATGTGAAGCTAAATGTCCAGTCCTTCAAGATACTAAAATAACTTGAAAATTGTCACAAGCATGCTATGAAGGTGCACACGAGTGTGTCTTTTCCCAATGTCAGCTTTATTCGATCATAAAGCAAAACTATAAAGCAGGTTCAGGATTCCAAAATTAACGACAATTCACCATGTGATTAAACTTGGCTTCTTACCCAGCACACAGAGCAGGACAGAAGACAAGCCACACAACAAACAAGATAACAGAAGGGCATAGGAAGTCAATAAACTAAATACGAAGTCAGTCTGTGGGCACACAGTTGAGATAAGGCCTTGGTCTGGTCTGGGTCAGCTCTCAGCACTTACTGCTTCTTATGTTCAATCTCAGTTTTGTTCAGAGATCAATGGGGCAGAGCCTTCGGTGACAGTTGCCTTTTTTAAGTGGTCAGACATAGAGGGGTCAGGTCTGAAAAGTCTGACAGTTTGGTGCCAAAATCCTTCCCTTTTTAAAAAGGATTTAATCAGTTTTTGGGTCCCCACAGCCCTCCTCAGGTTCTGCTCATTATCAGTTCTGGAGTGTCAGCTGATCTTGGTCCTGGTGCTATCTCCTAGCTGCGGTACCTTTAACTGCTTGTGTCATTGCTTACAGAATCCTGCTTGACATGAGAGACTCCATTTTGCTCTCCACACAAATAATGAACCACCACCGGCAGTCATGTAGAGTCCGTGAGGAATGATAATGTAAGTAGAAGTTTAAGGTGTTAAATATTCCAGTTTTTGCAGAGGGAGGAAATAAATGTAGTTACACAAATAAGCTTGGCATCTTTTCACTAACTATTCTAGAATTCATTTTAAAGCAGACAGCTGAAAACACAAAAAATAAAGTCATTAGCAATTATAGTATTTCATCAAGAATGAATGACTTCTAGCTCATATGCTTCCCATTGGTACAGGGAAATATACACAGGAGGGTCTTAATTTAGAAAGATGATAGAGAAAGACATGTTTCTTAACTTGTGAAGAGGAATAAATATCAGCTGAAAAATAATACAGTTGATGAGATTTACGACTGATGGTATTAGTGTTCCCCAAAATATATGCATTAAGAGAAAGTTGCTCTACTGGGCAGAAGGCTTCATGTCACAGACTGAAAAATGTTGTTACTGACCTGACTGATAAAGATGTTGACATCTTTATCCAAACACAATGAGTGTAAGTTATGCTCACCACCTCAGCACAGAGTGGAACAGAGCTGAGAGGAATGTTTAACCCTTTGGGGAAAAAAAGCCTCAAAACAAGCTTATCACTGGAATAATAAGCCCAATTGCAAGTAATTAAATAGGTAATTTGCACATGGCCGCAAAAAGAAAATCAATTTTCTTAATTCAGAATGGATGATATCTGGTTGGCAAAATTCATTTGGAAAAAATTGCTGTATAAGCTGAGGTGACTCCATAATGTGAGTACTAAAGCATAGTACCCAAAGCTACATTTTTAGAAATGCAGTTGGCTCTGGGTCAGACAGGAATGGTGAGTGCAAAGGAGAAAGCAAGATGCCTACAAAGCTAAGGTCCTACCCTTTCACAGAAACAGAAGACAGGGTGCCGTCTCCCTGAATGCTTACATTTCAAAGACATGACCCTCAGCTCCCTGTGCAAGACATTCTTCAGTTGTAAAACTTGCAACAATTTTTTAAAAGATGTACATACATCAGGAAAGGGCAGGGAAAGAATTTACAATTGCAAGTTTACAAAAGAAAATGTTCTAAGGGAGAAGGAACCTATCTTTCCTTACTCTTAGCAGAAAGAATTAAGCATCAATTTTAATTTTTGTCTTTAAAGTTGATTGGGAATTAATATTTAGACTTAATGTAATTTCTCCCTTTTTACATTTTTCTCCTCTTTGGCTTTTTTTTTTTTTTTTAATTTCAGTAGGAAAAGTGGTTTATCACTTCCTTACCTCTTCATTGTTTTAAGATTTTCCAATTTTTTGTCTGTTTCTTTAATGAGACTAGTGGAAAGTGAGGGCTTTTTGGCATAACATCCTGCTCTGAGGCAAGTAAGGACTGACCTTACCTCTCATTTTGCTGACTAGTTCCTCTGGCCCCAATGGTTTTGCCTCCACAAGGAGTTGTTCCCCTTGGCTGAATGGCTACACTCAACAGGGCAATGTAAAGGCATGTTGTCCATAGGACTCTTTAGGTGGTGGAGGCTACCAACAACAAGACGTTGCAGAACTGCTCTACTACTGACACGCTAGTTCCATGTCATTGTTTTCTTCCCCATGAGAGTCACTGAGTGGGAACCAGCAACCCAGGGGTGGGGCTTGAGAAAGTAACCATTGCTGGGAGCTCCAGACACTTTCTTAGGTCTGGGGTAAGGTTGCTGAGAGCTGTGCAGGCTGGATTTCTTTGGTTAAAAAAAAAAAAGCTTTAATTTTGACTCAACATTTACCCTTACGTCATTCTGAGCTCTCTCAGAAGACACAAATAAACTGAAATTTTTTCCTCATTAAGGGGAATTTCAGGGAGTTGTTTTCCTGCAGTGATTAAACAGGGAAGTAACAGAAGTAGGTTTAATACTGAAAAAAAAAAAAGTATGTATTGAGATCAACATCTTTGCACCTTAACAAAAATTTCTTCAAATAGCCTATTTTCTGGTTCAAGGAAAAGACTAAAAATAAAAATAAAAGTACCACTTAGAGAATGTTTTATTTTATTAAGGATTGTATCAAGGCTTCTCTATAATATGCGATCTCATTTAACCCTTACAATAACTCTGTGGAGGCAATGCTATTATGTCCATTTTACAGATGGGGAAATTTCACTTTAAAATACTTGAACAACATGGCCAAGTACAAAACAGTGACTGTGAAGGTAGGGTGTTAAGCCCAAAATTATCTAATTACCTACTGTGCTAATTACCACCAGGAAATCTTTCTTTAGATAAAAAACCCACAATGGAATGAGTGGCAGGTATAAATCATTCAAATGCTAAAAAGAAATTCCATGTTCTTTTTTTATAATTAAAAAAAGTATTCTAATCAACTTTTAAAGATCTATCCCATATTTGTGTAAGTCCATTATCTTTTGTGTGCAAAATCTATGCTTCTAGAAATCACCCACTATAAAGACTCTGCTCCACCAGTCAGAAGAACAGGTTCCAGCTATGTTCTGACATGAACATGCACATACTGATTACCTCAAATCTCTGTGATTGAAAAATGAAAATCGGCAAGATCTGTTTTCTTTTTCCACCCTAGCAGAATCACCTGGAAAGCTTCTACAAAACACTATGCTGGGCCCCACTCCAAATCAATAAAATTCAGAAGCTGTGGGTGTGGATTGTAGGCATCATATGTTTTAAAAATCTCTTCAGCTTTTGCTATTTAGCAGCCAAGGCTGAGAATTATTAGATCACATAAATAAATAGTTGCATGATGGATGAGGTCCTTTTTAGTGCTAACAATTTATAATTCCATGAACAGCCCAACTACCTCTTGTACTATTTCATTCGTCGAGATAAATTCACTGAGTGCTTATTATGAATCTGACAGTGCACTAGTCCAGAAGAAACTTGTGATTATCTATTAGTATTGTGGCAGAGGAAAAAATTTTACTTTTCTAGGTTCTTTTGGCCAGTCTATTAATTAAACTGACACAAAACAGATTAAAGGAGAAAGACAAATTTAATTACATACATACGGGAGCCCTATAAGACTATGTGCCCCACAGGTACGTAGCAATTGAAGTTTGTGTGCCGACCTGAGCTAAGGAAAAGGTGGTAGAGGCGTGAGACTTCAGAGAAGGGGAAGATAGTCACAAAAAGATGGGAAGAGCAAATGGTTGGTAAACAGTGTTTGCATATAGTGGGACACACAGAGGAATTTGATCTCTGGGCCCTGCAGAGCTTCTCCTCAGCTTAGCCCAACAACACCTAGCCCATCATCTTTATAATTCTCTAGTGATAGTTTCTTCATGGACCACACCCTCTACCTATTTCGTTTTAGGCCTGTAAGGGGTTTGGTAAAAGTTCTTCCTGAGTCTTTTGGGCCTTGATTGATTTCAGCTCGAAGTAATCCACTTGTCAAAATGATACATTTTAGGGTTATCTGCCCTGAACCCCATCAGTAGAGTTAACCTTTGAAAAACATGAGGGTTAGGGGTACAGACTCCTTGTACAGTTGAAAATCTGTATGTAACTTTTTTTTTTAAGATTTTATTTATTTATTCATGAGAGACACAGAGAGAGAGAGGCAGAGACACAGGCAGAGGGAGAAGCAGGCTCCATGCAGGGAGCCCCACGCGGGACTCCATCTCTGGTCTCCAGGATCACGCCCTGGGCTGAAGGCGGCGCTCAACCGCTGAGCCACCTGAGCTGCCCCTATGTGTAACGTCCGACTTCCCAAAACTTAACTACTAGTAGTCTACTGTTGTCCAGCAGTCTTACCAATAATATAAACAATGAATACATATTTTTATGTTATACTGTATTCTTACAAGAATACCTGATTTTTTTTCTTATTTTTTTTCATTATTTCTAGGCTATGCAGCTCATTTGCAAGGTTTTTTTTTTTTTTTCAGATTGTTACAAATTTCCAAAACAAATTTCCAATATATTTATTGAAAAAATCTGCATACAAGTGGGCCCTTGTTCAAAATGTATTGTTCAAGAGTGAACTGTATACTGGGTGAATCATGAGTGCTCATTTTTCACTGGACTGTATTTGGTAAGATCTTGGAGATACTTACATCTAGGAATCCACTTGAAATCATTGTTCTCTGTCTAAAGACAGGAGCTGTAGCAGATTCTTTCTTCATATCATCACAGTAATTTTTTTAACTAAATTAATTTAACTATTGACTTTCCTGCTGCATTTGGATGAGTGATAAATTAACATTTTTCTATCCATAGTAATGTAACCACAAACTCTGCTTGAAGTCGCAGGTATTTAGAAGTTATCTGATCCAGTTTTCGCACCAATGGGCAGATTAGTAAAGTGATTTGCCCTAGGTCATACTTATAGCTTGTTATTGTTATTGACGGGGCTCAGGTGTTTCAGTTCTCAGTTCAGTAATCATACAATTACAGTCACTGTTTAGGATTTTCAGGAAGGTAATATATCTTTTCCTTAACTTTTAGAAGTGGAATGGTGAGTTCTGTTTGCTTGATGGCAACCATCATGCTCTTTGTGGTAATCATAATAAATATAATTCAGCATTGTTTGAAGAGCTACTTCTTTGCAGACGTTCATTTGACCTTGATTATTCAGTCTCTGTAACTTTAAATAGAGTAACATTTTAAATAAAGGAGGAAATATTACAGATAATCGGATTTTCCAATGTTATTTTTGTTATGCGTTTTATTTCTCTCACTAAACTAGTAATGAAAATTCTTTTTATCCAAATTTATAATGAAAAGTGATTTGTTATTATGAATAATAATGTTGCAAATATGCACTTTATTTTTTTGCAAAAATGTATTTTTTCCAACTTTATTAAGATACAATTTTCTGGATGCCTGGGTTCTTGGTTGAGTATCTGCCTTCAGCTCAGGGCATGATCTTGGAATCCTAGGATCAAGTCCCACATCGAGCTCCCAACGGAGAGCCTGCCACTCCCTCTGCCTATGTCTCTGCCTCTCTCCCTGTGTCTCTCATGAGTAAAATAAAGAAAATCTTTTTATAAAAAAAGATGCAATTATCATATAGCATTGTATAAGTTTAAAGGGTACAATAAGTTGATTTGATATACTCAATATATTGAGAAATGATTAACACAAAAGCATTAGTTTAACATCTCCATCACCTCACAGAATTACCATTTATTTTTTTGTGGTGGGGACATTTAAGACATACTTTCTTACCTACTTTAAAATATGTAATACAATATTGTTGACTACAGCTACCATGTGAGACATACATCCCCAAGATTTATGCATCTTCTTTTTTTTATTACTGATAGACACAGAAAGGCAGAGATATAGGCAGAGGGAGAAGCAGGCTCCCTGTGGGACTCAACGCCAGGACCCCAGGATCATGCCCTGAGCCAAAGGCAGACACTCAACCACTGAACCACCCAGGCATCCTGATTTATTTATCTTCTAACTGGGAGTATACACTTTTTCATCACTGTCACCCATTAGTGTTCTTGATACGACGAAATTATAGAAATAAAGAACAGATCAGTTGTTGCCACCGTTTAAGAAGGGTGTGGGGGACAGGAGGGAAGTGGATATGTCTATAAAAGGGCAACATGAGAGATCCTTATGATAAAACTGTTCTGTTTCTCATGTAGTATCCTGGTTGTCATGTTATAGTGTAATTTTGCAAGATATTACCATTGTGGGAAACTGGGCAAAGTGCACATGGTATTACTCTATTATTTCTTACAACTGCATGTAAATCTACAATTACTATATATATATATATGAAATATGTTATCTGCAAATATATATAAAAAATGTTACCTGCAAATCTCAAATCACTAATAAAATTCCAGTAAGACATTTCCTGCCATAGAAAACTAACGTGAAATACATCGGGACTAGGAGTCATTAAATCGATAGTGGGAAGGAAGAAGCTGGCAACAGGTCCAAGTCAGAGCATAGATCAAACAATCCCATTGACATAATCAGTGAGTCGGTACCACAACAAGGAAGCCAGTACAGTAGTCAATGAATGACCCAGTCCTGATACTGCAACCTTGACTAACGCAAAACAATGTCCTTTCTTCTTTTGAATCAATTTCTTTTGAAATCACAAAAATAAATGATTGTGTTACTCTAAGTTGGTACCAAATAAGTTTATGTAGTATGAGAAAGCAGTTGGATATCGTATTAGCATTTTGTAAAAGTTAAACATATGTATGAAAACAAATTTTGTGACTACTGTCATGATTTTTATTTGTTTCATCTGAGTTTATGTTGCTAAAAGCACTTAGGAGAAGTAGGCATGTGGGACTCAATGTTACTGATATGTCTAGAAGAATTTGACTAGTTAAGTTTGCAATGTTTAAATTCTTAAGAGATTTAGCTTTATAAAATATTAGTTTTTATTAACTATATAATAGTACTAAATATTTAGAGGAATAATTTAATATATACTTTAGGTTAAATACATGAAGTATCAAAGCAAACAAAAAAAGTCAGCCCTTTGAACGGTTAAGATTTCAGCAATGTGGCTAAGCCAAGGCTGGCACTTCTACTTGCTAAAGGATCGATTCCAAGACTGTGGGGGCCTTCTTTCAGACTAACGATCTCATACAAAATCAATAATTTGTATTTCTCCAAGTATTAGCAGTATCAGAACAAGGACAGCACCTGGCATGAAGCAACTGCTCAATAAAAGTTGGTAGAATGGTTTATTTTACTATTGACATATAATGTAGCTGAACTCCTTATTCTGAACTAAAACTTACAAATGCAATTTCTGGGAAAGGTATCATCACCATGAATGGACATGCTAGGACTACTATAAATTTGCAATCTCCTAAATGTAAAAAGGAAAACAATCAGCTTGATACTGATTTTGCCCAATTGAACTGCAGTCCTGTGTATTAGTAATTTAATAGGATAATACATTTTGAGCAGGGCGTCCCATGCTGGTAACTGGGAGTGACTAAGCTCCTGGCACAGCTATGCAGAAGTCTAGGCAACTCCTAGAATTATACACTAAACAAACTGCAGAGGCCAGGGAGACTGAACCCTCAGAAGTTGGAGGTGAGAAAAAAGATCCAGACAAAACATATAAAAATTTTTAAAAAGGAGTTTAAACCTGAACCAAGTAATGTAAGACTATATCTTTACAACTCTAGTGATCAAAAGTTGGATTCTAGATGCCCTCACACTGGTTTAAAAATTAGATGTGCATTGGAAAAGACTCTGAATGACTGATGGAAAAAGGCAAAGGAAATTACTGTGAATTTGTGTACATATTACATCTTAAATTGGAAGCGTTACCTGTTCCATGCTTGGAGTTGTTCTGGGGGTAGAATCCCAAGAGTAAAGTGTTCTGAAGCCCTTGACCAGCCTTGCCACCTAAATTTATATTCTCTGGCAAGGGCCAGAAAAATTTACATGAAACAAATCTGGCAGAACTGGAGAAGATTTCTGTCTCTTGGCAGCCCTATGAGTGTCAGGAGATAAATCTTAGCTTATTTACCTTGCATTATGAGACAGTTACAGATGTATTACAGCTTCTCTCAATCACTTAGTTATGAGCTTATGAACTTTCCTAGCAGCTGGAGTAATATCTCACTATTTGAGAAAGAGAGGAGATGTGTTAGTGATTAAATGACTTAATAAACAATCTGTCACTTTTCATGTCTCATAAACCTGAGCACATTTCTGAAGGACAAGGAGGTAGATTCCTTAACGTATTTGATATAAAGCTTATGACAGTCGAGGAAAGGATAATTTCAGAGTATCTCAGATGTCTTTCCTGATTTGCATTTAATATCTGATAACAGAGAAACATTAGACCTATTTGGAAAATAGGTTCCATATTTGCTATTGAGCAATAAGAGAAACAAGAAGTCATACACATTCATATTTGTATCATACATACACACATGTACATGTATAACATTTGAAGTTCTAGAAGTGAGAAAACAATCATTTTTAACTATAAGGAAATCTGTCAGCCCCAACAGCACAAATCCCAGCTTTGCCGTGTCATCACCTGGCAGATTGCATAAGCATTGTGATTCTGTTTCCCTCTCCATATGATAAGGGTGACAGTACTACTTACCTCTTAGGCCTATTGGGAAGTAATTAAAATTATTTTAAAAAATACTTAGGACAGTATCTGGAACATAGAAAGCCCACAAAAAGTGGTAACAAGTTTTTAAAATCAAAGGTGAGACCAAAATTTATTTTGTTAGGCAAACTAAACTTTAAGTAAATTTACCATTAATTTGTGTCCATGAGGCATATTATTTGCAATGTCCTTGGTGCCATTTTGCTTTTTCTCTTCAGTGAGATGAATTGGGGGCAAGAAGAAGAACTGGATCTGCTCTTTCTATAACAAATTAGCAAGGAATTAGTAGAGGAGTTTGCTTCCCTGCTCCCAGAATATCCTGATGGTGTAGAGTTAGGAGGAAAAATAATTTTTCCACTTTTGTACTGCTTGTAAATTAGCTTCCCTTACAAATCTGTTGACTTTGCCACAACATTTTTAACAGTAAAATGGACAGGAAAAATTCTTACTTTCTGAGCGATTCTCTTTCTTCCATAATTGCACTCTGTTGGTTAATACAGAATAGCTGAAAGAATGAATCCTAGAATTATGACATCATCATGTATTTAAAGAACATTTTCTTACGAACAGCATGATAGCAATTTTAAATCTGATTTCAACGAATACATCACAGAATCTCAAGGGTCCAAATTAAGCTGATTGTTAGTTTGAATAAGAAAAAATACAAAAGCATTAATCATATACACTACTTCCTGAAAAATTTGCAGCTGAGCTATGAAAGCTCAACTGGATCTCCTTGTGTTGCTATCATTTTTCACCCAGTGTGTGGTCAATGCATCATATGAAGCACAAAACTCTTCACTATGTTAATTGTACAGTTTGCAACATGAATGCCAATGTAGGGTAAGGGATCTAAATAACACTGCAAAGTGTCAGATTGCACAAAACTTTGGTAAGTACAAAACTAAATCTTGAGAGTCTGGTTGTAAGAGAAGATGCCTCTTTTTCAAAGTCAGCTTAAGATCATTATGTTTTTTGTGTTCACCCACATTTGGCAGAATTCCTGATAAATCTCTCTTACTCATCTCTCTATTGCTTAGCTGTTATTTTTTAAAGGTCCAGGTTACTTTATGAGACACAAGTTTTAAGTAGTTCTCAGACTCCCTCAGTGATGGTAGCTTCCTTGACACTGGCTCACCTCTGAAGCTGCCAAGCAGAAGAGAGTTTACTGCAATCTTCTCGGTCTTCCTGGGGCCACCCAGTCACTTGCCCTGGGAATGCCACACCTATACCCTTGACCATGCACAGCTGGGTAATCTGCTACATGGCCACAAGCTCTGCCTCCTCCTCTACTTCCAAATCTGATAAAACACCACATCGCACGAGAGGACTTGATATTCTGAGTTTCTATAGAAAGAGCCAAAGGACACATCCCAGAATATCAGAGAGTTCATTCCCACTGTGGCTAAACTTTGACTTACAAGAAGCAAAAAAAAAAAATCAGATAATGAGGCAAGTAAGTTCCCTCTCCTTCCTCCCTCCATAGGTGTTCAAAGTCTTAGTCTACTTCTCCTTGTCATCCTCCAGAGCAGCCCCCATGTCCAACAATGTTCTTGCTAAAGAGCTGTTATGTCCCTGTCCAGTGGGCCATGAAGTGGACACTGGTGTGGCATTGTATCCCATGGCTTCACTTTTCTCATAGCTTCACTCTGTTTTTTTGGCACCGCTGCTGCACTGGGCTGGGTTTCACCTATGAAATTGCTGCATTATTACTTTTATCATTGCCTCAGGCTCTCTCTTCTTGGGAAACTGGGCAATGACAGTTATATTTTACTTGTATTTTTAGAGAGGGAGACTTATTTTATTCTTTCTGTCTTCCTGAAGAAAATTATTACTTTGGGGGATTAAGGACTGTAGCAGTCTGAATTAAAGTGAGCTGGAATATTGTTATGAGCAATAAGAACCAATAATTTGAGAGGGCTTGGACAAAAACCATAATTAAATGTCTACTTTCACCTTATTGAGAAACCAAGGTAATTCATAGCAGAGCAGTGCATTATCTATAAATATTCTTAGCAGGAAAGAAAAACAATTTCTTTAGGAAGGCTGATGCCTTTTACTTTTCCAAGAAACACTAGAAGAGGCTAGCCCCTCATGGTCAGAAGAAAGATGGTTGTTGAAGCAAGGATAATCATGCATAGTGCATAGAATCCATACAACAAAGACAGAAATGAAACATGTGATTCTAAAGGACAGTAAAAACTTTATACACAAAAGTTAATAAACCTAGTTTACTGATTCTAGAACAAGACAAGGGACCAGGCTTGTAAACCTGTGGGAGTTTGTTAGCTTTTTTGTTTATGTATTTGATTCTGTTTGTTTCTGGTTTGTTGTTGGGAAAGGAATGAATGGGATTTACAATCCTCTCCATCCTCCAACTCTACTCCTTGGAGCAGGCAGGAGATCTCTACATGGTCCTTCACCTCCAAACCCTCATCCTAACAGAAAAGATCTATGATATAGCAGCCCAACAATTACCCTTTAAAGTATTTCAAATATATGCTTTTAAATGGAATAATTAGGAATACCTTGACTATCAGTTCTCCTCTTTAACTGACTACAAACTATCAGGAATCTCAGAAAAGAGCATGAGAAAATCCCCCCTCAGATTTTCAAGTCCACTGTTTATCCCTATTTATCTAACAGACAGTATTTCTACTAAATAAGAAATGAGCTTGAAGGATGGCAGAAAATGCCACCCCCAAATATGCCACTTTAGCATAAGGATTATTTTGAGTTAAAGGCACTTAAAAATCAGTAGCTACAAGAAGGCCATTCTAATTTCCCTCTTCTTCCTGAAAGCAGGAGATTAAAAACTCCCTTGTGAAAGACATCCTGCCTGTACCAAGAGGAAAGGAACATTCTTTGATGGTGAGTCAAAGCTGAGAGAATTCTGCACAAACAGAGCTTGTTAAAATAATGGTCATCTTCCTTTAGCCTCCCCATTTATTTTAGTTACCTTTTCAAAATTGCCTCTCCTTGTTAAACCTAGTATAAATATCTCTAGGTTTCACCATTCCTTTGGTCCTCATTTCCTTATGAGGGCACCTGTGTCAGGTAACACTTATAGGAATTTGTAAACTTTTCTCCTGTTAATCTGTCTTCTGTCAAATTCTTTGGCCCAGCTGAAAAACCCTAAGAATGTAGAGGTAAAATTGTGTTTCCCCTGCAGTTTCCATATCCCTTTACCTTCTCCCCAGCATGTTTTGACTTCTGCTCAGCTACTGCTTGGGGCAGAATCAGTGGAGACAGCTGCTACTGTGAGCAATTGGAGTCCCCAGCAGCTGATCTGCATAGAAGAGGAGGTAATCAGTTGACACAGGATGCAGCAATCAACTAAATGTTCTTTTCCAATTCTGCGTGGGCTGTTTAGCACTGAAGATTCTTTCATGGTTCCAGACTGACTAGAGAAACAACAGTGATATAAAAGGGAATAGTCAGCTTATGTTTTCACATAAAAATGAAAAGTGTTTATGACCCCTCCAATGATAAATACATGGTCTTCATCCTACCGCAGCATTTGACACTTTTCCCTTTGAAATTTTTTCTTACTATATATTTAGAAAGACTCTTCTATCCTGCATGTTTCTCCTTTATTTGCATTCATTTCCCCCAGTAACTACTAATTTTCTCTAGGATTCCAATCTTAACCCTGTTTAAATAATGCAGATGAAGAGCCTGACATAGTGTCTCTAGACCATAAATAATGTCTTCTTTCCTTCCCTTCTCTTCAGACTCTCCCCTCTCAGCCTTTGTGGGCTTATTCACCACCAGCAATTCAACGGCCATCTCCATCGGGAGACTGCAAATCTGTCTCCAGTCCCCAAACCTCTACAAAGGCCCAGGCCCATATAGGGAAATGTCTTCAACCACTTTCTCAAAGTTTCAGTCATTTCAAAGTCAACTTCCACCAAACTGAACACTTTTATCCCCATTTCCCTAAAATTTTCCCTATCCTGCACTTTCTATAGCTGTATAAATTATAATTATTTGCTAACACTAAACAGATTTATATCCTCTTAGATTCACTCATTTCCTCTTTCCTCTATTTTCACTGCTTCTGGTCTATCCCATTCCTCATATTTTCATACCAGGACAACAGCATCTAACACTTGCCCCTGCTTTCTGTCTCTCTCAACACCAATGTATCCACTCCTGTGCATCAGAATTATATTTTTATAATTCTTTCCATCTAATCCTACACATCTGCTCAGAAGGCATCTATTGCTCTAGCTCATTGCCATTTGCACCAGATCTCTAGTTACCGTTCTTAATATATCCATGTCATAGTACCATTACTGATGAGATTTCTTCTGCTTGATAAAAATCCATGTTACCACTTAAACCCTAACTCAACTTTCTTCTTTTCACTGAGACTTTCCCAGACTTCCTTGCTCAGGCATGATTCACATTGCTTTCTCTGTATTCCTGCGGTAATTCGTCAAACCTTTTATAGACTGTAAGGAGTATGTATGATTAATGAATGTATTTCAGTCTTTCTTCAATTCATCATAGCTTATGTTTTTGCATTACAACCTTTACTGCACTGGCCTATTTACGTTAGCTTCCTACATGTTAGCTCCTTGAGTAAAAGGGCAAAATTGGCCCTATTTACGTTAGCTTCCTACATGTTAGCTCCTTGAGTAAAAGGGCAAAATCCTTGACACCTTCTTATACTCAGTGTCTGCCACCAGTATCTTGCTTATAGAAGGTCCTGTTAGTATTGTTTCTCAATAACTTTCACTACACAAGAATTCAAATTAGGTAGTTTGACCTTTTGTGTATGTCAGCTATTTTTTGATAATTTCTCTTCATTGCTTAGTTGTATATCCCTTATTACTGACACTTGGGAAACAGACCTCAGCCTTTTCAGTTCACATGAGAAGCAACTGAAATTGATGAATATTGAAGGGAAATACTAATATAATTAACCATTTAATTATTTTTCTCTTAGTTATAAGATTCTCTAAAAAAATATATATTTTTTAGCCTGGGGTAGAAAAAGGGGAAAGGGACAGAGGGAGAGAGAAAATCTAAAGCAGGCTCCATGCCCAGCACAGAGCCTGAGGCAGGGCTCAGTCTCACAACCCTGAGATCATGACCTGAGCTGAAATCAAGGGTCAGATGCTTAACTGACTGAGCCACCAGATGCCTCTAAAAATGCTTTCTTGAGATGATTTACTATTTTATTTTTTATTTGATGAACTAGAGTAAAAAATATCACAGTTAAAATATTACCTTTTTACTAGATTTTATTAGTTTCTTTTAATATGCCAGATATAACACATAATGTTTCTTGTTGGCAGGTTACAGCATGCAAAGTCAATTAAGACATTGCCTCTACCCTCAAGATATTTACAGGCTAGTACAGACCCAGACATGTAAACAATTAACACCCAAAGCCAAATTAATCAAGTGATAAATAGAGGTATAGGCAGAGTTGTAAAAGAGCAAAATAGGAAAAATTAGTTTAAACTCAGACCAGGAGTGATGTCACCAAGATGGTGACATGTTGTTCCTGACTTAACTCTCCATCATAAGAACAATAGCTATTCAAGGACAAAACATCCCTGAGAGAATCCTAAAATACAGGGGTGAGGATGAAGCAACCCCCCAACTCCCTGTACCATAGAGACCAAGACAGCACTAGAAGGGTGAGAAAAGTGGCTACCCAGTGACCTTATTGGTCCTCCCCCAAACCAGCATGGCACCATGTAGAGAGTTCTCCTCTGAGCCTCTGGTTCTTCCAGTGGGAAAGAGAACCCTGAAGGGACAACCAGCAGCCCCACCCAGAATTGTGTGTTGCTTTGCAAGGACCCCTTACTCTGACGTCACATCATAGAAATTATAGGGGAATCTGTGGGGCTCAGCCACTGGGAATCTGACTGATAGAGAAGGGTAAAGGGCTTGCAACAACCAGCACAATGTTCTTGGAAGACTGGCTTCATACCAGCAGTGCTCATGTAATAATCTCAACCAGTGGCTTTGCTTATGTGCAGAACAAAGTTAGGGGCACACTTTGATCAAGGAACTCACCTGGGTGCAGATCTGCCTGATTCAGATCCTCAAAGAGTTTTACTGGCAATAAACATTATTTTCCATGCCTGGGCAAGGAGCTGGAGCACAGTCCCACCTGCTATGAAAATGGCCTCATATAACAAGAAGGGCTAGAGACAAATCCTGGAAGCTGTGAGGCCCAGTGGCACTTGAGGTGAGAGATTGGCAAGCAGGCCAATCATCTGCAGAGCAAAGTCAGTATCAGGTGCAAAGTGTTCCCACACTTGTGTACAGAGGGATGATTCATAGCCAAGGCTGAGGGTAGCTTGGGTAATTGAGAGTAGCCAGGAGTGGCTCAGCTCCCTCCTGCCCAGTCAAAACACCTGAGATATAGTGTCACCCACTATGGAGAGTATGGAGTCTGGCCCCATCTGACTAGAAGGGCTGGCAAAACCACCTGGAAGCTGTGCTGCTGCCATTAGAGCCAAGAATTAGGTAGAGCTAATAATTTGCAGAGCAAAGCCAGTAGCTCTGTTCAGTCAGGAAACTTAGAGTACAGGTCAGCTTGAGTTAAGACAACAAAGAGCTTTACCAGCTTTAGAGCTGCTTCTGCTGCACCCCAGAGGGAGTTTAAAAAATAGTCCCACTCAAAAAAAAAAAAAAAAAAAGTCCCACTCATTGCTGACTGCAGCCTCTAGCCTGTTCAACCAGAAAACCTAACTAGAGCATATGAGAAACTGCATAGTCAACTCAAAAGCCCTAGGTGCAGCAGCACTTGAACAGAGAGAATAGTCTATGGTTTTCTCTTCCTATGGAGCAAAACCAGTGGCCTCACCTGACCAGGGAATTCAGCACTCTGGACTAACTTGAGACCCCAAACAACAAGTTGTACAGGTTCTGGGTCCATTCCAGCTGTCCTAGAAGGGAAGGAAAATTAATTCATAGCCCCATCTATGACTGAATATAGTACCAGTCCCAATCACCTAGTAAGGCTGTCCAAAAGAATCCAGGCAAGCATGAAGCCCATCCTTCAAGTCCTACCCAACTATTTTCAGCCAGTGGCACACTCTCCCATATCTATCCTTAGAGCTTGAACAGTCACCTCTCCCAAAAACAGACCATAATAGCAGGCCTCAACTGCCCAAAGACACAACCAGTAGATACACCCAGAAACTAATAGCTGGTGGGTGAAAAGCTGTCTCTCCCAGAAGAAATCTGTCAATTCTGAAAGAGGAGCCCAATTACTCAAATGTGCAGATACTAATGTAATGAATCAAGGATCATGAAAAATGAGGTGACTCCAAAAGTATAATAATCTGTTATTCATTACATAGTATTTTTAAAAATCATGTAAATTGTAATAGCAATGACCTAAAACACGTGAGAAGTAAAAATGTAAAGTTTATGGATTTTATTGAGATTGCTATCTGTTTAAGATATTATAAATTTAAGACATTTTGGGTAAGCCTCATGGTAAACACAAGGGAAAATCCTGTAGTTATTATACAAAAGAACACAACAAATCAAAGCATGCTAATACCAAAAGACATCAAAACACACCAAAAAACAGCAGGGTAAGAAACAAGGGACAATGGATCTATAAGACAGTCAGAAAACAATGAACAATATAGCAACAGTAAGTCCTTACCTATCAATAATTACTTTAAACATAAAATGATGAAATTACCGATTGAAAGATATAGTATACCTGAATGGATTAAAGAAACAGAAAAACAAAACAAAACAAAACAAGATCTGACAATATCATGCCAACAAGGGAGTCACTTAGTTCTTAAAGACACAAATAGGCTGACAGTAAAGGAATGAAAAAAGATAATTCAAGCAAATGATAACCAAAAGAAGCGGGAGTAACTATATACTTATATTAGACTTTAAATGAAAAATGGTAAAAGGAGTAATAAATGGGTCAATACATAAAGATCTAACAATTGTAAATATTTATGTGTTCAACATTGAAGTGTCTAAATATGTAAATCAAAAATTAATAGAGCTAAAAGGAGAAATAAATAGTAATACAATAACAGCTGGGTGCTTTAGTCCATTTACAATAATGGATAGATCATGCAGACAAAGAATCAACAAGGAAATAGTGGATTTGAACAACACTGTAGACCAAAGGGACATATATGGAACATTTTATCTGATAAAAGTAGAATACATATTCTTCTCAAGCATACATAAAACATTTATTTTTTTTAAGATAGACTGTGTATTAGGCCACAAAACTGGTCTTAGCAAATTCAAAAAGATTGAAATCATATCAACTATCTTCTCTAAGAACAATGGCATGAAACTAGAAATCAAAAGAGGAAAATTGGAAAATTTACAAACATGGAAATAAAATAACACTCTTGGATCAAAGAAGAAATTAAAGGTGAGGCACAAGTTTCTAGAGAATTTTTAATGAAAATGGAGACACAACATACCAGAACTGGTAGGATGCAACAAAAGCAGTTCTAAAATGAAAGTTCATAGTGATCAACACTTACATTAAAAATCGAGAAAGATCCCAAATAAACAACCTAA
Organism: Canis lupus baileyi; assembly: GCF_048164855.1. Classification (NCBI taxonomy): domain Eukaryota; kingdom Metazoa; phylum Chordata; class Mammalia; order Carnivora; family Canidae; genus Canis; species Canis lupus. The sequence goes on along the minus strand of NC_132844.1, from coordinate 55,413,351 downwards.
CTGTACCCCTTAAGGAACTCAGAGAAAAAAGAAAGGGAAAGAGAGAGATTGAGAGAGAGCAAGAGAGAGCAAGCAAGAGCAAATTGAGCCCAAAGTTAGCAGAAGAAAGGAAATACAGAAAAAAAAAAATTGAAAAGAGTAACCAAACTAAGATTTGGTTCTTTAAAAAAAAAAAAAAAAAAAAATACAGCAAATCCTGCATTAAACTACCCAAGGAAAAAAAGAGAAGAAAGGACCAAAAATCATCATAATTATAACTGAAAAAGGAGATAGTACAACTAGTAACACAAAAATTCAAAGGATCATAAGAGACTTCTATGAACAATCATATGCCAATAAACTGAACAATCTAGAAAAAAATTTTAATTATTAAAAACAACCTACTGAAAATCAGGAAGAAGTAGAAAGCCTCAATAGACCAATTACTGGTAAGGAGATTAAATTGGTGATAAAAAGACCTCTCAGTGAAGGAAAACCCAGGACCAGATGGCTTTAAAAGTGAATTTTACAAAAATTTAAAGAATTAACCCTAATATTTCTCAAAGTCTTCCAAAAAATTAAAAAGAAAGGAATACTATTAAACTTCTCTTCTGAGGCCAGTATTATCCTAATACCAAAACCAGAAAGGACACTACTAGGGAAGAAAACAACTATTGACCAATATCCTGATGAAGATAGATGTGAAAATCCTCAACAAAATACTGGTAAATTGAATTCAACAGCACATAAAAAAGATTATCCATTGTGATCAAAGGGAATTTACTCCCTAGATGCAAGAATGGTTCAATATATGCAAATTAATCAATGTAATATATTACATTAATAGAATTAAAGAAACAAATCATATAATTGTCACAATAAATATTGAAAAAAGTTTGACTAGATTCAACAATCATTCAATATTTTTTTAAAAAAAATTTAAATTAGGCATAGAAGAAACATATCTCAACATAATAAAATGCATTAGGCAAGTGCACAGTCAACATCATACTTGATGGTGAAAGATTGAAAGCTTCTCCTCTAAGGGTTGTCCATTTTCACTATTTATATTCACCAGATAATAGAAGTCCTAGTTAAAACAATCAGGCAAAAGAAAGAAATAAAAAGATATCAGAATTGTAAAGGAAGTAGTAAAATCATCCCTATTTGCAAATGACATGGTTTTATATATAGAAAATCTTAAAGACTCAACCAAAAAACTATATCTAGTCAATGAATTTTGTAAACTTGTGGGATACAAAATTAATATACAAAATCAGTAGTGTTTTTATACACTAGCAACAAATTTTCTGAAAAAGAAATAAAGAAATTGATCCCATTTACAAGAGTATCAAAAACAATAACATACTTAGAAATAAATTTAAGGGGACAGTGATGAAAGAAGATACAAATAAATGGAAAGATATCCTATGTTCCTCAATTAGAAGAATTAATATTTTAAAACTAACAATAGTAACAAAAGCCATCTACAGATTTAATACAATTCCTAACAAGACTCCACTCACATTTTTTTTTTTTTACAGATTTACAACACTCCTTAAATCTATATGGAGCCACAAAAGATCCTGAATAATCAAAAAAATCCTGAGAAAGAAGAATGAAGCAGGAGGCATCATACTTCTTCATCCCAAGCTATATCATAAAGCTATAGTCATAAAAAACAGTATGGTACTGACATAAAAACAGATAAATAGATCAATGGAACAGAATTGAGAGCCCAGAAATAAATCCAAGCATATACAGTCAACTAATATTTGCAAATAAAAAAATTAATGGAGAGAAGACATTTCAGTAAATGGTTCTGGGATAATTGGATGTTCACATGTAAAAGAACAGAAAAGAATGAATGAAGAGTGGTATATCTTATACCACTCACAAAAATTAATTTCAAATGGATAAAAATGTACTCCAAATGGATTAAAAATTAATTCCAATGAATTAAAATATAAGATATGAAACCATAAAATTCCTAGAAGAAAGCATAATAAAACTCCTTGGTGTGGATCTTGATAACATTTTTTGGCTATGACACCTAAAGCACAGGGAACAAAATGAACATAAATAAGACTATACTAAACTAAGTTTTTTTTTTCACAGAAAAAGAAGCAATGAAGCAAAAAGATAACCTATAGAATAGGTAAAATATTTGCAAGCCATACATCTGATAAGGAGTTCATATTAAAAATATATAAACAACTTTTATAACTCAGTAGCAAAGAAATACATAACTCAATTTAAAAACTGTGCAAAGAACCTGAAGACATTTCTCCAAAAAGATATAAAGAAGGCAAAGAGGTATGTGAAAGATGTTCAACATCATTTGTCATGAGAGAAAGACAAATTAAAGCCACAGTGAGATATGACCTCACATCTGTAAAATGGCCATCATCAAAAAGATGGGAGATAAAAAAATTTAAAAAAAAGATGGGAGATAACAAAGGCTGGTGTGAATGAAGATAAAAGGAAACTCCCATACACTGGTGGAATTGTAAATTGGTACAGCCAACATAGGAAACAGTATGGAGGATCCTCAAACAATTTAACAAAAATCTACCATATGATCCAAAAATTCCATTTCTGGGAATATATCCAAGGAAAATGAAAAGGCTAATTCAAAAAAAATCTGTGCCCCCATGTTCATAGCAGCATTATTTACAATAGCCAAGACATGCAAGCAACCAGAGTGTTCAGTGGTAAATAAATTAATAAAGAAGTTGTGGTATATATTTACAATCCAATATAATTTAGTCATAAAATGAGGAAATTGGAGGTGGGGCAAGATGGCAGAAGAGTAGGGTTTCTCAACATACCTGGCCCCACAACTTACCCAGATAATTTTCAAATCAGCCTGAACACCTACAAATTCAACCTGAGATTTAAAAACAGAAAGCCGGAACGCTTTCTGTCTTTAAAGAGAGAAGGGTTTTTGCTTCTAGCAAGATATATTTTCCACTTCTAGATTCCCTTCAACATACTCAATTTGGGAGATATATGAGATATTGTTTTTTGTATTGAGTTTTTTGTTTTCTCTGCCTAATTTTGTTCGAAAACAGCAGAAGTTAATATCTTCTAACACATGACCAGCATGCACCCATAACCAAGTGGTATATTGTGCTGGTTCATTCTGTGAGATTATATTCTCTCTTCATTCCCATTCTGCCCCCCTCTTTTATCTCATTTATGTTTTGGTGGTCAATGTTGGGGCTTTCTACAAGTATTTCTGGCTTATATAAATTTGGGACCGAGGGTATTCTAACATACAGAACTTAATACACTCAGAACCAAGAGGATCACCTTCTAGGACCCTTCGGGTAGACTACATCCTCTCTCCATTACAACTTCATAACCACCACCATCTCCCCGTCTGCCCCCCCTTTTTTTTCTCTTTTTTTCTTTTTTCTTTTGTTTCTCTTTACTTTTTTCTCCTCTTTTTTTCTCTTTTCTTTTTTTCTTCTTCTTTGGGATACTTGGCCCTTCAGTTTTTACTACTTTGTTTTGAAATTTATTTTTCACTATAGTGGTGCTTTTGTTTTATTATGTCTGATCTTTGTTTTCATTTTCTGGTGTCTAACCTCATCAGAATCATCTAGGGTGAAATTTACTTAGGTCATGGTTGATATTCTTGACTCAGCCCACTCATACAGCCACTCTGCACTGAGCAAAATAACTAGAAGGAAGAACTCACCAAAAAAGAAAGAATCAGAAACAGTACTCTCTGCCAGAGTTACAGAATTTGGATTACAATTCGATGTCAGAAAGCCAATCAGAAGCACAATTATAAAGCTACTGGTGGCTCTGGAAAAAGGCATAAAGGATTCAAGAGACTTCATAACTGCAGAATTTAGATCTAATCAGGCCAAAATTAAAAAAATCAATTAAATGAGATGCAATCCAAACTGGAAGTCCTAACGATGAGGGTTAATGAGGTGGAAGAGAGTTAGGGACACAGAAGACAAGTTGATGGAAAGGAACTGAGGAAAAAAGAGAAAAACAATTAAAAGATCATGAGGAAAGGTTAAGGGAAATAAATGACAGCCTCAGAAGGAAAAATCTACGTTTAATTGGGGTTCCAGAGAGCACCGAGAGGGACAAATGTCCAGAGAGCATATTTGAACAAATCATAGGTGAGAATTCACCTAATTTGGGGAGGGAAACAGGCATTCAGATCCAGGATATAGAGAGGACACCCCCCCAAATCAACAAAACCATTCAAAACCTCGACATTTAATGGTGAAACTTGCAAATTCCAAAGATAAAGAGAAAATCCTTAAAGCAGCAAGAGACAAGAGATCCCTAACTTATATGGGGAGAAATATGAGATTGACAGCAGACTTCTCCACAGAGACCTGGCAGGCCAGAAAGGGCTGGCAGGATATATTCAGAGTACTAAATGAGAAAAACATGCAGCCACAAAGACTTTATCCAGCACGGCTCTCATTCAGAATAGAAGGAGAGATAAAGGGCTCTCAAGATAGGAAGAACTGAAAGAATATGTGACCACCAAACAAGCTCTGCAAGAAATACTAAAGGGGGACCCTGTAAAAGTCCCTGTAAAAGAAAGATGAAGAAAATAATCCACAAAAACAGGAATTGATAGGTATTATGATGACACTAAATTCATATCTTTCATAGTTACTCTGAACATGAATGGGCTAAATGAACCCATTAAGAGACACAGGGTTTGAGACTGGATAAAAAAGCAAGACCCATCTCTTTGCTGTCTACAAGAGACTCATTTTAGACCTTAAGACACCTCCAGCCTGAAAATGAAAGGTTGGAGAACATTTACCATTTAAATGATCCTCAAAAGAAAGCAGGGCTAGCAATCCTCATATCAGATAAATTAAACTTTATCCCAAAGACTGTAGTTAGAGATGAAAAGGGACAGTATATCATACTTAAAGGGTCTATCCAACAAGAAGATCTAACAGTCATGAATATTTATGTCCCTAATGTGGAAGCTGCCAAGTATATCAATTAATAACCAAAGTAAAGAGATACTTAGATAATAATACATAATAGTAGGAGACTTCAACATGGCACTTTTTGCAAATGACAGATCTTGTAAGCATAACATCACTAAAAAAACAAGTGTCTTAAATGTTACACTGGACCAAATAGATTTCACAGATATACACAGAGCATTCCATCCAAATGCAACTGATTACACATTCTTCTCAAGTGCACATGGAACCTTCTCCAGAATAGATCACATACTTGGTCACAGATCAGGTCCCAACCAATACCAAAAGATTGGGATTGTCCCCTACATATTTTCAGACCACAGGGCTTTGAAACTAGAACTCAATTACAAGAAGAAATTTAGAAGAAATTCAAACACATGGAGGTTGAAGAGCATCCTACTAAAAGATTAATGGGTCAACCAGGAAATTAGGGAAGAAATAAAAAGATTCATGGACACTAATGAAAATGAAAATACAGTTTAAAATCTTTGGGATACAGAAAAAGTGGTCTAAGAGGGAAATACATCTCAATACAAGCCTCCCTAAAAAAATTGGAAAAAACTCAAATAGGCAACCTAACCTCACATCTAAAGGAATTGGAGAAAGAACATCAAGTAAAGCTTACACCAATCAGAAGGAGACAGATAATAAAGAGTAGAGCAGAACTCAATGAAATAGAGATCAGAAAACTATAGAAAAGATCAACAAAACCAGGAGCTGATTCTTTGAAAGAATTAATAAGATAGATAAACCCCTAGCCAGCCTTATTAAAAAGAAAACAGGGAAGACTCACATTAATAAAATCATTAATGAAAAAGGAGAGATCACAACCAATACCAAGGAAATACAGTCAATTTTAAAAACAGTATGAGCAGATATATGCCAAAAAAGATTAGGCAATCTAGAAGAAACGGATGCATTCTGGAAACCACAAATTACCAAAACCGAAACAGGAAGAAATAGAAAACCCGACCAGGCCAATAACCAGTGAAGAAATTGAAGCAGTCATCAAAAAACTCCCAAGACACAAAAGTCCAGGGCCAGATGGCTTCCCAAGGGAATTCGACCAAACGTTTAAAGAAGAAATAATACCAATTCTACTAAAGCTGTTTTGAAGGATAGAAAGGAAGAGAATACTTCCAAACTCATTTTATTTTATTTTTTTTTAATTTATTTTTTATTGGTGTTCAATTTACTAACATACAGAATAACCCCCAGTGCCCGTCACCCATTCACTCCCACCCCCCGCCCTCCTCCCCTTCCACCACCCCTAGTTCGTTTCCCAGAGTTAGCAGTCTTTACGTTCTGTCTCCCTTTCTGATATTTCCCACACATTTCTTCCCCCTTCCCTTATATTCCCTTTCACTATTATTTATATTCCCCAAATGAATGAGAACATATAATGCCAAACTCATTTTATAAGGCCAGCATTACCTTGATTCAAAAACCAAAGACCCCACAAAACAGGAGAATTATAGACCAATATCCCTGATGAATAAGGATGCAAAAATTCTCAACAAGATACTAGCCAATTGGATCCAACAGTACATTAAGAGAATTATTCACCAGGACCAAGTGGGATTTATCCCCGGAATGCAAGGTGGTTCAACACTCATAATACAAACAATGTGATAGATCATATCAACAAGAGGAAAAACAAGAACCATATGATCCTCTCAACAGATGCAGAGAAAGCACTGGACAAAATAGACCATCCATTCTGTGTTAAAAATCTTCAGAGTGTAGAGATAGAGGGACATTCCTCAGCATCTTAAAAGCCATCTACAAAAAGCCCACAGCAAATATATTCTCAATGTGGAAACACTGGGAGCCTTTCCCATAAGATCAGGACATCATGACAGGGATGACCACTCTCACCACTGCTATTCAACATAGTAGTAGAAGTCCTAGCTTCAGCAATCAAATGACAAAACAAATAAATGGCATTCAAACTGGCAAAGAAGAAGTCAAACTCTCCCTCTTCACAGATGACATGATACTGTACGTAGAAAACCCAAAAGACTCCACCCCACAATTGCTAGAACTCATACAGCAATTTGGCAGTGTGTGGCAGGATACAAAATCAATGCCCAGAAATCGTGGCATTTCTATACACTGACAATGAGACCGAAGAAAGAGAAATTAAGGAGTCAATCCCATTTACAATTGCACCCAAAAGCATAAGATACCTAGGAATAAACCTAACCAAAGAAGTAAAGGACTTATACCCTAAAAACTACAGAACACTTCTGAAAGAAATTGAGGAAGACACAAAGAGATGTAAAAATATTCCGTGCTCATGGATTGGAAGAATTCATATTGTGAAAATGTCAGTGCTACCCAGGGCAATTTACACATTCAATACAATCCCTATCAAAATACCATGGACTTTCTTCAGAGAGTTGGAACAAGTCATCTTAAGATTTGTTAAGATTTGAATCAGAAAAAAAAAAAAAACAAATAGCCAGAGGAATATTGGAAAAGAAAACCATAGCTGGGGGCATCACAATGCCAGATTTCAGGTTGTACTACAAAGCTGTGATCATCAAGGCAGTGTGGTACTGGCACAAAAACAGACACGTAGATCAATGGAACAGAATAGAGAATCCAGAAATGGGCCTTCAACTCAATGGTCAACTAATATTTGACAAAGCAGGAAAGAATATCCACTGGGAAAGGGACAGTCTCTTCAATAAATGGTGCTGGGAAAATTGGACAGCCACGTGCAGAAGAATGAAACTAGACTATTCTCTTGCACCATACACAAAGATAAACTCAAAATGGATGAAAGATCTAGATGCGAGACAAGAATCCATCAAAATCCTAGAGGAGAACACAAGCAACACCCTTTTTGAACTTGGCCACAGCAACTTCTTGCAAGATACATCTATGAAGGCAAGGGAAACAAAAGCAAAAATGAATTATTGGGACTTAATCAAGATAAAAAGCTTCTGCACAGCAAAAGAAACAGTCAACAAAATTAAAAGACAACCTACAGAATGTGAGAAGATATTTGCAAATGACCTATCAGATAAAGGGCTAGTATCCAAGATCTATAAAGAACTTATTAAACTCAACAGCAAAGAAACAAACAATACAATCATGAAATGGGCAGAAGACATGAACAAAAATTTCACCAAACAAGACCTACAGATGGCCAACAAGCACATGAGAAAATTTTCTGCATCACTTGCCATGAGGGAAATACAAATCAAAACCACAATGAGATACCACCTCACACCAGTGACAATGGTGAAAATTAACAACACAGGAAACAACAAATGTTGGAGAGGATGTGGATAAAAGGGGAGCTCTCTTGCACTGTTGGTGGGAATGTGATCTGGTGCAGCCACTCTGGAAAACTGTGTGGAGGTTCTTCAAAGAGTTAAAAATAGAGCTACCCCACAACCCAGCAATTGCACTACTCAGAATTTATCCCAAAGATATCCATGCAGTGAAAAACAGAGACACCTGTACCCCGATGTTTCTAGCAGCAATGTCCACAATAGCCAAACTGTGGAAGGAGCCTTGGTGTCCATCAAAAGATGAATGGATAATGATGTAGTCTATATATACAATGGAATATTACTCAGCCATTAGAAATGACGAAGACCCAACATTTGCTTCAATGTGGATGGAACTGGAGGGTATTATGCTGAGTGAAGTAAGTCAGTCGGAGAAGGACAAACATTATATAGTTTCACTCATACAGGGACTATAAAAAAACACTGAAAGGGATTATAGGTGAAAGGAGAGAAAGAGTGGAAAAAATCAGAGAGGGAGAGAGAACATGAGAGACTCCTAACTCTGGGAAATGAACAAAGGGTAGTGGAAGGGAGGTGGGGGGAGGATGGGGTGACTGTGTGATGGGCACTGAGGAGGGTGCTTGATGAGATGAGCACTGGGTGTTATACTATATGTTGGCAAATTGAACTCCAATAAAAAAAATATACAAACAAACAAAAACCCTAAAAAGAATAAATAAATATTAAAAAAATTAAAATGAGGAAATTTTACTGTTTGTGATAACATGGATCAACTTAAAGGCATTACGCTAAGTGAAATAAGTCAGACAAAGACAAATAATATGTAATCTCATTTACAGGTAGAATCTGAAAAGAACCAACAAACTCATAGAAAAGAGATCAAACCTGTGGTTACCAGAGGTGGAGGGTATGGCGACAGGCAATTGGAGGAAGGTGGTTCAAAAATACAATCTTCCACTTATAAGTTTATTAAGTACAAAGGATGTTATGTACAACATGATGACTTTAACAGGGCTGTATGATATACAGGAATGTTGTTAAAAGAGTAAATCCTACGAGTTCTCATCACAAGGAAAATATTTTTTCCATTTTTTTTCTTTTTATTTGTGCCTGTATAAAATGGATGTTAGCTGAACTTATTGTTGTACTCATTGTACAATAAATATAAATTAAATCATCATGCTGTTTACCTTAAACTTACATGGTATTTTATGTCAATTATGTCTCAAAACAAAAACTGAAAGAAAAAATTAGAATATATTTCATGAAAGAGGCAGCCATTTAAAGGATATTTACCAAATCAGGCCCTGATTCGTGGCCCATTTGTAAAAGTGATACTCTTGGATACTTTCATTGAAATTTGTGAATTTTTTCCCTCAAATGGTAACTTTTTTATATCTGTTTCATGTTTCATCCATTCTGTCATGTCATAGAATAATAACATCTCACATATTATTTTTACTTGTTATTTGTTGTTTAAGCATTATGGAGTTAGGCACTATTAAACGCCACGTAACAGAACGTGTAGAACCTTCAAGTTAATTACCCGTAGCAATGCTATTAACCTAGCATTTCTGAACTCATGATATTTTGCAACATCTGATTAGAGAATAAATTCAGAAAGTATTGCAGACTTTACTGATCATTTTTTACCAACAAATGTCATTTTTCCTCACAAATTGCTTAGAGATACTTAAAAAAAGTTTTTGATGTACTTCAATCTACCTTAAGTAAATGTTACATCCCATCAATCTATAACTAAAAATTAATTGTACATAAACAGCCATTCACTTATTGATTATAACTGGAATATTAATGGATCCACCTCTTCTGTAGACTACTTAAAATTGTTATCCTTAAAAAAGATAGTGAAGAAGGAACTTCTCTAATACTGATTTCTAAGGCAATTAAAAAACCAAATTACCTTATTTTGTATTTTATGTAATCAGTATAAACAACTTTTTTTCTACATTCCTAATCCTGTCCCAATTTCCACAATATGATTGATTCCTTTTCCGTCAATCAATGAACACAGGAAATCTCATTCTTAGAATAAATTTATTCTTAGAATATATTAAAATCTAGGAATGTATCAATCAAAAGCAGCCTCCCACAAATTGGAGAGAGTAATCATTTTGGTGGAATAGGTGGAGAATAAGAAAAATATGTGCTGCTCTTTAAGTGTGTTCAGTTATTAATTTTTTTCCTTAAGCCTCTGAAATTTTAAAGACATTCTATGCATCATTAAGGTACTTATGCCAAGGAAAGGTAAATGATTAAAGAAACTTCCCAGACAACATCCCCTGCAAGGACTATCAAACAGACATAATGATTATTTGAATATTAGCTTCTCATTAGAGGCATTGCTGATTAATGGAACTGTTATTTGAATCTCAATAATTCTGTGTTGTTGGGTGAGATATGTTAAGTTTCTGCTTCATGTTTTATGTTTTCTTAAGCATAAATCATGAATACAATTGTTCCAAAAAAGCTTCAAAGAATATAGCACTTTGTATAGGCTTTCTAGGAGAGAGCTGTGACTAATGAAAGTAGTGGTCATGTAATTTAATAATAACAATCTTAATGATTTTTTTTTTGGCTACTACATATACTATGTATTGTTTAATCCACTTCAGAACCTTTAAAAAACTTGGGATAGAAAGGAGGAAGAAGTATAGCTATGACTTATTCACTATACCTTAGACCACCATTCACCCTACTAGAAGCTCCTGTTATTTGGAGGAGAAGACATTAGAACACGTACTCTCTGTTTTTCTTATTTTTTCATGAACTAGCAAGAATCAGAGAATATAGGGAATATTATACTACTTTCCCAAGATAAAAAGCAAAATCTGCAGTTTCACTGCTAATGAGAAACTTCTTGCTAACTTCTACTAAACCTGTTTCCAACTCACTGACACAAGTGTGTTTGGATCTGATGATGGTGGCCAACACTTATTCAATATTAACTCTATGTAGACACTGTGCTATGTACTATATACACGCACTCTTATTTGCCCTTCATAAGCTCCCCATAAAGTAGACACCATTGTTAGTCTCATTTTAACCTCACTTCACAGATAAGGAAAATGAGTTAGAAGAAATCACATAACCTATCTGCTGCCACAACACTGTTAAGTAATAGCATGAAGACTTCAGAGTCTAGGGTCTTAGCTATATGGTATACATCCAGGATGCTCCTAACTTCCAGAAGGTCCAGAAAGGCATCATTGTCTACTGATCTCATTAAGTGATTTCCTTAACTTTGTACTATATTTTGTTTAATTCTCTGAAGTTTGCCTAAAGATGATATAAATGACAATGGCAGGGCAGTTTTGTGAACATCCTATCAATTTTATACTTGCTCACTTTCAGCTTCCTGTTTCCTCCTTTTCAAATGGTACATATTAGGAGGCATCTCCAGACTTTTACATAACTGGTGGAAGATGAAGAAAGGCATTAGATCTTTTTATTGCTTTTAATGGGACTCAGAAGAGGAGAACCAAAAAATCACCTCCATGGTTTTTATCCTTGTAATAAGAGAAAAATATAATCGAGTTTGTATCCTTATATTTCTACCTTTCATGCCATCTATCCTGGATTCATTCATTTTTCTAGAATAGTGGTAACATTAAGGACTTAAACAAAATCACAGGTAAAGTGACAGACAAGAAGAAAGAAAGACAGGAATAGAACCCAGCAGGACTGACCTTTCATACTCCTTTAGCCATAAGAACATTCAGGAAAAGGACAAAAAGCCCATTATCTATAAATCATTATTCTTATTACAATGCATATTTATAAGGCTGTGAGGTTCTACAAATGATTTGAATTGAGGTCATTACTTATCATTTTTTAAATTAAATTTGAAGATGAATTAGGATAGCAAAATTTCTCAGCTAACCTAAAGTTAAACAAAGGAAAATAAATTTCAGATGACTCAATCTCCTGGTCAATCCATTTGTCTTAACCCTGGGGAAGAACCATGATCTAGAAAACTAGAATCAACTTGTGACATTAGTTGGAAGGAGGAAGGAAGAGTACCCCCATTTAATTCCTGATGATTTTTTACATTCGTTTTAAGTCAACATCTGACTATATTTTTTCTAATACTATAGATAAAAAGGACTGCTGGGAGGGCATATGATTTGACTTTTTCTATATTTTTTCTAAAGGTTATTTATTTATTTATTCATTCATTCATTCATTCATTCATCCATTCATGATAGACACACATAGAGAGAGGCAGAGACCTAGGCAGAGGGAGAAGCAGGCTCCATGCAGGGAGCCTGATGTGGGACTCGATCCCAGGACTCCAGTATCACACCCTGAGCTGAAGGCAGGTGCTCAACCGCTAAGCCACCCAGATGTCCTGATTTTTTCTATCTTCATATGCTCAAAAAAATAATTAATTTCATGTGTGAGAAAAGAGCTTAAATGTTACTATGACAGTACGAAGGACAACAAAATTGGCAGTGGCTGAGCAGTACTGCTATCTGTGTGTAGCTGTGTGAATTCTAACCCCAGATGTTTACTCTTACCCCAACATTTTCTCAAATGTAGTTCTCAGAAATAGAGCTCCTTCTAGCTGCCTATTTTCTCCTGCTAAGGGTGAGCCCTGTATGAATTTGCCCATAGGTGAACCAAGTCACATTAAATGTATCTTTTTTTCAGAATTTTACCAAGTGCCCGCCCAACCAATGAGAGAAGAAAAAAGTTAATGTGTGCATTTTGGTTTTCAAGTCTAGACAGAAGTATACAAGTAACTCATTGTATTGGATTCCAAATACAGAAATTTTGATTACTACAAGGAAATAGAACGTAATAGTTACAGAGAAACACCCTAATCTGGGAATTCATATCATAGACTGTTACTGCTGTATAGGATACCAGAGATCACCCACTGTCAACTGTAATGTTTTGAATGAGCCAATAAGAGACTGGGAAAGTGAAAGAATATGTGTAAGGGCAAAAACTTGACAGATTAAAACAAAATAAAAATTTCCTGACCACAAAGCAGTACTGCCTTCACTATACTACTGTCTTTAACTCACTTCTTCAGGAATACCACCCCAGGAATACATAGGTCTGAGGTCTGAAAACTATTTTGTTGAACTCTTTGGGACTTAATTGCAAGAGAGAATAGTTTTAAAGTACTCTCTCTACATCCAAGGCAAAGGCATATCTGGGTGTGTGTGACCGTGTATGTGTGTGAAAATAAAATCATTGTAGTCAAATCAATGTGCTAATGACATAGGGCTAGAAAGACAACTCAGTGGAATAGAATAAAGAATCCAAAAATAGATCTCAATATATATGGTAATTTAATAAATGATACAGATGGCATTTTAATGGTAAAAGATAGATTAGCACAACTGGCCATAAAACTTTGGAAGAAAATATATGTTGGCTTCTATCTGTGTTAGGATTGGTTTTCAGCTTTAAGTAACAGAAACCTTATGATACAGTAGCTTAAACATATGTAGGGTTATTTTTTCAGACAAGTCTAGTGGAGTGTAATTCTACCCCTGACAGCTACTCAAGGACACAATCTCCTTTCTATTTATCTTTCTGTTCTACCATCCTCAGTGTGGTTCTCATTCTTGTCATGACAAGATAGCTACAGAAACTGAAGGCAAAATATACAAATTAAAGGCAAGCAAGAGGGTAAAAGGGTATAGGGAAGAGGAGTTTCATGGGTTTCTTTGTTTGCTTTTAATAAGCTTTTGATTTTACTCAGAAAAGTGCCTTTGCCAGGGACTTTTGCCAATAGCCCAGCCAAGGTCATACGGCCCCAAAAATGCAAAAAAGCCTGAGATACCAAACATTAGCTTTTATCCTTGATAACAGAGAAATGCCAGGAGATGGGATTTGTGGCATTGTTACAGAAAAACCAACCCACAGAATCTGCCACGTTTTTTAAAAAAGTAAACTTTGGGTACATTAAATAATTGAATATAAATTAAAATGAAAGTTTGTAAAGAAAATTAAGCAGTATATCTATCTATATCTATATCTCTCCATCAAGGAGTAGGGGAGACATTCTTAAACAAGACTGGAAAATTATACATAATAAAAATTTTAAAATATTTTTTAACAATACATTTTTTAAATTAACAAAAAACCATAAACAGAGTTAATAAGCAAACAGAACATTCAGGAAATGTCCGTTATATAGTTGGCAAACACAGACACATAGCCAAACACATGCACTCAACATAAATAGTCCTTACAAATCTATAAGGGAGACAAAAAGCCCAAATGAATAAATGGGCACATGATATTGGCTGAATAATTCATAGATGAGTAAATTGAAAGTGAAATAACATAAAAAGATGCTCAACTTCCTCAGTCATCAGCAAAATGCAAATTAGGTCAACAATAAAATATCATTTTATATTTATTAGACCTGCAAATATTTTCTAAAAAGAGAGCTATATCTCCTGTAGTGAGAACACTAGAGAAAGGATATATTCTTCCCAGTGGTGGAAATGTCAAGTTTTATATCCTTTTCAGAAACCAATCTGGCAGCATCTCTAAAAATCTGAAATACATACTTGACCTTAGAAATAGCATTCCTAGGAACCTAATAAAAATAAAAGCATTACTATGTAAGCCTATAGCTACAAGATTATTAATTGCAATATTATTCATAGTGCTAAAAACTGGGGTAAATGTTTAATATCAACCGATAGGAAAAGGGTTGGCTCAATTATGTTATACTTACATTTTAGAATAATATGTAGCCCACTATAAAAAAATTAAAATTTTGCCAGTTGATTTGAAGCATTTTCACAATTTTTTGAGTGAAAAAAATGTGCAGAAAAAACATATGTGATCATTCCACTTTTTAAAAAGATTTTATTTATTTATTTATTCATGAGAGACACAAAGAGAGAGGCAGAGACACTGGCAGAGGGAGAAGCAGGCTCCCTACAGGGAGCCTGATGTGGGACTGGATCCCAGGATGCCAGGATCAGGACTTGAGCCAAAGGCAGATGCTTAACCAGTGAGCCACCCAGGGGTCCTGATCATCCCACTTTGAATCACAGTAGCAAATACATATCTACATTGATAAACTTTTGTGTGTGCACATGTATATGTTTATATATAATTATATTAACATGAAGAAAATATGTAAGAAGATATGTTGGTGTTAATTTGTGACAGAGTTGAGGGTCAATAAATGAAACTAATCATTTGTTCCCTATTTAGGCAAATTATAGCTCAGAGTAACCAAATAGTTAATAAGGAAAAGTCTTATTTATAGACTTACTCCAGCTAATGGATGAAAAGGGAATACAGAATTGGAATATCACATTTTGCAACTCTTAATAGATTAATAGATTGAGGCAAAGGTTCTCAAAGGCTGATGATTTCACAATAAAAAGGACAATGAGACATTTTGTGCCTCCAGATGAAAGAACAAAACACAACATTTGAAGCAGTATTCAAGAAATAATTGAACTGCAATAGGACCAGAGTTCAATTCTTCTAAGTACCAATCTAAGGGATATATGGAGGATAGAAGAATGCATTACATAGCACAGTTCAGCAACCAGCAATATCCAAACCACGAAACATTCTGCAGGACAAAGGTCCATTTTCTCAAAAAAAATCAATAACAAGAAAAAGAAGAAGAATGGGTGGGAGAGGAGAAATCTATATTTTAAAAGAGATATGGGAGGATTCCTCTCTATGCTCCAAAGGAGAACACATCCTCTTTCTGACTGGAATCCTCTTGCCCATTGGTGAGGGGGTATGCTAGGCTGGTCAAAGTATAGACCACAGCCTGGTTCTGGTCCAAGATGGCAATGTAGGAAGACTTCACCTCCTCCACAGACACACCAAATTGACACCTATTTATAGAGCAGTTCCTCCTGAAGAAGAACTGAGGGCTGACTAAACAGCTTCTATAGAATAAAAGATAAAGAGACCACATAGAGAATGACAAGAGAGACAAAGACACAGTAATGAAAAGAACCTCCACCTCTGACACTGTGAACTGCAGTGTGGAATAGTATGGAGGGACTATAAGCAGATTCATCTGTGCTGGGGTAGAGAAAAAAAGCTATGGTTTAAAATAGCAACTAGTTTATAAAGATCCAGCCTTAGAACTCCACCAAACAGTGGGAGACCTGCTGGAACTCCACAGTCTATGTTCCCTCTCCATCTTGATAGTACAGATGGAAGCAGGGTCCAGATGTCATAGCTGGCCTGCCACCTCAGTGAGCACCAAGCCCCTAGTATACACTAGTGCTGGATGCCCTGGGGTACAGAAAAGAAAAAGTCAGGGTTTAAAAAAAAAACTAGAATATAAAGGAACTAGCTCTAGAACTTGCCAAATGGCAAGAGAGCTACTGAAACTCTCTTCATCAGAGGGGCTGGCGAGTGCCAAGGTTTATCTTCCCCATACATCTTGATAGCATAAATGAGAGAAAAGTGCAGGTGTCAGCCCACTCCCTCACCAAACCCCAGGTCCCTAGCCCACACTAGTCCCAGCCATCCCATCAAGTCATTCCCAGCATGGGGCATACAGGGACATCTCTAGTCAGCACTCAATATATCTCCAGCCATCATGCCAAGGTAATGCAGGTGCAAAGCACCCTGGAACATTCCAGGACCACAGCATTTCTATTCCAGATGACTTGCCAGGGAACTCTCAGCACTCTGAGATTTCCTGGTTCGTGCCTGCTTCAGTTCCACCTGCCTCATCAAGGTGCCCCCTGTGCAGAGAGACTCAGGAACCCCCAGCTTGTATCTGCCTTGGTTCCAGCTACCCTACTAGGATATAACAATTATGAATATCTCTGCACCCAATATCTCCCCTCCTGTGAGAACCTAAATACATGAAGCAAATATTAATAGACATAAGGGAGAAATGGACTGTAATACAATAATAGGCACTTTAACACCCCACCTCATCAATGGATAGATAATCCAGGCAGAAAACCAATAAGGAAATATTATCTTTGAATGACATTTTAACCAGATAGATATATACAAAACATTCCATCCAAAAACAACAGAATGCATATTCTTTTCAGTGCACATGGAACATTCACCAGGGTAGATCACATATAATGCCACAAAGCTAGTCTCAATAACTTTAAAGGGATGAAAATCATATTATGTATCTTTTCTGACCACAACAGTATGAAACTATAAATCAAATACAAGGAAAGACATCAAAATGTGGAGACTAAACAGCATACTACTAACATCCAACATGTCAATGAAGAAGGAATTTTAAAAAATACATGTGGACAAATGAAAATGAAAAGACCATGATCCAGAATCTTTGGGACACAGCAAGATCAATTCAAAAAGAGAAATTTATAGTGATATAGAAAAACAAGACAAATCCCAAATAAACAACCTAACTTTATGTTTTAAAGAAATTATAAAAAGAACAAACAAAGCTCAAAGTGAATAGAAAAAAGGAAATCCTAAAGATCAGAACAGAAAGAAATGGAGACTAAAAAATCAATAGAAAAGACCAATGAAATCAAGAGCTGACTTGTTGAAAAGATAAACAAAATTAATAAACCTTAAACCAAACCCATCAAAAACAAATATATAAATAAATAAAATCAGCAATGATAGAGAAGTAACAACCAACACCACGGAAAACAAATTATTATAAGAGAATACTATGAAAGATTACATGCCAACAAATTGAACAAAACTTAGAAGAAATAGTACATTTCTAAAAACACATAATGTCCCAAAACTGAATCAGGAAGAATTAGAAAATCTGAACAGACCAATATGTAATAAAATTGAATCAGTAATAAGAAAAACTCTCAAGAATCAAGTTCAGGACCATATGAATTAGCAGGTAAATTGTACCAAATATTTAAAGAAGAGTTAATATCTATTCTCCTGGCACTATTCAAAAAATAAGATGAAGAATGAAAGCTTCCAAATACACCTATCAGGCCAGAATTACCTTGATAGCAAAATGAGACAAAGACACAGTAACAACAGAAACCACAGGCCAATATCTTTAATGAACATAGATGCAAAAATCCTCAACAAAATATTAGCAAACCGCATTCAAAAATGCATTAAAAGGTTCATGTATTATAATCAGGTGGGGCTTATTCTGGGGTGCAAGAATGGTTCAATATTTGTAAATCAATCAATGTGATACACCACATCAACAAAACAAAAAATAAAAACCATATGATCATCTCAGATGTGGAGAAAGGACTTGACAAAATCCAACATTCATTCATAAATAAAACTCTCAACAGGGTGGTTTTAAAGGGAACATGCATCAACATAATAAAGGCATATATGAAAAGGCCACAGCTAATATCACAAACAATGGTGAAAAACAGAGTTTTCCTCTAAGATCAGGAATAAGACAAGGATGTCCACTCTTGCACTTTTATTCAACATAGTACTGGAAGGTGTAGCCATGAAAAGCAGACAAGAAAAAGAAATAAAAGGCATCCAAATTGGAAAGATAAAAGTTACACACTATTTGCAGGTGTGATATTATAGAAAATCCTTAAGACTCCACCAAAACACTACTAGAACTAATAAGTGAATTCAGTAAAAAGCTTCATGATACAAAATTAATATCCAGAAGGGTGCCTGGGTGACTTGGTTAAGTGTCTGCATTGGTTCAGGTCATGATCCTGGAGTCTTGGGATAGGACCCACATCAGGCTCCCTGCTCAGTGGGGAGTCTGCTTCTCCCTCTTACTCTGCCCCTCCTCCTGCTCATACCTTCTCTCTCTCAAATAAGTAAATAACCTTAAAAAATTAATACCCAGAAATCAGTTGCATTTATATACACTAACAACAAAGTAGCAGAAAGAGCAATTAAGAAACCAATCCCATTTATAATTCACCAGAAACAATAAAACACCTAGGAATAAAATTAACAAGGTGGTAAAAGACAGATACTCTGAAAACTATGAATCATTGATAAAAGAAACTGAAGACAGCACAAACAAATGGAAAGACATTCCATACTTATGGACTGGAATAATTGATATTGTTAAAATGTCAATACTACCCAAAGCAATCTACAGATTCAATACAGTCTCTATCAAAGTGCCATCAGCATTTTTCACATAACTGGAACAAGTAATACTAAAATTTGTATGAAACTACAAAAGATCATGAGTAGCTAAAGAAATCCTGAGAAAGAAGAACAAAGCTGGAGGTATCATAATTCCATATTCAAGATATATTACAAAGCTGCAGTAATCAAAACAGTATGGTACTGGCACAAAAATCAACACATAGACTAATGAAATAAAATAGCATAGAAATAAACTCACATTTGTGTGGGTAATTAATCCATGACAAAAGAAGACTATACAATGTGGAAAAGGTAGTCTGTTTTTTTTAAAGATGTAGATGTTTTTATTTTTAAATACCAGTTAGTCAATATACGGTGTGATACTCATTTCAGGTGTACAATATAGTGACTCAGCACTTTCATACGACATGTGGTGATCGTCACGACAAGTACACTCCTTAATCTCCATCACCTCTTTTACCCAGCACCCCAGGCCCCTGCCCTTTGGTCACCCTCATTTTGTACTCTATATTTCAGAGTCCATTTCTTGGCTTGCCTCTCTTTGTTGTCCCCCCTCTATGTTCATTTGTTTTGTTTCTTAACTTCCACTTACCAATGAAATCACATGGTATTTGTCTTTCTCTGACTTATTTTGCTTACCATTATACTCTCTATCTCCATCCATGTCATTGCAAATGGTAAGATTTCATTCTTTTTTATGGTTGAGATAGTCCATTTATATATATATATCATCTTCCTTATCCATTCATCAGTTGATGGACACTAAGGCTTTTTCCTAATTTGGCTATAATAGATAATGCTGCTATAAACACTGGCATGCATGTATTCCTTTGATTTAGTATTTTTGTATTCTTTCGGCAAATACCTAGTAGTGCAATTACTGGATATAGGGCAGTTCTATTTTGAACTTTTTTTTTTTTTTTGAACTTTTTGAGGAACTTCCATACTCTTTTCCAGAGTGGCTGTTAAAGACTTAAAAGTGAGGCATGAAACCATTAAACCCCTAGAAGGAAAGATAGATAGTGATTTCTTTGACATTGAGTATAGCAGCAGTTTTCTACACATCTCCTCAGGCGAGAGAAACAAAAGCAAAACTAAACTACTGGAACTACACCAAAATAAAAAGCTTTTTCAGAATGAAGGAAACGAAACCATCAATAAAATGAAAAGGCAACCTATTGATTGGGAGGATATTTTTGCAAACGATATATCTGATAGGGGGCTAATATCCAAAATATGTAAAGAATGTGTATACAACTTAGCTCCCCCCCCAAAAAAAAAAATAATAATCTGATTAAAAATGGCAGAGGAGGCAGCCTGGGTGGCTCAGCGGTTTAGCGCCACCTTCAGCCCAGGGCCTGATCCTGGAGACCCAGGATCGAGTCCCACATCAGGCTCCTTTCATGGAGCCTGCTTCTCCCACTGCCTCTCTCTCTCTCTCTCTCTGTATCTCATGAATAAATAAATAAAATCTTTTAAAAAATGGCAGAGGGCCTGAATAGACATTTTTGCAAAGAAGACATACAAATGGCCAACAGACACATGAAAAGATACTCCACATCACTAATCATGTGGGAAATGCAAACCAAAACCACAATGAGATATCACCTTACACCTGTCAGAATAGGTAGGATTAAAAAGCCAAGAAACAACAAGTGTTGGTGAGGATATAGAGAAAAAGGAACCCTTGTGCACTGTCGGTGGGAGTGTACTTGGTGCAAGCACCATGGAAAACTACATAGAGCTTCCGAAAAAAAATTAGAAATAGAAATACCATATGATTCACTACTGGGTATTTATTCCAAGAAAACCAAGACACTAATTCAAAAAGATATATGCACCCCTATGTTTATTGCAGCATTATTTACAATAGCCAATTATATGGAAGCAGCCTGAGTGTCCATGGAGAGAATAAATGGCCAAAGAAGATGTAATAATAATAAAAAAGATGTAAATATACACACACACACAATGGAATATTACTCAGCCATGACAAAAAGGATGAGATCTTGCCATCTGTGAGAACCTGGGTGGACCTAGAGGGTATTATGCTAAGTGAAATAAGTCAGAAAGAGAAAGACAAATACCTCTTATATGTGAAATCTAAAAGACAAAGCAAATAAATAAACAACAAAAAGCAGAATCAGATGACAAACTGATAGTTGCCAGAAGGAAGTGGGAGGAGGTGAATGGGCAAAATGGGTGAAGGGGAGTAGGAGATACATTATTCTAGTTATGGAATGAATTAGTTACAGGGATAAAAGGTACAGCACAGGCAAATAGTTAATTGCACTATACTAGCATTATATAGTGACAGATGGTAGTTACACTCATAGTGAGCATAGTGTAATGCATTGACTTATCAAGTCACTAGGTTGTACACCTGAAATTGTGTAACATTGTATGTCAACTATATTTTAATAAAAAATAAAGTAAAAGAGACGTCAGACATTATTAACAGATGATTCTCGGTCTCAGTTCCATTGTGTGTATGGGAAGGACTCTCACACCAACAATTATCCATGACATCAACTGGGGGTCCTATAATTTACCTCAATTCTGACACTACCCACAGATAGTGACAAATCCCACAGGTGAAGGGCTAGTCCCACAAGACTGCTCCTCCCACCCCACTTGAGACACCAGTCACAAACCTAGGTACTTCTGACCAACTGGCTATGCATCAGAGGTTTTGATGGCCCCTTCCTTGGTTTTCATTAACTTACTAGAGTGACTCACTAAAACTCAGGGAAATACTTAGCTAAATTTACTAGATTATTAAAGGATATGACAAAGGATACAGATAAAACAGCCAAGTGAAGAGATTCACAGGGTGAGATATGTGTGAAAGGGCAGGGAGCTTCCATGGCCTCTCTGGGCATGCCAGTCTCTCCATACTTCCACATGTTCACTAAACTGAGAACTTTCTGAATCCTTTAGTATTGGCACTTTATGGAGGCTTCCTTACATAAGCAAGATCACTTATTCACTTCATTTTGAGTGGTTTTGCCTGCTCTGGAGGAAGGGGGGGCCTGAAAATTCTGGTGACAAGCCTTCATCCAGGAGCCCACTTAGAGTCACCTCAATACAACAAAAGTTGCTCCTAGTGCTCTTATCACTTAGGAAATTACACAGGTTTTAGGATCCCTGTGCTAGGAACCAGAGACAGAAACAAATTTATATTTTTTATTATCTCACAATAATTTATTTCAATCCCAAATTAAATAAATAAATGGTAAAATGAACTATGGGACAATTGAAACGATTTGAACACTGAATGGATATTTATTAATACTGAGTAATTACTAGTATTAGTTTTTAGGTAGTAAAATCATATTGTGATTAGTTTAAAAAGCAGATTATTTTTTAGGGACATAGGCTGAATTACATGTTAATGAAATTACACAATGTTTATGATTTGTTTCAAACTAATGCAGAGGAAAGAGGAACTGGCTTAAGTACAATTGAAGCAATATCAGAAACATATTGTTTAAGCTGAATGATGATTACATGGTAGTTCAATATTTTATATATTTTTGGTATATAATTGAAAATTTCCATATTATCTTTTTAATAACTCTTCCTTTGGCTTTCCCTTACATCTACAGCAAAAGCTTCTATACCACATTTCCACCATAACAAATGATAGAATAAGTTATCCAGATTAATACTACCATTTCCATACCTTTGGTTTCCCTTTAATCTTTCAACACCTGGCTTTCACTCTTACTACCATGCTTCATCTGTACTTTCTAATCTCAGGGAAGACCTGTATTTACTTAAATTCAGTGATTCAGTGGTTTCTTTTTACTTAGTCCTTATTATGTTTAACTTTTTATCTCATCCATTCTTTTTATTCATTCTCTCCTTTGCAACATTTTCCAGCCTTGGCTCTATTGACATTCTCTTCTCTTGGCTTTCCTCCTGTGATTCAGGAAGTTACACCATAACTATCTGTGGACTCCTGGCCCAGATGAGGCCCTTTCTCTGCACTCTTTATCAACAATGGAGAGTTATTTATTAAATTATAAATTTTCGAGGTGCCTGGGTAGCTCAGTAGGTTAAGCATCTGCCTTCTGCTCAGGTCATGATCCCAGGGTCCCGGGCACCACAACCCCTGCATTGGGCTCCTTGCTCAGCAGGGAGTCTGCTTCTCTCTCTCCCACTGCCCTGTCCCCCTGCTTGTGTGCACTCTTTCTTTATTTATCTCAAATAAATGAATAAATAACTTAAAAAAAAGAAGCATAAACGTTCACCACTTCTTATCTATCTTTGAAATCAGAATCTCACTTCCAGACACTGAAATAATAATATATACATAGGAATACAGTATCCTCTGTGATTAAATTGTTTTTCTAACACTCCTCACTCATCCCTCTTTTCCTAAGGGCTCCAACATACTGTTCAGGTCCACTTACTTTTCAAACTTTTCTTCGTGCAAGAACTCACCCCTTCTCTAGACTAAATGAAGCTTTTATGCTCTGTGCCCACAAAAGAATACATCAAAATAAGACTCATACAATGTTTGTTTGCTTATTAAACTTTTTCCTCTAAAAGACTAAATTACCTAAGGGCAGAAACCTTCTATGTAATATTTACTGTGGTTTCTGAGCTCCTAGCAGTACCTGACTCAGAATAGAACCCCAGAACATGTATTAAATAACTTGTTTGAATCACTATTTGTTGGCTGAGATGGCTCTTCCCCATGTGTGTGCTTTGTTCCAGTAACCATGGTACATTATTTTTACTTACACCCAAAACTCCTGGCTCAAATGCAATAAGAGCTTCAAAGAAAAATCACAAATGTATTTAAAAAATAAATTAGGGCAGTATTTCAAATTGTAAGCATGCTTCTATACATTAGTGGATATTGATGTCAGTTTGGAATATTTTTAATGAAATGGAATAGAAAAGAAAATATCAAAGTGTGTTGCACAAAGTAAGAATAAGCATTTATTATTTTTGTTTAAATTAAGTAATGCATATATGTATATGTGTGTATTTTCTGCACGCGTGCGCACGTGTGTGTGTGTGTGTACTGGGTTAAGATGCAAAATGTATCTTTTGTGCAATTCTCAATACAGTGTGAAAGCCATCCACTCAGAATATGTGCAACAGGGACAGTAATGGGAGAATGATTTCTACTCCAGGGGGATTCCCCCCAGTAATTACAAATAACCTCTGCATAAGCAGGTGATCCCTTCTGGATATGGAATTTAATAAGAGCAACAGTGTCTAAAGTAACCTAGTAGAAATAGGTGGCACCCCTGCTTGCAACCCACCAAGCAAGCTTTGGCATGCAATTTCCTTAAGAGCACTTTGACTCTACAGAGATGGATCTCTTAATGCTAAGGTAACCATGAAAGAAACACCACTCACTAGACTATGCCAAAATGCCAGAGAGGATTTCAAGCTTGCATACATTTTCAGAACTTTTCCAGAAGGAATTTGTGTACTAAGATTTTCAAGTGTGTCGAACTTATCTACCCCACTTATTACCACATGCTAGTCTTCTCTTCCTGTAATTCTCTCTTCTCCCCTTCCCAAGCGCTACTTCTATGTACAGACCTATTGATCCATTACCCTTTCTCTACCCCAGTCACATAATCTTTTACTATTCTGACTTTCAATTCCGACATCAATATCTCACTGTTTGGATATGATTTTAGAGTCCTCTTCCTGGGGTCCCAGTCAAGCATAAAGTAACATTGACGAACTGGTGGAGAGAGACACAAAATTAAGTGACTTGCCTATAGCCATTTTTTACTAAGGTTGCCTCTTAATTATTTTTGAGAATGCAAAACAGGGCAGGGATGGATGAAATGGCTGAAGGGGATTAAGAGAAACAAATTTTCAGTTATAAAAGAAGTCTTGGAGATGAGAAGCAAGGCATAGGGAATATAGTTAATAATATTGTAATAACTTTGTATAGTGACAAATGGTAACTACACTTATAGTGAGCACTAATATAAATGTCCGATGACTGGGGCACATGAGTGGCTCAGCCTGTTAAGTGTCTCCCTTTGACTCAGGTCATGATAATAATTTTGCAAAAGAGTTAACAAGGGGCACTTAATTGCAAGGTGCTCTTATAGTTACAAAGATGCGATGGGGTAGGGGGAGACTGGCAGAGTGGAGGGACAGATGAGAGTATGTAGGTTCAGGTTCTTCTTTAGGTTGTATTTATTAAGCCTATATATCTTCCTTACCTGGCCCATTCAAACAGCCATTTTGTTGAACAGAGAAAACAATGATTGATAAAGACATATTTTGATGTTTTCTATCCAAGAAAAAAAAAGTCCCCAAGCCAAGAAATGGGTCAAATATGTAGTAAATCTTGTGACTTAAGAAAGTAGTAGACAATGACCTCTTTAAAATGGCCCCCTGGAGCTCTCCTTCGGACCTGGACTTGAAATCCATTTCAAAACTATCCATTGGCCTAATGACTGGAAGAAGCTGAGCTGAATGTTTTTTTGAGAAGTTTTTTTTTTGTTTGCTTTTGCTTTTGTTTTTGTTCTTTATAAGCTGAATATGGACTACAATTCAACCTTAGTTTATTCACACATTTAATACCTCAGCACAGAAACCAAATTGTCAATGTTTTGAGAACTTCTAATTCAGAAATCAAGGTCAGAATATCATGTTTTATAACTAAAAGTGATAAAACCCATGATATAGGTAAAAATTGTTTTGGGGTGAATTAATTAAAAAGAAATAGAGTAGCATTCATTCTATATATTTTCATAGTATAGATTTTTCATGACATGTATTTGAAATCTATGAGTAAAATAAACATATTAGAAATATATCTATAATGAAATCACTATTTTGTTTTGCAAAAAGAAGTAATTTCCTTGGCACCACATGCTACTTATAAACAGTTTTTCTTTATGCACAGAGTCATTAAATGCTTTTGCTTTGCCAGCTTCTGACCCTGAAAAATTAGCTGGTATTAAAACAAATTTACAGTTTTGTTTTATTACAAAATGAGCTTTTACTAGAGCGCCCTTTCTCTTTCAAGTTTCTGATTGTCAGTCTCAATTTCCTTTGAACATAGCAGACATTCTTCTCATATTATATATTGATTCCTAGCCAAAGAAATAACAAGAGATAGTAAAATCACAAAGGACAAATGCCACAAAGAATTAATTCAGCAATTCAAGAAACAGAAATGCATCTGACACACTGTGTAATCACTGCCACTGAGGGTACTAAATAATCCTTATTTTGTATCCTTAATGACATACTTGATTTATACTTCTGAATTTGTGTGAGCACAGTTAATAATTTTTATTGCAGACATTATCTTTTTAAATTAAGGTTATAAATGTAATCATTAGTATGTAATTAATATCTTATAAAGAATGCATTTATGTATATAACATGATATTAGGCTTTCTTGTGGGACTTTTAGTCTCTACATTTCAGATATATACATTACAATCATAAATAAGGGTTACATGTCAATTTATGGGTTGAAAAGTATTTTATTTGCCCTTCATGACACATAGAAGCAATATTGTTAACTCTTGTGGATGTTCATTGCAATAGATTCTATCTAATGAAGTGTCTAGAATGAAGATCATGAAAGCATCAGACTCTAGTCTCAGCTTTGCCCCTAAATGGTCCGGATATTGAGGCAAAACAATGTCTGCAAGGTCATTTACTACTCATCTATAAATAGTGAGGACTGGGCTAGTTGATTTATGGGGGTTTCTTGCAGCTCTGAAAGCTGTGATATTCAGTCGAATGCTTTTCCCTCATTAGCAATTAAAAGAAATGTGTGTTCACTTTCTTCTTGACTAATAGTCAATGGTAAAACAGAGGTACTTCTCTTACAATTGACTGAAGAGGACATAGCATAGAGCCTCACCAAAATAACTGTAGAATTCTTATGAAAATTAGAGAAAAACAGAACACTTGACATTTTGTACATAATGATTGTTCTCTATTCTTTTATCCACATGCATGTGACATTTGACTGGAATGTTTTGTTGCCACTTTGATGCTCTAGACTATCTACATGAAGAACATGACTTGAATATAATGCTCAGACATTGTACTGGTTACTCTCTGCACTGCAGCAAATTATGTAATTCCTGAGGAAAAAAAATATATTGCCTTTTATATTGAAAATTCTTGGGGGGGAGGAGCAAGATGGCGGAAGAGTGGGGTCCCCAAATCACCTGTCTCCACCAAATTACCTAGAAAACCTTCCAATCATCCTGAAAATCTATGAATTCGGCCTGAGAATTAAAGAGAGAACACCTGGAATGCAACAGTGAGAAGAGTTCGCGCTTCTATCCAGGTAGGAAGACGGGGAAAAAGAAATAAAGGAACAAAGGCCTCCGAGGGGGAGGGGCCCCGCGAGGAGCCGGGCTGAGGCCGGGGCGAGTGTCCCCAGGACAGGAGAGCCCCGACCCGGAGGAGCAGGAGCTGCACCGACCTTCCCGGGCGGAAAGGGGCTCGCGGGGAGTTGGAGCAGGACCCAGGAGGGCGGGGATGCCCTCGGGCTCCCGGGGACACTAACAGACACCTGCGCCCCGGGAGAGTGCGCCGAGCTCCCTAAGGGCTGCAGTGCACGGCGGGACCCGGAGCAGCTCGGGGGGCTCGGGGGCGGCTCCGCGGAGGGGGCTGCACGGCCCCGGGAGCAGTTCGGAGGGGCTCGGGCAGAGGAAGAGGCTCCGTGCAGAGGGGGCTGCGCGGTTCCAGGACCAGCTCGGAGGGGCTCGGGTGGCAGCTCCGCGGAGGGGGCTGCGCGGCGGCGGCCCGGGAGCGCGAATCCAACAGCGCAGGTCCCAGAGCACAGGGCGCCGGGACACAGCCCAGGATCCCGCCTCCCCCGGGACAGGCAGAGGCCGGGAGGGCCCAGGACAGCGAGGACGCTCCTGCCCCAGCTGAGCAGAGCAGCGGCCCCGCCCCGGAGCCTCCAGGCCCTGCAGACCGAGTTCCTGCCGGAGCTGAATCCAGGTTTCCAGAGCTGCCCCGCCACTGGGGCTGTTCCTCCTGCGGCCTCACGGGGTAAACAACCCCCACTGAGCCCTGCACCAGGCAGGGGCACAGCAGCTCCCCCAACTGCTAACACCTGAAAATCAGCACAACAGGCCCCTCCCCCAGAACACCAGCTAGACTGACAACTTCCAGGAGAAGCCAAGGGACTTAAAGAACACAGAATCAGAAGATACTCCCCTGTGGTTCTTTTTTTTTGTTGTTGTTTTTGTTTTGTTTTGCTTTTTGATTTGTTTCCTTCCCCCACCCCCTTTTTTTCTCCTTTCTTTTTCTTTCCTTTTTTCTTCTTTTTTTTTTTCGTTTTTTTTTCTTCCCTTTTTTTTCTCTTTCTCTTTTCTTTCCTTCTTTCTCTCCTCTCTTTTTCCCTTTTTCCCAATACAACTTGCTTTTGGCCACTCTGCACTGAGCAAAATGACTAGAAGGAAAACCTCACCTCAAAAGAAAGAATCAGAAAGAGTCCTCTCTCCCACAGAGTTACAAAATCTGGATTACAATTCAATGTCAGAAAGCCAATTCAGAAGCACTATTATACAGCTACTGGTGGCTCTAGAAAAAAGCATAAAGGACTCAAGAGACTTCATGACTGCAGAATTTAGAGCCAATCAGGTAGAAATTAAAAATCAATTGAATGAGATGCAATCCAAACTAGAAGTCCTAACGACGAGGGTTAACGAGGTGGAAGAACGAGTGAGTGACCTAGAAGACAAGTTGATAGCAAAGAGGGAAACTGAGGAAAAAGAGACAAACAATTAAAAGACCATGAAGATAGATTAAGGGAAATAAAAACAGTCTGAGGAAGAAAAACCTACGTTTAATTGGGGTTCCCGAGGGCGCCGAAAGGGCCAGAGGGCCAGAATATGTATTTGAACAAATTCTAGCTGAAAACTTTCCTAATCTGGGAAGGGAAACAGGCATTCAGATCCAGGAAATAGAGAGATCCCCCCCTAAAATCAATAAAAACCGTTCAACACCTCGACATTTAATTGTGAAGCTTGCAAATTCCAAAGATAAGGAGAAGATCCTTAAAGCAGCAAGAGACAAGAAATCCCTGACTTTTATGGGGAGGAGTATTAGGGTAACAGCAGACCTCTCCACAGAGACCTGGCAGGCCAGAAAGGGCTGGCAGGATATATTCAGGGTCCTAAATGAGAAGAACATGCAACCAAGAATACTTTATCCAGCAAGGCTCTCATTCAAAATGGAAGGAGAGATAAAGAGCTTCCAAGACAGGCAGCAACTAAAAGAATATGTGACCTCCAAACCAGCTCTGCAAGAAATTTTAAGGGGGACTCTTCAAATTCCCCTTTAAGAAGAAGTTCAGTGGAACAGTCCACAAAAACAAAGACTGAATAGATATCATGATGACACTAAACTCATATCTCTCAATAGTAACTCTGAATGTGAATGGGCTTAATGACCCCATCAAAAGGCGCAGGGTTTCAGACTGGATAAAAAAGCAGGACCCATCTATTTGCTGTCTACAAGAGACTCATTTTAGACAGAAGGACACCTACAGCCTGAAAATAAAAGGTTGGAGAACCATTTACCATTCGAATGGTCCTCAAAAGAAAGCAGGGGTAGCCATCCTTATATCAGATAAACTAAAATTTACCCCGAAGACTGTAGTGAGAGATGAAGAGGGACACTATCTCATACTTAAAGGATCTATTCAACAAGAGGACTTAACAATCCTCAATATATATGCTCCGAATGTGGGAGCTGCCAAATATATAAATCAATTATTAACCAAAGTGAAGAAATACTTAGATAATAATACACTTATACTTGGTGACTTCAATCTAGCTCTTTCTATACTCGATAGGTCTTCTAAGCACAACATCTCCAAAGAAACGAGAGCTTTAAATGATACACTGGACCAGATGGATTTCACAGATATCTACAGAACTTTACATCCAAACTCAACTGAATACACATTCTTCTCAAGCGCACATGGAACTTTCTCCAGAATAGACCACATATTGGGTCACAAATCGGGTCTGAACCGATACCAAAAGATTGGGATTGTCCCCTGCATATTCTCGGACCATAATGCCTTGAAATTAGAACTAAATCACAACAAGAAGTTTGGAAGGACCTCAAACACGTGGAGGTTAAGGACCATCCTGCTAAAAGATAAAAGGGTCAACCAGGAAATTAAGGAAGAATTAAAAAGATTCATGGAAACTAATGAGAATGAAGATACAACCATTCAAAATCTTTGGGATGCAGCAAAAGCAGTCCTAAGGGGGAAATACATCGCAATACAAGCATCCATTCAAAAACTGGAAAGAACTCAAATACAAAAGCTAACCTTACACATAAAGGAGCTAGAGAAAAAACAGCAAATAGATCCTACACCCAAGAGAAGAAGGGAGTTAATAAAGATTCGAGCAGAACTCAACGAAATCGAGACCAGAAGAACTGTGGAACAGATCAACAGAACCAGGAGTTAGTTCTTTGAAAGAATTAATAAGATAGATAAACCATTAGCCAGCCTTATTAAAAAGAAGAGAGAGAAGATTCAAATTAATAAAATCATGAATGAGAAAGGAGAGATCACTACCAACACCAAGGAAATACAAACGATTTTAAAAACATATTATGAACAGCTATACGCCAATAAATTAGGCAATCTAGAAGAAATGGACGCATTCCTGGAAAGCCACAAACTACCAAAACTGGAACAGGAAGAAATAGAAAACCTGAACAGGCCAATAACCAGGGAGGAAATTGAAGCAGTCATCAAAAACCTCCCAAGACACAAGAGTCCAGGGCCAGATGGCTTCCCAGGGGAATTTTATCAAACGTTTAAAGAAGAAACCATACCTATTCTCCTAAAGCTGTTTGGAAAGATAGAAAGAGATGGAGTACTTCCAAATTCGTTCTATGAAGCCAGCATCACCTTAATTCCAAAGCCAGACAAAGACCCCACCAAAAAGGAGAATTACAGACCAATATCCCTGATGAACATGGATGCAAAAATTCTCAACAAGATACTGGCCAATAGGATCCAACAGTACATTAAGAAAATTATTCACCATGACCAAGTAGGATTTATCCCTGGGACACAAGGCTGGTTCAACACCCGTAAAACAATCAATGTGATTCATCATATCAGCAAGAGAAAAACCAAGAACCATATGATCCTCTCATTGGATGCAGAGAAAGCATTTGACAAAATACAGCATCCATTCCTGATCAAAACTCTTCAGAGTGTAGGGATAGAGGGAACATTCCTCGACATCTTAAAAGCCATCTATGAAAAGCCCACAGCAAATATCATTCTCAATGGGGAAGCAC
The DNA here is from genome assembly GCF_048164855.1 of Canis lupus baileyi. Taxonomy (NCBI): domain Eukaryota; kingdom Metazoa; phylum Chordata; class Mammalia; order Carnivora; family Canidae; genus Canis; species Canis lupus. The sequence continues at coordinate 55,381,751 of NC_132844.1, read as the reverse complement.
TAGGAGCCTTTCCCCTAAGATCAGGAACAAGACAGGGATGTCCACTCTCACCACTGCTGTTCAACATAGTACTGGAAGTCCTAGCCTCAGCAATCAGACAACAAAAAGACATTAAAGGCATTCAAATTGGCAAAGAAGAAGTCAAACTCTCCCTCTTCGCCGATGACATGATACTCTACATAGAAAACCCAAAAGTCTCCACCCCAAGATTGCTAGAACTCATACAGCAATTCGGTAGCGTGGCAGGATACAAAATCAATGCCCAGAAGTCAGTGGCATTTCTATACACTAACAATGAGACTGAAGAAAGAGAAATTAAGGAGTCAATCCCATTTACAATTGCACCCAAAAGCATAAGATACCTAGGAATAAACCTAACCAAAGATGTAAAGGATCTATAACCTCAAAACTATAGAACACTTCTGAAAGAAATTGAGGAAGACACAAAGAGATGGAAAAATATTCCATGCTCATGGATTGGCAGAATTAATATTGTGAAAATGTCAATGTTACCCAGGGCAATATACACGTTTAATGCAATCCCTATCAAAATACCATGGACTTTCTTCAGAGAGTTAGAACAAATTATTTTAAGATTTGTGTGGAATCAGAAAAGACCCCGAATAGCCAGGGGAATTTTAAAAAAGAAAACCATATCTGGGGGCATCACAATGCCAGATTTCAGATTGTACTACAAAGCTGTGGTCATCAAGACAGTGTGGTACTGGCACAAAAACAGACACATAGATCAGTGGAACAGAATAGAGAATCCAGAAGTGGACCCTGAACTTTATGGGCAACTAATATTCGATAAAGGAGGAAAGACTATCCATTGGAAGAAAGACAGTCTCTTCAATAAATGGTGCTGGGAAAATTGGACATCCACATGCAGAAGAATGAAACTAGACCACTCTCTTTCACCATACACAAAGATAAACTCAAAATGGATGAAAGATCTAAATGTGAGACAAGATTCCATCAAAATCCTAGAGAAGAACACAGGCAACACCCTTTTTGAACTCGGCCATAGTAACTTCTTGCAAGATACATCCACGAAGGCAAAAGAAACAAAAGCAAAAATGAACTATTGGGACTTCATCAAGATAAGAAGCTTTTGCACAGCAAAGGATACAGTCAACAAAACTAAAAGACAACCTACAGAATGGGAGAAGATATTTGCAAATGACATATCAGATAAAGGGCTAGTTTCCAAGATCTATAAAGAACTTATTAAACTCAACACCAAAGAAACAAACAATCCAATCATGAAATGGGCAAAAGACATGAACAGAAATCTCAAAGAGGAAGACATAGACATGGTCAACATGCATATGAGAAAATGCTCTGCATCACTTGGCATCAGGGAAATACAAATCAAAACTACAATGAGATACCACCTCACACCAGTGAGAATGGGGAAAATTAACAAGGCAGGAAACAACAAATGTTGGAGAGGATACGGAGAAAAGGGAACCCTCTTACACTGTTGGTGGGAGTGTGAACTGGTGCAGCCACTCTGGAAAACTGTGTGGAGGTTCCTCAAACAGTTAAAAATATACCTGCCCTACGACCCAGCAATTGCACTGTTGGGGATTTACCCCAAAGATACAAATGCAATGAAACGCCGGGACACCTGCACCCCGATGTTTATAGCAGCAATGGCCACAATAGCCAAACTGTGGAAGGAGCCTCGGTGTCCAACGAAAGATGAATGGATAAAGAAGATGTGGTCTATGTATACAATGGAATATTACTCAGCTATTAGAAATGACAAATACCCACCATTTGCTTCAACGTGGATGGAACTGGAGGGTATTATGCTGAGTGAAGTAAGTCAGTCGGAGAAGGACAAACATTATATGTTCTCATTCATTTGGGGAATATAAATAATAGTGAAAGGGAATATAAGGCAAGGGAGAAGAAATGTGTGGGAAATATCAGAAAGGGAGACAGAACGTAAAGACTGCTAACTCTGGGAAACGAACTAGGGGTGGTAGAAGGGGAGGAGGGCGGGGGGTGGGAGTGAATGGGTGACGGGCACTGGGTGTTATTCTGTATGTTAGTAAATTGAACACCAATAAAAAATAAATTAAAAAAAAAAGAAAATGTAGGGTGAAAAATAGAATGAGAGAGAAAAAAAAAAAAAGAAAATTCTTCAAAAAAGAAAAAAAAAGAAAGCTTCTTATTACAGTCTTCACACCACCAGTGTAGTCAAGAATAACTGGTTGGTTTTTTTCCCAACATATAGAATGACTAGCTCTTTTGATAAGACTGAGCTTAGAAATTCCATTTAAGTTTTATCTGACATGTTAATAAAAATGATGCCAGGATTTTTCTGTAATAATTGAAAAAATGATATACTATATTTCAACAACCTAAGATATTGTCAAATTAAGTAGGTACTTAATGTGTAGGTACTATTCATGTGTAAAACATTGTCGAATAGTGACAGCTTTACATACTCCTGCTCTATTTCCATGTCTTTCAGGGCACAAAGCTTTGTGATTTAATAAGAAATCATGATATGGTTTTTTGAAAACATTTTAAATGTCAAACTCAATCAATAGTACACAAAATCCATTTTTTTCACCTCAGTCATGACAATATGAATACCAATTGACTAAATGTGCATATTCACTGACTGATAACTTTGCCACTATTGCACTTAGCTGATAGTGTTAGATATATGCCAATTTCAGAAATGCTCAAATATCAGCATCTTAAAAATCAACAAATTATGGTCTATCTTTATAAAATATTCCTGCATAACACTAATTTGAATAAGACAAAAACCACTAATTCAGTGTCCATTAATTGTAATGTAGTATTAATATTGCATATGCCCTTTCAAATTTTGTCCAGAGCAAAAATTCTACCCTGCATTTCAGATAACTCTTTTTATATGCAATTGGATATACCCACTCAGAAGTTATTCGAGCACTTCAAATTAAAATGGTCCCAAAGTTGGGGCACCTGGGTGGCTCAGTCAGTTAAGTGTCCTACTTGTGATTTAGGCTTAGGTCACTATCTCAGGGTCCTGGAATTGAGCCCAGGCTCTAGGCTCAGTGGGGAGTCGGCCTCAGATTGTCTCTCTCTGTCTCACTCTCCCTCTGCTCATCCTCCATGTGCTCTCTCTCTCTCTCTCTCTAGAATAAATAAATAAATCTTTTTAAAAAAGGGAGGGATCTCAGAGTGAACTTCCTTCCTTTCAAATCACCACTCTTCACGTACCTTTCAACTTGGTTAATGACATTACCATTTGTATAGTTGCTTCTGTTAGAAACTTTGGAAACAACTGTTTATAATCTTTCATCCTTACTTTCAATATTTGAGACTTGAGTACCAAGTCTTAAATAGTCTATCCCCAAATGAATCTTTGTAACTCCACCCTTCAGCACTACACAAAGTCATTGCATTAATTCATTTCACATAAAGGCTTCTAGGGTTGCTGTATTATTCCATTTTCAGGCATATTTTCCACACATTGATGTTTTTTAAATGTGTGCATTTAATACAGATTTCTCCCCTTCATCCAAGAAGTTGTAATTAAAATAATAGTGCATTTTACAAAAATCCTTAGAACTGAATAAATGTGATTGTGATGGTTGATTTTATGTGTCATAAAAGTGGGCTAAGGGATGCCCAGGTAACTGGTAAAACATTATTCCTACAATGTCTGGGAAAGTATTTCTAGAGATTAGCATTTTAATTAGTGAATAAAATAAAGCAGGTGGTCCTTTCTAGTTTGTGTGGGCTTCATCCAATCCACTGAGGGTGAGAATAGAATAAAAAGATAGAGGAAGAGTGAATTTGCCCTCTCTTTGAGCTGAGACAGCCATCTTCTGCTATCAGACACATGATAAAAGGCAAAACTGAAAAAAAAGTTTAACATCAATAAGTATGTATGTGCTGAATGAAATCACATCTAATAACCTAAGCATCATTAAATATATTTTTTAAAGATTTTATTTATTTATTCATGAGAGACACAGAGAGAGAGAGAGAGAGAGAGGCAGAGACACAAGCAGAGGGAGAAGCAGGCTCCATGCAGGGAGCTCGATGTGGGACTGGATCCTGGGTCCCCAGGATCAGGCCCCGGGCTGAAGGCAGCGCTAAACCGTTGACCCACCCAGGCTGCCCTCATTAAATGTTTTTTTTCAATTTTGCATCTTATGATTGCACAATATTTTTTATCTTGTTTAATATCTTCAAACTTAAATTCTATCATTTCTAATTCTATCATCATTCCTGATTTTGTGTTGTTTATACGGACTGGGTATCCCTTTATCCATCTCATTAGTTTTAACATTTAAAACTAAATTTTGGGGATCCCTGGGTGGCTCAGGGTTTAGCGACTGCCTTTGGCCCAGGGCATGATCCTGGAGTCCCGGATCAAGTCCGGCCGGGCTCCCTGTGAGGAGCCTGCTTTCTCCCTCTGGCTGTGTCTCTGCCTCTCTCTCTGTGTCTCTCATGAATAAACAAATAAAATCTTAAAAAAAAAAAAACAACTAAATGTCACTTCACATTAAATGTGTATATGTATGTGTGTGCACATTTGTTTGAACTGCTGAGATTATCACTTTTCTTTTGAACACAGTAAAATAGCCCATTTTTTTGCACATTAGTTATAAAAATAAAAATACATGATTTTATTCTTCCCTTTATTATTATTTTCCAGTTCACTTATATTACTTTTTAATTAGAAACTAATGGCTTTAATATTTTATAAACATTATACCTACTATTCCCTGTCTTGGGAATCACTGTTTTCCCCACAACAGCACAGAATTCTCCGAGTCTTATTTTCTCCCCAATTTAAATTAGATTGTTAGAATATTTTACTGTACCTTCTCTCCTCCTTTGCCCTGCTCGCAGCTAAGACCCCTGGGACACTATCACTTCTTCCTCCCTACCCATAGTCCCCACATATCTAGGTCTTTCTGAGACAAATTTAGTACCTACTAGAAATTTTCTATTTAAATAGCTCTTAATTGGCATTCATATTACACACACCAAGTGAGTTTATTATTATCTGCAAATTACGTATGTCACCAAGCTCATTTTACAAGATTATTTACTTTTTCTTTATCTTCCCTTACTTTGTTACCTCTATTTATTCATTTATTTACATAGTCATTTCACAGGTGTTCTCTGTACATGAAAATGTGAATAATATAGTCTCAGATTCCTTGCACATCTTTAATGTCTTTCTCATAGAAACAATAAATGATATTTTGGCTGAGTAGAAGACTTCTAGGTCCTTTTGTCTCAGCAAACTTCTGATTTATTCCACTATTTTAGATGCTGGCATTGCAAATAAGATGCCCAGCACAATTAGATATTTTTTTGTATGCAAAAGCTTATAATGTTTAATTTTTAAATGTATAAATTTTCTTTTCATACTTTGAATTCATGCCCAGATGTCCAATTCATGTGTCAAGCTATAATATTATTTTTTATCACCCAGAATGGAAATTGTTGAAACTTTTTAATTTTACACTCATCTTTTTTCAGTTGAGAAGTTTCTTTCCCTCTAATTGTTGAAATTATTGTACCATCTTTATTCTTTTTCCTTTTCAATCTAGATCACCTATTTTACTCATACGGAATCTCCTAAAGTGATCTCCCAAGTACTTTATCTTTTTATGATTTATTTCTCTTTACCTTTCAGCACTCTGCTAGGAGCTATTTGATGCACATAAACTTCTCACAAGTGGTTATCTCCTATGATTTACTAATTGTTTTGTTTTAAAAATCATGATTTTGAACCCCAGACTGTCTTATTTTGCATTATATTTGGCTCTTTTTATGTGATCATATTTTACTTTTTATCTGCATGTTCATCCCCTTCTTATGATAGATTTTATTTGATTATTCTTATATTCCAACTATTCAATGTGGATCAACTATTTTTGAAAGATGGATCAGTTTAAAGGGATGATTGTTTTCTCTGAGTGCCGAATGGGTTTACATCTGAGAGCTAGGATATCCTTGATAAATAGATATAAATGCAGTGGAGAACGACAACATGCTCTCTAATTCTGTGTACTATTATTTTATCTGAAGCTGTCTGCTTTTGTGTGTCACACACTCCTCAAACCTTTAAGGCAGAGAAGACTCATCCCACTTGTTCAGTTTCCCACTAGCCATTTGTGCCTCAGGGGCAACTGGCACTCTCATCTAGCCCGTTATCAAACAACTTCTCTTCCCTTTCTCCCCCACACATAGATCCAAAGGACAAGAACTTCTTATCACTAAACTTCCTGGTCCATGCCTTTAGACTTTGCACATCTCCAATCAAGTTTTCAGCACACAGGGGTACAATCCCTGAACCAGTTCAACAGAGAAAAGGGAACTCATCTCAACATAGAAACCAGAAGCTCTCTCTAACTCCTGGGCCAAAGACAGGCAAGTTGCTTGGCACTGAAGGTAGAGGGAAAGGATATCTGTTAAGATTAATATTTCACTTATTAATCACCAGAAAATAAAAAGCCCAAAGCCCAACATAATATTATCCCTAAAGCCCAACATAATATTATCCTTTTAAATACATTGTAGGCTTCCTATGTATCAAATTGGATTAGACAAATATCACAAGGGCAGATATATAAGGAGAGTGTGAAGCCGGATAATGGGCTGGATCTCACAACCCTGAGATGATGACCTGAACTGAAGTCAAGAGTCTGATGCTTAACTGACTAAGCCACCCAGGCATTGCTAAGTTCTGTTTGAAACCTAAATATTTAATCTTTAGTACATCTGGCATATTCTATTACAGAGAGTTGGAAATTTCAGCATTCTATCTAGAAACCTCTTCAGCAAGAGCCAGAGAACATTAGATAATATTTTCTCTTTCCCATGGTACTGCAGGAAAGAGTTTCACTGTTTGCCAGTATGGAAGTTTTCTCTGGGTAAAAATAACATTTTTCTCACTATCCTTCAAATTTTCACCAGTCTTTTTCTCAAGACCCCTCTAGCTTTCTCTAATTAACACCTGTGGCTGTTCCAGATTTTTCTGTCACTGGTCCCCAAAACCAATGCCACATACACTAGTTTCATGTTATAGCAGCATTCCATTTTATGGCAGCATCCCAAATTCTATTCTAGTTATCAATTGCTATATAACAAATTGTCCCAAACTTAGTTACTTAAAACAGTAGCAATTTTTTTTTAATATCTCACAAATCTGCAGCTTGGTAGAACTCAGTGAAGAGGACTTATCACAGTTGCATGTGAAATGGCAAGCCTGACTGCAAATGGCAGAAGGCTAGAACACCTTGAGGCTTCCTGGGAATTGCTCTCATGTGGTCTCAAGACCTCTTCATGGGATCTCTCCACCTGCTCTTTCTATGTCATTTACAGTGATTTAAATCCCTCCATGGATTTTCAGGGCCCCAAGAACAAGTATTTGAAGGGACCAAGCAGGATGCTGTAAGTCCTTTTAAGAAGTATCCTTTGTGACATTGGGCCAGCACTAATTCAGTGAGAAAATGGGACTCTGCAGAGGCAGAGTCCAGATACAAGGATACAAGATACAATCCTTGTCCAGAGACAAGGATTATTGGGAGGGAGGGTCAATCTACGGGATGACCACCACAGTCAGCTTGCTGCTCTTAAATCCCACCTACAAGTCTTTAATGTAGCAGTTATTACATAGTATTACTACTTTAGTTCCTCTTTTATGTTAACAACCTTTAAAGAGATGCCCTGTTTTAAGTGCCTTTTAAGTGACTATAGTCACAGTTCACATTTATTATTTGGGTATAATTATTGAATGCCACTTTCAAGAGTCTCATTTTGGTGATGAAATATTTGGTCAGCCTTGTCATTATTATTATTAAATCTGTAGCAACCCAAACGGTATCTGGGACATACTTACTTGGTTAAAAAAAAAAAAGAAAAGAAAAAATAGATATCTGTTGAAATATTTTATTAATCATTAGTTCTGTAATAGAGAATGACATTTGAAATAATAAGTAGTATGTTATAATTGCAGCATTAAAGCAGGAGAGTTTATGCTTTTTTTGTGAAGGAATTGCTCTAATGTCCTTTTTGAGGTTACTAATTGCTCAATCTTAAAAGTCACCTCAATCTGCATATCCGATGAGTAGGGTCACAATTTTCTAAAATAGTCAGCTCTTCACTTTTAGCATTTAAAAAGCATTGACTTAAAAGTCTCCTGAAATAAATACACATGAATATTTCTATTTTTCAGACAACTTCCTCAAGTCACTTGCTTTTTTTCTGTTGATTTTTGTTAGATCTTCTTTGCATTTTTATAAGACGTCAAGTTTTCTATTGACGTATTTTCAATTGTCTTTTAGTACACCTATTAAAATGATCTTTTAAAAAATAAATACTTCACAATAGAACAGAAATGTTTTTGATCTTTGATGACATTTACATTTTTTATGCATTCCTTGAGGAAAAGAGGGAGAGGGTATAAATTTCAAAGAACAAAGAGAGAAACAAGGTCACCTTTAAGATTCTATCCCATGTATGTCTCCAGTTCCTAGATAATATTTGGCTTCCAAGTATACACAGGCGTATAAATTTTAATGTATTTCCTAGTTACAGTTCTTGCTATAGTGACTGGGAAGTAGTCACCAATCAATGAATATTTGTTAAACAATTGCCTAATCTCATCTGCCATCATTTTACCAAAGCTCTAAAATGAATTTTATCAATTCCTCATATTCTCAGTGTGCCTTAATTATCCATCAGTACCAGCAATGGTATTTATTTATACAGGCTTTGCCATTCCTGACCGTGCTATTAAGCACAAACAAAACAGACTCTTAACTATAAAGAACAAACTGATGGTGACCATAGGGTTAGGAGGGTGGGGAAATAGGGTATTTAATAGGTGATGGGAATTAAAGAGTACACTTGTGATTAGCACCAGGTATTGTATGGAAGCATTGAAGCTCACTATATTGTACAGCTGAAACTAATATTACACTGTGTTAACTAACTGGAATTTAAATAAAAACTTAAAAAAAGCAGTGTGGATTGACATAATAAATTGAAGGTGAAGAAGCCCTAAACACAAAGCTTACTCTCCTCAATCAATAATTTTCTCCATAGGACTTTTTTTGAGAGGTCAAGAGCATAGAAAACCAGGAACTGGAATGAAAAACAGCTATATATATATATATATTTGTCTTACAATGCTAAGGATCCAAAGCATTACTAGGAGAAAGGTCCCAATCCCATCCTAAAGACATTTAACATTAAAGATGAACCAAGCTAGGTAAGGGTTCAACCCGAATCTAATACAGTTCAATTCTAATTTGATCAAAGAGATCATCCCATATTCTGGAATGTCTGACAGGTAAAATAGAGCACTTGCTGGAAAAAGCAGTATGCATTTCTATCTCTAATAATATCTTATACACAATATTTGACATAAAACCTTAAAAAATACTAGGTGGTGGAAGGAAAAATATGTTCTCCATAATCAGAGCAGTAGATAAGGACTTTAAAATCCTTTATATGTTAAAGGATTTAGAGAAAAAGACAAAATGAGGGAGGAGTTGGAGTATTTATAAAAATAAATGACTCTAAAAAGAACCAAATGGAAGTTGTAGAATTAAGAAACATATAATATTTGAAATTAAGAATTTATTAGATGTACTTTACAATTGAATGCCCACAGAATAATAAAGGACCACTGAATCAGACACCTGTTTGAAAGGATCAATATCTAGTGTATGTGTAATCAGAATCCAGAGAGATAGAAGAAATGGCCACAAGAGATGATGGCTAAAGGATTTTGAAAAATTAATGAAAGACATCAACCCCATGTTCAGGAATCAAGCAGGATAAGTATAAAAATAATCAGAGTTAGGTATATCACAACTAAGCTACTAAAAATAAAATAAAATTGGAAAACCGTAAAGGTTATGCCTGGTTCATTGTTTTTTTTAAAGGCCAGAGAGATGAAACAAACAACATTTGGGTTAATTATGGACCAAACAGCAAGAAGGTGTATTTAATATTGAAACAAAATAAGATATTGGCATTTTGATAGCTTGGTACTCAGCTAAATACTTTCATTAAATCCTTGAAAAACAAGCAATGATACTTTAAAAATATGATTTCAACTCAAGTGATTAGAACTGATTATAGAGACTAAAATAGCACTGAACATATAGATAACTGATTCAACTTCTTGTTCAGTACTTATATAACCTGCAAAATGCAAATTATACACAGATGCTTTCCATTCCTTAACCTAAGAATAATAAACAAATCACACAATAAAATGCAATATCTATACCACATATATACAACATGTAATCTTTTCACTTTAAATATGAGGCATATAAAAAAATAAAAATAAATATGAGGCATATATATATTATATGTATACACACATACATATATGTAGTTTTGTGGGATATATTTAATTGTCTGACAAGGACTCGTCCTGTGAGCTGGAAAAATAAAATTCCATAGATTTCTATAGGAATATAGAAATATAGCTCTTAGAATTTTCTAAGTTTATAGAGCTATGTCTTTACTATGTATCTTGAATTTATCTGCATTAATAATGACAATTATTTTACTTCAGGAGGCAACCAATGATCCACTAACTCTGGAACTTAATGTAAAAAACTATGAAGAAATTGATATAGTGAAGTAGATAGTTTAATTTTAGGGTAGTTATGGCCTCTGAGGTAGAAGTTTTGCTGCTTATTACCCAATGGATAGGGTTATTTATTCATAGGTAGGCATTATATCTAAAATTCTAACCTTCCATAGGCCAAGTGACAGTTCACTTCTTCCTCCGATTTAAAATTCACCAAATTCTTTTTTGGTACACACCTACCAAGTTTCCTACTGTCTGAAGTTAAATCAATCCTCTCTCTTCCACTTTTATCATCTCAGACCAGCAAAAACAATTCTATATAGAAGTGGTATACTAAAAAAGATTTCCATGATAACGGAATTTCTTTTATCCTTCTCAAAGAAATTTTCTACACTGAGTCTTCTAAATAGTCTGGTCTCTTCTATGGAAATGAGAAATAAATTTGAACTATGAAGAGCAACCACTAAAATTTTTTTAAAAAAGTATAACTGATATGCTAAGAAAAAGGAAATGAGGGCAGCCTGGGTGGCTCAGCGGTTTAGCACCGCCTTCACCCCAGGGCCTGATCCTGGAGACCTGGGATTGAGTCCCACGTCAGGCTCCCTGCATGGGGCCTGCTTCTCCCTCTGCCTGTGTCTCTGCCTCTCTCTCTCTCTCTCTCTCTTTCTCTGTATTACTCATGAATAAATAAATAAAATCTTTTTTAAAAAAGGAAATGAAATAATATATATCACCCAATTAAAACTACAAGAGGAAGAAAAAGAGTGGAAGACAAAAATAGGACAAAACAACAAGGGCAGCAAAAAGAACAAGGGTAGCAAGTAGAAAACAGTAACAAATACAGTAGATATTAATTCAACAATATCAATAATCACTTTGAATGTTAATGGTCTAAATGCACCAACTAAAATACAGAGATTGTCAAAGTGCATCAGAAAACACCACCAGTTTAAATATAAAAACACATATAGATTAAACGTAAATGGATGGAGGAAAATATACCATGTTAACGCTAATCAAAATAAAGTGGGAGTAGATATGTTAATTTCAGACAGAGCAGACTTCAAAGTAAGAAATTACCAAGGATAAAGGAAGTCTTTACATAATCGAGGAGTAAATTCTGGAAGATGACATAACAATACTAAACATGTATAGGTCTAACAACACACATCAAATTATATAAGGCAAAAACTAATAGAACAGAATTCCATATGTCAACAAGCTAAAAAAGAAAAATCACATAATCATATCAATAGATGCAGAAAAAGCATTTGACAAAATGGAACACTCATTAACAAAGAAACTCTCAGCAAGCTAGGACTAATGGGTAATTATCTCAGCTTGATAAAGATTATCTACAGATATTCTATAGCTAACGTTATACTTAATGGTGAGAAATTAAGGCTTTCCTGATAAGATCAGGTACAAGGCAAGGGCATCCCTCTTACCTTTCCTTTTCAACATCAAACTAGAAGTCCTTTCCAATGCAGTAATTCAGGGAAGAAAATAAAATATATACAGATTGGGAAAGAAGACATAAAATTGTCTCTGTTCATAGATGACATAATTTTCTAAATAGTAAATCTGAAAGAGTTGACGAAGAATTCCTGGAACTAAATAAGCATTACAGCAAGTTTGTAGGATACCAAATTATTGCACAAAAGTCTATTGCTTTCCTAAAGATCAATAATAAACAAGTGGAATCTGAAATTAAAAACATAATGCCATTTATATTAGCACATTGAAAATGAATACTTAGTTATAAGTCTAAGAAAATATGTATAGGTTCTATATGAGGAAAACTACAAAACTCAGTGAAATCAAAGAACAAAATAAATGAAGAGATATCCTATGTACATGGATAATGAAGACTCAACATTGCCAAGATGTCAATTCTTCCTAACATGATCTATAGATTTGATATATACCCAAGTCCCAGCAAGGCATCTTGTACATATAGACAAATTGATTCTAAAGGTGAATAAGCAAAAGACTCAGAATAGCCAATACAATATTAAAGGAGAGGAGTCAGAGGACTGACATGACCTGACTTCAAGACTTACTATGAAGCTACATTAACCAAGAGAATATGATATTAGTGAAAAAATAGACAAATAGATCAATGAAAAAGAATACAAAGCCCAGAAATAGATCACTGTAAATATAATCAACCAATCTTTGACAAAGGAGCAAAGGGAATACATTGCAGCAAAGATCATCTTTTCAAAAAATAGTGCCAGAACAACTGGACATCCACATTCCAAAAGGAGTCTAAGCATAGACCTTACACCCTTCATAAAAATGAACTCAAAATAGATTACAAAGCTATATGTAAAATGCAAAACTATAAAAATCCGAGAAGATAACATAGGAGAAAACCTAGCTTACCTTGGCCTTTTTAAATAAAACGCTATCCATGAAAGAAACCGTTGATATGCTGGACTTCATTAAAATTACAAACTACTCCGTGAAAGACAGTATCAAGAGAATTAGAAGACAAGCCATAGATTGGAAGAAAAATTTCCAAAAGACACATCTGATAGTCTCATTATCCAAAACATACAAACAAATCTCAAGCTCAGCAATAAGAAAACATACAACTCAATTACAAGATGAGCCAAAGATTTTAACAGACTCTCACCAAAGATATATAGATGGAAAAAAAGCATTTGAAAAGATACACTACATCTAATATATTATCAATGAAATGTAAATTAAAACAATAATAAAATACCACTAAACACCTATTATAATGGCCAAAATCTGGAACACTCAACACCTAATGCTGGCAAGAGGGTAGAGCAGCAGGAACTCTCATTCATTGTTGGTGGGAATATAAAATGGTACAGCCACTTTGGAAAACAGTTTGGCAGTTTCTTACAAAACTAAACATACATTATCATTTGATTCTTCAATTATGTTTCTTGTTATTTACCCAAATCAATTGAAAATACATCCACACTAAAACTGGCACATGCTTATTTATAACAGCTTTATTTGGAATTGCCAAGACTTGAGAAAAAAGATGTCCTTCAGTAGACAAATAGATGAATAAACTATGGGGTGTCCAGGTTATGACTGGATGGGACGCTGCAGGATGATAGAAGATAGGGGTCCTCAATTCATCTGGTCCAACAAACTTACTTAGGTAACTTTCAAAAGATCCTGAACAGCTATGAATTCGACCTGAGATGTAAAAACAGAGAACAACTGGAAGGCTACAGACAGAAGAGTTTTTGCTTCTAACAAGAATCATTTATGGGGTATTTTCCTTAGGTCGTGGTTAATATTTTTGACTCAGGTCGCTCATACAGCCACTCTGCACAAGGCAAAATGACTAGAAGAAAGAATTCACCACAAAAGAAAGAACCGGAAGTAATACTCTGTGCCAGAGTTATAGAATTTGGATTTAAATACGATGTCAGAAATTCAATTCAGAAGTACAATTATAAAGCTCCCAGTGGCTCTGGAAAAAAGTGAAAGGACTCTAGAGATGTTGTTACTGCAGAATTGTGATCTAATCAGGCCAAAATTAAAAATAGATTAAATGAGATGCAATCCAAACTGGATGCTCTAACTGCTAGGGTAAATGAAGAGGAAGAGTGAATTACATAGAAGTTGATTGAAAGCAAGGAAGCTGAGCAAAAAAAGGGAAAAACATTAAGAGCCCACGAGGGAAGGCTTAGGGAAATAAATGATAGCTTGAGAAGGAAGAATATATGTCTAATTGGGATTCCAGAAGAAGCTGAGAGACAGGTCCATAAAAGTATCTTTGAACAAATCATAGCTGAGAACTTCCCTAATTCAGAGAAGAAAACAGGCATTCAGATCCAGGACATAGGGAAGAAACACCCCCACCCCCAAAAGAAATCAATAAAAACCATTCAACATTTTGATTTTTTTTTCAATAAATTTATTTTTTTATTGGTGTTCACTTTGCCAACATATAGAATAACACCCAGTGCTCATCCCGTCAGGTGCCCACCTCAGTGCCCATCACCCAGTCACCACCACCCCCCGCCCACCTCCCCTTCCACCACCCCTAGATCGTTTCCCAGAGTTAGGAGTCTTTCATGTTCCATCTCCCTTTCTGATATTTCCCACTCATTTTTTCTCCTTTCCCCTTTATTCCCTTTCACTATTTTTATATTCCCCAAATGAATGAAACCATATAATATTTGTCCTTCTCCCATTGACTTATTTCACTCAGCATAATACCCTCCAGTTCCATCCATGTCGAAGCAAATGGTGGGTATTTGTCGTTTCTAATGGCTGAGTAATATTCCATTGTATACATAGACCACATCTTCTTTATGAATTCGTCTTTCGATGGACACCGAGGCTCCTTCCACAGTTTGGCTATTGTGGCCATTGCTGCTATAAACATCGGGGTGCAGGTGTCCCGGCGTTTCATTGCATCTGTATCTCTGGGGTAAATCCCCAGCAGTACAATTGCTGAGTCGTAGGGCAGCTCTATTTTTAACTCTTTGAGGAACCTCCACACAGTTTTCCAGAGTAGCTGCACCAGTTCACATTCCCACCAACAGTGCAAGAGGGTTCCCTTTTCTCCACATCCTCTCCAACATTTGTGGTTTCCTGCTTTGTTAATTTTCCCCATTCTCATTGGTGTGAGGTGGTATCTCATTGTGGTTTTGATTTGTATTTCCCTGATGGCAAGTGATGCGGAGCATTTTCTCATGTGCTTGTTGGCCATGTCTATGTCTTCCTCTGTGAGATTTCTCTTCATGTCTTTTGCCCATTTCATGATTGGATTGTTTGTTTCTTTGCTGTTGAGTTTAATAAATTCTTTATAGATCTTGAATACTAACCCTTTATCTGATACGTCATTTACAAATATCTTCTCTCATTCTGTAGGTTGTCTCTGAGTTTTGTTGTCCGTATCTTTTGTTTTGCAAAAGCTTCTTATCTTGATAAAGTCCAATAGTTCATTTTTGCTTTTGTTTCTCTTGCCTTAATGGATGAATCTTGCAAGAAGTTACTGTGGCCAAGATCAAAAAGGGTGTTGCCTCTGTTCTCCTCTAGAATTTTGATGGAATCTTGTCTCACATTAAGATCTTTCATCCATTTTGAGTTTATCTCTGTGTATGGTGCAAGAGAGTGGCCTAGTTTCATTCTTCTGCATGTGGATGTCCAATTTTCCCAGCACCATTTATTGAAGAGACTATCTTTTTTCCAGTGGATAGTCTGTCCTGCTTTGTCGAATATTAGTTGACCATAAAGTTGAGGGTCCACTTCTGTGTTCTCTATTCTGTTCCACTGATCTATGTGTCCGTTTTTGTGCCAGTACCACACTGTCTTGATGACCACAGCTTTGTAGTACAACCTGAAATCTGGCATTGTGATGCCCCCAGATATGGTTTTCTTTTTTAAAATTCCCCTGGCTATTTGGGGTCTTTTCTGATTCCACACAAATCTTAAAATAATTTGTTCCAACTCTCTGAAGAAAGTCCATGGTATTTTGATAGGGATTGCATTAAACGTGGAAATTGCCCTGGGTAACATTGACATTTTCACAATATTAATTCTTCCAATCCATGAGCATGGAATATTTTTCCATCTCTTTGTGTCTTCCTTAGTTTCTTTCAGAAGGGTTCTGTAGTTTTGAGGGTATAGATCCTTTACCTCTTTGGTTAGGTTTATTCCTAGGTATCTTATGCTTTTGGGTGCAATTGTAAATGGGATTGACTCCTTAATTTCTCTTTCTTCAGTCTCATTGTCAGTGTATAGAAATACCACTGACTTCTGGGCATTGATTTTGTATCCTGCCATGCTACCGAATTGCTGTATGAGTTCTAGCAATCTTGGGGTGGAGGCTTTTGGGTTTTCTATGTAGAGTATCATGTCATCGGCAAAGAGGGAGAGTTTGACTTCTTCTTTGCCGATTTGAATGCCTTTAATGTCGTTTTGTTTTCTGATTGCTGAGTCTAGGACTCCCAGTACTATGTTGAATAGCAGTGGTGAGAGTGGACATCCACTGATCTTAGGGGAAAGGCTCCCAGTGCTTCCCCATTGAGAATGATATTTGCTCTGGCTTTTTGTAGATGGCTTTTAAGATGTTGAGGAATGTTCCCTCTATCCCTACACTCTGAGTTTTGATCAGGAATGGATGCTGTATTTTTTCAAATACTTTCTCTGCATCTATTGAGAGGATCATATGGTTCTTGTTTTTTCTCTTGCTGATATGATGAATCACATTGGTTGTTTTACGAGTGTTGAACCAGCCTTGCATCCCGGGGATAAATCCTAATTGGTCATGGTGAATAATCTTCTAAATGTACTGTTGTATCCTATTGGCTAGTATCTTGTTGAGAATTTTTGCATCCATGTTCATCAGGGATATTGGTCTATAATTCTCCTTTTTGGTGGGGTCTTTGTCTGGTTTTGGAATTAAGGTGATGCTGGCCTCATAGAACGAGTTTGGAAGTACTCCATCTCTTTCTATCTTTCCAAACAGCTTTAGTAGGATAGGCATGGTTTCTTCTTTAAACGTTTGATAGAATTCCCCTGGGAAGCCATCTGGCCCTGGACTTTTGTGTCTTGGGAGGATTTTGATGACTGCTTCATTTCCTCCCTGGTTATTGGCCTGTCCAGGTTTTCTATTTCTTCCAGTTCCAGTTTTGGTAGTTTGTGGCTTTCCAGAAATGAGTCCATTTCTTCTAGATTGCCTAAATTATTGACATATAGCTGTTTATAATACGTTTTTAAAATCGTTTGTATTTCCTTGGTATTGGTAGTGATCTCTCCTTTCTCATTGCTTTAATGTGGATGGAGCTGGAGGGTATTATGCTGAGTGAAATAAGTCAATCAGAAAAGGACATCATCATATGGTTTCACTCATATGTAGAATATAAGAAATAGTGAAAGGGATTATAAGGGAAAGGAGGGAAAGTGAGTGGGAATAATTAGAGAGGGAGACAAACCATGAGAGATTCCTAACTCTGGGAAACAAAGGGTTGCAGAAGGGGAGGTGGGCAAGGGTATGGGTAACAGACTGATGGGCACTGAGGAGGGCACTTGATGGGATGAGCACTGGGTGTTATACTATATGTTGTCAAATTGAATTTAAATTTAAAAATGTAAAAAAACAAAAAACAAAAAACTATGGGATGGCCAGATAATGGAATATTATTCAATGCTAAGAAATGAGCTATCAAGCCATTAAAAGACATGAAGGAAACTTAAATGCATATTACTGGGAGAAAGAAATCAATCTGAAAAGACAACATCTTGTATGATCCCAATTATATAAAATTCTAGAAAGGGAAAAACTATGAAGACAGTAAAAGATCAGTGATTGCCAGGGATGTCGTGGGGGTGGGGGAAGAGATGAATAGGCAGAGCAAGGAGGATTTTTAGGATAGTGAAAACACTCTGTATAATATAATGATGGGTGTATACCATTATACTTTTTTCCAAATGCATGGAATGTATAACACCAAGAATGAATCCTAAGGTAAACTATGGACTTTGGGTGATTTTTTTTTTTCTTTTTGGACTGGGTGATTATGTTTCAATATACGTTCACCCTTGTTTTAAACAAACAAAACAAACACCATTTTGATGAGTGACTTTGATAATATGGGAGATAATAATGTGTAAGGGTAGAGGATATATGGGAAACCTGTATATCTTCCTCTCCAATTTCTTTTAAAAATAGTCTATTAAAAATTAAATTATGGGGCAGCCTGGGTGGCTCGCAGTTTAGCGCCACCTTCCGCCCAGGGCGTGATCTTGGAGACTTGGGATCGAGTCCCACGTCGGGATCCCTGAATGGAGCCTGCTTCTCCCTCTGCCTATGTCTCTGCCTCTCTCTTTCTCTGTGTCTCTAATTAAATAAATAAAATCTTTTAAAAAATTAAATTATGAAAAATTAGTAACAACCAATTTTTAGGAAAGTTTTTTCCAGCATAAATATTTATTTTTATTTACTTTTAAATGTAAATTCAATTAGGTAATATTTAATGTATTATTAGTTTCAGAGGTAGAGTTCAGTGATTCATCAGTCTTATGCAATACCCAGTTCTCATAACATCACGTGCCCTCCTTAATATCCATCACACAGTTACTGCCTCCCCCATCCTCATCCCCTCCAGCAACCTTTGTTTCCTATGATTAGGAGTCTCTTTTGGTTTGTCTCCCTTTCTGATTTAATCTTGTTTTATTTTTCCCTCTCTTCCCCTCTGATCCTGTTTTGTTTCTTAAATTCCACATATGATTCAGATCATATGATAATTGTCTTTCTCTGATTGACTTATTTTGTTTAGCATAATATCCTCTAGTTCCATCTACTTTGTTGCAAATTGCAAGATTTCTTTTTTTATGGCTGAGTAGTATTCTATTGTATATATACCACATCTTCTTTATCCATTCAACTGTTGATGAACATCTGCGCTTTTTACATAGTTTGGCTATTGTCGACATTGGTGCTGTGACACCAATTTAAATCTTATATTTGAAATATTTTGCTTTGTAAGCCTTTCAAGATTTCAGATCTACATTAGTATCCAGGCAACAACTTCAAACATTGGGTGAAGGCTTTAAAAGAGAGAGAATTAGAAAAAGGCAGAGAAGGCTAAATATCAAAGCACTGTGCAATCTCTGTGAAAACCCCATATGTCTTTATTTTCATCATTCATTTCTATTCATTCTTTGTCCTGCTACAAAAAATATGTTTTTGGATTTTGACAGGTTATTCTTTTTTTTTTTAAGGTGTATTTACTTATTTATTCAGAGAGAGAGAGAGAGAGAGAGAGAGAGGCAGAGACACAGGCAGAGGGAGAAGCAGGCTCCATGCAGGGAGCCCAACATGGGACTCGATCTCAGGTCTCCAGGATCACACCCCGGGCTGCAGGCAGTGCTAAACCACTGCACCACAGGGGCTGCCCTTGACAGGTTATTCTTATGGTGTTTTCTATAAGTCAAATTTCTTCATTTTTGCTAAAAATGATGTCATCCTTGGGGCAATATTAACTTAAATCTTTGTTTTTGATAGTTGATTGTTTGCTCTAGCTGATATCTTATCTTTGATAGAGGCAAACTGATAACACAGGAGACTCCAGAAGAAATAGGCAAGTACAAAGAAGACTGTTGAGGAGAAAAAAGATAAGAAAACAGATAAAAGGCATAAAGAAAAGTCAGAAATTAATAGTTAACTTACAAGATATAGGTGGTAGAAAATCAGTGCAATTAAAATGAGTTGGGAAGGATGGCTCTGAGGTTGCCTCCAGATATACTTCTAAGTATACTTGGTACCACAGTAAAGCTTGATATACACTTGCAAAAATAATTTTTAAATAATTAAAATTAACCAAAATGTGGGGGGAACACAAAATGAGATACAAGCAGTAATAAAGCAACCTAACAATTCAATATAACAAATGCATAACAAAACCACACAAAACTGTGTGGGGAAGAAAAGAACTAATCTATTAACTCAGAAAAACATTCTTTGACTGTAAGCTGACAGGCTAATGACAAAATGAACTGTATGCAAATATTATATTCTTAGCATACTTGTCACAGAATATGACCAGTATAAAATTAGGTTTTTTTAGAATGGAACAGCATAGTGAGATGCAGGTTTCTTATTGTAGGAGAAAGGAGTTACAAATATCAATGGGGAGGAAGGCTAGCTTAAACCCTCCAGGGCTGGACTATATAACTAGATGAATCAATATGTACTAACAATTTTTAAAAATACATAAAAAGGTACTTAGAATCAATACAGGTATTGTTACAGATATCTGCGCACATCCACTGAGAGTACCTAAAAGAGTAACAACATAGTAAAATGAACATAACTAGGGCCTGTATTTTAGTTTCTAAATACCATTCTGCAATAAAAATGAAAAAAAGGGCTCTGAGGAGATGGCTGATTTCAGGACAAGTACCAGATTAGAATAGAATACTTCATGCTGTCAGAAAGTATGTGAGCGCTTAAAACAAATTATTGGGAATATAGAAAGGAATAAATTTGAAGGAATTTCCAATGACCAAATCTGGGACAATTTGAGCCTAAATATAAACTATAATAATGAACTATGAATTATATAATAAAATATCCAATATCCCATGCCAATATAAATATACCATTCCTTATAGTAAAATTCCAATTAATAAATGTACAAGGAACAATGGAAATAAAAGTTAGTATTTGGCAAACATCACAGTAAAAACTGTTTCAGGCAAGATTCATCA
Organism: Canis lupus baileyi; assembly: GCF_048164855.1. Classification (NCBI taxonomy): domain Eukaryota; kingdom Metazoa; phylum Chordata; class Mammalia; order Carnivora; family Canidae; genus Canis; species Canis lupus. The sequence continues at coordinate 55,360,939 of NC_132844.1, read as the reverse complement.
ATAAACACTAAAATTAGTAGGCAAAAATATGATAAGAAATAGGATATTTGCATAGTTTAACAATATCTTTCCACAAGATAATTATTAATTACAAAGAGCATTACAATGGAGAAACTTTTTAGGCACCACCTGAACCATGTTGTCAAAGTTAGCATCACCCTTAATAATATGTATCAACATTATGTGCCTCCTATTATGATGCACTGAGAAACATAGCATTACTTTTGTGGTACTCTTACAAAGAACACATAATCTGAATTTCATCCAGAAACAAAAGACAAATCCAAATTGGGAGAGACATTCTACAAAATTATAGGTCATTTCTCTTAAACACGGGGTATTAAAAGACAAAAAATAATTGACATGACTACTAAATGCAATATAGGATAGTGAATTGGACAATTTGGACAACTGGCAGTTGAATAAGGTCTATAGATTAGTTAATAGTATTGCATCAGTGTTAATTTTGTTTTTGATACTTGCACTTGTGTTAAGGAAACTATTAATTTTTGTGTAAGAACTTTCATTTCTATTTTTCAACTTTCACTTCTCTTTCGGTTCTCTCTTGTATATGCCCAAAATTATTTCAAAATAAAATTTGAAAATAAACAAAAAAAAAAATCAAAGCACTTTTTAGTCAAAATGGACTTATTCTTACAAAAGAGTAAGACAGATCTTTTAACAAGCATACCATAAATTACATATTAAATTGTGTTTTATATTTCACAGAAATATCTTCTTTGAAGATTATTTCATTAATCCTTTTTTAAAAATGCCTCACAAATACTTTTGCTGGAATTGCCATAAAAGTAGATCTGATGCCACTGAGAATATAAATTACTTTATTTTAAAAGTTGGGGGGGGGGGCGGGTGGCACCGGGGTGGCTCAGTGGTAAAGTGTCTGCCTTTGGCTCTGGTCATGATACCAGGATCCTGGGATCAATCCTGCATCAGGCTCCCTGCTGGAAGCCTACTTCTCATTCTGCTTACATCTCTGTTTCTGCCTTTTTCTGTGTGTCTATCATGAATAAATAAATAAAATCTTTTTAAAAATTAAAAAAAAATAAAAGTTGGGGATTTTCTCACTATTATCCAAATAGGATAAGTAGATGATAGGCAAATGGAAACATACATATATATTCATATATTCATTCCACCACCTTGCTCCAAAAAAATGACATCTGGTTTTAAATATTATGATCATCCACAAAGGAGAGATTTTCTACCCTTGAGGATATTTAAAGTAAAGGCCATTGTAATAATTCTTAAAGTCACAAAACATTCTTGAGCAATGATAGTAATGCACAGATTTCTAAAGTGACAGCTTAAAGGGTGTTAGCACCCATAATTTCTGCTATGTTTATAAAATTGGTTTCTTTCAACGTTTGGTGGTAGACGTTTTAAAGACCCAAGGGTGCATTTTTAAAACTGTAATTCAACAGCATCAGGCTAAGAGGGCTTGACTGACTTGTCAAATAGGACTTGCCCTGCTCTAATTGCTATGATTATATCATAAATCAGCACAATCGAAAACAATTTACATTTGTTGGTTACATTTTTAAAAGATAGAAGAATTATGGATAACAACAGTAACTCTGATCGTTCCTATAACAATCTACATTATGGCTTCCTCTACCCATTAAAATGGGAATGACAGGCTTTTGCATTTCAATTATTGCACAGAAGCATTTTTAGGGTATTAACAACCAGTTGGTAATGGCCTTTTCCATTTCATGGCATCACATTGTTTAACTGTAAAATAATAATCATGCTTTATGCCACTCTTTGTCATTAGTTTTCCCTCTTGCCCTCATAAATCTTGGTAATTTTTATGTAAAAATCAACTTGCGAGTTCCTTAATGGCTTAGTTGTGTGAAACATCAATTTAGTGTTATTTACGTACTGTAGAACATAAATACAATTATCAATTAATTGGATTAATTTTATTAATTCAACACAGCTGCCTATTAGGAAAATGTCTTTTTTTCTTTCTTTTTGTATTAAATTGTTCTATTTAAATCTACACTTATGTTATTCTAAACAACAGAGTAAGCTTGAGATGTCATTTGTTATTATTCAAAATAAATTTACTCAGCATTCTTCATAATATGAAATAATTTGGAATATTCTCTCAAAAGGACATGTTTTTAATCACAAAAAGAAATGGTAAAATTCTCTATTGATTTGAAATAACATTAAGTTAGAAATTCATTATGTCTTCCCTTATTTAATATTTGGCTTCACATCTCAAGGCTGTTCTAGAACTAAGGACCTAGAAATAGAGTGCACCGTTTTTGGTTTTACATATAATTGAAAATATTTGAGTCAGTTAGCTAATGAAGATCACAGCTCATAATTTAAATGTGCTTCATGGCTTAGAAAGAATGTATTATTGTGTCATTACATAGATAAGAAAGCTAAGTCTCAGAAAAGTGAATGTTTTATCCAAGTCTATGCAGAATAAAGTGAAAGAGCAAAGTTTCCTGATTTCACTGTTTCTTCTCTCCCATATAATACAGCTACCTTTATAATAAGACAATTTGACAACTCTTACAGCTTCTCCTGACTAAGGAAGAAAAGCGTCCAAAGAACAATTTAGTAAAGGAAATATTTTCCTAAAGAAAATGCATCCTATAGTTAATATGGCCAAGTTATAGGTTTTATACTCCAGGTGTACTTATACATAAGGATCATTTTGGGCTAGAGATTAATCCTTACTCCTACATTCCATTTCTAATTTTTCTATGAAATAATCTAACAACTCCATTCATATTAATTGTTCCTTTTAAAAAAAATCCTCAGTGTAATTTTGGACAACACTAATCTGCTTTACTGTTAATCTAATTTTACCATAATCAATTATTGTCTTTCCCTCAATAGATTGTGAATCTTATGAACAGAATGTCCAATACTGGTAGTATTGAAGTGCATATATCATAGTTCATACCATGATAGTACATATATAATAGCAATAAAATAAATATTGTTGATTTATTGATTGACTCATTCATTCAGGGCAATGAGTGTTATATAGTTAAGCTATTTGCAAATTAGTCAAATAGTATGTGACCCATGTATATTTTAATCCTGGATCCAGTTATTTAGTATTTAAGCAAGTAGAAGGCACATGGCACATAATAAGAAGGGCTTCTATGCAGGGTTATGAATACACATTTAGATGAAATAGCTGGAGAAAAGACTAATCCAGAATTAAGATTTTCTAAGCATAAAAGGGTAGTGATTTGAGCTGTTTTTTAGGAGTAGGAAATGTAATCTATTATATGGGTCTGCCCAAAAGACAGCCAGAGCATGGTGACAAGGACTATAGTAACGGAAGACATGGGGAATTTTGTAAAGGGAAGATGGAAGTAACTCTGGCAAGCCAGCAGTCAAGACATAGACAGAGTGAGTTGCCACCTCTAATAAAAATAAGTTGGGAGAGGTGTAGGAAGGGTTTTCCAGAATCCATACATTGTAGTTAGCCATTTAAAAATAAAAATAAAAATTCTTATTGAATAATATGGAAATAAAGGGAGATGTAAATAAATCCTGAAGCTTTGTCATTGGGTATAAACTTTTCTGGTTACCATATCTTTCTGTTGTATTGACTCTTTTATTTTTATGAAGTATCCCTCTTTATTTCTGATAATACATCTAATTTTGAAATGTATTTCATCTGGTATTATCTGAGACCAAAGCTTCTCTTTGAATATTTTTACTTTGGATATATATATATATATATATATATATATATATATATATATATATATATATATATATTTAATTTACTTTCAATCTATCCATCATTATACTTAAAGAACATTTCTTTTAGATAGCAAATAGTTGGATTTTGTTTCAATTTTTATCCATTCCAACAATTTCTGAATTAAATTAGCATGCTTAGTCCATTAATATTTAACACAATTGTCAATTGTATGCTGAAAGCTCATAAGTTGGCTTCTTGAGAGAGTCTGTGGTATGACTAATAGAATTTGCATTCCTTTAATGCCCATCTGCTGCACTGCCAGCCCCTTTCCATCCCACAGTCATGCAATTCATGACTTAGTATTCTGTATGAAGAAATGGGCTCTTTGGCAGCATCGTGCACAAGTAAAGATGCAGGCACCCACTCACATGCCCTTACTTTCCTCTACAGGAAAAATCACAGGCCAAGAACTCTTGGCACTGAGCTGTGACATCTTGTGGAAGAAGTGATGCAGGTAAAGTCAAATGTTCCTTTTAACTTCTCCGGTGCATCCAAACTCTTACTTCCTTTCTTCTTTCCTCTTTCCTTCCTTCCTTCCTTCCTTCCTTCCTTCCTTCCTTCCTTCCTTCCTTCCTTCCTTTTTTATTTTTTTTTTATCTCCAACAATGTGCAGGAGTTTCTCCACTAGACTCCTAGACTTTGCAGATTTCCACAAAGCCTCCCTTATCTGTGGGTGATTCTAAGGAAGTGTTCTCCAGGGGCTCCTGGACTATGGCCAAGAGGTAGTTAGAGTGAGCTCGCAGGCCACTGTACAATTCACAGCTGGAGCTAACAGTCTACTAGTTGGTGAGACTCCTCCTGGGTCCCTTGGTATATGGTGCTGAACCCCATGACTCCCACAAAATCACTGTGTACTTGGATAGATGCCAAATTGTTACTGCTGACTGTGGGACATAAGTGATGAATGTCTCATTTGGCTATATTGCTGATGTCACTCCAGAAATTCTCAAATTGGGTTTTAAAAATTAATTCAGCCATATGCATTTATGATACACACCTCAAACATAAATATATCGTAAGTTTGACAATAAAGAAATATTTTAACAAATGAAAACTGGAATCCTATGTTTTTATCAGACAAAATAGATTTTATATCAAAAAATATTATGCAATATTTGATGTCAGTTGATATTGAGAAATGATTTGATTCAGTAAAAGAATGTAAGAAATCTAAACTTAAAAAAGGAATCTAAACTTGCCTTTAACTAATAAGAGCCTGAAAAGAAAGAAAGAAAGAAAGAAAGAAAGAAAGAAAGAAAGAAAAAAAAGAAAGAAATCACAAAAGTACAATTCAGTAAACTGATCTAGCATCTTAGTAAAAGTTTTGATACACTCCTTTAAATAATTGTAGTACAATAAAAAAATAAGAAAATAAGAAAAGGAAGAATAGAACTAAAAAGCTCAACTTCTGTAATTAGTAAATATTTATTTATTCTATTCAAGCATAGATGAATCATTTACCAAAAAAACTACATAAAAAATGTATCAGTATTTTAAAATGACTCCTATGGCAATATATTTCAAACTTAGCATTACTGCTCCAACCATTTATCAAGCGACTCAGAAGGGTAATAATATTTAATGGAGTTCTAAAAATGATAGGGCTTTGTATCAGATCCAGGCTGAAGAACAAGATGCTCTGTTGTTTATTTTGTATGTTCCCATGTCTAATTGTACTAGAAATATGTATGGTAAATATGAACTCTATATGTGGTCTCTGGTGAGCCCTCAGAAAAAAATTAAGAGATTGAAGAGAAAGTCATATGTTTTGTAGTAGAAAACTGCTTTGAATTAAAAAAAAAAAAATTCCTAGCATGTTCCTGAGTCCTGGAGTGACTTCCTAGCAGATATCAAGTGATAATGCAATACAAATGCTATGTATGACATTATCTAAAAAGTCCTATAATTGACACAGCAACAATCCATGTGTAATAAAAATAAATTTTAAAGATTTATTTTGAATGTGTCCAGATTCATGAGATACAAGTAGATTATCCAAACAGATAATCCAGGCCCTTTTGTCATCCAACTTTGTTTCTTATACTTGTTTAATATACTTGTAATAATATAATGCAGTCCAAATGATGTAAATCTTTTGCAACTTATTGAGAATTGTTTTATAGTCTTTACAAAGTCAATTTTCATAAAGTTCATATATACATAAAAAGAATTCATATTTTTCATATTTGCTAAATAACTTCAATGTTTACATCTTCAATATTGTTACTATACTTTTTTTCTATTTAATCTATCCAATTACCAGGATAAATGAATTAGGAAATCTCCACTATGTTAAGTGATTTATGAGTGTCTCTATAGTTCTAACGAGTGTCCTTTTGGTCTGATAGTAATATAGTAATAATCATTGTGGTCATATTTGAACGGTATAAAAGTTTTCCATCTTTTTATTATAACATATTGTTTCTTTGAATTTGCATGTGTCTCTTTCCAACATATACTTGAGTCTTGAGTCTTGCTTTTCTTTTTTTTTCTTTTTTTTTTTTTTGAGTCTTGCTTTTCTATTCAGCCTACTAATCCCTACCTTATAATTAAAGTTTTTAATCTAATTATATTTAATGTAGTTACCTATGTGGTTGGATTTAGTAATTCCATTTTGCTTTCTCTTTTCCCTTTGTCTAATTTTTCTTCTCTTCTCCTCCATTCTTCTCTTCTTTCAGAATAATCAAATGATCTTTAGTGTTCTATTTTGATTCGTCTTTGGTTTTTAATAATTCGTCTTATTTTATTAGTACTTGCTCTGGGAATTAAAATGTGCATTTTTACCTATTAAAATTCAGTTAATCTTAAAACTATACTGTTAGATGTAAAATATTGGAACACTTGAAATAATGTAGCTTTACTTATCATTCTCCATCCTTTATGCATACATTTTCATATACATTACAAGTATACATCTTATAAATCCTACAGTGCAATGTTAAAATCTGTTGCCTCAAACTTTCACATGCCTTTTAAAGAAATTTTCCATGGCTTCTTCCTGAGAAGGAGTTACTATTTCAAGTCATTTTCCTTTAGCCCAAAGAATTTTTCTTTACCATTTCTTTATAATGCTTGTCTATTGCCAATGAAACTTTTTTTTTTTAATTTGGAAGTTGCTTTATTTTAATTTTATTTTGGAAAGAGATTTTAATCAGATATAGGATTCTTTTTTTAAGATTTTCTTTCTTTATCTGACAGAGAGAAAAAGCACAGGTAGAGGGAGAGGGAAAAGCAGGCTCCTTGCCAAGCAGGGAGTCCAATGCTTAGCTCAATTCCAGCACCCTGGGTTTATGACCTGAAGTAAAGGCAGATGATTAACTGACTGAGCCACCCAGGCACCCCAAGATATAGGACTCTGATGAGAAGTCTATTGCCATTTGAATTACTGTTCCTCTGAAGATAATAAGTCATTTTCTCTGACTGTTTCTAAGCTTTGTTTAGTTTTTAGCAGTTTAATCATAATTTGCTTATGTGTGGTTTTCCTCTTATTCTGCCTAGGTTTTCTTTAGCTTTTCAAAATTGACAGATTTTACCAAATTTCAAGTGTTTTGTCATTAATTTGTTAAACATTTACTCTGCTCCATTTTCTCTCTTGTTTCTTTCTGAGATACTAATAATGAAAGACCTGTATTCTGAAAACTATAAAACAATGATGAAAGAAATTGAGGATGACACCAAAAAATGGAAAAACATTCCATGCTCATGGATGAGAAGAACAAATATTGTTAAAATGTCTATGCTACCCAAAGCAATCTGCACATTTAATGTAATCACTATCAAAATGCTAACAGCATTTTTCACAGAGCTAGGACAATCCTAAAATATGTAGGGAACCACGAAAGACCCCAAATATCCAAAGCAACTTTGAAAAAGAAAAAGATGGAGGAATCACAATTACAGACTTCAAGCTATATTACAAAGCTGTAGTGATCAAAACAGTATGGTGTTGAAACAAAAACAGACACATAGATCAATAGAGCAGAATAAAAAACCCAGAAATGAAACCACAACTATATGGTCAATTGATCTTTCACAAAATAGAAAAGATTATCCAATCCAAAAAAGACAGTCTCTTCAACAAATGATTTTGAAAGTACTGGACAGCTACATTCAAAAGAATGAAACTGGATCACTTTCCTACACCATAAACAAAAAATAAACTCAAAATGGTTGAAAGACCTACATGTTAGACAGGAAACCATTAAAATCCTAGAGGAGAACACAGGCAGTAACCTTTTTGTAATTGGCTGTAGCAAACTCTTACTAGATATGTCTGCTTGAGGCAAGGGAATCAAAACCAAAAATAAATTATTGGACTATATCAAAATAAAATGCTTCTGCATAGCAAAGGAAACAGTTAACAAAACTAAAAGGCAATCTACTGAATAATAAAATATATTAACAAAGCACATATCTGATAAAGGGTTAATACCCAAATATATAAAGAACTGACACAACCCTACACCCAAAAAACAAATAACCCAATTAGCAAATGGGCAGAAGACATAAATAGACATTTTTCCAAAGAATACATACAGATACATAAAGAAATGCTCAGCATCATTCATAATCAGAGAAATATAAATCAAAACTAGAAGGAGATATCACCTCATACCTCAGGATGGTTAAAATCAACAACGCAGGAAACAACAGATGTTGGCAAGGATTTGGAGAAAGGGTAATCCTCTTGCATTGTTGATGGGAGTGCAAACTGGTGTAGCCACTCTGGAAAGCAGTATGGAGTTTCCTCAGAAAGTTAAAAATAGAACTACCCTATGACCTAACAATTACACTACTAGGTATTTACCCAAAGAATACAAATTTGATTGAATACAAATACAAATACTAATTTGAAGGAATCCTTGCACCCCAATGTTTATGGCAGCAGTATCTGCAATAGCCAAATCATGGAAGGAGCCCAAGAGTCCATCAACTGATGGATGGATCAAGAAGAGGTGGTATAAAAATATATATATATATATATATATATATATATATATATATATATATATGATGGAATATGACTCAGCCATAAAAAGTATGAAATCTTGCCATCTGCAATTACGTGGATAAAACTAGAGTATTATGCTAAATGAAATAAGTCAGTTAGAGAAAGACAAATACCATATGATTTCACTTATATGTAGAAATTAAGAAAGAAGAAGAAAAAAGAAATTAAGAAAGAAATGAGCATATGGAAAAAAAAGGGGGGGGGGAGGAAGAAAAGCAAACCAAAAAACAGACTCTTAACTATGGAGAACAAACTGATGATTATCAGAGGGGAGGTGGGTGGGGGAAATGGAATAGATGATAAGAATTAAGGATGTTGTATGGTAGTGTTGAATCACTGTATTGTACAAATGAAACTAATATTACATTGCATGTTTACTAACTTGAATTTAAATAAAAATGATCAAAAAACATGTATTTTAGATTGTTCATTAATGTATTATCAGTCTTTTGTCTCTGTTCGTTTTTTTTTTTTCTTCAGTTTTTTACTAATATTTCAGATTGGATCATTTCTGTTGATCTATCTTCAATTTCACTGACTCTCTCTTCTGTGGCTCCAGCTGAATTTTAAACCCATCCAGTGGATTCTTCAGTAAAGTTATCATACTTTTAGTTCTAGAATTGCCACTTGGCTATTATAATTTTTAATTTTTTGCTGACATTTCCCCAGCTGTTCATTCATTTTGGAAATTTTCGTATAAATCTTGAACATATTTATATGCCTAATTTAAATAAATGTAACATCTTAGTTTTCTCAGGGTTGACCTCTATTGACTGCTTCATTCTTAGATATAGATCTCACTTTTCTTTTTTCATATCTAAACTTCTGAGTGAATGCAGATATAAAGGAGACTATTGTATAGTCTCTGAGGAGTGATTTTTGGTTCTAGTATATTTAACCCAAATAAACTCAAACTCTAAATCTTCTCTTCCTTATAGTGGGCCAGCAGTTGACATTTCTGCTTAGTTTTTTTCAGCTTCCAGTTGCTGCTTTGTGATGCTCCCCTTAGTGTCTTTGTGTAATAATTTAATTTTTAATTTTTAACTGTGTATAATTGAACAGTCTGCTAATTTGGGGAGGGCAGATTTGGGGACACAGCTTCCCTATAACTATCTCTCTCTTTCAGAATTTTTTAACTTAAACTTCTTACTTCCTTTAGCCCTTAACTCTGTCTTTCACACTTCAAACTTATACACCTGTGATTTTCCCCATCTCAAATTATGTATAAATCAGAGAGTTCTCTCAGGCAGAAGTTCACAAAGTCATAAACCTTTCACATTTCATTTTCTCTTTCAAGAGTAAACAAACTCCTATACAGTTTCTATTAGCTTCTTATTGCTCTCCAGTGCCTAGAAATAATTGGATTTTATAATTGCTATATCTAGGAGAATTAGGTAGTATCAAGCTACTCTGACAGTAGAAGCAATTGAAACTTCAATATGTTTTTTCCCTTATTTTCCAATTTTTATTTGCATGTGTAGTATTTTTAAGTTATTATTTAACTTCTAGTTAGTTAACACAAAACATAATATTCATTTCAGGTGTACAATATAGTGATTCAACACTTCCATACAACACCCAGTGCTCATCACAACAAGTGCACTCCTTAATCCCCATCACCTATTTCACCCATCTCCCCACTCAGCTCCTCTCTGGTAACCATCAGTTTGTTCTCTATGGTTAATAGTCTGTTTCTTGGTTTGCCTCACTCTCTTTCTCCCCTTTGCTAATTTGTTTTGTCTCTTAAGTTCTATATATGTGAAATTACAACATGTTTAAATCTAGAGAAATTTTCATGTAAAAAATCAAGATCATAAAATAAGTTTCGTCTTTTTCTTTCAGGAATTTTGTTAGCGAAGATGCTGCACTTTTGTATCCTAAATCGCCCAGATTATTCTAGTTTTCACAGCTATGTCATGGTCCACCAGCTTTTAGTCATTTTAATATATATAATGTTCAAACTATAAAATCATATTTGCTAACACATAAGAAAATCATATTTATTAAATGTCTAATCTGTGATCAGCAGCATTGTACATTTTGCATGTTATTTCTTTTAACATATGTCTTGTGCCAAAGTCCATACTTGATTTGAAATACATGGCACTCCAATTTACTTCCTGATTGAATGTGAATGATGATGATATGGTTACAACAACTACTTTTGGATCTGATATCTGCCAAATTGCTGGGACTCCTATCCTTGACCACAATCATAGCATGTTTCATAAATCCTCTTTGGTAATATTTAAAGATTTTTCCCTGATGCAACTGGAACCTACACCATGTCACCTACTAATGGCTTTAGATGCTACTCTCTTACTATTTTGTTTTCAATTATATGAACTAACCTTTATGGCAGCATAGGGTGACTTTAGATTTTGCCATTGACATCATTCCATTTGTCTTTATATTTTACAGATGCATGTGCTGCTTGCTCTTTAAGAGAATTGCTTCTCCCCAGTGGTGCTGAATTATTTTAAATTTCAAAACATAAAGACCTGTTTTCTTACTGTTGTAAGACCTCTAGTATTAGTAGCCTTTACTTGATAAAAGCTTTTAGTTTCTTGAAAATTTTTGGACAAATTACTTCAGAACTCATATTAAAAATCATCAGCTAACTACAAAGCAGCCTCCCCTGAGGAAAATTTATTAATATTGTTAACCAGAAATGAATTGACTTAAGAGTCATCTGCTTCATGAATCTCTGCATTACAAGGGCATTTCTTGAGCTTAAAGGGAACATATTTTACCCCTTTAGTGTCAATATCTAATCTTTGGCAAGCTGATTGTTAATTGCAAAACTTTTTTTTTTTTTTTTCCTGGCGAGGCTATCAGTCCCTATGCAAACAGAACCTGTAGAGACTAAAATGTGCATTCACTGCTAATGTTCTTGCAATTGATAGTTCAAGATTCACCATAGATATTTGCTATAGACTTAAATTTAAATCGGTAACTCCAAGGAATGGTAGCATCAAATTATAAGGTAATATGGGTGCTCTAGGGAGATGAAATGATCAGGCTTTTGCAGCCTAGATCTTCCCCTGAATTACTCCATACCTGATACAATGCTGCTGATGTCAGCACAGATACCACAGCTTACACCATTGATGTTGAACACTAGATATTAATACTAGAATTCAGATGGCCTCTGAATGGTTCTGAGGCCAGTCCAACAAGAATGGATTTCAAGGCATCTGCTTCTCCACACTCATTTCTGAATCAAAGTCTCACATGTTTAAGTTTGATGGGTATAGCCTGGGCCACACATACTTGTGCCCCAGCTGCTAAGAAAGCAAAAAAAGTGTTTCTGACTCCTACCTTGGGAAAGCACAAACAAGTGACTTGTGAGATGTCCCAAACAGATTCTTAAAGGTACTGTTCAGCCAAAAGTCTGGCACATTTTTACTGGACTATATCATCAGCATATAGGTGAAAACTGGGCCAGGTCGCCTGGGTGGCCCTGTGGTTGAGCATCTGCCTTTGGCTCAGGTCATGATCCCAGGGTCCCAGGATTGAGTCCTGCATTAGGATCCCTGCAGGGAGCCTGCTTCTCCCTCTATGTCTCTGTCTTTCTCTCTGCATCTCAAGAAAAAAAGAAAAAAAAAAGAAAGAAAGAAGAAAGAAAGAAAGAAAGAAAGAAAGAAAGAAAGAAAGAAAGAAAGAAAGAAAGAAAGAAAGAGAAAGAAATCTTTAAAAAAAGAAAAAGAAAGAAAAGAAAATTGGGCCATAGATTTAGGTGCTACCAGCCAGAAAAAGTAGATAATATAGCTATTCACCATACTTATTGTAATTTGTTTCTTTTATTATTCCAAAAAGAGAACTTCTGCCCTATTTCTAGGGCAAAACAGAGTCCATAGAGATATGTGGAAAAAATTTAAAGATAGATTATCGGTAGAGTTGCAGCCCATGCAGAAAGTAGGGCAAACATGTATTTTACACAGAAGTTTGCTGGCTTCCGTATTTCTAAGAACATCCTTATAAAATGAAATGACTTGTAAGGGGAGATAGAGAGGAACCTCCTCTCTGGAAACACTGAAAACTAGAAGAGAAATTTTAATGGAGATTAATACTTATGTATTATATGATTATTGGATATATATTTATATGCTATATGTTATAATATATTGTTACCTATGGTTATATTATATATTAGTGTAGAGTTTAGTGGTAGTGCCTGTTTTCCTAATAATTATTCTCTTCCTCAGACAATTTCATATTTTTACTGAGTGGATTTTTTATAAGCAACATAGAAGGAAGTCTAAACACCAATAATAACAACTCACAGAGAAAGAAACAGAAACAACACTAGCTTATCGTTTCTTTTTCTTAAAGTATTTATTTATTTATTTATTTATTTATTTATTTATTTGAGAGAGAGAGAGAGAGAGAGAGTGAGCATATAAATGAAGGGGGTGGGAAGAAGCAGAAGCAAATTCCACACTGATCAGGGAGCCTGACGTGGGGCTTGATCCCAACACCTAGAGATCATGACTCGAGGCAAAGGCAGATGCTTAACACACTGAGCCACCCAGGTGCCCCTAGCTTATCTTGTCACTAGTTGAAGCAGTGATACTCAGATATGCCTGATTAGAGTTAGAGGAATAGGATACTTTTTGCAGTTTTTTATTTTATGAATCTTGACGATAAAGCCCCAGTGAGAAGCTGGCACATTTACTTCTACTATGTAAAATAGGAAAAATCCAATATCTTCAAATAAAGGATTTGTCAACTTCCTCAAGACCCTCTCCCAGAGATTCCTAGAGACACATTTGTTCTTTAAGGAAAAAGAGCATTCATATATAATGTGAGATAGAAGTAAAAGCTCCTAGAATTTTGTTATAATCCTCTTTTAAATCTTTCATAGAGAGCTCTGTCATAAAAAATTGAGAGAAAAAAAATCAAAACTTGACATGCAGAGTTTATTTATTTGCTTAATGTTGACACCTTTTTAAATTTCATTTTGTACGTTTGTGATGCTTAGGTTATTTTGAAGAACCCTGAGTTTTGTTATCTCATAGATTTTCTTTCAAAAAATAACTAAAATATTATCTTGATGGGCTTAGTATATTACTTCTAGGGGTCTTTGCATCTATCTAAACATACTGTCAGTTATATCCTTGATTTTTTTTTAAGATTTTATTTATTTATTCATGATAGATACACAGAGAGAGAGAGAGGCAGAGACACAGGCAGAGGGAGAAGCAGGCTCCATGCCGGAGCCCCACGCAGGACTCCATCCCGGGACTTCAGGATCGCGCCCTAGGCCAAAGACAGGTGCTAAACTGCCGAGCCACCCAGGGATCCCCTATATCCTTGATCTTTAATGACATCCAGCAATGTAACAGATTTCTTACATTAAGTCCTACTTCTAGAAAATATATGGTAGGTTCTGATCCAAACATAGGAAAACAGAGGAAATGGAAATTCAGATTCAATTAAAATGGGGAGGAGAAGGGCAAGTGAGGAAAGTAATACAGCCACAGGCACTTATTTATATCTGTTCATCTCTCTTAGGAAATATAGCATAGGGTCCCTTATTTCTTGATGACATCACCACCAATGAAATGTCCTTCCATTCAATAACGTCTACAGGTCACTAAAGATCACCCATTGGCTAGCAGTATTGCACATTTTCCTGGTATGCTTGATTCTCTACTGTCTGAAATGAACATTTCAAACTCTTCTGTTGACAAGTCTACCATGCATTTCACCCTACCCTGCCCCAGAAAATGGCTTTGTCTCTTGTTTCATTAGGAAAAAAGAAGCACCACAACTAGTAACCACACACCATCTGTAACAGTTCTGTTTCCACACCCCAGAGATGAGTGCAGTGTGCATTCTCCTCAAAGTCACACATCCTCTCTGATTAAAATCCCATTCCACTATCAGGGAACTTCTTTGAATTTTCTTCCTTATACCCTACAATACCAGTTTCTCTGTCTCCAGTGGATTCTTCTCAATTACTGTATACATTAATTATTACTTTCAACTTTAAAGAAAAAAAAACATGCACAAAAATTATCCTTTTCATTTCACATTCAACTACCATCTCAATTTTTCCACACAGCCAGTGAATAAATAAAACTGAAAAATATTCTTCTCACAGCAGATTTAAGACCATCTCTGCTAGGTTTTATATTATCTATTTTGCCTCCTTTACTACCTTCTCCTCTGCTTGACATATTAATTTTGGGACATGTCCAAAGCTGTCCTGGGTCTCTTTCTCTTCTCTCCATATATTACCCATCTAAGAAAGCCTATCTATTTCTCTTATTTTAAATGCAACCTATACATCAATGAACCCCAAATTATTCTCTCTAGCACAGATGCTTTATGATATGTCAGAATCTTTATAAAACTTCCTATTTCCAACATAACATGGCCAAAAGACTCCTATCTTCCATCACCAACAACTAGTCTTTCCTTCTCAAAAACTACTATCATCTTACATGCAATATTTTAAGCCAAATATGCAGAAATTATTCTTGAGTCTTCTTTTTCATTTAACTCAATTGCACTGTAAGAATCTGGCTAACTGGACCAGCTTTCATAAGAGGTTCATGGACACTTTTTGACAAAATTAGAGGCAAGCATTAACTTAGATAAAAATCAAGCTAATTTATTTGACCTCTTTTCTATGGCCAATCCTTTAATATAAACCTTCTCAATACTGCCAGCATGACAGGAGTAAGACTTAATAAATGAAGTTTGCAAGGAATATCACACTAAGTGGAGGAGAATCCATTTTCCCCAACATAAGCTTATTCACTATTATATCTATTGTTGATACTTCGATATATTATTGATGCTGCAGATAAGGGTTTATGTGAATGTATGCAGATCACATGGTCCTGCCCATGCTGCTTATTCTGAGAAATAGAATGAAGGAGGGGGTCAAGAACACATCAGAGAATACCGTATGCCACTCATGTTAAAACTCTAAATTTATCCTCTCTCTCTCTCTCTCTCTCTCTCTCTCTCTCTCTCTCTCTTTTACTCTATTCACTATTTAATGGGTATTCACTTTGTTTCCAGGTTGTTTTGTGAGTGGGTGATGGGAGGAGTGGTGTTGTTGCAACAACAATGATTCCATAAACACAAAGTTATAATTTGTTGGTTTGGATTTTTCTGAGTTCTAAATTGTGCTTACTTTCTGGGTGCTTGTTTTTCATGTTCAAAATTATAGTGCTGTCAACTGTGATTTATAAGATACAATGTACACACAAACTCTATCACAGAGTAAAGAGATGGAAAACACACTGGAAGTCAGAAAGTCATATTCCTGCCCCTGAGTGGCAACAACTGCTTTACAGAATGTAATTGTGTTTCCTGTCTCAGTTTTCCTATTTCCCTCTGAACTTTCACAGAGATAATATGAAAATAAAAAGAATATACAAGTAAGATGTGCCCTCACAAAGATTTGTATTACAATTGCCAAGGGAAAGGCAACATTTGTTTCACTATCTGACCAGACTGCTAAGAACTTAGACCTAGTCTAATTATTCATGAGTTTGGTTTTCTATTTATATTTTATAATGATACTGTATAAAAACACACACCCACACATGCACATCTTTGACATAAGCCATTCTAAAACTTTTTTTTTTTTTGAAAACAAGTGTAACTTCTAAGAAATGGACACAATATTATATTTATGGCCAAGGTTTTTGGATGAACAGAAAATGTACTGTGTGGCTAGTTTTCAGATTGCTACTCTCCATTTGTTCTCAATTCATCTCTCTAACACAAGGTTCTCAATGAAGGCACTATCAACATTTTAGGCAGAATAAATCTTTCTTGTTGGGGGATATCCTATGCCTCATAGATTTAGCCCCTTTCTTGTTCTCTACCTACTAGATACCAATATCATACATGCACCCCCAGTTTTAACAACCAAAAATGTCTTCAGACACTGCCAAATGTCCTCTGAGGGAGGAGTGTATGCAAATCATCATTGATTGAGAACCACTGTTGTAACAAAATTAGAAATGACCTTCCTTAGAGTTGACTTTCCTGGGAGTTAAAGAATAAATTATGTTTTATTACCACATATATGTGTAAAATGAGGTCAATTTGGGAGACCTATTTCCAGAGCAGAATGGATAAGAGGGTAAAAATCACAAAGAATCTAAGTGTCAATATATATATATATGTTTCCTGTTCACCATGATACTGAAATACATCGAAGACTTTCTGCTGAATATTGATTATGAACTTAGAAAATTATTAAGACCTGCACATGAGCTATGAAGGAAAGAACTACATTTATTGATTGAAAATTGGTGATCTAAGCACTGTGTTTGGTGGTTTTCAAATATTATTTGCTTTCCCATTCAATACAGTAGGTAGAAGACAAACTGAGCTTGTTCCATTTTAGCCAATTTCTAGTTGTGGAACATTGTACACATTATTTAACACCTTTTGAGCTACAACTTCCTCCTTTGTACATATGGTTGATAATAGTCTCTGCCTCTATTGGGAGATTTAAATGTGACAATGCATGAGCAAAGTCATAAACTCTCAAGCTGTAAATATTCTCAGATGAGAAATAAGAAAGTCCTTCATCACAGTAAAATAACTAGAGTTATTTATAGGTACTTTAAACTTCATTCCTTTTAAATAAAATTTCAATAATTTCTTCTTTTATTTTTGCCAACATTGCAATTCTTCAAGTTTTTCAATTTAGAAGATTAATGCTGTATGGTAAATCCTGTCAGATCAAAAGTGACAATATCCTTTGGCTTATTTGCAGTAACAATTACTGAGCTATTCTGAGACCCAGTTCATCTGCAAAAACAAAAGTCTGAATATTCAAGAGTGAATGTATTTTTAATGCACCTATGCATAATAATAATGGATTATAAACTGACAGTATGCCAAAGAAGGGAGAGGAGACTTCTCACCATCCCCTTCCTGATGCTGTTTATCTTTGAGATCATCATATTTATATAATTATTTAAAAACAGAATTTTAAACACTATGTTTCATTTTATGAATATAATACAGTCACTTGAAATGCTCAATTTTTGTCAATTTTGATATCACAGTGACACAAAAATAAGAGTGATGACCTAGTAATTGTACAGATAACTTGATTCTTATTTTCTCTGTCTCCACAAAAGCTAAATTAAATTGGAAAGCAAGTATAATATCATTATTAATAACATTGGGTTTTCTCTTCATATAGATAATTCCTGGATAACAAATTTTGGTAGGGATTCTAACAAATTAGTTTGGAAGGGATCTAAATCATAGACCAGTGAGGAGCGACTGAACAAATTGCTTCTACATAGAACATGCTGTATTTCAGTGAGAAAAGTCCAATGATAATAATTCCTACTCTTAACTTAGATATATCATTTAGGCTTATACTTTTAATCTTAAATATTAAAGATTTTAAAATATTATACATATTAAAGATTAACTCATGACCAGATCTACAGAACTACTAACTTTCATTTACATTAAGGTAGTATTCAATTCCTCCAGAATCCCTATAGAAAAAAAAATGTGTCTTTGTAAAAACAAGTGCTTAAAAAATTGAAACACCATATCAGGAAAATATAGACAACTTTTAAACACTAAATCAATGGCAATCATAGTAGTTCATCATCTCCCACATATAATGAAATTATTTGATAATGAGGAATGGTTGCTACAACAATGTGTTATTGGGGTGTTAACTGAAAGGCTGTTTAGACCACTGTATAATTTCTTCTATCAGTCTGTGAGACCCTTTCAGAAATATCTCCCGTCCTAGTTGCTAATGCTTTTCCACCTGAAAATACCAGAAAGAGCTAATTTACTCTCCAAGTGAACATTTATAGTACCTACTTCAGCCTCTGGTTCTTGGTGGCTCATTTCTGCAGATACTGTGTCAGGACCTCACTGCCTCCCAAGGCAGCCCTCTGAGACAATCCTTCTGTAAGATGCCTCCAGGGCTGCTCTAATACTCTGATCTCTTTAACTACACTGTTTTGTTTTCTCCCAGAGAAGTTTCCAACTTTGGTCTTAAGCCATTTCTTTGTAAGTAAATTTAAGTAGTCTTTCACCTTGCTTTGAATGTGGTAATTTTTTATATCAGTTGTGTGTTTCTTGGAATTTGGGCCAGAGTTACTTAGTCCCAAATTAGCTTCCTTTTTCAAGGGCAATAAAGAATAAATTCATACATCCAACATACATACATCCAACTTAATTTATTGAACATCAGGTAGTGTTTGTAATTCAGAACAGAGGAAGAGGAGTTAGCCAGGGTTAAGAAAAGGGATTCTTCTTCCTACCTAACAAGAAGAAAGGAATAAAAGATAATTACAGATGGAGGTAGTTTGTAAGCTTGCTGGCAATTTAGGCTTTATTTATTCACGCTATCTAAATGTTTTATCTTCCAGCTGCATATAAAATTTTAGATCAAAATATTGTATACACATTATGAGATCTTGGCAAGAAAGTTTCAGGAAATAGAAACAAAACTATCATAACAATTCTGATGAAAGATTAAGTGTTCTTCATTTAACGTTGGATGGAATCAAATACATTATAAATCTATAAGCACAAAGATCATTAACCAAGCCTTTTTTATTACTGCAGTACTAAATAAATTAAATTGGGAAAAATTAAAGGCTACAATTTCCAATGTTTGCAGAAAAGCCAACATAGCAGGTGCCATTAATTTATTATCCTCAATAAAGTGCTTTAAGAGAGCAAATTGATTGTTTTAAGATACACTTCAATTTTTATTAAAGCCCTCTGAGGAACAATTAAGATAAAACATTTGTAATGTACAATTGATGTCTTTGTTGTGCATCATACGATTAGAACAAGGAGATCCATTAATTATCTATCACCATCTAGCATGTATAACTCTCTGCGCTTGTTATCCTTTATTTTTGTTTGGCTAGAAATGGGAAGAATAAACTTACTGCATTTTGTATGCTGCAGAAGAGAATATTTAATATTGTCAGAGCATCATGTGGTTATGCAGATGCATGAGATATTCCAGTAAGAAAAAGATTACATTATGTCTCTGGCATGTGAATGACAAAAGGAAAATTGCTTCCTACTTCAAAGGGAAAGATCACAAAATTAAAGAATTTAAAACTTTAAGATATCATTAAAACCATTTTCTTGTCAGAAAGTGTCTAAGACATCAGATTTTAGGAAAGGAATGATTTAGACTTATTCATCTCTTAGTGATGCCTCAAACCCAACTTCAACACACAGGTATGACTAAATATTACAGGTTCTGTTATGATTCACTCTTTTTGATAAATCATAGTACCTATTTTTCATATCTTTCAGAAGCAGAAATGTGGTATAAAACACAGACTCAGGAATAGAAGTCACCAGGTTTATATTCTGGCTCTAGAAACTCTCAGCTATAAAACCTTGAACTTAACCTTTCTGTGCCTTAGTTCCTTTATATGTTAATAAATATGGTAATGCATTTATCTCAGAGGGTCCTGAGGATTAAATTGGAATAGCAACTAATACTTTTTATAAATGCTTTTATAAAATTTAACCGTCATTATTAATCACAATTCGTTAATTTCCTTGTGTCAAATTTTGCATTTTCCTGTATTTATGTTTTTATATTAAATCATGTCTTACATTCTGAAGTCAGATATTATCTTTTTTCCCCCGGATATTACCTTTTTTAATCCCATCAGGCTCAATGAACATAGTGAGCACTTAGCAAAGCTTTTTCAAATAAATTAGTTGTATTTAGAAACTTTTATATGTCTTGGTCAAGTGGGGAAAAAATCATTTTGCATAAGGAGGTGGATTCACTATAAAATAGACTACAAAACATTACAATGCTATGGTTTAAATCAGTAATAAAATAAACAGCACTTCAAATGGCAAGAGCTATGGAAGCAGATCACAGAACAAAGAAACCTGAGCGTGGGAATTTTATGTGGACTTACAATGTGAAAACATAGCATGATATTTTCCTTAACTTTCTACTTAGTCCCAGGTTTAGGGAAAGGGACCTTGAAGCAGAAACCAGGCCCTTTACCCTAACAAATTTCTATGTTCAGAATAATCTATTAATCTTTGGTAGAAAAATTAAGAATTATCTGGTTTTAGAGAATTTTTAAGAAAATTTCCCAAATCTCTGAAAAGTGTTATGGTTATAAACAAAAGTAAATATACTTGCTTCCCAAGTTAAAAGATTTAGAGCCAGTTTTGGGGTGCCTGACTGGCTCAATCAGTGGAGTGTGCGATTCTTGACCTCAGGGTTGTGAGTTTAAGCCCCATGTTTGGTGCAGAGATTACTTAAAAATAAAACCTTTGGGATCCCTGGGTGGCGCAGCGGTTTGGCGCCTGCCTTTGGCTCAGGGCGTGATCCTGGAGACCCGGGATCGAATCCCACATCAGGCTCCTGGTGCATGGAGCCTGCTTCTCCCTCTGCCTGTGTCTCTGCCTCTCTTTCTCTCTCTGTGACTATCATAAATAAATAAAAATTAAAAAAATAAAATAAAATAAAACCTTTGAAAAAAAATAGAGCTAGGTTAGTAAGAGGGCTATAGGATTACCTGCAGCTTTGTTGTATACCAAACATGTTCTTTTTTCCTTGCATATATAATCTTGGAGTCATCTCTGAATCTCCTCTTTTTCACACCTAATGCAACCAGTACATCAGAAAATCTTGTTGGCTCTATTTTTTAAATATATCCTATTTATAAAGTTTCCCCCAGCTAACTATTCCCACTCTGGCCATGCCACTAACATTCCCACACCTTCCCATCATCATATCAATCAGGCTCCTATATAAATAACAGAATGACAGCTGAAAGAACTGCAAGGCTGAGACTCATTTTAAAAAGAACCTCTAGGGAAACCCAAAGACAACAGGAGAGATAAAAAGAAAGACACTGGAGGAAATTTTAGCCTCTGATACCCACAACTACAGCAAACAGTAAGCAGTCTAATTTCTAGCCAAAGGAACATATAATTTTACACTAAAGGCCTATTTACCTCAATTCCTTATAGCTGATATAGCATGTCCAGCTTTCAACAAAAAACTGTTAAGGCATGCTAGAAGGCAAAAATACAGTATAAAGAAACAAATCAAGCATCAGAACCTGACTCAGATATGGCAGAGATTTTGGAACTATCAAACTCTAATATAAAATAACTCTGATTAATGTGAAGACTTCAAAGTGGATACCATGCAAGAACAGATGGGTACTGTAAGCAAGAGATGAAAGTTTCAAGAAGGAATCAAAATGAAATGCTAGAAATAAAAATAACATCATAAAAAAAGTGAAGAACAACTTTGATGGCTTCATCAGTAGATACTGCTAAATAAAATTAAAGCAATATTAATGTCTGTATTCATTTTCTATTCCTGTGTAACAAAGTACTATAAAAATGATCTTTAACAACATACATTTATTATGACACAGTTTCTATGAGTCAGAAGTCTGGGCATAGTTTAGCTGGGTTCTCAGATGCAGGATCTCATGAAGCTATAATTAAGGTATGAGTCAGAGCCGCAATCTCATCTGAGGCTCAACAAGATCTGCTCCCCAGCTTATTCTAGTAGCTGGAAATTTTCATTTCTCTGCACAAAAGTGTTTAGGTTCTTGCTTGCAGCACCTAGAGACTTCCCACAGTCCCTTGCCACAAGGCCTTCCCCAGCATAATAGAACTTTATCAAGCCCACAAGGAGAATCTCTACAGCAAGTCTGCTGTTAAAACAGGTCATATAGAACATAAAGTAATCATGGAAGTGACATTTCATTATCTTTGCTATATTCTATTGACTAGAAACAGGCCACTGGTCCCACCCACACTCAAGGAAAGGGAAATATGCAAAGGCTTGGATACTGAATCAGGGGCCACTCCAGGGTCTTTCAGCTACAATGTCTAGCTCATGATGCTAAAGAGATAGAATTGAAAGATAAGAGCATTATATGAGTTGGCACTGGGGTAATTGGGATTCAATTTTCCTACACTTATATTGTTTGGGATAAAGGTAAATACACTGATTAATTTTTATACTTTGCAAAGTTGAGTGTGTATGTTAAATTCATAAAAACCATTAAAAGAGTGAAAACAGAGCAAGAAAATTAGAACAGAAGAAAGAGGGAAGGAAGGAAGGAAGGAAGGAAGGAAGGAAGGAAGGAAGGAAGGAAGGAAGGAAGGAAGGAAGGAAGGAAAGAAGGAAGGAAGGAAGGATGGATGAGCCAAATTAAGTACAATAGTTGTAAGAAATCCAAGTATGGTAACCTGACAAGAATAAATGGACTAAAACTCTGCAATAGTATGTAGATTATAAGTAATATACCTAAAATATAAATTTAAAAAATTTGACACTGAAAATATAGAAAATGAGATCAGACAAATCTGATTGAAAGAAAACTATATTAGCATCAAAAAAGGGTACTTTAAGATTAAAAAGAAATATTACACGTAATGAATTTTTCCACAATGAAAAATGGTTTAATTTACCAGGAAGCTATACGAATC
The DNA here is from genome assembly GCF_048164855.1 of Canis lupus baileyi. Lineage (NCBI taxonomy): Eukaryota > Metazoa > Chordata > Mammalia > Carnivora > Canidae > Canis > Canis lupus. Next base: position 55,337,684 of record NC_132844.1, on the reverse strand, counting down.
TAAAGGTCTCTCTGCCGCTATAACATAACTTCAAAACATATAAAGAAAACAATAGGAAAAAAAATAAATTGGCAAACTGCAACCCATTAGAAAATTTAAAAAATAACTATCAGTAATTGATATACTAATCAGTTAAAATATTAGCAATATCAAAGGATTGAACTACAAAAAATAGAAAACCTTGAAGTAATTGACATGAATATGTTACTATTATACATATAAGGATCACACCCAAATATAATAGAATATACATTTATACCAAGTACACATAAAGTGACACAGTAATGTGCAATAATGGGAATGTAAGCTATGAGAGTGAATAGACTCATCCAATACGTAGAGAAAGAGGGAAAAAAAAAAAAAAAAAGGAAGTTTTAGGCAGAACTTTAAGTATGAGCCTGAATGTAAGGGCAAATGCTTGATTGCTTCTAAATCTATTTTCCTAGGTTTAACTTTTTTTTTTTTTTCCAGCTCCAAGTAAAAACATCCATCTGGATTTCTGTAGATGCATCAAGTAAATTATTCCCCCAAATTTAATTAATTATCTAATGTACCAAATGAATCCTCTTCCTACATGCTCTATTTCAGAGGTTTAAACCTCTACTGATTACATTTCAAAGCCTTTCTTGCTTCTGACTTCCTGTTGGGTTTAATCTATAGAAGTCTCTGAAAGGAGATCAAAGTGAGGGAAGGAAAAAGACGGGTTGGAGTATCTATTGACCCATGATACTCCCAGCTTAATTCTGGCAATGGCCTATGTAGCTCTAGTTGCTTCCTGCCTTAGGATTCTAACAGCCTTTGTAACTGGTAGTATCTGCAGCTTTATGAACCATTGCTAGTTCATCACTCTGAACACACCTTTGTACATAGCTTTGTATTAAATTATTTTTAGATAACTGTGTGTACCATCTGCTTTCTGTTGGAGGCCTAAATGATCCATCACCTGTAAATTCTAAACTTAATTCTTAGATAAATGCAAAAGCAATCATGTACCCCTAATAAACAGAAGCAGGCAGCTAATCTTCAAAAATACAAAGATAATATGCGCTGAAAGGCAGGGGTTTTACTCACAGAGAAGCATAAATAATTCAGAAATTATCATCCATTCCTGAATAAGCAAGTACTCAGCTGCATACTGTGATTTATATTCTCTTGACTTTTCATACCAGCTTCAATAGTATAGCATTTCTTAACCTCTTTTATTTGAAGTCTGTTTAACTAAAGGATAAAATAGTAAAATAGTCTCCTGATGTTTACAGTACTCTCATTTTATCTCTAAAAGATGTGTATCTTTGAATAGCAATTGTGATTTTCTGTGGGGTTTTATTTCTTGCAGGCAACTCCCTCAATTTTTTATTCTTTATGTTGTTCATTTCTCTTTCTCAGTGGGAAATCCTCAGTGCCATTTCTTTTTGAGAAATAATTTATCTCGAGTCTGCTGTCAGGACCGTTATCATCTATGGATTGAAATCCATGCCTCCCATAAATCAACCTGATTTAAACTTCCCCTCTGGCTCCCTTTGCTTCCACCCTCATTCTTTCTCTAATCTTACTCCCTGCATTGTCTTATCTCCTTTTGACTATTAATGGGACAAATATTTAGTCTGTCCGTAAAGTTATGTGTTAGGGACAATTTTACCAAGCTGGTTTATCTTAGCCATTCAGTGTTCTAACAAGGCAGCCCCTCAAAGGCTTGCTCACTAGCTAGCTAGAATCCTGATAAGTCAATTGCATTCAATCTTTAATACCCTAGAGTGATTTGTTTCTGTTCCATCGGGAGGTGAGGATAATCAGAGTAGTTTTTAGATATGTAGGCAGGTTGACTGATTATAACCTGCCGATAGGAAAATGTTGAAAGACCGGAATTAGGTTAGTCCAGTGCCCTGAACTCTAGTCCAGAAAAACCTGGAGAAAGACTGGGAGCATCTAGAGATGCCATACTTCTTCCCTCTTGGAGACACATTTTTAAAATGTTATTGGGCAGTATCCATAATGTCAGTGCATGAGGGTTGCTTTTAAATGCACATATCTGAGAATGTAACATCAAATGGATGAGCATTCTACCAAAACTTAATATTCTTTCATCAATTTAATATTCCAGGAAGACAGAATGGATTACTTTTATTTACCTGGGTATTTTACAGTAATGCAGTGTATGATCAAAACAAATTCTAGTGCTTTATAGTTCAAGACTTTGCTGAAATGATTAGTCGTTTTAAACCATGAAAGGAATGGAAGAGGATATCATCTGACATACCAGACTATTTGTAACAAAATGCTTTACTATATCCTCAGCCTTAATCATTGACTCTGTTAAAAAAAATTAATAAATAAAAAAATTTTTAAAAAGAGTTTTACTTCAAAGTGATTTCTTATCCTGAGATTTCAAAGGAAACTTTTAATAATAAATGAAATAGAGACTCTCAACTAAAGAAAGTCATATTCATAGCATTTAACTAATGGGCTCATACTGCTCCCTATTTTCTGTGTATAATTTGTAATCTTCTCATCTAACCAAACTCAACTGTTTTATGCCTTTCTAATTTCTACGCAACCTTGGAGAATACAACCCAAACTGTATAGATCTTATTAATAGTACTTTGAGATTTTGGAGACCCACTAGAGAAATTAATAGAAGCAAAGTTTTCTTCATTTTGTTCTGCAAAAAGCCTCCCTAACTCCTGCCAGAGTCTCAAGATGGTTCATCTAAACTCCTGGTTGGATACTAAAGTCTTTCACTGTTGCTGCATAGTCTGGCATCCTCTCCCTGCATCCCTGTATCCTCAGCCTTGTCACTCTGTTGAAGTGATACTGGTATAATTCTTTTTACTCACTCTTCCAGTTCCCAAATGGAAACTTCAGTTCCCAAATCTACAAGAATTGGGTTAAAGAACAAACCACAGTAGTTCTTTCAAAAGTGTCATTTTTAACTTATAATCATCAAGTCATTCTGGGGAAAACTCCTCAATTTCATAGCCTCATGCTGATGATTAACTAGGAAAAAATAAGCACTTGGAAACTAACATACAGTAAATGTATAATAAATATTATCATCTTTATTACATATTATTAAACTCATTGTTATAAGTAGCTTATCATAAGGACAAGAACATTGAATTTTTTTATTTTATTTTATTTTTTTAATTAATTAATTTATTTATGATAGTCACACAGAGAGAGAGAGAGAGAGAGAGGCAGAGACACAGGCAGAGGGAGAAGCAGGCTCCATGCACCGGGAGCCTGACGTGGGATTCCATCCCGGGTCTCCAGGATCGCGCCCTGGGCCAAAGGCAGGCGCCAAACCGCTGCGCCACCCAGGGATCCCAGAACATTGAATTTTAATCAAGATTTTAACTCTACTCTTTCTGGAATGGGTTATAAAGTCACTTAACCTCTCTTTGGCCACCCTGACTCTAGGCAACTTCACCTGGATAAAAACTTTAATAGCACTCCCCTGCCAGCACATTAGAGTCCAAATTCCTATACATGATGTAAAAGGTTTTTAACAATATGAGCCTTGACTTTCTACTTTCATACCACCGTGGCATACCACCAACAGCTCATCACACAATCTAAACTCTAAACCATTTGCTGTTTCATATTTGTGACACTTCACATGACATTCTTCACTTAAAATGCCCTTAAACTTCACTTTTTCAAAATACATTCTTAGTCATAAAGATACAGTTAAGATATTCTGTGAATCTATCTCCAGATTCTCCAATCAGTTACTACTTCTAATATGTTCATATATGGTTCATATTTATATATGCATATTTTAGTATGTATGTTGCTGTAGACTTGCTTATTTACTGTTTACATCTTTACCACAGTTAAAGTTTTCATTCAAGGGCATAAATTTTACCTGTAAACTCAGCAACCAGTGCTGCTTCCAGCATAAAATCAGTTTTAATCATTTGTAGAAAAATAAATAAATGAACTAAATGCATTACTGTAGACCTCTAACCTCTCATTTATTAGAAATTAGAAAGTTTTTGGGAGCCACCCTGGGTGGCTCAGCGGTTTGGCACCTGCCTTTGGCTCAGGGCGTGATCCTGGAGTCCTGGGATTGAGTCTCACATCAGGCTCCTGGCATGGAGCCCGCTTCTCCTTCTGCCTGTGTCTCTGCCTTTCTCTCTCTCTCTCTCTCTCTCTCTATGTCTTTCAAGAATAAATACATAAAATCTTAAAAAAAATTAGAAAGTTTTGGGTAATGATTATTTAGGTAAACCCTATGATGTCATGATTGATAAATTTTTTTAAAGAGCAAAATGTTTCAATTGCATTAGAAATCTATATTTTGTTCAACCTAAAGAAATTTATTACAATATATTAATTTTGTTCCACATGTATAGTGCTATTGCTGCAGAATAGATATTGAGAATAATTTTTATACCGATGTCACTTTAAACGATATAATTTGAAGAACTTCCATTTTAAAGTGTGATCAAGTAGTTTGTAGCAAACCAATACTCCTGTCACGGACAAACAAAACTCTCGATACAACTTAGAGAATCATCAGTTTCAAGGTACCATGGAGCTACAGAAGTAATGAGGAACAGAGGGAATAAAATTTTAAAAAAGAGGAACCTCAGAGCAATTATCAAATGGACAGCCACCTTTTCCTCATGAGTATTTGCCAGTTCTAAAAATGGGCTAGCACCTGAAAACTCAGACTTTGCTTGGAAATAGGCCTGCTTCTAAGGGACATAAAAACCAATACAGTGTTGATGATCTTGTGAAGCCAGAATGATGTAATTGTAGAGATGAGAGATCTTAACATGTGGCAGCTTCTCAAGAAATTTGCTGAATTACTCAACTATGCAAAACAAGGGTTTAAAGAGATGAGCTCGAACAAAGAAAAATTGAAAAGCAGAATGAAATTTTCCACAATCTCATGGCATTAAGATAAAGACCTCCTAAGGAAACGAACACCAGTTAACACATAGATTATCAACTAGGAGGCCCTGGAGGTTAAGCCTTGGGACCAGGGCATGGAATAGATGTAGTGGAAGCATATGAAAAGGCAGGTAAGGGCATAGTCTGGAAAAAAAACAAAAAATAAAACAAGCAAGCATCAGAACCAAACTGAAACTATTGGATAGGGACTTTATATAATCACTATAATTCATATGCCAGGTTTCTAATGGAAAAGGTAAACAACACCCAAAAACAGCTGGATAATATGAGCAGAGAAAGAGAAACTATGAAAGAGTAGAAAGGAAATGCTACAAATCAAAAACACTCACAGAAATAAAGAATGCTTAGGTACTCATCAGAAGACTGGACACAGCAAAGGAAAGAATCAAAGAGCTTAAAGATGTGCCAGTAGAAACGTCCCTGGATGTTTATCACAGAGATTGCATATCTGTAACACCAGTTTACGGGCTCAGACAGAGCATTACAGGAAACACACTGGACACAAGTTTAGTGATGGGAAGAAATTAATGAAAAGCAAAATTAGTAATTGAGAGTACAATAAGCTTAAAGCTTAAAATATAATCTAAAATTAAATCAAATAGGTGGGAAATGGTACTTACATGTTTAATTTATAATACAAATCATATTCATCAGATATTATACAACATACTGCTTCACTTGCTCCTCAGAGAATGAGCCTAAACTAGTCTTTCTTAGATGATAACTTAAAGACAGTTTCACTTTATCCCATTGATTTACCACAAAATATTTTTAAATTTATTTTAATTCAGTGATATCTCTGTGTCTCTCTCTTTTTCTCTCTCTCCCTCTGTTTCCTACCACCAGTGGGATAGATAAAGGATTCTTCACAGATCATATTCTTTTCTCCTCCAGAAAGATCTTTTCTCCTCCTATATTTAACATTTGTTGGCATTTCAAATACTCAAAAGCCCTATTCCTAGTTCTTCGTAGCAATCAATAAAATCTCCATTATGCAAATGAAGACACTAAGGAGCAAAGGGGCAAAAATGACCACTTCTGAGTTCATACAACCAGTACACTAAAGAGCTAGGACTTGTTGCCAATAGCCTTAGTCCAAAATCTGTGTAATTTTCATCTCACTACATTGCATTTCACATCTCCTATGGAGTTCCTACTGTCACTTTGTCATTCTCAGCACCATATACTAAATCTAGACTTTAAAATCCATGATTAGTAGAAATGAATTCTTAATTTTACCTTATGAAATGCCAACCAACTTGCATGGCCGTGAAAGTCAAGAGTATATTGGCTATTTTGGAAAAAAAGTTATTGAAACCTTACCAAACATATTGAGTTTTACCAATCCTTCATCCCATCAACAGTGCCTAGATGACTTCTTCTCAATATAAAGGGCTAGATATGTTAAATATTACAGGACAATTCTTTTTGGAGCTTAGGAGAAACTAGCAGGACACTGACCTGGCACCATCCACTTTCCAAATATATTCAGCTACCTCCTACAGACAGAAATACAGTTCTAATTGTGACCACATCTTTTTCTCTCCTTCAGCTGAATGGAAGATCTCTGTATCTGAAATACATTTTTATAACCCTTAGTTGGATTCAACATTTCACCTTCTAATATTAACACTGTATATTTTAATTAAGTATTTGCTATTTATAGGCAATATTTCCCACTTTATCTTGACCCAAGATCATAAAGAGTTTCCATTATTTATCATTATTTTATAAATCACTTAATATGGTCTATATATTGTATTCAGTACAATGGATAAAATACAAACAGAACTCAGTCCTTGCCTAGAGGGTTCAAAATCTACAATAGACAATAGACATATGCATAAATAATACTAATACTGGATTATAAATTTCTTAAGAGATATAGACCAAGAACCCAAGGTTTATTTTCCACATATTCTCATATTTCCTTTATTTCAATATTGACTACCCTTGATGGCACCAAACTTAATTTTATATCTCAAGTTTCCTCAGTTAGTTCAGCACCAAAAATTAGCATAAAATGACCAAAAATCAAAACCAAGTGGTAGTTTAATTATTTTGCTTCTTAACCAGACTAGTTCATCTTCATCCATAAAGATACTACTGAAAGCGAAGAAGAGTTTCCCATATTTACATCACTTTTAAGCTTCAGGAATAATTATAGTTAAAGAAATGCTGTTATCTCCTAAGCACAGCCATTTCAACCCTATCAGAATCTTGGCATTGTTTTGTTTAATAAATGCAATTCCTGAAATATGTACAAATTAAGTGAGTGAATTTAGTTCATACACATGTTGTAGCAATAAGACTTCAGAGTGATAAATACAATTAACAAGCAGGTACCAACAAGGCATGGAATATCCCATAATTTCTGTCCATTTTTTATTATTACCTATAAAAACACCTCAAATTTTATTATCTCAAATTTTCATGAAGCTAAGTGATGATAATTAAGAACTCAATGACTCCTCCATTTGTCCATTAAAAAAAAATCTCATGGGCTTTGTTGAAGGAGGCATGCTTTGAGAATTGCTTTCCTGGGAAAAATAACAAGCTGAGCAGATTTTTATATCAAAAATTTCCAGAAAATGCACCCAATCATGCACAAAGGATAACAAAATACAATAAAGTTTTAAAACTTCTGTAACTATTAACTGCTACTTATAACTAGTATGTTCTACTCTTTGATAAGTATAAGGGTCATTTTCAAAAGAAATCTAGACTCAGAAAAATGTGTAATGAGTATATTTGAGTTAATGGACAAAATTTATATAACTGGAAAAATTTACAAGAGAAATATCCAAGGCTGAAAGTCAGCTCTAGAAGAAGGGCTTTATTGAAGAGTCATGAGTGGTACTTGGAAATGTATGAAATCTTCTCTTAGGTTTTTAATGCCCATGCTTCTAAGCATTGGTTGGCCTTTTCCCATACTCAGATGTTGCCACTGCTGCCATAATGTGATTGTTATTAGACCAAAGACAAAAAAGTCAGAGAAGGAACATATTGGTAGGCAAATGTTTTAGAAAGTACACGGCTAGGGATGCCTGTGAGGCTCAGCAGTTGAGCATCTGCCTTTGGCTCAGGGCATGATCTCGGATTTGCAGGATTGAGTCCCACATCAGGCTCCTTGCATTGAGCCTGCTTCTCCTCCCTCTGCCTGTGTGTCTCTGCCTCTCTTTCTGTGTCTCTCATGAATAAATAAATAAATAATATTTAAAAAAGAAAAGGAAAGTACATAACTAGAAACCATGGCTGAGAAGCAAAGAGGTAAAGATGACCTCTTTAAGGGCATATATACATAAAAACACAGGTATAACTAATAAATGGAAACTTAAAGGTAGTCATCTTAATCCAACACCTATTTGATAGCCTCCTGTAAGATGGACCCAAGTTAATGCCTGCCTCCTCATATTCATATCCTTATATAATCCCTGTCCACATTACACCACTGTTATTTTGTATGACCAATAGCACATGGAAGAATTGATATGTCACTTCTGGTATTAGGTTAGGAAAGACAGCATGGCTTCCATGTACGTTCTTCCGTATCTGGGATCATTTGCTTTGGAGGAAACAAGATGTCATGTCATGAAGAGCCCAGTGGAGAGGCCCATGTTGTGAAGAACTGTAAGGGATCTTAAAAGAAGATCCTCAAATCAAATGTAGACTTATAATAGTTATATGATCATACTGAAGAAGTTGAAACTGGCTTTCCTATAATGTAAAGAGAGTCAATCTATCCCCTACAGTATAAAAATGATTTATTTTAAAATGTACCAAAATGCTGAATGGATATGAGCTTTGTTTTCTCCAAACACATTACCTAAATATGTATGTCAGCAGAGAAAATGGACTTCTTCAGAGGAAAAAAAATTAAATTTCCCACCGAAAGGATATTATAGTATTGAAATGAGTTGAATGGAATAATCATATTGTATGAAATTACTGCAGAACAAAGAAAAGAAAAGCATACATTTACACCCTTAATAAATTTGGATAAAATCTTTCTTGTTATTTACCTTTGTTTTTAGACCTTTTTATGGACGTTACTGTATATAATGTTAAAACTAAGAAAATATATGAAGTTATTTGTTTTAAAGAAATTCACTGAGATAGTGTAGGGACAAACATTATTTTCCACATGTAATTATTTAACTCTACTCAATCCCACACTGTGTTTTTATTTGCTAAATTTTCTTTGTTAGTTTGGTGCATGTGTCTGTGTGTGTGTGCATGGTGTGTGTGTGTGTGTGTGTGTGTGTGTGTATTTAAAGGTACCTTTCTCATGGCACTGCTGCCGAGAAAAAAATTAAGCAACTAGATAATCTGCATGATGTGAAACTGTGAAATGGGATATCTTCTACCTCAATGTACTTATTGTGGAAATAAAACAAATTTGTTATATTTATGCTATAGAATAAGATGTAATAAAAACTGAGATTTTCATAGAAACACAGTGCATAAATAGGAGGAAAAGAAAGAAGTTAGTTTATAGAGATTATGACAGTGGCAAAGGAGAAGGGAAATGAAAACAAGGTGGATAGTTGAGAAGTCAAAAGAAGAAAGACATTTAGCCAAACAACATAGCTATGGTTTTTGTTTATTTTAAGATTTATCTATTTATTTTAGGGAAAGAGAGTGTGCAAGCAGGTGGAAGGGCAGAGGAAGAGCAGGAGAGAGAATCTCAAGCAGATCCCACACTGATCACAGAGCCCAGTGTGGGGTTCACCCTCAGGACCTTGAGATCATGACCTGAGCCAAAATCAAGAGTCAGACGCTCAACTGGCTGCACCACCAGGCACCCCAAACAACATATCTATGAAAAGACATCATTATATAAAATTTGCAATGAGAAAATTGCATTAAATCTTAATAGCTTTCTAACAAAATTTATGAATAAGCAATATAATATGTAGAAAAGTCTAAATGCTAGAACAGTTAGAAAACATAAAAATAGGTTGGACAATAATAGGCGATGAATCATGAAGATAAATCTTACCTTCAATTTTGGGGCACCTGGGTAGATCAGTTAGTTAAGTGTCTGCCTTCAACTCAGGTCATGATCCCAGAGTCCTGGGAGTAAGCCCCACATCAGGCTCCAGCCCCACATCAGGCTTCCTGCTCAGCAGAGTCTGCTTCTCCCTCTCCCTCTGCTCCTCCTCCTGTTTATGCTCTCTCTCTCTCTCTCTCTCTCTGTGTCAAATAAATAAACAAAATATTTTTTTAAATATTACCTTCAATTTCTAGATTTTTAGTAACTTCTCTTCAGTTAGAAAATTAAGCTACAACCTTTCCTTATCAGTATTTAAATTAACATATCTTCTTATCTTAGCTTTAATATAATTTAACAATTTCCTCCCCAAATTCCTTTTATTAATTTTTTTCTTAGCTAACAATATGACCTCTCAGATAAAACTAATGTCTCATTTCTCATTTCATATTGAGAGATAGCAATTGTTTTTCTAAAAAGATTTTATTTATTTATTTGAGTGAGAGAGAGAGTGAGAGACAGGATGCACACATGCATGTGTCAGCAGGGAGAGGAACAGACGGCAAGAATATCCCAAACAGACTGTTTGGAGCACAGGCCAATGCAGGACTGACATGGGCCTAACTAGGAGCCTCAATCTCATAACCCTGAGATCAGGACCCCAGTTGAAACCAAGAGTCGGATGCAAAGTCAATTGAGCCTCCCAGGCACCCCAAGAAATAGCTATTTTTTATGGTTAAGTTGGTTTTTTGATTTCAAGATTGTTCTCATTCATTTTCTAAATTAGTTCAAAATTAATACACAATAAAATGCAAATAAGATAAATTCTAATTAAAAAGCAAATTTAACAAGTTCTTCAACACTAACTTTTCATTATAATTCCCAGGCCAGATTTCACACCTTATAATACTATAAAAAGGTTTGATTCTTGACATCGAAGTAAAACCATACCGCTGTGTACCAAAAAATACGTGAATATATAGGGTAATAATAACCCTACTTAATAATAGCAAATATCATAACATCAAATTATTTAGACTCTAAGTAAATGTTCCGATTATTTTAACCCATAGACATTTAATTTAGGTCTGTATTCTACTCTTATATTCCCACCCAAATCCCTCAATCTTTTAACACACACTCTGTGTGTTTTCATTGTTATAGACAATGTATGGCATATAAAGAAATAATATACTTGATTTCCACCCCAAAGGAGCCAATAGTCTGCTTGTGAGCTAAGACCTACATGAGAAAACCAAATATCAAGAGTAGAATCAACATTAGAAAAGTAGGAAATGTAGTTCTTAATTGCCAAATAAGAGGTACAGAAACAAACATATCTGAGTTCAGAGGAGGAGATCCATCAGGAGCATCTGTGTGATGCCAAGGATTATGCTACATGCCAAGAATACAAGAAGAGCTTCCAATATTCCAGGAGCTTTCAGTCGCATCTATGGACTGGCAAAATCTAACCACAAAATAATGTGATCAGAGTCTGAATACATATAGTTTTATATGTAAGATTTAAACATACACGCAAAAGAGAGAGAAGCATTTCAAGTGCAAAGAAGAGTTTGGTGAATAGTGGCTTTTTGTACATCAACTATGGATTAGGCACTTTATGTTTATTACTTTAGTCCCAAACAATACTACAAAGTCATTATTGCTATTATTATCTCCATTTTCTAATATGGGGCCAGATTTTGAAAAGTTAAAGAACTTACCCCAAATCATTTGATTAGTAAATGGCAGATTTATCATTTGAGCCTACCTGGCCACAAATCCTCATCATAAGTGCAAATGTTAAGAAAAGAGTCCTTCACAGATTTTACATAAACAGTTAAGTCTGTGTTCACCTCTCATTTGGGTGTGGATCTGTAATCAAATAAAATACTAAACCTCCTATATATTATCCCTATATCAGGTTTTTCATTTATTTGTTTGTTTGTCAGGACATATAACATACTACCATAAAATAAGCAGTGTAGAACATACATTTATTATCTCAGAGTTTCTGTGAGCCAGAGTTTGAGAATGGCTTAACTATGTGTCTTCTGCTGAGAGTCTCACCAGCTCCAATCAGGGTGTCATTGTCTGTCATTTGAGGCTAGGGGTCCTTTTCCAAGCACATGAAATTGTTGGTAGAATTCAGTTTTTTACAATTAGAGTACCTTGGCCCTCAGCTTCTGGAGGCCATCTTCAGTTCCCTGCCATGTGGCCCCCTACACAGTTCACATCTTATCTGCCTGCTTCTTCAAAACCAGCAGGGGAGTTTGTTGCTCAGAGAAGTTCCAGTCTCTTTTTCAATTGCTTTCACCTGATTTCACCTGATACTCTACCTCTTGATTATTTTAGAGTCTGGTTTGGGACCTTAACCACATATGAAAAATCTCTTCACTTTTGTCACGTAACATAATTTAATCAAGAAGGTAACATCCCACCACTTTTGACTTATTTTATTGATTAGCAGAAGTCACACTTCCTGCCCCACAGATTATAAAAGGGTATGCATACCAGAAGGCAAGGGTAATGCAGGGTCACCTTAAATCTGTTGGCCACACCCCTCTTCACAACACCGTGTCCCCCTTCAACTTTCCTCTCTAGATTAAATACAAGAAGAAGAGTAATTAAGGGTAATTTGCAGGTACATAAGCCTTGCCTGTGAACTCTAGCTAGAGAGTAGGTACAAGAGGGAGAGAAATGAAGCAGTTTAGGTATCAAATTTTGAATGCATAGCCTTTGCCAAATTACTGTAAAATCCGGGTCCATAAGCCCTTCTTTTGTGAAGCTCTAGGTTGAGAGTAGGTCTGACAGAAGGAGATAGGAACATTTGATAAGGGCAGATGTCAAGTGATAACTGTGTGATAATTCTTAAACATGAGACTTGGGCAGGAAGGAGACAGCAGACATCGTTTTGTGAAGCTCTTGTCATGTACCTATGGTAGCATATTAATCAAGCATCATTTGGGACACCGGAAGCTAGAATGCAGCCAGACACAATGCTGCATGGAGTACAGAAATAGTAATGGTAGAAAATAGTCTGAACACCCTACATCTACTAGGAGAGATAACAGGTGAGTAGCCATTCTCTAGATGACTTGTTTTAGTAGAGGCCTGTGGGAGAGAAATTTGTTACTTGATTTGGGGGGAAAAATGCATGTAACAGATAGTTGAGTCATATGAAGCTCATATGGTTTGTGCAACATTTAAATCTCTGGTTTAACTAATGAGAAAACCTAGAGGGGATTTTCCAACATTCACTGGCTCAGTGTGTTTATTACTACAGCTTAAGGGAAGCCGAACAAACCAGTGAGCCACTATAATCATGATCTGAAAGCTTTGTTTCATGGCAACCCATTGACCTCATTATAAAATGTACAGCAAAGATCCATCTAAGCCCAAGGCTGGCTGCGTCCCCAGATCAAACAAAATTGGGTCAATGACTGTGTGACATGCCCAGCTTAGGCCTGATCATTATTTTAGACCTAAGGACACCCACTTTGTTCCATATGCATATCATTCTTTGCTCTAATAAGTATCTCCAATTCACACAGCAGAGATGCTATTGACTTTCACTTTCAACAACAGTGGTTGGTTGGCTTGTTGGTGAGCCAGCCTGGGGACTGAACTCAGATGGGTTTGCTCTGCAAGTATAGAGAGTTGGCATTCATCGGGATCAGACCTGTTACTAAGGGAGCCAAATGTACCAGGGATTCCAAGTCTTCCTCAAGGAGTACATAAGCTAGAGGAGTTGCTGCAATAACTCTAAACTACCTATTAGACTGGTATACACCTATAAAGTTCAATTTCTCTCTCCTGCCATGTATCTACTGTTGTAAGGACTTCTACACTGGAGACTAATCTCTACACAGATATTTTAAAGCCACAAACATTAAGTTTGCAGTGTTCAGAGAATACTGGGCTCAATTACCCTGTAGGCTTTGTTAAACCTAATTTAAAATCCTAAAATTATGTCTTATTCATCATCTGCCCCTTTGGGCCTTCGAGATATACCTACTCTCCTGTCTGGTAGAACCCTCTTACTAAAGAATTATCAGGCTCGTAAGCCTTTGAAAGAAATTTTGCCATAGGGAGTCATACTGCTATGATGGAGTTGTCCTAAAATATGCTGTCTTTATGTATTTCACCATTCCTGAAATACTCTTGTTGTAAATCTCACTGAGCATCACTGGCTTTTATTAGGGAACTGAAATGTACTGCTAACCTCCAGGCATAACAGAAAATAAGTACCTTTTCCATCTAAAATCCTTCAACAAATCAACCCAAAATTTAAAAATCTGGAAGCCATTCTTCTTGTATTATGCCACAATCATAGCCTTATTTTTAGAGTGAGTTTTCTCTCCAAATCCTCTCCAATTCTTGAAATTTGATCATAGGTTCATAACTTGAGGCTTAAATCATAGTAAAATGCAAATGTCCCTAGGAGAAGAAACACTTTGTTCTAACAGTTCATTTATTTATTTTTGGTTTTGTTTTATAGGAGCAGAGAGAAGATTCTGAAAGTCAATATAAGGAGAGAACATGAGGATATAGGGTACAGGATAAGAACTATTTATATCAAAGCTGTTACCTCTTAAATATATTTAGAGATGGATGCAACAAATCCCAGGAAATTTATATTAATCGTAATCATTGATATTTACATTTTATTAAACATATTAATTTAGTTCTTAGAATCAGAAAGGCATTATCCAAGCACTGGGGATGAATTGGTACATCTGTGTAACAAATGAATAATTGAAATCAAGTCAGTTTGACTTTGCTTTATCCTAAATGTTTACAAAATGTCCCATAAAAATATGCCAGAAACATAAAAAGAGATAGAAATACTAGATACAGAGATAAAGCTGATGAGTCCTTAATTTATTAAGGTACTATAACTAGAAATTAATATTCCAGAGCAGTTCCCTAGAATAGTACGCACATCACTTCAAAAACCACCAATTTTATTTTTTTTAATTATTCAAAACTTCTACAACAAGTATGATGAGCTATCAGTACTAAAAACAAAAATTCTCCACATGGAGAATATTTATAATGCTATAAAATATTAAAAACAATTCGCTTTTTCTCAATGAATGGCTGAGTTTACTTTAAAATAAGAACTATCCTTAGGTGAGAAACAGCAAGGAAAAACTGAATCCAGTGAGCTATGTAGAACTGTTGAAGACTAGTCATCAAGGGGACATGATGACTGGTTGACTCATGAGCTGGAACTTGGTAATCTGAGGCTTTTGTTCTCCTCCTCCATCATTGGAATGTGTATTCTATTTGCCTTCCCAGTTCCCAGATGCTGCTCCAAGGACATAGACTTGAAATAATGATATAGTGTTAAGACCATATGGATGGTATACATGACTAAACCCAGTTAAGGCCTCTGTAAAAACTGTTAAAATTCTGGTGGTCAGATACCAAGATCTACTCATCTTGTGGTCACCCAAGACAAGGTTTGTATGTAAGTTCCCTTGATTATTAAAACCTGCCACCTGCCAGTCCAAGTGGCCTGCTTCTTTCCTCAGTATGTACCAGCTTTCTAAATGAGGGCTGGTTTCAGATTATACCCAGGGAGCTTCTCAGGAGGTTGTCAACTAAGAGTTGGTGAGCCAGCCTAGGACTGAAAGAAATGAGTCTTAGGGTCTCAGGCATCTTTGAGGAAAATCCAGAGTTGGCCAGTAACCTCTATGTGGGGAGGCATGGCCCATATTTAAATGTTTGTGGACTACCACCTTATGAGTAAGGGGATACCCCAGAAATGATGGATGTAGTTATGGGCTGCTTTGAGAAATTGTGCATAGTGCATTGTGGCAAAAAAAAAAAAAAAAAAATCCCTGGAAAAGTGAGGAGAATGAAGAGAAGGATGTTGTGGTGATTGACAGTAAAATGGACAAAACACTCTGACATTAAACCCTTAAAATAATGGAAAGCAAAAACACACACAGTGAGTTCTGCTTTAAGATGGCAACATAGGAAGACCCTGAAATCACCTCCTCCATGGAACATACCAAAGTACACCTACTAATAAAACAATTCCTCCTGAAGAACTGAGGGCTGACTGAACAACTGGTGAACAAAGATAGAAAGAATAGCAAAACAAGAGAACTGAAGACACAGTAACAAAAGGAACCCTAACTCCCTATGCTGCAAATGGCAATGGACAGAGATAATACTAAGAGACAAAAACAAATTTCCCCTGTCCTTGAACACAGAAAGAAAGCCACAGATTAAGGGAACAACTACCATATAAAAGAGACAACACAAGAACCCTGCCAACTGGCAGAAGAGCTGCAGGAACAATCTCTAGCTCAGAGGGAATAGAGAATAACAGCTTATGTTCCCACTCTACCTTAAAAGCCTGGACTGCAGCAGGGTCTGGTTACCATAATAGACAGGTCTGAATCATAACTGGCTGGTATGGTTATCACAGGGAATTTGTGACCTCAGCAAGCCCACAGACTATGAGCCTACATCAGCCTGGGTCACACTGAGATAGGAAAAGAGCCAGAGTTTAAAAGGACTCCAGAGCTGCAGGGTTGCTCTCTACCTCAAAAGGTCAAATTGGAACAGGTTCTGTCTCACAATGAGACTGTAAGTACAATAGGCCTAGTGTTCTTAAGCCCACATGAGCCCTTTTGGTGCTGGGACACAGAAAATAAGCCACAGTTTGCTTGTTTTTGTTTTGTTATTTATTTATTTATTTATTTATTTATCGATGTATTTATAACACTTTTCTAATTTGTCTTGCCTTGTTATATTTTCTTGTTTTGCTCTTTACCTTCTTTTTTCTGTTTTTTTTTTCTTTCTTTACTTTGTTTCTTTTTAAAGTTTTTGAATTGTTATTATTTTCTTCTTTCTGAAAAGAACTATGGTTTAAAAGAGTAATGAGCATATATGGCAACAGCTCCAACCAGCCAGCAAAAGTCACCAAGCACATACAGTCTGCATAGGAGACACCATACACAAGACCACTCCTTCATGTTTAAGAGAAGTAGCCATTCTACCTAAACCATAAAACAAACACAGAGAGCCAAGAAAAATGAGGAGACAGAGGAATATACTTCAGGAGAAAAAACAAGAAAAAATTCATAATAAAGAATATAAAGTAAAGATTGCAAAGATACTCATTGGACTGGAGAAATGAATGGAAGACCTCAATGAGACCTTCACTAAAGAGATAGAATATATTAAGAAGAACCAATCAGAGTTGAAGAATATAAGAACTGAAATAAGAAATAAACTAGAGGGAATAGTAGAGTAGAGGATGTAGAAGAACATATTAGTGATCTGGAAGACATGGTAATGGAAAGAAAGTACACAAGCTGAACAGTGAAAAGAGAAAATAATTTTTAAAAATGAGTATATAAAACTCAACACCCCCAAAATAAATAATCCAATTAACAAATGGGTAGAACACATGAATAGACATTTTTCCAAAGAAAACATATAGATGACCAACAGACACATGAAAAGATGCTCAACATCACTCATCATCAGGGAAATATAAATCAGAACTAAAATGAGATATCACCTCACACCTGTCAGAATGGCTAAAATTCACAACACAGAAAACAACAGATGTTGGCAAGGATGTGAAAAAAAGGAGTACCCTTTTACACTGTTGGCAGGTATACAAAATGGTACAGCCACTCTGGGAAACAGTGTGGAAGTTCCTCAAAAAAGTTAAAAATAGAGCTATCCTATCCTAGCAATTGCACTACTAGGTATTTACCCAAAGGGAACAAAAACATTGATTCAAAGGGATACACATACCCCAATGTTTATGGCAGCATTATCTGCAATAGGCAAATTATGGAAAGAGCTCAAATGTCCAAAATCTGATGAATAGATAAAGAAGATGTGGTATATAGAGAAAATAGGATATTAACCATAAAGAATGAAAATCTCACCATTTGCAGTGATGTGTGGATGGAGCTAGAGAGTATTATGCTAAACAAAGTAAGTCAGTTAAAGAAAGACAAATACTATATGATTGCATTCATATTCAGAGTTTAAGAAACAAAACAAATGAACTTTAATGAGTGGAGGAAGAGAAGGAAAACAAAAAACAAACTCTTAACTATAGAGAACAAACTGATGGTTACTAGAGGAGAGTGGGGTGGCAGGATGAGTTAAATTGGTGAAGGCACTTGTGATGAGCACTTAGTGTTGTATGTTAGTGATGAATCACTAAATTCTACACCTGAAACTAATATTGCATTGTGCATTAACTAGCTGGAACTTTTTAAAAAGATTTTATTTATTTATTTGAGAGAGAGAGAGAGAGAGTTAGAGAGAAAGCACACATGGGGGAGGAGGGGCTGAGGGAGAGGAAGAAGCAGGATTCCCACCAAGCAGGGAGCCCAACAGCACTGGATCCCAGGACTCTGGGATGACCTGAGCTGAAAACAGATGGATACTTGACTGACTGAACCAGCCACGTGCCCCAACTATCTGGAATTTATTTATTTTATTTTTTTAATCTGGAATTTAAATAAAAACTTGGAAAAAGAAAAAAAAATGAGGCTAGATTAAGAAATCTGTTTGACAGCATTAAATAAACAAGCATTCACATTATAAGGGTCCCAGAAGAGAAAGAAAAATGTAGAAAACATATTTGAAGAAATAATGATTGAAAACCTCCCTAACCTAGGAGAGGAAATTGACCCTCATGTCCAAGAAACAGAATTCTAAACAAGATGAACTCAAAGAGGTCCACATCATGGCACATAATAATTAAAATGTCAATGGTTAAAGATAAAAAGAGAATTCCACAAGCAGTAAGAGAGAAACAAAAAGTCACCTACAATGAAAAATCTATATGGTTATCTGCTGATTTTTCAGCAGAAACATTATAAGGCAAAAGAGAATGATAAGATATATTCAAAGTTCTGAAAGGGGAAAAAAAAAAACCCTATAATCAAGAATATACTACTTAGCAAGGTTATCATTCAGATTGGAAGATGAGATAAATTATTTCCAAGGCAAACAAAAGATAAGATAAAGGAGTTTATCATCACTAGACCAGCCATGTGACAAATGTTATAGGGACTTCTTTAGGTGGAAAGGAAATAGCTATAATTAAAACCAAGAAAATTATAAATAAAAAGATGTAAAATATGACAAGATAATCATAAAATGTGGGAAAGAGAATAAAAAAGGAAAAGAAAGAGAAAAAGGAAAAACTTTTTTATTTTCTGTTTTTTTCCTTTTTCTTGAATATGTTTGAACTTAAGTGACCATCAAACTAATATGGACTGATATTTACTTTAGAATGTTATAGATAATGTCACGGTAATCACAAACCCAAAACCTAGGATATATACACAAAAAAGAAAAAAGTCAAACATGATACTAAAAGCTCATCAATTACAAAGAAAGGGAGAAAGAGAAAAAGGAAGAAACAAAAAAGAACTATACAAACAATAAGAAGATAAATTTTAAAATGGCAGTAAATACATACTTATCAATAATTACTTTAAGTGTATGTGGCTTAAATAACTACTCCAATCAGAAGACATAGGGTAGCAGAAAGGATAGGAAACTGAGACCCATATACATGCTGCCTACAAGACATTCACCTCAGAACTAAAGACACATACAGATTGAAAATGAAAAGATGGAAAAACACTCATCATGTAAATGGAAGGGGAAAAAAAAGCTGAAGTAACAATACTTATATCAGACAAAATAGACTTTAAAACAAAGACTGTAGCAAGGGACAAAGAAGGACATCAATAATGATAAAGAGATCAATCCAACAAGAGGATGTAAGAATTGTAAATAGCTCTGCACGCAGCACCAAAGCACCTAAATACATAAAGCAAATATTAACAGACATAAAGAGAGAAACTGATGGTAATAAAGTGATAGTAGGGGACCTTAACGCTCCACTAACATCAATGGATAGATAATCCAGACAGAAAATCAATATGGAAAC
This sequence comes from Canis lupus baileyi, assembly GCF_048164855.1. Lineage (NCBI taxonomy): Eukaryota > Metazoa > Chordata > Mammalia > Carnivora > Canidae > Canis > Canis lupus. The sequence continues at coordinate 55,317,816 of NC_132844.1, read as the reverse complement.
ATGTCTTTGAATGACACATTAGACCAGATGGGGATAACAAATATATACAGGACATTCCACTAAAAAACAACAGAATACACATTCTTTTCAAGTGCATATGGAACTATCTCCAGACTAGATCACAGAGTAGGTCATAAAAGAAGTCTCAATAAATTTTAAAAGATTAAATTGATACCAGTCATATTTTCTAATGATAATAGTATGAAACTAGAAATAAAGCACAAGGAAAAAACTGGAAAAAAAAAACCCACAAACAAATGGAGAATAGATATGGTACTAAACAACCAATGGGTCAAGAAAGCAATCAAAAAGGAAATAAATACATGAAGACAAGTGAAAATGAAAACACAACAGTCCAAAATCTTTGGGATATTGCAAAAGCAGTTTGAAAAGGGCTATCTCAAGAAACAAGAAAAAGATCAAATAAACAATCTAATGTTACACCTAAAGGAACTAGTAAAAGAAGAGCAAAGAAAGCCCAAGAATAGAAGAAAAGAAATAAAAAAAAAATGAGACCAAAAATAAGTTACATAGAAACTAAAAGAGAGAAAGAGATAGAGAGAGAGATTGAGAGATAATCAATGAAATGAAGAGCTAGGATTTTTTAAAAGAATTAAAAAAACCTGACAAACCCTTACTCAGATTCATGGAGAAAAAAAGAGAAAAGACCCAAATAAATAAAATCAGAAATGAGAGAGAATAAAAGTTGAACCATAAAAATACAAAGGATTATAAGAGAATACTATGAAATAATTTAAAAATCATATGCCAACAAGCTGAACAACCTAGAAGAAATGGATAAATTCTTAGAAAAATACAATCTTATGACACCAAACCAGGAAGAAGTAGAAAATCTGAACAGACCAATAAAAGTAACAAAATTGAATCAGAAATCAAAAACTGCCAAAAGCCCAAGATGAAATGATTCACAGGGAAATTCTACCAGACATTTAAAGAATTAATACCTATTCACCTCAAACTATTTCAAAACATAGAAAAAAAAGAAAGCTTCCAAATACATTCTATGAGGCCAGCATTACCCTGATACCAGAATAAGACACACACACACACACACACACACACACACTCCATGCCAAAATGCTTGATGAACATAGATGAAAAAATTCTCAACAAAATGTTAGCAAACCACATACAACAATACATTAAAAAATTCATTCACAATGATTAGGTGGCATTTATTCCAAGGATGCAAGGAGTTTAAATTCACAAGCCAATCAACAACATATACCACACCAAAAAAAAAAAAAAAAGGGAATAAAAATTATGTAATCATTTCAATAGACTAAGAAAAAGCAATAAAAATTATATAATCATCTCAATAGACTAAGAAAAAGCATTTGGGAAGATTCAACATCCATTTATGATAAACATTCTCAATGAAGTGGGTCTAAAGGAAACACCTTAACATAATAAAGGCCATATATGAAAATCACATAGCTAACATCATACTCATTGGTGAAAAAAACCAAGCTTTCCCTCTTAGATCAGGAATTAGACAAAATATCCAGTCTTGTCACTTTTATTCAAAATGGTTAGGCTAGAAGTCCTAGCCATACCAATCAGACAAGAAAAAGAAATAAGAGGCATCCACATTAGTAAATAAGAAATTAAACTATCACTATATGCAGATGGCCTGATACTATATATTGAAAATCCTAAAGACTCCACCAAAAAACTACTAGAAGTAATGAACAAATTCAGTAAAGTGGCAAGATATAAGATTAATACCCAGAAATTGGTAGCATTTTTATAGACTAATAACAAAGTAACTAAAAGAAAATTAAAAAAAAAAAACACATATAATTACACAAAAAAGGGACACCTAGGTGGCTCAGTGGTTGAGCACCTCCCTTCAGCCCAGGGCATGGTCCTAGAGTCCTGGGATTGAGTCCCACATTGGGATCCCTGCATGGAGCCTGCTTCTCCCTCTGCCTGTGTCTCTGCCTCTCTGTGTCTCTCATGAATAAATATATAAAATCTTTTTTTAAAAATTAAAAATAGTAATACTATATCACCCAATAATTCTACTACTATTTACCCAAAGAAAACAACAACACTAATTCAAAAAGATACATGCACCCCTATGTTGTTTATTGCAACATTATTTTCAATAACCAGATATGGAAGTAACCTAAGTGTCCATTGATAGATAGATAAAAATGTTATATATATATATATATATATATATATATGTAAGTATAATATTGCATTATATATTACATATATATTATATAATATATATTACATATATATTACATTGCATTATATATTACATATATTACATATATATATAATGCAATATTATGCAACCATAGGAAAGGATAAGAAGGTACCATTTGAGACAATATAGATAGATCTAGAGGATATTATGCTAAGTGAAATAAGTCAGACTGAGAAAGAGAAGTATTACATGATTGTACTCATAAAAGGAATCTTAAAAAAATGAATAAACAAACAAAAAGGAAAATCAGACCTATAAATACAGAGAACAAATTGTCAGATGGGAAAGGAGGGTGATGAATTTGGCAAAATGGGTGAAGACAAGAGGAAAATAGGGACTTCCAGTTATGGAATAAATAAGTCACAGAAATAAAAGGCACAGTGTAAGGAATACAGTCAATGATAATGTAATAATGCTGTAAGGGGACAGATGATTATGTTTACTTGTGTTGAACATAAAATAATTTATAAACTTGTCAAATCACTAAGTTGTACACCTGAAACTAAGATAACATTGTATGTCAACTATACTCAAATTAAGAAAATACTTTAAAAAGCAAAAAACAAAGCACAACAGCAACCACATCCAGGGGGTAGCCTCCAGTTCAGAAAATATTCATGATGAGAGAATATACTCCCACTGAGCTTATTGATATAGCTGCCAAGTTCTAATTGAAAAGCAAGCAAAAGTATCCAGGCATGATTAATGCAGCTATGGGATAAAGGTGGTGATGCCACTTCTCTGACTGGGCAAGAAGCAGAGCAGTTCCTACATGGTGCTCAGGGATGGGGGACTGGTTAAAGTACTCATTCCCGGGCAGCCCGGGTGGCTCAGCGGTTTAGCGCCGCCTTTGGCCCAGGGCCTGATCCTGGAGACCCGCGATCGAGTTCCACGTCAGGCTGCCTGCATGGAGCCTGATTCTCACTCTGCCTGTCTCTGCCTCTCTCTCTCTCTCTCTCTCTCTCTCTCTCTCTCTCTCTCATGAATAAATAAATAATAAACAAACCTTTAAAAAAATAAAATAAAAAATAAAGTACTCATTCCCTTATATACTGGAATATTCTACTCTTCAAAGAGGATTGGCCCAATGAAGGAGAACTTTCTGAACATGTGGAACCCTAAAAATCTATACAATAAGTACCACAAATTCCTAGGGAATTGGATATGAGACAAGGAATCTAGGCTGCTGTCTTTAAAGTTTCTGACAGGCCACATTCACAGCAGAAATGAAAGTCAATGAAAGCCAAATGAAAGAGTGTGCCATCACTCTTGGTATAGGATGCTGAGATCCATGCTGAGCATGGGAAGAGACACTTATGGTGTTGGGAAAACCATGGATTATATGGGAAAAACTGACAAATCCCAGGGACAGGGATAGACTATGGGAACGACCTGAGAAGGAGGAACCTGGAGAGCAAAAATGCTATCCCAATCAGCTATAAAGTATTCAGGTAAATGTAACCTGGAAGCAAATGTAATTTGATCTCATTATTGTAGGGACTCCACCTAAACGTATAGATTAACAACCCAAGGCTGTGTTGGTCAACCTGTGGAAAGCCTTAAAACCTGAACAACAGTTTAGTTGTTGGTAACAGTTGGTAAGTTTCTCCTTTTTGCCCTAAAGTATCACCCAACCTGGATGCAAAGCAGCCAAACACCAGTGTGCACAGAAGCAACAGAGAGAGTTTAAGAAACCATCAAATTCGGTCTTGAAGAACAGGAATAGAGATTCCTAATACTCAGAGAAAGTGCTGAAGGGGGAACTTCCTTAACCTGAGAAAGGAAATCTATGTTTAAAAAGAAAACGTAGTTACAGCAAATGTCACAGAAAATTATAAAATGTTAAAGCATTACATTTAAGTTTAAGAAGTCAGGTCTGTGGATATCATCACTTGCCTTTTTAAAACTTAATAGCTATGTTAGTGTTTGCCTTATTATTATTATTACTATATATATAATGTGTGCATTGTATTTTGAACACTTTTATGCCTATGATATATTTTAGTTTAAAAAGCCAAAAAAATACTTTAAAGCAAATAAAAAAAGAGTATTCATTAACTGTATATAAAAAGTTCATGTTGTACCTAGGGAAATGATTTACATAGGAAATTTGAAATCAAGGTTTCTAGCCTCTACTGTCATTAACTGCAGGACTTGTATGAGTAATTTCACACTTCATAGTTTCAGTTTAGTTTTTCATAAGTTAACTGAGTTAGATTCAATATTCTTTAAGAATTTGTGACACATACTATGATTCTTTTAAACCAACTGATGATCATGCTCTAGGTTTTTATTACTTAACTTGAATATTTCCATGTATTTATAGTTTTGCATTCTTGCCAAAAATCACAAAATAAAAATTATATGAAATTCAAACTTCAATGTCCACAAAAAATTTATTATTGAAACACAGCAATGCTTGTTATTCATGCATTATTCATGGCTGCCTTTGTACTATGACAGCAGAGCTGAGTGCATGCATCAGAGACCATATGTGGTACTCGTGCTACTTTTCACAGCAGGTCAGTGCACAAATCACAATAACATAATTATAACTTGACAGCTCTTATATGCCATACATATCACTATGTTAGGACTTTATTTTTTTTATTACCATTGCAAATTTATCATGTAAAACCAAAACAAAACAAAAAAAAAGAAAAGCAGGCTTTGTGCTTTTAAAGCACAGGGTCAAGTGCACAATGTTTTAGGTCACTGAGAATTGTATTTATTATGCAATGACACTGTAGATACGCTAAAAGATTACAATATATGTTGACATTATCAAACTATACATTATTGATTGCAGCAGCAGAAGACATGTGTCAAGAGAAAATAAACTTCTTTGTAACTATTGGCCTTGCTGTGAGAACACTTGTTCAAAGAGTAGAAGACATTAGAAGAATCAAATAGTCAATTTCTTAAGAAGGAGACATGTTGCCAATACTACTCAGTTGTTTAGGATGTCAATGTTGAGTTTAAAGTGGCTGAAAAAAAAAAGTGGCTGAAAAATCAGCTTCTGTGAAAAAACTGAGTGAAACCACTGTCAATGAGAATATTTTAAAATAAGTTGAGAAAACACTAATTTGAAACAAACTGAAATGGAATCTGCTAAGATGTGTTGCAATTGATGGTAGTAAAAATATGTCTGGAGCCAAAAAAGCGTTTAGTTGGACAAATTTACAAAGCTTGTAAAAATGTAAAGTGTCAAAAAAATATAAAGTGTTGAAAATTTATGGTCATTAGTCATCAGCAAGTGCTTTGCAGAACACTTTTGGATTAGTCATGTTACTGAACCAATAGGTCAACGGTAAACTTTACTCACTTTTTTCAATTTAACAATCATCAGTTCTATGAATTTTTGTCAGAAATAACAGCTGAATATCATACAGTAATTTGATGGCCTAAAGTTTTATTGTATTTTTTTAAATTCAGGCCAAGATTAATTTGTTTTCTAAATGGGAACTAGCCTCAACCATTAATTATTATTGAACACTCAGTGGATTTGGAAATTAGCTGTTGCTATAGATTTGACCTTTTTCTTCATAAATTCAACTTAAAATTACGAGGCAAACAATATTTATATGCAAAGTTTATGCTATGGTAAAATTGTTATAATGACACATAAAGTTTTTAGAATCACATATGTCAGGCTGTTTTATATACTTCTCATACTGTCAAAATCTAAAACAAAAAGTGAGATATCCATTTCCATACAAAGCGGCAGTTGGTTTATTTTATGAGATCACAGTACAGTTGAGCAAATCAAAACCACAATAAGATATCACCTTATACCTGTCAGGATGGCTAGAATCAAAAAGAGAAGAAATAACAAGTATTGGCAAGAACGTAGAGAAAAGAGTCCCTTGCACACTGTTGATGGGAATGGAAATTGGTGCAACCACTGTGGAAAACAGTATGGATATTGCTCAAAAAATTAAAAATAGAAATAATATATGATCCAATAATTCCACTACTATTTACCCAAAGAAAATGAAAACACTAATTCAGAAAGATAATTATATCCCTATTTACAGCATTATTTAAAATAACTAAGATATGGAAGCAATCTGTGTCCATAGATTCTGAATAAATAAAGATATCATAAACATAGACAAAGGAATATTGCTTAGTCATAAAAAAAGAATGAGATCTTTATATTTGCAACAGCATGGATACTCCTAGAGTGTATTATGCTAAATGGAATAAGTCAGACAAAGACAAATACCATATGATTTCATTTATATGTGAATCTGAAAAACAAAACAAATAAACAAACAAAAACAGAAACAGATTCATAAATACAGAGAACAAACTGGCAATTGCCAGAAGGGAGAATGGTGGGGGGATGTGCAAAATAGGTGAAGAGGATTAAGAGGTACAAATTTCCAGTTATAAATAAATGTCATTTCAACAATTGAGATATTATGAAAATTTGTTTTCTTAATGTGTAAGTACCTATCTAATATCCTTGATTTGATCTCTTGGCCTGCAAAGCCTAAAATATTTTGCTACCTGGTCTTTTATAGAAAAAAGAAAAGAAAGAAAAGAAAGAAAAGAAAAGAAAAGAAAAGAAAAGGAAAGGAAAGAAAAGAAAAGAAAAGAAAAGAAAAGAAAAGAAAAGAAAAGAAAAGAAAAAAAGAGAAGAGAAAAAAACAAAAAGGAAAGAATCAATGTGAACAAAGAAAGGCCTGGTGTATGGGTTATTCAATATATTGTTATTGTGGCAGCCATCCATCAATTTTAAGGAAATATATTCGATATCCAACTCATACCATACAGAAAAATTCCATAGAATTTGTGATACAAATGTAAAAAGTAAACTATGAAGGTATTTTAAGAAAATGCAGAATATTTGTATAACTTCTCTTTGGTTTTCTAAATGTTTGTTTTTTATAGCATCCTGTTTTTATTTCATGTTTACAACACCTTAGAACTCTGAGAATACTAAAAGTTTCCTTCTGCTAAAAAACAACAACAACAACAAAAAAACACCTTTCACACAGCAAAGGAAACAATCAACAAAACTAAAAGATAACCTACAGAATGGTAGAAGATATCTGCAAATGACATATCAGATAAAGTGTTAGTATCCAAAATCTACAAAGAACTTATAAAACTCAACACCCAAAAAGCAAAAACTCCAGTCAAGAAATGGGCAGGGGGAATCCCTGGGTGGCGCAGCGGTTTGGCGCCTGCCTTTGGCCCAGGGCATGATCCTGGAGACCCGGGATCGAATCCCACATCGGGCTCCCGGTGCATGGAGCCTGCTTCTCCCTCTGCCTATGTCTCCGCCTCTCTCTCTCTCTCTCTCTCTGTGTGACTATCATAAATAAATAAAAATTAAAAAAAAAAAAGAAATGGGCAGGAGACATGGACAGACATTTCTACATAGAAGACATACAAATGGCCAACAGACACATGAAAAAATGCTCAATATCACTTGGCATCAGGGAAATACAAATCAAAATCACAATAAGATACTATCTCACACATGTCAGAATGGTTAAAATTAACAACTCAGAACACAACAGATGTTGGTGAGTTTGCAGAGAAAGATGAACACTTTCACACTGCCTGGTGAGAATGCAAACTGGTGCAGTCACTCTGGAAAACAGCATGGAGGTTCCTCAAAAAGTTAAAAATAGAACTATCCTATCATCCAGCAACTGCACTTCTAGTTATTTATCCAAAGAATACAAATATAGTGACTGAAAGGGGCACCTGCACCCAATGTTTATAGTAGCAATGTCCACAATAGCCAAACTATGGAAAGAGCCTAGATGTCCATCAACAGATGAATGGATAAAGAAGATGTGGTATATACATACAATGGACTATTATTCAGCCATCAAAAAGAATGAAATCTTGCCATTTTAATGACTTGGATGGAACTAGAAGGTATTATGTTAAGCAAAACAAGCCAGTCATAAAAAGATAATTATCATTTCATCTCTAATTATCATTTCATCTCTTACGTGGAATTTCAACAATACAGAGGAACACAGGAGAAGGGAAGGAAAAATTAAATAGGAGGAAAATAGAAAGGGAGGCAAACCATTAAGATACTCCTAATTGTAGGAAACAAACTGAGGGTTGCTGGAAGGGAGTTGGGTGGGGGGCTAAGGTAATTGGGTGATGGGCATGAAGGAGGGCACCTGACAGAATGAGCACTGGGTGTTATATGCAACTGATGAATCACTAAATTCTACCCTTGAAATTAGTAATACACTATATGTTAACTAAATTGAATTTAAATTTTAAAAAATTTAAAGAGACTTCACTAGCTACTCAGTGAGGAGCATCTGTCAGTTGCTAAATATATTTATTCCTAGTATTAACTCGGAGGCTGATAAAAATAACCACAGAAAGATTTCCCAGGCACTAGGCCAACTGAGACATGGATTAGGATCCAAACTCTATTTACCTGAAAATCTTGATTTCCCCCCTCTAACTGGGAGTACTCATTAGAATTCTGAATCTGCTACTTTGACAAAAATGTTGTTAGAAATCGCTAAAGGTCTGTGTATATCACTTTATCCAATTCAACAATACTTCAGTAAATGGCTGCAGATTTGTGAGAAGACAAGAGGAAAATTTGAAATATGTATATATAATGGACCCTCCTCAAGTGTACCCAGCTATTCTCCCAGTAGAGAGGTGAGTCTATGAACTAGCTCTCATTTTAGTTTAAAAAGAGACCATAATTCAATTCTGATTGTTCAAGTTAGCTTAGAGTACTTTACTTTAAAAAGCCAAAATAGGAACTTTGTGGACTATCCCTCTTTTTCAGTCCTCGATACTGCATGATCAATTATTATCTCCAGAAGTCAGTGAAATTCAAGTCATTCTGATTCCTCAGATTATGCCCTCTTGGTATTAACCATGTCCATCTAGTCAGTAGAAGTTAAAGGTCCTTTAAATCAAGTAACTCATTTTACTGGCAACATCTCTCACCTTTATCTGTCTTTCAAGGTCCAAGACAACCACTACAGAATTCTTCAGGGAAGATGGTGTCTTCCTAATCAATGTAATTCTAGATAATTTGGTAGAGAAAAAGTCTTCTGAGCCTTCTCTTCCTAAACATTTGGATTCCTTCCTCTACGTTATGTCAGTAATTTCTGGCATCTCAGACTTCATTAAATCTAGGCTTCCCTTTAATCTAGCTTTAGTTAAAAAATCAAGCTTCTCTCAACTGCTCAAACTAGGGCAAGGTCTCTTTTAAGACCCTTAGATTAATAAATCCAGCCTGATTTAAAATTACATTTCCCTCTTCCTGGTCTAGCACTCTCAGCATCTATTGCAACACAAACCTGCCAGATTTTAACATTTTTACAAATCTTCTCTTGTGTGAACCATTCCTCTGAGGTTTGAATTTACAGTTGACCTTGTTCACTATAGGGATTGTTAGAAGAGGTCATCAAGTCAACAAGTCAACATGACTGGACATTGACCCTCAAACTGAATCCAGGAAATTAAGAGGCTCCTCAACCCCTCCCTTTTCCTTAGAAAATAGGCTCTGCTCACTGTCCCCACAACTGGAGCCATTTTTAAGGACACAGTCTTGAGAAAGCAATGTGGTACTAAGATCATCTGGATATTGATACATGACTCAGCCCTATTAAGACCTCTATGTAAAGTTTTAAGGTTCTGGTGGGCAAGTGTGGGGATTTACTTATCTTGCAGCTGTGAAGACAAGCCTTGTATGTTAAGTTCTTTGCTTATTAAACTTGCCACCTACCAATCTGGAATGACCTGACTCTTCAATCTCTCCTTGCTCTCTGTATGGAGGCCAGTTTGCAAAAACGGGCATTTTGATTCTCATTATAGGAGAAGGCAATAAGGATTTGACTAGGACTGGAAATGTCAATTGGCATCTGTCTGCCTGATAACAAGCTCATGTGAGCCTAATACAAGGTCTTCAAGAAATGCAGACCAGGTGCTCAAACAGATGAGGAACAACTTTTACTGACATGGAAAGTTCTGTGAAATTTTGGAGTTTGAAGTACTCAGATGTATCTGAATCCTCTGAAATACCTCTTTCCATATCTCACTGTCCCACCTACCCAATAAATTCTAAGTTCCACAAGAGATATGTTGAGACTATAAAATTAATCTATATTTAAATTTAGGAAATGACAGAATCAGATTCTGATTTCCTAAACCCTATGGTTATGTTTAAAGAGATTTTTTAGTGTCATCATAGAAAATCCCTGGTCTTTGATACTGCCTTGAGTGTAGAATTGAGAGCTCTGATTCTTTTTGTTTTTATTTTTTTAATTTAAATTCAGTTTGTCAACATATAGTATAACACCCAGTGCTCATCCCATCAAGTGCCTTCCTTAGTGCCCATCGCCCAGTGATTCCATCCCCCCATCCACCTCCCCTTCCACAACCCTTTGTTTCCCAGAGTTAGGAGTCTCTCATGGTTTATCTCCCTCTCTAATTTTTCCCCACTCTATTTCCCCTTTCTCTTATAATATCTTTCACTATTTCTTATATTCCATTTATAAGTGAAACTATATGATGATTGTCTTTCTCCAATAGACTTATTTCACTCAACATAATACCTTCCAGTTCCATCCATGTGGAAGCAAATGATAGGTATTTGTCCTTTCTGATGAGAGCCCTAATTCTATTGTTTCCTCTCTAGCAGAGTTTGCAGGAATTATCTCACTCCATAGGCCTCGTATATTTTATATTTCTCATAATATACTGTGGCAATAACTACTTTGCCTTTAGTATTTAATGATTGATGTCATAAATTAATATGTCATGTCTCTAATGGTAAACTACTCCTGCCTGCCTCCAAATCCAACTGTGTCACACAATAAATTTCTACTTCTATTATTTGAGGTCTGTTAGGTTTTTTGTATATTTTTTTATTGGAGTTAGATTTGTCAACACATGGTATAACACCCAGTGCTCATCCCATCAAGTGCCCCCTTCAGTGCCCGTCATCCAGTCACCTCATTCCCCTGCCCACTTCCCCTTCCACTACCCCTTGTTCATTTCTCAGAGTTAGGAGTCTCTTATGTTCTGTCACCCTCTCTGATTTTTCCCATTCCCTTATTTTTTTAAATATTTATTTATTGATTTGTGAGAGAAAGAGCAGGAACAAGAGGGGCAAAAAAACAGGGAGAGAGAATCTCCAGCAGACGCCATGGCTGAGCATGGAGCCCGATGCAGGGATGGAGCTCAGAACCCTGAGACTATAACCTGAACTGAAACCAAGAGTTAGCCACCCTAACTGACTCCACCACCCAGGTGCCCCGATGTCTGTTGCTTATAATGTCCTCTGCTACCAGACACTGTATTGGCTCACTATAACAAAAAGCACTCTGGGCATTTCAAACAGCATGGAATACAATATAGGGAACTGGGTGTTTACAAAATGATTGTGAGGATTACAGGAGTTGTCTGTGGTACACTTTTTAGAAATGACTTCCAGGAAAAAAATGTAGAACTAGCTGACAAGACTTCCACCCTGCCGCAGTCAGGCTGCCTTGATCTCATCACCTGCTTCAAGATTCCACAGTCCTGTCTTGATTATCTTAGAGAAACTCTGAAAGAAAGTGTAAACTGATTAATCACATCCAAGGAGGCTGAAGGATTTATCATTGGACTCTTAAAAGCTCCTACTCAGTCACAGGTGCTTGCCATAGAAGGTCAGGAATTTGTCCAACATCTGCTACTGTATATGTGTCTGTGTTAATTATCTCAAGGGCTATTTCAATTACTTACTTTCTTTTGACAATGAAATTTTACCTCTAGCAAAAAGTCTTAATTGGTAAGTTATTTTGATGCTCCCAACTAAAAGATCTATTGGATCACACTATGTATTAAATAGCTGTTCAGGGAGAGAGTAACTAAGGGGTTCATTTTATTTAATTCACCGTGTTAATTCTAAGTACCCAAGGATTTTATTAAGTGTTTCCTTTTTAAAAATGTTTTCAGCATCTGTCCCCAAATATCGGCCTTTCTCCTCAGTTAAGTACACTGCTAGTCAATGTTAAGAAATGACTGTGAAAAAATAAAAAGCCATGTGAATTTAAATTGCTTATTAAGCATAAAGTAAATCAAAATTCAAAGCTATCTTTTTTCCTCTTTTTTCCTTTATCTCCTGCTTTATTTTCTTACCTCTACTATTCCTGCTTACTTTTAAGTACCACTTTATTTAACAATAACAGCAAAACAACAATTCTAATGACTTTCTTTAAAAAAAAAACTATCAACATTGTAATCTTCTGCTAAAATGTCCATCAGGATACATCCAAAATTTTTCTACTTGATTAATAATAATAAGCTAATTTTAAAATTATATTATTTCAGTTGCTACAACATTTTGCCCCTGGATTTTTTTTCCCTTTGGTAAATAATAAATCAATGACAATCTTGTTGGACTTGAAAATACTATGAGCATCCATTTGACTTCTTTTTTTTCTTTTTACATTTCCATATGACAGAAGTTGATGATGACAGTAAATAAATATTGAAACTTCTTTTCAAGTTGTCTCCTTTCCAGAGGACTCTTTTTAATGAAGTTAGCAATCTGGGAAGTTTGTCCTTTGTAGCTTTCCTCTTTAGGAAATTCAGCAAGGAATTAGCCATTAAAAAAATAAGTCATTCTATTGTTAATGAAACCAGAGATATTTTTATAACTGAACTATAGGGGAGTTAAAATTGCCCAAATCAACCTGAGTATTATCAGATGAAAGAAAAATACATTTCATCTATTTTTAAAAATAGACATATAATCATATATGGCAACGATGATTTCTCTGGTCCAAGAAAAAAATCATTTACATAGCATTGATCAAAAGGTGACCTTTCTAAATTAGTCAATCAGGGATCGTATTTAATACAACAATCTTCTTGGTAGTGAAATATTATTATATATTTGGCAGTACTATTACGGAGATAATTTGGCAACCTCTTCACTGAAAATGGCTCCTCTCATAAAAACTAATACCCGGAGAGATTTTTATGCATATTGTAATTCTACTTTATATGCAAAGAATTACTCCAGAGAAATATATCACTAACTCTTTAGTGTTTAAGTAGGCAGTGATATACATAAAAAAAATCAAGCAATGGTGGACATAGTTTGGGGAAGAAAGGTAAAATAACAGTGGAAACCCATTTTGTTAGAACCACCATTTGCCTACCTAATAACTATTCTCTCCTTCATTCTTACTCATGGACATTGTAGATACTGTCAATTTGCTAACTAAAATCAGCATTTTTCAGCCTCCCTTGCAGCAATGATAGCTATGAGATACATTTCTGGTCAATAAGAGATAAGCCATATTTTGCTAGGAGTTTCTAGAAATGCTTTGTATTACTGAAATAAACAGTTCCCCCACTCTTTCTTGTTCTTCCTTCTTTATGCCTAGAATATGATCCATATCTGAAGCAGCCATCATGAAACCATAAGTATGAGAGCCAACACAAAGAATGATAAGGCATAAGGCTATAGGAAGACTGAGACATGGGTTTTCTCAAGAGGCCCAGACCACTTGCCTCAATAATTTTTATATTATGAAAAAAATAAATTCTTTTTTTTGGCTAAGGCACTGTAGGCAGATTTCTGTTACATCATGCCAAATGCAATCCCTAACTGAGAACCATCCTTAGAATAACTACTAAAAAAGTTATAACAAGCACCTCAAATGAGGACAGCTATTCATGTGGGCTTTAACTTAGGTCATATTAGTGGAATAAAAGATCATTCATAAGGAAATCATGAGCTTCTGCAATGGTTATTATTCTTCTCTGATTTTTGTGGAGAATGTTATAGAATCCATTATGTAATGAATAAATAGGATAAATTAATGTAAAATGAAAATGCCTCCCAGAAGATGCCCAAGGTGCATTTGCTATAGTGCCAAAGAAATGAAGAGATGCCCTGATGCAGCATCTTAAGTGGTCATGACTTATATTTATTCCAACCTTTTCCATAAAATGCTTCTTCAGCTGATTACATTATTCTCTCTCCATACATATGTGACAACCATCTGGATCTCAGCAGTTCTGAGAGTCAGTGCTAACCGTAATAATACAGGCACTTCTCAGAAGTCCTGGGAATGTTCATGGTAGGCAACGATAGCGAAAGGGCAACTAGCTCTACTTTCCAAATAGTCAGATGGATCTGTAGTGATCCCCATTTCTCAGCCAGATTGGAATCAGCAATTCTTACTGCATTTGCAACAACCTTCTTTAAGCTTATTTAAAACTTCTCTTGTTTATTTTGCCAACTTTGCAAAATTGATGCTTACAAACTATGTTGCAATTCATAAACAAAAGCTAATCATTTACAGTAGACACATCTCTTTTGAACCACTAGATCAGTCTTACCCAAATCATAAGACCCATGTATCCATAGTCAGTCAAATTGCCAAATATATGTTATTTGCTAACTTGACATGAAATAATTAATGCAAATAAAGTAATAAACCTTTTAGGAAAAAAATCTGAATCATTTTAAATGAGGGAACTTTACATTGATAATTCTGAAGAAAGAAACTACTGTTTAAACGGAGGCCTGAGCAAATTCTACAGGTAACTATGTACATGGGAACCTTCAAAGTTTTCCTAAATTGAGGTGAAGGGTGAGGCTTACTACTACATCTACTAGTCATCAAATGTGGTCTTCCCTGGAGAAGGAAATTATCTTTGCATCAGTCTGCTCCTATCAACTCAGGTAATTCTGAGAGAATGAAGCAGCTGTGATCCATCAGCAGTCAACACTCTGAATAGTTGGAGGATTGAATGCCTTGACCTGAAGGAGGTCTGGGCAGTGCACCTCCAAAACCCTTCTTATCAGTTGAAGACTTCAGGGAGATATTCATATGAAATATAATCTCATCACATTCTGTGCCCATGCTATATACCCCTCACCCAAACATCCTCACTGTCAATTTTGCAACCTTATTTTTCCCATGTCCTTGACCATTTGACCAGCCTATTAGTCTCTACCCTTGAATCACTATAGATTTTTATTTCAAGCTGTCTTCCTACTTGGAGTAAATGACTCCAACCAATGACTCACAACCCAAAGTGCTACCCATCTGAACGATTTCTTTCACTATTTTCAGCACCAACCGTGCTAACAGATTAATGCAGAAACTGTAAAAGCTAGACCCTACTTTTCCACAGTTAAAGGCAGAGGGAGAAGCAGTAGGAAATAGTACAATGTGAGTCTGAATCACCTTTTTTTACTCTGCTACCTTCTGAATTTGCTCAGATCCAGTTCCATTACATTATTTCCATTTTATACTGAAATACTGTTGTGCATGTTGAGCTGTATGGTTTCTCAAACAGATAATCTCCAGTTCAATACAGACAAAATCACTTGACTATATACCAATCCAAGAGCTACTTTATAACTAGTTGGAGGGAATAGGAAGGAGAGAAAGGTTGGATTTACTCCAAACTTACAGGAGATGATGGTAATGATAATTGGTATCAAACAGTATGAAGAGTGGTAATGATGATTGGTATCAAACAATATGAGGAATGAAAGTTTAGTCAAATGAGGCAATGTTGGATGGCAAGCATTGGGATAAGGTTACTTTGAATACAGTCTTCATGAATCTTTGACAGAAGACCATTTCTTTCTAAGAGGTCCATACTTTCAAAAAGCTACCAAGAAACAGAAGAGAAGGGAGAGGCAGCTGTAGTAATGGACAGAAAAACCACTCAACCGTGGTAATCCACAGAACATTATAATATTTACTGAGAAATGTGCTGGCCTGCTATTGGGGGCCCTACACACCGAACTTGCCAGATGCACACAACAAACCAGTTTTAATTAATTGCCCAGCAATCACAAATAAATGACTGACATGAATTTGGAACACAGACTTATTAACTCTGAAGTTCACACTGCCCCTGCCATCTTACTTTCCATTCAATTTTGCTGACTTCACCGGGGGCTGAAATGCATTTCAATCATAAAAAGGCATTCAGTAAGAATTCTTATCATGCAGCTATTTAGGCAAACCTAGAATGTCTTAAGTCTAAGAGAGTCCTGGAGAGCTCATTAAAGTAGATATATGCTGAGTTGGAGAAAATTAAATTTTATCCTTGATTCCTCTAGCTAAGGAAAATTTCAAGGCTCATTGACATGAAAACATGAGGGTACAAGCCAGAAAAAAATGTTCACTGAGATCAGTAACTTGCCCAGCTGTTCTTCTTCATATTCATGGCCTTCAGATATGTCAACATATGTCAACTATATAGTTCAGATTAGGTTTGGGAAAAGAGAGAAAATCTTCCAGGCTGAGAAACATTTGTGTATTGAAAACATTTTCTTTCTGATAAATCTACAAAACCTGTTCTACTTTTCAATGTTATGACTTCAATCAGTTCATAAATGAAAAACACTGTCATTTGAATCTTTACTAAATTATGTTTCTGTGAAACAAAAAGGATTAGAATTCTTTTTTAAAAACTTACTGGTTTCATAGAATTTTACTGTAAGGGTAATTAATTCCTAATTTTTAGCTAATATGTTGGATCTGTACAAAGCATGTAGTGTTATTGAAATGTTTTCTTCATTACTGTGCATGGAACTTAATAAAATCACAAGAAATTCCTTTAAATATGTTATACATTTCTTCTATTATATTGACTGACCATGATGCATGGATGGTGGTCCTCAGGAGTATGAAACAATTCATCACAACCTAACATGTCAGAGAGTGAAACTCCACCATCTCAATCCTAAACGAGGAAACTTCATATGTGTGTGTCTAAAAGCCTATCGAGAGACAAAGCCCACTTTGTGGTGATGTTATGGTGATGATGTTGAATAAACAACCAATTGGAAAGATTGGAAGAAAACAACATTGGGGCGAATATCTTTCTACTGGAGACCCTTTAAATTAGCAGGTTCAAGCTAGTGAATTCCACCTCAAACCTGTATTTAATCTGGCTGTCGCAGTGTTTGATTTGAATTGAATGTCTTCATGCTCTCCACTTTGACACAATAGTGATAGCACTTAATATTGTCTTATATCCTGATACAAATGGTGTTATTACCTACTGCACTCTAAAAGCAATTGACTTTGTGTAGAAGATGATACTTCAAATTTCAAGAGTTCTCTGCCAAAATTTTAAAGATTAATGAGATCTAGTTTTGGCAAATATGCAGAAAAACAGTTACCTTTGTACATTTTAGCTAAAAGAAAGTCTTTTTGGAGAGTAATGTAATTTGGGTATAATAACTCAAATTTTAAAAATGTCTACCTTTGACTCTATAATTCTAAATCTAAGGAATTTTTTTCTAAAGAAATAAAGGTATAACTTTTATATACAAAAAGTGCTTGGTTACATTGTCCAAAGTAGCAAAATCTTAGAAACAATCTAGATGTGTATTTATAGGAGAATATAGAGATTAGGAAATCATTATATAGTTATATCTCTCTATATATATCATATATATCACATATTTATGAATTTTATGCATATATACAATAAATGATACGTGTATTATGTGTACTGGCAAGGAAAGTCCTCCAGACATACTGTTAGGTGGGATGCTTGGGTGGCTCAGTGGTTGAGCTTCTGCCTTCGGCTCAGGGCATGATCCCGGTATCCAGGATCGAGTCCCACATCGGGCTCCTTGCAAAGAGCCTGCTTCTCCTTCTGCCTGTATCTCTGCCTCTCTCTCTCTGTCTCTCTCTGTCTCTCATAAATAAATAAAATTATTAAACATGAAGACTCCTAATAGAACATGAAGACTCCTAACTCTGGGAAACAACTAGGGGTGGTGGAAGGGGAGGAGGGCGGGGGTGGGGGTAAATGGGTGACGGGCACTGAGGGGGGCACTTGACGGGATGAGCACTGGGTGTTATTCTGTATGTTGGCAAATTGAACACCGATAAAAAATAAATTTATTATTTAAAAAAAAAGAACTGAAAAAAAAAAAGACATCCTGTTAGGTAAAAAAAGTAAGTTGCAGTTGAATGTGTATAGTATAAGCTCATTTTATAAAATGTAAAAGTAAAAAGCATGTATGCACATGTATAAAGCTTAGGTATAAATTCATAAAAATTCATTAATAATTACTATTGGGAAATGATTTAAACAAATTTAAATATACATAATTCCTAAGTAGTACGAATCATTGATAATTAGAAAAATTTCATAGAACATTTGTATTATTATAATAATAAAGTCCTTGCTCCCAAAGGGGTTCTCTGTTCACATAAGGAAAATCCTTGAAAGAATACAATATTATTCACTAACAACCAGTATCTTAACATCTTCTCAGTTCATATTATTTGTTCCCTCTGCCTGAAATACTTATTGAGTGTTTACTATGCCATGCCTGCCCCCCATCAAGTTATTATCTACTAATTCTTCAGATCTCAGATCTCACTTATATGCCATCCTCTCGTAAAAGACTCTCTAGCCAACCCATTCATATGTTCTCAAAGAAATCATATTCCTTTATAGTTCTTAACATGTATATAACTGTATGTTCATTTGGGAAATGATGTGTTTTATATTCATCTCTTTAACCTCTGAGGTCCATGAGGTCAAGAACAATATCTATTTTGCTCACCATTGTATATATCTAATACTAAGAACAATGCTAGGCATGAGATAAATACTCAAAAATATTTGTTGAATGAATAAATCATGAGTGAATTTATTATTTAATTGCTATATTCTGAAATCTTAGTTTTTTAAAAAAGTCTGATTTTTTAAAAAGTCACATAAAATGGATGAGAAGAAAATCAGATTTGGGAAAAAAAGATAGCTTAACAATTTCAAGAAGCTTGCAATTTCATGGGCCTTGATAAACTAATCCTTACAGATATTTAGAATTATTTCTATGTATAGGGACTCGGCCTTAATTCAATCATTCAATTTATTTATTAATACTCATTTGTTAGGCTTTCAGCCCTTTCAGAAAAAAATATTCAGACAGTTGTAGATTCAGTGTAGTGTTTCTTCTTTAGCTCATAATCAGCCACCTAAGAGGAAAATAAAAGTCTTTCTTTTCTTCAGCTTTTAAAACCATGCATTCCAGCTCTTATGAGCCTCATTCACATTTTCCTCTTAATGGGTTTTTCCACTAATAGCTCCACTCAATCCAAAAGGTGTTTTACTCAGCACATCTCCAATTTTATTTTCCCAATTTCATCCTTTTTACTGCTGTTTATTTCAAGATTTTATTTATCTATTTTCAAATTGGCTTTTTATTGCTGTTTTCCTGGCCTTGGGTGTATTTGAGGTTTTAAGATGGTTGTGTCATTAGGTAATAGTTAAACTCTTAGCAAGCTTTCTGTTCAATCTCAGAAAATCTTGTGCCATTTTATAATAAATACATCTCATGCCATTTAGGGCAGGTCAATGCATGAATTTCAGGTAAGGTCATTTGATTCTTTTGAGGCAGAAACCCTCCTCTTATTCACATCCATCTCCCAAGTGGATATATCCATATATCTGGAATGTTGAATAATTCTCTTTATTAAAGAAGGCGTGCCCCAAGAGACATTTTTTTCACAATTATTTTTTTGCCTAGTGCTCTAAATTCTGTTATTTTTAATTTTTTAAAAACATGTTAAATGACAAATATTTATCTTCTATTACTTTTTAGGTAAATTACTTGGTAATAGTAATCTTTTCTTTTACAGGTTGCCAAACTGATAACAATGGTATCTCATACTTGCAAACCTCTTCATAATTTGCTTAACACTTTCACATCTCAATTGTGTCATAACTTTTCACCTCTGACTCTGGTTTGATAATTCAATCACATAAAGTAATTATATGATGAGGGACTCCTATGCTTATACATTATGCCAACTCTTGAGAGGCTAACAAGAATGAGATATTGTCTTTTCACTTCCAAACCCTGAGAACTGATGCATTTGAAACAAGGAGAGACTGTTATTGAAATACAGGATACTACAACTTAGTGCAATGCAGCAAAATGATATTGATATTCAGTGCCAAAGACGATCAAAGATAGATTTATATTTGTCAGAGATTAATGGTAAAGGCTAGAGAAATGTAACTCTGACTGCCTTGTCTTTTGGCTATAGCCTCACTCTTCTTGAATTACGTTTGTGATTGCTATACTTAATTCTTGTCTAATATTCTCTTTATGCTTGTACATACTCCCTAGCTAAGACCATAAGATCAGTTCTTAATATCTAACTTTAATACATCAAATCCAACTTTCTCATTTGGCTCTTAATGTGTGTGATTACATAGTCAAGATTGCAATGCTGGTAATATTTTTTCAGGTCATAATTTTTACCAACACTTTTGTTGAGCCATTCCAAGATGCCCGGGATTCTGCTGGACCTCTAGGGTTATAGAGTTGACACTCTTAAGGAATTTAAAGTCAACTAGAAGGATTTGCAATCCAGACATACTTATTTAGAAATTATTTTCATCAACTAAGAAATATATTGGAACTTAAAAATAAATTGAGATTTTCCTGTTAAACTTTCTAACAATCTTTAGTACATAAAGGAAACAAATATTATTCCTTGTATTAGATCAAAACCTACCAAAGTACTAGATTAGCCAGTTTATTAGGTATGTGATAAATACAAAAACAAATAAAAGTATCTAATGATGACGATGAAGGAAAAATGAATTTGAAGTTATAGAAAGGTGAAAGTTTATCTGATAGAAAAGTAAAATACACCATAGATCAACCCTGAAAACAAACATTAATCAGTGCTAGCCACAACGTTGTCTAAAGATTAATGTAATTGCTTCTCCAGTGGAGCAATAGGAATTCTCATTCAGTGCTGGTGGGAATGTATCACAAACTGTAATAAGCTAATATGCGTATTTCAACCCCTAGCACATTCATAAAACAAGAAACAATTAGGGGATCCCTGGGTGGCGCAGCGGTTTGGCGCCTGCCTTTGGCCCAGGGCGCGATCCTGGAGACCCGGGATCGAATCCCACATCGGGCTCCCGGTGCATGGAGCCTGCTTCTCCCTCTGCCTGTGTCTCTGCCTCTCTCTCTCTCTCTCTCTCTCTCTCTGTGACTATCATAAGTAAATAAAAATTAAAAAAAAAAAAAGAAACAATTAAGGAATTATAGTTAAAAAGCCAACATAGAAAAAATAAGGAATAAAAATTTAACAATAATCCAGAACAGGAGAGTAAAAAAAGGAAAAGAAGAAAGAACAAATGTGACAAAGTAAAAACAAATAGCAGAATGCTAAACCTAAAAAATTGTCATATAAGTAATTTAATTAAATTTAAAAGATCTAAATATTCCAATTAAAAGGAAGATATCATAAACTGGATAAAAAAGCAAGACCAAACCAAGTTCTGTTTAAAAGGTACGTACTTTGAGTGTAAAGACAGAGATGAAATGCAAAAAATTTAAAAAATCAAAAAATATAGAAAATGTTACATCATATAAATATCAAACATCAAAATGTAGTAGCCATACTATCAGGCTATGTAGACTTCAAGAGAAAGAATATTATCAAATATAAAGAGAAATATTTCATAATAATAAAAGGTCAATTCACCAGCAACACACAGCAAGCCTAAATCAGCTATATATCTAATAATACAGGTTTAAAAATATAAAGTAATAATTACAAAACCAAAGAGAAAAATAAAAAATACACAATTATAGTTTGCAATTTTAATATTCCAGGCGTAGTAATTTATAGAACAAGTAAATATGAAATATGGAATATTAAAAAGCAAATTGTCCAAATTATTCTAGTCAACATTTATAGAACTCTACATCTAATAACTGCAGAGTGCACATTCTTCTTTTTTTTCTTAAAGATTTTATTTATTTATTCATGAGAGACACAGAGAAAGAGGTAGAGACATAGGCAGAGGGAGAAGCAGGCTCCAAGCGGGGAGCCCAATGTGGGACTCGATGCCAGGACTCCAGGATCACGATCTCAGCCAAAGGCAGATGCTTAACCACTGAGCCACCCAGGCACCCTGCACATTCTTCTCAAAAGCTGATGAAACAATCGCCAGAATGACTATTGATGCAATTTGATATTAATAATAAAAACATTAAGCAATACAATTCCAAATCACCATAAATGGCTCAAAAATCACAATGGAAATTTAAAAAATAATTACCAATAAATGATAATGAAAACATATCAGACTTTGTGGGAAACAGCTAAAACAGAGCTAAGAGGGAAAATGATAGAAGAAAACTAGTGTTAGAAAAGAAATATAATTTGAAACCAGCTATATAGCCATTTATTTTGAGTAGAAAAAAAGAGAAAGATAAACACAAACTCAATTGAAGAAAGAAAATAATAAAAGAATATAAATTTAATGAAAGAAAACAGAAAAATATAGAGAAAAATTAATAGAACTAAATTTGGCTTTTGAAAAGATAAAATTTATAGTCCCTCTGCCTTAATATGTAAGAAAAAAGACAGAATGTACAAGTCTATCAATGTTACAAATGAGAGAGGAAACACTACTATATTTAGACAATAACAGTTTATTTTTTTTTATTTTTTTTTATTTATGATAGTCACAGAGAGAGAAAGAGAGAGGCAGAGACACAGGCAGAGGGAGAAGCAGGCTCCATGCACCGGGAGCCCGACGTGGGATTCGATCCCGGGTCTCCAGGATCGTGCCCTGGGCCAAAGGCAGGCGCCAAACCACTGCGCCACCCAGGGATCCCGACAATAACAGTTTAAAAAGTAACAGAATTTTATTAAAAGCAGTAATCCAGGGCGCCTGGGTGGCTCAGTGGTTGAGAGTCTGCCTTTGGCTCAGGTCATGATTCCGGGTGTTGGGATCGAGTCCCACATCAGGCTCCCTTTGGGGAGCCTGCTTCTCCCTTTGCCTGTGTCTCTGCCTCTCTCTCTCTCTCTCTCTGACTCATGAATAAATAAAATCTTCTAAAAAATAAAATAAATAAAAGCAGTAATCCAAATTTAATAATCAGTAATGTTTATTCATTGGAAGACCTAAATTAGCTAAATTTATATAGGAAGAAATAGAAGAATGCCAACAGTCCCATATCTGTTAAATAAATTGAATAATGTAAATAAATGCCTTCCCACAAACATACTTCCAGCCCAGATACTTCACCAGTGAATTCTATCAAACATTTAGGGAAAAAATTTTTTTTAAACAAGTGCCTAACAGAAAGAGAGGAGAAAAAATATTTCCAAACTCATTTTTGTAAACCCAGAATAATCTTGATTCCAAAACCTGAAATGAATATTACAAGAAAAGAAAATGACCAGCACTATCCCTCATAGCAAATATTAACAGCAAATTTTAGCAATATTTAAATCATGATCAAATAGGATTAACTCTAAGAAAGTATTGTTTTAACATTTGAAAACCAACCCATATAACACATCATAACAACAAAAAATAAAAATATTAACGTTGCCTCAAGAGATGCAAAAAAAAAAAAAGGCTTTTTTTTTTTAAGATTTTATTTATTTATGAGACACAGAGATAGAGAGAGAGAGGCAGAGAGAGAAGCAGTCTCCATGCAGAAAGCCCAATGCGTGACTCGATCCCAGGACTCCAGGATCATGCCCTGGGCCCAAGGCAGGCGCTCAACCACTGAGCCACCCAGGCGTCCCGAAAGGCTTTTGACTATTCAAAATTCATTCAGGATTTTTAAAAGTTTGCTTTATACAGAGGTACTTTTATGAAGAATGAGAAAATTATTTACTTACTTTTTGAAATAAATCCTATAAATAATAATTATTATTACCAAAGTCCAAAGACCTCTTGCTATTATGTATATTGTGTATCATCAGACATGCTGTTATGGGGTGAATTTTGTACTCCAAAAATTCGTATGTTGAAGTCCTAATCCCTAGTACCTCAAAACATGATTGTATTCGGAGATACGGTCTTTAAAGAGTCAATTAAATTATAATGAGGTTTCAATCCAATATGGTTTATTAATATATATATATATATATATATATATATATATATATATATATATATTAGAACATATACAGAGGGAAAACCACCATTTGAACACACAGGGAGAAGACAGCTATCCATAAGGCAAGAAGAGAGGCCTCAGAAGAAACCAATCTTGTTGACCCCTTGATCTTCGACTTCCAGTCTCCAGAACTGCAAGAAAGTTCATTTCTACTGTTCAACCCACCTAGTCTGCAGTACTTTGTTATGGCAGCCCCAGCATACTAACGCACATGATAAAACTGCAGGCACTACATTACATTATATTGCAGATCTCTAGCATTTATTCATCTTGCATAGCTGAAACTTTATATGTGGACTGATGAATGAAATATGGGGCTTTTGAATTTTTTTTTTTTTATTTTTAGGAAGCTTAAGCCAAAGATGTAAAGGGAAGGAAATACCACAGAATCATGATTTGCTTTTTGGATATAGAATATATCTCAACACATATAACTTATTAGGGATTCTGAATATGTAGCCCAAACTAGGAAAAGATTCGGAAGTTTGTTTATGAGTCAACACCCTTAATCTTTTGTTTTTTATTTGCATTCTTCTCTTGACAGATAGTAATATGCCTTAGCCTGTAAATAAAATACCTAGATTTCAGGGGAGAGAGGTGGGTAGACCTTGCATATTTGATCTTGCTATTTGTTATCTTCATTTATGATAAAAATAGTCCAAATTTGTTCTACAGTTAGTGGTAAGGAAGAAAAGCATTGGACAGAATCCTAGATGTTTCTCTGACAGTTGGGAATATCTAATGTGGCTCTGACTTCTGTGTGGGAATCAAAGAGGCTTCTGTGACTTTCCTTGTTTGCTATTTCTGGTCTTCAAAGGCCTTTTGAATTATGTACTATACAATAGAATATTCTCTTTGACATTGAAAGCTTCGGCTTGTCAGTCAGTATTTTCAACCAAAATATATTGAACCCTTTCTGTGTAAAGCACAGTCTGAGAAATGAAAAGTAATCAAAAGATCAGATCCAGGCTTCCAACAAAGCTCCTAATCTAAACACAGATAGGCCTAGAAAAACCCTTCATCAGTAAGATAATGGCAAGTCAAAAAGAATACCAAAAGAGAAGTTATGGAAATAGGAAGATCCTCTTCCATCTCTCACCACAGGAGAAAGAGAAAGAATAGCTGCATTTGACAATAAAAGGAAAGTGTTGTAATGTTAAGGTCACTTAAGGAGGAAAGGACAGTTTGAAGCAACAGCTTGTCAACTACTGGAACAGCTCTGTAAAAATAATTGAGCAAGTAAAACATTAGAAAGTAAGCTATTCAAATTTAGTATTTGAAATATCCCTATTAATCAAAGCCAGAAAGGGGAATCATCTTCCTTTAAATCCCACTACCCCCAAGTCTTTTTTTCTCTCTTCCTTCCTTCCTCCCTCCTTTCCTTCCTTCTTTCCTCCATTCCTTCCTTTCTTCTTTCCCTCCTTCCCTCCCTCCCTCCCTCCCTCCCTCCCTCCTCTCTCTCTCTCTCTCTCTCTCTCTCTCTCTCTCCTTCCTTCTTTCTTTCGTATTGTGGTAAGACCACTTAACATGAGATCTACCCACCTAACAAATACAGTATTCTTCACTGCAAGCACTACATTGCATTGCAGGATATCTAGAAGTTACTTATCTTGCATAGCTGAAACTTTATATCTCATTGAACAATACCCTGGGTCTTATAAATAAACCTAATGACTCAGATCTTGCTAGCATGTTTCACACTGAGCAGAACCTAAGGCGAACAGAAAGAATGGAAAAGAGAACCCTAATCCTTTGTCCCCATTGACCCCTCTGCTTTGTGCTGGACCTGCAAGAGAAGCACCCTCCAAAGCCTAGGAAAACTCCACTAAAGACCTTCACAAAGAACTACATGCCCCTTTCTCCAGCCTGCTCTAAATGGAAATCAGAAAATGGGAATTCACTGAAAGTTAGACACATCAGATGGGAAGTTGAGGTGTCCAAAATGTATGTACTAGATAAATGATGTATCTAAATAATGTCACAAAAAAATAAAAATAATTTTCTTTTCAAGAATCTAAACTACTCACTACACCTGGGTGGCTCAGTGGTTAAGCATCTGCCTTCGGCTCCGGTAGTGATCCTGGGTTCCTGAGATCGAGTCCCACATGGGGCTCTTCGCAGGGAGCCTGCTTCTCCCTCTGCCTATGCCTCTGCCTCTCTTTCTGTGTCTCTCATGAATAAATAAAATCTTTAAAAAAAAAAAAAGAATATAAACCACTCTTTTCTGGGCATGTTGGTAATGTCATTAATTTTCACTGTAAAAACTTTTGTCATAGACTCTGAAAAATAATATTTCAGCCCTGTTTCTGTCTGAATTAGTTCAGAAAATATGTTAAGTGGGGTCAGTTGATAAGATTTTTTAACACTGTAGATTAAAATGGGTTGCACAGCCAGCTGAGCGTAGTCACAGTGGCACAGTCAGCTGATCACCCCATTCTTGGTTTCAACTCAGTGAGTGGTCTTAGGATTTTGATCTCAACGTCATGAGATTGAGCCCCGAGTTGGACTCCACACTAAGCACAGAGTCTGCTTAAGACTCTCTCCTTCTCTCTATGCCCCTCTCCACCTCTAAAATAAATAAATAAACAAACAAACAAATAAATAAATAAATCTTTTTTAAAAATCCTGTAAAGAGGTTTCATGTCTGTCTGTTTGTTTGTTTTTCCACTGTGCTCTGTTTTAAGACCTATGGTACTAAAAAGGGTGGGCTCATGGGGAACGAAGAACAACCTTGTTCTTTTTTTTTTCTGGCAAGGGTCTACCAACAAGGCAGATATTAAAAGTGACATTTAGAGTTCTGGGAACCAAATTTTATGCTTGTACCACAATATGCCACAACCAAAACCTGGCAGGAATTACCTCTATAAAGAGAACATTGAATTCCCCCTGGGATGCCTTGAAAAAGAAAACAGAAACACTTATAAAGGAGAGGATGAAATATCCAAACTGCAGTATTTTGTCTAAAAGAAAAGGGTATTTAAAACCTGTGGCTCTGGAAAGCAAATCACAGTCCATTATTGAAAGACAAAATAAGGTCACAAAATGCAGTATTTAATGTAAGTCCCTTTATTTACAGAGTATAATATATGGATATAGATATATCTACAGAAATAAAACACACAAAAGAAAAATACCTGAAAATAAATACCACAAGATGTCAACAGTGCTTAGAGTGGAATTTTTTTTCTCTTTTTGATTATTTTAATTTCTAAAATTCATGATATATAACTATAGATAGAATTTTATATTTTTTATAGTTTTATGTAGATAATTATGGATAGTCTGATGAACCATCATATGTTCATTGGGCTTTACTATGTATAGCTCTAGTAACAAACATACTAATCAACCCTTGTCCCTCTTCTTCAGTAAACTCTGAGACACTTGAGGTCAGGGACAGGGTCAATTATACCACTGGATATTCAATTTTTAAAAAAAGGAAAGAGGTGTAATTAACATGCAGGTACTTATCAAACTTAATTATTGTAACAACTCTGTAATCATTACAATCTTCAATTTTACAGATGAGAAATTAAAGCTTAGAGATATTAAGTTACAGAATGAACATCCTTCAGTTGAGAAGTGCTGAGGCCAAGATTCAGGTGCACATCTGTCTGACCCCAAACTAATGTTGGTGTTAAATTTTGATGCCCAATAAATGGAAGACAGGAAGGAAGAGCGGCAAGCCATGAAGACCTAGGAAAGGTTTAAAGTTATAATGTAAAGCAAATGAATAGAACATAAAATAAAATTCATAAGAAGCAATCATTTAAAATGAGCACAGAATATACACATCATGAGCAAGAATATTCACCCGCACAGATATATGCACATGAGAGCTAAATTACTAGCACTTGAGATAATTGTAGTAGAGATTATTGTCATGAGAGGAGATGCTCTTAGGTGACACCAGGCCTTTCCACCTTGGTTCTCCTGTAATATCTTATTTGGGCCAGTCTCTTGATTTTTTTAATGGAGGCTCCATGTGTTTTCAGGGACAGATTGTTTCTTTCCTATGACATCTTCTTTTATTTGGAAGCAATGCATTTCAGTGGTACATGAAGGAAACAGTATCAGAGGAAATTCAGTGAAAAATCTAATGAATCAGGAGAGAGAGGTCCTTTGTTGCAGTGCATTATCAAAATATCATGTATGTAAATGCAGTTTCACAGGTTTCATGGAGTTTTTTAATAATTAAAGATTATACCATTAAGTAATATTTCTGGGGCCTTATGCTTAACTTTTATGATGTCTTTAACTAAAAAAAAGATATACCCAGAGGTGAATCCTGGAGTATACTGAGAAAGTAGGACAGACAAGCTCAGACTATCCAAAAGTATAGATGAAGTAGTTGATTTCCTCTCTGGCACTTATATGTAGAATAAATTTGATAAAATCATTTACCAGGGACACCTGGGTGGCTCAGTGGTTGAGCGTCTGCTTTAGGCTCAGGTCATGACTCTTCGCCTAGGAATAGAGTTCCGCATAGAGGTCTCCTACAGGGAGGCTGCTTCTCCTTCTGCCTAGGTCTCTGACTCTTTGTGTGTCTCGAGTAAATAAGTAAAATCTTAAAAAAAAAAAAAAAAAACATTTACCAGTAACTCAAGAATGTGGATATCAATTAGAGAGCCCTAATAAATGTTACAATTTAGAGCTACCTATTTTCTAAGTGCTGAACAGGACTGTTTGCCCTGAATTTGAGGTAAGTCCTAAGGTCTAAGGTATGAAGCATGCGATGAAAAATGGAAGAATCCAGGTTGCTTATTCTTTGAATGTTTTTCAGGTTCATCCAAAAATATTTCATCCAAAATATAAAACTTGATCTTCTTTCCTACATCATGAGTCTTCAAGGCACAAATATTAGAAGTACTACCTATAGTATTTAATACATGGAAATGTCATTATGTGCTGACTGTTAGTAAGTTTTGGTATTCCAGAGTAAAACAAATATCTTGTATTCTCATAACATGAATCCATAGAAAATAGTATATCTTTTCATCTATTTTATTTTTTTACCTAATTTCTTATTTCTTATGTAGGTCCTCAAAGCCCTCAATCCTTACAAGTAGGATAAATATGTCTGGAAGAATCTAAGTCATCAAATTCAAAACATTCTGCCAGATTGAAACAAAGAATGGTGATTCTTCTCCTGAGAAGTCTTTTTGGGAAAGAGTATTAGGGATTAACTATAAACGGATATTCCAGGCACTCTGGTGGGCTCAGAGTAGACAAAGAAGAATAAGTAGCTTCTGCTCCCAAAAACCTACTTTCTCTAGTAAATATAGACCTCCTGTAAATAGACAATTATAAATTTTTTGAGATTGGTATGCTGATGGAGACATGCACATGTGTTAAATATGCACCGGGGAGGGACTTCTAACCTGGCCATAGGGGCAATTTGAGGGCTTCTTGAATATCTGCTTGAGCTCAGACCAAGCTGTGTAGGTGCTAACCAGGCAAATGGCTGGAGAGGTGATGTAGGGGAGGGAAGGGCAAGCCAGGCAAAAGTGGGAATATGAACAGAAGCAAAAAAGTGAGAAAATACAGTGGAGAAATATGAGTAGTTTGAAAATGACAGATTGTAAATTATAAAGCAGAGAATAACATGCAGCTATGGAGTTAGGCAAGGGACAGACAAACCACAGATGAGAATATTTGCACATGGAGGAGTTTATCCTTGGGGAGTTACTGAAGGATTTAAAGTAATCAAATGGTATTATCAAACCCAAATTTTAAATGGATTCCTTTGATAGTCACGTGGACAATGTATGTGTAAACTAATAGCTCTGGGTTGAGTGAGACACTTTGTGAAATAGAAAAAAAATTTGATGCAAGAGGGAAAAGTCAGAGAAATATTGAGAGAAACTACAGACTGTGGTGTTATGACTGTTAAGTAGAACGTCATTTTGAAAAGTCAAGAGATTAACAGTAGCAAATGAAACAGGGCTACACAAGCAAGGCAATTATTGAAGAATGTCCAATAGAATTCTAATCAGGAAATCAGTAATGCCTTCAAGAAGAACAGTTCATTTGAGCAGGAAGGGCAGAAGCAGAGTGCCAGGGGTCACAAAGCAGATGAGTAGTGGGGACGAACTGGTTTCAGAGAGTGAATAAGATTTAGAGAAGGTTGTGAAGGGAAGAGAAAGGATCTCTTAGCAAAGGTGTGCATGGACGCCAAGTTAGGAAAAATTGAAGATATAGAAAAGAAGTGTCTATAAAGGTAATGCCCCAGAAGAGATATGAGAAGTTGAGGTCTTAAAAGGTAGAAGAATTGATGGAGCAAACCTTCAGAAATGCACCAAAGGAGCCACATGTTTATATCTTCAATGGGGAAAGAAGATTTTACCCTCAGTTTCTTAATAAAGAGGTGACATAAGTAAAAGGATTAACTTGATATCAAGACTTTAGTTTGTTTGCATTATTTACTCTTTATAGAACAACATTAGACCGCCACAAGAAAATTTTATTAACAGTTTTAAAGAGCATCCAGATCATCCTCCTACCAATAACACAAGCATTCCTTCATGTGAAGGTCTGAATATGCACCTTCCCTTGGGAAATATACTCATCAAATTCTATACAAGTACATGGTCTTTATCACTAACTCTTTACAGATGCTCAAAACACCTGTGCAGTCATAGTCCATATTATGGATTGACATGCTGTTAGTAAGTCTGTGACAAAGGGTAATGCCATGTTTTCCCTTTTCAAGGGTAATACCCTAGAAAGAACAGCCTGTTCTTATTTAATTGGCATTGATTTTCTTGAAACTGACTGTTATTCTCAAGTTGTAATATTTTTTTAATTGCTTGAGATGAAAAAGCACTTCATTTGGTGAGTCTTATAAAAGGAGTACTCTTTCAAATTTCTTCTTTTAATTGAAGATTTTGCTACTTGTTTGTTTCTCATTCATTTTGTTTAGATCTGAACATTTTTCTCATTGTCAGAAAACTTTGATGACTGATAGCCTATTAAAAATAGGGTTGAGAGGGTAGTAGCATTATTAAAATCTGAAATTTCTCAAACCAGTAGACCAATATATCATGTTTCTTTTATTCCCCTAGCTTTAAAGAAAAAAAATCACATCCCTAGCACCATCCTATCCCTCCAGATACCTCAAACCTTCACTCTAAGATTAGTACCAAGTTTACCACAAAGGTTGCAGATTGTAAATGGATCTAAATCATATATGATGAAAAAGGCAATTTTTATTTTCAAACATTCTTTCCACAGATGTCTCACCCTCTCATTGCTCTATCTGTAGCTTATTTCTCTGAATACTGTTATATCTTTCTTAGGAAGACATGCAACTAAACTTTACTTCGGATGGCATTGGGTTCATTCTTGGGAGATCCTTAGGGAGGGTGAAGATTATTAGACTTTGAATTCTATACTCCCAAGAAGTTTAATAATAGGTAATTTCACATATTTTTCCTACCCCAAAATCACAACTTTGGGGAGATATATGGACTCATTTGAGATTTTTTTTCTGTGTTCTAAGGTATTGTCCTAAAGGATTTGTATATATTACTATATTCGATCCTCATAGCAGTTCTATGATCTATTTATTAGTCACATTTTGCAGAAAAAGAAATCAAGAAGGTTTAAAAATTTATTCAAGTATCTGTAACTAGTTAATGGCAAAGAAGGACCCAGGAAGTCTGAATGATCAGTTATTTAAAGGCAGAGCAAATATAAAACTCAAGTTCCTGACTTGCAGACTGGTGCCACCCAGTGGGCTCAAATAAATATCTAATCAAAGTCTCCAAAGAGCATTTCTGTCATTGATTGAAACTGACATTTTCAATATTAAGAATGCTCTGTCTTTCTTCTCTGAAGACTGAATGCTCTGAAGTAGGAAAATGATCAACCACAGAGCATGTCTGGCAAACCTGAGTGATTATGCCCCCAAATACACTATCCCAAGCTCCGTCGCTGATAAATACCCATACTCACCCTGGTGACAAATATGTTTTCTTTCCTTTGTTTTCACTTCCAAAAGAGTTTCAGTAACCTCAAGGATGCTTCCATGTATAGACTAGAAGACACTTATGCCACAGCAGCTTTGACTGTGACTTATATGATAACTTCCCTGGAGCATTGCCCCATGTTTCCTTCCTCATAGAACCAGGGCTACAGTCCCTCTGCTATTGCTACACTCATGCTTGCATTTCTCCTCAGGACCCAGCCACCTCCGCAGCAATAATCTCTGACAATTGACCCCAGGCCACTTCTCTGGTTTCTTCTCTCTGCCTCAGTCTCTCTCAGTTTCTGCGTCTCCACCAGAGGGAATTTCATGGCAAACTTGAGGAGCCCTTAGTGAACAGGTTTCACCATCCACTTTTCTTCCCTCGTGGGTGTGGGTAGGAGGATGATGCACAAAGCACACGTCGGGGTTAGAGTGTTCTAGTAGAGTTTCATCAATCCTGAAAGCAGTATGTGCACATATGCCAGGCATTCTTTTCCTTTGTGGTGACTTTTATGGTGATTTTTTTTTCTCATTTTCTCCAAAATTCACTCTTGTGCTATAGCTGAATTGGAGGCCATTTCAAAGGGAGACTTCTAAATCTTTCAGATGTAAATAACAAATAAACAAACAAATATATGTATGTGACAGCTTTAAACAAACAAAAAAGATGATTCATTTGCTCATGTCTGACATCTGACTTCAGGTACCCCAGCCTGATCTAAAATTCAAAAGACATCTTCAGAATCTACCACATGTGCTCTTCCTCAGATTTGGCTCCATTCTAGGATTCTACTTCATGGCCCCAACAACTCCAGGTTCTTTCTCTTGTGGCTGTAGCACTTCTAAAATTCTATTCTCAATATAAGAATAATCTTATTCTCATCATTTCAAATAAGTTCCCAAGATTTACTCTAATGGTATCCTTTTGTTTCTAATTGGATCCTTTAAACCACTTGTTCATCCATAACCCATTAGTATGACTGTGGAGAGGGCTATCTTGATTTGTTAGAACCACTCAGGATCTACTCTTAAAAACAGAAGTTTGAAGTCTAGCATTTGTGGGCAGAAATTGTTCTCCAAAAGAAATCTGAGATATTATCACCAAGAAGTAAGTGAAAAATAACTGGTAGACCACCATGGTGCCTGCTACAGAATTCCAATTGTCTTTAGGCATAATTCCACATATCAACCCCCTCAGCCCATCATCTAGTGGAACCCTAGCTTCAGCCCAGCAACCGTTCTTTTTTGCAATTCTAGTTCGAAAATTGAGATATGCATCTTGTCTCACTGGTTGTTCCTGATATCCTATATCTGTATGATTCAGTCTGTGGTCAGTTAAATTCCTATATCCCTGATATCAACACTATTCTAGACTATCTCTATTATATGCTTATGCAAAGTTTGTAACTAGTAGTGATGAGATATCTTTCCATTTTGTAACCAACGCTTTAAAATTTGTTAAAGGCATATGTATCTGGCCTGGAAAGAAATAAGGTTCCAAAGCTCATTTAACATGTGTTCCCTGGATACCACTGCCTCGCTGATTAAACAAATACCAGCAGGGAGACAGGTCACTGCACTGAGAACATTTAAATAATGACTCACAGTCAATCCTCTCACTCTGTCTCCTGGCACCATAAAAATCCCTCACCCAAAGGAATGAACTGGCATGAGCGAATTACAGGGTTATTTTCCTCTGAATATTTCATCAACTGCTCATCAAAATTCTAGATCAAATCTAAGGAAGTTAATCTATTTATGAGGACAGCACATAATATCTAAACATATTTGCTCACCTCTGTCTGTGCACATTTCATTAGAGATCACCAGCTTCAATTCATAGAGATCTCACTTGAGACTAAATTAGTATGAAGTGTACCTTTAAATTACCAACAAGTGCCTCCAGGTACAATATGCATCTGAATCCAGTATCAGAGAAGCCACATGTTTCCTACTCAATTTATCAAATGGCATATCACACACCTCCTTTAATTCTATTCAGATAAATCTCAACCCCAATCAGCATTGGAGGTTGTGCCCAATTACAAGGAAGACAAATTGATATAGTAGAAAGAAAGTAGACTTTAGCATCAGTCATACTGATGACTCATACTGAGTCTTCTGAATACCAAGTTGGTATTTTACAGGCTAGAGGGGGAAAGTTTTTCAACTTCTCTATCAGTTTCCTCAGCTACAAAATAATGATAATTAAAACATAAGTCTTAAAGTGATTATGAACATTAAATAGATAATAAAGAAAGCAAGTAATAAATAAAACAGACCTAACTAATCACTCAATGAAAGTCGATTCCTTTGCAGTCCCCTCAAATGGGTACTTGCTGTCCTCAACAACAGTGATAAATTGTGTTGATAGTACGTACCCTTGATATAATGTAAGGAAAATGATACTTTACTTCTGTAGTATTCCTCCCAAAAACATATAACCCTAGTTTAATCTGATAAAAATATCAAATTCCAAATGAGAGACATTCTTCAAAATATCTGAGCAGTAGCCTTCAAAAGTGACAAGCTCATCAAAAACAAGGAAAATCTGGGAAGTTATCAGAATCTAAAAGAACCAAAGGAGACATGACCAAGAATGTAATGTGGTATCAAGGATGGGATATCAGAAAATTTTGAAAAAGGCATTCAGTAAAAGCTAAGGAAATATGAATAAAATATAGATTTTAGCTCTATAAAATCTAAAATCTATATAGATTTTAGTTCAGGCATTGTAATGCGTGGATCACAATAATAAAGAAAGGTGTTAAAAATAAAGAAAATATAAGACAGCTCTGTACTATCATTTCAATTTTTCTATAAATTCGTAACTGTTTTAAAACAAAAAAATATATAAAAGATATATTTAAATAAAGAACCTACAATTTTGAAACAAGGATGTTAAGCAATTCTTCTGAAGTCACCTTCTTTGTCTACCTGTTTTTTCCTTCTCCTTTCTCTTTCTTTCCTCAAATTTAATTCCTGGGGCTATTGTACCTTAGAAGCCATAAGATTAAGATGTGAGTTTCCTGATGCCCATGGAGAAGGAGCCATGAAGAAAAGGTATGCGCAGTTCACACACAAGAAGAAGGACATCATTTAGGGAGGAATGGTTCCCAGCAAAGCTCTCAATAGTTACTATACCATGTGCTGGGTACTGTGCTAGATACTTGACATACATGATCTTGTTATATTTGTAGTCATAGCAACCATACTGATGTAGATATTCATCTAAATTTGCACATTGGTTCAGTCAATCATAATCCCATGGCTCACAGGAACCGGACTGAAGTTCCACACTCCAAAGCCACACCCTTAACTACTGCACATACTGCCTCCCAAGGCCCCAGTAGGATGATCACTTTGCCTCCAGTGACTCCTACTCTCATTTTTGTATACCTCTCTGACTCTAAGTGCCCAACAACACCTAATCCCTACTAAGCCATCCAGCTATGCCTCCTCTTTTATTCAGGAAGAAAAATTAGAACAAGGAAAGGAGGTAAAAGAGAAAGAAGAAAGAAAGAGAGCTAACATTTATTGAGGAGCTACTACACACCAAGGCACCTAATAGGTACTATACCCACATTCATTAATTAAGCCTTCATGATATCCTCATAAGAACATAATATCCTCATAAAAACATAATATCTATTTTTAGGCTCACTGTTCCTCAGTGATTTTACCACACTGTTGTGAAGGGAGAAGTTCTTTCTTTTTTTTTTTTTTAAAGATTTATTTATTTATTTATTTATTTATTTTAATTTATTTATTTAATCATTATAGACAGAGAGAGAGAGAGAGAGAGAGAGAGAGAGGCAGAGACACAGGAGGAGGGAGAAGCAGGCTCCATGCCAGGAGCCGGACACGGGACTCCATTCCGGGACTCCAGGATCGCGCCCTGGGCCAAAGGCAGGTGCTAAACCACTGAGCCACCCAGGGATCCCCTTCCTTTTTTTTTTTAAATCACTTTCTACAATATTCCATATATGCCACTCACTCCATCAGTACTTGCTTCTCTAGGCTTGATCACCTCCCACTTCGTTTTGCCCTAATCTCTCCAACTTCTACTCTATAATCAGCGAATGTGTCAAGAGAGTTTTTGTTCCTTTCTTTTTGTTTTTTTGTTCCCTCTGCTCTTCTCCTGGTCTTGGTCCAGCTAACTCCTCTTCAATATTGGAGCTTCACTTACATGTCACTTTGACGGAGAGTCCTTTCTCAACATCACAGGCTAACTGAGGCCATCTTATTACTCCTATGAAGAGCAGTTTATTTTCTTTATCTGGAGGTAACACATAAAGTGTAGCTATGTATGCAATGATGAACTCATATATTTAATTTCTATCCCCCATTTGGACTGCAAGCTCCATGAAGAAAGGGATTATGCCTATTTTTTCCACCTGTGCTTAGCACAGTGCCTAGCACATAGTATGGCTCAGTAAATATTTATTGAATAAAGTTTTTAAGTTAACAAATGGATATAAGACTACAGGAAATTTTTTTCTCCTTTCTGAAATCAATCTTCATTTTGTTCAAGGTATATGTCATTTTGTGCCTTACATAAAGTTATTTATGCACATGTGTTATTTTCTTAACTAGACTTTAACCTCTAAAGAAGAAAAGCTCTATAATTTGTCTATGTATCCTCTATCTCACATACATACATGACTGAGAAAATACTATGTGGTTGGCACCAAATAATGTATTAAATAAATGAGGGGGAAAAATGTTTAAAGTTAAATGGAGAAAAGCTGACTATGGTTTCACACATTTCTTTTCCCAGGAATATTTTAATTTTAAAAGAGCATTATTGAAGAGCATGCCTGAAATCCACAAAAAAATGGCTCTTAATGATGGTATTAGAATCATTAATAAAGAGTTAATGGGGTTTCACAGAGTTTAGAGGCCATTTTTTTCACTTTTTTTCAAATCTAAAACAAGGGACTTGGATTGACTCCTATTGGATTCCTCCTTTTGGCCCAAACATGAATCTGGCTCTGTTTGCAAAAACTGAAAATGACCATAAAAAGGTTTTTCACAATCTCCTACTTCCTTTTTCTTCACTTCAGGATGTGATGATGCCTATAAATCCCACCATCTGTCCCCAGAGGGTAAGTGTCTCAATCATCATCTCTCAGCTGCCCCTAGCAGCTTCCTGGTTGAGTCATGACCCTGTCCCTGTCCCCTATTCCATCTTGATGATGAAATTTTCATCTGATGTCCCTCCAGCAAGATTCAGAAGCATTTCCTATATCAAATAAACATGTATCTAATCATTTTAAAAATAATTTCCAAGAAAAAAAGGGCAGGATTTAATTTAAAATGTAAGAGTACATTTAGCTTGCATTCCTCTCTAATCAAAGAATGAGCTCATTCACTCTGAATATCACACTGGGAGACAGGCTAGTTGGTAAGTAACATCAGCCTGTCGTCAAGAGATACATGTGTTCAATTATCAGCAATGCCTTACCCTCAGTATAGTGTAAACTGAAGGTTAACCAAGGAGATCTCTTCTCAGAGATCTGGTAGTTCTGTGACCAAAATTCAAAAGAAATTCTGCCCCACACAATATGACAATGTCTTGCTGTCTCTTTAGTGCGATGGGAAGGCAGTACTGTGTTAAATCATGGACTGTAGATAATCAATTCACAAGCATGCACAGAACAGCTTGATTGATGATTTCTCACCGGGCTAGAGGGGCCTAGGATGGCACTTACCTACCTCTGGCTCCTCTTCCAAATCCCATGTCAGGGTTGCTCAGGGTCTCACACTTGCTCTACCAGTACACTTGGATGTGTGTACAGAGAAATAATTATATAGAAGCACAGGACTGAGTGGGGACCGGAGGGGACCTCTGACTTTCCCAAGGTAGGTTGTTACCATCTTCTCTTAGCAGCAGGCAATGGCTTTAAGATGAAAAGTAGAGGGACAGCCTCTTCAGCACTTGAAGTATATTTATTCCACCAAAAAAGTAGCCCCAGGCTACCATGGGCATCTGTAATTTAGGTAGCAAACCTCTCCTCATGCCTACACTGTTAGCCTAAAGGCACCGAAAAAGCTGCACATCAAAGTGAAAATGCAAAACAATTCACCTTCTGAAACAAACAAAACAAAAAAAACCCTGTCCCTTTCATGGTATTTTACACTGTATGCTTATAAGTATAAATATTAATTTATAACACAAAATAACAACTTCTAACATGTGGATGTTTATATGGAATGTTGTAATGGACATTTGTCATTTTTTGGATGGCTACTATGGAAAAAATTCATCAAAGTAGAAGTGGAGTTCTAGCTCCTGCTCCCTAAAAAAAAAAAAAAAAAAAGAGAGAGACAAAAACCAAAAAACCAAAAAAAAAAAAAAAAAAATCAACCCTTGTCCTTCCCAGCTCTCTGGTAGACACATGAGTGTAAGGCATAGCACCAGCCGACAAACATTCCAAATGGGAATTTGAGCCTCTGAACCTTGAAAGAGTAATGCAAAATATTTCAGAGATTAGGACCTCAATAAAAATAAATCAGCGTAGGGGCAGCCTGGTGGCTTAGTGTTTGAGCGTCTGCCTTTGGCTCAGGTCGTGATCTCTGGGTCCTGGGATCAAGTTTCGCATCAGACTCCCCGCAGGAACCTGCTTCTCCCTCTGCCTATGTTTCTGCCTCTCTCTGTGTCTCTCATGAATAAATAAGATCTTTAAAAAAAATCAGTCAATATAATACACCAGAATCAGTAAAGGACAAAAGCCACATGATCATCTCAACAGGTGGAGGGAGAAAAAAACAAAACAAAACAAACAAAAACAAACTATACATTTCACAAAATCCAGTACCTTTTTATGATTAAAAAAACAAACTCTCAACACACCTGAAATAGTAGGAAACTTTCTCAAGCTGATAAATGGCATCTATGGAAAAACTAAGTTATTATATAACTTAATGGTGAAAGACTTAATGCTTTTCCCCTAAGAACAGGAACAAAATGAATATGTCCACTCTTGCCACTTCTATTTAACATTGCATTGGAAGTTCTAGCCAAAATAGCTAGAAAGGAAAAAGGCAACCAGATTGGAAAGGAACAAGTAAAACTATCTCCAGATAACATTTCCAGATAACATGATCTTGCATACAGTAAATCCTAAGGAATCTACCCAAAATACAAATGAACTAAGAAATACATTAAGCAACTTTGCAAGGTACGAACAAGATCAATTTACAAAATCCACGTGTTTCTGCACACTAGCAATAAACAATCTGAAAATTAAATTAAGGAAACAATTCATTTAAAATAGCATCATAAAAACACAGTACTTCAGAGTACATTTAACAGAAGAAGTACAAAATATACACTCTAAAAACTACAGAAACATTGTTAAAAGCAATTAAAGAAAGAATTAGTGTTTACTCAGGGCAGCTGAGATGAAGTTGAGGGTCAAGTAAGGGCAGAGTGTCTAAGTCAAGTAAAAGCAGGCTGACTAGAAATGTTGGTGACAATAGGAACTGATGTCCTGGACACCAGTGTCCAGTGGCAGTGAAGCAAGAGATTGCTCCTATTTGCAGAATAAAATGTTGGTTGTGACATGCCTCCAAATTTTGATGCATTTTTCTGAGTCTATTTCATCAGCCCTCCCTTAAGTTCAGAGATTTATGTACTGTTCTTTCTATAAATTTCATTTAGCGAGAGCTGGTTTCTGTGTTTGTTGTTGTTGTTGTTGTTGTTGTTGTTTGTTTAGTTTTGTTTTGTGACCAGGAACTATGACTGTGTGAGTATTATTGCTGCTTTGCTTTTGTCCTCTTTTAATGATTTTGCTTAGGAAAGGACAAGTCTTTGTAATTCTTAGGCTGTATTTTTTTAGCACTTTCTAAGTGCCATTTCTTTCCCAAGGTTTAGTTCATTTCTATAATAATCTTATAACTTAATAATAACAACCATATAAACTATATATATTATTAATCCTGCTTTTACATGTGAGAAAACTAGGTAAAATAGGTTACACAATTGTCTAAGAGAGGGTGGAGTATGGATGGAAATCCAAATCTGTTAAGCACAGATCCCAGGCCGTTTCTACTAATACTAGGTTTCTTCCTCGATTTTGTGTCCTCCAAAGCATGTTAGCTTGCTCCTCCCTAAGGAGGATGCCATTGAAGTCAAGCCGACCTCATGCTAAGCAATAGAAAAGCTCAATAATGGAGGAGTAGTTACATAAATTACGTATATCCTGTTAATGGAATAGGGAGCAGTTGTTAACATTTATGTTTTCCAAAAGTATTTAATGGCATGACAAAGTAACACGGTATTTTTTTTTTAATTTTTTTTATTTTATTTATGATAGTCGCACAGAGAGAGAGAGAGAAGCAGAGACATAGGCAGAGGGAGAAGCAGGCTCCATGCACCGGGAGCCTGACGTGGGATTCGATCCCGGGTCTCCAGGATCGCGCCCTGGGCCAAAGGCAGGCGCCAAACCGCTGCGCCACCCAGGGATCCCAGTAACACGGTATTGATTAGAAATTTTAGAATCAACACTGTTAGAAACAAATCTAATTGTGTTATATACAAACAAGTATGTGCTTATGTGTATGTTTGTCTTATATGTGTGTATACATGTGTTCCAGAAGACATACATAATACTATGTCAAGTATTAATAACAGAAAGATGAGAAAGGAAAAGAGTATAAATTTTGAGGAGACATAGAAGTAGCAGGAAATAATTATAAGGAAAACAAATTTAACTAGTCTTGGGCCATGAAGTAAAAGACTGGGCTCACAACAATCCTACCAGGTTGTACTTAACAAAGAAAATTATATCATGCTCAAAACCATGAGAAAAAATTACACCTTTTAGTCCTGTGTCAAAGACCTATCACTTTTGGTTTTTTTTTTTTTTTTTTTTTGACCTATCACTTTTGAATTGAGCATGGCTACCACAGCTTTCTCAAATAGCTGAGTTGTCTCATGTCTTCCTGAATGCTGACCTCTCCTGGCCACTTCTGCTACTGCAATTCTTCCAACCCAGACACAATATCAACCTGTCCTTTTTTTAAATTATTATTATTATTTTTATTATTTTTTTAAATTTATTCATGAGAGACACAGGGAGAGAGGCAGAGACATAAGCAGAGGGAGAAGCAGGCTCCCTGTGGGGAGCCCCACGCAGAACTTGATCCCAGGACCCCGCAATCATGACCTAAGCCAAAGGCAGATGTTCAACCACTGAGCCACCCAGGTGCCCCCAACCTGTTCTCTTCACTGTCACAGATGAGCTGAAATGACCAGAGGTGCCTGAAAGGCTACCACTACTGGGGATAACACTAAATTTCTCTCACGTCAGCCTTTCCATTATCCAAATCCAAGTTCACAATGGTAGGAGTTCTCTCAAGTTTTCTCAAGAGTTCTCTCATCACTCAGCCCTAGGTACTGAAGATTGCTCTGTTGTGGGTACTTTTAGACTCATTGAGTTGACTTTCCTCACTTTCATCTATGTTTCCTGGCTTCACACCTTTCTGCTCACACCTGTGTCCTCTGTCCACCTAACTGAACAATTCAATAATTGTGAGTCTCCATGTTAGACAATAAAACAACTGAATTTGGCAGCAATACCAATTTTGAGAAAGAAGAAAGAAATCCTGGGCCCTTGGGCACTGAAATTGCATCTATCACTTCAGGAAAATTTCAGTGGAAGGGGTTCTGTCCTAATATCTGAAAAGAGGCTCCAGAGGTCTCCAGTTGTGATTAAAAACAGAACCTTCATTTTGGACACTTCTTATGGACCATCACTCCACTACTAAGCAATTTCACGGGTCATGAAACTGTTGTAGCCACTAATGACCAGTGGGCTCTTTTGCCAGACCGGTACAATCACTTGATAAGGGCATTTGTCAGTCATTCAAGCAATATTTCCTCGTCATGCTGAGAGTAAATTGCTGGCTAGGATAGAATTACAAAGCAAAGCTTTTAACAACGAAGGTTATCCAACTGGTAAAATGCATTTGATGCCATTTATATTATGGTTGCAGCCTGATAAACAATTTGAGATGGTTTATTTTAGGTGACAAGGGTTTTCAATAATAGCTTTGGATTTCTCTAAAGGTAGTTCCTTTAGAAAGTATATTTACAATTTTGAGTGTTTCTGAGCATATTTGTAGTCAGCCTTTCTTCAGTTAAATTATTATATAGCTCACTAAATTACATAAGTTTGATACACTGGCCCCAGGAATGAGAAAGAAGGGAAGGGAGAAGTAAAGAAAGACCAAGCAATGAA
Organism: Canis lupus baileyi; assembly: GCF_048164855.1. Lineage (NCBI taxonomy): Eukaryota > Metazoa > Chordata > Mammalia > Carnivora > Canidae > Canis > Canis lupus. The sequence continues at coordinate 55,275,394 of NC_132844.1, read as the reverse complement.
GCAGGCGTGGAGGCTCTTTGAGCTAAACGTTCTGAAATTTTGTGTTGCTAGTCCTCAGAGCCACAGTTGGTAGCACTGTCCTTGATCATAGTTTTCATTTTCAGTGAATCTTTGTATCTTGCCTATAGCACGTCTGCTTTCAATTTAAGCCTCATTTATTTCAGGCCTTGGGCTTGTGGAGTCCTGCTAATAACGTGGTCAGATAATCTGAACAATCTGTCTTTGTGTTCCTGGGGTGCAATTTCTTTGCCTTTGCAAGGAGTCTAAGAACCTCAGTTCATTAGAACAGCTTATTTCACAAAAACATGCAATTGAGATAAATATAATTATAATCAAACAGGGAGTATTTAAGAACCTGAACTTGGTCTTGACACTGTGAAGGATACAAAAGAAGTATGTATTAGTTAGAATGTATTGGGAACAAGGAACAGAGTATGCAGCTAAAACTGGTTTAATTAAGAATAAGAATTATTCTATCCCATAGCAGAAGTCCTGGAGGTAAGGCAGTGTAGGAGGCAAGGTTTGCATAGTTACTCAACAATGGAATCAGACTCATGTTTCTAACCACTCTCCACTCTGCCACCCTTAGATAACTGGCTCTCATTTTTGGCTTTTCTCCTTGCCACCACAGTATATATATAGTCATTATAGCTCCCAGCAACCACAGTAAGGTAAGGCGGAAAACAAGATTTTATTTTCAAAGCTTTAAGAAAAAAAAATAAATCAGGGAATTGGGAAGCCTGGGAGGCTCAGCAATTGACTGTCTGCCCTTGGTCCGGGGCATGATCCTGGGGTCCCAGGATCGAGTCCCACATCGGGCTTCCTGCATGGAGCCTGCTTCTCCCTCTGCCTGAGTCTCTGCCTTTCTCTGTGTGTCTCTCATGAATAAATTAATAAACTCTTTTTAAAAAATCAAGGAATTCAACATTTCCCATAAATCACAGAGGTGACTTCCATTCAGATATTTTGGCTGAAATTGAGTCCACTACCCAAGTCCGAGATGCCAGAAATGTGGCAGAGAGAATATTTAAGCATTTTCAACCTCTACAGCAGAATAAGAATTCTGCCGGCAAGGAAACACAAAGGAGCTTTTAGGGTGTAGAAAGCTGCTGGATGAGCAGTCAACAGAATCCACCATAAAGCCATATTAGGTAATTTTACTCTCAAAGAGCTTACAATTGACTACTACTAATAATAACATCAGTCTGTATGCTGACTGACCATTCACAAAACATTCAAATATATGACCTCACTTATCTTCCCATTACCTAGTAGAGTAAATTAAACTACTCTTTCCATATTTTTAATGAAGAAAGTGAATCTCAGTATGGAAAAAGACTAGTCATATAACACAAATTAAGTGTCCTTAAACTTGGTAAATGTAGTAGTATACAGACTTAGAAATCATGGACATCAATTAGAACTGGAATGGAGACGTTAAAACTAGAGACTGAGTCAGGGAAACTAGGTGCTTCGTAGTTAGATCACTACCAAAGATTAGCTCATGGTCTAGAAGAGGAAATTAGCAAACAAGAAAAATTAGCACACAATAAATGGGTAAATTCTAAGACAAGGATCAAACGTTAAGATCAGCTGAGACGTCTAATTCCACAGTACTTACTGGACACCTACTTTCTGTGCAAATTTTAGACTATGGAGAAAATCAATGTGAATTACACTTAGTCTCTACACTGTAAGGGCAGAGTCTAACATAATACCAATTAGTAAATGCTCCAATAGCATATGATATCAGTATCCCAGCTCAATGTCCATGAGTAGGTAGGGAAAGATGCAAGAATATAGGCATGCTTTGGAGAGGAAGCAGCATCTTTGTGTGACATTGAAGAAACAATAGAGATCAGGAGAACATGTATGATAGGTAGAGGCAACATTATTAGTACAGAAATAATAAAAAGAATAGAGCATATGAAAGAATAGAAAAGGGAGCCTAAGAGAACAGATAAACTAGACAGGTAAAAATGATGAGTGAGAGACATTGGGGAATGGCATCTTTGCCATTGGTGTGTGCCACCATGAACATCAGGTAACATTCTGTGGTCACAATGTTCTGGTCACAATTGAGTGACCCAGACAAACAGGCAAGCCCTCTGGCTGAGGGAGGCAATTCCATAGAACACAATATACAAAAGAGGCAGCCAAACAGGAGTGGGGCATTAACTGTACCTAACTCTGAGGTCCCTGGAAGCTGGTGCTGAGGATTTGGACTCTGCTGGACTACAGTCAATTCTGCCCTACAGCATTCTGTAATCCACTTAGATAGTGAATCTCTCCCCTTGCATTTACTCTCTGATTAATGCCTCTGACTTTAGAATTTGGGTGTCCCTCCACGTTGAAGCAAATGGTGGGTATTTGTCATTTCTAATAGCTGAGTAATATTCCACTGTATACATAAACCACATCTTCTTTATCCATTCATCTTTCGTTGGACACCGGGAATATAAGGGAAGGGAGAAGAAATGTGTGGGAAATATCAGAAAGGGAGACAGAACGTAAAGACTGCTAACTCTGGGAAACGAACTAGGGGTGGTAGAAGGGGAGGAGGGCGGGGGGTGGGAGTGAATGGGTGACGGGCACTGGGGGTTATTCTGTATGTTAGTAAATTGAACACCAATAAAAAATAAATTAAAAAAAAAGAATTTGGGTGTCCCTTATGAAATCAAATGTCTAGCACAAGCTCAAAATATCATGAGTAAATCATCTTAATATTTTGAGAAACTTTGGACCAAATATCAGGAATGCTAGACTCCCTTGTTTTTGTCAGTCTTGTTTTACTGATTCTTTCCATAAGGCAGAGAATTAAAGTTGCAGAACTCCAAAAAACAAATACCTGACCAAAGTGGTTCCCAAAAAAATTCCTTTTTGCTCCCAACTCAAGGTAATATTAAATAATACTCATATTTGGCTTGCACTGGTTTTCTGATTTTTCAGACCTCCATAAGTGAAGTATCTTGCACTTCCAAGGTCTGGGCAGTAAAGACTCCAACTGTCTTAGGAGAGGTGGGCACAGATAAAGCCATCTGAAAGAAAGTTCCAAGCATATGACCTGGCCACTGCTCACCTGCGGCAAGGCTACCTCACCCCCTCTTCTATGACCAAGATGAATGACCGTGCATACTATTACAGCTTTTCCTTTCCAATTTAAAGCACTGAGAGGAGGCTTCTATTATTTAGTAGAAGAATGAATATTAATGCTGAAAAGCATTGAACCAACAATTGCAGTCCTGGAACTCAATTTCAGGTAAACATTAAGATTGGTGCTCACATTGCAACAACCCAAATGCTCACCCATTGAAGAGTTGTTCCACAACTACAGTTCTGAAATGCCATGGTCAATTAACAAGAATGGAGTAGATCCACGCACACTGACAAAGGACATAATACATTTTTATGAAAAGCAATTCATAAAACCATAGTTTAGAATTGTCCCACTTATAAAATATAAAACATACATAAGTCATACACATAAAAAACTTTTTAGCAAGTACATCTAGAGACTGGAATGAAGTAGGTTTTTCACATTTTCTCCACACACTTACATATTGTTTGCATTTTATAGTGTATAATCATCTGTCTTCCTGTGTGGCTTGAGAAAGGTTCTGTGTCTGTATGTAAGTGGTGGTTTTGCAAGACTGACCCAGAAGGGCCAGATCCAGGAGTCTGGCTTGTCTGAACTCAGGTGGTAGAGCCTAAACTGGCATATTAGGGAGAGGATGTAAGGGGAACAAGGTAGAATTTCCTAGGATGAACAGAAGACACTGAGGTGAATGAATTCTTGCCCACTGCCAAGTAAAGACTGGCAACGATTTGTCCTGTGTTACATCATCAGCTGAGGGTCTCAGAGACCTGAGGGGCTAATCATTATTTCACCACAACTAGAATATGAAACTTGCAGGAAGTTACTTTACCTTTCTAAGTGTCAGTTTTCCCATCTGTATGGAAAGGGGAAAGGATCAACTATGAGTGAATGTCACATACCTTGGTAAAGTTGAATTCAAGGGAGCTGTGCTTATTCATTTCAGCTGTGTTGTTCGATCTGACTTCGCAGAACCAATCCACAGCTTCCTGAACAAACAAATAGACTTTCTTTTCTTCTAAGGATATTCAGGGTATCCTGGGCCTTCTTCACTGTGTTTTAGTCAATTCTTTATATCTTCTGGACTATACCCCTGTTGGGGGAGGTCATTGAGAAGACATGACTACCAGTTGAGCCATAAAATGAGCCCAGGCAATCAGATGCTCCTCCCTCACTCTCTTGTCCTTGGAATGTACATTTCATCCACTATTCCCATACTAGGAATCACTTCAAGGATTAATCCTTGAGAAAGTCATATGTTAGCGAGACCATCTGGATTGTGTATGTGACTGAATCCCATTAAGGTTGCTATATAAACTCTTGGATGGCAGATAGTGGAAATCTACTAGTCTTGCAGACACCCAAGATAAACCCTGGAGCTCCCAAGGCTGCTAACAAATATCAACCTTCCCCTAATTCCTGACGGACAAGACCCAATTTCATTTTGTCAATTGACTCAGTGACAAAAGCTTTTTTCCCCCCTCTAAACAGACAATAATTTTTAGTTTTGGATAAGATGTTTTTGGTACAAGGGCCATCTAGAGCAGGGAACAAGAGAACATGGTAAATGAGGGAGGGCAGTCTCTATATACTGAGGGCAAATGGGAGGCAAATCTTAATTGAATAATTAAGTGAAGATAGTGAAAAGCCAAGTGTCTCTGGCTCCAGCTGAAATAGCTTGGCTGAGTAGTCCTGAATGGTTCTGCAGGAAAGAGGAGGAGGATGGGTATAACATGGAGAACAGAGCAACAGTCTCCGGAAATGAAGTGGACTTTGGTGTTGCCACTGGTTTCAATGCTTGATTCCATTGTTTGACTAAAAAGCTATTTAAGCACCCTGGGCTCCATTTCTTATCTGTATTTGAGGATCATAGCACATCCTTCTCAGAGTGATCACGATCATTGAATGTAAAGTGGCCAGCAGAACAAATACCATTTGTTCTACCCCTGCTCCAGTTCTTCCTCTCAGTCTCCTTCATGTTTTTTCTCTCTAATTGAGGGCTTCATATTTACAGGATACCCACAGCCTTTTATTCAACTGTCTTTTCCTTCCACATGGGATGTTCATTATTAATGAGTGTTTATTTTCATATTATAGAAATATTTTTGGTTACTGGATCATTTGATAATGAACAATATCAATCAGCATAGATATCGGTCAGTATGCTATACTCTTAATCACCAAATTGCATAAGTTGAGAGAGCCACATTCCATGGTCTCATGTAGGTCCCTTGGAGGATTGAATGAGCTAGTCAGAAGAATACTTGGCCTGCATTTCATTGGGTACGTTGTTCTTGATGATCTTTAATTTCTCCTATTTAGATCAAGGGCTTACCATAACCTGGCTTTCACATCCTCAATAATCGTGAGATCAATATTGTCAGTACCTAGTTTCTATCAACATTTTACCAAAAATATGTATCCTAACTCCTCTTTTTCATCTTTTTATTTTTCTCCTTTAAATCTGTACCACTAGGAAACTCTGAATGAATTTGCTCTACGTAGATACTTATAGAAATTGTGCAACTAGAAATGTAGAAAGGCACTGGAAAATGGCAGAAAAGCTCATGGGAAGTACAGAAAGATTTTCTGTAAGCTAATGTAGAGTGAAACTAGGAGTTTCCTTTGCCCCTGGTATTCTTAATAAAATTAACTTGATCTGCTATTACAAAGAAACTTCTAGTTTTAAACAATTGGGACATGCTTACTGAATAAAGTCTCAATAATTTTTTTCCAATTTAAAATTCTTATGAGATACATCTCACTCAATGGAACTCTCATAAGAGAGGTCAAAATCAGAAATAATTTAAAACACACCCACACACAAATGAACAAAAAGGCATGTAATGACATTGTCTGTTGGGTGACGGTGTGAAGAAGACATGACTGCCAATTGACTTGAGAGTTGGAGCTGGGCAATCTGAGACTCCTCACCCCTCCTCTGTCCTTGGAATGGACATATGCCTATCTTTCCCATAGCCAGAGACATTTCAAGGACATAGCCTTGAGATTACAATGTTGTTGAGTCTATCTGGATTAAATTCATGATTGAACCCTCTTAAGGCCTCTATACAAACTTTTAAGATTCGTGGAGATCAACTCGTCGTTCAACCACCACCAAAACAAGATTCACAGGTAAGTTCCCTTGCTTATTAAAACTACCATCTACCAATCTGAAGTGGTCTGCCTCTTCTTCAGTCTCTCCCTGCCCTCCAAGTATAGAGGCCAATTTCATATTTCATCTGGGAAGCTCCTGAGATTGCAAACCAACACTATCTGACTTTCAAGTAAATAGAACAAATCCAGATTTGTGGTCATATGAACTATGCCATGCACATGGCACTTCAAAATATATTTCAGGGACAGGTCCTCCATGTGTCATTTAGTGTCTCATGCAACAATGCTTATTGCATATAAAGCTGAAAATTGTTCCTGCGGTGTGTACAGTTGATGCAGAATAGAAGCAGCCTTCTCAGTAGCTAATAAAAGGCCATCTGGAGATAGCCTTCAACACTGATGTTACATTTCATTTTTTTTAATGCACTAGAGATTACATGGAAAATTAAGTTTTGTGAAAGCTAGCAAAGTGGCATGTCGCCTTTCCTTGGGACTGTGTCATTTATATTTATGATATTGTTTATAAACTGACAAGGTGACTCAAATCCATTTATAGAACTTACTTTGGATGTGCTTCTGTAGATTTCTATATATCAGAAATCCACACCTTGGAAACAAACTAAATATCACATCTTATGTACTAGTGTCCTCTGATATCTATATTAAGGTAAAATTGAAAATCTGATTTTTTCGGGGGGGGGGGGGTGGCAGGGCAAGCTAGTGGAGGAGCAGGGTCCTCACCTCACCCGGCCCCACCAACTCACTAGGTAACTTCCAAACCATCCTGAACACCTACGGTTGGACCTGAGATTTAAAGAGAGAAGCTGGGAAGCTACAGAGACAAGGGTTTGCGCTTCTAACAAGGTGGGAAGGTGGAAAAATAAAATAAAAAAGAATCCAGTGGGGCAGGGGCTCCGCGAGGAGCTGGGCTAAGGGGGGGCAGGAGCCCCAGGACAGGAGAGCCCGCCCCGGGAAGCGGGAACTTTAACAATCCGCACCGGACTCTTCCCGGAGGGAAAGGCGCTCAGCAGGGAACCCGAGCAGGACCGCATGAGGGCGGTGGGGCCCCCAGCCTCCCGGGGTCACTAACAGAGCAGGTGCCCCGGGGACAGCACCCCACACCCCGGGGCCCAGCGCGGTAAAGGGCTGGAGTGCCCAGCGGGGCCTCGGGGAGAAGCCGGGGGTCAGAGGGGCTCCAGGCAGAGGCGGCTGTGCCCTGCTGCCTTCGGGGTCCACCGCCCAGGGAGCAATGCCAGCGGCGCAGGCCCCGGACCCAGGGTGCTAGGGACACAGCAGGGATCCTGCGCTCCCCCTGGGACAGGCGGAGGCGGGGAGGGCCCAGGACAGTGGGGAGGCTCCTGCCCCCGGGCACCCCCGAGCTGTGCAGGTCAGCACCCCCGCCCCAGATCATCCAGGCCCCTGTGGACTGGGAGCTGCAGTGGTTACTGCAGGAGCTGACTCCAGGGCTGGCCGCAGCCATGGGGTTGTTCATCCTGGTGTTACCCTGTGCCTGGGAGGGGGGGAGCCGCTGGGGTACAGGGGCCTCATGGGGTAACCAGCTCCCACTGAGCCTGGCACCTGGCAGAGGGCAGGGCAGCTCCCCCAGGTGCACACCCCTGAGAGTCAGCACAGCAGCCCCTCCCCTAGAAGACCAGCTGGAAGGACAGAAGAAGAGCAAGTTCTGGACCCAGCAGCGCTGGAAAGCTCCAGGGGAAGTCGAGAGATTTACAGTATATAGAACTAGAGGGTACCCCTCCTTTTTTTTCCAGTACAATTTGTTTTTATGTCAGACTATAAATTTCCAATTTTTTTTCTCTTTTCCCACCTTAACTACAATATTTTACTACCTCTTCATTTTTAACTTTCTTCCTTTTTGACTTTCATATTTCTACAATTACAAGTCCTAGATATATTTTCCACTTCTACATTCCCTTCAACATACTCAATTTAATTTTGAGAGATATACAAGATAGGTTTTTGTTTTGTTTTGTGTTTTTTGTTTTCTCTGCCTCCTTTCGTTCTAAAATGTCAGAAGTTAATATCTTCTAAAACATGACCAGCATGTACCCAGAACCAAGTGGTATACCATGCTAGTTCATTCTGTAAGATTATATTCTCTCTTCATTCCCATTCTGTCCCCCTCTTTTATCTCATTTAGGTTTTGGTGGTCAATATTGGGGCTTTCTACAAGTATTTCTGGTTTATACAAATTTGGGACTGAGCATCTTCTAACATACAGAACTTAATACACTCAGAACCAAGAGGATTACCCTGTAGAACCTCTAAGGTAGACTACATTCTCCCTCCACTACAACTTCACCACCACCATCTCCCACTCCCCCCACTCTTTTTTAATTTTTCTTTTTTTTTCCTCTTTACTTTTGCTTTTTTCTCTTCTTTTTTTTTTTTTCTCTTTTCTTTGTTTCTTCTCCTTTGAGATTCCTGGCCTTTTATTTTTTACTACTTTGTTTTAAAATTTGTTTTTAACTTTAGTGGTCCGTTTGTTTTATTTCATTCTAATCTTAGTTTTCAATTTCCCATCTCTGTCCTTGTCAGAATCGTTTAGGATGAAATTTACTTAGGTCATGGTTGATATTCTTGACTCAGCCCGCTCATACAACCACTCTGCACTGAGCAAAAACATTAGAAGGAAGAACTCACCCAAAGAAAGAATCAGAAACAGCACTCTCTGCCACAGAGTTACAGAATTTGGATTACAATTTGATGTCAGAAAGCCAATTCAGAAGCACAGTTATAAAGCTATTGGTGGCTCTGGAAAAAGCATAAAGGATTCAAGAGACTTCATGACTGCAGAATTTAAATCTAATCAGGCCAAAATTAAAAATTAATTAAATGAGATGCAATCTAAACTGAAGGTCCTAACGACAAGGGTTAATGAGGTGGAAGAAAGAGTGAGCAACAAAGAAGACAAGTTGATGGCTAGGAAGGAAGCTGAGGAAAAAAGAGAAAAACAATTAAAAGATCATGAAGAAAGGTTAAGGGAAATAAATGATAGCCTCAGACGGAAAATCTACATATAATTGGGGTTCCAGAGACCGCCAAGAGGGACAGGTGGCCAGAAACCATATTTGAACAAATCATAGGTGAGAATTTACCTAATTTGGGGAGGGAAACAGGCATTCAGATCCAGGAGATAGAGAGGTCCCCACCTAAATCAGTAAAAACTGTTCAACACCTCAACATTTAATAGTGAAACTTGCAAATTCCAAAGATAAAAAGAAAATCCTTAAAGCAGCAAGAGACAAGAGATCCCTAACTTATATGGGGAGAAATATCAGATTAACAGCAGTCCTCTCCACAGACACCTGGCAGGCCAGAAAGGGCTGGCAGGATATATTGAGGGTCCTAAATGAGAAGAACATGCAGCCAAGAATACTTTATCCAGCAAGGCTCTCATTCAGAATAGAAGGAGAGATAAAGAGCTTCCAGGATAGGCAGAAACTGAAAGAATATGTGACCACCAAACAAGATCTGCAAGAAATATTAAGGGGGACCCTGTAAAATAAAAAGGAAGTCCAAAGAAACAATCCACAAAAACAGGGACTGTTTTATGATAACACTAGGTATTATCATAACCTACTATTTAGGTTAGTAGGTTTTATGATAACACTAGGTATTATGATAACACTAAATTCATATATTTCAATAGTAACTCTGAATGTGAATGGGCTAAATTATCCCATTAAAAGATGCAGGGTTTCAGACTGGATAAAAAAAGCAAGACCCATCTATTTGCTGTCTACAAGAGACTCATTTTAGACCTAAAGACACCTCCAGCCTGAAAATGAAAGGTTGGAGAAACATATACCATTCAAATGGTCCTCAAAAGAAAGCAAGGGTAGCAATCCTCATATCATACGAATTAAAACTTATCCCAAAGACTGTAGTAAGAGATGAAAAGGGACACTATATCATACTTAAAGGGTCTATCCAACAAGAAGAGCTAACAAATGAATATTTATGTCCCTAATGTGGGAGCTGCCAAGTATATCAATTAATATCCAAAGTAAAGAGATACTGGGATCCCTGGGTAGCTCAGCAGTGTGGCACCTGCCTTTGGTGCAGGGCGCGATCCTGGAGTCCCTGGATCGAGTCCCGCATTGGGCTCCCGGCATGGAGCTTGCTTCTCTGCCTGTGTCTCTGCCTCTCTCTCTCTCTTTCTCTGTGTGTGTGTGTGTGTCTAATATAAATAAATAAAACTTAAAAAAAAAAGGTAAAGAGATACTTAGATAATAATACATAATAGTAGGAGATTTCCACATGGTACTTTCTGCAAATTACATATCTTCTCAGCATAACATCACCAAAGAAACAAGTGCTTTAAATGATACACTGGACCAGATGGATTTCACAGATATATACAGAACTTTGCATCCGAACACAAATGAATACACATCTTCTCAAGTGCACATGGAACTTTCTCCAGAAAAGACCACATACTGGGTCACAAATCAGGTCTAAACCGATACCAAAAAATTGGGATTGTCCCTTGCATATTTTCAGACCACAATGCTTTGAAACTAGAACTCAATCACAAGAAGAAATTTGGAAGAAACACAAACACCTGGAGGTTAAAGACCATCCCACTAAAAGATGAATGGGTCAACCAGGAAATTAGAGAAGAATTAAAAAGATTCATGGAAACTAATGAAAATGAAGATACAACCGTTCAAAATCTTTGGGATACAGCAAAAGCAGTCCTAGGAAGGAAATACATTGCAATACAAGCATCCCTCAAAAAATTGGAAAAACTCAAATACACAAGCTAACCTTGCACCTAAAAGAACTGGAGAAAGAACAGCAAATAAAACCTACACCAAGCAGAAGAGAGTTAATAAAGATTTGAGAAGAACTCAATGAAAAAGAGACTAGAAGAACTATAGAATGGATCAACAAAACTAGGAGCTGGTTCTTTGAAAGAATTAATAAGATAGATAAACCATTAGCCAGCCTTATTAAAAAGAAAAGAGAAAAGGCTCAAATTAATTAAAAAAATGAGTTGGAACAAATAATCTCAAGATTCCTGTGGAATCAGAAAAGACCCTGGATAGCTAGGGGAATATTGAAAAAGAAAACCAGAGTCAGGGGCATCACAATGCCAGATTTCAAGTTGTACTACAAAGCTGTGATCATCAAGACAGTGTGGTACACGAATGTATCTCATTCTCATTCTCTGTGCTAGAGACAACTAGAGTTGGTGACTACATACTAGTGATACATTGTATCTAAAAAATAACTGTGCACTATAAGGGAGTAGGCTGTATTTTCTTTTTTATCTGTAATTTAACTGCATATAGATGATTACCCGGAATGTGTGGCACATTCTTTTCAGCTTGTTTCTACACTGTTTGTAAAGTACAGTTTTGTAACTACACGACTGGAAAAGAAAAAAAATAAAAAAAGGCTAGGCTTAGGCCAGTCAACAGACCCAATTGATAAAAATTAATAATGACCAAACAAATTCCTGCTTTCATAAATATAGTTGGACAAGATTTCCCTGAAAATTCTATGAGGATCAGTCTCTAAGATTCTAGTCTCTAATGTATAAGTGCACATGTCACTGAATAGGAGAATTATGCCTAACAAGTTGCCATTTCAGACAATCATCGGTCTGTCCCACAAAATAGTCTTAAGCTGTATTTCTTATTATTAGGAAGAATGTGCTTTTACATCTAAAATACCAAAACATCAATCAATAGTTTGTGGCATCATGAGTTTAAACAGTCTCACTAGACAAGACTTAGTTAATCAATCAACAACACATCTACTGCTTGATTCCATACCGCGCTATTGGTTCTAGTTAATCTGATGAAAAGGAAAGGAAGCACCAGATGAAACAAATCTGATTCCACATCTGTACTTCCAAGAAAACTACTGTCAGAGTATGACCTTAATCCATTTTCTAAACTGTTTTCACGTGTTGCAGATTGTAATTATTCTTGTCACCCACAGTTTTTGTCATATTGTGTGATCTCTGATTAAATTATATATGCTGAGTATCCTGGTGTCTACTTTGCATACTTCTTGGAGTTTCTTTCTATGTAGGACTGTCCATTTCCACCAAAGGTATCTGCTGCTTCTGAAAATATTTTTTTCTAGCTATGACAACTCTATTTTTTACTACATAATTAAATTTTAATGTAAATTTCATAGCACCCTGATTGTTGAATGTTCCATCAATAATTTTGCATATTGGGATCCCTGGGTGGCGCAGTGGTTTAGCGCCTGCCTTTGGCCCAGGGCGCGATCCTGGAGACCCGGGATCGAATCCCACGTCAGGCTCCCGGTGCATGGAGCCTGCTTCTCCCTCTGCCTGTGTCTCTGCCTTTCTCTCTCTCTCTCTGTGACTATCATAAATAAATAAAAAAATTAAAAAAAAATAATAATTTTGCATATTCTGTGAATTCTATATATTTCATTTTGAGATCAGCATTCAAGACAGCTCTATTTCTATCTGCATATAGTTTCAAATGAGTTAAAAAGGACATCTGAAGAGAAATACTAATGTAATCATTCAACTTATTTAGCAAGGGAAATTCTAAAACATTCTTTTGACCTACATCCAAGTCAGTTTCCTAGATTTGTAGTTAGAACATCCTATGCTGGTTACACTTGACATGGAATGGGTGGTAATTTGATTCTTTGTGAAGCAAAAAGCTGAGATATGTGTCTGTATGAAATTTATAGTTACCCCCAAAGAATTAATGGCTCTGGGTCAATTTGGATGTCCCCAATTCTATAGATTCAGAACTATGTCTTCAATTTATAGAAATCACAAAGGAAAAGTAAGGTATCTCTTTACCCCAAGGATGAACAAAAAAGAGACTTGCCAAAAAACAAAATTTATCAAATGATGTGTTGGATTGGCTTTGCTTCTAGTGTGTAAATGGAAGCACTGACTTAGGTAGAATTTAACAACTAAGAATAAATAAAGAGGAAAATAACTCTAAAAAAAAAAAAGACAGTGTGGTACTGGCATAAAAACAGACACATTAAAAAAAAAAAAAAGACACATAGATCAATGGAACAGAATAGAGAATAGAGAACCCAGAAATGGGCCTTCAACATTATGGCCAACTAATATTCAACAAAGCAGGAAAGAATATCCACTGAAAAAAGGACAGTCTCTTCAATAAATGGTGCTGGGAAGGATGTGCATGTGCATGTGCAGAAGGATGAAACTAGACCATTCTCTCACACCATACACAAAGATAAACTCTAAATGGATGAAAGATCTAAATGTGAGACAAGAATCCATCAAAATCCTAGAGAAGAACACAGGCAACACCCTTTTTGAACTTGGCCACAGTAACTTCTTGCATGATACATCTATGAAAGCAAGGAAAACAAAAGAAAAAATGAATTATTGGGACTTAAGATAAAAAGCTCCTTCACAGAAAAGAAACAGTCAACAAAACTAAAAGACAACCTACAGAATGGGAAAAGATATTTGCAAATGACATGTCAGATAAAGAGCTAGTATCCAAGATCTATAAAGAACTCATCAAACTCAACAGCAAAGAAACAAACAATTGAATGATGAAATGGGCAAAAAGACATGGACAGAAATTTCAACAAAGAAGACATAGACATGGCCAACAAGCACATGAGAAAATGCCCCGTATCACTTGTCATCAGGGAAATACAAATCAAAACCATAAGGAGATACCATCTCACAACAGTAAGAATGGGGAAAATTAACAAGACAGGAAACAACAAATGTTGGAGAGGATGTGGAGAAAGGGGGACCCTCTTGCACTGTTGGTAGGAATGTGAACTGGTGCAGCCACTCTGGAAAACTGTGTGGAGGTTCCTCCAAGAGTTAAAAATAGAGCTACCCTACGACCTAGCAATTGCACTGCTGGGGATTTACCCCAAAGATACTGATGCAGTGAAAGACTGAGACACCTGCACTCCAATGTTTATAGCAGCAATGTCCACGATAGCCAAACTGTGGAAGGAGCCTCGGTGTCCATCGAAAGATGAATGGATAAAGAAGATGTGGTCTATATATACAATGGAATATTACTCAGCCATTAGAAACGACAAATACCCACCATTTGCTACAACACGGATGGAACTGGAGGGTATTCTGCTGAGTGAAGTACATCAATCAGAGAAGGACAAACATTATATGGTTTCATTAATATGGGGAATATAAAAAATAGTGAAAAGGATCATAGGGGAAAGGAGAGAAAATGAGTAGGAAAAATCAGAGAGGGTGACAAAACATGAGAGACTTCTAGCTCTGGGAAATGAACAAGGGGTAGTGGAAGGGGAGGTGGATGTGGGGATGGGGTGACTGGGTGATGAGCACTGAGGCGGGCACTTGATGGGATGAGCACTGCCAACTATATGTTGGCAAATCAAACTCCCATAAAAAATATACAAAAAAAAAAAAAAAAGAAAGAAAATCTGATTTTTTCCCTTCTAGTCTTAACTGAGTGAAAATTTTGTCCATTGTCTTATTGGATAACCCACACATTTGTTTTTTTTCTCTCTCTGTCTCCAAGGGAAACAAAATCAAGACTCTTCAGTGTTTGTCTGAGACACACATTCATATAAAAACACTCAAGAAGAGTATGAAAGTATTAAGAAAACTGAGGCTCATTAGGACAAGTAGACAGCTTGCCCAGAATCCAATAGGTAGAAGATGCTGACCTAGCACCTAGGTAGGTCTAATGCCCAAGTACATGCTTTTGCACATCTCCATATAATTCACTGAGCCTGAGATGAGCTACTACATCTTGTGAACATGACCATAAAAGTCTGCAGAGGAAGCTTGGTCGATGGGACAGAAAGTGAAAAAGGAAAAGGCAAGTGTATTTCAGGACAACATCTTCAGAGTCATAGTAGTTATTTATTTTCTTGGTTCACAAATGTATTGTTCATTTGATAGCAGCTTTCATGACAGACAGAAATTCTGAATGAGTAAAATGTCATTTTTTTATTGAGTAAATCATGGAAATCTAAATTAGCCATATCCTCAGGAAAAATATCTCACTGAGAAATTTTTACTCCAGTGAAGAGTGATTCATACCCCATAAATTTGCTAAAGAACACTTTAAGGAACTCTTAGCTGAGTTCTTAGCAAATGTAAGCCTAGAAATATTTCAAATGTCTTCTATAATAAGAGCTAGCATTTTGTAGGATAAAAAGGATATTTTGACTCGTAAGACCAAAAAAAAAAAAAAATCCTTTCTATTCCTGGTTGCCTCATAACCAAAATAAATATTCTAGTCAAAAAACCTGGGTTTGGGGGGAAGAACTGTCTTCCCGTTTGGATAAGCCAAAATAATAAGTGATTAACTCATCTCACCTGAAAAGGCAGGAAACACAGTTTGTCTTAATTCTTTAGGCCTATTGTAGACACCATCTCTCTCTCGGAATCATTTTATTTAAATGATGCTGCCGATATCCGTATATATAACACCACATATCTGAAAGTTTTGCTTTCTCCCCCAAGCTATGGAATGATTTGCCAGTGATGCCAGATTCCTTTGTGACACATATTTAATACAATGACCCTGGGTTTGAGTGTGAGGTTTACAAACTGGATTGAAACTAAGGGGTCAGTATATCGTGAGCTAAACCTCATTTTGAGCGAGAAATTAAGGATTCCAAAACAAGACATATGTCCCTAATCACAGCAGCCTTGGTCAATCCTAGGCAAAAAGGGAAATGCAAAATGTCTCCTTGCCTCCTATCCCACTGGCATTTGAAAAAGCTATTATCTATTATTTGAAAAAGAGGAAAAAATGCTTATAGCTCAGATAAAGAGAAAAAACATAAAATTTTGTGGCTGCTTCAGTAATATACAAATATCTTCTACTGAAATCAGTGAGCTACCTGGAGGAAGTCAATTTTTAAAAAAGATTTCACAGTAAGATGTTAATGATAAAATCCATATCCTATCTGTAACATTATCATGAATTGCATGCTTCAACCACATTGACTGTCCCCAACTCCCTGAATAAGCTCTGTTTCCACATACCTGTTTTACATACTCACACTTCTGCCCACTTAACCTCTTTCCTTGTTTCAAACTCCAGATGTTGTTTCCTCTTTGAAGCTTTCATTTCTCCCACGGGAGAAAATCAACAAGTCTTCTTGTGTTCTCACAGCACTAGGTAGAGACCTTCTTTACAACCCTAGTCACAATCTCCATGAGTTTATCTGCTGCAAACTGGCTACCAGCTCCTTGAGAATAAGAATTATGTCAAATGAATATATTATTTTTATTTCCAAAGGCTAGAAGTGAGGCTAGCAAAAAGTATGATAATAATAATTACTATAGGAGACACTTATTGGTGGTTTACTGTCTGCCTAATAGTTCAAAGCAGGTTTCATGCATTATATCATTTAATCCTTAAAACAAACATTTGATGTGGGTTCTATCACCATCCCTTTTGTACGACTGAAAATCGCAGCAGAATACATGCAGGACTATGACAGCACAAGACTTACCAAGTAATTGGCTCCCCCTGGAGTCTGGCGGTGCACAAGCTGTGCACAACTAGCAAGCTCTTTCAATGTTTTTAGAATCAAATTTAAATGTTTAATATTAGGTTTTTACCAGATAAATTTGTAATTTAAAAAATATTTTTGGAGGTCTTGGATGCTTTAAACTAAATATGTTAGACTTATCTGCCTTGTGTCCTTTTAAACTTATTATCTAAATAACCACTTATTCTGACGGAAGATTGTCACTGATCTGATCAGTGACAATTTTGATCACAAAATTGCTCTGATGACCATATGGGTTAATAAAATGACTAAACTAAAGGAGGCAATAGGATAGACTGTTTGAAGTCCAGTAAAAACAGTCCAGAAAACCTGAGAATGTCATTACTGTTATTCTACTCTTCTATCCTCCCACACCCCAACACATACATACAAGTTCTAGATTAAGATTTTCATTCATAGAAAGAATTAGCAAAAGTGTCTTTTTGCTATGGACATATGTAATGCTTACTGGCCATGTGCAGCTCTGCTAAAACACAATAAAATGTTGTATGTTTTTATTTTCCAAAAGTAATAGCATATTAGAACTTAACAAATGGTAACCAACCAATGAAAGTACATATTACATAAATTCATGACATTTATCTTAATTATATTTTGCCCATGATCTCAGAAGCAAAAATGTGTTATTAAATAATCCTGAAAGGGATCCCTGGGTGGCGCAGTGGTTTGGCGCCTGCCTTCGGCCCAGGGCGCGATCCTGGAGACCCGGGATCGAATCCCACATCAGGCTCCGGGTGCATGGAGCCTGCTTCTCCCTCTGCCTGTGTCTCTGCCTCTCTCTCTCTCTCTCTGTAACTATCATAAATAAATAAAAATTAAAAAAAAATAATTAAAAAATAAATAAATAAAAATAAATAAAAGCTATAGCATCTTTAAAAATAAATAAATAAATAAATAAATAAATAAATAAATAAATAAATAATCCTGAAAGAAGTTATTAAATTCTGCATTGTTCTTTTTTTAAGGGATTTCAAGGAAATTTATATTTTGTGTTGTGTGTAAATACTCTTAGTATGCCCTCATGGCATGTTAAGTGGTAAGAGGAGGTCAGTATAACAAGGGATTTGAATGCAGAGGGAGGAAATAGGCCATGAAGAATCAGTAACTTAAAATAAGTTAATGTCAATTAGAGATAAATTTACTAAATAGAATTCAATAATAATCTCATATCCAAGGTCATATTCTAGCTTCACTGCTAATGAACAAATCATTTTAGCACAAATGCAGCATAGTTTATGAATAATTATCAACATGTAGTTGTACTGACCACAAATCACAATCACAAAGGATGACATTAAGTACATCTAAGCAGATTATGAAAAAGATGTGCTTTTCCTGAAGTGTTTACAGAGCCTATGGGTCTCTGGATCTCTAAGATGGACATCATTTCAAATTATTTTTTCAAGGAAACAGAATAATCCTGAACTTAGAGAGACACCTACAGGTACAGCAGGAAAAATAAAAGGAAGATCTGAGAAACAGAGAACAGTAGCATTATGTTCATTCAGGAAAACCAAAATGATTTTTCTTCAAAAATACTTTTGAATGTCAAGAGGATTTTCATAATGTTAGGCACAAATTTTCGTCTAATGACCTAAAGGATGGTTCATAATTCTTCGGAAATGGAGTCAGGGTTTGCCTATTGGTAGAAATAACATTATTTGTTAACATCATCAGCATCATTTTTACTATGTCTACCAAATAGCAGTAAAAATATTTACATATTCATCACTGTGCTAAGTCTTTTTTCCTCTCATTTAAAATAAAAATATACCTGGTAAAATAAACCTGTTCTGCATTAGCAGACATTTATGTCTTAACATAAATGGTTTTATGTTAACCTTTTTTTGTAAAGGAAAAGTTTTTGAGTAGTATGAAATGAATAGGCATTTAAAGATGCTAGAAGAGGGTGGTCGAGACCCCTGGCATAACCTTGTCTCTGGGTAAATAGGTTTAGAGTTGTTTAACATGCCCTCAGCTCTCCCCTCCATTGTATTAATCCCCACTCCCTGAAATGGAAATCAGAGGAAGAAATCATCCGGTTTCTTTAACTCTTCTATTTCCAGGCAGGTTTTGTTCAGAAAGGTTGCCCCTTCAAAGCTCTCCTCCATCTCCTGTACTATGATAATATTTATATAACACTGACGTTTCCATTAAGTTGTAGGGAAAGGATTTTAATGTCTTCAGAGTACCCTTAAGATGTCATTCAGGGTGTTTCCAAAGCCAGAAAAATTCTAGTATTGACAGAAAGACTACTGGAAAACAAATCCCATTATTTGTACCTTTTCCTGATTTTGACATTATGCCAATATATCCAGTCTCAAAATCGCTGCACATCAAAAACAGCCCACAAAGGAACAACCAAAATAGGTGAGAGGATATAGCAGATTCCACACAGTGAATATTCAAGGATCAAGAGCCCCCCCCTTTTTTAAGATAAAAGAGAGATTCCATCAATTCAATCTCCCAAAATAAGATCTTACCCTCTCCATGTTTGTCATCTCTGAGCAGCACCCGAGCAGATAAGTTTCGTTACTGGCAATGCCTCTAATACATTATTCTAACAGTCTTCTCTCATTGTCAGTCTTGCCCCCACCCATCAAAAGGCATCTTCCACACCACTGGTGTGCTAAACACAAACTGTATCAGATTATTTCCAGAGAAAACCCTCTTATGATTCTGTCTTTATCTTCAGGACAAAGTCCAAATCCCTTAACTTGTCTCTGTACATAATCTGGCTCCTGCCTACCTTCCCAGTTTCCTGCCTTACCATTCACTTTTTTTCAACAATAATAATAATACAATAAAAATACCAATAGCATTTATAAAATAAACATGTCAGAACTATCCTTATAAATACTTTTATTGTGGTAAAATACATGTAACATGACATTTACCTTATTCACTATTTTTAACTGTGCAGTTTTGCGGCTTTAAGTTCATTCACATTGCTGTACAACCATTACCATCACCCATCTCTAGAACGTTTTTATCTTCCCCAATTGAAACTCTGTAACCATTCAGTTCCTTAATTTCACATTCCCTATCCTCAGGCCCTGGCAACTACCATTCTTTCTGTCTCTATGAATTTGACTATTCTAGAAATCTCATATAAATGAAATATCTGTCCTTTTGTGACTGGCTGACTTCACTTAGCATATTGTCTTCAATACTTTACCTAGTTGATGCATGTTTCAGAACTCCCTTCTTTTTTTTAAGGTTGAATAGTATTTTATTTATCCATTCATCTATCAGAGGACACTTGGGTTGCTTCTACCTCTTGGCTATTGTGAATAAAGCTGCTATGAACATGGATGCACAAATATCTATAGGACACCTCACTTGCAGTTCTTTTGGATATATACCTAGGAGTGAAATTGAAATTACTGGGCCATTTGATAACTGTTCAAATTTTTTTTTTTTTTTTTTGAGGAATCATACATTTTCCCCAGCAGCAGCAGCAGCAGCAGCATTGTACGTTCCCACCAGCAATGTACAAGGGTTCTGTGATAACTTTAGGTAATAGGTACCTAGAATAGGTAATCAACTTGAGTGGCCATGGGATGCCCTGATTACATATTATATCTGGGTGTGTCTGTTAGGGTACTTCTGGATAAGATTAGCATTTGAATCAGTGGATTTAGTAAAGTAGATTGCCCTCTCCAGTGTGTGAGCATCACCCAATCGGTTGAGGGTCTGAATGGAACAAAGGCAGAGAGAAAGAGGAATCCACCGGTTTTATTTCCTACCTAACTGATCTGGGACACATCATATTATCTTTTCCGGTCCCTAGGCTGTGATTTACACTATGGGCTCTTGATTCTCAGGCCCTTAGACTTGGACTGAGTTATACCAACTAACTCTTCCAGCTATCATAGTCCTTCTACATTCCCAGTTTACATCATCATTCTGAAGAAAGCCATATTAACAACTTAAGCACCTTCATTTTAGGGAATATTCATAAATATCCACTCTCCTGGGGCTTGACCATGCCCAGCAATAACAGGGTCACATGTTCATGCCCAGGAAAAAAGTAAAGTCAGATTTGAAGAAACATTCTGCCATTTCCTCCCTGTTCCAACCTTCGGGTCTGATTTAACATTCTTACTGAAGTGATTCCAGTAGAAGTTGGCTGAAGATCGTAACCATATTATATTTCTTTATATAAATACTTTTCCTTATTTTTTCCAAGGTAAGTATCATTATTTTGTTCATACATGGATTTTATTTTCTGGTGCTCAAGTCAATACAATACTAAATCAAAGAATGGGACTAGTCAGATATTTTTTAGGTAAAGTTTAATTTTTAAAATAGACTTTAATAAGAAATACTTCAAATAAATATCATGACTTTAAAATAATATCATTGTCTAGAGTTTCTGATGATGAATTAAACATATGGAGTTTTTAAGGATATATATGTTTTGATTTTTAAAGAAACTATATACACTTAGAGCATCACAAAATTCTTATAAGTCAGGTATTTTAATGTAAAGCTTTCAGGAAAGCACATATCAAATGTTGAAATAAATTGAAGACATGGTTTTATTCTCTGATCATCATTGAAAGTCTATTTTAGAAAGAAAGTTAACACAAAAAACAGGATGTTACATAGATTGCTGCTTCTTTTCCAAACACTTCTCAATATCATCAAGCACTTGAACGGCAGCCTTTGGAATTCGAGTCCCAGGACCAAATACATTGGAAACTCCAACTTCAAATAGAAACTCATAATCCTGTTGAAAGAATTTATTTAATTAAAGAAGAGACAATATTTTTAATTTCAAGGAAATGAAACTAGGGCAGTAATTACTGATGCCCCCAGCTTTCTCAACTGGTATACTATTCATATTTGAAGCTAAAAAATTTTTCCTTCCCTGGAAGTGCTAATAATAACCACTTGTACCCATTTTCCAAATACCCCAGTGTTTGATATGTGGTAGGAAACATGGCCCACTGAGCAAGAAGTTCTATGCCCCAAATCATATAATTTTCTTTTGCCTTGATTTTCACTACTTGTAATTATTTGTGTTAAATTTAGTATCACATTATAGGTTTGCATTATAAGGCTATTTATTTCCTCTAAGATATTTTGTCTACAGCTAGTGAATGCTAATACTTTTGGGGGGTGTTTTGTTTTAATTTTTTTTTTGCATATAGTTGACATACAGTGTTACACGATTTCAGGTGTACAACACAGTGATTCAAGTTTATACATTAGGTTTTGCTCACCACAAGTGCAGCTACCATCTGTCATGTTACATTGCTATCACAAGATCATTGACTATATTCCTTATGCTGTCTTTTATTTGCATGACTTTTTCATTCCTTAACTAAAAGCCTGTCTTTCCCACTCCCTTTTACACCCTCCCCTCTGGCAACCATCCGTTTGTTTTGTATTTATAGGTCTGATTCTGTTTTTTGTTTATTCCCTTATTTTTTTAAATTCCACTTATATCTGAAATCATGTGGTATTTGTCTTTCTCAGTCTGACTTACTCCACTTAGCATAACATCCTCTAGGTCCATCCATGTTGTCACAAATGGCACAATCTCATCTTTTTTACAGCTGTGTAATAGTCCGTGTTATATACACACACACACACACACACACCTTCTTTATCATTTGGTCTACAGACTGACACTTAGGTTGCTTCCATATCTTGGCTATTATAAATGATGTTGCAATAAACAGAGGAGTGCACATATTTTTTTGAATTTGTGGGGTTTTTTTCTTTGGGTGAATAGTGGTACTTTGAATTTTGCTTCATGATGAAATTAGATTTTCTGTAAATGAAGATTAGTTCATTTAAAAAAAAATTTCTCTCTTGTTTCCGCTGCTGTTTGTCAGTTTATTTTAAACACAAAGTTTGAGTGAGAAGATTCCCAGGACACAAATACTGCTCCAGGATGTATTCGGTTTAAAAATGAAGGTACCTGTAGCTATAATATTAAGTTTTAAGACAGGCTGTAAATCCCTGATCCTTATCGACTAGGGTGATCATATGGTTTTGTGGTTATTATTATAGCACCCTCTTTATTTTTATGAGTCTTTCTTTTTTCTATTGATGTATAATTGACATTTAACACATTAGCTCTAGGTATACAACATAATGATTTGATATTTGTATATATATTGAAAAATGATCACCACAGTAAGTCCAGTTAACATCCATCAAAAAGTCACAAAACTTAAAAAAAAAAAAAGTTACAAAACTTGTGTATCTGTGTTGAGAACTTTTAAGATTTACTCTTAGTAAGTATCAAATATATGATGCAGCATTATTAACTACAGTGTAACATTATATTCCTATGACTTATTTATTTTCATAACTGAAAGTTTGTACCTTTTGACTAAGTTCATTTGTTTTGCCCATTCCCTGCCTCCTGCCTCTGGTAAGCACCAATTTGTTCCCTGTATATGAGTTTGGGTTTCTGTGGGAGTTGTTTTGTTTTTAAGATTCCACATATAAGTGAGATCACATGGTATTTATTTTTCTCGGTCTGACTTATTTCACTTAGCATAATGCCCTCAAGTTCCATCCATATAGTCACAAATGGCAAAATTTCCTACTTTTTTATGACCAAATAATATTCCATTATGTATATATACCTATCTTCTTTATCAATTCATCCATTACTGGACACTTAGGTTGTTTCCACCTCTTGGCTATTGTAACTAATACATGAACAAACATAGGGGTGCATATTATCTTTTTGAGTCAGCGATTTCATTTTCTTCAGATAAATACCCAGAAGTAGAATTACTGGATTACATGGTAGTTCTATTTTTAATGTGAGAAACCTCTGTACTGTTTTCCATAGTGGCTGCATCAGTTTAGATTCCCACCAACAGTACACAAAGGTTCCCTTTTTCCACATCATCACTAATACTTGTTATCTCTTGCCTTTTTGATAATAGCTATTCTAATAGGTGTGAAATAACAGCTCATTGTGGGGTTTTTTTTTTTCATTGTGGTTTTGATTTGCATTTCCCTAATGCATCTTTTCATGTACCTGCCAGCATCTGTATATGTTCTTGGGAAAATGTCTATTCAGGTCCCCAGCATCTGTATATGTTCTTTGGAAAATGTCTATTCAGGTCCTCTGCCCATTTTTTAGACTTTTTCAACACCTTTTTAAAAGCCCTATATTTATTCTTGAAGTCACATTTAGATGATGAATATGTGGTCATGCCAATTATCCTCCAACTACTTTTTTTTCCTGTCTTTAATATTTCCTTGTAATATTCTTGTAAATACTATATCCTGGCAATGACACTTAACACATCTTACTGAACTTTTCTCCTAAGTCTGAACATATTTTTTTCTTTTTTTTTAAGATTTTTTTTATTTTGCGATGCCTGGGTAGCTAAGTTAGTTAAGTATCTGCCTTTGGCTAGGTCATGATTCTGGAAGCCTGGGATCAAGCCCTATGTCAGGCTCCCTATTCACCCTTCTCCCTCTCCCTCTGCCCCTTCCCCTGCTCATGCTCTCTCTCTCTCCTACTCACTTTCTAATAAATAAAATCTTAAAAAAAAAAAACTGATTTTTTTTTGGTAAGTAATCTCTACACCCAACGTGCAGTTCAAACTCACAACTCTGAGATCAAGAATCACATGCTCTACCACTACCTGAGCCAGCCAGGCATCCCCTAAGTCTGAACTTCTAAAATCAGAGAACATTTCTAATCATTTTTATAACCTCAACATTTGACACATTAAAAACACCTCAAGCATGTCATTATTCCTGGGCAGGTGCTATAGATTTAAGATTTCATAAGAAAACAATGAAATAATAAATTGGGGATGGTCAAATTGATAGGTTATCTCTTCTATCTTTCCTAATAATTCTATATATCATTTGCTCTGATCCCTGACTTACGTATTTGAAACGGAAGACTTATCTGGGAAAGGATGGAAATTTTGCAAATGGGGAAAGGGTTCTAGATCTACCTAAGCCTTATAAAATGTACTTTAGGGATCCCTGGGTGGCGCAGCGGTTTGTCGCCTGCCTTTGGCCCAGGGTGCGATCCTGGAGACCCGGGATCAAATCCCATATCGGGCTCCCGGTGCATGAAGCCTGCTTCTCCCTCTGCCTGTGTCTCTGCCTCTCTCTCTCTCTCTCTCTCTGTGACTATCATAAATAAATAAATTTAAAAAAATAAAAAAATAAAATAAATAAAATAAAATGTACTTTAGTGAGCAGATAAAATGTTGGAAACAAGTAACTCTAAATAAAGGATACACAGGTATTCTTTGTACTATTTTCATTTTGTATCTTACTATTAGTTTGAAATTATTTTCAAATAAAAACTTATTTCAAAACATCGTCTACTGAGCTGGCCAGGCATATAATCATAGTGTCTACTACATAAAATAAGTAAGCATCATGGGGCTGCTAACCTTGCCGAAAATATTTGGAAACCACTGCGTTGAAGAAGGTCAGAAGTTCCAGACTGTAGTTAACACACACTGGTGAGGACAGATCATATTTATTTAATTGAGCTGCAGAATCTCTAAGCTCCACGATGGCAGTGGCAAAATCTGTTTTGATTAACCACCATATATTAGTGATTCCTAATTTGAAATCTAAATGACTTTCAGCTGAGTAATAGTGCTATTTTATATACTTACTGCAAACAAATAATGTGAAAAATGCATAGGTGGTGACTGCTAACAATTATAAAGGATACTCATATTAACACACAAGTGTGTCATTATTGAAAATAATCTTTAGTCTTTAAACTCACAGGGAAAAAAGTATGGAAAACATTTACAGATGCTTTGAGTAATTCAAATATCCATATCCAGAGGGTTAATACAACTTGTGTAAAATGTGTTTCTTGAAAATGTCAGCTCATTTAGATAACAAGCCTGTGTTTTTTCTCAACTCATATTGCAATTCCAATATTTTGTGCAGCCTAATTATTTTAGTTCTTAAATTTTAACATGTCTAAGAGCTTAGACAGTATAGATTCTAAAACTGCAATACAAATAAAAGTTTCCATAGACAGACAATAAAGAATAAAAGCCCTTTCAAAAGCCCATATAGTAAAGTATATTTGTGAAAATAATAAGCAAATATGTTTAGAAAAGCAGTTTTCTGTTGACTATATCACCATAAGTATTATGTTGCTAGAAAGAATAAATAATATAATTTGGTTGCTAGCCCCACATTATTATAAACCTCACAATTTCATACATATATTTTCTGATTTCCTAAGTAGTATATAAGTCACTATTTTATATTCTGAATGGTATAAAAGAAAAAATTTTAGACTTAGACATAAGATCACATTTCAATGATAGGTTCCTACTATAGGGGAGGGGTCTTAGCATCCATCAATCTCATTTAGAGCAATCTCATATATACTTCTACTTTTTCTATTCTCAGTAGAAAAAGAAAACTTGATATAATTGAAAACTGGATTGGAAATAGAACAAATTTGTATCTTAACTAATTATTTTAAATGACAGGTAAGGTAATATGTGGAAGGTATCACCCCATCCCATCAATAAATTAACTGATTGTCAACTAGCATTCATTTCTCCTTTTCTAAGAGGATCCACATTTTTATTCAAGAATCCACCTCTTCTCCAATCAGGGAAAATTCAAACTATTGACTTTTCAGGGCTGGCTGATTCCATTTCTGGATTACGATATTTTTAGCTCTAAGAAAACTATACCCCAATCAAATTAGTTTTAATGAAGAAGATATTCTGCAAAACCATATAACTGAAACAGCTCTGAGTTAGGGCAACATCCATGGATGGAAACATGGAAGAAATGAATAAGGTAAGCTACTCTAAACCAATAGAAGCATGTGCTGCTGACTGGTTAACCAAAGGACTCACTTCATTACCAAGACAAAGAGTGTTCCTATATCTGTGGTTGAGGGTTGATACATGCACTGGTGTGTTCATCATTCTTCTCTCTTCTAGCTGTGAGATTTTATTACTTTTATCCTGTTCCTTTTCCATCATTCTTTATTGAATATGAAGAAAGTATATATCTAGGTTACTAATTTGCAAAGAGGTAATTCCCTCATAAAAGCTTTATAAATTGTTAAATTTGGGGATCCCTGGGTGGCTCAGCGGTTTGGCGCCTGCCTTTGGCCCAGGGCGCGATCCTGGAGTCCCGGGATCGAGTCCTGCGTCGGGCTCCCGGTGCATGGAGCCTGCTTCTCCCTCCTCCTGTGTCTCTGCCTCTCTCTCTCTCTTATAAATAAATAAATAAATCTTTAAAAAAAATAAAAATAAAAATAAATTGTTAAATTAAATTATATATAATGAATTATAATATAGCTTGAATAGAAAACAACATCCCGATCAAATCAAATGTGGGAATTCTCTAAGCACAAAGCCCTGAACTCTACATAGCACTCTACATAGCTTGCCCATGAAGCAGGCTCTGTTTTGTAGTTAGCTTTCTAATCACAGGTGCTCACTAACAGGCCCAAAGGCAGAGTAGGAAACAAGCATCTTGCCCAAGAGCAAACATCCCTTGCTAGAGGGATGCAACTTTCTCTCCAACCCATGCCTCTCACATCCATCTTTGCCCCAGTTCTTTGAAACATCTTATGTAATTGGGAAACACTTGGGAGGTTTTGCTAGAATAAAGAAAAAAAAAAAAAAAGAAAGAAAGAAAGAAAGAAAACAACATCCCCCACATTTTTAGTAAAATTTACTTTGTAAAATCACCAGGAAATAATTTAGATCAAAATCTATATCAAATTTATCTTTAGTAAACATATACAGTAAATTAGAAACTAAATATAAACTAATATTACTCAGAATTCCCATTACAGTACTAGAAAAATACAGAATACAGGAGATGAACAATACCTGTGGTGGTATCACCCCTCCACACATGACAAGAATATCTGGCCGTCCGAGGGAGTTAAGTTCTTTGATGAGTTCAGGAACAAGGGTTTTATGACCAGCAGCGAGTGTGCTCACACCCACAGCATGAACATCTGCATCCACAGCCTGCTGGGCCACTTCACGGGGAGTCTAAAATAATCAGAAGGTCAAGAAACAAATCATCATTTATTCCAAAAAGTATTTTAAGACTGTTACCTACTTAACTGGCATTCCAAGGTTTTCCTCATTAAAAATCTTGAAGTGAATAACTTCAAATTTCATCATTCTCAAATCATAAATACCAACTCATCCAATTGATAAAATAAACACTAGTGCTATATTTGCTTCTAGCCCTAGAATTTATCAATTAGATTTAAGTTACACCAAAATATAGTTCCCAAAAAACCTTAGATAAGAAATATAGACAAAATATATTATCTTTCCATGTTACAATTTTTGAAAACTACATCTGTTGTCTTATCAACATTTATTGAATGGTTGAGCAGTACAAGACAACACATTATATAGTATCTATGAAGTAAAAGACTAAACATAAAATTCAATATGAAAAGTGAATCTTCAGTTTTAAAATAGAATGGGAAAGAGTTATGTTAGCAAGATGGCACACTAGGAAGCTCCAGGACCTCGGTCTCCCATGAAGACACTGAACAACGTACAAATCAAAATAACATGAGAACTCTAGAAACCAGTGAAGGGACTACAACATCTTGGCAAATACATAAACAAGAAAGGAATGGTGCCAGTATGATTGTTCTTCATTATTAACTGGATTTAACCAGTATGAAATACAGAATCATAAAGGATATTTTCAAGTATTCAATTATGTACTGAGTTACCCAGAATCATATTCATTTTCTGGAATGAGTCTATACCATTTGCTTTGATCATGTGCATGTATTCAAATCACTTCATATAAAAGATACCTACAAGCTTCTCATTGTAAATATACTGTAATTTGAGAAACTTGGAAAGGAAAAGGTTATCTCAAAAACCACTGAACAATCATAAGCTCAAAAAATTATCAAAATCTGAAAATTTCCTTAATTTGGGAGTATTTTAAGGCTCATAATTTCAGTGTGAAAACAAAAGATTCTATGTTCTCAGTAATGGAGCCACATTTAAGATCTTTAGGTAAAACACACAGCGTATTGGTAAAACCTTCAGTCTGGTGAAAAATATAACCTATGAAATTAAAACCTTTAAGAAAATGTGCATATTCTTGGTATTAAGAAATTTAATTGTTATATGCATGATTGGTCATTCACATCATCCATGTTATAAAATTTATTAGATTAAAATTCCATTTAAACAAATTCAGTTCCATGCTTTATGCTTATACACATTAAATTGAATTTTGTGTTCAAATGTTGAACATCTTAAAACTTCAAATTTAATTTTAATTAAATCAGACACAGAACTGTAAGAAAGTACCTTCACCCACAGATAAGTTTTCTTTTTTTTTAAGGACAAAGTATTATGTTAACAAAGTTGGTAGTACTAAAAGGTAAATTATATTTTTATAGATGGCATTTAATGGGGAAATGAACCTACAGCTCTTTGAAAAATTCTTGCAAATGCCAATGGATGACAATTGTTTTTAATTACTTTTATTTTATATAAAAAAATATTTCCCAAAAGCTACTGACTAAATATCAGGAATTATTATATTTGGTCATTATTTAAAACAAAGGAGCACCTAGGTGGCTTAGTCAGTTAAGTGTTGGAGTCTTGATTTCAGCTCAGCTCATGATCTCAGGGTCCTGGGATCAAGACCCATGTTGGGCTCCCACTGAGTGAGGCACCTGCTTGTCTTCCTCTCCCTCTGCCCTTCCCTCCTGTCTCTCTCCCCCTCCCTAAAACAAACAAATAGGCAAACAAAAAGCTAACATAAAAGGGTGGTAGAATAGAAGTAAAAAACTAGAATGGGAAAGTATTCAACTCAAAGGAAGAATGAAAGCAATCTATTTATTTAGTCTAAAATATATTTGAGATTCTTAACAAAATCTAGCTTAAATGCATTTATGAATTTACCTACCAACACAGCTCAAGGATGTATCTATCTCCTGAAGTTCAGGCTAACTCTTCATAGTAAAAACTTCTTCTAGACTCTCTAATAGTAGTATTTAAAAATTCAAAAGGGAAAACTTACAAATTCTACAAAGGGCCGCCCTCTTCAGGAAAGTTTACTTTTTTGCTGGTGAAAAGTCTTCACCTTAGTTGACCCATCTGCAGTGTGGAATAACAGACTTTCCTTTTCATTGAAACTCTTTCTTCCTCAGTTTTTTATCTCACTCCTCACTCCATTCCCTTTCCCTTCTTTGCTGCCTCCTTTTCTTTTTCCTTTTAATGTTCAAGTTCTCATCTCAAATACATTCTTAGTGGGAAGTTAAATCAGTTTCCATGGCTTTATGTACCATTTACACATTGATAAGTCTGAAAATCTTATTTATTATGGAGGCCTCTCTTCTATGCTCCAGACATGCATATAAACTCACATGGTCATCTTCACCTGAGTGTTCTGTAAGCCAGTTCTCTTAAGCCTGCCTCCTTATCTGTAAATAGCCCTCTCTTTAAATTTTCTTCACAATCTTAGCTGACTTCTGCTAACCCTGACACTGCTTCAGTTAAGGCCTGCCTTGCTTCTCACTCAGATTACTGAACTACTTAACTGGATTCTTTGCACCTAGTCATGGCTCTTCTCAATCCACTTCAGAAAGTGATTTTCCGTGCTCGCTTCGGCAGCACATATACTAAAATTAGAAAGTGATTTTCCTGGAAAGTGAGCTTTCTAAAGTATACATTTGATTGTCACTCTGACTAAACACCTTTGGGATAATGTTCAAACTTCTCAGAATGGCATATAAGGCTCTTCATCTTAATCTACATACCATCCCAAGCTCTGTATTCTAACTGTACTAAACTTCTTACAGTTTCCTGAAGACATCATGCCTTCATGGTTCTGTACCTCTGCTCAAGCCAACTCTTCTTCTTAGCATGCCCTTCCCTGCCTTGCTCTCCAGGCTTCTGAAGGGCACAGCTCACCTATAAGTTCCAGGACACTTGGACAAGTTCCTTGTTCAAACTTCAATTACAGTGATTATTATTCTGCTATGATTACTGATAAGTAAATCTCTTTCTGTTCAGAGTCTGTAACCTCCCTGAAGACAAAAATCATATCTTACTCAACTCTGAACCTAGCATTTGATAGATGATCAATAGGTATATAGTGGATAAAGCTTTTTAATATAAAAGTTATTACAATGTACTCAACCAAAGATATTTTGTAAAGAATGACTGTTGTATCACTCTATAGAGGATTTCAGCTTCATTTACTTCCAACAAATTAACTTGCTGAATCAAATATTTTGTGATTAAATAAACTACTACTAGAGAATAACAAGAATAGAAATCTAATTATGAATTCCGCTCTCACTGTGATGTTTGATTTCCCTTTCAAAACACTTTCCACCAATCCATTATGGGCTATCTTTCCCATAAATTATTAGTCAAATCTCAATAAATGATACAATAAGACCTCTGAAAATAACCTACAGTTTCAGAAGCCTAGTAACAATTTTAGTTACTGATACTGATTTTACAAAGTTTTAGAAACACGTACATTAACATAAATTACATTACTTTCCTATTTCTGCCATAATTAACTGGATTATATGCATTTAAAAATAGATTGGGGAATTTTGCTGAACTCATCTTCTTTTATAACTTGAAAAATATTGTCACGGTTTATCATCTTAATATTATTTTTTCTGAATTTAAGTGATTTATGACCCTCTTTTTGAAACTCCAACAATTTTCAGTACCTGAAAAAGAGGACCTATGTCCACATCAAAACCAAGATCAGCAAATCCTGTAGCAATAACTTTTGCTCCTCTGTCATGTCCATCTTGTCCCATTTTTGCCACAAGAAGACGAGGTCTGCGGCCTTCGCGTTCCATAAATTTATTAACCCTAAGAACATTTTAAAATAGAACAGCTACTAAAAAGTAGTAATACTAAAATACAATGGTTATATAGCAATTGTCCAAAGGTAAGACATAAAAACTATAATTTATTAACAGCAAATCTTTCAAGTTTATTTAAAAACACCTTTTTACATCTGTTTACTCATATTTTGTGAATATCTCTATTTCAAATTGAGAATTCCATTAAGGCCTGGATATGCTTACCACCTTTCCCTTAAAGGAAAGTCTGAAAGATGGCACAGCCAATAAGCCCGTAACAATTGAGAAAACCACGGTGAAACACGATGAGGAAATGACAACTTTTCACCTTCTTAAGCCAGTCTCCAGAGTATAAGATACATAAATATTTAAATATAAACTAAAAGGTGCCTTTCAGAGTTATTTATAAAAATGTGACTCACTAGTTGTTTTGAACTGTCCGTATCTCACTTACCCATCACAAGTGTGAACTCCTCCAAGCTGAAAGCAATGTGGTGCCTTCTAATGACAGTTAATCAGAATATCTGCTAGCTTAAATCAATAAATTCACACCCCATGTGAAAAAGTACTACATTTGTTTTTTTTTAAGAGAAAAAAATTTCCATTTTGATGACTTTCACCTTGGATGTTTTGATATTTATAACTAGTGACATAAAAAGAGGGAAATTTATTACAAAGGTTGAGAAGAACAATCATCAGAAAGCTACATACCTGGGAAGTATGAAAAATTTATATTAATTTTAATGTCCTAATCATGTTTGACAGTGTTACCTACTGTCAGTCAAGAGAGTTTGATTTTAATTTATGTATAGATGGCAACAAAATACTTATTTTCAAACAGGAAAATTATTTTATAATTATAATTATTTCAGCAATTAAACAATTTGAATAAACTTAGGAAATGTATACTGTAGTAAGGAAACTAAAATATAAGTACCCAGGGGATATGAAGCAGTATCAATGTTAATTAGACAAACATTTGTTTTATTTATATTTATATATATATATATATATATTTTTTTTTTTTTTTTTTACATTTTATTTATTTATTTGCAAAAGAGAGAGCTCACAGAGGGAAAGGAAGAAACAGACTCTTGGCTGACCAGAGGGCCCCACATGAGGCTTGATCCCAGGACCTTGTGATCATGATCTGAGCAGAAGGCAGATGTTTAACCAACTGAGCCACCCAGGTGCCCACAAACATTTGTTTTAAATGAGAAATACCTAAAGGGAACTATGGTGAAAATTCAAAATATTACATTAGTAAAACTACAGACTAACAGGACAGTCGATTCAAATGTTTTCCAAATGGTGTGTGAGAAAATTAAGCCTGTAGCTGACTCATGGGTATTAAGTTAATAAAAAAGACATTCTGGTTAAAGAAATCTCACATATTACCTCTTGATAGCAAATGTTATTTCTTTACTTTCTCCAAATTCCTGGCGATAGGCTCCACTCACCATACGATCATTAGCTTTATGTTCACCAAACACCTTTTTCATAGCATCTGTGATTTCTCCAACTGTACATCTAAAATATTAAAATAATAAAGGCGCTATTAACATCATCATTGAGACAAAAGTACTTACTTTAATACTTAATATAATTAGACATATTTTATTACCTAAGTAAAAAATAGGCTATCAAAAATCTTATGCTATTTGTCTTTCTCTGATTGACTTATTTTGCTTAAATAAGAATGCTTTTTTACTGCATTGATAAAAGTCTCTCTCCTCAGAATACTTATGAAAAATAATTCTGGAAGCCTCTATACATAGCAATATCTTTTTAACAACTGTTAACTAAAAAATGACTAAATGATTTAAAAACTGTAAGTAGATAAGCATGTAAAGGTTACATGAATAATTCACCAAATACAATTTGGCAATACAAATAGGCAAAGAAAGCAAGATTCCCACTGATACTTTTTTTTTTTTTTTTTTTTTGAGAGAGAGAGAGAGAGAGCATGAGCAAGGGGAGGGGCAGAGGGGGAGAGAGGATCCTAAACAGACTCCAGGCCCAGTGCGGAGCCAAACTTGGGGCTTGATCTCACAACCCTAAGATCATGATAGGTCAGCTGAAATCAAGAGTTGGACACTTAACCACCTGAGCCACCCAGACACCCCTCCTGCTGATACATTTTGATAGGAAGTAGGTCTTTTAGCATATTCCATCCATTTGTTTATTCATTCAACATTGATTGAATGCCGAATATGGGCCAACCAAGGTAAGTGCTAGACATATGGTGATAAATGAGACTGGGGTTGATCTTATAGAACTTATCTTTTAATCAGGGGACACAGATAATACACAGGCACACAAATGAATTAATAAGAATTTCATATGATAATAAGCACTTTGAACACACTGAAACAGGTGAAAGAGGGTCTCTGGGGAAGCTATTCTAAAGATAATGAAGATATTAAGATACAACTTTTCAACTAAGACCTAAATGATTTGAGAAGGAGAAACTCAAGGGAACATAAGGGGGAAAACTATTTGAAAAAGAAAGTACTAAATGCAAAAGTTCTGAGAGGTAGAAAAACATGTTCTTTGCTCTAAAACTAGAAAGAAGGACACTGGGAACACAGCATCATGAAGGAAATAGAATAAGATGAAGTCACAGATACAGGTCAGAATCATATCTCACACAATCTTGCAGGCCGTGGTAAGATTAGATTTTAATTTTATTTATTTATTTATTTATTTTAGATTTTAATTCAAAAGCCATGGGAGACCATTGCAGGACTTTAGCAGAGAAGTCTTATTTCTTTTAAGAAATTAAAACTGGAAAAAAAAATACACACACACAAACCCAACCCATATACTATGTATTTACTCTATCCCTTAAGCACTTAAAACAACATGTTAAAAAAAAAAGTTCATTATATTAGGCAATACGTAACAAAAGCAAAAATAATTCATTTAGTGACATCATATACTGGAAGAAATTTTTCTGTGGTTTACTTGCTTTTCTGCATGTCCTATTAGGCAAAGCATTGACTGCCCTTTATTTTCGACTATCTATTCAAAGATAACTACACAGTGAAAAGCTTTGGAAGACAGAGAAACCTTGTCTACCTCTGAAAAGAGAGTAGGTTTACTGTTAAAAATAAAAATGTCTCCCTATACTTGAAAGTACATCAAACTTCTCAATCTACAAATGAGTGACATGAATTCATTACAATAGTTTCAAATATCCTGGGCCATGGGGAAATACACAGTATTAATATACTTCACCCACTCTGGTGAGTAGATGGTAAAGGAGGCTTAGCTGCCTCCGAAGGGCTTCAGTGAGTTTTTTTGTTTTCACTTGCTGCAACTCTTAAAAGGCTGGTTCATCTTTTCTCATCTTTGAATACTTTTGACCCTTTCCCAAACCTTGTTAGAAAGCTTTAGTAACTAGTGGCTAAACAAAATTTAGCTGGTTGCACAGATCTGTTAATGAACTCAAATACAGAATCTGTTCACTGATTTTAAATACACCTTCAATAGTTCCACATGCATACAGAATAGCTCCACATGCTTACAGAAGAGTGGACCCTAGAGTATCATGAATAATGCTTTATCTGCTCAAACCCTGGTAATGACCAAGTATTGTAAATGCATAAAATGTCTTCAGGAACCCCACTGTTTGGCTAGCTGGCCACCTGGCTGCACTGTCCTGCAGCACACTGTGGCACATGGATTCCTGGGGTGCTCAGCATGCTACCTTTCATCCAATGAAGGAAATGGGAGAGCTTAAGCATCTTTCTTGCTCAGAAAGGTTTCATGATACCCCTGGAACCTACATGAATTCACTTATAATTCATTACCATCAAGCTGCTAAAATGACCAACCTTCAGCTTTTTCCTAGAGATGGGAAATGAGCACATGCACCTGAACAGTTCTCACTACCTTATTTTGCCAGTAACTGAATATGACAAAATCAATCACTTTTGCCCTGTTTTGTTCATTCATTTGTAGAAATGTTTAGAACTAAATTAGCTAGTTAATAATGATCTGAAGGTATTTTCCTTTGTAAGATGGGCTTTCTCAAAACCTGAGGACTGCATGCTTGTAT
This sequence comes from Canis lupus baileyi, assembly GCF_048164855.1. NCBI lineage: Eukaryota > Metazoa > Chordata > Mammalia > Carnivora > Canidae > Canis > Canis lupus. The sequence goes on along the minus strand of NC_132844.1, from coordinate 55,239,727 downwards.
ATTTTAAATGTTAATGTTTCATTTTTAAATTTTATTTAAGAGGATTAAATCCTCTTAATGTTTACATGTTTAAAAAAATATGAATGCTGTAAGCGCACAGATATTTAAAGAAAATAAGAACTAACTTCATTTGAGTTTCCAATACTTTCTTTTAGGCTCACATGGTTTTTATAATCAACTTTTTTAAGTAACTACACTTTAAAAAGCTAAACTGGTCCACTTCTATTATTTGGAAATCTCCAAATTTCTTTTTTTTTTTTTTTTTAAGACTTTATCTATTTGTTCATGAGAGACATAAAGAGAGAGAGGCAGAGACACAGGCAGAGGGAGAAGTAGGCTCCATGCAGGGAGCCTGACGTGGGACTGGATTCCGAGTCTCCAGGATCATGCCCTGGGCTGAAGGCAACGCTAAACCACTGAGCCACCCAGGCTGCCTGGAAATCTCCAAATTTCAATATCCTCACCTTGCACGAGCTGCATCCACTGCAAGAGCCAGAATATTCCCATCTCCACTAGCAGCACATTCAGTCAGTGCAGAAAGACATCGTTCAGCCAAATCTTGATCTCTGATGGCTTTGACCTTATGAAAAAGTCAAGAAAAGGGACAATTTATGTGAATACCTAATAAAACAGAGATCAGGAAATTAGACATTGATATATATCACATAGAAATTGTTCCATAATCCTAAAACTCAAAAACAAAAGGAAAGACAAGGAGAGAATAAATGTATCCTAGGTCGGATACTCATTCAATTCATTCATTCATTCATTAAATAAACATTAAAGGGCTTCCTAAAATAATACTGAATTCTGGATAATTCTGATAAGTCAGAAACAAGCAGGGCAATAATAAAAAATAGATGGTGACTCTCCCATATAGTACATGCTACTTAGGCTTTACTAAGGTAACAGGACATTGAAAACAAGTAGATCTTTTATATGCATAATTTCAAAGGCACACTAAAGAATAAGAGTGACAAGGAAGAAAAAATAATAACAGGTTATAATTTAGAAAATATTTCAGTTACATGTTGTTTTCCTTAACTAATTAACAATATATTGGTAATAATATATCCATGTATTGTTTTTCTTTATTCAAAAATAACCCAAAGAGGGGCACCTGGGGTTGGCTAAGTCAGTTATGTATCAGTCCTGTGATCTCAACTCAGGTCTTCATCTCTGAGTTTTGAGTTTAAGCCCTGTATTGGGTCTAAAAAATAATAAAGAAAGAAATCCAGAAGAGACAAGAGACAATGAAAAATAGCAACAGAGTCAAAAAGACAATGAAAAGCATGGTCAAAAACTTTTCCTGTCAGGTCCTAGCTCTACTCTGCTTTACCAATAACCTGCCTAAACAAAGTTACATAAAATCCAATTTCTTACAAGTTTGCATCACCTATAAAAGACTAAAATATGATACTACTCAAGATGCTACTAAAATCTTGTATCTATACGCAGAAGTGGACCAGAAATCTTATATTAAGGGCAAGGAAAAACCCAACTCCATTATCATTATTGAATTTTTCTCTTGCTTGAAATAAAGTTTAACATCATTTATGGCAAATGAAACCCCTCAAATTATGAGGGTGCAGAGTTAACAAAAGCCTAAAGTATAAGAGAAGAGAAAAGGAGTTTTCCTAACATAATAAATATTCAGACTTTTGTGATGACTGAAAATAAAATGCTACATCTTAAATAGGACCTTTTAAAAAATGACAAAAATGTGAGAGAGGGGTCATTGTCTCCTGATTGAGGGTGAAAATGGAAATAATGTCATTAAACATCTGCCATTACTGGGCGCTATATTTTATGTTGGCAAATTGAATTTAAATTTTAAAAAATTAAATAAAAAAATAAATAACTGCCATTAACTATAATAGAAAAAAATAGAAGATGATAGTTGTGCATTCAGTTTCACTGAACAAACCCTATTAGATTCCTAAAGAATATCTAAACTGAGGAGGGGAAAAAGAAGTCAGATCTTAAATTTTCACAGGGAAATTAAACTGAGGAAAACCATTAAAGATCACTAAAGAATGTCAAGTCTCTTGCCTTAGAAATAAAAGTAAGTATAAAAGATAAAGAGCCCACCATAGCTTCATACAATAGAAATATATAGGTTGTTAACTGTAAGACCATGTTTTATCTTAGTATTTCATATATTTTGATTCATCTTGGCAAGAAATTGGAACTAAAGTAAGACAGAACTCTAGTTTCAATCAAAATAAATATATTTCATTTATAAACTGTATCTTACTTACAGCACCATCAAATATATTTGAATTAAAAAGAAACAGAAAGCAAATGATTCTTTCAGAGTAGTATCAGAAACCAGGGTCTGATCAGAAACAAATTATAGTGAGAAGTCCTGGGTTCAGATACTCTGAACTTAATTTGGTTTTGATTTTGAGTGAGTTACATAATCATTTAAGCCTTTGTTTTAATCTATAAATTATGGGAAGTATTATTATTATAGCAGTTTTTAATAGCAATATGTAAGTTTCACAGAGACAGCTGTCAAGATTTAAAACATGAGTGTTACAAATAAACCATGAAGTTCCAACAAATAAACCATGAAGGTCCAATTTTTCTAAAATAAATAAATAAATAAATAAATAAATAAATAAATAAAACATGAGTGTTTAGTGTCAACAGACTTACATTTGAGTCTTGGTTGTTCAATTATTTATTCTGGTCAAGTTTCTCAAACTCAAACTTATCTTTAGTTTCCTTGACATTTTTTTTTTTAAGATTTCATTTATTTATTTGACAGAGAGAGAGAAAGCACAAGCAAGGGGTAGCACCAAGAAGAGGGAGAGAGAGAAGCAGACATCCCACCAAGCAGGGAGCCCAACAGGGGGCTCAATTCCAGGACACTGGGATCATGATCTGAGCCAAAGGCAGATGCTTAACCCATTGAGCCACCCAGGTGCCTTTAACTTTAAATTTCTTTAACTTTAAAATGTTGGGAAATAATGCCCACCTCATGTAGTTGTTATGAGGCTTAATAAGCACAACAATGTAGGGGCTTATACAGTGCCGAGAATATAGAAAGCACTCAAAAAACGATAGCTGTTATTACCTTCTTGAGTTTTTCAATTTGCTTGTTACGCACTGAAGTATTATCAATCGCCAGAACTTCCACAGATTCTTCTTTTTCCAATTGGTACTTATTTACTCCAACAATTATTTCAGAACCTATTAATTTCCCAGAGGAAAACAATATGTAGATAGTAATGCTCTGATCATCACTTACTTTCCCTATAAGCTTAATATTTTTACATAGTATTCTTAAATCCTAATAAAACTTCAATATAGATCAACAAATTATATCCCAATAAAATGAGAAGAGAGGGGAAAGAAAAGTTATGTATCAGAATCTCTGTAAGGGATTTTTGTTTTATTATTGTTATTTTATTATTCTCCCAAAGTTATTATTCTTCCCAGAGTTTCCTGATAAACACTTCTAACACTACAAAATTAAAATAATAATACCAGCAACATCAAGATTTAAAAGGGAGAAGATTAACATCCAATAGCATTTCTAATATATTCTTGAATTCTCTTATAACCCAATCACTTTTAACAAAAAATACTCTTAAAATTTAAAAGTAATAAAACAGAATTATAAAGATGTTTAGATGTTTCCTGAACATAGTAAGAATATATTTTGCCTCAAACTACCAGATTATTACTGTATCTAAAGACATCCTGCCACCCACCACTTCTCCTTATTTCCCTTATAGAACTCATCACAATCTATAATTATTTTGTTTACTTGGTCATTTTCTCTTACTAAAATGCAAGCTCTAAGGGTGCAGAGAGCATGTCTAACCTGTTCACAGGTGTATGCCCAGATATGGCATAGTGCCTCAAATACTAAATACTAAAAAAGTGTTGGCTGACTGAATAAATTAATACTCCAATGCAAGCATAATGACAATATCTTTAAAACGCTGAAGATATCCACCTACACACTATACACACACACACACACACACACACACACACAATGGCATACCTCCACTCATACTCTACATATGCTTACCCATGTGCATCCATGCAAAAATACAAAGAGACAGATAGAGAGATAACAGAGATGAAACATTTTATCCAAGTTTCATTTTTCCATTATTTTTGTCTTATTAACTACATATATTATCTTCAAACAGAAATTAATATCTCTTTTTAAATACTAGATTCACATATAAATGTTTTCATTTTATCTTACCAGAGTCTATCCTTGCCTGCCTTCGGGCAGCACATTCTTCAATTCGAAGTTTAGGTATTCCTTCTGCTACAGCTTTGGCCATTCCACCCATCTCTTCAATTTCATCAATGAGCTAATATGAAAAACAGATTAGTAAAACTGGAAAAGAATATTAAGATATTTCTATAAACTATACAATAGTTACACTATATAATTACTGATATTAATAAAGTCATAAACTATTTTAGTGGCAAGTTTAATGTTTCATAAGAAAAGAATTAAGTTAATATCAAGAGCACTGATTAGAAGTTCTACAGAGTTAGGGGCATCTGGCTGCCTTATTTGGAGGGAGCATCCAACTCCTGATCTTGGGTTGGTGAGTCTGAGGCCCAAGCTGGGTGTAGAGATTACTTAAATGAATAAATAGAAACTATAAAAAACAGAAAGAAAGAAAAAGAAATTCCATACAGTTAATAATACACTATTGTGTATTTGAAAGTTGCTAAGATAGTAGATCTTAAAAGTTCTTATCACAGGAAAAAATTTTATAACTGTGAAGTATGGATATTAATGAAACTTATTCTGGTATTCACTTCACAATTCATAGATATATATACATATATGTATATCAAATCCTCATGTTGCATATCTTAACCTAACACAACATATGTCAATTACATCTCAACTAAAAGAAGAAATTATGTACTTAAAGTTACTGAAAAACAGAAAAACTAGGACGTAGAATATAGAAAACAGTCTTGTTAGTCTTGAGAGAAAACTAACATCAATTCTGTAATCTTATTTTTAGTTACACAAGTAAAATATTCATGATCACATGAATAAATACTCTTTAAAAATATATTCCAAAATGCAATTTTATTTTTGATTTGAGCAGCAGAGTAATGATATTACTCCATCTTTACCAATACTAGAAAATACCTAAACCTTTAATCACCGCCTCATACATACACAAGACAGTGGGAAAATAAATGCTGGAAGGGTATATGAGTTAGCAGAAAGGAACAAAGTTAAATTTGTTTTTTTCCTGAAGAATTCAAGAAATAAGAATTTGTGTTGGATTCAAAAGAAGCCAAAGCTAAGATAGGAAGCTAAAAAGAGGGGAATACTTTAGAATTTGCAACTACCTCTTTCCCATTCTGTCAAGAGAAAATGCCTTGAGGAAGTTTACTACCCGCAGAAAATGGACCAAAATTTACTTCTGCAGAAAAGCAATGGGCTATTAAACACCAAGTACAGAAAGAGGCAAGGATAAGATGTCTTGGTGAAATAAAAAGCTGCATTCTGAATAATAAGACTAAAGACAAAAGGCACATAGAGGAAACAGACAATACGGGATACAGAAGAAAACTTTAAAAAATATAATTACTATCCTCAGAAAAGAAGATTAGGTTCTGTATTAATGAAGCAAGTAGGATTAATATACAAAGGAGAAATTCAGAAAACAAAAATGAGCTTTTGAAAATTAAAAAAATGATATATGAATTTTAATATATAAGTAGAAATTTAAAGTTGATGACTCTTCAAGAACAGAAAACAGAATCTCATGGATGAGTTATATAACAGATAAGAACATCAGAGTATCTTTTAAGAAGGTCCTTATCCAATAACTAGGAGTTCCAGAAAGAGAAACCACAGAAAAATGGCAGGGAGGAAATTATCAAAAAAAGTAATACAAGACAATTTCCCAGAGCTATGAGAACACGAAAGTGGGCGAGATTAAAAAATGCCCACTGAAGGTCCAGTGCAATGTAGGAAAAAAATACATACACCAAAGTCCAGCAACTCAAAAAATAAAGAGATCCTAAAACTGTTAGAAATTTCCTGAGAGTGAAAATAGCATGAGATTTCAAACAGAAATAGTTGGAAGTTAGAATAAAAAGCTAGGATAAAAAGTAGATCAATGCTTATACACTCCCAAATGAAAATAATTTCAAACACAGACTATCTATCAAATCCTGAGTAGAGTGAAGACATTTTCAAACATCCAAAGTTTCATATATGTCATCTCCCAGTTACCACTTTTAAAGGAGGTTCCTATGAAGTGTGCTTCAAAATAACAAGGGATAAATCAACAGAGGTGGACACAGGATTCTAGATACAAATTCAACATAGCGGACGTAAAAATAATTCCCAAGATAATGTCAAAGGGAAGTCAAAGGACTATAATGGTCAGCAGGTCTAGAGAGAAACTAGAGAGAAAAATCAAAGGAGAGCATTGGAGGACTTCAGAAGGATATATACATACTATTGAGATATAATTGTATTGGTAGTATTATAAGACAAGAGAAAGCAGAGGTAAGAATCAGCTAAAATACTACACTACCATACTACAAAGCAATAGATAATGAAGGACTTAGACCTAATAGATACGTGTAATTTTAAAATATGGAGATAAAAACAAACAAAAATGATGTATTTGATTCAAGGAAGCAGGAAAAAAGTAAGTAGAAGACAAAGGACTACTTTTTTACGTTCCAGCCTTTTAACACTAGTAGGCTTTTCAATTCTTTGAACAAAATACTTTAATATGAATACACATGTATTTTTAAATTATGTTTCCACTTGTATACTATTAAAGTTGAATCTGAAATTCTTTTTCTCTCATTTTATAAATCTTGATATAAATAAGAGAAACTGACCTTCAAGGCAGCATCATAAACATCATTTGTGAGAGATTCCATCATATAGGAACCTCCCCACGGATCAGCCACTTTGGGAATCCCAGATTCTTCTTGAATAATGATTTGTGTATTCCTGGCAATTCGAGCACTTTTCACAGTTGGCAAACCCAAGGCTTCATCAAAAGAATTTGTGTGCAAAGACTGAGTGCCTCCAAACACTGCTGCCATTGCTTCTATTGTAGTACGAATAATGTTATTATAAGGATCCTAAAACATTTAGTGAAAAGCAAAAAGGCAAAACAAAACAACAGTTGATAAACGATGCTATGATTAAGCAGTGGCTGCTGTATACTTTCTTGCCAATGTCTATACTAGGCTTCAGAATATCCAATAAATTAGTAGACGCCAGACTTAACAGGCACTCAGCAAATGATTTATTAATAAATGATAAATGAAGCAGATAAACAATGTACTATGAGATAAAAAATCTGGATTTATTCTCTTCCTGACTGTGATCGGCAAATCACTGGACCTTTCTGAACTTTAGTTTCCTTAACCATAAAAATGAGGAGGTTAAGACAAATGATTATTAAGGTTTCTTCTAACCCTGAAACTGTATATCTTCATTTATAAGTACCTGAAGTCATATTTAATATGGATATATTAGTTTTTATGCACTTTTAAATGTGTAAGAACAATGTAACTTTAAAGTTATGAATTATTTTTAATGTATCAAAATAATTTAATATATAAAGAAAATGCATGAAAAAAGATCACCACACGATTTTCTAATAGAACGAAATTAAAACACTCACATGACAATAGCCTTTAAATGGGTCTGTGTGCATGCATACTTACTTAAACATAACTAAAATATTTTATGTGCACAAAATTTTAATTAGGCAATTTTATGTTATGAATTTGAGTTAAAATTACTTAGGACAATATTAACTAAGTCATGATTTTTACTTCCTCCTTATCATCACATTTTTTTTTTTTTTTTTTTTAAAAAGGTAAAACAGCACTACAGTTAAGTGGATTTATATGATTTTATATTGTTAACCACTAGAGGGAGCCAGCCTTATTTATTATAATATGTGTAAAAAATCTAAATGTGCATTATATTTCAGAATGATAATTTTCAAATATTAACAGCTGGTTTCTTAAATCTACTTCCTGATTGTGCTATGTTGCTTATAAGACAATATATGACTAAAACTTTACACTTTATATATATATATATATATATATATATACATACCTGCTCAGTAAGTGACCATCCTGATGTCTGACAATGTGCTCTTAGAAGAAGAGATTTAGAGTTTTTAGGCTGAAACATTTTCTCTATTAAGTGAGCCCAGAGTCTTCTCCCAGCTCTCATTTTTGCTATTTCCATATAAAAGTTCATCCCAATTCCCCAGAAGAAAGACAACCTAAAATAGTAATGTTAAGTCCATTATTTGTTTATACATATTTGATTATACAACATAAAATGGAAAATAAAACTAATTGTATCACACACTAAAGAAAATAGTGTCCAGATTTTAATTTCAAACAATTTAATTTGAATTAGAATCAAAGAATATATATTAAAGTAGCTTTAAACCTAACAAAGTACAGTTTTAGGCACACAGAAGAAAGGGCTGTGATTATTTGCCTCACTAAGAAATTATTCACTTTACAATTGGTTTTCTTTATAAAAGAAGTTCCTCTTGCACCCTTAAATAAAGAATGAATAGTTATCCAAAAATAAAATACTTCAAGAATACCCAATATGTAATTCAGGGGTCACCTACACAGGGAATCAAACAACAAACTTGTTTTCTTCGGATAGCAAGAAGTTTTCCTGTTTTGGTTTTTTTTTTTTTTTTTTTTTTTTTTAAGACTTTATTTATTTATTTGAGAGAGAGTGAGAGAGATCGTAAGAGAGAGCATGAGCAGGGAGGAGAGCACTACTGGGGAGAAGAGGGAGAAGCAGACTACTCCTGAGCAGGGAGCCCGAGGCCAGGATTCCCAGGACCCCTAGATCATGATCTCAGCCAAAGGCTGACGCTTAACCAATGGAGTTACCCAAGAGCCCTTGTTTTGTTTTGTTTTTAAAGAATAATGATATATTTGGTCTAAGCATACATTTCTCCAATTGCCCCCAAGCCCACTACTCCTTTTTATTTTATATTCTGCACCTAGTTACACATTTGGTTTACTTGCCTGTGCCTAAAGGCACAAAGGCTGTGTTTCTTTCTATAAAACTAGGTGAGTCTGAAATAAAGAAATTAAAAACTAATAAAAATTCTTGATACGCCTTTTGCTGTTCTCAGATATTTGTCTCAGGATACCTTTTCATTCTTAAAAATTACTGAAGATCCCCAAGGAATCTTTATTAGGATAATATCTATCAATGTTTTATATATTAATTCATTTAGAAACAAGAAACATAGGACATAAGTAACATAAATAATATTTTTATGAAAAATAATTATACTTTGTCAAAAATTGTAATAAAACAGTCACTGTTTTACATTTTTGCAAATCTGATGTGTGGCTTCAGGGAAGACAGCTAGAATCAATATCGTTACCAGAAAGAAGTCAAATTTAATTCTGAAATTTAATTATACACAGTATTGGCTTATTCTCTAATTAGTACTCCAATAAAACATAAGAGAATCTAGTGTGACATTTATATATACAAGTTAATTTTATCAATAGGTCTACTGTACACTCATAAATTGGTCCTAAAAACTTTCCTAATATTGAGACAATCTCTGTGGTCAATTTACTCACCTTGGTGCAAATTCATCAATTGTCAGACCAGCTTGGAGTCCAGTTCTACAGTATTCCAACCCATCAGCTATAGTATAGGCCAGTTCCAGGATGGCATCAGCCCCTGCTTCCTGCATATGGTATCCACTGATTGAAATTGAATTAAATTTTGGCATGTGCTATAAAAATAATAAAAAATATAGCAGTGAATAAAAATTTTTAAAGTTTCTATTAAACCCATTTTCTAAAAGACTATTATTTTTAAATGATGTTCAACTCAGTATACTCTTTAATATTAACTGAAAATATTTAATGCTTACTTTGTTACATTTAATTCACTCAATTTAAGTGGTGATTCAATGAACCATCATAAAAACTGCACCTGTTTTATTTTCCTAGTGAAAAAGAATTTTCACTAACCATTCTTTTGAGTCAAAGTTTAAAATAAATTAGTTGAGATTAGAAATGCAACCAACCCTTAGTCTGAGAATTAAATAAGACATCTTTAATTCCAAAGCAACGACTATGACCTCTTACGAGGTTCTAAGATCTTGTAACTTTGGGTTAATTTGCTGAAGATATATAAATTTAAGTTTTACTAATTATCAATTTTATTATTTGAATGAAGTCATTAAACATGAACAAGTACATGGTAGGGGAGGAAAGAGAAAATGACTCAATCCTTAGTACTATATATTAAAACACAACAGGATAAATACATGGTTTAAAAATCTAAGATTTCAATTTGACTTAGTGTGACATTTAATGCTAAGCATACCCAACACAATTTCTAGCAAAATCACTACGAGAATGGCATTCCTTTCAGAGGGCACCTAGCTGGCTCAGTGGGTGGAACATGTGACTCTTGTGGGGTCGTGAGTTTGAGCCCCACATTGGGTGCAGGGATTACTTTTAAAAATAAATAAATAAAAAGATTAAAAAAAGAAAAGGTCATTTCTACCATTCCCCTAAAACTTTATATTAGGGAGGGTACATATCATACATATTCTGTAAAGCCTCCAAATTATTATCCTTCCCAAGAATTGGCCAAACATAAAATAATAAAAACTTAATCATTGAAATTCACTATGATAATTAAGAACATGGGCTCTTGAGTCAGAATGCTCAAAGTCTAGCTATGTTACTTAACTAGCCGTAAGACTTTAGGCAAGTTTCTCACCCTTGTTATTCCCTAGTTTCCTAAAGCATAAAATAGAGGTAATAATTATGCCTCCCTCGTGTAATTGTTATAGGATTAAATGAAATGATTCATCTAAACCATTTAGCATTATGCCAGTATGCAATAAGCATGCAAAAGGTGCTACTTGTTGCTGCTGTATGCTATTGATCTGCAACTTACCTTTTTTTGTTTTTAAAGATTTTGTTTATTTATTCATGAGACACAGAGAAAGAGGCAGAGACACAGGCAGAGGGAGAAGCAGGCTCCATGCAGGAAGCCTGATGTGGGACTCGATCCCGGGACTCCAGGATCACGCCCTGGGCTGAAGGCAGGCACTAAACCACTGAGCCACCCAGGGATCCCCTGCAACTTACATTTCTTAATATTTTATTTATAATTAACCAAAAGCAATTGAAAAATGTTCCATTGCAAAAACAGTAAGAGGACTGAATTACATGGAATTGAGAGATTGCCCAAATATATAGTTTATAAATAAGAAGCAATAAAACAAATAGGTTCTTCTCTACAAAGAGGAGTTTAGTAGTAGAATTTCTTTAAAAATAATAGAAATACTGGGATATTAGAATATTATTCAGCCTTAAAAAAGGTGGTTAATTCTCATACATGCTACAACAGAGATGAACCTTGAGGACACTGTGCTAAGTGAAATAAGGCAGTCACAAAAAGACAAATAGTAAAGGATTACATTTCTAGGAGTAGCTAGAGTAGTCAAATTCACAGAGATAGGAAATGGAAAGATAGTTTCCAAGAGCTAGAGAGAAAAGAGGATAGGGAATTACTATTTAATAGGTACAGAGTTTTAGTTCTCCAAGATGCAAAAAGTTCTGGAGATGGATGGTGGTGATGGTTGCACAACAGTGTGAATGTACTTAATGCCACTTAACTGTACACTTCAAAACAGTGAAGATGGTAAATTCTATGTCATGTGAATTTTGCTACAATTAAACATTTTTTTTAATCAAGAAGTTGACAGTTTTCAACGTACTTCAATACAGCATTATTATGTCAGTATATGCAACCAGCACTTTCATCACTTATGTGAAGGATTATATAAAGCAATTTTGAACTTGAAGAGGATACTAGGAGCTTTACAAAGGTAAAATGCCCAACAACATAACAGCATAAACTGTACAAACTGCTACTAACTATTCATTTCTCCACTCTTCTCCTATAATACCTGAACCATAAATGCAGAATGCCAATTTACAAGAACTGTACTTCCAATCTTCTCTCATTACTGTGGGCATCCACTAGGATAAACGTGGTTGCACTGGCCAGGAAGTGAGTCCACTGGGATAAAAGTGGAACTGGGGATTCTTCCTTCTGGAAATTTACCTTAAATCAGAGGAGCTGAGTCCATCCCTCCCTTCAACAAACACATCCAGTGCACCCACCTCTTCAACCATGAGTGGCATAGTAACAAAAGAGGACAAGCAAGATTAAAGGAGACTGGAACCCTGGTGACTGTGGAGCTCCCATACAACCAAGCTCTTGACAGCCTACTTTCCAATTTCTTTCAGACAGAGGGTCCACTTCTATTTAGTTTAAGCTACTACTATTTGGGTGTGTGCGTCTGTCATATGCTGCTAAATGTATTCCTGTGCATATGTTCTTGAAATTGAAAAGGGGGATAGAAATATACAGTTCTATACAACACAGTTCACATGGGCAGAGATCTATGAAAAGAAATAAAATTGCCAAGCGTAAAGGCTAAATATTGATGAGACGAGGCAATGCTTGCAGGAGTTCTTAGACAACAGCAATTATAAGAAATAAAAAAGATTAAAAAAAAGTTTCATGGTGGAGGGGAGATGGGCCCTTTGCCATGAAATAACATAGTCTAACCTTAAGGTAGATTAAGAGAGCATTGCAAGCAAGAAGCAAAGTGTGAGTGATGGCAAAACTACTTATTAATTACTCAGAGGAAGATGAAAAAGCGTTATGTTTCCCTTACAGAGATTGCTACAAACACAGAACACTGTAAAACCCTTCTTTTCCCACCATTCTGATGGTGAAGACAACCTTATTCAGAGGTGAAATACCAGGAAACTCATTCTAGATGCAGATATAAGCAATATCTTATAAAGCTGTTGTTTTGATAGCCAAATGTCTGACCCCAGTGTATACTTCTAAACTAAATATGAACTCTGGAAAGAAATAAAGAAGTGTAAATTATGAGCCCTCCTTAATTCTAAAAATTATCAGATAATAAAAATTTTAATAAAGAAAATACGGTATGCATCTAATGCTCAGATTCCTATAGATAATAACAGACTATAAGATGAGTACATTAAAAGCAAAACATACAAATTAACAACACACATATACATAAAACTCATACTCTGACTTTACACTAAAACTATTATTTTGACTCATTTATTAAATTCAAATTAGGTGATATTTTATAAAAAGTCTTACATCTAAAGAAGTAAAGCAAATCTCATAAGTAGCAGGAAATACCTGTGCTGTATATTGGAAGATGTCAGCAATAATTCTCATGGATGGTTCTGGAGGAAAAATGTAAGTATTTCTGACCATAAACTCCTTTAGTATATCATTCTGGATTGTACCAGTAAGTTTCTCTTTAGGTACGCCTTGCTCTTCTCCAGTTACTATAAAAGTTGCAAGAACTGGAATAACTGCTCCATTCATGGTCATGGAAACTGACATTTTTTCTAAAGGAATTCCATCAAAAAGAATTTTGGTATCTTCCACGGTGTCAATAGCAACTCCAGCCATTCCAACATCACCACGAACTCGAGGGTTGTCTGAATCATATCCGCGATGTGTTGCCAGATCAAAGGCAACTGATAATCCCTGCTGACCAGCTGAGCACATAAAGAAAAACAATGTAGGATTTAAGGAGTCTGGCACCAAAGTAAACTCATTTACATTAACACTACTAAAGGAGTTGATTCACCTCATCATAATATATATTTTTTAAAATTTTTATGCTCATACATGTCAAAACAAATTTAAATAAAGATAGTACATTTCCTAAGTTGTTTCCCATGTGGTAAAATGCACAACTTGAATTGCAGAACGGCAAGAATAAAACATCTCACCTCATGTCTGAGGATCTTTTTTATCTTAGCACTTTTTAAAAAATAACTGAAAGTATGTACCTCTTAATCTCCTTCACCTATTTTGTCTTTATCTTAACAATTCCAGATAGAAATATTTTTTAAGGTACACAAGAAGACCTATTTATAAATAGTTAACATAATTTAGTATCTGTATGCTTATATAATTAGTTCTTGTATTTAATAGGGTAGTAAACAAGATGTCCTGGCTATTCAAATATTCTGGAAAACAGAATTATGAACACTATGCAAAAAACAAAAAGTGTACACTGAATATAAGATCAGTCCTCTATGTGTAATATAAATTTACAAATCCTCAAATTTAGCAAATATGATTTTAATACAGATCAGATAGAAAAAATAGTAGTTAATATAATTTTCAGAGACATGAATGCCAGACTGCACTAAATATATTTGTACATTATCGTTGGCTTATTACTTTACCTGGGCATCTTTTAAATTGTTTTCCCCTTCAATTCCCATCTTGACAATGTTAATTAAAAGCTTTTCAAAGAGAAAGCCCATGTCTCCTTTCATCATACAATTTCACCTAATCTGTTTTACATAAAGTGCATGGTTTGTTTTTGTTTTGTTTTGTTTTTTAAGATTTATTTATTTATCTGAGGGGCAGGAGCCACAGAAGAACAAGGGGAGTCTTCTTTAAGTAGACTCTGTGCTGAGTGCAGAGCCTGACCCAGGGCTCGATCTCAAGACCCTGAGATCATGACCTGAGATGAAACCAAGAGTCAGATGCTCAACTAACAGCACCACCCAGGTGTCCCCATAATATGCAGGTTAACTGTTGTTAGCATTCAAGAATTTAGCAATTTAATTTGGTTCACCTATCCTTTGACTATGGAAGTTGAAAACATTCATCTTTTTCAGAGTATAGTCTGAACTACAAAATTACAAAGTGACTATCATCTTTACCAAGATTAACCAGTGTCCCTTCAAAAGAAGCCAAGAACAGGAAACCTATGTTTGATTATGAATATGATGTGCTGCATTAAAATCTCACCCTTAATATTGTCTTTATAGAACTTATTGCTTTCTTCCACAGTACTAAAACCAGCATACTGGCGGATGGTCCAGGGTCTAAAGGTGTACATGGTGGGATATGGTCCACGTGTGAATGGCTTCACTCCTGGAAGTTCTTCAGCTAAGTCCTTGGTATCCCTGCTGGAATACAAAGGCTTTATGGAGATCCCTTCTGGAGTGTGCCATATTAAGTCTTCTGGGTTTTTGCCTTTCAACTGCTTTTTAGCCAGGGCAGCCCATTCTGGGTGAAGGGGTTGTTGCTGATGCAGAAGTCGACGCCATATAAGCCTGGATCCTGGTGACTCTTTGAGCTGCTTCAGATGGTGCGGTGAAAGCAAAAGAAGCCGAGTCTTAGCCCTCAACATGATGGAGCATGAAAAACACTCAAAAAAACCCAAGAACTGGCCTAGAAAAAGAAGCAGAGTATACATGTATTCACAAAAGGCAAAATGGGAACTATTGGTGAAAAGATAACGAAGGCAGCATTTTAGTATTATTTCAGCTCTTCTCCTTTTCTGGTTCCAATAGTTTACATTTTGTTAACTTTGGCCCCTCTTCACAACTACTATCATTGTTCTAGTCTTCTTCTCAATACTTTCTTAGCTGGTTTTACTGGCCCGTCTTAGCCCCTCTAATCCATTCTACAAACTGACACCAATGCAACTATGATTATGTCACACTTCACTTAAGATTTCTCAAAGGTTCGGCATCATGTAGAGGATAAAATACATCTCCTAATTTTTTCACTGAAAATATTTTTACAGCTACTTTATGACAGGCATTGTGTTGGGAGCTGGAAAAAAAAAAAAAGTGGTGAATAAGACAAGTAAGACAAATTCAAGGCCTCTATGACCTGATCTCTGCACACCTCTCAGACTCATCACTGCTTTTGTCCTCTACACCTTTTGTTCTAGAAATATTGGATAACCTAGAGCTCACTGCATATATCAAGTTCTGTGACTTTCTCTTGCTCTTTCATCTACCTAGAATGTTCTTTGGCTAATGTGGCTAAGGTATCCCAATACATAGGGCTTTCTATGTGCCAGGCACTGCTGTAAGAACTTTATAAGAAGTAGCAATTTTAATCCTTTATAAAGAGTAGCAACACCGAGACAGGTACTAATAATATCCCCATTTTACAGATGAGGAAACTAAGGCACAGAAGAGCCAACATTTAAACCGTAGGCAGCACTAGGTTTAAAAGTCCTTGTATTTATTTTTTATTTATTTATTTATTTATTTATTTATTTATTTATTTATTTATTTATTTATTTTTAATTTACGATAGTCACACACACAGAGAGAGAGAGGCAGAGACACAGGCAGAGGGAGAAGCAGGCTCCATGCACCGGGAGCCCGACGTGGGATTCGATCCCGGGTCTCCAGGATCGCGCCCTGGGCCAAAGGCAGGCGCCAAACCGCTGCGCCACCCAGGGATCCCAAGTCCTTGTATTTAAATAATACTCACAGCCTCTCCCTGAACTCAAAAGCTGGACTAAATGAGCTCTTAGGTAACTGTTTCTGTTACACATCAATCATCTTCCATAGCATATTAGAACACTTTTTTGTGTGTTTATATAAAATGTATTTAAGATGTATTTCATATTTATACAAATACATATATAAAATAAATACGTATTGCGTCAACATACAGAACCTAATATTCTAAAAGGCTTTGAGATGCAAAGTTTATTAATATATTCATCATGCCATATGATACATAAGGCAACAAGTAAAGTGAGCTTAAAATTATATTTTCCATACCGTCTCCTGTCAATTTAATGAGGCTTACAGAAAAGTAAGAATACCCAACATTTGTCAGGGGGCTGTGAAGCAAAGGGCAGTTCTGAATGAAACATCTTTCCAAATAATGTGCTTTCACATTAATATGGCAGGAAAGGCTAGCTACCCCCAATGTTCAGCTAATTTGGGTTGGAGATGACAACATACAGCATGCAAATTACACTTAATATTAGTGTAATATTAGTATAAACCTATCCTTAAATATAAGAAATTGTTGGGAGAAAAATCACCAAGTGATTTCAAGCTTTACACAAAAACACGTTTATCCAAGGTCGCGAGCTCTGAAAAACCGCTCTCTTTCAGGGTAAAAGAGAACAAGTGAGTAATTTACAGTTTTCTGTCTTTCCTAGTTCACCTCTTACCCTTCCCTCCACCTGTATACACAAAGTCACTTTCAGTCCTATCACCTCGTATCCGAAAAACCTCAGAGGAACAAGAGCCGCAGCCTGGAGGGGAGGCAGCTGTGGAGGCAGATCACCCTCCCCCCCCCCATAATCCTGCAAGCGCCCCCTGCCTAGCAGAGTCTCGGGGTGCTGGCGCGGCCGGGGAGGATGACGCCGCGCCTCGGGGGCGAACAAGCACCTTCTCTGCAGCATTACCTCCTCATTCCCACCTGCGACGCTGGCAGTGAGAGGTCGGTCGGGAAACTAGAGCCAAGGAGAAGGTAGAGGAGAGCGGGGTGCCGTCACCGTGGGAAGAGGAAAAGGACAGGCTCAGGGGACAGAGGGAAGTGGGGAGAGAGGAGCCAGAGGAAAGGAGGGAGCTGAGAGGCTGACGCATCTCGAGGCGCACAGTCTTACTCACTGGCTGGCCTGTCTCGGACCTCGGCTGTGACAAAGGGCGGCTGGACTTCGGAACCCCAAGCCCCGCGACCCAGAAACACACAACCGAGCTCCTCACTGACCTTGCGCAAAAGCCCGAGCTGGAGGGGTCAGGGGGCGTAGGCCGACACCGCCCTCCCCGCCGCCAATCTCCTCGCGCTTCCGTGGGCGCGCTTCTGATGACGTTAGAGCTGTGACCCGAGGCCCGCCTCTCCCGACAGGCGTTTCCGGTTTCTGCCCGCCCACTTCCGGGCTTCGTCGGTTTTTCAATGGTTTGGGCGCGAATTGCTGTGACGTTGACTCGCTGGAGGGTTGAAGAGGCTTCTTTGGTGAGTCGTGGAAGCTCTTAACCTGCCGGTGAGTCCAGCTCGCGGCTAGCGCGATTGTGACCGACTCCGCGGTTTGTTTCTCAGGAGCGTGGGGGTGAGACTCCAGTGGATATTCCATATCTGCCTTTGCTTGGGGCCAAGGATTGAAGTGTTTTTATTCGCAAGGATGGAGTGAAGGGACGCCTGGTTCCTCGGTTCTTCCCTCCATCCCCCAGTTCATCCTCGTCCTCGTTCTTTTTTTTCTTTTTTTTATCTCCCGCGGCCCAAGTGGGGCGAAGTGCAGCCTTGGAGATTAGCGTCTTTAGGCATTGAGGACACTAGCGTCGCATCCCGAGGCTTTTGTCAGGAGGTAAACATAGCCTGGTTGTGTTTTGCCAGACTTGGCGCTAGACCTGGGTTGAGAGACTTGGTTTCCACGAATTTCACTAAGGACAACAAGAGGATTTGGGATGCCTCCCTGTTTCCTACGGAGTAAGGAGTGAACTCTACCGCAGCATGTAGTCTGGCCGCGGACTACCGTTCCAGCCTCCTTTCTATTCCATCCAGACACCGGCAAGTCTGGCTGAATTTTCCGTGTCCCCCAGCAGACCAGTTTCTTTTAACCTGTTCTGCTCTCAGACTTTTGCTGCTTTCTCTCAAATACTTTATTCCCCGTCTTTCTGGCTAAATATTTCGAAATGTAATTCACATATTACTTTTTTTTTTTTCTGGCCGCCCCCAGCACACGCACACACATCAATTTGAGACAGCCGTTCACTCATTTGTCTTTTATAACTTTTGTCACATGGTGTATACTTTTATATAGTAGGGTTTTTTTAATTTTTATTTATTTATGATAGTCACACACAGAGAGAGAAAGAGAGGCAGAGACACAGGCAGAGGGAGAAGCAGGCTCCATGCACCGGGAGCCCGACGTGGGATTCGATCCCGGGTCTCCAGGATCGCGCCCTGGGCCAAGGGCAGGCGCTAAACCGCTGCGCCACCCAGGGATCCCTATATAGTAGTTGTTTTTATATATCGGCGTCTACCCACTGTCACTGAGCTGTGGTTTCCTGTGGATCTAAAACAGGGCAAAGTTTCTGTTCCTTTTACATTTACATTAAAATGTCTATTCTCGTTCCTGGACAACCAGCCCAATAGAAAACTATGACTTTTATGTATCGAATTGTTACCGTGTCCCATACGTCATTCTAGGCACTTTACATATTCTGTACGAAGTTTTAGCTTCACAAAAGCCTTTAATGTTGGTGCTTTTAAACTTTAACCCATTTTGTCAGGGGGGAAATTGAACAAATTTACGTGCCTAAGCTTGTACCGCTAGTTAAATGCCAGAACCAGGATTTGGAACCAAGCTTTTTATCTATTTATCCTTATCCCTGACTTGCTCTTGGCAGTGTTTCTCAGGCTGAGGTGTCTTCATACCAGGGGACATTTGATAATGTCAGGGGACAGTTTTGGTTGTCACACCTTGGGGTTGGTTAGGAGGAATGGAGAGCAGGTGGCTCTTGCACTGGAGAGGTGGGCAGAGACAGGAGAGCAGCTCAGGTGGAGGGCATAGTGCATGCCTCACTCAGTGTGTACTCAAAATCATCAAATCTAGCTAGAGAGAGAGTCTTATAAGGCATAGTGGGAGAGAAGTACAGAAAACTAGACCAGGCTAACGGTTAAGAACTGTAAGTGGCATGGTAAAGCGTTGGATATTGTGTAGTAGGTATTGGGGAAGGATTTTTTATTTTATTTTATTTTTAATTTAAGAAAGTCATTTATTTTGTTCCAGAATTTGTGATCAGGAACAACGTGGTAGAACTGACTCCTGTCTTTTCCATTCAGGGTCAGCTGCAGCATATTAGCTTAAGTACATGTGCCAGGCTGGTAAGATGGCCCTGGGTATTCTGGGAGTTCAGCTGGGCTTTTGCTTGGGCCTTTCACTTCCTCTCCATGTTGGCCTTCCTCAGAGCATGGTCGCTGGGTTCCAAGAGCAAATATTCCAAACATGAGGACGTTGCAGCTATGAGTCTCTTCATGTTTAGGCCAGTAAACTGGTACAGAATCATTTCCACCATATTCTGCTGCTCAAACAGCTACAGAGTCTGCCAAGATTTAAGATAAAGGGACATAGACTCCATCTTTAAATAATAGGAGTAAGAAGGAATTTGCACCATTTTTTAATCTACCAAATGGGGTAAGGACTAAGTCTCAGCCCTCACTTGCTCCCTCACCTTCTTCCTTGAACAACCTGTACTCTATGTACGGTAGCCCTTCCAGGGGAGGTCCTCAAGTGAAACTGTCATGTGGATTGGTTTTGAAGTAGGGGAAATAAAAAGGCATGGATGTCACATTGAGGGAATTAGGCATCTCAGGAATGTAACATAGACTAGGTATGAAGTAGGGTAAAGTATAATTTAGCTTCCACTGTTTTTTGTAACTGATCTTACGTGTACTCCCTAAGTGTAGTTTGTCATCTTTCAATTAATTATTTCTCACTATTTCTGTTAATCTTACTGAAAAAAAGTTTCTTACTGAAACTTTACCTTTTAAATTTCAAAGAAATAGATTTATCCAAAGTACCTCCTTTATTATCTATCTCAATCCACCTATATAAACTATTAATATAATTAACTCTGAATTTTTAGAAAAGGAATGGTGACTGATTTGTATTGTTATGAAAGGACAGAATAATCAGTATTCTTCTGTGCTTTTTAAAAATGCAAATAGCCCACACGGAGTAGTAGCTTAAATCCTTATGAGTGACCTTTCTGCTTGAATTTCCACAACATAGTTTCATAGTATGGTCTTAAAAATTAATTCCTTTCATCTCTGGCATAAATTCTGAGAATACATTAGGCTTAAAATAAAAAGACCTGAATATTACTATATTACTATTCCAATTAATATTGTCTGTGACAGGGTAATACAATTTAATACATTATTATTTCCATTTTCTTGGCTCTAAACATGGAAGTAATGTTATTGTATAGGGGAGTATAAAGGAAAGATGCAAGAGCATTTTCACATGATTTTTTAAAGCCATAAAAATGGAAGAAATTTCCAGGAATGAAATTGAATCAAATACACTTACTTTAATAGTAATCAGTGTTACTTGTTTTAAAGTATGTTCAAATGTTCTAAAAACACTATCCCAAACCTTTCATTATTTTTTAAGGCAAACTTGGAACATTTATAGGTAGTACTTTTTAACAAAATGTATGTAGGATTAAGCTTATTTTTGTGTCCTTTTTATTTTACAGATTTTTTGACGTACTATTATAATTGTTCTGTTTAGATCAAGATGTCTAGCAAAGCAAGTGCTTCCAAGAAAAGATCTCAACAATTAAAAAGAAACCCTAAAAGAAAAATTGATGATGAAGATGTGGAGTTGCCAAAGAAAAAGGTAATAAAAATAATTGAGTTTATCATTCTGAACTTTTTGAGTAAAAATGTAATTTGTTCCATATAAAGGAATATATAAAGACTAAAGGTCAATTTTACTACAAATTAAAGTAATTCATATCGTTATGTGGGAGCTGTTGCAACATAATTGGTAAAGGTTCTCAGATAAAAATTGTTTCAGTTTCTAAAGATACTGACCAGAAAATTCTTTGTTGAGGAGGGGGTCATAGGGCGTTTTTAAGGTGTTTGAATGTAAAGACTAGGAATAAAGTATATACAGATTCTGTGGTTAAAGATAGGAAAATCTGTCAGTTAGTGGGAAGAGATTTTTATTAACATAGAGAAAAATTACTTTGGGAGGAATTATCTTCTTTCTACCATAATTTTGCCCATTTCTTAAAAAAGAATATAAAATTTTTTAAAAATTTGCGTGTTTTATCCTATAAGAGGCAATGCCTATGTTTTTTGCAGGTAAAGTATGTACCACTATTTCACAGTCAAAATGACTAATGATTTCTTTAACATATTCTTTGATACGGGGCAATGCCTATGTTTTTTTGCAGGTAAAGTATGTACCACTATTTCACAGTCAAAATGACTAATGATTTCTTTAACATCTTCTTTGAAACGGGGTGCCTGGGTGGCTCAGTTGGTTAAGCATTCTATTCTTATTTTTGGCTCAAGTCATGATCTTTTGAGTCATGGGATCAAGTCCCAAGCTGGGCTCTGCACTCAACGGGGAGTCTGCTTGAAAAATTCTCTCTTCCCTCTGCCCCTCCCCCACTGGCAAGTTATCTCTCTAAAATAAAAATAAGTCTTAAAAAAATTATTTGACCCTCTATGGAATTCTATTATACATTATCACTATTGTCCAGGAATTGCTGTAGTATATCCCGTGCCTGGGATAAATACACACCCTTTCTCTGCACAAGCAGCAGTATGTTTTTTCTGTCTAGCCAGAAGATACATAAATACTCTTCAACATACATGACAAATATATTGCAAAAGTGGTATCTTTTATCTGATGCTTAATTACATGTGTATGTGTTTTTCTCTCTAGGTTAGAAACACTGCAAAAAATAAAAATCCAAAGCATCTGCCTTCCAAAGGTATTTATTTTCTGTATCTTGTTTAACTTGTCCGTCTCAAGCTGTGTGTATTCATGAAAAACTTCTCAGCATCTTGTTTATGAGTTGTACAAAAGCAAAAGATAGTAGGGGCTCCTGGCTGGCATAGTCCTTTGAGCAACTGACTCTAGGTTTCTTCGGCTTAGGTCATGTGATCTCAGATTCATGAGATCAAGCCCCATGTCAGGCTCTGTGCTCAGTGAGGAATGTGCTTAGAATTATCCCTCTCCCTCTTCCCCTCCTTCCTCACCCACACATGTTCTCTCTCTCTCTCTCTCTCTCTCTCTCAAATAAGTAAATCTTTTTTATAGAAACAAAAGACAGTAATAAACAGCTGCATTCTCATTTTTGCAAGAATAAATTGTACTGGTTAGTCTGTTATTTTGGTCAACTGAAATTTTACTTGCTGCCTCTAGCACATATTGTGGAAGGTTCTAAATTGATAGGAACTAGAGAAAATCAAAGTTTCCCACAATCTGAATTATTACTGGTCTGTGATCTATAGACACACCTACTGATTTTTCTTTAAAACAGATATATTTCTGTCCTACCACCATTGCATAGATTAGTTTGGGACTACTGTCTAACTTTGTTTGGAGTAAACTAATTTGGAGTAGTCATCTTTACTTAGGCATCACTTCATCTAAAAATTCCTACTTTCAGGGGGATCCCTGGGTGGCTCAGAGGTTTAGCGCCTGCCTTCAGCTCAGGGCGTGATCTTGGAGTCCTGGGATCAAGTCCCACATCGGGCTCCCTGCATGAAGTCTGCTTCTCCCCTGCCTGTGTCTCTGCCTCTCTCTCTCTCTCTCTCTCTCTCTCTCTCTCTCTCTCTCTGTGTGTGTGTCTCTCATGAATAAATAAATAAAATCTTTAAGAAAAATAAAAATAAAAATTCCTACTTACTCCTCACCAAGACCAAGCAAAGTCCATGGTTTTGTACTTCCATAATGCACAATACTTTTGTAAGGCTTTGCATACTTGTATTTATACTAAATAATTATAATTAGTCTCCCTTCTCTCTAAAACTAATCATCATATGAGCCAATAGTATTATCTTCTTTGTTTATCCTTTATAAATAGAATACCAGCAACAAGACCCTGAATATTTTGTTTCAGTTGCCATTCAATATTTGGGAGAAATAGCTTTCTAGTCTTCTCAGTGAAACTCTTTAATTTAGGTCATTTCTGAGAACCAGACTTTTATACTGAATCCTAATAAAGTGTAGCCTGCTTTTGCATTTAGAATTGTCTTGGGTTTTTATCTGCAGTTTCAGTTAATAGTATTTTAATTAACATAATAGCATAATCATATTCAACACCTGGCATATTATGGGAATAATGGCAATAAAAAGGGAATTAAACAGTTTATGCAGCTTTATCATATTTTGGTTCTCATGATTCTGTTAGCTTTTTAAAATAAATGTATACTTAAATCAGTTTTTAAGTAAAAATGTAAAACTTTGAGATTGACCAGTCTCGTCTTTCACCAGTAACAGGACAAACAGAACATACTAATCTAAAACAGATTAAGATAGCA
Source organism: Canis lupus baileyi (assembly GCF_048164855.1). NCBI lineage: Eukaryota > Metazoa > Chordata > Mammalia > Carnivora > Canidae > Canis > Canis lupus. The sequence goes on along the minus strand of NC_132844.1, from coordinate 55,215,786 downwards.
TCCAACAAGAGGAAAACCTGGCAACTTCTTTCAGAGAGTATCAGAGAGCATTTGCAAATTATGATGGACTCAGTTATAATGTAAGTATGAAATCTTTCCATTTCATTCTTGATCTCTGCTTACATGTTCCCCATAGAAACATATTTCCTGAGACACCTGGGTGGCTCAGCGGTTGAGCATCTGCCTTTAGCTCAGGATGTGATCCTGGATTCCCAGGATCGAGTCCCACATCGGGCTACCTACATGGAGCCTGCTTCTCCCTCTGCCTGTGTCTCTGCCTCTCTCTATCTCTCTCTCTCTCTCTCTCTCTCTCTCTGTGTGTTCTCATGAATAAATAAATAAAATCTTAAAAAAAAAAAAGAAACATATTTCCTTAGAAACATTTCCTTTTATATGTCATTTTTTAAAAATTTTATAGTGATAGGATGTTTTTCAGAACAAGACATATGTAATGTCTTTTGATGCTGTTAGCTTTAAGCAAGAAGTCTGTTAATTTCAGAAGCTTAAAATTCCCTGGTGAAAGAAAAGAAGTCTATGTGGCATGACCTGCTCTTTGTGAACTTTAAACTTGTTCTAGGGATCCCTGGGTGGCGCAGCGGTTCAGCGCCTGCCTTTGGCCCAGGGCGCGATCCTGGAGACCCGGGATCGAATCCCACGTCAGGCTCCCGGTGCATGGAGCCTGCTTCTCCCTCTGCCTTTGTCTCTGCCTCTCTCTCTCTCTCTTTCTCTGTCTCTGTCTCTCTGTGTGACTATCATAAATAAATAAAAATAAATAAATAAATAAAAATAAAAATAAAAAATAAATAAAAAACTTGTTCTATCACTAGGGATACTTTAAGAAGATGTTGAGTTCAAATTGACACTTTATATGTAAGCTAACATGTTAGAGGGGATACAAAGAAAATAAGATAGTATTCTGCATCAAGAAGCTGAACTCATCGAAATTAATGACAATAATAGAATGTAGTAAGAATTTTGATTATATCTATGCTTAAAATGTATTTGGTATAAAATAAAAAGTGGTTGATTCTGCCTGGCTAGTGAGGAGGGGCACTTGAAAGAAAGCAGGGAAAACAAGTAAGTGCATTATATTAGTTGTGTTTCAAATTGTTACCTATTTAATCTCTTTTTCTTTTCTAGAGCAATTTTGAGTAACAAGATTAGAAAAAATGATCAAGTTCAGTATCATCTTAACTACCTGAAGAAAAGGTAATATAGTTATGTAATAGAACATTTTTTTAAATATAATTAGTAAAAATCTAACTTCTTCCTGTGTTACCAGAACAGACATTTGTGTGTATAAAAGTTTTCCTTTCATTTTGTTTTTTTTGTTACTGTTTTTATTGTTTTAAGATGAACAACTTGGAAATGTATATTCTAAAGTGCTGCTGCACAGTTATGAAGTAAGTTAAGAGAATCTATTTAAAAAGAGAGTCTGAAAATCATAAAATGCCAACTTCTACAATTTATTTTTTGTATTAAGATTTGAAAAAATATTTTGTCAACTTTAACTCCATCTTCATTTTGAGCAACTTGAAGTTAATGGTTTACCATTCTTATATTTATTCCATTGCTATTTTCTCTTCACTTCAGATATTGTACTACATTATTTTCATAAGCAGCAAGTGTGATTTTCCTGGGTATTACTGCTCTTCATCTTCTGGCAAATCCCAAATGGAAATTTCTTTTCAAATGCTCTTAAAAGTCACACCACTGCCAATGATATTCTAACTACTATTTGCACAACTTTATCTTTTTCTTTAAAGATTTTATTTATTTATTTATTAGAGAGAGAGAGAGAGAGAGAGAGCATGAGCAGGGGGAGGAGCAGAGGTAGAGGGAGAAGCAGACTCCTCACTGAGCAGGCAGCCTGATGCAGGGCTCGATCTCAGGACCCTGGGATCATGACCTGAGCCAACAGCAGCTACCTAACCAACTCAGCCGTCCAGGTACCCAACTTTTTCTTTTCAAGAAAAATGTTCTGCATCTTAGTTTCAGGTTTGCTTGGAAATGTTTGTGAGCTAGTACTTTATTCTTGGAAAGGCTGAGCAGAAATTCTGCTTACTTCAAGTATAATTTCAACAATAGTAGCAAAACGGAAAGGGTGGATGGGGCTAGTTTATAAAAAGGTTGAAGAGATTGAAGAAGGTTTACTAGAAGCAGGCCTGCAACCTGCTTTCAAGAATGAATTAAAGGAGGAGGAGTATACAAGAATCTAGTATATAAGCCAACGCATAAAAAGTGTAGCAATTTATTCCCTTTTAATGTAGAACAAATAAGTCGTATGTGCTGTATAAAGAATATTGTAGTACATAGTAACTGCTCTTCACAGTGATCACTGTGGGTCATTAGATCTGTTCAACATTTAGGCTTTCTTTATCCTGTAGCAGCCTTGGAGATACTTCAAAGACTGCCTATTGTCTCAATTTTGCTTTCACAACTCAGTCTTTTGGCTTCCAAGTAACAATATTCAAGATAGTTTTCCTTCTGCTGATATAGCAGAGTACTGCCATAGCAAATTGATTCTTTGGATCTCTGAATAAACTTTCCTGTAGCAGCATTTGGAGTGCCTGTTCTTAAAGATACTCTGTGAATAAAAGTATAAAAGAATAAAAAAATAAATAAATAAAAAGTAAAAAAGAATATATAGTGAATTATGTTTGGGTATATTAACATAAATGTCCTACAGTGAACAAATATTTTTCATTTTGTTTAACCTAACATCTTCAAAATTGGTATATTTACCACAAGAATTCTTTATTTCATATATTAGTCTCAACTCTGCCTCTGGCTTGTTTGTGGGCTTCATTCTTTTAGACAAGTTGTCCTCACTACCTTAGAATTGTAGATATAAATAGTTCCCTGTTTATCTCTTCAGCCTTGTGAAGAGGAGAAATAGAATTCATGTCCTCTTAGCTTCGGTTAGAAAGTTCTGGGAAATGGGCTCTGATTGGCCCAGATTAGGTGCTACATGTATCTTTAGACTGATTTTGTGGCAAGAGCTGTTAGGATTCATACAGACCGGGTCGTGTGCCTATCTCTGTGATCAGACAAACAAAACAGGGTTGCTAGTCAAACAAAATGGGTTAGCCACTGCAGTTTCTAGAGGAACATACTTAGGGAAAGTTTGCCCTATAGAAAAATAGTATAAATGATGATTAGGTGTTGTTGACATAGTAGGGTGTATTCATGTTATGCTTTCGGTTATTTTAGTTAAGAAATCAAGAACTATATATATATATTTTTTTTTTTTTTTAAGATTTATTTATTTTAGAGAGCAAGAGATCAAGCACTAGCGAGTGGGGGGAGGAGCAAAGGGAGAGACACCCATGCAGACTCCAGGTTGAGTGCAAAGACAGATGCGTGGCTTGATTCTACAACCCAGGGATCATGAGCAGAACCAAAATCCAGAGTCAGACACCTATCCAACTGAGCCACCTAGGTACTCCACAGGTTTTTATTCTTAAACGTGATGTCTTAATGATTATTAACTTAATGATAGTCAAGTTAATCCCAACAGTTTAACAAAAATTATGACTGGTGTATTTTTATATTGCCTACGTTTTTCTTTACAAAAATTAGTATTTTGGGACACCTGGGTGGCTCAGCGGTTGAGCGTCTGCCTTTAGCTCAGGGTATGATCCTGGAGTCCCACATCAGGTTCCTCAAAGGGAGCCTGCATTTCCCTCTGCCTGTGTCTCTGCCTCTCTCTCTATCTCTCTCATGAATAAATAAAATCTTAGAAAAAAAAGTAATGTTTTGAGTAAGATCCTAGGAAGATGAATTTTAGTTTCCACTATTTAAATTGCCTGCAAATCTTAAGTAGTATGGTTTTTGAATACCTCAAAATGCTGCTATTAGGTAGAAGCAACCAAATTTAGATTGTCCTCCTGAATTTCTTCCTCTTAGAATCCAAGAATCCAACCTTTTAGAAAAGCTGTATTACTCCCTGCTACCAGTGAGGGTAATAATAGGTTAGTTTCCATTGGTGATCTAATAAACTTGGTTTGAAGGAGGTTTTCTTAATCTTTTTAGGTTTTGTTAACTTTTCTGCTTTTAATTTTTTTCTTCTTTCCTTTTTTTACATATTTAGAGAGGATTTTTTTTTTTAAGATTTTATTTATTTATCCATGAGAGACATAGAGAGAGAAAGGCAGAGACACAGGCAGAGGGAGAAGCAGGCTCCATGCAGGGAGCCTGATGTGGGACTCGATCCTGGGACTCCAGGGTCACGCCCTAGGCCAAAGGCAAGCACTAAACCACTGAGCCACCCAGGGATCCCCTAGAGAGAATTTCTTAACTTTAATACTGCACAGTATTCATGATGATTGTACTTTTAAACAAAGTAATTTAATCTTAATGTTTTATTTGCCTTAAACTCTATGAGACCTCCCTGTCTTTAAAACCACTGTTAGAGTAACTGATCCAGAGAATCTTTTTCACTGGTCACATTGTCCAGGACAACTGAACTATAGAATCTAGGGCCATAATTATGTCTTCCAGAGAAGTATTTCATCTCTTACCCAGCTGTTCACAATAAATGATGTAATTATGTGCTATAATAGTCTAGGAAACACATTCAGAAGATATAAGGAAAGTTTTATTTTAAAATGTGCATAAATGAAATTGTGCAAATAAATATATATAATAAAATTGATTGTTAATAGTGTAAAGTAGAAATTTTTCCTTTCATTAAACAATTTAAGTGCCCCATGATTTGAGGTAAATCTTAATAAATCAAAAGGCTAAAAGATGACGTGTCACAGCTTTTTATGGGTGAGTCATTGCTAATGTTAGCTACTGTTAATAAAAGAATAGTAGAGCCCTTGGGAATATGAGGGCAGAAAAAAGATGACAGCAGTATTTCTAACACAACAAAACAAAACAAAAAAACATAAAAATAATGGTAGTACAAAGGTAAACATAATTACATTTTTATTTTATCCCTAAGATTGCTACAACTGTGTGAAACCCTTAAAGTCCCTCCCAAAAAGCTGAAAAATTTAACTAACGTGTCAAGTCTACTGAAAATGGAAAGGGCACAGCACAGAGCTAACGAAGAAGGTCTGGCATTATTACAGGTATGAAATTTGTAAAGGGACTCCATAATTAGAAAGGAGAAGAGAATAAGAAATTTTTTTAATTATCATGATAGTCTCTGATATTCTCTGAAAAATAAATACTAGATCTTAGAACAGTTTTCATTAAATTCTTCTCTTTTTTTTCTTTTTTTTAGTCAGCAAAAACTTTGCCTAAACTTTGAGCCTCTAAAGTTGAAAGTATTTCTAATATATTAGTGATTAAGTACTACTATTTTTTTTTCATCTGACTTTAACTGAACTATTTTTGGTTATCAAACTACAGGAACTCATCACTAAATGTAGAGTTATTCTTGGTGGTGACTTTCCAAAACCTGTGTCAGCTAATAAGTAACAGAAGTTATATTCATTCAACAACAGTGTATTCATTGAGCTCTCTCACTCAGTGATAGTGCTGTAGAAGAGGTGGTAGTGAGCAAAGTCTCTGTGACTGAGAAGATGGGATAGGAACTGCTGGGGCTTAATCTCTATGGACCTCTGCATAAGAACAGAGCCATAGAATTTCACAATCAGAGTTAGCGTAAGAAAATATAAAAATAAGGACAAACAATAGCAATCCACAGATAATGAAAGCACGCCGAAAACAAGAGTTCACAAAACAGATGAACACTATCTAATTCTTAAGCAAACAAGTGATTCAGAAAAACAGGAGTTATAGAAAAAAATTATAAATCAGTATTAGAAATACTAAAAACTGAAGCTACAGAATTCAGGAAAAAATTAGAAGTAAAAAAAAACCTTTTCAGATGCAGATTAAATTAGAAGGAGAATTAAAGAAAATCCAAGGATAAATGCTTTCAATAAGTAGTAAAATAAGGAGAAAAGGTTAATAAAAAAGAAACATGTTTTTAAAGGTATTGAGAACAAATGACAAATGTAAAAGCTCAGCAAAGAAGATATGGCATGGTAGGAATGGTAGGAATACCCAAAGAAGATAACCAAAGCAATGGAACAAAATAATTTTTTTTTAACTACAATGGAATTTTTTAGTCCTTATTATAATAACTGTTTCCTTTTTTCATGCTGTTACTCATTCCCTCTCTAGTGGGTTGAATAGTGACCCCAAAAATAATATGCACAAGTCCTAACCCTAAGAGCTGTGAATGTGACCTTATTTGGAAAGAGAGTCTTCCCAGGTATAACCCTAAGAGCTGTGAATGTGACCTTATTTGGAAAGAGAGTCTTCCCAGGTATAATTAAAGATCTCAAGACGAGATCATCCTGGATTATCTTGATAGGTCCTAAGTCCAAAGACTAGTGTCCTTAAAGAACCAAAAAAAATGTCCTTATAAGAGTTGGAGACATGGAGGAAAGGGCTATGTGAAAAATGCAGAAATTGGAGGGATGCAGCCACAGGAATGCTGATACCATCAGAAGCTGGAAGAGATGAGAGGGGATAATTGGAGTGGAAAACTATAGATGAAAGGAGACTTAATATGTACCTACTAGAATGGCCAAAATCTAGAACATGGACAGCAACAAATGCAGATGAGGATGTGGAGCAACAAGAATTCTCATGGCTGATGGGAATGCTAAATGGTACAAACACTTTAGAATACAGTTTGGCAGTAACTTACAAATTGAAACATACTCTACTACATGATGCACAAATCATGCTCCTTAGTTTATTGTAGATGGATATTTGAATACTGCACATGGATATTTGTGGCAGCTATCTTCATAATTGCCAAAAGTTGGAAACCCAAGATGTCCTTCTTAGGTGAATGGATAAATAAATATGGTACATCAAACAATGGAATATATTCACCACTAAAAAGAAATGAGCTATTAGACCCTAAAGAGATATGGAGGAACCATAAGTGCACATTATGAATCCTAAGTGAAAGAAGCCAAACTAAAAAGGCTCCATTACTATAGGATATGCAACTATATGATATGCTAGAAAAGGCAAAACGAGAATGAAAAGACCAGTGGTTGCCAGGGGTATGTGGTAGGGATAGAGATGGATAGGCAAAGGACAGGAGATTTTTAGGCCATCAATCCTTTGGCTCTGCTAGGTTCACATAGGTCTTCCAGGATCTCTGATTGTAGCAGTTTCAATGAGTTTTTGAGGAAATATTCTTGTACATGGATTATATCTCCTTGTTCCATGGAAATTAAATTTCCTTATAAGGAATTATTCTGGTAAATTAATTTCTTGGAAGTCTGTTTTTTGAAAGAAGAAATTTACCAGTTTCTTGCAAAAATGTTTCAGTATATGAGATATTTTTAAAAATGTATATTAATACCTATTTGGGTTTCATTTAATAATATATTTAATTTAAAACATCAACTTTCTCTTTCTGACTCAGGAAGAAATAGATAAAATAGTCCAGACCATATTGTCAATGACTGGGAATATTGAGAGCTTAAAGAACAGAATTCAAGTTCTGAAAAGTGAGGTGGAAGAAGAGGAGGAGAAAGTAAAAAAGGTAATTGTTTAATAATGTGTTCCTAGAGCCTGGATCAATTTTTTAATGCTTACCTCCCACCAAGACAACTTTTGAATATAAGAAGAGAAAAATTGGCCTTTTGAAATAATCTATATCTTTCTTTTTCTACTTTAGATGTTTCAAATAGGTAGTAGTGGGGTACTCTCTCTTCCAGAACTTTCTCAGAAGAGTCTCAAAGCTCCCATACTTCAGGTAAATGTCAATTTACCATATCAACTATATCATCAGTTATGAATTGCATATATAAAATCATAATATCCTTCTCCTTTGTTAAAACAAATGAAATCCATGATAAAAGTTCTTAGGCAACATTTTTCTCACTTGACAGAATAGTTTGAACATCTTTCCTTGTGAGCATCTTGCATGAGAAATCTTCTCATTCTTATCAATAGCTGTATAACATTCCCTTGTATGAATGTACCATACTATAACTTGTGAATTACTGATAGAAATAAATAATTTTTGCAATTACAGATAATGCTCAGTATACCCTTTTATATATAGCTTTACATATTTGTGTGGTCATAACTGGGATAGATTTGTGGAGGTAAATTCCAATAGTTGAGTTTGGTTATGCTTCTAACAATGACATATCTCTTCACGAAATAATGTTGTGTTACTTGTACCAGACTATATACTTGGATCTGTTTTCACAGGTTCTAATATAGTGTAAATACTTATAGTGTTAGAAAGTCTTCAAGGTTTCTCAAAAATAAAGTAGTCCGTCTGTAATCCATTTAGGTCGAAAGGAAAGGGACTGGGCAAAAAATAAAACAGTAATACAAATTTGAAAAAACAGGACTGAGTTGATTACTGAAGTTGGTTGATGAGTATATGAGGTTTGAACCATCCTCTCTAAATAACATACATTTGGTATTTCTCATGATAAGTTAAAAACTATTTATGTGGGTAAATGTCAAAAGATACAAACTTCCATTTATAAAATCAAACAGTCATGGAGATGTAATGTAGAACAGAGTGACGGTAGTCAATAGCACTGTCATATATTTCCCAGTTGTCAAGGAAGTAGATTTTAAAAGTTTACATCACAAGAAGAATTTGTAACTATGTATGTAAATTTGTATGCTACATATTTTTTTTGAGGTGGGGCGGGGTTGGTGCTACATATTAACTAGACTTGTCCTGGTGGTCATTTTGCAATGTACACAAATATCACATCATTGTGTTATGTACCTGAAGCTAATATGATGTTATATGTCAATCATATCCGTTTTGAAAATTTTTAAACTAATTGTACCATCATACCTACAGAGAGAAATTTTGACATTAATTCCAAACCATAACGCTCTTCTGAGGGACTTGGATGTTCTCCATAATTCATCCCAGATGAAGAATATGTTAACTTTCATTGAAGAAGCATATAAGAGACTGGATGCCTCTTAAAGAGTTTTTTTTAGATTGTTCTATATTAATTTAATGTTTATGAGTTTGTAAAAACTGTTGGCCTATGATGATGCTGCAGAGGCTGAGACTTCTTTGGGATTTATTTTCAATATGCACTTAAAATTAGCCTCTGTAGATCTATTAGCATCTAATGTAGCCCTGAAAACTGTTTTTAGTAGTTGCCAAATTGAGCTCACATTTCTGTTGCTATGTCTTGTTGTTTGCCTAAGCTGCAATCTAATTATTTATAATGGCTGAATAGAGCTCATTTATTGGTTAGTGCAGAGGAACTATGATATTATGATATAATGTATGTAAAGTGTGTGGAATGCCCGGTACAAAAGAACATGATCGTTTGCAATTATTATTGTTCTTTAGTTCATGACTTGGATTTTCTGTCTGGTCATCTGGAACTTGAAAAATCCCCAAATGCTTTTATTCTTTTACATAACCCTCTAGACCTTTTGTGACATAATTAAGATTTGCCAAGTGTCTTTACCTTTGGGAGTAGCATGAACATTTTATTTCTTTGGTTGGTTTATTGACTAGGTGTTGAATATTTTCCACTATCATTAAAGCATACTTTTATTTAAAGGAACATGAGCACATCTGTTCCCTTAAAAGAAAAATCAAACAAACAAACAAAAAAAACCCTTTCTATAAACTTTTTCGCGTCGTCTGAATGTTAGGAGTTTGTTGGACAGTTAGGTAGTCAGGGCTGGAGTCCTCAACAAGAGAACATAGAGTCAGGACAGCTAAGACAAAACAGTACTGATGTCCTGTTTCGCAGCTTAAGCAAGACTGCACTACCATTTTGTTCTGCAGCCTTTGTAGAAATGACTTCTGCAAAATGTTGTAAAATAAAACAAAGCATTTGTCATTATCATGAGCTGAGGCAGTTAAGACCTAAGTCCCCAGATGTCAGCCCCAAAAGACCATCAGCATGTAGCTATTAACCTAATAGGTAGACAAATGTCTGATTTACATGCCTTAGTACACCCCGGTTGTTTAAGATAGTACTCCAAAAGAGTTCATAAAAACCTCTAGACTTAGAAACTCCAGTGGCAATCCTCTTGGGTCCCCTCCCTCTTCAGGAACTTTGGACTATTGCTCATTCTTTATCCAGTCTATCTATTCCTTCTTCCAAGCAGCATGACCAAGACCTGCAGCACTAAAGGAAAAGAAATCCTGAAACAAATATATACATGTGAATAAATTATCACTTAAATATATTAAAAATCTTCTCTAGTCACTACAATATATTGTCTGGTTTGCTTTTATTTATAAAATAAAATAACTGCAATTTCTAATTATTTTTCCTCTAGCCTAGAATATCTGATCAGTTAGGTAGAAGGTGCCATAATTCTGTTGGTACCCTCCAGGCAGAAACCACCAAGAACACAGCTTTAGTTAAATACAGTGTAATGCTCATTGCAGTGAGGGAGACATTGTCGTGTGGAATCCGAGAGAGCTTAGTAAAAGGGTCAAAAGCAATATCCTCTTAGGAAATAATGGTTATGGAGAACATTAATGGATTCTAGAGGAAAAGTCTTCAAGAAAGGAAACCTATAGTGCAGCACTTAAAACATTTTTGTGTACTTTGGACTGCCTGCTATATGCCAGGCAAAGCAACTAAAAGTAAAAGAATAATACAAAATCTCTGTAAAACCCCTCACTTGGAAACTTAGAACTTCTTGCTTTTAGAGTGATGAATAGAGCCCCAGCTCACTGATTTTTATTGTTAATCATGATGTTTATAATAGCTTTTGATGTAGGGGGGATTAATAGAAAGTCTGCTATTTCTCTTAGAATATCCACTCAGTGGGTTATTGATAAAGCTGGAATTTTTAAGTTTTGCAGAGTGATAGTGCTTTACCATGCATGACTGGTCATATTGCTTTCTTGCAGTTTTGAAAAGTACATGACCTGATTTTGAAAGATCTACCATATCTTCTGGCAGATAGTGGGCAATCCAAAACATACACAATATTTTCTTCAAAGGCTAAGTTTGTTGTACTCTTTGTGAAGAATTTAAGAGTTAATTACAGACCCAAATAAAATTAAAATTCAACTGCACATGATCCCAACAATTCAGATGGCTATCCTCCTATGTAGTAGCTTCTACACCTATGTTCTCATACAAGTCATGCCAACTATAGTATAACTTCTCACCACAACAAGTGGAGAGTGCCACTTGCCACAAACTTTCAAGTCTAAAACATACAAATTTTGGAAGATATATAGTATAAATACATAGTGTAAAAGAAAGAAGGTAAGTTATGACTCGGGAGGCAAATAGGTGTCTTGTACAGACAAATGGAAGAACTTAGTGTGCTGTCAGTATTTGAAATTCTTATTTTATAGGAACCCTTCCATTTTCCCCAATTTTAATTTGGGCATGTGTTTAACAAAACAGGTTTTGCTTAAATATTAGACACCTAAACTGGAACCTAAAAGTAAGGAATTTACTTTCCTTTATTTGTTTGGATAGAATTTCCTGGCATTCTCCACCAAAACTAAATGCAGGTGCGCCTGTCAAACTTATTAGGTAAATCAGGTTGGCTTAGTTTACAAACATAAGTCTTCTAAATCCTCTCATGTTTCCTTCATTGTCAAGAAATACTTCGCTTTGAGGAAGGGAGAAGAAAGAAGCAAAGGCAGAGAGAAATTTAGAATAAATAAATAAAATTAAAAAAAAAAAAAGATTTGCTGCACAGAATGTATTTCTTTGCTACTAAACCCCACCTTGAAGTTGGCTTTGAGATTCTCTCTGCCCCTCCCCCCACTCACTCTCAAATAAATAAATACATTTTTTGAAGATTTTATTTATTCCTGAGAAACAGGCAGAGACATAGAGGGAGAAGCAGGCTCCCCAAAGGGAGCCTAATGCGGGACTCCATATCAGGACTCTGGGATCACAACTTGAACCGAAGGCAGACAACCACCCAGGTGCCCCTAAATAAATATATATATATTTTTTAATTATCAATATACTAGGATCAAAACAGTCTGCTTTTGACATTCAGTAATTGGCATCTAATACCCTTTCTCCAGTCACTTTCAGCTATCAGCTACCCATTGTGTTACTTAAGCACCTTCAAGTAAAGAATGCCCCAGGGACACCTGGGTGGCTCAGTTGATTAAGGATCAGACTACTGATTTCAACTCAGGTCATCTCAGGGTCATGAGTTCAAGCCCAGCCTGGGCTCTGCCTTCAGAGGGGATTCTACTTGAGGTTCTCTCCTGTCCCTCCCCTACTGCCCCCCCCCTCAAATAAATAAATCTTTTAAAAGGGGGGAATGCATCGAGTTTCCCCATCATTCGATCTTGACTTTAAGAGGCATAAAGATGACAAACAGTATCCTCCCATGTGACCACATTCAAATTGAAGCACTCTTCATATGCCATTGAGACATTCATACTGTTTATTATCCCAGAAGCACTCTTCATATGCCATTGAGACATTCATACTGTTTATTATCCCAAAGTTCAGGTATTGTGTTGGGGCCAAGATGCCTATGTAAGTGTTGGCTTATCGTTTAAAATTGCAGCCATTTGAGGGAAGCAAATAAACTGATGTTACATTTAAAAGAATAGAGTAAGAGAATTAAAATGATCAAAAATACTCTCAATTCCACAAGTATACTTTACTCTAGACATTACCCCTTTGTCAGCTTTGGAAATTTAGGATAGCAAAATCATTTCCTTCAAAATAGATAAAAAAGATATAAGAAGTCAGTACCTCTTTGTCATTTCCTTATTGTACCCCATCCACCTGTGTCCCATTCCTTTCTGTTCTCTTTCATAAGATCTTAACAGATAGTTGGTTTGGGGTCCAGAAAATGTCCATCTTTAAATCAAAGTTAGTATTCACTGCTTTTTACACCATAAGTCTAAATGTGATGGAAGAGGTGGAGTGAAAATACTAGTGCTGTATGCATGATGATTTTCACCTGACACCATAAACTCCTCCCTAACTACAGGTGTGGACACTTTTTTTTCCCCTTTCCTCTTTCCACTAAGGACTAATTAGGGACGTAGGCTTGAAGAATAAAGTCACCATTTATGAAGAAGGAACCACTACCCTGATACAAACTGAAATTTCAACAGCAGGTAAGCATTTATTCATTAAAATAACATTTCAAATCATTGATTATAATTGCAAGAAGAAATGAGAGAAATAGGGGAGATGAATTTCAGTATTATGCAGGAAGAATATATCATCAGGTTTACAGGAAAAGATGTTTGCTTTTTGTTTTACTGTTTTAAATTTTAATATGAGGAAAAGAAGCATTACAGAATATAAAATTATTTGCACTGATAGGGGCACAACTAGAGAAACAGATAAAAGAGGCATCTCTAAAGAGAAAGCCTATCAGCTGAAAAATAATTACTAGCATTAGATCAGAGGTGCTTTAAAAAACTCGATTTCCTCATTAACAAATGTTCACCATTGTACTGTAAGTGCTATATTATCTTTATAAAAACAGAGATTTTATACTTTATTTATTTATAAGAAAGGCCTCCCAGGGGGATCCCTGGGTGGCGCAGCGGTTTGGCGCCTGCCTTTGGCCCAGGGCGCGATCCTGGAGACCCGGGATTGAATCCCACGTCGGGCTTCCAGTGCATGGAGCCTGCTTCTCCCTCTGCCTGTGTCTCTGCCTCTCTCTCTCTCTCACTGTGTGCCTATCATAAATAAATAAAAAATTTAAAAAAAAAAAAAAAAAAAGAAAGGCCTCCCAGGAGAGTGTTGTTTTCACTGTCCAATTAATGTTAAAATATTTTAGGTGCCTGTTGTGTGCTGAGGGACATTTCAGTGCCCCAAATAAACTTAATCCCTAAAACTTAAATGAGTATAATTACATTCTTTGACAAAGATTTCAGTTAGTCTGTTGTTGATAACAGTTGAGTCAGAGGAATTACAAGTCTTCACCTTCCAATTCTAGAACAGATACGAATTATGGGGAATTTATAATTGATTGGTGGTATTATGACCCTCTGATCTTATAGCTTTCAGAAGTAATGGTTGTCATTAAGACTTTTTAATGTAATTCAAAAATCTGTAAAATATCTGTAAAAAAATATTTTTTGTCTCTATGAGAATTCCTGCGTTCTGTTTTGTGGCCTTCAAAAAATATTTATTTCATAAAAGGTCCTTATGAAATTCATCATTGTTTACTGAAAGATTGTCCAGTGGTGTTCATTAATTATAATGCCCTCTCTGTTTGAACCCATGGGAGAAATGATTCTCTGATTTTAATGTCATCAATGTTTGTCTCCTTGCATAATTTGTGAATTGAAAGAGCTTCGTAATCTAGAAAGGAATATTGAAGCCAGATCAAGGAGGGTTTTGATTATTTAGAAGTTAGAGAATTTCATTTAGCAATAGTACAAGTGAAAAGTCAAGCAAATGCTATGGTAAAGAGCATAAGAATAATGTTTTAAAGATTTATTTATTGTACTTAAAAATTTTTTTTAAAGATTTTATTTATTTATGACCGAGCGAGAGAGAGCACGAGCAGAGAGGGCATGAGGGTGGTGGAGTAGGAGAAGCAGACTCCCAGCTGAGTTGGGAGCTGGACATGGGGGTCCATCCCAGGACACTGAGATCATGACCTGAGCCGAAATCAAGAGCCGTGCCCCAAGAGCATAAGACTAATTGTATGGACAAGCTGAACCATGTAACTAATCATGTTTGTTTCTCTTGTTGTTGGCTGCTAGAAAGCTTATAGTACAAAACGTGCTCTACCTACTGCAAATACACTTGATTCTCATTGTGGTAGTTATGTTGCATAATGCCACAGGGATCACTGTAGGTAGGGAAAACATAAGATTAGGTTTCTGCAAGTCTTTAATCACAACATTTTCATCAGAAGATCACATAACCTTGTTTATGTGTATTTCTGTTTAAAGACACATTATTTAATACATACTGTTGATTTTTTATCATTGAATTCAGAGGCAAGGGCATTATAATTCACATTTGAAGGAAGTTTATGTAACACATGTATCTTCTTGGTAAGACACATCACAGTCTGCACATAACACTATAAACAGCTGTTGAGTACTATGCTTGGGGCCATTTTAAAATAGTGAAATCACCAACAGAAAGCAAATAAATATTTAGAGTACAAGAGCTGGAACAGGAAGTCAGCTTCTGCAACTTCAACTGATAATGTTGGCACTGGAGATTCACATACATCCATAAATAACTGTGAAAGCACTGTGAGTATTGATTTAAAGGGCTCCAGGTAAATTTTAGCAAGTAGGTGAATTCACAAATATGGAATCCACAAATAAAGAGTATTAACTTGGGCAGCCCAGGTGGCTCAGCGATATAGCACCGCCGTCAGCCCAGGGCGTGATCCTGGAGACCCGGCATGGAGTCGCACATCAGGCTCCCTGCATGGAGCCTGCTTCTCCCTCTGCCTGTGTCTCTGCTTCTCTCTCTCTCTCTGTCTCTCATGAATAAATAAATAAATCTTTAAAAAAATAAAATAAAGAGTATTAACTTTATATGTAAGACTATAGTCCATTTGCTTTACCTGCTGGCATGTACGTTTATTTCTACCTTGCCTGAATTTTAATTTAAACTTAATTTTTCTTAATATATTTTACCCTGTTGCAAATATAGAGGAAAAAAATATGTTTTAAATCAGTCAAGACTTGGGGTCCCTGGGTGGCGCAGCGGTTTGGCGCCTGCCTTTGGCCCAGGGCGCGATCCTGGAGACCGGGGATCGAATCCCATGTTGGGCTCCAGGTGCATGGAGCCTGCTTCTCCCTCTGCCTGTGTCTCTGCCTCTGTCTCTCTCTCTCTCTGTGACTATCATAAATAAATAAAAATTAAATAAATAAATAAATCAGTCAAGACTTGATTGGAACTTGGGGGAAAAATGTTTTCTTAGGGACAAAAAGCAGGAGATACGTAGCCCCCAAATCTAGAAAATATAATTATATATCAACGGTTGAATTATATACATTGTATTAAGTCCCTTTTTTATTCCTTGGTTTTATCTAACTAAAATGAGCCTCAGCCTTTGCTCACATCTGATTTTTCATCTTCAATCTAGGTGTTTCTCTGCAAGTTGTTCACCTGACCCACTCACGTCGTTTTCTGGTTCTTTGCCCCACATTGTGAAAAGGAGTATCTCTACTTAACCCTAAGACTCTTACTCTGAGTTTCCTATCATCCACTCAGCAACTACTTAGAATGCCTTTTACTATGTGCCAGACCCTGTAGATGCTGGGGATACAGTGGAGCACAAAGCAGATGTATCCTTCCTTCTTTTACCTCCCAGTCTGAGACATACTTAATGAAAACACAAATAAATGAGTCATTACAACTGCTACTATGTCCTAAAGGAAGAGTTTAGCGTACAGTGAATGTGTATCATAGGAAGACTTAACCCAGTATGGATACTCACTTCTATCCAGGATTCGGTCATTAACATTCCCTATTTCCACATGTTCTCTGCTTTACCCACTTCAGTGCCTCTCTTCTTCCTTCTTCTCCCCTCTTCAGAGGGAGCAGCTGCATTTCAAATTACATCCAGTGAAAACAGGACTTCAAGGATATTCCTCAGGAGATTCAAATGTTAACAAGCAAAAACTAAACATATACCTTCAGGTTTTTAATTAGGTGTGGAATTGCTAGAGCTCTGGAGAAGATGCAAGTGCTAAACTGTTCTACCAAATTACTAATACTGGAAAAAATGTTGAAGAGTCACTTTCCTGAATCACTCAAGGTATTCTACATTTAAGAGCTTTCTTTAATTTCTTTCTTTTATTAATCTATGAAGTAATATTAGACTTGTGGCTGTTTCCCAATTTTTTTCGATGTCAGGACTTTCTTGGAGCACTTATTAAACAGTTTCCCAGTCCCCTCCTGCTAGACTGATTCCATCCATGCATTGTAGATACAGCCCTGATGATTGTTTTTTGTCACTTTAAATTACTTTTAGGAAAACTTGGGTGGTGATGGACTAGATTATTTCTAAGGTAAACTCGAGTTTTAAACTTTTTTTAATGGCAGAAGGGTATGGATTAAGTGTCATTGCTCATAAGAACATAACCTAGGTTTATGATGGAGCTGAGGTTCAGGGGTCATTATAAAATTTTTCTGACTATTTTCAACATCTTAATTATTGAAGTTTTTTTCAATGGTTTTGTTGGTCATTAAGCCTCTATCTGTCGAAGTTGGCTCAATGTCCATGAGGGCCTGCTGACAACTCAGAGCTACTGTGGAAAAGGACATTGATCAGAGATTACAAATTAATGTGAGATTAAAAAGATTTTAAGCACTTGGAGAAAAAATGCAGAATGCAAAGAAATTGTCTTTGAAGGCTGAGATTCTTGATCAAAGAGATAGCCATACAACAGTGATTTTTAAATATGAGTGGCAGGGCGAAAATAGCTCAGTATTAAGAGTATTTGACTGCAAATATGAGTGGCCTGCTATTAATCCAGAAGAGATATAATGAATCATAATTGCTAAAGACAGAGACCAGAGACCTGTGTTTTTGGCACACACCCTGCATAATCCTTGTTTACACTAAACGTTAACAAGTGATCTAGAATACTGTACTAGGTTGATTAAATCTAATCATCTTGCCTTATGGATCATGTTTAACCTATATGTGCTAGAGAAAAACTGATTGATAATCTGGAATTGTATGGCTAAAAGAATACCAAATGGACAATCTGACTGGAAATTTCCCATTTTGAATGCATACACTGTGGCAAATCAATGTTTGGCCCACTCTTTTGCCAGAAAGAACTAAAAAGGTTTTGGTGACCTTCACAGGTAACCTTCTAAGATATAATCATCAAGACAAATGATGGGCACCTACATTATAAATATTATATTTGGATAGTAATTTAGCAGACAGATAATTTTAATTTGTTTTATCCTTCCAACAACTTTGTAAGATGTCCATTAACCCATTTTAGAAATGAATAAGTTGGAATCCAAAAAAGATAAAAGCAAGTAAAGAATTGGTTAAATCTCAGTTTCTTTGTTTTCATATTTACTACTTTTCACATAACAGCTTAGCTACCAGATGCCCAGGTGTAGATATTGACTTTTTTTTTTGACACCTCCCATACTGTTTGCCGTGGAGCTTTGCTCATAATAATTCTCAATAAACTGTTGTTGGTCACTGGCAATGTTATAAAATAATTACTTATTAACCCTCACCTGTTCCAGTCTTATTTTTTAAGGATCTCTGAATTCAAATTAGTTGAGTTGATCCAAATAGTATGTATCATTTTTTTAAAAATATCTTTCACATTATCTCAGTTGAGCTTTATAAAACCTATTAATCCCTGTGTAATATTAATACCTCTAAATAGGCAGGTATTAACATAATTTTACGGGTGATATTACTAAATCTCTTCCCGTATGTAAGTGCAAGAGTTCAGATTTAAATGCAAGTTATCAGATTACAAACCGCGTGGTTGTTTGTTTGTTTTTTTTGTTTGTTTTTAAAGGTTTGCTTCTCATAACACCATTTGAAATAAGAGATAAATAAGCTGTGTAGGCTAGGCACAAATCAATGGCTTACTTGTATAATCTCTTTAATAGCTGCTTAGCTTATCTTTGAGTCTCTTTGTCTTACTTCAGTTATTGCATTGTTGTATAATGCATAGCTTGGGTTCTCTGACCATACTTTCAAAATCCTCTTCTATTTACACTATGCCCTTTAGAGAATAAAAACGATAAAGAATAAAATGTTTTGTTGGTCACACTGCCTCCATTTTTTGAGGCTATGGGTATGTATTTTATAATCTTTTTTTTTCTTTTTTAAATTTTTTAAATTCCAGTTAACTTACAATGTAATATTAGTTTCAGATATACAATTTAGTGATTCAACACTTCCATACAACACCCGGTGCTCATTACAAGTGCACTCCTTAATCCCCCATCACATTTCACCATCCCCCCACCTACCTCATGTTAGTATTTCAGTAATTAAATATCTCTCCAAATTTCTTTCACAAACTCCAACTGCTCATTCCTCCAGCAAGCATCCTTACTTCCCCTAGCTACTTCCCATCTCCTCACAGCACTCACCTTTTGAATAAATAGCTGTCAAAAGCATTTGTTTTGTTATTCTCAACTAATGCCAAATCTTTCAGTCAGCTGAAAATCTCTTACAAACAGGTCATGTTTTTTTTTTCTTTCAAAATCTGAATATTGGAAAGAACATTTTTAAACCTTCTAAACATTCCACTCATATACTAAGCTCCATCTTTGAAAAGAGATACATGGTTTCTTCATGGGAATAAACATTTTAATAAACTTATGATTATGTATAATTAAGATTGGCAGCCCCAGAATTTAAAGAGAAAAAGCATGACCCTTCCATGTTAATTTGATTCTCAGATTTTCACTCAGTATTAGCCCAACTAAATTTGAAAAGATACATTCTATGAAAGATTTGAGTGAGGTCCCAGACTGGGCCAGACAGAAGAGAGTTGAATAATGTTCTAGGTATTGAGGTAAGTGATTTGAATCAAGATGTGATAAAAGAGGTAAGATGTAGGTTCCAATGCCCTTATAATTTAGTTTTCACTGAAGTATAACACATTCTAAAGGTGCACACAACGTAATTATGTAACTCTGAATTTTCATAGAGTAAATATCTGTACAACCTGCAATCCAATAAAGAAAGCATTACTTCAGACGTGGTTTCTCCCTATCCCATCCCCCAGTGCTCTTTTCCAAACATTATCTTTCCTTGCTCCCCAAAAGTAACCACCATCCTGACTTCTAAAGCCATAATTTGGTTTTATCTATTTCTTAATATAATATAAATTGGAGCACATAGGATATCTTTTTGTATCTACATTCTTTTGCTCAACATTAAGTTTCTGTTTTATAATCCATAGTATGAATATACTGCAATGTATTCATTTTGTCCACTGCTTATGGAGACTTACACTGTTTTCACTTTCTATTTATTATGAAAATACTGCTAGGAACACTAGCCTGGAGCTCATCTCTCCTTGTTACAACCACAATTATCTCTTTTCTGTAAGCACCCATAGCATATGAAAGTGGTTTTGTAGGGCAAGCATCTATGATTCTTAGTGGAGAAAAAAAATATGAAAGGCCACAGAACAGAATTCTATTTTTTTAAAGATTTTTCTTCATTTATTCATGAGAGACACACAGAGAGAGGCAGAGACAGGCAGAGGGAGAAATAGGCTCCCTGCAGGGGAGTCCCATGCGGGATTCAACTCAAGGACCCTGGGATCACACCCTGAGCTGAAGGCAGATGCTTAACCACTGAGCCACCCAGGTGTTCCCAGAATCCTAACATTCAGAATTGTTTAGTCAACAACCAGTTGATCCACTGTGTCAGACTCCATGTATGTAATAATGAATAAGACATAATTACAACCCTCAGGGAATGCTTATAGAGCCTCGCTCCATGAAATCTGAAAAGCAGGGGGCTTCTTTGGGAAGGGGGATTACCCTCAATGATTATTAGCCCTAAATCCATATATCAGATTCTGATTCATTCTGTAAGTATGTATTATTGATCTGTGTGCCATTTACTCAGCATATTGTTTCGGTACCTCTCACTGCTGTACAGTAAAAACCTAAGTTTGGGGAGAGTTTTCTTAGGCTTTCCTAGACTTTTACAGTTTTCATGTATAGTAATGAAAAAGCAAGAGAAAGGTTTGTATGTGTGCATGTTGTATATATAGGTGTATATATAGGTGTATATAATTTCCCCTCTCATGGCCACAATTATACCATAGAAGAAGAAGTGGAAACGGTAATATGAAACTGAAAGAATTAGTAATGTGATTGGCTTGTCTCTCTGGGTTCTCTGGCTCAGGTTTATGGAGCAGTGATGAACATAAATCGTGGGAATCCCTTTCAAAAAGAAGTGGTAGTGGATTCATGGCCAGACTTCAAAGCTGTTATCACCCGGCGACAGAAAGAGGTACAGGTTTAAAAGGCTAAAACAAAAACAAACCCCCAAAACCGGAGTTGGCATCAACTAAAAAGAAAAGATTAGGTAAAGGCAATATTACAATCATCACAGCCATATATATTAGCATAAGAAGCTACATATTTCACCATTAGTTCTTTTTTAAGACTTTATTTGAGAGAGAGAACGTGTTCACAAGCAGTGGGAAGGGGCAGACGGAGAAGCAGACTCCTCGTTGAGTAGGGAGCCTGATGTGGGGCTTGATTTCAGGACCCTGAGATCATGATCTGAGACAAAAACATGCTTAACCACTAAGCCACCCAGGTGCCCTTCACCATTAGTTTCTAATTTGATTGTCTTTGGAGTATCAGGCATATGAAAAACGTGTTCAATAGTGTTTCTTCAATGTTTCACAATTTCTAGAAGAATGAAGCATATATACTTCTGCATACTCATTTTTCCTCTGGTTTGATGATGGCTGAGGACCAATGACTTTGGTCATGTGGGTAAATACATAAGAAGATTGAAAAGGATGACATCTACCCCATTCTTTGAGGACAAGGGGAAGCTCACATGATCAAATGTGCTACACTGACCACATAGGAAAGTTCTGAGAGTTATATTTAAGGTGTCTCCATTAAGTCATATACTTTTCATTTTTATAAATAAATAAAATACCAGAAAAATATGAAATAGATATCTTAAAATTTCCCAAATACCAGAAATATAATCAAGCAAAAGTTCCAAAATTTCTGTTCTTTCCCTCACTATAGTATATTAGTCACATCCCCATCTAGCCATTGTTAATAGATGGCTAATTTTGGTAACAGGAATTATCTAGACATATGTAGTCAATGGTATCTAATCTATCTGGGATTTGAGTTACATGGAGAATATATGTATGTTTTTATGATTATGTCTTCTGTCCCAGGCTGAGACAGACAACCTGGACCATTATACTAATGCCTATGCTGTGTTCTACAAGGATGTCAGGGCTTACCAACAGCTATTGGAAGAACGTGATGTTATCAACTGGGATCAAGTTTTTCAAATACAAGGTGACATCAAGTGCAAGATATTAGGCAGTCTTTGTTTTTTTCTCATTTTTGTCATACATGCCAGATAGATATATTTCACATATATGATAATATATATGATAATGTCCACATAAGTGGACAAATTCATATATATACATTTTATGTACTTAAAATTTACATATTATGTTTTGTAAGAACACTTGTTTTACTCCTAATGAGGCTTGGCCTTTCGGGTAAGTAGAAGACGTTTAAATGGGGCTGCTTTCAAGTGATATTTCCCCCCACTGTTACTGTAATATGGATATCACTAAGTATCACAGCATGTGTTTCTTTATTACTCTTAATCATTTCCTGTCACAATCTTTTAAAGTGACTCTAACTTAACTATAAGCCAATAGGTAGGTCTTTTCTTCTTTCTGAAGCAGGTGATTCTGGAAAGAGATAATTAACTGATTTGCATATGATATCTGACATGATTTAGTAAGATAAGAGTATATTTGAGATCCAAGGAGATAATTGCATGGTTGTCAATGCTAGTGGAAGAATTTTGCCCAAGTCCGAATTAGATTTAGAGTTTCTGATAGTGTGCATGGACAATTTCAGCTTCAGTGTATCACTTTTTCAACTTTTCATAACAATTGGGAGGTGATACAGTCAATGAAGTTACTGTTTTTAACTTTTCCATTGAAAGTGAATTCCTTGATCATTTGATAGCAAGGGAGGATTTCTCGTGCTAGAAATACAAAGTCTGATAATTTTTTTCAGCAGCAAACAACTGAGGCCCTCTCACAAGGAGAAAGTTCCTACCTACCTGCAAATAATGACCAATGCATATTCATAACCTAAAGATTTGGGGTGTTTTATCACATCCATTTGGAAATGCTCAAAAAGGTGTTATAATAGAAGTTCTAAACTATCTCTCACTCTTACATATTTACCTCAGTTACACTGGTTAGACATGAGACATGGTTCTACCACTCATTTAGCCAAACTAGGAAAATGTTTTCACCATTATTACTTTAGTGTGGAAATGAGTATATCTTTTACTTGGTGTGAAAAATCATGGCAGTAATCGGATAGATGGTGGTGCTATAGGCCCACTCTCCTCAAATCACCTGCAGCCATCATTAGGAAGAGAACATCTCTATAATTGCCAGTATTTTTTCCCCCAGCAGGCTGAGCTGCTAGTCATGAGTCAGGTATCATCATTTAAATTGACACAGTCATCCTTCCTGAAGTTTAGTGGGGACAGATGTAAGTTAATAGCACCTAAAATAGCTGGAGTGTTAAAGGCCTCTCATTTAGCATGTAATCAGTGTAGGGCATTACCTTTGGCCGCTGATGTGGCCTCTTGGCTATGGGCTTCTATGGTAAGAACTACAGTTTCCTTGAAATACTGAGTAGCTTCAAAGAAATCATCAGTATCTTCACTATTTTTAACCAGACACCTAAAGAGTGCTGTTTCCAAAACATACCCAAATCATGAACAACTCCAAAGACCTACTACCGCCATAGAAATGGCCAATCTTTTATCTTGCTGCCACAGAGCTATTGGTTGGGCTGATTAAAAATTAGGCAATGGAGGGGCATGTGGGTGGCTCAGTGGTTGAGCATCTGCCTTTGGCTCAGGTCATGATCCTGGAGCCCTGGGATCGAGTCCCGCATCAAGCTCCAGGGAGCCTGCTTCTCCCTCTGTCTATGTCTCTGCTTTTCTCTGTGTGACTCTCATGAAAAAGTAAGTAAAATCTTAAAAAAAAAAAAAAAAAAAATAGGCAATGGAGCAACTTCAGTGCCCGGTGTTCAGAGTAACAGCACCCTCTGCACAGGAATGCCTTTGTCATTTTTAATCCAAGAGCCACCCATAAACAATATTAAATCAGGGTTAATCCACTGACTACTAGGAGTCAAACTCTTTGTGTTGGCCATGGGAGAATAGGTAATGAAAAAGTATACAGTTACCCAGATAGGCCAGGCTCTTTTGTTCACTAGTAGTTGCATGGACATAAGAGAGCTCATTTACATGAGCACTAAACTAAAAGTTTCAGAAGCCTGCTTGCTGGTACTATGGTCCAATAAACTATGATTCAATAAATGGCCTGAGTTCTGTCTTTTCCAATTAGTAAGTCTTTCCTGTCTGAGGAGGTAGGGTAGACAAAGACAGGACAGTCAGTGCAAGTTCCTTCTGTGAGCAAGGAGAAAATAATTTGTTAAAATGGTAATCTACACAAAGGACAGAAGGACATGGTCAGCAACACCATGGAGAGATAATCAACAAAATCCAAACTATGGAAATTCTACCCAACAAACTGGATTCTTCAACAAATAAATTGAAAGGATTTTTAAAGAGAGGTTGGGAGAAGATACAGATATTGAAAGAAAACCTGTAGATGAAAAGATTTACCAGACAAAAAGTGGACAAAATCTAATAATAGTGCTTATGGACTCACACTTGCAAAATAAAACTTAAAACAAGGACATTATTTAGAGGACAGTGAGAGAATTGTGATTGGGAGAATGATAAGTAGAACATGGTTAGTACATTAATAAGAGCACGTAATGTCATGAGCACGTGTGTTATATAAGACTGTTGAATCACTGAACTCTACCTCTGAAGCTAATAATACACTTTATGTTAAGTAATTTAATTTAAATAAAAGTTTAAAAAAAGATGATTAATGAACTTTTATTTTGTGGCCTTAGTAGTAGTTAAAATATATAATAATTAAGTTATGCATTTGTCTTATGCAGTTTTCTCTGCTACATCTTATAATTTTAAAAAGTTTTATTAAAGAAATGTTAGTCTGGGCAGCCCGGGTGGCTCAGCGGTTTAGCGCCTGCCTTCATCCCAGGGCGTGACCCTGGAGTCCCGGGATCGAGTCCCACGTCGGGCTCCCTGCATGGAGCCTGCTTCTCCCTCTGCCTGTGCCTCTACCTCTCTCTTTGTCTCCTCTCTGTGTATTCTCATGAATAAATAATAAAATCTTTAAAAAAAAAAAAGAAATGTTAGTCTGACTTTGAGAAAAAATTATTTCAGTCTAATTTAGAAAAAAGAAATTTTATTTGAACTACTATCCATACCCTTGGTTAGGATGAACTATGTTTTCTCATAGTCTCTTGAATTACTTCAATGTAATTCCAGGTTATAATATGGAATTCTAGCCACAGCATCTATAATTTTTAATAGCAATAACTTGAATACCTACTTATCTCTTTGTAGATTTAACTCCCTGAGGGAGGAACCAAAGTTTAAATATCAGATTGTGTTCAACATGTCTTCCTATTCATGTAGTCCTGTATTCTTCAAGAGGAAGTGACTTACTGGAAGGAGGAAAAAAGCCTTTAGATATGGATGGAAGTTGGAAAGTCAATTTCCAGAGGATAAAATTAATCAGGACCCAGAATGGAAAAGATAGAGCTGATAAGATTTTGGAGAAGCAGAGCAAGGCAGTTCTAAGTAAACAGAAGATAACATGCCAAGCAGTGAGTTCTATCAGAACAGAGACTATAATTCTTGTGTTTCACTGTGATGCCCAGCATAGTGCTTTACATGCAAGTACTGAATGAAAATTTATACATAACATAGTATAGCTATGATAAACGAGTAGGATCCAAGTGAGTTAAGTTTAGGATAAATCTCACCAACTAAATTTATACCTTGATATTTCTGTAATGGACATCTAGGCAAGAGGCTGGAAGACTCTAAGTCAGAATGCCATGCCAAATAAATCTGAGTTATTTTATGCTTCTAGCTATACAGTAGATTATAGACTTTTAGAGTTATAAAAGTTCTCTTACCTTTAGGAGTTTAAGATCAGTCTGAGAAGTCAGAAAAATCAAGAAAATCCCACAAGCAATTCCAAATTCCTAAGGGATATTCCCATCAGAAAGGTTCATGGAAGATCACGATTATGTGAAACAACATGATGGGGATTTGAAAACCCCACACACTGTTTGAAAATCAGGCAGAGAGTAGCTGTAATAATTTATATATAAATATGTAATGGTTAGGATAATACAAGGTGGCAAACTGGTGGTATTGATGATACTTAGCATAAAAATACTGCAATGAACTTCCTTTTTTGTGTTTTCAAATAAAGTATATTTTTCATTATATCTTTCCATGTACAGGGCTGCAGAGTGAATTATGTGATGTTTCCAAAGCTGTTGCCAACTCAAAGCAGTTAGGTGTAAAGCTTACTTCCTTCAAAGCTGTTCATTTTTCTCCTCATTCAACTCTGCCGGACACCAGTTCTCTGTATGTAGATCAAGTTTCTACGTGTGGGATGGGACTTAACTATATAGAAGTACAAATAGCAGTACCTGAAATACTTAGCATTATTAAGGAATATTTGGGTACCCTGGAGTAGGGACACACAGTCTAGATATGTCTGTGTGTCTATATGTCTCTGGGTCTGTGTGTCTGTTTTTTTCTGCTGTGCTTAGCTGCTCATAAGTTCTTGAAATAATCAAATCAGCATCTTTGTGCGTAATGAATGAATCCAGGAGTCCTATATTTTCACTATATACACAGAAAAATTATTGCTTGGTATGCTCCTCCTCCAAATAATTCCAAATAACCTCTGTTGTCTGAGCCCAAAGTGTGTATTGTTTTTTTCATGGTTCAGGGATAAGGATAAGTAACTGACTTATATGGGTCTATTCTATGCCAAGCACTGAATGCTTTAAATATATTACCTCTCGAACTCTTTTCATAACCCCATAAACTATGGTATAATTCCCTTTTTGAACAGTCATTTCCCAAATTTGTATACTCTTTATTTTGGATACCCTGTCCTTCAGGTACAAGGTCATAGTCACTGATATAACTACTCCTTAGCAATATTCTTATTTGCAGTGACATTTCTACCTGAGGCTTCTTTGCCTCAGTCTCAGCCTTTGTTTTAAGTTCATTTTCAAAAATTAAATTAAAACTTCTTCTAAGCCAGTAATTGCTTATATTTATTTATTGTTTACCCCTGCTTAGTGATTAGATTATTGGTCCAATGCCAGAGCCCATAGTATGCCTAGAATGTGAGCTAACACTGCTGAACCACTTACAAAAAGAAAACACAGGGGGACCTGGGTGGCTCAGTGGTTGAGCATCAGCCTTCGGTTCAGGGTGTGTCCCAGAGTCCTGGAATCAAGTCCCACATTGGGCTTCCTGCAGGGAGCCTGCGTCTCCCTTCTGCCTATGTCTCTGCCTCTGTGTGTGTGTCTCTCATGAATAAATAAATAAAATCTTAAGAAAAGAAAACACAAACTGTTACTATATAAAGACCGTAGCACAAATGGCATTAGAAGTCATGGGAGATGGTCTTATGACATGGATCATTTCAAGAATAAAAGCAAATTCTGAAGCAAAACCAGTACCATAGGTTTTTAAGTAATCCATCTCAGGTCTTAGAAATTGCAGCAATTCCTATCTTTGTCTTTATCTCAATACTATGAGCTTTTAGACCTGTTTCCAGACCTTTAGGGGAAGGCCTAGAAAGATTAGTATTACTTGAGCATCTCTATATGCCTAGAAATGTTAAGCAATTTGTATTTCTTTTCTGACCATGGATGCATACAAATAGAAGTTCTATTCT
Organism: Canis lupus baileyi; assembly: GCF_048164855.1. NCBI lineage: Eukaryota > Metazoa > Chordata > Mammalia > Carnivora > Canidae > Canis > Canis lupus. Next base: position 55,188,260 of record NC_132844.1, on the reverse strand, counting down.
AATACTTTTTTTTTTTTTTTTTAAACCAAGGAGAAGATTAGTGACCGAAGAATCTGGACTTACCCAAGGCTTTAGAGAGGGTGTCAACAGACTTAGACTTAACAAGTCTGAGAACTGTTTTACAGAAAAATGAAATACCCTAATCTATATGAAGGCAATAAGAAATGGGGGTAAAATTAGAAGGAAAGATTTAAATCCCATATAATGAGTATTTTGTCCTATCAGAAATGAAACCCTGAGAGATGTTCATAAGTGGGAAGTGATAGATTCTAATCCATTGAAAAAATTTTGGTATTTGCTAAGTACATCTCTGGGATTGTTTCTCAGTTTGAATCAGTATAAAAAGACAAGCAGCTGTTTGTAGTCAGATGATCCCAAGTTTACATTTCTTCTCATGTTGTTTTCTTCTAGAATGAGTTCTCCCCCACGGCTAACATACCTGAGCGTTACTGATGCTGATCTACTCAACAGGACTTGGTCACGAGGAGGCAATGAACAGTGTCTCCAGTACATCAAAAACCTCATCTCTTGCTTCCCCAGTGTATGTGTCCGTGATGTCAAGGGAAACCCAGTCTCTTGGTCTCTCACAGACCAGTTTGCCACTATGTGCCATAGCTATACCCTGCCAGAGTATCGCAGGAAAGGTTATAGCCGGCTGGTGGCCCTCACGCTGGCCAGGAAGTTGCAAAGCCGGGGATTCCCCTCTCAGGGCAATGTCCTGGATGACAACATGGCATCCATAAGCCTCCTGAAGAGTGTCCATGCTGAGTTCTTGCCCTGTCGTTTTCACAGGCTTATTCTTACCCCTGCAGCTTTCTCTGGCTAAGTTTAGCTCTAGCCTATTGAAACTTCAGGCATTTTCTTCCTTTCCCTGATGATACATATACTCCTTAACTGGCAACGAGGAGAATATTCAAACTGGAGTCAGAAGAATCTCAGGTTGTTGAAAGCAGCCTGGAAAAGACATGCAGGATCAGCCTGAGAAGCCTTCACTCTCTCTGTGTCAGGTTTCTATGGTAAATAACTAGAGGTCAGAGATATCAGTGGCTGAGAAGAAGATAATTATCTTCCTTTGGGATCCACCGCAAGAAAAAGGTTCTAAATCCAGCAGTTCTCAGCAAAGTTATAGAAATGAAAGCCTGAAAACAGTGATTTAAAAGAAGCATGTGGCTACTGCTTTATTATTGCTGCTTGGGCTTAGCTCTGAATTTTCACAACCACAGCTGCTCCCCACTACCATACATACACTCCCCTGTACCTCCTGTTGCTATGTCTCTCTAAACTCTTCCTACCGCTTTTGATCCAGGTGCTCTGTAGAATAATCCTCCTTTTTTCCCCTTTAATTATTGGTTTTCCATTTCTGCTTACAACTCTAGCCTATAGTTCTTTTCTGGGAATGTTCAAATGCAGTGGTTCTCACATTTTAGGGTACTTCTAAACCACCTGAAGGGCAGATCTGCAACACAGTGGTGGAGCCTCTTCCCCACAATCCCTGATTCAGTAAGTCTTAGGGTCTGAGAATTTGCATTTTTATATAATTCCCACTGCTCGGTGGTCTTGAATGGAGGAATGAAGATATGGGCATTTTAAATGCTAGAAACAGATGATATCAGCATAGGACTGGACCTTACCTATCACCTATTCCAGTTCCTTGTTTATAATCTGCTTTTTCATAAGAAATTATATACGTGTGAATGTGTGGTATGCAGATGCACATATAAATGTGCTTTCATAGATACACAAATATAAATACATTCCTTTTGTATTTTATATATGCATATTATAAACATAGAATTTTGATAACATAATAAACTAATTCTTTGTATATGAAAAATTTAAGGATCAGGGAAAATAAATGATTTTTTAAGACAATATAGATAATTGCTGTTAGATGTCAAGCCAGAATGCTGTCATTTTTATTTCAATCTATTTTTTTTCGCTAAATCATCTATCATTTTTGTAAATTTAAATGCTTAAATAATTAAATAAATACTTTCATCAGTCTTATATCCTGAGGGTTTTTTTTTTTTTTTTTTTTTTTTAGTTTAGGTTTCAATTGCTTTTGTGTGAATATTTATCTTTCAAGGACTGCAAAGGAAGAGGAGATAAGCATCACGAGCTGTGTTCCTCCATTTGCAATAAAAGCAGGCACAAACACAATGGTCAGATTTGTCTAGTTTGTATAAAGTTGACTTCGCCATAGAAAAAGTATTTTCTTATCTCAATAGAAGTCATAAAATCCCAGCTACAAAGATAAGGGAAGATCCAACTTTAGATGTTTATTCTGACAGAAGTAAACAAACTGAGAGAATCCTTTTAATTAAAAAAAAAAAAAAAAACAAGACTCCTTGAGAATGATATATGCTTAGGTCATCCTGAGCTACTGGTTACCTGGAAACTTATCCTTGTGCCAGAGGGAAGAACACCAAGTAATCCAAGTCCATAAAGCTCTTGGGAGAATATGGCCTAGTTTCTGCCCCAGGGATGCTCATTATCTTTAGCATTGATTAAACATGGTTATTCCTGCCTGGTAGGTGGCAAAAATATTATAGCCTTACTTTTTTCTTAATAATAATATGCTAACCACTTATTTAAAATTTAACTATGTGCTGGTAATTGTGCCAAAGAGTAGATATATATAACTTAATTGTTGTGAAGGATAGGAATTATCTTATCTCGAGAATTCTGGCTCAGAGGTGTTATGACTCACCAAAAGTTATGCAGGTTTTAAGTGGCCACATCATGGTCAGAACCAGGTTTTTCAGATTCTGAAGCCAGTGCTGTTACTCATTACACTAATTAGTCTCTTAAGCAGCTTGAAACTCTTTGGGGGCAGTTATTCCTTTATCTCATTGCTTTCTGAATGTTTCACCGCCACCACTACCCCAAAGTGGGCTGGATATTTTGAAAGAGACTTTTTTTTCTATCCAATTTCACTGTAACTTTACATATATATATATATATATATATATATATATATATATATATATATAATTTTTTACTTTTATCTTCCAGATAACCATGTTGGATATAATTGTTCAAATTTCAACCGTTTCTGACCCTTTTAAGGAAAGTGTGGAGCAATTTCTGGAGAAAGGAAAGAACTGCAAGAAGAGAGGGGGAGGGATTGGGTCCTTAATGCTGCCTTAAGGAACTTATTCAGTATAATATACAAACTGTTGAAGAGTTTGAAGCAGAATATTCACTTGTTTGGAAATTAGTTTGGAGACTATGACAATAGTCTAAGCAAGAGATGATCCTGTTTAGCCTGGATTTGAATGCTGATAATGATATTGGTGAGAAGTGAACCATTACTAGAGGTATTTAGGAGGAAAAGCTGTCAGGATTTCATGGCTGAATGGTATACTGAAAGAGAAATCTCAAGAATGACTTCTAGGTTTCTATATTATGAACCCCATGGCTGGTGGTATTTTTTCACTGAGATGAACACTGAAACAGCACCAGGTATGGAGCAACTGGAAGTAGAAGGGATTGTTTGTTCTGTTTGGGGATGTGGCATTTTGAGACCTATTAAGTGATGGAGTCAAGTTGGATATCTGAGTCTCAGGGAAATTGCCTGTGATAGAAGTTTAAATTCAGAAGTCATAGAAATATAGATGGTAACAGAAGCCATGTATTAGGCTGAGGTTGCCTAAGATTTCCTTGAGGACATCAATGATTTAAGGTCGAGTGAAGGGGAAGACTCTGGAACAGGAAGAGTAGCAGAAGATCAGGAGGAAAGGGAAGAGATAATGTCATGGAACAGAAAGGAGAAAAATATGAAAATGAGGATGGTCAATGGCGACAAATTACAGTAAGAGGCCAAGAATATATAAGGAATAGAAACTTTATATTGTACTATCAAATATTTTAAATACATATCCAAAAAGAAGCCAGAAGGAAGAATACATGTTGTACAATTCTGCTTATATAAAGTTCAAAAGAGGCAAAACAAATTTAGAGCCTTAGAAATCAGGAAGCAGTTACCCTTCGGGATAGTAGCCAGAGGAGGATGGAAGTGCTTCTAGTTTTTGGTAATATTCTGATTCTTGACCTGGGTAGATTATATAAGTATGTTCACTTTGGGAAATCCTAGTAAGTTATAGAATTATGATTTATGCACTCTTCTGTAAGTACCTTACACTGCAATATGAAATATCTATCAATGGAAAAAAGGCCTGGAATCTGGGGGAAGCATAGTCCCTTGACCCAAGAACTCCACTTCTAAAAATGTATCTTACTAGTATAATAGCAAGTATACAGAGATTTCTATAAAAGGATTTCATTACACATTGTTCATAAAGATTAAAAAATAAACTAAATATTTAAGTAACTCACTGATTAAATGCAGGGCAACCATTCAATGAATCTCTAAAGAACACCAGAACACTGCCTGCTGATATGGAAAAGATACACATGCTAATACTAAATGCAAAGCAATGCAAAGCAACTACAGTGAAGTCTGTATCATCTATTTAAAATTCAACTGCAAAGAGTAAGCATATAGGTAAATAGTTCTGAACGCAGTATAAAGGCTTTCATTGGGAAGAGAGGAGTCTTTGGTAAATGGCAGCAAGGATTTCATTTTCTGTCTATAGCAAATCATAATAATAAAGGAGTCAGCATAAGTAATATGCTCAGCTCACCTGGGACAGGTACTTGTCTTGCTTTGCAAGTGTCTGTGTATTTCTGCATGAGTGAATATTCACTCTGCCTAAGCCCAATGAGGGGGAAATATAGAAGGACAACTGAAATTCAATGTGCTCAAATTTGGGGAGCAAGATAAGGCAATGCAATTTGGGGGGACATTTACACATCCACTATAACAATCTCATTTAATATGATGAGTTTCGATTCTATTCAATTTGCATTTTTAATCACTAATTTTTGTTGGGTGCTTTGAATTTTGAGAAAGTACATGAAGTAACTGAATTAAATGTCCTTAGGTTGTCTATGAAAAAACTTTGATATCAAAAGTTTGATATCCACTATCACTACCCTCAGTAAACACTAGGGACAGAGAAAAAAATAAAACTGAATGTATGATGGGATAGCACAGCATCAACTACAAAAATGACTCCTTTCTTTCAGGCTGGCATGTTTGCATTAAAATTATTTCAGTGTGGAAAATGAAAATAGTAGAAGTATCAAATATAGATGGAAGGGTTTTGCTATCTCAGTACAGCTAGAATTAACAGCATTATTCTCTTTTCCTGAGTCTCTCATAGCCCACATTTCTCAACCTCTCATAGAAACCTTAGCTCTAACTGTAAAACCCAATTGCTGATATCCCTCTGCTTTTTCTCATCGAGGCCCTTACTACACCTGAAGAATGAGAGAAAAGAGGGAAAGTTATCGCTCTAGGCTTCTGTTCTTTTTTTCAACCCCTCCTACATCTGCAGCGCTGCTATCACGGATGTCTTCAGACCTGTTCCAATTTTGTTCACTTCTTAAGTGAACTTTTTGTTTCTCTTAAATGAATCTTTTTTTCACTTCCTCTTATTCCTGCCCTTGTGTGGGAAAAGTTTACAGAAAAAGAACAGCTAACATCTGGGTATTCTTCTTACTGATTTATGTTCAGCTTTCTCTTTTGCTTACAGATTGACATTTTTCCAAGGCAAAATATGCTCTAGGTTTTAAACACAAGTTAAAAAGCATTGCTTGTAATGTAATAGGAATATCAGACATTGGGTTAGTACCATGCAGTGATTTCAGTGAACACTAGATGTCAGAGTTTAGTTCTAGATGATTTCCCAGAGAGCAAGCCCTTGAATTGTGTCTAGTTGTTTCATTAGAATTTTTGCTGCATTTGCTCTGTTTCGTCTCAGTAGGTTCCCTGCGACAATTTTTTTCTAGGGCTTATGTGGAAAACAAATACATAAGAAGAGCAATACAAATCCTGAAAAGACAGAGTTAAAGGGTAGATTAACCCCACCAATATTACAACACTATAAAGATTATATAGTATAGTAATGGTATGTGATTACGCAGAACAGTAAGGCAGAAAAAAAATAAAGGTCCAGAAATAACCACACATACCTAGGAAAGTTTAAAACAAGACCAAAAATAACATTTCAAATCACTGAGGTAAAGATGGAATTTTAAATAAATGACAATTTATTTAAAGGAACAACTGGATAGCAATTTGAAAAAAATCTAAAATAAAACTGGATTCATACCTCACACCTTATACCAGAATAAATTCCAAACCAATCTGAAATAAATAAATAAATGGACTTTTAAAAAGAAAAGTCATACAAATACTAGAAGAAAATATGGTTTAGCTTTTTTATGACCTGGATGTGAGAAAAACCTTGTGAAATTCAGGAACTCCAATTCAGAAGTAATAAAAGAAAAATTTTTAAATCTGAAAAATAGTCAAAATACAAATGACAAACTAGGGAGACTATTTACAACTTATATCACACAAGCAGGAAAGAATAAGAAAAGTAGTATATATCAACAAAGACCTCTGCTTATTTTGCCAACAGAAACATAAGAAAATTAAACCAGAAACTTTTTTTTTAAGTGACCTATAACTTATGGGATGGAGACAAGGCTTCTCTGAATATAGCCCATGTATATACTTTTGCCTTTTTAAACAATGTATAAACCTGAGATGTGTAAAAAAAAAATCTAGCTCAGAGAGAGATCAAATATGATAAAAGATTATTAGTAAATCGAGATGAAGGGTAAAGCTGCTGTTTATTAAACTGTTCTTTCAACTATTTTTGTGTTAGAATCAAAACTACTGGTAAAAAGTGGCAGATTTATGGGAGCTCAAACTGTACAAATGACAAACACAAGTCACCACAAATTTAAATATAATATTTTAATGTAAAATATTACACTGAAGATGTTATATTATTCTCATTTTTTTCTTGATGAAGGATTTCTTCTTTACCTTCTCATTGGTAAATCCATGACTAGTAATTATTAAGAAATATTGAATTTGCAATGTTTTAGTCTACTCAAAAACCTTGAAACCAGACATAGTTGACAATTTAGGTCAGCAGTAGATGATAGAAACCTGAGAGGCGAAGAATGTGGAAGTAGAAACAGAGTCCTCAATGAGGAAAGAAAGAGGAAGCAGGGCTCCAAGGAGGGGGAGGGAGAGAAGGATAAATATGATAAAAATAGAAAACTAGTTAATTCAACAATGGTATCAGGCACCATTCTTGTAGTGGGGATATAGCAGTGATAGTTAAATTTCAGTGAACAAAATAAGGAAAATCCCTACCTGCATTCATTCTTGAGGAAATAGTGGTAGGCTCTGTTCCAGGGACTTTACATAGGCTAATCAAATCCCAACAACAACCCCAGGAGGTTGGTGCTATTCCTATCTCACTTTTCAGGTGAGTAAGAAAGGCAAAAGAAGGGTAAGTATGCTGCCTAAAGCCCTGCAGCTAATATGTGATAGGGGTAGGAACTAATCCAAGGAGGTAACTCCACCACTCACACTCTTCAATTCTGCTCTATATCACATTAGAAAGTCAAGAAGGAGCTGCATAAAAGACAAAAACAAGCAAACAAAAAAAAGAACAAAAAAAAAAAAAAAAAAAAGGAAGAGAAAGTGCAGAGAAAAGGTAGAAAAGACACAAAGCATGGTCAGAGGAAAGGATAGCTGTCAGGAGTATTAAACTGAAAAAGGGTCAGGGCACCTGGGTGGCACAGCTGGTTGAGGTTGAGCAGCTGACTCTTGGTTTCAGCTCAGGTCACGATCTCAGGGTCATGACCTCAGGGTCCCGAGACGGAGCCCCACATCAGGCTCCATGGTCAGCATGGAATATGCTTGGGGATCTCTCTATTTCTCCCTCTGCATCCCATGAGTGCTCTTTCTCTCAAATAAATAAATCTTTATAAATAAATCAATTACTTTAATTTAATGTAAAAAAAACTGAAGATGGGCTAAAATTCATGTCTTCTTAATGAATTTATGACACTGAAAATAAAACATGAGATTATCCTTAATGGAAGAGCTGAAGAAGAGCTACTTCACCATTTTATGCAAGCCTTACCCTTGAGAGGTGAACTATGAAGTATGTATAACAGAAAAAGAGAGATTATTACTAACAGTATTTTTGAGTTCATGAACATTCCAGATCAATTTGTTTGCAGACCTGCTAAGCAAGAGACTCAATATTTTCTACCCACTCATTGCTTTGTTGATATAACGTAGCACATTATGACAGCTAGATATTTGGAGAATGAAGTCTTTCTGGATGTAAAATACTGAGGATTTCCACAGCTGTCATACCCTTACCCAGATCACATGTACATTAGTTAATATAATAATGTAATGGGAAGAAAAACTCCCTTCCCCTTAAGTTTTGATTTTTACCTAATCAAGATTGGGTGTTAAGATCATGGCCTTTAATCTACTAACCCAAGTGATAATTTTATTTGAAATAATTCATAAATATTTAATTCACACATATTGAGTCAAAGATTAAATTATCTCTGGGGATCCCTGGGTGGCGCAGCAGTTTAGCGCCTGCCTTTGGCCCAGGGCGTGATCCTGGAGACCTGGGATCGAATCCCACGTCGGGCTCCCGGTGCATGGAGCCTGCTTCTCCCTCTGCCTGTGTCTCTGCCTCTCTCTCTCTCTCTCTGTGACTATCATAAATAAATAAAAATTAAAAAAAAAAAATAAATTATCTCTGGAAGAAACTACATGTTACTATCTAACAGGTCAACTTTTGTTTATGCTCAAGATGGATATATGCCAAAGAACATGAGTTCTTCATTATCATCATTAAATGCTGACTCATTCACTAATGATTCAGTTTCCTGTTTAATAAGTTACTTACTCATACTCAATGAAAGGGCTAACTAAGTCTTATATCTTGATCTCTGACAGGAGAGAATGATGATGAATATACTTTAAAACTGTGGTTGATGCAGGCATATGACACCGAATTGCAATTTCAAAATCTCTTTTAAATAGCTACTGCTCAGAGCTACATGAGTCAGCTTGCAGTTAACTGACAAACCTGCTATGCTCCATCTTTTAACTCCAAATTTCAAAATACTTGGCCAACATCATTTAGGGGTCAACACCTCTCTACAGAGTGAAAAGATGATATGCATAAATGTTTTATTTAAGTATATACATAATATAAAATTTTAAAATATATATAGCAAATTAGTCTGGGCTACATATTAAGCAAATTTAAGTCTCTTTCTTCTTCTTCCAGGAACACAAATATTGATAACTCAAAATTTAAAACAAATATCTCATTTCTAAAACTTTGCCTCAGTTTCCATTTTATCTCAGCCCCCTGGGCTAAGCTGCTTGATATTCACACAATTGCCACATTCTCATTCTGTCTCTTTCTCATCCCCACGACCCCCCATTTATAACTACCAACATTTGCTCCTCTATTCCAGGATAACAAATCTGGTTCTCATTCCCTAGCTCCAGTCCTTGACTTTTGCATCTTTTCCTGCAGACCTCATTAAAAACTTTGCTGTAGGTTCCCAGTTCTAAAAAACAAAAATGAACTTTAAAAACTTAAATTAAAAATATTTTTCAGACCCAAATCCAATATCTGAAACCATACAAATCCTGGAAGAGAGCATAGGCAATAATTTCTCTGAAATTGGCCATAGTAACATTTTTCTAGATATGTCTTCTGAGGCAAGGGAAACAAAAGCAAAAATAAACTATTGGGACCATATCAAAATAAAAAGCTTTTGCACAACGAAGGAAAGAATCAACAAAACTAAAGGACAATCTACTGAATGGGAGATTATTTGCACACGATATATCAGATAAAAAGGTTAGTATCCAAAATATATACAGAAATTATACAACTTAATGTAAAAAAAATCCAATTAAAAATAGGCAGAAAACATGAACAGTCATTTCTCCAAAGAAGACTTACAGATGGTCAACAGACACATGAAAAGATATTCAACATCACTCTTCATCAGGGAAATGCAAAGCAACCAGAATGAGATACCACTTCACACTGTCAAAATGGTTAAAATCAACAACACAAGAAACAAGTGTTTGGTGAGGATGTGGAGAAAAGGTAACTCTCATCTACTGTCAGTGGGAATGCAACCTGGTACAGCAACTGCAAAAGACAGTATGGATGATCCTCAAAAATTTAAAAATAGAATTACCATATGATTCAGTAATTCCATTAATGGGTATTTACACAAAGAATACAAAAAAACTAATTGGAAAACATATATGCTCCCCTATGTTTATTGCAGCATTATTTACAATAGCCAAGATCTGGATACAGCCCAATTGTTCATCCATAGATGAATGGATGAACTTGTGGTATATATAGATGATAGATTATTACTCAGCCATAAAAAAAATAAAAAATAAAAATAAATGAGATCTTGCCATTTGCAGCAACATGGATGGATCTAAAGAGTATAATGCTAAGCAAAATATGTCAGTCAGAGAAAGACAAATACCATATTTCATTCATATGTAGAATTTAAGAAACAAATGACCAAAAAAAAAAAAAAGAGAGAGAAACCAAGAAATAGACTCTTAACTATAGAGAACAAGCTGATGGTTATCAGAGGAAGGGTGGGTAGGGGATGGGTGAAATAAGCGTTGGGGATTAAAGAACACATTTATCTTAATGAGCACTGAAGAATGTACAGAATTATTGGATCACTATATTGTACACCGAAAGTAATACATTATGTTTACTATACCGGAATTAATTTTTTAAAATATATTTCTCAGGCTTCATAATTTTCAGAATGTTACCAGAAGAATCCTTTGATTTGACCTCCACAGCAGCCTTGAGAAGGTGGGATGGACCTTATTTATACCTTCAGGTATAAATTTATACCTATAGGATTGGAGACATTGGGAGACTCACCAAAGTCTCCTGACTCAGTCCAGTGTGATCTTCTTTGCATTGTCTAAGTTCTCCAGGTCATGAGAATTTAAGCTTTCAAAGGAAGTAGCATTGAAGTCTCTTTTTAAAAAAAGGCTGATAGTTTTCAGGGTCCAGGCTGGATTTTATTTATATAGAATAACCTCACATTATTCTCAAACCTATGCTTTGTGTTCATTTGAGCAGCTTGCTTGTTCGTTCTTTTTTTTATTCACTCAACTGTATACAGTGATAGGCCAGGTAGGATTATGAAGATCTTTTATGCCACGCCTAAGAGTCTGACTTCATTTTTGTAGCTTCAGGGATTGGAGAGGAAGAAACAGAAAGAAAAAAGGTGGCATCTGCAACACTAGGTTAAATATTAGGTATGTGGGGCCAGGGGGTAGCTTCTGAGGGAAAATAAAGATAATAGAATCACCAGTCTTACTAATCTTTGAAATAAGGAACAGAGAGGGACTCCTGGGTGGCTCAGCAGTTGGGCCTCTGCCTCCAGCTCAGGGTGGGATCCTGGAGTCCTGGGATCGAGGCCCACATCGGGCTCCCTGCATGGAGCCTGCCTTTCTCTGTGTCTCTCATAAATAAATAAATAAAAATAAATAAATAAATAAATAAATAAATAAATAAGGAACAGAGAAAATGAGCTGATTTAAGAGAATAAATGAGGGGTTCAATTTTAGATATTTTGGAACCATGGAACATTCAGAAGGTACATCCAATAGAAAACTGAAGAGAAACATATTTCACTCGGTTAGACTGTGTTAAGAAACAAACCCCCATTTTTTTCTTATATATAACAAAAGTTTGTTTCTTGCTTAGAATACATATCAGCTGAATCTCTGTCATGTTGGTTGTCTTCATTCTTTGATCATACCTGAGACAGCAGCCCTCATCAGGGGCGTGCCCAGAGCCAGCCTTGCAGTGACTCCAAGTTTTTGCTCAGATGCATCTGACACCACATCAGCTTATATTCCATACAAGTCACATGGCCTAAGTCAGCATCAGTGGGGTAGGAAAGAGTACTCCCACAGAGGGAGCATTGCAAGTCCTATGGTAAATAAGCCAGGAAATAAGATCCTCTTTCAGGAAAAAGAAGTAAATAATTTGAGGCAATAATACAATCTACCACAAGTTTGGAAGTGTCATGGCGTATAAAAGAGATATAAATTTGAGAATCGTTAGTGTACAAGTTGCAGTTGAAGCCATGGGAATAAAGTCACAGAGTATTTTAGACTTCTGAGAAATATCAAGAAGAAAACTACTCTCTACATACACTGCCATATATACCATTGCACCATTGCTCATAATGTTGTCTTATCCAGAGTGCCCTATTGGTCACTCTTACATCCAAATTCTGTTTATAATAGTGTGGTAGATTTTTTTTTTTTTACCTCTTCTTAATTACACCCTGTCTTCTTTATAGGAGTATTAGCTCTCCCTACTGTACAGTTTTGTTAGGTGGTAAGACTAGCTGTTTGCTTTTCCACTGTAGGAGCTGAAAGGGCCCCCAAAATCTTCTTTGACTGTATCTTTCCTTTTACTGTCCTACATTGTCAAGGGGTAAGTTGCATAAACTCAGTCAGTTGGATGCTTGTGAGAATCTGACTCCTGAATAAATGCCACAAGGACAAGTGAGAGAGTTGTTCATTCAATCCAGCAATGGAATCTGCTCTTACAGTGTCAACTTCCTATCCCTCTGCAACAGCTTGGATCCTTATCCATTTCAAAGTGGGTTCTCCTGCTTTCCCAGCAAATCTGTGAGCTCTTCGTAATAACAGTATCCTTGTGATAAAGCTTATTACCTTTAAATCATTTAAAGTTGGTATATTAGTCAGTTCAGATTACCGTAACAAAATACCATAGACTGAGTGGCTTAACTACAGAAATTTAATTTCTCAGTCCTGGAGGCTGAAAGTCCAAGATTGGGGTGCCAGCATGGTCAGGTTCTGAGTCAGAGCTCTCTTCCTGACTTGCAGATGGCCACGTCTTGCTGTGTCCTCACATGCGAAGTGGGGAGGGTGGCAGTCCTATCAGACCCCACCCTTATGACTTTATTTAACCTACTTACTTCCTAAAGACCCTATCTCCTGACACAGACACATTAGGGGTTAGGCCTGAGAATGAGGGCATACTTTCTAAAGGCAGAGGTACTAGAATATTGACAGTAATACTAAATTATTAGTATTTAAAATAACTTCTGAATCCAATCAGCCAAATGAGAGCAGCTGGTCCCTGGGAGACTGGCCTATTAGTGACAAGCTTTTGACCTTACTAGGATATAGAATCTGAATCACTTTTCAGACCCCAGGTATATAAATTGTTTCACTACCCCTTAATGGCTGCATATTTGCAAGTGTTGTAGGCAATTCAGAGAGGAAGTAAATGGGTTCACTTTAGTCTTTTAGGCACTTTGAGATATTAAAGCAGACCAAGCACCACTATCCTGGAGGCACAATGGCTGTTTCTCTGTTTTATAAACTTCTTAGATTTGATCTCTTTGAAGTTTAATTTATTCTGCACTTCCGGTGCATTTCTTTTATGCATTAATATACAACTTTTTGACATCTAGAAATTCAGGTGCTACATGATGGGTGAGCAGTTTCATTTCTCAGCACATAGGTTTTCCTCATTCCACAGTCGCACTCGAGCCCTTCACCCAATCTCCAGAGGCAAAATAATCATAATCATAATAAAATAAAAATTTAAAGTAATAAATTTTATGGTTTATATTACACTTCCCTCAGAATACAGACACCGTTTTTGAAATTCCCTCTATTCCTGCAAGGAAGGAAAATGCAGTGTTACTGCCACTTTGAAAACAGTAAAAAAAAAAAAAAAAAAAAAAAGGCTAGGGTTTATCTATGTAGATTTTTGGTAATATTTCTCCTAATACTGTCCATGGACCACTAGCATCAGAATTACTGGGTGGGGGGGGGGGGCTTGCTCAAAATCCATATTCTGAGTGCAACCCCAATTCTATAAGAACAGACTCTTTTAGCAGTTTAAGGCATCGATCCTCAGGTGATTTTAGTGTACATTAAAGGTATTTTATCCTACTTTTGGACATAGGGTTTGAAAAATGAAAACCTCAAGAGGACGAGCAATTTGGCTCATTCCCCCAGATGTCCCCATCACCTAGAACATTGGCTGACATTTACCACATACTCAGATATTACTGGTTAAGTAAATGAACAGAAAAGAACATGAAGTCATAAGCTTAAAATAGGAATAACTAGAAATAGGAGGAAGCATTGAAACATGTTAGAATTCTGGCTCCATTGTTTATCAGTGCTTGACCTTGGACAAAAACTTAACCTCTCTGTTCCTCAAGGTTCTCAAGGAGACCACTGGCTTAGCTTGTTGTGAAGAAAAAATGAATTTAAATATACAGAGTGCTTAGAACAATTCTCGTCTAAAACACTCAAAAATTGTGTTATTTAGCAGTAATCAGCCCGAGGTCAGGCATCTCATCTCAGCCAGATCTGACCTGGATTTTCTCACTCCTTCAACACTAATATATATTTGTGTGTGGTTTTTTTTTAAAATTTTATTTATTTATTCATGAGACACAGAGAGAGAGACAGAGACATAGGCAAAGGGAGAAGCAGGCTCCATGCAGGGATCCTGATGTGGGACTCAATCCCGGGACTCCAGGATCATGCCCTGAGCTGAAGGCAGACACTCAACCACCGAGCCACCTTAATATATATTTGAATGACTTGGCATACATCAGAAGGACTCCTCTTTCCAAAATAACACTTTCACCACGCTATTTGGTCTTTCATATATGGGTAGAAATTTCCACCATTGCAGTCATTTTTCTAAAGTAGATAGGGAAACAGCGACTGTTTTCTAGTAAAACAAGCACCTGTTACTAAGGATGGGGTGGCAAACACAAACGAAGCTCTCCATTTTTTCCCATTAGCTACTTTTCTCCTTTCACCCTGGCCAAAGATTAGTTGTGTCAGTGTGCCCACCAAGGAGTAGACTCTGGAGGTCCACACAGAGATGCATGCTCCTCCAGCCTCAAATTTGGAATACATACTTTTTTTTTTTTAATTGCTCGGGTTAAAGAGAAAGGGGGTGAAGGAGTGAAGGGGTAATTTTTTTTTTAAGATTTTATTTACGTATTCATGAGACACATACACACACACACACACACACACACACACACAGACATAGGCAGAGGGAGAAGCAGGCTTCATGCCTGGAGCCCAATGGGTGACTTGATCCAGGACCCCAGGATCAGGACCTGAGCCCAAGACAGAGGCTCAACCACTGAGCCACCAAGTGGCCCCGAGGGGGTACATTAAAAAAAAAAAAAAAAAAAAAAAAAAAAAAAAAAAAAAACTAGGTGAATACGGAATTTTAAATCCTGAAGACATTCATTTAACAACCTCTTTTTGTTTTGTTTCTGTTCAATCCAAAGCACTAAACCCCTTCCTGGGGTCAGCATTGATTTTAAACCATTATGAAGACAGAAACGACCACCGTCCCACAGATCGTGGCATCTCAAAGGAAGAACAAACAAACTAAAAGCTGTTTTCTCAAGGTCTGCTCCCTAGATCTACATTCGATAATTCTGGCAGCACGGTGGGGATAGATTTGGACCGGACACGAAACCCTTTTCACAAGAATTGATTAAATCTGATAATTAAAACAAAACCAGAAAACTTCCTTGTTCCTTCACCGGGGAGGCGCACCCCAGGAAAGGAGAGGGCACTTCAGGGGGGACGCATGTGTGAGGACGGCTTTTGCCTTTTGCTGGGGGATGGGGGGGAGTGGGGGGACAGAAGGTGGTAACCGGAGCTGAGATGTAAGAGGGCACATAGCATGAGAAACAGGACAAAAGCAGCAAGCCCAGGGGCGAGAGTGAGAAGGAGAAACAGGAGTGATGGGGGGTGGGGACACTTTAAAACGTTAGAAAGGGGCAGCCCGGGGGGCCCAGCGGTTTAGCGCCTGCCTTTGGCCCAGGGCATGATCCTGGAGACCCCAGATCGAGTCCCTCATGGGGCTCCCTGCATGGAGCCTGCTTCTCGCTCTGCCTGTGTCTCTGCCTCTCTCTGTCTCTCTGTCTCTCATGAATAAATAAATCTTTTAAACAAAATAAAAATAAGCAAGTCAAAGGCTAGGAAGAGGGACACCTGGCTCAGCAGTTGAGGACCCGCTTTAGGCTCAGGTCCCGATTCTCCGTCTGCGGATCGAGTCCCCCATAGGGGTCCCCTGCACGGAGCCTGCTTCTCCCTCTGCCTGTGTCCCTGCCTCTCTGTGTGTCTCTCATGAATAAATAAACAAATAAAATCTTAAAAAAGAAAAATAAATAAAAAGGCCAAAAAAAAAAAAAAGAAGAAGAAGAAGGCGGAGGCGGAGGCGGAGGCGGAGGTGGAGGGCCCCGGGGCGCCCGGGGCAGGGGGCGGGGCCGGCAGGGCGCCCGGGAGCCACACCCCCCGCCGCGGGGTCGGGCGCCCTCCCGAGCTCAGCGGGACTTTTCTGCGGGAACGGCCGGCAGGAGCCCCGGATGAGCGAGCCGCCTGCCGGGCAGGGGCCCTCGTGGCCCCGCCGCGCTGCGAATGCCGCCGCCGCTCCGTGCATCCCGGGGCGCGACAGGTCGTCTCCGGGCGCGGGGAGTCCGGCGGCGGCGGCGGCGGCGGCGGCGCGGGGGGCGGGCGCGGGCGGAGGCCTGGGCGGCTCCCCCGGCGGCTCCCCCGAGACCCTCCCGGCCGCAGACGGGCTGGACTGTGAGCCCTGGATCCGAGAGAAGGTGCTGTTCCTTCTGCACCCAGAGAGGTGGCTGGGGACTCCAGGGGACTCTGCAAGGGCAGGAGAGGCCGGCGGGGAGGACCTTTGCCCGGCGGCCGGAGCCGCCCGGGACCCCGACTGCGAGCGGGTTCCCCGCGGCGGCGGAGGCGCGCCCGGCTCCGGAGCGCCCCCCAGGTCGGTGCTCGTGAGGATCGTGGACTACCAGGCGACCGAGGAAGTCCTGTGGACCGCGTGGACCAAGGGCCTCGCGGCCGCCCGGACCCAGGAGCGCTCCGTGACCGCGATCACTTTCCGCACCGGCAGGGAGTGAGGCGGGCTGTGGGGCGCAGGGCTGCGGGGACCCCCGGGCTCTCCCAGCTTCGGGGGAGGCGCCCCCGGCCGCGCTCGCAGAGGCCACCTCGCAGCCCCCTGGGACTGGACCGCCCAAGGATAGGACACAGGGAAGAGGAACCGGAGGAGTGTTGCGGGCTAGTGGACGAGCGAGGCTCCTTAGGAAAATGCTGCTCCTGGAGCACCGACCTGTAATTAAAGGACAGCGAGGACCTTTCAAGAGGCCGGGGCAGCGCTGCAGGGAGGCGGATGACACCCCACAGCCCACAGCCCACAGCCCACACCGAAGGCGGAACTGTGAGCCACACCATACCTCCCTCCTTTGTGTCTTGAATATATTGTGACGGCCTGGGGCCCTAAGTCGTGGGAAGAGGGGAAGGAAAGGGGTTTTCACGTTGGTAAAATGTGGGCCTTTTGAAATACGAAAGTCGATTGTTGATTCTCACTTTGAAGTACCTCTCAGTGCACCTCTTGCCTGCCTCCCCCGCGCTCTTTAAGACCTAAAATCAGAAGTCAAGTTTGAGGGCTGCTCTCTGCAAAGGGGGTGGGGAGTAGATGGAGAGAGGGGCTTGTTTTAAAGCTGAAAAAGAAAGTAAAAAGAAATGAGAAAATTAAGGCATCAAGTAAAGAAAACCTTTCCTTTTTACTTTCCCCTGATGTGCACATTTTCCTTTTTTTTTATTAAGTTTTAGAAAAAAAAAAAAGTGGAAAAAGAAGAGGGAGAGAACAGAAGACCCAGCTTTGAAGGTTAAATGCCTTAATTTAAAGGGGTTTTACTACCCCCAAAGTATATAGTTTAGTAAAAATGCTTTTTACCTGGTTTTTATTTATTTTAATGTTTTAAATATGGCAGATAAATCTGATCTAAAGGTAGATAATGTAGAGTTTGCCATAAAATATTTTGTATATGTTACTGCTGTTTCTTATTAATAACATTTGTATTCAAAACTGGATTGAAAATACAAGTCTCTTCTGGTGCTATTGAAATAAATCTATTTGTTCCTCTTTTTTATTAAACATCACTTTTATTGATTCTTGAGTAGTGTGGTCTGATTTGGAGATCTGTGAGGAGGAAAGCATTCCCTATAGAGACGAACTGCTTGACCTACGCACTGTTGAAGAAGTATTTGGTTACTTCGAGAATTAACAAAACAAATGGATGCTGGCTTTTGAAGAGTAGACTGTTGAACAGTGCCCCCTACCTCACTCCTCCCTCTTGGATCTTTATTTTCAGTTGAGAGCTTGAAATGCCCTCAAATATCATCTGATCCATCTCTTACCTCCTGGCAGACAGATAGGTAAGATACCTATTTTACAGATGAGCCAACCTAGGTATAGAGGTCATGTGGCTTGGGTAAGTCACATAGGTAGTAATTGCAGAGGCTTACTGAGTAGAAAAGAATACTATATTCTCCATCCTAAAGGTTTGAGAATGGCCTTTAGTGGGACTTGCTTGTAAGTCAAAAGATGGCAGAGTGTCCTGGGTTGTCTGACTCATGTTTATGGGAAGTGCTAGAATTATCTCGATGCTCCCTTAGTCCTGCAGGGCCTGTTGGCTAGAGGATCACCACCAGCAGTTCTTAGGACTAAGAGATCCACACCTGAGGGAGGAATGCAGCACCTGACCTCATCTGTGTTCAAAGCTACTTGGGAGTAGAAAAAGTAATACAGGTCCCATAAAGTGAATTATCTTTTCTTCCAACAACCCTGTCTGGCCCCTATGTGAGGTTAAACTTCTTGGCAGACAGTTTTCAGGCCTGACTTAATTAATTGGTTGTGAGTCATAGTATATGCCCCAGGTGATTGAGCATTGAATATATAGTCAGCAAGAAAAGCTGCCCTAACATCAACCAAAACATCATTTGGTTGCCTTCTTTATGGAGGCCAACTCTAAGTTCAGCTTCTTGGGTTCAGAACTGCCCCACTTCTTACTTCTAACGGTGACTCTGGGTAAGTGATTAATCTGTGTGTTTCTGTGTCCTTATTTGTTAAGTAGGGTTAATATATAGTATTAACCTCATAAGGTTTTTTTCCTAGGATTAAGTTAAATGAAAAATACTTAATGCTTTGCATATCATAAATGTTCAAAAGTTAGCTGTTACTATGAGTGTTGTGATTGTTCACTTTCATCTGAAGCAGGCTTTTAGTCTTTTATTTAATAAAAAAAAAAAAAAAAGCTGAAGGCATACAGCACAAGGAATCCATACAACTCAAACTGGTGATTTTTATTGACTCTCTTCTGCATTCCTGAAAGAAAAAACTTCTCTCTAGCTTTTCCCAGAATGTATTTAATGGATCAATAAATACATCCTTAAATTTGTTAGAAATGACCTCCACAGCTTGTGATAAATATATATCCTAAGATTCAAAGGCCAAAGGTGTACATTGCTTGACAGGGTCTTTGAGGAGGTTCACTCTGCTTAGTTCCCCTTGGGCGGTAGGAGTTTTGAATACTTTCTTTAGGTATCAGGTTAGTTTTCCCTCTGGCATTTATTTGTAAATCTGATGCCCTACTGTCTCAGAAAAACAGAGTAGACACAGTTTTTATTTTATCACCTTTCTGTCAAAAATGTATTTACTCAAATCAGCTTCATAACTCTTTTAGTCCAAATATGTTTAGGTTAATTTTATCTCAAAAATTGTTTTTAAAGCACTCACCAACCTCCTCGTTAACTGCCTGCAAATGCCCTTACAGATTTCCTTCAAACCAATGTCTCCCAGATATGAAGTAACATGTTGAAGTACTATTGAATTTGCTTCACAGTTTTTCCTGATCCCTATTGTGTGAGGAGCCTGAGGGGTCCTTTCCCATTCACAGTGTCCTGGGAGTGAATCCAAAGTGAAACCCGAGTGTCCTGTGTTAAGAAATCTCCAAGAATGTCTGGGTCTTTGCTCTTTGGTCTTACTGCTGCTTTGTGGGGGAAAATAGGATCATCTCCAATTGTCCTAGGTGGATTATTTCATAGCAAGGACTCCTGGAAGCCATCTGGCCACTCAAGTGACCATAATGCAAATATCACAACCACCATTAGACAAGTGTTGGCTTCTCTGAAAACTTTTTTCCACACCTTTGAGATTTATTACATTTGACTTGCTGCTCTTATTCTTGTTGGTTATCACCAATATGTAATGCATGCCTTTTTGCTTATAGAGAAAGACAAATCTTCCTGTTAAAAGAAAAAGCTGGCTGTATCTGGGTGGTTCTGTGGTTGAGCATTTGCCTTTGGCGGAGGTTGGGGTCCTGGTATTGAGTCCCACATCAGGCTCCCTGCATGGAGCCTGCTTCTCCCCTTTGCCTGTGCCTCTGCCTCTCTCTCTCTCTCTCTGCTCTCATGAATAAATAAAATCTTTTAAAAAATAATAATAAACATAAAGAAAGAAAAGAAAAAGTTATATTCCTTATAGGAAAGTTTGAGGAATATTTCGTGAGAAAAAAGAAAATTAGGTGTAAAAGAAGAATTCACCCACGATTTCTTAATATTTGGTACGTTTCCAGTCTTGTTTTATGTATTTCATTCCATTTTTATGTGTATATACATACCTATACATATACACACACTTTTCTTGGCATAAGCTATATATAAAACCTGAATATTGTCAGTTACATAAAGTAAGGTACACTGATGCTATTCAAGGTGAACCAGGAGCAAGGGCATCTGTAAGAATTTTTTTTTTTTTTTAATGCAGACTCTCAGGCCGCAGTCCAAATCTATTGAATCATAATTTGCATTCCGACAAGATCCCTGGGTGGTTCACATTACAGTCTGAGCAGCATTGATACATGTATGCCATATTCAGTTCTATAT
This sequence comes from Canis lupus baileyi, assembly GCF_048164855.1. Lineage (NCBI taxonomy): Eukaryota > Metazoa > Chordata > Mammalia > Carnivora > Canidae > Canis > Canis lupus. Next base: position 55,167,493 of record NC_132844.1, on the reverse strand, counting down.
CCTACTTGGTCACTTACAAAAACTAGAAAGTTTTCATTTTCTCTCTGTTCTCCAGTAATAAATCATTAACAACGTCCTGGAAAGAATACGTTGTTGAACAGCAAAAGCATTTAGAGATTACAAAAGACTGAAATATAGATTGATTTGTGAATTGGCAAGGAGATCTCTAAAAATCTTTGTGATTTTTCTTGGAATCTTCACTGTTCTAAAGTTTTTCCGTAATGAAACATTGATTGTTGGAGCTCAAATTATTTCTGAAATGTTCTATTATTTTGTCAGATTGTGAGACAATGCTTACCTAAAAACCCCTTAAGGGAAGAAGGGCAGGAAGTCATTAAAGAAAGCACTTGCTTCATTTCTGCGGCTGAGTCAGCCTCCAGCACTCCCCTAATGAATTGTGAGGGGGTGAGGAGAAAGGTGGAGCCTGACTGTGAATAAACTGCCTCGGATGAGAAAACAAAGGCCGTGTGACTCTGGAACACCCTGATATGTTTATAACTCTAGTCAGTACTTTGCTCTTTAATTAGGGAGAGCAAATCTTTATAACTTGCTGGAATGGAGAGGAGAGTAGACACAGTGCAGTTTACTTTGGAAAGAGTAAGAAATGACAATCAGTTCTTGGCACTGTGCTGCCAATATTTACTGACAAACGGTAGACTTGGTCAGCTTCCCAGGCGTGGAATGAACTTTATATTCAAAATCAGATTCTAAGTGTTTAAGATCGAATGAATACTTTTGGGGAGACAGCAGCCTTCACAAAATTGGACAGGCATAGGAAGGGAGTCAGTCAGCATCACATGGCACTTGGCGGGGAAACCAAGGCAGACAGGGCAGTGGGAAAGCTTGATAGCGACCAGGATGACCTTAACATTATCCTCAGTTTGACAAGTCCCCCCCGCCCCCCCAGGTAGCTTCTGACCTCTTTTCTTGGAGCATTTACTTTAGAAACTTAGCTTGTAAAGTCATTCTTTGCCTCTTTGACATAGAATTCTTTCAACTTCTTGTCTGTTTCCCATCAGAGGAATGTCTTTCTTAAGGATCTGGGAGCCATCTCTTGGAAATGGAGTCAATAGAGTTGGCTCCTGACTTCCAGTCTACGGGAGAAGGTGAGAGCCTACCTTAATATCAATTAGCAAACAAGATGGTTGAAGAATTGAATAGGCCAGCCTTCCCACCATGTCCTCCTGTGTTTTTCCACTAACCTACCCCAGTGCTTAAAAACTCTCCCACCTTCTATTTCAGAGGAGTTGAGTTCAGTCTCTATTGCAGTAAATTCTTTTTTTTTTTTTTTAAAGATTGTATTTATTCATGAGAGACACACAGAGAGAGGCAGAGACACAAGCAGAGGGAGAAGCAGGACTCTGGGATCATGCCCTGAGCCAAAGGCAGACACTCAACTACTGAGCCACCCATTGCAATAAATTCTTAAATTTATTTATAAAGTCTTTAATAAATTCTTCCTTGCCTATTCAATTCTGTCTGGTACAATTTTCCTTTGACAGTAGTGAAAAAAGGATGGGTTCATATATGCTCTGATTGGAAGCTATTATCATGGAGAAGCTAGAGACGGCTATCTAGAGAAGCTTCTTCTATGATCGGCTTAGGGCTTTCTCTAGTGTTTGGGGAAGCTGGCAGTCACTGACCAAGTTCTGATCTTTCTGGGCTGATTGCAGCGGAGGCTGTGGGTTCCAAGCTACTTGCTCCACAAATTGTAGGACAGAGTTCTACAACCAGATAATATCAGCCCCAGAGGATTTTTTTCTAAGAGTAAGTTAAAAATACTTGGAAAAGCAATAATACTCAAAATTAGCTATTATTATATTATTATCTGTGCTATTGTTGTTTAGTTCACTTTTTTTTTTTTTTAAAGATTTTATTTATTTATTCATGATAGACCTAGAGAGAGTGAGAGGCAGAGACACAGGCAGAGGGAGGAACAGGCTCCATGCCGGGAGCCCGACGCGGGACTCGATCCCGGGACTCCAGGATCACGCCCTGGGCCAAAGGCAGGCGCTAAACCTCTGAGCCACCCAGGGGACCCCCAGCTTCAGTCTTTAATAGCAAAGCACAGAACATGTACAACAGAAGAAATTCTATCAAAAGCAAACCAGTGGCTTTTATAAAGATGCTTTTCTGTCTTTTTCCATATGTATCATACATGGCCTGGCCATTGTCCATTTTTATGTTGTCTTCCATTAATTTTAGGAGCATCTTGAAGACAGAATTAGAAACCAGAAGTCCTAGTCACAGAATTCTAGAAGATCCAGTCACAGAATTCTTTTTTGGAGATTAATCACATTATATTTATTTCTTAGAAACCTTCAGAGTGCAACACTGCAAGTAGTTTCCTTATGGAGGTGAAATATGCCCTAATTGTTGGGACCCCAAATACTTTATAATGGATTAATGCCACTTTACTAAAGTAAGGGCTGTGTAGGATCTACCTAGGCATGGATATTACCCACTGGTCACTGAGGTTGTTGGGTGCATAAGCCTAATCTTAAAGCTGGTTTGTTATATAGCATGCCCCAGGTCCAAAACCCTGAGTACTAAAGTTGGTTCTGACCCCACTGGATTTTCCTTAAGCATGTGTCCATCTTCCAAAAAAAAAAAAAAAAAAAAAAAATCTGCGACTTTGAGGCTATTTGGGGATTTTTTTTTTCTTAAGGATTTTTATTTTGTTTAGTATTTTAGAGAGAGAGAGAATGAATGGAGGGAGAGGCAGTGGGAAAGACTCTCCAGCAGACTCCCTGCAGAGCCCAGAGCCTAATGCTTGATCTTATGACCCTGACATCACGACCTGAGCCAAAATCAAGAGTCATATGCTCAACCAACGGAGCCACCCAGGCATCCCAACTTTGAGGTTATGTTGAAAACTGACTAGGTCTGTGGAAATATGGGTATAATTGAATTCCCAAATTCAACTTACTTAGGAGAAAGGTAGGGGGAGTATAATGGGTACCAGATAATTTTTACCAAACCAAGAGAACTTCCAGGATGGGCTTCTGTATATACTCAACTTCTGTAAAGATTGATTCTCTGACAGTTGGTCTCCATGTCCCGGAGCATGCCTGTGGACTTCCCAGGCTAGCCTCAATATTAATCCAGATCCCTGAGGTAATAAGTTTCAGGATACACAGTCCTTCTTTTCTTTTCTTTTTTGTTTTGTTTTGTTTCCTTTCTTTTCTTTCCTTACTTTTTTTTTAATTGAAGTATAATTAGCATACAGTATTACATCATGTTATGCAATCTGTCATCCCCAAATAACTGAGTGGGAAAATGTACAAATGTAGTAGTGAAATAATCTTATAATCAAAGTGTTGGAGTGGAAGAAAGGAAATTCCGTGACCTGTATTGAATGGCATGCCGAGGACTAGGCAATGGTCAGAGTTTGTCGCAAGAGCAAAACATAAGCTGTGTGTCACCTTTAGAGATCTTAAAACAGTGATAAAGCTGGACTAGAAGTTTGCTTTTATCATCCCCAAGTGCTTAGTGATAGAATACTCCTTTCTGAAAAAAATCTATTGTTGATCTAAGTTCTAAAAACATCCTGTTACTGTTTGAATTTTAAGAATACAGATGTAAGCTTGAAATAAACAGGTTAAATTTTTTCTTTTCTATTTTTTTATAGGGAAGATTTTTATTATTATTATTATTATTATTAATTATTATTATTATTATTATTATTTAATTTTAGAGAAGGGGGTGGGGTAGGGGCAGAGGGAGAAAGAGAGAGAGAATCCCAGGCAGGCTCCACACTCATTGCGGAGCCCAATGGGAGGCTCAAGCTCACTCCCATGAGATCATAACCTGAGCTCAAGAGTGGACAGTAAACCAGACTGAGCCACCCAGGTGCCCCTATGGGGAAGATAATTTAACGATCACTTCAGTGTTGTCTCCCTAATATCTCTCTCACACACATGCACAATCAACTACATGTGTTCATTTTGAGAATAGATGACTAAGAGTTTAGTATCATTTGAACTCACTCAGAGGATATGTTGTATCTCCAACCTCTATTCCTGCATTTCAGGAATCAATATAAGCATTAATACAGGTATTATAGTGATTAAGAAAAGAACTTGAGTTCCTTTAATTCTGACATTGTAGGTGACATTATGTGTAAAATTTAAAATTAGGAAACAGCAAAATATAATATTTTTTGTTTGATAAGTCAAATTTAGTTCACACATTAACTGTTTTACTGGATTCGGATAGTATATTTAACATTAAATTTATTTTTTATTCATCATCAAGAGTGAATCAAGAAAATAAAACATTACATGAGTAGTATAATTTAGTAGTTCTCTTTCTGTTGCAGACACTTCAATTTTATTAAAATTTGCTTACTAGTTACTGGACAATTATTTACCAAAATTATTATTATATCAGATGAACCAAAGAATTAAAGTTAGTTGTTTTACTTTATGATTATTACTGAATATTCTTTTCTCGTACTGTTTTTAAAAATCATCTTTTTGGTACCAGGTTCACCAAGTATGCCACTGCAAGCATGTAGTCATGAAGTCTCAAACATGGGGGATGAAGAGTGTTGGAATTAAAACTAGAGATTTCCTGCTCTCTAATGAAAACTGTTTCTGTTCCCCTAATGAGAAAAAGCAGCCCACAAATTCATTTTGACTTTGGACTGACAATTAATTGATATATGATGCAATACCAATTAGGTTCTAAGTGCAGCTCAGAAAGTGCAGCTACCTGCATTTGAATGTGTTCAACAATAAATTAAAATTAGCAGGTCCTGTTTCTTTATCTTTGATGGTTTTGTTTAGTTCAACAAAGTCAGGGAACCTCAGTATCCCCCACCTGACTTATTCTAAAAAGGCTCGGTGGAAAATGTTGCATTGGGGATGACCAGGAAGGACTTAACATTCCTTTCAGTTTGACTACACTTTAGACAGGCTGCTTTCTGCCTCTAAGCCCTGACTTCCATTTTTTTAGGGCATTTACTTGAGAAAGCTTTCACTTATACATTCTTTCTCTCCCCCTCTGACTTGTAAATCTTTAAAAAAAATACATCTCTTGCCAGTTTTACAACCCAAGAATGTCTTTCTCAAGGACATGTGACCCATCCCTTTGAAAAGCAGTCATCAAGGAAGACAGCACCCTTATCTACTTGTCTCTGTGGAAGGGTAGGAGCCTAAGTTTAATGGATGCTAATTAGCAAACACAAATGGTCTAATCCTTAAGGAAAAAATGTGCAAATTGAGGTCTAATTCAGTGTAGAGGTTATATGCCATTGATCAGCCTCCCTATTAACATCGCTAGTGCTTTTCTATGAACTCAACATTCAAAACCCTTCCCCCTGTGTTTCAGCAGAGGTGAGTTCAGATTAAGTTCTGGCATCTTTCCTCTATTACAAGAGCCTTAAAGTCTTGCTTTGATAGATTCACTTTATCCATGCCAGTTTTGCTATGACAGGGATGAGATAAGATCAGGAGAGGAACATTTATGTTTATGATGGGAAGATACATTTGACTTCATAAAGGCTGAAGATGCTTTGCATCTCAGGGGAACTGACCGTGATTTTGTTATTCTACAGCTTGTGTGTCTTGCCTATGCCTTCCCTGGGGCTTCAGAGCACCGGGCACACAGTTGTAGTTGTGAGGTCCACAAGTTCCAGTTATTTGAGGAGCAGGAGCTTTCACTCTCTGACCTCAGCAAACTGGCAATACTTATATGCAATGATTCGTTGTTAACCACCCTTTTTTGATTATTCACAAAATGAAACTCATGTCTTACATGTCTTCTATATAGTGTGATCCTCACTTAAAAGTTGAATTTTCAAAAAAAAGAAAAGTTGAATTTTTTTCATTGCAGTTTTGAAGATGTTCATGGGTGTGTTAGAACAAACCATTAAATAGTCATCCTGCCCAAACCAATTAAAACTACTGATTGGTGATACTCAGGTGCTTTGGAGGAAAAGGATAGTTTGGATTTGAAAGAAAGACCTTAGAGCAGGAGTGAAAGTTCTAGTTGTCACATGTTCTGTCTTAGAAAATGACAGTAGAGAGGCTTCCACTACACTGATTAGCCAAGGAACTCAGTCTGACCTGACTTGAGAACTCTCTGCAATGATGCGGCTGAAGTGCTTGAGCTGGCAAAATGCAGAAAAGGGGAGCTGGTGCTAAGGACCAAATCAGGAGCTGGGGCTGAGCTTGCAGTGCAGAGCCTAGGCCCGGAGCAGGGCACATATCTTGTGAGGCATTGGTCGAGTGGTGAAGCCAATGTCGGGAGTTAGGTCCAGGTCCAGATGGGAGACCCCAGGGGGTGGCTGGAAGGTGAACTTCTGCATGAGGCTGGTGAAGAACAAGAAAAGCTCCATCTTGGCCAGTGACTCACCAGCACACATCCGGCGACCTGGAGTGATGGATATGATGGACGGTTATAAGATGTGTGAACAGAAAAATCTAAAACGCAACCTGGACAAAGACGAAAGCTGTCCACATGGGATTTCTCCTATTTTAGAATGTGTGAATTGGTCACTTTAACCTCTTCTGAGTTCTGTGGGCTCTGCAGAAGCCCTAGAAATGCAAAAATTAAGTACATATGCTAACTATCCCTGTGAGCTCCCACAAGGGAAACAAGCAACAAACATTAGCATTTTAACCTGAAAAATGTTAGGACAGGTAAAACCAAGTGTGTCATGAGAACAGATAGTAAAGGTGCCCAATGTGATTTGAAGGGTCAGGGAGACCTCTTCCTTTGTATGAGAGCTTTCTATCTCAGCTCCTGTGTAAACGGTGAGAAGTCAGCCAGGCAAAATTGTGGCGAGATGTAGAAGGGGTCATGATGTATTTTGGGGCTAAAAAAACTTGATTCTGACCAGAACATGGATCATGAGTTAGGGAGTCCAAGACCTGAGGCCAGAGGATAAGTAGACACTAGGTTATGCTGAAGTATTTTAAGAACAGAGATTTGGTTAGTATTACTTTTAGAACATGACTTATTTGGGAAAATGTCAAGATTTTGAAAAATGGAGTCAGTTAAAATTGAGGAAATCTTCAGGACGCCTGGGTGGCTCAGTGGTTGAGCATCTGCCTTTGGCTCAGGGTGTGATCCTGGGTTCCCAGGATCTAGTCCCACATCAGACTCTCTGTGAGGAGCCTGCTCCTCCCTCTCCCTATGTCTCTGCCTCTCTCTAAAATCTTAAAGAAAATTGAGGAAGTCTTCTAGGTAAGTTTTTATTGACATAAGCGGGGACTTAATGGTTATATGTATTTCTTAAGATACACTGAATTGAGAATGGTGCATTTTTTTCTGGCTCAAATTTTTTTAAAGTTTTTTTTTTTAAGATTTTATTTGTTTATTCATGAGAGACCTAGAGAGAGAGGCAGAGACATAGGCAGAGGGAGAATCAGGTTCCATGCAGGGAGCCCGATGAGGAACCTGATCCCAGGACCTGAGCTAAAGGCAGATTCTCAACCACTGAGCCACCCAGGGGCCCCTCTGGCTCAAATTTAATGAGTTTTATGGTTACACTGTAGAACAAAGATAATATATTTGATTGAGATATGGCATTATGAAAAGTTTCTGCTTCCAGTCCTGTAGAAGACCCAGACAGATCTTTTCATTCCTCTTTCCAGGGTCTGTAAATCCTAAGCCTGCTGCGTTGCTTTCCTGCCAATGAAATGTTGCAGACAGTCCAGTTAGATTTCTTTTGTTGTTGTTTGTTTATTTAATTTGGAAGATAACTCTCAAGTATACTGAGTCACAAAAGACTTCAAAGTTCAGAAAAGTATTTAAATGTGGTTATTTTTCAACTCATGGAAAGTAGCACTTTGGTTTATGTAGGACATCAGGGAAACAGATTAACTCCACAAATGGGGTGGTGGGGGACAGTTTTTCACTATGCCTAGTAGCAAGGCAGGATTTTTAGGAGTGAAAGGCAATGTCTACTACCTCTCTCTGTCTGAAAATATTTATTAAATAAAAGCTAACAATTCAATGTTTAATTTAGCTTGTCTTTGAGACTACTGCTCCCAAAGGGCTTACTGCCCAGTAGGTGAGCCCAACAAGGAAAGAGGTAAATATTATACAGATTCACAAGCTTCAATAGGGTGTTATGGGAGACCATGGAAGGAACACCTAATCTAGTTTTGGGGATTAGACCTTCCCACCTGCCCAGAATGAAATGTATGCTGGTAGTGTCATCTAAATGAACGATAAATAATGCAATTTAGGGTGAGAATTATCTAACCTATATTTAGGTTTATTTGGTTTAAGGTAAGAGTCTAGCTGCCTAGCAAGAGAAAGCACGAATCAGTTTAGTTTACTTTTATGGGTACCTTGATGAAAACATAGCAAATTATCTTATCTTTTAAAAAAATGCTCTATGCAGAATTAGGAGTGATCATGATCAAAGATCAAATAACCTCTCCAGAGAGCAAAATCTCTTTCTTAATGCAGCAAGTAAGAAGTGAGAAGAACTGGGGAAGAATGACTTCAACACAACTAAAGGAATGAAGACTTCACACTCAACACTGGTTTTATGATATTTTTTTTCTTGTGATAGTTTTGTGGTGGTTATATTTTAAGAATATTTCCATTTGTTTATGATAAAAAAGAGTATCACTGCTTCTAGATTTCCTACAGCAGGAAACACACACACACACAGTATAGCTGGAGATTTTTAGAATTCCCGAGGTAAGCTTTGGTAAAATTGTTCGAAGATGGGCCACCGTACAAAAAATCTGGACTGTTTGCTGCTTGTCTCATTTCCTTTAACTCTGGTTCCAGATGCGATACTACATTTTTATTTCAAGTAGGAGTCATTAATACATGTACTGTTTTCTTGTATATCAACCTATGTGTGTGTTTGTGTGTAAAAATTAGGAGAATGCATTGTACTTTGTGTCTCTCTCTATCCCTTAGTTAGCGGTAGGTAAGGAAAGTCTATCCTTTGGGTGACTGCTGTTTACCTATCACTGAATGGGTACCTGGAGTGAATGCTAACCTACCGTTTGTGTAAGTAGAAAGGCACAACATAACAGACTGCTTGGTACAGTTTTGCTAAGATGCTTTCCTAGGAATGGAGAATTCACTTTAGGTTCTCAGGAATCCATACAATTATAGAGTAAATCCATTTCATTCCCTGGATTCCAAAATGTACTCTGGTGGAAAGCTCTTCTCTCTTCCCTATCTCTAAGCCCCCTCCCTCTCTACCCTACCCAAGAAATCCTAAGAAAAACACTGGCATTTGTATATATTAAAGCAAAGCTTTTTAGAGGTGCCTGGGTCACTTAGTTGGTTAGGGCACCAACTCTTGGTCCTCAGGGTCCTGAGTTAAAGCCTCGAGTTGGGCTTCACGCTGAGAGTGGAGCCTACTTAAAAAAATAAATAAGGCAAAGCTTTTCTGGTTACGGTGAAGGTGGCTGCTCATTGTCACCTGTTTAACTTTCTCCGCAAATTCCATAGCCTCAGCTGTAAGGAATCTTCAAGGTTTCCCTAAGAAAATGCCATTGCAGTGCCTAATGTCTTACAGTCAATTTACAGCCTGGGAGGAAAGGCCCCTTCCACTCTCACATCTTTCTGACATTTAGTGACACATGGAAACAATTACAAAACCGAAGCACAGTCCTCAGACAAGGCCCAATCTCTCTAGATTTTTCAAAGCACCTTTCTCAAAATAGGATATCTTACCCAGTGAAAAGGGCATGAACGCTTCTTTCTTGATAAACTTTCCAGTAGAACTGAGGAAATGGTTGGGATTAAATGTGTCTGGCTTTTCCCACTGTGTTTGGTCCCGAAGTACAGAGGTCAGCAAAGTGATGACCTCAGTGTCCTAGAAATAGAAGCGCTATTAATGACAGACATTACATTCCTTCTGAAAAAAGTGGATCTTTAAAAATGTGTGAAGGTCTGGGTTGCTCATTTTCCAGAAACAGTATGTTCTTGAAGAATATGGAAGGAGAGGAAGTAGAGGGGCAGCAGGCAGGACTTGAGATTGAATGTGGAACATGCACTTACTCAACCACATTTTTGTTCAGTACCTAAACTAAAAAAACACAAGCCTTGGACTCAGGACTGGAAATTGTTTCTTACTTAGTCATGTGTTTGCTATGTGATAATGGCATGTTTTTAGCTTTTGCTATATCCCAGTTTCTAAACTTATATGAAAGGAGTTAAATAATTCTTATGTGGTGACTTAGCCTCAGAGGCAGTGATATGCAGGACAGAACCTGGTGCGGTTCCTGGCAGGTCTGAGGCTCAGGGAAGTTTTGCTCCTTTGCCTCCAGGGACTGTAAGAGTGGACAAGCTAGATCTCACAAGCCCATCAAATCCTCAAAAGTCAGTTACCCCCCTTCCACAGCTTGCTACATGCTCTGAGACAACTGAGGACATCAAGGAAAGGACCTCTAACTGTGATACAGGAAAGAGTATTCTGAAGACTAAAAATAAAATAAGAGTAGAAAGAAAAGACTGCCTCTCAGTTAAGGACAGTGTTTACTACTTCACCATAGTTAATCATAGCTTCCTGTCCAAGAAATCTTTGGAATACTATCATTGTGGTTAGCTGGCTTAGCACGTGAATCGGTATAGTTTTTGAATCATGAAAAGCAAACAACTGCTTTAAAGTGTTTTATTTTAAAATTACCTTTGTTGCTTTCTTTTTTATTTGTAAGTATACGTACCCGGACATTGTGGATTTTTCCTCCTCCTAAGAACTGTGCTAGATATTTCCATTGGAGCTCAGTGAAACCATGGGACCTAGCAGCCAGTAGCATGGTAGGCGTGTTAGACCCCTTGTACCTGTGAAGCTCTGATACAGTGCTCTACGTAGCTTGTAGCCAGATAGATAACTAGAACTAAAATCCTGCCATTATTACAGCTTCCTTGGTGGTTTCTTTTTCTTCTTTCTTTGGTTATATTTGTTTTCATGAGCTACTAATCTGATAAATTCAGTCCAACAGTGTGTTTCATGCATGCTGAGAAGAGAAACTCCAAACATGAATGTTGCCCCCTTGTTTGCAGGGTACGCACAGGGGGTAGCAAGTGATAGTGTGGGCAGGGGGTCCACATAACCAGTGGCCCCTGTGCATTCATGTAGAGATGGCTCAGAAGCAGTGACCAGACTAGACTTTAAGGAAAAGAATTAGTGCTGTAGGCAGACGCTGGTCCTCTGCCAATTCCCGCCTTCAGTATACTTTTAGCAAAGATCTATTCTTTCCACTGGCAAAGCAAAGAATGCATCTAGATGCTGTAAGGTTGAGAAGCAGAGGGCCTGAGCATGTTTCTGTGTGAGGAGGGAAGTGGGGCTGGAGGTGCTGCTGTCAGGGGCCCTGCGTGGAGTGAACCACTTTCTAAATGGTGGCACCCCTTTCCGGGGATCTGGCGGTGATCTGGCCCCCCTACCTACCCATCTTGCTCTGTGAACCCCAATTTCCTCAACTACCACTTAAAAAATAATAATACCTTTTAAGGTTGCGCAGAGTAATTAGCACCTATTCTGTCTACACACAAACTGACACACTCAGTTCACCTTTATTGCCTGGTAGGAAGGGAGCAGGAGGCTGAGATCACCTTTGGCAGTTTATTGCAGTGCTTCTGTGATTTTTGAGCAGCTGACATTTTTTTCCCTCTTCCCTCACTTCCCCTTCTTAAACCCTTACCTTGGGGATATAGTAATTTTTAAACATAACGTTTGTGGTTGTTGCATGAGGTAAGCCCGTGGGCAGGATATTAGCAAATCTCTGTACTTCGTGAATGACAGCATCTGTGTATGGCATTTGAGTTCGATGTGTAATCCGAGGCTGAGCTGACCCCACAACTTTGGTGATCTCATCACAGACCTTTTCTGGATAAAATACAGAATGATTAGAGTGGGGGTAGGGTGGGGGATATTGGAACAGTCTTCTCAATTTTCCTTCCATGTGAAAATGAACCTAAGCGCTGAGTTCTGACTCATCTTTTCTCTGATCTGCTTCCACTCTTAGACCTCTATTCCTGAGGCTCCTCTGGGGACCTACATGGGGTGACACCTGCAGACCATCTCCAGAAGCTTGAAGAGCAAAATCTCCTTTCTTATGTCAAAAGGAAACTAAAGATGCACACTGTCCTTGAGGGTATAAATTAAAGGTATCCAGTGTGGCCATAGAATTCTGCTTTTTCCACCCAAGAGATTTCTGAGTCCTTCCTTCAGGCAATGCTCTGAATCTTAGGAGACCTACTCTGGACCTCAGGATATCGCATCATGAGCAGAAGTGCCCAGCACAGCGTGGTGGCTGTGGTCTCTGTACCAGCCGCAAAGAGGTTACTAACGAGTGCCACCAGATTTTCATCACTGAAATAGGTTGTAGATGTATCTTTCTCCTGAAAAGGAAAAAGGAATCATTAGTGATGAAATATTTTTATACTGGTCAGTCATGGCAAATAACCCAACATGAATTTAAAAAACTAAGCCTGGCATTCTTTCAACAGAGTGGATTTTTTTTTTTGTTATGAAGATGTGCAGAATTTTTGGGTAAAGTACATTCCAAGTGCTAATCATGATAAATAATTCTAACAATGGGAAAGGCTCTTTGACATTTGGAAATTAGTTGTTAACTGAGTGATTAGAATATGCCCAACATTGTTTCTTTTTTAAAAATTGCATTAAATCTTTGTGTTAGTTAATGAAACACATTTCCAATGGAATAAAAGGAATACTGTACTAATTCTAAAAGCTAACATTGGAGATCATCTATATGTCTGGTTTTTTTTTTTTTTTTAAAGAGAGTGATGTGAAAAGCAGTAGAAAATACTCAAGAATGGAAAACGTAGTAAATACCATTCTTTGTACATATCTGCCATTATTAACTTAATTGAATCCAGTGATCTTTCTGCTTTGAAAGAAATATATTTCCTCAAGATGCTATTACTAAAAAAAAAAAAAAAAAAAAAAAAAAAAAAAAAAAAAAAAAAAAAAAAGATGCTATTACTTAAGCAAAATAATAAACAATAGGCTAAGGTAACCCCTGAGCAAAACACTATTACCTCCTGCTGTCTGACCAAAAAGGCATCAATGAAACTTCTTGGATCATTTTTGTCAAATTTATGCTGATGATCTAGGAAAGTCATCCTTATAAAAGCAAATAATTCATCTCTATTCCTGAGTACTGTCTTATGACTTTTTAGGAGGAACCCCAAAACTGGAAACATATTGAAAAGCTGAAAGAATAGAAAACAACATAGTTAAATATATATATGTAATGCCTGCAATCCTGGGAATGATACCATTATTTCTAGAAGCATTATAGAAATAATATCTCATTTAGACTTCCATTATTTTTAAAGATTTTATTTATCTATTCATGAAAGACACAGAGAGAGAAAGAGAGAGAGACAAAGGCAGAAGGAGAAGCAGGCTCCCTGCAGGGAGCCCGATGTGGGACTCAATTGGTACTCCGGAACCACTCCCTGAGCAGAAGGCAGACACTCAACCACTGAGCCACCCAGGCATCCCTAACTAAAATCTTAAAAAAAAAAAAAAACATTTAGTTAAAGATTGAACTATTTATTTACTTATTTTTAATTTATTTAAGTTCAAATAATTAACATAGTGTGCATTATTAGTTTCAGAGGTAGAGTTCAGCAATTCATTGGTCTTATATAATACCTAGTGCTCATTACATCATCTGCCCTCCTTAATGACCATCACACAGTTAATCCATCCTTCCACCCACTTCCCCTCCAGCCACCTTCAGTTTGTTTCCTGTTATTAAGAGTCTCTTATGGTTTGTCTCCTTCTCTGGTTTTGTCTTTAGTTTTCCCTCCCTTCCCCTATGCTCCTCTGTTTTGTTTCTTAAATTCCACATGAGTGAAATCATATGATAATTGTCATTCTCTGATTGAGTTAAAAATAAAATTAGACATAGTCACCTGTTCCAGTCTTCTCTCATACCTGTATTTAGAGTAAATCTGTACTTATTATCATAAGAGAACCCAAATTCGGGCAGCCCGGGTGGCTCAGGGGTTTAGCGCCGCCTTTGGCTCAGGGCGTGATCCTAGGGACCCGGGGTCGAGTCCCCACATCGGGCTCCCTGCATGGAGCCTGCTCCTCCCTCTGCCTGTGTCTCTACCTCTCTGTCTCTCTGTTTCTCATGAGTAAATAAATAAAATCTTAAAAAAAAAAAAAAAGAGAACCCAAATTAACAATAACTACCAATAACATTGTTAGTTGTCAGTTGTGCTATTGAAAATGGGAACTATTTGACAAGGCTCTTAGTCCCAACATTCTAGAAGATAGCAACTTTCTTGCTCATGAATATACAAAAACTGGATTGTAGCACTATTTTGAACTTCCATGAATCAGAATAAATGTTAGTTTTATTTAATACTTTTTCTAGTACTTGATAGTTCTTTAAATTCACTCTTCTAAGTGAATTCTACTGAGTATTTCTTACTCATTCATGGTTTACCCGATAGTCGATTCATAACTAGTGGTATAGGTAAAAAATGAATGGCCAAGATTGTAAAATTTACTGAACTCATATATTGCACTATTTATTGATATGATTCACAATCCATGCATCATAAGGTATTTGATGCAGTAATTTGTGATGGAAGAATTATCAGATGTGTTAGCCAACCAGGCTTGTAACATTTCTGTATTCAGAATATTCCAGAAAGCGTACATCTTTGAAATGGCAAATACTTTTTCATGGTCTCTTGAATAATACCCTAGAGGAAGTAAAATTGAATAGGGAAGATACAGTTACCGCAATCCTAGGACCTCCAATGAGCTTCACATTTTCACCAATCAAGGTTAAGAGTCTCAGGAATTGGGTGTCTTGGTAATCAAACCGTTTTCCGAGCAACACTGACACGATGACATTAGCAACAGAAGCATTCATTACTGTTTTGACCTCAAAGGGTTTTCCTACAAGAGAATTCATTAATCAGATTAGGAATGCTCACATAAACAGTATTAAACCAGTCCTGGAATGATTGGGACAGACTGTCAAGAAAAGACTTCATGGAGGATTATCGGTGACCATGCCTTTTAAGAAGAGGTGAGAGTAGATGGGCCTTGAAAAATATCCAGAATTTGATTAAAATACTGAAAGTATATGTTAGCAAAAATCTACATGTGTCTCATTTAGAGGAATTAAAATGTGCCAGGTGAGGGACATTTCCGTGTGTGTGTGTAGCAAATGTTAATGCATAACATCTGAGAAAATATCAACCCAGAAGGCTTCAATCAAATTCAAAAATTTAAAATAGGATATTTATATGATTAAGATGATTTTACTTGAAAGAACTTCATCCAGAGCCTCTTATTTTTAGCCTCTTCTGTTACTGGGACCTGTTTTCCTCAGCATCATTGAAAACTATTTAGATTATTAAATATGTATCAGTGGAAGTACACTTATTTTTGGTCACTGGAATGCTAAGACTTACTCTTAACATCAGCACCTATCTTAAATGTGGAGGCTGAAGACCTAGGGTAATTTCTATAGAGAATATATTTACTTCTTAATATATACATGTGAGGGTATGTGAGATGCTATGTTCACAAAGTCCTGAGAAATTGTTAGAAGCTTAACCATGGAGAAGGAATAGATGTTTTCCTATAGATACTCTCTCCAAAGTGCTGACAGGCTCTCTATGTATACAGGGACTGCTAATTTAGCACGTGGAGCCCTGACCCTTGTCTCTTTTCTGTATTCATCTCAGGCTTGTCTACCTTTGACCATTTTTCTTCATATTACTACCTGCATCAGTGAAGATAATATTCAAAGGAGCATATTTTTAGTAAGGAATGAACTCAGTTTATTAAAGAAATGAGAAAACTTTTATTTTTTTTATTTTTTTTTTTGAGAAAACTTTTAACATGAAGATAATTAAATATTAAAATAACATGGAATTAACTCTCTATCATTTAAAGAGATCAGATACCATATCTATTATGGAAGAACTGTTCCAAATTAAAGGAGGCAAAAGAGATGTGACAACTGAATGTAATGCAAGCGCCAAGATTTTCTCCTGCTATTTAAGACATTAATGGCACAACAGCAAAATCTGGCAAACTAAGTTCTGTGGATTACTGAGTCAATACTAATTTCCTGAGTTTTGAAAAATGTACTTTGGGGATGGGAGAGAATGTTTTTGTTTATTTTTAAGAAATACATTAAGGTGTTTAGGAATAAAGGGAGAGCATGTCTCCAAAGTACTTTCAAACAGGTTAGAAAAAGAGAGAAAGAGAGATGGCAAATGTAAAATGTTGACATTTGGGGTATGTTACAGAAGAGTATGATTTGGGGAATTATTTGTAAATTCTTGGAATTTTCCTGTGAGACTGAAATTATGTGTAAATAATAAAATATAGCTTTTGGGTTCTTTCTCATGAAAAATAAGACATGGTTTAATTCATTCTACGCACCTCTGTGAGACTCAAAGCTCCATATGAGATGTTGGCATTCCTCTATAATGGTATCTTCTATGATCCGCTTGCCCATTCCAAAGTTCCGTAAGGTGGCCAAACTGAATCTTCTCATAGTTTTCCAGGTTTCACCATGAGAGAAAACAATTCCTTATAATGAGGAGAGTGTTTTACAATTATTTCCTCAAAGCTTTTATCATTTAATTTGCGAGGACAAATAAAAATTAAAAGAAGCTTTATCCTTCCTGTTGAAAATAAGAGACTCCCCTCTCAAAGCATTTACTTTAAAAGACTTGTAAGTAATATATAATCATATCATATGTATGTATGACTTATACATAAGTCATTCTGACTTATTTCAGATAGGTCAGACTTATTTCAGGACTCATTTCAGTCCTTCTGAAAATTAGAATAGGTCTTTGGTCAGCTTTATGACCTAGCAATGTCTTTCTCAGGGACTTTGGGGCCACCTGTTTTTCAGAATACAGACATCAAGGAAGAAAGTGCCCCTTTCAGGGCAGCCCGGGGGGGTGGGGGGCAGCGGTTTAGCGCCTGCCTTTGGCCCAGGGCATGATCCTGGAGACCCCAGATCGAGTCCCTCATGGGGCTCCCTGCAGGGAGCCTGCTTCTCCCTCTGCCTGTGTCTCTGCCTCTCTCTCTCTGTGTATCTCATGAACAAATAAATAAAATTAAAAAAAAAAAAAGATAATTTTAAAAAGAAAAAAGAAAAAAAGAAAGTGCCCATTTCTCCCAGATTCTGTGGGAGGGCCGAGCCTTACTTTGGTGAGTACCTTGCCCCAAGTTCAAAACTACCTCTTATCATAAAGATATAGGAATTCTATTATTCTTTTTTATCCAATTAACACAGATGGTCACTCCAATTACCGGGTGAATCAAGGATGCACTATGTATGACAAATGGTGCTGCCAAGCTCTCTTGGTTATTGAGGACTAGTTATTGTTTCTCTTAAGGACATTTTTGTAATGGGTTGTATCTGCTTGGTTATATAAAAGAGTGGCATTTCTTTATGTTTTTGCAATTTCTTAGTAGATTGTGATAGATATCACATTTTGGTTTGATGCTTATTCAATAACAAAATTATCTTCTTTTCTATTACCTTTGTGGAGAGGAGGATTTCTGGGCTGGGAGAAGATTTTGGTTTTAGTTCTATATCTCTGACAAATTTATTAAGCAATTCTTGAGTTTCTACTATATGCTTACATCATGTAGGTGTGGTTAATGGATAGATGAACGATAAAAACAAAGTCTCTTTTTGCTAGGGAAGAATGTAGACTATAGACACAAGAGTACCCAAGAAAAAAGTTACAGTAAATAACTACCAAGAGGTGTAACCAAGCTTCCACATTAGTGCTATATGTACTAATTTCTAGGCACACATATTGTTGTAGCATATAGTAGGTGCTCCATAAATATTTATTGAATAAAGCAGCTAGATGAATTTGTGTGTGGCTACAGGAAATAATAATAATCAAACAAGGTTTAGAAGAGTTGGGACAGGGATCACTGGGTGGCGCAGCGGTTTGGCGCCTGCCTTTGGCCCAGGGCGCGATCCTGGAGACCCGGGATCGAATCCCACATCAGGCTCCCAGTGCATGGAGCCTGCTTCTCTCTCTGCCTGTGTCTCTGCCTCTCTCTCTCTCTCTCTGTGACTATCATAAATTAAAAAAAAAAAAAAAAAAAAAAGAAGAGTTGGGACATATACTAACTTACAGAAAAATAAGGAGAGAGAAGGTTGCCAAAGTGGCCCACCTCTTTCCATGGTGGGATTTGTGGTAGTAGTGGCATTCTTCTTGTGTTTCAGTCCCTAGTCCCCGCCCTTCCTCCATTTGCATTTGAGGTACAAGAGACAGGGGAGGACTTTCTGAGTTTGACTGATAACCGGAAATAGGAAACTAGAATAAATAAGGCAACCAAGGTGTTGGAAACGGGGCAGCGCCATCCTTGTTAGTGTCAACATGAAATCCAGAACAAGATAGATGTCTCCTGCATGGTTGTGGCCACTTTGTGTGAGGTTAAGCCTTTCTTTCAAAGGAAGGTTTAGATTCTGCCCACTTTCAGTTCTTATATTAATATAATATTATTTGTCTATGGATCCTGTGTGCATAAAACTCTTTTACAACAAATATGTGACTCTTTGAACTATCTCATTTTTATATTTAAAAATTTATATTTGAGAACACAGTAGTAGAATATGAAGGGCCCACAGAAATCATTGTATCTTTCAGGGAATAGCAATAGCTCAGCCATGTAATTGTGGAGAACATTAATTTAGCATTATAAGGAATGGAACTTCTTTTAAATGCTGGGACTGAAGTTTGAAATATACTTAGGTTACATGGCAAAATAACTTATTAAGGTGAAATTATACTCCAAAATGGTTTAATGGTAACAAAAATATTAAATTGTTTTTCTGTTTATACAAAATTGGTTTAAAGAATGCCTGTACCAATTTGGGTGGATTACTAGACAGGGTGTGGAGCAGAGAAGTAATCATTTTCTCTTTGAACAAAGAGTAGTTTTCCTCTGAGCAGTTAAGACACTTAAGAAAAAAGACTACTTGATTCCTAAAATGAATTATTTGCTAAGGAAAAAAAATTGTTAGATTTAACATTGATACAAATTAAAACAATTTTGTGTATAATCATAAAATCAGTGAGTAATATATGAAGTATTGTGAAAAAGAACAGAGATGCCAGAGGCAATAGACAAAAAGTGTCCCAAATTTCTAGAAAGAATAAAAGTGTCCCAAATTTCTCCCAGGAGCTAAAGATAAGGGACTGAATGAACTGTTACTCCTCAATGCTAATTTTGTGAGATGTTAGTCGGAATTCTAAGAAAAAATATTCCAACACACACAAAATCACACATAATGGAATATTACTCAGCTATCAAAAAGAATGAAATCTTGCCATTTGCAACAACATCGATGGAGCTAGAGGATATTTTGCTAAGTGAAATAAGTCAGTCAAGGAAAGACGACTGCCATATGACTTCATTCATATGTGGAATTTAAGAACCAAAACAGATGAACATATGGAAAGGGAGGAAAAAGAAAAAAAAAAAAAAAAAGAGAGAGAGAGGGGAAACAAACCACTAGAGGCTCCTAATAGTAGAAAACAAACTGAGGGTTGATGGAGGGAGGTGGGTGGGGGATGGGTTAAATGACTGATGGGAATTAAGGAGGACATTTGTTATGATGAGCACAGGGTGTTGTAGGTAAGTGATGAGTCACTAAATTCTACTCCTGAAACCAATATTGCACTATATGTTAACTAATAAATTTCATGTAAAAAATCTTCTAAGCACTAATAAGTGTGAAAACTGAATTAAATAAAATTAAACAGACTTTGATGTTTTCTCAGAGGTTTTAATATCCTAATAGGTATTCCCTGAGTCCAAGAGAGGCCTGTAATATGTAGTATTTCTCAAATTCACTTTACTGACACTGCTTTTTTTTTTGGATAGAACATTTACTAATATCTCAGAGAATAAGGCTTTTGAGAAGGATAGTGTGAGAAATGCTTTTTTCAAAAAGTTGTTAAAGAATTAAAATGGCTTAGTAGTATTTATTAGACTGGTACTAAACTAGTAGTCTAGTAAATACTACTAGTTGACTAAAAATAATTAATATTAAGATGAAACTATTCCCATTTTTAGAGTAATTAACGTTAAAGGGTTGATGTAATAACTTAAAGAGTTATTATATTAGTGGAATGACATAAAAGTATAGCATTTGGATTTCCTCAGGGCATTTATCCAAGACACACATAAGCAAAATGCAACAATTTTATCTGATGAAAATATGGTTCAGTATTATTTATAACGCTATTGTTACTGTATTGTTTGATGGATCAAAGTCAATCATTAGACTGTGACCTCTTAAGCCGATGACCTCTGTTCTCTTTATATTCTCCTAGCACTGTACTTTTCACACAGTTGCTGGCTAATAATAATTTGTTTAACAGAATTAACATATACAATGAGAATAAAATCATAAATCATAAATTTTCTCCTAAGTAACTACTATTTGTGTAATGTATATTGATGAAGGAAAAATTAAATCATGAAAGGAATTATTTTTTTTTTTTAATTTTTATTTATTTATGATAGTCACACAGAGAGAGAGAGAGAGAGGCAGAGACACAGGCAGAGGGAGAAGCAGGCTCCATGCACCGGGAGCCCGACGTGGGATTCGATCCCGGGTCTCCAGGATCATGCCCTGGGCCAAAGGCAGGCGCTAAACCGCTGCGCCACCCAGGGATCCCCATGAAAGGAATTATTAAAGATAATACAGTGCAATTGATTTAGCAATTTTGACCATAAGGATACATTTTAAGCTTAGAATTTATTACCTTTTCCTTCAAAAAGTCTTTCAAATATGGGCACTTGAGATCGTTCCCCAAATTGATCGCCATAATTGACAAGGGCATCTTTTACTGTCTCATATCCAGAGAGTACCACCACCTTCTTTGGACCCATTTGGATGCTGTAAATGGAGCCATATTTCTGGGAGAGCTTGGGTGTGTAATAAAAAGAGAAGCGATTAAAACATGGTAGTGTAATAAAAAACGAACTAGATCTTGATCTTAGATAATTTAATTCTGACAAACAAGTCAGTTTTGTATTCTTGTGAAGTGACAATACTGGACTAAGGATGCTCCTTGGTTGCTACATTTGTTTAAGCCATAATTATTATGATCATCTACTGATTGTCCTCATGCTCCATTTTGATTTAAAAGTTGCAGTGCTCTGACATCATGGAATTGATTCATAGTATCTCTCTCTTATATCTTTGTTTGGTCTCAGAAAATGCCCATGTAGGACTCTAAGAAGACAAAAACACTTCTTGACTACCACCCTGAGTACCTAACCATCATATTCATGCTCTATCCTTTGTGGGATACTATGACCATAGTAGGTCCAAGTTAGTTCCCCACTACTGTGTGACACTTCTTACTACAAAATAACATTCAATTTTCTCTGATAATTAAAAATAAACAAGATGATCATTTATTGCCTCCTAAATATGTTGCCAGTATATCTTTTTAATGTACATTACAAGCCAGAAAAGTAGATATTATCATCATTTCCATCATATAGGCAAGACACTGTGGCTTCAAGAAGTCACAGAATAAATAGCGATACTCAAAAAAGAATATACATGTAGACTCGTTGGCTGCATAGCTTGTGGTCTTTATCCAACTAAGGTTTAGGTAAAGAATGAGAAAGAAACTTTTAATATTTCTTTCTTTAGGAAACTGAACTTTGGAAAATAACATTAGGATTGCAACCCTCATGAACTGTTGGTAGGAATGTAAATTGGTGCAGTCACTATAGAAACCAGTGGTTCGGGAATCCCTGGGTGGCTCAGCGGTTTAGCACCACCTTCGGCCCAGGGTGTGATCTTGGAGCCCTGGGATCGAGTCCCACGTCAGGCTCCCTGCATGGAGCCTGCTTCTCCCTCTGCCTGTGTCTCTGCCTCTCTCTCTCTCTCTCTCTCTGCCTTTCATGAATAAATAAATAAAATCTTAAAAAAAAAAAAAAGAAACCAGTGGTTCCTCAAAAAATTAGAATTAGAAATACCATATGATCCAGTAATTCCATTACCTGGTATTTACCCAAAGGAATAAAACACTACTTTGAAGGTATATGCACCCCTATGTTTATTGCAGCATTATACAATAACCAAAATATAGAAGCAACCCAAGTGTCCACCAACAGACAAATGGATAAGGAAGATATTACACACACACACACACACACACACACAAGAATGAATTCTTGCCATTTGCAATGACATGGCTGGACCTAGAGGGTATTATGTTAGGTGAAAAAAATTAGACTGAGAAAGACAAATACCTTATGATTTCACTTGTATGTGAAATTTAAAAAACAAAACAAATGAGGAAAGGGGCAAAAAAAAAAAAAAAAAACAACAAAACTAAATTCTTATACAAATCCCATAGCTAATTAATAACAGGTAGTTCTAGGTCTCAATTTGCTAGGGCCATACTCTTGATTGTGCCTTTTGTACACATTGTTTTGAATAAAAATAAACATTTTCTAGAGTAAGACTATAATCATAATTCAGTTCCTTCATAGTGAAATATGTAAGATATGGAATACAGATACAGAGTATGGAATATGTAGACCGAAGTGGTTGAAATAAAGGATATAAATCATAAATATTTCTGGATAAAAATATCACTTAATAATAAATAGAAATATATTTACTAATATTTTTATATATCCAATTTGAAAAGATACAAAAAATTAAATTTACAACAGCTCAGTTAACTTTGAATTCTAGCTAGTTACTTCATTGCACATCTATGACCCAGTTGTAAATATGTGCATGCTAACACACCTATAAAGGGTAAGAATAATGTGAAAATTATAAATATGAAATGAACGTTTATTTATTTTTTACCTCCAGCATAGTTTGATATGGCCTCTTCAGATTGAGAATATGCAGATTTCCAATAATTGGCAAAGGTCTGGGTCCTGGAGGAAAATGTTGCTTGGAAGCCTTAGTCATGAAGATTTTTATATTTAAAAGAAAAATAAGAAGCAGGCTCAGAATTGGAAGTATGATAGAAGAGTCAAACCCACTCATTATTTCTACGTAGACGTAATTATTAAGGTAATAGAAATCTCTGCAATTGCAACCAAGCAGAATCAGCAACTTCCAAAGCAAATCAAAAACATGGAGGCATTGCTCATAATATTTGCCCTATCTTATAGTCAACCATCTATTTTATAATTAAAGTGAGTTCAGCCCTACATGATATGCTTGCCTTATCTCAGCTCCTCCTCCCTTCTCTCTTTTCACTTCTCAGTTCAATCTGTTTTATCCAATAAAACCTGGGCAAAGGATTTCCTCTTCATGTAAAACAAGAATTTGTCTTTGAAATTTCAGAGAAACACAGTATGTTTAATCCTTGATGTGAAATCTACACTTTCACAGTAAAAAAAGTTGTATTGTTTGCTAAGATACCCCATGATCTGTGTGTGGCTGCTCAAATGACAGTGTCACACCAAGAATTTCAAGATTCCTATACAATGGTAAGTTCTTAAAAGAGTTTCATAGGAGTCCCAATGCCAATGGAAAGAGCATTGGTTTTTAACTTGAGGTCTGTGTGCATATCCTAGCAAGTTACTGATCCTCTTTGAGCCTTAGTTGCATTTTAAATTGAGAGAAATACATAAATTATTCATTTGTTACAATGAGTTAAAAATGGATACATATACAGCTCTTAACAAAGACTTAAAATTCTTCATTTTTTCCCTCTTTCACTCCTGAAAAGTTTTCTCATTTGTTTATGTCTATATTCTTTTCTGTATTTTTTTTATATTGCTGTCATCAAATTTTCCATCTTTCTGTGCTACTGACTTTTGCATCTGATATATAGCCCATTCTAGTCAATTTGCTCAAGAAAGAAATACGTATCTTTCCTTTTTTGTGCTAGAATGACTGTGAATAAGGAACTAGTTTAATAGATTAAATTGAACAGTTTTTAAATATATTGCCTTCTTGATAACAGTATTTCCTCAAGTTTCCTACAAGTTGCCATCATGTTTCATATTTACTTTTTTAGTTTATCATTTGTTGTACTCAAGGAATATAAATTTCTTGAAATCAAGGACTCTATTTCCCCCCATTGTGGGATCTCCAATGTTTAGAACAGTGCCTGGCACTTAACAAGTTTAAATTAGTGAATAAATCAGGGTGCAAATAAGTGATTGAAGTCCTCCAAATATTTTATTTCTGGAGAGTCATTCCTAGTAACTTGGAATTTGGGGAACAGAGTGACTATATGTACCAAATCCTGTGATTTTGTAGATACGTAAACAAACCAAGAGAGTTCAGATTCAGCAGGGGTCATGAAGCTTCTTCCCAACAGAGCCACAAGTAGGACTTAAATCTGCTTCTTTGCAATGCTCTTTATACCACATGGCTTAATCCCATGATACTAAATGTTCTGTATACAATGACGTGACTTCTCTGCTTGGCATGGCTATGGGTTGCTGGAACACAATACCAATTAGCCCTGTCTGGCAGGCAGTAATGAAAACCTTCTTCAACTATGTCTTGAACTTGTGTATAATCTAAAAGGGGCAATTATAGGCACAAAATGAAGGGCAGTATTACTTTGCATGGAAAGTAACTGTTAGTATCAAAGCCACCTGTTCAATGGCATCCATGCTTAACAGTGTTACTGTCAAATAGGGTCTTTTTCTAAAACAAAGAGTAAAGGGAGAGACAAAAAGTCCAATCAGACCAAACAGGGTGTGTCAATAATTAAAACGTAGTGGATTGTTTTAAGTTGCTATACAATAATAGGCAATACAGTATATAATAATAGATCCCAGTGTTGTTATTATTATTCCAGTATTTCAAATTAGGAAATTGAAGCTTTAAGAAGTGATCTGGGGTGCCCGGGTGGCTCAGTTTGTTGAGCGTCCAACTCTTGGTTTTGGCTCAGGTCGTGATCTTGAGGTCATGAGATCCAGCCCTGCATCAGGCTCCACACTCAGTGGGGAATATGCCCGAGATTCTCTCTCTCCCTCTCCCTCTGCCACTTTTTCTAATTGTGCTCTCTCTCTCAGATAAATACATAAATCTTAAAAAACAAACAAAAAGTTAAGTGATCTGCCTGAGGTCCCATAGTTAATAAGTAAGAGAATTCGTTTTGCTGATTCCAAAGCTCTTATTTCAGGAGAAAGAGTGTATAGGTTATTACCATGCTTTTATAATGATGTGGAACTGAGGGTCATTCCTTAAGGAAGATAATTTTGATAACATGCAATATAAGTGTTTATTATTATTCCTATTATTGTTATTACTAAGAGTTTACATGTACCCCAATATTATATTATGGTATTTAATTTCTGGGTCTAAGGAGGGTCTGAAGCACATTATACAGCTCTTGATGCATAATGCATGGCATAATGAAAACAAAAAGTGTGACCTTCAACACCAGCATATATAAATTTGGATTCAGATTCTGCTTTTTATTCTGTTGCTTGTGCCAAGCTACTTACACTCTATGATTCAATATGAAGTATTGTTAATATAAAGGATTTATCAAAATTAAAATAAATAGATGAAAATAAATAAATAAAATAAATGTATGAAAACAATCTGATTTATTGGCCAGTTATCTACCAAACATGATTGGGCATGTTTTCTACATTTATATAGGGCAGTGGATTACCAAAATTCCTAATTAAAAGATGAGGTCCATTTCACACCCAAAATTTGTTTCATTCTAGTGAGTTGTAAATGAAAATTATACTGTAAATAGTTGATTCTTTATAAAATGTACATTATTATTAATCTGCACACTTGCCTCTCTCACTATATCCAAGATGATAAGCATGATCACCTTAATATTTCATTTAGGAAGTCACTTCTGTGGACCCTCCTATAGGACACCAAAATATCAAACATCTGCAGGATTGTTTCTTGGGAATCAAACAAAATTAGAATTTAGGCTATCTGGTAATCTATAAATTTGGCGAAAATATAACAGTTTATTCATGAGGGTGGCCACCTGCTCAATGAATTAGGACCCTTGAATATATTTGATTAGTTTTGACAAAATCCCTGGATGAATAAAGTATAGTTTCATATCCTCCCCTGCCTCATGGGAGGCATCTCAAGATTTACAACAAATAGCTTAAAGATTGTTGGTGGAAACAAATGCTGGTAAAGCCTGAAAACAGATAAATTTTCACCAACTGTCTATAATTACAGTCAATAATTATAAACTAATGTCTCAGTTTATTTTATTTATTTATTTATTTTATTTATTTAATTTTTAAATATTATTTATTTATTCATGAGAAACACAGAGAGAGAGGCAGAGACATAGGCAGAGGGAGAAGCAGGCTCCCTGCAGTGAACCTGGTGTGGGACCAGATCCCTGGACCTCGGGATCGTGACCTGAGCCAAAGGCAGATACTCAACCACTGAGCCACCCATTTGCTCCTAATCTCTCCATTTAAAATGTGAACCAAAAATACAAAAACTTCCAGAAATAGGCCATCTCAGTAAAACTTAAGGTTTTTAATCAAATCAATCTAAATAGCATTATTTACCACTTTAAGTGATTTTGGAATGAATAAGGTATAAACATACCCAAAACATTGTTTTCAGTGCCTCAGAGTTGGGCTAGGCTGACGGGGCTTTTCCTCAGGAAGAGAGTTTCCCTGAGACTTCCAGGTTGTGAAAGGGTGAGATGGAGTCAGGCAGGGGTACCATTTTGCTAACGACTGCATAGTGACTCAAAAAGAATTGCCTCCTAATGCAGTAAAAGAGAAAAAAGGAAGAAAAATAAGGTAAAAAATGAGGAAAGAAACAAAAGAAAGAAAAAAATTGAAGGGGGATGAGAGCAGGGCATGATGGCATAGTAGCTCAGAGAATATTCTTCTACCTGAGGCCAGCCTATTCTCAGGAGGGGTTGTATGCTGGCTCCAGCTGGAGCTAAGAGAGAAGCTTAACCAAGTTTGACTAACAAGCATTTTGTTCTGATTGATCAGTGGGATAAATAGCTGAGGTTATAATTTAATGAGGCAAATATAGGATTTTGGAGGGTCTGTATTTGGCTTTGTCATAGGTAAACAAGGAGATTTTGTAAGTCTTATCGAGTCTTATGGGGAAGGGTGGTTTTTTTTCCAGTAAGCTCTTTCATTTTCTGGAGCATAAAGGGTAAGGACCCTTTAACATTCACTATTCCTAGAGCATAGAGCTCAGATAAAATTCCACATTATCAATTCCCTGTTATCTAATGTTTGACATGTTATTGAAAAACTTTAAAACCAGAAAAAGGAATTAGTCAATAAAGATCCACATGTATGCACTTATTTACCAAACTTCTGTTGTAAGGCCAAGACCTTTTTTGGGGGCGGGCGGGGCAGTCTGCAGATTGAAATTTCTAATCTATTTTCTGGCATAAACTACACAAAACTTAGTTGTCTAGGATATTCAGCTTCAGGTTCTTTAAATAACATAAAGATGCTTGACAAGCAATCTAAATAATTGAGTCTTTCTAGATTTTTGTGTTGTTTATTTTCCAGTCTGTATTGTCTTATTTATACCTAATACAAAATCTGTTTTTGCTGTCATTGTTTTAGTAACTTGTCTTTATAGTCTTTCTAATATATCCAAGATAGAAGTTAACATTTTGACTAATTGTGCTTATAAAACATAAATGAGCATTGAATTTGGGAAAGGTTCCATATAGACAAGTTACTAAAATTGCATCATTCAAAGAAGTATTAAGTAAACTGATAACATACAATTGTTTGAGATCTTTGCTGTAAGCTTCTGGGAGGTAATCTCTAAGCCCTTGAAATGTCCTTCCTGATAGGAGTGTATTCATTTACCTGGGGACCTTGGGCCACCCAAACAGTCTCTGCTAACTATGATTTACAGTGTGGTCTTGGGCCATATGGTAACAGCTCAATCTCTGGAAGGGTAGAGACTAAGATAAGCCATGTGGTGGTCAGTCATGTCTGTGTGACCAAGCACAAACAAAAACTCTAGAAATCAACGTTTGGTGATCTTCCTGCTTGGCAGTACCAGGAATGTTCACTTAACTCCACTGAGAGAGGACAACTGGAACCTTATGTCTGGAACTTTCCTGGACTTGCCCTGTGTGATTCTTTTCTAGCCCTATGTTATAGTAAACAGCAACTGTAGGGATCCCTGGGTGGCGCAGCGGTTTGGCGCCTGCCTTTGGCCCAGGGCACGATCCTGGAGACTCAGGATCGAATCCCACGTCAGGCTCCCGGTGCATGGAGCCTGCTTCTCCCTCTGCCTGTGTCTCTGCCTCTCTCTCTCTGTGTCTATCATGAATAAATAAATAAAATCTTTAAAAAAAAAAAAAAAAACAGCAACTGTGAGCATAAATGCTTTTTCTGGAATTCTGACTTTTTTTTTTTTTTTTTTTTAATTCTGACTCTTTTTAACAAATTATTGAACCTGAGGGTATTCTTGAGGACTCCCAAACTTTGTACTTTTTAGTAAATTCAATGTAGAAATTACCACTCACATTAAGTACATTCAAACATGAGTGAATATTGAATTAGTTGTTTTAGAAAGGCTTCATATTGGCAAGTTGCTAAAACTGGATCAAACAATTATAAAGTAGGTTGGTAACATATAATCGTTTGAGAAATATGGTTATAGTAACAGACTAGACAGCTTGTTTAATTCCATGAGTTGAGTAACAGATACCAGTAAAAGAGAACTTCTATTGTATATTGATTAAGAAACTGAAGAGAAGGCCATTGTACCTGAGTCCACTCCCTTTATTTATTTTATTTTATTTTTATTTTTTTAAATTTATTTATGATAGTCACACAGAGAGAGAGACAGAGAGAGAGGCAGAGACACAGGCAGACGGAGAAGCAGGCTCCATGCACCGGGAGCCTGACGTGGGATTCGATCCTGGGTCTCCAGGATCATGCCCTGGGCCAAAGGCAGGCGCCAAACCACTGCGCCACCCAGGGATCCCTCCACTCCCTTTAGAGACATGAATCTTAAGCCAATCATTATATGTACTATGATAATATCTAAAAGGGATTTTATACTGAGGAAATTTTGAAGGTATCAAAAGGGCTTGCTGAGGATGATTGAAATATTTACAATTTGCCTGACATACTTATGGCCAATAAACTCAAAAGAGGATATTGTGGAATCTGATATAAATTCTCATTTCTAGCTCAATAAAGAATTGGTGATAATTATTAGAAAGTGCCTCTAAGAGAATAGTTTTGAACTGAAGTAGATTCTTCTTAGATCAGATCCTAGAGATACTTCTGTGGCTCCTAATTGTTTGATCTTACCCATATTCATATTTTTCTTTAAGGTACTTTGCCTTAGATTTTTAATTTTCCCCCATGAATTTATTCAAAGAATAAGTGGAGAGGTTTTCATCAATTGGTTTATATATATTTTGGCTTCCTATGTTATTAACTGAGTGCTGGCTACTTGTTCTGTTGGTGAAGATTGGAAGTGATAGCATCATAGTGCAGCTCACTGCTTGTGTGATCTGGACTCTGTTCCCTTACATTCCCTTCCCAACAGCGTTTTCTCTGTAAGAGAAGTGTGTTCCATGTCATCATCGAAGGCTTGTAAAACTCATGTTGGACTAAAAAGTCACTTTATGTTTGAAATCAAGGATAAAATAAAATGTCTTTAATGCATAGCAAACTAAACATCCATCACATATTGAAGCAGCAGCTTATAAAGTGATATTTTTCAATCACTTCATGCTCCATTTTGCTTCATTTTAGAAATTTGGAAGAAGAATGACTGATAATTTAACCTCACTCAATGTAGATGTAATCCCTGGCTCCTTCTATACTTTTCTAAAATGGAATAGAGTTGGGGTGCCTGGATGGCTCAGTCAGTTAAGTGTCTGCCTTTGGCTTAGGTCATGATCTCAGGTTCCTGGGATCGTCCCACGTAGGGTTCTCTACTCAGTGGAGAGGATGCTTCTCTTTCTCCCTCTACCCCTTCCTGATGCTCGTGCTCTCTCTCTCTCTCTCAAATAAATAAAACCTTACAATCAATAAACAAACAAACAAATAAATAAATAAAATGAAATAGAGCCAATCCCATAATACAAGCCCAAAAGACAGTTATTGCAAGGTGATGTGTCACTATTTTTTATTCATCTGACAAAAATTCCAACTCTTTTTCTTCCTCTTTCCCTTTCTATTTCTTCTTTTAATGAACAATTCAGTTCTACAGGTATAGGTGGGACTGAACAAGGCAGTTGTTCAACCTTGTGGTAAGGGTGACTCAGTGGCTCAGACAGGTACACGTTGTTGGAGCCTGAACAATGTAAGAATGGTGTCCATGTAAGAAACTGCTCATGGCAGAGAATAAGAGTCAAGAAGAGTGAAGAGAGTGACCACATGGAAAAGTGGTTCAGTGGGTTGTCATAACCTAACAGAGGATAATAAGCTGATGTCTACACAGGAAGAACCCTGATGATGAAGTGTGGGTGGTGAGGAGACCATCTGCATGGAGGATGAGGTAGTGGTAGTGATGAGACATGTGTTACATACTGGGGCTTGATAAATTAAGCGCTCAAATTAAGGATAAAAAGAGTTAGGTATATCACTGGGCCTCCCAAAATAGAAGACAAGAAAATTATAATGAATCTTGGACTGTTGGGTTGGAATTAGAGATGTTTGTGTGGATTTACAGTTTTGAATAGAGTCAGTTCTGCTGTAAGGTGACATACATATTCCTAAAAACTATCATGTCATACAAAATCAGACAATAAAAAAAACAGGGCTGATGAAAGAAATAAGGTTGGAGCAAACACTTCATCAGTGACACATTTAAAAAAAAGTTTGGAACATAGTAAAAATGATAGCACAGTTAACATGTTAAATGAGTAAGAAATACATAAATACTATATACTAAATATAGCATTTTACGTTTAGAAGGACCAGAAATTTGCTTGTGGAAGTAAGTATCAGAAGGATTGCAGCTTTGGAGTCATTGTGAAGTGATGGAAAAGAGAATTATTTGAAATCAGACAGATGGCATGTAGCACATAAAGTGAGTTGGAGTAGATGGTAGATGTTGGGTGTGTATGTGTGAGTGTGTGCATGCACATGTTTTACATAAGGCAAGGAAAGCTTGGTTCAACTGGGTGTAGTTTTCTGTGTTCATCTTGTGTTTCTTGCAGAGGAAATCATGCCTAAGTAAACATGAAAGTTGCACTATGTTCAAAGTGTTCCTTAATATTTCAGTTGTATTGGAACAAAATCATATTATGAAGCAAATGTTAAAGCAGAACTCATTGTATATATATTGAAATATTTATAGATGCAAATACACACACATAACTTATCTAGATATTCTCTATCTCCAACCACTCAGAGAACCATGGAGAGGCAACATCGCAATAGCAATGAGCACACCTAGATCTCAGAATCTAAATACAAGTTTTCCTCAACTTACACTGGGATCACATCCCAATAAACCCATTGCAAATTGAAAATGTTATAAGTAAAAAAATGAACATAATACACCTAATGTACTGAACATCACAGCTTAGCCTAGTCTACCTTACATGTGCTCGAAGCATAGTAGCCTATAGTTGGGCACAATCATCTAACACACAGCCTATTTATAGTAAAGTGTAGACCATCTCATGTAATTTATTGAATACTGTATCAAAAGTGGAAAACAGAATGATTGTATGGGGACATAGTGATTGTAAGTGCACTGGTGGTTCACCCTTACAGTCGCATGTCTGATTGGGAGCTGCACTGCCACAACCCAGCATCAGGAGAGGTGATCACACTAGATATCATTAGCTCCAGAAAGATCTTAGTTACAAATTCAAAGTATGGTTTCTTATGAATGTATATTACTTTTGCACCATTGTAAGATTGAAAAGTTATAAGTCAAACTATCATAAGATCGTAAGTCGAGGACTGTCTGTACCACTAGAAGAAACCAGGACCTGGAAAAAAGACAGATTCCAGAGCTGGAACAAGGAAAGTATAAGATAAGCATGTGTCAGAAAGACATAGGAAACCAGCCTCAAGAGTTTCCCACTGGCCAAATCTGGGACAATTTTATTATTATAATAAATAATGACCATACTGTAAAGACTTGAATAAAATAAGAATTCATTAGTCTCTTTTGATATAAATCAGTAAATAAAAAATTAGGAGATTGAGGAAGAATGAAACATTTACATTGGGACATGGGACGTTTCCCATTGCTTTCCAACAAAACAAGATTAATTACAAAAGTAAAAACAAGAAACTTTAAAGTGGAGAAATAGGCACCATCTTCATCAATAATCACAATGATCTTAGTAATGGAGCAAGTTCAAAAACAAGTTCTAGGGGCAGCCTGGGTGGTTCAGCGGTTTAGCGCTGCCTTCAGCCCAGGGCCTGATCCTGGAGACCCGCGATGGAGTCGGGCTTCGGGCTCCCTGCATGGAGCCTGCTTCTCCTGCTGCCTGCATCTCTGCCTCTCTCTTCTCTGTGTGTCTCTCATGAATAAATAAATAAAATCTTTAAAAACAAAACAAAACAAAAAAACAAAAACAAATTCTACCTGGTAGGCTACAACGAGAAGCATGTAGTTTCACTTTTGCGATATTGCTGTACATTTTATAACTTGAGTCTAACCATTAGGAAACATCAGGCAAACCCAAATGGGGGACATTCTACAAAAATACTGGCCTATCATTTTCAAAAGGGTCAAGGTCATGAAAGTCAAAGACAGACTGAGGAACCATTAAAGATGAAGGACTAGAGAGAAATTTACAACAGTAAATGCAAAATGTGATATTGAACTGGATCTTTTGCTACAAACGACATCATTAAGACATTTGGTGAAGCTCAGGATTTGATAGTTGCTTTGGACTGCATTGTGCACCCTCTCCACACACACCAGATTTACATGTTGAAGCCCTAGCCCCCAATGTGACTCTATTTGGAGATAGAGCTTCTAGAGGTCATAAGGGCAGGATCCTAATCTGATAAGATTGGTGGTCCTATAAGAAGAGAAAGAGATCTTCCTCTCCCTCTACTTGTACCTTTCATCTCCTCAAGCCCTTCCCCACCATCCCAACTCACACCTAGAAAGGGCCATATGAGGACACAGAGAGAAGGCAGCTATCTACAAGCCAGGAAGAGAGTGCTCACCAGGAACCAATATGCTGACATTTTGGTCTTGGACTTTCCTGCCTCTGGAACTGTCAGAATATAAACTTCTGCTGTTTTGTTTGTTTGTTTGTTTGTTTGTTTTTAAAGATTATTTATTTATTTATTCGAGAGAGAGAGGGGGGGGGGGCAGAGACACAGGCAGAGGGAGAAGCAGACTCCTTGCAGGGAGCTGGATCTGGGACTTGATCCTGGAACTCCAGGATTTTGCCTTGGGCCGAAGGCAGACACTCAACCATTAAGCCACCCAGGCATCCCTAAGCTTCTGCTGTTTAAGCTGCCTAGTGTATTTTGGTATAGCAACTCAAGCTAACCACTGTCAGCTTGAAAATAATAATGCTATTTTCATGATTTTGATGGTTGTGTTTTGGCTGACAGAATATTTGTTTATAGGAACTATATACTAAAGTATTCAGGGATAATGAAGCCAGAAACTTACATAGTTCAGCTTTTTCTGAAAGCTTGAGATTGTTTCAAAATAAAATTATTTCAAAGACTTACAGAAAATCTCATTATTTCAAAGAGATATTGAGCAAAATATCCCAGTATTTTCTGAGGAGTTTTGGTCTTACTTTAATAGGATAATAGACTAAAGTATATAGAAAGGTAACATTTAGATTTATGTTGATGAAAAAATTGACCAAAAAATCAGCCAGCCTTCTTAGAATACATTTTTTTAATAAACATATTGAACCTGCATATCCAACAAACTCTAGGCTATATTGGAGCTTTAATTACTGAAAGGCAGAAATAAGATGGTACTTGAGACTTCCCTCCAGAACTAACTACATGAGTGCTGGATTTTGTGCCAGGCACTCCCATATATTAAGCAAGATGCAACTTTCTGCCTAGTTCATTGCTTTGGAGTAGGGATGTGAAAATGTGACCACGGAAACAGATCAGGCATTTGTTTGGGTTTTATTTGTTTTTACAGAGCGATATTGTTCTGTTCATGGAAACTACACCCTGTGTAGAAAAAGGAACTTTGCAAGAACGGATTTTTTTTCAAGGTAAGTACTGATATTCCTTGTGACCGGAAAAGTTACTTGTACTTCATTCATCATTTCATCTAATTCATATATGGAAATCAAGAAATGGATAAAATTTGAGGGACTATAAATTCTGGTGTTTTTTTTATTGATGGAAATGTTTTCTTTTTTGTTATTGTTGTTTTGTTTTTAAGTAGGCTCCATGCTCAGCGTGCAGCCCCATGTAGGGCTTGCACTCACAGCCCTGAGGTTAAGAACTGAGCTGAGATCAAGAGTCAGACACTTAACTGACTGAGCCACCCAGGCACCCCTGATAGAAATGAGTTCTTAGGAGAAATATATACCAATTCTAAATGCTGGGGGTTAAAATATCCCCACAGTAATCATGATTCAAGCAGAAGTAGCAGAATGCTCACATCTAAGATCCTCTTCCCTAGGCCTGATGCAATCAGGGCTGAGGTAAACTGCTGGTTATGTGGCGCCGAAATCTCAATCTTTGCACTAATACTTGAAATTTCACCAAGAGACATTCATTTCTCTGTCCTTTTATAAGTTAATCTCTAGAAGAAGCATTTGAAGTTGGTTGTAAAAAAATCGGTATTTGAAGTTACAAGATAAGTTTGAACCTCCTTTAGCCAGAATCTCAGCTTCTTTGATGATAATATCTGAATCAGAGGGCTATTGCAAGAGTAAATTTGGACAGTTTATGGAAAAGCACCTAGTTAGTATAAATACTTTAAAAAATTTAAACAATATTAAGATGATTTAAATTTCTTCTAATTTTTCTTAAGTGCTCCTAAGTGTCAAAATGTTACCTTTTGTCCTCAAAATAACTCAACAAAGTAGATATTATCTCTTTTTTATAGGTGAATAAAGAGACTCAGAGAGATAAAATACTTTTTCTAAAAACACATAAATAGTAAAAGACTAAGCAGGAGTTAAATTCAAGACCTGGCATACTAATGGGCAACTCCCTTCCTTCCCCCCCAAAAAAGAAGGAATTTGTCTAAAAGTGGACCTGGCAGATCTATACTTATTGTCAGAAGAGGTCTAGGAAGTTTCTTTGTCTGGTTAACAAGGACGAGATATGCTTATTGGAGCTGTTCTCATTTAGGTTGGCTAAAATTGGGGTAGATATTTTTCTAAGAGATTTTTGATGAATACCCAGTGAAATAAGGCCAAGAGAAAAGCTAAGATCATTACTTAGAAAAGACTGGATTTTCTGCCCCCCAAGTGGACAAAACATAGCTCTAGGGATAGATAGGATAGAAGTTGGTGATTTAGGAAATAAAGTACAGGTTAGAGAGATCTGACAGTTCATGAATTTGTTAATTCATCTTACTTGCTATTCTCCCCAACTGACCTATCCCACCAAACCACATCCACATAATTACACACACACCAACAGATTCTATCTTCAAAAAGAAGGAGTGGTTCTCTGGGTGTTTCAGTGGTTTAGCACCTGCCTTCGGCCCAGGGTATGATTCTGGAGTCCCGGGTCGAGTCCTGCATCGGGCTCCCTGTATGAGCCAGCTTCTCCCTCTGCCTGTGTCTCTGCCTCTCTATCTCTCTCTGTGTCTCTCATGAATAAATAAATAAAATCTTAAAAAAAAAAAAAGAAGAAGGAAGAATGGATTGAGGAGACATCTAATCTTTCATTTCATGAGCAAGTGGTCTCCAGGGGAAAGAGTGTTGACTTTATTTTCGATAGAGTTGAGTTTTGTTTTGTTTTGTTTTGTTTTTGAGATTTTAAAATATGTTTTTATTTTAAGATTTATTTATTTACTTGGGGGAGGATTAGAGGGAGAGAAACTCAAGCAGATTTCATGCTGAGTATGGAGCTCAACTCAGGGCCTTTTCCCTCCACTCTGAGATCATGACCTGAGCTGAAACCAAGAGTTAGAGGCTTGCCTGACTGAGCCACCCAGGCACCCCTAGATTTTTAAAATTACTCTTTGCCTAATTGTATGCTTTTTTTTTTTTTTCTGGCAAGTTTTCCTTGAATTTTATTTAGATTCCCCTCTCCTCTTATCTATGACATTCTGTGTATGCTACTGTTCTAGTTTTTTAAAATTTTTATTTATTTATTTGAAAGAGTATTTATTTATTTATTTATTCATGAGAGACACAGAAAGAAAGAGAGAGGCAGAGACACAGGCAGAGGGAGATGCAGGCTCCATGCGGGGAGCCCGATGTGGGACTCGATCCTGGGACTCCAGGATCCTGCCCTGGGCAGAAGGCAAGTGCTAAACCGCTGAGCCACCCAGGGATTCCTGTTCTAGCTTTTTTTTAAAAAAAGAAAATTTTTTAAGTAGGCTCCACATCTAATGTGGAGCTTGAACTCATGATCCTGAGACCAAGAGTCATGTGCTATCCTAACTGAGCCAGACAGTCCCTCTTCATCCTACATCTCTAATCAAACTACAGGACCTGTCCTGAGTTGAGCAGTAACCAGGCCTACTATTTAATTGGAGGATGTAAGACCTTGGATTCCAAGAGGGGAAAAGAAGTTGATAGAGAACATCCCTCTTTTGTTTTGGATAAGAATTTGGAGGCAGGTGGCAGAGACCCAAGGGGTAAAGATTTGAGAACTATTGGTTTGCAGAAGTTTGTGAATTCCCAGGAAATGGTAATTCATCTTCTCAACTGAGCATTCCTGGGATGACAGTGGGACTCCTTTGTCCTCCGTGAGCTGCAGGAATGCTTACCAGATGCAATGAGTCCTTTCTGGCCCTGGTTCTAGAAGAACACCAAGCATTGCATGACGAAAAGACTGAAGAACAAAAAGACTTTGTTCAAGCCTTAATTAGAGAAATTATAATTTCACAATCTGGCAAATCTCTGACATATTTTGCCCGATTGCTGTGCCTCCCTTCATTATCAAGATTGCTGCCACCCATGGTGCCTTAGCAACTGGAATTTAATTTCTCAGAGAACAAGCTAAATCAACAACCAATCGAAGGGGCACCAGAACCCAAAATGAAGAGATTTAAGAGATACACAAAATAAGTGACTTCTAACAACAACAACAAAAAAGCTATTGCAGTAGTCCTCCCCTAGATCAACAGAGCTCTCTTATATGATAGGCAGTAAAGACTGTAGAAGTAAGGGGTGGGAAGCCTGAAAATATCTCAGCTTTCAACAAACTGTCTGAAATTGCAGTTAAAAATTATAGGCCAGTCTTTTAGATTTAGATAGGAACAAAGAATAGCAAAAACTTCCTGAAACTGATCATCCAAGTAGAGCTGAAAAATCAGCCAATTAATATAAATAGTATTATTTGATATCTGAAATGCTTTTTTTGGAACAGATAAAGAATAAAAAAAAACGTTATTTAACTATTAACAGAGCCAGGTTAGACTTTGAAACTTGAACAAAATGCACCACATTCCTCAATAAACAAAGTTGTAAGAACAATTAAGGAGATTCAAGCATAACACATGCACACACATGCACACACGCACAAGATATAGCTGCACCTATAAAGATGGACAATGATTTGCAAACAAATCAATAGATGGACAGAAGGAGCACAGAATCTCTGTTAAAACCAATGAAATAAAGATGGGCAATACAATAGATTTGGGTAACAGTTCCAGTCAACTTTCCATGTGAATAACAGGAGTACTAGACAAAGAAAAGTTAACAGATGGAGAAGAAGCCATTAAGTAGTAGAAGGAAGTTTATCTGAGCTGAAGACTCAAATCATCAAATTAGGATGCTTCACCAAATTCTAGACAAGATAGATAAAAAGAGCATATTCTATTATGAAAAAAAGACCATTAATTCAGAATTTTAAAATAAGAGTACCCCTAAAAAAAAGAGCATTGTAGCAAGGCAGGAGAGAATGTTCATAAGCCAAAGGCTAATGGCCATCACAGCTGTGTTCCTAAGCACGTCACAATCATAGACTTAAAAAAAATACCTGTGTATACTCAAGATCCTCTAAGTTTTGCCTTATGATATGCAGGGAATAAGGGGGTCTCTGGACATCTGGGTAGTGAAGATGATTGTGATGATAAGCAAGACTGGGGATAGTGGATTTAATAAAATAAGCACACTGCAAAATCCATGTGAAAGAGACTCTGATGTACATTTGAAAGAAAACACCTAATTGTCTAGTGAAATACTTAAGATCTATAAATAGATTATACTTTTTCTCCAGAGGAATAAAATATTAAATAATTTACTGTTGTAATTTTTAATATCTAGCATCTAGTAGTTAAAGGCTCTGTTAATTTTACCAGGGCTTATTTCCTCACAGATACAAAGATATATCCTGACAAGATCCCAGGACTCCAGAAATAGAAGGAAAATGTTAAAAGGTTCTAGAGAGAGAGAAAAAAAATCATATTTCTTTAGAAATGGTTTTATATGATTATGTCAGTTACCTTTTCTAAAACTTAGTTTCTTAAAACTTACCCCATAATAGGAGACATTAACCTGATTATTTTGTAGTTAATACATAGTAACAATTTATTGGAATTGAATATGGACTAAATATGAGGAGTGTGTGTGTGTGAGCGTGCGTGTGCTTGTTAATAAAATGAATTCCAACCACCAAAGAAAGAAGAGCCAAAGACAAATGCTTTAATTTATAATAAAATAACATTTAATTTATTGGAATTTTATACAAAATAGACTTTGGTCAGATAGCACTTGAGCTCTTGTTGGAAATATTAAACATGCAAAAAGAATTAAGCATAAGAATATTCAAGCAAAGACATATTACTACCGACTTTTTAAATCAATAAAGCGCCACCAAAAATAATTATATTCTTGCTCTACAGAATATATTTCTTTCATATTTCTTTTTTTTTTAAGATTTTATTTATTTATTCATGAGAGACACAGAGAGAGGGAGGCAGAGACACAGGCAGAGGGAGAACCAGGCTCCTTGCAGGGAGCCCGACTTGGGACTCTATCCCGGGTCTTCAGGATCCTGCCCTGGGCAGAAGGTGGCGCCAAACCGCTGGGCCCCCGGGGCTGCCCTTCTTTCATATTTCTTATATTGATTTCTTAGGTATTGTTTTATTGGTTTTAGTTTTATAATCTTTGGGATTGAAGATATAGTATGTATATTAAGAAACTGACATAATCAGATGTGTTGATTTCTTTGTAAATTTACCTCTATGGGGGAAAAAAAACGAATATATATGGAATATTCACCCTGGACCTACCCACTGGAGAAAGTAGTCTGGGAGTCCTAAAAAGAATCCATTTGACTGTTTTATAAGCCATATTCCTACAACTAAACAATCATTGAGTGTAAAGAAATAGCACCATATTGTGGTAAGATTTTTCACATTGGACATTTGAGGCTCAGGACCCATCCGTTCTGTTCCATGTTCTAAGTTGGATGATGCTTTTTAAAAATTTTAAACATGATTCTAGATAATGGGAAAGGAAGCCGAGGCACAGGAATGATATTCAGTCTTCAGGTTCTGGCTGGTTGTAGCCATCACATTCATACATTGTCCAGTTCTTTCTCCTTTGGGACCTTTAAAGAAAACAAATTTAGGGCACTTTGTAGTTTCTTTCGCTTGGCCACGTCAGAGGTTAGGATAGAAGCAAAGATATTTTCTATAATTATTATCCATGTTCAGAAAAAACTAAAAATAAAAATTGTTTGTGTTGGGGAAGAATGAAAGAACAAAAACATTTACCCCACTCACCCTGACTACCTTCTCTTTCCTAAGTTGTTCTCTCTGAAAATCCCATTGAACACATCAAAATATCTATCACTCTTAAGCTCTGTAAGAAATAATCTGGGGAAAATGGCAAGGGAGTAAAGAGGTACACACTGGAGGTTAGAAAGAAGATGATGTTATTCATAAAACCTTTTGTGAGATTCTTCACTAAGTTCTTAAGCTTTCCATATTCTACTGTTTTTGACTACTCAGGTATATGGTATAAAACCTCATGCCACTGCCTGGGATTCCTATTATTTTTATGAGTAGCTTTTTATTGTTCTCAGAGGAGCAAAGGACATTTGCCTACTAAATTCTGTCTTTTCTTCATGTCCTTTCTGCTTTGGAAAAGACAGTAGCTTTTGATTTTATTTGTCTGGACACATTGTCTCAATTTCTCTCTATAAATATGCAGATTATCCAAGTTTGTCACAAGGATGCCGAACAGACAATTGGGCTTGGGTGAGTAAAACTTTCCCTGGTTTAGTCATCATTTACATCCTTAGAAAACTGTACATACAGTACCTCCCAATAAACAGAATCATCAAAGAAGTTGTCCTTAGATGGCTGTCCACGGACAATGAACCTGAGAATTAAACCTGTGAGAGTAGGGAGAAAATAAGTCATGTTATGATGCTGAAGAGGAAAACTTACTTGCATAGTAGTAAAAATACTGCTATAAGGTGCACCTGGCTGGCTTCAGTCAGAAAGTAGGCAACTCCTGATCTTGGGGTTTTGAGTTCAAATTCCACATTGGGTGGAGATTAATTAAAAATAAAATATTTTAAAAGTATATATTGCTATAAAATCATCCCCTTGAGCTTACATGATAACTACTATCAGAAGTTTATAATATTTTCAAATTCACCAGGCGATATGTTTATCATCTATTATGCTGATAGCATGCATGGAACTGTTTACTTATCATCCTACCTGTGATCAGCCCTCCAGCAATTGCTGATCCAATGGAAGAACCTAGGGCAGCTGCCTGCATTGTCATGCTAGACCTAAGAAGCCAAAAGAAAAGACCAGTGTTGGTTTTCCAGGATTACCAGCAGACAAATCTCATGTCCTGGGGGAGTGGATGCTTGCCATCTTCAGGCCAGAGAGCAGCATTACATCAGCAAACAAACATTCGTTATGATTTTTCTTTTATTTTGTATTTTTATTTTCTTTGAAATTCTTGAGCAATATTTAAAGGTTCTTATAAGCACTCAAGCAAAATTGTCTTTTTCTTCAGAAATGAAGAAAAGGTCTTCCTTAGAAAGAGTTTAGTATTTTCTAAAAATATGGTACCAGATTCTGATCCCTGATCCATTCAACAAATATTTATTCAGGACTCACTCTGTGCCACTTTCCCTTTTAAGCACTACAGATGGAGTAATGTACAAAATAAACACTAGTGGCCATCTTTCCTTACCCCATACCAAAAGGAGCAATTGCACTTTAATTTAAAAAATCAGCAAGATCAGAAAAGCTAATTTTAGCATATATTGTAAAGACAACTCATTAAAATCTCTGTAAGTCATCTTAGACATAGTTACCTTAAAATAAAATTAGTGAAAAAAGTGCCTCATAATTTTGGGGAATGGAAAAATCATTAAAAGCTAATGAAATGCGGGATCCCTGGGTGGCGCAGCGGTTTGGCGCCTGCCTTTGGCCCAGGGCACGATCCTGGAGACCCAGGATCGAATCCCACATCGGGCTCCCGGTGCATGGAGCCTGCTTCTCCCTCTGCCTGTGTCTCTGCCTCTCTCTCTCTCTGTAACTATCATAAATAAATAAAAATTAAAAAAAAAATTAAAAAAAAAAGCTAATGAAATGCATAAGGTTGTTATATGAGTCACAAAAGGACTAGGAATGTGAATACTTCTGTAGCATGGCAACTCTTAGCAGGCAATTCATAAATAGTTGTTGATGGACTGAATGAGTGATTATGAGAAAGCAAACAACTGGAAAATGAGAGTTTTTTGGTGTTTCATCTTCATCATCCAAGAGAGAGTATGTATTTAACTCAGATTTCTGTTTTTTCTTTTTATTTGAAGGTTTTTTTTTCTACTATGTGAAAAAAATTGTACTGATAATACATGATGATTGTAAAAATATGAGAAACAATTAATCCAGAAAAATAAGGGAAAAAGTTTAATTTCCCTCAAATCCTACTCAGCACAAGAATGTAAAAGAGAGACATATATTTTTATAAAAAGGCAATCACGTTATAATATTGATTTTCCCATTAATCCTTTTAATCAAAGTGTCCTTTGATGTCAGTAAATGTAGACCTGGATCCTAATTTTAATTACTACTGAGTTAGGGACAAATAGGGCTAGGCAGGGCTAGGTTGGGGGTCACAGAATCAGGCTCACAGAAATCCCAAAAATGCTGAGGTGTAAGGAAACCAGAGATAAGAGAGCCAGCCAGACCACCCTGCCCTAGGTGTATGGGTGGGAGGATGTCTTTTTTATGACAATCATCTGCGACCAACAAAGAATAGTCAAGAATAGACTCCAAAGAAGTAAGCCATTAAAGATGTTATCACCAGCCCTAACTCAAACCAAGACAGCACAAGAATTGCAAGGTCACAAGTTTCCTAGTCAGTTCTCAATAAAAAATTGCTACTATAAGCCCTCAGTGGCAACCCTGTAGGGACCCCTCTCACTTCTGAGAGCTTTCTCTGTATCTTTGCAAACTTCTATTGCTTTACTTGTTCTCCTTTGCTAGGTTCATTCTTCGATTCTGTGAGACAAGAACCAAGCTGTCTCGTATCACTACCAAGTACTACACTGTAAAAAGGTACTGTAATTATAGTTCTACAGGTTGGATTCTTAGTTGTTTCCAATGTTTCATATTTTTAAAAAAAATGCTGAGAACACATCCTCTTATGAGCATGCTTATGAATTTGCCCAATAATTTCCCTAAAATAAAACCGATTTGGAATTGAAATTATTAATAAGAGTTCACACACTTTTTAAAGGGCTTTTTGAAATAGAAAAATATATATTCATATTCCCATTTCTCTATTTTAGCTACCATTCAGTAGTACTATTTACTTAATTTTTACTAACTTGATAACCGAAAAATTGGTAACTTGTGTTAATTTGCACTTCTTTGATTACCAGTGAGGTCAACTACTTAAAATATATTTATTCATTTGATATTTTTCTTTTTAAAACTGCCTGTTAATTTTATCAGAATTTGCCAAAATCTTTTCCACAGTATTAAAAGATATTTTGATAAAAAGAG
Source organism: Canis lupus baileyi (assembly GCF_048164855.1). Classification (NCBI taxonomy): domain Eukaryota; kingdom Metazoa; phylum Chordata; class Mammalia; order Carnivora; family Canidae; genus Canis; species Canis lupus. The sequence goes on along the minus strand of NC_132844.1, from coordinate 55,124,453 downwards.
TTCCATGATAAAACAGGCTTGGAAAATATGAGGTTTAACAAAATTAACAGCCTTATTAAAATTACGCTGCCATAATGTGCCCAGATGTCCTTTAAGAATATTTACTTTTCCTGTTCTATGCTTACCAAGAAGCCTGATTTGCATTTTAATATTCTGAATAGAAACACCTGGGTAAATAGTCTTGGCTGTTGGCCAAAATATTTTGTCTGGTGTGTGAAACATATGTGAATTTCATCCATGTGAATAGGTCTTCCAAAGCTCATCATCCACCCCCACCTCCAAGTCCCCCTGAGCGTGTTGAGGAGTGGCTGCTTAGCCTGAATACCCAAGGACTAGACTCTCAACCACAGAACCTACCCAAAATCTGGCCACCCAATGAGACCCAGACTCAGCCTATGAGAGCCTGATAATCTTGTTTTATTACATACATCCATGGAACTGTGCAGGCATGATGCTCAAGAATTCCTTTATTTCTAATCATGAGGCACATCTTAAAAGTGTTTTTGCAGAGTGTTTATACACTATAGCACTTAGGAGCTCATGGACTCCTGCATTTATCATGCTTGATTTGCATTCAAATATGCTAGTGTTCGGTCTCAACAGCATGTTAGGTCCTGGAGAGAATTACCAGAAAATGTGGGTATTTCTGGGGTTGTTCTCCAATTTTGTGAAGGAGGCAAAAAAAGAAAACAAACAGAAGATATGAGTGGTCTTTCCAGATGAAAGTGGAAGCAAGCTAGCTATTCAGTAGAAAATGTTTAAACTAAACAAATTTTTCAAATATTTATCATTACTGGTCTCAACAGAATTGAATTTTAATCTATTAGAACTAAAGAGATTTTTCTCTTCAGATTATTCAACTCCAGCCAGTAGTTGCTTTGAGACATTTTCAAACATATTCATCTTTACTTCATGCTTTCAATTGGCTTTAAAAATTGAGTGTTTTGGTTCCTCTTTACTTAATGTCTGAGTGATCTGGACTGGACTGAGTGATCTTCCTAGCTGTTTTGCATGGATGACATTTATATCAAATTGTTCTAATCTTGTTACCTAAAAATGACAACAGATGGCCTTTGACATTACTTTTGTTGTCCTGGATTTGACTGATAACTGTTTTTTTTTCCCTCTGGCCATTTAAACAGTTATGCCCCCTTTGGGAAGAATCTAGGTCTATTAGAGCTTGAAGGGATTTTAGAGAATAAATAATATAATTCTCTCATTTTATAGAAGAGGAACTGAGAACCACAGAAGCTAAGTGAATTTTCAAAGGCCTCATTATTAACCATTAGCAAAGCTGGAGCATATGCCAGTCTTCCTGATTCTCCAGATCCAGCTGCTTTTCACATTATGCTAACTCATTATTCTATGTGTTGATTATAGGAAATGACCACTCAGCTCATCACGGATGCCCCATCCTCCATTTTGGTGAGACCAACTAAAAGAGTAAGCCTACTATAATTTGGTTGCGATTATCAAGTTGCCCTATCTGCAAGGAGACACTTGCCTATGGTAGAAAAATTTAAAATTTAAATTAACACTGTTAATTAAAACAAATGAAAACCAATCACCATTAATAATATTAGTTCTGACACATCTTCCTATACAGTTCTATTATCTCAGTTGTGTCTCTTTGGCTCCAGTAAGGACAATACTTATGAACTGTGGCCTGGATTGCTAAAGAAAAGGCTCTCTCATCTCCAGGTTCCTCAGGAATGAGATAAAACATCATCAAACCTCAGGGTGCAGGAAAACCCATTCTTTAACTCACGCTGTAGATACTCCCAAGAGTATCGCCACAATGCTTGAGAGGCCTCCTACCACACCAGGTAAGCCATGCAGGTTATGAACACCACATGTATCATGGATCCTCAGTTTAGCAGTAAGACATGGCTAAAATTGTAAAAAGAAGAAGGTTTATTATTTTGACATATAGAGTTCTGTAACTGAAGTCAATGACTATGCCCCTTTTACCATCCAGATCTAAAACCCCTTAAGTCAGAGAATCTGAATATGTTAGTACAAAACTACTCTTGTTAGTTTTTAGTAGATGGTTTTGAAGTTTAAGTGATTTCAAATTATCCTCCTTCTTACCTACTGATGATAAGGAGTTTAAGGGGTTAAAAGGGCACAAAATCCTCAATTATACAAATAAACATCACCTTTAGTGGAACTGTCCAAAGGAAGTAACACCAGTACTTAACATTTAATTCACACTAATTATTAAATAATTTATCAGATTCTTTCCCGTTACACAAAAGAAGTCAAGGAAGAGTGGAAACCACTGCACAATGAAATGTGAGTGGTATTTCTGACAGGAAGGGAAATGATCCTCAAACAAGGAGGGGTGATGATAAAAGGAATTTTCATGGCTTTTCTCTGTTGGTGGCATGCCTGAAGATGATGGTACAGATTCAAAGTTTGAGGGCACTTGTCATACTTACGGTCAGGAACCGGAACCCCAACACGGAGACCATTCCCGCAATGCTCCCAATGATCAAAGAACCATAGGGGTGAATCTTCATGTCTGCACAAGTGCCCACAGCCACTCCTCCAGCCAAGGTTGCATTTTGAATGTGAACCTGTGTGGAGCACAGAAACACGAATGAAGTGAGCTGAATGAGGCAGCCTTCGGAAGCAGTGAAGCAATCTACATAGGGTTCCATGGACCCCATGGCACATTCTTCAGTTCAAAGAGCTATAGATTATTTTTTAAAAAGATGACAGAAGGCCTTTCTTCCAAGCAGGTGACATTTGATATCTTCCTTGCTGGAGTTCTTGGTAATGACTAAGTGATTGGGTTAGTGAGACCAGTTTGGGGAGGGATGTGAGGAAAACCAAAGAAGTGGTAGTGGAAGACCGGAGTATGTACAGTGTAGTTATCCTAACTGTGGTATGTCTATTTTTTTCAGTTGGAGAATGCATTTGTGGTATTCATGAACCAAAAGAGGTCTGTGGCTACTGTGTGCTTTGTGGAGTCCATGATATCCCAATATTTAAAGATGGAATGTAGAGACACCAAAATGTGCACATTATCCATGAGAGACAACAGCTTTCCCAAGTTTCATTATTGGGAACATTTGAAGATGGTGGAAAGAGTAACCAATTTCCATTTACCAGAATTCCTCATAGGAATCATGTTTTGGCTGTTCTGTCTGAGGGGGAAAGTTCATCCCTACTTTTAATTAGGACCGAGTTGTACATGTACAATTTTTTTCTTTTTGTGTTTCCAATTTTCTTTCATTAAGCAATTTGTACATTGAAATCCATGTCCTTAGCTATGCTTGAAGAAATTACAATATCCTTTTCCTCCCTCGGGCTGGAAAAGAAGAGCAGCTGATGTGTGGATTATTCCTTCACTGACATTTCTCTGCTTCATAGGCAAGAAACTCAAAAGACCAACTTGGGGAGGATTTTAAAAAATGTGTTTGAAATAACTTTAGACATGTAATAGTTGTAAAAATCCTGCAGAGTTTCCATATATCCCTGACCCAGTTTTTCCCAATGTTAACATCTTATGCAATCAAAGAACCAGGAAATTAGCACTGATAGAATGAATTCTAGTAAAAGTCTTATTTGACTTTTACCAGCATTCCCAGTAATGCCCTTTTTCTTTTCCAAGGTCCTATTCAGGATCTCATGTTGCTTTTAGTTGTCATTTCTTTGAGAGGAATATTTGCAGTCAGGAAAACAGAATTAACGTGCACCTTCCCCCCATTCTCTTTCTCTACACTTGGCAAGTTTTGTTTCTAAGGAGGATTTTCTAATACCTTGGAGACAGTCAGCTCTATCATTAAAGAAATAGGGCTCAAATCTTTGATTTTTGCATGACTATATCCCTTAATAGACTGTAAATTCCTTGGGACACTTTTTGATTTGCCACAATACAAATTTGATGAAGAAACAAATGAACATAATTTTCAAAATATTCTGCAAGGTTTGCGGTGTTGTGATTTGTTGTGGCAGCTCAGCAGTGGTGCAGAAATGACCCACTCATCTGAGCAACCACCAGTGTCACTTAGCGAAGCTTCCATGGTGGTTAATATGTACTTACCATATCGAGCTTGCCTCTGTGCCCAACAAGACTGGACATTGCAAAGGCTGTGAGCACGCAGGCAACAAGAGAGAGGTATGTATTTATGATGGCCAGGTACTGTTCCTCGGCAGTTTCAGCGATGGCTGAATTAAAGCTGGGCCAAAACATCCATAAGAAAAGAGTCCCTGCAGTAAAACACAGAAAAGGAAATTGGTTCTGGATGTGGAAGACAGTCCAGCAGAGGCAGTTTGCCTTAGGTACTGAATCAGGCAAGTTCATCTCTACTCACCGATCATTGCAAACAAATCTGAGTGGTACTCAGACTCTTCCTTCTCATGACCCTTTCTCAAGCCTGTCCGGTACAGGGCACCTGCTACTGCCAAGCCAAAGTAGGCCCCAAAAGCATGGATGGTCATTGATGCTCCAATGTCAGAGGCCTGAGGGGCAAAGCATTCATGGTATTAGAGGTGAAACTTAGTCCCACTACGGAGCAAAAGTCAATGAAAGGACTGCTTCATTGGTTAAATGATTGCTCCATAGTGAGACTCAGTTTCACTTCTAATAAAATTAAAAAGAAAGGAAGGATGTGCCAGAAAGAATAAAACAGGATAGTGAAATTAAAAAACATACAGACTTTGGAGACATGCAGAACTGACTTCCAATGCTCTATCAGGTACTTCCTTGCAATGTGACTTTAGGTAAATTACTATACTTCTCTGGATGTCTGTTTCTGTAAAGTGGGAAATATTACCCAGCTAATATAGTTGTGAGGAGACTTAGTGGGGCCATGTTTGTAAAGTGCTAGGTATTCGTGACCTTCCATTCATTATAAGTTACTTTTCCAGGTTAGGGAAATTCTTACTGAAATATTATGTACTGTGCTTGTTTCAAAAGGAAGATGCTTTTTGCATTCATTTGACATTACAGTTAAAACTCACTTAATTGCAATTCAAAGACTTGAAGCTTTCAAAAGCCCCAGTCTTTCCTATATTTTATTTTTTTCATTGTGTTATGTGATGATGTGAAAACCAGCCGAGGTCCAAGATTCATTTGAAGCAATATATTTAGGTCCCTCCTTAGGACACTATGAATTTGATCCAGTTTTCTACATTTGTCTGCCACTAGAGGAAAAGGTAGGAGTACCAAATCTGAGGCATCGTTCCTACTGTACTTATTAAGGTAGGAAAATGATACAAACTTATTAATTTACTTAGGATTTTCATACTTGATACATTCTTTTGTACCATTCAGATCCAGCTAAACTGTCACTTCCTCAGAGAGGCCTTCCTTGATTCCACAATCTAAATTAGGTCTTCCAGTTACGCTCTCCCATAGTCCCCTCTACTTATTTTTCATAGCAGGTATTGCAATTTATAATAATATTTGTATGTGCATGTACATGCAGGTGGCTCTGGTGGGTGGGTGATATATGATTCCCTATTCGATGTCTATCTCTCTCACTGGACTGTAAATTCTATAGATACAGGGACATTAGCTATTTTGTCAGTCAAAATCACCATCACATGATACCTAGAAAATTTTCGAAAACATTTTATGTTGAGAGTAGAGGTGGGCGAGGGGATGGGAGAAATAGGGGATGGGAGAAATAGGTGATGGGGATTAAGGAGTGCACTTGCTGTGATGAATACCAGGTGTTGTATGGAAGTGTTGAACACTGTATTGCTCTCCTGAAACTAATATTACACTGTATGCTAACTAACTGGAATTTAAATAAAAACTTAAGAAGAATTTGCTGTGACATTAAATGTTCAATAGAAATGAGCAAAATACTGGGGTATGTTTGGAAATATTCTATCGATTATCCTTAGGGAAAAAATTTGATCTAGACTTTAACAAAAGCCTTAGAAAGGGCTAGTCAGGGGCGCGTAGGTGATTCAGTTGGCTAAGAGTCCGCCTTTGGCTCAGGTCATGATCCTGGGGTCCTGGGATGGATGGAGTCCCTTGGCTACCTGCTCAGTGGGGCACCTGCTTCTCTCACTCCCCCTGCCCTTCCCTTCCCTGCCCTCCACCCCATGCTTGCCTTCTGTTTCTATCATGTTCTTAGTCTCTCTTTCTCTCAAATAAAATATTTTTTTTTAAAAAAGTAAAGGCTAGTCATGTAGTAGTTGAAATATAATAGGAATTGATCATTAATAGGAAATATAATGTAATAAAATGAGTTATGGAGTTAGAAAAATCTAGGCTTGAATCCAGATTTGGACCAGTCATTCAGCATCTGTGATCATTAGTTGTAATTTGTATAACAGTAACAACATAATATCCAGGTTGTAGTGTGGCAGTGACAATGAAATGAGGCAATGTTGATAAGACTCCTGGTTTACCAAAGACACTCAAATAAGTGATGAGTGTAATTACACTTGCTATGCTATTATGCTCATCAATGTTTGTCCCTATGTAGAGTGGGCATCCTTTAGGTATAACCAGAACTGATGTCCAAAGCTAGTAAGTAAAAATCCTCTAATCTTTACCTGAAATATCTCACCAACCACATATTCATTGCCAGCAAAGACCGTGATTTCTATTATTGTCATGATCAGCATTTGGGTTGGACTTATTTTTCCCAGGACAGCTCCAAAAGAAATCAGGACTGTGGCTGTACTGAAGTCTGCATTTATCATGCTGAGGAAAAAAGAAAGAATACATAAAAGAATAATGCACACCCAACATAAAACTGTGAGCTGGGATGAATTACAGCATCACTTTATCCAGCGTGCAAGGTCCCCTCCCCACAGCTCCCCATCAGGTGTTCACCCCATGTACCCTTTCACACATTCTCACTTCTTTACCCTACCTCTTGTCCATCTGCCATAAGCTCTAGCTGCTCCAACATTTCCTTTTTTGATCAACCTGTTCTTGATCTCATTTAGGTTTTTCTTTATTTTTGTCAGTCTGATAAATGGATTATTTTCTGCAGTGTTTACATTTCAATATGTAAATATAGACATGTAGAAAAATAGCTAATGGAGGATTTTTGTTCCCTGTAGCTGAGATGGAAGGAATAATCTTTTTATGAAAGGGGATTTTTTTTGTGTCCTTAGAGTCAAACCAGAGAGATACAGACATGGATGTATGACCTAGCTCAGTAGAGCAAGGTGTTGATGCACATCCTGAGATCCCAACAATCTTCTGTGGTCTAAGGGAGACAGTGTGCCTCCAGTTCGGAGGCTGACTGACAAGACACCAAGCAGAGAAATAACTGCTCTGAAGACACAGTGGTTGAAAATAAGGGATGCTCACTTTTTGATTCCAATGTAAATTGTCTGTCCGTGGCGGTGCACCATCCCCTGAACAAAAGTTCCCCATTGGAGGCCCAAAGCAGCAATAAGTAGATTGATGCCCACACTACTGAAGCCATATTTTTTCAGGAAGGTCATGAGGAAGCCAAATCCGACAAATATCATTACATGCACATCTTGGAATACTGAAAAAAAAAAAAGAGGAAAAAAATTCTATGTTGGGGGAGAACTAAGCAAGTATTGCATCATAGTATATCCCATTTTTAAATGTCACATCTTTTATATAAAACACTGCAAAGGGAGAGCATTAACTGGGCAGCCAGCTGCCTACCAGCCATGAGACTTTGGGCAAATTATTCAGTATTTGACCCTTTTCTTAGAATACCCTAAGAGTTTTCCATTATTTTCTACCTGTGGAAGACATTGCAAAGCACAGTGCAAACATCATCCGCTCTTGCAGACTTTCCCAGTTCTCCCAGGGAAAATTAACATTTCCTTTGTCTTTCACACATCATTCTGCACATTACTTCAACTTTAGCATTTGCCACACTATATTAGCATTTATAATTTTTACATGGAAATTATCATAAAAATGGGTCAGTTATTGGCAACTTTTTGTGGTTCAACCTAATAGATACACAAAGCAAACTGAAATAGAATTGGGCATAAATATAAAACCAGAGAGGAAAAAGAAAATATTTAATGTCAAATTACTATGAACCACTGTGGCCAGGGGTTTAAGTGGAAATAATCATGAGGGAGGACATGCCTCAAAAATCTCAGAGGAAACTCAGAGAAATAGAATCCAACTGATTTCTAAAGGTGGGGGGTTAAGATTTGAATCCAGGCTTGACACCAATTCCTCCATGCATTGAGCATGGTAGGGATGGCTGTAAATATAACCAAGACAGAATGTTGGCCTCCCAGGCGCTCAAAGACATGTAATAGTAATACAGGTAATAGTAATAGTAATAGTAATCTCTTGGTTCTTTTTACCTCTGTTCTACCTCGGGCTCAAGAGACATTGTGTTCGAGGTTGGGAGATTATGCCACTTAGCTCTCTCTACTGTAGGAGATGCTGTGATACACTCTCCAGAAACCCCTTTTAGAAATTAAGAACTTATTCTTTCCATTCCCCTGGCTGTAGGGAGTGCTGCTAGATGATAACCCTGAGCTCTCAATTCTTTCAGGGAAATGCTCTTACCTTTTCTGGGTCAGCCTGTACCCAATGACTGATTCACAGGGGCATCCCCTGGCCTCAGGGGAGGACCACCTGCAGCTAAATAATTCCAGTCTCAGGATACCCTGTGGGGTCTCTCCCTGCAAAACTTCCCACTACAGGTGTTGATCCTTAAGGAACTCTCTACTAAAACTCCTTTCAGGCTAATGTCTATCTTAAAGTCTGATTCCCAGGGAGCCCAACCTGTAGCACCTTCTCTATGGGCTACATTCCTCTCTGCGGAACTTTCTTGACCTTCTCTCCCTGACACAACTTGCATACCACATTAATTTTAAACTTTGCAAATTAAATTTAATGAAATAATCTGTGACAGTGATCCCACTCAGAAGTGGATGAAGATGTTGACTTTCCAAAGGCACCCAGCATTTCAAAAGCTCTTTGAAGGCATATGAAGGGCTTCTTGGGGGGCATGGGGATTTATCCTAAGGTATTACTCTACGAAGAATAACAAGACAGACAGATATGCTTAGTTTCATAGATTGAGTCAGTAGGATCCCTCGGTGGTCTAGAAGCCAATCTAACTTGTGGATGAAGGCAGCAAATATAAGAATAAAGGGAATGAGAGCAGCCTACTGTGATTCAGGCACATACTAGGGTCATTTACTCTTCTGACTCTATCCATACAATGATGTTTTTGGTCATGTTATTGTTCATTGGAGCAGTATGAGGAGGACAAAAAAAGGAATAGTATATTTCTAAAAATTGTCCCTTCTCAGCAACTTTGAGGAAAGTCTCAGAGAGGAGAATGCTGTGCTTTCTTTCTTCCAGTTAGATAATGCGGACTGGCCAACAATCTCACTTAATGCCAGCATTCTGGGGGGCCACCCCCATCTCATATCTATTCAGGGAACTTCAGGATTGGGATTCTATGTGACCTGTTGATTGGCAACTGTCAATTAACGTGAACCTGTTTGTTTTTTGAAATATAAGTACCATACATATTATCTGTGTGCTGATGGTTTTCTCCTCCTCAGATTGTTACTGCTTTTCGCCACAAGGGGGCTTAAGAACCTCATCTACCATTTAAGTCTCTAAGGTGACTACAAAGTTGTGAATCATAATGATTTTGTATAAAAAGTGTGGATAAGAAAGATCTATAAACAATTAGGATTCTGTATTGCCTTTTATCCTGCTCTAAGAATTTGTGGGTGGGAACTAGACAGAGGATCGTGAGTTTAGTTTTATGGTGTGAAGGGAAGAGGATTGAACTTTTGTGAAGTCTTCTAAAAGGTTTCAAGAATTGCCAAGATTTGTCTATATCAGATATTTTCAATAGAGTGTGATTTTAGCCTCCAGAGCAAATGTGACAATAGCTGGTATTTTTGTTCTGTTTTACTTCCACCTTTATCTTGCGGTAGGGTATCTTGTAAGGCGTGGTAACTCAACATGTTTAAGATGCAACTGATGGCTCCAACTCACTTTGCACCACTACTACCATCAAAAGAATGAAACAGACCCACCCGTCCTTTCCCTCTCTCTCCTGTAATGCCAGCTACCTCTCCATCCCAAACCCAACGGGTCTTTCCCTGGCAAACTTCTTTACCCCCTTCAAGAACCAGAATTTCTGCACACTGTTACGGGTCACAGTTGTAACATTGTGCATATCCCTCTTACTTTATTTCACTTGTTTATGTGCTTGTCTGTTTTGTTACTCTGTGTGCTTGCTTGTCTAAATGCTTGTCATTTATTCAAATAGCCTATGGAGTGAGCACTGCCAGTAAGGCACCCTTCCAGGAGAAAGTGAATCCAAGCGTAAAGGTGAGAACGAGAGGTGGCTTGTCGCTCATAGGCTCCATCAGAAAGTCTGGCATCTGTAGCTTTTCAGGAGATGCCTCAGTTATGCATAAATAAATGAATCACTGGTGAGGGCCACTGGGAATTCATCTAACTGGGACTATCAGTCTTTTATTTAGAAAAATTGTTTTTCTGGTGATGAAAATTTCAAGTCATGAAAATTGTTCAGCTGGTCAATTAGAAATTGGTTGGCTTTCTTCTTTCGTTTTGCTTTTTATTTATTTTTTATTTATTATTTTTTGCTGTGGGCAGATGGCCGGGACTTTATTACATAGAATGGGTTGCCAGCCACCTGCCTGTTTTTTTTTTTTTTTTGGTTGTTGTTGCTTTGCTTTTTAATGGTTAAAGGCTGGCAAGGTGTTTGCCAAGCACATAGCTTTTTGCTCTTAGAGAGTTCTAGTCCTTTGAATAATTTGGGATTATATTCTGAACTCTTATGAGAGAAAAGTATTCTTAGGGTGGTATCTTTCCTCTCCCACCTCCCAAATATTTTAATTTCACATATTTCAAATATTTAGAAAAATGATACAATGAATATATGTACTATTCACCAGATTTGTCAATTGTTGATATTTTCCATATTTACTCTCTCTCTCCAGATGTATATGTACATACTCTTCTTTTTTTTTTAATTTTTATTTATTTATGACAGTTACAGAGAGAGAGAGAGGCAGAGACATAGGCAGAGGGAGAAGCAGGCTCCATGCACTGGGAGCCCAATGTGGGATTCGATCCCGGGTCTCCAGGATTGCGCCCTGGGCCAAAGGCAGGTGCCAAACCACTGCGCCACCCAGGGACCCCTATATATACTCTTCTAAACCATTTGGAAGTAGGATGACATTTTGCTCCCAACCACTTTAGCGTGAGTTTCCTAATGAAAAAGATATTCTCCTAAATAATCATAACATCATCATCACATCCAAGAAATATGACATTGATACAATAATATTATATAATATAGAATCTATGTTGAAATTTTTCCAACTGTTCACAAATTATTCTTTTTTTAGGATTTTCAACCCATTATCCATTCAACTTTCATATATTTTTTTGTTTGCCATGTGTCTTTTATTTAGATGGGTTCTCCCACACGGTTTTGTCCTTAATGCGAAATGTCCCACAATTTGGATTTGTTTGACTGTTTCACCATGGTTAGAATGAGACTGAATATTCTGGGAAGAATATTATATGGGTGGTGCTATGCATTTCCCACTTCACCTCACGAGGTGGCATGTAATTTGTTTTTCCTATTATTGGTGATGATAAATTTGATCATGTGGTTGAGACTGTTCTGTTAAGTCTCTTCACCATAAATGTAACTTTTGCCTGATAAACTATAAGCAGTTTGTTGGGGCAATTCTTTCAGAAATGTGTTCTCTAGTAACTTTACCTAATGGTTTTTGCTTTCATTAAAGAACCTTGCTGGAATCAGTTATTACATTTTTAAGTTCAAAATTATAGTTTTCTGTATATATTATTTCTTTTATGTTAATTAGTTGGCATTCTTCTAAAAGGAAGAGCTTTTTCTCTCTCCTTTTGGGACCCCTCTTTGGGGAATATTTCTATGGTTTCACTGAATCCTTTATCTTCCTTTTTTTTGAGATTTTATTTATTTATTCATGAGAGATACACAGAGAGAAGTAGAGACACAGGCAGAGGGAGAAGCAGGCTGTCTATGGAGAGCTCAATGCAGGACTTGTTCCCAGATCCTGGGATCATGACCTGAGCCGAAGGTAGAAACTCAACCACTGAGCCACCCAGGCATCCTTGAATCCTTTATCTTTCTTTCCATGAATTACTATTAGCATGTCATTATTATTTTTAACTCTCCATTTATCCCCAATTTGTCTAGTTGGTGCTGCTTCAATCAGGATCATGCTGTGTTCTTTCAGCATATTCCCATTAGTCTTTACACCCTTGGCTTACCTAGTGCTTTCTTTACCCTGACCTGGAACCAACAATTTCTCCAATGAGCCTGTGAGTGGGGAATGGTATTCAGAAACTAGGATTTGGGTTCTATTTGTGCCCGTTGCTTCTAGTCCTTTCCAGTACACAAAAACTATTCAGTCAAAGGCAACATGCAGTGTTCTACTGGAGGCTGATATCTTCTTGTTAGGTTATAAACTACAGACAGTATGTTATTTTAGGAATAGAAACAATTCCAGGTAACATTTAGAATAACAGCAAACAATTCCCTAGGATTCATTTACACTACACAAATTAGTTACTCTTTGCCTGTAACTTGTTTCTAGATCTGCTAAATCTTTGGGTAATAAATGAGCTGAACAACATCTGAATAAATATAGAAACACATTCTTAAATGTAGCTCTTTAAAAATAGATCATTGTACTTAATCCATTGCTGGTATTGAAATTCATAACATAACGTCTAAGGGCCATGTACAACCTTTGCCAGTTTACCTCCATCTTCAGTGGTCCCAAAGTTGATTGGAGACACTTTCAAGGAGTCTGAGAGGTGAAAACTATTTTCATGATAATTCTATGGTGTTTACTTGCTTTTTTTTTTTTTTTTTTTTTGCTGTGTTGGTATTTCCAGAGATGAGGAAACAAAGGTGTGAAAAACTATGGGCACTTTAGTAGGATGAAAGCAGTAGCACCAAACTGCGCTGATGGTTGTGGTATTCTTTTTATTTTTTATTAAAATTCAATTTAATTAACATATAGTGTATTATTAGTTTCAGGGTAGAGTTTAGTGATTCATCAGTTGCATGGAACACCCAGTGCTCCTTCCATCATGTGCCCTCCTTACTGCCTATCCTTCAGTTACTCCATTCCCTTACCCCTTCCCTCCAGCAACCCTTAGTTTGTTTCCTAGAGTTAAGAGGTTCTTATGTGGTATTCTTAACTGACTGAGCCACCCAGACACCTCTCTTATGTGGTATTCTTAATGACCACTCACTTGAAGGGGGGAAAAAAGCAGGCTTTAATTAAGAATTCTTTGATGAAGTAGGAAAAATTATTAATTTAACTACTGACTTTCTTATACTATACATGTCCTTTTAATATTCTGTTTGAATTAGTCTGTGGAAATGCATTTATACATAAAGCATTGCTAACACATGATGTGCATCTCAGAAACAAAGCACGTTTGTTATTGTTTGAGTACCAGCTGAATGAGTAGTTTTTTTCATTGAACTCTATTTTTATTTAAAATAAAGACTGACATAAGCTATAGTTTTTCAGACAGGTATTGACACAGTCTGAGAAATGAATGAAGTGAGGCTGTCATTTCAAGGAAAAGAATTGACAGTATTTGTTGCCAGTAATAGCATTTGACTTAAAAAAATTATAATTTTAGAAAGCTTGTGTCTGTCCCTATGAGCTTATTAGCTTCCTGATACTTCTCAAGGGCTTCCTGAAGTTATTGGTGGTATTAAGAAGTATCCTTTTTAATTATTATATTATGAATATTATGTCAACGTTTGGAATATTATATGTTTGATTATTATATTATGAATAACTTTCAATCAATATTTTTCAAATGACCAATGCATTGTATAACAAGATCACACATAGGTAAAAACTACTCAAAGTGCAAGACCCATGGATTTGCATGTAATAGAGTATAACAACATCATGGATGTGGCTTTCATATCCCATAGCTATTAAAGATGTGTGTCTGTAGAATATCTAATAAGATGTTGACAGGCCTCAACAAAGGGCCTTCTCTCTAAACTCTCTTTTTTTCTACTCTGTCTACAAGTTAGCAAGAATTGGCCAAGTGTCACAGTCATGCTTCACTCCTCGTCAAACTATTTTTCTCAGCAGGGTGACTGATACTTGGCTAGGTACCATGAGGGCCAAAACTCCACAGGGTGTAGCTTATTTCTCAAATGACTATCTATGGGGGATCCCTGGGTAGCTCAGTGGTTTGGCACCTGCCTTTGGCCCAGGGCGCAATCCTGGAGACCCAGGATCGAGTCCCACATCGGGCTCCTTGCATGCTTCTCCCTCTGCCTGTCTCTCTCTCTCTCTCTCTGTATCTCTCATGAATAAAATGAATAAAATCTTTTAAAAAATGACTATCTAAGGAGTCATTCATGACATGAAATATGATGTTCCAATGTGTCACATACTTCGAAGGTTGTGCCCTGGGATGGTCCATGTGACAGCATACATTACTCTGCTATTCAGAAAAGCATAGCAGAAGCAAGCAAGAGGGATGAATAAACCTATATCTCACTGGTTTTATTTGAAATATAAATTAATACTCTGCCTTGCTTATTTGTGGAAAACTCATAATTTTTAGCACACTGCAGCTGAGAACTGTTGTAACACACCATGAGCTTCTTAAGCAGGAGCAGAGCCCTCCCTGTACTAACTTGAATCCTGCTCTTGGTTCAACACATGGTGCTAGACAGGCACCCCCAAGTGTTTGACGTGAACATTTCTTCTTCTTTTTTTTTTAAGATTTTATTTATTTATTCATGAAAGACACAGAGAGAGAGGCAGAGACACAGGCAGAGGGAGAAGCAGGCTCCATGCAGGGAGCCTGATGCGGGAATCAATCCTGGGACTCCAGGATCACGCCCTGGGCTGAAGGCAGGTGCTAAACCGCTGAGCCATCCCAGCTGCCCCGAACATTTCTTCTTAATAAGAGAATATTTAGTAATCTTTTCTAACGGTTTAAGCTGTCACATAAGTTTTGTGTAAGTCAATTTGAAATGTAGGGAAAAATGTAGAAAATGTAGGAAAATATATTTGTATCATCATAATCCTGTAGCTTCTGGGCTATTCTACAAGATGTTTGAGCCAGGGATAATATGGCTGAGTCATTTGAAAGCTCCAGGGTCACATCATCTTTTTTTTTTTTTTAATTTCTATTTATTTATGATAGTCACACAGAGAGAGAGAGAGAGAGAGGCAGAGACACAGGCAGAGGGAGAAGCAGGCGCCAAGCACCGGGAGCCCGACGTGGGATTCGATCCCGGGACTCCAGGATCGCGCCCTGGGCCAAAAGCAGGCGCCAAACCGCTGCGGCACCCAGGGATCCCAGGGTCAGATCATCTGCATGAAAATATTCCCCATTATATAACCCCATCAAAAAATGTAGGAATGAGAGAACAAATGTCATATGTTTTTTTAAAAGCTTAGACATACACCATAGAACTGTAATAAACATTGCTACTATTTTAAACGATTTAGTAAAGTTAATATTTAGTAAGTTAATTAATAATAAAATCATGTGTGCCTTATTTAAAAAAAAATCTATATACTAAGGATATATTATCACCTCCCGCCCTGGTGTTAATGATGTAATGAATATGCCTGGCTCCAAATAGATACTCAGTTAATGGTAATTATTATTGTTTTATTAACTATTTCGTTGCCTTCCTTGTCAAACTCAAAACTAAATCCTTTCTTTTCTTCAGTTAACCATTCCCGGGGAAGGAATCTGCTTTAGGTGCTCACACTTTTCTTCCATTGCAGAGGAACAAATTGCGTTCTTTTTCAAATGCTATAAAATGCAGAGTACATTCATTTACTTCCAATATCATCCTTAATATCACTTCTTATGTCTTAGGGCCCCCACATGAAGTCCAGGCTCCCTTCTCAATATTTCACTTTGTTTCTACTCTTTCTTTGAAAGTTACCTTTGATTCTTTGTTATTGTTGTTGTTTGAGAGGTGATATTTTTTTACTTTGCAGAAAGAGGAGTCAATTTAAGGGAAAATTAATTAAATCATTTAGCAGAGGTAGGCAACGCAAAAGATTAATCAATTGTTTTAATTTTTGGCTTCTTATGCTGATATTTTAATAGACATAGATTCTATCCAAACACATTAACTACAGAGACCGGATGTCATAGACCAGATACCTCAGCATAAACATATAATACCCTTAGCACTCATAAGTATCTCAAATTCTATAAGGTGCTCCTCCAGTGTGGAGCTCAGATGGTTACAGAATTCAAAGATTTCATAGTCTCCGTCCCCCAAATGGTTTCACATTCTGAAAAACCCAAAATGTATAATAAGAAGTAGATGGCTTACTCACGAGGATATAACTCAAGAGATCTGTCCACTTTTGTTGAGTTGGTGCTGTTGGGCTGCTGGATAGCATTCTGCTCTGTTTCATACTTGACAAAGAATCCAAATAAAACAATCATGGAAGCCTCCAGCAAAACAGCTATGGTAGGGAATATGAACCTCATGTTTGTGGCAAAGTACAGAGGCACACTGAGGGCTTCACAGGCTGTGGAAGGTTGATAAGAACAGGGGGACTGCTCTGTGTGTGGAATTGGGTTGCATGTTCAACTCACTCCAATGACATTGCAAGAAAAAAATGGGTAAAATTGATGAAACACCCCACCTCTTGGGGAGAGTTATGTTCTATAGTCGAATCATTCTAACAGCTAGTTTGAAGAATATACAATGTAGATTTGAAGAAGCCAGGCTACAGAAATGATCTATTGCACGAAAGTGTCTAGAATCTTATTTAACATAGGTCAACAGACACTTCTTGAGTGCTTACTGTATGGCAGGCACTGAGCTAGGCTCTACGGGAGACTTGAAACTAAATAAAATATAGAATGAATCTATTAATTTCCTTAAGGAAGTTAAGAATCTAGCTAGGAAGAAAGAAACAAACATAAATGATTGTATAAAAGCAAATTGGTAATATAATAGTGGTTATAAAAGTATTAGAGAACATATATAAGTCAGCAATTTATTTTGTCTCAGGCTAAGAACACTAGCACATGAAACAATATTGATGGAGACATTAAAAAATAGATAGGCTTTATTAGTAAGACTGTGGGACTAGCATCAGGCTTAGAAGAACACAGCATATTTGAGGAATAGCAATTAGTTATGCAAAGCTAGAATATAGCACAGATGGGGAAGGAAGAAGAAAATGTCTGGAGATAAAGCTGTAATGGTAGCTGGGCTGGATTGTAAAATGCCTTGTATTCAAAATTAAAGATACTAGATGTTGAATATTAGGCAATGGGCAATGAGGAAAATACAGCACTATAAGAAGTGGTTTTGCTTACTTAGGATAATGTTTTTCTTGAATTCATACTCTGCTTTACACAGATATAAGTATATGAGTGTACAAATACGTTGAGATATATATTTTAATGGTAAAATAGAAGAGAGTGCATGTAAACAGGGACATAGTTAATCCACACTCCTAACAAATAGTCACCTGTAAATAAGATGCCAAACAATTAAAAACTACCATGACAGCTCTTGCTTCCATCCTGTAATTATTCTCATAGCAGAATAAAGAGCTTTGAGAACATATAGCTAGCAATTAAATAAAATTATTTTAGTAAGACTCATTTTCAAAAGGTTTTATTCAGAATATAAGTACATATGACTGCTGGGCCATATTCTATATCACAACAAATGTTTATGAAAGAAAACAGCAAGTTTGTTTTGTTCTGTTTTGCTTTCCTCTTTCTGCTGTATTTGTCCACCACAGAACATATTAGGACTAAGTGACCTTTGACATTTTCTGAATGTACAATTCAAAGATTTTGGAAATGGCTATTTCCATTGTTCCTTACAGAATGGTACAGCAGGAGTGGGTTCATATGCTTAGCTAGGGGAATACATGTGTCCATTCCACACTTTGATTTCTGGTGTTGTAGTAGCCCAAAGATTGTTCTTGAGAATTCCAGCAAATCATAAATGCCAAGTGTTAATGTTGATAAACTTTATACCAGACTGTAAAAAACAAGCAACAAAGTATATATTGCAAGAAGATCTAAACAATATCATATATCAATGTAGCTTTAAGCTCTTTAAAAATGATAAAATATAGTATGTTGGCATATTGACCATTGAGGGGCTCAGATCTGCTGCTTGCCTTCCGAACCTTGGCATTGAAATAAGCTGAATCATGTACAATCCGGGAAAATAGTTATTTTTTTCTTATAGCTCTTCACTCAAACTGTTCTAAATGGAACACCCTTTTCACACATTCTCCCTCCCCACCCCCACCCCATACCCCATACCCTACACACATCAGCCTTCAGTTCTTAGATAAAAAGTGTCTTCCTTAGCAAAGCCTTCACTGACTTCCCATTTGAACCCAGGTTCTTGAAAATATCTCTCATTGAATTGTGATCTTCTCTTTCATAGCACTTCTTACAGTGGATTGTGTGTACTGTTTCTGTGGTGTTTATTATTTTTATGGCATTTAAAAATGGCTACTTTGGGGTACCAGGGTGGCTCTGTAGTTGAGCATCTGCCTTTGGCTCAGGTCCTGATCCCGGGGTCCTGGGATGGAGTCCTCCATCGGGCTCCCTGCAGGAGGCCTGCTTCTCCTTCTGCCTGTGTCTCTGCCTCTCTCTCTCTGTGTCTCTCATGAATAAATAAATTAAAAAATCTTTAAAAAAAAAATGGCTATTTCCCTCACTGTCTTGTTGCTCCCTGAGGACAATCCTGAATCCATTAACAATCACTCCCTTATCCCCATGCTCCCTTTCCAGCCCCAAGCAACCACTAATCTTCTTCTTACCTTTATTTATTTCCCTATGCTGGGCTTTCACATGAGTGGAATCATACAACATGAAGTCTTTTGTGACTGGCTTCTTCTATTTAGCACTTTTTTTAAAGGTTCATTCATGCTATAGTATATTTCAGTATTTCATTCCTTCCTATGAACAATTAATATTCTACTGTATGGCCATACCATTTTTTGTTTATCTGTTTGTCCATTGACAGATATTTTGTTTCTAACTTTTGTCTATTATGAATAATGATGCTTTGAATAGTCACGTACAATTTTTGGTGTAGACATGTTTTCTTTTTCATTTTTTTAAAAAGATTTTATTTATTTATTCATGAGAGACACAGAGAGAGAGAGAGAGAGAGAGAGAGAGAGAGGCAGAGACACAGGCAGAGGGAGAAGCAGGCTCTATGCAGGGAGCTTGATGTGGGACTCCATTCCGGGTCTCCAGGATCAGGCCCTGGACTGAAGGCGGCGCTAAACTGCTGAGCCACCCGGGCTGCCCTGTTTTCTTTTTTATTTATTTGTTTTTATTTAACTTCAGTTTGCCAACATATAGTATACACCCAGTGCTCATCCTATCAAGTGCCCTCCTCAGTGTCTGTCACCCAGTCACTCCAACCTCCTGCCCACCTCCCCTTCTGCAACCCTTTGTATCCCAGAGTTAAGAGTCTCTCATGGTTTGTTTCCATCTCTAATTTTTCCCACTCTCTTCCCCTACTTTCCCTTATAATCCCTTTAACTATTTCTTATATTCCACGTATGAGTGAAACCATATGATGGTTGTCCTCTGACTGAGTTATTTCACTCAGCATAATACCCCTCAGTTCCATCCATGTCAAAGCAAATGGTGGGTATTCGTCCTTTCTGAAGGCTGAGTAATATTCCATTGTATACATAGACCACAGCTTCTTTATCCATTCATCTGTCGAAGTATATCATGGCTCGTTCCACAGTTTGGCTATTGTGGATATGCTGCTGTGAACATTGGAGTGCAGTTGTCCTGGCATTTCACTACATCAGTATCTTTGGGATAAATACCCAGTAGTGCAAATTCTGGGTGGTAGGGTAGCTCTATTTTTAACTTCTTGAGGAACTTCCACACTGTTTTCCAGAGTGGCTGTACCAGTTTGCATTCCTACCAACAGTGCAAGAGGGTTCCCCCCTTCTCCACAACCTCTCCAACATTTGTTGTTTCCTGTCTTGTTAATTTTCACCATTTTCACTGGTGTGAGGTGGTATCTCCTGTGGTTTTGATTTGTATTTCTTTGATAGCAGGTGGTGTAGAGCATTTTCTCATGTGCTTGTTGCCCATGTGTATGTCTTCTTTGGTGAAATTTCTGTTCACGTCTCCTACCCATTTCATGATTGGATTTTTCGTTTCTTCGGTGTTGAGTTTGATAAGCTCTTTATAGATCTTGGATACTAGTGCCTTATTTGATGTGTCATTTGCAAATATCTTTTCCCATTCTGTAGGTTGTCTTTTAGTTTTGTTGACTGTTTCTTTTGTTGTGCAGAAGCTTTTTATCCTGATTAAGTCCCAATAATTCATTTTTGCTTCTGTTTCCCTTGCCTACATAGATGTATCTTGCAAGAAGTTGCTGTGGTCAAGTACAAAAAGGGTGTTGCCTGTGTTCTCTTCTAGGATTTTGATGGATTCTTGTCTCACATTTAGATCTTTCATCCATTTTGAGTTATTCTTTGTGTCTGATGTAAGAGAATGGTCCAGGTTCATTCTTCTGCATGTGGCTGTCCAATTATCCCAGCAACATTTATTGAAGAGACTGTCCTTTTTCCAGTGGATAGTCTTTCCTGCTTTGTCGAATATTAGTTGACCATAAAGTTGAGGGTCCACTTCTGGATTCTCTATTCTGTTCCATTGATCTATGTGTCTGTTTTTGTGCCAGTACTATACTGTCTTGTTGATCACAGCTTTGTAGTACAACTTGAAATCCGACATTGTGATGCCCCTGGCTCTGGTTTTCTTTTTCAACGTTCCTCTGGCTATTCAGAGTCTTTTCTGATTCCATCCAAATCTTTTGATTATCTATTCCAACTCTGTGAAGAAAATTCGTATTTTGATAGGGATTGCATTGAATGTGTAAATTTCCCTGGGTAGCATAGACATTTTCACAATATTCATTCTTTCAATCCATGAGCATGGAATATTTTTCCATCTCTTTGTGTCTTCCTCAATTTCTTTCAGAAGGGTTCTGTAGTTTTTAGGGTATAGATCCTTACCTCTTTGGTTAGGTTTATTCCTAAGTATCTTATGCTTTTGGGTGCAATTGTAAATGGGATTGATTCCTTAATTTCTCATTCTTCAGTTTCATTGTTAGTGTATAAGAATGTCACTGATTTCTGGGCATTGATTTTGTATCCTGCCACACTGCGGAATTGCTGTATGAGTTCTAGCAATCGTGGGGTGGAGTCTTTTGGGTTTTCTATGTACTGTATCATGTCATCTACGAAGAGGGAGAGTTTGACTTCTTCTTTGCCAGTTTGAATGCCTTTTATTTCTTTTTGTTGTCTGATTGCTGAGGCTAGGACTTCTAATAGTATGTTGAATAGCAGTGGTGAGAGTGGACATCCCTGTTGTGTTCCTGATCTTAGAGGAAAGGCTCTCCGTTTTTCCTCATTGAGAATGATATTCGCTATGGGGTTTCAATAAGTGGCTTTTTAAAAATAAAGGTTTTATTTATTTATTCATGAGAGACACACACTCACACAGAGGCAGAGACACAGGCAGAGGGAGAAGCAGGCTCCATTCAGGGAGCCCGACGTGGGACTCCATCCCGGGTCTCCAGGATCACACCCTGGGCGGAAGGCGGCGCTAAACCGCTGAGCTCCCCGGGGCTGCCCAATAAGTGGGTTTTAATATATGAGCAATGTTCCCTCTATCCCTACACTTTGAAGAGTTTTAATCAGGAATGGGTGCTGTATTTTGTCAAATGCTTTCTCTGCATCTACTGAGAGGATCATATTGTTCTTCATTTTTCTCTTATTGATGTGATCTATCACATTGATTGTTTGATGAGTGTTGAACCACCCTTGCATCCCAGGGATAAAACCCACTTTGTCATGGTGAATAATTCTCTTAATGTATGGTTGGATCCTATTGGCTAGTATCTTGTTGAAAATTTTTGCATCTATGTTCATCAGGGATATTGGTCTATAATTCTCTTTTTTTGGTGAGGTCTTTGGTTTTGGGATCAAAGTAATGCTGGCCTCTTAAAATGAGTTTGGAAGTATTTCCTCTCTTTCCATCCTTCGAAACACCTTTAGTCGAATAGGTATTATTTTCTTTAAATGTTTGATAGAATTCCCCTGGAAAGCCATCTGGCCCTTTTGTGTCTTGGGAGGTTTTTGATGACTGCTTCAATTTCCTCCCTAGTTATTGGCCTGTTCAGGTTTTCTATTTCTTCCTGTCCCAGTTTTGGTAATGTGATTTTCCAGAAATGCATCCATTTCTTCTAGATTGCCTAATTTATTGCTGTATAGTTGCTCATAATACGTTTTTAAAATCTTTCCTATTTCCTTGATATTGGTTGTGATCTCTCTTCTTTCATTCATGATTTCATTAATTTGAGTCTTTTCTCTCTCTTTTTTAAAAATAAGACTGGCTAATGGTTTATCTAACTTATTAATTCTTTCAAAGAACCAACTCCTAGTTTTGTTGATGTGTTCTACAGTTCTTCTGGTCTCTATTTCATTGAGTTCTGCTCAAATCTTTAATATCTGTTGTCTTCTCCTTTTGTAGGCTTTACTCTCTGTTCTTTCTCCAATTCCTTTAGGTGCAAGGTTAGCTTGTGTATTTGAGTTTTTCCAAAAATTTAGGGATGCTTTTATTGCCATGTATTTCCCTCTTAGGACTGCTTTTGCTGTATCCCAAAGATTTTGAACCGTTGTATCTTCATTTTCATTAGTTTCCATGAATCTTTTTAATTCTTCTCTAATTTCCTGGTTGACCCATTCATCTTTTAGCAAGATGCTCTTTAACCTCCATGTGTTTGAGTTTCTTTCAAATTTCTTCTTGTGATTGAGTTTTAGTTTCAAAGCGTTGTGGTCTGAAAATATGCAGGGGACAATCCCAATCTTTTGATATCTGTTGAGACCTGACTTGTGACCCAATATGCAGTCTATTCTGGAGAAAGTTCCATGTGCACTTGAGAAGAACGTGTATTCAGTTGAGTTCAGATGGAAAGTTCTGTATATATCTCTGAAATCTATTTGGTCCAGTGTATCAATTAAGGCCCTTGTTTCTTTGGTGATGTTGTGCTTAGAAAATCTGTCATTTGCAGAAAGTGCCATGTTTAAGTCTCCTACTATTAGTATATTATTATCTAAGTATGTCTTTACTTTGGTTATTAATTTATTGATATACTTGACAGCTCCCACCTTAGGGGAATAAATATTCATGATTGTTAGGTCCTCTTGTTGGATAGATCCTTTGAATATAATATAGTGTCCCTCTTCATCTCGTACTACAGTATTGGCTATAAACCTTAACTTATCTGATATGAGGATTGATATCCTTGCTTTCTTTTGAGGACCATTTGAATGGTAAATGGTTCCCCACCTTTCATTTTCAGGCAGGACTTGTCCTTAGGTATCAAATGAGTCTCTTGTAAACAAAATATAGATGAGTTTTGCTTTTTTTATCCAATCCAATACCCTGTGTCTTTTGATGGAGTCATTTAGCCCTTTCATGTTCAGAGCAACTATTGAAAGATATGAATTTAGTGTCATTGTAATACCTATTCAGTCCCTGGTTTTGTGGATTGTTTCTTTGGGCTCCCTCTTTCTTTTACATAGTCCCCCCACCCTTAAGATTTCTTGCTGAGCCAGTTTGGTAGTCACATATTCTTTCAGTTTCTGCCTATTCTGGAAGATCTTTATCTTTCCTTCTATTCTGATTGACAGCTTTGCTGCATAAAGTATTCCTGGCTGCATGTTCTTCTCATTTAGTACCCTGAATATATCCTGCCAGCCGTTTCTGGTCTGCCAGTTCTTTGTGGAGAGGTCTGCTGTTAATCTGATATATCTCCCCATATAAATTAAGAATCTCTTGTCTCAAACTGCTTTAAGAATTTTCTCTTTATCTTTGAAATTTGCAAGTTTCACTATTAAATGTCGAGGTGTTGAATGGTTTTTATTAATATGGGGGGGGTCCTCTCTATCTCTTGGATGTGAATGCCTGTTTCCTTCCCCGGATTAGGGAAGTTCTCAGCTATGATTTGTTCAAATATACTCTGTGGTCCTCTCTCTCTCAGCCTCTTCTGGAATCCCAATTAGACATATATTCTTCCTTCTCAAGCTATCATTTATTTCCCTAAGCCTTCTATCATGGGCCTTTTTTTTTCTTTTTTCCTCAGCTTCCTTCCTTACCATCAACTTTGTCTTCTATGTCACTCTCTCTTCCACCTCATTTACCCTAGCATTGAGAACATCCTATTTGGATTGCATCTCATGTAATCTATTTTAGATTTTGGCCTGATTATATTTCAATTCTGCAGTAACTAAGTCTCTAGAGTCCTTTATGCTTTTTTCCCAGAGTTTCCAGTAGCTTTATAATTGTACTTCTGAATTGAATTTCTGACATCGTATTTAAATCCAAATTCTGTAACCCTGGCAGAGAGTATGGTTTCTGGTTCTTTCTTTTGTGGTTAATTTTCCTTCTAGTCATTTTGGCCAGTGCAGAGTTACTGTATGAGTGGGCTGAGTCAAAAATATCAACCACAACCTAAGTAAAATACACTTAGATGTATTCCTTTTCCAAAGGAATTCAGAGTTCCAAAGAGTTCAGAGACCAGAAAACAAAAGAAAAAGAACAGAACAAAATAAGACAAAGAGTTCAGAGTGATTCCAAAGAGTTCAGATGATTCCAAAGAGTTCAGAGACCAGAAAACAAAAGAAAAAGAACAGAACAAAATAAGACAAAAGGACGATTCCAAAGAGTTCAGAGACCAGAAAACAAAAGAAAAAGAACAGAACAAAATAAGACAAAAGGACCACTAGAGTGAAAAACAAATTTTAGAACAAAATAGTAAAAATAAAAAGCCAGAAACCAAAAAGAAAAAGAAAAAAAAATGAAAGAAAAGAGAAAAAAGTGGGGGATGGTGGTGATGAGGAAGTGGTAGTAGAGAGAATGTAGTCTACCTGAGGAATCCTAGAGGGTGACTTGGTTCTGAGTGTATTTTGTTCTGTATGTTAGAAGATGCTCAATCCCAAATTTATATAAACCAACAATCCTTATATAAAACCCCAATATTGACCACAAAAACAAACAAGATAAAAGATGGGGGCAGAATGGAAAGGAAGAGAGGATATAATCTCACAGAAGGAACCAATACAGTATTCCATTTGGTTCTGGTGTATGTTGGTTGTGTTTTTGAATGTACTAACTTCCACTATTGTAAAACAAAACAAGGCAGAAAAAATAAAAACAAACAAACAAACAAACAAATACCCATATCTTGTATATCTACCAAAATTATATTGAATACGTTGAATGGAATCCAGAAGGGAAAAATGTATCTAAGACATGTAATTGTAGAGATATGAGAGTTAAAAAGGAAAAAAGCTTAAAAATGAAGAGCTGGTAAAATATTGTAATTAAGGTGGGAAAAGAAAAAAATATTAGAAATTTTTAGTTTGATATAAAAATGAGTCATAAGGAAAAAGAAAAAAAAAGAAAAAAAAAAAAGGACTCTTTAATTCTATTTACTATTTTCCCTCAGGCATGGCCTTTTCAGTGCTGCTTGGTCAATAAACTTGCTCTTCCCCTGTTCTTCCAGCAGTTCTTTTGTGGGAGGGGCTTGCTGTGCTGATTCTCAAGTGTCCGTGCCTGGGTGGAGATGCCCCACTCCTCGCCAGGTGCTGGGCTCAATATGAACTGTTTATCCTGTGAGGCCTTTTCTCCCTAGAGGCCTCGCCTCTCCTAGGCACAGGTGAAACAAAGAGGAAAAACAAAAATGGCTGCGGCCAGATTTCTAGCTCTGGAGCCAAGCTCCTTTCAAGTAACCAACCACTGTCTCCCATTCTGCACTGGCCTAGATGCTCCTGGGGGCAAGTACAGGTGCATTGATCTGCACAGCTTGTGGGGTGCTCAGCTGCAGGAGAGTTCTTGCTTCCCTGTACCCTCCCTGCTTCCACCTGTCCCAGGGGGAATGAAGGATCCTTTTGACCGCTTGGGCTAGACATGTTTTCATTTCATACATTGAGGGGTGAAATTTCTAGGTCGTATGATAATTCCATGATTAATTGTTTGAGGAACTGCCAGACCATTTTCCAAAACGATGGCACCACTTTATATTTCCACCAGCAGTGTATGAGTGTTCTGATTTCTCCACATCCTCAGCAATGCTTGCTGCTACCTGACTTTTTGATCTAGCCATTCTAGTGGGGCAAAGTGGTATGCATTGTGATTTTGATTTGCATTTCCCTGATGATGACTGATGTTGAACAAGTGCCTTTTTGACCATTTGTAATTTGTACCTCAAGTAACATCTATTCATATTCTTTGCTCATCAGGTAATTTTAAAAATATTGTTAAATTGCTCTGACCCAGGTTATTGACAAGATTATGTCAGTAACTCATATATCATAAAGTGAATCTCTTAAACTGTTTCTGTCATCCTTTCTTTCTTTTTTTTTTTTTTCATCCTTTGGGAGGCAGTGAGGATTCCTGTCCATCTAAAGCAGTTGTTTTTTAAAGACCAGGCAAGAGAGTATATATGAAGGTACTTTATAAATCATAAAAAGATGATAAATCCAGGCTATTAAAGAGCTATCAAAGTGATACATATATGAGGCAGGGTTTTTTTCCTTGGGAAAATTTGAAGCTTTGGCATTAAAGTACAATAAATTGTAAAAATGAAGACACACTATTTAAATAACAAAATCATCAAGATGGTTAAATCCTATCAACACTAGGAATCAGAAAAGATTTTTAAGTGTTTTATTTTGAATTATTTTATGTTTACAAGAGTTGCAAAGATAACAGAATTCCTTATTATCTTTCATAAAATTTATTTGTAATGTTAATATCTAGCATAAACATAGTACAATGACCAAAAGACCAAAACCAAGGAATGAACACCAGCACATATTAAATAAACTCCATACATTTACATTAGTATCCTGCCCTGTTTCTTTTCCAGGGTTCAATCCAGGACCTGTGTTGCATTTAGTTATAAAGTCTTCTGGGTCTCTTGTACTTTGTAACAGTTTCTTAGTCTCTCCTTGTCTTGCATGACCTTGATCAAGGTTTTGAGAGGTGCTGGTCAGATATTTTGTAGAAAGCATCTCAATCTGACTTTGTCTGATGTTTGTACACAATTAGTCTGGAGTTATGGATTGTAGGGTTAAATATTACAGAGATGAAATGCCCTTCTCCTCCTATTATATCAGAGCTAAAATGATATCAATATGTTTTTTTACAGATGATGGTACCTTTGGTTACTCGGTTAAGGTAGAGAAGAGTTTTAATGCTTAAAATATTTCCTCTCTGCAGTCTTGCCAAGAAAGGTTTATATCCCAAGTATGCTTCCCTAAATTCACGAATAAAATGAGTGCAGTAGCTGCTATCCCACTGTACAAAATTAAAATAAGGAACAAAAGAGAAGGAGGAGATGGTAGAGGAGGAAGGCAGGGGACAGACACTTGCATTTGGTTTCCAAGGAGGTCCCACCTTGTTAGCATGCTGGCCGTTGGGCCCAAGGGAGTGTACAGCTCAAATGAAAGGGAAGTCACTCAAACCAGGCATGGTCTTGAGCAAGCTGTTTCTCAAAGATAAGGTTGGAACCAAAGGTCTTCCTGGAAAATAAAACAGGTCTTTAGTTTTTTTTTCCCTTCCAGAACTTGGTCTCTCTCCCCACCACATTTTATCAATGTGCGTCAGCTTGCTGAACTTCAGGCACTAATGTGGCTTTATTAAAGCAAACATTTGATGGCCTTTTTCACACCTACTGGCACCTGATACCCGCCAGGCTCTCCAAACATGCTACATATAATCCTTGAAACAGTCCAGCAAGGTAGGTTTGTTTCTTCTTATCATTGTACAAATAGGAAAACCAAGAAACTGAAAGACTTCCAAAGTCATATCATTTGGAAAATTCCAGGACTCAAATTAAGGTGCAAATCTGTCTGACTCTGAAACTGTTGTTCCTTTTCTTCGGCTAACCCATATTGGTTCCCTTCTACCTACCCTTGCAGGTATTACTCACATCCTAGAAAAAATGCTCCCCTTCAGAGAAGTATAAACAATTGTATATGTATATATGCATATATATATGTATATTTATGTTCATTTGTAGTTTTTAAATTATAAAAGCTATAAACAAATTTGTTCTTTTAAAAATAATTCATATCACATGGAACTATATAAGTGAAAATGAACATCTACCCATTCACTTCCACTTCCATAGCAATACTTTGGTGTTTATCTTTCTAGTCTCCTTCTATACATTTATATATAAATAGATTTTCATATACATATATCTTATTTTTTAAATGTCAACATCACAATATAATACTCTTTTGTTAAAAATGTAACCATAAGTCCTGGAGTATGTTTTATCTCTTTGCTTTTTAAATTAAATTTATTATTATTATTTTTAAAGATTTTATTTTTTCATGGGAGACACACAGAGAGAGGCAGAGACAAGTGAGAGGGAAAAGCAGCCTCCCTGCAGGGAGCCTGATTTGGGACTCAATCCAGGACTCTAGGATCATGCCCAGGGCTGAAGGGAGATACGCAACCGCTGAGCCACCCAGGCACCCCTATTTAACTTTTTTTAAATTGAAGCATAGTTGACACACAATGGTACTTAGTTTCAGGTGTGTAACATAGTGATGCAACAACTCTGTATGTTATGTTAAGTGTAGCTCCCGTCTGTCACTACACAACAGTATTATAATACCATTGACTATTTTCTCCTCTTTATTTCTTTTTTTTTTAAATTTTTTTATTTATTTATGATAGTCACAGAGAGAGAGAGAGAGAGATTGAGAGGCAGAGACATAGGCAGAGGGAGAAGCAGGCTCCATGCACCGGGAGCCTGATGTGGGATTCGATCCCGGGTCTCCAGGATCGCGCCCTGGGCCAAAGGCAGGCGCCAAACCGCTGCGCCACCCAGGGATCCCTCTCCTCTTTATTTCTTAAGATGGTAAAAAATATTTCATGATATCGATGAACCATATGTTTTGATATTTTAATAGAGGATCACTAAAGATTCTTATTAGAAGATTACAACTATAAAACTATACATTGAAACTTCAGCATTATAATCAGCTGGGGAAGGAGATGCTTGAAAGCATTTTGGAGCACATAGTATATATATCAGTTCTTAGTACCTCAGACTTTGAATCCTGCATGCCTGGCTTCTTATCCCAGCTGCAATGTTTACTTGGCATATAAACTTGGGTAAGTCTAATTCTGTGGTTGGTTTTGTTCTCTGAAAAATGGGGATAATAATCACTTCACAGAGTCGTCATGAAGTTATAGTGAGGATTCTAAAAGTAGTGCTTATGAAAGACTTAGAACAAGGCGTGTGGGGCACCTGGGTGGCTCAGCCAGTTAAGTGTCCAGACTTGATTTTGACTGAGGCCATGATTTCAGGGTTGTGAGACAGATTCTGCATTGGGCTCTACACTGAGCATGGAGCCTATTTTAAGATTCTCTCTCTCCCTCTGCCTCTGCCCCTCCCTTCACCACGCTCTCTATAAACAAACAAACAAACAAACAAACAAACCTGGGACATAATGTGGGCGCAATAAATGTCACTTTTGCTCTGATGGTCAGTTTTGGTCATGCACATCCAAAACTCTATTTCAAGGGAATTTTTTTTTTTAAGATTTATTTATTTATGATAGACATAGAGAGAGAGAGAGGCAGAGACACAGGAGGAGGGAGAAGCAGGCTCCTTGCCGGGAGCCTGACGTGGGACTCGATCCTGGGACTCCAGGATTGCACCCTGGGCCAAAGGCAGGCTCTAAACCGCTGAGCCACCCAGGGATCCCCTCAAGGGAATTTTTAAATAAAGACTTCCCACTGTGGAAACTCAAGTTGGAATGGATATTTCCAACTCTCCCAACCCTACTTTGGCAGTTTAAGCCTGTACCCAGAGCTTTATCAATTGGATCCTCATATCTGGAATCTAGATAATTTGGGGACAGTTATGCAAAATGCACAGAAATTGACATCCTAGAGGCAATTTGTGAACAACAATAATGGTTGTTTTCTAACTAGAATAACTGGAATATTCCTGTGCTGTCCTCTGCCTGTGAAACAGCTGGCCTTGATGGGGCTTGTTTTCTGACCTTTAGTCTCCAATCATCATTAGTTCTGTGAGCCACTCAGTACTCTTCCAACAAATCCCATTCTCTCCTTAAAAGAGATTTAGTTTCTGTAGTTTGCAACTAAGAAACCTCTTGGTTCCACATCTCTTCTCTTCACTGTTCACTCAAAACATTTATTGAAGGCTTCTTATGTATTGACAGTAAAGCTAGAGCAGGTGATATTGCTCCTCCTTAATAAATTCAAGAACATATCTAGGAACTAAACATTCACATAATATACCTGACCAAGCTGCAAAGGGTATTTGGATCTGTCAGTGGCTTTAGGGCATTTTTACAAGTCTGAATCATGAGATTGTTAATCTATAAACACACACATTTCTAGGGGGGAAAAAGTCACTTTAAGCTAACCAAGAAATTAAGTGGCTACGTATAAAGTTTCTAAGTTTTTTGAATTCAATATATTTTTTTTTCTCAACCATTTTGCATGTGGAAACATCATATAAGCAGATGTTGCCTGGGTATAATAACTTGGCAATTTCTGTTCATGTTTGGATTTCTATAGGAACTCCCTATCAAACTGGCATTTGGATTATTCTTCTGGCTTAAGGCAGTCTATTTACAATGCCTTCTACCTGATGCCATACCATCAGCCTAAGACTCTGTCCCTCTGATCCAATTCAAACCCAACTTCAAATCTCCTAAAAGGAAGCCTCAAGTTAAATGTCCTTATATGATTTTATTTATTTCAGCTCCCAGCTTTAAAGACTAGCTCACTTAACACCTGGCCTAGGAACTACTTAACCCATTTATTAGGACACTTTGTGGACTAGAATTCTTAACTATCTATGACTTCTTAATTCTTGGCTCTGCTGTATTTTGATTCTTTTTCACATCAGTGAATCTGTAAATGCTGCTGCTGTGGAGATGATGCCACACACTGACCAACAGAAAATCACTGCACTGAGGGTATCCTGAGACCAGCCTCTAATTTACAGCCCCTATACTTCTGCCCATGAGCTAGCCAGTTTAATAAAAGATGTTTTAAGCAACATGTTTCCTGATGCTGAATATACATGATAAATTTTAAGACATTTATTTATTTGAGAGAGAGAGAGAGAAGAGAGAGAACATGAGCAGGGAGAGGGACAGAGGTAGAGAACCTCAAGCAGACACCCCACTGAGCACAGATCCTGATGTGGGACTGGATTCCACAACCCATGAGATGATGGCCTGAGTTAAAAGCAAGAGTCAGAAACCCAACAGACTGAGCCACCCAGGCACCCCAAGATAAACATAGTTTTTAAAGAATATTGTGGCTTATGATGACTACTTCTTATGAGGGAGCCATTGGATAGAGGCAAGCAACAGGAAGAAATGAGGATGTTACAAATATATAATATAAAAAAGGAGACTCATGTACATTCAATTAATCCAAAAGATTGCTCCTTTTATTGACTTTTCACCATAAGGATCATATTTTCTTTTGGGAGGTTTATTGCTCCTTGAGAGTTTTGGGGCACTCTAAAATTGTGTATAATAATAAATATGTTTCTTTTATTTTTTCATTTTCCAAATTTCCTGACTAATATGCATTATTTATAGAGATCAGAAGGGATATAAAAGGTAGTTAAAATCTTTGCAAATTGTAGCAAAAAGGATTTTTTTCTCATTAGTGGAAAAGAGAAAAGGCCTTAGCACTTATCTTGAAGTCAAGTAAAAATATTTGAAACCTTGATGTACCTTATCTAGCTCAAACATACTTCTAACTTTGGAACAATTCTGTGCCTTAAAGTGTACCTTGACTCATTATCTAATTTCTAGTCCTGTAACAAAATTCACCTGTTATACAAATACGTAAACACATGAAGTTAGTCTTTAATATTTAGAAAGAGAAGTACAGAAAGAAATTGTTTTCAGTTCATTAATACATTGATGACAGACCTCTCCCATTTCAATGTAACTGAATCATCATTAATAAAAAGTTAGATGGCATTGTCTCAGAAAAATAGATATATATCATGTTCTCTACTGTTATGTAGGCAAATGGAATATCAACCTAATGGAAAGGGTTTTTTTTTTTTTTTTTTTTTTTTTTTTTTTTTGGATTTTGAGCAAATCTCTGCTTGGCTTGTAGCTTTTATTAAAGGGAGAGTCGAGTATTTGGGGAAAAAAATAAAAGAATAAGGTGGAAGAGTGAAATGTTCCTAAATAATTTGTAAGTCAGGTAAAAATCAGACAGTGAACACAGATTTGGCATAAAAAGAAGAGTCTATTCCTATATGTACTATTTGTGAATATTTTACAAGTCCGTTTGGGGGACTTACGACAAGCAAATGGATATTCATGAACTGATTTTTTCTCAACCAAGGAAGATCTACAATTATCTCTGATTTTTTAAAAAAGATTTTATTTATTTATTTATTTATTCATTCATTCATTCATTCATTCATTCATTCATTCGAGACACACACACACAGAGAGAGAGAGAGAGAGAGAGAGAGGAAGAGACAAAGGCAGAGGGAGAAGCAGGCTCCATTCCGGGATCGCGGGATCACGCCCTGAGATGAAGGCAGATGATGCTCAACCTCTGACCCCCCAGGCTTCCCTTATCTCCGATTTAAATAGAAATTTAATAGGCTAAATATATTGTTATCATACAATCCAGGAATTTTACTTCTGGGCATAAATCCAAAAGAAATGAAAATAGAGACTAGAACAAATATTTGTATATTAATGTTCATAGCAGCATTACTCACAGTATCAAAAGATAGAAACAACCAAATTCCACTCAGGATGAATGGATAAACAAAAATGAATATAATCTTAAGAAAGAATGAAATCTGACAGAAGCTTCAACATGGATGAACCTTGATGTCCATAAGAATTTTAATTTTGATATGCACCACAAAGAATTGTCTTAGCTATTTATTACTTTGAATATTTAATGACCATAATTTTGCCCTTTAAAAATAAAATATACCTTTAAATAAATAATCTTCCTAAGATAGAATGAGAAATAGCAAAAATATTCAATACACAATTTAAAGAAAATAATTTTTTTGAAGAAAATAAATTTTATATTCATCTCCAAATTTGGCATTTGAATTTTGCATAAAGATTGCTTTCCTAATTAAAAAAAAATTCCTGTACTCTTTCAATTTCAAATATTTTAAGAATCCTCTTGGGATGGCTTTATAATTCACCACTCATCTGTGATGCATCATTATGACAACTCATTAAAAATATGTTTCCCTTCCAATAAGAGAAATGCTCAGTTCTGGCTATTTTTTTCTTTCTTCCTTATGTTCTTTTTAGTCGCCTTCCTTCCTCCTTTTACTTCTTTCTGTAATTGTCTTTAAATTAAAGCATAGTTTGCATAGCCAAAAATCACATTTAACTAAACTGAATAATTGTTTTGGGGGACATTGTAATATTGGAATTTTGTAGTGGAGCGGATCACCATTTTTGAAAGTCAGATATTTTTAATATGGTTACCGTGCTGTGCATTTCCCTCATAAATGCTGTATCAAAACATTCAATGAACATTCAGAAATTATACTGTCATAATTCTGAACACATTTATTAAATCTAGCTGCTTTTAAAGAATATATTCTAATTTCAGTGTTAATACTGTACATGACCCCAAAGGTATATTTGTTACCATAAATATAATAGAAAATTACAATTAACTCTAAAATATATCAACCTCTCTGTAAAGGTTTATTGTTGTTGCTTCTTTGAAAAAATATGTTTGTTTTTGTTTTTCTCCCAAGGTTATTTGTTTACTTGACAATTGTTTTTGTCCATAAGAATTTTAATTTTGATGTGTACCACAAAGAACTGTCTTAGCTATTTATAACTTTGAATATTTAATGACCTTAATTTTACCCTTTAAAGAAAAATATAACTTTAAATAAATAATCTTCCTAGGATACAATAAGAAATAGCAAAAAAATATTCAATACACAATTTAAAGAAAATAAATTTTATTTTTTGAAGAGAAAATTTTATATTCATCCCCAAACCTCCATGTATCACCACTAAATTATTTAAATGACACATTTGATGGAATATTTGACAATATTATCCTTTCTCTGTTTCCAATATTGGCTCTTATTTATAGAAATGCTACTCATTTTACTTTTCTGTCAATACAAAATTCCAGCATTAAAATGACATTGAATTCTTTTCAAAATGTTATTAAGTCCTTTGCAAGTTGAGAATCTTCTCTTCTGTTACTACCGTTCATTTTATTTTATTTTTTAAAGATTTTATTTCTTCATCAGAGACAGAGAGAGAGAGAAAGTACAGACATCGGCAGAGGTAGAGGCAGGCTGGGTCTCCAGGATCATGCCCTGAGCTGAAGGCAGATGCTAAACTGCTGAGCCACCCAGGCTGCTCTGTTACTGCTGCTTATAATGATAATGTGGTAGGAGCAAAGGCTGTGGTTACATCTTGCCTTTTCTCATTTTTCCTACCTGTTTGGTGAGGGCACGGTGGGGCATGAGTGAAGGGAGGGGACAGTGGTTGGAGGGAAAGATGCTTAATGGTTCTGAGTCCCTCTGGAGGTAGTAGAGAGTTATGCTCATCCTGGGATTGAGAAAGAGTTGATCTTTTTCTGATCTCTCCCAACTCAGATGATTTTTGTACTTTTAATCTTTGGCTATAAACATGATGGCAGATCGACTTGGTAGTGTTTAGTATTTCCAGGGACAGTCTTTAATAAATATTCTGGTAAAGCTAACCATTCTGTCCTTTGCTGGACCATTTAAAGGAAAAAAAAATGCTCAATTAAAATTCCCAAGCCCTACAAATATTAACTTTCCTCTTTTCTTTGCTGGAATCTGAGGATTGTGAGAGAATATGCTTTGTTATGGGGCTATTTAGCTCTGAATTTTAGAATATAAAGATGAAGCTAAATTCTACAAGTTCTGGTTACCTTTGACTTTTCCTGTGATGCAGGATGAATACTCAACCCCAGGTGTCTTATAAATGTGGGTCATTGCATTTATAGGGGAATGCTACTAGAAAAATGATTCGAAGATTATGTCTTATATAAGGTAGCTGACTATGAAATTTTTGCACACATATGCATAGAGAATTTAACTCCATGGGGAAAAGCAAATGTCTGTTCA
Organism: Canis lupus baileyi; assembly: GCF_048164855.1. Lineage (NCBI taxonomy): Eukaryota > Metazoa > Chordata > Mammalia > Carnivora > Canidae > Canis > Canis lupus. The sequence continues at coordinate 55,089,213 of NC_132844.1, read as the reverse complement.
TTTTATTACTGATCCTTCTCACCATTCAGTGCAAGTCATTTCTCTAATTTGTGCCACAATTTTCCCTTCTGACAAATCATGCTAATTGCATAAAGAGGAGAGATCTCTGGAATTAGGATTCTTTAAAAATATTAACTTTTGGAAAACTTGAATGAGTTAGATAATTTTCTGAGCTTCTAATTTATCATTGATAAATTGATACTTACATTGTAAAGATAAAATAAAATAAAGGAGGTCTATTTATAGTGATTGGTGCAAAATAGGTTGTCACTAGGCATTAGTTTTCATTATTACCTGTTCTACACATTTTTAGTGTCCTTGGGAAAACACATAAGAGACTGTTACTAAAATATAGTAATCTGCTTTGGAGATCCAGAATTAATATTGCATTGATGTATCAATGGATAATGGAGACTGGGATCTATTTTTATTAATTCATTCATTTATGGATGCTGTCACTATTTTGATTGGAAAAAAAACCAACTGAACCAAAAATTGGTCAGTGTAGCATTTTTCAGCTACATTCATCTTGAAACAAAAAAACAAACAAAAATCATGTAGAAGGGTGACTAAGTTGAACAATAATTTAGCTACTTACTGCTTATCATACGACTTCATTAAGTGGTATCAAAATATGAATCATTAGTTGTTTGCCACCATTCTGTGTGAGGATCTGTCCTTAGTATTAAATATACTCATCAAACTATATACAATCTGGTGGCTTTAGGATCTCTTGATTGAGAAAATCCATAATAAAAAAGCTAGTGAAGTTTCCATTCCACTTTTCTATGCATTTGTATTTTATTTTATCATAGGAATATATGCACAAGTCCTATATTTCAGTTCATATTTACTAAAGTTAAGGCTTATTATTGAATTTATCTAAAGGCAATTTAAAGGCAAAATGAAGCAAGGACTGTTTTTGTTAGTTTTTGAGCAAATATAAACTTACTTCTTCCATAATCTTTAGAAAGTCATGGAGGGAAAAGATTTGAAGTTAAAATGCAATAAATTCATTCATTAATTCACTCATTTCATTCCCTTATTCATTCTTTCAAAAACTGCTCATAAGCCAAAGGGCTCAGGATACAATATGAAATAAGACAGAGATGCTCTCTTCATGATACTTTGGTGGGAAAGACAATTAACAAATAAAACATTTTATCATATTATGTTAGCAATAATAGTAATAGCAAGTAAGTGTGTGTGTGTGTGTGTGTTGGGAGGAAGGGAGGGAGAAAGAGAGAAGAAAGAGAGAGAGAGAGAGAGGGATTGGTGGGGTTGGGAGGAGAGATAGGGAAAATCTGATGAGGCAACCAACATTTGAGCAAGTTTAAGTGTTCTACACCCAATTCAAATACGGTGGTCGGTTTTTCACACCAATAAGCAATTCTTGAATATCAATTGGGTATCCTACAACTCAATTCAGTTCTGCCACTATCTAGGGGAGATAGCACCAGATTCTCTTAATTCTACAGATTAAGGTCTCAGTGCCACTAGACTGACTCCCTTTCACTTTGAATGCTGATTGTGAGCCCAGGTTATCACCTGTTTCTAACCACCGGTTATAGATTGAAGGCTCCAAGGGCTCTCTCCTTGGAGGGACTTAACTTGCTAGAGCAACTCACAGAATTCAGAGAAACATTTTACTCACTTGATCACTGGTTTATTATAGAAGGATCTGTAAGTCAGGAATAGCCATATGGAAGAGCTGCATAGAGCAAAGTATGGGGAAAGGACAAAGAGATTCCATGCTCTGTGTGTGCCACATGCTCAACAATCTAGAAGCTCTCTGAACCCTGTCCTTTTGGGGTTTTATAAAGCCTTCATTACATAGGGATGAATGATTAAATCAATGGTCATTCACTAGTTCCTATTGCCTCCTGGAGGTTGGGAGTGCGATAGGAAATTTCAACCCTCTAATCGCAGTCCCTATTCTAAGGTGCGTCCAAAAGTCACCTTATTAACATAACAAGTTACGTTTATTTCTCTCATCACTTAGGAAATTTCAAGGGTTTTAGGAGGTCTCTGCCAGGAAGGGGTTGAATACCAAATACATATTTCTTACTATAAATCATAATATCACAGTCCATCCCATGGTCTTTGAGAAAAGATCCCTTATAGCAAAACAGTAATAGAAGTTAAAAGACACTGGCACATTACTAGAATCTCATTGAGTCATTAATAACTATTCCAGTTCACCATCATATCATATGAAAATGCCTCCTAGGGGAGGGCTACTCAGGTTTGCAGACTTCCATTTGATCTTGTCAGCTTCCAAAAGCAAAAGTGGCCTCAGTAATAATACGACTTACCCTTTTAGGCTACTAGTATAATAAATTAAGGGACAATATCATCTCCTGTTCTAAATGTCTTTTGAGGTGTTAATGTAATATTGAATTTCCCTCATGACATAACCCATATACTCATGTCTTCCTTATGAATCATTCCTATTACTAGCATTTGTGGTTGTAGCCGTGGTCCTGTGACCACTACATCAAGGCAGGGGTGGGGAGAAGGTTGAGATGATGTGGGGAAGATAATTTTAAAAGTAAAATTGTTATACCAGAGTCCTCCCTCTTTGGCAAGATTTGCATTGTCATACTAACATCCTTTTCCACTTCCTCTCCCCAGATCCACCAGAAAAAGGCAGAAATCTAACAGGGCAGTTTTGTAGAGAGTACATATTGTGAAGGTGTGTAAATCAGTCCTTTACTGGTATCTCTTGTTTTATATTATTTTATTTTTTTAAAAAGATTTTTTTTATTCACGAGAGACACACAGAGAGAGATAGAGACATAGGTAGAGGGAGAAGCAGGCTCCCCGTGGGGAACTTGATGCTGGACATGATCCCAGGACCCTGGAATCACACAGTGAGCCAAAGGCAGATGCTCCACCACTGAATTACCCAGGTGACCCTGTATCTCTTATTTTAGATGATCAATGATTTAGTTGCTCATTCCAATTCTCTAACTACTCCTCTGAGCGGAATATCTCTCTATCCATTGTTGGATTTTATGGACTGTAAATGAAATGGCAGTTGGCCATCAAAACTAGTGCAATATCTTTTGTTCAGTTCTTTTATAATACTCTGAGCACTTGCATCTATCCACTGGGTAAGCAAAGCCTAGCCGAGAGTCAGTCAGTGTCTATTCCTGTCAAGACCCATTTGTAGCCCAAAAGCTATCAATATCAGTCTGACTTGTCAGCTACAATCAGGACCTCCTCACAAGGGAATCTGCCACATAACCATCTGCAGTCTCTGTCTCTCTTGTTGGCAGACAGAAGAGTTCCTCTTGGCATTACGTGCCTCAGAGTGTGACTAGATTCAGCTCGTCTCTGTACTTACCCCCATATCCACTTATTTCATAGACCCACGTGGCCACCTTAGGGGAACATAGGGGATATCTGCTGTTAATTCTGGTCACCTTGGCTAAGCCATTGACTACTGCCCATGAGTCAGTAAAAAACCCAAACATAGGGGCTCTTCTCACTGTTCAGTTCTTCCATCACTGCTAGGAAAACCAAAGATTTCACTGCTGGGATCAACAAGCAGATCTTTCTTATCTTCTTCAATCACAGTGGTGAACTTACAAACAGGATCCTGTTGTTCATTCACTTTGGAACTGCCATCCATCCACAAACCAAGCGACTCTTTGTCAATTGGTCAAGAGCTCTTTATAGGCATTGGCTAAAGGACCATGGAATCTAGTAGCTCCTCACACAGTTCCAGAGTCCATCCCAGAGGACAAGAGGCTCCCTTCCTAGAGTATCTCTCTTGCATTCTCCGAATACCAAGATCCTGTATAAACTATTTCCACATTGTTATGACACTTTTCTGGACACCACTATCCCCATTAGAGCATTTCTCTGACATCATTGATCGATTTCAGGTTTCAAAATCACTCTATGTTCTTCAGTCATTGGGGATGACTTCAAAGCCCCTATGGCCATGGCTGCAACGTGCTCATGGGCTTTGTTCTAAACTGCATTCTAGACTCCACCTAAGCCATCACATAGAAAATTTGTCTTCACCTTTGCTCCAACTATTATTCCACACTGTGTGGGCTTGAATCATTTTACTAATTCTCATTTAGCATGTCCAGTAAACATTGCTTGAGGGCTGGTTTACATGCCTGCTGTTTTACAATACCAGATGGGGGGATCCCTGGGTGGCGCAGCGGTTTGGCGCCTGCCTTTGGCCCAGGGCGCGATCCTGGAGACCTGGGATCGAATCCCACGTCGGGCTCCCGGTGCATGGAGCCTGCTTCTCCCTCTGCCTATGTCTCTGCCTCTCTCTCTCTCTCTCTCTGTGACTATCATAAATAAAAAAAAAAAAAAAAAAAAAAAAAAAAAACAATACCAGATGGGGATGTATTCTCCAATCAGATACAGTGTTCATTCCCATAATATAATCAGGTAAAAAAGATACGATCACTTCACGTAAAGCCAGTTCAAACATGTCGATTCTCCTACAAATTTTTACCTGAATTCCATCGACCCTTATGTTCCTAGCTATGGCCTCTTCAGGACTTCAACAGGTTTTGGTTTTACAACACTAGTCAGGGAATTGTTGCACAGTATGGTACGATATCCATTCCCATAAGACAGTCAGGTAGAGGAGACACAACTTTTTAATGAAAATCTTGCTGAAGTATTCCAATTTTCATAATCCTATCAATCATTACATTCTGATGTTCTATATAATTGTAGTTCTGGACGGGGCCTCACCAATGGGCTTTTGGACTACACTTCATGGGACTCCTGTATCCAGGAGTCCTGGGAGCTCTTCTCCACTCCCTGACCATTTTACCTACTCTTGTGCAAAAGGCTCTGAATCCCCTGTGTGGGGTTGAGCCAAGTGACTCTGGCTTTTTTTAATCAATCCTTAATTTAATTAACCTATGTATTCACTGCCCCAAGCGATTACTGGTTGAGTTTCTTATAGTAATTTCCACCTTCAAACTTTTAAAATTTCTTCAAACAGGGATAAATAAAACTGACTTATTTGGTGCCCTTTCATGTTAGACCAATGGGGAGTCGCTTTGGCAGCACTGTATTAAAACCTTTGTTTTAACCCTGTCTATTTTATTTATCCCTGATTGGCAATGCTACCTCCACTCCCCAGAACACAATCTTTCTTTGCCTGGTTAACAACCTCTCTCACACCTTTCAGTATTAAATATGGTTTTCTTTGTGAAACCTCTCCAGAATTCCTTTTTTTAAAAAATAATAAATTTATTTTTTATTAGTGTTCAATTTGTCAACATACAGAATAACTCTCCAGAATTCCTAGATAAAGTCAGTTACCCTTCTCTATATTTCTAAGTACACTCACTCCCACTCCCTACCACCCTTCTGTTTTTATTTCACAGTTTAACATCATTAACTGATAACAACCCTGGGTTCCTTATAGGACACGAACAATATGAGGGCAGGAATTATATTTCATTTATCCTGTGTCCACAGCATGTACCATACTATATGCCTTATAGCATCGGTTCAATTAACATTTAATGACATGAAGAGAGAAGGGAAGGACAAAATAAAATGCAAATAAATATAAAATGTAGGAAGAACACAGTACCAAAAATGTTAGTGTGAGTGAATATTATTGGATTCTTTATTGAGATGATTAGGTTAGACTGTAGAGAGGTTTTATGTTTTGTCTCCCAAATACAAAACCCCTAATAGAGATCAGAGGGATAGATTTATACATAGTTGAAAGGATACAGAGACTACAGGTGAAAACAAACAAAACAAAACAAAATTACATATAAGCAGTTCTCTTTTTATAATTTTGTCCAGGGTTGACTGCTGCTTTTAAGGTTGTTCTGGGCAATGTTGTTCAGAGTCAGTTTTCATCTTAGTAGATGATGAGAGCATAACATATGTCAAGACGAAGAGCAAGCAGCCTCAAAGTGTCCCACTTTGGCATATTGACTATTCTGAATTATAAGATACTTGAGAAACAGCCGGTGCAAGAAGAGCACTCTGACAGCCTCTTTGTCTTCCAAAAGCAGGCGATGTCTCCCATGTCAAAGGCACTATTCCTGTATCAGGAGATAAAAAGAAATCCTTATTACCACAAAATGGGGATTTAAAGTCACGAAAACTGTATTAACAAACCATGCACTTGTATTAATTTACTACCACCACTTAAATGCTGGTTAGATGTTTTTACTGATCAAAATTCCCAAACATAAGTTATCTTTGTTCCATTAATTTCTCACAGATGTATTGTTTCTTTGTCTAAAATGTATATAGATTGCTTGCCTTTGTAATTTCCTTAGGTCTCAGCCTCATTAATGGGCCTGTGTGTGCACATAATTAAATTTTGTTTTTAATTTCTGTTAATCTGTCTCATGTCAATTCTTAGTGTAGCCAGAAGAACTTGGAGTGTATAAGAATAGTTTTCTTCCCCAACATGTGATGATTATATTAATTTTGAAGTCCAAAGCCTTTTATTTAAGTATGGAAACACTGAGACACAAAGAGTTAAGTGATATACCAATGTCCCTTATTCTTAAAATAATTTGATTCTGTGCAAAATTGGGAGACTCCTGACCTCTGTTTTCTTTGGTTCTTTCTAGGAAAAAAAATTATAAAGTCCTAACTCCCTAACATGATATACAGAGAAGTTTAAAGCATGATTGTTTCCTAGGGTTGAATTTACCTCAATCTGGATGCCAAATTGTACATCTGGAGTTGAAGCTTGCAATCTTTAAGCAATGTGTCCTATTTGTTTATTTTCACACTTGTGTAATGCTTTGGCAAGAAAGTTGCAGCCAGAGGGTTTGCATTATTGGAAGAAAAGAGAAGTTGAGAAATTGAAGCAAAAAGTCTAGGAGAAAGTAAAAAAAAAAAAAAATCTTGATTTTTTTTTTTTAAAGCTTGAATTAAGGCAACAGCGAATTTGGGAGAGTATGAATTTGCTATACTGTTTGTATAAGTCTTTATCGTCTTTTGTAAATTGCCTGCTAGTTAATTGCCTAAAGTTAAAAAGCAATTAAACAAAAAGAATAGTAAACAAGAAGATATCTGGATAAGTTGGTAATAATCCCAAGCTTTGCCTTGGACTGCTGGAGGGTAAAAATGAAAGCAATAGAATTACATAGACATAGAGATAAAGATAGATGAGGGACAAAAGGAGAAGACCAGGATGACTTAGATCAGACACTCGCTTGCCTCTCGTGTCAGCATCAACCCAACAATGGCAATGCCATCTGTTTTTCTGTGTACACTTACAGTGTCTCCTCTCGCAAGATTATAAGCCTCCTAGCTGGTGTGCCCCATTCCCTGTGATCATAAATTACTATTCCTTAGTCTCCTCTGAAGCTTCCAGTTCTGCAGCTCAACTAAATGCAGTAAGAGATGATGCTTGGTAATAACAACAAGATTTATTTATTTTTTTTAAAGATTTTATTTATTTATTCATGACAGTCACACAGAGAGAGACAGAGAGGCAGAGACACAGGCAGAGGGAGAAGCAGGCTCCATGTAGGGAGCCCGACGTGGGATTCGATCCCGGGTCTCCAGGATCGCGCCCCGGGCCAGAGGCAGGCTCCAAACCGCTGCGCCACCCAGGGATCCCAACAACAAGATTTATTAAGGTACTTTCATGTGGACAGAAAGAGACTTCTATAATCAGCAGTTATTACTGATCAAATTAATCCACGAATGAATTGATGAATATGATGTCAGTATGTGCTTGACATTGTTCAAAAGATTACTTAGAAACCATGTGGGGGGATCCCTGGGTGGCGCAGCGGTTTGGCGCCTGCCTTTGGCCCAGGGCGCGATCCTAGAGACCCAGGATCGAATCCCACATCGGGCTCCTGGTGCATGGAGCCTGCTTCTCCCTCTGCCTCTCTCTCTCTCTGTGACTATCATAAAAAATTAAAAAAAAAAAAATCTTAAAAAAAAAAAAAAAAAAAAAGAAACCATGTGGGTCTTGTACCATTCTCAGCTCCTAGACTGGTGCTTGGCATGGAGTAAGGAAGCCATAAATATTGGTGGAATGACTAAATTTGGACACAAAAGTTTGAGACCCTATTGTTACAAAAGTGTCATTAAGGAACAAAGAAAAGGAAGAACACTTGAGGAAAATTAACTAAAGCAAAAAAGAAGAAAAGCCAAAAAGAAGGCAAATACATACCGAGAAAATGATATTTTTGGAAGAATGCATTGTCTACTCTTGAATACATATCACTTTCCTATTTCTGAGACTATCTGCCGTGATACACTCTATATCTTGTTAATAATTCAAATAATTGTTGAAACTACTAAAATAATTCCAACTTAATAATTCAACTACTTTAAAATATGATAATTCAGATATTTATTGACTAAACATTTTTAACAAGCTTTTTCAAATTTGCCTCTCATTCTTGACCTCATGAAGTTTTATTGTTTGGATATTTAGAATTCCAGAAGAAAATATTCTGCTATAATTTGAATAAAATACCTAACTGTTTTCAGTTGCAATAAAATTGTTTTACTGTGGGCTTTGATCACTATGCTCAGACCTAAGTTAGAGGAGGAAAGCATGGTAGATGAAGAAAAGAAGAAAGAGGGGTTTGATTTATTTTATAAAATATGAGAAACTGTTGAAAGTGGAATAATGTGATATTAACTAAGTTAAGGTATGACTCCATATGCAGAATGAATCAGGAGGTAGAGTACAAGAATGAAAGCAGAGAGACAGTTAGAGGTTTATTGCAGTGACAGGCCAAGAGATGATAGTGGTTTAGTGTAGGTTTATGGCAGCAAGGTTGGAAGAAAATGGATTAAACTGGGAATTATCTTGCAGGGAAAGTCAACATGATTTACTGATAGACTGGATGTAGCATGTGAGTAAAAGAAAGGAATTTTTAAAAAGCATCAGTGGCTTCTTCTTGGAGGAGGAGGCCAGAGATCAGATGTTGGCAGTGGTGACCAAGGCGGCTACCAGTGTAAAGAGAAAGCTGGAGTTCTGGCTTTTCCACGATGGGTGAGCCACAGCAAGTGAGCAGCCTTCTACCGTCTCTGATGCAGTACATCAAGGAATATACAGATGGAAACACTCAGCAAGGCCTGTCAAGCCTACACTTCCAATAAGAAAGAATTACATGATGTTTGGCATCAGTTCCAATGTGGTGATCTTATCTGCCCTGCAGACAGGACATCAAACAGCTTCATCCTATGCTGTTTGTCATGAGAATGAACTGAGAAAACTCAATATGTCTATCCTTGTTAACTTCCTAGACCTTTCAGATATTTTGATAAGGAGCCCCGGAAATATAAAATGAGAAGAGAAAGATAAAAGATCTTAAGCTGCTTTTTGTAGATGTGCACCACATGGAGAGATCTTGAATATGACAGCGAAGGTACAGACATGTTAACACCTTGAAATAGTTATGATGTGTCAAAAGCATGTGCAACAGGTCATTGAGATGATTCACAATCCTTTGGCTTCTTTTCCTGATGATTTGCCCCATTCAGAAGCAGGCAGGCATGAAGAGTAAAAACTGAAGCGATGGATGGCTGGTGATAGAACTGGTCAGAATCAACTACAGAGAGAAAATTCAGCTCACATGAATTTTGGAATGAATTTGTCATTCTGTTAAATATTCTGATGAATTTATCATCAGAAAGACCAGATGATAGAGAAAGATGCTGCCTTGTGTGTCCTGATTGATGCAATTAATGAAAGACAGTGAAGGATGTTTCTTTTTCTTGTTTTTCTTTCTCCCTTTGAGTAAGTAGCATTGTATATTAGTTAATTTGCTTTGGGACAGCTTAAAAGAGTTATCACTAGAAGTCAAGTAAATGGCTTGACTCTCCAACTTCATGAATTATGAGATATCACAGGCAGTAATTTCACTTCATGGCAAACAGGCAAATGAATGAGTACGTTTGCATTAAGTGTAATCACCTTAAAATTAAGGCAAGAAATTTGCAGCTATCATGTGGAACGTTTCTGTTTTTGAAGTTGCAGTAGAAGGGTGAAGATACCCTCAACAATAGCAAGCTTTCATCCTTGAAAAGTAGATTTGTCATCTGCTTTCAGAATGAGAGATAAAGAACATCAAGCTATACAAATGTGAAATTATGAAATCTTTATATTTATTTCACTTAAAAATTTGCTTCTTCTCTAAAAAAGCAGTATCGTATATTTAAAGAGAGAAACTCTGTGATCTTAAAACCGCAACTTTATTTTCTTTCATGAGTGCCCCTGCAAACACACTACTTCATCCTCTTGTCCCTATCCTGAATAGGTCTCATAATTTTTTTCTTGTCACTCAGGTAAACAGTCCTATGGTTACTCTTAGTTACATTCACTTTAGTAATTAGCTATACATTCCCTTTAAAGCTGGACTCAGACTCCTTAAGGCTAGGAGCCTGCAATGGAAAGGGGGTTTGGTAGCAGAGACTGCTAAATGTCCACTGGAGATTCTTACTCTCCAGCATACATTGCTGAGGTGGGGCTGTCCTGTCAGGGACTACATGGCCCCATTCTCCTTGCATCTAGGTAAGGAGACCTTGCATGACTAAATTCTTAGCAATGGGTGTAGGAATCCAGGCTTGCCCCATAAAAATTTCTTGCATGATCCTCTGATCTGTTCTCTCATGTGCTGGTTGGATGTCCACATCCAGAATAAAGAAGCCACCTGAAGGTGGCAAAGTTTCCGTGTTTGGATGCTTGAATGACTGAAGACTAAGCCCTCTGTTCATTAACTTTATTTATCCCGTATCCAACCCCATCTGATTTGACTTTATGTGAGCAAGAAATCAACTTGTTTTGAGCACTGAGATTTTATCTCTTCACTTTCTTCTCTTCACTCTCACCCACTCCCAGGTCTTGGTGGGGAGCCTGCCTTTTGTTTGAGGATCTCTCCTGTCTTTCTTTTAAACTAGGTCAGTGGTTCTCCAAGTATAGTCCTGAACTAGCAGCATTAGCATCTCCTGGAGATTCATTAGAAATACAAATTCTCAGATCTCACCTCAGACCTACTGAGTCAAACTTTAGGGGTGAAGCCCAGCAAGCTGTGGTTTTAACAAGTCCTTGCTCAGGTGATTCCCCTGCATTTTTAAGATTAAGACTTGCTGATAAAGATAATGCTTTCCCTCAGATGTCCAGTTTTGATTCTTCCCTCAGTCTCTGGTTTTCAGTATACCACTCTTTTGGGATTTACTCTGTTAAGGTCTCCAGCCCTAGAGCTGAACAAGTCAGCTTAAAAAGGCCACAGGACAGTTTCCTTAGAAACATTCATTTATCCTTTTCCTGTGCAAATCACAGAAGTTGCCCTCTTTATTAGCCAGGCCGCTAGCTAGCCAGTCATATCTTTTTCTTTTCTTTCTTTCTTTTTTTTTTTTCTGGCATGTAACTAGTATATACCTTTGAGCTCAAGAAACTCCAGAGGAGAAGTCCAGTCTTTCTTAAGATTGAACCGAAGGAGGAGGGAAGCCACCTCATCCAGTTGTGGGCATGGGTTGGGAGGGGGAGGGCATGGTGGATGTTATATAACACTTTAGCAACTATCCAGAGAAACACCTTTCCTTCTTTGGCCTCAACCTTTTTATAACTTTGAGGAAGGTATTGGGCTAAGAGGCAAAAAACCAACTTTTGGCTTCTTTGCAAATCCTTGTGCAGTAAAAAAATGCAGTGAGTCATATTATAACATTGTTATAGGAGTCAAAGTATCACCTGTATATGAATTTATGAGTTTGTGGTGGGGATGGATTCCTCATGGAATTTTATATTCTGAGAAAAAAAAAAGAAAAAAGAAAAATAAAAAGAATAAAGGATCACTCTGAGCTTTCTATGTGAGAAGTCGGGTGAAAAATGAAACAGTTAATTATGGGGATAAATTGGGAATGAGATATCAGTAATTTTATCCTCCTATGTTTAATCACATTTACTATATGGTACTAGGATAGAATCTAGTTTTCTAGTCTCCAAAGATCTCACATCCCATGATTGAGAAAGATGAGTACCCTGGGGTCTCTACCCAACTGAAGACTGAACTTGTAGGCCATTGGAAAGAAAGGTAATAATTAACACAAAGTTGAGAAATATATAGTCCTAGTTCTACTATAAAAAGTACGAGTGCATTTTGGTCCCACTGCATAATATTTTCTCCATAGATTTTATTTTAGCGTATCGTCTTCGCTCAGGTTCTTTGGCAAGCAGAGCCTGAGGCAAGAGCTTACGTGTTAAGTTTATTGCAGAGTACAATTTCATGGAAGCAGGAATGAGGGTGATAGGAGAGACAAGGAGAGAGGGAAGGCACATGTGAACAAGTGCCTCACTAAGCTGGCAAGAGTTCTGTTGCAAGTGCAGTTGGTTGGTCTTGAGTGATATCTGCAAAGAGATACTGTATGAATCACCCCATCAGAAGAGCACACCCAAGGGAAAGAAGATAGAATATTTATCCTCCAGCTTTCTTCTTCCTGTCACTTTCTCTCTTGGCTTAAATCTTCTTCAAATATCTTCTGTGTTTTAGCAGCAAGGCTTTCTTTTCTTTTTCTTTTAAATATTTATTTATTTAAAGATTTACTTTTAGAGGGAGAGAGAGAGAGAGCGAGCACAATGGGGAGGGGAAGAGGGAGAGGGAGAGGGAGAAGGAGAGAATCCCAAGGAGACTCCGGCTGAATGGAGAGCCAACTCAGGATTCGATTTCATGACCCTGAGATCATGCCTGAGCTAAAAGCAAGAGTCAGACGCTTAACTGAATGAGCTACCCAGGGTCCCGAGAGGCCAGGCTTTCTATATTTGAAGACAAAGTACTATGTATTGGGAAAAATCAAGCTATGGTACAGTAATCTTTGAGTAGGAGCGAACTTTCCTTATGACAAATTATAACATATAGAAGATTTCTCTCCTTTTTCATACTTTTGCTTCAAGACAAATCCTTAAATGCCAGTAAGTATTTACAATTTGCAGACTATGATAATATAAATGGTAGAAGAGCTTTCCTTACTTATGCTATTGTTTTTTTTTGCAACAGTCCCACAAGGGTAGGGTTATTATTGTTATCCATCTTTTTCCCTGAAGATGAAATTGAAGCTAATAGAAATTAGTCTGAAATCACATGATTTATAATTTAGAGTAAGATTTCTGACCCTATGTGTCTGATTTTATGGTCTATGCTATTTGTAACTCTTACTTTAGGTTCCCAGTATTATTTTATTTCATTTTTTAATTTGTTAAGTATAGACAATACTACTTATAATACTGAGACAATTTCTTGAAAAGCATCATGTGCAATAGATATGTTTTTATAAGTAGTATAGGGATACCATAGTGCTCCCATAAAAAATCTTGTGGTGAGTAGGTGACAGAGGAGACATGAGACTTTATGGTCCAGGTTAGGTGTGTTGAGAAACTTAAAAAATAGAAAAGGAATCATATCGTGCAACATTTCAGTCCTAGTTTTCAGTTGATTGCTAAGCATCAAAACTATTCTTCACAAATGGCTGCTGGATGACCTATAAACCCAATGAGAATAAGAAGAAAAAAAGCAAAACTAAGGTTTGTTTTCCCCTAGAATAGAAAATAGGAAGGAATGGGGGAAATGAAACTAAGAGGTAAACTTTAGTATCTTAGACAACCAAACTGTTCTTAGGGTGCTTGGGATGTGCCACTTAGCCCTGAGAGATAGGTGCAGACTGTTCAAAGCCACGTAACTAGTAAGTGGAAGAATTGAGATCCAAATCAAACACTTTTTACCCTAAGTCCAATACTTTCTCACCAATCATCCTCACATATTCTTCTTTCTTTTTTTTCTTTCTTTCTTTCTTTCTTTCTTTCTTTCTTTCTTTCTTTCTTTCTTTCTTTTTTCTCCTTCCTTCCTTCCTTCCTTCCTTCCTTCCTTCCTTCCTTCCTTCCTTCCTTCCTTCCTTCCTTCCTTCTTTCTTTCTTTCTTTCTTTCTTTCTTTCTTTCTTTCTTTCTTTCTTTCTTCTTTCCTTCTTTTTCTTTCTCTCTTTCTTTCTTCTTTCTTTTTTTTAGAGGGAGAGAAAGTAGGTGAGGGAGAGAAAGAATCCCAAGCAGGTTCCATGCCCAGTGCAGAACCTGACATGGGGCTTGATCCCACAACCCAGAGATCATGACCTGGGCAAAAAATCAAGAGTCAGATGCTTAACTGATTGAGCCACCCAGGTGCTCCACCATCCTCACATATTTCTGCGGAAATTTTCTTATGGACAATAACTTGTTTACATGAATTTTCATATTTTGTATTTTATTTCAACTATAATCTAAAAATGATGTATCTGTTAGATAACCTAATGTCTACTGTAAAAACTAGTATTATGGGTTTCTACTTTAGCACCTGAGAGGGCTAAAAGAAATTTGAAGTAACATAGAAATATCAGATTTAATGAAGGTAAGGTCTACCTTTTAGTCTGAGACAGAGCACCCAGGAAAGGAACAGAGATAAAGAGATAAAGTAGTGCAACAGAGAGCAAACGATATGGATTTAGAGCTGAGAGTCAATAAATTGATAATAGCCACACATCTTACGAGAGAGGTCTACCCTGATTACACCATATAAGATAACAATCCTGCCCTCTTCAAATGTCAGTGCTTTGAACACCTCATTGTCACTTGGAATACTACAAAGATTTTTGTTGATCTGTTTAATACCAGTTTCTTGACACTGGAATACTGATGCAATATTTATCATTGCAGATATGGCACATGCAGGTCTTCAACAAATATCGATTAGACAAATGATTATTGAAGTTGAACTTTTCACATTTTATTGTTTTAAAATCTTTCTTTTGTGAATTGTCTATTCATATCTTTGGATACTCTTAATTGATCAGCTTTTATTATTTGTTTTAATGATTTACATATTAAAGATATCTAACCTTTTTAGTATTTGCAGGGAAAATATTTTTTGCAGTTTATATGTTTTTTTGTTTTTGTTTGTTTTGCTGTTTTAGTAATTACACCTTGAACTTTCACATGGTAAATATACTGTTCTTCTGTTTTGTTATGTTTTTGTTATTTTTTAAAATGATTTTATTTATTTATTCATGAAAGACACAGAGAGAGTGAGAGGCAGAGACACAGGCAGAGAGAGAAGCAGGAGCCATGCAGGAAGCCTGATGTGGGACTCGTACCCGGGTCTCCAGGATCACACCCTGGGCTGAAGGTGGCACTAAACCGCTGGGCCACTGGGGCTGTCCTGTTTTGTTATTTTTTCCATTAACTTTACACTTATTAACATATTCCTGATTTTATGGCACATATTCAAAATGTATATATTTGTTCTTTTTGGATTATGACATTTAAATTCTTTCTCTAGAATTTATTTTAGTATAAAATATGAAAAGTATGTGACAATCCTTTGTTAAAATTATATTTCTTCCTAATATATTGAATTCATAAATTCAATTAATATTTTGATAGGTATTTATTCATCTCCAAATTAATTAATTAATTAACACAACATGTTAGTTTCAGGTGCACAACATAATAATTTGATCATCGTATGTGGCAAAATGATTATCACAATAAGTTTGTCATCATAGATAGTTACAAATTTTTTTTCTTGTAATAAGAATTTTCAAGATCCACAGTCCTAGCTACTTTCAAATAAGCAATACGGTATTAATAGCTACGGTAACCATTCTGTGCATTGTATCCCTATTCATGACCTATTCATTTTACAATTAGAAATTTGTACCTTTGATCCCTTTCACCAATTTTGCCCACACCTACCTCTGCCTTGGGCAATCACCAGTTTGCTCTCTATTTACATGAGCTCATGAAAAACAATTTTTTTAAAGATTCTACATAGAAGTGAGATAATATGGTATTTGTGTTTTTTGGTCTGACTTATTTCACTTTGTATAATACCCCTCAAAGTCCATTCATGAATGTTGAGAATGGCAAGATTTCTTTCTTTTTTAAGGCTAAATAGTAGTCCATTGTGTATATTTGCTATATTTTCCTTATCCATTCATTCATCATTGGACACTTCAGTTGTTTCCATACCTTGCTTGCTGTGAATAATGCTATAATAAACATAAAGGTGCATATATCTTTTCAAGTTAGTGTTTTAATTTTTTTAAATTAATACCCAGAAGTGGAATTGTTCGATCATAAGGTAGTTCTACTTAAAAATAGAGGAACCTCCCTACTGTTTTCCAGAGTGACCACACTGATCTACATTCTCAATGGTGCACAAGGTTCCCCTTTTTTTTCATATCTTCATCAACACTTATTTTTCTTTCTGATAATAAATTCTAAAGATGTGAGATTATATCTCATTGTGGTTTTGTGGTTTTGATTTGCACTCCCCTGATGATTAATGTTGTTGGGCATCTTTTCATGTATCTATTGGCCAACTCAGACATATTAAGTGCTTCTTATTTGCTGGAAAAAATCAGGGATAATGAGCAAGACATCCTTTTGTGTGCCCCCTTTTTTTTTTTTAATTATTTATTTTAGGGGGGAGGGGCAGAAAGGAGGGAGAGAGAAACCCAAGCTGACTCTGTGTTGAGTGAGGAGCCTAATGTGGTGCCTGATCTCACAACCCTGAGATCATGACCTGAGCCAAAACCAAGAGTAGGTTGCTTAACCAACTACACCACTCACTTGCCCCTTGTGTGTCCCTTTTAAGGTTACAGATTAGTGGGTAAAATAGTGAAATTCACAGGTAACAGTAGAATTATTTGCTAATAAAGAATATTAAATACCATTAAATGTATTTTAGAATTATATCTGTATTTTCCTTTGACCCATTATGTGATGTTAATTTTTTTAAATAATAAACTATCTTTTTTTTCTTCTGGTGTAAATGCGTCCTTTTCAGTGTTGTAATTGTTTAATATATTCTTTGCTTTGACTTGGTAGTATTTTATTTAAGATTTAATATGTGTGAGTTTACGCTCCTGGAAAGAATTTTGTGTGATGGAAGGAGACAGGGAAAAAAGTAACAAAAGTCAGAGGGAATAAAATAAGGTGCTTGGGAACTGAACTAGTCAAGTGGTTTAACAAGCTGCAGCATGATGTACACATGTATGTGTATAATGATGATGGGACACAGAATGATGGGAGATACTGTTTCAGTAAGATGGTCAGGGGCTAGATCACAGACTTCTATGTCATTTTAAGGAGGTTTTAATGATTTTGTCAGAGAAGAAATATAATAAGTTGTATGTCTTGGGAAAATCACTTTAGCAGAATTGTGAGGGACAAATAAGATTCAAGTTATTTAATATTTCAATAGTCTAGATTAGAAAATATGAATTCTTGAACTGTCTGCTTTGGGGGATGAAAGTCAGGGGATGGAAAAAAGACAATAAGGACATTCAGCAGAACATGGGCATTGCTATATATGGAAGATGAATGACAATGAGAGGAAGGTAACCAGGGGAACCAGAAGGTTTTCATTTGCCTGCTCCTTGCCACTGAGATAAGCAATACAGATGAAAAGGAGTATTAACAAAGGAAGGGAGACAATGAGCTTGAGTCTGAGATACCTATGAAATATGCAGGTGGAACTGTCCAGTGGGCATTACAAGTTTGCATTTCAGGGAGGGATGCAAACTCGAAGTCATAAAGCAATCAGTTGAGGTTATACAGGTGGTGAAGGTAGCTCCAACACAATATATATTTTGAAAAGGGGCAGGGAACTGTTTTTACAGGATAAAGCAGAAGTAGAAAAATTAGATACACCTAAGAAAACAAGAGAGACTGATGTCCTGAAAGCCAAAGGTGTAGCAGAGGTTTAAGAAGAAAATAAGTGATCAGTAATCTTACAGAACTTTATGCATGTGAAGGAAATAAATGTCAAATTAAGGAAACTGAAATTCAACAATAAATTTAATTTGTACTGGTAGAATTTGTTAATTTCATTTATTTACCAATGTTTAATCAATTAAAAAATCACAATAAGCCTGACTCAAAATTTTTATGTTGGTTTTGGCAAATGTAGCTTAATAACCTTTAATGACAAAATGCCAGATTTCTCCTGGGTTCTTTCTTGATACTTTTAAAAAAAATTTTTTTTAAATTTGAGTTCAATTTGCCAACATATAGCATAACACCCAGCGCTCATTCCGCCAAGTGCCCCCCTCAGTGCCTGTCAGCCAGTCACTCCAACTGCCCACCCACCTCCCCTTCCACTACCCCTTGTTCATTTCCCAGAGTTAGGTGTCTCTCATGTTTTGTCACCCTCACTGATATTTTCACTCATTTTCTCTTCTTTCTCTTTATTCCCTTTCACTAATTTTTATATTCCCAAAATGAATGAGACCATACAATGTTTGCCCTTTTCCGATTGACTTATTTCACTCAGCATAATACCCTCCAGTTCCACTCATACTGAAGCAAATGGTGGGTATTCGTCATTTCTAATGGCTGAGTAATATTCCATTGTATACATAAACCACATCTTCTTTATCCATTCATCTTTCGATGGACACCGAGGCTCCTTCCACAGTTTGGCTATTATGGACATTGCTGCTATAAATATTGGGGTGCAGGTGTCCCTGCTTTTCACTGCATCTATATCTTTGGGGTAAATCCCCAGCAGTGCAATTGCTGGGTCGTAGGGCAGATCTATTTTTAACTCTTTGAGGAACCTCCACATAGTTTTCCAGAGTGGCTGTACCAGTTCACATTCCCACCAACAGTGCAAGAGGGTTCCCTTTTCTCCGCATCCTCTCCAACATTTGTGGTTTCCTGCCTTGTTAATTTGCCCCATTCTCACTGGTGTGAGGTGGTATCTCCTTGTGGTTTTGATTTGTATTTCCCTGATGGCCAGTGATGCAGAGCATTTTCTCATGTGCTTGTTGGCCATGTCGATGTCTTTGTCTGTGAAATTTCTGTTCATATCTTTTGCCCATTTCATGATTGGATTGTTTGTTTCTTTGGTGTTGAGTTTAATAAGTTCTTTATAGATCTTGGATACTAGCCCTTTATCTGATAGGTCATTTACAAATATCTTCTCCCATTCTGTAGGTTGTCTTTGAGCTTTGTTGACTGTTTCTTTTTGCTGTGCAGAAGCTTTTTATCTTGATGAAGTCCCAATAATTCATTTTTGCTTTTGTTTCTCTTGCCTTCGTGGATGTATCTTGCAAGAAGTTACTGTGGCCAAGTTCACAAGGGTGTTGCCTGTGTTCTCCTCTAGGATTTTGATGGAATCTTGTCTCACATTTAGATCTTTCATCCATTTTGAGTTTATCTTTGTGTATGGTGAAAGAGAGTGGTCTAGTTTCATTCTACTGCATGTGGATGTCCAATTTTCCCAGCACCATTTATTGAAGAGACTGTCTTTTTTCCAGTGGATAGTCTTTCCTCCTTTGTCGAATATTAGTTGACTATAGAGTTGGGGATCCTCTTCTGGATTCTCTATTCTGTTCCATTGGTCTATGTATCTGTTTTTGTGCCAGTACCACACTGTTTTGATGACCACAGCTTTGTAGTACAACCTGAAATCTGGCATTGTGATGCCCCCAGCTATGGTTTTCTTTTTTAATATTCCCCTGGCTATTTGGGGTCTTTTCTGATTCCACACAAATCTTAAGATGATTTATTCCAACTCTCTGAAGAAAATCCATGGTATTTTGATAGGGATTGCATTAAACGTGTAAATTGCCCTGGGTAACATTGACATTTTCACAATATTAATTCTGCCAATCCATGAGCATGGAATATTTTTCCATCTCTTTGTGTCTTCCTCAATTTCTTTCAGAAGGGTTCTGTAGTTTTTAGGGTATAGATCCTTTACCTCTTTGGTTAGGTTTATTCCTAGGTATCTTATGCTTTTGGGTGCAATTGTAAATGGGATTGACTCCTTAACTTCTCTTTCTTCAGTCTCATTGTTAGTGTAGAGAAATACCACTGATTTCTGGGCATTGATACTGTATCCTGCCACACTGCTGAATGCTGTATGAGTTCTAGCAATCTTGGGGTGGAGTCTTTTGGGTTTTCTATGTACGGTATCGTGTCATCTGCAAAGAGGGAGAGTTTGACTTCTTTGCCAGTTTGAATGTCTTTAATGTCTTTTTGTTGTCTGATTGCTAAGGTTAGGACTTCTAATAGTATGTTGAATAGCAGTGGTGAGAGTGGACATCCCTGTCGTGTTCCTGTTCTTAAGGGAAAGGCTCCCAGTGTTTCCCCATTGAGAATGATATTTGCTCTGGGCTTTGTGTAGATGGCTTTACAGATGCTGAGGAATGTTCCCTCTATCCCTACACTCTGAAGAGTTTTGATCAGAAATGGATGCTGTATTTTGTCCAATGCTTTCTCTGCATCTATTGAGAGGATCATATGGTTCTTGTTTTTTCTCTTGCTGATATGATCAATCACATTGATTGCTTTAGGAGTGTCGAACCAGCCTTGCATCCTGGGGATAAATCCCACTTGGTCATGGTGAATAATCTTCTTAATGTATTGTTGGATCCTATTGGCTTGTATCTTGTTGAGAATTTTTGCATCTGTGTTCATCAAGGATATTGGTCTATAGTTCTCCTTTTTGGTGGGGTCTTTGGTTTTGGAATTAAGGTGATGCTGGCCTCATGGAACGAGTTTGGAAGTACTCTGTCTCTTTTTATCTTTTGGAATAGCTTTAGTAGAATAGGTATGGTTTCTTCTTTAAACGTTTGATAGAATTCCCCTGGGAAGCCATTTGGCCCTGGACTCTGTGTTTTGGGAGGTTTTTGATGAGTGCTTCAATTTCCTCCCTGGTTATTGGCCTGTTCAGGTTTTCTATTTCTTCCTGTTCCAGTTTTGGTAGTTTGTGGGTTTCCAAATTGCGTCCATTTCTTCTAGTTTGCCTAATTTATTGGCATATAGCTGCTCATAATAAGTTTCATAATAAGTTTTAAAAATCGTTTGTATATTCTTGGTCTTGGTGGTGATCTCTCCTTTCTCATTCATGATTTTATTAATTTGAGTCTTTTCTCTCTTCTTTTTAATAAGGCTGGTTAATGTTTATCTATCTTATTAATTCTTTCAAAGAATTAATTCTTCCAAAGAACCAACTCCTGATTTTGTTGATCTGTTCCACAGTTCTTCTGGTCTCAATTTCATTGAGTTCTATTTGAATCTTCATTAACTGTCTCTTCTGCTGGGTGAAGGTTTTATTTGCTGTTCCTTCTCCAGCTCCTTTAGGTGCAAGGTTAGCTTTTGTATTTGACTTCTTTTCAGTTTTTGGATGGATGCTTGTATTGTGACGTATTTCCCCCTCAGGACTGCTTTTGCTGTATCCCAAAGATTTTGAATAGTTGTATCTTCATTCTCATTAGTTTCCATGAATCTTTTTAATTATTCTCTAACTTCCTGGTTGACCCTTTCATCTTTTAGGAGAATGGTCTTCAACCTCCACGTGTTTGAAATTCTTCCAAACTTCTTCTTGTGGTTTAGTTCTAGTTTCAAAGCATTATGGTCTGAAAATATGCAGGGGATGACCCAATCTTTTGGTATCGGTTAAGACCTGTTTTGTGACCCAGTATGTGGTCTATTCTGGAGAAAGTTCCAAGTGCACTTGAGAAGAATGTGTATTCAGTTGTGTTCAGATGTAAAGTTCTGTAAATATCTGTGAAATCCATCTGGTCCAGTGTATCATTTAAAGCTCTTGTTTCTTTGGAGATGCTGTGCTTAGAAGATCTATCATTTTTAGAAAGTGCCATGTTCAATTCTCCAAGTATAAGTGTATTATTATCTAAGTATGTCTTAACTTCGGTTATTAATTGATTGATATACTTGTCAGCTCCCGCATTTGGGCCATAAATATTCATGATTGTTAGGTCCTCTGTTGGATAGATCCTTTAAGTATGATATAGTGTCCCTCTTCCTCTCTTACTATAGTCTTTGGGATAAACTTTAATTTATCTGATATGAGGATGGCTACCCCTGCTTTCTTTTGAGGACCATTTGAATGGTAAAATGTTCTCCAACCTTTTATTTTCAGGCTGTAGTCTTTTTTGATCCTAACATTTGTTCTATTACAAGGATTGCCCTCTGCTGGATAATAGCTGTAACATCAATCATATGTTGGCTTTTTAAGAATCAAATATGTGCATTTTAAAAATCATCAAATCAGGATCCCTGGGTGGCACAGCGGTTTGGCGCCTGCCTTTGGCCCAGGGAGCGATCGATCCTGGAGACCCGGGATCAAATCCCACATCGGGCTCCCGGTGCATGGAGCCTGCTTCTCCCTCTGCCTGTGTCTCTGCCTCTCTCTCTCTCTGTGACTATCATGAATAAATAAATAAAATCTTTTAAAAAAAAAATAAAAAAAAATAAAAAATAAAAATAATCAAATCACTCTCCTCAAATTTGCATTTATTTATACTTCCACAAGAATTATTTTTTCATTGACCTTAAGGGCTATTAAACTTTAAATCCTCATGAATGTGACACATATAAATGATAACTTTTCATTCTGTACATTTACAATTAAGTACAAGGCTGAACTCTTTACATACTGTAACAGCAATTGTATTTATTTTGTTATTATCTGATAAAGACTTTTGCCCATCTTTCTATTGGATTTTTTTTGTTTGTATTGTTTTTTAATTTTTAAAAAAATTTTTTTTAAATTTATTTATTTATGATAGTCACACACAGAGAGAGAGAGAGGCAGAGACACAGGCAGAGGGAGAAGCAGGCTCCATGCACCGGGAGCCCGACGTGGGATTCGATCCCGGGTCTCCAGGATCGCGCCCTGGGCCAAAGGCAGGCGCTAAACCGCTGCGCCACCCAGGGATCCCTGTTTGTATTGTTTTTGTAGTAAGTCTTGGCATATAGTAGAAATTATCCCTTTGATGGTTATATAATTTTATTAGATATCCCTTATCTTTTTTACATCATTTTTTTTTATTACTGAGTTATGTGATTAATGTTTATGTTGCCAAGTGTGTCATTCCATTCCTTTATATTTCTGGGTTTTATTACATAATTTAAGGGTTTTCTCCATATTGATATTATTAAAATATTCTTTCATGTTTTCTTTTAATAAATTTATGATTTTGTTTTGGTTTAATTCTTTTAGCCATCTGGAAATTTTTTACATTGGGCTGGGATGAGGTAGGAATTTATATATATTTTCTTTTCAAATGTGTATTAAGTATTTCTATTTACTGAATAGTAGTAACATGTATATAGGCACACATATGCATATGTATGTTTGTATAAAGATTCTCATTACAAGAGAAAAGGCTGAGGGAAAAGGCTTTTACTATATAATAATTTTCAAAAATTTATATTGAATAAAAAATAAGTATTTCTTTTTTTATCACATATTATGCACAAATTTTTTTAAAACCAGTATCTCATCTAAACTTTATAGTAACCCAGAAAGCTGGAGCTTATAATACAGAAGAGAAAATTAAGCCTCATAGAATCTAAGTAATTTGCTTCTGGTCATAAAACTATTAGGGAAGAGGGAATTATTCCTTAATTGGATGCAATTAGAAGTTCAAAGAGGAATATTATCTTTTTTCATGTCTATGTTACCCTTGTCTACAAGGCTCCGGGCAGGCCCTCCTAAAATATGTCACGTATTTGTGACACAATGACATATTGATTATATCTAATTAAAGTTACTTGAGAAACAGCCAGTGCAAGAAGACCTCATTCCTCTTTGTTTTCCTGAAAGCAGGAAATACATCTCCCAGGTAAAGGGTACCTGCTTTGTACTAGAAGGTAAGGAGACATCCTTTTCACCAAATAAAGGGAACTCGGGACCAAGAAGGCTAAATCTACAAATCTTTTTACTCTTGCTAACTTACTACTTCAGCCCAAATTCTGTTTAGAATTTTTTACTAATTAAAGCTCCCAAACATAAGTTACCTTTTTTTCTGTTAATTCCTCACAAATTTATGTTTCTTTGTCTAAAAAGGTACAAAAGCTGCATGACTTGGTCATTCCTATATGGCTCAATTGTAATATTGGCCCTTTGTGTGGACGTAATTAACTTTTTTTTAAAAAGTCCTGTTAATCTGTCATGGCATTTAATTTTTAGACCAGCTAAAAGAACTTTGAAGTATAAGGAAAAAATCTTCCTCCTCAACACTCTTAATTTAAATCTCTCTTCTTTCTATACACAAGGGTAACTAACCTTTTGATGTATCAGCTTTTGGTATTAGCAATGCTAAAACTGCTAATCTTGGAGATGGAGTCAGATCTTTGTAGTATTTAAAATCATGGGCTCTAGAGTTAAACAAACCTAGCCTGGGAATATTACTGGCCTCAGTTTCCTCATCTTTAAAATGGATTAATGGCAATACCTGCTTATAGGATTTTTTGGTTAAATAATTTGTAAAAAGACTTTGCCATAGTACCTCCATATAATAAGTGCTTAATAAGTGTTATTATAATTGTTATTACTTTTATAGTTTTTATTACTTAGCCTAATTCTATCCCTTGGGTGTTCTGGTCTAATTGTTCTGTGATTATGCCAATTATCAGTATTTTCAAAAAGGTCCCAGGTGATTTTAATGTGCAGTCAAGATTGAAGAACACTGATGAAAACAACTTTTTGATTCAAAACAGCTATCTAGTTAGTCTGGATAACTAGCTTATGTTATTATCCTAGGTTATGAGCAGCCAGATTACAACATTTAGATAATACTTGCTATTGCTCTTAACCAACTTCATCCAGCCTATGCATTTTTACTCTCTGCTTTCTAGAGAAAGTTATTTTTAGTTACCCTGGAAAGATCCAAGGTTCAACTGGTCAGGGCTTCTCAAAAATATATATCTGTAATGTCTTATAATACTGAAGTGGTTTGGTGGCATGGAGTTGGATGAACAAGATCTAAATACCATGTTTTCTATTTTTAATCAAGAAGCTATGTCCAGGACAATAGTTATCAATTAAAATCTACCACCCATGCTATATTTTAAAGGTCCATCTAATGGGCTGATTCACTAATTAATTTATAAAAGATAAGTGACAAACTATTACACAGAGCTTTGTTTTAATGTATGGTTCCCTTGGTACTACAGTGGAAAGCAAGTTTTTAAGTGTTAATAAAATTTATACCAATTGGTAAAACTGAGCAAGAAAGAACTTTTAGTATTCTCTTGTAAATATTGGCTGCCATGAAATACTTGTAATACTGACAAATTCCTACAATATATATGACTATATTGTAATTAGTAATACCATAGGTATATTAGTAAAAATGTTGTCTCGGTTGGTTATTTTTTTATTATTATTATTGTCATCCTTATTGTCTAATGATAAACTACTGATAATGTTGCTTTATTTTGCTTTTTTTACTGTACTCTGTTGGGGATACTTAGTTAATATAACAGAATATGTTGTTAGATTTTACATTTTTGGACTATAATTTTCTATTAGCTAGAATTAGACATAAATGTATTGTGGTTCAAATATTTCAAAGAAGATACAGAAATAATATGCACAATATTTATTTGAACTATGATTATCGCTACTGGTGATTTATTTTTTCATAGGTAAGTAGTGGAGAGTTAACATGGTGGATTGAACATCAGGTTTTTATTGCCACCCCATTCCCTAAACCCGTCAATATTTGGGTACAAATATAAAAAGGAGAGAACATCAAAACTTCAGAATCTGGAGACTCACTGGATAAGAAGTTGCTGAGTTAGCAGAACACAAACAAGTGGAACACTATAGTGAAGACGCTCAGAAGCATCTGATTCATGATATAGAACCGAAGGAAGTCTCAGGAAATGGTGACACCAGTACTTCTGAAATAGCAGTGTGGATTGGAATAAAAAAAAATGAGATTCTGTTGAAAGTCTACTATTTAGAGAAATCTATCTTCCATTATAATCACCCAGGTAACTACCTTTTTCTCCTCTTAATATCAGACTAAAACTTTAGTCTTTGGACTGGTTAATCCAAGGAGTATTCATGCTTCAGGGAAACCAAGCATAGCTGAAGGAGGGATGCCATACTAAATACACAAGGGCTACTTGAATGCCTGCACCTCTGTTTCCCTTCTGTGGTCAACCTCTGGAATTCTGGAAGGTGGTTTGTGTTTCACAGTCAGAGGTTTGAAATATTTCTTTCTGGATAAATTAGGCAGCCAAAAAGAGCATATCTATATAAATTAACAGATGACAATGTTCTAATTATATAGTTAAGTTCTCGCAAAATTACCCCAAAATGATACTTTCCAGTCATGCGTATGCACAGCAAACTTTTGGTCTACACTTTAGTGTCCTATTCTTAAATGTGAATATACAATCAGAATCACCAGGAATTGGATGAAATCTTCTAATACCATTTGAAGTCAAAGTGTCCATCAATTGATGAATGGATAAAGGAGATGTGGTATATCTATGCATTGTAATATTCTTCAGCCATAAAAAAGAATGAAATCTTACCATTTGAAAAGACATGGATGGACCTAGAGAGTATAATATGAACTGAAGTAAGTCTGTCAGAGAAAGACAAATACCGTATGATTTTACTGATATGTCCAATTTAATAAACAAAACAAACAAGAAAAGGTAAAAAATAAGAGAGAGAGCAAGAAACAGACTCTTAATTATAGGGAACAAACTGGTTACTAGAAGGGAGATGATGGGGGAATGGATTAAATAGGTGATGGGGATTAAGAGTGCACTTGTCATCATGACCACAGGGTGATGTATGGAAGTGTTGAATCACTATATTGTATACCTGAAACTAATGAAACACTGTATGTTAATTAATTGGAATTAAAATAAATCTTAAATAAACAAAATAATATATATAAAGGAAAGGAAATCAGAGGTAATAGGGACAATATAAGGATCAGAAGAAAAATTTAAAACTTTTATAATTACTATACTTTGAGAGATAGGAGATGATATAATGAAACAAGAACAGACTACTAAATGTCCATCCAAAAAAAAAAAAATGTCCATCCACAGATAATGGATAAATACACACACATACACACACACACACTCAATGGAATATTATTCAGTTTTAAAAAAGAAAATTCTGACAACATGAACAAACCTCAAGGATGTCACTCTAAGTGGAATAAGCTAGATTTAGAAAGAAATACTGTATGATCTCACAGATATGTGATATCTAAAATAGTCAAACTCACAGAAACAGGGTAGAATGGTGGTTGCCAAAGGCTGAAGGGAAAGCAAAATGAGTAAGATGTTGGTCAAGGATTATAGTTTGTTATGCAAATCGAATAACATAATATATCTAATACATAGTTGTGAATACAGTTAACAAAACTATATCGTATACCTGAAATTTACTAGCAGAGTAGATCTTAAGTGTTCTCACCACACACACACACACACACAGTAACTATGTGAAGTGATGAATATGTTAATTAGCTTGATTGTTGTGATTATTTTACAGTGTGTATGTGTATGAAAACATAACTGTACACCGTAAGTATACATAATTTTCATAAATTCATAAATTACATAAATTTCATTTCTCAATTTTACCTCAAAGTTGGTGGGAAGAACAAGATATTAGCAAGAATATTGAGGGAACAAAAAAATAATTTTAGAAAATGAAAATAAGTGATAGTGGAATCTTCAAAAAATAAGCAGAAGCTTCAGAAGATAAAGTTGAAGGAAGCTCTCTGGAAGTAGAACAGCATTGACAACAAAGGAAATGAAAATGAAAGAAAAAATAAAGGAAATAAGAGGAAATATCAAGGGGTTCAATGTTTAAATATCCCTCCCCCCCAAAAAAAAGAACAGAAAATTGAGAGGAAATTTTCAAAAATAATTTTAAAACTTCCAGAATTAAAGGGTTGAGTTTAAGACTAAGAAACTCTACCAGGAGGTGTGCCTGGGTGGCTCAGTCAGTTAAAGTTCTGCCTTTTGCTCAGGTTATTATCCCAGAGTCCTGGGATCAAGCGCCGCTTGGGTTACCTGCTCATGGGGTAGTCTGCTTCTCTTTTCCCCATGCCCTTCCTCCTTGCTCCTGCTCTCTCAAATAAATAAATAAAATCTTAAAAAAAAAAAAAAAGAAAGAAACTCTACTGAATGGCTGCTCAGTGATTGAAGAAAACAGAACCTCCAGTGTACAACATCATCATGAAAAGTGAAAAAAGCTACCAATATCCATTTTTTTATGAAAAGTTAAACTTTTAATATTTTTGAAAAAAATAGATGAGTATCTTACAAAATCGGTGTAAAAAACATTTCTTAGGTAACACAAAAAAACAAAAAAAACCAACAAAAAAAATCAACACATTAGAATGCATCAAAATTTAAATTATTTGTATAAAAATCCATCATTTGAATACTAAAAAAAGTAAGCCATGAACAAGGTAAAAGTATTTTCAAAGCATATACCTTACAAAGAATTACTATATAGAATATATAAAGAACTTCTGTAAATGATTAAAAAAATACATGCCCCCCCCCACACACATTGCTACTGTAAGTAAACAATAAAGAAGGCAGTAATACTAAGGAGGAATTGCCAAATGGCCAAGTAACATGTGAAAATATTTGCCACTTACTAATAATTAAAGGAATAAACGTTTAAACATAATAGGGTATCATTTGCAAATTTTAAAAAATGCAAGTGTTTTAAGGATATGGAGAAACTGGGAGTGTGTAAACCAATCCTGCCAGTTTGAAGAGTAATTAGGCAATCCCCAGTAAAGATGAAAATACAAATTATCTTTGTCCCAGAAACATTAGTCCCAGAAAATGCTGGTGCATGCTTACAAGGACATGTGTAAAAATATTCACTATAACAATGTTTGTAATGGTGAAAAATTGGAAGCAGTCTAATAACAAAAATAAAGGGCCATGAATAAGAGAGTGAATATATAGTGTTGGGGAATGGATTAGTTCACAGTTATTGAATTTACTATTTTTATTGCCTGATTTTCTTTATTCAGATATCCAATTAATTTGGTGAAAGAATATATGCTCAATTGAAGATTTTTTCAAAACTTGTGCAATCATCTAAGAGAAGACAATGGCATTTTTATAGTCACTTAAGTGGAGTCACTTTGCTCCACTTTTAAGGGGAAATATCACCATTTTAAAGAGTGTTTTATTTATCTCTGAAGGGCATTTGCAGGAAGCCCTGCAGCCCTCTCTCCTGTCTTCTGTACCACACCCATGTTTTCTGACTAAATAGGCATAATTTGCATACTTATCCACATGCATGCAGGAATTGGCTAAGATGAAATAAAAGGCAAATAAAATGCTGCTTCTTGAGTTAAAGTATTAGTTATTCAAAACTATATTATTTAGGGAAAGCCTATTTATTTTTTATACATTCTATTATTCAAAGCTCACTATATACATACTACTATGTTTAAAACGTAATTATCTTAAACCACTTAATAGACATATTGATGTAACAGATAGAGAGTTTATACACCCACAGCTCATAAGAATCAAGTAAATCCCCCTATTCTATTCCAGGGCCCTGTAGACATCACCACATAAAGACTGCAGAACGGATATTAATTACTGCAAAGTCCATTATCACGATGATGAGGGCAAGGCTCCACATGGTTTTCCTCTTTCATATGGGGTCTTCATGATTTTCCCAATGCTTCCAGTGGCAATGGAATATTTGAAGGGCAGAATTAGTGATAACACTAAGGAACACAGGGTTGTTCCATGTGAATAGAACACATAACAAGAGTTACAGAAGGTCAGAAAAAGGAGGGAAAGATTTCTGAAGATTGGAACCACAAAGACCATTTCAAGATAAATCATCAGGATTTAAGTAAATAGAGAAAAAGGAGATGGTGTTTCACTGCTAGTAAGTTTCCTAAGAATTTAGGGGATTGGTAACTCACAGAATATTGCTTAATTCTTTATTGAATAGCTTTTCTTTCATTGAGAATCCATTATGTCCTATGAACTAGGCTAGCACTTATCATAGCTTATTATATTTACCCCTTAGAAAATCCCTGCAAGAAATGTATTGCTGCTACCTCTTTATAGATAAGGAAAAAGGAGTTCTATGTCATTAAGTCATTGGTGAACTAAAGGCCACACAACTAGTAAGGGACACAGCTGATGTTTGTACTTGTACCTCATGGACCACTACGCACATTCTCCATAGGAACAGTAAAACTTTAATCTGTAATAATTCGTATCGCTGATGAGCATCTTTCATTACAAGGAAGTTAGTTTAAAAAGTTTTTCACAACGGGAGGGTATTATGCTGAGTGAAGTAAGTCAGTTGGAGAAGGACAATCATCACATGGTAATATAAGAAATATTGGAAATATAAGAAATAGTGAAAGGGATTATAAAGGAAAGGAGGGGAACTGAGTGGAAAAAATTAGAGAGGGAGACAAACCATGAGAGACTCCTACTGGGAAACAAACAAAGGTTGTGGAAAGGAAGGTGGGAAGAGGGTTGGGGTAACTGGGTGACAGGCACTGAGGAGGGCACTTGATGGGATGAGCTCTAGGTATTGTACTATATGTTGGCAAATCGAACTTCAATAAAAAGAAATGAAAAAAAAATTCACAAAAAGCTAGAACAAGACCTATAATCACAGGGAACAAACTGATAGTTGCCAGAGGGAAGGGTGGTGGTGGGGGATGGATAAACTGGGGAAGGGGTATGGGAGATACAGGCTTCTGGTTATGGAATCAATAAGTCACAGAAATAAAGGGCACAGGATAGGGAGTATAATCAATGAAATTGTAATAGCTTTGTATAGTGAACAGATGCTACACTTCTGAGCATTGCATAATATACAGAGAAGTTGAATCACTATGTTGTATACCTAAAAATAATGTTAACATTGTGTCCATAATATTCAAGTCAGATGAAATTATAAAAAAAAATTTACATAGACAAAGAAAACCCCTTGTTTTTCCAAATTTGTCGGTCATGATAATCTTTAATATACTACTGCAAAAAGCAAGTTGCATATCTGCAATACTATATAGCAAAGTAGTAATAGTGAATACCTCTAAAGAATGATGGATTTATAATTTCATTATACTTGTAGTTCAGATAATTCTCTACTGTTATTATTATTATGTTATTAAACAATTGTCAAGTGAAACTTTAATAAAAATTCCTTCTTTTATTTTAAAAACTATTTCTTGAACATTTTTCTTTTCCCATTAAATTTTGTGCTAATTCTTTTTTGTGACCATTAACTATTAAAGTTGGCTATCATTGTCCTGTTAGAGAGGGCTGCTGTCTGAAAAGTTAGATAGCCAGCCTCCTTCAATTAATTACAATTAATGAACTACAATGTGCTTGTGGATATTATTACCCTAGTAGCTTTGTTTTGATGTGCTCTAGTTTATCTACAACACCTATTAAAAAAGTGTTATGCCAGATATAAACATACTATTCTATACATGATCTGTCTTTTGGGTTATTTAGCATATTGGACTATGGCAATTCTGAGAAAATTTAAAAAACCCTAATAATTAATATACTCCCATCGATTAGCAAATATGAGAATAAAATTAAAGGTTACAAAAGGTTTTCCTCCTATGATGGATAGGTCTTTTTATTCTGAGATAAGAAGATGGGAAAAATAAGATGCTTTATATCCAAAGGGATATACTTTTTTCCAAGATCCACTGAGGAATTTCACCTACCAGCGCAGCTGGTAAGATACAGGCAAACCTCCAGAAAAGCTGTGAACCCCTCTTGCTGATGCTGGGCAAAAAATCGGGGTGATTTTTATGCTGGGGCAGGCGCTGAGAGAACCTGAGGCCCAAGAGAGAACTTGCAGAAGTCCAGCCTTCCTCCAGGAAACTCCACCACACCAATGGAAGGGACGAAATAGAAATTTGGTCCCTCAAGGAAATACCATATGGGCCTGACCTATCTAGCAAAGACGATCTCTCCTGTAGGGGAAAAACAAAGTGATAAGTGACAATCTGCTACCCCAGCTGGGTAGAAGGAGGCTGGAGAAATCAATTTATCCCACCAACACCTGGAATACCAAGTTGGGAGCTCTAGCCTGGATGAGGGTGGCAGGGGTGGGATGAGAGTGGGGGTGGAGAGGGGCTAGTAGGGAAAAGGCAGATAAGAATTTAAAATTGTGTTAAAGGGATTGCATTCAGCAGAACCATAAACCTCTGGGAATGGTGATATCCCTGGCAGGTCCAAGTGCACCCTCAATGTACTGGGTGCTAAACCTATACTTAGCCTCCATTCTGCGCTGACTCCTTGTGAGTGCTCCTGAGTGAGCTTGTGAGAAGGAACACAAAAAGAAAACAGGCCCCAGTTGGTGGACAAAGGACAAAGGACAAACTTGAGCTATACTGCCACCTTCTGGGAAACAAAAGAGAGGCTTCTAACAGCCAGCTGGATGCATTCTATGAACAGGAGTAGATACAAAAGATTAGATTAGAAATTTCCCCACAAGAGGAAACAAAAGAGTGAAGCAGTGATACACTTTCATAGGGGAGCACAAACAGAAAATCCTGAGGTAATAACAGCTCTATAGAAATAACACTTCATTTGCTAAAGGCAAGGGACAAAGAGTTAAGATGTCAGCTACTTCAAATGCAAAAGCAGAAATGCATAACTATGCATAATATGAAAAATCAAGATATACAGTATCACGAAAAATGGTAATTCAGCAACAAAGCTCAAAGACATGGAATATTGTGATCTAACTGATAAAGAATTAGAACTGTTATGAAGAAGCTCAGCAAGTTACAAGAGAACTCAGGAAGACAATTAAATAAATCAGGGATAAAATACATGAACAGAATGAGCTCTTTACCAAAGAGATTAAAATCACAAAGAACGAACATAATAGAAATTCTGGAGTTGGAAAAATCGATGAATGAAATGAAGAATGCAACAGAGAACGTGTGCAGCAGGGCAGGCCAGATGGAAGAAAGAACACATGACTTGGAAGTTAGGAATTTTGAAATAACAGAGAAAAGAAAAGGAAACTTAGATTAAAACGAGTGAAGAAAGCCTACGGGAGCTAGTGGATTCCATCAGAGAGATAAATATCTGGGGTCCCTGGGTGTCTCAGTTGTTTGAGCATCTGACTCTTGATTTGGTTCAGGTCACAACCTCAGGTTCATTAGAATGAGCCCTGTGTCAGGCTCCATGCTCAGCTGGGAGTCTGCTTGTGATTGTCTCCCTCTCCCTCTGCCCCCCCCCCCCGGTCCATCCCATCACCCCCTCTCTTAAATGAATAAATAAATATTAAAAAAAGAAAATTTAAATATCAGAATGATGACGATTCCAGAAGAAGAGAGGGAGAAGGAGGCAGAGTATATTTAAAGAAGTATTAGCTACAAACTTCCCCAGCCAGGGAAAGAATTGGATGTACAAGTCCACGAAGCTAATAGGACACCCTCAATGCAAAAAGACCTTCTCCAAGATACCATTTTATAATAAAATGGTAAAAAATTAATGATAACGAATCTTAAGGCAGCTGGCAGGGAAAAAGGGACCCCCCCCCACCATTAGACTGTTACCTGATTTCCCAGAAGAAACTCTACAGGCCAGGAGAGAATGAAGTGGCATGTTTAAAGTATTGAAAGATATAAATTCCAGACAATAATACTTTTTCTGGCAAAATTCTCCTGCACATATGAGGGAGAATTAAAGTCTTTCTCAGACAAAAGCTAAGAAAGTTCACCACCACTAGATCTGCACACAAGAAATGCTGGAAATTTTTCAAGTTGAAGTGAAAAGATGTTAATCAGTGACTTGAAACATAGGAAAGTGCACAATGCATTACAATCTACAGTCAGACTTAGAAGAATGTAACTTTGTATTAGGATAGTGTATTAACCACTCAACTATGATAAAATAAAGGAAATTGTCAACTTTTGATGTTTATGGGCTCTGCTCCTGGGAGCCCAAGGAAGCTATATTTCAGCATTTACCAAGGTCACAATGACTCAATAAAACCTTGAAGTACGGGCTCTTTTTCTGTCCTGAGCACATATTATACCCTATGTTTCACTTAAACATGAAAAAGAGCATTCCAAACATAAAGAGAAGAAAAAGAGGGGGAGGAACCTCCACAAGATTAGTTTTAGTCTTGCGAATACTAGCGGCTTAAGATAAAGTCTGCAACTTTCTGAAATGTCCTTTGTCTAAGGATTTGTAACTTCCTATATAAAAAGATGCGTATAACCCTTCCTCAAATCTTCCTTCCCTGGAGTACTGTTTTGTGAGGATTATGTGTCCTAGGTAGCTGTCCTAACTTCAGGTTGAATAAAACTTTTTTTTAGAAATTCTAAAACATTTAATTTGTGTCATTTCTTAGCATAGTTGGTGGGATATAAAAGCAAGTCCCTGAGAACACCTCAGGGTCACCTGGAGCTTAGCACTCAGTACCAGCTCCTCTGACTTTTCAGCACCTCACGATGTATCTGGTAGTTCTGCTATCTGGACCTCCGCCATCTGAGCTGATGGTCCTGACTTTTACTGGAGCAGTGAGGTTCCTGCTAATGTTCTCTAGGTGGAAATAGCCTAGAGGTTTGGAATTGATGAGTTGGTTGTTTTAATTTGGCATTACACTAATTGATGTTATTAATATAATAAGGCTTGAGTCAAATGTTGGGCTAGAAATATGAGAGATTAAATCACCCAGCTGCAAGAAAAGTGACACTTTCTCCTTCCAGCTGAACTGCACTTTCAGGTTACTAAAAGCTAGAGGATGTATCTGAGGGTATTCCTGAGACACATAGTGGTCTCATAAGAATTTTCCATCTCATGAGGTAATGAACGATTGGCTCATCTGAGGATGCACACATAAAGATGGATCTTCCAGTGCTCCGAGCCCCCTGGATGGCCTTAGACCTCACTGGGAGAAACTGAAGCACATAAGAGAGTGTACCACGGCCATTATTTGGAAGTGACACTCACAAACAACACCCTCTTGATCCACTAGATACCATCCATAAATTTTATTCAAACTTATAACTGAAATGAAAAACAAATAGGAGACCCCATTTTAAAACCTGAACAGGTCCAGGGAAACTAACAATCACCCCTAGCAAACTAGCAGACTTTCTGTACAATACATACGGAGTTTATACTGGCAAGTGCTTACTTAAGTGAGAAAATTAAGTATAACTCGAATCTCAGATGGACCAAATGGGGTTCTTTTGACATGCCTGAATTAGTTTTCTTGCACACACAATTAGAGGAAGTTGGCTATAAGTCTAAGCAACCAGAAACTAGGAATCTATTTAGTTCAGTCAATGGAGCTCCCAACTTTTGAGAAAAACCAGTTTTCATAGAAGCACTCTGGGCTTCATTTGGCTTATTTGTTGCTATAGCCTTTGGTATCTTTGCACGAAACTGGCCATGTTCTAATTGGAAAATAGAAAATAACTAATGGATCCATAAATTATGATGGTATCTTGCAATTAGGTTTAATGAAAGAGAGATTTTGGAAATTGGGTCACAAATATTAGTGAAACAAGGCTTCTATATTTATTTTTATTGGGTATTTACTTAGGAAAACTAAATATTAGTCCAGATAGCAGAACTATCAGATACATCGTGAAGTGCTGAAAAGTCAGAGTGAAAGATATAAGTGAAAGATTTAGCTTATATCTTGTTTGTGTTTATGCATCCATAATGTGAACTATTTTCTTCAGCTCCAGATACCATTGCTAAAATTAATTTGTGAAGGAGCTCTACTTAATTGGTTTAAAGACAAGCACTTGCAAAAAATTGGGCATTCTAAAACTCAGAAAGATAAGAACTAACCCAACTGTTTTTCAAGTTCATGTGCTCTGGGATAATCTTTGATAAACTGAAATTCAAGGTTATTGGTCTAATTAAACTAGCCATCTCTTTAGAGTTATCAACATTAAATATAAAACTTTTATTTTACCAAGGTTTACTAAAAGTCAAATAATCTCGTGTTATTTCTGTTGCAATTTATCAACAACAATGACTTAAAATAATGGTTGATTTTGTCTATCTCATGCAGTATTCACAAGTAATTGTTAAGAGCAAATAGTTTGAATTAAAAAAAAAAGGATTATAAGTAAACCTTTAAATAGCTTCCAAAATCTTTGGTAACCTGGATCTTTGAAGTTTTCCTAAGTGTAATAAATTGGGTTAAATTCATTGGATATCTAAGTCTTTCCAAATAAGATAAAGTATTGAAACATTAATTACTAAACATGTTTGTCTGCTTTTGCATTATTACAGAGTAACTAAAGATAAATTTGGTTCTTTTTTTTATTTAATGATTTTATTTATGTATTCATGAGAGATACAGAGAGAGAGGCAGAGACACAGGCAGAGGGAGAAGGAGGCTCCATGCAGGGAGCCCAACAGGGGATTTGACATCAACAGGGAGACCAGGGAACACATCCTGGGCTGAAGGCAGCTCTAAACTGCTAAGCCACTGGGGCTGCCTGATACATTTGGTTCTGCTAGCAAACATGTTTCATGCTTTATTGAAAGTTGTACTATGAAAAAAACACATGTTTCTAGAGATATATTCATAAATTTGCCCATCTAAAGAAGTCTGGTATAATAGATAGTTCACAGTTGTTACTAGTTAGTTTTCTTTGGAGATTAAGTTTTTGAATTATTAAAATTTTGATAAATGTGATTGAGAATACTGGAAATGATAATAAAAGCAAATTTGTATAGGAAAGTAGATATGTGAGAAAGGTACAGGGAATGAGAATAGATTGTTGTTGATTTAAAAAATAATTTTGTTTGGAAATGAGACATTGTTTAGAGAGGGAAAATTTAGTACAAAAATCTAAATGAAAAGGAAAAGTGGTAAAAGATTTGTGAAAGAGAATTTTTGGGAAATAATTTTATGCATGGTCATAAAGACTAAGCTAAGCTAAGTCTTAGCTAAGACAGCTAAGACTGGGATAAATAAATTTTAAAAGTACACAAATATAAGATTGGAAATTGCTTTTTCTCTTTGTTAAAAAAAGACAAGTTTCTTGGATTGTTGGCCTACCCTTAATAAGAAATTATAAACAAAGTTTTTTTCTTTATTTGTCCAGAAAAACAAGGCTTCTATATTTATTTTTATTGGGTATTTACTTAGGAAAACTAAATCTTCTCAAAATTAAAGGAGATAAGTTTTGCTAAGAACTAGATAACCTTCTGTATAATTTCTTATGGCCATGTTGGTTAAATGGATAACGAAGCTCTAAGTTTTGTAATGATCTGGTAACCCTATTTAGGCATGTGCTTTAGAACTGTCTGAAGTTCTTAAAAACTTCCCAAATATTCAAATTTAAATGAAGTCTTTTTGACTAATTAGGCTTATTTATTTAGTATGTTAAACTGCATGAGAAGTGTTGTCAGGTAAGGGATGATAAACGTTCTTAGGTTATATTGTATGAGTGAATGCTGTAACTGTTCTAGAAATCATGTAAAATTTCCAAGGTCTTAATGTGTTCTGGTATAGTGTCATCAGTTGAAATTCTAATCATTAAAATGTGTGTCACAAAAATACCCAAATGGCCTTGCATGTAATGACTTCTCATCAGATTTTTAGGCATGGCCATTTCTGAGTTTTTGCCATTTACAGTTATTATTCTGAGGCTCTTGCAAATGTATTTCAACTTCAAAGATATTCATGAAAAGACCTTTTAATGAATACAGACTTCTGATACCTTTTAGTTTATAAAACTAAACTAGGTAAGACCTTCCAGAACTAATGGAAACCCTGCATTCAAACAGAACAAGAATTAATAACACAGGACTGAGTGAATTTGAAAAAGATGATTAGAGTTTTAATGACTCTTGTTTTAAACATTGCTGTTTCATTCATGTTTGATCTTCCATATTTAATGAAATGTTTTTTCTTAAGCTATCTACGACTTATAGAAATTTGATAAAATATTCCTTTGTAAACAAATTGAAGCATTTATCTTTCTCCCTAACTTTTCCCTCAGGAATTTCAAAGCTTTCAGTGAGTATGTTCATGGCAATTAGTTATTCGCATAAGTTCAGTAAGAATCTCTTCTCCTTGTAACAGGACACAATTGGAAATACTGGTTATATTTACCAAGGCTTTGACTGGAATGTCATATTTGAGAGAGACATGCATAGACTTGGACACGACCAGACAGTTTTAAGGAATGAAGACTGACTTTATGGAATCAGTAGAGCCTGTTGGAAATGTTTGTCCTCATAACTTGCCTACAGAGCTCCCAGCAGCCTCACCAGGTGGGTTAGAGAATGTTGTTACTTCCTGACAGATGCAAGAACTTTAGGATATTTTCGGGACCTTAGGAAGAGAGGAGTTCACCCAAATTTACAAGAATTACAGGCAAGTCTGATGACAAGGTTTGGCTTCTGATTTTCAGAGGCTATTACACATTAAATATAAAAATCCTTATAACAAGTTCCAGCAAAGCAATTTTAAAAGAACCTATATGGTCAATTGCTGCCCCTGCTGTGCTTATGTAAATAATTATGCTAAGTTTGTTTAAGCTGGTTTTGTTTTATAAGTTAGTCTTGATTTGGCTATCCTTGACAGAAATGAGGGTGATTTTAGAGAAATACTGGGTTCCAATAATACACCTTTGTAGATATTGGATTCTGGTTCTGATTGTCTTTGAATGTTTGTTGTTTGCCTATAAAACTGGACTGAACCTTGAATTCTGGCTTCCTCCAAACTAAGACTTCCAATTCTCTTGAGAACTAAACTGAGAACCAAAACTGCCCTTTTCCCCAAAGCTCTGCAGACTGAAGCTAGACATTTGAGGTAAACTTCAGAGAAATTCCCACAATAGTTTATGTATAGACAGTCCTCATGCCTGTAGCCTTATGGGCCACTCAAAAGGATCAACAGAGACATTTGAATGACAAACTAGAAATATCCATCAGATTTCCACTGCCTGCTCCCACTCTATCTGAGGGTGCTTCAAACCTGACATCTATAAATCTTCTCATTGGCTGCTGTTGGGACTCGGACACTTGATTTACCATTGGCTCCAACCATTAACCTGTGTTTTCTTTTGTTTCTGTGGAGATGATTTTATTAATTACCTGATTGCTTACATAACATTGGCCTAACTTTGAGAACAACCTCCTAAAATGGGATAACTGTTTAACTGAACTAGACTAAGACTGGTTTGTAAGATATGAAACAAACCTCTTACCTAAGGTTCAGAACAGAACACTCAAACTCTAAAACTTCACCCTATTTCAGCAGGAAGTAGCCTGAGAGGTCATCATCCCAATTCCTCAAGACTGAGAAATGATCATAACTCAAGGGGAAATTGAAACTGTGCCCACAGGATTAATGAGGGTGAAACTAGTAGAAAGCTTAAAGTTTGTTTTTCAATGAACTGTTTCTCCCCAATCAGCTATTGTGTCTTTTCAGATTCCACTAACAAACACTAGCTGTCTCTGCAGAAGCCTGGACTTAACCTCAACCGATATGGTTCCAACCAATAAACAAGCAAGGCCCTGCCCTCCTTACCCAAGATAACGAATCCAAGACTCCATCTAATTTATGCCAGCTGCCAGAGCATACTTATAGCCCCTTCTTGTCCCAAGATAATCTCCTGACATCAGGGGCTAAATTTTGTCTCATTCTGATGTTAATTCTCCATCCCAGATTGAACATGGGATATATGCTCCATCTTTCCTCATGTGTGGTCATGTTTCCAGGACTTTTTGTTAGGATGTATATAAAAGATTCTTTGGATTTTTCTTCTAAATCTATTCCAACACCGACTTGCTTCCTTTAAACTGTACTTATTGAAATTCTTTTAGTGTCCATGTATCTTTGTTATAAATGTTACAGCAAACATAAATCTAGACCCAAGCATACTACCCGCTGTGGTTGCCTGTCAATTGGACTTAATAGAGAGCATGCATCATTTTTAAGCTTCCCAGCATCTATTAACAAGAAGTTCCCCTCCAATGAGGAACCCCTAGATTAAATAAATAAATAAATAAATAAATATTCCTAGATATGTTTATCTAGCAATGAAGGACTTGACCGATCCAAGGCAGACAAGCTAGTCACCCTGGCATCGAGGTTCATAATATTGATCCTTAATGCTTTCTGACGAAAATTTATTGATCAAACGGGGGAAATGATAAAGGAAATGTTCAGCTTTTAGTATTTGTGTTCCCTGTTCCAGGACTCCCAGAAAAGCTATACTCTAACTAATTTACCAAGGCCCAAATGACTCAGCAAAACCTCTAATTATGAGCTCTATTTCTGTACATCTAATTATAGGCTCACACTGTACATATGTGTCATTTAAAAACTAACCAAAAAGAAGTATTTTAAACATACAGATTAAAAAAGAAAAAGAAAAAAAGCCTCCCTGGTTCCATAAGATAAAATCATATAGCCCTACATATACTAACAGCTTAAGATAAAGTCTACAACTTTCTAAAATATCCTTTGTCTAATGATTTATAACTTTTGGTATAAAAGGAGTGTATATAATCCTTCTGCAAATGTTTCTTTTCTGGAGCACTCTCTTCTTTGTGAAGATTATGTATTCCAGGAAACTGTCCTAACTTGGACTCAAACAAAACACTCTTTCTTTTAGAAATTCCAAAATGTTAGTTCAATTTGCATTGATAATTATGGTATAATGGTTAAAGTAAAATAATAGTAAAAAAAAAAAACAAACTATAGCCACTGTACATTGTTAATGAATTCACAACATAAAAGGAAGTATATTGTGGCATCAATAATATGAAAAGGAGGAGTACATGGCTGAAGCCTTTATAGAAGATCAAAGATAAATTGCTATCAGGCTAACATGGACTGTCTTATTTAGAAGATGTTTTATATTAACCCTATGGTGACCACAAAACAAAAACCTAGAGTAGATCCACAAAAGATAAAGAAGGAAACAGAATATACTACAAGAGAAAATAACCGATCTACAAAAATAGGCAGACACAGAGGGAACAAGAAACATCAGAAATAGAATACAACCAGAAAGAAATTAAAAAGATGGCATTAGTAAATCCTTACATATCAAATAATTACTCTAAATCTAAATGGATTGAAATTACCAATCAAGAGGCACAGAGGGGCTGGATGTATAAAAATATGACCCAACTATGTGCTCTGTAAGATACCCACTCTGGAATTAAGGACAGACATAGACTCAAAGTGAAGGGATGGAAAAAATCTATTCTATGCAAATGGAGATTAAAAAAAAAATCTTTCTCTATTCCAACTGTATGCCCCGGTCCCCAACCACTAACCTTTTTTTTTTTTTTTTTTGCAGATTATATTATATTTCCCTCTCTGACTTTATTATATAGGAGAGCAGGAAGGGAAAAGTAATATATTCTGTAAAAAAGCATTTGGAAACAGCAAGTAATGATCAGTGAATATTAAGCAATAATGAGTCAGTGACTTAGTGACAGATTATGCTGAAAAGTATATTAGAACTAGATTATTATAACACCAACAATAGCAACAGCTAACATTTACTGAACACTTATTATGTGCCAGGCATGCTTCTAAATGGTTTTTAGACATTATATACCATAGTTGTTAAGACAACCCTTTTAGGTAGATATAATTTATAGCTTATTGCTTCTGATGTACCCTGGCCTCAGAGACAGACCCTTGGACTGGGAGTTTTCATAAGATTCCTCAAGCCTCGAGGTGTCTGGCTCGCTCAGTTGGAGGAGCACGTGACTCTTGATCTCGGGGGTTATGAGTTTGAGCCCCAGTTGGGTGGGTTGGGTTTTAATACTAAAAAAAAGATTTTATTTACTTATTCATGAGAGACACACACAGAGAGAGAGGCAGAGACATAGGCAGAGGGAGAAGCAGGCTCCACGCAGGGAGCCTGGTGTGGGACTCGATCCCGGGACTCCGGATCACGCCCTAATCAAAGGCAGATGCTCAACTGCTGAGCCACCCAGGCGTCCCTAAAAATAAAATCTTAAAAAATATATATCTCAAGCCGAAACTGTCTCTCCTGAATCCAATTGATCCCCAAAGAAACTCATGCATCACTGCAATGCCAAATGGTTCCAATGTTGGCCAACTTTTTAAAAAAATTCTTTCTTCCTGCTCAGATAAGCTTACAGAAGGATCAGCACATCCATTAGCTTGGTAATGTCTAACCAGGGAATCTGTAATGTCATCAGTATCTTTACAGTTATTTCCAATCTCTATAAGTTAATTCTCCAGGAATTTTTCTGCTTATCATGGCTTAAGGGGTATGACCACCGGTGGCAGTGGAAGGTTGGTGATTGGGTTGTTGGAGGAAGCTTCTCCCCACAAGCACTACTCTCCTAGGAATTGGTTGTCTTCTCTCTTTAGTGTCTTGTTCCTTCTCAGACCCCCAAGTAAGCAAGTCCAGAATTTGATGTGATAGTTAACAGCATGGAGATAAGTTTTGCCCCTTTCAATAAGGTTCCTTCAATAAACTGTTGGTAAATCTCTTTAGAAAAAGGAATCCTCAATCCCACTTGTTTTTGCTTAAGGACTTGGTCACCTATTTATAGCAAAATGAAGTCTCATTCAACATATTGATATCCTAACATTTATCACAATTATAGTCTCCACTTGCGTGTCTGTCTGACTTATGGTTTTCTGTTCCATGCAACAGTAATTAAATGAGAGAAAAATCACGTTTATATTTGTTCACTATTTTATTTGAAGTAGTGAGTACAGTACTTGATGAATAATAAATATCTATTCAAAAAGAAGCTCAAATGTCTAGTTCAATAATGCCATTAAAAAACAATATTAAAGGAAATTTAGTTGTAATTTAGTCATAGATATTAAAAATTTGTGAGTATTGAGATAGACAGGAATGTAGAGGTCCCAAATATACAATTAAAAATCATTAAATATAAATAAAGCCATAGAGAAATTCATGACACAGTGTAGATAGAGAATATAAGAGTTTGTTTCTGTATGAAAAGATTATAGATGCAATTAATTTTTTTTTCTTTTTGAATTTTCTATACATGTGAAGACTTAATTGGTTTTTATTTTTTTATTCTTATTTTTTAAGTTTGGTAATTTGTTTATTAGTAAGGAATAGGGATAGAAATATCTCAAAAGATAAAAGGAACCCCATTCTAGTTCACATTCACTTTTCTTCTGTATTTAACAAATACTTATCAAACTTTTGGGAGGCCTTACACTGAACTAGGCACTGTGACCATAATAACTCTGATGACAGTACACAGACTCTTCTCAGGAGCTTAGGAATGAATGAGAGGCACAGAGCAATAAAAGGAATGCTATCCTGCCATATGGATAGCTAGTGTGCTGGAGAATATCTAGGAGTGAGGATTTATCCAGGTTTGGGAAATGGGGAAATTTCTGGAAGATAAAATGCTTAATTTAGGGAGAAAGGTGCTGGCCAACATGAGATCAAAAGTGTCTTCCATTTTCTTTTTTTTCTGACGAAAATACATTTTGAGTTTGCTGAAACCTTAAGACTGTTGGTAGAGAGGAGTAGAGGGGGAGGGTTTTGAGTAAATCACAATATGCTTTTGGGAAACTGACTTATACATTATGTTTCTAAGATGTGATGCTTAGAATTCCTTTGGAGCCATGACTTTTTATTTTCTACACTTCTGTCTCTCAGACACAGAGTGGTTTATTCTTCCCCTTCTTTAATTGGTTTTTAAAATGAACATTTACTATGTTAAAAGAAAAAAAATATAACAGGGGAAATAGACTTTCTTGAATTGAATTTTTAGCTGTTTGAAAAGAT
Source organism: Canis lupus baileyi (assembly GCF_048164855.1). NCBI lineage: Eukaryota > Metazoa > Chordata > Mammalia > Carnivora > Canidae > Canis > Canis lupus. The sequence goes on along the minus strand of NC_132844.1, from coordinate 55,045,634 downwards.
TTGCAGTGTTATTTATCATTGTTTACTCGAACTTCATTTTTGCTAAATTGATATGAAAATATTTGGTTACAAAAGTAAATTTATCAGCTGACAAGAGATTTTTGCTTCAGGTGCTCTAATTTGATTGGTTTAATTAGTACAAATTTATTGCTAATAGCCATGTAAAGCAGAGGAATTAACTATAAATACTAGCTGTGGCATCTTCTCTAAGCTCCCTGAGCAGAGTTAGAATTTCCTTCTGTGGGCAATCTTTACTTTACTCTTCCATTATAGCACTTAAAACATTAAAATCCTTGTTTGATTTTTTTGTACAATATCTGGTCAGTACAAAGCCAAAAGCAAGACCACTGATTTCCAACAGCCTGAGTTTGAATTCCAGCTTTGCTATTGATAAGTTGCACGACCTTGAGCAAGTTAATTAACTACTCTCACTTTCCTTATATGTAAACTGAGGGGTAAAAACATATTTAACTCATAGATTTTTTTTTTTTGAGAAAAGAAAATGAGATAATTTAAAATGCCTAGTATTATGCCTAGAAGGTTTATAATTATAACTATACAAGTTACTATTATAATTTATTATGGATTCTGTCCATATTATGGATTCAAGACCTTTGTTGCTCTTATTTTCTATGCCACCATAGAATTTGTATTCCTATTTTTCCCATAAATTATCTTCCCACTGGAATTAATTAATGAATTATTATTTAGCATATAAATATTTCCAACAGTATTAATTAACATATAAATATTCCCAACAGTATTTGTTGAAGGCCTTTTATAAACTCCCTCTGAGGGATTTGCTACCCCAGAACAAGAGGAAGTGAAATTCCATTTTGCTTTATGTAGTTTTGAAGTACCTGCAATGCCAACCCAAGATATTCTCTTGGCCGGCTTCCCTACTCCCTCTTTCCTTGAGACAAAGGGTCTTGCATCCATGAATTGAGAATGCCACTCATGTCATTTTATACTGGCTTCAGGTAATCTATGTGTGTAATTCCTGTGGTATAAATTTCCCCATCCCACTAAAAATAAGCAATTAGAGAAATAATGAACATATCATTGTTGCTGTGTTCTCAGTTGCCAACATTAATAAAATGGTGCAGAAATGATGGGGTTTTCCATATTTCCTTTTGTGCCAGGAATGATCGAAAAGTGCCTGTTTTGTGAAGGTACCATTTGAGTAGTGGACACAGTTTGTGCCAGATTCTCTTCACCAGCTGGTGCACCCATCCCACAGTTGTTGTGAATATTATTGACTTATGTATGCATGGCTAGTGATTCAGCTCCTCTCTTTTCCATACAACTGCCCCTGAGCTGGGATGATATGCACCTTCCAACACGCAGGAATCAATGATACTGCCATAAAAAGGCAAGTTCCCTTGTTTCAAAGTGATATTCATTTTGACATACAGCCTATGACCTAGAATATATCAGAATGAAACTAGTCTCCAGTAGAGAACAAATTCTTGCTTATCCTTCCTCCATCCTGTTTTCCTTACTTTCCTTCTGAGAGCATTCCCCAATAAACCACCTGAATCAGAATTCCCCTCCGAGGTTCCCCTTCTGGGAAACTTAAGAGACTTGTTTCCTCCCTCTAGGTTAACATTAACCATTGGATGGATTTTTTTTTAAGCTATAGTCTCATTGAGTATTAGAACTCATTCTAAAATTTAAAAGAGAGAAAAAAAGAGAAATTTGATAATTTAAAAAATTCTCTTTGAGACCATGAAATTCAGATTTAAGCAGCTTTATACAGTATCTGATTTATTAATATTATACATTTGAATTATCAATTATCGTTACATTTGAATTTCAAATTACATTTGAAAATGAAAACAAGCTGCTTTAGAGTTCCTATCTCAGTTGCCTTTTTTGCAAAACAATTTGAGAATTAGGAACCCAAGTTATGTCAGATTGCATCACTGTACAAAACAAATTTGTAATAAGAACAGGATTCATGCTTTTATAAATAAACACAGATATTGTAACTACTTGTCATAATCAGACATGGAGTAGAGAAAAAAAAATTGCCAGCCCGAATGGTTTCCTTCTGATTTGAGAAGCAGCATAATAAAATAATTAAAAGAACTAAATAATCAAAGAAATTGGAATCCAATTCTAGTTCCGACTTAAATAGCACACAAAACCAGGCATTGCAATGTAGAAATCTTGGGGTTTGGAGCTGATGGCCAAGAAAGAATTCTAGAGATATCTTTGGTGTAAATGGTGGTTTTATTAAATCATGAGGACATGACCTGTGGACAGAAAGAGGTGCACTGGGGTTGAGATGGGTCACTGGTTATATATTTTCATGTTGGGAGAGGGTTAGGGATAGTGTAAGTCTCTGAGAAATTTTGGAAGTAAGGTTTCTAGGATCTTGGGGGGCTAGCTAGTTAGGGAAAAATCATTTATTACTGTCTAAGAAAACCTTAGTCATGAGATCTTTCAGGTGTATATCAGTGGGCTGTATCCTTGGAGGACAGATTGCTAAAATGTATTTTGAGGATTAGAGATAAAGGAAATTCCAAAGGAATTTTTATATGTTAAATTAGATTTACAGGACCCTGGGGAGGTCAGGATATTGTTAAACTAAGATTGCCTTTGCCTTTAGCAAAGTGTCAACATTGAGGCAGCTGAGCTATAGAGGAAGATTACCAGTTTCAAGGACTTGTCAGTGGGCTGTAGGCAGTAAGGAGATTTAATTCTATTTTTCTCTTGCCTTTATTTCCCACATCAATGTTGCTAAAAATGTCTGTTTCTAATTTTCTGATTGCCAAAAGATGGCCTATTTCCCAATTTGATCTTAAGGCTAAAATAAGAAAATAAGAAAAATAAGATAGTGCCTGATAAAAAGTAGTTTTTCAATGGTTTGCTCCCCTTTTGAGGACTCTGGTCAAGCATTTACTGTCCATTATTAACTACCTCATTTATTCAGATAAAAAATAATAAATTCTGACTGTATGCTTTTTCTTGTTCTCTACTTTGTCCTCTTCTCTTTCCTCCTTTTTCTCTTCCTTGTCTGTTCCATCTTTTTGTCTTCCTTTTTCTCATTTGTAGCCAGGAATGTCCTGGATGATAGCATAGAGAAGATTAAGAAAAATAGATTTCATTTGTTTTGCAAAATAAGCCAACAGAAGTATTCATGTTTCCTTTGTGACTTGCAAAAAATTTGTGCTTATGCTGGCAAAGAGATAGAAGGGAATAAATTCAGAAACTAGTTAGTATTCTTTTTTTTTAATTTAAAAGGTTAAGGGCTTAAGGATATTCCAATATCCTTAATATTGCTTAATAAAACAATATACTTAATAAAATTACCTGCTCTCTATGATTAGAAATCAGCCCATTGATGAGGCATGTTAAATTAAACATTAATAGGAAATATTAGTAGGAAACATTTAATAAGATATGGGTAATGGAACAAAAGTATCTTTTCTTGTTCCAGGTTATGAATTATTTAACAGGCAGTCTGTAGTTTTTAGTAAGAGATGAGTGTTAATAAGAGTTATTCTACAGGTGTGATATTTATATCCAGAAACAATTAAGCAATTTTAGTGTGTTGATAACCATCTGTGTGGTTATCATTTAAAGATTTTGCTTATTTTTTTGAAGGAGACCGAGAGTACAAGCAGGAGACGGGGCAGAGGGAAAGGGGGAAGTAGACTGCCCGCTGAACAGGGAGCCCAATGGGGCTTGATCCCAGGACTCTAGAATCTTAACCTGAACTGAAGGCAGACACTTAACCGACTGAGCCATCTAGGCACCCCCAAATATTTTGTCTCCAAAATATTTCACATTGAAAATATAATTGTTCATGTATTTCATTTGATTGAACTAAAGGAAACATTCTCTTTTATGTGTGCTTAAAGCAAGCATCAGGAAACATTTTGGTGTAGGTTTTCCTGACCAGCTTTGTGTTTTATTATAGTAAGATTTTACAAAGCCCATCAGTTTAGTGAACAGTTTTTGATGACCTTTTAACATCATGTTTACTTTCCTTCTTCCCACCAGTACTCATTTCTCTTTGTGGACTTTTGTGGTTCTGAGAAGTGGACTCCACACCTGGCTTCTGACATGGGAGGGGAGAACATGCGACTTGTGCTAAACTAATTCAGAACATGATTCAGGTCACTTTATTCCATAGTGACTGAAAAAAGCATGTGACCTAAGCTGGCCCAGTTCAAATGAACCTCAGATAGATACTTACATGCCACTATAAAGCTTCTACTTACTTTTCCCGCCTTTGGATGCTGTGTTACCTGGTTCTGTGTCTTATTTTCAGAGTGAGAAGGAAGCTGTTGGAGGAGCTACTGGAGAAGCTGCTAGAGGGTTCAAACATAAAAATGACATAATTCAATTGATGTCTTAACAAGATCATTCTACTGATGTGGAGTTGGACTAGATGTGGACAGTTAGGAAGCTGTGGCAAATATTAAGGACAAGATAGGAAGATAGACAAAAAATGGTTGCTGCGCAATAGTGAGGAAGTATAAGATTCTGGGTATATTGCCTCTAATAAAAATTTTGCCTCCATGACTCCATGAAAACTGCCTTTCTCAAGGGCATCAATGACTCGATTCTTATCCCTCGTCCTTAAAACATTCTTTCTTTCACATGGCTTCTAGTGAAGTGAAGTAAATTTGTTTTTGTTTTTGTTTTTGTTTTCCCAGAACTGTTAATGTATTAGTACTCCAGGGCTATCTTTAGATATTTTCCGTTTCCTATTTATACTCACTCCATGATCTCAACAAATCTAATATCTTTAAATATCTATTTTTATATGTTGAGGATTCCCAACTTTATATCTCACTCTGGAGCTCTCCTCTGAACTTCAGATTCAAATATACAACTATGTACTCAACATCCCTATATAAAAGGCATGCACAACTTATCCAACACTGAACTTCTGATCTTTCCACTGAAACATGATCATCCTGAATTTTCTCCATCTCATGAAATAGCAATACCCAAATTCTAGTTGTTCAGTTCCCAATCTCATACTCTTGATTCCAATCTCTCTCTTACTCCCACCTCAGTTCCATCAGATCTTGATAAACCTTCCATTCAAAATACACCCCTCAATTATTTAAAATTGCTAAGTCTTAAATTGAATAGAGGCCAACATACTCATTATAACTTGGCAATTTTAATTGAGCATCAAATACCCTTGGACCCCATGGCTCCATGACTATCATTCTGGGAAGTCTGAGGCGGCAGAAAGAACACCCAGTCCCATGCCTGTGCTGTTATATTTGCTAAAATCCACTGGTAAAATTTCTTTTTGTTCCTTGATTTGACACATAAGCACCAGTTTCTCAAAACCAGTACAAATACTCACCAACTTACCTGGTTGTCTGCCATCAGTCCTGTACCCTGCCTGGAGGGGTGAGAAGTTGTATCCCATTACTCCTCCTTGAGTTAAATATGTTCTCATTCCTTGAAATTTTGCCTAAGAAAGCTGAGAGGTGACATTAAATCTCATTTAAATTCATTCCATGTTATTGTGTAAAAATCCATTCACTGAGGAGATAAATACCTTGCTTTTAGTTCCATGTTTAAACTACAGCTTGATTTTTAATAGGATTGTGAGATAACCTTCAGGAAAAACCAATACATGGAGAACAGAATTGAGAGGACTGCAGAAAAATGAATCTCATGATTTAAAGACATTGGAAACCTTTGACTTCAGCAGTGTGCCCACTTTTGGTTTTCTTAGTCATACAATTAAGAAAAACCTATATTGTTTATGTCATTTTGGATTGCGTTTTCTTATTTCTGCAACAAGAGAGTACTAACACATCTATATGCTAATTAGTGATATACATAATAGTAGATATGTTGAAACTCTATACTCTGATGAATAAGAATCAAGATTCATAGACTATCAGCTACATATTTTGGATTTAGCACATATGCATTAAATGCAAGTTATGTTCCATATGCTGGTGATATTGGTGCCATAAAGAGGAAAATACCACATCCTTCCTTTCACAAACGGGGAAAAGAGCCTTAAGAAGCAACTCTAGTTATTCTTACGGTGTTATCTTCTAGGGATTTACAAATAGATACATTATCCTACTAAGGGAAAGGAATGGAGTTGGGAATTGAGTTTATAGCCAATTTATAAAAGGTCATAACATTTCAAGTAAAATATTTAATTTATAGGAAAGAGCATCTGTTGGAAAATTTTTAAGCAGAAAGGAAATACATGATGAGTATGCTCTGGGATGTATCGTTTGGTAGTAGTGTACATGGTGAATTGGTTTTGATAGGTTAACACACTCAAAATTGATAGCCCAGTGAAAGGGCTTTTGTGATATTTAAGTATGGTATCATAACCTCACAACCTTGATATTTTTTCTTGTTTCAAGAGTTTATAATAAGTTATTATTTTTCAGAGTTTTTTTTTTTCCTTTAAGTTGTCCTTTACTGAAGGTTCCTATACAGAATCATACATTAGACAGGACGCCTGGATGGCTCAGTGGTTGAGCGTCTGCCTTCAGCTCAGGGCATGGTCCTGGGTCCTGGGATGGGGTCCTGCAATGGGATCCTGCATTAGGATCCCCTTAGGAAGCCTGCTTCTCCCTCTGCCTATGTCTCTGCCTCTATGTGTCTCTCATGAATAAATAAATAAAATCTTAAAAAATACATTAGAAAATGATGGTCCTCATGTAGTCTGAGCAGAATGATAATATCTAATATTTGTACACTTTTTTTTACTGTCATGAAATATTCAGGAATGTTATGTTGTGATATCACAACAAAACTGTGAGGTAATTGGGCAAGATTTGATACTTAGAAAAATTGCAGCTGAGTTACATAATTGCATGATGGGTGAGTTACGGGAATGGGAGCAGGAGCAGATCATCATTCTCTAGAGATTCTTAGCTTCTCATTTCTCCATTCAGGTTCATAGCAGGCAGAATGGGTCAACACTGACTTTATTCCACCAAAGGAGATTGAATTTAATTTAGTTTCTCAGCTACCTCTTGATCACCTTGATTCAGTGATTAAAGAGTATATCAGTCTTTTTGCTTGCTCTTCTTTCCTCCCATTTTTCTTCATGAAATAGCAATACCCAAATTGCTATTGAGGATCTACTACGTCCCATATGTGCTGATTAGTTGCATTGGGGAATCCTGACTTCATGGAAGGTATGGATTTCCTTCATCTTATTGTGGGATGTAGGAAACCAATTCACCATGTACACTGCTACCAAACGATACATCCCAGAGCATACTCATCATGTATTTCCTTTCTGCTTAAAAATCTTCCAACAGCTGCTCTTTCCTATAAATTAAATAATTTAGTTGAAATGTTATGACCTTTCATAAATTGGCTATAAACTCAATTCCCAACTCCATTCCTTTCTTTCTTTCACTTTCTTCCTTTTCCTTTCTTTTTCTTTCTTTCATAGAGAGGGTTGGCTTGATCTCATTAATCACTTTCTTCTCGACTTATTTGTTGTCCTTGCAAGCAGTAAGTAGTTCAACCTAAAATTTGTCAAGTCATTACCCTCATACTCCAAATTGCCAATAATAAAGTTGAATAAAATTTGCATCCCTGGTAATAATGATGACCTACAGTAATGGAGTTCTTCATATTTAGTAAATAATATAAAATCTGCCCACAGTAAGATGAAGGAAATCCATACCTTCCATGAAATCAAGATTTCCCACTGCAAGTGATTAGCACATATGGGACATGGTAGGTCCTCAATATAAATTCAATATAAATATTTGAATGAAAGGCTAGCTTTTGCTTGCCAGACATATACAAATGGCGCTAGATATCCAGTGGATATTTCATAACAAATATAACTTGATATATATTAATACCCTTAATTACCTTTTAATTTCAGTGTTCTTTTTTTTATTTCAGTGTTCTTGTTCCATCAAATATATTGTGGTATGTTCCTCTACACTAAATTTTTAGCTATTTTTCCTTTTACCTCCAATTTTACATGCACCAATCAATATATCAACTAATCATTTAAAAATAATAAACATGGCATTAAAGAGAGAACGAACTTCAGAATCAACTAAACTTACACGATTCCTTTAAAAGTATTCCTTCCTTGTATGTATTTATTATGTGTCAAAGGGAAGTTGGCTCTTATTCCTTCCTCTTCATAGAAATAGAAGGGATGTTCCATGTTTACCAAAGAGGTGGATATGACAACTATCCTTTTATTTTCAAAAAACGTAGTGTTCTTTTGCATATAACAGGAAATACCTTAAGGATTTTTTGGCAACACATCCTTTTTTAAAATATCTGTGTCAGTCTCACAAAATATAGTCCACAACTTCCAGGTGAAGTTGATTGGTGGGGGGTGAGGGAGGTGGAGGTGGGAGGGAGGGTAACTCATTAAGGGCTTACAGTGACCTACCCTATGTAATTATATAGTCCTTCTTTATTACCTTGCAGTTTAACAAATTACAATTACATTCTAATCTTATCTTCAGGAGAGTAAATCCATGTTATCTTGCCTGGAGTTTTGGGACTTCCCATACATTTTTTTTAATTTTTAAAATTTTTATTATTTTTTAAAGATTTTATTTATTCATGAGGGACACAGAGAGATAGAGTGAGAGAGAGACAGAGAGGCAGAGACACAGGCAGAGGGAGAAGCAGGCTCCATGCAGGGATCTCTAGGATCCTGGGTCTCTAGGATCACACCCTGGGCCAAAGGCAGCACTAAACCGCTGAACCACTGGGCTGCCTCTTCTCCTTCTTTCTTCTTTCTTCTTTCTTCTTTCTTTCTTCTTTCTTCTTTCTTCTTTCTTCTTTCTTCTTCTTCTTCTTCTTCTTCTTCTTCTTCTTCTTCTTCTTCTTCTTCTTCTTCTTCTTCTTCTTCTCCTTCTCCTCCTCCTCCTCCTCTCCCTCCTCCTCCTCCTCCTTCTTCTTCTTTTTTTTTTTTTTTAAGATTTTATTTATTTATTCATGAAAGACACAGAAAGAGAGAGGCAGAGACATAGGCAGAGGGAGAAGCAGGCTCCATGCAGGGAGCCGGATGTGAGACTTGATCCTGGAACTTCAGGAACACACTCTGAGCCTAAGGCAGACACTCAACCACTGAGCCGCCCAGGCATCCCACTTCCCAAACATTTCAATTCAAATTGGCAAAACTTGGTTTAACTGAGTTCACTTAGTTTGAATAAAAAATAAAACTGTTATAAATTCCTGAGATTGGTCATTTCTGACCCAATGCACTCCTAATTGCTTTCCTGCATAGAAATTACTTGAAGCATTGATTAGTAGCATACAGTCAAGGTAAAGATCTTGTGTTAAACAAATACAGAGAACTAGAAATTGATATTTTCCCTCAATTAGCACTTTTTCAACCATTTCCAAATATCCATAATAGTATTTGCAAATAGTCCCCATGTATTAATAAGAATTTAATGAAATTCTGTTGAACATTTAGATGAACTTGGGCACACACATAGTTTTATAAAATGGGATCAATCTTGATTTATATGCACAAACTATCAAAAAGAGAATCACATTTAGTTTAGCAAATTTTTAAAAAATGTGTATTTATTTATTATCCTACTTTACATGTGAACCCATAGTTCAAGATGCTAAGATATAAAAGAAAAATATTTTAAATAATAAGAATTTCCCTTAGGTTGGTCTCAAGCATTCAAGATTATTTTTGCCCTTTCCATTTACCATATGTCAGTCACCTAATATTGTTCTCCTTTATCATTTTTCAAGGTTAATTTATAGTAATACTATAATCACTTGGAAAAGCTTTTCAATATCTCCCAAGCATTAGATGATTCATTATTCTCTCCTCAGAGATTACGTAATTCTCTTCCTCCTTCAGATAATTGCACAGAGCTATAGAATATATAGATTCATCTCTTGATAGAAAAAATAAAAATAAAATGGGAGTTAAACAGTTATCTGTATCTGTGGCATTCATTTACACTATACTCTTTGTTATGTTCTTTAATACTTTCTAATTCTTCTGTTTTTGACACTTCTGGTGGACTTTTACATCTTATTTTCAGAAGCTTCAGCATATTCTGGGATTTAGCACATTACTTCACCCACTTCCTAGGAATCTAATGTAGTATTATGACTTTCACAACTTTAAATATCATCTATGCAGTGACGATGGTCCTCAAATTTTTATTTCCATTTTAGACTGAGTCCTAGACTCAACTGCCACTCCATAGCTCTGCCTGTAATCTGCCTGAAACTCAAAATCTGACTCTGCCCAAACCTGTGCCTCTGTGTCATGTCATGATAATCTGTTCTCTTTCCTTTCTTGACTTTCCTTTTTCCTCCTTTCTTTATTCTTCCCTTCTTTCCTCACTTTCTTCCTTCTTTCCTACATCTGTTTGAGGCATAACTTACCTAAAATATGGTGCACATAATTTCAAGGGTATCTAGTCATTTTAGCTTTTACATATGTTTAAAGCTCTGTAACCAGGACTCCAGAGGACTCCCTTATGCCCTTACCCATCAACACGCTACATTTTGTCTATTTCTGGTCACCTTTTTTGTAATTACAGAACAGGTCTTTAAGATAAAGCAGTGCAAGTCAGTAGGATTGAGTCACTATGCAATTTTATGAAGTTATGAAAGGTATTCTATGCCTGATTATCATGGAACCGTAAGTCTTAAATGTCACATTGTCAGAAAACATCTTCATGAGTATAGAACAAACGATCCCAGAACTTTATAGAAAGGAAAGTTTTCTTTTCAAATAAATACTCTGCATGAATACGTTTTTATTCTGAACTGTCAGTTAATTTTAATAGATCAGGAAACAGCATTGTGTAGTGCTTAAGAGCATCAGGCTTTTGTCAGGCTGTATCTGGGTTGAGTCCATGCTCTGACCTTTGCTGGCTTATTATATCTGGAAAAAGCACTTACCCTCTTATCCCTATTTCCTCTTCTGCAAAATGCAGACAAAGGACTTTTGTGAGGATAAAATGCAAAAATGCATATAAAAAATTCAGCATAGCATTTGGAATGTAGTATGTTTGCTAATTAACTTTGATAGCTCTAAGGGGGAAACCAAGAAGAAATTTAGAACTTATTAAGCATCACTAGTATCTCTTACTTCTAAATACCTTGCATGCATTATTTCACTTAAAAACAAATGAAAAAACATCTCTATTTAAAATAATCAATATCTGATATTTTTTCTCATATACTAACAGCTCATGTCACATCCCCTAAAGTACTGCTTTTTTCCTACTCTTCTTCAGCCTCTCACAGATCTGGAGTCCTAAGGGACTCCCTATATACAGACATCTATTTTTATATTGTTGGAAGAACAACACGAAATTCCTAGAAGTGATTTAAAGATGAGTCCTAGAAGGATTGCTGGACGAAAGGGGAAATGCACATGTACCTTCAGTATTTTGAGTTGGGGAATTAAATAACTTATTTTTATTTTTTGTAAAAATGTTTCAGACAATGAATTTTCTTATCTCTGCTTTATCTATATCCCACAAATGCAGATAGATAATATTTTTATTCTCTTTTTTATAGAAATTACATAATTTATATTTATATTTCCCCCGTCACCCAAGATGTTTTTAATAGAGGGTTTTTAAATTTTCAGGTAGAAAGGCTTTTCTTAGTTTCATTACATAATGAAAAAAATATGTTTTATATTGGTTTTATAGAACTTAGAGATTTTTGTTGTTTTTGTCTAATATCCTAACTTTTTTCTTTATTTTTATTTTAGAGAGATAGTGGGGGGAGAGACAGAGGGAGAGAATCTCAAGTAGACTCCCTGTGGAGTCCGAGGCAGCAATCTCCCCACACAGAGATCATGACCTGAGCCAAAATCAAGAATCAGATGTTTAACCCACTGAGCCATCTGGGTGCTCTATATCCTTTTTTCTTTCTCCATTCTAGATCTAAATAACTTCAAAAATTTTAAAAGATTTTATTTATTTATTCATGAGAGACAGAGAGAGAGAGAGAGAGAGAAGCAGAGACACAGGCAGAGGGAGAAGCAGGCTCCACGCAGGGAGCCCAACATGGGACTCAATCCCGGGTCTCCAGGATCATGTCCCAGGGGAGGGCGGTGTTGAACCACTGAGCCACCCGGGCTGCCCTAGCTCTAAATAACTTCAGAAGAAATAATTTTAATTTGCCAATCTCTCCCTGCTTTCAAAGTGAAAATATCAATAAAGGTCTTTATTTCATTTACAAATGCAATTATCAGCACCAGCTATAAGTCTAAAACTTATATTTAATAAAAATAGAAGGCATAAAATATTGACCTTGTTCAATAAATGTATTGAATAGTGTATATGCAATAAAAGTTTTGAAAACCATGACTCTTTGGGTGCTGCTTATATTTTCTTTTTCTTATGTAGTTTTCTGCCGAGATAATATTGTCTTAATACTTCTGACTGTTTTTAAATTACGAAGGCATCAACATTATGCATTTTTCAACAACTGCATATTTTGTGGATCTTTGTGGGTACTTTGCTTATCTCAGCATATGACGTGTAGATTTGCTTTTGAATTTTTCAGGCACTGGGTTTATTTCTGTTTTTACTCTTCTCTAAATAATATTTAATACTACAGATAAAATTAAAGTTAGCTTTGACCTGGGAATTTCCAGCAAAAGATACAATGGTTTGACTGTCCTTCTCCATTGTCTTTGAAACCATAAGATCTAATTTAGTTGAAAATGATATAATTTGCTTTCACAAACCCAAAATATTGCCATTTTAAATGTTGATTGTATGGTCTAGTATTTATAGTCTCATATATTTTTAAAGATTTTATTTATTTATTTGAGGAAGAATGAGAGCATGAGCAGGTGGGAAGGGGCAGAGAGAGGGAGAGGAACAAGCAGGATTACTACTTAGCAGGGAGCCTTATATGGGGCTTGATCCCAGGATCCTGAGCTGAAGGCAGATACTTAAAGGAATGAGCCACCCAGATGCCCCTAGAGTCTAGTATTTATTAGTTATGTATTTCCAGTCTAGTTTCTATATAGTTAGGTAATTTATCTCTTTTAAAAAGTTTATTTTTTATTTTTAAAAAATTTTTAAATTTTAATCTTAGTTAACATACAGTGTTATATTAGTTTCAGGTGTACAATATAGTAATTCAAGACTTCATACATCACTCAGTGCTCATCAGGATAAGTGCACTCCTTCAACCCCATCACCTATTTCACCTGTCTCTCCCTCTTTCTCATAACCATCAGGTTAACAGTTTTTATTTTTTAAAATTAAACTCAGTGGGTTCAGTATTATGTTTCTAGGAAATTTTTCATTTAAATAATCGTACAAGGGATGCTTGGCTGCCTCTGTGGTTGAGCATCTGCCTTCAGTTCAGTTCATGATCCCAGGGTCCTGGGATCGAGTCCCACATCCAGCTACCTGCAGAAAGCCTGCTTCTCCCTCTGCCTATGTCTCTGCCTCTCTGTGTGTCTCTCATGAATAAATAAATAAATATGTTTAAAATAAATAAAGCAGGTAAAATATAAAAATATTTTACATATTTAATTCATTTTTGTACTTCCAATATTTTCATTATACACCTACATAGTCCATTAATTTCCACAAAAATTCACAAGTAAACTTAAAATTTAACAGACATCTTTTTACCTCATTCTCAGCTGTTTTAGCATGTAGTAGGATGGCAATCTACGTAGCTGGAGTCTGCGTGGAGTAGATGCATCCCACATATGAACTTATGAAGCTTGAGGCAGCATCCTTGACTCCAAATTCCCAGCCAACCCCCATGAACCTCGTCTGCTGATCTATCCTGGATTCTGCAGGCTTCCACAGCTCCAGGGGGCTCCTATGGCTCCAGAATCCTGGCAGGCTCCTTCAACCCTAGGCAGCTCCAATGGCACCAGGCTTCCATCAAGCTCCCATGAATTTTGGTTCCCAGCTCATCCCAGCAGCAGCTTCTCCCTAGGTCTGGGAACCTCCTTTGATACCAGGCTCCCTGCCAAGCTGACCAACCTCAGCTCCAGGCCTTATCTTCAGAAAGGTCATATTCTAGTAGGATCTTACCTCTCTTGTTCACTTCACAGCTGTATTCCCAGCACTCGGCAGTGTTTCACACATAGGAGACCTTAACAAATATTTGTGCCATAAATTATGTCAATGAATAGGCCAACAAGTAAACTATATATTACACACTATAAATGTCAAAAAGAAAACAAGCAGGAACATGTAATGGAAAAAAAGAGAAAAGATGAGTTGTTTAAATATCATTCTGTCTTTGCAGGCTTAAGAAGCAGTACTAGGCTCACAGGTTTCTATTCTAAAAGATAATTTTGTTTAAAGAGGAGATCATAAGACAAAGGTAGATTTCAATTTTTGAATTTTATTTTTTATCCAAGTAAAAATTCATGTAGTAGGAATGACAATGATGTTACAGTGTCTTTCTCTCTCTTTTTTTCTTTCTCTTTTTTTTTTTTTTGCATGTTGTTTGAGGAAATATGTACTTCTCCATTTTAATTCAAAGTTCTAGTGACCAAAGGTCTATGGTTCTACAACCTTTAGAATTCTCAACTTGATTCTATTCATTAAGTTTAAAGTACAAAATTTTTATCAAAGTCCAAAGCTGTAGTCATTGACTATGCTGTTCGTGTAAATTGCTGTATGAAAGAGATTTCTATAGATCCAAGAGAATAAGATGCCTTACAGTGTGGAACTGTATTTGTAACTAACATGCCTACAATTTTCCCTGTGGTATGTGTCAATTCAATGATGTAACCTTCTTCACTTAGTCCTGTGCAATGCGCCCTAGGCATTTCAGTAAATTTTGTTTTCACATAGGCAAGTAGCCTTGCACTTTTCCTTAAGCAATTCATGCTCACATCCAGCTGTCTTCTTCAAAGAATCACAGTTACTAAGCAGATCTTCATACTCGCAACTATTGGCTGTGAGGAAAAAAAAATGAGTTCCTCATTATCATTTTCCTCACTAAGAGCAAAACAATCTATACATTCAAAGTACACGAGACAGGTAGAACTGGACAAAACAAATCAACATCACTTACACAATGATGGGCTTACCCTTTCTTGAGGGACATATCAGGTGCCTTAGTTGAAGACACTGATTAAACCACCATTTTAAAAAATTTTGAACTTGGTAGTATGTTTCTAAAATAAATTTCCCCATTTTTCTCCCTTAGCCAAGAAAGCTAGATAAATATAAATAAATCTCTCCACATGCAGTCTAATATGAGAACCACTAGTCAAATACAGATATTTAAATTTAAATTATTCTAAATTAGACAAAGTAAACAATTTAGTTACTTTTTTAAAAAACAATTTAGTTCCTTAATCTTACAACCATATTTTAAGTGTTTAAAGGGCCACATGTGACTACTGACTACTTGTAAGACACATGCTGATTGAGAACATTTCCTTCATTTCATACTATTGAACAGCAGTGCTTCAGACTCCAGTGCTTTCTTTCTGAAGAAAGAAATTTATATGGGAAGATAAAGATGCAAAACCATGATAATATGTCTTCTTTTCTTCTTGTATTTCTTCTTAGATCCTCCCTAGGGGCTACAATCTCAACAAATCTCAAGCTAAACGCATCATACCACCTACAGTGCTGACAATTTTTGGGTGTGGTCTCCTTCTACCCTTCCCACAATCTCAGAGAAAAGGCTCTCTGACAACTCAGTAATTTAGGCCAATAACTGGACCAGTTTGAATTCTTTCTTCCCTACTTCTGACTAGCACTCAGTCAGTACAGGTAACAAATACTGGCTATTCTATTCCTTGTTTTCCAACCTCATCCAGTTTTCTTCATTTATTTTGTCAGTAATGCATTAAAGAGACCTTTTTTTCCCCCATGGATTTCAGTGGTTTTCTAGCTGGCTTCCATCCAATTGTTTTTTTTATACTGTTGCTAGAAAGCTCTTTATAAAACATAGTTCTGTCCCTGTCACTCTAATTTAAAATCTTTCAATTGAGTGCTTATTGATAATAGATAAATTCCAAGTTTCTTACCAAATAGCATTCAGAAGAGCTATAAATATGTAACTTTTTTCCTTCTTTAGTTGATTTTATAGCTTTAATCAATATTCTGAATTATAGCTATATAGTTCAGTCAGTAAGAATGTTGACCAATGATGAATGCAGTTGAAGGGTAAAAATCTCAAGGAATGAGATTCATCCCCTCTATTATTCATAATAATTTTTATACAAGTATTCCAACCATAAAAAGCTAACAGCTATTTTTATTTCTTTTCACTACAACTTTAGAAATTACATATGTGACATTTATTTTAGTCTCTTCATTTGCAACAATATTTTTGTGGGTTCTGTGAGCCAACATTGTATATAGATTTGATTTTGTCATTAAAAATGTGCAGTAAACTACTATCAAATTATAGGGAAAATGATTATTAAGTTAAATATTATGATTCTAATTATACTATAGAAAAAAAGTAGTTGGCATAATGAATTCTTAGCACAAAAATAACATAATATTTGGTTTGCCTGTCTAGATTGAGCTATATTGTGATCTTACACCTACAGACTTGCATTTCAAAATAGGACTTTTGACATAATGTCACTAACTTTGATGAAATGAACTATTTACCAGAAACATGTATAATTAATATTAATGGGCCATGCATAGTCACAAAAATATGTTGACAGTAGATCTTTCATTATCTTACATATGGTAATATTCTTTTTGTTACAAATAATATGTAGGTTACTAAAGTGTGTAAAATGTTTACATAAACACACACAGTTCTATAACATAATTGTCTTCTCCATAAAGATATTATTTATGTTGGTTACTTTAGCAGATTTCTTACCCATGAAAAGAAAATGAAATATCAAACTTTTATTATAATAGCAGGGCAATCACTTCAAACTTACTGCATAGTCCATTGTCACAGTTACCCAGGCAACTAGCACAAGGTGTTCCTTGTTGGTAAGGGTTATTCTTTTTACTCACATTATTGCCACTGAAATTTAAAATACATAATGTCAAATATTTGTCACTTTATAGTTTAGCTTATACTCCCCAAGAGCAGTACAAATTACTAAATATTTTCAGTTACGTTAAAAAAAACTGAAAAATTACAACTCCCAGTGAGCAATTCAGGTAACATTCAAATTAAGAAAATACTTCACATATTGACCCATCTTCTTGACTATAATTCTTCAGGCTGAGCAACTAAATCAGATTAATTGGAGTCTTAAGTACCTAGAGTATCTTTTCATGTGGCAACATTCTCTTCATCTGCCAACAGATTCAGTCAAATTGGTAAGGCAGTACAGCCCTATGTGCTAGCTAGAGGTAGAACATATCCATCAGAGAGCCAAAGGAACTCCTGGGAAGCAGGAGGTTGCTGTTTGGAAAAACTGTTTAATGTTACAATATCATTTTATATCTAAAAGATAATAAAATACAAAATTTCTCTAGTAGAAACCAGAAACAGTAAAGCCCCAGTACATAAGTACATATAATTTTACCTTCCAGATAGAGGTATTGATATTTAAGTAGTGGTATGTGTTACTGGGACAGGGAAAGAAAGAAATTTGTGAGTTTCTAGAGTTGGTATATGAGAAATTTTTATGTTTCCCAAAAAGGGAATGTTCATTGAAAAGTTTTGACAAGCATGAGTGCAATCACATACAGTTACTTACAACTCACTGGTAATCATTACTACTGGACATTTAGTTCATCTGAAATACAAGAGAGTCCAATCTCAGTATGTCAAGTGAGCCAAGAACACAAGGCCATGCATCTGAAACTCAGTTCCTTCACAGAATATAGGTGAACATGTGTAAGAAATGTGGGTAAGACAAAAACACATTATGGCAGTTCTGGAAAAATGTGAAAGACACAAACATGTTCTGGAAACTCTCTCACCACTGCTTTCCATCATTATTCACTCCAACTCTCACCTCAGATGCCTGGCTTCAGATCCTCCTGTCTTAGAGCCAGCCAGTGGATGCACTATTATAGGATTTCAATTCTTTCTACTAAACCCTAGTAAGTGCTGCAGGAAAATGACGTTGGAGGTCTATTCACCCTGGAGATGCATATGCTCAAGTTACCTACAGTCTAAAAATAAATCCTGTAGGAGCCTGGTTTTAGGGGCCTCCTTGACTCCAGTGGCAAGGAATTTCAGACATTGAAAGAGATTAAGGTTAACAGATATATTGAGATTAGATTTTCATTATAGCCACATAATTTATTATGGGTAAGTTCAAACATGATCCCTGATGAAAAAACATATTTCCTGCTGCAAGCCAGGACCTTAAAGCATGGTTCATTGTGGAGAATTGGTGAAAACTGCTGAAAACCAAACACTGAAGATGTTCTTTTCTGGACTCTGAAGCACATTAAAGATCTCTTGAAAAACCTTTGAGACCCAAAAGAAGGAATCATCTGTATGGTAATAATGTAGGTGGTTTTTTTTAGATAAGCAGGGCAAGGAATATTTTAACAGGAAGAGCCGAAATCTGTCATCCCCTACTTGTCATTCCACTACCTGCCCTTGCTTATCTATTAAGCAGCCATTCTCTAGAGTATGAAGTTAGTGAGAACTGATGCTATCAAATCTAGGGAAATGTGCACTACCCATGCTCATGGATAGCCATGAGCCCAAGGGAAAAGTGACTGAGAGAAAAGACGTCACTTTGTAACTGAGGACACAGAGCTTCAGATTTTGTACTTGGACTGGAGAACGTAGTCTCTTCCATGATAATTTGAATGTATCTTAACTTAAAGCATTTCCAAAGATTTATTCCTTCTGGATGGACCTAGAGGGTATTATGCTAAGTGAAATAAGTTGGACAGAGAAATACAGATACCATATATTTTACTTACATGAGTATTCTAAAAAAAATAAAATAAAAAGCAGAAACAGATAATAAGTACAAAAACAAACTGATATTTGCCAGAGGGGCAGGAATGGGAAGATGGGCTAAAGAGTTGAAGGGGAGTGGGAGATACAGGCTTCCAGTTATGGAATAAATGAGTCAAGGGGATAAAAAAGTACAGCACAGGGACTATAGTCAATGGTCTAAAAGCATTGGATGGCGACTGGTGATAGCTACCCTTGTGGTGAGCATAGCATAAAGTAGAGACCTGTCACTATGTTAAACACCTAAAACTAATGTGACATTGCATATGAACTACGCAATGATTTTTAAAAATGAAAAAAGGATTTATTCCTTCCCTTCACTGAATTATGTTTTATATTCTAGTTTGTTTACTATACAAGAATTTTCAAATATTAAATTGCATTTAGTGGTATTGCACTACCCTCTAAGGTATATACTTACGCAGGACAATATTGGCAGACATAGTAGTATTTTAGACTCTCTTGATTGGGACAATAGGCAATTCCACATCCAACACGATAAGAAGAGTACCAAACAAGCTACAAATCCAGAAAGGAATATATGAAAGTACATTAAAGAGGGAAAATATTGAAAAAATAGTGGCAAATGTAAAACCAAAAAAATGGTACAATTATAGTCTGTAGCCAGGTACCCTTCAAAAATAATTAGTTCAATTATTGAAACAAATCACAAATTTTAAAATATTGTATTTTAATGTCCACTAACTATTTTATCCATTTCTAATTCTGAAAAAGTATAGAACATACTTCCTTCCCAAGAGTTATGCCAGCAATGGAAAAAAGTGACAGCTCTAGATGAAGTACCAGCCAAGACTATTATATCTATTCAGGCTCTTACCCAAATTGAACATTGGACCTGGTCATAATTCAAAGATGCTTTCATATTAAAGCATTTGTGATGGAAGTATTTTCATTCTTACCTGGGTGTAATGTCCAATAACTGCATCAGAACTCTTAGGTCCTACACCATAGACAAAATTATGGCGCTCCTCATACCAGTTTTGGATTGCATCTGACCAGGGGGTAGGGTCACTTGACATATAGAGATTCTCACCACATTTTGTACCTAAAGAGGAATGGATTGTTCTTGAAGAAGCAATAAACATGCAATGGCAAAAGAAATCAACTATATGAACACAAGGATGTTGCCCTTCAAACACAGTGCCTATACTCATAACTGTTAATACATAATAAAAAGGCTTCTGTATTTCTCAGCCCTAAAGCTGAAGAGAAGACAGATCTGTCTTGGTACACCTGGATGGCTTAGTGGTTAAAGAAACTGACTCTTGATTTCAGCTCAGGTCATAATCTCAGGGTCCTGAGATTGAGCCTTACACATCAGGCTCTCCAACTCAACAGGGAGTCTGCTTGAGGATTCTCTCTCCCTCTCCTTCTCTCCCTGATCCTGCCCTCTACTCACACACATTCTCTCTCTAAAATAAATAAATAAATATTTTAAGAGAGATCTGTCTAGCATGCTGAGGTTGTCATCAACATGCAAAACTTGGAATAGGTTAAGAAGACCTTATGCTTTAATAATCCTCTGGAATATCAGAGATACATTATTTTTTATGCTAAATTCCTCACATATGTAATGTCTCCTGTGCTCTCGGCTTTGTACTGTAAATTTGCAAAGACACTGACCAACTTTTTCTTCTTTTTCTCTTCCTATTGTCTGTATTCACCAGAGATTTTGCACATATCGGACCCTTTCTAAGTGTTTATGATTATGATTTTGTGTGCACTTGGAAAAAAGTTCTACAAGCAGTCTCTAAGGGCTCCAATTAAGAGGCAACTGACATCAGGATAGATGGCAGATTTCAAAGCTTTTGGGTCCTCTCTTAATCACTAAATCAGAATGCCCTAAGGCCAAATCTTATTAGGCAAAGAAGAGCCTTGCAGATAGTGACATCAGCAAGATGGTGAAGTAGGAAGCCCTGGACTCTCCTTCCTCTAACAAACACCCTGATCCAGCAACAATTCCTGAACAATTTGCCCTTGAGGGAAATCCAAAAGTACCCTGGGAGAATATGAACCCAGACTCACTGTCCCTGCAGGGAAACGGGGACACCCTCTTGCTAGAATGCCTACGTTCAGCCCAGTGCCTGTCATCTGATCAGGAAGGTGTCCCCTAGCTCCCAGCTTCTCCCAGGGGAAGCAAAGAATTGGTTCATGTGTCCAGTGTTCCAACCTTCTGCAAGGAAGCTTGCCAGTTGTCTGGCTTCTTGCAACTTTGACAGTCAGGCAGAGGCTAGCCCCCTGAACCAGAATGGAGATGGTGTCATTGGCAGTAAGTACCATATTTCTTCCCCTTGGCTCAACACAGAGCAAGTAATTGAAAAATCATAGTTCTCAGCTTCCTCCTGGGGAAGCAAAGAGTTGATTGATGTGTCCAATGCTCCAATTTCTCCAAGGCTGCCTAAAGACCTGACATCTGTCTTGCCAGTCTTGGAGCTCTGATGGGTTTGGTATAGTTACAGTGCTGCACCCTGGGTGAGAGCAGAGATGGTGGTTTGGATTGGTAGATGCCAATGATCCTCTCCCCAGCTCAGCACAGAGCAAGTAGACAACACCACTGCTGCCTGTTTCCCCCTTGGGTGGGAAAAAGTTGGCCTGTGCATCCAATGCCACAGGTTTTCTAGATACTGCTTGAAGAATTGACTTCTGACTTGCCTCTCTAAGAATGTTAACAGGTCTAGCATAACCAAGATTTGGAGCCATGAGAACAGAGATTTGGGTTCATAGTTGCCATAGCTTCCCTTCCTAGTTCAGCACTGAGTGAGCAAATAAAAATCTCAAGCTTCTAGCCTCTTCTTAGATAAGGAAAGAGTTGGATGGAATGCCCAAAGATCTGTCTTTTTTCAGAAGGTTGCTTGAGGAATTTACAATAGATCTTTTCTGACCACAGTTTTAATAGACATTCTCTAAAGTGTACAAATGGCCAACAGGTATGTAAAAAGGTACTCAATATTTCTCATCACAGGGAAATGCAATTCAAAACCACAATGAGATATCATCTTATATCTTTTATGATGTCTATAATGGGGAAAGAAAAGGACAACAAGTGACGAAAAGGATGTGAAGAAATTGGAATCCTGTATACCTTTGGTGCACAAAAAAATGGGGTAGCTGCTGTGGAGAAAAGCATAGAAGTTCCTCCAAAAATTAAAGTAGAACTACCAAATGGTCCTGTAATGCCACCTCTGAGTATTTATTCAAAAGAACTGAAATCAGGATTTTGAAGAGATATTAGCATTCTTCATATTCATTGCGGCACTATTCACAGTAGCCGGTATATGGAAACTAAAATCCATGGACAGATGAATGGAGGAACAAAATGACACACACATATACACCATGGATGTCATTCTTCCTTAAAAAAGAAGGAGATTCTGCAATAATTGAGTAAGACAATGTGGATGAATCTTGAAAACATGATGTTAAGTGAATTAAGCCAGTCATGGAAAGACAACAATTGCATGATCCCATTTATATGAAGTACCTTAAATAGCCAAATTCATAGAATTAGAGTAGAACAGTGATGTCCAAGGATGGGGGGAAGGAGAAATGGGGACTTACCAGTCAATGGGCATAAAGTTTCAGGTAAGCAAGATGAATACTTTCTAGATGAATAAATTCTGCTATACAACATTGTACCTAAGTTGATAATATTGTTTAGTAGACCTAATTATTTGTTAAGGGTGTAGGTCTCATGTTAAGTGTTCTTACCACAATAAAATTAATAAAAAGAAAGAAGTGACTTGATGCCCAGAAACTTCTATCTTTTCAAGCTCTCAATTACTATTTATATCTTGTAGCTTGAAAAATAATGTCTATATGCTGCTTAAAGAGAGTACAAGATATTCTTGGCTATCTCTTTTAATATGGATAAAAGAAACTAAGAATCTAATAGTAAACTTGCATCTTTAAAACCATTTGTTTTAATCTTCTACTGAATGCAGTCATTCTCTTCATAATTCCATTAACAGAACAACATTAACAATATAAATAATAATTGTAATGACATTACAGGTAAAAATTCATTGCTTTCAAATTGAGCTTGCCTATATATAGGTTATAGTTGCTAATATAAATATTTTATTTATATTTTCTAAAGATTTTATTTATTTATTCATGAGACACACAGAGAGAGAGGCAGAGACATAGGCAGAGGGAGAAGCAGGCTTC
The DNA here is from genome assembly GCF_048164855.1 of Canis lupus baileyi. Classification (NCBI taxonomy): domain Eukaryota; kingdom Metazoa; phylum Chordata; class Mammalia; order Carnivora; family Canidae; genus Canis; species Canis lupus. The sequence goes on along the minus strand of NC_132844.1, from coordinate 55,022,588 downwards.
CTGTGAGGAACCCGATGTGGGACTCGATCCCAGGATCCCAGGATCATGACCTGAGCTGAAGGCAGACACTCAACCACTGAGCCACTCAGGTGCCTAATAATATCAATATTTTATGTAAGGCTTATGCACAAAACTTTTTTTTTCTTTCATAGTATTGATAATATTTGATAAGGATTCAAAAATTCAAAAATGAATCAACAAACCCAAATTATTTATCATGATTTTAAAAATTTAAGTATTTTTAGAGAAAAAATTCAGGAATAAATCACCATAATTTATTTAGTATATCTTATGAATACAAAAGAAGAGATATAAAAACACCAAAGCTATACAATATCACAAAAAAGAGCAGTGGATTAGAAATCAATAAGCCTGATTAACTTTCCAGTATATGACACACTTCAGATTGTGTCTTGAGGAAGTCATTCCTCCCCTGGCCTCTTCTCATCTTTAAATTTGGAGAAATGGCTCCCGGTGCATGGAGCCTGCTTCTCCCTCTGCCTGTGTCTCTGCCTCTCTGTCTCTCTCTGTGTGACTATCATGAATAAATAAATAAAATCTTTAAAAAAAAAAAAAATAAATAAATAAATAAATAAATTTGGAGAAATGATAGTACATGACCTGTTGACTCATGAGCTGGTTGGGAGGAACAAATGAAGTACTGTTTCAGCTGTTATTTGCATAATGTAAATGATTAACAAGCACAAAATAGTACCTATAATTCTCTCTCCCTCTACAGATACTTTAATTTTAAAAGCACTACAGGGGCACCTGGGTGGCTCAGTGTGTTAAGATCTGACTCTTGATTTCAGCTCAGGTCATGATCAGGTCGTGAGATCAAGCCCTGCATTGGGCTCTGTGTTCAGTGTGGAGCCTGCTTGAGATTCTTTCTCTCCCTCTCCCTCTACTCCTTTTCCCTCTGCTTGCACTCTCTCTTTCTAAAAATAAATTATAACAATAAGAAATTTAAAGGAGCAGTATAAGCAACACTTATATTCTAAGTCTTTTTAGAACATCCCAGAAGTTCTATTCTATTTGATGTTTCCAATATTATTATATTTGTTCATTTATTAAACAAATATTTACTCATTTACATACTGGTTTTTCGGTCCTCTGGCACGCTGTGTTCTAAAGTGCACTTGTTTGCCCACTTTTGGGCATTTGCTGCCGCATCTCTGTTCCATTCCTAAATGTCATAAGAAAAAAAGAAAAGACTTTAAAGAATCAACTTTAATGAAGCATATAGTTCCATGATCTGATTGGTAGATTGATTTGTACTACTTTAAACTTCTTTGATATATTACATAATCATCAGTGGTGTGAAACCTTTTTGTTAGCGAGGTACGTGCGTGTGTTTTTCTGCTCCAGCACCAATTTCCAAATGAGGAGAAGTTCATAAATGATGTGTCTACTAAGAGAAATATCTAATATCTAATAACATGATAGTATAGGAACCACATGTGGGATTTTTAGTGATGGGGCTACTCTAAATATTCAACATGTAAAGACTTCGAATTATAGTTCCTTAGTAATAAGCAGGTCTAGATTATACCCTATTTCATTTGCAGCTCATTGCATTCAGATGGGAAATATGTAGTTTTATGGACTATATCCTGGAAAGTGGGCTGTTATGTATTCTAAATGGCACTGATTTTGACAGAAAAGGGACTTTAGTGGGTGTCTGGCTGGCTCAGTTGGTAGAGAACGGGATTTTTGATGTTGGGGTTCGAGCCCCACATTGGGCATAGAGATTACTTAAAAAGAATAAAATACATAAAGGAAAGGGGTCTCCTTTATTTTAGACTAGGGTAGATAGTGAACAAAATTGCAATGACTTCATATTTGATGTCCGAAGATTTGGCTTCTAATTTTGCCTTCCCAACTTAATAGCCCTGTAACCTTGACAAATTATTTAACCATTATAAGGAAAATTAGTTTCTGCTCTGCCCACATTACACAGCTCAAATGAAATAGTAAAACAGAAACAAAACTTGTAAGCAAAGTTCTTCAGAGATGCCAGTTACCAGCTCCCTGCTCTAATCACTGCTGATTCACACACTAGCCTTTATCACTGCCTCTTACCATCTTTAGCATGTTGCTGGCAGGTGGAGAGACTGATTTCCTTAGTTCATTATGTTTATTTACAATCTCCTTTTGGACTTGCGTTTGAGTGGTTAACAAAGCAGTAAAGGATGGATCCTAAAGGGAAATAACATTAAAGTTACCCTTCTAACATTTGTTAAAATTGCATTTAAGAATGAATAAGTGAATTCAAGGGAGCAAAGATCATTTTAAAAAGCATTCAGTTCAAGTCAATATTAGTTGTTAAGCATTGCTAATGAACCTGAGCCAAAGCTATGACAAATACGAAAGAAGTAATTTGAAGCTTTGAGAATGAGGATGAAATTCATGGCATGACAAATTAAAATCTCCTTTGAGGCCACAGATGCCAATTTCTAGTTTCAAGGGAACTCATTGTGCTTTTTCTCTTTTCATGGCCCTTCCAATCCTGTTATCTCTCTAGCTCCATCCATGTTATTGCAAATGGCAAGATTTTATTCCTTTGTATGGCTGAATAATGTTTCATTATGTGTATATACACAATAATATAGCATATATAATATATATCAGGTATGCATGATATATAATATATGTATCTACATATATGTGTGTGTGTATATATATATATATATATACTCCTTTATCCATTCATCTATCAGTGGACACTTGGGCTGCTTCCATAATTTGGTTAATGTAAATAATTCTGTAATAAACATAGGGATTCATATATCTTTTCTAATTAGTGTTTTCATATATTTTGGGTAAATACCTTGTAGTCAAATTACTGGATCATATAGTAATTCTATTTTTAATTTTTTTGGAAAACCTCTGCACTATTTTCCACAGTGGCTGCACCAGTTTGCATTCCCATCAACAGTCCATGAGGGTTCCTTTTTCTCTACATCCTTGCCAACAATTTGTTTTTTTGTGTTGATTTTATCCACTCTGACAGGGGTGAGTTGACATCTCATGGTTTTGATTTGTATTTCCCTGATGATGAGTGACATTGAATATCTTTTCGTGTGTCCATTGGCCATCCATAGGTCTTCTTTAGAGGATGTTTGTTCATGTCTTCTGTCCATTTTTAATTGAATTATTTGTGCTTGTGTGTTGAGTTGTTTTGGTTCTTTATACTTTTCAGGCACTAACTCTTTATCAGATATATCATTTGCAAATATATTTGTCCATTCAGGAGGCTACCTATTAGTTTTTTTTTTATTGTTCCCTTTGCTGTGCAGAACCTTTTTATTTTGTTGTGGGCCCAATATTTATTTTTGCTTTTGTTTCCCTTGCCTCAGGAGACAGATCTAGAAAAATGTTCCCTCAGCCAATGTAAGAGACATTACCTTCTGTGCAATCTTCTAGGATTTTCATGGTTTCAGGTCTTCAATCCATTTTGAGTTTTCTTTTGTGTATGGGAGTGAGAGTTTTGCTTCTTACCAATTTTGATGCCTTTTATTTCTTTATGTTGTTTAATTGCTGTGGCTAGAACTTCCAGTACTATGTTGAATGAAAGTGGTGAAAGTAGACATCCTTGACTTGTTCCTGACTTAAGGGGGAAAGCCCTCAGTTTTTCACCATTGAGTATGATTTTGGCCGTGAATTTTTTATATTAGGCCTTTATTATACTGAGGTATGTTCCCTCTAGACCTACTTTGCAGAGACTTTTTATCATGAATGGATGTTGTACTTTCTCAAATGCTTTTTCTGAATCTGTTGAAATGATCATATGGTTTTTATCCTTTTTCTTATTCATGTGACATATTGCATTGATAGTTTTGCAAGTATTAAATAAATCCTACTTGATCATGATGTATGATTTTTCAATTGTATTGACATTGTTTTAAACAATAAATTTTATTTTTAATGAGTGGGCTAATAGTCTATAAAAATAATATATCTACATCCTAATCCCCAGAATCTGTCAATATCAACTTAACTGGATAAGAGTCTTTCCAGATATAGTTAAGGATCTCAAGATTGAATCACCCTGAATTATCCAAGTAGGACCTAAATCCAATGGTAAGTATTCTTATAAGAGATACAGGAGAGATCATGTGAAAAGGGAAGCAGAGAATAAGTGATATAGCCACAAGCTTAATTATCACAGTGATTGGTCAAAGCCACCAAAGCTAAAAGACATGGAACAGATTTCCTCCTAGTTCCGCCAGCAGAAGTGTGGCCTTACTGATGTCTAGATTTTAGGCTTCTGGCCTCCAGAACTGTGAGAGAATAAATTTCTATTGTTCCAGTCCACCCAACTTGCATTCATTTCTTACAACGGCCCTGAGAACTTAATACATTATTTAATTATTTATCTGAAATATGGTTTCATCATATATTGAATATCTAAGTTATTAGTGAGATATTTTCTTTCTTTTTTTGGAGGGGGGGTACTAAGTCTTTGAAATCTAGTGTATATTTTACAGTTACAGTATGTAAGCCACATTGTAAGTATTCACTAGCCACATATGACTGGTGGCTCTAAGCTAGCAATGAGTACTTTATGATATACCAAACACTCTTGCCCCTTCTAGTCTCAAAGGACCTAGCCATCCCATAAACTTTTGTGGATAGCTTTAGAAAGATTTCCCAATTTAACTTTACCTTTCCTTCTGTGGGTAAAGATGGAACAAGAACAGCAGCCAGAAACACCACGACTGGGAATAAAGCCATTTCTGGGAAATAAGTCAAAGAGAACAATGATCTGCATTAAAACATGTAGTACACAGCTCCCTGACTATGAGGAAAAACCAATGTAGTGACCTTGGTTAGTTTAAAGGAAATGTAATTCCGAAATTCATAAAAAATGTAGCAAGAGAAGATTGTTATTTGGTGCCAGTAAAACCATAATCGAACAAACTTTATCACTGATAGGGACAATAAAAAATAAACTGAAACACTTGACTAATGCTCTTGAAGTATACCTATATAGGTTAGGGACATGTCATCATATTTCTACCTAGTTCTATTGCTCTTAAATACATTAAAAATGTGGAAAAAACAAACTTCTTCAGGGTTAATTAATGTACCTCATTAATTATTCATTGATTTGGGGGGAGAATTTATTTTCAGTGTACACTATCTCTTGGTTTGCTCTGATCTATAAAAAGTAAAATTGCTTGTTCTTTTATTTACACATGATTCTAATCAAGATTCTAAGGTTATGATTACACAAAAATAAATGTACAAGGGAGCTTGGGTGGCTCAGTCGGTTAAATATCCAACTCTTGATTTCAGCTCAGGTCATGATCTCAGGGTTGTGGGATCAAACCCCATGTTGGTGACCTGCACTCAGTGTTGTGCCTACTCTTTCTCTCTTACCCTCTACCCTTCTCCCACAGGCTCATGTGCAGGTGTGTTCTGTCTCTCAAATAAATAAACCTAAAACAATAAATATACAAACATTTTATTGGTGGTTATTTTACTGGCAGAAGGATTAGAAGTTATTTTGATTTTATTACTCTATCTCAAATTTCCCAGTATAAAAAAAATAAAATTACAAGTAATATGTTGAAAATCTAGCCTGTTCAAATTTTCTGAATCCATGATTTGATACAAAATTTGTTTAATATCTTCATTAACTTTATAAGAGACACCCAGCATTGGGTTGTCTGTGTTGTCCTTTCTCAGTGTGTCAAAAAAAATTCGTTTCTTGATCCTTTAGATGAAATGAAGCAATGAGTCCACTCAGTTAAAAAAAAAAACACTCATCTTCTGGCCATTAGTCATAGAAATTATTCTATAGACTAAAGGAATGATGCATTGGTTTGTATTCTTTGAGACTGGCACTCCCAAATTCCTGAAGAGAAAGAATATTCTAAATAATTTATCTGTGATACTTCTTAGGCCTTATTGATTTGTAAACAGTAGACAATTGATACCTGTTCCATATATTCCCTTATTCCTCAATAAAATGCTCAAAAAAGGGAAAAGATTATTTGTTGACCATGTAATGCAAAATTTGCTTTCTAATTTCATCATCATTTCTTGGTGGGTGTGACTATATTTTACAGATGAAGAAATTGAGGGTTAGAACAATTAATTTACCTATGCCAATGGTAAGTTCTTAAGTAACTTCAGAAATTAGCCTTCAAGTATAACATCAAAATCAATGCACATTGAAAGGAACATAGTTTCACCTGAGAAAAGCAATGTTTTTGTAGTACACTGGAGGCACTCTTTCCTTATTTTAACAATCCCTGAATTAATACATAGCCATTCATGTTCACAGTAAAAATCATCAATGTGGAAGTATGTATAATATATACAATTTGTCATCCTTTTACATGTCTTCTAGTGAAGGTAGTTTTAAAATAATTGTTTCAAAGTTGTAAACCTGAAAATTATTTATATTACTTATTTTAAGATGAACTATAAAGAATTAAAGTTTCAACTTGATAAAGTGAGTAAAGAGTAAAAACTGATTCTCTTAATAAAGATTTACCCATAAAGTTTTGAAAATCATGGATAAATGTGTTAAATATATAATTTGAGCATTGGCAAAACATAAATGACTAGCAAATAAAATATTCACATTAGAATAAATGAGTTACTTACTCATTATCACTTATCACTTACTGTTTGTTATCAGAGCAGGATGAAGTGTTTGCTTTATCTGAAGAAAGAAGGAAGGTGGAAAGGAGGTTAGAGCACAATATATGTTACATCTTTTCTGTTTTAGAAAATTCAGGTTGTGCAAGTAAATCTAAGTCAATAAATTTCTGAAACAGAATTTTTTATACTAGTATCTTCAAATTTCATTGCTAGTTGGCTATCATGGCTTTTGACATTATTTAGTTTTCATATAGCTTGTTTTTAAAGTTTTAAAAAGACAAACCTTACTGAGATATAATTTACATACCATACAATTCATTCATTTAAAGTGTGCAATTCAATAGTTTTTGCATTCCATTAATTGTTACCTATTGCTTTTTTTCTGAAAGTAGATTATGTTTATTCAGTCACTGTACTAAAACATAAGCAAATTTTAGAATACACTATGAAAAGAGTTTGAAACTGATTTCAAGGTGGTGATAGATTTCATCACTCAGCTTCAGTCTTATTCTTCAAATTTATTTTTATATTTAACTTAGTCTCAATTCTACCATTTACTTTTTTCACAATACTGGCAGGATTTTATTTCTTATCCTTTAGAAAAGCATTTCCAAAGACTGATACACATATCACTTTACTTTTTTAAACTTTAACTCTAAATTTAATTTAATTAACACATACTGTATTATTAGTTTCAGAGGTAGAGTCTACTGATTCATCAGTTGTATACAACACCCAGTGCTCATTACATCAAGTGCCCTCCTTAATGTCCATCATCCAATTATCCTTTCCCCCATCTACCTCCTGTCCAGCAGCCCTCAGGTTTTTTTTCCCCCTAGAGTTCCTCATCTCTTATGGTATGCCTCCCTCTCTGTTTTCATCTTATTTTATTTTTCCTTCCTTTCCTCTATGTTTATCCATTTTGTTTCTTAAATTCCACATATGAGTGAAATCAAATGGTATTTGTCTTTCTCTGGCTGACTTATTTCACTTAGCATAATACCGTCTAGTTCCATTCACATCGTTGCAAATGGTAAGATTTCATTCTTTTGGATGGCTGAGTAATATTCATATATACATAAGTCTAGCATCTCTTCTTTATCCATTAGTCTGTTGATGGACATCTGGGCTCTTTCCATAGTTTGGCTATTGTGGACATTGCTGCTATATACATTGCAGTGCATGTGCCCCTTCGAATCACTATGTCTAGATAAATACCTTTAGATAAACACCTAGTAGTGCAATTGTTGGGTCATAGAGTAGCTCTATTTTTAACTTTTTGAGGAACCTCCATACTGCTCTCCAGAGTGGCTGCACCATTTTGTATTCCTACCAACACTGTAAGAGGGTATCCCTTTCTCCACATCCTTACCAACATCTGTTGTTTCCTGAGTTGTTGATTCTAACCATTCTGACTGATGAGAGGTGGTATTCTAATTAACATGAGTTAATACAGCATGCCTTCCCTCCCTAACCAGTCCTCCTCTCTTCCCAGACACACTAAAATCTGGATACTGCTTTTTTGGCTTAGTATTTTTATAATAACCACTTAAGACTTGTTAATCATTGTGAAGGTAACCAGGATCCTACCTCACAGCTCAATTCCTGTGGGTCAGCATTCCTTTACTTCTCAGTTACCAACTTTCTATGACTTATTGGTTAAGAGCATAATCTTTGGAAGCCATCAGTTTTGGGAAATCCTGTTTCCATTTTCTCTTTTGTAAAATGTGGATTAGCATATCAATAGCTTTGCTTTGAAAAGTGAATGGCATGATATACATAAAGCCCCTAATACAGGGATCCCTGGGTGGCGCCGCGGTTTGGCGCCTGCCTTTGGCCCAGGGCGCGGTCCTGGAGACCCAGGATCGAATCCCACATCGGGCTCCCGGTGCATGGAGCCTGCTTCTCCCTCTGCCTGTGTCTCTGTCTCTCTCTCTCTCTGTCTATCATGAATAAATAAACAAAATCTTTAAAAAAAAAAAAAGCCCCTAATACAATTCCTGGCATATAATAATAAATGGAGATTATTAATATTTTTATTATGATCCTTTACAATGTGTAGTGGTTTGCTGGTTTCATAAGATCTTTTTATGAATGCATGTTGTTTGATTAAATTGGTAATTTTATATATATATTTTTTTAATTTTTTATTTATTTATTTATGATAGTCACAGAGAGAGAGAGAGAGAGAGGCAGAGACATAGGCAGAGGGAGAAGCAGGCTTCATGCACCGGGAGCCCGACGTGGGATTCGATCCCGGGTCTCCAGGATCGCGCCCTGGGCCAAAGGCAGGCGCCAAACCGCTGCGCCACCCAGGGATCCCAAATTGGTTATTTTAGAAGTGTCTATAAGATCTGTTTTTACTTCCAGGTTTCATAGGGAAAAAAATCAGCATAATCTAAGTGGAGATTCAAATATTCAAGGCCCAGTTCTACTGGAAATCCTCTGGATAACTTTAAGAAAATGATCTAACATTTGGGCTGTCATAGTCTCACCAGTTTATTGACAGACATACCTATTAGCCTGATAATTTTGTAGAGCTCATTCAATGAGATTGCAATCATTCATTGGGATTCCACAATTCAATAGACCAAGATGTCATATATTCCTCCCTACCAGTCTCCTTTTTCCCTATCCCCATTCACTCAACCTATACTCACGTTTGTTGCATCAGTGAAAACAATGACAAAACCCACATTCATACGTAGTTGAAAAGTTGGCTGCCATTTTTCCCCCTTGCTACTTACTAATGGAAAAGTACCGTGTCCTTTCTTACAGGTGTTTTAAGACTGAGATGACATGGTTCTAAGGTGTCTGTAGGAAAATCATGGTGTTCAGTTTCATAATCCTAGAACAAAGAAAAAGACAATATTTAAAATAAAGATGGGAAGAATAAATAGGTAGTATCAATAATCTCTGTCCCAAACTTCAAACTTTATTGTGTTCTAGTATTACTCTAATATTTTCCTGTAATTTTTTGATCTCACCATTAAGACCATAATATCTTTCTGAGATCAGATTATGTTTTGATGTCTTGGTGTTTCCTTTAAATAACAAAGAAGTGGGCTTCTTAAAGAAGTTCATTTGAAAAATAAAAAAATTAAAAAAAAAAGAAGTTCATTTGATTTTCTTAGAATATCACTGCATATTTTCCAGACTTCCAAATCCTTATACACTTAATTTTTTTTAAAAACTACTTATTTATTTAAAAAGGAGGGTGGGAGACAGACAGACAAAGATTAGGTAGAGGGAGGAGCAGAGGGAGAGAGACAAGCAGACTCCCAGCACTAAGCACAAAGCCCACATTGGCTCCATCCCACAACTCTGAGATCGTGACTGGAGTGAAATCAAGAAACCTCACTTAAGGGTCTGAGTCACCGAGGCATCTCCCCTTAGATTTGCACTCTTTTTTCTTTTTTAAGATTTTATTTATTTATTCATGAGAGGCACAGAGAGAGACAGAGGCAGAGACACAGGCAGAGGGAAAAGCAGGCTCCATGCAGGTAGCCTGAGGTGGGACTCGATCCCAGGTCTCCAGGATCAGGCTCTCCTAGACCGCTGAGCCACCAGGGCTGCCCAGATTTGCACTCTTTAGAAGATAATTTTATAAGTGGTCACCCACATAGTATTTACTACATGGACTTGGGGTCACACTTTTATGTCTTCATGTCTTTTCCTGGAAGCCAGTAGATGACAAATAGTCCAGAAGTGTCAACAGCCATAAGTCTAATTGCTTGTAATACACAGTTTCTAATGACTGTGCATTTAAAACACAAATAAGAAACTAAGGTTCTTAATTTGACCTCATGAAGCCCTGTTTTACAAATGACTTCAGGCTTCTGCTATGAATCAGAGCATTTCCTGTAAATGGAATGACTCTTTTAAGACAGGTAGAGTTTCCATAGTATAAACATCGAAAGGCACCTTGAAAGTCTTTGGTGAATTGAAGATAAGCAACAAAAGTGAAAGTTATCTATCTGCACTGCAGCAGCCCATGTGCCCACCAGAGTGCCAGAAGAGGCATGGAGGCCCAGAAGACCTCTCATCTCACAGAACATTCTCTGTCATGTTTACCCCACCTCCCCAGCCCTGGCCATTTCCTTTCCCAGACTGCTCCAATTCTTACCCTGGCTCCAGAGCCCAGATCTTCCTACAGTGGGGACGCAGCCAGACTGGCTGCTTGCCTGCTGCTTGGACAGAGAGAGTGAAATACCCATCCAAGCAGGTGTGTGTGAGCCACGAGTGACGTCACGGTGCTTTGTGCCTTCAGCGCAGTCATCAGCTCACCGAATTCCCACAACTGCCCCATCTCCCGGTAGTGTCGCGCTGACGAAATCCTACAAAATCCTGCTTTCCCTTGAGGAAAGGAAGTGTCTGCTCACATGCTTGAACAGTAGGAAGAAGATGGAGAGAGTACTAGGATATGTATATATTTTTTAAATTTATTTATGATAGTGAGAGAGAGAGAGAGAGAGAGAGAGAGAGGCAGAGACACAGGCAGAGGGAGAAGCAGGCTCCATGCACCGGGAGCCCGATGTGGGATTCGATCCCGGGTCTCCAGGATCGCGCCCTGGGCCAAAGGCAGGCGCCAAACCGCTGCGCCACCCAGGGATTCCAAGTACTAGGATATGAAAAGCATAGCAGGTGGTTGAAAAATGAGGCCTTCCTTTTCAGACAAGAATTCCTGAATTAACACAGGTCAGATTTTAAAGAGCAGATTGGTCAAGTCCACAGATATTTAAGTCCGCAATGCAAGACCCGTGTAGTGCCAAAAGTGCATTCAGGGTTACATAAAGTTGGCATTTTGCACGTTTGCTCATAAACACTTGCGTTCTTGCCCCTCTTCCCTTCCAAAACAGTTTTGTGGGTAAGAAAGTCAATAATAGTAGCAGGAGCAGGTCTTAGGAAAACGCCTAGAATTCTTGACCCCAGGCTGGGGGCTTCAAGTTTAGCGAGTATATTTCCCTAAATATCGCCACTTAAAGCTAAACATCCTCTTGGTTTAAGATGTATTGCCTGACTTCACAGAGGGCAGATGAGTAATAGATGCAGTTTCTCCTATGCTTAGTTGTTTTCAAGATTTATTTATTTATTATTTATTTATTTATTTATTTATTTATTTATATATTTATTTATTTATTTTCAAGATTTAAAGGAATGAATTAACTCATCATATAAAAGACAGGTTTGGACAAAAGATGACAGACCAAGGATTAATATCCATCACACATTAGCTCTCTCTACTCCCGACAAAGAGACTTGAAATTTCTTATTCTAACCTTCGAGATTCACCTGCGCACTACTGTAACTGTAAGAAACTACTATGTCTTGTAGTGCTGAGTGTCATTTTACTCTGGCAATGTTAAAATTCCAAATGACCAAAGCACAGATATTATTTTAGTTCTCTTTTACTGCTATTTCAGTTCAAGTACCACTAAGTAAAAAAAAAAATGAAATTTTGAAATCCTCCTAGCCTGCTATATTCTTATGGTTGCATTCAATCAAAGTTAATTTCTGTCAGTTTGCCTTTCTCAATGTTTACAAAATCCATCACTGGATCTTTCTCACTGGTATATTCATGTTTTCACAATATCTTGCTTAGATTATTAATTTAACATTTCAAATACTTATATCCACAAAATTGCTGCTAATTTATTTATAAATAGAATTGCTTAGTACATTTCTTTTATTAGTGCAACATAATTCATTGCTATCCTATAACAGTCTATAACTTACTATGAATATCCTAGTCCTTATTCATGGAGACACCATACCTATGATTATTATTTGTTTCCTTAGATGATGTCAGAACGAGAGAAACTTGAGTGTTGTAGTGATAGACATTATGAATACATATATATTTGAGAAATGGACTATATCTCTTTTAATTATTCCTCCATTTCAAAAGCCTAGCATAATCCAAATTACCTAGGTAATAGTTTGTAAGTATTTGTTGAGAGAATAAATATTGACTTGACCTACATTCTTAGGGAATGTAGAGGAAAACACACATCAACTCTTTCCTTTAAAATTTATAGTACTGTAGGAAAAATACATACATTTGAGCATTATTACCAGATAGTGCAGTTTAGTGCTAAGTAATTAGAACCAGAAAAAGCTACAATAATTGTGAATTTTGAGTTGATATTATCTAGGTAAAAATTAGATGGTAGAGTGACATTTGAAATCCTTTTGAAAAATGTATATGACTTGATCAGAAAAAAAAGTTTTGAACACTTGTTTAGAAGGGCAGAAACAGACCAATAAATGTATTACAAGGTGTATGTAAGTCAGAATGATAGGCTGTTGAAAATGTTGGGATAACTTTGCATAGAAGTCTAAGGAGATGGGGCACTTGGGTGGCTCAGTGGTTGAGCACCTGCCTTTGGCTCAGGTCATGATTCTGGGGTCCTGGGATCGAGTCCCACATCAGGCTCCCCACAGGGAGCCTGCTTCTCCCTCTACCTATGTCTCTGCCTCTCTGTGTCTCTCATGTTAAATAGATAAAACCTTAAAAAAAAGAAGTCTAAGGACATATGTTTTTTGAATAACACGGGAAAGGAATTTCATTGATGTTTAGATAATTAGAAAATTTTGTGATCAAATATTATTTTATAAAAGCTATCAAATGGAATATTACTTAGCCTTAACAAGAAGTACAAAGGGGAAAAAAGAGGCAAACAAGAAATGGACTCTTAACTATGGAGAACAAACTGATGGTTACCAGAGGGGAGGTGGGTGGAGGGATGGGGATGAAGGAGGACACTTACTGTAATGAGCACAAGGTGTTGTATGTAAGTGTTGAATTATTATATTGTACACCTGAAGCTAATATTACACCATATGTTAACTAATTGCAACTTAAATAAAAACTTAAAAAGAAAGCTACCCAATAACACTGTGCAGGGTGATTTGCAGGGTGGAGAAATTGGTGACAAAAAATAAGAATGTGATGACAATTTCCCATATTAGTTTTAGAACAGTAGAAATATAACAAAAGATTGGGGTGTGGAGATATTAGAAAGCAGTGTTGTTGATGAATTTGGTATGGAGGGCAAATCCAGAAGAGAAGACAGCTTGTCGGTTTTGAATTACTTGAAAGCACATCTCCACTATTGAAAGGTAGTACAGGTCGTTCTAAATATTAATGTAAAATCAAAAGTTAGCAGTGTGCTGAGCTCCAAGGAGCAGCATTGAAAATTCCTGAGAGCTGGGGGCTAGCGCCTTGCAAGGATTTTGCAGAGAAATCCACTGTAATTCTTACCCTGTTTCTTTATATGTAGGATGTTCCAGTCCCCCTCCACTCATAAACAAATGGCCTTACTAAACTTGCTCTTAGTTATTATGGCTTTTATTTTATTTTATTTTATTTTATTTTATTTTATTTTTTAAAAAATTTTTTCTTTTTTAAAAAAATTTTTATTTATGATAGTCACACACACACACACACACAGAGAGAGAGAGAGAGAGGCAGAGACAGAAGCAGGCTCCATGCACCGGGAGCCCGACGTGGGATTCGATCCCGGGTCTCCAGGATCACGCCCTGGGTCGAAGGCAGGCTCCAAACCGCTGCGCCACCCAGCGATCCCTATTATGGCTTTTAAAAATAGATTCCTTTGGCTTTTCTAGAAAAAAAATATTTTTGTAAAGACAGTTACTACCTTTCTTTTCTTTAAAAAAAAAAAAAACTCATTTAATTTATTTTTTTCATCTTGATCAGTGTACTCTTTAATCCCCATCACCTATTTCACCCATTCTCCACACCCACTTTTCCTCAGGTAACCATCAGTTTATTCTATATATTTAAGAGTGCGTTTCTTGGTTTCTCTCTTTTTTCCCCTTTGCTCGTTTTATTTCTTAAATTCCACATATGAGTGAAATCATATAGTATTTGTCTTTGACCTATTTCGCCTAGCGTTATACTCTTTAACTCTATGTTGTTGCATTTTGTTGGTTTTTTAAAGTAAGACTTTGGGATCCCTGGGTGGCGCAGCGGTTTGGCGCCTGCCTTTGGCCCAGGGCGCGATCCTGGAGACCCGGGATCGAATCCCACGTCGGGCTCCAGGTGCATGGAGCCTGCCTCTCTCTCTGCCTGTGTCTCTGCCTCTCTCTCTCTCTCACTGCGTGCCTATCATAAATAAATAAAAAAAATTTAAAAATAAAATAAGATTTTATTTATTCATTTGATAGAAAAAGAGAGCACAAAGCAGGAGGAGCAGCAGAGGGAGAGGGAGAAGCGGGTTGCCCACTGAGCAGGGAGCCTGATGAGGGGCTCAATTCCAGAACTGTGGGATTGTGACGGAGCCAAAGGCAGACACTTAGCCAATTGAGCCACCCAGGCACTCCAATGCTGTTACATTTTGATTTCATTCTTTTTATGGCTGAATTATATATATAACTTCTTTTTTTTATCTATTCCTCTATCAGTGATCATTTGGGCTGCTTCCATAGTTTGGCTATTATAAATAATGTTGCTAGAAACATAGGAATACATACATCCCTTCAAATTAGTGTTTTTGTAGTTTGTGGGTAAATACCCAAGAGTGCAATTACTGAATCCTAGGGTAGCTCCATTTTTAACTTTTTGAGGAATATCCATACTGTTTTCCACAGTGGCTGCACCAGTTTGCATTCCCACCAACAGTGCACAAGGATTCCTTTTGCTCCATATTCTTGCCAACAAGTTGTTTCTTGTGTTTTGATTAAAGCCATTCTGACAGGTGTGATGTGATATCTCTTTGTAGTTTTGATTTGCATTTGCCTGATGAAGGATGTTGGGCATCTTTCAATGTGTGCATTCACCACCCATATGTCTTCTTGGAAGAAATGTCTGGTAATGTCTTCTGTCCATTTTTAATTGGATTATTTGTTTTTTTGAGTATTGAGTTGTATTGGTTCTTTATATATTTGGGATACTAACTCTTTATCAGATATGTCATTTGCATATATCTTTGTCCATTTAGGACAAAGTTTTGTTGGTTGTTTCCTTTGTTGTATGGAAACTTTTTATTTTGCTGTTGTCCCAATAGTTTATTTTTGCCTTTGTTTCCCTTGCCTCAAGGAGACAGATTCAGAAAAATGTTTCTACAGCCGATGTCAGAGACATTACCTCCTATGCTGTCTTCTAGAATTTTTACAGTTTCAGGTCTCACATTTAGGTCTTTAATCCATTTGGAGTTTTCTTTTGTGTATGGTAAGAGAAAGTGATCCACTTTCATTCCTTTGCATGTGGCCGCAATGTATTTTCCCAACACCATTTGTTAAAGAGACTTTTTGCTATTGTATATTCATTCTTCCTTTGTTGAAGATTAATTGACCATATAATTATGGGTTTATTTCTGGGTTTTCTGTTCTATCCTACTGATCTATATGTCTTTTTTAAAAGATTTTACTTATTTATTCAGAGAGAGAGAGGCAGAAACACAGGCAGAGAGAGAAGCAGGCTCCATGCAGGGAACCGGACATGGGACTCGATCCCGGTCTCCAGGATCACACACTGGCTGCAGGCGGCGCTAAAGCGCTGTGCCACCCGGACTGCCCTATATGTCCGTTTTTAAGCCAGTACCATACTGCTTTCATTACTACAGCTTTCTAATGTAACTTGTAATGAATTGTGATATTTCCAGTTTTGTTTTTCTTTTTCAAGCCTGCTTCGGCTATTTGAGATCTTTTGTGGTTCCATACAAATTTTAGGATTCTTTGTTCTAGCTCTGTGAAAAATGCTATTTTAATAAGGATTGCATGAAATCTGTGGATTGTTTAGGGTGGTATAGCCATTTGTTCTTCCAACCCATGAGCATGGAATGTCTTTCTATTTCTTGGTGTTGTCTTGAATTTTTTCACGTGTGTTTTATGTTTTCCAGAGTACAGGCCTTTCACATCTTTGGTTCAGTTTATTCTTAGATATTTTCCTGTTTTGGGTGTAATTATAAATGGAATTGCTTTCTTATTTTCACTTCTTGCTACTTCATTATTAGTGCATAGGAATGCAACATATTTCTTTTTTTTTTTAAGATTTTATTTATCTATTAATGATTGAGAGAGAGAGAGAGAGAGAGAGAGAGGCAGAGACACAGGCAGAGGGAGAAGCTGGCTCCATGCAGGGACCCCGGCCTGGGACTTCATCTGGGGTCCCCAGGATCAGGCCCTGGGCTGAAGGCGGCACTAAACCGTGGAGCCACCCGGGCTGCCAGAAACATATTTCTATACACTGATTTTGTATCCTACAACTTTACTGAATTCATGCATCAGTTATAGGATTTTTTTTGGTGGAGTCTAGGGTTTTCTACATAGAATATCATGTCATATGCAAATAGTAAGAGTTTTACTTCTTCCGTACCAGTTTGGATGCCTTTTATTCCTTTATATTGTCTAATTGCTATGGCTAGGACTTCCAGTACTATGTTGAATGAAAGTGGTGAGAATGGACATCCTTGACTTGTTTCTGATCTAAGGGGGAAAACTGTTTTTCACCACTGAGTATGACGTTGGCTATGGATTTTTCACGTACGGCTTTTATTATGTTGAGGTATATTCCCTCTAGACCTACTTTGCAGAGACTTTTTTTTTTTTTATCATGAATGGATGCTGCAATTTGTCAAATGATTTTACTGCATCTATTGAAATGATTGTATGGTTTTATCCTTCTCTTATTCATGTGATGATTCATGTTGATTGTTTTGTCTATATTGAACTACCCTTGCATCTTGGGATTAAATCCTACTTGATCATGGTGTATGATTTTTTAAATGTGTTTCTGGATATTGTCTGCTAATATTTTGTTGAGGATTTCTGCATGCATATTCATAAGAGATTTGGCCTGCAGGTTTTTTTTTTTTTTTTTTGTGGTATCTATCTAGTTTTGGTATCAGGATGATACTAGTTTCATAGAATAAGTTTGGAGGTTTTATTTCCTCTTTTTTTTTTTTTTCGGAATAGTTTACAAAGAATCGGCATTAGCTTTTCTCTAAATTTTTGGTAGAATTCTCCTGTGAAGCTATCTGGTCCTGGAGTTTTGGGGGAGTTTCTTGATCACTGATTCAATTTCATTGCTGGTTATTGGTCTGTTCAAATTTTCTATTTCTTTCTACTTTAATTTTGGTAAGTTATGTTTCTAGAAACTTAACCATTCCTCATAGGTTGTACAACTTGTTGGCATGTAGGTTTTCATAATATTCTGTTAACAATTGTTTGTATATCTGTGGTGTTGGTTGTTATTTCTCCTCTTTCATTAGTGGTTTTATTTATTTGAGTCCTCTCTGTGTTTTTGATAAGTCTGGCTAGAGATTTATCAATTTTGTTCATCTTTTCAAAGAACCACCTCCTGGTTTCATTGATCTGTTCTATTGTTTTTCTCATTTCTATATTTTTTTATTTCTGCTCTTATCTTTATTATTTTATTCCTTCTTTTGGTTTTGGGTTTTTTGTTCTTCTTGACCTAGCTCCTTTAGGCATAAGTTTAGGTTGTTTCTCTAAAATTTCTCTTGTTTCTTGAGATGTGATGTATTCTGTAAAATGTTCCAACTACACTTAAAAGGAATGTGTATTCTGGTGTTTTAGGATGGAATGTTCTGAATATATCTGTTAAATTCTTCTGGTCCAGTTTGTCATTCAAAGTGACTGTTTCCTGGTTGATTGTCTGTTTGGATGATCTGTCTCTTAATGTAAGTGAGGTGTTATAGTCCTCTACTATTATTGTACTACTATCAACTGGTTCTTTATATTTGTTATTAACTATTTTATGCAATTGGGTGCTTCCATATTTGGTGCATAAATATTTACAATTGTTATATCCTCTTGCTGGATTGTCCCTTTTGTTTTATATAGTGTCTTTGTCTTTTGTTACACTCTTTGTTTAAAAGTCTATTTTGCCAGGGCACCTGGATGGCTCTGTTAGTGAAGCACCTGCCTTCAGCTCAAGTCATGATTCTAGGGTTCTGGGATCCAACCCCACATTGGGCTCCCTACTCAATGGTCAGCCTGCTTCTCCCTCTCCCTTTGATGCTCTGGCTGTTTGTGCTTTCTCACTCTCTCTCTATGTAAAGTAAATAAAATAATTTTTAGAAAAGTTTACTTTGTTTAATATAAGTATTGCTATTCTGGCTTTCTTTTGACATCCATTTGCATGATAAATGTTTCTCTATCTCCCTATTTTCAATCTGCATGTGTCTTTAGGTCTGAAATCAGTCAGTTGTAGGCAGAATATAGATGGGTCTTGTTTTTTTGTCCACTTTGTCACCCTGTGTCTTTTGGTTGGAGGATTTTGTCCATTTACATTCAAAGTAATTATTGATAGTTATGTGTTGATTGTGACTTTGATAGTTGTTTTGTGTTTTTTTCGTTTAGATTTTCTCTGATCCTTTCTTCTCTTGCTCTCTTTCATGGTTTGTTGGCTTTGTTTAGTGATATACTTGGATTTCTTTCTCTTTATTTGTTGCATAACCATTATTGGTTTTTGACTTTTGGTTACCATTAGATTTGTATGTAACATCTTCTAAATATAACAGTCTATATTAAGTTGATGGTTGCTTAAGTTTAAATCCATTTTTACTACTCTTCTACCCATGTTTTAGGTATATGGCATCATATATTATACCCTTTTATTTTATGAACTTGACTGATTTTTACTGAAAATCTTATTTTTACTTCTTTTGTAGTTTTTACTTTACATACTCTCATTTTGGTCTTTATTTTCCACTCAGTCTCCTTTAATATTTCTTGTAGAACTGGTTTAGTGGTCATGAACTCCTTTAGCTTTTGCTCATCTGAGAAACTCTTTATCACTTCTATTCTGAATGACAGCCTTCCTGGATAGAATATTATTGGCTGCAGAATTTTTCCTTTCAGCACATGAATATATCATGCCAATCCCTTCTTGCCTGCAAAGTTTTTGCTGAAAATCCCCTGAGAGTCTTATGGGGTTTCCCCTGTGTGTAACTGTCTTTTTTTTTATTCTCTTGCTGTTTTTTTTTTTTAAAGATTGTATTTATTTATTCATGAGAGACATAGGTAGAGAGGTAGACACATAGGCAGAGGGAGAAACATGCTCGCTGTAGGGAGCCGGATGTGGGACTCGATCCCAGAATTCCGGGATCCTGCCCTGAACTGGAGGCAGACACTCAATTGCTGAGCCACCCAGTCGTCCCTCTCTTGCTGTTTTTAAATTTTTTTTCTTTATCATTGCTTTTGCCATTTTAATTACTATGAGTCTTGGTGTGGACCTCCTTGGGTTGAATTTTGGGGAGAATCTCTTTGCCTCCTGGATCTGGATATCTACTCCTTCCCCAGATTAGGAAAGTTTTGAGCTATTATTTCTTCACATAAATTTCCTACCACCTTTTCTTTCTCTTCATCTTCTGAGATCTCTATAATGCATATGTTATCATGCTTGATGGAATCACAGAATTCCCTAAGACTATTCTCAATTTACATATTTTTTTTCCTTTCTATTACCCATCTGGGTTACTTTCTACTCTCTGTTTTTCGGATATCAAATTGATCATCTGCTTCATCTAGCTTACTGTATTTCCATCAAGTATACATTTGATTTCATTTATTGTATTCTTGATCTCTGACTGGTTCTTTTTTATCTGTGTTAAGGGTTTCACTTATGTCTTCCACTCTTTTCTCAAACCTAGTGAGCATTTTTATGATTATTACTTTAAATTCTCTATCAGGCATATTTATATCTGTTTTGTGTAGATCTCTTGCTGTGATTTGGTTCTGTTCCTTCATTTGGGACTTATTTCTGTATGTTCTCATGTTGTCTAACTCTCTGTATCTGTTTCTTTGTTTTAGGAAAGTCAGCTACTTCTCTTGCTCTTAACAGTAATAGCCTTATAAAGAAGAGATCCTGTAGTTGCATTGCAGTTTCCCTTGTTCCCCAGGGGCTGGTGCTTCAGGGAGCATTCCCTATGTGTGTCTCATGTGTTCTACTGTTGAGTCTTGGCATCTTTTTTCTTCAGTCCAGTTGTCTGCAGAAATCCTCTTTGGCTGTTATGGGCAGTGTTTGGTCCCCAGAAGGGATGGGTTGTGTTTTAACATGGTGCATAGTGGTTTGCTCATAAAAGGAGACCTGCTCCCATTGTAGCGGGAACTGAAGTCAAGCAAAACTGCTAGTCCTATGCTGTATCTGCATTTTTTAAAAAGATTTCATTTGTTTATTCATGAGAGACACACACACACAGAGGCAGAGACATAGGCAGAGTGCAAAGCACGTCCCTAGCAGGGAGACTGATAGGAGACTCAATCACCAGATGTGGCATCACGCCCTGAGCCAAAGGCAGACGCTCAACTGCTGAGCCACCCAGGCGTCCTAAATGCGCCTGCATTTTAAGATTGTATCTGCTGTTTGTTGTGCTGTCTCTTTAAGGTAAAAGACTCAGCTTCCTACCTCTGGGCTCTACCGGAGCCAGAGCCCACTGATTTTTTAAAAATGCCACACTGTAAGTGCTGCTGGTTGTAAGAATTCATGAAATTAAGCCCCTTTCACTTTCAAAGGCAAATGTTATGGGGATTTGTACTCCCCATTCAGGACCTCTCCAGTGTGAAATCTGTCTTTTGCATTTTTTGTGCCACAGGCTCCCTCCCCACTGTGGATGGCCATGGCCCATTTTATTCTGAAACCAAGTCTTCACACTTCCAACCTTCTTGGATGTGGCTTATTCTCTGCCTTTAGTTGTGGAGTTTGTTCTGTCAGTCTTAGGGTCATTTTCTGGGTTATTTATGTTGATGTCAGTGTTATCTAAGTTGTATCTGTGGGTGAGATGAGCTCAGTCTCCTCCTCCTCTGCTATCTTCCCTCAAGGTTGCATGCAGGCAGTGCAATGGGAGCAAGATTAGAATCTAAGTCTCTGAACACCTACCTAGTGCCCTTTTCCACTCTATATGATTTTATTTTCTTCTCCTTTTACTGTCTTGGCAATATGCTTAAAATGTAAACAAAGTGGTGGAAACTGATATTTTAGCTTTATTCCTGATAGAGAATTCCAGATTGAAAAATGCTATAACACTATTTTCACCTATAACATAAAGTGAAAGCATTTAGTCATTCGCTACTAAGTATAAGATTAGCTAGAAGATTTTGTAAAATATTTCATATTAAGATGAAGAAATTACCTTCTAGTCCTAGTTTTTTGGAAATTGTTTCCATTAAAGGTGTTGAATTGGGCAGCCTGGGTGGCTCAGCGGTTTAGCCCGCATTTAGCCCAGAATGTGATCCTGGAGACCCGGGATGGAGTCCCATGTCAGGCTCCCTGTATGGAGCCTGCTTCTCACTCTGCCTGTGTCTCTGCCTCTCTCTCTCTCTGTGTCTCTCATGAATAACTAAATGAAATCTTTAAAAAATAAATAAATAAAATCTTTTTTTCCCTAGGTATTTTTAACTTTTATTTTTAATTATTTATTTTTTATTGGAGTTCAATTAAAAAAATAAAATCTTAAAAAAATAAAGGTGTTGAATTTTGTCAAGTGCATTATTTTTGCATGTTTTGTGATCATATGATATCTTTATTTGAATATGGTGTATGACATTAACTGATATTTGAATATTGAAACATTTCATTCCTGCAATAACCTCACTTTGTCAGATGTATGATCTTTTTTAAAAATTTAATTAATTAATTGATTAAATATTGTATTTATTTATTCATGGGAGACACACAGAGAGAGGCAGAGACATAGGCAGAGGGAGAAGCAGGCTCCCTATGGAGAAGCCCGATGCGGAACTCGATCCTAGGACCCTGGAATCATGGCCTGAGCCAAAGGCAGATGTTCAAAGATTTTATTTATTTATTCATGAGAGACAGAGAGAGAGAGAGGCAGAGACACAGGCAGAGTGAGGAGCAGGCTCCATGCAGGGAGCCCGACGTGGGACTCGATCCCGGGTCTACCAGGATCATGCCCTGGACCAAAGGCGGCGCTAAACCGCTGAGCCACCCAGGCTGCCCCGAAGGCAGAAGTTCAACCACTGAGCCACCCAGGCGTCCCTGTATAATCTTTTTTTATGTTGCATCTATGTTCATTAGAAATAATAGTCTGCAGTTTTCTTTTCTTGTGATTTCTTTGTCTAGCTTTGGCATAAGGTGATGCTAGCCTGAGTTGGGAAATAGTTCTGTTTTCTGTCATGACATAAACAAAAATTTTCCTAAAATTGTACAACATGCATTATATATAATATATATATATAGTACATCTATAATCTAGTATTTAACTCAATCTCTCTTCTAGTCAATACTCTCCTTAACTGATTTCTTGCCTGCACTCTTGTTCTCTTACAATTTATATTTTATTGAATCACTGTCTTCTTCAATATATTCTCATGCTTTGCTATTCAACTTATAATGATATCCCAATCCTTTATGTACCCTAGGGCACACCATGTGACTAAGTTTCTGTCTAACTCTTTGGCCTGCTTTCAAAATGATTTTTACCTTGCTCATTCTGCTCCCGTCATCCTATGCTTCTTGCCTTTCCTCAAATATGCCAACTTTATTTCTACTTCAATAACGTTGCACTCATTATTCTGTTTTCTCCATTAAATCATCTTATTCATCCTTCTCTTAACTTCTATTGTGATTCTAATCCAACCTTAGAGAGGAAGTTCCTGATTCTCCTATTAAAATTTTCCTGGTCTATCCTCATTATTCTCTATTCTGTTGCCTATTTTAGTTCATAACATTTACCATTTCCAATATTATCTTAAGTATTTATTTGAAAAACAATTTCTTTCCTATTTCCCCTATGAAAATGTGAAGTCCATGAAGTTTAGAACCTGGTCTCTCTTGTTAATCATTCTATTTCAATGTACCGAATTAAATCCCTGAGAAATTTTCAATAAATATTTGTTGAATGCAATAATAAATTACATTACATTGTGAAGGTTATTATGAAAGAAAATACAAGGATCTGTGAGAGAGAATGGGATGAGTTCTTCAGATTAAATGCTCAAAGGAATCTCTTGGATAAAACTGCGTTTACTTTGAAGGAGTTATTCTAGTAAATAATAGAAGAATGACTTCCAGACAGAGCTAATAGCAAACAAAAATGCCCTTAGGTAAAGAAAATCTTGAGGAACTTGAGAGAATTTAATAAGATCATTGATCATTATTGGAGCATAGAAATAAAGGGGAATGGAATGAAGTAAGATTAGCAAGGAGAGTATAAATAAGATCATTCAACTTCTTGCAGGTCAGTTTAAGAGTAAGAGTAAGACTCCTCAAGGCTCATGCTCAAGAAGTCTATGAATGGCTTGAAAGTAGACAAATTAAGAAGTCTTTCACTTTAGAGATTAAGAAACGTGCTGCAAAAATAGCATCCAGGAGCTGCATTGATGGAAAGCACAGCTTTCCCTATGACTATTTCTGTCCTTGAAATAATTTGTGAATTTTAACACTTGGATAAGGATGTGAGTCTAGTGTGACAGTTCAATCATTGGTATTATCTGAAAGCTCCATGAAAAATAAAATCAAACATTTAGCAATGGAATAGAGGAATTGACGACACTGGGTGGGGAAGTGGTATCTAAAAAAGATAAGATAATCAAGAGAAAAATTTTCCAAGCATTATAGATTCAAAAAAAAAAAGGTGTTGTTGTTTTTAATGCATCTTTTATTTTGGAATATTTTTAGATTTATGGAAATTTTGCTAATATAGTACAGAGAATTCCCATATACCTTCACCCAGCTTTAATTTCCCCTATTGTCATCATCTTGCATTACCTTAGTACATTTGTCAAGACTAAGAAATGGATTTTACTATCAAAAACAATTCAGGCTCTATTCAGACTTCACTATTTTTTCTACTAATGAGCTTTTTGTGTTTGAGGATCTGATCCAGGAGACCACATTTCATTTAGTTCTCATGTTTTCTTAGTCCCTTCTAGTCTGTAATGCTTTCTCAGAATTTCCTTATTGCACATGACTTTTATATGAGAAACAGATAATTCCAGATTATGCTATTTTTAAATGCTTTGTATGAAAGAGATTTCTGTAAAATAAAAAGTAGACCCAAGAGAAAAATACTCATTCTTTGGAATCAAATTTGTAGCTAACATGCTTACAACATCTGTGATAATGCATAGAAATGACGTGGTCCTCCTACACTTAGCCCTCCTTGTCTGTATTGGGCATTTAATAAATTTTGTTTTCACATTTGCAGGCAGCCTTGCAATTATCACTGACAAAATAATGGTTACAGGTAAGAGTAGTCTTCAAATCCTTACAGTTAGAATAATTATCTTCATACTCACAACTATTGGCTGTAATAAAAACAAAAAAATTAGTCAGTTCATTATCGTTTTCCTCCATAGCAGCAACACAAACAATAAATTCAATGTAAGTGGGGAGAAAACTATTGAGCAAACATGTTGGTATCATTACATTATGGTTGATGCAAAGGGACACATTAATCCATTACTTCTTCTAAAATTTGAGCTTTTTGGGATGTTTCTAAAATGAATTGACCTATTTTCCTCCCTCAGAAAAGGAAATACATTTCAATGAATCTCTCTACAATTACACTGTCCAAAATTATAGCCTTTAACCATATGGTTGTTTAAATTTAAACTTAAATTAATTAAAATTACATAACATTAAAAAATAAATTTTCAGCTCATTGGTGGTACATTCCAAGTGCTCAATAACCAATATGGGGGCTATTTTATCAGGACAGAGCAAATCTTGAACATTCCCATCATTGCAAAAAGTTATATTAGACACTGTTGCTCTATCTAGACTTTAGTGTCACTAATCTTTCTTTCAAGAGTAAGAAATCATTATGAGAATATGTGGATGTAAAAACAGGAGAGAATTTCACAATTATTATCAGACATTTCTACTTTGAAGTCCCTCAGTGGACACAAACACAATAACTCTCAAACTAAATTCATTATTCTACCTACAGGCTTGGCATTTCTTTGGAGTTTCTCCCCAACTCCCAACTCAATTCCCCTAATATCAGACAAATGAAAGTCCTAACTAAATAATTCAAACCAGGAACTGGGAATCAACATGAACTCACTGCTCTCTACTTTTTATTAGCACTCAACAAGTGCAAGTAAAAAACACTGTTTTTTCTACTACGTTCCTATCCCTATCACTCATTACTATTTCTTTTCATTTATTTTGTCCTAATGTAGTAAAAACTCCATTTCCATTTATTTTTTGAACCCATGTTTTCAACAGTCTCTGAGCCAGCTTCCATCTACTTGTTGCTCCATACTACTGCCAGATCTTTATAAAACACAATTCTAATCTCATCATTCTTCTACTTAAAAATCTTTCAATTGATTGATTATTACTAACAGGGTAAATTCCAAACCCCTTAACAAATAGTATTCAGCAGAGGAGTAAATATTTTCTTCTTTAATTAATGTATAGCTTTGATATCATCAATACACTGAATTAGAGCTATACAATACCTCAGAAAGAATGCTACAGTTCAATCTAGTGAATGCATTTGAAATGTAAAAATCTCAGTCAACTGTGTTGTTCATAATTTTAATAACATATCTCAACTAAACAAAAATACTAACTCTTTGTATTTATATCCATAACAAGATTAAACATGAGATATTATATGACACTGAATTTAATCCTTTTGCTAAAATAATTTTGAAACTTCTGTGAGCTAATAATGCTACATACATATTTGATTGACATTTTAAAAGTATGTAAAAATTACTAGCAAACACAAGTGCTAGTGGTTATTAAATTAAACTTGATTATTCTAACTATACTATGGGGAAAATGAAGAATTTAGAACGATGAACTCATTGGTGTATAAAGAATGTTTGGTGTCTGAACTGAAGTGTGTCTGTGGTCTAACACCTTTATATTTTGTACATATTTTCTCTTTATAAAATGTCACTTTGATATAATTGCATTAACTTTGGTAGAAAAAATATTTAATTACAATAAATTATTTCCACAGAAACAGTTTTAGATATGCCAATATATAACAAGTCCAACATAATCACCAATATACATTGATGGTAGATGTTTCTTTAGGTTACATGTGGTAACAGGATTTTCATTGCAAATAATATATCGATAATGCATAAAAGTTTTGATTAAAAACCCTCTCTTGAATACTTTTACTCTTGTCTTTTGTATGAAGGCATTACTTAAGTTAGTTAACAATCAGAAGATTTCCTAATTCTTAAAAAAAAGAGGGGCCTATGGCTCTTATGATACTGAGGTATGTTTCTTCTATTCTTACACTGCAGAAGAGTTTTTAATCAAGAAAAAAAAGGTATTTTGTCAAATGCTTTTTCTGCATCTATTGAGAAGATCATATAGTTTTTGTCCTTTCTTTTATTAATATGGTGTACCACATTGATTGATTTGCAGATATTGAACCACCCTTACAGCCCACACAGTTGTGATGTATAATCCTTTTAATGTACTATGTAATATACTATCTACTAGCTAGTATCTTGGTGAGAATTTTTGCATCCTCTGTTCATCGGACGATACTCTATGTAGAAAACCAAAAAGACTCCACCAAAAAATTGTTAGAATGGATATAGGATTTCAGCAAAGTGGCAGGATATAAAAATGCACGGAAGCCAGATGAATTTCTATATACTAACAATGAGGTAGAAGAAAGAGAAATCAAAGAATTGATCCCAATTTACAATTGGGCCAAAAGCCATAAAATACCTAAGAATAAACTTAAAGAGATTAAAGATCTATACTTTGAAAACTATAGAACATTTATGAAGGAAATTGAAGAAGACACAAGGAAATGGAAAAACATTCCATGTTCATGGATTGGAAGAATAAATATTGTTAAAATGTCTACACTACCCAAAGCAATCTATACTTTCAATAAAATCCCTATCAAATTACCATCAATATTGTTCACAGAGCTGGAACCAATAATCCTAAAATTTGTATGAAACCAGAAAAGATCCCGATAGCTAAAGGAATGTTGAAAAATAAAAACAAAGCTGGAAGCATCAGAATCCCAGACTTCAAGCTCTATTACAAATCTGTGATCATCAAGACATTATGGGTACAGACACAAAACAGACATATTGATCAATGGAACAGAATAGAGAACCCAGAAATGGACCCTCAAATCTATGCTCAACTAATCTCCAACAAAGCTGGAAAGAATATCCAAAGAAAAAAAGGCAGTCTCTTCAACAAATAGTGTTGGGAAAATTGGGGAGCCAACATGTGGAAAAATGAAGCTGGACCACTTTCTTATACCAGACACAAACATAAACTCAAAATGGATGAAAGAACTAAATGTGAGACAGGAATCCATCAATGTCCTAGAAAAGAACATAGGCAGCAATTTCTTTGATCTAGGCTGCCACAACTACTTGCTAAATACATCTCCAAAATCAAGAGAAATAAAAGCAAAAAGGAACTATTGGAACTTCATCAAGATAAAAAGCTTTTGCATAGCAAAGGAAACAGTCAACAAAACTAAAAGGCAACCCACAGAATGGGAAAAGATATTTGCAAATGTCTTATCATATAAAAGGCTAGTATCCAAAATCTATAAAGAACTTATCAAACTCAACACCAAAAAAAAAAAAAACAAAAAACAAAATATTTAGTTAAGAAATGAGCAGAAAATGTGAACTGACATTTCTCTTGAAGAAGACATACAAATAGCCAAAAGACACATGAAAAGAAGTGCCCTAATCACTCAGTATCAGGGAAATACAATAAAAACTGCAATGATATGCCACCTAGTACAGGTCAGAATGGCTAAAATTAACAACTCAAGAAACAACAGATATTGGATATTGAGTATGTAGAGAAAGAGGAACCCTCCTACATTGTTGGTAAGATGCAATAGTATGGAGGTTCCTCAAAAAGTTAAAAATAGAGCTACTTTATGACCCAGCAATTGCACTACTAGGTATTTATCCAAAGGACACAAACATAGTGATTTGATTGATGGGGCACATGCACCACACTGTTTATAGCAGCAATGCCCACAATAGCCAAACAATGGAAAGATCCCAGATGTCCATCAACAAATGGATAGATAAAGATGAACATAGAGGAAAGGAAGGAAAAATAAAATAAGATGAAAACAGAGAGGAAGGCAAACCATAAGAGATGCTGAATTCTAGGAAACAAACTGAGGGTTGCTGGAGGGGAGGTGGATGGGGGAAGGGATAATTGGGTGATGGGCATTAAAGAGGGCACTTGATATAAAGAGCACTAGTTATTATATGTAAGTGATGAATCACTAAATTCTACCCCTGAAACTAATAATAAAGTATATGTTAATTAAATTGAACTTAAATAAAGAATTAAAAAAATAGAAGGTTCCCAGAAGGGACAAAAGAAGTCAGGTCATTTTATCATATATACACAAATTAATGACTTCAAACTTACTGCAGAGTCCTTTGTCACAGTGATATTTGCAGCTGGCACAAGATTTTCCTTTTAGGTAAGGAGTATGCATCTTGTTAACAAGATTACCACTGAAATTTGAAATACAGAATGTCAAACCTTTTTCATTTTTAAGTTTAGCTTATGCTCCCAGGATAGCATCTATCACCACATATAACTGAATATCAATGTTTTCCATCAAGTCAAATAGCTGAAAAACTAAAGTTCCCAAAATGTACCAGATAACAATGTAAAGAAAATAGTTCACATTCACTAACTTCTTTGACCATAATTTCACAACCTGACCAATTGAATGGAATGAATGGGGTCTAAAATTTTCATAGTGTATTTCATTCAATATGAAAACATTCTTTCTCCCCCAGAAGACTTGGTCAAATTGCTGAAGCAGTGTACCCCAAGGTGCTGGCTAGTGATAAAACATATCCCTTAGAAAGACAGCACAAGTTCCTTAGAAAAGGTTGCAGTATGGAAATGCTTAAAGTTACATATAATTTTATATTTAAGAAATATAACAGTTTCTGTAATATGAACTAAGGAAGGTAAAGTCCCTGGATAATTTTGGCTTCAGATGGGGGGGTTGATTTTAATATAGTTTTTGGTGTGTGTTTTGGGGAGATAGGATAGCTTAGGAAGGTTTTTGAATCTCTAGAGGTTTAGTGTGTGGTTTTTAATGTTTACAAAAAAGGAGAAGGTAAGAAAAAATGGTTTTATTAACACTAATCGCTAAGGTGTATTAGTCTTCTAGTAAGTAGCCTACATCTCATTGATGGATATTTATTATTCAAGACAGTCTCAATTGTACGAGGTGGACCAACAACGCAAAGCAATGTATCTGAATCTCATTCCCTGCATGGGATATAACAAACCATGTGTGAGCCCCTGGAGTGGAATACATACAAACATATTCTGGAAACTCCCTCACCACTGCTTTTCCTCATTCACTCCAACTTTCACTTCAGATGCCTGGCTCCAGATCCTCCTCTCTTACAGTCAACCAGTAAGTTTGGATGCACTATTCTAGGAAATTTCCATTCTTTCTACTAAACCCTAGTAAGTGCCTGCAGGAAAATGACGTTGGAGGTCTACTTCTCTCTCACCCTGGAGATCCATATGCTCAGGTTACCTACAGTCTACCATCATCTGTTATGGTAATAATGTAGGTGGTTTTTTAGATAAGCAGGGCAAGGAATATCTTAACAGGAAGAACCGAAATCACAATCTTCCATCCCCTACTGGCCACTCCACTACCATCCCTTGCTTATCCATCAAGCAGTCACATCCTAAAGTGTGAAGTTAGTGAGAACTGATGTTATCAAATCTAGGGAAATGTGCACCCATGCTCATGGATACCCATGCTCATGGATAGCCATGAGCCCAAGGGAAAGGTGACTGAGAGAAAAGATGTCATTTTGTAACTGAGGATAGAGAGCTTCAGATTTTGTACTTGGAATGGAGAACGCAGTCTCTTCCACGATAATTTGAATGTATCTCAACTTAAAAGCATTTCCAAAGATTTATTCCTTCTGGATGGACCTAGAGGGTATTATGCTAAGTGAAATAAGTTGGACAGAGAAATACAGATACCATATGATTTTACTTACATGAGGATTCTAAAAAATAAAATAAAAAGCAGAAACAGATAAGTACCAGAACAAACTGATGTTTTCTAGAGGGGCAGGGATGGGAAGATGGGCAAAAGAGTTGAAAGGGAGTGGGAGATACAGGCTTCCAGTTATGGAATAAATGAGTCAAGGGGATAAAAAAGTACAGCACAGGGACTATAGTCAATGGTCTAAAAGCATTGGATGGCGACTGGTGATAGCTACCCTTGTGGTGAGCATAGCATAAAGTAGAGACCTGTCACTATGTTAAACACCTAAAACTAATGTGACATTGCATATGAACTACGCAATGATTTTTAAAAATGAAAAAAGGATTTATTCCTTCCCTTCACTGAATTATGTTTTATATTCTAGTTTGTTTACTATACAAGAATTTTCAAATATTAAATTACATTTAGGGATATTGCACTACCTTCTAAGGTATATACTTACGCAGGACAATATTGGCAAACATAGTAGTATTTTAGACTCTCTTGATTGGGACAATAGGCAATTCCACACCCAACATGATAAGAAGAGTACCAAACAACCTACAAATCCAGAAAGGAATATATGAGAATATATTAAATAAGAGGGAAAATATTTAAAAAATAGTGGCAAATGTAAAACCAAAAAAAAATGTTACTATTATAGTCTGTAGCCAGGTACCCTTCAAAAATAATTAGCTCAATTATTGAAACAAATCACAAATTTTAAAATATTAAATTTTAATGTCCACTAACTATTTTATCCATTTCTAATTCTGAAAAAGTACAGAACATGCTTCCTTACCAAGTGTTACATCAGCTATGGAAAAAAAAATTGACAGCTCTAGATGAAGTACCAGCCAGGACTATTTTATCTATTCAAGCTCTTACCCAAATTGAACATTGGACTTTGTCATAATTCAGAGATGCTTTCATATTAAAGCATTTGTGATAGAAGTATTTTCATTTGTTTCTCTTACCTGGGTGTAATGTCCAATAACTGCATCAGAACTCTTAGGTCCTACACCATAGACAAAATCATGGTGCTCCTCATACCAGTTTTGGATTGCATCTGACCAGGAAGCAGGGTAACTTGACATAAAGAGATTCTCACCACATTTTGTATCTAAAGAGAATCAGATCATCCTTGAGGAAAGAAATAATGCGTGGAATGGCAAAAGAAATCAACTATATGAACACAAAGATGTTGCCCTTCAAACACAGTGCCTATACTCATAACTGTTAATACATAATAAAAGGGCTTCTGTATTTCTCAGCCCTAAAGCTGAATAGAAGACATACCTGTCTTGGTACACCTGGATGGCTTAGTGGGTTAAGAGGCTGACTCTTGATTTCAGCTCAGTTCATAATCTCAGGGTGCTGATTGAGCCCTGCATCAGGCTGCCCACTCAGTCCAGAGTCGGCTTGAGGATTCTCTCTCTCTCCCTCCCCGTTTGCCCCTTCCCCTACTCACACACATTCTCTCTCTAAAATAAATAAATTAATCTTTTCAAAAAAGAAAAAGACAGATCTTGGGATCCCTGGGTGGCTCAGTGGTTTAGTGCCTGCCTTTGGCCCAGGGCATGATCCTGGTGTCCCAGGACCGAATCCCATATCGGGCTCCCTGCATGGAGCCTGCTTCTCCCTCTGCCTGTGTCTCTGCCTCTCTCTCTATGTCTCTCATGAATAAATAAATAAAATCTTAAAAAAAAAAAAAGACAGATCTATATAGCATGCTGAGGCTGTCATCAACATGCAAAACTTGGAATAAGTTAAGAGGACCTTATGCTTTAAAAATCCTCTGGAGTATCAGAGATACATTCTTTTTTATTTTTAATTTTTTTAATTTTTTAACTGAAGTTCAATTTGCCTACATGTAGTATAACATCCAGTGCTCATCCCATCAAGTGCCCTCCTCAGTGCCCATCCCCCTGTTACCCCATGTCCCTGCCTGCCTCCCTTGACACTACCCTTCATTCGTTTCCCAGAGTTAGGAATCTCTCATGTTTTGTCACCCTCTCTAATTTTTCCCACTCATTTTCCTTCCTTTCCCTTATAATCCCTTTCACTATTTCTTATATTCCACATGTGAGTGAAACCATATGATGATTGTCCTTCTCCAATTGACTTAATTCACTCAGCATATTACCCTCCATTCTTTTTTATGCTAAATTCTTCACATATGTAATGTCTCCTGTGCTCTCAGCTTTGTACTGTAAATTTGCAAAAGACACTGACCAACTTTTTCTTCTTTTTCTCTTCCTATTGACTGCCTTC
This sequence comes from Canis lupus baileyi, assembly GCF_048164855.1. Classification (NCBI taxonomy): domain Eukaryota; kingdom Metazoa; phylum Chordata; class Mammalia; order Carnivora; family Canidae; genus Canis; species Canis lupus. Next base: position 54,989,724 of record NC_132844.1, on the reverse strand, counting down.
ACCAGAGATTTTGCACATATCGTATCCTTTCTAAGTGTTTATGATTATGATTTTGTGTGCACTTGGAAAAAAGTTCTACAAGCAGTCTCTAAGGGCTCCAATTAAGAGGCAACTGACATCAGGATAGATGGCAGATTTCAAAGCTTTTGGGTCCTCTCTTAATCACTAAATCAGAATGTCCTAAGGCCAAATCTTATTAGGCAAAGAAGAGCCTTGCAGATAGTGACATCAGCAAGATGGTGAAGTAGGAAGCCCTGGACTCTCCTTCCTCTAACGAACACCCTGATCCAGCAACAATTCCTGAACAATTTGCCCTTGAGGGAAATCCAAAAGTACCCTGGGAGAATATGAACCCAGACTCACTGTCCCTGCAGGGAAACGGGGACACCCTCTTGCTAGAATGCCTACGTTCAGCCCAGTGCCTGTCATCTGATCAGGAAGGTGTCCCCTAGCTCCCAGCTTCTCCCAGGGGAAGCAAAGAATTGGTTCATGTGTCCAGTGTTCCAACCTTCTGTAAGGAAGCTTGCCAGTTCTCTGGCTTCTTGCAACTCTGACAGTCAGGCAGAGGCTAGCCCCCTGGACCAGAATGGAGATGGTGGCATTGGCGGTAAGTACCATATTTCTTCCCCTTGGCTCAACACAGAGCAAGTAATTGAAAAATCTTAGTTCTCAGCTTCCTCCTGGGGAAGCAGAGAGTTGATTGATGTGCCCAATGCTCCAATTTCTCCAAGGCTGCCTAAAGACCTGACATCTGTCTTGCCAATCTTGGAGCTCTGATGGGCTTTGCACAGGCTCCTTGGGTGAAAGCAGAGATGGTGGTTTGGATTGGTAGATGCCAATGCTCCTCTCCCCAGCTCAGCACAGAGCAATCGGACTAACGCCACTGCTGCCTATTTCTCCCTGGGGCAGGAAAAATTTGGTCTGGGTATCGAGTGCCACAAAATTTCCAGGAGCTTCCCTGAAGACTGATTTCTGATATGCTTCTCTGAGAATGTCAAAATTTCCTTTTTTACGGCTGAATAATATTGCATTATGTATGTGTTCATGTGGGTATGCATATATTTATCCATTATCTATCAATGGACACTTGAGTTGCTTCCATAACTTGGCTATTATAATTAATGCTGCTATAAACATAAAGGCATATGTATCCCTTTGAATTAGTGTTTTTGTGATTTTTGGGTAAATACCCAGTAGCATAATTACTGGATTGCAAGATAGTTCTATTTTTAAGTTTTGAAGGAACCTCCATACTCTCTTCCACAGTGGTGGCAACAGTTTGCATTCCCATGAACAGTGCATGAGGGTTGTTTTTCTCCACAGCCTCTCCAACAGTTGTTTCTTTTATTTTTTATTTTAGTCATCCTGACAGGTGTGTGGTGATATCTCATTGTAGTTTTGATTAGTATTTACCTGAGTGATGAGTGATGTTGAGCATCTTTTCATGTCACTGCTGGCCACCTGTATATCTTCGTTAGATAAATGCTTCAAGTCTTCTGCTCAAAAATTTGGCAGAAGATTTGAACAGGTGTTTTTCCAAAGAAGATATACAGATGACCAACAGGTATGTTAAAACTAATCATCAGAGCAATGTACATCATTACATTTCTAATCTAATCAGAAAAATGTACATCAAAATCATGATGAGATATCACCTTATACCTGTTGCAATGTCTATTACCAAAAAAACAAAAGACAACAAGTGATGGTGAGGATGTAGAGAAATTGGAATCATGTACACTGTTGATGAGAATGAAAAAAATAGTATGGCTGTTGTGGAAGACAGTATAGAGGTTCCTTAAAAAGGAAAGTAGAACTACAAAATGATCCAGCAATACCACTTCTAAGCATTTATCCAAAAGAATTGAAAGGATCTTCAAGGATCTGGAAGAGATATTAGCACCCTCATGTTCATTGCAGCTCTAGTCCCAATAGGCAACATTTGGAAACAACTTAAATGCCCATGGACAGATGAATGGATGACAAGATGAGATATATATCTATATATCTATATATATATATATAGTAATATAATTCATATTATAAAAAAAAGAAAAGTTTTGCAATGTGTGATAACATACATAAGCCTTGAGGACACGATGCTAAGGGAAATATGCCAGTCACAGAGAGATTACTGCATGAGTCCATTTACATGAAATACTTAAAATAGCCAAATTCACAGAATCAAAGAGTGCAATGTAATGGCTGGAGATGAGGGGAAGGAGAAATGAGGACCTACTAATCAATAAATTTCTGGTAAGCGAGGTGAATCAATTCTAGACATCTGCTGTACAACACTGCACCATAGTCAACAATATTGTATATTTACAATACATTTAAAAATTGGTCAAGAGTGTAGGTCTCGTGTTAAGTATTCTTATTACAACAGAATTTTTAAAAAGCATTGTTGCTACAATAAAATTAATTAAAAAAAATAAGAAGAACAGAATGCCTTGCAGCCCAGAAATATTTGCTATCTTTTAAGCTTTCAATATTTACATTTTGGTAGTTTGAAATATAACGTCTACATATTGCTTAAAGGGAGTATAAAATATTCTTGGATATTTTCTTTAATATGGAAAGAAGGAAACTAAGAATCTAACATAATTTGATCTCAAGACTATTTGTTTTAATCTTCTCCTCCTGAATGCTGTTATGGCTCTTCATAATTTCATTATAATGTTAACATCAACAATATAAATAACAATAGTTAGTTCTACTGAAATTACAGGTAATAATTCACTACTGTCAAAGTGAGTATGCCTATCATGTCTGATAAAGTAAATAAATATCTTATGTAAAGTTTATGCATAGAAGTTTTCTCTCATAGGCTTTTATAATTCTTGAGAATTTTGCAGCTTTTTGCATGTAATATATTATTCTATGCATTATAGGTACACAGACTATACAAACTACTTGACTATTATCAAAAAGTAAAAACTGAATGAACATACACAAAATACGCATCATGATTTTAAAAGTTTAAGTATTTTTAGAGCAAAATTCAGGAACAATTCACATGATTCAGTATATATGTGAATACAAAATAAGGAGATATCCAAACATCAAACAGCTACACAGTACTGCAAAAAGGACAGTGGATTAGAAATCAATAAACCTATCTATCTCTAACTGACATTTCACTTAGCATAATATCCTCTAGTCCCATCTATGTCATTGCAATCATATGTGGAATTTAAGAAACAAAACAGATAAACATAGGAGAAGGACAAGAAAAATAAGAGGAAAACAGACAGGGAGGCAAGAGATTGCATAAGAGACTCAACTATAGGAAACAAACTGACGGTTGCTGGAAAGAAGGTAGTGGGGGATGGGGTAACTCGGTGATGGGCATTAAGGAGGGCACTTGATGTAGTGAGCACTTAGTGTAGTATGCAACTGATGAATCACCGAATACTGCCTCTGAAACTAATAATACAGTATATGTTAATCAAATTGAATTTAAATAAAAGAATAAAAAATAGAAATCAATAAGCTTGGTTAACTTTACAGTATATGATGCAACTTTGGGATGTGCTCCTAGTATATTTCTCCTATGTCCTTAATCTTTGAAGCTGGAGAAATGATGATAAATGACCTGTTGACTCATGAGCTGGTTGAGAGGAACGAATGAAGTATTGCTTTAGAAATTATTTGTATAATGTAAACAATCAAGGACAAAATGATACTTATAATTCTCTCTCCTTCTACAGATAGTTTGATTTTTTAAGAGAGCAATATAAGCAACATTTATTCACTAAGTCTTCTTACAACATACCACAATGTTCCACAATTCTATTTGATCTTTCCAATATTATTTTACTTGTTCATTTATTAACAAATATTTACTCATTTACATACGGGTTTCTCGGTCCTTTGCTGGGCTATGTTCTAAGGTGCACTTGTTTGCCCACTTTTGGGCATTTGCTGCTGCTTCTTTGTTCCATTCCTAAATGTCACAAGAAAAAAAATACACTTGAAGATTCAACTCCAGTGAAACTTATGTTTTATAATCTTAATCTTTATAATCTTTAATTTACATCACTTTAAAACTTCCCTGGATATATTAATTATCATTAGTATGATAAGATCTTTTTGTTAGTTGTGTGTGTTTATCTGCTCCAGTGCCACTTTCCACATGAGAAGTTCATAAATGATGTGTCTATTGAGAGAAATATCGAATACAATATCTGACAATTTATAATAACACAGGAGCCACACCTAGGATTTTTAGTAAATAGTGCTAGACTAAATATTTATCAATATGTGAACTCTTTAAATTATACTTCAATAGTAATAAACTGACCTAGATCATTCCCAATTCCACTTGCAAACCATTTCATTCAAATGGGAAATATCTAGCTTTTATGGATCGTGTCTTGGAAAGTGGACTATTACTTACCCTACATGGCTCTGATTTGAGGGAGAGGGACCTCCTTTTTTATTTTATTTATTTTATTATTTTATTTTATTTTTCAGATGTGCATCAGTGAGTTTAATAAAGAAAAATGTGGTTCTGAGAGGAAATAGCTCGCTAGTGTGTGTCGTTTAAAAAAAGCAATGTGAGGTTTAGTTGAGGGTAAGGATTGCAACTGTTGAGAGCACCTTGTCTTCGGTACAGTTAAGGTCTCTCCGTTCTTAGGCACAGGTAAGCCTTGTTCTTGCTTCTTTTTAGGAGGGATATAGCTACTGAGACGAGAGGCCAAACTCTGTTTTTCACGAGATCGTTTTACTTTGAGCTTCATTTTCTTCTTGTCAGGGTCATGCACAACAGCCTGCCTAGTGAGACTTTGTTTCATTGCAAACGTTTTGCCACAGCCTTCCTGTTCACAGGTGAATGGGCGCCTCTCCTCGTGGAAAGAGAGAGATTGAACACAGTTGTGGAGGTTCTGCCACAGCCTTCTCTTGGACACAAGAGAAGAGACACGTCCCTTTCTGGGGCGTGGGTTTTCATGTGCTGCTTAAGGTAATCCTTGCACTTAAGTGTCTTCTGGCATACTTTACATTTTATGTCCTTTATGGGTTTCTCTCACATGTTTTAGGAGCTCTGTCCATGTTTTGGCCACAAAGGGGCATTTGTCTTTTTGACACATATAGCCCTGGTGGACCTTCCCGAGTCGCTTCGGCCTGCTGGGTGAGGTGAGGTGTGTCCCACGCCTTCATGGGCACACCTGAACAGCGGCTGGCTGGTGTGCTGGCACTGATGGATTCTCAGCTGCTGGTGTTTCTCGAAGGCCTCCTTACAACCTTCAAAAGTGCATACATATTGTTTTTGTTGATTTTCGTATTTGCGTTCCAAAATGTTTGTCCAAGTTTGATTTTGTGTTGAATTTCTGATCGCAGCCACTAGCTGTAGGAACAAATGGCTTTTCCCCAGTGTGAATCAGAATGTGGCGGCTCAGATGGCAGTCCCTGACAGAGGCCTTGCCACAGCCTTCATGGTCACAAACAAATGGTCTGTTACTGGTTTGTCTTCTTTAGGGGTCTATTTGGCCGTGTGCTTTCTCCATGCCTCCTAAACGTAGCCGCACCTCGGAATCACGAGGCGATCTTTTACAAACTCCAAGCCCAGAGCGGGGGCCTCCTTTATTTTAGACTAGGGTAGATTGTGAACAAAATTGCAATGACTTCATATTTGATGTCCGAAGATTTGGCTTCTAATTTTGCCTTCCCAACTTAATAGCCCTGTAACCTTGACAAATTATTTAACCATTATAAGGAAAATTAGTTTCTGCTCTGCCCACATTACACAGCTCAAATGAAATAGTAAAACAGAAACAAAACTTGTAAGCACAAGTTCTTCAGAGATGCCAGTTACCAGCTCCCTGCTCTAATCCCTGCTGATTCACACACTAGCCTTTATCACTGCCTCTTACCATCTTTAGCATGTTGCTGGCAGGTGGAGAGACTGATTTCCTTAGTTCATTGTGTTTATTTACAATCTCCTTTTGGACTTGCGTTTGAGTGGTTAACAAAGCAGTAAAGGATGGACCCTAAAGGGAAATAACATTAAAGTTACCCTTCTACATTTGTTAAAATTGCATTTAAGAATGAATAAGTGAATTCAAGAGAGCAAAGATCATTTTGAAAAGCATTCAGTTCAAGTCAATATTAGTTGTTAAGCATTGCCAATGAACCTGAGCCAAAGCTATGACAAATACGAAAGAAGTAATTTGAAGCTTTGAGAATGAGGATGAAATTCATGGCATGACAAATTAAAATCTCCTCTGAGGCCACAGATACCAATTTCTAGTTTCAAGAGAACTCTAATTGTGCTTTTTCTAGCCATATGAGTGATATTATTTTATAATCTTAATAGTACGCAGTAGAAACATTAAAACATATTCATTCACTTTTGAACAGGCTGCAGCAGGTGGAATGAGAGTGGGCCTCAAATTCATCTTAGGTTTTAAGGAAACCTTGACCTGATATGGTCTGTATTTAGAGAAATAATGTATTTAAAATGTAGTTAGGGAAGGAATGTTCAGGTTCAAAGTGCATTCAATGCTCCAGTAAAATTATTCTTCCTATTATGGTAGATATTGTAATCTATTTTATCATGATCTAATTTCATGGAGTCACTCAGAAGATAATTTTGCAATATTAAAAAATTTCCAAGGCCATTTAGAGGGAACAAAGTCATCCAATTAATGGGCCATTGCCGAGTCTGTTTCTTTTTAGTATTAAATCAGCTGCTGAAATTTTTGGTATATTTTATCATTCTCTGTGTGTGTGTGTGCGGGGCCAGGGTGTCTAGCGTGGAGATAGAGAACAGTATGTAATTGTTCCCACAAGGTCTAAGATATTTGATGACTTAAAATTACAAATTGCTGTTATGTTGTATGAGCAAGAGTTTCAAGTCTAACTCTGAACAGATAGGGCCCTTTGGTGATTTTCCCTGATACATTGGAGTAAGTTATTCTGTTTTTCCTCCAATACTGAATTTCCTCAAAGCTCTCCAAATAGTGCAAACTTAGGTTTAACCATGTTTGTTGTTGTCACTATTTATTTTTGTGCCTATTTCTCCCACTTGCTTGTATGTTCCTAAGGACAGGGACCAATAGTGAATTTCATTGTATTCATAGGTTTAGCACATTCCCAGCTACTAAATCCTAAGCTAGAAAGGATGTGCCTGTGAAATATTAGCCGTGGCCCACCTCTGCTTTATAATAAAGCATAAAATAACATCCTTGGATGTTTCCTATTGACTTTCAAAAATCTGCTTAATAGAATTTCATTTCCAAACACTTCAAAAATTTGGTCCCTGAGAAAAAAGTCATTATTTCCTCCTTCTTACACTATCTTGCTTTGTGGATACAAATCCTACTGAAGACATGTCTTTGTTGTTGTTTTTAAATGAGTTTCCAGAAAGCTTTTATTAGGTTACAGGGAATATGAAGAGTGTTGAGCATAAAATGGATATAACAAGGTATCTATCTACCCTTAAAGAATTTATTTCAATTCTTTCTCCCTCTCCCTTTGCCCTTTCCTGCATGTGCCCTGTCGCTCTAAAATTATTAAATAAAGTCTTGGTACTCGCTCTGTCTCTCGCCCTCTCTCAAATAAATAAAATCTTTAAAAAAAATCTTTAGAAAAGAGATTCAGAAGGTAGCAAACTTTTTGAATGAAGACCTAGGTGATGAAAAAATTATCTGCAGATTGAAAATTAATTATGGTAACATAATGACTATATTTCTGAATGCCACATGAGTTTTGAACTAGTGTCTGATCCCTGGCTGAGGAGTGCTAGTTATCTTGTTTTCTCAGTTAAAGAAGAATGTAGAAACAGACTGCATTGACCAAACTTCACATTCAGAGTTTTTCTGATCAGAAGATAGACACCTTATATAGGCACCTACCCACCAAACTTTTAAGGGATTAATTGATTCTGTTCTTTTTTTTTTTAAAGATTTATTTATTTATTTATCATAGACAGAGAGAGAGAGAGGCAGAGACACAGGAGGAGGGAGAAGCAGGCTCCATGCCAGGAGCCTGACGTGGGACTCGATCCCTGGACTCCAGGATTGCGCCCTGGGCCAAAGGCAGGCGCCAAACCGCTGAGCCACCCAGGGATCCCTGATTCTGTTCTTAAGATTATTAAAGTGAAACAGCATAACAGCATATTAGAAATAATTAGAACATTTTATCCTTTATATAATAATTGTAAAACATGAAAAATCCAAATATTTAAGATCTTTACTAAAGTTTCTTTTTTTTAATTTAAAAAATAGGTATAATTATTCTTACATAATGACTATGAAAATAAATGTGGTGATGTATGTGAAGCATTTGAGGTAATATAAATTTGAGATTATATAAATAAATTGTTAATTTTCTGTGAGGATTATATTGATTTAAATAAAAGGAAATCACGAAAGATCTTTAAACAGGAAGAGTTTCATTAGCTTTTAAACCTGTAAAGCATTGCTGTCAAAAGAAATATAATTATAGCATCAAATGTAATTTTAATTTCTGGGTGGCCACTTCAAAAAAAGAAAGAAACAGATTAAATTGATATTTATAATATACTTATCTGACAGATTAAAAATATGTTTTCATCATGCAATCAATACTAAAATTAATGAAATATTTTACCTTCTTTCTTCACCAACTCTTGAATTCTGCTATGTATTTATGCAGATCTCAGTTCCAACCATCTATATTTCCAGTATTCAACACCCTCATGTGGCCAGAGGCTATAATATTGGTCACCATGCCTTAGACTTGTTTTAAGTACTTCAGCAACCAAAGAGTACTTTGTGATGTACCTGTGTCTTCCTTTTCACTTTTGAAAATTGATCTAATATCTTTCTATTCCCCAAGGTTGCTCCACATGTTCTAAAAATATTTTCAGCTTCTACCATACCTGTCCATTTGCAGGAAAGAATGGAAGCAACACAACAGCCAGGAACAGCAACTCCAAGAATAAGGCCATTGCTGGGAAAACAAAATGAAGGGAACAAAGATCTGCATTGGACTGTTTAGTGTATGAACTTCTGAGGAATACAGAGAGAAAAACCAAAACATAACAATGTAATGATCTCAGTTATTCCAAATTTATTAGTTATATAACAAAAGGTTTGTTACACGATGCCAGTAGAATGATAATGGATTTACCCAGAAGCAACCTTCCAATGGAGATCCACAGAACAAAAGGAAGTACTTGATTGAAGCCTTTGAAATACACCTATAAATGTTAAGTATATACTACCCAATTTTACCCTAGTTCTACACTCTTGTCTATGTAGCTAGTTTCTGGTTCTGGAAATGGCTTCTCCACATTGCCCATTCAGGAGAAGTAATAGCTCCCAAATGCTAATAATACTTGGGTATTACCATATTAGTTCTTGCTGGTTTCCCTAAACCCTTCTTAATCCTTTTAAATATACTGTCATTAAGATCTTTTCAAATTATTAGTTATCATTTGTCATTTCTTTCCTGCTATGAGTCTGTCTCATATAAGATACTTGTCATTCTTAGAACTCTAGATAAATCCATTGGGAAGTTAGTACTTTTCTTTAATACTTTCAACTACTCTTTCAACTATACCTATGCAGCCAATGTCCTCATTCATTTCCATTCAAACCTTTTCTTTTATTACAATGCCTCAAATCCCCCTTAAAAAGGCAATATTCTCCTTCTGGATCTAAAAACAGGAGGTAGATTTCTCACTTTCAAGATTAGATTAACCCACCCAATCCATATTAATACTTTTAATAAATTCTCATCGTTGCCTCACTAATTTAACTCCTTGAAATCCTGAGGAAATAAAAACTGGAAAAGATTTAGACATACAATTTTATTACATTAATATTTATAAGGGGAAATCATTATAATTTATTATATGCTCAATCATAGGGAGATAAAATGTCCAGATAAATTAGAATATATCCTCTTGTTAGAGTGTATTAGACATAACAATTATGTCTCCAATGTGTTATAACAAAAAAATGCTTATGCTTCAAAGTTAACAAAATAGTATATGGGAAATCCTTGGCTTCCATTATGGATGAATGTTTGTGCCCTCCCAGAATTCATATGTTGGAGCCCTAGTCGCCAGTGTGGCTGTATTTGTATTTGGGTTTCTAAGGAAGTAATTAAGATTAAATGAGGTCATAAGAATGAACCCTTTTCCAATAGGATTAGCATACATATAAAGAGAGACACCAGAGAGTCCTCTCTCTCTCTCTCTTTCCCTCTCTCATCTCCATACAGGTAAGAAGATGCCATGTGAGAATACAGTGAGAAGGTGGCTGTCTGCAAGCCAAAAAGAGAAGTCTCACCAGAAACTGACTATCCTGTACCTTGGCCTCAGACTTTGAACCCTCAGAACAGTGAGAAAAATAAATTTCTGTTGTTCACACCACCCAGTCTGTGGTATTTTGTTACGGTAGCCCAAGCAGTGCCACACACATTCCAATAGTTGATATTTGAAGGTTAGGTTATTTTTTAGAAAATTTTTTTTAAAAGATTTTATTTATTTATTCATGAGAGACGCAGAGGTAGAGAGAGAAGCAGAGACACAGGCAGAGGGAGAAGCAGGCTCATGCAGGGAGCCTGACGTGGAACTCGATTCTTGGTATCTATGATCAAGCCCTGGGCTGAAAGCGGCACTAAACCACTGAGCCACCCAGGCTGCCCTGAAGGTTAGGTTATTTTTTAATGAGTCTGAAGGTTCATAAAATGTAGTAATTTGAAATCTTCTAGAGCTACCTATAGATGACAAAAACTATGTCATATATTTGCGGTCATATTTAAGATAAGGTAACAGAAGAAATTTTATTGCATTGTGATATTGACAACCTTGATGTGTAGGGAGATCTGAGATACTATGTTATTGTTCTCCTGGAGGACAGTAACAGAAAAAGGACCTCATCCCCTTCTCCCACAAAGTTAACCATCAGACAAAAAGACAGGGAAAGAACAAACGAGATTAAATGGAAATGCAAGAGATGAGTTTATCTTCATCTGGTGAGACATCCTTTTCTGCATTTTCTATAATGACGCTGTATTACTGTAATTACAGTACTTAGAAAAAAGAAAAAGCCTTTTTTTGCAGAAAGATTATTAAGTCTTGGGAAAGTGCCTCTGACTTTGTCAAACCTATTAGTTGCCTTTTGCAACCTGGTGTAGCTAATAGTTTAAACATTATGTTGATCACATAAAAGAAGAACAGATGCACAGAGGTATTAAATTGACTTCCTGATGGTATCATTTCTAGGTAGTGTATGGCTAGGCCAGAACCCAAGATTTCTCTTAACATCAATATCCATTTCCCACTAACCTGTATCATTCTTCTTGGGGCATGGAGTTCCAGGTAAGAATGAAAGCATCTAATGAATTTTCTGCCTTGACAAAAAAAGGCATGCATTACTATAAATCTTTTTGTGACTGTTAAACAGCTGGTGGATTACTAAGCACATTTTAGAAAATTAGGAAAAAAATTAACGCAATCTGAACAATAAAGTCAATCTTTTTCTGTTGTTCCTCAAATATAAAATAAAACTCATCAAACTTAGAAAGCTCAAATATTTTATGGTATTGAAAATATTGATATGATACCCTGTGTATATGTAGGTTTGGTGAAATAATGGAGAACTTTTTTGGCATTTAAATGAGATATTTTTGTCCATTTAGTAAATAGAATAGGAAGGGAAATAATTGGGATGAAAATCACAAAATTGGAAACATTTCCTATAAGGGTTCTACAAAAGATACAAATTATGCAGATGTTTCTACACTATTTTGGAAATTTAAACTTGTTTAGAGCATTATAATATTACTTATAACACTAATAAGAGGTTTTGTTTATACTGTAATGTTTAGGTAGAACAGCAGAAGAGATGGGATAATAAAATGAAAAATTGAAGACAGAAAAGAAAAAATATGGAAAGAAAAATTAACTTAATTCTGTATAAAGCAAACATATAAAGTTAGGGTCCAAAAAAGCTATTTTTGTTTCTTAGAGATGCCTGGCCCTGTATTGGGCAAATCTGAACATTGAAAATTGACACCTGGTACTGTGAGAACAGGAAGAGTGCACTATAGGTGTTAAGAAGCCTGGGTGTTGTCCTTAATTCTGTTTTCCGCAGCTCATCTTTAACTAGCTATATGAAATTGGAAATCTTTATCAGGTTACACTAGTGACATAGGATCACGTCATACAGTTCTTGTGAATGAGGTAAGTGCTGTTAGAGCAATTTGAAAATAGAAAAAAAAACATACATTAAGACATCCTGTCTTAGCATTAACATGACTATTTGTATTATCAAGTGGGATGCCTGTGCCCTTAGCAGGGAGTGTTGCCCGCAGAAATCCCTCAGCTTGCAGGCACTTCAGTTGATTGGCTGAAGCCTCCCATAAGACTACATTACAACTTCACTTCTACCTTGGAGTAATTTTGCTTCTCTCCCCTTCCTTCCTACAGAATTGATCCCAAATGTTTTCTTTAACTTCTGTGTCTCAGATTTTGTGACCTGAAGAACCCAACCTGGTACAGAATTCATTAGGGTAATCTTTTCTCCCATAACTCTAGTCAGGATGGGCTTCTCATTAATAACTTCATTATTCTTTGATCATATGCCCCTTATGCCTCTGATGATGTTAGTCCTTAACCTGGATTTTAGATACATCACTTAAGAATATGAAGCTTTCTAAGTCCCTCTCCCCAAAGAAACTCAGAGGCTTGTCTCTGGGTAGGAACATTCAAAGCCCACCGAATAAAATCTGATTTTATTAAATTTTTCTGATTCATGTTCATGGTTTTATTTCCCTTAATTTCTTTGCATTTGACTTTTTTCTGTAACTGCATTGCGTGTAAAGATGGCTCACTCTATATTTGCTCAGTGACAGAAAGACAGGAGCTTATAAAGTCTCCAGGGGACTCTGATACACTAGTGTCCTTGAGCATGCACATCCTTCTGTTGTGGCCTCAAGTGGGCCTCCTAGAAAATGTAAGAGCAAAAGAGAAAAAAACGATCCTCCCTTTTTTGCAAGTCAGCAGCAATCAATTTCCTTTAATAGATAGACATCCATCAGGTTTTACATACTTTACCCATGATAGTATGCTAGATATTTTTGAGAATGGTCAAGTTAACGAGACAGGATTCCTGCCCGCCCTCAATCTTAGCATTTTGTTAGGGGAGCCCATCATTCTAGTGCCCACAGTGTGAACTGGCTGTACTTTCCCATGTGTGCAAAATGTAAACTTTTATTTTCTTTTGCTTTGGCATATTCTTGGACTTTTGTAGAAGGACAGGGAAGAATCTGGCATAAAACAGAGCTCTGGAAGTTAAGTATTTCAGATACAGTAAATATGATAAAAACCTATTATCAACTGGAAGACCAATACATTCATTTCCACCTCAGGTCTCACCCCCAGGGCCTCCCTAAATAGCAGGTGCAGATAGGATATATTTTATTTGCACTTCCATTTGGTAGAGTCACACAGAAAACATCAGGAAGAATTAGGAAAGTAACTGCCTCTTCCTGTCACTTACTTGCATGTAGATAATTTCTAAACGTGTGTCGTTATACATCTCCTCTGCGATTTCCTTAGGAACAAACCTTAGATTCCTTCTAAATCATTTCCCTTAAGAGAGTTATTTTGCCACATGCTGTCACCAAGTCTCTCCTTTGATAAGATTTTCTCCTCTGTCATTCATAACTTTCCCTTTTTCAAGAGATCAGTAATTTCTCATAAGTATGACTAGAGAAAAGTCAAAGGGATTTCAAAGATTTACGATTCTAAGTGTTGATAATTTACTACTGATTATAGATAGCAGCGCAGATTGTGCCTTTCTGAAGCATAAATTTACATATATACAATTAAGTTATAGCATCTTATTGCTTCTTTACATTTATTTTAGGACCACCACTAAGTTTGAAACACTCACTTAAAAAGATAAATGAGTTGTTTTCTCTAAAGACAGGATACCACTTCTTCTTAATTAATGAAAAACATATATTTACAAAAATTATACAGGCATACCTTGCCTGAAAATCCATTCTATGGAAGTAAGGATTTTCAAATTCTAAACTAAGGAGAATTTATTTAGTTCCTAAGAGGGGAATTCATAAAAGTGTCCATTTAAAAGGTAAGCTTGTAGGCTTCTGTTCCAGTCATGCTGTCAAAATAGGCAGGTTTTTTATTAGCACCTTGATATAAACTCTGGAAAAATGATAGAAGCGAAAAGATAGTGAGAAAATCTGAGGAGAATTAATTCTCTTAGAACCTCTAGTATGTATGCATGTGTGTGTGTGTGCAATGGTATGTGTTAATATAATAAAGATATCAATCCTAAATAAATTAATGTGAAAATTATAACTCTAATAAAAATTCTGATTGGCCCATGAATAACTGAATATACCTTTTATAAGAATGATTAATTGGGGTATATTTTCATATTAGTTAATAAAATAGACTTCAAACTTGTGTTGACAAAAATGTGGATGTTATATTAGGAATGAAAAAAATGGGTCAATGAAAGTGAATAGAAAATTTAAGAGACAGACCAAACAAGGTAGCATAAAAGAGCATTATAGGAAGAGCAGATTGTCTAGCATTTGATTTGGGGGAAATTCCTTTGCTATATGGAGAAAATAAACACCAGATCCTTCTTAAGCATTACCCATAAAGATGAATAGAGATTAAATTTATAAATAGATGAAATGCTTTACATGCAAGTTTTCAGAGCCATATCCCTGTGCCTCTAAGTGAGCTATATAATAATGCTATCCTATGGTGATCTTGTATTTCGTGTAAAGGACTGTGTCGCTCTTTATGGGCTCATTAAAACTCCCAACATTCTAAAGAGTACATATTATTCAATACCCCAGTTTACAGATTTCCAGTCTCAGAATCAGATATTTAATAATAAAATGCCATATGTTTGCATGCAGAAGGAGAACCTGCGGATAAGTCCAGACAGTTTGGCCTCAAAGCCCTAACTCCTGAAAGAAGGGGATGGAAATGTTTCAAACAATTAGACCAGAAAAAATACCATTAAAAGAATCAACACAGAGGCTTTTGGGTGGCTCAGTCAATTAAATGTTCTACTTTTTAAATTGGCTGGGGTCATGATCTCAGGGTGGTGGATCCAGCCCCAAATTGGGCTCTGTACTCAGCTCAGAGTCTGCTTTAGAGTCTGTCCCTCTCATTCTGCCCCTCCTTCTGCTCTCCCTCCCTCCAAATAAACACATGATAGATGATAGATAGATAGATAGATAGATAGATAGATAGATAGATGATAGATAGATAGATAGATGATAGATAGATAAAATCTATCTAAAAATAAAATCTAAAAATAAAAAATAAAAGCATCAACACAAATGTGTATCATGTGTGCGTTATGGGTATGGACACGTCTACATACCAATCAGCACAGAAAAGTATTTGATACAATCTTTTCAAACTTTTGACGTCATATTTAATCTTCCTTCTGGTCAGTTTCTTTCATCTCATCCATTTGTCTGTACTATAGAAAGCAGCCCATGACTCTGAACAAAGTTTGCCAAACTTCTAGACTTCTCATCTAGGGAATCTGTAAAGATACCTAAATAATAGGAGCCACCTTGACAGTTCTCAAAAGCAAGGTTTTTTGTTTTTTGTTTTTCCATTTCCACGTATGATTTACTGCCCTTACTTGAATTTATTAAAAGAAATTACTGGAATTATTAACAGTATCTGATTTAGACATTACTTTAGAGGTCTGACACTCTTCCTCCTAATTTACCTCTTTCTCTTACAAATCTGAACTCAGTTCAGGGGCACCAGCTGATCTTACCACTCAACATTATGGAGTGGTTCCTGGATTTGCAAATCTTCATTGGTTTAATTTCCCTTGATGCTCCTCCTAGAGGGTGAGTCATATAGGCAGATGTAGGTTTTGGTTTAACTGGCAAAAGACAAAAATCCAGATCTTCTCTGGCAGCAGTGTAAATCCTCCCTAAGCTCCCTGGATAGCAACTAGCTGTAGAGGAGAACACTAACAAAATATTTTGAAAGTAAAATCTTCCCTCTGCAGGGTAAATAACTCCTTACATATTGTCATTAGGTATCATTTCTTATTTGCAAAAAAAAAAAAAGTTCTTTTTGGCAATTGCTTCCTTATATAAAATACAGCAGATATTATATTCAAATCTTCATGTAAATGTAGGCTTAAAAAATGTAGCTGCTTGTGTAAATTAACTTATGATCAGAAAACTTCTGAGTCTTTTGCTTTCTTTTTGATTTGAGTGAATTTCATGAGGGAAATTGTATGTTATGCTGATAATTGCTAATGAAGTTTTTTTACCTGTAGGTCAGTGCTATAGTTTTGTTTCAATAGATTTAAAATTATTAGAAATAGCTTCTGATCCTTATTTTAATAATGCCTGTATCAACACATATCCACAAATGTGAATATTAGTAAAATTATTAATATGGAATACATGACACATATGCTTAGTTTTTCATTTTTCTATTAAAGGAAGATCTTGTGTAATTGTTTCCAAAATCATAGATATGGAAATTATATTACTTATTTTAGAATGAAAAGTAAAATTTAATTTGAATATTAAATTTGCTGTGTTTGGAATAGTAGAGCTACATGTTACTTTCTTAGTTTAAAAAGAGTACGAAAGTTAAGCTCATTACTCTCAATAAAAGTTATTAACAACGTTTTGAAAATCATACTCTTTTACAACATACCGTTTACTACTGAAAAACACAAATATATTTGCATAATAAATAGTTCATCTTAAAACAAACACATTACTTACTGTTGATTCTCAGAGACAGGTGAAGCATCTGCTTTATCTGTGGGAAGGACGGTGGAGAGAAAGAAGGTTAGAGCAATATATGTACATTACACTTATTTCCTGTTTTTGGCCAGTATGGTTGTGCAAGTAAATCTAAGTCAACAGGTCTGAAACAGGATTTGTCACTCCAATAGTCTCATTGCTTGTTGTATAACCGCAGTTTTGGCAATATCTTGTGATTCTCCGCATGGCTTTAAAAAAAAATTTTTTTTTTTGGATGGCTTTTCTTCAGCTCAAGTGATTTCCTTAGATGTCACCTTTGCTGTGTATTTATTCTCAAGTGCCCCTTTGGCATCTAGAATTGAATTCTCTATAGACCTTGGGTAGAGGGTATTTAATATTTCCTATGTCAAGAATAAGCAGGTTGCAGACCTTGTGCAGAGCTTTTTCTCCTATGGAGTTTAGGAAAGATGTTTCCTCATTTAAAGCAAATGCCTTTCTTCTGGATATTTCCCAGGATGCAAGATGAGTCCACAAGTTGACACATTTACTTACTGGGAGCTCTGATGTGTCCGGTACTGTGGGAAACCACATATAAACTAAATGTAGATACTTGTACTTATGTGTGCATTTCTGCAAGTAAAACTAATTTTGGTTCAATGTGAGGGCTGTGGGGATAATTCTTTAGTGTATTATAGCAGGACTCAATTTGTACAGGATGTCTGAAATTAATGTTGAATTTACTGTAATTGTTTTTAGACTTTTAAATTTATTTGTATATGTTGGAACTTGGTCCATTCTCTAATGGAAAGAATGACCTAGAAACCTTGATCTAAGGAATGCTGGCAGAGGTGGAGGGTGCATCTCACTCACCCTGTGTGACGGTGCACCTCACACCCTCCATCTCACACCCTCACCCTGTGTGAGATGCACCCTCCACCCTCCACTCTTTACTGTGTTCTAAAGCAAATCATACCTACTTTGGTCTCCCTTCAGGTTTGGTCCTGCAACATGAAGCTGTGTACCTCAAACTGACTTTTCACATCTAGTTTGTAGTTTTCTGATTTGAAAAATTGTAAGGCAGAGAGATTGTATCTCCTTTGTGTGAAAATATTTAGGCCTTTAGAATGGATAATGCGGGATGTCTGGGTGGCTCAATGGTTGAATGTCTGCCTTCAACTCAGGGCATGAACCTGGAATCCTGGGATTGAGTCCCACATAGGACTCCCCTATGTCTCTGCCTCTCTCTGTGTGTCTCTCATAAATAAATAAATAAATAAATAAATAAATAAATAAATAATAAATAAATCTTTAAAAAAAGTCTTTCTAAAAAAATAAAATGGATAATGCAATGCATTCGGATTCTAATTGGATAAACTTGCTGCTTCTAAACAATGAATTTTGTTTTAAGTATGTGTGTTACATGTAGATGCGATGTGGGTGTTCCCACTTCTTTGCATATCCTTAGGAGAATTTGACCCCAAACTCAATTTTAAAACCTCGTTCTTGATTTCCTGATTTTCCAGTTCTGGATTTCTTCTTAGCAAATAATATTGAGTCCTGACAAAGTGTGTGATGATGTGAGGGGCCTACCAGAAGGATTATCAGCCAGCATGTCTTGAGCAATGGCTCAGTTCCTGTATTCTAGTTCAGACGATCAATGGTAAGGCAGGGCTTCTGGACCAGATGTGTACACCAGTGTTCCTCAGTGCCTGGACCACATCTGCCCAGTGGTGCAGCACCATTCAGCAATATGGCTTTTGAAAAAATCCTTCTTTTTCTGCTGTATTCCTGAAGGGAGCTGGTAGCTTCACTATTATGTGCAGTTAATGGGACCAAAGAACAAGTTTGCTGTTTGGGTCTAAAGTTTGTTCACTCTCAAGACTCACAGAGTAATTTGAGATAAACCATCACCATGGATGTTTGCTACACCTTGTTGCTTGTTATATAACCTCTGTACTATAAGTAAGTTGTATGTTTTAGATTCGGGTAAAACGAGGTTGAGAGTTACTGGAATGTTAAAAACATGGGATTGATTCAAGGTGGCACATGGTCGAAGCATGTCACTGACTGTGTTTCCTTCTCTTCCAGGGTTGGCATGTCATGACCTGTGCCTTGAGAATCTATCATCTATATTTTTTCATAGGTTTCTTTTCTCCATAATTGGTCCTTCTTTAATGAAAGATTCAAGTAGAGTAAATACTTTCTGTCTGCTTGGCTCTGGGGAGAGTTGTGTTTTTGTATACTTCGCAGGATTGACCCCTTTTCTATAGAAAAATTTGAAATCTGGGGCACCTGGGTAGCACAGTGGTTGAGCATCATGCCTGGTGGAGCATCCTAGGGTCCTGGGATGGAGTCCCGCATCAGGCTCCCTGCAGGGAGCCTGCTTCTCCTTCTGCCTATGTCTCTGCCTCTCTCTGTGTGTCTCTCATGAGTAAACAAATAAAATCTTAAAAAAGGAGAAACATCTGAAATCTAAACTTTTGAAACTGTTCTCCTTGTGTTTTAGAAGGTACCTAGAACTTGGGCAAGAGTAATAAATAAGTGTGTTAGGTCCCCTTTCACAGAAACCAGACATTTCAAGAGGCAACTCAATGTGATTAAGCCAGGCCACTGGGATCCTGAGTGTTGGCAGCAGGGCCCTTTTGAGGGTGGCACTCTCTACTTTCCCAGGATGATGGATTGAAAAATGCTTTGCTAACGCTGCTCCTGGCCACACCTGGCCCAGGTCCACACGTGATCAACAAGCCTGGGGGGGAAAGAGGAAGCTCACAAACAAATAAAGAGTCAATTATTTCTGCCAGCACATCTGTGCTACTGTTAAGCCCAGAGTCGTCCCTTTCCCATGGAATCCTCCTCATGATGGGAAAGATGCACTTGCTGTGTACAAAATGTTTTCTCAAGACTGTTCAAATTGTGCGTGTGGCTTTAAAACATAGAATTGCTATTCCTGATTTAGCTATTGATTATTCCTGTAAGAGTAAAGGTGAGCTTGTGAACTACAGAGATCTAAAAGATTTGACAGTAATCTGTTGGACTTTATTATTTTGGAGAATATTTTAGTCTTTTATCCTTGTAAATGGAAGTATATAGTACCTTAATAACATAATGAAAAAAGACCCCATAACTGATTAGTATTTTTAAGTTCCAAGTTCTTATGATATTAACTTTTATTTTCTGGTTGTATAAAATTCAGTATATAACAGTCATCTACATTACATACTAAATTATCATCATTTGGTTCGGTTAATCTATGGAGGGATCTATTTAATTGTTCTGGGCTTTTTTCCATATCTCAAAAATGAAGAGAGTTGGACTAATAAAATTTCTGTTTTTTTCTACTTTCAAACTGTAATGATTCCAAATACTGAGGAGTATTTATACTAATTTTATAAATGAGGGAGTATAAATTAATAAATCATATAACACATGCCTAGCACTGGCAGACCTTTCTGGGTGCTCATGTTAACATGTAGATGGCACAATGGGGTGAGGAATTCAGTAATTTCTATTCATTTTCATGTGTGTGCTAGCTTTATGAGTTTCATGGTAAAGTACTAGAACTGACGAGTGCCTGCTCAGCAGATGTATAATTTAATTACAGTTTATTAATAAGTTAAGTAATTAGATATTACTCTGCTATCGAGATAGAGGGGGTGCCTGGGTGGCTCAGTGGTTGAGCATCTGCCTTTGGCTCAGGTCATGATCCCGGGGTCCTGGGATCAAGTCCCACGTCAGGCTCCCTGCAGGGAGCCTGCTCCTCCCTCTGCTTGTGTCTCTGCCTCTCTCTATGTCTCTCATGAATAAATAAATAAAATCTTAAAAACAAAAGAACTCAAGATAGATTGTACCATAAAAAACAATAAAAAAAAACCCCTGCTAACCATTAGGCTGCCATGTGTCCAGTTAGTTCCTAAAATATATTTTATTTTACATAAATGTGAAGTGAGGTGAGAGTTCTCAATAAGCTAAAGCAGCCACTTGGATAAAATCACTTTGGAAACATCTGTGCAGCCATTTTTTTATGAGACAATGTGTTTCCTGGGCAAGACCAGATCTAGAAGCACTCAGAGCCCATTCTCCTCTGTACTTAATTCATGGTGTAAATATTGTTAAGAGCTTGGGATTTGTGATCTGATGGACAGGAATTACATTTCTATACCAATGTGTACTGAGAAGTTATTTTTCACATCCCAAAATGGAAATAGTATTATTATTTTATTTAATTGTGAGAAAATGTGATACTGTATGTAAGTTGCCTGCCATGTAGTAAGAATTTCTAGTGTTAGTTCCCTCCCATTATCTGCTTTTTTCTTTCTGTGTTTGGAGAAACTTGTCCCTAACTCTTGTAAGCCATGGAATTGTACTTGAAGTTTCTGAGAGATGGTTTGATTTACGAAGGTATAGGTAGTTATGTGGGAAATTACCATAAGAATTGGATAGAAAATGGCATAAGAATGGAAAATATAGGGACATCTGGGCGGCTTAGTTGGTTAAATGGCTGCCTTTGGCTCAGGTCATGATCCCAGGATCTTGGGATGGAGGCTGGCATCAGGCTCCCTGCTCCACGGGGACCCTGCTTCTCCCTGTCTCTGCCTCCTTTTCTCTCTCTCTCTCTCTCTCTCATGAATAAATAAATATGATCTTTTAAAAAAAGGGAAAATATTTTTGGTTCATAATTAATACTTAATAGATTTCCTCTAACTTTATATTCATTGTAATGGTTATATGATCATAGGTGCACCATGATATATAAGGCTTATTGCTTATTAAATATTAGCACCCCTATTATTAAGTTAAACAAACGTTTTTTTAAATGTGGCTATCTTGGTCACAAAATACCGTACACATACTGGATTTACAGTTTGACCTCAATCTTCCAAAATGGTTGTTTGCAATCACCTCTTTTCCTTCACCTGCCATAATTAGTTTGTCTTTTTCTGTACTAATATCCACCATTGTCATTGTTGGTCCTTTATGACCCATCCCTCCCAACTATATCAGTGAGATCCTTTCATTTTATTCTTATTTGCATATCAAACTTTATGTTAAAAGAGCAAGTCACTTGCTCCTGTGTCTATATTTTAAATCCATTCCAACAATTTTAATGGAACTTTTGATTGAGCATCTCAGTGATCATTGCTATTAAACACTACATCCTGCTTAGAGAATGTTACATTTCTTATTCCTTAAAATTAATCGTCTGTTCTTGGGTTTTAACCAGTATACTTTAACCAGATTGTCTATAACATAAAATAAATAAAGCACAGGGGCTCCTAGGTGACTCAGTGGGTTAAACGTCTGCCTTAGGCTCAGGTCATGATCCTGGAGTCCCAGGATTGAGCCCTGCCTGTCACCTGTCCAGCTCCCTGCTCAGCAGGGAGCCTACTTCTCCCTCTGTGCCCCTCCTCCCATGTGCACAGGCATGCACTCTCTGTCTCAAATAAATAATAAAATATTTTTAAAATACTCAGATAAATAAATAAAGCACAGCTTCCCTCCTTCCTGACCAGCCCTCCTCTCATCTTAGACATAGTAACTACTGTATGCTGCCTTGTTGTCACTTCTGTGCTGACCACTCGAAAGGAACTAGTTACTGCAAAAGGTGAACAAGATCTCTGTCTGAAAGTTGACCTCTCCTGGCCCAACTTTCTATCACTTTCACTTCCCAGTTACCAACTACCCATAGCTTACTGGCTAATAGCATAATTTGGAAACCATCAACTTTAGGAAATAACTTTCCAAGCCTTAGTTTGTCTCTTCTGTAAAATGTAGACTTTTGTAGGCTAGGTTTGCTTTGATGATTAAAAAGTTTATTGTACATAAAACTTTTAAGATGATACGTGGCATACTGATACTTTAAAATGAACATTTTTATTATCTTCTCCCAAGCCTGCTCTTTGCTAAACACATAAAATATTTCTATTAAATGCATTTTGTTTGATTGAATGGTTAATTCAAGGGTATTTATAAGATCAATTTCTTCTTGTAGATGTCATAGGAAAGAATCATCAGTATCATTTAATCAGAAGTTCGAGTATTTAAGGCCCAATTATGTTGGGGAACATCAGGATGACATTAGGAAAACAAATGATCATCTCTGTGTCCTTGCTAAGAAATTGAGAGCCACCAACCCTCAAGTTTAAAGTTGAAGTTCATTTTAAAATTAGCATTATCTCATCAATAAAGACACATTGCAAATAATCATCATAGTGACTCTTTCCTTTGTCTTAGGAGATGTTGAGGAAGATAAATAAACTCAATACCAGGGAAGGTTTTGCTAGTATATAGGAAGATAGTGAGAAGAGAAAGGAAAATAGTTTGTTCATCCTCTACCCTCTTCACTAACATCTGTGGGCTCCCCTTTGCTGACTGCATACCTCTCTTCATAAAAATTCAGAGGTCATAGCAATCAAACAACTTACAAAGACTTTCATGATTATACATTCCTAGTTCCATGATAAACTCTTTGTATTTTGAGGTTTCAGAAGTGCTCAGAAAAGCCAAGTGGGCCTCTGTACATTAACCTATTGATGCTTGACATCTCTTATGTTTGAAATTCCCTTAAGAGAGAGCACAACTGTCCATCATCCTATTGAGGGCAGACTAGTGGAGCATGGATGGCAAAGATGCATTGAGGGGTGATCGGGTCATAATTTTTGGATTTAAAACCATGATTCTTTTTTGTATTTAAATTTTGACTAGTTAAGTCACTTACTTAGGAATAGTATTCCCAATTTCACAGGTTATCACACTAAGAAAAAAGATATGTCAGAGGAGATATTTCATAAAATTATAATTTCAAATCAGAAAAGCTAGGTGCCACTGGGCAGTGTTATACAATAAGAAACTATTCCATCAGAGTAAAAATTACAGATAATTAATTTGTCCCTAAAAGGAGAAAGGCAAACCCTACAGAGAGTAATCTTATGTCTGCAAGGTGATTCTTTTATATATATTTAAATGCATGCAATCCTAACATGACAGCATTTGCTTTTTCAGCTACTTCTGCCTGAAAGGCCCCACATTATTTTCATCTTATCTTTCTTAGATGCAGTTAAATCCAAGTCACTCTATGTGGAATGCTAGGTTAGGATAGAGAACATTAGACTTCATTTGGTAATAGTTCTCAGGGGCCTCTGGGACATTACTGAAAACTCCAAGACTGTCTCAGTGCCATAAGAACCTCCTCCATGATTTCAGTCAAGGAGTCCGTGTTCTGCTTTTTCCCTGTCTGGTCCTTTGGCTCTGATGTGTGTCACTTCATCATGTTTCCTGAAGAAGAGTAGTCATGTTCAGAATGGGTGTGTGTGACCTGACATCTTGTGTTCTGTCCAATGATCCCAGGCCCTTTAGTAAGCACAGGTGGTGGTGTAAAATAATGAACAATCATAACCATGTGGATTTCTATGACAATTACATGAAAATAATTTCAAAATCATTTCCCACAGGGAGTTTGTTTTCTGGCCAGTTTCTCTAAGTCAACTGAAAAAAAAATGTGCATGTGGAATTGTCTGCAATTCACATGTTGTCTCTTCAACTCCTAGAATTTCTCCTACTCCATCTTGTTGTTATTCTTTCTGTTGGCCTCACTATCTTCCCAAGCTGCAAGAAGAGAATGATTAGAACGTCCTTGAGATTTTCTATGTGGCATGATACAATTGGTCAGGTTATAGTCATTTCCCCAGGGACACTCCTTATTCAATCCTAGGTTATTTTGCTCAATATACACACTTATACTTAGGCAATAAAGGCAACATATAACTTAGTGAGCACTTATTGTATGTATAATTTATTGTCTTCTGTGAGGTGAAAGAGAAGAGATAGTAGATGATTCATTTGGACATATTCATATAGTATTCCTAATGATATAATCAAAACTAACAAAGGCATTTGAGTTTTTTAAAGCTTATGAATTTATGTATTGTTTTATGTTTTGCTTTGCTTGATTTCATCCTTAATATACAGAATCAGAATCTGTGAAAGTGGAGCTCAGATTTCAGCATTTTTGATAGGCTTCCTAAGTGACTCATATTTTGGGAACTATTTTATTTTATTTTATTTTATTTTATTTTATTTTATTTTATTATTATTTTTTTAATAAAATAATTTTTTATTGGTGTTCAATTTACCAACATACAGAATAACACCCAGTGCTCATCCCGTCAAGTGTCCCCCTCAGTGCCCGTCACCCAGTCACCCCCACCCCCCGCCCTCCTCCCCTTCCACCCCCCCTAGTTCGTTTCCTAGAGTTAGGAGTCTTTATGTTCTGTCTCCCTTTCTGATATTTCCCACACATTTCTTCTTCCTTCCCTTATATTTTGGGAACTCTTTTAAAAGCCATACATATGAGCAGGGCACCTGGGTGCCTCAGTTGCTTAAGCCTCTGCCTTAGGCTCAGGTCATGATGCCAGGATCCTGTGATCGAGCCCCACATCAGCTCCTTGCTCAGGGAGCCTGCTGAGCAGGGAGCCTGCTTCTCTCTCTGCCCCTCCTTCCAGCTCTGCTTCTCCCTCGCTATCTGTCTCTCTCTCAAATAAATAAACAAGATCTTTTTAAAAAGCCATACATATGGGGAGTCACTTAAAAAGTTTTCTAAAGCTGGTTAGAATGACCATCTAGTTCGTGATACTTTGAAGGTGACAGAGGACACTATTAAAGTCATTGTTAAGGTTAACCTATGTTTATCAGGGACTTCCTAGACCAAGAAGCATTACTGTTCTAGTAACAGTTGAGTACAAAAGCACATGTTTTGAATATAAAATCCAGGCCAGACTGAAAGTTTTGAAATGTATCCTAGACTGTTGGCTCCATATTATCCCAGTTCATATTCAATTAGAATAGCAGATTATCCCTCCAAGTTATTGCTACTCCCAGCTCATCTACTATATTCCAGCATCTCTGTCCTAGATTAAGCCTTCATCATTTAGCTTCTAGATCATGGTAGTGGCCTTGTAATGGCTCTTGCTCTCCATGTTTGTCTTCTTCCATTCTTTCTTCCCATCTGATGCCACAGTAATGATGCATAAATTGTCATTTTGTTATCATGCTTGAAATTTGTTGATGTTTCTATATGATTTAAACTATAATAATAAACAGAATAAGCAGTAAAATACATGCCATAATAATATTGATATGAACAAGAAATAACATAGGCATAAAAAGAACACTTGTTTAGCCATTGTAAAACAGTACTTAAACATACCAGTTGGTGAATTGCCACTGCTGTTACCCTTTTAAGTGCTCCTTGCCCTACTGCAGAACTTCCTTAGCCTCTGCCTTCAGAGCCCACATGGACATTCACACAATCTGGTGATAGACAAGGTTAAGCCTGGCATAGAAATGCCCTCTTGGACCTAACTCTCCTCTTATGCCTTCAGAGAGCTCTAATAGGTCAGTGCCTGTGTGGTACACTTAAAATAACTTCCTTTTCATGGTATACAATTCTTCATGATTTGGCCTCTTCATACTTCATGTGCATGGCCCAGCTTCTCCCACTCTGTTTCACTGCTCTGAAAAACGACATCTTCTCCCATCTACTTGGGCACCTGCCTTCTGGACCACTCTCTTTCCTTACTTTCCTTCCTTCCAAATTCTTACTTATTGTTTGTATCCCAGCTTAATTGTTTTTTTTTTTCCCTTAGGTCCTATAGGCATATTTGAATATGTTCCTTAAGCTCACATCTTATTATCTTTAACCAATAATTTTTAAATGTGGCTTTATATACATGTTCATTTCCCTTCTAAACAGTAATATTCTTGATCCTTGGATTTTCAAATATATTTATACCCAATTCTTAGCACTTTTCCTGTACATAGTATATGTCAAAATATATTGACATATAACAAATAAAGAATTAATAAATAAAGAATGCTTATTGGAAAGAAAACATAAATTTTAAAAGTTGTTTAAAATTAGTGAGGTTGACATGAATGTGATGCATTTTGAGCTGAACTTTGCAGGAGTAAGGGACATGCTGGATAGGAGATAAGAGTGATTCACATTCCCAAAAAAGCCAACAACAAAAACAATGCACAGGAAGAGAAATGAGGACTTAGGTGAGTGGAGAATGGCAACACTGGGTTAGTAAGCAAATGACAGAGAAAGAAGAGAATTACCCCGAAACATTGTACGTCAGTTTGAGATGTTTAGAGCCACACTCCTGGAACCAGTAAATCCAAAGCTTTATCTTTTCACAATAGACTTGGGTTTGTAACAATTGGAAGTTTGTTCTTCCCTGCGGCTTGGTTCCAGCTCCATACAAAGTCATCATCTGTGTCCCAGAAGGAAGTAAATCCGTGTTAAGCATTAACTAATCTTTCTTTGCATGTACTTTCCCTGAGCTTATTATGTTCACTCAAAGGTCAACTGATGGTGCTTAGGCCTGCTGGTTCATTGTTCCTTAAGCAAATGGTTCTTTGTCAAATGTTAATCCCCCTAAATTAAGGCTCAAGGAATAAAGAAATCCATTTAGTAATTTATGTGGATTTGCTACACCTGGCACAGTTCCTTGCTTTTTGTCATGTGACCTTTTAATGGTAGTTTTAATAATTCACTGGTGTTTAAAGATCATCTATGACTAAATAGAATCCAATTCTTACGACTGTGAAACCATAGTTCTTGCCTCTCATTCAGGAAAACATCTTATCTGCCTTTAATATGAAGCTTACAGAGTAATTGCAGTTGTCTGTGTTATTATTTCTACCTTTCTAAGGTTAATAGTTGTCTCTAGAATACTCAGAGTGATAGCAATCCAGCCTTGATCTGGTTAAATAAATTCTAGCTTAAGATTTTATGATTTCTTCCAAGTTATACAAAATTGTAATGACTTATGTTTATTTCATTTTAATCTTTTTTTTAATTTCATTTTAATCTTAAGCAAAAGTTTTTAGAACAGTGGGATCCTCGAGTGAGAATAGAAAACATTATAATTACAGGCTTATTCATATGAAGAATTAATGCTAATCCCTTTGCATGGTGTTAGATTATGTTATTTACTCAAGTGATACTGTCCTTGGCAAATTTCCTTCTTACCTGGGGTAAAGATACTTCTCTTCTGTCTGCTGGACAAATTTTTAGATATAATTACCACATGCTATTCTCCAGTTTTCTAAATTTCACTCTGTCTTGAGTTACATAAAATCTCAAGAACATATAGTAATAAATAGGAGAAGTTGAAAGTTAAACTATACTCTTATCACCAAATTTAATGCTTTGTCTTCTGTGATTATGTTGGAGTCCCCTGACTTAAATTGTGAGATTTCTAGGTGAGATATCAGCATTAGGTGAACGGGCAATCATCACAAATTGCACACTTTCATGGATATTCAAGTATCTTTCCTGCTGCAGAACACCTGCTGTTCAGCCCTCTGACTGTAGCCTCTTCTTAGTTCAATCACCAACTGGTAACTATATGTGTTAGTTTTCTTTCTACAACTGGGGTTAATTATGTATATATTTCATGGGGGTAATTGTGAGAATTAAACTAGTCTATACCCGTAAAGCTTTTTCAGAACATTGCTTAAGACATGAAAACTTCTATTATGATTATTGTCACCATTGTTATGAATATAATTCTATATGTTTAATAAAGACTCCTTTTGAGAAAACACTGAAGGTACAAAATATGTGACTGTTTTATCTGAGAGTAATTTTTCAGGATTTCCATCATTAATTGCATGAAAAGAGAATTCTTTATTTTTAATCTTCAGACCTTTGGTTAAATGTGGCTTAATCCTTGGCACTTTTCTTCTGAGGTTCCAGCTAGCACAGGAAGTGCTAGAATGGATGTAACTGGATTTGTTTTGCAACAATAAATTACAAAAAAATAAGGACTCACTGTGAAATACTAGAACTTAAGTAAAGTCAAATATTTCAATGATTGAAAGGACACTAAAAAAAAGGATGTTAATTATCGAATGATTTCTAACCCAAGCCCTTAGCATTAGCAAACACACGATCTTTCATATCCCTTTGCAGTAAACACAGAGACAAGAAATTTTCTGCACTTGGAACTATTCATACAGTGTGGGTTTTGTAGCTCTTCATAATTTGTTTTACTAGCATTTTGTTAGCTTTTCTCTCTTCACATTGCTCCAAAGCAGATCTTGCTCATGGATTTCACTTATATGTAATTGCATTTTGAATATTGAGGTCCCCAACCAGGAGAATAGAGTCTACTGGCAGTTGCCAGTGCTGTACTTAATAGAGAGAACTCTTGGCCCATTTCCAGGACTTGGCTATATTTGCAAGGGAATTGTGCAGATTCCTGGTATGGAAGGAAGAGCAGTGGTTATGTTCTCAGTGACTTTATACTCAGAAACTTCTCTCTCATACTCTGACTTCCCTGAAATCAGAAGCAAAAATAAGAAGCAAAGCCTTCCTACAGAAATTTCAGTAATGCACAGTCTGATACAATGGTTCTCAACTCTATTGAATGCAATGCTTCCATTTTGTTTGTTTGGTTGGGTTTTGTACATTACATCTCCATTACTTATTTATTTTTTAACTAGAAGTTTATACTTTATTCCCAATGCTTCCCTTTTATAACAAAATCTTTTTTAACATCTCCTTTACTATTCTAAAAGAAATTCAGGGAATAACATATCCAGGGTTTCCCTAGAGTATGTGAAGCCCTGAGAAAATACTTCTTGTGGGATCCCTTTCTATAACCATTTATCTCACCTAAAATCAGCATGTAAACACCATTCTATTAGCTCAATATCATTTGATCCTATATAAAAAATACTACTCTGACCAGTGAGAGCTATCTATTCACCAGGCAGCCCATCTGTAAGTAAAGTCTTGCCACAGAGCTTGAGGTATCCTCTGGGTTCAATTGTGTTGCTTTAGTGGGTACCTAGACCCCATATATAGTGCTGAAGGTTGGAGAGCAGCCCATAGGGGAGTAACAAGTCCTGGGGCCCACACTTCCATGAGACTTGGGTATTTTTGAGGATGTTACTCCAAAGCACAGGAGCCCTTTTGAGATCCAATTAAATACATCCATGGGGCAGGAACCCAAACATTTGTCTAGGCACAATTTTTTAAAAGCTTGTCATTCATAATTCCCATGTGTAATGTAATAGGCAAACAAAATCATTCATAATAAATTATACATATTTCAAGACAAAAATGTTGATACATGACTATGCCAGAAGACTTAATGAAATTGTCAGATGATCTCAGCCTCTTTTGATGAATATATCTGTAGTTAAAAGAACAAGAATGTCATGAGCTATTTTGTACAAGAAGTATAAGAAATGAAAGAACAGATATATAGATGGACATCAGAAAAAATAAAGTTAGGATAGTTAATGAGGAATCTGATATATCATTATATGATCAAAGAAAGAGGTGAATAACCTTAATGAATTTGAGATTTTATGGAAAGAGAAAGACTGGCAAACTGAAGAAGTAAAAAAGACTTTCTTATAAGTAAACTCAGCATTATTTATAAACACATTACTAAAATAACTCTGTGCTATGATGTGAGTTTCAGGGGACTACTGAGCTTTGCAGTGAAAACCTTTATTTCAGTTGAGCCATATAAATAAAAATTATCAGCTATTGAGGTTGCTGCCTGTGTTCTTCTCCAGGATTTTGATGGATTCCTGTCTCACATTTAGGTCTTTCATCCATTTTGAGTCTATTTTTGTGTAGGGTGTGAGGAAATGGTCAGTTTCATTCTTCTGGATTTGGCTGTCCAATTTTTCCAACATTATTTTGTTAAAGAGACTGTCTTTTTTCCATGGGATATTCTTTTCTGCTTTGTCAAAGGTCTGTTGACCATAGAGTTGAGGATCCATTTCTGCATTCTCTACTCTGTTCCATTGATCAATTTGTCTGTTTTTGGGCCAGTACCATACTGCCTTGATGATTATAGCTTTGTAATATAGCTTGAAGTCTGGAATTATGATGCCACCAGCTTTGGTCTTCTTTTTAAATATTCCTTCAGCTATTTAGGTTATTTTCTGGTTCTATACAGGTTTTAGGATTATTTGTTCCTGTTCTGTGAAAAAAGTTGGTGATATTTTGATAGTGATTGCATTGAATATATAGATTGCTCTAGCATAGACATTTTAACACAGGCAGCAACCTCTGTGACCTTGGTCATAGCAACTTCTTGCTAGACATGTCTCCAAAGGCAAGGGAAACAAAGGCAAAAATGAAATATTGGGGTTTCATCAAGATAAAAAGCTTTTGCACAGCAAAGGAAATAGGAAAACCAAAAGATAACTGACAGAATGGGAGAAGATATTTGCAAATGTCTAATCAGGTAAAGGGCTAGAAAATCTATAAAGAACTTATCGAACTCAACACCCTAGGAACAAATAATCCAATCAAGAAATGGGTAGAACAGATATTTCTCCACAGAAGACATACAAATGGCCAACAGACACATGAAAAAATGTTCAGCATCACCCAGCACCAGAGAAACACAAATCAAAACCACAATGAGATACCACCCCATACCAGTCAGAATGGCTAAAATTAACAAATCAGGAAATGACGGATGTTGGTGAGGATATGGAAAAAGAGCAACCCTCTTACGTGGTTGGTGGGAATGCAACCTGGTGCAGCCACTGTGGAAAACAGTATGGGGGTCCTCAAAAAGTTGAAAATAGAGCTACCCTATGACCCAGCAATTGCGCTAACGGGTATTTATTCCAAAGATACAAATGTAGTGATCCCAAGGGGCACCTGCACCCCAATGTTTATAGCAGCAATGCCTACCATAACCAAACTATGGAAAGAGCCCAGATGTCCACTGAGATGAATGGATCAAGAATAGGTGGTATGTATATACAGTAGAACACTATTCAACCATTAGAAAAATGGAATCTTGCCATTTGTAACAATGTGGATGGAACTAGAGGGTATTATGCTAAGTGAACTAAGTCAGTTGAAGAAAATTATCATATGATCTCACTCATATGTGGAATTTAAGAAATAAAACAGGATCAGAGAGAAAAGGAGGAAAAATAAAACAAGATGATATCAGAAAGGAAAACAAACTACAAGAGACTTTTAACCTAGGAAACAAACAGGGTTGCTAGAGGGGAGGAGGGTGAGGAGACGGGGTATCTGGGTGACAGGCCTTAAAGACAATACATGATGTAATGAGCACTGGGTATTACATAAGACTGATGAATCACTGAACTCTACCTCTGAAACTAATAATACACTATATGTTAATTAATTAAATTTAAATAATAAAAAAGAAAAAATGACCACTTATTATTAAAGCTAATAGCAAAATATCAGTAAACTATATATATACATATATATGCATATATATCTAAGAACATGGCTTCTTTATTATGTTTTTTTATTGAAGTGTAATTGACACACAGTGTTACATTTCAAGAAGTTTTGAGAATATAGATTCTTAATTTTTTCTCTCGTGATTTCTCTGAAGTGCTTTCTGGATCATGGTTTCAGCCTGTCTGAATTTAAAAAAAAATTCCATGAGGGGCTCCTGGGGGACTCAGATGGTTGAGCATCTCTTGATTTCAGGTTACATCATGATCTCAATGTTCTGAGACCGAGCCAAAGGGCAGGCTTCATGCTGAATGGGGAGTCTGCTTCAGGATTCTTTCTCACCCTCTGTCCCTCCCCCCTCAAATAAATAAATAAATAAATAAACATATATATATTTAAATTAGATAAATACATTAAAAAAAGAGCCTATGGGATGGTGTTCCCCAGTGGTTAGAGAACAGACTATAAAGAGTCTCCAGTACTCAACTCTAGACAAGATGCTCATTCTTCCTCTACTTAACATTTTCTTTCTCTACTTTACATTTTTTAATTTGTAAAATGGGATAATTTACTTTGTAGTATAGTTCTGAGTATTAAATGATTTACCATTGGCAAAGTGCTTAGTCCAGGGGTTAGAGTAAGTTCTCAGTAAATTGAATCTATTACTAACCCATGTGAAAAGGAAAGGCAGTTATAATTTGTCACTTAATTAGTTGATTCATTTAATAAAAACTTGTTGAGCTCCTACAGTGGGTCAGATAAGGTTTTATGTGTTGCAGATGCCCAAATGCATAAGATATAGTCTCCTCTTCAAATAATTATTTGGAATACATACAAAGCCAGATAAAAAGAGAATAATGTACTGCAAGATATTACTTAAGCAGCTCTCTACTAAACCATAGTAGTCCTCACTCTTCCCTTGGCTACAGCTTAATGGAAGTTGTACTATATACATTCAAGGTATCATGTAAAAGACAAAGTCAAAAGAAAAAAGACTGTGTATGTCAAAACTTCAGTAGTGGTCTGTTTCATCACTAGGGAACAGAATTAAGTTCTCAGACATCGTAGTTTTGGAGAAATCTCCTTTCATATATAGGAAGTAAGAGTCAAATTGCAAAAGGAATGTATAGTCAAAGAGCCAAAGTTCTGGTGTTCTTGTTTTTTGGTTTTGTTTTGTTTTTCTTTCAGTTTAGACCTCTGTGTTATATGTCTTATTAGCTCCGTGGGCCATTTTTCCCTTCTTGGCAGGGTCTTAGATAAAAACTGTAGCCAATAATCTCAAGTATACCAATCACGGTTTCAGAGACATGTAATTTGGGAACTAGAAATTATCTCAGATTATATACAGATAATATATCATTTTTCAAATAAAAAGTCCAGAGAAGTGAAATGATTTGCCACAGTTAAAAGCTAGATAGTGACATGGTTATTGATAGAACAATTCCTGTTTCTTTTTACAGTGATCTTTGTTCTATACCAGTGGTTCTCACATTTTTACTGCACGAGAAATATTGAAGAACTTGTTAAAACAGATTGCTGGATTCCACCTCCAGGGCTTGTGATGCAGTAGGTCTTGTAGATGCACCAGTAATGTGCATTTCTAACAAGTTTCTGGATGTTGCTGTCGCTGGCTGGGAGGCACACATTGAGAACTTTGTTCTAACAGCATGCATCTGAAGCCTCGAGTCTGTTTGATATAAATATTTTTAACCCCAAGCTTCTGAGAACTTACTACTGTGCATTTCTCACTATAAATCTATATTGTCTTTTTCCTCCTCATGACACATACCATCTTTCTGTAGTGTACCTAAAGGCTCTGTTTGCTAATGGCTTGCTCTGACAACTGAAGATTTCCTGAGAAGCTCATTTTTTATTTAATTATAGATTGATTAATGTATGCATGCTTCTTAAAATACAGAGTTCTTCTTAAAATTTAGAATATATTTTTTAAATCACACCACCCTCATTTTCTTTATTGATCAAAATTATTCTCCATTACTGTTCTTCCCCATAACTATCCAACTGGTTAATGGAGTCTGTAGTTAATTCTGGTCACAATTTCCAAAGTCCTGATCAGTCCTATTATCTCCAGCTTCCTTTCCTATACTCTTTTACTACCTGAATTCAGGTGGCCAGACCAGAAATATTCAATTAACCTGCAAGGATTATACTTTTTTCTTTTCTCTTGTTACAAACTGATAAAAGTCATCCTTCTAAAGACTTCAGTATTTAAATAATTTCAGGGCTTTGAGAATATAATAAGAAAAAAATTAATGCTTTTGGCAAATGTAACTGCCTTACTTTAGTTTTTATGTCATGAGGTAATTTTTACATTTCTAAAAATGCAATTTTGTAACCCACAGCTATAAATAACACATTTAACTTAGGCCAGTTACTCTCCTATGGTATGTTTTCAGAGGAAAAAATACCCTTAACATTTGGACAAAATTTAACTAGCATTTACGGTCAGAAGTATTCTGAATCAACTACCATTTCTGCTCACTTCAGGACTGACATGTAAAAAACATGAAAAATGAAGAATTACCATAAGACAGCATAGTAACCTACCTTGGGGACTTTGAAGGGCATCATGTTCTCATTAATCTCTTTTTTCTTCTTTTTTTGGGTAAAGATAACAAAGAACCACCTGAACACAGTTTTTTAAAAAATTTATTTATTTTTGCATGGGCACACATGCACGCACGAGAGAGCAGGAGTAGGGGGAGGGGTAGAGGAAGCAGCAGATCTCCCTCTAAGCAGGGAGCTTCAGCAGGACTTCATCCCAAGACCCTGGGATCATAACCTGAATTGAAGGCAGACACTTAACCAACTGAGCCACATGGGTGCCCCTACATGAACACATTTTAGAGCTAGAGCAGAGCCATTATGAAAGTTAAAACTGATCCCCCCCACCCCCGGCAGCATTTAAACACACTCGTATTCAGAAGCCATACTTGAGTAGAGATTTATTTTGAAACAAGGTTTTTTTTGGCAGGGTGGGAGGTTGCATCTTCTGAAGCATTTTATGAGGTTTAAATCATCAATCAGTCTTCAAGACGACTTCTGTATGATTCTGAAGAGTTAGAGGAATCTGAGGGCATCCAAGGAAAGAAAGTGAAGATTCAGCTTATTGGTCTCAACTCTGGGCTCAGAGAGGTATTCAGCATGCCTGTCTACCTAATTTGGGGGGGGAGGGCGGGGCGGAAGTTCAGTGCAAAATGAAAATGGTAGGCCCCATGTCCAAAAGGATGAAGAATTACAAGATGGTAATGGTAGAGCATTAAAGCAATCATGGGGCTCTTCTGAGAAGGGGGTTCTGTGTGGCTCACTGCAGAGGTCACATGTCTGTGTCACCGAGTCTCCTTTCAGGTTTCCTTCAGGGTTGCAAAGCTCAGTTTATCTGCATAGGAAAAGACTGGTGATTCAGAACAGAAACTGTGAAAGCAAAGGATTTTTATATGGAGCCTGTGTTTACACTTTTTGGCAAATCAAGAATGTTGAGTGATATATATGGTATATGTGGTATAAATGAGAAGCACCACAGCAATAGAAGTTTTTCTCTATTAGAAAATTCACATAAATGCTTGGAGAATATTAAAATAAAATTTAATAAGGTCTTTTGGAAACCATATTACCCACATAATTCCATAAAGGGGGTCACGCCTCATCAGCACATTATTTGGTAACTCAAATAATACACTTTATCCATGTTATGTAGTATTTATTCTAATGCAATTAAAGCTTTTGCTTATTTTTTTTCTCTTACTCATAGGTCTGTGAACTCTTGGAAGAATTGACTATCTTGTTATAACATCAAGAACTAGTACTCAGTTTGGTACAGAGTGGTTGCTCAAGAAATATTTGAAGAATGAATACTTGAATGAGTGAGCGAGTAAATGAACCCACTCTCAGAACAAGGTTATTATTTATAGGACACATTTAATATGCATAAATAGTTTTAATCTTTGGGATGAAAACTGTCTTTCTTTTGTTATTATACACATAATACATCCATATGATGACATCAGTGATGTCTACTCCTAATAAACAATGCTTTTGTTTATGTCCCTTGAATTCAAACTTGGGTCTTTCTTTCATGATAGGCTGCATCCATACTGTGACTCTGCTCCTCATTCCCTCTGAGTCACCTCCGGTACTGTCTAAGTACTCCTGAAGCTGCCTGCGGCCCCACAGCCTGGCACAACTCATCAGAACTTTGTGTGTGGTTGAAGGAAACAGTGGAAATTAAAATTAAAAAATCATTTGCAAATTGTATTCGTGTAGTGATTGCAAATTATGCTACAGCCTTTGGGAAATCTGTAATGTAAGAGACCAAGGAAAGTATTTAGATTGCTATTCTAACTGGCTTTGCAAACATAACTGGTTTTTATGCAACTGATTTTGCAGGCAATGCTCAAATCCACTGTTTCTGTTTGCTTGTCTGTGTCTCAATCTGGTTTCATAGAAACCCAGGAAAACACTTGAAAGCTGTTGTCACAAATTCAAACTGCTTCAGAAAAACTGGTGAAAATCCATCACTGATGTTTGCCGGTACTCTATGAACCCTGGGATAGATTTTGTTATTCTAAGACAAAATAATGAATTGGTTTATCAAAACTAAAACCAAACAACCAATAAACAGACAAAAAAACAACAACCAAGAAGCAAAACAAGAAATGAAAACAAACTCAGTGGTTTCAATTCCTACTGAAAAAAAAAAAAAAAAGGCCTATGGTTGTAGTAAAGGAAGATTCAATATGAACATATATAGTGATGTATTTCCATATGAGAAAGCTGATCTATTCCATGCCATCAGAGAAAATATCTGAGAAAATCATGGGATTCCAATTCAAATTTAAGGTGCAAGTTCAGCCTGGCATCGTAGAAATAAGAAGTTTCTACAGCTGCGTTATGTATTGGACAGAGGGGTTAGCTGTCTCCTGAGTGAAAGAATCCCATATATGAAATTTACAGTGGATGGGTTTTATTTAAAGAATAGATAGTTTTAGCAGAGTTCACACCTATTTTTCCATTTCCCTAATTGTAATGGATTCAATATCTACAAAAATATGTTGAGATGTAATGGATTCCATAATATAATATCTACAAAAATATGTTGAGAAATTGAAAATATGTTTGAATCTGCAAACAA
The DNA here is from genome assembly GCF_048164855.1 of Canis lupus baileyi. Taxonomy (NCBI): domain Eukaryota; kingdom Metazoa; phylum Chordata; class Mammalia; order Carnivora; family Canidae; genus Canis; species Canis lupus. Next base: position 54,952,567 of record NC_132844.1, on the reverse strand, counting down.
AAATAAAAACAGAACCAAATTTTCAGTTTCCTGTCCAGCATGGAGGGAACTTACAAGTTGTCAATCTGTGCTAACACAAGTAAAAAGCTGAACAAACTGGAAAATAAACTCTTTTTAGATCTGTCAGAGATGTTAAGCCACAGGACAAACTGTTATCTCTAAAACTGGGCAGAGAAGACAGACAGATAAATACAGATAATCTCACAGTTTACCAGAGTGGAAATCCACTACAAAAGAACCCCACAGAAACCAGTACCACAATAGCAAAACTGGGACTGAACCTGAATTCCAGAGGCTCAGTGTAGACAAGCATGAAAGATGAAGACTCCAGGGGAACCCAGTGGCTAGGGGCTCCCACACGCACTTTTGTGTTTTAACTACAGAAGCTCTATCAAGTCCTCATAGTAAAGATCTGAGAAAAATCCCCTCAGACTTTCTGGCTGGAGGTAGGAGGAAAGTAGCTATTTCAAAATAGGTCTGATGTTCTGATCTACTTGATAAAGCCTGTCTTCAAGAGAAATAATTTTACCAGAGCCTAACTTACTGGGGATTTATCAGAATTTAACTGACTTGAAGGAAGGGAAAAATTCAACTTAGCTTGTTCTAGTCTTCCACATAAGTAAGTTTTATACTATCTCCTGCCTCCTGTGGCCATCCTGTACCACCAAAGGGGTTGAAAACAAAACAGCTCAGAGCCATATACTCACTAAAAGACTAACACTCAATTATAGGACTATAGAATAATTCCCACACCTTACCAGGATATTACTGAAGGCCTATTCATCACAGTTCCTTTTACTTAGTACATGTCTTTTTCCACCGAAAAATTTGCACACAGATGTTTATAGCAGTTTTGTTCATAATTGCCCAAACTGAGACACAACCAAGATGTTCTTCAGTAGGTGAATGGTTAAACAAATTGTAATACATCCAAACAATGGATTATTTAAAGCTAAAGAGAAAGGAGATAGTAAGCCATCAAAAGATATGGAGGAAACTTAAATGCATATCATTAAGAGAAAGAAGCCAATATATCAAGTTGCTACCTATCTGACCTTCTGGAAAAGACAAAACTATGGAGACAGTAAAAAAAAAAAAAAAAAAAAAAAAGAAAAAAAAAATTTCAATGTTTGCCAGAACTTAGAGGGCAGGAAGGGTTAAATAGAGCACAGAGAATTTTTAGGTCTGTGAAACTATTCAATATGGTATATTATAATGATGGATACATATGATAACACATTTGTCAAAACTCTTAGAACATACACCACCAAGAATAATAAACCCTAATGTAATAAAACTTTGGAAATAAGAATGAGTAGGTTCATTGATGATAAGTTCATTGGAGGTTTATTGATTATAACAAATGTACCAATTGGTTGCTGGATATTGACAAGTGGGGGAGTTTGTGTGTGTGTGGAGACAGGGGTACATGGAAACTCTGTATTTCCTGTTCCATTTTGTTATGAACCTAAAACTGCTCTAATATATATATATATAATATAATAATTTATAATATATATATTTTTAAGACCCACTCCCCCAAAAAAAAACACCAAATGACTCTGACCAAGAAGATAAATATTTTCTCACCAATATTAGACAAGAAAGGATGAGGACATCTGGGTGGCTCAGCGGTTTAGTGCCTGCCTTCAGCCCAGGGTGTGATCCTGGAGACCTGGGATTGAGTCCCACATCCGGATCCCTGCAAGGAGCCTGCTTCTCCCTCTGCCTGTGTCTCTGCCTCTCTGTTTCTCTGTGTGTGTGTGTTTCTCTTATGAATAGATAAATGAATAATCTTTATAAAAAAAGACTTTTAGAAAAGAAAGGATGACAAATTTAAAAACAAGTTAACATATCTACAACTCAGCTGGATCTTAAAAAGATTATTAGTGTAAAACTTGGAAAGTTTTCTGATAAAGACGGAATAGCAGCAGTAGATAAACTGTCCTGTCTGAACAGCTAAAAACAGGCAGAATCTGTGAAACAACACGAAGGAAGAACAAAGAAGATGACCCCACAGTTGCCCTATTTATTGTCTGGAGAAAGTTTCCAAACTACAAGGTAGGGAAAGGAATCTTGGGATCTACAAAGTAAGGAGATAACAGCTAAACTATCTTCTTTTGTATATAAACTCATATGCTTTTCTGATTAGTTATTCCCCAATTATTTCACTCCTTTTTGTTTTTTTAATCAGGCATTCCCATCTTTCTTGGTTTATTATCAACACATTGAGTTAGGAAACATAAGCTTTGCTAAAATCACTAGGAGACTCCTAATAACTAATTAAAATATGAAATTACCTAAAAGCAAAGTTAATGGAATGATAAAGCCATGAAATCTAGCACATTTTTTAAAAAATAATTTCTTCACAGCTTTATTAACTAATGTTGCTTTTTTTTAACTAACTAATGTTGCTTGAAATCAGATATTTATATACAAGTTTTTTTAAATAAAAAGCTCGCAGAAAATAAGTGAATAGTAATCTCCAAGTATATGAATTAAGTAAGTCAAGTCGCAACCTTGGAGGAAACGAGTAAGTCTCACACTTTCAGTTTGAACCCAAAACCCAAGGCAATCCCACTATCTTATGGTAACACCTTCATTTTAAATTTCTTTTCTAAATTGGTTTACAAAGTAGAAAACTAAGTATTTTTAGTGTATATAATTTTAGTGTATATAATTACAAAATGTGACTATAGGTTATATAGGTAATATAGGTTATATAGGTTATATAGGTAATGGGGGCTAAGGAATGCACTTGCTCTGATAAGCACCAGGTGCTGCATGGAAATGTTGAGTCACTATATTCTATACCTAAAACTATGTTAACTTTCTGGAATTTGAATAAAAAAAATAAAAAATTAAAATAAGTTAAAAAAAATAAAAAAATAAAATTTCAATTACATTTATTCTACATATGTATATTATATATTATATATGTGTGTATATATAATACATAATATATAATATACATATATTACATGTATATAATACATGTATTATGTGTATATATAATATACATATATATCATGTGTATATATAATATACATATATAGAATAAATGTGAAAGTTTCACATATATATAAATATATATATACACACACACACAAATATTTTTTTTTTTTTTTTGAGAGAAAGAGAAAGAAAGTGTGAGCAGCGAGTAGGGGCAGAGGGAGAGGGAGAGAGAGAAATCCAAGCAGGCTCCACATTTAATGAAGCCCAATGTGGAGCTTGATCTCAGAATCCTAAGATCATGAAGATCATGACTTAAGCTGAAATCAAGAGTCAGACACTTAACTACCTGAGCCACCTGGGCACCTCTAAAATGTTTTTTGTAAATATATATATATTTTGTGCATGTATGTATGTGATTTGTAAGTATGTGTGTGTGTGTATGTGTATACACATTTCATACTTTCTAGGTTTGCAGTGAATTCAGTTTTTCTCCCCAATCTTCTAATTCAAGGCACTGATTCTTTTCCCTACAGTTTTATTTATTTATTTATTTATTTATTTATTTATTTATTTATTTATCTGCTCTAACACCATTTGATATTTTGTACTAGCAGTACTTAAATTTCTCACCTCTGGGTATTTTTGTTTTTGTTTTCCCCTCTTTTCAACTTATTTTCAATCTCATTGTCTTCTTAAGTCATTTTAACTTCATAATTTTTTTCTCCATGAAATGTTCTTGTTCTCTAAACATTCTTCTTTGTCTTAGGCTAAATCCTATACAAAAGCATAATAAGTGGGAAATATCAGAAAGGGAGACAGAACATGGAAGACTCCTAACTCTGGGAAACGAACTAGGGGTGTGGAAGGGGAGGTGGGCGGGGGGTGGGGGTGATTGGTGGCGGGCACTGAGGTGGGCATTTGACGGGATGAGCACTGGGTGTTATTCTGTATGTTGGCAAATTGAACACCAATAAAAAAATTATTATTAAAAAAAAAAGCATGATCTCCAAGATATTCTAGTGTCTTGTAAAGTTTTTAATAGGTCTTTCTGTTTGATGTCTTAAATTCACCTTTTATTTACTTTCTAGTAATAGTTTAACTGAGCCCATTTTCACCCAAAGAATGCATTGCCTTTGTCCCTGTGAGCTAGATAGGATCACATTGCAAAGTTCAAAGGAACTTCTAGTTCTTTTTCTCAAAGACATGAGGCTTGCTCTGGATTCCTCTTTATCTAGTTGGCTGGAAAATGTCAACAATTGATCTTCCTGCTGGTAGAGATGAAAGCCAGGTGCCAGTGCTAACAGAGACATCTGGCTAGCTTGAGTCCTTGGAAAAGCTCAAGAAATGTCTACTTACTCATAAGGACTCTAGAATGTCACATCAGAAAGAAAGAAATTTCTATGTTGACATTTTGGGCTAGATCGTGCTTTGTTGTGAAGGTTGTGCTGTGTGGTATAGGTTGTTTAGTAGCATGCTTAGCCACAGCTACAAGATGCCTATACTACCTCTTCTCATCGCAGTTGTGACTAACAAAAATATTTCCATTTTTTGGCAAATGTCCTCTATAAGAAGAAATTGTCTCTGGTGAAAAGCACTAGTCTAAAGACTAACTAATGTAGAAATTACTACCTGTAAATAGGTTGATGCCTTTAAAAAACTCTTAAAACATGGCATTCGCTTAGGTGTTGGGTGGAAGGAAGTGAGTGAAGCGGCATGAAGACTGGAAGGTGCTGATCATTTTTCTGCAGTGGCATTTGGTAAAAACGACTGCCTATGGGATTGTGGTAGGGAGAACACATTTCTATAGAGCCTAAAGCTACAGAGAAAGTGTTTAGAAAGAGGCAGAATGGGCAGCCCGGGTGGCTCAGCGGTTTAGCGCCACCTGCAGCCCAGGGCGTGATTCTGGAGACCCAAGATCCAGTCCCACGTCAGGCTCCCTGTATGCTTCTCCTCCTGCCTGTGTCTCTGCCTCTCTCTCTATGTGTGTCTCTCATGAATAAATAAAAAAAAAAAAAAGAGGCAGAATATCAGTTGTCACAAGCTGTTTTAAGCAAAATGCTACAACAAAATAATGTGCATATCCAGGAACAATCTCCCTTGTTGCCTGAAACATCAATTGGCTAATACACCAGGCAAGTGAGCTCTCTCATGGTTGGAAAAGCTAACTGTCCTAGTCCCACAGACCACAAGAGAAAGACTATCACAGTTTTACTCAAAGGGCTCCTATTTGGACTTCTCAGCCAAAAATATGAGGCATCATGGGCAAATATCAGGTTATAGGTGTTGCCTTCCCACTCCTGCCTGCTTTTTTTAGAGGCCCACAGGTCTTAAAATGAAGAAAAAGAAGTGAGCCCAGAGGAGGAAGAAACAAAATTAGAAGACATTTTTGGGTGAGCTTCTTTCACACAGAGATCTGGATTTTTCACAAAGTTGAAAAGTCAGTAGCCTGGCCTTTAAAGGTTTTCAACTGTGTAATATATGAAGAAATCCTTGATTTCTCATAACTGCACCAGCAGAGAGGAAGCCAAAAGAGCTGTGCAGTGTCATAATGTGGCCCAACTCCCCAACATCTGCTTCTGAGATGGCATGGAAGATTAGGAAACAAGGAAAATTTCCCAGGTGACCAAATGTGGGGTGAAGAAAGGACAATGAATAATAAACTTCCTCCCAGAGAATGAAACCAGTCTAACTACGGAAGTTCTTGCCAGATCGGAGAGCTTTTGAAATTCTGAGCCAGCACCATTTATTTCACAATTGTGGTTAACAAATGACTTTTTCAGGTGAGGGTTTTTAATTGCAGCTTTCCTATTTCTCTTCCACCCTTTTATGTTGAGTGCGTACAGGTGTCAGAGGAAGGAGAAAAATAAATGACTCCCCTTTTCTGTTCACCAGACTGTTGGGCTCCCCACTGGATCACATGGAAAAGATTGTGCATCACCCAGAGATACTCAGCTTTGAGGAGGATGCAGTAACTGGACAAGACCTTTGATTATACTTCTTGGAGAAAGTATGTTTTCTTTATGCAGGAAAGACACACAGATTCTTGTACATGGGTATGGGGTGGCCAGAGTGATAGTCTATCAGAAGACATTACTGTCCTCTCAGTATTTATCACCCCTCCACCTCCTTTTAGCAATAGAATCTATTGTTTTTTTAGTTGAGTACAAGGCACCCAGCTACAGAGAATACATTCCCAAGTCTCTCTTGGAAAATCGGCCTCATCACACAACTAATTGACAACAGAATGCATAATAGCCAACAGAAGAACAATTCCTGAAACTTTTGGGTCATGTATGCAAAAGAAACATTGCCTTTCACTAAGTTCTCCCTTGGACTGGATATCAAATATAGAAGTGCAGACAGACACCTCACATACAGAGATGTATTTATTGACAGTAAAAGATTTGTGTCACTAGTTTGCTTTTCTAGATGATTTCATGGAGAAGAGTCCACCTATTTGCCCTGGACTTTTGTGCAAGAGAATAATATGCTATAATCTTGTTTCAATTACAATAATTTTGGTTTTCTTTTTGACTTAAGTCAGTACCAAATACCATATATTATATCTTCTATGGGATTACAATGGAATTATTAATATTTTCCTTTGAAGTTTCACATGTATTAAGATTATATTTAAGTTTAATCATTCAAGATGTTGAATTTATAGAATTGATCTGGTGCTATGGGACATAGGTCATTATAACTGGGATAAATTACTCTGCATTTTTACTCTTAATTGTTAACAGCATTGCCCGATGCCAGCTCTTTGTCTACAGAACTAGGCAAAATGTTTTCCGATAACTGTTTTCGTTTCTTTTGCATTTCTGAGTATTTTCTTATTCTACTTCCTAATATGGAAGAGTTTTTATATCTCTTTCTTTTTCATGACTATACACATATTTTTAAAGATTTTTTTAGTTACAATAATAATATATTAATAAATAATAAATAAAAATCTATTAAACAGTATCTGCTTTAAAAATAAAACAGTTACTTATTATTTAAAATCTGGATTTAATTTGTAGCTCCCATATATATATATATATATATATATATATATATATATATATATTTACTCTTGTGCATCCCCACACAGACATAATTCCTTTCTTGGGTTTAATTTCTTTCCTTTTTTTAACTTCTTGAGTTTGATAAATACCTGTCATTTCTCTCCCTTCTTATTTAGTAAGAAACTTCCTTTTAGCAGAGCTTTGTTATCCATGAGTTCTTAAATGCAATTATTTTTCTTGATTTATTTGGGCACTTTTATTGTTTAAAAGTTTGTTAGCTTCTACTCCACCCTTCTGCAACAACTTGAGTTTTATCTTGTTTCAAGTAGCAAAAGAATGCTAAAGCTGGAGTGAAATTAAAAATAAAAGAGAGCTTAAGCTTATTCAACTCACTTTAATATGCAATGTAAGAGTATATCCTTCCTACAAATCACAACAGTGAAGTTCAAATGAGATCTTGAAGAGAGCAGGCAAATGTGTGACAGAACCAAATGAGTTGTGTTGTTGTATTGATGTTGAGAGTTCCTGATAGTTGATCACTTGGTCATTGTCTAGGCCTTGGTATAGAGGTAAATTATAAATAAATTCAAGTTAAAATGTAAAGCACTAAGTTGAATTAAAGCCCATGCATGGATAGGAAATAATGGAAAGGAATATTGTCAATTACAAGTTGCTGAGGGCTTCCACTCCAGGAAGGACTTTACCTTCCAGGAGTTCCAGACTAGCTCCTCCTCCAGTGCTCACATGGCTGACCTTATCTTCAGTGCCCCATTTGGCACAGCAAGTAGCAGTGTCTCCACCTCCTATAATGGTGATACAGCCCCTGGAAGTGGCTTTCACAATTTCATCCATGAGGGCTTTTGTTCCCTTAGCAAAGGCATCCCATTCAAATACCCCCACGGGTCCATTCCACACAATTAACTTGGCTTGGGCCACAACTTGAGCATATCTCTTGTTGGTCTCAGGACCACAGTCCAAAGCCACCCAGCCAGCAGGTATGCCTGATGCTACGGTAGCTTGGCCAACCTTTGCATCCTCCTGAAACTTGTCAGCAGTGACAAAGTCAACAGGAAAGGTAATGTTCACACCATTTGATTTGGCTTTAGCCATGATGTCTTTGACAATCTTGGCCCCCTCTTCATCAAAGAGCGATGCACCAATATCCATGTTGTTGAGTACCTTAAGGAAGGTAAAAGCCATTCCACCACCAATTATCATCTCATTGACCTTGTCCAGCATATTTTTGATGAGTTGGATTTTGTCTGCCACTTTAGCTCCACCAAGTATAGCCAGAAAGGGTCTCTCTGGGTTTTCTAAGGCTCTGGCAAAGTAATCCAGCTCCTTTTTCATCAGGAATCCAGATGCCTTCTGAGGCAGGTTCACTCCCACCATAGAACTGTGGGCCCGATGAGCAGTGCCAAAAGCATCATTGACATAGACATCCCCTAGTTTGGATAGTGATGCTCGGAAGCCTTCTATTTTATCTGGCTCAGCTTTAAGCTTATTTCCAGAGGAATCTTGGCCTTTTCCTTCTTCCTCTACATGAAAACGCAGGTTCTCCAGTAGGATAACTGAACCGGTAGCTGGGTTGGCACAGGCTTTCTCCACTTCTGGGCCCACACAGTCATTTAGAAACAAAACATCCTTGCTCAGCAAAGATTTGAGCTCAGCAGCAACAGGCTCTAAAGAATATTTATCTGGCATGGGAACACCATCAGGTCGACCTAGATGACTCATAAGAACTACTGACCTGGCTCCATTATCTAGACAGTACGTGATGCTTGGGATGGAAGCTTTGATTCTCTGGTTATTTGTAATCTGGTTCTTCTTCATGGGAACATTAAAATCTACTCTCATGATGACTCGCTTCCCTTTAACGTCCAGCTTGTCCAAAGTTAACTTCTTAGAAAGAGACATTCTGACTACAAAGACAGAAGCTGAAAGCTAGATCTCAAAGCTGAAGAACCGCTTTACTGCTGCTGAGAGGCTGGATAGATGGTGCTTTCCAACGCCTTTCCCTTGGCCCGCCCCTTTCTTCTCATCACTGTTTAACATAGGGCAGACATTGATTGAACTGGGGAAAAGGAAACTTGGCTCTGTGATTGGCTAATGGTCTTGTCAATCTGGATTTGGAATGTGTGGTCCGTGCAGATTCAAACTGCCAGTGCAGAGCCCTAATCCGGAGTAGTGATATCTGGGTTGGAGGGAGAGGTGGGTAAATAAAGAAACCCTGGATTAAGCGGTTTAGCGCCGCCTGCAGCCCAGGGCATGATCCTGGAGACCCTGGGTCGAGTCCCACATCAGGATCTCTGGGTGGAGCCTGCTTCTCCCTCTGCCTGTGTCTCTGCCTCTCTCTCTCTGTGTCTCTCTCATGAATAAATAAATAAAATCTTAAAAGAAAAAAAAAGAAGGGTTCTGAGGTCTAAGAATATTGGTGGTTCTCTTTTTCCACATCCCTCTAGACACTTGATCTTATTCTTAAAGCGAAATGAAGTGAAACAAAACAAAAGAGCCTCATCCACATCAAATCTTAATTATATTGAGATAAAAAACTCCAGTGCTAAATAAATAGGTGATTTGAAAAATACAGGTTCTATGACTCCTTGTTTATTAAAGGCAACATAGTATGCTCTGTTAGTGGTATAGCTTGATACCTACCTTTGGCTTTAGATATAGTCTATGGTGAGTGGGAATGATTTGTTTTTATTACCTTGTTTATTCTAAGACTACTGCGAGAATGCGTGGTGGCTTCTTTAGGAGAACCCCATAAGATAAAAAGGATAACAATAAAATACTGAAGGTGATGGTGACTTTTCTTTCCGACTACAAAGTTATAAGACCTTTCACTTTTCTTTTTAGCTCTCTCTTTGATTCATTCACTTGTATAACTAAGAAACTGAGCTGAAAAGAGGAATGATTTCCATGCGGATAAAAATGTTTATTTGAATTGAAAATGAGTGAGAGATTTTATTTTGGAGAAAGAAAACATAACAAATTGGCTTAATAATAAAAACTGGCTTTGTGATTAGTTGATATGGCAGTTTCCCTAAGCTGAATGAACTAAGTATATAGCATGGAGGCTTCAACAAAAATATATTTGAGGCATGACCCAATAAGATGGCTATAATAACGAAAAAGACAGTAAGTGTTGACAGGGATGTGGAGATACTGGAATCCTCACATATTGGTGGTAGAAATGCAAGATGGTGCAGGCACTTTGGGAAACAGTTTGATACTTCCTTAAAATATTAAACATGGAGTTATCATAGGACTCAGCAATTCCACTCTTAGATATGTACTACAATGGTAAAATTATACTCTATACTCTTGTAATAACTAAAGTCCCAAACTCTGACAATAATAAGTGCTGTCAGAGATATATAGTAATAGAAACTCATTTATTGCCGATAAGAATGAGGTATGCCACAGCCACTTGGAAAACAGTTTGGGAATTTCTTGTAAATATAAGCATAGACTTATAATATAATCCATCGATTCTACTCCTAGGTATTTGTTCAAGTACACAGAAAACTTATATTCTCTCAAACTTCTATGTATGAATGCTTAGATCAGTTTTATTCACAATTGCTAAAAAAGAATGCTTTTCAACTGATGACATCTATACAGCTGTAGTTATATCCATACCTACAGTTTTTTTGTGTTACTGAAGTTAAGCTGGAATAAGTTTAACTTTGACAGTTATAAGTTCAGGATATTAAGGGTATTTCCCTTCATAATCACCAACAAAAATAGGTACAGAATATACATATTTTAGAATATTCCTAAAATAAAAGGAAAATGCTATTTTCCTGCATAGATGACACAAAATCATGAGTACAACTTACATGCATTTTACTGACTAAATAAGTCGGACATGAAAGTATGTAGACCTTGTATAATTCCATTCACATGACGTTTGAGAAAAGATGAAACAAAGGGATAGAAAGCATATCAGTGTTTGTCAAGCATTAGAGGAAGATGGAGGTGGCCAACTATTATGGGGATGTAAGGGGAGGTTTTTAGTATGATAAAACTTTTCTATACAGTAATATAGTATTGAGTACAAGTCTAAATCCATAAAATTATACATTATAGAGACTGAACTTTAATGAATGCAAGTAATATAAAATGGACCAGGATGTTCAGAATTCTCAGAGTGGAATGCAGACTCTGACAAACAAGACAAATTGTATTTCAAAATATGGCAAATACCACTAAAGGTGTTGGGATTAAAAAGATCACAAGTAACTTTAGAAAAAAGGTTTCTAAATGATAAAGTTGAAGACAAAAAGAACCATACACAAATGTAATCTTCTTATTGAAAAATTTGTTTATCTTTTTTACTCTTGGAATCTCTGATTTTTACTTCTGCCACATGTTTCTTCGACTTTTAGCCAGAAAAAATTTTCAGTGGTTTAGAAGTTACGGATTAAGTTGGACCTACCTACCTGGATATTTCAAGACAAATTCTCTATCTCAAATTCCATAACTGAATTAATAGCTACTATTACTGTAACTTTGGTTTATAACTAACTCTACACTTTGTTTTCTACATGATTTAGGATATTAGCGCATTTAAAAAAATTAATAGTTTATGTCAGGGAGTATAAAATGTATTTAGATGTAATTTTGTGAAACAACTGAAAGTAGTAGGGACAGATATAAAAGGACAGAGTTTTTGTGTTACTGAAGTTAAGCTAGAATAAATTTAACTTAGACTTTTATAACTTCAGGATATTAAGGGTATTTCCCTTCATAATCACCAACAAAAATAGCTACAGAATATACATAAAAGTAACTGAAAAACAAATTTCACTACAAAAATTAAAGAAGGACCAAAAAATCCTAGTAATGCAGGAAATAAAGGGCAAACAAAATATAAGGCATATAAAAAACAAATAGCCAAATGACAGAAGTAGTCCCTCCTTATCAGTACTTAATTTAAATGTAAATGGGTTGAACTTTAATTAAAAGACAGAGGTTTGCAGACAAAAAAGAACAAGAATAGCTATACTAATACTAGACAACTGACTCTAAATGGAAAAGGATCATAAGAAACAAAGATCTTATATTTTAATAAAAGACAATATAGCAAGAGGATATAAAATTATACACATTTGCACATCTACTAGACCATCAAAATATATGAAGCTAAAACTGGCAGCATTAAAGGGAAATATAGGTAGTTCTCCAACAACAGCTTACATCTATCCTGTGACCCATCAATTCTAATCTTAGATGTCTATCTGAGATAGTTGAAAATATATGATGACAAAGTTTTTACAGGAATGTTCATAGTAGCCAAAAATTTTGAAATATTCCAGGAATAGTCATAAATTGAAATCCTACTTAGAAATGAAATTTACAAACTCTTTTACATACAATAACATTATCATGGTAAATATTAACTCAAAAAGCATCATGGTGTTAAAAGAATTCTTTCATAAATGAGTGCATAACGTGATTCTATCTATATGAAATAACACAAACAAGTTAATCTATAGTGAACAAAAATTATAAGAGTGCATGCATCTGAAGTAGAAGTACGGGAACTTTGAGGGGACATGTGGGAAACTTCTGGGATGACGATACATTTCTGAATGTTAATAGTTTGTGTTACACTTACGTGTTTGTAAAAATCCTCAACAATCTGCAAAATACTTTGAAATGCATCAAATATAATGCATGGATAGAAGGATAGCTATGTGGACGGATACATGGTAAAACATATGTGGCAAAATGTTACTGATAAAATCTGGGTGTTGCATATATGAGTATTTTCTGTGAAGTTCTTTGATTTTATTGTTTATTTGAAAAATTACATGATTAGAAAAATAAAATAACTTCTTGATGTTGTTTATTTTGTTGATTAGTAACTTCTCCTGAAGTCATTAAATATTTCTACTTACATGGTGAAGAACAGGACTACAAAAAAGAGCAACTTTTTTTTTAAAGTTGAGGTTGCTTATAATACATTTTTAGAATTTATAGTAGTACTTGTGTGTGCAGTTATGTAATTTTCTGGAGTTACACTTAAATCCCAAGTGCAAACATGGAAGATTTGCACAGTTGAATATATTGTGTTTGTAGTTTCATGAGAAAGATACACAGTTGGTGTTCTTTAAAAATAAGTTTCAGAAGCTAGAGGTAGATTCAGTATGTTTACTAAGGCCTTATACATTTTCAGCTAGAACTAAAAAAAAAAATTGCCCTGGAAATGTATGGAACAGAAGGCTTGAGTCCTATTTCTGGAGTGATTCAAAGAAGGTAGCAGTGCAGAATGAAGCCTGAACTACCATTTTCTTTTTTTTTTTTTTAATATTTTATTTATTTGTTCATGAAAGACAGAGAGAAAGAGGGAGGCAGAGAAGGAGGGAGAAGCAGGCTCCCCACAGAGCAGGGAGTTCGATGTGGAACTTGATCCCAGCACCCTGAGATCACGATCTGAGCCGAAGGCAGATGCTTAATCAACTGAGCCACGCAGGTACTCTGAATCATTATTTTCTCAGCCTGATTTGCTTTTAAGGAAAGTCAACTTTTGCTAAATATTAGGAGCTACTATGAATAATAGAAATGTTGAATCAGAAAGTGCAGAGTTCATTTAATACTTAAACACATTTAATTTTTGTCATCATTTAACTTCTAAATATGTATGGTTCTGGCATTGATAGCATTTCATTGATTTGTTTATAAGTCACTAATAGTGACTTACATTATACCTTAGATGAAATTAATGAACCATTGATACCATTCCAAGGTTACCATGCTTCACTAGCTTATACTTTGAAACACTTGAATTGTGTTTTATTGTGTCCATGTTTTATTTGTGGAAGATGTTAACAGTGCATAGCAAGGAGTTTCTATTTTTAGAAAAAAAGTTTAATAGTTGCTTGTAGGAGTGAAAAGTCTAGCCAGTGTGTGTAGGAGACCCTCAAGGGAGGCCTCCTTGCCACTTTCACTCCTTCTGTCTCACACATTGCTTCTTTTCTCCCAACCCCACGTTTACTTTCTAAACTTCCCTCCACAATGAAACATGATCTTTTCTGTCAATACTACTTCACTGGTGCAGGATTTATTTTTGGAATTTTTTTGCAACCTGAATTCTTTGGTCTGCATTTATTTGTGAGGGGATGGGGTACTGGTGATGGGCATTAAAGAGGGCACATGATGTTATAAGCATGAGGTGTTATACACAAGTGATAAGTTATTGAACACTACATCTGAAACCAAGTATGTACTATACATTGGCTTGTTGAATTTAAATTAAAAAAATTACATGAAAATGTCCAGTCTTGCATGAGTCATCCATGTCAAAGAGATAATTTCTGCCACAAAAAGCTGCATGGGTCAATAAATCAGTCATTATAGTGATAAATACGATCTGGTTGTTCCGAGTATTAATAGACAATAATTGTAATTCTTAGGTATTGAAGACCAAACCATGAAACATGCTGCCCTGCGTTGACATCTTTTTATAAGGACAATTCACAGTGTGCCCTCCACTGAGCTTCCTTTTCTGTCATGTAACAACATCAAACACTGAAGATATTTTCTCCCTAAATTAAAAATTCTGATGGCATGACCCCACTTACAGGTCAATTTGAAATGTCTTCTTAAAATCTAGTCTTCATCTATTTTTACAAACCTTTACATCATTCTGCCTTTCTTGGGGAAGTTTTCTTGGTTTTGCTTATGAAAATATCCTCTATTTTTTTAGCAAGTCCTTAAATGGCTACTAGCCTGAGGGCTTTTGCCCTTAATGGTGACTGAACTCTATCATGTGAAGATTTCATTACAGATTATTAAATGTTGGAGATATTTTAAAAATCCTATGAAAATTGATACATGTTATGGGTAGAATCCATTAATATTTCTAGTAGGATGCCTTTGAAAAATTTGGAGCGGTTTATCTTAACTTCACCTGTCGACTTTACAATATACATTCCATTATGTTATACACAGAGTTTTTGGTGCTGACCTGACCAATAACCTACAGTCATTCAAATCATTTTAGTTACTAATTGTTATGAATTAAAAATAAAGCAATCTCCCTTTTAAAGAATGTTTTTAAATAATAAATGAAGTAGTAAATTTCCTTTTGATACTAGCAGCAAACTACTATTTTTGCATTCTAAAAAATGTCCCAGAGCACTTAGGATCATTCTAAAAGATTAAATAGGGGCAGTGCAATGCAATGTAACTTTTTACAGAGTACAGGATTAGTTTAAAAATAATTCACACAGTAACATCATGCACAGATTAGAAATGCATACATTTTAAAGTATATTCTTTTGTTTTGTATATCATTCTATTGTCTCTCCATCTAGTCATCTCTACTTCTAAAATAATTCTGTTATGTAAAACTTACTATTTCACATTTTGTTTTTATAATCTGATTTTTTTTATAGAACATGCAAAGGACACACAAATATGGCCAAGATTAAATGGCTAAGTTATCTAAATAACAAATAGTTAATTTTTTTAAAAAAATTTATTTATTTATGATAGTCACACAGAGAGAGAGGCAGAGACATAGGCAGAGGGAGAAGCAGGCTCCATGCACCGGGAGCCCGACGTGGGATTCGATCCCAGGTCTCCAGGATTGCGCCCTGGGCCAAAGGCAGGCGCCAAACCGCTGCGCCACCCAGGGATCCCCCAAATAGTTAATTTTTAAAGAATTTTCACATTCTGAATTCTTACACATCTCTGTTTTTAATCATTAATTGTGGAAAGCACTTAATAAGACAACTCTTGATGAGAGGGCTGCTATAGGAACTTCAATTACAATGAGATTAATAAGACATTATTAAAAAGACATTATAAGTACTAAATAAATAAGACAAAGCATCACCAGTTCAAAGTAATCCCCCCCCCCCCAAAAAAGATTGATGTGTTTCTAAGATTAGGTTTTGTTTCATTTTCCCTGAAAAGTCCAAATTACAGATATGTCATCCTGAGTAACAAGAAAATTGTATTCTGAAAGTTATATTTTTAAAAGATGTTCCAAAAGGAATACATCAATTGAAATTTTATTAAGAGACATTAGAAGCCAGAGAGTTTAAAATCATAATGTTATTTTTAACTTATTAGTAACTTTGGAGTGGTTTTCTAAAGCTATTTCAATTTTTTAAAAAATTTACCTTTAAGCATATTTTGTTATTCTAAAATAAAATAGAGTTATTTCATCAAAACCAAAAAAATTGTAAGTAGCTGCTTATTTGTCTTCTAATACACAAACTCAGGAGATTCAATTTACTATATAAATTTGTACTAATGCATAGCTCAAAAATTTTAATAGAAAACAAAAATATGTGATATCTCTGAGCCTTTTATTTTTATATATGTATTTATTTATTTAGAGAACAAAGCATGCACAAGCAGGGGGTGGAGCAGAAGGAGCGGGAGAGAGAGAATCTCAAGCAGACTCCACACTGAGCATGGAAGCTGTCATGGGACTGGATCCCACCACTCTAAGATCATGACTTGAGCCAAAACCAAGTATCCAACACTTAACCTGTTGAGCCACCCAGGTGCCCCAAAAGCTTTCTGTTTCTTAAGGCTACTACGTTATCATAGTTGTGGTGAATCTGATAGAGTTGCATAATACAAACATATTTAACAATTTAAAAACTATATCTGGGATCCCTGGGTGGCTCAGCGGTTTGGCGCCTGCCTTTGGCCCAGGGCGCGATCCTGGAGACCGGGGATCGAATCCCACGTCGGGCTCCCGGTGCATGGAGCCTGCTTCTCCCTCTGCCTGTGTCTCTGCCTCTCTCTCTCTCTCTCTCTCTATCATAAATAAATAAAAATTAAAAAAAAATAAAATAAAAAACATGCTGAAGATTTAGCCATAGAGAAGGGGTACAGGTGAGGAAGGAGATTATTGTAGTTTGCATAAGCTCCAGCTGAAGGAAAGACAAATAAGAATGTATCTTTTTTTTGTTCGTCTTTTTGTGTTTTTTTAAGAATGTATCTTTGTATCTCCAGCATAAACTAGGAAAATTGGGAGTTATTAAATCACTCCAGGAGACAAGGACAATTGGTTTTAAGATCCAAGCTCAAAAGAAATAGTTTTGAAGAATATGTACATTCAAGTGAGCAGACATCAGTAATTTCTGTACAAGATGGAAATGTGAATTGATTTCAGTTTTAGGTCAGAAGAGGGTTATAATATCCTAGGGTAGTACAAGAATATTATAGTGAATGATAAATTCATCCATTGAAGGACACTTGGGTTGCTTCCACCTTTTTGCTATCATAAATAATGCTGCTATGAGCCTGATGGTAAGAATATCTGGTCTACTCCTTGCTTTCAATTCTTTTGCATATAATACCTGGCAGTAGAATTGTTGGATCATACAGTAATTTTATGCTTAATTTTTTGAGGAATTGGCATATTGTCTACCACAGTGATTATATAATTTTACGTTCCCAACAGCAGGGCTCAATGGTTCCAACTTCAACAAATCCTAGCCAACAATTGTTGATAAAATTTGTATATGCACATGCGTATCTGGAAGTGATGGAAACCAGGCAGAGAAAATAAAATTGACAGAGGAAGGTGACTTGATGATTGCCATTTTTCCTATTTACTGTTAGTTTGTTTTTCTTTGGAGATAGTTGAATTTTAGATCTACTTTCTATTTTAGAAATTCCAACATTCATTTTTTATGGGATATAGGTGATGAGTAGAGGGAAAGTATAGGTAAAAAAGAAGAGGCATTGATTACTTTGTAATGAATAGGACAATGTTCAAAAGGAACTTGAATATTGATATTCTGTACATAGGCTGTGGGCTGTGCATAAGACTCATTTCTCGATCATGTTACCTAGTATATCCAGGGATGATCAAAATCATGTGTTAACTTTCCCTGACTCATTCTTACTGAAACAAGAAAGCCTAGTTATGAATTTTCCCTAAGAACCACAAATGGCTATCATTGACCCCGACTCATTCTCTTTTTCCTTCAAACTCAAGTGGAAAATCAATAACATAATGATGTTTGCTTGGTTATATTTATATTTTATATAAATATCAAAGGATGTAGGGTAATAAACACCATGTAGTGTTAGCATAAAGACATACATATAGACTATTGGGAAGGATAGAAAACCCAGAAATAAACTGTTATATATATTGTCAAATGATATTCAAAAAGAGTCCCAAGCCTTTTAATGGGGGAAAAACAGTGTTTCCAAGAAACAATATTGGGGAAACTATATGTCCCTATGCCAAAGAATGAAGTCCTCCCTGACCTTATACCATTTAAAAATTAACTCAAAATGTATCAACAACCTAAATATAAGAGCAAAACTGAATAAGAAAAGGGTTAAGGTATAGGCAGGGAGAGATAAGGGGCCCTTGACTAGGCTCTAAAAGAGTGAACTAGAGATAAGATCTATTTCCTACCACATGGCCCCAGATGTTAGGGATTATTTTCCTTTAGCAGGTACAGTGTGATCACAGAAAATGACCAAACCTCAAAGAAGTAAGTCATGAAGGGTGTTATCAATTGTCCTTGCTCAAACAAAGACAGCAAAAGAATCTCAAAACCACAAGCTCTCTGATCAAGTTTTCAATAAAATATCAGCCTAAAAACCTTCAGTGGCAACCCTGCCAGGACTCCTCTCACTTCTGAGAGGTTTTTCTGTATTCTTGCTTAGTAAAAACTCTATTGTTGTATTCTCTTCTTCTTTCACAAGATTCATTCTTTGACTCTGTGAGACAGGAACCTAGCTTTCTTGCTTCAAAACTGTAAAACTTTAGAAGAAAATGGGGGAGAAAATTTATGGCATTGACTTGGTAATGATTTATCAGATATGAGGCTGAAAGCACAGGCAACAAAATAAAAATAGATAAATTGGATGATATCAAATTACAAATTTCTGTGTAGTAAAGGACACAATAAACAGAGTGAAAATGCTACCGATGGAATGGGAAAAATTATATGCACAAAAAAAAAAATAGATCTGAGAAGGAGTTAGTATCCAGAACATATAGAGAACTCCTGCAACACAACTACAATTAAAATTTTTTAAAAATCTTGGGGCACCTGGGTGACTCAGGCAATTAAGCATCAAACTTCTGCTCAAGTCATGACCTCAGAGTCCTGAAATCAAGCCCTGGGTCAGGCTACCCTGCTTAGCAGGGAGTCTGCTTCATCCTCTCCCTCCACCCCTTCCTCTGCTTATGCATACACACACATGCTCGTGCTCTCTGTCTCTCAAATAAATAAAATCTTTTAAAATCTGAGTAACATGTAGAATTGTTGAATCAGTATTATACACATGAAACTAATAGAACACTGTACATTAATTATACTAGAATTAAAAATAAATTTTAAAAAATGGGCCAATGACTTGAATAAACATTATCCAGGGAATACATACAAAATGGCTGATAAGCCCATGAAAGATGTGCAATATCACAAATCATTAGGGAAATGCAAATCAAAACCCCAATATGGTGCCAGCTTATACCCATTAAATTGTTACTAACAAAAAGCCCAAAATATACCAGGTCTTGGTGAGGATGTGTTGAAATTGGAACTCTTGAAAACTTTTGGTAGGAATATAAAAATGTATAATTGCTATGAAAAACAGTATGGTGGTTTCTCCAAAAATTAAAAATAGAACTACCCATAATACAGCACTTTTATTTTTGTGTATAAAAGTATTGGAAGCAGAAACGCAGAGATATTTGCTCACATGTTTAGAGTAACATAATTTGGAATAGCTGAAAGGGGAAAATAAGCCAAATGGCTATTCACAGAATAGTGGATCAACAAAATGTGGTCTATACACAATGGAATATAATTCTGCTTTAAAAAAGAATGATATTTTGACACATAATACAACACGCATGAACACAGATTTCAGGATATTTACTCTGTGAAATAAGCCAATCACAAACGGGCAAATAC
The DNA here is from genome assembly GCF_048164855.1 of Canis lupus baileyi. NCBI lineage: Eukaryota > Metazoa > Chordata > Mammalia > Carnivora > Canidae > Canis > Canis lupus. The sequence goes on along the minus strand of NC_132844.1, from coordinate 54,932,679 downwards.
TGTGTGTTTCCATTTATGAGGTACCTAGCACAGTCAAACTGATAAATAGAGAAAACAGAATGTGGTTCCTAGGAGCTGAGGACCCAGGGAAATAAAGAGTTACAGTTTCATGAGTACAGTTTGAGTTTGGAAGGCTAAACATTTCTGCAGGTGAATGGTGGTGATGAGTGCATTATGATGTGAACATATGTTATGCCACTGAGCATAAATGCCACATAATTTTAAAGTGGTAAATATGATGTACTTTATGGGAATCTCTGTACTATAAAAAAGTAAAGGCTATTATTTTTATTATTTATAAATATGACAAATGTAATTTACAAATGAGACTGACATTTTACAATTTTGTGAATTCCTATAAAATCAAATGTGTAAGGAGAGAAACGCAGTGGGCCAGGTGGACATATGCAATGAGTTGGTAGAATGACTTTTAGTTGTTCCCACCTTTTTGTCATACATGCTTATATCACTTAAACAATGTGTGTATTTTCCAACATACAGGTTGCCTGTATAGAATAGTTAGTTGCTGTGTTCTGATCTAATGATGTCTATTTCTCTTTCTGGAAATATTTAGACTCATAATAATACCTGCCTTCAATTATATCTGACCATGAAACTGGATAATATGCCAAATTCATATTTCTTCCACAAGTAATCTCCAGACTGATTGTGCTCTCCAGACTGGTAAATATTGTTCCAGGATGTTTTCTTATTTTTAGTTTTTGAAGTCCATCACTGATCATATATGCAACATCCTATATAAAAGGAGGCAAATTCAGTAGCATCTCTGCTGGCAATGCCCTCTCTTACAGGTAAGTGAATTTGTGGTGCTCAGATTTGGTGAGAAATTGAGTAGGAGATGATGTGCAAAGTCTGAAATCAAATGAACTAAGTTTTAGTCTCTGTCGCTGCAAGCTGATGGAGAAAGGTAAAAGCAAATGAGAGAAGTCTTTGGGTTGTAACAGGACCCATGACTTGAAAGCAACCACACAAAGGTGTTCATCATGCAAGGACCTTGAGGTAAACATTTGTTCATTTAGCCATTCATTCATGGTGTGGGTTCCTGGTAAAGCATGATATTCAGGAGGGATCTGCCTTCACCTCGGACAAAGACCACATTGCTAATGCACTGCTCCAAGTCTCCACATTGTCTATCACGTTTAGAGTGTTGTAGCCCCTTACTCACCCTTCTACTCCAAACCCAGCGTCCTCCAGCACTGCAGATCCTTCCAGCAGAGTGGCCACAAGTTCCAGTTCAGAAGGCCCAAAATATGTGGAAATCAAATCCAGGGGGTCCACCTGACAGTCATGCCTGCCTTCCTCTGCATTGTGTTTTGTGTCTCTCTCCTCAAAAATACCTCAACTTTTATCTGAACTTTCCACACCAAGGAAACCAAAGCAGCTTAAAAATCTGGGAAAGTATATTTATCTCTTGTTCTTACCACATTAAACATCAGTAGTGGTTGGCTCAGGTATTGAACTGCTTCTGTAGGGCAGGCAATACAATTCTTGAGCAATTTATGCCACCTGAATTTCTGCCTCAGGTCAGGAAATATGAATTTGAATAACTGAAAAGCATGAGATGAGCACATTCTGTTCAGAGGGATTATAGAGAAAAGATAAGACAGAGCACAGAAGTTAAGCAAGAAATGAGTACAAAGAGATTGACAAAGAAGGAAAACACATTCCATTAATTCATGCAGGACTTTTCATAGATTTGTAGAGATTTTACAATAAATAAGTTGATACTCAGAGTTCTATCAGTTCATTTTGTGACTATGTAATGTATGGGAATATCTGCAGTTACATTTCCTGACAACTTTTAATTTTGCTATTTTTAAATATTGATCTCATTAATTACAAATAAAGATTTTGCTAGAGCTAAAACTTCAAGGAGTAGGTCCAAAGGAAAACAATGTTGCTTTAAACAGAAATTATTCTCAAATTTAATTTCTTTGAGTATATAGGGAAAGGAAGAATTATTTTATAGAGATGATCATAAATTTTTGTGTGTGTCTCCTTTCAAATTCTGTATAGGATATCAATCTGGAAACACATTCCCAAATTGGAAATCTGCAGACAAGTTAATATGGAATTTTATGGAATATAGATGGATTCAATGTCCAAGGACTAGGAAAGCCATTAACTATTGGCATTATTTTTTAGAAAGTTTGATCTGCTTAATAAATTTAAGAATCCACAGGTAATTTAAAGTATATCTTATAAATGAGCTCTAATTATTTCAAAAGGAATTCCTTTGAGAACATAATAGTATTTTCTCTATTATTGGGAAGAATCTAGAGATCTGCATGTTTACATATACATATAATTTTTTTGCAGTTGTTTGAAAAACTATTGTTTTAAGATAAGAGTGTGCATAGGGAATTAGATAATATTACTACACATTGCTGTGCAGGTTCAACTCCAGCTTCTGCTAACATTCTAATAACAATTATAACAATTTATTTAAGTCACTCTACTTTGGTGGGGTGTGTTACAACTTTGCAGCAGTGGGTAACTTAATTTTTATTCTAATCATTTTTCTGAATATAGACTGTCACACTTACTTTTCTGTTACTCACTTTCTACATCTTCAACTAGGAGACAAAGATTTCCTGGCTTTGGCAACACTTCTATTGTATATCTCTAATTATAATCACAAAAAGGGGCTCCAGGCTGTTTTGACAGGCTGATGTATTCATGCCCATGTGTACCTAGTAGTTTTTCAAATCCTTGTTCAACTGAACAAAGGGGAAACTTATTTCTAATTATTTATAGTACCTAGAAAATCAGATGGCTCTTATTCACTGGTTCTTGTATTTAGTTTCTGGCTTTTTATAATCAAAGAAAAAGTTGTAATGAACGTTCATGTGCAAATGTTTGTAAGGATATATGATCTCATTTTTCTTGGTTAATTCGTTAGGAGTGGAATGGAAAAGTCTGATGGTTACTTTTTTACTTCTAAGAACCTACCGTTTTCTTTCTTTCTTTCTTTTTTTTTTTAAGATTTATTTATTTATTCATGAGAGAGAGAGAGAGAGAGAGAGAGAGGCAGAGGGAGAAGCAGGCTCCATGCCGAGAGCCCGACGTGGGACTCGATCCCTGGACTCCAGGATCGCGCCCTAGGGCCAAAGGCAGGCGCTAAACCCCCGAGCCACCCAGGGATCCCCGAACCTACCATTTTCAAATATGGTTGCAGCATTTAACATTTCCACCAGCAGGACATTTGAGTTCCAATTTCTATTCTTTCTTGTGGACACTTAGTCTTCTTAATTTTTGTTTCAATGGGTTATAGTTCTATCTCATCATTTAATTTGGAATTCTTGAATAATAAATGATGCTGAATATCTTTTCATGTGTTTATTTCCTGTCTGTGTCTTCTGTGGTGAAGCATTTGTTCAAAACTTTGCAATTTATATATATTTTTTGGTCTTTTTGTTGTTAGACTTTTTTTTTTTTAATATTTTTTTTTCAATTTTTATTTATTTATGATAGTCACAGAGAGAGAGAGAGAGAGAGAGAGGCAGAGACACAGGCCGAGGGAGAAGCAGGCTCCATGCACCGGGAGCCCGATGTGGGATTCGATCCCGGGTCTCCAGGATCGCGCCCTGGGCCAAAGGCAGGCGCCAAACCGCTGCGCCACCCAGGGATCCCTGTTAGACTTTTTATGTAAATCTGAATACAACTCCAGTATCATGTATGCAATATTGAAGTAATTTCTACAAGTTTTGCAGTTGTGTTTTTGTTGCTCAAAAGTATCCTTTCAATATCAATTACATAGTCCTAGTTTTGAAAAAAAATCCAAATTATCAATTTTTTCATTATGAACTTTATTTTTCATTGATTCTAAGAAAATTTTGCCTACCATCTGTCACAAATACTTTTTCTTGTTTCTTCCAGATGTTGTAGATGTTACATTTATGTTAAGGAAGGGGCACCTGGGTGGCTCAGCGGTTGAGCATTTGTCTTTGGCTCAGGTCTTGATCCTGGGGTCCCCGGATGGAGTCCCACATCGGGCTCCTGAGCCTGCTTCTCCCTCTGCCTATGTCTCTGCCTCTCTCTCTGTGTCTTTCATGAATAAATAAATAAAATCTTAAAAAGAAAGAAAGCCTACATTCATGTCAAGGATCCATTTTGAGTTAACTTTTAAGTTTCAGTGTATGAATTAAAGTTCAGTTTTTATGCATCCTTTTTCAATGGTATGTTTTGCAATTTTGTTGAAAATAAATTGATCACTTAGGTCTAGATGAAAATAGTATATTATCTTCATAACCTAGAATTATAAAATAATCCTTCTTTCTAACATAGGCATTTAGTAACATAAATTTTCCAGTAAGCACTGCTTTAATTTTATCCAAAATTATTGAATACTTGTTTTTATTTTCCTTTAGTTCAAGTAGTTTCTCAATTTTCCATTGTTGTCTCGGGCTTCATGAGTTATTTAGTTGTGAGTTATTTAGTTTCCAAAACTTATGAAGAATGTTCCAGATAGGGATGTCTGGGTGGCTCAGTGAGATCTGTCTTCGGCTCCGGGAGTGATCCTAGGGTCCTGGGATTGAATCCGCATCAGACTCTGTAGGGGGCCTGCTTCTCCCTCTGCCTATATCTCTGCCTCTCTCTGTGTGTCTCTTGTAAGTAAATAAATAAATTTAAAAAAAGACTGTTCCAGATATGTTTCTACAATTGATTTCTAATTTATTTTCACTATAGTCAGAGATCATATGAGCTGTGAATAAATTTTAAAACATTGAGATATATTATAAGGACCAGAATATATTCTATCTTAATAAATATCTGTGTGTACTGAAAAATAGCATGTATTTTTATAGAGAGGGTGAATTTTTAAAAAATAGCATAAAAATCTACTTTAAAATATGACATAAGAAATGGAAATAATCTATTATCTGTCCTAATAGTAAGTAGCTGAAAATTTAGTGTAATTTAACTTCAATTCACATTTCTGTTAAAAATTTATATGGAATGTGCATTCCACTATGCTTTGTACAGGGTCTGGGCAATAATGATGACCAATAATCTGTATGCATATAGGGAAATTTAATAATTTGTTTTATGAAAAAAAGAATAAATTTATTATTAAATATTAACATTTCCTTTTATGAAGCAGTAATCTCTATTAGGAAACTAGCCACGAGCTACTAACTTGCATTGGAAAAAAATTTCTATGAGCTCTTATCATTATTATTAAAGGTAAAAAAGTAGTGGTGTAATCCTCTTTCCTGATTAATCAAACAGAATTAGTATTAACAAATTGAAAGAATCATACAGTAATACTGTGGATAGATGAACAACGCAAATATTTTGAAGTATTTGTTTTATCTGCCTAATATTTTATTGATTTATCTATTTATGCTTCTCGCTAACATACTACTATTGCATAAATATTAGGACAAATTATTAAATATTAAGGCAATTTAGTATTGTTTAAGTTTTGTTTGTCAAATAGAGACTATTTTCTTTTTTTAAATAATGCTTATGCCAACTACCATAATTTATTGAGCATTTTTGATATTCTAGGCACCATGACAGCAGCTTGACATGTGAGATCTCATTTAATCCTCTTTGAAACTGCTGCAATCTGTCCACTGTTCCCTTTTACAGATGAAAGAGCTGAGATTTACAGAGGATAAGCAATTTTCTCAAGGGCATGTGTTAGAAGTGGTAAGATTGGAATTTGAGCTATGAGAGATGAATTGATCATGACCTCCCAAAAGCAAAGAGGAGACCAGGAATAGGTCAAACATGATTTGTGGCATTGCACTGATGATTTCTATTATTTTCAGGTTTGAAATTTGGTACCTGAGCTGTCTTTGTTTTCTTAATGAATGCAAAGGGCCTCAGATAAATATAGGGACAGAATGAAATGACTGAATCACCCAGATCACAAATATATATATTTTATAGGATCTCTGCACACTAAATTCTTACTGAACTCTGTTACTACTTACTAACTCAGGTAAGCTTGGAATGGGACAAACTCATGATATGAGGACTAAGATGGAATTTTAATTTTATTAAATTGATGTAAACTAGAATCATTTAAAAATAAATAAAGCAAATCATTTCCAACTTAAATTAATCCTTAAGAAAGGATTGGTGTATTGCTGAGATTAGGTTGAGTTTCATATTCACATAAGAGTTCAACATGTAGTTTTGTCCCCAGAAATAGAGAAAATTGTAATCTAAAACTTTTGATTTGTGTTTCAAAGTGATTCTTTCAATTAAAATCTTTAAAAAATAATTAGAAACTAGAGTTCAGATTCATACTAATAGTTACTTTTCTCATGATACTTCAATTATTAAGATTTTTTAAAATTTAGCTTTAAAATTGTTTTTGTCATAAGATAAAGTAATATATTGGTTATCTAAAACTTGAAAACACCTTCTAAATGCCTGCACAATTGTCTTCTAATATACACACTCAGGGATCTCATTTTCTTACCTTAATTTTATTAACTGCAGAATTTACAACTTCCTATAGGAAATAGAAGACTGTGCCTATAGCAATTAGCCACTGACATCTCATAAAACAAACCTTTTCATCCTTCAACACAGTGATGTTATATCCTCTAGAGGTCTGCAAAATGTAACATTTAGCTAATCGAAAGAAGGAATGAGAATGCTGGTCTGTGTTTCCAGCATTAAGTAGAGGAACTGAAGAAAATTGTTCCCTAGACCATGAAGGAGACAAGAATAATTAATCCTGACAGCCTTAACAGGAATATCCTTTAAGAATATATATACTCCAAAACACAGTCAGACAATATCAAATTCCTATAAGGTGGAGACACAAGCAACAGATGCTTACTCTCTGTTCTTCATCTAACTCTGGAGATGACAGAAATGAGACAGGAATTTTAAGAGAGCCTCTTTTTTAGTTGTAAAACAGATGTAATGTAGATGGATCCTAAGATGGTGGGATCACTTTTTTTGCAGAGGGGCGGGGTGGGGGTTACAAAAACATGGCCTCAGCAGGAGATTTTGAAAGTCCAAGGAGAGGAGATGAGCTGTTGTATAGGATTGTTGTTACATGGTTTCTCTCTCCCTCATGCCCCATGGAGGTCAAGCCAGTGACTGAGAAAAGATGGGCTTAACTGGGGTAACAGTTGGAAGAGATGTGAAGTTTCATGAAATTCATGCTGATTAGGTTTGGAATTTAGGTCAAAGCAGTCATCAAAGTAAGACATCAAATGAAAAGAAATTTTCATTTAAAATGAAAGCTTTCTCCTTTAAAAACTTAAAGGAGAAAGAATAAACTTGTACCCTAATCCTAAGAACAGTGGTGTCCTAGAGATAGAGTCTAAATATGTGTTGCTCTTCCTTTGCCAGTTATGAGTAATGTTGAGATGATGCTGGAGGCAGATAGAGTGAGGAGCCAAGAACCCAGAACAACAAATATACTTAGTTCTAGCAGCCTCTAGCCTTGGCAATTAAAAGACATGCGGCCAGCCAGGAAGAGAAGTTGAGACAGAGATTCAGAAATGTAATCTTGAGGACAAGAAATTTCCATTTGTGGGGACAGACGGTAGGGAGCAGATGACTATCAACTGTAACATAAAACCTTTCAGAACGAATGTCCTTTTCCAACTCCACCAAGCAAACCACAAAACATAAAGTCAACATGAAATCCTTCTGATTCCTGGAGATATAAGTAACTAAACTAACAATAATATGCCTAGGGAAAAATTCAATATATCTGAATATCCCCAGGATTATGAGAGAAAGACAACAAATAGACAAAATATTCCAAAAGAAACCTAAGTATTAAAAAGTCAATATAAAAGGGAAAGGAGAAAAAATGAGTGGGAAGTATCAGAAAGGGAGACAGAACATGAAAGACTCCTAACTCTGGGAAACAAACTAGGGGTGGTGGAAGGAGGTGGGGGGGGGGACTGGGTGATGGGCACTGAGGTGGGTACTTGATGGGATGAGCAATGGGTGTTATTTTGTATGTTGGCAAATTGAACACCAATAATAAATTTATAAAAAAATAAATAAAAATAAAAAGCCAATACAAATTTAAAATGAACTCAACAAAAATCTTTAAGGGAAATAAGTATAATGCAAACCTGAATGACAATCAAGTGATTATAAAACATAACTAGCTGGTATTGGGAATAAAAAACACCAGTTGAAATGAGAAACTCGAAAGAAGCAGATTATATAATACATGAGACATAAAAATCAGTCAAGAATGAATTAGTGAGCAGATAAATATTAGTGTGCAGAAACCCAGAATGAAAGGGACCAAATGTCAGAGAGATGAGAATAAACTTAAGATATATGAAACTAAAGAAAACTTTAATATTCATTTAGAAGGTCATAGAAATAGAGAAATTATAAATAAATATAAAATATTGGAGAAAATAATATACAATAAAATAATGACACATGATCTCAAATTAAAAGAGGTTATAATATACTATGTGAAATAACTATGTTTTAAAACAAACATATTTAGCACAGTAAATTTAAACAAAATCAAATCCAGGAAGAAAATATTTAAAATTTCCGTAAAGGAAAGATAAACTCCATGATAGGATAGATTGAAATCAACATCTAACTTTTCAAAGTAAAAATAGGAAAATGAGGAGATACCTTTTAATTTTTTAAGGAAATGTACATTTTATTTTGAAGGTTTTAAAAAAATATTTCATGTATTTATTTATTTAGAATGAGTGTGAATGGGAAGAGGAACAGAGGAAGAGGGAAACAGGGATCTCAAGCGACTCTGCACTGAGCACCGAGTGTGGAGCCCCACAACGGGGCTAGATGTCATGACCCTGAGATCATGACCCTGAGATTATGACCTGAACCAAAACCAAGAGTCTGACACTTAACTGACTAGCCACCCAGGTGCTCCTTGGAAAAGAACATTTTAAACAAAAACTTTAAGTCTTGTATTTGCATTTTAAATAAGATAAAATAAAGATACTTTAAGTAATGAAAAAGTTAAAATATTTGTTTCTTTTGAGGCTGTTTTAGAAAACAAACAAACAGAAAAAGACACAACAAAACAAAACAAAACAAACAAGCTCTGGATAGATTCTTTCACCAGGAAAAAAAATTATACTTTCAGAACAAATCAATGAGCCATATGAAATAAGGACACAAAATGTTAGAAAGATCACAGCCTAAGTAACAATCACAATTTTTAGAGTTTTCTGTAGTAAATAATATATGACTAAATTTAAAAAACATTTCCTTGTAGCTTTTGTCTATTTATTGGAATACTGCCCTGGTTTGTTAGGATTGCTATAACAAAATACCCTAGAGTGATGGCTTTTAAATAACGGAAAACTATTTCTCATAGTTCTTGATGAAAGTCCAAGATTACAGTGTGCTTTATTGGGTCCTGGTGAAAGGACATCTAGTTCACAGACTGCTGACTTCTTGCTACGTCCCCACATGATTGCAGGTGCAAGGTAACTTTCTATCAGAGCATTAATTCCATTTCTTGAACATTCTGCTCTCATAACATAATCACCTCTCCAAATCCAGCCTCCAAATACCATTGCGTGGGTCATTAAGATGTCAAAATAGAATATTTTTGGGAAACCAACATTAGAGCCATAGCCAAAACCATTTTTTTGATCATCTAAATTTTTATATGGTTTCCTTGATGAACTACTAATAAATTTAAATATAAAATTCACTTGAAAGACATACGAATAATTTTTGCTGAACATTTGCAGTAGGAGAATGTATGTTTGTATGTATATTTATATACTGTTTATATATTTTATATATAGTGCCATTTTTTATATTTTTATCACTTTGTCAGATCTTATGAGCTTTAATAACTGCCCTTCCACTTTAATAAATGAAATAAAGAAAATTTAGTCAAAGTGAAACTCATTGGCAATTTCATTTTATTTTTTTAAAAGATTTTACTTATTTATTGGAGAGAAGAGACACAGAGAGCAGCAAAGATAGTGAGAGAGCACAGGTGGGGAGGAGAGAGAGAAGCAGGCTTCCCACTGAACAGGGAGCCTTATGTGGGGCTCAATTCCAGCACCCTGAGATCATGACCTGTGCCAAAAGCAGATGCTTAATGACTGAGCCACCCAGGTGCCGCATCATTGGCAATTTTAAAGAACAATTTAAAACTCTATCAAAGAACTTAAAAAGGAATCTGGAAAAATAATATATTACGTTCATGGGTAAAATGGTAATGAAAGAAACAAATATTCCTCAAACTACATGTAAATTAATGCAGTGGCAATCATAAACTAGTAGGACATTTTTAAATTGGAGGATAAACTTAAGTCAAACTATCATTTTAAAATGAAACAGTTCATTAATTTTTAAATAAGAAGATAAAATAAGGACTACTTACTCTATCAGATATTAAAATAAATATTAAGTCATAATTGAGAAAAAGTCACAGGGTGATTTAAATAGACCAGGGAGGCAGAAGAGAAAATCCAAATACAAACATTGTATATTTAGACATTTGGATTATAACAGAATTTGGATCAAAATTAATGGTAAAAGAAAGCAGTTAATATAGAACATGATTTTGAAAACCTGGCTTACTCTAAGTGGAAAAATAGATCCTACTTTGTTTAATGTATTTTTGAAAAGGTTTTTATTATAGAAAATATTTTTTGTAAGAAAGAATTCAGTACAAAATGAGACTGGAGATGCAGGAGCTTCTCTATCAGTCCTATAAAGTATTTTATGTAGGAAAGGTTATTTCCCACAAATAGATGACACCTAGTTAGAGGATGAAACCTGAAAGACTAACATTATTATACAATTAATAATTAGCAAGTGGTTAATATATATCCATAGTTTAAAATGTTTTTTTTTTTTTTAAATGCCAAGATTATTTGGGTCACCTAGGTAGCTCAGCTATTTGGGTGTGTCTCCCTTTGGCTCTGGTCATGATTCCTGGATCCTGGAATTGAGCCCCATGTCACGTCCCCTGCTCAGCGGGGAGCCTGCTTCTCCTTTTCCTTCTGCCTCCCCCCAGTCTTGCTCTCTCTTGCTATCTCTCTCTCTCTCAAATAAGTTAATAAAATCTTTTAAAAAAATCAAGATTATTCACATGTGGTCATATTAATACCTGCATGTAAAACAGATATAGATATTGTTTGCTAAAAATATTGCCTTGGTTTTGATTGTAAGGAAGACGTGTGTGTCTGTGTGTGTGTGTGTGTGTGTGTGTTTGTGGCATCCTTTCACTTTTGAGATTATCTTTTCCAATATACTATGTCTGTATTTATACTACTAGTACCATCATTAAAGTTGATATGCAACTTCAGTGTTTCAGAATTTTCTGAAAGCAATTGGAAAGGGGAGAAGACTTGATTTGCAAATGATCACATTCTGTGGGACTTTTCTTTTACAACACCTGCAATTTTTATGCAGTATGACTGGGCTGTAACTTTCCATAACCAAATGCTAACATTGTTAGCTAAAAGCAATCACAGCTCCTGTAGTTACATAAATGAGTTGAGTTTTCCTGATGACTCTCTCTTGACATTACTCAAAAGATCAGTACAATCCGTGGATAGACCAATAATGGATAAACCAATACAGTCCACAGATAGATCCAATACAACCAATGGATAGTCTATCCATGGACTGTATTGTATGTATGACACAGAATGGAGAGAAGTGTGTCTTACTTTTGTGATGCACATAATCTTCTTTTATCCAAATATTGAATTAAAATGAGTAAAGAAATTTAAAAAAAATTAGTAGAACTGGAGTATTGATTCATCTCAAAATGTTAAAATTTGAGCAAATATTTCTAGCATTCACTTTCCCCACATCAGTACTCTCAATACCCCTAAGCCTTCCATGCATTTTAAGTTGGTTGGTCTTGTGCTGTTCTATTGTCCTCAAATAATCATACCATTTGCAATTCTGTTTATTTGGCAAAATCCTTCTCATTCTAACTTGTGGCTTCCTGACTCTCCAAAGTAATTTATGTTTGTCTGGCACTATTAATATACTGTGGATATGTCTTTAACATTGCAGTATTTTTCCTATCTTGGCTCTTTCCCAAGGACAGGCACATACAGACATCACATTTTTTTTTAAGTCAGTTATCCATCGTTCTTCCTATATTTTCTACTATGCAGTATCCTGGAGAAATCTGATGTCAAACAGGTATTTTTTTCTTTATAAATAATATATTTTCTTTACTTTCTATAGTGTTTTAATTTATCTCTTTCTTTTATTGTTTACTTTTAAGTTACATAATTTCCACAATTTTTATAAGTAGGAATGTTGTTTTCATAAATGTTATTTCACATGCACTAAAATGACTATATCTACATATCCACGTATTAGATTTTAAATTGTTTGTATAAAACAGAGGTTCATATGAAAAGAGGGGAAAGAATAAGACAAGACAAAATCAGAGAAAGAGACAAACCTAAGAGACTCTTAATCATTGGAAGCAAACTGAGGGTCACTGGAGGGGAGGGGTGTGGGGGAATGGGGTAACTGAGTGATGGGCATTTAGGAGGACACCTGATATAATGAGCATTGGATGTTATATAAGACTGATGAATCACTGACTTCTACCTCTGGAACCAATAATACATTAAATGTTAATTAATTGAATTTGAATTTTAAAAAATAAGGCAAAAAATGGTTTCTGCTCCATTGCATCCCATTCTTAGGAATATGTAAACCAAAAATTTAAATAATGAGAATATTCTTTAATATTTTGGATGGAAGAGGAAGAAAAAGATTGCAATTTAATGTATCATCCACTGAATTTGCAAAATCGAAATTCGGCAATAATGTTCAGATATAGTACAGAGTTGACAGAAATGATGCCGGCCAATCAGAGCAGGGGTTAGAAACCCAGCCCAGACATTTATTAGCAGTTTTACCTTAGACACGTTTAATTCATTTCTTTGTATCTCAGTTTCTGCATCTATAGACGTGTCCCATTATTCACACCCAAAGTTTGTTCCAAAGATGTAATATGCCATGAAATAACAAACGTGATATGTTGAATCTTTTACCACATGCACAATTAATAAATGACAACTTATATTAGAAAAATTGTGGAAATTATGTAACTTATATTATATTATTTATAAAAACAGTACAATGTCAGGCACCTCAATTACAAATTATGAAAAATAAAAATTAATAGCTAATACTATATAGCAGGATCTGTTATGGATTCAGTACATATTTTCCCTTGCTTTATTCTCACAGCTTCCTTACAAGGGAGGCACTAGTACTATTATCCCTAATTGCAAATGAGAAAACCGAGGCACAGTTATGTTATTAGGTGGGTGTCAGCAATTGCTGTTCTACAAGTAAGATAAAGGATAAAACTTCTCAGAGGGTGTGGGACAAATCACCTCCTTAACACTCTCATTTCCCTCTTTGTGTATGTCCCCTTGAAGGACTGCAACAGACTGTCAACAAAGTGTTGGAAGTTTTTGTTTGTTTACTGTAAGTTTTTATGAAATCATTTAGCTACTCTTCAGAATAATTTTAGGATATCAGTCTCAGTAATTTTCCTTGATGGCTAAAAAGTTTAACTATCATATGTATATGCTGCCATCTTGTGGTCATGTTCTAGGATTAACCTTCATGTGAATGAATTTTCTGAACCATGAGGCGAATCTTGCCTGTTATGACCAAGTTAACAAGTGCTTAGATCTGAAATTTATTGGCTAACTCAGGGATGCTTGCATGCATGCATGCTGTGATGCATTATCCATATCCTTTTCTGCACTGAAAGACTCACTCCTCCAGCAGCTGGAAGTCTTGGCCACAGACAGCTTCTACTGTCTGTTGTTTTCTCTAAAAATTGTCCTTATTTATGGCAGTAAACTCTTCTCTGGGGCAACTCATATTCAAGAACTGATAGATGCGGCAACTGTAAATGCTGGGTGATATATATATATATATATATATATATATATATATATATATATATATATATATTTTCTCCCAATTTTATTGAGGCATAATTGACATACAACTCAATATAAGTTAAAGGTGTGCCACACAATAAGGTGACATAAATACATTAGAGAATATCACCACAGTTAGTGCAGTTAACATTAATTTTCAGATGTGGTTAAAAGTTTTTCCTTGTGATGAGAATTTTTGGAATCCACTTCTCCAGCAACTTTCAAACATGCCAACAGCAGTGCTAACTATAGTCCTCATGTTGTAGATGACATCCCCAGGATTGATTTATCTTATAACTAGAAGTCTGTACCTTTAGACCACCTCCCTCCAATCCCCGAACCCCTCCCCATCCTCAGGTAACTACAAATCTGATTTCTTTTTCTATGAGTTTGTTTGTTTAGTTTCTACATATAAGTGAGGTATTATAGTATTTGTATTTCTCTGTCAGATTTAATGACACTTGGCAAAATACCTTCAGGATCCAGCCGTGTTGTCACAAATGACAGGATTTCCTTCTTCTGTATGCCAGAATAGTATTCCATATATATTCCATATATATATATATATATATATATATATATATATATATACATACATACACACACACACACACACACAAAAGAAGGAAATCCTGTCATTATATGCATTATATGCATTATATATATTCCATATACATATATACATATAAATATATAAAATATATAAATAAAATAATAATATATTATTATATATACATATAAATATATTAAAGTATATATAAATAAAAATAAATAAATAGTATTCCAAATATATATACATACATAAATAAAATGATTTTATTTTTAATATTTAAAAATCTTTAAAAAGATTTTATTTATTCATTCATGAGAGACACAGAGAGAGAGAGAGAGAGAGCGAGCATGTGAGCAGGGGGAGAAGCAGAGGGAAAAGAATTTCAAACAGACTCCCTATTGAGTGTGGGGCTCCATCTCATGACCCTGAGAAATCAAGAGTCAGTCGCTCAACTGCCTGAGTCACCAGCCTCCTCCAGCCTCTTTATTCTGTTTATACTTATAGGGACTGGGTGGCTAAGTGGTGGAGCATCTACTGCTCAGGGTGTGATCCCGGGGTCCAGGATCGAGTCCCACATCGGGCTCCCTGAGGGGCCTGCTTCCCTCTCTGCCTGTGTCTCTGCCTCTCTCTCCTATGTGTCTGTCATTAATAAATAAATAAAATCTTTTAAAACAATAATATTTTCTACTTCTGTAGGAAATGCCATTGGGATCTTGATGGAGGCATTATAATCTCTTATAATACTCCTTTTTTGTGTGGTTCATCCATGATTAAAATCACAATTTAAAAAAAATATCACTATCACTATCATTGTTGCGATAAGCCATGAAATCTGGCTTTAACAGGTGGTTTTAGTTTCACATTTCCTAATCCTGCAGATTGACATTTTTTTCTTCTTCTGAAGATCTCTGCTTAGCAATTGCGTTTGTCTCTTCATTCTTATTTTTGTTCCTTCAATTTGCAGCTGCTAATTTTATACCTTTATCCTATATACTTTGTTTATGAACCAGCTCAGCTCTCATATTCCTTTTGAAATGTTACTCAGTTTTACCAATACACAATGTTTCATCTCATCCATCTCATTTTTTTTATAGTTTAACATTTAAATCAATTCATTTTTAGTTTTTTTGTATTTAATCCCCAATATGCAAGTTTCTGAAATCAGAAAATATACCGTCCATTCATTCTTTTACCTGTTAAGCATCTCCTAGTCATACTTACCTGCTCATCTGGAAACCAAGGGGTTTGGGGCCTATTTTTCCTAAGAAAGATAAATAGTTAAGAGTAGGTACTGGGAATTGGTCCATTTGCATTTGTATGTGGGTTCCAGTACTTATAACTTCAGATAAGCTACCTAATTTCTCTGAGTTTCAGATTTATAATCTTTAAAATAAAGATGTTATTATCTACATTATAAGATTATTGAAGAAATGAAATGAGTTAATGTAAGAAGGTTCTAGAAGAGTGTCTGCCAATAATAAGTACCATATGTGTGTCAGCTACAGCACTTGCAATCTAAGAAGGCCTATGACATTCATTTTAAATGTTTTGTTCCAGTAACATTTTAGACTAAGATGTCCAAGAGATAAATTTCAAAATCATTTTTCTATTCACCTGCTTCCTCTTTGTCATTTGCATAAGGAAGCTGCCGCTTAGAATCACTCTCCAGAGCCTGCTCTATCTCTAACCCTTGTACTCTAGGCCAGTCCAGAGTTAAGGGAACCAGAAAAAGGTTGCCCAAAAACCTGAGTGATACTTCTGGTAGATAATACATATGTAGTGTATCACTTTGTACACTTGAGACTTCTCTAAATTTGTTTTGTTTTATAGCACCTCGTCTGCCCACACATTGGGTTTATAGTGGAAAGACAATTTCTCTTATCCTTTATGGGATGCAAAGGAACTGGGAATTAGGTTTGTTAATATGGGTTTATCTGGCAACACCACCTGACTTAGAATCAGGACATCTTGATTCTCAGATGAGTGTCTAGCTTCTAGGATGCTGCATAATGAAGACAGTTATGAATTGCCTCTCTAACTTAAAGCTTGCTATGCTGACAATACTGGTAGCAGCAGCAGCTTCAGCTGGGAGTTTGCAGTGGTCTCCACCCCAGACTTTCCAAATCAGGATCTCAGAAAGTGGGGCCCAGGAGTCTGTGCTTTACCAAGTTCTTCAAGTAATTCTTAGTATGCTCAAATTTGAGAAGCATTGTCCTAGGGTACATTATGAATGAAATTAGACTGAGTTGGAATTGTTGCTCTGTCATTTAATAACTATGTGATTTGGGGAAAGTTGCTTACCACTTCTGTGTCTCCCTTTCTTCTGCTACATTATAAGTTTGTTTATGAAAACCAAACTTTTGATATATTAAAAGTGCTTACAACTTTTAAAAAGTCAGTAAACACTATTACTATTATTGGCATCATTGTTGCTGTTTAATTAAGATTGCCATTTTCAGGGCACGTGGGTGGCTCAGTGGTTGAGTGTCTGCCTGTCTGCTTAGGTCATGATCAATTCTTGAGTGCAAAGGCTTTTACTGAAGCCCCTACCTGGCTTTGCCACACAGAATAAGTACATATGGGGAAACTACATTCTGTCAATATCATTACATAAGCTACTGTTTAATGAGACTGCAGCCAAGCAAAACAAATAGAAAGAAATTTGAAAAAGAGTTGGGAAATATTTACATTCAATCTAGATTGGACATGGGTTTTTGACTTCTTGTGTTCACACAATGTTTTTGCTCACCATTTTCATTGGAGGACAGGGGAAATTTAAAGATAAAATATTTAAAATGTTTACCCCCCTGAAAATACTGCAATCAAGAGTAAGAAACTGTCCTTCAAATATTTTCATTCTTACCTTCCTGTAGTTGTTTCCCTCATTTTCATTCCCAAATGGAAAATTTGTGGATATGTAATTTGAAATTTTTTGGATGATAGGTAAATTCAGTCTTAAAAGCATAGGATGTACAAGCCATTTTATATAACAGGCTTGAGCAATGGAATGTAGAGCAAGGCAAAAGGGTCCATAGCAACCCCCATCTGAATATAGGCAAGCCCAGCAAGTGATCCACTTCAAAATATACATAGACTCTAAATGAGTGGGCTACTTACAACCAGACAGTTACCCAGAAAGGGAAATTTCCATATATCCCCACACTGCCACACGTTCCCTCTTTAAAAACTGCCCCCAACTACTGCCTCATGACATATAGCGTCTCCTCAGCTGTCCTGCCCACAGCAACCTTGCAGCATATTCAATAAACTTCTATCTCCTTTGTTCTGCTTCAGGTGAATTCTTTCCCTGCCAGCACCATTGGCTTCTCCCCAGTCATTGCCCCACGTTTGGGGGCGGGGGGGGGGGGTGGGAATCTGATCAGGGGAGATGTCACAGAAGGTGTTTTTAACTCTCTAGAGACGGTTAGCTGTTGCTATTTTTCAATAAGTTGCAATCTTGTGTAATGGAATTCCGAATCCACAAGCAACTTAAAGTATATCTTAATATATGAATAAGATATTTATTTCACTAATTATTTCAGAAGGAAATCTTTTAAGAATAGATATTTTTGGTATAATTGACAAGAATCTGGGCAAGAATTGGAAGTTACACATAAATACATAATTTTTCTTTGTCCTTGTGTTTGAAAAGCCATTATTTAGGTTAAGAACATGCATAGAGCATTAGGTAACATTACTGTGAATTGCTTGTGTAGTTCCAAATTGATATCCTACGCAAGATCTTGAGAACAGACACTAGCAAATGTATCACCATTTTTATAAAATAATTTTTCTTTCCCTATAATCCTTGGAAAAATTTGAGTAAATATCTGGTTAAAGCAATACTGTTTTCCTTTGGACCTATGAGGTTAATATTCTAAAAAGCAAGAAAAGTGAAAGGTGTCAGGAAATGTTATCACAGATGGAATTATTTTTCATACATTTCATATAGTCATAAGGTGAACTGAGACAATTGTATATAAAATGTCTACTAATGCATGAAAACCAGGCCTACATGAATTTAATGAAACTAGTTTGTTGTCTTGTAAAATATCTTCATACTCATCTTGCTTCTGCTGATATTTTACCAAAAATTTATTTGAACCACTCTCTTTTGTTGGAGTATGTTATAATTATTCAGTGGTAAGCATGTTAATTTTTATTCTAATTGGTATTCTGCATATAAGCTTTTTTTTTTAAAGTGGGATTGTCTTCATTTTGCTTTGCAAATAATGTGGTTTCTACACATTGAAGGTTTGTGACAACTCTGTGTCTAGCAAGTCTTATCAGTGCCATTTTGCTAATAGCATTTGCTCATTTTGTGTCTCTGTGTCATATTTTGGCAATCTTGCAATATTTCAAACTTTTTAATTATTATTAAATTTTGTATGGTAATCTGTGATCAGTGATTATGACTTGCTGAAAGCTGAGATCATGGATAGCATTTTTAGCAATAAAATATTTTTAAGTTAAGATCTGTACCTCTTTTTTAGATATATGCTATTGTACACTTAATAGACTACAGCATAAACATAACTTTCATGTGCACTGGGAAACCAAATCATTCATTTGATTCACCTTATTGTTATATTTACTTCATTGAAGTGGTCTGAAACCAAACCCACAGTATTTCCGAGGTGTGCCTGTATACATAATCATGCTTGCTTTTTTGTTATTTACTTTCTATGTTGTACTCTTGGGAAGACTCATGGATATCCTGGCCTTACCGGCAGGCTATTGTAACCCCAATTTTAACCCCAAACAGTAGCTTTGTAGTGGGTTTTGACAGGCTGTCATTTTGTCCTATCTGTACTTCCACTACTGTACTGTGTACCCAGTAATTTTTCAAATCTTTCTTCAATTGAACTAAAAGAAATTTCATAACTCTGAAAATTTATATTATGTAGAAAATTTTAAGCTTCTTATTCACTTGTTGATAGTCTGTTGAGTGATTTCTAGTTTTGGATCAATAGAAAAAAAATGCTATGAACATTCCTGTAAAAACATTTGCATGGACTATGATTTCATTCCTCCTTGTTAAATACATTAAGAGTGGAGTGGTCAAGTCCCATGGCTGGTTAAATACATTAAGAGTGGAGTGGCCAAGTCCCATGGCTTCTTTCTAAGAAGCAGCTGAACTGTTTTTTTTAATAAATTTATTTTTTATTGGTGTTCAATTTGCCAACATACAGAATAACACCCAGTGCTCATCCCATCAAGTGCCCCCCTCAGTGCCCATCACCCATTCACCCCCATCCCCCGCCCTCCTCCCCATCCACCACCCTTAGTTCGTTTCCCAGAGTTAGGAGTCTCTATGTTCTGTCTCCCTTTCTGATATTTCCCACACATTTCTTCTCCCTTCCCTTATATTCCCTTTCACTATTATTTATATTCCCCACATGAATGAGACCATATAATGTTTGTCCTTCTCCGATTTGAAAGGGGTTGTACCATTTAACATTTCCTTCAGCAGAGCACGGAGTTCTAGTTACTCCACATTTTCATGGTCATCTGATCTTCTTAATTTGTCATCCCAATGGGTGTATAGTTGTATCCTGTTTGATTTTAATGTGGATGTTTCTAATGGTGACTGTTATAAAACATCTTCTCTTGTTTGCTTTTCCCCTCTTTATGTGTATATCTTCTTTGGTGAATTGTCTGTTCAAAACTTTTCAAATTATAATTTTTTCTTGTCTTTGGTTGGTGTATCAGAATATTTATATAAATCTGGATACAGTTCCAGTATTACATATGCAATTTTGAATTCATTTATATCATTTTTGAATTGTTTCTGTTACTCAATAGTGCCATTTCAAAATCAAACACTTCTAATTTTGATAAAGAGTAATGATCAGGGCAGCCCAGATGGCTCAGCCGTTTAGCACTGCCTTCAGCCCCGGGTGTGATCCTGGAGATCCAGGATCGAGTCCCACGTCGGGCTCCCTGCATGGAGCCTGCTTCTCCCTCTGCCTGTGTTTCTGCCTTTCTCTCTCTCTGTGTCTCTCATGAATAAACAAATAAAATTAAAAAAAAAAGAGTAATGATCAATTTTTTAAAAATAAATCTTGTTCTTGGTATTGATTCTAAGAAATCTTTGCCTACCAGAGGTTACAAATATTTTTTTTTCTTCCAGAGAAATCTTTACAAATATTGGTTTACAAAGGTTCCAGGTATTATTTTTTCTTCCAGACAGTCTAGAGTTTCACATGTTACATTTATACCAAGTAATCATTTTGAGTTAATTTTTAATAAGTTTCCATATATGAGTCAAAGTTCAATTTTGTTACACATGTGCATATCCAATATTCCTACCTCATCTGTTGAAAGATCTGTGCTTTCCCCACTAAATGCAACTAGGTTGAAAATAAATTGATTACATATGTCTATTTCTGGACTCTCTTCTGTTCCACTGATCATTTCTGTATCTTGATGCAAATACCATCTTGATTACCTAGAAGAATAATAATAATAATAACAATAATAATAATTTCATCCTTTTCTTACATAGGCATTTGGTCTAATAAATTTTTTCATAGGTACTTCTTTAACTGCATCCTGCAGATATTTGAATGTTATATACATTTTTTTTGTTTTATTAAAAATGCTTTCTAATTTTCTATTAGAATTCTTGTAGGCCCCATGCATTTTTAGATGTGCATCATTTAGATTACAAAATTTGAGACTGTTCCAGATATGTTTTTGTAATTGATTTCAATTTGTTTTTATATTAGAGATCAGTGTAGTTTGCATATTTTGAAATTGTTTTAAAGCACTGAAACTTTCTTTTAGGGACCAGAATTTGTTCCACCTTGATAAGTATCTATGTGTACTGTAGGATTATTTTGAGTTCAAGTAATCAAAACACACTCGCTGCAGGAAAAGCTCTTTGCCTCCACTCAACTGCCTAAATTTACATTGGAATGGAGAACCTATACCAGAAAGAGAGCTATTAACAGAGACTCCTCTCTTTACTTAAGAAACTGCGTGATAGGTCAAGCTTTGATTTTCAAAACATTTCCTTTCACCTTCCTGCTAATGACCTTCTCTCCTTTGAATCCTCAGGCTCTACCCCTTTCCTTAACTTATATAAATTTCATGCCACCTCATTGTCTTTGGAATTCCATGTCTGTGTGGATTGCCTTTATATACACCCATTCAATTTGATTTTCGTTAATCTGTCTCTAACGTCAAATGATTCTAAGTCCAACTAGAAGGGCCCAAGGGAAGAAGATCTTCCTCCTTGACAGTACTGAAAAAGAGTGTGTACAGTACCAGAGAGGGTTGTTTTTTTTTTTTTGTTTTTTGTTTTGTTTTTTTTTGTATGTGTGTGGGTGCTTTTTTTTTTTTTTGTTGTTGTTGTTTTGTTTTTTGTTTGTATTTGAGAGCCATATACAGATCAATTTGTTGCAGGTATTTGATCTTACACAATTGTGGAGATGACTGAAGTCTCAGCTGAAAGGCTGAATTTAGCTTCTAAGGTTCATTCTGTAAGGCTTATTCTTCACAACTCCTGCTGGAGATTAAAGCTACTGCAGAGGCAGTTGGGAAGGATAATGGATTAAAGAGATTGAAAGAAACCCAGGACAAACTGGAGCCAACATCGAGATCTGAAAATCCACCAGGATGGACACTAAATCATGTCCATTCTTGATATCACTTATATAGCGGTACAGATGCCTGACAGAGAGCTGAGGCCCTTCATCTTGGGGTTAATTATTCCTACACCCAGATATTGTAGAAGATGAAGGAGGATCCAGAGGAAGATGGAGCAGTTGCCATCCACCCACCTGCTGCTTCTGACTAATAAGCGGTGGATCAGCAGCAACATCCAAGAGCTACAAAATGGCTCCCACTTCACTTCTGTCTTCCAAATCTGCCACAGGAATCTCCCGCCTGGCCCCAAGCATCCGGACATTCATAAGAATGACTATTATGGGAAGTGTATTTCAGTCTATTCAAGTTCATCCATATTGAAGTGGCTTCATGTTTTCTGTTGATTTGGTTAAATGTTCAATAAAGGTCAAATGGCCAATTCCAGTTGGCATATAACAAAGCAGCATCATGTTTTCTACTGATATTGGTTAGGGATCTAACAAATGTCCGATGTGCTTGGACAACTGACAGTGTTACATCCTTTATACTGACACTATTTTCTCTATATGTTGTGTCAAGTTTTGAGCAAGGGATGTTGAGTTCTCTGTATTTGTGGGATATTGTTTTGTTTCCTTTTGCTGTATATACCATTTTTTTCCCAATAAAATATATAAAATAACCACTTCATCAAAGTTTGTTATTTTAGCAGTAAATTTTTTTTTCAGTAAACGTATCCAATATTTAAATGGTGAAGGACAGAACCACCAGGAACAATGTGAAGAAAAAAAAAACACTACATATCAAAGCACCGTTGATACTGCTTTTTAAAAAAATCATAGAATTTATCATAGTGTTTGTATAATTAGGCATGTAATTTTCTATAGATGCACTTAATACCATTATAAACAGGGATATTTTACATAGCTAAATATCCACACATATAATTTTAAAATATAGATTGATGAAACATTTCTAATGCTCATTTCTACCACAGAAGCAGGAGGTAGATTCAATGTTTACTAAGATTGATTCAATTTTCATTCAGACTCTAGGCATTTTTGCTTTGGGAAGATTAGGAGTCTCATATTTCTGCTGAAATTCTGTAGTAGTAAAATGTTCATGATGCTATGTCTTATTACTATTACCTGATGGGAAGGTTTAGCAATTTGGTGCTCATAAAAACATGAATCTTCTGGCTTCTGCACACAATGATACTTTCGAAAGTTCTGTAAGAGTTCATTTTTTTCTATGTATTTACAAGGTGGGTAAATGAAGCAGTGGGAAAGCCATAAATGTGCTAAATGCTAATGATGACTTTTCTGGAAATAAGCAGCAAACATCTATTTGTATGTGGTCATTGTGTCACCATGAGATGGAGTCAATTTATATCAATGAAAATTGTTCTTATGGCCAGCTTTAGTATGGTTGCATATCACATATTTACCAAAGCAAAAGAAATCTCTGCAGTTGAGAAAATTACCCAGAGTGGAAATCTACCATCTATCTGTCCTCAATCTTGTCATCATTGCATTTTTCAAGTGTTCTATAATTTTTAGCTTTTTCTTTTAGATTCTTTTCTCTTGGTGATCAAGATCTATAGAATTTAAATACTAGGTTGAAAAAATTTCATGAGGGGGATCCCTGGGTGACTCAGCGGTTTGGCGCCTGCCTTTGGCCCAGGGCGCGATCCTGGAGTCCCGGGATCGAGTCCGGCATCTGGCTCCCGGCATGGAGCCTGCTTCTCCCTTTGCCTGTGTCTCTGCCTCTCTCTCTCTCTCTCTCTCTCTCTGTGTCTATCATAAATAAATAAATAAATAAATAAATAAATAAATAAATAAATCTTTAAAAAATTTCATGAAACAGTGTATTAGGTCACATTCACTGTCATAAATGGGTGCAAAGACAAATATAGACTGGATGGATGACGTCATCATCATTGCCATGTGACTTAATTCCTGGTAGTTTCTGAACACAGACTTGGCTCAAATGACATACACTTAGTAATAGTTTGCCACTTCTTTGTGTTGTTCTCACATTGCTTTGACAGTATTTTGGAATTTTATGCATTTTCAATTGACTCCTCAAAAAGGTTAATGAAAAAAGAATACTGAATGTTATTTTTGTTTTGTTTTTCTGTAAAAGCAAAAATCTTCTGGGTTTTTGAGGGTTAGAAATCCATCCTTAAAAAAAAAAAAAAAAAAAAAAAAAAGAAATCCATCCTTGCTGGGATATCTGGGTGACTCATTCAGTTAAGTGTCTGTCTTTGGTTCAGGTCATGTTCCTGGAGTCCTGGGATCCAGCCCTGAGTCAAGTGCAGGGCTGAGCAGGGAGTCTGCTTCTCGCTCTCCCTCTGGCTGCCGCTCCCCCTGCTTGTGCTCTCTCTCTCTTTTTCTTTCAAATAAATAATTTTTAAAAATCCATCCTAGCCATTTATTAACCTCAAACATGTTAATATTTAGTCTCTTTGTACTCAGTTTCTGCATCTGTGTGACCCATTTATTCACATCCCCAATTTTTTCCAAATATTTAATGAGATACCCTGCGTGATAAAACTGTAATATGATAAATCTTGTTCTACATGCACAATCAATAAATGACAGTTTAGATTAGAATTAAGTGTAGTATCAGGCATCTTACTGGGAAATTGTGTGTAATAAAAGTTAATAACTAATACAACATACCAGGGTCTGTTATAGATTCAACAGATATTGTCTCCTCTTACTATACCCTCACAGTAACTCTACAAGGGAGGTACCAGTATTATTATCTCCATTTGCAAATGAGGAAATGGAGTCACAGATGTTATCAGGTGGGTGTCAGGAACAGCTTTTTTTTTTTTTTAAGATTTTACTTATTTATTCATGAGAGACAGAGAGAGAGGCAGAGACACAGGCAGAGGGAGGAGCAGGCTCCATGCAGGGAGCCTGATGTGGGACTCAATCCTCAGACTCCAGGATCATGCCCTGGGCTGAAGGCAGACGCTCAACCTCTGAGCCACCCAGGTGTCCCAGCAGCAGCTATTCTAGAGGTAAGATGAAAGGTAGAACCCCTTTACCAGAAGGTGTGGGACAAATCATCTCTCTAACACTCTCATCCCCTCATTGCGTATGTCCCCTTGAAGGATGGTAGCAGACTGCCAACAAGTGTGGAGGTTGTTTTTACTATCAACTTTTTTGTAAATCATCCATCTACTCTTTAGAATAAGTTTAGGATATTCAACTAACAGAGCTTAATTATTTTCCTTGGCTTCAAATAAAAATGTAGCTATCATATGTGTATGCTGCCATCTTGTGCTCAGTTCCAGGATTACCCATCATATTATTGAATATTTTGTCATGAGATGAATTACTCAATAGCCCGACACAGAGTACTAACATGATTTTGCAGCATTTAATTATTTTGTGCAAAAAAGACATATTTCTGTAAAGGTTATATGTAACCGAAAAGTACAGATGAGCGAACACACCTTCTCCAGGGTTAAGATCTCCTGGGAGTAATAATACTAATGTACTTACTAGTAAGGAAATCTTGCCCATTACGGCTGGGTTATCAAATGCTTAGATCTGAATTTATCAGGCTAACTCAAAGATGATGCATGTGCGCATGCTACGATACATTACCCAGGTCCCTCACTCCCCCAGCAGCTGGAAGTCCTGACCGCAAATAGCTCTACTGTCGATTTTCTCTTAAAATTGGACTTACCATAAGCAATCCTTTCCTTGGGAAAATCCGCATTCAAGACAGGTTGATGTGGAAACTGTAAATGGCAAGCAATATATATTTTTGTGTATCTTGTTGTGGGGGCTGTTAGGTCTCTGACTCCATCCTAACTCATCTTCTCCAATCCTGCTTCTCTCACTACCTCCACAAGGAGATATAAAACTGGAGATCTTCCCCCAGTAAACATTATGCATGCTAATCTTTACCAGAGTCTGATTATCTGATTGGGCAAATTACCTGCAATATGGATTATATAGTTTACAGTTCACATATCTTTAAAAAAGATCTCTAAATATTACCTCTGTTAATGTTAGCATGATACTCATATTTAGGTGATACACCCATGTTTAGCACGGTTGTAGTAAGACATAAATTCTGGTCTTAATGAGTGGTTCTATTTTATCATATCCTAACCCTATGCATTGAGTTTTTTTTCCTTAAACAAACAACAACAACAACAACCTCTGCCTGGCTGTTGTGTTTGTCTTTTCAGTTCTAGTCCTGTTACTTTAATTAACTGCTGCTAATTCTATCAGCTTATTACTATGTCCTGTGCATTGTTCCTGGAAGAGCTCAGCTCCCTTTTCTCCTTTGCAATGTACAGTTTCACTGTGCACTTAATCTATCGTATGATCTCTCCTACCTTTCTACTTTACCACTTAGATGAATTCATTCCTTCATTACTTCCTGATGTTTTCTTTGTATTTTTCTGATGTCAGAATTATATTGTCCTCTCTTTTATGTTCAGATTCACTGATATTTAAATCTTCACTTGAAATAAAGGAGACAATATCCTCTACATATATGTTACATTTTGTATGTTATCAGTGCTGAAAACACATTTTGTTAAATTAAGGAACACAATTTTCCTCCCACTTCACAAATGTATATATATAGACATACTGATAAAATAATAAGGCATTTAAACACCTCCAATTAAGCAAATAATAAGACTTGCAAGTAATAAGACTTGACTTTTTGTTTGCTTTGTGGATTATTTTAATGATCAGTTTAAAATAGAAGTAAAGTTATGAAATAAAAAATTACACTGCATATTAGCCAGGCTGGTAAGACAAACATCATGGGGATTGGAGACACAGGAAAGTAGGAGAAGGTGTTAACAGGGACAAATAGATCCTCCTCTTCCAGAGGTCTTTGCCAAGATGGCCATTTATACCATCAGTTGAATTTTGTCAACCTGAGAGCTACAAATCACATGATTTTAACATGAGGCAGGTGTTGAACTGGACATTTCACTTCTGGAGTAAGGAAGTTTAAAATAGTTGAAGCAAATGGTACTGGAGGGTATTACGCTGAGTGAAGTAAGTCAATCGGAGAAGGACAAACATTATATGTTCTCATTCATTTGGGGAATATAAATAATAGTGAAAGGGAATATAAGGGAAGGGAGAAGAAGTGTGTGGGAAATATCAGAAAGGGAGACAGAACATGAAGACTCCTAACTCTGGGAAATGAACTAGGGATGGTGGAAGGGGAGGAGGGCGGGGGGTGGGGGTGAATGGGTGACGGGCACTGAGGGGGGCACTTGACGGGATGAGCACTGGGTGTTATTCTGTATGTTGGTAAGTTGAACACCAATAAAAAATAAATTATTATAAAAATAAAAATAATCTTTTAAAAATAAAATAAAAAAAATAAATAAAATAGTGTTTCAGGAAGTGTCAGGATAGGAGTGGGTGGTATTGATGTAAATCTATTGATGCCCATATATGATTAGTAAAATTTAGGATCTCAAGTATAATTGAAACCAAATGAAACTTAGCAGAAACTACTGAAGCAAAGTAAGGTAAAAGATGTAATCCAATAGACATTTTCCCAAAAGCACATTATAGTTGCAAATAACAAAGATTACTTTATCTTCTTGTCACAGAGACAACTAGCTTTGCAGAATTGTTGAACTGACTGTGGGCTGCATCCGAAACTACGTTTTTGTATCTGACAGTTACTGTATTCATCATAGTAGAGGCAGGGGTTAGCTGGAAGGAAAAAACATGTTTTCAAAATATTATCTCAAAAATTCACCATTGCTGAAGAAAGAGATAATCTCCTTAAAGACATAAAAGGAATTATCCCCCTGTGCTTCTGAAAACTAGCAATCTGTTTTCTGTATCTGTGAGGTTTTTTTTCTTTTTTAGCCACATATAAGTGAGATCATGCGGTGTTTGTCTTTCTATATCTGACTTATTTCACTTAGAATAATGCCTTCAAGATCCATCCATTATGTCATAAATGATAAGATTTCCATTTGTCTTATTGCTGAGCAGTTTACATAGCATATATATCATATACATGTATATCATATTTTCTTTATCCACTCATCTGCCAATGGACTGTGTTTCCATGCCTAAACTATTGTAAGTAATGCTGCACTGAGCACAGAGGTTTAAATATCTCTTTGAGTTAATGTTTTTATTTTCTTCAGATAGATATCCAGAAGTAGAATTGCTGGATCATATGACTGTTATATTTTTAATTTTTGAGGAGGCTTCAAATGGCTTCCTATAGTGACTGTACCCATTTACATTCCCATCAGCATTGCACAAGGATTTCCTTTTCATCACCCCCACACCCCCACTTATCTCTTTTTTGACGATAGCTATTCTAACGAATATGTGGTATATCCCTGCACTTCCCTGATGATCAATGATATTAAGCACGTTTTCATCTAACTGTTGGCTGTATGGATGTCTTCTTTGGAAAAATATCAGTTTAGTTCTTCCAATTTTCTTTTTTTTTCTTTTTTTTTTTTTTAATTTTTATTTATTTATGATAGTCACAGAGAGAGAGAGAGGCGCAGAGACACAGGCAGAGGGAGAAACAGGCTCCATGCACCGGGAGCCCGACGTGGGATTCGATCCCAGGTCCCCAGGATCGTGCCCTGGGCCAAAGGCAGGCGCCAAACCGCTGCGCCACCCAGGGATCCCTAGTTCTTCCAATTTTCTAATTGGATTTTTTTTATTAGGCTTTATATGTTCTTTATATATTTTGGAGATTAACATCTTATCAGACATATGATTTGCAAATATTTTCTCCCATTCAATGGGATGTCATTTAATTTTGTTGATGGTTTCCTTTGCTGTACAGAAGCTTTTTAGTTAGATGTGGTCTCATTTTTATTGAAGAGACTGTCTTTTCCCTTTGTATTTATTTGGCTTCTTTGTTATAAATTAATTGACCACATATGCATTGGTTTATTCCTGGGCTCTCCATTCTTTTCCATTAATATATGTGTCTGTTTTTATGCTAATACCATACTATTTTGATGACTATATGTAGCTTTGTAATACAGTTTGAAATCAGGAAGTGTGATATCACTAGCTTTATTCTTCTTTCTCAAGATTTCTTTGGCTAGTTGGGGTCTTTTGTTGTTCCATACAAATTTTAGGAGTATTTATTCTAGTTCTATCAAAAATGCCATTCGAAGTTTGGTAGTGATTGCATTGAATCTGTAGATAGCTTTGGGTAGTATGGACATTAAAAAAATATTAATTCTTCCAATCCATGAGCATGGAATATATTTCCATTTATTTGTATCTTCTTATTTTTCACCCATATCTTATAATTTTCAGTATGTAGATCTTTCATTGCCTTGGTGAAATTTATTCTTAGATATATTTTTTATTTTTGATGCAATTACAACTAGGATTTTTTAAAAATTATTTTTCTGATAGTCTGTTGGTAGTTCACATAAAAATCATTTGTGTATATTGATTCTATATCCTGGAATTTTACTGAATTCAGTTATTAATTCCAATAATTTTCTGGTGGAGTTTTTACGGTATTCTATATGTACTATCATGTCATCTGCAAGTAGAGTCTCTTTTAGTTCTTCCTTTCTGATTTTAGTTACTTGTATTTCTTTTTCTTGCCTAATTCCTCTGGTTAGGACTTCCAAAACTATGTTGAATTAAAATGGGAAGGGTAGGCATTCTTGTCTTGTCCAGGCCCTTAGAAATCTTTTCACTTTTCATCATGAATATGGTGTTTGTTGTGGTCTTCTCATATCTGACCTTTACAATGTTAAGGTAAGTTCCTTGTGTGCCAAATTTGAGAGCTTTTATCATGAAAGAACGTCAAATTTTGTCAAATGCTTTTCTGTATCTATTAAGATAACTATATGATTTTTATTCTTCACATTGTCTGATTTGTGGATGTTGAGCCAGTCTTGCATCCTTAGAATAAATTCCACTTGATTGTGGTGTATGATCTTTTCAATGTACTGGTGCAGTTGGTTTGCTAAATTTTATTGAGAGTTTTGCATCTATGTTCATCAGATATATTGGCCTGTAATTAATTTTTATTGCAGTGTAATTGTCTGACATTAGTATCAGGGTAATGTTGGCCTCATGAAATGAGTTTGGAAGAGTTCCTCTCTTTCCTATTTTTTGGAGGAGTTTTAAAACTATTAGTATTAATTCTTCTTTAAATGTTTGGTAGATTCACTGGTGAAGCCATCTGGTCCTGGGCTTTTCGTAGTTGGGAGGATTTTGATTATTGATTCAATATCCTTACGAGTACTTAGTCTGTTCAGATTTCCCATTTATTCATGATTCAATCTTGGTGGGTTTTATGTTTATTTCTTCATAGTTTAGTCTTTGTAAGTTGTCTATTTTTAACTTTAGTGTATTTCTTCCAATTAGTTGTTCAATTTGTTGCCATACAATTGTTCATAGCATACTCCTATGCCCCTTTTTGTTTGCATGTATCAGTTGTAATGTCTTCTTTTTAATGAGTCCTTTTCCTCTCTTCTTCTTCTTCTTTTTTTTCTTCTTCTTCTCCTTCTTCCTCTTCCTCTTCCTCTTCCACTCCTTCTTCTTATAAGTGTGACTAAGCTAAAGATTTTTCTATGTCATTTATCTTTAATGATATTTATATATAATTATATTTATATATAATTTATTAATTTATATGTAATTTATATATAAATTTAAAATTTATTTATAAAATTTATTATAAATTTATAATTTACATGTAATTATATTTATATATAGTTCCCCTATTTTATAATATAAATTTTGTTTTTATAAAATTTATTTGAATTACACTAAGCTGCTTATGTCTGCACATTTAGGTCTTATGCTTTTAGCATTGTCTCCATTCCAGTGTGAACAAATCGGAGAATTTTAAAAATATTTCTCTTCTCATGCATTTATAGATATGGGCAAAAAGTTTAAGATATGCATTTTTATGTCACAGATTTAATCTTCTTGAGTAATACTTTCTCTTTCCTATTCTGATTTTACTTCTATTACATTTTTTATACCACTATAGACATTGCTTTTGTATCTTGGATTTTAAAAACCTACCCCATTAACCCAGCATAGATAGTTAGTAGATATTTTATTTTTCTCCAGCTACAGTTCTTTTCAGAAATGGGGTGCAAAAAGTGAAGTTGAAAGTAAGAGAAAGAAAAGAAAGCAAAAGAATAAAGGAGATTTAAAAAGAAAAATATCTATTTATCCATGCATCTACATATCTATCTATTTATCTAGAGAGAGGTAATTTGAGAAAGAAAATCTATTTTCTTTACTTTAAGAATAATCAGAGTGACTTGGTCAGGTGTAGGAAAATAAGTCTTCTGGCTTTCCAAGTCTGAAGTTAAAGGGTATTTTTCCTGGGTTAGTTATTTCTCTACAAACTTATTGAAAATTATTTTATTAAATTTATACTCAGGGATTAGGAATTATGTTTTCAGGAAGCTCTGAAAAGGAACTTTCACGATCTAGTAGAATGAACATGTAATTGGAATTCATTTGAGTAATACTACATTGTAGTTAGATTTATTTAAGAAATAAAAGGAAATGCTGTAAGGGGACAGTGTGACCATCAGCCAATATCTTCCGATTTGTCAGTAGGAACATAGAAGAATAAGGGTCACTCAGTAATAAATTATATGCCCTAAAAAGTGGTTAGGAAGGTAGGGGAGTTATGGAGCAGCAAGTAAGCTGAAAACACTGATATCCTGAAAACAATATTTCTAATTTCAGGGCTGCAATAGAGAGCCCAGAAACTTTTTAATAGAGCAGAGTAAAATGTATGCTTATATTAACATCTTATCCAGTTTTTTCCTATGACTGTCATTAAACTTTGGGTGGTGGTGGTGGTAAGCTGAGTTTTGGCCTAAACATTCTAATATCCATTCCAATAGATTTAATCAATCACCTTCTTGATAATTCAGAGAGGCGAGGTAAGAAATAATGTTGACCTTTCCTGTGTGATGAATCAGAAAAAGTTATAGAAAAGTGAAATATTTTCAATTGCTTAATTTGAAGGATACATGGCTCCTGGGTCAATGGTCAATATTAAGCAAATTGAATGTAAAACTTACTACAAAGTTTATTTTCACAGTCATTTGGGCAGTCTCCACATGGACTTCCTGCGTTATAAGGTTCATTCCTTTTGGCAGGATCATTTCCCCTTAAAATAAAAAAAAAATATAGGAAAAAGTGATATAATAAAATTGATACTTGGACAATGAATATAAAATTTTACTTACTATTTCTAATCAACTTTAAAAACAATTTTTGAAAACCACTTCTAGATAATGATGATAATCTTTAAGATAGCTTTAAGATTTCTAGACTTGCAATGATGGCAATTTATCTTTTTTGAATGTATAACAGGCAATAGTGGGTTTTGAAAATGTTTTGAAAGAATTTACCCTATTCAGAGAGTTAAGTTTTAACAGGATTGGTACCTATGAACAGTCAGGTTTTAACAAGCAGAAGAGCTTGTTAATAATTGGTCATTTTTCTTTATTTATACCCATTTTTCTTTATTTATTCCCATAGGAACTTGGTAGGCAGTCATGTAAAAGGGCATGCTAAGAAAATTTTAAGTGAGTCAACTTGGAGATGTTCTATTTCATTTTGTATGATATCATGAGAAATGATATATGTTACTCTCATTCAGAAACACATGGAGCATTATAAAAGATGAAAAACCCTCAGTATGGCTAAATCTAAAGTGGTAGAGTTGAGGGGGAGAGAGTAGATGAGAATTTCTAGTTCTAAGCTAATATGAAATTCAGAGATGACAGTCTTACCTGCAGATAGCTAAGAAAACAATATGGATTATAGCTTATTCTTACTTAATATGCTTGAAAAATAAGGTAAATGTTTTGGTTAAAACGGTATTCTAGTTGATATTTTTCCATTTGATATCTGAATTCTTAGTATTTCACTTTATTTTTTCCCTTCTTTATTATTATTATTTTTTTCTTTTTGGAGTGAGTTTTATGTCCAATGTGGGGCTTGAACTCATGAATCTGAGATCAAGAGCCACATGCTCTACAACTGAGCCAGCCAGGTGCCCAAAGTTTCACTCTATAAAATAAATATATTAGTTAATTCATTAAGGGATTTTGTCAGACACTTAACCTTATCTTTGCTGTAGAAAATTCTCCTATCACAGCTCCATGTATGTTTTACTTTTGTGTAATTGTCAGTTCACCAGAGACCACCACCAGGATTTAGTACAACTGATGTGTTGTGGATGCAAAGAGATCTTACTGTCTTCAGTACTAATTATATAGATAAAATAATAAAAAATACTAACTACTAAAATCAAGAAATGATAAGATCAGAAAATATCTAGAAGTATTATATAAATATATCTATTGAATCTATTCTAATACTACAGACTTCATTTAATGTATAAATATGTAGCATATTAACAGATAAATAATTTTAACTGATTCATATTGACTATCTTTTGTTTTGCAACACACATGGGGGATAGTAGTTAAATGTCATGTTTGGAGCTCATATTATTATGAAAAATTTGCATATTGAGCTCTTTAAGTACAGATAGCTGAAGGACACACATGAAGACTATTCATTAACTTTCCTTAGCAGAGTATATTTAAACAGGCATTTGTACTGAATTATTATGGGACTATATCCAGCTCTGAACAATCTCTAATTTCTCATCATTACTAATGGATCACACAGTGTGCTCTTGTGGGCTTCTGCAATCACCTTTATCTGAAATTGATCTTATTATATAACCACAGTTGATAGGGTAAAAGAGTCCACTTGCCCTTCGCTGAAACAATCAGATGATCTCTTCTAGAAGTTGTTACTCATATCTTGATAACATGTAAATTTAATGTCTAAGGAAAAGACATATACCAATAATTAGACTAAAAAGCTAAATACAAGAACACTTCAATTTTTCTGTTTGCTTAGTCTTAATACTCCACAGTATTTCTGCTCTAGCATTCTAAATATACTCTTGAATTGTTGAAATAAATATCCTTGTTTCTTTGCTTATGCTGACTAATAGCACAAAGCAAGACTACTGACAATAACTTTGAATTTAGACATTCTATTAATGAAATATAAATTTATTTAAAAAATATAACAAAAATTTGTGTGTGCGTGTAATGATTTTAGGTATTGGCTAAATGACATTTATCTCTAAAGTTCTGCTTAACTGAAGTGAAATATTTATTTGAGTTTTCTTTTATATGGATTGAGAAACTGAGTTATGAAGAAAGATGTATTTCTAAAGGCTTTGTGAAAAACCAAGCTGCATAATACATACTCATGACAATAGTGACAAATATAGAGATACTGAGTCAACTTTCTTTTGGGGCATGATGATATTCCGCAGCCAATGAGATAAGAAGTGGCCCAAACAACCTGTAATGATAAAGAGAATATTTAATTAATAATTTGACTTTTGCTAAATGATTACAATATGAATATTGTTATCCGGGGTTGAAAATAAACATGCTTGTTTTTAGGATGCCTTAAACATGGCTTATTAGGAAGTCCTAGAAACAAAGATTTCCATGTGTCTGGATAACACACACATATATGTACACTTATTGGCTGTCCTTGATCCTGGTTGATTCTGTTATCAAATCTATATGAAAAATCAGGTAACATGATGAATGCTGCTTGGTGATTATATAAGAATCAAAGCATGGGAGGAACTTTACTCAATCAGAGAATAGGCATGGTATAGAGTTAAGAGTTGGCCATCGAGGCTAAAGAACTCAGGTTCAAATTCTATCTCTATCACTTACTGGTTGTATGGTACTTACCGATTTACTTTATGTTTTGAAATTTCTTTTTTTCTAATTTGCAAAATGGAATAAAATAATACTATCTTCTACATCCTAGATGTATTGTGGAAATTGAATAATAAATTTTTTAGGTGTTTAGAAGCAGAAATATTAAGTTACCATCTTAATGTGATGGAACAAATGGTCTGGTTGTAAATAGTGGGGTTAGTCCACCATTATCTAAAAGAAGTAAACAGTAGGATTGAAGTTACAAATTTGTCAGATTTTTATCTCTTTGGATGATCATTTTATTTTTATCCACTGTTTGATATTTAAATTATATGAATAGAAATTTTATAACATTCTTGGATTCCTAGAATGTATCTTTTTGTACAATAAGAATGCTATTTGCTAGTCTTTTATTTAGAACATTTGCATTGATGTCCATAAATGTTTAAGTCTATGATTTTTAACTAGGCAAATAGTCTTGAAAAAGCAGAACAAAAAAAAAAAATAAAGCAGAACAAAGCTGGACGTTGTATGCTTTCTAATAGCCTTAAGACAAAACTATAGTAATTAAAACAGTGGTACTGGACAATAAACATAAATCTAGGAAATAAACTAGAGCCCAGAAATAAATTTTCATAAATATGGTCAAAAGACTTTCAACAAGGGTGCTAAGACAATCCACTGTGAACAGGACAGTCTTACCACAAATACGTTGGAAAAACTAGATGTTAACATGAAGATAAATGAAGTTAGATCTTACCTTCCACCATATAAGAAAAAAAAAAAAAAACCTCAAAATGGATCAAACACCTAAGTGTAAGAGCTGAAACCATAAAAAACTCTTAGAAGTAAACATAAGGAAAACACTTCATGATATTGAATTTGGCAGTGATTTCTTGCATATGATGCCAAAAGTAGACAGAAAAGACAAAAATACATTGATAAATTGGACTTTATCAAAATTTAAAACCTTTCTGCTTCATAGGATACTATCATTAGAGTGAATATGCAGTCTATGTACTAGGAATTAATGTTTGCAAATCATATGCCTGCTAAAGCATAGATACCTAGAATATATAGAGACCTTTTACAACTCAACAACAAAAATCCAAATAACTTGATACAAACCAGCAACTCTAATTGGAGATGGAACCTCTATGGAAGTAATTTAGGTTAAATGAAATCATGAGTGGGACCATGATATGATAGGATTCTTGTCCTTATAAGAAAAGGCACCAGAGTGCTGGCACTCATGCTCTTACTCTTTCTCTCTCTCTGCAAGCATGCACAGAGGAAAGGAAATAAAGTTTCATGAAAGGACATAGTGAAAAGAAGACAGGAAGAGAAAAACACAAAACTATGCTGCAGAAGTTCACAGACTTCCAGGCTCCAGAACTGTGAGAAAATAAATTTCTGTTGTTTGATCCACCCAGCCTGTGGTATTCTGTTATGGAAGTCCAAGCAGACCAATACAGCATGGATGTGAAGAAATCAGAAATTTCATTGCTGTTGGAGATGTTAAATAATACAGTTGTTGTGAAAGACAGTATGCCCATTCATCAAATAATTAAACAGAATTACCATATGATCTAGCAATTCTACTTCTGGTGTATACTCATAAAATTGAAAGCAGGATTTGAACAGATATTTGCACACCAATGTTCATAACAGCATTATTATCAACAGTCAAAAGGTGGAAACAACCTAAATATCCATCAGTGGATGAATAGGTAAACAAGTGGCATACATATACAGTGGAATATTACTCAGCCTTAAAAAGGAATAAAATTTTGACATATGTGAAACATGGATGAACATCAAATGAGGATATAATGCTAAGTGAAATAAGGCAGACACAGAAGGACAAAAATTGTATGATTCCAGTAATATGAAGTATCTAGAGTAATCAAATTCATAGACACAGACAATAGAATGATGATTGCCAGAGCAGTGGGGTGGATGAGAAGTCATTGTCTAATGGGTAGAGAGTTTTAGTTTGGGAAGGTGAAAAGATCTGAAGATATGTGGTGGTGATTGCTGCATAACAATTTGAATGTAGTTAGTGCTACTGAACATTAATGCTACATAATTTTAAAAAGATTAAAATGGCAAATTTTATAAAGTATATTCATATATGCATATATAAATAATTATTATGTGTTATATAGTGATAGATATGTACATTAAAATAATTTGTGTATATGTTTTATGCATATATACATATAATCTTACCATAATAACAAATAAAAAATGTAGAGGATTCTCTGTATTATAAGGTACTATTGTTTTCATTCTTTACAAAGATTTAAATGCAATTTATAAGTGACATTGATGTTTTATGATTTCGTTAATTCCCCAAAGTCCAAATTTATAAAAAAGACTAAACAGTTAAGCAGCTTTTCCAAGTCATCTATTGAGGGAATCACATTTTCTTGTGTTCCAAATTATAACAGAAACTCAGTGGGTCAAGTATAAGTTTGTGAAAAGTGGGTAGAATGATTTTCTCAGCTACCTATTTCCCATGCATACTTATAGCCACTTAAACAATGTGTATATTTGCAAGTATGCAGGTTACCTGAGTATAATGCTGAGTATAATGCTCAATGTCACTGTCCATTGGTGTCCATTCCCCATACTTGAAATATTCAGATTCATTGTACCAGATTTTAATTACATTTGACCATGAGATAGGATAAGTTGTCATATGCATGTTTTCTCCACAAAAAGTATCTAAAAGGGAGAAAAAAGTCTGGATCATACTCGAAGAAACTTAGAAATATATTACAAGGATATTTTGTTCATTTTCATTTTACAAATATTTCGTTGGTCATCCAAGCAATGTCTTTTTTTTTTTTTTAAGCAATGTCTTATAAAAGAAAGCAAACTCAGCTGTGTCTCTGCTGGCATTCATCTTTCTCATTGATGAGTGAATTTTTGATACTTAAATTTGGTAAGAAGTTGACAGCAAGAGATGATGTGCAAACTTGGAAATCAGGTCAACATTTCAGTGTCTGCCACTTCCAAGCTGTTGAGGAGGATGAATCCCATCCAAGTAGCCTATGGGTTGTAACAGGACCCGTGACTTGAAAACAGCTACACAGAAGTATTCATTATGCAAAGACCTTGAAATAAACATTTGTTCATTTAGCCATCCACTTGTGATGTGGGTTCTTGATAAAAAATGGTATTCAGGAATGATCTACCTTTCTCTGGGGCAGGAAAAACTCACACTGCTTATTCATGGGTCAACAACATTGGGCAAAGATGTCCAATAACCTGTAAATATGGAAGTTTCATTAATATTTTAAAAATATTTTGTAATAAGGATCTCATAAGCGTTAATAATGTCTCCTTGTGTAGGAGGTACTAATAGCTTTACTGGAAACTAACAGTGATCCACCTAATATATATACCATGAGATGGAGACATTTTTGATCACCTTTGTTCTCATGTACAGCTCAGTAGAGTTGAATAGAACTCACCTTTCAACTGTATTAGTATTTCAGAGCCAAAGATAACCCTAGGGTGATATTGTGTGTAGCTGAAATAACTATGTAGAGTAGAAAGCTTCTAGTTATCCAGTTGTCCACCAGTTATCATTGTATTACTCAACTATTCTGTAATATTGAGAGCTTTGATTCTTGTTTCTGACCATCAGAATCTGGAATTTGAAACTTGAATACCCAAATTTAAAAATTAACAAGAAAGGAGCTCAGTGGGCCACAATCCACTGCTATTTATGGGGCCATGTCATAGACTGAATGACTTAACTTACCCTTGCCAGGTTACTTAATAATCCTTAAGGACTTTTGAGTATGGAGGTGAGTCATGTAGACATATACCTACTTATAATTCGCCTCTTAAGTGAGCTGCTCTCTCTTAATTCACACTGCTTTGACAACACTCTGGCATTTTGTGCAGCTTCTTCACTCCAATTCTACAGTGGAAGAGTAAAATAGAAGCACTTGGTCTTATTAGCATTTTCATTACAGTATTCTAGTTTGTTCTTTCTAAAAATCCATGGCTAGCAATATCCTCCATTTTATAAGCTAACAATTTAAATAATTATATTAAATGTCCTGATTGGAAGGGGAAGATAAAACCTTTAACTCACTATGTTAACCTTTGAATTTACAAAATCAGAATCAAAATCTGATAATAACATTCATATATACATTCTCAGAAGTGTGAAAGAGTTTAAGTAAATGCTTTCAGTAAAACAGATCAGGGTTGGAAATCCATTCCATTATTTATTAGTAGTTTTATTTAATCTTTTTGAACCTCTTCTTATTTGTGAAATGTGACCCATCATTCATGCCTAATGGTTTGTTCTAAAGTTTTAATGTAATAATTCATGAACTGCAACTGTGATATGACAAATCTTATACTATGTGCTCAATAAATAGACAATGGCTATGTATTGTGTCACATATCTCCATATAAAATTATAAGTAATAATAATAAATAGTAGCTCA
Organism: Canis lupus baileyi; assembly: GCF_048164855.1. Lineage (NCBI taxonomy): Eukaryota > Metazoa > Chordata > Mammalia > Carnivora > Canidae > Canis > Canis lupus. Next base: position 54,893,376 of record NC_132844.1, on the reverse strand, counting down.
AACTATATGCCAACATCTGTTACCAATTCTGTATGTATATTTTTCTTATTTTGACTCACAGCAACTCTACAAGGGAAGTACTATTATTAGCTCCATTTGCAAATGGGGAAACTGGGGCAGAGAGATGTTGCACTATTTCTCAGGATAACACAACCAATAAGAACCCCCAGAAAAATGAGAATCTAGGTTATTCTGTCTTCATAATATGTGCTCTTAACTCTTAATGTGTGTCAATTGTGCTGAGTTGAAGCATTTTGTCAGGTGTATCCCCAAGTAAGTTGAAAGGCAGAAAGTGTTTCTCACTAGTTTGGGGACTGACAAATGTTCTCCCTAACACTTTATAATCTACACATTGTGTACATCCACTTAAAAGACTGTCCCATTATCTGCATACAACACATCACCAATAAAAGTTGTAGACTTTGTTTTTTCACTACAGACTTTGACACAAATCATTCATTTACTCTTTAGAATAAGTTTGGATGACACTTTTTTTTTTTTTACACCTAGTACTAAAGTCCTAGCCTCAGCAATCAGGCAACAAAAAGAAAAGGCATTCAAATTGGCAAAGGAGAAGTCAAACTCTCCCTCTTTGTAGATGACATGATACTGTACATAGAAAACCCAAAAGACTCCACCCCAAGATTGCTAGAACTTATACAGCAATTTGGCAATGTGGCAGGATACAAAATCAACGCCCAGAAATCAGTGGCATATCTATACACTAACAATGAAAGTGAAGAAAGTGAAATTAAGGAATCAATCCCATTTACAATTGCACCCAAAAGCATAAGATACCTAGGGATAAACCTAACCAGAGACGTAAAGGATCTATACCCCAAAACCTACAGATCACTTCTGAAAGAAATTGAGGAAGACACAAAGAGATGCAAAAACATTCCATGTTCATGGACTGGAAGAATTAATATTGTGAAAATGTCAATGCTACCCAGGCAATTTACACATTTAATGCAATCCCTATAAAAATACCATGGACTTTCTTCAGAGTTGGAACAAAATCTTAAGATTTGTGTGGAATCAGAGAAGACCCTGAATAGCTAGGGGAATATTGAAAAAGAAAACCAGAGCCAGGGGCATCACCATGCTGGATTTCAAGTTTTACTACAAAGCGGTGATCATCAAGACAGTGTGGTACTGGCACAAAAGCAGACACATAGATCAATGGAACAGAATAAAGAATCCCAGAAGCGGACCCTCAACTTTATGGTCAACTAATATTTGACAAAGCAGGAAAGACTATCCACTGGAAAAAGGACAGTCTCTTCAATAAATGGTGCTGGGAAATTGGACAGCCACATGCAGAGGAATGAACCTGGACAATTCTCTTACAGTAGACACAAAGATAAACTCAAAATGGATGAAAGATCTAAATGTCCCTGGGACAGGAGAGCCCAGGACAGGAGAGCCCGGGACAGGAGAGCCTGCCCCAGAGAAGCAGGAACTTTAACAATCCGCACCGGACTCTTCCCGGAGGGAAAGGTGCTCAGCGGGGAACACGGGCAGGACCGCAGGAGGGCGGTGGGGCCCCCAGCCTCCCGGGGTCACTAACAGGAGGTGCCCGGGGGACAGCGCCCCATACCCCGGGGCCCAGCGCGGTAAAGGGCTGGAGCGCCCGGTGGGGCCTCAGGGAGAAGCCGGGGGTCGGGGGGGCTCCGGGCGGAGGTGGCTGCCCCTTGCTGCCTTCGGGAGCTGCAGCCCCACGAGCGATGCCAGCAGCGCAGGCCCTGGACCAAAGGCGCGGGGGACACAGCCCAGGATCCTGTGGTCCCCCCGGGACAGGCGGAGGCGGGGAGGACACAGGACGGTGAGGACGTTCCTGCCACAGCACCCCCGAGCTGTGCAGGTCAGCGCCCCCCGCCCGGGAGCATCCAGGCCCCTGCGGACTGGGAGCTGCGGGAGTTACTGCCGGAGCTGACTCCAGGGCTGGAGGGCTGGACGCCGCCATGGGGTTGTTCTTCCTGGTGTCACCCTGTGCCCTGGGGGCGGGGGGCGGGCACCAGGGAACAGGGGCCTCATGGGGTAACCAGCTCCCACTAAGCCTGGCACCCAGTGGGGGGAGGCGCAGCTCCCCTGGGTGCACACCCCTGAGAGTCAGCACAGCAGCCCCTCCCCCAGAAGACCAGCTGGAAGGACAGGGGAAGAGCAAGTTCTGGACCCAGCAGTGCTGGAAAGCTCCAGGGGAAGTCGAGGGATTTACAGTATAAAGAACTAGAGGGTACTCCTCCTATTTTTTCTTCCTTTTTCCAGTACAACTCCTTTTTATATCAGACTATAAATTTCCAATTTGTTTTCTTTTCCCACCTTACTACAATATTTTACCAGCTTTTCATTTTGAAGATTCTTCCTTTTTGACTTTCATATTTCTACGATTACAGGTCCTAGATATATTTTCCACTTCTAGAGTCCTTCAATATACCCAACTTAATTTTGTGAGATATACAAGATATGTTTTCTTTGTTGTTTTGTTTTGTGTTTTTTTTTTTGTTTGTTTTGTTTTCTCTGCCTCGTTTTGTTCTACACCGGTGGAAGTTAATATCTTCTAAAACATGACCAGTATGCACCCAGAACCAAGTGGTATACGGTGCTGGTTCATTCTGTAAGATTCTTCAGTCCCATTCTGTCCCCCTCTTTTATCTCATTTAGGTTTTGGTGGTCAATGTTGGGGCTTTCTACAAGTATTTCTGGTTTATATAAATTTGCAACTGAGCATCTTCTAACATACAGAACTTAATACACTCAGAACCAAGAGGATCACCCTGTAGGACCCCACAGGTAAGCTACATTCCCCTCCACTACAACTTTGTCATCACCATCTCCCAGTGCCTCCCATTTTCTTCTTCTTCTTTTTCCTTTTATCTTTTTCTTTTCTTATTTTTTCTTTTTTCTTCTTCTTTAGGATTCTTGGCCTTTTATTTTTTACTACTTTGTTGTAAAATTTGTTATTCACATTAGTGGCCTTTGTGTTTTATTTCATTCTGATCTTTGTTTTTCAATTTCTTGTCTCTGACCTTGTCAGAATCATCTAGGGTAAAATTTACATAGGTTGTGGTTGATACTCTTAATTCAGCCCACTCATACAGCCACTCTACACTGAGCAAAATGACTAGAAAGAAAAATTCGCCACAAAAGAATCAGAAGCAGTACTCTCTGCCACAAAGTTACAGAATTTCGATTACAATTCGATGTCAGAAAGCCAATTCAGAAGCACAATTATAAAGCAACTGGTGGCTCTGGAAAAAAAGCATAAAGGAATCAAGAGACTTCATGACTGCAGAATTTAGATCTAATGAGGCCAAAATTAAAAGTCAATTAAACAAGATGCAATCCAAACTGGAGGTTCTAATGATGAGGGTTAATGAGAAGGAAGAAAGAGTGAGTGACATAGAAGACAAGTTGATGGCAAGGAAGGAAGCTGAGGAAAAAAGAGAAAAACAAAAGACCATGAGGAAAGGTTAAGGGAAATAAATGACAGCTTGAGAAGGAAAAAATCTATGTATAATTGGGGTTCCAGAGAGCAGCAGGAGGGACAGAGGGCCAGAAAACATATTTGAACAAATCATAGCTGAGAACTTCCCTAATTTGGGGAGGGAAACAGGTTCAAATCCAGGAAATAGAGAGGTACCCACCTACAATCAATAAAAACTGTTCAACAGGTCAACATTTAATAGTGAAACTTGCAAATTCCAAAGATAAAGAGAAGATCCTTAAAGCAGCAAGAGACAAGAGATCCATAACTTATATGGGGACAAATATTAGATTAACAGCAGACCTCTCCACAGAGACCTGGCAGGCCAGAAAGGGTTGGCAGGATATATTCAGGGTCCTAAATGAGAAGAACATGCAGCCAAGAATAGTTTATCCAGCAAGGCTCTCATTCCGAATAGAAGGAGGGATAAACAGCTTCCAGTATAGACAGAAACTGAAAGAATATGTGACCACCAAACCATGTCTGCAAGAAATATTAAGGGTGACCCTATAAAAGAAAGAGGAAACCCAAAGAAATAATCTACAAAAACAAGGACTGAATAGGTATTATGGTGACCCTAAATTCATATCTTTCAATAGTAAATCTGAACATGAAGGGGCTAAACGATCCCATTAAAAGGCACAGGGTTTCAGAGTGGATAAAAAAGCAAGACCCATCTATTTCCTGTCTATAAGAAACTCATTTTAGACCTAAGGACACCTCCAGCCTGAAGACGAAAGGTTGGAGAACCATTTACCATTCAAATGGTCCTCAAAAGAAAGCAGGGGTAGCCTTCCTCATATCAGAAAAATTAAAGTTTATCTCAAAGACTGTAGTAAGAGATGAAGAGGTACACTATATCATACTTAAAGGATCTATCCAACAAGAGGACCTAACAATAATAAATATTTATGCCCCTGATGTGGAAGCTGCCAAGTATATCAATCCATTAATACCAAAGTAAAGACTTAGTTAGATAATAATACACTAATACTGGGAGACTCCAACATGGTGCTTTCTACGAATGACAGATCTTCTAAGCACAACATTACCAAAGAAATAAGGGCTTTAAATGAAACACTGGACCAGATGGATTTCACAGATATTTACAGAACTTTACCTCCAAATTCAACTGAATACACATTCTTCTCAAGTGCACATGGAACTTCCTCCAGAATAGACCACATACTGGGTCACAAATCAGGTCTCAACCAGTACCAACAGACTGGGATTGTCCCCTGCATATTTTCAGACCACAATGCTTTGAAACTTGAACTCAATCACATGAAGAAATTTGGAAGAAACTCAAACACGTGGAGGTTAAAGAGTATCCTGCTAAAAGATGAAAGGGTCAATCCAGAAATTAGAGAAGAATTAAAAAGATTCATGGAAACTGTGAGAATGAAGATACAACCATTCAAAATCTTTGGGATATAGCAAAAGCAGTCCCAAGAGGGAAATACATCGCAATACAAGCATCCTTCAAAACTTCACAGAATTAGAGAACTCACATACACAAGTTAACCTCACACCTAAAGGAACTGGAGAAAGAAAAGCAAATAAAACCTACACCAAACAGAAGAAGAGAGTTAATAAAGATTCGAGCAGAACTCAATGAAATAGAAACCAGAAGAACTGTAGAACAGATCAACAAAACCAGGAGTTGGTTCTTTGAAAGAATTAATAAGATAGATAAACCATTAGCCAGCCTTATTAAAAACAAAAGAGAAAAGACTCAAATTAATAAAATCAAGAATGAAAAAGGAGAGATCATACCAATACCAAGGAAATACAAATGATTTTAAAAACATATTATGAACAGCTATATGCCTATAAATTAGGCAATCTAGAAGAAATGGATACATTTCTGGAAAACTACAAACTACCAAAACTGGAATGAATAAAGAGAAAACCTAAACAGGCCAATAACCAGGGAGGAAATGGAAGCAGTCATCAAAAACCTCCCAATACACAAAAGTCCAGGGCCAGATGGCATCCCAGGGGAATTCTATCAAACGTTTAAAGAAGAAACAATACATATTCTACTAAAGCTGTTCCAAAATGGAAAGGGACGGAATACTTCCAAACTCATTTTATGATGTCAGTATCACCTTAATTCCAAAACCAGACAAAGACCCCACCAAAAAGGAGTAATTGCTGACCAATATCCCTGATGAACATAGATGCAAAAATATAAACAAGATCCTGGCCAATAGGACCCAACAATACATTAAGAAGATTATTCACCATGACCAAGTGGAGCTTATCCCCATGATGCAAGGCTGGTTCAACATTCATAAAACAATCAACGTGATAGATCATATCAACAGGAGAAAAAACAAGAACCATACGATCCTCTCAATAGATGCAGAGAAAGCAGACAAAATACAGCATCCATTCCTGATCAAAACTCTTCAGAGTGTAGGGATAGAGGGAACATTCCTCAGCATCTTAAAAGCCATCTACGAAAAGCCCACAGCAAATATCATTCTCAATGGAAAAACACTGGGAGCCTTTCCCCTAAGATCAGGAACACGACAGGGATGTCCACTCTCACCACTGCTATTCAACATAGTGCTAGAAGTCCTAGCCTCAGCAATCAGGCAACAAAAAGAAATAAAAGGCATTCAAGTTGGCAAAGAAGAAGTCAAACTCTCCCTCTTTGCAGATGACATGATACTGTACATAGAAAACCCAAAAGACTCCACCCCAAGATTGCTAGAACTCATGCAACAATTTGGCAGTGTGGCAGGATACAAAATCAATGCCCAGAAATCAGTGGTATTTCTATACACTAACAATGAAACTGAAGAAAGTGAAATTAAGGAATCAATCCCATTTATAATTGCACCGAAAAGCATAAGATACCTAGGGATAAACCTAACCAGAGACGTAAAGGATCTATACCCCAAAAACTACAGAGCACTTCTGAAAGAAATTGAGGAAGACACAAAGAGATGCAAAAACATTCCATGTTCATGGACTGGAAGAATTAATATTGTGAAAATGTCAATGCTACCCAAGGCAATTTATACATTTAATGCAATCCCTATCAAAATACCATGGACTTTCTTCAGAGAGTTGGAACAAATCATCTTAAGATTTGTGTGGAATCAGAAAAGATCCTGAATAGCCAGGGGAATATTGAAGAAAACCAGAGCCGGGAGCATCACCATGCTGGATTTCAAGTTTTACTACAAAGCTGTGGTATCAAAACAGTGTGGTACTGGCACAAAAACAGAATAGAGAATCCAGAAATGGGCCCTCAACTCTATGGTCAACTATTATTCGAAAGCAGAGAAGCAGAGAAGACTATCCACTGGAAAAAGGACAGTCTCTTCAATAAATGGTGCTGGGGAAATTGGACAGCCACATGCAGAAGAATGAAACTAGACCATTCTCTTACACCAGACACAAAGATAAACTCAAAAAGGGGGAAAGATCTAAATGTGAGACAAGATTCCATCAAAATCCTAGAGGAGAACACAGGCAACACCCTTTTTGATCTTGGCCACAGCAACGTCTTGCAAGATACATCTATGAAGGCAAGGGAAACAAGACCAAAAATGAATTATTGGAGCTTAATCAAGATCAAAAGCTTCTGTACAGCAAAAGAAACAGTCAACAAAACTAAAAGACAACCTACAGAATTGGAAAAGATATTTGCAAATGACATATCAGATGAAGGGCTAGTATCCAAGATCTATAAAGAATGTATTAAACTCAACACCGAAGAAACAAACAATCCAATCATGAAATGGGCAAAAGACATGAAGAGAAATCTCACAGAGGAAGACATAGACATGGCCAACATGCACATGAGAAAATGCTCCGCATCACTGGCCATCAGGGAAATACAAATCAAAACCACAATGAGATACCACCTCACACCAGTGAGAATGGTGAACATTAACAAGACAGGAAACACAAATGTTGGAAAGGATGTGGAGAAAGGGGGACCCTCTTGTACTGTTGGTGGGAATGTGAACTGGTGCAGCCACTCTGGAAAACTGTGTGGAGGTTCCTCAAAGAGTTAAAAATAGACCTGCCCTATGACCCAGCAATTGCACTGCTGGGGATTCTAAAAGAGCACCTGTCAACTGTAAGTGCAATACATACATCAGGTACCAACACTCACAATGCAAGAAGGCCTGTGATAGCTACTGACTTATATTGTTTTGTTTCAAAACCCTTTTCTATTTTAAGATCACCAAGAGATAAATTTCAAAATAATTTTTTTATTCACTTGCTTCCCACTCTTCATCATTTACATGAGGAAGCTATCCTTGGGAATCACTCTCCAGAGCCAGTGTTATTTCTAGGCCAGTCCAAGGTTAAAGGGACTAGGATAAGGTTGCCCAAAACCTGAGAGATTCTTCTGGGAGATAATATATATGCAGTGTATCACATAGTACTCTTGAGACTTTCCTAAATTTGTTGTTTTATAGCACTTCGTCTGCTAACACACCAGGTTTATAGTTGAAAGATAATTCTCTCTTTTTATAAGCTGCAGGGGAATTGGGAAATATGTTTGTCAATATTGTTTTATCCACAGCACCACCTGACGTAGAATCAGGACATTTTGATTCTCAGATGAGTGTCTAGCCTCTGGGATGCTGCCCAATGAAGACAGTTATGAATTGCCTCTCTAACTTAAAGCTTGCTATGCTGACAATACTGGCAGCAGCAGCAGCTGCAGTTGGGAGTTTGTAGTGGTCTCCACCCCAGACTTTCCAAATCAGAATCTCAGAAGGTGGGGCCCAGGGGAATGTGCTTTACAAGTTCTTCAAGTAATTCTTAGTATGCTCAAGTTTGAGAAGCACTGTCCTGGGGTAAATTATAAATGCAGTTGGACTGCCTGAATTGGAATTGTTGCTCTGTCATTTAACAACTATGTGATTCGGGGAGAGTTGCTTACCACCTCTGTGTCTCCATTTCTTCTTCTGCTAAGTCATAGGTTTGTTTGGGAAGATCAAGCTTTTAGTATACTGAAAGTGAATAGAACTTAATAAAAAGTAAGTAAATACTATTGCTATTATTAACATTGTTGTTGCTGTTGAATTAATCTTACCATCTTCAGCATGTTGCTGGCTGATGGAACTACTCCTCTCCTGAGGGTGTTATGTACAGTCAGGATTTCTTCTTGGACAGTTGCCAATTCAGTGAGGAGTGTATTATATGGAACTGAAGCTAGTTTTGCCTGTGATCAGAAAATTATTTATTAGTCTTACTTCTTTTATGTGTAATTCCTCATGTATTTTACTTATAGGCCTATATCAATATGAATTTATAATTTATATTGAATAGACAATAATATTTAGCATTTAAAAATTTACAATTGCTCAAAGGATTAGTTTCCATTTCTCTAGTGCTAGTCTTGTGGGTTTCTTTTTTTTTTTTTTTTAAGAGTTTATTTATTTATTCATGAGAGACACACAGAGAGAGGCAGAAACATAGGCAGAGGGAGAAGCAGGCTCCTAAGGGAGATCACGCCTTGAGCTGAAAGCAGATGCTCAACCACTGAGCCACCAGTGTCCTATCTTGTGAGTTTCTGAATGTCATCTGACATTATATAAGTACCGGATATTCTGTGATTAGGGTTTTTCAAATTTGTAATTGGTACCTTGGGCCATCTTAAAGGACTTTTAATCAAGCAATATAAACCACAGTGGAAGGTATCTTGATATCACACCTTTACTGACTAACTCCTTTTCTTGGCTCCTATCCCACCCCATTTCCTGCAGATGTTCTCTTTGCTTCCTAGATAAATCACTTGCACTTGAAAAGTGGCTACTGGGGGATCCCTGGGTGGCTCAGCGGTTTAGTGCCTGTCTTTGGCCCAGGGTGTGATTGTGGAGTCCTGGGATCAAGTCCCACATCAGGCTCCCTGCATAGAGCCTGCCTGTGTCTCTGCCTCTCTCTCTCTCTCTGTTTCTCATGAATAAATAAATAAAATTTAAAAAAGAGAAAAGTGGTTAAAGGATGTGTCTAACTTAAGATATTAATTATTGAGTACAAAGCCTCCAGTGTCTTCAACTCAGATTCTACCTTTTTGTCTTATTGCATATGAAAAAACATTCACATTTGCATACATATGTATAAGTATAAAATAGAATTCAGATCAGCTACAATCCAGAATTCATGAGTATTATTTTGTTTACCCTTTATCTTGCAACTAAGAAGAAAACTAAACAGCCTTAATATTTTAGGTTAGTATTAATTGCTATAAAGAGCAGCTTCTTGTGCGTATGTGTGTGTGTGTGTTATATCACATGCACTTCATTACTTTTGTTTAAAAAGTGGCAAAACATATGTAGTATAATTTGAGTAGTATCTATTCCTCAAGTACCATAGGGCTATTAGTAATTTCTGAATGGATAGGATCCAGTACCAACCTTGCTTAATTATAGTAGTTATTGTCATTTATTTTATATCAACATAAAATAGGAATGGGGAAAAAACATAAATATGGAATCCAGAAGATCCCTCTAGAGACTGTCTCTTGTGGATATTATTTCCTCAAAAGCATACTCATGTGGTACTATTTTGCTCCCTACTGCAAGAAGCTCTGGTCTAGACTAGAGGAGAAGTGGGGAACCACAAGAATCCCTTTATCATTTCCAGATTATTACTTTCGTTCGCTCCTCTGAACTCTGCTCCAGGGAAACTCACAACATATTCCTCTACCATCTCATACCTGAAAATTGATTCCCCTAACATTTTCCTGTCACTTCTTCTTATTCATTGAAATTGGGTCTCCTGAAACAAATTCATCTTGTCTACTTCCATTTTTGTAGTTAACTCAAGGGATTTCAGCATTCACATGGATGATTCCAGCCATCTCATATCTCAGGCCTTTGAATTCTTCCTCTCTTAAACCTCTTCTCCAAGTCTCTTTAGTCTCCACCATGATGGTCACAATCTACATCTCATAATCACTCCAAATGCCAAATTACCTGGTCAAACTTTTCCCTATCTGATCATGATTTCCTGCTTTCCAGATAGCTAAGGTCATCACTCTATTTTCAACATAATATAGCATTCTAGTTCGTTCTTCATTTTCTCTATTTTCAATATTGTCTTTTCTTTCTTTTCTATTCATGTTCTCTTATTTCAACAACTTTCTTGCTAAAATAATGAATACTTTTCTGCTCATCGTCATTTAAGAACACTCCCACTTTGGAAGGGATCAAAAATTTCCCTGCCTGCACAGAATAAGATAAACATTGGCAGATAAATATCCCACAAAATGCCAGATATTGGCATATCATCCCAAATCCTATGTCTAATCTCAAACTGTCCCTGAATTTTGCTCATCAATTCTACTAATTTATCTGGTTAACTCACTTTGTCTTCACAGTGTTATTGCAAAACTTGTGCACTCAACCCCAATTACATTAACCTCTCTCAATAGATTCTGGTATTTCCTCCTTTCCTCAGTAAAGAGATGCTATCTGAGGGCAGCTGTTTCAACTTCTCTTGGCCGGTCTACCTATAGGCTTCTATCTGTTCTCATTCTTTCCTCCTTATCTCTTGTGGTACTACTGAACAGATTATACTTTCTTGTTTTTTTTAAACCATTTTATTGAGGTATAATTAACATGTGAAAGCTATACATGTTTAATGTAAACAATTCAATGAGTTTGGGTAAGTATACACTTATGAATCTATCACCACCATCAAGACAAGCAAAAGATAAATATATCAATATCTCTCAAAGTTTCCTCCTGCCCTCTTTACAATTAATTATTATTATCTTGTGTATGTTGTAAAAGCATTTAATATAATATTTACCCTCTTGGCAAATTTAAAACTGGATTTCCACATGCAAAGGCTTGAAATTAGACTCTTATGTCACACCATACATTAAAATTAACTTGAGGGATCCCTGGGTGGCGCAGCGGTTTGGTGCCTGCCTTTGGCCCAGGGCGCGATCCTGGAGACCTGGGATCGAATCCCACATCAGGCTCCTGGTGCATGGAGCCTGCTTCTCCCTCTGCCTATGTCTCTGCCTCTCTCTCTCTCTCTGTGACTATCATAAATAAATTAAAAAAAATTAAAATTAACTTGAAGTGGATTAAAGACTTAAATGTAAGACCTGAAACCATAAAACTCTTAGAAGAAAAAATAAGGAAAAAGTTCCTTGACATTTATCTTAGCAAGCACAGACAATAAAAGAAAAAATAAACAAGTAGGATTGTATCAAACTAAAAAGCTTATGCACAGCAAAGGAAACAATCAGAAAGATAAAAAGGCAACTTAATGAATGGGAAAAATATTTCAAGCTATATATTTGATAAGGAGTTAATATCCAAAATATAAAAGGAACTCATATGACCTATCAGCAAAACAAAACAAAACAGCAAAACAAATAACTCTCTAAAAAAAAAAAAGAACCTAAACAGACATTTTTCCAAAAAAAAAACATAAATGGCCAATATATATATGAAAATGTGGTTAACCTCATTAATCATCAGGGAAATGAAAATGAAAACCATGATATATCACCAAATACCTGTTAGGATGGCTATTATTAAAAATAAGATTTCAAGTGTTGTTAGGATGTGGAGAAAAGGGAACCCTGTAAACTGTTAAGACATAATGGGAAAGTGACCTAAATTTCTGTGCCTCACTCTTCTAATTATAAAATGTGAATAATCGTCTTTACCAAGTTGGGTTTATATGAGGATTAAATGAGTCACTCTGTATAAAAGCTTAACATAGTGTTAGGAAGGAGAATAAGTGCAACATAAAGACTGATAAAACCATAATCATATCCAGAAAATATAAAGTAATATGTATTTCCTCTTCACCAAGGAAAGAATTGGTAAAAACTCATGTAAGCAAATCAATCTCTGATTGTTTGGTGAAGGATCTGGATTCTTTGGCGGGTTCACTGGCTGTGGTTTGCCAACTCTTGGTCTAGAAAGTTGTAAAGCAAATTCTAACTTAATCTGCCTGCAATAATTAAACTGTCATACAATAGGGGAGATAAAATCAATGTGGTTCTCAAAAAAAAAAAAAAAGACATAATGGAAAATATGCCATAATGGAAAATAGTAGGACAGTTCCTCAAAAAAATTAAAAGCAGATCATTCTTTCAGAAACTATTTCTCTCAGCCCCGGTGGTGCAGTGGTTTAGCGCCGCCTGCAGCCCAGGGTGTGATCCTGGGGGCCCCGGATCGAGTCCCACATCGGGCTCTCTGTATGATGCCTGCTTCTCCCTCTGCCTGTGTCTTTGCCTCTCTTGGTCTCTATGAATAGATAAATGGAATCTTAAAAAAAAAACAAAAAACAAAAAACAAAAAACACTATTTCTCTCCAATGTTATTTACTCCATTTTCTTCCACATTTCCCCAAATCTCACATTACTCATTATTTTTCCATTATAATTAATCTCCTATTACTCATTATCATTCCAACCATTTTTTTATCCTTTCTGTTGGCATTTATTCATGATAATGTTGCTCGTAACTTAAACAAACAAAACTCTTCATTTATCTCACTTCCCTATTGCATCATGGACTTTCTACTTTCCTTCCCTACCAAAATTCCTGAAAAATTTGCAAGTACTGACTGTCTTTAATTTCCCACCCTCTAAGTAATATTGTCTACATTCATCCTTCCCCTATGTGTTCCACTAAAACCAACGTTCTATACCAGGAATGGTATACCTCCTCCTTAAATAACTTCTTCCTCCTCCCATGCAATAAGCAATGTCTAGAGAAATTTCTGGTTGTCATGACTGAATTAGGATGAGTACTCCACCATCTTGTTGATAGAGGCCAGTGATTTTGCTATACATCCTTAAAAGGCTCAGGAAAGACTCCCTGAGAATTATTATTAATAAAATAATTATTCCATAACAAAGTGTCAGTAGTTCTGAAGTTGAGATACTTTGCTTTGAAACAACTCCTATTAAGGTCACTAACAAGTTTAATTTATAAATTCAATATTTTTTTACTGTTTCATTCTATTTGATCTGTTGGCTGCTAACTCCGATGCCTAAGCTCCCAGTGTAGAAATAGTCTTTCCATTTAAGGGACAACACATTCTTCTAATTTTTCTCCTATCTCTCAGACTTCTTGTTCTTCACCTGGACTGACGAGCTATAGCCTGGCCTCCTACTGGCCTTCTAGCCTTCAAATACATCCTATCACCTCTATACCTTCCTTCCTATTCCCCTATCCAGTCTTTCACAATTTATTCTCCAGTCATCCACCAGAGTAAACATTTCAAAATACTGAAATGATGGAGTCCCTTTCCTTTTAAAAGTCTTTCAATAATTTCTTAGAAAGAAAAACTATTTTTTTACAAGGCCTATGAAAACTCTGCTGACCTCTCAGCCTCTATTGAAGACATGCTCCCCTACTTTTCTTTAGTCTCAGTGATTTTCTTTTAATCATTGTAATGTTCCAGTTTCTATTCTGCCTTGGAATATTTGCTCAAGGCTGTTCTCTTCATTAGTATACTTTTTCAGCTTGCTCTACCAAGTGATGCCAGATACCAGGCTGTCTCCTCGAATGTGGGCTAAGTGACATACACCAGCCAAGTACTGATTAGGTCTGAAAGGCAAAAGTTGCTTTCTCACTTTCTTCTTTCTCTCTGATAGTGTCTATACTTCAGATTAGCTTTTCCTTACTGTGAAGTGTGAAGACACCCCCCCCCCCAACAAACACACACTGGGGGAGTAAAATGGGAATAGAGCCAAAGGGGAGGAAGGAGAACTCTTTAAGATTGTACTTCCACTGTATTTGAGTATTATTGGTTATTGGATAAGAGTTCTACCTGGTTCTTTGGGGGAGAGGTGAGTGATAAAACCTAAATCAGTACCCCAATAGTCTGATGTATGTATATTTTAATTTATAAAATTAAATGTATATAGGTTTTAATTTATAAAGGTAAATGCCTCCCATTTTTGACTCCTATCTAGCACATGAAAACATAAAAATCACTCATTTTCTGTACCAAAGCTATTGACTTCAGTTCATCATAAAAATATTTTGGGTATTCTGAAAAAAAATGTAATATTTTTGTCATTGAGGCTACTTAGAGGTACATATCATTGGGTGACCAAAAATATTAAGGACTTCTTCTTTACACCATTGAGTGTTTTGTTTTTATTTTGTGATTGGTGAAGTTCTTGTCTTTAATAAGTAGTGAGGGGCAGGCTTCATATATTGATTACAGGCTTACAGTTCCTCACACTTCTCTTCTTGCTATTCACACTTTCATTTTATATTTAATTTTGATGTGATAAATTTTTGTTACAGTCACAAATCAGATAGTATAATTGGGATATTTATGGAATACTTGCTTTTTTGGGTAAAAAACAAAACAAAACAAAAAACCCACAACAGTATTTTTCCCATTTAGTCATGAGGAATGCATGTTACATTATAAAGAAGTTATTCCTGCTCTACATTCTCAGTTTTTTGAATCATCCAGAGGAGCTATAATGAAATTGGCATGAGCCCAGGAAGCCAAACTGGTTAGGTTAACTTTCATGTTCTTCCACTTCCCAGTTATCTGACATTGGCCAATTACTTCCCTTCCCTGTGTTTTGGCTCTTTTCTCTGCAATGGGAAATTAAGAATAGTACTTGCTCAACATGGCCTATGGTGAGACCGAGGTGAATAATGGGCCAAGTGTCCTCACAACAGTGTCTGTAACAAAATGAGTTCTACAGGGATAGCTCTTATCCTTTTCTGGAAAGTAATTTTGAAACATACAATCCTCACATACTCTTATAATCAAAATAGGCAGGAAGCCAGCAGCAGCAGCCAAATACAAGAAGTATTTCATTGTCACCCCTGAAAAGAAAACATAAATTTAGATTATTGTCAACTTCTGGGATTGTGTTTTATAATAAACCTTTTTTTCAAAACACTTGTGTGGTGTATTTGCATTTCCTGCAAAAAGAAATCTTCAGGATCAGGACAAAATTGAATATGTTAATCAGTGGAACCAACAGCGGAAGACAGAACTGTGGTGGGAAGGATAGATTTCATGTCTTAATGCCCAGAACCTTTGAATATGTTGCATTATAGGACAAAGAGAATTAAGGTAGCAGATGGAATTCAAATTGCTAATCAGCTGACTTTAAAGTAGGGAGGTTGGGGTGCCTGGGGGGCTCAGTTGGTTAAGTGTCTGACTATTGATTTCAGTTCAGGTCATGATCTCAGGGTCCTGAGATAGAACCCTACTTTGGGTTCCATGCTCAGTGGGAAGTTTGCTTAAGATTCTCTCTCTCCCTCTCCCAACTTTTTTGCATGACTGCATACATACATGTTCTTTTTCTCTCTCTAAAATAAATAAATCTTTAAAAACAAATAAAGTAGAGAGATTATCCTGGAATATCCATGTGAGCTTATAGGGTACTTACATTTAGAAGAGGGAATTAATGTCAGTGATGAATCATGAGAAAGACTGGACCCATCATTGCTGCCTTTGAAGACAGAAGAAGGGAACATGAGTCAAAGAATGTGAGCAATCTCTGGAAGTAGAAAAAGGCAAGGAAATGAATTCTTCCCTGGTGCTTCCTTGTTGAATCTTGATTTTAGCTTACCTGGGGAGACCCATTTGAACTTTTGACCTCCAGAACTCTAAGATAATAAATTTGTGTTGTTTTAAGACACTACGTTTATAGTAATTTGTTACAGTCACAATACGAAACTAATATAAAAACATAAGATTATATTTGAGTTCTCTATTGCCTATAGAGAAGAGATGTGATCATAGTCTTAGTAACTTATATACACGACTTAGAGATATTCTGTATATATGATCACTCTGCTAAGCATGGTTGTCATCGTGAGACAGGAAAATCAGAGCTAATATACCCTCTCCTTTATTTCTGTTTGATAAGGTTTCTGACTATAGGTTATTAAATTTACTTAGTATAGGTTATTAAATTTGGTTAGCACCTTCTTTTAGCAATCTGCCAAGCTTATTCTGAATTCATCCTGCTGAGTGGAAAGCATTAAAAACCAATAGTTTAGTTCATATTTTAAGGAAAAACTAAAAAAACAAAACAAAACAAAACAAAAAAACAGATGGAATGACTTGTGCAGAATAATACACATGATGTGATTTGCTGTTGTCCTCAAGCTTCTCCTGCCCACTGCCAAAGAGGGGGATTCTGTAAATCAGTTCTTTCAGGAAACATGAACACGCAGTCTCCTCTTTATCACTCTTTTTTTTTTCAACTCTTTCTTTCCCTTCTTCACTTTCTCCTTCTAAAATGTCATAAACCCTCAAAACTTTTAGATTCATAGTAATATAGCAATATAAATCATGAAATATGAATTCCATTCTTTTACTTAATCCTCAAAACATCCAGTAAAACAGACATTTTCCCTCTGAATTAACTGAAAAAAAATTTAAAAAGAGCTTCTGCAATATAGATTGATATATATTTCACAAACACATTAATATTTATACCCCACCCACACTTAAGTGTTATTATTCAAGTTGATCCCCATAATGAAGCTGTCTATAACTTCTGTTCTGTTTTCTGAGGGGAAATATGAGGTGATGGTGTGTATATTCTCATTGTCTTAATAGTTATAATTTTTTCTTGAGTATACACTAACATGTACCTTAATTATACCTCAAAAAAGCTGTTATAAAAGGTTTAAGAACTAAAAAAAAGTTACTTGTTTCACACCAATTGAACAATTGGCATTAATAATTTAGATTTTATCTTTCAAGTATTTTTTTCCTTATGTACAAATTTAGTACTTAGATTTACACATAGAAAAATTTATATAAAATATAGTATCCTCTTTTTCCCAGAATTTCAATTATTATACTGTACTTCATTGTTATTATACCTTATGCATATTTTAAAACAAATATCAAGCCATTTTTAGGATTTTTTTAAAGAATAATTACAGGATTTGCACTCCAAATTTGAAATCAACTGAATTTTTTAGAGTTTTTTTAAAGATGACATAAATCTAATTTTTTTTCTAAGTGTACCTGATACATAATAGTGTTTAATAGATATTTAATAAATTAGTTTTGCACAGTTGAAATAACTGGCTAATTCAGACACACACACACACAATCTAATAATTCACTATAGTGCAATATAATAAAACTTATACTGGTCCTGGAGCTAAAATACTGCAGTTTTATCCTAGGATCTCCTATTACTTATGATGCTGGCAAATAACACGAATTCTCTGAAAATCAATTTCCTTTTGTTTAGAATGAAATCCAATATGATGGAAATACAGATGGCATATCAGGACTATATAAAACAATCAGCTCTTTAGAGTTTAAAATTTTTTTTTTCAGAATGCTGCAATCTGCTTAATGGGCTTCATAATCCAAGTTTAAGAGTATATCATATTTTATAAGCAGATTCTAATTAATTATGACAGAAGGTCTTTGAAAACATACAGTACTGCCCACGTTACTGTAAATATATAAATACACCTAAGATATTTTATATTCAAATATTTTATCTTTCTTCTGTGATAAACAAATTAAAAAATCATTATTTAATGGTATAAGATGCATAAGGAATTTGATACAATCCTGTATAGGGATGATTTAATGCCAGGATCTGTATCCTAAGCAAGAATTGAAAGCAATCACAAGATAACTATCAGGACTCTTGAGAATAATTATGGGAAAATTAGTGTCGATGGAAATCAGTTACCTTAGCATTTTTAGCTCCTCCAAGGAACTCTGACTTTTTATTTCAGTAGCATATAATTTATTAATTACTAGCTATAGCTTCCTTGGTGGCTGTGTAAAACATCCTTCATTTTCTTATTGATATATAATTGACATGCAATATTATATCAGTTTCAGGTATACAACATAGTGATTTGACATCTGTATACAGTATAAAATGGTCACTACAAAAAGTCATCTTACAAAGTTAACACAATGTTAACTATATTCCCTATGCTTTAATCCCTAAGACTTGTTCATTTCACAGCTAGAAATTTGTACTTCTTAATCTCCTTCACCCATTTCACCATCCCCACTCACCCCTCACGACCTCCCCTTTGGCCACTATCAATCTGTTTTCTATATCTACAACTCTAGGTTTTGTTTTGTTTGTTTTGGTTTTTAGATTTTGTGTAAAAGTGAAATCATGAAGTATTTGTCCTTCTTCATCTGACTTATTTCGCTTAGCAAAGGTAAGGGCAAACAAAAGCAAACTCAAAATTCAGGGGACTAAGCCAGAGGGTAAGTGCTAAAACAGAACCCTCAGGTCTTTGAGTCCAAGTTTTGGCTTGAGGTTTATGAATAGGTAAAATGTGCACACTCAACCAAAAACTCCTCAGAGAACAGAGGCTACAAGGAAAGGAGGAGGATACCTTTGTTTAAGAGTCAGACATACACTTGGAGCAACTGAATCAAAACATGAAGGTAAGGTTTACATTTGGGCATCAGTAGTATGTGAAGCATTTTTGGATGAGGATTGAATGCAGGTAACTATGAAGGTAATTCTGTTGGCCAAGAATTATTATGAAGTACAGATTTGGGGTCTGTAGAGACAGAATTTGAGGGTCAAGCTGAAGGGATGTAAACCACAGGCAACAGGCAGAGATTTTGGCAAACAGGGAATCCTGCAGAAGTAATCCTGTACAAAGGTGTAGACAGAGAGGTTAGAATTGGAGAGCACGTCTCAGAGGTAAAGTAGAGGTTGTAGGGGTGGGAAAAGTAAGTGCATCCAGAGTGAGAGGTTTTGGGGATCAAGACTGAGGCATATTCACTAGAGTATTATAACAGGATTGGTCCTATGGCCTGGACCAGGGCTATACCTCCAGAACGGTCTGAATGATTGTCCATTGCTTGAAGGACTGCAAATCTAGGAACCAAGTGGGTCATTTTAACCAAGGAATTTTAGATGCATAGACTCAGGGAAGGGCAGTTTTTCTGAACAGAAGTATTACGGGAACAGCAGATATATCACCTCCCTGACTTCAGTATCAGTACCTGCTTAACACAATCATTTCACATGCAGTAGGCAATGTTAAGCCAAAACTCTTAAAATATTTTCAGATAATAATACCAGAAACTTGATACACTGATCATTTAAATTTGTTTTCCTTATATTTCTGTTTTCTGATTGTATTTCTTCTTAATATATAACTAGAACATGGATATTTGCAAATTTTTAGAGGAAAGATCAAGAATGAAGGAAAGACTGAGGAGAATGGATTATGGCCTTCTAACATGCCCTTGGGAATGCCTTCTCACATATTAACTTTTAGATCATGACCTTCCCAGAAAGCATTTACATGAAGTCCCTTCATTGTCAGAACCAAAGAAGTCATATGAATAAACTCTATAAGGAATACAACATCAATATTTTTTATCCTCTTTGCTTCTGTGAATTTGTCAATTTAAAAAAATTAATAAGGTAAAAATTTCATTTAGTAAAGTACCTAAATTTTAAGTGTACAAATTGACAAATTTGTGAATATGTATATACCTGTGCAACCACAATCAAAGCAACTAGGAGGATCCTTCATTCCCCTTTTTACTCAGTTAAGTTCCAAGAGTAAAAATCATTCTGGTTCCATAACTGTGGGTTAATTTTATCAATTTGAAATTTCATGTAGGTAGAGTATATATATTTTTGGTGTTTAACCCCTTCTCCTTAATATTATACCTGGGAGATTCACTCATGTTGCATGCAATGTTTATTTTTGTTAATAGTTGTGCAGTATCCTACTGTGTGTAGACAATACAATTTATTTACCCATTCTATTGTTAATGGAAGGTTCATTCATTTTCAGTTTAGATCTATTATGAATAAAACTTACATAAACATTTTGCCGATTTTGGTGCATATTATTATTCACTTTTTTAGGGGGGGGATAGATACCCAAAAGTGAAATTACTGGATTAAATGATATACATGAGTTTTCCTTTAGTAGGTATTATTAAATACTTTTCCAAAGGAATTCTAGAAATTTATACTTTTATCAACTTTACATCCTCACCCATACTCTGTATTCTCAGCTTTTTTTTTAAATTTATCCCTTATGTTTTTGTAATAGTATTTCATCATAGTTTTTAATTTATATTTGTCTAATTACTAATGTTATTGAATGTATCTTTATATGTTTATTAGCCACTTTGATATAAACTTTTATATATTACCTTTTGTGAAGTCTCTGTCAAATCCGTTGCCTGTTATTATAATTAGATTGTCTTTTTTACTATTATAACTGATTTGTAGGGATTCTCCATATGTTTTTGATATGAAGTATTTGTCAAATGTATGTGTTGCAAATATCTTGTTAGTCTGTGCCTTATTTTTTGAACTCTTAATTGTATCTTTTGTTAAACAAAAGATATTAATTTAAGTATGTCTGGTTTGTCTTTCTTTTTTTATGGTTAATGTGTGTGTGTGTGTGTGTGTGCATGTGTGTGTGTGCACATATGGGAGAAAGAGAGAGAGTAAGAGAGATCCTATTTAAGAAATTTCCATCATCCCAAAGTCATGAGTCATGAAACTATTTTCTTCTAGAAACTTGATTCAACATTGATGAAAATGTTGGAGACTTCTACTGTAAGATATTAAGATTTACTATAATACTGTAGTAATTAAGACCAAGTACTAGAGGCACAAGTATGGACATGGACCAAGGCAATACAATGGAATACATAAACAGATTCATTTATACACTTACCTGATTTATGACAACTCATGAAATACCTGGTGGCTCCCCAAGGTAAAATGTGAAAACAGCCTACCTTTAATTAAAAGAGAGACAGAGGGTCATT
Source organism: Canis lupus baileyi (assembly GCF_048164855.1). Lineage (NCBI taxonomy): Eukaryota > Metazoa > Chordata > Mammalia > Carnivora > Canidae > Canis > Canis lupus. Next base: position 54,872,126 of record NC_132844.1, on the reverse strand, counting down.
GCTTATTTGAGTTTGACTGGCGGGTTATTTTGGCAGCAGTGTCATCTAATTTCTGAAATAGAAGAGACCTACCTTCATACATTAGGATCTGTGTAACTACATGGTAATTGGCCCTACATGAAAAATAGTTTTTCTTCAATCTACTACAAGAAATTTATGGGAATAATCTGAATTACTAATATTACCTTACCTTTGTATGTATGTGTAAGTTTATTAATCCCTTACTAAAAGCATGGAAATAACAAGCATTTACTTTTAGATTTAATGGATGGTGTTAAAATAAGACCACGTATGCTCTCTTATTTTACATTGTGACAATGTGATTACATACTCATTTGTCATTAACCTCACTTTTCAAATAAGTAAACTGACACTTAAAGACAGTATACAACTTACCAAGTTCATACAGTGTGTAAAATTCAGTGTCCTGAATGAGAACCAGATATTTGGCTATATGGTGTGCTCTGGCTTTTAAACAATACCCTGCAGGAAAGATTTGCTCTATGAGGAAGTCAGTGCAAAGAAAATGCTTATAAGAGATCCAGGAATTTACAGCAGAAAAAGAACATGAGTGCATAGTAATGAGAACAAATCTAAAGACTGTGAAGATTGCAAGTCATGATTGTGTATGCATTTCAAGTTTAGGATCTAGACCACATCATCAATGGACCTCACCAGTCTTAAACTTCCACACATGGAACAAGTTGCAAAGATTAACTGCATGATTCAGTGGAGCCGCAATCAGATAACCAGAACACTGAAAGGGAAAGTGGCCCCGTGGCCCAGATAAGAGAAACGATTTATCAGCTTTATTACATGCATGCATGTAATCATTCAATAAATATTTATTGAGGTATAGGAACTAGGAACTGTGCCTTCTTGTAGACATTGGAGACACATTGAACAACCAAATTTAAACTGCACAATCCTATGAAGTTTGCACTCCACTCCCTGCATACTGTACCGTCAGTGTGTTTATGGCAAATGTATTATGAATGTCAGGCACTTTGAGGTTCTAGAAATGAAAAGATAATCTATTTTCCTTGGGAACTTCTTGTCCAATAGGAAAACTGCCTGTAATATGGGAGCATTGTATCAGAAATTTGTCCAGAAGTTATGTGGAAACAACTAACTGAAAAATCTGGATATACTAAATCATATTATACTACATACTAAATAGTAAAATATGAAATACTCCAGATGTTATTTGAGCAAGATGACAATAAATAAATAGGACCTTAACAGCAAAGAAGAATGGCACAAACAGAAATCAGCTATGGTAGTAGAAAAGCCACTCTAAAATTAAGTATCATCAGATGTTTTTGATTTATTATTCTAAAAACTTGGGAAACGTCTGTATTTATGAGTGCGTGGCCATTTTATGTTGAAGTCTCTATCTACATGACTAACCAGCATCTTTTTCTTTTTCTCTCTTTTTCCCCATTGCAGATTTTTTCTTTGTTCTCTGGAAGAAAGAAGACATTGTTATTTAATAATAAAGTTTTCCTCGGATCCTTCCTGAGAAAGGTCAGTTGAATATCTACAGGGAACAAAATAAGGTAAAAAGTGTATAATCATATGCTATTTTGTATTATGTGTTGAGGTGGGAGATATGAAATAAAAAATAACAGAAGTTGGAGGCTCTGGAGACAGAATTTTCTGGTCTCATCAAAGAGTTCATAATGAGTACCTGGAAAATGGTCTATGGGAAAGGAGGATTAAATATCACTCAAAAATTGCTCACTGTTTCATACGAATATTTCTGTTGCTGTTGGTAAGAGATTTAACATTTTGCAGACAGAAAACTTGACTTCTGAAGTAAAGCTCACAAATGTCTGAGCAATTTTTTTTTTCCTCCCACATCTTAAAAAGAAAAATTGAAAAGGATTCTGTTGCTTCATCAAACCAGTATGGTCTATGTATTGGAAATGTATAATTTGTCATTGACTTCTTGCTGTGCTGTTGTTTATAAAGAAGACTGTTGATTCAATAGCAAGTGTTTATGGAAACTTAATTGCTTTGGTTTTATCTGCTGGTCCTGTCAATTCCTGGCATTGCTCTACCCAACACAATGCTGCCCATATTTATATCACTGATGTCTTCATATAGAGTTGCTAACCAGCTTCAAATATGGTTTTAAAGGAATTTGGGAAGTGTTGGAAAGCAAAGAATAACTTGATTTGCATGTGAGCCCCAAGCATGGATGCCAGTTGGCTGCTTCTGTTCACATCTCTCCTATTTTCATACATTGTTCTTTTTCTGTTTAAGCTTCTTAGCATAGTAAGAAATGATCTGCAATGACTTTTTTTCTAAAACAAAAAATCAAGACACATTGGTCTAACATATGATATAACAACATGATGGAATATTTTTAATTGGAACTATCCCAGAAAACTCTCAAGAGATAGATGAAGACTAATGTGTTTGTATGCACATGATGTTTGTGAAAATATATGCATTTAAGAAAAACTTTAAAAAATCAATTATTTACTTAGAAAACATAAAACAGATAACCACAGAGAAGGAAGAAACCAAGATCTATGTGTTAAACATGATTTGAAAATGAAGCCTGTACAAGAACAGTTACATATATTATGGCTATAACACCCTAAGGGCAAGAGACTACCTGGTAATATCTCCTGTGTGGGATTTATGCTGTTATGCACGTGCACACGCGAGCACGCACACACACACACACACACATCATTTCCAATTCAGAGGTTTCACTCTCATTTTTCACTGGCCCCAGATTTCCTCTCTTTTCTCTTCTACTGTGGCTGAAATCTTATGAGGCTAATTCCTTTTTCACATCATTCAAGAAAATTGTACTTAGGCTTCAAAGTCTTTTCTGTTGCAAGGCCTCAACAACTCTAGACTTACCTGGAATCTTGGGCCCAACCACTTGAAATTCTCTAGACTCTGAAATCCAAATATGTGTCATACAGAATAAACTCAAGTTAATTTTTTGAATTTTATTCTAAGCAACCTCTTGGATGTCACAGCCTTTGAACTTTCCCCTTCTTGTCCAATAATTTTAGCTTCTTAGGGGTGGAAAATTTTTCCCTTCTTCCCCTGTTTCTTTAGTTAGTCTAATAACTAAGTTGACATAAGACAGATTAACAGGAGAAAAACAAATTTCTGTGTACTGAGTCCCATAAAAATATGAGCCTCATAGGCAATTGAGGTTTTAGATGCCATCTGGAGCTAATGGCAAGGAGGTAGGTGTCTGGGGCTTCAAAGGGGAAGAAAAGTCACGGAAACATCACAAAAGCAATATTTGGTAAACAGATGTTTGCCCTGCCCATGCAAATAAGTCTTTCTGATATAAAAAGTTATCTATGGTAATAGCTGTTTTCCTGCTAGAGGTCCCCTATCTAAATTCCTTTAGGCAGTTAAGAGAGACAAAATGTTTTCCTGAGTCTGCTGGGCCTTAATTGCCTTCAGCTCAAAACCACATGACAAAACACATTTTGGAGTCATATATTCGACCTCCCTCAATTCCGTAATCTGGAATGAAAGTTTGCATACACTCTTCTATTCAGCTTCATTTTAGTTCTTTACCCTTATAATAAATTACCCCAAAGGTAAGTGGCTTAAAATAATAAATATGACCCCTCACAGTTTTGGGGGATCCGAAATTTGAGAACAGATTCACTGAACAGTTTTAGCTTGGGGTGTCCCATTGATTATAGTCAGATGCAATTATCTACAGGTTGTAGGCATTTATCTCTCTGGTGGCTTCCCTGCTTCCAAGTTGACTCATTCATATGACTTTCAGGTTGCTTCTGATTGTTGGTGGGAAACTTTGGTAGTTCTATGGATTGGCGAAAGTCCTTACAGGGCCAGCCCGGTGGCTCAACCAACGGTTTAGCGCCGCCTTCAGCCCAGGGCCTGATCCTAAAGACCAGGGATGGAGTCCCACGTCGGGCTCCCTGCATGGAGCCTGCTTCTCCCTCTGCCTCTGTCTCTGCCTCTCTCTCTGGGTGTCTCTCACGAATAAAAAAAATAAAAAATAAATTAAAAAAAAAAGAAAAAGAAAAAGAAAAAGAAAGCCCTTACAGCTTCAGGGGGAAGCTGCAATAATTTGTATGATGGGCTTGGAAGTCACACACTATGGTATTGGGTGGCTCATATACATCGTGGGTGCCTCAGCAGTTTGGCGCCTGCCTTTGGCCCAGGGCGTGATCCTGGAGTCCCGGGATCGAGTCCTACATCCAGCTCCTTGCATGGAGCCTGCTTCTCCTTCTGCGTGTATCTCTCTGTATCTCTGTATCTCTCATGAATAAATAAATAAAATCTTAAAAAAATACTCAAACTGTGACCTTTAAAAAGTTGTTCTCTCAAACTGTTGGGTCTTTGCTGACAAGAATCATGTCTCAGTTTCCTTCCTAAAAAAAAAAAAAAAATGGTATTCTATTGGTCTCAGAGACTAGCCCTGATTCAGTCAAGATCACACAAAGATGTAGGTAACAGGATTGCTGGAGCCATTTTGGAAGTAACTGCAGCAAACCCCTAATTCCATGCTCTTTCTACTTCTATATCCAGTTTTTCTGTCTCCAACTTAAAGGTTTGTAATTTCTTTCCAGTTTTCAGATAGACATCAGTAGGAAGTTAGAGGTATAAAAGTCTGTGTCTTCTTTCTCAGAAGTTAAGTCCTTAACATTATGCCTTTAACTTAAATGGCAGAGGAAGGACAGATAGATGAAATGTACCCATAACCCACTGAAAAACTTCCTAAGCAATGCAAAGTGCCAAAATTGTATAGATCTCTCTAAAAGATTACTATAGAGATTGAGATATGTTAATTTGTATCAGTCAGGGGGCCAACAGGAAACAAAAGGCATTTCCAAGTAGGATAATTTGAAGAGAGCTTAATAAAGAGAATTTCTGAAGGTCTGGGTAGGCTGTAAAGAGACCACTATGGACAATGCAATAGCCAGTAATGGTAAGTAAATTTATCACACTGAGCCTGAATGGATTAGGGAAAAGTGGAGTTATAGGAAGCCAGAAAGGGAGAAAGAGAGTCTTTGGAAAAGGGCTGCCTGACAGGGAGTTGTACTCTTGGGTATAGGAACACAACCAGGTGTGAAAATCCTTCAGAGAGGGAGGTGAAGGAATAAACACCCCAACCTTGGCCAACTCAACCTGAGGCCCAATTCAAGAAAAACTGCGGATACCGGAATTATGCAAACATGTGTGTTTTACTTTCTTAACTTTAGTTCCCTGTGAGACCCAATCACATTTCCTGTTCTTAGGTTTTGAAGGGAATTGTGTTCTGCTTCAAATCAATTCCCAAATTGTGCTTTAGGTAGTCTATGCAAACCTTAGTTTGTGTTCCCAACACCCACATGTTTGCATAGACATATGTCAACATCCATTCTTTTACTATGACTCACACTGCATACAGATATATTTCACTCATGTGGAACAAGGACTGAAATAGGACCTAAAGTGTATGTTTATCATTTGAGTTGGTGAGGAAAGTTGCAAAGCTTACTGTGTGTGACAGAAAACTCTAAGACTGCATTAATAACCAGGCAGAAAAGAGCTTTGTTTTGCCAAAGAATGAAAGTTTGGGAGAGAAGAAGAGTTAAAGGTAGAGTTCAACCTGAAATTAAAGGGTTGCCTGAAGTAGGTCCAAGTGCTTAAAGGCTGTAGGGTAGAGTGGATGAGAAGTCAATTATGGAGTGAGGATGGCTGGGTCCAAATCCTGTGGCTGCTTCTTACTAGGATGATTATCACTCAACATCTCTGTGCTCCAATGTCCTTATTTCCATAAACACGTAATCACAATGCCCATCTCTCAGGGTTTCTCTAGTGATTATTTTAACATACCTGAAGCACCATGATGAGTTTCAAGCATTAAGTATTAGTTATTCTGATTGTCATCATTACCATAAATCTAATATCCGTGAGAGGGCCTACAACCTGAGAGAAGAAAGATAGCAAGAAAAATACAGGAAACTTTATTTTGAAATAACGATTAAATATCATGAATTGGGAAACATGACATGTGTATTTACTATGTAGAAACAGAATTTGGTGTTTTCCTTCCAACATGATGCATTCATTGATTTAATGAACACTGAGTGACAATTCCATACCAGGTAGCCTACAAAATGATGAAGACATGGTTGTGCACCAAATAGCCACCCTTTGAGAATGGAGACTACATTACAGTGATTTCATGGCTTCAGGAAACAGATACAATAATGATAACAAAAAGAAGGATGCTACACAAGAAGTCAATAAGATAGGTGATAATCCATGTTGAAGAACATGAACTAGAAATAGGTCACCAGGACATTGTGAGAGCATCCTAAATAGTGAGCTTGAAAATTCCTCCTATATCCTCATGTTGAGCTGTTTTCTGTATGTAGGGAATACACTATTTAAATTTGTTCTTATATATGTGTGGTCAGACTTATGATATTTCAGGATGAAGTTTATATTATTCAACAGCAAAAAGAGAAATGAGTAGGGACAATGTACTGAGAACTCAGTTATGTTAAATATAAGAGTGTTCTTTTTCCTAATATGTCCGACTTATACTGTTATTAAAGTTTTGATTTGTAATGAAATTATCCTAACAGTAGATGGAAGATTTAAAGTTGTTTTTAAAGCTTAGCAGACACAGGTGACAAAATATAAATGGAAACCCCCTTCATCTCCAGATTTCATTTCTCTAAATAATTTAATTTTAGTGGACTGAACCATTAATGTGAGCTACTAATATATTTTAAAGGTTTTCAGACTGGTAGCCACAAGCAAATACCTATTTATGACTAATTATAACTAATTAGTTGGTTGGCCTAAATAGACTTTGGTTTCCTTATTTTTAAAATAAAGAAATTGGAATATATGCTCCACAAGAGTGTTCTGCTTGAAAATACGTCATGTTGAATTTTTAGCATTTCCCCACAGTCCCGAAGTTGTCTTGTTAGGAAAAAATAACTATATGAGAGGGGCACACTTCTAGTCAATGATAGAGCTTTAGCAAACCCGAAACTAATGTATATGTTTTCCTACCAATGACGGATTATCTGATTATTTTTCAGCAGTTCTTGAAAAATAAACGTGGCAATTCATAATGTTAGAACTAAAAAAATTGGGATCCCTGGGTGGCTCAGGGGTTGAGCATCTGCCTTCCACTCAGGTCATGATTCCAGGATCCTGGTTTCGAGTCCCACATCGGGCTCCCCACAGGGGACCTGCTTCTCTCTCTGCCTGTCTCTGCCTCTCTCTGTGTGTGTCTCTCATGAATAAATAAATTAAATTCTTTAAAAAAAACTAAAAAAAATATTTAGTTTCTTAAGGCAGATATTAATGCTCAATGCTATAAATTCTTTTTTTAATAAACCCATCTGATTTCAGATAACTGAAGACACTCAAAAGAATTACATTTTTTCTTTGTGTTCTGCCAGAAAAGTTCAAACTGTAAATGATAACCTTCTAAGAGTAGTGACATTTGATTTTAACTAGAAATGTAAGAAAAAAAACCTTCCAGTTTTTCTGCACTTTCAATTAAACAGATTGAGTCTTTTCCTAATTCATCTCTTGTGTTTGGCCTTTACAGAATTGCTTTTTGCTCCCTTGTACTTCTCCTGAGGCCCGTCTTCCATCAGCCTTTACTAACTAAGCCTGGCAAGTGGAAAGATCATTCCCACATGGATTACATAGCACAAGTATCAGTACTCCTACATCTTAAAAATCTAGATTCTAGAAGAAAATATGGGTTCTAACTTCTACAAAAAAAATGACTTAGAGGTAAATTGTGCCTTGTTTTAAGCATTTGGTTTTTCTCAGGATGTGCACTACAAAATCATGAAGTAAAACTGTAATGTATTTGACTCAATAATGTCAAAACTTCTGAATACACTTCCTATGCTATTGTGTCCCAGTGGAATCCCCCAGTGTGTCTTCATAGATTTTATGATATATTTTATATCATTAGTTAATAAATTACTTCCTTCAAAATTTGGACCTGCCTACCTCTTTGCTCCAATTTGCTCTTGTAACTTCTTTTTTTTTTAAAGATTTTTATTTATTTATTCATGATAGTCACAGAGAGAGAGAGAGAGAGGCAGAGACACAGGCAGAGGGAGAAGCAGGCTCCATGCACCGGGGGCCCGATGTGGGATTCGATCCCGGGTCTCCAGGATCGCGCCCTGGGCCAAAGGCAGGCGCCAAACCGCATGGCGCTTTTGTAACTTCTTAAACCTCATTTGGAAATCTCTGCTTTTGTTTGTTGAGTAAATCATTTCCTAGCTGCTTCTGGTAGGGGTGGATGAGATAACACAAGGAGCATGTTTACTTAACATATAGTCATTTTACTCCATTAAAAAAAAAAAAAAAACCTGTAAACTTAATTGGCTCTTTTTACTGTATAATTACTTTTCCTGTTTTTGACTTTGGTACCTTTTATTTTATGCCAAAATATTTGCTGATCTATGGCTGTCAGCTCATATTTGAGAATGAAGCCATGCAAATGCTGACTGGAAGCATAGTATGTGTGTGTGTGGGGGGGGTTAGCAGTCCTTAAACGACCATAGAGTAATCACACTTCAGAGGGGCTTTTATTTTGGAGGTCACCCTGAGATACTGAGCAATTTACCTGTCAGAGTTAGGTAAACTGTGTTGATGGAGAAGGATATCTTATGGGATGCTTAAGTCCAGGTATGGCTTCTCTTGGTTTCCAAAGTGAATTCCAATCAACAATGAAATTTTAATGCTTATGACTTTTTACTCTTGCTGTTTTCCTCCTCTCTTCTGTTTCTTTCTTTCTTTCTTTCTTTCTTTCTTTCTTTCTTTCTTTCTTTCTTTCTTTCTTTCTTTCTTTCTTTCTTAAGATTTTGTTTATTTATTTGAGAGAGCATGAGAGAGAGTAGAAAGCACAGTGGGGAAGGACTGAGGGAAAGGGAGAAGCAGACTCCCAGCTGAGCAGGGAGTCCTACGAAGGGCTCTACCCCAGGATCCCAAGATTATAACCTGAGCTGAAGGCAGATGCTTAACCGACTGAGCCACCCAGGCTCCCTTGATTTTTTTTGTTTCTGATTCATGCACAGTCAGTAAATTATTCCACATTGGTGGGTGGTAACAATAATTGAGAATTAAATTTTCTCTCCTGATCATTTGGTGTTCTTGGTTGATGGAGAATAGAAATCTGTTGTCTACTGGGTGAGAGATGATGGAGAATCCAGTTTGTTAGTTATTTTCATTTATTTGTCATTTTGCAAGCTCAGATAGATGAATAATTACATGCCTTCTAGTGAAGGAATGTGTGAGTTTTTGTGTTTGTTTACTTGTGACCTCTGGCTGAAGTTGTAGCACTGAAGCTATAAGCTCTGGATGTATTTGCACATCTGTGAGTCTATATGTCTATAATCAAGAAAAGCATTGATTTGCATTGTGTGATTATGGAATGTGTCCCTACCTCCAAAAATTATTAGTAAATTCTTAAAAAAGGGATGTGCATGACTGTACAAAGTGTGCTATGTGAAAAAGAAGGTCACAGAACAATTAAAGAAATAATTTTATTCAGTCTATTGCAATAAGGAAAGAGGGATGGGGAACATCTCAAAGAAAAGGATGAGTCTGGGGTTTTAGAAGCAGGTAAATAAAGGAGTCATCAGTGTATGAGAGTCGTGAAAAGGAAGGAAAATTGTCATATCTCTAAATATGAGAGCAGGATGGTCCTTTGTGATGAGGCTTTTCTCGGAACACACAGATTGGGGGGTTCCTTGACTGTTGTTCTAGGAAAACAGTGCTCAGATAAAATTCAACATTCACAATTACATGTGTTCACTTAATCTCTCAACATGTTTGTGTATGACACTCAATTCTTCTTTATACCTTCCATGTTCCTCTCTGTACAATAGAAGTAAGGTTATTTTGATTAAAAGTTATAAATAATATTGTTAGTGAAGTTTATATGAGGAGCAACACTGACGGAAATATACAAAGAAGGCAAAACTATTTTATCACAGTTGAATTGGAGAAGAAGCCATGACATAGATTAATGTTTTTACAAAGTTTTCTTGGTTTCAATGGGCTTCCTTCTTTGTTTTATTGGTAAATGCCTTCCTCTCCATTAGGAAAGATTATTATTCACCTTCTATGTAATATGCCTAGATAATGAAGATTCCTTTTCTTACCAGAAATATTTTTAATTATTTTGAAGGAATTAACATACTTAGCTCTCTGTCTCTGTGAGACGTAGGAGCCTAATTGTGACAGGGTGCATTGCTCCACATTATAAAATTACCTGTTATAAAGATTTGAGAAGTTTATTTTTATTTTGGAAAAAAACAATTAGCAAACTGAGGCAACATATGACCTCCCTCTAATCTTGTCCATTACTTTTCTTCTAGCTCACCTTGGACCTTAAAAATCCTACAGCTCTCCACTTCAGAGTAAATCAGTTGCCTTTGTTCTAGTCTCTCCCCCATTGCAAAAATCTCTCCCTCTTCCTTATAATAATCTTTTTGAATCTGTTTTTGTTAAGCCCAGATTTGTTACTGATTTGACATAATTACATTTGTATAAGAGCCATAATTTTCTCTCAAAAAAATTTAAACACCACAAATGTCAAAATATGACAAGCCTTCCTCCCCAAGGGAAAAATCTTTTAATTTAAAGAGTAAGTGATAGAATTGGCTGCTGGTATTCTAGAAGCAAGGAGGAAGATTAGAATTTAGAATTCTGACTTAGTACATAGAGATTACTGTGTAACATCTTTTTATTTTTTTCTTATAATTTATTCTTGCTCTGTGCTTCATTTTGCATTCCTGAATCCCAAGCTTTTTTGTTCAATTTCTCCAACCTATAAATCTCTCATTTTCAGTGTGTGTGGGGGATCTGGCTGTAGAGACAAAGAACACCGAAGAAGGGCTGGAGAGGTTTTGCTCTTCTAAATAAAGGCTTTCATCAATTATTCTATTTCTTGTATATCAAATATTTATATATATTTGTGTTTTCCAGACTAGGCTATAAATTTACATTTTAAAAATATTATATTTCTCACTGATTGTAGCAATAAGACTTGTAGGCATATTTGTTTGTTGATCAAATATGTGATAAGCTTATAGTCACCATATTGGTTTATACCTATAAACTGCAAAAATCTCTAAGAGCTTGTTATCTTCTTTTATATATAGTAAGATATTTTGAGTTTTTAAAATTATTTATTATTATTATTATTATTATTATTATTATTTTAAGGACAGGCATCATCATTCAAGTATTTTTATACTTGCATTTGTTGAGCTTTGCATTTCTACTGTGGCAAACCAGACTGAGTTCCTCTCTGAATTTGAAAACATCATTAATAGTACAAACTTTTTAAGTGTGAGAAAAAAAGGATATTTAAAGGGAGCCCTCTACATGTTCTACAAAGGGCTTCCCTGAGTCTAAACAGAGAAATGACTCAGGAATTCCTCTGTTTAGGAGTAGAGGGGAAATGTGCTGTAATTTTAGCAGCACCAAAGAGTGGTACAGATGGGATACCAAGATAGCCAGGCAGATGGTGCCAAAGCAAGAACGGCAGCTGCTGGGGCATGAGCACAGAGCAGATGGTACACTGACATAGGCCATGGCAGCTATCAGCAGTGAGAAGTACAAGTTCACTTTGGAAAATTCTACAACAGCTGTCCTGAACGTCGTACAATATGAAGTCATTAATTTCAATGATCATTTATTTGTGTGCACTGGTATGGAAGTTTAGGTGAAGACCACTAATGGTCATTGATCAGAGGATACCTCTGTAAAAATAGTCATTGATTTCATATTTTCAGTAATCTGATTGACTAAAGCCACTGATTCATTGCATGTATCCTTTCAGGATAAAGAGACCTAATATTGGCACTAGGGAGCATTGTTGATGTTTCTCAAGCACTACCAAAACATGTAATTTCTTAATCCTTAAAACTAGTTTTCCTTAAGGCATAAAAACCTTCAGATGTATAAGAAACGCACAGGATATTGACTTTAAAAATGCAAATTCCTGAGTTCTTTCCTGAAATAGTTACATCAGGAATTCTAGGAGTGAAGACATAGACCGGTTTCTGTCAATAACAAGCTTCTCCAGGGATTCTTATTCATACTAAATTTAGGGTCCTCATCTTAAGGATAGTTGGGGAGAATTAGAAACGATGAAAATATGAGTGAAATAAAGTATAATTGCAAATGAAAGAAATATATTCATTGTCTGCAGATTGGAAGTCAGATGGGATGGTTTTGAGGTTATATATGGCTAGATCCAGAAGCTCTGATGCCTTTTCTCCTTCTCTTTCCGTTTCTCAGGTTCGCTTGTCTTCATTGAGCCTCTCTCTAGAAAGCAGGAAGCTTTACCTTCCAAATAATTTCTTTACTAATGACTCTTCCAACAGGTTATATTCTCCTGGAAAACGATCATCCCCAGGTCTGCAATAGGGACTTTTTCATTGGCTGGCAATGGTGGGAGAAATGTGTATGGATCATTTGAGAAATTGAACATAGCTTGATTGAACTTTTAACTTCAGCCAAGATGAGGATGGGCCTGAAAAATCAACAGAGTGTGGTATCCCTCGGTGGCTCCGCAGTTTGGCGCCTGTCTTCGGCCCAGGGAGTGGTCCAGGAGTCCCAGAACGAGTCCCGGAATTGAGTCCCACATTGGGCTTCCTGCATGGAGCCTGCTTCTCCCTCTGCCTGTGTCTCTGCCTTTCTCTGTGTCTCTCATAAATAAATAAATAAATAAATAAATAAATAAATAAATATCAACCTAGGGCAAGTCAAAATAGCCAAATGCTAAAAAGTTTAAATCTTATTATTGAAGAAATTAAAACACTGAAAGGTTTACTCAGGCAATTGACAGCTTTAGGCAATCACTTTAGAAAGATCACCTTTATCATTCATGATATTCTTACATATAAATATTGTTCAGACTCCTGAAATCTGAACAAAGGAATCCTAACAATGGATCTCTTCTCACATCTCCATCTTCCTACCTCAAAATGTGCTCCTTTTAAGATTGATAAAAGTATAAAAAATAAATATTTTTAAAAGAACTTACTATGGGACCCATGATTTGTATTTCTGCAGTGTTTTATTCCTAGGACAAGAGTAGTTAAGTGTTTTGTCCACATTAGAGTAGAAGAAGAAGGAGAAGAAGAAGAAGCAAAGAAAAATGTTATTCATGTAAGGAATTTATATCTTTGTGCCATGCTGGCAAACTTGATTGTATTTGATTCTCTGTGATATGAAAATGTCCTATCTGAAATGTCCCTGATTTTCTCTGGAGTTCCTGGGTAATTCTGTCAGTTTAAGTGTCTGCCTTCAGCTCAGGTCATTATCTCTGGGTCCTGGAAAACAGCCCCATGTCTGGCTCCTCGCTCAGTGGGAAGTCTGCTTCTCACTCTGTCTCTGCCCCTTCCCCTGCCTGTGTTCTCTCTTGCTCAAGTAAATAAAATCTTAAAAAAAATAAAAAACTGATTTTCTCAATATTCTTACCTAAATATATATTATAATATTTTATGATTATATACAATATGTTATATTAAATATAAAGATTAAATAAATAAAATATATATTTATATATATTTAATATATAAATATATATTAAACTATATATATATTTTATATAAAGATTAAAAGTTGTCAAATTTGGGAATTTGTGATAAGAAAAATAGTTCTCCGTAAGTAAATGTTTAAGAACTTAACATGTAATGTCACTTGATTCTCACTACAATTCTACAAGGAGGTCCTAAAATAATTTCCATTTTTCAGATGAAGAATCTGAGAATATAAAATATTAAATATCCTGGCCAAGATCATGTAAGAAGTAAGTGGCAAAGAAAGGACTTGAAAGTTTTTCGTCAACACATAAATTCTTTTTTTTCATTTCTATGATTTTATTATTAAAAACGCAGTAGTTAAAATGTTAAAGTTTGACCTTCTAAGCCAGGAACAGTGATTTCTCAACTCTGGAGACTAACACATAAATTTTTTGTTTTGTTTTGTTTTTACAGTAATCTTTTATTTTTTATTATTTTCTAAAGATTTTTTTAATAATAAATTTATTTTTATTGGTGTTCAATTTGCCAACATACAGAATAACACCCAGTACTCATCCCGTCAAGTGCCCCCCGCAGTGCCCGCCACCCAGTCACCCCCACCCCCCGCCCTCCTCCCCTTCCACCACCCCTACCTAGTTCGTTTCCCAGAGTTAGGAGTCTTCCATGTTCTTAATCACTATGGCCATCATGGCCAGTGGCAACAGATTTTATCTTCAATTTCCTAATTCATAAAATGTATATGACATTACCCCATAGTGTTATACCTGAGAATATTAAATGAAACACACATGCGCACAAAATGGTAAAGACGATAATTTAAGCTTATCGTTTGCAATGTGTGAATTCTTGAATCACTGTGCCTTTGGAAGAAACAGTTGGAGTATTGCTTGCTAGTATGTTTATGTTCTTAGGATCAGAAGTAATTCATTTTGTATTTGTTCACAGTATAATGGCTAGAGATGAATGAGGGCTGAGAAGTATGGGGAAATAGATGAGTATTTAGTGTTACTCAGTGAAATACATCCAACAAAATCATGTTTTGATTTCAAGAATATTGTCATGATATAATTTGCCTAAAATGTCATGTAATTATAGGAAGTATTTAAGCGGAAGGGGAAATTTTGACCTAATTTTCAAACACTTTAAGGTATATAATTTCATCTTTTATAATCTATTTTAGTTTTTTTTAATTTTTTTAATTTTTATTTATTTATTTATGATAGTCACAGAGAGAGAGAGAGAGGCAGAGACATAGGCAGAGGGAGAAGCAGGCTCCATGCACCGGGAGCCTGACGTGGGATTCGATTCCGGGTCTCCAGGATCACGCCCTGGGCCAAAGGCAGGCGCCAAACCACTGCGCCACCCAGGGATCCCCTATTTTAGTTTTTTATAAGGATTCTCACTTAATAAATGGTCTTCAAATCACAGATTTTTAAGGAAATACTTCTGACATTTATATATCTTTATTTTTATAGGTAATTGTAAATTACTCTGCTTTTCTCTTAACACAATGAGACTTTATATTCCTGGTTTTAAAATACAAACAATTGAAACAGCCAAGTTAGATGGTGGAAATTTCTGTCTCCTTTGCTTCTAAGAACCAGGTTTTAGTCATATCAGGATCCATAATTAGCAAAATTCCAGCAGAATCCCTCTTTCTCATGCAGAGTCTAAATAAAGAATAGCAAAGAGTCACTTTTTATTTATAATTATTAAACACTCTACATAAAACACATTCATGAGAATGTATTCCTTGCTTCTTATAAAATTCTGAGCTTTTCTTATGATTTCAGGGGCACATTATGAAAATATGGCTAATATTTTATAAATATGTAATTGATTTGATTAAGAGCTTATTTTGCCCACAAAATTTCTTGCTTCATAACTTTCTATCAGTATATGATAATCATAACCAAGGAAATAATTAATTTTAATTCTAGGAATTCCTTTAGGAATAACTTATTTTCCTGGCAATGTTCATGAATACTTTCAAATATGCCAAAAATAATCATGAGAGAGTGCTGTTTGTCAGGATATTAGCCCCAAAATGGGTTATTGTCAGCATCTAGCAGATGTGAGGTGATGACACAATGGCAGGTCATATCCCCAAATAGATTTGGCAGTCCTTTGAGTAATAGAAGCCAAGGCATGCTAATCTTGGCTTAGGCTAAAATATCCCTCTAAAATTCCTGTTCTTCACTAACCAATAAGGTGTCAAGGCTTCTTAGGCCAATGACTATATCTAACCCTAAAAGTAAATAACCAAAAGAATAGGCTGTATTTAACACCTATGTTATGTGTAAGCCATCTCTTAAGAGGATTTACAGATAAAGAGGAGCCATTTGACTTGATGAAGGTGAAGTTTATTCTAAACAGAATATTAAATTCTTAATTTTATATTTTATTTGGTCCTTTTACATCTGGTGGATCTGTGCCATTATTTTGATAAGTTAAACTTGTTTCTACTTATAGACATATAGGTATGGTTATAAGAAGCTCACTTACTTTAGGGGAACCCATTCTAAAGTACTTTTCATAAAATATGAGATTATGCTTGCAAAATGGATTCAATTCACTAGTAAAAACATCCATAATTTGCTACAGATATTTACTTTTTAATAAAGTAAAAGAACTGAAACTAATCTACTCATATCTAATGAGTAAGTCCACAGATGACATTGTAGACTTATTTTTAAGAAAGCCTTAAGAAAAAAAAATTACATGACATTTGTTCTTGTAATCAACCAAACTTTCCCTATCTATTCAGAAGGATTTTCTTATTTACCAACTTTCTAATATGTTTCTTACTCTTCATTATAGGTAACTCAAAAAACATGTTCACCATGTCTGAACTTAGGTGGTAAGATGAAGACTCATTAGTTTACATTTAGTGTTAAGAACCTGTCTTAGGGGCACCTGAGTGGCTCAGTTAAGTGTTAAACTCATGATTTCGGCTCAGGTCATGATCTCAGGGTGATGAGATTGAGCCCTGTGTGGGACTCTTCATTCAGCATAGAGCCTGCTTAAAATTCTCTCTTCCTCTCCACTTGCTTCACCCCTTGTTCCCATTCTCCCTTTTGTCTAAAAACAAAACAAAAAGCAAAAACAAACCTGTCTTTATGAGTATACCTACAATGCAAAGGTTTTAGTCTTCAGTCTTGAATATGCAAGCACTTTGCAAAATGTTTTGTGAACAAAATATATATTCAGAATACCTCATTGTCTGAATTTTGAATGAAGGAATAAAGAAATAACATATACTGTTAGAGTAGTTTTTAAGATAATAGTGACTATGATGTCATCTCTCATTTTGTATCTTTACTGCCAAATGCTCAGCTAGCCACTTTAACAACAACCCTGGAGTGTGTTCACTGTACAGAAGACAAAGAGATTATGTTCTTATCCAAAGACATAGCTGTGTAAATTTTGAACTAGGATTCTAATCCAGAGTTTTGTATTTCTCTGCTCATGATCTTTCCAGGGCATGACACTGATCTGATCTTATGGACATTTTTCTCATATTAGGCTTTTTGGTCTAGATACCAATATTTTCATGAAAGTCAAAGAGCCATGCTTTCCACTAATAAATTAAGAATTGACATAGACATCAAAACATATAGTATTGGAAGTCCGTAGTTAATTTTTTAAAAAGTTTTTATTTATTTATTCATGAGAGACACAGAGACACACAGAGGCAGAGACACAGGCAGAGAGAGAATCAGGCTCCCTGCAGGGAGCCCGATGCGGACCCAATCCCAGGATTCCAGGATCCGTCCTAGGCTGATGGCAGACACTCAACTGCTGAGCCACCCAGGTGTCCAGAAATGTATAGTTAATTTTGTTCACTGCAAACATGTTGGATTTCTTTCACCTAATGAGATTTATTCTCTTATTTTATTTATTTTTAAAAATATTTTATTTATTTATTCATGAGAATACACAGAGAGGAGAGAAAGAGGCAGAGACACAGGCAGAGGGAAAAGCAGGCTCCATACAGGGAGCCTGATGTGGGACTTGATCCTGGGTCTTCAAGACCAGGCCCTGGGCTGAAGGCGGAGCTAAACCACTGAACCACCCGGGGTTTTCCTATTCTTCCTATTTTAAAGCAAGTTTATAAAGCGCATTAATACCTAAAATATTTAACCTCTATGTAGCAACATTGGTTATTAATAGTGCCCAGACTGACTAGTGAGCACCAACTTTTCACGTCATTTTATGGATCAGATTGCACAGAAAGCTTCTACCGTTTTTTGATTTAGGTTTCACTATTAGTGTACTAATCAAATCACATTATCTCCCAACACGGTATTTGAAATTTGGTTACTGCAGTGACACATTTGCATGTAATTTTAACTCTTCCTTCAGCCTGACAATAAAAGGGAAAGAAATGGCAGGATAATGAATTAATAAGAGGTTGGGTATAGGAAGTTTTTATTATGAGTGTTGTTTGAGAAAGATAAATATTTATAAAAAGATATAATCTTGTAAAGCATTAAAAATGAATTCCATTTGACTTCTGAGTCCTCTTCTTTTTTAAAACATCTCCACAAAGTAGTATATAGCCTTTAGTAGCCAACAAAATGCTGATCAACTCAATGGTGTCTTTTATTTCTTGCCATCCACATTTACCTTTCATTTTAGAATGGGAACCAGCTTTATTGATATGTGAAAGTTTGGGATAATGAAAGCAAGGAGGTAAATAAAACTAAATGCAGATGTGTATACCTTGGTATTTTCAAGAAAAGAACAGACTTCTAATATGCTTAGAAATCTCAACACAAACCCCTTTATAAATATATGTCTTGTTTTTAAGTAAACAGATAATGAAAAGGATAAAATTTGGGGCAACCAGGAGAAATACTGACATAAAAAAGTCCCTGTCAGGGACACATTTGGTATAGTATTCAACTCTTGATTGCAGGGTGGTGAGTTCAAGCCCTGCATTAGGCTTAGAACTTATTTGGAAAAAAAAAAAAAAAAAAAACTGTCAGAGTCAATCTTAGGAGGACACTGCCTTACACAAATATGGAGTGATGGCAGATGCTACATAATAATAAAAAAAAAGGGATCCCTGGGTGGCGCAGCGGTTTGGCGCCTGCCTTTGGCCCAGGGCGCGAACCTGGAGACCCGGGATCGAATCCCACGTCGGGCTCCCGGTGCATGGAGCCTGCTTCTCCCTCTGCCTGTGTCTCTGCCTCTCTCTCTCTCTCTGTGACTATCATAAATAAATAAAAATTTAAAAAAATAATAAAAAAACGGAAACAAAACACAGTATATATCTTTAAGTTATATACATACTTCAAAGTTGTTATTAAGGATAGAGCACAGAAATTTAGAAGAGAGAAAATAGAAGAGAAGTGAGGACCTGGTGGCTGATTGTCCTAAAATAGAATACTAAGATTCCCCAAAATGGAATATTGCAGAATGTAGTCCGTTAAATTCAAAAAGCATTTATTGAATGCCTGACAATTTCTTACCACTGGCTTTTATATATATAAAAGCCTGTTTCTTTTTTTTTTTATTTCCAAACTAAGTCTTATTTATTAGCTAGTAATCATTGGTCTAGTTTTATTTCATGCTTACAAATACCTGGAATATTTTGCCAAAATAAATCAAATTATTTATTTGAACATGAAACGATACAGAAAAACTAATTAGGATTTTACTTATATATTCATCCAGAAGTCAACAAGTATTTATTGAAATCTACTAAACAGCCAGGCCTTAAGCTAATATTACCAAAGTTAATTTTATTTATTTTTATTTTTATTTTTTATTTTTTAAAAAATCTGTACACCCTTTATTTTTTAAATTTATGTATTTTTTTAATTTAAATTCAATTTGCCAACATATAGCATATTACCCAGTGCTCATCCCATCAAGTGCCCCCCTCAGTGCCTGTCACCCAGTCACCCCCATCCCCTGCCCACCTCCCTTTCCACCACCCCTTGTTCATTTCCCAGAGTTAGGAGTCTCTCATGTTCTGTCTTCCTTTCTGATCTTTCCCACTCATTTATCCCCTTTCCCTTTTATTCCCTTTCACTATTTTTTATATTCCCCAAATGAATGAGACCATATAATGTTTGTCCTTCTCCGATTGACTTATTTCACTCAGCATAATACCCTCCAGTTCCATCCACGTTGAAGCAAATGGTTGGTATTTGTCATTTCTAATGTAAAAGCTTGTTTCTTATGTTCACTCTTAGAAAACTATTTTTATTTTTATTTTTTAATTTTTTATTGGTGTTCAATTTACTAACATACAGAATAACCCCCAGTGCCCGTCACCCATTCACTCCCACCCCCCGCCCTCCTCCCCTTCTACCACCCCTAGTTCGTTTCCCAGAGTTAGCAGTCTTTACGTTCTGTCTCCCTTTCTGATATTTCCCACACACATTTCTTCTCCCTTCCCTTATATTCCCTTTCACTATTATTTATATTCCCCAAATGAATGAGAACATACACTGTTTGTCCTTCTCCGATTGACTTACTTCACTCAGCATAATACCCTCCAGTTCCATCCACGCCGAAGCAAATGGTGGGTATTTGTCATTTCTAATAGCTGAGTAATATTCCATTGTATACATAAACCACATCTTCTTTATCCATTCATCTTTCGTTGGACACCGAGGCTCCTTCCACAGTTTGGCTATCGTGGCCAACTATTTTTAAAATATCAGATATAATGTAATTATTTTCATGGCTTTCTTCTCTCCATAAAGTATATATTTTTCTTACATGTTCAAATTCTTGTTCTTTACATTTGTCATCTGACTTAAATCACACTGTAAGAATGAATCTTTATGTTATAATTTAGTAAATCTTGATAGAACCCTACTCATTGAAAGATAACATTCCAGGTTCAGATGCACTATGGGCTAGAAAATCCCTCAAAGAAGACGATGTGGCGTAAATAAAAATAAGAGATAAAAAGTGTGATTTATTTTGTGTTCCACATAGAACTTAGCCATGCTCTATACAGAGTAGTATTTGCCCCCAAATACTTTTGGCTAAGTGAAAGAATGGTTCAAGTTTATTTATTTTTTATATATTGCCCCATTTTCATAGGAAGACTAGAACAGAAATTTTTGAGAGTTTGGGCACAATTAAATTTTGACACAATGCTAAATTTGGGCATAATGCTAGTGTTACTAGCATTGGTAAAATTAATACATAAATATTTGTAAGAAATCATTTCTTTCCAATGGAGGAAAAAACTATTCTATCCATTTCTGAATAGCATGTATATTTCCTCATTTTGTTTCTGCAGTTTTAAATTGAATAAACTAATAAGAAATTTGATTTATGCTATGTTTATTCTGAATATTCATATTACCAATTTAAGTATATTTTTGTACTGAGGCAATAAGGTCATTTAATGAGATATTAGATTTTTTAAAAAAACCTTTTGTCTCAAATACTAATTGATGATACTTTAAGATATTTTATGAAGTAAGATTTGTACAAGATAAAGTCAATTGTATGTATTGATAGTATTCTGAGCATGTATTTTGTTGAAGACTAAAACAATTTATACATTAATAGATCCTAATAGGTATGTTTTGACATATTGAATTTTGTATCCATGGACTAAATATATTAAAACTATAAAATATTCTGTATACCACTCTTAAAAGTAATCTAGGTCTCTCCACACTTGTGTCTAGAACCTCATGCTCAAATACATATCCTGCTTTTATTTGAGACCTAATATATTCTGTATTTTTTCTGACCTTTGGATTTTGTAGTGAACATAATTGATTATAAACCTGCCCAAGGTTACATAAATATATATTTTAGAAAATACTTTTGAAAGGTCTTCTGATAAATATGTTTGAGATAATGCACTGAATCCCAATACTAAAAAACACACATGAAGATGAAACATTATTAATACACATTTTAAAAAGCACACTTGTGGTCAAAAGCAGTTAACTTTATCTGGGGGACAGAAATAGTATGAAAAAAACACAAAATAGCAACTCAAAGAGGCAAGTTTACAGGACATCATAATAATGTGCAGCAGCTTTGTGTTCAACTCCTACAAGGAGCAGATTTAACAATGTTCCACCACTAAAAAGGCACAGAACATGGGTTTGTAAGTGGAGACTGGAAGTAGCTTTGACTCTAGTTAGGATGGGTAACCTATGATAAGCAACATCTCTGGAATGTCAAGGAAGGGCAGTGACAATACCACAATCATGAACTGGGCCAAATGACTTACTAACTCTGGAAATGGATTGTTTGTATTTCTGTAAAATGACAACACAGAATCAGAAATATAAAATCTGGTTTTCATATAAGAACTCTGGGGCTCTGGAAAAAACAAGTGCAGAGCAAACAAACATGGAGGAGTAAGTGTGGAGAGAAAACAACCAGTCGGCCAAGAAATTTCTTCCCAAAATATGGTTGTCATAAGAAAAATTAATTTAATGGAAAAGATCCCAATAAGAAATTACTCCTGAGGTAACATAAATAAAAGAGTAATCTAAAAAAGAATTAAAATAAAGCTAAATAAGCTTCTCAAAAATATGACTAGCATTCTAAAAATAAACAGAAGGCTATGAAACAAAAACAGTTGGATATGTATCAAGAACTGTTGGAAATTTGAAAAAGAACACATTAGTAATCTCAAAAACAAGGAAATATAGTCACTCAAATGCATGATCCCTCACTTGCATAAGGAATCTTCAGCTCATTCAAGATTAAATGGATGGAGTTGATTTTATCATGAAAGGGCCAAGGATTCACAATGTTATTATACACTAAACAACCCTCAATTTGAAACACCCTTAATAAAGCTTTGACTCTGCCTGGTAGAACAAAAAATAAAAAAAATAAACCACTAAGATTATATGTCAAGATTTCCTATATCAGTGAAGTAATTCCTCCCAATCCAGACTAACACCCCTTAATATATCAATGCTCTGAAAAGCCTGCATTGGAAAAATAAAATAAGATGAAACCAGAGAGGAAGACAAACCATAAGAGACTCTTAGCTGTAGAAAACCAACTGAGAGTCACTGCAGGGGGGTGGATGGGAGGATGGGTTAACTGGGTGATGGGCATTAGGGAGAGCACTTGATGTAATAATGAGCACTGGGTGCTATATGCAACTGATAAATCACTAAATTTTACCTCTGAAACTAATACACTATATGTCAATTAAATTGTATTTAAATATATTTTTTAAAAGCCTGCATTGGTATGAGCTATTCTATGAAGACCAGAGCTAAGAGGAAAAGAAGAGCAGCATATATCTCAAGGATTTATTTCAATGTCAAGTAAAATGGCCATGCACTTGGGTTTTCTAATATCTAAGATCTCCACAGTCGTCTACTTGAAATAGCCATGCATCTCAGCCTTCTGCCTAACTAGGGCCATCCATTGTTACCTGCAGGGCCCTCCATGCTAACTGGGCCACTACCATTCCACCCAGAAAATATTTCTAGGGAAAGAAAGTCAGCTGATAGATGACCATTGGAGCACGATTTTTTCATTAAAGAATGTATTTATTGCAATAGATTAAATGGTTACAGAACATTTGTTAAATCATTTGTGCATACATGACTCTACTTAATGCTAAATAAGAAGAAAAACATTAAGTACAGCCCATTTAGGCCCTCAGGGTCTGGATTGTGTGGTATGTTGGAAATGTTCAGTGAGCCAAGAAGCTGTCAGCACCACGGCTGCTGATGCCAAGAGAGGCCTGAGCAGCCTGCTCAGTGCTGGCACTCTTCTTTCCCTGACAGTGATACTGATGATGAGAAGGACACCACGGCTGTTGTTCTGGTCCTTGTCAGAACAAGGAATCACAAGTAGGTCTATTTGAAACAGCCTTGCAGTATCTTCTAGGAACCAAATAGAAAACATTCTTAGCTTGTGTGAGACAGAGGGGGATCAGAGGCAGGCTGACGACTACAACTAAATATGGTAGAGACAATGCTTTATCTTCCACAGCTATATTTCTTTCTACTGGTAAATGAGATTAATGTGGATTTGAGAAGAGATTCAGCCTTCTGCTTAGCTCACAAAATTGTATTTCCAATTCTACCACTAAATTATTTCTGTAGCTACCCAGTACAAATGTAAGGTCAGATAGCTTTGGAGTTTATGCCAATATTCAATGCTTATAGTCAAGGAAAGGGAAAAAAAATCCCAAAGATATAAGTAAAGGATAATTAAGGAACCAACCAAATCTGACTCAATCTGTTCTATTAGAAGTGACAATATTCTGTCAAGGCAGGCATTCATCAACAAGAACATTATAAATGATTATTAAGTAATCAATCAATTATGAAAATGACTACTGAATGCAATTGATATTCTTTAATTTTGTGATGACATAGTTCATGTAGTATTATGAGTACATGTTTTGCAATTTGTTTTCCTTATTAAGATTGTAGGTTAGATATCATTTGTTTGCTTATATGTTAACAACAAAATCTACCATAAGGAACACAAATCATGAAATTAATAAGGTTCTGAAAATGCTTTTTTAATGTCAAAAGAATTTCTGTTTTTGCAGTACCTGTGTGACCTAATGTCTTGGGCAGATTTTAAATTATCTATCTATCTATCTATCTATCTATCTATCTATCTATCTATCTTCACACACACACACACACACACACACACACAAAAGAGCAGCTCTATCTATCACCTGTGGATGTATGAATTCATATATGTACCAACCCTCTGGGTTGCTGAGGGGAGTAGTTGGCATATTGAGCAATAACTGGCAATATGGTGTGCCCACAGTAGAATGTGTTTTCTTTCTTTTTATTGTAAGGAGTATTAAGACTGTTAAATTAAAAATGAAGAATTTTCTTGAGGGAGTGTTTTTATTTCTTTGCCATCCTAATGAGATTAAGCACATGCTAATAATGATTTACTGAAAACTTACTGTGTTCTGGAGGTAGTTTGCAGAACATAGAGCAAATATTTTCATTGCTAAGAAATTGTACAGTCTAGTCTGATCAACAGATTCTTTTCATGGGAATGCACTGTTAAGTGCTCATGATTTATTATTTCACCCTTGGGATTTATGTTTCTCAACACCCTGCCCCCTGCGACCCATATATATTTTTTGTACCAGCTGTCCAAAGTTCTAATACATTCAATTCTGACATAAAGAATTTGAGTAAAACTGTTGATAGTTTTCCTCAAGACAATTCTTTTAACATTATTTAAATACTTGCTCACTAGACACATAGACAATCCAGTCTTGTATTATTTATACATATTCTTATGTCGTAACTCTGTGCACCATTGGATCTTAAAAAGTCTACATTTGTTTTAGTCAGTGCTTGATTCCTAAAAATGCAGATTTGAACCTGTTCTGGAAACTTAAGGATCCTTATCTGATGAGAAAACACATCCACAAGATTCAGCCTGAGCTTGTCAAGTAACAAACGAGGGGTCAAAGGGGTGTGGCATATAGGACATGGGATTTGGAATCAGGCTATTAGGGTTCTAATCCTAATCTAATCTAATCCACCCATAGTATAACTACCTGGTTGATTACTGGCAAGATCTTGAGCCTCTTTCCAGCTTCATCCTCTATAAACTGGGATAATATTGCCTAACTCATAGATGGCCGTGGTGCCTGGCAAGAAAATGCATATAAAAACTTTAGGACAGTTTCTGACACATGTAAATACTCAAATACTTGTATATATGTTTTGGTATCTCCAATTCATGTGTATTATAGAATAGAACTGTAGTGTTCTGATAATGATATGAAGGTATCAATACAAATTAACTTATTCAACAATATATATTACTATTTAGCGAATATTTTTGGTTTGTATATTTGTTTTCTATGAATTATTAAATTGTGAAGATATAGCTAGACATCAAGAGAGACTCTTTTTAAATATATTTTATTTATTTATTTATTTGAGAGAGAGAGAGCATGAGCATGAGTGGGCACAGGGAGAAGCAGACTCCCTGCTAAGCAAGAAATCTGATGCAGGGCCTCGATCCTAGGACTCCAGGACCATGACCTGAGCCAAAGGCAGATGACACTTAACTGACTGAGCCACTCAGGTGCCCCCAAGAGTGAGTGATTTTAATTAGTAGTGACGGAAGCCAGATTACACCTAGGCACCCCAAGATTGATATTTTCAACAGATGTGTGGTGTAAATACAACAGAAGGGTTCAAAAGACCAGGTATTATTGCAGCAATTAGCAATTAAATTCCCACCCCAAATATATATACATCAAGGAGTTAAGAAAAAGAATATACCTATAAAAGAAGTGTTATATAGTAGATTCTGACATCAGAAAGTGGACTACTCACAGTGGTATATAAGTTAGAACAAGAAGGATGGCTAGCTTCCAAGGAGGGAAGAGATTCTATACAGAGTACATCCCAGTGCAAACCATTTTCAACAATTTGTATATTTGAAAATATTTGACTTAAGCTCTAGAGGTCTTTTCAAGTATGTGAATAAAGACTATATCAAGATGAATAACCATCATGTTCAGTTTTACACTGCTAAATTAATTACTTCTCTCTAGTACCTAGTTACCTGTAAAACAATATAAGAAACATTCAAAATAAAGGAAGAAAGAAGTATAATGTGCTGACAGAGAGTATACCAAAAGGTACATGAAAGCATACAAGGAATGTGTGCTGATTCTGGAGGAAGGATCATGTACTTTGTTGTCATCTATAATTATTGGTCTCAAGTCCTATGGCACTGTTGCTTAAAAGGTGCCAATGACTCTCAGCATTAGCAATGCCTGATGTAGAAGCTTATCCCATTTAGATGTTCTAGGTTTAGATTGTTGAGATGATTATTTCTTATATTATTTCTTATATTAGGGAAATGTGAGTTTATATTCTTTGTTTCTGTATTTCTGGACATATTATGGGTGGAAAATATATATATATATATATCATTTTCTCCTCCTATTATATTTAGGTGACTGAGATGCTTTTTGAAGCAATAAGAATCCATATATTATCAATTTTTATGATACACTGTAATAGTAAGCCTCAAAAATCATTATTTTTCTAGAGTTCATCAATGAATTTAGTTATGTAAATGACAAGAACTTATAAAGTAAAGCATAACAGGGTGTACAAAAGTGGGGAGGAATGGCTTATTAAAGTGTCTGAGGACTTGTATTTATGCTTGCCTATCTTTAGACAAACCTGGCTGAAAACTGGCAGCTTGATACCTGTATCTCATATAGATGTAACAGATGCTAAAGATAAGAGAGATTCATTCC
The DNA here is from genome assembly GCF_048164855.1 of Canis lupus baileyi. Lineage (NCBI taxonomy): Eukaryota > Metazoa > Chordata > Mammalia > Carnivora > Canidae > Canis > Canis lupus. Next base: position 54,845,333 of record NC_132844.1, on the reverse strand, counting down.
AGGGGGACATAAATAACAAATGAAGAAAGACAGATTAAACTTTACCCTGTTCTTATCAAATAGAGGATAGGCAAAAAAACGTAGTTAGCAAGTTTCTTAGAGTTTGTATGAAACAAAAATAAGAATGAAAATTCTCATTTAAACTATAACTAGAAACTGGCAATACTTATCATTTCAAATCCAGGCTTACCAGCTACCCTCTCTTTTTCTTTGGACTTCATTTTTCCATTTACAAAATGATGTCACTGTAATAAATGATCAAACCTCCTTCTTGTCCTGAAATCCATGATTCTATGACCTTAATCTATATGAATATTATTTGTAAGAATAGCTGAATCATTATTTGAGATGAGATTATTCTCAACTAAATCCCTGAACATAAGGATATATTTATCCTATAACTTTTGAGTACTCATTCTTTATGAGGTAGTGTGGTAAGTCTTGACAGGGTTTAAGCTTCTAAGTTAAGAATTGTTAGAAGAAGAAGACACATGTAGAAACAACTGAAATCTAATTTAAAACGTAAAAGTAAATTCTCTTGAAGTTTCACAACAAGTCAAAATGACTTTAATAAGTAAAGAATGGTTGAGACTGGAGGAGAATTAGAATCTGCTTCATGATCTTGAGTTAAAGGAATAGCCGAATTCCAACAAATGGAAAATTTATGTAGAAGCTATTTCTAGAGCAGTGAAAGTGTTGCTAATGTATCACAGTTTGTAAAACTCAGGACATTTTACAAAGAAGATTCATTTTTTTTTTTCTGAAATCAGAGGTTGTGCAGGGCCTATTTTGAATGTTGAGGTAGGTAGAGAAAACTTTATAAAAATTGTCATTTTAAGCCTTTTTTTATTTTTAGAGGAACACATTGTTGACAAAGAAAAACTGGTGAAACAGAATAAGTCACAATTTTTATTGTATTCTTAAGTGATCAAGTTATTATTTTTCATACAAAATAATGGGCAAGGTTATCACTTATGTAGATTAGTTTTTATCTAGAGTTTCTTTGTGCTGTTCTTTCTGTGCTGGGGAGCAGATATTCAGGCTTGAAATTGAAGCACTTGAACACAGTATGGAATACATCAGAAAATGTCTACCATTCTAGGAGCAGTGGTCAGAGAAATGCATTGACTGAGCAATTGGCTTTATCTTGTCATGAATTTTGTTGTTACTTATAACTACCAAAAAGAAACTTTAAATGGAAGAAGAATTCTACTTTTTGGTTTTTCTGCAGCTAAATAAATCACATAGAAGTCCTATAAATGATGACATGAACACATTTTTGTTATTACTTCTTCATTTTCTGTTAAAAGAGATGACTTGGAAGTTCCTGAGCATTTAACGTGTTCTTTTTCTTTTCTTTTTCTTCATTTTTTTTTTTTTTGTCATGATGATGCTTGAAATTATGTCACAAAGATCTTTTGGGAATTTCTATATTGCTTCTTTGAGGATTTAATAATTTATCACCTTTGCATCATTACACAAATTAACCACAAAACAATCTCCTTCTGCGGGTTACCTTTGCAAACTGTAAATGGTATAACTGCTTTACTGGTTTGCACAAGTCATTAGGGACATTTTAATTAAATGTAAAGTGAGAATTGTCTTTCACAAACATAAGCAAATTCAGTGTGTGAGACCTAACAGACAGACTGAAAAATAAGAGTATTTGTTTTGTTTATTTGGGTTTGGAGGTATTGAAGTCTTAAGTGATTAGATTTTTAGAGGAGCTAGAAAGAGTAGAAAAAGATGGTACATGTCATAGCATTTTTGTTTTTAAAGTCATACACCTAAACAGCATTATTCAGAAAGAGCATGTTCTCCTTCTTCATGTGAACTCTGTGTTGGTGAAAGATGACAAATTGGCAACTTTGGGGAAAAGAGTCTTCCATCCAGAGCTGGGGGTACCAGATTGACGATGACAAGGCTAAACCTCCCACCTCACAAACACCAGCTCATCTCGGCCAGGCAGAAGCTGGCAGCCTCAGAAATGCCTGCTCATGATTCACATCCCGTGCCTGTTCAGCAACTGGCCTCTCTGCAGAGACCACCATCAGGGGAGCTAATTACTGCAAGTCTGTAGGGTGGACCCTTCCCACCCAGGAGTAGTTGAACTGAGGTCACCTCTTTCACAGCTACCCCATATCCCAGCTGTGAAGAGTTATTATCCAGTGCGGACTTGTGCCAGTAATGATCCAGCAGGGATTTGCATTGGACCTAGAAGTTAAGGCTCCATAATGCATCCCTGGAGTTATCTGAATTCCCACTAGTCTTGCTACAGTTTGAAAACAGGATCTTAAAAATCCCTGAAAAAAAAAAATCCCTGCAAATTCTTTTTTCCTTTGCTGGCTGTATATTTTTACTCTCTGTCTGGTCTCCTTTTCTCTCTGCATAAGCAGTTTTAGGCTTTATTTAAGTGTTGCACTTCCAAGTGTTCATGACTTTGTGCAGGGCTCACCACACATCACTCATGCCTTATTTTACAGGGTGAGTGGGTAATTAGCATCTTTCACAATTAGCCAGGATTTGCTCTGCTAATTTCATTCCCTGATGAAGGTGCTAACTTGGCGTGAAACTGTAATATGTTGGGTGATTTATTAAGTCTCTACTGATGGGTGGAAATCACATGCCGTGCCTTTACTGTGGAGAAAGTTAACGGCATTCATTTGTAAGAGATGGTATTTGAAAAGTGATGTTGGTGTGATTGAATGTGTGAATGTATAATGAAGTCAACCCAGATAGCCCTTTTCTGATTAAATTGTATTAAAATTATGTGGCAGCTCCTTGAAAAGAGACTCTTAAGAAAGAAATATGTGCTCATCTTTTAAGAGTAGCTGTCAGTCACCGTCGTCACTCAAGGCTACAGAGGAATCATACCTGTTTTTTAAGCAACATATAGAAGACAGTATACTGATATGAAAGCCTTTTGCCTATCAAAGTTGTAACATATAACTATCCACAATGCAGGTAGTACACTTCTTTAAGAAATCCCCACATTAAGCAATTTGCCATATGTATCATTAGATTTGCTATAATGAGTTTCTCTTATCTTATTTCCACTCCAAGCATAAGTGTTTAATATTTAGTACGTGGATGGGTCACCTGGGTGGCTCAGTGGTTGAGCGTCTGCCTTTGGCTCAGGTCGTGATCCTAGGGCCCTGGGATTGAGTCCCACATCAGGCTCCTTTGCATGAAGCCTGCTTCTCCCTCTGCCTATGTCTCTGCTTCTTCTTTTTTTTTTTTTTAATTTTTATTTATTTATGATAGTCACACATTGAGAGAGAGAGAGAGAGGCGGAGACATAGGCAGAGAGAGAAGCAGGCTTCATGCACCGGGAGCCCGACGTGGGATTCGATCCCGGGTCTCCAGGATCGCGCCCTGGGCCAAAGGCAGGCTCTAAACCGCTGCACCACCCAGGGATCCCTGTCTCTGCTTCTCTATGTGTGTTTCTCATGAATAAATAAATAAAATCTTAAAAAAATATTTAGTATGCGGATTCATAATCAATCAAGACTATCCTCAAAGTTAGGTTTCTGGCAATCTGAGTTATACCTGTTGCTTTTCTGCATTTATCCTGATTTTCTAAAAGGAGATTTTTTTTAAAGGAGATTTTGATTCTAAAGTTAGTATCATTAGTGATGGGGAAAACTGATATTTATGTGCCTCTTGATGAGATGTGTTAAGAAGGACAGTTAATGCAGTATTCTTGTATAAAACTGAAGACTTAAGTATCAGATATTCATCAGGAAGAAAACAGCAGAAATTGAGGAAAACACTATAACTTTATTCCTAAATAATTTTGAAAATTCTTTAAAAATATATGTCGGGAGCATCAACGAATGGCCTAGGAATGGTGTCAGATTAAACGAGACAAAGAAGATATGAAACTAATACAATGTAGTGTAGTGGATTCTTGTTGGGGTAAATTGCTGTGAAATTATTATTGAGACACTTTTTGGTAAAACTTGAATATGGATTTTATATTTAACAATAGCATTGCATCGATTTTAGATTTCTTTAATTGTATAAGCATACTGTGACTATGTAAGATAATGTCTTTGTTCAATGAGGATATATGCTGAAATATTTAGAAATTTTTAGATTTGCAACACTGTCAAATGGCTCATTCAATAAATAAATAAATAAAATAGTATATGAATACATTGTATATCTATTAAGAGAGAGTGGAAGTGGAAAAACATTATGTGGCAAAGAGTTTGCAATTAGCCTATCTGGAGAAAGGTGTCTGGGAACTTACTGTAATTTTGCAGTTTTCTGCAAGGCAAATTTTTTTTCAAAATAAAAAGTGAGAAATACATATTATGTGAAATCACATAAGATAGCATACTAAATGGACCTCACCTTGAATGGTGTCCTTTCCAGTGGTTTCAGTTTTTAAAACTATTCAAGACTCAATTAGGTTTGGCTTTTAAGAATAAAAGAATTATATGCTCAATGATTTTTTAATTTAGTATTCTCATGCATGGACATTTTTAGCAATGTCCACTTATATAAATTTACAGAGGACTAGAATATTTAGAACTTGAAAGAATATTAGAAAAGATTGAAAATAATTTCCTAGTAAAAATTCTATACTCATCCAAACTATAAATCAAGGGTAATACTAAAATAAACAAAATTTACCAGCATGTAAGGTTTTATAAAAATCTATTTACCATTCACTCTTTCAAGAACTTAGCGGAAGGCATAATCCACTATTAAAAAAGGAGTAGTTGGGCCGCCTGGGTGGCTCAGTGATTGAACATCTGCCTTCCGCCCAGGGCGATCTTGGAGTCCCAGGATCAAGTCCCACATTGGCCTCCTGCATGGACCTGCTTCTCCCTCTGCCTATGTCTCTGCCTCTCTCTCTGTGTCTCTCATGAATAAATAAATAAAATCTTTAAAAAAATAAAGAGTTAAAAAGAAGAAAGAAGAAAGGAGAAAGAGAAAGAGAAGAAAATGAGACCAAGAATCGAGAGATACAAAAGAGAGAGAGAGAGGGAGAGATAGAGATTTTAAAAATTTCCCAATATTAAAAGGAAATCCTAGGATTTCTAGAACTATTGGTGTATAGTAGTTTGGGGAAGGAGAATTAAAATGGACCATCTAACAGAGATGTTTCACAAAATGAAATTGGACTGGTGGATCATTTCATATGTTTGAACACTTTGAAGGAATATTTGTAGTTCTGTCAGAGATTTTGTAATACATAAATAAGATTTAAAAAAAAATCTTTATTTATTTATGATAGACAGAGAGAGAGAGAGACACACGCACAGGAAGAGGGAGAAGCAGGCTCCATGCCGGGAGCCCGACGCGGGACTCGAACATGGGACTTCGGGATCTCGCCCTGGGCCAAAGGCAGGCGCTAAACCACTGAGCCACCCAGGGATCCCCCATAAATAAGACTTTTATAAACAAATATCTATGGTTGTTATTCCAAATGAAACTCAAAGAATACATATATAATTGCAGTATTTTTTCTCAGTATGTTATTAATCACAGTATGCTATTCAGTATCTGAGAATATTATTTAATCATGATAATGTAAACGCTGGAGAATTAACATTTAAGAAATAATTTAATTCTTCTGAGAGGATAAGCGGATAAGAGGATAAGATAGAAGTTATGGATAGTGAAATGATTTTTTGAGTGCTAAGACCTCATCCATTACAGAAAGCTAAAAAATAACATCTCAAACTGAATCAAAAGTGGTAGTATAAATATATTATGTAGAAATAGGGAGGTAAAGGGGTGCCTGGGTGGCCTAGTTGGATAACTATCTGAATCTTGGTTTCAGCTCAGGTCATGAGCGCAGGGTCCTGGGATTGACCCTGTGCCAGGCTCCATGGTGAGTGTAGAGGTTGCTTGAGAATTTCTCTCTCCCTCTGCCCTTCCTATTTATGCTCTTTCTCTCTCTCTCTCTCTAAAATAAATACATTATTTTAAAAAAGAAATAGGGAGGTAAAAATATATCGAATAGCAGAAGACACTAAGAGTGGAATTTGGAAGTGGTGAGATAGGGATTGCTATTTTTTTAATCTATAGTACGATTTGATCTAGAAACATATACATCTATCAGTTGAATAAAAATCAAAACTATAATCAAGTCCAATAATCACAAAATTGAAACAAAAATTAGTATTAAAACCAATTATACAAATCCCAGAAAAAGATTTGCAAGCATTGTCTCATCTAAAGCTCAAAACAGGGTTGCCTGGGTGGCTCAGTTGCCTTCGGCTCAGGGCGTGATCCCAGTCTGGGGATTGAGTCCCGCAGCAAGCTCCCTGCGAGGAACCTGCTTCTCCCTCTGTTTATGTCTCTGTCTCTCTTTCTGTGTCTCTCATGAATAAATAAAATCTTTATAAGTAAATAAATAAATAAATCTCAAAGCAATCTGGGTATTATCTTTTTGTCTTCTCCACATAATACTTATAAGAAAAGAGAATCTTAAGAACTCAGTAACTTGCTAAGATCACACAATATGACTACTGTAAGAACTTAAAGTCATGTCTGTCAAATTTTCAAGCCAGTTCTTTAAATAAGTACAAAATGCTACTTCATTTACCTCATTCATTCACTCAGTAAGTATGAACTTGGACACTTATTATCTTACAGGCATTGAGTGAAGCACAGGGTACATAGAAGTGGTTAGCCAATGGGGGAGTTAAATGAATTATTACACCATTTAATTACAACGTGATATGTACTAAGAAGAAAATGCCACATTCCCACACCTAGATATTTTTTTGAATTGAACCTTTTGCCTCCTGTCCCAGATAATTCTCTGATAAAAGGCATAGAATGCCAAAGTCTCTCTTTAATCCCAAGAATGTGTTACCCAGAAATGTGGAAGAGTGAATAGATTACAGGCAAAAACTCTGACCAATGAACGAATTCATTCCTCTTTCTTCTCTGTGAAGCATACTCCTGAGGCACAGTTAGTATAGATGCTCAAAGACTGGTCCCATGAGATGAAGAAGTAAATGTACTTAGCAATATCCTGCACAGTGATGAATGCCAATTGTCAATTAAGGATCTAGAGAAAAAAAGTTTACAAGTCATCAATTTTAGTAATATGTAGATGAAGAAAATTCAGGAAAATAAGTCAACAAAATCAGAATCAAGAACATAACATGTAACAGTAGTGCCAGGAAAGGAAGTAAGTGAAAGTTAAGGAAGTGAATCCTTCATCCAGATAAAGTTTAAGGATGCTCAATTATGATGAGAAAGATGGAGAAGATTTAGATGGAAATTTAGGATTAAGGGAGAGGTTTTAGAAAACTGGAGTAATTTACATGGATTCATAGGATAAAGGGAAGAAGTCAAAGTAGAGAGAAAGGGAAAATCATTGAAGTGTCAGAGAGAAACCAGAGCATGCACTTTTCTTAGAGGTTGTGGAGTTGTGGATTAGCCTCAGATAGGAGAAGCCCCTCACTGTCTGAGACAAAAGTGAGACAGTACTAAGAGGGCAGAGAGACAGAATAGCTCTTGCTTGGTCAACCTTTGATTTTTTCTTGGCAAGTAGCAGATGAGTCATGATGGTGGCAGGAAGGGCTGCGATCTTGAGAAGTGTGGGAAGGTATGGAGGTCCCCTTTTGGATAGTGAGGGAAGTTGTTGAACGTAGAAGATATAATTGATGGTCAGAAGGTGATCAGGGACCATACATTTGCTCCAGCAGCACACAGCAACAGCATGTAAAAGACGGGTTGGATCAATCCCAGGTTAGAATTTCTCAGGGTGAGTTCAGCAAAGGAGTTGAAAATTCTGGTAAGAAAGCAACTGAAATTATTATCAATGGTAACAGGGCTGCACTGGAAATGAATTGGGATGCAATATGTATGATGTATCTTTCCCTTTTTGAAAAAGGCAACCTAGGTCTATTATAAATACCGGTATAGCATTGTTTGACATGAAGTCTAGAAGTATATTTAATCATAAAATATAGATGATATGGCAAAAACCAAAACTATTTAACCAAACGTGAATTGGCCATTATCCCTCTATAAAAATATGACTATTTTGAAACAAGATATAATAAGAATAATATAGGGCTTTTTCTTACTCTTTAAAAATATGTTTTCAACTAAGGGAATGGGAGCAATAAAATTAAAAATATGTTTTTATGTAATTTTTACATATGTAAATGAATAAACTTTAACATGCAGTCTTTTCAACTGTAGTGACAGAGTATGTATGTGAGCATGCGTGTATATACATCTATGTAGATACTATCATTGTGATCTGAAGGCTAGTTATGACTTATGTCTGTCACAGGTCCCCAGACTGTTGGATTGGGGAACTGCAATGCTGCTGCTGTGAGCCTTCCCTGTGACACCAGACGGAGCTCTGGTTACATCTTTGCCAATCCTATAGCTGTGGAGAGGCTAGAGGAGTTTCTCATTCAAAATGCTCCACAGCTGGAATCTTGTTTGTACTATTACCCTATGCCTCTAGGCTCTAGCTTTTCAGAATGATCTCTAGAAGACTGTCCATTCATTCAGTTCTGTAGGCCTTTTAATCTGTTGCTGTTTGGAATACAAAAAGACAGTATTCTGTAATCGGAAATATAATACACAAGTATTTCTTCTTTGGTAATTTTTTAAATCCAATTTTATATTAAAATAGGTAATAAAAAAGGACAGGTCTTATAAGTGACATATGCATTATAGAGAAAAGTGTTCATTTTAATCTTTTTTGAAATAATGAAAATAATTTCAATAAAATCTCTTTAATTGATACTCAAGTGACTAAAAAGATGGAGAAAATTACTGGATTAAGATACATCAGTTTTTTAAAATACAAACAATTGGAAAAACTTGTTGCCTGTTCTCTAACATACAGTTTCTTTTTTAATAAAATGGTTTAGATTTTATGAGATTATATTATGTTATATATATATATATTTAAAGATTTTATTTATTTATTCATGAGAGACACACACACACACACACACAGAGGCATAGGCAGAGGGAGAAGCAGGCTCCCCACAGGGAGTCTGATGTGGGACTTGATCCCGGATCCCAGGATCACACCCTGAGCCAAAGGCAGATAGGTGCTCAGCTGCTGAGCCATGCAGGTGTCTCTGAAATTACATTTTAAAAGCAATAGTAAAAATAATATACAAAAATGTTACAGTAAAAAACCTCATAAAGTAGTTTTTTATATTTTATTTTTATATATTTCATTTTCAAAATAATTCCTACTTTGCATTTAATATATCGAAGAATTTACGAAAATGATTTGATTTCCAGATATATGAAATTTCTTTTTTTTAATTTTTTTAATTTTTTTTAATTTTTTAAAAGATTTTTATTTATTTATTCATGATAGACAGAGAGACTGAGAGAGAGAGAGAGAGAGAGAGAGAGGCAGAGACACAGACAGAGGGAGAAGCAGGCTCCAAGCCGGGAGCCTGACATGGGACTCGATCCCGGGACTCCAGGATCGTGCCCTGGACCAAAGGCAGGTGCCAAACCGCTGAGCCACCCAGGGATCCCTATGAAATTTCTATTAATAAATTAATAGATAAGATAAAATATTTTTGAAGCATCATATGATGTGTTTTTTTTTTTTGTTTAGAAAAATAAAATCAAAAAGAATGAGAAGATCTTTGACTTGGTTTTAGCTCTGATTTCTCATTTCAATTTTTCCACTAACTGTATGACTTGAATAAATAATTTAATATATTCAGACCTCAGTTACCTAATCTGAAAAAAATGACATGCCTTTATCCTGAAATCCAATAGTTTAATTCTTTCTTGCAAAAGGCCAATTACTGCTTTTCTATAAATTCAAAGTTCCCTTCTCAGTTATCATCTTAATGGCATCTTTTAAAAATGTAATACATTTAATCTTTCTTGAAACCCTCTGCTTAAGCTGCTGCTCATATGTACAGTACTTCTTCGAAAATTAACCACATTGATATCCTTGACTACACTCTTCTGGTCTTTTTTTCCCTTTATTGAGTCCTGTTCTTTCCTTTGTTCTGCTCCTGAGTGTTCCTCTGAACTTCTCATCGAATAGCTGAGGAGTTTATGATGTCATTCTCACTATATATAAATGTATAGTATATAGATTTACTTTGTATATTTCATATATATATATTTACTTTGTGTTTATTCATTTTTTCTCATTCTGCCATTAAAAATAATGCCTTAGGATTATATTTCAGGGTATAGAACAACAGTCAATGGAACATAACAGAATGCAATAAATTAATTGGTTTCAAGGTGGAAGGAATCTAGGTGATTTAGATTTTTAAGATTTCTATAGTTTTCTAAACATTCTAAAGTGAGTGGGAAGAACCAAGGAGCTATTCACTCATTCTTATATCTTTTTATTCTCTGCCAACCAGAAGGAATTTAGAAAGAAATAAATGGATTTTGTTTTCCTAGAGTAATTAGGTGAAGAAAAGCAAGATAGGATTAAGGAATAAAGAGAATTGATACCATTTATATTCTTAATTTTCCATTTTCTAACCACAAAGATTGCAGTAAAGTTACCTGTTTTCTTTTTTAAAATATTTATTTACTTATTTGAGAGAAAGAGAGACAGCATGAGTGGGGGGTGCAAGGGAGAGGAAGAGAGAAAGAAAATCCTCAAGCATATTCCCCACTGAGCAGGGAACCTGATGCAGGATTCAACCTCACAACCCTGAGATCATGGCCTGGGTTGAGACCAAGAGTCAGACACTTAACTGACTGAGTCACTCAAATGCCTCAAGTTACCTGTTTTCTTAATGCAGCATTTCTCTTTTTCAAAACAATAATTTAAATAACATACATACTATTAATTATACTCAAAACTTTTAAAAATATGTGGTTTTAATTACATAGGCCCTAACTTTGTGACCTCAGCAGTTGTATTTCCTCACCTCTTAGATAAGACATACATATCTAGAAATATTTAGCTTCAAAAAAATGCTTTGTCTTATTACTAAATACCTACAGTTTCTATTTCATTAGAAATGAAATATTTCATTCATATCCATAACTTCTTGCCTGCTATGCATATCCTGTTACAAGACTACTCAAAGATTTGACTATCTCACATTTCTAATGTAAGAATCTATAATTTGAATAATTTATCTAAACAAGGTATCATCATATTCCTTCCAAAGAAGGTTCTCCTTCAGATCTGCAGGGCTGTACTTCGTCTCATCACTTATTCAGTCTCTCACGCTGGGAAACATGGAGCTAACTTTGATCCTTCTTTTCTTTCAATTCTTTTATCTAGTCTGATCCCAAGTCAGGATGTATCTTTCTTCACAATATCCTGGGGAAAATAGACCTGGAGCTTGAGGAAAATGGTTACTAGTCCATAGTTGAAGAAGCAAACAAAGAGAAATAACCAGATGCTAAACACATGACATTCTAAAGATCATAAACATCCATACGAGAGGTTAAGGGACCACGAAACAGTCAGTGAAGAAGAGGAAAAGGAAAAGGAAAAAATTGGGATCATGCAATGCCATGCTAATTCAGAGACAGGAAACCAAACAATATTGGGAATTTTGTGAAGACTAATATATCAAGGTTATACAGAAAAGATTAGAGAAGGGAGGGATTATAATGATCAAATGTGCATTTTGGAAGACAATAAATAGGATGGTTATGTTCCTTTGTTTTGTTGTATAAATTACAACAATAGATTTTCTAATGTTATATCTTCCTTACATTTCTAGATTTACTGGAAAATTATTGCTTTCATAACTATGTGGCATCTGAATCTCCACAAAATTTGATTCTCTTACCCTTTAAAGTCTAAAGTTTGTATAAAATATTTGCTAGAAGTTTTCAGAGAATTTAGCTATTTTTCACATTGATCTAGGTGGAGGTAAAGTGGGTAATTCATTGAGATTTCCTGAGGTTGCTTTTGTGCCTTACATTTTTCCACTTCATTTATTAGATTTTGAGACATATTAAATTTTTCTACTTTAATTCATTAAAATATTTATTTGAGAATATTAATAAATGAAATACATAAATATCCCTAGTCTCAAGGAGTTTATTTTAGGGAAGAAGTCAGCAAATAAATAAGTACAATAAATAGTTATATAGTAAGTTTGAAGATTGAAGGGTATTAGAAATACTTTGGGAAACAGATCTCAATATTAAATAGACTGGCCAAGGTAGGCCTAACTGAGAAGCTGAAATCTGAGCTAAGATTTGGGATGTGAACCAGTCATCTGAAGATAAACTTTTCAGACAGTAGGAATATTTGGAAAAACATCAGTAATGCAAATTATGCTTGACTTCTGCAAAGAATAACAAGGAGCCAGCATGGCTAGAAATGATTTAGGAAGTGGAAAGAGTAGTAGGGTATGAAATCATTATGTAATAGGGCTAGATCATATAGGGCATTGGAAGTAATTTTAAGGACTGTGCTTTTACTTTGAGTGTAATAGAGAGCTAGAAGGAGTGTACTGGACAAGAGATTGATGAATCAGTTTTCTTTTTTTTCTTTTTTTAGAAAAAAGTTTATCCAAGTATAACACAGAAACAGAAATATGAGCAAATTGTAAAAGTTCACCTCAATGAGCTACCATAGATTCAACATACTATTGTAACATTGTGTCTATGATATCAAGTATGAACCTAGAAGTTCATAAGCAATACAGAAAACCTCGCCTAACCTTTCCCAGTTAACATCTGCCTTATATTGTCTGCCAAACAACTGTATGGATACAACTGAAAGTATTAGATAAGAGGTATGAACTCTATATTTCATGGAATTTCTTAATCATCATTTAACTCTATATCTAGTCCAAACTATGAAAAGCAGCATAAAAGCCTATTTTCCAATCCAAAGAAGATTTCCCACAACACCTTACATAATAGAGTTGATTTATTGCAAATTCTACTTTACACTATACATGTATACAACTTACACTCTACATGGGGCAATATTATTCAATTCCTTAATGTTAACTTATTTTTTACTTGCAGAGTTGTCTTTCTTAATTATATTTAAGGAATTTCACTCTTAAAGTCTAAAACTTCCTATCATTCCCAAAGACTGCCCCTGCCTACATTTACTCTCCTATAGCACACTTGCTTTGTATTACTATCACTCTAAACTTCTTTCTGTACCCCTCATATACTTGGGTAACATGGTTATATTTCTCCTTACCTTCTGTATAGGTTTGGGAGACATGCCATTGTCATAATGATACTGAAGATAAATAGAATATTATAACACATTTGACTTATTGCTATTCTTCTAGGCCTTTTGGATGTTTTTTGGAAAACATAACATTTTTTTACATGATCATTTTCTCAGTTTTTTAATCAACATTTGATTTATCTTCCTGACTTTTTTTTTTTTTTGGAACTTCCTAGAAGAAGACATTCTATGTTTTATTTTATTTTTATTTTAACTTAGCATTTTGGACCTTGTCAGTACTCCATTAGTTCTATAGTAGTTCATTAGTTAGTTGAAGAATTATGTTTAAAGCAGAAGATCCATATATGTGTGTGTGTGTGTGTGTGTGTGTGTGAATTTAATCTCTTGTGAAGCATCATCAAGCATACAAATCAGACTTCTATTGAGAAGTTAGTATAAAGAAGGTCCTTGGAAGATAAGATGAATAATAGTCTATGATGTCAAGTATTTTAGATATTACTCCACTGGAGTAGGCAAAAGACTTTTAACTTAATAAATGTGCAAATGAAATCCTTCATTGTTTATTTTGGAAAATTTTCATTGTTTGGGAGAATAAGAAGTTGTTACTTAAAAAAACTTTTTATTGCATGTATAAACACTAACAGTGCTTGCAATAATAAATCTCAACTCCCATAATTAGTTTTGACTCATAAGTGAAAAAAACAAGATATTTCATTAAGCTTGATTTCAATGTTTTCATTTAAATTTTAATCATCTATTGCTGGCATATTTCTTAAAATATGAAGTTTATTTTGTGATTGAATAATAACTAAATAATTATTAAAATAATTAAAATCAACAAATTTGGCAAAAAGAATAGATATCCATTATTAGAGAGACCAGATCAAATAGTACAGCCTATAGCTAAAACTATTCTACTATAAGACAATCAAGTAAAATATGAAGATAAATAAATAAGGTTTTGGCAAATTAACTAAAGCAAATAGAGAATTAAAGGAAATAAATGATTTTTAATTCTTATAATAACTTGTTTATTTAACAATTTAGAGAGCTAAGAATTCACCAGTACATTGGTGACAGTATGAAAGGCAGCACCACTACATACTTTTACTGTTGTATAACAATGCCCATGATATCCTTGGCTAGCACTCTTGCTTTCTTAATATGCCTAGACAAGTTTTATTTGAGCTCTAGGAAATGTTTATTATAATGACTTCCCCAGAGTACAATTGGGTACCATTGGTAGCTTGATGGTCAGCAATATAATCTACAATACTGTCATTTTTCCAGGACAGATGAGGTTACAGGAATGGCATACTGCCTCTGAAATCTGTGCCAATATTTGATAGAGTACACAGATATCTTGGATGTTCAAAACACTATGAAACCCAGGTCTCACTGAACCTTCTTCCCTCATTTGTCCACTTTTCATGGCTATAATTGAGATAAGAGAGAAGCCAAGGGCAAGGGCAAATTCAATTTAATTTTCATAATATTATTTTTTCTTCTCTAGGGCACAGTCTCTTATAGCAGTTTTCTAAAGGCAAAGTCACTTCCAGCACATAGGCTAGTATCTAGGGCTAATGTAAGCCAGGCATCCATAGAAACACACATCTCAGTATCTTCAGAGGTTAAAATGTTGTATGTCAGAGTTGTTCCATAATTATGTTCTGAAATGGCTTTCTTAAAATTATAAACTTTAGAATTGCAAAAACTATCCAAAGTTACTCAGTTTAACTGTTCGTATCACAGATGGGAAGACTGAAATCCACAGTGGCTAAATGGCATGCTCCTTGTTGATGGTTATCCACATGGTGTATAAGAGAGAATTCTTTGGTCCTAACTTAATCAAGTTTATTTTTCCTTTCTTTTTTGCTTCGTTTCCCTTCTCTGTGGAAGAGTTGGGAAATCATAGAAAATTACGTTGAGGGTGCCCTAGGCTTCTGTCACTCTTTCTTTTAGAAAAGGACAAGACCATACAATCAGCATTTGAACTCTTCTATTTCTCTCTTTTATCCTTACACCAGATTCTATTTTTTTTTTTCTGCAACTACACTTCAATCTGAGTTTCAGAGTGACCTTTAAGCCATGACAAGTTTACTTCTTCAGAGAGCTAGGCAAATATAATACTGTTAGGCATGGCAAATAATACACAAGAAAAAAGATAAAGATAATTTCTACAAAGGTTACATTCTACTTTATCCTAGCATAGAAAAATTTTTAAAAGGAATGTTTTAAATCACTGAAAAATGTATGGTCTCATGTCAACTACAGTACAATCTGATGTATAAGCATAGTTAAGCTTCTGATGTAGATTGGGGATGACTCCCTCAAACACACTCATTCCAGTTCTTTACCAAGTCCAGCCCAAGGGAAGTGAGTTGCCCTCCAGTCTTCCCTGAAGTAAATCAATTATATATACAAAGCCCCTCTGCTCCATGGCAGTTTCACTTCTTTCTGTCTTGTGCAATATTGATAGCTATCAACAAGCCAGAAGGGTGGGGAGCAAAAAAGACAGGAAGCTCAAGTTGGTGGAAGAAAGATATCCAAGCAATATAACTTTGGCCAAAGCAGTCATCAAGTATACAGGATTCACATCAGTGCAGGGCAGGAGCACTTTGAACTTCTTAGAATGTTGCAACTCCCAATTAATTGTAGGCAGCAAGGATCTGAATTAACATGCTTTACTAAATATGCAGAAAACAGGACATTAGAAAACATGTAAAGGTCCAAAAGATACTTCACTGAAATATTGTAATACACACAGGATTTATATATGAAACATATATATATATATATATACATATATGTGCTACATATAATATGGTTTTTACATACATTACATATATAATTTTAGAGAAATCATTTTCAAAATATAGATGAGCAACATTTATTTCTGAGATGGATATAGTTTTGAGAAAAAGTACTATCAGTTTGCCTTAACTTTGTGCTCTGTATGTTAAATGATGTCTGGAGGAAAAATGAAAAAGAAAATGTTACCTTTGTTAACCTAGTAAAAGAGTAATTAGCTATCTCTCTGTAGAGACATGTTTTTGATTGTAATAATTATGTTAGATGGCATTAATAGATAAAAATATAGTTGCCCTTGAACGGCATGAGTTTGATGTCCATAGGTCCATTTATATGTGGATTTTTCTTGATAAAGACAGTATAGTACTATAAATGCATTCTCTCTTCCTTATGATTTTCTTAATGTTTTCTTTTCTCTAGCTTGTTGTAAGAATACAGCCTGTAACATACAAAATGCATGTTAATTGACTGTTTACCTGTGAGTCTTCCAGCCAACAGTAGGCTATCAGTAGCTAAGTTTTTGGGAAGTCAAAAGTGATATGCAGATCTTCGACAGACCCTAACTGACCCCTCGGAGTTCAATAGTTGGCTCTAATTCAAAATAGGGGAGGTGTTTCACCACTAGTCAAACACTACCTGGGACCTTGCATTTGATTCTAAGAAAGAAAATGGAATACAATAGAAATCCTGGAGCAGTTTATAGATAGCAGTGCCAGAAGGATATAAGGATGTGAAACCACATTATGTGAGAAAGAAAGGAAGAAAGAAAGAGAATGTTTAGCAAAAGAAATACACATTCAAAGGGGGACTATCAAGAGTCTTCAGATATTTGAAAGAAGGACATGAGTGGCTAAACTTGCTACATATGATCTTGAAGTAGACAATTTTGTATGAATGTTACGAGGAAGCTGATCATGGAGGACATAGTTTTTAGATCTTTGAGATAAGCCATCTAAAAGCAGAATCAGTTACACTCTGGGAAGTTGTACATATACTGTCTTGGGGTTATTCAAGAACAAGTTGGGTAACTACTTGGTGAGAACATGTTAGAAAGAATTCATGCATCAAATGGAGGCTGGACTAAAAACCCAAAATGATTTTTTAAATGTTTCAATCTTACATATCATTTGGAAAATAAATGAGCATGAAATCTGGTTTATGACCCCACCCAGTGAACAGTTTGTGCCTGATTAGTCTATTTATATGTCAAAGCCCAAAGAACATGAAAGATGCATTTTGTACAGTCATTGAACTAAGCATGCTGGAACACTTGGATCTCTGGAATGAATTATGTGGTTAGTATTGGAGTCATTCGTTATAAATAAATTTAAATGTATTTGGCTTTTTTTTCTGAGCTCATGTGTGTATGTGTGAGTGTGAGTGTTGTAGAAACAGCTAATTAACAACTATTTTTTGAGTGCCCGATCTATAGTATATTTTACTGGGTATTATCTGTATACAGAGCTTTACAGATAGTTTCTTAATCCAAGGGGTTTACCATATACCTCTTTTTTTTGCCCTTTTCTCTCTACATATTTCTAGATTCCAAACATCTTAATTTTTTACTTCACACTAGACAAATATTTTAATAAAAGCTATGTTGTCTATTAGCTATTTTATCTTAGTCAAATTATTGCTTTCTTAAGTTTTGGTTTCCATACTTGTGGAAGATAATAATAGAACCAAATTTATAGTGAGGACTAAGCAAAATATGGACCTAGCTCTTAGCATATTGTATGTGTCTATTCATCCACCACTAGTTATTGTGTTATTGTGCAAACTTACTGTCACATCTACCTTTATATTCTCTCATTAAATTATTCTTGGTCAGGTCCATCAGAACTACCCCACCCACAAACCACTAATCCCTACCATGCTGCTTTCACCTATTCTGTTCTGTTTGTGATTATTCTACCTTCTTTTGAAAAGGATGGACTTCCTACTTCACTTAAAACTTCTACACATCCATACCTCGATGCTTAGTGCCCTTACATAAAGAGATGGGCAAATTTATTTATAATACCACAGAAGTTTAGATCTGGTAAATAGAGATTATCCAGTCAACCCACTCATGTGAGGGATGAGGAACCTGAGATATCAGAGACAGGATCTGACTTTTTAAAAAATAATAGAGAAATTGATTAATAGGAAAATGTTAATAGCAGAGTGAAGTGTTCCCATACTATAGAGTGATCCATATCCCTAGCTCCAAACAGTTGTGAGAGTAAGAACATGCAGGATGAAAGAACAGTTTGACCTATAGTCCTTAGTGGAAAATAGGACAATGTTTTGGATATTAAAGAAGGAATAAATTAATGAAGAAGCTACTATTTTTAGTATTTATTATGTTCTAAGCACCATGTTTCTTTATATTTATGCTATTTCATTTTCAATAACAAAACAAAAATGTATGAACATACTTTTCCTGCATTTCTTAACTGAAGAAACTGAGGTTCAAAGAAATTATATTATTTGGCAAAAGTTAAATCCACATTTAGCAAGTTGTAGTGCTACAATCTTAACCTATGATTCTATTAGTACAATCTGTTCTGTTTTACTGCTTTTATGGCAATACTTACCCTTCTCAATCTTGGCAATTATATAATTTTAGTCTTCCCAGGCAAATAAGACCTCTTCTCCTCGGGATTTTCAAAATTCTTGGGATGTATTTGCCCTCAGGAGAAAAGCTGTATATAGAAATTAACTATGTAGACTGTCACCTATTGTGATTTCTGGGTACTTGGATGTCTAATTTTAAGAACTTCTTGCTAGAGTACTTACTCCTGAGATTATTCTACAAGAAGTTGGATCTTATCTAGACAGATGGTGATAAAATTCCCCAAACCTAAGGACAGAAAAAATGTTAAAGTCAGAGAGAGTGAGAGAGTGCATAAAATTTTTTTTCTGCAATATCAAGGGTTGTTTCAACCTCAGACTTTTCTCTGGCAATTCTGGATAACAAGAGACATTAGAGCAATATATTCAATATACATGTTATTTATGTTTAATATAGCATCCTTTGTAAGAGCAAAGATTTAGAAATAATTATATAGCTTTCAGGAAAAAAGCAGCTTTGGTTTGTAGCATTTGCTAGTTTCTGTGGTGTGAATATACCCACCATGCCCAATTTCAAGCTACCAATGAAATTTCCTGACTGCTGAATTGAAAGAGATATGCACATTTGTCTTCTGTAAGCCTAGTGCAAATTGTCATGTGCATATGATATGGATATACGTGTTTTTATTATAGGTACAGGCATGTTCATGTGTGTATACATGTAAAAAAGGAAGGCTTGGAAGACTATACAAAAAATATTTTATTATTTTGCTCTGGAGAAAAGAGTGAGTTTAAGACATGTTTAACAAAAGGGAACTTTTCCATTTTATTCAGTGTATTTTTATATCTTTCAAAAACATTCTATTAAAGTATAATATATACATAAAAAGTAGGTTAGCAAATATGTAGTTAAGTTTTCACAAATTGAACACACCTCTATAACAACTACTCAGAAACAGAACATTATTAGCATCACTCATATATCTGCCAATCATTATTCCCCAACACCCAGAAATAACCATTATTCTGATTTCTAGCAGCATAAATCAGCTTTGCCTGCTTTTGTGATTTACATAAATGGCACAGCATATATTATGCTAATTAATTAACTCAAATCTTCAATGATATAGACATTCATTTCAATTAATGATAATGATTAAATTATTTATTATTGATGACACAATAAATATTTTTATATCATGAATTCCTTTGTGTCAAACTTCTTTCATGTGACATTTTTGTGAGATTTGTCATCAAACATAGCAAAATAAACAATGTAAATAGTAAACAATATTGTTATATGTAATCGAAGATCATTTATTCTCATTTCTGTATAGAATTCCATTGTGTGAATATAATTCAACTTATTAGTCATTCCAGTGTTGATGGCCTCAAGTTATTCCATGAATTGAGGCTGGTATTACCTACTTCAATTAATCTCCCCATTTCCCCTCACCACTACCTTGGGCAGCTTGAATTTTTTTTTATTATTTTTATTTATTTATGATAGTAACAGAGAGAGAGAGAGAGAAGCAGAGACACAGGCAGAGGGAGAAGAAGGCTCCATGAACCGGGAGCCCGACGTGGGATTCGATCCCAGGCCTCCAGGATCAAGCCCTGGGCCAAAGGCAGGCGCCAAACCGGCTGCGCCGCCCAGGGATCCCGGGCTGCTTGAATTTAACACTTGCCTGCACACTTCTGCATGGCTCCTGGATTTCTCAGGTTCTTTGGAATAGAGGTTGATCCTTTCAGATTCCCTGGTGATTATTGTATGTCACCTCAGAGGTTTTTAACCTTGGCTCCACAGAGTTCATAGAGTCCAAGGGGTACTTGAATAGATGAAAAAAAGCAACCCTAAAAAATATAGATGCCAGTCTATTTCCTGAGAAGTAATAAAGAAGGATGTCCTAACTAGTAAATATGCAATTTTGACTTTGGCCAATTGAAGGATTAGTAGGCTATAATTCTTGAGGGCATATTTCTTTAGATAAATTTTATACACAGAAACTTTATATTTAGGTTTAAGTAAGAATACAAGTATGGCAGCAGGGAGGAATGGCTTGTGACTTTAATCTGCCAATCCATATGATGGACTGTTTTTAAGACCCTATGAGAAAAGTAGGTCAAGTAGCAGTGAAAATATATTGATTAAAGAGAAATGTTCAACTATATTACTGAGATTAAATCAGCACTACTTCAGACCAATACACAAGAAAAGGTATAGCGGAGAAGACACAGTGAAAGAGAGAGTGAGAGGTTCAGATTACTTCCATAGGGGACAGATAGCAGATTCAGTTCCCTGGAGGCTCAAGGAAGCCTCTAGTAGGGGATGGACATGCTTCACTGTCAGCATTCTCAGGCAGCAGAGATATAAAAACAGTGACAGCCTGACCTAGAAAAATAGGAGAGTGCCGGTTTCATGGGTAAGTCTTGTATCATCCTGAGACCCCTATGGAGCCTTGGCAGTGACTACTGAAATTTTAGTCTAAAGTCTATTAGAGGTATGAGCCACTGATACTGAGGAATTAATGTTCATATGTTCACAAGCATATCTATAGTACAATAAAGTTGTAATTGTTTTCATTGAATCCATACCTCACTTATAAGGAAAAGTGAGTGGACAAAAAAGTTGGGAAAGAAGAGGTATAAAGGACACAATTTTTGGAATCTCAACAAGAATGTACATGATATTGAGGTAAAATAATAATGTTTTGATTGTGTCATCATAGTTTTTCTCAATTTTTGTCTAGAGAGGAAATTCCAATGACTCTTTGTGGACTTAGGCATAGTTTTTCATAAGTGATGGTGAGATATAAGAAAGCTGGTAACTATTAACTATAACTATTTTTTCCCCATGCTGGTAGACTGGGAAACTAGGATCAAGTCATAGATTAAAATGATAGGTTAAAAGATTCTAAATGATAGGTTAAAAAATGATGTCTTTTCTATGAAATGGATAAAATGTGTTAGTTGAATAAAGGACATGTTCTAGAGGTGTCACACTCCCCCTACAATCCTCTCCCTCAACCCAAATAGAAAGATAATATATCTCAAATATGTCTGTACAAGACACATGCAGAGACAATTTTTCAAAGTTTGATATAAATATGTAGCCTAACATACGTATCAGGAATATCCCAAACAAACAGATCTTATAAAGCAAAGATATTAGTGAATACTATGCTTCTTTAGTTTAGATTATAGTCTTATGATGAATATTGTAGTGGTTTTGTTAGTTTATTCAACAATCACTTAATAACAAAATATGAAGAAATAGTAAAATGATTTAGAGATGGTCTATTCCAAAGGAACTTGGAGTCTATGTCAGAGAAAAACATGTAAGGAAATTATTCTGAAAATATTTTTTTCTGGTCAAAAATTTTGTATATACATGTATATATATGTGCCAGGGTAGCACATAGGAACAGTGTATAATTCTGCTTCAAAATAAATGTATACACATATAAATTTACTAAAGTTTTTTTTTCTAAAGTTTTGTATGACAGAATTCCAGTTCCTCAAGATTTTCTGAGGATATGTATAAACATGATTTTTTTTTTAGCTTAGGAACATAGTATTTTATTATTTTTCTATTGAAGTATAATTAACATAGAGTGTTATATTACTCTCAGGTGTACAATGTAATGAACTGTAATACATTTTTAATTACCAAACCCTTTTGTTTAAAGATTTCTTATGTGGGTATACTATTTTTGATGTCATAATTAAAATACTTTAATTTTGGGATGCAAGACATAATTGAAGTATTTTTCCATTGAAAAATTGAAGTTAGGGCAGCCCTGGTGGCGCAGCGGTTTAGCGCCGCCTGCAGCCCAGGGCCAGATCCTGGAGACCCTGAATCGAGTCCCACATCAGGCTCCCTGCATGGAGCCTGCTTCTCCCTCTGCCTGTGTCTCTGCCTCTCATTCTCTCTCTCTGTCTTTATGAATAAATAAAATCTTAAAAAAAAATGAAAAATTGAAGTTAGGGGATCCCTGGGTGGCTCGGTGGTTTAGCGCCTGCCTTTGGCCCCGGGGGCATGATCCTAGAGTTCCAGGATCCAGTCCTACATCGGGCTCCCTGCGTGGAGCCTGCTTCTCCCTCTGTTTGTGTCTCCGCCTCTCTCTCTCTGTTTCTCTCATGAATAAATAAATAAAAATCTTTAAAAAAAAAAAAGAAAAACTGAAGTTATAACTATAGTGACCATAACACAGGCATTATTTCATCCAGGAAAAACAAGCTATTTATAAGTATTTTATTATCTAGGGCATGTGAGTGGCTGAGTCAGTTGAGCACTCAACTCAGCTCCTTGTCGTGATCTCTTGGATAGTGAGATTGAGCTCCACACCCGGGCTCTGTGCTCAGAGGGGAGTCTACTTGAAAGATTCTCTCTCTGTCCCTACTCTCCATTCTCTCTCTCTTTCTAACATAAATAAATAAATCTTAGAAAACAAAAGGTATTTTATTACTATTATGGTAACGCAAAGTTGGAGGCTACGAAAAGCTTCACGGAAAATATAGTAATCATCATATGATTTTAAGAATGAGGACTTTTACAGACTGAAAACAAAGAAGGATATTATTAAAAGTATAACTCAGCCAGATAGGTCTTGGAGTTCTGATGTAGGGGTTGGCAATAAGATTAGGAAGAATAAAAAAAAAAAAAAAAAAAAAAGATTAGGAAGAATTACTGACAGAGATACTATTCAATAGAAGTGAGAAATAATTACATCCTTAAGACTAAAAATGACTTTAGAAATTTTCCTTTTTTTTAAAGATTTATTTATTTATTCATGAGAGACACAGATTGAGAGAGAGAGAGAGAGGCAGAAACATAGGCAGAGGGAGAAGCCAACATTCAAAATTTTCTAAAGATTAGCTCAAGTTGTGATGTGACAGGTTTTTGCTTTTTTTCTTTTTTTGTAGGAAACAATAAAGCAAAAAGAAGCAAATAACAGATTATTACAATATATCCAATCAAGGATGACAAATACTATAAATTCTGTGCTGCTGGACAGATGACACTACGACCAAGAGGGTCTCCAGGTAATTCACCTTGGCACTTAGAACATGTGGACCTCTGTGATCCAAACTTGAAGACTAAAATGTATGATAAGTCCAGTGTCTGTCTGGATTCCAAAGTCAGAACCCAAGGTTATCATGAAGGGAAGGAATTTTTTTTTTTTAATTTTTATTTATTTATGATTGTCACAGAGAGAGAGAGAGAGGCAGAGACATAGGCAGAGGGAGAAGCAGGCTCCAGGCACTGGGAGCCCGACGTGGGATTCGATCCCGGGTCTCCAGGATCGCGCCCTGGGCCAAAGGCAGGCGCCAAACCGCTGCGCCACCCAGGGATCCCCAAGGGAAGGAATATTATTCTAAAGTTCCAGGACATGAAAAATACAATTTAGCTGTAATTTTAGGAAACAGATGAAGATTGTTAATTACCAAGGGTTATGTAAGGTGATTTCAGAAAGAGTGAAAAAGTAGGTCCACTCTTAACTGACAGCTCTGGCATGTATTGTGTGAGAAAAGGCTGAGGCTGAGATTGGAGATCAGTCCTTGGGATTGGAGTTAAGACTCACGTTCATGACTTCACTATAATGTCACATTAAATAAACTTTCAAGACAAAGTTAAGTTTGAAAGACAGCCTTCAATCTGACATTTTCATGGCTTTCTAGAATCCTAAATAGATCTTTGACCAACATTAAAAAGCTGATGTGAGCAAGCTAGGCTTTCAGCTGGTGGAGAGCAGGAGGGACTATTGTACTACTTGTGAGTACTTCTGGACTAATTGCTCTTAGTTATGATGCTCTTAATTGATGTTTCCATGTAACATCAATCCCCAGCTCTTGAGCTCTTTAGCTGGGGATGATTGATTTTATCACTCAGGTACAGCTAACTTCATCTAGTTCTTCTCATCCCCATTGAAGGAATCTTCTCTGGGTTAGCCTCATTTCTTATCTGTTACTCCAATAGCCCTTGATTTACATAGAAGTCACGCATCCTTGATCTCCCATTCTCCATACAGTAGCTACAGAAGTTCCTTTTGTTTAGCCTTCTATTTTTTCCCCTTAAAGTCTCATACACTTAGCATGATGATTCATGACTTCGGCTCACCCAATCTTCCACCTTCAGCTACTTTCTCTACTAGTCTTGTTTTTCTCTCCAACCCTATTGAATTTCTCTATTGCTTAAGTCTTCACTCTTTTCTCCCATTACACATTTATCTGCTACATTTACCAGTAACATCCACTATTACCCCCTCAAACCTACCCTCCTTCCCAACTATACAGTAAAATCTTACCTATCTTATCCACATATCACAGACCTAGTATAAATGCCATTTTCTTAATGCAGTCTCTTCCTTCAAGGCAAGCTTAGAACCTAGGTTTCCACTATTTTAGCACGTTTCACTAATAAATACATGTTTAATGGTTAGAGATCTCATGGAACCTATCTTCCCTTTCATTCAGCATTATACCTTTAGTGCCTAGCACATAGTGACTGATTTGATTCCTATTGACCCTTTCTGTAACTCGAGTGGGGACTAGCCTGAGAGGCAAACATCATGGTAGGCAGATGTCATGAGCATTGGGCAGGCAAAGCTAATGGTGAGGGCTTGACCAAGCCTATGTGGTCAAGAATCAAAAGCTCATTTTCAAGAAGTATTGATGAATTTGGAATAAACGTACTTATAAAGGGAGAAGGTAAAGGAGTAGCCCTGTCCTTGAGGTGGAATGTGATACTAACAATGATCATAACCAACATGAGAAGTCAGTTGATGGGAGATGAGGAAAGAGAAGGGGGAATTATGCTGATAGTGTTGAGTTTAGGGAATCTGGAGCATTTCCATAAGACATATCCAATAGGCATATTTGCATCTTGAGCTAAAGAAAAAAATGAGGGTTAGAGATATAAATTTGGGAATAATTTCATGTAGTTGAAATAGTAGTTGTAGATATGATGGCTCAGCAGATTATTTAGAAAAGGAGACTGAATATATACTTCTGGGAATCTTGGAAGTATTTTCTTTTGTGACACATCAGGCCTACTGAGTTTAATTATGTTTGGGAATAAAATGATAGGAAATAAGAAAGAGACTCATTTTTGAAACTTTTAAATAATCTTCATTATTCTTACTATATTTACTTAAAAGGCTTGACTTCACAAAAACATTTTGAATTTAAAGATTTAAAAATATAAATATAGCTGAAGTGATTAAAATAATAATTATCATTATTTTTAACATATGATTGTGATTTTTACTTGGATTATCTCATTTAACCCTCATGTCAAACTTAATTCAATGGGTGCTAATTTTATTCTTATTTTATAGATAAGGGCATTGAGCCTTAGAGACTTGATAATGATTTTTGTTCAAAAATCATTAGCTAAGAATAGCTAAGAATAGTGAAGCTAGGACTCAAACTCAGGCAATCTAACTTCAAAACATAAAGACTTCATCATTATGATATACTCTTCACCCACCTTCCTCACTGACCTAAATTTCTTAGTCCTAGTGTTACCTCTAGCTTTTTTTTTCTTAAAGGTTTTACTTATTTATTCGTGATAGAGGGAGAGAGGCAATGAGACAGAGACAGGCAGAGGGAGAAGCAGGCTCCATGCAGGGAGCCCCATGCGGGTTTCGATCCCGGGACTCCAGGATCACACCCTGGGCCAAAGGCAGGTGCTAAACCGCTGAGCCACCCAGCGATCCCCAACCTCTAGCTTCTAAATTACTACGTTCCACCATTTTGGAAACAAAATGAAAGTATTGTTTTCCTCATTCAATGCTTAAGTCAGATATGTACAGGGACAGCAAAGTTTTACTCTTGGTTTAATTTTATTCATTAAAATTCTGAGAATGTACATGAACTAAGATCTGAACAATGCCAGAAGGAACCATACTTTATTTTCAAGCTAAAAATTTGTTCTACCATTCATAATAGGTATGTTCATTTCCAGACATGGCTGCCATCTAGATACAGAGAAGATATGCCAGGGACAAGGAAATAATATTCATATCTTGATTAGATAGCTCAGTCTATTCATACTCTGCCTGTTTAAGGATTCTGGACTTTATCCATGTGAGGAAGGGTGATGGAGAACTTGTGGAAGGTTTAGCACTTGTCTTATATCCTGTTAGTTCTCAAATTGGCCAAGTCCACATTAAAGCAAATATTTTGTGGCTATAGTCTTGTATTAATAAAAAGCAGAACAATAAGTTCTTCTCCTTCACACTATGAAGAGGATATCTTCTTATTTACATACTTCTAAGTTAACACTGAAAAGCATGAACACAATCCAATAATGTGTCATGAGAGTTTCTTTTGAAATCGTATTACTATTGGGATGCCTGGGTGGCTCAGTGGTTGAGCATCTACCTTTCACTCAGGGTGTAATCCTGGGGTCCTGGGATTGAGTCCCACATCGAGCTTTTCTCAGCGATCCTGCTTCTCCCTCTGCCTATGTCTCTGCCTCTCTCTCTGTATGTCTCTCATGAATAAATAAAATCTTTTAAAAAATCTTATTAGTCTTTATTTGATGTCTGAACTATAATTTGTAAATAAGACATTGGTTAGAATGTTTCAAACCTGATCTACCACACTATTAGAGCAAGTCTTTGTCTCTACATACTTGGGTCATTTCAATATTTTTCCATCAGCTTTCCCTGTGTACATACTTTCTAAGCATTCTCCACCCCATGGCATTAAGAACACTCCATCTCATATTAAGAAAAACAAAGTATTGATTGAAGTATTAGGCTGATGCTAGGGCTCTTTGCTTGCAGTGAATCAGTTCCCATGGTCTATGACCTGTTGGAGATCCTCTTTATTCCATTTCTTCAGTCTCTCCCAACTCCTCTCTCATTTGTAGAACTGTTCCTATCAGTTTGGATACCTTTGAATTGAATCTTCCTGATAGTAATTTTTTTTATTATTTAGCATTATTCTGCCAATTAATAGAGAATTGATATCCAAAATTATGACCTGTTTCTATAGAAACACACTATACTGGGTATCTCTCACTATTGTTAGATCTTTAGGAGAAAACCTAGTTCTTCAAATGATGCGATATAACCAAGAAGGCAACATATACTGGGAGAAAGTGGTTGGTGATGCAGTTTCACTTATTACTAATCTTTATACGCATTGTGTTTTCTTTCTCATGGATGCTTTTTTTTTTTTATTTAACAAAAAACATACAACATTTGGCATTTAGTTTTGCTCAGAAACCAGTGTTTTTTCAAAAACAGGGCACTTGTGTCTACATTTGCATCTATTGACAAAGCAACTACAGGTGTCTTTCATGGCACATTTCACTGTTAAAAGGGGGGGGTAGCACATAAACCAGATTTTTCATATGTGTTTTAGTGCCCCAAACTTGGTGTAAATCAATTGTTGACATGAAAATCATTTAAAGCATCTGCATATGCTAAGTTTTCCCCTGGAGTACAGTCATTTATTTTACTATTTTTCTGGTGATGACAGTTTTGTGATATTTTCTGCTTCATTCAATTCTCTTTCCAATTTTTGGCTTGATCCACTAGTGGCTAAAGCTTAGTTTTCCTTGAGAATTCTAAATAGATGTTGTTGAGTACAGAAAAGCTTTGGAACAGACATCATATATCCCTATGACTATGTATCCACCTAGTTGCTTTTTCCCCTAACTCGATAGAAATTAACACTTAAATTATTTTGGACTTTTGATTCAAATATGGAGAAATCAATTTGTGTTGTTTAAATTGCTATTTTGCTTCTGTATGTAGGACTCTCTTTTATGGGGAGAATGAAGAGAATCCTAGCAGATATTGGATGAGAGAGATTCCTTGAAAGCACACACAAGGTACATGTAAGTGGCTCAGCGGTTGAGCATCTGCCTTCAGCTCAGGGCATGATCCCTGAGTTCTGGGATTGAGTCCCACATTGGGCTCCCCATGGGGAGCCTGCTTCTTCCTCTGTGTATGTCTCTGCCTCTGTGTTTCTCATGAATAAATAAATAAAATCTTTAAGCACATACACACACAAATCTGAGGCTAGTCAGGGAAGAAGGGGTTGCAGGGAGCCCTAGTGGTGCCATTCAAGACCAACTTTAAACATACAGTAAAGAGGGCTGAAATTGGTCAGCATCTCCTCATGTTTCTTTTTCTTTGAGTCCCCTTCTCTTTAAAGTGCTCAATCTATCAATCCAACATATAGCAACAAATGAACTTATTCATATCATGGGTAGAAGACATTATATTTCACCTATTGGAAAAATGTTTGTATTTTTAAATGGGTCCCTAAGGGAAAGAGACTTTCAAAGTAAAAGCATGAAACATAATGACAAATTATCAGGCATCAGCAGAGAAGGTATATGAACACTGTTCTTCCAACTTTCCCTAAAATCTTACCATGTAGGATCCATCTATGATAGAATTGATAGTACTGATAACCCATTATATTAATGTCCTCTGAAATCAGTGAAATTAGATTAACATACAATCTCTCTGTTACTTTGGGTAATCAATGCTTTATGGGAAAAAATCAAAACCATATTATATTGATTATTTCCATATGTTTAGACCATGTGATATCACTGTGCCACTGTATATATTAATGATGTCTCCTTATTTATGTTATCTAGAGATGTTATCTATTGCCTTTGATGCCAGAGGGAAAAGACATTATCTCACCAGTTTAAAAATGCATCCTCAAATTACACTGTCCTACATGAAGGGTGTGAAGCATGCATATCGACTTAATTGGAATTTACAAATAACAGAATATGACAGCTGTCAAGCATCAGTATGAGAAAAAGAATAGCATTATTTAAGTGGGAATTCTATATTAGCATTTTCCCACTAGTAACAAAAACAACAAATAGCTTCTCACTAGATAATAGCTATTGCATCATATAAAATTCATATTTATGCACAAGAAGGAATGACACATGTCTCAACTTTTTTGTAAAACCTTGCACACATAAAGTGTCTTAGGTTTCTGAAGATACTGAAAATGTCACAAAGGTTTTCATTTTTTTTTTTCAAAAGCAAGTGACATGAAGGACACATGTAAATCACAATAACATAACTGGAGGTAATATTTTACTATCCAAATGTGTTTGCCCTATATACTAGTCATCTTTGTTTTAAGAAAATCCTGGTTTAGGGTTAGTAAAAATAAAGCCTGGCTTTAACTCTTGAGTTTAGGAGGCTGTAATATAATAATAATCATGATTTTTATCTAAGAAAATGTATTTTAATTATAAAAGAATTCAAACCATTTGAATCTTTTATCCAAAATACTTAGGTGTTTGAGGTTTTAAATTTACTCAAAGCTAGACTTATTGCTAGAGTGCTTGGTTTCATCTATGTTCTGTGGGATGAAGTTGGAGTTCTAATAGTAATCTATTGAAAGTCTAGGCCACTCCTAAATAAGAGGTTTCTAGAGATTCGTTTGTTTGTTTTTTAAAGAGTTTATTTTTTGACACAGAAAGAGAGACCACAAGCAGGGGGAGAAGGAGAGGGTAAAGCAGGCTCCTTGCCGAGCAGGGAGCCTGATGTGGGGCTCTATCATGGGAGCCTGGGATCATGACCTGAGGTGAAGGCAGATGCTTAACTGACTGAGCCACCCAGGTGCCTATGTTTGTTTTGTTTAAAAAATAAGTGAAATTATTTTCTTGGGATGCATTTTTTACAGTGTTCTTAAATACTTTTCCTATCTCAAGTTACCTGAAATGTGTCAAAGCAACTCTTTCAATGATCTATATCAAGACACATCCATTTGGCTGCTTATCTAACTTAAGAGTGATAAATGCAATGGTTTATAAAGGAAGATATACAACCGAAGCCCATAAAATCCAACAGGGTAAATGTTACCTCCATTGTTTTTATAATAGATGTCAGAGATATATTTCTGTTTTTATAATAGATGTCCAAAATGAGACGCTAAGAGATTACTTTTTTTCTAAGATGTTTCAGTACAATGTAAAAGTAATCATAATATTTAAGAAAAACATAATATATACCATAGCCTATATTAGGTACTTTGCATATTTATATATTATTAATTCTCATGATAATACTAGGAGGTAGGCTTTATTACTATACTTCATTCGCAGATGAAGAAATTGTGGCTGAAGGAGTTTAAACAAGAGGTTGTTTTAGATTTATACAACCAATAAGTGGCAGAAACCAAATCTGCACTCAGGTATCAGCAACTCCAAAGGCTATGTTCATTTTATTATCTGATTAATATAAATTGTTATCTAATTAGACCTGAGGTAATAGAGCCAAAACTGGTTTTCAGAAGCTAAATCATTGAAAAACACCATTTTAAAAAAAGATTGAGAATTCTCAAAGTAAATTATGCAATATAATATAGCCAAATCTATCATTTGGTATAAGTTAGTGGAAAACCCTCTGTGGCTGAACTCTACACAGTGCCCCATTATTTCTCAAGATCCAGATGATTATGCTTGAATATCCGATCCAACTTGGCTTCCTGGATAGCTAACCCATACTGAGAGCAAAACATTTTATCAAGTCCTTATATGGTCTTCCATAATAATATGATTAACTAGAAGCCTTAATTTTTAGTAAGATCATGAGTCCTTTCTTTATGGTTCACTTCTGGAATTATCACGAACTACACTCTTGGCAATGCAGTCACTTCTTTATCTCCAGTTGACATCAACCAGAAAGATATACCATGATTTTTACCTAAGAAAATGTATTTTAATTATAAAATAATTCAAGAAATTTCTCTCTCCAGAGAGATATTTCAGTCCATAATAAACACTTCTATTTTACCTAGTGGCAATGAGTCCAGAATGAAAAAAAAAAAAAGGAAGAAGAAAGAAAGAAGACAGAATCTTTGCGACTAAAGAGAATCAATCATATTAGCAACTCTGGAGTCCTTCAGTAAGAAGAAGGTAGAGCGTATATCTTATATTTCTCTCCCTGCAGTGATAGGAATTTAGTCATTTATGTTTATCAAAAGTTAACATCCATCTTTAGTGCCACTTGGGGCAAAAGTTCTGGTCTTACTTTTATCTTGGAAATGTAAAGGGCTTACAACATTCCCAGTGGATTATTATGATTTTTAAATAACAGGTTGTCTACGAAATTCCCTGTTACCAGGAATTTCCTACAAATGACTGAAAAGAATAAATATGAGAATTCAATCTTTGCTTTTCTGTTTCTTAAAAAAGCTATGCAAAGTAAATAAACTACTGATTTTTAAAAGTAGAAATTACTATCTCCTAATTTATTACTTTTCCCCTTTCCCCTGTGATCTATGGTCTTTATTAAAACCGTCTTAAAAAAAATAACCTTCTTCATCATTACCAAAATAAATCTTTGCTGTCTGTCATATGCAGTGCAGATCTCAGAGACAAAATAAGTCTAAGAGAATTTCATAATGAATACATCATGCACACGTGCATACATAGTCAAACAGTGTATGTAACATATTTGCAAATGCCAAATAATGACACCACTAATAAATAATAAGTCATTTTAATGAGAATAAATTATTTGGATGGTGCCTATAAGGAGATATTTTAGTTATGATTATATAAAGGGGATGCTTAGCAAAAGATCCAAGTCGAATTTTGCTATCCCTTGCTTTGCTTTGGGTATTTTTTTTTTACTTTTTTTTTTTAAGATTTGGAAGCAACAGGATTATTGGAAATGGTGGCTACCATGATCCATTAGCAAGAAGTAATAACAAAATGCCTAATTTAAGGCATTAGATTTATCTGCTCTTGGAGGGAAAGATAAAAAATGTAATAACCTCATTATGCTAATCACTGAACCAAGAAACCTGGAACGTTGCAAGATTATTCATTGGCTATTATATAGGCTATAAGAAACTGTTGAATTCCCAGGACCAGTCTCTGTGTGCAAAAAATTTGAAAAAAAAAAAAAATGGAATTGGGTCCTCTGAACTATCCTTACTCTTAGAGTACATTCAAAGCCTAATAATTATTCAAAGTGAAAGTGGATAGTTTCAGATTCCATGTGACTTTCAGTCCAGAGAATGCTATTAAGACTTTGGTGCTTATTCAAGCCTAGTGTTTTTCAGACATATTTCTCCTTCTCAGGATACTAGTTATTGAGAAGGCTGCCTGTACTGCTCTGAGGGATTGTGGAAACAGACCTCACATTAATTATCACTGAATAATAAGGGCTAATATTTGTGATCATTTATGGTATAGGCACTGTTTTAAACACTTTATAAATATTAACTCATTTAATCCTTAGAGGCATCCTATAGAAATGTAGGTAAAATTTTTTCCAAGTGTAGATGTAGAAATTAAGACATATGGAAATCATGTAATTTGCTCTGCAACAGTTTGGTACAGTTAGTAAATGGTAGTGAGGGGAACTGACTTCAGATATTGTATACCAGAGCTCCATTTCTTGATCACTTTATACAATGTTTAATGAACATTGTGTGTGTGTTATAAAATTATCTTGAAATCTCCCCAGTAAAAATATTCTTTTGCTCTGATGTATTTCATTGCTCATAAGACATAAAAAATGCTTGTAAATATAAAGTACTAGAAAATTATGTGTTATTATTATTATTATTAGGAAATAAAGATAGATAATCCTGCTAATATGGTTTTCAAAAAATAAATTTTATAATTTCTAGAATAAATTTGTTGAGATCATTGAATATCTTAAGTAACCATACCATACATCACTTAAGCTAGTATTCATAAGGTAAAACATCGCACTCTTCTACTCATTTAATTACTAGTCCATCAAATGTATTACATAAAAGCATAATAACAAAGTCTCTTTGTTCTTCAAAAGAAGAAACTTCTTTAAGAACCCAGGGAAGTGAGACTCTGTGTGATATCAGAGTTGTAGCATTGATTTCTGATAGTAGAACAGATAAGATCAAGGGCATCTTGTAAAGATAAAGTAACCTAAAAGGCATAAAGAAGTATGTACTTTATACTACAAAGTTATAGCAATAATAATAAGATGGTATTTCTTAAAATATAGGTAAATTGATCAGTAGGCCTACATATATATTCATATGTTTAGTTTTTCATAAATACAACACCTCAAATAAACAGAAAATACAGCACATTCACAAATGATGATTAGCAAACTATCAGAAAAAAATGTATAGAAACTCATGTCCCCTAACATACACTAATTTTAGATAAATTAAATTATATATTTTTAATGCAGTTATTTTACTTATTATTTACTTATTTTACTTAAAGCAAAAATAATCAAATGTGAAATATGTACTTCTGTGTGTGTATATGTATGTACATAAATGCATGTGTATGTAAAATATATTGGGGCACCTGGTTGGCTCAGTCAGTTAAGCGTTGACTCTTGGTTTCAGTTTAGGTCATGATCTCGGGGTCCTGGGATAGAGCCCCACGTTGGGCTACCCACTCAGCAGGGAGTTTGCTCGTCTTCCTCTCTTTCTGACCCTCCACCTGCTCATGCTCTCTCTCTAAAATAAATATTAAAAAATAAAATTTAAAATGTATCAAAATAGAAATATAATCATTTTATTATCTTGTCACAGGGAAGGCCTAGAATTTCTAAGCAAGGAAAAAAAACTTAGCTACACAAAATATAATATGATTCATATTTAATTGTATATCGTATATTATAGTTAAATTTAACACATTTTTACTTTCTTTATGAATGAAAAACATGCAAATTTTGAACAAAATACTTGCAACATATAACAGCTAAAGAGTTGATGTAAATTTATTAATAAAGAACAAACGCAAAAATATTTTTAAAATACTACTAGTCCTAAAGAAAAATGAGAGATGGTATGAAAAAGCAAGTCACAGGAGAAGAAATACAAATTAATAAACATATCCAAAATATTTAACTCACTGGATATTAAGAAGATATAAATAAATACAATTATAAATTTTTAAAATAATCATATGTTGTGTTGTTGTTGTTCTTTAAAGAACAATCATGAATTGTGGGCCCATTGTGGGAAAATAGACAGGAAAGCCTGACTATGTATAAACATTAAGAATTTGCACCTCACACCAGTGAGAATGGGGAAAATTAACAAGGCAGGAAACAACAAATGTTGGAGAGGATGCGGAGAAAAGGGAACCCTCATACACTGTTGGTGGGAATGTGAACTGGTGCAGCCACTCTGGAAAACTGTGTGGAGGTTCCTCAAAGAGTTAAAAATAGACCTGCCCTACGACCCAGCAATTGCACTGCTGGGGATTTACCCCAAACATACAGAGGCGGTGAAACGCCGGGACACCTGCACCCCGATGTTTCTAGCAGCAATGTCCACAATAGCCCAACTGTGGAAGGAGCCTCGGTGTCCAACGAAAGATGAATGGATAAAGAAGATGTGGTCTATGTATACAATGGAATATTACTCAGCTATTAGAAATGACAAATACCCACCATTTGCTTCAACGTGGATGGAACTGGAGGGTATTATGCTGAGTGAAGTAAGTCAGTCGGAGAAGGACAAACATTATATGTTCTCATTCATTTGGGGAATATAAATAATAGTGAAAGGGAATAGAAGGGAAGGGAGAAGAAATGTGTGGGAAATATCAGAAAGGGAGACAGAACGTAAAGACTGCTAACTCTGGGAAACGAACTAGGGGTGGTAGAAGGGGAGGAGGGCGGGGGGTGGGAGTGAATGGGTGACGGGCACTGGGGGTTATTCTGTATGTTAGTAAATTGAACACCAATAAAAAATAAATTAAAAAAAATAAATCTAATTCTAAAACAAAAAAAAAGAATTTGCATATATAAAAAAATAATTCGCATATACTTTAACACAGGAATTAAACTTCACACTCCTTCTGCATATAGTGTGCATTAAATTGTACATGATATTATATGTACACTGATGTCCAATGCAACAATGAGAAATTGGAAGAATTAAAGTGAGTATAACTAGAGAAATAGTTAAAAATAGATTTATGATGATTTCATGCCATGAGAAACTATGAAGCCATTAAGAGAAAATGAATGTGTAAAGAGAGAATCATTTGCAATATCTTCAGTAGTTTATGAACCTGGGCATATCAAAGTAAACTGAAGCCTTTCATAAATTTTATACCTCTGTACCCACAACATGTCTACCACATACACCAGGGAGTATTTAGACTAGCTCTTAACTACTTTTGCTTTTTCCAGTCTTTCTACATACATGATTACCTTCTAAGCAGCTCAGAAGTGATATGGAAAAATAAAAAAAGGTTTTTAAAAAAGCGCTCCTTGCTTTTCATACTTTAAGATCTCAGATGTTCCTCTGCAAGTAGTGATTGTACAGAATGTAAAGAAAGAATAGGTAAATGTATTTCATGGGGGTTGAAATATCCAGAGTGATGAAGATAGGTATAAACATAGCAGATGACAAATTTCTTCTGTCATATTTCATTGCACTAGCTTGTAGTACACATTGATACTCTGTCAAGGAAAGACGTTGCCCTGGACCCTGTCATACAGGGAACTCCCTCACTGTTTCTGTACTTTGAGATAGCTTCCTAGAATTTTTCTGAGTCCCTTGACCATTCGAGGTTGGCAGAGCCATCTGAGTGAAGTGCCGTATGTGCTGGCTGGACCTAAGTAGGCCCTGTTTCTTTCCTTCAGGTAGCCTCTAGATTCTCCAGGCTCCGCCACAATGTCTGATATTCACCAGATGTCTTAGAGAGCTCTGGGTTCATGCCTAAAGGTCATCTTTGGACTCCCATATGAGGCTCTGGTCAAATAAAATGCCTGATAGATGGATTGATTCTTTTGCAGGAAAAGTAGAGATTGGGCTCCTAGAAGGGTGTTGACATCCTAACATTGGGCAATTCTCACCCAGATGAGATACTGAAGAAATTTAGAGTTTAGAGCTACCAATGGTTCACTGTAACCCTTAGAGTTGAGCTTGGGATTATGGGCTAGGGACTTCTTCCCCTTCTGTATTGCTATAGCTATTCTATCTCCAGCCTATAACACCCAAGAGCAATAGGAAAGCTGATAGATTATCTTGCTTTGTGCACCCCCACCTCACCCTTCTCCTCTATGCTGCTACTGAGGGTGGTCACTCTACTCCCTACTTCTCTCCATTCCACTCCCTACCTCTCCTCTAATAGTGTCAGTTATCAAGTGTTCCTGAGGATAAGTGAGCCTATCTTCTTAGAATTTTCCAGATTATTGCTCCTTATTTTGAAAGGTTAATGGTCTCTTTGGCTCAGTAAATATCTTCTCTTGCTTTTAATGGATGTGGTGATATTATATTCTCCTTGGTTGGTTTTAAACTGTGCCAAAGGAGGAATAGCACTCCATACTCAATGAGATCATTCTTGTTCTGACCAAAGGCTCTTCTATCCTTCAGGGTGACAGCAATGCATGGGAGGCCTAAGAATGCAATGCTTGAGGCCTAAACTGTTCAAGAAATTGTTGGATGTGTTGTGCAACCAATATGCTATAAAACTCCTAATCATTAAGTTAACATGACCAGAAAAAAAAAATCATCCACATTTTCCTTTATATTCTGGTTTAGATCTGCTCTCTTGGTAATCACCAAAAACTCACAATAACTTTTAGAGGAGTCATTGGAAACCAGCATTTGGTAGCAGCAAAATAAGTGATGAAGCACAATGAAAACATATACTATTTTAATAAAATAGAATAACGGTATGATGCATAATCACATCATTCCTGCCTTTTGTATGTATGAGAGAGACATAAAATTCATGAGAAACAGGCATTTGACAAAAAGGACTTGAGGAGTTGCTGCCTGAAAACTATGAACAATTTTCACATGCATTGATTGGACAGAAAACAAATATATAACATATCTGTTCTCTACTCATTATTATAGATATTTGTTTATACACAATTATACTTTACATAGACTCATGGATTTTGTGTTGCATATTCAAATCAAATGATTTATGTAAACAGTCACTCTATAAGTAATCCTAAACATCCTAGGAACAACTCTGCTGGAATGCTATTACTTTATTTGAGACACTGCGCAAACTAGATGCCAAGAATTACCATTGGAAAAATTTATTTCCAAGAACATCAAATTTCAGCATTCTTACAAAATTCTAGCTTCCTTACTTGAGTAAGAGATCATATTCTTTCATTTTCTTTATATTTCCTTACTTGTTTTGTCCTATATTAGAACTTTTCATTTCTTGAACATTTTGTAGAACTCACTAATAAAGCTATTGAGTCATAGAATTTCTTTTTGAAAAGAATATTAACTATGATTCAATCAATTTAATGCTTATGAGATTGTACTTTTTAATCGTTTTCATCTCCTCTCAATTTTATGTTGTATTTTTATTTTAAATCAATTGTGAAAATTTTCAGATTTATTGGCATGTGGTCATTTACAATATCTTATTTTTAATATTTACAGTAACAGTCTGAATGCTACTTTTATATTTTGGGAATAAACTATGATTTGTTTCTTTCATTCTCTTTTCATGTTTTACTAGAAGTTTGACAACTTTATCAGATTTTTAAAAATAATTCTTTTAGTTTTGGTAATTTTTTCTTGTACTTCTTTCTATTTTGTTCATTTCTGTTATCTTTTTAATACTCATAAGATTTTTCCCTGACTATATATCATTACTGTTAGTTGTTTTAATTCTTTCTTATTTTCTTTCTCTATTAGATATTACTATTATTAATTATTTAATCAATTGATATTTAGATTTATCTACATATACTTTCCTTGGTGTTATGATCTCTTTGAAGAGCTTATCTTTTTTAGTTTTAAGGATTGTGTGTTTGTTTAAATATATATAAACACAATTTCTGCATATACATATATGCAGTAGTTATGTTCTACAAAGTCTCTGAAAACACTGAAATAACAAATGATAAACTATTGCTCCAATGAAAAATACAGGATTAAGTTTCTATGAGCCTCTAGTTACATTTTTATCAATCAAAGCATCACTGTGTTGTATACATTTGTCTGTCCGTGTTCGTGTGAAACAAACCAGTCTCATCACTGTTGAAAACCTGCTTTTCCATGTAATACTTTTCCTCTAAAATATTTAACAGGTAGTTTACAGACACTCTGGAAAACGATATGGAGATTCCTCAAGAAGTTAAAAATAGAACTACCCTAGAGCTTACCAATTGTGCTAACAGATATTTATCCAAAGGTTACACACATAGTGAGTCGAAGGGACACATGCACCCAATGTTTATAGCGGCAATGTCCACAACAGCCAGCCAAAATATGGGGAAGAGCCCAGTTGTTCACTGACAGATGAATGGATAGACAAAAGGTGGCATATATATATAATATTAGCTATCAAGAAAAATGAAATCTTTCCATTTGCAATGATGTGGATGGAACTAGAGGGTATTATACTAAGTGAAATAAGTCAGTCAGAGAAAGACAAATACCATATGATCTCACTCATATGTGGAATTTAAGAAACAAAACAAATGAACATAGAGGAATGGAAGGAAAAATAAAATAAGATGAAATCAAAGAAGGAGACAAACCATAAGAGACTCTTAACTATTGGAAACCAGTTAAGGGTTGCTGGAGGCGAAGTAGGTGGAGGAATGGGTTAACTGGATGATGGGCATTAAGGAGGGCACTTGAAGTAATGAGCATTGGGTGTTCTATGCAACTGATGTATCACTAAAGTCTACTTCTAAAACTAATAATACACTATACATTAATTGATTTTAAATTAAAAATATTTAGCAGGTATTTAAAAAAATTCTTCTGCAGCTTTCTGATATGCGGAACCTATCTTGCCTTTGAGTTTACCATATTTGTAGACACTATAGGAGGAAAGAATTAGAAAGGGCTCAGAAACCAGGGACAGATTGTAATTGCCAGAGGTAGCCACATCTATATATTGATCCTATCTGATATGCTTTTCTTGCAATGTAACTGGCATTCCTCCTACTAAGATTTGGAGTCTGTGTGGTTGTCCACAAATTCAGGTGAATGTGTGGAACTATCATTACCAATTCAATATAGTTGAAGTGATGCTGTGTGACTTCCAGTTCTAGTTCAAAAAAAAAAAAGATATGGGCTCTGCTTGGCTTTGGAACTCCACTACCACATGGTAAGCAAGCATAGGTCAATTGGAGAGGCTCCCAGGAAGAGGATTTGAGATCTCCTTGAATAGCTAGTGACAACTCTCCAAAACATGAGTCACTTGATGCATTCTCCAGACCTTTCAAGCCCTCAGATGACTGCAGCCCAAGCAAATAGACACTGCAGTTTCAGAGAA
This sequence comes from Canis lupus baileyi, assembly GCF_048164855.1. Classification (NCBI taxonomy): domain Eukaryota; kingdom Metazoa; phylum Chordata; class Mammalia; order Carnivora; family Canidae; genus Canis; species Canis lupus. The sequence continues at coordinate 54,805,599 of NC_132844.1, read as the reverse complement.
TGCCTTAACTAGATTATCTCAGCAAAACAACTTTTGAACTCCTGACCTATAGAAACCATGAAAAATAATTGATAATTACTTGTTTTTAAGCCACTTAGTTTGGGGTGATTATGTGGGATTAGATAAATACTAAAATCCTCCTGCTCATCTCCTATATTCTCAGAATTCTTTTAGATATATAAAGTTTGGATTAAAACCAGAATTTTCGGGTAAAATTTTTCAGAAGAAAACTACAAAAAGATTATGGAGAGCATTAGAGAGAGTAGGATTTGGGAATTTTTATGAGCTGAACTAAAGAAAACACAGAGGACCAAGAACTAAAATTTAGGTCAGCATTTATGGATTGAGTGCTAGATTATAAGAAAAAATGACAATGTTCATAGAGGGAAAAGAAACCTGTCAAAATACGTGAAGAAATAATTATTCATACAAACCAAAGAAAGAGATCTTTAAATCATAAAGAAGACTTAGGAAATATTAAAAGAATCAAATATAATATGAAAAAATGACATATAAAAGATAATTGAATATAACAATTTTTTTCTAAATACTTTGAAAAATAGCATCAAGAGTAATAGCTATGTTGCATAACATTAAAGGAATGTGATTATACTGGTAGAGAATGTGGGGCAGGAATTGTAGGTTTTCACTGTAAGAGAATTTTTCAAACTAAGATAAATAACATGTTGTAAACCTGGAAGAATTTTTGTGTTGAGTCCTGAAGAGTGGTTAAATTCATGTTTAAAATGATGTATAGAGGGAAGGAAACTCATACCTTTGAGCCGCTGCTACATGTCAGATAATCTGCAGAGCGCTTTTAACTACATTTGGAATTTAGTGCATTTAGAATTCCCCTCCCGACGGAACTCTCCAGAGAACATGATTTTTCATATTTTCACAGCTAACAAAGCTGAGGTCCTTGGAGACCAAATACCTTATCCAATTTAGCACAACTCTTGAGTGGCAAAGTGAAGTCTCTATGCTTTCAAAGCCATTTGTGTCTTCTATCTGTTACACCACTAAGACTACACCATTGAGAAAAATCAAAAGGAGCTGCCACTCTAAAACACAATTAGTGTCAACAATTATGAGTGAATGAATGGAAAGAGCAACCTAGCATTTTTAGTAGAAATTTAGTAGAGGAGATAGGGAGCCACGCTGCCCGTAGAGTAACCACTTGCCACAATGAAGCTATGGAGGACTTTTTATTTACTTATTTTTAATATTATATTTATTTATTTGAGAGAGAGAGAGAGAGAGCATGTGAGCGGAGCAGGAAGAGGGGCAGAGGGTGAGGGACAAGCATGACTCCATGTTGAGCATGCAGCCCAACATGCGACTGGATACCATGACCTGAGACAAAACCAAGAGTCTGGTGCTTAAACAACTGAGCCTCTTAGGTGCCCCAAAGCTATGGAGAATATAAAATGTAATTATTTGCAACTCAAATGTATGATCACTGTAAAATACAGACTGGAATTTGAGTTTTTAATGCAAAAATAATATAAAATATTTCATTAATTTTTTATATAGCTTGTATTTGTGGATCACACCATATTTCTATTTTGATGTAGAATATATAGATAGAACAGTGATATGGGACCATGAAAAAAATCTTCCTTTAGCACATGGAAGATTTGAAGAGATACCAAGAAGGTAAAAGTGAAAGCGTAAGACTGGCGATCTAGATTTCTAGGTTTAACATGAATGTGAGCACATTCAGCCAATATAGCTTCCATCCCACCATCAACGTTATATTGCTTTTCCTAGATTTACCAAGATATATTTGAAAAGTAACATTGTGAAAGTTAACATATAAAATGTGATGATTTGGGATCCCTGGGTGGCGCAGCGGTTTAGCGCCTGCCTTTGGCCCAGGGCGTGATCCTGGAGACCCAGGATCGAATCCCACGTCAGGCTCCTGGTGCACGGAGCCTGCTTCTTCCTCTGCCTGTGTCTCTGCCTGTCTCTCTCACTGTGTGCCTATCATAAATAAAAATAAAAAAAATAAAAATAAAAAAAATGTGATGATTTGATCCACATATATATTGTGAAATGATTACCACAATGGGATTAGTTAAGACCTCTATCCCTCATTTAGCTAATTTTTATGTGTATGGTGAGAACATTTAGGATCTATTACTACTGTCTCAGCAACTTTTAGGTATATACTACAGTATTGTTAACTATCGCCACTGTACTGTACTTTGAAGCCCCAGAATTCATTCATCTTATTACTGGAAATCTGTACATTTTAACAAACATCTCCATTCCTCCCATCTCCTAGCCCCTGGCAAACACCATTCTGTTTCTATTAGTTTGGATTTTTTAGATTCCACATATAAGTGAGATCACACAGTGTTTGTCTTTTTCTGTCTGACTCATCTCACTTAGCATAATACCCTCAAGATCCATCCATGTTGTGGCAAGTGTCAGGATTTCCTTCTTTCTCATGGCTGAATAATAGTCCATTGTGTATTTATATTCTGGGCATGACCAAACATTCCTACTGCCCTTCAGGAAACACCTAGCTTCTTCCTTGTGGTTCTCAAGTCTTCCCAGTTGGCCCCAAGGCACTTCTAGTTGCTCATCTTGCCACCATATTGCTATAATTTTCAGGTTCTTGTGTACTTCCTCAACTCTGCAGCATTGAATGTGACTTTCCCCTCTCCTTGGTGCTTTCTCTTGTGCAGCCATAATATTGAACTAACTTTTTCTCATCTTTCAGGCCTCCCTTTGTCCCAGAGATGATCTTTTTCCCCATTGTAACTTCTGTTCAGATAAGAACCCCATCATGGACCAACTTCACTCACCGGTTTTTCTGTTCCGAGCCTTCACACTCCTGCTATGTGTAAGTAAAGCTAAGTAAAGTGGCTTTACTTCCTGCTAGAATGTGAAACCCACACAGGATTCTCTACTCCCAGCACAAGGTCTGATATAAATGAATGAATGAATGAATGAATGCATGAATGAATGAATGAATACTTACACGGTCTTTATCCATCTTTATGCTTTTATTCATAGGTGAACACATAGATTGCTTTTATATCTTAGCTATTGTGAATAATGCTGCAATGAAAATGGGAGTGCAGATATCTATTTGAAATCCTATTTTTATTTTCTTTGGATATATACACAGAAGTGAGATTTCTGGGTCATAGTAATTCTACTTTCATCTTTTGGGAAATCTCCACACTTTTTCACAGTGTCTGTACCAATTCCCATACCCATCAGCAGTGCACAGGGTTCTCTTCTTCACATCCTTGCCATGACTTGTTATCACTTGTCTTTTTGATACTTGTCATTCCATAGAGTGTAAGGTGATATATCATTGTGGTTTTGATTTGAATTTCCCTATTGATGAGTGATGTTGAGCATCTCCCTTTACTTACTTGTTGGTCATTTGTATGTCTTCTTTAAGAGAATACCTGTTCAGTGCCTCTGCCCAATTTTTAATCAAGTTGTTTTTTTGCAATTGAGTTGCATACATTCTCTAAATATTTTGGCTATTAACCCTTATATAGATGGCTTGCATATATTTTTCTCATTCCATACATTTCCCTTTCATTTTGTTGATTTCCATTAGATATTTTGTAGTGTTTAAAAAATGTTTCCAATTATAAATATTGAAAAAAACCTCTTGATCCCATTTGACCTCCAGCTACCACATCATTTCTTTTGTTCAATTTATTTCCAAACTCTTTAAAATAATCTTCTATATTTTCTCTTAAATGTTATCCTCTCATTCTCTCTTAAAATAGGTTTTTGCCTTTTGTGCTCTGAAATTGCTCTAGTAATGGTCTTCAAAGACTTCAGAGACTTAGCTTGTGCTAAATCACTGTCTATTTCTTTGTTTTTATTTTAATTGGCGTTTTTTGGCTTTCTTTTCTCCTTTCTTTTTCTTTCTTTCTTTCTTCTTTCTTTCTTTCTTTCTTCTTTCTTTCTCTTTCTTTCTTTCTTTTTTCTTCTTTCTTTCTTTTTCTTTCTTTTTCAATTGTCTTGAAATAATTGCTTCATTCTTCTGAGAGGCATGTTAGGACACCATATTACCTAGTTTTCTCCTTTCTTGTCTTTTCTTAGTCTTTTACACTGGTTTCTCATCTCATCAATCTTTGGATTTTGACATCCCCAGGAACATAAAGATTACTCCAGGAAATTTTATCTCTATTTTTTTACAAGGAGATTTCAGTCAATATTAAATGGCATCTGGAAGTTGATGATTCCAAGTTTTTATCTCTAGCCTGAACCCTCTCTCTTTAACACTAAACAAACACCCAAATGACTAATCAATCTTTCCAACTAAATACCTAGCCAAATGTGCCCAAACTGAGCTTCTAATATGTACACTCTCACCAAACTTACACCTCCCACATTTTCCCAACTCATTTAATGGTAACTGTATTTTTTCAGTTACCCAAAAGCAAAACTTTGGGTAATCCCCGGCATGCAAGAATGCAAGTCATATCCTCACTTTCTGTTCCCAGCACATCATTTGGCGTCAAGAGTATGATTATTTTTTTTTATCATATCCATTTTTACCACCATGTAGAGGAAAACTCTTAGGTGTATCAGAATGATAGAAATTAAAAGAAATATTTTAATATGTTTCTATAAACTGCATCTAAGGACCACCTTAAATGGTTGGAAGATATCTGGATAAAACTTGAAATTCCCATTGGGAATTAATGACATAGACAGTACCTATAATTTTGTATTTATTTACTTATATTATTATTATCATTTATAGATGAGCAAACTGAGAGCTAGTTTACTAACTTGTCCAAGATTACATGAATCAATAAGCAAATCTCCTAGGATAACAACCTGAAATTCCTTCCTCCTTAACTCTGTGTTTTCCAGAAATAAAATTCAAAACAATAAAATTGAAAATAAAATGCTGTCTGCTTAAGACAGATAAGAAATAAGTTGGATTGTCTAGGTTAAATGTCTTATTATTTTCTAATATTTATTAATTAATACATAATATGGCCAACAGCCTATTATAGGTTTCAGGATACACAAAGTAAAAGAATATAATTATTCTCAAACCTTCACAGTTTACTTAAAACCTGGAGGTAGTTCCAAGAAAGAAGCAGTTATAGTGCTGTAATCAAACTGGTTTGCTGTCTTTCCCAACAAATGCTGGGAAAGACATCTGGTTGTTTTCTCAGATGCATCAAAAGACTATTGGCTTTTCTTCCATCTGATTTCTCTCACACAAATATAGATTCCACAAAGGCCTTTAAGTTGTTGCTATATTTTTTCCTCCACCAGTTTACATGATAAGGTACATGGGGGTATCCTACTAGGTTGTTGTGTATTTTTCTAGGAGTTTTGGGATTACTATCTAGTCATTCTATTTTAAACAACTATGTTGCTGCCACCATCCTCCAAAAACCCTTTCCTCAAGATTTTTAATGCAAATCATGAATAATTTTGTCTTATTTCTTATTGCATTCAATTTTTACAATTCATTCATGTGCCTGGAGCTCTTTATCCATTTCTTTCTTCTCTTTTCAAATTCTTGAATTTGATCCTCATATCTGACTGTTGATCCTGCAGAAGTACAGACTTTGGCTATCCTTGCCTCAAACTCAGACATTGTACTTGAATTAATTATAGTTTTTTATTTGTTTGTTTTTGTCAGGTACACATCACTTAAATCTCCAATGGGTGTATGATGCCTTTTCTGGTACAAGATGTTGAAAGGAGATATCATCACTAGGTTCACTAGATCTAGTGAAAACAAAACAAAACAAAACAAAATTTTTAAAAAGCAGTTATCTTGGGCCAGTTGTTAAGTTAGCCAAAAAAAAAAAAAAAAAAAATTAGCAAAGATGTTTGGGAACTTGGTAGACTATTGATAAAGGGTTGTTTGGTCTTTTGTTTTTATCTGGCAAACAAATTCTAGTCTCTATGTTTTCTTCCCCCAACTTTTATCATTACAGAGAATTTGTGCTGTCTCATACTGAGCATGAAATAACAAATTTTTATGCATTTTTCCATTCAGGACTAAGAACAAAACTGCCAGGCTAATGTTTTGAGTCTAGAATTGAGTCAAAGTTCAGATTGTATTTAAATACAGTTTAATAGGATTAGTATTACACAGTATTCAATTAATATGCCTTTTTGAATGAATAGAACTTGAAGAGAAGAAAGGAATAGCCATTGAGTATCACCATGCTGTACTGTAGCTTATGCATTCAGCTTGTACTGAGGTTTCCTATTTGTCAATGTCAATACCATGATGACATTAAGACAATTGGTAAATAAATCTATGGGTATTAATTTTTCATGAATCAAATTTCTAATAAGGTTATGGTTAAGTTGGTAAATGTTCAATTATGTAAGTTTAGGAAAACCATGACAGATCAAAGTGGTTCTAAATTGAGGCAAAGGTGGTATCCATAAGATAGAAAATTAATCCCAGATATGCCTATATCATAAAGCCTCTAATTTAGAGGCAATAAGAAAGGTCCTTCCTCATTCCACTGAATACATAATATCTACAGAGGAAGATATCAATAGTGGCATATGTATTCATTTATTACAGAAATTCTAATTACATTCCTATACCTCTCTGCACTGGTGTACAAACTCCTTTGGTCACAGGTACATCTTCCTTTTCAAGATTAGTCTTCATCATATAACCTCTCAATGCAGCAAATTTTATTTGGTAAAAAACATATATCAATTCGCTTTTCACCTCTAAAGCAGCGTCTTCTACAGTGACCAAATTTGTTTGAGCACTGATCAGGATCTATCAAGGTACATGTGGCTATAGCAAAAGAAGAGTAACCAACATTACTGATCTCTTATTTAAGAACATATTATTTTTGATTACAAAAAGTTCTACATATACATTGTAATAAACTTAGAAAATGCCAAAAAATAAGAAGACACTAAAGTATTACATATTTCCATATACATATACAACATTTAAACATGTTTTAAATTAATATATATTACATTTTTATGCCATACATTATTTTTCTCAATAAGATCCATGAATTTTTTAGAGGTACATAATATTCCCTTGAAATATATGATAGTTCATTTAATTTTTCAATTAGGTCATATTTAAAGTTTTACTATTTGGAGATTATGATAAGAAGTAAATTTTAGTATATATTTTAATATTTATATGATACATATTTAGGATAATTTTAGAAAAAATTAGATCCCAGGGTTACTAATTTATATATTGCACCAACAATATATGTAAATTTTGCTCCTAAATAAAATGGGATACACTGCGATTTTAATTTGTATGCTGTTGGTATTTGTTTTGAACAGTTGTTTTTTCTTCATTTAATTGTTCATATTTTTGCTTATTATATTATTGTATAATCTTTTAGAAGAATTCATGAGTTCTCTTCAAAATGTTTTTAGAGGTTTTATTTTTATTTTTATTTTTTTTAAATTTTTTTTATTTATTTATTTATGATAGTCACACACACAGAGAGAGAGAGAGAGAGAGAGGCAGAGACACAGGCAGAGGGAGAAGCAGGCTCCATGCACCGGGAGCCCGATGTGGGATTCGATCCCGGGTCTCCAGGATCGCGCCCTGGGCCAAAGGCAGGCGCCAAACCGCTGCGCCACCCAGGGATCCCGAGGTTTTATTTTTTTAGAGCAGTTTTAGATTTACAAAAAAACTGAGAGGAAGGTATAGAGATTTCCTATATACTTCTTCCCCCTATATATGCATAACCTTTCCCACTGTCAACCATCATCCACCTGAAGGGTACATTTTTTACAGAGGATAACCTACATTGACACATAAGAACCACTCAAGTTGGATAGCCCCGGTGGCTCAGTGGTTTTAGTGCCGCCTTCAGCCCCAGGCGTGATCCCGGAGACCTGGGACTGAGTCCCACATCGGGTTCCCTGCATAGAGCCTGCTTCTCCCTCTGCCTGTGTCTCTGCCTCTCTCTCTGGGTCTCTCAGGAATAAATAAATAAAATCTTAAAAAAAAAAAAAAAGAACCACTCAAGTCCATAGTTTGCATTATGGTTCATTCTTTGTGTTGTACATTTCTATGGGTTTGGGTAAATCTATAATTAAATATATGTTATTATAATATCATACAAAGTATTTTCAGTGTCCTAAAAATCTTCTGGGCTCTGCTTATTATCTCTTCCCTTACTCCTGTGGCAATCATTATCTTTTTTATTGCCTTCCTGGTTTTGCCTTTTCAAGAGTGTCATATAATTGGAATCATATTGTACAGTGTTTTGAGCTTCTTTCACTTAGTAATATGAATTTAAAGTCTTTGCATGTCTTTTCATGATTTGATAGCTCATTTTGTTTTAGCATTAATTAACATTCCATTGCCTGGATATAAAACAGTTGATTTATGTACTTACCTAACTGAAAAACATCTCGGATGATTCCAAATTTGGGAGTTATGAATAAAGCTGCTTATAAACATTCATGTGCAAGTTTTTGGGTGGACAAAAGTTTTCAACTGCTTTGAGTAAATACCAAGGAGCTCAGTTGCTGTGTGATACAGTACCATTATGTTTAGTTTTATAAGAAACTGCCAAACTGTATTCCAAAGCGACATTTTTCTTTCCCACCAACAATGTATGAAAGTTCCCTTTACTTCTCATACTCACCACAATTTGGTTTTGTCATTCTACATTTTAATTGCCTGAATATTTATGAAAGTTTCTCTCATTTGTTTTACTTTCCATTTCCCTGATGACATATGATGTGGAGTATCATTTTATATGCTTACTTGCCATTTGTATAGCTTCTTTGGTGAGATGGTCTATTAAGGTCTTTGGCACTTTCATTTTTATTTTGTTTTGATTTCTTATTGTTGAGTTTTAAAAGTTCTTTGTATGTTTTGGGTAATGGTCTTTTATCACATGTGTCTATTTCTCCCAGTTTGTGGCTTGTCATCTCATTATTTTGTCACTATATTTCTTAGGGAATAAATTTTTAATTTTAATGAGGTCTAGCTTATCAGGTCTTTCTTTCATGGATTGTGCCTTTTGTTTTGTATCCAGAAAGTCATTGCTATACCCAAGGACATCTCGGTTTTCTTCTATGTCATATTCTAGGAGTTTTATAATTTTTCATTTTACATTTTACATTTAGGTCTACAAGCCATTTCAAGTCTATTTTTTGTGAAGGGTGTAAGGTCTCTGTCTAGATTCACTTTTCTCACATGTGGATGTCCATTTGTTCTGACATTCATTTGTTGAAGGGATTATCTTTTCTTCATTATGTCGCCTTTGCTTCTTTGTCAAGTATCAGTTGACTATATTTATAAGGATCTATTTCTGAGCTCTCTGTCTTGTTTCATTGATCTATTTGTTTATTCTTTTTTTAAAGATTTTATTTATTTATTCATGAGAGACACAGAGAGAGGCAGAGACATAGGTAGAGGGAGAAGAAGGCTTCCTGTGGGGAACCTGATGTGGAACTTGATCCCAGGACCCTGGGATCACAACCTGAGCCAAAGGCAGACACTCAACCACTGAGCCACCCAGACATCCCTGTTTATTTATTCTTTTATCAATACCACACTGTTCTTTTCAGATATATGAAAGTAATGGTATAAATTTTCCTGTAAACACTACTGTGAGCTGTATGCCATGAGCTTTGTGTTATCTCATTTTTATTACCATTCAGATGATGATATTTTCTAATTCTCATTGATACTTCTTCTTTGAATTAGGTTGACTTTTGTTAATCTTAATGTTTATGTCTTCTTTATTCTTACATTTACATTGTTTGTTTTCCTGTTTTCTGTGTAACTAAGTTGTGTTATCATCACCTATTACTATGATGTTCTCTGTCTTTGTCTTTTTTTAAATATATTTCAAGACTAAGCTATTTGTTACATTAAATTTATGGCCACAATATTATCTTGTTGAGTTGAACCTTTTATTACTATGAATCATTCTTTGTCTCTAGTAATGCGATTTTTCTTACTGTCTTCTTTATATAATATTAATATAACTATTTCATTATGTTTTTTATATCTTTTCCTATCTTTTAGATTTTATAATTTCTATCTTCTCATATATTAGATATTTCTCATATAAACTTACACTACATTCAAAAGATTCACTCCTATTTTTAAATTTTACATTAATATTTATAATAGTAAAATATATTGGATGAAATATATACCATTATTTTTCCTGTCTTCTTTTCTATATATTGGTTATTTTTTATAATTCCATCATCTCATTTACTATTGTGTAGTTATATTATCTTTTTTTTCACTGTTTGTGCTAGAAGTTTCAACTTACCAAAGTCTTGTAAAAAAAATCATTGCTTATTTTTTATCTATTTTTATGAGCTTCCATAAAGAAAACCATTCCCTTTCTGGCCAAATAATGCTTTTAAAAATTCCCCTTAATATAGGAGTTCTGATGTTGAATTCTCTGTTTTTATTTCACTGAGAATATTCTTATGTTATCTTCACTCCTAAAGGGTATTTTTATTTGATACAGAATTCTAGATTATAGTTGTTTTCTTTCAGGACTCTGAATATATCACTACCTTGTTTTCTGACTTCTTTGTTGTTATTGTTGTTGTTTTGAGAATTCAGCTTTCAGTTTAATATCTGACTCTTTGAAAGTGATCTGCTGTTTTCTTCAACTTTTGCTTTGCTTTATTGTTTTGTTTTGTTTTAGTAGTTTACTGTTTTTTTTCTTCCTTCCAAATTTTCTTCCTTCCTTTCTTCTTTCCTCTTTTCCTACCTTTCTTTCTTCCTTCATCCTTCCCGCCCTCCTTTAACTTTTTCCTATTTTCCAACCTCTAATTTTCTCTTGTTTCATTCCAAATATTTTCTTCTGGTTCATCTTTTGTCATCTTTAAATATCTCACCGATTATGTAAAAACTACTGTCTGACACATTCATTATGTATTTAATTTTGCTTTATAAATATTTCAGTTCTGGAGTTTTATTTTTGCTCTTTGTTGTAGTCTTCATTTCTATGCTAAATTTTTACTTTTGTTTTTTGTTATTTAAATAAATTAAGTGCAGTTATTTAAAGTCTATCTAGGTCTGGTAACTTCCTTATCTGGATCCCTTGTTAATCCCCTTTCTTGTGCGCTGGTTTTGATTTTTGATAGGATAGTCCTATTTTCATTTGTTCCTGATTATTTTTGTCACATATATTTTCAATGAAAGATGAGGAAATAGCTTGAGATCTGGAATACTGTTATCTTTCTCCAGAATGATTTATTATTGTTTCTTGCTGGTGGTTAGAACTACCAACCAAACTTCCTGGATAATCCTAAACCATTATAGAATTTGAGATAATGTAAAAGTGAGTATTAGTTCCTGGAACAGATGGACTACTGTCCTTTTAATTTAGACCTAGCTCATAGCTTTTTGCATCCTCAGCTAAAGCACACCAGTATTTCCATAGTTCTCCTTCCTTTGCAGGCTCTGAGTTATGATCTTGCCTCAATGCTATCAGATTTCTGCTATTCAACTTCTTTTCTGTGTCTTTAAGAATGGTCAGATGCTTTCAGGGAGAAGAGTTTCCTCAGAGGGTGATCTCAACTTGATTTTTTTTTTAAGGTATAACTTTTAATTGACTTATTTACTCTATAATACTCTTAAGCAATTGTTTTGTGTTTTTTTTTCTTTTTTGTCCATCTGTCCCCCTCAGTGTGTGGGAAAGGTTATATGAAAAGAGTATTATAATTTTATAGTATATTTTAACATCAGGTTGCTATGTGAAACAGACTACTATAATTTTATAGTTTAAAGTTTTAACATCAAGTAGAACAAATAAATCACTAAATTTTCAAAATAAAGATTTTGTATGGTACAGGTTGATAGTCTTTCTAACTGAAGAGGGAAGATAAGTTTATAGCCATGGACTTTAAGCTTGAATTTTAGTGCTGTTATTTGCTAGCTATGTAACTTTGGGTAACCTCTATGAGCATTAGTTGCTTCATCTGTAAAATGGAAAAAAAAATTGGTCTCATTCACAGAGTCTTTATGAAATATGATGAGTTAACATATTAATAAATGTACAGCAGTGCCTGTAACATAATAGTTCCTCACAGATTAAAAACTGTTATTAATTAATGGTGAACAAAAGACTGTAGTTGAAATTAAATCATTATTGACTACAACTTTTAAACCAGGTAGTGGACTTTTTCTGGCAGTAAAGCAAAACATTAAGCCAAAGAGATAAATACACAGGCATGAGAAAAAGAGAGGGAGCTAGAGAGAGAGAGAGAGAGAGAGAGAAGTTAAATAAATACCATGATAGAGAAATATATTAGGTACAATATGTGAACAGATAAGTATTTGCTCATTGTCATATGTTGTATCATGGAAGAGTGATAGGAAAATGTAAACCTTAAAAAATGAGTAAGGATTATTCAAGTGAACAGGAATACATAAAGAACATGAACCAGTCAGACAAAGTAGTACGATTCTCATCCTAGAGTTGAAAGAGAATACGACAAGTTTAAATTCAAACACTAATAATAAAACAAATAGATTTCCTTCATAGAAAACCTACTGTGTGTCAGGTATTGTTTTGAATATTTTGCATACATTATCTTATTTAACTGCCATACAACTTTGAGGTAGATGCAGATAAAAACCGGAGGTCTTGAGTGACCAGATAATTTGCCCAAGGTTGCAAATCTAATACATGCTTAACCCACGGTTCAATCTTAAATTGTTCCAAACCAGAATTTGCATTTTAAATATGTAATCCGTGGTCTCTACATTGAAAAAGTTGGAAACTGACTTGTGAGAAACACTCAACAGATCTGGATATTGTCTCAAAGTAGATACTGCTTATGGTAGCTGGTTGTCTCTAGCACCTGTAAGTATTTTATGACTATGGAGAAACCTGAAGATGTGAAAATTGTAAGTTGAGGATTGAATGACAAAATAGAGTTCTATGAAGAAAATTCATACAAAGAATCACGAGTAATACATACTTAATAATATACTGTATATATGCTTATAAGTGGGTTTCCATGCTGCAACCTGAATGTAGGAAAAAATTTACCTTAGACAGATTTAAATAAAATAATTTTAGCTCCTTCATATGGAGTTATATATCAGTTCCCTTGACTTTGATGTCTTAACTCAAAGTTACTGGAATAACTGGGAATTTAATTCACTTCCTGTTCTTCATCTCTTACTAACCTCTTATTCAGAACTTAGAATTAAATCTTTTTTTTTTTTAATTTTTTATTTCTCAAACATCGTTAGTCTGGCAAAGGCTGCACATATCTCTGATTTTATGGCTAGCACCTGGATCTCTTACTGCTGAAGATACTTCATGATGATGTATCAACATGTAAAAATCACAAAATGTTCTAAGATATTAATATTTGTGTTTTATTTTTCCTTAGCTTTTTCAAGGACATTGAAGAAGATACAATTATTTGTATCAAGAGGATGAAAATATAGAAAAATTTTAAGACTAATTTGCAAATTAACTTAACTCATGCAAATTAATTAATACAAACTAATCATTGCCACAAGAGAGGCATTAACAATGTGTTCATTTGTCAGCATCTTTCTGGATCAGTTGCGAAGTTACTTAGCTAATCAGTGAAATCCTGGCCAATTGGAAGAGGTTATTTATTTTTATGAACTCTACTATTCTCCCAACATTTTATTGTAATTCTCCAGTAACCAAATTGACTTGATTTTAAATTTAATTAAATCTAGAGCACTGGGACTGATAGTGTCTTCCCACCAACATTTCAACACAAGTGAATGTCTCTCCTCTGCTATTTTAGATCTGGCCTCCCATGCACCATGCATTATATCATAAAGTTTCCAAGGCCATCATGTTTCTACCATTTAAGGTCCATTCTGAGCATCTTAGCAACTGGCTATACATGGATACTAGCTTGTATTCCTTCTCAACTACTTCCTCTTCTTGTTTTGTGTTTTCTACTTCTAATTCTCATTCTCCATTTCTTGAAATACTGCAATATGACATTGAATGTGATAAACATTTTGCTTACATTATCTCTGAATCTTTGCAAAACCTTATAAAATTAATGGAATTACCATTCCACTGTACAGTTAAGAGAATTAAAGCTTCACAACTACAAAGGAGTCTCAGATCTCAATGGATTATTTCTGCTTGTGCTAAAATACAGCCTAAACTATTGTTCATTCTGTCATGTTTTAGCCATTGTCAATATTGTTCCTTTGTCAATTTTCAGTAACTTGCCTCTCCAGCATGGTATCCCTCTGTTTGGATCACTCTTCTTACATTTCAAAAAGTATCCACATAGATTGAACACTTTTTATTGTTTCTTTAATAACTTTAAGGTTCTATCAATAACCAAACCAAACAATTGTGCAACTGATATATTCTCCTCTATGAACTTCTTCAAAGCCACACACTCTGATCCTTTGTATCAGCCTTCCTTTTTTTGGTCCAGCAAAGGACAAATATAGAATGTTCTGTCCATTTTAGGACACATTATAACTCAGTATCTGTTTGAATGATCAAAAGGTAAAGGAAAATTTGTAGTCATATTCATACACTAAGTGTCTTCATTGCATTATTTAAAGTTTTCTGCAATGCTCAACAAATGTAGAATTTAATGGTATATACCCTACATATCTGGAGCACAGCTATATTCCCATGTGCCCTCATTGCTTTTGACCAAATCTATTCTGCTTGTACGTTAGCCTCAGTGCCTTCTATAGAAAGCACGATTAAATATAAAGAACAAATATGCTAGGCTCTTGTATTCCAGTATTTATATTCCACTTATCACACATAGTATAATAAGTGTGACCTTGAAAAACTCTCCCCTTTGATGTCTTTTTCCTCTTCTATAGAAAGAGGAGATAACCAGTGTCTCATACTGTTATCTGGAAGGTCAGATTTGCTATCTACGTGAGAAGTTAGGAGATGGGATTTGGCACCTGCTAGACATGCATATTTACTTCTTGTCTTCCCTTTCTTTCTCTCACCTTCCAAGGTCTAAATAAAAGTATCTTATCCCCAGTTTCAAAGCTCTTCATCAGAGAATTCAGGACATTTTCCCAAACCTCCATAATTGCCATGCCACAATTTCATCATTTGTACTATTTAAAGTGTCTTTCTATAAACCTCCATTCATTGACTTATTTGAGTTTATTCAACTAGCTTTTAAGCATGCCTAGAGAATTACTGTGTCTTTATTTTCTGTTTCCTTAGTGTCCAGCATTGTGTTCAGTAGATCATAGCCACTCAGTGTTACATGGTTATTGATTGACACACTAGCACCATGTGCTTCAACATCTGCCCATATCTTAGCTCCTCATTTCCTCAGTTCCCTTTCATTATTAATAATAACTATGACATCTGGGGTGCCTGGGTATCACAGTCAGTTAATCCTCTGACTCTTCATTTCAGTTAAGGTCATGATCAGGGACATGATCGAGCCCCATGTCAGGCTCTGGGCTCATCACGGAGTCTGCTTAAGACTATGTCTTCCTCTCCTGCTGCTCAACATCCTCCCCTATCACCTCACATGCATGCTTTCTTTTTTTCTCTTTCTAAAATAAATAAACCTTTAAAAATAATAATCATAATAACTATAACATCAGCAACTATAAAAATTATAGGAGTACCTAAATTGGTAGACTAATTTTCAGTTTATAGAGCTACCTACTGATACATTATTGCACTAAATCCTAATTGCGGTCTTTTGAGGTTCATATAATTAATAAGCACAATATTTTATATCAGACTTTTTATTTTTTAAGATTGTGGTTGTTATTGATTCTGCTTATATTCTTTTTGTTGTTAAAGACTTTGGCAAATCATTTAAATTCTCTGAGGGGCAAAGTTCACATGTTATTAAGTAGGAAGCTAGTAAGAAAATCTAGACCTTCTAAGTTGGAATTCAGTTACATTTGTACCTCTTGAATTCCCAACATTCTAGTCTCAATTAGAAGACTTTTGGGTATCAATTTACATCTTCATTGTTAGAGAGCCTGGATTGCCTCAGAGGACAAGTCTCTCAAGAATATCATAAAATCACCATTATACATTTAATTGCACTATATATTTTGAATACTTTTGATTCATAAAGACATTGCTGAATTTCTTTACTAATGTATTAACTAACTCAACAAAGAATTTTTTGTGATACTATTTCTTTATTTGCCATTTTATTCCAACTTTAAATGCCCACCATATTTTGAGACTATATCCTGGATCATTTTGTAGATTCTGTTATTGATATCTCAAGAGATATGTACTATTATTCTCAATCATTCATCTTCCCCGGGCTTGCTTGCTTGCTTGATTGATTGATTTATAAATAATTAGAGAGAGAGAGAGACAAAGAGAGAGCATTGGAGCAGGGGGAGAGGCAGAAGGAGAAGCAGATTCCCTGCTGTGCTCAGAGCCCAACATAGGGCTTGATCAGAGGACCTTGATGCAACCATGACCTTAGTCAAATGAACAAGAGTCAGATGTTCAGCCAACTGAGCAATCCAGGTCCCCCTCCTGGATCTAATTTATTATGACATCTTCATTTCTGAATTTTAGAAATACATTTTAAAATTATATTTTAAAAATAATTTAAATATCTGAAACAATCAAGGTCTAAAAAAGCCAGAGTAACGAGCTAAATCATATTAATTTTCAAAGAGTTGGAGGGCACCTGGGTGGTTCAGTCGGTTAAGCATCCACATCTTGATTTCAGCTTAGAAGATGACCTAAGAGTCCTGGGATCAATCCCTTGTTAGCTCTGGCTTTGCACTCAATGGGCAGTCTGCTTGTCCCTCTGCCCCTCCTCCTGCTCATGCTCCCTCCCTCTCTTTCTCTTTCTCAAATAAATAGATTACATCTTTAAAAGAAAATGAGTTGAGTACATTAGTATAACACTATTCTAAATGAGGAAACTGAGATTCAACACAATTAAAGAAACAGATTCTTTAATTGATTAAACTGATTATGTTAAGAAACTGCATTTTCTATTTAATAATCTGATGTTTGCATTTTTAGCTAGAAGCTCTATCTTACACATAAACAAGCATCTATTTTACCTGGTAGGATGAAAGTCACATAACACAGAAAATGGAGGAGATAGTAAAAGATCTTCATTCTGCAGAAAGAAGCTCCTGAAAAATTGGATAACAAATCTAAAGACTAGCACACTTTCCAAAAGCCCAGAGACGTTTACTATTTATAGTTTCCCAATAAGAGAAAGACTTTATCCGGAAATTGTTTTAATTTGGTGTACTTGTCTCTGCACCATTGACTAGGGCTGTGGGTGGAATTGCCCTAATTGAAAATACTTGAAATTATTGATCTTTAGAGAGGAAACTCTTTGTGGAAGATAGCTGCATACATGAGATTATTATATCTATGGTGATCAATTAAACATTGACACAATGGACATGCATGGAGTAGGTTTAAGAGAAATATTGAACATTACCATGTTACTTTTCAAATTATACTATAGTCGCTAATTTGACATGCTAATTAATGTCATCAATATCTCCATATATCCCAAATTCTTACTTATACCCATTTTTCCAATTGATTTCTCCAAATTACTCATTTACCAAAGGACAGATACTAAGCCTTACTTTTGTCATTAATTTTTACTATTCTTTTCAGATGCAACTTGAATATTTATGGAGATCTGCTTTTCCAAGGACAGCCCAATTAGTTTCCATTTATTTTATTTTTTTTTTAATCACAGTAATATAGGCACACAATAAATATTGAAAAGACCTTGTAATGAATAGAAATAATTTCCTATTTCAATCTCTCTGTTTTTTAGATCTTTTGCTTATTATTAACATAGGGATTCAGTCTAGCTTAATATTTTGTCCTTGCTTGGCAACCACAAAATGTATCTTTTGGTTTCCACTAAGAAAAATGTGGATTCATATCATTTACACTCCTGTGCTGTCCTGCTCCTCAAATATTTGAAAGTTATATTAATTCTCAAAAATTCTGTAGGTTATCTTTAAACATTTAAATACCTTTTCCCTCACCAAATTTAGTCACTACATTAAACTTTCTCTATTTAAAATGAAGGTATTAGAACCCTATCATTCCCTCCTACATTCATCCCACTTTGTACATCTCATTCATCTGTTGTTATACATCTCCTTTTATCTTGCCTAGGATAATATTTGCACTTAAGGACTTTTAAGTGGAAAACCTGTAATACAATAAGCAGTATGAATTATATTGCCTTTTTAATGTGTCTGATATACTAACCAAAGACAAGGGTTATTGGTTTCAAAGTCAAGCAAATTATTACTATTATTTTACTACTACTACTACTACTACTACTACTACTACTACTACTACTACTGCTACTATTTTCTTTTATTGTTATCTCTATTCTTTCCTAGGTTTTCCTTAAGTGTTTTTAAGTTTTTTAGCTTTAATTGTTTCATTTTTGGTTATTGTGTTTTTGAAAAATATTTTTTTCCTGTAGTTTTCTTATGGATGTGGACAAAAATATAAACAATAGTCATTCTTCATCCTCAAGTTTATCCTAGTATCATAGGCTATTTCTGTGTCTGCTTCCTTCTAAGAGTTTCTGAACCTGTTCAACTGCACTGAATCTACTGTGACTTGTAGCTCACATCTCCTCTTTTTTTCTCTTTTTTCCATCTAGAGATGTTCTAAAAAAAGGACATAAAGGTATTTCCATGCTGGAAAATATTTGTATTCAGTCCTCACATCTGATTGTTAAATCTGGTTCAAATTCATGTGAAGTCATTACTCTACTAAACTTTTTTTTTTTTTTAATTTTATTTATTTATTTGTGAGAGACACAGAGAGAGGCAGAGGGAGAAGTAGGCTCCATGCAGGGAGCCCAATTTGGGACTGGATCCCAAGTCTCCAGGAGCACACTCTGGGCCAAAGGCGGCACTAAACCACTGAGCCACCAGAGCTGCCCTACTAACTTCTATCCTCAGTCTTCTTAATGAGAATCCAATGCTAGGATAGCCTCTTTTATTTTTTTTAATTATTTTTATTTTTTTATTGGAATTCAATTTGCCAACATATAGCATAACACCCAGTGCTCATCCCGCCAAGTGCCCCCCTCAGTGCCCATCACCCAGTCACCCAATCCCCTGCCCACCTCCTCCCACAACTACCCCTTGTTCATTTCCCAGAGTTAGGTGTCTCTCATGTTTTGTCACCCTCACTGATATTTTCACTCATTTTCTCTCCTTTCCCTTTATTCCCTTTCACTAATTTTTATATTCCCAAAATGAATGAGACCATATAATGTTTGTCCTTTTCTGATTGACTTACTTCACTCAGCATAATAACCCTCCAGTTCCATCCACGTCGAAGCAAATGGTGGGTATTTGTCGTTTCTAATGGCTGAGGAATGTTCCATTGTATACATAGACCACATCTTCTTTATCCATTCTTCTTTCGATGGACACCGAGGCTCCTTCTACAGTTTGGCTAGTTTGGCTATTGTGGACATTGCTGCTAGAAACATTGGGGTGCAGGTGTCCCGGCGTTTCACTGCATCTGTATCTTTGGGGTAAATCCCCAGCAGTGCAATTGCTGGGTCGCAAGGCAGATCTATTTTTAACTCTTTGAGGAACCTCCACTCACAGTTTTCCAGAGTGGCTGCACCAGTTCACATTCCCACCAATAGTGCAAGAGGGTTTCCCTTTCTCCACATCCTCTCCAACATTTGTTGTTTCCTGTCTTGTTAATGTTCACCATTCTCACTGGTGTGAGGTGGTATCTCATTGTGGTTTTGATTTGTATTTCCCTGATGTAGGATAGCCTCTTTTATTTATTTTATTTTTATTTTTATTTTTTCATGTTTGGCAAATGCAATTTCTTTTTTTTAATAATAAATTTATTTTTTAGTGGTGTTCAATTTGCCAACATACAGAATAACACCCAGTGCTCATCCCGTCAAGTACCCCCCTCAGTGCCCGTTACCCATTCACCCCCACCCCCCGCCCTCCTCTCCTTCCACCACCCCTACTTCGTTTCTCAGAGTTAGGAGTCTTCATGTTCTGTCTCCCTTTCTGATATTTCCTACCCATTTCTTCTCCCTTCCCTTCTATTCCCTTTCACTATTATTTATATTCCCCAAATGAATGAGAACATAATGTTTGTCCTTCTCCAATTGACTTACTTCACTCAGCATAATACCCTCCAGTTCCATCCACGTTGAAGCAAATGGTGGGTATTTGTCATTTCTAATGGCTGAGTAATATTCCATTGTATACATAAACCACATCTTCTTTATCCATTCATCTTTCGATGGACACCGAGGCTCCTTCCACAGTTTGCCTATTGTGGACATTGCTGCTTTTAAATGGCTTGATTTTTTTTTTTCTCTCTCGACACTATTAGGACATTCTCATTATAATTCATACCCCAAATCTTATGATTCACACATTTCTTGGTGTGAACTTCTCTTTTGTGTCTGGCACTGGTGAGCTTCTATCTTTAAATCTGGGAAAGTGTTCTCTTTTTCTATTTCTTTCTCCGATAAAGTCTCTTCTTATGTGTATATTTATTTTCTTTCTTTTGGGGATTTCTTTTAGTGAACTGTTGAAATATCCTATAATTTTGTCTTTACTATCTTTATTATCTTTTTTAGGATTTATTATTTATTTATTTATTTATTTATTTATTTATTTATTTGAGAGAGAGAGAGAGGCAGAGACACAGGAAGAGGGAGAAGCAGGCTCCATGCAGGGAGCGCGCCGTGGGACTCGATCCTGGGACTCTAGGATCGCGCCCTGGGCCAAAGGCTAGCGCCAACCTGCTGAGCCACCCAGGGATCCCTATCTTCATTATCTTATATTTATATCTACTTACGTTGTTATTTTATGATTTAAATATCTTTCACTTTTCAGTTTTTCTAAATTTTTTAAGCAAATATATTTAAGATGTATGTGCCTTTTTCTGTTCTCTGATAGTTCTTTTGCTATAGAGCAGTATTTTTTTACAAATGTAAGATTTTCTTGAATCCCTCTGCAAACATATGTAAGAAAGTTTTGTTTGTATTAAATTCTATTTTCCTTGAACTGTTTTCTCAGGATCTAGTATTCCATTTGTTGTTGTTATTTTAGTTATTCATGCTGTTGCCTTTACATATTGTTGTAAAAACATTGGTTCTAGGATGAAGAATTATATACCTCATGGGGATTTCCTTGACTGTTGCACAAGTCTTTTTTTCTTTTTCCCATAAAACCTCTGTTTCTGCGAATTCTTATGGTAAAGTCTATGGATGTAGGTTGAATGGGCTTCTTTAAAGTGAGCAGAAGGGGGATCCCTGGGTGGCGCAGCGGTTTGGCGCCTGCCTTTGGCCCAGGGCGCGATCCTGGAGACCCGGGATCGAATCCCACATCGGGCTCCCGGTGCATGGAGCCTGCTTCTCCCTCTGCCTGTGTCTCTGCCTCTCTCTCTCTCTGTGACTATCATAAAATAAATAAAAATAAAAAAAAAAAAATAAAGTGAGCAGAAGGGATTAGAACTTCCAATGTCTTGAAAACAAAACAAACATTATTTTTTTCTGGGACACAAGTTCTTGTACGAGAAACTTAAGATCTCTCTATATGATTTGTTCTATTGAACTTTGGTTTTATTTAAACAAAACTAAAAGCTACATTAGAGAAGGACAGTATTTCTCTTGACAGTGAATCTCCAATATGTGGGAATGCTTTTATTAGAGTAGAAAATCCAACAATGAAGATATAATCCAAGCGAATATCTTTGACATCTTTGTGAAGAATCAGTTGACTACACAGACTGGCATCTGGTTCAAGACTTTTATGTTCTGATTCATTGATCAGTCTTTCTCTCTTTTATGTCAATACCAAATTCTCTTAGTTATTGAAACTTTATGGCAAAACCTGGAATCAAGTAGTGTCAACTTTACAACTTAGTTATGTAGGCCTTTCATAGATGCCTTTTTAGGTTGGGAATGTTTCCTTCTATTTCTGGTTGCCAAGACTTTTTATAATAAATGAGTATGACATTTATTTTAAATATTTATTTGTATTTATTGAAACAACCATGTTTTTGGTTTTTACTCTTGTAATATGGGGGATTATGTGAATTGATTTTTTAGCACGAAACTAAATTTACACTTTATTTGATAATATTGTGTTAAGAATTTCTGTAGTTTCCTTGAAATTTCTTTTCTTTTTTTTTTTTTTGAGTTTTGGTATGGATAATGCTGGCCTTCTGACATTATTTGGGAAATATACCTTGTACAAAAGGTTCTGTGTATAATGAATATGCTTTCATTATTAAATATTTAGAAGAATTCACAGTGAAGCCATCTATACCTGGTATTTTTTATGTGGGAAGATTTACAAATAGACATTATTAAAAATGAATATAGAATTATTCAAGTTGCAAACTTTTTGTTGGGTGAGTCTTGGTGGTTTATATCATTTGGAGACTTTTTCCCTTTCATAACATTTATCAAAGTATAGATGTAACATTGTTTATGATATTCTCTTACTGTTCTTTTAATATTTTTTATGTCTGCTCTGATTTATCCTATTCATCACAGACATTGGTCATTTGTCTTTCTATCTCTTTCTCTTTTTCTCTATTCAATCTGGCTGGATATTTCTGAAAATCAATATTTTACCTTTTTAAAAAACAGCTTTTGTTTTTATTGTGTTTTTCCATTTTTATTTAATTAATTGCTGATATTATTTCCTTCCTTCTGCTGAGTAAAAATAAGTTTCATTGACATATTTAGTTTATAATATTAGGCTTAATTTGCCCTTTTTTCTAATTTTTTTCTTTTTTCTAAGTTCTTAAAGTGGAAGCTTAAATCATTGGTTTGAAATATTTATTTTTTTAAAAAAATTACTTATTTATTTATTTATTTATTTATTTATTTATTTATTTATTTATGAGCGCATGCACATCTGTGTTGCACACAAGCAGGGGAGGAGTGGGGGAGAAGGGAAGGAGCAAAGGAGGAGGGAGACGGAGGGAAAGAATCTCAAGCCAACTTGTACTGAGTGGGGAACCCAACTCGGGGATGGATCTCATGATCCTGAGGTCATGACCTGAGTTGAAACCAAGACTCCAGTGGTCAACCAACCGAGTAACCCAGGCACCCTTCTTATTTTTTATTATAACCATTTAAAAAATACTATGGTTATAGACTTGGAATCTCTTTTGTCTGTGTCTCTTTGTTTTTTGCATGTCACTCTCTCTGTCTCTTGTTCCCTTTCTCTCTCCCTCTCTCATCATTTATACCATGGGAAACAAGGTGCCATGCTGTGCAAATCCCTTTATAGTGACCCAGATGATGTGGTTAGAATCCATGATTCTATTTAATAACCCATAAAGAATTGAAGTTCTATGTCTAATAGTTCTCAAGAATGAAGCCTGGCAACAACCAAATGAGAAAGCTTAGAAGCTGATCTTTCGACCCCATTGAGATGTCTATAGCTCCAGTCACCTCATGAAATCTCATCAGAGACATTCAAACAAAGCACCAAGCTAAGCTGTTTTTGGAATCCTTCCCACAGCATCTCTGAGATAATAAAGGTTTTTTAAAAGCTGTTACCTCTTGGAATAATTTTGTTATGCAGAAACAGATAATTAATACAATCTCCCATCTTATATTCTCTTTTAAACTGGTATATTTACATTTAATATTTACACTTAATGAAATTATAATATAATTGTGTTTAAAACTGCCACCTTGTTTTCTACTCATTCTCCCTGCCTTTGCTCCCTTTTCCTTCCTTTCCTATCTATACATCTTTTATTATTACATTTTATCTACCCAATTGGTTATATCTATATATTTTTGTTCTTGCTGCAGGGTTTATAACACAGCTCTTTAACTTTCATGCATAATGTAACTCTTAAAATCCTATACTAATATTTTCTTTTTCCCATAATTTGGGCTATGGTCATTCATGCCTTCTGTAATGCAATAAACTGCACAACTTATTATTACTTTTGTTTTAAGCAGTAAATTGTCTTTTACAGAGATTAAAAACTGAAGGAAAGAATATCTTACATTTACCCACAAATTTACCAATTATAACTCAATTAATTTTTTTGTGAAGATCCAGGTTTCTATCTTTTATACTCTTCCTTCTACTGGAGAATTTTTGTATATTTCTCAAGAAAGGTTTGATGGCTTTTATCCATGTTGTAGCATGAATTTGTATTTTATTCCATTTTATTGCCAAAATAATATTCCATTATATGGGTATGCCACATTGGCTATTATGAATCATGCTGCTATGACATTTTGTATGCAAGCTTTTGCACTGACATTTTTCAAACCTCTTGCACATATGCCTAAGAGTGAAATTGCAGAATCAAATGAAAATTCCAGGCTTAACTTTTTCCAGAATGGGCACTGTCTTCTCATAAGTGTTTGGACCAGTTTACATTCACACTAGCAGTACGTGAGAGTTCCAACTTCTTTGTATACTAACCAGCATTTGCTAATGTGTCCTATGTTCATTATGGCTTTCTTAGGGGGTGGGAAGTGGTAACTCATTGTGGTGCTGATTTGCATTTCCTTGATGGCTATTGAGGTTAAACACTTTTCCATGTGCTTGATGAACATTTATATATTCTCTTTGGAGAAATTTCTATTCAACTCCATTGTCCATTTTATAATTGGGTTAGTGTGTTTTCATTACTGTGTTATAGATATTCTTTGTATATTCACAGCTATCTTGATTGGGAAACTCTTGATTGTCAAGGCTGCTTGTGGGGCCTCGTTGGACAATGATGAGGTAGTTGAACTACCACAAAGTTAGCTGTTCTTACTGAGATTCAGCAATTTTTTGCTTTTGTTTTAATAAATGTTCTTTGGATTTTTGCAAATCTGTGGTTAATTTAGGAGCTCTTGAAAGATTGATTTTGACAATTTATTGCCACTGTTTTGCTGCTTTTCTGAAAGGACAGGATTTGGGTTCTCTTTATTCAATCATTTCAGAAGACCTTCCTAGGATTCATTATGTATGGTTTCTTTTTCCTTTTTTAAAAACTTCTGTAGTTTGGAAGTTATATAAACTTCTGGTTAATATTGCTGCACCACAGACTACCCTAAAACGTTGTGGTTTAAAACAAAAACAATTTTATTATGCACATTGATTCTATGGGTCACAAATTAACACAGAGCATAGTAGAGATGGGTTGCCTCTTTTTAAAAAAAATTTTTTAATTTATTTATGATAGTCACAAAGAGAGAGAGAGAGAGAGGCAGAGACATAGGCAGAGGGAGAAGCAGGCTCCAGGCAGGGAGCCCGACGCGGGACTCCATCCTGGGACTCCAGGATCGCGCCCTGGGCCAAAGGCAGGAGCTAAACCGCTGCACCAGCCAGGGATCCCTGCCTCTTTTCTTCTATGCCTGGGAGCTCGTGCTTTGGGAAGGCATGAAGGCTGGGAGTGAGTCCTCATTGGCTAGCTTCTTCTGCTTACCCTCCTTTATGGAGTCTAATTATTCTTAACATACTTCAAATGTTATTCCTTAGAATTTTGGCCCTTTTTTTCCCCTTCTCAATCTGTAGTAGTCTTTTGGGTGATTTTATCTCATTGCTTCAGTTAATGGCTCTTGAAATATATAGTTGAAGTACATTTTTCGTTCCCAGCCTTCACACCTGTATATAGCCAAAAAGTCTAATCTTGACATGGCATAAATGTTCCTTTCCAAAAATCTGTCTCTTGCTATATTTCCTAATGAATGATTGAAGTGTTCAGCATTTTATCCAAGTAAGGAAACTTGCAATTACAATTTCCTTTTAAAGCTCAAATTCACTCAATTTCTTATGTTTTCTGTAAATTGGAATTCTCACCTATATTTTTATATTTTCAAGATCTATGCTGTAGCTATAGGTAAAAAAAATACACTCAGTGGAGACTTTAAATTCTACACACCAAATATTTGCTGATAGAAAACTTTATAAGTCTCAAAAAGTTATGTCAATATTAATTCAATATTATAGTAAAATTAATGTGAAAAACCAGAAGCATAATGAGTTCATTGAAGACTGGGATAAGAACAGAAGTTTTTAATACTGAATTATAAGATGAAGAAGTTGAATAAAATTTTTAAGGACCTAGAAAGAAGACCTTTGGATTAGTTGCCTATGTTCAGAATTAATTATGATAAAATTAGTTTGATTAATATGATAATTATGATAAAAAGTTAGCTCTAAAGTTAGAATTGGCTCTTTTTGGTTTTTTTTTTTTTTTGGACTTTTTTGCATCCTTCCAAGTTTTAAATACTTTATAATAAGAAAAAGTCCTTTAAAAATGTTTTTAACTTGCTTTTATTATCATCAAATTTTACTCCCTGTTGAATTTTGTTGACTGTTCTTTTTTTAAGTTTTAATTCAATTTGCCAATGTATAGTATAACATCCAGTGCTTATCTCATCATGTGCCCTCCTTAATGCCCATCAACCAGTTACCCTATTTGATTGTTCTTAATCATTAATACACTACCAATACTGTATTATTATGTGATTAAGGTCTTCATGACTTTGTGCCCCAAGACTCAAGCACATTTTGCTGAAATTAGGGATAGATAGTATAAGCCATGATTTATGACTGATGCCTAAAAGATTATCTGAAAATAACTAGGCACAGGGCAAATAAACAACCAGAGGTAAATGGAAATATTAAAAATGAAAGGTGCTTATGATGTGGGTAGAGGAGAACTCTTGCCAATTTAGAAAATAAGTTACTACTCTTCTTTACATCTCTTGTACTAACCCAACATTAACCTCACTAGCTACATTGATATAGTTGTGTAATCCAGGAGGGAAGAAGAAACTCACTTGAAAATAGATTGATAAAAAATAAAAAGTTCATTTTTATTAATACTAATGTTACAATTTAGTGTTATGTAGTATAGAAGAACTTATAATTTACAGTATATCACCTGTAAAATTGATAGATTTAGAGACTGGCTTTTGGTATTCCCGTACAACACAGCATGGTTCAGTACTGCAGTAATTATATATGTATTCCCAAGAGTTGCATGAAGACTTGCAAGCTCCACGAACAAGGTAACATTCTCTTTTTCTCCCTGCATCTTCTTTTGTTTTTTTCTGTGAAACTAGGAGAAAGTATCTATAATCATAAATCCAGATTTAATCCCCTTGCATAGATAAGTGGATAGATAATAGTCAGATAAGCATATAAGATTGTTTGAAGTATACAGTTAAGCCACTTTGTTTCTAAAATCATGTTCAGGCAACTATATAAAAAAGTTCACATTTTATCCCCTACGAGTTGTGACAATATACTTTTTATCCAACAATATTTCCTATGCCACTAGCTTTTTAAAAAATAAAATATCATTAAATCTCTAATCTGTGCATGCTTCTTTAAGAGTAAAGAGGAAAAAAATGTGGAAAAACAATCTACCTGCTTTGTTTTCTAAATAACCATTCACCTCCAACACCCCTTTTCCCCCACAAATTACTGGACTAGCTGTAGAAAGCTTAATATAGACAACTATAAATTCAGCTCATTAAATTACACTTAGAGAAGACAGTGGGTATGTAAGAAATCATAGTCTCTTTAAACAAAATAAACAGCATTTAATTCTACATCCTGGGCATTTTTTTTCCCTTTATCTTCTCAACTATCAGTTCCACTCATTTCTTCTTTCATGCAAAATAGAATGAATTGCATTATAAGTTCATGTGGAGTCTCCTAACAACAATTTAATTGTTTGATTTTTTTTCCAGAGTAATGCACTTATAAAAAACATTTTGCTCTTCCCTCCTTTTTCATAATAGCAAATATTACCTGATGGACCACAAGACACAGTGAGAACAAAGATCAGGAAAATACAAAGTATCTTCATTGCTGATATTGTTGAGGTAGACTTCAAAATGTCTGAGAGTTGTGCTATTTCTTGATTAAAAAAAAATGAACTCTTGTTTTTATAGCTTTCTCAGGGTAATTACTATTCTGATTAATGCTGCCTTTCAAGATTGAGCACATATTCATGCATTGTGTAATAGCAACAAACAGAATAGAGGACTTAGTTCTGTTATGACTTCAACTAGCCAGATGTGAACTCATTTTCAGTTATACAAGCAAGTAATAGGGTGAAAGTCTTTTTAGGGATCCCTGGGTTGCTCAGTGGTTTGGCACCTGCCTTCAGCCCAGGGAGTGATCCTGGAGTCCAGGGATCAAGTCCCGCGTCAGGCTCCCTGCATGGAACCTGCTTCTCCCTCTGCCTGTGTCTCTGCCTCTCTCTCTCTCTCTCTGTGTCTCTCATGAATAAATAAATAAAATCTTTTTTTAAAAAAAGAAAGAAAGTCTTTTTAAATTTTTAATTGAAAGCATATAATTGAAAGCATAAAATTTTCTATATTTTCAGTCTCATGTTTTCTTGAGCAACTATTATACACAGGCAGCGTTTTAAGCACTTTATATAGATTAACTAGCTTTATCTTCATTACAAATTTATGAAGTAAATTTCAGCTGAGGAAATTGTGCCACAGAGGGGTTATGTAATTGCCTCAAATCAGACTTGTAGTAACTGGTAAAGCAGAGGTGGACTCCATGCTAATGTGATGCCACTTATCTTCCACTTTCTTCACGTTCATAACTGAATAAAAGGGTGTTTATCATGTGAAATTATCCTCTGTATACATGGCCGGAACCAGGCAGTTTCTGGGAAGCAATTCTTCTACAGAAAGATAATATTTCTAAAACACAGTTTTGATACTGTTACATTAAGAGTTACTATCATGCTGCTATAAGAAAATCGGTATAATTCTTGACATATAATGACTTATTCATAGAACTATCTCATTCATAGGGGAAAGCAGTGTGTTAAAAGTTGAAAGAAACACTGGATTTAGATACAGAAAACTAATCTTGGCATCACGGTCTTCTGTTTTACTAGTTGTATGTTTGAGAGAAAATATTCACTGACTGAGCCTCAGGATTCTCTCTTTGAAGGCAGGATTGGCAGAAGCAGCCAACTTCAGAAGTTTAAGGTAAGAATTAAATAGACACCATAGCTGAAAAGAGATTTATAAGTAATTATCACATAAATACAAATACTTCTGCTGGGTGTGAAAAGTCCAAAAAGATATATCCTTACAAATTAATGATTTATGTTCTAATTCCTTCTGTCATTGAGGAAAAACAAATTAAAAGGATATTCTATAATCTGGGTTTTAAAGGCAGTAATCTAGTTTTGTTAATTCTCTCTTCATTTCTTATCCAAAAAGTGCTTATATATAGGCACATCATGGAAATTCTATTTTTCTCAATATCCTCTTTCTAAAAACACCAAAAAAAAATTTTTAAACTGCCGTAATTTTACTAAGACCTATTGTATTTAAGCAGAGCAAAATAACAGATACAAAAAATACAATAGAAAGTTAATAGGCATGGCGTTAGCATAACGGTGGCATGAATAAGATGACAACCTAGGACAAAATGGCCCAGTTTTGCTTCAGCGCAGCTATGTCCATTCCACCTGTCTTAAAATAAGACCCTCCCACCAAGCTGGAATATCAGCATATCTGAATAACATATAAACATGGTCATTGTACCAATATTTTATTAGTAGTGAGTAGTAGTAGCAGTAGTAGTAGTAGTAGTGATTAGGTAGATGTGTTTCACACTGCCATAATGTGGCATGATTGTAAGCAACTGGCTCTTCATCAATTCTTTTATGTGTAAATTGGACGGTCGTCTTTTCTCTGTTTGCTAAAATATGAGGTAGTAACTAGTGACATCTAAATCACACAGAACAAGGATAAGGATTTGAGTGATTATCATCCCAATTCTAGCCAGGAAGTGACAGAAGTAGAATCAAAGTAGATGCACAGGAGAGAATTTGCTAATTTATTGCTTAAAATAGATATATTAGGGCTAATTTGAGAGAGATCCAGATTCTAGATTTCTACCAATAATTTTTTCAAAAGAGGAAAAGACAGAGACAAAGTGTGGGGAAAGGACAAAAATGAGATTGTAAGTAGTGATTAAGAAAAATAAAAGATATAGAGGATTTTTTTAAAGGTGAGAAAATTGACCTCATTTTCTTGCTCACAGAAAATGGCAAGAGGAGTGGGCCCAAAATATTTCTACTTGAGTGAGAATTTTGAATTCTTAGATGAAAAAAAGTTTTTTAATTTCTTTTTACAAGGTTAGATGATTATAGTTAATAATTCTACAATTCAAAGCCACAGGTAAGGACCCTTGAAGTTGTCTGTTCTTGGTGAAGAGAGCATGGCTAAGCTTTAGGGATATGGGGTTGATTTATGCCTATCATGCTTTTCCAGGGCAATGCCTATATGTTGAGAATGCCAGAAAAGAGTATGATGTTAAGAAGACAGATGAAAGAAAGAAGGAAGGAAGGAAGGAAGGAAGGAAGGAAGGAAGGAAGGAAGGAAGGAAGGGGAATGTTATTCTGTTAAAGGGGTTTCTAGTAAAAACTGGATACTTTTCTGCATAAACCCTTGATTTGTTGATCTGGCACTGGATCTCAGCTTGCATAGTCCAGGAAATAAGAGCCTAAAAAAAAACACCAGTCTCTTGCATTATGAAACTATGATGCCATATCCATTCTTTGCATTTCACTACCAGGTGGCATGCATTATTTTACCCTTCCCTCTAAAAAATCGTATATTTTAGTTCACTGTTGGCTTCAAAGCTTTACGTTTAAAGAATCCATTATGGGACTAATTTTATCACAGCAGTGGCAGACTGGCACTTTTTGGAAATTTTCAGATTCATCAGAATCATAAAATCTTTTTACAGATGAGAACAATGAGGATTACAGTATTAAGAAAAAAAAGATTGCATAGATGTCAGTGGCTAGAATTTCTGCTACAGTTCCTATTTCTTTCTGCTATAAAAAGTATTTATGCAAGCTCTAATAATTATTGATGGTTCATCTTTTTACAAGCCATGAGCCCCAGAAGCTCCACTTTTCTGTCCTTCCAGATCCTGCTTCACCTGGGAAACATCTATTAAATACTTATTATGTGCAAGGCACTGTTCTAAGTAACTTAGAGGTATAGTGTGTTTAAATTTCATGAAAGCCCTAGGAAGCAGGAATAATATTTAGCCCCATTTTCATACACAAGGAAACTGATACATAGAGATTTAAGCAAGTTACTTACTTAAAATAACAAAGTCAACCACTGGCTGGTAAGTGGTGAAACTGAATTTGAACTTGGTCTGTTGTTGGAGCCCACATTCTTAACCATTGTTATTACTACATGTTCTAGTCCCCTGGAATACTTATTTTAGACTTACAGGGGAATTTATATAATATAATGATGAAAATGGAGTTTCCAAGGTAAAAGAAATATTACAATTCATTTATTTTCACCCTTCATTTTTGCAGCTTAAGGACACTCTGAAAGCAGAAACTTCATAGAGAAAACACTCTGAGGAGATTATTTTAAGGAGAATCTACAGAAAACTTGGAGAAGAGCAGAAACTGATCTTTCCTTTCATCCTAAAAAATATCTTTCCAGTCCAGTCTTAGTCTTCCTTCACATTCTAAGGGGTAGGGGAGACCACTGCATGTTATGTATTCTCACTGAGAATGGGTCAAAAACAAGTTCTCATGCGGAACTCTGGTGCAATGTTTAGCTATTGTTCTATGTTAAGCCATATATAGGTGTCAAAGATAATGATATAAACCTTAAATTTTATTTATTTTTTTGAAGTTTTTATTCAAATTCCAGTTAGTTGACGTACAGTGTAATATTAGTTTCAGGTGTACAATATAGTGTTTCAATACTTCCATACAACACCCGATGATCATCACAAGTGCACTCCTTAGTTCCCATCATCTATTACACCCACTCACCCCACCTCCCCTCTGGTGACCATCAGTTTGTTCTCTATACTTGAGTCCTAAATCTTAAATTTTATTTTATTTTTTAAAGATTTATTTATGTATTCATGAAACACACACACACACAGAGGCAGAGACATAGGCAGAGGAAGAAGCAGGCTCCATGCAGGGAGCTCGATGTGGGACTCGATCCCAGGACTCCAGAATCACACTCTGAATCAGAGCAGATGCCCAACTACTGAGCTACCCAGGCATCCCTAAATCTTAAATTTTAAACCAACCTTAAAGATAACTATTAGAGTGTATGGTCTTGTGGATAATGGTATCCAATGTCTATTGGCTTGTGTGCTTTGTCTTGATCTGCAGAACAAATTTATAGTTTACAAAATGTATGTTTTATACCATCTCATTTTTAATGAGTCATCTTTTTAAAAAATTACACATAAAAGAATTGATGAAGAGCCAGTTGCTTACAATCATGCCACATTATGACAGTGTGAAACACATCTACCTAATCACTACTACTACTACTACTACTACTACTACTACTGCTACTACTACTCACTACTAATAAAATATTGGTACAATGGCCATGTTTATATGTTATTCAGTTCCTGGAATTAATCTCTTCCAGTGTATAAGATGATGTCTACCACCCACACTTTCTTTTTCTTGTTTTTTAAATATCTATTTATTTATTTGAGAGAGAGCAGAAGCAGGAGGGGCAGAGAGAGAGAGAATCTGAAGCATACTACACACTAAGTGCAGGGCCTGATGTGGAGCTCAATCTCACAGACCTGAGATCAGGACCTGAGCCAAAACCAATAGTTATTCACTCAACTGACTGCACCCATACTTTTAACAGTGTCCTTGAGCTTAAGGTTATAGATGTTGGGTATAAGTGAGGCTTGGGTGATAGGAAAGAGGAAGGGAAGGTAAAGGAAAGAAACATTGAAGTGTACAGATTAGTAAATATTGAGAGAGATAATATAAAACAAAGCCATAGTGAAGTAAGTAGGGCCTATTGCAGTTTTACCTTTCTACACAGTGATAAAGAAATATTAGTCTGAAACTATGTCCAGCAGTCACTGTTTAGTAGATGCTTAAGCAATATTTAATGAAAACACATTTTTTGTTGTTGTTGTTACTGATGCCTACTTCTAATATCTTTGCTTGTTAGACTGTCACTTAAGTTAGTGGCTACAAAACGATGGCATTCTGTAACTGTCAAGCTTATTACTTTCTCCTATTATGTATCAGTGAGCTATCTTACACAAAGAAAACCCATGTAGTGATCAAAGTATTACATTTTAATTTCAAAAATAGAGTATCGATTATCTGCTGTGATACATTATTGTTTGCTTCATCTTTTTACATCTGAGTGAATTTTAAAGTGTGGGTTATAAATTCAATAGCCATTAATATTTATTTCACATATTTTGCATACAATCCACTTCTCCGTGTCAATTCTAATTTTATTCAGATGAAGACTATTTCCTCACTGAACACATGTTACTTTAAACTCATCCGACTGTAATGTTCTCTTTTGTTCAGAAGGATTTTGGTTGTGTGTGTGTGTGTGTGTGTGTGTATGTGCATGTGTTATGTATTGATATGTGATATTTAGGACTCATTATTAAGTATTTCAATCACATCTTTCAAGCCCTTCACCTTTTTACCCAGAATCACAGTTTATTTGTCTTATTCTAATCTCTGGTCTCTGCTGTTCACATATCATCGTATCAGAGATTTTTGAAGGCTTTTTTGGTGTCTATTCCAATAATATTGACCCTTACTTCTTTCCAGTTTTGTAAGTGTGCGTTCCTCATTTGTTTTATTTAAAATGAACTTGGTTCATTATTGGCTTGTTTTATGATTTACTCATATATTGTGGTGTGATTACCATTACTATTACTACTGTCATTAACTTCTCACTGGAATATGAACTCCATGGGGGTGGAGATTTTGACAGCTATCATGGAATTTAGATAGACATTGAATGTATATTACTGAATGGGAATTAAAATGATGTTATATTTACTGAATGGAGATTGAAATAAAATTATAGTAGCAATTGTAGTATCTGTCATTTATCTATTTAAAAACATTTTGGAAAATGGCACTTCTAAGAAAGTGAATGCCAGAATACACAATTCAGTTTCTAATCCTAAGGGATGAGAGATTGATTCACAAAGAGTTTTTATCGGGGATCCCTGGGTGGCTCAGCGGTTTAGCGTCTGCCTTCGGTCCAGGGTGTGATCCTGGAGTCCCAGGATCAAGTCCCACATCGGGCTCCCTGCATGGAGCCTGCTTCTCCCTCTGCCTGTGTCTCTGCCTTTCTCTCTCAGTCTGTGTCTCTCATGAATAAATAAATAAAATATTTAAAAATAAACCAAAGAGTTTTTATCCATTTCTTCCCTTATGGAGTATGAAAGATGATGAGGGGAACTAATGTTTTGTCTTCCCAAGCTTTAAAAAGTAATTGTGGTTTACCCCTGCACCTACAGCTTGCATAAAGAGCCATGAGAGAAATGTTCTGAAAAAGTAGGTAGACCATGTAGAAAGTATATCCTTTACAACTGTACTTTCTATTTTATTTTTCACATTTAGCAAAAGGCTTAGTTCTCACTAGGTCCCCAATAAATAATAGTGAGTATGTACTGAACATTTACTAAATATGAGTTAAGGCCTGAACACTTATAATTTAATTTTTTTTTTGCTTGTTTGTTTTTTAAAGATTTTATTTGTTTATTCATGAAAGACACAGAGAGGCAGAGACATGGGCAGAGGGAGAAGCAGATTTCCTGAGGGGAGCTAGTTGTTGAACACAATCCGAGGACGCCAGGATCATGACCTGAGTGAAGGCAGATGCTCAATCACAGAGCCATCCAGGTGCCCCAACACTTTTCATTTATGATCTCAGTAAAACATAACAGCAACCTTACAAAGTCATTATACTATCATCATTTCACAATGAGGCAAAAGAGGCTTATTCTGTAATACTCTGTTAAAGTCCCTGTACTATTAATTTCCATTGCTGACATTAGACCCCAAAAGCAGTGTAATTCTTGAACCTAAATTCCTACCTGCTACACTAGAATCAATGAATTTGTAAATGAACAAACTGAGAGACAAAACTGTTTTTTTCTTTTTTCTTTCTTTCTTTTTTAAAGATTTTATTTATTCATGAGACACACACAGAGAGAGAGAGAGAGAGAGAGAGAGAGAGAGAGAGATGCAGAGACACAGAGGCAGAGGAAGAAGCAGAATCCATGCAGGGAGCCCAATGTGGGACTTGATCCTGGGTCTCCAGGATCACACCCTGGGCCAAAGGCAGGTGCTAAACCACTGAGCCACCCAGGGATCCCCCAAAACTCAGTTTCTTAAATTCTTTATGCCTCTGTTTACAGCATGAAACAAAAGCTATTAACCCATAGTAAATGGTAGATGACTGACTGAACCTAAAAATAAAAAGCTAACTCATGTCTAGAAATAGCAGAAGGATTAGATGAATCAATGGTTCTCTGTCAGCATTTTTAGAATCATTGGGATAATTAAAAACAAAACAAAACAAAACAAAACACCAGCCCACACTCCTGGGCACCATCCCTGAATAGTCCCATTCCGTTATTTAGGGATGTGGTTCAGAGATTTGCACTTTTAAACAAATCCACTCAATTTTTTCCTATGCTTACCTAGATCTGATACCACTGATTTATGTACACTCTGTTTTTATCGGAGTGAACTCATCCACATCATTTCTGCCCTTTGTCCCGTCAGCCTCATCACTGCCCTTGGTCTATTTAAGTCCTTCCTGGAATGCAGAATGAAGCATAATGTTCTCCCACCAAGCCCAGAAGAACATGAATACCCCAGGATGGGTATGTTCAAGCCCTCTATTGAAGCAGTGTCATAGTATAGACAGACTGACCCGAGTGTGAATGCCATTAACTACTTTCTGGCCATGTGGCCCTTATGCAAAGGGTGTTTCCCCTCAGAATGGAAACATTCTGAATCTCAGCTTCATTAGGAAATTGGGAATAAAATTAGTTACCTGCATACATGATAGGAAGATAAATGACAAAGTTTAATACTTAATGTGACCTAAAGTAATGTTCCTTCCCTTTGCTTTCCTGCCCTCTATGTTTTACTGTGCTCCAGGAATTTAATACAAGGTCATATAATGAGAATTTATTTTAGAAGCTGAAACCGAACTGAAGAGTATAGAAAGCTGATCAAATGTATGCTCACATTCTTTGCAAAATGATTCACAGACTCTCAGAAATGAAGAAAACAAGATTTATAAAGCATTTCTCAAGTCCATTCAATACAGTTCTCTACTTCTGGATATCCATACCCCTGACTAATCACATCCACCTGGTACCTCTTGATTAGACTGGCTGATTTTTAGAAGTCGAACATTGCTATTCTTTCACATGAGCAAAACCTGGCATTACAGTTCAGCCATGTTTTTATTAAGTGATCTTTTTTAGATCCATTTTCCTTATCTATAAATTGGTGATTTTAATATCAAACTTATTGGCTTCTATTGCATGTCAGATGAGACAATGCACGAACCTGACAAAGATGCTCATTAAAAATTTTAAAAATGACAGAATTCTTATTATGTATTGGTACAACTCACGACTCGAGGATAAGGCATTAGGCAAGATAAGCATGGTCACAACTATAGTTGGTACTTAATTTTCATATTGAATTGTTTCATAAAATCCAAGAATGTTAGGGAAGAGAGACTATCAAGAGAAGCACTATAATAAGTGATCAAGGATGAATTCTACGGGGGATCCCTGAATGGCTCAGTGATTTAGCACCTGTCTTCAGCCCAGGGCGTGATCCTGGAGTCCCAGGATGGAGTCCCACATCAGGTTCCCCACAGGAACCTACTTCTCCCTCTGCCTGTGTCTCTGCCTCTCTCTGTGTGTGTCTCTAATGCATAAATAAATAAAATAAAATCTTTAAAAAAAAGGATGAATTCTACTGTCCTGAGAAATGAGTGGCCAAAAAAAGGGGTCCCTTACAGAGATACAAAGTTTGATATTTTAACAGCATAATGTGTGTGAGGAACAAAAACAGGCCAATGAGCTGAGTTCAGTGAGCTATGGCACACATGGCAGGGGAGCGGTCAAGGAGTGGGAGGGGATTGGTCCCTGCAGCTTTTTAAGCCACAATGAAGTGATGGATTT
Organism: Canis lupus baileyi; assembly: GCF_048164855.1. Classification (NCBI taxonomy): domain Eukaryota; kingdom Metazoa; phylum Chordata; class Mammalia; order Carnivora; family Canidae; genus Canis; species Canis lupus. The sequence goes on along the minus strand of NC_132844.1, from coordinate 54,768,617 downwards.
TATTATATGTTTCCTAGAAGCTATTTAAGAGTTCATGAGTTCACTTTGGCTCCTGGTAGAACTGCTTAGAAGGAAGCAGGAAGAGGGCCAGGGAGGGAGGTAATTTTGGAGACTCTTTCAGTGGTCTGTCAGGACAAGATACTGCCCTACATAAAGTGTCTCTGTTAGCTGCCTATCCATTGCTCTCCTTGCACTTTACTTCCCCTACATTTTGCTCAATTTTCCTCACTGGAAACCTACCTAAACTCCTACCTCTTAGATCTATCTGACCACAGATAAGGAGAGCCTGTGCCTGACATTTAAACCTATTGCCAGGTCACTGACCATTGAGAAGTCTGTCCTCTCCTCCTTGCTTCCGGTCATAGGAGGGGGAGGGTTTGGACTCCCTGTGCTTTCTTAAGGAACAATCCGACAAGATGGCATATTGAGCCATGAGGGAGTTTAGAGCAGAAAGTTTTCCTTTTATCTTATGATATATGTGCACTTTAAGGGAGCTTGATACCCACAATGATATTGCCACCTAACACACAGGAAAAAACAAACATCTTCCTACCTTGATAGAAGCGCGAACTCTTCTCACTGTAGCATCCCAGGTGTTCTCTCTTTAATTCCCAGGCTGAATTCATAGATTTTCAGGATAATTTGAAGGTTTTCTAGGTAATTTGGTGAGGACAGGTGATTTGGAGACCCTACTCTTCCGCCATCTTGCCCCTCCTCCCATCAGGGAAATACAGATCAAAACCACAGTGAGATCCCACCTCACACCAGTGAGAATGGGGCAAATTAACAAGACAGGAAACCACAAATGTTGGGGAGGATGCGGAGAAAAGGGAACCCTCTTACGCTGTTGGTGGGAATGTGAACTGGTGCAGCCACTCTGGAAAACTGTGTGGAGGTTCCTCAAAGAGTTAAAAATAGACCTGCCCTATGACCCAGCAATTGCACTGTTGGGGATTTACCCCACAGATACAGATGCAATGAAACACCAGGACACTTGCACCCCGATGTTTATAGCAGCAAAGTCCACAATAGCCAAACTGTGGAAGGAGCCTCGGTGTCCATCGAAAGATGAATGGATAAAGAAGATGTGGTTTATGTATACAATGGAATATTACTCAGCTATTAGAAATGACAAATACCCACCATTTGCTTCAACGTGGATGGAACTTGAGGGTATTATGCTGAGTGAAGTAAGTCAGTCGGAGAAGGACAAATATTATATGTTCTCATTCATTTGGGGAATATAAATAATAGTGAAAGGGAATATAAGGGAAGGGAGAAGAAATGGGTAGGAAATATCAGAAAGGGAGACAGAACGTAAAGACTGCTAACTCTGGGAAACAAACTAGGGGTGGTAGAAGGGGAGGAGGGCGGGGGGGTGGGAGTGATTGGGTGACGGGCACTGGGGGTTATTCTGTATGTTGGTAAATTGAACACCAATAAAAAAAAAAGATAAACCTGTAAGTTAGCGAAAATAAAAAAATAAAACAAACAAACAAACAAACAGACAAACAGAAGCTTCCCCTCCAACCTCTACCACCCACCCCAGGAAAAATTGCAGCTTAGCTGAGAGATGAGAATAAATGCTTGAGAGGAAAGAGAGGGAAAAGGAAAAGGAGGAAGAGAGACAGAGGGAATAACATAGAAATTGACTGGTAGATGAATGTAGTTCTGATGTGTTGTTAAGATCATATTTCTTGAACTTGAATGTGAATGCCCTGGATTCTTATTGAAAAGAAGGTTCTATTTCAGTAGATATGGGACAGGGCAGAGATGTTCCATTACTGATAAGCTCTCTTGTGATCTAAATGCTCTAGATCCATGGTGCACATGGAGCCTGGAGGCCTGGTTCATGTGTTTGAGCAGGCACTTATTTGCAGGTCTGGGCTGCTGGTCCTCCCTCACATAGTCGTCCTGTAAGGAGAACTCCCCTGGGTATGGTGACATCCACAGAGCAGAGGGACACTGGTGCAATGACTATTCTTCGTTTATCATCAGGATTTGTTTGTATAGTAGTGAAAGTTGAAACAAAGGCAAGAATATCAACATTAGTTTTGCTCAGACAGTTTTTAGGAAAATGAAATTCTCCAGTTTATCTCTCTCCTCCAGTCAGTGGAGTGAGTACAGTTTAGAGGGGAAGAAAATCAACTGGGGAAGGGTTGAGATCTCTTCAGCTTGTCTCCTTATAAGCTGCAAAGGAAAACCCTTAACAAGAATGGGTAGTGGGAAAGATATTACCAGTAAAAATAAAACAGTGATTTAAATTTAGGTTTCTATTTCAGGTGAGAGTTAAAGATATTAAAAGATAAAGGATTACTTTTTTTTTTTAATTTTTATTTTTTAAGAGATTTTATTATTTATTTGGGGCCGGGGAGGGGTTCAGGGAGAGGGAGAAACAGACTCCCCCCTGAGCAGGGTGCCTGACCTGGGGCTTGGGGCCCAGGACCCTGGGATCACGATCTAAGTTGAAGGCAGATGCTTAACTGGCTGAGCCATCCAGGCACCCAAGGATTACTATTTTGACCATCATCTTTCGGCTAGCTCCCAAAAGCTTCCAATCTTAATGTTCTTAGTCACAAGTTTAGCCCCGTCCTGCTGAATTAATCGTGGACTCTTTATAAGCCCTGTTACTGTATTTGTTTGGTTCATACATAGTAATCTGGATCCAACTCCAAGAATGCCAGATCACTGACCGTTGAGAAGTCTGTCCTCTCCGTCAATAGGCTTCAAGGAAAAATTCCAATAAATATATTACTCTTACTTGTGGGAATGTGTGCCAAAAAGAAGGAAAATGTTAGAAATAAATTCTCATGGCAGGTGCAGTTTCTTAAAGCAAGAAACAATGAGATTATACATATGAAGCTCTCTAGAGTTTGGGAGGAGAGACATACCCATATTTCTAGCTCACTCATGTGGTTCCTAGTTTAGTTTACTGAATCTTAAAAGATTATTGAATCTGTGGCTTATTGAGAGGGACTATAGCTGAAAAACCTCTCCAACATACCTCAGAAAAACTAAAGAGAACCTTCATGTGTCCTTTAAAGCTTAGTGGTTTTCAAGGATGTTCAGTTTGTTAATGATTCCTCAGTAATCTCCTGGGTAGTTGTTTTAAGTGTCTGACCTCTGAATTTCCAGTTTTCATTGAGAAAACATTATTACCCTTGTTCTTTTAAACTATCTTCCCAGCTAACATAGTTATCTGTGGAAATTGAAACTGTGTGGGTGATACTTGGACAACCCGTCTCTGAGTCACAGACATTGTACTTTAGGACATCGGCCCACAGGTCTCCTCTGTCCTCTGCAGAGTGCTTCTGTGGCTTCTGTGTTCTGCTTGATGGATGATATGTTCTTTGAAGTGGCTAGCCACTCTTCGCCACCTTGTGAGTGTACTTAAACTCATCTGTCTGCTCACGGCCCTGATATTCATCGCGGATTCAATGATTTTGCACTTTGTCATCCTCTCAGATCGGGTGGGGGGAGCACCTCTCTTCACTGTTTCTGTTGCTACCATTGCTGTTCTAGCTGAAGTCTATGGTCTTCTTTCCTGACCAGTTTAATGCCTCAGTTTCAAGGTCCCCAAATGGGATATCTTTATTTCCCACATATCCCCAGTGTGACAACTATAATGTTTCATGTTATCACTATTATAAATAGTGTTTTTCTGATTCTCTGCCTTGCATAGAACTATGACCACATCTCTCACAACACCAAGGCCATTGCTGGTTAGTTGTACTTTCCCCAGCTTCACCCCACATTGGACTCCCTCGTGTCTGGCCTTTATCACTCTAGCTTTTGGTTTCCTCTTTCATCTAGAGCGTAAAGTTAGTTCATTCTGATGAACACAATTGGAATATTAATAATCTTAAAATTGTACTTTGTCTAAAATTTCTAGCTAGCCAATAAGGGTTCTAAATTCTTTCTCTGTCTGACACGTTACCAGAACCAGAAATCTCTGAGCATTTTAAAATTTTTATTTATTTATTTAATTTTTTAAAGTATGACTTTGCCCAATGATATGAAGTCTCAAACATACATGTGAAAAGGAAATCTATTTAAAAGCCAGGACATTTACATGCAACAGTTCTGAAAAAGATAAGAAAACTTTGGAATTTTCTTATCACCTAACATGGAGCAGAAGTCAAAGTAAAAATAATTAATATTCTTCTCTGAGTTGGTTTGTTAGTAAAACTGAATGTCATTATCTTAATAATTTGCATTTAATCTTTGAAAGATTATGCGACTTGGCCTTTGAACTGGTGTCTTTCAGCTCTTGAAGATATGATGCCTACTCTTGACTGATCTCATCACTGTAGATGGGAACTGAATACAACACCCAATATCTGTAGGCTGTCTGCCAAGACACACATGTATAGACACAAACGTACATGTTGCGAAAAGTCATCAAAAGTTTTTCTCCACTCTGGTCTAAATTATTATTCTCAAGAAAGAATATACCTCTCAAAATAGCTCAAGAAAAAGAAAAGAATATATATATATTTAAAGATTTATTTATTTATGTTAGACAGAGTGTGAGTAGAAGGAGTGGCAGAGAGGGAAGGAGAGAGAGAATCCTCAGACTCCCTGCTGAGAGCAGAGCCCAACACAGGGCTCCATCCCATGACTCTGAGATCATGACTGAGAAGAATTCAAGAATCAGACACATAACCAACTGAGCCAACAGATGCCCCAAACAAGAATATATTTGAAGGTTGAAAAAACGTCAGATGTAAATTCAGCAAAAGCTAGTTTTGAGAAGAGGCAACAAGAATGGTGGTCTTGTATTTCAGTCATTTCTTTTTACCAGCTCCCCTATTCTACAGGTTCACTTGTTCCATTCCATTATCCTCTGTCTCACAACTGGCTCCCTTATATCCTCAGTGCTCAGGTACTATCATATCATCCCAAACTTGATTTGACATAAACCTTCAATGAATATGTTCAACACTCATTGCAATATCCCTCTTCTTCCCCCCTATATAGAAGCTACATAAATCACATATCTTGAGTCAAATAAAAGATGTACAGTTACAGTAAAGAAACAAAAATTATCTCCAGTGAGAAATTAGATAATTAAAATGTGATTTAACGTGAGTATTGCTTTTTACATTTATCGAGTGATTGCTATGTACATTTATTGAGTGATTTCAGGCACTGAAATTGGAAAATGAAATTTTCCAATTTATTATCATTTTATATATATGAAAACCAAAATGTAGACAAGTTAAGTTACATGCTCAAAGTAACATAACTAGCAACAATAACATTCAGCTAGCTCCCAGACCATCTGTCTCCAGGGGTGTGACATAAAGACCTATATTCCAAATACTTTGCCTACAAGTAAAACAAGATGGTATCAATCAAAACATGTACATGTAAGGGTGAAATTGTCTATGAAGCAGAACCACATGAGACAAAAACTAATCATATATGTATATATATATACACACACACACTCCTACCTAGTAGAGTAAACTTATATGGGATATGAAAACCTCAGGCCTTCATTCCAATGCTAGTTAACATACAAACCCCTCATCTAATTCCAACTATCCTTATTCTTTGTGCATAAGAAAAATTCCTCATAACTTCGCTTCCCATGTAAATTGCCTACAGGGAAAATACGCATTTGCCAGGCCAACACAAGGGATCAATAAGCCCAAGGATATAATTTCTTATTATAGATACAAAATTAATATATTGTATTAAACCGTTTAGGCTAAAATTGCCAGTGAGTATCCTAAATTTGATGCACTTTATGGCACCTGAAAAATAGACCTTGTGGTAAAACAAAGGTTCAAAGAGAGCCATGGTGAAACTGTGCAAGGTAATGGTTGATTTTGAAGATCTCTCTGAAAGCAACCTGCTTGACAACAGCTCCAGCTTGGCAGCCAAAGGGTGAGAAGTACTAAAATGCTTGATGTGGGTCCTGTGTTTTGCCTCCTGTGACACTGAAGCACTTTTGATCACCATGCAGGCTCTCCAGGGCATGACTAGGAAAAATCAGAAAGAAAACATAGAGAAAAAAATGAAGAGGACTTTTGGCGAGTCATGGACACTGAACTCATACCAGGAAGATAATGGTTTCCTTTCACAACATTTTAAACAATTCATATTTGCCAAAATGTGACCTGAATCTGGGCAGTCTTGTGTTTTTACATCTGCGTATGTATGTGTTTGTGGGACTGGAGGGATCAAAGTATGTTTTCTATCACCCAATATCATTCTTGTGTGTATGTATGTGTGTGTGCGTGTGTCACACAGTTGCTAGTATTACATCCTTTGGAGCACTGAATCCATCCTTTCATTACCTTGCCACTCTTTTTAGATTAGACTCTCAAATCCCTAAACTAAATAATTTAGAAATAAAAGTGTAAATGTTATCTTAGAAGTGATTTTTTTAATGGAATCACAAATATGAAAAAAACAAAACTGTGGAGACAATAAAGGGAATAGTTGTAGCTAAGGGTTAGTGGGAAGGAAAGGAACAAATAGGCAGAGTGTAAAGGATTTTTAGGATAGTGGAACTATTCTGTATGATACTATAATGGTGAATACATGTCATTATACATTTGTCAAAACCCATACAATGCACAACCCCATGTGAACTTTAATGTAAACCATGCACTTTGTGTGATAATAGTGTGTCAGTGTAGATTTGTAGATTGTAACAAATATACCACTCTAGTGCTGATGTTGATGGAAGAAGCTTGTTGTGCATGTGTTGGGTTAGGGGGCATATGGTAACTTTATTTATTTTCTGCTCAATTTTGTTGGACTTAAAACTGTTTTAAATGTAAATTTCATTTCTAAAATTATAATCATAAATACTAATTATGACATTTTTAATTTAAATAAGAAATGTATTTCTGTTTCCTTATTTTAAAAGTGAGAAAACTAAAATCTAGAGAAGTCTAAAAAACAATTTTTCAAATTACTGTGGAAATAACAATATCTCCAAAGTGTTTTCAGTTATTATATGTCTTTCTTATTATCCTCCAACATCCTTCAAGTGAAATCTCCAAGTTATAGGTTTTGTTTGAAAATCACAGACATCCAACTCAAAGTAGCTTAAGTATTAATATATAAATGTAGACTTTAATGAATCTCATACAAACCCAACTGAACCAAACAAAAGAGGAAAGCCAAATGTGGGGATTGCTCTAAGAAAAACTATAATGGGATTCATTCACAGTAATCTTTCTCAGTAATTCTCATATCTACTTCTCTCCATATTGGCTTCCTATTGGTCTTCTAGCCTATCAGAGAGTTGGGGAATGGGGAGGGTTATTTTGTTAGTAGAAGCACCAAAATCACTTTATTATGGAAGTGTGATTACAAAGGAAGGTGTTAATAATTTCAGGTAAAGACTGATTGGACCACGGTGGTCAGAGGTTGAACTTTTAATATTACTATGGCTAAAAGCAAGATTTGTAAGAAAATGTTGACCCTGAGGCTAGAATGATGGGACACATTCCCCCAAAGTGCAAGTACAGCATGGACACAGCACTAGAGAACTTGTTGCAAATGTAACAAATAAAGAAATTGTTGTCTATCATAGGTAAAAAGAATTATTCTCCTCATTTTATACATGACGGAAACAGACAGAAATAATACTCATGTGTTTTTCCATATATGAGAAAATTTAAACACAAACATTTTATTTGATGTTAATTATACTTTAATAAAGGTTTTAAAAATGTTTAAAAACACATAAAAACTTAAATTTCCAGGGGTGCCTGAGTGGCTCAGTTGGTTAAGGGTCCAACTCTTGGTTTTGGGTCAGGTCATGATCTCTGGGTCACAGGATCAAGCCCCACTTTGGGTTCTGAGCTCAGCCTGGAATCTTTTTTAATATTTTATTTTATTATTTTTTTTAAAAAATTATTTATTTATTAATGAGAGAGAGAGAGTGCGGCAGAGGGAGAAGCAGGCTCCATGCAGGGAGTCTGCCGTGGGACTCGATCCCAGGTCTCCAAGATCAGGCCCTGGGCTGAAAGTGGCGCTAAACCACTGAGCCACCAAGGCTGCCCAAGTATGGAATCTTCTTGAGATTCTCTCTCTCGCGCGCGCTCTCTCTCGCTCGCTCTCGCTCTCTCGCTCTCCCTTTCTCTCTTAAATAAATAATAAAGAAATATATCTTTTAAAAAAACAAACCTTAAATTTCCAGTCTAGACATAGAGAAGCTACTGCCACTAAGAAATTTAGTTAACCAACATAAATACCAAAAATCCAATAACAATGCTCAATGGAAGTTAAAAGAAAAAAAACAAAACAAAAACAAAACAAAAAACAAACAAAAAAGTTCAATAGCATCAAGCATAAGGCATTTAAGACATAAGACATAAGACATCAGATATAAGGTATTTAAGAAAATTAGAATGACCAAGAAAACCTGTGCTTCTAATTATCTTCAGGAGATGCTTTGCAGATATGTCTCAGTGGTAGAGGACAACTAGCCTGGCAAAGAAGAGCAAAGAAATGAATTAGAAGATCGTCCAAAAGATCAGTTTTCTTTCCTAAATGTTAGCATTTATGCTCTCACATTTAATTTTAATCCCTTCGTAAGCATAGTTTTAAAATGATTTATAAACCGTATGCTTACTTTATTGAAAACACCACATCTTCCAAGATAGTCTATATTATTTGGCATTATGTATGACTGCTCCTCCTGAAAATACCTTTCTTAATTCTAACTTTATTTCAATTATAACTATTTAAAACTCCCTATCTTTTTCTTTTCCATGTTGTGTTCTTAAATATGAGTACTCCTCTAGATAGGGTCTTTGAATCTTCATTATTTATGTAGGCATCCAGGTATCAATTCACTTATTCTATAAAATGGTATCAAGTATCTACCCTTGGCCAATCTCTATGCCAGACTCTAGGAGTACCCGATAATTGAAACACATGTGAAGCTCCTTCCCCTCAAATATCACCTCCTCTATGAAGTCTTCCGTGACCACTCTAAGAAAAGTTATAATCTCTCCTGTCCTCTCACAGCATCTATATGCGTAACTCATCTGGTATATATAGCATTCTACCATAAAAGGGGATTTCTCTAAGTAATATCTTCTATCTTTATTGGGGAGAATATTTCTTAAGCATATCCTTCAAATCCAAAATTCAAATTTTTGTCATTTTATTTTGACAAGGTAAAGGTTTCACTAACTAAACGAAGATAAACAGCCAAGGAAGACCTTATTGAAGCCTGCAGCAATAGAGGAGAGAAAGTGAACTCAATTCCAATGAAACAAAATGCAAGAAGACTCTTAAGGTCTGGTGTGACCAAGTAGAAAAGCACTAAGGGATGACATGGGTGAAAAGGTTGATCACTGAGCTACCTTGAGCATAGCAAGTTATCCCTGAGTTTGCCAATGCTTTCCTCTGTGATTAGGCCTTCTGTATTTGATAACTGGCACTCATTGAAGTTAGGCTTTTAGCCTCTCACAGAGACTGAGAGACAGGAGTGTTATGTCCTTTGAAATGTATATTTCAAAGGGATGATTCTCAGGTCCTTGAGAAAGATATTTCTGGTACTACTGAGGAGAAGCTGGAAGATTTACATATATTTCAAAGGAACAGAGAAAGAATTTACAATTGCAAGTTTTCTAAAGTAAATTCAATAAGAAAAGTGAGGTCAGGGGCCTTTTGTCAGGAAGAAATCTGTCTGAAGTTTAGTCAAAGCTGAGGGGAACATGAAAGCTATCTTGATCACATTCCTTTGGTTGACCTTTGAAGCATCATCCTTTGAAGCAGCAAGAAAATCAGCATTGCCATTTCAACACAACTACTATATTTTGTGTCCAAAGTATAATCATATCAATGATTACATTTTTATAAAAGTTTTAAAGACAAAAAAGTGAAAAAAAAAACAAACTTTTATAAAAATAAATAAGAACAATTGAGAAAGTAGAAAAAAATAACATACACTGATTGAGTGTCCCTTTACTTAGTTTAGGTTAAGCAACACCCATTGACAAACCATAAATATGCGAGACAGAATTCTAATTTCCTTATCTAAAATTTCTCTCTATATTTTCCTATTACCTATATCTTCTCCAAAGAAAGATATGTTACTTGACATGTTTATTCTCCTACTGGACTATATGTCAAGAGTTCTTGAAGTTTGATCCAACTTACTAAAACATTAAATGATCATGATTTTGCTTCAAAATGCAATAGTTAAGAACATTTTTAGGCAATGGCCAGCAAATTTTCTGTGCATTATAACCAAGTCTGAAGGCATGTTAAATACATATGGCTGGGCTCCACCTCCAGGGTTTCTGATTTAGTATATCTAAGGCTTAAGAATTAGTATGTCTAGCATATTCTCAGGTAATGCTAAAACAGATGCATCACAGATCACGTTTTGCACCTGAAAACTTTACTGATTCTTTTCTGTATGGGGACAAGCAAGTAAATTTTGTAAAGGGCAAATATTTGAGGCTTTGTTGCCAAGAAGCAAAGTCAAGGATATTTTGTAGGAACTTAATAGAGAGAAAACAATTTTCCAAATATTTTAACTGACAAAAATTCAATAGATAGTAAGAATGATTGCATATAAATTTTATTGGGTGGAGGATATAGATCTAATAAGGAGAGTGGGATAACATTTTCTTAATTGATGTTTGAAGTTAGCAGTTCCTATCATAAAATCAATTAATAATGTCATCTATATTTACATCAAGTACTTACTAGCTTATTCTCATAGGCCATACAAGAAGAAGGTATTGGTTTGGCCCATGAACTATAGTTTGCTAACCTTGGCAGTACAGTAACATTAAAAAACAAATCACAGAGTGATAAGTAGATAGTTAAACATAAGGGGGTATTTTGAGAATAAAACTCTCCAAAGTACAGGTTAGAGAAGTGAGATCCAAAGTGATGAAAAAGACTTGCCTAAGGATTCTTTATAACAAATTTGTAACCTATAAAATTAAAACTAAAAGGTAAGACTTCATCTTCAACTGTAAAGAACTTGAATCAGTTACATATTGTTACTGGTAAAAAAAAAATCAGAATCAGCCCATAGGAGGAAAATCAATACATCCCTGGGAAACACTCATTTAACAGTTATTAATTGAACATATACCAGAGGTTTTTCAAGGGGTTGGTGGTATATCAGGGCACATACTAAGAAGTCTAGGTCATGAACCACAGTAAAAATTGAAATAAAAAATTACTTGAGCACTTGTATTTATGTATAGTACTTAAACAGTGCATGTTTGGTAACACAGCCAATTTGGAGACATATCCCCTAGTTGAAGAAGTCTTACTAAGAAATATTTCTTTGAGGTAATACAGTCAGTATTCACAGAATCAGTTTCACTTACAGTTAGAAAGGTAATACGGATAATATTCAGAGAAGTCATTAATGGACATGATATCCCTGAAGTATCCGAAAGAGAATACTAAATTAGTATTCCTCTTAGTAGAAATGAATAAACTGGCAATAAACAATAATAAATAAAAGAAACAGGCAAATTGATCTTTATCGAACTGTGAACTATTGCCATGGATGAATATATGCTGCTAAATATTACAGCCAAAATTTTCTCCAACTACAGTGTCCACCAAGATTAGAATATAGAGTGTAGTAATGGAATTAATGTAATGATCCTTTGACTCCTAGAATATTATAATTCAAGATACAAAGTAATTACGTCCACAATTTGGAAGTATAAATATTTCTATAAACATGTCTATATTACCTCATGGAATTCTGACCTTATAGAATACAATGCTTATTTATTTATTTATTTATTTATTTATTTATTTATTTATTTTAAAGATTTTGGTTTTTTATTGGAGATAGAGTGAGAGAGATTACAAGCAGGGGAGAAGGGCAGAGGGAAAAACAGACATCCCACTGAGCGGGGAGCTGGATGTGGGACTCAATCCCATGACCCTGGGGATCATGACCTGAGACAGGTGCTTACCTGAGTGACTCACCCAAGTGCCCAAGGATGCTTTGAAAAAGAAAAGACAATCTTCACAGTAGACAATTTCTTAGTAGAAAATAATTAAAAGATATTCCTTCTCATATCATGTGTTGTTAAAATGAAGGAACCGATAATTCTTACCTCCTGGGACTTGCTAAGTATGAGAAAAGTTTAATTCTTGTGGTATCTTCAAAAAACTTGGAGTCAGCGAAAGTACTGCACTTTCACAAAGACAATGCTATTTCTCTAGACATATCAGTCTAGAAACATTATGTCTTGATGAAATTAAGTCATATTGTGTATTGATATATATCAATATATGTATACAATATAACTTAAATAATTCAGGTAGAGAAGCCTAAACAGTTTTAAGCACAATAACAACCTTCTGTTAAACTAAATGCCACTTTCTCATCCCTGGCCCCCAGAGCAACACAATTTTTGGAAATACAAAGGCCACCCTCTCCTCAGTGAAGATCTCTAGGATAAATAATATAGCCTTCAGGGAGGCCACACATGTGTCTTCATCCCTAGGCTCACTGTGACATTTCCTGAGCTATTTATGTATGTATCCCCTGCACAGTCATAGGAGCTGCTTTTGAAAACTGAAATTCTCTAACATCTAGAATTTTCTCACAACTCCTCTTAGACAAAACCAATCCTGCTAGACTTTTGTGGTGGACCTTGGAGAGAGGTGTTCTGTGTAGTTGGTCAGGTTCACTCATCAGCTTACTGAGCTTCCCTCCCTAAGACTCTACATGGCTTGTGGCATTCCAGTTCCTCCCCCAGCAAAATTAAAGATTCTCTCAATAAGACATCCTTTGGGAGTAGGCAGTTTAGCTGTCCAAACACAGTCCTAAATTGCTGGAATAAGAACAACTGTGACTGCAGTTACTTGTGGAATTTCATTTAAATAAATGATTACGTGGGTAAACAGAGCTTGCTCTCTTTCTCTCACCTTATTATTTATCCCTTTGCTGTGCCATGGATAGTATTTAACGGCCCAACTGAGAACTATTAAACTCTGTCATCAAATTGTCATCTCATAGGAACTGGTTAGATGCACACACAAAAAATCAGTAGGTGAGCCAAGATTGGAAGGCTTCACATGTGAAAAAGAGAAAACATGCATTTTCATTTAGGAAAGAGTTAAAATTATATTCAGAGAGATTTTAATGTGGAAAAAAGCAAGTATGAAGATAACCATGATTCTCATAGTAAACTGGCAATAAAAGTCCCATATATAAGTTTAGAGAGGAAGCAGAACAACTCAGATAAATAGCATGAATATCTGGATGCCAACATGGCCATAATGACATGATAAGCACGACTAGAGTCTGATCCCTTGTTTAATTAATATGTTCATCCATCTGACATACAAAGAAAATGGGCAATGAATAGACAGAATAGAAACTAAATTATTTTTATTTATATATGAACAGTGATACTGAAGGTCTAAAAGTGAGTATTTCTATTAAACATTGCAAACATTTTCTTTCTACCCACTCTTGAGTCAATAAGATGCATCTCTGTTCCAGATTTCGATGCTCAATAGTACTTCTGTTTTCCAGAGTTTATATGCAGCACTGATTTCTCCATTTAATGCAGTATCCGTAATCATATTCATCATCATCACAAAATGTTTTACATATTCCTTTCACTTTTGCACATCTCTCAAATCTATACTTTGGATCAAAGTTACTTCTGGCTGCAATCAAGAAAGATATGTAAAGTCATCAATCTAATTTTTCACTTGGGAGTCTTCTTACTGAGGGAACAAGAAAATCTGTTCTAGTTATATGATCGTGTGTGGGGGGATATGGAGAGTCTGGTATGTTAGGCAGTTTCATGGAAAAATTAAGCAGTTGTTGCAGAGAGTGACTGAGCTACAATCATTTTACTTGCACATATGTGTATGTCTGTATCTTGCAGTTCACATCAGTACTAAAATTTAGCTGGCTCCTGAGGGCTCTTGCCTTCCTATCTCTTTTTCCTACTTTATGAAGACCAGATTTACCCTCCCATTCTTTCATTAAGATGATATTTGTAGATCTCTTAAAAAATCTATAATTTTTATTTTCATTATTTTTTTCAATTTTTAAAATTTACTCTGATTGCCTCTTCACAGTATTATTTGTTCAATGCTTTCTTCTCCATTTCAGATCATACTCCTAATTTAAATTTATTTTAGTAGAGCAAATGGATATGTCCCTCTCACCAGTCTACAGTAATAATGAATGAATAGCATAACCTAGTACTTAATTATATGTATTTTTCTTCAACATTTTTAAAAAAGATTTATTTATTTATGAGAGAGAGAGAGAGAGAGAGAGGCAGAGAGAGAAGCAGGCTCCATGCCAGGAGCCCGACACGGTACCCGATCCTGGCACCCCAGAATCGTGCCCTGGGCCAAAGGCAGGCTCTAAACCACTGAGCCACCCAGGGATCCCCTTTCTTTGACATTTTTATGAAACTTTTATTGTTACAGCCAAAATGTAAACCTTATATAATAATGATGCTTTCTTCTCATTCTTTGTTATCTCCTATCTAGTATATCGTGATAATCATAATACAGTAAGCATGAAAATACTTATTAATAGAGTAGTTTGTGGAGGAAACAAAACACAAAATATATGCTCAGGAAACACATTGTGTTATACATTAAGCATTTAGTAAAAAGAGGATCCCCATGTTAGTCTAACAGTTTGCTGTGTGTCACCAAAGACAATGCAAAGAAGGATATCTTCCAAACTCATAGCTTTGTGTTCATGCGTTAAAATGGAAGCAAATATTTTTGTTAGTTAGGATTTTGTTTCTCTTGATTCAATTGTACTAAAACTAATGCCTTTAGGAAAGATACTCGGAAGCCAGGGTTACTTCCCTACCCCAAATTTTGTCATAATATTTAGTTATCTTGGATTAGTCATTCCTTCTATCTGCATGATAGAATATAATAAACATAGCTATCACAAGTATATTTTGAATATTAAATTTTGTATGCGTGTCAGGAAAAATAAAGCAAAATAATTTCATTACCATTTAGAGTATAAATTGAATTTAGATTAAAACTATATAATGTTAACTCATAAAACCTAATTGCACAGAACCTAAATGAAATTCAGAATGATGTTTCATTTCCATGTGGCAGGTGTTTGGGTACCTAGTATTTTCTAAGCATTTGGCTGAGAACTAGTCAGAAACTTCAAATGTAGAGAATGTAGAGAAGACTTTAAATGGACTAACTTTATTGTTGTTATTAATGTTAGTAGAAAAGAAAAAGAAGTTAAGCATTGAATGAAGAGATTATCAGAAGGGTTTTGCCATGTGAATATATATATGTCCTTTAGGAATGGGAAGCTAATTCATGATGACAGAGTCCCTGCTTAACCGGAATTTTGGTGAAATTTAAAATTATTTCAGAGCCATATTTGATATAACTAAAAGTAGGGAATAGTGTGATACATGGTTGCATTTTACTTTTTAAAAAATTTTTCCTGGGATAGGTACTTTTTAAGCTAATCAACATTCCCGAGGCTCTAATATCTTGTCAACCCACAAAATCCATGTTGACTTTTAATATATGTTAAATTCAGAAAAGAAAAATATGGATGTATAGTGATCATTTGTAACATGAAAATATACTACCATTGTTTTTCCTTATTATTTTAAAGAGTATAAATGTTTTAAATCATGAAAAAAATCAATAGAACTGCATGATCTGGAAATAAAAAGCTTTATTACAAAACTGGTTATATCACTTGTAGTCATTTGCAAATAATATATCATTTTAGAGTCAGCTATGTCATATGAAAATTGTGAAAGAAAATATTATGCTATTATGTTATAAACTGTACAATGTTATACAAATATCATCCATGAGTGCATATTTATGTGAGGTGATGAAACTGGTTGATATAAACCACATAAAAATAAAAATGAGTGACTAGAGGAAGGATGCATAGTATCTCTTTTATCTGTAAATACTTCTGCACATTTTATACATCACTGAAGAAATGGTCTGTGATGACTAATTTTCATGAAAAGAGATATATAAACACTAGTTGGAGGATCCACAAGGGGTATATATTTTGAATAGGTTTCTGAGAATCTGGGCAATAGTGGAGTGCTACAAATATGGTATAGGTCTGCTGTAAACAGCAAGCTGTAACAAGTCCTACATACACATGAATCGGGACAACTCCATTAAGAAATAGGTGTTTAAAAGCTCAGTGGCCTCCGTGCAGTTGGTTAAATATTAGTTTTTCTAAACTCTGATGGGAGGGGGGTCTTCCTCCTAGGAGAAATGTATGGCATATATATCCCCATCTTCTAGCAACTTCTTTGCAGATGACATCTTTGTTTACCTTGTGTTGCAAATAGAGAGGCTGAGTTGAAAGTAGGAGGAGATATTTTGATTATGTCTACTCTTACTGGGTCCAAGTTGAAATCAAAGTAGGAGCATGGCCATAGGTCAGTTGGAAGTTTCTATATGTTTGAAAGGGTATGATCTTTCAGAATTAGAAAGTACTGTGTTTCAATCATGCATACTGTATTTATTAGCTGTGATACATTGGTCAAATGATTCAGTCCCCTGGATTTTGGTTTCCTCATGAAATCGAGGTTTTGTAAAATTTTAAAAGTTATAATGAGATAAAATATGTAAGCTTCTCTTATAATGTCAAAAAAAAATGAATAAGCTGGGGATCCCTGGGTGGCTCAGTGGTTTAGCGCCTGCCTTCAGCTTAGGGAGTGAGCCTGCTTCTGCTTCTGCCTGCGTCTCTGCCTCTCTGTCTGTGCCTCTCATGAAAAAATAAATAAAATCTTTTAAAAAATTGAATAAGCCTTCAAAATCAGGTTATTCTCATACACTTTGTTTTTATTTTCCATTTGGATTTGTACTTAAAACTGACCCCACATGAAGCAGTGTTATTAGCATGTATGCCCTGCCATACTGTGAACACAAACCTCTAGTCTTAAAGCTACGTTAGGTTAGGCCACTGTTTGCCTTGTTCACTGATTTATTTCAGCATGTAGTAAAATGCTTGAAACAGAAATGTGTAAATACCTGACAAAATGATTGAGTGAAAGAATATGGTACCAGAGATCGATATTTAATTGCTGTTATATACAGGAAAACTCTCTGGATTTTATTACAATCTATCAGTTATGTCCTATGTCAACTGAGCCAATGACTTAATGCTTGTACTGATATCTTCAACTATAAATTATGTTGTTGAATAATATCTACTTCAGAGGGTTGTGTGGCAATCAAATGATATAATGTGCTGTAGCCCACAATTAGTATAAGTTTTATTGTCATCAGTATGAGCTGTTTATA
This sequence comes from Canis lupus baileyi, assembly GCF_048164855.1. Classification (NCBI taxonomy): domain Eukaryota; kingdom Metazoa; phylum Chordata; class Mammalia; order Carnivora; family Canidae; genus Canis; species Canis lupus. The sequence goes on along the minus strand of NC_132844.1, from coordinate 54,751,337 downwards.
GATTTGCATCAGGTTTAAAAGAAAACTTTTATTAAATCATTGTTTTTTCTTCACTTTCACTATTATATTAAGAGAAATCTTCTCTTGTGATTCATACAATACACATTTAAGTAAGCAATCATTTGTACTCGGCCCTGTGCTGGATGCAGATACAAAAATGAATAAAATAATTAAGCTCCTCATTCCCCAAAGTAAGCCAATTTTTTTTTGGAAATGAGGACGTAGAAATTGTATGGTTCACTTGCAAAGACAATCCTGAGGTATGAATAAAATGTTCTCAAAGCATAAATTAAAGAGCCATACCCTGGAAAGTCTATTTTACTACCACTACCACAACAATTATCAAAAGCTATACTTTATTCAGTATTCATTAGGTTTCAGGCTCTTTACTAAACAAGTAGTATTCATTATTTGACTTAATGCTCTAATAATCTTATAAGATAGGTATAACCATTCTCATTTCACCTATAAGAACAACTGAAGTAAAAAAATCTGCACAAGGTTTCAGAAAGAGTAGAAGTGGTTGAGGATGCTTCAAGGTTACTTATGTTGGACTCCAAACAAGTGTACCATTCAATCATTTTACTGAGGAGGGGACCTTTAGCTGCACCTTGAAGAGCCAATAGCATTATTTCTAGGAATTGAGGGGAAGTACTTTCAAGCCTTATATATTAATCATATTAAACATGGATATGGTATCTGAAATAATTTGAGATGTATGGAGAATGGTGTGACTTTTAGCAAGACTGAGGTGAAATGGGCGTGTCAGAAAACAGGGATGGCAGATTGGGCGATTGTGGCACAAGACTGCCACAGCTGAGGCGCTGAATATTCTCACAAATGGAATCGTGAAACTATGGAAATGTTAGGCACCTTCTTCCCTTTAAGGAAGGAATGAGAGAAAGTTTTGTAGCAGAGAGTCTATATACATGTTTTTAGAATGTTCTAAGTAAGAAATAATGAGAAAGATAAGTTAATGGGATTTCGAACGAAAAGAAGAAAGTGAGCATGGGAGATACTTGTGACTTAGAAGCAGCCCAATTTGGTAACTTTGGGATGGAGGATAAGAGTACCAGGAAGAAGAGCAGCGATAAGTGTTTTAGCCTTTGATGCTGTTTACTTGATGTTAACAATTAGTGAGGGGGCGGGGCAAGCAGACGGAGGAGCAGGGGCCTCACCCCACGCACCCCACCAACTCACTAGGTAACTTCCAAACCATCCTGCACACCTACGATTGGACCTGAAATTTAAGGAGAGAACAGCTGGGATGCTACAGAGAGAAGGGTTTGCGCTTCTAACAAGGTGGGAAGGCAGAAAAAAAAAATAATAAAAAGAATCCAGTGGGGCAGGGGCCCCGCGAGGAGCCGGGCTAAGGGGGGGCGGGAGCCCCGGGACAGGAGAGCCCACCTGGGAAGCGGGAACTGTAACAATCCGCACCGGACTCTTCCCGGAGGGAAAGGCTCAGCGGGGAACCCGGGCAGGACCGCAGGAGGGCGGTGGGGCCCCCAGCCTCCCGGGGTCACTAACAGGAGGTGCCCCGGGGACAGCGCCCCACACCCCGCGGCCAAGCGCAGTAAAGGGCTGGAGCGCCTGGGGGGCCTCGGGGAGAAGCCGGGGGTCGGGGGTGGCTCTGGGCGGAGGGGGCTGCGCCCTGCTGCCTTCGGGAGCCACGGCCCCGGGAGCGATGCCAAGGGCGCAGGCCCCGAACCCAGGGTGCTGGGGACACAGCGGGGATCCTGCGCTCCCCCAGGGACAGGCGGAGGCGGGGAGGACATAGGACGGTGACGACGCTCCTGCCACCGGCGCCCCCGAGCTGTGCAGGTCAGCGCCCCCTGCCCGGGAGCATCCAGGCCCCTGCGGACTGGGAGCTGCCGTGGTTACTGCAGGAGCTGACTCCAGGGCTGGAGGGCTGGTCGCCGCCAGTGGGGTTGTTCCTCCTGGTGTCACCCTGTGCCCTGGGGGGGGGGGGGGGTGCCGGGGGACAGGGTCCTCAGGGGGTAACCAGCTCCCACTGAGCCTGGCACCTGGCAGAGGGCAGGGCAGCTCCCCCAGGTTCACACACCCGAGAGTCAGCACAGCAGCCCCTCCCCCAGAAGACCAGCTGGAAGGACAGGGGAAGAGCAAGTTCTGGACAGAGCAGCACTGGAAAGCTCCAGGGGAAGTCGAGGGATTTACAGTATATAGAACCAGAGGATATCCCCCTTGTTTTTTGTTGTTGTTGTTGTTGTCTGTTTGTTTTTCTTTTTTTTCTTCCTTTTTCCAGTACAACTTGTTTTTAGCCACACCACACTGAGCAAAATGACTAGAAAGAAGATCTTACCACAAAAGAAAGAATCACAAAGGGTGATTATCACAAAAGAGTACAAACAGTACTCTCTGCCATAGAGTTACAGAATTTGGATTACAGTTTGATGTCTAAAAGCCTATTCAGAATCACAATTATAAAGCTACTGGTGGCTCTAGAATAAAGTATAAAGGATTCAAGAGACTTCATAACTGTAGAATTTATTTTTTTTAATTTATTTTTTAATGGTGTTCAATTTACCAACATACAGAATAACCCCAGTGCCCGTCACCCATTCTCTCCCACCCCCCGCCCTCCTCCCATTCTACCACCCCTAGTTCGTTTCCCAGAGTTAGCAGTCTTTACGTTCTGTCTCCCTTTCTGATATTTCCCAATTGCACTGTTGGGGATTTACCCCAAAGATACAGATGCAATGAGTGGATAACTGTAGAATTTAAATCTAATCAGGCCAAAATTAAAAATCAATTCAATGAGATGCAATCCAAACTGGAGGTCCAAACGACGAGGGTTAATGAAGTAGAAGAAAGAGTGAGTGACATAGAAGACAAGTTGATGGCAAGGAAGGATGCTAAGGAATAAAGAGAAAACAATTAAAAGACCATGAGGAAAGGTTAAGGGAAATAAATGACAACCTCAGAAGGAAAAATCTATGTTTAATTGGGGTTCCAGAGGGTGCCGAAAGGGACAGAGGACCAGAAAGCATATTTGAACAAATCATAGCAGAGAACTTCCTTAATTTGGGGAGGGAAACAGGCATTCAGATCCAGGAGATAGAGAGATCCCCCCCTAAAATCAATAAAAACTGTCCAACAGCTCGGCATCTAATAGTGAAACTTGCAAATTCCAAAGAGAAAGAGAAAATCCCTAAAGCAGCTAGAGACAAAAGATCCCTAATTTATAAGGGGAGAAATATTAGATTAACCGCAGACCTCTCCTCAGAAACCTGGCAGGCCAGAAAGGGCTGGCAGGATATATTCAGGGTCCTAAATGAGAAGAACATGCAGCCAAGAATACTTTATCCAGCAAGGCTCTCATTCAGAATAGAAGGAGAGATAAAGAGCTTCCAAGACAGGCAGGAACTGAAAGAATATGTGACCACCAAACCAGCTCTGCAAGAAATATTAAGGGGGACTCTGTAAAAGAAAGAGGAAGCCCAAAGAAATAATCCACAAAAACATGGACTGAATAAGTATTATGATGACACTGAATTCATATCTTTGAATAGTAACTCTGAATGTGAATGGGCTTAATGATTCCATCAAAAGGTGCAGGGTTTCAGACTGGATAAAAAAGCAAGACCCATCTATTTGCTATCTATAAGAGACTCATTTGAGACCTAAGGACACCACCAGCCTGAAAATAAAAGGGACAACTGTTTACCATTCAAATGGTCCTCAAAAGAAAGCAGGGGAAGCAATCCTCATATCAGATAAATAAAGTTTATCCCAAAGACTGTAGTAAGAGATGAAGAGGAGCACTATATCATACTTAAAGGATCTATCCAACAAGAAGACCTAACAATCATGAATATTTATGCCCCTAATGTGGGAGCTGCCAAGTATATCAATTAATAACCAAAGTTAAGACATACTTAGATAATAATACACTTATACTGGGAGACTTTAACATGGCCCTTTCTACAAATGACAGATATTCTAAGCACAACATTACTAAAGAAACAAGGAATTTAAAGGAAACACTGGAGAAGCTGGGTTTCACAGATATTTGCAGAACTTTACATCCAAATGCAACTTTATTCCTCCAGAATAGACCACATACTGGGTCACAAATCAGGTCTTAACCAATACCAAAAGATTGGGATTCTCCCCTGCATATTTTCAGACCAAAATGCTTTGAAACTTGAACTCAATTATAAGAAGAATTTGTAAGACTCTCAAACACGTGGAGGTTAAAGAGCATCCTGCTAAAAGATGAAAGGGTCAATCAGGAAATTAGAGAAGAATTAAAAAGATTCATGGAAACTAATGAGAATGAAGATATAACTCTTCAAAATCTTTGCGATACAGCAAAAGCAGTCCTGAGAGGGAAATACATCTCAAAGCAAGCATCCCTCAAGAAACTGGGAAAAAACTCAAATACAAAAGCTAACTTTGCACCTAAGGGAACTGGAGAAAGAACAGCAAATAAAACCTACACCCAGGAGAAGAGAGAACTCAATGAAATAGAGACCAGAAGAACTGTAGAACAGATCAACAAAACCAGGAGTTGGTTCTTTGAAAGAATTAATAAGATAGATAAACCATTAGTCAGCCTTATTAAAAACAAAAAAGTCTCAAATTAATAAAATCACGAATGAAAAAGGAGAGATCGCAACCAATACCAAAGAAATACAAATGATTTTAAAAACATATTATGAGAAGCTATATGCCTATAAATTAGGCAATCTTCTAGGATGCATTTCTGGAAAACCACAAACTACCAAAACTGGAACAGGAAGAAAGAAAACCTGAACAGGCCAATAACCAGGGAGGAAATTGAAGCAGTCATCAAAAACCTCCCAAAACACAAAGTCCAGGGCCAGATGGCTTCCCAGGGGAATTCTATCAAACGTTTAAAGAAGAAGCCATATCTTTTACTGAAGCTGTTCCGAAAGATAGAAAGGGATGGAATACTTCCAAACTCATTCTATGAGGTCAGCATCACCTTAATTCCAAAACCAAACAAAGACCCCACCAAAAAATGAGAATTATAGACCAATATCCCTGATGAACACAGATGCAAAAATTCTCAACAAGATACTAGCCAATGGGATCCAATAGTACATTTAGAAGATTATTCACCATGACCAAGTGGGGTTTATCCCCAGGATGCAAGGCTGGTTCAACATTCGTAAAACAATCAACGTGATAGATCATATCAACAAGAGAAAAAGCAAGAACCATATGATCCTCTCAGTAGATGCCAAGAAAGCATTTGACAAAATACAGCATCCGTTCCTGATCAAAACTCTTCTGAGTGTAGGGATAGAGGGAACATTCCTCAGCATCTGTAAAGCCATCTACGCAAAGCCCACAGCAAATAATCATCTCAGTGGGGAAGCACTGGGAGCCTTTCCCCTAAGATCAGGAACAAGACAGGGATGTCCACTCTCACCACTGCTATTCAACACAGTACTAGAAGTCCTAGCCTCAGCAATCAGACAACAAAAAGAAATAAAAGTGATTCAAATTGGCAAAGAAGAAGTCAAACTCTCCCTCTTGCAGATGACATGATACTCTACATAGAAAACCCAAAAGCCTCCACCCCAAGATTGCTAGAACTCATACAGCAATTTAGCAGTGTGGCAGGATACAAACATCAATGCCCAGAAATCAGTGGCATTTCTATATACTAACAATGAAACTGAAGAAAGAGAAATTAAGGAGTCAATCCCATTTACAATTGCACCAGAAAGCATAAGATACCTAGGAATAAACCTAACCAAAGAGGTAAAGGATCTATACCCTAAAAACTACAGAACACTTCTGAAAGAAATTGAGGAAGACAGAAAGAGACGGAAAAATATCCCATGATCATGGATTGGAAAAGTTAATATCGTGAAAGTGTCAGTGCTACCCAGGGCAATTTACACATTTAATGTAATCCCTATCAAAATATCATAGACTTTCTTCAGAGAGTTGGAACATATCATCTTAAGATTTGTGTGGAATCAGAAAAGACCCCAAATAGCCAGGGGAACATTAAAAAAGAAAACCAGGGCTGGGTACAGCACAATGCCAGATTTCAGGTTGTAATACAAAGCTGTGGTCATCAAGATAGTGTGGTACTGGCACAAAAACGGGCACATAGATCAATGGAACAGAACAGAGAATCTAGAAGTGGACCCTCAACTTTATGGTCAACTAATATTCGACAAAGCAGGACAGACTATCCACTGGAAAAAGGACAGTCTCTTCAATAAATGGTGCTGGGGAAATTGGACAGCCACATGCAGAAGAATGAAACTAGACCATTCTCTTACACCACACACAAAGATAAACTCAAAATGGATGAAAGATCTAAATGTGAGACAAGAATCCATCAAAATCCTAGTGTAGAACACAGGCAACACCCTTTTTGAACTTGGCCACAGCAACTTCTTGCAAGATATATCTATGAAGGCAAGGGAAACAGAAGCAAAAATAAATTATTGGGACTTAATCAAGATAAAAAGCTTCTGCACAGCAAAAGAAACAGTCAACAAAACTAAAAGACAGCCTACAGAATGGGAAAAATACTTGCAGATGACGTATCAGATAAAGGGCTAGTATCCAAGATCTATAAAGAACTTATTAAACTCAACAGCAAAGAAACAAACAATCCAATCATGAAATGGGCCAAAGACATGAACAGAAATTTCACAGAGGAAGACATAGACATGGCCAACAAGCACATGGGAAAATGCTCCTCATCCCTTGCCAACGGGGAAATACAAATCAAAACCACAATGAGATACCACCTCACACCAGTGAGAATAGTGAAAATTAACAAGACAGGAAACAACAAATGTTGGAGTGGATGTGAAGAAAGGGGAACCCTCTTGCACTATTGGTGGGAATGTGAACTGGTGCAGCCACTCTGGAAAACTGTGTGGAGATTCTTCAAAGAGTTAAAAATAGACCTGCCCTACCTCCCAGCAATTGCACTGCTGGGGATTTACCCCAAAGATACAAATGCATTGAAATGGCAGGACACCTGAACCTCAATATTTATAGCAGCAATGTCGACAATAGCCAAACTGTGGAAGGAGCCTCGGTGTCCATCGAAAGATGAATGGATAAAGATGTGGTCTACATTTAAAATGGAATATTACTCAGCCATTAGAAATGACGAATACCCACCATTTGCTTCGATATGGGTGGAACTGGAGGGTATTACGCTGAGTGAAGTAAGTCAATTGGAGAAGGACAAACATTATATGGTCTTATTCATTTGGGGAATATAAAAAATAGTGAAAGGGAATAAAGGGGGAAAGGAGAGAAAATGAGTGGGAAATATCAGTGAGGGTGATAGAGCATGAGAGACTCCTAACTCTGGGAAACGAACAAGGGGTAATGGAAAGGGAGGTGGGTGGGGGGTTGGGGTGACCAGGTGATGGGCCCTAAGGGGGTCACTTGACGGAATGAGCCCTGCGTGTTATGGTATATGTTGGCAAACCGAACTCCAATAAAAAAATAAATAGAAAAAAATAAATAATTTGATACTGTTAAAAAAAAAACAATTAGTGAAACGGAGAATAAAAGGTGGGGTTGCAGACGTGAGCCTTTCTGAATAAGATGAGCTCTATTTGGATATACTGAGATTAAGGAATTTGGAGGCCAGGCAGATAAGTTCCCCAACCAGAAATAAATACAACTTTATGGTTTGGGAAGATTGAGAAAAAATATTTGTTGATCACAGAAGTCATTACAGCAAACAAGATAATCTCAGGAAAGCATATAAAACAAGAAGAAAAGGGACTCAGAGAAAAGGTACTAGAAGCCACTCCAACCATTGAGAGACCATCTAATAATTGTCAGATACTTGTCAAAACAGTGATCAACTTGAGCAGTGTGCAGCAATCCACAAGATGAAGAATTAAAACATCAGTAAGAAGATTTTCAGTTAATTGATGGGTGGGTTAATGTATGGGGCAGAGAGTGGAGATTATGAGTCTTGGCTGTTTTTCAAGAAGTTTGGTGAAGAATAGAATAGAGCAGATTAGAAAGTAGGTTAAAGAAAGAAAATCTTTCATGAAATCTGGCTAATTCTACTTTTAACATATCCAGAACCCTACCATTCCTCATTGTTTTTATTGTTAGCACCTTGGACTGAGCTACCATAATGTATGATTTATATTACATTAATATCTCCTAACTCAGGAAAGCATTTCGGAGGCTTTAAAAAACAAAACAAAACAAAACAAAAAACAAAAAAACGAAATTCAATTCACGTTTTTCCTCTGGTTAAAGTCCACTCAGAATAGAGGGCTAAGATCCCTTCTCATTCCTAAAAAAACTCTGGGTAATCTGCCAAAACATATAGTTTCTGACGAGCTCACACAGGACTCTCCTCCCAACTCATTCTTCTCTAGGCCTCTTCACAGGCATTCTCCATCAATCTCATGTGTGTTTCCATGATGCTTCTTGGCCTCTGTCAATTTTTTGCTTAAATGATAACTTTTCAGTAAAAGCCTCCTCAAAAATTCTATTTAAAATGTCACTTTTGAGTCCCTTAACTCTTCTAACAGAAATTTGCTTATTTACTATCTTTACTGTCTACATTTGTCTCCACTTCTAGAATATGAAGCTCCACAAAGATAGGAAATATTGCCTGTTTTGTATATTGACGTATCCCAATCTTATTACATTATGGCTACACATAGTAGGTTCTCAAGGAGTACCTATTGAATTAGTAAATAAATGAGAGAGGGGGTGTGGAATGCAATCTCTAACATATTGTCAGTGTTATGAATTGACATTGCTCTTCTTGGAAGCAGATCTCATGTCTTACTCATTTTTTTTAACTCTATCAAAGTGTATAGTTACTTAAAACTCAGTTTGTAATAAGTAAATATCAGTTCCTTATGATAGGAGCTGTAATTTTTTTTTTATTTTCAAATCCCAACCTGCAACATCATATCCAAGAAGAAGCAAGCTATTAGTCAGATGTTATCTGAGTAAATTACTATTAGAATTAGATTTTGTCCTTGTCCAAGGACATTGAGATTAAATAAATACTAAAATGGAACAGATTTGAATGTGTGATATCTTCTGCTCCTAGTCGTATATGGGAATATGATGATGATAGACCTCATTTCAACAGCATGCTTTTAACTGATTCGGGAGTGTATTGAGCTATTAACTACAATAAAAATACCCAACACCTGGTGGTGTTGACCCTATTTCATCAGGGTCACTACAAATCGAGATTCATAGAAAGCTAAAACTGAAGGAAAATACACTGCATGGAAATTTCAAATCTGGACTAAATGAGAGAAAAATGTAAAACTTTCAGCTCTTTAGAGCTAACTACAGTTGACCCTTGAAAAATGCGGGGCTTAGAGGCATTGACCACCACCTCCCATCTTCCCACACTGTTGAAAATACACATATGACTTCTGACTCCCCCCAAACTTAACTACATATAGACTACTGTTGACTAGAAGCCTATGGATAATATAAAGTCAATTGACATGTATTATGTATGCCATATATATCATATACTGTATTCTTACAATAAAGTAAGCTACAGGAAAGAAAATGCTATTAAGAAAATCATAAGGGAGACAAAATACATTTGTAGTGCTATACTGTATTTATCTAAGAAAATCCACATACTAATGGATTCATACACTTCAAACTCATGTTGTTCAAGGATCAACTGCAGTTTAATATTATCTAGTTGTTTTGTCAGTTAATCCAATGAAAGTTACAATGCATAAGCCAGAGATTTGCCAGAAATCTTTCCTTATGTAAGTATTTAGCTTTTGTCCTTTTGTTTACTTTTTAGTTGTTGTAAACAAATTCTGAGGTCAATATGAATAATTAGTGACACCCATTTCTAAGGAAATAAGATGCAGAACTTTATCAAAAGGGCTTCTAGAATGTTTAGTCAATATCACAGACAGCACACAGTTAAAAGGTTTCTGCAGGGAAGAATATTAATGTCATAGTTGATGCCCATAGGTTTATATTCTCCTTCAAGTTTGTCATATTAATTCCTTGGGCTGAAGGAAGGCTGGAAGATTGAATATACACTGAGCCATACAAGGAGAGACAAGTTCAGAAATGTAGATGGTTTTGGTTTTCTCTTTTAAGCACTGAGGATTGGAGGGTCTACCAGTACACATTAGTTCAAATGCAGAGATGTCTTGGGTATCTCCCAGAAAACCTCTTATCATCTATTGCTTCTTGGTAGCCAATAAAAAACACAATTCTTATTTGTTCCATATTAATATTATATTAAGCTTCTCAATTCTACATTATAGGTCTTGATACAATGATAGTCTGGTTGGGTAAGATAAAATCAAACATTTCATTTCTTCTCAATATGGCTAATATATTTATTATTCAAAAGTTGGGCTAATATTTTTTCAGGATCACCAATATATCATCTCTATCTCATATGTAATAAAATATGAACGTTTCAAATAGTTTTCATAAGACACAGAAAATGTGCTGACTGAAAACATTATTGATTTTTTTGTTTCCATTTTTTTTTTAATTTTTAAATTTCTGTGAGAATGGATGCTTATTTATAAGCTAGTGTTTCTAAATCAGGAGTGATTTTTGCTTCTAAAGGGGATATTGGAAAATGTAGATAGACATTTTTGATTGTCACAATTAGGGGAAGAGGTGCTTTGGCATCTGGTGGGTAAGGGATAATAAGAAACATCTTATTGCTGCAGATACGTGCATAGGATAGCTGCCACAACAAAGAATTGTCTGGGTCAAAAAGTCATTAGTTTTCAGGTAGAAAAATTCTGTTTAAATAAATACTATAAAATATTTTTGAATACTTTTTATTTATTATACTTGCAATATAAATATTACTGCAAGGAACACATTGATAACTCAAAGTCTATTTTACATTATTAAAATATGTGAAAGATAATGCATGTGAGTCTCCAATGTGTGCTTAGAAAGTAATTGCTTCATAATGGGAACTCATATTTTTATTGAAATAAAACAAAAAAAAGTAAATAGCCCCTTATGATGGAAATATATCAAAAAACTTTATCTAAATAGAGAAAAATTCTTCCTTTCTCTGTGCATGTCACCATAATACATAATGCTTAGTATGAACACGAACCCCTATATCTCATATTTGCGTTTAGAAGTTTGCTGTAATAAAAACATCAAGAGATGGCAAATGGCAACTACACTACCGTAAGCACTTTGTAATGTATAGAATTGTCAAATCACAATTAGTTTCACACCTGAAACTAATATAATACTGTGTGTCAACTATACCTAAAATAAAAAGAAAGAAAAGTAAAAAGTAAAAAGAAAGAAAAGAAGTAAGGATGATGGAAAGAAGGAAGGAAGGAAGAATAAATATATCCAGAGGGTGAGGCCTGGAAACTCTGACTTCTCATCTCCTCTGAGTCCAAGACTGGGTCACATATATCCACAAAATAAATTTCATTTTACTTAGTTAAATGATCAAAAAATATGTTCAATTTTATTTTGGGGGAAGGGAAGTTACTGTTTTATGTCTTTGCTATGCTACTGATGATGTTTTTTATAAAAAAAAATAATTCCAAATTAATACCAATAACTAAGCTGTATTCCTAAACTCATAAAAGAAGTAGAATATGCATTTTTGAATAGCAACTGTATGATACATATGCATTGCTAAGAATGTTGTAGGGGAAAATACTGTGGCCCTTCAGAGGAAGTAGCAAGAGGAACTCAGGCAGAGTGGAGCTGAAAATGCAGGTTACTCCTTTCTGTCACTGGGTGTTTCCTCAGACAGGATCATCTCGGGACTGAGGAGCCCAACTCAGTTGTTAGCCATAGTTTCTGTCTTTCTTCATCAAAAAATGTAATACCTTCAAGTCACTCTTCTCTTTCATTTTTACTCACTCTTTTTTTTCTGATACACATTTTTTTTCTCCACTAAATAATAAATAATCAGAGGGGTGCCTGGGTGGTGAAAAAAAAAAAAAAAAGAGAGTCTGACTCTTGGTTCCAGCTCATATCATGATTCAGGGTCATGAGACAGAGCCCCTCATTCAGCTCCATGCTCAGTGCAGTCTGCTTGAGACTCTCTCTCCTCCCTCTGCTTCTCCACTCGTGTTCTCTCTCTTTCTCAAATAGACAAATCCTTAGAAAATAATAAGGACAGAAATTGGACCTCATTGTGATTACCTTAGCTCTTCTGTTCTTATACTGATTCTTTTCTTCTCTTTCTCTCATGAGCAGGATCTGCACTCTCAATATCTAGTCTCACAAGCCCTATGGATTTATATTGTTTCATGGAAATCTATAGAACAGTGTTTAAAGATAAAATTAAAGCACATTTCTATTGGAGGCTTGCAGAAATACATTTCTCCCATTTCTTTGACCTAGGGTTTCTTATGGTATTACTTATGTCAACCAACACATAGCACATAGAACTTTGAAGAGTTCTTGAGGAACTTGCATAAAATAAATTCTGCTTACTTCTGGCACCAAGAGATCAAGAGAAAATGCAATATAAAGGCACCAGATACATGTGTGACATAGAACCACATCTGAATGGCTCAATATTAAATTTTATTTAATTGAGATACACAGGCCTTGAAGAATATTCTGAGAAGACTTAGTAACACTGGTTCTTTCTTCTTGGAGCATGTATCTCTTTCTTGTCTTCTGTCAGCTTTACTTCTGCAAGCAGCAATGAGTTGCAGGTCGCATGCAGAAAGCAATTCTAATTTCACTTTCATGGCACTCAAGTCTACATCGGCCATTACCCTTTCTGCACTGTCTCCTCAAATCCAAGCTACCATATTGGGGATATTTCTTTGTCGCTGTAAGAAGGAAAGAATGACTGAAATTAAAAATTTAGCTGTAACACACCTATATTTTAAAGGGAGAAAGTACAAGAAATAGAAAATTATTGTGTAGGCCAAAAAAAAATATCTCCCTTTTAATTAATGACTGGGAAAATCTTAGTGAGGAAAGTTTAGGTGAAGGTAGCATCCCTTGGTGCAAGAGAAAATCCTGAAAATCAGAAAGTGTCTTGGACCTAAGTTAGATGTGCCAGCTTGCTTCCTTACAAGTCACTGTGTAGTAACTCAAGTATAGTTCCCCAAATCAACAGTTTAAAAAGTGCTCATAATTGACCTTCTCTCCACAATTATCCAATTGAATTTGAGCTCCCCTTTTCTGTTCTCACAAACATTATTTAGACAAAATGTTTTACTTTCTTGGTTCTTCAACAGACTTCTACTGGAGCTTGATTTTACTTTGCCAAAATGTTGAGTGAGAAGCAATGTTAAGCAATTTGTCTGTATTCGTACAACTCTCCAGGGTATTTTGGGATTTACTTCACCAAAGAAATGATCTACCTTAGACACATGTCTGAAGACAGCATTGGTTAAAAAAATGGGAATGATTAGAAGGTGAGGCCAGCCATTATTGGGCATTACATGATTTCTAACATTGCCAGTGCTCTGAACTACATGTTTTATCTTGTAGCTTGTAGATTGACTTTCACTTAAGGTTAACATTAAAGTAGCTGGAGATACTTGGGGAATTGGAAGATGTTGGTCTAATAGATTGTAAGATTCATTCTAAACCAAAAATACTTTAATTTTATATTTCACCATATATGTTGACCCATGTGTTTTCAGAAAACCTATGTTTTCAAGTATTTTTTTAGACATATCACTTTTGATAAGAAATCATCTTACACCTATAGTGAGATTGAGGGGAACTGGTGAGGGAGAATTCTAAATATTGCCAATGACTGACCAAAAGGCAGACAAATATTTTTTATGTTCATAGTATGAAAGCAAATAAATTTTGCCACTAATTCAACCATTAATTAGGTTTGGTGTTCCAGTCAGTACCTTTAAAGACCAGGCCTTTCTACCTAGACATGTAGTCTATGTTTCCAAGAGTTGATGATGACTTGTGATACTTGTGAATACCTAGACTCAGAGCTACATTATCTATATTATTAGTATAAATAGCTGATATAAAACTAGCTCTTCGATTAAAATTATCTCTCTTCTTACTATAATTGAAGCAATGAAAAATATGACACAATTAACAGCAGAAAAAAAAAGTTTGTGCAGAGTAAATGTTAACTTCTAAATGTCATCATTTATTGTACAGTTTCTGAGGAGTTACTGTTTTCAAACCCATGTATGAATTGCCAGTGACAGAAACCTGAATTATACTCACTTTAGACAAGAGGGCTGTCACACTTATCACCGTGTTGTTCAGTACTCCACCCTAAACTGGCCTCACTCCTTCTCTTATTCATTCTTTGGCTTTTTCACCTTTCTAAAAATATTATCTTCTTTTTCTCACTTTGAGCCCTACATATGTGTATTCCTCAGGCCTGTGTCTTTGAATCACTAATATTCATCTTTGTAAGCCCCCACCCACTCATTTAACTATAATATATATTCCCTGTTAAGCTCTAAACCACTCCCTAAGTGCAGGGTTTCTCACCCTAAACACTATTGAGTTGAATAATTCTTTGCCGTGGGATACTATCCTGTTGATTTAAGAATGTTTAGCAACATCCTTGGCCTCCACTCACTAGATGCTAATAGTACCAGTTGTGACAATTTAAAAGGTCTCCAGACATTGAACAATGTCCCTTTGGGGGGAAAGTTGCCTCTAATTGAAAACACTGCTTTAAGTGATTAAAATTACTTTTCTAGTGATGCCGTGATAAGCCAAACATATTATCTCCATCTTCAGATATATTGTTCAAATACTGTCTTCTCTCTGAAGTCTCTTCTGATCACTTTCAGGAAAGTAAGTCTCTTTACACTGCTTTCATAAAATCACTTCATATGTATCATTCAGATTTCATCTATCAACGTGTTCATATGCTAGGGAATTTCTTTAAACAATACATAAGGTTTTACCTAACATATAAGTTAGAAACGGGCAAGATATTTCCTAGAATATTTTTCAACCTATAATTTCTTTTTATTTTCACTCACCTGCTATTTTGTTCTTTAGGCTACCATTAAGCTTCTTGGAAAATGGGGGGGCAAGGGTCGGGAATAATGACTATTCTTTCAACACAAAATTATATTATCCTAGGGGCACCTGGGTGGCTCAGTCAGTTGGACATCTGCTCAGGTCATGATTCTGAAGTCCTGGGATCAAGTTCTGCATTGGGCTCCCTTTTCAGCAAGGAGTCTGTTTTTCCCTCTCCCTCTGACCTTCCTCACTGCTCATGATCTTGCTTACTTGCTCTCTCTCTCTCAAATGAATAAATAAAAAAATCTTAAAAAAAAAAGCTATACTATCCCACATTCAAAGTACATGTCAGATTTGAAGAGAAGTGATTATTGGCAATAACAATTTTTTTTCAGTGTGGCAGATAAACTAAAACAATACATGAGAGTGAAACAACATCCCAGTTCTAGACATTTGGTGCATTTATAACCTCTCAAAATGAAGAGGAAAGTGAAATGACTTCAGTGGAAATTTTCCTGTGTAGACAGTTTAGTGGCTTCTATCTGGACATCTCTTCATCTGTAAGCATCCAAGTTGGAAAAAAGAATGAGGTTTACTACCTCAATTTTGAGTAAGGACTTCTATACTTTGCAGGTGAGATGCAAAAAACAACTGAAGAACTCAAGAAGAGTCATACATATAACATTTTATGCAATTTAAATCAACCACCATATGATGAACTGTAAGTTGAAAGACAACATCCTTATTGCTTTATTATTTTTTACAATGTCTATATTTCCTATCACAACTTTTCTAAAATTGTAGAAAAAATACGTAACTTGACATACATATATTTTTTTACTTTGAGATTTTTTTTGGTCAGTAATGGTGGTTCTAAAAGTTTGGTTGATATGTGATTAACAAGGACAATGGCTTTCCTTTGAAAATAAAAGAAAAAATATACAAAAAGTTAATAACACTGATGTTGTAATCTATGTTACTGTATCCCCAACTGGTTTTTAATCTCTAAGTCTACAGGACACATGATTTTTCCAGTTTGTTGATGTACGAATAGCTTTCACTGTTGGTAGATACACCTGATATAGCTCTTACAAAGAAAAAATAAGTTACTAAAACAGAAAAAAAGCTTGACATAATTATCTATTCATGCTAGCTATTGTTGAAATTAAAAGAAGAAAAAGATTTATCACATGTTAAAAGCTGTATGAATCTGCATAGAATTTTTTTTTTTGGCCCTTTCTAGAAAGAGCTGGGAAAAAAATCCAGAGATCTTTTTGAATTTTTGAGTGGAGGGAATTTTTGAACAGAGAGAAAGGAAGTTATATTCTCTTAGATAGATGAACAATGGATTGTAATTGTTTGTTACTTTAGTGATGCTTGGTCTCTATTTAGAATTTTACCCACTTGCAACTTTTAAATGATATTTATCAGTTAATAGTGTATATATTTTTAGATCATCAATATGATTATATAATATTTATAATGAAAGAATAAGCTAATTTACTCTCCTAGGCCTCTATTATGATGTCTATTGGGGCTAAAGAAATCAGCCAGGAACTAAAAAGAATATTTTCTGAAAGTAGTAAAGTTTGAATCTAATTTTAGTGCCAATTAGGTAAACTTGAGCTAATCCTTTCATCTTAATTTCTTTAAAAAAGAAGGTAGTAGACTCAATGATCTCTTCTTTTCCAAAATGTATTATTATATTTCCTTACAAGTCATACTTACACATTAACTCAGGAGGAGAGAATCTTGTTACATAATTGTTGTGAAAAGGTAGCCTTTGAGGGTAGAAAAATAAAACTCATGAAAAACAGCTTGCGTACAAGGTGTTATACTCAACATCCATGTGATCTATAGCACTCAAAGACAGAAAGGTAGTGACCAGGACTGTATACATAAAAGCTAACAAAGGACATGATTTGTCTGTACACCTAGAGCAGAAGAGTAAGAAAGGCTTCTGCTCACTGGAAGTATTATACTGGTATAGAACGAAAGGAAGGAAAAGCTAAATAGATCTTTCTCTGGCACTGAACCATCTATCCTTTATCTGTTGTTTATCATACAGAATATGTTTCTTCCAGTAAGAAAAAATTCTAACAAATTGCTCCAGGATAAAGCTGACAAGACTAATGTATTTATCTAATTGTTTTAAACTTTTTATTTTGAAGTCAGTTTAGATTTATAGAAGAGTTGCAAAGGTAATAGAGGCGAAACTCTCATTATGGTAACATCTCACATAACCATGCTTACATTATCAAAACTAAAAAATGAACATTGATAAAATACTATCAACTAAACTGTAAATTTTATTCACATTTCACCAGTTTTCCCACTATTGTCTTTTAAAAACATTTTTTTTTTCCTCTTCTGGGGTCCAAGCCAGAGTACCACATTGCAGTTCATATAAAAATGTTTTAATCCCTAAGTTATTACTATACTTTTAACAAGAAACAACTTATGTCTCCTCAAATTCATTAGCCCAAATAAGTCCATAAACATTTCATGTTACCTGGTAAAATTGTGACCCAAAAGAGCAGAATAAAGAAAAAGAGATGAATCTTCATGGTGGAATTTCTTAGGAAAAAAAAATAAATGTCACCAGATCTTTTTAAAGTCAGGTGTTTCCAAATAAGAAAAGAGAGAATCCTTTTATTTTTATATTCTCCTGGGAAGTGGTTTTAACTACTGAGGCTTATCAATAGTGAGAACATTTGTATGCTTGGTTGAATTGTGTCATGCTCAAAGAACACAGTCACAAGAATTATTATTAAATTTTTCCCATAAAAGTAAAATCTGCTTCTGTTACTTTAAATAGATTCTCCTGAAAACACAAACTTTAAGAGACTTGTAGAGGAAATGTGCTTGTATTGCTAAAACATCAGGGTGGAAATGTTATAGAAATATATTCCTCTATTTTATGTTACATGATGTTAAATATTCTAATATTTTTAATATTAAATTACTGAAAAAAATAAATTACTGAATGTCTGAAACATTGGGATTTTATAGCTATACGTTTCCATTGAGATCACTTTTGTTTACAGTTGAGAACCAGGGAGGTGGAATTGTTTATTTAGATTAATATCTGTGTAATTATTTAAATGTAACTTGATCAAAATATTCTGGATTCACTAATGAATATGGGAAATACTGTATACAATAGATTTTTAAGTATGACTTAAAATTTTAAAGACTTAGGAATTTCCTATAATAAATTATCTGATTTCACAATTCTAATGTCTACTGTTTTTTAATTCTGCTGATGAAACTGAAAGTGTATTTAATCCAATTTGCATATTGCCCACATCTGTCATTTCACATATAGGAGGAAAAGCTGGAAGTTTTGCACAATACCCAGAAGCCGATGCTGTAAGCAGAGAACAGCTAATTGATCCTCTCCTACCACCAAGTCAAGAGATTTTCTAGGACAATGGTTCTTAAACTTTAGCTACATCACAATCCCCTAGAGGGCTTGTTAAAAACAAATTGCAAGGCTCCACCTCCAGTATTTCTGATTTAGTAGGTCTAGAATGGAGTCTAACAATTGTACTTCTAACAAAATCCTGGATTGCTAAAACTGCTATAAAGGGCCACATATTACTCCAAGAAACCTGATTCATCCAATCTACTAATCATCAGAAAACTGAAACCCAGGGTTGTAGAATCTGTCATAGATGAGTAAAGAATGTGAGGCTGCTTAAAGATAATCACACCCCCTCATGTTACAGATGAGAAAAGTGAAATCAAAAGAGATTAATTTACCTGCCTAAGATTCATTATTCTTTACCAAAAAATGTTTCAAATAATAAAGTTCAAACAGAAACTGGATTTAAGTCAAATGTGAGGAACTTGAGATAGTTTTGCTTTTTTTCTGGAAAAGAAAAAAAAATCCCTGAAAATTCAGCCTCAGCTGATAGGAAGAAGACCACTTTAATGTATCACTATGCAACATTTATTTAACGAATAGTTATTGAGCACTAAAATTTGCCAAGATGGGCAGCCTGGGTGGCTCAGTGGTTTAGCGCCTCCTTCGGCCCAGGGCCTGATCCTGGAGACCTGGGATCGAGTCCCACATCGGGCTCCCTGCATGGAGCCTGCTTCTCCTTCTGCCTGTGCCTCTGCCTCTCTCTCTCTCTCTCTCTCTCTGTCTTTCATGATTAAATAAATAATTTTTTTTAAATCAATGAATGGACAACCTCAAAGAGCTTTTATAAAAGATTAATAGAGTTAATTCAAGTAAAACATTTAGCAAAAGATTCAATACATGTGAATGGAAACACTATCTATTTGTGCTATTTTTAATGAAAGCCCCTATTAATGACTGTTTAAACCCAAAACTCAAGTGGTCATTAGGCACAGAGACTTGAGACTGTTAGTACTGGGTTTTTGTTCACTAAAACTCAAGTGAAGCAGACACAAGACTTAGAGAAATAGAAGCATAGAAAAGCATTTACCCTGAGCACTCTTTTTAAACTTGTGTTATTATTTATCCTGTAATCTAGTTCTCAGAGGATGAAACGATTAAGCATGTTTGGAATCTTCTCAAAATTAGAAACCTGTTATGCTCACTTTATCAAACAAGGGCCCATCTTCTGGTAATTCTTTCTTTCCTTTTTCTTTTTCGTTTTTTGGAGGGGGAAGGGCAGAGGGAAAAGGAGAGCGAGACTTCTAAACAGGTTCCACATCCAGCACAGAGCCCCACACAGAGTTGACCTCACAACCCTGAGATCATGACCTGAGCTAAAATCAGAAGTGTGCCACTCAGTGGACTGAGACACCCATGCACACCTTCTGGCAATTCTTAATGTTTGATACTGTTTATCAGCAAGTCTTCCTGGAAACAATCTCATCCTTTGAATGATTTATATTTGTTCCTCCTTCACTTCTTTGAAAGTTCTTTACTTTGTACCTTTCCTTTTCTTGCTCCATAGATTGGGAATTCCTAAATATTGTGTCCCCAGTTTTGCTTTTTTGTTCTATCCAGATATTCATCCAGTCATTTCTTTAATCTTTATTGGGCTTTTACTATATGTCACATAATCTTCTGTCCCCTAGGAAGATGGAGAAACAAAACAGATGCTTCTGCCTTCATGGAACTTGCTTCAAACCAAGTCTCATTCAGCGTATGTGACATCTTCCCTGAATACTTTTTAAAAAGTGAAAAAGAAAATAAATAATAAATAAATAATAAATAAATAAAAAGTGATTATTTCCTCTTTTGAGAGCAATAGTATTTATATGTTTTATTTTATTTTGATTTATTTTATTTTATGTGTGTTTGTATGTATTGTTTATAAGCTACAGAAATTTATTTCTTGCATTCCTGGAAGCTGAAAAGTATAAGATCAAGATGCTGGCAGATCTGGTGTATGGTGAGGGTCTGCTTCCAGTTTCATCGATGGCTGTCTTCTGGCTGTGTTTTCCCATGGCAAAGGCACAGAGGGAGTTCTGTGGGGCCCCTTCTATAAGGGCACTAATCCCATTCATGAGGGTTTCTCTTTCACCTAACCACCTCCCAAACACCATCACATTGGGAATTAGGTTTCAACATATAAATTCTGGGGGGACACAGACATTCAGTCCATAGCAGGCACCAGTGTGGTAGAAGGTATCCACAGGGAATATACCTTCATCCAGCCATTCTTAATTTGCATGCAGAGTCACCTCCAGGTGACATTAGCCTCTGGATGTCAGGTTAGGTTAATACCCTTGACTGAGGTAAAACAACCATCCTTCTTCTTATTTCCATGGGGGGTACTTTAAGGGTTAGAAAGTATGTGCAATAACAGCCTTAGAATATAAACCATCTCAATATATATAATCTCCTTTCCTAGAACACTCCTCACCTAGACATTTTAGGAGAACTATAGTAGATACAGATGTTTTTCTATCTCTCACTCTCTTCTGTTGTTGTTGTTGTTGAAGTATAATGACATATAGCATGACATTAGTTTCAGGTGTACAACATAATTATTTGATATTTGCATACATTATGAAATGATCACTGTAGTATGTATAGTTGATACCCATCACCATTATAATTATAAATTATAAATTATTTTCCTTGTGATGACAACTTTTAAGATCTACTTTCTCAACAACTTGCAAATAGGCAACACAGTATTATTAACTATAGCCATTGTGTTGTACATTACATCTCCATGACATTTATTTTATAATCGCAAGTTTGTATCTTTTGCCTCTCCTTACCCATCATAGTATTTTATTTGAATCACTGTAATGGCACATATTACATTTTACCTTGATATGGAATTTCTTTAATATACAATCATACAAACCTCAGAAAAGGAAGAAAGACAGTGAAAATACCTGATAGGAAATTTCTTCTCAGAAAAAAGGTAAAGACATCTGTCTAGACAGAGTTATATCATAGAACTATTTCAATGAAATTCCTACTTCACTTCTGAACAGGTTTAAACCTCCAACAAGCTAGAAGAAAAAATATAACATTTAAAATAAAAAAAGAAAAAAAATGTTGTGTCAACCTAACCATCAGGTATTGGTTAACTATAAGCCATACATCACTTTCATTGTTGTATTTTCAGTTTTTCTTTTTTCCTTCCAGATCATGACTCTCCAGATTGTATGATGGAAATGAATGTAGTTATTGCATAGAATAAAACACACAGGGGAGAGAGAGAGAGAGATTGAGAGAGAGAGAGAGAGAGGGAGAGAGATTCATGAAATAAGGAAACAACATTTTAATTTTAGGCATTCCCTAGCAAGTGGTTCTGACTACTGAGGCTTATCACTTTTGAGACCATTTGCATTTTTTGTTGAATAGTGTCATATACAAAGAACTTAGAGTGAGAGAAAGTCTATTTTATTTTTGTGTAAAATATCATCAGTCTATACTTCTCTTAAAATGACCCTTTTTGCAGAAGATGCTAGGGGCATTATAATTCCATTAGTAGTGGATTTAACTTACTAAAACATCAAGGTAAAAATGATATCTCAGTGATCTCCTCAATCTTTTACACACGTTTCAAAGACACTTCCCATTCTAATATCAAAATGTTCAAAATACTTAATATTATGACACCTAGGAACCGAGAGTTAGAATTTACCATAGAGAATTTTTTTATTACATAGATGTACACAGTGAGATCCAGATGAGTAATTTATCATAGTTCCTTTTACATATATTGATTTTAAATGTATATGCTACTAAGAATGGGGATTTGCTAATACTTCAAAAGTCATCCTAACCCACTTAAGTATACCTTCTAAGCAGAACTATGAATAGCATGGCACAAAAGTCTTATTCATGAAGCCCAGTACTATGCTCTGATTTTTGCTGTGTATTCTCAAAGATATATTTTTCTAAGATTTTATTTATTCCTTCATGAGAGACACACAGAGAGAGGCAGAGACACAGGCAGAGGAAGAAGCAGGCTCCATGCAGGAGCCTGATGTGAGACTCAATCCCAGGACTCCAGGATCACGCACTGGGCCGAAGGCAGGTGCTAAACTGCTGAGCCACCCAGGGATCCCCTCAGAGATATTTCTGATCTAGTCCTCATGTGAACCATTTTCAATATCTGACATGAAAAAATGAATTAACAATAGAACTAACCATAGAACATGAAGGCCACCATCAACTGTTGGATCAACTTGGAGTTCCACACCTACCAACCATGTCCTACTACCTTGACTATAATAATATGGCTTTACCAATATTATGAAGAAAGAGACCAAACTAAGAAATGGATAAACATCCAGAACAATGAGATGGCTGAATATTCCTTCAGGATTTCAAGAAACCAGAAATGAAGAAGGAATAAGTTGAATGCAAGTGTGTATGACGCTTGGAAAAATATGTGAATTAGTTGCTAATGGAACTGTAAAAACAAGCCACTGAAAAAAGTGATTATACTTATGTGATTTCCTTGAGATTTATTAGGTGAAAGAACAGGTGAAATCCATTATGGAATTGGATGGCCACATAACCAACTTGCACAAGATGAGGCTACAGAATCTGACATGGCAATCTCTTCAACAGGTACACACAGGGAGATAGTGAAGACAAGATCTCATTCTTAACTGGCTTCCCCTTAGCCACTGCAGTATCTTGCCTATGCAGCATATGCACATTTGCCTTACCTCTTCTTTTTGTAAGTTTTCACAAGTCATTCTCTTGTATTTCCTAGTACCATTCCTTTCAATAAATGAGTTTGATATACCCCTATCCTAAATTTTATGTGTAAAACAAAAATTCTCCTTTTAAGATTTTATCTT
Organism: Canis lupus baileyi; assembly: GCF_048164855.1. Lineage (NCBI taxonomy): Eukaryota > Metazoa > Chordata > Mammalia > Carnivora > Canidae > Canis > Canis lupus. Next base: position 54,728,135 of record NC_132844.1, on the reverse strand, counting down.
TAAGTAATCTCTACAACCAACATCGGGTTCAAACTCACAACATGGAGATCAAGAGTTGCAAGCTTTCCCAATGGAGGAGCCATCCAGGTGCCTCAGAATAAAAATTATTCTTGAAAATCAGAAACCAATCCTCATTAGTTATTATTTCTCATTAATTTCTCTTGTAACACCCTATACAGGATCCAGAAGTGAGATTAAAGATTAACCTTAGCTAAATGTGTCTCATTAAATGTACCCCTCCTTGCTAAGTGTAATGGGAAAATCACACAAAGTCAAGGAATATTGGACAATATTTAGGTAGACATTTTCTTTTGATTAGGATTACCAGGAGTTTATAGTTTATACAGTTTAACAATGTAGTTAATGAAAAAATTACTACTTGCTTTTGTTGATCCTCTACTGTATCTCTATTTAATTAACTGATTTCTCTTCATATATTCATTATTTCTTTCATTTTTTACTTGATTTATTCTATGATCCTTTCTGATTTCATAAGTTGGATATTTAGCTCATTATTTTGAAATCTTTTTCAAAACGGAATAATTTATGGGTATAAAATTTCTTTTTAAAAATATTTTATTTATTTATTCATGACAGAGAGGCAGAGACATAGGCAAAGGGAGAAACAGGCTCCCTGCCTGATGCAAGAACTTTATCCCAGGATCCTGGGATTAGACCTGAGCCAAAGGCAGATGCTCAACCACTGAGTCACCCAGGCATCTCTATGGGTATACAATTTCTTACACCACAAATTTTGATATGTTATTCTTCCAAAAGGTAAAAAAAAAAAAAAAAAAAAAAAAAAAGGGAGAGAGAGAGAGAGTGTGAGAGAGAATTAGGAATCTATCATATATTGTTTCACATTTGGATGGTGCCACTTAAGAAATGAATGACCTTGGAAAAGTAACGTAATTTTTTTTCTCATTTTAATCTCAGGGTTTCGTATGCAAAAAAAGAGAAATCTCTTAACTATACTTTTCTTATATATGTGCTTAAAATTAAGTTAAATATTTATGTGTTTGCATACATATATGTAGTAGATCTACACTGTTAGGGCTCAAACCAATGATATTTAGATGCAAATTATCTACACTTATAAGGAGTGTTATAAGTCCATCAGCCAAAAAAATAGTCTATCAGTCTATCATTGTTATTTCAGTGAATCTTCATAGCTCATGAGAATTTGTTTAGAAATTACAAAAATAAAAACCTTAAAGATTAAGCGACTTATAAAGATTTTTAGGGAAGAGTGTCAGCATTCATATATCAATCTCTGCTTGTCTACATCAGAACTAGACCTCTTAACTGAAATGCTATTCTTTTTTTTAATGTTTATTTATTTATGATAGTCACACACAGAGAGAGAGAGGCAGAGACACAGGCAGAGGGAGAAGCAGGCTCCATGCACCGGGAGCCCGACGTGGGATTCGATCCCGGGTCTCTAGGATCGCGCTCTCGGCCAAAGGCAGGCGCCAAACCGCTGCGCCACCCAGGGATCCCTGAAATGCTATTCTTTATCAAATCCCATGGCATCTACATTTTAAGAAAAAGCAATGTAAAAAAAAAAATCGTATTCAAATTTAAGCATCATAAAGTTATTTAAGTTAGAACTATAATAGATTCAGAAAATATCTTATCATGTCAACTATAAGTAGGCTGAAGGAATGTTTTCTCATATTTTTTATCCTCATTCTATTGTTTTTTTTTTCTTTTCACATAAATTCAATTCTTTTCAATACTTAAAGAAGAAAACAAATGATCTATTCCATTAGTAGTATGGCATCCAATCCTTTGGGCCCATCAAAAAAACTCAACTGTCTTGGATAATAAAAATGGTACAAAAAAAAAAAAAGTACATTCTATTTGGTGGTTAAATGGAGAAAAAAAATCTTTAGGCCAATAAATGAGGTCTGTTTATGTATCGTACAGATTATTTTTGCACTTTCCTTATTAAGTCTTTGTTACTTCTTATCTCAATAAAAATGTTTTACAGACTTTCTAGAAGAAAATAGTAAGATAAATACAGCAAGCTTATACAAGTAAGATCACCTGAAAAAAAAGTGTAGATATAAAATAGAGATAAACCTTCAGAGATAACTTTTATTTTCCCCTACAGGACCAAGCTGGTTTTTGACAGAAGAGAAAGCTAATTTATTATCTATTATCTCTAGCTAAATCAAGCAGAGCCATAGGAAATCATTCTGTCCTCCCACATGGATTTAATTGAGTTCAGGGATAAGGAGAACAACAGGACCTCATCAAAGTTCCCTATCACTTCCTTTGCCTTGGGGCTACCAGCTATGGACTGTCTCTCCACAGTTCCAAAGTTCTAGTACTCACTTCTGATCTTAGATTCACGTTTTTGAAGTTCAGAAAATTGTCATCAGAGTTTGGAGAAATGTTTACAGACAACAAAGTAAAAGGTCAACTAACATATTTCTCTTTATATTTTTCCCATTTTTCAAAGTATATTAGCCTCATAGATGTAAAAGACATTATAAAAAATTAGTGTACTTTGAATATAGACTATTTAGATAACGTGTTGTTTATTAATGTCACTCTCTTGTGTATAGTAACAACCATATAACTATGGTTATAAAGGAAGATACTATAATATGTAAGGGATACATGCCAAAGTATTTCATAAATTGTAATGATAGCTAAAATTTATCTTCAAATAATTTTAAGAAAGTAGACAAGAACACCACACACACACACACACACACACACACACACACACCCTGTACCAAAATATCAACATGTTAACAATTGGTTAGATGAATCTAGATGACAGGTATATAGGTATTCATTAGTAAACCAGTCTACAGCTTTTCCTTAAGTTCTACAGTTTTTCAAAATAAATATGGCAAAAACAGGTAAAATTCTCAAACTACCGGGTTGGTCTTTGTTGTTATTTACCATATAAGATAGTGCTCTAGATAATATTTATAATTTTCATATTTGCTGCCTACACTGAAATATGAGCTTCCCAAGTTTGTCCCAAGTCCCAAGTTAGAGACTGATGTTTTACTCTCTGCTCTAGCAAAGCAACAGCATTTTGCACTGAAGTAAACTCACTTTTTTGTCAAATAAATAAGAAAACGTGACAAACATAAAGGGATCATGTAGCCACTGACCATCTACCCACGCCAAGCTAGTAGTCTTCCATCCTGTGCAGGGCTGTGTGTGTGTGTGCTCATACTCATGCTCACTTTTGACTGCAATATAACACCAGATCATTTCTCTTTTGTCTTATTATTTCATTACTTAGAATTGTAAAAGGTGATAATCCTGCATTGGAGGGGAGAATTATAGACATTACCAAATGTCTTTTTCCATATTGATCTCAACTTGACTCATACAATTAGAACTTTCAGTTCCAGTAATTATGAATGTCCTGTTGTTTGATGTTTTCATTTTATTAATTTAACTCAAGTAGTTAAGCATTATTTTTCCATTTAACTACACTAAAGGTGTCATAAGCATTCATGATTTCAAGTCCAGACCAGCTTATACTAGTACTACCAGTATCATCACTCCCAAAATATTATTATTTAATATTTATTAGTTAATGATAACTATTAATATAATTTTATTATTTTACATTTAATTTTATTTTTACTATTTATTATTTAATTTTATTATTCTATTTTATTAACTCAATGTTTAATAATTAATTTCAATTGATTAACACTGATTAATATTTAGTGATTATTAATTATTATAGACTTAAGAAATGCTGTATCTTCTGGGATTTAATTCTTAGACAGAATATGTAGTGTAACTATATCCATTCCACAGATGAGAAAGCTAAAATCTTAAAATGTAACCAAATTGCCTAGGGTCACTCACCTAGTAAGTAGCAGAGCCATCATTTGAAATCTGGAAATGCGAGGCTTAGTCATCCACTTTACCAATATACAATACTCCCTACTATTGAAAGCTTAACTGTTTGAACATAGTGTCTTGGTGTTATCTGAGTAACTAATGGCCAAATTAATACAAAAGCTTATAGGGAGAATCTGGGAGTGTTACTGTATTATCTGGTGAGAACTTGAAATTTTATTTTTTTTTATTTTTTTATTTTTATTTTATTTTGTTTTAAAAGATTTTATTTATTTATTCATGATAGTCACACAGAGAGAGAGAGGCAGAGACACAGGCAGAGGGAGAAGCAGGCTCCATGCACCGGGAGCCCGACGTGGGATTCGATCCCGGGTCTCCAGGATCACGCCCTGGGCCAAAGGCAGGCGCCAAACCGCTGCGCCACCCAGGGATTCCAGAACTTGAAATTTTATTTTATTTTTATTTATTTATTTATTTATTTTTTGAAATTTTAAATAGAAGAAGCATTCCTAGAGGCATCATGGAATTACTAGAGCAAGTTTATCGTTTATTCCTGATCCCTTCAATGACAATCCACAATGAAACAAAACTGCATGAACTCAGATTTGGATGATTATTAATAGAAGAAGAAATATTCCATATTAAAAATTCTCTATTAATGAGTTGTTTGCTTCCCTGAAGTTATGGTCATTATGATCATTGTAATGCAAAGATCTTTTAAGATTCATTTATTTGACTTGAAGGACTAAACAACTTGTAACAAACTGAAGATGGATTACACATCTGAAAAATGGGTCACTATGTACAGCTTTGTCTCTGATAACTATGGTTCTTAGGACTTGATGTTCCCTTTCAGCAATTATATTCCATGAAATAGTAGGTGGTTAAGAAGAGTGCGTTAGGTTATAAAATTGAATATCCTTGACTTATTGTTGGATCTGGATTCTTTAACCCTTCTGTTCCTAAGATTCCTCACTTGTAGAAAGAGGATATTGGGATAGAATATTTCTAATAATTTTTCTCCCATTATCTCACATTCTCTGAGGCTTTTCTCTTGGGTAAGTGTATGGCATGAGTTTATTTTCATTAGAGAAAGCATAGCTAATCTGATGGAAGAATTTTCCACATGTAAGTGGAAAAATTTTTATTTCATGAAATAAAAAAACCTAATAAAAATACCTTGTGTGTGTATGAACATAGGTATGTACGTGTATTAAAAACAAGAAAATTTAAATTTCTGTTTCATTTATTCAGTTTAATTTACTTTTTAAATTTTATTTTTATTTCAAGTTATTTTTAGTTTATTTATTTCCAATCAGGAAACCAAAACTTTCTAAACAATTTATCTGGGTATTTAAATTACATAATTTGTTATACTGATAATAGAGAAGTTGAGAAGCCAAACAGAATAGTTACATTCCACAAAGATTAGTACGGCAAGTGACTGGTACTGTGTCTAGAGTTGAAGAACAGAGAGACAAGTTGTACCTCCAGAATCTAAAAGCTATGGTTATTTAGTAGGATCTAGAACTATGTTGGGTGTTACCTGAAGGGAAGTGGAACCATGTCAAGAGGGGATCTGTAACCAAAAGGAGAATTAACCAGTACCAGGAAATAATATCTTGAAACAGAGGAGAAGGAAAAAGTAGTTGGGCTTTACCTATCCACCAGGCATTCTTCCTTGGGTGCTCACAACTGTCTAAACTCACTCAGAAGAGAGATAATAAAAAGCAGAAATATTGCTTATCCAAAGAAGGAAGAAAATTATTAGAAAGAAAACAGATAATTAATGCACAGTAGTTTTATTATCTCTAAACTCTTTATTGAAGAAGACTGCATGTCTAAGTGTACACCTCATTAAATACCCACAAATTAATCCAGTATGTAACTGGTTCCCAGATCAAAAAGCAAATATATTACCAAGTACCTTGGAGTCTTCCTCAGTATATCTCCCAATCACTACCTCATCACTCAAAGTAAAAAAATCTTGACATCGAACAACATACATGAGCTTGATGATGATGATGATGATAATGATGTTGATATGATATGATAATTTTACTTTTGAATAGAGTTAGGTTCTTTCATGTATTTTTTTTTTTTTTGGCTTCATTTTTGCTCAAGATTATTTTTGTAGGATTCCTCCATACTGTTTGTGCAGATGTTTCTAATGCAGCCTTTTGAGTGCATGAGTAATAATATTGTGTTGTGGAGTTAATTTGCACTTCACTAATGAGGCTGAGCACATTTTTTATATATTTAATGATCAAATGATGAATATGAATATCCTCTTTTTGAAGTGTCTGTGCAACTCTTTATCCACTGAAAATCAGACTTTATGTCTTACAAAAATCTATTTATGAATTTTTTCTACATATTTCAGATGATTCCTTTTGGACAAATGGATGTTTAAAATATTTTCCCCTTGTATGGGTTGCATTCTCCCTAAATCCATTTGAATGAACAGAATTATTTAAACTGAAAGGAGGGCAATTTATTAATTTTAGTTAGTAAATTTTGAGGGTTACTTATACTTTTTACTCCAGGCCATGAAGATGCCATATATTTATTGTTTTATCATTTGCTTTATTTAAGTAATTCACCTAGATCTACATTCTGAATCTATATTGTGAATTAGAGATCAAAATAAATTTTTCCCATATGATATTCAAATATCATTTATTGAAAAAATCATTTTCCCAACTTCTCTGCAGTCTTATCTATGTTAAAAATCAAGTGACTCTAAGTCTATTCCTTGACTTCTATTTTGCTCTAATAGTAAATACTTGCACCTATGTAATCCACATTTAACTACTATTCCTATATATTAGACCTTAGTGTTTGATAGAGTAGTCTCTGTTTTTTCAAGACTACTTTGTCTTTTCTTGGCTCTTTACATTTCCTTACACATTTTAGAATTGAATTGTCAACTTATGGGTGGGCAGGAGTTTTCTGGAGTTTTAATGGTAATTTCTTTGAGTCTGAAGATGAATTTAGAGAAAGTAAAAGTATTTGCAATTCAATTTTCCCATTACATGAACAGATTATATCCCTTCAACTATTTTTAAAATTTCTCTGCATATATGTTTTAGATTTCTATCTATACCATTTCTAAAATAAGGTTTTATTATGTGTGAGGTACATTTTTCATTAGAGTTATTCCTAGACATGTAATGCTTCTCTAAATGTTATATATATTCTTAATTTTGTTTTTAGTTAGTTTTTGGTATACAGAAATATAATTTACCTTTTTATAGATTTGTTTAGTGAGTTTGCTTTGTTTAGTGATTCTGCTAAGCTGCTGTAATTCTAGTAGTCTGTAGATTTCTCTGAATTTTCTAGATACATAATCATGTTGTATGTGAATGACAGCCTTATTTCTTTCTTTTCACCCCTTATACTATTTGTCCTTCTTAGCTTATAGTACTGGTGAAGTACTCCAGTGTAATGTTTATTCTTAATCAGTTTCTGACTTGGATGAAAGTGGTCAGCAATCTACTATAAAATATGATGTTTCATGTAGGTTTTTTTTTTAAGATTTTATTTTATCTATTTGACAGGGAGAGAGAGAAAGAGCAAACAGGAGGAGTAACAGAGGGAGAGGAAGAAGGAGACTCCCCATGGAGCAGGGAGCCCGATGCAGGGTTTAATCACACAACCCCCAGGATCAAGACCCCAGCTAAAGGCAGACGCCCAACAGACTGAGCCATCCAGGTGCCCCTCGTGTAGGTTTTTTAAAAAAATATTTCTTTATTCATGAGAGACATAGAGAGAAAGAGAGGCAGGAAGAGACACAGGCAGAGAGACAAGCAGGCTCCATGCGGGGAGCCTGACATGGGACTCGATCCCTGGTCTCCAGGATCAGGCCCTGGGCTGAAGGCGGCGCCAAACCCCTGAGCCACCAGGGCTGCCCTCATGTAGGTTTTAATATAGCAAAACACTATCAGTTTAAAAATATTCCCTCAATACCAAAACCAAAGATATTACAAGAAAGGAAAACTACACGCCAATATCTCCCATGAACATAGATGCAAATATCCTCAACAAAATTTCAAATCCAACACTGTACAAAATAAACAAAAATGAGTCTAGACACTTTTCACAAAAATAATTCAAAATGTATCACAGACCTATAGGTAAAGCACAGAACTATAAAAAAAAAATCTTAGAACCTAAGAAAAAAAAATATATGATCGTGAGTATAGAGATGACTATTTAGACATATCACCAAATACATGATCCATGAAAGAAATAACTATAAGCTAGGATTCATTAAAATAAAAAAAATCTACACTGTGAAAGACAATGTCGAGAGAATAAGAAGACAAACTAAAGACTGGGAGAACATATTTGCAAAAGACATATTTAATAAAGGAATTTAAGTTGAATTTAATATTCAAAATATACAAAGAACTCCTGAAACTCAACATAAGCAAACAACTTAATTAAATAATGGCCTAAAGACCTTAACAGACACTTTATCAAAGAAAATATACAAATGTCAAATGAGCATGTAAAGAGATGTTCTATATTGTATGTCTTCAGGGAAATGCTATTTAAATGAGATACCATTCCACACTTTACTAAAATGGCCAAAATATGAACATTAACAATACCAAATGACGATGAGGATGTGAATCAGCAGGAACTCTCATTCACTGCTGGTGGGAATGCAAAATGGTACAGCCACTTTTTAAAGTTTTTATTTAAAATCCAATTAGTTAACATGCAGTGTAATATTAGTTTCAGGTGATTCAACACTTCCATATGACACCCAATGCTCATCACAACAAATGCACTCCTTATTCCCTATCACCTATTTAACTTACCCCATCACCACCTCTCCTCTGGTAACCATGTTTCTTCTCTATAGTTAAGAGTCTATTTCTTGGTTTGCCTCTCTGCTTCTCTCTCTCTTTTTTTTCATTTTGCGAGTTTGCTTTGTTTCTTAAATTCCACATATTTCTCTGACCAACTTATGTCATTTACTATAATACTATAATACTCTCTAGCTTCATCCATGTTGCTGCAAATGGAAGGATTTTATTTTTTTGATGGACATTATATATATATATATATACACACTACATCTTTATACATTCGTCAGTTGATAGATACTTGCACTGTTTCCATAATTTGGCTATTGCAGCCATTGCAGCCACTTTAAAGACAGTTTGGCAGGTTTTTTTTGTTTTTTTTTTTTAACAAAAGTTAACATACTCTTATCATACAATCCAGCAATTGTACTTCTTGGTATTTACCCAAAGGAGTTGAAAACATATTTACATCAAAATTCACACATGCAAGTTTACTTGTAATTGCAAAAACTTGGAAGCAATCAAAACGTCTTTCAGGAAGTGAATGAATAAATAAACTTTGGTACATTCAGACAATGAAATATTATTCAGAGATAAAAAGAAATAAACTGTCAAGCCATGAAAAGGCTTAGAAGAATCTTAAATGCATATTACTAAAGTAGCCAATTTGAAAGGTTGCATACTGTATTATCCCAACTATATGATATTTTAACATGAATTAATGTTTAATAACTCCTACCAATCAGTAGGAAATGAAGCACAACCAATAAAAACATGGACTCAAGGTCCAAACAGAAATTCACAAAATATCATATCTAATGGCTAATGGGTATGTGAGAAAGTTCATCAACATCATTTGAAAAAAACAAGTAAATGAAAAACCAACATGATATGCACTTAAACACAGAAGAATGGCTAAAATTGGAAAAATGGGGACCATTCAGAATTCTTATGCACTACTTTTGGGTAAATATAATTTGTTCTAAATACTTTGTAAAATTGTCAGCTATCAGTAAAAGACAAACATGAATAACTTATATTGAAACCATTCTAACCCTTAGGTAGTTATATACCCCTGAATAATTAATGCATATGTAAATATTTTTTTAGTATTTTTATTCATAATGTCCATTTATGTTAAGATAGTTACATATATTGTATTTTGGTATACTGTGGTATCACTCAAGTATGGGTCAAGACTTGAATTGTACGTCTAACTCACAAGATCCAATAAGGCTTATTTAACTCCAGTTTGACACAGAACAGAGAACACAGCAATATACATACTAGCAAAGTCACATATAACTGATTAACACCTAGATTTATTTTTCAATGACCCCAGCCACTGTACACAGGATATGTTTTGTTGTAAATTCAGCCCAAAGCTGATATGTATGCATATCAGAGCAGCATAAAAGAGCCACCAGGTATATGGTGCTGTAGCTTCACCCTGCTAACCTCTATAAGGTTAAGTGAGTAACTCCATTTTCCCCCAGGATTTAGTACCTACAAGCAAACACACTAAGACTTCAATAACTATCAAGATAAAAATAGGATAAAAGTCATCTGATACATAAGATATATATCTTTAAAGCACAAGACAAAATAAAGAGAAGTTAATTGTAATCATAACACTATAACAAATAACTGCAGTTATGATTATGATTGTTATCGCTACAGGGTACAAGGACTTATCTTACATCTCTTTCTTCTTATAATAATTCCCCTCTATTCTACCCTTTGGGGCAACTCTTCTCAAAGGGCTAGCTAAGCACTTGAATTATTTTTATTGTAAGAATTTTATCGGTAAACAGGAGAGGATAGCTAATATGAGAAAGTTACAAGGACTCCATGATAATTCAGGGATAACACATACCCTCCATCTCTCATCAGCTCTCTCCCTACTCCTGACTCTCAAAGAATGCTTGATATACATCACCAATCATTTACAACATGCTTTTTACATTCAGCATAGAATTGGCCCCAGAATGACCTTTAGCACAGTAGTCTCATCATGGATTTTTCTTTTTTTTTTTTTTTAATTTTTTTTTTAAATTTATTTATGATAGGCACACAGTGAGAGAGAGAGAGGCAGAGACACAGGCAGAGGGAGAAGCAGGCTCCATGCACCGGGAGCCCGACGTGGGATTCGATCCCGGGTCTCCAGGATCGCGCCCTGGGCCAAAGGCAGGCGCCAAACCACTGCGCCACCCAGGGATCCCTCATCATGGATTTTTCTTATCTAATGTTTCTATTCTTGAGTTCGAAGTCTCATTCTGTATTCTACTCCTTTTTTTCTAAGCAGATACAATGTTCAAGAGTGATTCAAACTGAAATACATTTTATTTAGCTCTTTATTCAGCATAGACATATATGGACAGAAATACTAGGCCATAAATAAAGGAATAGAGGTAATGAACTGAAGAGAAGAGTTAGTTAATATTTGTCCTCTTTTTGCGAATGGATCTCTTCAATAACTCAACGTGGTCACATTCTTTCATGCAGCAAAGAGTTGTAGGTCTTCCACAGTATGCCATCTTAAATTCTTTTTCACCACATTTATTTTTACATTGACTACCAAGTTTTATGCATGCATCCCACCAATTAAAGACAGTATAGTGTTCTTTACTTCTAGCTGAAAGAAGACAAGAATGGATGGAATTAAAAATTCAGGTAAGAAATGCCAAGATTTAAAAGAAGACTTACAAAGAAGCACAGACCACAGAGGGAAGAAAAGAGAAAGGGCTTCACTGTTTTTCCCCCCATTTAAATCTTTCTGTTCCTATGTAATAGCAAGCCAAAAAATCAGCAAGTATCCTATTTAAGGATTCTGGAGCAATGACTGGAGAATGTTCCCTTTTGGAAATAGTAAGAACATCTGTCTAGATAGTTTCATAAAAAATAAGACCCTATGACTTTAAAATGATACTTCTTTCTCATTCTGAACATGAAATTCAACCTTCATAAAACTAGAAGTTCAAAGACAGGAGTTAAGCAAATGGGGAGTGGGATAGAGAACATAGGATATTTCCTCCATTTCATTTGATAGGTAGTGATTAAAATTGCAAGATATAATTCTACTTGTTTTATTTTACCTGGATTGTTTTTTTGTGTGTGTGCCATAATTTGCCTTTTCAAATATTGTGGAAGAATTTTGCTTCTCTGAGTATAGTATCTCAAACTTTTTTCTACATATGGTACTCAATGGTGACATAGAAGTGGTAACAGGTTGGTCACAGCCCGCTGCAAAAGGAAAAAGGATTACTTTTGAAGCATAAGAAAAGGATGCTTTCCAAAATAAAGACAATAACATATTTTCCTTTATTCCATGGTTCTATATACTATAAGAGGTTTTTTAAAAATGATAATTTTGTGAAATATATCTTCAAAATTAGGTTGAATAAGTAAATGAATGACTTGGTTTTTATAAAGATCACCTCACTGACTATTGTAATGAGTAATAAATTAATAAGGGCAAAAAGCAGAACAGATGCTAGCTATTAGCATCATTACTATTAAGAAAAAAATCAGATCTGTGCATATTTAAATCTAAGTAATTCTATATACTATTTCAGAAAATTTCTAGAAACAGAATTTTAATGAACATATTTTAATAAATTTTTATAAAGATGATGAAGGAAAACAATTATTCTCATTTAAATTAACTCTAATTCCTTGAGTTACATTGTTAGTTGAAGTTCAGCTCTCTTTTGGTGAGAAACTATCAGCTAAAAAGTTATTTATGTTTGCATGTCAGAGCAGAGTAGCAGTAAGAAAATGGAATACTATAGGTTTATTTTATGATGATCTCCTTTGATCTCAACAATGACAGATAGCTTGGTTACCCAAAAAAGTAGCAAAATAAAGAATTTAAATGGAGGTGAGTAGATGTATAGCTAATCTTTGGACTTCTGGCAAGCCATTTAACCTCACTTAACCTACGCTATTAATACTCTAAGTGTGAGACAGATAATTTCCAAGAATAAATTCATTCCACTCTAAATTTTTTTTGAATCTACTAATATATTAAATTTAGTAGAATTTGATTATTAAATAAGGACGTTTCAGGAATTGATTAAATCATGGTAGTGCTAGTTTTTTCAATAGCTTACATATATATGTAATTATATGTATACATGTAAAGAAATTTATAATATATAAATATATATTATAAGTAAAATCTCATGTAATCAAAGTGAATTGCAGACTTTACTAGTGAATTGTCCTTGAAAAATTATTCATATATCTCTTCATCTAGGGACTGTAAATAAATATATGGTCTTGCCAATAGTATTAATATAATGATTCTATAACATTAATGATATTTATTTTTTAAAAATCCTGACCCGACCTCACTTAGTGCTAACCCCTGTGGCAATAATATTCATATTACCTGGTGGAATGAAGACACCAAAAGACAAAATAATGAAAGAAAGAAGGATCTTCATTGTAAATGACTTCTTAGGATATAACAGTTCACAGATCTTCTGTCTCAATTCAGGTATTGCTGAAATAAAGAAGAAAAAACAATCCTTTCACTTATAGAACTCTTCTGCACAGTCTTGATTACTGAGGCTTATTAAGAGTAAGAACATTTCTATGCTTGGTTGAATGTTCAAAGAGATAGTGACTAGAAAAAGTTGGTGCATTGCCACACAAAAATTCCATATTCTGATTTCTCTTGAGGCAGTTTCTCTAAGAAATTTTAATAGTTACAAGATTATGGGTTTACATTGCTAAATGATCAAGGTTGAAAATAACCTTGCAATAATTCACAGGATACTAAAGAAGTATGTTTTTTTATATAACTACACTTATTATTTTAATGTCCCTAATGTAAGAATCACAATGTAATGAGAAATCCAAAACAGAATTTTAGACTGATTTTACCAATTAAGGATACTTAATTTTACACAAAAAAATACTGAGATCTAGAGTGGTCAGGTGATTTCATAATCCACTAAATTTTTTGTTAAATATATATTAGCATTAACAATGACACTGTACTGACTTGTTTGAAAATTATCTTATCTAGCTTAGTTATACCCAAAAAAAGAATTATCCCCTCAAGTAAGTTTTATGATGTTAATGTATAAACATCCTGTGTTTAGAAGTCAAACGCATTTCTATTTTTTTCTATGTAGCATGGAGTTATTTCTGAGATCATAAGTTTTCCATGGCTTATTATAGCAGATTGGAGAAGAGCAGCTGAAATTGTTCCTCAAATCCCACAGGAAGCACCAAAGGTAGGAAAGGTAGGTGTTTTTTTTCCAAAGATAGGAAAGGTGCAATATTGTTACCTCTGGGGACTGTAGCCCATCAGAAATTTATTTTGGATATTTCATATATTAAATCTCAAGTTAAAAAAAAAACAGCAAAAAATATATATAAAAATATATAAATATATATAAAAATATAAAGTATGTATAACTCAGGATAATTTGTGAGTTTGGTTTAGTCCCTTGGAGAACATGGAAACCACTCCCTTTTATGAGCAGGTAAACACCATCTCAGTCTTTTACTCTGGATGCCCAACACATTAAACAGAATCTACCTCATGAAGTAGAACTAGACCATTCTTTTCAATAATTATTTAAATGTGAGAGTACCTATCATTTAAATTGTTTTTGTCTTACAGATACAAAGAATTTTAAATCACAGATAACTGGATAGTTTAGGAATGCTTGGATTCATTGATCACTATTCTGGGATCATGTTGTAGTTATTCCAGATATTTAGGAAACATAAAGAAAGACCTTGTCACTGCCTTGAGAAACTCAAATTATTTTTGAAAAGACAAGCCAAGAAACATATGACAAATCAATAAGGTAAATGTCATAAAAGTTGTATTAAAACAATTTTTTCATGTGTTCTGAGCGCAGTTTTTTCCCATCTAATACCACAATGTTCAACATGGAAGAGTACATATTACATTTCTGGATTAGGGATTTTGTGGATCTAATAAAAAACACCTAAATTGTGAAAATTAAAGCAAAAACTAGTGCATTGAGTCCATTGGAGAAAGTATTCTATCCTGTTTCATTTTTTCTTCATTTCCTAATTTTCCTTATTAAATTATAAAGAAGCAATTTATTGCCACAATTAGTGGCCCAGGGTCTGCAACATTCACATTAATCAAAACCACATCATCTTGGACAGTGAAAATATATAAAAGGTGCCTATTTTGTCAATTCAATCAATTGGCAGTGGCTATCTGGACTGCTGAGCAAGAGAGAATTCTAAGGCCAATTCCATGTTCAGTGAGAAAGAGTGTTGTAACTAAATGGTGACGTATATCAAACATTCCAGGCAAGAAGAGTTGCTAAAGAAATATCAGATATTTATTGTCTCCAAACTAATAATATGAAATACACAGGATGATAAAATCTTTGTAACTTTCGCCTATGATATTATTTTCTCCATTCATACTTATTGCTAAAACTTCTAAAAAGAAAAGCAATGTAGTAATTCTAGTATTTAAGGTAAGCAGCTTTACAAGTCTTTTAAGGAGTGCAATCTTGAGGGCGTAAGTAGTGAAAGACTCATGAAAAAAATCAGTAGATTAGAAAGAAAAAAAGAGGAGGAATGGAAAGCTTATCTGTACATGAGAAGTAACCTTTTAACTTAGTTTATAAAAATCCTAATAATCCCAAACATTTAATTATTTTAGTTGATCATTAGAAATATGCTCTTTGTCCCATACCAAAAATCTTGGTACACTGTTATTGGATAACTTAAAATTTAAGTAAGTTTTACTCACATAGGCATATATAAATTTAAATATATACTGTATATGCAATTTACTTGCCTGTCCTAACCTACTGATTTTCTCAATTCTCTCTAAAATGGGAGCCAGCAAATCTTTCCTTCCCTTATTCTATTCTTGAGCTCAGAGCTGCTCCCCTTCTTCTGATCCCATCTTTCTGACATCTTTTTCTATTTCTTAGTCCTGAGGAGGTAACCCCCTGTGCTTACTAGTGACTTGGAAGTGCTTAATTTTCCAGTCAGCAGCAGTTGGATTATTCTCACATGTCTATTAATCTAAGTGTAAATGTCCCATTGAGAAGCTCACAAGAAGTGGTCACTGCAATTAAAATAAGATACCCCATCTGAAGGTTTACATCTGTATCAGACTTTAATTCATGGATAAATTAATTTTTCCACATAATTTCTTTAAGATGAATGCCCTTCCAACCCTTATTCCATTGGCTAATTCCAATTATTTCTTTATTCTCAACACAGGGGTCATATTTTCATCAGCAATCATCATGACTACACAGGATTAGGTTCTACTCTAATACTTTTTCTCTCCTTCTCTCTCCTGATCAGATACTGAGATCCTCAGGTTCTTTTAGAAATTAAGTTCATCCTCATATGTAAGTGAGACTAGCTCAGTCCTGTTTAATAGATATCCAGCAAACATATTTTAAGTTGAGTTCTAAGAGTTGCACTTTTGCTCTTTTTATGCAAGACCTGAATTTTGAAAAAAATACATTATAAGTTATCTAAAATAAATATTGTTCAACAATTGCTCGACATCATCTACCACATAAACATTTTTAAGTGTCAGTTGAAAAATTCAGTAGCTTTTGATGAGGAACCTTCCTGTGTATTCTGTTGATATGACAAATCAGAGAATATCTCAATTCTTTTAAGTAGTTAACAAATATGAGCCTTCTCCAACCACCCTCATCCCTTACTCAAGAATACTGGAGAGTTCACTTGCTTTCCCTTAATTTTATTATCTTGCTGTTATTTCTAAGCATTTTGAATAAAACAATTCAAATTAAAAACAAAACAAAACAAAAAAAAAACAATTCAAATTAACTTCTAAACATATAAGAAATATCAAATGGGAATTTTTGATTGGAAAGTATAAGAAACAGATAACTTGGTGAGAGAGTTTGGGAAGAATACAAACTATTGATACATTACATTTTACAAGACATTTTAACAATTTCAATCTTCATATATTTTTGCTGTCTTATATATGAAGAAATACTTTAAAAGAAATATCTTTACTTCATTCACTTAAATCTACATTTTATTGTGAAGAATTTTCTTGTCTGGTCAAGTGACTGGTAACACTTTTCTAAAAGTTTGGTGTGAGTCCACTGTAAAGCAAATGAATTTACTTGAAAGTATAAGAAAAAGTGCTTGCAGAAGTAATAACACTATGTCTTCATCTTTAGTTAATATCTCTATGCCCCTCATTTAAAAATAAAAAGTCGATGTTGGGTTCTAGAAATTGACAGTGAAGGAGAATTTAGGTGGGATGCTTCATCGTAAAACTTAATATAGAAATAGAGAAAACCTCTCTCAGAGGGAGGGGCAGGATGGCGGAAGAGTAGGGTCCCCAAGTCACCTGTCCCCACCAAATTACCTCGATAACCTTCAAATCACCCTGAAAATCTACGAATTCGGCCTGAGATTTAAAGAGAGACCAGCTGGAATGCTACAGTGAGAAGAGTTCGCGCTTCTATCAAGGTAGGAAGACGGAGAAAAAGAAATAAAGAAACAAAGGCCTCCAAGGGGGAGGGGCCCCGCAAGGAGCCGGGCTGAGGCCGGGGCGAGTGTCCCCAGGACAGGAGAGCCCCGTCCCGGAGGAGCAGGAGCTGCACCGACCTTCCCGGGGGGAAAGGGGCTCGCAGGGAGGTGGAGCAGGACCCAGGAGGGCGGGGATGCCCTCGGGCTCCCGGGGACACTAACAGACACCTGCGCCCGGGAGAGTGCGCCGAGCTCCCTAAGGGCTGCAGCGCGCACGGCTGGACCCGGAGCAGCTCGGGGGGGCTCGTGGGCGGCTCCGCGGAGGGGGCTGCGGGGCGGGAGCAGCTCGGAGGGGCTCGGGGGCGGCTCCGCGGAGGGGGTTGCGCGGCCCGGGAGTGCGAATCCACCAGCGCAGGTCCCGGAGCCCAGGGCGCCGGGACACAGCCCAGGATCCCGCCTCCCCCGGGACAGGCATAGGCCGGGAGGGCCCAGGACAGCGAGGACGCTCCTGCCCCAGCTGAGCAGATCAGCGGCCCGCCCCGGAGCCTCCAGGCCCTGCAGACGGAGAGCTCTGGAGCTACTGCGGGGGCTGACTCCAGGGCTCCAGAGCTGGCCCCACCACTGCGGTTGTTCCTCCTGGGGCCTCACGGGGTAAACAACCCCCAGTGAGCCCTGCACCAGGCAGGGGACTGAGCAGCTCCCCCAAGTGCTAACACCTGAAAATCAGCACAACAGGCCCCTCCCCCAGGAGACCAGCTAGACGGACAGGTTCCAGGGGAAGTCAAGGGACTTAAAGTACACAGAATCAGAAGATACTCCCCCGTGGTTTGTTGTTTTGTTTTGTTTTGTTTTGTTTTTCTTTGCTTTTTGATTTCTGTTTGCTTCCCCCACCCTTTTTTTCTTTCTCTTTTTCTTTTCTTTTTTTCTTCCTTTTTTCTTTTTTCTTTTTCTCTTTTCTTTCCTTCTTTCTCTCTTCTCTTGCTCCTTTTCCTAATACAACTTGTTTTTGGCCACTCTCCACTGAGCAAAATGACTAGAAGGAAAACCTCACCTCAAAAGAAAGAATCAGAAACAGTCCTCTCTGTGGGAGAGGATGACAAATTCTAGATGACAATTCAATGTCAGAAAGCCAATTCAGAAGCACTATTATACAGCTACTGGTGGCTCTAGAAAAAAGCATAAAGGACGCAAGAGACTTCATGACTGCAGAATTTAGAGCTAATCAGGCAGAAATTAAAAATCAATTGAATGAGATGCAATCCAAACTAGAAGTCCTAACGACGAGGGTTAACGAGGTGGAAAACGAGTGAGTGACATAGAAGACAAGTTGATGGCAAAGAGGGAAACTGAGGAAAAAGAGACAAACAAAAGACCATGAGGATAGATTAAGGGAAATAAACGACAGCCTGAGGAAGAAAAACCTACGTTTAATTGGGGTTCCCGAGGGCGCTGAAAGGGACAGAGGGCCAGAATATGTATTTGAACAAATCATAGCTGAAAACTTTCCTAATCTGGGAAGGGAAACAGGCATTCAGATTCAGGAAATAGAGAGATCCCCCCCCCCCCCAAAATCAATAAAAACCGTTCAACACCTCGACATTTATTAGTGAAGCTTGCAAATTCCAAAGATAAAGAGAAGATCCTTAAAGCAGCAAGAGACAAGAAATCTCTGACTTTTATGGGGAGGAGTATTAGGGTAACAGCAGACCTCTCCACAGAGAACTGGCAGGCCAGAAAGGGCTGGCAGGATATATTCAGGGTCCTAAATGAGAAAAACATGCAACCAAGAATATTTATCCAGCAAGGCTCTCATTTAGAATGTAAGGAGAGATAAAGAGCTTCCAAGACAGGCAGGAACTAAAAGAATATGTGACCTCCAAACCAGCTCTGCAAGAAATTTAAGGGGGACTGTTAAAATTCCCCTTTAAGAAGAAGTCCAGTGGAACAATCCACAAAAACTAGGACTGAATAGATATCATGATGACACTAAACTCGTATCTGTCAATAGTAGCTCTGAATCTGAATGGGCTTAATGACCCCATCAAAAGGTGCAGGGTTTCAGACTGGACAAAAAAGCAAGACCTATCTATTTGCTGTCTACAATAGACTCATTTTAGACAGAAGGACACCTACAGCCTGAAAATAAAAGGTTGGAGAACCATTTACCATTCAAATGGTCCTCAAAAGAAAGCAGGGGTAGCCATCCTTATATCAGATAAACTAAAGTTTATCCCGAAGACTGTAGTGAGAGATGAAGAGGGACACTATATCATACTTAAAGGATCTATCCAAGAAGAGGACCTAACAATCCTCAATATATATGCCCCGAACGTGGGAGCTGCCAAATATATCAATCAATTAATAACCAAAGTTAAAACATACTTAGATAATAATACACTTATACTTGGTGACTTCAATCTAGTGCTTTCTACCCTCAATAGGTCTTCTAAGCACAACATCTCCAAAGAAACGAGACCTTTAAATGATACACTGGACCAGATGGATTTCACAGACATCTACAGAACTCCACATCCAAACTCAACTGAATACACATATTTCTCAAGTGCACATGGAACTTTCTCCAGAATAGACCACATACTGGGTCACAAATCAGGGCTGAACCGATACCGAAAGACTGGGATCGTCCCCTGCATATTCTCAGACCATAATGCCTTGAAATTAGAACTAAATCACAACAAGAAGTTTGGAAGGACCTCAAACACGTGAAGGTTAAGGACCATCCTGCTAAAAGATGAAAGGATCAACTACGAAATTAGGGAAGAATTAAAAAGATTCATGGAAATTAATGAGAATGAAGATACAACCATTCAAAATCTTTGGGATGCAGCAAAAGCAGTCCTGAGGGGGAAATACATCACAATACAAGCATCCATTCAAAAACTGGAAAGAACTCAAATACAAAAGCTAACCTTACACATAAAGGAGCTAGAGAAAAAACAGCAAATAGATCCTACACCCAGCAGAAGAAGAGAGTTAATAAAGACTTGAGCAGAACTCAATGAAATCGAGATAAGAAGAACTGTGGAACAGATCAACAGAACCAGGAGTTGGTTCTTTGAAAGAATTAATAAGATAGATAAACCATTAGCCAACCTTATTAAAAAGGAGAGAGAGAAGACTCAAATTAATAAAATCACGAATGAGAAAGGAGAGATCACTACCAACACCAAGGAAATACAAACGATTTTAAAAACACATTATGAACAGCTATACGCCAATAAATTAGGCAATCTAGAAGAAATGGACGCATTCCTGGAAAGCCACAAACTACCAAAACTGGAACAGGAAGAAATAGAAAACCTGAACAGGCCAATAGCCAGGGAGGAAATTGAAGCAGTCATCAAAAACCTCCCAAGACACAAGAGTCCAGGGCCAGATGGCTTCCCAGGGGAATTCTATCAAACGTTTAAAGAAGAAACCATACCTATTCTACTAAAGCTGCTTGGAAAGATAGAAAGAGATGGAGTACTTCCAAATTCGTTCTATGAGGCCAGCATCACCTTAATTCCAAAGCCAGACAAAGACCCCACCAAAAAGGAGAATTACAGACTAATATCCCTGATGAACATGGATGCAAAAATTCTCAACAAGATACTAGCCAATAGGATCCAACAGTACATTAAGAAAATTATTCACCATGACCAAGTAGGATTTATCCCCGGGACACAAGGCTGGTTTAACACTCGTAAAACAATCAATGTGATTCATCATATCAGCAAGAGAAAAACCAAGAACCATATGATCCTCTCAATAGATGCAGAGAAAGCATTTGACAAAATACAACATCTATTCCTGATCAAAACTCTTCAGAGTGTAGGGATAGAGGGAACATTACTCAACATCTTAAAAGCCATCTACGAAAAGCCCACAGCAAATATAATTTTCAATGGGGAAGCACTGGGAGCCTTTCCTCTAAGATCAGGAAAACGACAGGGATGTCCACTCTCACCACTGCTATTCAACATAGTACTGGAAGTCCTAGCCTCAGCAATCAGACAACAAAAAGACATTAAAGGCATTCAAATTGGCAAAGAAGAAGTCAAACTCTCCCTCTTCGCCGATGACACAATACTCTACATAGAAAACCCAAAAGCCTCCACCCCAAGATTGCTAGAACTCATACAGCAATTTGGCAGTGTGGCAGGATACAAAATCAGTGCCCAGAAGTCAGTGGCATTTCTCTACACTAACAATGAGACTGAAGAAAGAGAAATTAAGGAGTCAATCCCATTTACCTTTGCACCCAAAAGCATAAGATATCTAAGAATAAACCTAACCAAAGAGGTAAAGGATCTATACCCTCAAAACTATAGAACACTTCTGAAAGAAACTGAGGAAGACACAAAGAGATGGAAAAATATTCCATGCTCATGGATTGGAGAATTAATACTGTGAAAATGTCAATGTTACCCAGGGCAATTTACATGTTTAATGCAATCCCTATCAAAATACCATGGACTTTCTTCAGAGAGTTAAAACAAATTATTTTAAGATTTGTGTGGAATCAGAAAAGACCCCAATAGCCAGGGGAATTTTAAAAAAGAAAACCATATCTGGGGGCATCACAATGCCAGATTTCAGGTTGTACTACAAAGCTGTGGTCATCAAGACAGTGTGGTACTGGCACAAAAAGAGACACATAGATCAATGGAACAGACTAGAGGATCCAGAAGTGGACCCTCAATTTTATGGTCAACTAATAGTCGATAAAGGAGGAAAGACTATCCACTGGAAGAAAGGCAGTCTTTCCAATAAATGGTGCTGGGAAAATTGGACATCCACATGCAGAAGAATGAAACTAGACCACTCTCTTGCACCATACACAAAGATAAACTCAAAATGGATGAAAGATCTAAATGTGAGACAAGATTCCATCAAAATCCTAGAGGAGAACATAGGCAACTCCCTTTTTGAACTTGGCCACAGTAACTTCTTGCAAGATACATCCACGAAGGCAAAAGAAACAAAAGCAAAAGTGAACTATTGGGACTTCATCAAGATAAGAAGCTTTTCAAAGGATACAGTCAACAAAACTAAAAGACAACCTACAGAATGGGAGAAGATATTTGCAAATGATGTATCAGATAAAGGGCTAGTTTCCAAGATCTATCAAGAACTTCTTAAACTCAACACCAAAGAAACAAACAATCCAATCATGAAATGGGCAAAAGACATGAACAGAAATCTCACAGAGGAAGACATAGACATGGCCAACATGCACATGAGAAAATGCTCCACATCACTTGCTATCAGGGAAATACAAATCAAAACCACAATGAGATACCACCTCACACCAGTGAGAATGGGGAAAACTAACAAGACAGGAAACAACAAATGTTGGAGAGGATGTGGAGAAAGGGGAACCCTCTTGCACTCTTGGTGGGAATGTGAACTGGTGCAGCCACTCTGGAAAACTCTGTGGAGGTTCCTGAAAGAGTTAAAAATAGACCTGCCCTACGACCCAGCAATTGCACTGTTGGGGATTTACCCCAAATATACAGATGCAATGAAACGCCGGGACACCTGCACCCGATGTTTCTAGCAGCAATGTCCACCTTAGCCAAACTGTGGAAGGAGCCTCGGTGTCCATCGAAAGATGAATGGATAAAGAAGCTGTGGTCTATGTATACAATGGAATATTCCTCAGCCATTAGAAATGACAAATACCCACCATTTGCTTCAACGTGGATGGAACTGGAGGGTATTATGCTGAGTGAAGTAAGTCAATTGGAGAAGGACAAACATTATATGTTCTCATTCATTAGGGGAATATAAATAACAGTGAAAGGGAATAGAAGGGAGGGGAGAAGAAATGGGTAGGTAATATCAGAAAGGGAGACAGAACATGAAGACTCCTAAGTCTGGGAAACAAACTAGGGGTGGTGGAAGGGGAGGAGGGCGGGGAGTGGGGGTGAATTGGGACGGGCACTGAGGGGGTCACTTGACGGGATGAGCACTGGGTGTTATTCTGTATGTTGGCAAATTGAACACCAATAAAAAATAAATGTATTATTAAAAAAATAAATAAAAAGTCTTCAGTACACACTTCCTTGTTTTTATTTTATTTATTTATTTTTTTTTATTTTTGTATTTTTTTTACACATTTCTTTGAAAATATGTTGAATTAAATAAATGCATGAATAATTTTTTTTAAGAATAGACAAACGGCTGGTGAAGAAATAGTGAGCCTGTATTGGAAAATGTTTAGTAGAGTACTCCATACATATTAGTTAGTTTATCAGTATTATAGATATGATCATCAATAATATATTTTTTGAAAAAAAATAATTCTTTTTTGGATATTTTTATAGCTAGAAAGAATTTTTTTGAGTTTTTTTATTTATTAATTTAGGAGAGAGAGAGCATGAGCAGGAGTGAGAGGGAGAAGCAGACCCTTTGTTTTTTGTTTTGTTTTTATTTTTATTTATGATAGTCACAGAGAGAGAGAGAGAGAGAGAGAGAGAGAGGCAGAGAGAGAAGCAGGCTCCATGCACCGGGAGCCCGATGTGGGATTCAATCCCGGGTCTCCAGGATCGCGCCCTGGGCCAAAGGCAGGCGCTAAACCGCTGTGCCACTCAGGGTTCCCAGACCCTTTGTTGAGCAGGGTGCCCAACATAAGGCTCAATCCCAGGATCCTGGGATCATGACCTAGGCCTAAGGCAGGTGCTTAACTGACTGAACTACCAGGTGCTCCATATCTTTTTTTAAAGATTGTATTTATTTATTTGAGATTGCGAGAGAGCATGAACAGGGCACGGGGAGAAAGGGATGGAGGGAGAGGGAGAAGCAGACTCCCTGCTGAGCAAAGAGCTCTAAGTGGGGCTGGATCTCAAGACCCTAGGATCATGACCTGAGCCAAAGGCAGACGTTTGAAGGACTAGATCATCCAGGTGCCCCATATAGCTAGAAAGAATCTTAATGACCATGTACTGAGTATTGAGATTTCTGAGGAAAATAAAGAGAAAATTATTCTCCTGTTCAACATAAATGCGATAAATTGGTTTACACATTCAGAAGTAGTTTAACGATAAATTATCAGCTAAAAAGTGATTGGTATTTGAATTGACTGCAGAATATATGAAATGCCTATTAGTCAAAGTAAGAAAAATCAACTTTTTATTTATTCTAAAGTTTGATGATTTCAGTAGGCTTGTGCATGTGTGTGTGCGTGTTTGTGTGTGTCCCAAACAAAGCAGTAAAGAAAATGTCAGTTGAAGATCTAGTTTCAGTTCTAACATAATAAATTATGTGCTTTTAAGGATCTCACTTTACTTAACTTGTCTTTTCTACCTCATGTAAAAGATGAAGAGTCTGATGTAGAAGATTTGTAAGTTCTCTCTAGCCTCAAACATGTTTTTCTATATACACATTATTAATTTTTGCCTATGTATTAAATACACTTTTTTCTATATTTAGACTATTATCCTTCATCTATGTATTAAATACACTTTGCTATATTCAAAATATTAATTCTTACCTATGAATTAATTTCTATATCCAGACTATTAAGCCTCAAATCCATATTCCATATAAATTGATTGTATTTCATTGACTGTAACGCTGTCACCTCATTTTCTAATTTGATGTTATAGTAATGAATATACACAGCCCTTGTCACTGCAAAGGCATTTACTTATAAATACTGTCCTTAAGGAATAACATATCCAATTTTAGGACTTTTTGAGACATAAGACTTGATATTTCCTTAGGAAAGAAAACTCAAACTAAAAGTATGCTTTTATTGGAATAATGTATTTGCATTCAAAAACAATCTCATGTTTTGAGAATAGTAATGACAAGTAAAATATACAGATCCTTGGTAGAAATGCTCTATCTCCAATTCCTGTATAGTAGAGTTGACTCCAGTGTCCTACAAATCTGAAATAGTTTATTGGCAATAACAGGAAGGAGAAGGAAGAGGTCAGTATTAAGTGAAATATATGGGCAGTGCAGAGGGTGAAAGAAAATATCCAAATATTTTTTTTCTCAGTCAAGGTGTCTTGACTTGCAATAGTGAATTCTGAATAAATGTTGCTTGATGATAATAATTATCTTAACCATTCAATCCTATAATAGTGATTATATTACATTTTAGATATAAAATTCATGACCCTACTCCAGTATTGTAAATAAGTCCACTATAAAATTCCATACTGCCTGGTGTAATTATAGAGAAATAAAGAAAAGAGAAATAAAGAAAAAAATAATTTTCACTAAAGATGATTTCTTGAATATAAAGAATAAACTGATATTTCTCAATTCAGATCTTAAGTAGAAATAGAAAACTCTTCTTTCATTTGTAGAATCTTCTAAAGGGTTTTCATTATGCTAGTTGAATAATGCCATATTTAAAGAAATATAATCAGATAAGAAGATTTGCATTATCTCAGAATATATACCCATCCATTTACTATAACCTTGAGGAGACGATCTTGAGTACAAATTTTACAGTTACAAAGGCCGTATGTTCAAATTCTTAAGAGATCAAGTTTTAAAATTATACTACAACAATGTAATTCATCCCTGAATATGTGTTTTATACTTTTAATATCAGAATGTTGAGTCTTAATGGACAGAGACATCTGAATCATAACAATTTGAGTTTGAGGTATTGTAAAAAAACACTTAATATTATAGCTGAAGACACTGAAAACCAAAGAGGTTATGTGATGTATATCACATGTATATATTGTTCATAAATTATGAGAAGCCGAGATTCACCAATGGTTTTGTAAGTGTCTCTAGTCAAGCTTAGATTGTTTTGATAAATTCTTAAAGTAGAACTTTTGACAAATAATAAACATTTCAGTTTTGGAAAATTTGCAGTAGAAATTATTTCCCTGCCCTTTGAGATGTAAATAATCTCCCAGTATTGTTAGATTTACAACCCAAGAATGTCTTTTTCAATGATCTTCTCAAGGAATAGATGGCAGTCAAGTTTTGGTAGCCTTTTATATCAAAGGTAGAAAAAAGTGGATTCTGATATTTTGATGCCAATGAGAGTGTTTTCAAGGAAGCAGATTGGAAGGAATATGATGTGTATATTGAGCAATAGCAAGAAAAAAATTCAAATGATAAAAAGATATCCATGACTTCCTCATAACATTAAACATTATATGGTCTCATTCATTTAGGGAATATAAAAAATAGTGAAAGAGAATAAAGGGGAAAGGAAAGAAACTGAGTGGGAAATATCAGAGAGGGTGACAGAACATGAGAGACACCTAACTCTGGGAAATGAACAAGGGGTGGTGGAAAGGGAGGTGGGTGGGGAGTTGGGGTGACTGGGTGATGGGCCCTCATGGGGTCACTTGACGGGATAAGCACTGGGTGTTATGCTATATGTTGGCAAATTGAACTCCAATAAAAAAAAAATTAAAAAAAAAAAAAGAATCTGCACAAGGGGCAGAAAGAACTCTGCTTGGATAAAGGCCAGGACAGATATTATATTGCATCATTTGAAGAAAAGAGAGGTTTTACAATAGTAAGGTAAATGATGGAAAAAGTAATCAAATGAGAAATAAGTTCAAGGTGAAGGAAACGTTGCCCAGAATTGATGTAGCAGAACAGGGTATAATTTAGGTGATCTTGAAGTGATAATGCTTTCCTGTGATCTCTGAAATGGAAATATGCTCATGCTGAGTATAAGGTGAAATTTCTAGGGCTGAGAACATTCTG
Source organism: Canis lupus baileyi (assembly GCF_048164855.1). Classification (NCBI taxonomy): domain Eukaryota; kingdom Metazoa; phylum Chordata; class Mammalia; order Carnivora; family Canidae; genus Canis; species Canis lupus. The sequence continues at coordinate 54,701,286 of NC_132844.1, read as the reverse complement.
TAATATCAAGCACAGATAACAAAATTAATTAGAGATAGTTCTTACTGAACAGCCTGTAACATTTCAACCCAACCACATGGCTATTTCCAAATAAACTCTCCATTAAAATTCTGCATTCTCTTTGATCCAAATCTATGCTCCACTAATACTCTATGCAGTGGTCATCATTAGATTAGTGATAGAATTTATCACATGGTGGAAATAATGAAAGTTATCTTTATGTGAGACAAAAAAGGGAAGAAATCAAAGCAAACATATAACAAAGGCAAAGAGGAACCAAAATTTGAGAACAGAGTTGAAGTTTTTGGTCATTAAACACTTCCTGACTTAAAGATTCCAGTAATATATATGCTAGCAGTGACCTCTTTTGCAGGTAATATTTATCTAAGAATCTCCTGTGGCCTTTGTTGCAACCTGTCTTCACTCATAATCACAAGGCCTATGAGAGTGGAGCAAATTTACACTAGTGTAAGGACCCCCAGAATATTCCGGGTGGGGGAGGGGACAGAAGAGTCATAACATGATCAACTTTTTTTTTCTTTCCCTTAACTCTACTCAAGGTTAAGAAGTGGCCTCTCCATACTTGTAAAAGGAAGATGCTTATCAAAGCTTTTTCTTTAACTTAATATAGAGTGATTTCAGGAGGATAATGAAAAACCTTGATGAAAATTTTATTTTCCTGTTAGTTATACCACAACTTTATGTTCATAATCGTATTGGAAAGCTATAGTCCTCAGGATACAAAAATGGTAAAAAATATATAATAATCCTTTATACATCCCAATGTTCTCCCCAAAAGTGGAGGAATTAGCTTGGGAGAAGTCTAATGCCTCTTCCATGCTCAAAAACTTCTTAAAACAAAAAGGACAAGCATTTATTAAGCATCACTATGCTGAGTATTATACTAGACACTTTTCATTTGGTGCATTTCTCATAATAGCCTTGCTGAATGGTTTCTGCTATCACTATTTTAAAGTGTGGGAGCCTTATTCCTCAGAAAGTTAAAAAAAATAGAACTATCCTATGATCTAGCAATTCTACTACTGGCAATTTACTCAAAAAATACAAAAATACTAATTCAAAGGGATAAATGCACTCTTGTGTTTACTGTAGCATTATTCCAATACCCCAGATAAAGAAACAGTCTAAGTGTCCATCGATTGATGAATAGATAAAGAACAGATGATATTGATACACAATGGAATTATTATTCAGCCATAAAAAAGAATGAAATCTTACCATTTGCAATGAATGAAAGAAGCTAGAGAGAATAATGCTAAGCAAAACCAGTCAGAGAAAGACAAATATCATATGATTTCACTCATATGTGGAATTTTAAAAACAAAACAAATGAGCAAAGGGGAAAAAAAGGAAAGAGAAAGAAATTAAGAAACAGACTCTTGACTATAGAGAGCAAATTGATGGTTACCAGGGGGGAAGGTGACTGGGGGATGGGTGAAATAGGTGATAGGGATGAAGGAGGGCACTAGTTGTGATGAGCACCAGGTGTTATATGGAAGTGTTGAATCACTATATTGTATACCTGAAACTAATAATACACTGTATGTTAATTAACTGAAATTAAAATAACAAAATAAAGAGTGGAGACCTTATATTGAGGGAATGTTAAATGTGATAGCAAAGCAACCCAAACATGTGTAATGCCTTAAACATAACAGAAGTTTATTCTGATCTGAAGGGTCTTTCCTCCAGGCATTTATTCAGGGATCCAGATCTTTTTTTTTTTTAAATAAATTAATTTTTTATTGGTGTTCAATTTACCAACATACAGAATAACACCCAGTGCTCATCCCGTCAGGTGCCCCCCTCAGTGACCGTCACCCATTCACCCCCACCCCCCGCCCTCCTCCCCTTCCACCACCCCTAGTTCGTTTCTCAGAGTTAGGAGTCTTTTTATTCTCCCTTCCCTTATATTCCCTTTCACTGTTATTTATATTCCCCAAATGAATGAGAACATATAATGTTTGTCCTTCTCCGACTGACTTACTTCACTCAGCATAATACCCTCCAGTTTCATCCACGTTGAAGCGAATGGTGAGTATTTGTCGTTTCTAATGGCTGAGGAATATTCCATTGTATACATAAACCACATCTTCTTTATCCATTCATCTTCCGATGGACACCGACGCTCCTTCCACAGTTTGGCTATTGTGGACATTGCTGCTAGAAACATTGGGGTGCAGGTGTCCCGGCGTTTCATTGCATCTGAATCTTTGGGGTAAATCCCCAACAGTGCAATTGCTGGGTCTTAGGGCAGGTCTATTTTTTACTCTTTGAGGAACCTCCACAGAGTTTTCCAGAGTGGCTGCACCAGTTCACATTCCCATCAAGAGTGCAAGAGGGTTCCCTTTTCTCCGCATCCTCTCCAACATTTGTTGTTTCCTGTCTTGTTAGTTTTCCCCATTCTCACTGGTGTGAGGTGGTATCTCATTGTGGTTTTGATTTGTATTTCCCTGATAGCAAGTGATGTGGAGCATTTTCTCATGTGCTTGTTGGCCATCTATGTCTTCCTCTGTGAGATTTCTGTTCATGTCTTTTGCCCATTTCATGATTGGATTGTTTGTTTCTTTGCTGTTGAGTTTAAGAAGTTCTTGATAGATCTTGGAAACTAGCCCTTTATCTGATAGGTCATTTGCAAATATCTTCTCCCATTCTGTAGGTTGTCTTTTAGTTTTGTTGACTGTATCCTTTGAAAAGCTTCTTATCTTGATGAAGTCCCAATAGTTCATTTTTGCTTTTGTTTCTCTTGCCTTCGTGGATGTATCTTGCAAGAAGTTACTGTGGCCAAGTTCAAAAAGGGTGTTGCCTGTGTTCTCCTCTAGGATTTTGATGGAATCTTGTCTCACATTTAGATCTTTCATCCATTTTGAGTTTATCTTTGTGTATGGTGCAAGAGAGTGGTCTGGTTTCATTCTACTGCATGTGGATGTCCAATTTTCCCAGCACCATTTATTGAAGAGACTGTCTTTTTTCCAGTGGATAGTCTTTCCTCCTTTGTCGAATATTAGTTGACCATAAAGTTGAGGGTCCACTTCTGGATTCTCCATTCTGTTCCATTGATCTATGTGTCTGTTTTTGTGCCAGTACCACACTGTCTTGATGACCACAGCTTTGTAGTACAACCTGAAATCTGGCATTGTGATGCCCCCAGCTATGGTTTTCTTTTTTAAAATTCCCCTGGCTATTCGGGGTCTTTTCTGATTCCACACAAATCTTAAAATAATTTGTTCTAACTCTCTGAAGAAAGTCCATGGTATTTTGATAGGGATTGCATTGAACGTGTATATTGCCCTGGGTAACATTGACATTTTCACAATATTAATTCTGCCAATCCATGAGCATGGAATATTTTTCCATCTCTTTGTGTCTTCCTCAGTTTCTTTCAGAAGTGTTCTATAGTTTTGAGGGTATAGATCCTTTACCTCTTTGGTTAGGTTTATTCTTAGATATCTTATGCTTTTGGGTGCAAAGGTAAATGGGATTGACTCCTTAATTTCTCTTTCTTCAGTCTCATTGTTAGTGTAGAGAAATGCCACTGACTTCTGGGCATTGATTTTGTATCCTGCCACACTGCCAAATTGCTGTATGAGTTCTAGCAATCTTGGGGTGGAGGCTTTTGGGTTTTCTATGTAGAGTATTGTGTCATCGGCGAAGAGGGAGAGTTTGACTTCTTCTTTGTCAATTTGAATGCCTTTAATGTCTTTTTGTTGTCTGATTGCTGAGGCTAGGACTTCCAGTACTGTGTTGAATAGCAGTGGTGAGAGTGGACATCCCTGTCGTGTTCCTGATCTTAGAGGAAAGGCTCCCAGTGCTTCCCCATTGAAAATTATATTTGCTGTGGGCTTTTCGTAGATGGCTTTTAAGATGTTGAGTAATGTTCCCTCTATCCCTACACTCTGAAGAGTTTTGATCAGGAATAGATGTTATATTTTGTCAAATGCTTTCTCTGCATCTAATGAGAGGATAATATGGTTCTTGGTTTTTCTCTTGCTGATATGATGAATCACATTGATTGCTTTACAAGTGTTGAACCAGCCTTGTGTCCCGGGGATAAATCCTACTTGGTCATGGTGAATAATTTTCTTAATGTATTGTTGGATCCTATTGGCTAGTATCTTGTTGAGAATTTTTGCATCCATGTTCATCAGGGATATTGGTCTGTAATTCTCCTTTTTGGTGGGGTCTTTGGTTTTGGAATTAAGGTGATGCTGGCCTCATAGAATGAATTTGGAAGTACTCCATCTCTTTCTATCTTTCCAAGCAGCTTTAGTAGAATAGGTATGGTTTCTTCTTTAAAAGTTTGATAGAATTCCCCTGGAAGCCATCTGGCCCTGGACTCTTGTGTCTTGGGAGGTTTTTGATGACTGCTTCAATTTCCTCCCTGGCTATTGGCCTGTTCAGGTTTTCTATTTCTTCCTGTTCCAGTTTTGGTAGTTTGTGGCTTTCTAGGAATGCGTCCATTTCTTCTAGATTGCCTAATTTATTGGCGTATAGCTGTTCATAATATGTTTTTAAAATCGTTTGTATTTCCTTGGTGTTGGTAGTGATCTCTCCTTTCTCATTCGTGATTTTATTAATTTGAGTCTTTTCTCTCTCCTTTTTAATAAGGCTGGCTAATGGTTTATCTATCTTATGAATTCTTGCAAAGAACCAACTCCTGGTTCTGTTGATCTGTTCCACAGTTCTTCTGGTCTCGATTTCGTTGAGTTCTGCTCGAATTTTAATTAACTCTTTTCTTCTGCTGGGTGTAGGATCTATCTGCTGTTTTTTCTCTAGCTCCTTTATGTGTAAGGTTAGCTTTTCTATTTGAGTTCTTTCCAGTTTTTGAATGGATGCTTGTATTGCGATGTATTTCCCCCTTAGGACTGCTTTTGCTGCATCCCAAAGATTTTGAATGGTTGTATCTTCATTCTCATTAGTTTCCATGAGTCTTTTTAATTCTTCCTTAATTTCCTGGTTGAACCTTTCATCTTTTAGTTGGATGGGCCTTAACCTCCACGTGTTTGAGGTCCTTCCAAATCTGGTTGTGATTTAGTTCTAATTTCAAGGCATTATGGTCTGAGAATATGCAGGGGATGATCCCAATCCTTCGGTATCGGTTCAGACCCAATTTGTGACCCAGTATGTGGTCTATTCTGGAGAAAGTTCCATGTGCACCTGAGAAGATTGTGTATTCAGTTGAGTTTGGATGTAAAGTTCTGTAGATATCTGTGAAATCCATCTGGTCCAGTGTATCATTTAAAGCTCTCGTTTCTTTGGAGATGTTGTGCTTAGAAGACCTATCGAGGGTAGAAAGAGCTAGATTGAAGTCACCAAGTATAAGTGTATTATTATCTAAGTATTTCTTCACTTTGGTTATTAATTGGTATAAATATTTTCAGCTCCCACATTCGGGGCATATATATTGAGGATTGTTAGGTCCTCTTCTTGGATAGATCCTTTAAGTATGATATAGTGTCCCTCTTCATCTCTCACTACAGTCTTCGGGGTAAATTTTAGTTTATCTGATATAAGGATGGCTACCTCTGCTTTCTTTTGAGGACCATTTGAATGGTAAATGGTTCTCCAACCTTTTATTTTCAGGCTGTAGGTGTCCTTCTGTCTAAAATGAGTCTCTTGTATACAGCAAATAGATGGGTCCTGTTTTTTTATCCAGTCTGAAACCCTGCGCCTTTTGATGGGGTCATTAAGCCCGTTCACGTTCAGAGTTACTATTGACAGATATGAGTTTAGTGTCATCATGATATCTATTCAGTCCCTGTTTTTATGGATTGTTCCCTTGGACTTCCTCTATTACAAAACCCCCCTTAATATTTTTTGCAGAGCTGGCTTCGTGGTCACATATTCTTTCAGTTTCTGCCTATCTTGGAAGCTCTTTATCTCTCCTTCTATTCTGAATGAGAGCCTTGCTGGATAAAGTATTCTTGGCTGCATGTGCTTTTCATTTAGGACCCTGAATATATCCTGCCAGCCCTTTCTGACCTGCCTGGTCTCTGTGGAGAGGTCTGCTGTTACCCTAATATTCCCATAAAAGTCAGGGATTTCTTGTCTCTTGCTGCTTTAAGGATCTTCTGTTTATCTTTGGAATTTGCAAGCTTCACTAATAAATGTCGATGTGTTGAAGGGTTTTTATTGATTTTAAGGGGGATCTCTCTATTTCCTGGATCTGAATGCCTGTTTCCCTTCCCAGATTAGGGAAGTTTTCAGCTATGATTTGTTCAAATACATATTCTGGCCCTCTGTGCCTTTCGGCGCCCTCGGGAACCCCAATTAAACGTAGATTTTTCTTTCTCAGGCTGTCTTTTATTTCCCTTAATGTGTCTTCATGGTCTTTTAATTGTCTGTCTCTTTTTTCCTCAGTTTCCCTCTTTGCTATCAACTTGTCTTCTATGTCACTCACTCGTTCTTCCACCTCGTTAACCCTCGTCGTTAGGACTTCTAGTTTGGATTGCATCTCATTCAATTGATTTTTAATTTCTGCCTGATTAGCTCTAAATTCTGCAGTCATGAAGTCTCTTGAGTCCTTTATGCTTTTTTCTAGAGCCACCAGTAGCTGTATAATAGTGCTTCTGAATTGGCTTTCTGACATTGAATTGTAATCCAGATTTTGTAACTCTGTGGGAGAGAGGACTGTTTCTGATTCTTTCTTTTGAGGTGAGGTTTTCCTTCTAGTCATTTTGCTCAGTGCAGAGTGGCCAAAAACAAGTTGTATTTGGAAAAGGAGCAAGAGAAGAGAGAAAGAAGGAAAGAGAAAAAGAAAAAAGGAAGAAAAAAAGGAAAAAAGAGAAGAAAAAGAGAAAGAAAAAGAAAGAAAGGGAAAAAAAGGGGTGGGGGAAGCAATCAGAAATCAATCAATCAAACAAACAAACAAATAAAAAAAAACCACGGAGGAGTATCTTCTGTTTCTGTGTACTTTAAGTCCCTTGACTTCCCCTGGAACCTGTCCGTCTAGCTGGTCTTCTGGGGGAGGGGCCTGTTGTGCTGATTTTCAGGTGTTAGCACTTGGGGGAGCTGCTCTGCCCCTGCCTGGTGCAGGGCTCAGTGGGGGTTGTTTACCCCGTGAGGCCCCAGGAGGAACAACCGCAGTGGCGGGGCCAGCTCTGGAGCCCTGGAGTCAGCTCCCGCAGTAGCTCCAGAGCTCTCCGTCTGCAGGGCCTGGAGGCTCCGGGGCGGGCCGCTGATCTGCTCAGCTGGGGCAGGAGCGTCCTCGCTGTCCTGGGCCCTCCCGGCCTCTGCCTGTCCGGGGGATGGCCAGATCCTGGGCTGTGTCCCGGCCCCTGTGCTCCGGGGCCTGCGCTGTTGGATTCGTGCTCCCGCCCCGCAGCCCCCTCCGCGGAGCCGCCCCCGAGCCCCCCCGAGCTGCTCCGGGTCCCGCCGTGCGCGCTGCAGCCCTTAGGGAGCTCGGCGCACTCTCCCGGGGCGCAGGTGTCTGTTACTGTCCCCGGGAGCCCGAGGGCATCCCCGCCCTCCTGGGTCCTGCTCCAACTCCCTGCGAGCCCCTTTCCGCCCGGGAAGGTCGGTGCAGCTCCTGCTTCTCCGGGACGGGGCTCTCCTGTCCTGGGGGCGCTCGCCCTGGCCTTAGCCTGGCTCCTCGCGGGGCCCTCCCTCTTGGATCTAGGGATCCAGATCTTGTTCCATTTTAGGATTCTGGCACTTTCATTATGTGGGTTATTTTATTTTATTTTTAAGATTTTATTTATTCATTCATGAGAGAGAAAGAGTTTTATTTATTCATTCATGAGAGAGAGGGGGGCAGGGGAGAGACACAGGCAGAGGAAAAAGCAGGCTCCCCACAAGGAGCCCCAGGTGGGACTCGATCCCAGACCCCAGGATCACTCATGCCCTGAGCCAAAGGCAGACCCTCAACTGCTGAACCACCAGGTATCCCCAATATGTGTATTTTAAAGTGACTAAGGAAAGAAGAAGAGAAAGTGAATCTCCCATGGGAGTATTTTATGGACCAGTCCTAAAAATGGTACATATTACTTCTCTTTACCAGAACCCAGTCAATTGCCATTAGATTCTAAGATAGGCTGGAAAATGGAGTAAAGTTATGGTCTCAGAAGGGAGAGAAAATGAATTTCAGAACAGCTAGCTAGTCTGAGGCACAACTGACTTTTTGGCCACCTAATATTCGTGTAATATATATACATATAATATAATATACATGTCCACATGTAGAACAAATTCCCTCCCTCTCCAAAGGACACAGCTCAAAATTCATTCCAACAAAGCCTCCATCTAGAGCAGGATCTTCTAGTCCAATGTAGTCTTTTCTCTCATGTCTGGATGTGATATATGAAAATGAAAGTCATCTTACAAGAGATGCTATAAGAATAATCATAATAGTATCATTTGTAGTAGCATAACATTGGAAATAAACTTCATGGAGGAGAATGAAGAAGTTGTGAAACATTTAAAATCATTAATTAATAATGAAAATGAATTAATTCCAGCTACATCCAAAAATAAAGATAAATTATAGAAGTCTAATATACATGACTTGAACACAATTTTAATGCATTTGTATAGGAATATAGATACATTATTTTATATTAACAGCCAGTATAAAACTCACTAGAAAAAAACACCCTGCTTAATTGAGTGTCCTCTTTGAAATGTCTACTTCAAGTGGAAACTGGTTCTCTAAGCAGGAATAAGGCTAGAGGTATATGCACAAGCAGAAAGAATTTATTGTTCCAGGGAGCTGAGTTATAAAGAGCCCATATACTGGGTAGCAGGCTGTGCATTCCACAGTGTGAATCTTCCCCAAGACTCCTAAATTTTCACTAAATTTGCAATACCATTTAAATGCAAGTGGAGATTTTGAAGTAACCAGAGAAGGGAGTTCATTTTAAAGCTCAATTAAATGCAGAGGTGCAGATGAGGGAGTACAGAGCATGAGATGCCAATTGTGGAAAACCTCATATATCATGAGAAGAGTTCTTACTGTCACCAGACCATGGATGAAGAGTTCAGATTGAATTTAATCAGATCAATGTGGGACAAATGGATTCTAGTGAACTTATAGGTTGAAAGTGATTGACACTTAAGCTCACAGTAGATCTTAAGCAGAGGAACAATTGCATATGAGAACTTTCAAGGCTGATATTCCCCATATTTTACTACATGTATGGCAAAGGCAATGAACAGTTAGAAAGGATGTCAACCATGATGTTGGACCAGGCATTGAGCCTTTGCCACTAATTCCTGGGAAACTCTAGATGTCCCAGGATAGCAGGCTGGGATACAGTAAGAACTAGGACAGTGGCCGTTCACCAACAAGTATAAAATAATTTCAATATTTTAACAACTACTATGTTCATATCTATGTGGACCAAAGAAATAGAAGCAGTAGGCGCTTTGATACTGCAAGAAGTTATAGGTGAGAGTCTGAAAATAAATATGGAAAGGAAATACCTTTTATTCTCTTCCCTTAACAGGAAGTCATATTCTCCTTCCTTGCAATCAATGTATCATTATAACACCAGGGAATTGGTACAGTCATCTTTCACCTAGGGAAGAAGGAGAATAATATACAGATGTATCCCATCCAAGCAAGCTAATTCCCTCCAGTTTCAGAAAAATGTGGAAATAAGTTAAACAAAAGAAGGACAGTTGGGAGAGAGATGCTTGTAGCCCAAACTTCCCTTCAGAGCTTCTGACATGGGCAGAGAGAACATGAACAAGATGGATTAATGAAATGGTTTTAACCCCACTTTAATGCTTAAGGAAGAGATTCCACTAAGGGTATTTTTGTGCCACCTTGGGAGCAACCATAATCACAACAAAACAAAAACAAAACAAAAAACTGTCTACTTATGCTAGTTAGGCAAAGGAGGCACTTGGTATAACTTTCTCCAACTATCTCCAACTGCCATGCCAATCTCAGCTGGGTTGAGACTCAGAATTTTCCACATGCACTTGGGAATGTGGAGAGGGACCCACAAAAGGTAGCTAAGAGTCTAGCTGTGATGTTGCCAGAAAATGTGGCACTTGCAGTAGCAAATTGATCTGAATTCAAAGATCGGTAGATCCTGAAATTAAATGGGAATAACAGTTGTGTATCAGAAGGTTATAATGCCAATGAGAACCAGGGTTGGTCCTAATAACTGGGGAGGGCCACTGGGCCCAACTGAGTTGGGAAAGAATAAATCAAAAGTTCAACAGTGGTAAAATAAAGATGCAAAATCCTGGATTTTGCAAACAGACCAGGTGGGCACAGGTCGTGACTAAGGAGACTAGAGGATAGATATGTGAATCCCAACACCATTCTTTTGCCATCATATGGTCACATGAACCCGCCTTCCTCCATATATTCAGATGTAGTCTTAGTGTCAAGCAGGGGAAGTCAGTGGTACTTTGAAAGATTAAGAATTTCCTTAAAGTGTTATTCTACATTATTGTCTGAGGCTGAGTTCCCTAAATGGATTGATGGGGAATGGAGTGCCCCGTTACCCAAGAAAATGGTACTCCTAAGATTTATTATGTATAACATAAAGAAAATATATCCTTTTTGTACATCTCAGGGCAATGTGAGTAAATATATGACTTCATAAGAAAATAGCATGCAAGTCAATGAATCATCAAAGCTTAGCAGTATGGAAGCTTTTCTGAAAAGTGTTTTGTAATCACATGTAGTCCAAAAGTCTATAAGGTTCCACATATTGAAACCCACTATGATTATTGTAGTCAAAGCACTGATAACAAATGTCAAAAAATAAAATATGCTTTCCTGTCCAAGAATATAGGCATTATGTAATTTATTTGATATTTTTATTTTCAAATATTAGATGATTTAAATATATAATGGTTTGTATTTGAAGTGAAAAACCCTATTGAAAGAAAACATCATTTTCAACTGAGGTTTCCATGAAACTATTTCACAGTATAGTTACTGTTTCGTGGGAACCCATGATGCTTAAATCATTTCTTGTCATTTCATATTCAATATTATTATTCATTTAGTGCTTTAACCTATGTTCTTTACTATTTTCAATAATTGCCATCAGATTTTGACTACACCATTGACCTCTCTTTTATCTTTAATGTCACTTTCTCCTTTAAGTGTACCCCCATTTTCTTCAAAGTAAGGAAAAGAGAAAAAAAATAAGTGATTCTTCTGTTTAAGGTTCTGTTCTATGCAAAGAAGTATTTAAAAAAAAAATCAAACAGTAGAACTTTGAGCTTCAAATTATACAAAGTTAAGCCAAACTCTAAGTCACCTAAATTGCTATTAACAAAGTTTTTTTTTGTTTAAGATTTATTTATTTGAGAGAGAGAGAGAGAGCATGTACCAGCAGAAGGAAGACAGAGGGTGAGACTCTCAAGCAGACGTCCCCCCTGAGTGAGGAGCCCAAAGAGGCACCATCTAAAGACCCTGAAAGAATGACCTGAACCGAAACCAAGAGTTAGATGCTTAATGACTGAGCCACAAAGACACCCTGTTAACAAAGATTTCTTAACCTGTATAATAATTCAAAACAACACTTCAGCAAAATTCAAAAAACCCTTAGATTTTAAAACCAGAAGGACTGAATCCCATTACTGTTTGCATGGAACTATTTCTTATTGCCTATGTTTATAAAACCAGAACAGAATTTTCCAGATGTCTACCTCACCATTTAAAAGTGGACATTTTAAGTTTTTAGATCTGAACATATATTTTACCAAAGTATGTGATGGTTTAATGAGGAAATTAGGACTAAAGGAGCAAGATAGCTTGGATTGCCTGTCCAGAGTCAAACATGGATGGACTAAATAAAATCCTTTTTAAGTTTTTTTTGACTTAAAGAAATCCACTTAATGACAAGTAAGCTACTTTTCCCTTTTTTTTTTAAAAGATTTTATTTATTCATGAGACACAGAGAGAGGCAGAGACATAGGCAGAGGAAGAAGCAAGTTCCTCACAGGACTCAATCGCAAGACCCCAGGATCACCACCTGAACCAAAGGCGGGTGCTCAACCACTGAGCCACCCAGGTGCCCCTATATTTCCTTTTTAATAGGGAAATAATGGGTTGTGAACTAAAAACAATCTGCTCAAGACAATTTTCAATATCTAGAGACTTATAATTGACATGAAATGAGAGTAAAGCTGTGTTTGCCCTTCATTTGTCAGAAAGGTCAAGTGTCTCAGAGCATTTAATTTAAAAAGAAAAAAAAATTGCACAAACACAACACTATTTCACCAGTTGAAATGGCTCTGGAGTCTCCCATCAACTTCAGGAATTAGTTTCAAAATGTTGCCTGCTTTCATTCAGCCTGCAACCAGCATGGAGCAGACCACCTGCTGTGAAATAAGGGTGTAGCGACCAACAGTTATTATAGCAGTAGCCATAAGTTTATTGCTTATTGGTACTAAACTTAAATCTTAGTAATTTTGAATTACTAAGTTAGCTTAGATTTATGGAGATGCACAATCATTTAGAATGGCATTCATTCCAGAAGGGTATATTATCTAAACCAATTTTCTTCTAGTGATGCAATTGCAATACTATAGTTACGGTTGTATCAGCATTTCCATTATAAAGTCTTATTTTCAGGGTTTTATAATTTGACCATAAAAATTCTCTCCTTGTTGAAACTTGGCAAACAAGATCTAAGGCATAGAACTGAGTTGTTGGGGTTTTTTAATGAAATTTAAAAACATATACACAAGTGTTTGATCCATTCAGCCATCTTAGGCTTTAATTCTGCAAGTAACAATAAAAATATACCAAGAATATCTAGACAGATGGAAAAAGTAGAGGAAAGCTCAATCACCAACCACACCAAGGTAATGAAAATGGTCAATTTCTATCAGTTGTACATTAACATCCTGTGAGAGTCAGAAAAACAATGGTTTGGAAAGAGATTTGAAAAAGCATGTGAAAATCCCACCACACAATAGCACACCAGTGGCTGGGACAAGTCACTTCACCTCCAAGTACCGAGTCTCTCATCTGTGAGATGGAGATGATTATACTTCCCATGGAAGAGTGTGAGAGTCAAGTGAGTAGAAGCAGACTGTGAAATTTTAAAAGCACTCTATAATCATGCATTGATATTTCTTGGCCATAATATTTTCTTATAAGGCTTACCGTCCATGCTATTTATTTGGATTTATTAGACCTACATGGATCTCTCCAAATATGTCATAAACTCCTGGAGTAGAGTGCTTCTTTGTCTCCTAACGTGGCACATAAAAATATTTGTTGAACTCATAGCTAATTAAATTGGTTTTACATTTTCCTTTCAAAACTGCAAGGGGTTGCCTGACTATTTTAGAGTTAGCATGTCTAGCTGGAATTAATCCTCCCTGAAAACATGACGGTTGCCTTCTAGTGATCGACAGAGAATATGCACACGAAGTGCCAAGGGAAGGCCAGAATCCTATCTTGATGAGATAGATATGTAGGTGTTTATTCTGCATAGTTTATAGGGGATAGAAGATGAATCTGAGGTCTTTATATACTTCAATAGAAAAGAGGGAGGGCATTTCTCAGTGTTCTATGATGGCAATTAATGGAAAAAATAGGCTATGACAACAGACTGCTTAGGTTCCATCCTGGCTCTATTACTTGCCAGTTTTGTAAACTAGCAAGTTACCTAGTATCTCTGAGACCCAACTTCCCACCTATGAAATCAGGGATAATTGTAGCAACTGCAATCTTAGGGTTATTGTAATAATGATATAGGATAATCCATGACAATTCTAGTTTGTATTAAATATTAGAAAAATGTTAGCTATTGTTATGTTATTCTTTCTGCCATCCCATTCTGAGCACAATATTCTTTCCAAAATTGTCATCAAGGAAGAATATCTTTTTTAAAGCATCTTTCTTTACATACTTTGTTTCAATGAGCTTAAGTCAACGTTAAATTGAAAAAAACAAAGTTAAGTGTTACTTGCTTAAACCTTAAGTGTAAGGTTTAGAATATGTGGCAGATGTTACCTTCAACACCCTTGTGATTAATTCTTTCACTCATGATATGAAAATGTAATTAATAATCTTGAAGTCCTGGCCTGAGAGCTGCATGGGGATACAGAAGCAAGGTTATGGTCTTTCCTATTTCAAAATTTATATTCAACCTGTAGAAAAGTTGGACTCTAGTATAACACCCAGTGTTCATCACATCAGGTGCCCTCCTTAACGCCCATCACCCAGTTACTACATTCTCCTCATCCCCCTCCCCTTCAGCAACCCTCAGTTTGTTTCCCAGAGTTAAGAGTCTCTCATGGTTTGTCTTCCTCTCTGACTTTTCTGCATTCAATTTTCTCTTCCCTTTTGGTCCTTTTTTTTTTAAATCTTTTTTTTTTTTAATTTTTATTTATTTATGATAGTCACACACACAGAGAGAGAGAGGGGGGGGGCAGAGACATAGGCAGAGGGAGAAGCAGGCTCCATGCACCGGGAGCCTGATGTGGGATTCGATCCCGGGTCTCCAGGATCGCACCCTGGGCCAAAGGCAGGCGCCAAACCGCTGCGCCACCCAGGGATCCCCCTTTTGGTCCTTTGCACTATTTCTTATGTTTCACATATGAATGAAACCATATGATAATTCTCTTTCTCCAATTGACTTATTTCACCTTGCATAATACCCTCTAGTTCCATCCACATTATTGCAAATGGTAGATATTCATTCTTTCTGATGGCTGAGTAACATTCCATTATAAATATACCACATCTTCTTTATCCATTAATCTGTTGAAGGAAATCTCTCCTTCTTCCACAGTTTGGCTATTGTGGACATTGCTGCTTTGAACATTGAGGTGCAGGTGCCCCTTCATTTCCCTACATATGTATCTTTGGGGTAAATATCCAGTAGTGCAATTGCTGGGCTGTAGGGTAGCTCTATTTTTAACTTCTTGAGGAATTGTCATACTCTGTTTTCCAGAGTGGTTATACCAGCTTGTATTCCCACCAACAGCGTAAGAGGGTTCCTCTTTCTCTACATCTTCACCAAGAAGTTGTTGTTTGAGTTAAGTGAATTTCAATCTGGTTTCTGTCATTCACTTGCTATATGAATTTTGGAAAGTTTCTGAACATTTTTGTGCCTCAACTTCCTTATTTACATTATGAGAGGAATTCCTATAAAGTATGTCCAGTAGTGTAGTAATTGGAATGTGCAATAGATGTTAAGCATTAACCACTATTTTTCACACATCTTAGATTCTCATCCTTAGCTAAAATGATAAATGTTCTCTACCTGAGCTTTCCTAGAGTTTGCATATTGGATAATAAAACATCTAAGAAACCCTCCTCATTAGGATGTGCCCTTAGCAAACATAGAATCCTATCCATGATAGCCAGTCAGTGAGAAAGTATGTGTTTTTCTTTGCCAGGGGATGGAAAATGTAGACCCACATAGCATAAAGGCCAAAATGTATAGAAAACAAACAATCTGTCTCTTCTCAATGGTATCTCAACTTTCCGGGCCTTCTTACACTCAGAGAACAGAAAGGATCTCGTATGAAATTGAGCTCCAAAGGTATGTTAAGTTTTCTGAAAGTATCTTATGGCTTGGGCGGGGGGAGAACGATTTTCCATAAATTTCTGAAGGAATGTGAACTTTTTCTACCGATCTTTATATCCAATGAGTAAATTCTGAGGTCAAAACTTCAAAGTGAACTCTATGTGAGACTGTTTTGTTAGAAAGAAAAGAAGAGAGGCTATAGTTTACGGAGGTTGTCATTCTCTAGGACATGCTAGAGAACTGGAGATATATTGTTTTCTCTGAGTCAAGAACATGGATCATAGATGCAGGCAGGGGGCACAATAAATAGGGATATTATCTAGAAAATGGTAAATTTCTTCTGGAAGGTTTTTTGTCTCCTTGACAAGGATTATCTCACTAGGACTCAAGTCCTCAGAAACCAAGTTCTACCTAGTTACCTACTATGAGATAGGGTTACATGGAGGAGGACAATTATGCAAACAAAAGAAGAAACACTGAAAGAAGTGTTGCCTTAAGGAAACTATTCCATGTCCATCAAGGAAGACACGTGATGTAATGAACACTGGATATTCTATAAGACTAATGAATCACTGACATCTACCTCTGAAATTAGTAATACATTATATGTTAATTAATTGAATTGAAATAAAATTTAAAAATAATTTAATAAAATAGAAAAGAAAACTATTCCAGGGGCATGCCTTGATGAGGGAGAGAGAAAAATCTGATGATGATGAACCCTGCCCACTTGGGTTCACCTTTGTGGTTCACTTCAATTAACACTATGAGTGGATGGTCTTCAATTCTGCTATTTAAAATTCAACAGGCATAGATCCAATATATGTTATGGATAGGTGCTAAATTTGATCATTGGAATTTAAGCATAAATTAAAACAAATCCATGTTCCTAAAGGGATTATGATTTGGTGGTAGAAACTGAAAAAATCTAAAGATTCTAATAAAATATGAAAAGCACTTTCATAGAAAGCAGGCAAAGGATATTTTAAGGATACTCAAGAGGGACAAGAAGCGTTGAGACGAAGTCTGAAAATGTTTTCTGAAGGAGAAGAGAGTTTATCTAAAGCTTTTAGTGTGAACTAGTTTTCAACAATTGATAAGGGGAGGGAACATGTTACCGACTGAATAGAAATACAATCAAATGCTTTTTGGTAGCATGGGTCCCTGACCTCCAATCCCATGTTCTCTCTGCAGCATACTGGGCTGGGCCTCAGGCACAGACACAAAGCTATTGATTAGTCTTTACTCATGATCATCCATCCTCATGTCAGTTGACCCAGTCGCCAAAGGTGGGAAAAACATGACTTTGGTGGGCTTTTCTGAAATACAGACTTTAATAGATCCCGATACTATGTTGGAGTAAAACTAGCAATCAGTCCATAGTTGTTAGGATTTGGGCTATTTTTTGACAGAAGAGGATAGAGGAAATTCATTTACTTAATGACTATTTAGTAATTAACTATTCCAGAATCAATATGTAGTCCCTGCCTTCATAGAACTTACAGTGCAGTGAAAAATTTACATTAGCAAATTGATCACTAAAAAAGGACCAATATCCCCATCTCAGCTGGCTCAGTCAGTAGAGCATGGGACTCCTGATGTTGGGGTTGTGAATTCAATCCCCACATTGGGGGTAGAGTTTACTTTAAAAAAAAAAAGGAGCAAGATGATCTGTAACATAAATATAGCATAAACTGGGACACTGGGAGTTTATAACATTAGGCATTTAATTTAGTATAATTCAAGGAGTCTAACCTACAAAAATCCCATAAGTAGTGGTAATGATGTGAAGGATTAGTAGGAATTAGCTATAGTAGAAATAAGCTACAAGTTAAGCAAGAGATAAAGCTGGAAGGAAGACAGATATTAAATGGGAATAGAAAACAGTAGAGTGCCAAGTGCATGGCAGTCAGGATAGTTTGCAATAGGTACAGACAATAAAGAGTTGCATCAACTGTAGATTGTTTAAAAACAATAATGAACAAAAGTCAACTTCCCTGTTATTATCACCATATACTAATGATTCTAAACAATGTCAGTGATAAAATAATCCTACCCAAAAAGTCTTTTGTTGGTCTACTTCCTAAACTATTACTGCAGATTTCATTCAGTTAAAAAATCTAATTACTAAACTTTTCCTTTCTTAAACACTTTATATGAAAATTATTTTGGAGAAATCCCAGTTATACACCCAGTCCTCAACACGTTCCAATTTAGCTACATGTTTTCATTTTAAAAGTAAGTTAATAACACACAGAATCATCTGTGCTCATTTTCAAACACAGTCACTGTCTCCAGCTCGAGTGGCACAAAATATTCCTCTGTACAAACAACAGATTTGAAAAAAACAATGTTAGTACCATAATTGTAAATATGAAGAAACAGGACTTGAGTTACTGTAATTCTGTAATTCTGTAGTCCTATTTGAAGTTTTAATTTGAATTTAATATTGAAAATAGTAAAAGAATACAAACTGTAAGGTGTACTATAAATGAATACATACATATATATGACCAAATTATATACAAAACATGGACAATTTTCCTGAATTACTGATCTAGGCCTCAAATATATAGGAATCCTACCTGAGGGAAGAACTATCCTAGGCAGAAGGAACAGCATAAGTGAATCCATAGAGCAGAGTGATTGCAGTATGTTCTCCAGAGAGCAGCAAGTATTTCAGGGTGACTGCATCAGGAAATGCAAGGGGAGTGGATACTGAAGAGTTAGGACTTGTGCAAAATCATGCAGAAACCTGGGATCTATGTTTTGAAACCACAGAAGAATTTCAAGAATGGAATTAGCATGATCATTTGCACTTTCTAGAGATAATTCTGACGACATTGTAAGAATGGGTCTTGGGGATGATATTGAGTGGAAAATCAGTCATGTGGAATGCTGTCATTTAAGTAAGAGAAAATGATATTCTGAATTAAGGCATGGATCTGGAGTTAAAGAAAAATAAAGGTGGAGAGAAACAAATTCGGGTGTTGCCAGTATTTTGGCTTGGATAACTGAGTGGGTGTCAGGGCAGGACATTCAGGAGAGAGGATCACTTTGGTCAGAGGTTATGTGATTTTCCACTGGAATCTAGAAACAGAGGTGTCTTGGAGGCATCTGAATATATCACCCAGAGGCTGAAGACAGACCCAGAAAGATAGGCAGATTTGAGAATCTGAGAAGAGAGATGTTTGGCTAGCTAAAGGTTTTTGGGCTGTGTCCTCTCATTAGAAGTTCTGTGTTCCAGGTCCCTCGTGCTGTACCTTGAGTCTCCACCACTCTAGCACCACTCTTTACTGTGTCCTTTGCCAGGACATTTAATCTCACTGGGCCTCAATTATCAGTACCCCATACATTAGGGAGAGATCATATTTTGAGAGTTCTTAAAATATTTGTCCACATTTTTTTCTAAGTGCCTCATAAACTGTCTGCTGTTTCCTCAATTAGAAAGTCTTTCTTTTAATTTAGATTGCTGGCATCTTGAAGAATTCCTATTGGAAAGCAAATTTCCCTGGGATGTTAATAAATAATACTCAGTTAATGACCAAACAGTGTTTACTATGTCCTAGATACCATCACAAACAATTTGCGTATTTTAATTCATTCAATTCCTTACATGACCCTTAGATGGGGACTATTTTTATCATTCATTCTACCAATGAGAAAACTGAAGAAAGAGAGGTCGAGAAACTTGCAGGAGGCCCCACAACCAGTGGCTATCTATGAACCTTAACTCCAGAGTCCATGACTAATCTACATGACTATTAATTACCTTAGTGAGATGAGTTGTTAATGAAGAACTACTTTAGTCAGGTCAGATTGTCTGACAAGTGCAATAGTTTATCAAATGAGGTTATTCCAGAATGGGAATTAGGAAAGATGAATTTTTATAGGGAGAAGTAAAAGTAGAGTTCTGTTTAATGCCTGGGTCAGGCACTGCACTTGACCTTTTGGATATCTAGGTATAGAAGAGGATAACACATGCCTAGTGGAAAGGGTGCAAATGGAGGCAGGATAGTCACAGAAGAAATAGAAGTCCATCAAAGACACTTTTTTTGATACTTCATGTTGACAGCACTTGTCTGCCCCCAATTTTTCCAAACCACTACATGTTTACCCATTTGGGAAAAGTTAGCGGGAAAGTTACTCATGATTTGGTACCAAACTCAAACAATTTGATGAAAAGTGAGAGAGTCTTTAGGGACAAAGAATCTGTATAGCATTTCAGATATTTTATAGCACTTTCCCCTCCCTGTCTCCATTTGTTTTCATTTAGCTCATTTTATCTTGATTCTGTTGTAACAGATGCCGATAGAGCTTTTGACACTGAGAATACCAGATCTATCATTAATGTGTTGCCAAACTGGGGAAGATTTACTAACAATATGTTTTGCCTGCATCAGTTTGCTTTTTTTAATAGAGAAACTCATTTGAATAACATCTGAATAAAGGAGTTAATAATAGTAGCCTAAAAGAGAAAGCCAGATTGGATTACTGAGCAACTGACCTAAATCTTCACCCTGAATTAAAACTGAATGGCATTAGAATAATTTTGGAGGCACAAAATGTTCTGTCAATTCTAAACCTGCCTTCTACCCTTTCCCCGTTTCCCTTCCTGCTACCATACTTTTAACAATGTGCTCACCTTTGCCCCTCTGGGCTTTACTGAGAGTTTAGAAAGGATATCTCGGCTTGACATAAAATTATTTTATTGTATCTGCAAAAATATTATCCTGAAATTAGGTATGAATTTTAATTCTTCAGAAATGATGCGTCAAGTATTTCATGATATGTACGTAATGTCTAAAAATTAATAAGAGGCATTAAGAATATCATTTTCTTTAAAGTCTATAAAATTTGAATATCCAAAGTTATAATGTTATGTTCAGTTTGTGTGTTAGTCAAGGAGGCAAGGATAGAAAGAGAGAGAGAGAGAGAGAAGTGAGAGAGAATTATTGGGAGGAAGGCATTCACACCCATATATTTGTGATAGTATTAGCACAAATTTGCTATAAGAAACAATTGTCTCATGTGAGAAAGAGGAGATGAGCTTGCCCTTGTCTAAATACAGTAAAATAGGAAAGGTAGAAAGCTCAAAGGAAGATATGCATGTAGGAGGTATTTGAAAGAGCAATTTTATTTTACAGTCTATTCACTAGAATCGAATATGTAGGTGGTGTTTTTGTTCATCTTTTTTGGATTAGTAAATATAGACAAGCTCAAAAATCCAAGTGTACACCATGATGAATGCACCCATGGAACTAGCACCCAGACCAAAAATAGGAAATTGCCAGGATTCCAGCCATTACTTATCCTTCCTTTAAAAAAGGTAACCATTATTTGTTATCAATTTCCATAGATTCATTCTGTAGATTTTGGATTTTATACCAGAAAAATATGATAGTTTATAAATTTGGATGTTCAGTATCTTTCAACCAACATCATGTTGGTGAGATTGAACCTTATACATGTGCATAGCAAAAGGTTGTTCATTTCATCCTGATTTTCTAAATGAGCTACTCTTTCTTCAAGATTTTCTCAAAAAAGTTACAATGTGAAAACATTAAAAAAAGTCAAACTTCTAGAAATTAAGCTAAAACACTTATTTAGAGACAAGTTAAGGGCTATAATTAAGGGGCTAATCTTTAGGAAGATAGACACCACCCCAAAAAATGCTATAGTATACAGGATTTTGTCAAATATCTATTATCCTGGACCATACATCTACACCAAATAGCTCAATTAATCATTAGCCTATTGATGGGAGAAAGTATTTAAAAGCAAGAGAGTAGAAAAAAATTAAATAGCACAGCTATGAAAAAAAATAAATAGAAAATAGTACACTACATAAGGCAATTTCTCTTTAAAAGATCATTAAATACAGTAGACTGGTCTGCCCAATGTGGCCATGATACAAATTAAAGTAATGTTGGATTCCCTCATTTCAGACACTGCTTACTATTACCTGAAGGGTAGTCTCTTGCCTTAGAACTTTAATACATTTATGGGCTTTTCAATCACAAATAATGATAAAATCCACTTTTAACAACACTTTCTAGGCAAGGTATCTGATATTAAGCATTAACATATATAAATACATTCTTAAAACTGTGTCTGAAGCTATATATGATAGTTAGCAACCATAATGAAGTTACACACCAACACTTTGGACTCTCATGTTTCTTAGGGTTTCAATGACACGCTTATGGGAAAGGACTATATGCTATCCTCTGAACATCTTTGTGATATAGATTCATGCCTTGTATCAGCTGTGTTCTCAAGGAATCTGCACACATCATTTAAGGAAATGAAATGCTGGAATTATAGTAGTCTATGATTTCCTTTTAAATATGAAAGTCAGTTTGTCTTTTGACTATTTTTTAAATGTAACAACAGAAGGATTTAAATTCCCTTAGATTTAAAAGGAAAAAATTATCTTTATTGAAATGCCTATTTTACATATATAGTAACAAGAAGTTTTAGATCATTTTTATATTTATCTGTGAAGCAAACAACAACAAAAATAAGAAAAAGATACCTTCTGGATAAGCAATATCTATAAGAACTCCTATTTATTCAGAAATTTAATTTCTCATTTGTAGTTCATGTGGGTATCTATCATGCATTTATTTAGTTATCAAAATTTGGTTGTACATATACCATGTCTTAGGTGCTAGAGAGATAAAGATGAATATGAGTCTTGTAATCTAAGGACCCCTTACTCTCACCACCAAATTTCCTCAAATAATTGGAATTCAAAATGGCCAACTTTGGCCCCATTACGTGTCATTGTTTCACAACTTTATGCCTAGTCCAAACCCCAAAATTTCTTTGGTCTATGTTGTGTAAAAAGCAAAACAAATCATAAAATAAATGATTCTTACCCTAAAATTGCTTAAAATATCTTTAATTTGTGGATGAAAGGTTCTGAGAATAACTTCACTGAAAAGCAAATTGAGGAGTTACTACAACTGTATGTTAAGGTCGGTAGGAAAAACACTCTGTTTCTTCCACTTTGATTTGGTCATTCATCTATTCGTTCAGCTAATATAGTAAGCTCAAACTGTGGTCTAAAACTGTGCTATGTTTTAGGATACAACAATATATAAAAATTGTTTTTCTTTGTGTATAGCCAGGAATGTAGATAAATAATCATATAATCATTTGCAATGTGGTAAACAGGATTTAAAAGTCTGACCAGATGCCTGAGATTTTAAAGAGAAAACAAAGTGAATTCTGAGATGTGAAATAAGCTTTAAAATAGGTGATCTTGAAGAATAATTAAGAGACCTGGGCCTGGAGGGGAATGATTAACTATCCTTGAAAACAAAATTTAAGGTAGTGCTAAATGATTTAACAATCTAGATAAAAAATGCACTAATGAAATATTTTTTAAAAAACCAACAACTTAGCAAGCTATGGTCCATGGGCTGGTTGTATGCTTTAGTAAATCAAATTTTATTGGGCTTTGACAAGTAAGCATTAGAGGTAAGGGCATCTGGAAGGGAAACTAGCATGAGTAAACACTGGAAGCCCTGGGAATGGCATGCAAAATGCTTAGAAATGACATAGTCCTGTAATGTTAAGAAGAGTGTCTGAACAGAGGTGGCTGGGTCTGTTTTTAAATGTGAGATTCTGGATTACAGAGTCATTTCACTGTTGTAGAGTTTATGTCCTCTGGGAAGCAATGAATTAAATTAATTGATCTTGAAGTGTTTGTGATTTATTTGAACACATGGCCTTTAATAAGATTTGCTGAATTGAATAGTTTCTTTACTATTTTGAAAAACCTAGAAGAAAGGAGAGGGAATAGAGAGGGAAGGGAGGTATTGGAAAGGAACACAGAAAAGGCATAGAACACTTAATGTGCAATTTTGCTAGTCTGCCATGCAGAAAATATGTATAACACATTTAAATAGATGAAGGGTTTGTAGAAACCATAGATGTACAGAGCACAAGGGGGACAGATAATAAGACTACAGAGATATGGAAGTGTTCAGTTTTCCTTTAAGAAATGAAATTCTGGATTTATTTTAGATCTTAAAATAATTTTCTTGCTTAATGAGGAATGATTGACAAAATGTATATATATTTAGGCTGTGATTATTTAATATATGTATACCTTGTGGAAGGATTGCCGCAATCTAATTAATACATCTTACAGAATTACCATTGTGTGTGTGTGTGTGTGTGTGTGCTGAGAACACTTGATTTATTCTCTTAGCAAATTTTAAATACACAGTATTTACAGTATTATTAATGATAATCAGCATGCTGTGTTTAGATCCCCAAACTTATTCCCCTTATAACTAAAAGTTTGTACCCTTTGATCAATATCTCCCTTTTTCCTCACCCCTCAGTACCTGGTACCTACTGTTCTATTTTATGGTTCTATGAAGCCACATACAGAAAAACAAATTCTACATGATCTTACTTATATGTAGAACCTGACGTAGTCTGTATATATTTTGAAGGAAAAATATTACCTATGACAGTACAGATTAATTGGAAACATATGGTATAAAAATAGTGGAAGAGTATTGGAAAGGATAAGTGATTTGAAGCATACATAAAACTTGCAGAAAAACAGACACAGTAATATTCAAAGGCATGAAGATTACCAGAAGTGGTATATATGCCTGGTTCTGTACCGTATAAAGAATACAATGATAGTTTTTCTACTTTCTGTAAATAACATCATATATAAGTATATTTAAATTGCTTGTGCATCCAGATACGATTATGCCTGTATTCAATTTTTAGATTATTATTGGTTGTTTCATAGCGCTCACCATTAAACTATAGGGACAACAATGAATTGATTTTCCGTGTGGAGAATCTCTGGACTTGGGGAGAAACTCTTAAGAAAATAGGGGCACTACAACCTAAAGTCTGCCGTGTCACCACTTTTCGACTGCATACTAACGAACTCCAAAAGAACATAGACTTCCCATTTAACAACCTAGAGCCTAGACACAATGTTGAAATTAGAGTGGATCATGCATCTCCACTAACCTATTGTGTGGCCTTCACTAAATCTGTCTATGGCTGGTATGCTTTCCTTTAAAACCTAAGTAATCCTTACAATAAACTTCAAAGCAATGTCAAAGACAGTAATAAATACAAGAGTTAACACCAAGCCCCATTGAGTGTACCTCCATTCCCACGAGTTTAGAATTAAAAGTTGTCATTAAGTATAGCATCAAAAACAGGAACTAGTGGCATAGCAGGATAGTGTTTTCTTTTTCCAGGTTCATCATTATTTTTAGTCACAGCCTTGACTGAGAAATCAGTAAATATGAACCACCAAAATGAGAGAGTCAAAACAACAAAGTAAAAGATGCCTAGAGCAATAAACAGATTTTAATTCTTTTTAAAAAAGCATCCATCTCTCTAGTGTCTGTTTGTGATGGATGGTTTGAGAGAAGACCTCAGAACCCAGCGACATAAAAATATAATATCCAGTAAACAAGCACATCACCCATCAAGCTGGCTGGGCCTTCCTCACTGGGAGCATAGAATACTGCTCAGGGATATGGCAATAGGTCACTTGGACAGAGTGGTCACTGTGGGGGTGTCTCAGTGCATTACTTGTTTGTTTCTCCCTCAGTCATGTGGAAGAATGATCTGCACTGGCTCTTGATTTTTCAGAGTCAGAATATCCATATACACACTTATTTTTGCCATGACTATTACAAAATTCCTTTAGCAGTTTATATTTTCCATATTCAATTATATTTATTACCTTATGCCATGACAGCCTTATGATATAAGGGAGTTATCCACTATGATGATTGCAAACAAACACGTGTAAATTGAGAGGAAAAATAAATAAATATTGTATATCATTAGCAGGAAGTGAAAAACGATCAGGTTCTAAACACAGTTCTGGCCAAATCATATTCAGCCAACAATTATTCACTTCTCTGTGTGCTGCTCACCCATGATCTCATTTCCTCTGGGCTTCATCCGTCTCCCCCTCTGCTGTCTTTATGATGTTCTTCTCTTAAGACTTACAAATAGAATCTCTATTTATTTTCATTTATTCCTTCTTCAGTCAACTTCTCAAAAATGTCTGTGCTAGTCTTTCCTATCCAACCCTTTCACTTCTTCTTTCAAAGTCTTTCTTCAGTTTTTACCAAATCAAACTGATTGAGTCTATTCCTGGACAAAATTTCTTCCTTTAGGAATTTCTTCCTGACCTACTGTGTTCCCTTATGAATTCTGTATCCATATATTAATAGAATTCCTGTCACTTTCTTGGGTTCATCAGGCAGTCTAATGTCAACCTAAGTATCTGTCAGAGAATCTGAAAAGCTACGAGCCTGCTGAGACCTGCATTTAAAATGTTATGTAATGCAGATTGCATTACTGGTACATCTTAGCACCTGCGTCAGTCTGAAACGTAGACCAAATGCCCACTTTAGAAGTCTCGGGCACTGGAGAAGAAAGACATCAGAGTTAATATTAACTATTCCTGAAGAACCATTCATTCATTCATTCATTCATTTTTATTTATCTTAGTTATTGTTTCTCTAAGCCTATCTATCTCCCTTTCTTATCTACTAGAATCCTAGAGTTAATGCTCTGGAAAGTATTCTTTCCAAGCTAGAAGAAAATAATTTACTAAGGCTTTTTGTCCAAAGGGTGAACAACATTCAGTTTGTGCTGTACTTTTATCCATGAAAGTTTGAAGTGAATGATGTAAACGGAAACAGTCTGATGAAATCTGGGTACAGAGAATCTGACACCAATTAAGGTAATAACTCAAGTACCTAGATGTCATTTTTCATATAACCTCAAGTATACTAAATAGAAAAGAGCCTGGAAGAAAGAAAATACAAGCAAAGAAGAGTTGCAATTATACAAAAAGGATGCCATAAAAATCAAACTTAATTATAAGGGATTTTTTTTCAAAAACTCTTAAAAGATATTTTTATCTTTTTAATATAAATATATATACACATAATACATAATTACATACATATTATAAATTACATACTATAACACATAATTATAAAAAGCTGGATTATGTTATATATTAAAAATGTATTTTAGAAGTATAAGAAAGATTTGACTTCTGGAGAGGGTCCACTAATCTCACATCAACTCTGATATTGACAAAGAAAGAATCTACAGAGCATAGTTTCAAATATTAAAAATAGTGTGGGGTTCTTGCCCCTTTTTGATAGAGATAAATGACAAAATATCATTACACTAGAATTTATCTCTTAGCTTTTGCTGCATAACACACGACTCCAAAATCCAGTGGCTTAAGATAACCATCACTTATTTAGCTCACAATTCTGCTGCACAGTCCTACAGGTGTGATCAAAATTCTTTGATCTTGACTGGGTTAGTTCATGTGTCTGAGTTGGTCCGAGGGTTGTGGGTTATTGTTAAGCAGTTCATGTGTCTGGAGACAGTTGGTACGTAGTCCAGAACTGGCTGTAATCCCAAGAGGCCTCATTCACATATGTGGTGGTTGGCTGGCCATTGGCTGGGGCATCAAGCATGACTAGGCCACATGTCTTTCATCAGCTAGTAGGTGAGCATATTTGCTCAAATGGTGGCATTTTTTTTCCAATAGCAGCAAGAAGCTGTGAAACCTCTTATGGTTTGGGTTTTGAACTGGCACAATCTCACTACTGATAGCTTCTTTGATGAAAACAAATATTAAAGACTCCTTAGATTTAAGGAGTAAAGAAACAGATTCTGTGTCTTTTGGAAGAACTTCAAAGTATTATGGAGGCTATCATTTTCAATATAGCACATAGAGAATAGTAAAATCATAGAAATCCAAAATGGTATCAAAGGCTGGAAAAAAAGAGAAGAAAAATTTGTATATGAAGCTATTTACACATATTTCAAAAAAATAGCAGATAATTTTGAGGTTTAAAGAATAACTTAGCTATAGTTATAGCTATTATGAAGCTAGTGAGTGCAACAATTCTTTATAAGTGATATAGTTTTCACTGACAGCAGGATGGTAATGTTATCATCTTTAAAAACCCAGCAATGGGTCACCTGGGTGGCTCAGTGGTTAAGTGTCTGCCTTTGGCTCAGGGCGTGATCCTGGAGTCTCAGGATCGAGTCCCACATTGAGCTCCCTGCATGGAGCCTGCTTCACCCTCTGTCTTTGCCTCTCTCTCTTTATGTTTCTCATGAACAAATAAATAAAATCTTTAAAAGGTCAAATAAATAAACCAATTTAAAAAAAAAACAGTAGTATAGCACGATTCCTTGCATGGCATTACTAAATAAATGAGGTAAATAATTTGCTTATGTCAAGCATATGACAAGTTGCATGTGTAGTATCTAGTCTAAAATGGTAAATAAACCAGTCCAAGTCTCCATCCTCTTGGACTATGTAATCTACTGGGTGAGACAGATGATAAAACAAAGAAATAAACACCTGTCTGCCATCTACAAAGACCAGTAGAATGAAAATAAGAGGGTTCTGGTGTAGAAAATGGAAGGAAAGTGTATAAATACCTTCACATAAAGTGTTCCAAGTAGCATCTCTGAGGAAATCCCATGGTACTGGAGGCCTAGATAATGATTAAGGATATTATATTTAATGCTACTTTAAAATATATGGTTGTGTGAATGTATATGTAATTACATATATATGACTATTTATACACTAGTATATAATCTATAACTCTAATAGGTGACCACAGAAATGATCTTATCAGCTCCTTGACTTTATAGGTGAAAAACAATTGGAGTCTAGACAAGAAGAATAATTTGTTCACATCTTCACAGCAGTGGGGGATGATTTGGGAGCACGCCTGGGTCAGTTTGTACCTTTACACCAGTGTGCCCCTTCCCCTCTTTATTCTCAAACACAGTTCTGCAGATGCCCTTTTTACCCATTTGCGGGTTAGTAAATGTTGGCAGAACAGTAAAGACTATTGATTTCAGGGATTTTGCAGCCTGTACTCCTCTTAGGGCAAGTACAGGCTGATAAAATATGGTAAATATGATAAAATTGCAGGAAAGGATAGCAGTTAAAAGACTTCAGTCTAGGAGACAGTCTGACCTTGTTAAATCCAGCTCTGCAGTTAAATGAAATTAAATATAGCTGAATCCAGGAGCTACCTGGTCTCAGCCCTCTTTGTGCCTTGGTTCCCTTATCTGTAAAATGGGAGTAAAAGCATTGATACTTAATTCATTAGATTAGCATGAGGATCAAATCATTTAGCAACTGCATAACACTTAAATAGTACTGACCCTTAGTACATCTCCACTAAACAATAGCGATTATTATTCTGTTTATTTATGAGGCCTAAAGTTGGAGCCCAGCCACCCTTTTGTAGCAATCTAACTGAAAGAAATGAAGGAATGAACTAATAGAGGTATTAGAATTGAGAAAGTTCTGACATTTCAAATAATACCATGAGAGCATATTGCCAGAATTATCCTCCTTTATTTTCAGGGAGAGTAAGTGTAATAATAATGATAGTAATAACCAAATTTGCTTTTGTTCTGTAAGTTCCTAGCTGAAATTTCAGGAATGAGAGACAAGACTTCAGCTAATGTAGATGCTTTACTTATTTTCATTTTCCTAGCATCTTACCCTGTTTACTCTTCCAAACATACATTGAAGGAGTAATAATTATATACAAAACTACCAACAAATCATTGCTGCCAAAGCTCTGTAAGAATTGAGTGATTGATGCCTGTCATTAATTCACATCCTAATCACGATGAGGACATTTTGGAAGGCAGATGGAGGGTGGGTGCAGTTCATGTATCTTGCTTTCCCACTGTACAGGCACACACACTCAGAAGCTGCAAATGCCCTTCCTGTATGTGATTGCTTGGGAGCTGTCACAAGTACATATTCAGATGTTATAATATTTTAGATTTATGTTAATATGTCACAGGGTTAATGTGAGAAGTCAGGAAGTGCCATTCATACATGACTTTGGTAACAACTTCCATCACCCCACCACACGTCTTGTCACATTCCATGCTGTTCTGGAACTGGCTTCTGTTGCCACCTGATCTTAACACTCCACATTATCATCAGATTCCTCTTCAAGAGTCCCTGACATTCCTTAATTTCTGAGTTGTGCAGTCCATGTCTGGTTAATCATAACATATATCTTCCAAAAGCCTCCAGTCAATTTTGATTACCATCTGCTTCACATTTGAAAGTCATTCCTGTAATGGAGTGGCCAGACTGACATGTGTTATACCAAAACCTTCATGTCAAAGTGGAGAAGCTAGTTTTGATAAACTTAAATGAAAGGCATTCTTTTAAAGGGACATTACCCTTGGCTACATATCTACATCATTTTAATTAGTTTTTCTCTTTGTTCTTTTTATTAGTTTTATTTATCCTTGAAACTCTTAAGTCAACCATGTTTTCTTCATAAAACTTCTGTGGAGACAGCAATACAGAGAACTTGAAAGGGAGGGAATCTAAATGTTTGAAGAACATAGTGAGACTTTCTGAATTTACCTCTTTCTAAAAAGGAAAAAAAATCCACTATCATTTAGTCAGTAGTTAATTGACATTGTACTAGGTGGGATGGGGACCATCCAACTTCCATTCGAATTATTCTCGTCTTAGAGATGTTTCTCACAGTTTGAATGGCTAATACATCTATGGTATAATAATAAATTATTATCACAGTTATTTATGCAATTTGTTCACCCTTGTTATTACTATGCTTGTTAGCATCATCCTGGCAAACAGAAAGCACTAAAACATTATTTCTTATGATCATTATCTTAGTCCATTCAGGCTGCTGCTACAAAATACCATAGATTAGGTAATTAATAAACAACAGAAATTTATTTATTTATTTTGGAGGTTGGATGTCCAGTACCAGGACTTGACCAGAATGGTCAGGTGAGGAGGACTCTCTTCAGGCTCACAAACTACCATTGTATCTTCAGAAGGCAGAAAGAACTAGGGAGCTCCCTGGGGTTATAAGAACCGTATCTTTTATAAGAACCCTAACCCATCCATTCATGAGAGCTCCATCCTCATGACCTAAGCTCCTCTCACATTATGCCCCAATTCATAATAACATCACATTGAGCATTAATTAAGATTTCAGCATATTAATTTTGGCAGACACAAACATTCAGACCATACCCATTCTTCTCCTCTAAGTTTTATTTCCATCATTTTATATATGGCCATTTCTATAAATCTGGGGGATCACATAGAAATATATATGATAATTTGTGTTCTTAAAGAATTCCTGATCCTAACTGAAAGGAGGAAATCAGTTCAAACAAATCAATGCCAACAACAAAAGCTGCCTAATGAGCACTGAAACAGAAAACATCTATATGGAACAGGGAAACTTCTCTGGCAATCCATTGTAATGGACTTTGAAGATTTTCTTTTTGGGTCTTTCATTTTCTCCATAATTCTAATATACTGTTGAACGTCTATTATATGCCAGACTTTGAGCAGAGTCCCAGCCCTTCCCACCTTCTGGCAATACACTTCCCTGCAAATGGAGTCACTCAGAGCCTTGGAGAGGCTGAGCTCATCTAATGAAGTAAAAATTAACATAACTTCACATTCTAATGAAAAGGCTCCTCCAGGATATTTATACAATGAGTGAGGTGGAGAAGTAGTCAATAGGGACTGACAAGGGTTCTCTTTTTCCATGAAGCACAGAGTCCTAAGAACAGTTACCTGGAATAACAACTTCCTCCTTAATCTCAGTAGATACCCCTATAATATTTTAGAATACAGCAAGTGTAAGGATTGAATGCAACACATTTTTACAAAACTCTTTAGTTGATGGAATGTCTGGTTTTCTTTTTTGACATCCCTTCAAAAACATTTCCTTCATGTCTTACGAGCAGGAGTTATATTTGAGGGCTAAATCAACTACTCATAACTTCAGTGTTACGCCAAAACAATAATGTTGATTTGCTTCCTTCACTCTTAGCTGAAATGAGATAGAGAAATAGACTATTGGCCTTTGCCTAATCCCCATAGCCTTGTTTTGAATTTATTATAATTAATCTCATTTTATCATTTTATGGCACATTTTCCCAAAGGATATCAAGAAATCTAACAAAACCTAGGAGAAATGGCAAAATAGAATGATAATTGGTATTAAATGGATCATTCATGAAAGCATTCTGCTATTCTAGTTCATCTCTCTCCAGGTTTATTCTTTTTTCCCTACTCCCAAATGATGCCAATTATCTAAAACCCAGAATAATAATTTATTAACCTTTATTTGTCACCTTATTAACTCAGTCCTTCCATTCTTTTTTTTTTCCAAACCCTGCATCATACAGTTATCTTGCATTCAACAATACTTTTAATTATAAAACAACTTATAGTCTGTGAAAGCATCTATCAGTGTCCATTAATTTAGGTGGAACCTAAATCCAATTTTGACTTCTGCTGAGCCTTTAAACATGTATTTTTTTCTGTCCTCTTTTTGGCCCCTCAAAAGGAATGAATTTTTTTCTCCTCTTTGCTTTGCACTAATATTGGATTACTTCACAGTAAGATTCAAGTGACTTTTCTATGAGGTTTGGGAGAAAGTTCAATGTATGCTTTGCAAGGAATCCTCCTGGCCTCATTTCTGCCATTTCCCTCACAATTTGGTTTTGCCTACCTAAAACAGTATTCTGTGTTTACGGAACATCCTCCTTTCAGAGGCTGTTATAAAAAAGGAGTTTAATTCTCCCTACAGACCTATTATAGAACTGTGCCTCAGGTAGACATGTTAAAATAATGGCTAGTTGAGGCACATTTTTGAAAATAAGTAGTTTACTAGTTAGTGCATTATATAGTAACTGAAAAGTAGAAGAGAGCTAAAACTCGTTGACCAAAGAAGATGTGAACACTACAATTATTCTCTCTTTTCTGCAGCTAGGCTATGGAAACATAACCTCATTGATCTCCTTGGAATCTCCTAGCCTGCACAAAGTGGGTTCTTTCACCGCTCCAACATTTTAGTCTATACAGAGAACAAATGTTTTTCTGAGTGTCCAGGTGATCTATTGATGATCAGGTCACAGGTTCATTTATGCAGTGCCTTGCACTCCCAAAGTACCTATGTGGTCCTGATTTTAGATATCCAGCCCCATTATCTCCATAGGCTCACTTAGAGTTAATAAACACGTCCTTGGTTTCGATTGGGAAAACAAGTTAGTCACAATATTAGTGACTCCAAACTTCTAGTCTTCAAAGGAAAGTTTTCTAGACAGAAAAGAATTCATATCTCATCGTCCTGGGGATTCATGGGCGAGTTGAAAGAATGCTCATCACCGTCTCTTTGACCACTGTGCTTTTTCTTTTTCTTTTTTTTTTTTAAGATTGTATTTATTCGAGAGAGAGAGAGAGAGAGAGAGAGAGGAAGAGACACAGACAGAGGGAGAAGCAGGCTCCATGCAGGGAGCCTGATGTGGGACTCAATTCAGGGACTCCAGGATCATGCCCTGGGCCGAAGGCAGGTGCCAAGCTGCTGAGCCACCCAGATGTCCCGACCACTGTGCTTTTTCGATACTCATGGGCACACTCTGAAGGATGATGGAATTTGGTTAAATTCTCACAGTAGCCTTGGCTGCCAACCTAGGTTAATCAAGACAGTAAGACAGATGGTAAACATATCAGCATGGGCTATATGTAGATAGTATCCTCCAGTGTAAGTATGAGGAAGGGTCTCTTCAGGAGGAATTCTGATCACACAGATGAGGAAATGAACATTATAAAAGTGCATGATGGAGTTGAGGTTTTAATCCAGATTTACAGGGCTCTAAAATTAGACCTATTATGCCTATACTTTATTAATTTCCTAGCGCTGCTATAGCAAAGTGCTAAAAAAATTGTAACTTGAAACAAGAAATTATTGTCGTATAGTTCCCCAAGCAAAAAGGCTGAAGTCAAGACGCTGGCTGGGTCATGCTTCTTCTGAAAGTCACAGGGAAGAATCTTTCCTTGCTTCTTGTAGCTTCAGGTTTTTGGCAGGAATCCTCGGACTTCCTTGGTTTTCAGATGCATCACTTGCAGTGTCTGCTTCCATTGTTACATGACTGTTCCCCACTGTCTTTTCTTATAAGGACACCCATCATATTGGATTAAGGGTCCACTTTCCTCCAAGATGACTTCATCTTAACTAATTATAATTGCAATGATAATATGTCCAAATAGGTCACATTCTGATTTACTAGGGGTTAGGATTTGAACATATCTTTTTGGAGGACACAATTCAACCCATAACTCTTCCGATGTACTACTGTAATGTCTTCAGAACTAACCGCCAGTCTGTTAAAAGCCCTTCTTGGCCTCAGGGAAGTTTGAGTTTGAGAGAAAGGGATTGAGAGAGATATTTCACTCCACATCACTTAGCTCATACTATATCTGGAGAATTCGTGGTATTTCATAAATACTAAAAAACATGCCTATATAAGCTAAACAAAATGTTTCCTTACTTGATTTTTAAACACTGTATCATATTATTCCTGGATTGTTTCAGAAGTGTTATCATGATCTCAAAGCTGTCAGGGATCAGGGTTTGTGTTTCTTTGAAACCTCTATGCCATTTAACCTAAAACAAAATAGAAGCTCTGTTCATACTTATGAATTTGAGCCATTTTCCATCATATTGGATTGCCAAAGAGGAACAAGGTAGAAAAGCAGGGCATGATCTGGGGATGTCCTCTCCACTTCTGTAGATATATCCCTTGGCTGTAGGTTCTTGATGCAGCACTTCTTGTAGAGTCTGGCCGAGTTTGTGTTCAGAAGGGAATGATGCCACACTTTCCAACTGAGCCAGAGAAGGACACTGAGTGTACAGTCCCATGAGAGTAAGTCTTGGCCCTAGCCCGGAAGAATCTTTGGTCATGATTTATTAAGAAAGGAAGTTATGACACTGTTGTATTAGTCAAGTTTCTCCAGAGGAACAGAAACAATAGAAGGTTTCATATATTGTTTCTGTTAGCAGAGAACTAAGATTCAGACAGACCCATATTAGAATTTCAGATCTCATTACCTGGGAACTCTGGGAGCATAGCTTGACCTCTATGAGCTACCAACTCCTTACATGTAATATAGGAAATTAATAAATTCTTAAAGAGTTATTGTGAATAATATTTGAGATAACAAAATGATACACTGAAAATATGCTCAGAGCCACACCCCTAGTATGCAGTAGAACTAAAATTCGAAATCAATGTTTATTTAATTACTTAGCCCGTGTTCTGAAACTTAGCCCATGTTCAGCAAACTACAGCCTGCAGGTCAAATCCAGCCAACTGCTTGCTTTTATATACATAAAATTTTATTAGAACAGTGCCATGCCTATATTTTAGAATGTTTTACTTACCATTTTTTCAATAGAAGAGTTGAATAATTATGATATAGACAAAAGCTTAAAATATTTACTATTTGTTTTATTGAATCACCAGTTTGCCAACTCCTGGTCTAAGAGATCTCATTATCCCTCATTGGGGATTCTTATGACAATGTTTGAATTAAAAAGATACAGAAAAATAATATAATAATGCTGTGTCAGTGTAGTTTCATCAATGAATGTGCCATTCTGGTGTGGGATTTTGACAGTGGGAGAGGTTGTACTTCGGTGGGGACAGAAGGTACATAAGAATACCCTACTTTCTCTTCAATTTTGTAATGAACCCAAAAGATCTTGAAAAATAAAGTTTTTTTTCATTAAAAACATATATACAAAACTCTGACAACAACAGAAAATTGAAACCAAAAAGCCAATAAAGGAGTTTACTTATTTCGGTACCTGGTCCATTCTCTCTCTAGAGTGAGTAGAAATCATATTTGGCAGCAATTCAGGTAAATAGCGCTTCTAGACACATTTTATTTTTCTGGGAGATTGCTATTCTCATAATAAATTATTTTAATATGTCCATACTGGTGTAAGTGTATACCATTTTTTTGTGTTATGACACACAATCTAATAATAATACAACTAATAATAGTTATGTCATTATGAACAAGTTGTCACTCTTAGTTTGACAAGGATTGCTCTGTCAGGGACAGATGGACACTATATTCTGCTAACCAATTGCTCTTTTCTGCACTGTGTCTTAGAAATGTAGCATTCTGTGGATGACTGGGTATTTTAGTACAGCCACATATGATTTAACTGCCTTCTAGTAATCTGAGCATTGTGTCTCATGAAAAATATTTTTAAAAATCAGCCACCTGTGGATTTTAAAGAGGATTTAAAAAAAAAAACTAATATCTTTTATATGCTCACATAAGTATTTCCTGAAAAATTTATTAGAATTAGGAAATTCAAACCATCCCTACCATCCATATTTAATAAAATCACATGTCCAAAAAAACGGAAACAACTTCTCATTGAGTTACTGCAAAAGATATTGCTTAACCTGTCAAATTTGTTTTTTTCAAATCAAAGTTTAAAATAATAAAATAAAATGTCTAAAACTTAAAGTTAAAAACAGTTAATGAATATCTACAAATTTGCAACTGATATTCATATGATAAAATTTCATAAGGGTTAATTGATTTTCCACATTTTATACTGAGGAATAGTATATGGTACATGCTGAAAAATTGACAAGTTTGATTCCAAAGGTATACATGGACGTATATAAACCCACCTACCCACTCACGCACCCCCCACCCCCACCCACCCCCACATATGTACAGCATGGCCTAGTTATTCTGGTAGCAAAGGTCAAAAGGACAAGGTGGCCACAAGTTAGCAATGGGGGGGAGGATTTGGATGAAACGTGGACCTAAATTGCTGTGTTACATTACCTTGTCGAAATCTCATTGCTAAAATTTTGCACTGCTAGGCAGTAAACTAGAAAAAAAGAAATTGAGAAAGTGTTAATTTTTAAGCAAGTTTGACAAAGATTGAGTTTCATATGACAAATATTGTCAGCAAGACAGGATTCTGTCAGTGGAAGAAGTTTAAACATTAACAATTTCTGTCAGGCTGTTGACACAATCATGGCAGACATTTCCCAAGATGCCGAGATGACTGCTGGCATTTGTCAACAATCCTGTCATAGTGACAGCAATAAGACCATGTCTGGAAATGTGACAGTTTTGGCTTTGTGCTCCCCTGAGCAATAGCCCAGGTGTTCAGAGAAAGTGTGGGAAAACCCATATTTCTGCATTGTCATTCGAACACAGAAAACACAGGAGGAAAATGAGCTGTCACTCCAATTCCCATGATGCCTTGCTGCTTAGCATAACTCTACCGTGCGGCCCTGGGTCCACTGGTCCATACTCTGACAGATAATTAAGAAAGCAGCAGCTTTTTCTAGACGGCTCTTCCTCATGATTTGCATTTTAGCCAGAGGCGACCAGTTATAAAAAAAACATGATGGAAAGATGGTAAGAAGCCAATTAGATGGATGGATGGCTGACTGACAGCTCTCTGGTATTACGACTCCAGATTTCAGACTACATAGCCTGGCAGTTTTCTACAAGAACCAACTTTTTTGCAGGTTGGTAAAGCTGTTAAATGTGGAACTATATATAGCACTATATAATTTTTGCAAAGTTGTACATTTTCCTTAAATAAGCATGTATTCTTTTCAATCAGGGTTTGCATTAAACAAGTTTTCACAATTTAATCACAACTTGTGTCACTAAATTTAGCAATATTAAAATTCTAGACAACTTGTAGGCACATTAGCTGTGCCAGGAGAGAAGTGATTAAAAAGCTGAGAACCACGTTGAGCCAGCACAGATAAAGTGAACTAATAATTAGAATGTCTGTGCAAATATGCCTTTGGAACTTTGAAATGTACATTGTTTGGTTTGAAGGAACTGAAAGCATAAACCCTAAACTTCCTCTCCATCTTTAGATTCTACACACATATATTTGCCTATTATCCTTGTTCAAGGTCTAATATATGCTTGTGTGTCTGCTACTTCAGCTAATTTTGAAATAAGAAAAATAAACTGTTAGACTCAAGCTTCCAGTTTGGCCGTGATATTCTATAGCCTCTAGCCAATGGGAATTAACTCTTCATAATATTGTCTAATTTGGAACCTTAACCACTGTTTCTTGTGTGTTGCATGCTGCGATGTGTATGTTGTATATACACATCCACAGACACACACACACACACACACACACACTCATACACAGAGTTATACTTTTTTAGAAGCCAACCGTTTGCTATTAGAGCAACATGTCTCCATCTGTAGTTTAAAATGAGAGAATTTTGCTTTCAAATGTAATGATACCTCTGATTTGTTTGGCATTTTGAAATAGTAAGGGAAGGCAATTATTTTACTATAAACTGATTTTTTAGTAAGGAGAATTAACCCTGCAAGGTATGTTTTCTTACTGTGGGTAGTGGATCTTCTACAAACTGAAGGTGGATATGAAACCAATAGTGAGTCTGAATGCTTTTAATCATTGAAATCAAATAAGGTGCATTTCAAAGTCCCATGTTTATCACCCAGTTTCCATTTGTTAAAATCCACAGAGAAAGCATGAGTAAGAATGTACTATCATATGCTTTAATCCTTCCTTTTTTTTCTTTTTTGACTATACTGGTATTTATCGCTTTGCTTTTCCTTTATATTGTTGTTAGAATAAGTTTATTACGTTTACAACCATTCTAAAAAGTATTGTACCTGTACATACTTAGAGAGTTTAAATGGAAGTTCAAGGGAGTAAGGACAGTTCCATAACTTACACCCCAAATTAGAGAGGAATAAATGCATGTTGTCTTTCATTAGAAGCATTAAGATTTTTCCTGTAGACATAGTGCAATACCAACAGAAATAGGAATCCTCTTGAAGATATTTTATAATTTTTTTAAGAAACATTTCCTCTCAACAGTGGAATCCCTTATAGAATCAAAATACACTTTCATGATTCAACATTTGCATTCCTTCCTCATTTTTATTTTAAAGAGAGAAATGTTAAAATATAAAGTGCCCCCATAAAGTAATTCTTTAAGTAAGATAAAATCTTTGCTAATTTGGCTGAATACTCCTGCTCAGAGTTTGGCTGGGTCTTTTTTTCCCCCATATCCTCAACTTGCACCAGCCATTCATACTTTCTGTGGAAATTTATTTCACTTTTGGATTCTGTAACTTACGACACAATATTAATGCACCCTATTTTCTCAAGCTCTGGGACAATTATGTCTCTTTGAAAAATAATTAGGATTGAAATTTGAGGAATAGTGTATTATAGACATATTTCAAAATAACAACTCCCCTTCCTATGCAAAACTTATTTTGCTTCTAAATCTGTATTGAGAGAATTTCCATTTAGGGGGATATCTGAAGAAAAATATTTATTAAAGTGAAGTCAGTTCTGAAAATGCTAGCTTTAAAGGAAACCTATTGTATCACTAGAGGGGAAAGAGATATACTTGTAAGTAAAAGATAAAATGTGTTGTCATCAAAACAAAAAGACACCTCACCGTAAGACTTGTAGGGCTATGCCTGGAAAACACAATAAAACTCCGTGGAGCTCAATGTTAACATCACGTTCATATGAAACTCATTTGCAATTTGAGTGGTTGGAATTTGAACATAAAGAGCAAAGGGAAGAATATAGACAAGTTTCTTAAAAATTGTTTTCCTTCAGTGTATCTGTATTTATAATTGAATATTTGATTATAGATGTGCTTTGTCAGATTTAAAATAGAATATTCTGATAGCACGTAATTCATGTAGGTCTGCCTCTCTGGTAGATATATGCAAATAATGATTTGCGATACATTTTGAAAATAACCAATTTTCTCTTCAGTGCATTTTATACTAAGCAAAAAGTAAAGGAAGGAAAAACTTAGGTAAAAATAACTGAAGATGTGAATGTCAAAGTTATTTTCCTGGGCTTATGGAAATATAGCTTCATTGATCTCTGTGGAATATATCTTCATAATTCTATACAAAACTAGATCTTTTGTTCAATATTTGTGATCAATTTCTGTAAGTAAAATAACAATTGACCTTGAACATCTTGTAAACTATGTCACCAAGAAATAATGATGTTTAGGGTTAAATATTAAACATTAAAAACCACATCATTAAAAAATAAATGTCATTTATGTGGAACTGCTCTTTGGTACCTCATATACTTTTCTAATTCCCTAAACACCCAAAGGCCCTTGCAAACCACCAGTTACAACACAGGTGTGAAATATTTGCTTCCTTTCCTTATTGAGTTTGGAGCACTTTCCAGAAGCCAACATATTACTGAAGATCTCCCCATCTTCCCTGATTTGGAATGAAGTCTGGCAGTTCAAATATACTATATATAATATATAGTATATTATATATTCTGATATATATATATTCTGATATATATATATATATATACACATATATACATATATATCAGAGAGAGAGAAAGGAGAGAAACACGAGCCCTGAAGGGATAACAATACTAGGGGAAAAAGAAATAAGCAATGATTCTTTGTTATACCATGATACCATGCTCATAAACTGTTCAAAATCCCATTAAAATGAATGCTTTTAATTAAATTTAAAAGTCCACAATATTAAGACATATATAGAAACACCAGAGCCTTCCCAAAGACTAGAGATGTGTGTAGATCCCAACAGTAAAACAAAACTTCCTCTCTCTCCCTGCATTCTGATGGTCTTTCTCTTAAATCTCTTTTCAGGCATTTCACTGTCTAGTCTGTGTAACAGCTAACTGTAACCATTTTAAAGGCAGGGGCTGCATCTTACTTGTATTTTTATTCTTGAACAAAAAATATCAGCTCATAGTAGAGGCTCAGTTAATAGTGAGTGAACTCAGTGCTTTGCAGCCATTAGTTCTCATACCTATAGCAGGTTAACTGCTCAGTTGGTTACTTCCATGTGCTCAAGTTGTGACCAGCCCTGGTAGTTTTACTGTGTTTCTCATGAATAATTAAGCCAAGTTAAAGTACGTGACTTGATTATAGAAAGAGTGAATGAGAAATAATGGGCAGAGCAATGCATGTACTAGGCATCATCATCACATGATAAGCATAGGAATATTATAATAACTACATCATAATTCATCATCTACTGAAGACTATTGACTGACCTTCTATTCCATAGAGAACCATATATACTGCCTTCCACAGCAAAACTACTCTGTGTCTATAAGTAAAGATAGTAGAATATTGGCAATATTTTTTATCATTCAATCCAATTTTGTCTACCCAATCCTTCAAAACATCCTCAAAAGTTAAATATTTTAATTCTCATTTGCATATGAGACA
Organism: Canis lupus baileyi; assembly: GCF_048164855.1. Lineage (NCBI taxonomy): Eukaryota > Metazoa > Chordata > Mammalia > Carnivora > Canidae > Canis > Canis lupus. The sequence goes on along the minus strand of NC_132844.1, from coordinate 54,660,610 downwards.
TCTAAGAAGTTAGTTAACTTTACTTGGTGTAATATCTAGTATGTGGCAAAATAAAATTTGAACTGAGAGCTTTCTGATTCCAAAGCTTTTACTCTACTGCTGTGCCTGAATTCCTGATCATAAAAATAATAATTTAATCCGGTCATTAGCGTAATAATAGGTTCTAGTTTAATGTGAGCATTTCTAGAAAAAAACCTAAGGTTTAAGAATTAGTAGTGTTGTGTACCTTTGTGTATGGACACCAACTTTATTTCATTGTGTTAACCTTCATCCTGTAAATACACAACAGAATTTTTCTTATAATCTGTAGAGGCTCAAGCTCCTGAGAGGGGGAAAAAACTGATCCTGTTCATAAACCAAATTAAGGAGATAAAGAGAAACCATAAGGGAATACAATACAATCTTTGTCCTCTTGGACCTCAAAATCTATTTTAAAAAAGACAGAAGTAACCTTAATAGAATATTTGATACACAACAGTGTAATATTCTGAGAACTAAAGTTCATTGATTGCCCTGAGAAAGTAACAGGCTGCCTCTGTGTTAGGTCTTGTCAAGTGACTACACATTTAGGCTGACTGAGATAGGAAAGAGATCACTTAAGGTAAGAGAGACAGCATGAGCCTGGTTAGGTAAGAATGAGGGTGGTAAATCATCACATGTATCTAGACCATACAGGGAAGGCTGCAAAAGCAACATAGCAGGAGAGGCTTGTAGAAAGATGAGTATGTTAGGAAATAATCCTGGACAATCAGGCTAGAACACAATAAAGGGGACACTTTGTTGCCAGGCTAAGAAGCACTTTCCACTGTAGGTAGTAGGATGCCATCTATGAACCATATTATGATGTGGCAATAATTTAGGATGATAATTTAGCAACATGGAGCAGGGGTGGAAAGTGAAAAATTTGACAAAAGAGAGACGAGTGGTGGTATTGCTTTGATTACAGAGATGATAACTGAGCTAAAACTGTGACAGTGGATTATATAGATAAAGGTTTCATTATAGCCAACCCTGGTTGCTTAGAATCAAAAACTCCTTCCCTTTTTTTTGCAATTTCCTCCAGTTTTTTAAACAATGGTAATGTCTTTACTTTTCTTAGATTTAGGTTCTAAATTTGCTAGGAATTGATCAGTTTGGTTGTTAAGCATAGTACTCTGTCACCAAGGAAAAGTCAGAGCAGAAGAGGAAAATGTTTCAGTATTTTCTTTTCCTTGGGGAAAAAATTATTATATTAATATTAATTTTTCTATTTTTATTTTTTCAACAGAAGGTCATACATATGCTATTTCCGAGTTCACAGCTAGCCCCTCGCTACTCTAGTTGTGGGTGTTATTGCCAGACTGCGGAGCTGCACGAGAATTGACTTGAGAAGCAAGGAGATTATTCATGCACCCACACACACTGTTATCTCTGGAAACTCTTAATCAATGCAGGGCAAAAGCCAGTCAGCACAAGTGAGGTTAGAGCACTCGGGCTGTTCAGTGGGAGATGAGGAATTAAAACATGATTATTAATCAAATTGGAACATAAAATAAAAAGTACATTCCAGTAAAGAAGATGAGGAGGATAATAGAAATAAATAAAAATTTACCTACTGAATCAGTTGCGATATTGTGTCTTGTCCTTGAAATGCCAAAGACATTCTAATAAGCTTTGAGGGGAAGGAATGGTTTGGGGGATTTATACTCCATCTGTGTTTTGCTTTTGCAGATATGCTAAAACAGAAGTTCTTAAACACTGGGAATGTCTACTAAGTATACCTGGGTATATAGATTAAATCCTCTTGTGGAAAATTGAGCCAGAATTTTTAAAAACCTATATATGAGCCAAAAAATAAATTCTAAATGGTAATAAATGGCACAGTAATTATGAAGAAAATAAATGATGGATCAAAATTCTAGTTACAAACATTAGAACTTAGATTGCAATTTTGAACATGATAATGTAATTTACCTAAATATCTAAAAAAGTCTTTAGTATTAAAAACATCACATCTAGCTAATAATGATTTATTTGATGGCTAATTTGAAGAAGTGTTAGTTGTAAATACATGCTTGCTCTGACTTCAGGATGGTATTGCAGTTCACATAAAAAAATCAGTGATTTGCATTCAGATACAAACTAGTAATCTGAAACATTTTATTTTATTTCTTTTAGACTGTGCCTATCAAGTCATATTTCTTCATTTCCCTCAACCTTTTGTGTATGTCTCCTATCTTGTGTTTTTATTCCATATGTTTATCATATAGTTTGTGTGTTTTTGTTTTTAGTCTAAAACTTTATTTTTTATTTTTTAATTATATTTTTTAATTTAAATTCAATTTGCCAACATATAGTATAACACCCAGTGACTGTGTATAGTTTGTGTTTTGTTTGTTTTTCTGTCAATATCTAGTTAGTTTCTGGATAGTTTTTTTTTTTTTTTACTGCTGAGATTTCAACGGTCACCCACACCTGGCCTCAGTGTTCAATAACTTACTATCAGCAATTACTGGAAAAGATAGCATACCATGAAAATTCAAATTAACCTTGGAGAATTCTTTTTAAAGTACCTTGACATTTCCTCCCCAGATACATGCATCCTCACACATTGCTTTAGCTCTTTCTCACTTCCAGACTTCTGGATCAGAGCAGACAAATACCACTGTGCTTCTGGACAGACTCTATAAACCAAACCTCCTTATGCAGAACAGCATGGCAACCATTGTCTGGGCTTAACACACATTGGCTTATTCTGCTCTTCTCATAAGAGACGAAAGTTTTCCAAAGATTGCAGGGAAAGTTACACCATCACATAAATACTTCAACTTCAGGAAAACTAAAGTTGAGAAGTACAATTAGCATCACAAAGAGTTCTGTTCTGTCCCAGCTCTCTTCTTTTTGTCCCTCCCTTTTTGTCATCTTCAAATTTGTCTGAAAGATAGGAACATTAAAGAATGCTTACATTGATAGAAGTCTATCAACGTGTTTTGTGTCCTTCCTTTTCACTGCTCAGAGGTAAAATACAATTTTGTGCCTTTAAAAAAAGTGAAATTATCAAATATGCTTAACTTTTCTATGTGAGTAAACCTCATATAAAAAGTGTGGACTACAAAAGGAGCACAGTATAGTTCATTCACTTTCCACAATGCTTTCGTTTGAAAGTATGAGCACTTGCTCCAAATATATGATGTCTCCTAGTGATTAATTCACTCATTATTTTTAGTGTTGTTTGAAATTACTTTCAGGTGACTCGGTAATGTTAACTTCTATATTAACATAGGAGACCTTGAACTTATTTTCATGATACCTGCACAGAGTTACTTTTGTTCAGAATGGTTAAAATATCTTAATATTGCTTTCTCTTTTTTGGTTACAGATCACTTCATTTTCCACATAATGAGTATATTACAGTATTGCAGTATTTATCAAACTTGAATAAAATCTTTACCCACTTAAAAAAAATAGCTAATTCTCAGAGCTGTCCAGTTTTAACACAAACCACTTTATTAATTATATGCCATAAACCTAAAATTGGAATGCATTCTTTACAGTACAATGCTAAAAGACAAATTTATATATTAAATGCAAATGAATTTAGAAATAAAAAATAGAAATAATGTATTTCACATGACTGAAGAAGTTATTTTCCTGTAAAAAAATTGCTGCCAGATACATGAATATAATAAGCTATGGTAGGAGATTATACCCTGAAGTCCATGTGATGATGCCATCCTGTCACCACTTTTTCTATTTCAATTACCTAATGAAAATGGTTTGTATTTTGTACCTTGACACTTCACCTTCAACTTGTCATAAATGTATTGTTTGCTTATTAAGCACATTCCATCCTGTCCTTTTCTCATTACCACAAGGTTATTGAAGAGCTATCCTTTTCTTTTTTGCGATCATAAACACAAAAGTACACATAGACATGGAAATTACAGTAGTGAATTACGAAGGGATCATTGAAATGTCCAAAATAGGCTTATACAAACATTTTTTGAGATTATCATTGAGAGAAATCCACAAAATATGGACATTTATATAAATTACTTATAAATCTTAAGATATATCCATTGAACCTCAAAGATAGATATGTTTACTCTTACTTGAGAAATGTTGAAGTAGATTAAGCTGGCTGGTAGCAGGACAAAAGTTATAAAATCTTTTATAATATTCATCTTTTTCTTCAAACCACTTATGAGGTAAGGTAATAAACTGGTAAATAATAAAACACAAAACCAGTAATTTTACCAAAATTTTAACTTGGAAATCAAAATATTTAATGCTAAAACTGGTAATTTTCCCTAGATCTTTGTAATTCTGCTACAGACAGTGTGGATTCTATTTTGAAATTAGCTTTAAAGATTTATTTGTTTATTTGAAAGAGTTAGAGAAAGAGTGGAAGGAGAACGGCAGAGAGAGAGAATCTCCAAGTAGACTCCCTGTAAAGCAGAGAGCCTGACATGGGTTTCATCTTACAACCACGACATCATGACCTGAGCTGAAACTAAGAGTTGGACACTTAACCAGCTGAGCCACCTAAGTGCCACTAAAATTAGCTTTAATGAAAAGTCAAGGACCTCTGAATAATTAAACAAAATATTTTACATACTAAGTTATTGCACTCTAGAACAGACATTGCACTCAATAACAAAAGAGGCACTTATTGATAAAAACTTTTCAGAATGTCCAGAAAAAGGAGTTCATATGAAAAATGTGAGTTCATCTTCCAAATGACCACCAGAGTACAGCCCTCTTTAGTATAAAAGGAGCATCTTTTGAATTAAATTTTGTGATACAGTTGATAAGAAGTCTAACGTGAGCTCATAATGTTTTGCTAGGTTATACTATATCTCCATTCTGACCATACAAGCCTCCTTGCTGTTCTTGCTTCAAGATCTTCGTACTAGTCTTTCTTGTGGCCTACAGTGCTACTCCTTCAAATATGCCCATAGCTCACTTCCTGCAGTGTCTTTTTTCTTTATTAACCATCCCAGACATGTCTTTCCTGAACTCATTGTGTAAAATAACACTGCCTCTATTTCTTGTTCTCTTCATTCACTCTAGTAGAGTTTGAAGCTACAAGGAAAACATCCGCAAAGAGTCTATTGTGAAAAACAACTTCTTAAATATGTAAAATCAGAATGAGGGTCACATTGTACATTGATAGGATAGGGGTATCATTAAGGTACAGTAAGAACTCATAGTTAGAGCTCTTAATGAAAGTTTGGAACAGATTTTCTGAAGAGATGATGTTTGGTCTCATAAAGAATGGCTCAGACTTAGGACTAAAGTCGGCTAGAGTTTATAGTCAGAGTAAATATCAGAAGTGAAGAAATGGATTTGGGACACAGTCTGAGGAAACCATATAGAGTGGTAAAGCCCAAACCTAGAGGGTGGGAAATGACACTTGGGGATGAGTTTTAAGATACATATGTAGATATGTCCCCCTTCTGTGATGATTGTCCAAATCTATAGCCCTTACAGAAGGGGTATTCTTTAGGCTTCATTTTTTTTTTTTTTAAGATTTCTATTTATTTATTCATGAGAGACACAAAGAGAGAGAGAGGCAGAGACACAGGCAGAGGGAGAAGCAGGCTCCATGCAGGGAGCCCGATGCAGGACTCCATTCCAGGACTCCAGGATCATACCCAGAGCCAAAGGCAGGCGCTAAACCACTGAGCCACCCAGGGATCCCCATCAGGCTTCATTTTTATATAGCCACATTGCCTTCATCTCCTCCGAATTAGTTAGGAACAGGTGACCAAATCAGGAGGCAAATGATGCTATGGAACCGTTGCATTGAATTTGCATTGACCAATCAGATTCTCATTCTCAATAATTCAAACTGCAAGACCTGGAGAGAGGTGAAAAGTGATTTAGTGGAAGGGTTTTTTTTTTTTTGTTTTTTTTTTTTTTTTTTTTTTTTTTAGTGGAAGGGTTTGAGCAGAGGTGATGTTAAGTCAATGCCACATACAAGCTGAAATTATGGAGGACATAAATTAAGAGTCAAATATAGGAATAGGAAGTAGTCATAAGGAGACAAGAAAAATTTGAGGCAACACAGAGAGAGAAAAAGGGAATACATCAGTTCCCAACTTCCATTTCTCACATTCGGTCTCTCAACTCTAGCTGAAGTTTGCTTTCTGATTATAAATATTAGTTCGACTATAAGTTATCCTTTGCAAATTGTATATAAATGGCATTTCTTTTGACACAGTTTTATGGGACCTAAAGTCGGTACATGCAAACTAGTTCCACAGTCCAAAGCTAAGAGGAAGAGACAGTGGATTTTTAGAGAGGGATTCAAAAACTATTTTTTTCAGCCCTTAGCAACTCACACACCTTAGATGCATTGAAAGTAAAGAGAATATATTTTGAGGTAATTATCATATAATGGAAGTTTTCTCTCTCCATGTAGTTGGGATAGGATGTGCCTCCTCTTTACCTCAAGTCTAGCAAAATGAGCTTTTTAAAAAGAGATTTTATTGATTGATTTGAGAGAGAGAAAGCAGAGAGAGAGAGAGAGAGCACATGGTGGAGGAGGGGGCAGAAGAAGAAACAGACTCCCCGCTGAGCAGAGAGCCTGACATGGGGCTTAATCCTAGGACCCTGAGGTCATGACCTGAGCTGAAGGCAGCCGCTTAATCACCTAAGTGACTCAGGTGCCTGAGAAATGAGCTTTTAAGGACCTTATCAGAAAAACTAGATATGTGTTCTACTGGTCTAATGAACACAGGCAACTGATGTCAGAGTTATGTCTAAAAGTTATACAGATGAAAGGCAATAAATGAAGCTGCCTTTTAGTTGGTCCATAAAGAGGGCTCAAATGGCAGATAGGTGCTCTGCTATCTGAGGCTGGTTTAAGGTACATGTCTGCCAAGGCCCAGTGTGTAAACTGTGTTGAGGTATTATACTTAGGTATAGGTGTTGGGTCATTTAAAGAGAGATCCAGCCCAAGAATCTTCCTGATGAGGTGTTGGAGCACCAAAAGAAAAAGGCCAAGTGGAGTGAATGCCCAGAGCCCAAAGGAGGGATGAAAAGCAGGTAGCTGAGAGAGTCCTTATGGGTCATCAAAAAGTTCTTATGGATGTATTGGTGAGTAGTTAACAAACACATACAAGAGATAAATACTGAAATCCACCCTAAACACCTACAATTGTCAAAAAGAAGCAATGAGAAATGAAATCTTAGTCAGCTAAGATTTTTCCTGCTTCTGTCTCTTCTCTCTTCCAGACTTCAAGCTTAGAGGAAAGAGAAGGCCTAACTAGTTACCAGCTGCTGGGGAAGGCCAGGAAGCATAGCACACAGAGTAAAAGAGACAAGGCAGAAAGCTCATCCACCTGTCACCTCCAGGTCCGAGTTGGATGACAAGAGGAGTAAAAAATATTGGCCTTTAGCCAGAACTAAACTTCTTAGATACTGAAATGAAACTATTCTTAGGAAGAAGAGTTAGTGGAGAATTTCTCATTCTACAAGTAAACAAATAAGCTCTGGGTTCTACCCAAGATTTTATCTGGGATGTCTTTGTCTTCTCTGGGTTCCCTAGAAGCAGAGCCCAAGATGGGATTCTTGTCTACATGATATTTTGGGATGAATGGTCTCAGGAGAAAGTGATCGGAGGCAGCAAGGGAGGGGAAGAGAAGAAAGTTAAACACGATCTCAGATCTTGTCTTACAGGGAAGTTCTGGAGCACAAAAATACCTTTTAATGTTGGTCTCACCTTCACTTATGGCTGTAGTCTGTCAGGAGAAGGTGACAGGACATCTGGGTGGGGAACTGATAGAACATTTTATACGATGAGAGAGAAGGGGAAGAATTCAACCCACAGAATGGATTTGAAAAGGAGAAAAGGAAGAGCTGTATTCTAATTATATCCAATGAGTTCCATTTATGCAATAACCATTTCAGTTACAGAAACGCATTCTACTTAATTGAACTAATAGACCTAATGTTTTCATTTTCTATTCTTTAAAACCAAAGAACATTGCCTAGAATAAAATTGACAAGTTACATAATGATCTTTACCAGTTAGGACTGGGGGGAAACAGGCAACATTCCCTCGATATTGATAAATTGGAACAAGTAAATATATGAATATAGCATTTCATTGATTAAAATCACTTGCTATTGTTAGTCTCATTGCTTCTGTAGTCACAGTAATGAACTTGATATCTCTGCAAATAGGACTCACAAAACTAAAGATCTATAGGCAGATAGGTAGAGCACAAATGTGGTAAATTTAAATAAGACCTGAGAAAAATTGTAATTAAAGGAAGGATTCATAAAAAAGTTTCATTTATTTGCCTTTATGGATTTCAGAGTGCAATAAAAAAAATCTGCAAACAATAAGAGAAACAATTTTTTCAAAGTATTACACCATACATTTTGTCATGAGAGGCTATGTCATATTTTCTTTTTCTCACCCAATTTCAAGTCTCTCTGAACTTTGAATTATAGCACTTGGTGACTGACTCTCTTGAGTAAGGTGTCTTGTAAAATTCACTCAAAAGAAGGCTATACCCTAGCTTACACTTGAAAACAGTTGGCATTCGCTATTCTCCTTTGTTTCAAAGTATTTTATCCACTCAGGGATGCAAATTAGGCACTGGTCTCCCCCCATAAAAACTGTCATGGTGTCTATTGTCCCAATGAAAGCCTGTTTTATTCATCCCAACCATGAGGAGTCAGGCTAATCACAGCTCCCAAGCCACAGTAATGTGTAACGAGAAGAGAACCGAGAGTCCTATAAGGCCTTGTATTGTCTCCTGGTTGCTAGCACTACTGCAGGTGCTTTGTTGCCACAAAGTTGGAGGACAAAGCTTGGCACCAGTAACAAGCAAAGACGTAACACAGATGGCAGAAAAGGGTTTTAATGCAAGAGGCCAGAGAGTGATACTTTGGGGCAGGAAGGTTCTTGCTACAATTTCTTTTTGCACTTTTAAACAAACAGTAGTGAGGGTACCAGAGCTTAGTTAGTTTGGTTTTGAGATAAAAGTCATTCTGATAAGAATATTTGGGTTACAGCCTGGATCACAGAGAGTCCTCAGAGTGGCAAAAGAGGATCACACATAAATCCTAATTGGATGACCTGACTGAACAAGGAGAAATCCAGAGTTCTAAGAGCTCAGAAAAATAAGAAAGAAAAAGACCAAGAAGGCATTGAAATATGAAGATAAAATCAATACAGAATTGCCTAGGAAATCAATAAGAGGGATAAAGGACGTGCAGGGGATGTGAAATATGTGTTCTGTCTCCTGTACAAGTAAGAAATCTGGCAGCATGTTTTGAACATGCTGCAATGCTGTAATTAAAGCTCAAGGGAGAACGGCGAGAAGGAATGTTAATAATCAAGTGAAAAGATGCCACAGCAATAAGTGGCTCCTTGTCAGGAAAACAGTTTCATAGGCAAATCTTAAGTTAAATATGAACTCATGAACATAGCCAGAAGAGAGATCGATAATTTTGTCTGTGTATTTGTGGTAGAAGATATTGGGGCTTGTTTTTAGAACCATAACCCAATAAAAGCATCGTCTTTCAGGAGGCCAAAATAATTCACTCATACAATTACCACAAGCCTGATGATCATGGCATTGTCTCAGGGTGTACTTCAAAGTAAGAGATTATTTCCTCTCAAATTCCCAGGGTATCTGCAAAGGGACAGAACTCCCAAGAGTCAGTCTCACATAGCTAGATGCATTTATAGAAATCCAACGATTGATATTTATACTTACTCTGTCATGTACTAGATCGAATAAAGCAATTTTTTAAAAGCCTAGAAAAGTGCACACATACATACACACACAAAAGCTTCTTGATGATATGGAATATATATATATATATATTCCATTCTATTCTATTCTATTCTATTCTATTCTATTCTATTCTATATATATATTTTTTTAACCCTTTATTACTGATGGTTGTGGTTGCTTCTTCCCTATGCCTTTGTCTCTCTGATGGTCCAAAGCCCCTCCAGGATAGCACAGTGCTTAGGTTCTGCTGAGCCAGAGGCAAGGGAGACAATTGGCCTCCCAAGTCCACCCCCAACTCAGTCTCTCCCCTGTCCCCACCCCATCCTATCATATATATATATAGATAGATATAGATATAGATATAGATATAGATATAGATATAGATAGATATAGATAGAGAGAGATGCTCAAAATAGTGTTACTAAGAATCACATATGATCATGTGGACAAAATATTAGGCTTTCTTGGCTTAAAAATTGTTATAGTCTTTTTATTGTTATTTCTTCATTTAAGTAGAGAGGAAGTAGTTTACAAGTGCAGGTGGAAACATACACATCATAATCTATGTGAAAGTCATTGTTCTTCAAATGGTCTCCAAGGGTTTCATTCACAGAGACCACGATATAAACAATGGCTCCATCTCAGGATTTGTTCATCACGTACTCCTAGTTATAACCAAGTTGGTCTGCATATAGGGCTATGAAAAATGAAATAAATTATCTTTTTATTTAAAATATATCTATCAGAACTTATGGATTTAAGTGATGTTTGTCTTCTTCAAAGTTCTTATTTAAGCAATTTATAATAAAAATGCTACTGATTTTTATTTTATTTTTGCAGATTCCATAATTGCCAATATTCTTCACAGTGAATATTTTTAGTTTGATAACAAGTGAAAATTATTTCCAATAAAATTTTAACTGTTGGAGATTCCAGAAAATGTTCAGGGGTATAATTTTTTTGACCCAACTAATATCCACATCAAAACAAAGAAACTAGTTAGCAAAATCAAAAACACAAGACAATATTTACAACGAAACACAAGTGACAAAATTATCTTCGGAAACCCCAAGATACAAGTACATAAAGAGAAACCACCAACAGTCACAAGATCTAAATCAATATCTGTGCTGAAAGAAGCAGAGGGAAGCAATAGGTTTCTGACAATGCTAAGCAAGGAGAATCTTAAAATAGATAATAGATATTTGGTGGATATCAGTATGGTGGATACTATAAGAACAGCATCTGAAACTGGTAGAGGTTTTGCCTTCTCCAAAGGTGAGTGAATGCATGAAGCCAACAAAATAAAAACCTAATGGTGGCTGGAGCAGAGTGGTCTCTATGAGCTCTAGAAACAAAGCATCCAGGGATCCTGGATGGCTCAGTGGTTGAGCGTCTGCCTTGGCTCAGGTCATGATCCCCGGGTTCCTGGAATTGAGTTCTGCATTGGGCTCCCTGTAAGGAGCCTGCTTCTCCCTCTGCCTATGTCTCTGCCTCTCTCTGTGTGTCTCTCATGAATTAATAAATAAAGTCTTAAAAAAAAAAAAAAAGAAACAAGGTATCCACATGAGGGCCCTGCATGGAAGAGCAACTACTGAGTGTCACCAAAATTGACTGGATGAAAAAAAGCTTAAAAAATAAGGTCCAGGGATCCCTGGGTGGCGCAGCGGTTTAGCGCCTGCCTTTGGCCCAGGGCGCGATCCTGGAGACCCGGGATCAAATCCCACGTCAGGCTCCAGGTGCATGGAGCCTGCTTCTCCCTCTGCCTGTGTCTCTGCCTCTCTCTCTCTCACTGTGTGCCTATCATAAATAAATAAAAAATTAAAAAAAAAATAAGGTCCAGATAGGAGTTGGGGGGAGGGGTAAGAAACAGTGCCAGAAAATCTCAAAAAGCCTTTGGCCATATTTTTTTTTTTAACATTATATTAAAACAAAAGAAAAGAGAGCTCTGTGAGGTTAGAAAAGTTTTCCTGAAACCGAACTTCTCCTGGTTAAAAAAAGGAAAAAAGAAAAAAAAAAAAAAAAAAGGTGAGCAACAAAAAAGTATTGTGGTTAAATTTCTTAGTTAGCTGTTTCCAAATATGAAAAATAATGATAAACATAGCAGGATAGCTTTTCTATAGAATAATAAGAGTGTATGAAAGTGCATGCCCATAGGTACATAGAAGGACAAAGTAAATCAGAGCTAGAAACATTCAATAATGAGATGATTGAACTTAGGAAAAATTAGAAATAAAAGAAAAATCATTTAAAAAGACTAACTTAGAAGAATCATAGGAATGACTAAATATAAAAATAATGCCTGAAGAAAATATAAGATAAAAAGAAGAAAATTTTCTTAAATCATAAAGAAATAAAACTTTTTTGAAAAAAGAGATCTGTATTGAATATAGACAATTAAGATCTAACATATGGGTAATGAGAATGTCTTAAGAAGAAAACTAAATAAAGCACATAACAAAGCCAATATTAGAACATACAATCAAAGCAATGCTTATTGAAAAAAGGAAGAAAGAAAAGAAAAAAAAAAAAAAAGAAAAGAAAGAAACTACGTATTGAAAGAGGACACAACATTCCCTAAAATGCCATGTCAGGATGATCAGTATCAAGCTCTATTCTGATAAAATTACTGAATGTTAAAGAAAGACAAAATTCTTTAGTTGGGCAGCCCGGGTGGTTCAGAGGTTTAGCGCCGCCTTCAGCCCAGGGCCTGATCCTGGAGTCACGGGATCGAGTCCCACATCAGGCTCCCTGCATGGAGCCTGCTTCTCCCTCTGCCTGTGTCTCTGCCGCGCTATCTCTCTCTGTGTCTCTCATTAATAAATAAATAAAATCTTAAAAAAAATTCTTTAGTTATCTTGATTTAAAAAAAAACAAAAAAAATGACGAATAAAGAAAGAAAACCTAGATTATCAGATTTATGGACACCAGCACTTTATGTCAGAAGAAAATAGAATAATACATGTGAGTTACTAAAGGAAAGAAAATGCACAAAGAATTCTATATCCAACCAATCTGACTTTCAAGGATAAAAGGCACAAACTATTAATATGTAAGAACTCAGACAACTGTATCCATGTTCCTAAGGCTGTATTAGAGAACAAGCTTTAGACAACCAACATAAATAGATTTGATGTAAGTACCAGGGGTGAACATTCAATATGTTTCATATAAAACTGAAGCCCACTGAGGGTTTAAAAATGAGGCAAAATATTATGTAATGACCATATTCTCTGATAATAAAAAAGAGTGCCACCATAAATAGGGAGAATGAGAAAGGTATATGCAGTAACACATCCACATAACTTTCATTAGTTGTATCGGGATGACAATATTACTATTGTTATTCTTATATTGTAGCATATACATAATGTGAAATAAAGGAAATGGATAATTATGGGATATTCTTATCATCTTGTGTCTTTGACAAACAGGATTCTTGGTATGAAATAAAAGTAATATTGCACAGATTTTGAATTTTAATTGAAATTATCAATATGAATATATGATACATCCTATCTTTAAACACACCCTGGTTCTTTCTTTTGAAAAGATCCAGAAATAATAGTCAACCCAATTGCAGAGGGCATTGAGCATCAAAGTACCATTTCCCACAAAAAGAAACATGGCTCCATAGTTAAAATGGCTGATTCAAGATCTGATATGAGAAATGTATAAGATGCACCTGGAAAAACTGTCGTACTAGATACCAGAGAATCTTTAAAGACTATATAAGGTCACACTGAAAGAACTCAAGACCCAGCTTGAAGAGGCGTCCACTGGCCAAAAATGGGAAAATTTGAACTTCAATGAGATTAATCACTGAGATGGATTGCAATCCATATGACATATTCAAGTCAATACATGATGATACTATTTTTAGAAATGGTCACTTTCAGGAGTTGATATGGAAACAAATTCATTTTCTTGAGAACGGTAAATCAAGTTAAGGAATCAAGCATTTATCCTGTCTTTCCAATAGGAGTTATACCACTGGATAACCAAGCAATAAATCAAGTTATTTTGTTTAAAGAGGTTAAATTAGGGATCCCTGGGTGGCGCAGTGGTTTAGCGCCTGCCTTTGGCCCAGGGCGCGATCCTGGAGACCCGGGATCGAATCCCACGTCGGGCTCCCGGTGCATGGAGCCTGCTTCTCCTTCTGCCTGTGTCTCTGCCTCTCTCTCTCTCTGTGACTATCATAAATAAATAAATAAAAAAAAAAAAAATAAATAAAGAGGTTAAATTATAAATGAAAACAAAAAGAAAAGATATGACAGGATCAAATATCACCATTGTGCAACCTCAGTGACTAATGTACATCATGAACTCAAAATCTGCAAACATCACAAAAAGAGAAAATCAAGTAATATATCCTTTCTGATAAAAGAACACGCTATATGAATGGTTTTGCCAAAGAGATTGAGCCTAAATATGATAAAAACTCTGGAATCCAATCTGAAGAAAATACAGAGGACAGAGGACAGAGGACATGCGATTTGTACCTTAAGTATAGGCATTTGGCAAAATGCAGATTATGGGAAACTATACAGATCAAATGTCCTGTGTTCTACAACAGATAAATTATAAACAAAATAAAGGGTTAGAAGGATAAGGGGTAGTTTCAAGAAGTTTAAAAGATTTATCAAATTTCAAAATGAACATGAATAAATCATAGTGTCTAGAGAAATTATCAAAGTATGTACATTTTGAATAATAAATATATAAGGAGACAAAGGAGTGAATTTCTTTCTTTCTTTCTTTCTTTCTTTCTTTCTTTCTTTCTTTCTTTCTTTCTTTCTTTCAAGATTTTATTTATTCATGTGAGACATAGAGAAAGAGAGGCAGAGACACAGGCAGAGGGAGAAGCAGGCTCTCTGCAAGGAGCCTGATGTGGGACTCAATCCCGGATTCTGGGATCAGGCCCTGAGCCAAAGGCAGACGCTCAACCACTGAGCCACCCAGGTGTCCCCAAAGGAGTGAATTTATAAAGTCAAAAAGTAGTTAAATTTGGAGAGGAAGGCACAGATTGTAATTACAATTGGGGGCAAAGTAAGAGAGGGTATTACATGGTAGCTGGAAAACTATTATTTCTCAATCGAAGAGCTGGTTATAAAAGTGTTCAGCTTTAAATAGATGATATTTATATGATATTATATATGTTACTTTTATAGTTTTATATATCATACTATATGTAATAATTATTAGCTACAAATTTGTTTATGATTTTATGTATCTATTTTATAAGAAAAAGACTTTTTAAAAGTGTTATGTGTAAAGAGGATTTAAATAAAGGCATATTAAACATTTTGAGGTTAAAAAGTAGTGTAATAAAGAAACGACTCTGGGATTTTTGTATAGTTCATCAAATAATTGGAAATAATTTCAAAGGAATTTCACAAATGTTTGAATGATACCATTGTTCAGGTATTATTGTTCAAACAAAAATACACTTTGGTAATTACTTTTACAGGAAAATATTTAAATGGTTTCCTGTATATTTTAAAAACCATTGTACTTAAATTCTAAATATATTTATTTAGTAATGTGAGAATATGGAACTGAAGGGGGATTATGAAATATCACTTACCTATGTCTTTTTTAAGACATGGAAGTTATCTCAAAACAATATTTGTTTTCTTCCTCTTTCCTCTCTTCCTTCTTCCCCTTACTTTTCTCTCACTCCTCTCTTTTTTCCTTCTACTCCTGCAAAGTATCAGGAAGATAAATGAATTTAAGCTTCACAGGATCCACATGCATAAGCCTCACCCAAGGTTCTAATAGAGTCCTTAGAAATGGATCTACAAGAACATATTTTTGTAAAGTTTGCAAAACAAAGAGATTTTGAAAACAAGTAATCCATATCTGTCTCTTTCGTGTTGGCCAAATGTCCTCTTATATCTGGTGGCACTCTATAGAGCCATTTTTGGGATTCAGCCACAGTGAAACTAAGCTGAGAATACAATAGGTTGAGTTAGAGAGGATATTTACTTATTTTCTCTTATTTTCTCAGTGAGCAATGACTGTCTTAGTGGAGGAATGGCTCCAAAACTAGTCTGCAGTCCTGATTCATCATGGTAATACGAAGGGGCAGGGCCCAAGGTCAGATCACTATGTTAAGGTGTCTTATAGCAATGAGGACTGGAAGGTACTGAAGGAGGTACACTGAAGGAGGTGCATATTCTAGAGACTGGTTCTCACTGGAGCCTAGTCAAAGCAAAAGGAACATTCTCAATAATGCAAAATATGCAATTATAAACACAAAATTTTCCTTTTCTTATGAAAAACATACAAATTGAATTTTTCATTATTTTTGTATTTATATTTGTTGTATTAGTCAGCTTTTTTCCCCCCCTGGTGCAAAAAGGTGTTTGTTTTTATTAAAGCAGGGAGACAGGACCCAGGAACAGAAAGAGCTACATTTTGATTGTGAGGAGCAATTGATGCATATAATTTGTTGCAATTTCTGTTCCCATTCTAAATAAATAATTGGGGCAGCCCGGGTGGCTCAGCTGTTTAGCTCTGCCTTCAGCCCAGGGCATGATCCTGGAGACCTGGGATTGAATCCCACGTCGGGCTCCCTGCATGGAGCTTGCTTCTCCCTCTGCCTGTGTGTCTCTTTTTCTCTCTCCCTTTCTCTCTGTGTCTCTAATAAATAAATAAAATCTTAAAAAAAAGCAAATAAATAATTGTTTTTATATTTAATACTGTATACTTAATTTTATATTATTTCTCTTAAAACAGGCTTCAAAATTGTTAAAGATTCAGATACTATAAAACCTGCATCTGCCCCTCTTCTCACTAGAGATCAGTGGGGAAATGGGAGGTATATTAATTTCTTGTTCTTCTTCCATTGTTAATAGGCCGAACTTGAAAGGATAAAAAGGAGCCTTAATTTTAGAATGAATTCTGTTAAGGGATTTCTTACATTTCACCAGCATTCTACAGTATGAGTATGTTCATACTCAGGACCCTTTGGGATAATTTTTGCAATAAAAAATTGATTCCCTGAACAAAAAGAATGTCATCTTTGAGTCTTAAGAGGACATTGCCCAGAGGACAGGACTTTCTGTTAAATAAGAAAAAGAGGCAATGTTGCAACATACAAACATAATCAGAATTTGATAAAGGGACCCTATTTTATTAAGTACTCAGTGAAGTCACTACTTTTGGAGGCTTTTCATGCCCAACATTACTCAATTCTCAGAAAAGCTCTGGTAAATACTATTGTGAACACTTTTCAGATGAAAAAAAGCAGCTCAGGATGTTAGCTTAAATTAGTACCAAAGTCCATATTTGAATCAGGCCATTCTGACTTCAAAGTTCATGTGTTATTCCATTCTTTGATACCTAATTGCCCAACCGTTTAAACTGTCTAGCCTCAATTTCCTTATCTGAATAAACATATTTGACCAGAAGAACTTGAATCCCCAAAGTCTTTAGTTCAATGAAACTAACTCACACAAACTTTATAACCTCCCTTGTTAGCTCCATCTCATTTTATATAAGTAAGAAATTCATCTCAATTTCCTTTTGCCTCATCTAAATTTGGTAATAATTAAAATCCATCTCCTCTTCATCTGTCCTTTGCAAAGGTATAAAACATCCAGTTTGTTACAATCGTGCATAACTTTCTGTTATGATGAGAGAAGCAAAAGCAGGCAGGGAGGGATGGAAACTCTTCAAGGAAATGTCTAGTAAGAAAGCTGGACATGCTGAGGCTTCATCTCAGCTGAAATATTTAAATGTGAGTCTCAACCTCAGCAAGCAATAGAAGGAAATAATGCTTTATTTTTCTCACCTCTCAGGTGTAATAAGAAGCATGAATGTCTAAATGACATCTAGAGAGATTTAAGTAATATATAAGTAATGACTTTGTGACTGGTACATTTAAAAGGTATGTGGAAAGAGACTGTGGATTTCCTTCCCTGGCTATCTGTGAAAAATCAGAAAATATTTTTGCCAATCTGGAAACAAGGATCTGGACCAGAGGAGAGTAGTGGGTTGGGGGGTTGGGAGTTGGAGGAGGGGTATTCCAGAAGGGAGCTCTGATTGTGTGATGTCTTGGTGGGCCATGGCAGGCTTTCCAGCTGCAGATTTACCTCTGCTGTTGTCATTATCACATCTATTTCTGACCGTCTCTTCTGCCTTGTGGTGGGCTCTGCAATTGCTCTCTCTGCAGTTCCTTTGTTAGAGATTTGCCCTCTTGACACATCCAAATGAAGAAGTTGCAGCACGAAAAAAAGACTGGTGACAGACCCCAGGATTTCATTCCCTGTAGTAGGTCCTGAAATCTTATCTACATGTCATCTGGCTAATCAGAGGTCCATGGTGAGATCTGTCAGATATTTCTGTTTTAAAAAAGAAATTCAGACACAGTTGACAGGAGAATTGGAATGTTTTTCCCCAGGTCCTGTGGCGGCTACCAGTACTATCTATTATTATGCGAGAGCAAGCCTGAGGCTGTGGTGAAGAGAAACTCAGGGTGGCCTCCTAAGGACTTCAGCATCAGGGAGAGGCCCCTCCCCTCCCTCAGCAACGGAAAACAAACAAAGAGGAACCCACCACCAATAGCAAAACGCAGAAACAAGATAAAAATAGAACAGCAGCACTTCAGTCTAAACTGGTGTATAAGAGAATAGAAGGAAACTCAGGAATTACACAATCAGTGAGAAAGATAGTGTCAAATGGGGTAACTACATCTTTCAAAAGGGTTGGAGAATCTTATGTATAACCAAACCAGTAAAATCTTCAAGTAGAAAATGCCCTTTTTTATTTATGGAATTTACAACACCATGGAAATTAAAAATTTACATCAATAATACTTAGCTGTGAAAAAGCACCTAATATCCCTGGAAGCTCTTGGCTCTTTTCCTCTTAATAAAGTACAAAGTGCACAGGCCTTGGAGTCAAATCTTACCAGAGATGGGAATATAGACATTTATTAAACTCTTCGCCAAACCACTCCATAATTCTAAGTAAATCATCTCTGGAAATTCCACAAAAGAATATAAAACTCTTCCACAAGGGGATCTGAGTTAAGAGCCAGATTCCAGAACTGAAGTGTCTGAGTAGCTCTGCCACTCGTAAATATTCATCAAGCTACTTAGCTTGTCTGTTTCTGTTCTCTCAACTACCTGCAGGCATCATAGGATTATTGACAAGATTAGAATTATCAATAAAAAATGTCTGATCCATACGAAACAGTCCATAAATGTTATTATTATTATTTTATAAATGGGATAGGCTATATTAAACTATTTAACAACCATCCCAGTATTTTAAGTATTAAGATACAAAAAGTTTATTTCTCACTCATGCTATAGCTCCATTGGCAAAGAAGAATTCATCAGAATTGTTCATGGACCCTGGCTGACATCTTGAATGGAGCAGCCACCATCTAGAAAATTGATGGTTGAGGCACTAGAGGGAAAAAAAAACTTTGAAGGATCTTGAGTCAACAGTTATAATACCCTATACTAGAAAAAAATGGACATCACTTTTGTGCACAACTCATTGATTAGAAACAAAACACATGGTCCCATTAAACCATAAGAGTAGCAAGAAATGCAAACATTTTATGCATCTAGAAGGAGAAAGAACTGTAACTTGTGAATGATGTGAATATATATCATTATTTTATTACAACATTAGTAATAGTAGCATATTAAATTAACTTTTCAAGATACCAATGATCCATTTATTAGAATGAGATATTCCTAAGTGAGAGAAAGGTGGGAACTAAAAATATTTTTTTAAGTTTTTATTTATTTATTCATGAGAGACACAGAGAGAGAGAGAGAGAGAGAGAGAGGCAGAGACATAGGGAGGGAGAGAAGCAGGCTCCATTCAGGGAGCCTGATATGGGACTCGATCCCGGGACTCCAGGATCACACCCTGGGCTGAAGGCAGGTGCTCAACAGCTGAGCCACCCGCCATCCCAATAGATTTTATTCTGTACTTCATTGTGTCATTAATATAGCATTTAGTTGCAGACTAACAGCACTTGAACATGTGTTAGGTATCAGATAATATGCTAGTTACTTTCACATGTCTTTCACAACCTAACAAGCTTAAAAGGCAAGTACTTTTAGCCCAATTTCACAGATGAAGAGGCAATTCTTAAGGAAATTACATAACTTATCCAGTAACACAGCTAATAAGCATGGAGCCAAATTTCGGGTTCAAATCTGCTGGACTCTATGTACATCGTGCCACATATGGATTCTAGTACAAATGAGCCATATATTAGTTTCTCCTGTTCATGTCAGAAATACACTGAGACATAAACTAGTCTGAAACAAAATTAAATTTTGCATAGAAATATTATAGAATCTTAAGTTTTTGTTTTGACTTTCTGATGGTAAGAAGGAAAAATTGTTTACTTAACATTCTAGGACCTATTTCGGGATGTGTTCAATTCTAAGTTCAGTAAAATATTTTCCATTCATTATCTTGGTTTTCATTCTCAAGGCAAATCTTGAACTTAGGTCCTCAGTCACAAGAGGAGAAAAAAGAATATTAAAAATGTTCTTGTAGTGCTGCTACTTATACTGAATATCAGAATCCTCATCTGCCCCTCCAGATGGACCCTCTACTTTAGAAAAGCACTTGGACTGGAAGGAATGACTAGGTGGACTGGCAAGGCAGTGAACACAGCAATGACAATCAACACACCATTTGGGAAAACTTATTTTAACAAAATTGGTCCAATGTGAGAGGGTTGGAAAGAATGCCTGTCATTTTAGATTGGGCTAAAAAGGAATAAGAAAAAACAGTGATAATTCCTCAAACACATGTTTCTCATAGATTATCCAGGTTCTCAGCTCACTTCAGGAAGCAACACTTGAGGCAGAATTATAATGCTTTATGGAAACAGCAAATGCATCACCTGAACTTTGCATTCCTGGGTAGAAACCATTTTCAACTAGAGAGATTTCCCTTTGTGTCCTAAATTATATGTGTAGCCCTTGAAATATAGTGTGACAACACAGGGTGTCAGTGAATCAGAGTTTGCTCCAAATAATGGTATCTGTCTAGGAGATAAGCCATGGAGCTGGAAGGGGACCAGTTGCATATTTTAGCCTATAATATCTTTTTTCATTTGAGCAGTTTTGTAAAGATTTATTAGAAGAAAAAAGATACAACTCTAAAAGAATAAACAAATGCAAATCTCTGACTTTTCATTTCTTTTTTGATTGGATTAACTTCAGCCTACCTCATAGTATTCATTTCTCCAGGCCACCCGCATAGCTTTTTGCAGTAAAACTGAATGCTCCTATGGATCACTTACACCCACATAACACAAGCAAATAATTCTATGGTGCTTAGGACATGCCAAGCACTGCTCTAAGTGCTTTACACATAGTATTTTGTTCTCACCATAACCATTTGCCATAGGTATTATAATTATCTCTGTTCTATGGTTGAAAAAATTGGGGCACAGCATGATATATAACTCAACCAAAGTGATGCAACCAGTAAGCAACAAATTCAAACCAAGAGTTGAAGTTCCAGAGTCCATCCTCTTTACCTTAAATTATGCTTTTAAATTTGATATTATGTTTATTTGGAAGATCCTTTTTACCTTTTAATGCCTGGCTAAGTCCTCCATATTCAAAACTTAGTTCTGACTTTTACTACCTAAGGAAGTTGTTCCTAATCCTTTCTTACTCTCATCACCTCAACATTCTTCACAAGATTAGGCGTCAGTTCTCTGTGCCCCAGGCAGCTTGATATTGATGTGTTAATTGTTGGCCTTCTCCACTAGACTATGAAATTCTGTACACTGAGGTAGTAGTTACTCATCTCTATATCCCTGTATATATGTATGTATGCTATCTATGTATGGCTCTTAGGTGTTCAGTAAATATTTGTTAAGCTAATTAATATTATAAATGGAGGATATGTCTTTGCAGAAATTAGAGTTATCTTTTATTCACTAGTTGGTGAGTGATCTTTGAAATTTCATTAAAATCATTTCAGTATTTTTGGCTGTGTGTAGCTCAGAACTTTACCACACACAAAAACCAAATTAAGGTTTCTATTGACGTTGTAGGTATTTCTCAGAGAAAAATGAGCACTGTCTATTTTTAGTCAATTTTACAGTGTTTCCAATCTTAATCCACAAAGCACGAAATGTCTATATTTTTTTTTTCTCTAAAAGGGCAGCTACTCTTGGGATCTAAAGAATGTTTTCTTTAATTTTTCCAGGGGGAAAGAATATCAACCAAATAAAAGCATATGTTTGTGACTATATTATATTTGAGAAAAGGCTTTGGGAGACATGTCTTTCAGATCCTGAGTGATTCAAATCTAAACAACCTTAAAGGAATTCTGATTCCAAGCTTAAACTAAGAAATATCCTTTGTGAGGACTCTGATGACAGAAGTCAAGGATATGGTTTTGGACAACATGACATTAAGTCAATAGCTTGTTTTGAAAACCATGTTGATGTCAATGACTTCTTTATAGTAAGCCAGGGATCCAGTGTGAATCATTGTAAAAGAGCCTCTTCTATACAAGGCTGCTCCTTCAGTGTCCTTTTCAGAAGTTTCTTCCCGTTAGCCCCCTACTGAGAGTGAGAAAGTCACAGCATTGTCCAGTAGTCCCATGCTGGAGGATTCTTTCTCTTTTCCTTATGAATGTGTCCCTACAAAACAAGCTTCAGAGCTAAAGCTGCCAAAACCTAAGTCAGAATCCCAGTTGGGTGGTCTCCAGGAAGTTACTTCTTCCTGTCCTCTTCCTCTTCTGCTCCTCTTCTTCTTCTTCTTCTTCTTCCTCCTCTTCCTCATTATTCAACAATCTGTTAATCCTGAATTAATTTTTCTGTAAAGTGAGAATCATAACAGGCATCTCATAAGGTCGTTAAAAGGGTAAGAAGCAATAAAATATGTGAAATGCCCGGCACAGTATAGAACACACACAGATGTAAACAGTAACTTGCAGTTATCATCCACTGTGCATTATCTGATAAAGGCAGGGTAGCCAATATATTAAGGGTTGTTAGTTAGTTCTATGGTGGATGAATGTGGTCTGGGATATGATTCCTGTGGGAAGCAATAGATGGATCTGAGAGAAAACTGACTTGTAAAGCACCAAGCAAGCTGTGGGGCATTACCTTAAAGCTTCACATGGTAAGAAAAGCCCAGGGAAACCCAAACACACACACAATTACATTGAGAGAATATCTCTTTCTACCCCAGGTTAGTCTCAAGAGTTTTACATCTACTGCAGTGGAGTACTTTTTCCTCTTTACTGGATTTAAAATATTTATACTCTGCCTAGGCATGATAGAAACTTTGTCCAATGATCGGCATTGTATAGAAGAGCTGAGTGATAAGGAAGGAAGGAGGTGATCTGATTTTCATTTTAACAGTTTAAATTCCATGGTCTAATTTCTAGACAGAACCAAACAGTTCTATCTACCTTCCCCCAGCCCCAGCCCCACCCCAACCCCAGTTTTTCCTCTACCCCTTTTCTATATTGTTCTTTACCATATTTGAGCTTGAAAAATTGCAGCAGAAGCTCTTAGTATGAGGAAAGTTGTTTTTTGTTTTTGTTTTCTTTTTTTTTTTTTTTTTTGAGGAAAGTTTTTATACAGATTAGGGTAGCCTGAGGAATCCTACCATTTCATAGCATAGATGGATGCCATTAGTCTCCTGTGATGCTCCTATGCCTCTTATCCCTTTTGCTTGTGTGATGGATACCTGTCCTCTCTAGGTCTCAGCTCACTACCTGTGCTTTGGGTTCCAGGCCCTTGAACCTCTTCATGATTCACTCATTATCCAATTTCCCCAGTCAACAGTACCCTTTTATCGACATAAAACATGATCCAAAAACTTCTGTATTAAGGTGGGAATGAATGAGGGAGGGAAGAAGGAAGGTAAGAAGAAAGGAAGGAAGGTAGGAAGAAAGGAAGGAAGGAAAGAAGGAGAGAGGAGAAGAGAGAGGGGGAGGGAGGGGAGAAGGGAAGAGTTTTAAGAACAATTTTAGGAAGAATATCCTAGTAAAGCCAAGATAAAAATATAACACTTCTGAAATACCTAAAGAAGGTACAATGTAGATATCTGAAGGAAGAATGTTCCAATTAATGGGAACAGCAGCAGCAGCCAAGGCACTGAGATGGAAGGATGGCTGTCATTTCAGGGAAATCATTGGGTATAGAACAGGATAAGAGAGGGGGAGTAAATGGTAAGAGGTAGGGCTTTGAAGGCTAATGTGAACTTTTGCTTTTACATAGAGTGAAACATGGAGCCAGTAGAAGATATTGATAGAAGAATGGCTTGATTTCACTTACATTTACGGGATCATTCTAACAACAGAGTCTGAATGGGCTAAAGGGAGTAAAGACAACAGCAGATGATCAAATAGAAGGATAGTAGAGTAACTCAGGTAAGAAACGAGGTAAACATGATAGCGAGTGATTAGAGCCTAAGTGATTCAATGTGGGTATTTTGAATATAGAACTGGCAGGATTTAACAATGGATTAAAATATGGAATTTAATGGAAAGAGACAAGTAAAAATAGATTCCAAGATGTTTGGCTTGAACAACTGGAAAAAGAGAATCTCTATTTGCTGAAGAGAGACTGAGAGAGAACTGGTTGGGGGTGGAGAGAAGATAGGTAATTCATTTCAAATCTGTTAAGTTTAAGATGCTTATTATGCATTGAGGAAGAGCTATCAGGAGATAGTTATGCCTATGAGACTATTCTTTAGGAATGAGGTGTGGGGTCAAGCTATAAATTTGTGAGTCATCAACTTATAGATAATATTTATTTTTTTAAAGATTTTGTTTATTTATTTGAGAGAGGGAGACAGTGTGAGAGAGAAAGCATGAGCATGAGCAGAGGGGAAGGGCAGAGGAAGAGGGAGAAGCAGGCTCCCTGCTCAGCAGGGGAGGCCCACGTGGGGCTCAATCCTGGGACCTTGTGATCAGTACCCGAGCCAAAGGCAGATGCTTAACTGACTGAACCACGTAGGTGTCCCCTATAGATAGTTTTTAAAGCTATGAACCTGGATGAAATCACCAACAGGTTAGAGCAGATAGAGAAAAGAAGATCAAAGGGTGAGCCAAATACAATTCAATACTCAAAAAGTGGGATGATGAAGAACAGAGATAAGAGGGCAGCCCCGGTGGCGCAGCGGTTTAGCGCCGCCTGCAGCCCAGAGCGTGATCCTGGAGACCCTGGATGGAGTCCCACATCAGGCTCTCTGCATGGAGCCTGCCTCTCTCTCTGCCTGTGTCTCTGCCTCTCTCTCTCTCTCTCTCTGCATCTCTATAAATAAATAAATAAATAAATAAATAAATAAATAAATAAATAAATAAATCTTTAAAAAAATAAAAAAAAGAACAGAGATAAGAAACAGCATTCCATGAGCTTGGAGAAAATCAGGAGAATGAAATGCCCAGGAAGCCCACACTGAAAGAGTATTTGGAGGATGAGGAGTGATGATTTTTGTCAAATGCTATTGCTGAGTCCAATAAGATAAGCCTTAAGATTGGTCATTGAATTTCACCACACAGAGGTGAGCTCTGTCAGTAGAGTTTGGAGGAACAAAATCTGGCTGGAAGGAATTGAAAAGAGAAATCAAAGGTAAATTTTTGCAGATGTCTTCCTGTAACGAGAAAAAGAGAAATAGGTGGCAAAGAATATGAAATCAAAAGAGTAATGCATCTTTTCAAGAAAGGAAAAATTACTGATGGGAATTATAAAGTAAAGAGAAAATTCCTATTTCAGGAAAAGGAGAAAAAAAAATCTCATCTGTTTCATTGAGTAGGCAAGAACGAGCAGCTAGGTTGAGTCACACCTCTAAACATTTCGGATCAGTTCTGAGTAATCATACTTCTTTGGAGATCTGAACAAACCTAAAAGATAGTAGAGGGACTTGGATCTTTCCTCCCTCCATTAGGAGTGCACAAAAGCACTCCCTACTCTATAGTCTAGGAGGAGTAGATAAAGAGAGACCACCAAGAGTTAGGAGCAAGAGGTCTGAATTAAAATACTTACTCAAATGGTCCTATAAACTAAAATAACAACTTTAAGTTCACATGATTATTAAGTTTAATCTCTTTCTTGGTGCTCTCCTTTTTCTCCTAGGCCCACCTCCCTTCTGTTAGTACAATGCAAATCCAAGATGGAATTAATGAACTCTAAATGTGTTTGTTTTCCAAATGGTGATATGTAATATTCAGTCCTCTATACTATCTTGTTTAATCTTTCTATTACCTTTTTGAGACAGCTACGTTGAGCCTTGTTTTTTTGGCACATGGTGGTTCAGTAACCTGAACTGTATGAACTAAGTGTTAAACCTTGATCTGCCTCAGTCTGTGTCATGTGCTTTAACTGTATGCTATCCCAAGAACCCTAGGTTGAAGACAATGGAGTATAGGCTCCTTCTAAATAAAGGAAAGCAACTAGTGATGAACAAAAATCTAAAACCAACACATTCCTTGCCAACTTCTGCAACTAACAGAATAACTTCTGTTAGTTGCAGCCCCTCTGGGGAGACTCGCTGTGAATCTGAGTCACGTCCTGATGTTGCACCTGCCAGCTGTCTTATGTGGGATTAACACTATGGGAAAGGAATATAATAATCCTCCAAAAACTTCAGGGCAAGAGCTTAACTATTCATGTGGACCAAAGAAAGAGGGGATAAAGTCCTTCAAATGAGAAGAATGTGGGTTTATGGAGCAGTTTCATATCTTGGAGGTGAAGTACTCTAGCTGCAGAAGCAGCAGATGGGCCTAATTTCCAAGTGCAATACCTGTAGCTCATGGTGCCTCAGTTTCCTCATCTACAAGAAAAGAATGATATTTATATGAAGCACATAAAAATATCTTAGAATTAAATAATTTAACACATGTAAAGTTCTTAAACTATACTCGGGGCATATATAGGGCTATAGTATTAATAATAATAATAATAATAATAATAATAATAATTTTATTATTAATTATCTTCACTTCCTTAGTTGCCAGATTGTGCTGAACGCTACCATTCATCTCCCCAAAATTTTGACAGATCTTAGAACCATTAATGTTCTTTTTTACTGGCACTGGGGACAAGAGTGGGCTTTCTGGTCAGGATGATCCCTAGTGGAATCAAATGCTACATGTTAAGCCATTTCTCTGGAAAGACAATCGCACAATATATTACCACTTATACAAGAAAGAAACTGATCTTCTAATATTGTCCCATTTTCAACAACACTCTTCAGATTTTTATGCTTCTATACAGTTACATGCATACTGTGCTGTTCCGTAGTCTGATTTTTACATTCACGCTTAATTGCTTAACTATTCCAGGACCCCTGTTCATCAGTCTCTTAATCATGGCACCACATTCCTTCTGACTGCTTCCCAATTTGTCTACATTGTTTTCAAAATGAGATGTCTATACGCAAACGGGATTCTGAAAGTGGTATTTCTCCATCATTAGAGGGTAAAGCTACCATCATCCTACGCCATAGCCTGATGGCTCTATATCTGTATCTCCAAATAACACTGACCTTTTCAGACTCAATATCACATGCCTAACTGATAGCAGTGTCATCTCATAAACTGTCCACCGTCCTGTTACAAAGTTCTTTGACAATATCACTTTCTGCATTTTATTCTTCTCAACTGTCTACATGCCAAGTGTGCAAGTTTGCTTTTTCTCCAAATGGAATCTCATTTTGTCATTTTCAGCTCCTACTTAAAATGACATCTGATAGAGAAGTAATAAGTTGCTCTTAATACTTTGTAGGTTACCTTCTTGCATCAGGGTAAGCTTTCCAGTGCTTAGAATAAATAGATTTCGAACATATTTTTTTTTCTTTTTTCCAATGTGAGGAAAGAATTGGTGCCATGTTTTATAAAGTGACCTGACTTTTTAAAATACGTGCAGCAAATCTGGCCCTATTATATAAGTAAGGGGCTTATGCCATTTACTCACCAGTTTGTTTCACTAGGTACACAGTTTGATAAGTAGCCACAGGATGACTGATTTATATTTTGTAGGAGAGAAAGAACTTGCCTTGTATAACTATGGACATCTTGTTACATCCCATTCCCAAATCTGTCAACCATTTAATGACAGCCAGAGCACAAAACAATATTTTACTTGTTCATAAGCAACAAGACCCATGAGTGAAAATAGCTATTTTTCTAAGTGTTTATATGGCAAGGGGCAAGGTATGGTATATAGCTCATGTTCTTAGGAAATCATCATAAAATGGTATGCTGTGTTCATTTTCCATATGCCTAATCAGTAAGATGCTATATGCATGGTTGTTATACTGCAAAATACTTTTGAAAAAAATAAACTTAGTAAAAGTCAAACCTTGATTGATTTGCCTCTCTTAATATAATCCAAATGTTTCAAGAGAACACTTTCAATGTGCATCAGATTTAGTTCCTGTGATCTGAAAACCAATATCCTGTCAATTGAAGTTTTTAAGGACTTCAGGTCATCACAATTTAAAATTAATTTTTGGCCAAGTTGCAACAAATGTTCTACTATTTCTTTCATTGAACAGAACAGAAACATTATCAGGCTGGAAATATATTATGGACACAATTTCAATTTCACTTGTCATAAAATGTGATTGTGATATTTTTTCTTGGCCAAATAAGCAATATGGTTGTCCTTCTGCCCCACCCAGACTGGCAGTATGGAGCAGGCTTAGCCTTTCTCGGAGATACATATGCTTTGTGTGTCCTTCTCTATCACCCTCATCTCTTAACTTTAGAGTGTGGTAGGGCACAGTCCTTGGCTCTTTTCTCTATCCTCATTTACTAGCCATCGTGATTTCTTACAGTCCAATGACTTTAGATACTATTTATGTATTCTAAAATTTATATAAATACCTTTACATTTTCCCTGCACTCTGACTCCTATGTACAGCAGGTACTCGACAGCTCCACTGAGATTGATAACAGGTCTTTTAATATGCCCACAATGAGCTCCAGATCCCCTTCCTTAAACTTGTTCTATGCAAAGTCTTCTGCATCTCAGTTAATGGCAGTTGCAACTACATCCTTCCAGTTGCTCAGACCAAATACTTAGAATCATTTCTTTCATACCTTACACCAACAAATCCATAGGTATATCCCCCTGGCTTTGTGTTCTCAACATATCTAGAAGCCTATCACTTACCACCTCCATGAGACTGTGCTCCATGACACCAGGAATATTGCAATAACCTCCTTACTGGGATCCTTGCATCTTCTCTCACCTTACTTTAGTTTATTTTCAAATCAGCATCCAGAATATCAGTTTTATCAAATTTCCCCTCTGCCCCAAACCCTTCCACTTCCTACATGATTTTGACATCAAGTAATCTCTCTTCTGGAATGTCAGCTTCCCATGTGTTTTCCAGGTGCTTCCTCAACTTACAGCTGCTGAGCAAGGCCTACCCTGACGACTCATAAAATTTGCAAACCTGCATACACCCCCTTCCCACTTCCAGGATTTATTTTTCTCCATAGCTTTACCATTATATAAAATGCCACCTATTTTAGTTATTTATTTTAGTTATCAGCTCTCTTACTCCAAAGAGACGAACCCCATTTAGAGCATGGGTTTTTTCCATTTTGTTCACCTTTATATTTCCAGTAGTTCCAACAATGGTATGCACAAGGTGCTCAAAAATATTCATTGATGAATTAAAGACAGATATGCTATAACCTTCCCTGTGTTTTATAATGATTTAAGAGGCATGGAATAATGGTTATAGGAATCATCATTATATTGTACTGATATTGTAAAAATACTTACTTAAAAGTAAGGGCAGGAAAATTAAACCCAATAAAAAATGTGCATAAACTAATTATTTTCCATACTTCTACTTCATGACATCACCTCATTCCTTTGATATAGGCTTTCAAAGATTTATCTAAATGAGAGCAAGTTTATATAAAAGGAAGAGAAAAGGGACTTAGGATAGTCCAGTAACTGCAGCCAACTAGTCAACCCCACTGTTGGCAGCATATTATGTCACTCCATATATACCTTGGTTTCCTCATTATTGATGGTACAATAGAGCTGGGAGTGTGGAAGCCTCATATGGGACTGAGAACTTACCTCAAAATGTCTTCACAATATGTTTTATCCAGAAAAGTATTTGAGTAAAAGCCTATATGAGGCTACTATTTATGGTCCAGTGTTTCCATGCAGAAACCAAGCCAAGACTCATGAAATGGGAAGACAATTTGGCTTATGTTATAGCAAGAGGAGCTTCTTTCCTCTGTATCTCCATTCAAGGACATTATTTTGTTTCCTAAGAAAAAGAAATCAAGCTGACTCAAATATAGAAAAATGTAGGCTTATTGGCATTTGGTTTATGTGTAAACTACTATTAAAGAAATAGAGGGCACTTCTAGACTTTGAGTGCCAGCGCAAATTCTCTTGTTTTCTCAAATGCCTTCCCTGATCTCCTAAATCTAATTTTTCCTTCCCTCCAAATCCTTCCCTCCTTCTTTTATAACCATTATTTGTATTTTATTACCCAATACCCTACTCTGTTCCCTCCATCCTCCTGAATAGAAAATAACCAAGTCAATCTTTCCACATGCATATACACATATAAGTTTTTAGGATGCAGGAAATTATAACAAGAAGGGTTTTAAATAAGCCTAGAAGAAAATATAATTTAAAATAAGAAGCAGATTAATATTGAATTAAAAAAGGATGTTAAAGTATACGTTGCATTGGAACTGGGAAAAAGTAAGTGGGAAAAGAAAGATAAGTGAGGGATACTTGAGGGTTACACAAGGGAAACATTTCAAAATAAAATTGCATGTGGAGAATTATAGTTAATGGGACATTTATGTACATAAGGAAAGATAATGAAAAATGATTCCTTTTAAACCTTTTCTGAGGAAGATGGCAGAACTTAAGTTATTGACTACAGATTGTAGGAAGTTTTTCTCTCTGCCTTTTTCAAGAATTAAAATAACCTCCTAGGCTAATGGTATATGATATACTTCTGATTATGCATTGAGTTGTAAACAATAGTGTATCTAAATTTTATTTACAGTCCAGTAGTTTTATGTATGTTTATGGCCAAATAATAAAGGTAAGGGGTGACTGGTGGCTTAGTGGATTAAGCATCTGCCTCTGGTTTAGGTCATGATCCCTGGGTCCTGGGATGAGTCCCATTTCAAGCTCCCAGCTCAGTGGGGAGCCTGCTTCACCCTCTCCTCCCCACTTGATCTTTCTCTCTCTCTCAAATAAATAAATAAATAAATAAAATATTTAAAAAATAGTAAGGGTTAAGAGGAATATAAGCTTCTGGTGTCTCTATGGCCTCTACTATTCCTGACACAGAATAATCACTTCATAAATATCGGTTGAAAAAAAAAAAGGACTGAATGAATACAGAAATTCAAATACTTAGCACTTCAGACAAAAATCTCCAAATCTCAGGTCAATCCACATGCTGGTGATTCTGAATTGCATATTCATCTGTTTAGTGCAGGACAAATAAAGCACTCACAGATGGACATGGACACCATCATGCCCTCATCATGCCCTCCACAATTAGTGCGTCACTTACTAACACCTGATACTCCCAATCCTCCATGCCCAATAGTTGCTGTTTTGTCATAGACAGGATTTTGGCCACAGCTTATGGAATTAGTTACATATTTTCATATCTGCTTTCAAAATAGTATTGACTATACTTTTGAACTCTTTTTTGTGGAGGTATAAACAACATGTAATTTTATATTAGTTTCAGGTGTACAATGGAATGTTTTGATATTTGTATATATTGTGAAATGATTCCCATGGTAAGTCTAGTCACTATGCCAAGGAACAATTCTTTTTCTCATGATGAGAACTTATAAGTCAATTCTCTTGTCGGCCTTCAAATATATAATACGGTATTGTTAGCTGTAGTCACAACTCTGTATATTACATCCCCAGGACTTATTTATTTTATAACTGTAAGCTCGTACCTTTTGACCACCCATTTATCCAATCCTCCACCCTCTGCCTCTGGCAACCATTATTCTGTTCTCTGTATCTCTGAGTGTGGTTTTATTTTCTAAAGTCTTCAGTCCCGAAGAATTTCTTGTGTTTTGCCCCATGAGCTTAGATGACCTTTGCTCAATTTACCAATGTCATCTTTTTCTCTAATGATTCATTTCACTCTTTCTATTGCTCATCACATCTCTCAATAAAAGGAATCAAATCACCTGCCTATAGAACAAAGTGAGTGTAGGACTGAGAAAGAGCCTGAGGCTTTTATATGAGCCCAACTCCTTAATAACCTTGACAATCAGTACGAACCACATCATGTAAGGTCAGCTTCTGGACTTTCTCACATACTTTCTCCTCTACATGGAATGCAATTTTTCATTCTAACCAGTTTTCTACACAACTCCCAATATCCATATTTATAAGCATGTCTTTGAGTAATTGTCCATCTATTCGACATATTGTAGATAACTTACGTTGGCCACTTATTTTTTCATGTGATTTTGGGTTCTTTTATGCAAGGGCTGTATCCTATATCAGTTGTGCCCTATGGTATTGATCACTGTCCACTATGAAATAGTCACTCAAGTGCTTATTGATTAACTGACCAATTCTTGGTGATCTTGTGTCTTTCCTGATGTCACATATTGATAACTTGGACCAGTTGATGATTTCATTTCTAGCACTTACACAAGGTACTCTGCTTATATATAATCTACACTTCTGCTAGACCATTCAGGATGGCTTTTGGCTAAAGTATTGGAAAACCCAGAGAATAATGATTTAAATAGTTTTTTGCCTCATATAAGAAGTCTGAAAATAGTGGATGTTGGATTTAATTCACTAACTCAGTGATAATAAGGCCAGCATTTTTAAAAAATACGGTCTGTAACAGATATAAAATGGCTATTAAAGCTATGGGCATCAAGTTCATGTTAAAGGGAAGAATAAAGACAAAAAGGGAAGGGGTGAAGTCAGTAATTCAGTCCTTTTTATTTTTTTTAAGATTTTATTTATTCATGAGAGACACAGAGAGAGACACAGAGACATAGGCAGAAGGAGAAGCAGGCTCCCCACAGGCAGCCTGATGCAGGACTCAATCCCAGGACCCCAGGATCACAAACCAAGCCAAAGGCAGATGCTCAACCACTGGTCTCCAATTCAGTCCTTTTTATTTTTTTTATTTTTTATTTTTATTATTATTATTATTTTTTAAATTCAGTCCTTTTTTAAAAGAAGCCAAAACTTTCCAAAACGCACTTTTGATGCCTGGCAGGTTTCTGAATACTTCTCATTGGCCCCCAGAGGGGTGCAGCAGAGACAATGAGGTTGTCAATATATTGAGTTAATCAACTAACAGAATTTGCCATGAACTCCCTCCTGAATATACTTTATGTACCTCAGTTTCCCTGGTCATAAACCAAGCATAAAACTGACAAAAAAAAATTATATCAAAAGAGACTGAAGTTGTAAAGTGTTTGAGGTCAAGATAAAATGAAATCCTATTCATTATCTAGAAAACTTGGGAATAAAACCTCTGATAAATGAAATATAAGGTTACATTTAGTTAAACAAGGAATGGGATGCAAGCAAACATTATTGAACATAGACTATATGCAAATAAAAGGAAAAGGAGTCTAGAATTTGTCACCACCTCTTTTCTTCCCATCTCAGGGAAATTCATGTTCAAGGAAATAGGGAACTACTGAAGGAAAGCAGACAAAAAAAAAAAAATGCCCTGCTCTTGCTTGTGAGAAGGTATGGAGCTGACTCCATAAAAAAATGGGGAAGGGAGAATTTACTTGCATTAGTGAACCTTTAGAAGTGTTCAGAAACCAAAATCCTGAATCACTTGAATGTGAGTTTCAGATTCCTTCCAAAGTGAAGTAACTACACCTACGTAATAACTATATTAACAAACTTTAAATGTTTGCATGAGTATCTATTTGTGTGACCAGTTAAATCCGTTTTTAAAACAATATTTTAAAATTATTTTAGAAATATGAAAAACGTATAGGATAGTTTCATGAGTTTATCTAAATCAAATAACAGAATCTATTTTGATCCTCCTACTCTAGACTTTTGACAGTTTTGAATCAAGTCTAGACTGATGTTTATATTTTGTACCACTAGTGGCACAAATGTGCCATATTAGTAAGTGTGACATATTAGTAGGAATAAAAACTGGTGAGTTTAACCCACATAAGGAAAAAAACAATTCTTAGTCACCGTACATGCTTGGACAGGCATCCAGAAAAGATACTGTAAATAATTACCTATTGTTACTGGATATTTATTAAGATTCTTCTATGAAAATGCATCTTGATACCATACAAAGGTATTTTAAGAATAAAGTGCAAAATTACACTCATGTTTCACTACTCCATGGAGATATCATCCCCTTAAATTGCAATTAATAAGATTTTTTTTGTGTGTGTGTGTAATTAATAAGATTTTATACAACAGATAATTTGACCTGAATCTTACCTTTAATAAATAATGATAACAAAGATGCAGTTTTGAGCTTCTATTTGGAATAAATAAACCTGCTGTTCTTTGTTATGCTAAAGTATAGAAAATTCAGTATTTTTCTATACTTCAGTGGTCAGAAAAATTAGAATTACATATTTTTGATATTTAAACCAAAAATATAACTTATTCAGTTATACTTACATTTAAATTGTCAAATTTTTATCTTGTGTATAGATAGAGGTTTAGGATTCAGGGCCAAAATTTAAATTTGGTTTTTAGCTTATTTTAGAGCCCTAGATCAAACATTAGGTGGCACTATTGCCACAATGAAAAACTACTGCATTTACTCCCCTCACAAAAATCTTCTTTTAAAATTCTCATTTAAGACCTCACTATGGATTATTTTCACTTTTCCACTGTGATTAAAATATATCTGTAATAAAGATAAAAAAGATTAAAATTCATTGTCAACATCTGCTATTCACTAAGAGGTGTGAACCATGATAACTTTTTAAGGAAGTGTTCTCTGAATTCTAGAATTTAAGAGATATTTGCATAAAGAAGAAACAGTGGTTATGAATAAATATTATATTTTCTTTGTTCAAACATTCGTATTGCTTTAATGTAGAAATATCAAAATAGTGTTTAAAATTCTTTTCCGGAAAATATTGCGTCAAGTTTTACTGGATGCCTAAATACAGATCAATTTTGTTTTGTTTTGTTTTTAGTGATAGAAGAGAAGGTTCTAGAAAATAATTTTTAATATGCAGTGGAAAGAAAAAGGAATAAGCAATTGGATAGAAAAAAAAAACATCAGTTCATATGTTTGTGTTGTTTGTACACATGAAAACGGAGATAGAAAAGGAGAAAAACTATTAGTGGAAGGAAAAGTGCTGAATTCAAAAAGGGATTCAAAAATTTCAAGTAAAGTTACAGGAAAGAGAAATGGAGATAGAACACAGTTCTAGGCCAGCAGGAAACTGCAGCAGGTTTACCAAATATCAGAGTGAAGATGAGCTTCTCTCTGCTTAATCGGAGTTTAAATTTTGCGGGTAAGGAAGCCCAGCTGCTATTTATTTGAAGACAATAGTTTTTAACCTCATGCTGAAGACTGCACTTTAGTTCAGTGGGTAAGAACACAGGTCCTTGGGCAAATGTGCCTGTTTTTGAACCCTGGCACATAGGCACATTATTAAACTTCTAAACCTAGTTTTTCTTTTCTATGAAATAAGAGTAATGATATTCCTTTTAATTGATTTGAAAATCCAATTAGGAAATCCATGTAATGCATAAAGCCTGTCAAATTCTTAAATCTTACTTGGAGGAGCAGGACTTGTGGGGGGGGGGTGTCTAATGATTTTGTTGTTATTATTACAGTCATGGTGCTGCGGAAGTGGTCCACACCATGCTGACATCAATGGTCCGATCCACACTGGGGAGGTAAAGGGCTGCATCATGCCAGGGGAGAGACCCTGTGGCTCCTCACCATGAGGCTGAGCCAGGGGTTCAGAGCTTTATGCCTATAGTCTGATGGCCACCTTCACCAACTACAGGGCTGTGGAAAAATTCCCTAATCTCTCTAAATTTCAATCACTCCACTAGCTAAGTAGAAATGAAACTAGTAAGCCTGATTTCATGGGGTATTAGGAAGACATCCATATACAACATATTGTTGTAATCAGTGTAACAGAGAGGATAAAATATTGTAAATATTGGTTATTGCAATTACTACCACCACCATCACCACTACCAAATGATGATCCACTTATGATTTCTCAGTGTGTGAAAGCTTTTCCACCTTTCGTTTTCTTCTATTTGGAAAATAATTTAGTCTCCAAACAAAGTACTTCTATGTGGATCTCTTCACTGATCCTGGGAGAAAAGAATTTATCAATATCAACAGAATTTAGAAAAATCATAACCGTCTCAGCAAAACCTTAAAAGAGACCAGATTTTAAAGGTAGGTATATTTTGAATTGCAAACTCAAGTTACAATATATTTCTCCAATTGGCTGACCCCACTATACAAAGAACAAAGGCTATATTTTGACCACTTTAAAATTCTTTCCTTTTTAAAACCTGTATTCCAAATTAAAGGGAATGCAACCTGTATTTGTTAACCTAATGCACTCATTCTATCTTATCGGACATTCCTGATTATAAATCTCCCCTTCTCTTATTATACTATAAACTGCATGATGGTAAACTGTTTTTTTATTCCCAACATTGATTTTAACATTTTGTGTTACACACCAAGTAGTCTTTGTTAAGGATGAGCAAATAATTGAGGTAAAAACAAAACCAAACCAATAAGAACCATCTGTCAATCAAATCATAATGGAGCAACTGTTTTAAAATTTCTTTCTAGCATTTGCAACTGAAATCACTTCTCTTCAAGTCTTGTCTGG
The DNA here is from genome assembly GCF_048164855.1 of Canis lupus baileyi. Lineage (NCBI taxonomy): Eukaryota > Metazoa > Chordata > Mammalia > Carnivora > Canidae > Canis > Canis lupus. The sequence continues at coordinate 54,624,023 of NC_132844.1, read as the reverse complement.
CACCACTCTAACTTGTGACCATCAACTACTGATCCCCTGAGACTGTGTGAATGGGCCAAGGAGAAGCCAGACAGATTCATATCTATGTGGGCTGCTTACACCATTCCCCCAAAGTCCCAAAACTTCTTAATCTATTGACCTTCAGAACTTGCTAAATAATACTACACTGCCCCCAAAAGAATTAGAGGAAACATCAAGGAGACTTCAACTTTGTATTTTGTATTGTGACACTCACTGTTAACTTCTGCTGTACTGGTTCATGTACTTAAACTGAATGTTTCATCCTGTATTTCAGCCTAGCAAGGATTTATTTTCAAACACTTGCAATGTAAATAAGTGACAGTTATTATAAAAATTTTAATACTTTCCCCCAGATAAGCAGGTTTGCAGTACTGTGGGCAATGTGAATTTTAAGAACAATAATAGTTGCCTTTGAGGGAGGCCTCCCATGCTTCAGGCACTATGCTGGCCTCCTGATACTTATGCAATGCTTAATATATTCTGAAAGCCAGTTCTTATTACAAATGAGGGAACTAAGTTTTAGAGAGGTTAGATAACTTTTCTGTGGTCACACAGCTAAGTGATCTGGGAGCCAGAATTTAAAATCAGATATTTATGACTTTGAAACCTACACTTGGTGCTCATTTCACTTACTACTAGAAGTATTTGCTGAAAGTAACAATTCTCCATAAGAGATCAGTTAATTAAGGTAACTTAATTAATTAATTTGGATACCATATGTATGGCATCCAGACTCTGCAAGGTCTAGCTAATTTAGTAAAGGACAATTTCCGGGGGCACCTGGGTGGCTTGGTAGTTGAGCGTCTGCCTTCTGCACAGGTCATGATCCCATGGTCTATGGATGAGTCCTGCATCAGGCTCCCTGCAGGGAGCCTGCTTCTGGCTCTGCCTATGTCTCTACCTCTTACTGTGTGTCTCTCATGCATAAATGAACACAAATCTTTTTTAAAAAGGACAATTTCTGGCAGAAAATAGGATACTCGACTGACCTTAAGTGGGACAGTAACTCGTATTTACTCACATTAAAGTCATACATGAAGGGTCAGTCTGGTAAGCATCAGTGGTTCACCCAGCATATATTCATTAAACATCTGCATGTGTCAGGCACTGTACAAGGGACTTGCAGCAAGCAAGCCAAGTGAGAACGATCCTGGTGGGATGGATGGGTGAGACACCATGCACCTATAAACCTGTGAAAACCAGGCTTGCAGGTGCTTTGCTTACCGTGAGAATGAACATGTGGGTCTTGGTACTTTCACATCAACAAGATTGGAAAGTAACTAAACCTAGTGGAATAAAGTCTTGAACAATGTGATGAGAATAAAATAATGCCACCAGAGGAAAAAATTAATCAAAGTGAATGAAGTAGGTTATATTATTTTGACACCAACTCTCACAGCATGTGTCCAAGCAGGCTGAATGTTTTCCCCTCATATATTCTCTGTTCTGCTCCTTCTTTTATCAGCTTCATCGGTCAGGAAAGTAAGTGGTTGTTGTATCAATATATTTCGTATATTAAGGCCATCTGCCACCTCAATTACTCCAATACATTCTCACAGTATGGGATTTCTCGGAGGAGTAATTCTATTGTAATGCTGCAGAAATTATATAAATGTCCTATGTGACTGAGAGGAAAGAAATATTCAGAATGACAATCGCTTATAACGTAAAGAGAGCTAAGTGTATTGTTGTTTTCTTGTTGTGTGCTTTTTCTAGACTTTTGGAAATTATTTTGATTGTGGCACCTTACAACTAAATATTGAGCTTTTGTTTAATTTAATTTTGATGAGGTAATAAATACACATTGTTAAATTAAAAAAGCACAACAATGCATGGAGCATTTACAGGCTACTTCATGAGAGAAACAGTAGTGGAGTTCCAGAAATAAATCCTCTGCTTCTGTCCCCCCGGTTAATGTCATGCATGACCTTTACCTCCATAAACCTCAGCTTCTTCGTCTCCAACAGGACAGGGATTAATTCGGGGACTTGTAGTTGAGGCACTAGTACCAAAGGAAGCTTTATTTTTAATTACGGACCCATCAGATACTCTTTTTTCTCTTAATATATTTTTCTTATTGAAGTTCCACACAAATAAAGTTTTAATTTTAAATTTAGATTGTTAAAAAATACAAGTACAATTGACAACAATTCTGTAACTTGATAGATAAAAATAAATTGTAAAATATATTAAAAGGATACTTGGTAGGAGTTCTCACGGAAAAGAATAAATGATGTAGAAAATGATCACTCCATATGAAGGAAAGAAAATGTGTTCAAAATGGATCAGGGGAATTTAATTTAAACACACAGAATCGTTATTGTGCATATGAAATTCTAGTAAATATTGCTGTTGGAAGCTATGAAATTCTTTTATCTCAAAGACAGTAATTGTTCTTGAAACAAATATGGGATCAATGTGGCCCTGTTTTAGAAAGCATATTCCTATTTTGTTCATGTTCAATAAAATCAAATCTCCTTGTTTAAATGTAGTCAAGTGGTCTTATCTTTCTCTGTTGTATTTATTACTTTAGGCTTTTAGCAAAAGAACAAAAATGAGGGTAACGGGAATATGGGTTCAGCGTTGCTATCTATACTGCTCATTCCGCATTTTTGGCTTACAATTCAGCATATACTCCAGCTTTTAGGAGTAGGTTTTAGTACAGTCCTGCAGGGAAGCAGGGATAAAAACAGATGACCTCTGATGCTCTCTCCCATAGCTGAGAATCTATTAGTTTCACATTCATTAAGCTGTTGGTATGTTCAAAGCGCTCGGTCTGATTATTCCTTTTTTTCTCCTGGGATGATGTTCTCTCTGGGAAGAGGTGAAAAAAAATTAAATACAAGTCAAGACCCTATTATTTTCCTCCAGAATTCTCTCTCTGTTCCAGTTTGCACCAGGCAAGAGAGAACACCTTGCACAAAGTCCACTGAGCAAATTCTCTTCATTCCATGAATGAGAAAGTTGCTGAGAAGAAAGGTCACAATTTTGCTATCTTATCTTATTAAAGCACTCAAACTGAACTTATTCAATTAATTTTTTTTCAAGGACCAACTCTGTGACTGCATAGGTTGATTCGTCCTATTGATTTGCAGAGGGAAAAGGTCCAAATGTGATTCGTGTATTCTGACTCCACAGTCCTGGAAAACGTCACATTCTTCCAAGCCATAGAAGCTGCCTTTCCTGACTGTGCTTTAAACGTAGGTCCCTATTTTATTAGAAAATACATTGTATGACCAATTTTTTTAGAGCAATTAAGGAAAATCCCCTTGGAAATACTTGAGTACATAGACATGAATTTTTTAATATTATAAACTGTGATAAAATATATAAGTAAATAAAATATAAAATAAGAAATCACTATTATTTTATTAAGAGATAAAAATCTAAAATTATAAAATGTTTGCCAGTGGTGGGTATTGTTTTAAGTGTAGGGGATCAACTCCATGCACAAGTATTCGGAAGTGGAAGGAATATTCCATGACGCCTACAGACTGGTAGTGCTATACAGAGCCAGTTCTGAATGAGTTTAAGATTCCAAGAGTCCCAGATTTCTTCACCAAACACTGTGCTTTTGAAATCACCATCATAAAGGTTACTAAGGGGTTATTCCAACTTCCCTTAAATAATAACACACAAAGAAAATGATACTGTTTTGTGAACAGGGCATTATGCGCAGGGCAGCTCAAGGTGGTGACAACTGCTCCAGGAACCCTGGCCACTCCAGGCTCCTCTAAAGATTCAGACAAGTATTCATCCAACTTGCAACCCACTAGGAACACATTAGCATCAGCCAATAAAGTAAATAGAGAATATAGAAAACAAAATCTTTCTTTCCACCATTAGAGTTCCACTGCCATGTTAGACCCAAAGATTAAAGAAGAGTGAGCTGGAAAACACAAAACTTTTGGGGATAGGTGAAAATCACTTTAGATGGTACTGGTACAGGGATCCGTACTGGATATGATAGCTAAAAAATTTCTGTATGTGTATGTTTGGTGGGTATGTATACCTCTGTGTAAATTTCAGGCGTGCTGTGTGTGTGTGTGTGTCTGTGTGTGTGTGTGTGTTTGTATTCATGTGTATGTATGCACTGGAGCTATAAAACAGGGAAGAAAAAGCCCAGTAAATGAAACTTTTGGTTCTCTGTGTCTTTGGCCAGTCCTGTTTTCTGTACCTGTTTATAGCACAGCTACACTGAAAGTTCTCCAGCATCATATAAAGACATGAAAATCATGCCTGAAGCTGAATCTCAGCAGAGTTTTGAAGCAGAGAAATAGAGAGGATTTATCATTTTATGAAAAGTTAAATAAAATGGAAGACATACTAAGTTTCTAGATGTAGCAACTTATAAAGAAGGGCATGAAGAAAGACAGCATTGACAGTAGTGGGGGGTTGCTCCTTCCTTTAGTGCCTTTCACCATTACCTGGACCTTCATTAAGCAAACATGACACTTAATCCAGGGCAGAAGTCAATTTCAGTATTCATTGGTGAGGGCACAAGGATTATTAAAGGCACTTTTAAAAACCTCCACTACTATTAGGGATCCACCAGAGAATTAAATTCTTCTTTGGAAATCCTAAAGTAACAATAAGCCAAATACAGGACTCTGAAGAAAATATACAGTATCTTCACATTTCAAGATGCCTTTTACAGCAGAAGTTTTCAAGATCTCGGTAGAAGACAGATTTTTTTTTTCCCTAGGCAGGCTGTGCTGCAAATTTTCTCAGTCTATTGGAATTTACTGCTCTTTTCACCTAAAATCACTGTAAATGTTGTGACATGTCTAAAAATGTGTCTGCCTCTCCTGTTTTATCTAGCCTCAAACTATTTTTCTTTATAATTTGACCATGCACTTTCAAAGAGTACATTACTATCTTCTATGCTAGGACCTTTCCCTTATTTTTCATATAGGAAATAGCTTTTTATTTGACTTGAGTGTGGTGCCACAGAAGGAGGTTAACTAATCTGTAAATTAAAGTACTTTGGATATGGGCTGAGCACAGAAAAAACATACCTAGTTAACTTAATAAACTTTCTTGGATCAAAGAAATTTGGGTTTAAAAAAGTATGGATAAAGTAGACTTGTAATTTAAATTGTAATGCTAACTTGACAATATAATTTTGTTGAAAGTGGCTCAATTTTGAGAGTGGAAAGGGATAGTATTAATAGTTATTCAAGGATACTAATCTAAATTGAGTTTTTTTCCCTCAAACTGTAAGATATGGTCACCCTATTGATAATCTTTATATTTCTATTTCCTCAGCTGTATAATCTGGGTGAATCAGTCAGTGATAAAGTATGTGAGTGCTGATTCTGGATTTAAAACTTGGCTGTAGAACTTACTAGCTGTGTGAGCAGAGGTCCTCAGGCAGAGTCAGGTGCACAGTCAGTAACATAGACTATACCAAAGGGAACTGGTACTAATAAGGAAGCACTTGTTCACCTGGGCCTCCCTGCCATGACATACTGCATAAAGAGTTATGGAAAATGTCCCTAGAGCTGTATTCGGAGACAATAGACAACTGATTTTTCACCTAAAATTTCCTCACTCCCAGAAATTAAAAAAGGGCTAATGATATCGATGAACCTAAATGTCATATTATTCTTCTCAACATTATGCTTATCCACCCATGTCAATTCTGTCCTAACTTCACCCACTCCAGCTCAGGGACAAAACCAACTGCGATATACACCAACAACTGAAAGATATATTGGCATGAATTCCTTATAATATAACGATAAGAAAAAATATTCATAGATTTGTAAAACTTAGTGTAGTGTAGAAAACTAGGGAACTTTCTTTCTAAAATCCTGTCCCAAGTTTACTCTCATTTCTAAAGAGTAACAGTGATGTTTTTATTTGTTCTTGATGGAATCGCCTCATTATTTTAAGTTGTGTGTTGGGAGCAAAACAGAGTGTGAAAATTCTTCTCCCTAAAAATGGACTTACACAACAGGGACATGAGACGATAAGAAATATAAATGACTTTTATTCTTAGGACAACTTTTCCAATTAGGAGGTTACCATCCATTTCCTGAGTTCTATCCACTTTCATTAATGTGACAAGAAGCCTTAAACCTTGTTTATGCATATCAGAAAAATAAGTTCTTGCATTCCATGCAGGCTGGGCTTAAAGCAGTCATTCAATCAAAAGGAAACGTTGCCTTTAAGTTTTAGCACTTTGTAATGTTCTGTAAGAAGCCATAATCAACTTCACTAGACGAAAGGAGGCAAATGGAGACATGTGTATATGCACAAACGTGTGTGTACAAATGTGTGTCTGTGTCCCAAAGCAGCTTCCTTCTCCTTCTAGATCATCAGTAAAATTCAAGGAATTGACATAGGCTATTTATGTAAAAATTTTCCAGTCATGCAAAACCATTGGATCAATGAGGCCAGTTTATGATCTAAAAAAGAGGTGTCATTTTTCAAACAATTCATGTCAGAAAGTTACTCAGAAAAATGAAAAAAAAAATATCAAAGGTAACTAGATAAGAAAAACAATATTTTTTTAACATTTTTTCCCCTAAACTACCTACCACCTATAGACTTAGGTTAAAGGCTGGTTGCTTTATTTAGAGACATAATTCAACGACCAATATATAATCCTTTTAAGCTTTGGAAGGAAAACTAATTTGTCTTTGCAGAGTGTTAGCTAAATGAATCAGTCTCCAATATTAATGAGTTCATGCCTTAATAAATTATCTGAAGAGTTATTCAACAAGGCATTTTTAAAGATAGCAATAGAAATATATATATTTCAAATATTCAACAATAAAATACCAAAAAAATAAATCTCTGACTGTATATACGTGTAAAACGCAATGTAAAATATAAGGAGTGCCTCGTCGGCTCAGATGGAAAAGCATGTGACTCTTCCATCTCAGGGTTGTGAGTTCAAACCCCACGTTGGGTGTAGAGATTACATAAATATAAATATAAATAAATAAATAAATAGACATAAAGTGCATACACGGTAAGAATCTTTCAGAAAGCAATGTAAAATACAAGGAACATTAACTGAAAAGTCATACATAGGCTAAATGGGCTGTCTTTGTGATCAAATACCTAGTTTGATTTCCAGTTCTGCTATTTTCTAACTGTATAACCTTGGAAAATTTATCTAACTTCATAAGACTTACTTTCCTCTATATAAGTTGTTTTCAACTTCTTCTAAGATTAAATGGTAGTCATTAATAGAATTATTAATGTAGAAGAGCATTTTGAGATCTAAGGTCCAGAGACCTAACTGATACCACCAAGGTCGTCCTAGCATTATCAGCAGAGCTGATCACCTACATTGAGATTTCAACTCTAGCACTTTGCTTTCTGATACTTTAGCAAGTACAACTCTTGGTTCAATTTCTGATACATTTGTGTTAAAACCTACAAGTGATGTTTTTCAAATTAGCTGTCATCAAAGCTGTTGTGAGAAAAATATAAACAAATTCATACAGAATTATAAACTACTGTCAGTTTAATCTATTATTCTTTCCAAAGATAACTGAATTTTTCCAGGCAAAAGTAAGCTTTTAGCAAAAATAAGAGAACTATAATGAGTGAGTTCTGGAAAGGAAGGCATCAAATCCCAGTGGATAGATCTTTCAACTCTTGCTACAGAGTGACTTCCTAATCCATAACCTAAACCAGTTAAAGTCCAACTGTAATGTGTATTAGAATCACATGGAGGGGGATCCCTGGGTCGCTCAGCGGTTTGGCGCCTGCCTTTGGCCTAGGGAGCGATCCTGGAGTCCTGGGATCGAGTCCCCCGTCGGGCTCCTGGTGTGGACCCTGCTTCTCCGTCTTCCTGTGTCTCTGCCTCTCTCTTTCTCTCTCTACATCTATCATGAATTAATTAATTAATTAATTAATTAATTAATTTAAAAAATCACATGGAGATCCTATTAAAATACAGGTTGCAGTGTCCCACACTAACATTCTCAGATGATGCCAAAGTTGCTGGTCCGCCAGTAGGTCACACTTCAAAAACTTTGGCCTAGACTGGCCACTAATTCCAATGATAACATGATAGGTTAGATAATACTAGCATTTCTCTCTTAAGCAACTGCGGATCACAGACACAATATGACAAAGTAGGACCAAGATGCTTCAGGGTCAGCTCTGTAAGACTACCATAGTAGGAGTACCAGCTGGTGGCCATGGAAACTATAAAATTCTCAAATCTAATGGAATGTAGGAGCAAAGCATCGTGTCAGAGAATAGCAGATCAGAAATGAAGATGTGCATAAGGAGTGGAAAACAAAACAGTTGTTCCAGCACTTGGTAAAGCATACAAAACTAAGCAAACGGAAATACCAGTGCGTCATAATGCTATAACCTGAGTTATTAAATCACAGAATGTGAAGCAGCAACATGCTCACAGGGTGGAGACATAAAATCCCATTGCAACAGAAGCCACTTCTTCTAAAGCTCCATACCTAGATTCACCATATCCTTTCTTGCTTTCTTGACCTAATAACCCCTAAGTCATCATCAAGCTCCACGTTTGCACTTTCCATATGAACTCTACTATTTTTTTTATCACCCTCCCAATACCTTAATTATTAACCTGTTCAAACTTCAGCACATTAAACTCTAGATCAGGCACAAGAGAGCACAAGTTCTTGACAAAGGCACATCCCCTGCTCTGCTTGATAGGGAAGCCAAGCAATATTTTTTTTGTTACAATCTCCAAGGTGTCAAGCAGTGACACTGAGGATGTCCACTCAGGAGACTGAATGATCTGTGAGGACTGATCACCTCTTACACACACTTACACACATCACATACACTCTCACACTTACACCTTCTCCCTTTATCCAGAGCTCCAGAGAGAGCCATTATGAACTTTCTGGGAAAGCAAGAGAGAATGCAGAGAAAAGGATTGGTAATGGATCTGGGAGATGGAATTAAGAAATTTTTCCAGAGAGACTCCAGAATAACTAGCCTAGTGAGGGACTTTTTAAGTGCTTTAAGCTTATGAGAATATTAGAAGTTCACCATACTTTATCTCTACTTTCAAAATATTCTCTAAATATAATTATTTCTTTCATCACTATTTTATAGACAAAGAAATTAAGACTCAGAGGGGACTTGTTCTAGATCAGCAAGTAATGGCAAAACGGCAATTAAACAGTATCTAATCTTGTTTCCTTAAAGAATTATCATGGGGCACCTGGGTGGCTCAGTGGTGGAGCATCTGCCTTTGGCTTAGTGCCTGATCCTGGGGTTCTGGGATCTAGTCCCTCAACGGGCTCCCCGCAGGGAGCCTGCTTCTCCCTCTGCCTATGTCTCTGCCTTTGTGTGTGTGTGTGTCTCTCATGAATAAATAAAATATTAAAAAAAAGAATTATCATGAATATTTAAAGTTGAAATCAATTATGTAATTGAAATTTATAATTATTGCAGTTCTTGTTTTTCTGAAGGTAGAAGAATCGGAATGGCCCAGAAACTCTTCTAATGCCCTTCTCAATAGTAATAAGTATTTCATAAGCATTACTTTACATATTTTTATATATCCTCACAAAAACCTTACAAAGGGCTGTGTTTTGTAATTTTAAGGATGAGGAAACTGAGATATTAAGAACTTAGGAAAATCATCCATCTAAGTGGCAGGCTAAGTATCCAAATCTAGATCTATAAGACTCCAGAGTCCAAGGTCGAATCTATTCCACTTTTCAAAGTTTTTTTCAAGTTTTTTTAAATCTATTAATATCCCTAGAGATAAGGATCTAGCAAAAATAATTTACTCCATGAGGACCATGTGCCAGGACTTGTACTGAATATTCCTAAAACATAATTGCGAGATGCTGATGTGATAAAGGGTTCAGTGTCTCATTTCCACCAAAGAATTTTATGAAGATTCTTTTCTTTCCTTTTTTTAAGATTTTATTTATTTATTTGAGAGAGAGAGAGAGAGACAAAGAGAGAGAGAGAGAGAAAGAGAGAGCACAAACAAGGAGGGGGCAGAGCCAGAGGGACAAGCAGACTCCCCACTGAGTGCAGAGCCCAAGACGAGGCTGGATCCCAGAATCTTCAAATCATGACCTGAATCAAAGGCAGACACTTAACCTACTGAGCCACCCAGGCACCACTGAAGATTCTTTTCATGGCTTATCAAACCTTTCACAGTTTTCTATGTGCCAGTTACCCATATCCCGCTCAAGGGCAGCCGATCTATAGGCTTCCCTTGGTCCCCACCTTGGGTTCTGACAACTGGGCCAATCACATTCCTTTTTTTCCCCCTTAAATTTAAGAACAGAGAGAAGATGTAAAATAGCATGAGACAAAGACTACCTTATGAAGTAGTGGCATGGCATGTGTGATTGCCAAGGCCCTTGAGACACATTCTAGGGTGAAATCCCCCACAGAGAATACATGAAAAAACAGAACAGGTCTGAAATACTGCATATTTTATGTTCTCCACTTCATACTTTAAAAGCACTTAATGATATTTCCCCCATATTTATTAAGAAAATAAGTTTTAGGGATGCCTGGGTGGCTCAGAGGTTGAACGTCTGCCTTGGGCTCAGGGCGTGATCCTGGAGTGCCCAGATCAAGACCCACATTGGGCTTCCTGCATGGAGTCTGCTTCTCCCTCTGCCTATATCTCTGCCTCTCTCTCTCTCTCTCTCTGTGTGTCTCTCATGAACAAATAAATAAAATCTTAAAAAAAAAGAAAATACATTTCAAAAATTATACAGAAGTTTGTAAGCAGCTTTGGCATGTTTTCTCAGCTAGCATCATTTAAGAATCTCTGTTAAATTTTTTAAAAAACGATAACAAATAATAGAGTTAATATTTACAGTTAAATGATGGAAAATTCCTAAAAGTAAGAAACTGGAAAACTTTTTGTTTCTAACATCCCATAATTTAACAATATTAATAGATGTCAAGTTACATGTGTAAATGTACTTGATTTGCCAGTCTCGAATTCTTTACATGGATTCAAGAGCAAAACTCCTTACACTGATTTTCTCTATAATGTGAAAAATCCAAAGATTCCAGAGTCAGTTCTGGATTCAAATTATCTGCTGATACGCATTAGATATATTACTATAGATAAGGAACATTCATCCTGGGAAATATTTTACTCTTCTATAAAAGGTAAGCTACATTAATTCATACTCGACCTCATTGTCATTGTGTGAATTAAGGCAATACTATGAATAGTATCATGTTCTTCTTTTAGTAGCCTCATGTTTTACATGTAAAATATTGCTCCAATATATGTCACTAAGGCTTAAAAATCATATATATTATACACAGAGTGCAGTTTTAATAGTTTGTGAAAAAGTAAGTCTGATATATACTTAGGACATCAATTGTCATACCTCTTCCTAAATATTCAGTGAGTTATAAAACCAAAGTATACTTGGAGTGGACATCACTTAATAAACTCTCAGAATCTTCCTAGAGTGATAAAGCAAGGGCTTTCAGAAATCATTTCCTACAAATTCAGTACATCTCCAGAAATCTGGTCAAAAACTAACAAATTTGAATTTTCTACTTGTCAATTAATTCAGGTCTTATAAAATCTGTTGGTTTTTTGGGGCTTCCATAAGACCCCTGATCTGACTTCTAGATGTGTACACTTCCATACTTCTTTCATGAGTTCCCCATTCTTATAAAAAGAACATGAGGTAAATGATATTTACAATCCACTTGAAAACTTCAAGCATGAGCGTCCAGTCTCATGTTCCCCAAATACAGCCAGGGGAAGCTGCTTTCACAACACAGTTAATGCTTCATTACTGAGCCAGATGTGGGTGACAGCAGCGTGCACTTTGACAGTTCAAATGGCACATTTCTGAGAGAGTGTTTAATTCAGGACTACAAGTGGACAGAGCTATGCAGACCTCTTCAGCACCCTTATTATGGGTTTCAATTTTGTTGCTGGTATTTTCCCCCTTTTTAATAGGTGAGGCAGCTGACAACTGAATTAGTACACTCTCCTTAGTATGCCAGTGGCTCATGACAATAGCCTAAGGGGGAAGATATAGATAACTGAGAAGTTTTCTCACTGTTGTGATATATTTTTTCATATGGTTAATAAGGCAATTGAAATGACATTCTGTCACAGTAGTATAATACCATGAATGTGTGATTTTCCTTGTGCTGCCACTAGGAGGAGATGCATTTTGTTTAATTCTTTTTAAAAAGGAAGTCGAAGAAAAAAAGGAATGTGCTTAGAAATGTGACAGTCTGCAAACTTGAATGTCCATAGTGTACTTAGACAGTAGTGGCACCTAATTCTAATGGGATGGGACTCTGTGCCAGGTTGGGCTTTCTCTGGTGATGAAAAGGTAAAGTCAAATTAATAAAGGAAACTTAAAAACTTAGAATAGTTCTATATAAAACAGCTTTGGAAGGTAAGAAAGCTAAATTGATGTGACCTCACTCCTTACATAAACGCTTCTCCCCCTCAATAAATGGGGTTTTATAGGTAGGACCACTTTAAGATCTTCCTTTGTCCTAAACCCTCTTACTAAGAGAGGCCCACATAAGATATTAAAATGTACTTACATTCCACATTTGATAAACAAATGTATATGTATGTATAATGATATGAGTTAGGTTATAGTTGACTAGTTGATATAATATTACATTTGGAAAACATTTAACCAAACATAAACTAATTATAATTTTGCAATTTCTATTTATGTTTTGGAACCAAAGCTATTTTCCTTTATACTTTCATTAGCCCTTGAAAAACTCACAGATCCTTTTATATCTTCTCCACAAAACAACATCTTAAAAGATGTACTTTTTAGGATGGGTCTGTCCAAATGCCAGAAGATGAAAATTCTCTTCTATCGCGAAGAAAAAGGGTTTCTACCTGGTTTCATAACAGAGTCTCGTGAAACAATCTGAATATTCAGACTGTGAAGATTATATTATCAAACATTGGTATCAAAATTTTTATTTTATATATGAAAGATTAATATTATCAAACGAGCTAAACTGTTACAATATCTGTTGGGAAAGGACAAGTGAACTAGTTACTTTAGCCAACAACCTAAAAAATTTATGTAAGTTACCTAAATGAAGAACTGGAGGAGGTCTGTTATCCACATGGGTTTAACTTCAGCTCTTCAATCTATTCACCTCTACCAAGTATCCTGCCTAATGAGCCACTTTCAGATTTATGAAAATAGACATGTGTCACCTGCTGCTAACATCTCATGTACTTCATCTGTGAAGTTTAATATTCTATAAAATAGATAACATTCTTCTCCAAAAGGTTGGATTTATTTTTTTTTTCATCTTGGTTAGAATCTTGAACCTTAGGAAACAGAGTTCTAGATCAAAAGCATATGAAATTTTTTAAAAGATGTCACAATTGCTAACTTGCCTCCACAATGCAGATTTTTTGCTGTCCTTACTCTAAGGGAGAAAACCAGCTACCATAAATAGGGTAGTTTAGTTAGAGTAAAAGAACTAATTAAACCTTAGAGTTACAACTAACATGCATTGACATTCTGACTTTACTGTCCATTGGTTCATATTCTTAGTGGTTAAAGAAGGGATGCCCCCTATATTTTTTTCTACCTCCTATTCTCTAATTTTATTGACTTATCCTCCTGATAAAATGAGATAAACTTCTCAAATCGTTAAAGAGAAAAAGTTAGAGATTCTTGCTGATTTCTCCGTGTGAGCCAGTGTGAGCCAGAGTAGCTGACCCTGGGTTAAATCATTAGTAGACTGAAGCTCTGTGGGCTATAAACAGATGATTAAGTTCAAATAGTTCTTTATGGATGTCAACATTTTCTGGGGACCTCAAATGACAATTACTATACAAAATAGGTTAAAAAAATAATGAAATTTTGTTTAGTTTTTATTTCTACTTTTTAGAGGGGAGGAAAAGAGGCAGAGGGAGAGAAAGAATCTTAAGCAGGCTCCATGATGTGGGGCTCAATCTCACAACCTCAAGATCATGACCTGATCCAAAATCAAGAGCCACCTAGGTGCCCCAGAAATGATGAAATTTTAAAGCAGTGAATAATTCATTGATTATATAACTTCAAATGTCTATGCAATAGAAATAATTGGCCTGTACCCTAATTCCTTGGAATTCCCATGAGTAACACATAGAATTGCCAGAGTAAGAGACCAAGAACCTTATATTAGCTGAGACGTAAGAAGGGGTATCTAGGCAAGGCAACAGTGTCTTAGAAAAAAAAAGAGTCCTAAAGGGAAGTCTTGGCAATTTTGAACAATTCTGTCCTGATCATTAGGCTGGAAGGAAAAGTTTGCACTGGTGTTTCAAGGCCTAATACGTGACTATTAAACAGTTTTTTTCTTTGACACTCTAGCCAACTGGGAAATAACTCCTGAGAGCTTTTAGCTGATGGTGACTCAAATCACACATCTCCTCATAGTACAGCCCATAAGACAGGAAAGAGTGTATATGGCAGGAGTTGTAGACATGAAGGTCTTTCTCATCCCTTTCAATAGGCTTCTGCTGCACTTTCTCATAAGCCAACTTGAAGAGGAATTTGTATGTACAGCAAGCACAGAACCTCCCTGCTTACATTACAGGATAGATTTGGAAAACAAAGAATATATCTAGGATGGGATCATCTGCCTCAGATGACTCAGGCAGAGCTAGTTGCTGGTAACATGATATATATCATCATATAAATAGGTTTTAGAACAAGTGGTATTTCTTCAGTACAATAAATTCAGAATTAATAATTTGCAAAATGTAGAAACAAAATCATGTCCTTCAAATAACACTGGGCTATATCATCCCAGTAGAAAATAATACTCTGTTGAGCTGTGCTGGCTTATGGGTAACTTAAGAGGAAACTGGCTATAAACAGTTGGTGAATTGAACTAGAATAAAATTTAATTCTTGCTGCCACTCTTAGCACAAGAATCCCCTACCCATATTTCAAGGCCAAAAAGATGATAAAGGAGAACTACATTTACCTTTCCGAGGCATGAAGTTTTACAACACTGAAGGACAGGTCAAGGGCCAGGACTGTTTTCTCATGCAGGGATGTCTGGAGTTGTGTAATGGAAGGATTAGAAGCATCCGGTTTTTTAAAACTTTAAGATAGGATAAAGGAGGTAGAATGTGGGAAATGAACAAAAAAGAGGAAAGTGGAAATCAGGTAGCATCCACTTACTGAAGAAAAGCTACAACCTCCGAGTTCTGTGTGCATGTTTGAGAGGTTGAGAAATAGCTCATAGAGGTCACCCTTCCTGATTGCCAGCCTTGCCAGGCTGAGGTATTGACAACTCCATTGTGAAGGGATCAGCAAAGAGGAACACAAACAGCCAAACCCCTCTAGTGCAAGATTCTTAAAGTTAGGGATTCCTGGGTGGCGCAGTGGTTTGGCGCCTGCCTTTGGCCCAGGGCGCGATCCTGGAGACCTAGGATCTAATCCCACGTCGGGCTCCTGGTGCATGGAGCCTGCTTCTCCCTCTGCCTGTGTCTCTGCCTCTCTCTCTCTCTCTCTCTCTGTGACTATCATAAATAAATAAAAATTAAAAAAAAATAATTTCCCATAACTTTTCTTCCTCCAGGACAGCAATGGGCACTGGGTCAAGCATATGATCTAGGATCCATCTAATTGTATGTGAGTGCATTTATTGGTAGATTCTTCTGTCCGGGCAAAGCAGACATTAGGGCAGCCTTTTTGCTTGTTCCTTTTAAGCAATTTAGCCAAATTACTACATTACAAAGTAACATAGGCCTGAAACAGCAACTTGGCACATGTCTGGATGAGCACATGTATGGAACTTAAGGAAAAGGAAGCAGATAAAAGTTTCCTGAAACCTATTATTATTCAAATATAACAACCCTTTCAAGAGGGAAAAGATTAGATTCTACATGTAAGTATGATTTGAGCATTTTGGTTCACTACCACATGTCTTTGACTCACTCCTATGACCCAGTGACATCCAAAAGGAACTAATGCTCTGGTAGTTAACTTGTGGTCTCCACTTCATATGAAGTGATTTAATAAACACAGGAGCTTAGCATTATTGCATACAAAATCAGGGGTAAAATAAATACAACTAAGACGATGTCTTAAAAAAGGCATTCTTTTGTGCATATTCAATAGGCCATTAATAGATCTACTAGGACATCTTTTTACAAAATATTTTAGCATGCATTTTAAAATATACAAACAATTAACAAACAGAATCTGAGCAGAAGAAAAATACCCAGAGAAATGTAGTTTCTTCTCAGAGTGTGACCTAGAGTATCTCATTCAGTACTTTTTTCATCTTGTTACAGGTTGAGTGGAAATAAAGGAATATCTAGTTGTTATTTTTCAGTACACTGATAATGCACACCTGTTCTTCTCAAACTCTATTCTGAACCTCCATCCACCTTTCCTACCCTGGTCCTTAGCTCTACTACCACAATACCTAGTACATTAGAATAGCTATGATCAACAGACATTTGATTGTGGTATACCCACCACTGCCCATTCAGAACACTCTACTGTTACTCTTTTTACCAGGTTGTGAGATCCAGAGCAGTGCCTTGAATCCGTCTATGTTATACCTATCCCTACACATGAAACCAGCCTGCATACTAAAGAAATGTGGACCTAAATCTGAAGGAAGAAGACATGGAAGGAGACGGAGTTCTCAGAAGATTAAGCAAGAGGAAGTTTGCTCTGGATCCAAGAATTTAGCAAGTGGCTTCTCTCCTCTCCTCTCCAGAACACGCGTACAAAAGGGCATTCTCTAAGACCTGTCCATTTTCCATTTTCTTGAGAAACTCTGGACTAAATGTCACAAAACTTTGTAATGGTCTTAGGATCCTGCAGACCTGATTTCTGGAAATTGCCAATCCATTTTCTCCTTCTGAGAAGGATGCCTCGGGAAGTTATTTTCAACTCTTAAATTTTCTTTGGAACAAAAAGAATTAGCTTGCTGTTAAGAACAAAATCATTAAGTGTTCCACTACTCTCCTCTGTATAGTACATAACCTAAGGATAGAACAAATTCTTGCCCTCAAGGATCTTACAATCTCTCAAAACACTGTGCATTAGCATTTTAATAGCGTGATAATTCTGTGATGTTGTTGGAAATGCTTTATTTAAATGGGCACAACAGCTACATTTTATTCTAATGAAGATTCATTGGCAATATGGATTAGCATTTGACAGTGGAAAGTGGCTCTTAACCTTGATGTATGTGAATACACCCACATAGAGTGGCCAAGTCTCCACACAGAGTACATTTTCTAATGTATAATAACATGGGGGTGGAGGGAGTGCGTGAGGAGAGACCACTTCCATGCTCTATTTACTACAGTTGGTCTGTTTGAAAGGACAGGACAGTGCAAAGGTGGTTCCAGACCTCGGGCATGGGTAGAAGTTCCAACTTGTCTGACCAGTGACTACCCTTCTTAAAACTCTGCCTTTTAATACCAGAAAAAAGAAAACAGTCCTGCTCTTTGCCATCTGAAATTTTCTTTTTTCGACTTCCAGATTTTTGGCGGTAGAAGTACTAACCTCATGCTGTTTTTCAATAATGATAATGTTAGTGCTGTTAATAATGGCTATGATTTATAAAGCAGTTAGAAATGCAGGTGGAACTCTCCATATGAGAGTCCATTCCATTTTCCTAGCAACCCTAAAAGTCTTAACGTTCCCCAAGATTTTACAACATGTAGCTGTGGGTCCAGAATTCTTGCTTAGCTTTGTACCAAACTCAACATTTCTGCTCTTTTCACTTTACTGTAAGGTTGACATCGGTCTAAACATCACTAGAATAAGCAGTATCTCATCTACACAAACAGAACCATACATTTATGCAGACATATGTAAGAACTTTACAAACAAAAATCTTCTGCTTCAATCTCCCTAAAACCATTTCTATTACACAGAAACATTTGAAAATCAAGATTCCCAATACTGTACAGATATATCAAATGCCAAGGAATACAAGATTCCTTTTCCAGAGACACTGACTCTGAGTCCTCGTGCCTCCTGATTTATCCCAGATTTAGAAACAATGACAGCACCGGAGCAAAGCTCATCCATTCTGGAATGCTATATTGCAGGCCAAACCTTCCAACCCCCTTGACACTGTCTTCAGTTTCAATGATGGAGTTCTTTTTGTTTGTTGTTTCTCTGCTTGTCTTTTTTATTTTTACTTGCTTTGATGTCTGTAATCCTACTGATCCACGCAGGTGACCAAACTTTCATCCGTAATCTGTAGCATTCAAATTAAAGGAATGGTTTATAGATTCTAGGATTTTCTGAGCACCTCACATAAATCCTTCCTAGGCCCCTCATGAATGGCTAAGCCAGGAGCAGAGGATGAAGTTAAATTGATCCCAATCAATGTACCACAAAGCATCAAATTACATTCGCTGCCAGTCAACAAACAAACAAAGACCTGTTCCTCTTCATTTTTAAAACGAATCTTATTTTTATTAGGTTTCACTTTTTTTTTTTTTTTCGTAGTGCCATTTGATCACAAGTTACTGTTTCCTAGCTGGTATGGATTCACAGGAGTCGTTCATCCTTCATTAGGTGAAAAACAGCTTTTACATTTCTGCAGAATTTAGTTTCTAGCTCTCTTCAACCAAACACTTCTAAAATGCTTACACTCTGTTGCGTTAAGAACAAATATAATCTTTTTATATAGCAAAATCCTATATCTCTTTAAAGAAAACAGATAGAATGAAAATAAGTGCACTTTTTCCCAGTCACATTAAACAGAAAGGTTAAGCTCCTACTGACAGGAAAGATGTATTTGCAAGTGATTAGTTATATTTCTATCATAGTGCTTGTCTGCGTTCTTCCTTTGATGTTTAAACAAAGCTCTTGAACACGCTGGGTTGTATGCTCTGATGTTGATTTATAGGTAGAACTGAATTCCAAACACTAAGCCAGTAGGTAGGCTTTAATAAAAGGCACAGACTTTCCCCCTGCTGGTTAGTGTGTGACTAAGCGATATTGTTTCAGGGCCCCAATCTGTCAAGACAGGTGTACAGTGGGGGAGTCCTTCAGGCACAAAAACCCAAGCTATCCACAGAGGGCCACATTCTGCTCTACAAGATTGCTGAGTTTTAAACCCTTAGAAGAAAAATTGTGTGTGTGTGTGTGTGTGTGTTATCTTTAAACTCTTCTCTTCAAATAACATGTGGGCACACCTTCATTTAGAAGTAAGCTGTATCTAGGAGGGAGAAGCTGAAGGTAATCAGGCAGTCAGATGGCAGACGAAATTCAGGTCAGGCACTGCCAGTCCTAATGCAAGGACATCAGAAAGAATGATAGAGCATCTTCCACAGGCTAATAATCCATGCCTAACTGGCTGACATCTCTCAGTGTGTTGGAGGATGGGGATCTAGGCAGCATCATGGGTAGCTCAATGAAGCTATCTGCTCCAGCCACAAAAGGAGGAAAAATTAATGTAATAGAGATATTTGGTTAAATTAACAAAGGCATCCCCATCTGGCCAAGCCCAGGGAGGTGTGAACAATTGTAGTAAAAAAATGAGGGCATGTGTTAACACCTTATTCTGCCAACTTCATGATCTCAATGCGGGTGAAATGCACAGGGCCACACCACCATCTGAAGAACAAAAGAACAACTTGAGTATTGATGGAAGTGCTTTCCTTTTCACCTGCATATTTTGCAATTCATTTTTCAAATAATGGATTGCAATTTCTGCCTTACATCCAGTCTTTTTTGGGACCTTCTGGATGTAAGCCCCAAAATATAATGAATGTAAGCCCCTTGAGGGAATAGATCTTAAAAATAAGCAATCTAAAAGCACCAACAGGTATTGCTTTTATAAAATGAGTAAGTATATATATATGTTGTATGAAATATATGAATAATAGAAAATTTACAAACAATGATCCCACAAACTACAGTTACCACTTTTGCATTTCCTTCCAAATCTTTTCATATAATTGGCAGAGGAATATGTCAACATATATATATGTAGATATCTCTTTTTTACACACATATATGTATGCATATGGATATTCATGCATACACAAACATGTACAAATACATATATACAAATATATATCTTGTTTTGTAATCTCCTTTTTCTGCTTATCTTTTATTGTAAATGCATTCCATGTAAAAAACTAACTTACTACTTCATTTTAGTGGTGAAAGATTCTCAATAAATGAAAGTTTAGATTTTTCTACAAACTCTATTATTGTAAACATATTGTAAAAAGAAAGTAAATATAGTGGATATAAATATTTGTTTTCTAAATTAGTGAATGCATGAAAATGGGCATCCATTAAAGCACACTCATTTTTCTCAGTGCTCAATTTTCCCTTCAGATATACTTAATATATTTTCCTAAATGATGATCCACTTAAAATTGGGAATTATGACTTTGGACTCAGAAAGAAAAAAAACTTTCTTTGTTCCTAATTTGCTCTAAGGAGTTAGACCAAATTGCACACTAACTCATAATCTTCTCATACCTGAACCATAAGAGTGGGGAGAACTGATACACACTCTGATCTTCAAGAGTGAGAGAATACTATAAAAAATCTGAGAATTATAGGACACATCAATAAAGCCTTCTTAAAAATTGATGTTTGAGGGATGCCTGGGTGGCTCAGTGGTTGGGTGTCTGCCTTTAGCTCAGGGTGTGATTCCAGGGTCCCGGAATCGAGTCTCGCATCAGACTCCTGCATGGAGCCTACTTCTCCCTCTGCCTGTGTCTCTGCCTCTCTCTTTGCATGTCTCTCGTGAATAAATGAATAAAATCTTTTTAAAAAATGTATGCTTGATATTCAGATATTTCTAATCAACACATTTTTCATAATTATTAGTTCATTTATATCTGCACCTAGTTCCTAATCCCTTAATGATGAAATAAAAGAATTTGTTATGCCTACTATTCTGTGTGTCAATATTTATGACCATTATGTTAAATTCCATTTGTCACCTGCCCACATGTGTTTTCTTTATTAATAGATGCTACTTTCCTCTTCTTAGTCATCTTTGTAAAAAAAAAAAAAATGTATCCCTTACTTCAGGGCTCAACAAGCAATGGCTCATAGGCCAAAGATAACTGATTTCCTGCTTTTATATGGTCTTCAAGCCAAAAAAAATTTCTCTTTATAAAAGTGTTATAAAAAAAAGAATATCCAACACTGACCATATGTGGTTGACAAATCCTAAGTATTTACTATCTGGCCCTTTATAGAAAAAGAACTCTGACCCCTATTCCAATCCTACCAGCAATCTAGGCTAACACTAGATTTTTTTTTTTTCCAAAGAGATTTTTAGAAATACCAATTTGCTGGTATTAATCATGATGATGAGGTTGGTATTGGAAGGAAAGGAAGATGGGTATGGCATTCTGTACACAACTAAGTTTAGGAAAGCCCAAATTAAATGAAATTTAATCCATTTGTGTTATTATAGCACTTCCAAGTTTCTTAATATACTAATAGCATTTTGAGTCTTCCAAAGGTAGAAGACTATGCAACAAAATGCATTGTTTCTCAATCCTACTGATGTGGATGTTTTGTTTTATAGAGATAACACTCAATGAAAATTTGCTTAGGCACATTCTTTGAAATAAAGAGGGAAAGACATTGAAAGTAAAGGGAGGGTATGATAATTTATTTTTAGCATAGTAATAAATTCTTATTATTTGCATCTTTATTCTTTTTCAGGATAATTAGATTATGTTTTCAGGTAAAAAGCTATATCTACACAGGAATTCAGACTCATTCAGATTTTCAAGGGTTACTTATTAGTCTCAACTTTCTAATATTGATGATCAAAATTTGAGAGCAGAGTAGGGATGTTGAATTATGAAAATAAGTTCTTGCTCTTTTCATTATAAGTCAATATTCTCATACTGTTAGATGTAACATTTGATCCATCTAGTTCAATTTTCCACCAGCAGCTCTGGAAGGGGAAGGACTAATTTAGCAACACAGAAAATGTAATTACAAATAAAAGAAGGTAGCTGATGAAGTGTTACCTTTTCTAGTTCTCATCTGTCTGCTGTGCAGCCACATTGTGGAGGAATATTTTCTATTTATCAGTTCTGTTTACTTGTTATTGACCTTCAAAGCCTATACCTACACTTGGACTGCTTTGCTCTAATTACCACGTTACATTTGTCCATCTACACATAAATATTGATTCTTACATTTAGTTCTATATTTGACACACACACCATCAGAACATTTTAGCAAACTAAAAACTTACAGATAAGACTCATGCCAAACAACATGAAAGCATTGTTCAATCACTTCCCTTACAGATTTTTTTAAAGATTTTTAAATTAATTTAATAATTAATTATTATTAATTCATTTATTTGAGAGAAAGAGAAAGAGACCACAAGCAAGGAGGAAAGGCAGAGGGAGAGAGAAGCAGACTCTCCACTGAGCAGGGAGCCCAATGCAGGGATCGATCCCAGGATCCTGGGATTATGACCTGAGCAGAAAGCCCAGGCACCCCCCTTACAAATTGAAAAAAAATAATTCGGTGTCCGTTAACTTAAATGTTAGAATTTCACATTCCTCAACTGAGACAATGGGAATAGAGGATCTCTAGAATTTATTCGGGAACTATGATTATAAGATGCTCTTGGCATCTATTATATATAATCAAATACATTATTTAATCTAGTTTTCAATATATTCCTTTACTTTCACAAATCCTCACATCTCTGAGAGCTTCTCAAATCCAAGTCTTCAAAACAAAACAAAACAAAACAAAAAACAGCTAGTTCTTATTTTATAGGGTAAGGAGATGGCATTTAACATTTCTTCTATTGCCCAACTATTTTAATCAGCCTTTTCCACCTCACTGTTTTGATGTGGTCTCTATGATCGTTGATCAAAAGGCACAGAAATTATCTTGCACAACTCCCAAAATAGCTTCAAAGATGAGAATGAAAGGTAGAAAAGAAAATTGAACAACCAAAATTATCCTTGAGTATATTTATCAATTTAACAAATATATTGTTGAAAAATGAAACAAATTGTTTTACCATCTTTTGTAACACCATTCAACCTTGCACAGCCACATTGAATCAAGGCCCTTGTGATATTGTACTTCATAATAAGAAATATATATTTGGTGTTTGTCCCCATTTCTGCCACAGAGCTCCTAAAACCCTTGGAATTTCCTGAGAAATGAGAGAGATAAAGGTATCTTTTGTTAGGTCAATGAGGTGACATTTATAGAGCACCTAATGATGGGAGCTCATTGCCAGGGGATTCAGTATGTTATTGGACAGTAGGGGTTTTCAATCCCACTCATTCCTGGGGAGGAGGTTAAGTGTGAAGATTGAATTCAATTGCCACTGGCTAGTGATTTAATCAATCATTCCTATGTCATGGAACTCTCATAAAAACCTAAAAAGGATGGAGTTTGGAGAGTTTCTGAGTTGACAAACATGTGGAAGTGCTGGAAGAATGGCACAGCTGGAGAGGAGATGGAAGCTCCACTCCCATCCCATACCTTTCCCTATGGATCTCTTCCACCTGGCTATTCCTTAGTTATATTATATTATTTTATAATAAACCAGTAATCCAGTGAGAGTTCTGTGAGCCACTCTGGTAACTTAATCAAACCCAAAGAGGGGGTTGTTGGAAACTCTGACCTATAACTAGTCAGTCAGAAGCATAGCCTGAGCTTTCAGTTGGCCCCTGAAGTGGAGGATGATCCAGAGGAACTGAGCTTTTACCTGTGGAATCTGGATAGATAGTGTCAGAATTGAGCTGAATTGTAGGACATCTAACTGGTATCCTGACATCGCTTGGTAGTGTGGGGGGATAGCTCTCTTTCATGGTGAAATTGGGTACTCCAAACCCAAAGAGCACTGTAAAAAAATTAATATGTAAAACTATGCAAACCTTGGATTTAATGTGCTCCTTAAATAATAACATTGTATTTTTGAGGTTCCATCGAAGACCTAAACAATTTCTGGATCTAAAATTTTCAGTTTTGAAAAGGGCTCACCAACTAAAACGTAACTCAGTCACTGGTAATAATTTGGATCCTTCATTGTATAGATTCAATTACAAGAGGCTACAATTATGTCTCTAGTGAAGAAATTTTCTTCTAGACTCATGTATCCAATTCAGTCACCTCAAATTCACATCCTAGCTCTTGCTTACCATCTGTGTGATCTCTTATAAAATAACTTATCCCTTGAAAGCTCGGTTTCCATATCTGTAAGGGAGGAGAGACAATGTGTTTTTTTTTTTTTATTTCATAGACTACTCAGGAGTATTAAATGTGAATGTTCATGGAAGCATACAGAAGACTGTGCCTGACATTCCCTTACTTTTCAATATATGCTTTTTGTTGATTTAATTACCATAACACTTTCCCCTTAGAACCTGTTCCTTCCCTTAAGGTCCTTATTCTGGTACTACATGATGTATCCAATAACTCTACCCAGAGATTTAAGATTTGATTCTTTTTCTTCTTCATTGGCCATTCCAATCTGTCAGCAAGCCTGGTCCATCCACTACTTCCATGTAACTTGACTGCTGCCTCTTCACTTCTGTTGCTACTGCAGACCCTCATGATTTTCCCCAGGATTTCTCAATGGTACTTAAATTATTTTCCCAACCTTCTGTCTCAGCTCCCTCCAGGTCAATCTGCTGTTTCAGTCATATGTTGAAACTCTTAACTTATCCCCAGCTCCAAGCTTTTCATGGCTCCTTGTTGACTACAAAATAAAAATACAAACTCCAGTTCACCCATCGAGGCTTCTGATGATCCAACTCTAGCCACAAATCTTCTTTGCAACCATTTTCCAGCAATGCCAACTCTGTATAATTTCTGCAACATGCTATACTCTTCATTCATTAAACATGATGATCCTTTTTGTTAAAGAATACCTTCCATGCCCCCTGGTCATTTTTTATATTTCATGTCCCAGCTTAATTTTCTCCTTTTTTACCAAACCATCAGTGACATCTTCAATCTTGTACTCTCTCATATTACTCTAGAAAGCTAATTAATCTGTCCCTTATGCTGAACTAAGCTTCATTAATACATTTATTATAGTGGTTATCACATCATTTTAAATGGTACATTTATGTCTGTTTTTTTTCTGAATTCCTTGATAAGAAATATGTCCAGAGTCTAGTTCGATACCTAATACACAGAAAGGAAACACAATGCCATGTAGATGGAGTATGAAAATAAAATGTTTAGTTAAAAAAGTTTTATTATTAACAGTTCTATCTGTATATGTGGACGATTTTTTCTTCTAGTTTCTTCTAGTAAAAATGCATTCTGGTATTGGACTCCCTATAAGGTCATTTTTGTATGATACTCACTTAGAATTTTAGCCTAATTGGCTGAAATTTGAGTTAACCTTCTGCCTTTTGTTTCTAACCCCAAATCGGATTCATTCTTTCCCTATGCTGTTTTATGACTTTGGTCATAAAATAAATACTAATACTAATAATCTAGTATTATTGGTATATGTGTTGCAAGCCTTTTTTTTTTCTAACACAAAATAAAGAGAATATGCTGGACAAGGTAAGACCCACCAGCTCTATTCTTATGGGTGTATCAGCTTGGGTTCCACCAAATAAACAGAACCAGTATTATATATTCATATATATACAGGGATTCCCCCCCCCCTTTTTTTTCAAGGAATTGTCTTACATTACTGTGGGACAAGTTAAGCAAGTCCAAATTTCATAAGACAGGCTGTCAAGGAGGGTGGGCTAGAACCTCTTGTGCATGAGCTGATGCTGCAGTCCACAGGCAGAATTTCTTCTTCCTCAGGGAAATCTCAGTTCTAATCTTAAAGCCCTTCTACTGATAGGGTCAGGCCACTCAGATTATCAAGGATAATCTCTACATAAAATCAACTGATTATAATTGTTAATCACATTTACAAAACACTTTTATTGCAACACTGACTAAATAACTGGATACTATAGCCAACTCAAACACAAAAAAAACTGACCATGACAATGGGAAATCCCTTTTCCAGAATGATGTACACCAGATATTGATTCCAGGACTTCTTAACAGAAGGAGAAATCCAAGGATATTAACTAATTAAACATCAATAACACTAATAATGCTACCTTCTATTTTCAGAGTTGATAACCAAATTTGCATTTTCATCAGATGCTTTTTTTTTTTGAGTGTTCTTAGAAACATCTTCACTCATTTCATTTATCCTCAGATACTTTGTGTAAGTTGTACATGATTTCCTCCTTCTTCTGGCCTAATAAAACGTGAAGCAAGCTTCTCTGGCCATTAACACCATAAAGTTAACATTGGTAGGGAAGTAAACGAGGATAAGCTGTGGATTTTGCATTTCTTAATTAAAGATACTACCAATTAAATGATGGCTCCCTGCATGGTTTCAACAATTCAGAACAGTGGAGACACTGAATGTGAAAGACACTGTCGTCCCCAAATAATAAAATATATTTAGGGAAAAGGAAGGTATTACTTTTTCTCTTTTCCTTTTTTTTTCTTTTTTTTTTTTTTTAGGTTATACACTTATGTCATCCATACCAAATAATTCAATCTAGTATTATTGGTATATGTGTTGCAATCCTTTTTTTTTTAACACAAAGAGGAAATTTTGTTTTAGGATTCTCTGATAATTTTATTTATGGTTCTACTTATGCATATGAACCATGTAGATGGTTTTACCCCAGTAATATTCTTATCCAAAATTCTTTAGCTTAAGGGAATGTCATTGAATTTTTAATTTTTGTAAGTTCACTATATAATTTTTACAAACTTCACTTAAATTCATGATAAAACATACCCATTGGTCTATGATTATATCAAATGCTTCCTATTTATCCCTAAATCCAAAATCAATACTATTTCTTATTAATTTTAAAATTCCAAATTCTGAACTAGTGTTTTCTGACTTCACTCTGACTACCAGTATTTTCCCCTGTCACTTCTGAAATATGAAATGAGAAATCTGCTTTTATTAATCTAGTTAGAGGAATGAACTTCAGACTTCTAAAATGCAGCAAAGAAATTGAGTCAGGCAGGAAAAAAAAATAATGAGAAAGTTAGGATGCCTTAGTGAGCCGACAGAGTCATTTTATGTAGAGGTTTCCCTCCAGCAACTAAATCGAGCCCAAACAAGCCTATTTCTCTGAAACTTGCTTTACCCGCCATTCCGTCGCAAAATACATTGTAATAATATCATAAAACAGCTTGAGACGAAGAAGGATTCTGATTGACTGTTCAACATTCCAAAAGGGTAGATTAATATCTGTGAATCTCACAGCTGAAGCATTTTAATGCAAACTTGCAGTTTGTGGGAATTGAATCTGTCCGCCAAAATCATTTATTTATATATAGAAAATGGGGGGGAAATAGACATTTCATAATAGCAATGAGTCCAGGGGATGCTGTTATCATGAGCTAATCACATCCCATGGGCATGATAGCAGTCAGCTGTGTCCCCTGTCTTGTATTGCTCCAGAGGAATGATTATCTCATGATAATAACCCTTATCGTGGCTTAGTGGGTAATAAAAAAAAATAACTTTTTTCCCAAGTTCTTGGGTATTTATTTATCAGCTAACTTTTTCCCTCTTGAGTTCTAGTCATACGTTACTTCCTGCTTAGGAAACAAAAAGAAATTCTGTGTTCTGATATTTTCTGCTGGCAGAGTGCAAAAAAAGAAAAAAAAAAGTGTGACTTTATTGATCTGGCTGTGAAAGAGCAGCATTGTAGACAAGCTCTCATCTCCTGAGACCAGTGTGCAAAAGATCCATACTTGCATTGACATTTTATAGGATGTCTAGACTGGCTAATCCATTTTGGAGAAACAAATGTATTTTGTAGCATGGAAACAATAAGAGAAACAGATGCTTATACAATACCACACTTGTTTTGGTGCTATAATGCACAACTGTCCAATACATACATTTAATTGGATCTCACACACCATGCAACTTAGAAGGTGGTTGTTCCACTTAGATAAAAACCTCCCACCAATGACCCGCATGCTGCCAAATTGCCAGGTACGTTGACAGAGATTCAGCGTGATGTCAGTCACAACACAGGGACACCAGGGCTCTGTGTCAGTATGTGCAGTTTAGGATGCAAATGGAAATGGGAATTGCTGAGGCAAAGTCGTGGAGGCACAGAAAATCAAAAAGGAATTTGAGCCAAAGACAATGGGGAAGAAGTGAAGTGGGAGAGAAATTTTACAACACTTTTCTGCTTGTTTATTTGTGGCCTACATGAGAATCCCCCAATTCCCTAATCTGCCACGTTTACTAATAAAAATATTTACCTATTTTTTTAATTTCAAAAGATGCATCCTTAACACGATGTTTTCTATGAAAAGCACACGGTTTATCAGATTTCTATGAAAAGCACACATTTTCTGCAAAAAACACACTTCTTTTTACATACCAAGACAAACATGTAACATAGACAGTATTTAATGTTTAAAACAAATTAAAGGTAAATTCAATGAAATAATATTAGCCCTGTCAAACAGCATAAAAAATACAAATGATGCAACTAAAATAATCACCTATGTATGTAATTACATAAAATCAAATATGTGAGAACATAGTTAAGAAATGTTGGTGCATAGAGTTTTCATTCTGAAGAAGATACAAAACTCTGCAGATCATATTATACATGTTCGCATAAGGAAACAGAGACTGAGATGTGCCATGGACTAAAAGAAAGAACAAGAGATTGTTTCTTTTCTCTGCTTGACTATCAATAGGCAAGTGTACTTAAGTTACTTTCTCTTTCCATTCATCAGTTTCCTTTTTTTTTTAAAGTAAGCAAGAGTTCCGTTCTTTTTTTTTTTTTTTAATTTTTATTTATTTATGATAGTCACAGAGAGAGAGAGAGAGAGGCAGAGACACAGGCAGAGGGAGAAGCAGGCTCCATGCAGGGAGCCCGATGCGGGACTCGATCCCGGGTCTCCAGGATCGCGCCCTGGGCCAAAGGCAGGCGCCAAACCGCTGCGCCACCCAGGGATCCCAGTTTCCATTTTTTTAAAAGAAAAACACAATGTAGACAAGTTCTCGTGCTCTGTCCAACTGTGACTTTCTAAGGATTTATAATTATATTTGAGTCACACAAAACTTATCTCACAATCTACCCTAAACAATGGAAACAAAAAATATGACATAAACCTAAGTCCAAGAGCAGAAAGAAATGATATGAACATGGATGGCATTTTTTATTGTATTAGCAAGTTGCAAATCTGCAGAGTGGGTCATCGCTTAAATAATGAGTTCTGGGAAAAAATGTAAAATGCCATGTTAAAAATTATTCACACTTTAAAAAACTTCTAAATTATCAGGTAAGTAAAATATCAGCATATTATTACTATTCATATTTTCATTTATGACTGAACATATTGTTACATAATATAAAAAACAAACTAGCTACTTTCAATGTAAGATGGCAGGATGGTGATTTGTGTAGTCATATTTATTCTTTCTGCATACCTTCTGAATACCCCATAAAACTGATGCGGAGGAAAAGAATACTGAATTGAAAGAAACAAATAATTATGTATATTTGGTTGTTCTAAAATGTGTTAGGTCAGTGGATTTAGAAGACATGGTGGGTGAAATCTACAAGATCAGGGAGTGTTTACTTTGGGACCAGAAAAGGAGATGGCTTATTTTGGTTGGAGCTCTTGGAGATGTAGGAAATCTATTTGAATCTCACTTGTACCAGTATCTTTCTGGTCACCCATTATGCAGACATTCTTCACATTGATGATTTTATAATGAGGTAAGCAATGTGCAAAAACATAATGATAATTAGGCATGAATGGCACGTAGTCTAACTAGCTCCACCCTATAGTGTATCAAGAAGATTTTTAGTGGGGTTGGAAGTAAAAGAGGGATAAAATCAGAGGGGATAGAATTTGCTTACTTTTTAAAAAGAGATTCTGAGGACATGGTAGTGTAGCAGCATAGCTTTTCAATCTCTCCAAATCCACACAGGAAACTGACAAAGCAAGGTAGAAAAGGCTAAAAACACAGGACAATATTTAAAACAAAATTAAAATGGTGAGGGAAAACTACTATCAGCCACATGATATGGTATCTCCCTATAGGAAGAAGGAAGGAATGGGGCAACAACTCATGGACCTGAAAATATGAGAACCACAAAATAGTCAGAAGGTATTGATTGGAAGTTATCCTGGCCAACTAGAGCACAGCAGCCAGAAGCAGGTAGGATTTGCTCTCTTCTACACAGGAGGAGTGCAAAGTGTCCCTTGTGAAAAGAACAAAAGATACTGGAGAGGTCTGGCCCTCCATGGACTGCCCAAACTCACTAACCAGGGCTCTTCTAGAACAAAGTCCCACAGTGAGGAGGAACTTCTAGAAGTGGAATCAAAAATGAATGAGAGGGAAGTAGGAGGAAGGTCAAGATCAAAGTGGTGGAGGAGAGGAGTCAGGAAATAAACAATGGAAGATGGAGTTCTGTGAAGTTAGAAAAGTTTTCCTATCCCCTGCCTCCTTTTAAAAACCCAGAAAAATTAATGCCATCTAAAAATAAGCAACAGAACCTGATTAAGATCAAATTACACGCACAATTATTTTTAAATAAAAGAAGAGAAAGCAGTAGAACACTCCTATAAACAAAATTACACCAGAAAGACTTGCTTACATGGGACAAATGTTACTTCAAAACAAGCTAAAAAAGCAGAAAAAAAAGATAATTATTAAAGAATGACATGGTTTGGAATGAGAAAAAGTTTTAAATAAGAATATAGAACTAAGATAAGCATGAATCAAAAAGTCATCTCAGGAATTAAGAATAAATTGTAAAGAACACATGAGTTAATAAATACAACAGATAACACATGAAAGGAAATAGAAGGTGAAAAAATTAAATTTAAAAACAAATTTAAAAAAACATGATAAATAGAATTCAAGAGAAAGTGACAAAACTGAGTTTAGTTTTAAAAAAAGATAAATCATGTTTGAAGAAAAAACCCAAAGCAATAAAATAAACTCTACAAAAACTATAAATCAGGGTATCTTCTCTGAATTAATAAATTATTTGAAACTACATGTTGAAAGGCTATATGGTAGACCTGATAATATTGACCCCTAAAAAGCAACACCTAGACATCTCTTAGAATTTTTCTTAAACCCCCCAAAAATTCTTTGTTCATATTTTCTACCTCAGCAGAAAGTATATTAATTTCAAGGCATTTGATAAAATAAAGTGTAGAGGAAGAATTTTGTACCAGTAAAGCAGGTTTTTAAGTAAAACGGTGGCACAAACTACTATCAGTATTGCCAGAACTCAGGGAATATTGTTCACATGATTCTTGATGAATATATTCAGACATCAACATTGACTAGGCAAATATCAAAGGAGGACTGGTCATGAGAATTAAATCTATAGTTATTACCTGTAGAAGTAGAGCTACATAAGACCTATAAGGGCGAGAGTATACATTGCAATGACTGTATGCTCTGATAGTTCAGATATAGCACAACCAAAAAATATTAGGGAAGATATATACTAAAAAACTAATGTTTTCAGTAGCTATATTGGTAGTAGTATTACATTCATTATCTGAGATGGTTGTTTGTATGAGATAGAACAAAAGAGTAATTATTAGTAATTAGAATATTCATTCTAATCCTATCATCACCCTGTCTTTGAGAACCAAGATTTTTAGTGTAGAAAAAAAGAAGATAAAGATGTAGTAGAAAAAAAAAAAAAAGAGCAGGGGAGGTATGTAGTAGAGAAGAGGTTGAAAAAAAGAGATCCATACTCCTGAACTTGGATTTGAAGAATCAAAATGAATTAAAAGTGCTTCTTAGAGAACAGATTGATTTCTTGGGTGAGAAATAAATGTATATATTAAGCTTGCAACATTTTATTCTACCAGATGGTACAGACACTATTGGTGACTCTTAGAGAACTCAAGGACCAATTTGAAAAGGCTCCCACCAACCAAATATGGGAGTTTTGAACTTTTGTAATAATGATAAAAATTATAATGGATTATGGTCCATTAAAATATTTAAATCCAGGCTCATAATAACATTTTAAAAATTGGTTACCTTTGGAAGATGACAGGGAACCAGTTTGTTCTCTTAAAATCTAGAAAATAAAGAGAAATAATCAAGTGTCAATTTTCCTTTCCTGTCTAAACTAGAACACAAGATAATCACATAGTAGCTGAGGAGAAGTCTTGGTAAAATATTCTCACTAATAAAGAAAAAATAAATTGCAGAATCATCATTTTTAATACCTAACAAATAGATATAGGGCATTAGGCATCAGTGGTTGCTAACATCATAAAAAGATAGAAAATCAGACCCCATGTCATATTTTTGCCAAATGCCATTGATAGAAAAAAAAAATACCATTAATAGTTGTGCCAAAAACAATGAAGCTGAGTGTGATCAAGTGTTTAGGTCCCACAGCCAATTTATTAAAAATGCAAAGATAGAGAAACATGTTAAACTCTACTATGGGTGTAAATCAGCAAAGTCCAGGTTTGGGAAATGCTACAGTCCAAATGGCATGAGTTTTTCAACAAGTAAAAGAATGAGCTGGATAAGAAACCTAGAATTAAAACAGGATTAAGAGACATCAAATTTAGAAAGAAATGAGCAAGATTATATGTGGGGAGGCACATCTGGATGATAAGCTTCTTTTAAAAATTCACAGTAAACAATATGTAAATTAGAATAATGGCTACCTAGAGGAGAAAACTGGGATGGGGCATAGGAATTGGTCTTCTCAGGTGGGTTACAAAGTTCTATTACTTTATCTGGTGATAATGATAGGGTATTTACCTTAGAATAAGTCATTAGATCATATTTTTGTTTTTATACTCTTTAAATTAATATTACACTATATGTTAACTAAAATTTAAATAAAAACTTAAAATATTAAAAAAGATCACATTTTTATTTGATGTGTTTTTCTGAATCTATGTTTTATTTTGCAATGAAAAATATAATAAGTAAGGGTACCTAGGTGGCTCAGTCAGTTAAGCATTTGCCTTCAGCTCAGGTCATGATCTTGGGGTCCTGAAACAGAGCCCCACATATCATATACTCCCTGCTAAGCAAGGAGCCTGTTTCTCCTTCTCCTACATGGCCCTCCACTCTCTCATGCTCTCTCACACACTCTCTTACTCAAATAAATCAAATTCTTAAAAATGTAATAAATAGTAAACATAAAACTGTATTCATCAACTTCAATAAATGGAAATATTTCTTAAAAGACACAAATAATGAAAACCAACACAAGCAGGAGGAGGAAACACAGGCATTACAGAAAAGAACATATGCAATATACACAAACACCCTTAATATTAGCAAATCAAATGCAGTAATATACACAAAGAATGATAAACATGAACAAGAGCTCTCTACCACAGGACTGTAAGGTCATATTAAAATAAAAAAATAAAAAATTTAATTAACCATATTAACAAATTAAAAGAGCAAAACTGTATGATTATCTCAATGGATACAGAATAAGAATTTTAAAACAAAGGCAAGGATATCACTTCTTACCACTCATTAAATATTCTATTAGAGTTCCTAGCCAGAACAATAAAGAAATAAAAATAAATAAGAAGCATACATATTGTAAAGTAGATGATAAAAATGTCTTTTTTTTTTTTGTAAATCGCAAATGTATAAAATCCTAAGAACTCTTCAAAAATTCACTTGATTTAATGAGTGAATTTAGCAACAGGCACACGATACAAGGTCAATACATTAAAATTAATTATACGTATTTCTAATTTACTTATATTATAAATACATAACTGTAAAATGAAATAAAAATGTTTCAAATAGTGTCAAAAAGCTTAAAATACTTAAGAATGTATTTATAAAAACAAAGTCTGCAATAATTTCAGACTAACAATTAGAGAAGACTGTTGAGAGAAATAATTAAGACCTAAGTATGTAGAAAAATGATATGTTCATAAATTAGAACCTCAATATTATTAAGACAGCAATTCTTCAAATTGATCTAGAGTTTCAGTATGATCCCTATCAAAACACAAGCAATATATATTTTCATAGGAATTTCTAAGCAGATTGTAAAATTGCTTATAAAATAGAAAAGACTTAGAATAACCAAAACCATTTTGAAAAAGAACAAAATTAGAAGATTTTCACTTCCAAATTTCAAAACTTACTATAAAATTACAGTCATCAAAGAAGAAGAGGATTGGCATTTTTTTAAGAGTTTATTTATTCATGAGAGAGACGCACACACAGAGAGAGAGAGAGAGAGAGAGAGAGAGGCAGAGACACAGGCAGAAGGAGAAGCAAGCTCCATGGAGGGAGCCCAAGGTGGGACTCGATCCCGGGTCTCCAGGATCAGGCCCTGGACTGAAGGCAGCACTAAACTGCCGAGCCACCTGGGCTGCCCAGGGTTGAACAGGATTGGCATTTGATAGACATATGTATATCAGGAGAACAGACAGAGGATAGAGTCCAGAAATTTTATATATATATATATATATATATATATATATATATATATGACATATATATATGACATATATATGACATATATATATATGACATATATATGTCAATTGTTTTCAACAAACATGCCAATGTATATACTGAGGAGAAACATAGTCTTTTCTAACAAATGAAGCTGGGAAATTGGTCCGTCTGTTTGGGAGAAAAAAATTAATCTTAATTTTTATCTCAAACCATACATAAAAATTAACTCAAAATCAATCTTAGAGCTAAGCTGAAAGCAGAAAATATAAGACTTAGAATAAAGTACAGGGGGAAATCTTCATAAAATTTAGTTAAATGAGTTTTTCTCACATAAGACACACAAAGCAAAAACCATAAGGTAAAAAATAACATATTTAACTTCATCAAAATTAAAATCTTCTGTACTTCAAAGATACCAATAAGAAAATGAAAAGTCAAAACAGAGACTGGGAAAAATATTGACAATATATGTATCTTCCAAAATACTGGTATCCAGGATATATAAAGAATTCGTACATTCAAAAATAAGATGAATAATTCATTTTATTTCAAATGGTCAATATATTTGAACAGGTGTTTCATAAAAATGGTAAACAAGCACATGAATTGATGTTCCTCATCATTAGGAGTCAGGCATAAGCAAATTAAACCTCAGTGAGATACCATTACACAACCAACAGAATAGTTAAAATTAAAGAGATGGACATATTTAAGTATTTGTGAAGATATGGAGTGATAGGAACTCTCATATAAATAGGGAATGATAACAACAGCTTTTGAAAACAGTTTGGAAGTTTCTTACAAAGATAAACATATTCTTAGCATAAGATCCAACAAAGAAAGAAACATATCCTGAAGAAATAAAAATATATGATGACACAAACACTTGTATACAGATGTGTTTAACATCTTTATTCATTACAGCCCTAGACTGGAGATATATCAAAAATTCATCAATGGATTAACAAATTATGATATAACCTTACAATGGAATACTGCTCAGCAATAAAAAACAATAATGAACTACTGATGTATTCAACTGCTTAGATGAATCTCAGAAACCTTATGCTGAGGAGAAGGAAACCATATTTAAAAAATTATACATTGTATGATTCCATTTGTACTGAATTTCTGAACAGGAAAAATGAATCATGGGTGACAGCAGAACTCTGATAACCTGGGACCAGAAGTCGGAGACTGATTGCAAAAAGGTAAGAAGGAACTTTTGACAGTGATGGAAATACCTTATTTATTTTATAACACAATATTGATTGTTGTGGTACTTACACAGGTGTACACACTGGTCAAACCTAAAAATTATGCATTTTATTTTTTAAGACTTTATTTATTTATTCAGGAGAGACCCAGAGAGAGGCAGAGACATAGGCAGAGGGAGAAACAGGCTTCATGCAAGGAGCCCAATGTCGGACTCCAGGATCACACCCTGAGCCGAAGGCAGATGCTCAACCGCTGAGCCACCTAGGTGTCCCAAATTATATCCATTTTAAATGGGCACATTTCAGTTTAAATATGATTACCTCAATAAATTTTAATTTTAAATATCAAGAGGTCAATCAAGTAACAAGAGTGACAGCAACCACTGCAATGCACCTGCATACCTGGTAATGCCTTTGATATACAGTTGCAGCTCTCAATATGGCCATCGTAATATATTAAATGAAAATATGCTGCCTCACCTCTTCTATCTGATAGTCATTACTGGGAACTAGAGGACAAGGAGATCAAACTTATTCTTGTGATGGCTTTTAGAATTATTTTGAGTCCCTCAGTGGGTGGAAATAATTCTGACTGTATTTCTTGCTTTGATCTTTACTGCCATCCCAAGAAAACCCTGCCCAACTTAATAGAGGTCCTGAATAGAGGAAATAATGGGTGAACAATTAAATAAACAATCAAGAGTTATCAGACATTCAAGAAAAATTGTCACATTTTGAAGAAAAACAAGTAATAAAAAAAGAAAAACTGAGCAAACAAAAACAATTCCAATTGTAATGTAAATTTTTTTCAATTATCATCCTAAAAGATGATTGGGAACATATTCCCCTAATAAATGTACAACAGTGTACCTTGTAAAATACACAATCAAAACACAAGGAAAAGCCAACAGAAAATTTTTAAAACAAGGTCAAAAATTTCTACTTGTAGGTTGGAATATAGTTAAAGGACTTTCCCAAATTTCATTTACAAGTTCATCTATTTATTCAATATTTACTGGGCACTTACTTTGTTTTGGTGGGGATGATACAATGAACTATACAAACCATAATAATGTCCACATGGACCTTAAAATTCAATTTGCAAACAGAAAAACAGATGATTTATGTATAATATGATGCCAAGAAGTAAGAAGTGCTGTGAAGAAAATCGAAGCAGGGAAAGGACATAGAACAAATGAAAAAGGTTAGGCAAAGAAGGCCTTTTGATGAACTAATAAAGATAAAGTGGAATGAAGGAAAGGAATTAGGCATGTGAAGTCTGGGCAAAATGGTTTTCAAGCCACAGTCCTATTCAAATGTTCCAAGAAGAGAGAAGTGTGCTATATGGTTACATCAACAAGAAAGCTAGTGTGGCAACAACAGAGTGAACTAAGGAGAGAATGACAGACAGGAAGGCAAGAGCCCTTTAAGCTCCTTAAAGGCCTTTGTATTTTCTTATTCATGTTATGGGAAACCACTGGAATGTCCTAAACATGGAAGAGCCATGGCTTGTTTTATATTTAAAGATGCTTGTGTATGTAGAGCTGACAGTGAATGAGCAAAAGCTGAAGCATTAAAACCAGTTAAAAGGCTATTACAGTGATCTTGGTGAAAATTATAGTGACTAGTACTAGGGTATTAGCAAGGAGATTAGTATGGGGAAATGATAGAGGCATTTTAATGTAGGGATAACTTGAATCAGATGTAGGATGTGAGGAAAAGAGGGGCAATAAGATTGATCAATCCTTATTTTGCAAATTAAGCAATGAAGTAAAATTGATGCCATTGTTGGTAATGGGGAAAATTTTAAGAGAAATTTTGCTGGTGGAAATCGTAAGTTTTGTTTTGGATATATAAAATAATTATGAGACATTCAGGGGCCAAATAAGAAATTCATGTATAAGTGTAGAACCCAAACAAATACATAAACAGAGAGATAAAAACAGAGACTCAATCCAAAAAGCCTACTATTTAACTCATAGAAATAGCAAAAGAAAATGAACCAAATTATTGTGAAAACCATTAATGCCAATCAAGAGATATTTCAGACTTTCTGCTTTTTAAGGACATGTTAGAATTTTGGAGATATTTCTTACCTATATTTCTAACGACACCATTTTTCTTTTATTCAAAATGGTTATTTTTTAAAGATAAGTGCTCAGTGCATTTCACTTTGCTCAGTGGTAAACACTTCACATACTTATTGTAATGTAAATTCTGGTTATTATTGTTCAATTATAAAATTAACCCATAGATAAAGCACCAGATTCTAAGTTTTAATTATGGAACAGAATTTAAATGGTAGCAGCCTACAGACCTGAAGATATGTGAACAATTGTTGCATGATGGAGGCATAGCAAATCAATAGGCTGCATGTATTATTCAATGAATGGTACTGGAAATTTAGTTGTCTACATGGAATAATAATAAATCCAAATAAAATTGGATTCCACTGAAATAAAGATCAAGTGGATTAAAAACTTAAGTATAAACAAGCAAAACTTTGTAATATTTAGAACAAAATGGAGAAGAATGTTATGACCCTATATTAGCAAATTATTTCTTAGCCAAAGCACCAAAGCAGTAACCATGAAGGAAAAAGTGTTAAATTTGATCATGTTATAATCAAAAACATTCACATACTAGGAGACACTCTAGCTAAAGCAAAACAAAACAAAACAAAAACAAAAACAAATCACAGAAAGAAAGAGATATTGGCCAAAGAACCAGTAAACAGAGTATAAAAACAATTCCAAAATTAATAAACCCATAGAATAGTGGACAAAAAATTAAAATAACAATTCACAAGAGAAAAAACAAGTGCAATGAAAAAAGAAAACAGTATTTTGGTTGCATTTGGCTTATATATTATGTACTATACACATATGTCTATATTATGTAGGTATCTATATCCTCATATATAAGTATGTCTATGTAAATAAGTATATATACACTTAGAGTTTATTTTAGTATGCTGAATAAAATTGCATTTTCTCTTTCCTAAAGAAATGACCAGCAAGAATGATTAAAATTTGAGAAAGTATAACTTAATGTTTTTATCTACAGATCAGATATTTCACACAAGAGATATCTTGTCTATGTGAAACATGTCTATGTTTCACAAGAGATGTCTTCTCCGGGAGACAAATTCTTCAAAATGGAAGTGTCATGGACTCACCACATCTGCTTTAACTTCTCTCCCATCACCATCACTAAAAAACTAAAAATTAAATTTAAATTTAAAAACTTGAAAAATGTCTCGTTTGAAATGCATAGGACACTGTTTTGTTTGGAGTGTATATATACAATATATTAAAGTCACATATTCAATATGACAACCTGGGGGTTGGGTGTGTTGGAGCTATTTCTTATTTTTCTTAACATTTATAGGTCATTTTGAAGAAAAGTCAATTTTCTGATCTACATCATTATTAAAAATAACTATCAGTGGTAACAGGTTGTACTAGGGTCAAGTAGAGGAGTGGTTAAAGACATTCCATCCAGGTTCTATAAAAGTTTCATTATCCTCCTAAATTATGAAAAAGAAAAAAATGTTCCAAAATATATCTTAGAGTAAGATAAGAAATCTTAAATGGATTCTACACAGAAATCCTAAATGGATTCTCACTCAATTGTTTTTACTCACAGTTACAATAACTAGACTTATCAGATTTCAGAAATGAAATCTAAAAAGGAAAATATTTATTTTGCTAACATTTTGTAAAATATGGTCCTTGTTCTTTTATGTTTATTGTTTTCTAATTGCATAGTTCTTTTTTAAAATAAAATCATATAGCATTAACCTTACCTATTTTGTTATTTAAAATATTCATTTTGCAAAGACTCCAGAGAACAGAATATTTTAAGAAACATCTTTTGGCCAAAATTTAATGATATAATGTGTACATTTAAAAAACCACACATATTTCTGGAGCCACAGGGCCATTTTGTAAAGCAACTCCAATATGAACATTAAATGGCAAGAGATGATGGCCCCTTCAAGATTCCAGAAGTTGTTTGTGTGTTTGTTTATTTTTAAAAACTGACTCAAATGGAAAAAGAAGAGGAGGAGAAAGAAAAAAAGGAAGTAGAGGAAGAGAAAACAGACAGCTGCTATTATACTAAGCATTGCCCCGGCATCAGGCTAAGTAACACAAATAGAAAAGATCTGTATACATTCTCCTACATATCCAATGGCATAATTACAATTATACTACATTTTACTGCTCAGGAAACTGACACAGGGATTGGTTGCCAAAGATCACGTATATATCAACCTTAGAAGGAAGACCCAAGAGTTGGACAGAGCTGCCTGGAAATCCTGGGCATTTGGTAATGCTACAATCATGTGGAAAATGTTCACTTGGATGATGCTCATTTGTAGGAAATATAAGGTTGCCATATAGAGAAAAAATGGGCTTCAGCCCATATATAATTCCTTGTTTGCTAATTTCACAAAAATGTATTTAAATACAAGATGATGAAAATGATGTCATTATAAGGATTACCTTAAATCTTTAACTCAAGTGGGAGGATAATTCCCAAACTTTCGTATTTATGTTGATGTTTAGTAGTGAGCCTGCTATAACACTTATGAAGGAAAAAGAACTCCTGTGGCTTTATATTCTCTGTGGCTCCTTATCTGCATGGAGAGACTAGCAGTATAAATTTTATCCTAAATGACCAGTTATCTGTGCTTCGATCTTCTGCTAGACCTCAGGCAGCTATGTATGGATTCCAGTGGTGAACCAGAGCCTCGTTGTGCAAGCTTCTTCCCGTAGTCCAGCATGGTGGTTATGGGCACAAGGTCTTGAAGTCCCATGATCAGCCCTGCCATTCCTGGTGATTAGTGGCAAAGAGCTTATTTTCTCTCTATTTCCTCATCTCTAAACTAGGAATAATAAAAGCACCTATATATCACAAGTTGCTCCCCTGGAAAACAGAGAAGGATTTTACCATGGAGAAAATATATGTAAGGAATGCGTCTGGAATCCACACCTGTGAAAGAGTGCGGAGGTAGCTGGCAGAGAAGTTCTGTGATGCAGATCAAAGAACAGATTTGGACAACCACAGGGAGAGCTCTGGAGCTAGAAGGGTTTTTCAGTCAGGCCCAGAGTTGGGCTGACATGATCAGGACTTTTCATGCAGGTGTGAAGCAGTCATTAGATGTGAGCTGTAGAAAGTGCATGGCCTTGTAGGAGGCAGCTCTCTATAGCTGAGGCAATTGGTGTAGGAGCTGATTGCTAAGGACTCTGCCTACTGTCTCCTCTAAGCCTGGGTAACAGGTGCTTCCTTGAAAAGAGGTCTGAGCCACATATTATAGCATCTACCACACTACCTCATTGGATTGCTGTGGGTTAGATGAGAGTGACAGAGAGAGAGAGAGAGAGAGAGAGAGAGAGAGAAGTCTTGGCTTATAGTCAAGACTATGTAAAGTGTTAGGTATTATTATTATTATTATTATTATTATTGAATAAATAGGCAACCTTATGCAAAATATACTGCTCATATGGAAGAAAAAAATGTGCCTAGAGAAAAACTGGGGGAATAGTGGTTATAGTGAACACTTAATATCATGATATCTTTGGATAACATTACACTTATTTGGAAGAATTAACACTCTCCCATTCCAACCATGTAGTTCCAGAGGGGTGTTAACCACTACACCCCATACCTTCCTCAAACCCCAGTACACAGTGGGCATGTGACTTACTGGGTCCAATAATGGTACCTTCTAACCATCAAGCCTAGTCTGGTCTGGAGTGGGGACATAATATAAACTGAGCCCTTCAAGTCCTCACCTGAGAATATTCAATGTAGAAAGAAAAGGAAGATTCATTTATCTTTAGCCATCAAGAAGCTTATAGATTATGTACTCCATAATCTCACTTTAGTTAAACTCATATCTTGGGTCCTTGGAAGACCTAACCATAATCACTCATTTGGCTGTGAAATTGTTTAAAGAGACATTTAACCCAGGATGCTGAAGACCATGCCATGTACTAATTCCAGGTACCACCGTTTAAAAGGCTAGGAAGCTCTGGGTGATTCAAACAGAACCTGCCTTGGCTCATTCTTTGTGCAGGCTAGGGTCAGAGTCTTACACAAAGGATATTGCTCATAAGACCAGAAACCACATTGACAAGTTACATGGAACATGAGCCTTCCCAGATCTAAGATACAGATCCTTAAAGCCCCTGAATATCTCCCTGCCCTTCCCATCCCTCTGAGGGATCCTGCTGTTTGCAGTCGCACTTGTAGTTTGAGGTATTAACACTAGAGGTCTCTCCCCACTCATGAGCCTTTCTCCCTGCACACGGTTTCTTTGCCTCATACTCCTGCCTGCTGGGCTCATGTTCTCCCTAGCCTGCGTCACCTACACCAAATGTTAATTGTGCCAAGATTGGAAATACAGAGTCTTGAAACTCCAGATCCTTCACCTGCTCCCTACAGCCATGCCACAATCCATGAAAGGCATGCAAAAAGTACACTTCTCAAAAAGAAGGAAAGAAAGAAAGAGAAGAGAAAGAAAGAGAAAGAAAGAAAGAAAGAAAGGGAAGGGAAGGGAAGGGAAGGGAAGGGAAGGGAAGGGAAGGGAAGGGAAGGGAAGGGAAGGGAAGGGAAGGGAAGGGAAATTTCTTTTAACATAGTACTCCTCTATCTTGCCCCCAACTGAAAAAGAGCTGGCTGGACTGTGAGACTGGTTGGACCCAGTGAGTCACAAAGTCCCTTTTCACCTGCAGTCTACATATCTAGAGTAATAACAGCACGCTGAACGACCACTTTAGTGCCTTAGACTTAGATGTCAGCAGCACCCCCTTGAGGTGTGCTGAGGACAACCCATACAGTGGTACATTCAAGTCCAAGTGGCTCATCCAAGCTCACCCAGACCACCACGTTATGGGTAAGACGTTTTGACAGAGTGGAAGTCAAAACCAAGGCAAATAAAGATAAGGAGAGATTCTACCCATGGCCTAGACCAGAGTTTTTGGTCTAATCCCTCTAGCTCAAGCCCATTTTACAGTGGCCTTCATATGGCACTTATAAAGAGGGAGGTGCATCAAACCAAAAGAAACGTCAGGATGTGTTGAGAGAGGGAGAAGTCCTGAGTTACACAAGCCAAATAGCTCCCGTGCAGAGTTAACATTAACTCTTTGTCCTTTAAATTCTCTTAGACTTGATCCTTCTCATTAGGTATTCCTCCTTCCTGGACCTGAAGGCAGGCTGGGAGGGGTAGAAGAAGAGGCCTCCAGCAGAATTGGGCTGTAGAGCAACCTGGAATTTCACGTGGAAACCAACAATCTTGTGTAGGTTGACTCAGATAAATACCTGCAACTTTATTTTATGCCTGCTTATGATTTGCACAACAATGGAAAATGGAGCCCGGTTAATCAGAAAAATTTAAATTTAAATTAAGCTTTATCTTTCCTTCTTAAAACTTCTACC
Source organism: Canis lupus baileyi (assembly GCF_048164855.1). NCBI lineage: Eukaryota > Metazoa > Chordata > Mammalia > Carnivora > Canidae > Canis > Canis lupus. Next base: position 54,580,896 of record NC_132844.1, on the reverse strand, counting down.
ACTATTACCACTTTCCCTGCCCAATGAATTGAGATTTGTTGAGCATGGCGCCCCAACATGGAAGGCCAGTTTTGTGAAACTGGAGTACAAATATGTTGAACTTGGCAGAGGGTCTTCCAGAAACCTTCACCAAAATAACAAAAAAAAAAAAAAAAAAAAAGGCTCTGTACATTATTGACCTTCCTAAGGATTCATCTCACAGTATCTGTTATTTAAAATGTCAAGACTCCACATGCTTCAAATGTGATTCAATTTATAACTTTAAATTCACACAACTTTTCAGCAGCACACAGACTACACTTGTGAAATAAACCCACAGAACCAGAAATGTTGTAAACCTAATGCTTTTGTGGTCATTATTTAGGAAGAACATTACTTGTATCCACTAAATAGATCTAATTACATGACTTAAAACTTTCTGTTCAGGTTAATTTCTAGTGTTCATCAACAAAATATGCTTAGTCTTATTAGAAATGGTCTGTAGCTGTAATGTGAGAAATATTTGCTAGACAGACATCATAATGAACTCCCCAACAGAAAGGCCTCTAAACTCTTGGAATGGTTACAAGGGTGCTACGGTCTCTTTCCTGAAAGCCTTAAGAAGTTGAATTCACTCTCATCAACAAATCTGCTACAAATGCAGCTCTCTGAGAGCTTACCACATAAACCCCCCAAATATTGTTTGGATGATTATCCTGACACCTGTTTTGCATGCATTGTATGAGTGAGTGCGAGGAAGATCGATATGCACACGCATGTTCTTCCCTTCTACTGCAAAGTCCGTGGCATGCTTTGCCACACTTTTTAAAGTGTAATCCTGATGCTATTCACCAATGTTCTGTCCATGGTTCTACTCATAAAGCAGTACTACTTGGAAGGGATGCGCCATCACCCCTCTGGCCTAGAAGCCTCTGGCCTAGAAGCCAGCCAGCCGGGCAGCACACCTCCTGGATGCCCCATCCTCATTGTAATGCTGCCTGAGCCCTGCCTGGTCCCTTGCCTCTCCAAAGGTCAGCCTGAGGTCTGCACGCCACCGCTAATGGGTGCGCGCAGCCTGCTCACCGCTCCTGCTGTGGCAGAGAAACTCAGTCCCTTTACATCTCTCTCTCCCTTGCTCTCTCCCTTCCTCCCTCCTTTCCCGTCTCCTGTGCTTGCTCTCTTTCTCTGCCTTGCAAATGACTCTGAGGAGCTAGGCTGGTGGATGATTTATATTAAGAAAAAAAAAAAAGCACTCAATTTTTTTTTTTTTTTTTGAACTGGGCTCCCTGAGAGCACTCAGGGCTGCCTCGTTCTCTTCAACGCCTACCTGCTCAACTGCAGGGAAACAAGCTTCTGAAGGCTTTAATGGGATTTCGCCTGAGGCTGTTTTATTAAGATGTCGGCTTTTTCTGCTGCCTCTGCAGCTGACACCATTCACTGTCAGCTGTCCCCTCCCCTTCCCACCCCCACTGCCACCCCCCCCCCCCAACAATGCACCAAATTATTCGCTTCATTTAGTGCTCATGGCTCAGTGTGGGCAAATTGGGAGAAGGAGCCCTACTGGGCCAGATGAACCAGGCAGAGAGGTGAAAAGCCACTGTGCTACTTAACTGGGGGCTTAAAGGGAACAGGGAGGCAAAAAAAAAAAAAAAAAAAAAAGAGGACTAAATCAATGCCACTGGGGCACACTTCCATTCTATTAGGAAGAATCATATTCAGTATGAACATACCCATTTTGGAAGTGCATTTACATTACTCATTTACATGAAACCTTCGTTTGGGAAAGTCTGTATACAAAGCATGTATAATTATCTACAATATATAATATGTATTGTATACACATTGCAAGGCACTTTGGAAATTATATCATTCATTTAACTATGTATTCATTACAAGAGAAAAAATCAGCATGAATACTTATTAATGAATGAGTATGCTGAATATATATATATATATTTTTTCTACCTTCTAGAGAGGAAGACTTGACTACAAAATGGAAATTAACATTGGTAGTGGTGGTGGTGGTGATAAAGATAGGGGATTTGCGTATCTATATGTGTATGTGTGCATGGAAGGGAAGTATGTGTTTCAGTCATGTTTACAAGATGCAGAATAGTGTTTACAACCAAGCAGTCCATTAATTACCTGCTATGTTCACAGTGGGAATAAATTAAATACAACTCAGTAGTAGTAATGGTCAGGCCGTGGTATCAATGGTGACATCTAATTAGTAGTAAAAAAAAATATGTTTCTATAGAATAGATCTATTAAGTGCTCAGGATATTTTATGAGTAATTTATAATGAGGGATAATGGGGAAAACCTGTCATGACCCCATTTTATGGATAGGAACTCTAGTGGCATAATAGGAAGAGGCAATTGACTCAAGATAAAACAGTAGTTTAGTATCAGATGCTGTGAAAACCACTGTATTCCATTTCTTTCACTTCACTTCCCCAATAAGCTGGTGTAACAAGAATGTTTTTGTTTAGAAGTGATTCACTCACTCAACAAATACTTACTGAGTCCTGATTTTGTACCTTCCATGTACTATCCCATGTGTTTGACTTAAAGTGAAAAATAGAAGGCAAAAATTGTCATTATGTCTGCTCTTATGGAGCTTCTAATTTATTGGAGAGATAGACATTGGTGAAGCAATCAAAACTCTATTTGCTGGAAGGAAAAGATACAATTTAATTCGAACCCTTTTCAGAAGGATTTGAGGCAGTTTGGAGAATCATATTAGGTTTCTCTGAGGAAATGGTGGTGAATCTGATATCTGAAGGATTAATAGGAGTTAACTAGGTGAAGCCAAGTGTGTATGTGTGTAGTAGGGATGGGGGAGGGGAGGGGTGATATACATGTACAGAGGCCCTCTGGCAGGAACAAGAGGATGCTTTTAAGGAAATAATATGGACAAAAACACAAATAACAAGTAGGCAAACAATTCTAAGTGCTCCTGGAGAGGTCATGTTCAGAGCTCAAAGAGTTCAGGAGGTCTTTATATTGAAAGCATTGAAAAGCCTTATGCTATTCAAGAGTTTTAAACTGTGGTGATTTTATGCATGTGTAGTGGGGGGCGTAATTCTCATTAGTAAGAAGGCCCTCTCTCAGCATGGAGAAAAAACAGAAAGGGTGAGAGAATGGCAGCACAAAGATACTTGGTGGAGTTTTTTGCAAAGGTCCAGGGAGAGACAAGGGCAGGTTGAACTTGAGTGATGACAGGAAAGTTGGAGAGAGGCAGACAATGCTGACAAACATGTGGTAAGTAGACTGGCAGGTACTACTAACATGAGGGAGCAATTGAGAAATCAAGGATAGCTTTTAGATTTCTGGCTTGCAAAATGAATGAATGATAGCTCTATTTACTAAGACAGAGGTACATTGGAAGAAGATCAGCTTTAGAGGAAGCAGTCCTTGAGTTTGGTTCTGGACATATATGAGGTGCGGTTGAAACTTTAATTTGCAAAGTACCAAGTATGAAAGCGTTGATGAGCTGTTGGTATCGTCTAGTGCTCGATTGTGGGGAGGCGAAGAGTCCTAGCCTGGAGGTATGTGTGGATTATCTGTGCATTGGTGGTAGTTGCTACAAAGGGAAACTGGTAACATTGATTAAAAGAAATAGAGGAAATACTAGGAATACCAGTATTTATTGGGTAGTTAAAAGACATTAATCCTCAAAGGAAACACAAATAGCCAGAGAAAAAAATAAATCTTCGAGAATAAGTGATGTCAGGAAATTAAAAATTTCAAAAAACGGCAAAGTGCTCAGCAGTTTCAGAAGAGATGTCAGATGCAAAGAAGAAGCCTTACAACCAACCAACCACTGAATTGTGCCATATGCAGCTTGCTGTTTAATGAACACTGCTAGTTCCACAGAACATGAAAGTCCAGCCTAGGAACAGGGACCACTCTCTCAGTTTGCACAGGATGGTCCAAGTTTATATCTATTGTCCTAATACAGGTACCAATACCACCTCTGTCCTTTCAAAGTTATGACGGTTTTGTTTTGTTTTGTTTTGTTTTAGTTATGACTGTTTAAAGATAAAAATTATGAGCACAAATTTTGAGTCTGAGAACTTTTATGTGTTTTTTTACACTTCTCTGTCTTTGAATTGCCTTTCTCTTACCCATAACCAATCTCTATCATTTCTGCCTTACAGATCTAAGGCATGACCACTCTCTTCCATTTCTGCTGTCAATGCTGCAGACCAAAGCACACTCATCTCCTGCCTATACTTTAATAAACAACCTTTCCTGGCTCCCTTCCAATCTATCCATTATATAGAAGCCAGAGTTAACAATTTCATCATAAATCAGATCATACTGCTCCCCTGCAGAAAATAAATGAAAGAATAAATGGTAACCTTCAAAAGCTTTCCATTCACCTTAAAATAAAAACCAAACTCCTTAATATTACCTATAATGTTTACCATGATACTGTATTATACTGATTTTACAGCAATCAAGCTTCATATTATTTCATCTATCTGGTCACTCTCCCCAAACCACAGTACAATTTGGCTCATATAAGACTTTCTGAGTGATGCAGGCCTTCCCGATGTTGTGTGTGTTGTTTCCTTACCTAGAACGATTTGGTCCACTCTTTACTTGGCAAACTCCTTTTCATCTTTAAGATCTAAGTCTGAAAGCTAGGTCCTTGGCTATGTCCCATACAACCACAATCTAAATTAATTTTCCCTGTTATTGTCTTACAAAAGTCTAGTTCTTCTTCCATAGCACCTTTCATAATTACAGTGATAAATGTATTTGAATTTTTACATATTTTACATCTATCTTGTCAGTTGATTCTAATCTCAGTGAAGAGAAGAATAATACCTGTTTTCAATATTATTGTACCTGATAACACCACTTATCACATCTTCTGGGTTCACAAAGTATGTTTCAACAAATATTGATTGTGTCAAATGTGGGCTAAGCACTGTATAATTGTCCAGGTAAGGGCTTTCTGGGTTAATGGGCATTCTAGAGTTAAAAGTTATCAACTAGGGACATCTGGGTGGCTCAGCGGTTGAGTGTCTGCCTTTGGGTCAGGGTGTGATCCTGGAGTTCCAGGATCAAGTCCCACATGGAGCTCCTTGCATGGAGCCTGCTTATCCTTCTGCCTATGTCTCTGCCTCTCTCTCTTCCTGAGTTTCTCATGAATAAATAAATACAATCTTTAAAAAAAGCTTAACAACTAAATATAACTTTGATACAAGTCATGCCTGGGAAATATCAGAAAGGGAGACAGAACATAAAGACTGCTAACTCAGGGAAACGAACTAGGGGTGGTGGAAGGGGAGGAGGGCGGGGGGTGGGAGTGAATGGGTGACGGGCACTGGGGGTTTTTCTGTATGTTAGTAAATTGAACACCAATAAAAAATAAATTAAAAAAAAAGTCATGCCTTGGTTATCAAAAAATGAGTTAAAGCTTATGAATCTCAGATAGAAAGGCAACTGATACATCCCATTTATGATATTATAACTTGAGTTTAGATGTCAAGGTTGTTTGTAAGGAAAGTGTGTGATTGAGTTTTAGGCATATTTTTAAAAGATGGGTGAATGTTTTTTGCATGAACACTCTTAATGTTCTTCTATACTCTAATTCCTGAATACCTTGCCCTCCAAAATAATTCCTTGATTGTTCTCAACTTCCTTGGTCACTTCTAGTAAAAGTCAAGAACATAAATGAGCATCTCCCCAGAATATGAAGCAACTAGACAAAGCCATGAAGCTGCTATAACAACTCTAAAATCCACTGATGGAAAGCCCCATCTTCCTCTGGCCTGAGATAGCATGGCTTTCAGGAATATGTTTATATATGATCCTTCATCAATATTGGGGGGGGAGACACCCATTTCCTGATTTCCAACCCTTAACTCGTCTTTAGATTAGAATCTTGTCTTTCTCTCTTTACTAGGTTAGGGAGGTTGAAAGGCTAAAATAAACTTTATCCATTCCTTTAGTTTGTGCCCCTTGAAGGCTATACTTACCTAGAAGGAAAGAATCTGCTCTAACTTTGCCCCTGTAGTTAGAATATTCATTTGTAATCTGTCAAATACAGGTAATATAGGCTAGATACTGAAAATTCAAAAATGACAGATGAAAAAGGCCAAAGTTCAGGAAAAGAAAAATAACTAGAATATTCATGAATCAATTTGTAGGTAAATAGTTCTCTAGATACCCACAAAAGCATGCAATTCATGTGTATGTGTGTGCATGCGTAAACAAACTCACAAAGCCTAGAGTCTCACTGGCTTATATCCAAAACTAACCTGTATGAATTGGAAATCCTCATCAATGGCCCATTTTTCTTTGTTCTATATTTTCCATCTCTGTGAATAATAGTTCTAACCACCCAGCTAGAAATATGGGTCAGAAATGTGGGTCAAATCCTTGATTTCTCCATCTGTCCCCTACTTTCTACTTGTGTTAGTCCAGTGTCTTCAAGAAACAGACACCAAACAGGATGAAGTATGCAAGATATGAAGGGAAATACCCATAAGAAAATGTGAAAGGGATTGGGATGGAAGACTTATGAGACCTACATGCCACAATGAATGCAAATGAAGGAGAATAAGAGGGAATTGGGAAAGGTGGGAAAGAGGGAGAGAGAGAATTATTTAGTTTGTGTGGAAGCTTCTTAGACTGTAGTACAGTTCTAAATGAACTTTGGCAAGAGGGAATCTCTGAGCCAAAGTCACCCCATCAGAGGAGTCCCGTATCTTCCAGTAATTAGCTGACTTACTACCTCTGATGCACTTAGTTTGGGGCTGGTAGTAGTAAATTATGGGGCATGTGGCATCAGTGAAATGCAGATATGGACTTGAGGGAGCAGCAGCTAGAGTTCTTGGTCAATTACAATCGCAGCAGTTGACCATCTGCTAATCATATCTTAGGGCTGCCATACAATCCTCACTGGAGTTACTTTAGTTCAGAATGTCATCTCTCAACTAGACAAATGCTATAGTCTCATCATTAATCTCCCAGCCTGTAGTATTGCCCACTCCCTAAACATAAACATTTCTCTATACATTTCTCTTCATTATAATTTATCCTCATTACAGCCAAAGTTTTTGGTGATTTTTTCTTTTAATACAAATTTGAGCATATAATAACTGTTTACAAAATTCGATGGCTCCCCAGTACCACCAAGATAAAATCTAAATTTGTTATACTTGACCACCAAATATTCCATGACATGACATCCCTCTTCTAGTCTGATTTTCCAAGGGGATACTTTTTATTTGGCATAATTACTTCTGAATGACTTGCCATTACCAACTCAAATTATTCTCTTGGGTCTTTAAGCTTTGCAGCTAGTATTGAGCTATCTGTAATGGCCTCCTCTATTTATTTAAAACTATCTTTTTTTTTTTATTTAAAACTATCTTATTTCAAATTTTGACTAATATGTCATCTCCTCGAAGAAGTCTTTCTGAAATTCCAAGGCAGGGTACTCCTTATAGGTACTTCTCATAGAACCCAGAGCTTCAGCAAGCATGTTTTGCCCTGCTCAGTTTATGGTAAATAGCTCTAAATATCTGTTGAACACATGAATAAAGTAATCACATTTAATCAAAATTATAATACAGAAAAAAAGGAGTAACAAACGATAATGAAGATCAGTATTAAAAGTTGGGGTTCAAATGAGTAGCAGACTGTTGTTACTCAAAGTTATAATGCAAATAAAAGAAAGTCTGACAAGGAATGTTCCTAGTCTGAATTAAGAAAAATGCCATATAATATCTGTGATGGGGGTTTTCATATAAACTACAACACCTTTCTTATGAGATTTTTCACTATTTGTTTTTTAGCTTCTGAGTTTGGTGAAAAATGTGTCCAGTTACATATGATAATGAAAATGAAACTTTTCTAGATGTTAAGGCATACATATAGTTGCAGATGTAATATCACATTTAAAGTCTCCATATTTTTCAGGTTGAAGGTGGTTAGGAGTACCTACGTGATAAATTAACATAATATTATATCTCAGATAAAGGAAAAAATTAAATATAATTACTGTTGGAAATTCAGAAATACCATAATTCCAAGTAGAATCTGTAAACTCTAATTTCCAAGCATGATGACCATCACTGCAACTATGTTGAGAGCTTATTATTATTTTTCTCCTGTCTCATCAAATCTTCTTTTTATACTACTTAAAATAACACTGGAAAAATTCAATTATTGTATCAATACTAAATTTTGCTATATCCAGAATACAATTTAGAGATTGGGTAGTATTGTGATTCCTAGCCACCATATTTCTTCATTACTTCTGATAATAATAACAATAAATATTATTATGACAACAATAACATAGCTAACTCTTTTAGGCATGCTACATTTATTTATTTATTTATTTATTTATTTATTTATTTAGGCATGCTACATTTAAACTAAACTCTCAGTTATCTGATATTTAGGCAATATTTTTTTTCTTATTTGACATGTGTCACTTGTACAATACGACAATGAATATTGTCATAGGGAAGGCTATTAGATTATAAAAGATGCTATAGTATATTTTCTATTATTACAGTTAGATTAAACAATTTTCAGTTATACAACACATTTCCCCATCACAAAAGATAGAAACTAACTGTAAAGGAAAGATATGTTTTGGAATTAGATAGACTTGGTTGAAACTCAGTTTCATGAACTAAAAGCTTTATGACCCTGATCATTTATTTTTAAACTCTCTGACCCTTAGTTTTCAATAGCCTTACCTGGGTTATCCAGAAAAGGGTAAAGAGGGTATCCAGAGGTTAGGGTAAAGCTGACTTGTTGAAGCTTTACCTGGTGAACCAATCTAAGGGGAGTAAGAGTGAGCAGAACAGAGGTATGAATCAGGGAAGGACAGAAGCAAGTACAAGATGGTACAATATCAATTTGCCCACATCTCCGGGGGGGAAAAAAAAAGGTAGTTGCTTGGTCGTGTGGGAAATCTTCCAGATAGGCTTTGTGAAAATGTTGTACTGCATTTTGGAATAATCCATCGGAAAAATGAAAGGAGAGAGATTTATCTTGTTGATCTTTTCTACCTCTTGATTCTTTGAAACTCACCCAATGGGGCATTAATTTTTCCACTTCTACATTGGCTTTCCTCCACATGGCCAAAGCACACTGCTTCCTATGAGCCCAGAAGTGATAAGGAAGGAATTGACTCTCTGTGAGTTCAGTCTGGATGGACCTGGAATTTGTGCAGCAAATGACACATGTTGTTCTGCAACACAGAACAACAAAGGACAGGAAATGATTATTTACTGTCATAATGATGGCTATGACAGTGATAGCTATAGGCATTTTATACATTCTTTCTTTCTTTCATTTTGACAAGAATTTATTATTCTAAATGTCAGGACTATACCTGCTTGGGGGCTAAAGTGATAAAGCTTCAGATCCTGGTCCCCAAGAGCTTATAGACACGTGTGTGGGTGTGGGTGTGTCTATTTGTTTGTGTGCATGCATTCAGGTCATTAAGATACTCAGAAAAAAATTATTGAGAAAATGTGAACATGAGTTGTTTTATTTGTAAGGATAGAGTGCTGTCTCTTTTGGAAATTAAAAACTGCCTATGTTTCTTATTACATCATAGTTTCAAATATTTCCCATTTCTTTGGGAAATGAAAGTTTTTCTGGATTTATCTCTTTCAGAAAAGAACCATGAGATATAACTATAGAAAACACTGTGCTTTCCATGTCCTTAGTGGGTCTCTCTTTTATGATTTTGGTTTTCTTTGCAGTCACAAGTTAGCACCAAGTTTAGGGTCAAGGTGATTCAGAGCCTACATAATTTTTTGTTGTTGGTTTAAAAGCCCTGAGATGAAGTTTCTTGAGGTTATTAAAACCCCTAGTCTTATAATCCTGAGGGTCTAGTGTTAGGATAAAATACAGTATCAAGGAAAACTGTCTTAGCCTTTCACTTATCTCTAGTCCCTCTTTATGTTCCTCTATCATCTTTTGGGATGTGAACATTATTGGACTTAACAGAGAATTCTACAAAGATAGTTTCTATCTTTAGGGTTAAGACTACCCTCTAGAGTACCTAATATTCTAATATTTCCAAGAATAGTTTGGGAACCTTGGTTAAAACCATACAACTGGGCAGCCCCGGTGGCGCAGCGGTTTAGCGCCGCCTGCAGCCCAGGGCGTGATCCTGGAAACGCTGGATCGAGTCCCACGTCAGGCTCTCTGTATGGTGCCTGCTTCTCCCTCTGCCTGTGTCTCTGCCTCTCTTTCTCTCCCTCTCTGTCTCTATGAATAAATAAATAAAATATTTTTTAAAAAATTAAAAAAAAACCATACAACTATTGAGGGGAAAAAATTAAAAGCCACCTATGGGTCAACTTTTATTTGAGAACGAATAAGTAGAGGAGCAGTCAGCCTATTCTAGCACAAATCAAAACCTGTACCAGTTTACCATCATATTTGTGGAAAAACTCTGTAGTTACAAGATATCAGTGATTCTGTCCCATTATATCTTCTACTTATTTACTATCTTACTACTTTCTCTTATCTCCCTAACTGCTTGTCAAAGAAAATGCATCAAGTGTTTAAATAAAGCCAAACCTGTAAAGAAATAAGTTCCTGATTTTTTTTAGGTCTGTGTATTACATTTAAAATTCATTGCTGGACCGAGAATTGAAAACAGAATGTTATGACTTTTTTCACAAGTATTCAGACTAATTTACAGATAGGAAGTAATGTAGACTCTGATGGAATTGTCTATTTTGTATTCTAATTTTGAGGATTTTTCCTTTATTATTATTGGAGCCTATTCTATCATGGAGTAACTAGGTATTGCCCCCAAACATTGTCAAGATAATTTCAGATGTGGAATTGGGGTGCATCTAGATGAAAAAGAGTGGCATGAAGGGCAAAGTTTCTCTGAGCCAGAGTGAAGGCACAATAGACCCATGTGATGAGAAAAGGGATTAAAAAGGGAAGAACATGATTAAATTTAGGCACATCAGCTCCAGTGTATTTCTTTCATTGTGGAATGAGGCTGTAAGTTAACAAGTTAAAATCCTCTGAGTACCTGTCATTCCTTGGTCAAGAGTTGATTGTTCATGGAGACATTGTCATCTGTTGGCCACTAAGGTACGGAGGAATGCCTGTAACAATTCTGCCTTAGGCTTTGAGAGAAAAACTCTTTCTAATAGTAACTCATTAAAATGTTCTTCAGTTTACTGAAAGAGTTAAGGTCTTCCTCAGCCCCTAATATTCAGAGAGAGTGTGGGGTCCAGGAATAATTGGGCCCTCTGAAAATTATCTGTTCAATTCTATAGTGAATATATTTTAAATTACTTCAAGTGAAGGAGAACAAATTAGTCCACATAGAGGTTCATATGAGATTTAAAATAGCTGTGGTTGCATCTTGTTCTTACTATATAACTTTATGACTTTGGATAAGTTAATAAAGTTAAATAATATTATCATCAGCTTTAACAGCTTAACACGCATAGGAATGGACACTACTGGGATAGTCCTAAGGCAGGACTATTTTATTACCTTTTTTTATCAACACGTCCCTATCACTGATCATGGTTGCTATGCCAGAAGTACTCCAATTTCAAATGTAATACTTTTATATATCTTCCATGGCAGATATGATGAAGAGAGATAGAGAAAGAAAGGCAACTCTAAGAGAACCTTGAATCCCAGGTACAATGCAAATTAAAATATAAACTGATTCAAAAAAGGCATATTTAAAAATTATAAGGTGGCATTTTTAAAACATATTACTACATGCTAGAGATATATGGAGTCTAGGCTGAACTTTTTGTCTGTATATATTAATCCACTAAACACATCAAACTATCACCATCACTCATATACTGTAAACTCATGTGTGCGAAAACCCTGTACTGTAATGGTGATTCTAAACCAGAGACATTGGCAATGGCTGAAATTGTTTCTTACCATCACAACAAGGGGTGGAAGATGTCACTGATCTAATTGTGTAGAAGCCAATAATACTACTAAATAAACAACCCACAATGCACAAGACAGCATACTAGAACAAAGAATTATTCAGTTCAAAATGTCAATAGTTCTTGGGTTGAAAAACCTTACGCGTTATACTTAGGTAATACAAAGTAATGTAAATCCCTCCCATACACACACACACACACACACACACACACACACACACACAAAGCTACAACATTCTAGGGAAAACACAGAAACAAAGTAAACAAATGATTATGTAAGGTGATATATAGACAGAGTGCTGGTTTAGTAATAGAAACAATACATGAAGATGTTGCCCAGGAGGGAGTTGTGACAGAGGAATTGGCAGCTTGGAGAAGCTCACCCTGGTGAGGTCTTAAAGAAAATTTAAGACTGACAAGCAAAGATCAGGGCTTAAGGCCAATAACACCAATCTGCAGACATATCCTCAGGTATGAGGGGGAGCAAGTTTACCAGGTGACTAGAAGGGAGGACTAAATGGGTGGAAGGTGATATTAAAAGTAAAAAATGTGACTTCTGGTTTCGGCTCAAATCGTGATCTCATGGGTCGTGAGATCAAGCCCTGCATCGAGTTCTGCACTCAGCTGAGAGTCTGCTTGAAGATTCTCTCCCTCTGTCCCTCCCCTCACACTCTCTCTTTCAAATGAATAAATAAAACTTTTAAAAAATAAAATAAATAAAAATTATGGCCAAAACATTAAGAGTACTCTACATTACTCTAAGAAATGTAGGTATCAGGAACACGTAGGTGGCTCAGTGGTTGAGCATCTGCCTTTAGCTCAGGTCATGATCCCAGGGTCCTGGGATCAGGTTCTGCATTGGGCTCCCTGCATGGAGCTTGCTCCTCCCTCTGCCTGTATCTCTGCCTCTCTCTCTGTGTCTCTCATGAATAAATAAGTTAAAAATCTAAAAAAAAAAAATTAGATATCAGTGTAAAAAATTATGGAGAATCATAAAAGGTTTTTAAACAGAGAAATGATACAATACTAACCAACTTTCTGTTTCACAACTTCCTTATTTTTTATTTTAGTATATCATAGTAGTTCGCCAAAGTTGTGTCTAGTTCATCTTTCTTTAAAACCATTTTTGTTACCTTTTGTTTGATTGAAATGATCTGAGCTATATATATAAATGCCAATTGGACCTTTTTAAGGATCTGCCAATTCACTTGTTTGATCCCACATCCAAGCAAGATATGTATCTTAATTTTTTAAAATATTCTTTTATTTATTTTATTTTATTTTTAAGATTTTATTTATTCATGAGAGAGACAGAGAGAGAGAAGCAGAGACACAGGCAGAGGGAGAAGCAGGTTCCATGTTTTTGAGCCTGATGTGGGACTCGATCTGGGGACTTCAGGATCACACCCTGGGCCAAAGGCAGGCACTAAACCTCTGGGCCACCCAGGGATCCCTTCTTTTTTTTTAAAGATTTTATTTATTCATGAGAGAGACACAGAGAGACAGAGGCACAGAAACAGAGGGAGAAGCAGGCTCCATGCAGGCAGCCAGAAGTGGGACCTGATCCCGGGACTCCAGGATCACGACCTGAGCCAAAGGCAGAAGCTCAACCACTGAGCCACCACCTTCTTACCTACTTGCATTATTTTTGTTATATTCTACTTTATATTATAGCTATTTCTTTTATTTGTTTTTGTATTCAGACTAAATTCCTGATGGCAGAGAGTAGGGCTTATCCATCCCGACCATTTCAATATTTTAACAGCTCAGTGAAGGTTTTCTGACTGAAAGCCTCTGGGGACCAAGGAGAAAGTACACTCTGGAATTCTGGGAGATATGCAGCAGGAATTCACTTACCATTTGTCTATATATAATTTCTTATTATTTTCTGAATTCCAGTGTCTGTGATGATACTTAATCAATCATCAATAGCCAAATAGTGCTAACCTTACATTAGAGTTGATAGTAAGGGAAAGAAGGAAAAAGAAGAGAGGTAGAACTACATGAAAAGTCACAGGCAAAGATACCGACAAAAGGTTCAAGTAGTTATGTGCAAAGATGCAAAAATGATTTTCCATTAAAAAAATGTTTTTAAGTCTTACATGGAAGCCTAATTAATAGAATGGAGTCAGTTTTTCAGAAGTGATTCTTCCCTACTTCTTCCCACTCTCCACTAGAACTCTAAGAACTCCCCCCATTTATCTATGATTCAACTGTGAAGTTAAAAACCAACTGACAGAGCTCCCGACAGAAGCAGAACATTTTCATTTCAGTCCCATGCATCCCCTTAAAAAGATGGACAGTATGGTATTTCTTTTCATATTCCTTCCCTACTTTGGTCGCAGACCCGATCTGAGGTCAATTTTATATCATACAAGTTTATATTTTTCCTCTTAGGTAAAGAGACAGTGATATTCATTCTTAAGTAGAAAATTGAAAAGAGCAAGTAGCTCTGTTTCTCACTAAGAAGATCAAATTAGTTATATTGAAATGACCAATTTATTTTGCCTAAGGAAATACCCAGCTTTCATGTATATTACATGAGTATAAATTAGAGTTTTTCTGTGCAATTACAGAGTTGTTGACTTCACTATTTCTAGAAAAGTAGTATTGCTGCACCTTTGGAAAATCTGAATCAGATCCTAGTGGTCATGTGTTTTCTCAGATGTAGGCTGATTATTCCCCTTGTACTATCACTGATTGCTCCTACAGAAAGACAACTGGGATATAGGATCTTTATCTAAGTGGATTGTCTTCTACCTCTAAACCCATTAACACAGCACAGATAAAAGGCCTGGGATAAAACATATTACATAGGTATGGAGATGTAGCAATCCTTAGAAGCTAACACTCATTTGTTGTATGTGCTTTCAATTTCTAAGATCATGAAAAAACTATCAAATTTTATTTTGGACTTAACAAATGGAATCACAACTTATGTTTTTCAATGTGCATGGTCTGCAGTATGTTTTTGCATTTCTAACAGTTACTATTGTTTTATTCCTTTGAGAAATTAAGACTGGCTACAGGGAACCATGTTTCCCTCCAGATTTTCTTCTTGAACCCATTGGGATCTACTTTTATGTAGCAATTACCGAAAGTGTGCAAGATCATATAACAATGGAGACCTTTAGTGAAAATAAACCTTTAGATGTCTCTGGTGTTCCCTCTCTCAATCACTATTTAAAGAAGCTCCTGGAGACTCCTGGCTGGCTCAATTTGTAGAGTATGAGATTCTTGATCTCAGGGTTGTAAGTTCAAGCCCCCCATTAAGTATAGAGATTATTTAAAAATAAAATCTTTGAAAATAAATAAATAAAATAAAGGAGCTCCTGGTTCTATGATTATAAGTGAGACTGTGTTATTTCTTATCCCCAACCTCAAGAGACAATTTAATGAAAATTGAGAAATAGAGGGATCAGGACAAGTTATCAATGAGTTTAACTTAATGGCTTTTAGATACTCATTTATTTATTTATTTTTTCTTTTTTTTCATTTATTTTTTTTTAACTTGATCACCTTATCTATGATTCATACCATGCCAGTTTTAGTTATAAAAGATGAGGTAGCGAGTGATCTTGTCCTTTTCAAAAACACACACAAAAAATGCTTTGTCTTTGATTTCTTTAAAAACTGCATATAATTTTTCATCTGGTTCTTACTCTCCTTCTTTCCCTTAGATTTCTTAGTAGTTTTATTTGTACTTTTGTGCAGAGACCTAGAAGAGAGGGAAGTAATATCAACCAAGCTTCAGCACTATTTAAAGTCCTAGTTTGCTATAATCTTGTAGCAGTGTATATACATATTAAAATTCATTTCATCTCTAATCTCTTTCAATTAAAAAGACAGAGTTGCCTTCAGCTTTATGAAATTTATGATATGAAACACCTTAGATATGCTAAAACTGTTAAACTGAATTTTATTTAGTATTTTGATTATAAATTACGGAAATGGTACATTAACTCCTTTCTGAGGCTAAGATTAAAAAGGCTCCATTTATTTGCTGTTGTTGTAGTGTTTTGCAACATATGTTATATTTATAATTGCCTTATTAAATCTTATACATTGTAAGTGATAATCATATTGCCCAGAGCTATAAAATCATCAAAATATATAATGGCATTTTAAGTTGTTGTATCTACAAATGGGAATTTTTATTTTTAGCTTTTTAATAATGTTTTCAGCTGAGTGTTGGAAACAGTCATCAGCTATTCAGAAGGGAAATATTATTTCCACTAAGTATTTGGTAAGTGATATTAAGAGGAAATCATAGTCAAGTCTCAGCCAGATAAACATGGACATTACAGAACAATTCCACTATAGAAAAGAGCTGAATATAGGCCATGATTTGATGGGGATGACACAGAGAGAATCAAGTTCATGAAGCTAGGTCAAGCACCACTCTCTCTACTGACAGACTCTTCCTTTCTTAAGTACTTAGTTATGTTCATGAACTTGAATTGCCCAGTTTTATGGCTCCTTCTCTCCTTCATTCACTCCTCTTTTATTTCTTGAAGGGGATTTTCTTAAGGTTTTGTCCTTGAAACTCTTCTCTCTTTTCCATCAACACAACTTTAACAATCAATAGAACTTTTCAATAGCATTATCTAAATGCAAAAGTGAATCCTAAATTAGTAATTTACTTTTGGCCCAAATATCTTTCCCAAGTTCCAAAGAAGTATAAACCATGGTTGGTTGCATACATTCTCTTGGAATTTCTCCTGATGCCTTATTTTTGTTTGTGATGTCCACAAACAAACTCATTATCTCCTCTAAATAAACTCCTTATTCTAGCCTATTAATTATTTCAAAAGTCTTACATTGACCACTGCACAAAAACATCTCCGGATTCAAAGGCAGATAGGGATTTTGACTCAGACTCAGTATAAAATTTCCTTCACTTAAGTTTACCACCAAGCCAGCCATCTAGCAATTGAAGGCATAGACAAAATAAAAAAACTTGAACAACAACAAAAATCAATAACACAAGTAAGTGGGCACAGTCTCCAGTGCCTCTTCCTCTTCTATATGGAAACATAATTAAATTCTGGTCTTCTGAGCATTCTAGATGAATTAATCAGGTCAGGAAAGCCCAGGACCAAAGTTTGTATTCCTTCCTTCTGGGGGGCTAGAAAAGGTACCTTTCCCACAGTAAAACTTGTAATTTATTCTTCTTATTTTATCACTGAGCATACAGTAATCTTGTCCAAGGCTTTTCTACCACAGGGACTGTCACCCTGCCTGGTTGTCACTCCAGTTATAGCTTTGAAATCATCTTTGCTTCTTCCCTCTTTATTGTCTCCATATCCAATTAATTTCAAAGTCTTACTGATTCTACTTCCACACCGACCAACCACCTTTCCCTCTCCTATTTTGAAATTCCATCTTTCCAATTTAAATAATTAATATCGCCAAATGCCAGAAGTAATAAGCCTCACCAGGCATATAAAAACATTACTTAGAAAGACCAGCTTGTATGCCTGGAAACGTATTATTGTTAAAATTAGTTTTTATATGCTGGCAGTACATGGGAAAAGAGGAGCCCCACTAGTCCCTTAGAAACAGGATTTGTGTCTCTGTATTGACTAATGTAGAGTAAGTGCTCCTAAAATACCATTGAATTAAACTCAGACGTGTTCTAATTTATCTTCTGCAGGAATATTTCACTAATTGAGAATGCACTATAATAAATCCATGGCTTCCTTAGTGAAATATCATTGTATGGGAGGTGTGGATTAATGAAGAAGAAACAACATGTTAAAATGTGTGAAAAACAAAATAAAACTTTACTTGTTGGATATATTTTTTTTTCAATAGAGATCACAGCATACCTAAAACAGGTGGGACTGAATTGTAAATATTTACTGGAGTCTCAAATGACAGACAATCCTTATTTATGAATGTTCAGCATAGGAAAAAATAAATAAAGCCATGAAGTATGAATCTGTTATTTCTATTCCACCCTCAGGCAGAACCCAAGACCCATCCTAAGTATATCTCTGGAGTATGCAAAGTTTGTCTTCATGATCCAGACAGGTGTATTCTTCCCTATTTGATGCAATCAATATCCTGCTGAAGAAAGAACAATGGAAAAACTACCCAGCATGTGTTTTTCAAAGAACACATCTGGAAAAGTGACTGGGAAGAGATGATGGATAAGACTGGAGAATGTGCAATCCTTAAAACTCAAAACTTTTGCATTGGAATGTGTTACATATGTATTCACACAGGCATTCATATGAAAAACCAAAAATTAAAACTGCAAAATTTAGGCTCCCTAAAGGCTACTTTCAGTGAAAAAAATTCCCTTTTAAAAACATGAGATATGGAAACCACCACTAGAAAGAGACATTATCCCTTCAAATCTTCTGTTTTGCTAGAACATTCTGCAAAGAACCTAAAGGAAACATGTGGACATATCTGGTTAAACTGGACCTTGGGCAAACAAGGCTTTGGGAACAGGAGATGAGAATCAGAAGGCCTGCACTAAAAATGTACTGTTCTTGTTTTCCATAAACTGAAGATGAGCAAAGCCTTCTGAATAGTTGAAGAACTGAGCTGGGGGGATGAAGTAGGTGGTAGGAGAAAACCAAACCAAAACAGCAAAAAAATAAAACCTAGGCATTGCAGAGAAGCTCTGTACTAGAAGTCAGTCATCCTGGGTTTTTACTAATTCTACTATTAATGAAATGTGTCTCTAGGAATAGCTTTCTTCCCTCCTGGGCCTTCTGTGTATTCATCTGTGGAAAAAAAAAATCAGTGGAATTTGATCTTCAAGGACCTTCCAGGACCAACCTTCTAGAAACCACAGCCTAATGTTTTTCTAAGCCAGGGATGATCTGGCATTCTGTCTTCATCCATATTGGGCTCTTTTTCCTAATATAACTCCTGGTTCCTTGGCAGACTTTAGGCCTAGAGAGTGGAAACAGGAACTCAAAGGAGAAACCTCCATCTACAGAGGAGGTCTTCACATTCATTGTGAGATTTGAGGATTATTAAGAGAAGTCTTAGACCAGTTACATAATCTATGGCCCATCCACACAGTGAAGTAAAAAGATAAGGCAAAGATCACTATATACTACTACAACACACTGCTCAAGACCTATCACTAAACCAAAAGAGCAAGGTGTAAGAGAATATGCAGTATACCATTATTTTCATCAGGAGATAGATATACATTTATGTTTATGTTTTCTTTTTTTTTTTTTTTTAATTTTTATTTATTTATGATAGTCACAGAGAGAGAGAGAGAGCGAGAGAGAGAGAGAGAGGCAGAGACACAGGCAGAGGGAGAAGCAGGCTCCATGCACCGGGAGCCCGACGTGGGATTCGATCCCGGGTCTCCAGGATCGCGCCCTGGGCCAAAGGCAGGCGCTAAACCGCAGCGCCACCCAGGGATCCCTATGTTTATGTTTTCAAAATGAAATGCCAGAAGTAAACCACAGGTTAATAAAATGCAAGCAAGAGTTCTTTGAATGAATCTTGATTATCATTTTCAATTTGGAACTATATAAATATTTTACATATATATTTAAGTATATTTAATAAAACATAAAATTGATCTCCAAGAATTAAAAAGACACTAGAACAAATTAGCCTAATTATATTTCAAATTGGAGGCCAATATACACACAGAAAATTATTTCAAGTGATATCAAAAAATAGCGATTTGTCTATACTAAGGACCAGACAAGAGCACACCCATACATATAGTAAACCTAAAATGCAGTCATTGGGTTGTTGTGGAGATTGGGGGTTTATGCTAAAATAATTGAGAACTAAAGTTTTCAGAGTAAAAAGAGATGCAAACAAAATCAAACCAATTAATGGATGAACTCACACTAATCTAAAATATATCCTATGGGTCCTAGATTCCAGCCTCGGGGCCATTCTTATACTTATACTTTCAATTTTATTTTAAACTCTAAGAAATATGCTTATTAGATTAGTCAAGGTCAATGAGGAATGCTTGATTAAATGGGAGAACAGAATAGCATATTAGAAATATGTATGGTGGCTATCAGTTTTGCACATATATCTTGTACTAGGTACTGTGCTAAGAGCTTTCCAAGCATTCTTTCATTAAATCCTCCCCAAAATCATAGAATGTAGGTGCAATTATGATCCCCATTTGCAAGCACTAAGCTCTACAGATTTTGGGTAAATGTTGATGTGGAAAGCAAACAAGCAGTTTAGTGTAAAGTAATTGAAAAAACTTTGGTTCTAGACTTAATTGAATGTGAAACTGAATTTTATTTGTAAACATTTATTTATTTATGTTACTTAAACACTTCAAAACCTTGATTTCCTCAAAGTCAAGAGTAAATATTTTGATATTTACACAGGCTTAACCTGGGAATCTAAGCTGGCTGATTTGCCTCTTCTGGGAATAGGTAGTAGAGTTTTAGTAGTGAAAAGAAAATAGCTAATAGTCATTGCTTTAAGTTATTATCTATGAAGTTTTACCTATATGTAAAAGGTTAATTGTAAGAATTAACCTCAAGAATAATTTCTACCTGTTTAATAGTTTTCTTCCTTGAAGACCCTAAAGAAAATTTCCTGCAATGGCTTTAGATATCTTCTTCCTATGAAATGATCAAGTACCCAGGAGATCTAGATTCTAGTAAAATATACAAGTTGCTAGTAAGTTCAAGTGGAGGAATGGGCATGAAGTAGCTGAAATATGTAAAGAAAATTCATTTCCTTTCTTCAAAGAGAAATTTGGCTTTTACCAAAAGAGTGCTAAGACTACTGAAATTCCTTCTTTCATCACAATTATCTACTTCCCATGGATTCTTTCTCATCTCCATCTTCTTGCAGGCTTGGCTCCTACCATTTCTTTTCTCTTGCTTTCTCTGTGTCCCTTCTCTACAGAATATAAAAAGAGACACCAGTATAAAAAAGCATGGTCTATTATAAAATCTTTAAATCTTTTTTTATTCCATGTACTTTACATTAATTCCATCTGTTGACAGCTACTGGCTCATTTCTCCATGTTTTTCATAGCAAAACTAATCAAAATTGCATTTTTCTCCATCTCCAAATATCATTTTTTCATCTTTTCCAAATGGACTTCTATGTCCACAGATCTATAAAATTGCTATTGAAGGTAGCTAATAATTCTAAACCGATAATAATTAATTATAATCAATAACTCCAATGGTCAGTTTTCTTCCCTCTGTGTATTTCATCTTTCATCATTATTTCACACATCCACATCATCTTCTCCTTGCCAAACCTTAGGTACCATTGGAGGTAGAGCATTTTGGAGGATTTTGATTTCATTTGATTAACAGTGAGGTGCCTTATAGACTAATGGCCTTCTTGCTCTTCCCACTTTCCATTTTCTCTACCACCTTATGTCCATGCTCCAAACATACAGGTTTTCCATTTGTCTAAGGCCTACTCTTCCTTCAAGGATTGTTTCAATCCTATCCTCCTCTATGTGATTACCTTTGTCCTACAGTTGTGATATTATTCATACTACTATCTATTTGGTGTTTACTATATGCTATCATGTACTGAGTTGTTTTTGAAGCACATATTCCCTACCTATTATCTATCTATCTATCTATCTATCTATCTATCTATCTATCTCTCTTCTGTCACTCCATCCATCCAACCTAGACATAAGTTTCTTTGTACAAAAGTTTTACTCTTAACCTTTCTGTTTTGTTCCATGTGAATATATACAAAACCATTTGCAGAAAAAGATCATTTTTCCTGATTGTACTGTAGTGTCATATATCTCATAAATTGAGTACACCTTTGAATTTGTTCCACTATAATTAATAATGCTGTAATAAACACAGGGGTCCATGTATCTTTTTGCATTAGTGTTTTCTTTTACTTTGAATAAATTCCCAGTAGTAGAATTGCTGGATCATATGTTATTTCTATTTTTAATTTTTTGAGGAAACTTCATGCTCTTTTCCACAGTGGTTGCACCAATTTACAGTCCCACTAATATTACATGAGGATTTCCTATTTGCTACGTATAAATCTTCACCAACACTTGTTATTTCTTCTCTTTGTGATGCTAGCCATTTTGGCTGGTGGAAGGTGACATCTGACTATGGTTTTGATTTGCATTTCCCTGATGATTGATAATGTTGGCCACCTTTTCATGTGCCAGTTGACCATTTGTATATCTTCTTTGGAAAAATGTTTATTTGATCCCTTGCCCATTTTTTAGTGCATTTTTTCTGGTGTTAAGATGTAGGAATTCTTCATATATTTTGGATATTATCCTCTTATCAGATATATTATTTTCTGACCCCATTCTGTATGTTGCCTATTCATTTTGTTGGTGGTTTCCTTTGCTGAGTAAAATCTTCTTATTTTGGTATAATCCCAATAGTTTACTTTTGCTTTTGCTTTCCTTGCCTGAGGAGGCATATCCACAAATATATGTTGTTAAGGCCAATGTCCTTGCTCCTATGTATGTTTTCTTTTAGGAGTTTCATAGTTTCAGGTTTTACATTGCAGTATTATTTATAATAGCCAAGATATGGATGCAACCCAAGTGTCCATTGATAGATAACTGAATAAAAAAGATGTGATATAATATATATATATTTATATAAATAAATATATATTGTGCTAAGTGAAATAAGTCAGAGAAAGACAAATACCACATGATTTAATTTATATGTAAAATCTAAAACAAAAGAAACGGAAAACAAAAACAGATTCATAAATATAGAGAGCAAAGTGGTAGTTGCCAGAGGATAGGGGGATGGGGAATGGATGAAGTAGGTGAAGGGGATTAAGAGGTATAAACTTCCAGTTATAAAACAGTAAGTCACAAGGATGAAAAGTACAGCATAGGGGATACGGTCAATAATACTGTAATAACATTGTGTGGTGACAGGTGGGAACTACAGCTGTGATTAGCAGTATGTAGTGTATAGAATTATTGAATCATTGTGTTATGTACCTGAAACTAACATAACATTGTATGCCAACTATACTTCAATAATAAAAATTTTAAAAATAAATGAAAAGTAAAGGAATGGAAAAAGATATATTATGCAAATATTAATAAAAAGGCAAAAATCTCTGTTAATATCATGCAAAGCAGACTACACAGCAGAGAAAATTACTAGAGACAAATTTTGTAATAATGAAAATATCAAGTCATGAAGAGAGTATAGGCTTTCTGAATGTGTATGTGACAAACAAAAGAGTTTCAAAATACATGGAACAAAATGTCACAAGCCAAAAGAAGTAGGCAAATTTACAGTTATGGTTAGGGATTTTAATAGCCAAGTCTGATAAAACTAGTAGAAGTCTGTTATCAGCTGACAGAACCACTAGAGAATAAATAAGCAGTGAGAAAGGACCAACAGCATTATCAACCTAGAGAATATGAGTATGAGAAAGCCTTGTGGTAAAGATACATCTATCTTGATTGTGGGGATAGTCACACATACAAATTACACCTGTGATAAAATTGCACTAATCAACAGACACACATAACACACACAAAAATGGATGCACAAAATAACTGACTAAAAAAATCTGAAAAAGCTCTATGAATTGTACCAATGTCAATTTCCAGGCACTGATGTTGTGTTATAATTATGCAAGACATTAGCATTGGAGGAAGCAAGGTGAAGGGCTCACACAGAACCTTCCTATACATTTCTTCGAAATGTAGTATAAACCTACAATTATTTCAAGGTAAAATTTTTTTTTCTTTTTTATAAAAGATTTTATTTATTTATTCTTGAGAGAGAGAGAGAGAAAGAGAGAGAGAGAGAGTCAGAGACACAGGCAGAGGGAGAGAAGCAGGCTCCATGCAGGGAGCCTGACGTGGGACTCGATCCTGGGTCTCCAGTATCACGCCCTGGGCCTAAGGCGGTGCTAAACCACTGAGCCACCGGGGCTGCCCATAAAAGGGGTTTTTAAGGCAGAAAAAAAAATTAAAGAATATGTACAGAATGGTACCAAAATCCCAAAATCCCAATCCAACTGTTGTCTTTCCAGGTTTTACTCACTACCCTTATTCATTGAAAGAAAACTGAGGTTCATGGAAAGCTCATTAGTCTTTCCAAAGTCTTCCATCAATGGGAAACTGAGTAATTTTTCAAATATTCACATAACACAGAGAAGGAAATGTTCTACTAGTAAATTTTTATTTATCCAAATGTCTTTCACAAAGACATCTCAATTTTTACCTCTATATGCTAGTGAAGATATTCATAAAATAGTGATCCATTGACAATTAAAACTTTCTAAAGCAAATAACAAAAATTCAAAAGACGCAAATCAAATAAGGCTGCCTTACAGATATTATGCCATGAAAATCATCAAACTTAACCAAGCTTTTGTCTTTAGGTAGAATCGGTGGCAAAGTGTAACTTTTGGAAAGCGTGAAAGAAATACAACTTGCTTTAATCCTTGCAGGGTCATGTCTAGTTTTAGCTGCAAGCTCAATGGAAAACATGTTCACAACCCTATTTTAAAAATAAATAAATATTTACATAACTTTCCATAGTACTCTTTTCTCTGTAGAGATCTTTCATACATAAAATGTGACTTTAAAAATTTTTGAAGACACATTTTGCTCAAAAAATTTTAATGGCAATTTGGTGACATGTTCAGCCTTTCCTTTTTAATATTTTTAATTTTATAAAATAAATCATTTAAGAGGCAAGTAAGCTCAAAAATATTCTAACAAAAATAACTCAAGCCTCAAACACTCTATAAGAATAAAGACAGAACTAAGATCTCTATAAATCAATCTATCCAATAATCCAGAAACTTACATAGTAATTTGAAATTTTTGCATAATCTATTTAAAATTTTAATTTGCAGTTACAAAATTTTCCCTTCTCTGTAATCTATATTCATTTTTAAAAGTCAGGCTGAACAGAATCCTACAATTTCATAAATTATCAAGCCATTTAGGATGCATAATTAATTGGATTGTTCTGTGCCATATTTATGAGGGTTTATTCATGCACAGTATGAGATAATCATAAATTATTTTGTTAACAAAATCTCAAGAGACTTTTTAAAGAGCTTTCCCTTGAGTAGCTTCCCTTGGTATGACTGCTGTCTGATTTCCCCACCCCCTTTGGTTAAATCAGGAATGAGCTATTTATTACTTTATAATTATAAATCTAATCTGAAAAATACTGAAGCAATCTGCAGAGGAGGTGCAAAGCAATCTTGGGATTAAGAATTTCCAAATGTTTAAAACAATTTAATGAAGAGAATGAAAGGGTATTTGTAGATCTGATGTCTATATTTATATTTAAGTTTATCCATGAGTTGCTGCTGTATCTTTATCTGAATTTCTTGGCACAAAATTTATAAAAGCCCTGAGGTTTTTAATAATTTTTCTGAAGTAACTTTTTAAAATCATAGGTCCAAGCAGAGTTCATGACCATAAATATGAGAAATAAAAGGGAAGTTTTTTCCCTAAAAAATATAAGGCCAACACACATCAAATGATATTTAATTGGGACTGGAAATACTCCAAGTTTGACTTTCAAAAAAAAGCTTTGATTTACAATAGTTCATGTTGGGCTTATGTTGAGCCTGCCAAAAATCCAAACTAGATCAGAGTCTTTTTTGAAATAAACACAAGCTTAATCTGCTGTAGGTATTTTCAAACTCCCACTGCTTTAGTTATAACATCATCTGTTACTGAATGATTTATAAATCACCCTCTATAGACAAATTTCTACAAGATGGAGGGTGAGATATTTTAACCCGAGGACATAAGGACACATCTAACTCATACATTAAAGCCACATTTAAAACAACTCTTCTTGGAAACAAACAAAGACATTTCCTGCCCATGTTTTCTCAGGGCTGTGATTGTATCTGAAAATGTACAGTAACCTAAAATGTTCCTCCCTTGTTCCTCAGTGAACAGTCAATAAATGGTCATTATTCTCATTGCCCAGTGCTAGTGGAAGACATTACTTGGAGCCTACTGTGTGACAGGCTCTCCATCATGTGCTTTCAGAGAAAAATTCAAATTCTGGGCTCTTAGTTTAGAGCAGGGGGCTTGAATACCAGTGTCTGCATTCAGCTCCTGTGGACCTTGGTCAAGTTACCTAAACATTCTGTGCCTTACCTTCCCCTCTGATAAAATAGAGATAATAATAGTGCCTGATTTTTAGGACTTTCCTGAAGAAGAAATAAGTTAATACACATAAATGCCTTAAAACAGTGCCTGGCATGGGAGAATTTATTAAGTATTAATTACTATTGCCATTTTTACCATCATTTTATCCCTTTTACAGAGGATAAACCTCAAGTTCATTTATTTTCCCAAGGTTATATAACATTTGAATGCTGGCTTATCTGACACCATGAACTTTGTGTCTAATCCCTTTACATAGCCTCTTGGCAATATAGCTCATTGGTCCACATGGGGACAAAAATTTATTTTTTAAAATAAGACTTTTCCTTGTTATATTCTCTGACATTCATCCTTTAGCTAATTTTGAACTTCAGCAGATCTAAAAAATAATTGTGCCTATGAACTTCAGTGGAAGATATAACCTACCCAATAATCTGTATAAATTCTCAGGGAAATCATTGAAAAGGGAAACTAGGTTACAAGCTTCTGTTGTATTTATAGGAGCAGATATATCTCCTAATCTTGTGAAAATTTCTGTGCAATGTTGTTGCATCTAGATAAAGTAGTTGAATGGGTAATTAAAGACAGTAGCAAGTCAAAGTGAAAACTTCTTATATTTAATCTTTAATCTAAATTTTTACATTCACAAAGAAATATCTGCTGACTTCATCTGTAGAAAGATGACTTTTATAACAATAATACAGGTCTGAGACAGACTCTCAAGTTTCAAACCTTCATTCTGCCTGTCAATCTTGGATAAGCATTTACCTGAGCCTTTCATTACACCTACCAGGTAGATTTCTGTAAAAATTAAATAGGTAATGCTTATCATGACTCTAAAGCCTAACTTATCACAGAACCTGAATATTTTCAAACACCCAATAACTATCAGCTGCTACTATCAGTGGGGGGATGGTGTTGTTATTATTTATGTCATGCTAAGTAGTCTTAACTCAGACTGTGTCTCTTCCTAAGCCCATTACAAACATGAACATGATCTATTCAAACAAAAATGGGACTTCCATGGCTCTTAAGAAGGAAAATTGATAAATCCCTTATGTCAGCACACGGGTAGAGCTATAAGAGAGATTCTCCAGTAAAAAACATCATATATCTGAAACAACAGGAAATAACTATGTCATAAAGCAAAGCTATTTTCTCCATGTTACAGTTCAGCTCAAAAAACTTAAGCAGCTGAGTCTATTGTGATTGCAGATCTAGCCTGTAGCATCTGAGAACCTGCTTCAGAGAGGAGGATCATCCACAGTTTTGAACCCCTCCAGGGTTTTGTTGTATCAGCGCAGTTAGAGAGAGCCCTATAGAAACAGGCAAGGTAAATGTCCCAAGACAAAATATGAGGAGACCTTAAGAAAGGAATGCAGAACAATTAAGTTATTTGCTGGCTTGTTGGTGGCAATTGTGCAATAATGGGCTGAAATCTAATTATTATTATTAAGCAATCATATAGCACTTTATTTTTGCAAAGTGCTTCACAACAATTTTTTATTAGATATTCATCACAATAACCCTGTAAAGGAGGTCAGAATATCTCCAAGGAAGAAAAGATGAAGCTATTTTTTTTTTCCTGAAACATCTTACAATAAAATGTTCTAATTTTCCTAACGCTAAACATAAAAGTTTTATGTCGTGATTTGTTTTGGTGCTCTAACACGCGACCTGGTTTAATAATGTGCAATTTGGAATCACCCTGCTTCTTAACTGTCTCATGCAATAGCTGAGAAAGTCCTGCACCCTCGGGGACAATGCAAATAATCATAGAAATTAAAAATGCGAAGGATAGCTAATAAATAGAACAGAAATTTAGAAAAGAAATGGTTGATAGAATCTTGGGAAGTGTTTAATCAGAACCAATAAAAGTAAGGAATATTTTCATTCCTTTACAAATCTATAAATACTTTCAGTTGATGTGTATTAATTTCTCATTTAATTATTGCAATTATAAACACACACACACACACTTTTTTTACAGGTGGCAAAAAATGGAATTTAAAGAGGTGAATACCCAGCTCAAAGTAACACAGCTAGTAGGTTAAGTTGGGAGTTAACACAGTCTTCTTAATCTAGACCAAGCTATCTTTATTTAATGTATTGGTTTATTACAAGTGGTGTAATCAATCTACCCACTCATGCTGACACATTACCAAGAAGTGGAGAATTTTCACCTTTGCAAAATTGTTGATGTAAACTAACTTACTGCATTAATCATCTCCCCCGAAAGTGTGCTACTCCAGTTTGTAGGAGTATGATTCATGTTCTACTTGGCTATAGGACCTAGGAGAATAAGAAAGGATGGCCTTTTGCAATCCTGACATAGCCACTGGTAGTCCAGGTGGCTGTCTCTGTGCCACCAATGCCACTGCATATTTGCCTGGACAGTGTTTGGAATGATACAGAAAGTACCAGCTACCCTCTGAACAGTCAGAGTCCTACTGATCTCCAGAACACCAAAGAAATGGAGTTACCACCAGTTAGGGCAGCCTTGGGAGGAGCAGCTTTTTGTTGCCATAGCTTAGAATGAAAATGGAGACTTCTCTCTCAGACTTTATACTACTGGCTGCATCAGGTAGGAATTCCTGGCCTCCTTTATTTGCTAAATTTCTCTTATGAAGCACTGCACTACCACAAGGTACACACATGGGAGACTTATCTAGACAGTGCTGTGGACAGATGGACTCCAGACAGAGGGGAGCAGGTGTGAAGCCAAAAGAGGAAAGAAATGGGGAGTCCTGTCAGTGCCCACAGGGACTTCCCATAGCAGGAGGAAGAAATTCTGTATCCAGCAGTCAAGAGCTGAAGCAGACCCTAAGGGACCAATGCAATGGAAGAAGTTAACGATCTGGGGCCAGGAGACAGCTCAGGGCGAAACGCTGGGCCACTGCTCTTGCTTTTTGCCTGGCATGCAGGACTACTTGTTTGTGCTCTTTTTACTCTCTTCTGCCTTTCAATCTAAGTGCCCTTGCTGTTGTCATTCTGCAAAAGGAAGGTCTCAAGAAAACGTCCAGTGGAAGAACTGTTTTAATTTCTGAGGAAATCTTTTGGAAACATGCAAATTAAAATGATGTGATCCTACTAGATGCAGAAATCTCTAACACAAAATTTCAAATGTAAGCTCCTTTGATGTCAACAAACATGACTCAGACTTTTCCATGACAAGGCAGATGCTTCATGCTGATTTACCTGTGGCTTGAACACAAATTTCAGGAAGCAACAGAGCCAGTATATGTTGCCAGAAGAACTGACTTTGCAAGATTTCCCAGCCTACTTTTTAAAACAGGCATGTTTTTAAAGCAGCGCTCCAACAGTATATATTCCTGAATTTTAAAAAAGCTTGAATTCTTTCATGTCCTACAGACATATCTTTTTGTGAGTTTAATTTGATAAGCAACCTAGAAAACTGACCCATTAAGATGTGAAGCCAAATAATAAAGGGAAAATGAAGGTTTGTTTGCTTGTTTTCCTCTACGAAACGTAAAGCAAACTACACAGAGCAAAAATTAATTTAGGGAACTTTAGTTATAAACTTTACATTTACAAGAGTTTTTTAAATTGTTATTAAAAGTACTTTAAGGTGCTATTTCTGAAATGAATAATGTTTTACCATATTACAATGTGTTAATACTAATGATGATTAAAGAGAAATAATCATATAAAATAATTACCGTGACTATGTAAAGTCGCTTTGCCCAAGGGCAGATTCACGTTCCAAGAGGACCTCTTTTCCCCAAAGACTGTCAGATTTTCCAATTTCTCTACTAAGAGCTTTGTCCATCTTTGTTGGAGAGATTTGGTCCAGCCTGGGGAAGCAAAGGGTGTGGGGGATGGTTACTGGGCTCTTTATTTTCTTAGTAAGAAGTGGAGCACCTTCTGCCTTGTGCAGTCTCTTTGTGGAGATTGGCGATTAGACTTTTTACTCCCTGGAGTCCTGGGGCAGCTGTCAGGAGCATAGCCCACTATATGCCCTCAGCGCTGCATTTTGATTTTGCAGATGAAGGAAATGGCCTCAGAGACTCACAGGAGTTGGGGACAGTAGAGTGGGAGCTGGAATGCAGATTTTTCCCTGTCGCTTTTATAATTTGGCAAGTCTAATCTTAACTTTGTTTATATCAGGTCTGATATCCAAAATGAGGAAAAATCAACTGAATAATACAAATTCATCTACCAGAACCTAGAATATGTAGTCAGTTATGTGGTGAATTTAGTCAAATGAGTTTCTTGACATTTTATATATAATACATTCAGATATATCAACTGTATATCTACATATATGTGTAAGTAAATGAAGATGGATACTGATACATAATTTTTCTCCATATGCATGCAGACACAAACATATTTTTTGAAACTATGCTATTACTTTTATGATTTATCTTGTAAATTTTTAAAATGTGTATGAAATACCAGAAGAATTTATTTAGGCATGTAGGTGTGTTTGTCTATATTTGCCCTAAATAATCCCTTTTATCTATTATAATAAACCAGAATGATTTTTTTGCATTCTCAAATCATGTAAAAATCTGTCACACAATTTAGAGTATTAACATTTAGTATTCTTAGCTAGCCTTTCAGTCCTTTGAAAACCTGGATTCTATTTTATTTTATTTTTTTTATTTTCAGCCAAATTATATTATATATATTCAGGTATGAAATTAAAATGCTTACTAATTTGGCTTCACAGAGAAATGTGCCTGTCTATATTAGCAAGTGTTGCCAGGTTGAATGAAACGAGATGCCATGTTGCCAATCTTACAGATTATCCTGAAAGCAGTATAACCCTGGACCACAGAATCACCTGAGAGGTATTACCAGAACTGATACAGATCATTGCTTCAGTTTCTCATTTTTTCTCAATTCTTTTAGTCAGGTCTTACCTTCAGAGAAGTTGGTAAAGTAACTAGGTTGTGTTTTGACAAATTGAGACTTACAGAACATATATTTGACTAAGAACTCTTAGAATATCACACAAGCTAAAGTTAGTCTTTAGGGAAAATATATTTCCAACAGGGCTAGTCAAAGCACTTACTTTTAGAATTTTAGCTTTTCTCTATTGAGAAAAATAAGAAAAATTTGTTCCAAAGGACTTAATTCCATCAAATTACTCTTCTGGGGTACTTTTATAATGAGTATGTTGGTTGAAGAAATAAACATTTAATTGAATCAAAATGCAAAAAGGCAAAACCATGAGCTTGCATGCACTTATTAAACTGTTTCAGTGATTTTAGTTTGGGGAATTAAACATCCTGAAAAAATATATAGCAAGTTCTAATTTGCATTTCCTGTCAGATATCTATATCTGGCCTGAGGATTCCTTTAACTGCCCCAAGCTTTTAAAACACAGAGAACATGAAGGAAAAGACCTGAAGAAGAACTCAGAGAGGAGGTGATTGCCATACGTGCATCTCTTCTTACAGTTCTTCCCTTTTCAAATATTGTCAGAATGAGAGGTGCTGAAGCTCTCCTGATTTTCCTTACAGCCTTTGTCTTCACATGAACCTGTGACCCCATGGCCTCAGATACTGGTCAAGAAGTTAAACATATTTTTTCCTTAAGCACTCTTTTTTTCATGAAAGGTGTCCACTGTTTCAATAAGCACTCTGTAAGTGAAATGTAATAATTATTGTAGTATTTGTTTATAATATACTGTTTCAAAAAATTAAGGGAGCTGTAGAAATTTAACCTGATGATTAAACATTTACATTTGCATATTGCATCTGCTCAAATATTTGCAGCTGCATCAAGCTCCCACTTGGGGTCTTTTGTCAAGAGTGTGGAGCACCATCATGCTTACAATACAGGTGGCAGGTGGGATAGGTCTGCATTCAGCTCAGCATTCCTTCTTTCCATGGGGCCCCTCCACTGCCATCCAAATCCTGAATCTGAAGTTGGTATCTCTAGTGCCTTAAAATCCTCTATTATCCCACTTTGGACCAAAACTCTAGGTTTTGCCCAGAGATAAATCTGGAGAATATTGTGAAGAACGCTTATGTGTCCCCAGAGCAATGTTCTTCTTCCACTGCCCTCTCCTCACCATTGGTGATCAAGATCCCATGGAGCCCGCCACCTCCCATGTCCTACCCTACCATATGCATCCTGGGAACTGAGGCACTGTCACAACAATAACCAGTTAACAAATGGTAGCTATATGTCCCTATGTTAGCACATTACACGGTAGGGATTATCTCATTTCCACAACTAACTGAGGAGGCTGGTGTTACTAGCCAGGCATCTCAGATGAAGCAGTGGGAATTCACAGAAGTTCAATGGCTTCCCAAAAACCACAGAGCTCAAAAGACGTAATAAACAATGAAAGCCAATGATTCCAGATGGTAACAAAGTGATGAGATGCTATCTTTAGACCTTGCAAAGGAGAACTAAAACCACTAAAGGTGGGCAGTGTCATTCAAAATTTGTGGCAATAAAAGGGGCTCTTTTATAATGCATTAAATTCTTCCTTGGACTATCCTAAATACTTCAGAGACCCATAATATAGTCTGTACTTTTATTTTTCTTCATTTTTGTAGGCCTGGGTGTGGAGGAGTGAGAGAGTACGAGTCTGTCTTAGATACCTAGAAATCCTGTGAACCAGTACAAAGCTGCTGGGCTTAGGAATTAGACTACCCTGTTCAAAGATAGTTAAGTTAAAATGAGGTTTTTTGTGGCAAGCCATGAGAAGAGATTTTCGTCTTTCATATCTAAGTCTTACATCTACTCAGAAACAAGGCAGGAAATGATGATATTCTCTTTATAATTTGTTCAGCCCAGAACCATGAACTCAGTAAATCTCCAACAGTTCTGTAATTTAGCTGTTCCATGGTCCTTTATAACTTAGTCCAGATTCCCAAATCACTTCTTCACTGGGTAGAAAGACTCTCTCTCCAAGGATTTTATAATGCTTTAAATGGAATAATAAATATGAAAACAACTAGTATAGTTACTAATTCAGAGTAATGCTCAATGTATGTTAGTGTTTTCCTTTCTTTCATCCTTCCCATTTGCTTTATAAAGGTGAATGAATGTGGGGGCACCTCAGCACAGAGACCTTTGGGTGCCCATCGCTCACAGGGCACAACCCCATCTAACTATCAGGCAGTCCAGAATTCCTAAGAAGCTGGAAAAACTTGTTCCCAGCTTGTTCTAGTTCTGAGTAAAGTCATGAACAGTTGAACTTAGAGGACAGAGCCTGCTCGCTGGGAAGTGATTGAAGTGGCATTCCAGCCATGACTAATTTATTTAGTATTCAAAAATCAGTAAAGATTCTTCAGTCACATCATTCTCCCAAATAAAAAGGAATAAAAATAAAGTAGAAACCTGTTTGATGCCTCAGGCATGTTCAGTGTGTTGTTCAGGTCAGTTCATTTCAATACTTAATCTGTGGCACTTCATTTAATGGAATCATTTAACACCCAAAAAGTAATTATAAAAATGAACAAATTTGGTTTCCTGGGGTTGGTATTTGACATCGCAGAACACTGAGATCCCTATTGCTGGCTCAAGCTATGTTTTTCATTCAGTTAGCAATTTAACAAAACTGATCTGAATATTGGTTATGAATGAGCTCTTACCTATCTCAATCTTAACTTATTTATATTGTAACTGAATTTGGTAATAAATAAAGGAATGATCGCTATAACATCAACACTCACAATGAAATAACACACCAGAATATCACCTTGCAGATTGCCAGAGCTCAAAGTAATGTTACCTGAATTTGGAACTAGAACAAAACTAGATGTCATAGAGTTTCATACATTACCTGTAAGGAAAATGAGGCTCAGAGAAGCTGAAGAACTTGCATGAAGTCATACAGTTACTTAGCAGCCAAGCTCAGGATTCAAATCTCCTCTCTTCTGAACAAGTACATTTTATCTTAAATTGAATCATTATAGGTTGATATATCCTATGATGATATATATACATATTTTTGAAATGTGTTAACAGAAAATTTATTGACTACTCTAAGTTTCGTATCACATATTAAGTACACAGTATTTCTCCAAATCAGATACTCTCAGCTCCTATATATAGAACCAGGAAGGTTGAAGTCAGGGAGAAAATAAATAGTATCTGAACCCACATCCCTCTGTACCCTGTAGGTGTGGTTACAATCTTGATTTAAATTTGTAAACCTTTGATGATAAACTCAGAGAAAAAGACTTTTGAAGGTTAAGTGGTGAATTAAACAAAAAGGAAACATATTTGGAAAGGTAAGCAAAGCCTATTAAGAGCAATTATTCAACCTGGAAAACTGTGCAAGCCATTCTAGTTTTGTCTTCATTTACATGCTCAAAGTGATCAATCAATAAATATGGATGAAAAGTCCATTCTATGCGAAACACTATGGTATGAGCTTGAGAAATAAAAAGGACAAACCACAATTTCTGACCAGTACATAATAAATCAAGTTAGGGACACATGCAAATAATGAGACAAATCATAATAAAGACCCATAGAATTCTAAATGCTTGAAAAGAAAAAAAAAGATGTTATAAATTGCAAGAAACCATAATTAGAGAGTCAGAAAACACTATCTAGAGAAAAGTAGCAGAAATTCACATCAATTATACACATAGTAGGTGCTTCACATTGATCTATTTGATCTTAAATGCCTGAGACATTGTTATATAGGAAAGACATAAAACATGACATTGCACTGAAATATAGGGATTTGCATAGAGCTTAACTTAGCTTAGCTTGGTACTTAAGAGAAAATCAGTATTGGTTTGGTAACTAAATACACTAGACAAATATATCATAGGTAGAGAATGAGTGTTCTCTTAGTCTTTTCCTTCTTTTTTCTGTATATGTGTTTTATTTTTTTCTACATAAAGACCAGCTTTCTCCTTTTTTTGTGGTACATCTGCTGTAAGATAGGATTTCTACAGCCCAAAGTATAAATTATCTTAGTTAAGCAAAAAGCTCATAATCATCCATTATCTCAGTTTCAAATCCACTTTTCAGAAGGGATAATACAATTAACCCAGTTTGAGTCACGGGCATAATTCTGGTCCAATCAGCTGTGACCAAGGCAGGAACAACACCACATAGTACAAAATACAGCTGCCCAGAACCACCTCTTGACCGAGAAAATCATTGTCAGGTAGCTAAGATCCCCTATGAGTCAGCTTTTCTCTGACACCTGCTCTTTGAGAAGAGCATGTAACTCACAAATCATCTACATTACCAAAGCTGTATAGCAATCAAGAGTCAAGACAAGGATTCAAACTGAAGTCTCAATTCTAAGTATCTTGCAGTTAAACACTACATTATTACCTCCCCCAACAGTTTGATTAAAATGTTTTCCTATGATACACCATTTTTTAAGAATTAATTTTTCTCAAATATCTATTGACTACAGTTACAAATACCAATCTGTAACTCTAAACTTGGTTAAAAGTTATTAAAGATGGATAATTCATTCTTTGGGTTTACCCTGAGAACAACTTTAAAGCTCCAGTGGTAGTCTTAGATAACATAAGAATGCTTAAATAAATATCTCCAAAAGTCTTCATACTACGGGAAAGGCATCACAATATTAAGCAGCCATCTCACTAACTTAAATGACTCAGAGAACACTTGTAATTTAGAAGCTTTGAGAACCACCAGCATTATTTAAATTACTATTATTATACTGTTTATTAAATCATTGCAAATGTAAAAGTAGATATAAACTTATAACACCTCCTAAAGTTAATTCTAAAATGAATACAAATTGTTACCAAAACTATTGAAGAAATATAGTTTAATAATATAATTTAGTATGATGGATATATTTAACTAAAGTTAAGTCAATGCCACCTTTGTGAATATGCTTCCTACTACTGTGGCATAGACCATGCATTTACTTAAAGCATCTTACATCACTAATACTACCAACAGTACCCTGTGCCACAAGAAAAGTTGATTGGCCCACACTCTTCTTTATTTAAATTACTTTGGAAATTTCCCTTGTATCTAATGGCGTACTGCAGTTTGGTCTTTACATGAGTAAACATCATTTGTATTTGCAGTTTGCCCTCATTCTTTCCTCATTTGAATAAACAAATGAGTGACTCTGTACCTGAATATGAGGTAGCTATTCTAGATGAGTCCAAAGTTGCTTAGCCTACATTTCTTAAATTAACTATTGAAAAGAAAACAGAGAATTTAAAAAACATTGCTGATTTACTTCTGAGGACTCACAGAAACACTGAATTTACACATAAATATAAAGTGATTAATAACATAAGACAAATACGCATTAAAGACATAGCCAGTCTTATTCCTACATGGTTTGGTTACTGATTGCATGAGTAAGAATGATTTGAGGTCAATCAAATACTGCTATTTAAAAAAAAGGCATTGCTCAAACTGGCGTGACAGGGTATAAAATTCTCAAATCAGTTTCACTGCTCAAGAATTAAGTTGCCCACTTCTAAAAATATAGCTGAAGAGTCATTTAATCACTTCAAAGAGACTGGCCAGCTTACTTTGCAGACAGTTTCTATAATACAGGGCAGAGAGCACTCCCTGAAAAGCCACACTCACAGTGCATCAGTGCACAACCACTCCCATCCTCTCAATGCTTAGGAAAATTGAAAAACAGACATTTCTAATACACACAGAAATATGTGTGCTTTACAAACAAATACACTATCATTTTATTTTCAAATGAGAAGTATATTAGCCATTAAAGTATAATGTGGAGACTAATTTCAACCATATCAATTACTAGGACTCTAGTATATAGTTAATAATGACACCTATGACTTGAATAGTACTTAGTTAAGTTTGGATGCAACACCTTAGACAAATCATAGTAGGACAGCAGGTATAGGTAAAATAATTATGCTGGGACTAGTTCATCTTCCTGCATTTCCTGTTTCACTAAACATCATTTTACATGCAGTTCTCAAGACAGTAAGCCATCCTTTTCCCCCTACCACATACAAAATATCATCATTTCTTTTGAGTTTACCATTCAAATAACTCCAAAGATAACATGGTTGTTTTTTTTAACACTCCTGTCCCATAGCCTAGGTCCACCCAGATTCCTAGTAATAACATCCCACTCCAACCACAATCCACTCTTCAAAGTACAATCAGAAAATTATTTCTAAATTCATAATGTCCTTGTTCCCAGACCTTTAAGGGATCCATTGCTCATAAGATAAAATATTAATATACCTTGGACAGCATTCTATAAAGTGGAACCTATATACCCCTTAGTTTCCCTTCTTGCTACTTTCATCTTCTACTCTAATACTTCTTTCAGATACATTGTCTCACATCTAAAATCTCACAGTCATCAGGGGCATAGGGTACTCAGTCCCTTAAGCCTCTGACTGTTGGTTTGGGCTCAGGTCATGATCTCAGGGTGCTGAGATACAGCCCCACACCCAGCTCCATGCTCAGCAAAGAGTCTACTTCCCTTCTCCCTCTGCCCTTCTCCATTACTCCCTTCATGCACCTTGTCTCTCCAAAATAAATAAATCTTTAAAAAAATAAATAAATCTTAAAAAAAACTTTGTACTCATAATTCCTCTGCCTTGAACATTCTTCCTAGCCTCTACCTCTGCCTCTGCCCCACTTGCATTTCCAAATTTTATCTAGTACTAGAATGATGTGGTTGAGCAGCACAACATCAGGCTCTGGAGTGAGACTGGTCTAGAATCAAGTATTGCTGGTCACTAACTCCATGTCCTGGAGCATGTTTTCATCCTGCATATACTTTCAGTAGTATAGACAATAATAACACCTACACTAGAGGGTTGTTTTATGGACTAATTGTTTGTCATGCAGCCAGACTCATAATAAGAAAGCAGTAATTGCTAGCTGAACACCAATCAAGGCAACAAAAATTCAGGCATTTCCTACTCATCATTTAGGATTTACTTGTAAGCCACTCCTAATGCATTCCCCTGATTCCAAGTGTGACTTGGTTACCTGTACTATAAACTCCTTTAATGCCTTATATTTTGCCTATCAAACACTTACTACACTGTACTTGAATGACTAGTTAACTCATATATATAGCCCAACAAACAGCACATCAGTTTGCTTTAATAGTTAAAAAGTGCCTGGCATAGCAGTCTTTTGAAAAGTTTTTTTTTTTTTTTAATTTGAATTAAGGTCACAGCACTAACTGCAAACTTCATTTGCTTTTCATCTATACTAATAGTCTGCATATAGCATCTTCAGCTTTGATATGCTCTATTTCATAGATTATTCTTCTCACTTGAGCCTGAGACTCTCATAATGGAGATTTCATTTAAAAATAGGCAGTAGCAGTCAATAAGGCATCCGACTCTTGTTTTCACCTCAGGTGGTGATCTCAGATCAAGCCCTGATATGGGCTCTGCACTGGGCTTGGAGTCTGCTTGAGATCCTCTTTCCCTCCCTTTCTGCCCCACCCCCACCCCCACTTATATCCTTTGCTTTCATTATCTCTCTTTCAAAAAATGGTTTTAAATTTTAAAAATTTTTAAAAATTAAAAAATAAGCAGTAGTAGAAGGTTCAATAAACTCAATTCTACTACTTAAAGAATGGCCCAAATAAAAGAAGTGCAAATAATAGTGGTCATGTTTCAATCCTGTCATCTTCTAGATCCCAAATTTGGAATAGAAACATTTTTACTGAAAGCAAAAAAATTTCAAACTTAGTATATTTATTTGTTTTTCTGTGAAAACTATTTCTTTTTAGAGCCTTCTTTTTCTATCTATATGACTCTTAAATGTTAGTTAGCTAACTATTGTGGTTATTTTCTCTTATTTCTTAATCTTTCTACCTAAACAACAGAACTTGGAGAACAAGTACAGTGTGTCTTATTTTTGTTTGATTCCTCCACAGACTTAAAACAATAAGTAATTCACTACTAAAAATAAACATGCCTACTTTCCTTTTTAACAGACTTCTTATACTTTAATTTTTAAGATATGCTATTATTTCAACATTGTGTCAACTGAAACTGCTGTAGTTTCTCTCACTTTCCATTGAGTTGGCAAGAGAAATGGAGTGTAAGGTTAAGGAAGAACCTGTTTCTGGGGTTCTTATTCCACTTATATCCTCTTCAGGGTTGGTAAATCTCCTACCTAAACACACAATGGCATTTTAAGTCAGGGTTTCCCACAGGAAGCATTATGCCTTCAAGAGAGGAAAGAAAAAATCATGATGGCATGCCAAGCAGGATGTCACTTACACTCGATTGGCCACATCGTCAAGGTTCATTTCCATTAAGCTTTGTGTCAGTTCAGAAACTTTACACATGAGGCTGTGTGTAGCAGTCTACCACTGCTGACTGCCCCGGGGCTAGCCCAGAGTCCCAATCTTGTCATTGGTTTTCCAGAATGCCTCTGTGAGAATTAGTTGCATATGCTGGCCAGCCTTACCATTTGAGACAGGACTGTGGTTTGGTTGTATTTTTATAAATCACTCTCCTACGAAACATTTACCATCTTTGACATATTTAGATAGGAAAAGATGAGAACAAGAAGAGAGTGAAAATAGTCACAGATAATGGTAGATAGAT
This sequence comes from Canis lupus baileyi, assembly GCF_048164855.1. Taxonomy (NCBI): domain Eukaryota; kingdom Metazoa; phylum Chordata; class Mammalia; order Carnivora; family Canidae; genus Canis; species Canis lupus. Next base: position 54,541,349 of record NC_132844.1, on the reverse strand, counting down.
CGGTGGATAGATAGATGGATATAGATGGAATGGATGGATGACTTCTGACATTAATAATAGAAAACAAATGTGAGAAGGGTATTGCTTTCAATTTCTGTCCAGTGCTTCTAAAATGTGTTATGAAATGTGCATAAAAAAGATATTCAGACTCTGTTTTTTTGTAGTAACCATATTCAACTACCTGCATCAACTTAAAACACAAGAGAAAAAAAAGCGTTTTTAACACCGATTAACACCAGATAGAAAGTGGTAAGTGGGAATGTGAATGTAAACTGAGGGAGTAGGGCTATGTCCTTTTATTTTTGGTTGGTGTAAATCCAAGAAGCCATATTGATTAAGAGTATAAGAAGGCTAGTTATTATTTATTAAAAATATTTTTAAAAGCTTAATGATCTCTTCCAAACTGCTTTAATCTACTGCCAAACAAATTTATCTACGTCATTAAGTGATTTTTATTAAACAGGATATTTTCACTCTACTTTATCTTCCACTCTTAGTTTCTCATCTATATGCTTCAAACCACTTCATTCTTAAAGTGAATGAATTACTGGTATTTAAAATACCAGTATTAAAATGGCTTGCCATTTACATGATGCCATATGGAACTATTGAAAAGTTCCCCTCAGGCAGCCCCAGTGGCTCAGTGGTTTAGTGTCGCCTTCTGCCCTGGGAGTGATCCTGGAGACCCAGGATCGAGTCCCCCGTTGGGCTCCCTGCATGGAGTCTGCTTCTCCCTCTCTCTCTGTGTGTCTCTAATAAATAAATGAGATCTTAAAAAAAATAAATAAAGAAAAGTTCCCCTCATAAAAACCACCTCATTCATTTTGGTTTGCACAGTGACTAGATTTATACTATTTATGATTGAGTCATTATCTATCATAAAAACTGATATCAATAAGTTTCATGTTATTATGAATCATAAATTTTATAAAGGACAATGTGTTGATTCAATATGGGTCAATAGCATTATGTTGTTAATCTGTACAGTTAAGAGGACAAATGATGACATGGCACAAACAAGTTTTGATAGAGACTGAAGGAGAACAAGAAGGTTATGCATATATTTGCATATCTTAACTAAGTTTCATTTTCTTTCTTCTTCTACCCTTTGCGATTTTATGTAGATTGTATTGGCAAACTGCAGTTTTGTCCCTAGTTTGCACAATATCAAGACCGATTCATACCAGCAAAGAAACAAATAATACCCCAAACTAAATGTAATAATTGTTGAGATTTTGGACACCTCATTGGGGAAGAGGGTAAATGTTTATAAAACATATGAAAGATCAGGGATCTGTTTGCACTATGATATGTATGAGTACTTTACTATGTGTTACTTTATAAATTGGATGAAAAAACAAAGGAATATAATGAACTGGATGGTGACTATTGGAAATTGCTCAGAGTACAAACAGCCTTCCTTTATTATGGAAAAGTCAATATAGATGAGATCCATGCCACACTTCTACCTAAACAACAGAAAAGCTCAAGGGGGTACAGCTATCATAAAAGCTCAAGCGGGTACAGATATCTCTTTCCCCAATTACCAGGCAACTAATCTGGGATCTGATTAGACCCAGCCAATTCTTTGAATCTTGGATTAGTTAAGGAAAGGCATTGGGTTTGTAAGAAATTATTTGTAGAGACTACTGGCAGCAAGGACAAGGTGGCATAATCTTGGTTTTGCCTTCCTTTCTCTTAGCTCCTGTCAGTTGTCTGTGACATTTTCTCTAGCTGCTAAGCCAACTCTAGGATCTATTTTATGTTGATCCAATAAATTACATTTCTCCTTAAGTTACCTAGACACTTAGATATTCTCTGTTTGTCAGTACATACTTAACAGATAGATAATTTTTAAAAAATTCTTCTCTCTTTTCTCTATAGTTCTATCAACATTCATTCAGGAAGAATTTAATTTTCCTTTCTATTATTTTTTTTTGAAAAATATCAGTTGCATTCACTGTGTTGCATTTTTTTTTCACTGCTTTTTTATCCTCCTAGTGCTTATTCAGAGCACAGAGTGATTTTTTTCTATAATTCCAGTAAGATATCCTACCGTACTTTCTAAAAGCTGAAGGCCAGTCCTTAGTATACAATTTATGTGATTGCCTAATAACATGATTTTAATGGTGCTCCAGCCTGCCATCAATTCCTGCATTTCATATCTATTTCTTTGAATCATGTTATCATGTGATGTTTTTAAAAACTTCAGAAAATGTAAATCTTCATAGAAAAGGCTATATCTGAATGAGTAACAAGGTTCATGTTATCCTGATACTAGAAAAAAGGGGAATCATTTTTAGAAATCAGTAGACAATAACTAAAAGTAAATAAATAAGCAAAGATTTGGATCATGAGAATATTCAGTGATTCAGTGATATTTTTCATAACTCACTGCATTTTCACAGATGGCTGGAAGAAAAGGAAGATTTATCTAAGTTTTGCTGCATGAAGAGGAAAATCACTAGAGGGATTGTTGAGCACCTAGTGGTAGTGTGTAAAAGCACTTGAAAATAGGTGGAGTAATGGGGGATGCAAGACACTGAGTACAGTACCTTGTAAAGAAAGGCTTGTTCTAGGCATGACAACACAGGTTTATATTTGCATACTTGCACATCCTGGTCAATTTTTTTTTTTTTGAGGGAGTCTTAAGTAGGAATATGCAATTATATCTGCAAGGGCTCTTTTGGGCTACTTTCTTAATCTATAGGGTTTGGTAGTTAACCTAATTTTTTACATTACTGAGGGCGAGTTTAGAAATTATTATGACATTCTGATGGTCTTATCTTTTAAATAGACCTACATGGAAATGAACTTGCATTGCTTCTTATCATATAATGCATCATCTTTATTTTTCCCCTACATGATAGGTAGCTTTTATTTTTTTTAATTTCTTTGGCCTAGTAATGGTAGATATAGAGGATGATTATAAGTGATGTACTTGGTGCCAAGGAGTATGAGTCCATTTAGAAAATTATTAGTATGAGTCCTATGTGCCAATAAGATGCATGTGCATGCGCACACACACACACAACAAAGTAACATAACTGTATGAGATTCGTTGACATACATCAGTCTCTCTATTCTCTACACTTGCCCTAGGAAACCAAGAAGTTACTGCTGCTTTAAATAAGGAAGATAGTTTCTACCAGAGGCTACAAAATTGATAAAAAAAAATTTCAAACTACAAAATATTTTTTCAATTACTTTGATTTGTCATTCAGTCTAAAACACACTTTTTCTATTAGTATTTTGAAGGGTGATAATTTGAGTTTTGCTTAAAAAATGAAACACAGAATACAAGGTATTATCATTATTTTATGTTCCGTGAAAACAAATAATTCTAGTATACACTCCTCCAGGGGACAAAACCTTATGTGTGATTGTGTATAATTGAAAAAACAAAAATAAAGAAAACAAACAAAATTGTTAGTTCAGTTTCAGCATATGTTGACATTAACAAAACTATTTTTGTTATATTATTAAATTATTTAAAAATCTGATGGAAAAAGTCCTTGTATTTTCATTGCACTAACAATTTTGTGAAACATCTTGTCTGCCAAATTTTCTAATGTCTTATTGTCTAGCTGAAATAGGGTCCACACAGCGTTCTAGTTCAGAGAGCATATTGCTGGTGTTGCATATTTGTGCTACTGTAAATACAATGCAGAGCACAGTGGCCTTGACCAATGGAGAACTTACTTTATTTCACCCAGTTCCTATTGTCACCTTCCCAGACCACTAAGATTGCCTTAAAATCCTTTAAGCAGTTTCTCATCATCTGGTCTGTTACCTTTAAAGTACCTATCACAATCTGTAATTCTGATGCTTGCTTTTTTTTGCTAAATAACTTGTCATCCTCACAGAAATGTAAACTTCTGGAGAAAAAAAATGTCTCCTCTGTTTGTTCAATGCTCTAGTGTCAGTATTTGACACATAGTGAGTACTCAATAAATATTTGCAGGAATTAGTACTGTCAGCCTGTTTTCTTCAGCTTTCCCTAGGATGAAGCACAGAGGTACTTTTCCTTTAAGCTCAAATCCAGTTTTTGAGTCTAGTCAGTGTTTACACTGCTAATGTTTTTCTCAACACTGACTTGTCTGAAATTAGTCTTCCTATCAATAAGCTCTATATCCAAGAGGTATACGGTTAGTGAGCTTCCATTGGTCGACAGTTCCCTTCTCTCATTCGATGGTCCTACCTTCCTCTGGTAGTCTGTATGCTTCCTGCCTTATAGTGTTTCAAATTCCTTGTTAGAACTGGAACCTGGTTCTGTCTCATAGGTCACTTTCTAGGAGCTTAAAACTGACTGGCCTTTGGAATTCCATCTCTTTGGAGTCTGGTTCTTGTCTTCATTCAGAAGAAAATTTGCAAATCAAATTTAACTGTTTTCCTGGACTTCCATCCACAAATAAATTAATTAATTAGGGACTTTAACAGTTCCCTATAAGAAATATTTTCTGTACTATAAGATGTTTGAAGAATAAAACAGATTATTAGGCAGATAAAAAGAAACTATCTTTGGTGATCATTAAGTGTATATCTCCTTTCCATTTTGAACAATTTTAAGTATGTACTTCCCAGATCGTTAGGAGTGAAATCAAGTCATTCTAGTAGCCTATCTATGATTCCGTACACCAATGATCTATATTTAGTGTCTCTAGAATAATGATGAGAAGTACTCATTTGGCTTACATTTTAGACGCTATGCTAGTCTCACAAGAGAACGTGTGGCTTTTTATCAAAAAAATTATGGAAGTTTTTCTAATAGTGGTGAGAAGATTCTCCCCTCACTCATATCTTCCCAATGTAAATCCCATCAGATATTATTTTCTTTATAAGACAATTATATTTATTGGTACCAGAAGGCAGAAGTCTTCTCCCCTGTTTCTTACATCTCAAAACCTGTTACTACTTACACTCAGAAGCTCTGCTCCTAGCTATGCAATTACTGATTGAATGATTCTGAGTATTAATATCAACTCTCTAAATTTGTATAATTCCATCTACCTCTCCCTCTTGGTTAGGTGGTAGGAATAAGTGTCCAGGAAAGGCAAAGGGGTGGTTTACTTGTGGCCATTCCTTGCTTCCCTAAATACAGCAGGTCTTAATAATCATGGCTCTTTTACCAATGGGTCTCAGAAGTATTTTGAGTATATCCATCAAGGTAGCTGTTCCCCATCAACAGCTATTGATTCTATTATATTCTATTCTATTATTATATTATATTATATATTATATAGAATTCTATTATAGGAGTAAAATTTCTAATACATGCCTAAAAGATTCTAGATCCTAGTTCACCCTAGACCTTTGTCATCTAGACTTCCTTATCGGGGAATGTGCCCAACATGAAAGAAAGGCATCCACTGATATATTTCTGTGTTTTACTCTACCTATATTATATTAAGGTAACAAACCAAAGCACAGAAGAAAGGATTATTTATCTGAAGCACTATATAGTGTTTAATTACTCAGGCTAGTTGCTTTATAAATTCCTCTCATAGTGTTTTCATTACAAGACTGTAGCTGAGATCCGCAGAGTATAGCCTAGGTATCCTTTATTTTCCAACAAAAATGGGCATAAACTCATAAAGGACCTATAGGTAGAATCAAATCCTCTGAAATAAGAATTACTAAGATTGACACATACCTTCTAAAACTGGTCCTTCCATGTGTAGTAAAGTTCAGTTGCAAGACTCATTTATCAGAGTTGAGTAAACACAACATATGATACAGTGAACATTCATCGAGAAACAGTATATGCTAACCATAAAAAATATATGTGATTGTTGTATTCATCTAACACACTTTTACTAACTCCCTATTATCTTGTAGCAATGGTATCATGTGATTGTAACATGACTGTGAATTATATATTTCCTCAAAAAACAGATAAGACAATGAGAATTTGAATTTATGTGTATATTTACAAACATACAAAGACACAGACACATAAACTAAAGGTCCAGAATTCTACAGATAGAGGGTACTTACAGAGTCCTGTCTTTCCTATGAAACTAAAGAAGCTAGAATGATCTGGCCTATGGTCACACATCTTGGAAGAGCAAGGCAACCTCCCACATCGCCAGCTCTCTGTTCCTGAATTTCTGCTTCAGAATTTCCCTAATCTAGATTTAATTTCAAAAACAATTTTGAGAATCCAGTATTTGCTTGGCATTGAACTGTGTTCAAATATTTACAACCTGAACTTATTTGTGTATATACACAAATGTGGGTTTATAATATATATATACACATATATATACAAATACAATTTATATATAATAATATATAAATTATTTCTAATTCACAGATAAAAAATGCAATGCTTATTACTTTTTTTTTGCTTATTACTTTTTAAATTAAACTAGACTAGCTTAGTGAGTCAGATCTGTGCTTGATATTAGGGATACAAAGATGAATATAATCTCTGCCAACAAAGAGCAAAAATGTTATGGAAGAGATACATAAAAGTAAAACTGAAGGGGTGCCTCTGTGGCCCAGTCAGTTAAGCATCTGCCTCAGCTCAGGTAGTGATCACAGGGTCCTGGAATCAAGCTCCATGTTAGGCTCCCTGCTCAGTGGGGAGTCTGCCTCTCTCTCCCCATCTGCCCCTACCCTGGTTCATGCTCTCTCTCTGTGTCTCTGCCTCTGTCTGTCTCTCACTCCATCTGTCTAATAAGTAAACAAAATCTTTTTTTTTAAGTGAAACTGAAATATTTGATAAGTGCATGGTGCCAGTACATACAAGATATGGAGGTACCAACTCAATTTGGCCTAAATGCTCATTGAAGTCAGGAAGAGAATAATTCCTGAGTTCAATTTTATAAAGTAATCTAAATTCAGAGTGATTGAGATGGATGTACATCTAAAATGACTTAAGTGAATAGATGTGGTGCCACAAATAATACAAAGAACACAGGAGAAGGAGAGATTTGAAACTGGTAAAGGAGGGCTGGAGAAATTTTTTTAGATAATTATGGCTTAATTTGTGGATATACTGGGGTTGAGGTGCTTATGAAATATCAAATTGGGTGTATTCACTGGAGAGTTGGATAAAGAAGATTGATTTTAGGGATCCCTGGGTGGTGCAGCGGTTTAGCGCCTGCCTTTGGCCCAGGGCGCGATCCTGGAGACCCGGGATCGAATCCCACGTCGGGCTCCCAGTGCATGGAGCCTGCTTCTCTCTCTGCCTGTGTCTCTGCCTCTCTCTCTCTTTCTCTGTGACTATCATAAATAAATAAAAATTTTAAAAAAAGAAGATTGATTTTAAATAATAGATCTGAATTGGAGATAGAATACAGGAAATTGAATTATATGAAGGAATCTTCCCATAGACATATTTAGAAAGAGACAAAATTAAATTTAAATCCAGAGGATCTGGTCTCAAGTTCAGGATCTACCCAAAGAAGAGCTAAGTAATATTACTCGCTATTCATTATCTACTATTCCATTCTAAATCAGAATCTGAAATAGTCAAAAATCCTATTTTAAAGTACGCATATGTATATGGGTATGTGGGTTATAAGATGTGAGTGTGTCTATGTGTGTGTATGTGTAAGTAAATGTATTTATTTCTAATTCTCTGTATTCAAAGGAATTCCTGTTCAATACTATAGAAGACTGCATTGCATGAAGGCTTACCTGAAGGTGCTTAAGGAGAAGTATTATCCCATTTAAGAGAAAAGAATATATTGGGAAAGAAGTCCATATAAAAGATTTCTGAATCAATGGATTGAATCATAACATAAGTCTCAGCTGTCAAATTTTCTTGAAAAATTTTCAACAAGATTATTCTTGAACATTTTCCAGTAATAGGAGAAACATACTTTCTACTTCATCCTTGGAGAGTTCTTACCACTATCTATTTGTTCATTCACTCATTTATTTTTTTCATTTATTTGACATACTTTTATCGAATATCTACTGCATGTCAGGCTCTATGCTAGGTGTTAGAAATGCAGTACTCCACAAGTCAGATATGATTTCTGCCTTTATAGCTTTCAGCCTTTGAGGGATACATATATATATATATATATATATATATATATATTATAAAATATATAAATATTTTTATATTTATGTATAATTTATCAGTGCTTGGTATTATTTACTAAATACAATGACTGAAAACTACATAAATATGTATTATCTTATTTTTTATTTATGCATTATTTTATATTATTATAGAATAACTTTAAGTAACTAAATATTTAAATAGATAAAATTAATCCAATGATAAGCTAGTATGTTCCTTCTCACTCCCTATAAATATCTGTTAAAATAATTCTGTTTCCCAGAGAAAGCAGAATAGTGCTGACTTGCAGAAGATACACTTTATAACTATATAGATTTGCTGTCAGCAAATGAAGAAACAAAACAAAACAAAACAAAAATCTACTGGAATGGAACACATTCTCAATAACACACAAGAGAATATTGATTCTGTAAAACAAAATCAGGCTAATACAAGGAAGGAAGAATCTAAGATGAGGAAAGACTATCCAGCAATTTTTTTTAATGTTTAACTTAAAAATTGATATTGATTTGGCTATTAGATTCATCTGGAATGTGTTTTATTATGAAATGTATGGTATAAGGAGAGAATATAACTCAACTTTTGTGTTGCACTTGAAGATACATTGCTCATATCTCAACTTCAAGGAAGGATGTATTACCCTTGACTACTAGGGCAGACTCCCTCCAGCTCTCAACTCTTTCAGGGTTTCCTCAGCTGCAGAGTGATGCCCTGTCCAAGGACACAATTTTCTTTTATTTGTGAAGGGGATAGGCAAATGTGGAGCATTGTATCAAGTCTGGCTATTTTGGCCACCCTGGAGCCAATTCTATAAAGGACCTTTATAGGAAATGCTCCAAACCTTCCCATGGGATTGGCCCAGGCTTTGTGGGGCTTGCATAGAAATTTGACTTCTCCTTTTGCACAATCCTGGTTTCTACTCCCTCTGCTTTTTTTTTTTTCCCATAGTTGCTAATTTTTTCCACTGAGCTACGATTATCTAATAATTATTGTTCACAAAATTTCCATCTCAGCATCTGCTTCGGAGAAACACATAATATTTGGTACCAGAGATGTTCACAAAAAATAAAGTGATAGGATGTAATTTTTGCAGCTAAATAACTCACCACCCATCTGTCAGTGAAGATACCATTACTGGTGATAGAATATAGAAAGTCCCTGGCTCAATGTAGTAGTCCAACCCATAAGATTCTCACTGGTGATAAGTTGGGATGGTATATCAGTGGAGGGAAATGCTCAAGTTGTTTTAAAATATTAGATACATGTCAACATGTATGTAAACGACAGGAACACTATGGTAAGCACCACTGATACTTTAGAAAAAGATGGTGGAAAATTGTGGAAAATCAATAGGTAACTGAAAAATAAATATTGAAAGCTGGAGGGCCTTCCTGGTAACTTATAAAGATACTCTCCTCTCTTATAGCAGGAGGAGAGAAAAAAAAATGAGGACAAGGACCAGGACTTAACAGAGTGATTTAGCTTTCTAAGGTTAAATGCTCAACAAAGTTCTGTTATGCCAGAGTAATGGCCCCACATGAAATACAAATGGTACTTTGACACTTAGAATAGGCACATCTGGGTGTATGACCCTGAAAGTTTGGTATACTTGGAATCATTTGAACCTTCTTTTTTTTTGAACCCTCTTTTTTTTAAAGATTTTATTTATTTATTTTAGAGAGAGAAAAAAAAATGCAAGTCAGGGAGGAACAGAGGGAAAGAGTCTCAGGCAGACTCCCCTCTGAGGGTGGAGCCAGACACAAGGCTCAATCTCATGACCCTGAAGTCAATACCTGTGCCAAAACTAAGAGTCATCGCTCAACCAACTGAGATACCCAGGTACCCCTTCTTTGAACCCTCTTAACCTGAAGAAGTTATCCAATCCTTGATGTTAAGAATTAATACTCCCCAGCCCTTGCTTAAAGAAAATGCAGAGGCCTCTCACCACAAAATAACATGTGCCTGCCCTCTTAGGATCTATCCCATCTCCCCTTCTGGTCATTACGCCTATAGGCGTATGTTATAAGATGACCTCGTCAAGACGTTCTGGGACTGGAGGCGGCAAGATGGAAGAGTAGGGTCCCCAAGTCACCTGTCCCCACCAACTTACCTGGATAACTTTCAAATCATCCTGAAAACCTACGAATTCTGTCTGATATTTAAATAGAGAACAGCTGGAATGCTACAGTGAGAAGAGTTTGTGCTATCAAGGTAGGAAGACGGGTAAAAAAAAAATAAATAAATAAATAAAAAAGCATCCAAGGGGGAGGGGCCCCGCGAGGAGCCGGGCTAAGGCCGGAGCGAGTGTCCCCAGGACAGGTGGGCCCCGTCCCGGAGAAGCAGGAGCTGCACCAACCTTCCCCGACAGAAAGGTGCTGGCAGGGAGCTGGGGCAGGATCCCAGGAGGGCGGGGATGCCCTCGGGCTCCCTGGGACACTAACAGACACCTGCGCCCTGGGGAGAGCCCCACACCCCGCGGCCGAGCTCCCAAAAGGGCTGGAGGGTGCCCCCAGCTGGACCCGGGAGCAGCTCTGGCGGCTCCTGCTGTGGCTCCACTGTGGAGGGGGCTGCGCGGCCGGGAGCGCGATTCTAGCGGCTTTTCTTAGAAAGCCCCAGAGCCAAGGGCGCTGGGGGACACAGCCCAAGATCCGGCGCTCCCCTGGGACATGCAGTGGCCGGGAAGACACAGGACAACGAGGAGGCTCCTGCCTCCGGGAGCCCCCAGCTATGCAGATCGGCGCCCCTCAACCCCCCAGCATCCAGGCCCCTGCAGACTGGGAGCTGCAGGAGTTGCTGTGGGAGTTACTGCAGGAGCTGACTCTAGGGCTGGAGAGCTGGCCGAGGCCACTGTTTTTCCTCCTCCCGGTGTTACCTTGTACCTGGACTGAGCAGGGACCCCACAGGATAAATAGCTCCCAATGAGCCGTGCACCTGGCAGGGAGCTGGGCAGCTCCCTCAGATGCACACACCCGAGAATCAGCACAGCAGGCCCGTCCCCCAGAAGACCAGCTGGAAGGACAGGGGAAAAGCAAGATATTGACCAAGCAGCACTGGAAAGTTCCAGGGAAAGTCGAGTGATTCACAGTATATTGAACCAGAGGATACTCCCCTTTTTTTATTGTTTTCTGTTTATCCCCTCCCCCTCTTTTTTTTCTTTTTCTCCTTTTTCCAGTACAACTTGTTTTTGGCCACTCTGCACTGAGCAAAATGACTAGAAGGAAAAATTCTAGAAAGAATTTTTCTTTCTAGAAAGAAAGAATCAGAAACAGTCCTCTCTCTCACAGAGTTACAAAATTTGGATTACACTTCAATGTCAGAAAGCCAATTCAGAAGCACTATTATACAGCTACTGGTGGCTCTAGAAAAAAGCATAAAGGATTCAAGAGACTTCATGACTACAGAATTTAGATCTAATCAGGCTAAAATTAAAAATCAATTAAATGAGATGCAATCCAAACTGGACGTCCTAACAATGAAGGTTAAGGAGGTAGAAGAAAGACTGAGTGACATAGGAGACAAGTTGATGGTAAGGAAGGAAACTGAGGAAAAAAAGATAAAATTAAAAGATCATGAGCATAGGTTAAGGGAAATAAATGACAGCCTCAGAAGGAAAAATCTATGTTTAATTGGGATTCCAGAGGGTACCAAAAGGGATAGAGGTACAGAAAGTATATTTGAACAAATCATAGCTGAAAACTTCTCTAACTTGGGAAGGGAAACAGGCATTCAGATCCAGGAGATAGAGAGATACCCCCTAAAATCAATAAAAACCTCTCAACACCTCAACATTTAATAGTGAAACTTGCAAATTTCAAAGATAAAGAGAAGATCCTTAAAGCACCAAGAGACAAGAAATCTCTAAGCTTTATGAGGAGAAGTATTAGGATAACAGCAGACCTCTCCACAGAGACCTGGCAGGCCAGAAAGGACTGGCAGGATATATTCAGGGTCCTAAATGAGAAGAGCATGCAGCCAATAATACTTTATCCAGCAAGGCTGTCATTCAGAATAGAAGGAGAGATAAAGAGCTTCCAAGATAGGCAGAAACTGAAAGAATATGTGACCACCAAACCACCTCTGCAAGAAATATTAAGGGGGACTGTAGAAGAAAGAAGAAGTCCAAGGAAACAATCCACAAAAACAGGGACTGAATAGGTATCATGATGACACTAAATTCATATCTTTCAATAGTAATTCTGAACATGAATGGGCTTAATGACCCCAACAAAAGGCACAGGGTTTCAGACTGGATAAAAAAGCCAGACCCATCTATTTGCTGTCTACAAGAGATTAATTTTAGACATAAGGACACCTACAGCCTGAAAATAAAAGGTTGGAGAACCATTTACTATTCAAATGGTCCTCAAAAGAAAGCAGGGGTAGCTATCCTCATATCAGATAAATTAATGTTTACCCCCAAGACTGTAGTAACAGATGAAGAAGGAGTATATATAAAGTATATATAAAGTATATATAAAGTATATATAAGTATATATTTATATAAGTATATATAAGTATATACTTATATATATATACTATATATACTTAAAGGATCTATCCAACAAGAGGAACTAACAATCATGAATATTTATGCCCTGAATGTGGGAGCTGCCAAGTATATCAATAAATTAATAACCAAAGTTAAGACATACTTAGATAATAATACACTTATACTTGGTGACTTGACTATAGCACTTTCTACAATTGACAGATCTTCTAAGCACAACATCTCCAAAGAAACAAGAGCTTTAAATGATACACTGGACCAGATGGATTTCACAGATATTTACAGAACTTTACATCCAAATGCAACTGAATACTGACCACATACTGGGTCACAATCAGGTCTGAACTGATACCAAAAGATTGGGATTGTCCCCTGCATATTTTCAGACCACAATGCTTTGAAATTAAAACTAAATCACAAGAAGTTTGGAAGGATTTCAAACACGTGGAGGTTAAGGAGCATTCTGCTAAAAGATGAAAGGATCAACCAGGAAATTAGGGAAGAATTAAAAAGATTCATGGAAACTAATGAGAATGAAGATACAACCATTCAAAATCTTTGGGATGCAGCAAAAGCAGTCTTGAGGGGGAAATACATCACAATACAAGCATCCATCCAAAAACTGGAAAGAACTCAAATACAAAAGCTAACCTTGCCCCTAAAGGAGCTGGAGAAAGAAGAGCAAATAGATCCTACACCCAGCAGAAGAAGAGAATTAATAAAGATTTGAGAGATTTGAGCAGAACTCAATGAAATAGAGACCAGAAGAACTGTGGAACAGATTAACAAAACCAGGAGTTAGTTCTCTGAAAGAATTAATAAGATAGATAAACCATTACCCAGCCTTATTAAAAAGAAGAGAGAAAAGACTCAAATTAATAAAATCATGAATGAGAAAGGAGAGATCACCACCAATACCAAGGAAATACAAACGATTTTAAAAACATATTATGAACAGCTATATGCCAATAAATTACGCAATCTAGAAGAAATGGTCACATTTCTGGAAAACCACAAACTACAAAAACTGGAACAGAAGAAATAGAAAACCTGAACAGGCCAATAACCAGGGAGGAAATTGAAGCAGTCATCAAAAACCTCCCAAGACACAAAAGTCCAGGGCCAGATGGCTTCTCAGGGGAATTCTATCAAAAGTTTAAAGAAGAAACCATACCTATCTACTAAAGCTGTTCAGAAAGACAGAAAGAGATGGAGTACTTGCAAACTCATTCTATGAGGCCAGCATCACCTTAATTCCAAAACCAGACAAAGACCCCACCAAAAAGGAGAATTAAAGACCAGTATCCCTGATGAACATGGATGCAAAAATTCCCAACAAGATACTAGCCAATAGGATCCAACAATATATTAAGAAGATTATTCACCATGACCAAGTGGGATTTATCCCCGTGATGCAAGGCTGGTTCAACACTCGTAAAGCAATCAATGTGATTGATCATATTAGCAAGAGAAAAAACAAGAACCATATGATCCTCTCATTAGATGCAGAGAAAGCGTTTGACAAAATACAGCATCCATTCCTGATCAAAACTCTTCAGAGTGTAGGGATAGAGGGAACATTCCTCAACATCTGTAAAGCCATCTACTCAAAGCCCAGAGCAAATATCATTCTCAGTGGGGAAACACTGGGAGCCTTTCCCTTAAGAACAGGAACACTACAGGGATGTCCACTCTCACCACTGCTATTCAACATAGTACGGGAAGTCCTAACCTTAGCAATCAGGCAACAAAAAGAAATTAAAGACATTCAAATTGGCAAAGAAGAAGTCAAACTCTCCCTCTTTGCAGATGACATGATACTGTACGTAGAAAACCCAAAAGACTCCACCCCAAGATTGCTAGAACTCATACAGCATTCAGCAGTGTGGCAGGATACAATATCAATGCCCAGAAATCAGTGGCATTTCTCTACACTAACAATGAGACTGAAGAAAGAGAAGTTAAGGAGTCAATCCCATTTACAACTGCACCCAAAAGCATAAGATACCTAGGAATAAACCTAACCAAAGAGGTAAAGGATCTATACCCTAAAAACTACAGAACACTTCTGAAAGAAATTGAGGAAGACACAAAGAGATGGAAAAATATTCCATGCTCATGGAGTGGCAGAATTAATATTGTGAAAATGTCAATGTTACTCAGGGCAATTTACACGTTTAATGCAATTCCTATCAAAATACCATGGACTTTCTTCAGAGAGTTGGAATAAATCATCTTAAGATTTGTGTGGAATCAGAAAAGACCCCAAATAGCCAGGGGAATATTAAAAAAGAAAACCATAGCTGGGGGCATCACAATGCCAGATTTCAGGTTGTTCTACAAAGCTGTGGTCATCAAAACAGTGTGGTACTGGCACAAAAACAGATACATAGACCAATGGAACAGAATAGAGAATCCAGAAGAGAAACCCCCAACTCTATAGTCAACTAATATTTGACAAAGGAGGAAAGACTATCCACTGGAAAAAAGACAGTCTCTTTAATAAATGGTGCTAGGAAAATTGGACATCCATATGCAGAAGAATGAAACTAGACCATTCTCTTACTCCATGCACAAAGATAAACTCAAAATGGATGAAAGATCTAAATGTGAGACAAGATTCCATCAAAGTCTGAGAGAAGAACACAGGCAACACCCTTTTTGAATTTGGCCACAGAAACTTCTTGCAAGATACACCTATGAAAGCAAGGGAAACAAAAGCAAAAATGAACTATTGGGACTTAATCAAGATAAAAAGCTTCTGCACAGCAAAAGAAACAGTCAACAAAACTAAAAGACAACCTACAGAATGGGAGAAGATATTCTCAAATGACGTATCAGATAAAGGGCTATTATCCAAGATCTATAAAGAACTTCTTAAACTCAATAGCAATGAAACAAACAATCCAATCATGAAATGGGCAAAAGACATGAATAGAAATTTCACAGAGGAAGACATAGACATGGCCAACAAGCACACAAGAAAATGCTCTGCATCACTGGCCATCAGGGAAATACAGATCAAAACCACAATGAGATACCAGCTCACACCCGGGAGAATGGGGAAAATTAACAAGACAGGAAACAACAAATGTTGGAGAGGATGTGGAGAAAGGAGAACCCTCTTGCACTGTTGGTGGGAATGCGAACTGGTGCAGCCACTTTGGAAAACTGTGTGGAGGTTCCTCAAAGAGTTAAAAATAGATCTTCCCTATGACCCAGCAATTGCACTGCTGGGGATTTACCCCAAAGATATAGATGCAGTGAAACACCGAGACACCTGCACCCCGATGTTTATAGCAGCAAAGTCCACAATAGCCAACCTGTGGAAGGAGCCTCAGTGTCCATTGAAAGATGAATGGATAAAGAAGCTGTGGTCTATGTATACAATGGAATATTACTCAGCCATTAGAAACAACAAATACCCACCATTTGCTTCGACATGGATGGAACTGGACGGTATTATGCTGAGTGAAATAAGTCAATCGGAAAAGGATGTTATATGGTCTCATTCATTTGGGAAATATAGAAATTAGTGAAAGGGAATAAAAGGAAAGGATAGAAAATGAGTGAAAATATCAGTGAAGTTGACAAAACATGAGAGACACCTAACTCTGGGAAATGAACCAGGGGTAGTGGAAGAGGAGGTGGGCAGGGGGCTGGGGTGACTGAGTGACGGGCACTGAGGGGGGCACTTGGTGGGATGTGCACTGGGTGTTATGCTATATGTTGGTAAATTGAACCCCAATAAAATTTTTTTTTAAAAAAGACATTCCGGGACTAATGAGAGGATAAAGATTCTACTTTAAAGGAGAAGCAAGACCTAATCACATGAGCCAACAGGAGCCAGAGGAGTAAAGTGTTTGATCAAAAAGTTTAGTACATAAAATTGAATAAGTAAGGGCATTTTGGAAGCACATTCCATAGATTAAAGATTTAACATCCTGGGAAAGATTCAAATTAATGTTTGTAACTCACCATTAGGTGGGCTCCTTCAAGCATAAGAAAAAAGGAGTGGCCCATGCTATGCAAAGCTGAAATGCCAGAGGGCACCTGGATGGCTCAGTCAGTTAAGCATCAAACTCTTGATTTTGGCTCACATCATGATCTCGGGATTGTGAGATCAAGCCTTGCCTCAGGCTCCCAGCTTAGTGCAATATCTATTTAAGATTTTCTGTTTCCCTCTGAACCTCCCCATGCTCATGCTCTATAAGTAAGTAAGTAACTAAGTAAGTAAAAAATAAATAAATAAATAAATAAATAAATAATAAATAAATAAATAAATAAATAAGTAAATAAAATATTCTTAAATAAAAAGTTGAAATGCCACAATATCAAACTCTACCAACTTCTATAGTATCAATTGCAACCTCTGTGTCAGATTTTTTTTTTATATATAGTAGATTAATGTAACCTTGGATTCCTCACATGCTATTAGGTTATTGATTTGATAAATGAGTACTTTTATATTCTATTAAAGAAGGAGAAATTAGAAATATTTGTATTCATGTGAAAGGGGCAATACTATATACATTTACTATTACCCAAAGAGCTGTGTTGGTTATAGTCTTGTGTCATACTGATTCTAAAAAGATCTGGTTTGTCTTTATATTTTCCATAAACAACATATTGATCCATCACATTGATTACATACTTATTGAGCTGGGTAAACAAAAAGTTGCTAGCATGTAGAGAGACAGGTGTGCTTCTGTAAGTCCCTATGAAGATTCAGGGGCTTCACGTATCAATAAAAATTTGTAAGAATCCAATGGTCATGGCCTTTGCAAAATTAAAGACAAACAATTGAACTTTTCATATCCTACCATGATGAAGAAAACACAACCAATGTTAGACAGCCAGCTCTTAGGGGGACCTAGAGCAAAAATGGGCACTCAATCAAGGTCAGGTATAGGGGTAGCAATACTGCCATTTGGGCCATATGATACAACAGATCCTATGATATCAAGACCCAGAAGGTCCTATAGTATTAGTTATGTGAAAATATTCAGAGGAAGAATCACAATGCAGGCCTCTGGGATTCTGAATAAAGGCTTTGTCATCTGCAGTTGGAATTAAGACATAACTTTAAAAACAGCATTTAGCATGCTATTTCAGACCCTGGTAGAGATAGAGCATCTGACCAGGAGACATCAACTGAATATCCACCTGAAATATCCCCTCTTGAGCTGAGTTCTCTCAGTCCTCCCCAGTCATAAAACCAGGCAGAGTAACCAGCAATTAAAAAAGTGTTATAAGAAATCAAGAATTAGCATGTGTTATGGGCTGTACTTTGTTCTTCCAGTACCTCAGAATGTGACTACATATGGAGATGGGGCATTTAAAGAGGTAATTAAGGTAAACTGAGATTTTATGAATGAACCTTAATTCTTTTTTTTAAAGAGTGGGCCCTAATTCAATATGTTTGGTATCCTTCTAAGCAGAGAAGATTAGGGTCCAGACACACACGAAGGGTAGACATGTGAACTTAACTAGAGTAAGAAGGCCATCTACAAGCCAAGTCAAAGAGAGGGGCCCTCAGAAGAAATCAAGCCTGCTGACACCTTGATCTTGGACTTCTAGTCTCCATAACTTTGAAAAACAAAACAAAAACTTCTCTTGTTTAAGTCACCCAGTCTGTTGTATTCTCCATGGCAGCCCTAGCAAACCAATATAGTACAAATAGAGGACACAGTTAAGCTGTACAGAGTCCAGATGCACATGTTGCCCACTACTGTTGAATAATGTCCTCCTTTAGCTCACATCTGTGTCCATATGGAGGACCCTGTACAACTTTTAATAGAGGGGGAAAAAGCTGAAGATATTTTGCTATTAGAAAGAAGACTTTCACTTCTTTCCTATTAGATACTTCATTGTCATTCATGTAATTTGTGTCTCTTTGACAGTCATCTAAAATATCTGACTCATATTTAGCTACAGGGAAGCAATAGAATATGGATAACGGTATACTCTTTGTGAATCAGATAGACCCAGGAATAGGTTCATGTCTAGACCCTGTCACTTATCACTCTGAGTTTCCATTTCTTCATTTGTAGAACAGAATTAATACGAGTAATTATACTCTCAAGTGATCATAAGAAAGAAAAGAGATAGTGCATATAAATTTCTCCCAATAGTACTTGACTCTAGGACTCGGCACTTAAGATCATATTGACACTATATTTGTGTACTATATACACACGTTTCCCCTGCTGTAAATCTCAGTAAAAAACTTTACGTTTTGTGACATAAATTTTATCTGGTGAAATAACAAAATTAGGCCCATTATTCTAGCCTGTCAAGATCTTTTTGACTCTACATTCTGTCATCTAACAAGCTCACAATTTATCCCAACTTCATGTCAAACCCAAATTTGATAAATGTGTCATCATGATCTTTAAGAGAATAAATGATTATTTAATGAGCAAGCCTATGGTCATTTATTTTTCTACCTACAGCATTTTCCAAATATGAATTGTTCAATTTTATTAGCAAAAAATCACTGTTAAGTTTTTATCCCATAAAGACATTTTCAAATTTATGTTATCTTTTTGACTTTTCCTTTTCTCAGACATTCAGAGATTTCTGTATTCTTATAGACCAACTTCCAAGTTTAAATGAAGGAACATTTTAATGAACTGTGAACATTGTCTTTAGCTGTGTTCATCATTTCTCTATCCAATCTTAGCTTTTAATCTACCTTTTAAATGCCAGGTGGCAGAAATAGTCTAAGAAAAGAAAATGTAGTGAAATTAACATTTTTTTCTTATACTTAAACTACCCAGGGAACTTTCCTAGTAACACATAGTTCTATGACCAAATCATTATAGAAAAATAAATAGTGACATGGGTCAAAAGAATGTCAAGTAACTTGAAAGCTATCTAAACAGCCCCTTACATCTCAAGGATTTCTGTGCACTTGGTTTCGGTCCTGTCAATCTGCAAAATTACTTATGCTTCAGTCTATGAGGTCAGAGTTATGATTTCTCACACTGTAATGCCAAATAGCCCAGAAAAGCCTGTAGCATTTACATCACAAAATGCCTCCCAAAAGAGCTGATGATTCATGGACAGCCAAGAGGAAATAAATGTGACTTGCAATGAGTAAATATTGAGATATTTTTGAACCATTACCTATAATATATTAAAGTTTCCATTTGTTTTGTTTTGTTTTTCTTTTGTTTGTTGGTTGGTTTGTTTTTCTTTTAGAGAAAGGCATACTGTCACATGTAGCGCCTCATTTGGATGTGTCTGGAGTCTTGGAAGTTTGACTACCCTACGTTCTCCTACAAATAAACCTTGAGAGCTTGTTTGGAGGTTCAGGCAGGAGAGTGCAGCTACTGGTATACCCTTGACTGAATAATAATCCTCCTGCACTGGGGAAGGTCGTCCTCTTCGATGGAGCATGCAGCTTAGGGAAGGATACACATGAAGCAGTGAGAGAGGAAAGGTGAAAGGGGTCAGCCAGTTCAGCCAAATCAACCCTGGCGATCAATGGTATGACAGATGTCATAGCCAGGTCACCCTCACATTCAGTAAAGTTTATTTGTAAGTCTGAAAAGTCTTAGGGGTCCAAGCAGGTAGGCAATAGTCATATTAATAGTGTCTAAAACCTTAATAAACCTATATCTTACCTTGTTTCTGACTTTTATGAAGCATTTAGGTCACAGTGAAATTTGCTAGAAGCAGCAAAGGAATTTATCAATTACAGCATAGAAACCAAGGTTGAAATTTTCTGTTTCTGTGGATTTTATGGTAGCAATATCAGATTTTTCTCCAGAGTTTATATGTAGGTTTGAAAAGGTTATAATTTTGTTTCCTCTTATCAGGCTTTTAACCAAAATTAGACCTATCACTAAAAAAATACACTAAAGATTTTAAATATTTACTTATTAACCAGATAAATGGATCCTGTCATTCTGGTTTATAAATTCACATATATTATTTGATTGTTCCTTGTTTATTAACCATGATTTTTTAGAAGTAAGCTGGAAAAGCCCAAACTAAGCTTAGGAAAAAAGGAAATTTCTCAGCAGAAAACTAGAATGGTTCAGAGGATCAAGGGATGATATAAAAAACCAACTAAGGAGAAAGGACATCCAATTCTGCCCAATAAGGATGGATGCAATCCTCTACCTGAAAGCTAACAACCAACAAAATCACACCAGATATATAAAGAAAATAATCATTTTCAAGGCAATGGATATCAGGAATCAATCTGAGGATAACAGTCTCTGAGAGACAGAAAATAAATGTACTCAGCCCATTGGTTGTCCCAGATAACCCCTTCCAGGGTTTCTAAGCTTCAGTACATGTGGGGGAAATGAGGCAGTTTCCTCACTAAGTTGAGGAAACTGAGAGTGTGGGGAAAACCCAAGCTATTCAAATGTATAGGACAGAGTACTGGAGAAGAGAAAGCTACAAAGAGAGAAAACTTTGGAGACCTTTGGAGCATCCCTCTTCCATATACAGCCAAGGTACTGATTAGTACGTGTGTATAAGAAAACCATTCAAGGTTGAAGAAAAATCAGCTGACACAATTAGACCAAACAATGCCTGTCACTCACACGTGACCAAAAATAGTACCTGTTTCCATCTGCTGAATGGATTCTATGTCAACCTAGTTGTTGAAATAAAACTTCTCATGAACCATGAGGTATTGAGTAATTTAGAGAAGTCCTGCCTCAATAATGATGAATATTTAGACCTAGACTTAAATGTGTCTCTAGTTCCACCTAACAAATCTCAAAAGCAAGAACCACAAGAATCAACCTATTTCCAAATAACAAAGTCCCAAACCAAACATAGAAATACAAAAATATCTATCCCCAATATGACAAAAATCACAATATCTGGCATCCAAACAAAGGTCATGGGCTTGTAAAGAAGCAGGAAAACATAACCCATAGTGAAGGCAAAAATTAACCAATCAATCAAAATCAAACTAGAACTGATACAGATATTAGAATTAGTAGATAAGACTATGAAAGCATTTACTATAACTGTATTCCATCTGTTCAAAAGTTAAATAGGAATATATAAATTATATGAAAGATGTAAATTACTATAATATCTGTGATGAAAAATACACTGATTAGGATTGATGGCAAATTAGACAAAGTAGGAGAAAAGATTAGGGAAATTAAAGACACAGCAATATCAATTATCCAAAATGAAACACAGAGAGGATAAAAGGAGTAAAGAAAAAAAAAGAAGAAGAAGAAGAAGAAGAAGAAGAAGAAGAAGAAGAGAGGATCAGTGAACTATAGGGCAACATCAAACAACCAAATAAATATGTAACTAGATTCCTTGAAGGAGAGGGAGGAAAGGGCAAAAGAAAAAATCACTTCCGAATTTTTCAAATCTGATGAGAATTACATAACCCAGAAATCTAAGATGTTCAATGCACCCCCCCACACAAGAAATACAAAGAAGTTATTTCCACCTTTTGGCTATTGAGAATACTACTGCTATGAACATGCATATACATGTACTTAGTTGATATACTATTTTTATGTGAACACAAGTTCATTGGGTAGAAATAGCCCAAATGTCCATCAATAGATGAATAGATAAATGAATCTGGTATGTACATGCAATGGAATATTATTAACCCATAAAAAGGAATAAAATATGAATCTTTGAAATATTATGCTTAGTGGAAGAAGCTAGACAAAAAAGGACAAATATTGTATTATTTCACTCATATAAAGTATCTGGGATAGGTAAACTCATAGGGATGGAAAGTAGATTAGGGATTGCCAGAGGCTTGTAAAGTGCAGAGTAGGGACTTACTGCTTAATGGATAAGGGATTGTATATTGGAAAGATGGAAATATTTTGGAACTATATAGAGGTGGTGGTTATGCATTGCAAATGTACTAAATGCCATTCAATTGTTCACTTCAAAATAATTTCATATGAATTTCACTTCAGTGCACTCTTTCAAATGAAGGCAAGATTAACATTTAAAAATGAAGATATACAAAGCTCCAAGAATGTATCACTAGAAAGTATTCACCACAAAATATATTAAAGGAAGTTATTCAAGCAAAAAGAAAATTATAGTAGGTAGAAATATGGATCTATAAGAAGGAAAACTGAGCACCAGATGTGGAAGTCCTACAATGGCAAATTATATATAATTTGAGAGAGAGAAAAAGATTTATTTATTTATTCATGAGAGACAGAGAGAAAGGCAGAGACATAGGCAGAGGGAAATGCAGTCTCCCTATGGAAATCCTGATGTGGAACTCGATCCAGCGCTCGGGTATCACACCCTGAGCTGAAGGCAGACGCTCAATTGCTGAGCCACCCAGGCATCCCCAAGGGCAAATATATAAAATGCTTCTTATTGTAAATGCAAAGAGGTACAGAGATAGAGCTGGTATCAAGGAGAACTCCCACCAGGCACTCAAATGTCCCCTGACATGTGTCTCCAATCTGCTTCAGTCAGTATGTTAGCTCTACCTTTCACCATTGATAAAATAATTCTCATGAGCAAGCATCTATTGTGTTCTATGAGTGGCATATAATACAGATTAGCTAATGATATCTCATTTATTGAGTAGGATAAGGAAATTAAGTATTCTATAGAAATGTGTTTTCTAGAAAATGGAAATTTAGGCACTCATCATTTTAAAATTTTAATCATTACGCATAAAAATCTCTTAGCTGTATTTTTACTTTTTTATTGGTGTTCCAAAATCAAAACAATATATGCAATAAAAGCAGCTCAGGATGATCATTATGAATACATTATTGAAGAACCTAAACACTATTTTTTAAAGATTTTATTTATTTATTCATGAAAGACACACAGAGAGAGAGAGAGAGACAGAAAGAAAGAGAGAAGTAGAGACACAAGCAGAGGGAGAAGCAGGCTCCCCACAAGGAGCCCAATGCGGGACTTGATCCCAAATCCCCGGATCAGGACCTGAGCCAAAGGCAGACGCTCAACCACTAAGCCATCCAGGTTTCCCAAGCCTAAGGACTATTAAAGTTTAAAGAATTATTTCCCCTATTCTAAATGGTCCCAAACTGAATTGTTTTAGGTTCTGTCTTTATCTTTTTCTCTGAGCCATGATATTAGACTCCCATGCATTCCTATTTGCTCATCTCTATATTCACATCTAAATCATATACTCTTCTCATCCAATCACATATTGGCTGCAGTGAAGACACTACTGCAAAAGATTACTTCTTTGGAGTATGAAATCATAGTAAAGCTTTGGCCTTAAGTAAAAGAAAAGGTAAAGATAGAGACCTAAAAACTCTCTACCTATCTCAAAAATTTCTTCCTACTAGATGGAAATTGACCTATTTTGATTGATTTAGTGTCCAAGAATTGGTTTATTACGGCATAATACAGTTGGCATTTGAGTTGAACATAGCTATATTTTATTGTGAGAGTCACCTAATTCTTCCCTGAATTGATTTCCTTTTCTTCTCATTCTCTAACATGTTTTTCCCCCTCATTAAATATAATGCTATTCAGAGGATTACAACACAATGTGAATATGATACACAGTGTAGATATAGGGGTATCCATTCTAACTTATTTACTCATTCCTCTTTTGAGTAAAAACATATCCTATGGGTGGCTCAGAGGTTGAGCGTCTGCCTTCAACTCAGGGCGTGATCCCAGGGTCCCTGAATCGAGTCCGCATTAGGCTCCCTGTGAGAAACCTGCTTCTCCCTCTGCCTAGGTCTCTGCCATTCTCTCTCTGTCTCTCATGAATAAATAAATAAAATCTTTATATATATATATATATATATATATATATATACATATATATATATATCATATGAAAAGCACAAATCATTTTACCTACTACTCATGCACAGAATGATAGCAGCAATATGTCTCTATACTGCCCTGGAGGTGAAATAGTAATATATCTAAGAAGTGAAATATTATTTATCTTCTTTCAAATATGTATGTTAATAAAATATTTAACATACATGAAAGAGACTCGTGAAATGAACATGGTGTATCAGCCAGGTTTCAGTCAGGAGAGCAGATTAACTATGAGTTTATAAGATAAATCACTGATAATAGGAATTAGACCTTACATAATTTTGGGAGAAGCTGGCACCTAATGTTTAGAATGGGGTTTGGAAAAGGAGAAACTCTGAAGCCAGAGTTCATGGAGAAATCCTCAAGTTTTCTCTGTGAATCTAATTCCTCTGTGGTAGTAACTGGTGGTAGGCTGGGGACCCAGTTGGTAAGCAAAGCCCAAAGGCAGACAGAAAAGTTGGATGTAAAATGAATGAGGGCAACAGCAAACTGGAACCTGCAGTGTTTCTCTGTGTGTATATATCATTGCATCTGAACATACAAAGACTTTCAGAGTGTGAAAGACACTACTTCAATTTAGAACACATGTTCCTCTTTTGGCCAATGGTAACACAGGACCATAAAGGAAAGAGATTCTGAAAAACAGTTCTCAGCTTAACCAAATGGACACAGCTCTAACCAACACACATGATATACCTATAAGGCTGATAGATGATCTTGTTGTATGAGAGGATGTTTTACTGGTTTCATAAGCCAAGATGATCATTTGCAAATGCTCTGGTGTTACAGCATACAAATATCAATATTTCATTTGGTAGAGAATTGGATTTTCACTAGACTAGCAAAACCAAAAACAAAAAAATGAACAAACAAAAGCCAGCATGGAAATATTAGGTTCTACTCCTCTTCAGTGTCTCAGAGACTTGATTTAAATTTTCTATGACTTACAAGACTAGAACAATATCAAATCACTCTTCTATTTTTTGAGCACTCTTGTTCAAAGTATTGTATAAATAGACAGACAATCTCAGGTTCTAATTTCTGTAATTAATATGACACAAGCTTCCAGAAATCGAGACAAAGGAGGCCTCATTTCATCACATCCTTCAAGTTGATGGAAGATTCAGTCATCCCCAAAGTTATACATCATGAAATATACCAATCATCACATGCCAAAATCTTCCTTTAAGTAGTTTATTTTTCTAATAAAGTGTACTTGGATTTCCCTGAGTATGTTCTTATGCTGCTTATGATAAAGGTGAGGTGGTTGGGATCTACTTTTCCAAAGGGAGTCATTGTAAATAATAATGAAAACACCTGAAACATCTGCAGTTCAGGAGACTAGACTATATGGACAACAGAGAGACAGGATCAGAAAAAGAGAAGTGCATGTGTAGGATGACATTGATCACTGATCCTGGTTCCTGTTGAGATCACACTTGGAATTAAATTCAATGTTGGTGATTTAGGAAAAGGTGACATATTTATAAGAGGGAATCTTGAAGTTTGACCTGAGATTCAAATATATATTGTTTGGCAATTCCTCTTTTCGACCTCTACTTCCCATCCTTCCAAATAATTTCTTTCTGTGCTCTGGCCTCTAAACTTCTTTACTAGAATTTTTAAGACAACACATTCTTTTTTATTTTTTTACTTCATTTAAATTCAATTTGCCAACATATGGTATAACACCCATTTCATCTCATCATGTACCCTCCTTAATGCCCATCATCCAGTTATTCCATCACCCCACCCACATCTTCTTTATCCATTCTTCTGTTGAAGGACTTTGTGACTCTTTCCGAAGTTTGGTTATTATGGACATTGCTGCCATAGACATCAGGATGCAGGTGCCCCTTTGTTTCACTATATCTGTATCTTTGGGGTAAATATCCAATAGTGCAACTGCTGGTCATTGGGTAGCTCTACTTTTAACTTCTTGCGGGACCTCCATATTGTTTTCCAGAGTGGCTGTACCAGCTTGCATTCCTGCCCATAGTGCAAGAGGGTTCCCCTTTCTCCACATCTTCACCAACATTTGTTTCCTGTCTTGTTAAGTTTAGCCATTCTCACTAGTGTAAGGTGATATCTCATGGTGGTTTTGATTTGTATTTCCCTGATGACAAGTGACATGGAGCATTTTTTCATGTGCTTGCTGGCCATGTGTATGTCCTCTTTGGAGAAACGTCTGTTCATGTCTCCTGCCCATTTCTTGACTGGATTATTTGTTTTGTGGATGTTGAGTTTTATAAGTTCTTTATAGATCTTGGATACTAGCCCTTTATCTGAGGTGTCATTTGCAAATATCTTCTCGCATTCTGTAGGTTGCCTTTTAGTGTTGTTGACTGTTTCCTTTACTGTGCAGAAGATTTTTATCTTGACGAAGTTCCAATAGTTCATTATTGCTTTTGTTTCTTTTATCTTTAAAGACATGTCTTACAAGAAGTTTCTGCAGCTGAGGTCAAAAAGGTTGCTGCCTGTGTTCTCCTCTAGGATTTTGATGGATTCCTGTCTCACCTTGAGGTCCTTCATCCATTCTGAGTTTATCTTTATGTATGGTATAAGAGAATGACCTAGTTTCATTCTTCTGCATGTGCTGTCACTGGTTTTCAAAGGATTAGAATGGATGCACTCTTTCTCCAAAGTTGGCTGGTGGTATCTCTAGTCTTGATGTTTTCTGAAGCTCCCTGTAAAACTGAGATTTAGAGACATTTGTTGTACCAACCTCTAGAGTTCTTTCACCACTGTTTTGGTTTCCCTCTGTTCTCAAAAGTCGCTCCTCTTCCATTAGGTTCTCTCACTAGAACACTATCAACCATCTTTGCTTCTTTTTTGTCTAAAAATAAAGGTAATTCATTAATTAAAGATTGAGCATAGCCTGACTTCTTTTTAGCTATGACACTTTTCTCTAAAGCTTTCTGGAGCTGGGTTTTTAAAAAATTTTCCCCTAATAAGTCTTAGCAAATTTAACCTCTGTGGCTCTGAATTCATCCACTTTTTTAAAATTCTGTTGAAATATTCTCATAAATCTGCCACATTTAGAGATCTCTGTCATATCTCGTAGATGAATTGTAACAACAGTCCCACAGGCTTTGCATTAGCCATTTATATAAATATGCCTTTTCAGCATCTCATTGGTATGCTTTAGTGCATGGAATTCCTATGGAACTGGCCCGGCATTCTACAAATTATTTCTCCATTTTTAGGGCCACTTGGTTGTCATCAGAGGTTGAATAGTCATATGAGTATAGAAGTTTATATGTGAATTGACTGGCCAAGCATACAGGTTCCTAGAGGGCTCAGCAGCACCCTCACCTTAGGGCAGGGGAGATAATTTCATACTAAATATTTTGTTACATCAGTTAGTTTACCTCATTTTTTTTTTGTGAAGATGCTTTGAAAATTCTGTACTCGGGGTAGAGGAATTAAATACCACTTTCTAAGCTGGAGGTATCACAATTCCAGATTTCAAGTTATACTATAAAGCTGTAGTATTCAAAACAGTACACCACTGGAGCAAAAATACACTCATAGATCAGTGGAACAGGATAGAAAGCTCAGAAACAAATCCACAATTTTATGGTCAATTAATCTTCAACAAAAGAAGGAAGAATATGCAGTTGGAGAAAGAGTCTTTTCAGTAAATGGTGTTGGAAAAACAGGGCAGCAACTTGCCAAAGAATAAAACTGCCTCTCACTTTTTCTATACCCTACACAAAAATAAACTCAAAATGGATTAAGGACCTAAACCATTAGGCCTTGAAGAAGCCTATCAGAGGATATTGCAATATCACCTGAGTTCACTGCTTCTGTCTAGCCCTGACAGTTCCTTCTCTGAATACATATCTGTTGATAGGGCAAAATTTGCCTTTTTCCCCCTAGCTTTATTGAGATATAATTGACATATAACGTCTCATAAGTTTAAAGTGTACAATGTGATGATTTGACATAGGTATGTATTGTGAAATGTTTGCCACAATAAAGTTAGTTAACACATCCTTCAATTCGCAAAATTACCTATTTGTTGTTGTTATGGTGATTACATTAAAGCTTAGAGTTGGGCAACCTTCAAGTATATAATGCAGTATTATTAGTTATTATCATTATCTTTATTTCATTTCTCTGTACAGCATCCCTGTGAGATGTTATCACCATTTGTGGCTATGGAAAGTAAGAGGTTGTTCAAGTGACCTGCAGGGACTACAGATTTAGTTTGTGGGTTGAGTTGGGATTCATCCAGACCTCTATTTGATTCCAAAATCCATCATCTTCTTACTATAACTGGTAGATTTAAGATCTCTGCATGACTATGGTTATCAGATAAAATACAGAATGCCCAATTGAATGTGAATTTCAGATAAATAATGAATTTTTCAGAATAAGTATACCCTACTAATTTTGAAAAGTGTAAGTACACTTCAGTATTAAGTATAGCCACCATGCCGTACATTAGATCACTGGAACTTATTCACCTTAAAACTTAGTTTTTACCCTTTGACCAACATCTCATTTCCCACACTCCTTAGCCCCTGGCAACAACTGTTCTACCCTCTGTTTCTATGAGTTCAGCCTTTTTAGATTCTGCATATAAATGAGATCATAAAGTATTTGCCTTTCTCTAACTTATTTCACTTAGCATAATTCCCTTAAAGTCCATCCAGATTATTGCAAATTGAAAGATTTCCTTCTTTTTATGGACAAATAGTATTCCATTGTGTGTGTGTGTGTGTGTGTGTGTGTATCACATTTTCTTTACCTATTCATTGATCAGTGGACAGTTACATTGTACCCATATCTTAGCTATTGTGAATGCTGCAATAAACATGAAACGGCAGATATCTTTTCAATATGGCAATTTTGTCTTCCTCAGAAATATACTCAGAAATAAGACTGCTAGTCATTTGGTAGAAATCTTTTGAATTTCTTGAGGAACCTCCATACTGTTATCCACAGTGGTTGTACCAATTTACATTCTCACCAGTAGTGCACCAAGGTTCCCTTTTCTACATACCCTTGCCAAAATTTGTTCTCTCTTGCCTTTTTGATAACAGCCATTCTATCAGGTGGGAAGTGATAGCTCATTGTGGTTTTTATTTGCATTTCCCAGATGATTAGTGAGATTATGTCCTTGTTGGCTTCAATGTTTTGTCCTTGTGTCTCAGCTATTGTTCCAAAATCAACTTCCTCAAGTTCTAGAGTCACTAAAGGTTTAGCAATACAACTGTGTAGTGTACCAGGATTCAATTTATAAATCTAGATACTTCTATTATTCCACAAATGAAACTATTACATTCTAGGCCTCATGAAACTTTTCTTTCTTTCTTTCTTTCTTTCTTTCTTTCTTTCTTTCTTTCTTTCTTTCTTTCTTTCTTTCTTTCTTTCTTCTTTCTTTCTTTCTTCTTTCTTTCTTTCTTTCTTCTTTCTTTCTTTCTTTCTTCTTTCTTTCTTTCTTTCTTTTCTTCTTTTTTTCCTTTCTTTTTTAAAGCTTTTATTCATTCATTCATGAGAGACATAGAGAGAGAGAGGCAGAGACATAGGCAGAGGGAGAAGCAGGCTCCCTGTAGGGAGCCTGATTTGGAACTGGATCCTAGGACCCTGGGATCACAACCTGAGCTGAAAGCAGATGCTCAACCACTGAGCTACCCAGGTGTCCCACCTTATGAGACTTTCTTGCAGTCATATTAAAATGAGTAACAAAATGATCACTTCTGCCTATTTATATGTCTGAAATCAATTGGTAAGACCTTTTTGCAGGTTGTCTCAGTTTGCTGGATTAATAATACCTTCCTTTGCCAAGAGGCAACACCACTCTTTGCATTTTCTGTCATTTCTCTAAATATTCATCCCCAGGGATGGGTTGAATGTATCATATATAAGGATAGCAGTGACTGAGACTTTGTTCTGTCCATTTCCTTGTCTGTTACTCTTAACATTTCCCTGATACATCCTGTTGCTTTTACTACTACTCAACTCTGTTGGTATCAGATTCCCTGCTTATCCTGGACACCTGTATGACTTGCTTGTCTTCTTTGAAAGCTGATGTCTGTAGCCGATTGACATAGGTTTATACCAGTACTGATTATTTCTCATAGTTCTGGGGCTGCTAATTCTTTATCATATATCCTGTAAATGATGATCACCCACCTGTGTTTGACCTCTAACTACTCTAGGACTCTTTCCATTGCCAGAATCTTCTTGCTTTTGTCCAATTCTCTCTCTTACTGGCTAGTACTCAAAAGCCTTTCTTTTTGTTTGCCAACATATTTTCTAGGATTTGTTACAATGCTGTTGCTTAGACCCTTATTAAAGTTTTCACATTTTCCCCTAGATCTCTCCTTTCTTGGATGCATAGAAGCCAGGAAGGATGATATTAAGTCAATAGATAGTCCAATATAACTTTAATATGTAACTAGAATGTGGCTGTCTCTGTCAGTTAGGCTCTTTTACTGCATCAGTCCACCATTGTCAAGAAGATTCCTTACTCATTTAGGAATAGGTTGTATCTCCTTAATATTTGACTTCTAAGCCTCCAGATACCTCACTTCCCAATCACTTACTGTGTCAAATATGTCTGCATCTGTCTCAAGGACAAATACAGTAAGGTGGTATAATGCTTTCCCAAGGAGCACCTATATATCATGTGGATTAAGAATGTGGTGTCTCCATCTATGAAGGCAAGGGAAACAAAAGCAATAATGAACTTTTGGAGCTCCGTCAAGATAAAAAGCTTCTGCACAGCAAAGGAAACAGTAAACAACACTAAAAGGCAACCTACAGAATGTGAGAAGATATTTGCAAATGACACCTCAGATAAAGGGCTAGTAGCTCAATAAAGAACTTATAAAACTCAACATCCACAAAGCAAACAATCCAGTCAAGAAATGGGCAGTAGACATGAACAGACCTTTCTCCAAAGAGGACATACACATGGCCAATAAGCACATGAAAAAATGCTCCATGTCACTTGTCATCAGGGAAATACAAATCAAAACCACCATGAAATATTACCTTACACTGGTGAAAATGGCTAAACTTAACAAGACAGGAAACAACAAAATGTTGGTGAGGATGTGGAGAAAGGGGAACCCTCTTGTACTATGGGCAGGAATGCAAGCTGGTACAGCCACTCTGGAAAACAGTATGGAGGTCCCTCAAGAAGTTGAAAATAGAGCTACCCAGTGACCAGCAGTTGCACTACTGGATATTTACCACAAAGATACAGATGTAGTGAAACAAAGGGGCACCTGCACCCCGATGTTCATGGCAGCAATGTCCACAATAGCCAGACTGTGGAAAAAGTCACAGTGTCCTTCAACAGATGAATGGATAAAGATGTGAGATAGATATATATATAGATATAGATATAGATATATATATATATATTACTCAGCCATCAGAAAAGATGTTTAGTGTTCCAGTGAGAGAACCTAATGCAAGAGGAGACACTTTTGAGAACAAGAAGTAAAATAAAATAGTGGTGAAAGAACTCTAGAATTTGAAACAACAAATATCTCTAAAGGTAAGCAACTTTGGAAGCTGAATTGGTGTCACAAAAGTAGAAGCATGCAAACCCCCCTAAACCTAGGCTCTTTATGCTATTTCTGGCACACTTGATTGATACTATCTGACCTATGGAAATAAAGTCCACATCTCTGTAAAAAGTAACAGTGTTCCAACTAAAAGACTATACTCTCTTTCCCTGCTGCTTAGAATGGTATAGAACTTTGAAAGGGAATATAAAGTTTCCACATGAGTTGAGTAGAAGAAAGCATATCGGCTGGGCTGGAGCTAACACTTAGAGATGCTGGCATATGGAACAGGCAACACTCTCCACCCACAGAATCATATGTGTGTGTGTGTATGTAAGTTCACAGATAAATGAGCCAAGCAGACTTAAATGTTACAGAAAGCTCACAGAAAAATTGAAACACAAAGACACTTAAATGTTAGAGAAAGTTCAAAGAGCTCCTAAGTGTCCCAGAATACTTGCATATATTATTTCAGTATCCAACAATTCTCTAATTTACATATAAGCCAAGAAGTCCATTTTTAGAAATTACTGCATTCATTCATTCCATAATTCATTAAAATCCCAGCTATGAATTATCCTTCACCTCACTTCATATGTTGAAGCTCTAACCTCCAATATGACTATATTTGGAGAAAGGGCTTTTAGGAAGTAATTAAAATTGAATGAGATGATAAAAAGCAGATTCCTAATCTGATAGTACTGGTGATCTTATAAGAATGAGAGGAGAAAACAATTCTCTCTCTCTCTCTCTCTCTCTCTCTCTCTCTCTCTCTCTCTCTCCACGTGCATGTGCTAAGGAAAGGCCATGTAAGCACATAGCAAGAGGCAGTAGTCTACAAGACAAGAAGAGAGTCCTCACCAAAACCCAACTGTGCTGGCACTGTGATCTTGGACTTCCAGCTTCCAAAAGTGTATAACAATCAATTTATGTTATTTAAGCCACCTAGTTTATGGCATTTCGTTTGGCAACTGAAACAGACTAAAGCGGTCCCTATGGTCAACAAGCTTACATTCCAGAAGTGAAAAGCAAGAAATCCTTCAGCAAATCACCAAATCCACGTATAATATGTCATATAGTCATAAGTTCTGCAAAGAAAAATGAAACAGGAAGAAAAGGATGAAAGATAATAAGGAATGGGATTTTTTTTAAATAAAATATCCACAGATGCCTTTTTAATAAGGTAAAAGCTAAGTGGAGAGTGAGAGAAATTAAATGGAAAAAAAGCATGGAAGAAGTCCCGTCAACATCTGGGGAAGAACATTCCAGAAGGAAACCACAAGTGCAAAGGCTCTGAAGGGGAAGTGTGATGCAGTTTTAAGGATGTCAAGGAGGCTATTGTGGCTTAGTGTGCTTGACAAGAGGAATGGTAGGAGATATATTCGGTGAAGCAGCTGGGATTGAGATAATTGAGAACCTGGCAAGCCTTAGTTAGTACTTTGAATTTCATTTGGGTGAGATGGGAGTTTTGGGAGGACTCCCTTGATCTGATGAAATCTAAATCACTCTGTAGCTGCTGTATGGAACACTGACAGTAGAGAGACAAGGACGCAGGCAGAGAGAGCAGTTAGAATACTATTATATTTGTTCAGGGAAAGACAGTAGATGGCTTGGATCAGTATGATGGCATTGAATGGAGGTCCTAAGAAGTACTTGGATTCTGAGAATATTTCAAGGGAAGAGTCAAGATGATTTGCTGAAAGATTAAACATGAGGTAAACCGAGACCCAGAAATAAACACATTTATCTGATTAACTGAGAGAGGAGAGGAGGTCATGGCATAACATGGGGTCGCAGTGCTTTCCAGAGAACATTTAAAGTGAATAAGAAGACTATTATAGTTGGCCATTTTCTAAAAGAATTTCTGGCATTTGAACTAAATTATTCTTCCTTATACAGTGAGAAGCTTTGTTTAGTCACTTCATCCCATCCTCTCATGAAATAATTAGTGAGAACTGGATATTGGGAAACATGAAAAAGCAAGAAGATTGAGTAGAAGTGCCAGAGAGAGCAAATACACCATGATCCAAGAATTGGTTGGCAACATCTCTATGTGAATAGGAATGGGTTGGTTTGCATTATCAATAATTCCAGAAAGTTAGAAGGTAGCTAATAGAAGTATATGGGAAGTGGGCTTAGATAGTATCAAAATTGGGAGTCCAGATGAGACAATAAATGGCATGGACAGAACATATGACAGGGAATATATATTGTCTAGTAGTATCTAATCGGACAGATATGCCAAGAGTGATGGATAACAGAAGAGAATAAGTTAAGTAGGGTTGGTGAAAAACTAGAGATACTAATGAGCTTCAAATAACTCTGATTATATCACATCAAAGACTGCTTACATCTTTACTCCTATTCTTTAAGACGTTTGGGGAAAACAAGTAATTGGTGAGAGCTAAGTAACTCACAATTGGATAATGAGTGTCTCAAAATCATCAGAAGACAGCACATTGAAAAGAATTTTACACAAAATTTATAAATTGGTGGAACTTAAGGGTTTTGAGAAAAATCCGAGCATGGCTTCAAGGATTTTTGAAATATTTGGGAAGTGGTCCTAGAAATTAAACTTTCTTTCAACAAGCTGATGGAGAGATTATAGCTTGTAGTGTACACTTTAATCTCATTTGGAGTGAGGAAGATAATATACTCCTTAAGCAAATGGCTGGATAAATAGGAAGGATAGATAAAAACTTAGAAGACTATCAGATCAGCCTATTGATAATGATATATTTGATAGTGATAATTGTAGATATGTCTATATAAGTATATAAATAATATAAGAATATAATCTATATGTATAAATGCTCATGTTTTAGGAATCATGTACATACATGAGTGTGTGTTCATGTGGATGCATATTTTGCTGCTAAGTTATATTATCCAATTTATGACAACATGCTACAGAAGATCCCAAACATCCAGAACCCTGGATGCCTTAAGCAATCTTGAGAAAGAGGAATAAAGTTGAAGGCATCGCATTTCCTGATTCCAAACTATATTATAAAGCTTTAGTAATCAGAACAGTAAGGTATTGGTATAAAAACAGATGTAGGAAAGACAGATACTGTATGCTCTCGCTTATATGTGGAATCTAAACAAAAAAACAAACTCATACAGGCACTAAAAATAGTTGGCAATTACCAAATATGGGGGTTGGGTGAGTGAAATGACTATAAGTGGTCAAAAGTTACAAATTTCCAGTTATAAGGTAAGTACTGGGAGTACTTTTATAACTAAAAGTACTGAGTAAATTAACTACTCTCATTTTTGTTATACGTGTTACTAGCTTTTATTTAGAAATCCTTTCACTTTAGAACTTCTAGAAGTGAAAGAACTCCCGAAAAAACATTCTTCCTTAAAAATTTGGGGAGCTATGGAATTTAGGGGAAAAAAGAAAAGAAATAAAACAAGGGAAAATGACTGACAAATTTATTGTTCTCAAAAGGGCCATAGAAAATGGAATCCACAGTAGGTCATTAAACAATCGCTCTTAGGCTTCAGAGGGGGTCTGCCAAGGGCTCTGTCTGCAGAAGAATAAGAACGTAGACATTTCAGCCTGCTCTTCAGGATTGTGGCCTCATTAGCCAAATTCACTGAACAGGACTTTGAAAACCTTTCCCAAAAGAATGAGATACTGTCTTTAAGTTCAGGTTAATGAAAGACAATATACATTTACAGAAGTGTGAGTTTTTAACACAGCTCCAGTTGATGGTGAAGAATTAGAGAAAGAACATATTCTGTTCCTGCGGTCTTAAACAGAAGTGAAGAATTAAAAACATCGAATTTATAAAGCATCCCAGTGCTGACATCATGCTGAAAAGCAGAAGGCAAGAGAGGAGGATTTTCATTTAAGAAAAGGCAATAAATCACGTTTGAATTTGCCACGATTTCTTGGTGAATTATACATGCTTTTACATGACAGTAGGCGGCAGGTATTCAAAAGCTCATAGTAAGTTTCTTATGTTGAGAAGCTATATTGTGAGTTCATTTTGGGTTTATCCCATGAGGTATTTAGCATTTTGAATTTGTGAAATATTAGCTTGTCTAAGACTTTAGTGAATTGAAGGATTTAGCACTAAAGAAACAGTGGTTTTATTTTCTACATAATGCTACATTTTCAGTTGGTAAATGAAAGTTTTATCCCCATGATATCAAATATGTTAAGTTTTTCTCTTTTCAAAAATTTTCCTCACAGTTAATGGACCAGATAAACTAAATCCTAACATTAACTAGCTAGGCCAGCTTCAATTTATTAAATAACTGAAATTCCAAGAGTAATTTTAAACTATTGTAGAAAATGTAGTTGCTATATTTCTATAGCTACTGCTACCTCATTTTTGGCCATTAAAGTAAATATTATGGATAATTCAGAAAACAAATTATTTTTTTGCCTAGAATTATTAAACTTATTATATTTAATGGTTAATTTTACATGTCAACTTGTCTGGGCTAAGGGATGCCCAGATAGCTGGTGAAATATTTCTGGCTGTGTCTGCAAGGGTGTCTCAGGAACAGATAAGCATTTGTATCAGTAGACTGCGTAAAGAAGATAACCCACACCAATGTGAGCAAGCATCATCTAATCTATTTAATGTCTGAATAGAACAAAAAGGCAGAGGAAGGCCAAATTCACCTGTTTGAGCTGAGGGTTCCATCTTCTCCTGCGCTTGGACAGGGCACTTTTGTTTCTTAGACTCTTGAATTCAGACCAAGAATTATGCTGTTGTTCTCCCTCTTTCATTCACACCTCACCCCCTAAATCCTCAGGCTTCAAATTGTATCATGGGCTTTCCTGGTTTTCCAGATTGCAGAGCGCAGACTGTGGGACTTCTTGCTTCCACAAGTACGTGAGCAAATTCCTATAATAAATTTCCTCATATGTTTATATATATAATATATATATTATATATATATATCTTATTGTGTTTCCCTGCCTAATACATTGTGCATTATAGAATTAAAATAGAATCAGAGCTAAATGGATGCTTGCACATGTTCAGGAGGTCCACTGCCTTGTTTTTAAATAGGAGAACATCTACATGCTCCACTATAACAGACGGAAGGGAAGTATAAGCAGATAAGTTAAACATACTTGGATCACTTCAGTGATCTATTGATCAATGATCAATATCTAATTAAGGACATAGCTGTCAGAATGTAATCATAATAATAACTCTGGTTCTGTTACTGCGCAAAAAGGAAGGAAGACAAAAGAGGGATGTTTAATAATGTTACAAAATTTTCAAGGTGCGATATCAACAGAAATATTTTCAAGCCATATGCTGAACAGGATGTAACTTTTCCTTTAAAAAAAGAGTTAAAATGCTTCTTCTTTTTTTCAGAGCAGATATTTTGAACGTTACTTATAAAGAGGAATATAGAGCTAGTAATAACTGGGTAACAAGTCCGGAAGCTCAAGTTAAAGAGAGACAAATAGCTATAATGTTAAACACCAAATGTGATTATCAAGTAAAACATGTAACCAGAATTCAACAGAACATATGCTTAGAAAATCAAAATGTTGAATGCTTTCTCAACTTTTCAGTACTGACTTTTCAGTATGTGGCTTTCTGTAAGTTCATGTGCAAAGACTGATAGTCACAAATACTACAAGATGATTAAGTGACAACCCAATACAAAACCTTGTAGGTTAAATTACATAAGAAGATCAGCAGAACCTATGAGAAGAATCCAAAACAAAGGGAAGTATATACCTCTTAACCACAGTAGCCAGTGATTATCACCAGCTTCTCCCTGAGGAAATGAGAGGAAATGTACTAAGGGACAGAGGAAGAGAACTGGGTCCCCATCTCCACCTGGTCCTTTCTTAGAAGGAGGCCCTGGTACTGGTTTGTGATGAAAGGCTGCACTATCCAGGTATAGACCTTGATGACATGATTGCAACTCCTGTTGTATGCCAAGAGGTCTTCACTTCCCCTGAGGCTGACTGGGCGGAACCAGTCAATAAGATTCAAGATTTCTCCTCAAAACTTGCTTACTCTCGGTCAAGATCTATACTTATGTTTGATGCAACTGAACAGACATATATTTTATATATGTTTATTATATATTTATATGTAATATGTATATAAAACATATAATAATATTCATATCATAAATATGACTTTGAAAACCAACAAACCATCCTGTAATTGGAGGCCTGGTGAACTGGTAATAATTAGTTTCTTCAAAATACAGCAATCTACCCACATTCTAATTTGGCTTCTTTATGGTTCCTTTTATCTTTAAGAATGTGCAGGACTTTGAGACTCAGGTAAATTCCACCTGAATTTAACATGTTCCCCAGTGTGCTTGACCTCTAACACAACTGTTTATATAGAACACATCATAAAGGCTATCACAGTTATGATCTTTCTTGTGATCAAGTCCTTCAGATTCTATACTT
Source organism: Canis lupus baileyi (assembly GCF_048164855.1). Lineage (NCBI taxonomy): Eukaryota > Metazoa > Chordata > Mammalia > Carnivora > Canidae > Canis > Canis lupus. The sequence continues at coordinate 54,503,061 of NC_132844.1, read as the reverse complement.
CTTCCTCTCTTCATAGCTCTTGTCCCATTCATTGAGGGAAAACAAATTACACTTAGTTCAAACTTTTCTTTTAAGCTCCCCTTTTGTTTCTTAGGTTCTGGAGAAAAGTTGAAGTTAATGCTAAATTTAGATTAGCTTCCAGGGCCTGTCAGTAAAGGTAAATCATAATATTGTTGTTAATGGCAAGTTGGAAAAGCCGCCCTGCAACCTGCAGGAATCAACAGCAGCTTAACACATATGAGAGGCTGTAGTGGGTCAGGAAAAGCATACCTACTCTAGACAGACTTGTCTTCTGCCTCTTGTGATGATTTTATGATCAATATGGTGCTGTTTGCACTCAAGGTGCAGAGACCAAACCTTTGTTGGACTGGTCAGAGAATGAGGAAGAGAGTGTCAGGAATTCACTGTTTATCCTGACCTGATTTGGCTCTTGGTTATCAGTGCTTACCCCTCTATCTGCAGGCCACCCAGATGGAAAAATGAGTCTGGGGCATGAGATAAAAAGACCACACTTGCCAACCCAGAGACCAAGTGTTTACCTTGTATCTGGTCCCTTTCGTTCTCTCTCTGCTCCCATCCTGCAATTTCTTGTCTTTCTACTGTTTTTTGTTTGTTTGTTTGTTTGGTTGGTTGGTTGGTTGGTTGGTTAGTTGGTTTTGAGTTTTTGCTCTAGGTTTTTCCTTCTCTTTTGCCCAACTTCCAACACAACTCATTACTCATCCTCTGTTCACTAGTTATTCTGCAGAGTCCCCTGGTTGATGAGTGTAGTATACAAAACCTAATCAAAATGTTCCTGCTGTAGAAAGCTGTCCTCTCTCCAGTCTCCTTTCAGTATGACATTATCTTTTTTTAAAAGTGCCTATTTACTCTCTCATAGCAACTACATTACTAAATGCCACCTATCTTTGGTAACTACTATGAGGGTAGAAAAGGGAAAAAAGTCATAATGAGTCTTATATAATGGTTCTGTTTCAAACTTTATAATTAATCATATTCAAGTATTTCATTAATCTGTATCAACTTCATATTATTGTGGCTACTAAGCTTTTTAATAGTGATGTTATATAATGCTCTACCTTTCTACAGTCTACTTCAATACTTCTTTTGAAATAGCTCACTAAAACAGAAATCCACTTAGGTGTACCTCTTCTTTATTTTTTGAAATATAAGTCATCATGATGGCCAACTTTTTTCTGTTACTCTCTACTGATCAATATTATGGAGGAGGGGTGGTTTGATTCTTCTATATGTTCATTGTTATTCTTACCAATTTTCTGATTCAATAGATAAATTATTGTATTCTGTTCCTGAGCAAATGAGCTATCAAGGATCTTTTTGGTGACTCTAATAAGATAGATAGCTATATATCTGTCAAAATTGTGCTACACAAAGGCCTAGAGAGAGTAAAATATCTCGTAGACAAGATGATTTCAAAATTTTCTACACAGACTAGTCAGTGAGAAGTCAAAGAAAAATGAGGAGAAAATGTCACCAAGTTGAAGACATACATATATTTTCTATCACACTTCTGTGCCATCTATAAAAAAAAAGTATCTTCTTCAATGAGACAGTGAATTCATTTTCACAAGATACAAGAAAAAGGAGACTGAAAAGAGAAAAAAAGGCAAGCTGATGAGTGAAAGAAAGGAAAAGAAAACAGCTCGAAAGGAATGATGGAAGTAAGAAAAAGGGAAGGAAGCAAGGAAATGAGAGAAGAAACAAATGAAGGAGGAGACAATAAAGGGAGAGATTTCCCCTGGAAAATATTAATTTATTTATTTGAGAGAAAAAGAAAGCAAACGTGCATGCACAGGAGGAGGGAAGGATGGAAAAAAAGAGAATCTCAATCAGACTCCCTACTGAGCACAGAATCCGACTCAGTACTCCACCTTGAAACCCTGAAATCTGAGCCAAAATCAAGATCCAGTCATTTAACTGAGTGAGCCACCCAAGCTCCCCCATAATGTATTTCTTGAATTGCTTTTCCCTCACTCATCACCCATTATCTTTGCCTATTTGTCCCAGGTACTGATGCTTACTTTCATTTTCATAGTTATACTAAATAACTTTTAATAGGTATATTTTTGTGGAAATAACAGCATCCTCATACATTACCAAAACCATGACCAAGAATCTATCATATTATTTACCTAAACTCAGAATTTAAAAAAAGAGAGAAAAAGCATACTATCTACTTTAATAATTTGAGAAGAATAATAAAGAGTATATACACATTAACTCAGAGTATAAATTTCATTATACTACCTTGATTAACAATTTTTTACCATTTTTAATTATTTTATTAACAATTAATAAACACTTCAAATTTGCTTATATTTTTGCAGGGGAAACAAAATCATTAAAAATATATGAATTAAGTCCCAATAATACTTAAAGAGTTAATAATTCTCCATATGTTGTCCTCAGAAACAAAGGTGAGAGATTAATTCTGTCCTCAAGTATTAATGGAAAACTTTGAGGACAGAGACAGTAGAAGGAGAACACATGTGATGGAAGGGATGAGTCCAATGGGCAGAAGAAGTGAATGCCTTACAAGGTCTCAGGAAGGTGAATGGAGAGATGACTCAACAGGGGTGAGATCACCATCAAGCAGCAGTACCCACCTTTGTGTACCTCTGTTGCTCAGAGATTCTTTCCCATCTACAGCAAGATTTTTTTAGTGCTTATTCATAGAATTTTTGGACAGTGTAACACTTAGATATCTAAGACAAATGATAATACTGGGAAAATAATATATTGAGCTCTTGTAACCTGATGGCCTGATGTCATTTAACATTCAATCAAGCTAAAAATACCCTTTTATTCTGATTCCTTAGCTTCCAAACAATCTTCTGTGATTCAAATTTTAATGTACGTCTAAGTGCAAGACAGAAAATACACTGGCCAGCCCAGCCCAAGCAAACACACTTGCGTTACAGTTAAATGTTGTTGATATTTTGAACATATGTCTCAATCTAGTGACCTTAAATATGGGAGTCCAAATCTAAGATAGAGACTCACTTGGCTGCAAAGCTTGCTTCAGACTGTGGCAACTTCACAAAGTTAGCTGCCCAGTGAAGTCTCTTAGAATACAGCCAAGGGAGTGTTCCTGGTGACATCACTTTATTTGACATGTGCTGTTTTTTTAGGATTTTTTCTTAATTTATAAAGAAATTGCAGACAATCATAATGCACATATTAGGATGGGTTACTGAACAGGACTGCTATACTATCAACTAATTGAAAGAATTAGGTAATGAGATGCTTAATTACATGAGAGAAGCAGCAGAAAATGCCTGGGAGCCAGGAAGTTCTGATCAAATAACAGGGTGAGAAAGAGTGTGTATGAGAATACTTATTGTTGCATGACGAAACTAGTTCTTCTGGATGAGGGGTACAAAACACAAAATTAAATCATTGAAAATGAGGTGTGACAATTATGAAGACAAATTCAGCTACTTCAAAATAATGCCTAGAGGTAACCATAATCCTAGGTAATAAATACAAGTTGTTTTTGCATATTTTTCCTTCTTCCTTTCTCTTCTTTCATTTCCTCCCTGGTTTACCACATTGTTTTATCCCCTTAAGAGTAAGTATTCTTTTGCTTATAATATTTAACTTTTTTAAGGTACATGTGAGAGTCACTTCACTGTATTACATGATAAACCTCTATTTGGAATTCCAGAAACATCTCAACTCATTGCATGTCTCAATAGAGCAAATTCTCTTATGTGGCCACACACTGACCAATAAACTTTTGGCTGTTCTTTATGCTTTCTGTCAGTAGGTTATTTTTTCTAAGCAGTAAGCTTAGAAAACTGGGATTCATCCTTTTCTCTTTATTCTCTCTCAAGTTGTCAGTAAATGGTTCTCAAAATTTGTTGATGCTCCTTCTCAATTATCTCTTGCATATTCCTCTCTTTTGCAGTTCCTACCTTGGTGCAAGCTTTCATTATGCCTGGTCTGGAGTATTTAAATTAGAAGTCAATTGAATCTTTCATCTCAGGAGATTTTTTTTTTTTTTTTGCTGAAATATAGTTGACACACATTAGTTTCAGGTGTACAACACAGTGATTTGACAACTCTACACATTATGCTATGCTCACCAAACTGTAGCTACCCTCTGTCACCATACAGCACTATCAAAATGCCATTGACTAGATCCCTCATGTTGTAACTTTCATCCTTATGTCTTATTAATTTCATAACTGGAAACCTGAACTCATTCCCCTCTTACACCCATCAGTTTGTTCTCTGTATTTATAGGCCCATTTTTGTTTGTTTTGTTTTGTTTCTTAGATTCCATATATAAGTGAAATTATATGGTATTTATCCTTCTGTCTGATTTATTTCACTTACCAAAAAACCCTCTAGATTCATCCATGTTGTTATAAATAGGAACATATTCTTTTTTAATGGCTGAGTAATATTCCAGGGTAATAACATCCTCTCTCTCTATCCATTCGTCGATGGGCACTTAGGTTGTTTCCATATATTGCCTAGTGTAAATAATACTGCAACAAACATAGGGGTACATGTGTCATTTAGAATTTGTATATTTAATTCTCTTTGGGTAAATACTCAGTAATGGAATTACTAGATCATATCATATTTCTTTTTTTCTTTTTCTTTCTTTTCTTTCTTTCTTTCTTTCTTTCTTTTCTTTCTTTCTTTCTCTTTCTTTCTTTCTTTCTTTTTCTTTCTTTCTTTCTTTTTCTTTTTTCTTTATTTTTTTGTAACTACACACTGTTTTCCACAGTGGAAAGGTTTCCCATACAGTTTTTCACAGCAAGAAAGCTACCTTTTCCCCACATCCTTGCCAACACTTGCTATTTCTCGTCGTTCTGATTCTACCTTTTCTGACAAGTGATATCTTATTGTACTTTTGATTTGCATTTCCCTGATGATTACTGATGTTGAGCATCTTTTCATGAATCTGTTGGCCATTTGTATGTCTTTTTTTTTTGGAAAAATATCTATTAAGGTCTTCTGCCAGTTTTTTAATCAGATTTTTTTTTTTTTTACTGTTGAGTTGTGTAAGTTCTCAACTTATATATATTGGATATCAACCTCTTATCAGACGGATAATTTACAAATATCTTCCTTCATTCAGTAGGTTGCTTATTCATTTTGTTGATGATTTCCTTTGTTGTGCAAAAGTTTTTTACTTTAGTTTAGCCCCAATGTTTATTTTGCTTTTATTTCCTTTGCCTGTGAAGACATATTTAGAATAATGTTGCTATGTCAAAGAGATTGCTGCTTATGTTTTCTTCTAGGAATTTTATGTTTTCAGGTCTTACATTTGGGACTTAAATCCATTTTGAGATTACTTTTGTGTATGATGTAAGAAAATGGTCCAATTTTCATTCTTTTGCTTGTAGGTGTCCAGTTTTCCCAGCACTCTTTATTGAAAAGACTATTCCCAATTTTATATTCTTGTCTCTTTTGTCATAGATAAATTGACCATATAAGCATGAGCTTATTTCTGGGCTTTCTGCTCTGTTTTATTGATCTGTATGTCTATTTTTGTGCCAGTACCATATTGCTTTGATTAATACAGTTTTGTAGTATATCTTGAAATCTGAGTTTATGATACCTCCAGCTTTGTTCTTCTTTTTCAAGATTGCTTTGGCTCTTCAAGATCCTTTGTTGTCCCAAAAAAATTTTGTAATTATTTGTTATAGTTCTATGAAAAAATATTGGTATTTTGATAGAGATTGCATTGACTCTGAAGATTGCTCTGCATAGTATGGACACCTTAGCAATATTAATTCTTCCAATCTATGAGTAAGCATGGTTTGTCTTTCCCTTTGTTTGCATTTTATCCAATTTATTTCATCAACGTTTTATAGTTCTCAGAGAACAGATGCTCCATTTCCATGGTTAAGTTTATTCCTAGGTATTTAATCCTTTTCAGTACAATTATAAATAGAACTGTTTTCTTAATTTTTCTTTCTGCTATTTCATTATTAGTATATAGAGATGCAACAGATTTCTGTATATTAATTTTGTATTCTGCAACTTTCTGAATTCATTTCTTACCTTTAGTAGTTTTTTAGTGAAGTCTTTAGGGTTTTCTATACATAGTATTATACCATCTTCAAATAGTGATAATTTTACTTCTTTACTTTTTTTAGTGTCTTTTATTTCTTTTTCTTGTCTGATTACTGTGGCTAAGACTTCCAGTACTATGTTGCCTAAAAGTGGTAAGAGTGGACATCCTTGTCATGTTCCTGATCTTCAAGAAAAAACTCAGTTTTTCACTATTGACTATGTTAGCTGTGGGTTTGCCATATATGGCCTTTATTATGTTGAGGTATATCCCCTCTAAAGCCACTTTTGGGGAGTTTATTTTATCATTAATGGATGTTAAATCTTGCAAAGTATCTTTCTGCTTCTATTGAGATTATAATATAATTTTTAGATTTCATTATGTTAATGTGGTGTTATCACATTGACTGATTTTTCAAATACTGAACCATGCTTGTATCTTAGGAATAAATTCCACCACATCAGGTGAATGATCCTTTTTTTTTAATTTTTTTACTTTCCTTTTTTTATTTTGAGAATGATCCCTTTAATGTATTGTTGAATGCAGTTTGCTACTATTTTGTTGAGGATTTTTGCATCTATGTACATCAGAGGTATTGGCCTATAGTTTTCTTTCTTTGTAGTGTCTTTATCTGGTTTTGGTATCAGGGTAATGCTGGCCTCATAGAATATATTTAGAAGCTTTCCTTTTCTATTTTTTGGAATAGTTTGAGGAGAATAGATATTAACTCTTCATTAAATGTTTGGTAGAATTCACCTGTGAATCCATCTGGTCCTGAACTTTTGTTTATTGGGAGCTTGGGAATTACTGATTCAATTTTGTTACTAATTTTTGATCTAGTTGGATTTTTTAATTATTCCTGATTCAGTTTTTGAAGACTGTGTGTTTCTGAGAATTTATCCATTTATTCTAAGTCATTCAATTTGTTGGCATATAATTTTTATAGTAGTCTTATAATCCTTTCTATTTCTGTGGTGTCAGTTGTTACTTCTCTTTCATTTCAGATCTTACTTGGATCCTCTCTTATTTTCTTGTTGGGTTTGGCTGAAGGTTTATCAATTTTGTTTATCTTTTCAAAGAACCAGTTCTTAGTTTCATTCAAGAAACTTTGCCAGAGGCAAAGATACTTAAAATGCAAAGAATGAATGATGTATAATTGATCTGTGATTTTATGTATTCATTCATTTAACAAATGCATCTGAGTGCCTACTTTGAATAGACATGGTGCTGAGTAATAGGGATTTATTAGTGACCAAAGGACAAGTTCTCTGCCCACAAGATGTTGAAATCCTACTTGAGATAGGTACATGATAAGTAAACAAATAAAATAATTAGAGGCTAATTAGGAAACAATTTGATGAAACAATTGAAAGTGGGGGTAAGGAGAAAAGGTAGAGACAAGAGTAGTCTTCACAAGCAATTTTGGGAAATATTGTTAATTAAGCACTCTCCTCTTCACTGTAGGTGTCTCTAAATCATTTTCCTGTAACATTTCAAGAGACATCAAAAAATCCATGCTATTTTTGTATATCCATGTATGCCCTGGCACCATAAGACCACTGAAGTAAATACCCTTCCCCCATCACAGCCTAAATGCTGTATGCCTTAATTTAGTCTTTTGTTTGTTTGTTTAAAAATAGACCTAAATTAATTTAGCACTTAAGAGATTTTCTTGTAAGCATCCTAAGGACTGAAACTTAATTTCGTAATTCTCAATTTCATGGTCAAAAGAGCCCTGATGTACATTTGAGAATAAAAAACTACTTGCTTCAAGGTACAGTGTTCATATATGTTTTCCAATAATTATCTATTGACCAAACTTTAGTCAAATTTCACAGAATTGAATGTATGGACACTAGCTATTTTGAGTAATAAGCAATATCTTAAGTGCTAAAGTCAAGGGTTAAAAAGTCATTTAAATATAAATCATTAAAAAAAAGGCATAATCATCTGTTGCCTACGAAGTAAGGAAAAAAATGAGAATAAGTTCTCAACTAAAGAGGTCAATAGTCTGTCGTAACATTTTAACTATCATCTACTGTTCAAGTTCAGAGCAGACTTGAATGAAAGTAAAGGGTTTTGGAGATTTAATCGCCTTAAAGATCAAAACATTTTTCCAAAATGTAATATACAAGAGGTTAAAAAAAATGCTTTCAGTACTTTCATTGTAACCTCTCCTAATGTTAATGGAAAAGGTAATATTTGACCAACGAAGTTCAAGGGGCAAACTCATCTTCCAACGACTGGCTGATAGAAGTTAACATCACTCCCTTTAATGCCTAAGTGGCTCTTTAACTCTCAGAAATTTAAGTGCTGGATTTAGAAAAAGAAAGGAAAGAACTTTAAAAGGTGTTAACTTCATCTTGTGCCATAAAAGAAGAGATGTTTAATTAAGCCACTGGTAGTTCTTGGGTGGTTTTCAGTTTAGTTTTATACTTTTGAGATGAAAGCGTACATGCAAAATTATGTACAAAGCACCTTTTAGAAACTTTGGAAAGGTCAAGGAGAAAATAGCTAGATTTCAAAAGCTGAACTTTTCAAGGTTTTTCTCTGATTTTTCTAAAACAAGATAGCCTCCTCCTCCTCTTAATAGTTCTTCAAGGCCCTTTTGGTAGCCAAAATCTTTGTTCTTTTTTTTTAAGCAGCTTTGTAACAGAAGAACTAAAAATTAATTATGGCTATGGAACTTTTACACAGAAGAGTTTAAAAAGCACAGACGTAAAGAAGGGAAAAAGATGAGGGCCCATTTATCTTATATTGACAGGACTAGCTTCAAACGATGACCTTGAATCATAATCATCCTAATGAGCTCAAAATATTTCACTTTAACAAGTGAAACTATAATCAAATCAGTTTCTGAAAGCTCTACTAATGAGCATTTCCTTTGATGAAAACATGGTTCACTGTCTTAGTCTGCAGGAGGTGCACTACAGTAAGGGGCCAGCTCCTGACAACTCATTAGCTGACCTGGGGAGAGAGTAATTTGAATGCTTTTGATAAAAATTTCAAGGCTTTTTTTAAACTGAAATTACAATTTATGCACTTTTATAAATAGTATAATTTTTCTAAGTTGGGGGAAACTAGCAGGAAGACTTCAAAGCTGTGGAACAAAGTTTGTTTACCACATTTGGTCTGTTTGTATCCCCGGAACCAGAAAGGGGAAATATGTTTCATTAGTGACTGCTAACTTGGGGCCAATCATTCTATTGTATTTTTACAGCCTGTTATTTGTACAGGTTGGCATGAGTTTAATGAATTTTAGGGAACTACGTTTTAGAAGATTTAGAATTGAAAATTGGAAGTCACTATTATTTACCATGAGTCTTAAGAACGTCTTCTGAAACTACTTTGTCCATCAGAACAAATTATTCAATTTACCTAAAGCAGCAAAATAAGCTGAAATGAAAATAGAATGGGGAAATGTGGTTTACTTTTATTTTTACTTCTTGTCAAGGCTTCTTCCCCCCAACCCCATTAAAATTATTCATCATTTTAACTACTCCTCTGCTCTATTCAGCATCAATAAATGATCTCTTTCTCCCTCTCTCTTTCTCTCTGCAGAGCAGACTTGCTGTCAAAGCAGAATATAAAACAGAAGAATAGTTCAGCTATTTTAAGTATCACTGGAAGACAGATCTTAGTTGCTTCAGAAGGCCAATTCCTTGTCTCCTCCCTCCCCCCTAAGCTTCCCTTTGCTGTTGAGGGATGTTCTACTTCCTTTCTATTTGTCATATTTTCTTCCTGTGTTTTCTGCTAGGCAAACCACTGAGATGGTTTGTGTCATAGACACACGAGACACTGCTCTCAACTGTCAAGTGCTTAATTCTCTGTCTCTTTTTTTTTGCTTTTACTTCTTATCCCTCTTGACTTGGGTTGAAAAGCAAAAATATTTTCAATATTTTGGAAGACAAGTTACTGAACAGAAGTAGGACATCAAAAAAAGAGAAAAGACTTATTTTACTTCCCAAAATTATCCCTTGTTTCTTCTGGATAGTTTTATATGATATACAGCCATAAAAAAAAGCAAAATATATCATGTGATCCGTGTGTGTGTGTGTGTGTGTAAAATATACATAGCCAATTCCCATTATTCACAGCATTTCTGTTTTATAAAGTCACTGTAGACACTGAATTAGCTCCTAGATCATTGCTCCTAGAAAAAATACAAGGTTATGTTCCTTTGAGCCTCTGGGCACAATATCTTCATCAACTGATCAATACATAACCTTTTGTGTGTATGTTTCCACTTAAAGACCCTTATTTAATATATATTATTGATTCTTAAGCATTGAATTCATGGCCATATTAAAAAAATAATATTCTGATATTTGTTAAAATGTTGAAGGAATATTTTATTCAAGATTATTGCAATAAGGGCATTATAATAGGAGCAAGATAAGGCTCAACTCTGAATACAACATGAACAAGTGGAAATTTATAGCCAACCAGGAGAGTGAGAGAGTCAATGGACAGAAAATTACTCAGAGAAGACATCAACAGTAAGGGGATTCTTACTAAACTCAACTAATAGGCTTTTTGCCAAAGAAGGGCCAAGGACATACATATCAAAAGTAGGATAAGAGGATCTTAGACATCAGAAATGATCAGATATTAGGGTGGAGGGATTCTCTCCAACCTGATGTAACAAGATTCACTGCTAAGACTGGACTGGGCAGGTCAAAGACAGGTTGAGGCCTACTCAGAGAGGGTTCAAAGGAGGTTGACTAAAGTTTAATCAGAGAAAGAATCTTTGTCAGCCAACAGCACTATAACTTATGCCTGAACAAAGCTTGTTTAGCTTACATATTTTCTCAGTAAGTCACTGTGACTTACTGCACTTAAAAGCACTGTGACTTACTGCACTTAAAAACAAGTCTTCTGCACTTAAAAGCATCAGAGAGCTCTTCAGCATCAAACTTAGATACCATTGCAACAGCAAAATCACTAACAAAAAGCAAAAAAATGTGAAAAATATGGCACTACATAGACCTTGAAAGGGATACTTGCTTGCAGTAAAAGAGGTAGAACAAAAAGGCAGAGCATAGCCCTGTTCTACCTTAGCTGGGAGTAAGGGCTTCAGGCAACCAAATATTTCATTGCTCTGCACAAAACACATAGAAATGACCACTAAACACGTGAAAACAGATTCTGTGGTCACAAATAAATTTTATCTAGTTAGATAACTCACAAATACACAATCTACAAATAATAAGGATTGACTATATATCCATACATATTCATGGACTCACACATAGAAAGATCTGCAGAATGTTAGTCCATTTAATTAAACAATATCAAATTAAAAAAAAAAAAGAAGTTTGGATTCTGCAAAACCTTTCATTGGGGGAGAGAGGAGCACCACTTCTGGAAACACTAGAAATTCAACCCAACTTAAATTAAGTAGGTAATTAAGTTGTAGTTGTAGAGGGCAAATAGAATATGTTAGCCTGACAATTCTATAACTGACTTAAATTTGACAAAATTTGACAAAAATCTAACTTTCTAAATCAAAATAATCTATTATTATTGCTTTTGCTAATAAGTTCCTCTCGTTTTAGTCAATATTAAAGATTCATTAAAGTAAAAATCAGTGCATGCTTCAACATTGACCCTAGATATTTAAAGATTTTAAATATTTCTAAATATCACTAATTGTGATGACCTGAGACCTGAGATTAGCTCGTGCTCCAGAATTTGGGAGGACTTCTCCACACATCTGCTTCCTGGGTCATCTCTGACGGGGCTATCTCATTCTTCCTTCAGTCTCAAGATTTAGCCTCTTTTGCTTAGTCTGTCCCTATTAGTATAGAGTAGGAGAACAAGTTACTCTCTCGCCTGTTCTTCTGATGGGAAAAAGTAGAACTGGCCTGTCTTTTGGAAAATAAAACACCCAAGTCAGGCAGAAGTCACCTCCTTCCAATAGACCGACTATGGCACATCTAGAACAGTAGGATCAGCTGCCCAGAGCCCTATGCCCTGGACATGTCCCTTTATCTTCTATAAACAAAATCTTACCATGAAGCCCTAGTTTATATAGAAGCTGCTCCCAATTGGTCCAGTAAAACTTATACCTTAAGCCTCTGATTTATTACTCATAACTAATGATGTTCCATCATCCCATGCATTTTCCAAGTTACTCATTTCTCAGCATGTTAGGCAGGTTTTCTCCTCTACTACTAGCATTTCTCTGAGGAACTTTGTGAAAACTACAGAATCCCACACCTCCTTTCCTGAGAGATGTGCCCCACTACTGGCAACTTAAATTTTCCCTCTCAAGGGAAATATTGCCTGAACTGACTCTCTAGAGGAAGTGGAAATAATTCATGTCTACAAGGAAGAGGACTTGTGGACTTGTGGCTACCTCCTTCATATCTCTGTCCAGATCTCCCTATCCCCTAGTTCAGACAGAGCAGGAAATTCATCTCTGTAGATGTGGAGCAAGAGCACAGGAAGTTGAACTTAAATTCTCCTTTGTGCTAAAGCCCTGAGGAAATCTTGGGTTTGAAGATTATAAACTATAGTACCTCTTTGGGAATACATGGTGATTCTGTTAATATCCTGTGGAAATTAAACAGAAAGAATTTATGCTTGTCTTAGACATTTTTAGTGAATTTTTTCTCATTTTTTAATTTACAAAAGGAGACCCTCTTGTTGATCAGATAATCTTACTAAATAAATATGCTTTCTCTTATGTGATAAAAAGCTCATGTATCACAAAAAGATACGTAAATTGTTATACTAAATTCAATATTCAGGCATTTTAAAGTTTATAATAAAAGTCATTGTGTAGGAAAAATAATGCACTTTAGAAAAAAAACACTTTCATGGCAAGCTTTCTAGGAGTCTGCAAACAGTTGTCTTATTGAAATATGTTTTGTTTAGATGTTTTTTAGCACAAGTTATTCATTTATCATCATTCATTTATCTTTCAGGTCTGTATTTCACACAGCCTTCAATAACATCAATGCATAACAGAGATTTCTTTTCTTCATGTTATTGTTTGCTTGATTACTTAATGTCCAAATTAATTTGGGGGATTTCTTCATCGTTTAAATCATGTGACAACATATAGAGATGTTACTTATATCACATACCCTACTAAGCTGTACATTGTTATTCCAAGTGGTAGCAGTCCAAGAATCTCACCTACTCAACAACCACAAGTCAATTTTGCAAAGTAATATTAGCCGATCAAGTGCCAAGGCTCCAGATCTTTAGCTTGAAGAGACTCAATTCCTAGATACAAAAACCACTTAAATTTCCAATTTATGGTTTTCTGTATTATTTCGGTTTTCAGTTTTTAAATTAAATATTTTTTTCTATATCATAGTTTGTTTTTTTTAATTTTTTTTTTTGTTTTTTTTGTTTTTTTTTGTTTTTTTTAATTTTTAAATGAAATATTGTAATGATTTCAGGTTAAAGTTACTTCTATTCCTATTACAAAACCTTCAGAAAATACAGAAACTATAAAGAAACTACAATAGCCACTGTTATTAACACTCTTAGTAACCTTTATTTGAGATTATTTATTTGCAGGTATTGACTATTACCTGCAAAAATGCAACCAATATTCCCAAGCATCTGTCTTCATAGTGTTTCTATAAAATAAATTATTAGTATTATTATTGCTGATCCAACAATATGCGTATTTTAGATTTAGATAATTTTGCCAGATGTCTTTCCAAGGTGATTGTATCAATTTACAGTTCTACTAAAATTGCACAAAACTGCAGCTTCTATATTCCCTTGTCTGCACTGGGTGTCATCGGATATTTTAATAATCACTGAATTGATATCTGAAGAATGTTGGTTTTTTTGCTGTTTTAATTTTCATTTAATTATTTTAAATATAGATAGAAAATAGTTTTTCACTGTTTGAAAAGTTAAGATAGCTTTGGGAATGTGACCCAAAATAGGAGCCCACTAGTTTTTTGAAAAAATGAGTATTTGATTTACGTATGAATTTTAGCTTCTGTATAAATACTTAAGAGAAAAGAATGTTCTTTCATGGAAAGAAACTGAACACCTGCTATTCAAACTCCCAACCCCAAATCCAGAGATCCAATTTTGTGTTTGTCAGCCTTGTCCATGTGGTATTTATAGTTTGATTAGTTTATAGGCACTTCCTTTTATTTTAAACTCATCTAAACAGAGAAATTAAATTTTCACCATCCTTCATATCTGCACATTTCATGTACTTTTTACTGATAGGCACACTATTTTTATACTAATAGTGCAATTACTAAAATATAAGCTAACAACGAGACAGCCAAATAATGAAAATTCAACTCCAGTGAAATCTTGCTTATAAAAAGTATTACAAAGAAATATTATTCAGTGAGATGCTTGATTTCTTTCTGTATCACAGCATTAGTATGGAGAACAGAGAACAAAGTGCTCCCATTGGCACTGTCCTATTCCTTAGCAATTTAATGCGATCCTTTCAGTTTATACATCATTCTTTGGCCACAATCCACCAGAAACTTCAGGTACGTACATTAGTGATCACACATAAATTAGGCAGCACACAAAAGCTGACATTTACGAATGTGCCTTGATGTTCTAACACCCAACAAGTGTCAACCCAGAGGTACATGATAAGATAGCCAAAATAAATTAAAATTCATACATTTAAGCCTACACAGATATCCACACACTCATGCACACACATCAACATAAAATTACTGGCACAAATTTTAAACTGAAAAAAGTATCAAATCATACCATTTTTGTCCATATGGTTAAATTTTTGATTTTAAAATAAATCTCAAGTTGACTCTTAATGACTCTTAATGAATGAAAGGACGGTAATTGTTTTCAATTCTTAAAAACATCTTCAAAATTTCATTTTGTGAACGTGTCCTTAAAATCTAGAGTAATTTTAAGGAATTTTACTGAATTTCCTTTTACCAAATATATTTAAAACTCAGAATCATTATTTTTATGAGCTCACTTTCTTGACATATTTTGATACCCAGGAAAGAGTAGGTATTACTGAGAAACCAAGGAGGACTATGGCTTCTTTAGTCAGTTGGCTTCCTTAATGGAATATTACTTTCAGCTTTTCTTCCTCTTTACTGTTATCAAACCAATATATAATAGAAAATGGAGGCCATAAATATGACAACTACATATTAATTAAAAGTTGAATATTGAGAGAGAAATACTATGTGCATTAGTTATAAAAAGAGTGCCAGAGTTCTTGATATTTAGAAACTGTATTCAATGTTTTGAAACTAGGACAATCCATTAGAAAAATGGGCAGAGGACATAAATTAAAATTCACAAAAAAATAAACACAAGAACAAACACAAGTGAATCATAAACACACTAAATGATGTTTAACTTCACTATTAGTAGAAATCAAAACAAAATGCCCTATTTCATCTATCAGATTGGAAACCATAAAAGTAATGATAAAACTCATTAGTTATATTGTCCTCATAATGGTCAGGTGCAGATACATGGAAATATTTATAGACTGTTGGTAGAAGTCTAATTTTACAATCTTTGTTGTGATTAATTTCATTTAAAAAATCTCAAAAGCCTAAACTATACATATCTATCTTCTCTAGCAATAAGACTAGCAATTCTAGCAATTAATACTAAGGAAATAAGTAATATATGTAAAAGGTTGGTTCTGAATGGGAAGTAATCAGAGAGGAAGACAAATCATGAGAGACTCTTAACTATAGGAAACAAGCTGAGGGTTGCTGGAGGGGAGGTACATGGGGGGAATGGGGTAATTGGGTGCTGGGCATTAAGAAGAGCACATGATGTGATAAGAACTGGGTGTTATAGGCAACTGATGAATTATTGAACTCTACATCTGAAACTAATGATGTATTATATGTTGGCTAACTGAATTTAAATTAAAAAATATAAATAAATAAATAAATAAATAAATAAATAAATAATTGTTAAAAGGTTGATTTTTTTTTAAGATTTTATTTATTTATTCACGAGAAACAGAGAGAGGCAGAGACATAGGTAGAGGGAGAAGCAGGCTCCTCAGGGGAGACTGATATGAGACTTGATCCCAGGACCCTGGGATCACAACCTGAGCCAAAGGCAGATGCCCAACAGCTAAATGAAACAGGTGCCAATAAAAGGTTGGTTATTATACTCAAGCTTATAATCTCTTGATGGAAAAGAAAAAAACATATAGACATTTATCAATATGATTTTGGATAATGAAGAAATCCTAAGCAATTTAAAAGAATAAGACAGGTCTCATTTCACTTTTAGGAAAAGACATATTCAAAATATAAGCTCCAGAAAACTATATACACTATGATCCTTTTAGTGTTTAAAAAAAAAACTTGTACATATATTTATTTCTATTCTCTTTTCTATGTGATCTTTTACATGCAAATATATTTTTTAGGAATATGTACAAGAGTTAATAGTGGTTATATCATCCATGTTGTAATTAATATGACAGGGATTCTGAAGAGGAAGAGAACTTTTAATTTTTATTTAATACTCTCCCAATTGTCTTATATTTTTGCATTGAGCACTATTATATTTACAATAAAAACTCCTATTGAAAAAAAAAACAATTTTTAAGCCATGATTACTTACTCTATCCCACTTTACATCATTTTCAAGGTGTCTTATTCTAACCTTCCTCAGCCTCAACTGTAAGAACTTCTAACCTATCGATCTACTTCTCTATAGAATTATATCAAGTTATCATCTCTTTTCAAGAAAACGAAAGCATTTTAAAATGTGAACTTTCACTAGGCCTTATCATTTTCTTCTTCAGGTTAGATGAGCCCAATTTCTTAAACACTGTGGTTTCCAATCTCTTCAACATTCTAGTCAGCCTCTAGGTGTAATCCACCTTTTCAGCAACTCTTAAAATGCAGCCTACAGAACTGAATATAATATTCAAGACACGGTCTGAGCAGTTCAGATTATAGTGAAACTATTACCACCCTTGAACCTGACTCTCTACCTCTATTAATTCAGTTTAAGAATGCATTAACTTTTTTAAGCATCTGTTAACACCATATTGGCTCATATTGAGCAGGTAGTCAAATAAAACCACAGGAATTTTGCCATAAATTTCTCTATCCTGTAAATACGCAATAAACAAGAGTTTACAATAACCCAGTAAATTGTCATTTTATTAGTTTAAGTCCATAGTTCCCACCTGGAATAATTTTTTTCAGATACACAACTATCACCTGAACTAATGGCTACTCTTTCTAGCTTTGTATTACCTGCAAGAGTGCTAAGCATTTCTTCTTCATTGCTCTAACCATTGATCAAACTCTTGAACACAAGAAAGCCAAGCAGGGAATCCCTTCCAGAGATCTACATAGAGTTTGGCATCCTCCCATTACTAGGTTCTCTTCAGATAATTGTTCAATACTTATGAGTTGGTAGATTGCTCACAATTTCTTTTCCTTAAGAATATTAAGAGAATCACCATAGAATGTGTTGCACAAATACAGATAAGATTTCTGTGGCATTTTCAGCAAGTATGTTACTTGCATACATGATACACTGTAGGCACAAAGGAATAGATATTTGTTCACACGATTTCAATGAGAACTTCTCAATTCTATTTAAATAAATCAATTTTAAGTATATGTTTATTACATGTAAACTTTATGAGAAACAACCATTTATGTGATTGACAGTGGCATGTAGTATTTAAAAGCACAGACCCTAGAACCAAAGCTACTCAGGTTCAAAACTCAGTTCTTGATGAGATGAGCACTGGGTGTTATACTATATATTGTCAAATTGAATTTAAAGAAAATTTAAAAATAAATTTTAAAAATGCAGTTCTACTACTCAATATCACATAACCATGAGCAAATTATCCAAACATGCTGTGCCTTTATGGCTATACCTATGAAATGGCGATAATAGTGTCTCTCTCAAAGGGTTTAAATGAGTTAATATATTCAAAGGATTAGGAAAAACCACTATGCCCTGTTAAGCTGTAAATAAGTGTAACTACTAATATCATTATGGCATTTTCAAAGGAGAAATACAGTATATTAACTGTAAGGAAACAATTCTGACACGTTACTATTTTTATTAAATTATTTAGTTTTGTGCCTTACAAATGCGTTTATTACTGACTCCTAAGACTTCTTATACTTTCACAGACACTTCTACCTATTCAATGAAGCAGTACATGAAAGTTTATCATTATTATTATTCTTACAATAAAGCTGAAATGATTGCTGGACTACTCTTGTAAGCTCTTACAAGAAATTTACAAGGCCATTCTCTGATTGCTGAGGGAATCTGTCTGGTCAAGTGAATATTCAAGGTCAAGTGAAACTATACATCCACCCACATACTTTCCACAGCTTCCACCATGCTGGCCCCCATATCAGTGCTAACACTACAATTCAGGACTGAAAAATCAGGGTAGGGTCGGATCCCACCAGTAAAACTGATGGCCTCTCCATGGTACTGTTTCCCCCAGGGGACTATCTCTAGACACTATTCTCTAACATACCATTTCTTACCTGGCCCAACTTCCATTGGCTCTGGTCTTTGCCTTCAGTCACCCTGCCCCAGACACTTGGAAATTCTAATATTTCTCTCACTTCCAAGATTATCTTACTTGGGACATAAGACTTCACATCAAAACCAACACTGGCTAGTTCAGTTTTGAACTTTCCACTCCTTGGGATGGATAGCTGACTTTAGGCCAGAGTGGAAAAATAAATCTAATAACAATGCCTCAGGAAAAAGGCTCTTTTTTACCCTTAGGGAGTAAGGAAAATAAGTCAACAGTAAGAGCAGATGTTATTCTGACAGTGTTAGCCATTACTACATTTACTCATAAAATAATTATTGAGCAGTAAACACCATGATAGATAATAGAAATGCAAACCTAAAAAATTAATGTCAACTCTTAAGGAAATTAAATATAGCAAATGAGGTACCAGCAATCAATGATATTATAGTGTGATAAGTGCCAAAAGAGCAAAGAAGATAAATCCATAATTGCAAAAATACTGTATCTTATGTTTAGGTCCTGTCAAAATCACCTTTATTTGCAAAAGCATTCTTGATTCTACAGTGGACAGACAAATCAGTTCCAAGAAACCAGATCTATTCTCTAAAGTTCTGATTCCCAGTGTGTGTTCTCTCCAGAGCCAAGAGCATCTGCATTCATCTGGGAGTTTAGAAATGCAAAATCTCCAGCCTCACCCCAGAACTACTGAATGAGAATCTGAATGTTAATTAGATCCCCTGGTGGCTGATGAACACACTACAGTTTAAGAAGCACTGTTTGTTTGTTTTGTAAGATTTTAGTTATTCATGACAGATAGGAGAGAGAGGTAGAGACACAGAGAGGCAGAGACATAGGCAGAGGGAGAAGAAGCAGGTTCCATGCAAAGAGCCCGATGTGGAACTAAATCCCAGGACTCCAGGATCACAACCTGAGCCAAAGGCAGATGCTCAACTGCTGAGCCACCCAGGTGCCCCAGAGAAGCACTGTTCTAAAGCATATCTTGGCTCATAGAAGCATTGGCTCAGACCCGTCCCCCATCTGTACTTGCTACAAGAGAGTGAGTTGGTAGCTCTTTGGGGATAGGGAAGTTGTTGTTTCATCTAAAACCTAGCATGTAGTAGCTACTCAATAACTGATCATTGTTGGAGTATGTGAATGGATAACTAAAGGAATGAATACAAGCATTAATGAGTGATATTCTTAATACTTTTCTGAGCACAAAGGAGAGGAAAGTAATAACCAAAGGGAAAATAATCAAGCATATTAAGGCAGTCATTTTAAATACCTAGATTATTGTCAATTAAATTAAGAAAAAATGCCATTCAAGCAGAAAGCATTCCAGTGCTAAATCTATTTGAATTTGAATTTTAGCTTAATTATATTTTTTAGTCAGGAAAAGTGAAATTTTCATTAACATTTCTTGGATTTTATTGTCTTTGTATTTAAGTAATTTAAAAATATAATTTTATGCTAGAATAAGACCTGGTTATCGCTAATAACTTAGTCACATAAGTCATCAGCTTAGGATTTAAGGTGTCAAAATGATAATAAACACTCAATTTGTGCTAACATTACATATCAACAAATACACATGCATTAGAAAACCATAAAATCCCAAAAAAGCCACATTGAACTTGTACATGCTAATGGAATGGGCAACTAAATCCAGGATGAAGCAAAGCATAAATTTTCATTATTTTATACACTAACAAACAGAATGGAGAGAAATATGAGGTTTTGGTTGTAAAGTAAAGGAAAATGCTTCCAGAAAACATAGGAAAAATTTAGAATTCATTATGTAATTCTAATGAAAAGAATATAACCTTTAGAAGCACAATGGCTATTGAAACTCTGATTATATGCATCCATCAGTATGAACATGGCAACTGATTTTCTAAACAAAGGTTATTCCATGTCCCTAAAGTACAAAATTTAAACTTTTCCTGAAAAACGATTGTTTAACCACCTGTACCAAAAATTAGTTAAACCATGTCCGTAGTTTAAGAGCAACATGGAAATGTTGCTTGATACTTGATATCATCAACCTCAAAAACATCAAAGTAGAAATGTCAAATAATCTATATATTAGCAACAGATATAAATGTATTTCTAGTTTGTCAGCAGTCTAATATATTACAAACAAACCCCAAGGGAACCTGTATCCTTGAACCTCAGGTAAAACTTAAGAGGAATGTCATATATCTTCAGAAACCATTGGACTGCAAGATAGAGAGGGACTAGATTTGTTCTATATGTCTTTAGCCCACAGGCAACATTACAAAAATATCAGAAAGGCAAAAGTTAGCTCACCATAAAAAGAATTTTGTAACAATCAAAGCCATCCAAAAGTGAAAGGTTGTCTAATTTGGTTAGATTTATCTAGAAACAGGTTTACTCAGAAATCACTGTGATGCCCTGGAGTGCATTCATCCATAGGCTTTGGACAAAAAACTGAGTTTTCTTCCTATTCTTGGATTTTCTTACATTTCAAACATAACACTGAAAATGGCATACCTATTCCAGATCAAAAAAGTTATAACTTATACCGACTTCATGTGCCACATCAAAGCACAGCTTTTATTTATTAAAAATGCATTACTTCTCCATCCTTGGTACCCATAATTTCTTTTGGTTACTTACAGCACTTGACAGCATGATAAATAATGGGCCACTTCACTAGGCTTTCCTTCCCTTCCCTTGTTCCAGCTGTGAATTAAGGTGGGTACCTCATAGTAGATACAAATGGATCATTTCATATCTACCAGGTAGTTCAGAAAGCTCATGAAAGGTATATTCTCTTTTGGGAAGGGGAGGGAAAGGGGAGGGGAAGGCCCAATTCTGAAATATTCTGTAAAAGAAAGGAAAAAAGTCCTTTTAGTCACTAGACTTAGAAAATAAGAACTTCTATAAAAAGACTTTCAAAATGCTTGATTTCTGGCCTTATGAAACTCTGTAATTCCTGGATGAGTTGAATATCTTTATAAATTATGAAAACTAAACATATTGCCTTTTCCTCCTCCTTTCCTCCTTCTTTTTGGAGGGTGATTGCTAAAAAAAATAAAGGAAAGGAAGAAGAAGGAAAGTAGAGGTATCTACTTTTCTCTCTCATTCTGTCTTTCTTTAAAAAAAAAACCAATTCCAGGTAATAAATATTACTGTTCATCATAAAGTTAATGAGGCAATGGAAGAGGGAAATTTCTAATTATGTAGAGTCTAATTTGGCCTTTGAATGTCTCAGCACTCACAAGAAACTCATGTCAAGTTTCCAACTGACCCATCTGCTAGTAATACATTTAGCATATGAATAGTATTGACAGCAAATCTTCCAATGTTACTGTAATTACTGATATTAAAAGTTTTGTAGCTACTTATATGTCATATCTCCACTTACTTTTGTGTAACACATGGTACCCTTTCAATCTCATACTGATTGTTCAAAATCTTTTTTTTTTTTTAATTTTTATTTATTTATGATAGTCACACACAGAGAGAGAGAGAGGCAGAGACACAGGCAGAGGGAGAAGCAGGCTCCATGCACCGGGAGCCCGATGTGGGATTCGATCCCGGGTCTCCAGGATCGTGCCCTGGGCCAAAGGCAGGCGCCAAACCGCTGCGCCACCCAGGGATCCCATGATTGTTCAAAATCTTGAATCACAAAGAGTAGTTATCCAGCTGCCCTTTCAACAAGAGAAATCAGACAGTAGAGCATTCTGACTTCTAGATAGACAATGGTGCTTCACCTGACTGCTCATAAGCACAAGTGGGTCAGGAACCAATTATCTAAAGTATTTTTGTGAGCGTGACACCTATCAAGCTGGAACTTGAGGAACCCTTATGCAACCATTGTTGATTTTGTATGTCAGCACCAAAAAGAAAACCATTTTGAGAAAAGTTCCATTTCAATTTTAATGTGCCTTGGGGACTAAGACAACCTACTGTTAGAGTTGCAAAAATTTTGACGATTATAAACGTTAAGTACATACGATAAATTTTAGAACATACAGGTGACATGTATGGTGATGAGCCCCAAAGGAATCCTAAATTCAAACTTGCCAGAGAGGGATTCTACAGGCAAAAGCAATCCATCAATGAGGGTATTATTTTCAATCCCCATCCCCTTTCACCTACCATTAAATAACCGTTTTACATTCCTAACTCTTCAGTGTTCTATAACAGTTGTTAACAAAAGCCAAAAGTAGATAAATAAAAGACAGAAAGTGGAAGAGGAAAGAAAAATGTTAGTGAATATTAAGACAAAAAAAGCTAAAGCAATATATTCAAATAAGAAAGACACTGAACTCTAAGACAAATGAAAGTAATGGGTATAGTGAGGAGGTGCCCAGTACAGAAAGTATTCACACTGATCTGATAAAGCAAACTATCTATATATTTCTAAAATGCACTAGTCTGCAGATTCTTCCCACTACAGTTTGAGAAACATGTATATTTTCATAATTTTTTAATCTTCATAAATATTATAATGGCATGGTATAATGGAAAAAAATCATGGACACCATTCTTGTGAATAGAGCCACATACATTTTGGCTACTCACTGTATTGCCTTGAGAAAATTGTTTAGCCCCACTGAGCTTCACTTTATTCACCTGCACAATGAACTAGTAAAACTTAACTCACTTGATTTTGCTGAAAATCCAATCAAGCAGTGTACATAAATCTTCTAACATAGTGTCTACCTCATTGTGGATGCTTGAGAAATATCAGTAGCCTCTTATTCCCTTCACTTCTCTTTATATTAATCCTCTCTCGTCTGCTAAGATTTCTAAGATTTTGTGGAAATAAATTCTGTCTGCATTAGGCTTCCAACCCTGGGAGAACTAAAATTTCCTCACTATGGTGTTATCTGTTTGCTCAAGGAATCTCTGGAATACAGATAAATAAACAACTTATGCTTTGCATTAATCAAGCTGCCGTTAGGGAGAAGTAATTCAGGGGAAATAACTAAGTAGGAGGAGTCTCCCTTAAGGAGACACAAATTCACCTCCTAGCTGTTGCAACTGGTCATGTTCAAAAGCCAGAGTTGATATTTAACCTAACTGATAGAGGGAATCAACCCAAATACCTGTTAAAAATATCCTTGTCTAAAACATTCCTGCTGTTAAAAGCTGTGTTTATGCAAGAACAGAATTTATGTAAATATTAATCCTAGCTCTGTGTTTCTCTTACTGATGGTTGAACAATTTACAAGGGAAAAAAGTGGGATACCTGGGTGGCACAGTCAATTAAGTGGCCAACTCTCGGTTTTGACCCAGGTCTTGATCTCAGAATCGTGGGATCACACCTATGTTGGCCTTTGTACTTAGCATGGAGTCATCTTGGGATTCTCTTCCACTCTCTCTCTGCCTGCCGCCCCTCACATGGGCACTCTCTCTCACTAAAATAAATATTTTAAAAATAATAAAAAATAAATATAAGGGATAAAAGTTTGATTCAAATAATTTTTTCTCAGTAAAACGTATTTTTAAAACCCTTCAATAGGGCAGCCCGGGTGGCTCAGCGGTTTAGCATGCCTTCAGCCCAGGGCGTGATCCTGGGGACCTGGGATTGAGTCCCACATCAGGCTCCCTGCTTGGAGCCTCCTTCTCCCTCTGCCTGTGTCTCTGCGTGTCTCTCATAAATGGCTAAATAAAAATTTTTAAATAAATAAATAAAAATAAAATCCTTCAATAATCATGTAGCTCTACTGACATTAGTTATTTGTTGACGATCCTCTTAATATTGTTGGTGGTTTATTTTCAGTCCAATGACTGTAACAATAGGGCTCTTTGATAACACAGATCATACATGTTGTCCACTGACCTTAATCCATGGTGTGTATTTTCCCAGAAGCCACTCATGAACTGAAGAAGGTAAAAGTAATAGTTTTAATATAAACATAAAGTAACTCACCTTTGAGTAAGCCGCAAGATCATGCTTCATATTGGACTCTTTTGGTTTTTGCAAAATTTTAAATTATGCATTTGTTAGCTAGTGTATGTAGAACATGCATGAGATGATGCAGGCTCAGATTTTCCAAAGCCGAGGATACAAAAATTATAAACTTTACTATCTCTCCAATAGGGCTTTTGAGGAAACAGATGACATAATTTTTTTCTCAGTAAACTTAAACTAAAAATCATTTGTGACCCAGTGCCCAAGTTTTTGAAGAGCAGACTATATTTTTTGTAAGGATATTTAGCTTGTTCATAACAATCTTGATGTGACATAATCAGTAAGTTCTAGAAAATATCCAAATGTCTAAAATTTAGGTAGCTAACTTTCTATCAAGATGCTATGTTTTAGAGATACAACATTTATAATCCAACTTGCTGAGCCATCATCAGGTATAGTCAGAAATAAAACTAACATCTTTCATGTAAGATCTTCGGTTACAAATAATGAGGCTTTGGGCTTTGACAAACACATTTCCTTTACTGTATTAAAAAAAAAGTCAGGGTCTGTGATTAAGTTTCTTCTATTCAAAAATGTTGTATTTGCAAACTGTAGTATACTACTGAGAAAATGGCACAATTTAATAATAATAATAGTAATAATAATAATAATAAAGAGGTGCCAAGCTTTCTCACTATTCTCATCACATTTGTTTTTCTGTAATATTTTGTGCAATCATTAAAAGCAAGATAGCAATAATGTTTTAGCCATCTCAATACCTAGAAGATTTCTATTCCTTTGGCTAGGAACGTTTTCCTTGGATGATTGGTTGACAATATCCAAAGGATAATTTTAGGTCCTGAAGAATTAAACACAGGTCTATTTTTATGAGGTGGGACAGATTGGAAACCGTTCTTTCTGCTTGTTCCAGTGAAATTGGAAATGAAAAGAATGTGTGTCATATGAGGGACAAGTGTCATGAAGCCCATCTGAATTATATTTCATGCCCCTCTTTATAGCCTAATGTTCAACTATATCCATTTTCCTGGCAGTATTGCACCCATCAAAAACAAGTTATTGACACTTATATCTCATATATAAATCAAATCAGGCAGACAAAGCAAAGAAGGTGGTTTCAGAGAGATTGGATGTTGGAGTCGAATAATGTATTTGTTTTTCACCTCTAGGATATCACTTTAATACTATCCTGAAACAATGGCACAAAATCATTCCAATTAAATGATCTTAAAATAAGACATAAAGGAAATTCAGGTGATCTCATTCTGTCTCGTGTGTCAAGAGTTGACAGCACAAAATTGAGCAGAAATAGTTTAAATTTAGCAGTCTTCACATATGTGTACAAGGACTGAGAGCAGAAATTGGATTTGCTTCAGTGGAGTCAATTAAGAAAGACTCAACAAGGAAGGGTTGAAGTGCATTGACAGGGCACTGGGAATTCTGTGAATATTGACTGGCACTGGCTTGGGTACAAATTAAGGAAGGCATTCTGGTTTCTGACATTAATTTTCTTCAGCTGAAAAATTACACTAATAAATAAATGATTATATAAATAACAATAATGATAAAAGACAAATGTAATGAAGAGACACATTCACCAGTGATCAGCTACCAAACAGCCATGTCAGATTTGCTGTTATTTTTAAGGACTCTCGTCATATAGTTTATTTCACACAATTCTTCTGCTGGGACTCCAATCATCACACCTCATTCCATTTCATGGTATTGTTCACATAATATTTACTCTGCTCTAAAGAATTGAGAGGTACCTAAGAATAAAGCGAAGATTTTTCCCTTATCATATCTATGGCAAATTATTTAGCCTACTCTGGCTTATTACTCAGCATGTCACTCACTTCCCTTGCCTTTCCTAACAGCTCTGAAGTTTGAAATGTTAGATAGGAGTCATTTGTGAAGGTGTTTACCATGAAATGAAAAGCCATGAGAAGTTGTAATGGGGAGAATGTGCTAATCAAAACAAATCAACACCCAAGTCTGCTCTTTGGTGCTTATTTCATTAAAAGTTTCTAGATTAGCAAAGACCTCCCAAAAAGAAAAAATGTCAAACAAATTTTCATCTTAAAAAATTATGGGAATTTAAAGTATCTTCAAATTTTACAGTCTTCGGAGGAAGACAAATATAAGTAAAGTGAAAAGTGAAGCAAATTTTATACTCTCTTCCTGTGCCCTATTTTTCTTGCTTTTTCCCCTCATGAAGAACATATTTAAAATGAACATGTTGGTAAGAATCTTGCCTTATAGTAATTGGTACCTCATCTCTAATACAAAATTGAACTTTGAGATTTTGTTTTACCTTTCTTTCTTTTTTAACACAATTGAAATCCATGCCTTAAACTTATAAAGAAGATAAATATTCCTGTCACTTAAAAAAAAAAAAGGACAAGTACAGTTTAATAAAAATTCTAAGAGGAAGCTACAAAGCCTGGGCACTAGGTGAATAAAATGTATTTAAAATCTATTAAGTGTTGGACCTTAAAGTATTATTGCAAATACCCAATCTAACAAATTTCCAGTACCCAGTGAAAAAAATCTTTGTCTCTAAGGGAATATTTTTAAATGTTTAAATTTTAGGCTTTTGTTTATACAACTCAGAAAACCATGATTCTGTATTAATAACTTTGTCCTAAATTTGCATGTTCCAAACCCAACACTTTACTTCAGTAAAAAGCAAACTCTCCTCAAAACTGCTGAATTCCTTGTGGTTCTAAAACCTTATGTTTCCCATTGGACTACTTGGGAGTTTGATTTTATAACAGGGTGAAATGAAACTGGGAACTAGAAACCCAGGAAGGAAGATTTTTCTCCATCTCTGGAGAACTTCATGGTCTCTACCCCATACTCTTCTTTGCAAATTTCAATATTCCCTCATTCTGCTTCCTAACATCACAACTGAATAATGGCTGCTTTAGCTGTACGATTCAAGTAGCCAATCCAACTGATGAGAGCAAGGTGACAATCTCAAATGACTATAGTTATTAGGCCCCAACAAAGTAGGTGGAGCAGAGGGAGAGAACATGGCTTCAAATCAGTACACTTGCTTTTTACTGTAAGGTAATGTTAGACTTTGTATGGCCAGAACTTTCATTTTTCAGAAGTACGAATTTTAATGTGTGTGTGTGTGTGTGTGTGTGTGTGTGTGTGTGTGAAATCACCCAATTTTAAAATGCTGGCAATTTTAAAATAACATAATTCAGACTAAACTATGCCAATAGACAAGCTGAGAATTAGAACTGTAGATGAATTAGAACTGTAGGTGAGAACTTTTACCAGATAAAAGCAGTAGTCATAGGAGAATATAGTTGTGCCCAGAGGCAAGGCATCAAAGTAGGTCGAGTGGGAAAGAAATACTTAGGACTTCCATTGTCTCATCTGCTAGAACTTTTCATTGGCTAACTCTAAGAAGACTATTGAGCAATGGAATCTAGGTGATATAAATTACACCATTTACCTTCTGTGGCAAGGAGTAGAGTAGAGAATAATCTGGAAAAGCAAACAAAGAGTATCCTGCACATTTTAGTAGGCTGTGTATCATTACTTCCAGAGAAGTCCACCTTTTTCTGGATAGACAGATGGATGGAGAGATGGATTAATGGTGGCATGAGTTTATTGAGAGATTGGACACTGAATTCAATCTTTCCAGATTCACATTGCAACCACCCCACTTTCCAATGTGTCTTGGATAGGTTCCTCCATATGTAAAAAAGAGAATAATGAGAGCACTCACCTCATAACATTGTTTCACACTATAAATTACAAAAATATTTGTAAAGTTTTGGACCCTTGCTTAACAGATCAGTTAATTATTGACAGATTTGTTAATTATTAGTAATTATAATCATTTGCTGTTTCATGTTGCTGAATACTTGTGATGGCCTGGCCAATTGGCCCAGCATAGAGTGAGACCTAAAATAGAATCATAGGTATTGACCAGATTGACCTGCCGGGTGTAAGTTCCCAAAGGGGTAAACATAAGAAATACTTTTATTATAAGAACCACCATCATTGTTGCCAGCAGAGTTGTGACATATTTGGCAGGTAATATATTTGGTCATCTTCTAATAATGCAAGCTCTAAATTTTTAGACCTTTAAGGGTTCAAGAATAATTAGGTGAACTACTACTCGGTATATCTAATTAGACAGAAATATACTTGAAAGGACTGAAAAGTTTTCCACACATGAACAACATCAATTTGAATCCCACAAGCTTTTGCGTATTTTGTTTTCTCCCCATCACTATGAGAGAAGACAGAATTTTAAAAACAAATCCAAGGAAAAGAAAAAGAATAAAAGGAGCTAGTTATTTCTCAAAGAACATCTAACCATATACCAAGAAATTACTTCTTCCTCCTCAAGGTCAATATCCTCATATTTGCAGAGATTCAAGACTAGAATAATTGCTAAAATCTTAGTTAGGCTAACCTAGTTATTGAAGGTATGATTACCTGAACCAAGAAGGCCAGGTGAGCCAGAAACCAGATACTGGCACTATGGTCAAGATCCTCATTACTTCAATTGACCAAGATAAAATAAGCTATTATAGGCAAGAGATATGCCTTTATGCCATCTAGATACATTAGAATCTAAAAAGGAAGGGCAGGAAATGGTGCCAGTTTATTGTAGCATCTCAGTACTGAACCATTTGCAGGTTATTGTTAGGTACTTAGAACAGAGTACAGAAGAACTACAAGCTTCCCATTCAGTAGTGTTCTCCAAAGCATGAATGTGCAAATATAATGGCACAAAAACAAACTGAAGACAAAAGAATAGCAGCAGCAGACCTAACAGAATGGAAGGGTAGGAATCCTGCAATGGTTTCCTGGTGATTAAAAAAAATAATAATACATGATTTACTCATAGTATTGATTTGGGTCCTCTCAATTCCACCGTATGTTAAATCTATTGTTAAAAGAATTCTACTCAGGTATACTACAATGTGGACAGCACAA
Source organism: Canis lupus baileyi (assembly GCF_048164855.1). Lineage (NCBI taxonomy): Eukaryota > Metazoa > Chordata > Mammalia > Carnivora > Canidae > Canis > Canis lupus. The sequence goes on along the minus strand of NC_132844.1, from coordinate 54,473,640 downwards.
AGCAGAGAGCCACTAATTTAGCTGAGGGGCAAGAATATTCTCTCCTAAGAATCTTAGAGCTTCAGTTCCACAAAGGTGAATCGTATAGCTTGATTCTGTAAAAGGATGTTTTAGTAAATAGCTATTGACAGGTAAAATGAGTCTTCTATTTTATTTCAATCAGAGCATGTAATTTGATGTTTCTCAGTACTGACTAGACATTAGAATTGCCTAGATAGCAAAGAAATGATGACAGAATTTACTTGAGACTAATTAAATCAAAATCTCTGGTGGTGAACTTCAGTACTTTTTAAAAAATGTCCTCATATGATTACAATATATAGACCAGGTGAATACCCTTCTAGACTTCTGAGTCACACACAATTCTTTGAGACATCTAGTTATGGTCCCACCATATGTTTAAGACACAATAAAAGAGAGAGCATCCTTCAGTATAGCTTTACTTCTAGGTGTATAACTAAAACAGATGATTTTTATAGAAATTCATAGAGCAAAATTTAATGGAAGATAAGTACTCAGAAATAAGGAGAACTCCATTAGATATGAATTGCTTTTCTGAACCATAGAATTTAAGAGCTAGCCGAATTGAAAAAGTGTCTAGTTAGAAACACTAGAGCATCATGGAGAGAAGCTATTTTAAGTTTCCTTGGTTCACTACACCCCCATTTCAACATTCAGAAAATGAGACTACTGAGGCCTCATGAAGGAAGGTAAGGAGACTAGACTCATGAAATTAGTTAAGAAAGAGGTAAGATTATAGTCTAAGTCTCTTGACACTAAAGCCAGTGTTACTCCTACTTTACATGTCACGAAACAAATTTTAAAGTGAACATGGTTTCATATTTTGGCGGGGAGGTGGTAGTCTTGGGTTGTCCTATCACCATTTTGATGACCTTGGGAATCATGCTTCCCAGAACCTCTTCCTCTATGTGTGACTAGATTAAAGTTGACCAAAATGGAAGTCGTGTGAGGCTAAGTAGGCTGGAGTGAAGCAGTGGACATGACTCTGAAGATTCTGGGGTCAGACGCAGCAACAGACACATGCACAAGTACTGAGGATTCTGGGGTCAGATGCAGCAACAGACAGATGCACAAATACTCATGATTATACCTTATTCTCACTCTCCTCCCTTCATATCCAGCTTTCTTCCTAGCTTCTAGCCTTACTGACCAACATCAACCATAAGACTAACACCAGTTCATTTAGCTGTGAACCCACAGGGCGGTAGGTACAAGTAGCTGCCAGCCTTCTGTGGAATTCTCCATGGGTCCTCTCTCTTAGTCTCACTGTGGCAGCAAGCTCTAACTTGTTGACCTATACCAGTACTACAGGAGCACTGGTTAACAGCATCTTTTAGACCTTATAAATTTTATTTGTGGACTCTTGCATCCCTAGTGCCTTCCACAAAAGTATGGGATCCTATAATAAATCTCTTATTCTATTATCCTCCTATTGGTTCTGCTTTCATGAGTGAACCCTGACTGATATGAGGGGAAGGGGGTAATAAAGTAGGACTTTCAACTTCTACAGTGTGGTTATAAACCCAAGGTGATGGTGATAATATTCATTCTCAAAATGCTCAAAATTTACAAAGTGACTCTTTATAGTTTCTAATTAATTCCTGTTTTATAAAGAAAAAAAGGCATGTTCAATTCAGAAATAAAGCAGCCTCAATTCAGAGGAATGAAGGCAACTCTACTGAATTACTACTGCCTATGGCTCCCACCCCAGGCTCCTCTGACTCCCCTACAGACAGTCCTCAGATGAATGCTGACACTGTTGGGAAATTCTGCTAATTATACAAGTCACTTTTGAAATATTCATTTGGATTACTTTACAGAGATGGATATTAATGGCTTGCTAGCTTTGAAAAAAAAGAAAAGATGTTCTTTGATCTTAGAGAGTTGGGTCCTATGCTTTGGTAAAGAAAAGTGGACTGGAGAGAAGGGAATCTGAGCATTTCCTATTCATCCAAGTAATGATGGTAAAGTGAGCTTTCTTTGATTTCTGTGGTTATACTTAAAGGTACAGAGCAAGTAGTTGTAATCATCCTTTTAGGAGTTATTCAAAAAACTACATTAAGCTACAAATGTCGAAATCTGGCCAATTCATTATGGTTTCATTTTCAAAAGCTGGATTGAGAAATGCAGAACAGTTACAAAAAAACACAATTGTAAAAAAAAAATAAATAACTTAGGCATAAAAAAAACTTAGGCATTTTAGAGAAAGTATTGAGTAGGAACTGGAACTATTCACATGTTAACAGATCAATGGTATTTAGTAGTGAATAAGTGAAGACTTCAAGTCTACAGTTATTTAGGGCTTAAGAGAACACTAATACACCATAGTTCTTCAATATCAATATGCAAAGATGTCCATCACCTTGTGATGTTTGCTAACTGAAGTTTCCTGGGCCCTAATGTCTGGATATTCTGATTTGATTGATATACGATGGGTCTCATATTAGTTATCCATTGCTACATTATAAACTACCCCCAAACTTAGCAGTATAAAGCAACAAATATTCATTATCTCACACAGTTTCTGAGGTCAGAAATCTAGAAGTAACTTGGCAGGGTAATTCTGACATAGAGTCATTCATTCATAAGGTTACAGTGACACTTTCAGCTGGGACTTGATCACTGGAGGAATCAAGCCAGAGGAGCTCTTTTCAAGATATTGTATTCATGTGGTTGTTGGCAGGTAGCCTCAGTCCTCATTAGTTATTTCCAAAAGGTTTCAGTTAGTTCCCTCCCACCTGTGGTTTTTCCATGGGGCTCTTCTATATGGAAGCTGGCTTTTGCCAAAGTGAGTCATCTGAGAGAGAGGCTAAGTGACCTAGATGGGTGCCATAGTGCCTTTTGCGTTCAATTCCCAGAAGTGATCTATCATCATTTCTGCTGCATTCTACTGAATGCAATCAATCCTGATAGGAATGTGGGAGGGAATTACACAAGAGTCTGAACACTAGGAGGCCAGGATCACTAGGGACCATCTTTGAAGCTGCCTTCCACAGGCACTATAGAATACTTTAGTAAGCACCTAGGAAGGTTCATTTGCATGTGGTCTGTAGAGCACAGTTTAAGAAAGGAATGTTCTGTAGAGCATGCTAGTTTTTAAAAAGTGTATTATTTATTTATCATCGATCCATTCACTCATTCGAGATATATATATGTATACACATATATGTATATACATGTATATGTATATATATAATTTTCTGAGATTTTTCCTAGAGAGTGTTGTTTTTTAGTAGGATAAGAGGTTTTTAAAATCTGGCCGAACCCCATCCCTAAGATTCTAATCAAAACCATGAATAAAATGGGGGAAAAACACTGAAGTTGATATAAACTACCACCTGGTAACTTTGAAGCATCCTTATCAAGGCAAGCAATGATTTGGTAACTGCCTGAAATATTGAAAACTTTCAAGCAAGCATTTCTGAGTACTGTGAATGGTCACCAGAAAGTATAGTCACTGAAAGTACAGCCTTCTAGAAAAGTCATAGATAAAGAGTCTAAAGAGTTTTGCTGGAGTTATGATTGCTGGCTCAAGCCCAGCTACCCAACCCATTCCAATTAATGAAAACTGTATCAGTGAGGAGAAAGAAGCTTCCAAACTTGGCAAGAAAGAGAAACCTGAAACAATTGGAAAAATACCCATTAGGGCTTTCCAAACTAGTATAGTTGGAAGCTTAACCCATCAGATAAAAGCTATCTTGTCAGATAAAGGACTCCTGCAAGGCTTTAAGGAATAGAATTAAAGTTCAAGATTTTGGTACTTTATTTATTTCAGGTCTGTGTGCTCACAATTGGTGATCTCTCAAATCCCTCACATTAAACACTGATAACAGGGATCAGAAGCTCTGGTCTAACAGAAAGATTCAGGGAAAGAGTCTTTAGCTATTGCCAAAAGCTGTCTGCTCAGGAGTTTACCATTTGTCAATGTAAATAAGCCAATCAGAAAGTCATTCCAGAAATAAATATGGACAAAAACCCTCTCAACTACATGCTCATCAGCACGAAATTGAGGGCAACAAGCAACCAATGGTTAATGGCTATATAATTTTTATTGTGATTTTCAAGTTTCTTACATATCCAAGATAAGCAAGCATCAAGGATGCTGACGATCATTTCCAATACCCTCAAACAAGGTTCTGATTAAGCACTCACATGTGGAATTTAAGAAACAAAACAAGCAAAGGGGAAAAAATAAGAGAGGGAGAGAAAGACACACACAAATCAAGAAACAGACTCTTAACTATCGAGAGCAAACTGAAGGGAGAGAGTGAGGGATGAGTGAAATAGGGTGATGGTGATTAAGAAGGGCCCTTATGATTTATGGAAGTGTCAAACTACTATATCATACACCCAAAAATAATCTAACACTGTATATCAACTAGCTGGAATGAAAATAAAAACTTAAAAAAATTTATTTAGACATTTACAACTTCCAGAACTTGGAACACAGGGTCTTCAAAACGTAATAAAAAATTCACGGCAGGCCCCCAAAGACCGTACCTACAGTAAGTAGTTTTAGACAAATGTGCATGTCACTTCAGGGTAGTTGTCGAGTACTTGAGCAAAGCACAATAAACAGACACCAAGGTTAAAGGATTAGCAAGTAAAAAATCTTAACAATTCTATTTGTAGGTTACCATAGCCTCTGCCACAGGAAACCAGTAATTGAATTTAAGATTGACTTAATCCAAAACTAATGAATATGGTATTGAAAGATAATGGGGGGAAAAGCACTACCTTTGTTCTGACTACCAAGGCTTCATTCTGAGAATCCCAGCCAATGTTAATGTCCATTTAGGGAAGGAAAGAAGCCGAGAACCATATGAATGTGAAGTAGATCAATAACAGAAGGTGTAAGTTTCTTTGAAATATGTAATGGATGACTAAAAATCAGAGGTTTATAAATATTTCCCTGGATCAGGGACTGCCCAAACTACAAACACATGTTAGCAAATTTAAAATAATCCTCATAAAGAAGGACCAGGAAATGTTCAATAAACAGGCATTTTAGGATCTCTGTTCCTCAGAAACATGAACATGTGTGTTGAAATGGCTCTTAGTCTTGACCACACAGTTATGTGTGGATAAAAACAGGCTGTTTTTTTTTTTTAAGATTTTATTTATTTATCTGAGAGAGAGACAGAGAGACAGAGAGAGAAAGATCATGCATGAGCGGGGAGGGACAGAGAGGGAGGGAAAAAGAATCTGAAACAGACTCTGCCCTGATCACAGAGCCTGACCTTGGGGCTCAATCCCATGACTGTGAGATCATGACCTGAGTTGAATACAAGAGTGGGATGCTTGACTGACTCAGCCACCCAAGCATACCTTACTAAAACTTTTTATCTGTGGAACCATATATAAAATGAACTTTTACATATTTTATGTCAGCACTCACATTTTCATTGCATCTTCATTCTTCATATTCCCAAGCTAGACATTTGTAATTTCTTCAAATTAAGTGTATTTGAAGTTTTGTCTGGATCTTGTCAATCTACTCCTCCTGTGTTTGGCATTTCAGTTATATTCTTAATGTTTAGCACTTAGAACCAAAACCAGATTTCCCAGTTGTGGACTGGCCACTATTAATTAGAGAGAAATTCTTACCTCCTTAATTGAATTAAGCTGCTTCCCAATTTATCCTGAGTTTGCAAGCTTTGCTGACACCGTGTTAACTGCACACACAAAATACCTATCTTATAAAACCCCTAACCCTGTGTTTAAAATGAGCTCTTCCTTTTGTTAATGTGTTTTATTTTTTAGGTACATTTGTATGTAAAAAGTGTTCCTGGTAAATTTTCTATTGTTATATAGCCATTACTCAAATCTTTCAAAATATTTTTTTATTCACAATCTGTCTTCCATTCTGTCAACTACTCTTCCTAGTTTTGTCTAGTCATAAATCCAATGGATAGCTCTTCTTTATCTGGATATTACTGAAATGTAGACTAGGAAATTAATGGACTTTCAGCATTGACCTTTAGTTTCTCTGATGATCTAGAGGTACTGGTATTTTGTTCATTTAATCCTCTCAACTACTTGTGAGATACACATTATTATTTTAATTTTACGAAACAAAAAAGAGACTTAGAACAGTGATGTATCTGTCCAAGGCAAGAACATAATGAAGCCAGCTGCTACTGGATCTGAGAGTCAGTTGACCCCATTTCTCCTTGACTCTGCATTAAGTGACATCATGTTGCTAGCTTGAAATTGGCCATGGTAGGCTTATATAATCAAGGAAATCATACATTTCAAACTTTCTTTTTTCCCCTAAAGGTCAGAAGTTAGGTATTTACAAACCACTGGTCCAAGCATACACAATCAGTAAGAAGCTGAACCAGGTCTTGAACTAATGATTACTTCTTATCCCAGTTTTCAGGGTCTTTATAGTACATTCTACAATATTTTTGTAATCAGATTTTAATAGTAAAAAACAGAGACAACAAATCATATGAGAAGCTGGCTTTGCTCAGGTACTGCTAAAAGAGAAAATTTTTAAAGACACTGAGAGCTACTGAATAAAAACCTCCTTGATTTCATATTTTGTTCTTCTTTTTTATTAACACATTACCAAACTGACAGTTATCTTTCATTCATTATGGACTAATCTTGAAATGCTTTTCTATCTATTTCTTTGTGGCCAGACCTTTTATAAAATGTACTTTATTGATACACCCTTAAACACATTACTAGGCACTTGTACCCATTGAATTTTAATTTATTTTGTAGAACCAATACCAAATCCCTTTAGTTCTCTGTTTCTCTTCAGTTATTTCAGAGTAAAATTACATTTGTCATACTCCAAAAAGTAGCAAAGATTTGCCCAGTGGAAAATAAAGTAGAAAGTTCTTAGACTCAATTGACATGGTATGAAAAGCATTGATGTTGACTCTTTTGGACAAGGTGTTCTCCACGGTATGTCTTATAGAAGTGAAAATGTGGCGTGAGACACTACAAAGAGGTGTTTTACATGCTGAGAAGAAATTCTGACAAGTAAAACTTTTTTAAGGTAATCATAGCTCTAATTTTCCAACTTGACAACAGAGCATCTACGTTTTGTAAAGCCTGGGGAGAGAGGGACCAAAAAATAAAATACTTTCTTCTTGTTGTCTTAAAAAAATATCTTCCAGGGGGAAAAAAAAAAGAGTAGTTCTCACCTTTGAATGCCTATTCTTCTCCTCCTCCTCCCATTCCTCTCTCCTGTGCTATAGAGATATTCTCTATTTGACAGCTATCAGCCATATGACAACACTGTTTTTCATAGCAATGTGCAGACTTTGTTTCCACTGGAGAGGCCCACTAGGCACAATTTTGGACTTGTTATTAAAGGCAAACTAATGTCCCCCAAAGATTTTTCAAAACACTTCACACCAGAATGTGGTATTTTAAAGCATTCCCATTTCCCATAATTGAATGCATTCAGCATAGCAAGAAGAAGAACATTTAGCAATACAAGAATTAATAAGAATTAATACAATCTATTCTAGAGGGTCTCATAGGATATGTATGGATTTTATGCATAATTTTATAAAAGGTAAGGCTGTGCTAACTATTCAGAACTCAGCTTAAAGACCACTGACCCAAGAAAGAAAGTAAAACAGGTGAGATATTTGAAAGGGAACAAAGCATCCTATTAATATTCATTTTGTATTTAAATTGAGTACAATTTTCATCATTGGGAATATGTGCCCTGTTATAGTTTCTTGGGATGCTTGATCAAGTCATTAGTAAAACTCTTTCAGATTTCTGCATAAAATAGAAATAACCCTCTCTTCAAAAATAATTTCTCAAATCCTGAATGCACATCGCAAATATATTATTAACAGTGCATGAGGTCTTCAAATGATTATGATTATCACATAAAAATGGCAGAAGATAGGGTCCCTATTAATTATCATGTTAATCATATAGAGAATCACTCTCTAATCATTTAAATTTGGATTTATCACACAGCAATATTTTAAAGTTAGAACTTTTAAAGCTTTTATAACAGAAAATCAGTAAACATCCAATCTTGATATAACTAATGTTCATAAGTAGATTCAGAAGTCCACCTGTTTAAAATAGGACTTAGATTTAAAGGAAGCTTTCATTATTATGGTCCTTTTTCATCGACCCTCTACATCAAAATTGCTAGTTTCTGCTGGTATGTCCTCAACATGAACATCAGTAGCACGTGCCACATGCCACAAAGCTAAGAATAAAGAAAATAATAATAGCATTTTAAAGCTAATAAAACTTTTGGTGTATTTTAGAGCAAAACAATGCTTTCTATGCTTTTTATCTCATCTCATCTTTTCGCATGAACCTGTAACCCACTGTGGTTATGAGAGCTTCTTTAGGATTGAAGCTATGGGGCTATGAGCCAAATTTTCCAACTTAGAACTCTGTTAAGAAGAAATAATTATGGTGGCACCTGAGTGGCTTAGAGTTAAGCAGTTAAGTGTCTGACTCTCCATCTCGGCTCAGGTCTTGATCTTATGGTTATGAGTTCAAGCCTGGTATTGGGCTCCAGGCTGGGCATAGAGAGTGCTAAAGAAAAGAAAAGAAGAAAGAAAAGAAAGAAAGAATGAAAAAAAAGAAAAGGAAAGGAAAGGAAAGGAAAGGAAAGGAAAAGAAAAAAGAAAGAAAAGAAAAAAAGGAAAGAAAAGAAAAAAGAAAGAAAAGAAAAAGACGAGAAGAGATATGAACTACATGTTTCTGGGAGTGGAGGTCTGAGTAGAGCCATAGGAAAAAGATTCTGTTGCTAACCATTCGCTTTCTCCTCCTTAGATCAACTAGCCTAACTTATCTTTGATGGCAAAAGGAACAGGAAAATCTGTTTACATCAGCAGGGTGCTAAAGTCACTACTGGCCCAATTGAACTTACAAGGGCTATTCTTTGTGAACAATACTTAAAAGTGGAAAAAACAAAGAAACAAATCTGCTTACAATGTATTTAAAAAGAAACAAAACAAAACAAAATAAAAAAAAAAAGCATTGACCAGCTACGTGTCAGCAGAAAAAATAAGAGTTCTATAGAATCTTACAAGTTGGGCACCTGTTTGGCTTGGCTCGGTGGTTGAGCATCTGCCTTTGGCTCAGGGCATGATCCTGGGGTCCTCGGATCGAGTCCTGAATCCGACTTCTTGCGGAGATCCTGCTGCTCCCCCTGCCTGCCTCCCTATGTCTCTGCCTCTCTCTCTGTTATTTCTCATGAATAAATAAAATCTTAAAAAAAAAATTAAAATAGACATTTTTTAAAAAAAGAATCCCACAAGTTGTCAAATGTATGAGTTTAAATTCACATATTTGTAAAAAAAACACAAAGCTCCCTTTTTTATTTTATTCTAACAGTACTACCATCCCCAGTATCACCCCATCCCCCTAGTTCTACAGAGATGCCTACTTCAAGGACCAAATTCTGCTTGGCAAATTGCTTCTTTACCAGAGGAACTTATAACCTGTGAAGTCTTTTGGAGTCCTGGACCACCCTTATTGCCTGAGCCTCTTGACTCTAGTTACCTTTGTTACATGTTTACAAACCTTCTTCTGCTTCTGTACAAAATTTGATACAAATCACTCATATATTTTTATCTTAGAGACCAGTTCACATTTTGAAAATTTGTTGTTTGTTATTGTAGGGTTTTTTTTTTTTGCTTTTTCTTTATTTGACTGGTTAATTATATGATATTTGCATTGACTAATCTGTTTTTCATGTAAGTCTATTTCTTAAGATGGTTGTCTGTTTATTTCTGAGACACCATTTGAATGTGATCATAGTAATGTATTTTAGCATCAATTTTATTACCAATGTTTTCACTCTCTAAATATATATAGAAGCAGAAGGGAGAAAACTGGAAAGAAGGAAATCAAGAACCATTCTCATTGAATCCCAAATCACTTAATCACTTTTATCTAGAGACACTCACTTACTACATGTAGTTCAGATGCAGATGGCAGTAGAGGCTTCTAGCCCTTGATAGAGCAAGATTGTCTTCTATTCTCATATAGAAAGATAGAGTGTACCACACACACACCTTTGAGAAAAGAAGAATTTTGTAGGAATTTTGTAAACTTTTCATTGTAGTTACCAAATTTAATTTTTGTTACAATTTTTCAGTTATTTCTCTTTCTGTAATACTATGTTTTGAGTGTAAAGTATTAAGTTAGTATAGGCTGAGAAATTCCTGACTACTAAGTATGATATATTTATTGTTCTCAAATTAGTTGAGTGTGAGTTAATACTAATACTAATAGATATGGGGTATTGACACTGGGGTTCCCATCATCATGGCAAATTCCATAGCCTGATAGACAAAATAGTGTGGTATAAGGGTGTAAACTCATGTGTCAAACTACATATGTTTCAATACTAATTCTGTCAGTTACCAAATATGGGATCTCACACAAGCTATTACTTTTTCTCAGTCCAAATTTCTTCATTTGTAAAATGGAAATAATAATACCTATGCTGTAAAATCGTTCAGATGATGAAATGAGATAATACATATAAATATTTAATCCTGGACATAGTAAGTCCCCAATTAATGGGGTAGCCATGAGAATATACATCAAGATTTTTTTCCTGCAAGATGTGTAATTGACTGACAGCCCCAGCTGCTGCCTTCTACAGCCATTGAGTATGCACCAATGTTGTGCTTCCAGACAGCTGCTCCAACGACTGAACGCTGCAGTGCTGCTAATGAAGGCCATTTTCACAAAACATGAAGCTTCTTTAGTGGTTGAATTTGGTTTGAGTACTCTCCAACAGCCTAATTAATAATTTCCTGGAGTTGTGCTTTGGTTTGAGATGCTTCCTACCTGATCCTTCTTCCTGTCCTAACTCCTTCATAGATCTGACCTATGATCTGAAGGCCTTCCTTTTCTCCTTTCCTCTACCACTCCCTCTTCTTGATCTTTCACAGCTCCTTCTCCCAGTAAATATCTTTCACGTTTCATCCTATCTTGGCAGTAGCTTATCCCAAACTTAACCCAGCACGACTAGTTATTACTCTCCATTTTTATCACATCTGATTCTATGTGGTTTTATTTTTAGAAAAAGAAAATGTCATCTTCTCTAAGCCAAAAAACCCAACTTCCTTCTTTCTTCTTTCTATACAAATGAAAATCAGAAAATATTGGTTCTAGTGTCAGTTGTCCCATTAACTTCTTTGATCTTGAGAAAACCACTTATTTGCTGGGGGCTCCAGTTTCCTCAACTACAGAAGAGGACCATATGATTTCTAATATCTTTGGAGATCTAAAATACAGCTTTTCTATGATCTTTTATGGACTATTTGCTCAGACAATACAAAGAAGAGCCAAGTGCTATTTCTAGGTGTCAGAAGCTCACCATCTACCAACAAAGATATATCAGATATACATAAATAACTAGATTACTTTTTTATTGCGGATCTTTAAATATGAATAAATAGTCACCCAAAGACATGGCGGGCTCTATGTTTACTCCATCACCCTTTTGGGTAGCACTGAGAAGGTTTGTAGAAAATGACAAATGCATTACTTCTCTAAGAGACAAATGCATAAATATTTGTGACATCGTGGTTATTTGTCACCTTTTTGGTTGGAAAATGATAAAAAAAAATGGTTGTCCAAGAGAGGATAAGAAACAAGAGATAAGTTCCTTGTAATATTTTAGAGAAAAGAATCCTAGAGAGCATAAAAGAACTCTGGATGTGTAGTCATTTTCCTAAGGGATATATTCTGCTAGGTAAGTTAATGAATCTCAGCTTCTATCTGCATAAACACAAGCATCACAGGAAAATCTGCCTCATGGGCAATTTTATAAACATTTCTTTCATCTGATTTTAAATTTTTGATTTTTCAAATCAATCGCTCTTTATTTCTATTTCATAAAATATCACTATTATAAACGTAAAATAGACTAAGATGAAATTAAAAAAAACAAATATAGGAAAGGGAAAATAGAGATCACCACATCTCACCATTGGGTAATTGTTCAACAGTGTAGTGTATTTTACCCCAGTGTTTTTATTCTATGCTTATATATTCTGAAACTGACCCTACTAAGTATAGTTTTGAATATTTTTTCACTTTAAATTGTATCTAGACACTCTCCCTTAATCACAGTGTCATCAAAACTTGTGTAATAATTGTACAATGTTATCATTTGTATGTGTGGTATGTGTGCCAATTCCCCTATTTTTGAATAGCTAAATTGTTTCCCACTTGGGCCTTTACTAGTGATACCGTGTCTCAAGTAGAAATTTGTTTTCTTGGGATGCCTGGGTGGCTCAGCAGTTGAGTGTCTGCCTTTGGCTCAGGGAATGATCCCAGAGTCCCAGGATCAAGTCCCACATCAGGCTCTCTTCATGGACCCTGCTTCTCCCTCGCCTGTGTCTCTGCCTCTTTCTCTCTCTCTCTGTGTCTTTCATAAATAAATAAAATGTTAAAAAAAAAAAAGAAATTTGTCTTCCTCCAAGTACAGGTACACTCACAATCCATTCTACAGAAACCAACTACTGTGGCCCTCTCTGGAAATGACACATGTTTGGGGCAGTACTGGGAAGCACACAAAAGAGCAACCAGTCTATGGACTGGACAATAATCAATGAGATTTCTGGCAGAAGCTCATTCATATTTATTTATGAATGAACGAGGGTATACTAAAGGTATTCAGAAGTCAGAGTCTCCTTGTAAAGGCAGAAAACAAAATATAGAGAGAAAGCAATTAAGTTGAATCTATCAGGAACATCCATGAAGTAGTGAGAAAAGATTCAGGCAAGAGTCGGGAGCATCAAAAAACACAGATAGAGAACAACTTAACTGAAGTGACAATTTATAAGAAGAAAAAGCAATGGGCACATGCTACTAAGGATGGGATGAGATGATCCTCCTAGAGAAATTTCAGCATGCCCTGAATGACTCCCTCTCCCTGCCCTTTATTCCAAATTGTATTCCACTCTGACTTAAGCCTGGCTGAACATGTTTTTCTGTTTTCCTTACCTACCCTTGTAGCTTTACAACAAACTTTATACAACCTGGGGGCCAATTTGCACATTACTTATAAATTAAGAGTCTGTTGGGATCCCTGGGTGGCGCAGCGGTTTGGCGCCTGTCTTTGGCCCAGGGCGCGATCCTGGAGACCCGGGATCGAATCCCACGTCGGCTCCCAGTGCATGGGGCCTGCTCCTCCCTCTGCCTGTGTCTCTGCCTCTCTCTCTCTCTCTCTGTGTGACTATCATAAATAAATAAAAATTAAAAAAAAAGAGTCTGTTATATACATCACTAGAATAAAACTTGAGTATATACTCTTGTCACATCTGTGATTATCCTTAAGATGGTTTTGGAAATAGAATATATTGGTCAAAACACAAGAATATGCTTAAGGCTTTTCCATAATATCAAATTACTCTCCGGGAATAAGTTGCTAATGTGAACCGCCACAGACAGTGCATGAAGAGAAGATTCCAGCCTCCCGCATCACCACTGCATATAATTTTTAAAATATTTGTCAATTTAAAAATCTAAAACAGTGTCTCAGAATATTACTGTAAGTTCCTTTGATCATCACATAGGCTAAACCTTTAATGTTTATTGGCTATTTGCATTTCTTTTGTTGTGAAATATTGTCTGCTATGGGTCCAGATTCAATCATTAGTTATTCTTAATAGTGATAAGATTCTTTCTCTGTGACAGAATCAACCAGATCATATTTGAAACTTCAAGTGTTTGTTCTTGAGGATTGTCATATATATGATAGATTTATTTCCCCCCTTTGCTTTTATCTGAATAGTTTTGGGGATAGAGAAAAGCATGAATAAGTCTGTTATCATGAATTTGATCCCCAAGTGAACTAATTAGTGTCTTTATGTTCTATGGCCACTTAATGCACTTATTTTCAGGTCAGTTCATTATAATGGTACCAGGGGAGGGAGTGAGGATGGTTTAATGCAAATCCTCCTTCACAGATAAAAGAAGCAAAGCGTTCCTAGTTGGTGTAAAGGTGAGAGTCCTAGAGCCCTGTTTGGTCTCCCCTACCTTTCCCTCCACATTTTACTTTATGGTGCCTCTGTAAAATCCTGAGTTCCCATGAAGCACAATATGAAAATCAATGGAGTTACAATATTAATGAAAAATACAACGATTTTATATGTGAGTATTTGAGGCTCAGAAATATAATCACTTCTTGGCCTTTTGGCTAAGATCAAGTGCAGAAATATAAAGCAAGGTAGTAATAACTGCTTAATTCCCACTATCTTATTGCTGTTCGGGTCACAGAATAATATATAAGAAAATTTTTTGTAAACTAAAAGGGAGAACCACATATACAAAGGACACTATGGTCAGAAAAAATAAAAGTAATATTCACAATGATCCCCTAATTCTGGAGCAGCCTGGATAAAAAGAAAAGGCAATGATAATCAATAACCATTATTTACACAGCCTAATATGAAATACAGCAACTTTCACATTTGACTATGTTCACTTATTCTGTGCTCTTTTACATCATAGGAAAGAAGATCAAGCATTCTCAAAAGAATATCAATTTTCCTCTGTCATTAGAATGCACCTTTATTGACTAAGTAATTTATTTAGACTGATAGAAAAGCTGTCTACCTATGTCCATTAAGCAAAATGACTCCCAAACTTAAGAGATCATGGGTTTAAAATAGGATGTGATCAAGGACTCTCTTTTAGGAAGCAGGCCAGCCCTAGGCAAAATAACAGTGTTGTCTATTCAACAACTCCCTATTCCCCTCTGTTTCTATCTCTTCTCTCAAGCTCCTCTTCTCTTGAGTTTTTGAGCCCCTGCTATATAGACAGGCTCACAATCAAGGGGCCAAGCCTCAAGACACACTTCTCTACTAAGCTCTGCACTCATATCTCAACATATTTTTTTTCTGTGACTCCTTCTCTCGGGAATATAGGAAGTAGAATTTAGCTAGTTAAACTCAACAATTGAATCATTTCTAATAAAGACCCTGACAAAAATTATTGTATCATCTCATCAAGATACTATTCTTTTAATCATTCATTCAATAAGCAAATGCCTTTCATGTTCTAGATGACACTGATGTAACGATTACCAAGACAATAGTCTCTGCCCTCCCAGAGCATACAAACAGAGGATGCAGGCAAGTAAACAGGTGGTTTTAATATAGAATGACAAGTTTAATTTTGGAAAGTTTATGCGCTATGGCAACATATCTAAAAAACAAAATTATGTAGAATTCAAGGATCAGCAAATCATTCCAGAATAAAGTATAGCTAGGAAAGAAGGTACAGAGTGATGGTTAGGAGTTCCAAGGCGTAAAGCCAGGCTAGCTGAGCTCAAATACACACCTGCCACGTATGAGTCATGTGACTTCCAACTAGGGACTCCATGTCTTTGGGCCTCATTACCTCTCCATAAAATGAAGGTGATAGTGGCAGCACTAAACTCACAGGACTGTTGTGAAAATTTAAATGAAATGCTATACACAACAGCTTAGAAGAAAATGAAATAAAACAGTACACACAATTGGCATATGGCATATGCAGAAATACAAATTACTATCATTAAATTAAGACCATAAAAATGAGTAGGAGTCAAGTGAGCTAAGGAAAATGAGGTAAGAGAGAGACAAAGAGAACAGTATGTGTCAACCTTAGAAATAGAAAGCAAGATTTTCTGGGACACCTGGGTGGCTCCATAGTTGAGCATCTGCCTTTGGCTCAGGTCGTGATCCTGGGGTCCTGGGATAGAGTCCCACATCCAGCTCCTCGCAGGGAACCTGCTTCTCCCTTTGCCTATGTCTCTGCCTCTCTCTGTGTGTCTCTCATGAATGAGTAAATAAAATCTTTTCTTTTTAATAAAATCTTTTTTAAAAAGCAGTATTTGCTGACAAATTAAAGAAGGTCAGGGTAGTGATTTCTGCTTTTAGCATGTTGGAAAAATGAGGACTTACCTTCTCAGTTTAGACAATTAATACTGGAAAAATACATGAAACAATATTTTTTAGTCATTAGACAGTAGGCAACACTGGACAGTGACCCTGAGAGAAGGGAAACAAATAAGGTGAAGTCAGCCCTGCAAGTGCCTCACCTCCATGCATTGTGGGATTTTCCAGATCACAGCACCTGGTGAGGCAAGCCAAATGGATTACCAGAGTTTCCCTGAATGGAGGAGGCAAAATTGGAATTCCAGGAGGCCAAGATGGCTAGAACTTGCAGAGCAGAGTATCACAGGACAGAAAGCTGCACAGACAAAACTCTGTCAACCTTCACTGGGGCCTCCAGGTACTTAACCGCATATATATATATGAGCAAACTACTGAGACTGGAGAAAGAATCATCAGAGAGAAGCAGGTGAAACTGTCACCGAAGTTCATACAGGGCAAGGAAGAATTCATGTGTCCACCAGCCAGCATGGTGAGCCCTCCTCACAAACAGAGAATCGTGTGCAGAATGCAGAAGGGCACTGCCTCATTAGTGACACTAAAGAAGCCCTAGACTACAAGCTGTCTTGTCCTTCCTAACAAAGCTCACAAACAAGCCTCAAAAAGATGAAACTTAGCTGCAGCCCAAAACAAAGCCCTAAATATTATAAGAATTGGAAAAAAATCCAGCAATAACAATATAAGATTCACAATGTCTGGTGACCAATCAGAAATTAATAGGCAGATTAAAAGAAACAAAAATATTACTCATTAACAGGAGACAACCAGATAATAGAAACACATGAGAAATAAGATACTCTAAAATTAAACAAAGACTTTAAAAGAACTATCATAAATGTATGCCACACATTCCAGAAGGTAAAGGACAGTATAAGTATGATGAGGCCAGAAATGAAAGATATTTTTTTTAAAAGTGAATTCCTAGACATGAAAAACACAATACTTAGATAAGAATATCAATGGATGAAAATAACAGCAGATTAGACACTATAGAAAACAGAAAACAATGATCTTTAAAACCTAGCAATAGAAATTACCCAGAATGAAACACACAGAGGAGAAAAGATGAAAGTAGTTCAGTGTAGGTTTGGCAGAGACATCAAGGAAAAGTAACAATGGAGAAGAGGTAGAGAAGGAATAGAAGCCAACTCATACAGGAATGAATAAGCTCCATTAATCAGGTTATAGTTAATGTGTCAGCTAAAGGGAATATTTCAACAAGGAATTTCACCATGTAGGGTTCTGAGTAAAGGTATATTTGGGCAGAGGGGTTCCTTTGTAGCCCTTCAAAAATTGCCATTTCAAAATTCCAAAATGTCCATCAAGAGTTGCAAAAATGAGTAAATTGTGGTATACTCACATACTGGAATACAGCAGAAAAAATGAAAAATCTACAACCACATATGGCAAAATGGGTGAATATACTAACATAATGTTTGACAAAGAAAGCCAAATTCAAAAGAGCACAAACTGTATAATTCTATACTGAACAAAAACAGGCAGATTAATCAATGGTGTTCAAACTGAGAATGGGCGTACGCTTGGAGGTAGTGACATGAAGCAGGTGCAGGGGGGCTTCTGGGGTCCCAGTAAAGTTATGTTGCTTAATCTAAATTGCCATTACGTGGAGAAAATTCAGTTTATGAAAACTCACTGGCTGACATTTTTATGATACATGACTCTCCTGTGTGCACATTTCTCTGCAGGAACCTGTTTTTGAAGTGTGCCACTAAGAAGGTTGACTATCGGGATCCCTGGGTGGCGCAGCAGTTTGGCCCCTGCCTTTGGCCCAGGGCGCGATCCTGGAGACCCGGGATTGAATCCCACGTCGGGCTCCCGGTGCATGGAGCCTGCTTCTCCCTCTGCCTGTGTCTCTGCCTCTCTCTCTCTCTCTCTCTCTCTATCATAAATAAATAAAAATTTAAAAAAATTTAAAAAAAAAGAAGGTTGACTATGAGTCGTATCTGATGAGAAGCAGCTAGGAGAGGGACAGGTACAAATGGATAATTCAGACAGTGTTTAGACTGATGTAGCAATATTGATAGAGGTGGTAGTGGTGTTTTGCTTTGTTTTGTTTTGTTTTTCCCAATCAGAATCTGCAGATTCCAGAAACCTGAGCTGGAGAATTTGCACTAGGGTTACCTCATTCAGTCCCTAATGCCACAGGTCAGGCAGTTCCCCGAGGCACTCTCTCAGCGGCTCTGGTGGGTTCTGTTTTCACTCACTCTGTTGATAAAATTCTCAGAGCCCAGGACACAAAGGAGCTTCAAGTGCATGATAACTTCAGCAAATGCTTCATCTCTTATTCCTTCTTTTCCCATTTTGCTTACAGTCAGGCATATCCTAAAGGTATGTGAACTTTCTTTTACAGAGCGTTTATTGTGTGTCATAGAGCACAGTCCCTTGATATGAGAAGAGAATAACTAACTTATTTATTAGCATTTGAAGGAAACTTTTGACAGTTATTTGAAACTTGATTGTAAATGCTACTGAATTATGACTATTTTGCCTTCTTTTTCAAACATCAGGCTTCATCCTACTAATTTTTCTTTTTAGTTAAATAGTAGCAATGTAACAACTGAAATGTCTCTTCTATTAGCAAGGATACAGGTTTTTTTTTTTCCCTCTACATTCCCCCTCTCTCTCTCTCACTGTATTGTTGTTCTCCTCAGATGCACAGATAATTTTTACAATCATCCAATAGGACCATTAGCCAAAAATAGAAAAATAGAAATTTATCTATAAATGACTTGGGTAAGAAGATGATTAAGATGGTTAAGTAGTTAGTAGATGATAGAAATAGGTAGATAATGGTGATAGATGATGATGATGATAGATAGATAGATAGATAGATAGATTGAAATATAACCTCTATTTAAAAAAAATAAAAAAAAATAAAATAAAAAAAAGAAATATAACTTCTATTTAACCAAGTATCTGGGCACAGACAGCAGCTCTTTGGGTATGGCCTTGTAAAGAATGGTACATTTATTGTTCTTTAGAAGAAATATTATACAACTCTTTTAAAATAAATCTTGTAACCAAATGTTCATTTTTTTTTAAATGTTAGTCTTTACCCAAACTCATACAAACATCTCTGA
Source organism: Canis lupus baileyi (assembly GCF_048164855.1). Lineage (NCBI taxonomy): Eukaryota > Metazoa > Chordata > Mammalia > Carnivora > Canidae > Canis > Canis lupus. The sequence goes on along the minus strand of NC_132844.1, from coordinate 54,454,610 downwards.
TTAAAGTCTGATTCTGTTCACACATACCAATGTCCACAAATGAAACAAAATTGTTAGAACTCTATCACTGGCTATAACCTTTTACATAATTTGAAAGGTTTGAACAGGGCAGCCTAGGTGGCTCAGTGGTTAATGCTGCCTTCAGCCCAAGGTGTGATCCTGGAGACCCAAGATCGAGTCCCACGTCGGGCTTCCCTGCATGGAGCCTCCTTCTCCTTCTGCCTTTGTCTCTGTCTCTCTCTCTGTGTGTGTGTCTCTCATGAATAAAAAAATAAAATATTTTTTTTTAAAAAAAGGTTCTAACATTCACCTGTGTGTGTGTTTGAAATTACCCATCTTAAAAGTAATAGTAAAGGACACAGTGTCACTTTGCTGTATAGTTAATTTTTTTGCAAAGGACAAGCACATAGGGAGTCACACAAGACCACATGCCTCTCCAGGTACCTATTGGCACAGACTCTGTGAGCCACCAAAACTTTGTAAAAAACCTGTGCTCCAATCCCCTTTAAGAAGTGTTTCTCCTAGACATGGAAGGCAGCTTCTAGACCCACAGCCCCATATCCTATAGCATGCCACACTCATCAGTCAAGGCCTTTTTCTTCTGGCGCTAAGAAGCATTCCTTAGCCTACAGATCTAAGCCCACAAATATTAATCATTTCTCTGAAATCACAGTCCCCTCAACTTTTAGAGCAAGAAAAAATTAAGATGATATGAATCTAATAAAATGCTTGATGTAAAGTAAGTATTCATTGTGTGGCTGTCAATTATTAATTAAATTAACTCATTCAGTCTCTTAATTCCACAACTGAGAATCAGGTTTATTAATTGACTTTCTGTGACTATGAGTCATTTCTACCTCTAAAGAGATTTTGCCTTCTCCATCACTTTGGTCACTTAGCATATGTCTTAAATGTGTGCTGTCAGATTTCATAATCTCATTTACTATCCCTAATAGGCTATAACCTTCCAGAGGGAGAAACTGTATCTACACACCTGTGTTATAGTCAGAACATTCATGGTTATTGTTGGTGTGTGTGTGTGTGTCTGTGTGTGTGTGTATGTGCTTACATGCACACACATGTATAGTCATAATAGGCAAAACTAAATTTATAGTAGGGAACATGTGAACCTCTCTCCCAAACAAAGAACCTTTTTTTAGTTGGAGCCCTGAAAAATCTTCCTCAGGAGCCAGGAAGTTTAGTGATTTTTTTACCCATTCTTAAAAAAACTAGCAAGAAGCAGAAAATTACCAAGGCTGATATAAAATATTAAAATAAGGAATGTGTATTTATAAAGTTTGCATAATCCAAAATTACAGTTACTCTATGTAAGCCATGCTATATGATTGACAAGGAAAAATGGAAGCAGGTACATTTAGCTTGATCACAAAAATATATAAAACTTTGTAATACGTTCATGCTACATTATTAGGTGTGGTAATGTCTGATTGGATATCTGGGTGCCTCCTTAATGTCCCCTATATTTTATCATATAATGTCCCCTTTTTCATAGCAAAGGTGTTGTGAGAAGCTTTCCCGACACTACAATTAAATATTTATTTGCTTTGCCCAAAACACAGTTCTGCAAAGAAACGCAGCCAATAGCTCCAGAATCCTCAATTTTCTGGACTATTAGTATACCATTTGTATACAAAAAGAGAATAACAAGGATGCTGTGAGGTCTAATCTCCTCACCTGTGGTTTAGACATTTCAGATTCGGATAATATGGGAGACAAGAAAACAGTATGCACCAAGCACTCCGCTTGCTTCTTCTTTCTTTCTCAGAAATAAAAACAATAACAAGCCAAAAGGTTATTAAAAATATAAATCTTTCAAAGTAGTGTGAAGTTAAAAAGAGCATTTTTGCTTTGCTCTTGGGCAAGTAGAATGCATTCCTGCTGGCACAGGGCTACCCTCAAGATTTTCCACCTGGGAATATTTGACAATCTGAGCACAATTAGAGGCTGAGAATCCATTCTTGTCCCCAGGAAGAGAGATGTTAAGCTTCCAGCTGTATTTTTGAGCATTGCACAGATCTGGAATGACAAAATTGTACACTTTGAGGAGCCTTGATCATCAAGGTGGTCTACCCCATAAGATATCTGCCAAACTGTAAACCAGTACATGGTATGATACTAAAAGACTGATATAAAGTCTCTTAAAAGCAGGGAGAAATTCCCAGATTTCTATTAAGAGTGCTTGACACCTCACCCTAGGAACTTGAATGAACAATTGGCTACATCTCACTAACCTACAACTCAAGACTTAACCCAGGCAGTCCTTAATTGGATAAAAGCGATCAGATTCCCATTCTAACTGGCTGGCAAAGGAAAGGGAAAATCCTCTCTGAAGGAAGATAACGTTATCTGAAACTTTTTAAACACAATATCCAGATGCAATAAAACCTCCAGGCATAGGGGCTATCTGGCCGATAACCAAAATAATAATAGATAAGAAAACAAATCCACAAATTGATATAGTATTGGAATTTGTAAAGAACCTTTACAAATATAATTAATTTGTTCATGAAAATAGAGAAAATGATGGGCAAATATAGACTAAAGTTATAAAATTTCTCTTAGAATTATAACCTCTGAAAGGAATCAAATGGACATGCCAGAAGAAAAAAATATAATATCTGATCTGAATGAAAATCTGTAACAGCAGATTAGACACAACAGAATTAGAAAACTGAGAGAATGGGCAACAGAAAACACATACTAGAACACAACAGAGTATATTAGACTTGTAGGACACATACAGATAGTGTAACGTATGTTTAATGAGTTTAATAGGAAGAAAAGAAAAAAACAATATTTAATAAGTAATGGTCAAGTGTTTTACAATACTGATTTTGGTTTTTTTTTTAAGATTTTATGTATTTATTCATGAGAGACATACAGAGAGAGGCAGAGACATAGGCAGAGGGAGAAGCGAGGAGCCTGATGTGGGATTCGATCCCAGGACCCTGGGATCATGACCTGAGCTGAAGGCAGACGCTCAATCACTGAGCCACACAGGTGCTCCTGCAATACTGATTTAAAAAAATCAATTTCCAGGTTCAGGAAGGTCCATAAATTCCAAAAAGAATAAATTCAAAGAAAATCAAGCCTGAATAAATCCCTTACTGCTGAAAACTAAGTAAAATCTTAAAAGCGGCCAGAATAAAGATCTAGTATCTTCAAAGGAGCAGCAAGATTGACAACCGACTTTTCTTTTGTTTGTTTTCAAGAATGTTTTTTTAAATAATAAATTTATTTTTTATTGGTGTTCAATTTGCCAACATACAGAATAACACCCAGTGCTCATCCCGTCAAGTGCCCCCCTCAGTGCCCGTCACCTAGTCACCCCCACCCCCCGCCCTCCTCCCCTTCTACCACCCCTAGTTCATTTCCCAGAGTTAGGAGTCTTCATGTTCTATCTCCCTTTCTGATATTTCCCACACACTTCTTCTCCCTTCCCTTATATTCCCTTTCACTATTATTTATATTCCCCAAATGAATGAGAACATACAATGTTTGTCCTTCTCCGATTGACTTACTTCACTCAGCATAATACCCTCCAGTTCCATCCACGTTGAAGCAAATGGTGGGTATTTGTCGTTTCTAATGGCTGAGGAATATTCCATTGTATACATAGACCACAGCTTCTTTATCCATTCATCTTTCGATGGACACCGAGGCTCCTTCCACAGTTTGGCTATTGTGGACATTCCTGCTATAAACATCAGGGTGCAGGTGTCCCGGCGTTTCACTGCATCTGTATCTTTGGGGTAAATCCCCAGCAGTGCAGGGGCAAGATGGCGGAAGAGTAGGGTCCCCAAGGACAACTGACTTTTCAATAGAAATCAGGAAATCTAGAAGCCAACTAAGGAGCATCTTTAAAAACGCTGAAAGGAAATAGTATGATGGTGTTTGGGGGAAAAGAGTTATTAAGAATATGTTTTACTCATAATATTCTTCAATGAGATGTACACCAAATATTTTGGAAAGACATAGGAAATCTATAGGTTAGTGGCTCCTAGCAGGGGTATGTGGAATATCCATGAGCATAATAAATACTTGCCTAAACATAGACTTCCCTAGACTTCTTGAGGGAAGCTAGAGAGCAAAAATCAGAAAACTTGAAAAGAGATAAAGTAATAAGATGCCAAACTCACCCTAGCCCTGAGAGGGAGCTATGAGTATGGATGTTCCTTTTCCAAGATGAAGTAGACATGATCTCTCTATAAATGATTCAGTTGTTCGTAAATGGTACAGTTCTCTGTGTGCCAGGTCCCTCAGCTCCAAACCTTCCTTTTCACACTCTATGCACAGTGCTAGGGTTGAGATATTGTAAACCACATTTTGGTTTTGCCAGATGGCTTTCTCTTAAGGTCTTCTAATGCGGGCCACTGAATGCAGGTTGCAAGGCTGGAGGAGGAAGAGGAGGCTCTTCAATTCTCTTTTGGATGCTGATACTGCCAGCGTTGCATCAACAACAGGGCCCTACTCTGGCAGTGGCAGTTCTTTCCAGCTTCTGGCTTCTTCAAACTCTCCCTGGGTAAATCTTATTGTGCCCATCAGCAGGGCATAACCTCCTTAGAGGTGAGTGTCAGCTCTGCAGAACCACTTATTCAAGCTTCTAAATTCCAATAAGCTCAACCTCTTCCCATACACACACTACAAATACACAGATGCACACATGTGCAAACACCTCTTACTTAATTCACACAAATATTTCGGTGACGATAATTGTTCAAAGCACCTATCTAGTCACTTCAGTTTCATGTGTTTTTAAAACAAAGATGATCTATCTACATGTTTTGTTTTATTTTTTTAATGTATAGTCATAAACAATAATGCCTCTAATGTTAAAGGAAATGTAAAAATATCTGTTTAAGGAAAAAAAAATTCAAGATACAAATGTGTAGTTGGTCATCATCTTTGGAAGACAGAACTGTAGGTAGCCTTTTTCCCCCCACATATTCTAAATTTTTTAAAATGCTATAGTATGAAAACAGTGCCCATTTGAAACTACTTTGTGTTATTAATGTGATACCAATCAATATTTGAGCAGCTTAAAATCTAATGAATTGCCTAGATACACTCACTATTTTTACTGCCTTTATCCTTATTTGCTTTCTAGGAAACAAATGCAATTTGGTTTCTCAGAAGCCTGATAAAAAGACCTGCATTTGCTACTGTGCACCTGCATTCCTAGACTGGTAGTTTACAGCCTGTGTCCGTCTGTTGGGTTCAATATTTTTATGTCATTACTTTTCAGCAATTTAGGCCTCTGTTCCTCTCATTGCCCTGACTGGTAGAAACCACAGATGTGATTGTCAGAAGCTTTTTGCCTAATCACTATTAAGATCTGATGTTAGGCTTTTCTAGCAAACTATCTCCTTTATCATTTGTGACTATAAATTACTATTAGTAATAACTATCATAATTTCTGTATCATCTTACTAATATAGCATTAATTATAATAAAAACTGGGACTCTGGATAAAATATCCTCAAGGGGGAGAAGGAGAACAGTGAAGTCCTGACTGCTTTGGTCAGCAGCCTTCTGTTATTTCTCCTATACCAATGTTTACCTTTTCAACCCATTTAATTTATTCTTTAAAAAAGATCCAGTAGAATCACTCACATTAAGATATGCATCACTGCTACAACCCAAATCATTCTTTAAAAAAAAAAAAAAAAACCAGGGTTACAAATTTCCCCACAAATAGTTTTGCTAGAAACTTTGGAATTTGTGTGTATATTGCTTGTATTGACCTTTTATCATACCCTAGTTTTCAAAAGTCTTATACAACAATTTATGATAATTGACTAATGCATGATTAAATAAAGATATTTACATATCATTTAGACTTTTAAGGTTTTTTTTGGGGGGGGGAGGGGCTTTACTGTCCTATTTCCACCATGATTTTCCCTGGTTTCTCTCCACCATGAGGTCTGGGTATAGGAAAAAGATATTATATTTTGACCTCATGGCATTGGAGGAAGGAGCTGGTTACCTCATATATACAAAGTGGTGACCTTTGAAGGTAACTGGTCTGATTCTGAGGCATCTTCCAGTGTGAGTTGCCATTATTTGTAGATTAGAGCATTCATAGTCATGTCTCTGGGCTTTGCCATTTTCCAGTGCTAAAGATTTCCACCTTGTAGTCCATCTTGTCTTCTGTCCTAAAATAGCCTATCTCAGCCTTGTGAAAACTGGAATATGCCTAGGTGAGGCATGAATAATAATATTTTCCTTCTTTTATCCAGCTGTAGTAAACCCACTATCCAGCTGTGTAAACCCACATTTACACAGATGTGTAAAACCCACAGATGGACATTTCCTGAAACTTTCTCCTAGCATCCAACAAAGCAAAGTTAAATTAAGAGAGAGAGATAATTCCTTTGTATGATCCAATTTTCTGCTCCCAGAGTGTAGGAATAAGAATCATGCTATTGACTCATTAGTAAATAAATAATCAAGCAGTTCACTTGGCTCTGGTGAAAAATGCTGATATAAATTATCTTTATAAAGAAGAGATAGATTAGTGAAACTGGCATTCTTTTTGCAGTTTTGGCTGTCTATGGCTTCTCTTTCCTTATTCTTCCTGGTTCTTCTAGTCTTTGTTCCCACACTAGCTATCTTTCACGTTGTTTCTCCCAGCAGTTTTTCTCTCAGCTTTATAGAGACCCAATAAACTTGTGAAAATAAGAGAAAACTAGCAAGCTTTAGCAATGCTGAAGGACTATAATGAGTAGTTCCAGCAAAGACTCTAAAATGGCATGATATGCCACTAAGTATAATGAAATCCCAGAAGCAAGTAGAATGGTTATATACAAACATAGCCATAACCTCTCCTCTCACATGTAAGTTACTTTTGCAGCAGTAGAAGAACTCCAGGGTGAGCTGAATGTGGAACACATCAGGTTAGCCCCGAAGACCTTAGTGAATTCTCCGGTGGTACAGCACCTTCAGTTGATGTGCAGTGAACTGCAGGGCAAAGATGATAGCATCTGTTTGTCTGTGGTTTTCTAAGGTGGCCCTACAAAGTGTTACTGAGGTATCCACTGCCCCCGAGCCATCAAGGCAAACAACTGACAGTTTCTGAACGTCTCAGCCCTAACAAGCTCTGGGAAGGTACTTTAAACAAAATTCACAAAAAGAAGTAGACTTAGAAGTGATTTCTGAATGTTTTCTTGGGAAAACACACAGGGCATTGGTAGGAGAGGTGTGATAATTGAAATGTGATGGATTTATAGTTTTTGCAATATGACTTATCTCTACTGTACATGGATCTGATATCTACAAGTTTATGTCCCTTGAAAGAGAGCCAAATACACAGCCAAATTAATCAGAACCTGATATTGAACTGGTAGCAAAAATATAAGTTCTGCCTCTTTCCCTTCACTCATCTCATCTATGTGTGTGTTTCAAAAATGAAGCATTAAAATTCACCTTTGTTCTAACAAGGAAAGAATCAAAAGCTAATAAGTTTAGCAATTCAAACAGTCCCTGCCTTAGCCCCTGGTCTAGAGCTGTCCTCCAATAACCATTCTGAAGTAGGTAGTAGGAGATCAGTCAGACCTGAGTTTATACCCCTACTCATCAATCTACTGCATGAAGACTTCCAGTTTTGCTTTCTCATCTTGAAACTGAGGAACATATTCCCTATTTCTAAAGGCCACTGTGAGTATAAAAGCAAATAGACACACTGTGCCTAGCATAGGTATTATTGGCCCTCAGTAAGAGAGATGTTATCACTTTAGCTTATGTCCTCCTCCAAGATTAAAAAAACAAGCCATTTAATTTATTCTGTAGACTTTAAAATAATTAATACCATCTCACACTTAATCCTGAGGGCACACAACAAAAGAACAGAGGAAATTGTTCAAAATATACACAATAAGTTAACATAATAAAATCGGTCTTATTGCACATAGGTCTGATTTCTGCTCTACATTTCAAGAGCCCTCCCCCAGAAAAATTCATATCAAAATTGGGTCATATCTATTCAGTGATGTTCCATGGGTACTTAGACTACGTGGTTTTGCAGCCAAAGGGCTTTGGAACTGAATTCCTACCCATATTCTCCACAGTTAATCCCAGTGGGAAATGCAACTGCAAACTTTGCTCAGCTCAAGTTAGAGTTAAAATGAGATCCGCGTGGGAGGCAGCGCAGTTTGGAACATTCACATACAATACAGGATGCATCTTTAATGCAAGAAAAGGGCTCATTGGGAGCAGAAGGCATGAAAGCTTGAAATACCAGAACTGATGTTGGGAGCAAAGCTTCCCAGTGAAAGGAGAGCTGATTTACTTTTGCAGAAAGATACCAAGGGAAGAGTACATCCCAATTTGCCCTTGAATTGGAAAGCTCGTTGATTGCTTATACACCACTGCCAGGTCTTAAATTCATTACCAGGTAGATTTTAGATTACCTTCGGAAGAATCTGACACATTGTAACAATTGGATCAATCATTGTTTTATTAAACCGATATTAATTAAACATTTTCACCTTTTAGTGGGACTTGTTAGATCCTGATTAGCCATGACAGATCATTATTTTCAGCAGAACATGGTCAAGATCCAGCAACGAGCACTGAGATGTAATCAGGCACCAATGTATGCTGGAATTAATAATTATACTAAATTGGCTGTAATGAATAATTTATGGTGTAAATTCTTATGCAATTTGCTATGGTAACACACAAGAAGATATCTGCTGTATTTTAACAAAGCACAAGTTTCCAGGAATAAAATAATGAATAAAATAATAGGGAACCCACTTCAGGAGGAAAAGGCTTAGAGATGGGTAAAGTGCAAAAAACAGAAAACATGGAATGCTATTGTCATTGTCATCATTAATTAACATTCATTATTCATCCAGAGGTACAAAGGCCACAAATGAAGCATTTACAGGTTGTAGAGAATTAACTCCTTGCCCTTCAAATATTAACAGGGACACAATAAGTAGGCAAAGGCTGTTCCTTATTGCACAGGGTACTGCAGAGTGCGCTGATTGCTTTGGTTTGTTGGTTGTTTTATGGGTGAGTAAAAACACACTCAAACCTTTATTTACTCTATTCTATCTTAACAGTAAACATAAAATTAAAGAAGTACTTTACAGAAGGAAAGTGTTGCTAAGCAGGTTGTCACCAAATGTGGGTTCTTTGAAGAAATTGCACCTTATACCTAGTAAGTGCCCAATTCTAATCACCGGGTACTAATTATTTCCCTGTATCTAGCCCCTTATGAATATGTTCTTTTTAATTCTAATATCAATCTGATGCACGGGGTAGATGAGGGAACTTCGACTCTAAACAGTCAGGCATGTTCAGTAAGCTGAAAAATTACCAAAACCATGATGCCAGAGCATCATAAAGTCCACAGAGTTGGCAAAGTATTTCAGTGCCTCAATAGATTGAAAAATTATGCTGCATAATCAAAATTTCTATCCCTACTATTTCAAAAATCAGATTATTAAGGGGTGCCTGGGTAGTGCAGTTGGTCAAACATCAGAGTCTTGTTTTGGGCTCAGCTTGTGATCTCAAGGTTGTGAGATCAAGCCCATTCCCCTACCTCCTTCTGCTTGAGATACTCTAGCTTCCTCTGCCCCTCTCCCACTCATGCTTGTGCTCTCTCTCTAAAAGAAAGAAAGAAAGAAAGAAGAAAGAAAGAAGAAAGAAAGAAAGAAAGAAAGAAAGAAAGAAAGAAAGAAAGAAAGATATTTTTTTAAAAAATCAGATTATTAAAAGCCAGCAGTTCACATTTTTTGTTTCTGTCTTGAATTCTAACCTGAAAAGTTTGATATAAATATAAGGGATCACCCTTATATTTAATAAAATGGGATCAAATTATTATATGTTTGTGATCATTGCATTTTTAAGTGCATGTTCAACTAGCTTATCTGGTAGATAATCTCTTATTAACTTATTTATACATTTATTTTTAATGCTTCCTTTTGTGGTCATCGTTCAATACCTAAACCTAACCAGAAGAAAAAGAAATATTTCATTTTAGTGAGAAGAGCTCAAATCAGTGGAGTCTGCAGTTTCAGTTAATGGAATCATTCATTATTATCTTTACACGAAGGCATGCTATCATCTATCTTATATAAATAACAACAAGCACAAGCTTGTGGCCAGACAGTAGCTTGTATTTTATATGCATTGTACTATCCAATATGTGTTATACCTCTGAGAATGTGTTAACTACTATTATCCCTATTTTAATGGAAACTGGCTCTTAGAAAAATTGACAAATTTGCCCAATTTAGCACGGTGAGTGTGTGATGAAGCTGAATTTAAATTCAGGTCAATCTATCATCAGGATTCACAATGTTGATAATTATACTCCCTTTCCAAGCTAGCGTCAGAAGACCCTGCCTTATCTTTACTGACTTTCTTCACACAAACAAAATCACTTCCCACGGGATGAGTAACGTCCTCAATTCAGAACTGTATTTATTTGACAGACAGTTTATATTTAATTAAGAGCAATTATTTCTGGGAGCAGTTATCACTCACTCACTTTTACCTTAATGTGAATAGGGAGGTGAAGGCAGCATTTGGTACAGTGAAGATAGAGCACAAAGAAAAAGAAAATTAAAATATTTTTGGTGGTTGATGGTGTGTGTGCATGTGTGTGTCTCCTGGGATGCAGGATACAATTTATTTTTCTTTTATTTTTTTTATTTTTTTACAATTTATTTTTCAAACCAGAGTCAAGCTTCCTGCTTACTTTTGCCCACATTCCGGTTTTCACCTAGGGATCAATCTAGGCTACAGGTGAGTGTGCAGACCCCAAGTACTTTTTGCCTAGTAGCTGCCCCAAGACCCTAAGCCTCTTCCCAATTGACCATTGCAACATCTGAGTTTCAATGCAATGGCCCAACCCATCATTTATTTCAGTCCAATCACTGTTGAGCTGTCCTTGTTTTGCTAATACTCTGCCAAAGGAGAGAAAAAAAAGGTGAAATGATGGTGAGAACTCTCTTCCTAGAACCTCCCCTCTTTGAAGGGAAGAATCGGCTTGTGTTTTTATGTAGGGTCTCTATTTTCAAATTTCCCTCTTTTTTTTCTTAGAAACTCTGCCCGCAGAGACTCTCCCCGATAAGGCTCATCCGCAGTGCTGATGACGACAGTGGTGGTAATGATGATATAATCCCCTGGAATACTGGATCCTATGAACATGAAAGCAGCAGGGCAAACCTCATCTGAATAATATAATCCTAAAGTAGATGCCACTCCTTACTTCTTACTTAATTACGGAAGTACACGTCCTCTTTCAAAATGTTTTCTCAAGCAGCCATAAGAAATCCCAGGGAAACAAACAACAGAAAATGAACCTGTTTTTCCCCTCTTCAAATATGTTTGACTTAGCAGCACTAGGACTTTCAAAGAAGATTAGTATTACCAATAAATCACTGTGCTCACAGATGCGGAGCAAGACAGAACACAGGGCTGCCGAGGCATATATTATGACAATAGATGCCTTAGCAACAGTTTTAACTGTTCTGCAACAGATTGTGCCCTAAAGCAGTAAATACCCTGCACACAGGAGGTTATTTAGCATTTGCTTTTTCTAAGTAAATAAGGAGGTAGACAGACAGACAGATCCACAGAACTTCATCGCCAACATTTTATGTTGTGTTCAGATCTGTGAAAAACTGAATTGGTAAAGATTAGGTAAAAGAAAGCTCCTAAGATTGATACAAATCCAAAAGTCCTCATATTTCCCTTATAATCTAGAATATACTGAACAAAAGGCATTCTTCGCAAAACTCAAGCTGGGGCTGGGAGCACCAGAATTAGCACTTGCTCAATCTGCAGAGACCTGAGAACCTGAGTCTTTCTTTTCTTTTCTTGAACTTAATCTTCCATCTATCTTATATTCTGACATTAGATGAATTCCAACTACCAAACATGTTTCTGGTATTTCTACCTAGAAGCTAAGAGAAATGTAGGTGAATTGAAACAGTAAACAACCCCAGGTGCAACCATCGCAAACTGAAATAAAAGGCCCAAGAAACCAGGAGGTGGGATCACTCACTAACATCCTAGTAATATGTTTTTGGTACATGGTTTCTCTACATCCCTGAATGCAGACCGTGAGAATTCCACTCTACTTCCTCCTGCCTAGTCCTTCAGGGGTGACCTGTCTCACCTAGGGCTACGACTTCAGAAGCATTTCCTTGGCATTTTGCACTTCTCACTGACTGCTCTTTACCAATCACCAAGACACCACCCCCTCAATATAAGAAGAATCTCTCTCTCTCTCTCTCTCTTTCATTGTAAGACAAGCTAAAATCTATGTGCCTCAACTTTCCAAAGAAAATAGTAATGGTAGCCATGCCACAGTTTTGCTGTGATAATTAGCTGATGTAACTTGAAAGACTGATAGTTGTCTCTTATCCTTTTTCTCAGAATACTTTTCCTGAGAAAAGATGGTTTATTGTTCCATCTGAAATGCCAAGAAATCTCAGCATAATCAACAGGACTCATTCTCCTATCCATAGATTCTCCTACTCTTGCCTTTGCTTCTTCCTTGAACTAATCCTTTACTCACCATCATGGACGTAATTTCTGAAATTTGAATGTGAGCTAAAGAAAAAAGATAATTCAGCCCTGCATTCCAGGTCTCAAGCCTGTTTCTGACCCAGGTATAGGCAATGTTCCCCATAAACAGAATGGTGCACCAGAAGGCTGCTTTAGGAACCCAGTCCAAGTGCTAGGTTTTCTAGGCTTTTCTCTGTATAGTTCCCTTAAGAGCCTCAGCCAGTAACATGTGGTCAGAATAGGGGCAAATCCCATGTTCAGGTGACCCTCCATCTTAGCTATTTATCCAGATGACAATCTTTTCCATCTTTAATATCTGTCGTTATTTTGGTGGCCTGACAATGCCTGCAGGGGGGCTTGCTGTGTAATAGGACATCAAGGGATAAAGCTCCACATGAAGAAATAAAAGCTCTGAGGTTGAGAGAGTTTAAGAAAGGGCTTCAGTGTTCAAAATTCACACCTATGGTTTTACTGAGAAGAACAGACAGGCTTGTGTGGGGTTGTGGACCCTTGGAGGCAATGGTAACCTGCCTTTGCCTTCAGGAAAGAGGACGTGTTTGTCTCTAAAAAAATAAAATAAAATCAGAGGATGACAGAGAGCTGTCAGAGTTGCTAGAGACAAGAACAAATGAGGTGAGAATAAAAAAAAAATGTGGCTGGGGGTGGATAAGACGAGGTAGAGTCCATGTCACATATTCAGGAATTCTAACAGATTTCATGGACAGGATTATTCACTCTGGTGTACTCAAGGGATGCAAAATATTTGGGATGTACCATGAACAGGTGTCACTTCAGTTCAACAAATTAATGTCAAGTGGCTGGAGGGGCCCATGGTGTTTCCTCCACAGAGAAGAGACCCTGACCACACTCCTTGAATCTCAGGACTTGTTGCTTCTAATTTATTTTGTTGTACAAATGAGTAGATGAATCTGGAGCTTATTTGCTATTAATATAGGTAATTAGAAATATTTTAAGAAAGAGAAAGAATAAAGTCTACTTTATCTTTTAAAGTCTAAAGGTCAACTCTTTAGCCATTTGCTGAATACTATGCCAAGTTTGGCTTATTAAAACTGAAAAACCAGCAAGTTTGAGGAAGGACTTGCAAAGTATTCACAGTAAAAATCATTGCCTTAAGTTGCCGTGATTTTTAATAATTGAGACTGTCATTATGTTTGACCTATAAAGAGTAACCTTGATGGTTATTTGTTATGTATTCAGTTTTGTCTGACTTAGCTTAAGCTTAAATATTAATGGAAAAAAAGAAAACCTACAAAATCCCTCAAGCTGCACTGTAGGACTCCAACGCTTTTAGCTGGTGGCAATGAATATAAACATCACTTCTGTGCTAATTTTTAAAGACAGCAACAAACACTGAAGCAAATCATTTAAAAATGCTGGATAGAACATTTGACAATTTGCATATGCAAAACATATTGCTTAAATTCTGGGAGTCTCCTTTTTAGGATAAACATATTTAAGAATGTGGGAGATAACCTATAAAATATAGGAAGGGATTTCTCGGTTGTGTTGAAGAAATGTATGGTGTTAATGGTGACTGGCTACAAAGCTGTTGAGAGCTCTCCTTATTCAGGTTACTATAGCCTGCTTGCCTTAGTGGCAATATAACACACTGGCTAAGAGTACAGTCTGCGCCAGTATTTTTCTAAGTTTAAATCTTAGTTCTACCAATTACTGTGTGACTTTGAGCAATTTAAAGTTTATATGCCTTCACTATTCAATGAGAATGAAAATAGCAGCTACATTATAGGTTTGTTGTGAAAATTAAATGGTATAAGCCTTGACAAAGTGCTTGGAATATGATAAATGTTTAATCTCTGTTAACTGTTTTTATTTGGTCATAACAAGGATAGCTGAAGAGCATCCCATTAGTCATCCCTGACTCCACATATAAAGGCCTATGCTTCTGGAAATATTTAGTTTAAAATAGAAAATCTTGTTTTAAAAAATCAAGTTACTCCAAACATTTAACAAATGGTTATTAAGCAACTATTCTAAGAGTATAATAGGGAAATCTGTGATATTGGTAATATCAAGGAGCTTTCAAAGCATTTGAGTATATACAGTTGACTTTTGAATGATTCAGGATAAGGGGCACTAACTCTCTGTGTCTGTGAAATCTGCGTATAGCTTTTGACTCCCTGAAAACTTAACTACTAATAACTCACTGTTGATTGGAAGCCTTACTGATAGCACAACATATTAACACATATTTTGATGTAATCTTTATTATATAGTGTTTTACTACAATGAAGAAAGCAAGAGAAAAGAAAATGTTAAGAACATCATAAGGAAGAGGAGTGACTGGGTGGCTCAGTGGTTGAGCATCTGCCTTTGGCTCAGGTCGTGATCCAAGGGTCCTAGGAATCAAGTCCCACGTTGGGCTCCCTTCAGGGAGCCTGCTTCTCCCTTTGCCTATGTCTTTGCCTCTCTCTGTGTGTCTCTTATGAATAAATAAATAAAATCTTTTTAAAAATCATAAGAGAAAATTTATTTACAGTACTATATAGTATTTATGAAAACCATCTGCATATAATCACTCTCACAGTTCAAACCCAACTTGTTCAAAGGTCAACTCTCTAATTAAGTCATCAAACATTTATTGAGTGCCAATTAATGAAAAGCAGATATCAGTTGACTTGTGGGCATTTTTCATTTAACATTTCTCTCCTCTTAACCCTTACAACTCAAGTTCTTTATGTATGCCATATCATAGTAAATAAATAAGCTAACATGTAGTTGCAAGATGCTATGATTAATGCAATAATGGGGCTCTATAAAAGGCCTAGTGGTGATAAGAAGCGAGGAGTAACAACTTATTTCATTTCATTGGATTAGATAAGGCTTTTAGCAAAAAAGCAGAATCCTTGTAAGATCCAAGGAACTGCCAAGTTGATTAAAAAGCAACATGTGTAAATACCTACCATAAAACCATCATGGTTTAATGAAGTGACTGGACACAGAATATGTGGGAGCAGAGGAGGGAGAGAGGCTTAAAAAAGGAGGCTGGAGGATCTTTTGAACTCAGTGTACACCACAGTCTGCTCAGATTATTGAGCAGTAGATAATCTTCTCATAACTGATTTTCAGAAAGATTACAAAGAGGACAACATATTCAAATTAAAATTCCAGAGCCAGAAACAACATTGGATTCATTTATGTAATTTCAAAAATTAAAAATGTGCCCAAAATGACTTATTGAAGGTCACAAGCCAAAAGAGAGCAGGCAATTCAGTTACTGACAGAACCTGACTTGATCAGGGAAAGAGAAAAAGAGTGATGAAACCAAGGAGTAACTTCATGCAGGAACTCTGACTTACTACTAAAGGATTCATTGTATTTCTCATCATTTGTACCTCTTCTTTTTACCAGCCTTTTTTTTGCACCAATTTCCCAATCTGCCTTTATGTTTTGCCTGCACAAGTAAAGGTTAGTTGTAACAATAATAAGATCCTATTTATTCCTATTTATCATGTTCACCGATGGAACAAAGTCATCTTTCCATATTTCATTTAATACCAATAACATACCTCATTGTACCTTTGTATTCTTGCTTTTATATAGGAGGGTACTGAAACTTACAAAGAGCTAAGTGATTTGTCTAAGCCAAATAGTTAAGGAGTGGTATAATTTGGATGAGAACTCAAGTCTTCCTGATGGCATGGCACAGCTCATGAACTACATGCTATAAAATTCTCATTTAAAGATGCTAGGTTAACGTGTTCATCTTAGAAAATCCATGAAGCCTTTGTAGAGAGACCCCTATGGATAGATTAATGCCTCTGTAAGCAAATTGGACAAATAAAAGAAATTATATGCTAATGGAATTGGGGGGCAACCTCTCACTGTGTATCCATTGTGTCTTATAACCCCTAAGTTGTGCCAACTGACCCATGATTCGATAGGTCCAGAGACAGCTGGATAAGGACTGGAAAAAATCAAAACACAATCTTCATGATGGGACATTAGATCCAGTGGAAAAAGATGTTGACATTATGGTGGTTCCATGGCCTAAACATTTTGCAGGGTTTTTTGGTTTGATTTGGTTTTTCTTATGCTTAGTACCTCTTTTAGCAAGCCAAATTACAAAGATTTAATCATTCTTTTATGAACATAGGACTTGCTGTGCCTCTGAATAAGACCTTGCATAGATTTCACCAACTTTAGAAATATTACAAAATAAATACAATTTTGAAGAAAACAGGTATCTCTCTAATTCTTCTCATGCTTCTGCTCTAATGTGTCTTGGAAGAAAAGTACTCCAGATCTGAGAACAGAGTAGGTCAGATAGACAAATACATGGTAGAGAGGCACTTTCAATTTTGCTTCTAGAAGGAAAAATTCCCCTTTCCTTCCTCCAAATGTATTGAGTATTTCGACTTCTAGCTTTAATCGGCTACAGTTGGTTATACAGACAAAACAAAATAGACAAATATGTATTAACTTTATTTTTGCAGATGATGACTGAATTTGGACATTCATGACTAGTATTTCCATCAAATTCTGATCCTATTCTATACAATAATGACAGGTTAACTCCTTTCTGAATGTTTTACCATGCTCTCATATTCACATCATAGTCAAAACGGAAGTCATTAAGTGCCCTTTCACAAGTTACTTATTCTCCTGACTTGGCAGTTGGTTTTTTCCATTAATGGTACCACCATTCTCCAAGTCACCCAAACTCATAAACTTCAAAATCTCTTTGGACAAGTTTCAGAGGTTTTTTTTGTTTTTTTCCTTCTGTGTGGTTTCATATTTATTATAGACATCTATAGACCTTGTTTATTATCCATCTATATTTCAAACAGAACGCATGGAGCATCCGCAAACCTACTTTAAAGAAAGGAAGACTAAGAGGAATAAGAATTAAGACATGAAGCCTAGTTAGCTGCCTGATACACTATAAGCACTTGGAAATATTTATTTTGAAAAAATAAGAGATGGACCCAAATTTTATTTTTATGCAAATATATTTTGTAAAATAATATTTACATGAAAATATTTTCCTTGTCTTTGCTATTCTACCCAAAAGTTTCAGGTGCCTAACAAAGTGTTCTATATGGGTGGGCATATTTGCTGACAATATTCTGGAAGCACCTGAAATATCTTAATAATAAAGACAAAGGCATATTTTTGTCTTTAATTTATATAAACAATTGCTTCTTTTATCCTTCTTGATTTATGTAGCATAAATTTGAACTCTAGACTCTTCCTTTTTTGTCAGTATAGAATCTAATTATGCATTCAGTCCATACCCTCAATACCCAGCTTTCTCTTAGTAACCTTGATGGGTCATATGGTCAACCCTGGTTTTGTTTGTATACTTATCTTCAAAAAGACTAGATCTGAGAACAGATTATTTAATTGATTGTTTACTTATAATCATCTTGCCACAAAGAAAAGTTGGGTGATTAAAGAATTTATTGCAATTCTTCAATAATTTCCTGATCATGTTATGTATTTGGGTGATCTAATTTGGGTGACTTTTTACACACTGGCAAAGAATAGAAATATAAAAATATCTAACTAAGAAAAGGAAAGCAATAGTAGATTGTAGCTATAGTGGAGCTTTGCAAAGATGGGGGGAAAATCTTATCTCACAGGTAGACAAAGCTGCTGGTTCATGTAAGGACAAGGAATTTGAATCTTATCATATTTTGTTATGGCTGCAAAAAGCTTCAATGACCTCCAGAAACAGCCCTATCTTTCTGTGAAGAGCTCTTATTTCAGGGGAATTCTACTCAGAGCTTTACTACTGCTTCTCTGAGGGATCATGCTTAAGTCATTCAATTTCTTCACGTGTTAAAGTTAGTAATAACTCTTTCTTAGTCACCTGAGAGAATGCATTAGAGTATCAGTTACATGGTTTCCTTAAGTAGTTTCTTGCTTCTAGAGAAAATCCCCCACAAAGACAAGGACTTGAAATATTGAGTATAAATACCATATAAAACATCTGCTGCAGCATTTGAAACCACTCCATCAATAATTTAAAAAAGCAATGCCACCTACATAATGGGTCAACAGCATTTGAGAAACAAACAAACAAAAAGGTAAGGAGGGAAGAATGCTTTTGAATTTAATTATGTTGAAAAGTTGACTCATTTCTTCGTAACTGTCACAGGACAAAAAAGTGAAAGGCTGAGAATTACATGCAAAACTGAGAAGAATTGAATCTGAGATGTCTGATTTTGATTTGGCTAGCCCATGCTGCTGTACAAAAATAGCCCTGGGCATTAATCTGTCAGGTCCATTATTATGCCTATTTCTGAGATTTATACATTGGTTTATGGTAGCAATAGACATTTATTGAGTGCTGATCACCTGCCAAGCTCAGTGCTGCACACCTTAGTAGCGATGGTCCCAACCCAGTGGGTTTTCAATCTAATAAGACAGGCAAGGCAATTAAGACACAGACTCAGAGGAAGAAAATGAGTAATGCATGCAGAGGAAACAGAACAGCTTTCCTTTCCTTTGCTACACCTTGTGTAGCCCACTGTGGTGTCTTTGTTCAAGGAAGCTAAAGAAGTACTTTATAGACCAAGAGAGTGTGAAGATGGATGTCAGCAGCATGCTCAGATCACCTGTTCACTTTGGATGTTTTGACATTGATGCGAGTAGCAGATTTTCAGATGCTTTACTGGTCCAATGCAGTTCCTTATATGAGTTATTTTCTTATCCTCTTTGTTGTCTCATATCTCATTTTATTCTCATGCATAGCTAGCCATCATTACCTTCTTTCTCCACCACAATTATTTAATGTCTCCCTTTGAAATACCTTAATGGCATCTCCTTCCCTCATTCTGGGTAATGTAGCATCTTCATCAAAAACAGTTATCAGCTTTGCTCAGTGGCAGTATCAGAGCCAATGAGGTTTATCCGAAGTGCGATTATTGTTAATTTAAAAACACTTATCAAAACTCCCCACACACTTGATAATGAACTTAGTGAATTATACAGGTATTATCCCTGGCCCTCAACTCACATAAAATCTAAGACAAAAAATACTGAGCCATTCATAGAATGTACAGTTTTGTTTTGTTTTTTTAATTTTTATTTATTTATGATAGTCACACAGAGAGAAAGAGAGGCAGAGACATAGGCAGAAGGAGAAGCAGGCTCCAAGCACCGGGAGCCCGATGTGGGATTCGATCCCGGGTCTCCAGGATCGCGCCCTGGGCCAAAGGCAGGCGCTAAGCCGCTGCGCCACCCAGGGATCCCAGAATGTACAGTTTTAATAATTATCATTGAACAAATACATTCATTAAATATTATGCTTACAAAGGTTTAAGTAAGTTCAAAGGAGCTATAAGTGAAAATAGAAGTATGGACATCACATATTCTTTATAATGTGAAAATTATGGTAATTAGGTCTCATTTTCTTTAATTATTAGGATGTATTATATTATCCTACATCATTGGTACATGAGCAGAGAAATGCAACTTGCTTTATATTAAAGCATAAACTTCAGTATGAAAACTTTCTTCACTAGCTGAAGACTGTTAGTAATATTTTCAACCCAAGTAGACCTCTCATTTAGTTCAAAAACAAAGACAACCTTTTATAAATGCATTTCAGTAGTGTTATTTTTTTCATAAAACCACGTTTATTCATTGTCACTCATTGTCATTCTTTTTAAATATTAAAGTATCCTTTTCCCAAATAGATTATTATTTTTTTATTTCTCACTCAGCAAAATAAAGTGTTTGCAGTCCTATATTGTTCCTTCCCTTTTTTAAAATTTTAATTCCAGAGTAGTTAACATACAGTTATATTAGTTTTGGGTGTACAATATAGTGATTCTACAATTCGAGATATTGCTTGCTGTTCATCAAGATAACTGTATTTTTTAAAGATCTTATTTATTCATTCATGATAGACATAGAGAGAGAGAGAGAGAGGCAGAGACACAGACAGAGGGAGAAGCCGGCTCCACGCAGGGAGCCGGATGCGGGACTCGATCCCGGGACTCCAGGATCGTGCCCTGAGCCAAAGGCAGGCGCCAAACCGCTGAGCCACCCAGGGATCCCCAAGAAAACTGTGTTCTTAATCTCCTTCACCTCTTTCACCCATATCACCACTTAATTCCCTTCTGGCAACTACCTGATAGTTCTCTATCAGTAGTTTTATTTAAAAAATAAAAGAGATCATAACTATTGGCCCATACAAAGAAGAAACACGTATCTCAAAGCGTTTCAACCAGAAGCCAGTGTAGGCAAACATAGACTTTCAGGAGAGCAACTAATAATCCATAGAGTTCCAGACCACTAAATGAGTTTCTGGTGATTACAAGACACTTGTATTCTCTGCAATATCCCAAATATAAGATGTATCACTGTGCACTACTATAGAACTGCAAAGAGAAAGTTCTTGCCCTCAAAGGACTTATAGTTAAATTGAGAGGGAAAAAAACCCTGAACACATCAAAAAATAACCTGAAATCTAAATAAATGATGAATCAATGAGACCAATGTGTATATACAGTAACACTGATGGTATGTTGTGGTTTTGGTAGGTTCCAAAACAATCCCGACTTTGGGCTTTTCAGAGTTTTAAATTTAATTTAATTTTTGACCTCAGATTCATAAACTAGAGAATTGGTCATAAAATACACTCATCATTGGCCCATGCACAGGCTGCTTCTATTTAATGGATTGAGAAATTAATATTTGATAGAAAAAATCGAAGGTCTTTTGCAAGCAAGTCAAAGAGGGTTTTAGGGACAAGAGTGATCCAAGGCCTATTAAAATAGCGATGGTGGGGATCCCTGGGTGGCGCAGTGGTTTGGCGCCTGCCTTTGGCCCAGGGCGCGATCCTGGAGACCTGGGATCGAATCCCACATCGGGCTCCCGGTGCATGGAGCCTGCTTCTCCCTCTGCCTGTGTCTCTGCCTCTCTCTCTCTCTCTCTCTCTCTGTTGTGACTATCATAAATAAATAAAAATTTTTAAAAAATTAAAAAAAAATAGCGATGGCTACTATTAGACCATATTATTCACAAGTACCCATGACAAGTTTGCACAGAGAACCAAGGTGAAGAAATATATTTAGAAGAGAGAGACGGACGGGAGATACACACACACACACACACACACACATATACACAATAAATTTTGGATTACTCGGTGTAGCTAATTACAGCTCTACATTTATATCTGATGCTAAAGCTCTTGTGGTGCCCTTGTCCTTAACTGCATAATGCAGGGCTCTTCTTCAGCTAGAAGTTGTTCTTCAACTCACTACCCAGAAAGTGTTGTGGTCTTAACTTATAAGCATTCACTGAAGGAGAAAGCATTCTATTGTGAGAGGTAAACAACTGTGGGGCTAATGTGAAATGCACGTCTTGCTGATATTAGTTCAAGGCTGCCATGGGCTCTGGAGGCCTGTCCCACGTGGTGATAATTAACTTTTAATGTAAGCCTGGAGGGCAAAACACTTAAGAGTTATCCAGTTTTCTCCAACAGAATGAATAGGTAAATGCTAACATATGTTTATCAATAGCTGATGTACTTAGTCATTATTAGAAGGGAGAAAAAAAAGCCTTGCTTGCCAACATGTTTGTTCTCCTATTTCTCTCAATCCAGTATTATAGAGAATTGAGTGACTAATGTTTAGAAACATGTAGCGAGGTCATTGAATCTTAGAGATTAGATGGATAACAGCAAATATGAGTCATGCCTCTTGCCACTCCCATTTCTGTGTTGATTTTTGTCTGGCATTGTTAATTCATCACAGATATTTTTTTTAATTGACTCTGGACTCTGCTTTAGAAGCCGTCTTAATAAAGCATTTAGACTGACACTTAGGTTCAATGCAACATACTTGTTATGCCAGTATTAGACTATAAATTGAAGTATAGGAACTATGGCTTCTTTGCCTTATTTATGGTTTGTCCACAACTTAAACTCATCCCATTGAACGTGCTTAGTAATACTTGTTGAGCAAATAAAACATAAGAGATCTAAATAAGCATTTTGTATAATGTAGATGATATCTAATAGATACATACATACATACATATTTACATATGGATACATGTTGCAATTCAGGAAACTAACCTTCATATATTAAGTAATGTTTTTAACAATTGAAGGAATTCAGTCTTCTGTTCAATTGCTAAGAATTTTATTTTTCTAAGACACTTTTTTGTCTCAAATAAATGTAAGTGCAAATTCTGTAAAATTAAATGAGGACAATATTTCTACTTCATTTACTGGTAAAACTCAGAACTATACAAAAATTGCCTATCATAAGGTGGAGTCACAGTTTCAGAAAAAAAAGGTTCTAACCAGTCCTCCTAAAGCTCCGAGCTCATTTTGAGAAATGGAAGCACACTGAGAGGTCTATAGGAAGTGCCTCTAGGTAGATAAATTTCTGTGGGTCTAAAGGCAAACATCAGGTATTTGACGTGGGGCTGCAGATAGAAAGAAGAGCTGCTGGCAGAGTAGGAAAAAGAGATAAGCTACAAGCCACCAGGCACTTCTTCATCTGTCCTCTTGGAATAATGGCTATGCTTCACTTCTGCCTCCCAAATCTTGATCAAATCTTTTCATACCTGAAATCTTATTGGGAAGAAGATATAGGAAGCATAATTCGCAGTTTAACCACATTGGCAACAGAATAACCCAGCACAACCCAGCATGAGAACTGATAGGGTGCTGATATGAACTGACAATAAGGTAAGTTCTGCAAGGTCAGATTCTATCTCTATTTAGAATGTTGATTTTTTTTTATCATGGACTTGTAGCAATTTTGTTTTTTTTAAATATTAGATTAAAATATAGTTTATTTGTATTCTTGAATTTTGTAGTGTTTCCTTAAGTTGTACACCTGAAGTGGGTGCCTCAATTGTCTCACACTGGTTCTGACCATGGCAGTTGGTCATGGTTCTTTGACAGGTGGATGACTCTAACCTTTATTCTGGTGCCACTAGCACTTCAGCCAGCATTGTGATATTATATTTATCCATTATCTTTTACCACAGACATCAAAGTATCAAGAGGTGCCCAAGGGAAACATATGTAATCTCTATATATTCCTATCTTCCCTGATGTGGACTAGCAACCTGATTTCCCATTCATAGATCAACCAACCATCCCATTCAGTAAAATAACCCCCTTCTTTGAATACTAGATCACTACTATGAGGTCAGGTAGTAGTCTTAACTTCCAATTTAATGGAACCATTGCTATGTTCTCCCTTGGAATTTAAGACAACTAAACAACAACCCAAGGTTAAGGATAGGAAGCAAAAATTTTACTAGTGGATAATTTTTTAAAAGATTTATTTATTCATAAGAGACAGACGGAGAAGCAAGCTCCCTGCAGGGAGCCCAATGTGGGACTCAGTGCTGGACCCCAGGATCACACCTTGAGCTGAAGGCAGGTGCTAGGCTGCTGAGCCATCCAGGTGTCCCACTAGAGGATAATTAAATGTAACAGTGAGAGAAGACATTCCTATTTTCCATCCTTATCTCAAAGCCATAATTCCTCCCCATGAAAGAGTATCATATTGGTTACCGATTCATTTTGAAGGATATCTTCCTAGTCCTAAAAGATGTTGCCATCCAGCTAGTGCTATAACAGAGCCTTAATAGAAGCTATTTCACTATTTTATAAAGCTATTTGTTTTGAGGTATTGGGAAACATGTTACCATGGCCAGTGAACTCCATGAGCAGATCTAATTGATTGTAAAATCAGTTCTTGATCAAAAGTACTATTGTATGGAGATCTAATGAATAAGTCATTCTGTCTCTCCATGAATGATGCTTTGGGCAGAAGCCTTGTGGTCAGACATGGCAAATCAAAAAACCAGCATAAGGTCTATTCAAATAAGATCAAAGCACTGCTGGGGAGCCTGGGTGGCTCAGTCAGTTAAGCTCCCCACTCTTGATTTCAGCTCAGGTCATGATCTCAGAGTCATGAGATCAAGCTTTGCATTCAGTGGGGAATCTGCTTAAGATTGTCTCTCTTCCTCTCCTTTATATATATATATATATATATATATATATATATATATATATATATTTTTTTTTTTTTTTTTTTAAGTGCTACCCTATCTGAGAAAAGTAGGCCAAAGTACTCCAATCACCATTCAGTAGCTGGCTATCCTTCCTCCTAGGAAATTCTGTATCTATTATTTTTTTCTGACTGCAAAGACCTTTGAAGGGTAATGGCTGCTACTTCACTTCTATCTCTCAAAACTCACTAATCTCTTTGGCCAACTCTAACCTGGAGCTTCACAGGCAAGAAAATTCCAGAAAACATACACTCCATTTGACCAACTCTGCAACAGAATAATCTAGCACCTCAGAAAATAGTATCTGGAAAATCATAAGGATAGTCAGGATTCAGCAAGAGAGGACATGATGATAGAATCCTCATATCAGCAAAGGTATAGAAACAAAAACACACGTTGTTTGGGAAATGACAAGTGTTAAGTTTAGTTAAAACTTAAAACATTTGAGATGGTAGGAGCAAAAGCTAAAAGGGTGATTATTGTTCAATCACAATCATAGAGAATTCTGAATCTCTGGTTAAGGTGACTGGATTTTATTTAGTAGCTGCAAGGGTGGCAGTAGAATTTTTGAGCAGAGTAATGAAACGATGAAAGTAGTATTTTAAGGAAGAATCCCAATATGCCATTTTAATGTACAGCATATATCGAAGAAAATCAAATCTGGAGAGGTAGACACCCTAGGTTTAGGTTATAATTTTTCAGGTTAAAGTATTAAAAATCTGAAACAGAAGGAATAGTCTAATTTTTTTCCACTTCCATTCATGGGCAAAATTATAAAACTGAAGCTTCAATTCAATGGGTATGCTGCTAGAATTATTTAATTTTGTTTGCACTTTTTTTTATTGGCATTTTAAAATCACTATTTAAACTGGAAAAAAAAAAACCTGAAGCTTCAATCTTTTGCTTCCTACCATATATTTTCCCTGTCAGTTTCTTCACAAAGCAGAATTCTAAAACTCTCTTTCATTAAGTTATTGTCAAAAAATTATCTTTAATTCCTGCTAATGTGTAGATGGATAACATCTTAATGTCTTCAGTAGAAGTGCTTCTGCTTCTTAGAAGCTTTTTGAACCATGAACATCTTTAGGAATTTATTTTTTTTTAAGATTCTATTTATTTATTCATGACAGACTCACACAGAGAGAGGCAGAGACACAGGCAGAGGGAGAAGCAGGCTCCGTGCAGGGAGCCCAATGAGGGACTCAATCCTCGGTCTCCAGGATCAGCCCCAAGCCGAAGGCAGGCGTTCAACCACTAAGCCACCCAGGTGTCCTTTCTTCTTTCTTCTTCTTCTTCCTCTTCCTCTTCCTCTTCCTCTTCTTCTTCTTCTTCTTCTCCTTCTCCTTCTCCTTCTCCTTCTTCTTCTTCTTTCTTCTTCTTCTTTCTTCTTCTTCTTTCTTCTTCTTTCTTCTTTCTTCTTCTTTCTTCTTCTTCTTTCTTCTTCTTCTTCTTCTTCTTCTTCTTCTTCTTTCTTCTTCTTCTTTCTTCTTCTTCTTCTTTCTTCTTCTTCTTCCTTCTTCTTCTTCTTCCTTCTTCTTCTTCTTCCTTCTTCTTCCTTTTTCTCTTCTTCTTCCTTCTTCTTCTTCCTTCTTCTTCTTCCTTCTTCTTTTTTCTCTTCTTCCTTCTTCTTCTTCCTTCTTCTTCCTTCTTCTCCTTCTTCCTTCTCCTTCTTTTCTTCTTCTTCTTCTTTTTCTTCTTCTTTTCATCTTTAGAAATTTAATGAAAACTAAGAGTTTTCTCTTAAGGGAAATGAACGCTTATATTGAAATACAAAATATTGCAAATAATTTTAGTAAATTTGTTCCTATACACAAATCCTTAGAAATACCATGATCTTAAGGTCAATACCCAAAATCCCCCAGAAATTCATTTGTTTGGCATTTAAGCATCACTCTGCAACTGAGGTCATTTTTTGAGAGAAGAGCTTTCAAATGCCCCTGAAATCATACTGAATAGGCACCAACTTAAATTTTCTCTGTGAGAAATTCCACAGGACACAGAAGTAGCTGGACATAAAGAAAATAAGAGTTTTCTGTGTCCTTCCTTCTGTGCAGATTGAAAACACACTAGCACTTTTTAAAGATGTCTGCTGCAGTTACCATCAAAAAGAAATGTACACATAGGAATAAAAATGATAAGCTTTCTCTTTTTTTTAAGGTTTTATTTTTAAGTAATCTCTCCAGAAAACATAAAACAGTAATCTCTCCACCTAGTGTGGGACTCTAACAACCCCAAGATCAAGAATCATATGTTCTATTGACTGAGCCAGCCAGGTGCCCCTAAATGTATTCTTCATTTTCACATAAGACTCAATCCCAGCCAAGCCATAGGGCTGGGGTAGGAGGGAACTGTGAGGTAGAGCAAGGAAATCCTTCTTTGGGAGAGAGTCCAAAGATACCACCTATTTTGCTTTCTCACATATGATCATAATTCCAGAGACCCAACACTAGCAAAAAGCATGCTGTCAGCTGCTCTCAGGAGTAGGGGGAGGGGAGTAGTGATCCACCATTCCCTCTTTTGACCTGAAGCATACATTTGAGCTCTGGCTGAGCAAAGTTTGAATATAATGTTATCATGAAGCTAATGTGATAGTTACATAACTTACATAAGTTATGGAATATGTATTACTATGTAGGCCAGTTTGTCTTCTAGCACAGAACACTAACTCATAAACATTCAGGACCCTGCAATATAACCTATCTTGGTTTATGACAATCTCTTTTTACATTATGAGGATCAGTTGGTGAGATTTAATTGAAATGTAAAAGAACCACTTACTTGATATGGCCTCAGAAAGGAGAGTATATGGACTGAATATCTCCCTCTCCAAAATGTACATAATTGAAATCTAATCCCCAATATATGGTATTTGAAGGTGAGGTCTTTAGGAGGTAATAAATCATGTGGATGGAACCCTCATGAATGAAATGAGTGCCCTTATAAGGAGAAGCCAGAGAACTAGCTCTCACTTTCTTTCCATTGTATAAGGTTACAATGAGAAATCAGCAGCCTACTGGAAGGAAGAAAGACTTCACCAGAACCAGATTTTACTAAAACCTCTGTCTGGGACTTCCAGCCTCCGCAACTATGAGAAACTAATTCCTGTTGTTCAGAAACCACTCTGTCTACGGTATTTTATTATAGTAGCCTCAAGTAAGACAAGGAGAAAAGAAAAACTGAAAAATCTGTATTAAATGCTAAATGTATTATTCAAGGTCAGGCTACTCAAAGGATAGTCCATAGACCAGCAGCATCAGCATCATTTAGGAACTTATTAGAAATGCATAATCATGGGCCCCACCCAAGGTATACTGAACTGCAAACTACATATTAAGAAGAGTCATTGGTGATGCTAGAGTACACCCTGAATTGTTGCAACCAAATTAAAAACACAGTGGCTCAAACAACACAAGATTATGAGCTTCTTTCACAAAACAATCCGATGAAGGAAGCAGGCTAGGGGAAGTAAGGAGGTTCTGTAGCACACAAAACTCAGCTTCCATCTCTGGGTCTAAAGTATCTGCTGCTGTTTTTTGTCATTTTCTAACCAGGGGGAGGAGAAAAGGCAAGAGCAATGCAGGCTCATTTTCTCTTAGTAGTATGACCAGAAGTGCCACAATTTATGTCCAAACCTCACTAACATGGTTACATCCACCACAATGTAGACATAATGCTATTTTAGGTCAGGTAAGGCATGTCCCTCTAACCATAGGAATCCCTTTGTCTAAAAGAAGAAGAGGAAGGAGGAAGAGGAGAGGAAGGAGAAGGAGGAGGAAGAGAAGAAGAAGAAGAAGGAAGAGGAGGAGAAAAAGGAGGAGGAGAAAGAGGAGAGAAATTCGGTAACAAAGTCAGGCCCTTTGTTATCTGACTTTGACAACCCTATGAAGAAGATAGTGTTACTCTCACTTTTCACATATATTATGTTATTGCTACCTGAACCAAGACAAAACTTGGTTTTGTGGCCTTGTATGATCCTGAAGCAACATAAGATGAATAGATGACTAATCTGATTTATACAGTTGAAGACATTTCATTGATATTATCATATTTCTTATATCTGAGTTCTAGGATGAGGGTATCTCCCTCTTAGCTTAAAATTCTGCTTTTTAAAATATGACACATAGTTGAGAATGTCTGCATTCCCTGGTTTCAGTCACTCTCAACCCAATAGGCACCAGTATTTCCAGAAGCTGTATGATTGCCAAAGGGAACTCCACCCTAGTGTTTGCCTTGGACTATTTCTTGATGTCTCCTTGTAAACCATTGGTTCTTAAAACATTAAGTTCAAGTTCTTCATACCTAGGCTCTTGTTTGAATCATCCTTTATATCTAGACCAATCAATTGATCATATGAGCACCAAAGTCATTCTCCCCAAACTACCATGTGCTTGGCATCTACTAAGTGCTTTAAATATTTGATGAAGGAATAAGTAAACTGGAACCTCAGCAGTTTTCAGTCATTAGCTTGCATCAGGATTACTGGGAAGGCATAATAAAAGGCAGTTTGTGAATTAGTAGGTCCAGGATGGGGCATGAAATTTTGCATTTCTAACAAATTCCTAATTGATGCTGATGTCACTGGTCCAGCAACCACATTTTGAGAACCATTATTGTAGGGTTTTTTTTTTATTATTATTATTGTAGGTTTAAATGAAATTCATCTTGTTGCCAGAAGGATCGATTAATAGATGAAACACAAAGACTGACAAAGGATGGTAGCATTGCCTAACCTCGAAAACCTAGTCTATACTCACACAAGATACTCATTCATTTGAATATTTTTGCCGTATGCCTTGGATATCTCATCATTGAAATGGGGATCAAATGTAGGAAAGGTACCTGATGGCTGGAGCACACAGAATTCGCACTATATTACAGTTATCATTTTTACTATAGCTGTTTCTACAATAAAATTAGCAGTAAAGATCATCTGAATTATAGAATCAACAGATCTTATTTCAAGGTATAATTTATTACCCACTCTTACTGAAAGGTTCATGAGTAAATATGTTTTCTTTCAGAATTATGTTCTATAACCACAGTAATTTGTTTAACCCCACTATGTAGATATGAGTCACTAAGAGGTACAGCTCCATTATTTTATTTTAAATGCCATAAAATATCTGGTCACATATTAATTGTAAGATCCTTATTACCAAATCACTTTTAGAGCTCTGGAGCCAGATAATTAAAAAGGTAAAAACGTCTTTCTAAAAAATCAGCCCAAAGCCTCTCTTAATTGCAGTAATCCATTTTCAAACTTTTCAAGTTTAAACTTTTGAATTTAAAAAGTTCTAGCTATTGAAACGAATGTTTAAGTAAAATTCATGAACTATGCTAGAATAGTTTTACGTACGATTCTATTTGCAAGTTGCTTTATAATTACTTTTTATCAGAGCTTCTTAATAAAAGTTCTATAAAATAGGTGAATAATACGTTCATAATTTTGCAAAAGTAGATGATAAGGGGCCTTCCTAAGGTTATACTGCACACTGGTAGCAGCTTACAGATCAGAGTTTTCAGACCCTGACATTCTGTTCTCCCACACCGACCTGCATAGTCTTGCTACACTGTAAATTATTGATTTAAAACCACACTGCTACCTTAATGAGCCAGGAGAGTGTTATAAAACTTTATGGATTTACTGATTCTGACCTAGTTTATATTAATAATGCCTTATATTTTTATAACACTTTTTCGTGTTCAAAGACATTTTATATGATTTGCTTGTTTGAGCCTAACACCCACTCAAGGGAGTAACTACATTCCCTGAAGAGAAACTCTGCCCAAGATGAGAGAGAAGACAAAAGTCCAGTTCTCATGATTCATTCTTTCCACCTTTCCGTTGGTGCCTCTAGTTTATTCTGAGAACATTATGCTGAATAACATATAGAAAAATGATCCAGTGTCAAGTCAAAGAAAAAACAGTGCTAATATTTCAAGTGTATTACATCACCCAATTGGGTGAGTTCCTTCAGCTCTCTGAGCCTTAGTTTGCTCATTGCTAATATAGTGTATAATAATGCCTATCTCATAAGGTCAGTGGGAATAGAGCAAGGTGACATATATGAATGAATAGTGACTAGTACATAGTAAATGCTCAGTAAATTTAAACAATTATCACAATAAATGAGGAGTCGATTTCATGCATGAAGTTTCATGGGTAAAGCTCCAAATTGTACTACATTTAGCAAAGCTGTATAACATGATACATTCATATTTGAGTTGAATTTGATTACTGAACCTGGCCCTATTATCTCCTAACCTTGGGTAAGTTATTTAACACATCTATGTGTTATTCAGCTTCCTTATCTGTAAGAGTAATATGAAGTAAGAATACCTACTTCATATGGTTTTCTGAGAATAAACACTGAATAATATATGTAAGGCAACTGCACCATTCATGCTGTATAGCATTTGCTTATTAATATATTGCTTTTCTTGTTCTGAATTGTCTGGTGGGACACTCCATCAAGAGTCTTGAGTAAGGGATCCCTGGGTGGCGCAGCGGTTTAGCGCCTGCCTTTGGGCCAGGGCGCGATCCTGGAGACCCGGGATCGAATCCCACGTCGGGCTCCCGGTGCATGGAGCCTGCTTCTCCCTCTGCCTGTGTCTCTGCCTCTGTGTGTGTGTGTGTGTGTGTGTGACTATCATAAATAAATAAATAAATAATTAAAAAAAAAAGAGTCTTGAGTAAACCAGAGACCAACGAAGAAATCACTCCCTGGATGGTTCTTAAGGATATGTCCAGAAAAGAAGGCTAACTGGTTCCTTCACAGTTTTTCTGAAGTTAAGTCTTATTAAAGATATTGGTTACCAGCAAATGCATGGCCATTGCCTCATCTTTAAGATATACTTCAGATACCATACAGTTTGCCTATTTTTGTGTATAATTCAATATTTTTTGTTTATTCACTGAGTGGTGCCACCATCCACAAGACCTAAATTTAGAATATTTTCATCTCACCTAAAGGAAATGTTTTACTCATTAGAATTCCCCATTCTCTTCCACACTCCCTCCTTCCCAAGTTCTAGGTAGTGACTATCTACCTCCTGCCTCTATATATTTCCTTGTTATATAAATGTATATAACTATATTAAAGTATGCACAATAAATATGCGATATTTTGTGTCTGGATCCTTTCACTCAATGTTTTCAAGGTTCATCCACATGAGTACTTCATTCTTTTTTTTATTGTTCTCCCCCAAATCCACTGTGTAGATACTCCATATTTTCTTTACTCATTAATCAATTGATAGATATTTGAGTAGTTTGCAACTTTTAAGTATTATAAATACTTTTGCTATTATAGGTACATATATGTTTATAATTGCAATGGTTTCCAGATGAAACAACCCATTTATCCTTGTAAAATATCCCTCTATCTCTAGCAACGTTTTTTATTTTATAATCAGTTTGGTCTCACATTACTATAGGCTCTCCAACTCTTATGGTTACTATTTGCATGGTGTATCTTTTTCCATGCTTTTACTCTCAACTGATTTGTATGTTTAAATTTAAAGGATGTCTCTTATAGACAGCATAACATTGGATCCTGACTTTTTTATTAGTCTTACAATCTCTTTTAATTGGATTGTTTAATTCATTTATAGTTAGTGTTATTATTTATATAGTTGGATTTACCCCTGCCATTTCGGTTTTATTCCCATGTGTCTAATGTCCAAAAAGACATCAAAATGTTTCTGTGCCTTTATTTTATTGCTTTCTTTTGTGCTAAGTAAATATTTGGTAGCATAAAATTTTAGTTATTTTAATGATTATTAACTATATTTTTTTAGTTACTTACTTGGTGGTTGCTCTAAGGCTTAAAATGTTCATATATGGGGCATCTGGGTGGCTCAGTCAGTTAGGTGTCTGACTCTTGAATTCAGCTTAGGTTATGATCTCAGGATCCTGAAATAGGTCCCTTTTGGGCTCCTCACTCAGGAGGGAGTCGGCTAGAGAGTCTACTCTCTCTCCTCTTCCCTGCTCATGAACTCACTCTCTCTCATTCTCTAAAATAAATACATAAATCTTTAAAAGATGATCATCTACTTATCACACTATATTTACTAGATTAATTTCAGAAAGATTTAGAAATTTTACTTCTAGTTTCTCTTCATTTTTGTGGTATTATTGTTATAATATTGCATCTACATCCATGAAGAATTCAAAAGCAAACATTTATTATTATCTTTTTAAAAAGCTAAAAAAAGAAAAGAGAGTAATAACATATTTATAGAATTTAATATATTATTTTTTATTTACCCTTTCTAGTTCTCTTCATTTCTTCTTATGGATATTTTCTAGCATCCTTCTCTTACTACAATATAGGTTTAAAACTTGCTACTACCTGCTTTTTTTTTTTTTTTTTGCTATTTCAAAAATAATACATTTCTCTATATTGTAAACTTCACATTTCATTAAATTGTTTTTTAAGTCAAATGAATAAGATGAATTTGTCTTTTATATATTATACATATTATATATATATTATATATTTGTCTTAATTTTTCCAGAGCTTCTAATTTTTTCAGGTGGATTTATACAAAGTACTGTTTGGTTATTTGCTTTCAGCCTGAAGAACTTTAATATTTCTTGTAAGATAGGTCTGCTAGAAACAAATTCTCCCAGTTTTTATTTGAGGATGTATTTATTTTGTGGGAAATGTTGCATTCATTTTTGAAACACTATTGAAAGATGACTGATAGTTCCCCATTTTCCACCCTTGGGATCTCCTATATGTCCTACCA
Organism: Canis lupus baileyi; assembly: GCF_048164855.1. Lineage (NCBI taxonomy): Eukaryota > Metazoa > Chordata > Mammalia > Carnivora > Canidae > Canis > Canis lupus. Next base: position 54,421,271 of record NC_132844.1, on the reverse strand, counting down.
CTGCTTTTGGCCACCACTGTTTCTGATAGAAAATCAGCTGTTCTATTTTTGAGAGTCCCCTTATATATGATGAGTCACTTTTTCTCTTTTCAAGATTTTCTCTTTCTCTTCGTTTTTCAACATTGACTATGCTGGGTTTGGGTGTAAATCCCTGTGTTTATCCAGAATTGGACTGATTATTTGAATTGGAGTTCACTGAGGTTTGGATACATGGATTAGTGTTTCTTTTAATCAAATTTTTGACATCTTCAACTATAACATTTAAAAAAATTTTTTTCTCCTTTCTCTTTCTTCTCTCCTGGTATTCTTATGCACTTGTTGGTATATTTATGGTGTATCATATTTCTCAAAGGTCCTGTACATATTTCTTAATTATTTCTTCTCTATCTTCCTCACATTGTATGATCTCTATTGATCTGTATTCATATTGACTGACTCTTTCTTCTCATGCTCAAATCTATTTTTATACCCCTGATGGGAATTTTTCACTTTAGTTATCAGATTTTTCAACTCCAGAATTTCCACTTTTAAATTTTTTTCTATTAATATCTTCTCAGATAAGGTATTGTCATCAAAGTTCCTATAATTTTTATAAATTGAGCTTATTTATAAGCTGCTTTGAAATCTGATCAACATCTGGTTCTCTAAAAGGCAATTTATATTGCCTTATTTTTTTCCTCTGAATGGGTCACACTTTTCTGTTTCATTGTATATATCATTTTTGATGTTGTTGGAAATTAGACATTTTAGATAATACAATGTAGCTACCATTTGTAGATACTGTTCTCCTTCCAGGGCTTGTTGATTGCTCTGATCCTAAAATGGCTCTCCTTTACTGTCTCTTTCTTGGGTCTCTCTGTTATACTTCTTGTTCCAGTCTCACTGATCACTCCTTGATCGTCTCTTTGATGGTTCCTTGTTTCCTTCCATCTCATTAAAACTTTCCCTTATGTTTTTCCTTATCTTCCCTTGGAATCTCTGACTTTTGTCTACATACACTCTGTTGGTGTTTTCATTTACTCCTGTGGTTTGAAGTTTGAAGTGTCAGTTATCCATGACTCATTTCCTTGACTCCTTTCTCTTTTAAGTGTCCACACCATCAGCTGACAAGTCCCTTTGAGTCTACCTCTCTAACAAATGTCATACTGTCATATATAATTATTTATCATTTTCTCTTACACCTATAAATAATACCCTGAATTGCCTCCTGCTTTTAGTATCCATCACTATTCTACATAATGTTGACATAATATTTTTCCTTAAGTACAGTTGGATTATGACACTCCCTACAATCCCTGCCGCAAAACCTAGGGGGAAAAAGAGACAGACAGAAAGAAAAAGAAGGAAGAAAGGGAGGAATAAGGGATAAGTTCAGACTCTGGACTTCATGCTACCTTTACCTTGTAATCTGAAACAGATTTTTCTCTAACAATTTTTCATTATGTATCAAATGATGTGTTCCACTTGCACACCTATGTATACATTGTCACCTCCATCTAGAATAGTTGTTCCTTATCTCTTTCCTAGTGAAATTTTCTCTTTCATTCAAGAACTTTCTCAAAGGGATAGATCTGCTCCTCGTTCTATAAACTGGAATTGATTTCTCTCTCTAAACTTTTATAACCCTTGTTTGTATCATTTACATATAATAAAGTAATATGAGAAAAAATGGATGTCAGTATACACACATCAGTTCTTCTCTTCCTTGAGGGTGAACATTATTTTATTTTTATATGATGTCTAACCAACCACATTTAACATTCATATTTATAGAAGTGTGAGTTCATTCAAGAGGATCTCAGATAATGATGATTATTACATTACCACTGAGAACTTATCCATCTGATGAATTTTATTTTCTAATATGTAATCATTTTTTTAATTGAAGTATAATTGACACATCTGATTAATTTTAACCCTTTAACAGTAGCCAACTTGGAAAGTTCTACATTTAATCCAGCAATGTTACCACTATTCTAGCATTTGTGAATAATCTGAAATTTAAAATATTTTTTTTTTTATTTTACATGGGTACCTGTAACACATAATGCAGTACCTGGCATATAGTAGGTCTGTCAATAACTGTTAAATGACTAAATGAACAAAGAAACATTTTTGATTACCTTTTTTGATATGTGGCTCAGCCAAGTATCTTTAATAATGGCAAATGTTTGCCTTTTGATGATGGCTTCTCCTTTTTGAAAATATCCAATAATAGTGCAATAAGTTTGGTGTGTAATATTAGTAATCAAGTGGATTAAAGCAATTTTAACCACAAGAACGAGAATAATAAAGAGATTGATTTTTTTCCAATTCCAAAATCTTTTTAACTAATTTTCCAGGCACAGTATTTCTTTAGTCATAATTTATATTAATTCCATTAGAAACATATCTAGAAATAGTCTGTCTCCGTTGTTGCCTATTTTGTAGTTTGATCTGCTATTTCAATGATACTACTTAAAAATTTATTTCTCTGTGGAGCGCTTGGGTGGCTCAGTCAGTTAAGCTTCTTATGCTTGATTTCAGCTCAGGTCATGATCTCAGGGTCATGGGATTGAGCACCATGTTGGGCTTCCCATTCAGCAGGAAGTCAGCTTGAGATTCTCTCTCTCTCTTTCTCTGCCTCCCCCCACTCTCTCTCTCAAATAAATAAAGTCGTTTAAAAACCTACTCCTTTGTCTGTTTTTTTCAATGTTATCTGCCAATATCTGAACCAAATTAAGTAATAAGGCATATGTATTTAAATCACACCACATATGAAGTCAGGATTGGACACCATGGTTGATCAGGCTCTGTGAATGCATGGGGTTTCCAAGTGGGAACTGTGTATATGATTCAATTGAATTTGAGACAAATACTTCTTTATATAGCTTTATGTACAACTAGGGAAGATATTATGACAAACTGCCCACTAACATGATTTATAATAGTCCGTTTGGACAGTGTTTTTCTTCCTTGCCCCTTACCAAACAAAATAAGGACAAATGATTAAAGATGTACATGTAAAAGAAGTTGAATTCTAGATTACATAAGGAAAAGAGCAAATCCAGTGAGATTCAGAAGCAGCAGATATTTAGGATAGTTTATATATAGTCCTGTCTGCGAGAAGAGTGACGGAATAAGAATCCTCAACAATTTATAGGGATAAAATATTTCCCTTTCAATTCTTTTCAGGTTCTTTTATTCTAAAATGAAAATAAGAAGCAGTAAGACCTATATATAATCTGGAGGATATCTGTTTTACCTCAAAAGTACTCAACATTTCATCTGATCATTAGCTCTGGCAAAATATATGCTATGTTATTTTTCTTTGAACCTCTGCCACAATCTTTGACATAATTCTGTAATGTAGTTGGCATCTAATTCATTTTTGCTGAAATGAACATTCTAGCTTAAAATATTGTGATTAGAAGTATGTTTTAATTTAGAAACACTGAAATATTAGATGATGGAAACTCAATGCTGCTTCTTCTCACAGTCCAACATTCCTTAAGAGTATTCCATAGAACACTTTATATTCATTCTTCAACAAAACAAAACAAAACAACAAAAAAAGATGGCTCTGCAGTCAAACAAACTATGAAATTTAAGTATCTCCCTTAGCTATTCATAGTTTTGGCCCAAAATACCATTGAAATGTCCTAAAATAAAGAGATCAGTATAAATGTTTTATCCAAGCTTTTCCAAAAAGAAAAAAAAAGAAGGTTTTTTTGATCCTGGAAACTCTTGCAAGGAATTCTTATTAACATTTCACAAACATTCTGTGGCATCTACTTTGAGAAAGGCAGCCAAACATCCATTTCTGAAATACATAGCTATGCTATTTAATCTAGCCTTATGTAGTCTAGAAGAATCTAGAGGGGTATGAAGAATTTCTGGCTCATGATTTGCATAAGCTTGTGTTGTCAGAGTATTCTCCTTCAAGGACTCCAAATGATTGCATACTTCTGGTTTGACTGCTCAATGGAAATCACGCCACAGATGCTGTGCTGCATTAAGGCAATTCTGTCTCTCTTCCTCTACTATAGTTAAGAAGACTTGTTGGCTTTTTTCCACATTCTGCTCCCATTCACAGATGAGCATTAGAGAGAATTTGGAAATGGAAGGCCTTTATGTCTGCTGTGAACAGGGTCAATTCAGTGTGGCAGCTGTGAGCTGGTGACATAGACTTATATTGACACAACCCACTTTTTTGCTGCAGAATCACAAAGTGAAAGCACCCGGGGCTCTTCTGCCGTTTTCAATAAGATACGAATTTTTCTCTTCCTTGTATTAAGCAGAGATCTGTCATCTTGACTTGTACACTAAATGGTCCATTCTGACTGTCTTGTTTGTGTCCAATCCCAGCCAGAATCCAGAAACATGTGTTAACATTCGGCATGTTTGGGGGCTAGTTGGAAGGGCCTGAGGCAAGACTCCCTGATGCCTGCTGGAGGCTAGTCAATAATCATTAGCCCTTCAAGTGGTGGATGCCCAACATAAACTGTATTTATTTATTTAAAAAAAATCTTTACTTTAAGCCACAGGGAAAGGCATTTTAGAGAAGGCAGTTTCTCAGCAGTTACTAGATTGTAATAAAGACACAGTTATGAGGGCGGGGAGGTACAGAGGGGACTGTTCTCAACAGAAAGAATGGGAAAGTCATTGAAATAAATTAATTAGACTATGTATAGCAATGCCACTTAGAATGTTCACAGTTATTTTTTCATAACCAACTTTCCAAGTTCCTCCCTCGTGCCAAAAAAGGTCTCTTTGCAAAGGGGAATCACCACTACACAAAATAATACATCAAGCTCTTGTATGAACAAAGCACTCCATTGGTTAAATTAAGAAAATAGATATGATCACTGGCTTAGTGCTTTCACTCTGAAAGAGATAAACTGAAGACATTACAGTTCATAAAAGAATATACAGAAACACAAACACCTTTTTAAATATTGGTCATATCTAAGTTAAATAAAGTATCTTTTATATAGCACAACTTTATTTCAGTAGTGGAATGTGCATATAGAGCTTATTAGGTGGGACATGATGTATTTATTGCTGTGTTTTACCTCTTTTAAAATCTCTCTCCAAATTCTAATGCTGATACTCATACTACACCATCTATGAGACAGGGAAGCCCATCAAATGAGCTTTGGAGCACACGTGCATTCATTAATCCTTTAATTAAACAAAAACCATGATTCTCTATTTTGAACCCAGGCTCTGTGCTAGGAAAATTCCTCCTAACATAGAGACTACCATTTTCAGGCAATAAAGATAACTAACAATGCAACTATAGGAGTAATTTTCGCAAAGAGTAGATAAATATTAAGAATCTCAAATCTAAGCCCATTAATTTGTTGACTTTTATATAATTCCTGCATAATATAGGCATCATTTTTAAACTCAAGAATATGAGTTATTATGCATTTCTCCTGACCTACTTTTTAGGCCCTTACTCAGGTATCATTTCCACTTGAAGCTTTGCCTAAAACATATTCCCTGAAGAACTGACTTTCTCCTTGGACTTTCATTGAAAAGAAGTTAACTAGAAGGAAATAAGGCAAAGATTAAATACAAGTATCCAGGAGGGAGGCTCCAAGGACTCAATATGAGGGCAGAGAGTCAGAACTGCCACTGGGCTGAAGCCAGGGAAGAGCCAAGCACTGTGCAAAATAAAGAACCTTGGAGGAGAGCCATAATCTCTAATCCAATCAGTGTTTACTTGAAGCGTCAATATGCAAGGCAGAAATACAGAAGAGAAATACTAAACAAGGCAGAACAAGGATTATCTGAACAAGGGAATGGGACCTAAAGAAAGGGAGTGGATAGATGACAAATAGACTGAGTCTTTTGTGTGAAGCTCTCAGCTCCTTCTGGTGGTGGCATTAGATTATTATGAATACTGAACTGGTAAAAATAAGGAAGACATCATCAAAAATACAGGTAAATTATAGTTATGGATGGCATTAAAGGCAGATGTGAATATTACTTCCAGTTTCCACTAATTTTTATTTATGCTACTTTAGGCAAATTGCCTAACTTCTCTCAGAGTCTTAAGGTTCTTTATCTGGAAAATGATAATCTACCTTACCTCACTGCCTATGATATGATTAAATAACAATGTAGATAACATGAAAAACATGGTGATTAGGATATATTAGTATGCAGTAAATGGTTAGCTAGTGCTGTTAATGTTTTGAATTTCATACTAATAATATTGTAGAAGAGCTTTTATTTCCTACAGACATCAGTGGCCAAGTGAGAAGGAAATAAGTATTCTAAAGCCTATAGTCAAGTCAGACCTAAGAATAGCTTTGGATTTTGGAATTCATTCATTTGCATTTTCTTTTCTCCCCTTAGCTGTGAAAATATATAATGACCCTCATGGTCAATATAGTATGGAGACACACATATGTGGAAAAACATAAAACTAATCAGATAGCACATTGTGCAGTATAGAAGAGGTGGGCCTGTATCTTAAGGCCATAATACTAAAATGAGAAACTATCCAAAATCTACAAGTCCACAATATTTGGGGGCCATTTCATACAACCTCCACTGTATTTAAATGACTGTTGCTAGACTCTTATACTTAAACCTGACATATGAAGGTAAAATTATTGAAAATTAAAATCCTCTGTGCTCCACTTGACTCACTTCAACTCTAGCTCATCTATGGACAGAAATTCCATTTTTCTTGAATGTCATTATAGAAAAGATATTCTAGTTATTTTTTAACCAACGTGTTTTAAAAGGTATTATAATCAGTCATGAATTAGAGTTATTTGTCTTCCTTCCCTTAGTAGAGTGGTTTGCATAGAATAAACCACAATTTTCACTGGATGAGTTAATAAATAGGAGTGTGTAGATAGCAGGATCCATCTCTTATTCTTTTTTATATCATCCTTCATATGGAGTCTGACATATAAAAAAGTGTGAAACCTATGAATTTGAATCACATAATTATTAAATTGTTGCTGATTTTTCTTTCTGGCACCTTAACTTTTGTTTGATTTCAAGATTCCTATAATGAAGTCCCATATTTTCACCACTACACTTGAGTTCCTCCTCCAAACATATCTGGATCTAGCATGGTCTTTCTTATTTTGGTGACAAATTCCAAGTATATCAGAAAAGTATAATTAAAATCTCTCCTTTCATAAACTGTTACATAATTTGCAAACCAATCAGTGTTTCTAAGTTTGAATGAACAGCTCTTCTGCCATCCTAAAAAGTAACTCCTTTTTCTTTAGCTCTTTACAAACACACCACAAATGCGCGCGTGCACACACACACACACACACACAGCATACTGCCTGAACTATGGAGCAAGAAGTCATAACCTGAAATCGACCTTGGCCAATTAGAGTGCTGTTAATATAGATGTGTTTTGTTGATCCACTCTCTCAAGGAGTTTTTAGGAAAAACTAAATTGCAGCACATTTATAATTCAGCATTATTTTCTCAGATTAGAATTGTTTACCCCATGTGTCAGAATGGGATTTCTAACAGAATAGAAAACACAATCAAACATTTTCTCATGGACACCATACGGAAGCCCTGCTGGAGACAAACCCAACTGAAAGCTACAGCATCAGATTCAGAAAAATCCCTTCCCAAAACTATTTCCAGAAGCCAGGAAGTGGAGAGAAAACTGTTAAAGAAAAATACTTTATCGGGGTGCCTGCGTGGCTCGGTCAGTTGACATCCAGCTGTTGGTTTTGGCTCAGGTCACGATCTTGGGGTCATGGGATGGAGCCCCATCTGGGGCTCTGCACTCAATGAGGAGTCTGCTTGAGATTCCCTCTTTTCCTCTCCTTCTGTCCCTTCTCTCTCTGTCCCACATTCTCTCTTTCAAATAAATAAATAAATCCTTAAAAAAACACATTTTGCAATCATGTCAAAACATAAAGCAATGATTCTACTTAGAGGGGCTCTCTTAGTTTGTAATAGCAATTCCAATTCTATTATGCTAAATAAATTAGAATTTACTGGGGACCAATAAAACTAGAGTCACAAAAGCTAGGTTTATGTTTAAGTAGTGCCTGGGGCCCCTAAAGAGTGTGAGGAGAGGCATTGAGGGAAAGAGGCAATGAGTGCCTTCAATATAACAGTATGAAAAAATATATATATAACAGTATGTGTGTCTCATGGACAAGGATTAGAAGAAGGTGTGTGTGAGTAGAATTTCTGTTCAAACCACACAGGTCTATGAGGCTTCTGCAAAGCTTTCAATATCTCCAGGTAGACTAGAACAGATTATGTTCACATTTTCTAACCTTTCCTCAGGGCATTATCATTCTACTGCCTTTGCTTGCTCCGGACTTCAATTTTTTTTTTTTTCTTTCTCTGTCACTTCTTGCCTCTTCAGTTCTATATCCAAGCAGTTTTTCTCACCAAGATCCAGACAATCTGTCCCAGATGGACCACCCGCTAAAATGCCCCCTAGCTCAGCCCTCTCCTCCTCTCTGTCTTATGGACTGCATTGCCGGGTAGAAAGAGATAAATAACCAATGGAGCAGAACTGCTCATTTGCCACCCACTGTGGGAGTTCAGTGTTACTTTTTTGTTTTCTCATCTTATAGTCATTTGTGGAAACTTCCTTTGTGTGGATCGTTTTCTACTTTACTTTGATGTGGGTCAGAACCCCAAATTAAGTGGCCAAATATCCCAAATACTCCTTCCTCCAAACATGTCTACAGAACCCAAATCAGACAATAGTACAAATGAGGATGAACAAAAGTAAAGATAGTAATACCTTTATTCTTATCTGAAGTTATCTAGTCAATACATAATCATTTATCTCACCTTTGTTACTTTTGCTGCTCTGGTTTCTTCATCACAACATCAAGAAAGGACTTTTCATCCTGACTTTCAGTGTGAAGACCGAGAATCACATTGTAACTCACATGTGTAAACTGCCTCAGTATTTCCAAGAATCTTTATATAAATTACTGCCTCATTAAAGATTAGAATTCAGTAGGGACAACCTATCCCAACTTGTCATTTTTCTCCATATTTTTCAATAAAGCAGAAGATGGCAAATGTTTTTTGTACGCATCAAATAAATATTTTAGGCTTCGCATGACATCCTGTCTCTGTTGTAGGCTAAAAGTAGCCACAGACAATACATAAACAAATGCAAGTGAAGTATTACAATAAAAATTTACAAAAGCAGGTGGAGGGCTAGACTTGGTCAATGGTCTATTGTTTGCCAACCCATGCTATAAAGGATTTGTTTACTAATCTTTAAATATATCTTGTATTTTCCCATCTTTTCACACTTGTAATTGGCTGTTGCTTAGCCTATTATGTACCTTTGCACAAACTAGAAAAAGGAAAAATGTGCCTCCTCTGAGATATCAATTTTGATAGAGACCAGCCCTTTGGGAGAATGAATTAAAACAAGTTTTTAAGCTCCTTCAGGGTTATGGTCACATCTAGGTATCCCACTATAAGGCACTTTAAAAAATAATTAATGTTGCTGATTTAATAAAGATGAAAATTATAGCTTCAGAAATACCTTATGTCTTTTGAACTTAAAACATTAGAACATTAAGGGCACCTGGGTAGCTCAGTCTCCTGAGCGTCTCCTTTGGCTCAGGTCATGATCCTGGGGTCTCCTTTGGCTCAGGTCATGATCCTGGGGTCCTAGGATCAAGTCCTGCATCAGGCTTCCTTCAGGGAGCCTGCTTCTCCCTCTGCCTGTGTCTCAGCCTCTCTCTCTCTGTGTCCTTCATGAATAAATAAATAAAACCATTTTTAAAAAATTAGAGCATTAATCCTTATGCATCTAAATTATTTTCTAGCTTTATGTTTACAATGGAATAAAAAAAATGATTGTAGCAATTCACAGTCCCTAAATAGTAGAGAGAACAAAGTAGTATTTTTTTTTTTTTAATTTGCAGCATCTGAAACTTTTCCTTTGTTTAGAGATTCCTCCTCCAAAAGGATACTGGTGAAAGACAAAGCTTGTCTCCAATATAAAACACCAACAAACCAGACTATTTTTTCAAGTCTTTCCTGCAGCTGGCATGAAAATGTGACTACACCTCATCAATCACAGGAATTCACCTTGGACTTTGGACCTGGAGCCTTGTGACAGGAGAGGGGAGGCATTGGAGAACCACTCTTGAGGTCACAACAGTTATACCTAGGGTTCAGAGGTGGTCACTAAGCCTACAGAGTAGGTAGTAGCCTCCGCAGACAAGACCTCACCTATGATTTTATCTGTGATTAGATTCTGTTAGTTTCAGGGATCCCTGGGTGGCTCAGTGGTTTAGCGCCTGCCTTTGGCCCAGGGCAGGATCCTGGAGTCCCAGGATCGAGTCCCGCGTAGGGCTCCCTGCATGGAGCCTGCTTCTCCCTCTGCCTGTGTCTTTACCTCTCTCTCTGACTATCATGAATAAATAAATAAAACCTTAAAAAAAAATTTAGCTTCTCTTGTTTTACTCATTATGTGAACATTGTTTTCCAGCCTTCTGGATACTTTACAAACTCCTTAATAATTTTCCAATACATTCCTTTTTTCTGATTAAATCACCCAGATGCTTACAATTAAGGATGTTGGTTGATACAGCCTTTTCCTCCACATTTTCACCAATAGATGTGATAGCTCTTAAAATTTTACCAATGTGATAAAGAATATATATATATATATATAATCTCATTATGGGGATAATTTTTAGTTTCCAGACTGACTCCTAGAGCAATTAAAAGTGTTTCTTTATCAATTTTTAGGCATTTACATTTCTTAGGACTGTACCTATTTATTATCTCTACCCAATAAACTTTACCATACTCTTTAATATCAGATTTCTTATTTTTCCTTACCTATTTTCAGGATATTATTTATAATGTGGATAATACTCTGTTAAATTTTTTAATTCTGGAATTTTTTTGATGCATTGTATGAAGAGACACTCAAAGGGGAGGTGGGGGTTATTATCATTACATAGTTGACTAATTATATCAACAACATTCTTAGACTTTTTGTCCTTTCTCTACTTCTTTATAAAATTGAGCAGGTTTCTGTTTTTTGCTTTAACAATTCTAAGTCTCAAAGTGTTTATCTAACAGAATACTAATTTACCATATAATTTAATAATTCTCTAATTATGACATTTATCTCTATTCAGTGTGACACACGATGCATAACTGGGAAAATAAAGAATGAGAGATACTTTTAAAGTAGTAAGGGTAGCAGTTTAGAACTGAATACATCTTATTTATTATTTCAGCTGATAAGGCACAAAGTCCTGATAATAGAAAGTTAATTATACTAGAACTTAGTCAATGAAAGAATCTGGAAACAACAGAAACAATAAGACCCTGAAAATCTACATGAAGGATTTTGCATGTAAGGATGCAAGGATGGAAGTCTTAAAGACTACTGAGTTTCTTGTCTGGAAGGCTGCAGAGAGAAACTTAACCAAAGGTCTCACATGAAATAAGTGGACAAAATTCAAATGTTGCCTAGTAAATTATCAAGGATTAAGAAAAATATAAAGTCTAATACTAATATACATGAGCTACTGGTTGAGAGATTATGGGCCCAAACTGAAAATCATAAAACATTGTTGATTCAGTTAAAATTCTGGAAATGCCCAACTAGGGTGTGATTGATTCCCAGAGTAAAGCAGACAAAAGTGATAGTTATGCCAATAGACTCCAACAGACACTGTCAGGAAGTTGGTGGTAGTTCAAATAACTTCACACTTTGCATCTGTTGATAAATTTTACCTTATGAGTCACTATCATTTCATCATATTGGCCCTTCAGAACTCACCTATCCAGAAAGTCTTACATGTGAGAAGCAGCTCCTAAGCTTTGACATACCCACCTATGACCACTCACTATGACTGTTTGGCTCAAAATTGTAATCTTGGAAGGTCAGTGATTTGTTTTCCTATCTCTTGAGATGCTAAACAAAAGATACCAAAAATACGAACTTTAACCTTTTTATATATTGTGTTTTTTAATATTGTAGCATAATTTGGGGATGACATTCTCAGCATAAGAGCAGTTACATGGGAAAATACTTCCTCTCTAGCTTTATTTTGTAATGGGCTGGGGTAGGAGTTGAGGACATATACTAAGTAAATATGACTTAGTATTGACAGATTTTTATTTTTTTATTGACAGCTGAGATAACTAAAGGTGATAGCAGTGATTTAAGCAGAAATAAATCATTATTTATCTAAGCATAAGTAAACAGTGATCTAAGCATAAGGAAACACTGAAGCAAAGAATTACCTCAGACATTCTGTGAAGATAAACTATATTCTTAATTTGGTGGGGAAAAGTAAAGATATAAAATTCTAAGTTTTCGGTAGAAACATGGTCTTTACTGTAATATTCCAATACTAAGAAATAAGCTTACTACATGATGAATAATTACTGTCTCAAGAAACAGTTTCCAAAGGCAATTCAAAAATATGCCTAAATAGATAAAATTACAAATATATTCAAGACAAAAATAATAAACGTAAAAAAAATATTTTCACAACTTTTAATTAGAGCAGAATGAAACTTGGCAGCCTCATCTGGGACACTTCAGAAAAGGAGGTCAGTGCCCTAGGATGAACCCAGTCCCTGACTGACAGGTCAGAGTGTTTTTGCTTAATTAAACCCATGGAGGGAAGCCCTCTTTGGGTTTATGTGAGGGATATAGAAGAAACATAAGAATGCCTTTCCTTACTATACTTGTATGATTTTATGAAAGGCTGCTTTAGATACATTGCATTCAAGACATCTCCATTTCCACACCCCCAGGCACATACTTATACTAGGGGCCAGATATGGAGAGAATCTGGCAGAAGGCATTGCTTGAGTCTGTTCCCGTTACCCTGATAATTTGCTTTTTTGCAATACTTGTAAACCGTCAGTTTTAGCTTTGAGAGGACACAGCCCACCCACTGAGGCAAAGTGTTCTTTTCTTGACTAAGCATATGCCTGAATCTTGGAGAGAATGTAAGAAGAGGTGAAAAAGGCTCCACAGTTAAGAAAATAAAGAATTATTTAATGTTGAAAGACAAAATTTAGCCTTTTGAATACTAAAAGCTAAAACTTGTATCTACGTGATACCCAAAGAAGAATGCCAAATGGCTATTTCACTTTTCCATCAATTCTGTCCATTCATTTATGTGTGTATGCAATTAATTTTTCTGTCCACCTACTGAATTTCAGGCATATATTGGTCTTTGGTGATTAAGTGGAAAAGAAAGACAAAGTCCCTGTTCTCATGGATCTTACAAGTGTGAAAGGACTGCCATTGAAAAACCATTAAAAAAAAATCTCATGTAAGTTTCACATTAGAATACATTAGACCCTATGTATAGACATTCAATCTTTGGAATCCAGTCATTTGGATCCATTTGATGTGAGACTTAAGGTGCAAATGTTAGTATTTGTTGTTGATGATGAAGTCATCTGGGCTGTCAGAGGATAAGAGCCAGAAAGAAAAGGCCTAGCTTTCCTCTGACTTGGTGTAACTCTCACCTTCCTGGGTAAAGGAAACATAAAATGGGCACTGGGTAGCCCTGTCTGCTTGGCCACTTGATTTATCCTTTGCCCTGTATTGTCAGATTAAATCTATTACCCATGATCACTAAACATACATGACTGCTACAACCAACCTTCCAAAAGTCACATTCCTTCTAAGTCACCCTTACTGGAGCTCTCCGATGCTGACATTTTCTAATCAAGAAGATGTATGGAAAGCAAGCAGACAAATAAAATGAAAAAGTAATTACAGATCCATCAAAGGGCACACAAATAGGTTAACAGCTAGGAAAGCAAAGGGAAATAGTTACTTTAATTAGAGTAAGCAAAATGGTCTCTCACAAAAGGTGACATTGAAACTAACAAGGATAACAAGCCTGACATGAGAAAAGCTAGTGAGATCTTTCCATTTAGAGGAAACAGCTGGTGAGAAATACCTAAAGCAATGAAGAGTGCATTGGTCCTAGGAATAGAAAGCAGGCTAGCATAGCAAGAACAAGAGAATTAAGAGAAGATGGTATAACAAGATGTTGAAACATTAGGCAGAAACCAGATCAATTGAAGCCTTGCAGGCTGTGCTGACATCAATCAGATGAGGCTTTGTGTTTATCTGCCAGGTTCCTGTTTATAGCTATTCAGATGTAGAACAATAGACTGAAGTTCCAAACCATAAAATGAATGAAACTAACCAATGACTCAGCAAAAATTAACATGTGTACTAAATATTTAAATGGCAGCCACGCCACTGATAATTACTCTCCTGAAATCCGCTCTCTTTAGGACACAGATGTGAGAATCCTATGAGGCTTTTCGTTAAGAAAAAAACTACAAGTTCATGTTAAGGACTTAATTCAATTGTAAATGAGCATAGTTAAATAATGTTAGTTTTCTATCAAATTCATTAATGTTTTTCTGGAACATGATAGACACTTGGATAAAAATTAAATTCTATTTCCAATCTTACCAATAGCATACTACATTTGGCTTCTGGACATTTATTATTCTTCATGGAATTATCTTTGGAACCCATAGGTGGAAGATGGTGTCTCTCTGGAAACCAGCTATCAAACTTGAATATTTTTCTGTTGGATTACTAAAACAAAAAGAAACTGGAGTGAAATACAAGAGTCAGCATTTGTTGGAACAGAAACAATTAAAATGTGCCTATCAACTAAAGGCTGTCACACAAAGTTTGCAAGACAATTGGAAGATGGCTTACTACCCAAAGTTTGCAAGACAACTGGAAGATGGCTTACTATCCAGATTACCTATACTTGGGACCTAAAGTAAGGTGAATACAAAGATTCTCAAATAGTTAAGAATGAGGAAATGTTGGTTTGGGTCCTTCAGTGGAAACTAGGCTACTATACATTGAATTAAATTTGAGAGCCCTTATTATTATCCTGTGAGAAGAGTTCTGGTTTCATAGGATCTCAAATAGCATTCATGTGGTAAACTTATTAGATTCATGTTTAAGAATTTACCACCTTCCTGATTATCTGTCACCCATCCTTCAGCAGCTACTTACTGTTCTAGTTCACTCTCCTTGCAATCAGTAGTTGATGGTCAGGGAATGAAGATTAATAGTAATATTTGCCTGAATTATTGGCAAATAATTCAGAAGTATATCTCCTGTTAAAATACTAAATATCCCTCAACCATTATGAAATATACATGATTTTTGGATTATCTCAAACCAAAACTTGTTGCAGATCTTGACTTACCACAGGATCTACTTATCTAAAAATAGCTTCTCAAAAAGAATTTATTATCTTTTTTTGTTTTCATTTTATTGGGCCACTGGACCTTTTGAGATTAGGTGAAACATTCATGGTTAGGATATAAGCATTTTTACCTGAATCCCCTTAAAGGTATCAATAAATACATTCTTGTTGACTTTCTTGTACTCTTGTATTTCATTCCAGGTAGTTGTTGGTTTTTATTGGGGGGGAGAGGGTGGCGGGGGGTATATGTGCACTAAGACACATTGGACTAAAAATTTGTTGAGTAAAATTGCCTATAGACTAAGATATCTGAGAACTTAGAAGTTGTTGGACCCAGAAAAAAAATCCAATTAGTTTATTTAGAGATCATGTTAAAGGCAAAAATAAGAAGATAAAGGTCTCTCGAATTCCAAAGAAAAGTATATTTCCCAAGCAGAAAGTCTGTTAGATCCAACTCAACTTAAAAACCTACAGTTATCTTTCATCCATGCAGGATGAACTATCCAATATTATAGTTTTTGATATGATCCTAAAGTGAGATTGTGGCCTTCTAGGTCACTCTCATGATTTTGAAAAACAGTCTTCAAATGGTTTCAATGTAAAACTGGAAAGCAAATACCTGCTGACAATGCTTCATTGAGTTATTTGGCATTTCAAAAAGAAGTAACAGTCACTTGTCTTTCACTTTATTCAGTTTTTGTTTAGATTTTGGCTTAAATTTAGTATTTATTGGAGGCAGTGTAATAGTCTCAGAAAAAAAATCTTTAGGACTACTTAATCTCTCAATTTACTATATGCTATAAGTATGCTTCCATACTACTATACAGTTTAATGGAATAAGTGGCTTGTTCTTAGGCAGTTTGCAAAAAGGGGTATAAACAGACTCTGCATCTGGCATGAAGAATGCTCCTGTACCATACTTCCTTTTTAAAAGAGTTCATATTATTAATATTGAAAGAGAAAACTTAAAAATCTAATTAATCTCCAAATGTAGAATTCTTAGATTTCTATTATAATGAAGAATGCAATATCACATAATTTAACAAGGGGGGGCAAGAGATCTTATAAAGATTAAGATGTTCAGATCTGCTCTAAGATTGCCCCATTGCTCTTAAATGAACTTGGGAATAGATCGGGGATGAAAGGGAAGATGCATACACAGTAGAAGCAAACCATCTAGCTTCCCAACACAGGCCAAGGCCAGGTGCATTGTCTCAGTCATTGGGAAGAAGCATGACTTTCCTTTTCCCCTGTGTTAGACAAAATACAGCATTTCAACCTGAATCACATAGTGAAATGTCCTGCTATGGTATGATAAAAGATACCCACATTAGGAGAGAAGAATCTCAAATAAGAAAAAATGATGTTTCTCATTTAATAATTTTGGTGCATTGAAAAACAATGCAAACTTTACTTGAATATTTATTGAATATCTACCAGATTCTCTCCCTCCAAGGCAATTTCTCTAGCTTTCTTTTCTTCTGTTATATCTTCAGCACTTGGAAAAAGATCTACCTCATATTAGATGCTCAATATATTTGGTTATTTATGATGAGAGAGAAAATAACAGAGATTTACAGTATAATATTCTTGATACACAATGTGAATCCTAAGTCAAAAGCTACTCCTTGATTTCAACTTGGCTACCACCTCTCACAATTAAAATAGTGTATTAGCAGTTAAGAGATCAGGGCTCTAAAATCTGGGACCCTTGGGATGCCTGGGTGGCTCAGCGGTTGAGTGTCTGCCTTTGGCCCAGGGCATGATCCCAGGATCTGGTGTCGAGTCCCACATCAGGCTCCTTGCAGGGAGCCTACTTCTCCCTCAGCCTATGTTTCTGACTCTCTCTCTCTCTCTTTCTCGCAGTGTCTCTCATGAATAAATAAAAATCTTTGAAACTGGGACCCTAAAATCAGGGATCTAAAATACACAAGTCATTTCTGACTTAACAACTTACTAATTTTATAAAACTGGGTGAGATACTTGACCTTATAAATCCAGTTTTAAATTGAAACCACCTTTCACAATGATTCTGATGATACAACAAGGTAATGCAAAATTACCTAAGTAATGTACCTCACTCATCTTAAGGGTTTGGTGAGCGGTCATCTATTAAAACAAACAAATGAATAAGCAAATATTATTCAACAGAAAAATCATGTCTATTCTGTGCTTTCTACTTCATTCATTTGAACCTGCAATTTTCACATCCAAAGAGAGTTGGCTTTTTTTTTAAGTCTTAACATATAAAAAGTTTATTCCCATACACATGAGGCAATCAGCAAATGGTACACAATCAACATATAAAGATAGCTGGATATCTTATACAAAGCCAAATACTTTATTTGTTCATAATTGAGGGAACATGATCATTACCAACAATTAAGATATAAAGTCAATCCGTTTGATTAAACATGGCTTTAATTTCATGCTCGCTTATGATATGGTCTATCATACAGACAGACTACAAGACTTTCTAAATTATTTTATGACTTTTGAGTTGTTTCTTTATTCTATCAGAAGTGAGTGTGAATTCTTCAACTCTCATTAGGTGATGCCTACAATAAATTAAGCTAAGTGACTTCCAAAAATCAATATTATTTCTTTTCATGTGATGAGTCAGTAGATGTGAGACCACAGCTACAGTTCTGCTCCATGATGACAACTTAGTTTGTATCTGCTACCAGGTGTTTTTCAGTCTAGGCTTCCAGGCTAAAGCAGCAACCCTTTAGTGTGATGTGTCCTTTCTTGTGTCAGAGAGAGAGAATCAAAAGAGCCAGGAGAAAACAGCAGATGCCTGTTACATCCTCTTCTCAGAAATGACCATTGAGTGTAACATATCACCTACATATCTACCACATGGCCAAGTACAAAGTCAGTGAGGCATGGACCTATATTCTTGCTACACATGTTACATGACAGTGGGTAGAAATATATAATCACTTTTTATCAGAGGAGAGAGTGATGGAAAAGTCCTAAGTGTTTCATAGAAATTGGGATTCTAATGAAGTTTCCCCATCTATAAACATAATATGAATGAAATACAAACCAAGTACAGATCTTCAGGAAGGCAGGTAAAATATTTGAAAACATTTTTTGAATGACTGTAAATAGTAAGGACTTTCTCTGTCCATGTTACTTGAAAGTGTATTTGACAGAATAATAAATCTGTAAATCTCCAAGATTTCTTAATGGGAACAGATGAAGAGAGCATTAAACACACGAGGATGAAACCATAGGGCATCACCGATTCATTTTGTCTGATAAGATCTTCCCTTTATAAATAAAGAAAAACAGTTTTAGAAAAGAAGATGAAAACCAATCAAACATAAAACCATATTCAAAACCAATCAAAGAAGCTAATCTCCCAGGAAGGACAGTGGATTGATACACTAGGAAGATGAATCAAACAACATCCAAAGCTGAGAACCAACCCTGAGATTTAACAATCAATGAATCACTGGACACCTAATCAGCCTGCCTCCTTAGAACATCATGATCTAAAGGCAAATCGATAGTAGTCGATCATATTATGATCTTGTTAAAATGGTGAATGATGAGTGAAGACCAGGCAGTTTTAAACTTTCTACAATATTGCTTTGGGCAATAAAGTGTAGAGAATCCAAGGAGAAAATCATGAGGTTGGAAACAAGGAAATATGGCCAATTTCTGACAGTTAACATGCCTGAAATAGATGGGATATCTGACTTGAAGGACTGTGCTGTGAACTATAGGTTACTTTTGTGCCTGGAAGACCTGGAGGCCAGAGATGCCCCAAAGGAGCATTCCAGAGTTTCTTGTGTTGGAGAAATGTCTTATAATCTTTCCTTGAAAAGTCTCAACAGGCTAACAACAAGAAGGCCAATCTAGAGATGATTGAGTACCTCAAGACCCTAATTTCCAGCAACTAGTGATGTGGAGGAAAGCAGTTCACCATTCCACCTCATGGCAGTTGATGGGAAACAGGGCAACATGGAAGCTTCTGTAAATCAGCACTTTTGCTTCTTTAAGTTAGGTAGTAGGGCGAGAGGTGATGGATAGACAGGTCATAGATAGATAGAGCTTTGCACACCCTTTATGTTTTCATTCTAATTCAGTAATTCTCAGCCAGGAGCAATTTTACCCTCCAGGGAATGTTTGGCAGTGTCTGGAGACATTTTTTTTTTTTTTTAATTTTCACAGCCGCATAGATGTTACTTGTATCTGGTAAGTAGAAGCCAAAGTTATTGCTAAACATCTTATGGTGAACAATATCATCTCCTACAACAAATAATAATTTAGCTCAAAATGTAAATAAGGCTGAGATTAAGAAACTCTAGTCCACCTGAAGCTTGAAACTCCTCTGAGGATACTACTCACTCTGTGACCCTCTCAAGTTCTGGTTCTACCTGAAGGCCTCTCCATTTGTTATTCCCTCTGTATAAAAAGTTCTTACCATTGTCTTCCTCATCACCTGCTGCTTCACATCCTTCATGTTGGAATCAAATACTACCTTCTCAAGTGAAGCCTTCTCTCAAACTCCCTCCGCCTCCAGTGCCTGCTTTGTTTATCAATATTTGCCATGTCATCTTATCTATTTTGTTTGTTTCTTGTCTATCTTCCCATATTAGAATATAAACTGTGTCTTTCTTACTCTCCCACTGATCTATGAGTAGTACTTATAATAATGCCAGGCACATACAAGAAATTCATAGATGCTTATCAGTCATCATGTATAGATATCTTTACCAGAATGTAAAAGTCTTAGGTGGGTATGCCAAACTCTAATAGAAGTGTCCAGGAAGACAGAACAGAATACAATGGTAAATTAACAAGCCTAATCTAATCAACTGCTTGATTTTATCATTACTGTGAAACATAAAAGAAGATGCCCAAAGAGGAAAAAAATTTGATCATGTGGCTATAGTAATTCAATACTGAGCGAGGGAAAGGCGACAGGGAAGGAGGGAAAAAGAGAAGAATGCTGTGTATAGCAGCTATGAATATAGTCATTTGAGAGATATGTATACTCTGCTGTGGGGTATGAATGACTCACCAGACATCATCACAGTGGGATTGGGAATTTATGAGTTTTCACCTCCTTTTGCTCAGATTCTATTTTTACCAAAGAAGTAAACTTCTGTTCACTTACTCAGCTTTCTAGTTACTCTAATATTGGAAAAAGATGTTTTAAAGGGTAGACAAAAATGGTTTGGTCCCAAAAAGGTGACGCAGCAGTCAGAAAGACCTACGAAAGGTGCATATTCTAATAAGCCACAGTTCCCATTCCTGTGCCTGCTAGTATCTACTGTATGAAAAGACCATAAGATTTAGAAGCAAGTGTCCAAAATGTATTAGTGTATTTTTGTGTTTGTTTTTTGATTAGCTTGATGACAAAGGTAATTTATACCTCAGTCTTTCGACCTTAGTTAACATGGGTAAGTTTTCTGAATCTGACCAGCTATGGAAATCCTGATAAGAGTGAAGTTTTAAAACTTTAAGGATGATGGAGATGTCACCAAAGCGGCTTTGTCTTTTGAAACTCAACCAAAGACAGCCAGTCATTTGGCTTGTCCTGTATAATAAAAATTACCAGCACTCACCAATATCTCTTTTCCTTCCTTCTGGCTACACCGAAGATGACACTTCTCAGTCCTCTTGAAGTTAGGTGAGGGGGGGTCACATGACTAGTTCTGGCCAATGGTAGTGAGTGAAACCTCTTATATGTGTCCCTTAGAAACTGAAATAGAAGAGCAGTATGAAACCTTCACCTACTCTCTCTCTTCCCCCTCCACAATGACTGCTGAAGCCACAGGTTGAACTATTGTTACTTCCATCAATATGTCTCCTGAATGTGTGAATGGAGTAGAATGTCTTCGTGAGATATAATGGGCATGAGTAAAAAAATTTCCTTGGTTAAGCCACTAAGGTTTTCCCAATTAGACATATGTTGTCTATAAAACTTTCCTTGCCAAAATATAGTAGGATAAACGAAACATTTGGAACTAGTGCTTAGGGGAGGCTGAAGCAATTGTGTCCCCTCCCTATTAGGAAGAGAGTAGAGAATGACTCTGTGGGAGAAAGGGGGCATGCCCACGTGACACATGAGTGATTATAATGTGATTAGATGGATTATACATGAATGGATAACGGCAGATCTAAAGTGTGGCAGGGCAGGAACCTGCACATGCACACATGTATGCTCTAACATAAAAGCCCTGAATCAAATGCATCCAGTGTTTCTAGTACTTCAATAATTCTTTATTCTAGAGTACTGCATTCCTTGAATTATAAACTTGCAGGAGATTAACTGTAGCAGTCTCTTTGAGGAATATATTATTGGTTTCATAGAATGGGAGTAACCCTTACTTCTAGCACAATATATGCTCAACTAAATCCTCTCTAGAAAGTCAGAGAAGGCATTCAAGGAGACAGCTCATGACTAAAAATTACAACACATCATATGCAACTCATTGTCCCTGAATGAGTACATGGGGTTGTTCCCTAGGACCAGACACTTGCTTAGGGGTACCCTCACCATCATATATATAAGGCTAAAAATTGCAATACTCACAAATCTCCACAATGGAGCATGATGCATGGCATAGGATTTCATCAGGATCCACTAATAAGACTTTTTTTGAGAGAGAATGAGAGAGCATGAGCATGAGTTGGGGGGGCAGGGCAGGGCAGAAGGAGAGAGAGAGAGTCTTAAGCAGGCTTTCAGCTTAGTCTCACAACCCTGAGATCATGACTGAGCTGAAGTCAAAGGTCAGACCCTCAACCGACTGAGCCACCCAAGCACCCCAAGAGATTTTGTCCATAAATAATCAGACTTGGGGCACCTGGGTTGCTCAGTGGTTGAGCGTCTGCCTGTGGCTCAGGTCATAATCCCAGGATCCTGGGATCAAGTCCAACATCAGGCCCCCTAAAGGGAGCCTGCTTCTCTCTCTGCCTCTCTCTATGTTTCTCATGAATAAATAAAATCTTTTAAAAATGATAATAATCAGCCTAACCAGAAACAAAATTTAACCTCTGCTTTTTGTGGGTTAATATAATTTTAGGAGTGAATGTGAAGTAAAGTAAAATACTACTGAATTTTGCAAGTTAGAGAAGGAAGAAAGCAGAGAGTGAAATAGTATTGTGACAGCTCCTTTAGAGTGTAAATGTTATACTCTCTCTCTCTTTCTCTCTCTCTCCCTTCTCCATCACCCTATGTGCTCTTATGAACAAAGCATATGCCTTTACATGAATCATGGCCAATGGATAAAATCTTCCAACTAGAGTTTAGCAATTTATACTTACTTTTTCTAATATTCAATTGTATCACTCAAAGAACAAATTTTCCCTTGTTCTCCATGGAATAGAAAAACTGTTGTCTACAAGGAATTCTAATTGATATGGTAACACTTGTTTTTGTAACTCCTAGTATTTTGTAGGATTTTTCAAATAGAAATAAAGATGATAATAATTTTTGCTAAAAATTTCAGAGGCAAAGAAAATTTGATCCAAGTCAATGAACATTTAAGTGATAAACGTTTGTCTAAATAAAATCTACTCTTAAAAAAGTCCATTCTTAAAAAGTTTTCAAGTTGATTAACTATCTATAAATTAACATTTTCCTTTTTTCTGCCTTTTCCTCAATTTATTTTACTCTTATCCTCTGACCTCAATCCCAATATAATCTACTCCTATCTAAATTTTGATCATGTTCAGCTGTGATTATGTTGTTCCAAAAACAACTCAAAAACAGCTTGAGAGGTGTACATCATTTGCTTTTGCAAAAGACACACAGACTTTTACTAAGTTTCAGATTCAGGGAGTTACTCAAATCCAAACCAGATGTTTGCCATAATATAAATAATAATTTACTATTTATTAATCATTCGTTGACTTCATGCCAAGGTCTTTAATTCATTAAGCTCTAATCATTACAAAAAACCTACAAGTTGGTTGCTCTGACTCCTACTTTGTAAATTAGGAAAATGAGGCTAGTTTGTTTGCCTATTTATTAGTCACCAAAACATTTAATTTGGCACATGTAATTAAAAATTATATTTTTAATTCTTCAATTTTCATTTGTCTATTTGCTATACATTTATCTCTTTAATTTTTTTTACTTGCTATATATTTAAACTCAACTTTCCTGGTCCACAGAAAAAGTTATATTTTTGTGAAGAGTTATGTTTTTTGAAACAAGTTTCTTAAAGATAGCTACAAGAAAAAGTGAAATAGTTGGCTAAGTGAATTACCAGTGGAATCTACTTATAATTGGATATTTTATCTTTTGCCTTCATTTCCTCTCCCTGCCAGTATCCCACACTCCTAGATAATTTAGAATTGTTGATACAGATGAATATCTGCGTGTCTTAGTATGTCCCCTCTTTTTTGATGTCTCTAGTCTTCCCTATAAATCAACCCTATTAAACTCTGGAATCTTTTAAGAAAGGGACTATGCCTAATCATCTTTATTTTCTCAATGACAACGAACATGCCTCCGCACTTAGTAGATGATCCCTAAGGGTTTGTTCACTTAGTTAAGATAATTCATCATTTTAAACTTTTTTTGTATTGTAGATACTTTCTCCAAGAGGGTTTCAACAACTAACTTCCCTCTTTGCCACCTAAGGTCTGAACAACATGAAAGACAAGTACACCATTATTATAATCAAGGACTAGATGGAAGATGACCTTTAATATGAAATCCTAGAAATCTCACAACTAAATCCCAGAATTAGGCAGAATTGTTCATGCTAGGCACAGGCAAGATTAGGCACAAGCTGACTTCACACTCCAGCTCCCAAATCTAGGGGACAGAAATACTAGATTAAGAGAGAGAAAGAGAGAAACCAAAGGTGCAGCTGAGCCACACAAGCCCAGCTATTGCTCCCAATACTACTAGCCAAACAATCCTCTTCACCTCTCCAAAGATGAAATAAAGAGTGAATTGGAGAAATACTTGTAGTTATAGAGCTCCCTTACAGAAAAGAAACTCATCAGGAATGGAGAAGTGTTCCCAAATGATATTATATGGTTTTCATCAGGACATCAAAATTGTGAGTTAGCTTGGAAGTTAAGTGAAAGATTGTGGGATCTACTTTATTTGCTAATTTTGAGAGAAGAGTTCCCCAAAGGGGGGGAAAAAAGGTTATACACAGAAAAATAGCAGCATTTAATAGAAAGGACAGCTACCAACTATAAAACAGCAGGAAGGCCATTTCCCAGTCTGCATTCAAGGACACACACACACACCCCTGGACCAAAATTGGCTGTGTGTAGGAGGTGGAGAGAAATCAAAATGATGAAGTCCTCATCACTGCCTCCTCTGGGGGACTATAGGAGTTCCCTGGAAAAGTTGCCAAAACAACTGAGTGAGTCTAGCTGGCTTGCGTCAGTTTGGCAGAACTGTGAAAGCTCAGCCAGAGGTTTCACAACAATCCCTAAAATCAGGGCACCAAATCTGTGGCAACAGAAAAATTGGGGAGCTGACATTAGCTTTATATGGTTATTTGAAGTGCATCATTAGAGAAAGACAAGTTTTAAAGATAACATACTGTTATTCATGGATTCTAAGTCAGCAGTTCAGTATCATAATTTGAAATTTATATAGGGTTGTTTCAGTAGCTGCTTCACAACTGTAAAGTTTTACTTTAAAGCAGTAAAATTTAAATAAAGAATCTATCAGAAGCTACGTTATAATAACTAGTATTTATTTATTGTGACTACTAACCCAACATTGAATCTTTAATGTATTATTTTGAGAATTTGAATGAACTTAGAAAATAAAAACAGACCACAAAGAAGGAAAGAAGCAAGGGAAGGGAAGGGAAGAGAGAATGAAGGAAGAAAGGGAGAAGAAGGAAACAATGGGAAGAGAGTCAAAGAACAGAGACTCTGGTACTGGTTGCCTCATCAACCACCAGTGTAACCCTGGCAGATACCCATTTCTGTAGATAACACGGTAAGGAATTAAAGCAGAAGGGCTCTCAGAAATAAGTTACTGACATATTATCATCTTATAGAAGATGCCCTGAGATCTCAGAGGAAAGAAAGTATGTTCTCATGACATGCATTAAATCAACGCAGAGCTAAGATCAAATCCACATATCCTCACTCCTGGTTTAGTTCTTTTCTTCTAAACATCTCTGTGGTTCCTTTGAGCTCTAAAATTCTGTGATTATAGTCACTTCCTTTTTGATACTTTTCATCCCTAAAATATGGTTAAAGTATATCTTCTTACTCCTCCTTACCACTCCACTTTACAGATGTGAAAGCAGAAGCTCTGAGGGTAGGAATTATTTACTACATACTAAGAAGTACAGTTTCGTTCTGAGAAAGAAGATATACAATTCATAATGCTCTCTGCTCAGCACATGTCCCCAAGAGAGCTAAAATTCCTCTTAGAATAATTTACAGAGCAAGCTCACCTTGAACTGAAATCTGTATGCATTTACCCACCCTCCTATCTGTACGCTTCTTCTCAACATAGACCAAAAAGATAATCAGGAGACCATCTCTCAAAGGTGCCAGCAAGATTCTCTTTTAAAGAGAAAAGGAAAGGATCTAAGAAAGTTTTACAAATGTTCAGGTTCCCAATGTCTGACCTCATTCCTGACAAATAAATATTAGCAAGTGCCTAGAATATCCTTCAGCACAATTCCAGAGAGTCCCTTAAACTTATTATCTTTATTTTATAGTATCTGTATTTTATAATTCCTTTTCAAAGCTAGGACAATTCCAGTGTGAGTTTATCCTTATTGTAAAGAACTTCCAAATTGAACCACTACATTCCTGCATTGACGTTGGAAACTAAGCCCCATGCTTCCACCTCCAGGAGTGTTTATGACAACTAGCCATTCTCTGCACTGGAGGGAAGCAGAGTTCTCCCTGAGTTAATTGAACCTTATATACCCCTACTAGTTCATTGGTTCTAATGAACCTATATCTGTACTTAAAAGGTTCATTTTCAGTAACAATGGCTAAGTACCATAAACATCATTTTCTTCTGGTTCTTGAGTATAACACCTGAGACCGGGGTTAGGAAGTATCTGGGCACCAACATGGGCTATTTCACATTTCCAATATCCTTATTTTTTTTCTAATGCACAGTAATGTCCCCTTCACTCTCTACCTGTGCGGGATTGCCCTGCATCTTCTAATCTTAGATACAGACTCCAAGGTTATCCTCTGGCATGCAGCTTCTTAAACGCAGGAAGCTGAATTATCTAGTGTGCCTTCCCGCATCCCCTGTGGGGTCAGGGTTCCCCTTTCCCCTCTCAGTTCAGTTCTCCTTGTCATCTTTGTAACACTTAGCAAAAGATAACAGATTAAGCCAAGTGCAGAGATAATGAAATATAAATTAGTAGGTTTTCTAGCCTTTATCCACAGCCCTGTCAGAGTGTATTATCTGATAGATGGAGTTCAGAGCAAGTCAGTTAAATTTTCCCTTATCAGAAACTGAGTGTGAAGTGTGGTAATGTTGCTAAGTGCAGAACAAAAATCTTTCTCTTTTGCATCCCATGACTGCTCCAGGCAACATTCTTGGAAACCTCTGACTAGGAAGGAAGAGAAGACCCTGAGATATATACAGTGTGACAAGCCAGGAGGCTATGCTTCTCCAGTAACCGTCCTATGAACGGCAGTCGCCTGTGGCTGTGACATTACCACACTTTGCTCAGCTTCAGAAAGGGAAATTTAACTGACGACTGCTATGAACTGAAGCCACAGCCTAAACCAGATAATACACCCTGACAACACTGTCAGGCAAAAAAGGCTGTGTTCCCATTGATTTCAGCGCATTAGAGACATATTACCCTGAGCAGTGTGTGTTCCAGGGTATATTGTGCACACTGTGGGAATATCAAAGAAAATGCACACTGATTTAGGCAGAAGCAGGCCTAAAAGAGAAGGATCTCCGATTGGCCTGCCAGGAACATGCAGCATTTGGCAAAGTGGAGAAGGCAATACTATTGACAGTAATTAAAACTTGGTTCTCCATCTGTATCAACTGTTACCTGCTGGGTTTATTTGAGAGAGGAAACTAGTTCAAATATAACAAGAACAAAACTGAACCTTTCCTTCTCTTTTCTTACAGAAAGATAGCAGAAGACAGGATGTGTGAAAATTATTTGAATTAACCCAATGTTGACTAAGTTTTATACCTCATTCAATTTGGAGATATAAAACCCTCTAGAACTTTCTCTTCTTTAACTATCATGTATGAGCACCTTTTACAAAACAATGTTGCCACACGTCCAGTCAAATAAATCAACATTCCTATTATAGTCAACTAATCTGGCAAAATCTGAACTTCACTGTGTAATGTGAAGGCAAAAGGAATTGAAGAGGAGAATTTTCTAATTTATATATTTTAAAATTTTAGAAATATCTCATAATTTTTAATTTGGTATTTTTAATAGTTTGTGTGTGTCCTGTTTGAATCAGAAGGTCATATAAGGAAGAACTGCTCTAGAAAGAATATGTCTTTACTTCTCATAAACTCAAAAACTAAATTCTAAGATCATCTTGAGAGACACCTGAGTGGCTCAGCAGTTGAGCATCTGCCTTCAACTCAGGGTGTGATCCCAGGGTCCAGGATTAAGTCCTGCATTGGGTTCTCTGTGAGGAGCCTGCTTCTCCTTCTGCCTATGTCTCTGCCTCTCTCTTTCTCTCTCTGTGTCTGTCTCTCATGAATAAATAAATCTTGAAAAAAATAAAATTAAAAAAAATTATCTTGAAACTCAAGCTCAAAAAACTATTTTATTAACATTTCCACTAAGTGTTAAATAATCTCATATTCAGACTCCCTAGCTATTCTTTAATTACATCTTTTTATTTTAAAATCTTCTGAAGTATTGCTCTCAGGATCAGTTATCTCTATCATAACTCTGATCCTAGCACTTTCTACTTCTGAAACCTTTCATTCCTCTGTAGACAATGTTTTGGACTTCTGTGACTCATTTTTTTTTTTTTTTTTTAACTGTAACCTACTGACGTGGGTAGGTAATCAACATCCTTAATTAGTCTTAGTACTATTCAACAATGGATACTTTCATTCAAATGATCTATATGATAAATTAAAGATTCACTGTTATCATTGGTTACATGGAGCACCTGGGTGGCTCAATTGGTTAAGCATCTAATTCTTGACTTTGGCTCAGGTCATGATCTCAGGGTAGTGAGATCCAGCCCACACAGGGCTCAGCACTGAGCATGGAACTGTCTCCTGTTTAAAATTCTGTCTCTCTACCCCTCCCTACTCTCCTTCCCACTTGCTCACTCTCTCTCTTAAAAACACATATATATATAAAACTATATATAAATATATATTAAAAAAACAATTTTATATAAAACTATATATAAATATATAAAAACTATATATATAGTTTTATATATGCTTTATATATAGTTATATTTATATATTTACATTTATGTATAATATGATTCTATGTAAATATATACAGTTATATGTATATTTATATATAAATATATAATATAGTTATATTTATATATAGATATATAAAATGTGTGAATATCTAGGGAAAAAAACACCAAAAAAAGCTGCTCACACCTTTCTAAAACAAGGGTTAACTCTTGATCAGGAGGGTGATTTGTTATTCAAAAACCTCAGTTTTGATGCCATAATTTTTTAATTAATTTTTTTAATTTAATTCTTTAATTAGAATAATAGGCTAGTAGTTTGGGAAGAGAGAGGAAGTAGTAAAAAGACAAATTCAAATGTACTTAAGTCAATTCAAATCAGGTTCCTCCACCATCAAAGAATGATGTCAATATAGGAAAACAAGATGACCATCCTCTCCTCCGTGTCTTCTTTTCAATATTTTAATTAACAATATATTTGAACTTATCTTGATACCTTTTATACTATGTTTTTCTGCTGCTTTCCTCCCTCCACTTTCTTTTTATAGTTAGATTGACAGATTTTTCTTTCTTTATAAGTTATAATTTTCCTCCTTTATAAGTTATGAGTTACCATTCCATTTTGAACAAATTCATTAAAGTATTATCAACATCAAGAGCCTGTAAACTTGCTCTTCTGCATACCCAAGTATGTCAATAGCTGCCCAAATCTGGCTCAAACACCTTCCAGATATAGATTTTGGGTTTTATTTTCTGGTTTAACTTTTAATTTGGGGATTAATGTGTTGGCACAGGGAAAGGCATACTCTGTGTATGTATGTGGGTATATAGTTATTTTGGGTTAGTAAAATATATCCTCATTAATCTTTGTAGAAAAAAATTTGCAAATGATGAACTTCTTAACTTCTCCAATAACCAAAAATGTCTTTTTTTTTTTTTTTTTTTTACTTTCAAAGTTGAACGCAATTTTAACTGGGTATAGGATTCTAGGTTTAAAATATTTTTCCTGCAGAATTTTCAAAATATTGTGCAATTTACTTCTAGTATCTCAAGTGTCCATTAATAAATCAGTTGTTAAACTCATTCTTAATTCTTGTTCCTTTGTGGATGACCTTTTTCTTCTCTAAGGGAGCCGTTGTAATTATTCTTCCAAATTTTTAGAATTGAGTGAAAGAGTTTCCTGTTACGAATTATGCTTAATGCATTGGGTTAAATGTTAAGTATCTCTTTGGAAATAATTTATAAATTCAGTAAGTATTTATAGGTACATATTGTTTGTCTCACACTATCGAACAAGATAAATATAGCTCCACACTGGTTATGCTCATAATTTCCTAGGAAAATTACAGACATTAAATTA
The DNA here is from genome assembly GCF_048164855.1 of Canis lupus baileyi. Lineage (NCBI taxonomy): Eukaryota > Metazoa > Chordata > Mammalia > Carnivora > Canidae > Canis > Canis lupus. Next base: position 54,391,337 of record NC_132844.1, on the reverse strand, counting down.
CTGACAGTAAATTTGCAAGCCTATATATAATTACACTTTTGATAAGAGCTACAAAGGAAAGTAATGATGAGTGTAAAATGGTATAGGCAGGAAAGGGTGGGGATCAGGGTCAAGTCAAGTCAGAGAAACCTTCCTCAAAGAAATAGTATGTAATGCTGCAACTAAAATGTGAGCAGTCAGGTAGGTAGTTAAGTGTACAAAAAGGAATAACTGAGACCTATATCATTTAACCTTGCAATAGTAATGAAATGACATAAGTTTTTAAAGATTTATTTATTTATTTGAGAGAGAGAGAGAGGCACGAATTGGGGGAAGGGGCAGAAGGAGAGAATCTCATGTAGACTCATGCTGAACATGAAGCCTGATGTGGGCTCTATCTCACCACCCTAAGATCATGACCTAAGCCGAAATCAAGACACTTACCAACTAAGCCACCCAGGTGTCCCTTGAAATGATATAATTAAATGAGAAACTAGACAAAATCATAATCCTTAAGTAAAAATCACCATTTTTTCAAGTTATTATTTAAAATACCCTTTATATGCTAAAATTCCACAAATAGTTTTATACTAAGGTCTCTTCTATAGGATGACACCAGCAAGTTGAAAAATAGATGATCTGGTGCTATGAACCAACATGACTGCTAAATCATAACACAGCACAGGGGGCAACTGGGTGGCTCAGTCATTTAGGTGTCCAACTCTTGACTTTAGCTCAGGTCATGATCTCAGGGTTGTGAGATCGAGCTCCACAATGGCTTCCACACTTAGTATGGAGCCTGCTTAGGATTCTGTCTCTCTGTTTCCCTCTGTCCTTCCCCCCACTCCACCCCTTTTCTTTATCACTCTAAAAAAATAAATAAATACATAAAAATAACACAGCAGAGTGGATTTGATGGTTTGTGCCCTATGACACAACTACTCAAGCCACAAAGGACCTATTGCTGAACACCTTATGTGACAGCCTCAGGGAGATAACAGTATCAACGTTCATTTCCTACTTGTTAGACTTGTTAGACTGGCAAATTTAAGGCATGACTCACTTCTCAATACAAAAATACTTTTTGAAAAAAAGATTAATGAAGAAAGAGCAAGAGCAAGACCTTAGCTACTCTACAGCCTAGAGTTGGGGGATTTGAACCATAATTTTGCTAGAATTTATTTGATTCTACAAATCAAAAACTTGGATCTGGGGAGTTAGAATCCATTCTATCATAAAGTTTACTAATGTTTTCTTTTTCCTGTACTGTGAAGGCACACTCTTAGAGATAGAATCACACAGTGTTGGAAAACTAGGACAGTGGGTAATATAATGAGGGGACTTTTTGGGAGTGTGATTCCAGAATCTCCTGAGCAAATCGATACACTAATCAAATGTCACAGTTTAAATAAGATGCAGTGGCAACAGCATGAGGTCAGAGAGTCAATTATTTCCTTTATGCCATCCCCAGACTTTCTCTGTATAGTATATTCATAGTATAGTATGGGGACCTGCTCCTTAACTAGATATAACCAGAGGAGTCAAGAATCAAAAATCAATTTTGTCACCAGCGAAGTGATGACAAAAACCCTGTAACTATGATAGAATTAATCTGGTATTATTGTTATTCAGCCTATACCAGCAATTCTTAAAGTTTCTAGAATGTCACATAATTTTTAAATATTAAATAATCATAATAATTGGTGCCCCGTTGAAAAACAATTTTCTCTTCTCCTTTTAATAAGGTTGAAAAGTGGTAGGAGCAATCCCTTCAATTTGTTCCATCTGTTATATTCATGTGACTGTGTTTTTTTCATTCCTTTTTTTTCCACAGATCAACAAGATAAATCTAACTGCCTTGCTGCAAAAAAGGATGAAAGGGGCTCCACTGTGAACTGAAGTTTGAGTTGAGATGCCTTATACTGGCTGGTGTTCTGAAATTAGCATGAAACAGCACCAGAGGAAACAGAGGGATTCTTCAGTGTTGTACAAAGGACCCTGTGAACTTTCCAAATGCCTGAGATCTCATTACTGACAACATTTTTTTGCCCTCCAAGTTTTCACGTGGTGACCTTATGGCTTCCATAGGAGCGCAGATGCAGATTTCCTCTCCAGTGAAATGGCACGAACAGAGTGAAAAACACAGTCTTTAAGAAGACAAGCTGTGCGCCACCGACATAATTAGGAAAGCTGCTTGGGAGGCAAGCAGTGGACATCTAATGAGCTAGAGAGGATAAGGTGGGAAATGAGAGTGTGGCTATGTAGTGGAGGCACTGTTTGAGTTTTCCTTTAGGTGGGCTGAAAAACAAAATATTAAGCCTGCTGAAGCCCTTCCAGAGTTTGGGGATTCAAAGCTCTAAGGATACTCATGCCACTGTATAAAGAGAAGAGAGACAAGAGAGTGTTCTGCCTTTAGTGACTGTGGCTGATGACTACTCTTTGACCCAAATCCACTTTGAAAGGCAACATCAATGCCAGCAGGAAAAAGTCACAGAAAATGTTTTTAATGATTTCAATCTAGAAACAGGATTTTAAGTAGGCCATGTGACATATTCTGACAGAAGTGCAAGGAAGATTTTAAGTACAAGTAATCTGACTTTAAGGGTAACCACTACAAAACAAAGGACTCTTTGTCATTGTATTTTAGAGCCCCTTTAAAAATGCATGAACCCTGAGTAGCTGTGTGACTTTAGACAAGTTGCCAAACTTCTCTGACCCTCCAGTATCCTTTTTTTTGACCCTCCAGTTTCTGATCTACATAAAGACAAAAATAGTAGTCTTTATTTCAAAGATAAATTCTGTGAGAATTAACTAAAATAGTCCATAAAAACACTGAAGAGCACTATCCCATAAAAATGAGTGTTAGCTATTTTTGTCATTGTTATCAGAAATGATGAGGATCTAAACACAGTGGGAGCAGCAATAGAGGGAAACATGATGACATTTGAGAAATATCTAGATAGTAAAATCAGGAAATCTGGAGATTCATTGACTATGTGTGTAACAGAAAAGAAGTTATCAAGGATAATTCCCAGAATTTAATATGGACAGTTGTGTGGATGAAAGGTAATCATTTGAAATGGAGAGGACCAATGTTGAATGGAGAGGATGATGAAGAAGACTAGTTAGGAAATCATGAAGTTCTCATTGATTATTCCAGGACAGGACAACAAAGTGTTTGGTCTTAGAAGACAAAGAGCTCTTAAAGGAGACTAAAATAAATTGGTACCAGAAGCATGTGGAAAACCCAGTGTGTTTAGTGAAATGGAAACAAAGGATTAGAAAGGGTCAAAGAGACAATGATTTAACCAAAGAAAGGAAGAAAAATAGTGCAGAGAGAGAACAGTACACATAGAAGCCTAAAGGGCAGAAAAGGGTTTAGTGACTAAAAACAGGGCAAAACAGAGGAAATAATATAAAAAGGACTAAAAATGAAGTCAAGAAGCCTGTAATCTTTTGGATTTTACTTGAAGGCAATAGGAGACCATTGAATAACCTCATGCAGGGGCATGCTCTAATCAAATTTTATCATTAGGAAGACAATTAAAAAGGAAAAAAAAAAGCTATGGATAATAGGTCAGAGAGGAACAAGCCTGGAGTCAGAATGACCATTTGGGAAGCAATTACAAGAATGGAGTGGGGAGCAGGGGGATATAGATAGGATGAGATTGTGATTCTAGGGTAGTTAAGGGAATAGACTCAAGACATTTGGAAAGTTAATAATACAAAGAAGGTAAGGATGAAAACCTGATTTAAGACCATACATCTAGGTAGATAATAATGAGCAGAGAGAAAGAAATAGATTTGTTGGGAAGATAAATAGCCCCATTTTAGGTTTACTATGATTTTTCATTTTCTTTAGACATTGGATAGGAGATGTTGGGAGATGCCTCCACAGATATTTGTCTCAGGAGAGAAAACTATAATGGAAATACAGATCTGAGAGCCATTAGCCCATGAATTATACTTGGTTTGCAGGAGAAAGTGAAAGGGCAAAAGAAAGTGGCCCAGGAAAGAACTTGAAGAGCAAGCATTAATATAAGAGCACAAGAGGAGGCACCTGAAAGTAGACTATGAAAGAATGACCATCGATACAGGAGCAACTCGAATAGATCATTTCACCATAACATTGAAAAAGGAACATCTCTGGAAGAAAGTGACTGGGTTATTAGCGGGAGAAAATAATTCAAAGAAGTCAAGCAAGGTGAGTACTCAGGAATATCTGTGGAACCTAAACACAAAATCATCAGAACCCTTGGGAAGAGAGAACTAATGAAGGTGAGGAAGGATTGTAACTTGGCCTGTGGTAATATTACATCTTCCATTCAAAATGTGGGTGATGAGGCTGGCAACAATTTTAGAGAGTGATCTCTCTTCAATAAGACCTCCTAACCGGGGGATCCCTGGGTGGCGCAGCAGTTTGGCGCCTGCCTTTGGCCCAGGGCGCGATCCTGGAGACCCGGGATCGAATCCCACATCAGGCTCCCGGTGTATGGAGCCTGCTTCTCTCTCTGCCTATGTCTCTGCCTCTCTCTCTCTCTCTCTCTCTGTGTGCCTATCATAAATAAATAAAAAAATTAAAAAAAAAAAAGACCTCCTAACCTAGAATGGGTCTTAAAAGATGAGGAAGTAAGTGATCTAAAGAAACAGGAATATAAAGTGAAAAGATATCAAGGAAATGAAGTAGAATGAGAAAGTCACTTCACAAAGATTCTGAGAGGTACATTCTTATGTTTTTGTATTGTGATTTCTGTGGATACTGTTCCTTGAACATGAATGTACCTTTCCTCATACTTTTAGCCATCAGTTTGTTTCTACTTGAATGATCTTCTTATTTCTCATAGCTTCTCTTAGCCTTATTCCAACTGAAATAGCTGTCCTTTCAAATAACAATAATAGTAGCTAACATTTATATGCTTATTATATGTCAGCAAGGCTCTATGTGCTTTATAGGTATTAACTCATAGCCAGTTAAGGTAGATACTAGAATAAATGTGAAAACGGTGGTATAAAGAATTTAAGAATTTAAGCCTATCAAGTGGAGGATCTGGAATCAAACACAGGGTCTCTGGCTCTAGACTGTGTTCACAACCATTACAGTTAGTGCCTGCTCTACAGAAATCATCATAAAGATAAATATATTTATCAGCAATTCTACTTGACATTTTTTATTAGTTATTGAAACTGACACATTAACAAGTGCTTGACCGTTCTACCCTAACTCTGGCTCATCTGATTGATTTATGAGCCTGTATTGTAGATTAGCTCAGACCCGAACAAACCAGGAAGAATGTTTGTGACTGTGCAGAAGGGAGCAAGATGAATGACAGTAACCTCTGCAATAACACACACCAAGATCTCCTCCCCATTCATCATGCTTACATTGCCAGTTTTTGCATACGTCCCATGAAGAGACATGATTCTTGAATGTGCGCGCTTATACAGGAAGACACCCTCCTTTTCCCTATATCAATTCAGCATATTCCATTCTACCTATATATCCCATAACATCCTTATCCTTAAATACACCCAACCTCAACTCTTCAGAGAGATGGATTCATGGCCTGCCCTCTATTCTCTTGTTTGGCTGTCTCAAGTAAAATCTTTCCTTACTACTTACCTGATGTCTCAGTGATTGCCATTACTGTGCATTGGGCATACAAACTTGAATTCAGTTATGTTATTTTCATTCTGTATATGATACAACAGATATTTTTTCTCTTCAACTAAATTGTGAGCTCCTTAAAGGAAAAAAAAAAAAAAAACATAGTGAGCATTTGTTGGGTTTTGATTATCCGGCATCCAATCATTTTCTTCTGGTAGAAGGATCCAAAGTTTCTTTAAGGAAAATATCTCATTCACTCTCCACACATTTCCACTTCTTCACTACATGACCCAATGTATATCGGTGAGTACACCAAATCTCTTGAAACACTCATTTAGGAGTAGATGCCAAGTTAGTCCAGAGTGAATCCTAGAATGTGTGGGAAAAACTTCCACAGAGATATTGCCTTACCTACTGGACTTAACCTTGACCTGCAACCACAGCCACTACCACCATGAGTCTCTTCAACAACCGCAAGAGCGAGAGGACCCCAGAGGAGCTGCAGAAGTGGGAGGAGGAAGAATTAAACATGGGTCATTTTTCCGTGCTCACGCAGTTAGTCAAGAACAACACCCAGGTGCTCATCAACTGTCACAACAACTAAAAGCTCCTGGGCTGCGTCAAGGCCTTCAACAGGCACTGCAACATGGTTTTACAGAATGTGAAAGAGATGTGGACCAACGTCCCCAAGAGTGGCTAGGGCAAGAAGTCCAAGCCAGATAACAAGGACTACTACATCTTCAAGATGTTCCTGCACAGGGACTCGGTCATCATGGTCCTACAGAACCCACTCATCACTGGCTAGTAGCGGCCTCCTTCCTGCAGAATTTGCTCCCTCCTCTTGCGAAGACCTGTCCTTTGTATTGGGAATAATAAAGTCCTGGGTGTTTTTCTAGTGGGAAAAAAAAAAGTGATATGAGCCTTGAAGCCTTGAAGCTCTCAAAGGAACTACATGGAGCTTCAGAACAAAACAAAAAAGGATAATCTGAGAGAAATATGGGGGAAGAAAAATAATTTTTCCTCTACCTTTGTAACTTCTTAACTGATAGCCCCCTATAATAAAAGGAGAAAAACAGAGGATTCATAACATATATACCTCCTTTATACATGGGAAAGACCCAAGGAACCTGAGTTACTCCCCAACATGGCCTAAGCTGTCACCTTAAACACCATCTCCAGCTAAAGACAAAGACGGTATTTGGGGGGTGGGTAACCATTTATGGAAGCTTTCGAATAAAGCATAGTAAAAGAAGGTAAGGTTGTTACGCAGATTTAAGTCTCTGCCTACTCCATTGATAAAAGGTTCTAGAGATTGTGAGTCATCCTTCTCTTGGTTCAGAAAGGAACACTTACAAATGAAGATCTTCCTTATAAATGTAAATGTCTCTTACAAAAGGGTAACTTTTGCTGCTTTTTCACTGCTTTTCCTATGTGTGCTGTTTCTTATATATAACCAGCTCAATGTCAACTACACCTCAATTTAAAAAATAATGAAAAATCAGAATAACGACCAGCTCAAGATGATCCTTATAACAAAGAGATACATTTGGGGGTGGCAAATTGTGCTCCCCTTCAGAAGCAAGAAGTATAAGGAAGGAGGAAAAAATGGAAAAGAATAAAGGAATGGAGAAGATAAAGAGAGAGAACAAGAAAAAGGAAAGGAAAATAAGAATTGGAAAGGGGAAGAAAATTATTTTGCACATCTACAAAAATTCCTCTCTGCAAGCTAGTCACTTTCACATGAATTATCCTATTTAATATTTATAAAAATCTTGTGAGGCTATAAACAAATATAATGGCTAGGGCTCAACCCAGCCCTAACTACTTTTTTTTTTCTTTATTCATCACTTTATGCAGTTTCTTAAAAGGAATAAAATTAGTATAATGTGTTAAGCCTATTTTAAATATTCCGTGTGCAAAATAAATGTAGTTGATATTAATGATAATGTACTGATATACTTGTAAACATAGTGTCATAAAATTTTCTTCTGAAAATAAAATGTCTAGTTTAATATATTAGAAATATAGTAACTAAGGTGAGCTCTAAGAAGAAACTAAAATTTTTAAAGTGGCATCTTTAAGTCCTAATAATTGTCATTTAGATTATCCCTCAAAATCTAGGGATTGGATTTTTTTATACTAGACAAATAGCAATAAATACTAATTAAATTTATTTCACCAATTGTTTTGCTTCAGGGTAGTGAAAATCGGGAGACTATGAATAAAGTAGAATACAGTAAAGGAATCAACAAAAAACAGTTCTTAAATTACATCATTATAGGTTGATATAAAATAAAAAGTTATTTTATAGAGCTCAAGCCCAACAAATTCATGTTCCCATTTATTATCACATTTATATTACCAGGAGGCTGGTCAGGGTACACATTATACTTTCCATTCTGATAAAATTTATAGAAAATCTTTCTGATTCAGCACTTTTACAGATGGCCCATTGAAAGATGCCTTGTTCACTTTCTGAGAACCCTGTATTTCAAAAGCATGTCTAATGTAGATTCTCTGAGAGTATGTGTAAGGGTCAAGTCTTAGGATCTTCCTGGATATGTGATTTGGCAAATAGAGAAGTGAATGTGGCAAATAAAAGAGCAAATCCAGTTCAGTCTCGGCTATATTCCCCTAAATTCCATATTCATAGGTTTTAAAAAATAAGGTTAAATAGTTAGATATGTAATGTTATAAATTATCAATATTTCATTTGTCAGAAAAAAACTCATTCATATTAGTCTTCAACTTCCTATATTGATAAAAATGATTATAGTGGTCATCTCTTGATTTTGTCTCTTCAGGACACCTCCCCTACTTTGTCTGGTGTTAGAGAACTTTTTGTCTGAGGATAGCCCACTCTACATGGCTCAGACAAGCCTGATTCTTCTCCTACTCCAGGTGTAGGGATGACTCTGTTCTGACCCATCACAGTAACCCACTCAGCCAAATACAGTGAGGCAAACTAAGTCCAACAAAATCTTCTTTATGCGTTTTGCCAAAGATAATGGCCAAATCATGAAAATGCAACTTAAATTGTGGGCTCATGCAGCATTGTTCTGTAATCATTTATATAATTGACGTCTAACTCCTGCCTCTCACTCATCCCTAGTTTGCTGCCAAAATGGGAAAAACAAATGCTCTCTACTTCTGTGGTGATTTGCTTGCTCCTTCTTGAGATAATTAGCAAGGAGGCACTGAAGTGTTTTTTTTTTTTCTTTTCCTTCAAATTAAACATGAGAAGCATCAAGAGATATTTCAAAACTCTCAGGTTACATCTCATCTTACTTTAGATTATAATAAAGTCTATAGAATTAACTGTGCCCCATATAAAAAAAATTCAAACAGGGGCATGTGGGTGGCTCAAATGGTTAAGCATCTGACTTTGGCTCAGGTCAAGACCTCAGAGTCTTGGGATTGAGCCTGCTTAGGGCTCAGTGGGGAGTCAGCTTCTTAACATGTTAAAATTAATGTGACTATGAAATATCCATGGATATTTCCGCAAGTGGAAATAGTAGCAAGTTGCCGGATATATGTACCTAGATCTTCAAGAGCAGGTCAGGACTCATGGTACTAAGTTAAAAATTTATATACATAAAAGCAAAATAAGATACATCACACCCACTGGGATGACAAATATAAAAAAAGACAGACAGAAAAAAACTCTGCATTGGCAAAGCTGTAGACAAACTGGATCTCTTCTAAACTGCTGGTAAAGTGGAGCAGCCACCCTGGAAAACGGTTTGGAGGTTTCCTCAGAAGCAAAACAAAAACTTACCATTCCACAGTTAGAAAGCATTCCAAGAAAAATGAAAGCATATGCCCACACAAAGAATTGAACGCTCATAGCTGCATTATTCACAATAGGCCAAAATTGAAAAAATTCCAACGTCCATTGACTGTTTAGTGGATAAACAAAATATGAGGTACCTATATAATGAAATACTACTCAATAAGAAAAAGGAACAAAATATCCATACATAAGTTCATCTAAGTGAATGAAGGCTAACACAAAAGACTACCTGATTGCCTAATTCCGTTTATATAAAATGTCTAAAAAAGGTAAGTTCATAGAAATAAAAAGCAGATCAATTTTTGCCTTGACTGTGGGTGGAAGCAAGAATTAACTTCAGATGAGCAAGAGAGCACTTTTTGGGGTGATGGAGGAAATGTTCTAAAACTGGACTGTGGCAATGGCTGCACAGTTCTATCAATTTTCTAAAAAAAATCACTGAATTGTACACTTGCAATGAAAGAATCTTAGGATATATAAATTATATTTCAAAAAAATTGTAAAAGATCATATTCTTGAAAATGGTGATTGAAGTCCCAGAAGTTGTTGCAATCTCAAGAGTAGAGGTGAGAGTTCAGAACCAAGAGCTACATTTATAGGGATTTTCATTTGAAAAATAGGAAGAAGATGAGCTACTGATGAAAACAAAAAGTAGACTGGGAAGTTAAGGGGAAAAAAAGAACCACAGAGTTAAAAAAAATCTATGGGAAAAGTTATTTTAAGAGGACAGTTCTGTCCAAAAATATTAAATACTACAGAGAGATCAAGTAGCATGGGAACTCAGGAAAACACATTGGTTCTGGCAGTTAAAATCTAATTGGTGAAGTTCAATTCAAGAAGCCAGAAAAATAAAGATAAAAGCAAAAAAAAAATTAATTAGGAAAAGAAAAATGTAGAGTAATAAATAAATTCAAGAACTGTTTCTTAGAAAAGACCAACAACAGATTGTTTTTAAAAACCCAAGTTCAAAAGATAAAAGAAAGAAAAAAAATATAGAACAGACCTAGAGAAATAATATAAAATTCTGTAATTGTCCTAATAAAATATAAAACTATTATGCTAAATGAAATTTAAAATACCAAAATCACAGTTAATTTTCCAGAAAAAAATACAAATTTTCAAAGCTAACTCAAAATGTGATTTTAATGGGATGCCTGGGTGGCTCAGTCAGTTAAGCATCTGCCTTCGACTCAGGTCATGATCCTAGGGTCCTGGGATTGAGCCCTGCATCAAGCTCCCTGCTCCACAGGGAGTCTATTTCTCCCACTGTCCCTCCTCCCCTCTCCCTCCTCCTCTTCCCCTCCTCCCTCCTCTTTCCTTTCCCCTCCCTTCTTTCTGCTCTTGCACACATGCTCTCTCTCTCTCTCTCAAATAAATAAATAAAATCTTTTTTAAAAATGTGATTTCAAAATCATGAATACACAATTATGTAAAACAAGAAAGCCATTTTTTAGTTGCCTCCAGAAACTCAATGAGCCAAGACCATTTCTCCAGAATATTCTACTAATTCCAGCTCCCAGATATTGTGTGACCTTGAGGCATTAATTTAACTCCTCCAAGCATCAGCTGATATAACTTAGTAATGAATTACTGATGCAAATTAAAGTTCATCTCAAGCCATCTTCAAGAAGAGACGTGTATTGAATTTTGCTATTGGCTGGCTTCATTTTGGGAGAGATGAAGATTAACAATAAACTAGGCTTTGTTTTTTATAGAATTTACTCTATTAAAAAATATGCTTTCTGGAAATTACAGTTCCAGTATTTACTAGTTGTGTATATGCAAGTTACTTAAACTTCTTTGAGTTACAGTTTGTTTGTACCTCAAAAGCAAAATAAGGATAATAATACCTTCCTTAAGGCATTGCCATTAAGGAAAAAAAGGACATTATTGTTAGACACATTGGTGATACACATATACACATCTGTTGTAAAATGCCTCACTTATGGTAGGCATTTAAGAAATAGTATTAAATCACATTTTGTACCTTTTAAATTTCTCCACATAGTTACTATGCAAATATTGTTAGCTGCATTTGCTTATTTAGAATAAAACAGAAACAAAGTATACTGGGCTTCACACTAGAAAAGTTCCTGAAAGTTTATTTCTTATTTCCAAAATAATTGTTTATAATTCATTTGTCAATTTGTCATGTATGTTAAATAACCTTGTCATTTGAATAAACCTAAGCAACAGTTGAATCCTAATGAGTAAAGAGGCACTCAGGTTGTAGAGAGTAACCTGTGCAAATTACTCTTAAACATTTCAGGGAAGAAGTGTGTGTGTGTGTGTGTGTGTGTGTGTCTGCGCGTGCATAGGAAGACCAAATGATAAAGCAAATATGGTAAAATGTTTTCATTTGGGGAATCTCAGTAAAGCAATTTAGGAATTCTTTGCAATTTTTCTGCAAGTCTAAAACTATCTTTTAAGAAATTAGCCCCTGTGCATTTTTCAAATGTTAGCCTTCCTTAAAGAATATGTAGTACATGCTTTTTAAGTATAAAATGAGTCAGGCACAGAAATATTTTGAATTTAGGATTAGAAGATCCAACATTGCCTATATTATTGGTTTTATGTGGCCAATGACCAGAGGTTCTCTAAAGTACTGGGGAAATTAACTTCCCACCTTTCTATGTGAGTCCTTGAAGAAATCCTATAGGTCACCTGTCTGTGGGTCAGATACTCTTTGCGTCAAATTCTCTTTGGTGGAATAGAGGTTTCAGAGAATGTGCCAAAGGCAACCTTTCTGTGTGTGTCTTCATATACCAGAGAATGCCCACTTAGACATTTACTCTTGGAATCTTGAATGGGAATTGCAAAACACAGTTGGAGATTAAATCTGATGAGAAAGCCCACTAACTTGATGCTTTTTCTTTTCTTTCCATTTATCTCTTGCTCTCTTTAGCTTATTTGAGTGCAGTCTAAATCCCACCATCCCATTGTATTACTCCTCATACCATTTTCATGGGTTGTAGTGAGCCAGTTTGTTTCTTCCTTTCTTCTTTCCACAAAAGCAAACTAAGTTTGAAAACCAAATCAGAATTAATAAGGATTAGAAGTCAATGTTATCAAATACAGAAGGAAAGAGGGAGGAAGTAGATGAAATTTGACAATATTTATAAATAGGAAGGAGTGGGAAACTAGCAGAGAAATGAAAAAGACAGATAAATTATGTCTGTCTCATCACATCCATTCCTCTTCCATATGTTGTATATCACCTCTAGCAATTTACCACACTCTAGCTTCAAGATAGCGGGAGGCAAAGGATTTCCTGAGAGACCACAGCTCAGCACTGCTTCTCACCTCTTCTTCACAGGCCCATATTCAGAAAAACAAAAACACTCAACAGTAACCAAAAGTTCACATTGGACTGCTTGTTCCTCCTCCAGGCCTGGTTTCTAGGCAGATTTTTTTCTAGCCTATGGAAATGTTTTAGCGTTAATTTGATCATGGTTTCTTTCACACTTCCTTACTCAAGTACTAAAAAAGGGAATTCACAGAAATTCATGGAGTGCCATCAGCGACATTTTCACAAGTGTTAAAGAAATGAATATGATAATAGATTTCAGACTAAGTTCTTCAACTTATTTAGTTCGCTGGGTGTTATAAATTAGTCATAGTCCAAGAGTGTATATCAAACAAAAAATTTGAATTTTTACCATGTAGGTACTAAACTCGAACCATAATTATTGATCCTATATCCATGTAATCCTTTCTAATTTTTCCATATGCAGCTCTATCCTCAACTTCCAGCTCCCAATACCTATTTTACTGCAGCTACTTAAGATGTGTACATGTTCAATTTCATGGCTTATAGTACAAGCTTCACTCACTATAAATAGCAGAATTGTGTTTTCCAGGACATATCAGGCCTATATATTTAGATCAAATTATTTGATTTGATTTGTAGCCTTTTAAAAATATCTGTTCTCTCTGGAGAATAAGTTTGAGGGCAAGCTTGCCATAGAATTAGTAACCACTTATGGTCTTCTGAGCGGCTTAATCTCAAAAGGACATAATGTGCCAAGAACAACTGAAATTATATTTAAAATAAAATGAAATGATTGAATGTAATCAAAGGTTTTCAAAAAACATATATTTTAAAAGATCAAGGAATCCTATCACTACAAGATACATGTGTTTATCAGGTCAGGGTACCATGAAAAAAAAATGCCGCAGATTGGGTAACTTAAATAACAGAAGTTCATTTTCTCATAGTTCTGGAGGCTGGAAGTCCATGATCAGGATGCCAACACAGTTGGGTTCTTGTGAGCACTCTCTTCCTGACTTGCAGATGGCACTTATCATTATGTCCTCTTGTGGTGGGCAGAAAGAAAGAGCAAGCTTTCTGGTATCTCTACTTATAAGGGTACTTATAAGGGTACTTATAAGGGTACTATCATGAGAGCCCCACCCTCATGATGTCATCTAAACCTGATTTCCCAAAGGTCACATCTCCAAATATTATCACCCTGGAGGTCAGAGTTTTAACATATGAATTTCCGGGGACACGACTAAGTCCATAGCAATAAACAGAATTAACTGTGTTTTGGCAGTCCCATTACATTGCTGATTCATCCTGAATTCAATGGAGTGTGAAAGCCCCATGTCTTTTTACACTTTGCTGTCACTGAGCCCCTCATCCTTTATTTGGGTAGTGGGCCTAGAGTTATTAGTGTAGACTATTATACTAATCAATATTCAATTTTATTTATTTATTTTTTGCCTCTGATCCATTATTCCAGGATTTTTATACTTTTGGGGTAGGAGGAAATTCCTAGCTTTGTATTATCTTTATGTGTTATAATCTTGCTTTACATATGTCCATCTGAGTCAATAATTAAAATGCCAAATACATAAGGGAAATGTGGAGAATGTTAGGGTCATGGAACTTTCCCTATGTGTTATATAAACCCATCATCCAGGGTTCTGTCATTCAATAAATCCACCTAGTTGTAATCATGTATATTTTATATTTTATCTAATTATAAGAAAATTATCAGATGTTTTTGTAAAATACTTTCAAAATTCCAAGTACACTACATCATTTTTTGGACTCCTCATTCCAGTAACACTGAGAAAAATTTGAAATGAGATAGACTACCATATTTTGCTCTCGGTAAATTATGCTGATTTCTAAGTCAAGCATTCTTCTTTCTAACTTTCAGAATCTTTCCTAATCTAACTCTCATCTGCCTTGGCATGTAGTTTGCCTTGAATTTCTACTAACTTTATGCTTCAGTGATGAGTTCTATGTTGGAAATGTAGCTCATATTTTCTCTTTCTATGTTTAGATTTAAATCATTTCATTTTTTTCCATGACATGATGTTACAGGTAACTTCTGTGTTGTTTAAAACTGAGTTGAACATATAAGAAGCTCTTCAGAAGTGCCCATTAAATGAATAGCATTCCTTAGTGGAGCAGCTATGGGAGTTTGTCATTATGGGAGAAGCAAATGCAAAAGGAATTTTGAGGTAGGTATAGGAATTCAGGAAGCAGCGTAAAATGAGAATGGGGGACATAGCACAGACAAACTGAAGAAAACACAGAAAGAGACAAGAGGAAGATTCAGAAGAGAATAGAAGACAGAAAATGCTGGTTCAGCTACAACTTGGGAATCATTAAAGGTTCCATGGGCATTAGAGGGGTAATGCACAGGCTGCCCCACGATAGGCCACCTTGACATGAGTGTTATTTTGAGTTAAAAGTAATCAGAACCCAGCAGATGCAGGAAAAGCTCTCATCCTGGTCCTCAACTGCTTAAATTTACATTGGAAAGGAGAGTCTGTATCAGGAAGATGGCTGTTAACAGACTCCCCTTTACCTGAGAAACTTAACTGCACAATAGGGCAGCTTTCATTTTTTCAAAACATTTCCCTTCACCTTCTCCTAATAGCCTTCCTCCTCTGTATATTCTTAGACCCTACTCCTCTCCTTAGCTCATATAAGCTTCATGTTACCTCATTGTCTTTAAAATTTAATGTCTCTGAATTCTCCATAGACACACTATTAAATTTTACCTTCTCCTGTTAATCTATCTTATGTCAATTTTATTTTAAGTCCAGCTAGAAGGATCTGGAAGGGCAGAAGAAGCTCTTCCTCTCCCACAGGAGCAATAAAGACCAAGGGTACAAATTAAATTGAGTAAACAACGTCTGTTAAGAGAAAGGCAAAGAAGGGGCAAAATAAGTTTTTAACATTCTAGAAAGCAAACACAAAAGAGCTACAAGATCATTGTTAATTATGTCTGAAGTTGTCTGACGAGGTTATTATTCTGAGCACATTTAAAACAATAGGATGGGGATCCCTGGGTGGCGCAGTGGTTTGGTGCCTGCCTTTGGCCCAGGGCGCGATCCTGGAGACCCGGGATCGAATCCCACGTCGGGCTCCCGGTGCATGGAGCCTGCTTCTCCCTCTGCCTGTGTCTCTGCCTCTCTCTCTCTCTCTGTGTGTGTGACTATCATGAATAAATAAATTAAAAAAAAAAACAATAGGATGACAGGGTGAGCTTGGAGAGGACCAAAACACCCCAGAAGTTATTAGTTACTCTTTTCTCTCATCCTGCAGAACTATTTGATGCAATCTCACCCATAACTTGACACCCACCCTCTACTTCAGCTATAGTATTTCTATTTGATTATCTTTTTTTTTAAAACTTAGTTATTTCCAATTAAGGTTTTATGAGAAAACTAATTCTGCAAATAGAAATATTTGTACGTCATTGATTTACATCAATACATAACCCAATTACCTTCCATTGAAAAGTAATGTCAGAAACAAAAATGCAGGGTTTTAAAATTTTAAAGTAAAATAATTATGCTCAAAGCATGTATACTACATAGAGGAAACTACAAATCCAAGTGAATAATATTTTTCACTTGTCAAGGCTTCATTTGATGTTACTGTTGTGAGTTCCATAGAATGCACTCATTACATGAAGCATTTTAACCCAACTTGTTGATTTTTTTTTAAGATTTATTTATTTATTTATTTATTTATTTATTTATTTGAGAGAGAGAGTTTGAATGAGGGGGAGGGGAAGATAGAGGGAGAGAAGCAGACTCCCAGCTTAGCAGGGGATCATGACCTGGGCAGAAGGCAGACGCTTCCTCCCTAGCCACTCAGTCACTGCACCAACTTGTTAATTTTTAAGGACATTCTTGGTTTCCTCATTTTTTCTAGTTACCATTGACTTCTTTTTCCTGTGTCAGTCAAAAGTTTAGTTTTGCTTTATCTTGTTCCTCTTCTGCATTACTTCAGATCACATATAGCATTCTCCTAGTTTCTTTCACTTCTCTCAAGTATCTCTAATGAAGACTGTATCTGTAGAGCCCAATTTACTAAAGGTTTTTGGCAACAAAGTATGAAAATTACATAAGAAATATTTTTTAAATCTTCATATTAGTTATCAGATACAATTCTATATTCTACTGGGCATCTCCTACTGAGTAATTTCTCATTGATCATGAACAACTTTGGATGTAACTTTCTACATCCTTTTCTTATCTCTACCAGGTAGCCTCCAAATCACTGTTCTGGTTCATTTCTTGTGAGGAGCAGTTCAGCTCTCTATCCCCCACACCAAATGTTTGGGCTCAGGGTTGCATACTCAAAAATTCATGAACATGATTTGCTAAACAAAGGGCTGTTGACTTTAAATTTCCACATTTAATAGTAAAGCACCCGAGGGCTCTTCAAAATTGGTTTCCAAATTCTTAGGAAGTTTCCCTCCAGCTGTCTCCAGCAAGATCCTACATGTCCTGAGTTTTATTTTATTTTTCCAGAAAATTCAACAACCACAGATACAGGCAAAAAACAAAAAACAAAAAAACAAAAAATAAAACAAAAACAAAACTCAGTATCACAGTTGTTCCCCAATCATCAAAAACCCATTTTACTGACAAATTCTACTAATGGTTCAGCCATATTATCAATCTGATGAGAATACATAAAGCACAGTTTAAAAAAGAAACTCTCCTCCTGCCTTATGGAATTCACTTTTGATCACCTTCCCGATGGTAGGGGCTTGTGGAACCTAGATTAAGAAAAGAAGCAGAAGGAAAGTAAAAGAGTCACTCCACGCCTTGGAAGTTGGAGGAATGCACTAGCTTAATTTGTAGTCACCAAAGGAACACGACTCTCTCCTCTCTCTGTGGACTTTGTTGCCACTTGGATTTATGGTGACAATATTTCCTGGGTCTCTAGATTTATGCCGAAGACTGAAGTTGCACAGACGGCCATTTACATTTCTTTAGAAGACTTGTTAACTCTGTAGCTCTAACAACTGCTTTTGAGCAAAGGGAAATTAGGTAACTTTGAAGATCAAAGCCATGCATTTTGTGTTTCTTCCTTACCATTGCTATACTATGTGTGGCTGACACAGCCTGAAGATACAGCATGATACACCATATGTGTTTAAGGGCGGAGAACAAATCAACCTCAAGGAACTGACAGTCACCTTCAATATACCAATTTGTGTACAACTATTGATATTCTTGCTTCTTTTCTTCAAGAGCCAGAAGGTGGCATCTGACTACTTAATATTTGAGTTTATTTCATTAAAATGTATTACGCTTAAATAGAGGACTCAAACTTAGTTTTACTATTAAGTATGGGATTAAGCACAACAAATTAACTCTCTGGATATATATATATATATATATATATATATATATATATATATAAAACCAAAGCAAAAAATATGGAAAGTCAATAAGGCCATCTACTTTCACACCCAGAGTATAGATCAGAATGGTTTTCAAATGATTATGACCTAAATAAGTTTTATATTTTTACACTGATTTCAAAGTGTTTAAATGGTGGTAAAATTATTAAAATGGGAAGATAAGAAAAACATACATCTTTCACATTACTCTGATTCGGGCTTAAATTCCAGAAATCTAATTAGATCTTAGATCTAGAAATGGAGAGAAATGCAAAGAAATACTCTTCAACTTAGAAGGCTGAGTAGCTTTCCTTTCCCTCCTAGCCTATGATTTTGTTCACTGCGATTTATTGGTTACAATATTAGTAAAACTGAGGAAGAACAAATAGTAAAACATAGATGAAATGTTTTTAAAGATGTCATTCCTCTTTTTATAATTTCATTGCACTTCTATATATTCATTCACTGATTTAAAAAAATACTTTTTGTTACTATTCTGTACAGACTTTCTGTGCTAAGCATGTTGGATACAAAGAAGAACAAGCTATAGTCACCCTTGAGTCACCCAAAATGTAGCCTGGACGCTATTACAGAGAGATAATCAAAATGCAACACTGTGAGGACAGTGACAGACAAAGGCAAAACAATGATGAAAGCTCAGAGTAAGGCATTTTCTGGGGATCACAATGAGAGCAAATAGGAGAGTCCAGAAAGACTTCCTAAAGAAGGGGACCTGAACTGACTCTCCTACCATTAGCAGGAATTCCACAAAGCCAGGTGGTTTAAGAAGGTAGTAATGGCATCCCAGACAAGAGACAATAGGAAAAAGAGTAGGGAAGTGAAGATGACAGGTGCTAAATTACTGAGCTGCTTATATGCTACCTTAAAGAGTTCGAAATTTTACCCTGTGAGAGTTAGGACTTCTTTGAAGGGTTATATACCAATAGGCAACACAGTCAAATTTGAGTTTTAAAGAGATCATTCTGGTGGCAGGATGAAGAATTAATCACAGCAGGATAAGCCTGGACACGAGCATATGACCAGGTAGGAATCTATTACATGAAAGGATGAGGGTTAACCCAAAGAGTGTTATAAGGACAAAGAAAAGAGAACTTATTCCAGAGTTTAGGTGGGGAAATCGACAAGATTTCATGACATCTACCATATGGTATGTAAGAAGGGTGGGATCTGTAGCGACTTCCTGATTTTTTGTATGGCTGCTGGATACAAAGTACACTATCAAATAAGATAGAGACCATAGAGGGAAGGAAAAGTTGTAAGAGGAAACAATTTAGGAATGCCGGTATTGAAGCCCCCCATAAGGCACGCAGGTAGAGGTACCTAATTGGCAGATGAATAGGAGAGGAAACTATAAAAGTTCAGATTAGCATGATCAATTTGGCAGTCTTCAGTAATGTTCAGGGGCATAAGAATGGCTGATATCTTTCATACAGATCATGACCAGGAAATCCAGGGCTTTAGAAAAACCCTTGGCAAATTCCAACTGGGAAGAGGTGGGTAGAAGGAGTTCCCAGCACAGAAGACAAAAGCTGATGTCCATTTTTCAAAATGATCCATATGATTTAAGAAGAGTACTCACTGACTATCCTAATAGTCTGCATTTTCCTCTAAAAAATGGCAATGAGGATGGCAGATATTTATGTGCTGAGGGTGTAGACCCCACAAATTGGAACTTGTAGTTATTAGCCTTGAATGTTTCTCTGCCTGAATTTTTATTTCTAAATATAAACTCTAGTGAAAGGTTGCTAATAATCTTCTTGCAGATAAAGGCTTCCCTTTCAAACATTTACATATTTTTTTTTCTTGTTTGAAACACTTAGTAAAAAGAATTCCTTGCAGAGCGGCAGTGAAGAATTGGAAGAACTTTGAGAGCTTGACTGCAATGGAGCAAAATAAGACAACAGGTTTCTTACCAGATGAAGAAAAAATAATAAACAAGTTGCTCCCTGCTTTATTAGTCAGGGGTTAGCTGTGTATAAAAGACCATATTGCAAAATCCTACATACAAAGACAAGTCGAACAGTTTTCCTTTGGAAAATTAGTTATATGTTTCTAGTACATTTTCCCCCCACAGTTAAATCTCTGTTCCTGTCCTTGTCATTTCACATCTGATATTCCAAAACCCATTCCTCACCACCTGTCTTAGCTCTCTTTTCAATCTGTCCAAACTCTTCTAGTTCAAAACATCTTTTAAATCTCTTCTTTTACCATAGTACTCTCTTCCATAAGATTACTTTTCAAGGTAATCATTATGTCTAAATCAACATGTTCTGTGAGCCCTTGGGGACATTCTAGTAACATCTACTTAGCCTCAGAATAAGTATCTGAACCTAATAACAAATATACATTTTTATTTTTTTAATATTTTATTTATTTATTCATAAGAGACACTGAGAGAGAGGCAGAGACCCAAGCAGAGGGAGAATCAGGCTCCCTGTAGGGAGCCTGATGTGGAACTCCATCCAGGACTCTGGGATTATACCCTGTGAAGAAGGCAGGTGCTCAACCACTGAGCCACCCAGGCATCTCACAAATATATATTTTTAATAGAAATAAATTGCAATATATTGTACTATGCACAATTAAGCAAAAATAGTAACATCACTGAGGTGCATATTTATTAAAAATGTTAAGGTCTTTTGTCTGGTTTATTTTATCACTGTCTATCCTTTGCTAGATGTTATTTTCATTTTAAGATGGAAGAAACTAAGACCCAGATTGTTTAGAGATCTTATACAAACTTAAACAAAGATTAAAATGAACACCATAGCTCAGTTTTCTCAACTATTTACCCAGTGCTTTCACTACTAAAGTAAAATGATATGCTTAACACTCCCTAGTATGAATGCCAGTAAAACAAGTGGGGGGAGGCAACATTACTAGTGCCTATCATACATCTGTCACTGAGCTTAAGAAGTTATACAATTACTCCCCTTAATCTTCTCAATAACCCATCTCTTTTTTGTCTGAGGACATGGAGAGTATAAGAGCCAGTAATATGACTCATTACCTAAGTAATAAAGTAGTATAATTTTACATAAGGAATAGAGGACTGATTTAAAACTATGCTTCTGACCCCAAAGTCTGTGCTTTTTCCACTTAAATGTACTATCTCACCAATAAAAATTGTCAGGTCCATCTCCTGCTGTTATATTTTCACAGTAGAATTTCATTGAGTGGCTATTATGTTACATATGTATCTTAAACAAGGTGATAATTACTGAAAGGGAAAATGCCATCAGCCCTGACCTTGAGAAGCTCCCAGTCTAAGAGGAACACAGATAAGTAAACACAGCAAAAAGTACAGATTTTTCCTTGACAATTTGGGGAGAGGAGGAAATGAAAAAAGATAAAACAAAAATGTAAAAAGGTGATTGCTCAGTAACAAAACTCTGAAGCCAGTGAATCCCAAATTTTATTTTGTTTTATCTTAGGACATTTTATTATACACAAGGATAATCTATATCTCTCAAAGAAAATTAGGACAAATTTTAATCCACATAGCAAACCATCCACAGCAGAGGGATATCAAGCATAAAATTAAATAAATAATGATATCTCCTCTGGAACACAGTCAAGAAGCATTGTTCTTCAAGACATGAAATATAGTGTGTTTGGTGCCAATTTTGAATGCATACCTGATAAGGTATGCCTATTTAGAAAATGCTCATTGATTATAGCAGTGAAAAGCTGCTATTGATTATAGCAGTGAAATGTTAAATAATCTGCAAATAGAAATCAGAATTGTGCTTTGTTTAAAACATACTAGCCCTTATTTAATTAGCATAATAAAATTATAAAGCTCATATATCATTTTCTACTACTATCCACCCTCCTGCTGCTAAATTATTTCCATCTTTCTAAGGTACAAGTATGTTAACGTAAACAGAATCCCATGACAGTCATTCTATTATTCTCGCCCAATTCAATAATCAATACATATTTATTAAGGACCTACTATGAGCCAGGCACTTAATAGAAGTTTCCTTGAAAAATGGACAAAATCTTGACTGACCTCACCGAACACAGAAACTATGTCCCATTCATTCTGCATTACTTTAACACACATTAAATAAAGTCACATTTGTAACAGGCTTAGATGAGTATTTGTCAAGTGTGGATTTAAGGAGTCTTATTCTTGGTAAATTCAAAATCCATTTGAAACATATGGGTTCCTTATTTCAATCCAAATTCATCTTTTTCAAGTTTAAATGAATTGGTTTTGAAACATGAATTTAGAAAGGCAAAAAGACTAATCAAAGAGGTTCCTAAGACTTCTCGCCCCTGGAGAAACATATGGATGTTATTTAAAATCAATTCAGAAAAAAGACAGGTTGAAATTTCTTATTTAAATCAAAGCTTGTCTTTGCAGTATTACATACTGCATGATTATTAGAATATGAGTATCAGATGGAGTTCACTTTAGCAATCAACACAAACTGACTCTGGCTAATGTAAGCAAATAAAAAGAGTTTTTTAAAGATGTTGGGGAGCTCCCAGATTTGAATTACAGCAGTCTCCCCTATCCGTGAGGGATATGTTCCAAGACCCCCAGTGTATGCCTGAAACCACAGAGAGTACTGAACCCTATTATACTGCTTTTCCCCATACATATATGCCTGTGATAAAGTTTCTTATAAACTAGACACAGTAAGATATTAACGACAATAATGAATAATAAAACAGAACAACTGTAACATATACTCAATAAAAGTTATGTGAATGCAGTCTCTCTCTCTCTCTCTCTGAAAATATATTATTGGACCGTATTCACCCTTCTTCTTGTAATGATGTGAGATGATAAAATGCCCATGGGAGGAGCGCGTGGGTGCTCAGTCAATTGAGCATCTGACTTCAGCTCAGGTCATGATCTGGGGATCCTGGTATCCAGCCTTGTGTCAGGCTCCTAGCGGAGCCGGGAGTTTGCTTCTCCCTCTGACTTTCCCTCTGCTCTCTCTCTAACAAATAAATGAAATCTTAAAAAAAAATAAATAAATAAAATGCTTACGATGAGACGAAGTGAGGTGAGACAGGCATTGTGACGCAGCATTAGACTACTACTGACCTTCTGACAATACATCAGGAGGATCATCTGCTTGCAGCCTACACTTGACCTCGAGTCACTGAAACCATAGAAAGCTAAACTGCAGATGAAGAAGCCTGGAGAAGAGAAAGAATCAAGTAGGAACAACATAGCTAGAACGGTAAACCCTTAACAGCAAAACTGCCAGTTATATCGTCTGCAAAAAACGAGTTAATTGGGAAAGACCAAAGAATTGCCACATGGGACAAATAAGCTAATGCAAAAACCATAGGCAAGTTCAGAGAACAAAGGTGAGGAAGGCACCTTTAAAGAGCAAAGGGGGGAAATTACTCCAATGGAAAGTCCGAAGTATAGTGGTTTTTCCGCTGGCTGAGTTGTGATAGTCTCTTACTGGTGGGGCTATTGCTGGGAAAGAAAACTTCCTCCTGCTGGGAGAGGAAAGTAGTAGCTGAAATATTCTCAACGGGCAAGGTGTTGTCTCTGTTAGGTCTGCAATTGACCACAAGTGGTCGGGCATGAGCGCTCCCCCTGCTGGCCTCTCGACTGCATTTTAATGAGGTTTCCTTTGTTAATGAGGTTTCCTTTTGTTAATGTTCAGGGAACTACCGTCAAAATCCAACTAGAGAACTTCTGCAAAGAGGAGCCTTGTTGCTGCCACCACGAATTTCTCAATCCCACATCTCACTCTCCCACATTGTAGGCACTGGATGCTGTATGACACCACTTTCCACTGGCACATCCAAGGGGTTTCCTGCTCTCTCTACCTGGCATCATTTGCTTATGATTTAAGGTCCAAAGTGAGAGGTCTGATTACTGAGTGGTCTGATTGCCTGAGTAGCCCAGATAACAATATGTTACACTCACAAAATAAAAGAAGACTCAAATATTGCATAGAAAGTTTTAAAGATAAATATTAACAAGATGATAATTGCCCTCCATTCTTTGACTCTTATTCTCTGATTTCGTCAAATTTTTCCTTTTCTATTTTCTTTTATAAGTCTATAAGGTGCTTTCTCTTACAGAAGTTAATCACATCCCTATCCCATAAGACTTGACTATATCTGTACTATATGATACAGATATAGTCATATCATATTATATGATATAATGATATCATACAATCATATGATATATATGATTAGACTCATCTGCACTAACAGAAAGCCTTTAAAACAGCACTGGTTTCAACAACATAGTTTTCCTATCCCTTACAAAATGATTTTGGAAATCAGCTGCCCAGAATTGCCATGGTGGCTCATTAATTATGAGATCAAGACCCTCTTCTTCCATTACACCATCAAGGTCACCTCATGGTCCAAAACAGCTGCCAGAACTCCAACCATCACATCTGTGTTACAAGCTAGCAAAGTGAAAAAGTGAAACAGCCAAAATGATACTTGCCTCTTCCCTGGTAAAGAAATCTCTTAGAAGTCACACATAAAACTTGCTTATATCTCATTAGCCATAACTTAGTCACCTGTTTCTACCTAGCTGTTAGAGAGTTAGATAATATATCTTTAACTTGGGCTGCAATGTCCTCAGACTAAAAATTGAGATTCTGATACTATTGAAGAAGGGATGAGTGGCTAATGGGAAAAGAGATGGTATACATGGCATTGTCTCAAACAATTCCTTTTAACTGTACTCCCACTATCCCATATGTAGTATTTTTGTTCCACAAATAAAATTGGCTGCAATAAATATACATCATCTTCTAGAATGCACACAACTCTTTAAAAGTAGGCCTCTCTACTACATATTCATTGTTTGCCTCCCCAGGTGCTATTCCCTGCTCTCCCAAAATAACAAGTAGATTATTTTAAGGAAATTTTGTTCCTTCAGTCTCAGCCACATGATTTACTCTACTTCATCCTCAATTCCAGTGCTCAGTATAGCCCAGTACCATGGTTCTAATTTTTCAATATATAACTGGTATCTTTTGGGGACTAATTTTACTCAATAAAAAATAAATAAACAAAAAGAAATTTGGGGGTAGATGTGTCTGGGGAAAAAATCAGCCAGGTAATCAATAATTTTTGTTTATGCACAATATGCCAACTATTATTGTAGGCACTTAGAATATAGCAGGGAATTGATTCAGATGTGGAGAACAGAAACTATTCTAGACAGCTTAAGCAGAAAGGGATTTAGTGCAGGGTGCTTACAAAATCATTGGAGGAGCTAAAGAAGACAGACAAAAATCTCAGTGTTCAGAAATGATTGCCAGAACATCATAAAAAGATTCCCAGGACACCAAAACACTGGCCTGACAAGGCTGTTGCTTTCACTGTTACCAGAAAGCTGGATAATCAAAAAGTGGCACATTGAACTGCTAACTACAGTATCCTCCATTGTTTCCTCCAAGATCTAGGCTGTTGGCCCCAAGATCACATCGCCTCAACTAAAATCAGGCCCCATCCCGTGACTCTTGACACTCATGAGACAAAAACTGGACACTGGGAACTCTAATAACAGTGATGAAGAAAAAGCAAACAAACAGAATCTCCACAATTGTGCTTATCTGCAGAACTAGCTGAAGCCAAAAGTGGAGACTGGCTTCTTTCTACCTTGCAAATCTTAACATTGATGGCTTTCCTGGCAGAAATAACATCATCTGAAAGGGAGTCTAGAAACAGTCTTAAACCTCCCAGTTTGAAAACAAAAGAAAAATGTATTATACATGAGTGGGAATGGAGTTTTTGCATCCAGTATGTAATAGCTGTCTCACTCAGTCAACAAAATAGACGGAATCTCTGTCTTCCAAAATATTTGAGTAAGTGAAGAGCTTATGTCCTCATAAGGAAACTCCCTTGTTCTCTGAGAGAGCTAAACTTACAGGAGGGCCATTAGACTAAGGTGACTCTAATGCCTTGGCAACCTATGCAACAAACTAAAATCTAAGCCTACAAATGCTTCAAGGTTATGAAATCAAAACTCTAAGGACAACCAAGCACAAGCAGCCAACTAGGCACTAAGCTATAGCCAATCAATAATTTCCTTATTTTTCTCCCACCTTTCTCTATAAAAGTGTCTCTCCTGGGCTCCTATCTGTTCAGCACTCCATACCACTGTGGTATAGTGCTAATTTGCCTACTTCAAATTGATTTTTGCTCAAATAAACTCTTAAAAGTCTTAATATGCCTCAGTTTATCCTTTTAATGGGAGCAACCAGAATGGCTATATATTCTGGATAGTGTAGTTACTATAGGTGAGGCTCTAACTTCTCTTAGTCATTTAACATCTTGATAATTGGATGGAAAACAACCTAAAAATGACACTGATCAATGAAGAATAGTAAAGCCAAGAAATTCATAGAGAAATATATAACTGAAACTTTGATGATAACAGGAAACTCTAGATCAAGCAATAGCTTTTGTTTTCCTTGAACTTCTCTGTTAGCTAACAGAGTCCTCAGTTCTTTATTATTGGTTAAGCTACTTTGATTTGCATTCTTCATCTTCTGGAAATGATTCCTAGTCATATAGGGTTTAGAACCAGGAATGGGGTATCAAAAGAGAGCTAACATACAGAATTGGCTAAACTGAAGTATGGATAAGAGTAATGAGGATTCTGTTGTCCAGATCTGAAAAACTGGCACCTTTATTGTACGAAAACTGGTAGCAATTGTAGCTTTAGGCTCAGACCATGTATCTAGTAAGGCTAAAGCGGTAAAGGATTTAATAGGAAATTTTCAAGATATGAGTGTGTTGGCTGACTCCTATGACCTTTTTTTGCCATCATTATATCAACTATTTACTAGGCACCAGGCATTTTTCTAACAGTTTACTTGTATTCACTAATTTTACACTAATAATAACTGATGACACTGTAGCCAACTTCAAAGGGTTCACCTCTTGGGATGCATTAAATTGAACACAAGCCAAGGAGTATTGAAAGTAAATAACTTTTCATTACTTGTTACAAGTAAGGAGACAGAGAGACAGTTTTCAAAACACCGTCACCCCTTGGGGTTGGTATAGGAGGCTTTTATTCGGTGTATTGGGGTTGAGGACAGGGAACTTGCATACATATATTTTTTTAAGATGTATTTGTTTCAGAGAAAGACAGAACAAGCAAAGGGAGGAGCAAACAGAGAGGGAGAGAATTTTAAGCAGATATCTTGCAGCTGGACATGAGGCTCCATCTCACAACCCCAAGATCATGACCTGAGCCAAAATCAAGAGTCAGATGCTCACTGAAGTGAGCCACCCATGTGCCCTAAGAACTTGTATACATATTAAAGAACTTACACACATATTCTATTACTTAGGTTCAATCATGCATGCCTAGCATGTCAACATATATATCATATGTTCAAAAAAATGGTGGAAAGATGACCTTAGTATTATAATGAGCTAAAAGTAACATCAGGACCACTTAGGGGGCTCCAAAGCAGATGAAACTGGCTCATATAAAGGGCTATCAAGTGAAACATTTAGAAAGTTTTATGGTAGGAACTACTGGTTCTGAAAAACAAAACCTATTCCCTCCCTGCCTTTGTCCTTTCCTCTTCTCTTCTACTGATAGCTTTCAGCTCTCTGATACAAGATGTACCCATTACATCCTACCTAACAACACAGCTATCATTTTTATTTCCATTTCATTGATGAGTAGACCAACATACTCTTCTCTAAGGAAAAGAGAATAATCTGGTCCAAAAAAAAACAAAAAAAGATTCACTGTTCTCTGAGTGATCCTTTTGGTCTGTTCTTAGCAATCAAAACTGACTGGAAGTTGACTGTGCACAGGTAATCAATCAATTAATTAATTGATTGATTGATTAATTAAAATAAAAAATCTGACTTATCAGCCCACACTAAAGTCAAGTTGCAATAAAAATCATGGGGAGAGATACTCACAAGTGATAAGATTGGGGATGGAGACAAATATTATCACCTAAGCATCTTCCAAGAAAACTCTTGTTCATTACTGCATGCAAAGGGGACCATCTCCTCTCATTGCAGGTGAGTGACTCTCCAACCCCACAACTATCTTGGGGTTGCTCTGAATTGATCCCCAAAAAAGAACAAGGCAGAGGCCATTAAACAACACCTATTTTTGGGAAATAAATTTCTCAGGTCAAGTTATACACTCAAAGACCATTACCTAATAATATCTCTGGTTTTATTTACTAGCCTTTGAAGTTCAATAAAAGGAGTTTAAAATCTGTTTAAAATTCAATTAAAGTATTCAGGAAATAGTTTGAAGACAAAACCTTCAAACAATTAGTGAGACATTAAGGATGTTGATGGCTCTACCCCCAAGGCAATTATTGGGCCTACACCCAGAGAAAGTGTGCTGTGTGAAGGCAAATACCACTCAAATCCTACCCAAGAGGTAATCACAGTAACATGGGATAAAGGAAATAACTCCCACGGGGGATAGAAGTACCAGATCGATGATTGAGAATTTACTCCCAAGTCAAGGAGTCTATGTTATACAGTCCAGCAGGAAACATGTATATTATAGACCATTGATTAATATATATTTTTATCTGTTATCCCCCACCGTATATTGACTGCACTTTAAGAAGTTAAACTTCCAAGTTAAATTTGATCAGATCATCACATTATAGGAAGTTAGATATGAACAAAGCCAAGAATATGGCCCACTACCTAGAGTAACAGTCAACAAAGTACAGTGTGTGTGGCCCAAATCTGCTCATTCCCCACCACCTGCATTTATAAATAAAATTGTAGTGAAACAGCCACACCCATTTGTTTATGAATTATCTGCAGCTGCACTACAACAGCTTGCAGACTTAGGTTATTGTCACAGTATTATTACTTGCAAAATGTATTTAAGATTGGGCACCTAACCACTAACTCAGAAAACCCTAGTTTGGATCTGGATGCTGCAATAAGATTGTTTCAAGGGTAACGCAACCACACACACTTTCAGTGTTCCTGACAAGGACTCACAAAATCCAGAACTAATGTTTATTATAGCAAAAAGATACAAAGCAGGATCAGCAAGGGGGAAAAGTCCTTTGAGTAGAGTTTGTCTGAAGGTAGGCACATGTTCCTAAGGCCCTAAAGGAATCACACAGGATGCACTGTTCCATGAAGAAAGAATTGTGGCACTAGCAAATTGTGTCTGACCAAGGAGGCACTCCTGAGTATTAGAGGAGAGGACTTTTATTGGAGCTTGTGTATGTGAGCTCATTTACTTGCATGGCCAGCCATGATTTCTGAAACTAAGACCCCTAGAAGGAAACCATTCTCCACCAGAAGTCTGTACAAGCTGTCTTAACAAGTGGTATAGCATGGGTGGGTGCCCTGGGTATACAAAACAACTATATTCATTAGTAACAGGGGGAACATCTCCAGAAGCTGTTCCCTGGAGTTAGCCAATGGTCAGTCACACAGCAGACCCTCTTGAAGATATGCTAGTGTTGAAAAACCAGGTGCATTGTGTTAATTCTTTCCTACTCAGGGATGTGAAGTTGGATGGCCTCCTTGGAGGAGGGGAGATGGGACAGGTACATCTGACTTAGTCCTTAGCGTACCTTCATGGGAAGAAGAACGTAAGAGATGTGGGATAGTCAAGTGATAGCTAGCAGATGCTGGCCTCCCCAGCATTTTTCCTCTAAACAAAACCTACATTTCTTTTGGAGAACTACTTCTGAACCAGAAATTATTTGTAGGATGGATAGCTTACCCCACTTATGTGGCCACTGTGATTATTTTAGAGGCTGTCATGTAATCAAATTTATTGCAAGAAGAGCCTTTCATAGTAGAGTTCTAGTTCATTTTCTAGTCTTTTGTGGAAACTATTTTTTTTACCTGTCCTCTTTTCTGATTTGTTTAGTCTGCAATTATGTAACCTGGATGTTTTCCAGTCATTTTTGCTACCATTAATACAATTCGTATGATGTCCCAACTCAAAAGAAGATAACAGCAAAACTGAGAAATGCAGAGAAAGAGAGCTGGAATCTTGATGACACATGACCCTAAATGAAACGGCTCCTCTGATACTGGTATGCCTTTGGATTTTCTATTAGGTGAGCCAAAAAACAAAACAAAATAAAACACCTCTATTTCTGTTTAAGCCAATCTGAGTTCTATTGGCAGCAATAAACATTCCTGACAAAGTATCATCATATTGGTTTTACAAGTAAGAAAGTTAATGCGTAGAAAAACTAAATAATTAGTCAACTGTTGCAGCCAGAATAAATGGCAGAGCCAGGATTCAAGAACAGCTCTCTTTGAGTCCCAAACCAATACATTTTTCTACTAATTCATACAGCCATCAGACTAGAAGATTCTCAGTGAACTCATCCTACATCCCCCACCAGAATGACCAATGTGCTTGAGACCTTCCACACATTCAGATACTACATAGGAATTTGTTGTGGCATCACTGGGTTTGTAGC
The DNA here is from genome assembly GCF_048164855.1 of Canis lupus baileyi. Classification (NCBI taxonomy): domain Eukaryota; kingdom Metazoa; phylum Chordata; class Mammalia; order Carnivora; family Canidae; genus Canis; species Canis lupus. The sequence continues at coordinate 54,360,854 of NC_132844.1, read as the reverse complement.
TGTTCATTCCTATAAGTTGTGAATATATGAGGCTTAATGTGAAAACAGAGTGGGGACCAAATCAACCAGGGCTTTGGTCTTATGTTCTCCTCCTCCTTAACTGCTTAATACACTATATTCCATCTTTCATAAATCATATGTGGAGAGAAATAGATATCTTTATTATTCTGGGATTCTTGAGGAGCTCCAGATTTTAGGTTCAAAAGTTATTTCCGAATAGCAACAGCTGCATTAAGCTTCTAGTAGAAACCATCTCAAATGATTTTGCTAGGCTTGTCTATAATCGTATTTATCAAATATTCATGCTTATGTATAATCTCAATTACATTCATACAGGAAAAAAACACTACGCATGTCCCCAGAAAGAAAAAGGTGAAGTATAACTGTGGGGGAAAAATCTTTTCAAATATTCTCATACTGTGAGCCTATTATAAGTGCAAAAAGATTAAAGATATAGTATAAAGGTGTATATCTAAATGACTACAGCTAACTGTTTAACTGGAGCTGCCTAGGGTACATCAGTAGCCCCTAAATGATCAAAGGCTATTGCTGCAGGCAAGGTCCAAAACCACCTGCTTATATAAAGAACTTTAGATGACAGGACTGATACTATGCATGTATATTGATACTTCTTGAAACAACGATTAAAAAAAAAGTTATCTGTCTAAAACTGACAGAAGGCAAACAGATTGAGAGTTAAGTTTGTACTTCTGCCACCAACTCATCCTTAGCCTTGTGTAGAGATGTGATAATTTCTAAGGATGTTTCATGAGTTTCCTATCCAGTTATTTTTATTTATAGGAAAAAGAAAATTCAGGTTTTACTGGAAATTACATGGGCATCCTTTCACTCCCCCTGTGCAACCCCAGCCAAAACCGAAATAGGATAGGTTCAATTTATTTTCCAAGTCTACCTGAAGTACTACCTTGTATGAAAAGATGTAGTAAACTAGTTACACTATTACTGTACCATAGGAAGAAATATGTATTGCAGCCAGCTTAATAACCTGCATTTATATGTATAGATAAAAACATATAACTTTCGTTTTTGTTTACATATACTAGCATATTGATATGCAATTACATATTACACATATAAATAATACAGATATTATAATTTTTATATATATTACATATATAGGCACAAAAGTTATACAAAACAATTTTTAACTGCACTTGATTTAACACACTGTAACTTTTTTATTCTGTTCTTTTTCATCTTTTTAAAATTATGCAGGTCATAACTTGATGTTAAATTGATTTCAAACCTGCTAATAGGTTATATTAGCAAATTACAAACCAATAACTTATACTAAAGAATAGATATCCATCAATGCCCCCAAATTCCTACTTATTTATATGGCAACAAACATAAGAAACCATTGAAAGATGTTTTATAGTAGAATATTGGACATCAGTGAGGATATAGGAATACTGACTTGAAAGGTTCGAGAGTTCTTCCAGGAGTTTCTCCTTGCAAAGTTCATGGCAAGACCACTTATCCCAAACTCCCTTACAGTTGGTGTGGCCAGGATAGAAATAATATAAGCCACTTCCAAGTCTGGTCTAGGTCTCCTCATGCATGGTCCCCATCCTCCACCCTCTGACATAAAGCAGTTAGCAGAGTGGTCTTGAAAGCCAAACATTGAAATGGCAAAACCACAAGATGGAAAGATCCAGGACACCTTAATCACTACTCAGAAAAGTCCCACCGATCGGCCATAAACATCAGTGTTGGACCTCATATGAGAGAAAGAAACTTTTATTGTGTTAAGCCCCAAAGATCTGGGGGTTTGTCTGCTGTAGCAACTGCCATCACTGTTAGAAACAGCGAACCTATCATTTTAGGAAGTACTCACCCTCCAGTGGGACACTAACAGAAGGTTTTCACCTACAAGATGTAGATGAAGGGTAGCTACAGGCTAAGAAGCACACAGCACTCAAAACCCACTTCTTGATCAGAAATACAGACTGTACCCAGAATCCTTCCTATGGCAACTCTTCTAAAGTCTACTTTTCAGGTTTTCTTTCACAGTCTTTTCATTTCCACAACTTTCCTTCACACCCCTATATAAATTGCTTAGACACCCTTATCCTGAGCCTAGACTTTCTTCCATAATCCAAATCCAAATTCCTTTTAGTGCATCAGCAATGGTAAACACATTTTCACACAAATAAGATAATAAAACAAGCGAAAGAAGGATAATCCCGTTTCCAGCACAGGTTGCATATGCACTCAAATCAGATAGGTTCTTGATGTACTTGAAATGTGATGGCCTTCTCTTTCTCTCTCTCTCTCTCTCTCTCTCTCTCACCCATGCTCTCTCCTGCCCTTCCTCGATCCTTTCCAGATCTAATCCCACATACTCATTAAGAAGCCTCCTCTGGGGATGCAAGGGTGGCTCAGTGGTTGAGCGCCTGCCTTCGGCCCAGGGCGTGATCCTGGAGTCCAAGGATCGAGTCCTATGTCAGGCTCCCTGCATGGAGCCTGCTTCTCTTTCTGCCTCTCTCTCTCTCTCTCTGTCTCTCTGTCTCTCTGTCTCACATGAATAAATAAATAAGTAAAATCTTAAAAAAAAAAAAAAAGCCTCCTCTGTCATGGGAACTTCTGTCTTCTCTTTGTGGGAAGAAAGTAGGTTTCCAGCATTTCCTACTGTTCATCTTTAAGGTGGGGTTTGTTCTGTTGTTACTGATGTGTTGTCTTTAGCGGGTTTGGGTGTCATGAATCAGTTTTCCCTGTACCTGACTTTCTTGGAGAAATCTATCACTGAAAACAAAAGACCATAGTACAGAAAAACCAAAGTAACATTTTTAGCACCTTATATAACTCTTTTTTTAAAAAGATTTTATTTACTTGAGAGACAGAGAGCATGAGCAGGGCAGAGGGAGAAGCAGCACCTCCTCTCTTCCCTGCTAGCAGGGAGCCCAGCCCAGTGCCAGGCTGGATCCCAGGATCATTCCCGATCATGACCCTAGCCAAAGTTAGACGCTTAACCGACTGAACAGGCACTCCCCTTATATCACTCTTATATGACCTGCTGTGCAGTACATGGAAAATTATCAAAGCTTCAATAGACAGAATGATTATTCAAACATCCCTTCAAAATCCAAAAACACATCTCACAGCTGTATTGGCCATGGGGATAATTTGTCAAATGAAGAAATGCAGTGGAATTTTCTTTTCAAAGGTCTCTGTGCAAAGTCATGTTATCATTAAAAATATGGAATCACTATCATATTGAAAACTCTGAAGACTTAAAAGAAATTTTTAAAATAGCAAATGTGAATTGGGCACTGTCCCTTACAGAAAAAAAAAAGTTCTCTCCTGTATATTTTATCTTAATACCGTGTTTCATAGGAATTTATATTGGTAGAACTAAATACATTGGATGAGGGAGAGAGACCCAGATGTATCTAATCTACTTATATTTACAGAAAAATTTCCAAAAGTATGAATCTTTAAGAAATGCAAAGCTATGGTTAATTTGACTTCTATTTAATTCCAGATTAAAAGAAAATGTATTTTTTTTTTGAGTACCTGTCAACAATCTTCCTAAACTGTTCAATTTTCCATTGAGGTAAGAAGAGAATAGCTAGAACAGATTATTTCTCAAATGACTAAGGTTTTGCACATTCTGGATTAAAAATGTTAATATTTTGCCATATTTGATTGGACTTGTTTTTTTAGGAAATAAAACATCACAGGGTTAGTTGAAGCAACTTATCTCTCTTCAGATATAATTAATAGTTAGAAGATCCTGTGTCTCCCTGCAAATCATGTCTTTATACTCTACCACATTTTTGGTAATCAGAAATCATGTAGTTTTTTTGTGTATTCTAAAGTCACAAAAATGATATTTGGGGCTTTTTATTTATCTGACAATCTGTTTTTAATTATGTGTTTCATCCATTTATTTCTTATGATTTTTATGCATTTGGATTTATATTTACTATTTTATTTTATGCTTTCTCTTTTCTGTGATTTTTCTTTGTCTACTTTTCTTCTTCCTGCCTTATATGAGATAATCAAATTTTCTTTATTTCCTTCTATTGACTTAGAAAATGTATTTAGTATTTCTATTCTTAATAGGTATAACTGATTTGAAGTTAACCAGCATCATTACCAAGGTCTGGTGTTCTCTATCTGTTTTCCTTCTTACAGGAGTACGGGAGTACATTTTTTTTTAGTACTTCTTTCACTGAGATTCAATATATAGTGAATTGTCTTAGTTCTTTTCTGGTATACCTTTAGTTCACTTCTGTGCTAAATGACAGCTTTGCAGGGTAAACATTTCCATAGTATCAGTTATTTTCTCTCTGTATTTTAAACATACTATTCTTCTGTGTTCTGGTCATTAGTTTTGTAAAGAGAAAATTACATTGAGTCTAAGATTTTTTTGTAGGTAAGTCATCATTTCTATTGGCCCTTATAATTTTCTACTGTCTTTGGTGTTTCACTATTTTTCAAATTTCCAGTGATGCATGCAGTGGTCTTAAATACTTCACTTTAGATTTGATGTGCTTCTTTGTCCTGGGATCTAGATTTGCAGAAATTCATGGAAATTGTCAGATATTAGCTCTTAGCATTGGCCCTCCTCCATGTGTAGGCATGTGTAGGGATTTGTTATTCTTCCCACTGTTACTTAATCTCTTTCTCATAGTTCCCATTTCTTAATCTTTTTTTTTTTTTTTTTTTTTTGCTATGATCCCAAGCACTTAATAAAATTTGTTTTTCAGTTCACTAATAGACTCTTCAGATTGATCTGAATAGGGCAGCTCCGGTGGCTCGGTGGTTTAGCGCCACCTTCAGTCCAGGGCATGATCCTGGAGTCCCAGGATCGAGTCCCACATCAGGCTCCCTGCATGGAGCTTGCTTCTCCCTCTGCCTGTGTCTGTGCCTCTCTCTCTCTCTCTGTCTCTCTTGAATAAATAAATAAAAATCTTTAAAAAAAAAAACAAAAAAGATTGATCTGATTATCCTATATATTGCATCTCTAGATTTTTTTTAATCTGCTAGTTCTTTGTTTATAGTGTTTTATTATTTCATTGTGGTGTATTTTTTTAAATTTATGTTCTTTATATGTCTTATTGTTTTAAATATGCAATGTATACTTCTATTTTTCAATTGTTTTATCTTCTTAATCTTGAGAAAAATACAAGTTTAGTATATCCATTTACTCTTTCTCCTATGAAATATTTCCTAATGTATTTGATAATTTTTTTGGTATGAGATAATCTTCAATAAAGTTTTTTTGTTTTGTTTTCTTTCATTTTTTGCTATTGTTGTTTCTGTTGGGGGTGGGAGACACTGCTTGCTCTGATTAGAGAAAATGTCCCTTACAGAGATATTCTATGTTTACTTTCACCAAATGTCCAGGAGTATCCCAAGCAGAGGGCTAGTCTTTATGTTAAGTTTTCAGCTTGGACTTCAGTATGCTTTTGTATTGTTCAAGCTTTAGCTACTTCACTATTGTTTTTTGCCTTGTGGTAGATTTTTTTTCTCAGTCAGGTACCCAAATAGGAATAAGTTTCAAAAAGGTAGAATTCTCTAGTCTCCATTTCACAGAGCATTTTCAAATGTGTACAGTTTGGTTTTATCACATGACTTTGCATGGGCCCTGAGCCCTATCATCTCCTACAAGAGCGTCTTTGGCCCAGCCTCTACCCATGAAAGCCAACATCTCTGTCCACTACACTTATCCCTAACCTTTTGCTCAGCTTCTAAGCATCATCTTGCATTCTTATTGATGTGGCTTTGAGGTTATGGTTATTATCTTTTCTCCTTGGTAGGCAGGAATTTTCCTTCCATTCTTTTATTTGTTTTTTAAGATTTTATTTATTTATTCATGAGAGACACAGAAAGAGAAAGAGGCAGAGACATAGGCAGAGGGAGAAGCAGGCTTGACGTAGGGAGTCTGAAGTGGGACTTGATCCCAGGACTCCAGGATCACGCCCTGAGCCGAAGACAAATGCTTAACCGCTGAGCTACCCAGGCGTCCCCTTTCTGTTCATTTAAATTTGCAGGGAAATTAATGTTTTGGCTTTATTTTGTACAGCACTGCTTTGTGTTTGTAGTTAAAAGTAGCTCTCTGTGAATAAAGGCTACAATAATGCTTTAAATAAAGTTTGTCTTCTTTTTCCAATTAGTGAAGTATCATAAAAAGTTTTGGCTAATAAAGGTATTCAGTTAAATGAATTACATATAATTTGGAATTTTATTCTGATTAACAAATAGAAGTAAAAATGAAGCTAATAAATTGATATATTGAATTTTATGTGAACTATAATAGAAAAATATGATAATTTGGGCTTAATCAAAATTTGAAACTTCTGTTCATCCAAAGACAGTTCTTTAAAGACTTATAAAGATTTATTTATTATTTTAGAGGGACAGAACATGAGCAGGAGGGCCAAAGAAAGAGGGAGAGAGAATCTCAAGTAGACTCCATGCTGAGTGATGAGCCTGATGTGGGGCTCAATCTCACAACCCTGAGATCATGAGCTGAGCAGAAACCAAGAGTAAGAAGCTCAGCCAGCTGCACCACCCAGGCATCCCAATGTTTTTATATGCATGGAACCCAACATGGGGCTTGAGCCCACATACCTAAGATCAAGACCTGAGCTGAAATCAAGACTTAGATGCTTAACTGACTGAGCCACGAGGCACCCCATCCAAAGACAATATTAAGAAAATGAAAAGCAAATCATAATCTGGGAGAAAGTTTACTCACTGCATATATCTGACAAAAAGCTTATATTCAGAATATATAAAAATTTCCAACAAAATACCAACTTTTAAAAATTACAATAAAAATGGGCAAAAGGCAGGAATATATACTGCACAAAAGAAAATATATGAATGATTATTAAGCATGCAAAGAGGACTCATCATCTTTATTCCTCAGAGAAATGAAAATCAAATCCACAACTAGATAGCATTCCATATCTACTGGATTGGCTAAAACTAAAAAACCAAGACCACCACCAAATTTGTTGAGAATGGAGAGTAATAGAAACTCTCTAAAGCTTTGGGTGGAACTGTAAATGTTATAACCACTTCAGAAATGGCTTGATATTTTCTGGTATATTAACTGTATATCTACCTCATGACCAAGTAATCCCGTTTATTCAAGAGACATGAACACATACCAACCAAAACATCAATACAAAAATGCTTCTTACAGCTTTATTTCTAATAGTAAATATATGTAAACAATTCAAATGTTCACCAACAGGAGAATGGATGAACAAATTGGGTTATATTTATACAATGGTATACCATTCAGCTCATATAAATGAGTAAACTATTAATACAGTAACATGCATGACTAAAAATATTATATTGAAAGAAAATAAACATCAAAAATACGAATCATATGAAGTTCAAAAACAGGCAAAACTAATTTATAGTGATAGAAAACACAACAATGGTTGCCTCTAGCTGTGTGGGGTTGCGGTAAGAAATGCCAGGGAATACTAGAGGATTTCCTGGGTAAGGGAAATGTTTTACACCTGACTAGATGGTTAAGGTTACATTAGAATACACCTCTGACAAAATATATTAAATTGTTCACTTAAAATACTGTTCATGAATCCTAGCTAAAGTAAAAAAAAAAAAAAATCCCCGAAACATTAAACCTGTGGGTAATAAAATATCAAGGGCAATATTTTAAAATCTTATCAATAAGAATTTAAAAAATGTATTACTCTTAAATAATTTTTCTGGTTCCACTCTGGCCAGAGGACCAGCTGAGTGCTCTCTGGAAGCTTTATCTAGCTTTGAAGTTCTGCACCATTTCTTGTGCCTTCTAAAAGACGGCATAAAACTTTCGAACTACTTTCACAAAAAGTTAGTTAAAGAAGTAACCCTAGAAAAATCACACAACCACACAGCTATTTCACTCTTCTAAGTAAATGCCATTAAATAAAATGCATACATTGCTAATGCTTTGAGCTTCAACTTAGTAGCTGGAACCAAACCTTTTCTCACCATCAACTATAAAGATTATGAAGGTGAACTAAGAGGCGATTCTCTCACAGATGTATAAGGCAGAACCAAACACAGTTTCTCCATCTGTAGCTCTCAAGTTTCTGTACTGCTGTCAAGAAGAACAGTGTGGATTTTGTCAATAAATTCAGGGCACTTGACATGGATACTTAGGACACACAGGGAGCAGAGATTTACAGCATGCTACTGTTTTTACATAGTTTCTCTTATCCCTCCAAAGTCAATGGAAGAGTAATGGGAGCATGATCCCTGAGGAACTGGTTCTTTTGCACACTGTCATAGCAGATGTGGCTGGAGTTTCAACTATTTCACCCCTAGACTCTGAGTAAGGAGTCTTTGAGAGGCTTTGTGAGGTGCCACATGCAAGAGAGAATGATGGGGGAAGACAAAGGACCAAGAAGAGATAAGAGAGCAGATAAATCATAAGACTTGGTGATAAGTCATGAGCTTTGGTTAAGTCAAAGATTTGGAAAAAAATTTCTTAAAACCTTGAAAACTCTCCGATGCAAAAGGAAAGATGACTATCTTGTTTTGATTTGATTTGTTTTAACAGCATCTCATCACATAAAATAAAAGGTGGATCTAATAGTCCACCCTTCTCTTCTAATATTAATAGAGTTCAGCAGTCTGTGTCCATCTCTAATTCTTTTTTTCTAAGATTTACTTATTTATTTTAGAGAGAGAGTACACAAGAGGGGAGAAGAGCAAGAGGGAGAAGTAGACAAGCAGACTCCACACTTAGTAGGGACCCCGATATAGGGCTCGATCCCAGGACTCTGAAATCATGGCCTGAACTGAAATCAAGAGCCAGAGGCTCAAAAGACTTAGCCACCCAGCACCCCTGTCCATCTTTAATTCAAAAGACATAGATGTAAGATAAACAGAGTTATATCCTTGCTCTGTCTTCCTGGCGTTACATTACTTCTTTTCCTCATTGCTCCTTTTGCCACCTCAGGGTAGGGGACTTGAATTCTCACCTGAACTTCTGAAAACGCCTCCTAACTTGTCTTTCCGCTACTACTTTTCTGCCTTTTGATACGTTCACCATCCAGTTCTTAGTGGTATCTCATGAAAACACACATTATATGATGTAACTTGCGTTAGGAACTCCTCTTAGAACCTTTTGATTGCTACAGACTCCTTTCTAAAGCCATAAGAATTTAGCAGGCACTATTCTGTACATCTCCTTGTAAATGTAATGGTAAATCTTGGAGGTAGTAGGTTGAAGCGGGTACCCCTTGATACCAGGAAGGTGATCCTATCTGAGGTGTATATTCAAGTGATCAATTCTGGCCAATAAGCATGAGATGAAGTCTGCTGAGGGCTTCTGGGAAATCCTAACCTCCCTGAATTGAAGAAGGAAGAGGAACGGACAAGAAGAATGGAATGGAGGGAAGAGGAGGAGAGAAAAGGAGTCCAACAGAGAATTCTTTTCCGTTTGCTATTTCTTGCTTCTGAAATAAATTGTGTAAATATGTTACACATGAAGATACCGCAACCATCCTGTAACCCTGAAGGAAAAGTGAGAAAAATTGCAGAAATATGCTTTCCATGCTCTGACATTGAGTTGCTTGGAAAAACAAAACAAAACAAATAAATAACAACAAAAACTTTCATAACTGTGACTCCTATCTATCTCTCCATCACATTAAATTGAATCCAGAATCATGAGGTATCTTTCACTTCCATGAATATATGAACTTCTTTCCCACTTTTGTTAGGGCTATTGTCAGGCAGCAATGTGAAACTGTGTAAAGTATAAATTGAACTTAGAAGAGGCTTAACTCACATTTGGTTTCTTCACATATTTGTCTATTTATTTATTTTTTGTTTGTTTGTTTTTTAATTTTTTATTTATTTATGATAGTCACAGAGAGAGAGAGAGAGAGAGGCAGAGACACAGGCAGAGGGAGAAGCAGGCTCCATGCACCGGGAGCCTGACGTGGGATTCGATCCCGGGTCTCCAGGATCGCGCCCTGGGCCAAAGGCAGGCGCCAAACCGCTGCGCCACCCAGGGATCCCTTGTCTATTTATTATAGTAATTATCCAGCAATGTCTTTAGGAAGGGACATTTTTTCCTACATCATACAAAAGACCATTTGAGCTACAGCTACCTTTTCACGTGCTGTTTCCTCTGATGGAAACACTTCTCCTGAAGTATATTTGACTACTTCTTTTAAATCCTTCAGCTTTCAATGGATACATCATTTCCTCACACAGGTTGTTCCTGGGAACTCTATGCAAAATCATGCTCCATCATTCTCTCACACAGCTTAGTGTTTCCTCCTAAACTTTAACAATATCTGAAACTATTGTATTTAATAGATCTTTTTCTAGTACTTATAAAAGCTATAAGAAAAGAACTATATCTGTCTTTTTCACTGTTAAATCACAAGCACTTAGCCCAAAGCCTAGCATATAGAAGGCACTCAACATTTGTTGAATGCGTCGATGGGATACAGAAGGAAAGCAACAAGGCAAGAGGACATGAAGACAGAAAGGTAGGCAGAGAGGGAGGCAGAAAGAAGGAAGGGTTTTTCTTGAATTGAGGCACACCTGTCATTTGTAATAACCAAATCTTAATTAAAATCAAGTCAGAGATGAGAAGCTCTGGTGGTTATGATTAATTAATTACATAATCAAGTATTTGATTAATATAATATATAATTAAGACATAATTATAATATATACATTATTATTGCATACTACTATATATAATATATAATATTATAAAGTGACATATACATTGCTTTATGTGAAGATAACAAAGAGAATGCACCCAGCTATATATACATGGGGGACCTATGAGTAGCAAGTCTGATTATGCAGAGTAAAGGGATCCTGCAGCTCTCCCTAGAAAAAGGCACTCTGGCAGTGTCTCACTGGGAAGAATCAGAGGGAAGGGCTCAGAGCTCTGAGTTAGTTACCAAAAGCAAATCAGTGCAAGTTATATGTTGTTTAAGTTGAACAAGAGATTAAAAAGGAGAAAGCTGAGTGGAGACAAATTAGCAGAACAAATTCGTAAGAGTTATATTTAAATAGCGAATGAGCTGAACCCAGTCAACTCTAGCAGCCGAAATGTATCATCCAATAGTACAAATCGGCATTCCTACCTTTCTGACCCTACCTTATTCCAGACTACGAACCTGAATGTTGTTTTTCTCTCTCATAATTTTGACCTGCAGCATTCTTGATCTCAGCTTCACCACCACTTCAGTCCTCTTGACCTTGACATCTGACAAGCTTTGTCAGTGTCATCCTGTGTTTGATGATGATAGAAAAAGATCAGATGGGATCTGGATCCCTGAGCTCTTTGACAACCAATGAACTGTGTGTGTGATTGGTCTTGTCTCAGTTTTTCTTATTTATAAAAGATACACATGAAAATATTCTCTCTAAATTCCATTTCTAATCATTCCAAAGGTAAGGATGTCATGTTTGGTGGGCAGTTCCAACAATCAACAGATTTATTTCCCTAAAGAAAATTATGTGCCACTACAGATGAATAGCAGGGACTGACTTATATATGCATTTTTGGAATTACAAGGTAAATGCTTTCCTTTAAAATTCCTCTTTTAATTACCTAAAAAGTGGACATTAGGTATCTTTATTTGACTCAATTTCAGTGGTTGATAGTACCTAAAAATGCTGTCACTTCAGGTAACTCAGAAGTGACTGTCTACTTTTCTAAATTAAATTTGCTCCATAAAAATCAGCTTCTATTCTCACCTCCACATCTACTCCATTAACTCATTCTGTTGCTTCTACTCACAAAATATGCATTGAGTCCATCACTACAGCTGCCCCCCTCAACTCTCAGCATGTCCACTGCCACCACTACCAAATGACCACCTTGCTCCACTTTTGGCTGCAGAGAATAACATTCTACACAGAGTAGCAGAAGTAAACTTGTAAGTATGCCATCCTACTGTGTAAAATACTTCACAACTTCCCACTATCCTTAGAAGACAAATAGAATGTTGGCATGATCTGGCCCCTAGTCATTTCTCCAGCCTTCTCTTCACCTCAACTCATAGATTCTTTTTCAGTTACAGGAGAAAACACCTCCAACTCTGACCCTGTGAGGAGGGGATAGCACTCATAGTTCTGAGATCTTCAAAAATCCTCCCCTATCCCATCTTTAATGACCCAACCCTTTTTACATCCTCTACATTTAGGACAGATTTAAGATTCATAGGGGATTTAAGACCACCTGCATGGAGGATGTCTCAAAACTCTCTTTGATCCAATGCATATCACTTCAGCATCCAAACTGAAGCCACCACTTCAGCATCTCATTACTAAGTCTCTATATACATCAGCTTTCTCCTATGTAGGATAGGAATGATAGTATTTGCCCTTTAAGATCATCATAGGGACTAAGTGCATTTGCCCCAGACATAATCCCTAGCACAAAGTAAGCACTCACTGATTGCATATGTGGTCCTGGGAATATAGTCATATGTCATTGCCCCTCTTACCTTTTTTTTTTTAAGATTTATTTATTTATTTATTTATTTATTTATTTATTTATTTAAGAGCAAGAGAGAACAAGGGTGGAGGTAGGGGGAGGGGCAGAGAGAGAGGGAGAGAGTCTCTAGCGACTCCACACTGACCACAGAGCCTGATGCTGGCTTGATCTCATGACCCAGAGATCAGGATCTGAGCCAAAATCAAAGGTTAGACCCTTAACTGACTGCATCATACAGGCACCCCTCCTTATTGTATTTTTTTAATTTCTGTCAGAGCTAAATTCAGCCCTTCTCTCCTCATCTGTGTCTGAAGGATGTCAATCATTCAGGATATCCAAGAGAAAGGAAAGAAAATAAGCTAAGAAAGAGATTATGAGAATAGAAGTTTTCAAAGCAGATTTCTTAAACAACTTCTCTTTTTTCTATTTTTTGTAAAACAAGTTTCAAAAACATTCCAAAATTGTTATATGCTTTATCTTTTCTCCCTGGTCTGCTAATCAGCTTCAGGTTATTGGTTTTGTTTTGCTTTACTTTGCTCTAATTGAGTACTGAAAAAAAAAATGAAATATTGTTGCCTTTTGAGAAAAATTAGTTCTCTCAAAAGAGATCTACTAACCCTTTAAAAAAAATAGAGATACCAACTGTCTTGACCAATTATCAAAGCAATTAGGAGTTCACTTAAATTTATCCCATTTATCACTCCCTAGTATAACATTGAAAATGCATTCAGTGCCGAATTAATTCCTTCAGTCAGTATGTATTATTTATTTGTTGGTAGATCATTTTGTCCTCAAGAAACCAACACTTTCCCCCCACCTTGTTTCCTCAGCCTCACCCTTCCTGATATCATGAAATACAAAATGGAGGTCTGCTGAATGAACACCCAAAAATATCTTGATTTAACACTGTGGACAGTAGTTGTGAAAAATACGTTCAATAAAAACTACCTCTTTCTTTTCACTTGCTTTTTGCAGATTTCATAACATAATACCTTGCATTTTTAGAATGTTTTAATTTTTTAAATTTCATATTTATATCAAGAAGTTAAATTTACTCTTAAAAACACTTTCTTTTGATACACTTTCTTTTTGTTAAGTGTCTAAATCATTTTTGAAATGAGGCAGGGCAAAAAGAAATAAATATAATCTTCTAAGGGCACTCATATTAAAAAATAGATACTACTATACATAATTAATCATAAAAGTACCTACCACTCAATTACCCTTTTGTATTCAACTTAAAGTCTTTTTTTTTCAAGTTTTTATTTAAATTCCAATTAATTAACATACAGTGCAAGTTTCAGGTGTAGAATCTTGTGATTCATCACTTACATACAACACTCAATGTTCATCTCAAGTGCTCTCCATCACTGATTTAACCCATCTCCCTGCCGACCTCCCCACCAGCAACCTTCATTTTTCAACTTAAAGTCTTATACTTAAATACATCTCATGTAATAATTTAATCACTTCCATAGATAAAAAAGAAACAAAAATATTTCAGGCTAATAAAATCACTAATAAAACATTGTCCATCCTATAGATGAATCTGAGTTAATAAAGGTAAATTTTTCAAGTATTAATTTTCCCAAAATTAATAAAGATTTTTTTTCTAATTTATTAAAGATTAGACCTAAAATGCAGGTGTTCCCATCTTAACATAGAGTTCATTTTCACAGCCCCCCAAAAATATAATATTAAATATCATGTTCATCTTGAAGATTCCCTTACCTTATGCCCAGATATCAATTAAGAACTCCTACTATTTTGTACCTCTGCTTTGTTGCTTAATTAATTTCCTTGACTTATAATTATGGAACTATCTTGCCTCCTCTTCCCCACCCTGTACCTCTATTATAAGTCACTTCAATGCAGGAATTTTTGTCTTCTCATTTTTATGTTACCCTTTACAAGGTCTTAAATTATGCACGTAAGTCAGTAGATTCTCAGTAACCTTCATTGAATTGAAATGTATGCAAACTACGCAATTTTCAACCAACCTGCAAAACTAAATCTTTTTATAAAATCAGTCATGAAAATTATCTTATGCTCAAATAAAGAAGAACATTTTTGTTAAATCTAATATTCCATTTGGTAAGTCAGGAAATAATAGATAGTACCGGCTACCATTGACAATTTTTCATCCATCATCTGTGTCCCCTTTCTTTCAAGAGGCATCTGTACCTACCACATACCTTTGAGATGGGATGATGTGAGACAAAAGCAAATACCTATTGTCAATACCTCAAACTCCAAATACCACCTATGGTGTTTGACTGACATGACATATGCCTTTAACAAGAGCTGTCTTACAGAGACTATAGGAAGGAGACAGGCAGGCAGACTTCAGACAGCAGCTTAAAGTGACTGGTATTCCTCTTTTGACAGTTTCATTTGACTCTAGCTCAAGTTAACTTATCTTCCTACTCCACATAGGTTTTTAATTTACAAGTACCTAGCATCTTAGGAAAAGAAGGAAAAGGAAAAGAAATATTAGCAGAGCTTAGGAAAGCAGAATAGTTGAATTTAGTGCTTCAGTTTTCTCTAGAAACAACACCTAAGGCTTGGATTTTCACTTTGGATCCATATAAGAGAAGTAGAGTTTTTGATGCCCATGTGAGGTTGACTGTTGTTACTTTTGTCTAAGATCCATTTCCTATTTTCTCTTAATAAAGAGAGATTGTTTTCCTTTAGGCAATTGACTCTTCCCCGTCCTCAGTCGGTGACTGTTAACCAATATACACCCTGTCTCTGGGAATGAAAACATAATCCTCATACAGTCAATCAGTTTATTCTGTTTTCCATCAGTAACAAAGCATTTATCTTCCAGCTAGAGGAAAACCACTGAAAGTGACCAGTCATAACTAAATAACCAATTCCAGGATATTACAGCAACTTCATAATCACAACCTGTGAGGTAGATATCCTTAAGACTCTTAACTTTTCCCTTGTACTCCCATGACTGCATCTATAAGCAAGAAGTGAGGGAAGGGTACATGCCAGGGTGGAATGACACTCTTCATGCTCATCTCACCTTTTATCAGGGAGAAAGCCCTTTCCCAGAAATCCCTCCAAAGACTGTTTACATCTTAATAGTTAAAACTGGGCCATGTGGCCATCTGTAGTTACAATAAAGAATAGAGATTCAAGTACCTGGTTTATACAACTTTTATAGTGGGAGGATGGTGAAGAGCTCAAGGGAAACACTTTGGGGTAACTATCCTGACCTTATCTGCAATATCTTCCTTTGGTCAGGGTGATTATGTCAAGGATAATTGTGTAAGCCATGCCAGGCCAATGGAGCTATGATATGAGTTATCTTAATTGATCTGTATTTAACCAATTATCTATATTAACTAATACTCTTTATGCTTCAATAAAACACAGTGAACTGGAAACCATACACACTGAATGGATCTGTCTAGTTTAGCAATATTATTATGAAGTCATCAATACCTCTTCTCAAATTTATTGTAATCATAAAATGCTACTAAATATGGGGGCACCTGTGTGGTACAGTCAGGTAAGCAACCGACTCTTGGTTTTGGCTCAGGTCCTGATCTCAGGGTAGTGGGATTCTCTCTCTTTCTCCCTTTGCCCTTCCTGCTCATGCTCTCTCTCTCTCTCTCTCTCTCTCTCTCTCTCAAATAAATAAAAACATAAAAATGCTATTAAATACTGAATATACTAATGAAATACAAGGAAAAAGAAAGGTAGGTGTTATTTTTATAAGAAGTTGAATGCTTTGGAAAGAAAGACTAGATCAAAGAAAATCCTATGGAATTGCATGTGGATGAGACACCAACAACAAGTGACAGGGGACATTATATAACTCCATATAGTTTCTGTGATCCAGCTGCATCACAAGTTTATACTTCACTTTAAATGCACTTACACTGAAATCATAGGTATTTCATTATAAGATTTATGAAAGAATGAACATCTGGAGCTCTAATCAGGAACTGAAAAAAAAATTCTACATTCAGTCCCACCTGAATCAGCTATAAGCAAATAGATACCATATATTCATTTCTTATTGTTGTCGTAAATGATTATTACAACTTAGTGGTTTAAAACAACACAAAATTTATTCTTTCTTGGTCCTAGAAGTCAGAAGTCTAAATCAGTGTGGGATCCTCAGTTGGCAGGATCATATTTCTTTAGCACCTTCAGTGGGAAATCTGTTTCCTTGTCTTTTTCAGTTTTTGGAAGTCATCTATGCTCCTTGGCTTATGGCCCCTTCCTCATATCACTCAACTACTTGCTTTCATCATCACATTTCCTATTTCGGTTCTGATCCTTCTTCCCTCTTATAATGACTTGAGACACACTGGGCACTAACCCCACTCCCATGCTGACCATTCAACTTACTAGTCTATCTATCTATCTATCTATCTATCTATCTATCTATCTATCATCTATCTATCTATCATATCTATCTATCTATCTATCTATCTATCTATCTATCTATCTATTTAGAGGGGAGAGAGAGTATGAGTGTGGGGGGGGCAGGAAGGGGGTGGGAGGTCTTGTGGAGAGGGAGAGAGGGAGAGGGAGAGGGGGAGAGAATCTTAGACAAGCTCCATGCCCAGGGCAGAATCCTACTTGGGGCTCCATCAAAAGACCCTGAGATCATGATATGAGCTGAAATCAAGAGTCGTTTCTTAACAGACAGAGTCACCCAGACATCCCACTTACTATTGCTTTTAGTAGTGTAAGGATGATGTCTTGATCATGTCATGGATCCATGCAGTTTGGTAGGAACAGAACTCTTTTCGATGCAATCATCACTCTGTGTCTTTGACATTTGTGAGATCCCAGCTTCCTAACAGATCCTTTGAATCTGGTCCACCATCAGGGAAGAAAAAGTATAAAGGATGCTGCCAGAAGGTTCAGCAGTCCAGCGTGGTCTGGCAGAAGCACACAGTAGTTCCTCCCACATTCCAATCACCAGGAACACGATCAAATGGCCCCACTTAGCTCCAAGGGGCTGGGAATTAAGCTATCAGTTTCTCAGAAAGAGGAGAGGCCATATCTGCTACTGGTTCCATTCCTCTGCCTTGTCAAAATGACCATTTAACTTAGAAAGCAGTATCGACATTAACATTGGTTATCTTGCCCTGACAAATCAATCCAGTCACCCAGACCTCACTGTAGCGGACCCTTCACAGTCCCTTTCAGGTCTAGAGAGACTCCTTCTGAATCTAGATGAACCCTACACAGAAGCACCAAAGCACCAAGCCCTTTTCTTCTAAAGAAGTCCTACCTTATAATTGCCTGTGAGGCACATACCTTTCATACAAAATAAGGAGAGTGTTTTAATGACAGTCTCCATCTAGCCTGAAATGAAGAGACATAATTTCTTCTTCCTGACCCCATGACACTCACAAATCTGCAAATAAAGAATATAAAGGGATCCCTGGGTGGCGCAGCGGTTTGGCGCCTGCCTTTGGCCCAGGGCGTGATCCTGGAGACCCGGGATCAAATCCCACATCGGGCTCCCGGTGCATGGAGCCTGCTTCTCCCTCTGCCTGTGTCTCTGCCTCTCTCTCTCTCTCTGTATCTGTCATAAATAAATAAAATATTAAAAAAATAAATAAATAAATAAATAAAGAATATAAAAGCCTATCTGATGGGAGAGGCAAAATGACCTTTAAATTCTTCTGTTGATAAGATTGCTCCACTTAAAATCAGTAACGACAATGAAAAAACACAAGTTAACTTCTGTATTAACTTATGAATAATCTCTGCTGTTGTGCCTTCTTTCAGGAATGCCATGTCCCAGGTATGATGGTAGGCTCTAGAATACAATAGTAAACAAGACTTCTGGAAATTCCGTGATAGAGCTTAAGGTCTGGTCTGAAAAACACAATAAATGTAAAAAACAATAATAATAAATGACAGTAGTGACAAGTTTGACAATTTCATATGCTTGCTTTTTAGACCTTGGTCATCTCACTCACTCTTGAAACTTCCAATTAGCATAAGCAGTCATATTCACATCTATTTTTCCCATGTATTTCTCTCCTGGTCATGACATTGTCAATTCCAACTGCTTGCTGAATGACTAGATAGGTATGTACACATTCTGCCAATATCACAGCTATCAAAAATGGATTCAGCCATTTCCCCAAATTGAGTATTGTCATGCCATTTCTCTCATCTCAGTTAATCATATTAATTATCTTCCAGGTCTGTGTAAGTGTGTGGCTATTAACTCTCTTTAAGCTGCTCCTTGATCTAAGAGTACATAAAGCAATCATTTTTCAAATGTGTGCTACCATCCATGAAGAACAAACAAAACTGAAGGAAAGAAATTAATCTCGGAATCTACTCCCCATCCTTGGAAACTAATCTGAAAATATTTTTCTTGCTAATCAGAGGACTTCTTGCATCATCTTTGCACACAGTGGGCAGCAAACTAATATTCTTTTGCACAAATTTGTCATGTCGGAACTATAACATTACTTGTCCTTTTCCAAGCATTGTTTAATACACACACACACACACACACACATGCACACATGTACATACCCCACATCTCATTCAAGTATTTATTATCATCTTCCATTTGGGCATCATATCTAGGTCTGATCTTATATCTTAACTTTGAAGACCTGAAAAGTAAGAACAAATGAAATTCAAAGCAAGTAGTTGGTTGGTACATGTTTTTAAACCCATTTTATTTTTGCTTTCTGAAAGTTGTCAATGTACAATCTTGAACTTAGCAGGCATAGTAGTTATCAGGCAAAGGAGTTGGCATATCTTCCATTCTTGTTCAGATGCTAGCTTGCAATAATTTTCCAAAATCCACAGGGGATGTTTTGGAGAGAAGCTGTGAGACAGCTAATCAGAAAAAGATATTCTAATGTTTAGTTATACTACAGTGTAGCAGAGGCTCCTGGGGGATAAGCAGAAGCCCCATTGGCTGATTCATTTTAACAGGGTTGAATAAAGCAGGGAAAACAACTATCAGAGGAAATCTCACACTGGTAATTCTTGAAATGAGCTCAAACATGTGTTTCCTAATTTCTGTGATGTTATTTTCTTTTAAGAATTCACCTTTATTTTACTTTCTCTTACTTTCCTATCTGTTTTAGTTTTATATTCCATATCTATCTACCAGCATCTGAGATTTATTTAATTTCTACTATGAGTACTGAAATCTTGACAAAGGGAACAGAGACATTCAGAAAAACACCAGTTAAACAAGTTAAATTCCTTAATTATCCCTATTTACTTTCTAGGTGTAAATAGATGGCACTTATATATTAGGCATTGCTTTTGAAACATTAAAAAAAAAAAAAAACAGGAAGTTGCCATAGCAACCTCAGCTGCCAACAATCTCCATGAGAAATGAATTCCCAATGGGTATGGAATCCTTGGCAGTTTACACAGCACTTTCAAGCTATAAATGCACTCATTATTTATTATAATCATGTAATTAAGTGGGGCTGTTAATATTATTATCCTTATTTCCAAATAACAAAACCTCAGCTTGAAGACATTAGAAGACTTGTCCAGGGTCATGTTAACAGGAAAGTGGCAGGCTCAGAACTCAAAGCCCTGTCTAATGATCATAAGAATCATACATTTTCCACAGTCAGACTAATTATTGGAAATAAAAATGTATCTATATTTAGAATAAATATTTTTCAAATATGTGATTGATTGAATAAGTTTTGCTGGACATTTTCTTGTTGTTAAGCTAAGTGTAAGATGTACAGCCCACTAGTATGGAGCACAAGTCCCCCTCGATAACTTTGATTTGAGCAATTAGCCATGGTGACATTAACAGATAATACTTTCAGATTCAGTGGTGTAAGCCAGCTACACTTTGTCAATTACTCTAGTTCAGTCTACATTCAGGCTTTCTCTGGAAAAAGGCAAATACAACTTTTCCTTCAAGATGAAAGAATGAAACGAGATAATATTACTAGAGGAATGAACATAAGAGAGAAGGGACACCTGGGTGGCTCAGGGGTTGAGCGTCTGCCTTCGGTTCAGGTTGTGATCCCAGAGTTCCAAGATCTAGTCCCGCATCAAGCTCCCCGCAGGGAGCCTGTGTCTCTGCCTCGCTTTCTGTGTCTCTCATGAATAAATAAATAAATAAATAAATAAATAAATAAATAAATAAATCTTTTTAAAAAAGTGTGAGAGAAGATAATTGTTCTATATACGAATTAAGAATCACTGTACAGGGATGCCTCGGCAGCTCAGTAGTTGAGCGGCTGCCTGTGGTTCAGGTCATGATCCCGACGTTCTGGGATCAAGTCCCACATCAGGCTCCCCGCAGGGAGCCTGATTTTCCTTCTGCCTATGTCTCTGCCTCTCTCTGTGTGTCACGAATAAATGAATAAATAAAGTCTTTTAAAAGAAAAAAAGAATCATGGTATATGGTATAAATCAATCAATCAATACCTGTAAATCAGTAGTTCTCAACAGGGGTTATTTTGCCCCTCTTCCTACTCAGGAGACATTTGACAATCTCTGGAGACATTTTTGGTTGTCATAATGAGATTGCACTTGCATCAGGGAGGTAAAGGCCAGGGATGCTAGTAAATATCCCACAATACATAGGACAGCTCCCATGACAATGAATTATTTGACCTAAAACGTCTATAGTGAGGCTGTTAAGAAATCCTACTATACATAATGCAAATAATTAGATTCTGATGCATTTAGTTATCTATAAAAGTAATTCTTGAAATTTTTTCTAAAGCTTATGATTAAAAGCTTTTTTTCTTTTTTAAGACATTACTAAATATAACATGACCATGACAGAAAAATAGAAAATAAGCACAAAGAAAAAATATCAAGTCACCTTAAATCCCACAATGTAGTGATATTTTCTGGTGTCTTCTTATAGACCTCATTTCACGTGTGTATATTTATATATACACACACACATTCTGGGACAAACATATATCATGTTATACTTCCCTATAATTTCCTAACATATTGTAAATAATCCACTATGTCAGAAAATCATGATTTACCTCATTATTTTAAATGACTGATTAGTATTCAATTTAGGGATGTAACAAATCATATTAATCAACCTTATCAGATATTTAGATTAACTCTGTTTTTCTTGTTATAAGCAATATTGTCAGAAATATTTTTATATAAATTTTGGCATAAGTGTGTTTATTTCTAGTGTATGTTAAAAAATGTGAGTCAAGGGAAATGTGTCATTCTATTTGATACACTTTGCTAAACTTTACACAGGTTTACAAAGGTTACACAGATTTACAAATTCATAATTAAGTCCATTATAAACACACTTAGTGACAAGTGAAAAAATCATTCCTTCTCATTCCTTCAATTTCTGTGCCAAAAAAAAAAAAAAATAGATCTCATGATGGCCATGGGTATATATGGATGAATGGTCTAAATCCATGTTCTTCAACAATACACAATATTCAATTTGTAGAGGTAAATAAAGAGGGTGCTAAATTTCTGTAATCCTCAGTTTGTTGTCAATAGAGTAAAAAGGACTGACTTCCATATATATATATATATATATATATATATATATATATGTCCATTTAGATACTTTTATAAAAGGATAGATGTGAGTAAAGTCAAGAATTCGGTAGAACCCATAGCAGAAATTAAATAGAAATAATGAAATCCTCTCAAAAACTCTAGAAAATATTGGTAATTGTGTTGCACTTCCTATTGTTCATACAATGAGGTTATGAGACTTTTCTTAAATAATAAAAAGGAAGTATATCCCTATTATGCTGGAAGATTTGGGAACACCCAGATCACTGGCATCTGGATTATACAAAACAAAAATTTCAAGGAGTTAAAAAAAAATTCAAGGAGAGAAAAGGAATCCAAGGAAATTATCGAAGCTTATGTGTTACTCTGTGTATTCCAAAGCCAGAGGGAAAATGCCACTATGGCAGCAGGCAAAAACATTCTGCCAACCGTCCCCCTCCCAATTTGATGCCTTTTTTTTTTGTTGAATATTAGAAAGATACTTATGAAATGCGATTTAATATATTTGCTAAAAATTAACACAGAGATAGATTTTCAGCTAATTAACCTACTCTCAAAAAAGGCAGTAGGGAAATGCTTGTTAATGTTTAAGCCATAAGATACACAAAAATGCAAGCAATATTTCATCGTGACACCCAGGAGACCCATGTGTGACACAATATAGAGTCTATCTGTATCTCACTCTCCACAGGAACTAATTTTGAAGCACCAGAATGCTGTGAATTGGCTGTAAAACAATGTTGAAGAAACTCAACATAGAACAGAAGGCACACTTTCCTTAGGAAGAATGCTGATAAAATTTTAATGAACTAACATGTTGTCATGGGGATTTGTTGCTCTTCATTAATTCATTGTGCTGTTCCTCTATAGTTTTGCTGAAGTTGAGTGACAAATTGTCAAGTAGCTGTTGTGGTGGTTTACATTGTCTCATTGATACCCTAAATTTAGGGGGCAAATTCTCTTAGAGACTTACCCCATTGCATGAGGGGCAACACATTTTTTAGCATCATGTGCACTCAACTGTATTTCAAATGAAACTCCATCTCTAGGGTAGGCCTTTGACTCTGCAGAACAGTAAAAATAATCACAGAATGACTGGCAGTCCTGGTCACAGATGGAGACTGCCACAGGAGCCAGGGCTGGGGAAGGCTCTACCATACAAAATAGTCAACTGGCCGCCTATGAGTTAGGGTAAAATTCTCAGTAGAAAAAGAATAATTCAATCATAAAATCATAGACAGCCAGAGTTTAGAGGGACTGCAAAATCAGTCTAACTGTTTCATTTTTCAAATGAGAAAACTGATGAGGCCCACAGAGATAAAGCTTTGCCAAGGATGTGAATGGCAGGGCAAGGATTAGAAACTGAGTATTTTGACTTATATCAATTTTCTTATCATGATGCCTCCCTGGGTTTCTTCTCTTGTTCTTTCCACTTCCTATAGCATTCGTATTTTCTCCTTGAAATTAGTCTTAATGGCAAAATAATGTGAAACACCGCCCCTGGGGTATAGGAACATAGACAGAGGTGGCCTACCATAATCTCTCCTACTGTTTTTTAATGCATACAAATTCTATGGTATAAATGATCCATATTTGTGTTAATTAGAATTTTCCAGGTCTTTGAGTAAAATGGATGTTCTAAGAAGATTAGGATAAGTTACCCAGTATTTTATAGCCCCCTGGCTGCACACCCTACTCGGTAATAATTAGGTGAGGATTATGGACAAAAAGCAATCAGAGCACAGATTATGATATGAGGAATGTGTGTGTCCTCACCAGGGTCATCAGTAAACAATACTGATAGAATTTGGTTTCTGCTTCTGTGCCATGGTAGAGGCCAGCTGAAAAAACTCACACCATTCTCTGGTGACCGTGACATTGAGAGCAGCCAGAGATGAGAAAATCCACAACTTGGCTACAAATATTCATGTCAAATTGGCAGACAACCAAAGATTAGTGGATGGAGAGGTTCGTTTTTTGTTGTTTGTTTGTTTGTTCGTTTGTTTTAATCCTAGTCTTCTCCCACCTGCCAACTGTTTGAGAATATTAATTTTATATAAATGTCTTGACTTCTTAGGGTGTCTGGGTGGCTCGGTTAGTTAAGTGTCCCACTCTTGATTTTGGCTCAGGTCATGATCTCAGGGTCGTGAGATCAAGCCCCACATCGGGCTCTGCACTTGGTGTGGAGCCTGCTTAAGATTCTCTCTCTCTCCCTTTACTTCTGCCCCTCCCCCTTCTCTCTAAAAAGAAAAATACAGTGTTGACTTTTCACTTTTGCAAGACTGAAGAAACTCAAATTCCTAATATGCAAATATACTAAATGCCCAAACCAAAAAGCTAAAGAGGAAAAAAATATTATTTTAAAATTTAAAAACTCACAGAACACCTGGGTGGCTCAATCAGTTAAGCGACTGACTTGGTTTCAGCTCAAGTCATGATCTCAGGGTCCTGGTATTGAGCCCCATAGGATTCTCTCTCCCTCACGTTTTGCTCCTCTCCCTGCTCACATGCTCTCCCTCTCTCATTCTCTCTTAAATACATACATAAATAAATACATAAATAAATAAATAAATAAACAAACAAATAAACAAATAAATAATAAAATCTTTTAAAAAATTAAAACTTGCTATTAAACTTCACTAACTTTATTTTTTATTCTAAATCTTTGTTACTCAATGGAGCCATTAGACAATCAGTACCACCTGAGATCTACCAGAAATACAGGACTCACCCCAGACTTAACAGGGTGCACCCCAGATTTACAGAATCTGCTGTTTAGTAAGATAACCAAATGATTCATTAAAGTTTAAGCAGTTCTGGGCTTCTTCACATAATACAGACACAGAATCCTCACATGTTGAGCTAATAAGGCACATAACACATAACCCAACCAGACACTAGGATCTTTCCTCTCTGATGTTCCCAGCAAGCAAGAGTAATTGTTATTATATTGCTTTGTACCTTTCTTAAAAGTTCCTATTGCCACAAATAAAAGCTTTTGTAACCAGGGATTATGTATGTAATGAAAATATTTGCTATTCCTGACTTCCACACAAGAAATGCAATGCTTGAAGAAGTCAATCGGAGAAGGACAAACATTATATGTTCTCATTCATTTGGAGAATATAAATAATAGTGAAAGGGAATATAAGGGAAGGGAGAAGAAGTGTGTGGGAAATATCAGAAAGGGAGACAGAACATAAAGACTCCTAACTCTGGGAAACGAACTAGGGGTGGTGGAAGGGGAGGAGGGAGGGGGGTGGGGGTGAATGGGTGACAGGCACTGAGGGGGACACTTGACGAGATGAGCACTGGGTGTTATTCTGTATGTTGGCAAATTGAACACCATTAAAAATAAATTTATTATAAAAAAAATGCAATGCTTGTTAAATCTGAATACATTTTTCTTTGGTAATGACTATATTCCTCCTATAATAGCAGGAGTTAACATTCATTGGAGGCTCTCTATGTGCCGGGCACTGCATGAAGTAGATTATGCACATTACCTAATTTAATCCTCTCCACAACTCAAAGATGTGGACAATAATATCACCTTCATTTTATGGAAGGAGAAATTAAAGCAAAGAGGTTAAATAATCTGTCTGAGAATACAGTTGGCATGAAGTGAGTGTGGAACCTAAACCCACAGAAGTAGAAAATCTGCCATCCACCCTACTAATTTTGGAGTAAGCCACTAGCACTGGGAAATTAACACCTAGATTAAAACATAAGTATTTCACCTAATGACCCCAGTGCTATTCTTCAGCCATGACATGTTTCTATCTCTTAGAACACCTAATGACTAATTACTACAAGTCTGCTATACCTCGAATAGCCTAAAACGAAACAATTAACAATATATTAAGTAGATAGGGAAATGTCTAGTGCTAATCACTTGACTTATTTTTTTTAAGATTTTATTTTTAAGTAATCTCTACATCCAGTGTGGGGCTCAGACTCACAAATCCACGATCAAAAGTTGCACACTCAACCAACCAAGCCAGCCAGATACCTCTTTTCTTTCTTTTTTTAAGAGTTAATCATTAGGGGATCCCTGGGTGGCTTGGCGGTTTGGCGCCTGCCTTTGGCCCAGGGCGCGATCCTGGAGTCCCAAGATCGAGTCCCACGTTGGGCTCCCGGCATGGAGCCTGCTTCTCCCTCCTCCTGTATCTCTGCCTCTCTCTCTCTCTCTCTCTCTGTCTATCATAAATAAATAAATAAATAAATAAATAAATAAATAAATAAATCTTTAAAAAAAGTTAATCATTAACTTTAAATGAGATTCAAAGTCCTCTCACATGATCAAAACTATTAAATATCCTCTGACTTATAATTTACCTGAAGCAAATCCATCCTAAAATGAAAATTAAAAATAGATCTAAACTAAATCAGAAATAGGAGTTATCTCTTGCAGGTGCCTGGGTGGCTCAGTTGGTTAAGTGTCTGCCTTTGGTTCAGGTCATGATCCCAGACTAGGGAACCCGCTTCTTCCTCTCCCTCTGCCTCTTCTCTCCTGCTTGTGCTTCTCTCTCTGTCAAATAAATAAATCAAATCTTAAAAAAAAAAAAAAAGATATCTCTAGCAGTCATTGTACATCCTTTCAAATTTAACTAATATTACATCCAACATTGGCATATTACTTAGGAATTATACTATATTCATATATTAAAATATAACAGGGTCAAAAATATATATTCAGAGAATTTGCTATAACATGGGAACATATTCATTAAATGGGACAAAGAAGTTGAGTACAAGCATTACATATCTATATCTATATAATGTGATATATTTTTTCTGATCTCTCTCTCTCTCTCTCTCTCTCTCTCTCTCTCTATATATATATATATATATATATATATATATATTCTAAGTAGTTTATAGGGACACCTGGGTAGTTTCTTTGGTTAAGGATCTTCCTTCTGCTCAGGTCATGAATCCAGCATTCTGGAATCAAGCTGTGTGTCAGGCTCCCTGCTCATCAGAGTCTGCTTTTCGATCTCTCCCTTTGCCCCTCTCCCCTGTTTGTGCTCTCTCTCTCTCTCTCAAATAAATAAATAAACTCATTTTTAAGAAGTAGTTTACATTCTATATGTATATAATACATACATTATACATATAATACATGCATTATACATATGAATGTCTGCATTATGTTTATATTTTTCCTTCTTATTTGGGGGGTACTGCCAATAATAAGCATTCATCTATGCTACTTTATTATTTCTCAAAGCAGGAAAAATATGTTTTGTATTCATTAAATCGATTCCAAGAGCCAGTGTAACTATTTATTAGAATTTCACAAAATGTGTTTAAATTTGAAACTTTTTGCACTTTTCAAAGTGGGAACTTTGAATCATTCAATATTTTCCCAAGGAAATATATGCAGATAAAAAGTTTCGTTTGGATATAGCAATCAAGCATTTATTTGAAGATCAATCCCAGGCTCATGCTCGTTGTTCATGGTCTACCATTCAGTTTATACATACAGCAGATATTTGAATTGATACATAGGACACAAATTGGAAACTAGAGAAGAATAAAAACCCAGGTAGATTTTACCTTATGTCACTGGAGAGTTCCAGTGGGCCCTATTCAAGAGCAGTTGCAGATTTAAATCTTCATTATCATGTTCTCATTTTAAGACAGATACCATTGTCACTTAAAAGTCCCTTTTATTTCTTCTTTTTTAAACTGTTAATGATCATGAATTGTTCAAAAATAAGTTTCCTTTTGAAATTCTTGGTTTTGAATGCATTTTTTGTCATACATAGGCACAATTTCACCCCTTATATTTATGTTCATCTCCACCTTAATGGGATTCCTAATAACTTTCAAAATTATTTCCACAATCACACACATAGTCCCCAGGTACATTTTTTTCCCCTAAAGACCTTAAAGTCAACATGAGGCAGGTAAAAAAAAAAAAAAAATCACTAACAAATAAGTTCAGGTGATCTAGCCATTTTCAACATAGAGTTATGTTCCAGAATCCTATGTTAGGAAACCTTATACAAGCAGTCAAATCTTGCTTTTTAAATTTAGACACTAAAGAATGTCCAAAGCAATGTATGACATTTCATCATATGATTCCCGTAATTAATTTGTTACGAGCCCCCACAAATAAAATAAATGTTGAATGATACAGACTTCTGTTGTCAAAAGCATCCCTCTCTCATTCTTGCCTCTCTGGCTCCTGACATTATTTCTTGGTTATTGGTTGACAGTTCAGTGCCTTGAGTGTTGCTCTCGCTGTAGGGTTAGCAGGATAATTGACAAACCATAGGGATCGGATCCCTGGATTAGGATGACCAGACTGTCAAAACAACCATGACATATTCTCACATCAGCTTCCACTGCAAGTCAAGACTGGGAGGGAAACATTCACTCTGGCAGGGCCAGATGGGAAGTATTTAGTTTAAAATATTTCCCACTGCAAAGTATACTTCAGCAAGGAACAGCAACAATGTAATATCATTTTAAAAAAAAACTCATAAAAAGATATAATTCACTGAAAACATAACTCAGGAAAAACTCACCATAGTCACAGTTAATTCAAGCATTTATGATAAATAACCACCCCAGAGGCTTACTTCATTTATATGATGTATCTTTTGAATTTTTTTAAATGTCTTTAACTTTTATTAGAAGAATGATGTGTATTTGGGAGAACTATATCTGTATTGATAGAATGTGTTGATGAAACGTATGTATGTATGTATACTCATAATCAAACGGGAGGGTGTTAACTATCCAGTTTTATGATGTATGTATAATTTTTTAAAAGATTTTATTTATTTATTCATGAGAGACAAGAGAGAGAGGCAGAGAAGAAGCAGGCTTCCTGCAGGGAGCCCAAAGTGGAACTTGATCTCAGGACCCCAGGATCATCACCTGAGCCAAAGGCAGATGCTCAACCACTGAGCCACCCAGGCGTCCCTGTATGTATAATTTTGTTTAAAACTATCTTGTGAACTATAAATCAAATTCATGCATTTATGTAATTCATATTAATAAGCACTACACCGTAAGTTGTGGTATCAATTAGGGGGCCATATAATCTTTCATCTTAAGGTGCACAGTTAAAAAATGTTTCAAAAACTCTAAATAAATTTGCCACATTAAACATTGTCTCTAGACTTTCAGATTCTTATCATAGATCTTTGAAATGACAGCTCAAGTGACATCTATTTATAATGCAGACATATTCTCTGTATGAAAACATAGATTGCAAAACCGTTAAAGGGAAATTAAAATGCAAATACAAAAAAGGGTTATTTACTTAGTTCTGTGCCAGCTAACACATGGGATATGGGCACCTAGGATTAGAATGATCCAATTATTTTTAAAATATAAAACTTAAAAAACTTATTCATGCACCACTTGGGCCTTGGAATATGATCAAAATAGTTTTGGAATAGTTAATCAGTATTTTTCCATCAGAGTCAAATTTTTCAAAACATTAAAAAGAAAAAGCAAGAAGCATGAGTGAATATTATTTACTGACAGACACTTCAGTGTAACAAATACTGAAATGTTCAAAAACAAGGATTGGAACAAGATGACATTAAACTGTCCATTTTTATCTTGGAAAACTGACATTTTTTGAAACCATCATTAACATTTGTGAATAAGGGGGAAAACATGAAACTTTGTTAGTCCCAACCAAATCAGTCTCATTTTTCTAGTACTATGCATCAAAATATCATTCTGGAACAGCCTGTAAATATTCTCACATTTTTTATGCACATTGTACTTGTTTAAGAAAAAGAACTTGAGCCTAGAGTTAGAAGTAACATGGTAAGTGGGGTGTTCTGAAGGATACAGTAAATTTTCAAAACTGTGTAGCTGATAAATGCAATCTTAAAAACTACAAGCAATCAGAAGCATTGTTTCACATAGAAGAGTAACCCATGGATTCTTATACCTCCAAGTGATCTTGTCCAATGTGAATTAAAAGAAGAAATATCAAATGTCAACTAATCTTACCGCTGTTACCATGAATTAGGCAGGGCAGGTATTAATACCACATTATTTCCAGGCAAGGAAATTGTGAGGTTAAATGATATCTATGTGTGGCATAGCTAGGACTTGAACCCACGTTGAGTAACATACTCAGCTCTTTTTCCTAAAACTTAATAAAGGAGTGTCCCCTGCATATGAAAATAGAAGCATAGTTCTTTCTTACTGCCATTTTTGTTCATGCAGTCTTTTGTTCCATATATGAACTATATTAGGACAGTTCCAATAAGTTATCAAATAGCCAAATTCTCCCTCTTTTACTTAAAAGAGAGGCATAAACCAGATTATTTGGTGGCAATAATAGTAAATTTGAAGAATTTTGGCTATGATCTTTGTAATGTAGGGAAGAAAGCACCTAAAGTATAACTTCACTGTTAAACTACATTCTACTGCTTCCCCATTTTGTAGATGATCAGTAGAAGTTTACAACTTGTTCAAGATGATCCCAAGGTCACATAATTATAATAGAAAAAAGCTATGAGGAGTCTTCTTTCCATTAAATCAGGCTACTTGTCCATGAAATTCACAACATTTTTACCATTATCACATTATCGTTATATTATTGCCTATGACAGGGTTCAAAATGTTTAAGGGGCTCGGAGCCCCTAGCTGGCCCAGTTATTTAAGCAGCCAACTCTTGATTTCACCTCAGGTCATGATCAGGATCCTGAGATTGTGAGCCCCATGATGGGCTCTGTGTTCAGAGAGGACTCTGCTTGTGATTCTCTCTCTCTCTCTCTGGCTCTCTCTCTCTCTCTCCCTCTCCCCCTATATACACACAGACACACACTGTCTCTCTCTCTCTCTCTCTCTGTCTCTCCCTCTCTGTCTCAAATCAATAAATAAATATTTTTAAAATGCTTAAGGTGTTCAATCAATAGAAACTCTAAATATTGATTGAGGTATTCTTCATCCTTAGGCAATACTGTATTTTAAGCATTTAAGAACAATTAAGCAATTATTCAGCTTCTTACATTCTTCAATACTGACCTTATGTTTAAGAGTTCACACCTATATAACTTTGAGTGCATGTCTGACACACAGATATTCAATAAGGTTATTTTCCATTCTTTCCTTTTCTTGATCACATGGCTGAGAAATCTTTTTTATTACACTATGAAAATTTTCTTAATGAGTAGAATTTTCCAAGATAAAATTCAGTAGCAACCAGGAACTATATCAAATTGAAGACAAGTTATAAGACAGTATGAAATTCATGATCACATAATGGTTTTTTTCTTTGGCAAGTATTTGATTTTATTGGAAGGGAGAGTTTTGATATTTGTGGATATAGTTAATGAAATTGCTGTCCCACTGATTGAAATTGCCTTTCCAATGAGGATGAGTAAAGAAAATGTACAAAACCAATAATTCAAATTAACATATCATGAAAATGACACTAATAAAGAAAACAAAGAATTCTGATTAGCTTGAACAACTAAAAGGAAATTATTTTCCTTTGCTATTGAAAAATCTCTTTCCAGCTACATATATAGTTCTGAACTTGATATCTGCCACAATACTTTCAGATGAAAAAAAGCTGGAGAGAGGAAGAAGCCTGGTAAAGGAAATTATAAAGCAGTTAAGATACAAAGATGATTAAAAAAAAAACAGAAAAAATAAAAGATAAATTACAGACTTAAATCTAGAAAATGATCTCAAAGAGCAAGGTCAATTTAAAGCTCTTACTTTAAAGCAATGTTAAATCCCTTAACAAGAAGTCCACGGAGTTTGAATGATCTATACAATCAGAATTTGTAACAATAGAATTTCAAGTTAGCAAAGACCATGTGTCTGGATTTCCTTTTCCATGCCTCCCAGAGAAGAGTAAAAGGGAGCAGAGGAGAAATACAACTCCAGCGTGGTGGAACAGACCCCCAAGAAAATATTATAACAATGGCCCCTATCATCTCCTCTCCAGTTCTTTGTCCCCATTCCTGTTCCTTCCAGTTCCTCCAGTCAAGTATTACAGAAGGGGAAGAGGGAATGGAAGTGACAGAGGAAGGGTGGGGGGCAGGGATGGAAAGAAGAGCAGTTAAGGTTGGAGTTTGAACACAACAAGGACACATTGGCTTCATGTAGTCCTAGGCAGAATCTATAATGTAAATTTATATACTATATATAAATATACACTATATATACATAAATATATACAGGTGGCCTTTGAACAATGTGAGGGTTAGGCACCAATCTGTCCCACAGTAGGAAAATCTGCATATAATTTTCGACTCACCCAAAATTTAACTACTAAGAGCCTAACTACTAAGCTATAGCATTAACCTAAACAGTTGATTAACATATACATATTTTGTAGATTTGTGTATACTGTATTCTTACAATAAAGTAAGCTAGGGAAAAAAGTATTATTACGAAAATCATAAGGAAGAGAAAATACATTTGCAGTACTATATTTATCAAAAAAAAAAAAATTGCCTAAAACTACGCAGTTCAAACCGATGTTGTTTCACAGCCAACTATATATAGATAGATATCTATATCTATATGTTTATGCATATAAATGTATATATACACATATCCTTTTTAGGGATACACACACACACACAACCATCTCTTTTAGAGAAAATTATTTACTCAGATACTACTATTATCATTTATGGGCACAATCCTTTGGGTATAAAACAAATATTATGCTACCAAAGTAGGTATATACACAAAAAACATTTAGAATTTCTCAAGTTTATTTTTTATGAGAGTATTTTTAAAACAGTCCTAGGCAAAAAATTCAAATAAGCTTTAACTTTTACAGCCTGGGAACCAATATAAAGTCAGAAAGTTAGCTCTAAAATGCCTGAGGGGGCAAACAGTTGTTTAATGAGGACAAATGGAATAAAATTAAAATTCAGCCTAATAAAATAACTTCTAAATGTAACATTAGCTCAGTCATGTGGCTCAAATATTTTTGCTCAAAGGTACATAAATGTAATCTTAGTAAAATGAAAATATAAAATGAAAGGGAAAAAGAAAAGCAGTCAAGAATCCCTAGCCATCATACTATAGAAATAAGGAGTAGAAAAATACAAATAAGATTATAACCAGATTATTATTGTAATATCTCTTCAACCCCATGAAATTTTCTCATGCAAAATATGATGCTTAAGATCCCAAGGAGGTATAGGTATAAGCTTCACATGGAAAAAAAAACACAACTCTCATTTGTGAAGAGAGCTTCAATGTAGAATTTTTTTAATGTTTCATTAGTTTCAAGGTTGATTAGAATTCTCTAGAACAAAGCCCTACAATTATAGTTTAATTTTAGTTGAGATATGCACAAGCTAGGCCCCAGTAGACTTTAAATGCTCCTAAGTGTCCCAGAAGGCCGAGAATATCTTGCCATCTTCCAGGTCAGTCCAATCTGGCCTCTGGGATACTAAGAAAAAGCCCAGAAAAGTTAAAGAATTCAAGACACCCTGGTCACACACATTAATCAGCATTTAGATATATTTGGTATATTTAAAATCATATTATATTAAGGAAATGCTTGCTAATAGTATTAGAAAGGAGCCATGGCAATGTCGGGCATTCAATCAAAGGGTTAAGCCGAGGCACCCTGGCTTAGTCTACTGATGAGACTACTGAGGGAGGAAAGTTTCCTTTCTTAAAAAAAAAAAAAAAAAAACCTCAAACATCTCCTGTAAAGATGGAGATGATAGAGTATATACACACATTCCCCCTACCAAGTACAACTAAAACCTTTGAATATTACATATATTAAAATAAAATAGAAGACTCTGAAAGATGGGAAGAAGACAGACTAGATGAGGACCTTGGAACCCAAAAAAAAGACAAGGTGATGAGATTGTTTTCTCTTTACCTCTTGTATCCCAGACTTAGAGCTGAAGATGTTGACACCTGAAGAATGCCAAAGGTACAGATAAAAAACAAAACAAACACTACAACAAAACAAAACAACAACAATGAAAAAAACCCAAGAGCATTCTCTCTCTAGCCAAAGGACCAAGAAAAGGGAAACCTATCAGAACAGAAAATTTTTAGACATCAACCATATTACTGCATCTAAATACCACAGAGAAAACCGAGGCCCCATTTATGTCCATGCCACCAAACGACAAGTGAAGAAACTAAACTTTTGCCCTTACCAGGCTAAATGAAGCATACCAAAGCTTGCACCAGCACATACACCACACACTACCCTATAGGGTGATGTCAGAGAAGACTGAGTAGAGAGCCAGGACTTCCATCTGCATTGAGCCAGTCAAGAGTCACCTACCTCAGAGTTTTAGTGGAGACCAAGTGGGTATCCCAGACTTCCACTCCATCCTTCTTTCTGAAATGGTGTCAGAGGCCTAGTAAAGAGTCAAGACTTTCACCACAGTAATGGGACTGCCCTCTGTGATATCAGCAAGGCTATGGGAGGACTAATATGTGATAAGAGACATTCCTATCTTTCTCAGTCAAAATGGTTAACAGTAGAGGCCTAATAGGGCAGACAGAAACTCTCAGCCCACCCAGGAACAATGAGGAGCCGTCCCTTGCTCCCTCTCCATCTGTGTCAAACGAAGCCTAGTAGAGAAACTGGATGTCAATTCTTAAATGTCAATACCTTAGCAACACACCCACCCCTCATCCTTCCCCTGCCAAAGTAGTATCACTGGGAGCCAGCTAAAACAAAAGGTTTAAATAAGATCCAGTCTTATAATATCCAAACTGTCCTCTTTCAAGCAAAAATTATTCATCATATCAAGAACCAAGAAGCTCTCAACTTGAATGAAAAAAACAATCAATAGATGCCAAAATCAAGATGAAAGAGGTGTAAGACTTATTGGATAAAGATTTAAACTAGCCATCATGAAAGGGCTTTGACAAGCTGTTATGAACATGTATGAAACAAAAAATACAAAGTCTCAGCTTACAAAAGAGAGAGAGAGAAGAAAGAGATATAAAGAAGAACCAAATGAGAATTTTAGAACAGAAAAATACAAGAGCAGGAATTATTTTTTAAGATTTTTATTTATTTATTTTAGAAAGAGAGAATGATCAGGAGGAGAGACAGATACTGAGAGAGAGAATCCTTAAGCAGACTTCCCACTGAGTGCAGAGCCTGATGCAGGGCTCCATCCCAAAACCCTGAGATCATGACCTGAGCTAGCCGCCTAACCAACTGAGCCAATCAGGTACCCCTACAACACCTGAAATTTTAGAAAGCAGCTCAGTGGATGGACTTAACAGCAGAATAGAAGGAAAGAGAAAAGAATCTGTGATCTTGAAGATAAAACAATAAAAATAACCCAATTGGAACAACAAAGAGAAATATACTTTAAAAAAAGTAACAGAACTTTATACACTTGTGGGAGTATAATAAAAGAACTAAACATTCATGTCATTGTAGTACAAAAGAGGGTAGATGGAGAAATACTCAAAGAAAGAATGGCTGTAAATTTCCAAAATTTGACAAAAGACATAAACTTACGGATTTAACTAAGCAAACTCCAAAATGGGATCAGCCCAAAGAAATCCACACCAAGACACATCATAATGAAGCTTCTCAAAACTAAGGGCAAAGAAAATATCTTAGCAGCAGTGAGCGATAAGTAACAACTTAATTTAAGGAGGAAAACACTCTGAATAGCAGTGGATTTCTCATCTGACACCATAGAGATCAGAAAAAAAAAAAGCATATTTTTCAAGTACTAAAAAGGAAAAAAAATGCTGTGAACTTAAAATTTTACATTGACAGAAAATATCTGTCAGGAATTAAAGTCAAATCAATACATAAGCCCCAACATATCAACTGCTATATTAACTATAAATTGCCTGCATATCCCCACTAAAAGACAAAGCTTTGGTAGAATAGATTAAAAGTGAGCATCACCCAATTCTATGCGTATGCAAAAAGCACACTTCAAATATAATGATATAAGTAAGTTGAAAGTAAAAGATTAGGAAAAGATATATTATGCAAACATTATTCAAAATAAAACAGGAGTGGCATATATTACTAAACGAAAGAAGCCAAGCTGAGAAAGTTATATACTATGATTCCAACTAAATGACATTCTAGAAAAGGCAAAACAAGGGAGACAGTGAAAATATCGGTGGTTGCCAGGGGTTTGGGTAAAGGGGAAGGATGAAAAGGCAGAGCACAAAGGAATTGGAGGGCGGTGAAAGTATTCTGTATGAGACCGTAATGACAGTACATGTCATTATACATTTGTCCAAATCCATTATACAACTGACCAAACCAAGAGTGAACCATAAAGGTAAACTATGGACTCTGGCTGACTATAATGTGTTAATGCAGTCTCACTCGTTCTAACAAATGGACCATTCTGGTGGGGGATGTTGATTATAGGGGAGGCTATGCATGGGTAGAGCAGAGCATGTATGGGAAATCTCTGTACCTTCCTCTCAGTGTCACAGTCTATGAACTTTAAACTGCATTAAAAAAATAACTCTTTAAAAAAAGGATATGGAAGATAAAGGAAACTTAATGGTAAAAGAATTTTGAAAAAGGATCAAGTAGGAGGAATCAAATTACCTGACTTGAAGACTCACTTTAGAGCTATTCCAATCAAAACGGTGATAGTGGTGGAGGGGCAGACACTCAAATCAACAGAACAGAATAGACAATACAGAATAGGACCACACAAATGTGCTCAACTAAAGTTTGACAAAGCTGCAAAAGCAATACAATAGGAAGAATATCTTTTTCAACAAATGGTGCTGGGGCAACTGGACATTCATAGGGGGGAAAAAAGAGAATGTCTGCCTAAACTTCACATCTTATATTTAAAAAAATAGCTCAAAATGGATCACAGACTTAAAATTATTCATTTTTAGGGAAAAATATAGAAGAAAGTCATTGGCGTCTGTGGATAGGCAAATATTTCTTAGACTTAACGCCAAAAGCATGATTCACAAAGAAAAATACTGATAAACTGGATTTCATCAAAGCTTTAATTTTTTTTTCTGTAAAAAACCAAGAGGATGAAAGACAAACTAGCACTGACAGAAAAGACTTGCAAATCACATAGCCAACAACGGACTTTATGCATCTAAAATTAAAATACAATTAGAAAATGGGCAAAAGTTATGAACAGATATTTCATGGAAGAAGATATAATATACAGACATTCCTTTTTATTAGCCACTAGGGAAATGCAAATTTAAAACATATGGAATATTACTACACACCCATCAGAATGTCTAAAATAAAAAATAGTGACAACACCAAATGCTGGTGAGGCTAGAAATAAACCAGATCAATAATAAATTGCTGGTGGAAATTAAAATGATCCAGCTACTCTGGAAAACAGGGTGACAGTTTCTTCAAAATACACAGACACACATACAGGCAACTACCATACAACCCAGGAATAGTACTCCTGGGCATTTACTTCGAAGAAATGAAAAGCTATGTTCAGACAAAATGCTATACACAATGTCCATAGTAGGTTTCTTCCTAATAGCCAAACACTGGAAACAATAAAGATGTCCTTCAGTGGGTGAAATTAAAGAAACTGTGGTGCATCCATACCATGGAATATTTTTCTACAATAAGAAAGAATAAATCATTGAAACATGCCACAACTTGAATGAAAATCTAGAGAATCATGCTGAGTAAAAAGAGCCAATCCTAAAGGCTGCATATTGGAGTCTATTTGTATAATATTCTAGAAATGACAAAATTATAGACAAAGAGACAGATTAGTGATTGCTAGGGCTTAGAGATTCAGAGGGGGACTGGTAAGGGGGAAGGAGGTGCGACCACAGGGGGAAAAAAACATGAAGGATCCTTATGGTAATGGAAATGTTCCACTACTTGACTGTGGCAATGTCAATAAACTATTTTTAATTATACTATGTAGTCTTGCAGAATGTTACTGTAGAGACACACTGGGCAAAAGGTACATTGATGTCTTTGTATTATTTTTACAAGTGTATGTGAATCTATAATTATCTCAAAATTAGTTTATTTAAGATATATGAAGCAAGTTATGGAATAATTTTACATAATTTTATTTTTAATGCCATTTCTCAATGATTTTTATGTTGTAGAAGTCATAAAATTACATACACACTTGTAAATTATGGATCACTGTTTTACTTGAATTAAGTGAGATAATAAACTCTCAAAAGCTTTTTGAACCCTAAAAGCCCATTCAAAGATGACTCTTTCCCAAATGGTATTTATTTTACATATATCATCTCATTGTATAATCAAAAGACAACTGACAGTAATTCTCTTCATGTCCACTAGCTGAATGAGGAAAATTGGAGTTGGAATAACAGTAGCATTGAGGAATTCCTTAAAATTAGTTAATAAACAAACTTGGAGAAGAACCCGACTTTTATAGCATCTCTATCCAGAGTTGCCACCACCAGAGGAATAGAATGAGTGTAGGATACTTTGCTGATGGGTGTGTGAAATGGTATAATCTCTTTGGAAACCAGTTTGGCAATTTCTTAAAAAAACTAAACATGTAACTACCACAGGACTGGAGAGTAAATGTGAAGGAGTAGACACAATGGCTAGTAAGAGCCATTCTATTTTCAGTGGAGATGTGAAAGGAGAAGGAGGAGGAGGAGAAGATGGAGGAGGAGGAGGAGGAGGAGAAGAAGAAGAAGAAGAAAGAAGAAGAAAGAAGAAGGAGAAGAAAGAGGAAGGAGAAGAAGAAGAGAGCTAAACTAAGAGATCAGTCATGAGCATCTACAAGGGGAATGGATGATGGATGTTAGGGGTATAAAAACATTCAAGTAGATGTAAGGAAAATCTGAGGACATAAATGATGGTACCCTTCTTCTTTAGATGTGGTATAGGGAAGACAAACATATTTGAGAAGGCAGGCAGTAGGCATGATGCTATGGTGAACATGGCAGCAGGCGGTAACTTACAAATAAATGAGGTAGTTGCTTAGATAGTTTCTTAGAGCCTTGCAGAATCTTGAAACTCCAGAGTGATGTAGAAGTAATAGCCTCAAGAGGGGCATGGAGGTTCTAGGATCATCAGAGTCCTAGAACAAGTCCAGGATCAAGATGGATCACAAGCTAGCTCTCAGAAAGCTTGCAACAGGATATTAGTACAGTGGCTGTATGT
The DNA here is from genome assembly GCF_048164855.1 of Canis lupus baileyi. Taxonomy (NCBI): domain Eukaryota; kingdom Metazoa; phylum Chordata; class Mammalia; order Carnivora; family Canidae; genus Canis; species Canis lupus. Next base: position 54,321,768 of record NC_132844.1, on the reverse strand, counting down.
TTTAGTAGCAAAGATTGGAGCCATGTTCAAGAGAAATGAATGGCACCAGCCACCACTACTGAATACCAGTGCCAGCGGTCCAGACAAGATCAATCCAACTATTCCAAACTGGCAGCACCTTAACCAAGACCAAAGAAGAGAGTGAAGATGTATACAGGTGCATGTCAATGGAACCATGGTGAATTAACCCACTCCCCAACCCCCATCCCCTGCCACCCACACTAGACATGAGAGATACTGTTTTAAGAAAAAAAAAAAGGTAAAGTTATTTTTATTTGTGAAAAGTATCTCTTCATCCCCCCACAAGATACATGGAGCTCCAGAGCAAAATGAAAAAACCAATTCAACAAACCAACAGTATTTCCAAAACATTTTGTGAGATACTTTGCTGAGCCGAGGATGTGTGATACAGGGCTTCTCCCCTTGTAATGTATTTCAAGTGACAACCCTGCATCTTATTAAAGTTTTAGGAAGAGAATCAAAAAAGGCAAAGGCTTTGTTGGGCTAAGCACAAAGTTTGTGGTACTAGCACCATGCTACAAGTGGGAAGGGAGGTACGTGTAAAGCTTAATCTCTTCCTCATACTTTTCAGGATAAGCCACCCTGGATCTTTGAAAAATAAAGAGAAAAACATAACCTAATAAAATTTTTTTTATGATCACCCGATTTATAGATATCACTCTTTAAAGCGATCTCTTTCTGGTTGTTGGAGTACCAGGGGATTTCACCACCTGTATGTTTACATTTTGGATACACACAGAAGCCTATAGGAAAACGAGCAAGAGTGATCTATCTCTCCTGACTCAGATGTGACTCAGGCAAATGACTTTAACAGCACTAATCATTGTAAACATTTTTCTAAGTAAACACAGTTTAACAAAGCCTATTCACCTGAACATTGTGATGCAGTTATGTAGATATAAGATATCTAAACCACAAATACTGTGTAACCAACAGACGACCCATCCCTCATCTTCGCATACCCCTCATCCACCAATAACTCCAGAATTTATATGCACTTCTTGAAACTTCCATCTGAGATCTAGACTGATCTTGATATTTAAACTCAGATGTCTCTCCAGTATCTCAAATTTAACATGTTCAAAATTGAATTCTTTCTTCTTTACCCACAAAATAAGCTTCTCCAGTGTTCTCTAACTCTGATCATCACCCACCCAGGTGCTCATAGCAGAAACCTAGGAATCTTACTTGACACATTCTTCCCCTTTGCACACTCATACCCATTATCAAGTTATATCTATTTCATCTTTAAATTAGATCTTAAGTCTGTCCAGTTCTCTCCATCACCTGGTCTAATTTACCACCAATCTAGACTCATACTAGCCTCATAACAAGTCTCCCTCATATCATTCCTATTTACCTCCAACCCATTTTCCATAACCCCAAAAATAATCTCTTAAATACACTATCATTCTCTTACTCAAACTTCTAAATGGATTTTCACTCACCTTGAATGGAATCTATTCTCCTTGCCTTTACCTTTAAGACCTTTCATGATGTAGCCCTACTACCTCTTTACCTTGTCTTGTTCCCTAGTCACCCTCACCGACTTCACCCAGCCATGCTGGCCGTCTTTGATTCTCCAGTGGTCCAGAAGTATTCCCTCCCAGGCCTCTACACAGAGGCTCTTTTTCACCTAGTCTTCATCAATCTCCATGTTACAGCCTAAACTCTCCTTTATAAAGAGGATTTTCCCTTACCCTCCTTTCTAAATTAAGTTGCCCGTTATACTCTCCTAACACTAATCTTTTTTTCCTTTATGACAAGCATTCCTTAATGTGTAATTATTTATTTGTGCACTCATTGCAGTCTGCCCTGCTAGCTGTAAGTTCTATAAGAGTAGTAGGGGAACTATCTTACACACTATTGTAATTCTAGAATCCTGGCACAAAGAAGTTTCTCAGCAAATGTCTGATGAATAAATAAATGAATTAATAATAAGTTGATGAGTTATCACCTAAAAGATGGTTTGCAACATTAATTTAAAAGGATAAATTAAACAAACAAATAAATAGACAAAAAGTTTCCTACCTGTTGGAGGAGATCATGGAGAGGATATAACTGCCAGTTGACTCAAGAGCTGGAGCTGGTGGGCAGCTGGAGCTCCTCGCACAACTCCCTTGTCCTTTGAACAAGTGTTCTGTTTGCCTTCTCCACCAGAGAAGCTGCTACAAGGACTCCACCGTGAGATAGTGATGTGTTGTTGAGATCTTCTGGATGGTACACATGACTGACCCCAGTTAAGTTTATTTGCTGTTGGTTTGAAACCTCTGGAAGCTTTCCATGTGTAATTGGAAAGTGGCCCCTATTGTACAGAAAGCAGGGAGACACAGAAGAGAGACAAGAGAATTTACAAGCAGAGGGCAGGGAGAGACAAAAGAAAAAGACAAGAGAACTTAGAAATAAGGCTTGTCTTGGGCAGCCACAAGAGGAGTAGATCTCCACACCTTCCTGCTAGCATCCTAAATGTTTACAGAGAGGCTTTAACTGGGCTGTCACACATATAACCCAGATGTCTCAACAACACATCACTATCTCAAGGCTATGTCCTTGGGGCAGCTTCTGGGAGTAGGAAAGGCAAATGAAATGTGTATTACAAGGATGCGGGGTGGGGTGAAAGAGCCTCTAAATCCCCAGGTGCAGTTCTGGGGTCAATTAGTGGTCACATCCTCTCAATGAACCCCTCCAACGCTTGCTTCTTAAAACTGACATCTACCAATCTAACGTGGCCCATGTCTTTTTTCAGTTCTCCTTTGCCCTCTGTGTCTAGGGGTGTCTAGGAGCCAGTTTATGAACAAACACTATCCTGAAATTGAGGAAACCAATGCACATGCTCAGCTTCTGTAAAACCTGGCCGAAACCCAATTGGTGATGTTTATGAATGCATAAATGATCAATGATGCATTTACAAGATGTCCAAATATATGTATATATTAGGACACTAACTTCTATGATCAGTGCAAATTTAGTTACCTGGCAACACATGTCAATATATTGGTAGTAATTGTTTTTGTTATAGCTTTTAAAATATACGTAAAAAATCATGTGTAAAAAAATGTAAATTTAAAATCAATCTTTCATGCAGTCCCTTATAGGGATCCCATAGAATAAAGGGTGAAACCCATGCTCAGATACCAAGATGTTTTTTCTAGAGGGAAAAACAGTTGTGATAAAAAGTTCCTCACATAAATTACAAGCAGTACTCTATTGGAGAGATGAGTTGAAACATTGGTGAGTATAATAAAATCTTAGGTCAGCATTTATATTTCACTATTGTGGTTACTGATAGTAGAGCTGTGATAAACAGTAAAATAATTTTTAAAATTGAACCAACAGGAAAGCAATGGATCTGGAGGCCTAGGTGGCTCAGTGGTTGAGCATCTGCCTTCAGCTCAGGTCGTGATCCTAGGGTCCTGGGATCCAGTCCCACATTAGGCTCCCCGCAGAGAGCCTGCTTCTCCCTCTGCCTATGTCTCTTCCTCTCTCTGTGTCTCTCATGAATAAATAAATAAAATATTTTTTTTAAAAAAGGAAAGCAATGGATCATTTAGTTTAAAAAGAAAACTGAGTTCTTATTCATAGAAATGTTTCCATTAGTAGAAAAAGAATCAACATTTTAGTTCACAAAATGATGATAATTTTGCCTTAATCCCACTATTTAGCCAATTTAAATCTCCTCTGATTAAAGATAATTCCAGCATTTTAAAGATCAAAGCTTCTCTGCTGGTTGATTAGTTTCTAGGTCCTAATTTTACACTCTTAGTCAAACCATACAGTCTTTAAAAAAAAAAATCTAAATTTGAAAAAGCAAGGAATATTACCTCTCACAACATAATGAAGAAAATAATTGTTCCTACATGAGCTTACTCTTCCAGTAAACGATAAATGCTAGTCAAAATAAACATTAATTATCCCACCACATGCCCTGTGGCTGGAACTCTCTGCTTTTCTTGATTTGCCAGAACTCTTATACTGAACACTAACCTGTAAAAATGACACTATTTCCAAGAAAGCCTCTCCATACCCCAGAATATGTAATCAATATTTCCCCTTCTATTACCCCATTTTTTGACATACATAATCATAATTCAAGAGAGATTATTTCAAAATAGTCCTTCAAAATCCTTATTTCTTTAAATGAGAAAACAGATTACTTCCTTTAAATAAGTTATTTTTCCTTATCCTTGACTAACAGAGAAACTGAGTCTCAAGAAGATTGATGAATTGCACAGAACACTCCAGCGAAGGTTCTTACTTGGCTCTAAAAAGACATTCTTTATTTTACTCTACAACCAGATGCCTCCTACAATGTTATCTGAACCTTCTCTTCCCAGCCTCCTCTCATTGTCTACATGGAACCTGCATACGTTCTTCAACTGATTCACCTTCTCTGTTTAGTCTTTCTAGCTCCTTTACAGAATTAGTAAAAACATGTAGTCAACACCTAGATATTCCTAGTTTACTGAGGTCAGTGGCATCTGTTCACAAAGGACAAAAATCCACATTCCTAACCTCACACAGCATCCATGACAAAGAGGTTATCACTCATCAAACCCTTTTTGATGTGTTTGACGATTCTAAGACCTCCTAGAAGATTTAAGAAAGACTCAGCATTTGGTGCTTCCACAAATTCTGACATGTAAGGCAATTCATGGGCTCCAAACCAGTTCTAAAACTCCAGGACACCAATTCAATTTCTTACAATGTGAATATTCTCAAGTTTCCTTCTTTTTTCTTTACAGTGAAAGTTTTAGGAAGTTTATATGAATTAATAAAAATCCTGGGCTCTATGAAGCCAATCTAGCTTTGAACACGCTTTTATTGATCTTTCAGGTAAATCTACTGTGAATGTTATGAGCCAAGCCCAGATCACCAACTTCAAACAGAATTGGAGTTACCTGTAGAGAGTTATGCTGGCAGACAGGCTTTTACTAAAGCCAGCAGAGCAGAGGTGAGGATTTAAAAAAAAAAAATTGCTTAATTAACATTTCAGATGTGTTGTAGGTTGAGTGATTTAAGGCAGCTTATTAAATTTTCCCTCTTACATCCTGGAGGATATCATTTTTCTTTCTTTTCTATTTTACAGATGTAATCAATTTGTTTCTAATATCTGAACACATTAGCATAGGGAAGATTTTTTAATATGCTGAGGTTCTTTTTATATTCATTCTTATGAGTCAGTTATCTTCCTTGAAGATAGCAATTTTACTACAGCCAATATAATGGAAAAATATTTTCTCAATTCTCACTTCTTAGAAACAGCATTTCTCAACCGCTAAAGAAAATATTTTTCCTTCCATCTTTTGCATATGGATAAAAGGAACAATAATTTGATTATTCATCCCAACCATCTCCAAAATTCATACTCATATACATATGGTACATGTTTCCATGTATCAAAATGGATTCCACTCATAAGTCTTGGAAATCCAGAGGCATAAGCCATCAACATCCCTATCATGTGGCCTTTTTCCTTGGCTTACACAGAGTTTTGAATCTGCATCCATCAAATAAGCCATGAAGTTACTTGTAAGTTCCACATAAAGCTTTAGGAAAAACGAATTTCAAGAATCTCTTTTACTCCCTCTCCTTATTACTTTAGAATGTATCCTAGACATTGTATCACTTCTTCTGTAGTTACTTTCATATGTCTCTTTAAAAGATAAAAACTCCTCTCAAAAATAGAAACCATATATCAACAAAAACATTATAATACCTAAAAGCAATAATGCCTTAATGTTTTTAAACATCTTGTTAATGCTCAGATGTTCCATCATAGCATAGAAGTTTTTTTTATTTTTTTTTTTAATTTGTATTTGTTCATGAGAGACAGAGAGAGAGAGAGAGAGGCAGAGACACAGGCAGAGGGAGAAGCAGGCTCTATGCAGGGAGCCCGATGTGGGACTCAATTCCAGGTCTCCAGGATCACGCCCTGGGCTGAAGGCGGCGCTAAACCGCTGAGCCACCCAGGCTGCCCTAAATCATTTGTTTGAATCAGTATCCAAATAAGGCCTACATATAGCAATTAAATAATATTTCTGTTAAGCCTCCTTTAATATATAGCTTTCTTTCTCTTATTTCTATTCCATTCGTTGACAAAATTAGGTACTTGCTCTAGATTTTTCTACAATATGAAATTTTCTGATTGCATACCTGTGAAGCTTTTGTTCTTGTTGTTGTTGTTGTTTGTTTTTTAAATATTACCTTGATTTCTATATTTCTTGTGAATTTTCAGTTGGACCTAAAGACTTGATTAGATTTAGGAATGATGTCTTTGGAAAGGATATTTCCTAGTGGGTGGTATGTTGCTCCCCTGGGGACTTGTAATATCTAGTTGTCTCTCTTCTAATGATGTTAGCAACCATTAATGTGCAATATACAGATCTAAAAATTCATTAGGAGTACAAAATATTGATATTTTAGTTTCATTATTTTCTTCACTTATTAGGTAATATACTTCTGCAAAAAGAAATGTCCACTCCTTTACCACGTTCTTGTTCAGTTACACAGCTGTATATAAAGGGAAAATTAATGCTTTATTATATGTTTTTTAATCAACTTTCAAATTATTCCATACTCTAATGATGACTATTTCTTTTTTGATACATTTTAAGAACTCATAAGCACAATTGATTTCTTTAAATCTATCGAAGCTATTGCCCTTATTGATATGCACACTTGGTGAGAGGAAGCCTTTCAAGTTGTCTCCTGTCTTTTTACGCAAATCTGGTAGTCTTTGACAGTCCCCTTGGTATCTGCCACAGTAAAATATTGAGTATCATCTTGTACATCTTTCCTGACATAGAATCATCCATATTTCTAAGGAATCCCTGTTCCTTTTAGTAGGAAGGTGTATAGTTGACAAATACCATATTTTCTTTCCCCCTCCTTCTGTGTACCATATGTGTGTGTGCATATATGCGTGTGTGTATGTGTGTGTTCATACATATATCTGTACCATTTGAAAGTTGCAACATCATGGCACTTTGTCTTTAAGTATTTTAGCATACATCTTCTAAAAGTAAGACCCAACAACATCATATCACTATGACCTAAGAAATTAATTATTGTTCTATAATAATATTTACTATTTTTTAAAATTTTTATTTATTTATGATAGTCACATCAGAGAGAGAGAGAGAGACAGGCAGAGACACAGGCAGAGGGAGAAGCAGGCTCCATGCACCAGGAGCCCAACGTGGGATTCGATCCCGGGTCTCCAGGATCGCGCCCTGGGCCAAAGGCAGGCGCTAAACCGCTGCGCCACCCAGGGATCCCAATATTTACTATTTAATCCATATTTTAATTTCTCCAATTCTCCAAATTTTCTTTTTTATAACTGTGCACACTGCATTTTATTATATTTGTTTAATTTCTTATAATCCACAATAGCCTCATTCTTTTTGGTGTGTCTGTTTTCATGTTATTAACTCTCTCAAAAGCACAAGATAGTTCTCCTGCAGAATGTTCCGCCTTTCGGATTTTTGGATTGCTTAATCGTGGCATTCCATTTCTTTCAAATATTGACTCTTCAAAAAAATTCTCACCTTGAGCTATTTCGGTTAGCCATCTATCTAAAATCTTTCCTGGAGCAATATTGATTTTCTCTGTGTAGAAAGTACATTTGAATTACAGGAATATCATAGTTTACTGACATAGTATTATTTGTTCTTTTTATGAGGTGCAGAATGTTCTAAAATTCATAATCCCTGATGAATATATAATGAATTATCTCAAGAAATTTCATGGGAGAAAGAATACTCTACTTTGACCACTTAGACGAGAATTTAACCCTATGGCAATCTAGCCCTTATCTGATCATAATCAGTGCCAAAATGCTTGGTTTGGAGTATAGGTATAGGAGAAGTTACAATCCCAGCAACCAGACTTTCCTTTATTACCAAACCATCTCTAATATTTTGATTTATATGATGATTATTTTTTAGTTAAATATGCCTTCCTTCCCTCCACAATCTCAGGAAAATCTTCCTAGTGGCTCCTCTCAGTTTCCTTCCCTCCTTACATTATGAAAAAAAAAAAAAAAAAAAGAACCTGATTTAGTTGATTCTAAGTTTCATAGTAAGACCACATATTTGCATTTTTTCAATATCTCTTAAACATTTTTCTCAATCATTCCTGATAAGAATTACCTGAGAAGCTTCTTAAACTTGCAGATTACTGGTATCAAGGGAGGGACTCAGAAATTCTGAACACATTTCTTAGGTGATGCCTATAGGCAAGTCTGGGAAATATGTCCCTAGTGTGTATTTCATTTCCAAATTACAAAAAACTCTCTGGTATCACAGGGATTCTATCTAACCCAGAGTTCTGAACCCACATCGCCTGAGTTCAGACTTCAGCTATACTCCTCACCAGCAGACAATACACAAGTGAGTCTCTGGGCCTCCACTTCTGACTCTCTCTAATGATGAAAAGAATAGTGCCTACCTTATATGTGAAACTCAAGTGTGATTGATTCTCATATTGAGTACGTGGTGCAACAACCTCGATAAATGTTAATCATTAATTATTATTAATAACTTTTCATTATAGATCTAGGAGATCCAAAAGTTAAAGTCCTTTTTTCTTTTAAGATTTTATTTATTTGGAGACACTTGGTGGCTCATCAGTTGGGCAGCTGCCTTGGGTTCAGATCGTGATTCCGGGATCTGGGATCAAGTCCTGCATTGGGCTCCTGTGAAAAGCCTACTTCTCCCTCTGCCTATGTCTTTCTCTCTGTGTGTGTGTTTATGTCTCATGAATAAATAAATAAATCTTTTGAAAATGATTTTATTTATTTATTTGAGAGAGAGAGAGAGAGAGCACGTCAGGGTGAGGGGCAGAGGGAGAAGCAGAGTCTTCCCTGAGCAGGGGCCCAATGCAAGGCCTAATCCTGGGACTCCAGGATCATGACCCAAGCCAAGGCAGACCCTCAACCTACTGAGCCACCCAGGCATCTCAAAAATTAAAATTCTTAATACATGAGATTTTCATGCTTTGATAGTATGTACCCAAAAAAACCTTGAATTTAAGGAAAAGTTTTTCCTCCTATTTAAGATTTTTAAACAGTTTATCTTCCATTTTTCTGTCTTAATGGAATACATTGAGAGGGCCACTCTGGATCCAGTGACCAAACTCTCTCCCTTGAGAAGATTCAACTGTATTTTTGTTTTGGTTTGGTATTTGTAACATTAGTTATAATTTGCCTCAAGAGCTGCATCCGTTTCTAAAAATGGCACATTGTGTTTGTTCCCAGGTGACTGGTCAGATTTTGGTGATATTTTACCCTTTTAAAAATGTATACATCCCATGGTAGAGATAATTATCTCTAAAGACATGAAGAATAAGATCTGCCGCAAAAACAGTGAGGAATTATATAAAGCCACTGAGGGGAAAAATGATTGGCTCCTTTGAGCCCCTCCTCCAAAACTAGGGAAATTTCAAGAACACCATAAAAGAACACAGTGAATAGAGTATTATTAAACAGAACATGGCAGTCTCACAAAGTCATTTTATTCTAGGGTCAGAACTATATTATAGTTCATTCTCCTCATTTAATTTGTATATTTTAGATCAGAAAGAAAGTAAATTGTTATCTGTTGCTGTCATCATGATGTGACTGTTACAGACTGTTTCACTTAAAATCAGAGAAAAAAAATTTTTATTTTTATTTTTCATGGATTACTTGGAATTTAGCCTCAGAGGCCTCAATGTGCATAAGAATTACCAGGGGATATTGTCAAAATGTAGACTCTTATCCAGTTGGTCTGGAGTGGGGCCTTCTTATGCTGTTCCAGGGATAGTACTTGAAAACCAAGTCTTGAAGAGTGGTCATCTTTCCATTATGGGAAGACCATGGATAAACACAAGCAAGTCTGATCCTTGACAACTGCTTCATTTCTACCAAGAATATAGGCCCATCTGTGGGGATCTCAGAATGTAGCCTATTTTGTTTCCCTTTGCTTTTTTAGGGGTAATCTTCTACTGAGAATGCACAATCTAAAAACAGGCACCAGGAAATCTCCACTCCCTGGCATAGGCCTAGAGCATCGTACTGCTTATCCCAAATCATGAGCGGAAAGAGACATGAGAAATGAACATCTGAAATCTGCCCACAAGTGAACATGGGATTCACCTGCACTCCTCATGTAGTATAGAACTGAAACCTTGAGCTGAGACACAGAAATGAACCAATTCAGAACTGGGTAATATCACAGGAGTTGGACAGGCAAAAGGAACTTGAATAATCACATAAATGATTCTGTATAACCAGAGCATTCTAAAAAGAGCTTTAAACTGCTCAAATAGTCAAAGGAAAGAATAAAATCCAGAAAACAGGTGACTAATAAAAAAGACGGATATTTGAGAATCAACACCTCAAGAAATGGAAAAGTGCAGTAGAAGTGAAAAGGTAGCATTTTTGCTTTTGTAAAATGGAAATTACTAGAGTGGCTTTACATTTGATGGAAATGATCCTGGAGCCTACAAGTGACTCATTATGCAGTAGACAGAAAATGCTGAGCATGCAGAATTCTTGACTAGCTAAAAGCAGATGGGCCACAGAAGAGAGGAGGGACCTATCTTTGAAAGGAAAAGTTCTCCTAATGTAGCAGGAAAAAAATGCATGAGGACACATGAGTTTTGTGGGTTCTGTGATAGAAGATAAAGGGGTTCCCATTCAATGGCTTTTTTCCCATGAGGTACGGCATGCAGTTTGTGATAAGAATGAGTAGAAGAGATGTGTAGTGACCAAGGGGACTGAAGAAGGACCAAAATAGTACATGCTGCAACTAAGAAATACAATGTTCTAGGTGAACAGTAGGATCACAGGAAATTGTGGAATGCTTGTGTGAGGTTTTTGAAAATAATTTAATATAAGATGAATATTATCAGTCCAAATGTCTTGAGTCTGTCTAGGAATTTTCAGCCTTCTTAAGGAATAGAGAAGGTGGATATTTGGTTCAGATCAGGTTGGAATTCTTTGGTGAGTACCAATGAAGGGAAAAATAACATTGGAGTTGAAAAAATGTTCAAGGTAGTGAATCTCACGAGGAGACGACATTTAAGCTGGGCAAAGAAAAGTGGAAAGAGGAAGGTGCTGAAAGAAGAGCAGTGGAATCAGTGGAATTGATGGAACCATGAGGTTATAGAACATTATCAGTGGCAGACAACAGATCAACATGGCCAGAAGGATAAGAGGTAGCAGAAAGTAGGGGGATTGAAGTGAATATTCAGAGATGGGATGCTTGCGGTGCTGGCAAAGTCCAATCTCAGAAGTGAGTGGCCCAGGACAGCATGTTGGATCATTCAGTTCCTTGGATGTTGAAGCCAATGAGAATGATCAAGAACTGGAACTGGAAGTGATTGAACCAAAAACACAAATAAAATGAAAGGCCAGGGAGTTAGTAGATGACACCACTGAGGAAGGCAAGACTATTAGTTAACTAATATCAATTATATCTCAGTTTAAAAAAAAAAGTCAGTGGGATGCCTGGGTGGCTCAGCAGTTTGGCGCCTGCCTTCGGCCCAGGGTGTGATCCTGGATCTAGTCCCACATCGGGCTTCCCGCATGGAGCCTGCTTCTCCCTCTATGTCTCTGCCTGTGTGTGTGTGTGTGTGTGTGTGTGTGTGTGTGTGTGTGTCTCATGAATAACTAAAAATAAGATCTTTTAAAAAGTCAAAAGAGTAGAAATGGGCAATGAAGGAAGAAGAAACAAGTAGCAAGGAGGATGTTTTTCCAAACTCTTAGCCTTCTGATGTATTAAAATGTAATAGAAAAAAATGGTCTCCATGTGAGAGGATGGCAAGGAAACAGAATCTTCAGAAGAAAGGCAGGTTGGAGTTAGGCAAGGTGAAGGGAATATTTCGAAGCATTAATGATGAAGTGGATTTAAAAAAAAAATCACATCTCAGAAAATCCAGAAGGCAAAATGGAAAGTATTATAGGAATGAGTGAAACATTCCTTCTATTTGGAAGATATAAAGAGCATTTTGTGAATAGAAGTCAGTTTAATACATCAAGAATACATACATAAGAACAATGCCGTTCCAGGTGTGAAACATTAGTCGATGAATTGTAGGGTAGTGGGGCACAGGCAGAATGGAACGAAGGGCCAGAGTGTCTAGGGAAGTGCAGGACATTCAAGAAGCTCTAAAAAAAACAGATATCTGGGTGCAAGGTACGGAAGTATTTCAAATATTTTAAAAACAAGCACTTACCAGGTCAATAGAAGCACTCCATCAAGTATACATGAAAACACATAGGAACCCAGTAAAGTAAGGTATGAGGCATGATACACTGGTTCTGATGTGTCTCAGAGGGGATAGATTCTCTTTCTACTATATAGCTCTAAAGACTTAGTAATAGCAAAAGAGCAACCTTCTCTCCAGTGTTTACCAGATACACAAGAGACTGCAGAAGCCCATAAGCAATTCTTACAACAGCTGCTACAAACCAAAACTGTTTCTCACCTGTGATACTACAACAGATGCCAAACAAATAATTTGTCATCCATGGTGAAATTGGAATCCATAACCATGGGACTGTAAATAATGTGGGGAAGCATTTCATGGCTTAAATTTACAGCAATGGGAAGCCCTTCAACAGTTTTACTTAGTAATATGCTCACTACTTCATTTTAAGCACCCTTCCATCTGTAAGATCAAGAATGCACTACATACACCAAGGGTGCCTTATTTCATACGCTGTGTCTACATAACCCAGCAATCCTGGTTTCAGGGATAAAGATCATTGAATGTAAAAGCAATGGAAGAAACCACAATGGAAAATATCAGTAGTTGTAATTACCTGAATTTTTAAAACTACTATATATCCGGGACACCTGGGTGGCTAAGCAGTTGAGTGTCTGCCTTTGGCTCAAGTCATGATCCTGGGATCCTGGGATTGAGTCCCACATCAGGCTCCCTGCAAGGAACCTTCTTCTCCCTCTACCTATGTCTCTGCCTCTCTCCTTTTCTGTCTCTCATGAATAAATAAATAAAATCTTTTAAAAATAAATAAATAAATAAAACTTCTATATATCAAAAGACATCATAAACCAATGAAAGGGAAATGACATACCAGAAAACTGCTTATCATAAATATAAGTAAGTGGTCATTTCCTAAATGTGGAAATAGTACTTATAAATCACCCTCAACTGAAAAAATGGGGGGGACAACTCACAGATAAAAATCAATCAATAAAAATATACGTAAAAAAAATGCAAGCTCAATCAATAACCAAATAAACACATACAATCTAATATAGCCTTTCCAGGTAAGCTTCTTAAAAGCAGTCTTGGAAAGGAATCCATTAACTGGGCCAAAGGGATCTTTTTCTTTGATAAGAGCTAGGTCCTTCCTCAATGTTTCTTATGCTTCATTAAATTAAGCGTAGAATATTCTCATTACTGAAAGTATATTACACAGTTGGTACTGTGGCAACATGGAGCTGGCCATACATTGCTGGAACCTCCCATAAAAGTGGAAATGCTAATCCTTTTCCTGAGATACTACCTGGTAATATCAAAGGTCTTATGTGTCAATAATCTCAACTCAGTAATTCAACTTTTAGATAAATTCACCTAAGAAAATGACCCAAGATAAGCACAAAGATTTGTTTTATGTAAAGATATTTGTTACAGCATTTATTGTAATAACAAAAATTTAGAAACAGACTAATGTTAAACAATGTAGAAGCTTTTAAATTATGGTTTATCCCATACAATGAAATAATATTAAGTCCATAAAAATCATGTTATTAAAGAATATTTACGTTAGTAAATACGTTAGTTACATTAGTAACACTGGAAAATATTCACTATAAAATATATTTTAAAAACCCTAAATATTAAATAAGAAGTCAATTTTAGGAAGTAAAAGTGTGTAATTACATAGAAAAAGGATCTCATAAATCCTATTCAGAATTTTTTTGGAGCTGCACAGGAAAACGCTGCTTCAGATCAACAGTGTTGTTGACTATGAATGATTCTATTAGCCACTAGCCACAGCTAGAGTTGGGTCACCAAATAGCCCCCATACACAGAGGGCAAGAGAGACTGAACAAAGAGGCAGACCACTCCAGACTGGAACAAGGAAGGGACTTACTTACAAGGCTTGTCTTTGGTGGCCACAAAATAAATAGATCTTGGCAACTGCTCACCAGAACTATAGAAGTCACAGCCTTTCAATGACCTCCTCCAACAGGATCTCAGATCCACCAAACACTGTTTCCTTACAAAGGTTCACTTTACTCACATTGGTAAACAGTATATAGTAAAAAAGATAACATACACTCACACTCAATTATATCCCATTCCTTGGACTTGCCTTTGTCACTGTGTTAAAGGAAATTTTGAAGACCACTACAGTTCACTGATGCCAAAAGACAGATATTTTTTGTACAAAAGACTTTTTAACACTTCCGTGCAGTTTTCTGAAATATTTAGAAATGCAAATTTCTGGCCAAGCCTAACTGGAATCCTATAGTTAAAAAAAAAAAAAAATCATATAGTGCTCTCCTTCGGTTTTAATGGCATGTGCTTTTTCAAGTTTTCTGAGTAACAGGGCTTCAAGTCAATCTCTCTTGTCAGAACTTTGGATTTTGTTTTATCAGCTACTTCTAATTATAGACATTTTGTTTTAAAAAAAGGTGTTAAATAATGCAGTTTTTGAAGTATGCTTTAAGACTATCACTTACCTACACATGTCATATACATTTTATAAGAATACTAAACCAGGAGACACTTAACCCTGGCAGAGGAGTGAAACTTTTTGAACATGTTTAATTTCTCAGTAAGTTGAACTAAGTCCAAACTATTTTCAGAATTTCCTAAGAACCATAGGACTGATAGCATCAGTGCCAGATTTACTGTTATTAGTTGGAAAGGCCAATTCTTATAGCAAATGACAGCCTGACTCCTCATACCTCAGTGCTTAGAAGAATGTTTCTCCTAAGCTAAAATGGTGGGAAGAGGAAAAAATGGCAAGAGGGGATTGTAGTAAAGTCCAAGTGACCATGTAGAACATACGTTGATTCTTTTATGAGAACTGCTTCACTTCTCATTGGCTGTCCCAGAGAGGCTTCTCATGTAGGTCAGTGATTCCTGTACCTTATAGACAGGAAAATTCCAGAAACTTTTAAGAATAAATTCTGAAAAACTATGAGCATATAGAGCCAAATCATTTTTTAAGCCACAGTTTCATAGTCTTAGTCAAAACTGGATTATTAAGTAGTTATTTTAAATTCATTTTTTATTAGCAACTTTAAGTATAACGACTTTGAAACATGAATAAGTATTTATTTTCTATTAATAAAAATGAATTCTAACAATATTTATTGCTAGGTGATACGTTGTTTTGTTCTCCTTATATTTTTTGTATAATTACATTTTCTATAATATACATGAATTACTCCAAAAATCAAGAAAAAGTTCATTATTAAAAAAAAAGAAGATGATTTTCATTTTTCCTCTTCAGAGGCTCGTTTACTTTTCTCTTTAAACCCACATGCAGGGATTAAATCTATGTTCTCCTCAGTGCCTAGTATATGTTGGAATCTAATTAAATTTTAGCTCATTTAAAAAACAAAAACAAAAACTCTGCTCTTTCATCATCTCTTTTCTTTGCCATGCACCAAGTAATTAGTCTTCTATAGCTAGGCAATACTAAAGGAAAGTTATTTTTTACTGGATTTCTATAGCAGCCAATTGACCAATCAAATGTGAAAAATCAATACAGATATTTTAGATACATAAGGACTCAGAAAATGTGTTTTTCATTCAACATTCCTTAATAAGGCATATATCACAGAAATGAGGATATAATAAAATGTAATGATAATTTGAAATATAATAATAGTATATACTATTATATTTAAACACGTATATTCAAACATAATAACATAATGAAAAAGTGGACAGCCAGAAACTCTAAGGGAAAAAGAGCTGAGTGAAAAGAAAATATATTCACTCCACATTTTTTGTTTTTGTAGTGATCATTGAGAAAGAGACAACAATAAAAATTTTTGGATTGTCAAATCAGACTCTTAAGGACCAGAGAGATCTTACCTAATATTAAACTTTAGTATTAATTCAAAGAATTAATCTCATTAATATATCCACCTCATAGTCATCTATGAGATAGAGGTGCATGGAGAAGTCTGAAACCCCCCCCAAAAAAAGTTGCCTGGTTTCTTCCCCACAATGTGAGAACATACCCTGGCCCAGATTTAGCATGTAAGATCTCAGAGTAATGCATCATTTACTCAAAGGGAGCCCTTTTAGTCATAAAATACTTCTTTCTTATACTCTGATCATGACACAGCTGATACTGACATTTCAAACAGATCATGCTTCGTAAATCTTCAAATTCTAACTTTTCCTTCAGAATAGTTTACTTCTTCCTTTCTCTCCTCTGACCCCTTCCACTTTTTCCTTCTCCATCACAGTGTCTCCAGAGTACAAACCTGTTGCCAGCCTATTTCTTCTGCACTAATCATAATAATGTAAACAATATCCACTGATTTTCCAACTCTTAGAAAGAATCTACAATAAAATATAAGATACTTGATTTGGTTAATAAATACAGTGTAATATTATCAACCTTGACATAAGAACAAAGAGGACAAAAGTTTGGGTTAAGAATGGAAGATGAAAGCTGAAAGAAATGTTTAGAAGTGCTAATATCTTCACCTTCAAAGTAGAGAATCAAGATAATAGTGTCTGTAATGGACCAAATAAGAAATGAGTATGTAAGCATATTACTTAAAATTACAAAGACAATGAGTAAAGGAACTACAATTTTAATATATTGAGTGAGAAGTATGCCATTATTAGTAAGTGAGCTAAGATTCAACAGATAATGACTAAAATTAATAAACTAAAGCTCATGAACAAAAAAGTGCTCTGAAATAGGGATATACCTGTAGGAAGACATAGTTAAAGGAATTGAAAAGGTGTCCCCTATCCTGAAGGCCGCTGGGAAGCAGGAAACTTTCTTAGAAGTCTACCTTGTCTGATCTTTGGTAACCATGTGTAGGAATTATTTTTACTACTTTACCTTTTTAATTACTAAAATAAAGACCCAAATATTCCAATCTGGTAACACTGGGGTCTACCTTGGTATTAGAGTATTAAAAAGAAGGCATTCTTGGGGATCCCTGGGTAGCTCAGCAGCTTAGCCCCTGCCTTCGGCCCAGGGTGTGATCCTGGAGTCCCGGGATCAAGTCCCATATGGGGCTTTCTGCATGGAACCTGCTTCTCCCTCTGCCTGTGTCTCTGTCTCTTTCTCTCTTTCTGTCTCTGTCTCTCTCTCTCCTTCTGTCTCTCATGAATAAATAAATAAAATCTTTAAAAAAAAAAGAAGAAGAAGAAGAAGGCATACTTGACTAAAATCACACATGTAGTCAGGAAAATTTTCCCCAAAACAAGGTGAATATCAGGATTAAAATCTAAGACTCTACAGCTTCATTATCCCTTCCAACACTCTAACTCCTCCTGGATCAGAAATGATGATTGCCCCACATTGTCCGGTCTCCATCCTTTAAGAAGAGTGCTATTGAGTTTTATAAAGGGACATGTTCCTTGGCTACAGAGTATACTTCTCAGCAGCACTTGCAACTAGGTGTGGCTGTGTGATTTTGTTCTGTTCGGGAGGGGTGAACAGAGTTAATGTTTGTCACTTCCTGGTTGTGCCCTTTCAAGAAATGAATGTCCTTTGTCCTATCTTCTCTTTGCAAGAACTGATCCAAGGATGGAAGCTATATTTTGAGGATGACAAAGATTCTTCCAGGCTTAGACTACATAATTCTATTCTGTTATGTGACGTACACTTCTAAATGGTTTAAGCCACTTTATTTTTCTATCTCCATAGCAGCTTAGACTGTACCTTAGACTAGTGCCTCTCACATTCACTGCTGGCCTTATGGTTCATTCAATTTGTGTAGGTTTTCCTTCCCTGAATTACTCTATCTAGTGTCAAGTTCTACTAGTCTATTGACAGAGCCAATAGATATAATTCTATCAGTATCCACAGATTTGGTTATAGTTTCAGATACGTGTATTGTTATATAGGTTTCCAATTCAATTTTAGTCAAATACTTCCCCTAATTTCCATACTCATGTTAAAAGCATCATGCCTTTGATAAACCACTTTTTATTATTTGAAACTGAATATACTTTAAATTCATTCCAATGCAAAAAAAAGTTCAAAGCTTAAAACTTTTCAAACTGAATTGCATTGCCCACCTATGTAATATGAAGTGTCCCTCGTTTTTACCTGGCTTTCTTTATTTTTCCATTTCAATAAGCTAGAAAAAAATTTTGGAGGCTACATTTGTTTCCTAATAGAGTATATAGGCCTCAATTCAGATTTTCCATTAAGCGTCTAACTTGTCGCCTCCCCTCAATCTTTAAGTATTGAGATTCTGGGTTTTCTGACTACACCAGTGGTGAGCTACTACTTGATGTACATTCATTCTTATCTAAATTTGATTTATATTGGTTTCTAACCTATTTTTATACATTATTTCCCTTGGTTGCAGAGCTGACAACTATCCACTGATTTTCCTTCATATTTTACCTAGCTTCATTACTGGTTGAGTAAATAAAACTAGAGAATTTCCAAATCTTGAGGCTTCTCTTAAATAGAGCTAACCTCCTTTGTAAGTCTTGTAGCATTTGCCAAGTTATCAGTTAAAATACTTTTCATTGAAAGGCCTGGAAAACCTAAATGAAAAGTACTCATACCAATATGTAAGTTGGTATTTATTACCAACTCACATAACAAAAATATTAAAGTAGACAGTTGCAGAGGGATTCAATGACTCCATATGTTATCAAATAACCAGGATCTTGCTATCCTGCTTTTTTTTCTACTGAAGAAGTTGATGATATCTCCTCATGGTTGCAGAATGGATGCAGCTGTTCTAAGTATTACATCTTCACATAAAGCATGTATGAAATCAATAAGGACAAGGACTTACATTCATATATCTTACCTTTTCCTTTTATAAAGGAAGAGTATCCTTCCAGAAACTCCCACTATAATTTCCTTCATATGTCATAGACCAGTTCTAGTTCACATGGTCTTTCTTAGCTGGAAGGAAATTTGGAAAGTATCTGGTATTTTCCGTCTCTTTTCTAGTTGTGTGGCCAATAGGAGAAGACAGAGCAGAATGGCTTTGGGGAATGTAACCATCAATGTCAGCTATAGCAAAAGAATAAATGTTGCAAAAGGGAGAAGCAGGAGGATTCCAAGAGACAAGAGCCTTCTTATGAGCCTTTTTCCAACTTGTCTCAGAACCTTAGCTATATGAATTAAAGAAATGAATTTTTTTCTCACTAATAAAATTATAAAGCAGAACATATAGTTTCATTGACTTATTTTCTATAACCAGCTAGGGAAAATTAATAAATTTATCTGAATGCCTGCCTTCAATCTTTGATGATATTTTATTATAACTCCCATGTAAGTAAGGAAAATGATTGATTTTTTAGGGGATGTTAAAGATAGCTATATCATTTGGGGTTTTTTTGTATTTTTTTGCTATGCATAGTAACCTCTCTGGTACTCAAAATTTTATTAAAACAAGTTGCTCTACATAGTTTTTAGAATCCAATGAGCCGATGAGAAATTAATCACCAATTCCATACAAATCCAAAGGCAATAAATCACAATGTTACATAAGCATAGCATTTTTTTCCCCTTCTTATCACATTCTAAGTGCAAGCAATAGTACAAAGATTTTCTCAGCCATTATTACACTGAATATAGGGGAAAAAACAGTTAGTTAACTGACAAACATTTGTCAACACATCTGCAGACACCAACCTAGGATGGTGCCTAATTACGAAAAGTTCTGTTACATTTGCTTGCATTAGGACTTACTTTAGTACTATTACTTAGTGAGAGAAGGATATAAAATAAAGGGGAAAGTGACACATAAAAAAGAATTATGAAAAGAAATTCTAGCTCATAAAATATTATGTCCATCATTTGGAACTTAACGCTTTGAGGAAAAGCTGCTGTCAGGCTCAGGCATTACCAGATTACAGGGAGGGTAAAGTGTAAGAACCCAGACTGAAGAGGATGCAACCTTCTCCCTAATTGCAGTGACAGGGAGCTGGAATGGCTGCTCCTGAGAATGACATGTCCACAAGAAAACAGCACCAGCAAGCCTTCATCCCAACAGCAGCTGGTAGGCAGCAGGGCTTGAATTCCTGATAGACCACAAAAAGCTACTGATCCTGGTGGAAAATGCTGAGAAGCATTCTAATTCAACTTGTCGAGCTTAAATTTTAAGCATTTTTTTTCCCTCTGAGCAGCAGGAACAGATGAACTCTCAAGAAATAAAGATCTCATTTTCATGGAAATCATCTCCCAAGAACGAGAAAAAAAATAAAGAAAATGTATGAGGTAGACTTGGGATTGCTGTAAAAGACAACAGGTGTCAGGGTTTTCCATAAGGACTTAACTATTCCTCGAGGTATATTTTAATGACTTTCCAACAGTTGACATAGTTTATCTTCCCTTTGGAATAAACGGGATTCTGGTAACCAAGTGCAATATAATCAGCTCAGAAAAACAAAGTTTAGCTACACAACTACCATAAATGCAAGATGACTCCATATCTAAGGTTAACATGTCAACAGGATTTGTGGACACTGGGAAAGGACAAAGGTCTCACTGGTATGTGGTTCCTAGTAACTGAGCTGACTTTCTAAATACTCTTGTGATGAACCCGTATTTCTTTTTTTTTTTTTTTAAGATTTTATTTATTCATGAGAGACACAGAGAGAGAGGCAGAGATGTAGGCAGAGTGAGAAGCAGACTCCCTGCGGGGAGCCTTATGTGGGACTTGATCCCAGGACCTCAGGATCATAACCTGAGCTGAGGGTGGACACTCAACCACTGAGCCACACTGGTGCCACTGAACCCATATTTCTGATCAAATAATAAAAATGTAATAAAACTTCAAAGGATCACAATAGAAGCACTATGAAAGCTCTTCAAAATGTAGACACCAGGACCCCTTTCTCAGGATTATGGATTCATAATGTCTGAGTGCAGCCCCAGGCAACTGTATTTAAAATGCTGCAAGGTGATCTGCTGGGCACCAAAGGTTGCAAATCACTGAAATACCCACTAACTTAAAACAGAACTGTCAGAAGTATTTACATTCCAATCTCAAATATGGGATTGATAGAAAAGTTTGATATAAAACAGTAGACACTCATGGGTTCTCTTCATTTACAAGCTTATTTCTCTATCTCTTCCAGCCTCCAGGCCCATGATTCTGCAAGCTTCACAGAGACAGAGATTATGTTCTTCTTTGTACTCCCAGCAACAAATCTAGTTGGTGATGCATGCTAAGAATTCTGCAAATGCTTGTGGAACAAACAATGAATCTTGCATGCATCGAATTCCCACATATTCTTCTTAGCATTTTCAAGGAAATGATAGAGATGTGACCTTGAGGTACCAAATATTCTATCCCTCTCTTTTATTGAAAAAGAAAGGCAACAAAAATGGGAGCTTTAGCATTAAAACAGTAACAGTGTTTAAACCTTTTATGATCACAAATTTGGGTGTAGCTTACATGGAGAGAGCCCATAGAGAGTGCTTCCAGACCAGGAAGCCCTCAGTGAGCTGTCCACAAGGGTAAATATGTTACATATATTAGGTGGGTTCTGTTAGGGTGTAGCATTTGTAGCGTAGAAAGGTGGATATAGGGGCTCCTGTGTGACTCAGTTGGTTAGGCACCTGCCTTGGGCTCAGGTCATGATCCCAGGGTCCCAGGATTGAGTCCCACCTCAGGCTTCCTGCTCAGTGGAAAGCCTGCTTCTCCCTCTCCCTCTGCTGCTCCCCTACTTGTTCTCTCTCTCTCTCTCTCTCTCTCTCTCTCATAAATAAATTAAAAATCTTTAAAAAAAAAAAAGGAAGAAAAAAGGTGGATGTATTCACTTATGTCTTGTTACAGTGATGAGCATCACCTTTGCCTTCTGTAACCAGGAAGTTATGTAAGCACAGCTTTGGGGGAATTCCTAAAGTCTTTTGGGCATATTTCTTCTCACACTCCCTTTAGCTATACACTCTCTACAGATTTGTGAGTTTGCCCATACACTAGCTTGAAAATTTGTGTGTAAGTCAATGAACTAGACCTATGTAAATCAGCTACATTCTTCTCCTTGAGAATCTAGTGAACGCTCTGTGATGGGGGACCATCTGAACTCACAAGAAAAATCTCTTGTTCAGTTCCAGAAAGTCACTGTCATCCTGAAGTCCATCCACAAATCTAAGGATCCTTGAAACTCAGGTGAGAAACCATGCAAATGAGTGAGTAAAATCTTGCAACCCTTATTTCTACATCATCTCTCCCCACTCACTCAAAACACTTGGCCAATTTCCACAGTTCAAACTTCAGACTCTCCTTGTCCATTCCTTTTGTCTTCCTTCCTCCTCACATGACCTAAAACAAGGAGAAACTTGGCACCTCCTTCACCAGGTTGCCAACCCATATACATTCACATACTAATGCATCCAACACAACTGCCAGAAGACTCAGTCACATGGTGTTACCTAATCACAGCAACCACTCTTAGAATTACAGCACACAACATGAACCTTTCCCAGCACCTGTGTACACAGCATCAGGTTATTCATGGCATAGACAAATCGAGGAAAAGGGGCTTCCGGGATTGCTATTTCATTTTCAATATTTGTGCTTTGTGATTGACATAATCTACCTTTTTAACATCAGCAGCACAACTGTTAAGTTATTCAATGGCACCTCAGCTTTACAGACATCCTTTCTCTTCAGACAGTGATTGTATCAGCCAAGCAGTTAGTGGAGCTCAGCATTGCGGAGAAGCACGTGGGGGCTAAACCTCCAATGCGGCAGATAAAATTAGGCACTGAAAAAGCAGACACCACCATTTAAGCTCTGTGTGTGAGCCCATTAAACTCATCCAGTTTATGAGGTTCATTCCTGCAGTGACTAAAAAATAAAATATGCATTTTTAGGAGGATAATAAACTTTTTCAAGTTCCCAGGGCAACATTTATTGCACTGGAACAGTCTTTTTACAAAATGGCATTTTAATGGCCCCAAAAGTTTTGCACATGGGATAAAACTTTTACATATTCCCCTATGGTCTGGAAAATAAAACACCATATCAATGAAAATCTCTAGATAAGTTCTAGTGTCTGTAAATGTGACTAAAAGTTAGGACTATATTACTGATTGCTTTATGAGACAGTTAAGTGAAGTTTAATTAGCCATCACTAACTCTACAATGATATACGTTAACATTACACAAATGCACACACACACACACACACAGAGAGAGATTCTCAAATATTTCTGAATACTACACACATATTTAAAAAGTATATTTTAAATGTACAGAGCCAATAAAGAACAAGACTAGCATTTTATTTTTTAAACACTATTTTATTTTGAAATGAAACTAGTTCATTTTAGAACACATGGAAAAGTTTCATTTTTTTAGTGGCTTCAAAGCTTCCTATAATATGGGTGTAGCACAGCATATTTAACTAGTTTACTTTCACTGATAGACCACTAGATATTTTTAGTATTTGGCTACTACAAACAATATAACATGAAATTTTGTTGATTATCTTTGAACATGCACTTTTAGACATAGGTACAAGTATACTCATAAGATAAATTCTCAGATGTGGAACTATTTGGTCAAAATGATTTTAATTTTCAAGTCTATCCCAAAATTGCCCTTGAGAGAGGACACAGCAATGTATCACTCCAGCAATAATATATGTGAGTAGCTATTTCTTCACTCTTTATATTCAGTGTATTATCAAACATTTTGGTGTCTATCAGTACATCAGATGAAAAAATGATATTTTACAAAGCTTTAACTTCCTCTCATTAAATAATGAGCTTGAGCACCTTTTGCTTTATATATATGTATTTTTTTATTGATTTGGGGAGCTTTTATATATTAAAGAAACTGGCCCATAGATTTCAAATATGTTGCAATTTTTCCCTACTTTGCAATTTGTATTTTGACTTGTCTATTTTTTTAACAGAAAGGTGTTATGGTTTCTATATTTAAATTTAAATTCTTTTCTTATAAAGCCTCTGGGACTTTGGTCCTCTTAGAAAGGAATTTTAATTTGAGGTGAATATTAAAACCAAAACCAAAAATAAAAAGCCTCTCCTGTATTTCTGAAAGATAAGAATGTCTTTACATTTACATAAAGTGTCTCAATAGCAAAACCTTTAATTTACTTAAATCATTAGTATTCTGTGAGTACTCTTCATAGAGGTGGTGGATGTTGATAAATATAAATGACAACTTTTTTAAAGATTTATTTATTTTTAGAGAGAGAGAGAGAGAGAAAGCAGGATGAGGGGCAGAGGGAGGAGAGAAGCTGACTCCCTGCTGAGTGTGGAGCTGGATGCAGGTTTGATCCCAGGACCCTGAGATAAAAACCTGAGCCAAAATCAAGAGACCAACATTCAACTGACAGAGCCACCAATGCACCCCAAATGATAACTTTTTAATATAATTGTTCGTAAGACTGAGTCCAAATTAAAACTTTGCAGTGGAACAACAGATTCATTATTCTAAGCCCCAGGACAAATATCCTGTTCCTTTCCCATTATCGGTGGGAAGTCTTTAGAGACATTTTAATCAAGAACTGTAGGTAAGAGTTCAAGTTTTACATCTGAATCCACAGAAATGAATGTTCTTTCTGGAAGTTCTAGTAACAAACTCTTTCTCTAATCATCAATTGAATGATAAAAGTACATTCACATGTCTGAATTAACTCAATCAACAAAATTTTATGATCAGCTACTATGTACCAGGTTCTATCTAGGAACTTGGGATACAGAAATTAATAAAAAGATCAAGATTCCTATCCTCATGGAATCAGGAATAAGAGTATTAATGAAAATTTCTGCTAATTAAATAGAGTTATGAAGAAAAATGAAGGTAAGATAATTACATTTTCAAGTAATTCAAGAAAGAATTGCTCTTCTCAAAGAAAAATCTTTTATATTCCTAAAATTCTAAATTCCTCATTTCTTTATGGGCTGTATTGGCAATGGATCTCTGATTATCCATAGATTCAAAGTATGCAATGTATGTTGAAAAAAGTGAATCTTTTTGGGTCTTTCCTAGCTCAAGATTTTGAGAACTATTCAGAACAGTTGGAAGCTGGTAATCAGCCTTTT
Source organism: Canis lupus baileyi (assembly GCF_048164855.1). NCBI lineage: Eukaryota > Metazoa > Chordata > Mammalia > Carnivora > Canidae > Canis > Canis lupus. Next base: position 54,296,525 of record NC_132844.1, on the reverse strand, counting down.
ACTCCTGTTTTTTGAAATACTAAAGTAACTTGCATATGAAGCAGCAATAGAAAATAAATCTGTGGTACTACACTCGGCACAGTGCTGGACACACAGAGCTACTCTGCCCATACACAGAGATCACTCCGTTGAGTGAGGGGAAATAAAGCCGTATTTCCCATTCAGTCTCAAGACAGAAATCTTTGATCAAGTGACCCACATCTCTAGAGAACAGCTTCTTACAGCCTTATTTAGGCCTTGGTGTGGATTTGCAAATTAACTGGAAAGACCATTAGAAAACATTTCTGTTTAAAGTGCTAAATGGGCTGCAACTTTCAAAACTACCCGGCCTGCCAAATTGTGATTTAAAGTGAAATTGGCATGAGCAGACATTTCCACATCAGCCTGTAGCACATCTGGTCCAGACCAAACAAACAGAAGATTTATTCTGTCAGGGAGATCATTTAGCATTCCTTTTCATGCTTCAGAAGGAGCCTGTACCTGTCACTCACCAAAGCGCTAGGCTTTTGGTGGCTAGGCTCTGTTGCTCTCCCGGACTAGCCTTGATCTAACACTTCTAAGGAGGCTCATGTGCACCGCTCCACCTGGGAGCCCAGTACCCATGCCAAGTTCATTTCCATAGTCTTATAGAAACCTCCTGGAGGATTTCAAACATCTGCTCATAAGTAAAGAAACATTGTCTTGAGCTCTAACAATAATATAAAGGGCAACTGAACCTTCTTTTGCAAATAAAGCAGAGCTGATAAATGATCTTATTTCACAGGACTGGGGGCAAGTTTCTTTGTGTCTTTCTGAATTCAAATCCTTAAAACGAATATCGTCAATCATGGGAAAAATTTAATGTATCCAGAGTTTTACCATTAACTGCACTGGTATAGAGTCAAAACTAAAAAATAAATCCAAAAACAAAAACAAAAAAGAAACAAACAAACAAACAACAAAACAACCACATCATCTCGCTGAAACTAAATGGACATATTTATAAAAATTGTGTCATTATTCCTAATATGTATTGTTATTCTCCCTGTCTCTCTGACTGTAGCCTCAGAGCCAAGTCTAACACTCTTGCTGTGTGAGCCACACAGCCACTTTCTTCTCTGGAATGTTAATCTGCTCCTGTTGGGAGTCAGCAACCCCAGGAGGATCATTTCCTGGCTTGTCTCATCAGAAATACTATTCTTTCTTTCTCACCCCTGGAGTACTAGGAATACTCAGAAGGGATAGATGTACCACCATTGAGAGTCCCGTGATTCCCTTATGATGTTAGCTTATGTGAATATGAAATATTTGGTTTCAACCTAAACACAAACTGGAAAAGGAAGTGGCAAATATTTTGCTGGGTACATGTCCTTTCTGATTTCTAGTTAAAATGTACCTCTGTTTCTTCTTTTGAGAAATACATGGGTTAGGCAAAATGTCCCCAAATGTCCTTCTAGTTGTAACATAATTATTATGAATTCCTTGTGGTTCTTTTATCCCTGAGGAATTCACTTAATTCATAAACACCATTACTTTGCTTTCATACTGACATGTGAATCTAGATCTAGGCAAACACAGGTGAGTTTATCACATAAACATAGAAAAGGTGTTTGCCTTACCTAAAATACAACAACAGTAAATATTTTTTAAAAATCTAGAGTTTCTAAGATAATTTTAAAAGTGCTCATCAGAGAAGGCATATCCTTTATACAAATATTTTCATCCTGTTGGTTTGTTACAGTACCAAGATAGTATGAAGAGTGAATTACATCTATACTTGCTTCACGTCTGTCTCTCCTACTGAGTCATTAATAAACATGACACCATAGTACTGCATTGTTAATACCCAGCTAGGTCTATGGAACTCAGAAAGCACTCTTCTCAAATTCACACAGAACATTCTTAAATAAGTTACATTCTAGATACCACATTTGCCAATGAAAAATGTATATCTATACCAAAATCCAGCTTCTTCTGAAGAAAACAACAAAATTAGTCTTCTATAACAACAAAACTAGTTTCAACCAATCTTGAAATATATTGTGATATGAAAATGCTGGCGATTTCTCAGCATATCTGAACATTTTATCCACTTGGAAACTGCCAAGTGGGGGAAAAAGTATATGATATTCAGTGCCCATATAATTCATTTTAGTTGGATCTATTTATATTCTCATTCTTGTATTCTTATTTGAAGGTATGAAATTAACATTATAAATAGCATGTTTCTATACTTTCATCACAATAAATTAGAGTAACATATAGGAAACAAAGATTTCATCTTTCCATAGCAAATCTGAAAGATAACACTTTTAATTAAATAAAGGATAACACTTTTAATTAAAAATAGCTAATATTATAAGTAATAACTATCTAAAGGGAACCAGCTTATGAATAAAAGGAATTAGAAAGTTACTTTATTTTTCCAGTTTATATTCTTGTAAAGACTGCATGTAGAGACAAAGAAGGGATGCTCAAAGCAGACAAGAAATAACTTCATTTTAATAGGATACTGGACTGGTGAATGGGTTGAAGAGAAAAAAAGTCTATCTATAAAATATAAAATTTCAATCATGTAAAAACACATGGGAAATTCATAAACTCTGGGTCAATGAGATCATGCAATGTCTTCTCAATGCTGGCATTCTAACCAAGTATCACTAATCAATACCAGTCTAACCAGGTATAACCAATCAATCACATCATGAGCTAAGAAATAAAGAAACAAGAAAAAGTAACCAGTCTTGGTCATCAAAATAATAAGCCATGTATATAAAAGAAAAAAGCAACAGAGACAAAATATGGTCAGAATATATGAGAAGAAACTATACTTGAAGATAAATTCAATTTTGTTAAGTAGGAACTTTCAGAATGGGGTATTTTGAAACTTTTAAGAACATACTTGTAAACTTATTGTGTTATTTTGAGTTTAGAGTTCTAAATTTTTAACACATTCTGTTTGTATCTAATTACCTTATAATCAATCCTCATTTTTCACAGATCCCATATTTACAAATTTGCCTATTAGCTAAAATTTATTTGTAACCCCCTAGATCAGTCAGTACTCACAGCTGCTTTCATGGTCATTTGCAAACATACACATGGTGACAAAAATTTTAAATCTTCCATTTCACACCCAACCTGCCTTCTTGTTTTAGCATTTAGACTGTAAACAAGGGTCCTATTGATAGTATATTTACTGCTACATTTTTTGCATTTTTGTGCTTCTTGTTGGGGATTTAACTATTTATTTATGGTTTTATTTATTTATTTGAGAGAGAGTGAGAGCATGAGCAGAGGGAAGGAGAAGCAGACTCCTTGCTGAGCAGGCAGCCCTACAAGGGGCTTGATCCCAGGACCCTGAGATCATAACCTGAGCCAAAGGCAGATGCTTAACCAACAGCCACCCAGGTGTCCAAGGTGATTTCACTGTTTTAAATGGCCCTCAAATAGTGTCTAATGTTCCTAAGCACAAGGAGCCTGTGATATTCCTCATGGAAAAAACATATATATGAGATGAACTTCATTCAGACATGAGCTATGGTACTATTGGCCATATTTAGTACTACTAAATCAACAATAGATATTATATAAAATGTCTTTAAATAGAAATACATAAAACAAGGTTTTATATTGATCAGTTAACCAAAATGTGAACAGAGGCTCACAGGAACCTAACCTTGTTATTTCCCCTAGGAGCAATGGTTCAGTATTTGCTACTATAGCAACTGTGGTGACTTCATGGAAAATAATTACTGCGAATAACGAGATTTGATTGTATACATATGTATGCATGTGCGTATATATGTATATTTGTGTGTGTGTGTGTGGGTGTGTGTGTAGGTTCTTCCTTTAAAATAAAACCAATCGAGAAGTTACCACAATTGAAAACCCCTTAAAATGTCTACTAACTGAGAAAATATTGTAGGGAAAAAGCAAAAATAACACTGGGTTTTGATTGTGTGTAATATTTTTAGCCATTGAAATTTCCATAAGGAGTTTTAGCACATGCAGTTAATTTGCATGAGAGGCAGCTGGAGCATATTGGCTCTTTCAAAGCCATTATGATTTATCAGCTCAATAATGCATGAGCTTAGACAAAGTTATACAACCGTCTGTATTTTTAACAAGGTGATGGAGTAAGAAATTTGCTAAAACAGCCATTCCAGACCCAGGTGACTAAAAGGAGGTTAGATCACTTACACAAACTGGAACACAATTTTATCAGTCCTGTTCTATTTGGGTCTCAGACTTTTTTTTTTCTTGAAAATAATATTTTGTTTAGAGAAAGTGCCAGACTGACAGTCTGAGACACTGAAGTCAAATATTCATATATGCTATTAGTATAACATAGAAAGAGTTGATTAAAATCCCCACTAGAGTGACCTATGGAATTAGATTCATCCTGTACCAGGCATCATCTGAGAAAGAATAAACAATTTCTTTCTGTTTGTTTGATAAAATGTATGACATTTATTTATTAAACCTTAAATCTCATTTGGCAAAAATAGCTTGTTGGAAATGCCTCTTTATGATTTATTTTAACTTTTATAATATTTTATTTATTTATTTATTTATTTATTTATTTATTTGAGAAACAGAGAGAGCACACACAAGAGCAAAAACAGGGCAAGGGTGAGGGGTAGAAGCAGAGAAAGAGAGAGAAGTAGACATCCCGCTAAGCAGGGAACCCAATGTGGGGCTTGATCCTAGGACCCAAGATCATGATCTAGCTTAACTAACTGAGCCACCTCGGTGCCCAGGACATGTCTTTTTTTTTAAGTGAAGTTCATGTCTCATGTTAAGTTTTGATAACCGTGTAGCCAAACACCCCTGAGAAGCTATTGCTATAGTAGAGGTATGAGCTACAAGAATTTGACATAGGCACTCTGAAGTCAATAGCAGCAACATGGAAAATCTAGAGGATACTATGAATTCAAAATATTGTGAATGAAAAATTAATTGATAAGACAATATTTAATGACCACTGGTATAAAAAAGAGAGATGAATTATTTGAAGATTCCAAGTTTTTATACCTAGGTTAATAGAATAGCTGTATTTGTTTTAGAGCTGGTATAAAAGCATGAATTTATCCTTTAGAACTCATTTTAGGCAATCACATCTAGACTATAAGCTTTAATATTTAATACACTAATTTTGCAAGATAGCAAATGCCTATCTTGTTCTAGACACTCCTATCCCCTTTTCTCTGATAATATAGGAAAAAAGGGAAATAAGAGATGAATGTTACAAGAAACATATAGACCCCATCCTCCTTTCTCCTGGGACATCTTGGATTGGCAGGCTATGGTCCCATAGCCTCACCAAGTACGCTGATTGTAGACTTAAGATTTACAGTAGATCTCTCAATATAAAAGGCCACTGAAATGTGAAAATCAATCAAGCAGGGTGCCTGGGTGGCTCAGTCAGTCTGGGATCGAGTCCTGCATCCGGACCCAATCCCTATTCCAAGGGGAGCCTGTTTCTTCCTCTCCCTCTGTCTGCCACTCCCTGCACCACCACTACCACCACCAAGCCCCTGTTTGTGCTCTCTCTCTCTCTTTCTATCAAATAAATAAACTCATACAAAAAAAAAAAAATCAACCAAGCATCCAGTTATAAAGTTACTCTCTTCCATTTGGGTTAATCTTACTCTGAATACCAAATCAGGTGACTGACAGGGAAACCCGAAATTACTTACCACATTGCAGCCACAAGACTAACCGGAGAAAACTTCCTCCTTGCAAAGGCAGCCACACTGTCAGAGTTTAGAGTTAGTAAGGTATAGTTACCTATAACTTTGTGACTATAACCTCCCATTTCATAGCTGGGAAGCCTGAGGCTCAGAGTTGCAAACTGAATTAGTGCAGGAATGAAAACAGGAACCACATTCTCTAAGTAATACATTCTCAAAGTTAAGTGCTCAACTATTCTCTAGACCAGCAGCTCTCAAACTCCTCTGCACATCAGAATCACCTGGAGGGCTTATTAAAACACAGACTTCTGGCTCCATCCCTAGACCTACTCATCCCATAGGCCTGAGATGGGACCAGAGAAGTTGTATTTTGATGAGTTCCCTGGTGATGCCAACACTGCTGGTCTGCAGAGTGTACTTTAAGAACCACTCCCACTCCAACAAATTTCCTCTCAAGAAAAACTAGACCCTGCCCTGAAATGCCCAAGTACAATGCTTCAAAAAGAACATATAATCTGAGATACTGGAATAGGAGGGGCCTATAATCTCATAGCTAGAACAATTCTATCTATTCAGAAACCAAAGTGTACTTCACGATACAGGTATGATATGGCTATTCTGAAATGATTGCTAAGAGCTAGAGATCATTTTCTTTCCATACCAATGCTAAAATTTCTTGGACTTTGAGCAAACTGTATCATTAGGATTTGTCCAAATGCAAATAAAGGAAACATCATTTAGCTGCCTTTTTTTCTCCCAAAATTAAAATAATATTACAACAATTATATTATCCAAAGTCTAGGCATAGAAGTTAGCAAAGAGATATATACACAGAAAACATCATCAATAGATAAGAGAGATGAAGGAGGAGTAAATAGTATGTAGGTAGAAGCGTCCACATGGACACTGAACATTCTCAGGATGTTATCCAGATTTTTGACTTTAGTGTAGAGGAAATTAAGCATCAGAGTTGTCAGTGATATTGGGGAATAATTAACTTAGCAAAGAGACAAAGGAGGTGCTATACTTGAATAAGAAAAGCCTCAGGAGAGCAGGTTTTGAGATATCAGAAGAAATTCATGGTCTCCAGGCTGGAAACCAATAACCAGTCTCTTCTCTGGACTATGATGTCTATGCTTTGTGCAAGAATGAGGTTTCCCCTCAGATTTCCAAGAAGGCACAGCTTTGTTTAGGATCCAACAGTGGAAAGAATGTGGTAAATAACTATCTTATTCTAAATCTATGAAGAACCTGGGCATGTAGGATCAAGTTTTCAAAAAGAACAATTAAATAGTGAGTCCTTCTTAAAAAGTGAGACTGAATAGGATTTGGCAATAATAACTCAGTGATTGGACCTTTTTAGGTCTTGGAGCTCTTTTATTTCTGAAAATGTAATACAGACTTCTAGTTTTCTGACCACATGCCATATATTTCTAACCATCTCAATTCTTCTGTCTCATCATACCTGATATTTTATGTGGTTAATATCTCAAACTTTTTTTGTTTGTTTGATCAGCTTTCTGCAGTCTTGTATCATTTTATTTTTGGGTTAGGATCCGTTGCTTCTAATGCTTGCCAAATTTCTCAACTCCATTCTCCTTTATTATTCCAACAATCCATTCCTAGATAGATTCTACTGACTGCCTCTCTAGTTTCTCTGTTGGGAGGGTTAATTTTTCTGAGTACTACTGGAGAATAATCATCACATATAAATCCATGGTCTCCAAAGCAGTTGGGTCCTTGCCACTGCCTAGGAAGATTTCTACATGTTCTTATTTTTTTTTATTTATTCATGAGACACACACACACACACACACACACACACACAGAGGCAGAGACACAGGCAGAGGGAGAAGCAGGCTCCATGCAGGGAGCCCAATGTGGGACTTGATCCAGGGTCTCCAGGATCATGCCCTGGGCCGAAGTTGGTGCTAACCGCTGAGCCACTGGGGCTGCCCTACTGGTTCTTAAAGTAGTGCGTCACTAATTCCCCACAGCCTAATTTTGAAATCTTCCCTGTTCTCCACAGGGCTCCTATCCATCTGCCTCCCTTTCACTCTCAACATTACTGAGCAAACAAACAAAAGACAAAACCCAACAATACTACCACCACCCCAAACCTCATCAACAATAGCAACAATAACAAGGTAGGGGAGTTTCCAGTAATTAATTATTATTTTAGAGTTCTATTTGACATACAACATTGTATGTGTTTACCTATTGATCTGATTGCCATTGTAATATTAGCTAGCACTTCTATCCCATCACATAATCATCATTCCTTCTGGTGTTGGGAACAGTTAAGATCTAGTCTCTTAGCAAATTTGACATTTATAATACAGTTTTGTTATATCTGTACTATATATATCTATACTATATTCTAGTACAGAATACCTAGTACTCTGTATTAGGTCTCTGGGACTTACTTACCTCCTAGTTGCAAGCATATACTCTTAAGCAGCCTCTCCCATTCCTCCACATCCCACTGCCAACCACCCCCCAAACCCTGGGAGTTACAGTTATCTTTCTTCATCTTCTGAAATAGTGGAAAATAAGTATCTTCCTGAGACTGACCCCCTCCTGAGCATTCTAGCTCTCAACCATTCCCATCTTTTCAGGTATTTGATTCACCTATTACCTTATTTTTGAGTCTCCAGTTTTTTTTCTCTATTGCCTCTTTTGAATCAGTCTTTAAAATATGCTCAATTTTCTTCAATTTTCAAAAAGAAAAGATACCCTTCCACAACCTATGATCTTCTCTAACTCCCACTCACTTTTCCTCCCTTCCGCTCCTCATAATGTATTTCAGCTGTGTTTGCCATCTTTAATTTCCGATCTTTTCAGTTACTTCTCAACCTGCTCTTCTCTCTGAAATGCTACTGAAATGGATCTGGCCAAGGTCATCAACAAACTTTTCATGACTGCATTCTTTAGGAATTTTTCACTTTTACTTCTTTTGTTTTACTGCAGGATTTTATGTTATTGAACAAGGAGAGCCTCAGAGAAGCATGAAAATGGACAATTCCAGGCAAGGGATTATGGCATAAATATGAGCCTGTGTCATGGAATTAAAGGAGACAGTGAAAAGATATTTTGGGCCGAGCACAAGCTTTCCATAGAATAAAGGGAATGGGGAGGAAAGTACGTTGGTATTAGATTATTGGAAGAGCTCCTTGAATCCCATGCCAGGGAATCCAGACGGCTTTCCACTGTGACCAAGGATTCTTTTGTCAAACTTTTGGAAAAGAGAACAATGTAAGATATGAGATGTCCATTATCATTTATCTGTCACTGAGTTTCAAATGAGGTGACTCAGGCTTACTTATGCTTATGGCCTAAGTCATGGGCACTTTAGCTAAGGGAAAAATAAGGAATTACTTTTGCTTTGAGTTTGAGGCCGGGCAAAAATTTCCGTGAAATCGAGGAAGGCAGTTGGAGTTACAGGACAAGCCCTGCCGGAAGGATAGCACAGACATGCAGACGACGGAGTTATTCCTGGAGAAGTGAGTGCTGAGGAATTCATCAAGATCTCTGTTGAGACAAGCCAAGCAAGCCATTCTCAAGATAGTCCCTTCCTTCCTTTCAATTTGCCTTTTCTTTCTTTCTTTCTTTCTTTCTTTCTTTCTTTCTTTCTTTCTTTCTTTCTTTCTTCTTTCTTTCTTTCTTTCTTTTCTTTCTTTCTTTTCTTTCTTCTTTCTTTTCTTTCTTTCTTTTTTTTCACTCAGAGAATTCCTTGCAGTACATTTGCACAGAGTTCCATTTTATCTTACATTTAAAACTGTTGTCATTCATAGATGATACCATTTTTGTTACACTGATAGGTCCTTTAGTGACTGGTGGGTAAGGCACATTTTTTCCTTTTGACAGTTGGCTTGCAATTTTTTTTTTCTGTATATGCTGAATTGCTTTCTTGCTCTTACAAATATATTCAACATCACAGTTCTGCCACATGACAGACAGAGAAGGCCCTGGCAGATTCCAACTTCAGGAAGAAATTATGTCTGTTTCTATAGTACTATCAAAAGATCCATGTATGTATGTCAGGAGATACCTTTGCATTCACAGTGCACTTCCATGAAATGAAAGGCATACAATGTGAAATTCTTTGATTTTATTTTAACCAATTGGATCATTGTGTTTTAAATTAGTTGTTAAAGAGTTGATCGTTTAGAAACTGGATACTGTGTGCTTTTTATATGATTTCATACACATGTTTTAAAGTACAGTGTAAGAGTTGATGCTTGAATTTGATGTGTTTCTTGTGAAGTTTGGGATCTATAAACAGACAGTTATATAGTTCTAAGTATTAATGACCAAATATCAAGGTTCTGATGATGTAGATATAGAAGTAGATAAAAACTAGAATGTTTGAAATGGTCTATACAGTCTGCAACAGTTTCTAATAGATTTTTGTTGCATTCTACCCACAGATACTGATCCTCCTTCGGTAATGTGTGGTACCTTCAATTAGAATTCACGATTACTCTATGACAGTACACTAGATTTGTCACTGTCTTTCTGGAAATGTTGTATTTGTTAAAGTCTTTCAATGTTCATTCTGAGAAACTTTGCCCAGTGTATCATGTATATATAATATACATAATATTATATTCAGCATCTACTTAATATCCTTCAGATGTCAATTACTGAAGGTTTTTTGAGAGTAGGGACTAGGCCTTTCTGAACATCTCGCCTCTGCACCAGATGTTGTGCTTTCTACATAAGTGGTTATACAATTGTTTTTTGCATTGAGGTATTCTATTGATAGACCCTCAATTACCTGTAAGACCACCAAATCTTGTGGGTCAAATAGCTGAGTTTATTAAATTTACTGTAGCATGGGGAAACACTGTTTTTGGTAGTGTTTGGTAGAATCCTAATTGCCTCCCAAAAGAAGGAAGTAATTGAAGAGCTTTTGTAAAATTTGGGGGCCTGGGGTCAAATGATTGAACATGGGTCTTTCCAGAGGTCACAGTTTGGACAGGGCAAAGTTTGTGACAAAATAGGCAAGGCTCAATGAGTTGATTGCTTTTAGTACATGTGAGAAACATATTGTCCTATGTAGATAGCAATTTTCCTAGAGAAGCCCGTGTTTGAACAAATTAGTGTACAAGAAAATCCTGAAGCAAAGAGTAAAGTTATTTATTGATATGCAGTCTGATCTTTCTGGCTAAAAAAATTTAAGTGTGAACAGTTATGTTGACACAGAGGGTCTCAGTTTTCAGAGCTGACCAAAAGTGGAAAAGATCCTGCCTGAATCATTTCCTCAGGACAAAATCATTCTTTGTGAGGAGTAAGAAATTACAGCATCAGATCTAACACATTGTTTAGTTCTTGAACATGAGGAAAACTGTTTCCATTATTTTGTAATCTGATCTCAAACTAAAATCATTAGAAATAAAAGGACAACAGACTTGATATAACTCTTCTATATGACTCAAGACCATCAGCTTTTAGTCTCTCCCATGGAAGGAAAGAATATCCAAAGTGAAGTTCTCATAAGAATTCTTTTTCCTGTCCATCACAACCCCTTGGCTCCTTGGAATTTGCAGCTCTAATACTGGAAGATTCCTCAGCAAATCTGCCATTCTTCCTTCTTTTGATTCAAGTTCTTTGAAATCTGGCATGAATTAGTTCTCTAACCATCCCCTTCCCTAGAGCCATTTCTCTTACTCTTTCTTTTCTCTTTCCTCAATTGGTAGGAGATATTTGCCTCCTCCTTTGCACTCAACAGCCACATTTCTAAAAGTATTTCATCCTCTTGGCTTTCATAATGGAAATGTTAAATTTTCCACAGAGGATGTGCCCTGGAGGGGAGTTTTGCTTACACCCTAGAATGGATGTCAGTTAATATTTAGACACAATTAATTAACGGTAAACCCTAAGGCAAGCTTTGCTGTTAGGAAAATCAGACCATATCCCCTATCGAATGAAGGACTGCTTCCCTGACCAAGTCAGCAGATGTTCTATTATCAGCAAAGACTGACATCACATGGTTGGTGGATGGGGACATAGATTAATTAAGAATATTTAAAATGTATGGCTGAAATAGAATCATACTTTCTTAAGCTAAGTTGCCAAGGTGTCCCCTTCTCCTGAGTTTCTCTTCTACCACCTTTCTCCTCCTTTCTACCACATTCCAGATTCCAGTTCCAGATGCTTTTATAAGTTTCAAGATTTCTAAAAAGATCTTTGAGTCACAGTGGGGTCTTCTCAGATCTTTTTCACATAATTCTGCCTAGAGTGATTTGAAGATTTAATTGCCACCATATTCATTGAGAATTTTTTAAGATACTCAATTTCATGTTTTTGCCTCAGGACATATGTGGTCGAATATAATGACTGAAAGTTTAATCTTGACAGTATAAATACATGAAAGCATGTATGAGATAGAATAAGCTATTTACAATGTAGTGAATACTGGAATTTACTCAATCCAAGAATATTCAGTTCTTCTTCATTTTTGAGTTATCCATGAAATGTGTTTATCTTCTAATTTATTTAATATCTTATGAGTGCCTATTGTGTTCTAGTATATTTATGAAAAAATAAATTTAGAAAGGACCAATTGGTAGGGACACATGCAGAGTGTGTGTGTTGGGATGGGAACACTTCTTCCCCATCCAGATGTGGAGGGAGCTCACATCTGACCTAATCTACACTTTTAATTCACTCATGTCCAGCATGAGAAGACAACATGGGTGGACATAACCACCACCTTTCTGATCTCTGTACCTTTTCAGTATTAGTATTTGCTGGAAGTTCTTTCTCATACTGTATCACACCTAGCAGAGTTGGCACATGGCAGTGTTTGCTTTTTCTAGTAAGTTTTTACGAAAAAGTAATTGTCTAACTTTGGAGTTAGGTATCAGGGACCCCAACCACGTACTGCCCATTGTAAGCTCTATCAAAATAAATATATTTTATATTCCATTCACCTTATTGTTTGATCTTAATTGGCTCAAAATTCAGGTGGGAAGAAGGATACAATTTAACTAAATCAACACACCTCAATAAAGTGGAGAAATAACTATGATTAAGGTTTAAGTTTCAAAGCATTTAAAAGCAATATAAAAAGGAAAGCAAGTAGTTCTAACTGGAGCGGAAGCAGTTACAGAAAGAGAAAATCAAGGAATATTTGTTTAGATTATAAACTCAAGGACAACAGGGGTCTTGTCTGTCTGGGTTTATACTGTTTTCCCAGAATATAGCCATAGAGAATGAACTCGTGAAGAAGGTCAAGAGTTCCAGGAGCTGGACGAGAAATACAGGATAGACAAGAAGAGAGAGATGGGAGTCTGGAGACACAGGAGTAAAACTGGTAAGCCGGCAGGGATAAGAAATATACGTTTCTCGAAGACTGAATATACCAAAATGTTCACTTGTCAAAGCTTTCTATCAAAATGAAAGCATAAAGTCTATTTAATCCACAAAATGTACTCACCCTGTTATCGTATTTTTTTTCCTCACAGTAGCGGAGGACATCTCTGTTATTTAAATATTTAAGTGAAACAACTGTGATAAAGAATAAGACTATATGTATGTTGTAGGATAAAAAGCAAGTCAAGGATTTTGTTATTCTCATCTGTTAGGATACGTTCTGAATGTGGCTTAAATTCCTAAAGAGCATTCCTGGCACTCAACCAATTGTTTTAATGAACTATAAACTTGAATCTATAATATTTATATTGATATAACCACTAAGAGGTGTGATTAGAATCAGGTTTCATGCCAAACTTTGTAGCTGTTTTATTAAAGATACAGTCATACTTCATTTTATGGCACTTTACTGCACTTCGCAGATAGTTTTCTACAAATTGAGGGTTTATGGCAACCCTGCATCCAACAAATCTATTGGCGCCATTTTTCCAACAGCATTTGGTCGTTTTGTGTCTGTGTCATTTTTTAGTAATTCTTATAATATTTCAAGCTTTGTCATTATTATTATTATATATTATGGTGATTTTGATTAGTGGTAACAATTCACTGAAAGCTAGGATAGCAAGTATCTTTTAATAATATTTTTAAATTAAGGTATGTACTTTTTTTAAAGACATAACACTGTTACACACCTTAACAGTCTACTGTATGGAATAAACACAACTTTTAAGTGCATTGGGAAACCCAAAAAATGCATATGACTCATTTCATTGTGATATTTACTCTCTTGCGGTGATCTGGAACCAAACCCGCAGAATCTCCAAGATATGTTTAAATTAGCATTCTTTCCAGATGCATTTCCTCATCTGTCTTCATTTCAGAATGCAGTGGCTATCTGTCATGCCCCTGTCCTCTTATTTTCACAATCAGTAAACCACTCAGCTAAGGAACTGCCCACTGAAAAGCCTACCAAGTTAGGGTACAACATGGCACTCCCTGAAATACTAGCAAGTCCTGTTTTATCGTAGAGTTATAGGCAACAAGGCTTTGAAATTATGACCAACAAAAACTTTTTGTTTGTTGCCCTTTAAAAAAAAAAATGTTTTTTGTTGTGTGTGTGTGTGTGTGTGCTTTTTTTTTTTAAAGAATAAGAAATGAACTCTCTGAAGAACAAAGAAAGCAGCAACTCCAGATGTATTTTAAGCCTAAGGAAAGTTAGAAGCCAGAAGAGAATATGAGTGGCAGGACATATACAGTCGACCTTTAAAGGTTTGATTTCTGTTTTAAGTTCTGCAAACGCCCCCGGCTTTCCCCCACATAAAATAAAAAAAAAAGACTTATGTTCAAATGTGGCCTTCGCCCTTCACCCTAACACCAAACGCCATGAGGAAAAAAATTAGGGGTGGGAAGGCAACATGTCTATAAAGATATGAATATCCATCCCACTGTACCAGCTGAATCAAAGATGAAGCTCTGAGATTTGTGCTTCGTGGAGAATCACGATGTAGTGTGATGATTCTTAAGCATGGGGGTCACACTCAAAAAGTGTTTTGCAGCAGAGCTAGTGAAGAACCTGCTACCCTATTTCCTCCTTGGACCATCCTTCCTGAATCACCTACCAAGAGTCTGCATTTGACCTTAGATGCGAGTCCCTGCAAGGCAAAATCACTTTGATCTGTGATCTTTGCTTCATCTGAAGTTTAGGTTATCAGATCATTAACACTCTGGCTATGTGCACACCAACATTATTAAGCAATGCAGAATGGAAGAAGTTATCTGGCAAATCTGCGCTCCCATGCTGCCCCCCCCTCTCAAAAAGTCCATGAGACAAATCTACTTTAGCTTAAAATATTTAGAAAATGAAGAAAAAATGACCTTGTTATTAGCTGAAAAGTATAGATAATTGATTCCATTTTCTATTTTACTTTGGAATGGACTAAGTTTTATTCTCTGCTCAGTTACAATTTAGTTCATTATTATTAAAGACCATTAAGAGGGTGGTTCAGAACAGTTTCTGCCAAGTTCAATATACATTTTTGCTAATGGTCATTGCAGTGAGAACAGTTTAGGAAAGCAGGAATGAGCGTGGATTCTAACTTACAATTCAAAATCCTGATATAGAATATTTTGAAATCTATTAAAATTATGAGATTCAGACAGTCCCATGGGCTTGTGTACTTGATAGTTACTTTTTAAACAATGAGAAAGACAATACATATAGAAAAAAATAGTAAAAGCCTGTATATGTGATGCATGCATTAATCATATAATACAAATGACCAATGAACATATGTTTAAACTCACTAGTAAAATTTAAAATATCAAATTAAAATGAGATGCAGTAGCACAATTTACCAGATTGGCAAAGATGAATAAAATAAAGAAAGAAAAAGGATAATACCATGGCTTCTTGGTCTTCCCCATTCAACTATTCAAAGTGAAAACACCTATGACCTTTCTTAAAGGCAATCAGCAAGCTACAGAGGAAGTTTTAACAATGTGCACATTCTTTGTCCCTGCAATAGCACTTCCAAAGTTTAGTCCCAATAACATACTAAGGATGGATACAAGCTTCCACCCTTAACTTCAGATATATTATCTTACTTCTTTACATTATTACAAAATTTGGAAATGAGTGCTATATCCAAAAGTAAGAATTGGTTAAGTAGGTTGTGTTAAACCCACAAACAGAACACTAGGCAACCATGAAAAATGATATATCTGTCTTATGTAAATATAAATGTATTGATATATAATGAAGATATTTATCACACTTATCACACAACATATTGGAATAACATGGAATCTTATTATAGGTATTTATTTATTTAAGAGAGAGAGGGAGAAAGAGGGAAGAAAGTGCATGCTAATGGGGAAAGAGGGAGGGGGGCTTGAGATGAAGAGAGAAAATCTCAAGCAGATTCTACATTGAGTCTGGAGCCTGACATGGGGCTCAGTCTTATGGCCCTAATAACATGACCTGGGCCAAAACCAAGAGTTTAGATGCTTCATTGACTGAGCCACCCAGGTGCCCCGGCACAAAGTCATTTTATAAAAGAAAGCATAAAAATAGTCTCTTCCGTGTTTTTTAAAAGGGTATATATCCCCCAAATGTTAACATAGGTTGCTTTATGTTGTAGAATTTTACATATTTTTAGTTTTTGACAACTAAAATGCATATAATTTTTTTTCTTCATTTACACTGAACAGATCAAAGGGAAGTGGAGATATATAGGTAATCTACAGCAAGGAGCAGAGAAATAAAATTGTGAGCCCCATATCATTAAGTACAGAGATATTTGGTTAAAACTATGTGAATATAACTCCAAATAACTTTATGAAAATACAGAATGGGGCAGCCCCAGTGGCCCAGTGGTTTAGCGCCACCTTCGGCCCAGGGTGTGATACTGGAGACCTGGGATAGAGTCCCACATCAGGCTCTTGCATGGAGCCTGCTTCTCCCTCTGCCTGTGTCTCTGCCTGTCTCTCTCTCTCTCTCTCTCTCTGTGTCTGTCATGAATAAATAAATAAAATCTTAAAAAAAAAAAAAGAAAATACAAAATGAAGGCATTCTCTGTTGGTTGCATATTTTGGTCTTCAATATATAATTTAGAAAGTTTTTCACTTATTGGAATTCCTTAGTCAAAATATGACTGATTGGGAGTTTGGCCTAATCTCTCAGAAATAAGAGCTCCAATCTCCTCACAGGTATATTGGATTGTAATGTTATCCTACACTGCACAGTTCTTCAGTAGTTGTTTATAAACATTAATGGAATTCCATTTACTTTCCTAAATAAAAGATGTCATATAAATTCATAAAGATGGTAATGACATGCTGTTATAAAAGAAAAACATGTTTTTATTTATAATTCTCTTTCCCAGTGGTATTTTCTGTACTCCAAGCAGAAGTGGAGGTTTTGCCTGAATTATCAGGATATTGCCACACTTCCGATTTTTGTTTTGCTAGGAAATATCTGACATATGGGGCTTGCCCAAGGTTGTTTAAAAATGAAGGAAATGCCATGAGGGGAATACAGACATTCTGACTAATTCAAATGTACCTCTCATTATTTATTCATTCATTCATCCATCCATGCCAACCCAGTTGTAAGATCCATTCCTCCCCTACTGGGATCTTCTCTTCTTCCTCTGACACCATTTCACAGGCCTATTTCACTACTGTCCTCCACTTTCTTCCCACCTCAGAGCTGATACGTCTTTAATTTCATAAGATCTTTTGTTCTCAAATAAATAGATTTTAAATCATATACTAACTCCCCCTAGTTGACAGTGGCCACATGAAAAGATTTGTTAAGAAGGATTCTGGGGACTCCTGGGTAGCTCAGCAGTTGAGGGTTTGCCTTTGGCTCAGGGCATGATCCTGGAGTTCTGGGATCAAGTCCCACATCGGGCTCTCCATGGGGAGCCTGCTTCTCCCACTGCCAATATCTCTGCCTCTCTCTCTCTCTCTCTGCCTCTCATGAATAAATAAATAAAATCTTAAAAAAAAAAAAAAAGAAAGATTCTGAAGAAAAAAAGCAAAAGGACTCTGACTGTACCTCCAATTTATTTAGAAAAACTTCCATGACTGGTTAGTAATGTCTGCCATTTGTAAAACTGAGGGGGAGAGATGGAGATAATCACATGAAATTTTCATTTTCAAGGGGCACATTTCTAGTTTGAGTCTTCACTCCCCTCTGCCCCTTGCTAATATTGTGGACACAGCTGCCCTGCAATTTGGTGCTTTGAGGGTTGCCCCATCAGTGTTCTGGGCCTGAAACATTCATCTACATAGAAGCTTGGTGGGGGCCATGATGCAGCCCCTGATTCTTCCTGATTAGGAGAAACCTTTCCCCTCTTCTGGGTACTCAACCTAATACAACTCAGTGCAAGTGAATGTCATATGGCATAAGTCCATGGGTCATATAATAGCCCGCCAGCCCTATCAATCTAACTGCCTCCAGAGAAGAGAACCAGGTCTTTGCCAGCAGCTTCAGAGTCCCAAATACAGTCCACCCCCCTGAATGGCTATCAGAGGGACCTGTTAGCCACACTACAGACACTGATCTTGCTGAATTTCTTCTTTCTCTTAGTAGCATACTCTACTGACTAGTGCCTTGAGTGTTGAGTTCTCCGCAGGGACTCTGAAGCCTACATGAGGTGGTGGGTGGATGCCTATGGGTTCTTATTGCTAACGGTTGTCTGTGTTCTGATCTTTGCTCACCTCCAGTGGCAGGAGTCCTCACTTGGGGTTGGTACTTGGATCTTCCTGCTCAATACCTACTAAAACAAATTATCAATCTTTCTTTCATTTTTTAAATCTACAGTAAAGCCAGCCCTGGCAACTTTCAATAGGACAAAACAACCCCTTCCTAATAGTTTACTGTATTTCCATTCTCTCCTTAAGACTTGATTCTCCATTCTATTATATACGGAGCATCAACCAAGTTTCCAACTTGGCACTGGGACTCCTTGAAAAATCACTTGAGAACCTGAATGGAACAGTGAAAAGCCTATAGCCAACCACACTCAACTCCAGCACTCACTGGAAGACTTCCCCTGGGGTTTACATAGAAAGTGATGCCCTTCAGGCTAATTGTATCTCTGGCTCTATTGAAGAAAACAATACTTCCTAAACATTTAGTGGGTAATGAATGACAATGTGTCCCATGTTTTTTTTCTCTTCTGTTTCCTTTTTTCCTTCCTCTTCTTGCCCCCTGCTATATTTGAAATGTAACTTAAATAATAATACCAGGCAGAAACTCACCCCAGGAAGCTAACTAAACTCCTGTCTTGAAGTACTTGAATACAAATAAACACAAAACAGGAATTAAATGCCACTGAAGACTGTTAACCATCTGAACTGAGTAAGATTTTAAGCAATTGCATAATATTGCCTCCAGCAACAAACCTACCTAATCATATGAGTCCACACTACTTCAGCACAAATATACACATTGCAAGACAAAGCCACATTCAGCCTGAAACTAAAAGCAGTATGATGCATCCTGAAAAATATTCATCCTAATATACAAGGAAAGAGCAAAAGGAATAAGTTACATAAGAAAACTATCTACCCAAAGGTTTCTTGGCAAATAAACAAAACAGGGCTAATGTACTGCAAACAGTTGTATTCCACACCAAGGGGAAAAAAAGTCTAAATTTTGCATTCACCATTGGAAAAAAATTTTAAATATTGATTAAAATGTTAGGTATAAGTGATAGTGTGCATTAGGCTCTTAGAACAATCCTTATATATGGTAGGCACCATATGATTTTGCTATTATTATTACATTATCCCCATTATTAATTCAGAAGTCCCTGTGCCTCTTCCATCACCTGGACCCAAATTTATTTAGGTCAGAAAAGCTGTGTATAAAAATATACAATAAATGTTTGCTGTGACAGCAAGCATCTCACTTTGCATGTCCAGATCTCATTTGAATTTGATTTATTTATTTATTTATTTATTTATTTATTTATTTGAGAGATGGAGAGAGAGCACACAAGCCAGGGGGAGGGTAGGGGGAGAAGGAGAAGCAGGCTCTGTGCTGAGCAGAGAGCTCCAGGTGGGACTCTCTCCCAGGACCCTAGGATCACAACCTGAGCCAAAGGCAGACACTTAACCAACTGAGGCCACCCAGGCACCTTTCCAAATATCTTATTTGTACTTCTCTTTAGAATGGGAAGCCTGTGCTCCATGACTAAGCCACCCTACATAGATTACCTGCTCTGCCTGTGGGGAGGGACAATTGAGTAAAGGCTCTTGAAAAGGTTATGAATGCTCTTGCCTCACAAGTACACAAGATTGTGAAGTGAAGGGGAAGAAGGCTTCTGCCTCCAAGGTAAAACAAACAACAAACAAACCAAAACCCTCTCCCTTGGGATGCCTGGGTGGTGCTTGAGCATCTGCCTTTGGCTCAGGGCATGATCCCGGGGTCCTGAGATCGAGTCGTACATCAGGCTCCCTGTGGGGAGCCTGCTTTTCCCTCTGCCTGTGTCTCTGCCTCTCTCATGAATAAATAAAATCTTTTTTAAAAAATAAATAAATAAAAACTCTCTCCCTAAAACAAAAACACTTTCCAAATATTTTAGCACCATATTTCTCCTGTCGCTTGTGACAATGAATTGCTTTGTCCAAAAAGGCCACTATGCTAAGATCACCACAGAGACCTCTTATCATGAAGAAGTTTCTAAGATAAATCTTTAGTTCTGTGAAATGGGTCATGAGAATGGGGACACCAGCCACATATATTCTTCTAGAAAAGTCAGTTGAAGTCTGAATCATGGTGAGATGCCCTCAATGGAGAGCCTTAACCAGCCTGGAAAAGATGGGCACTGGACAGAGACAGTAGTGGTAAGGGGAATGAATTACTGCTCATTGGCAGTTATTTTCTCCCCAAGTCTAACCTTCCTAGTAATTTTAATTCCTGACTCAAGTTCTCAAGGAGAGTATGAGCATAAACCCCAGTTTGCCCAGGTCAGTGTCAGTTTACTTGTTTTGTCTCAATATTATTATTGTATTACTAGTAATACCCTCTTTCTCTCTAAAAAGTGCCCAGTTTGGATAATCAGTCATATGGTCATCCCAGATATAAGCAGTGTTGAAAAAGAAAAAAAATGGATGATGACATTATGCTTCCCTTTCTTCAACAGAGAAGTTGAATTGGAGCACTCAGTGCTCCAATCTCTACCTTCCATCCTCCTTACTCTATTTCTGATGACTTATTCCCTTACAACTACAGAAAAAAAAAAAAAAGCAGAAATAGCTGAACAACGAGGTAACTTCCTATAAAGGTTAGAAAATAGAAATTCAAGATTGTTTCATCTTTCTTTTTTAAGATTTTATTTATTTATTCAGGAGAGACACACAGAGAGAGGCAGAGACATAGGCAGAGGGAGAAGCAGACTCCCGGTGAGGAGCTTGATGCAGGGCTCTACCCTGCATCAAGGGGACCCCCCAGATCATGACCCCGGGATCATGACCTCAGCCAAAGGCTGCCGCTCAACCACTGAGACTCCCAAGACTGTTTCATCTTTCCCTGGACTATACTATCCAATGCCTACATAAATCTGAAGTGAATAAAAGGAGATTTGTAAGCCACTAACTTGAACTCAAGGTTTATATGCACACCATCACCCTACTGGGGAGTCAGAACAACTTAAGAGAGACAATTTCCTCTACACAGGACCATGTTCCTTCAGTCCTTGATAATCTCCTTTCAATACATGAAAGACTTTGTCATAGTAATTCTTGAGTTCCAAATGTAATGAACTGCTTAAATTACCAACAGGGAATTTCTGCATAGAACCAAGATCCAGAAAGCTTCCTAAATATGACCGCCAAATTGATTCTGAAACATTTTGGTTAAATGTATCATTCATACAAAAACTTTCCAATCATCAGTATTTGCTTTCATGATTTCAGCATGTATATGTCCAACTTGCCACGTTGTTAAATTTTTTAAAAATTCTGGGCCTCAGGCAGCCCGGGTGACTCAGCAGTTTAGCGCCGCCTTCAGCCCAGGGCCTGATCCTGGAGACCCAGGATCAAGTCCCATGTTGGGCGCCTTGCATGGAGCCTGCTTGTCCCTCTGCCTGTGTCTCTGCCTCTCTCTCTCTCTCTCTTTTTGTGTCTCTCATGAATAAATAAATAAAATCTTAAAAAAAACAATTCTGGGCCTCTGTTTTACCAAATCTTTTTCAGTATCATTAGGTACTGAAATTCCTCCCAATGGACTTTGTAACAGGAGAGAATTAATACACCCTTGAAGGTGCCTAGATAAAAAGGAATATGGAAGAAAATTCACATTTATTGGACTGTACAATCTACCAAGTGCACTGAGTTAAATGTTTTTCTTTGGTTTATCTTGTTAATCCTTGTGAGAGTCTGGCAAGATCATCTTCCATTTTACAAATGAGGAAACTGAGCTCCAGAGAGCAAATTGTCTGCGATTCCACAAATACTAGATGGTAAATCTGAAGCTCCAACTAGAACCTGTTTGTTCAAAAGCCTGTGCTTTGGTGCTGCTCTCTGGTATTGCTCAAATTTGGGGGCTTTATAAAGCATTTCACAGAATGACTGTCCCAAGGAACAAAACTAGGATTCCAGTGCAGGACTATCTCATGCTAATATTTTAAAATCTTCACCAGTATACTATTTTCTCTTATAAAAAGGAGATAATAAATATGATAAAGTTTTGGGAATTTTTCAAAATTGTATAAATGCAAGGAATTATTTCTTTTATTAAAGTGAAGATGAAGATGAAGTAGTTAGGCATCTCTATACTCTATTTTAATCCATAGTCTGCTTCTTGCTTCAGATTTAAAGCTTCTGGGGGCCCAAGTAGTGGGAAAGGCTACTGTTACCAAATTCAATAGTGAGTCCTATCTGCTTTACCTTGCTATCATCTCAGCTATTGATTCATCAAACTGCACAGGTTTGTACATAATCTCAATACCAGATGGATCCAA
This sequence comes from Canis lupus baileyi, assembly GCF_048164855.1. Lineage (NCBI taxonomy): Eukaryota > Metazoa > Chordata > Mammalia > Carnivora > Canidae > Canis > Canis lupus. The sequence continues at coordinate 54,273,994 of NC_132844.1, read as the reverse complement.
AGAATCTGGATATTTCATCATGAAAACAAATACAGAGTGGGAGAAGAGGAGAAATCTTTATGTAGACTCAAAGAATTTAAATAGAATCATCTAATAGCAAGGCTGAAATAACAAAAGCAATAGCAAAATGCCAGGGCAAGTACTTACACAGTTAATCCAGACGGATTAACTTCCCAAAACAAATGGACAGTCTTCCTCAAACACTTCCATTGTGTCTTTCTCACATTGAGAAGGACTCAACATCATTTCTTGCTATCCCTGACAAAAAATGCGTGACCTGAATCTAATCTTTAGGAAAACTAAACAAGCCCAACATGAAAGATAATCTTTTCTTTTCTAAAATATTGAGGAATCCAAAAAATAAAATAAAATAAAATAAAATAAAATAAAATAAAATAAAATAAAATATTGAGGAATCGCCTGTACTCTTTTAAAATGTTAATGTTATAAAAGGCAAAAGAGGTTTGTCTTTTCTTATGAAAGAAGAAGAGAAACTGCTTCCCCACCCCACCTCAGCTAACAAACAAGACAATGAAGAGGAAACATGGACACTGTTGGATTCTGGACCCAAATTTTTTCTTTTTCTGAGAAATAGGGGCATAAAATTTGAGTGATGTTTAAAGATCAGATAATAACTGCATTAATGTTAATTTCTTCTTCTGACTATTACAGTGCAGTATGCCCAAAGATATTTTTGCTTTTAGGAAATACACTAAATAATTTGGAAGGACAAATGGTAAAAAGACATTGATTCTTCAACTTACTCTCAAATATTTCAGGAAAATCATATATGCATGCACATATGCATGTGCACACCAAACATACACACACACACAGAAAGAGATAAGCTCAAAAAGGAAAGAAGAAAGAGAGATAAAGAAAGAACTAGACAAAGGGAATCAGAAAGTAAATATGGTAAAACATTAGCTGTATCTTAGAGAATCTAGGTGAATGATCTATGGAAACTCTTTGCACTACTTGTGTAAATTTCCTGTATATTTGAAATTATTTCAAAATAAAAAGTGAAAAAGTCCTCATGCATGAGAATCCTATCTCCTGACCAAGATTAAGATTTTTCTCTCTCCCTATAGCACCCAGCCCTCTGCAAGGCACATGCAGTGTTCTTCGTAATTTACTGGCTGGAATAGAGGGTTCTTCATAACTTACTGGCTGGAATAGAGGGCTCTTCATAACTTACTGGCTGGCATAAGTGAATGTAACTTAACCCAAAATTGAAGCCTATAGACTAAATTCAACTGGTAAACATGCTTTATTTGCCCCCCTCCATGTTCTGACATCTGAAATTTTCAACTGATAAAAAATCTGCAGGTTTTACTTGAAAAAAAAAAATTCCATATTTGAGGCTTCTTTTTAAAGATCAGAAAATCAAGCAACATGGGGCTCACATGAACTGAGTGAGCTTCTCTCTTGAACTCATATGGGTGCCATTTCTCCACAGTGCTCTTACCACTTGTTAATTTTTTCCAAACTAAGATCTAGTGTGTATGGCTGTCGATCCTGGTGTTACACAATTATCTATCTCCAAGTAGAGCAATAGATGTCTATCACTCTATCTTTGTCAAAAGTGAACAATAGAAGAGAGGTTGATAGTACTTTACTCTTTCAGGTCACCTGTCAGGCCCTGGTGAGCATTTGAGTTTGAGACTCTTGACTTACCCAATGTGAGGGCCAGGACTTAGTTTTAAGGGCAGCAAGATACTTTGGCTCCAACTAAGCCCTCTCTCATCGCTGAGAATTAAAGTTAATTCCCTGTTTGAACAAGCTTGAGGGAACCTTCAATACATCAATATTTACTGGTAATGGAGCAGATGCTGACAAGGAAGATACTATAGGAAAGAATCATTAGATAGATTTCTTTTTTCTTATTTTCTCCAACAGAGCTAAGAGTCAAATAATAAGATAATGGGAAATAAGGCTTGGCAGGAAGTGGAAAGATGGAAGAAGTTTATCACCTGGAATCTATGCAGAATGTTGATCCTAACATTTTCTGTAATTAACTTCTATCTTCTATGGGTAAGAAAAAGAGAGAAACAAGTTTCAGAAGAATCTCACTTCTCGAATAATAGCAAACTGTGTAGCAGTTAACTCTACTCCAGACTCTATTTCTTTACATGGTACATGTAGTCTTTACAACAACCCTGTGAGGTAGGCTACTATCATCATCTCCTTTTATAAATAAGAAAACTAAGGAAAACATTGATTCACCCATAGTCATACAAGTAAATTATGAAGTCAGGATTCTATTTCCAGAAATGACTCTCTTGGTCACTGTACTCCTTCTGTACAAATGGCTCTGGTTAACTACAATGAATTCTGAAGTGATTCTGTTAAGGTTCACAGACTGAAATAGCCTCATGCCCACCACTGTTAATGCTTTTAATGAATTTGCATACTGCCAGCTGAAAAGAAACAGAACAGTCACTTTCTGTTAAGAATCAAAATCATGACCTAAGTGTATGACAGTTGGTTTTAAGTAACTCTGGACTGAGAAGGAGACATTTAACTGACCACTGAGGTTCCCTGGAGTAAGTCTAGGGTTGTGTGTCCTAACTTTGGCCTGGGGCCCTTTGCCTGGTTCTCTGAGGCCCAGTCTTCCAGAGTAGCCCTCTGGCCATATTTCTGCAGGTTATAGCTAGGTCTTTCTGTCTGAATATGCTTTCGGAAATGATAAACAGTTGACTACAGATGCTTTGCAGAATTAGAAGCAATGATCTAGCTAGCAGTTTGGACACACAAGTGGCCTTTCAGATACGTAACAATCTTCACTCCAATAGGTACCCGAAGCAGGCTCACCATGTACCATTTGCTTTGCAGGAAGCAGCTGTTCAGCAGAAAATGAATATGTTCCTGCTTCCTTAGGAATGTCTCTCCTTTTACAGGGCAGTGCTCACTGAGCTAAAGGTCAGGAAACTAAAAGACTGCCCAGGGCTTTGGAAGCTCAAAGTGCTTTGCTTGTCCCCTCCTTCCTCAGAAACTCAACCCTCTGGATTCCCAAGGTCTGTTTCATTTTGTGCCTTTTTACCACTTTGCTGATTTCCTTCAGTGTATTGGGCTGACTTCACGGTCACCAGGTGTCCTCTGTCCTCCCATCAACGGACACTTAAATGAGCAGATGGTGCAAATGGCCTGGCAGTAATGTGATGCCTGAGCAGGTGGGCTGAAAAAGGGAGAGAGAAAAAGGGAAAGAAAGCAGCTTCAAGGAAAGGGACAGATTGGTTTGGTGCTTGTACCACTTAGATCAGGAAGTGCAGAAAGGGGTTAGTGGCAACTATTTTTTAAATGTGAAAGTAAGATCATTTTTTTAAAAATAAGAAATGCATATGAAAATACAGGGTTCTCATGCTTCTATGTGGCAGAAACAATCAGTACAACTTACAAAGGAGCTTTCTGAGATTTCAAGGTTTTGTTGGTCAACATGACTTGTCTTTAAAGTTTGACTGGGTGACAATACCTTTCTCTTCATTTGTTCATTCATCCCATAATGCACTCTATGCCAAGGACTGTATTAGGGCTTGTTGATGGTCACCACCATTCCTGGACTCAAATATTTCAACTAGAAGGAAACCTGAATGGCCTTAAACACAGGGCTTCTGGAACTGCAATGTTCATAGAAATCACCTGGGATCTCTTTCAAATGTGTATTCTGATTCCGTACATTTAAAGTGAAGCCTGAGAGCCTAATAAGCTAGATGGTACTGGGCTAATGTTGCTGGTCCGTGGACCATGCTATAAGTAGGGAGGTCTAATTTACTCTGTCCTATTACAGCTGAGTCCAGGAAGTTCCAGCTATTCAGAGATGTGTCCAAGCTCACAAAGCCAGTTAGTGCCAAAGCTAGGCTTGCAAACCTAGGCTGGACCTCATTCCACAATGCTACATGGCTTCAACAGTGAGGAGGGATTCAGTGCTTTGGTTCTTCTGTCTCCTTCCTCCTATAAAAATGAATTGATAATAACTATACTTGCCATCTGTTGTCAGGGTTAGTGAAGTAAAATCATTTAGACTATTCAAACAAAAGATTATCTTTACCAATTATCCTTTGTAGTCTGAATCCAAACCGTGAAAATCATGACAATCTTCCTTTTGCCAGATGCTTAACTATCTGCAAATTTTCATTGAAGCACAACTTGTTTGCAAAATGTAAAATTAGAAGTGACAGACAAATCTATTTTTGTAAATCTTAGCCTGTCTATTTTGAGGCTCTGCATTTTAAAAGAAGGATTGAGGCCAGCTGTTGAACTTGACTGAAATGTCTAATGATGCTACTCTATTTCCTTCTAGTTTATAAGATATAGCCATTTTCCCCCAGTATTAACAATATGCACTGGGACGTAGGGCACCCAGACACCATTTCAGTTCTACAGAGGACATGTTTTAGCCTGGTGTTTGTTAGCTATAAGGCGGAGAAAGTGGTTGTGGTTGGGTAATTCATGATTTCCTAGAAACAGAGTCCCGGCTTAAATGTACTAACCATGTGACTTTAAATAAAACACTATACTGTCTAGACTTAAGTTTTTTCATCTGTTAAATAGAGATAAAATGGCTTATTTCCTTGCTCACCCAACTATTAAATTTGAATGTCTTGTAGTTAAAAATAATGCCTTGTACTTAAACAAAAACGAGCATCACGACAGGAATTTTAGACTTACATGAGCAGCCTTAACCATATATGGGACTTCAATTTCTGTAGGATCAATCTCTCAATCAACCAGTATTCATTAAGTGGCTCCTACATGCAAGGTTATACAATCAAATACAGTTCTTAATGTTTCATGGGCCTTGGTCTCCAACTAAAACAAGTTCCAGAGCATTCCTGTCTAAGATACAATTATTATCATACTATCACAAGCAAATGATGAAAAACTAAGAGAGCCAAGTCCTATCAAGTCATTTATAATTCCAGTAGATGTAAAATGTCCAATGTAACTCAACAAGAAAAAGATGGAGAGTGAGAGTGATGTTCTGACTTCCACCATTTATATTCCGTTAACAGAACCGGAGGGCGCTCAAACAGAAATCTGTCCCATCTTCCTGGCTTTTTGTCACAGTCAGGAATCAAACATCCTTCTAAAGCTAAATGGCTCTAATTTTGTATAATGGCTTTTCCTTTGTTTGTTTAAACTCTGCTAACTGATTTTTTCAAAACACCTCTTCCCTTTTGGTCATCCATTTCATTCTTTAGCTAAAGTAGGCCTTTTAAATAGGGACCCACTCCATCTCCTGCTCATCTAGCCGAAAGCTCCCTGACCTGAGCTCCACACAGGTATGTAAAACTTACAGGTAAACTGCAGTTTTCCAGTCAGAAAGTCTAGTTTCCTTCCAGCCTTCCATGATAACAATCGGTGGCAAAATTGGGAGGAGACTAACAAAACACATTAAATGTGCATGCCAATTTGACCCTGTTAAAATGTCAACATTTCCTTCCTTACAAGGAAATAAGGCGCATTTAATTCTTACAGCAACCAATGTGGAAGGCAATAATCCTTCTTCCCATTCTAAAGATGATGTAACATCTAACGCACAACTGGCCTGAGGTCTCATAGTCTGAACCTCAACTCTGTCCTGATTTGCCAATGGTCCTGCTGTATCACACTGACTGTGGCTCTAAGTCCATTGTTTTCAGCTCTTGGATGCATTCTTCCTTGTTCTCCTTCTCTTCCTTCCCATCTTCATTATCTTCCTAAGATTAAGAGACTTTTTGATTCACCTTACCATCTTCTCTGGCAGGTCTCAGCCCCAAGGTTTACATGAGGCTAAGGTTCTTTCTACATTTAGCATCATAAATCCCTGAATCTTTCAAGAGCAGGGGATTTATTTAAAGATATTTTAGGCTCTGATATGTCTCTCAAAAATAGATAGTCAGAGTTGATCCTGGAGAGAGAGGAGGATGGTTAACGATATTATTTTATTTCCTGCATTCTTTCCTATCAAATATTTGGATATATTAAAAAACCCTCAGTCTTTTCTTGCCCATGTAAACAACTTCAATTTAAACTTTTCTCTATTTTTCTTAGCTCCTTTATGGATGCAGAATTACAAAGCACATCATCTAGTGAAGACCCAACTGTTCTCACTAATTATCATACTACCTCCTCCTCCATCCAAGCTAGCAAAGCACCTGAATATAATAAGTGATCAATTAATGTTGTTTAAAGAATAGATGATTATCATACAATACAAGAGGATTAGAGTTCATATAAAATTGAACTATCAATATACTTTTAATTCTGTACCAAATTTATCATTTGGATGTAAAGCAGTGGTTCCTATAACTAGGGGTGTTGTACACTTGCACATTGACAATGTCAGGAGACGTTGGTTTTCACAATTAGGGGAAGGTTCTTATTGGCATCTAATGAGTAGAGGCCAGAGATGCTTCTAAAGATCCTAAGAACAGCTTCCCCTATACACACACACACACACACACACACACACACACAGCAAAAAACTGTCCAGTGCAAAAAAAGATGCAATATGAGGAACCCTAATATAGAAAGTAAAAGGACCCTAGAAAGACCTCAGTCATTTTGACTTCAGTCCTGAAAGTGTGTGTTCTGTGCTTAGTACTCAAGTACCCTGCACTGAGCCCAGAGTTACTACTGCCTGATGCTCTCCAGACAGCACAGGCACCCTCTTATGCCCCAATCATCTTACACTCAGACTGTGACAGATGCAACAGATTGTGTTATAAGCCCGTGAGATAAGGTGCCTGCCAGAGCTGCCACAGCTTCTAAGGCAGTGTAGTGCATTCAGAAGAGTGCATTCTATGACAGAGCTGGGTTGGAATCCCCATGCTACCACTTTTTTAGCTGAACAAACTTGAGCAAATTACTGAAAGTTTCTGAGCCACAGTTTCAATAAAATGGGGATAACTCCAAGATTGCAACAAGGGTGAAAAATAAAATTATAAAGTGCCTATCACATAGTGCATATTTGAAAACAAAAATAAGCCAGCTAGTATCAATTTGTATGACTCTGATTTTAAAACATTCACACTGTTTTAGACACATTGGGACTTGTATTCACACCCCAGTTAAGGACTAGCTCTCTAAAAATGTATACAGATTTAGTTCAACCCACCGTAGTTGATTTTATTATTATCCAAAGTACTTACCACCCCTTCTCAAGGGAGGATTATACACCCCACCTCATTGATGTTATGGGAAATCAAGTGGTATGTAAGTGGAAGGGATGAAAACCACTCCCAAGGTTCTGCCCTACTGTATCCTCTCTGTTCCTCCCATGTAAGATTTATAATGATGTCAATACCAAGGCATAGCCAATCCACAAGACATGCTCGAGAAATAAACATTTGGTAAGTATCTGAGGTTTGTTTTTTGTTTTGTTTTGTTTTTTACCATAATGTTAATTTGGCTAGGTTAAATGGAACTGCCACCGATTGCTCAACCAGAATTATAAAACTCCCTTCTAACCTAGGAAATCCAGCACCACGTAGATGACAGTTTACTGGGAGACAAATGCTAGATGTTAAAAAGAACAAGGTGTAAAGTCTTTTCAGCCTAGAGTGAACTATAAGCTCTATTATGGGAATAGAAAGAATGCCTTGGTGCTGAAAGCTTGGCTATTAAAGCCAGAATTTGAACTTGGTGCACAACTTGTCCTTCATATTTTGTTCAAAAATTTGCTCTTTCACTTTCTCCAAACTTAGCCTGGCCCTTGGCAAGTCCTTGTTAGTCTTAATGGACCCCACTTAATGGAGTAATTCAAAACGTTGCCAGTGACCGAAATCAATTAAACATAACCACATGTGCATAATGTGTCTGCTTCCAAATATCTGTTAGTACATAATTCTATCAACAATCTGATTATTAGATTTTCCTCCAAACTTCACCTATTTCTGTAAGAGTTGTACAACTTCTTCTTAAGACTCATGATTGCTTAGAAAATGTCACTACATGGTGAGAAAGTCCACAACATGGTGAGAAAAAAAAATAAGTTTGTAGATGCCCTTTTTCCCTACTCTATTGAAAAAAAAAAAAAAAGAAAGAAAGAAAGAAAAAATCATTTTCCTCTCTGCCAACTGATTATGCAGCTACGTTGTTTGAAAGCTTGCATAATTTACATTAGCATGCTTAAGATCTCAGGTGACTATGCCTTTGAGGCCAGCATGCTAACCCCAGTGGGCCGATTTGATATTCTTCCCAATATCTGACCCTTTTTTCCTTGTTAATTACAGGCAGACTTCCCTGGTCTGGCCCTGGATCTGCACCTGTTTCCCATCTTTGAGCAGCTGCTAATTAGGTTGAAATAGTGGGGCTGGGCAGTGCAGGCCACACATGCCTCATCAGGCTATTGATCAGGCTGGCATACCACACGGGCAGTAATGGGGTCTGTACAACCCAATTCCAAAATAAAAGCCATTCCTGTAGTTGCATGTTTGAATCCAAGCATACTCCAGGCTCTACACCAAATATAAAACATGTGAAAAGAGACACTTCAGTTTCAAAATAAAATTTTTCTTTGAAATGCCACATATGACCTAAGTACTTACTATTTGCTTCTCATTTGATTATTTTATTTTGGAGTAAGGAAAAAAAAACTTCTTTTAGGGACAAGACATGTATATTTATATGGAAATAATTCAAAGTGTATACTATATGGATACATACAAGTGTATCCATGTACAATTACATGTTTGTAAACTATCCAAGCAAAATCCTCATTCTGCATTCCCATTTGGCCTTGCACATAACATAGTTTAAGAAGAGTTTGCATTTCATTGTGATTTATGGTTTGGGTAACTATGAACATGTAAAACGCTGATTATCAAGAGAGACACTACAGCTATCTATGGGTAGTTTTGGAAATGTGTAGGGGTGTTTGGAGTTGTCACAACGATTATGGGGTGCTACTGGCAGTGAATGGATACAATGTGTTTACACAATAATAATTTATCCAGTGTCTGTTACAAATCACAAATAATGGATCAAGTTAAAATCATTTTACAAATATCTGTATCTAGAACCTAATTCCATTGCATATATAAAGGTAAAATTTTTGTAACTTTAAATATACTGAATTTAATATCTTAAATTTTCCAAGAATGCAAATCCAGAGAAGATTAAACTTTGTCTGGTTTGAAATTTTTCTAGAGTTATTCAGTGTTTTGAAGAGCACATCACTAGTCTGATATTTCAGTTACCAATAAATCACATCATTACCCTTCTCTATTTGTAGCTTCTACATTCATGATTCTATGTATAGTGGTAACACCTGACTACCTCACTGTATCATCTAGAGCAGTGAAGCCTAAGTCTTTACATATTGAAAAATATATACATTATTCTTATATAATTTTCTTGGATATTACAGTTGGACCATCATATTGATTTTTAATTACATGTATAGTTCGTTTATACTATCTATGATTTTCATTCAAGGACAGCAAAGAGAAGATTATGAAACATTTATTATGAAAAGGGGAAGTTAGGGTGATAGATCAAGAGTCACTGTTCTCAGGTAATAAGCCTGGGTACAGTTTCTAGATGAACCATGACTTTGGCATTGACTTTGTATCTTTGGTGCCTGGTATATGGTAGTCAATGATTTATTTCTTAAAATTCTGTTTCTTACTTCTCCTTCTGATTTTATCACCCATTCTTCTGTTGTCTATGACTGAAACACATTGCCCAGCAGAGCTGCCCCAACATAGCCACCCAATGGTCTAAATGCAGAGAAGCCTCTGATACCCCAGAAATGAGTCATAGTGTCTTTCTAACTTGGGATAAATCTCATGCTCACTCTATGTAAACATTTTAGAGGCCAATGCGATGGAATATTCATATAAAGTTCAATTACAATCTGTAATTCTTGACCCTTTCTGAGTTCTCCTGTCATATGACTCTAAATGATTCGTTCTGCAGTTTGTTCTTTTGAGTAATAAAGAGACTTCATAGAAAGTCATGACATTCACTCTTTTTTGCTTCACATCTTATGACTATACAGTAAGAAAAACTGTAAAATTTGGCACAGGAAATTTTCTAAAGCAGAATACATCAGCTTTCATAATTCCTGGCTTTGGTTATATATTCAAAGAAACTGAATATAGCTTAATTTGATTAAATTTCCCATAAAGCAATCCCATTAATAACCTTAATTATAGTAGTAAGATGGCATCCCTAATAAATCTTTCATATTCAGAATTTTGAATGATCTGATTATTATGGATGTGATATGTTTGAATTAGTAGATAAACTATCTGGAATTATTAAAGATGAAAGTTACTGATGGCCCCATGACACTCTCATAAAATACCCATAGAAGGCTGATTCTTAACTAAATTAGCTAACATATTAGGAAATACAGAAAAATGCAACAGAACATTGTCACAAAGATCCAGCTTATCTGCTCCGCCTTCTGATGGGAGCCTCTATACTGGCCCTACATAGGGATTCCCCCCAAGAACTTTCAGGGTCTCCCTCTTTTCAAAGCAAAATGAATGCACCAGTCTGGTCCTCATGTCTTCCTACTTTACCATCAAAAGGAAGAGTTAGAGTCACCTCACTTAGAGCCCTTAAGAGAAAGAAGAGGACTTTCTTTTAAAGTGACTTCTTCTAATTCTTGGATTATGTGCCCAAACCTGACCTGATTGATCATTGTAGTAAGGGCTCTAGATGGGCTCTGCTGATTGCATTATTCCAAACAGGACGCATCCTTAGAGCAAGATGTGGCTTATTACTGTTCAATCTTACTGTTGAGAGTAAAAGAACAGGAAGTTTCCCAAAGAAAATTTTTACCAAAAAAGGTTGTATGGATACTGACTGGCAAAACCAACAGATGTTCATTGGGAAGTCTTTCCTCTAATTGGATTGATGATTGTTGTTGCTTCATGTTTTAACAAAATCTTGAAAACATCAAAAAAGTACATAACTCATTCTACAAAGACAAAAACACATTTCTACATTTCAAATAAAAACAAGCTCGAATTCTTTTTGCAATGTAAATGCATATTAAATTCAAAGCATTTCTCCATGTTTGACTTCTTATTAGCAGAAGATAAATAATGGTGATTAGTGAGAGTTTTTTTTCTTTAAATATACTGGAATGAATTATTTTTGTGTACCACATCCCATATTTTTTACCTATTTTTGAAATTTCCCTATGAAATCAAATCATATGGAATATTTCAGAATATCCTTTAGAAGATGAAAGAAAATTCTTGTTACAATGCCACATTTGGAAAAAAGCAGTTGCTCTTTGTAAAATGGAATAATTAAAAATTCACATATTCTAAATATCAACAAATACTTTGAAAAATTCATGCTTATAAAATATGTAAAAACCAGAGTACATGGGTGGCTCAGTTTGTTGAGCATCTAACTAGTGATTTCAGCTCAAGTCATGATCTCATGGGTCCTGAAATAAAGCCCAGCATTCAGCTCTGGGCTCAGTGCAGCTGCTTGGGATTTTCTCCCTCTGCCTCTCCTTCTACTCATGCTCGAGTGTGCGCTCGCTCTCTCTCTCTCTCTCTCTCTCTCTCTCTATATATATATATATATATATAATAGATATAAATATGATATATATATAAATCTTTTAAAAAAATTATAAAGACCTATTGTTTATCTACTTCTACATATAAGAGTGGTTTTTCCAAATCTGGAGTGTAATCTTTTCTCACTATTGCTCTTCTAGTTCTTCTTGAATTTACAATAGGCACAGAGAATATAGTCATAAACACTTTCAATCTCTTCCCATGGTCTCAGCTTTGTGGGCTTCTTCACTGTCCCTAACTTATTCTCTGAAAGATGCAGCTTCAGATCTTGTCTCTCCAGTCAGGAAAATAGCCCTATGCCCATCAACACACACCAAATATGTTTATGGGGAAGAGATATCCTGTAATTTCATAGCTTTGGAGTCCCTGATATACCCTGCCTAACTCACCAGTTAGGCTAACTAATGATGCCACTATCTACTTAGTTACCTATAACAGAAACTACGTGAGTTTCTTGTGTGCCCTCTACTTCCTCATCCTAGCTATATGTTCTGTCTTTAAGTCTGGTTACTTACTTTATGTCTCTTACATGTCCATTTCTACTACCACACTTGGTACAGAGCCTCTTAACTAGTCCTCCTGCAGACAGGCTTCATTTCTAGCGTTACCACTACAATATACCATCCACATTTTGTCTATAGTTAAATCTATAAAGTACAGATTTGAGTATAGTCATCCACCACGTGAATCCCTTCCAAAGCATGACAAAGCTGAAGGATAAATCTCAACAGCCCCTGATCATTTTCACGTCCCACCAGCACTGATTCCTTTCCTTTTCCAAGAAGAAAAACATTTTAAATTGAAGCATTTTAGAATGACACACAGTTTCTCTGGGAAAGCCACTATCTGTTATAGCTTTCAGGCTTTGTTGTTTCTGGCCACAGTGTCCTCAAACTTATCATCTTACCCCTCATTCATTATATGATTCGAGGTAACCAAATGGATACAGGTTTCCTTGACTCCTCCAGGCAGATTCCAGAATTTTTTTCTCCATATATTTTCATGCTATATCATATCTGAGATTATATTTCTTACTTTGCTTATCCATTTTTAAATTAAACTGTACACTTGGAGGTAAATTGTGTCTTGCTTTCTTTCTTTCATTCATTCTTTCCTTCTTATTTAACATATTTTCAGAACCCAGCACTATAAGTACAATATAAATGCTTAATAAAAACTAATGGGATGAAGCAATGGATTGGATGGAAAGATGGATATCGCACCAAGTACATATATTTCTACTTAGCCTACTCTGTAAGTCATCCATATGCCATCCTTACCTCAATCAGCTCACCTTGTGTTTACCTTGCCTTCTTACACATAACCTCCGTGTAGTTAGGAAAGCCACAATTACTTATTAATTGTCATTAACCTATGTTGCCTCATGTTACTTAGCTTTATGTTATGGCTTATGATTTATACTTTATGTTTTGGCTTACAGTGGTCTTCTAGGCTACAGTGCCCACTGTCCCTAACCATGCCCCCATATTTAAAATAACAATGGTAGGGGCACCTGGGTGGCTCAGTCGTTGAGATCTGCCTTCAGCTCAGGGCCTGATCCCGGGGTCCTGGAATTGAGTTCTGCATTGGGTTCTCCGCACGGAAGTTGGCTTCTCCCTCTGCCTGTGTCTCTGCCTTTCTCTGTGCGTCTCTCATGAATAAATAAATAAAATCTATAAATAAATAAATAAAATCTATAAATAAATAAATAAATATTTGTTTATTTATTTATTTATTAATAACAATGGCATTCAAGCCCCAAACTAAGTATTACCTTTTTTTTTTTAAATATTTTTTTTTATTTATTTATGACAGTCACAGAGGGAGAGAGAGAGAGGCAGAGACACAGGCAGAGGGAGAAGCAGGCTCCATGCACCGGGAGCCTGACGTGGGATTCGATCCCGGGTCTCCAGGATTGCGCCCTGGGCCAAAGGCAGGCGCCAAACCGCTGCGCCACCCAGGGATCCCCTAGTATTACCTTTTGTAGAAAGTCATCTACCAACCATAGAATCCTCTGCAGTGGTTTTCTTTTAGAAGTGGTCAGTCCCGAAAGAACAAAGCAATGATATCAATGGCTAAATTACACACGTAAGAGAGAGAAATCTTAGGTCAAGATTTCTTTTTACTTCTCCCTGATACAGATTAGTTTATTGCAATAATATTGTCCTTCTTCTCTAATACTGCTTATCTGCATAGCTCTACTGTATTATAATGACCATTCTGTGTGTCCATTTCTTGCATTTTCTGTATGAACCCTAAATTAGGAGCTCCCAGAAATCAGGAACTATGCTTCTTTTTATTGTCAGGGTGCTACACAGTACCTAATACATAGTAAATTTTTAATAAATTCTCTAAGAATTTGATAAATTCTCTAAGAATGAATGAATGCACTCACCACTTTTAATAAGGTATAATGGTCTATTAAGTAGGAATTGTTTTGCTAGTTTGCCCTAGTATCATCAATACCCAGCATAGAGCCCATCATACAGTGAGTTGCATGGATAATTGTTGAATGAATGGAAAAATTGCATGTATCAAGAAGTAGTTAGCCCTGTTTCCCATGTTTCTGTGGCCTTGGGACCTACCACATTAAGTCAGGAAGGTAAAATTAAATTATTACTAATATTAATACTAGCAGGGCAGCCCCGGTGGCGCAGCGGTTTAGCGCTGCCTGCAGCCCAGGGCGTGATCCTGGAGACCCTGGATCGAGTCCCACGTCGGGCTCTCTGCCTCTCTCTCTCTCTCTCTGCATCTCTATGAATAAATAAATAAAATCTTTAAAAAAAAATACTAGCAGCTTCCACACATATAGATACAAGATAGACATGAAATGGCAAGCACAGATAGGATCACCCTAGGATAATAACAAAACCTGATCGTGCACCCATTGCACTAGTTCAAATTCAACCTCACATGCTTTGCACAACAGAAAGAAAAATATCCCAATTTAATAAGTGCAGCAACTCCACCTGCCATTCCAAAAGAAATATACCCTCCTTCAGTCTCAATCCCCATATTCCTGTCCTGTGATAGATATCCTGCTTTGTTAAAAAGTATACTCATCTTTAAAGTTACTTACTTGTCATATAGCACAGCCCTTAAGGGCAAATCATACTTCATCTGAACCTCCGTAGGAAGTGGCGTTTCAATATTGGAGGAAAAGATAATATATGCTATACTGGTTTCCAGTGTGGTACCTTCTTAGGAGATTTTCATGGGTAACTGACCAAGAAGCAGTTTTTGTCTGAACGCTGCAGAATACATTATTCTGTTGTGTCAAGTAAGAAGCGCAGGGCTCCAAGGACAGAACTGTGAAATGCTTTGCATTAAGAAAGAAGCCATCAGAGACAAGAAAATAGCCAGAGGATTATGAGAAGAATCAACAAATGTCAGTGTCATAAAAGCCAAAAAGTGGAGAATTTCTAAGGAAAAAAAAATGACTAATGACTTTTAAATTCAGCAGAAATCCAGTGAGTATATTAAGATCACTAAATCTTATTCAAAGCAAAATTCTGATTACCTTGTTAATCATAGTAGAAGTAAAACCAGAGTACTTTTTTTCTTCAATGATGGGAACATGAGACCAATATATACATATACATATATGAATATGTACACACATACGTATATAATATATATATGAAATAAAGAGTATTTCCATAAATATCTTAGTTTGACAATCAATAAAAATAGAACAGTTTCTGTCTGGAAAAAAGAAAACCTGTTCTGAATTTCTTGAGCCAGGATTGAGTTCAGCGCAAAAAGACATAAGGCAGTTTCAGGGATATAAGGAAGAAAACCAGCATGAAGTGAGTTGAGAGCTGGGAAACAAAATTTTAACAAGAAATAGCAACTGCTCCAACACCTACCTGGATAGTAACTAAGAAAAGGTCTGGGGAATTCATACTGAAAGGGAATCTAGAACTTAGAGGATTGGAAGTAAAAATGTCTTTTAAAAAAATTCTGAGCAGTCATGCCTGGAGCCTAGAAAATGAGTTAAGATTGGTAAAAAGTTAAGTCCCGATCAGACTAAGAGGCAGCATCTTTATAAAGAAGTTTCCCAGCCATTAGAAGTTACTCTTGGATATACTGGAATCCCAGGAACAAAGGAAACAAGAAAAAAAAGAAAAAGTGGAGAAAGTTGAACTTAAATAGTGTTGCTTTCTTATCCTTAGTTTTGAGGAAATTGTTGCCTAAGTTGAAAGTGCCCTGAAGGCGGCTTTAACTTACCTGACCAGTCCTCACCCCAGGGACTGCCTCAGGTTCTGCTGACCTAGGCAACTGTTTGAGGGTCAAACTTCCATGCTACTCAAATGTTCTTGAAGAAGCCCTCCTGTGTATTAAAGTGGACAGCATTGTTTTCCTCTCTCTCAGCTTGCTTTTCTCTCACAGTTCTTTGTTCTTTAATGGCTGTGACTCGGTTTGTGCTGCTCCTTGAGAGGAGGGATTAGGGCAACACTGTGGTAGTCAGCACTTCCCTCCTGGGGCACTAACAGGTGCCTCTCTGTCATTTTCATGGTGACACTCTGCAAGACTCTAGCTTCATGCCTTATCAAACTGATCCTGTATGTTCGTTGAGATCAGAATTCCAATTAATAGGACAGTCGTTATTTTTTAAAGAGCTAATACTACTGAGGATGTTGGGGTCACTGTGGTGGGTTGCTTAGCAGAAAAGCAGAATGGAAGGTGAATGAAAAAAAAAAGAGGATTCAGAGAAGAAAATTTGCATGGGAGGATCAGTTTGAGAAACCCCAACTCCTGGAATGCAGACTGACCCCCTTGCGTATTCCACAATACTAAGTACTCTGATGTGAATTACTTTTTTAATACGTACTGGAGGAGGAAGCAACGTTTATATGCCTAACATAGTAATAGGCACTCTTGATGGAGAGGTCTATAATAATCCCCAAAATATTTTATAGGGTCCACAAAAATCTTCAAAATGTAGATATCATATGGAGCCTGAGTGGCTCAGGTCATAATCCCAGCGTTTTGGGATCCAGTCCGCCTTGGGCCTTCCTGCTCCGCGGGAAGCCTGCCTCTCCCTCTGCCTCTGCTTCTCTCTCTCTCTCTCTCAATCTCTCTCATGAATAAAACCTTTAAAAATTAAATAAAAAAAGACATTATATAAAATGTAAAATCCATGATGCAATCCAATTCGGTTTAGCTGGAAAAACAACCCAGCCTAATAGAATAGCTATCCAATTCAGTTTAGCTGGAAAAACAACCCAGCCTAATAGGATAGGGTTCATTTCTTGTGTGCATCAGTTATCTTGGTTCTGTTCTGAGGGAACAAGAGGCCAGTGCACCCACCCCAGTGCCACCACCCTGGGCCAGGGCTCCGGTGCCACCTGGAGCCAAGGGTCCCCAGGTCCTCTGTGGAAGGGAGCAAGGCAGAGGGCAGAGGCTGACCCCAGTGGTGGCACAGTAGACAGTCCTGTGCACTCTGCATGGGCTGGACTGCAGTACCCATGCGCTGTAACACAGCAAATTCTGTGTTTATCAGGACATCTCCACTACTGTACTGAAGTCACACACCATCTTCATGGGACTTGAAATTTCCAGGAATTACCTTTCTGAAATGCTGGCAATAATTTCTTTACATTCCATCTCTTAGTTCTCCATGGAAACATCAGGAAACCATGAACAACTTTAGTTGATACAGAGTTTGATTGCCATTTCCTACGTGAGGGCTTTTTACTGCCAAGGATATTCTGGACCAAAAAATTAATAAAGCTTCATCTCCTGATGATGAGGATGCCTTCTATGTCACAGACCCGAGAGACATTCTAAAGAAGCATTTGAGATGTTTAAAAGCTCTTCCTCGGCTCATTGCCTTTTATGCGGCCAAATGCAATGATAACGGAACCATGGTGAAGACCCTAGCTGCCATTGGGACAGTATTTGACTTTGCCAACAAGACTAAAATGCGATTGGTACAGAGTCTCCAGGTACCTCTAAAGAGGCATTATTTATGCAAATCCAAACCAGCATCTCAGATTAAGCACACTGTCAATAAATGCAGTCCAGATGATGACTTTTGAACATGAAGTTGAATTGATGAAAGTTGCTACAGCACATCCAAAGGCAAAGTTAGTGTTGCGGATTGCCACTGATGATTTCAAAGCAGTTTGTTGCCTCAGTGTTAAATTTGGTGCCACACTTAAAAGCAGCAGGCTTCTTTTGGGGCAGAAGAGCTATATATTGATGTCATCAGTGTCAGCTTCCACACGGGAAGTGGCTGTACCAATCCTGAGACCTTCATACAGACCATCTCTGATACCTGCTGTATCTTTGACAAGGGAGCTGATGTTGGTTTCAACATGTATCTGCTCGATATCAGTGGTGGCTTTCCTGGATCTGAAGATGTAAAGCTTAAATTTGAAGAGATCATCAGTGTTATCAACCTAGCACTGGACGTATTTTCCATCAGACTCGGGACTGAGAATCATAGCTGAGCCAAGCAGATATTACATTGCATTAGCTTTGATGCTTACAGTTTATATCATTGCCAAAACAACTCGTGCTAAAGGAACAGACAGGCTCTGATGATGAAGATGAGTCAAGTGAACAAACCTTTATGTATTACGTGAATGATGTGGTATATGGATCACTTAATTGCATCCTTTATGATCATGCACACATGAAGCCCCTTATGCAAAAGAGACCCAAACCAAGTAAGAGGTTTAATCCAACCTACATATGGAGACCAATATGTGACAGACTTAATTGCATTATGGAGTCTGTGACTTGCCCAAGATGCATGTGAGTGATTGGATGCTCTTTGAAAACATGAGTGCTTACACTGTTGCCATTGCTTCTATTTTCAAAAGGCTCCAGAGGCCAACTATCTATTATGTGATGTTGGGGCCAACATAGCAACTAATGCAGCGAATCCATTACCACAACTTCCCTTTGGAAGTAGACGAGCAGGATGTCAGCATTGTGCCTGTGTCCTGTGCTTAGGAGACCGAGAGGAAGTGGGGTGCAGTGTCCCTGCTGCCATTAAGTCAGCTAGCATTACCATGTAGGTACCACTCCTATAGCCATTAACTGCGAGTTTAGCTTAAATTATGGGATCTGGCGGGGGGGGCGGGGGGGGGACAGTTTAACTTAATTACTGCTAGCTTTTTTTTTATTTTTAATGTATTTGTTAAGTAGGGTTGGCACAGATGCAATAATATGGAAGACTAAGAGATGGGGTCATTTATCTGTGTTCCTTTGGAAACCACTTGAATATTTTTTATATCTGGATTTTTATTCATTTTTCAATCATTCTACTAAAGACTGCCTCTCAGTTGCTGAGGAAGCATTGGTAGCTTGTACATTGGCAGAATGGGCCAGAAACTTAGCAGTTTGATCTGTTTTTAAAATAAAGTATCTTGGGCAGCCCTGGTGGCTCAGCGGTTTAGCGCCACCTTCAGCCCAAGGAGTGGTCCTGGAGACCCAGGATCGAGTCCCATGTCCGGCTCCCTGCATGGAGCCTGCTTTTCCCTCTGCCTGTGTCTCTGCCTCTCTCTCTCTGTCTCTCATGAATAAATAAATAAAATCTTAAAAAATAAAGTATCTTAAAATTTAAAAAAACTTTAAAAAACATATATACAAAATAAATGATACATAAAAATATATAAAATGTATTTCATCTTATAAAATATAGAATATATAAAATAAGTTCATCTTATAATTAATATTATAAATTAATCTTATCATTATAATAATATATAAAATAAAATATTTATGCAAAATCTATAAAATAATTTCATCTTATAAAATAAGTCATGTTTAAATGACTATAGACAGGGAGGAGGAGTTAAAATGGTAGAGGACGGGACACCTGGGTGGCTCAGTGGTTGAGTGTCTGCCTTTGGCTCAGGTCATGATCCCAGGGTCCTAGGATCTCCTTCTGCCTATGTCTCTGTCTCTCTCTGTGTCTCTCATGAATAAATAAATAAAAATCTTTTAAAAATAAAAAATAAAAATAAAATGGCAGAGGAGTAGAGGAGCCCTAAGTTTATCTCATCCCTCAAATACAACTAGATAGTTATCAAATCATTCTAAATGACTGTAAGCACAAAACTTCCCAAATAAAGGTACAATTTTGGCCCATTGTCTTTAATCTTATATACTTTCTGTGAAACTTAAAATTCAGTAAGTTCTAAGTATATCCTCTCTCAGTTTAAGTTCTTGTGAATTTTTTCTAGATTTAAATTATAACCATTTCACTTTTAGGAAAAGAGAAGAGACTGGGGAGCCTGGGTAGCTCAGTCAATTGAGGATCTGGCTCTTGGTTTGGGCTCAGATTATTATCTCAGAGTTATGAGATCAAGCCCCACGTCAGGCTCTGCACCCAGCACAGAGTCTGCCTGAGATCCTCTTTCTCTCTTTCTGTCCCTCCCTTCACTCGTGCATTCTCTCTCTCTCTCAAATAAAATAAATTTTTAAAAATCTTTTAAAAAAACAAGGAAACAGAAAAGACTGTACACAGTCAATGTGGAGAAATTAGGACCCTTGAATATAATTGTGGCAATGAAAAATGGTGAAACTGCTTTGGAAAATAGTCTGCAATTCCTCAAATAATTAAACAAACTTACTATACTCAGTAATGTCATACTTAGGTATCTAGCCTAAAGAAGAGAAAACACAGGGGCACCTCAGTTGAGCATCCAATTCATGGTTTCAGGCTCTGCCCTCAGTGGGGAGTCTGCTTGAGATTCTCTCTCCCTCTCACTCTACCCTTCCTCCCATTCTCACACTCTTTTTGTCTCTCGAAATAAATAAATAAATCTCTTTTCTTAAAAAGTGAAAACCAGGTACGCCTGGGTGACTCAGCAGTTGAACATCTGCCTTCAGCCCAGGGTGTGATCCTGGAGTCCTGAGATCAAGTCCCACATCAGGCTCCCTGCATGAGGCCTGCTTCTCTCTCTGCCTATGTCTCTGCCTCTCTGTGTCTCTCATGAATAAATAAATAAAATCTTAAAAAGACAAAAGTGAAAACCTATTTCACAGAGAAAATAGCAATATTGTTCATAATAGCCAAAAGGAGACAATTCATGATGAATGAATAACCAAAATGTTGTATATCCATACAGTGGTATATTATTCAGCCATCAAAAGGAACAAAGTCCTGATACATGTTAAAAAATGGATAGCCTTAAAAACATTATGCTAAATGAAAGAAAACAGTCTCAAAATACATCTTATACCATTCCATTCACATGAAATATTTAGAAAAGGCAAATCAATAGAAAAGAAAGATTAGTAGTTACTTAGTGCTGGTGGTATGATGGAATATAGTGGAGTACCAGATAAAGAGCTTGCAGTTTCTTTTTGAGGTAATGGCATGTTCTAAAGTTGTGAACTTTGAACACATCTGTGAATATAATGAAAGGCAATGAATGCTACACTTTAAATAGGGGAATGTTTAGTGTGTAAATGGTATATCAATAAAGCTATTAAAAAGAAAAAGAACAAAAAAATACTCCACCATTCAGAATAGCAACCACTCATAACCAACAATAACAACAAACGTTTATAGAGAATTTACTCTCTAGCAGACACTGTGTCTACTGTTTTACATGCCTGATATCAATGAACCTTCACGAAGGTTTTCAAACCTTTGCAGACTTACCTCAAAGCCTAAACTTTTAGCCATACCCCGAACTGCTAACCATTAGAGCAATCTAATTGATACCACAGTGTGATGAGCTTATCAGATCCAGTTCCAGTTCCTTCTTGGCAAAGAAGCATTCTAACTTTAGATAAGTACAGGAGAGTCAGAGACAAATAACTCCATTCAATAAATGAGATGCCCAGGAACAAATGGTAAGTCTAATGGCTATTCTTCTACCAGGAATGATCAATGAGACAGAACATACTGGTATCCATACCTCTTGAAGAACATATGTGTGCGTGAGTCTGTATGAGTTAAAAAGAAGGAAAGAGAATATTCTGATATTACCCCAATACTTTTTCATATATATAATATTTTTTCATATATATGTATGCCTTCATATACATACACATATATGTGTGTGTGTATGCTATGCCTTTAAGATGCAAAGGATCTAACAGTGATGTGGATCCTCAGTGCTGTTCAACTAGGCAAATGGTATATCCTCCACCACAGAAAACTGCTTAGCAGTTTCTTAAAATGCGAAACATGCATTTATCACACAACTCAAAAATTCCACTCCTAGGTATCTAGCAGAGAAATTAATAAATTTGTCCACATAAATATGTGTATTCAAATTGTCATAACTACATCATTTATAATAGTCAAAAACTGGAAACAGCTCAAATGCTCATCAACTGGTAAATGGATAAACAGAATGTGGTATATCCATACAGTAGAATATTTTGCATCCTTGAAAAGGAATAAGGAACTGATATATCCTGCAATATGGGTGAACCTTGAAGATATGATGCTAAATGAAATAAGCCAGTCACAAAAACACAAACATATTGTATGATTCACTTATATATGTCCAGAAAGGGCAAATCTTCAAAGACAGGAAACAGATTGGTGGTTCCCTAGGACTAGAGGTGAGAATAAGGAATAACAGCAAATGGCCATTAGATTTCTTTTTAGGGGGATGGAAATGTTCTGAAATTAGATTGTGGTGATGATTGTAAAACTCTGTAAATTTATTAAAAATCACTGAATTATACACATAAGAGAAATAAATTATATGGTATGTAAACAATACTCCAATAAAGCTGTTAAAAATCAGTCAATATAGTTTATCACTTTGAGAAAATAAAAGAGAAAAATCAATATATTCAGAAAAGGTAGATGACAAAATTCAAGATCTAATGAGGGATTAACTTTCTAATTAACTTTCAAAATTTGCCTCCCTGAGTCAGATTCCATGTAACCAAAAAGATGATACGTTAAGATAGAATAAGTTATTCTCTGTGACAGAAAACTCCAAAATTTCAGTGGCTTAACACAGCAAACATTTACTTTTCTTTCATGCTGAATGACCAACAGGTATCATCAGCAGGGATGGGGGATAGAGGACTGTATTCATCTTGGTGCTCACAAGCCAAACTTGACATAAAACTCATCTTAATACATGTTTCCAACATTCTCAGAGAAGTATAAGGAAATGTGGGACATCATGCTCATATGGCCTCTTCTTGGAAGCGAAACACATCACTTCTGCTCATATATCACTGGCCAAAGTATGGCACATGACTACAGTTAAAATATTCTGGAGAAATGAAAAACTACCATATATTCAGAAGGAGAAGAAAGAATATATTTTTTAACATCCTTCATAATTACTACAATAAACCTGAATCCTTCCATGAAATTAGCTATATCTGAGCAGAGTGCAAGCTAGCTCAGAACCTACTAACAAAGAGCATGGTAGGTTAAGAAAAGTAGTTATGTTGGGTTTGGGAGCCACACAATCAGTATTTATATTTTACAAGTTGATAATTTAACAGAAAATCAGATAGCCATGGTTAAGTCCTAGATATTAAAGATTTAAAGCAATATTTTAAAATAGACTTACATCTTAGGAGTTAAAAGATATGCTTCAATAGTTATTAAGAGTTTAATGGAAAAAACTTCTATAATATTAATAGGCAATATCCTGTCTACTAGTAAGTAGTGTGCTTTTGCCCAGTCTGAAGCCTGGTCAGATTTAAAAAAAAAAAAAAAAAAAAGACTGTAAAAATAGCAATGGAGTCCAGAATTTGGTTGAAACATTAAAATCATTCAGTGAATCTTGAATTTTATTACACAATTGTTTCTATCTCTTGAAAAGATCATATGATTTTATACCTTTACTCTCTTAACTATTTGATAATGGTGATCTATCTACCACAAGTACTACTGATGAAAAAAAAGCATATGTTTTTTTTTATTTTAGCATTCAGGAAAATAACTATGAATTTAAAAGACAAAGAAATTTGATACTAAGTATAAGTCAGAAAATGGAACAGCACTTTTCTCTATAACAATGATGAAATGTGGATTAGAATAAAGGGTAAACTTCCTGCAGAAGTAGGTAAAAGAAAATGAACATAGAACCCAAAGTCACATCAAACTGTCATATTTTTTGGAAGTTGACTGGCAATAGTTTATTCCTGCATGTCAAGCAGTATTTTAAACAGAAGGTAATAGTTTGAAAATTATCAAATTATCACAGATGCCTCTAGAATCCTCATTACATTTTTGTGACTGGTTAGTGGTTTGACAGGTTTTAATTTTGTTTCACACATCCTTCTCCCAAGCAACATAATGTATATTACAGTGGTATCTTTACCTTAGAGTTCCTTAATGTACCACATACATTCTGAAAGTTTCTCTTAGACATTTAAATTAGAGTATATTTAAGAAAAAAAAAAGGACAAGTGCGATTTTAAAGTCATTTGGCAAACTGATTCTGTCAAGAGAGCTTAGTTTCATTCTGTTTGCTGCAACAGCTTTTTTTTTTCATAACTCCACTCTTCTTGTTCTTGTAATACATTTGGGAGGCCTGTCAAGGCCTATCCACTCTCTAAATAGCTTTGCAGATTAAATTTTTAACTCTCTTCTCTTCATGCAGATGTATATTTCTGACAAAGAATTGCCCTGAGATGTCAGCTTCCATCTTTCTCACTAGAGAGAAGGCAGATATGTGCAAGCATAGATCCTCAGTTCTCCACCTCATCGGGAAACGCATGCACACATGTGAAGGCTCCTTTCCAGGACCATGCATCCATCTTTGTGTTGTTCACCCCTTTCAGATTTCCTGCTCTTACCTTATAAATGTCCCTTTCTTTCAATGGGTCTTGAAGAGAAATGAGTAAGAGACCCACACAGAAAATAAATAGAATTTTTCTTTTTGTAAATTGATAATCTCAATAATGAGACTATGCCAAGGTGCATAGTTCAAAAAATAGCATATAGACAAACCTGGGCTATATGGGACTGATTTTCTTTTGCTGATGGAAGCTGAGTTGGGTACTTCACAGACTCAAAGATGAGTTTTTAGGGGACAAAGAATGAGAAAGTCATTCTAAGCAAAGGAAACAACAGAAGTAAAACCATGAATTTGTGGAAATAGCATGGTGTGTATTAAGATCTTTAAAAACATGAGGAATACTAAATTCCAAAGAATTAGGCAGCAGTGGCATTTCCTATAATGCCTTGCAGAGCTGACCTGCATTTAGTCCTAGGAATGGCAATGACATTACCCTTGCAATGGCAGGATCCATGTAAGGCCGTGTGCTTTGGCATTTATCTACACTTTTCTGTTCATGTAGCCATCCAGGTTGTAGAAAGAGTCCATCTGGTACAAGGATAACTTAAAGCATCACTTCCATTACCCATAAATGAAAAGAGGGCAAAGAGTGGAAAATAAGTTCTGTGTTAAAAATTTCATATACAAATTTCAATATTTTAACACAGTAATTGAAGCAACATACCTCACAGATGACTTTGATCATTTACTATGATTCAAAATCACCAAATTCATTACAAAAGTGGGAATGTGGCCTCTTAAGAATGACTTTTAGTATTTGGAGAGAAACAACATTGGATTCTAGTCTTAAAGAGTAAATCTGAGATGGCCAGGGAGAAGGTGGATGGAATATGGCATTCCAGGAGGGGGAAACCAAATGTGTAAGGTGGAAAAGTACTGAAAAGCACGAAGACTTGAGAGATGCAAGAATTTTAATGGACTTATAGCAGGGAGAAGAGAAACATGATGGGAAATTCCAAGTTGATTCATTATATAAGCATCACAATGAGTAGTATTGACCAAAAAGAAATTCCATACCCTTGTACACTGTTGGTGAGAATGAAAATTATGGAAAGTATGGAGATTCCTTTAAAAAATCAGAACTAGGACTACTACCATGTGATTCAGTAATCCCACTTCTAGGTGTATATCCAAAGGAAATGAAATCAGTGTCTCACAGAGATATCTGCACTCCCGTGTTCATCACAACATCATTCATAGTAGCCAAGATATGGAAACAACTCAGTGTCAGATAAGCTGGAGAAAGGTATATATATATAAATATATATATATAAAATATATATTTTTTCCATTGAGAGTGAGAGTTGCTTCAGGTACTATTGACATTTTAACAAGATGAAGGCTCCTACTCCATGAGCCCAGGATGTCTTCCCAAAGTCATCCAGTTTTCAGTGTACCAGCCTTTCACTGCCTTGGTGCAGTCTCATTATTTTGTTCTTTTTGATGCTACTGAGAATGGAGTCATTTTCTTAATTTCCTTTCTGAGTGTTCATTGTTGGTACACAGAAAGGCTACCAATCTTTCTATGTTCATTTTGTGTCCCCAAGTGATGTCACTCATTAGCTCTAACAGTTCTGGTGGAGCCTCGAGGGTTTCATGTTTCTAGTACTGTGTCTTCTGGAAATAGGAACAGTTTGACTTTTTATTTTTTATTTTATTTTAAATTCTTTTAAATTCAAACTCTTTTAAATTCAAGTGGAGGACCTGGGTGTAGACAAAGGAAGATAAGCTTTCATTGAAATGGGAGGCAAAAACCAAAGGGCAAGTGTGAAGTAGAGCTCCGTGTATTGTGATTAGGTTTCTCTGCATATACAACCCAAAACAGTCACTGCTTAGGCATGCAATATCTGGAGTTGGCAGATATATATATATATATATATATATATATATATATATATATATATATATATAAGATATATATATCACCATCCCCAATTAGAAGACAAGTATCAGTTCTTAAGGCTCAAATTATAATAAGCCCAGCTCTACACTCAAGAAAAAAGGGATTAGGAGGCCTTAGTGGACATTGACATCTGATACTCAAACATGAAAAAGGCCGGTTGAGCCCCGGATGAGTGGAGAATGAAATGGGAAAAGCAGGGGCTGGCAGTGTGTGGCTGCCACATAATAAAGTGGTGATTGTGGGGGGGGGGGGGGGAAATATATATATATATGATGGAATATGGTTCAGCCATGAGAAAGAAGGAAATCCTGCCATTTGTGACAATTTGGATGAATCTGGAAGGATTTATGGTAAGTGAGATAAGCCAGAGAAAGACAAATATGATGTGATCTTACTTGTATGTAGAATCTTTAAAAGAAAAACAAAATTCAAACTCAGAAGCAGAGAGTAGAATGATGATAATGATTATGAGGGACCGGGATGGGGTGGGAACGTAGGATGAATAAGTCTAGAGAACTATTGTACAACATGGTGACAAAAAAAAAAAATGGTAACCACATGAAGTGACATGTTAATTAGCTTGAATATAATAATCATTTCGCTGGGTGTATGTAGATCAAATCATGTTGTATACCTTAACTACACACAATATTTTAAATAATTAATTATTTCCATGAAACTGGATGAGGAAAAATAAAGGATTAATAATAAACATAAAATACGAGTTCAAAGATGATATGGGCCAAAATATGTGGCTTATTTTTTGGAAAGTATCATTTTAATAGAAATATTATACATGCTATATGTTGTTATAATGCGTAAGTTACGTGAAGACACAAGTAAAACATGGTAGAAGAAACTGAAGATTCTACATTCTTGAAATCATAAGAATGGAGTAATGCAGAGAAGAGCTGGAGTCTGACATTTGGGGCCAAAATATGACTAAAAACAGTTCGAGAAAATAGTGCTCCTGTGCCCCAGTTACAGAATTCTTCCTGATGCTATTACATCATAATGAAGAAAACTGCACACAAATTAATTATTCAACTAAAACACCTTCAAATTCCTCTTTGTCCCCAATATGAAGCTCACAAGAGTGCACAAAATCCACTCCAGCTCTTTCTCCCAATGACGTCATCACAAACATAGTAATAGCAAAAATAATCACTAATAGTAGCTAACATCCATTCGAAACTACTATTCATCAGGCATTGGGGTTTTTTTTAAAGATTTTTATTTATTTATTTATTTGAGAGAGAGGGGTCAAAACCATGAGGAGGGGGAGGGTCAGTGGGAGAGGACAAGCAGACTCCCTGCTGAACAGGGAGCCCAACTGGGTGCTCGATCCCAGGACTCCAGGATTATGACCTGAGCCAAAGGCAGTTCCTTAACCAACTAAGTCACCCAGGTGCCCTTATTAGGCACTGTTTTAAACGGTTTATAGTCATTTATTTGATTCTCACACAATCAAGTAATTTTATTATCTTCATTTTAGAGATGAGAAAATTGAGACTCAAAGGAGTTAAATAATTTTCCAAAGTCACACAGCTTTTGAGTGGTAGACCAGATTCAGACTCAGGCATTCTGGCCCCAGAATATAAGTAAATAAACTGAATCCATAAGTCACTCTTTGTACATCTACATATATCACCTATCTGACTAGTGGCCTTCAGGTCATGGAAAGAGACTTTAGAGGATACAAGAAAGAGGAGTCAACAGGTCTATGTGCCAAAGTAGTACACACAGCTCAAGACTCATATTGTCATAGTTATCTCCTCTTGTCCATTGCCCTAGTTTCAGGAGTAGCCCAAGGAAGCCACATTTTTGTAGTGGGGCCTCACCACACCTGGCCACAGTTAATAGGAACAAATATGCATACCTAAACTAAGGACAATCAATACACTCATAACAAGCAACTAGATTTCTTACTGGAATTTGAGCAAAGAGCCTTGGAAGGTAATGAGCTTGTGGTTTTGGCCATGTGCAAGAAAACTGGAGTATCATTAAATACTCTATGGTTGTTAACCACAGAAACTGACTAATTTATATGTCAAAAGAGAATTTGTTGTGAGGGAACTGGTTACTTCACATAATCAAAAAAAAAAAAAAAGAATTGAAGCAGCTCTGAGGTTTCTCTACATAAGGACTCAGGTCTCCCTACAACAGTATTATCAGAGGGGTGCCTGGGTGGTTCAGTTGGTTACATGTCCCACTCTTGATTTCAGTTCCAGTCATGATCTCACAGTAGTGAGACTGAGCTGTGCTTTAGGCTCTGTGCAGGGTGTAGATCCTGCTTAAAATTCTCTCTCTTCCTCTGCCCCTCCCCCCTCCTCTCTTCCTCTCTAGAAGAAAAATATTAAACGTATATATATATGCTTATATATATTGAAATATATATATATATATAATTTTAACCACATTTAGAGTGTCACTCCAAATTCAGATCCTTAAAAAAATAGAATATTATGGTCTAGTTTGAGTCACAGGCCAATCCCTGGTATAAAACGAGAGGATATTCACTATTTTCAGGAGGCAAAAAGTTGACCAAAAAGAAAAAGTAGAGCTCCATTATTAAGGGGAAGGGGCTTTGGGCAAAAGCAACAGATTCTTCTATGTGTTCATCTAAAGGAGGGAGAGAGAAAGCAAAGATAAGACCATATTCATGTGTCACTTGGAAATTCAGTGCAAGATGCAAAGTAATTCACCAAATGAGAGAGAGGGAGAAAAAAAAGAGAGAGAATAGATTTCTTTCCAATTCCATTCCTGTGAGGTAGGGGTATGTGCTATTTCCAATGTCTGTGGACTATCTCATACCCTTGTAATCAATCCCACCTCACTTGAGTAAGCCTGAGTGGGCTTCTGGTCCTAATATACAAAGAGTCTTATTAAAAGAAGCAGCCCCAACTTCACATGATGAATGCAATGGTAAGATACAAAAATCTGTTTTTGAAGAACTCACCCTCTAATGGGGAAAATCATTATAAACGCCAAGGGCCAAGTAAATACAGGAGATGAGTGTGTTGGACCAGCTCTTAAAAACTGGTGGCTCCAAGAAAGGCTTCATAAAGTCTCTAATGGCCAAAGTTAGTTCTGAAGGATGACCCGAGGTGAGCCAACTAAGAAGGAAATAATAGAGAACTAACAAAAGAACAAGTGAATAGAATTAGACACCTGAGAATGTGGCCAATGAGAAGTATAAGAAGTTCAGCATGACTGGAAAAAAAAGAAGATGGAGAGAAGTTTGCCAGGAGTTGAAGCCTAAGAAAGTTGAATATTATGATTAAGAAAATGTGGGAGCCATTGAAGCCATTTCACTTTTTTGAAAGATTTATTTATTCATTTATTTGAGAAAGAGAGCATGGAGGCAGGGAGGAGAGAGGAGGGGAAGAAGCAGACTCCCTGCTAAGTGGGGAGCTAGATTCAGGGCTGGATCCCAGGACCCCAAGATCATGACCTGAGCCAAAATCAAGAGTCAGATGCTTAACCAATTGAGCCACCCAGGCACCCCCTAAGCCATTTTAATTTGAGTTACAAATATTTTGTAACACCTTCATTTTGAAGGTGTTGGCTGACTGCTAGACAGGGTCACCGCCATCAAGGACAGAGAGGTCACTTGTCCTAGGAGTGCTGCACAATTTCCAGCTCTTTCTGCCATTTCTTGACTTGGATAAAAACAATACATTGCAAGCCATGGAATCTGGCAACTGTTTCTAAATCTGAATCTGACCACTATGTTTCTGAATAAAAAAGTCCCCAAGTGCAGGGGAATTGGCTTTTCATGGAATGACCATTGAATAATGGGAGACAGGAAAACTAAGCAGTTAAAATTCTGTGCTTTTTTTCTTTCTTCTAGTGAACCAAACACAGAACAATTTGTGTATCTAATCCTAGCTGATCACTTTGTATTGGACCATTTTGATGCTTCACATCTTCTCTTGCTTACTGTCCTTTTTTCTTTCTTTCCACCATTGGGTGGCACCACTCACATGGATTGTCCCTTTCTTAAAGATTTTATTTATCTGAGAGAGAGAGAGAGAGAGAGAGAGAGAGAGATGGAGGAGGGACAGAGGGAGAGAGAGAATCTCAAGCAGACTGTCTGCTGAGCTATCAAGCCAACGTGGGGCTCAAACCCCACCATGAGATCACGACCTGAGCCAAAATCAAGAGTCAGACCATTATCCAACTGAGCCACCGAGGCCCATGTTTTCCTTTCAATGCTTGCTTCAGTCCCTGTTTTCTGGAGTACCAGTATTAAAAACTAAGGTGATCTAATTTGTATTTTCAAAAGATTACACTATAATTACTGACTTGGAAGTGGGAAGAAAATTAGGAATCGATTGCAGTAATACAGGTAATAATTGATGAGTTCTTTGAACTATCTGAAGGCAGAAACAATAGAGAAGAGAAAGATTAAATTTAAAAAGCTAAATTCATAGCACTTGGTAATAGATGAAATACAAAGGATAAGAGATGCATAAATTAAGGATGGCTAGGTAGATAGTTGGAGATGCTATTCTTCGAGATAGGATGAATCAAAAAAGTGTGATACAATATTCTAAAGACGACAGTAAATTTATACACAGGGCCCTCTGGCAGAAGATAGGAGGGATGTTAATGCTAATACAGTAATCAAAAAAGAAAAAAAAAACCTTCAAAGGAATAATCCTTTAAGTGAATCTTATAACTAGGAGTTTTCTAGTCTGAAAATTGGGATTTTTAACATTATCCTACTTTACGAGCAGAATATATTCATAATTTTTAAAATGTTATTTGTAAATAAGTAGTACATGCAAATAGTTCAAAATTCTGAAGTTATAAAAGGGCATATAGTGAAAATTCTTCTTCCTACTCTTGCCCTCTAATCACTGGTTCCTTAGAGACAAATGTTGCCTGCTTTTATATATTCTATCAGAGATATTTGCACATAAACAAATAGATGTACATATTTTTATTTTATACTTTTTACATACATGGTAACTTACTCTATACTGTCTTACTCACTGAGATGGTCACACTGAGTTTTTTTTACTTAACAATACATCAGTACTTAAAATTCTTACATTGCACAGATACACCAGATTTATTGAATGAGTCCCCCATTTATGGCCATTTAAGTTATTTCCAAACTTTCACTATTCGCTGTTAATTTATAATGTATTATCTAGCTTACAAAGGCTATACATGCACAAATTCAAGCAATAAAGAGAGAAGAGAAAAATTAATTTTCCCAAAGTACCAGCACCCAGAGTCAACATAAAACATAAAACAAATTTTTAGGGGCACGTGAGCCGCTCAGTCAGTTAAGCATCTGCGTCTGACTTCAGCTCAGATTATGATCTCAGGATCCTGAGATGGAGCCCCACTTGGACTCTGCATTAAGCGGTGAGTCAGCTTGAGATTCTCTCCCTCTCTCTCTCTCTCTCTGCCCCTCCCCAGCTTGTGCTTGCTGCATTCTCTCTCTCTCTCTCTCAAATAAATAAATAAATAAATAAATAAATAAATAAATAAATTCTTTCAAAAACACAATTTTTTAGTAAATTATCTCTTGGACATATTTCTGCACAGACACAGCAAGATATATAACTATGGGAAACATTTCTATCTCCTAGCCTAATAGTGGGGAAAGCATCCAAATTAAAGCAAAATAATTCAAGTCTTGGTCTATATAGGGAGCTTTGCAATGTAACCCAAGGCAGGATGACAGCAAATTTTTTAATATCATAACCTAATTTGCAAGAAATAGAGTCATAGCCCTAAAACAGGGAAAGATTATTTTTTCATGTAATCCATATCAGATAGATTAGGGAGGAAATTTACCTTGCAACTTTGCTTACCTGACATTCTGGGCTGAACCCACATTTTTCTAGTTCCCGTATCCTCCTATTTCTTGGTTT
Organism: Canis lupus baileyi; assembly: GCF_048164855.1. Taxonomy (NCBI): domain Eukaryota; kingdom Metazoa; phylum Chordata; class Mammalia; order Carnivora; family Canidae; genus Canis; species Canis lupus. Next base: position 54,241,908 of record NC_132844.1, on the reverse strand, counting down.
ATTCCTAGATTTTGATGGAACACATCCACAAGTAGCTACCTATGACAGAGTACATTGGAAGTAAATTTTCTTAATGTTGATAGTCAGAAACTATTCTTTCCTCACATTTAAAAAAGGTTTGATAGAGCATTTGTCTGACTTTAGATTTTAAGATTAAAAATCATTTCCCTTGGAACTTGGAAGGTTTTGTCTCATTAACTTTTAGCTTCCTGGCTTATTTTGGAAAATCTGTGTCTGTGTGATTCATGTTGCTTTATAGAGAACATATTTTGAGGTTATTTTGAATATGTGTGTGGAACTGTTTGCAGCAAGTGGCTATCATATTGAACAGCACAGATCTAGAGCCTTATTACCTTCAAGGTTGGGAAAATTTCTTCTATTATTTTTTTAAGGTTTTATTTATTTATTTGAGAGAGAGAAAGAGAGGTGGAGAGAGGGGGAGGGAGACTCCCAAGTAGCCTCTGCATTGAGTGGGGAACCCAATGTGGGTCTTGATCCCAGGATCCTGAGATCATGACCTGAGCCAAAATCAAGAGTCAGATGCTTAACCGACTGAGCCATACAGGTGCCTCTCTTCTATTATTTCTTTAATAATTTATTTCCCTTTGTTTCTCTCTTCTTTTGAGAATTCCTGTTTATCAAGTATTGCAGTTTAAAGGATAACTCATGTCTCTTTTATTTCTTCTCCTGTTTGCCCTCTTGCTGTCTTTTTGTTTAACTTACTAACAGATTTCTTCTACTTTCTATTACCATTTCTCTCTACTTTTGTACTTCAGGAATTGTTCTTAGATTTTTTTTCTTATTTGTCACAACTTCTTGATCTTTTTTAAAATTATGATTCAATACTTTACAAACTTTTTTTTTATTAGAAGAGCATTACATCTACCTATTCTAATTGTTTTTCCCCCACTTCGGTGCACTTCTTTCAGTTGAAGAAATTCCTCAAATGTTTGATGATTCTTGATTGAATATTCATAATGACAAGGCACTAAGCCTTGATTAGGAGTTTTGTGTTCCTAAATGATTGACTTTGTTTTGGGGTCTAGGATCATCAGAATGCCAGCCAATTTGCTAAGAGAGCACAAAAATACAGAATGTGAAGCTCTTTTCTCTGAAGCCATTTGCTTTCTCCACAGAAGAAACCTTCAATCTCCTACCTGTGATTTGGGGGCTGGAAGGAACGACATATGACTGTATTATGACACATATTTTGGATGAGGGAGGGGCTATCAGTTTTATCCCCCATATAAAATTTAACAAGTCCTATTTTTATTCACATTCCTCACCTTGCACTCTGATTTATCTTAGCTCTAAGCTTCTGTAAGTTTCTAAGAGGCAAGTTGACTCCTTCACCCATATTCTCCTTTATGAAGATCAAAGTTACATCTCTTTGCCCTACTAGATGAATTACCACATTATCTGCTTTTCATCTTCCAAAACTGCTGAAACCTCTTGATGCCTGAAGCACATTCTCTTCTTCCCCAACTTTTATCTATTATTATCTAATTTTATCTGCTATTATCTACTTCTATAAATTTACATGTGTTTATTCTTTCTCTAGCATTTCAGAGGATTCTTTAGAGAAAACATAAACATAAGTTCTACCTCTCATCTTCCAACAGGGACTTCTATTTTCCCTTCCAAACTGAAGTTTAGAGTTAATATCACTAATTTTCAAGATCACTATTGGTCTAAAATTTTCTAGACAGCTAACCCAGATCTCCAGACACCACCTTTACAGACTGGTTTGGAATGACTGCAGTCAGGCCAAGAATATTCATTTTTAACAGACACTCCCACATTGATTTTAACACAGTGGTCCTTGAACACCCTGAGGAAAACTGCCCCAAATAAACTGAAGTTTGACAAAAGATTTTTTTTTAAGATTTTATTTATTTATTCATGAGAGACACAGAGACAGAGACATAGACAGAAAGAGAAGCAGGCTCCTCACAGGTAGCCTGGTACACAGCTCAATTCCTGGATCCAGGATCACACCCTGAGCCAAAGGCTAACACTCAACCACTGAGCCACGCAGGAGTCGCAATAGTTGTGAACAGAGGTGGGCTTCCAAATGATTGAGAGAGGGGTTTTCAGTTGTCTCCCAATTTGGTGCTTACATTTACTCTATTTATATACAGTTAATTGTGATTTGCAACATTTCTGCTTTTAAGATTCCCTTTGTGACCTAATACATGGTCCTTTAAAAAAAGTTTCCTAGAGAAATGCCTGGGTGGCTCAGTGGTTGAGCGTCTGTCTTTGGCTCAGGGTGTGATCCCAGAGTCCTTGGATCCAGTCCCGCACTGGGTTTCCTGCATGGGGCCTGCTTCTCCCTCTGCCTATGTCTCTGCCTTTCTCTCTCTCTGTGTCTCATAAATAAATAAATAAATAAATAAATAAATAAATAAATAAATCTAAAAAAAAAGTTCATAGACATGTAAAAAAGTTGGGTTTTCTACATAACAGAATTTTAACATGCATTATTAGATTAATGACATTAATTCTATTAACTAAATTGTCCAAAATACCTGTAGCATTGCTTATAATTTGTCTTCCATATTTATCAAGAAATCAAGAGCATATTAATATTTATCACCATTATCACTGCACATTCAATTCTTAGAATATCAGAACATAGCTTCAAATATTCCTCTGCTACATAATTTGAAACTATTAAAAGATATCATATAAGTTCATTACTCTTGATGTAATTTTTCTTTCATCATACTTCTTATCATTACTTTCAACATGACTGTGTTTTTTCTCCCTACATTTTAAGCTTTAACTTAAACTCAACTTTGATAGAAGGTCTTTATACTTTAATTTCTCTTTTAAAAATTCCAAAAATACAGTTTTTTGTTGTTCATTTGGGTTTTTTAAAGTGATTACTTTTTACCTTTTAAAAAATTATATTTAATTATTTTTTTTCAGTTTAACCAAGAAATTGAAATAGTGTCTGTTAATTTCTCAATGTGAGAGATATGAATATTAGCTCACTTTTTCCATGAACAATTATGTTTTGCTTTGCTTGGTTACATATTTGGGTGATGCATATAAATCTAGCTGTTTGGGTTTCTGTTGTGGTATGTACCTAAATGGATTTTTGGTATCACTATAGTTCCCAGGAATCCTAGAAAGCTCAACCAGCTCAACTGTATAAGCTCAACTGGCACTATGTGTATACAGCACTATAATTAAGGGACTTATAAAAATGATACATGCATCCATTTAAAATTTATTTTAATTTATTTTAATTTAATTTATTTAATATTTTAAATATTAATATTCATTCATCCTCCATCAAACGTTGAGGTAGAGCCCCTATCTTTTCTTTGATCATGGATCTCCTGATTGGAGTTAATATTTTTAAAGCAAAAATCATGCCCTCAAAGTATTGTCTAATATTTTCAGTTTGGGTTTCTTTAGAATTGAGTGTCTTGATGAGATTTAAGCAATGTGTGCAGAATTGAAAATGTTTACTTTTTTTCATCTCATTCACATGAGGGCTTGAAACATTTTAACAAGCAGTCTTAAAGTATTCAACAGTTGTCATAGAGACAAATATTTAGCATAGATCTTATTGGCTGATATAATATACTGTATAATTATAGTGAAAAGTACAAATTTGGGGAAACAGAACCAACTTTCGGTAACCATGCATCTCAATTGGAGGAAGCAGGAATGCCTGGTTATTAGCCTGAAGACTATTAGCTACAGCACAAGCGGGTTTCACCAAGGGAATGAAGAGCTGATTAAAGTAGAGGCCAATATCTTGATTTTCCTATCACTAGCATATACCTAAAACCCAAGGGTAGAAATAAATCACAAAATGAGAGAAAGTATAACATGAAGCAGAAAGTTTAAAAAAAGAAAACTGAAGAAATAGAAAAGAACAAAAGAAAAAAGTAGGTTGAAGTCTTCATTCAAGCTTACTTGAGCCATTAAACACATGGATACATTTTATTATTGTTGTTTGCTGTTTGTTGTTTTCCCTAAAAACTTGACTTTGCTATGTAAGAGTGAAAAAGCACATCACAGAAATGTTATTAAAAGATATCATTTGTAAAGATAACAATTTCGTTTTTTAAGAGGCCAAGATTTAATCAAATTATATTATTCACATGTCAAAAAAAAAAAAAAACTGTCCTAAAACTTTTGCTATAGCATCCTTTCCCACATTCCTTGCAGTTTTGGTGTGGGGGAGAGAACAAAACCCCTCATCAAGAGATATTACTTCAGAATTTTGAGAATATTGTCAATGAAATTTCAATAACAGGTAAAACTGTCAGGCCGAATGAAATATATTCCATTTTTTTATAATGAACTCTGAAATAAAAACACTTTTATTTGGTAAATACATCTCCAAATTCATCAAAACAGAATTTCATATTGCCCTACAAATGAAATTTGAATTTTCTCTAGATTTCTAAAGTTCCCATATACTATATCTCCTTAAGGGTGAAAAATAGCATTGGTAACCCATCTCATGGAAACTAGATAAAATACGTGACTTATTGTCTTAATTAATGGAATCATATTTCTTGATGTTTACTGCTATCAGTATTACTACATCAATATTACTATTCTCTCTGCTGGGTCACAGGCTGTGGAGATGTATTAAGTATCAGATGGTTGCTATCCTGAGGCTGCTAAGAGTCTAATAAGAACAAAAAGGCAAATTTCAGGAGAAGTTTCACAAACAACCCAAAATAATATGAGATAAATACCAAGTATGCCATCTAGAAAATGTAATGTCAAAGAACTTAGCATCACTACATCCTTACTCATTGAAAATGTAAAATATAATTATGCAATAAAACATCAATCCACATTCTGTTAATGATTTCACAGCTTAATCAATTTCTTAGTGATTGCAGGGTTTTGTTTTTTTGTTTTGTTTTGTTTTAGTGTTTTGCACTTTACCTATATGACTGCTGAAATCGTTTATGCCACCTCTGTGTTAGGCATAGATCAGTTTATGAAAATAACTATGGAAAAACATATGTACACTTCATCGTGCCTGGTAATTTTGCAATTTATAGCCCTTGTAAACTAAGCATCCAAATGGTATCTTGATATCCTTTATAATAATAAACCAAACACAGTTACAATTGACATTTTTCTTGGATTAATTTGTTCGTTCCCTGATCTATATCTCACTCTTATCTGTTCCATGTCAGAACCCTTTGTTCTACAAGATTCCTTTTCTTGCAATATTGATCCCTATTGATCTTAACCTAGTACAATAGTGAATAATTAAATATTTCCTCAAAGAAACAAGTCTTCCCTTCTTTTCAATATGACCTTCACCTGATGTTCAAATAGTCCCAACATTACTGATGAATCTTTTTGGTGCAAACTTGACCTCTGTTGTCCTACTTTGAAAATGCACTTGATTTCTAACAAGAGCTTTTAGAAATGTAACAGTGCTGATTTGTTAGATAATGAAATCCAAATTGTTCTAGAAAAAGGTGCAATTATACAGCATGTAATACACAAATAAATTGACTTAATGTTACATTATAATGAAAACTGTGCAAAATCCTCTACACAAGCACAATAAAATAATAAAAAGTAATAGAACAGGTAATAGATGTAAAATAAATGCTAAAAAAGTAGTTCAAATCATTTTCATACCAGTCAAAAGATACTGAGGAGGGCGCATCCAATCACAATAAAACACCAGAATGAAACACTTTTAAATAGTAATATAAATTTTTGTGGACACTTCATGTCCCATGATGTGGAATTGACATATAGTTTGATTTTCTTTTTCCTAATGTAAGGCACAGTTTTACAGTCCTAGTGAAAACATTTTATTGCTGGGGATGTATTAGACATGGTTCATTTCCTTTCTCAGTATGGCTTTAATTTTCCACATCCATGGCTTGACACAGACCCAAACACCAGAAGATGGTTGTCTGCTATAAACTGTTTGGTTTTCTTTGATTGCTTTACAATTTAATCTATAGTTCATTCCATTAACCCTTTCCATTTTAATGCTGCCAAGTCTCCCAGCTCCTTAATATAAAGATAAACTTCCCCAAACATTTATGTTTATTCTGGTTTCTCATGCCCAGAGAATTATGTGCTGTGGTGAGGGGGGGATGTTTCTTTCCTAGTTAACTTTTTCGAGGCCTTGGGTAATTGCAAAATAATTGACCTGTTACAATGGTGGAGGGGTTCCCTTTCGCTTCATAATACATTCATCATTATTCATTCACTGGGTTCAGTTCTATGCGTACCGATCTGCTGAGCCAAGAAAGTGCCACTGTCATACTAACTTTCTCCTCAAATCCCTGATCTTTCAGAGGGTGTGGGGTGGACGGCGGGGAGGGGAATCCTTTCCCGGCTGCGGTGTTGTCACATCCCATATCCTGTTCCTTCCGGCAGAGAAAGTGTATCTGGGAGGGTCACCGGATCAGCCTGTGCCTCCAGGCGGCTCGCCTCAAGTACAAAAGACTCGACTCAACTCACGTTAGTCTTCTAGGTGGCCTATCGGCGGTGACGGACTGCCAGCTCGGGCTGTGGGCGAGCAGTGATGACTGCCTTGAAATGCTAAGTGCTTAATTAAGGACCTTTCATATCAGTTATTGAGGCCCATGTCTCCCATAGCCCTGGGCATTGTACTTTACCAAGGGCTCCCTGGAGCCAGAGCCAACTTTATTGCAGTGACAAGTAGAGAAAGAGAGAGAGAGAAACAAGTGGTTTCAATCCTCTCAGAGCCTTCCCCAAATCTAAATACAATCCGACAGCTGACTAGTCATAGTTGGCCGACTCCTAAAAATATACTTTTTCACGTTCACGGAAATACAGCAAACTTGTGTCTCACTGGCAGTGATGGACCGTGGCATCCTCGGAGAAGAACAATCTCATTTTCAGGCTGAAGCCTCTCTTTCCCCTCGCTCCCTGGGACAGCTAGCTGCACCCCCATTGAGGTCATCTTTTTAAGAGACGATAAGGTGTTTCTGTCTGATGCCTTCCCCCTCACTTCATTTTCAGTAGTCCTGATATTATTTTAAAAATTCGTCTTAAATAGTGTATGATGGTGAACAATTCTGCTTATAGCTTATGACTGTTTTGCTCTTTTAGAGTAGAACTTCTAAGTTAACTACCTGAAGCAACTTCTCTGTGACTCCATTGCCAAATACTGTCGAAGTTACTAAATAATGGGAGGTAAGGAAAAAGAGCTACAGCTGCTGGTATTTGTTATCTTGATCAATAGCAATATAACTGATCACTGACAGGTGAAAGGCAATCAATTTTAAAGCAAAATAAAGGAGGAATATAGAATGCCTACATCTAACTGACGAAGTAAAAATACAGAGCCTCATTCGTTTAAAAGAAGAAGAAGAAGAAAGAAAAAAAAAGGCTATACTGTTGACCAGCACAGGTAATAGAATACAAACTATATGTTTTAAAATTAAAATAGAAGAAGCATTAGCAAATGACTTTTTACTGTGACTAGAAATACACAGAACCCGGCAAAGAGAATCTATGAAACAACGTGATTGATATTACACTGCAGTGCTGAGGCATTGTAGCTAAAATTTTTAAACCGAAAGAATCTTTGGAAACCACTTCTGCTCTCCGAGGCGGACCACATGAAAAGACACTTCTTAGTGTCAGAATGTTTCCATATCAAATACTAGCCCACTATCTCTTCCTAATACACTTGGGGTTCATTTACTCATCTAATTTCTTATCCTCTCATTGGGAAATGTTTATACGATGACATGTATATACATATTATAGTTATATTTATGCACATATAAATAGATGCATATTAATATCTAGAAGACAATAGGTTTCCATTATATTTTTTCAGAGAAAGTAGTCTATGAACAACCGCTCATGAAACCAAGCCTCTGGAGATGCTTGGAATTTCATTATTGACACTCTCTACTGGTTCTGAATGGTCAAGTTAATAGCACAAATGGGATGGAGGGTCAGAACATTATCTCTTTATTTGTTTCTGGGGTGAGTAGGTAAGGGCACTCGGTGATTTACCATTTACAAATCAGCAGTGAGTTTTAACTCTTAAGATGTCTGCCCTTCAGCATTGTACACACCCATTAAATTTCAGTATTTCCACCTCAGAATACTGAAAAGAAAATATCTACTTTGGAAGCTACTTTATTCTAAAATTACACCTTAGCGTTTAAATCTCGGCCACTGCCCCTCTGCACGTTTCCGCAGGGATCAGTCATAACATTTTTGGTTACAGAAATGTCTTGTGTAAGTCAGAGCAATGCCTTCATGCACATCAAATATTCGCCCTACCCCCATCTTTCCCTACTAGCCTTCCAGAGAATGAAATTACCAAGCTACTACCTTAAACCTTAGCTCATAGAACCATCTAGAGTATAACATCTACAGAAGGGGGCAAGCAGGAAACTCATTCCAGGAAGAAAAAAAGAAGGCATGCAAAACATTACAATACACTTATTTGTAGCAATTTACTTTTATTTTATTTTTTTTAAGATCTTATTTATTCATGAGAGACAGGCAGAGACACTGTCAGAGGGAGAAGCAGGCCCCATGCAAGAAGCCTTATGCAGGACTCGATCCCTGGACTCCAGGATCACACCCTGGGCCAAAGGCAGGCGCTAAACCACTGAGCCACCCAGGGATCCCACAATTTACTTTTATAGTAAAATTCTATACTGAGGCAGAATCTGTTCTTGAAATATGTCAGCCTTAAGACACTATGGCTTTGCTAGTAACTATAGGAAATCCTGAATCCATAACTCAGGACTTAATCCAATAAAATGTGAAAGTCTCTAAGAAACACACAGTGAACTCAAAAATGTGACTTTCTCTTCCTTTTTTTACCTCTAAGAGAGAAAAAAATTAAATAAGTTGTCCTAAATGTGATTCCATATATTAGAGGGATGAGTAGCTATCCGAAGAAAGTCAAGCAATATAGGGAGTACAGCTCAAGGATCTGGTCCTTAAAGGGGATATTTTAGAAATTGCAAAGTGAAGCATTATTCTTTATCTTTTCATTGTCTGTCATTAGAATTCAACACATAATAGTTCAACTTTCTAAACCTCTTTGGCTAAGTTTAAGAAGATGAATATATGAGACTGAATAATAAATGTAGCTGGTTTAGCCATGACTTAGCTTTATAGCAAAGAACAAAAAGATTGGTCTGAGTGTCCCAATAAAATGACAGTCTGGCTGCATGAAGCTGGTCATGCAGATACTACCTCAGACATTCATTTGACTATTTTATTGAATACCTTTCTGAGTGCCATGCACTACCCAATTTTGGGGAGAGAGGGTGTCGGGAAGGGTACTGATACCATGAGGTAGATTTAGATAAGATTTGAGTAAAGAAAGTAGATATTCGAGTGGAGGTGTGGTAGTGAGAAAACCATAGAACTTTCCAAGAAAAGTATAATTTTATCACTTAAAGTTGGTTTCAAGAATCCAGATTCTTTTTTTTTTTTTTGGCTTACCAGCTAACATCTCTTTGCTTGAAACGGCCTCAGAAATACTTAGCATCTACAGTTACCTTTCTGTAAAATAAAGCTCACACAATAATCCAACATTAGAATTTAATTATAACTAAAAATTAATTGTGGAAAATGTCATAGGTTTAACTCTTACCTCAAAGTTAAATGGGCACAAATAAGTCATACATATTTATATGTTTTTAAAACGCTGAATTATGAAACCAAGAATAAATACAAAATAAAATAAAATCCTCAAAATCCAAACCATATTATTTTTTTTCCATCTTCATTTCACTTGTACCTCAATTTACAGAAAGGCACTACTTGCTCTTTCATATGTGAATACACAAATACTAAATATAATTATGTTTATTTCATTACACATTATTTTATTTGCATATAAAATGTTTACCCTTAAGTTAAATTATTTGCATAGAATTTAACCTGACCCCTAAATTCTGTGTCTGTCTAGTTGGAAGAAGAAATATAATACCTTGAATCATTATTCATTTGCATTTAATGAGCTTTTAAATCTCTTAAAGAGAAACCCCAAAATGTCAAATACTTTCAATAGTACTCATAAAACTTAATTCGGCAGATAATTTTCTGAGCTGTTTCAATATAGAAACAGAAAACACAGAAATACTGTCGTCTTGTTTGCAAAGAAATGTTGAATCCATTAAATGAAACAAAGTCAAAAATGGATGGAGTAGTACTCTTGAATCAGGTCGAATTCTGGTGTAGAAACAGAATTGTGGGGTATGATTCCAGAGGAAAGAGAGCCAGAGAGGAAAAGAGAAAGAGTGAGAAAGAGAGATCACTAAAAAGATTATTGATAATTCAAAGGCCCAGCGTCTGCACTCACTCAGCAGCGTGATACTGACAATTATTAACTACAAAACTGTGGTCGCAGCGCAAGGGTAAATAAGCTATCACCATGGAGCTGAGTGGCGGGACCGCGTTCCACTGGAATGTATTTTCCTGCAGCAGGCGCTACCGATGACAGCGACAATCAAGAGTGGCTGCAGGCAGCTGCCTTGCTCCAGGCCACATTCAATTATGTCGGACTGCATTAGTCCCTGGCGAAGCTGTCACCTTCTAGCCTGTGAAGTGATAGCGTGAAGAGGCTGCTGAAGTCTCTCCAGTCCCTTGCTTCCCGTTTCAGTGGGGAGGAAGGGAAACAATGTGGAAAAAAAAAAAAAAAAAAAAAGACCATTAGTACTCTGACTGCTTGCAGCATTCATTTTGCTCTCAGAGTAAGGAAAAAAAAAAGCTTAGGTGAGCTGGATTCAAAAAGTTGTCTGGTGTCGGATAATTGCAGGGTTATTTCTTTCCCCCTTCCAACAAGTAGCTCTTTTTCAGGAGTAGTGCCAGGAGAATGTCCTATTTTCAGGATTTGAGAATCACTGTGTGGCTCACCCTCCTCAGGAGATAGCATTGCATTGGAATATATTTTCTAATATATGATATCCCCAAGGATTCTCTAGCAGTCAAGATATTTTGCAGAGTCTGATCTGCAAGTGTGGAATATTTGATTTCTTTTCTAAGCTTTCCAGAACTTTAACTTGCATGGATTTTGAGATTTCTTTCCTAAGGGATCACTTGACTTTCAGAGCTAAAGAGAAATAAACTCAGGTTATTCTAGGAAGTTATTTGGGGACAGAATGTATTTTTGATCATCGACCTGCCCAGAAGAGTTTGTAATCTTTACCACACTACAACCAATGTTTGAAGGATGGTTAAGATTAGAGATTTTCAAGGGTAAATACACGGAGGCATTCTCAAATGGAGTTGAGTTGCAGTGATAGCATTAAAATGTCTAATTCAGTACCACTACTTAATGAAATTAGCAGGGGGATAGGAGTTACTTACAGAAGGCACTTAATTAATTCCAGGTAGCATAGTATTAAGAGGTTTATTTATTCTCAAAATCTCATTTGGTTAGAGAAAACCTAACATGTAAAACACCAAAAATCAGGGGCATCTGGGTGGCTCAGTCAGTTAAGCATCTTCCTTCTGCTCGGGTCATGATCTTGGAGTCCTAGGATCAAGTGGATCTTTGTCCAGCTGCCTGTGCAATGGGAAGTCTGCCTCTCCCTCTCCCTTTGCCCCTCCCCCCCAGCTCATGTTCACACATGTGCACTCTCTCCCTCTCTTAAATAAATAAAATCTTGGGGAAAAAAAAAACCTGAAAATCGGTTCTAGGACATAGAGGCCCCTTCCCTATGACCCCCCTATGTAATACTGGACAAGTCACTTAGCCTCTCTTTTTGAGTTTTTGTATTGGAAAAACAGGTACAGGATGTCTCCAAATAGAGATTATGAGAGAATAGATATTGCATGCTCTATAGCACTGCCAAATAAATTTAACCAAAGAACAGAAATTCTGAATTTTTCAGAATATTTGGCTAATTTAAAAATCTTTTGTTTATTTGAAAAGTTTAAAAAACTTTTCATTTCATATTGGTAACTTTGGGCACTCTGTGGCATCAGTAGAGTAAATGATTATTTGGGGATTATTTAATGAATGCCCAGCAACACCATGGTCAGAGATGGACAAACCACTTAAGGTTAACATCTACAAAGTGGTATTTTTTAAACTAGGGATCTGTTGTGTTGCTCAGAATAAATTGGGCAGAGAAGCTGCCTTAGCTTTGTGAAGCTGCAGCAACCTGACTTCAAAGTGACTCAAGAAAATAAACGACTGAAATACCCCAAGCTGTGGGGCTCGAATGCCATTAGTTCCCTGGCATGCTGTAAGGTGTTTCGCAAAAGCCACACCTCTCCTGCGACTGAATGACAGCCAGGCTTCATGTGTCTTCTTCGGTCTTATAGTCCCTCACACTTGGAAGGAATCAGTAACATACTGCCTTTCTGATGGGAAAGAACTTCCTACTGGCCCTACTTTTCAAGGTTTCTAAGAAACTTCTATGAAAATCTGAAAGTTATTTGAGGACTTGCAAAACTAAACTTCCAACTGAAAGAACGAAGCCTTTTTTGGTGGCGGTGGTAGTAGTAATAGCAGTAGTAGTAACAGTAGTATGTAGATCCTTGGAAGAGTTTTCAGGTTGTATATTTCCCATCTGTGCCTCTCTATGCCTTTCTTTTCCTGTATGGCCCTGGAGTTTATTGGTGGGATAGTTACATGCAGTGCTGTCATGATGATTCAAACTGGAAACAAAGCCTCTGTGTAAAGAACACTGGCTGATACCTAAGGCATTAAGAACGTTCACACTGACCCAGCTTTCACAGAATCTCAGTAGCATACCCACACTTCTAGGTATAGATATTCCTCACACTTAGGATTCACATTCCTCGCCTTGTTCCTAGACTGGCCTTGTATGGCTTAATTTTTCCTATTTTCTAATGAATCGGGCCTAGAATATGGCCTCACAGCTCATCGTTCTAAGGATATTAATATGGAAAGGTTGAGCATAGAACAGATTGCACAGTTGCACATAGGAGTGAATGCACCATAGGCTCAAAACCATTATCGTTCCCCCCGTAATCACAGTCAGAACGGAAATCCCGGAGGGAATCTCATACTGGAAACAGAATGCTTTTATTTTTTTATTTTTGTATCATGGCATAATTTCCCAGCTGCTGGGAAAAGCCTCAGTGTGCCCCTTTATCTCAGAAAAATAAAACTGATGCCATTGTTAATAGAATGAGACTTCGCTGTGTCTCCAAAGTAACAGTTACTCGACGTGCTGTTCTCCTAAAGGAAAAACATCTCATGGTTGAAATAAAAACCATATTCATTCTCTGAAATCTTTTTCTCTTAAACAGTCAAACAGTAAAAATAAACAACTGGGAAACAGTATATTCACCTTTGAAACAAATTCCTGTTATTTAAATATATCCTGATGGTCATGATAAAAGATTTGACCTTAGATAGAGACCCTCCACCCCTACTTTAGCAAACATTTATCTGTATAAACTCGAAGTGCGCTTAGCTGATGGTAGAGGCAGAGCTGCATGGGGATTAGAAGAGAGAGAAGAGCCATGTGGGACAGCCCACTGTACCAGGTGAGCTGCATTAAGGCAAAGAGAAGAAAACAGTGGTGGAGAGAAGCAAAAAGACCAGGCTGTATAGACTAGAAATGCTATGGTCAGAAAAGTTAAACATGGCCATGTTATAAGAAGTAATGAAAAGAGGAGACACAAATGAGACTTAATAGGTGACTGATGGAAACCACTGGATTCCCTGTGATACTCATTATTGAAAGCGCTTTGCTCTCTGAATTACTTTGTGCATTTTTTTCCTTTGTATATCTAGGAGAACGTACCAAAAGGCATTTTGGAAATGAGAATGAGGTGAAGGACATAACTTACACAATTTAATGCATGATGACAGTAATTTCTCAAATAAGGATGGGTATCTATTGTATATTTACATACTTTCTGGTGACATGTGTATCCAAAGGTATATATCTAGATATCACACACAAAAATCATTTTTCACGTTAATGAAGATCTTTGGACCAAAAAAAAAGATTCTTTTTTTTTTAAGATTTTAAAAAACAGACACACGGACAGGCAGAGACATAGACAAAGGGAGAAGCAGGAGAAGCAGGTCACTTGCAGGGAGCCTGATACAGGACTTGATCCCTAGACCCAACATCATGCCCTGAGCCAAAGGCAGATGCTCAACCACTGAGCCACCCAGACATCCCCCCCAAAAAAAGATTCTTGTAAATATTTTCTTTTGTAGAGTTTTCAAAAGAGTTGTAATATTTAGGAGCATTAAATGAAAATTAAAGAATATATTAAAATATCTACATAAGGCAGATTCTTGAATATAAATAGTGTGCAGAATTTTCATCATTGGCAACATTATGCGTTTAAATTTTAAATGTTGCTTTGAAAACTCTATTTACAGATGCAATGGCATCTCATATGCATAAAATATGTGGTAATCATAGCATGGCTAAAAGTTAAGGACAGTGATTTTCAGGGTCATGAAAATTCTTGTTTCCCAGATTTCTTCAGATGTATATGAAGAGAAGTATGGATTGAGTATTGATATGTATCTGAAGTAAAGTATTAAGCTCAGCAGAGCACACAGAGATCAAAACCCCTCGTTTGCTCAGATGAGCAGCAGTCAAATGTTTTCATCATTGGCTTCTGTGAACAGGGAACCTTGATTAATCATGAGAAGGCTCTTATAGTCTTAGCAAGTGGCTGAAGAAATGAGTCAGGTTGATCAGAACAATGTACCCTTCCCAGGAAATTACAAAAGACATGCTTAATAGAAGGTCCTTGAAATTGAAAAGAGAATCATATATACATATAGAGTCACCTTTTGACATACATGTCTATAAATATATATAATGGAATTTTAAAAAATAAACCAGGTATCAAAGTTTCTTATGATGTTTTACTTTGCCTTTTCTTTTTTCTTTGAATATGATTCACTAGAATATGAACCAAAGGTGATTTATCTACTCTTCAACTTGGCGAGAACAAGGCTACAATGTGCTGTCACACCAGAATGGTTTTACTTAGTGTGTGGAGCAGGAAAAGAAACTCCATTTTTCAATATTTCTCAGCGACCAGTCTACAACTGCCTTTTCTAAATGTGATTTGTTCCCTTTAGGTTCCAAATAAAAGCTACGGTCTACTTAGAAATAAAACCCACATACAAGTCTGCAATCCCTTATCCCAAACATGGGGCCAGATATATTTTATAATTCAGAATTTTGCAAAAGTTTAAAAGTAATATATTGTAACTTATGTAGAACTCTCTATGGGGCCTAGGGCTGGATCATCATGACACATTAACATTCACATAGTGAAATATGTGAATATTCATAATAACTAGGATGAATAAAAGTCTATAAATAGCCTCCTCAGTTCAGGTCAACCTTTTATGCCAAATTAATTTCTCAAAACTTAGGGTTTCCAGAGGCTTTTGGATTTCAGAATTGAAGTTGAGGAAATATGGACATGTATTTAGGAAACTCTTACTGTTTTTCTTTTAAGAGTTACTACTTATAAAATTGAACAAAAGGCTTCAAAATTCTAGAAGCTAATCTCTGTAATATACTACTTAATGTTTTCAAAAATATTATTTATAGGATTCATTGCTTCAAGACTCACTACACCATATCCACATAAATATTTTGTATATTTCTATAAAAATATTGTAAGAGCCTGTGCATAACCTGAAACTTCAAATTGTTACATATTTTTTGATAGAATAAAGTGTGGAGCCCCAAGGATATGTGCATCAGCACAAAAAAGGACATTAAGTATTAAGTTTGAGGGACACAATTTTTACTAATTTATTTGGTTTCATCCAAAGTTTTTTTTTTTTCCTTAAGATAGCAATTTTCTATTTTTAACCTAGAACATCCCAAAAATCTGGGCCTTGCACATTAGGCTAACTTTAGATATTAGATTTGTTTCTGTAAGGGTTATATTTTACTTAGAAAAGAAATAGCAAAGTGGGGCATTTTTACTGGTTAAGTTTAAGTCATACAATTAGAAACCCTATCCTGACATCATATATATCCTGATAATAAGCAAATCCCAAATATTCCATTCTGGATTTTTTAGCATACCTATATGAACTGAAGAGAGAGAGAAGAGAAAAAGAAATGAGCAAAGTAAAAGAAGGACAGGATAAATGAAAGAAAAAAAGAAAGGAAGAAGGGGAAAGCAGAACCAATGGCCCAACTTCCCTCTGAGATAGTGGTGCTTTGGCACCTTGAACCTAATTCTTCAAAGATGGAGTTGAAGAATGGGTATCTCCCATGCGAAATGGAAATCTAGGAAAATTCGGAAAGGGACGTAGGGTTGGAAACAAAGCCCAGATCCGTGAGATGAAATGGAACCCAAAATAGACATTAATAAATCAAAACCACACTAACAAAAGCAGCCCAACGCCAAAACATGAGCAAGCTGCCCCCAAGGGGAAATGTAGACAGAGAGAACTGAATGCTCTTAGACTCAGCTAATGCTGGGGTCTTAAATAAAATCCAGAGCAAAAATAAGGCATGAACACAGTCTACGTAGGCTACATACTGGTACAGAAACAAGATCCTTAAAAAAAAAAAAAAGGGGGGGGGGGACACCTGGGTGACTCAGTGGTTGAGTGTCTACCTTTGGCTCAGGGCATGATCTCGGGGTCCTGGGATCCAGTCCCGCATCGGGTTCCCTGCTTCTCCCTCTGCCTATGTCTCTGCCTTTCTGTGTGTCTCTCATGAATATATAAATAAAATCTGAAAAAAGAAAGAAGAAAGAAAGAAGAAAGAAAGAAAGAAAGAAAGAAAGAAAGAAAGAAAGAAAGAAAGAAAGAAAGAGAAAGAAAGAAAGAAAGAAAGAAAGAAAGAAAGAAAGAAAGAAAGAAAGAAAAAGAAAGAAAGAAAGAAAGAAAGAAAGAAAGAAAGAAAGAAAGAAAGAAAGAAAGAAAGAAAGAAAGAAAGAAAGATCCTCAGACATGGCCTTCTCTTACAGAAAGAGAAAACCAGTAGCCCAGGGTCACGGTGAGCCTAAACCTGAGCAGCAGGTTACTTGGTCTTTTTATCCAATTAAAAAGCCACTTACAGAGCCATAGGATTGGCGAGAATTCACACCAAGTGTATAGTCACATATATATTTATGCCTTGAAGTGGTTTATAGCACACAACACACAGTACAACAGGATAACAATAAGTAAATATGACAACCTGAGTGCAGAAACGTTAACAGTAGCCCCCACATAAGTATTAATTATAGGCTCAGCGTGTAAACATAGCCAGATAGAGCGCCCCCTTGCAGGTTTCATAAGAACACTGCCCGTAGGTCTCTATCCCACCACTCCCCATCTTCACATCCCAGTCTTGGGCCCCAGAATGACTGTAGGTAAGAAAAGAACGAGAGAGGAAGAGGAAAATAAAGAAAACTAAAAAGAAGGAAGGAAAAGAACTCCCTCAGAGACATCAGTTATGCATATCAGCTCTGCCATAAAAATTGCTCATACAAACCCTGTGAAGTGTTATGTTTGCTCTGATTCCTTAACTCCCAATGTCTTTAAAAAGCAAAATAATAATAGTAATAACTATAGGACGGTTTATTCTTGGTCACAGAGTTAATCAGTTCCTACAGTGCATGAGTATCACAGGTTGTGGACTGAGGACATTTTCCATTGGATATTTTCATTTTTTGCCTTTGGCAAAAATTCCACCAGTAGTAATAAATAATTCCATACCCCTAAGTGGATATTATTATTATTTTCAAGTGTAAGTCACAGTGGCTTCTAGCCTGTCAGCTCTCCCAGAGTCGCAGATCTGTGTGCATACCTGTTGACAATTCTGGGGATAGAAACTGCTCATGATTCTCACTTTCAAACTTCTGCTCTTTCATCCTAGTAGTGTCCCTTGAAAACACACCAGGGAAGGGAAGAGGGACACACCAAGGCAAAGGTGCAAATAGTGCGGATTTTGCCTGCAGGGTTAGAATATATACCTACTTCTCAGATATTGTGTTTCCCAGACAGCTGACTTGTTACATTAAGGGAATGAATGAAAATACAAACCCACCATTATTTTAAAGCAAGCATATAATGTCTTGCACATAGTAGGCACTAAAAGTTGCTGAATAAATAAAGTGTAGGAGGGTTAGTGTTTGTTTTGCTTTGCTTTCTCAAATCTATGGAACTCCATTTCTCCATTTTACTATCCTCCTGAGGTCTTTGACAATCATATTTCCCCATCCTCTGGTGCCTCCTGTCTTCACTATAATGCCCGTGGCTGGCCCCAATCTAACATTCCACCTGTCCTTAGGTATTATTTTTAAACTTTTCCCTCTTTTCCCCTATCAAAACATGCTCTTCCTGCCAAACAAACACCCTGTGACAATCAGTCCTAATGCTTAATTAGCTGACCAAGTATTTTTTAATGTGTTACTCAGCAATTGGGTCACCCCTTGTCTGGATTAGTATCCCAAACTCAGCTAAGGAATTTGTGAAACAATGGAAATTGCCAACATAAGCTGACTGGAGACTTGTGGACAGGACAGTTACTTAGAGGTGCTACTAAAATTGCATCATATACTGTTTGCTGTGTCCAGCTTATAGGGCTGGTCATCTGTATTAGGCTCAAAAAACCAACACCTAGGGGCACCTGGATTGGTTCAGTGGTTGAGCATTTGGCTCAGGGCATGATCCTGGAGTCCTGGGATTGAGTCCTGCATGGGGCTCCCCACAAGGAGCCTGCTTCTCCCTCTGCCTGTGTCTCTGCCTCTCTCCCTCTGTGTCTCTCATGAATAAAGAAATAAAATATTTCTTTTAAAATGAACATATATTATTTTTGAGACAATATAATCTCTCCTAATTAATGAAAAGAAAGTAAGCTTAAAATGGGGGAAAGGAAAGCAAATAAAATAAAATAGGGAAAGGGGGAGTAAAACATACCTAAAGAAAACTATTTTAGACTAAATTTATAGTATGGAAAAAAACACTTCTGGTATTTCTAAGGGAATCACAGATCTCTTCTTCCTAAATTAATAAGATTCCTTCTAACAGTTTCATTTCTATTAATCAGATATTTTACTTGAACATTGGAAAACAGCTCCTAATAATGCAATTGTCAGCCTACTTTTAAAAACTAAACAAATCAAGTAAAAGACTCACAAACGAATTAATTGTTTCATATTGACAACATTGTCAATAGTTTTATGGAAAGCTTGGTGGCTAAGGAAAAACACCAGGCTTTGACTAAAGAAAACAGTTTTATTCTCATCTCTGTCACTACGTAGGTGTTCAACTCTTGCCACAGAGTAGAATCTTTGGAAAAAAAAAAAAAGACCATGTTTAATGTTTAATGAATAAATAGATAAGGGAGTGAATGGCCCTGAGCTAGTCACTTTAATCACTTGTGAACCTAAAAAATGAGGGAGTTGAACAGGAAGTCTCTACAGTTTCTTTCTAATACTAAAATTCGATAATTCACTCAACTCTCTCCAAGGAAGTCAGTAGGTATGTTCTAAAAGAGACATGGAAAAAAGAGCAGTCGGCCACAGGGAATTGGAGATCAAAGAAGTATCTCTGCCCCTCTGCACTCCCTCCCTTCTTTAGGCTGGAGGGAGGGGATAAGAGGTACTGAGAGATCATGACAGTTGTCCGTGTTGGTGGCACTGCCCCAGGCACCAAACACCATCGCCACTCTTCGTGTCCATTACACACCTGAGGTCACAGAGCTGCACAGTAGAGGAGAAAAACAATCTGTAATTCAGCACCAGTGAGCTAAGTACCCTAAACAACCATTTCCAAAGCAGTTATAGTCCATCCATATAAGTGTCATGGTTTGCATAATGGGGGCATCAGCCCTTTATTTATCGAGCATTCAAATTCATAAAAACAGAATGAAGAAGTGCTACAAACTATGAGAAAAGCTTTCTTGCAGTATAAGTGAACGTGAAAGTTCCCTCACATAGCAAAGCATCATTAAAGGCAACCATGTTGGGAAGGAGGTTTCATAAACTCCAAAGTGCTATGCAAATGTGCATTAGATCTGAGGCATCTCTCCACCTTCTATCTACTCACAGAATCTTTTTATTTTCCAAATTGAACAAGAAAATGATCAATTCCATAATTTGGGTTGTAAAATAATTTTGAAGAAAGGAGGACAGAAATATGAGTTTCAGTTATGGCTTAGCTCACAACTAGCTGTATGACCTTGAGCAGCCATTTAATTCCCCTAGTCCTCAGATTCCATTTGTTTGAGGCATTTGGGCTAAATAATTTCTAAGAATATATTCCAGATCGAATGTTCTAATGACTCTGATAAATACCAAATGACGGTTCTTCTCTTCAGAGCTATTTTTAAGTGACAATGAAATTTACATAGCTAGGAAACTTAGACATTAATTTTCTAAAACACTCTTCTGACATTTATAAGAAATACTGGCAATCTACCAAAAGCAAGGCAAAAGAAATACCAATCCATAACATTTTAATGTGTCAGAGTAGAAAGCAGATCTTCAAGCAAGAAGTAGACAGTTTCCTTCAGAAAATCTATGCTAGGTTAAGTCAGAAAAAAGATTGGATAGGAATACTAAAAATGGTAGCATATCATGAAACTCTAGCCAAACTACATATTCTAAGGGACGAAGAATGGATATTTCAAAAAAATAGAAAGAACATTAAACTTGCTAATATTTATCGAGCACACATATTCTATCTGGCATTGTGATAAGGATTTAGGATGGTTTATTTTATTTACTCCAATATAACAGGGCATTTTACAAACTTTTTGAAAAATAAACTGAAAAAACATATATTTTTTAATGCTAAAGTTTAGGAAGAATCAAAGTTCAGGAAGAGAGGTTGATTTGAGCTCTTTCTGGATGGCCTCTCCTCACTTATGCCAAAGCCCATGTGGACCAACAGATAGGGACGTGCCCTTGACTCTCAAGCTATGACATCCTCTCATAGGGACCAGTGCCTCTGTCATGTTAGCATTGTCTGTTTCTGGGGGAGTTCTGTGGCTATGACTTGTGAGAAATAATAGTAATAAAATACAGCATCAAATCAATAGTTATATTAAAGGTTATCAATGCTTGGCAAATTTGGCATTTAATAAAGATTAATCACAAACAAATGACATATATTTCTATTGCCTTTTTAAAAATTTTTCTCTGTGATGAACTAAAGCTAAGATCATGTCTGTGCCTTGGGTAAATTCAAGCTAATAACCAAAGAATTATCCTCAGCTTTTAATTGCTTATGTAATGATTAGAGTCACTAAGGAAAAGTCACACGTACAAAATTTTCTAAGATTTCGGCTTCCAGTAATTGTAATACAAACATATCAAATCCTTTATATTGAACTAAGAAATTTTGCTCTTTTGGTTAAAATTTAACTGCGGCATATTAACATTAAAATTAAAAATTATAGTTAATTGAAGCATTTTAAAAACTAAAGATTTCTTCCGTGTGACATATTCACTACTTCCCTGTAATCTCCTCGTACTATTCCTGGCCAGGTGTGAGAAAAGAGGAGAATGAATCTTTTTCACCTCTAACAGAAAAGAATGAAAAAGTTAAAATCGGGTTCAATCTTGCTTCTTGTTTTACTAGTGCCCCCTCTAGTGGAATTTTTGCAGTAATGCAGACCAAAAAAGGAGGTGGGGGGATTTAAGCCACCAAGCACATATTTTGTTTGCTTTTTTACATTTCTTTTTTAGAAACATTCTAAACAAAATGATGTGAAATAAACAAACATAATAGTGCATAATAGACGTACAATAGTTTCACCAGCAATTGTAACTAAACAAGGGAGTGATAAAAATCTGTGCTATATTCAGAACGGAAAACGTTTTCAGAAGCAATGTGGCAGACAGACCATGAAAACATATTTTGCTAGAATTCACTGTCATTCATTTTGTGACTTGACTTTTTTCCCTTCATCAGCCTATTTGGCCATTAGCCTAAAACTCTGCTACTTTCTTCTCATTTACTTTGAAACTTACCTTTCCCCTCTCCGTTATTTGCCATCATTCCTATTTTATAACATCATTAGGTGGATAATACTCTTCCTCTCAACTTTTACAATTCCTCCTCTGTCTGCAAACTGCCTTGATGCCTGAGAGCCAAGAAACATAAGCTAATGCTATTTACAATTCCAGAGCACTCTTTTTCTAATCATTTTCTCGAATCATTTTTTTTCTCCTATGCTAATTTTATGTTTGTACCGAGTAGGGAAAAAGAAGAGAGAGAGAAAGAAATACCACCCCCACCCCAAATGACCATTCTCAATGCAGCCTCAGAGGATTCTTCCTGGAGAAGTCTTGAGCTTGGTAGATGCATCTTGTTCTACAGGGATCTCTGTCAACTTCTCTTTTTATGCATTTAATGCGCTTCCCCGGTGATAGCCTAAGGGTGCTTTCACTAAACAATTAATGTAAGGCATCTCCTGGGAACCTAATGGGTATTTAGCAGTAAGTTCACTTCCAGTGAATTGTATAATGTGATATTTTGACAATGCATATAGAGAAGGTGCAGAGAGGTGAACTTTTCTCCAAAAAGGTAATAAACTACTTTCCCAACTTCTCACCCTTTCGCTATTGTTTGGGGACAAAGGAGAGCCAGGCTGTAATTTGGGATATTGTCGTATGTGCCTGCCTTTGCCATTTTGGCATAATACCACACTACTGTTCACTTTTACTGATGTAATGTACAAGTCTCAATCTATTAGTGAAAGTAAAATTTGCTGTGACATTTTGATTCCGAAGCCGCGAGCAATGAAAGGTGTAGCACTGCACAGGATATTTGTATTATGTTAATAAAAAATGATACTACCATATGATACTAATACTGAGCAGGGAACACTGATTACTATTTTCCTGGCCAAAGTTACAGTCCAATTTTAAAGGCATTGAATACCAATGTTTTAGATTTAATCACCTCATCTTAATAAATATTCTTTTAAAATATTGTTTGAATTCTTTTGTTAATCATAATAATCGAAACAATAAGATGGATCCCTAGCTTTCTGCTCTTCTTAAGATTGCCTAAAAATTAAGATCATTTGTCTTTGAAGAAGGTTTTATCAGAATAGGGTATTTTCCTGTCTCAGAATATGTTCTTTATCTAGACTAAAATTACAGTTTTACGAACTAAAATAATAACATATTTCTAAACAAACAGTGGGTTTTGTACAGTATATAGTAGTGAGAATTTGATATATCATTTCAACTTTACAACACATTTCAAAGAGCATTTCCTTATAAGTTTTCATCCTGCTTGCCTGAAGTGCACCTATAATACATACAGTTATGACTATATATTGGAGTACACGTTAGACATGTAACATTTATATAGATGGTTCAAATGTTTGCTTTTAATAAATCTTGCAATTTGCAAAGTTAATAGAAAGCAGCCATCCTTCCAAACTCTAATCATTTGAATCCATATCATATAATTCCTCTTCAATTTTACTTGCTATTCCAGTGAAGTTTGCATTCACACTTTTATTTCATACCAATATCTTCTATTTCTTGTCAAAAGAACACTGGAGGAAAAACCTGTGACATAATATACAACATGCTAATAACAACCTCCCTACCCTCCAAGGAAGGAGAAAATACTGTTGTATTATCGTTAGTGTTACTGCTCTTGTATTTTTATGTCCATAGTGATCTATGAATATTTTTGTGGCATCTTCAAGAAAATGAATTCCAACTCTGCAAATTATCTCCTCCATATCAGAATTCAAATGATCTTAAGTGACTATACTCACAACCCATTATTTGCCAATAAGACCAAATGTGGGCAGTAACAATTACAAATCAATTGCCATAAAAACATTTTATCAGTTTTGCCCACCTCTTCCATATCCTTGGGGCTCTCAACTGGTATTTTCCTACATACTGCAATCTCCGTGCTCCTGTCTCTTAAGCTTATTAAGCGGGTATGCCTGTTTGAATTATTATTGAACTTGTGTAGCAAACTCATATGTTGTGAAAAGAATTGCATAAACAGCTGCATCAATCTATTAAGCATGGCAATTGCATTATGAGGTCAATAAAAGATTGTAGGCAAGATATCTGGAAAGTAATTACTTCTCTTTAATGAATATATAGCCTAGTAATTTCTGAGTGCTGTAGGCATAACAGTGCTATATGTTTTATAGTTTATAAATAAATAGTTATTACCTTACACAAAGAGTAGAAATACATCCTTTGAAGAAAAGTTAATTTGTTGTAAAGAGGCACATTTTGCTTAAACTACTTACATATAATGGATTATCAAGTAATTCCAATATGCTGTAATTGAGAATTACCTCTCTCAACGTGGAATATTCAATTGCATTTTGTACATCTCAGAGAAAACTGTATCTTCACCTCAGCTATTCTCTACATTAAAAGCACGATTTATAGCATATATTTTATGTAGGGAATAATGGCAATACGAAGTCAACCTTATGCTATGAATAACTTAGAATTATTTCTTCAGCTTAACTATATTTGCATGCAAATTACATGATATAATTATTCTCACATAGCAGTCTGGCTTGCCTTAATTTTTTTTTCTAGAGGCCCATTTCTCAAGCTGTAACCTCCACATGTATTGTGAATTGCCAACTGAAGTATGCATACTTTGCATGTGCTGTGTCTCACTCTCCCCAAAGCCATATTCAGACTAGAATGCCATAATATCATTTATTAAATATTACAAGATGGTTTCATCATATTATCATTTCCCATTTTACTAAATAAAACTGTAATAAACCCCTCTTGATATTTTTACAGAAAAACTAAATATAGGGATGCCTGGGTGGCTCAGTGGTTGAGCATCTGCCTTCAGCTCAGGGCGTGATCCCAGGATCCAAGATCGAGTCCCACATGGGGCTCCCCACAGGGAGCCTGCTTCTCCCTCTGCCTGTGTCTCTGCCTTTCTCTGTGTCTCTCATGAATAAATAAAACCTTAAAAAAAAAACTAAATACAGGGACACCTGCATGTTGCAGTTGATAAGGAAAAAACTCTTGGTTTTAGCTCAAGTCATGATCTTGGGATTCTGAGATCGAGCCCCCCGCTTTAAGGAGACTCCCTCTCCCTCTCTACATACCAGCCCTGCACTGTGCACGTGCTCCCTCTCACTCTCTCAAATAAATAATCTTTAAAAAACCCTAAATTTAAAGAGTCTGAAGGGCATTTTGCAAGTATGTGGAAAACTCCCCTGCCTGCATAATCCTTGAGATATTGAGTAGGAATCATAGAGAAAGATCTTTTTTTTTTCAGTAACAGAAACTGAGACAAAGCAGCACCGACTGTTAATGCTCTATTGTGAGTACCACCTGCTTATTTCTAAGAAGCTCTAGCCTCTTTAAAGACTCCAGACACCAATTGAGAAATCACTAATGTTTAGCAGTTGGAATTAAGTCCTTCTGAGAATTTTGAAACTGCAAAGACTCATGTAGTTCTTTAAAATTAACTTTCAGTTGATCTCAACTTTTTCTATTTTCTCTATGCAACTGAAAAAGAAATACCCCATCCATGTTTGGAGATTACACTAAGTAAGGAATTATGTATTTTTACTTAATTCACAGAACTGGGCATTTCACAGGCCACAAAATTGATTAAAAATTAGCCAACAGTATCACTGCAGACATCAGTGTCTGCTGCAAAGCTGACCAGTAAACCTAAAACACCAATGCAAGTGACCCTGTTGCTGTGAGTTGCTACACTTGCTGTAGGACAGGGCATGAAGGGAAGGAGATAAAGAGTCTTGCTGCAACCTTCACCATCCACTCATTGAAATTCCACAGGGTCTGGAAGAGAATCAGCTTTTAATGCCACTTCCATCTGTAATTGTGTAATTCCAGGAAACGTATACAATATCTCTAAGCATTAGTTTCTCTATGTGTTAAAGTTCCCCCAAGAGGAGTCACTGCTCCTTTCAATCTTAACCTCCCATTCTTTCAACTTATGGAGAACAACAATGGCAGAGGAAAGTGATGCCAGCAAATAAAAGTCGATATTTACTAAGTGCCTGACCCTGCACCTGGTTCTGTTGTAGAGGCCTTTACCTTATTGGCTCATTACTGTCTTGTGAAGCAGGCACTATTAAAACCCCCAATTTATCGTTAAGGAAACTGAGACACCAAGAAGCTGGAAGCACAGAAGTAGAAAGTGGAAGAACCAGGGCATATAACCACTGCTCTTTGGAATGGATGCTTGCCTCTCCTCAACATGGTAATGGACAACTGGTAGCAGGGGTGAGTAATGGATGCTGGGAGGAGATGCCTCAGCCTAGTAGGCAGTCGGTCCCCCAGACTGGGAGGAATTGGCTTTGAAAACTGACTGAAGGGCCATAAAAACAATTGTTCACTTGCCTTCACCTCGGGTTTTCCCGAGGTGTGATATTATTTATAGATAGCAACCTCACCTAAAAATATTGAACAATAGCTACAGAAAATTGACGTGACTTTATTTTTCATAGATAAGCACATTTTTAGCTGGATAGTTGACTACATATCCTGTGCTGCCTCTAGCCCTCTGCCCCAATAGATGACTTTTCTAAAATCTAAACATTCCTAAACTCAGGATCAGGCTTTCCTTGGGAATTGGGTTGATGACCTGGGTTTGGCCCTGGCTTGTAACTCAACCCCTAATGAAATGGAGCTTCTACTAATCTTTTAGGCTAAATATTTGTTTAAGGGCACAGTTGTGGGCTTTTTTGGTAGAATCCAATAACTTCCTTTTACCTCATGTGGAACACAAAATGCTAATTTTTCCCCTAATCTACCCATGAACATGCAATATTAAAAAGAGAAAGCAATTAGGATTTCTAAACAAATTGTGTTTAAGCAAAACATTTGAAAATGTCATTCATGCTTTCCATATGAATACACATCCTTGCTTTTAGGAAGGGCAGGAGGCATAAGGCATTCTCTGCTTAAGAATAATGGTCATAATCTCTTAGCCACACCTATTCCCAAGAGCAGGAAATTATGGCAGGAAAGTTCGAGGTTCTCAGATTCCATTTGAACATTTTCCCAAGGATTTCATGACATAGGATATTGTAGAGCAATCTATAGATGAGTCAACACCAGAGCAGAATCGCTCTGAAACACCATGAATGCAAATTAGTTGGGCATGTCTCTTCTTTGTAATGAACACTAAGTTTAATGGAAGGAAGGACACAACACTCGCAACCCTGTGCCTGTAGGAAGAGTCTCAAGTCTTAATTTCCTCTTTATCACTTCTAATCTAGAGTGATAAAGAAAAAGGCTTTTAAAGAGGCTTTCAGCAGTTGGAATTCCAATTTCTAGATGAACTGAATATTCCTCATACTTTAAAATTATGGGATAAAGATCATTACACATGGGAAAAACTAAATGCAACATACATTTATTCCAACTTCTTCCACTTGTAGGTATTAAAACTGGAGGCAGGGAAAGAATATGTAAATCAATAGCATCTCCTTAAAGTCCCATTTGTAGAGAAATAAAATTGATATATGTGAAAATCTTTGAATACCGAATATGTAGGCACATTTTTAAATTTTCAACCACATACTTGTAAATCAAAAACTCGACACAAGATAACAGCTAAGATTCAGCTTTGTCTAGGACATGTTTTCTTATAGCATATTTTATTTTAATATTACCCCAGGCCTATGTAAAGTTCTCTTCTATCTTTGGACTCATTGCACTCCAAATCTACATTCCAGCTGAGCACATAATATATAAGGGAAGGTGCTCAGGCTCTGTGGGGAGACAATTTTGTTCCAAATCCTGGTTCTACCACTTATTATTCTACTGAGGGAACTTGGGATAATAATAGCAAAATGCTTGCTGGACACTTAATAGTGTATGTGCTAAGATTAGAAAATCATATAATGTTGTAAAAGAATACCTTAAATTTATATATCATCTTTGCATGGAGGGCATTTTGCATCCTGAAAATGTTACAGTACAGAGATGGTCTAATTTGTCATTACTACCATCTAGTGAGATAGGGTAGTGCTATATTAACCAAATCCCATTTTAATAAGCTTAGTTTCTGTTCCTTATAGACTTAAATATATCAGATACCAAATCATGATCAAAGATATAATATGTAGAAAATACCCTTTTAGCATGATTAAAACACAAAATAAATGTCTATCATTTCCTTCAATACTAGCTTAATACAAGCATAATAAAGATGTCTCTGTCTTTATAATAATTGCTATATGAGAGTCACTTGAAACACAAAAGTGTATTGCTTTGTACCATTGGCTTTTGAGCTTATAAGTTTATGAAAATTTCTTCTGTGGAAGAAGCCCTTCTATGAATCATTCACTTCTTAAGGAAGTCCAAGAAAGGGAGAAGATCTAAACAATTTTGACACCACTCAAGCTCATTATTTTAAAACAATGCAATCCTTTTCAGCAACTAAAAGATGAACATGGCTTCTGAGATATGTGTGATGTTTGTTTTTTCAGGCTGCCAATATCCATATTGAATAATAAATTCAATAGGAAGTACATATACATATTCTGGGTCTTTGCTTCCTTCCTTTGCCTGAAGAAGTAGATCTGCAAAATTTTGTAATACATGGTCATTGCTTACTAAATCCCATTCTTCCATGTAAAATAAACTTTGCTGTTAGATTACAGATTATGTCTAGAAATATAAAAATCAAATGATAGTATCTCAGTGTCCTCTGCCACTCACACTCCTCTCCTAGTCTTTAGCATGTGGTGGGAAAGGTGGTGGACGTGACTGTTAGTATCTCCTCCTACAAAAAACAAGTCCTGTCAATGACCAGATGTAAAGTAATACTTAATCAGTGTGGATATTCAACCAGGAATCAGAGTCCCTGAATTATGTGATAAGCAAGATCAAGTCAGGTAGTAGAATAATAGAATCATCATAGATCATTCAAGAAAATGCAGACACATTTGAATATGCCCATCAGAAAGCACATATCCAAGGAACAGAGTCAAACCAGAAACCACAAGGGTTATAAAGAGAATCAATGAAATGGCTCTGATAAATATTCACCTACAAGTTTGTTTTGTTATAGCTACCTTTTATTGGTGTAGGTATGGTATATAACAAGATTTCTTCTTGTGTATTAGAGGCACCACAACCCAGTTTCGACTGAATGGAAGGAGGAGGGACAATATATGATACTGATATTTATGCACATTATTAACGAAATGTGCATATGAGAGACAGAGAGGAGGAACAGCTATGCCTATGACTAAATGATGGTTGGCACTTATTTCCAATAGGTGACCAAGGCAGCCTTAGCATTACCCTCAACCTGACTGAGGTGTACATGGACCTTTTCCTAACTGCGATCTCTGACATTCTTAGAACATTTATTTTAGAAAATTTGTAATTATGAGTTCTTCATCTGCCCCTTGAGATGTAAATTCTTTTTAAAAGCCTCTTGTCAGTTTAATAACCCAGGAATGTCTTCCTGAAGGAACTGGGAACTATCCCTTTGAGGTACAATTTCAAGGAAGATAGCATCCCTATCTTCCAGTTTCTGTGGGAAAACAGGATGCTGACTTCAGTGACTGCCTTGCCCCAAGCTTGTCATACCTCCTGTCATAAAGATATGAGAAAGTTTTCTTTTGCTTGTGTAAAGTCAATTAGCCCATTCAGATGTTCTTCCATCTTCACCCAACTCCAGCTCTCAAAAGCTCTCCAGCCCTTTGTTTCATTGAAGTTGAGCTATAACTTTTTTTCACTGACTACAAGAAATACTTTATTTACTTTATACTATACTGTTACATTAACACTGACTATATTTCTTATGCCAGGTATTTTATTCCTGTGATTTACTCATTCCATAACTGGAAGCCTGTATCTCCCTTTCTCCATTATGCATTTTACCCATTCCCCATGCCCCACACCTATGGCAGCCATCAGTTTGTTCTCTGTGTTTACAGGTATAATTCTGCTTTTTTTGTTTGTTTGCTTACTCATTTGTTTGGGTTTTCTTTTTTTAAACTTTCACAAACTCTAACTTTTCTTCTCTCTCCTCTGTTGCAATAGCCTTAAATAATGTCTTTCTTGACTGTTTAACTTCTTCCTGTGTAATTTTTGCTTTGCCATAGGACAATTGGGAAAATACATAATTTTTAATTCATCTTTGTGGGAAAGTGGAGTAGATGTGATTTTCCCATTAAGTATAACTATTCCTTTTGCTGAATACAACTAAAATCCATACACATTATATAAAAACAAACCTAAGAGGTGAGGAAAAACAAACCTATGAAAGGTGAGGAAAAGGAGGTAGACCAGCTAGACATCTCAGTTTTTAAGGAACAACGTAGTAGTGGCTTCCCTGGATTTTCTTTTTGCCTCACATCCCAAACTTAGAATGGAAGGAGCCAACATAGAAATGCCAATAGTAGCAGACAAAATAAACCCTAAGGAAAAAAACTATTTCCCTGTCACCCACCCCCCCCAAAAAAAAAAAAAAAAAAAACAAGAGAAGAGCAACTTAACAAGAAAACTCTCAGATAATAATCAATCTGCTCAAGCCAGACACCACAGGAAAAAACTGTAGCCTCACCCTATCCAGGCCATCAAGGGTTAAGCTGAGAGCCTAGACTTTCACCCTTCTCAGACAACAAGTAACTTCAAACTCCCATGTCCCCATCCCCACCAGGGTGGCATCAGAGAAGGCCAACAAGGGAGCCAGAAAATTTCACCCTGGCTCAATACAGAGTCCTGCTCATAAAATCCCACCTCTGCAATGGTGGTGGAAACCACATAGGGAGCCCAGATTTCTACCCACATCCATCAGCAATGAGGTACACCACCCACTCCATACTGGGATGATGTTAGAGGAGGCCTAACAGAAACTTAGGACTTCAACTGTCCTCAGAGGGCCTTTTCACTCATTACTTTAGCAATGGCCACATGGGGAGCACAATGAAATACTTTTAACCCCATCAGCTGGAGCAGTATCATTTCAGGCCTACTGGGGAGCCAGAACTCATAACCCTTGTTCAGCTGTAACAGTAGAGTCACCTCTTCCTCAGGTGTCAATGGAACATGGACATCTACCTCCACCTTACAGTAATAATGTGGTACTCTCCACACTTCCTCTGCCAGAGTAGTGTCAGAGGAAAATAGCTAAAACAGAAGGTTTAAACAAGATCAGACTCTCATAACATAATACCCAAACCATACATTTTTAAAGAAAACCACTGTCCTACAAATACCCAGGAATATTTTAACTTGGATTTTAAAAAAGACAATCAGTAGACATCACACCAAAATGACATAGATGTTAGAATTATCTGACAAGAAATTTAAAGCAGCCATCTTGAAAATGTTTCAACAAGCAATGACTGAAACATACAAAAAAATACAAATTCTCAGGAAAGAAAGAGTCTCAGCAAATAAATGAAAAATACTTTAAAAAATTTTTAAAAAATCTACAACCAGGGGTACCTCATGGCTCAGTCAATTAAGTATCAGCCTCTTAAGTAGGCTCCATGCCAAGTGTGGAGCCCAAGCTGGGGCTTGAACTCACTACCTTGAGATCAAGACTCAAGCTGAGATCAAGAGTCAGATACCTATCCATCTAAGTCACTCAGACAGTCCCTAAGTGTCTGATTCTCAATCTCAACTCAGGTCTTGATCTCAGCTCATGAGTTCAAGCCCCACATTGGGCTCCACACTTGGCATGGAGCCCACTTAAAAAAAAAAAATCTGCAACCAAAAAAAAAAGTTTTAAATAGTAGTATAAAAGGAACAGAAAGTTAACTGAAAGAAAAACAGTAGAAATAACCCAATCTGAACCAGAGAAAGAAAATACAGACTCAAGTAATTGATGAATCTTACACAGAATAAATTCAATAATATCTACATCTAGACACATCAGAGTCAAACTTCTGAAAACTAAAGATTAAAAAAAAATCTTAAAAACAATGAAAGAGAAATAACATATTCTCTGTAAGGGGAAAAACAATTTGAAAAACAATGAAAGAGAAATAACATATTCTCTGTAAGGGGAAAAACAATTTGAAACAGATTCCCCATGAGAAGCCAAAAGGAAATGGGACATGTCCAAGTACCGAAAAAAAAAGAAAAAAGATCAATCCAGAATTCCATATTGGCTGAAAATATCCATTAGAAATAAAGGAGAAATCAAAATATTCTCAAGAAAAAGAAAGTTAAGAATTTCTCTCTAGTATAACTACCCTAAAAGAATGGCTAAGCAAAATTCTCTAACCAAAAGGAAAATGATAAAATGAAGAATCTTGGAACATGAAGAAGGTAGAAAACACACAGTAAGCAAAAAATCGTGGACAAACACAATAGAATTTCCTTCTCCTATTGAGTTTTCTAAATTATGCTCAAGGGTTGCATATCAATTATAATACCAATGTGATTTTAAATGTGTGATGGGAAAATACCTAAGATAATTATGAATGAAAGAGGAGAAAAGTATATAAAGAGACGTAGAGTTTCTACACTCCATGCAAACTCACAAAATTATGAAACCAGTAGTTTATGATAAGTTATATCCATTTAATTTAATGCCTACCACAATCACTAATAAAGTTATACAAAGAGATACTCAAAAACATAATAGATACATCAAAATGGAATTCTTAAGACTGTCCATGTTACCTACAGGATTAGCAAGGAAGAGAGAGAAAAAAAAAAAAAAAACAGGAAAAAAGAAAAAAACAAACAGAAAACAAAAAAATAACATGGCTCAGACATAAGCCTTAATATATTAATAGCTTCATCAATTATGAATATTCTACATATTCCAATTCAAAGACAGGGTGTAGCAAAGTGGATTAAAAAAACAAATACCAAACGTATGCTGACTACAAGAAACTCATTCAAATTACAATGATAAAGGTAAGTTGAAAGAAAAGAGATGGAAAACAGTATTTCATGGAAACACTAAAGAAAGCAGAAGTGGCTATATTAACATCAGATTTTTTTTAAAAAAGACTTTAATGCAAAAGAAATTACCGGAGACTGGACACCTGGGTGGCTCAGCGGTTGTACGTCTGCCTTCAGCTCAGGACGTAATTCTGGGGTCAGGGATTGAGTCCTGCATCTGGCTCCTTCTTCAACCTCTGCCTCTCTGTGTCTCTCGTGAATAAATAAATAACAACCTTTAAAAAAAAATTATTGGAGACTGAAGGTCATTACAAAATGATAATGCAGTCAATCTACTAAGAAGACATAGTAATCCTAAATATGTACACACCAAACAAAAAAGCAGAAAAATGTGTGAGGCAAAAACTAATAGACCTACCAGAGAGAGAGAAATAGGAAAATCCAAAATTACACTTGGATATTTCAATACCTCTCTCTCAACAATTAATAGAAAATTAGACCCAAAAAAACCCAGAAAAGATATAAAAGAAAATAACATGATATGTCAACAGAATCTAATCCACATTTATTAACTATTTCCACAAACGGTAGAATACATATTCTTTTCCAGTGTCCATGGAATATATAACAAGAAAGACTATATTCTGAGCTATCAAATAAAATTCATCAAATTAAAAAAAAATTGAAATCACTCAGACACTCTTCTCTGACCACATGGATCACACTAGAAATCAATAACAGAAAGATAACAGGAAGTCTCCAAACATATGAAAACTTAAAAACATACTCCTAAGATCAAATAAATAATCAAAAATCTCCCAAAAGAGAAAAACCCAGGACCAGAGCAGCATGGGTGAATTATACAAAACACTTAAAAAATTGATGCACTCCTTCTCTAATTTTTGCAAAAATTGAGGAGGCGGAAACTCTTCCAAACACATTTTATGAGGCCAGCATCATTCATATATAAAAGCCAAATAAAACAGGCACTACAAGAAAAACATATTACAAGGCAATAACACTAATAAACATGATACAAAAACCTCAATAAAATACTAGAAAATGGAATTCAACATCACATTAAGAGGATTATACACAATGATCAAGTGGGATTTATCCCTGGGATGCAAAGATGTTTCAACATATATAAGTCAATAAACATGAAACAACCATATGAATAGAATAAAGAATTAAAAACATGATCATCTCAATAGATACAGAAAAAGGATGTGACAATATTCAACATCCTTTCATGATAAAAACTCTCAACCAATTGGGAATATAAGAAATTTACTAAAACATAATAAAGACCACATATGACAAACCAATAAGTAACATTTTGCTCAATGATGAAAAACTGAAATCATTTTCTCTAAGATCAGGAACAAGACAAGGATGCCCATTCTTACCACTTCCATTCAACATATTACTAGAAGTCCTAGCCAGATCAATTAGACAAGCATTCAAATTGGAAAAGAAGGAATTAAACTGTCTCTGTTTATAGATGACATGATCTTACATATAAAAACCCCTAAGGAGTCCACCTAAAAAATGTTAGACCTAATAAATGAATTTAGTAAAGTAGGAGGCTACAAAATCAACATATGAAAATCAGTTGTATTTCTATAAACTAACAAAAAACTATCTGTAAAAGAAATTAAGAAAATAGTCTCATTTACAGTAGTATCAAAACCAATAAAATATTTAGGAATAATTTTAACTGAAAACTGTAAGGCATTGATGAAAGAAACTGAAGACAACACAAGTAAATGGAAAAACATCTTGTGTTTATAAATTGGAAAATTAATAGTGTGATAGTATCTATACCAAAATGTTCTACTGATTCAGTGCAACCTCTATCAGAACCCAGGAATGGGTCCACAACTCTATGGTCAACTAATATTTGACAAAGAAGAGAAGACTATCCAGTGGTAAAAGGACAGTCTCTTCAACAAATGGTGCTGGGAAAATTGGACATCCACATGCAGAAGAATGAAACGAGACCATTCTGTTACACCATACACAAAGATAAACTCAAAATGGATGAAAGATCTAAATGTAAGACAAGAATCCATCAAAATCCTAGAAAGAACACAGGCAACACCCTTTTTGAATTTGGCCACAGTAACTTCTTGCAAGATACACCTATGAAGGCAAGGGAAACAAAAGCAAAAATGAACTATTGGGACTTAAGATAAAAAGTTTCTGCACAGCAAAAGAAACAATCAACAAAACTAAAAGACAACCTACAGAATTGGAGAAGATATCTGCAAATGACACAGCAAATAAAAGGCTAGTATCCAAGATCTATAAAGAACTTATTAAACTCAACAGCAAAGAAACAAACAATCCAATCATGAAATGGGCAAAAGACATGAACAGAAATTTCACCGAACAAGTCATGCACATGGCCAACAAGCACATGATAAAATGCTCCGCATCACTTGCCATCAAGGAAATACAAATCAAAACCACTATAAGAGGGGCAGCCTGGGTGGCTCAGAGGTTTAGCCCCGCCTTCAGCCCAGGGCTGGATCCTGGAGACCTGGGATTGAATCCCACATTGGGCTTCCTGCATGGAGCCTGCTTCTCCTCTGCCTGTGTCTCTGCCTCTCTCCCCCCCTCTCTCTCAATCTCATGAATAAATAAATATATTTTTTAAAAACCGCTATGAGAAACCACTTCACACCGGTGAGAATGGCAAATGTTGGAGAGGATGTGGAGAAAGGGGAACCCTGTTGCACTGTTGGTGGGAATGTGAACTGGTACAGCCACTCTGGAAAACTGTGTGGAGGTTCCTCCAAGAGTTAAAAATAGATCTGCCCTATGATCCAGCAATTGCACTGCTCGGGATTTACCCCAAAGATACAGATGCAGTGAAACACCAGGACACCTGCACCCCCATGTTTATAGCACCAAAGTCCACAATAACCAAACTGTGGAAGAAGCTTCGGTGTCCATCGAAAGATGAATGGATAAAGAACATGTGGTCTATGTATACAATGGAATATTACTCAGCCATTAGAAATGACAAATACCCACCATTTGCTTCAATATGGATGGAACTGGAGGGTATTATGCTGAGTGAAGTAAGTCAATCGGAGAAGGACGACCATCATATGGTCTCATTCATATGGGAAATATAAAACATAGTGAAAGGGAATAAAGGGGAAAGGAGAGAAAATGAGTGGGAAATATCAGTGGGGTGAGAGAACATGAGAGACTCCTAACTCTAGGAAACAAACAAGAGGTAGTGGAAGAGGAGGTGTGCGGGGGGATGGGGTAACTGGGTGACGGGCACTGAGGGGGGCACTTGACGGGATGAGCACTGGGTGTTATACTATATGTTGGCAAATCGAACTCTAATAATAAAAATTAAAATAAAACAATACAACTGTATCAAAAGTCCAATGACATTATTCACAGAAATAGAAAAATTCTAAAATTCATATGGAAGCACAAAAGACTCCAAATAGTCAAAGCAAACTTGAGAAGAACAAAGTTGGAGGCATTTAAATCACTTCCCAATTTCAAACTTTATTAAAGAACTATAGTAATCAAGTCAGTTTAGTACTGGCATAAAAACAGATATATAGACCAAGGGAACAGAGTAGAGAGGCCAGAAATAAACCCACACATATAGGGTTAACTAGTCTTTGACAAGGGAGCAGAGAATACCCAATACGAAGAAGATAGTCTTTTCATTAAATGGTGTTGGGAAAACCAGATATCCACATGCAAAAGAATAAAAATTGGACTCATCTCATAAATAAAAATTAACTCAAAATGGATTGAAGACTTAAACATAAGACCTGAAACTGTA
Source organism: Canis lupus baileyi (assembly GCF_048164855.1). Lineage (NCBI taxonomy): Eukaryota > Metazoa > Chordata > Mammalia > Carnivora > Canidae > Canis > Canis lupus. Next base: position 54,205,316 of record NC_132844.1, on the reverse strand, counting down.
AAAATTCTAGAAGAAAACAGAGGGGAAATCTCCTTAACATTATTCTTGGTAATAATTTTTGGGATATGACACCAAAAGCACAGGCAGAAAAGGCAAAAATAAATAAATAGGACTATGACAAACTGAAAAGCTTCCATACAGCAAAAGAAGTGATCAGCAAATAAAAAGACAACCTATGGGACGGGAAAAAAATATTTGCAATCATCTATCTGATAAGGGGTGAATATTGAAAAATATATAATAAATTCTTACAACTCAATGGCAAAAAAGCAAATAACCTGGTTTTAAAGTGAGCAAAGGACTTGAATATATATTTTTCCAAAGAAGACATACAAATGGCCAAGAGGTACATGGAAAGGTGCTCAATATCACTAATCATCTGGGAAATGCAAATCAAAACCACAATGAGATATCACCTCACATTTGTTAAGATGGCTATCATTAAAAAAAAAAAAAAAAAAAAAAAAAAAAAAAACAGAAAACCAAGAGATCACGATTATTGGAAAGGATGTAGAGAAAGAGAATCTTTGGACATTGTTGTTGGTGTATATGTAAACCATTATGGAAAACAATATGAACTTTCCTTAAAAAATTAAAAATAGAACTACCATATGATCGAAGTCCCACTTCTGGGTATATATCTAAAGGAAACAAAGTTGGTATTTTGAAAAGATGTCTGTACTCCCACATCCATTGCAGCATTATTCACAATAGCCAAGATATAGAAACAACCTAATTTATTTGTCTAAGTGTCTATAGACAAATAGATTAAAAATGTGATTAGATAGACAGATATGGATATATACAATGGATTATTATTCAGCCACACACACACACACAAGGGAAATCCTGCCATTTGCAACAAATTGGATGAACCTGGAGGACTTCACGCTAAGTCAAATAAGCCATCACAGAATGACAAATATGGTATGATCTCACTTATATGTGGGATCTAAACAAGTCAAACTTGTAAAACCAGAGAGTAGAACAATGGCTGCCAGGGCTTTTCTGGGTAGTGGAAATGAGGAGATGTTAGTCAAACTTCCAATTATAAAATGAGTTAAGTTCTGACATCTCAATGTATAGCTTGGTGATTGTAGTTAATAATACTGTATTGTGTACTTGATGCTAACAGTGTTCTCACCACACACACACACACACACACACGATATGTGAGTTGACAAATATATTGATCAAACTGGCTGCACTAATCATTTCATAATGTATAAATACATTAAGTCATCAAATTGTATACCTTTAAAAAAATCACATTGTAAAACCCAGACATATACGAATGCTGTCAATTCCACCTCAATAAAGCTAGGGGGAAAACACACACTCTCTTAAATAATTTATGGGTCAAAGAAGATGACTCAAGGAAAATTTCAGAAGACACTGAACTGAATGAAAATATAATAAATATTAGGTGGGAGCATTAGCCTCGCCGTGGCCGCCGAGGGTTTCTCTGGCCCGTGTTGCTCCCACCCGTCTACACCTTGGGAAATATCTTCGCAAACCTCTTCAAGGGCCTTTCTGGCAAAAAAGAAATGCGCATTGTCACGGGGCCCGGATGCTGCGGGGAAGACGCCATCGGGTACCACCTAAAGCGGGGGAGATGGCGACCACCTGTCCCACCGGAGGCGGCAAGGTGGAGAGCGTGGGGCGCAGGAACATCAGCTTCCCCGTGGGGACCCTGGGCGGCCAGGCCGGGATCCGGCCTCTGCGGTGCCACTGCTTCCGGAATGCGCCCAGCTTCATCTTTGTGGGTGACAGCAGCGACCCAGAGCGTGTGAACGAGGCCGTGGGCAGCTCAGGGGGATGCTGGCGGAGGAGGAGCTCAGGGATGCCGTCCTGCGGGTGCGGGCGCGGGCGCGGGCGCAGGTGTGGATGCGGTGCAGGCGCGGGCGCAGGTGCAGGTGCGGGTGCGGGCGCGGGTGCAGGCGCAGGTGTGGGTGCGGGCACGGGGGCGGGCCCACAAGCAGGGCCTCCCAGCGCCACCGACGCGGCTGAGATCACGGACCAGCTGGGGCCGTACTGCCTGCGCCACAGGAACTGGTACACTCAGGCCACCTGTGCGCCCCTCACGCCCTCCTTGCACCCTGCTTACCCTCCTGTGGGGTCAGTGCCAGAAGCGGTCCCCGTGGTCCGGCACAGTACACTTCACCACGCTGTAAATGTGCAGCCGCAGCTTCAGCCGGGTTTTTACTTGATGCAAATAGTTTGTGTTCCCAACGAGGCAGTTTCTGGTACTCCCATGCAATAGGACTCAGCTTGTTTGTTTGTTTGTTTGTTTGTTTTTTGTGCAAAGAGAATCGACCCACCGTGCAATGCTGAGGAGGGATTTAGGCACACGGGGCCTCCGGGAGCCGCCTGGCACGCCTCCCCTGGGCGCTCCGTCTACGTTGAGACCCATTTGGGTGGTTGGTGTTTAACCCAAAACTCAATGCATTTTTAAAATCATTGCAAATACGAGCAAAGGAGAACACTTGAACGCACAGAAGGGAGAAACGTGCCTAGTGTAGGCTCCGCAGCGGCGGCCAGAGTCCCGTCCACCAGTGGGCCCTGCCCCGTCGGAAAGGGGAGATCGGCCAGAACCAGCCACGGTCCATTCTGCGTGGTCACCATAGGGTCCCTGTGATCGCTCTGTCTCCGGGCATCCTGCGTCCCTAGCGTTTGTGCTTGTGTTTGTGCCTACACGGCCGCCCAGGAGATTGGCTGGGGGCTGCGCCGCCGCCCACGGACCCCGCGGAGGGACCCCGGCCTCCCCGGGGGCCGCCTGGGGTCTCACCCGCGAGAGCGCGGGCGGCCAGGCCAGTGGTCCCCGGGCTTCCGCCCGCGGAGCCCAGGGAGCCCAGGGGACCCCTGCCTACATGTGCTTTCACTCCCTTGGCCTGCAAGGGTCAGATTTGCCATCAAAACAACGACCTCGGGATCCCTGGGTGGCGCAGCGGTTTGGCGCCTGCCTTTGGCCCAGGGCGCGATCCTGGAGACCCGGGATCGAATCCCACATCAGGCTCCCGGTACGTGGAGCCTGCTTCTCCCTCTCTCTCTCTCTCTCTCTCTCTCTCTCTGTGACTATCATAAATAAATAAAAATGTAAAAAAAAAAAAAAAAAACGACCTCTACTGCTTTCCTTTGTATTTTGATAAACACTGAAGAAGCTGGAGGTGTTCAACTTTATCTCAGGGAAGTCCTCAGGACTGGTTTATTTGGTGTCGTGAACCTCTTACTGCTTTCAGTACCCGATTAGTAATCAACTGTTTTGTATACTTGTTTTCGATTTTCATTTCGACCAACAAGCACTGTAGTTATGGCTACTAGAATAAAATCTCTTAACTATTAAAAAAAAGAAAGAAAATATAATAAATATTAATACACTATATCAATATTTCTGAGATGTAGCTAAAGCAGTACTGAGAGGGAATTTTGTAGCACTAAATGTATGTATTAGAAAAGAAGAAAAGTCTCAAGTCAGTAGGATAGTAAGGCCCTATCTCAAGAACTTAGAAAAAGAACAAAATAAACCAAAAACAAGTTAAAAAGAAGGAAATGATAAAAAGCAGAAATAAAAGAACTTAGGGTAGCCCTGGTGGCGCAGCGGTTTAGCGCCACCTGCAGCCTGGGGTGTGATCCTGGAGACCCGGGATGGAGTCCCACATCGGGCTTCCTGCATGGAGCCTGCTTCTCCTTCTGCCTGTGTCTCTGCCTCTCTCTCGCTCTTTCTGAATGAATAAATAAATAAATCTTAAAAAAAAAAAAGAAATAAAAGAACTTAAAAACAGTAGAGATTATCAATAAAATAAAGAGCCTGTTCATTGGAAAAAATCAATAAAATTGATTGAGTCTAGCAAGACTGACTTAAAATGGAATGCACAAATTTTTACCATTAGGAATGAAACAGAGGATATCACTACGGATTCTGCAGAAAATAAAATGATAAAAGGGAATATAATGAAGAACTCTACATACATACATTTGAACTCTATACAACTTATCTTATATGGGTAATTCTTCAAAAAAATACAAACCACTACAACTCATCCAATTTGAAATAAATAATATGACTAGCCTTATAACTATGAAGAAATTCAAAGCCATAATTTAAAAGCTCCCCAAAAGGAAATCCTCCCAGCCAGATGGTTTTATTGGAAAAGTCTACCAAATATTTAAAGAAGAATTAACACCAATTCTACACAACTTCCCAGTAAGAGAAAGGAACATGTCCTAACTCATTTTATAAAGCTAGTAATACCCTGAAGTCAAAATCAGAAAAGGAGTAAAAACAAAAAAATCAGTAATTGGACTTTAACAAAATTAAGGGCTGTTCTATAAAAGATACTGTGAAAAAATTGAAAAGACAAGACATGGATTGGGATAAAATATTTGTAAATCACATATCTGATAAAGGACTTATATCCAGAATGTATAAGGATCTCTTAAAATTCAATAGTAAGGAAACAGCCACATTTTTTAAATGGACAAAAGATTTAAACAGCTACTTACTCCACCAAAGAAGTTACGTGGAATATAAACAAGCATATGAAAAGAGGTTCTACAAAATTAGTCATTGAGGAAATACAGATTTAAACCATGATGGGATACTACCATGACACACCTATCAGAATGGGGGATGAGAGAGGAGCAAAATACAGAAGAACTGGAACTCTCATACCTTTCTCATACGAATGTAATATACAACCACTTTAGAAAATAATTTTGTATTTCCTAATAAAATTAACCAACTATTACCATACAAGCCAACAGTCCTATTCCTTGATATTTACCCAAGTGAAATAAAGCTTTAAGTTCACACAAGATTCTGTATGTGAATGTTTATAGAGACTTTATTCATAATCATCAATGACTGGAAACATCCACATTTCTCTCGCATGAAGACTGAATAAAGAGACTCTGGCATATTCATTCAAAGGTATACAACTTAGCAGTGAAAAGGAACAAATGCAAGAAATTGGATGCATCTAAAATGTGTGACAAAAGAAATGTGCAAGTGAAAGAAGCCAGATTCAAAAAGCTACTGCGTTATTTCATTTATTTGACGTCCTAGAAAAGAAAAAACTAGACTGATGAAAACCATATGGATCCCAGGGACTGGAGTAGGCGGAGGGTGTTGATTACAAAGGGGCAAGGGGAACTTTATGCATGATGGACTGTCTGCATCTTGATGGTAGTAGTGTTTACATTGCTACATACATTTGTCAGAACTGTGAATACTAAAATAAGTGGATGATACGTGTCTCAGTAAATATACCTGAATATGAATGAAGAGAAAATCTATCGTCCTGTAAACATCAACTGAGAAGCAATTCCTCCGCAAAATGATGAAATCAGTAGCTTATATTCAACATCTCACTCCTACCTTCCCCAGGGACACCTGGGTGGCTCAGTGGTTGAGTGTCTCCTTTGGCTCAGGGTATGATCCAGAGTCCTGGGCTCAAGTCCCTCATTGGGCTCCCGACCAGGGAATCTGCCTCTCTCTCTCTGCCTGTGTCTCTGCCTCTCTCTGTCTCTCATGAATAAATAAAACCAATCAATCAATCAATCAATTAATCAATAAAAATAATTTCCTCTTCCCCAGTTGTTAATAATGAGTGATATTCCCCAACTTCTATTTGGCAGTCCTCTCTGACTTGCATCCCAAGGAAGCTCTGTTGGGTGAACTTTACTTCCCCTGAGTCATCACCGGCAATCTCCTTTCCTGATCACTAAGGAGTCAGTTAGTTCCAAGACTCCAAATGTGACTCTCAAATCACTCTCAGGCCCAGAATTTTTTCAGACACCAGGTCTTTTCTTGAAGTCCTCAAATAATATCATGCAAGCAGTCATAGGATTGGTTTTGCATCAACTTCAAGAACGAGTGCTGCAAAGAGGAGTTTCTTCAGCAAATAATTCTCGCCAGAAGCCCCTTTTATCCAACCCAGATCTCGTTTTTCTGTAGTTCTATAATCCAAAATCTCATTTGTTTAAATCCTCCAGGCTCAAACAGATCTAGGTTAAAAATCCCAGCTTTACTCTTCGGAGCTGTCTGTCTTTCGGTAAACTACTTTTCTTCTCTTTGTTTCGGTTTCCTCGTATTTAAAAGAGGGGAATGAATCCCATCTTCCTCACACAGACTTTGTGGAGATTAAATGAGATAATGCACTGAGCACAGGATCTGGTACAAAGTAAACCAATACATGTAACTACTACCCTGTTATTATCATCAGCAACACTCACTCTCATTAAGTACCAAATTGCTAACTGCACAAGTGCCCACATTTGCACGTCTACTAAATGAAGAAGCTATTCACCATGTGAAAACAATTTAAAGAAACAAAACTCTGGTTTTTAAAAGGAAGCTACTTTCTAATATGTGTAAAATAACTGTATTGTGACTTCCTTTAAGACATACTTCATTGGCGGGACACCTGAGTGGCTCAGCAGTTGAGCATCTGCCTTTGACTCAAGGCGTGATCCCAGGGTCCTGGGATCGAGTTCCGCATGGGGGGCTCCCTGAATGGAGCCTGCTTCTCCCTCTACCTGTGTCTCTGCCTCTCTCACTGTGTGTCTCTCATGAATAAATAAAATCTTAAAAAAAAAAAAAAAGACATACTTCATTGGTAACTAAATGTCACACTTGCAAACATTGCATCATAGAATGACAAATTTCCCCACTTCAAATAGTTAAGCTAGTATTACCCTAATTATCACAAATACTTTAATGGTCTAAATCTCTTCGTGCACATCAGAAATTTGGTTAGGCCCCCAAGAAAGAAAAAATGACAGCCAGAATAGCCTATTTCATTACTATTTCATTAATTATCTTGGGAACTCAGAACGATGCTCTCAGTCCAGCAACCACAGGCCACTGCCAAGAGTGACTATGGCAACCACGTTGGTGCCCCGATCCTGACAACTTAACAGGAGACATTATGACAGGAGGTATCAGGAGGTACCATTGCCACAGTCACTTTCTGAGACAGCTAGTGGTTGCTTGGTAACCTGCTCTCCTGTATGGGGTTAGCACAAGATGAAGTGAGGAGCTAACGAGGGCTGACATGAGTTCATACTTACTTGAAAGAGGGAGAGAGGGTATGATGCAGCCAAACATTTTCAAGAACGAAAAGAGCTCAAAACCTATTATATCCCCAGAGATTATGTTATAATTTCTGCCAGCATTGCTTGTAAAACACACCTGACATTTTACTAGTGAAAAGAACAACTTATAAAATTAATTTCTACCAAGTAATTTTATATTAATTATTCTCTACAAATGCTCTATGAGAATAGATATGATTGCAAAATTCACTTAGTAGCTCCCACTATTAATTATTGATCGGTTCTCTGGAGAACTACAACTTATTGAATTTTATTTGTAAAAACAATAGAGTGGCATCAACATGGAGTGAACAGTCCTTGATTAATGAAGGAGTCTAATCATGACTAAATCAAGAGCACTGTCCTTTCTTTCTTTCTTTCTTTCTTTCTTTCTTTCTTTCTTTCTTTCTTTCTTCATTTTATTTATTTTTAAAGATTTTGTTTATTTATTCATGAGAGACAGAGAAAGAGAGAGAGAGAGAGAGAGAGAGAGGCAGAGACACAGGCAAACAGAGAAGCAGGCTCCATGCAGGGAGCCCTATGTGGGACTCGATCCTGGATCCCAGGATCACACCCTGGGTGGAAGGCAGATGCCCAACCACTGAGCCACCAGGTGTTCTTCCTTTCCCTATGTATATCCATTTGGTTATATCATGTTGCAACTCTAAACAGCACCACTAAGAGTCAGCCCCATAAAAATCATTTTTTAATAAAGAGAAAGTAATAAATCCTTTTAAGAATATTAACTGTTATTAGTAACCTAAGACAGACCAAAATCACGAACCCCTACAATTATTTATAACTTATAATACAAGCATGATCAAAAAAAAAAATTCTTGGAATGCCCAGGTGGCACAGTCACCTAAGCATTCGACTCTTGGTTTCAGGACGGTCGAGATCTCAGGTCTGTGAGATCAATCCTTCACCTACAGCTGGCTCCAAGCTCAGTGGGGAGTCTGCTTAAGATTCTCTCTCCCTCTGCCCCTGCCCCCTCCCTCCCTCACCCTTTCTCTTTCTGTCTCTAAAATAAATAAATAAATCTTTAAAAAAAGAGTTTCTTTTCCTTTCTGGAAATATGTTTTTGTTTTATTGAATCTTTCTCATTGCTCATTTTATAATGAATCTGTAAAGATTATGTTGCACAATATTTTCATCATCCTTACCTTATTCTAGGTCTTAGGAAATCCTTATTTGATCTTAGGAATTCTGGGAAGTAATTGAAAAAGACCAAGTTATAGGACTTGGAGAGGAGAGGTAGGTAAATGATTAGGAGCCAGACTACTTCAAAAAGATAGTCCTGGCAACAGAGCCAATAGTATTTCTTAAAAGAAGGAAAGGATAAATGAGTACACTAAGGCCACCTCTGTCTAAACAAAGGGAGGAAATGTGAAATTGCTGTCATGAATTACTTTACTAGACCTTGTTCACATGGAGCTCGAAAAGGGACTACAAATAGTGGACATTTCAGAACCAAAATCATTTAAATTACTAATGGAAAATATCCTTATACCTATCCATGCAGTTATTCATGAAATAATTATTGAGCTACTACTATGGGTCAGGCACTGAATATAGAGTTGCATTTTTAAAAATGGGGCCTATAGACAATCTTATTTTAATATGTTGAGATACATTTACTTTATAGATAATGAACACATAGAAGAAAATTAGTGACTTCTAGTCTTCTAAAAAATTCATGAATTATGAATACTGGTTATATATATCTGACTTTCCTCAGACTTAATTCTCACATATGCTCTGTTCAATTCTGTAACTCAAGGGACCTGACTGAGATACAGACTGGGTTTTCAGCCCTTAGTGTCAGCTGGCTGCCAGCCTGATTATGCCAATGGGAGGCTGCTTAGGGTTCCTGGTACCATTTCCAATGTAGGGGGTGGGATTGCACACACCAACAAGCAATTCTCAGAACACCAACAGGATGTTGAAATATTCAATTCAATTCTGACACACTATCTGAGGATAGCATCAGATTCCACAGTTCCAGTCTCAGTCCCACAAAAATATCCTCTACTTGTCCTTTACCATGCTAATTCAGATGTCACTAGCAAGCCCAGACTATTACCTGTGTTTCTGACCAACTGGCTACATATTAGAGGTTCCCAGGACACCCTCCAACTCAGGTCCATGTTGTTACCTGTACTTCCGATTGACTGGTTGTAAATTAGAGGTTCCCACAACCTCCTCCTCAGCTTCAATTAACTTTCTAGTGGTTCACAGAACTCAGAGAAATGTTTCACTTAACAGATTACTGGTTTATGACAAGAGGATATAAGTCAGGATCATCCAGTTGTAAGAAATGCACAGGTCAAGGAATGGGGAAGGAGCATGGAGCTTCCATGACCTCTCTAGGCTTGCCACTCTCCCAGAAGCCCCTAGTATTCATCAACCCAGAAGCTCTCATTTTGGGCTTTTATGGAGGCTTCATTACATGGTCATAATTAATTCAATCATTGGCCATTGGCAGTTGAATCAACATCCAGTCCCTCTTCATTCCCCAGAGGTCAGGGTGTGGAAATGAACTTTCCAACCCTCTGATCACATAGTTGGGTCTCCTGGCAAACAGCCCTATTCTTAGGTGGGGTCCCTGGTCACCTTATCAACATAATAAAGACACCTTTACAACGCTCATCACTGAGAAAATTCCAAATCTTTTAGAACTTCTGTGTCAGAACTGGGGAGGAAAACCACATATATATTTCATAGTATAAATCACAATATTACAGAAGCAACAGTGAAAAATGGATGGCAGGAGGAAGAAAGAAGCCAGGGTTTTTCTCTCTGTGCCCATTCTCTGCCTCAGAGTCTCCACAATGATTACAGCTTTAATAGGGTGACTTCCACCCCTGAGCTCACTAGTTAACATCACCCCCTTGTGTTTTGTCCTCAGCCGGTGGGGGGGGAGGGGGTGGAAGTGACAGTGTGCTGTTGCTAATATCTGGGATACCTCATCATCCTCTATCTCTAGTGCTTCCACTGACTCAATAATTAATTTCCTACATTAAATTCTCTATTTTAAATACTTTGAGTAGTTTCCATTTTAATGGTAGAATCCTGATTGATACACTATATAATATGAAATCATTGGAAATAGTTTGAATTACCAATAATGAGAGGATAGTTAAATCAATTATGGTACAGCCACTGAGAAGAAAATATTACAGGTGTGATTATAAAGACTTCTTTATAGGATTATAAAGATTTCTAAGGAACAAGGAAATGATTATGATATGATATATAATTTAAGTGAATAAATTTAGAATGTAAAGAACTATAATAGAAAAATTAGAACTTCTGTTTTATTTTTTTTTAAGATTTTATTTATTTATTCATGAGACACAGAGAGAGAGAGAGAGAGAGAGGCAGAGACACAGGCAGAGGGAGAAGCAGGCTCGGTGCCAGGATCCCTGCCGTGGGACGTGGGACTCGATCCCAGGTCTCCAGGACCACACCCTGGGCTGAAGGCGGCGCTAAACCGCTGAGCCACCCCAGCTGCCCAGAACTTCTGTTTCAGAGTGATAATGAGATCATGGGTGACTCTACTATATGAGTTTTTTTTCTGTCATTTTATTTTATTTCTATCAGTAAACAAAATAATCCAAAAAAAATGCACATTCCTCAGTGACTGCCATTTTGAAATCTATTTCCATATCTAGGGTGATTCTCAAGCATAAATATGATAGATCTATGATCCCTAAGTTCTGATTCAAGTCTCTGGTCAAAAATCATTTGCTCTATTATCCTATAACTGGACCCTGATAATCCAACATGAAGAGTATATTTTTAGAGTTCTCAAGGAAACTAAAGGTTCATTTAACTACACAATGTATTTTATAAAACTGATCATATGGGAGCCAACTAATATATGATGTGGGATTCATTTATTTAAATAGCCCCAAACACTTTCTGGAACCTTTGGAAAGTAGCACTGGGAAGGACTGGAAGACAGAACATACAAGACTGAAGGTCTAAGTGGGTACCAAGTTCCACAGCTTGGCATACTTAATGGGTAATGGCATCAGGTGCCCAAAATAAAGTGGCAAAGAGAATCAGTTTTGCAAGAGTTAGGGAGGGATACTTTTTCTGAAACTAGTCCATTGCATGTGTCTTTAGATAAGGTCTGCTCGTGTGCACTCAGGGAAACCTTAACAACCATAACAACCTATTTGTGGACCTAGGGGCATCAGTCTTCTGTAACACAAAAGTGAGATTGGGATCACATTTTTTTTTTGAGATTTATTCATTTGAGAGAGAATAAATATTTGTCTTTATTTCCCACCTTTCAATATAAGTAGTCATCACCTCACACCCATTAGGATGGCTACCATAAATAAATAAATAAATAAATAAATAAATAAATAAATAAATAAATAACAAGCATTGAAGAGGATATGGAGATATCCAATGTCAAACACAGTCAATTGAAATAAAGCTACATCAAATTTGAGAAAATTATTTCAGCTTCTAGAAGAAAATAGGAAAATGGGTTTTATAGAAAGGACCAAAGAGCTAGAAGACAGTGAAGCACATTTTCAAAATTCTGAAGTGATTTCCAACCAAGAAATCTAGTCTTAAACTCTAATTATGAGAGTAGATTAAATTCATATTGAGCATTCAAGGTCTCAACAAATATAAGTCTATAGATACTTTCTTAGGAAGCAACTAGAGAATGTACTTATAAAAATGACACAGTAAACTAAGGAAAGGAAGATATAGGATCTAGGAACCAGAAAATCTAAAACAAGAGAGATATCAAAAGAATCATATCAGACCTAGAGAGTAGCCAAGGCACAGTGCATCAGGTTGCATTCCAGAAAGTTACAACAGTGATTTCTTGAATAAGGAATCAGTAATATAGCTATTCTGCTTTAATCTATTGAAAGATTGATGCTTATATTTATGTAAATGGGAGAGAGTTTGAAGATGTATCATTGGCAGATATATAGAAAATTAAGGGAATACATGACAATTATAAACACAGAAGAAGCAAAAAGCTGTGTGAGGAAGAAAGTAACCACAACACATAACATAACTGAAGTATTATTACAGTTTACAAAAGGTTTTTCTCTTAGAAAGATTAGGTCACTGAGGCCAGAATTAGTAATAGATTTATTAATTTACTGTCATAATTCATATTTATTATATTTATAGATATAAATATTAATCTTAAAAGTATATCCTTTCCAAATTATTTACTTTTACCTACAAATGTAAACTCCTTCTACAAAATACCTAAATTCCAAAAAAATAAAATAAAATTTGTAAGTAGATTGTAAGTACATACTATTTATACATTTTCTGTTAAATAAAATGCTCAATTATCCAGAATAACATATTTCTCAATAATATCAAATAATAGCTTTAGCTATAAATACCTTCCTAGTAACCAAAACTAGAATTTTAGAGTTTTTGGTACGTGTTAGTGTGTGTGTGTTCACAAAGACAAAGAGTTTAAGGAATTGATTCATGGGTCTGTAGAGGCTGGAGTGAGTCCAAAAAAAAAAAAAAAAAAATCTGATGAGGTAAACCAGCAGGCTGGAGCCTCAAGAAGAGTCAATAGTTAAAGTCCAAAGGCAGTCTGCTGGTAGAAGTCCCTCTTCCCTAAAGAAGTTAAAGTCTATGCTCTACCAAGGCCTTCAACTGACTGGATTATCACCTTACAGGAGGATGATCTACTTTACTCAATCTACCCATTTAAATGTTAATCTCTTCCAAAAATATGTTCACAGAAACATCCAGAATAATGTTTGATCGAATATCTGGCCACCATGACCCAGCCATGTTGACATAAAATTAACCTTTACAGTTTGTATTAATTCTTTAACCAGCTTTGATGTCATCAGGATAACTACTAACCAAGCCTAGGATTTGTTATTTCTCCCCAGCCCAGGAGGCAAGAGTGTGGCAGTCAGGGTGACATCAGCTCGTCACAGACAGTAAAGGTGGCCTTACACCTCTCAACTAGGCTACCACCCACAACGGAGCAACAGAACTGAGGGCCCTATTAATTTGCATTTCTCCACTTCTCAGTAGCTATTTCACTGTTAAAGAAAAGAAGAGGATAAAGGGAGTCCAATTTCCCCATCTGTCAACATGATAAAAAATAGATGGGAATAGATGAAACACTGGACTCAGTACTTCCCCCCTCCCTCAGCCCCAAATCTCACACACATCTTGATTCTTAGTATTCTTTAAACATGCTTCTTATAGTGTTTAATTCAGTATTCATCTAGAAAACTATTCGACTCCTTCTAAGACATCATAGCCATTGCTCTCTTGCATAGACTGGAGTATATGATGGAGATAAAAATCCTCAAATTTGGGAATCAGAAAAAAATGCATTAAAAACAATAATCTGAGGATCCCTGGGTGGCGCAGTAGTTTGGCGCCTGCCTTTGGCCCAGGGCGCGATCCTGGAGACCCAGGATCGAATCCCACGTCGGGCTCCCGGTGCATGGAGCCTGCTTCTCCCTCTCCCTCTGCCTGTGTCTCTTCCTCTCTCTCTCTCTCTCTCTGTGATTGCCATAAATAAATAAAAAATTAAAAAAAAAAAACAATAATCTGAGAGTGAGTGCAGGCTAGGACTTAATAAAATCAATAATTCCAAATTGCATATAAGCAAAAGTAGTTTTTTTTTTAACTTCTTACGTTCATACTATGGGCTTATCTTTATTTTTTTAAAGATTTTATTTATTTATTCATGAGACAGAGAGAGAGAGAGAGAGAAGCAGAGACACAGGCAGAGGGAGAAGCAGGCTCCATGCAGGGAGCCCGACGTGGGACTCAATCCCGGGTCTCCAGGATCACGCTGTAGGCCGAAGGCAGGCGCTAAACCGCTGAGCCACCCGGGGATCCCTTGGGCTTATCTTTATTAAGAATTAGTCAGAAAGGAGCACTGGATGTAGCATGGAAGTATTGAATCGTTATATTGTACACTTGAAACTAACATTACACTGTATGTTATCTGGAATTTAAATAAAAACTTTAAAAATAAGAATTAGTTAGAATGCATCATAGTTGGTAGAACAGCTATACAAGGAAATTAAGAAAGATGTCAAACAAGTATGCTCATAAACTCAGGAAATAGCTCAGCTTTTGTTGTTCATTGAATAAGAAATAAAATATGAGTTTTGGAATTCTCTTCAATGTCATTTTTCTATTGAAATAGTTCTTTGAATAAATATGCATATTATTCTGATAATAAAAACTTCAAATCTTCAAATTAAGATATTCACTCAGAGATTAGCATATAGCAGTAATAATTATATGAAATAATGGTAGTAAAATATGGCTCCTCCACATAAGAGAGAATAGCAGATGAACATAAAAAAATGCAAGTTCAAAGAGCAATTTATTCAGTGACCAGCAAGCCAAGGGATTTGTGTAATCTAGCCTAGAGGAAACAGAGGTAGAGAGGAGCTTCTGGGAGTCTGATCTAATGACATAGATGACCAAGGGTGAACTTTAACAAAAATAAATTATTTGATTTTCTCCCCAGTCAAACCCCAAGCCTATATGTTTAGTAGCCATGAGCTTACCAGCAGGCTTCATAACATAAAAAAGGATTCAGGAAAACATCAAAGAGCAACATAGATCCTTAAAATATGATAGCAACTGATCCAACTATAGTAGGTGGTACTTCCTAAAGTGGTACTTACTAACGTCCCGTCCATGCAACATTTAAAACTCTAAATCAGAGAACTGATACAATTGTGTTAAATGTTAAATGAGACTCAGTCATGTGAATCAATACAAAGACATTTCCACTTCTTCAGATTTATCAGTTTATATTCTGGAAATTTTCTATAATTATCCTATAGCAGAGATGACTGAGTGGTTCACCAAAAACTTCTGTACTCCTTTCCAGAGTATAGACTGTCATGAGAATCCTCTTTCCAGTCAAGGACATTTTTTTTTCCAGATTCTTTGTATATTAAGAAGCCATGTGACTAGTTCTTGACAATGTCTTAGTAGAAACAGTATATGCTACTTCAAAATGGTTAAGAGTGAATATAAGTTCTCTCTCCTCACTCTACCCATCTGTCTGCTGAACAAAAACTCTAAGGCCCCAGGGGATAGCATAGACACACAAGATAGTAGGAGACAGGGGCCTTGAATCACCACTTGGGGGAAATCTCACACACAAATCAAGAACACCTGCACTGGACTGGTATGCATGCAAGAAAATAAGCTTTTATTGGTAAACTCTCTGAAACCTTGAAGTGTGTTTATTATAGAGGCTAGTCGTGCCCTAACTAGTGTAGATTTGTATGAACCATTTAGTGAGGGCCTATTATATGCAAATATAGCAGAATAAGTTTATGGAAATGTTGCCATCACTCAGGTCCAAGTTCATATTTTGTATGTTGTGAGAAACATTTTTTTTAAATCCAAAGTTTATACATTTATCAAGTGTTTACCATGATCCATATATTGTGCTAAAAACTTTAAAGGCTTTAGTCACTTAATCTCATGTGATCTTCTGCATTTGGGATTCTTTGGGACACTGGCCCAGCTCACAAAACATGCCACCCAGCCACACCCACCCAGCTACAGCAGTGAGTAAACAGTCCTTTTGTTCCACATTACTTCCTGACCACAGATGATCAAAAACCTCGATAAGATTGAACAATCAGGAGATCATTAGTGATTTTCTAGGAAAAGTTTTTAAATCCCTTTTTTTAAATTTTATTTATTTATTCATGAGAGACATAGAGAAAGGCAGAGACGTAGGCAGAGGGAGAAGTAGGCTCCTCATAGGAAGCCCGATGCGGTACTCTATCCCAGGACCCCAAGATCACGCCCTGAGCCAAAGGCAGACACTCAAACACTAAGCCACCCAGGCGTCCCCAGTAAAAGTTTTTAGAAATCTAGCCACATGGCCTCCATGTAACATGATCTGACTCAGTTTCAAATGCTTTTTTATTTCTTGTTTAAATGCTAATCTTTTTAAATTCATGTTATTAAGAAAGCTACTTTTCTATGGATGTTAATAGCTTATCGAGCTAATATTTGTAAATGGTCTGTTTGGACAGGTACAATTATGTAATGCAGTGTTTCCAACAGGGATTTTTTTTCCTTTTGTTTCCTTTTTTTTAAAAAAAGAAAACTGTCAATGTCCCTCAAGTTATGGCAATGTACCTTGTGCCACTGCATTTTCAAAGTGTACTTTTTTTTTTTTACTGTTTCAAACAAATGGAAAAATACTTATAAAATGCTTTTGTGGGGGGTGGGGGAGGTTGTGATCTGTTACTGTTTTACAGAATAAGCACTTTGCATAGAGCTGAGTACACTAAGGATGGTAAACCATTTACCAGTGCCTGTCATAACATGTCTTTAAGAGAATGCATGGATATATAGCTCTAGAGAACCAATATAGCTCACATCAACAGGCTGAAGTTGAGGGCTGCATTTGTTAATTTGTATGTTTTTACAGTATCTAATGTTCTAGCAAGGCCAGCATATGCATAGTTGATTCGTGACTTATCATTTCAAGGGCACTAAATAGACTCCACTGAATTTTAAAAACTCGCTATAGCTTGTCATACCTTTAACACCCTATTGCTAAGGTCATCTAAACCCATCTTGCTTAAGGAAGTTATGTTTCCTGAAAGGTTGTCGGATATTAGTCACCCATTAGGGTCCTGAGACATGGGTCAGGGAAAGTCTTGAAGGAAATGATCCTGGGATGCATTTATTTTACAGAAATAAAGAGGTCAGGATCATAGAGGAGTTCTTTCCTTAATGGGATTCATAAGACTAAGGTTCTAAGCAACCCTAAAACAGCATTGAAGCACCAGGATCCTGAAAATGAGAGTTACAGAGCCCTAACCTTTGCCATGAGTAACTATTACAGGCTAAGCAGGGGTTACATATTCATCTAAACTCCCTCAACATCGACAAAAGCGGTACTTCTTGAGTACTTCTGTATTTTGGCATATGCTGAACTTCAATATGGAACTACTCTCCCTGAATTAATTTTAGAACAGAATGTGGTATATAGCAGCTATTAAATAAATGTTTGTTGAATTAATAGATCTATTAGGGCAGCCCCAGTGGCGCAGCGGTTTAGCGCCGCCTGCAGCCCAGGGCGTGATCCTGGAGACTCTGGATCGAGTCCCACGTCGGGCTCTCTGTATGATGCCTGCTTCTCCCTCTGCCTGTGTCTCTGCCTCTCTCTCTGTCTCTATGAATAAATAAATAAATAAATCTTAAAAAAAATAGATCTATTAAAAGGAAACAATGTACAACACTTTGTGAGGTTACATTTGACGAGAAAGTGGTAGATTTGCTGCTAAAGAAAAGAAATGAAGTGTTCAGTAAGTTATCTTTAGCGGGAAATATGAAAATGTGAAAGGCAACAGGAAGAATTTATTGAAAGAGGTTGAAATATAAGCAAGGAAAAAAGTAGTCCTCAGCATTAACAATCCCTTATTAATTAGATACATATAGAATTTAACATTTGCTGATATTACAAAAGGTGAGTATCTTTGGTTAAGCACTAAACATTACAGTTTATGCTCCTTAAATAAACTATGGAGATAAGCTTAACTAGAGCAAGTAAGTCATCACAGTCCCAGCATTATGTTTTTTTATAATTTGTGCTTAGAGTAATATTACATATTTCCTTTGCCTTGAAAATATAGCACATGTGCATACTCTTATTTAAAAGCTAAAGGTGAATCTTAAAATAATGTAGCAAATCAGTTATTCATAATTTGGTTACTTACTTTTGCTAATAGAGGAAGAAAAATCATTCTATGTTTGAAAAAAAATGTGCTTGTCAACACAAAATTTAAACAGGTAAAAAGTAATAAATTTTCATTAAGTGCAGCCATACTTTGGAAACAGGGAGGAGGGAGTTTGTTCTCCGGGTCTTACAGCTACACTTGAGGATAGCTGCCAGTCAGATATATTGAACAGTTTCACGGGCTGCTCTGCCTCAGTGAGCAAAGCTATCATAAGAAACCAGCAGAGAGTAGCACACTTTCTATGGGGCTGGGAAAACAAAGGGTAGAGCATTAAACACACACAACAAACACTCAGAGAAGAGAAACTACAAAAAAAAAAAAAAAAAAAGAGCAATCAGTCTCTGTGTGAATGTACTATTTTTTTAAGGTGAACGTATTCACCTATTTGAGGATCCAATTTGCCAAATTACGACATTTGAAAATTACCCTGATCTGATATCATAACAAAGGCATTGATGTGTGCAGGCACTGGTGTGTATTCTGATGCCTCTGCCTTTGTCTATTGTTCTTCAAGTGACTGCCTGATAATCCTCACTCTTTATCTCCTCAAAGATCTCTTAAGGTCTAAGAAATGAAATCCTTGGAGGTATCATTGAGAGACATAAGACATGCAAGAGTGAATTTCTAACGTGGAAGAGCTTACCACAGGCGTCTTTTACACTTGGGTGAAAAAAAAGAGCCTCCCTCCTTTTGTGGTCCACTTGGCAGAGCTAGATCGTTGGCTGGATGTGACAGCATGATCATAGCGAGTAGGGGTCTGGCCACTGGAAAGAGCATTTCCTAATTAATGCTGCAGTACACACATCCTCTTAGATGCAGCACTGTAACAGGATGTGGTTTTGGCAGGACTCTTTCTCGGAACAAAAACATGGGGCATCTGTCTGTCCATCAACTCTCTGGGTGACACACTGGAAGTCAACAAGACCTGGATCTCTGTCTTAGGCACCCATCTGACATCCAAAAACACAAGTGCCTCCATAGCCTAAAGTCATACTACTTTCCACAGTGTTCCTAGCAGAACTTCTTAAGATTAAACCTTCTCAGTTAGGATCTGTGCTTGCCAATAATCCCTTAAATTTCTGTCATAGTTTCTTTTGTCATTAGAGAGACTTCTCAACTGTTTCCAAGGATATTGACAAGGACTCAAGAGATCTTAGAGTCTCTCCTTTGTTCATATCTGGGAGAAAGGTGTTGGTTTTTAGAGCATCGCTGCCCCAGTCATTTTATTTATTTATTTGTTTGTATATTTTCTCCATTTTCCTTCATTCACAATACAGACAAGTGAAGGCCCTGGGCGGCTGTGTATACAGGTAGGTTTACTCTGCTTCCTCTTTCAGTACAGTCAGTATAAGAATACAGCCAGTAGTGAGCACCAGTGGTGAGTACCAGGTGACTGTCTGAGTCATTTTAAGACAAAAGACACTGAGGTTCTGTCTAAATACAGAAGCACTTCCTGACAAAAAGGGGAAAGTATGTCAATCGTGTAAGATGGAGGGGCACCTAAGGGGGCACCTGGGTGGTTCAGGGGTTGAGCGTCTGCCTTTAGCTCAGGTCATGATCCCAGGGTCCTAGGATAGAGTCCCACATCAGGGTCTCTCTAGGGAGCCTGCTTCTCCTTCTGCCTATGTCTCTGACTCTTTCTCTGTGTCTCTCATTAATAAATAAATAAAATCTTATAAAAAATCATGTAAGATGGACTGAAAGATCCAGATGGTGCCGAAACCTGCCTCTCTTCTGTCCCACATTTTTCTACCCAAAGTTCAAACTCTTCTTCCCTTGCTTACAGGCTCAGTATGTTCTGAAGTTCAAGAGTCAATACGAATACTAAGCAATGGGAACATAAGGAGTCCTAATGTAAAGTCTTGAGTCTTGGTTATGCTATCATTATCCTAATCTGGCCCCTTGTGATCCAGCTGTGACAACTTGCCCAGTTATGGTCATTTAGCACCTGATTGGTTCCTCCATGTGAGTCCACACTGGAGCCCATCGGCCAGTAAATGCTCTTTATTCAGCCATGTTATAAGCTGTGATGTATAAAAAACCATCCTCCTGACTGCCTGAAGCCTATAAAGTCAAAGAGAGAGCTAGATTCACACCAAAAGAAAAACTTGTGAACATTTGTATTTATAAGCTGGTAAGCTTTATTTGACAAATTTCATCGAGGATTTTAATGGAATCTGGATTATAGCCAGGGAAGATAAAGCAAGGGTGACAACTATGTCTTAAGTACAGTCGTTTTTTAAAAGATGATGATAAAAGTGCTTTTTTATTTTTACCACTGGAACAAGATTTAAAACATAATTTAGATGAGACTTAACAATTATTTAAAATAATGGAAAGCGAACCCGCCTAAGTATCAGGAGCCACACATGCTCTTTTGTATGGGACAGGCACTTTCACATACCCCAGTTATCAGGCAAGTCATTTAGTATCATCTTTTCTCTCATGTGTATCTATATCTGTAAAACAAAAGATTCATGCACATAATCTTCAGTTCTGAATTTATTAGAATCTGTTAATGACCACACAGGAGCCCCACCATAACCTCAGTGTAGATTGGATATTTTCAGCTGATTCAGAGTTTACAACGTTAATTTATATTGACATTTATACTATCAAAAGTGCCAAAAAAAAATCAAAGTCAATCTGGTTGTGTTACATAGTGTGTTAAAGCTGGCTGCTATAACAGACAAACCTAGAAACAGATGAGAAAGTCCATTTTTTGTTCAAGTAAAGACCAGTAGTTGGAGGGAGAAGCGAGAGGAAATAGTTAGTTCCATGTAGTCATTCAGGGATGCAGGCTCATGGAGTCTCCGCTGTCTTCAATAAGTGGCTTCCATGGTTGCCCTTTGTGTCACTGTTCAGTCAAAATTTGGAGAAAACAAGGCAAATGGAGCATCAAATGGGAGTTTCCAGAAGATAGGATTGGAAGTGTAATGTCTAACTTTTGCTATGTTCCAAGAGGGAGAGAGGTCAGACTTAGAGAGCAGCTAACTAGTCTGTACTGACATATCCAAAAAGTCATTTCAGAGCAGAATACAATGTGTAAATTCTTTAAGCCCCAGTTCAGGTCATTTTCGTTCCATAAAAATTTGCTTGGTTACCACAGGCCTCAACAATTCACTGCCCCTTCTATCCTTTTTATCTGTACTGTGTGTTTTGACACTTTATCATATTGTCTTGATATTTCTTTATGAAAATATGTCTCCTCTGTTGATACTAGAAGCTCTTGAGAACAGAGACAGTCTTAAACTTTGTACTTCCTGTCTCCTACCCTCTCCCTTGTCATCCAGCACAATGCACTTAATAAAAGCCATTGAATGAAATAAATGTGATTCATTAATCTTGGTGAGGTGAGTTCTTTCAAAATACTGATAAATGTAAGCTATATTATGGGAATCGTAGGAGGGATCATCTGTTTTGTGTTTTTTTTTTTTTCCAGTCCCACTGCCAAGGACAATGCCTGGCATGTCAAGGGCACTCAAAATTATTTGTTGCCTGAAAAACAAAAGTTCTATGATTGTACATTCTGTGATCATCATAGGGCCCTGCTACTTTTCTTGTGGTCAAATATATAAGACAAATTCTAGTAGAATAATTAATAATAATAATAATAATAGTTAACACTTCCATAGTGCTTAATGTATGCTAGACATATAGAAAAACTCATTTAATACAATAATATTTTGATAGTTATTAATGTAAGTTCCTTGTATATATGTACCTTTTGAGCCAATGCTGGCCTTTAGGGAGGCTTGGTGTAAATTAGAAAAGGCACCACAGGCTGCATCTTTCACTAATCTATATTATCAAAGAGTATCCAGAGCAGAGACTTGCTCATAAATGTTGAATGGATGAATGGATCAATGAAAAAACTATATTATTTGAGTGGGTCTGAGTGATAGTAATTCCATTTACTTTACTTTTTTGTCTGATTTTTTCTAATTTTTCTACAATGTTAATATGTCACTCAATATATAAACTTATTTGATAGAGACAAAAATCTATAAATAATAAGTGAGAATAAAATGCATCAATCTGAGTGAGTACATTTTTAATTAAGAAAGAAAATCAATATAATGCTCATAGCTAATGCATTTTAATTTCCAAGATATATTCTTTCTGTGATAGAATTTATAATTACAAATGGTCACTTGTAAATCTTTTTTTTTTAAGATATTATTTATTTATTTGAGAGAGAGAATGAGCAGGGGGAGGGGGAGAAGCAGACTCCCAGATAAGCAGAGAGCCAAACACAGGGCTCCATCTCAGGACCCAGCGACCAAGACCTGAGCCAAAGGCAGATGCTCAACTGACTGAGCCACCCAGGTCACAGGTCATTTGTAAATCTTTTCATACTTCATTTCTGCAATTGAAGTTTGTACAAGTTGAGTTAAATGATACTTATAGTTAAGTTTTCATTTTTAAATAATTATTCAAGTTACATAAAAATCAAACAGAGGATTCACATGTGCCTCTCACTGAATTTATCCCAATGGTAACACCTCACATAACTATAGCAAAATATTAAAACGAGAAATCGACATTGCTACAACTACAGACTTAATTCAGATCTTAGATACTTCAAATATTCAGATTTCACTAGTTTGTTTTTTTAAAAGAATTTTTATTCATTCATGAGAGATATAGAGAAAGAGGCAGAGACACCGAGAGAGGGAGAAGCAGGCTCCCTGAAGGGAACCCAATGCTGGACTCCATCCCCAGACCCGGGATCATGACCTGAGTTGAAGGCAGATGCGCAACCACTGAGCCACCCAGGTGTCTCCAGATTTCAATAGTTTTATGTGTGTATTATGTAGTTTCATGAAATTTTATCACATATGTAACCACCACCAAATTAAGATACATCTAAAGAATATAATAAGAGTATTTTAAGATTGAAATATCCCAAAAATAAAATTGTTAAATCTCTTTCTTAATGTTTCATCAGACAGTTGGTAGAATTATAATTAATTGCCAAAATAATTTGGACAAATAGGGAGTATTCTCACCATTTTTCTATTTAAAAATATATTGAAATTTTAAGGAAAAATTCATTTTAGATGCTCCCAGGGATTTCTCTTTTTAGAAAGGAATCTGGAGGAGAAGACTTACACAATGAATAATCATCTCTTATTCATGTTTTTTTTTATTATTTTATAAATAAAAATTAGCAGTTTGAAACTTCAGAATGTTTATTCATGTCTTAAAAACAGATGATGCAATGTAAGTACTCTGCCACCAGGTGGTGGTCCCTCCAATATTTGTTTTGAGATTCACATCAAAACTAGGGATGATTTTCCATCTAACTCAAGGAAATATAACCTTTCATGCTCTTTATGTTTAGTTACTTTAATAATCAGATTTAGTCTAGCATTCAAGGACCTCTACCATCAGTCTTCAATTTCCTTCTCAGGTTCATCTTCTACAGTTTCCCTGTATAAGAAACATTTGCTAAGCAGAATCTGGTATGTTCACTATATCTTATATATGTTTTTCCTCATTACACTTCTGTTTTATATTCATCTTTTTTTAAAACTAGTGCAGGAATATAATGCCTACTACATAGAGGGAGCTAAATAAATGCCTACTAGAAGACTTTGCTTATACATTCCTTGTATCTAAAATGCTTTGTCATCTATCTAGCTTTAAAACTCCTCCAATGAATGCTCAATTTCAGCATCACCTCTTCCACTCTTCCAACGTCATCACAGTAGGAAGTGATCTTTTCCTGCCGTACATAAGAAGTACTCTGTTTTTAGCACAAATATGGCTCTTCCACATTGCCTTAAGTTGTAGCTTTTGAATATTAATCCCATATTTTAATCTTCCCTTCGCACAGTATTTGGGTATTCAATGACTGTTAGTTGAGTTAATGCATTTCAATAACACATTTTAGAGAGAAATTTGAAAAAGGAAATCCCTATACCTATTACCATTTTTATTGATCTTTAAATTTTCTTTGTTTTTTATCCTGAATCTAACTTGAAGTCAAATTCCCTGCCTTGTTGTTTAAAAGTCAGCAAAGTGTCAAGTCTTCAAACATTGGATGGGCTGGAGTATTCCTTAACGTATTAACACTTCCTTGAGATACTCAGTCCTTCTTTTGGGGCAGTTCTTCATTCAGCCTCTTTACAGTTTATCCCACTTACTACTTGAACCAAAGAAACTCTTCAATTCTAGCCCCCTCTGCTCAGGAGTCTCTCTGCTTACTGTCTAAGCTTACTTTTAACATCTAACACTAGAATCTTTAAGAAAAACATTACTCTTCTTTTTTCTTATTAAAAAGAAACATTACAAGCACTAGCTATGTTTTCCTTTTATTAGAATTAGTAGCTAGGTGACCTTGAATTGTATGTCCAATAGATCTTCTTTCAGAAACACTCTAGTAATAACTTGAGTTCCCAACCTGTCCTAGCACAGAGTTCCCAGAGCTGCTTCCTGAAAGAGTTTATGTTCTTCCTAAAGAAAAGAACATTTTAAAATAAAACTATTTTAAAAATGAGGTTTGGGGATGGAAATTTAAGGCAGTTTCATGACAGTAACATTGATCTCTTTTGGCAGTTCTGATATTTATGTATTGGGTTTCCTCAAAGCTAGGTCACCTTTCTCTGCAACCATTTGGTCTGTTTCAAAAAGTGATTTCCTAAAGACCAAAAGACTACCTTTTTCTATTTAGAGTCCAACTTCACACTGTCAGAACTTAAAATTCTCTAGACTCCCATGGCAGAGCTGCTTTAGGTCAAAGTACAGCCAGAAATAAATGCCCAAATCTACCCTCAAAAGGGTCTCAGCCTTCAGAAGGGTTAACGGTACCGCTTATGACAGACTCCATAACAGGTCCATTCAACTGTTGTGATTACAGACCCCCATATCTAGATCTCAGACTTGGCTTTTGTTAGTTCTGCAAATACTGAATTGGATAAATATTTATTCAACACTGTGCCACATACAGTCCTAGGCTCTGAGAATGCAAATTTAAATAAAACGTGATTCCTGCCCTAGAGAAATGGACTATATTCTGGTAATTTCGTTACTCTGCCAGATAGTCTACCCTCACGACTATGTTTTCCCTGGTCCCTGACTCCTAGCCTAATGTCACCTAAATAATCGATTTTCCAGACATCCTGAATTCTAGAATGTTCCAGAGCTCACTGGTGCTATGACCTGTGACTAAAAGTTTTTCTTAGAGTCTTAATTCATTGAGATCTGATACACACCCAACAGAAGGAATAAAAATGCTTAGCAAATACTAGATAATACTAGATCTGTGCTCACTCTAGGGATCACAAATTTTCCAAAAGAATAAGAGCAGTAAGAAATCATCTTAAGTTGGTGCTCCACATGCATGCATTTTAATGTGCATAATGATCACTTGGAGAAGTTGCTAAAATGCAGATTCTGATTCCTTAGGTCTGAGAGGGGGCCTGAGACTCTGCATTTCTAACAAACTCATAGCTAATATCCATGCTGCTGGTCCATGGATAAGCTTTAAGCAGCAAAGCTATATGGTTTTTTCCCACTTCTGAATGAAGGCAAATCCATGAGAGATGTTCAGGATCCAGTCAATATGGTTGGTCTTAAATTCAGAAAAAAAAAAAAAAAAAGGTAAACATTTTTAAATGAATTTAGTCAACCAGTACAAGAATTAGATTTTTAAAAAGTCAGTAGCAACTTTAGTGGGTATGCAGTGGATGATCAGAGTTCTCTCTAACTAATCAAAACATAAAATTAAAGGAAGCTAAAAACTGTATTGCAGTTTGTTTAAAAATTCAAATAGACTTACTATATGATTCAGGGATTCTGCTTCTGAGTATATGCACAAAAAATTGAAAGCAGAGACTCAAAGAGATATTTGTACATTCGTGTTCATAGCAGCATTATTCACAATAGCCAAAAGTTGGAAGCACCTCAAGTATCTATTGACAGATAAATAACATACCACAACATGGACCAACCTTGAGGACGTGATGCTAAGTGAAATAAGCCTGTCACAAAAGGACAAATACTATATGGATTCCTTTTATATGATAAACCTAGAGTAGTCAAACTCATAGAAACTGAAAGGAGCAAAACAAAGTGAATGCCATTGAACTGCACACTTAAAATGGTTAAGATGATACATTTTATGTTATATGTATTTTACCATAATTACATTTTTTTAATTAAATGAGGTTAAAAAAGATTTACAGGAGAGTGTGGACTATCCAATGGAATAACATTAAAGATATCTTTGGAGTCAGATTTGTCTTACAAGAGTTCAAGTTCAAACCAGCAGTAGAGGAAATTATAAGATTTCTCTTTATTCAATTCAGACAGAAACTCAATTAATGGTATGACTTGTACCCAAGATTATGAATGATAGGACTAACTTTTTTATAGGACACGAGTGTTGTGAAGACCACAAACCAGAATTCAATACACCTGTCAGCATTGAAATTAGAATTACCCTGTTTATCTGTAATCCTAGGTTTTGTGTCCTCGCCAAAATCCCCTCGGTCTAATTTTCCTGGAATAGATAGCCACAACTTTCTCAGAAAGATAAAATTGTTCACTGGTGGATAAATGTCTTATAACTCTAAGAAGTCTTTTTTAATTCAAGAAGATGTATTAAGTAAATCAAAACTCTATGAATAATTTGTGTAAAGATTACTCTGCAGATTTGGTATTTAAACTATTTGTAAGTTAGATAAATATCTTTAAGATTCAGCCCCGTGATCAAATATGTAAACTTGGATTTATAATCAAACATGCAAAATATGTAATTAAATAATTGATTTCAGTTTTCTGATTTTAAGTTGAAAGGTATGTTTATTTAATTTCAACATTCTTGAAATGATTAAAAAAATGTGGTTCACTATATTTATAAATTTTAATTGTTAGACATATTGGCATTCCAATATGTTTTACCTGCTAAGTTGAATATTTGTAGTATTTATAAATGAAACTTGAATGTATTGAACTTATAAACACAATTTTAAATGTTTAGAGATATTAAACTAATGAACTTTGGAAATGAACTGATTATTAAAGGTATTTATTGTGTTCTATCAAAGCTGAACATTGATCAAAGTAATTGAAAATAATTGCTAAGATTTACTACATATGAAAATCAAAAAGCTTAAGTAAGATTTTGAATTTAATACTGTTATAAATTTAGTGTTAATTTCAAAGACCAAGGAAACATCAAAATCTTTTCTGTGCTCAAAAACCCACCCAAAAACTTCACATTGACGCTCCTAAATCATCTTAGATAGACATTCAGCCTGTTTGATATGATGAGGGAAGTAGATTCCAAAAACTTGTTTGATGGAGTTACATAACCTTTAAATATTTCCTCCTTCCATTTGCGGTGGTTGCACAGCCAAGACTGATTAAAAGGCTTCAGGCAACACTGAGGCCCCCATAAGCCTGTTTAAAGTACCCTGGGTCTAGAGAAAGTCTGAGAAATTAGTTGTCAATGCCACACTGAGCGTCAGCAACCAACTGTGTGGCATGAAGGATTTGAAAGTCAGAAATCAATTATGTAAATCATAGTTGAGGAATGGAAAAATATCAGTTAGAGCTTGCATTGGGATAGCAGCCAGTCAGATGGACCAGAAGCCAAAAACCAGACAAGAAGTTCCTTGAGAGCAAAAAAAGCGTTGTTCTTGCTCACTGCTGTACCCAGGGGACTTCAGGCAGGGATCACATCTTATTTATCTCTTCCATCACCAGTTCCAGGGGCTCAAATATCTGTTGAATGAATGAAAGACAAGATAACAGACTTAAAAAAGATTTGGTAAGCAAAAATTAATGGAGAGGACAAAGTAAAAAGAATGCTCTGTGTACAAAGACTTTAATAACCAAAGAAATTAACATTCTGCCCCTTGATCTGCCTTCAACTGTGGTCAGCATGGATTCAACAGGCAATTGAAAATAAAATGATTGGGAGGATTTGTGGAAACTACAGCTGGTAGACATCACTGAAAATCTCTATAGACCTTCAGCAAACCTGATTTCTGAAATAGAGTTTGTCATTCCCTGAGATTAGTATTTCTGGGCATGTGTTCTTTCCACCATAAATCTTGTGGGATGGTAGTGATTATAACTTGAGAAAAAGATGTCCATGGAAGATTTCTTAAGCAATTAATCCCTAAGCCTAAGATATTCAACCTTAGTTAACTAACTTTTAAAAACTCCCTGGATGAGCCTATATTCAGCTTAAAAACTAACAATTATATGAATAGGTGTTACTTTCTGCCAAATAAAAGTGAGAGGGGATTCCTCTCATCAACCAAGTTTAAAAATGTTGGTTAAACAAAAATAAACACAATGGCTTTTTTTCCTTTGTAGGACTCCTTGGAGTCAGTAATATTTTTATTTTCATTGTGAATTTTTAAAGAACGTATGCCATCGTTTTCTAAATCTTTTGACCCTTGATTCCAAAGTGACTTGAAGAAATAATCTTCATAGGACCTGCTTGGGTCCTTAAAATCAAGCCCAAATCAGGTTTGAAAATCAGGCTAGTGGGGATCCCTGGGTGGCTTAGTGGTTTAGCGCCTGCCTTTGGCCCAGGGTGTGATCCTGGAGTCCAGGGATCAAGTCCCACATCGGGCTCCCTGCATGGAGCCTGCTTCTCCCTCTTCCTGTGTCTCTGCCTCTCTCTCTCTCTCTCTCTGTCTCTCATGAATAAATAAATAAAATCTTAAAAGAAAGAAAGAAAGAAAGAAAGAAAGAAAGAAAGAAAGAAAGAAAGAAAGAAAGAAAGAAAGGAAGAAAGAAAGAAAGAGAAAATCAGGCTAGCGAACAATTCTTCATAGGACCTCACTGAAATTTGGCTTTGTGAGATATAAAATTTTATTTAATGTTTTAGTTCATTGATTCCATTGTTGGTGAAATTTCCCCCTTCAAGTATAGCTCTCAAAGGTTAATGATGCAACTTCACAGAGAAATTTTAAATGTAATGCCAATTTTTAAGGACTTTGCGGTAATAGATGAAGTCTGCATGGGGCTCACATTTTTCAAAGAAACTTTGCTCATTTATTTAGGTCTCTCCAGTACTCTTGTGAAACAGTCATGATGCACAAAACAGCAATAGAACCAGAGCTGTGGCACCTTATGGACAAGTCACATCTCAGCAATATTTCTTGATTTACAAGCCAGGCTGTGTTATTTATTTCTGAATTGGTTTTGTCTATCAGCTATGTAAATGTTTATTCGCTACCCTTATTAAATGTGGTATAAAAGGGGCCATGATTATACACTAAAATGAATATTTAAAGAATTAAATTGATACCTGAAGAATTTTTCACAGACAGAACAAGTCTAGCAACCTAGCAATTGATCAACCTGGCAATTTTAATTCAATTTTTTTTTCAAATGAGTTGCTCTCTCACTCAGAATATGCAAAGTGTATTTCTCCCATTTCCATGTACTTTACTTTCTAAATCAATGTTCTCAACTTTCGTGAATGACATAATCAATTAAACCATTTCCCCTCACTGGTCTATCTCTTGAACATTAAGCTAGCCAGATGGTTCAGCAAAAATACAATCCAACATGATTTAGATGTTTTCTTTTTTTCTTTTTTTTTATTGGAGTTCAATTTGCCAACATATAGCATAACACCCAGTGCTCATCCCATCAAGTGCCCCCCTCAGTGCCCGTCACCCAGTCACCCCCACCCCCCGCCCACCTCCCTTTCCACTACCCCTTGTTCGTTTCCCAGAGTTAGGAGTCTCTCACGTTCTGTCTCCCTCTCTGATATTTCCCACTCATTTTCTCTCCTTTCCCCTTTATTCCCTTTCACTATTTTTTATATTCCCCAAATGAATGAGACCATATAATGTTTGTCCTTCTCCAATTGACTTATTTCACTCTGCATAATACCTTCCAGTTCCATCCATGTCGAAGCAAATGGTGGGTATTTGTCATTTCTAATGGCTGAGTAATATTCCATTGTATACATAGACCACAGCTTCTTTATCCATTCAGACTTAGATGTTTTCTAAATAATTTTTCTTTCTGACGTTTGAGTGAAATGTCAATTAAGTCTGGGCCTTGCTCACACAGGATGTCAGAGTCAGAATGAAAAAGCATCCTAAATTCTTGGTTCTTCAGGTGACCAAATCTAAACCATTCACCAAACATCTCTTTGTGTAATAGATATTACAGGAAATGTTTCATTCCTAAAGATCCCCCAAATCAGTTGGCAGTTCCATACTTTGAGTACCTAAAGTAATGATAGATGCTGATATAAATTCTCCAGCATTTCAATTTCCTCTCTATAGACTATAAATATGAAATTTTGATGCTTACAGGATAGGAATTTTGTTTTATTCATTTCATATTTTCCAAGCACTTGGTACAGTGTTTGGCCCAAACTGTGGGTTCAAGAAAGGTTTATTATTCTTATTAAGTTCTCTGCCTGACAAAAATAAATAAGTTTCCATCATTTTTTGGCCCAATCCCAGCATGAAGCTAAGGCACTAGGATAAATCTAGCCCCTTGATATATAAAATTCCTTTCCCCAAAATATTCAGAGCATCGGATCAGCTGACGACACATAGGCCCGAGATAAGAGAGCACCCATCAGGGTTTTGGTGTTTTGGTTTCATAAAAACCTTGAGAAATTCTGTTTTGAAGTTGATATTTTCAAAAAAGTTCTTTGAATTTTTTAGAACATTTCAATCACTGCTTTTCAAGGGAAATTTTAGTAATTTTTTCCAACTGCATGGAAAGCTGTGCTATGCAAACAACAAAGATTTTTTTCTTTTGAAAGTTATTCATGTCCTGCTTCTAGGATTGCCAGGGGAATTGAATTTTCAAAAAAATTTAACCAAGCTGAATTACATTGTGCTAGAAACAACCTAAACTCTAAAGTTCAGAAGTTTTATGTTTCCTTCTCAACTTAGAGCCCATGGTTTTCACATGAGTTCTTAAGTTAGCCACATAAGTTTGCATGACCTATAGCCAAATTTATCTTATTTTTCAGTGTGTCTTTATTTGTCCTAATTTTTATTTTCATACTTTTGTCTTATGTGAGTAATACGAAAGGGTTTGAATTCGCACATGCCCCTCAGCAATAGGGCAAACTCAATTTGCGATAAATCTATATCCAACACTTTTTAAGAAATCACTTTTTGGGGGCGCCTGGGTGGCTCAGTGGGTTGAGCTTCAGCCTTCGGCTCAGATCATGATCCCTGGGTCCTGGGATTGAGCCCTGCATCTGACTCCCTGCTCAGCAGGGAGCCTGCTTCTCCTCCTGCTACTCTGCCTGCTTGTGCTCCCTCTCTCAAATAAATAAATAAATCATTTTAAAAAATGAAATCACTCTTTCACTGCATTTCCTCTTGCTTGCATGTTAAAAATTTTCCATAATTGCCTGTGTTATTATCTATATTTTAAATAAAGAACACTGAAGTTCAGCATCAAGCAAGCAGCTTAGTAGAATGACTCTGCCTCAGACCTAGAATTGTTCAGCTCCAAGGCCTACTGGCACTCTACTTTCCAGTAGTTCTCAAACTTAGGTATGCATAAAATCACCTGAGGTAGTTTCTATAGACACACATTCTCAGGCACTATTTCTGGGGTTAGTGACTCAGTGGATCTTCCTTGGGCTCAGAAATCTGAATTTTGAACAGTGATCCTGATTGGTTGTAAAGCAAGTCATCCACTTGCCAACTAATTGGATCACATTCCAATTAAGATTTGACTACACCTGCTTCCTCTCATCTGCCTCTAGAGATGAAGCAAGATTATACACATTCACTGTCTCAGCTCTACCACCAATCACCATATGGTATAAAACAGAGTAAACCACTTTCCCTGTTTGAATCCTGGTTTCTTTAGCCCTCGTAAATAAGAAAAATTGTATTCCCCTTACCTCAAAGGATTGATATAAAGATAAAACGACATGATGGATACCACACATTTATAACAGCAGAAAATGTGATTTAAATGTTTTAACGATATTCTAATGACAAAAAAAAACATAAAATGCAAGCTTATTTGTATGTTATTAAAACATACAGGGGAAAAAATAAATAAAACATACTGGGTTATCTGATCACAATATTGCAAAGAATAGTTAGACATTCAGTCTACATTTATAATCAGTTCAACCTACTTAGCCTTCATCTATAACCACTATGGATTGCAGAAAACCCTCTGCTAATGCATGCACACACATTTGGTTGCCACTGCCAAGTTAGTAGCAGATTTTCCATTGTCTCCACCCTAGACATTACCAAAAGATTAAAGATATCTCTTTTTAAGACAATACAGGTGGGTTAACATCCAAGTGTTAACTGTTAAAACTGTTACTAACACTCCCATCAACCCACAGAGGAATTGTAGAACCCCCACCGCCATCACCTAGATGACTCCTTTTTCAGGTGTTTGGACTTCCACTATCCTTTCAGTGGAAGGAAAGTTCTGAAACAATTGGTATGACAAAAGAGACTGACACCAAACAGACACAGCTTGATTTCATGGCACGCCACATGGAATTTTTCTAAAAATGAAGAAACTTTAGCATTTCCTTGTTATTTGGGGCTACAAAGCCATAAGCCTCCCACCTATCCTGGTCGGCTTTGAAATGAGCAGACCGGCTGGAAAACAAGAGGCAATTTGCATGTGAAGAATAAACAAACAGAAGTCTGCTGCATACCATGTCAAAAAAAAAAAAACAGAGTTAATGTCTTTGTTTAGAAAGCAGAAGCAGCAAAGTTTAGCAGGTTAGTAACACAGCACTTTTCTCTTCCTGCCTCCTAATACATATTCTAAATAAAACTGATTTGACCTCAATACATCATCAATAGCCTTCTCCCAAGCCTCACTGATTCAAAGCTTTTGCCCACTTCAATGTATCAGGCACAAAGCATCAAATGTCTTAAGTAATGATCTCACCATCTCTCCTGCACTCCAATCATGAAATCACTTTATAGCATCGAATCTATATCCCTTACTTTCCACAAATTTTTTTCCTCTGTCAAATTTCCAATTATCCCTCAATTTGCACTTGCCTCCCAACCCCAACCCCTACCTTACATTCTGGAATTGGACCCCTGTTACTCATTATGTGTCACCCTATTATGCACTAGTGAATTGGATTTACTCAAACCAGTCAAAAAGTATTTAGTGATGGGGCATCTTGGGAGGCTCAGTTGGTTGAGTGTCCAACTCTTGGTTTCAGCTCAGGTCAAGATCTCAGGGTCCTGAGACTGAGCCCTGGGAGGGGTTCCACACTCAGCAGTCTGCTTGTCCCTCTCCCTCTGCCCCTCCCCCACCATTAGCTCTCTCTCTCTCTCTCTCTCTCTCTCTCATAAATAAATAATCTCTTTCTAAAAAGCATTCAGTAAGACTCCATGTACTTAAGAGACAGTGCAAGGTCAGTAGGGAGGGATTCCAGACATTAAGGTTTAAGGAGCTGATCTCTGACATGAGTAGCAAGACTTTGATTCACACACATAACCACGAATACATGCCAAAAGGACAATTTAAGTGGTCACTAAAATCCATTTTCTCTTTCTCCTGAGTACACACTTATTTATCTTCATGTCCTGGGAAAATGAGGTCATATGTCTGATTGTTGGCTAGAAGACTTGGACAAAAATGATCTATACCTCTTTCAGGCCTGGCTTAAAAAAACTTATGATTCTCTGCACTGTTTCTTCTGTCTTCCTCCAGCTACAGAAGATTCAAGAGAGAACTTTGGGACAGTACAGTCTAAGAGAAATATAATACAAGTCACACGTGGAGTTTTAACTTTTCTAGTAGCCACACCAAAAAGTACAAAAGTAAAAGTGAAATTAATTTTAATAACATATTTTATTTAACTTAATATGTATAAGATTATCATTTCCACATGTAATTTAAAAACTATTAATTCAATATTTTACTTTCTTTTTCATTATATGAAGTTTTCAAGATCTATGTGTATTTCACACTTCCTGTACATCTTAGTTCAATAGTGCATCCATTTCAAATGCTCAATAACCACATGCAGGCTAGTGACAACAATGTTGGACAGAATAGTTCTAGGGGATGGTGAAGTCTCAAGATAGAAGGAGCTTTTTCTTTCTTTTTCTTAGCTTATTCCACCACTAGTATTCCCAATAAAATGTTGAATAGAAGAAGAGAAAGCTGATGTACATTTATACTTCCTGCCTTAAGCATCTAGTCCTTCACAACTAAAAATTATGTTAGCTATAAGTTGTATTATTGAATTCAATTTGCATAAATTTTGTTTAGAATTTTGATGTTCACAAGGGATTTGGTCAGAAGTTTTCTTTACTTCCTATATCTTTGTCTAGTTTTGGTATCAGGGTAATGCCCAGCTCATGAAATGAGTTAGGAAGTATTTCCTCCTCTTCAATTTTACAGAAAACTTCACGTAGAATTGGTATGAAATGTTTTTGTAGTATTCACCAGTAAAATCATCTAGGCCTAGAATTTTCTTTATGGAAAAGTTTTTAACTTAAAAATTCAATCTCTTTGATAAATATAGAAATATTTAGGTTACCTGTTTCATCTTGACTAAACTTTGGTAGTTTGTGCATTCCAAAGAATTTTTGATTTTGTCAAAGATGTCAAAGCTATTAATAGAGTTGTTGATAATAACCCCTTATTGTTTTGGTAATACCTGTATAGTTTTAGTGATACTATCTTTCGGATTTCTATTATTGGTAATTTGTATCTCTCTGTTTTTTTTTTTTCTCATCAGTCTCTCAAGATGTTTCTCAATTGTATTGATCTCAAAAAAGCAGCCCATAATTTCAATTATTTTCTCTATTGTGTTTCTATAATGTATTTCATTGATTTCCAATATGGTCTTTAGTTTTTTCTTTGGGTTTTATATTTATTTCACTTTTTCTAGTTTTTAAGGTGGAAACTAAGGTCATTGGTTTAAGATCTTTCTTCTTGGGACGCCTGAGTGGCTCAGCAATTGAGCGTCTGAATTTGGCTGAGGGTGTGATCCCAGGTCTAGGATGGAGTCCCACATCCAGCTCCCTGCAGGGAACCTGCTTCTCCCTCTGCCTGTGTCTCTGCCTCTCTCTGTGTGTCGCTCATGAATAAATAAAATCTTTTTTAAAAAGACCTTTCTTCATTTCTAATATGCGTTTAATGCTATAAATTACCCAAGTACTGCCTTAACAGTATTTCATAAACTCTATATTTTGTGCTTTTGTTTTCTCTCAGTGCAAAATAATTTTCCTTTAGATTTCTTCTTTGACCCATAGGTTATTCAAAAGTATGTTATTTGATTTCCAAATTTTTTATTATAGTCCAGAGATTTTCTCTTATTAATTTCTGAATCAACACCATTGTCACAACATATTTTGTATGACTTAAATACTTTTAAATTTATTTGCACTTGTTTTATGGCCCAACTTCGATCTACCTTGGTAAATATTTGTGTGCATTTTCAAAGAATAAACATACTTCCATTATTAGACTGTTCAACAAATACTAATTAGATCAAATTGGTTGAGTATTCAAATCTTTTCTAGTCATACTGTGTTTCTATTTGTTTTGTCAGTTATTGAGAGGGGAATGTGAAATCTCTAACTATAATTGTGACAGTGTCTATTTTTTCTTGTAGTTTTATCAGTGTTTATCGTTCCGTTATCAGGTATGTGAACATTTAGGGTCACTATATCCTCTCGATGAAACGATTCCTTTATTATTATGAAATGACCTTCTTTATCACTGGTAAAATAGTCTTTGCTCCAAAATCTACTTCTTCTGATATTAATATAAGCACTCTGGGTTTTTTTTAAATTACCGTTTCCATGTTATATCTTCATCTAACCTTCATTTTTAAATTGACTATGTCTTTATGTTTGAAGTGACTTTATTGTATATAGCATATTTGTTAGGTCTTGCTTATTTTATCCAATCTGACCACTTCTGCCTTTTATTTATTTTTAAAGATTTTATTTATTTATTTATTTATTTATTTATTTATTTATTTATTTAACAGAGAGTGACGGAAAGAATGCAAGCAGGGGAGCAGGAATGGGAGAAGCAGGCTCCCCACTGAATGTGGAACCTAGGATCATGACCTGAGCTGAAAGCAGATGCTTAACCAATTGAGCCACCCAGACACCCTAATTTCTACCTTTAATTGAAAGTTTAGACCATATTTGTGTTTAATGTGAATAGTAATATGTTTAATCTGTCATCTTGCTATTTGATTCTAATTCTCCAATCTGTTTTTCTTCCATTTTCCATTTTTCCTTCCCCCTCTTGTATTATGTGAGTTTTTAATGATTCTATTTTATCTTCTTTGTTGGTTTACTTGCTGCAACTTTTTATTTTATCATGTCATAGGTAGCTTTAAATATTTACATCTTTATACATCTTTAACTTATCATAGTCTACTTTCAAGTGATAGTACACCTTATATAATATAAGAAATTCTAGCTATCTCGCTTTACATGTCTCCACTCTCAACCCTGTGCTATGGCCATTATGCATGTTACATTATCATCCCCTACTACACTGTGAGTATATATGTTAAAGTAGGCATGTTTTAAGGAGATTTATATATCAAGAAAATATTTTGTATTTATTCATGTTGTTACCATTTCTGATAGTCTTCATTCCTTTATATAGATCCTTATTTCCATCTGTTACCATTCCCTTCTGCCTGAAGACCTCGCTACAATATTTCTTTCAGTAAGCATCTACTGATAATAATTTGTTCAAATTTTGTTATATCTGATATATTCAGATGCTCTGACTAATCGCCAAGATTAACACACATTCTCAAAGGTAACTTTGTAAAAGTCCCTTTCCTTTCTTTCCCTAAAACTTTAAAGTTGAGTTTTTGCATTACAAATACATCTCTTGCAGATTAAGTCATGATCCTCATCGACAATGCTACCATTTATTGAGCATTTAATATTTTCCAAGAATCCCAGTGAGTACTGTAACATATAGTATCTCATTTAATCTTTATAATAAAGATGAAGAATTTTTATCCTCACTTTACCTATAGGAAAACTAAAACTCAAGTAGATTATCACTGTCAACTTTACACAATAGCAGAGAAAAACGAGGCCTTTCTGAACTTGTCTCATGCTTTTAAGTCGCTATCTTACACTACCCTACACTACCACTGTAAAGATTCTTATTTTGCTGGTTTACCAGGAAGTTAATTGGATGAGATTCTAATTAACTGAGGTACAGCAAATCTTATTAATTTTAAAGCACTAGCAATTGGAATTCATTTTATGGCAGATCTTATAATTTATCTTAGAAATCCTGTTGGGAAGTTAGCTTTCATGATGCAGCTATGATTGCTTCTGCTTGTACATTTTTTAATAAGATAAAAAGAGCACTATTGTCAAAATTTGAAGAATGGACATCTATACCTTGAAAGAAAATCTCAATAATAATAGTAGGATATAATTTTAAGAAATACTAAATCACCAAAATTCTTGATGATGCAGAAGACATCGTTATTCAGAAAAATACAAACATTGACAACTCTTAAGTTTAAAAGTTATTCCAAATAAGATACTCAGTGTGAAAAAACTTAATATCTTGAACAATTCATTTTGCTTATATTTCTCCTTTATTGCATGCCCAAGTGTGATTGAATATAAAATTTGTGTCTAAATAGATATCAAAACCTGTTTTCAATATATATAAAATAAATGTTTAAGCACTAAGGAAGTATTATGTCATATATAATTCACATATTTTTCTTTCTTTGTGATACATGACATGAGGGGGCATGTTAATCATCAAAGGCATTTTAGATACAATAAAATGTGATACATCACTGGACAAGACATGGCTTGTGAGTTTTTTTTCCAAAATGTTAATAGAATCAATTGTATCCGTACACATTATAGCCCCTGAAAACCTTGTGAAAGAGGATGTATTTTCTTAAGATAAAGAATCAAGGTTGAAACTGGGCTGTACTCTGTGAGTATAAAACATAATACTGTTGAATTAGATTCCCAAACTCGGCCTCATTAATATTATATTAATGTGTGATAAAAAGCATTTTTCTCACATAGAAGCTATTTTGCCAAATTTATTGTTGTTTTATTCTTCCTTTTATTCTTGAAAGTATGGGGGTAAAGTATAGATGAGGCTTATTAAATAATTCATAAATTGACCCTCTTGCCCTACTAGCAAAATCCTTAAGCATGAAACTTTTCAAAACAAGAAGAAAATAAATAAATAGGACAAAATCCCAGCTAAATGCAATTCCCTAAAGAAAATACCTAACATAGAGTAAGATTAAAATAGGTCTTTCTCTTATTTCCATCAAAATAGTCATCTGGGATGCCTGGGTGGCTCAACAGTTGAGCATCTGCGTTTGGCTCAGGGCATAATCCCGGAGTTCCGGGATCAAGTCCCACATTGGGACACTTTGCATGGAGCCTGCTTCTCCCTCTGCCTATGTTTCTGCCTTCTCTCTGCGTCTCTCATGAATAAATAAATAAAGTCTTTAAAAAAATAGTCATCTTCTAATTATTGAATCGAACTCCAAGAGATATACCTCAGTATATCTTGAGAAATCAACTGTGTCAAGCTATCAGTAGCATGTTGGGACAGGGGGGATGCAAATGGTATGCCATGGGTGCAAGCAATAAGAGATTATGTTGTCTACTGAAAATCTTAAAACAATAGTAAGACCAACTAAAAGTTAGTCTTCATTTCTTTATCACCATATACCAGCAATTCTGAACAATGCTAGTAATACTCCTCCTTGCCACCATAAACTACTCTTACACATCATTTCCCCTTGGTTCCCAACTGGATCATCAGAGAAAGAAGAAGAAAGAAAGAAAAAAGAAAGAAAGAAAGAAAGAAGAAAAAGAAAGAAAGAAAGAAAGAAAGAAAGAAAGAAAGAAAGAAAGAAAGAAAGAAAGA
The DNA here is from genome assembly GCF_048164855.1 of Canis lupus baileyi. Classification (NCBI taxonomy): domain Eukaryota; kingdom Metazoa; phylum Chordata; class Mammalia; order Carnivora; family Canidae; genus Canis; species Canis lupus. The sequence goes on along the minus strand of NC_132844.1, from coordinate 54,166,572 downwards.
AAGAAAGAAAGAAAGAAAGAAAGAAAGAAAGAAAGAAAGAAAGAAAGAAAGAAAGAAAGAAAGAAAGAAAGAAAGAAAGAAAGAAAGAAAGAAAGAAAGAAAGAAAGAAAGAAAGAAAGAAAGAAAGAAAGAAAGAAAGAAAGAAAGAAAGAAAATAAAAGATGCTTAGGGGAGAAGCTTGTCAATCATTCCAGATACGCTACAGAAGTGTTAACTGATTTCTAGTATATAGAAATCCAAATATTCACAGAGCTACAGCTTCATGCAGAAGTTTTCTTTAAAGGTTTCCCTACCCACACTCATACAAGATTAAGAAAATTATTAATATCAAGCATTTGTGTAATTAATGAATTAAATTAAAATTGGCAATAACACACTTCCTTCTTGTTCTTTTCTGTCATACACCACACCCTAAGGCGGAAGCAGATCTCACACAACAGCTTTCTCTGCAGCCTGGAGGACTGCTTGGCACCTGGGTAATGAGACAAAAGCTTTAAATCGAAGGGTTTTGAAGCCATACAAACTGAAGAGTAACACAATCATTGGTCAGAAACCAAGGAAAGTGGAAAAGTGGTGATCTTTATACATATAATTTGCATTCTTCTGGTCCCTGGATTTATATACACAGTTGGTAATCAGTGTTGATAAACTATGTTTTATATACTTTTGGGGCTAGTTGCTTAGGAATATGTGTGAGCTTTATTGTTGTTGTTGTTGTTTTTTTAATTTACCCCTCTGGAACCATGTGGGTAGACAGGTGTTAGGGTTAAAAATTCATATGGTATGTGATAGGATTTTGGTGAGGAAATGGAGCAGAAGGGATGGACATTTTAACAGCTTGTGAGGTTTTAGAAGTGAAAAGGGAAGGGGGAGAAGTATTTTGCCTATTGAAAAAAATCATTGAAATATACAATTGTGCATACCAAGGAATCAAAAAGGTCTAGCTCTTAAAGTTAGAGAAGAAATAAAAAGTCAAAAATATTTTATAAGGACTAAGAAACTATGTAAACTGGGGATTTTTTTTTCTCCAGAGATTTTTCTAACAAAATAGCCCAAGGACAGATTAATTCCATTATTAATCAATAAATCAATGTGAGATACCACCAGAAAGAGAAAACAGATTCTTGTTGGAATTTTAGTTCTTAGGATAGCTTGTCTGGAAAAAAAGATAGCTTGTTTATATCTACTCATTTATTCTAAAAACGTTAATTGTGCTCTTCATATACGCAAAAAATTCTACTGGTGGCTAAAGTATACCAAGAGATTTTTTTTAATTAGTAAAATCCTCATTTATTTTATAAATTAATTATAATTAATTGGTAATAACCTCATTTGATTTATAAACAGGAGATTATGTAATATTAATAAACAGTTGTTATTTTTGGAATCCTACGTATATACCTTTGGATAGGCATTTTACAGGGTACTTTACAATACTGACAATAATGACACAGTGAGGCAGATATTTTTAATTCACATTTCACAAGAAATTGTGGCTCAGAGAGTCTCAAAGATCACAGGACTGATATATGATGGAATCAAGATTTGAACCCCAATTTTTTTGGCATTTTGTTATATGAATAACAGCAAAGGTACATGTCAGAAACACAGTATCACAATACAAAGTAATTCAAAGCACAAAGGAATGAGAGAAGTGCATTTTCAATCATTTTCTTTACATCCTTTTATGTCTATATATGCCTATATCATTAGCATTAACTTTTACTTTTCCATTTATTCAATAATTTATTTAACAAACATCAGTTGAGCTCCTACTGTCTATCTGGCACTATTCTAGTTTTGGAAGGCATGGCCCTTGCCTTTATGGAGCTTACATTCTAATGTAGAATCAGACCATTTAGAACAATCATCAAAGGGAACAACCTCTCTGGGGAAATGTCAGTGGAGATGCTGTAGTATAGTGAATCATGTGTATACGTGGAGTAACAGGAAACACTAGTTTAAAGGCTGTGGAAAGTTCAAGTACGGCAGGGAGGGCCAGTATACATGTGGCTATAGCAGCATGAGTGATGGAAACAGTGACGGAACATGAGGTCAAATACAGAAGCAGGTTATATATGAACCAAGTAACGTAGCTTCTTGTGTGTCATGGGATTCTTTAATTTTATTTATAGTGTAATGAGTAGCTATCAGAGAGGTTTGAGCATGGAAATATCATACAATGCACAATTTTTAAAAATCACCCTGGTTGCTACATGAAGAACAGACTCTATAGGAGGCAAAACTTGAGGCAATTAGACCAGTTAGGAGATTGTTTCAGTTCTGTAGGAAAAGGATGACCTCTTCAATACATGGCTCTGAGATGTGGTAACCTCTATGGGAAAAGAGTGAATCTTGATCTCTAATACACATCATACACAAAACCTGGTTTGAAAAAGCTCATAAGCCTAAATGTGAAAGTTAAAAATATAAACTTCCAGAAGAAAATATAAGAGAATATAACCATAACCTTCACATATCCAAAGATTTCTTTAAAAGAACACACAAAACAGCATAAATAAATAAACAAACCTAACCCTTAAAAGATTAATAAATTGGACTTCCTTAAATTTAAAAATATCCATTCATCAAAAAGAATAAATTAAGAGAATAGAAAGTTACATGTATGTGTAATCCAGAAAATACATAGTAATAGTAATCCCTACATAGTAATAAGGCAAAGAAAAATAATATAATCATAGAAGTGATAACTTATCATCTTTGTCATATTCTATCAGTTTCAAAGGAGTTACAGTTCCCACCAACATTCAATCCATTACACAAGAGCATGAGAACCAGGAGGCGAGGACTGAGGATCATAGTAGATTCTGTGCATCACATATCCCACCGCTTTCTTACACAAAAGGAAGCCTTCTATACACACTGTTCTCACCTGGCTTTTTTTTTTTTATGACATATGTATTTTGTTGCTCACTCTAAAACAGGATATAGAAATTTTTCCCATTCTTTTTTACAGCTTCAGAGTAGCCTTTGGTGTGAATGTGCTATATTTTTTTATCAGTCCCTTATTAATGGACATTTTGGTTGTTTCCAGTCTTCTGCTCTACATATACCATGGCAATGAATAGCCTTGCACATACATGATTCGTCTTTCTTTTTTGTTTTGTTTTGTTTTGTTTTGCCAGTTTACCTATAAGATAAACTTTTAGAAGTAATTTCTTGGTCACCGGCTTAATGCATATGTAATTTTGTATTCCCTTCAGTAATATCTGAAAGTGCCCATTTCCCCACATCTTTGCCAACAGAGTGTGTTCTCAAACTTTTGGATATCATCTCTCATTGTAGTTTTCATTTGCATTTCTTCAAGAACAGCTAACACTTAATAGCATCTTTTCATACATTTTTTTAAAAGATTTATTTCTTGGGATGCCTGGGTGGTCAGCGTCTGAGTGTCTGCCTTCAGTTCAGGCCATGATCCTGGGTCTGGGGATCAAGTCCTGCATCGGGCTCCCTGCGAGGAGCCTATTTTTCCCTCTGTCTGTGTCTCTGCCCCTCTCTGTGTCTCTCATGAATAAATAAATAAGTCTTTAAAAAATTTTTTTAATTAAAAAAAAGATTTATTTATTTATTTGAGAGAGAGAGCAGGGAAGGGGCTAAGAATGAGGCAGAAAGAGTCTCCGATAGACTCCCCACAGAGCACAAAGCCCCAAACAGAGCTGGATCTCATGACCCTGAGATCATGACTTGAGCAGAAATCATGAGTCAGAAGCTTAACTGACTGAGCCACCCAGGTGCCCCAATGTTTTCATTCATTTAAGGCCATTTGTGTTTTTATGAGTTTTCTGTTTCACCCATTTTTCGATTAAATTGCTGGCCTCAATTTATAGAAGCTATTTTTATAGTGGAATAATTGCCTTTTGTCTATGGTATGAGATACAAATATTTATGCCTTTTTGTTTTGTTTAGATGTTTACTTGCTTGTTGTTGCTTGCTATGCAAAATGAGTTTTTTTTTAATGTATGCACATAAATGTGTCAGTCTTTTCTTTATCACTTCTAGATTTCAACCCATGGCTAAGAAAGTTTTCCCAGTCCACTTAAAGGATTTCACCTAGTTTCATCCAGAGATTGTACTTTTTTAACCTTTAAACCTTTCTTTTAGAATTAATCTTGGTGTATAATATGAAAAATAAAACTAATTTTAATATTTTCCATATGCTTATCTAGTTGTCCCAGCTTATTTGAGATGCCATATTGACTAAATTTCCCTGTGCACCTGGGTCAATTTTTTATCCTGTTCCAAGGATTTCATCAAGCACAAATATACAGTGTTTTAATTACTGAGATTTTTTTTTCACTGCTTAATGTATGGTAAGTTCAGTATTCCTTCCCAAATTGCCTTTCTTTTTTCGTGATTTTTATGAGTTACTCTTGCCTATTTATTTATTTTCCCAAATAAAGTTTTAAATAGAGTTGTCTATCAAAATAAAGAAGCAACAACAAAATTAATGTCATTTTTTCCTATTTGCTTCATCATTATTTTTTTTATTTTTTTTATTTTTTTTTATTGGTGTTCAATTTACTAACATACAGAATAACCCCCAGTGCCCGTCACCCATTCACTTCCACCCCCTGCCCTCCTCCCCTTCCAACACCCCTAGTTCGTTTCCCAGAGTTAGCAGTCTTTACGTTCTGTCTCCCTTTCTGATATTTCCCACACATTTCTTCCCCCTTCCCTTATATTCCCTTTCACTGTTATTTATATTCCCCAAATGAATGAGAACATATAATGTTTGTCCTTCTCCGACTGGCTTACTTCACTCAGCATAATACCCTCCAGTTCCATCCACGTTGAAGCAAATGGTGGGTATTTGTCATTTCTAATAGCTGAGTAATATTCCATTGTATACATAAACCACATCTTCTTTATCCATTCATCTTTCGTTGGACACCGAGGCTCCTTTCACAGTTTGGCTATCGTGGCCATTGCTGCTATAAACATCGGGGTGCAGGTGTCCCGGCGTTTCACTGCATCTGTATCTTTGGGGTAAATCCCCAGCAGTGCAATTGCTGGGTCGTAGGGCAGGTATATTTTTAACTGCTTGAGGAACCTCCACACAGTTTTCCAGAGTGGCTGCACCAGTTCACATTCCCACCAACAGTGTATGAGGGTTCCCTTTTCTCCACATCCTCTCCAACATTTGTTGTTTCCTTGTTAATTTTCCCCATTCTCACTGGTGTGAGGTGGTATCTCATTGTGGTTTTGATTTGTATTTCCCTGATGGCAAGTGATGCGGAGCATTTTCTCATGTGCATGTTGGCCATGTCTATGTCTTCCTCTGTGAGATTTCTGTTCATGTCTTTTGCCCATTTCATGATTGGATTGTTTGTTTCTTTGCTGTTGAGTTTAAGAAGTTCTTTATAGATCTTGGAAACTAGCCCTTTATCTGATATGTCATTTGCAAATATCTTCTCCCATTCTGTAGGTTGTCTTTTAGTTTTGTTGACTGTATCCTTTGCTGTGCAAAAGCTTCTTATTTTGATGAAGTCCCAATAGTTCATTTTTGCTTTTGTTTCTTTTGCCTTCGTGGATATATCTTGCAAGAAGTTACTATGGCCGAGTTCAAAAAGGGTGTTGCCTGTGTTCTTCTCTAGGATTTTGATGGAATCTTGTCTCACATTTAGATCTTTCATCCATTTTGAGTTTATCTTTGTGTATGGTGAAAGAGAGTGGTCTAGTTTCATTCTTCTGCATGTGGATGTCCAATTTTCCCAGCACCATTTATTGAAGAAACTGTCTTTCACCCAGTGGATAGTCTTTCCTCCTTTGTCGAATATTAGTTGACCATAAAGTTGAGGGCCCATTTCTGGGTTCTCTATTCTGTTCCACTGATCTATGTGTCCGTTTTTGTGCCAGTACCACACTGTCTTGATGACCACAGCTTTGTAGTACAACCTGAAATCTGGCATTGTGATGCCCCCAGATATGGTTTTCTTTTTTAAAATTCCCCTGGCTATTCGGGGTCTTTTCTGATTCCACACAAATCTTAAAATAATTTGTTCTAACTCTCTGAAGAAAGTCCATGGTATTTTGATACGGATTGCATTAAACGTGTATATTGCCCTGGGTAACATTGACATTTTCACAATATTAATTCTGCCAATCCATGAGCATGGAATATTTTTCCATCTCTTTGTGTCTTCCTCAATTTCTTTCAGAAGTGTTCTATAGTTTTGAGGGTATAGATCCTTTACATCTTTGGTGAGGTTTATTCCTAGGTATCTTATGCTTTTGGGTGCAATTGTAAATGGGATTGACTCCTTAATTTCTCTTTCTTCAGTCTCATTGTTAGTGTATAGAAATGCCACTGACTTCTGGGCATTGATTTTGTATCCTGCCACGCTACCGAATTGCTGTATGAGTTCTAGCAATCTTGGGGTGGAGACTTTTGGGTTTTCTATGTAGAGTATCATGTCATCGGCGAAGAGGGAGAGTTTGACTTCTTCTTTGCCAATTTGAATGCCTTTAATGTCTTTTTGTTGTCTGATTGCTGAGGCTAGGACTTCCAGTACTATGTTGAACAGCAGTGGTGAGAGTGGACATCCCTGTCTTGTTCCTGATCTTAGGGGAAAGGCTCCCAGTGCTTCCCCATTGAGAATGATATTTGCTGTGGGCTTTTCATAGATGGCTTTTAAGATGTCGAGGAATGTTCCCTCTATCCCTACACTCTGAAGAGTTTTGATCAGGAATGGATGCTGTATTTTATCAAATGCTTTCTCTGCATCCAACGAGAGGATCATATGGTTCTTGGTTTTTCTCTTGCCGATGTGATGAATCACATTGATTGTTTTACGGGTGTTGAACCAGCCTTGTGTCCCAGGGATAAATCCTACTTGGTCATGGTGAATAATTTTTTTAACGTACTGTTGGATCCTATTGGCCAGTATCTTGTTGAGAATTTTTGCATCCATGTTCATCAGGGATATTGGTCTGTAATTCTTTTTGGTGGGGTCTTTGTCTGGTTTTGGAATTAAGGTGATGCTGGCCTCATAGAACGAATTTGGAAGTACTCCATCTCTTTCTATCTTTCCAAACAGCTTTAGGAGAATAGGTATGGTTTCTTCTTTAAACGTTTGATAAAATTCCCCTGGGAAGCCATCTGGCCCTGGACTCTTGTGTCTTGGGAGGTTTCTGATGACTGCTTCAATTTCCTCCCTGGTTATTGGCCTGTTCAGGTTTTCTATTTCTTCCTGTTCCAGTTTTGGTAGTTTGTGGCTTTCCAGGAATGCGTCCATTTCTTCTAGATTGCCTAATTTATTGGCGTATAGCTGTTCATAATATGTTTTTAAAATCGTTTGTATTTCCTTGGTGTTGGTAGTGATCTCTCCTTTCTCATTCATGATTTTATTAATTTGAGTCTTCTCTCTCTTCTTTTTAATAAGGCTGGCTAATGGTTTTATCTATCTTGTTAATTCTTTCAAAGAACCAACTCCTGGTTTTGTTGATCTGTTCCACAGTTCTTCTGGTCTCGATTTCGTTGAGTTCTGCTCGAATCTTTATTAACTCCCTTCTTCTCTTGGGTGTAGGATCTATTTGCTGTTTTTTCTCTAGCTCCTTTATGTGTAAGGTTAGCTTTTGTATTTGAGTTCTTTCCAGTTTTTGAATGGATGCTTGTATTGCGATGTATTTCCCCCTTAGGACTGCTTTTGCTGCATCCCAAAGATTTTGAACGGTTGTATCTTCATTCTCATTAGTTTCCATGAATCTTTTTAATTCTTCCTTAATTTCCTGGTTGACCCTTTTATCTTTTAGCAGGATGGTCCTTAACCTCCACGTATTTGAGGTCTTTCCAAACTTCTTGTTGTGATTTAGTTCTAATTTCAAGGCATTATGGTCTGAGAATATGCAGGGGACAATCCCAATCTTTTGGTATCGGTTCAGACCCGATTTGTGACCCAATATGTGGTCTATTCTGGAGAAAGTTCCATGTGCGCTTGAGAAGAATGTGTATTCAGTTGAGTTTGGATGTAAAGTTCTGTAGATATCTGTGAAATCCATCTGGTCCAGTGTATCATTTAAAGCTCTCGTTTCTTTGGAGATGTTGTGCTTAGAAGACCTATCGAGTATAGAAAGAGCTAGATTGAAGTCACCAAGTATAAGTGTATTATTATCTAAGTATTTCTTCACTTTGGTTAATAATTGATTGATATATTTGGCAGCTCCCACATTCGGGGCATATATATGGAGGATTGTTAAGTCCTCTTGTTGAATAGATCCTTTAAGTATGATATAGTGTCCCTCTTCATCTCTCACTACAGTCTTTGGGGTAAATTTTAGTTTATCTGATATAAGGATGGCTACCCCTGCTTTCTTTTGAGGACCATTCGAATGGTAAATGGTTCTCCAACCTTTGATTTTCAGGCTGTAGGTGACCTTCTGTCTAAAATGAGTCTCTTGTAGACAGCAAATAGATGGGTCCTGCTTTTTTATCCAGTCTGAAACCCTGCGCCTTTTGATGGGGTCATTAAGCCCGTTCACATTCAGAGTTACTATTGAGAGATATGAGTTTAGTGTCATCATGATATCTATTCAGTCCTTGTTTTTGTGGACTGTTCCACTGAACTTCTTCTTAAAGGGGAATTTTAAGAGTCCCCCTTAAAATTTCTTGCAGAGCTGGTTTGGAGGTCACATATTCTTTTAGTTGCTGCCTGTCTTGGAAGCTCTTTATCTCTCCTTCCATTTTGAATGAGAGCCTTGCTGGATAAAGTATTCTTGGTTGCATGTTCTTTTCATTTAGGACCCTGAATATATCCTGCCAGCCCTTTCTGGCCTGCCAGGTCTCTGTGGAGAGGTCTGCTGTTACCCTAATACTCCTCCCCATAAAAGTCAGGGATTTCTTGTCTCTTGCTGCTTTAAGGATCTTCTCTTTATCTTTGGAATTTGCAAGCTTCACTATTAAATGTCGAGGTGTTGAACAGTTTTTATTGATTTTAGGGGGGGGATCTCTCTATTTCCTGGATCTGAATGCCTGTTTCCCTTCCCAGATTAGGAAAGTTTTCAGCTAGAATTTGTTCAAATACATATTCTGGCCCTCTGTCCCTTTCGGCGCCCTCGGGAACCCCAATTAAACGTAGGTTTTTCTTTCTCAGGCTGTCATTTATTTCCCTTAATCTATCCTCATGGTCTTTTAATTGTTTGTCTCTTTTTTCCTCAGTTTCCCTCTTTGCTATCAACTTGTCTTCTATGTCACTCACTCGTTCTTCCACCTCGTTAACCCTCGTCGTTAGGACTTCTAGTTTGGATTGCATCTCATTCAATTGATTTTTAATTTCTGCCTGATTGGCTCTAAATTCTGCAGTCATGAAGTCTCTTGAGTCCTTTATGCTTTTTTCTAGAGCCACCAGTAGCTGTATAATAGTGCTTCTGAATTGGCTTTCTGACATTGAATTGTAATCCAGATTTTGTAACTCTGTGGGAGAGAGGACTGTTTCTGATTCTTTCTTTTGAGGTGAGGTTTTCCTTCTAGTCATTTTGCTCAGTGCAGAGTGGTCAAAAGCAAGTTGTATTGGGAAAAAGAGAAAAAGAGAGGAGAGAAAGAAGGAGAGAAAAGAGAAAGAGAAAAAAAAAGGAAGAAAAAACGAAAAAAAAAGAAAAAAAAAGAGAAGAAAAAGAGAAAAAGAAAGGAGAAAAAAAAACGGGGTGGGGGAAGGAAACAAATCAAAAAGCAAAACAAAACAAAACAAACAAACAAAAAAAGAACCACCGGGGAGTATCTTCTGATTCTGTGTACTTTAAGTCCCTTGGCTTCTCCTGGAAGTTGTCCGTCTAGCTGGTGTTCTGGGGGAGGGGCCTGCTGTGCTGGTTTTCAGGTGTTAGCAGTTGGGGGAGCTGCTGTGCCCCTTGCCTGGTGCAGGGCTCAGTGGGGGGTGTTTACCCCGTGAGGCCGCAGGAGGAACAGCCCCAGTGGCGGGGCCGCTCTGGAAACCTGGATTCAGCTCCGGCAGGAACTCCGTCTGCAGGGCCTGGAGGCTCCGGGCGGGGCCGCTGATCTGCTCAGCTGGGGCAGGAGCGTCCTCGGTGTCCTGGGCCCTCCCGGCCTCTGCCTGTCCCGGGGGAGGCGGGATCCTGGGCTGTGTCCCGGCGCCCTGTGCTCCGGAGCCTGCGCTGTTGGATTCGCGCTCCCGGGCCGCGCAGCCCCCTCCGCGGAGCCGCCCCCGAGCCCCCCGAGCTGCTCCGGGTCCCGCCGGGTCCCGCCGTGCGCGCTGCAGCCCTTAGGGAGCTCGGCGCACTCTCCCGGGGCGCAGGTGCCTGTTACTGTCCCCGGGAGCCCAAGGGCATCCCCGCCCTCCTGGGTCCTGCTCCACCTCCCCGCGAGCCCCTTTCCGCCCGGGAAGGTCGGTGCAGCTCCTGCGTCTCCGGGACGGGGCTCTCCTGTCCTGGGGACACTCGCCCCGGCCTCAGCCCGGCTCCTCGCGGGGCCCCTCCCCCTTGGAGGCCTTTGTTTCTTTACTTCTTTTTCCCCGTCTTCCTACCTTGATAGAAGCGCGAACTCTTCTCACTGTTGCATTCCAGGTGTTCTCTCTTTAATTCTCAGGCCGAATTCATAGATTTTCAGGATGATTGGAAGGTTTTCTAGGTAATTTGGTGGGGACAGGTGATTTGGGGACCCTACTCTTCCGCCATCTTGCTCCTCCCCTTGCTTCATCTTTATAAATTAACAAGAACAAAGTCCCTTATGCTGTGAGGCTTCTCACCGAGGAAGAAGGGATAACTTTCCATTCCTTCAATTCTACTTTTTAGACATTATTATAGTTTTCTAGAATAGCTTTTACTGATTTCTTATTAGGCTTCTGCATAGATATCTTATTCTTTGCCATTGTAAATGGGATCTGTTTTTCTACTATTTCCCCTAACTGGTTATTTGAATTTATGTAGGCTATCAATTGCTGAACAATATCTTTAAATTTTGTTTTATTAAACTTTCTAATTATGTGTAGTAGTAGTGTTTTCTATCAATTGTTTTTGCTTTTCCAAATAAATAGTTATATTCATATGTAGACAAAAAGGATTTTATTTCTTCCTTTCACATTTGTATGCATCTGTTTGCTCTCTCTTATCTAACTTCACTGAGTAATGTATTAAACAGTACATAGCAGGCATCCTTGTCTTTTTCCTAACTTTGGTAGAAAAGAAAAGCCTCTGGTGTTTTCCCATTAAGAGAGATGTTGACTATTGCACTACTAGGTGTTTACCCCAAAGATACAAATTTAGTGATCCGAAGGGGCACTGGTACCCCAATGTTCATAGCAGCAATGTCCACAATAGCCAAACTGTGGAAAAATCCAAGATGTCCTTCAACAGATGAATGGATAAAGAAGATGTGATATATATATATACAATGGAATATCACCCAGTCATCAGAAAGGGTGAATACTTATCATTTACATAGACATGGATGGAACTGGAGGGTATTATGCTAAGTTAAGTAAGTCAATCGGGGAAAAACATTTATCATATAGTTTGACTTATACAAGGAATATAAGAAACACCGCAGAGGATTATAGGGGAAGGGAGGGAAAATGCAATGGGAAGAAATCAGAGAGGGAAACAAATCATAAGAGACTCTCAACCATAGAAAACAAACTGAGGGTTGCTAGAGGGGAGGTGGGTGGTGAGACAGGGGTAACTTGGTGATGGACATTAAGGAAGGCACATGATGTGATGAGCACTGGGCGTTATATGCAACTGATGAATCACTGAACTCTACCTCTGCAACTAATGATGCTTAGCCAACTAAATATGTTGGCTAATTGAATTTAAATTAAAAAAAAGGGGGGGGGCACCTAGTTGGTTCAGTGGTTAAGCGTCTGCCTTTGGCTCAGGCCCTGATCCTGGAGTCCCGGGATCGAGTCCCACATCGGGCTCCCTGCAAGGAGCCTGCTTCTCCTTCTGCCTGTGTCTCTGCCTCTCTTTCTGTGTCTCTCATGGATAAATAAATAAAATCTTTTAAAAAGGGCAGCCCGGGTGGCTCAGCGGTTTAGCGCCACCTGCAGCCCAGGGTGTGATCCTGGAAACCTGGGATGGAGTCCCACATCAGGTTCCATGCATGAAGCCTGTTTCTCCCTCTGTCTCTCTCTCTCCTCTCTGTGTATTCTCATGAATAAATAAAATCTTAAAAAAAAAAATCTTTAAAAAAAAAAGAAACAAAAGATAGATGCTAACTCCCTAGGGCTAAAGTGTGAATGTGTATATAGGTGAATGTAAAGGTAGGTACATAATCAGGTTAAGGTAGTAATTACCAATTGATAACTGTGTATTTTTCTTTTTTTTTTTTAATTTTTTTTTTTTATGATAGGCACACAGTGAGAGAGAGAGAGGCAGAGACACAGGCAGAGGGAGAAGCAGGCTCCATGCACCGGGAGCCCGATGTGGGATTCGATCCCGAGTCTCCAGGATCGCGCCCTGGGCCAAAGGCAGGCGCCAAACCGCTGCGCCACCCAGGGATCCCTGATTGTGTATTTTTCATATAAACAATTGTTGAATTTTTTCAAATGCTTTTTTCCTGTCGAGTGATAAAATGTATTTTCTCCTTAGCTCTATTAATAATTTGTTGAATATTAATGGCTTTCCTATTGTTGAACTGCCCTTGTAAAGAAAACTCCACTTGATCATTATGCATTTTTTAAGGATTTTATTGATTTATTTTAGAGATTAAGAGTGGGTGAGCATGAGTAAGGGGGAGGGGCAAAGGGAGAAGGACAAGCAGTCCCCGTGCTGAGTGCAGAGCCCAACATGGGGCTGGACCCCCATGACCCTGAGATCATGACCTGAGCTGAAATCAAGAGTCAGATGGTGGACAGACTAAGCCACCCAGGCTCCCTGATCATTATACATTTCTGAGTGCTCTTGGAATCTGTTTGCTATCTCCTGATTTGTAAATTTGGCATTGATAATCTGTAGTTTCTTTTCTGGTACAATTTTTGTTGGGTTTTTTCATCTATTTATAGTTGTTTCATTAAAAGAATTAGGAAGCTTCCTTTCTTTTACTAAGCCCAGAAAAAATATAATTAGCTTTGGAATAGTCTTGTCTCTATATATTTTATAAAATTTTGTATCTTGCAGCTCATACTCCTACCTCGACTAGAAATTGGAGCAATCAGGTAGAAAAAGAATATGACTTGTGCTGGCTACGTCAATAAGGTGTTGCTGAAAAGAGAGACTCTTCAGACTGATACAGTATCCTTTGAAAAGAAAGAAGATTAACAGCAAGAATCTTTGTTATAAGAGACCTTTTTTACCCAGACCAAGACATTCAAGGCTACTATGGATCATATTAATTATGCATTTTTCAGAATTTGCAAAAACTTAATAGGCCATTTTAAGACAAATAAAGTGTAGTCAAAAGGGAGATGTAGAAGGGAAGGATATAGGGGAAATTAAGCTGTGATTTGGCTAGGGTCAGAGCAGTGGGGGAACATGATCTGACAGGCTTCTCCAAAACCTTCTTGTAAGGTGCTTCAGCCTGACTTAAGTACTATCTACATTATGAACACCACGTATAGAGAAGAAGCTTAGGGGCAGGCATTATAAACCTGTTGACCTAAGGAACAGGGACAAACTAAAGCCAATGTTAGGAGGATTAGGGAAATGGACAGAGTTGAAGCCAGTTGCTAAAGAAGAGAAACTACAAAGGGAAACAAAAGTGAAGACTATGATGGTAGTCTACATTCAAGGACCATGACTGATTAAGAACACCAAGATTGGTGAATAGCTAACAGTTGGAAGAGGAATTCAATAAAGTAGCAAGATAATTAATTCTTTACCTGCTGCCGCCAACAAATAACATCCACAGAAAGTGAGTGGATCAAGTGGTGCATGCTCTAGAATAAAAATAGCTCTGTGTCTATTTCAGTTGTAGTCATGGAAAACAATGAACAAGGCAAAGACTTCTTTTGGGCTCACCAAGAAACATCTCCCCTGCAACAGCAGAGAGATTCCTAGTTCTTCCTGCCCAGGAGAGAGAGACAGTGAAATTGATTGTCAGATCCTGTGGCACCAAATCTGGACCCAACCTCAAGGAAAACTTACCTGGAGTAGGCACTAGATGCAGCAGCAAGAAGTGACACAATGTATCTCCCATTGGGGAGGAGTGAGTATATTTTTAGTTGCAATCTAAGATGGCTCTTAAAATCATAAATGGCAAAAAGCGCACAGGTGCTACGGTGTATGTTGCAATATGTATGTCTTAGCTTGAGTGTGTAAGAAAGCAGAAGTCAAATATAGTAGACTGTTACTTTATCTGTCTAGCAGCTCTTATCTCCTAGAAGAAAATTCGTTTCTTTTTTTAAAGATTTTATTTATTTATTCATGAGAGACACACAGAGAGAGGCAGAGACACAGGCAGAGGGAGAAGCAGGCTCCATGCAGGGAGCCCGATGTGGGACTCGATCCCGGGTCTCCAGGATCACGCCCTGGGCCAAAGGCAGATGCTCAACCACTGAGCCACCCAGGCATCCCAAATTCCTCGTTTCTGATGGAGAATCTTTATGTGTTGTTTAGATAGGGCTGACCTCACCTTTTCCTCGACTAGGTTCTGGGTACTGAGGATACAGCAGTGAATGAAATAGACCGAATCCCTGGCCTCTTGGAGCTTTCATTCTAATCATTAAAGAAAAGCAGTAAACATAAAAATTAATTCATTTCAAATAAGTCTGAAACATTATATACTAAGAAAGAAAGACATATAAGGGAGATGGAAGTGAATTATTTAATGGCTCAATAAATGTTCTGGAAATAACATTTGTTGGATTTTTATGCACAATACACTCAATTTTGAAATGTAGGAAAACACAAAACAAAAATCATACATGGGATGCCTGGGTGGCTCAGTGGTTGAGCATCTGCCTTTGGCCCAGGGCATGATTCTGGAGTCCTAGAATTAAGTCCCACATCAGGCTTCCTGCATGGAGCCTGCCTCTCTCTCTGCCTATGTCTGTGCCTCTCTCTCTGTGCCTCTCACGAATAAATAAATAAAATCTTTTAAAAAATAATTCATGAGTAACTTTTGAGGATTTTTCTCCTCTTGGGGTGCCTGGGTGGCTCAGTCAGTTAAGGATCCAACTCTTGGTTTCAGCTCAGGTCATGATTTCATGGGTCGTGAGATCAAGACCTGTGTCAGGCTCCTCAGTCAGTGGGGAATCTGTCTGAAGTTTCTTTCTCTCTCTTTGCCCCTCCCTGCCCCTTCTCTCTCAAATAAATAAATAAACCTTTAAAAAAGAAAAAAGAAAAGTTTCTATCAAAAATTTATTTTTTTGAAAAGTTTTCTCCTGCATTTAAAGCTTATTTGCTCAATACTGAAAATATTTTGAAGCTGATGTATTATAAACACCAAAATATGCCTTTCATCTCATTTATAAGATGTTAAAGAGATCAGCAGATACTCCAAAACTCATTTTTCTTTGTGTAGAACTGTCAAAGTGGAGTCTGTGACTTTTAAGTATCTTAAATCCATCTCTGCAGACTAGTTCTACTTTTTTGAGAAATATACCATTCGTGTGTAATCATTTGGTTTCAACCCATGTGCAGAGGAAACAATAGAAGGAAAGGTTTGCCATGTAATCATTTTTAAAGAATACATTTTAAACCATATTCACAAAAATTCATGAAGCTTTAAGAAGAAAAAAAAAAGATTGTATGTCATCAGCTTAGCCATTCCAAATAAGAAAACTCATGCATTAAACATCGCAAAAGGAAGTAATACAGCTTTAGTTCAATCTGTAATTTGTGAGCTATCACAGAGATTCTGGCTTGGCACCACTCAGAAATGTTCACTGAATGTCATTGTAAAGGTTTGAGAGGACTCTCCAAGGACCAATTAAAGGAATGGAGAACTAGGGAAGATTGCTCACCAGTAGGAAAAAGCAAGAATAATGGTACAAGATGGATGTGGTTTTCCAATTTTCTTGTTTTGACTGTAAATATGGAAACCCAAGCCAAAAATAAACAATAATAATAAACATCTCATCCCGTTATTTGTTTGTGATCATTAAAAACGGATTTTCGTGCACTCCATTCTGTCCTCAGCCTCTCTAACTCCAGTAGTCTTCACCTCCAAACATCAAACTAAGTCATTGACTACATTGTCACTGCTCCTTTACCATGTGTGAGTGTACACATACACACACACACACACACACACATACACACACACGTTTCGAGCTTATGTTCATTTTATTAGCAAGCAGTATATGACACAAAAAAATAGAGACCAAAAATTCTTATTTAAGTATATGGACAAATTTTTTTTAAGAAATATTCTTTATCAACTTAAACTCATTACTAACCATCAATTTTTATGTTTTATGTATTATATGCATGGCCCATTCATACATATATTTTAGCTTCTCAAACAGTTCAGAGCATATTATAGAAACACAAATGTTGATTTAATAATTAGTTAGCTAATTGAATAACTGGACTGGTTGGACTATGAGTTTTTGCTATGTCTTTTAGAAAAAAAAAGTCTTTCTTGGGCACCTGGGTGGCTCAGTGCTTGAGTGTTTACCTTTGGCTCAGATTGTGATCCTGGGGTCCTGAGATGGAGTTCCACATCAGGCTCCCTGCAGGGAGCCTCCTTCTCCCTCTGCCTATGTCTCTACCTATCTCTCTGTGTCTCTCATGAATAAATAAATAAGATATTTACAAAGAAAAAGAAGAGAGAAAAAGTCTTTCCTCTTTTTCATATGTATTGTTTACCCAAATCCAGTTGATATTTTCAGAAATTTAGGGAGAAAGTTGCTGACTAGGTTCATTACACAGAATGCTTCCTTTTACTTAGGATTTATCTAAGTCTAGAATATGAATGGAGGAGACCACAAAAGAAAGAAAGAATGGATAGAAAAGTAAGTTCCTACAAAGTAGGAAAGCCCACTGCCACTTCCAGTTAGAATAATAAGAATTACCACAGAGCCTTGGGTTGAGCAAAGTCCTGGTCTGGAGATAGTAAAGTGGTGAAGCGGAAAGAGCCCTGGGCTGAGTTACCAGACATATCCTTTCACACAATTTGCCTTCCCTGTCTGAGATCCAGCTTCTTCATTTGTAAAATTAAGGGATGAGCCATGTTTCATTTCAGCTCTAATATTCCATAATTCTAACAATTTCCCTAAAGTGCATACTTCGTGGCGATTTATAAATACCACAGATACATTTTGCACAGACATGCCAAATATCGAAGTGAATAAATATTCTTTGAAGATGTTTTTTTAAACTTTGCTATGACCAATTGGTATGTAAAAGACTGAGTTCCACTCTGTAAAATAAGAGTGAACATGCTTTGTACAACTACTATAGAAATTGTTAGAATACTTCATTATCAGTTTACAGGTCCTTTAAATTTAGTAAACTATAAGCTCCTCTGGGACAGTACTGTTTCTTAGTCATTTTTATATCCCCAAGTACATGCTGTTTAGCATGAACAAATTAAATGTTTTTTAATAATTAATCTGAACAGCTTAGCCAGGCTGGAGAAAAGCACATGGAAGAAAAACATGGTGACCAATCTCATTTCCAAGGCATGACCAAAAGCTTTGAGGGTCCTCAGTGTTGCCTGGAAATCATACTATATTTCCCTAGCTCGTCCATGCTACACTCATAGAGTTCTATTTCCTACTTCATTTTCTATCCTCTAATCCTCCAACACTTCCTGCCTCATACTTGCTCCAAAAGAGAACATTCACAAGCTCCCAAATGCATTCCTATCAGCATCTGTACCATATGATAAGTCTTCCTGTTACTATTAAGATTGAACTTTTTATGCTCTTGGGCAAGTCAACGAGCCCACCTGTACAATAGATCCATCCTCTTACATCAGTACAAGAATAATCATTCCTTCTGGGATTCTCCTCACTCTACTGAATCACTTGGATTCTTTCTCTCCACGGGATCTTTTCCATCAGTGCACAAACATATTATTGTTTCTCTCACCTTAAAAAACAAAAACAAAAACAAAAAAACCTCTCTCGACTCTCATTTCTGCCTCTAACTGCTGCCCTATTTCATTTTTTAATTTATTATTGAAGTATAATTGGCATACAGTATTATATTATTTTCAGGTGCACAGTACAGTGATTTGACAATTTTATACATTATGTTATGTTCACCACAGTAAGTGTAATTATCAAGTCACCATAAAACATTATTACAATATTATTGACTATTCCCCCTGCTTTACTTTTCTTCCCTGTGACTGATTTATTTTATAACTGGAAGTTTGTACTTCTTAATCTCTTTCACCTGTTACATGCATCCCTCCTACTCCCTCCTCTCTGTTTGTTCTCTATATTTTTGAGTCTGTTTCTGTTTTGTTTGTTTGTTCCTTCATTTGTCTTGCTTTTTAGGTTGCACAGATAAGTGAAATCATATGGTGTTTGTCTTTCTCTGTCTGACTTATTTTATTTAATATAATACCCTCCAGGTTCATCCATGTTATTGCAAATAGTGGGTTGCTTCCATATCCATACCTACCTCAATAAATTTGTTCTCAACCTCCTTTGTGGATCTCTATTCTTCTTCTCAGAGTAAATAAACAGTGGTGGATACCAGAGCTGAGGTTTTGGGCTTCTCTTTTTCTATTTCTCTATGTTATCTTAGCCAGATCCATGGATTTCTAAATCATCAAATGCTCATAATTCAAAAATTTAAACCAAATTTATAACTCAAGGGCCAAACTCCCCATATCCAAACTTGTATATCCAATTGCCTTCTTAACAACCCCACTCTGAAGTCTGATAGGCCTCTGAAACTCAATACATCCTCAAATCAAAGTCATAAATTTCTGCTTCAATCTGCTCTTCTCTTAAGCTTTTCCATCCTGAATAATTATAACTCAACATTCCAGTTGCTCAAGCCAAAAACTTGGGAGTCATTCTTGAATTCTTTCTTTCTCTCACAACTGTAATCAAATCCTATTGAATACAGTTTTAAACTATATTGAGAATGCAACTGTCTCTCACACCTACACCTTCACCAATCTGACTGGGACAACCATCATCTCCCATCTGAATTATTGCAATAGCTAATTCTTTCCCTGTGTTTGTCTCAAGATATTTTTCATATAGTAGCCAGAATGATGCCACTATATCAAATTAGGTTAGAATTATGCAATTTTGTCTTATCTCACTCAAAGTAAAAGCACGAGAAAAATAAATAAATAAAAGCCTCATCAAAATCATTTGACCTCTTAAAACTCTCCTGACTTCCCCCATTTTCCCCTGCTATGTCCCACTCAGCCACAATGGCCTGCTTTCTATACTTTGAACACTTCTGGTACATTCTTATTCAGGTCTTGGCACCTGCTATTTTGTGCCACCTATCACATTCCTCTCCCACATGGCTTGCTCCTTCCCTTCCTTTATGTCTTTACTCAGATGTCAACTCAATAAGATCTTCCCTGTCCTACTTACCTAAAATTCTAACCTCTCCCCACTAACCTCCAGCAGGTCTCTCTCCCTCTTTCCTGCTCTATTCTGAAGCAAAGTAGGATCTTCTATAGTTAGTGAATGAACTGAAAGAGAGGAAGTAACAGGGGAGCCTGGGTGGCTCAGTTAAGCATCTGCCTTAGGCTCAAGTTGAGATTCCAGGATCCTAGAATCCAGCCCACATGTGTGTTCCTTGCTCAGCAGGGAGTCTGCTTCTCCCTCTCCCCTGCCCTTCTCTTCACACAAGATCAATAGCTCACTCTCTCTCTCTCTCTTTCAAATAAATAAATAAAATCTTTATTTTTATTTTAAAAAAAGAATGGAAGTAGCAATAACACACCCGTCAGTATTAGAGATAATTTTTGAGAAATGAAACTTACTTTCAAATGCCTCCAACAATCATGAAGCATTGCCTAAGAGAGGCCCCTGAAATCTTTCTACAATTAATAAATAAGAGTTGTCTGTAATGAGTATATAAACTTTTTGGAAACAATTGGATGTTATTAACATACTTAAAATAGTTTGAAAAAATTCTCAAGAGATTATTAACAGATGTAAATATCACAGAATTAATTATTGTTCCTCTTTGCTATAGACAAGCAGGAATTTATTCATTTCTCTGTCATAGGAAGATGTAGGAAAAAGAGGAAGCAGTTTAAATCTAAATGGAATTTTATTTTCACCAACCAAGAAAGGAAAATTCATTAACACACTGAAAATATAGACATAGCACCTACCTATTACATGCACAGTAGGGAATTAGTAAATGGAAGTCCCCTTCTTCCAGTGTATTACATATATTATTATATTGTAAGTATTTTTACAATTTACTATCTAAACTATTTGTCATATCATAATCAGTGTTTTCTTAAGCAACCGAAAATGTCGCATATATACAACTTTCTGCAAGAAAAAGATTTGATCACTAAATAAAATAAAACTTAAGACTTTCTTTTTTACTCATTTCACTGTTTTTTTTTTTCCAGGAAAAGGGATTTGCTACTTTGACATTACCTTCCTGAATTATCTTATTTAATTACTACTGCAGATGTTTAACACTTTAAATAACAAAGGGTCTAAAACACAAAAATCATGAACACAGTAATAGCTGAATTCAAATTTTAAATTGCACCCTGGATTTAAGCATCAAGGAGGTGGTAACTTTTTTTTTTCAATTTATTTTTTATTGGTGTTCAATTTACTAACATACAGAATAACACCCAGTGCCCGTCACCCATTCACTCCCACCCCCCGCCCAAGGAGGTGGTAACTTGGTTAGCTTCTCATCATATCATGTAAGTAACTGTTGAATAAAAAGAAATGCAATCATTATTTTTCTGAAGAAAGAAGATGTTGGGCCACCTTCTGATGATTTCTTAGCCTGGAGGGAAGCTTCTGAGTATAAGCTACTAGAATGACAGTGGAGAACTGAAGTTCAGCAAAATCTGGAGAGATTTAGGAAAACAAAGAAAGATGTTTTTGTTTTTGTTTTTGTTTTTAAAAGAAGTCTGAAATTAGTTCTTAATCCAGAGGGCCAAACTCTCCTGGTTTCAAATGAGCTCTTGAACTACAGTCAAGCTGCTCAAAATGGGGGTTGCCAATTGAAATGTTTAGGAAGCAGAAAGTGACTTGCTCCTTCTGTTTGTTTTAATGATTTACCCTTCCTCCGGACATTGTATTACTTCCTTTCAAAGATGTGGCTAAATCTATTGTTTAGTAGACAGAGGTTTTTCATTTACCCACCAAAGCACCTTCCCTCCTTTTCAGAGTATTGTCCGGGGGTGCGTCCAGGAAGATGAAACAAAGGATATAAGGTCGATGGTCACAGGCAGAAATTAGCTACAGTTATAAAAATAAGTAGTAGATATCTAGTGGTTTTGACTTTCTGGTCTTTGAAGGTCTCCCTGGAGAGATGAGGAAGGGAGAAGATATCCCTTTAGTTCTTACAGAGTTTTCCTCTCTAGTTAGTCATAAACTTGAGTGACAAAGAAAAGATGATCCAAGGCCCCTGCTGCTCCTAGAAAAAGAAATCAGTATAAGAATGTTTTTACATACTCTTGCACAAAAACCATCATTATGTGTGTGTAACCTCTTGCTGCACCCAAAACCAATCCCAATTAAAGTAAGAATAGTACTAAAATTCACACTGAAAATCATTTCTCCAACCTCCACAGTGTTTCTTTTTCTGAATAGAAGAAATAATTTCTCCTTTCTTTCTTTTGGTAATACCCCTGTGTATTTCCACTGGTAGATGAAGTAAAAATCTTGAACTATTTTACTAGCCTCCATTCCATGACAAACTGCCATATAATGGATGTCACATGCCCTATATTTTCATAAAAGGCTGTGAACCCTTCTTACAAATATAAAATATTAAATATAAAAGTTACATTTACCATTAAGATGGATGAAAATGAATTTTTCATTTTTATTAGTCTATTTGCACTTGTGATAAGCCAAGAAAGGGGATGAAAATAAAATCTATCTAGAGTAATGATGTTATCACGTAATTGGTCTTGAGCCCTTGAGCCCCACCCAAATCACAAATTTGTGAAAGGTTATCTCCAAGAAGTAAACATCTATATTGGTAGTTCAGTTGCAGGGAACACAGGTCAATTATGTATGAGTGCATGTGAGTATGTGTGTGGTGTGTTTATCTTGTTACTTTCTATACATACACTTTGGAAGGAAGGCCTACTTCATCACTATGCAAACTATCCAACACATTCCCACTTGCTTCAGTGGCAATGAGAAGTCAGATAAGTCATAATTTACAGACCCTATCCTCAACCAAATCTCAGCCCATCAATCCAATCTATATATTAGATTTTGCTCTGCTTTAGGTTATATATATATAATTGCTTTTGATTGGCCTAAAGAAACATGAATCACCTGACTACTGTCATCATATTTATGTGCCCTCTCTTGTGTTTATCACAGCTAAAAGAAGATCATGGCTAAGCACACTGTTTTCTTTTACTCTACAGCTCACCACCACCACCAAACATACACTCTGGCAAGGATATGCTTGTAATCCTCCTGTTACATGGCATTTATCAGGAGCATTTCAAAACCTGCTATAGTATACATGGGTAATCCTTCATCATTTGCATTATTAAGCCAATAAAATCGTGTTATAATCTAAGCATCCTTACCACAGAGAGAACTCACTGTAACTTAATAGAAAGCTCATTTTAGGAAAAGTAAAGTATCACTGGTGAAATGTTACCTAAGTGCTGCTGGAAAGTTCAGAAGATGAGCTGAAGTCCTTCTAAAGAGTACACATCCCTGAAGATGATAAGGCCAAGGCCTGAGATCCAGTGTTTTCTTTAACAATTCAATTACACACTGAGAATTCTTTTTCCTTGCCTTGATCAATGACTTTACCTTCTGTATAGTCAGCTATTGCCACAATAATGCTGCATAACAGATAACCTCATATTCTTGATGGATTACATCAACAAGTATTTGTTTTTCTTGTTCACAGGAGTTGAAGCTTTGTTGACTCAGCCAGACTTGGTCCTAGGACAAGGGATGGGTCAAGCTGGTTCCATGAGTCTGATTCCGGGGTCAGGTTGAGGGATAGCAGCCACCAGGACATATTTTCCTGCAAATGGCAGAAGTCCAGGAGCAAAGCAAAATTATGAAAGCATATTTTAGACTTTTGTAACACTCCATGGGCCAAAGCAAGTCACATGGCCAATGATGACATTGAATGGAGCAATATACTCTACCCTCAGTAAGAGAAGAGAGTGAATATGTGTTGAAGAATAATCCTAACTATCACATCAACTGATATCAAAAGTGAGAAGAATTTTAAAAGAAAGAGTAGTATGGGGAGGAAATTCAGCTACTTGCAACAACATGGGTGGACTTTTAGGGCATTATGCTAAGTAAAAGAAGTCAAAGGCACATACTATATATCACTTATATGTGGAACCTAAATAACTTGAAAAAACAGACTAGAATGGTGGTTACCAATGGGCAAAATTGGGGAGATATAGTTTAACGGTACAGACTTTTAACTAGTAGATACATAACTTCTGGAAATCTAACACACAGCACAGTGATTATAGCCAACAATACTGTATTATAAATTTCAAAGTTGCCACCTGCCTGGGTGGCTCAGCCGTTGAGCATCTGCCTTCGGCCCAGGACGTGGTGCCAGAGTTCCAGGATCAGGTCCTTCATCATGTCCCACATCTGGTTCCCTGCAGGGAGCCTGCTTCTCCCCCTGCCTGTGTCTCTGCCTCTCTCTGATTCTCTCATGAATAAATAAATATTTTTAAAAAAAAATACATTTCAAAGTTGCTAAGAGACTTGATCTTAACTTTTTTTTAAAAAATTTTATTTATTTATTCATGAGAGACACAGAGAGAGGCAGAGGCAGAGGCAGAGGGAGAAGCAGGCTCCCTGCACGAAGCCTGGTGTGGATCTCGATCCTAAGGATCCCAGGATCACAACCTGAGCCAAAGGCAAATACTAGACCACTGAGCCACCCAGGTAGCTCTGATCTTAACTTGTATTACTTTTATTACCACAAAGAAGGAATGATACTCATGTGACATTATAGAGGTATTAGATAATGCTACATGGCAATCATGTTGCAATATGTAAATGTATCAAACCAACACATCCCACACCTTGAACTAACACAATGTTACATCTCAATTTTTTTTAGAAAAGAGTAGTGTGGGGAAAGACTTTCATTGTATCTCATAGATACATGAAATCATACTCAAAATCTACTTTTTACTGTACAGTGAACAGTCACATTTGATAAATACATAAGGAAAGTATAATAGGAACATTTGGCTATTCCCAAGGAGATCCAATAAACCCCAGTATCTAGAGTTTCCAAACAGAGAGTGGCATGATTCAAAAGTGTCCATCCCATCGACATCACAAAAATGGTCATACAGTTACTCACTTAAGGAATCTGTTCTGTTCAACAGTGTGCTTATGTCTTTAAATTAATACTCATTATAGGAAATATCTACACTATTCAAGTAAATGTAACAGAGCCTGAGGAACCATGGCATGGCCTAATCTGTCTTGATTAAAACATACTGTCCAAAGTTTGTATATCAATAATAGCAGCAACACAAAACAACAACACACAGCCTCCCTCATTAAAAAATATTGGAAAGAAGCAAAGTCTTGAAAGAGATAAAAGGATAGAGGGATCATACATCCAGAAGCAACTGCATCACGCCAGGCCTCTGGTCAATGACACTTTATAAATGAATTGGAAGTCCTAATTCTGCTTTAGTTTAGAAATCTGATTATCCTAGAGCTTGTAAGAAATCAGCTTTAATCCTCTTTTAAATGTCATTCAACAGGTTCTCTGTTGTACGTGGGATGCAAATGAATTTCTCTTATCAGATCTTTTCTAATTCATTTTCCTTCCACAGGACATTCTCAGAAATAATTTAAGACTGGACTCTGAAAATTGTTCCAATCTTGAATAACATATGTTTGAAGCATATTGTCTCTCCAATCAGCAAATCACTCCTGAATCATTATTCAAAAGCAGAAATCCTAGTTACTCTACATGAAAATTAAACATAAAATTTTTCTGACATATTATGTCCACATCTAAGGGGCTCTCTGTGTATTTCAGTGTCAGCTCAAGATGAAATTTTAAAATCCCAGCATTGTCTACTATATTCAAAATACACCAGATTTTCTTGTTATCCTTACAATTGTAGTCAAGATTGCAAGGATTTGGGGGATGTAACTCAAGTTTTGCCTTTTTCAGATAGAGAAAAATAATACTAGCAGTGACTCCTCAGACAAATCAAAAGGAAAAAGATCATTGAAATGGAGTCCAAGTTCTAGTTTCAGGCCCAAATCTGTAAGATAACGTGGGAAAAGCTCCATCTTTGTAAATTATTTTATGTTGGAAAACAAATTTTGCTTTTGTTTTGATAATTAGGTCCTTTAAAGAGGCATAGCTGCTTAAATGTGCCATTAAACAGTATGAATTATATATATAATATGTTCGGTCTAAAACTAAATCCACATAGTTGTTGAATCTAATTTGGAGATTTAAGATGAGATTTATTAAGTGTTATTAACCATGTGTGGACCTTCTAAGAAAGGCTTGGGATGTGTGATTTGTATTTCTCTTGTTGCTTAGAATGTAGACAATTACACATGTTAAATGATTTAATTTACCTTACACCAATGTTACCTTTTTTATCTTTAAATAAGTTATTCATCATTGAAGATCAATATTACATTTAGAGTTAGGAGGATGTCAGTAATTGTCAGTATCTTTTACCTCTAAGATAGAGCTTTTTTTATATCATCCAGTCATTTTATCATTATATATGCATATACTAGATTTTATTATATATAAAATACAGATGCAAAATGTATAACCATGTGAAATTAACATGTGTGATTCCCAGTATTTTAATCCTAGTTCTGTATTTTAGGAATTCCCTATTTTGTAGTCCTGTTAGGGGGGAAAACCTGTCCCTTGCTGGAGAGCGAAGAACTAGAAATCTGGATACTTGTTTTTTTTGGCCTGTTACAGCTAAGCAAGATCCATGAACTAGGACTGGTCAATCAGACATAACTCTTCTAGGTCTGATTCCCAGAGCTTCTAGCAGAACAAACCTTGGAAGTGGTGGAGAATGCATGTTGGAGGTGGTAATAACGGTTCAGGATAGCCTCCAGTGCACAAAAAGCAGGGGTAATCTTGCCTTCAACAGAATGGTTCTAGACATTATTTATGTCTGAGGTTCACACTTCTTGGCTCCTTTACCTTGCCTTTTCTCCAACTTAATTTATTCAATCTTCTGGTTACTCAGTGAGCCACTCAAAATCTTTTCAATAACTCCTTTCTGCATAATTAGCTAAAATCTATTTGGGTCGCTTATGACAAGGAATTTGAGTAGTCACACAATCCTGTGAATAATGGAAAACTTGGGCTTTGCTGGAAAGATATCAAGGTATGAAATATGTTAGCTGTGGTACCTGGCAATGTTTGAGGGAACTATGGCATACAATCTTCTGGTCTTAATTACCTTAATAAAATAGTAATAGTTGGTCATCTAGCATTAAACTAAATAAGTAGTGGATAGCTCTCCCCTGACATACTTCTTCCACCATTATTTACTGAGCTCAGGAGGCCACTGGAAGCCTGCCTATCTGTTCTATTAAGTAATGAGGTAGATTTTAGGTAAAGATTTAAAATACATTCCTAAAATTATATTCTGTCTATCAACACTGCCCCACTCCTACCTCTAAAAATAGACTATAAAAATCCTATGCTTGTTTTTCTCAATTAGCTTCCTTTGGGAACAAAAAAGATTATTCTCTACCCTTCTATGCCCTTCTCTGTACCCCACAGTAGGCTCACCTTGTAATCTGAACTCTGTAGCCATTATTTTTTCCCTTTGGATTGCTCAATGGGTGGCAACAATGGCACAATGTCTTCAGCAGAAACTGTTGCTCAGCTCCTCCTCAGAGCCCCCTTCTATCTGACTCAGCTCTCACCAGTCTCTGATAACACTATTTCCTTGATTTTCCCCTTTGATCTTAATAGTAGTCTCCTATTATTATGTCTACTGATTGTTTTCCCTAGGGTAACTCAACATCCTTCATTCCTTTAACCCTAGTGACATCTCTAGAAATAGTCCTTCATGAAAGTCTCATTATTTGAATCATCTTAGCTGAATTTTTTTCCCCACCATAACCCTGACTGACTTGGCAGTCCGAAGATAGAGGCTAGATCTTAATCACCTTTTAATCCCAATGATCAGCAATATGACTATCACACACAAAGTTCTCAGAATATGTTGATGGGTCTGAACTAAGCATACAAGGAACGCTCCCAGACTGGTTCCATATTTAGACTATATATGTCTGCTTTACAGTGAGTTCCCAAAATCTATTTCATTGTCACTCCTAGGACTCTTCCCATTGTGTCTGGACCTGGGGTGCTGGAGTAAAACAGCATGGAATTTGAAGTTAAGCAGATGGATCTGTGTAATCTTAGAAAAATCATTTAATTTTTCTCAATCATTTAAATTCTCAGAAATAAAACTGACGTTAAAAGTCCGAATTGATTATTTTATAGGCTAAACTGTTGTACCAAATAAAAATAAAAATACAATAGCTTTTATAAGAGTAGTTTATTTCTCTTGCACATAATAGTCCACATACAAAGTGGCTTCCAGTGTGGAGCAATTTGTTCAGTATGGTCATTTAGAGCAAGGTTTTTGTCATCTTGTTGTTCTTTTAAACATGGGATAGTGTTTTCCTCTGCTTGATAGAAGCTGATTGATGACTACCATACAAGTGGCTAAGCAAGAATATGGAAAATGTACAATTTCCTTTAAAAATGTTTTCTTCTTTTTCCATTTTTTATTGTAGTAGGATACACATAACAAGATTTAGTATCGTAACACTTTCAAGCTTACATTTCAGTGGTATTAACTGCATTCATATTGTATAATCATCATCATCTATCTCCAAAATATTCATCTTTCAAAACTAAAACTCTAGACCCATTATATCATAATTCCTCATGACCTCCTCCCCCAGCCTCTAGTAACCATCATTCTACTTTCTGAAACTATGACTTCTTCTCCTTTCCCTTCTCCTCCTCCTCTTCTCCTTCTGTTGTTGTTGTTGTCATTGTTGTTGTTTTTCCAGATTCCATATATAAGTGAGATCATACAGTATCTCTCTTTCCATGTCTGGCTTATTTTACTTAGCATCATGTCCTCCAGGTTTATCATGTTGTCACAAATGGCAGCAGGATTTCCTTCTTTTTTAAGGCTGAATAATACTCCATTATATACATATAAGATTAATACAAAAGTTTTAATTTGAACAATAATGGAAGTAATAAAAATCCATATCTATACACTAATAAAAACTATATAAAACCTAATAAACCTAACAAAAATCCATATATATGTATGTATATATACACTTTTACACATACACACACACACACACACACACCACAATTTCTTCATCAATTCATCTGTTAGGTTGTTTCCATATCTTGCTATTTTGAATAATGCTGCAGTAAACAGGAAATTATATGTATCTCCTTCAGGTAGGATTTTATTTACTCTGGATGTACACTCAGAAATGGTATTGTTGGATCATATGGTAGTTCTATTTTTACTCTTCTGAGGAACCTCCATGCTATTTTTCATAATAGCTATACCAGTGGCCCTGTGTGTATCTGTGTGTGTGTTTTTGCTTGACAAGATTCTAAGAAAATGAAACAATCTCAGACTCCGGAGTAAAATAGTTAGGCTTAAATCCTGACTCATATCTTTATCATACAGGTTGTGTTGGGCGAGTGACTTAATCTCTTTAAGCCATTTCCTCATGTATGAATTTTGGAAAACAATAATGAATACTGCATAGAATTTTGGTGATAAATAAAAAGACAATATATATAAAATAGCACAGTATCTAGAACATAATATGTGCCAAACCAATCACTATTAAGAACTGCATTTCTGGGACGCCTGGGTGGCGCGGTGGTTGAACCTCTTCGGCTCAGGGAGCGATTTCAGGTCCTGGGATCGAGTCCCGCGTTGGGCTCCCTGCAGGGAGCCTGCTTCTCCTGTCTCTGCCTCTCTGTGTGTGTCTCTCATGAATAAATAAATTTAAAATATTTAAAAAAAAAAGAACTGCATTTCTGCGGAGGCTGAATAAGGCAAAGATAGGTCTGTTTATTTCGCAAGAAAGGCAGGTCGGAGTGGGATACCATGGCAGTCAGTTGTTAGACCAAATAGCTTACAAGTAGTATTAAACCTCATAAAGATAGTCATATTGTTATGTTCACCTTCACCTAGGCTGAAGATGGCATAAGACTTTAATATATCTAATGGAGGGATCCCTGGGTGGCGCAGCGGTTTGGCGCCTGCCTTTGGCCCAGGGCGTGATCCTGGAGACCCGGGATCGAATCCCACATCAGGCTCCCAGTGCATGGAGCCTGCTTCTCTCTCTTTCTGTCTCTCTCTCTCTCTGTGACTATCATAAATAAATAAAAATTTAAAAAATAATAATAATAATATATCTAGTGGAGGACATCAAAGGAAAGAGAAACACAGAAACGTGCAAAAATAAGATGAAATAAAAAATGACCATCTTGAACCATAAAATTTTGTCTGGAGGATATTACAAAACTCTAGCATCACTTATTTCTTCTTCCCCACTTTAACACTTTTTTATAATACTATAGGAATTCTTAGGCTGAACAAGAAAATAAAAAGCTCCAAAGCTTTTAACCAAAGCAGTGTGCCTGGGTGGCTCAGTTGGTTAAGTGTCCGACTCTTGATTTTGGCTCAGGTCATGATCTCAGGGTTGTGAGATCAGGCCTGACTTTGTTCTGCACTGGGCGTGGAACCTGCTTTAGATTCTCTCTTCCTTTCCCTCTGCATCTCCACACCAACTCCCATTTTCTATTTTAAAAAAAAGGGGGAGGCTCCAAAGCAAGAATCTCAGCCCACAGACAGTATGGAAGCCTTTTTAGTTTTGTAATTCATGCCATATCTCTTCCACAGCATTCCGTTAGCTAAAAAGAATAACTAAAATCAACTTAGATTCAAGGATAAGCAACACACACAAACACGCACACACGTCTTGATGGAGACCATAATTAATTTTGCAGATAAGTTTTAAAACCTCTATATGGTGTATTATTATATTTTTGGACTCGGGTCCTAAGTGGTTATACTATGTATTCTGGGCTTATGCTGAATTTACCACATACTTTGAAATTTAAGACTACAGCTCAAACAGTATTTAAACAAAGCCATTATATGGCACATAGTATATATTTTTTAGATTATTATAGCACCCATTACCCTAAATTCTCTTTCCGGAATTTGTAAATAAATATGTATCAAATGTAACAGACAGAATATATTAGAAAAAAAGTGTTTGTCATAGCAAGAACTTTCTCAAAATGATTGTTAAAAATACAAATTAGATGTAAATGCTATGTATTTTTGTAGACAAGAGATGATATTAAATAGTCCTGTAGATGTTTCCCCAAAACTCCCCTCCCTAGAATTACCAGTGCATTAGAAATGATGTACTTGCTGAAAAGCAGTATCCTTAACTTATTTTTTTTAAGATTTTATTTATTTATTCATGAAAGACACAGAGAGTAAAGAGTGAGAGAGACACAGGCAGAGGGAGAAGCAGGCTCCATGCAGGGAGCCAGACATGGGACTCGATTCCGGGTCTCCAAGATCACTCCCTGGGCTGAAGGTGGCGCTAAACCGCTGAGCCACCCAGGCTGCCCAGGATCCTTAACTTAAAAGCTCGTACAATCAATTTTATGGTTCACATATTTGAATTATCATTATTTTGATTAGGATTTATTAATCCTAATTCACTCCAGATCACATCTAATTTCTGACTCTGTGGTACTCTATTTGCTAGATTATTGCTTTAGAAAAACTCAATTTATTGTTCAATGACAAGAATATTATCTTTATTTAAGGAAGATTAAATAGAGCTGGTCTGAAAATTATCTGATGTAAGCAAAATTCACCAAACTTGACTCTAGCCTTGGTTTGTTATGATATGATCCACACTTCTACCCTAAAGTAATTCTCTTATCCAGTTATCATCCAAGCAGTCCCATGGGAAGTTGGGGTTTATACTTTGAATGCAAGTATCATTTCCCTCCTTAGAGCAAAGTAAACATAGATTTTCCTGAAAGAGAAAGGCTTAAAGAAGAAAATAGAAATGATACCCATGTTCTAATATAAAAGTGGGAAAAAATTATCTGTCAAACAAGAGTTAGAGGTTGAAAATGTGAATACATTATTATGATTCTGTAACTTTGATTTTTAATGATGTATATCAATGCTTAAGCTATGACCATATTGTTTTAGAATGTCCCTCTCCACCAAGTCCCAGAAAACTAACCTAAACCCATCTGCCCCAGATCATGATGTCATATTGGTTATATTTTGACATTCATATAATTGATTTTGCATTCTTAACTTTCTTAATATGTGAATATGATTTCCTCAACTGGATTGTAAGTTCCTCAAATTCTGAAAATTATGCTTTATACACTTTTTAATGCCTTCCTTCCTATCTAATGAGGTATTGAGTATAAATAAAATAAGTGTTTACATAGTTTTTTGGATTTAATTAAATTTTTGAGAAGTAACATGTGTAATTTATATCTAACAGAGGGCAAAATACTAGGTTTGAATACCACAATCAGTTTAATTTTGTATAATAAGTCTCTTCAAACAAAACAAAACTTTGATGATAAATAAATCATCCTGACCCTGATTAGCTATTAAGAAAGCAATAATAGGGATGCCTGGGTGGCTCAGCAGTTAAGCGCCTGCCTTCAGCTCAGGGTGTGATCCTGGAGTCGAGAGATCAAGTCCCACATCGGGCTCTCTGCATGGAGCCTGCTTCTCCCTCTGCCTATGTCTCTGCCTCTCCCTCTCTGTGTCTCTCAAGAATAAATAAAATCTTTTTTAAAAAGCAATAATAATCTTTTACATTTTGACAAAGAATTAATTATTCAATAATAATACAAATAAAGGCGATGGGAATGAAAATAACAGATAAACCATACATTGTCAGAGAAAATAAGTAAAAGCTGAAATAATCTGATGATTTCAGCTCTGATTGTTGACCAAAATTTCCATATTATTTACCTATATTTGAAACAAACTAAAAAGAGGGACTCAAAGAAGACATCTTTTTTTAAGATTTTTTTTTAAGTAATCTCTGCACCCAATGTGGGGCTTGCACTCATAACCTGGAGATCAAGAGTTATATCCTCCTCCAACCGAGCCAGTCAGGCACCCCAAAGAATACACATTTTAACTTTAAAAAAAGTCACAATAGGACATGCAATGAAAATTATAGAAGTTGAAGATGTTCAGTTAAACTCATTGAAGGTCAAAACATGAGGAAATCTTAGATGCCTGATTTACCTCCTTAACATAAGAGATGAGGATCAAAGACCAAAAGATTTGCTATGAGTGTGAAAATCAGTGACTGAACCAGGAATAGAAAAAACACCTCACTCTCTGTAAGTCTGCTTTTTACCACAAAGTGCACTTTTTGCCACAATAGAGAGAAATTCATTCAACTATCATGTATAACAATGCACACTGGCCCAATTATAAATGCTATTATTTTGAACATCCCTAAAAACCTTCTATTCCAAGGAATGCCTCAAATTGACTATTTATCTTCTTTTCTCACCACCTGCACAATGTATCAGTAGAGTCTTTACTGCTAACCAATTGTCTGTGTCATATAGTATGTCACAGACAGAGGAAAACCCCAATTGAAGTGGACTCTTCCAATCTGAGGCTATCTTTCATCAGTAGATAAAATTTGCACAATCAAATGTTGATTTCATAGTCAAATATCTTGTTGTATTCTTAAAAATGAATTCTACTAATTTTTTAAATGCATTTAAACACAATAGTTTGTATTCCATGAGCATTCTGGCAAAAGAAAGCAAGAATTAACCCAAATTAAGGGCTTCTTTCATTAATTTGGGATGTGTCCCAAATATGTAATCAGAAAATAATTTCAGAAAATATAATATGAGTAAAAACCAGCAGAGTGCTCACACAGAGTAGTTAATCAATGAACATGTATTTAATGAATAAAATTATTTTTCTAGATGCTATTAGAGTTTTGATCCCTTTTGCCTGGGGACTTACTGTCCAGTAAAATTAGAAGAACCATGTAACAAAAATAAGTAGGAGCACCAAAAGGTAAATTATCAGGGCCAGATGTAGATGCATAATACAGACAACAATGCATGCTCCAGTAGTTCAGTGAAAGAAGAAATGTTTGGCAGGGGGTGGGGACAAGGATGGCTCATATAACTGGACTGGATGTTGTTGCTACAACAGAAATGTCTCAGAAGAAAATAAGAATGATTCTGCAATTAAATCCTTTGAAAGTTGTTTCGCTGTTTCCATATAGACAGCTTTTGAATGCAATATGTAGGACAGCTTACCCAACTGAAGTGCAAAAATCCTTTTCAAAAAACGCATTTTCCTTATTACCTGAGGATCAAATAATAAATAATAATAATAAATGCAGCTTGAGGAGGAAAAGCCACACTCCCATTTATTCTTTTTGGTGTTTTACCTTAAAAGAAGCTTTGATATTTTTATACATCAGTCAGCATCCAGCTCATTTCCGTGCTGGTGTGTTAACCTTCTCCCTCTGGACACTTGGGATATTAATATTATCCTCTGTAACAATCAGCAGAAGAAATAAAGCATTTACACAAATACTGCAAATTAGATTAAACTGCAGTTCTGATGTAACCCTGTGACATACAGTTTCTTGCGAATTAAGCCAAATGTACAAGCATTTAATGACTAATCCTTTTAGGTATTTTAATGCCCACATGAAGATTTATTGAGGAGAAAGGGAAAGCATATGCGGTTTTCCGTTAGAGCCTGCCTGCGGGCGGAGGATTGAGCAGATTGGCTTTTTTTAATTAATATTTCAGTTCTTTGTGTTTTGGCGGGCAGGTTGCACGTGGTCCTGGTACTGAACGGACAGCTCCTTTCTCTTAGGCTGTGCGCTGGGGGCTAGCAGTCTATGTGGGCAGTGGCAGACCCTGGAGAGAGAGGAGAGAAAAAGAGGGCTAGAGATGAAATCAAGTGCTGACTCCCCCCTCTTCCTTATACCCCACACAGCCATAGGCTGGCCTCCTCCAGAAATTAACCTACTGATCTATATTGGTAAAATTAGTTATACTAGAAGGCTTCTCCGTTCAGCCACAAAAGAGGAGGAGAAAGCTTGTCAGACCCTCCTCCCTCCCCTGGGCTTACTACAAACAACTTTTCTGATGCTAGGAGGAAACCTTTGAAGATAAAGGCAAGTTCGCCTACACTTTAGGAATCCCTCCTGCAGATGGGAGGATTCTAACTAATGAAATCTCCAGGATCACATTTGTTTTTAATGTTATAAAACCTTGTTAAATAAAGTAATACATGCCTGTGTGTATGTATGCATATGTACGTATATGAGTAGATACATATGAGTGTGCATGTATATACGAGTATGTACGTGTGTATATAGGAAAGATGGAAATAGATGCATAGATATAGATGGACATAGAGCCTGATCAACCAAATTAAAAATATCAATGATCTTGAAAAGTTTCTTTTATTTATGCCAATTGCATATTACTTTCAAACAGAATCTGAACTTTGTTTTAAAGTTCATCGGGGTATAAGAAAAAGATGTAAACAATTGTGAGCTATTGGTAACCACACATCACATTCATTTAAGTACCTTGTAACATTAAAATGTTTTCACAGAAATATGAGCTGGAGAATTTAAGGATCTTTTTGATGCTATGTTCAACATCAGTGCTTATATCCTCCAAAATAAGTCTCCAAAATAAAATACGTTAGGTGTATATCAAATGTATCACACATTTTTGTTAAGCTAAGACCTAAAACATGCATTTCTACTTACATTTCTTCCCATATGGGAGATGTAACTATTGCTGCTCATTTGTAGTTCTCCCCTTCTTCTGAGAATATGGGAAGATGATATTCTCTCCTTGCCCTGTAGTTTACCACAGCCACGTGACTATATCTGGTCAGTGTGTTTCTGAGACAAAAACTGTATTTACTTGTGCCAGAACCCCCAGACTCCTTCCCAACATAATCTTATGGTAATGCAGAGATAAAGATCTCACTAGATCCCTGAGCCTCCCTATGGAGAATAGCTGCCCTGGCGAGGTGTCCAAATCCCCAGTGAATTGTATGTATGTTTGAGGGAAATAAACTTTTGCTATGTTAAGCCACAGATATTTGGAAACTATTCGTTATCACAGTGCAGCATGTCCTAAGCTGACTAATAAGCTCCTTTAAAGAAAAAAAAAATAGTAAGTTTCCCTAGGTCAGAATTGTCAATGATTGACCTTTCTTGGGACATTATAAACCAGTGCTGTTCAACATAAACAAAATGCAGGTTACATAAGTCATTTTAAATATTCTAGTAGCTATATTTCATAAATATATGAAAGTAAGGTGTGTATTTTATACTTACAGCACATCTCAATTTGGACTAACTTTGTTCCAAATTGCCAATGCCCTCTAGCAAAAATGACCAAACACACACTTGTAGTTGAAGAAACTATAGGGAGTCGTGGAACATCTTGATAAAGAGAGTTAAATATAACAATCTATCACAGGATTTGAACTTAGGCTGGGTGATTTTAGGAATGGCCCAAGGAAGTAGAGGTTCACACTGGACTGAGTATTCTTAGGAAAAGGGAAATTTTTTTTTTTGTTTTTTGTTTTACACTGAGGGAAGACTAAA
Organism: Canis lupus baileyi; assembly: GCF_048164855.1. Taxonomy (NCBI): domain Eukaryota; kingdom Metazoa; phylum Chordata; class Mammalia; order Carnivora; family Canidae; genus Canis; species Canis lupus. Next base: position 54,130,795 of record NC_132844.1, on the reverse strand, counting down.
GCAAAAGCTCTAATTAGTAAAGAAGCAGCAGTCACTCACATCAGCCAGGAAAGGAGGATATTGGGTATTTTCATGTGTGAACAACATTCATGTCTGTGTTGATTACAGAGTAGTCTTATTTTCATGTAAATCTGTCATGGTCACAGAGTGGCCCTGTGTGATGTTGATGTTCTGTGAGATGGTTTGTATTTAACAGAACACCAAGACCTCACTGGGAGTGAGGCCAGTCTGTAGCAACACCATGGCCTAACTGATAACGCTAGTTCAACTCCTGGATGTCAGAGCCATTTGAGGGGTATGGGATTGGGAGGAGGTAGTTTAGTTTAGTTTTTTCTCAAGGTGCTTGTATTAGTCTGCTAGGGCTGCCATAACAAAATATCACAGACTGGGAGGCTTAAACAACTGAAATTTATTCTCTTACAGTTCTGGAGGCTGGAGTCCAAGATCCAGGGGTCAGCATGTTTGGTTTCTTCAAAGCCTTTCTCCTTGTCTTGCAGATGGCCACCTTCTTGCTGTGTCCTTACATGGTCTTTCCTCTATGGGTACATATTTCTGGTTCCTGCTCCTCTTCTTAGAAGGACATGAGTCATATTAGATTAGGGCCTTGCTCTTATGACCTCACGCAACCTTAATTACCTCCTTAAAGGCCCCCATCTCCAAATATATAGTCACATTTGGGGTTAGGGCTTCAATATATGACTTTTGGAGGGAACAATTCCATCTATAATGGTACTCCGTAGCCACATGTAGCTAAGCATAAGACAGTACAATTATAGACAATTTGAAATTGATTGTGTCTATTTACTAGAGACTCACATTGGCTGGGGACATTTCTCAGTAGAATAAAAAAAATTTTTTCAAGTTTCATCATTAAAAGGAACTCTGGATTTTTTTGGGTCCCTCTTTTCATTATGTCCTTTCCTTATTATGTAATGAACTGACTTCATGGTAAAGAGGTCTGTAATTAGGTTTAAAGATGACCCAACTTTTCACATTAGGGTGGGGTTCCATAAGCAGTTAAATAAAGTGTGTGAAACATCTCCCTATCCTTTAACATTTCCTAATTTCCAGTCAATGAATCACTTCTTGAGAATAGATTTTATAGTGTCATAAGAACCCTAATTCTGTCATTCCAAGCCAGTGAAGCAGCATTCTTCCAATCTAGCAAGAGTTACAAAAGAGCCTATGTTTCATGCTAGATATACCATCTTGGGAAGGGACAGGATGAACTTCCTATACTTATTTCGCAAGAGGCCAATAGTCTTATTTTTCTGTGGAAATATGAGTAGGTTCCTTGTTCTATGGAAAATCACAAATTTTGAAGTGATCTTCGGTTTGTTGATTTTGAAAAGGGAAAAAAATATGTTAGCATGAACAATTTGAAATCCCAGACCTTTTATAATAATCCTTTTGAATTACTTTGGCCACCATGATCTACATAATGATGGTAAATAAGTACATTATCAAGGTATACAATTTTTACATCTTGAGAATTTTGAATTTTGCTGTCAACTGTGCCTGAGACACACTTGACCTTGTAAACGAAAAGTACATTAAAATGATGTCTCTCTAACATTCTGCATTACTACTACTACTCTATTGCTGGAGTCCAGATAATTAATGCAAGAGCTTCCTCCTCTAACTCAAAACTGGATGTGCCAGTGCAGAGCATCTGCATGTACTTAGTTTTGTCACCATCTAAATCTTAGCATTCAGATTGGAACACACTCCTAAAAGACTAATGCTGTTTCAACGTATTTAACTAGGGAAAGAAACCTGTTCTCTTTAACTGCTGGCACATAAATATATAAGAAGTAGATAGTGTTCAATCATACAAAGAGCCTTACACTGTATTATTTATCAGAATGTCTACATTCATTACAGATATTTCTAATATGTGGTGCATATTTAATACATCACAGTCTATACCTGTTTCCAGTGTCTTATACTAGAGAGAAGTCTCAATGCTAGATTTAGTCTCTAATTTTCCAAAAGCAGGGCTTGAGCAGTGTTATTCTTACATCTGAAGATTTTCATTAACCCACGCCATCCCCACTTCACTGAACTTAAAATGGACATTCTATGACATATTCTGTTCTCAGACAGATTGAGAGGATACTCCCAAGGGGATGAGACTCCAAGAATCATTAGATGAGTTGTCTTCTTTTCTGCAGTAACTTCTTCAGTAAAGATATTTTATCTAAGGACAGAGAGAAAGAAAGGAAGTGAGTGATTGAGAGCAGGAAAAAAAAAGTTAATAGTAAGAGGATAACCAAAGGGCAGCCGTGGTGATCGGGTATTTCTGGAATGGCTACTTCCATCCTTTGCAGAGAACACTGAGAGACAGAGGGGATTCAGGAGGATGCCTATAACTTTTCATAACACCAGAATGGAGAAGAGGCCTGAGCAAAGTTGTCCCTTCTGAATCTAGACTTCAAAAAGATAGTACTCTGACATGAAAACCAGTAGAAATGTTTACTATGAAGACAGACAAGCTAGAATGGAGTGTTGGAAAGGATGGGCCATGGAAGAGAAGCAATCCTGTTCATCACTAGTAGGATTGATACAAACCCATGGAAGGATTGGCCAAACCAATCATTTTAAAGTGCATTATCAATTACAAAGTTGATTCATTTATATTCACCCCCACTTATTATAAACTGACCATGAAAGAGGGCAGAGTAGTTAAGTGACTTGCCTGATGTCACAGAGCCAATCAGCAGCAGAATCTATGCATCCTTTGCCTTCCTCTACTTGCTCAAAGGGAAATCAAAAGAGATAAATTTATCCTGGCAATTGTCTTTTGTCCATATGATGCCCATAACCAGAAGTGACTTGGGGAGAAGGGGCATTACCTCATGCAACCAAAAATGGCAGGGCCAAAGTAGGAAAAAAAATTCTAATGGAATGTCCTGTTAGGTAAGATATGTAATAAAGCAGACTGGTACACATTTCTGGACAATGTCCCTGAACATTCCAGGCAGCAGACAGATAGTAGGAAACAAAGCAATGAGGTAAATATGGATGGACCAGGAGTTTCAAAACAAAACTATTCAAGGGTAAGTAAAAGACAGACGTGAGGTCTAAACAGCATGCACAGAGCGTGGAGATTCGGCAAGATTACATAATGAAGTCAAGAAAGTGTAAAGGCAAACAGTAGCACAGCCAAGTTGAAGAATAAAGGGCGATTGCACCAGAGATTAAGATAAATAAAATAATAAGGCATTGTTCCAGTACATAAGGAAGAAAAGGTCAATGGAAAAATAAAGGGGACCTCTGAGAGGCTTGCTGGGGTAATTGACAGAAGAGGAAGACAAAGCTCTTTCAGTTAAAAAAAAAAAAAAAAGTAACTGGAGGCCTTGATTGCCTCAAAGCTCCTCAAGGCTGCTAGCAGGGAGAAGAGGCAGGGGCTTAGGGTCAGCAACCAGACACATCAACACAGGTCAGTTAGAAGGTAGGCAGTAAGATATGTACTAGGGTGACCAGAACTTGAAGTATTACAAGTGAAGAAGCACACACACTGTCTCAGGCCCCATGTCACTGAGAAGATGCCCAAAACATGGAAGTAAAAGAGAGATAGAAGCCTGTGGACATTGGAAGGGAGGATTCCTAAACCAGGACAGAATTCCAGCAGGGCATAAGGGGCCCTGGGACAAAAATGGGGGCAGGAAAGGAGGAAGAGATGAAGAAGAGTGGAAGGGAAGGAGAAAGGGAGGGAGAGGGAGAGAAGGAAGGGAAGAAAGAGAGAAGAGAGGAAGAAATGAAACTCAAAATTTTAAAAGACCAGAAAGTTAGTTAATCCTGGAGCAAAAACTCAAAATATTTAGCCATAAAGGAAAAGGAATTGAGGTGTGAGGAAGAAGGACTGAGCTATCCATTTTCTGGATCCTGGGTGAGAGATTTTGGATGGAGTGGATGAAAGCCTCTGAGTCCTACCTCCAGCCCTGGCTTTGTCACATGCTTAGCTGTGTGACTTCAGCAAAGGGTAGGACCGGATGACCTCCTACGTCTCCCCCAGCTGGATTTTCTTTGGTGCCATCTGTCCAAGGGCTGCAAAAACCAACTCTAGGGAAGCAAGTGTGCCCTGCTAATAATGTCTTTCTTCAGTTACCTCCGTAGGAACCCCTCTCCTTCCAAACAATAATACCCAACATTTCTTAAGAGCTTCCCTCGTTCCAGGTTGATAATAATAATAATAATTATTATTATTATTATCTATTCCTTAGCTTATCAGGACACTGAGGTTCAATTGAATATATACATCGTGAGGCTCAAATGAATATATATACATTCATATATATTTACTATATATATTCATATATATATATATATATATATATATATATATATATATATATATTCATTTGAGCCTCACAGTGTCCTGATAAGCTAAGTGTTCACAGTCTTTCCCATTTCACAGGGGAGAAAATTAAGTCACTGGCTGAGGTAGGATCGGGATTGAAGCCCCAGGCCCTGTGGTTACAGGGGTTGCAAGTGGGTCCTGGAATCTAGCGCTGGATCCAGAGAGGCAGTCACCACCCTTCTGGGGGAGCAGGTGCTGAAGAACTGGCGGGATCCTCAGGCCGCCCTCGTGGCCTGGCTCCTGGCTCCTGGCTCCAGGTGCGTTCGGCACCCCGCAGGCCGGGGCCACTGACCCCCAGGGACCGTGACCGAGGGGTCAGGGCAGGGGTCAGGCTCTGGAAGCCTGGCACACAGTCACCACCAGAGAAGAGAGGGGTGAGATCAAAGAGGCTGGATTTGGGGCCTCGGGAGTCCGGAAGGCATCAAGTTGGCACATCTCCTGCTGCAAAAGAAACCTGGCCCCGGCCTCCAGGTGGATGGTTTCTGTCAGGCGTCTAGAATGGAATGGAGAAGAGGGAATGAATACAAAGGAGGCAATTAAAACTCTGGGAAAGTTTCGATGCAACAGCGCGAGCCAGATGTAACAGTAGGACACCTTGGCGATCACTCCTACCGTTTTAAGCCTCACTTTCTCGAGGCTTGCCTACCTGCTGGGGGGCGGGAGAGTCTGCAGCAACCGCCAAGGGCTTCTGTCTCCCCCACCCCGGGGAGGGGCACTTACACCTCGTTACCTCCACCTAATATTAGTACGCAGAGACCTACCTCAGAGGGTTGTTGTCAGGATAAAACGACACGATGCTTGCTTGTAAGGAGCCTGACGATAGGGGATCCCTGGGTGGCTCAGCGGTTTAGCGCCTGCCTTTGGCCCGGGGCGTCATCCTGGAGTCCCACATCGGGCTCCCTGCATGGAGCCTGCTTCTCCCTCTGCCTGTGTCTCTGCCTGTGTGTGTGTGTGTGTGTGTGTGTATGTGTGTGTCTCATGAATAAATAAAATCTTAAAAAAAAAAAAGGAGCCATAGTAAGTGCTCACTAAATGCTAGCTCTTGCTGTTAATTCGTTGTTATTCTTCGCTCTATAAAAAACAAAGTCATGACTACGCAGGTCCTCCCTCCTGGAGTTGTAGGGAGGGGAGCGTTCTGGGGGCCAGATGAGTCAATACTTGTACAGGTGCTCAGCCAAGGAAGGCTCTCTTCTGCGACCCCAGTGCTTCAAACACCCCTTGCGCCCCACAAGGTGAAACACTGATGAGGGGAGGGGGTTGCGGACGCGGGAGGACGGAGCGCGGCCCTTCCCGAACTCACGCATTTCTCTGCGGAAAGGAAGGAGCGAGTTGCCCCGGGGGCGAGCCAGCGAGGCCTTTGGCTGGCGAGGCGGCCCCTGGCCTCCAGGAGCGCAGGCAGCGAGGAGGCCTCTCCCGGCTCGCGCGGCTGCGGGGGGTGAGCGCCCCGGGTCCCCTCGCGCCCGGCCGCGCCCGCCTGGGCCCCGCTGCGCAGCGGGGGCAGCAGCGGGGCGAGCTCTCTGCCCTCCCGCAGGACGGCCTCAGCTCCAAGTTCCGCTGTTACCCAAGAGAAGACTTCAGACGACAGTTCCTCTGTTTCATTGCGGCTGATACAGTCGCCAGGCTTTTTTAATTGCTCGCAAATGCGTCCGCTCTGAGCGGTTTACGGACCCGGTGTTGCCTGCAGGCTGCAGCGCTGAAGCGGAATACTGATCCGCGGGAGGCTTCGACCAGCAGAGCGGAGCGCGGGATGGGGTCGGGCGGGAGGAGGTTTAAAAAAAAAAAAAAAAAAAAGTATGTAAGTAAGAAAAAGGAATTTAGAAAAATCAGTGACAACCCTTAAACTGAAATGACTAGAGAGTCTGTTAAGAAATGTTCATCTCTCCTAAATATCCCAGAGCACTTTTTTTTTTTTTTTAAATGGTCCGCCTTTTCTCGTTTGGGATTAGGAAACATGTTGCGCAAAGTGGCCCTTCTGTTGTTGACATTGGGATCGGGGTCAGGGGAGAGAATAGCAAGAGAGAGTAGAAGAGTCAGCACAACCTGACTTGAAAAAAGGACGGGAGAAACCTTTCGGAAGACATCCAGCATCAGTATGAGCTCGGGCTAATAGAAGTAGGAAAGGCCAGCGATTTGTTCTTGGCTGGGATGGGGGTCTGACCTGGAGTGCCTAGGCATGAACGCCGAGCTGCCCACGGCTTTTCTCTTCAGATATCCTGGCACTTGTAACTGGGCCAAGTTTTAGCTTCTTGGCTCCTGACCAGAATTTTCCTGGTATTTGGAACACTCTTCTCTCTCCATCTTGCATTCATTATTAATGAGGAAAAATGAATGAACCAGGAATCGGAATACTGTGTGATGGACCCAATAGATTTGCCTTTCAATGACTTGCGGATTGTCCCCACCCCCCTCCCACCCACAGCATCAATGACTAGGAAAGGTTAGAGGAATCACACCAGAGAAGGTCTTTGGATAAGTCATTCCCATTGTCATTAGAATCCTGAGCGATTGGAAAACTTGGACCCCCTTCCCTAGAGGGCCCTGAGAGCTTCCTTCGTTGTTGGCTGCTGGAGATCCCAGGCTGAACTCAGAAGCTTATCCAGCCACAGTGGAGGCACTCAGAGGGATAGGGACTCAGGTATAGGTGGAAGGGTACCTGAGAGAGGATAGAACCAGATACCCCTAAGATGGGACAGAGCAGGGATGCCTGGCTGGCTCAGTTGGTAGAGCATACCACTCTTGGTTCTGAGTTCAAGCCCCATGTTGGGTGTAGAACTCACTTGAAAAGAAAATAAGAAAGGACACAGAAGTCATTGGCTTTCTTTGGGCTCTCTAGAGGCCCTTCTGCTCTTTATGTGCATCCAAAATAAAAAGTGGAAGGAAAGGATTGGAAGGGTTAGGAGGGGTACTGATACTCAGATTGACACCTCTTGTTTTGCTTTGTGGAAAGAATGTCTGCCTACTATATTGGATCTTCAGTGCTCCACTCTTTCCCCATACTAGTACCCTTCCAAAACTGGGTCTTTGTAATCATGAAAATTATCTCCTATTGTGCAAACTCATGTCTGGGTTATGGAACTGCATGCCCAACTGGAGCAGAACACATTAAATTTCACTATTAGATAATGTACACACATGCTCTGATAAGGCATAAGTTTAATGAATTCAATCTCATCTCTACCTTCTTCTAAGGAGGACGGAAGAAAGGAAAAGGAGATGGAAAGGAAGATACTCTGGTTGATTCATAGGTGTGAATATATCCAAGGAAATAATTTTGGTTAAAAATGTCCAAATAATTACAATCTTTACTCCATTTCACTTAGCATTATGCAGGCAGTTTTGTGGGGAAAATCTATTTAGGCAACAGGAAAACACACAAAATCTGTTTGGAGGAGCAAAGGAAATCCCAAGAAGGAAAAAGAAAGAAGAGTGGGAGGAGGAGGAGAAGGAAGAGGAGGAGGAAAAGGAGAAACACGTGTTTAATAAGGTTAGGGTAGGTACTTGTTTGCTGGTAATTGTCCACCAACTGCAAACACACAGTGGGTGGCAGATCCTTCCAGTAGAGTTGTTTCCGGTTGGATGAAAACTGAAGGGACCTGAGCTTCCCACACCAGCATCTGAACTGCAGGAAACAGTTCAGAAAGTCTCTTTTCTAGCTCTGGATCCTAACCAAAACAGTAATGATAGATAAAATGATTGCAGATTCCTAAAGCGACTGCAGTAGAACAATCCCTCCTGGAGTGCGAAGCATGGAATCAGAAGGCAGAACAGAAGCGCTGGGTGCTAAGGGAGACCCTTCTTCAGCTTCTAGGGTGCGAGGCTGGCGGGGGTTCTCCTGTGCTTTTTGAGCTATGTCGCGTGGGCGGGAGTCGGCCTGGCCTTGGGCTCAGGCTGGGATGCTCACTACCGGTTTCCCGAGGGAGGGAGCCCCAGGCGATTGTCACCGTGTCTCCAACTCGCCGTGGCCAGTTAATTCAATTACGCGCCCGCTGGAGAATGTGTGGCCAATCGGTCTCCCAGAAAGGGGCAAAGCAGAGAAAGAGGAATTAGCTTTGCTGAAAAGCCCAGCCTTTGGGTCAAGCAGGATGGCACTTATTAATTGCTCAAGACTATTAATTGGATGGGAAGGGGAGATGGTGGGGGGTAGGGGGGGACTGTCTGACAGAAACAAATCCCACGCGCGCACATCACACACACACACACACACACACACACAGACACCAAGCACAGCACACACCTGCCTCGATGAGTTTCTTTAGAAAAGGGGCGCGCCGTGCAACCCCAGAGCAGATGGAAGAGAGAGCTGACCAGTATGTGCATATGGCGCGGATGATTTCCCCAACTTTTCTTTCAGGGACAGACAGCTTTTTTTTTTTTTTTTTTTCTTTTTGTTGGGATGAGGCGAGAGGGAGCAGTTGGCCAAATGGAGTTTCCCTACAGTTCAGACGCTGGTGTGGGAAGCTGGGACACTGGAGTGGGAGGAGAGCTTTCCAAGGCAGATGTGGGCTCTGGCAAAGTAGTGACTCTTAAGCCAAGATACGCACTTTACCCTTTTGGCTTCGTTTCCTTTAAATACAAACACAAGTTTGTTTTTTCTCATTCTGCGAGATCTATAGTTTCCCCTAATTCCACCGGGTTCGAGACACAGTGAATGAACCCTGGACACCTTTTATCTTGGTATCTAGAAGTCACTTGGGAAAATGAAATGGGGATAGGGAGTGGAATGGAGAATTAAAAGACCGCCCCGTTCTTCTGTGGGGTCCAGAAGTATCCAGAGGGAGGAGACAACTAGAGGTCATTCTGTGGATGTACTCAGCTCCAGGCCAGAGCTCATTACCAGGAGTATCAGAAGTGTGGGGGCTGCGTGTGGATCTTCTTCCGGACGGGGACAAACCTAGGGACCAAGCCCACTGGCACAGCAGGCACAGCAGGCGGCCACCCCACCCTGAGCCTCCTGGCTGTTCCCAGGGGAGAGGGTTTTGCCTAAGCTGCCTGGACCTAAGGGGGTGGGGAGAGAGAAGGTCCCTTCGCCTTCAATGAAGACATATCTGACAGTAGAGGAGTTGGGGGAGGGGTTTGCAGCTTGTCTGAGAAGGGGGCTTCCTTTTCCATTTGAGCTTGGACAGGCAGGGAAACCAACATTATCCACCTGGAAAAGCGTGCACGGCAATTCCCAAGATAACCCGAGGGCTCTACGTGTTCCCAGGGTGGGGGTGGAAGGGTGAGAGGGGTGTTATACCTTCAGAGAGACAGGGGTTCCTGGGGTAAGGTCGTGGGGGCAGGCCTCAGCTCCCACAAATAGTTATTTATTTCCTCTGTGGATGGAATATAGAGGCCTCACTCAGTCCTGACAAACAAAAGATTCCTCTGCAAGCATTTTGGGATTCAGCCTCTTAGTGCCAAGGGTACTCATCTTACCCCCTCCTACTTAAGATCAAGTTGGGCATTCTTTCTTTTTATCTTCATTGGGCTCTCATCCTGACTTCATTAGACCAAAATACAGAATTTCAAGTGGGGAGGGGGGCACTTGCGCACCTTGAAAAAGGGAGCAAGTGTTGGCTGCTGACCCTTGTGCAGGGCTGAAGCATCACGGATCTCCATTTCAGACAGTGCATTTCAATTCTTGTCGTGTGCCTTTGTCCATTTATATAAAGCAAAGAGCGCTGAGTGACAGCCCCAGTTAGCCTGCATGAGCAGATCCTAATAAACCCTCCCAAACCCCGACCTAAAAAAAAAAAAAAAAAAGCCACATGCCTGTTTGCCTGCGGCTTATTATTAAGACACCTTCTCAGCTTAAACACTTAAAAGCTAACCAAATGAAATGGCAATTAAGACTAAATTACCCCTTCTATCTCTGAGATGAGTCTGTGGGGCCAGCCAGTTCTTATGAGACAAGGTTGGAGAGCGGACTTTGCAAAGCCTCAGTATTGCGGGCAGGTGGCCACCGCTACCCCCTCCAGGTGCTAGAACACTTGGTGAAGATAGCTGAATTTTGAACGAAGTAAAGCTCAAATACTGTTTGAAAGTAGAGAAATCCACCAAAGAGACAGGGTTGTGCACTGCTTCCTTCCTGCCCTTTGTAAAATATAACTTTCAAACATTAAGGGTTGTTTTGGAGTAATGGTGTTCAAGTACCTGTGTCACTGTTAAATGGTCTACAACCCCCCCCCGCCCCCGCAACCCCCATCCAGCACTGTTTCAGAAAGGAAAGAAGGAAAACACAAAAGAAGGGGAAAATGGGCTGGGTTGGGGAGTGCAAGACAACGTTTTACCTAAATGTAGAATCTTGTCACACGTCTTTATTCTCTTGTATTTTTCTTAAATATACTGCCAGTTACACCATTTCTTTATGATGAAAACTTGGGCTGTCCACCGTGGCTATTTATTTTAAAAGCTGCTGAAAGTGTAAGCTACCGCAGGGTGTTGCCTTAAAAAAAGGGAAAAGAACCCAAATTCGATGTAAATATGGGAAGAGCAGTATTGTTTCCACTTGGGGAAAGACAGACACCCCAATCTGGGTGAAATTGATTTGGGTGCTTGTTGGAAAAAAGCAGCTTTCAGCATCTAGGGAGTGGAACCAATAGGAATGAACACTTACTCGTGTAAAAGGAAGCTTTAATTAATATATATTTCTATCTCTAATATACACACATCGGGGCTGGATCTTTATCTTCACAATAAAATGTGTGCAAATGCTCTCTGTAGAGATGAGTCCCCACCTCAGTCGGTATAGAAAAGCATGATAAAGGTTGGAAAAAATGGATAAAAATGTTGAAAGAACCTCCAGTTCCTTATTAGGCGAAGATACAATATTTATTCCTTGTCTCCTGGGATAAATCTCTTCTGCCTATTGTCCTCCCAGTTCTCAGTGCTGATGCTTAATTTTCAAAACTTCTATATTACCAAGGGACCTACGACATCAGCCAAAGAAATACTCAGCAAGTACAAAATCTGTTCCAGGGAGCTGCTTTTGTGCAGAGGGAAAATTTTGTTCCTACAGGTTTTTAAGTGGGTACGAGGCAAGGAGCTATCTGATCCGGGCAAAGCCATTACAATTTAGATCTCTATCTATAGAACATTTTTTTTTCCTTAAAAAAAATTGGAAAATACAAGAAGTTTGGATTTTTTTCCCGATTCTTTTTTTGGAGGGGGAAATTGCATCGTAAGCTTTCGGAGAACCCAACATGTCAACTACCTTTCCGGGACTAGTCCACGATGCCGAGGTATTATTACTTTTTTTTTTTTTTTTTGAGCGCGCGTGTGTGTGGCGGCCGCGGCGGCGGTGGCTGCGGCGGTGGCAGCTTTCCCTGTCTCTAATCTATATTGGACCGTTACGTTTAATTATAATCTGGCTTTCGGGGGAAGTTAAGGAAGGAAAGGGGAGAAAGTTCGTTATGACATCTGTCGCCAGGAAGGGCGACTCTCTGCCACGTTAAGAAACATTTGCCATAATGAGGGGGAAAACATAATCCTAATAATAAAGAAAGGGAGGAGGGGGTGAGGAGAAAGAGATAGAGATTGGAAAAAAAGATACTCAGAAAGGCAAAAGTAAAGAGATTGATGGGGGGGGCGGTAGGTGGACAAGGGGGGTGGGGAACAACGCACCCCTTTTGGAATGGGCTTATTCTTAGGAAAAGTGAAGCAGAAAGAGGGGGGGGTCGGGTTCCTTGCCCCAAATGGTTAAGGGAACGAGCAAGTTGAACGCTTTGCACAGACTGGATTTTGTAAAATATATGGATAATGGTTTTGAGCGGCTCTAGCGGAACACCTCAGCAAGGACAGGCGCGGAATCCCGGGGTTGGGATCCGGTTGCAGAGGCGAGGCGCCGGCCCGCGCTCTGTGCGTGTGGACTCTGGGTCTGCGCCCCGCCGTCCCGGAGTCAGTGGCAAACCTGGCTCCCAGCGCCCAGCTCCCCGTGCAAGTTAGGCAGGGGCTGTGTGTGTGTGTGTGTGTGCGTGCGCGCGCGTGTGTGTGTGTGTGTGTGTGTGGTGTGTCACCCGCACCTATATAGGGTGGGGGATTTTTTTCCGCCCTCTCGACTGTGAGGACGAGGCCGCCCACCCCCAGTTCGCCTGCTCGCCGAGGCTCTCTGGCAAAGGCGCGGAGCCGGGGCTGCGGCTCGGCCCCAGCCCTGCGTGCTCGCTCTCCTTGCAGAGCCAGAAAAAGCTCCTGGCTCCGGGAGAGCGGCGCCTCGGTTGCAAAATGACAAACCTCAAGTTTTTCTGCTCTCCCTTTTCCCCCTCTTCCTTCCAGATACGTCACGACGGATCAAACAGCTACCGTTTGATGCAGCTTGGCTGTCTGGAGTCCGTAGCCAATTCCACTGTCGCCTATTCCTCCTCCTCTCCTTTAACTTACTCCACCACCGGCACCGAGTTTGCGTCCCCCTACTTCTCCACTAACCACCAGTACACCCCGCTCCACCACCAGTCCTTCCATTACGAGTTTCAGCACAGCCACCCGGCCGTCACCCCCGACGCCTACTCTCTGAACTCGCTCCACCACTCTCAACAGTACTACCAGCAGATCCACCACGGGGAGCCCACCGACTTTATTAACCTGCACAATGCGCGGGCGCTCAAGTCGTCCTGCCTGGACGAGCAGAGGCGGGAGCTGGGCTGCCTCGATGCCTACCGCCGCCACGACCTGTCCCTCATGAGCCATGGCTCTCAGTATGGAATGCACCCAGATCAAAGACTCCTGCCAGGGCCCAGCCTGGGGCTGGCCGCCGCGGGAGCAGACGACTTGCAGGTAAATAAGCATGCGGCGAATTTGTCTGCGCCCTCCCCTCTTTGCCCTCCCCCTCCCGCTCCGTGCAGGCTCTGACTGCAAGCCGCCTCTCCCCTCTTCTCCTCTCCTCTCCTCTCCTCTCCTCTCCTCTCCTCTCCTCTCCTCTCCTCTCCTCTCCTCTCCTCTCCTCTCCTCTCCTCTCCTCTCCTCTCCTCTCCTCTCCTCTCTCTCTCTCTCTCTCTCTCTCTCTCTCTCTCTCTCTCTCTCTGACACACACACACACACACACACCACTTATTATGGAAAGTTATCAAAACAATTAGAGGAGGGGTGTGCCGTTCTGTCACTCTCATTGGATCAAGGCATTTCACCTGGACGCCTGAGAGTCTGGCTAACTCAGGGCCCCCACTCTCAGTCGGTCTATACAGAAGTCGGTCGTGAATCCTCATTTCTATCCCTGAGGGGATGGGGTGGAGGAGATCACCGAGGCTCAGTTGAGCCAACTGGGCTCTGAGTAAGACCCGATTAGATCTGCGCACCCTCAATCTCTGCCTTGTGCTGGGTCTACCCGTGTGTCCCAGGTGTTTGTCCCAGACTGAGCTCGTGGGAAACTACTAAGAATTGGGGGACTGGTTTGTTCTGCGACTTTGTTGGGCTCTAGAAAAAGTTTCCCCGAATGTACTAGATTGCTGTGGGAAGTAAAGAATCGCCAATGGAAAGTCTCAAAAATTTACCCCAAAGAATCTGCACAACGCACTTCACCAGGTTATGGATTTTTGAGCCTAATTCTGTTTAAGGAGCATTCAATCCCACCACCCAGTTGGGTAATTCACAACTTTATTTTCCTCACCAGGTTATTAACTTTTACGTCAGATACAATTTCTTAAAAAGAAGGAAATGAAATAAAGAAAGAGGGGAAAGAGAAGAGAAATAAGGGAGGAAGAAAGGAGAAAAGGAAAGAAGGAAGGAAGGAAGGAAGGAAGGAAGGAAGGAAGGAAGGAAGGAAGGAAGGAATCAAGATATTATGGAGGCCATCAATCAGATGATCTCTCTCCTGCTTTCTTTCTTAATGTATTTTTGCCCATTCTTTGCCAACAATAGAATTTATAATTTTGCAAACATATTGTCACAACCACTCTTCAAACAAATAAAATCACAAATATTCAAAAAAGAATTCAAAAGACGTAAATTTATAGCTTCCTTTGGCTGAAAGGACAGCAATAGCTGAGTCCCTACTTTTTCAGTCCGCACAAAGCTGGCCACCTCTCCACAGTCTCCACAACGAAGGGGAGATACTCCAAAAGCACGAGTTGGAGACGTAAGAGATCCCTTGTTGCGCACAGAAAATCTTTTCCCCTCATTTACCTCTGAGCAAGAGATTATTTTAAAATTAAAGTGAAAGCCCTTACAGTCCCAACAAAGAGCCGTGGGCACAAGATCGGCACACAAGAAAGGAGATTTGGCTCCATAAACCTTGACTTTCTACATTTATATTCACAAAATAATTTTATACGCTCAGAACATTTTTACATTTTTCACAAGGATCCCCTTATGTCTCAAGGGGGAAAAAATCTGCCATTCAATGCTTAGCTCAACTAAAACCTATTTACTCCTTTTAATAGCCGCGTCTGCTGCTGATTTTTTTGTATCTGTACAAATTTTTTTTCTGTGCTAGGCACAAAGCCGGGCATTTTTCAAAAGAGGGGATTAGAACATTTGCAAGCACCAGACAAAGAGCGAATCCCGTGCAAAAGAACACCGTAGTTTATCCAATTTTCGACTTAGTGCCATTCAACTGGTCATTTATGCAATGTCATCCGACCAAACAACATGTTTTACTTATAAGGGGGGAAAGTTTGTTAAGTGTAGAGACCAAGATTCGTTTCTTCTAAGAAAATAAACATCTTAACAGTGCGCCAGATCTGGAATGGGAGGGAAAGTGGTTCACTCTCTTGGAGAGGCTTGGGGCCCTTTACCCTCTACATTTCGGATATTTTGAGACTTTTTTTTCAGTCTATGTCTGTTTTATATTTTTAGTCTTTCTTCAGCTTATTGTTCATACTGAGGGAATATTCATACTGAGAGAAACACTTCAAGATCCTAGAAGAAATTGAGGAGTAAGATATGTGATATATTTATGTATCTATGTCTAAGACATATCTATATATGTATATATCATTGTGTGTATATGCATATATATACATATATATATATATATATGAAGCAAGTTGTAAATCTGGCAAGTTATTTTCTTCCACTCCTGCTGGATTTAGTTGGCAGAATGAAAAAGAAAGAGAAAAAAAGTAATAGCTACTTTTAACAAGAGAAATAGGGAGGGGATGTGTGGGAGAAACCCGTCTCTCTCCTTTTATTTCTTCCTTTTTAAAACATTCATCAGCATATGCCTCATTTCAAATGCAACAAATGTAAATATACTTTTCCCTGCACAGAATTTTAAGTGAAAGTCCAATGGTTTGCATGGCGGTCTAAGTCTGCCTAACAGATGCAAACAGTCTTGTGGCTTCAGTTCCATCTTTGAGTCCCCTAAAAAGATTTGCTATGGCCAACAAAGGAAACTGTCACACCTTTTCCCATCACCGCTTTAATTTATGCTCAGTCTCCAAGTTTTTTTTTTTCATATTGATTTGATAATCACTTTAAGGCAGAACATTTAAAATAAGAAAGAGCTCGTGAGTAGGTTGAAAAGGGGGTCTTACAGGCCTGCCTCAATATGGTGAAAATGGGGAAGCGAAAGGGAGCCAGGGCTGTAAAGGTTGTTTTGTAAAGTGGGTTTTTATTATGCACCGACTCTCTCCGCATTTACTTAACTCTTCACGGGCTGTTGGGTAGGTTAACACCCTTCAAGGCCTCTTTCATGTCCAATACCTCGTTTGTTTGTAAAGGAAAATGAGCCTTTAACACATTTCAACTCAGGGGAAAAAAGAGAGAGAAATTTTTTATTTTTCTTAATCAAAAATCAGCAAACCCTTTCCTTCATCCCAGCTCACATGATCCCTCAATCCAGTAGGAGCCTAAGGATCTCCTGTGGGTGAGCCTGAAGGTGTTTCCCCTCTAAGACATATTTTGGGTAGGATACTCCTACTTCTGTGGTAAAGCAGAACCAACATCAGATATCTTGAAGCCTGCACTTGAAATGGCTCCTCTGAGCTCCCAAGAAACCCACAGTGCCAGACTTGACACTCTTAGTATAATTTACTCCACGCAGAAAGTGCCGTGGAAACTGTCTATATATGTGCTATGTGCCTTGATGGGGACTCAAAGGGCTTCTCATTCCCTTATGTCAAGATGAAAGGCACTCAGGTGCTTTGAAGTATAATATTGTATGGTACTGCAAAATGCATACCTTAAGATTTATACAACTTTTAGATTGTGGTTTTTCTGGTACTTTTTTCCCCCTTGAAATCATGTGTGCTGCCAAACTTGCTCCAGCTCAATGGTTACTTTCAAATGTCTACTATGGGGATATGGGGTTTGGGAATGGGGCAGATTAAGAGACTTAACTCATGTGGTCATACCTATTAGTATTTCTTTGAGTGCTTTTCATTGTTTTTCTTTTATTAAGGGTTCCGTGGAAGCCCAGTGTGGGCTTGTTCTCAATGGTCAAGGTGGAGTGATAAGAAGAGGTAAGTGATGTGTTAAAATGAAACATTCTTCTCTCATCTGATACTTTGTTTTGAAGATCTAGTGGTGCTGTTAGGCATCAGATCCCTTGTCTGATGATTAAGAAAACAACTGCTCATGGTCAATTACTTTTGTCCCACATAGGCATACTCCCATCCTCCATTGAGGCTTGAACCCAGCCTGTGCCCCAAAGAGCTGTGATAGAAGCAATTTGTTGTTCTTCATGGAACAGTGACAAAATCAAAGTTGAGGGGTTGGGGGAGGAGAAAAAAGAAAAGAAAAGAAAGGGAAAAAATCCTTCTCACACCTCTTTTCTCTATCACCACATCCTCAAGCAGAATTTCTGGTCCCTTTTAGCCCTAAATGTGCCAGCCACAGCCTGGGTGATTGAGGTGATGGTGTTAGCTTGAGGCTTTGAAGGATTCTATGAAAGGCTAGATTCGTTGAGGCTTCAGGGAAGGCTAATGAAACACCAATATTGTAGCTGCCCTTATTTTTCTAAGTGTCCAGAACATTTCTTTCTTTAAGGGAGGTGGGAGGAGGAGGTGGTGTTAACTGTACCGGATAAAGCTTTCTTGTTCCCATCTGTTGAGGAAAACATCTGAATCCAGAGTTACCCATGGAATTGGAAAGGGGGGGGGGGAGAGGCAAGAGTTGAGAGCTGTTGATTTTGGCTCAGACACTGAGGGGGGCTGCATCTCAGATGTTCCATTTTGACAAAAGGTTTTGAACTATGACATTTTAAGGGCCTCAAGGCAGTGCAGATTTTGCTGGCTTCCCCACTTAACTGTACCCAGAGCCTCTGAAGCTTATTTTCCTAGCAAAGCTGAGTAACCCGAGGAGCACACAAGGCAAGGGGACCAGCTGTTATCCCAACTTCATACGAATTAATAAGATGTGGCCTATTCACCAGGGCTAATTCCAGCTCCAGGGCCGCAGTTGTCTTTAGTAACTGAACTACTAAAGACTGAATCACTTCTGATGGCACCAAATAAATGTCCTCCAGTCCCTGCCCATCCCTTTCAAAGCTTGTTGAAAGATTCCACTGCTTTCCCGAAGAAAGAAGTGGATTCTTTCATGTTTAAACTGCAGGCTTTACAACTGGGTGTCCGATATGAAATTCCATTTAAATCGAGGAGGAAAGAAAACACAGATTGCCTTTCTTTTGGAACTGGACAGTTGTCATAGTGGGTACTTGGAATAGCCCCTTCAACTCTGTTGTTTCACTCAATGGAGATTGGAAACTATTTAAAAAAAAAAAAAAACACTAGTGTTGCTCCATAAGGATTTTTTTTTTTTAATGAGTAACATCAGGCTTGTCAGCCAGGCTAACTAACATTCAGCCATGTTGAAGCGATATGAAATAGTCCCAAGACTGGTGAGAATTGCAATAAAATACACATACGGTTCAAGGGAGGGGTTAAAATGCATAGTGAGAGAGGTGTCTGGTGAGACATGCTGATCTGGGTCTGTTGGGGCGGTCACGCTAAAGGTGAGGCTGAGCGCTCAGGGCGCACGGAGATGTCGGTGGTGCTGAAGGACAGCGCCACTAATTAGCGCCCAGAGCCGGCTCCTCCCAGAGCCCGGCTGGCGCTACTGCGGTAGACGCGCTCAGTTCGGCACTGGCTCCTCGATCACCTTCTCAACGCTTGGAAATTGCATCAGATCTTACAGTAGCTGGCTGAGGGTGGGAATTATTTGAGACCGAGGGCGGGAGATGGAAGGGAGGTGGCTAGGTAATCAGTTGAGTTTTTGGAGATTTAGGGGACACCCCCTCAGCATTCCCTACCACCACCAAGAAAGGCCTAGGCTCTTGGGGAACTACAAAATGGGAACTGTGGTCCTGTCCTATGAGGGCCACAGAAATGGTCTTCCTTAGGTAATGTTTTCTTGTTCTTGTAGGATTCGGTGTCACTTCGTTTCACCTGAAAAATCAGTGTGGATCCTGTTATTTTAAACCAAATATTGATCTTTTAGGAGTCCAACATAGCTCCAAAGAGAAAGGGGCGGTAACTTGGGGCTTTTATCTGTATTGTTTGACTAAACCCCAGACCTCCTCCCCCCACCCCCCCACCCTGCAAAGGAATTCAGAATTTAGCTGCTGAGTTTATTCCATTTCCACATGTCTTAGAGAAAGGCCAATTAACTTGGTTGAACCCCGGAGACCAAGTGTGTGTCTGTGTGCGTCTGTTACTCTGAAACAATCAATGTTCATGACAATTTACAAATGGATAGCAAGGAAGTCTTGCTTAAAAGGTTTTGTACATCCTGCAGGAGCCTGCCCAGCCCCTCAACTCAGGACTCCCCGTTTTCAAAGAAGAGCTAAAGAAGCCCCTTCTCTCTGTTGTCTTGGTGGTGCACTGTATTCCTACTACAAATAGCTCAAGTCACCTTTGTTCATCACAATTCAGAAGGACACTAAGTCAGGCAGTCTGCCTTATTGCCATATTGTGTAATATGTATTGTTTAGATAGGAATGTTCTGTTTCTCTTCTAATCCATGTTTACAGGTGACTCTCCACAGGAAACATGATTTCTTGAAAAGCACAACTTTTTGCTATCTTTCCTCCCCCTGCTAAGTTCTCTGATAAACTTACATTTCCAATGATTTTCAGAATTTACTGTGGGGAGGAACAAAACAGATTTCACTTCCAAAGTCTCCTGAGTACTCTTCAAGAAGAAAGACCACAAAGTGCCCACATGAGTTCACCAGGGAGAGGCTATCCTGGTTTGCAGTGTGTGTGTATGTGTGTGTGGGGGGGGGTTGAGGGTGGGGGGGTTGAGGGAGGTGCTCAGTTCTTTAAATTTGGCCATTTCTATTTGCAAAGAACAAAATACCACTTCTCTGACTCACTTCGATAAGTGGCAGTCATATTGTTTTTGCCTCTAATGAAGGCCTGGTAGCCAAAGAAAGCGCCTAAGAGGGGCAGCGGCAAGGTAATTACCACCTAGATAAAATATTTGCCACCGCCTCGGAGGTACAGCTCCCGCGCGCTCACTCTCGCTTAATGGTGTGCGCGATTTTGCCCGCAGCCCCGCCACTCCAACCATCAGAACCAATAATCTTTACTTTACCCTGCGCTCGAGTATCGATAGCTTCTCTCGCCTCCGGCTTCGGCTTTGATATGTTAATATTTCTGAGTAGCAAATTCTGCAGAGATCATATTAATGTTGTACGTACAGAGTGGAGCTTTGCCTTCGTTGAATATTCAGATACTGGGTTTCAAAAGGCATCTCTTGAAGAAATGAGGCTTCTATTTACAGGAGTCGTCTGTGTTTTTAATCATTAAAAAAAGAAAGGAAAACCCACTCTTCTTTTCCCCATGAATCTTCTGAGGCTCCCTCATGGCCTCCTCCCCTTTGTCAGGCGCTGGTCCCTTTCATTTCTCGCTCTGAGAATTTAATAGTAGAACAATGTTGATGACGACGGCGACGATGATGATGATGCTAATAATGAATGGGTCTAGATTGGAATGGCGGGGGTAGGGGTTCAGTAGGGTAGGGGGCTGTGGCCTTCAGACGAGGATGGAGGTGAGACGAGAGGACTCAGCTTTCCCATAGTTGGGTGAGAAGTGACATTTTGGCCCTGGTCTTTTTTGAGAAATCGGGATGGCAAACTCAAAAAAAAAAAAAAAAAAAGGCAAGAAAGAAAAAATGAAAAAAGTGAAGAGGGGAAGCGCCCTTGTTTCGCTTTGTGATCACTCTGCCTTGCAGCCCCAGGCTAATTTCAGACGCTTAAATACCGCCATAGCCTCTGGGCCACGCGGAGAGGGAGCGGACCCGGCCACGGGCAGGCAGGAGCGCTTTCCGGATTGCCCGTGGCTACACAAAATACAAACTACTTTGAATCAAAACATTTTTGGGGAATTAATATGATCTGAACTCTGCACGTTTTAAGAGAGCTGGAGTTTGTCAGATTGCTTAGAGGTGACTGGCACGCCAAGGAGGAGGCATTTACGCTGAGGTACAAACATTGTCAGATCTGATTTAATTTTTTTAAAATGCTTCTGTGAAATGGAGTTTAGCATCAATCACCCAGTCTGCCAATAACCGGGTGGATGCACCTGACCGCTTTTCCCTTCTACAGCCCCCGCAGCTGGCTGCCCACAGGCTGCTTGGGCAGGAGGATGGATGAGCTGATTCTGCGCTTTCAGTTTTGCGAGGGCCCTGAGCTTTGGAACTCGAGTTAGAAAGAGACTCAGGCTCTCTCAGCGGCTTCCAGAAGGAGTTACATTGGAGTAGGGTGGGAAGCCTTGTTCCTCTTCTTTTGTCAGGGCCCCCAGAATCTCTCTTTACTAGAATCGCCAAAACTCATCTCTAAAGCTCATCCATTTTGAAAATACAGCAGAAACACACCTCTCCTGCCTCGTTAGTCCCCAAATACAGACGCTGCAGATTTGGAATCCAATCTTCTTTATATGAAGACTGAAATTCATATACCAAAGGATCTATAGGCATGGTTTCTTAAAAACCTTTTTTTTTTTTTCTTTTGCGGGGGTAGGGGAGCACCTTTTCCTTAGCCTACTGCCTTCTCTCTCATTTCTTTGTTGCTTTGAAAATAACAAGAATCAAAGCACTTCCTGCATTGAGAAATGGGGATTAATTCACACACACACAATTACACACCCACTGCCACATTAAACCAGTAAGTCTCTTAGTGCAGACCTCCTTTCTTTTGTTCTGCCTGGAATCTGCACTGGGAGGAGCGTGTTCAAACCTGGTAATCCAGTTATACCTGTAAGGGTATATCCTTCCCTCAAACAGCTCAGTTAGCGGCTGATGCATCATTTGAGGCCTATTTGATTGCAATTAAACCACTATCCCTTTGCTGCTTGATTACAATTAGTATCTGCTGCGGGGGGTGGGGAGGAGAAACGAGGGGATTACGCGGGAGGTTTGGGATTGAGAAGGGCGAAGGGCTGGAGAGGAAGCAGCAGCGGATGATCCTACCCCACCCAGCTCACACGCACACCTCACAGAAAGGCACCCGCAGAACAAACAGGGACAGGAAACTCCTATAATCGCTTACACATTTTTAATGTGTCAGAAAAAAAAACGAGCGATCACTGGAGATGAAGAAGGGGAGAAAAAAAAATCCCTGCCGTTTGTATTTCTTTCATTTGAATTGTAAACATCTGTTTGGCTGTAAGGCGAACAGAACATTTATTTTGCTCTCAAGATTTGGTCTAATTATGTCAACACCGAAGCGGCGGGGAGTGGGGCGGCGCTGCGGCTTGGGAGAGGGAGAGGCTGCGCGTCAGGGCCGGGCGCCCGCAAGCCCGCCGCGAGGTATCGATCGCACCTGCCCAGCGCGCGGGGCCTCCAGCCATCACCCGCTCTCCGAGAGGAAGGCACCCAGAGGGGGCACGTGGCTTAGAGGCAGCTTTGGGGGCGCCAGGAGACCCACGGTTCCTTGGAGACGGCCGCGGCTGTTTCCTCTGCCCTGATTGCCTGGATGAGACGAGGAAAAGCGCGCTCAGGCGTCGGCGCTGGTCCTTCCATCCCGCAGCGGCGCAAAACGTGGGTGGGGATCCCGTTGCGCCCCGCAGCTCGCACCCCGGAGACGTGTAGGTGCTCAACACAGTGGTGGAGTTGAGCGGGCTTCGCTCAGGTTGCTGAGCACGGGTACGTCCATTTTCCTTTGCTGCTCCTCAGGAGCTGGGGAAGTG
Organism: Canis lupus baileyi; assembly: GCF_048164855.1. Taxonomy (NCBI): domain Eukaryota; kingdom Metazoa; phylum Chordata; class Mammalia; order Carnivora; family Canidae; genus Canis; species Canis lupus. The sequence continues at coordinate 54,108,395 of NC_132844.1, read as the reverse complement.
AATGGGGCAGGCGTGAGCATCCCCATTTTGCAGAAGGACAGACCAAGGCTCAGAGCTATTCCTCAGAGGTCGCACGGGTCGTGAGTTGGCCAGCCTCTTACTCGCAGATCATACTGTGTCTGACAACCCGGGGCCAGTGTCTCCAGCCACACCAGAAAGAGCAAACAAAGCCCCGCCTGGTTTTTCTTTGGCCTCATGAGATCAAACAAGTTCAGGCAGCTGAAGGATCTGCATTGTGTGTTTTTCATGCCTAGTTTTGTCCCCTGCAGTTTCTTTGGCTGACATTTCCCTGTAGCTATGGCAAAGTTATCCCTTTTATGATAGTCATGTTCTAGACTGGTGACCTTAAGTAGATAGTACCTGATTTCTTATGCCTGTTTCTACAGCTACAGATTTGAGTTAGAGCGTCACTAGAAATGGGAAGCCCTATCTCCAAATTTCAGTTTTGAAAATAGTGCCCTCCATAGAAGTTTTACTTCTGGGCACTATGAATACCCGGATTGTGGGGCCAGAGACACCTCTAAGTGGAGTGCTGGATATAGAATGAACGCTACATAATTTCAATAAGAGCCAACATGCAACAAAGGCGCCCTGAAGGACTTCAGCTGGTAACACTGGAGATGAGTACTGTAAATGGCTTGGCATGGTCAACTCTCCTAACTTTCCTTTGAAATCTCATCATTGCTATCTGTGGTCTGGATCCCCTTAAAGAATCTCTGGACCTTCATTCTAAATTCAAAAATCTGGTTATGTGGACCCATTACTCTTTTCTTCCTCCCCCAAAAATAAACCACTGAGAAGAAAGATATCAGGTTCTCCATGCTGCTGCAAATTCTACAAGTTGCCAAATCTTTAGCCAGGACGAGAGAGTTCCCCAAGGCTGCAGCAATGCCAACTATCAAAGCAACAGAAATTCCCTTTAAAGATGCTGTGACATAAAAAATAAAAGCCTCTAGAGTTGATGGCTAATTCTGAATACAAAATAAATCCTCCAGGCAGTTTGTGTGTGCATAAAGCATACTCTTAATATGCAGCCTGTGTAACTTACCTAATAAATGCTTATTTGAGCATAAGCCAAAAGCCCAACCTGGATGCAGGAAAGACCCGGAGCCCGGGGAGATAGCACTTGGCTAGGTAGCAGATACAGTGACTTCCCTGGGAGCAGCTGGCTTTCAGCACATGGGATTCACTTTGCCAAAAGGGGACAATTTTCCAATTGGAGAAAGCCAGATTTAACTCCTTTTTTTTTTTTCCAAAAAAATCTTTTATATTCTTCTGTGGCTGCCTAAATTAGGTTTCTAACCCACTATATATTAGAAAAGGTCTAAAACTGTGCCTTCTTTTCCCTTGGCTTGCTAGGAAAGTAACACATGCACAAATATTCTTCTCTCATAATTTACTTGAGAACCATTGGATAAGATTCCTTGTGTCCTCAGTTGTGTATTGGCTATTGTACAAGTGAAGAGGGCTTATGTAAGAATGTAAATTTGCTTATGATTCCATGACTGTGGGTGGAGGCCCATTTTCAGAAGAGGGCTCTTTGAATTTTAATATAGACATGATTTCTTAATATTTTTGCTTCACATGACCCCACAATGACCTAAGTCCTAAAGTTATCAGGGTCCTGAGCCTGACAGTATGATGCTAAAAGCCAGCTTCATTGATATATTCTTGTTCATCTCAACTTTTGAAAAGCCATATAAGAGTTTATTTGTAAAATGCATCTTGTATCTGTAGGTATAAAGGGAGAGAATCAATGAAAGGATAATGGTAGTTCCAGGCCCCCAAATCTGGGAAAACTATGATGATGATGATGATGATGATGACGATGATGATGAGCTTTAAAATTCTCTATGACAATGAAAATTGGGGAAGCCTAGGTGAATTTGTGTCAAGAACTCCTGAGGAAGGCATTTGCATGGTTTTCTGCTATGTTAACCGCAAGTTTAATGCCAGGAAAAGGATTTCAGTTTGACAGTTTGACAGATTGTGACCTCTCAGATTTCAGACCGAGGGCCAGTTTCCAGACACTAACATTGGGAATTTAGCCAAGTGTACAGGACTTGTCTTCCAGTTTGGAGAAGGCTGGCTGCTCCAATATTTGCAATATCCTCTCTTCTCTTTTGGGAGATCATTCAAGGTGATCACCAGCCTTACCAATGTCAAGGAGAAAGACATTTGTCCCAATACTTTTAGGGGAAACTTGGATGACTCTAGGACAGCCTCCAAGAATTCCAGGTAGTACAGGGGTAGAAACACTTTAAGAGTGAGGTTAAAAAAAAAAAAAAAAGAGTGAGGTAAAGTCAACCTGTCTCTCCACTCAGATCCAGGACCCCTTCATGTTTTTAAGTATCCTCCCAGGTTCCTTAGCCACAGTGCCCAGAGAACACACCTAAATCTGAATGCCAGAAACCTCAGCAATACATTGTACCTGAGCGGCCTAGTAAAGGAGGGGAGGAGCTATGTGAGAGGCAAGTGGCAAGTCCTAGACCAGGGTTTCTCAAACTTTAATGTGCTCATGAACCTCCTGGGGATCTTGTTATAATGCAGATTCTGACCCAGAATGTCTGAAGTTGGACCTGAGATTCTGCATTTCTAGCAAGCTCCCAGGAGATGTCAGTGCTGTCAGTTGAGGGTGGTCCCTTTGAGTAAAAAGATTTTGGGCAACACTCCTGCTTGTTTTTCTTCTTCCACCTATTTTTCTCTTTTCTCCCATAGAATTTGACCTTTTTTTGGAGATGAGTCTTAAGATCTCCCATAGTTGAAGAACCAAATGTGTGCTCAGGAAAGCAAGCCTTGAATTTGAACTTGCCAATGAACCTCATAAGCTTGGCCTTCAGATTGTTCAATGCATGAAGAGGCAGCCTTAGATGTCAGGGCTGTGTAGCCACCATGTTAGCAGTATGGACTTTGGCTCAGGATTTTTGCAGTATGGGAGAACTGGGCAGCAGGAAACTCTCTTCAATGATTATCATCTTGGGTCCTCAAGTCTACTTTAAGTGCCTGAAGTTAGGGAATGTACTCTGTTATCCTAGAGGAGAGCAAAACTCAAGGGGCTTTCTGGAGCTTGGAGACAAAAGGATTCTGCTCCAGGGGCCCTAGAATGGCAAAATTGCTTTGGTGATTTAGCTATTAGCAGTTATCTTTGCCTTGTTCCCTAATAGTAATAATAATAACAACAACCAAAGCAATAATATCATTAGCCACTAACATTTAATGTAACCATTACTGCGTTCTAAGTGCTGTGCTGTATTTGACTGGGTATGCCAATCCTGAGGTCTTAGCATGTGGTAGAGAGATGTGACCTATCATCCACACCCACATGGGTTGAAAATTTATGACAATGGGCTGATTATTTTTGGTGGTACCTGGAAACTGAGTTATTCCAGTACTTACAGTTGGTAAGTGGATAAGCGAAAAGAGATGGACATTTTCAAACAATTTGGAAAAGAGATTTCAAAACTCTTGTCTACATAGTAAGTCATGGGTAAAATAAATCCATCCATTGTATATATTGCACATACGTGCATACTCATAGAGAAATGAAAAAATAATACATACCCTCTGTGGGGTTAACTGGTGGAGTTTGGGGTTCTTTGAAGTGTGTTTTGTGTGTGTGTATGTCAAAATTAGCACTGATGAGCCAGCCAACACTAGATAGGATGCTAATTTTTGCTAAAAATTGTAACCCCACAAACATGTTTTATATGATATTTGAAGGATAAAATCTTTATTGTTATTTGAAAGGACATCTTCAGAGGAGCTTTCTGAGATGATCCAGGTGATGTATACATGAGAATAGTTGTTGCCATGTATTCCCAAATCCCAAGTAGTGCCTTGATGTCAACTGTCTTTCGTGCAATTATCTCCTCTCACTGTCACTAATATGTAATATATTTCCCCCCTCTTCAAGGTGGCACATGTGTGGTCAACCCCACAGACTTGTTTTGCTCTGTCCCTGGCCGTTTGTCCCTTCTCAGTTCAACTTCCAAATACAAGGTGACCATTGCTGAGGTGAAGAGGCGCCTCTCACCACCTGAATGCCTCAATGCTTCACTCCTGGGAGGCATTTTGAGAAGGTAAGAACTGTTTTCTGGCACATTGTGTCTTCTAACTGTACTGATACAATACTCCTCAGCCCTCTGTCTTTAGGCCTTCGGTCTCATGTTGAATTCCCCACCTGGTCACATCCTCTCATCAATTCCCTTAGAATGTGAACTTTCAAAACCCAGTTTTTATTTTGTTTTTGGGCAGAGCAAAATCCAAGAATGGGGGCCGCTGCCTGAGAGAGAAACTGGATAGGCTTGGCCTGAATTTGCCAGCAGGAAGACGGAAAGCAGCCAATGTTACCCTCCTTACTTCCTTAGTTGAAGGTATGATTTTTCAGCTCTGCAAGGTAATGGTAGAAAGTTAACAAACTCAGATCTGTCAGATTATGCTGTTTCATTTTTGCCTATAGTATTAAGCAAGACAGTTAACAGTTACAGGTGAATTTCCCAGTTAATCATGACAAAGATAACTAAATTAGACAACATAAGGCTTAGATAATTAAAATGTCATTTAATATACTAATCCTGGCAATAATAAAGAAGAAGACAATGCAAGATTTAAGTACTTCGACCAGTATTTTCTAAATAACAGCAACAACAACAACAACAACAACAACAAAAACTGGCTTTGCTACTGTCGTTTTTATTACTATTTATCTTGGAGTTCAGGTAAATCTGGTTTACCTAATTATTATGCAGTGCAACATGCTCTATAGGATAAGTAATCACCCTTTATATAGTGTTCACAGGAGTCTAGGCAGGATACCAAGCCTGAGAGCATATTGTGTTAATCCTAGTAGGCATCTCTTAAAGTACAGTGAAGTTCCATGGCTTTATGGGTGGATAAGCTGAGTTACAGAGGGGTTAAGGTTAACCAGTGATATAGAGACAGAGGCAGTAATATATTCCCAGAAGGTATTGTTTTCCCAACTTACCTTTTCCTTTTTGTTTCTTCTGTAAGGACTAAACTACATAATCTTATTCAAACTTCTTTTAAGAAGAGGTATTATTGAAGGCTTATTTTTAACTTTTTGGGGGAGCTTTTGAATGTCAAAGGAGAGTTCTTCCATAACCCAGAATGCTATTATTTTAAATCTGAACAAAGGGGCCTTTTAATCAAAACTCACCTAAACACACTTGTGAAACTTTTCTTGCCTTGGCTACTCTATTGTCTATAAGGCACTATAGGAAGTGAAAAGTAATGGAAACACACGCAAAAAAAAATCTTGCCTTGGGCAGCCTGGGTGGCTCAGCGGTTTAGCGCCACCTTCAGCCCAGGGCCTTATCCTGGAGACCTGGGATGGAGTCCAACGTCAGGCTCCCTGCAGGGAGCCTGCTTCTCCCTCTGCCAATGTCTCTGCCTCTCTTTCTCTCCCTCTCTCTCATGAAAAATAAAATCTTTAAAAAATCTTGCCTTTATCCAGATTATCAATTCATACCAATTACTGTATAACTTTGTAAACTAGCATGTTCTAGACATTTGCTTTGTTCCCTAATTGCAGTAATGACAACAACAACATTATTGACCACCAACATTTAACTGGTATTACCATTACTATTGTCCTATGTTTTGTGATGTGTTTGCTTGTGTGTGCTGATACTGAGAACTGACGGATGGTAGAAGTTGACCTGTCATCCGCTCATATGGGTTGGGAGTACTGGGGAAAGGATGAGGTAGAAAAAAATGACACATGGGTTGATTCTAAAAGTATATAGATTCCTGTTCAATTTAAGTAAGAAGATAATTATAGCTATTTAACAATAGAACAAAACACTCAGAATATAATGAAGTGCATTGAAGAATCATATGAGTGGTAGGACTTGATTGGCTCTTAAACCCAACTCTGCAGGAAAATCAACTCAGGAGGTTTATAAAAAATATTTGGGCCCCTTCCCTAACCAATTGAAACTCAATCTCTGGGGGTATGGCCCAGGCATCTATTCTTTTTTCAACACCCCCAATGATTGTAATGTATTATGAGGTTTAAGGATCATTGATCTAAATGTTTCTTGAAATCCTTTCCACTTCCTAGGATGGACTGGCTGAATTCTCATAAAATTTGTAATAAGTGTGAAAATTAAAGGCCCTAGCAAAGACCATTTTCTGTAGTGTCTGTGAATATACTGGCCAATATATCTGAAGAGCCATATATAAAAGGGTATATTCACAAGTCTTCTTACTGATTTTTATGGTAACCAAGCACTGAAGTATCCTGTGTAGGAATCATGAATCTATGCTAACAGAAGAAGTACAAGTTAAATATGTGAACTCCTAGGATGATCTTTGTGGTCTTGCCATCTACTCTTCAACATACCTTTCCTACCGTAGAAGTATCTAGCTAACTGTGTTCTATTCATTTGACGTGTGTTCATGGAGGAGTCACATCAGCCTTGGCTGATGAAACCTAAGATTTTATTCTTTCCAGACACTTTAATTGGATGCTTTTGAAATGCCCTAAATCCTCATGATGTAGAGAAATACATTTTTTATTGTTTAATTCTAGACACTCACTGTGATGGAATTGAGGAAAACATATTTATTTATTTATTTTAAAATATTTTATTTATTTATTCTTAAGAGAGACACACACAAAGAGGCAGAGACATAGGCAGAGGGAGAAGCAGGCTCCATGCAGGAAGCCTGACGTAGGACTCGATCCCGGGTCTCCAGGATCACGCCTTGGGCTGAAGGTGGCGCTAAACCGCTGAGCCACCGGGGCTGCCAAGGAAAATATATTCAGAGGCAAAAGGACCTTTTGCATCCCTTAACTCTCCATGTATTATAACCCTCAAATGCATATGCACACTATCTCTCGGTCTCTCCACCCCCCCGCACACACTTAAAAGTTTTACTATGATGTGTTATGTTCTCTGATTTTTATATTATTCCATATTTTTGTGTTCTTTTTAAATGCTGATTATAAACCTACTAAATTTATTTCAAAACCCATACTGAGTCATGATCCACAGTTTAAAAAACTGTAAGTTGTCTTAACACATGGAAAGAATCTAATACTTGAAGAACAAGGATATGCCATCTAAATTAAAATAGGATTCATTTTATCACTGGGCTGACCTGAAGAGCAGTTGTGTTGTTGAGGACTCTCCTGTATATTTTTATTCCCACATTTTGGTTGGGTTGGTTATGACACCTGATGACTCTTTTCCATCCAGCAAGATGCCATTTTGTGCAGTAGGCACATAGTCTTTGGAATCCTATAGATGATGCTAGATGTATACAGAATAATGGTGACTTAATTCTGACTTATCAAAACCCCTGGAAGTTTGACATAGTTAATGCTTCTCTTCAGTACTTTTGGGATTTTGGTCCTTTTTTGCACTAATATGGGTCTGATTTAGTTCTTTCAGATTCTTTAGTGAAAGGGCAGCTGTGCTGGGTGCCCACTCAGGCTCGGTTTTTGTCTGCTGACTCTCTGAATAGCGCCCACAGAGAATAACTTTCTCTGATTGTTTGCTTGGTGGGGCAGGGCCATGCAAAATTACTCACATACTTCCTTAAATGAGAATTCAGCAAAGTGTTTTTAAAAAGTTCCCTCGAAATGTCTTAAACATTGCCTTTTGGTGACTGTACCCACTAGCTAGAAAACACTAGATAATCTTCATGGTAGGATCACCATTTGTGTTATTGTTTCTGGTGCCCATTTTGACAAATGTTTAGGTCACAGAGATGACAACTCCTAAGTCGTGTGGGTGTGGGGGACTAGTGAAAAAGTTAACTGAAAAACTGGCTAGCTGTTCAGAAATGTTTAGTGTTTGTAAAGTTTGCAACAATGAACAACGTGCCATTATCCCAATGTAAAAAAAAAAATTGAAAGAAAAATTGCTTGTATAATTTTAAGCGGTAAATTAAAACTTCCCCATATTTACCAGTTGGTGCTTGTAAGACTTTAAACTGACCATGTCTTTGGGTGAAACTTGTCTCCTGTCAAACATATATTGTAAGAGCCAGCAACATTTCAGATTAATTTTTTTCAGAAATTCTAAAACTATATTCCTAGTCATCAAAAATCATCCATCAGTTTTCTTATAAATATGTGTTCTTATGGGAAGGAATAGTATTTTTTGACCATTCTTATTGATATTTCCCATTTATCTCCTAGATGTTCTTTTTCTATTTAAAGTTTATTTATTTATTTTTAAGGATTTATTTATTTATTCATGAGAGACACAGATAGAGGCAGAGACATAGGCAGAGGGAGAAGCAGGCTCCCTCCGGGGAGCCTGATGTAGGACTCGATTCCAGGACCTTAGGATCAAGCCCTGAGCTGAAGGCAGATGCTCAACTGCTGAGCCACCCAGGCGTCCCTCCTAGATTTTCTTCAATAACCCATATGTATATTTGAATACCAGTATCTAGTAATATAGCTTTTCTTAAATGACTCTCTTTTTAAAAAGCTTTTATTTTAATCCCAGTTAGTTAACATATAGTGTAATATTAGTTTTAGGTGTAAAATATAGTGATTCAACAATTCCATACATCACCTGGTGCTCATCACAAATGCCTTCCTTCATCTCCATCATCTATTTCATCCCTCCCTCTAAACCCCTCCTTTCTGTTTGTTCTCTCAGTTTGTTCTCATAGTTAAAGAGTCTGTTTCTCAGTTTGTCTCTCTCCCTTTTTATTCCTATTGCTCATCTGTTTTGTTTCCTAAATTCCACATATGAGTGAAATGATACAGTAATTCTCTTACTCACTTTCTCTTACTGACTTATTTTCCCTAGTGTTATACTCTCTAGCTTCACCGACGTCATTGTAAATGGCAAGATTTCATTCTTTCTTTGGCTGAATATTCCATTGTGTGTGTATGTGTACATGAACAACCCATCAACCGATAAACACTTGGACTGTCCCTATAGCTTGGCTATTGTAAATAAGACTGCTATAAACATAGGGGTGCATGTATCCCTTTGAATTAGGGTAAAAACCCAGTAGTATGATCGCTGGGGCAATAGGGCAGTTCTATTTTTAACTTTTTGAGGAACCTCTATGCTGTTTTCTACAGTGGTTCCACCAGTTTGCAGTCCCACCAGCAATACACCAGAGTTCTCTCCTCCCTTCATTCTCTCCAACACCTGTTGTTTCTTTTTAGCCATTCTGACAGGTGTAAGGTGATATTTCTCTGTGGTTTTGATTTGCATTTCCCTGATGGTAAGTGATGATGAACATCTTTTCATGTGTCTGTTAGTAACCTGGATGTCTTCTTTGGAAAAATGTCTATTCAGGCCCTCTGCCCATTTTTAAATTGGATTATTTGGTTTTTGGCTGTTGAGTTGTATAAATTCTTCATATATTTGGATACTAACAGTTTATCAGATGAGTCATTTGCAAATATCTTCTCCCATTCTATAGTTTGCCTTATAGTTTTGTTGATTGTCTCTTAACCTGTGTAGAAACTTTTTATTTTGATATATCTTAAATGTCTTTTAAGACTGTTGATTGAGACTCTTATAGAGTTATTTCTCAAACATCCTGATGGTCCAATATACTGTTAGTATTCAGTCACACACCTCACCCCACCCCCATTTTGGTACAGGGTTTAAGCACAAATGAGTTAATATCTAACTGGCTTTATTCCTCATACACTAGACTTAGAAATAAATTTCATGAATGTCAGCCTTCTATGATGTCATAGTAGTTGTCAAACCCCTTCTGGGAAAGATTTGAATACAGCATTGCCATTGGTTCTGTTTTGGTAGAAATTTCCAAAAAAAAAAAAAAAAAAAGAAGTGCATGGATACACTGGTAGGCATTCCATGCAGAGATGATATAAACTTTGTAAAAGCAAATGAACATTTGTTTTTCAAAAACTCCCCCAGTCGTTGGCATAACAGTAGTTTCATCATAATAATCCAAATTTCCATGCTTGCCTTGGGCTTTCCATCATTGCTTTTAATTGTTTTATAATAACTTTCCCCTGTATTTCTTTTTTTTTTTTTTTTTTAAAGTTGTTTTTTTTTTATTTATTTTTTTTTTATTTATGATAGTCACAGAGAGAGAGAGAGAGGCAGAGACATAGGCAGAGGGAGAAGCAGGCTCCATGCACCGGGAGCCTGATGTGGGATTCGATCCCAGGTCTCCAGGATCGCGCCCTGGGCCACCTGGGCCAAAGGCAGGCGCCAAACCGCTGCGCCACCCAGGGATCCCGTATTTCTTTTAAATGGAGTTACTCAACTAATAGTGCCATCTTAAAATTGTTCTTAAATCAATATATTAAAGTAATCATTTTAGGGATTATTTTAAGAATTTAAAGGAGAGGGCTATTTAATGCAAATTTATATTTAAATAATTCACAGCATTTCTGATACAAATATTGTACCTAGTAACTGCTGGAATGAAGAACTTGAAACTGACTTCACAAAGTTGTTTGAAAATGAAAACTTTGATAAAGCAGATATTTAGAGTGGGGATTTTTTAGGCCCATATAACAGACATATTTGAACTAGACTGAGATATGAATTTGAATTTGAATTTGAATCCACAGTCCCCAGAATGTAAAGTAGATAATATTTCCTTTTTATCCATATGCCTTCATCTAAGGGGTTTTAGATATATAATTAGTAGCTGATATAACTTCTTGTTTCCCCCTTTATCATAAATTTGATATTCTTTTTGTTTCCTCTGTTTTAATCATATTGCTGTGACTTCTCTTCTGTTTCATTCTGATTTTCTAACATCAGAGAGATGTTACTCTCTGGAAAATATTGTGGGTTAGAGTTGTTTAACCCAATACACATACCTTTCTGAGGAGATCTTGGTATAATATTCTATAGTGGAAATACTTCTATCTTTGAAAAACATTCAAAGGATTTGGCCAATATTATTGTTCTCATTCTAATACCCTTACTATTTATTTATTATTTATGAATCAGCAGCTTCTATTAGCTGCCCTCTCTGTATTTTATTGCAGAACAATCTTTGCAGAGTCAGTGGTTATTAAAATAAACATGAGGATTCAATGATGTAATTATTCCTACTCATTGCTCCCCCCTCATGTGAGGTTTTCCAAGATGGTTAAAGTTATAGAGTGTTGCTGGAGGGAAGTTTTGTTCACTGGAGTGGGTGCTTTCCTGGGACAGTTCTGCTGAATTTGCAAAAGCTCATGTAACATTCTTGGGCAACACCAGGCATTCTGAAAGCACTGCTTACGTCCATTAACATAAATACCTTGACTTGCATTCTGTTGTGATGGGGTCAAATCTTGTGTGTGTGTGTGTGTGTGTGTGTGTGTGTGTGTGTGTATTTCAAAAGAGTATAGAACAGAGGAGAGTGTGAATATACACCAACAAAAGAAAGGGGACCATTTACCAATATTATATATAATCTCCATTCACTCTTCTTGAGTTTAAATCCTTTGTTGCTGTTGTTTCATTCTTTAGTTTCAAAAAATGTAAGCTTCTAGGCCTTGCCCTGAACTTCTAACTTATATGAGCTAGTTGTCCCACTTGCAAAATGTGTTATCCCTTCAGCAAGTATGTCTCTCCTGCTCCAAATAAAGTGACCTTTGAAATTGTGTCAGATTTTGAGCTGGTTACTTAACCTGACTCAGCTTCATTTTCTTAGTTTATAAGTAAAGATTGTAATATCTGTAATGGTTAGGATGATGTTAGCTATTATAACAGTTAATTCCCAAATGTTCAGTGGCTTAACATGGTAGAAGCTTATTTCTCATCATAGTCTGATGTGGGAGTTCCTCACCAGGGGTATTTTCTCACAGTTTCATTCAAGGACCCAGAGTCCTTCCATCTATAGTTATTTCCTTCACTAGGTCCTAGGAGTCCCATTCATTGAGCTCACAATAAGGAGATACATGATGACAAAAGTACACAGCTTCTTACCCACTTGGCCAGGAGTGACCCATATTACTACTGTTCACAGTCCAAGAACTAGTCATGTGGCCACATCCAATCCCAAAGGTATGGGGTATACTAGAAAATGTAATCTCTAGCTGGACACAGTCTTCTCAGCAATGATGCTGTATGGTATGTAAAGAAAGGACAGATCTTTGATGCTCCTCACTCATTGCTGCTACATCTGTCTCATACATCTTATGTAGGATTAAATATACTCACAGTCTAGAAAAACTGACTTGGCAATGAACTCTCAAGAGAAAAGGTGTAGTGAGTGAGTATAGGTATATCAAGTTTTCTTGCCTTGACTAATGTGCTTTTCAAACACTCAGTTTCTACTTTATTTACATTATTGACACTTATCAAAATTCATAGGTATTTTAATAAAATTATAGACTGTAGTTCTTCCTGTTATTGTCTATATCCTGCTGAATAGCAAAGGCAATTTTGGAATTGCCTGTGTTTTAATTTACAACAAATATTTGAGTTTAGAATTCAATCTCTCTTAAGAACGGAATCAGAGATTAATTTTACTTTTGAATTAATATGATTTTAAGTAGATAATTTATTTAAATAGTAGAAAACATAAAAGTTACAAAAGAGCATATAGTAAAATATCTGCTCTTTACTGTATTCCCTAGTTGTTCAGCTCCCTTCCTGGAGGAAAATAAATGTTCTATTAAACAAATGGGTTCTCTATTTCCTTCCGAGGACATGTGTATGTATGCATGGGATTTCTTAATTTTTAAAAGAAATTATAGTATTCTATACACACTATTCTGCTGTTAGGTTCTTTTTGCACACCTTATAATAATGTTTTTTCTCAGGGCTTACCAGTTGTCCATTCTTTTAAACACTCATGGTATTCCCTTGTTTGAATGTCTCATAATTTATTTAGCCAGTTCCCTATTGATTATTATATAGATGTTTACAATCTTCAGCCATTGCAAATTGTGAATTATACAATGAGTAACCTTACATTTACATAAATAATTCTGCAGATATGCAAGTACATTTATTCAATAAATTGCTAGGAATGTTGCAGGATCAAAAGATATTTGAGTTTGTAATTTTAGCAGATTATTGGAAGATTGTTCTCCATAGTGGTTATATGTTTATGACCCCACCAGCAAGGGGAGCACCCTGTACTTGAGCCCAAAGAGAGTGCTATCAACTTTTTGATCTTTGCTAATTTGATGGGTTAAAAAAAAATGCACCTCAGTTATGAAGGAGGTTGAGTTGAGTGTTCCTAGCAGAATTTAATGAACTTAGCTGTCTGTTCATTTACTTTGTCCCTATGAGGCGTTTTTAAATATTTTTCTTATTGATTGGTGAATGCTCATTATATACGATAAATCTGGCTGAATGTCTCTAATCTGAATTGCAAAGCCTCCCCACCACTAGCTTTGATTTGTCTGTTTGCTGTTAGGAGTTTTTTGTTGGTTTTCTTATTTGTTTAGGTCTAGGTCATATAGGCTTTTTGATATTGGTATAACTATATGTCTCATACATCTTATATCATGGTTTTTAGTTTTAACTGTAATATTTTAAAAGTCTTTTTTTATTCCAAAGCTATAAAAGAATTCTCCCATGTTCTAATTACTTTGTGGTTCTATTTTTTGTTTAAATCGTTGATCCATCTGGACCTTGTTTTGTCGTTAAATGCATGATATAGATCCAATTTCATTTGTTTTTTTCCAGATGGCCACCCAGTTGTCCCAACACCTTTTATTGAAAATTCATCTTTTCCCTACTAGTATGAAAAGCAAGCTTCATTTTACACTACATCACTCTCCAAATACACTTTTTCAGTAGATTGACGACTTCATTTCCTTAGCAGGGCTCTTGTTTCTACTTCTACCACCCATTTCCAATTTTTGTTTTTATTTTTTAATATTTATTTATTTATTTATTTATCTATCTATCTATCTATCTATAGGCTCCATTCCCAATGTGGGGTTTGAATTCATGATCCTGAGATCAAGAGTTGCATGTTGTACCAACTAAGCAAGCCAGGCGTCTCTCCTTTTCTTTATAAAATTTATACCATATGAGCCAGATAAGGCACAACTCTATGCAAGGGTGCAGATAGACAGAGGTCTGTATCCTTTAAAATTGACTTTATAGTGACTATCATCCTTTTGTATAAGCCACAGAATTCTTGTATTTCGTGAAGGTATACGGCTAATCCCTACTCAATGCTTTCCCTTCAGCTTAGGACAGTAGTTTTTTGTTTTTTGTTTTTTGTTTTTAGATTTTATTTATTTATTCATGATGGCCACACAGAGCAAGAGAGGCAGAGACACAGGCAGAGGGAGAAGCAGGCTCCTCGCAGGGAGCCCAATGTGGGACTTAATCCTGGGACTCCAGGATCATGCCCTGAGCCAAAGGGAGCCACCCAGGTGTCCCTAGAAGCTTTCAAAATATGCACATACTTAGAGTTAATTGATATGGGGGTCACACCTGTACATTAAAAACAAAAACAAAAAAACCCAGGTTATGGGAGCAGCAAGTGTTGAAAAGTACATGTATTGTCTATTTTAAAAAATGGCTCCCTTGATGTAATGATGCACTCTATTTTTATGGATTTTCTAATATAGTTCATTCTTTCTAACAATTCTTTGTTCTAGTTTTTCACTGTTTTCTTTAGAAGTTTTCACAAGACTATTGTTATAACTAACCAATAAGATATTTGAAAGCTTGTTCCTTTGACAGATGTTTACTGAGTACCTCTTATGAATCAGTTGATATGCTAAGTGTAGGGTGTGGAATGGGAAACAAAACTATTGCTTTGAAAAACAAAGTGTTGGTGTTTAAACAAAATCATCTTTAAACTAGGAAACTACCACATTATAAGGCACTTATTTATGTCATGAGATTGTATTATATGTAGTGCTATAGAGTACATTCCTTTCAGAATAGTTTGGGAAGCCTATATTAATTTTGTCCCTCAGCTCTAGAGTTTACTATAAGTTGATATTATAGACAGTTTATTTAATGGAATATCCAGATTTAAAAACATTCCCAAATTTTCTTTTTTTTTTTTTTTTTTTAAGATTTTGATTTTTAAGTAATCTCTACATCCAGTATTGCAGCAAGAGTCACATGCTTTATGGACTGAGCCAGTCAGGCACCCCTCAAGTTTGCTTTCTAATAGGTGCTTCTTAGAATAATCCCACAGATTATTTCACATACATATAAATAAAATTGAAATCATAGATATGTGACTAGAAGTCACATATTTCACATACATATGAGTAAAATTGAAATCATAGATATGTGACTAGAAGTTAACACATATGAATTGTTGCTTTTATTGAATAACATTGGGTATTGCAATACTAAGCTAAATTGTTTTTAGGGCAATATTGTTACAGTGGCAGTTGGTAATAATCACCTGGTGTTAACAATATAGAAGTATCCTTTAGTGCAAATTAGTGTACATTTTCCCTAAATACAATAAAGGAAGGAAAAATCCTTAATGACTTACAAATGGTTGAAAATTAGCTGTAGTTATTTCTATTTAAAAATATATTTAGATCTTCTTCTTGTTAAATAGTGTGGGAATCCAGAAATTCAGTAAAAACAAGCAATCCAGAAAACATTTTCCCATTAACTTTCCACTTCCAGGCTGCATCAGTGATAGACATTTAAACTTTTCCTAATATTTTCCCATAGTTGTTCACTATTTGCTTTTGAGTGTGAAAAATGAGTGCCCTGACATCAGGGAGCAAGTCCTTTTTTATGCTCTTCTCATATTCTGTAATTTTACTTCTGTTGGCTTGAGACAGTTATTCAGTATGAGTCACCCACTGCAGATGTCATTATTGAAAAAATGAATGCTTCTTAGGGGTTTCTACTTTTTTTGGAAGCAGGGTAAGCCCTGCTTCACTTATAGATTCTAAAGCCTTGCAATTAAAATACTCCTGTGCAAGCAATAACCCTTAGCCCCAAACATCCATCCTACTTCTAAAATATTCTTGAAATGACATGATATAAAATGGTCATACATGCTAAAGTTAGTGTATTGCTTCAGTTGTGTAAAAAAGAGTGGAGGGGACTGGTTTATCAACTTGCACAGCATATTAAAATTTAAAAATGGCTTACGCCTGTCTTGCAAACAAAGAACTAGGGCATCCTACCTCATCTCACAAAGATATGAGTTGACACAGCAATATTTGCCATATGGAGATAGAAGGACAAATGTTCTCCGCCCTTCCCAGATCATTCTCCCACCAGGTCACTGCACTTGCTTGTAGTTCACATGGGTATCTTGTCCCACCACAGACACCAAGAAATTCATTGATCGTTATCTTCATGAATCAGTCAGATCCCCTAGAATCTTGTTCACATGTTTTTTAAAACTATTTTTAAAAAAGGTTTACTTATTTGAGTTACAGGATGCGCACATGTGAACACACATGTGCATGAGGGAGGGGCAGAGGGAAAGAATCTTCAAGCAGACTCCCCACTGAGTGTGGAGCCCATCGTGGGGCTCGATCTCACAACCCATGAGACCAAGAGTCTGATACTTAACTGACTGAACCACCCAGGCACCCTTTCATGTGCTTTCTTGATCCTAAAACTTCTATTTTTCTTAAACTTGTTGACTCTAAGATACCTGCTGTACAGGATTTAACTACAGACTTGTCATCCTTACTGAATATCATGTGTGTTGTAATTCGCAGATTCATTCATTCATTCATTCTTGGGCCCCCACACACAAAGCTTTTGTGTCATAATACACATATTTAAACTACATATCAGAGTGTCTTCACTTGCCACTTCTTTTGATGTAGCATTGCTATACATCCAGTAACAATGTTACATTGCAAGCAAGAGAAAGCAGTAAACAGAACTAAGGGAAGGAAGGATCTGGCTGTCAGTGTAAATGTAAATAGCAGCTGTTCCATTCAAACTGTTTTAAAAACTACCGCCCGGTGAGAGCTTTGCATATAATGGGCCAGAATCAGGTTTTAGCATAAAATTTAAGAGACATGCTGCCACCCTCCTGTTTGCACTGCTTCACTTGTCCCACTCCTGCATAAGCAGTGGAGGATAAATATATATAATAGTCTATGAAAATGTTATCCAAATATCCCTTTCTGTGACAATATTGCAATATGCAGATATATCAATATACACAACTCCACATGCTGTACAAAGATGACACTGTGGATGGATTATTGTGTTAGTGGCAAGATACTTGTAAGTCCTAAGATCACATGAGCTTATCCTCTATCACATGCTGTGGCCACTGTTTCCGACTTTATATCTCAAGTTTGAAATGTCTTGAATTATCTCCCTTCTGTCATTTTTCTAGCAAAAGTGATCATATAGATGGCATTACAATGTCTTAAAATCTTTGTGCCATTTTTCTGCCAAATATGCATGGATTTTCTTTCCTAATAAGTTAGGGGGATAAACTGCTGGTAATAAGCACTTTAAAAATATTTCTTCTACATTGCAGCTTTATCTAAAACTGTGGCCCTTCAATAACTATCAATACCCAAACTAATATAGAGACCCTCTCCATGTAGTTATGTCAAGTTCCTATTTAGAAGGGATGACAAACAATCTGTTTCCTACCACGTGAATATGAAAGTCTTAACTAAAAACCTGCCACTGCTTTGAAACGGGGGTGAGGGAGGTGGAAATCATGATTGGTAATTCACAAAACATTATCTAATTCCCCATGATGACCACCTTCTTCCCCTTTGAACTTTTGGAAAACATTTTATCTGTAACACTCATTTGATACTTATAGTACAATAGCTTTTGTTATATATAATATCAACATAATGTCAGTAAACATGAACTGATGGTAGTGTTCATATAGGAGGCAATATAAATTATAAAATGCTACTGAGGTGTTTTTCCTATCATTATGGGTATGATCATCATTGTCCTGGAAACACAGAGGGCCCTTTTATATCCTTCATCACTCCTACATAGCACGGCACCTTGAACAAAGGAGGTGCTCAGTATATGTGCGGTGAAAGCTTGCTTTTTTTTTTTTTTTAAGTTTTGATACTCAGGTGAAATTTGGGTTGAGCTTTAAAATCACTGTTGTTTTCGAGTTTGAAATACATTGCCAAACCTTACTTTGCCGATAGGCCATTTTTACCTTTTTTCTTACAAATTTACTCAGGTTTAAGATTTTTGTGAAAGACCAAAAGTTATTTATGATATTATTATCCTTAAAAAGCATTCTGTTTTTAATAATGTACATAAGAAGCATTGTGCAGTGTGCTGAAAGGTACTGAAGCCTGCCAGAAAGCCAGACAATGCTGGTACTATAATCACACAATATAGTGTCCTTGGCAATATAATGGTACAAAACTGATAAAATTCATTTATCTCCCCTTTCCAAGGTGTTCCAGGTTCTTTGAAAAGTTACTTGGACCCTTTGTCAGTATTTTGATAGATCTCATGGGAAAGATATCTGAATATTTCAGATGCACTAACATTGAACAACAACAGAATGGCAAGCTCGTGGAGCTTTCTCCCTAAGACATTAATGTGTAGGATTTGAGAAGCCAAACTGGTATAATGGTCAGAGACTCTAGGGAAGTCAAAACTCCTAGAACCTTCCTGTTTTCCCCATCAGCCTTTCACAAACCTCCGCTTGCTAAGTAGCTTCCCTGTTTCTGTTTGTCCTCTTCCTACACCATACCCTACCCCAAAAGTCCTTTCCCTGGGATTATTTAGAATAAATAGGAAAAATAATCCATCTGACCACAAGGAGGAATGAGGCTGGAGGAAAACATAAAGTGTTACTCTTACTGAGTTTAGACATTTGTGAAAAACTGACTTTTATTGTCTGCCAACAGGGGAAGCTTTACACTTGGCTCGGGATTTTGGCTACACTTGTGAAACAGAGTTTCCAGCCAAAGCTGTAGGAGAACATCTTGCCAGACAACATATGGAACAGAAAGAACAGACAGCAAGAAAAAAGATGATCCTAGCGACCAAGTAAGCAGAATGGGAAGTCTCTATATGCCTTCTCTCAGTTTTTCCTTTTTTTTTTTTTGAGTGAGGGAAACAGTCTAGAAGGTACCAGTTCTATAAAGCAGGGGTTCTCACACTTCAGCAGTTAGATGTATTACACATGGACATCCCACCACCCCCAGCCTTGCACCCATAGCAAGATTTACAAACTGCCTTTGTTTAGTGATGGGTCCATCTTTGACACTGATAATGGTTTTTGGAAAACTCTCCAGAATATGCAGGAATTCTTAAGAGAAAAGTATGTTTAGGAAATGTAGATTCCAGGCAAATGTGTCATTAGCTGCTATATGATTTGGTCTAAACCACTCAGTGCACCTTAATACATGAGGGTGAAGATCTCAAATGAATATACTATGAATATTTGGAGAATATGACAAAGAGGACCCAGATGTGTGAGGCATAACATGGAGACCTCTGTGCCCAAGGATTGCCATCAGCGCCCCCATTTTTTCTGATGTATAATTAAACAAATGATCCCTATCCTGCTCCACCTGCAGTGGTGATACTGTTGAAAAGAAAAGGTATCATATATGAGAAAGCTTCTGAAAAGTGTAAACAGTCCAAAGTGCAACAAAAATGTGAATTAAAATAATGACAGAGATGACATAGTAATGGGGAAGCTTGGGTAAGTTGAGTTCATGTTTCCTCAAACTTGGAAGTTCTTTGATAGGGAATGGAAGAACTACTATTTATTGTGTGAAAACCCAACAAAACGGTAAATATGGCTGTAAGTCATGGTCAAAGTTTTAGAGAAAAATCTTTCAGGCTGTAACTAATTCATACTCTCTTTTCTTTATTAAAAAAAGCTATGCTACATAATGGACTATTAATAATCTTACCTAATTTCCGAACTGTATGTTCAGATTTTAGAACTCATAGTCCCAGGTGGGTTAACTTATCATTTCTAAATTAGTTTCTTATTTGGAGAAAACTTTTAGACAGAATAACAGAATAAAGTAGATAGTGTTAAAGTCATTGTTTCTTAGAAACTGATAGAAAATGACTTCACATGTTGGCTAAAATTTAAATGGTCTCAATGCATTAAAAAATGCAGTATTTCTTCTACCAACTTTTAATGTCACATAGGTTTTTTTTGTTTGCTTGATTTTACAAGTTTAAGAGTTTAAATGGAATACCTGCCACCCAAGAGGCTTGCCCAAGGTATTAAATCCTTTATTTGGGATCTGTGCTACTTGTGGCTGGCACTGTTTGGGTTTAGGACATATTTGTGTATTTCTCTTCTGAGAGTGAGAGTAACTTAGATGATTCATCTTGCCCAAAAGAGAAGGAAAACAAAAGGTGGTGGCAAAAAGAGACAAAGAGTAAAACAAGGAAATAAAGGGAGAAGGAACAGAAGACAAAGAAAAATGAAGACAGCTAGAGAAAAAAATTAGAAGGCAGGTATAAAATGTGGACTTAAGATTTTGAGATAGGTCTTATTCTGTGCAAGTTCCTGCAAACGTGCTAGCAGAAAGAGCTGAAACTGGATGTTTTGTGTGGCTTATCTCCTGGGGGAATCTTAACTTCTGTTTTGCTTCAACTCATGCCCTCTTCCAAGGGAAGACCCAGAGAGGTTTTCATTAGTAATATTTCAGTTTCTCCAGGAAGAACCGAAAGTACAGATAGCCAGTCTGAATCCTTAATATAATCTTGGAAGAAGTAAAAAGACATATTATACAGATCCAGAGAAAGATACAATGCTAGAAGTTAGGTAGTATCCTCCAGCTGTTCCCAAAACATAGTTTCCTTCTAGCTGGCAGGAGTATATAGATTTTGCCAATATGTGTACCCACATGACACCTGAATGACACTGTTATCCCCAGATACAAATTATCCGAGAGAAAACACCTTTATATTTTCTATCTCAAAATTAGTTGTTCGTAGTTTCATTGTGCATATTCTAAAACTTTCACTCCCTAACCCAGAGAAATCCTTCTTCTTATCATCCTTTCCTGAGAAGGGTTCCATAGCTGCTTACCTCTACCCCACAGCAATGCCACCACTAACATTCGAACCTTCGGAACACAAATACCCATTTTCTTGAGAGTTCCCATAACTCTGTTTAAATGTCTGTGCATTCAAACTGATGTGGAAATTTTGTTTTCATAGAAGTCCAATGTTAGCAGAACTTGAGGGGATTAAGAGAAGTACTTCCATATTTGTCAAAGTTATGCTGAGATGTCTATTTTAGAGTAGTGGATTCAACTCAGGAGTAGTATTTTCCTTCTACCTAGGATCCAAATAATGTCTATTTTTAGATGATATTTGGGACTTCGGTTTCATAAAATATTACAAGAACATGTACTTTTCTTTGATCCCTCTGCCCATAGCTGGACATTTGCAAACTATTAAATAATCAAGAATTGAGTTCACTGATTCCAATTACCTTATTTTGTAGAAGGGTAAAGAGGTCAAAGCATCTAGAAATTAGAAGACAGCCTGTATAATTTTTTTTATCTTTTTGGTTGCTTATATCCATCCCATCTTCTTATTAAACAATGTGAGACAAGAATGAAAGACTATGTAGTCATAATAAGTATATACAAGACAAGTAGTCATCAATATAACTGGGGATGTGTAGGAATAGCATGCCTTTCCCGCAACATATGAACGGATCTAACATGTGTTCTGAACAGTTTCTAATTTTCTAATAGCAAAACATCAGATATTTTTAATTAAAATGCTCAACGTTGAAATTAGCTTACATGGATACACATTACATTTCTAGTTAGTTCACCTTTGTTCACAAGACTGTGACAATTGCATCAAAAATACATATGAAATTCATAACCTTTGGATGAGAGAGCCAATAACTGACT
This sequence comes from Canis lupus baileyi, assembly GCF_048164855.1. Lineage (NCBI taxonomy): Eukaryota > Metazoa > Chordata > Mammalia > Carnivora > Canidae > Canis > Canis lupus. The sequence continues at coordinate 54,086,647 of NC_132844.1, read as the reverse complement.
TCCATTGTTGGATTGATTTACATGTTTCTTTTTTACCTCTATGAATAACAGATTCAATTGTATTTAGTTATGTTGCCAATTATATAATTAAACGAAAGGCCCATTGACTAAGGGTCTAGCCTCCTAATTCTTCCTACTTTCTTGTGTTTTGTTGATTAACCAAATATCTTGGTGTAATTAAACAATTACATGGGAGGGACAGAAACTGAATTAGACCATTTTTGAATTCTGAAAATGTACTAGACAAAACATTTGATTCATGGAAAACACATTTAAACTTCTTCATTGAATTTAGAACTAAATATGCTTAATATTTGATCTGTATTAGGGTAAAGCAGAGTTGTAAACAAGTTTTAATTGTTATCATGACAATAATTGTCAAAAGGAGAAACACAAAACCTGAAATTCAGACATCAGCTTAAAAATTATGTCCTTAAGGACAATGACGTAAGTGATAAAGTTAGAATTTATGATTCACTGAAGATCATCTTGTGTTACATAATTCATAATGTGACATTTTGTTTTGAGAAATGAGTATTTCTTATTGTGGCTTTATAAATAAAATTTTAAATAAGGATGAAACTAGTCATAAAAATAATAACTCCGTAACTGTCATAATGAGATGATGATCATAATCGCCTAAGGGGAGTCTACAAAATTGTCATCTGTTTTTAAGTCGAGAAGCTGTCCTAAGTCAGTGAGTTAAGAGCAGCAGAATCAAATAGCAGAGGTTAAGAATTCTGGAACTTTTCCTGGTACAGCTTCCTGTGTGGTGTAGCTAAATTGCTTAGCATGAGTTAAATATTTCCACACTTTGCCTTTTCCTCATTTCTTCATCAGCTTTAAGTTTATTATAACCTGCTGTAATGTTTATGCAGTAAGGAAGTTTATTTACCAGCTTATAAATTAATTTATTCAATTATCCAAATCACTCCTCTGTCATACTACGAGAAGTAAGCAATGTTTGAACCTTTATTTGAATTTTTAAATATATTTTAATCTGATATATTAAAAGATTCATCTTTAAATAGCTCCGATATTTTTTCTGTAATAATAGATTATATTGATGGTCTACCACATAGTAATTTATGTCACCAGTCTAAAAAATGATTAGCATGAGTCTGGATTTAAAATTTATTTAGAAATTTCCCAAAAAAGTAAAGATAACAGTATATCTAACTCTATTAAAAACATAAAGAATAACAGATAATGATGTCCTACCAAATGACATCATTAGATGCCACCAACTGGCATCAAATAATTAGTTCAAATTTCTATTCATCTATTGAAACATAGTCAATACACCTGAAAGTCAGTCAACTAAGCCTAACTCAGAACAGAAAAAGTGACAAATTAAGATCAAATTTTCTCAATGAAAATATACACATGTAATTGTTTAAAAGCATGCATTTAGATGCTATATCTCAGAGACTCAACTAAAACATTAGCTAGAATATATAGAGAATCCTGTTTGATTTAGAGCAGGTCAGGGCTATCTCTTGCGGAGGTTTTTTTTTGGGGGGGGGTTAGTTTTTTCTCTCCTAATGACCCACTTTTACTCCCAATTGTGTTCACAATGAAAAAGACAAATTCTATGAAATCACACAATATGAAAGTAACACTGGCGATAAACCTGAGGATTATTGCTAAAAAAAAAAAAAATCACAAATGATCTTCAGAAGAAATTTTAGGCACCTAATAGTAAAACTCCACTGACTTTAACTCAGTGATAAATTATTTGTGCTTCAAGATATTTTGTCACTTTTTGGTAATTATTTGTTTGTTTGTTTTTTTATTTTTTTTATTTTTTTTTGATAATTATTTGTTAATCACACAAATGCTTTGGAGAGTACTTAGTGGCTGGGTTCATGAAGTGACATTCACTTGGAATAATTTGACTCTTTTGTACTTGTCTTTGGCTACATTGATAATTACAGGCGGGGCTAATGATTAGATTTTTATGACTACTATCTATTGTAAATCCAGGCCAAAAAAAACCTAATCACTATCACATTATCCCTTGAATATGGAGCAACCTCATGGTAGATGATGTATTCTTTTGAGCAATTCCTTACCTGTCTTTTACTTCATTCTTTAATTACTGTATTAATCTAGTGTTTCATTGTTGTTTTCAAACAAAAATTATTTTCTTCATAGGCTTTGCTTCTTTAGAATTATATCATTTAGACTATATATCACAAAGGCTTTACTGCTTTTCAAACTATACAGTAATGTGGTAATTAAAACTGACCAGAAATCACAATTATTTAATATAAGAAAACCAGCAGAAAAATACTCTTTAGAGTACCTTCTGCAAGTAACCATATTATATGGGACATAACAATCACATTTTGTGAGGCTAAGGGGCTGAACTGTGATAAATGATTGTGTATTTTTTAAAAAAGCTTTTATTTATTTATCATGAGAAACACAGAGAGAGAGAGAGAGAGAGGCAGAGACACAGGCAGAGGGAGAAGCAGGCCCCATGCAGGGAGCCTGATTGGGACTCAATTCCGGGACTCCAGGATCATGCCCTGGGCTGAAGGCGGTGCTGATTATGTACTTTAAATATTAAAATTCAGTTCACAAGAGTCTAAATTATAATGAAATGCTGATAAGCAGGATTTTCCAAAGTCTACTTGAGTCATGGCTCTGAAAGAAGTCTGTAACTTGATTTAAACTTTTTATAAATGTGATATCCCCTCCAAAAATCATATTTTAATTTTTTAAAAAGCAATGATTAAGTGTGATCCTTTCATATAGATCTTTTCTTATGCTGAGGTTAATTTATGAATATTCACCTTAAAAATGATCATTGGTTTTGTCAGTGCTCATGGGATGTTAATCACTTCAAAAGTATTACAGCCATCCTATAGTGCTTGCGAGCAAAGATGCCATTGTGAACTTCATCTGTATTTTGTAGATGGAACTTTGGAGGTTGCCTTATGAAAGTTTATCTAGTCCTCTTATTTTATTTATCTACCCATCTATTCCTCTTTTAAATGACAAAACAAACCTTTGGTAAATATCATGGGATGAAATTAAAGCCCTGTGTTAAGAGTTCAACTTCAATGATGAATCTTTCATTTTAGACAAATTTGTAAAGAATTCCAAGACCTGTTGAGCCAAGATAGATCACCACTGGGATCTTCCAGACCCACTCCAATTCTAGACCTTGACATCCAGAGACACTTAACACATTTCAGGTAAGACTGGTTTTCCAATTCCCTCAGACTCTCTTTTAAATTCTTAAACCATCTTTATCAACCCAGACATTTTTGTATTCCTATTGCAGTTACGTTTAGCGATATCGCTTCTATATTCAGATAGTGACTGACTAAATCTTTTGAAACTGCAAACACCTAAGATCAAATTATAAAAATAATGCAGGGAGCATTTTAGATCAGAAAATTTGGTATCTTTGTGCAATTTTCAGGAAATTGTGACTTTGATAGTGAACACTATTATTTCAAGTAATGGCACTTTTGAATCAGGATTCTGAAATCATTTAAATACTTCTTTATCTTGGTGAGGCACATTGTTGAATGAACCGATGACATGACACAAATTAATGGGATATTACACACTGATTTTACAGGGATATGTTAATAATTTCTGCCCAACTGGAAACTGAAAATGGTTCTTAAATTAGACCACACAAGTATATTTTAAAGCTCCTAGAATGTGTTAGTGAAAGCATACTTAAAATTTTATTTTCTGAGAAGCTTTGAAAAGTAATAGAATTTTTTTCTAGTTAATTTATGCCCTAGATGTAACATTGAAAGGAACAAGATAATTACTCAAGTAATTTCCAGTTTTAAAGCTCTAAAATTCTAATGCCTTATATGATATTTCTCATCAGTGTAAAAAATATTTTATCCTCTTTTAATTATCATCATTTAGTTTAAAAAGCAGTGTTAAGCAGGGGTCCCTGAGTGGCTCAGGTCTTGATCTCATCAGGGTTTTGAGTTCAAGCCCTGCATTGTGGTCCACACTGGCTATAGAGCCTACTTAAATTTAAACAAAGCAAACAAACATAAACAATGCTAAACAAAGACTATTGCACATTACATTTTTTAATGTTTTTAGTACCTCTCACTGATTACAATGCTGTTGAGGAGGATACTCCATTATATAAAATAATGGATATTTAAATGAGTTGGAATTTTATCTGCAACATCAGAGACTTTTAAATAGAGTATTTTATTTTGCATATGCCACAAGGCTCTTCAAGATGTAATAGATCCATCTTAGAAGACTAAACTTGAGGTTTAACTTCTAAAAATGTACCAGATGTACCAAAAATATATCTCACAGAACTTTTCTCCTCCCACTCAATTGGGTTAGTGAAAGTGAATGGAATAAAACTGGTAGAAATTACAATGCCCAGAAGTTAAGAGGAAAAGGCTTTGGAGCCAGTAAAACCATCTTCAAATCCAGACCCTCATACATGTGAGCTGAGTTGTCTTGGGGTAACATGCATTCTTTCCAACCTTTGATTTCCCTAGCTTTAAAAGGAATAAGAACTCTTCCATTATATGGTGGTAGTGAGCTAAAATGAGATAATGAGTATAAGTGTGCCAGGCTGGCTCAGTCAGTAGAGCATATGACCCCCCCCCTTTTTTTTTAAATTTATTCATGAGAAATAGAAAGAGAGAGAGGCAGAGACACAGACAGAGGGAGAAGCAGGCTCCCTGCAGGAAGCCTGATGCAGGACTCAATCCCAGGACTCCAGGATCATGCCCCTAGCCGAAGGCAGACACTCAACCACTGAGCCACCCAGGCGTCCCAAGAGCATGTGACTCTTGATCTTGGGGTCTTGAGTTCAAGCCCCACATTGGGCATAGAGATTACATTAAATAAGGGCAGCCAGGGTGGCTCAGTGGTTTAGCGCCTGCCTTCGGCCCACGGTGTGATCCTGGAGACCCGGGATCGAGTCCCACATCAAGCTCCCTGCAATGGAGCCTGCTTCTCCCTCTGCCTGTGTCTCTGCCTCTCTTTCTCTGTTCTTCTCATGAATAAATAAATAAAATCTTTAAAAAAAAGAGAGATTACATTAAGTAAGTAAATAAATGAAAAATAAAATGAGATAATGAATATAAAGTAAGGCTTCAGTGAATGATTGTTAACCCCACCACCAATTCATGTTTAGAAGGTATGGTTTGCTCCACTGTCATATCTGTACAAATATTTTTTGTATTTTTGTATACACACTAAAAATATAATTTTTATAGATGTCTTAATTCAGGACTTAATAATTTGTATATAAATTCAAATCTTGATTTAAGGAAGTTTGTTAAGTTACAAATATACTCTAAGGAAGAATTTACCGTAAAACATAGAGAATTCAGGTTTTATATCATAGCTACCAGGTTATTTCCATTTACAGGTGCCACAGCCTTCATCAGTGAGCTTTCCCTTTTTTCAGGATCAAAACAAAATACAGCATCAATGTGTAAACTGAATATTAGTGACAGTATGAAATAAATAGGCAAACTGTTTGTTTGCTCAGCATAGGCACAATCTGTTAATTTGTTGATGCTTTAGTTAGTTGCCAAATTAATGCCACAGAACTCCTCAGAGAAAACTTTCACTTCTAAACTTGAGCTGAATGTTTCCTTCCTGGGCTTTATTTGCTCTTATTTACCTCCCCACCATGCAGAATATGGTAGGTAATAAGCTAGTTTGGTATTGCCCAGAGAAGAGCTAAATATATTGAAAATTACTCCCCCCATCCTCAATGAAAAAAAGTGATCATATTTTAGGTGTAAAACTCTCAAGATTATGTATGGCTGCAGGTCCTCAATCACAACAATTTGAAATACACAACTATACCTTAAAACAATTTAACACTACATGGTATATCTATGTTTAAAAGTATCACCTATATGATTTTGGTATCATTATTTATATAGTAATATATGTGCATAAATGTAATATATTATTGTTATAAATGTTATGTATTAAGTACTTTGACATCAGAAAGTTATGATTTCCTATTTGTTATGCCTTTTTAATATTTTCCAGATTTTTTACTTTGCTTTAACTATATTCCAGATTACTTATTTTGATGAGTTGTTCTAATTTCATAATAGAAGATAGTAGGATATTAGAAATCACTTAACTTAGGGCAGCCCAGGTGGCTCAGTGGTTTAGCGCCGCCTTCAGTCCAGGGCGTGATCCTGGAGACCCAGGATCGAGTCCCACATTGGGCTCCCTGAATGGAGCCTGCTTCTCTCTCTGCCTCTGTGCTTCTGTGTGTGTGTGTGTGTGTGTGTGTGTGTGTGTGTCTCATGAATAAATAAATAAAAATGTTTTAAAAAAAAGAAATCACTTAAATTCACTTTATAGCAAACTTCCTATTGTGATCTCCTATTATTGTGATAAAAAGCACTTAAATGTAAAATTTACCATCTTAACCATTTTTTTTCTTAACCATTTTAAATGTACAGTTTAGCAGCATTAAGTAAATCTCCCAGACATTTTCATTTTGCAAATCTGAAACTCTATAATCTTTAAACAACTCCCCTTTTTCCCCTTCTCCCCCTCCCCCTAACCCATGGCAGCTACTATTCTACTTTCTGTCTTTATGATTTTGACTACTCGAGATGCCTCAAAGAAGTGGAATCATACAGCATGTCTTTTTTGTGACTAGCTTGTTTCACTTAGTATAATGTTCTCAAAGTTCATCTGTGTTGTAGCATATGTCATAATTTCCTTCCTTTTAAAAACTGAATAATATTTCATTGTATATATATGCCACATTTGCTTATCTATTCATTCATTAATGGATATTTGGGTTACCTCTACCTCTTGGCTGTTGTGAATAGTACTGCTATGAAAATGGGTATGCAAATATCTCTTTGAGATCTTGCTTTCAATTCTCTTGGATATATACCCAGAAGTAGAATTACTATATTATAGAGTGATTCTTTTTAATTTTTTGAGAAATTGTCATAGACTTATAACATATGAAAGAGATTTTTATAATAGAGGATTAAGCAGAGTAGAGGTAATTTCCTGGGGTAACTAGGAAATGCTTTCATCTTTCTATCTTACAGTACTTGGCACATGGTATATAACCAATAAATATGTTAATTGTTTTTCATAGCGGCTGCACCATTTACATTCCCACCAACAACAGTACACAGGGTTTTAATTCCCTCACATCTATGCTAACACTTTTTACTGCTTCTGTTTTTGTCTTTGATAGCAGCTATTCTAATGGGTATGAGGTGATATCTCATTGTGGTTTTGATTTGTATTTCCCTAGTGATGAATGATGTGAAGCATATTTGCATAAACCTGTTGACTGCTTCTATGTAATTTTTGGAGAAAGTCTATTCAAGTCCTTTACCCATTTTTAATCTGGTTATTTACTTTTTTGTGGTTGAGTTTTATTTTTATTTTGTTCAACTTGCCTTTTTTTTAACTTTTTGTTGTTGTTGTTCAGAAATTTTGATGTTGTTCAACTTGCCTTTTTTTTTTTTTTTAACTTTTGTTCCTATGCTTTTGGTGTCATATGCACGAAATCCTTGCCAAATCCAAAGCCATGAAGCTTTCCTCCTGTTTTCTTCTAAGAGTTTATAGTTGTAGGTTTTATGTTTAGGTCCTTGATGCATTTTGTATTGATTTTTTGTACAGAAGATAAGGTAGTGTCCAACTTCATTTTTCTGCATGTCTTAAACTATATCCTTTTAAACAAAAGATACATGGTTGACATTTCCAATTAAAACCCAAATTGAAGTCTCCTGATGTAGACCGAGTTTAAATGTATGTCTTTTTTTTTCTTTTACTGTGTATTTATTAAAAGAAGCCTCAATAGAATAGTTTAATAGGACAGTAAAAGTCAGCTTCCTGCCTGACCTTGAAAAAGACTTTATACTTTTTAAGTGTTGCCCTTAAACCTGGTTTCACAGCAAAATCTCTCTTGGAGCTTTTTTAAAAATCTCCAGGACAGGAGTACACTGTAAAAGATTTAATTTAATAGGTCAAGTCTAGCATTGGACTTGGGCATCTGTGTTATTTGCAGAACTCTTAAGTTGATCCTGATAGTTAGACAGCCTTAAGAACCACAGCCATAGTATGTTCCTAGACTATTAGCTTTTTTTTTAACTTTGGAAGAAAAACAATTCTAATTCATTTTTAAGGTGACACTGAGAATTATATAAAGTTCTGTCTTGTATACTAATGTGTTAAAAGGATTCTACATTTATTATTCAGCTAATAATCTGGGTAAAAACATGTCAGCATGGAATGTGCCTCTTTCATAATTTCCTGACAGCAGTACCTTTAATTTTGATAGAAGCATAAGCTCAAGAGAAAAATGAGTTAGAAAGGAAGCATAACACATTTGACTTTGAAAACAGTACATTGGCAGAGTCTGATTTTCTACTGTTTTTGCTGAGTTCTGGCTGGGAGAGAGGTAAGGAGACAATGTGATTGAATAGACATAGAGAATGCTCTAATTAGTAACATCAACTTTTGCTATTATTTTACTTGGTCACAATATCCCTCCCAATGCAGACTACTTGAATTACACCTTACTGGGTGTGTGATTTGGTACTTTGAGGACTATGGGTTACTTTCAGCCCATTGAATATGCCCAGGTAAAGCTAGGGAATGATATGACCTCATAAAGCACAGATAATTACTTTCAGTTTTCTGTGGTAGTTGACATAGCAGTGTGCTCCGGGAAACTATAGCAGTGACCCTTCTCACAATCCATAACCTGGAAAGCTGCTTGTATCCATCAAAATGACAGGAGTCAGGTTTATTCATTATTTATAATTTACTGGGATCCCTGAGTGGCGCAGCGGTTTGGCGCCTGCCTTTGGCCCGGGGCGCGATCCTGGAGACCCGGGATCGAATCCCACGTCGGGCTCCCGGTGCATGGAGCCTGCTTCTCCCTCTGCCTGTGTCTCTGCCTCTCTCTCTCTCTCTCTCTCTCTGTGACTATCATAAACAAAAAAAAAAAAAATATTTATAATTTACTGAGTACCATCAAAAGTGTAGAGGACACAGCAGACACTACAACACCTACTGGAAGGGGTACAGAATTGATTGAAATCTGCAGAAGACCCGCAGATACAATTCCCAGGAACAATGGTGGCAATTAGACCAAGGTGGCATGGGGCCTCGCAGACAGGATAGCCTCAGCTCACACAGAAACCCAGGTGCTTAATTTTCTGCAATATTAGGAATTCCCCTCTTTGCAATCTCAGGAAATCTTAGCAACTTTTCCCTTCTTGTTCTCTTACATTCCCATAATCACCTTGAATCTGAAATAAAGCAAAAGTATGTCTGACAACATAAATAAGAGAAGGGAGTTAGACTATCTTTAATGCTCAGGGGCAGGAAAACACCCTATCAGAAAAATGAGGAAGTTTTCTTTCTCAGCCTCCACCTTAGGATCCTGAAATGTTCTTGTTTTTTTGTTGTTTTTTCTTTTTCTTTTTTTTTATTTATGATAGTCACACACAGAGAGAGAGAGGCAGAGACATAGGCAGAGGGAGAAGCAGGCTCCATACACTGGGAGCCCGACGTGGGATTCGATCCCGGGTCTCCAGGATCGCGCCCTGGGCCAAAGGCAGGCACCAAACCGCTGCGCCACCCAGGGATCCCAGTTCTTGTTTCTTGCATTTTAATGTGGTAATGTCAGTGGTGCAAAGATTGGGAATAAAAAATTGTCCCATACTTTAGGAACTTGCAATGTGGAGGAAAATTATTTACAAAAACTTAAGAAAGGGGATCCCTGGGTGGCTCAGTGGTTTGGCGCCTGCCTTTGGCCCAGGGCGCGATCCTGGAGTCCTGGGATCGAGTCCCGCGTCGGGCTCCTGGCACGGAGCCTGCTTCTCCCTCTGCCTCTCTCTTTCTCTCTCTCTCTCTGTCTATCGTGAATAAATAAATAAAATCTTTAAAAAAAAAACTTAAGAAAATATGAGAGTTTGTAATAAAGGATTAAGCACAATGCAGGTAATTACCTAGGATAATTAGGAAAGGCGTTTATCTATTTATCCATAGTACCTAGCACATAGTATGTACCCAATAAATATATTAATGAATGGATTATGTTAATATCTCTGTGAGGTCTGGGATTTATTCTCCACTGGGTTTTTCCCAAGGCCATGATGTTTTAATTGAACCATGGGCTAGGGAAGTGAAATGATTGATATACTTAATTCTGTTTCAGTCAAAAAGTGAATTGACATCAACCTTTTTAGAAATAGACCCTCTTACTCCCCCCATAATTCCTGGAAATAAGAAATGTATAGGCACTTCTCAGATATCTGTACATTTGCTGGTGATTACATCTTCTTCATTGATTCTCAATGTTGGAAAGCCCCTTACATTTCCTACTTTCCTTCAACATTTGGATCTTCTTTTCCAGCATCCTTGTCAGGTTGTCACCCATTCCAGGCTTAAAATTCTTCAATAATAGACTGCTCTTTTATTGCCTAGACATCTCTTCTATCTCCAACAACGCTATTTGAAATGCCTTCCTTCCACTGAGGCAACATCTATCTCCCTAATGTCCCACTCTTTGGGGGCCTTCCACAGTCAGTTTAATTCTGTTTCCCTCCCAATTTCTAAAGACAGTTCTGGTGTCTGAGTTTTCTCTTGCTGGGCGAGTCATCCCCCTTTTCTTTAGTGTTCCACATATGACATGAATTCCAGTCAACTCAACTACTACCTTCGGAGTGCTGTATGCTCAGCAACACACTCAGGAGCGCATGTGTGTCTCTACTTGAATGTGACATGTTTGGTTTTCTCCAAGGAGCCTAACGTGTGTGTAGGTTTTGTTTTTTGTTTTTATTTTTCTCATTTTGGGGGAATGGGAAAGTGGTAGGGAAGGTAATCATCAGTGGATAATTTTATTAGTCCTGTGAAAGCATTCTTGAGTGTCAGAAGAGAAAGGAAGAAATGTCAATTAAATTTCTAATCTCAAAAGAAAACATCATGAAATAAATTATACAACAAGGCTTAGCATTTAAGAAATAAGATTATAAGCTTCCTTCAGGATGTTATGCCAATTCAAGAGGACTTCTAGGACCATTTTGTTTAAGAATATTCAAAATAATGGGCCTGAATTGTGAAGGAAAAAAATCCGATATTTCCCACTTCAGCTCCTTTATTAGGGTTGAAATTAAACTTTAAAATTTAAACTTCAAAAACTGAGTGCCATTCCCAGGTGCATAGAAAAACATACCTGTAAATGGTCAGGTTTTATTCACTAGTTAAATACAGAGTTTCTATTTACATAAGAGTAAAAATAGTCTCCCTTGAAGCAAAATTTTCACTAGTAAAAATTAGACTAAACATAAAACAGGCAACAGTTTTCACTCCCTTAGCAGATAAGTGGAACCATGATGAATTTCCTTTATGAATCTACATTAAATTTAGTTACGTTCATTTAACATTAAGCAAGATATTGGAGAATTAAATCAGTTGCCAATATTTATAGTACTTCACAAGTTGCATGGCACAAAACCAAATGCTGCAGGAGGTACATATATGAAAGCATTCCTTGAAGGTCACTTGGTGATATTTTAATGGATTTTTAGGTGCAGCACATAGGAGACTAGTAACTCAAACAACAGAAACCAGAGGCAACTGTTTCTAACAGGTTGCATAGCTGGCACCATAAAAACAACATGTGTGAATATGTGGGGCATACATAGTTGGTAAAGAAATTTGGTAATTTTTTTAAAATATTTTATTTATTTATTCATAAGAGACACAGAGAGAGAGAAAGGCAGAGACACAGGCAGAGGGAGAAGCAGGCTCCGTTCAGGGAGCCTGACGTGGAACTCGATCGTGGGTCTCCAGGATCATGCCCTGGGCTGAAGGCGATGCTAAACCACTGGGCCACTGGGGCTGCCCGAAATTTGGTAATTTTTATTTAAATAATTTCTATCTTTGTCGAGTTATGGGTTAGGGGATGGTCTGGGAGGCGGCACAGGATTGTGGGAAGCACTCAGGATGGGTTCCAGGGACTTGAACTCGGTTCTCCTCTTGTTACCAGCTTATAGTGTGGATTTAGAGGAGACATTTTACCAGTCTGAACTCTGCATGTTCTTCTATAAATTGATACAGTTAAGCTGGATGATCTCCAAGTCTTCTTCTAGACCAATGATATTTTACCCCATTCTCCATTTACTGCTCTATGTTAAATCATTATTTATGCCATGTTTTCATATGATCTCTTTTTTTCTCTTTGTTTCAGAAATTAGTTCCTTAAAAAAAAAAAGTCGACAATTGAATAAAATTCATCTAAAAAAGCTCAAGAGCCCTAGGCTTAGCATTTCCATTCCCTTATTCTACATAGAAAATATATGATAGGGAGAAATGTAAGGAGATGGTTAATTTATTCCTAAAAGCTCTACTCCTATATGCAAAAATAGGGTGCAAATGTCAAAAATGTCTTTACCTTCAAAAACTTGACTTGAATGTGATGGACTTTGGTGTTTCTTAATGCATGTGCAATAATTATATCCTTAACCTCCTTTCCTAATGAGCTGAAGTAAAATGGATCACAAGGACTCAGTTCCCTTTGGAACCTTAGTAAGTGACTAAGAAGAACAGGAGGAATGTGACTTTAGGGTGGTAAATGGGCAACACATATCTCAATCTGGTAGACAGATTCAGGGCAGTCATAAATACAATTCTCCAAAGTGAGCTTTTGGGTTTTGTAGAACTCTAGTCCCATGAGATGCTCCTTGAAAGTGTCTCATGGTCAAGTGTTTGATGGTTTAGGAAACCCTACCTATTATAATCTGTTTGAAGTATGCCAGTTACACATCAGCATATCAAAAGCTCCCAGACCCCTTTTTGAATGGAAGAAATGCTCAGCTCCCTGTTTCCAAAATGTGATCATAAGAACTTTTTTTTTTTTTTTCCAGTTACTCTTAACATCCCATGAAACTAAAGTTCTACAGAAGTTCTGGGGGAAATGCTGAAGTTCTTAATTCTCTTTTTCCTGGGAAGGATAGCAGACATGGTAGTTAGGTGTTACTTCTTGGCCCTAAGGGAACATACCCAACTCCCTGGCTGCATTTAAATTGAATAGGTACTGCTTAAAAAATACTGATGTTTTGGAGCATCCCAAACTAATTAAACCAGAATCTCTGGAGTGGGATCCACATGTGGTTTTTTTTTTTTTTTTTAATAAGCTCCCCAGGTGACTTCTATATGTATCTGGGATTGAGAACCACGAGCTGAAGGAAGCACAGAACATTTGTGAGTGCTGTCAAGGCCTTGCTAATGAGTAGATTTCAATAATTTCTCACCACCAGAGAACTGTATACCTTAATTATGCACCTTAATTAAACTACATTTTAAAAGTACTTGGGGAAATGGGACAATATAATCTATGTGGAAAATAAGCATGATCAGACAGTTTTTCTTTTCCTCCATATCCACAGCCAGTTAGGCTACAAAGGATAGATACCATCAAGTTTTAGGAAGATAAACCCCAGCTACTTTCCTCGGGGTGAGGTCTCTGTCCATGGCCTATATTCAGGGTTTGTGCTGCTCCAGAGAGATGAAACACCTTACCCTCATGGCTCTGATAAGAAGTAAGGCTTTACAGAGAAGCCCCACAATCCTTTGCTGGTGTTCTCCAGGGGCCATCTCCCAGCCTCCTGCCCTCACCACTGTTCTCATGAGTGGAAGAAGGCATTTTTCTGGCTGCCACATAAAACCAGAGTGGAGAGTACAGCCTAAGCCTGAGGCTACATTTGGATTTAAGCCTGCAGTAGCTGAATAATCCAGGAGGAAAAGAGAAGGAGGCTTGTCTTGCCTTTAAATCTTGCTGCCTGCATACCTCCTGGAGGCCAAAAAACAGAACTAAGGTTGGTGACAGTTGCATCTGTATGCAATGCTGGAAATCAAAGATCCATGATAGCAAACACCCATTGAAATGATGAAACATAACAAAATAATGAGAAATAACCCAAACTATTTCAACCTTTAGACACACCAAAAGAAGTAGAGGAAGAGATGTTTGCTTGTCAAACATTTTCCAGGTAGAAAGTTGAAATTTGACAAAATGAAATTAGCTCTTACTCTAATTACCTAAATGATAACAGTGAGCTATTTTCTACTGTCTTCTAGTTTGTAGTATAATAGTATCTAATTAAGTCCAGCTTTTTGTATCCCAAAAGAAAGCTAGAAAAATCTATCCATGTTTGTCAGACATACCTGAGTACATCTGGATGTAATTAGATACTATATTTTTAAAAAGTAAAAAATTAAAAATAAATAAAATATATTGAAAAGGAAACAGCAGCCTCATTATTTATTTTTTACTTTTTTTTTTTTTTTTTTTTTAAGTAGGTTCCATTGCCAATGTGGGGCATGAATTCACAACCCTGAGATCAAGAGTCCAGTGCTCTACCGGCTAGCCAGCCAGGTGCCCCACCTTTTCAATACATTTTAGATCAGTATTTCCTTAGTATTTGGGAAGGATTACTGGATCCTAGGCCCAACTCTTGCCAAGATAGGAAGAATTCAGGGGAAGATTCCATAGGAATTTGCTTTAGGCTGTGTTTTAGAAAATAGTTTTAGTGTTTTAAATTAGTTTGAACAAATCAATTAAAAGTAATGATAAAGCATTTCTGAAGGACAGCTAGAGCAATACAGAAACAGTTTTGTAACATTTCAGTAGCATACAACAAAGCTAGTGAAGTATAAACCATATTTACTTAGATTAAGGAAAGTAAAATAGCTCTTGTTCCTTAGGTAGTTGTTTATTCAGAATTATCTATTAATTTATATTTCAAGTAAGCACTGAAGCTTTGGAGATTTTCACAATAAACATATGAGGCCTTAGCTACAAGCAAAAAATTCACTTAATGAGAGATCATAAGGTATGAAGAGAAGTTTGTGAAATTTCTATTACATGGAAGTTTCCTGATCAATTCTCATCACCCATGGCAAGTAGTTTATAAATATAAACACTGAGTTAAAGATGGATTGTTCCTAACATTTTATTAGAAAAACCACACAGAAAAAGGAGAGAGGATTATAATTTATCTTCTTTCTCAAATAACAATTTCTTCTTTTCCATTTTCTATTATTACCTCTGTCATTTCTGTATCCATTTCTTCATTTTTAACCCTACTGTTAGAGAATGCAGTTTAAACCGTTGCAATATATATTGCCTTAAAAAGTTAAAGTCTGGGGTTCCCTGGGTGGCTTAGTGGTTTAGCACCTGCCTTCAGCCCAGGGTGTGATCCTGGAGTCCCGGGATCGAGTCCCACATCAGACTCCCTGCATGGAGCCTGCTTCTCTCCCTGCCTATGTCTCTGTCTCTGTCTCTCTCTCTTGCTCTTTCTCTGTCTCTCATGAATAAATAAATTAAATATTTTTTTAAAAAATGAAAGTCTAGGGTTCCTAGTTGGCTCTATCAGTTGAGTGTATGCCCTCAGCTCAGGTCATGATCCCAGAGTCCTGGGATCCGGCCCTTCATGGGGATCTCTGCTCAGTGGGGAGCCTGCTTCTCCCTCTTCCTCTCCCTCCGCCTGCTACTGTACACACTCACTTGCTCTATCACTCAATCTCAAGTAAATTAATAAAACCTTAAAAAAAAAGTTAAAGGGTACAATTAGTAGAACTTATCCAGGTCAAGCCCATTGTTCAAGGAGAGATAAGAATGCCACTTTATGTTTTCATTTTAATTAATTAATTTATTTATTTATTTATTTATTTATTTAAAGTAAGCTTCCTGCCCTGAGTGGAGCCCAACATGGGGCTTGAACTCATGACCCTGAGATCATGACCTCAGCTGAGATAAAAAGTCAGATGCATAAGTGGCTGAGCCACTCAGGTGCCCCCAGAATGCCACCTTATAAAAAGACAAAAAAATAGTGTAAGTCCATAAGTACACATGCACATACAGGCATACTCTCTCCCTAAAAAGGGTGGTTCTGCACTGAGCTATCCCTCCAATTGCTGAAATGAGAACATACCCCGACACTTAGGGAGAAAGTCAACAGTAGGACTTTATCTTTTGGATCCAAGCATAGTTACGGTCTTCCTGAGCTAAGCCAATTTGAAAAGATGGTTTATGTTGCAGAAAGATGCTCTTGAGAATGTTAATTGGGGGAATCTAGCAGAATAGGAGTTTTTAAAACCATGAATAAAATTAAAACAATGACTATTAAATAGAAGTTTTTAAAACCATGAATAAAATTAAAACAATGACTATTAAATAGAAGTTGCATTTACTCTGACATCAGGTGCCATCAACTATAGCAGTCTGGATTTTCCCAGCGGGTAATTGTGTTGCTCACAGTCAGTTGTCAGAACCTTCCTGCTCCTCAGTGTGAAATTAGTAATAGGAAAATGAAACCAATGAGCTGGAATCTAGTTAGAAAAGAGAGAGAGAGGGAGAGAAAATAGTTGAAGGTAAGTATAGCTTATAAGCCTGACTAGCTGTGATCCAAACATCAAATTTTGACGTGTGAGTTTTTTGTTTTTTGTTTTTTTGGTTTTGTTTTGGTTTTGGTTTTGTTTAAGCTTAGATTGACTGATTTGCTGAGCCTTTCCCTAAGAACTAACTGCTCTTGGGTCAGATTTCTCTGACAGCATACAGCAAGTGGATATGTTTTCCTTAATCTCCTAAATTTCACACCATTCATTTTGGCCCACCACCAATGCTTTTTACCACATTAAGGTATTTTGAAATTTTGGTTCCATTATCCCATGCAGGAATTTCCCTCTCTATTTTAATACCAGCACTTAAATCTAGGATGCCTTCAATCACATTGTCAATTAACATGGCAAGCAGAGTGAGATGAATGGGAGACTCTTGTAGCTCTCCACTGGAAACACCCTTCAAGGTTGACAGTTCTCTAGGTCTACATGTTGCACATCATTGTCCAACCAGCTGTGAGTCTACCTGAGATGGCCCTCCTCTAGCTCACTTGTCCCCTCAATTTATCATATGATATTTGGGGAGATTTTGTTAGATGCATTGCTAAAATCCTATAGTAAAGTGCATTGTTAGTCCTTTAATAATACTTCTTTTTTTAAAGATTTTATTTATTTATTCATGGGAGACACAGAGAGGCAGAGACATAGGCAAAGGCATAAGCAGCCTTCCCTTGGGGAGCCCGATATGGGACTCGATCCCAGCACCCCAGGATCACAACCTGAGCCAAAGGCAGATGCTCAACCACTGAGCCACCCAGGTGCCTCTAGTAACACTTCTATTAAAAAAAAAAAAAATACAATTACTGGAGTGCCTGGCTGGCTCAGTCAGTAGAACATGCAACTCTTGATTTCAGGGTTGTGAGTTGGAGCCCCACGTTGGGTATAGAGATTAGTTAAAAATTTAAAAAAATCTTTTAAAAATGCAGCTACTTTATTGGGCTCCTTACTGAACCCATGTAGCCCTTTCATGTTCACTTCCCTTTTTAAAATGTTAACACTTCAGAATTATAAGCCTCCATTATATGAATAAATGTTGATAAATCCATTCAATGGAATACTTTACCAGCAATAAAAAATAATCTATTGATAAATACCACAACATGGAATAAATTTCAAAATTATTAGGCCTAGTTATAACAGTGCGTTGACTTTATTATTCAGTTTATATGACAGTTGAGAAAAAGCAATAAAGGGATAAAAATTAGAGCACTGATTGCCAGGAGCCAGAGGAGAAGCGGGTTTGCTGACAAGGAACATGAGAAAATATTTTGGATAATTGTAGTGGTTGCACAACTTCATGGCTTGTCAAAATTCAACAATCTATATTCCTAAAAAGGATAAATCTTACACTATGTAAACTTACACTTGTACCTGATTTTTAAAATGTCCCATTTCAGGGGCACCTGGGTGGCACAGTCAGTTAAGCATGCCACTCTTGGTTTCTGCTTGGAGTCGTGATCTCAGGATTGTGTGACAGAGCGCAGCTCTGAGTTTAGCAGTCTTCTGGAGATTTTCTCTCTCTCTGTCTCCCTACCCCTCTGTCCCTCCCTAATCTCTTTCTCTCTCTAAAAATAAATAATTTTTTTAACGTCCCATTACAAGAAACTTGTTAAGAGATGAATTAAATATAATTTAATAAACTAGAATTCCTAAAATCTGTCTCTACCATCCTTCCCCCACTCTGCTTTGATTATTAAGGCAAGTTACTCTGTTCTCTTTCATACCTCTCCTCCCATCTTCCAGAATTTTCAAAGATTACCTAATAACTCCAGTGTCTCAGAAACACATGCCTGTTTTCTTGATCCTGAAATAGGAGTTTCCTATATTTAAAAAAAGTCTCAACTCTATTCATTATATCATTGCTAGTTTTAAACATTAAACACTTTGAAAAGAAAGCAAAGCATCTTAATTACCATTTAATCTTTCATATGCTAACGTAGCACCATCTCCCCTCCAAACCTTGGGCCCTTTTCTGTAGTATTTCTCTTCCCCATTCTTGGAACCTAACTTCACACTGAATCCTACTACCCTGGGCTTCAAAGACTCCCAAATGAAGCCAGGGAAACTTTAGCCTTTTGTTAAGTCAATCATTCCAGACACTGAGATATCCCCCTAAACACACACACACACATTTTCCCCTGAGGCTCCTGCCTCAGTAGGTCACCAATTCCTTTTTTTTTTTTAATTTTTTTATTATTTATTTATGATAGTCACAGAGAGAGAGAGAGAGAGAGAGAGAGAGAGAGAGGCAGAGACATAGGCAGAGGGAGAAGCAGGCTCCATGTCCCGGGAGCCCGACGTGGGATTTGATCCCGGGTCTCCAGGATCGCGCCCTGGGCCAAAGGCAGGCGCTAAACCACTGCGCCACCCAGGGATCCCAAGTCACCAATTCCTAAGTGCTGGCTGTTGACAAATGTAAGGAAGAGTGTAGGTTGATGGTAGTACTGTTCCCAACTCATTTCTGTTTTTGTTGTTGCTGTTTGTTTGTGGTTTGTTTTTAACAACTCTTTGTATTTTTTTTAAATGAGACTATAACTTTAGATTACCAATTTACAGTAAGAGCTCAAACTGTAAAGTTTTAGAGATATATTTAGTATCCTATTTGCCACTATCTTAAGATCTAGCATACTTTGATTATCACTTGGGCCGTGAGACCATCTATAAGACTCCTAGTCTTCTTCCTTCCTTTGGTGAGTGAGATCTTACCCTCATCTGTCTTTGTCTTCCCATGGTCTTTTCAGGCTCCAGTTTTATAATTGGGGAAGGAGGAGAAATATTACTCCTTTCTCCTAAAAATTCTATTTAAGTTCTCTCATCACTTTGGCAAGCTTCTATCCTTTGGCAGGAACACATCTTTTTCAATGTATTAATCAAGGGACCAGGAAACTAACATTTTTTTTTTTTTTCAGTATCATCCAAGGAGCTTTGATGGGTCAGTGGACTTTAGATCAGCTGAAATGTAGAGGGAGGACAAACAGAGGTGCCCAAGTGGGAATGATCATCACAGGTTTGGGGGTAGAGAAGAGAGAAGCCTGAGATAAGCCTTTCAACAATAAGGAAGTAGAACACGTGATTTCAAAGGGGGGGAGGATGGAGGCCTGAGAAATGAAATATGATATGAAATCTGATACAGCATTTATATCAGCTACCAACTTCAGCAACAATTTTTAAAATCTGGCATGAAGATGACACATTGAGCACAAAGCTAGTTGTCTTTTACTTGTCTTGTTCATGAGGATAAACTTTTAGATGAGTCTGAATTTAGAGGAACTTCTAAATTTTGACTACCTGCTTCAAACTGCCATGGCTATTATTTAACCCAGGTAATATTTGCTTGTGAAATGCCCTGTCCTATTAATCTGATGAAAATATATGCAAATGCCAAGTATAACATCAGTATTAAGTCTGTGTCTGAAATATAATATTTTCTAAAGACAAAAATTGATCTCCGTTACCAAAGATTTTAGAGATTTGACTAACAGATGACCTCAGTTTATTTTCTATCTGGGACTGAAAGTTGGCCTTATCATTTCTGGGTTGGTTTTTTTTTTTTTTTTTTTCTATAGATTGTTATTCCTTTTCTCCTTTTTGTATGTCACTATGAATGAAATATACACCTATTTTTCTGGAGTGGTTGGGGTTAATAGAATAGCATAATGTTTCCAGAAATTCCTTTAAATCCTGTGATTTCACACTATTTTTCTGTGTGATTCTAATACAATTTTAGATTACTTTAATTATTTGGATTAATAAACCTCACTGGAAACTGCTAGAACAGAACCTATCTTTTGATTATCATCCTATATAGTGTACCATGTATGTTTTTTGATATGCAGGTACTATTAAATGAAGGAAACTAATACAATCTGTGTAAGGTTTTCCATGTTGAAGGATAACATTTCAAGCAGTTACTTCCTTTTTTTAAGTTTTGTTAATTTTTATTGAGGTATAATTAACACATAATGTTATGTTAGTTTCGGGTATACAACATAAGCAGTTACTTTTTTCATTTGAAGATTCCATCATCAATTTTAAATTTCTGTGTTGAGCTCAGGGTCTTGAAATTTCCATAACCTTCTCTCCATGTCCTGGGTTTAAAGAAGAGCATTAGTGCCTGTTGTTTAAAGGTTGGGGTTGGAAAGAACTTGCAGGTGTCCCAAGTCAGAACATTGTCATCTTACAAAGCCAAATAACTTCTTCTGGGTCACAAAGTGCCTCAAGTCAGAGCCAGTGTGAACACCTGGATCTCAGTGCAGGGCAAAGATGACAATGCATCCTGCTGACGATCAGTGCATATTAGAGAAGCAAGAAGGGACATGAGCCAAGAAAGGAGCCCAGCTTAAGAATCTTTCATTATGGTGACAATTCTTCTCCACATGGAGAATTAAGGTATTTCTATAGGCCTACCCACGTGATACTTGATTCTTAAAAACCCAACCTTAAAAAATATATACATACATACCCCAATCTTAGAAAAGTGAGTAAGAAGAATTCTCCTCTTCCAGGCCTACATGCCTACAGAACAAAATTTGAGAAACTAAGCTAAAACTGCCAACAGACTGTGACTTCTAAAAAAAAGAAAAAAAAAAAAAAGAAAGAAAAACATGTCCACATCCTAAGAACATAAGTGCAGAGGCAATACAGAATATTAGGTTTCTTGGGCAAATTACTTAACTTCTCCGAGCATTAGTTTCTTCATGTGTAAAAATGGAAATAACAGTACCTAATTTTTAGTGTTGTTTCCAGGATTATATAGGGTGATACAGAATAAAGCATGGAGAACAGGGCCTGGTATATGTTCAGAACTCAAATATTGGCTTTATTAACTTTAATATTTAACCTAGTGAAACTAAATTCTGCATATTCTGTCATAGATAAAGAGGGTGTCACCACCAAGAGGACATGGCACTATAGAGGAAAATAAAATTCATCCGGTGGTAAAAAGGAGTTCAAAACAGGAATAAAGCATAAGCAGAGAGGCAGTTTGTAACCAGAGCCAAGCATTTAGACATTAATGAATGGCTTCAGTCAGTTGTTTTTTGGATGCAGCCATGATTAATTCTTCCACCACTCCAGTCAATTCCATTTGTTGTCCAGGTTCCCTGTTAGATCTTAAAGCATATGGATTGATTTGCTTCTAGTTATCTCATTGAGGAATGGAGCTTAGGTGAGTGTTCCTGCTCAACAATGCAAGATACTGTAGCAAGGATATGCAGATGCTTGAACTATGTTGTCTTATATTTCAAATCTTTGGTGTGCATCGTTGTCTAAGCACTGACCACTCTTATTTTCCAAATTATTGAAGACTGAAGATTTTTTCCTTTTTAATAAATGTAGATTATGACCTAGGCACAGGGCAGGCTTTGTAAAATGTTCAGATGAAAGATGCTATCATAAAAAAAAGATGCTATCAACCATGGAGTTTAATGTGAGACACACAGAAAATTTTACTCTTACCCATGAATGTCCCATAGCCAACAATATCTACCATTTATTGAACACTTGCTATATAGGTCTGGCACTTCTTGAGCCCTTGTATGGACTAATATAAGCAATTCCGTTTTATAAATCCTATTATTATCACCAGCACGGCATATTAGCAGGCTGTCTTGGACCCTAAAACCCTCCTTTTGCATTGTTATAAAATCTCATTGTTTTTGCTCCTAAAGATTACACATACCTTAAGAGGGGTAACTAGCTAGGTAATGTATTACGGAGGATGATATTTGTCTTATTTAAAAACCGCTAATGTCATAACAACATTACTAGGAATTCTGAGCAGTTACTAGCTTTCTTAATTGAATGTATAATATGTGTATACTCCATTGCATATAACATATGCATAATACATGCCAAGCGTATCTTCCTATGTTATTACAAGATGTTAATTATGGGAGCAACCCGGCAGAGTCTCACTTCAGAAACAGTTGACCAAATGAACAAGCTAGGTGGGTTCCATTCATAAGAGTCAATTTATAATTACATTATTTTTCAGCTTAGAGATGATATTTGTCATGATTAGAGGGCTTACAGATGCTGAAGTTGCCAACATTCCTTATATTTTCTCATTATTTATGATTATTAATTAGCTAGCTCCTAAAACCCAAACATAGAGTGGCTTACATAAGGTAGAATTTTATTTTTCTCTCATTTAGGACATTCAAGGTGAGTTGGTTACTTCCATTTTGTTCTGCCCCCACCACCAAGGTGGTTATTTTCATCTGCAGAGCTGCCTGCTATGCTGGGAGAAAACAAAGAGCAGTCAACTTCCTTTGAAGCAGATGGAATCACATACAACACTTCCCCTCATGTTCTGTTGTGGGAAGGTTGGTCCCATGTACAAACCTAACTACAAGGAAAGCTTAAAAATGTAGTCTCCAGCTAGGTCACTGAGTAGCCAAATCAAAGTTTGTTACCATGAAGGAGAGAAGAATGAAGTCAGAGGAACAGCTAGCCATCAAGCACACCCATTTTTTATTTCTTCTTATGTGTTCAATGCTCATACATGCATATATGCCATTCTTAAAAATGAGATGATTCCCACACACAGAATGTTGTCTTTTTGGCTTTCTTAATGAGATAGAGAATGAGGGCCAAAATCATGTATTAAACAATGAGACTTGCTGATCACTAGTGTATAAAAAGTCTATCAATGACAAATCTTCTAAATGCGTCCTGAATTTCTTATCATCAAAAGCAATACGTTGACTTGTGTTCTTTCTTCCATAATGCTTGACACTCTTTAGGAATACAATAAATGCCTGTTTAATTGAATGTTCTGGATCAAATGGTTGTTCTGTATCATACTGTAAGTTGTTCATTTCTTTTTCCCTACCACTTCTCATTTCCAGTTTGATCACTCATGGCTTTGGGACTCCAGCAATATGTGCAGCCCTAAGCACTTTCCAAACAGTCCTCAGTGAAATGCTGAACTACTTGGAAAAACACACTACCCACAAAAATGGTGGAGCGGCGGATTCTGGCCAAGGACATGCCAACTCGGAGAAAGCCCCCCTGCGGAAAACTTCAGAGGCTGCCGTGAAAGAGGGCAAAACAGAAAAGACAGACTAGCTACATCAAACAGAATCTATTTCTAGAGAGTCTTGCTGCTGATATTTTTTCTAATATATATATCATTGAGGGTGATTAATCTTCAGTGGACCAAATCTCTACCCTCCCCCAACCCTCCATAAAAAAACAAAAATGGAAATGAAAAATGAAACAAAAAGGACAAAACCCCAAAAAAAAGAAAAAAAAGGAAAACAGCAGTGTAACTGTGTGATGAAATTGTCACTTTTTAATTTTATGTTATGATAAACTCTTTTTGTGCACGTAATTTATTGTTCCGGATTATATACATCACAGTTTTTAAGCACTTCTGGACTCTGGAGAGGCAGCACATGCTTTTTCACATCTAACTGATGCACTTTCTTATCCAGCTATGTAGTTAGGGATTAGAAAGCATGACCAACTGGAATCTACCACCAGTGCTTACAGCTCCAGTCTTTCTTCACTTAATTCCCTGGTAACATTAACTAGACCAGTCTGGCAATTAATCCATTAATAAATGCTTTGGGAACTGAAAAGGGCAGTCACGAATCTTTGTCCTGGGAAGTGACAGGAATTCTAAAATTTTGGTCACCCTTAGCCCACTTAACTACCAGTGCCTTCGTGGTATTTAAAAATTCCAGAAAACTCTGCCCTCCTTATGTATGACCATTTCCTCCCCACCATAGAACCTCACCTTGCCCATAACTAAGAAGAGATAGCATAATATTGAAGAGATAAGAGATGAACTCTTCAATTCATTTTCTTCACATCCCCAACCTAACAGTTCAAGGAAACAGACTTGCACTTAGTAGTTTGGGGCAGGATGGATACAGGAAAGGGTAGCTTTGCTACTCTTGGGCTCCTGAAGGAAAGCAGTGTTGTTGTGTTGCCTGGAAAAGCATGGAAATAGGAACAGTGATGTTTCCAGGAGTCCTTGCCCCTCAGAAACAGGAGAGGAGCCCAGGGGACTAGCGGAGGCCCCTTGAAGCGCTGGTGGCCAATGATTGTGTGGTTAAAATAAAAGCCGTTCTTTTTCTATCTTTGTGCTTCTTCTACATGCCGGATGGCTATGTTCTAAACCTTTAGAGGCACAGAAGCATTCAGGTCTGTGTTCAATAAAGAAGACAAAACCAGAATGATCAAAGAAGACTTTTGCTTTTAAGATCCTTCCTTTTTTAGAGCTTGTTCTTATACCTTCATTGTCCTTTAGTTAAGACACTGAAAACAAAAGGTTCCTGGCTACAAAGGCCAGGGGCTAATTGAATGAAAGTTTGGTCCATTTAAACCTGAATGTGTTAAGAAACCTAACTGGTACCATCGTACTGTCCTTTCTATTGTTAACAATTTTCAAACTTCTAGGCAAATTAAGATGTAGTTCATCGTCTATGAAAAAAAAATATTTTAATAAATATGGACTCCTGATATGAGTTTAGCATGAAAATATTGTCCTCTTACTAACACATTTCAGTTACTTTCAGAAAGTCTCTGCCATATTATAATCCCCTGGGGAATATTAGTATTATTTTTAATTGAGAGGAAATTACTCAAGATTTTTCATGGAGAGAGCACACAAAATATTTTTACCTAACAATAATTCTTAAAATCATTTGATCTTTATCTTCAATCTTGTACAGAAAAGAACCATAATCAATGAAACTCTAAATTTTCTATACTAAATTCAACTAAGAGAAGACACTACTAAGGAATTCTATGATAAAGGAGTTTTATAGTTACACTGTAGAAGAGCTTAAAATAAATGTAAAAGTAATTAATTGTGATTTCATGTGTTTATATAGTTCCACTTTTTTTTAATTTCATGGATTAAACACTTTTTTTGAAATAAGATAGAATAAAGCAGGGATTCTGCTGCAGTTCCAAATGTCATGACAAAATAAATGATTCCATTTTACATGAAATTTCCCATATTGTAAAATACACACATGAAATAAAAATGATGAATATTTCAGTTTAATAAGTAGTAAGAAGGCTCTATACAGATAATACAGGCTACTGATTCCTTAATGAAATTTCCACATTAACTTTCTTTTATTCCTTTTGTTATTAACAATTACATATGTATTTAATATGGCATTTTGATATGCATATCTGCTAGATATTTAATGTAGTTATATACCATGTCAAATGTTCACCAATAATCAGATGAAAAATTAGATCTGGATTATAGTACCACCTTCTCCACCCATAGTTGTAACTAGCTGGGGTTCTTAACACCTTAATGGAGTGTTACTATCTATTAGCCTTGGAAACAAAAGTATAACTATAAATAACTACAGTGCATATTATTTACCAGGATTCTGGGTGTCTTAAGAGCCTTAATGGACAACACCCATTATTTAATTTAACCAGCCATTAGGCCATAAATGAATTGATGGACTGGTCATGTTTAGAGTCATTTATTATCATAATCTAATAGACATTGTTAACATACCAACTTTTGCCTTGTATATAATAGGTACTCAACACTTTTTAAATAAATGAGTAAATGAATGTGTGTGTGTTCTTTGTCCAAGATGGGCCAAAGGACCTACTACTTTTTATTTTTCCCCCCAATACTCATTGCTTCAGTCTAGCTTGCTTCTTCCATAGTAATTTATAAATAACTCTTTTTATTTGAATAAGATAACATTTCCACTATATCACATTAGTTTCAAGTAGATATATTCAATATAGAACAATAAAGAAAACTAGGCAGGTATCTGAAGTTTAACAAAAGTGAAGTTATAATCAGTATCATAATTTATAGTAAAGAAAGGTAGCTCGTAAAAATCTGTTTTATTCTCAGTGTTTTAATAAGCAATAAAGCAATGGAAAAGTTTTTCAGGTTAACTATTACTTGCCCAGAAAAATTGTCCAAATCTTTCATACTCACCCACAATGAATAAATGTACAGTTTTCATATTTAAAACTGTGAAATATTAAGCCAAATTCCTAAAAATAAACATCTAAGACTGTTTCAATAACCAATTTAAATGCCACCTTTATGGCTTTTTGTTAGAGTTACCATTTGACTTAAGCATACTGGTTCTAGAAAAAATAAGTAAAACTAAATTACTCTATATTTTTCTCCTCTAGAAAGATCAGAGCACTTGGTAAGATTCCTAGTCTATTCTCCTGCTCCTTTCTTTTCAGATTCTTTAAGAATAGGGATAATTCTATCTGGTTTTGCCATTCCTTTTTCCTTTTCCTTTTTGGAAGGTATATTCTCTGTAACGTCTAGGACAGAACATGACCCTTTAGCACAATATAAGCAAACTGACCCTACTCTGACAGTGATAAAAAATTGACCTTCTGTTGCTTTTAAGATAAATGTGTCAATGAATTATTCTTGTTAATGATAAGTAAAATAATATAATTCCATTTCCCAATATGTTCTTCTTTTTATGCCTTGCTGGAGGCATTTTAGAGCAGCACAATTTTAAAAATGTATCAGAATCCTTTATATGAGGATCATACCATGTCCTTACAAAAGCCAAGTCAATACACAAGAGGTGGCATGGCCTAGTGACTAAGAGCATAGATTCTAAAGCCGAATAATCCAGTTCAAATCATGGTTTTTCCACTTGCTACTGTGTGACCTTGGGAAAAGTGCTGAACCTCTCGGTGCATCCATTTTCCCATCTGCAAAATGAGGATACTGACAGATAACCTACTCTCATAATTATTGTCAGAACCAAAGAGTTAATGTATCCCATCTGCTAAGAGCAAATAGGGACATAGTGCTGTGTGAATGTTAGCTATTGTCTTTAATACTTAAACAATTTTTAAAATCTAGGTATCAGTTTCTTTTCAGTTTATTGGACCCTTTCTATATGCCAGGCTCTATCCTAGAGGCTGAAAATACAGAGTAGAATAGAATTTTTTTTTTTTGCAAGCTTCTCAGTCTCCTGTGAAGACTGCAGCTATTAGAATATGGTAAGTATCCTAGTGAAAATGTGTATAAGTTGCCCCAACACAAACCAGAGCACTGTCCAGGAAATTGGGGAGGAGGGTGTCAACGGTAGAGGGGTGGGGGTTATGATCAGAGACAGGGAAAGATGATCAGGGCAAGAGACATTATGGTTCTGGGTGAATTAAAAACGTTTGGGGCAGGATGCTATTCTGAAAACTAACAGATGCACCTTGTATTTCTGGTTATTCCTACCTTCCTCCACATTTTTGGGCAGCTAACATTTTGCCTGTACTGCCTCAAGGCAGGAATGTGACCCAGTGGAATGCAGGTAATGAAAGAGTTGAACTTTTGTATAAGTTTGCAGTTTTAAAGTCTTAGACCCTAAGGAGGAATTGAGGTTTAAAAGCATCTCAGTCAGGAGTATTTTCTTTCCTGCACGCGCACACACACACACACACACACACACGCTGGAGACCAGAAAATATGGACCAGAAAATAGTCCCTAAGATCAAATTTCTGCCACATTAAAAATGAAGGCTCGCATATAAAAATTATGTCACATTACAGAAAAAAGAGACATTTCTCATGTTTTCAAACTAGCAAACAGACGTTCATACCTACTACACTTAAAAACTATACTTCAGAGAGATGCCTGAGTGGCTCAGCAGTTGAGCTTCTGACTTTGACTCAGGGCATGATCCCGGAGTCATGAGATCAAGTCCCACATCGGGCTCCTTGTATGGAGCCTGCTTCTCCCTCTGCCTGTGTCTCTGCCTCTCTTTCTCTCTGTCTGTCATGAGTAAATAAATAAAATCTTTTAAAAA
The DNA here is from genome assembly GCF_048164855.1 of Canis lupus baileyi. Taxonomy (NCBI): domain Eukaryota; kingdom Metazoa; phylum Chordata; class Mammalia; order Carnivora; family Canidae; genus Canis; species Canis lupus. Next base: position 54,058,426 of record NC_132844.1, on the reverse strand, counting down.
AATTATACTCCAGTTATTTCCCATTTACATCACAGAAAATTCAAAAAGAACAAGACAGGAAATTTTGAAATAGTAATCCCTATAAGAGGTGGAAAAGAAAAAAATAATAAATGTATACATGTGAGTTATTGCCGAAGTTTGATATAAGTTTCAAAGCTCTTCTTTGTTTAACCTTGTATTTCCTCAATTATTTCTTTCATGTTAAGAAGTATTTGGGGAAAGGAGCCTAAGGTGATATTTATGTTTAGTGTTCCAAGTCCAATCAGGATGTTCTTGCTGTCATTAAAAGTTAACAGTATGCATAAATGTTGGGATCTTTTATCTTCTCACCCCACACATTCTCCAGGGGCAATATCACCTTGTACCATGTTTTTATTTGTGACAATGACCAATAGGCATCTAATAAAGTCCAATGTGCCTTTATCCAGGGTATATGTCTATGCAGGGTTTGGTAAACTTTTTCTGTAAAGGGCCAGATAGTAAATATTCTAGGTAATGCAGGGCATGTGGTTTCTGCTGCAATTACTCAATTCTGCCGTTGTAGCATGAAAACAACAATACAATATGTAAACAAATGCAGGTGACTTTTCCAAGGAATCTTTCTTTACAAAAATAGGTACTGGGCCAGCTTGATCCTGAGGATTGTAGTTTGCTAATCCCTGACCTAGATTACATTTCTCAGCATTTCTTGATGTTTGTAGCTATGTGCTTAAGTTCGTTCCAGTAGAGGAGTGGAAATGATATTTGATACTTCCACATTTTACAAACAAAAAACAGCCACGTACTTGCCTCCATGTTATGTCCTCTTCTACCAGCTGCCTGAGATGATGATGAGTCCCTAGAATAAAAATTCTCAACCTTGGCATTACTGACATTTTGGGCCAGATAATTTCTTATTGTGAGGGGCTATCCTGTGTGTTGTAAGATGTTTAACAGATCCTTGGTTTCTACACTAGATGCCAATAGCATCTCTCCTAATTGTGACAATCAAAATTGTCTTCAGACGTTGCTAAGTGTCTCCTGGGGGACAAAAACACTTCTATTTAAGGACTGTTTCAGAGATGTCAGAAACACAAAATGGAAAGCATCTGGATCCCTGAATGACCATGTGGAAGAGAAGTACATGTAACTCCAACCTACACTTCTATTACGTAAAGCCACTGAAATTGTGGGGTGGGTAGGAGTGTCTATTTGCTACTATTCAGTAGCCTAGCTTAACATAATGCTGATGCGTTACAGATCCATATTCATCATCCCAGACTACTGCTGCACTCCAGATCCATGTAATCAACTTTCTATGGGTATCTCCTTATGAAAAACAGCATCTTCAAATATATATATCAAAATAGTGGTTTGTAATCAATCCCCTCTCTCAATCAATCTTCCCCTTCTTGATTTTTCCATTTCTGTTAATGATGCCCTTATATAGTTGCCTAGGACAAAAACCTGTGAGTTATCTTAATATTTCCCTATCTCTACCCCTTCCTACAGTTAATCACTAGGTCCTGAAAAATTAAAACAATAATATTATTATAATAAATTAATTTTTCAGGACCTAGTGATCAACTGTATGAGAAAGCCATTTTCCTAGTTTAAGGCAACATCCACTCGTGACTACATTCTTGCAATAGCCTTCTAATGGTCTTTCCAGCCTACAGTCCTGCTCTTCTTTAGAAAAATCATTGTAAAAAGTAACTCTGATTTGCACATCCTAAATAAAACTCTCCAAGGCTTGCTGTTCCCTTAAAGTCAAACTCTTCTAAAAAAAAAAAAAAAAAAAAAGTCAAACTCTTCTAGAAGACATGATATCCTTCTTACCTGGTCTTTGGTCCCTCCTCCAGCTTCCTCCAGCTTTATCTTATATCTGAGCTTCCCTCTTCGCAGACAGTCCCTCCTCTAGCCCACCACATACACACTCGATAGTCCAGTCATATCAAGCCTCTTTGAATTCCTGAAACTATCCACAAGCTAAGATTGACTAGTCATCTAAGCTGCGAACATTGGTTCTATCTAACCTCCGTAACCAAGCCAGCTTCTACTTATGTTACAGGTAACAGCTTAAAAATCACTAAGTCAGTGCAACTACATAAGTTTTCTGTTGCACATAACATGTTACCACAAACTTAGTAGCTTAAATTAGCTTCCATTTATTAGTGCCATTGATATAGGTCACAAGTCCAACCAGGCTCAACTGGCTTTCTGCCTGGTCTCTCGTTAGACTGAACTCAAGATAAAAGTGAGGCTGGGATCTTATCTAAAGCTCTATAGAAGGGACGCCTGGGTGGCTCAGCAGTTGAGCATCTACCTTCAGCTCAGGGCATGATCCTGGAGTTCAAGGATCGAGTCCCAAGTCAGGCTCCCTGCGAGGAGCCTGCTTCTCCCTCTGCCTGTGTCTCTGCCTCTCCGTGTCTCTCAGGAATGAATAAATAAAATCTTTAATATAAAATAAAAAATAGATGGCTTCCCTGGGAATTCTATCAAACGTTTAAAGAAGAAACCATACCTATTCTACTAAAGCTGTTTGGAAAGATAGAAAGAGATGGAGTACTTCCAAATTCATTCTATGAGGCTAGCATCACCTTAATTCCAAAACCAGACAAAGACCCCACCAAAAAGGAGAATTATAGACCAATATCCCTGATGAACATGGATGCAAAAATTCTCAACAAGATACTAGCCAATAGGGATCCCTGGGTGGCGCAGCGGTTTGGCGCCTGCCTTTGGCCCAGGGCGCGATCCTGGAGACCCGGGATCGAATCCCACATCGGGCTCCCGGTGCATGGAGCCTGCTTCTCCCTCTGCCTGTGTCTCTGCCTCTCTCTCTCTCTCTGTAACTATCATAAATAAATAAAAAAAAAATTAAAAAAAAAAAAAGATACTAGCCAATAGGACCCAACAGTCATTAAGAAAACTATTCACCATGACCAAGTAGGATTTATTCCCGGGACACAAGGCTGGTTCAACACTCGTAAAACAATCAATGTGATTCATGATATCAGCAAGAGAAAAACCAAGAACCATATGATCCTCTCAATAGATGCAGAGAAAGCATTTGACAAAATACAGCATCCATTCCTGATCAAAACTCTTCAGAGTGTAGGGATAGAGGGAACATTCCTCAACATCTTAAAAGCCATCTACAAAAAGCTCACAGCAAATATAATTCTCAATGGAGAAGCACTGGGAGCCTTTCCTCTAAGATCAGGAATAAGACAGGGATGTCCACTCTCACCACTGCTATTCAACATAGTACTGGAAGTCCAAGCCTCAGCAATCAGACAACAAAAAGACATTAAAGGCATTTAAATTGGCAAAGAAGAAGTCAAACTCTCCCTCTTCGCCAATGACATGATACTCTACATAGAAAACCCAAAAGACTCCACCCCAAGATTGCTAGAACTCATACAGCAATTTGGCAGTGTGGCAGGATACAACATCAATGCCCAGAAGTCAGTGGCATTTCTATACACTAACAATGGGACTGAAGAAAGAGAAATTGAGGAGTCAACCCCATTTACAATTGCACCCAAAAGCATAAGATACCTAGGAATAAACCTGACCAAAGAGGTAAAAGATCTATACCCTCAAAAAAAAAAAAAAAAAAAAAAAAAAAAGATCTATACCCTCAAAACTATAGAACTCTTCTGAAAGAAATTGAGGAAGACACAAAGAGATGGAAAAATATTCCATGCTCATGGATTGGCAGAATTAATATTGTGAAAATGTCAATGTTACTCAGGGCAATTTACACGTTTAATGCAATCCCTATCAAAATACCATGGACTTTCTTCAGAGAGTTAGAACAAATTATTTTAAGATTTGTGTGGAATCAGAAAAGACCCCGAATAGCCAGGGGAATTTTAAAAAAGAAAACCATAGCTGGGGGCATCACAATGCCAGATTTCAGGTTGTACTACAAAGCTGTGGTCACCAAGACAGTGTGGAACTGGCACAAAAACGGACACATAGATCAGTGGAACAGAATAGAGAACCCAGAAATGGGCCCTCAACTTTATGGTCAACTAATATTCGACAAAGGAGGAAAGACTATCCACTGGGTGAAAGACAGTTTCTTCAATAAATGGTGCTGGGAAAATTGGACATCCACATGCAGAAGAATGAAACTAGACCACTCTCTTTCACCATACACAGAGATAAACTCAAAATGGATGAAAGATCTAAATGTGAGACAAGAGTCCATCAAAATCCTAGAGGAGAACACAGGCAACACCCTTTTTGAACTCGGCTACAGTAACTTCTTGCAAGATATATCCACGAAGGCAAAAGAAACAAAAGCAAAAATGAACTATTGGGACTTCATCAAGATAAGAAGCTTTTGCACAGCAAAGGATACAGTCAACAAAACTAAAAGACAACCTACAGAATGGAAGAAGATATTTGCAAATGACCTATCAGATAAAGGGCTAGTGTTCAAGATCTATAAAGAACTTATTAAACTCAACAGCAAAGAAACAAACAATCCAATCATGAAATGGGCAAAAGACATGAACAGAAATCTCACAGAGGAAGACATAGACATGGCCAACATGCACATGAGGAAATGCTCCGCATCACTTGCCATCAGGGAAATACAAATCAAAACCACGATGAGATACCACCTCACACCAGTGAGAATGGGGAAAATTAACAAGGCAGGAAACCACAAATGTTGGAGAGGATGCGGAGAAAAGGGAACCCTCTTGCACTCTTGGTGGGAATGTGAACTGGTACAGCCACTCTGGAAAACTGTGCGGAGGTTCCTCAAAGAGTTAAAAATAGACCTACCCTAAGACCCAGCAATTGCACTGCTAGGGATTTACCCCAAAGATACAGATGCAGTGAAACACCGGGACACCTGCACCCCAATGTTTCTAGCAGCAATGTCCACAATAGCCAAACTGTGGAAGGAGCCTCGGTGTCCATCGAAAGATGAATGGATAAAGAAGATATGGTTTATGTATACAATGGAATGTTACTCAGCCATTAGAAATGACAAATACCCACCATTTGCTTCGACTTGGATGGAATTGGGGGGTATTATGTTGAGTGAAATAAGTCTATCGGAGAAGGACAAACATTATATGGTCTCATTCATTTGGGGAATATAAATAATAGTGAAAGGGAATAGAAGGGAAGGGAGAAGAAATGTGTGGGAAATATCAGAAAGGGAGACAGAACATGAAGACTCCTAACTCTGGGAAACGAACTAGGGGTGGTGGAAGGGGAGGAGGGCGGGGGGTGGGGGTGACTGGGTGGCGGGCATTGATGGGGGCACTTGATGGGATGAGCACTGGGTGTTATTCTATATGTTGGCAAATTGAACACCAATAAAAAATAAATTTATTATTAAAAAATAAATAAAATAAAATAAAATAAAATAAAATAAAATAAAATAAAATAAAATAAAATAAAATAAAATAAAAAATAAAGCTCTAGGGAAGAATCCACTTCCAAGCCCATTCATTTGGTTGGCAAAATTCCAGGAAGTTAGAAAAAACTTCTCCTTTTAAAAGGCTCACATGATTAGATTGTGTCCACCTGGGTGATTTCTCTTTTGATTTATTTAAAATCAACTGATTAGTAGCATTAATTACATCTGTAAAATTCCTTTATCACCTAAGTTGTAATGTATTTATGAATGTGATACTATATTATATTCAGAGTACAGGGGATTAGGATAGAAATCTTAGAAGTTCATCTTTAGAATTCTTCCTGCTAAAGAGACCTTCTCTGATTCTCTAAAAGAAGTTGCTTTTCTGTCTTTGTGCTCCTCTGCTACCTTTTATCCTAGGCATGTCACTTATTAAAGATTTTTTCCATAATCTTTTAATTATCTTTCCTACTAGATAATCCCCAGTTTCCTTAACTGTAAAATGATGATAATTATAGTATTTACATCATTGGGTTGTTATAAGAATTAAATTTTCCATATAAGGGGCACCTGGTGGCTCAGTCAGTTGAGTGCCTTTGGCTCAGGTCATGATCCCAGGGGTCATGGGATTGAGCCCCATGTTGGGCTGCCTGCTCCTGGGGGGGCCTGCTTCTCCCCTGCCTGCTGCTCCCTCTACTTACACACTCTCTCTCTGTCAAATAAACAGAATCTTTAAAAAAAAATTTTTTTCCATGTAAAATAATAATAACAGTGCCTGAAACATAGTAAGTGCCCAAATGATGTTAGCTATTAATGTATTACTGCAAATAGTGGAAATGTGTTGGTTTTTTTAAAATTCTATTTATTTAAGTAATCTCTGCACCCCATATGGGGCTTGAACTCACAGCCCCAAAATGAAGTCTCATGCTCTTCTGACTGAGCCAGCCAGATGCTCCAGTGGATTTTTTTTTCCAGTGGATTTTAAACTAAATATCATTAGGTTTTGAAGAGGGAATCATATATCTTGCCTGTCTTTGTAATTCCAGCAACTAGCCCAGTACCTACCTGGCAGGAACAAATGATAGGCAAAAGAATGAATATGAAATTCAGTGTTAATCCAAGTTCTATAGAGAAAATATATACTATACCCTGAAAGAAATGGTGACAAATAATAAATTACTGGAAGCTCTAGGAGTGTTTTGGATTCACAGTGCCCGAGTGGAAAGTGCTAGGCACAAAACATCTTATGCATTAACACAGAAAGTCATTATCACACTCAACTCTCCAGTGTATAAATCCTGGAAGCACATTGTTAAAACTACAATTTTAAATAAAAGAGCAATGGAAAATAAAACTGACAACTTATTGTCTCATCTACAGCAAAGCATTCTTTGTACAAATTATATCCTCAAACACTACTGAAATCTATATAAATGCTTATTGTTCCTAATTATCCTAATTATCTATTTGAAGCCTATTTACTAACACAGTAGAGATTTTTTTTTTCTGAGGGTAGTTGAGGGGGGGTATGGGAAGGCTGCATTTCCTTTCTGGCTTCATAAATGCTTTCTCTAATTAGTTAACTTCCATTTTAGAGTGGATAAGTTTTTGTTTTCTTAATGAATGATAGAATTCCACTGGAAATTATAGTGTTTTATCCTAGAGGTTATAAAGCTATTATAATGACTTTGAGACAGAAGACTGTTGTAAGACTGTTTTATGGAAAGGGATTTGGAGAAGATTGCCTGTAACTTCCTTAGAATGTGGAGGAAAAAGCACCCTGTGTTCAATGCATACCATATATGTTTTCCCCCTGTTGTCTGGCTAAATTTACTCTATGTGATAGTGTGTATTTAATAGACATAGGACATATAATTCCTGGAACACATAATGATAACTTTGGAAATTCTGGGTTTCTTTGCAAATCGGTCAAGTTAAAATTCTAATTATCAGCAACAAATCATATTTAATCAACAAAGACTTTTTTGAACCCAGAAATTTTTAAAATAAAATCCTTTCACAGCCTTTATCAGAATGGAGACCAACTAAACTCATTTACTCATTCAACAAATATTTATTAAGACTTGATATATGCCAGTCGCTATGCTAATCATTTAATAGAAGATGTTCCATACATTATGCACTAGAACTTCAAATCTTTTTCAGTCCTTTAGTTTTTTTGGTCTTATTTCTTCAAGATTCATGGGGATCCCTGGGTGGCTCAGCAGTTTAGCGCCTGACTTCCGCCCAGGGCATGATCCTGGAGACCTGGGATCGAGTCCCGTTTCGGGCTCCCTGCATGGAGCCTGCTTCTCCCTCTGCCTGTGTCTCTGCCTCTCTCTCTCTCTCTCTCTGTCATGAATAAATAAATAAAATCTTTTAAAAATAAAAAAGATTCATATTATTTTCAAGTCCTGGATCTGAGAACTCCTGCTCATCTCCAGTGACTATAAGTAGCAATTCCCATTATGTATTTAAGTCTTGATCACAGACTAGAAATACTTTATTTTATTTTATGCATCTATTCATTTATGCTTCTAGACTCTTCAAAAATAAGATTTAATACAGCTTTCAGGACTCGTACAAATAATAAAATACTATAAGTTAGAAATAGCTGAGAAATAAAAAAGCAAATAAATGGTAAAGTAATAAAAATAGAGCCAGAAATGAGGCTAATAAAAAGAAAATTATGAGTATTTGCTACATACAGGTGGATAACAAATTTAACTCTGAGCTTTCTTTTTTGTTTTGTTGTGTTTTGTTTTGAGAGATAAAGTGGGGCAGGGGGGAGTACAGGAAGAGAGAGAATTTTAAGCTGGCTTCATGCCCAGCGCAGAGCTCAATCTCACACCCCTGAGGTCATGACCTGAGCCCAAATCAAGAGACATTTAAATGACTGAGCCACCCAACACCCTTTAAGTCTGAGCTTTCTAATAGCCATTGAAAAATGGAAAAGTTGATCATTTATTCAATTCACTGTGTTTGTGTTTAAGGTTAAGGCAAAACAGTTGCTCAGCAGAAATATAACTGACAGAGGGCAAAAAGAGTTTTCAAAGGAATCCTTGGAAAAAGTTCTATGAACAATATTCTTTCAGCAGATTGGAGTTTCTCAACCTTAGCACCTTTAATGTATTGCCTGGATAATTCTTTGCTATGGAGGTATGTCACATGCATTAGCAGGTATTTAGCAATTCCTGGATTCTCTCAATTTGACGACAGTAGCACTGATCCCTTAGCTGTGATGACCAAAAATGTCTCCAGACATTGCTAAATGTCCCTGGAGGCCATGCCCCTTGCCAAACTTTGTCCATTAAGAACCACTTTAATAGGTCCCACAAAAGAAAGACTGTTTCTTAGACAAATGGCCTTATAGCAAAACATAGTTCAGTGAAAACAAGACCCTTTTTGGTCAGAACAATAGTCCAGTTACTCAGCCTTCTACTGGCCTGACTTAAGCCTGGGTTATATTTAGAGTAACTGATATACATCAGTCAGTACTTAAAAAAGACTATTCCTCTCAGCTGACCTTCTAATGAATATTGGGTTGCAGTGACTTCAAAATTGTTCTTCTAGGGAAATACTACTTGATATTTTGCTTATTAATATATTGATGATCCTAATTATCCCACCTTCCTGTACTCACACCCTTTTGGGGTTTATACTAATAGTACTACCATCCAGGATTGTGGTGAGGATTAAGTAAGTAAATGCATGCAAATTGCATACTAGAGAGCCTTGCACATAGAAAGCTATTTTGCGGGCAGTTTGGCAAAGTGTAGGAGTCAGACTACTTCAGTTGGAATATGGGCTCAACCACTCCTAGCTGCGTAACCTGGAGAGCTCCATAACCTCTCCAAATCTTGTGTAAGGTGGGATAAATAATATAAGGAGAATTAAAAGATAAGTCTTGTGTCATACTTAATATATTCCTGACTCACAGTAAACATTCATTTATCTATGATTTTATAAAAATAATTAATAAGTAAACAAAATGGCAGAGATTTAATTTAGACAAAGGTGGGACAAACCTCTCTAATGGATTGGAGAACAACCTGAAGGATGAATAGTATTTAACCAGTCCAAGGGGGAAAGGTACAGCATTCCTGGTAGAGGAAAAGTATTATGAGTGGGGAGAGAACTTGGAGTTTATAGGAAGGGTCAGAGGTCAGTGAGGTAGCCATACAGCAAGCCAGTGGCAGGTGAGCTAGGAGTAAGAGTTGTAGAAATGTTCTGGGCTGCATGGCCCCACAGAAGATCCTGTATTCCATCATGAGTACAATAAGCACCTACTGAGGTCCTTTCCAGAAACTGGGGAAACCAATTGAGGTTTTCAGTCATTGTAGCCTCTTAACATCTACCCTTTAGACCACTTATCCCACTCTTTCTTTTTTCTTCCAGCTTGCTTCTAGTTGGAAAGCCGATAGGTGATATGGGGAGCTTGAAAATAAGTGTTTTAAATCCTTTTTCAGGGATGCCTGGGTGGCTCAGTTGATTAGGCATTTTGCCTTCAGCTCAGGTCATGATCCCAGGTCCTGGGATTAAACCCTGTTTCTGGTTCCCTCCTCTATGGGGAGCCTGCTTTTCCATCTCCTGCTCCCCCTGCTTATGCTCTCTCTCTCTCTCTCTCTCTGTCAAATAAACATAATATTTTAAAAAATCATTTTTCAATAACAGTACAAATATATTTTTTCAGAGAATATCATCATACTAAAAACAATGTAGGGGATGCCTGGGCGGCTCAGCGGTTGAGCATCTGCCTTCGGCTCAGGGCCGGATCCCAGGATCCAGGATCAAGTCCCACATCAGGCTCCCTGTGAGGAGTCTGCTTCTCCCTTTGCCTGTGTCTCTGCCTCTCTCTTTCTCTGCATCTCTCATGAATGAATAAATAAAATCTTTTAAAAAATAAGTAAATAAAATAAAATAAAAACAACATTGATACCAAATTTAAAAATCTGTGGAGAAAAAAAATAAAAAAAATAAAAATAAAAAAAAATAAAAATCTGTGGAGTAGAAATGGATTTTGAATTGGTTGTGATGCATGTGTAATTCATATCGGATCCAAACAAACTGCAATATTCTAAAAATCAAAATATAATTTGTATATGCCAGGATCCCTGGGTGGCTTAGCAGTTTGGAGCCTGCCTTTGACCCAGGGCTTGATCCTGGAGTCCTAGGATCGAGTCCTGCATTGGGCTCCCTTCATGGAGCCTGCTTCTCCCTCTGCCTGTGTCTCTACCTCTCTCTCTCTCTCTCTCTTTCTCTGTGTGTGTGTGTGTCTCTCATGAATAAATAAATAAAATATTTTTTAAAAAATTTATATATGCCTGAAACTAATATTAAAAATAAAAAAATCTTATTAGAAAGGCAGGTATGTGCCCATGGGACCAAGTGATCAAGGAGTATTGGCAAGATCCCAAGGGGAAACTTTAATATTTGCCCAGCCCTCAGCACCCATCCTAGCCATCAGACACAGAGATACAGATGTGAGCAAGGTGATGCTCATCTTCAAAACACTTGCCGATGCCCCCAGTGTAGACACCCAACCAAAGATCATCATGGAGCCATACGTTTCAATGTCCAAGTTTTCTAATTCTTGGAAGGATGCTTGTTGATAGTGGCTCTGACAATCAATTAATTTATAAACATTAGCAACATCATCTTTTATCTTCAGTGTGGATTCCTTAGAAAGTGAATTTGATATTTTAGACATATTCCAAGTATTTCTGGAAACAATACTTGAGTGAGTTTTTTTGTTTTTGTTTTGTTTTTATTTGAGATATAATTGACATACAACATTAGTTTCAGGTCTGTGGAATAATGATTCCATATTTGTATATATCGTGAAATGATCACCACAATAAGCCTAGTTACCATCCATCACCATTCATAGCCAAATGTTTTAACTGAACTTAATTTTCCATGTAGACAAAGTCCAGGGTTACCTAGGTGGCTCAGTTGGTTAAACAACACATTTCTGATTTCGACTCAGGTAATGATCTCAGGGTCATGAGATCAAGCCCAGCTTGGGCCTGGCTCCACACTCAGCATAGAGTCGGCTTGAGATTCTCTCTCTTCTCTCCTCCCAACCTCCCCCGACGTACATGTGCATGCTTGTGCTCCACCCTCTACTTTAAAAAAAAAAAAAAAAAAAAAAAAAGAAGAGCTACCACCTTGACCATTTTATAAATTGATTTTTAAGGAAAAATTTATTTCTTTTTTTAACTTTTAAAAATTTATTTGACACACCCAGAGAGAGAGAGATCACAAGCAGGGCGAGCAGCAGGCAGAGGGACAAGGAGAAGCAGGCTATCCAATGAGCAGGGAGCCCAATGTGGGACCCTGAGATCATGACCCCAGCTGAAGGCAGGCATCTAAATGACTGAGCCACCCAGGCACCCGGAAAAATTTATTTCTGAGTACATTTTATCACACATAGTTCTTATCATTTTACTTAAGCACACAAATTCAACATAAGCAGAAAAGGCAGCCTTGAAATGTGCTAAAAGGTGTAAAAAAAAAAAAAAACTCCAAGTAGTCATAAAAGGGAATATATAGAACCCTCAAAGCTCTTAGTCTGTTTGAAAACATGTCTGTAGACATGTTCTAATCTAATGCACTGAGGCCAGCTCACTTTGTAGACCCACTAAGGATACATCCAAGTATACTATTTCTAATCAAAGAAGCAGATGAAGTTTCGGTCTTACTTTGGCCATATGATAATTTTGTGGCCCATGCTTTGAGTTGACTAAAACAAAGATAAACCTCCTGGGAGATAATTCTGCATGGGTCTCTTGTGTTTCCACACATTTTTTGTACTGACTGCTTTCATCTGAACTAGCTCCTTAAGGTTGTTTATATTGTGAACAGGGCCTGAAAAATAGATACTGTCTCCCTCTGAAGCAAAGAGCAGGACAGCCTTGGAAAACAGAGATGATACCTCCTGCTAGAAGACAGGAGAGTCATGCTTTTTTTTTTTTTTTAACTGCCCTCTATAAAAGATTTATGTTTTATAAACGTGGGTTTCCTCTCTTACAACACAACTGACTGTATGTACAGGTATCAATTGGCCCTCTTCACATTGTCTTGTGTGACCTAGGAATTGGCATAAACGGTTACATTCTGGATAGTGCTATTATCATGAGTAATAAACTCTTTTGTCTCTGACCTATGAGTCTCATGTCTTCTGCTAGCCTCTGTGCAACTGTCATAGGCTAAATTATTAGCTTCCAAGTAAAGTAAAATCTCAGACCATTTACAGTTCTTGACAAAACTATCCCCTAAGGATGATCTTCCAATTTATCCCTTCAAATGAAGCTCCGCATATGGGGAAATTTAATATTTTATTCATTGATGTATCCCCATCACCTAAAACAGTGCCATATATGAAGTATTCACTTAAATATTGATGAATAGGTTAATGAAATTCAAAGTGTTTTTTGGAAATCCCATGAGGGTTCTTACAAAAAAAAATTTCTGTCAATCCCAAAGTAAGAGTTCGCAAGAGAAAATGGTACCCTGTACCAAAGCATATTTGGAAAATATTTCTTAAAACTTGAAGCAATTCGGGCAGCCCAGGTGGCTCAGCAGTTTAGCACTGCCTTCAGCTCAAGATGTTATCCTTGGAGACCCAGGATCGAGTCCCACGTTGGGTTCCTTGCATGGAGCCTGCTTCTCCCTCTGCCTGTGTCTCTGCCTCTGTGTGTGTGTGTGTTTCTCATGAATAAATAAATAAAATCTTAAAAAAAAAAACTTGAAGCAATTCCATTTAAATGAATATTAGCTTCCCATGACTCTTGTAACAAGTCCAAACACCTTAACAAGGCATAAAGACACTGTTTGCCTCTAGCCCCACCACCCACCACACTCATAAGAGATTCTGGGAAGAGTCTGCTCATTCTCAGCAACCTGAGAAGGCAAGTAGTACCACCTAGATCTTGCACTTACTGGAATGCTCTCTACCCAACACCTTCCCTTTTCCTCTCTCACCTATGAATCCTTTGCCCTTTAGTTTACATATCACATCCTTTGGTAAGCATTCTGTGATATCCCTCACCACTTCTAAAACTATCATCTAAACCAAATTAAATCCAATCAGAGCACATTCTTCTCCCATTCAATCCATATCATGTGACTATATTTACTTTTTTCATAGCACTTGCCACTATCTGAAGTTATTTTATTTGTTGAATGATTTATTTCCTGTCTCCATAGAGGTGGGGTACCTGACACAGAATAGGTCATCAGTAAATATTAGTAAAATAAATAATCAAAAGCTAAACGAAGGGGCAATATTATAATTCTTTCTTTTCACCAGAGGGTATTTGCAAATTTTGGGGGAGTATTTGCATTTTATTCTACTTTTAAAGTATAGTTGATATATAATATTATATTAGTTTCATATGTGCAACATAGTGATTTGACATCTACATGCATTATGAAATGATCACAATAAGTTTAAGTTACCATCTGTTACCATGTAATTCTTTATTTACTATTCTCTGTATTCGTTTATGATCTCTACTGGACTGTAAAGTCTACAAGAGAACAGAGACCTCGTCTACCTTATTCCTACAGTGCCTGAGACAGCAGAAAAGTTGGTGATGAAGATTGTTACATCAATCCCCTCAAACAAACACTAAGGTAAGAGGAGCTATTTTGAGAATTTGAAGTTGGAAGGAACCATAGATGGAATAGGATCCAGTCTCTTAGTCCTGTAAAAAATTCAATTCTTTAATACATTTCTCTATTTACTTTTTATCTTCCTAATTAAAAATTGGCACAGCAATAACCACGGTGGAAGGAAGGACAAGGGAGGTGTGGGTATTTGTGGATGATAGATATTTGTACACATGAGTGACATAAATGAAAATATGATCTAACAAGTAGTAAGATCAAAGGGCAAGGACCAAGAAAACTTTCTGCATATCCTATCACATTGACAGGTTTGGCATGAACAAACAGCGTTCGGGGGAAAAAAATTATCTATGGAATTGGGGCTCTGGAAAATTATCTCTGCCCTAAAAATGCCTCTTAAAGGTATTTTAAAATGTTTCTTGAATGACTAATAAACAAACTAACAAAAAACAAATAAATAAATGAACTTATCCTCTAAATATTTTAGTGACTATAAGGCACGGTTTTACTTTACTAAATAAACTAATAACCCTACGGGAAGATTTATGTTTCCTAGAACCTATTTCACAAGAAAATACAATACAGATAAAATATTAGCTAAATGTAGAAGATAATTAACAAAGACACTTGAAAAGCACAGGATTGTGTGGCGATGAATGCTTTTGAATTACACACCAATTACCAACTCCCTAAAGAAGAAGAGAGTTACAATGAGAAATAATTTTTTATCCTGATTCATAACCCCCACTTTTCCTCTAAATTTGTTTTCGGCAAAAACTCTCACATTACTCTCAAATTTATCTGAACACCAAACTTCTTTCTAACTAGCCTTGATAAGCTAGAGCGTGTATTCTACTGCCCTCTGCTGGAAGATGGGGTGAGTTATCACTCATCAACTAGATTGCCAGAGCCCGCGGAAGAAAAGGGGGGCTCTCTCTTTATTTATTCATTTAACAACTTGTTATTTATCACTTGCTAGCTGTTGTAGCACTTGATCCAGATTATAGATGGTAGGTAAGAATATTATCTAGAGACAGTCTTGAGTATATCTTGCAACTAGATAGATGTATTTACGGAACTAGGCTAAACTACAAACCTGAAGAATAAAACTGGGATAACACTTAAAATGATAAGCATTTGACGAGTGAGGAATATGGAAGGAGATGATCCTACATCATGTCCAGATAACTGATAAACTGAAGCTGCTCCACAGAAAGAAAAGGCCTACGGGTAGAGCACGGGAAAATTGGTGTCAAATAATAAACAAGTAATACATGGGTGGGTAAAGACCTTATCACAACAATTCTTTAATACATTTCTGTATTGACTTATGAGCCCTACTGGACTGCTGAGTCCAAGAGAACACTTAACATTTGATAAATAACTGCACACTACCGTGCCTTAGTTCACTGACCTTTAAAGTTTTTACTGCAACATGACAAGTCGACTGAGGGTGACAGTGTGTTTATGTGTATATATGAATTTTCTTCAAATATGGTTTTTAGATTTAATCACATAATTTTATCTGAACCATGGATTTCATTCAAAGTTTACAGAAAGAAGGTTTATATGAAATATAATGGCTTAAAACTCTAATCAGTCTCACTTTGGGGACATGTTGTCTGTTCCCTTGCCAGCTACTGTTGATGCTCACTTTTGAATGATGCATCTTGACTCAGGGATTGTGTTTGGGCTTGGACACTGGCACGGCAATGTTATTCCAATCACTGGACAAGGAACTAGCATGGGTTTCAGATTCAAACAAACTTGGGTTTGAATCTCAGCTCTAACAAAACATGTAATAACTGTTAAAGCAAACATTTGCATAATATGTATCATGTACAAGAGCCTTCTGAGGGAAGTACTATTATAATCCCCATTCACCAATGAGGAAACTAAGGCACCAAGAGCCTTAAGTAACTTTTATGGACTTGAGTCCCTGAATCAGTAGGTGGTGGAGTCAGGATTCAAGCCCAGGGCTCAAGGTTCTAGAATCCTTGCTCTCAACCCCACATTATGCCACCTCTCTTCCCTGAGTCATATTTTCCTCATTTATAAAATGATAGTAAAAAGGGGCACCTGGGTGGCTCAGTGGTTGAGCATCTGCCTTTGGCTCAGGTTGTGATCCTGGGGTCCTGGGATAGAGTCCTGCATATGGGGAGCCTGCTTCTCCCTATGCCTGTGTCTCTGCCACACTCTCTCTGTATCACTCATGAATAAATAAGTAGAATCTTTTTTTAAAAAATTTCCAATATGGTCACATTTATTTCAAATAAATTCTCTCTCTCTCTCTCTCTCTCTCTCTCACACACACACACTACTACTACTACTACTACTACTACTACTACTACTACTACTACTTACAAACTGTCATAGGACCACCTGAATCTAAATTTTCTGAAGTCTTTGTTAAAAAGAAAATCCCTAGGCCCTACTCCTGATTTATAGAACCATGATGTTTAGGAGTGAGCCTGGGAATCTATACTAACTGTGCACACCCCCATTAAAGCACCCTCAAGTTTGAAAACTACTGTCTTAGAACAGGGAACTAAGGTTAGAACAGAGAGGGTGCCAAAGGACACCTCTGATACCTGCATCCCCAGGACTGGTCTGTTCTTTCTTCTCCCACCATCCCTCTACTCCCATCCACTATAATGTCTTTCTCCTTCCCTTTCTGTCTCTCTGTTTCCTTTTTTACCTTTTCTTTTCATGGTAAAAATGGGAGCTATGCAGGCTAGAAGAGACCTATGAATTTCAGAGCAGTATTTGTGGATGTGTATGAGTGTATACTAAGGCTCATTTGTTCTAATTGAGATTCAGTATCATGATACCTTTCCAACACTGGCAAAATCTGCATGGAAATCACTAGGTGGTTTGGGGTGAATTAATCACATAGAATGATGTCATCTCAGGACTTTGTAGTGTCAGTGGGTTTCAAAGGACTCCTCTCTGTCCAGTCTGCTGAGAAAATGAATTGGAGGACAGAAAGAAGCACAGAAAAGGATACCTGTCCCCCTCAAGTATTCAAGCACTGCCAGAGAATCCAGGATAAAGGAAAGATGGAAGGTAGGAGATGGAAGGGCTAATTGAGAGTGCTGTAGAGGACCATAAAAATGTAACAAGCTGAGAGAAGATGGAACTCCCATGGGGCATTGGAAAGGGAGAGAAAAATACCTTTATGTCACATGTGCCATGACATCCCTGGCTCTTCTTTCTCCATCACCTATCTATGACCAAAATGGGTAGTCACGGCCCTAAGATGGTTTCCCCTTCCGCTACCTGAAACTATATATACACCCACAGTGGCTGTGAAGGTGACATTTTTCTACCTCTGGCATTCACATCTTAAGGAACGGGGCAATCTCATGATTCACCGAGATCTGGGCCAGTTCACTCTAATTGAACTAATTACCTATATTCAAAGAATCTACCTGTCCTAAATGCATAGAAAAAGTGAGAATCCATTTATTTTCATGAGTTGTTATTTAGAAGCAATGTAAGATTGGAGCCCACAGTAGAAATGTATTAGTTGCCAGTCCTGGCTCATAAGAGTCCCCCTGGGTAATGTGGGTGTCCTCCTTAAAGTTTCTGTGGTATTAGGAGAGATTTCCTGGCACCAAGTCTTCAGCCTTGGTTACTCCAGTAACCGTTCCATAATATCTCCTCCTGTAGAGAATATTTACACTCTTTGGTTTCCTCTACCATTTGATGTGGTTCCTCCCAAGGATCAAAATGTTAATCTTCAGATCTTTCCTCATATGCCTGCTGCTCCAACCTGTAAAAGTAAATACCATATGGGACGGTGTCATTACTATACCTTACTTGTGAGCCACAAAATTATATGGTTCATTTATAAACCCTCTGGTGAAATAGGCTTTTATAAAGACTCCACGTTGGACAATTTGTGGGCTTTCCATTTAACTTCAGGTTAGTTTCTATGGTACAAATGAAGGCATTCCAGCTGCACGTGATATCTCTATTTGGAAAAATACTCTTACCTTGCAAGTTCTTTTTTTTTTTTTTTTTTTTTTTTTTTTTTAATTTTTATTTATTTATGATAGTCACAGAGAGAGAGAGAGAGGGGCACAGAGACATAGGCAGAGGGAGAAGCAGGCTCCATGCACCGGGAGCCTGATGTGGGATTCGATCCCGGGTCTCCAGGATCGCGCCCTGGGCCAAAGGCAGGCGCCAAACCGCTGCGCCACCCAGGGATCCCACCTTGCAAGTTCTTACCCTTGCAAATATTCCATCTAAGAGTCTCACCACCTATCAATGGGATAATTATTAATATAGGGTTGATAGGTAAAAGAATCTGGTCGCCATTCCTGCATCATCAGTTTGCTGCACTTCAGACAAAATTGTCATATGATTATACAAATTCATATAGCGATAAAGTCACGTTTATAGAGAATTCTTCACTTCTTAAAATAAATTATTAGCTTCCTTTTTTATAAAATGATTTTCAGTGCTTCCAAAATATGCTTTGTTTCACAAACACAAAACAGCAATTTTACTAACCTATTTATTGAAGCCTCATTTAATCAGCTAAGAACATAAAATAAATAGGTGCTTCATATATATTTACGCATATATTTCTTTACTATACATTATAACTTCCATTTTTTTATTTGCTTCTTGCAGTCAAACAGACTAAACTTCTTCTAGCACCTTCTTGAAGATATATCCATGGTCCTTTTTAATAATGAGCCATATTCTTGTCTAGTCTCAAAAGCACCCATCCAGTTAATCAGTAAATGTTTACTGGACCTACTATGTTCTGGACACTCTTCTAAGTACTGAGGATCTATCAGCAGATAAAATAATGTGCCAACCCTCATGGAGCTTGCATTCTAACATGTGTTGCTGACGGAAGAGAACGATCTAGGAAATATGTTTTAATTCTTATTGTCCAATTTATTTTCTATTAATTATTTCACTTGTTAGCCTCACGGCTTTCCTTCCTATTAAGTGATTATTTTGTGAGATACCTTTTACTTGCTTCATTCAGGTGTTTTGAAATCTAATAAAGCACCGTGGATACAGAAAGCCATGTACACAAAAGAAAAAAAATCCCACATATCTATGGGATATACTGAGGGATAGAGCCTTTGTTTTCCACCCTCAGGGAAGCTTTAATCTTGTCCAAGGAGATGGCCATGCCATGAAAGATATAAGGACGATTAATTACTAAACTGTGTGTTGCTGATCCCACTGCAATTGGAGAAATCAGTGGGCACCTGACTCACTGGGGGCTGATTCAAGGAGAAGGTGAAACTTGGACTGGTTCCCAAACAATATTAAAATTAGGGAGATTAAAAATAAAATCTGAGGGCAGCCCCGGTGGCGCAGCGGTTTAGCGCCGCCTTCAGCCAGGGCGTGATCCTGGGGACTCGGGATCAAGTCCCATGTCAGGTTCCCTGCATGGAGCCTGCTTCTCCCTCTGCCTGTGTCTCTGCCTCTCTCTCAATCTGTGTCTGTCATGAATAAATAAATAAAATCTTTAAAAAAGAAAGAAAGCCAGTGGAATTCTCAAGCATGAAGGAGAGCCATCGACAGTGCTGCCTTAGAAGGAGGATCTGTGCTGGAGACTGATTCTACTCTAAGTTTCCCTTAAGAGTAGGCAGGTCCTGACATTGTCAGCCTCCCTCACTGCCTTCCCTTTCCAGACCTAGTGAACTTCTAAAGCCTTGGAATAAGAGAAGAAACATATGTAACCCCTATGTATCAGAAGAAAATCATCAACCCTACACCTCTGGGTCTTCCTTCTGTACCTGTATGGGAAGATCCAAAAGGTGAAGCAAAAGTTTTGACTCAATCTTCCTCCACTAAGCTAAAGAACAATAATTTAGTCTTCAGCATATTGTCATTCTATAAGGCATTCCAAACTTGAAAAACTGGGGAAAAGATCATTAATGTAGGTTTGATACCTGAATATAATAAGTGCCTGGAGAAACTGTCTTCTTCAGAATCTCAGAGTAATATGGTCAATCAGTTTGGAAAGTGTTTAACAGAAAATCCAAAATATCAATGGCTTAAGTGAGATAAAATTTTATTTCTCTCATATAAAAGAAATTCAGAGGTGAGCAGTCCACCCGCCTCTGAATTTCTCCAATCATCAATGTCCAGGCTCCTTTCATCCTTCACTTCCACCATCTGAGCCCTGGCCTCCATCTTTAAGATTCAATTCATGGTCCAAGATGACTGCTATCACACCCACATTGCAGGCAAGCGGAATGAGGAAGAGAGAAAAAGTTAAATGTGCCCTCCTCCTTGGCTAAAAGTCTGCTATCTTGGAGCACCCTTCCTGAAGTATCCCATACACTGCACTGATACTTCCCTAGTCATAGGACTCCATGATCAGCTGAGCCTGGGAAAGAGAGCCGTGAGGCAAGGTTTATCCCTAGTGGAACTGAGTTCACCAAGGCTATACCATAACTGCATTTGAAAGCCTGAGTCTTTACAAATGGGAACAGAACACAGTGAAAAATAGAGCGCTCATTGAGGTAAAGAACAAGATGTCTACTTATTTTTCCTACAACTAAGCAAGAAATCAAAGTGAGCACCAGCTGCCAAAACTGGGCCTTTTTTTTCCTGCCTGAAGCATGTGTTAATATACACTTAACTCATATTTTTCAAATATTAACATTGTACCTCATGTGCTCTCTCTCTATATATATATACATACATATACACACATATATACATATATGTATGTGTATATGTGTGTGTGTGTATATATATCCTTTGGAGAATAAATTGCAGACATAATGCTTTATCCTTAAATGCCTCAGTGTCTATTTCCTAAATTCAAAGACATTCTTTTATATAGCCACAGCACAATTCTCAAAATCAGGAACTTAGTATTGATAGAATACTATTTAAAATCTACACCTTATTTAGATTTTGCCAATTACACCAACAACATCTTTTATACCAAAAGTATCTGATCTCACATTGCATTCACTTGTCATATCTCTTTAATCTCTTTTAATATGGAACAGGTCCTGTCTTTCTTTTATGATATTAGCAATTATTTTATAGTATGGCTCTAAATTTTGTCCGGCATCCCCTCCTCATAAGGGAAAAAGAGAGACTAGAGAGGAGACACTGAGCAGACTCCATTTCAGCCAAATGATCAACATTAATATCACCAGCCATTGCACAGATTGACATCATTTGCTTTCTGATATGATGCAATAAGAACATATAATTTCTGTGCTATTCCTGACAAAAATGCATAAACTGAATCTAATGCCATTATTTTATTTCTTGTAATATGCCAAAATCATTCAAGCAAAATAGCTTCTTTTTCATGCTTTCCTTGTCTCTCTGTTGTAATTGCATGATGAACCATGTAAAATTATATCACAAATATTGAGTTCAACTACCTTATTTGCCTTAAGATCTAGATCATTTGCAAGAGAAGGGTGAGTGCTACAAAAAAGAATGCCAAGTATGTTTTCTTGCTCATATTCACATACCAGTTTCTGAGCTTCCAAAATGTGCTCCACCTTTTGTATCCAACTAATTATGTTCTCACTATTTCTCTGTATATAAATATGTAGACCCAGAATCTGGGACGTTGAAGGGAAAATTTAGTTCCCATCCAATGCTTCAGAATTAGAAAGACACAATATTGTTCATTGTGTTGTTTTTGAACCAATTCCTGAAATTGATTTAGGCTTCTCACTCAGATCAAAATATTTTAAGAAGATCTTACAGTATTCGTTAAAATGAATTTTCTATTTTTCCCACAAATGCCCAAGTATAACATTGCTATTATTTGCATAGAGAATGAAAGCTATATTTTTCCCATTGTCTAATAGCAAAGTATGGCAAAATTCAAATTTTCAGACCCATATGAAGTTTCAATCCTCATGAAACCCAAGCTATATGGAAATGAAAAGAAACATGTTGTCTTTATCAGCATTTGTTATTTATCTTCCTTCACCATATTTCATTCATTTTATTCCTTTCATTTTGTATCAGGGATTAATCTGTAATGTCTGATTTTAATTATAAATCCCCTTTATACAGAACTTTCTAAATATGATTTTTCATATAATGTATTCCTGACTTTAAAAACCGTGGACAGGGAATGTCAACAGCTTCTAATAACTTCCTTTTAAAGATTACATGAGTAATGATCCAGGGAATGGGGCAAATGAGAACCACTGGGAAAAAAAAATCAAAGAGGTAAAAGCAAACATAAATCAGTAAGTAAAAATAGAGCCAGATTTGCTTTCAAAACAGAATAGTCTCCTCCCTAGTAACACGAGTGATGCTTCTCACTCACTGAATGGGCCCAGGATTGTCCCTTAACCTTGCCATTCTTCCTGTTTTCCCTACAGAACAAGATTGATAACCAGACCTCTCTCATATTAGGTCAATTTTAGGTAGCCCCCCCCCAATTATTATGGTAAATTAGTAGAATGTGTTTTTTAACATATTTTTAATGAACCACATAATGAAATTTCACACTAGGCTTTAGTATTTTGTTACAATTTCTCTAGAATATGGTTTTAAACTAATTAGGTAGTGTTATTAAAACAAAGGTGGTGTTATTGCTGCTCTTTTTTAATCAATTCCCTGTACATAATATTTGAGTGAGTTACTCTGCAGAACAAAAATATTTGACTACATCAGTGAGCCAATTATGCCATCATCCTATGCACATTTCTGGTCACCTAGAAAATTGAATAGTGGGTTTTTTTTTTTCTTTTTTACTCCCACTGAGTGAGCTTGTTGGCTAAATAAAGAAACAAATTATTAGATGCACTTTGGAAGTAGGGACTCTCTCCATAGCACAATCGTGTTAAGAAAACTCCATTTATTTCCACATTCCTGAAGATCTGCAGTCTCTCTGCTCAAAACCCCTCCAAGCTCTGGTCAGCTTCCCTCTGGCCTTGTACACAAAGGCTTCAGGTCCCAAGTGCAGGGAAGTCAAGCTGAATCCAATTCACCTTAAATCATTTCATCAGCTTTAGAACTGCACCTTCAAATATAACCATAAAAAAATATCAGTCCATCAAATGCGCATTCCAATATCATTAGCATGTTTTCTCACTTGCAGTTTGGAGGACTTGGTTAGGATTCTTTTTGATATTTTCATAATGCCTGACATCCATCTCTCCTGTGCCTCCCTGTGTTTTTCCTTCTCTCATGCTTCCCTTAGGTTTTAGCACTACATCCACCTTTTCCTAGCAATTCTCTCTGATTAAAATCAGTTCTGACTAGTTCTGGCTTTCCCTCCTATCCATTTTCCTTTTAGACTGGGTCAAACATTTCCATATATAAGTGGGTTTTAACCTCATATATATTGTTTCCCTAATAAAATAAATATTCCCAGGGGCACCTGGGTGGCTCAGTCAGTGAAGCCTCTACCTTTGGCTCAGGTCATGATCCTAGGGTCCTGGGATTCAGCCCCACGTCAAGCTCCCTGCTCAGCAGAGCATCTGCTTCTCCCTCTCCCTTTGGCTACCCCTCCCCCTGCTTGTGCTCTCTCTTTCTCTCTCTCTCTCTCTTTCTCTCTCTGTGTGTGTGTCAAATAAATAAATAAAATATTTTTTAAAAAAGAAATAAGATACATATTTCCAAAGGATAGAGGAATCCTACTGCAATGACTTCTCACCTCCAGATTGTGCAGTGGCTAGTGCAGGTTGTGGGATAACACATACACTTAGAACCTGGCCTGGCACAGAGAAGCCCCGATAAAGGGTAGTCATCGTCATCATTACCTCAGTGCACTGAAGACAAGTAACAGGCAACTAACAAATATTGATGCATAGTTCACTCATATATTTGATTTTAATTTTTGAGCTCCATTCTCCCATGGTTAAGTGACACACATCAATAAGTTACCAAGATTTGAAAACTTCATTAAATGATGAGCAGCAGCGAATTAGTAGTGTTTTCATCAGTTATTCACAAGCTATCAGAGCACCTGGGTACCTCAGTTGATTAAACATCCAATTTTGACTCAGGTCATGATCTCAGGGTGATGAGATCGACCCCAGCTTTGGGCTTCCCACACAGCAGGGAGTCTGTGTCCCCTTTCCCTCTGCCCTTCCCCATCCCTCACTTGTTCACACACTCTCTCTCTCAATCTCTCTGAAATAAATAAATCTTTTCCCCCAAAGGTTCACAAACAACCATCATTGCAGAACTATAATCTGGTTCAATCAAAAACAGTCCAGGACTGGGCGCCTGGGTAGCTCAGTCAGTTAAGTGATTGCCTTCAGCTCAGGTTATGACCCCAGATCATGATCGAGCCCCACATCAGGCTCCCTGCTCAGCGGGGAAGTCTGCTTCTCCCTCTCCATCTGCCTCTCCCCTCGCTCATGCTCTCTCTCATGCACTCTTTCTCTCTCTCAAATAATTAAATAAAATATTTTTAAAAATAAATTTAAAAAAAACAGTCCAGAACTTTATTATTATTACATTTCTCAGAGGAAAGAGCAATTACGTTATCAATCATCACAAAACTTTCAAGAGAATCTGTAAATGTTAATGTGTGTGTTATGGATGTGCTTGTGTTCTTGTGTGCTTTTAACAAACAGACCTGAGGAATCATAGGACAGGTGCTTAAGCTGTTTCCATGGTGAGTATTAGGAGTGAATTGCAGGGGCAAATTTGGTGGAAGAGAAGAACAAAGAATTGGACGGTAGAGGAACTGAAGGTTTGTCCTGGCCCAACCACTTATGACCTTAGGCAAGTGATTCACCTTTCTGAGCCCTAAGCAAGTGATTCCTTTCTGAACTTGACATAATGGTTCCTTATGTTCCTCCCAGTTCTAACGCTAGTCTTCAAAGTCCCCACACAAAACAGTTAGAACATTATTCAAACTAGTTCTTCCTTATAGTGGACTGCATTTAGTTGAATTGGAATCTATATTAAAAAACATTGTATGGATTTAATTTATATTAAAGATATAAAAGATATCACTCCAAAGCTACATTACAGAATTTTTTTTTTTTCTCTCAGGTCTTCAGGGAAAGAAAGAGATTAACAATACTAAGGCTTCTCCCACGTTTTTGTATACCTCAGACTTGTTTGAGGATTCTGATGTAAGATCTTAGAAATTACAGTTATTCTAAAATGTCCTGTTTTGGTAGTTGGACCATCAAACCTTAGACCAGTGTTTCTCAACCTCAGGACTATTGACATTTTGCTATATCTTTATTCTGGAAATGGTCCTATATATTGTGCGAGTTTTTTAATAATATTTTTTAAATTTATTTATTTGAGAGAGAGAGCCAGTGCGTTCAGAGAGGGGCAGGAGGGGGGAAAGGAAGGATGACACACTGGGTGCTGAGTACTCAGTGCAGAGCCCAACTCAGGGCTCTATCTCACAACGCCAAGATTTTGTCCTGAGCCAAAACCAAGAGTCTGACAATCAACTGAGCTCCCCAGGTCCCTGTCCTATGTAATGTTTAATGTTTAGCAGTGTTCCTGGTCTCTACCCTCTAGAGAAGCAGCACCCCACACCCCAAATTATGACAGTTAGAAAATGTCTCCAGATAGGAGCACCTGGGTGGCTTACTCAGTTAAGGGTCGGACTCTTGGTTTTGGCTCAGGTCATGATCTTGCAGTCGTGAGATTGAACCCAAATCTGGCTCTGTGCTCATCATGGAGTTTGCTTGGCATTCATTCTCCCTCTGCCCTTCCCACTCTTGCTGTCTCTCTCTCTAAAATCAATAATATAAAAAAATCTTTAAAAAAATAAAAAGAGGGATGCCTAGGTGGCTCAGTGGTTGAGCATCTGCCTTTGGCTCAGGGTGTGATCCCGGAGTCCTGGGGTCGAGTCCCACATCGGGCTTTGTGCATGGAGCCTGCTTCTCGCTCTGCCTGCGTCTCTGCCTCTCTCTCTCTCTCTCTCTGTGTGTGTGTCTCATGAATAAATAAATAAAATCTTAAAAAAAAGAAAAGAAAATGTCTCCAGATGTTTCCAAATGTCCCCTGGGGATGAAGGTCACAACCACATTAGGATCACTGCCTAGACAGAAAGCCAACAGCCTACCACATGCTGTATGTATCTCTTTTATTTCCTTTCTATTCATTTCTCACTTTCTTTCTCCATTATCTTTCTTTCCTTTCTTCCATTTTAATTCCTTTTTCCTCCTCCTCTTATTCTTCTCCTTTTCTCTTTTCTGTGTCTAATACATGTGACTTAGTTTTGCCACCATCTAACTGGCCCCTGGAAGTCAGAGAAAAACTGACTCTGGGCCCTGATGAACACCCATAAAATAGCTGTGAGGTTAAGGGGACAGTTCTGAAGTCAAAGTCGGGCTCAAATCCTATTTCTGTCATTTACCCATTTTATGACAGTTTGGAAAGGTTGCTTAATCTCTTTGGTCTTTGGTTTCCTTATCTGAAAACTGGAGTGAGAATGCCTTTTTCATAGGCCTTGTGAAGAGTAAATTAAGTTAGCTCAAGTGCTTCATGTGCTTAGCTTAAGGCATGGGACATTTGTGAAGTTTCAATGGGTGGCAGCTATTATTGAATAATATGAGGTCACTAGAAAGAAGGACACCGTGTTTGATCACATGAAGAGATTTCATAATAAAGATCATAATAGAAGAGATCATAATAGAAATTGAAGCATTATTACTCTCAGTTGTCAAATACAGAGAATCTAATCAGTCCACAGAAAATAAATGTAAAGGGCAAAGTTAACAATGGTTATCCTTTTGAGTCTTTGTGCCTAGTTAAATCCACAAATTGCTAATTTAATTGAAGTGTCTATAACGTGAACATTTCATAAAGGAAGAGCTGCATTTATTTTCAAATGAAAGCTGTTGTTACTAGAATTTGTTAATGTAATAATCCTTCCAAAAGCAATGGCTCTCTTCTTCTTTTGAAGAAAAAAATAAGTATTGGCTGGAAACAATAGTTGAACTCACCAAATAATGTTCAGAGAAAATTTTTGAAACACCCTGATGCCAAAAGGCTAGAGCTGGTATGCTTCTATGCTTCAAATAGATCTAATATGGCTTGGAAGGCCTTAGACCTCTCTGGTTTCTGTAGCTGAAACCAGTTTGTTCTTTGGAGTCACTTGGATAAAAGGCCACTTTGCATCATCATCACATTCTCTAAAATTGTGTTTCTCATTTTCTGGTGCTGTCTTTATAACTAGATCTGAAATAAAAGGTATTTGCAAAAATGATATCAAGCTCACTGATTTTTAAAAAAAATTTAAAAAGAGCCATTGCCCAAAGATACCAGGTTAAGAATAAGCAACAGTCAGATTTGCATTACAGAGTTGTGAAAATCAGAAGGGTCTCTGCCAGGTAAAGATCCTCCATGAGCGGGGCACCCCGGTGGCTCAGCGGTTTAGTGCTGCCTTCAGCCTAGGGCATGATCCTGGAGACTTGGAATTGAGTCCCATGTCAGGCTCCCTGCCTGGAGCCTGCTTCTCCCTCTACCTGTGTCTCTGCTTCTGTGTGTGTGTGTGTGTTTCATGAATGAATAAATAAAATCATAAAAAAAAGTAACAGTGAAAGTTTTATAAAGAATCTTCATCTCTCTGCAGTTAAGGAAAGTTTTGGAAAGGATTGCTTTTCTATTTGTTGTGTGCTTATTAAATCACCTAAATATTTTCTGCTCTTATTGTTGTTTTAAAATTATTTATTTTTTAATATACCTTTCTGTGAGTTAAGATGACACATTGTTACTGTAATATGGAGAGCAAAAAGATTTGCTTATACAAAAGAACCCAGAAATAAAAAAGTTACTGTGCATTGTTTAGAGCAACAAAGCTATAATAGCTTAAAGATTTTTGAAAATTGCTCAAAGGGAGTCTGGTTTGGAGTGTGATCATTAGATAAATCTTCTACAAAGGATTTATTTCTTTTAGGGATCAAATGTTTCTCAAAAATGGTTGTGAACAGGGATCCCTGGGTGGCGCAGCGGTTTGGCGCCTGCCTTTGGCCCAGGGCGCGATCCTGGAGACCTAGGATCGAATCCCACATCGGGCTCCCAGTGCATGGAGCCTGCTTCTCCCTCTGCCTATGTCTCTGCCTCTCTCTCTCTCTCTCTTTCTATGTGACTATCATAAATAAATAAAAATTAAAAAAAAAAAAGGTTGTGAACAAATGCCTAAAAGGCCCTTCATCCATACTCTAAGTAAATAAATTTCCTTTCTTTCATTCTATAAAACCACCAACAGAAAATGTTAAATATGCAGAAAAAGTGATAATGACAGAAGCAAAACAATCAGAGACTGACAGACCAATAAGGCTATTGAGTATAATTGCTGTAATGTTATTTCTACTAATAGAAATCAGATAATATATGCAGTACATGGAAACATGGGCTCAGTAAATGTGTACAATTCCCCAATCAGATAACACTTCTACAGAAACAATGGGATCTTCTACATATATCTCTCAATGCCAGTCCTTTAAAATTATTAATCTGCTAAACTCAGAATGCTCAGCATCAAGCTGAGCACGTGGAGTAGAATCACAATATGGTGTCATTGGAAAGGACCTCCCGCCCAGCACTACCACATTCCTCACTGAGGTCATCCAGGCTCTGTTCGAATCCTGTAGGGATTGGCAGATTCAGCACAATCAAAGCTGCTTTGTCCAGTACATCCAATTTTTAGAGAAATGTTTTTTTCTCACACCAAGTTAAATCAACCTCCTGGTGTAACATCCTTCTACTGATCTTTGCTCTTTATCGTTAGAGGAAGAGAATTATTTCACCTAAAATGCTTTGAGCACATTTGCACCAGCCACTTTGCTATATACTGACTATATAGCAATGAACAAAACAAATGCCAACTTCTTTCTCCATCTCTTCCTTCTTCTCCAAGACCAACCCCTAATATTAGAAGACAGAGTTGACATCCCCACATTTTCTCTGTTCTAGGATGGCTATCCCAGTTTTCTCAACTCTTTTTCCTTTGACATGGCTTCCAGGATTTTTAAAAATTGGATTGCTTTCTTTTAGAGACCTTTTGGTTTATCAATGACAATCTCAAAGCAGGCCACTAAAGTGGAACACGGTGCCAAAAATTCAGTTTGATCAGCACATAGGACTATGGCATTGCAACTTCTCCAGCACTGAACACATGAACTTTACTAATGCAACCTGAGAGGTCACTCACTATCTGTGTTTACGAGTCTCAATAAGTTGTCAGATGGAATGTTGATGTGATTGTTGTGTTTCAGACACCATAAAGATCCCACGCAGTGAAAAACTTTTCTTTTCTTTTTTTTTTTTTTTTTCCTGAGGGGAAGAGAAGCAGGGATGGAAGGAGAGAGAAGATCTCAAGCAAGCTCCAAGCCCAGCGCCCAGTGCAGAGCCTGATGCAGGGCTCACTCTCACAACCCTGAGATCATGACCTGAACCAAAACTAAGGGTTGGATACTTAACCAAATGAGCCACCCAGGCGCCCCAACTATAGATATTTTATTATCTTCCTCTGTCAGTCTCTGATTCTCCCCTTCACATCTACCATTTTTGTTGCTTTTGTGTTTGTCAAAATTATGGATTTGGGGATTTGTTCCAGCATATTAGCCTGTCGAAATGTTTTTGATTCCTTATCCTGTAACACTGTATTGACTCTTCTTCCCAATGTTTAACACCTGAAAATAACGAACACATCTTCTATTTCTTCTTCTGATTCACCTATTTTTTTAAAGATATTAGAATAAGACTAAGGACAAAGTCCCATGCAAACTATTGAAACTACTGCCTCACATTGGTTTCCATTAATCAATCACTTTGGGAGAGAATTACTCAAGTAGCTGTAAAGCTATGATGGTAGCAGTAGACAGAACATACCAAGTGGTTTTCTTTAGCTGGAGGCCATGATACATATTTTATATGTATTATTTCATTTAATCATCATGACAACCCCATCCAATGGTCATTGCTATGTACATGTTTCAGATAATTAATGAGTCTCATATATGGAAGTATGTTCAAAATATTCCAGATAAGGAAATTGAGGCTGAGGGACGTTAAGTAATTTTCCTACTAACCAAGAGAGTAAATGGCAGATCTGGAATTCACATACATCTGTCCCACTCCAAAGCTCATGTCCTTAATCAAAAGACAGACTCCTCTCAAATATCATGGTATCACACAACTCAGTTGGAAGAGCCAATGAGAAATTCTTGAAATGTGTTTGACAGCTCTAGGTACATTATGTCCCTGATACTTGGTCTAGTAAACCTTAAAAAAGGAAGGGGGAATGCATGGAACAGTCTATTCTTCTTGAATCTATGTTGATTCCTAGGGATTTCCTCTTTCCCTTCCAGAATACATGACTAACCACTCTGACAGCTGAAACTATCATTTTCCTGGCTAAACCATAGCACAGGTGCCCACCTGTGGTTTCTAGTACCCACCATTTTCCTCTTTCTGAAAACTGAAGTGTTTTCCAGCCTCTGCTATTAGCCATTGCTTCCCTTTTACATATTTTATCAAAGGTTACTGACCATAATTTCAAGATCAAAACCACAAACTCTTTTAGTACATAAGGATATAATTATTCTAGATTTAGATGCTTGACCTCTTTCAAAGTGCCAATTAGGTAGTATTAAAATTATACCCTCCTCCTAGAGCTGTATTCTTATCCTTTGTTTGCTTTCTTCTCAGATGATATTCCTAAAAACTGTGTGTGTGTGTGTGTGTGTGTGTGTGTGTGTGATTAGTATTTATCAAAAGATCAGGGTCAATTCTCTTAAACTCTCCCCCCAGAGGATCCCTGAGAGTTGAGATTCTGCTGTAAAGTGTTCAAAAAGGAACATTTCATTTTAAACTTTTCTTTAATTACTATTTAATGCTTTCATAAATCTCACAAAGTCCATTTCTAAGAAAGAAAATTGGATATCATCCAGTAAATTTGCCTCATTTTATAGATAAGAAAACTGAGATCTGAAAAGGTCAAAGGACATACCCATGGTGACATAGCTGATAAGTGGAAGAAACATCCTATGTTAAGGGAATAAAAAGTCATAAAATGAATATCATTTTCTATTTTATTAAAATGCATAAATGTGATTTTTAGGAAGTAGTTCCATGGTAATGTTAATTTCTCCCAAATGTCCCTTGTACTTAAGAGACATTTCAGTCCTGATGTTTTACATTGTATGTGTTTATTCATGCTTTAAAGGTTATATTTCTGCTCTACATCTTTCCATGTCTTTATTTGCAAATTTTTACTCACAGATATGTATTGGTCTATTGGTTGCATTTTGAAACCAAATTGTTTAGTGTTCTCACCCTTTGAGATTGCTCCTTCTTAAAGCAATAATATGGAAAATGTCCACAATGATGGAAATACCTGTCCTCCCGCATTAGTCACGCCAGGGAAAATGCGCACCTCTCACATTTTGTATATGAAATATCCATTGGTATTGGGAACAACTGTACTGTGGCTGTTTGCATCATTTACCCCAACCGCCCCCCCCATCTTCCATTTCTTAACCTCTTTATCTCCAGGAGATAGAAATTTAAAAATTGTCCCCTTGGCAATTTTATATCTCCCTACAATTAAACAGAATAAGCATAAGGACTTCAGAACATCTAAAATTTGTGATAAAAAAATAAAAAATAAAATAAAATATGTGATAAAATTACTATTGCTCCTCAAAAGCCCAATAGAAAGTAGAAGTTTTCACAGTCACAGTGAATTTCATTCTTACAAGTGATTTCAACTAATCACTTTACAAATTCACAAGTACACAACTATTTTAATACTACAGTTAAAATAATAAATGTTATTCCCTTTTCAATGTTTGCCCCACTCTGTATATGTAAATCTACAGATATTTTCATCCCCATTTAATTTTTGTAAACACTTGGGGATCCCTGGGTGTCTCAGTGGTTTAGCGCCTGCCTTTGGCCCAGGGCGAGATCCTGGAGACCCGGGATCAAGTTCCGCGTCAGGCTCCTGGCATGGAGCCTGCTTCTCCCTCCTCCTGTGTCTCTGCTTCTCTCTCTCTCTATGTCTATCATAAATAATAAATTTTTTTTTAATTTTTGTAAACACTCTTATGGAAGAATCAGCTCCTCCTACTTTGTTTCCTTGTACCCAGACCATCAAAACCTACGTGATATCAAAGCCTTATAAATCCCAGGGCAGGTGCTTGAATTGTGTTTTCACACATTTGACAATAATTTTTCCAAATCGATGTTAAAAATATATGATCAAGGAATGCCTGGGGGGCTCGGCGATTGAGCTGGCTGCCTTCTGCTCAGGGCGTGATCCCAGGGTCCTGGGATCCAGTCACGCACTGGGCTCCTTGCATGGAGCCTGCTTCTCCCTCTGCCTTTCTCTCTCTCTGTCTCTCATGAATAAATAAATAAAATCTTTTTTAAAAAATATATGATCAAGATTCTTTTAAAAAGTATGATCATGAGAAAGCTTCAAGATAGAAACATGTTAGAAAAATAGAGTCAGGCTGTCACCAATAAAAAGTGCAACTGTCATATCTTATTAATAAATTTGGTGGATAATAGTGATTCTGACAGGTGAGAGGTGGAAGTGGCATCTGCACATGTCAGAGTAAGTCAACGCTTCATTTTCTCTCTTCCTTTGCCTGTTTGTAAATCCAGGACAAAAACAACTCTGGAAAAACTTAATTCAAAAATACCGTCATCTTAATTTCAGAAGGAAAGGGGGAAGGAAGGAAGGAAGGAAGGAAGGAAGGAAGGAAGGAAGGAAGACAGCATTATAATGCTGTGAATAAAGTGTTCAACATATGGTTAGAAGGCCAGCCCTATGGTTAGTATGCCCATCCCCACTTTCCAACCAGGACCTTAAGTGAGGCCCTGGCACCCAGAATGAGAAGAGTCAGGGTCTTGATTTGACACAATAATCCTAATTTAAAATCTTGGCCTTTTCCATTTGATTATTCTTGTTTGTGGATGATTTAAAAAAAAAAAAAACAGACAGCGCATATAATGTGTAAAAGAAAAAGTAGTCTATCAGGCAGCTGCAAAGGAAGATAGTTTATGAACTTGAAATCGGACGTGCCAAGATGAGAAATAGGAGAAGGAAGGAAGTCTGAGAAAATTAGCTAATTCATAATTATATTTTTAGAAAAAAAAAGGATACATGAGACATGAAAGTGCTAGTAGTTGATCTTGATTTAATATAATGGTATTTGTCAGTAACTTTTTTTTTAATAAAAGAAGTTATAAACCTACTCCGAAAACCGCCAGCAGAGGGCTCTATCCTAGGTGCATTAGCTTTCTATTGGTGCCGCCTATATTTATCGGAAAATACTCCATTTGAGGCTAAGAGGGCATTATTAACTCTCCTCTCTGCTCTTAAGAACGGAAATAAATATAAGTGAAAGGGGAAAATACGAATATAACTGTCTCGGCTGTCTCCAGCAAGCTTTTTACCTAGGCGACTGCCCTGAAAAAGAAATACAGGCATAAAGCAAGACGAAAGGAAAAGTGAAACGATGAAAATGCATATTTTACTCGTTTATCTTCCTTTCCACACCAGAGTTTGTTTCGCCTTTGTGTTTGTTTTGTTTCGCATCTATTAAAAGTCCTCCTGGGGATCTTTTCCTACTTCACGTGATTGGAGGTTAAAGCGAAATGTAGCAGAAAGTTAAGAGCAAGCGAAGCAGGTTCAACTAAGGAAAATTTTCTCAGTAGAGATTGAGCTTTGAGTTGCACATTTTTTGAGACTTTTGGACTTTTTAGATCCTGAAACAATCGTTTCAAAAACTAGTAGGTATAACAAGAATTGAATTTTTAAAACGCTTTTAGGGATAACAGGTTTTCAAGAACGGAAAGAAATCGCTAAAAAAGAAATTGAGCGGCCGTGCAGGATTTGCTTTATAAAAATCCCGACAGAGGGCGCTGTTGCCCGCTCGATGACTGAGCGCAGGCTCCCAAGGAAAGATTTCCCTTGCAATTTCTAGGATTTTTTTGAATAATGCCCATGTTGAAAAATTGACGCAGGTTTTAATTATCGTTACGTATTTCTTTGCATACTCTTTATACATGTGTGTATATTTTTAAAGTTATGCTTTATTCTTAATAAAACCAGATTTTTTTTCAGTTTTCCTAAAGAATTTATATAAATTTTAACCAAATATTTCAAGATGTTTCTAATCTCAAAAATACCTAATATTAGCATAAAATAAAATTGCATATGCAAATTTTGAAATTATACACATACAAGGCTATAAAACAGCTATGTTAATAAATTTTAAATAGTTTTACATATGAAAGTATCTTTCATGGGGTTTTTTGGTTTGTTTTATACTTAGAGTCTATTTATTTTAGGCTAATCAATGATATACCAGAAAGAGATTTAAGATATTTCGGGGGGGGGAGGAATTAAGATTTTTTTTCAAGTGCTTTTTATTTGGGTTGGGATGATCTTTAGATTTAAAGAGATAATGGAGCTATTGACTTGAAAGGAAAAGAATTATTCTCATTAATAAATTTTGTCTAGAGCATCTCAATTTCCATGTGTATAATATTTGTCTCGCAAAATATTGATCTGAGACTGACTTTAGTTCTGGAAAGGGTGAGAAGGAATGGTAAAACCCTTTCCAAGTTCTACCACACAATGAAATTGGAAAGGATGCCTTCCCACGTCCAAACCAGCTCTGGGGGCAAAGAAGAAAATCTCTGCTCATGCTCCCAGTGGGAAATCTGTATAGATTTTGTATGGTTTAAGGTGTTAATATTTAACGTAGAGGAAAAGAAGAAGGAAGGAAGGAAGGAAGGAAGGAAGGAAGGAAGGAAGGAAGGAAGGAAGGAAGGAAGGAAGGAAGAAGGGTGAGAGGGAGCCAGAAAAGGAAAGGCAAAACAGGAAAATTATAACTGGAAATGAAAAAAGGGTGGGTTTATTCCTCAAGTTCTTTCTGAAGCACCTTTTTTGTGCTCCTTTTATTGGACTTATAGCTAAGAAATCAAATTAAAAACCTGCAGAATTGTTCGTTCTGCATGATACGAAGCTTCTCCCTGTGTTTCATCGAGTCCACGGCGGTTGTCCGGAGCCCTCTCCTGGAAGAGCGTCGGTCCCCCGCGCACACGGCCGCGCTCAGCAGTCGTGAGATTTACAGACAATCGCCCTTTGCAGATTCGCTCTTATCAGGTTTAATAACTTCCACCCCAAATTGCCCCGGTCCCTCTTCATTCCCTCCTGTCATTTATTTTCTGCCCCAGGGGCAGAGATCCTCCACTGGATTTCCCTTCTGGCTGTGGGAATCCTTCCGTACTCTGAAAGGGAGTAGAAAAATAGAAGGGGGTGGGAAAAAAAAAGAGGAATGAGGTGAGTATTCCATTTCGTGATGAAATTCGTAAACTCTGTGCCTTAAAGGGCACCCATTTTCAAGGTTTGGTTAACTTTGTTATCATTGTTTATGTGGTCCTTTTTGGTAAAAAAAAAAAAAAAAAAATACACAGTTCACTAAGGAAAAAAATGCATTCCAAACAAAAACAAAATCCATACACACTAAAATATTTTTCACTATCTCTTTGAAGAATATTCTTTAAATCTTCCATACGTTCAGGTGAACATTTCTTGACTGTCCATGATTAAAACCACTTAAAAGTTATAGACCACAGATGCAAATATAATGTCCTATGCCTCTGCAATGAAGGCTCGAAATTAACGTCGTACGAATGCGTGCGTGTGTTGCTCCCAACATGTGAAAAAAAACCCCACCTCATGATATGGAGACTCTAGCCAAGGCACATTGAATTCGTTGAAAATGCACACAAACAACCATTAAAACGACAAGACAGACTGAGGTGTTCAAACAGTAAGTTTCCAAATGTGTAGTGCAAAATGACCAAAAAATACTAGAAATAGTGTGGTGAGCTGGCTTTTTTTGTTGTTGTTATTCTACACTGACAGAGGTACAGTTTGCAAAAAAAAAAAAAAAAAAAAAAAAAGTTTGTAGACATCAATACAGAGAGATTGCCCTAAAAAAATCCTCAAATCCATCTTCAAAATACCCTCCTGCTGAACACACATGAATAGGAGCTTTTGTGTATGAAAATCTCAGCAATGGTCCCCCTTTTAAAATCTACATAGAAAATGGGGGACTGTTGGTCCCATGGCTTCTCATTATGAATCGTAAAGACTTTAGTCAGTGGCTACAATGATTCATCATTTTCCATACAGAGGTTTTTAAATGTGTATATTTATATTAATCACACTGAAGACTATCTCTCCTTTAAATGTATGTTTAGAGTCTGTAGACTCTGTGTGACCCAGGGGTGCTTATATAACTCAATGTGGGTGTCCGGGTGTAAATACGTGTTTATGATTTTTTTTATAATATATATGTCTGTGGGTAGCATCTAACTCCTGTGTATGTAATAATGTTTTTCTCTCTGCTGAGGCTTACTTCTCCAGCCTATTGTTTGAGACAACAGATATAAGTTGCGATGGGAGAGGAGCGTCGGATTTGGTGTGTATCCCCCATTTCCAATTATAGATGGATCATTACAGACAGCGGAGTCCTGAGAAGCCAGACATCTGCTCCTCACATGAATGCACTCACCTCCTAGAGACCAGGCTGCCATCATGCTCTGGAAGCTCGTGGAGAATGTCAAGTACGAAGATATCTATGAGGTGAGCCGACACCCCCAGATGCATCTTAGAGCTTTGCAGATAGAGAATTTGAGCTTCTTGACACCCCAACTGATATATATTTTTCAGCTATTTAGTCGTAGATTCCCGGCCGGTTTTCTCAGCTTTCTCTAACTTTTAGAAAAGCTGGTTGGGGAGAGACTTCGCTATTCGGAAAAAGAACTTTAAGGCTGAAATCTGGCTACTTTAAGTTAGGAGATTTCTCTCTCTCTCTCTCTCTCTCTTTCTTTTTTCTTTTATTTTTCTTCCTCTCTTCCTCGCCCCCCCCCCTCCTTAGGCTCTGATGGGGAATGTGGTGCTACTGAATGTGGGCAGACAAAATAGAGACTAGTAAAGGCAGAGGCTCTCCTCGTTTTGAGTGTGGGAGAGAATTAGATTTTCAAGCCTCATTCGTAACAGACTCGGGCTCTTAATTTTTATTTTCAATAATATTTCTGAAATCGACAACAAACGGATCCAAGGAGGGGACAGAAAATGAGAAGGAGGGAGGTAGATAGACGGTTAGAGGGGTGTAGACAGAGCACCAGCAAAGGAGTCCTAGCAGATCTTTTTAATCTTTTTTCTTTTTCTTTTTTTTTTTTTCTCGTGTTTTGCTTATTTTGAGGGTCAGTGCGTCCAACCACCGCAAGTGTGGGCATTTTGGACGCGGCGCTCTGCCCTTGCTCGGCGCGCAGGGCGCTCCAGCGCCGGGGGCAGCGTAACTGTCGCTCCGGCCGGAGACGCGGCTGGTCCGCCCGGCGGGGCCGGGGCCGGGGCCGGGGCCGGGGCCGGGGCGGGGGCCGGGGCCGGGGCCGGGGCCGCGCCCGCCCTGCCCTCCTCGGTCCGGGGCGCCCGCTGCGGCGGGGCGGGGAGGGCGCGGCGGCCGAGGCCCGCGGAACTTCGCTCGGAGCCGGGGGCCTCTGGGACCCCGAGCTCGGCGCCAGGGGCACGGGGAGCGGAGGCTCCGGGAGGCGTCGAGGGAGGGGACGCGGGCAGAGCCAGGAGGCAGGGCGAGCGCGGCGCGGGCCGGGCGGGTGACGCACCCAGACCGCGAGCCGCAAAGTTGGGGAGAGGAGGGAGCGCGGGAAGCGGAGTCCCGGGCGCGGAGCCGCAGCGGCGCTCGAAGGGCCGCGCCCAACGGTGGCGGCGGGACGCACGGAGGCTCCCCGAACCGGGGGCGGCGGGCGGGGGGTGGGGAGAAAAAGAGAGCCCTCGGCTCGGGGACGCTCCGGAGAGCCCGGCGGGGAGCCGCCTCGCGGATCCCTGGCGGCGCGGGGAGGCGGCCGCTGAGTCCCGACCGCCGCCGAGGGCCCAGGGCTACCCCGCGGACCCGGGTGCCGAGGCCCCGCGGGCAGCCAGTGCCCCAGCTCCCGCCGGCCCGGGCTCCTAATTCTGGGGGGTGTGTGAGAGAGAGGGAGGGAGGGAGACAGGACACAGACGGAGACAGAGATGGAGGGGATTTCGTCTTTCTGCGGAACGACGATCAGGGTTTTCCTTTCCCCTTTGTGCCTGTGTATTGACTGTAACGAAGAGCCGCGCCTCCGCCCGGTGGGGTTTGTTTCGGTTCGGCCTCCTTTTCTTTCTTTAACAGGCGGGATAATGGTAAAGTCGTAGGCGCTAGAGCGAGCGGTCCTGGAGAATGTGAGCGCCCGGCGTGGGCTAGGCGCGGGCGCACAGGGGGCCGCGGCGTGTCAATAGCTCGGGATGTACACAGAGGGGTTCCCGTGGCTTCCCAAAAGCCCAAAAGTAAGCAGCATCGAACTTGTTCTTTGCTGATGAAAAGTAGACTGGCTACATGGGAGAGGAGGGAGGGAGGGCAGAAGGGACGGAGGGAGAGAGAAGGAGGGGTGGAGTGGAAGAGGGGTAGAGAGAGGAGAATAAAATGAGAGGGAGGGGGGAAGAGAGGGAGAGAAGACAGGGGAGAGGGGTGTGTGTGTGTGTGAGAGAGAGAGAGAGAGAGAGAGAGAGGGAGGGAGGGAGGGAGGGAGGAAAGGAGGGAGAGGAGAGAGAATATTGCAGGTATCCCTATTTGCCTAAATTCTCTGCTCAAAAATGTAGGAGAACCCGCAGCCCCGTGGAAGGAACCTTTTTCAGTCCGGAGGAAGGTTGAACTTTAACAGAAATGGCAGTCAGGCCAGTTGAACGGGTTCCTGAAACATCCAAAAAGGTTTTCTGTTGCCCCTGGCTTTGCCTGGAAAGGATAAGTTTAGTGTACTTCAAGATTGATTGCATATATTTTAAATTGGGGTTAAAAAAAATCACAGACCGTATGAGCAGTAAGGAGGGAGAGGCTACACAAGAGACGAAAAGCCCCCATCTCACCCCTGTCCTTTAATAAATAAGCATGATCTCCAATATTCACTGCAAGTCTGCAAACGTCACTGTAAACAACCAGGCCCACAGGTTTACTTTTCTCTCCCCTCCAAATGATGAGGCAACGCCTTTTTGTTTTTTAATCTGCACATGAAGCACCTAGGGCGATCAGTTCTTCCCATTAGGAAAGTCCCTCTCCAGGAACCAGGACACCTACGTTCTGTACAAGCCCCCAGCGATGCTCTCCCTCACTGCCTTGTCCAAAGGAGCAGGGGCTGCGTTATGCGTGTCCCGGCTCAGTTAATTGAAGTTCTGCCTCTTTCCTGCTAAACTTTTCCCCCAGTCTGCCTTTGCCAGCCCCCTCGTCTGATTACATCTAGTAATTCTCCACTGAATGAACGTCATTTACAATAGTAGGGGAGCTCTGCGCTCGCTGCTGCTTCACGCTCCATTTGTCCTCCATTCTCCCTTTAAAGTACTCGTGTAATATTAATAGTCATGAATATCAATTATTATGAGGCGGTGTAGGCAAGCGGAGGGAGGAAGGGGCGCCCGAGCAGTCTGAGCCCAGCTTCGGGTGGAAGAGGACTGCATCTGGAGCCCCGAAGAGCGGCAGAAGAAAAGAGGCCAAAAAGACAGCAAGAGACCGATGAACAGATCTGTCTGTGTGTGACAGGCATCGCCAATCTTGTTTGGGGGTGGTGGTGGGGGATTTTTTTTTTTTTTTGATGGCTTGTCCTGGAAACCCCTCAAGCTCGGCTCCTGTGTCCAGCTCGTTTCTCTGCTGGACTCCTTGATTTTTTAAAAAAAAATCATTGTTTGATTTTGAGCAGTAACCAGGCTTTTTTTTCCAGATGTTAGTCCACACCTATTCATCCATGGTGAGTTTGGATTCACGTTGTACCAGAATTGCATGCTCCCTCCTCTCACTGTCTCTCTGTCTCTCCGTCTCCGTGCGTGTGTCTCACTCTCTCTGTCTCTGTCTTCCTTTGAGCGCCTTTGGCTTGGTAATTTAGCACCATAATTGGACGAGGCTGCAGCTGCTTCTCTCTGCATTGTGTGTTCTCCGTCTGAGCTCCATGAGTCAGCTGGGGAGGGGGGAGGCCGCAGAGAAAAACTTTTTATTTGCCATTGCAGTTTGGAAATTTAGGTGACTATTTTTCACAAAACAAAACAAAACAAAACAAAAAAACAAAAAACCATCGGGACTTTACCAAGGCATTTCCACAGAGGAGAGGGAGAAACTTAAACAGTCCTTTCACACACACCTCCCCTTCCCCTTCCACTTCCAGTTTGCCACTCTGGATTGAACCAACACTAAGTTGTCTGGGCTTTTTCTTGTTTTCCCCTCTCAACCCCACGTCCTTCATTTTCACACCCTGGCATAAAACAGCACTAGATACAGAAAAGCAACCTAGAAATAACTCCTCGGAACCACAATTCAACTTAATTTAACATGGGTTCAGGATAAGATTTCAAAGGAGATCCATTTCAATCAAACACTATTTAAATTATTTAATTCCTCTTGGGGAGGGAGGGGTGACT
The DNA here is from genome assembly GCF_048164855.1 of Canis lupus baileyi. Taxonomy (NCBI): domain Eukaryota; kingdom Metazoa; phylum Chordata; class Mammalia; order Carnivora; family Canidae; genus Canis; species Canis lupus. Next base: position 54,017,993 of record NC_132844.1, on the reverse strand, counting down.
GGGAACTCCGAGCAGGCAAATTCCTCAGGGCTCCCGGAATTCTCAGGTTTGCGCGGGGAGCTCTTGGTCAGCTGGCTGGGTTGCCAGGGGAGGCAGAAGTTGGTTTTGAACAGGAGTAGCCGCACAGCAAATAGTATGAAGTTTTATTTGTTATGCTTTGGACCTCTGGAAGAGTCAGGAAGAATAGTTGAAAACCCCCAGAAGAGGAAATACTCTGTGTAAGCCTCCTATATTTTTAACTAAGGAATTTAGAATTGCTGCCCTTACCTATAGTTACTGTACCCTCACCCCTCAGGCCCACTTTGCACTCCGAACATAGGGCTCAGATGTCGGGTAAGTGGGTGGTGATTCTCCCCCATTTTTTCCCCCAAAGCCTGGAGTTTGGAATTGCTGAAATCATGTGCCCTCTGAGTCAACTTGGGAGTTATAAGTTTCAGACTCTTGCTTCCCTGTCCTGGGAAGAATATACGAAGCCGAGCTTCTCCATTAGTCGCTTGTATTTTTTTTTTTCTTCCTCTCTCTCTCTCTCTCTCTCTCTCCCTCCCTCCCTCCCTCCCTCTGTCTCTCTCTGTCACTCTGTTTCTCTCTCTCCTTCTCTCCGCTCCCAGGACCGGCACGATGGCGTCCCGAGCCACAGCTCCAGGCTCTCGCAGCTGGGCTCGGTATCCCAAGGACCTTACTCCAGCGCCCCGCCGCTGTCCCACACCCCGTCGTCAGACTTCCAGCCGCCCTACTTCCCGCCTCCCTACCAGCCGCTCCCCTACCATCAGAGCCAGGATCCCTACTCCCACGTCAACGACCCCTACTCTCTGAACCCACTGCACCAGCCCCAGCAGCATCCCTGGGGGCAACGGCAGCGGCAAGAAGTGGGTTCGGAAGCCGGCTCTCTCCTGCCCCAGCCTCGGGCAGCCTTGCCCCAGCTCTCGGGCCTCGACCCCCGGAGGGACTACCACTCGGTCCGCCGGCCAGACGTGCTGCTGCATTCGGCGCACCACGGCCTGGACGCGGGCATGGGTGACAGCCTCTCGCTGCACGGCCTCGGCCATCCCGGAATGGAAGACGTCCAGGTAACCACAAACAAACAAACGAAAAGGACAATAAATAAATAAATAGTGAATGCCCCAGGAGATAGGAGGGATGGGGGAGGGGCAGCTCTGTATCCTTTGGGGGAGGTAGTTTTCATCTTTAGAACAGGAATAGCTGGACACCACAATATAACTGTTAATACATGTATGGCTCTGTAGTGGCAATTCGATTTCTGGAGGCCCAATTATGAAAGCTGGAACCACTAGAAATCATAAAGGAGAAAAACCTATGTGTGTATGTTGATAGTTTAGCATCATCAGAATTAAGGCTAGATGTTTTTTGTCTTGCCCTAGCTACTTCCTATTCTCTTGTACTTTGTGCTAGCAAGCTGGGTACCCTTCGCAACTCACTCTCCATGGACGTCCCATAGTGGGCCTGGCCCCCAGACAAGGCAGGTGAAAGACTGGGCTGCCTAGAGCCTGGAGCTTCAGCATGGAGGGATAGGGTCCTCTTGCACTCCAGAAGTTCCTGCTGGAATTTAAGCGTGACGGTGCACATGGGAAGAAAAACATGTGCTGTGATTGTCCAAACCAGGACCCACTTTGAATGACTCATAAGCTGCTGAGCCCTTTTTCAAGATAAGTGATTTCCAGAGTCATCTTCCCAAGAAATGGAATAAATGTGGGGAGAGACCCAGAAAGCCATAATCCGCTTGGGAGTCCGAGAGGAGACAGACCATTTTGGAGAATGTTTTCACCTTTTGATCCATTAAATGACTGGGGAGCAATATTCTCCACATCCCTCTTCAATCCTCCCCCTCCTTTAATACTCTCCTCTCCCCAAAGCCACTATCCCAGTTAAAGAGGCATCACGTGTTTGTTTCTTAAAACAAAAGGCTCAAAACACTCCCCCCACCCACCCACTCCCTAACCCATCTGCAACCTACACAATGGAGACTGATTTGGTTGAGAATACTTGGTTAAACTAAACAAAGAAACATCAAAGAAATGATTTCTAAAAACTGTCTGGGTGATTCTGAGCAGGTTTCCTTTTGCTCCCTAATTTAAATAGTCTGCAGAAAAGATAAATATGGTTGAAAGGTGTTTGACACTTCTGTCTCATTGGCATAGTTGTATATATTACGCATCATTTCAGCCATACCTCCAAAGCAAAGAAAAATGAAATGGGGAAGAAAAGAAGAGTACTTGAGTCCTTCTTTACCTTACTTGGAAAAAAAAAATGTATTTTGAACGGTTAAAATGTGGTGACAGCACCAAATGCTGCCTGTGTGTAGTCTATGATGGTTTATTGCTTTAGAGGAGATTCTGTTATTTATTATTTCCAAGAATGATGGAATCACCTGATTTGTGGCTGGATTTACCCGTAGTAATAAGAATGGTAGTGTTGTTGATTTAATCAAGCTTGAGTATTCTATCTGGAGAAATTGCTCGTTTCGGAATACCATACAAGAAGGAAATATTTAATAGCTTCAAAAAAATGTATTGGGGTAATATGTGTGTTGGGGGGGAGCTAAGTTCTTAAATTAACCTTTCTGAGTAGGGCTCAAAGTGCTAGATAATGAAAGTGGATCAACCCATCACCACTGCTGTTGGCAATGCTAACACACTGGCCGCATCACCATCACCCTGCAGGCCGGGTGACTCAGTCAACTGAACCCAGGAGTTCTCTCAAAAGAGGGAATAGATTTCTTTGGTTTCAGTTTAGTTTAGTTTTAGTTTTGTTTTGTTTTTTTTTTTTGTTTTGTTTTTGTTTTTTTTTGTTGTTGTTGTTGTTTTTAAGGTATAATTGTAAGGGGTTTTGGGCGTTTAGCCAAAGGTAGAGGAGAGAACAGGACCAGTTCAGTGTGTATTGGGGAGGACACCCTCTTCAAAGCGTCGTGCCACAGGCTGAGTTCTTGCGTCGGAACACGGACCGCGAGGTGCAAAGAGCCCAGAGGAGAGAAGGTGCAGGCCCCGGCCCACGCAGGCTCCCCGCCCACGCACCTCTGCCTGGTTCCTCCCCCAGCAGCTTCGCAGCAGCCCGTCTGGCGAGGTGGGGCTGCTCGCGGGGCTTTCTCTGGACGACCCTCAGTGCAGGGGGTCGAGGAGGGGGGCTGCTATCCTGCGCCAGTCCCGGGCAGCGGGGAAGATCTCTGCCCCCGCGGCGTTGACAGGCCTCCCGAGGCCTGGGTGTGCTTGACAAGGGGCAGGTGACAAAGAAAGGCAGGGGAAGAGGTGTACCTAGGACCAGACCCACGAATGCAGAGGCTGTGCCTCATCTGCTGCATCCCGGAGGATCCACTTCCGAATTAGGGATCTGGAGCGCCGAGGGGTTGGGGTGGGGGCAGCTGAAGTGACACGAGCCAGAGGGGATCTCACCGTTCCTTTGCAGCTACGGATTGGGTTGGCTGCGCCCGACCAGTCTTTAAAAGGGGACCAGAGCGTGTCTCCACCTGGACCTCAGTCAGTTGTTCGATCTTAGGAACCTAGTGTGTGTTCAGGCTCCCTCCTTCCTCCACCCAGCCCCGGACCAGGGCGCTGCTGGGCCGATGGGCCTCAAAGCGAGGGGTACTCACCTGGCGGAGTGGTTGGTATGGGGGGTATGTTGGGTGACCCAGACATACACGCGGAGGGCCACCGCCCCGACCTTGAGAGAAGAGAAGGAGGGGAGCTAATTAACCAAATGCTTCTAATATTTTTTAAATGAAACTATAAAACCCTGTCAATTTCTATTTCAATTTACTCACAGGGGCTATTAAACTAGCAAATCGCTGTTTGGGTTCTGGGTATGCTACATTTCACCCATTGTGTGTATGTGTGTTGGGGGGTGCAGTGTTAAAAACTCAGGAACACAGCATCAGGAAGAAAGATGGAGTGAGATGACACCTAGTTTGGAGTTTTGTTGTCGTGAACTCCTCTCTTCTTCCAATCTTTGCTCTCTAACCTCTCATCACCTCTACCACCCCTGAGTATAAACATACAAGGATATTGTCAAACCCACCACACACACACACACACACACACACACTCAAACACGCCCTAGTGTCTTAAAGCAACCCCTGGTATCACTTTTAACTAAAGAAGTCTAGTAATTACGAGTCTGAGTTGTTTTTCTGCGCTTCCGCATGCAGTCCTAATTAAATCTTTACGATCCTCCCTGTGACGATTAAGCGCCAGCATGCTGCGTGAATATCCTGTACAAAAACCCAGCAGGCGGCCGTAATTAGATAGAAAATCAGACAAGAGCCTTCTCATTAACTACCACAACTACCCCACGTCGCTGATGAGGCGTATATACATATTTACGTATGGACGTGAGGGTGAGGTGTGGGGGCGCCGGGATCCTGGCCCCTGAGATCCCGGGCCTGCCCGCCCACAGACACGGGGGAGTATTTTTGTCTTGGGTGGACACCTCGCGCTGCAGACACGTGAGCATGGCAAGGCGTGAATCTTGAGCGTGTGTGTGCACGCGCGCGTGTGCGTCGTGGGGGCTCCTGAGGAGTTTCGAACAAGTTATGTGAAGTATTTTTTAAAGACGCTTTTCACTATTAATATGCACATGACATGTTGCAACATGGAAAACCGTTCTTAAGGAGAATAGCAATTTTCCTCACCTTTCCGACAACTGAAGAGTGACTATTAAAAACGAAAAGAAACAAATTAACATGCTCCCTTCGTGATTAGATCATCTCATTTCTAATGTACTGCTTGTTTGGGGTAGACAGTCTCTTCCTTGTGATGAACACACACCCTGTCTGGGGATGCAGCCTGAGTGGGTGGAAGGTGCTGTGAAAACACAATCTCACTCTCAAGCCCTTTGCTTTTTACTTCTTTGTAGAATGGGTGACAGATTGGTCCAAACTTAGGTTTGAGAATCAGGGAAAACAGCAGTACATTCCAGAAAGACTTAGCATTTATTTTTCACTGGGGTGGGTGCGTGGGTGGAGGAAGGAATACAATGCTTTTGGATGCCCTGGGATGTACAACCAGAACTCTGTTCTTGTGCATCCTGACAGTAAGAAACTCATTCCAACAGCTATTTCCCCTCAGAAGTCCTGCCAACCCCCAGGGTTGAAACTTTCCTTCTTTAGGATAAGGCTGTGGCACAGAAGATGAATGCTCTTTGCCATTACCTAGGTGCTGACTGGGAGGATCCAGAGTCTCTGTATCTGTGTCTGTAGTTACTTGCCATCCTAACAGGTGTGCTCCTTGCCGGGAAGTAGCAGCAGCAGCAGCAGCATTGGGAGGGGGAGCAAATCGTGCAGGTTCCTCTGAGGGATTATCATGCAGCAAGAAATTCATAGCACACTAGGACGTGTATGGACTGCATGGGTGTGCGGTCCTGCCAGCTTGCAAACGTGTTCTTATGTGTTGCTGTTTGCATTCCATTCCAAATTGCTCAGACTTTAATTAAAATCCCATAATGTAAACTATTATGTATTTGTAAAATAACTCTAGGGTTAAGATGCGCGGGGATAGAATTGAAAACAGAAATTATTCTTACCAATATTGTTGAAAATATTTCAGCTATTGCCAAATTTTCACAATTCATAAGAGCAAATAATATAAAACTTTATATGTCTGTGTAACATCTATGTTTAATATAATAACTAAAGCAATACTGCATCCCAGATGTCTCTCATAGTTTCCTTTTTCCTCTGCTTCCATTGGAAGAATTTATAATTTGGGTGAATTTCATTTCTATGTTGATTTGGAGGTAATAATGATAATAATAAAACCTCCCTTTGTGAATTAATATAAATGGAAATAACAGAAACTCCAGTTTGGAATGACATGATTTATGTGTGCAATTCTTTAATATCCAGTCAATTTGAATAGTGATGTTTTTATATTCACAGTCAGTTGAAGATGCCAATAACAGCGGCATGAATCTATTGGACCAGTCTGTCATAAAAAAAGGTATGGATTATTCCTCCCAAAAGTAAGCAAATTTTTCCTGTGCAGTCATGTCTTCATGAGTTTTCACTTTGGGGGAATTAGTTATTTTATAAGACAGAAATGTTTGTTCACAATCATAGGACAGAGGATGTCTAGGTGAAAAAAGGCCTGTCTGGAAGAAGGAAATTGGGGGAGGGGGGAAACGGCAACCAAAGGCAGAAACCCAGATAAGAGACAGAGGGACAGAGACTATTGCCATTTTTCTCATGGTACATTTGGTGGCAATTCTACATACATCTTAAATAACTGAACTAACATCATGTATGGAACTGGCTAGGAAACACTGCTTTAAAAAATGTGCTATAATTATTTCATTGGTAAGTGGAGTTTGCTGAGCTAAACCCTAAGTTGTTGAGACAGTTCTTGTTTTTGCATTTGATTGTTTTGTGTGTGTGGTGATTCTGTTCCCAGCTCTCTGTGTTTTATGAGTTGTCTCTTATTTTTTTTAAATTGTGCCAAATGTGTTGCCAAATATGCACATCCTGAGAAGTTGAGACAGCCTATGCACATTTCTAAATCTTTCTACATATGCATTCATGATTTAGTGTGACTGTGGAATCACCCCATACTGTTAAAGGGCATGTGATATTAACAAATGTTTGCAGTCTCTTGTACAGCTGTAAGCAAAATAATTAACTAATTAAACTAATTAAATGTAATTACAATAACTCATTTTGGGCGTATTGCAGCTGCTTAATTTTTCCCCCTCTCTTCTGACAGTCACTGAGAGAATGCCTGGCGATTAGTGTGGCTGCCGAAAGGCCCGAATGTCACTCACATGCCACCAATTTAGGAGCTTGAATGTGTAAACAGTGCAATCTTTAATTATCGCAAGAACTGGTATTTGGAGATACAATTTTAACTACTGTAACCCTTTCTTATCGATTCTGGAGAAGGCCTGTCCTTATATTTCATGTCAACAATCCCTAGCTTCAGTCATTTGTGATTAATTTGAGGCACGTGACATTCATCAAAACAATTAAAGAAAAAGTGCTTTGGAAAGTAACCCAAAGTCAAGCCTGTACAGTAGGAGGGTCATGAAGTAAGAATTACAAACAGGGTGAGGTATTCTGAATTATCTTTTTTTACAGAGACAGAAAACGTGGCTTTGAGAGGTGGAGGATAGGAGGGAGCAGCTGTACTTGGAATAATGCCATTTGGTTTTGGAATGTAAGATCCTGAAGAAGAATAGTAAGATTTGGGGCAGAACTATTTATTTTATGTATTGCTCCAAACATCCTTCTCTCTCTTCGTTAGACAGTATCATTTCAGTTTTTAATGCCAAGTTTTGGGTTTGCTCAGACACCCAGGCGTGGTGCTTAGATTTGCAACTGTGCTGACAGCTCACTTTCACCATTTTCTCTTGGGTCTTCTCTTTTGGTTAATTGCTGGTTGATGGGGGCGAGTAGGGGAGGGTGGGGAGGCGCTTCTCCATTGGCTTTTTTGTTTCAGCTCCCCCTCCCTTTTCATGGAAGGCTAGAATTTATCTCAGGGCTCTGAATCCTAGAAACAACATTTGGGCTGTCAGTGGGGCATGCCCAACAGATGACCAATCAGAAATGTTATTAATCGGCAGGCCAATAAAAATATTTGGAACTTAGCTTGCTTAACAAAACGGAACTGAAAATATCTTAGATGTGGGATGCTTTGGTTTTAGGGCTTGTATATGTTTGTCAGCAAAATGTGATTATCTGTGTAGAAGGGTATCTCTGGTAGTAAGGAAAGGAGAATATTTACTACAGTTGCTCGTTCTGTTTTGAAGAGTACTTTTCAAAGTACTTTTCCTGGCCCTGAAAGCCTTTTTTTAAATTGTGTAGTTTTTAACATCTAAGTGGCACCCCAGTCACTTTATTGATGTAGGCGGTATGGTATGAATATGAACTGTTAGTTTAACTCCATTATTTAGTATCTCAGGTATTTGCTTTATTACATGAAGAACAGATCCTAATATATGTTTATCTTTAGAGAGTCATGGGCAAAACAGTAATAAGTGATTGATTTACTGTTCTAGATAACTATGAACCACTTAAACTAAGGATATGGATTCACTTGCTCCTTCCTGGCCCTCTGGTCTCTCCTCTTTGTCCCCTCCCCTCCTCTCATGAAGGATATCTCCCAGGGATTAATTTCATAAAAAGAGAGGTGAGAAAGTTTCTGAACTAAATTTTCTAAATTTCAACAACTGGCAAGGGACCTGGTTGCTTAATTTATTTTCTAATGGGCTTTTGGAAAGATTTAAAATTTTTTTTTTGTAGAAAGATTTTTTTTTAAAAAGTCTACCTCCTTAATAAAAGTGCCGCCACTGACCAGGTTCCATGTCTCTGCCATTACGTATACTGAAGCCAGAAGACTTAGGCATTAAGGATATGTCTCCATGTCTCTCACTCTCTCTAATTATGGAAGGACTCCCCCCTAAAACTTACCCAGTCCAATTTTTCACCCGTGTTGATATCACCCCATAGATTATAGGCTAGCTCTCTTGTTATGTTTGCTATCTGGGCTTAGCTGACATTTCTGAAGTAATTTAGTTAAGAGGAAATGAGTTGTTCCCAGTAGAGAGAGCAAACGAGTGGAGTGAAGGTAGCCAGCGTGATAAATGGCTCTTTCATTTGAAGATCTCCAGAGCTCGTTTACGGCTAATTTTCTGTATTGGCCCCCTTTGAGCTATTAATGCAATCGGCAGGGACCGTGGCCCCTCTCCTCTTAGCTGCCCCATTAGAGCTCCCATTAAGCTGCCGAGTCTCAACTCCAAGGCAGGAGTGGAGGGAGTAATGAAAGGTGCTTTTTAAACTCTCCTAATCTAAACCGGCAGAGGGTGGTTAATACGATTTGAAGGGGGCTGGTCAATGAGCAATCAATAAAGTAATAATGAGAAGGATTCGGTACATTAACAGTCTAAAAATCCAACGAGACATTAAAAAATCATTCTTAACTATCAGTTCCATTAAGATTAGGAATCTGGGCTGGGGAGGGGGCAGGTTGGTGCCCAACTAATATAAATGATCACAGCCATCATCCTATAGCCTAACTAAAAAAGGTTCACCTAGGCTTTAAGAAAAAGTTTTTGGTGCAATCAAAGGCCAATATGCAATCGGGTTGACACCTTAGAGAGCAGAAAATATGCTGGGATTTCTTGGAAAGGCTAGCGTGGCTGGAGTCCAAGGTTCAAATGTGACTGTGGGGCATTTTCATTGGGCTTAGGGATATCCTGTTTGGTTAGTTTCAGTTCAACTTCAGTTCTCTCCCACTTTTTTGCCCGTTAGTTCTGGCCCCTTCCCCATATAAACACTTTGATTAGTGTGGATTTTCTTTTTTGGGGGGGGGGGGTTATGAAGAAATTGCCAATTTCAGTTACAATGTTGGGATTCTTCCTTCTGACCTAGAAGGTAAAAAGCACTAAGAGTATGTCAGAGCCTCTGAAAGGATATGAGTTTCCCCTCAAAGGAAGAGGTTCACATTTCCAGAGCTGACTTGGATCCCAATAGGTATTTATTCAACTCGAGACTCTGAGATACATTCCAGCCACCCAGGGAGTAATCAGAGTTCACAGAATTTCAAAGTTGGAAAGGTTAGACGCTCTTCTCCAACTCCCACCCCAACTCCTAGTGAAAAAAAAAAAAAAAAACTTGGACAGAAGATAAATTACTTTCTCAAGGTCCCACACACCAAGTAAGTGATGGGACCCAATTCAGTTTCCAGACTATTAGACTTTGCCCCTGAAAGACGCTAACCATGAAAGTTTGTAGTTCTTAATATTCCAGGTTTCTTTGTGAGAATCTTTTTGTTTTTCTTTCCAGAATTTCAGTTCTCACACTTATAGATGTGCTATATATCCATGTGAAATAATATTTAGCCCTCAGGTAGATGAGAAACAATGCAAGCATAAAAGAAAGGGTGGTATGCTGGTGAGAGGTAGTTATTTCAAGCAGTGTTCAACCCCTTGGTGGCTTCCTAGTGTCACTCAGGGGGACTTACCCTTCAATCTATTAGATGGGTTCATTTCTTCCCTTCTTCCCCACCAGCAGATCAGAGCCACAAAGGGTCTGTTTGCAGTCAAACACAAAGATCTCAAGGCTATGATTTAACACTTAAGTTTAAAGAATACAGATTAAGTGCTAGTCTATTAACGCTTTGGCTGTCTATAGTCCACTAATGAATAATATTTTCTCTAATCAGTCCTCCTTCCTCACTCTTAAGTAAAACTCCAGTCACTGTAATGAAATATTGATCAGTCTTAAACCCCATTTCTACTCCCCAATATGATGCAAGGAAAAAAGAAGAGGAGTAAGTTTTGTGGATGTTATATCCAGAAGTTGGTCATGATATGCAACTGAGAACCAAATAGGAAAAAAAAAAAAAAAAAACGGTTTTAATGTATGCACAGAAAATTGTAAACATGTAAAGAACTGAAAGCTTCACGCTGAGTTTTGCTATGCTCCATTTCCTTACCATTTCCTGCTGTCGCTTTAAACCTATCTTAGTCATCTCTGGGTTCCATGAGCAGGAACAGTGTGCTCATAATTACTAACAAATCAACCGGGCCCTGTTGCTCTCTGGGTTTATTGATAAGCTGGAGAAAAGCAGAAGGGAAAAGACAAAGAGAATAAAATATGGGGTTAATCAGCTGAGCTAAGCAGGTGTGAGAGAGGGGAAGGTAGATAACAGTGCCAGGGATTTAAAGGAAAGTTAGGACAAGAAATATGCAGGGTCTAATCTAAGATACCAGGATTAAGGCCAGAGTAGAAGAGGGTTAGAACCTGAAGATGAGGGAGTAGATGGTAGGAATATGATTTATACTTAAATTAAGAAAATGGAAATAAAACCTGAAGCATGTCTGCTCAAATAGTTTGCATCTTTGGGGGGTGGTGGACAACAACAACAAAAGAAGACAGCAGTGTGCTGACAGAAGCTGACTGGATTGGTGATATTTAGGTGATAATGCGTTTGTGGAAAGGTACAGCCCACAAGAGGGAACAATATACATTCCCCATAGGAAATGGCTCTTGTCAGGTAAATCAGGCAATTAACAATAGTGAAATTGGAGGGCAGGTTATAAAGTGTCTCTAAAGGCCTGGGTTTTCAAGAGATTTGGCAGCTGGGACTCTGAGAAGAAGATAAATTCTAGTCCTAAGAAGATATTTGGTGTCCGGTATGGGAAATAGGAACTGAACTTATTATTTTCAGCTTAGTGAGGTTTTTTTTACTGTTAACATATTATTTCTAAACAGTATTTAAATATAAAAACATTGCTGTGTGTCAAAGATGAGATTTTTGTGCAATTTATTTCTGTAGTTCTTACCATGTTAAAATTACAAAAGGCCATCATGTATATTTTGGGAAAAAGTTTCTCCAAGACTATCTGATGCTAATTCCCACGATCATAAATTATTTGCTTATAGTTCTTGAATATGAATCTGAAACAGAAATCGAGAGTGCTGTGAAGAATAAGATCAAAATAGATGTGGATGTTGTGTAAGAGAATTAAATGATAGAGTGCTCCCACCCAAATCACTGTCTTTTAAATAACTTTAATTCCATATTTTACTCAAATTTAATTCATATTCACACTTTGAATTCTCATTGGTTCACTCTCAAATGGGAAGCAGCTTCACTGATAAGAATATGATGAAGGGAATCAGAAAGAAGAAAGCACCCTCTGTAGCTCCCCACCACCACCACAGCAGTGCAGAAGATCCACTGTTACCTAACATCTTTTACCTGCCGTGAGACAAGGCCTTTGACTCTGTAGACAGATCCAGAAATACTAAAATGCCTACTAAGGAGTAGCAAAAGGGAATTCTCGAGGACACCCATCCATTCTCCTAGGAAAATCCTTTTCTACAAGGTGTTTGTAAAGGGCCACATGCAATACCTAATAAATAAGAAATTTGGGACCTACTTCGGCTTTCGGCAGTCTCTAAGCAATCATGGATGTCTGAATGCCAGAATCTGTAGGAGAGAGAATAAGCTGTTACAAAAAATACTCAGTGTTGGTTAGTCTGTTCTGTACAAGAGAGGTTGTGCAACTTGTTTGATATGCAGTGTCTTAGGCTCTAAATGGTGGAAAGAGCTTATCTGTCCCCTACCAGAATTATAGGATGAGACATTGTGTTTATTAAAGAGAAATGGAAACTTCCTTTTTCACGCCAGATGCACATTTCAATAAATCCCCAGTAATGGTGATCAACTAAATATATCTGCAGATCCTTTTTTTTGGAGGGGGGGGTATATTTTTTTATTGGAGTCTGATTTGCCGACATATAACGCCCAGTGCTCATTCCGTCGAATGCCCCCCTCAGTGCGCAGACTCGAGGACTTTACATATCATTGCAAGAAGCTAAGGGGTAAGGCAAGTCAGGAAGTCACCTGCCCTGTGGCTTCTAGAACCTGAAGAAAATGGGCTTCAACAATGTAGAACTCCAAGGGAGTAAGCCTGCCAGCGAATTGGGAGGTTGACCATTCATTGTTCTTCCTTCCCAGCCTTCTGGTTCTACTGAGCCCCGCCTCCTCCTGAGGTGCAGATGATACTGAAATACAATTAAACAGAAATACAGGCTGGAGAGGCTGAATGCGCCTGGGTAGCAGTGGCAACCAGCTGTCAGCTCTTATTAACTTCTGCATAAAACATACCTTGAGTGCGGTTTGTTATCAATTACTTGCCGAAATGAAACAACTGGGGCAAGGCAAGACCTCCGCTCACATGAATTAGAGTGATTGGTTGATTGATCAGGGCACCTGTTGTAAATCATAACTGCTCCAAATAATCACCAGCCGGTGCTTTAGTTAATTTGTAAACAAAATTCATGTCTCTGTGGAATTGCTTTCACTGGAGAGGAGCATTTGGGTTCATTTCTAAAAGAATGTGTTATGATGTAGGAAAGAATGAGATCCACTCTTGAGAAATGAGCAGCTCGTCTGAGCCCAAGGTTCCTGGTATCACTTGGCTGTTCTTGAGCCCGGTGTCCGATAGCGCCCACTGTCCAGGGCTCTCCAGGGCTCTCCAGTGATGACCACAGATTTCGATCCAATAGGAAAGGAGGGAGGGGTTCCCATAAAGAACACTGATACTACCCTTTTATATCATTGATAGTGTAAACGCTTTCAGGATTCAGCACCAAACGTGATTATCCTCGGGAGACGGACGAGGAATCTTAAAAGATTCCGAGAGGCTCACGGAGATGTCTCAGGTCACAAGCTAGCACACTGATGGACTAGGAGTGGCCGGGTTTCACAGCACCATCCAGGCTCTGGGCCGCGTGTTTTCTTGATTTGTAGAGTGAGCGGGGCTGTGGCGAGCGACACGGGGTAAGTTTCCAGAGGAGTGGTGACTTTTCCATGTGTGCGCACACGGTGCTCTGAACGCACGGCAGCCCCACTGGAGCAAACACTTCCTCCTCCAGCTTTCCACTTGGCGCCCGTCCTGTGGCCTCGCCCCTGCGCGCGCACCGGCACGTTCTATCAGCCGGTCACCAGGATCGAAACCCGGTCACCTTTATGGCATATGTTTCTCTCTCTCTCTCTCTCTCTCTAGTTCCGGTTCCTCCCAAATCTGTGACTTCTCTGATGATGAATAAAGATGGCTTCCTGGGAGGCATGTCCGTCAACACCGGCGAGGTGTTTTGCTCCGTCCCGGGCCGTCTGTCTCTGCTCAGTTCAACTTCAAAGTACAAAGTAACTGTGGGGGAAGTTCAGAGACGGCTCTCGCCCCCCGAATGCCTCAACGCGTCTCTCCTCGGCGGCGTCCTCAGAAGGTAAACCCCACCCCCCAACCAGTCCTCACGGGGGTGAAGGAAGAGGGCTCCCTCCCGGAGACCGGCAGAGAGCGGGGGCGCAGTTGCCTAGCAACCGGGCGTCCGGAGCGCGCGGGCCTCCGCGCTGCGCGTGCGGGGAGCCGCGGCCGCCGCGTGCTGGGGGCCGCGCGTGCGCGCGCGCAGACGCCGCCGCCGCCGCCGCCGCCTCCGCCTCCCTGGGACCCGCGCGCCGCCAGCACGCGCCGCCTCGCTCTCGCGCAGCTGTCGGCGCTGGGAACCTCCCACGCTCCCGGCCCTGGGCCTGGCACCTGGCTCCCTCCTAACCGAACCCCGGGGACGCGTGGAGGGCATTCGGTAGCCGGCGTGAAGCTCAGAACTTGCACACACTTCTCTAAAACAGACGTCTCGCGGACTAACCTACTGTGTCCCCCTAATGTGCCGTGATATTTCTGTTTCGGTTCAGAGTATGGTTAGCGAGCAACTAAAGTGCTCAGTACGCACCAAAGCATTGTTCCCTACGGTTTGCAAAAAAATTATTTTTAAAGATTGTATTTATTCATGAGACACAGAGAGAGAGAGAGAGAGGCAGAGACACAGGTAGAGAGAGGAGAAGCAGGCTCCCTGCACGGAGCCCGATGCGGGACTCGATCCCAGGACTCCAGGATCACACCCTGGGCCAAAGGCAGACAGACGCTCAACCACTGAGCCACCCAGGCGTCCCAATTCCGTGCTAGACTTGCGACCTCCTGCCCTCGGTGAGAACACCACCAGTAAGAACAGTGCTATAGTGAGCGACATCTCGGGGGCGTTCAAACAACCCCCCAATATTGAAAGAAGACCTTCCAGAGGCTCCTTGTGGAAAACGGGGGAACACATGGCTTTTATCTTAAGATTTAATAGCCTTCCCCGCAGAATCTCTGCCAATGCCTGGACAAACGACACTTCGGACGTGTCTCCAATAGGAAGGTGACCCGGTTGGAGATGAACTTCTCAAGTTAGCCTCTTTGGGAAGCTGAAAGTCCCTTTCTTTCCTAACAGTGGCAGTGCGAACAGTACTACAAGAGAGGTCAGGGTAACTGGGTTTTTGCTTGTTTTTTGTTTTGTTTCGTGTTTTTTTTTTTTTTTTTTTTTTGTATTTTTGCTCACAATTTAGCACGTACAGGGAGAGTTTGGGGAGGAAGTAAGGGTATGATTCGTGGGTTTCTCTCTGAATCCTCTTGGTCTGCTCTCCAGGAGTGAGTCCTTGGAGCCCCGCAGTGCGGAAGTTTCTTTCAATCACCCCTGGGCATTGAGCGTGTGTGTGTGTGTGTGTGTGTGTGTGTGTGTAAAACTTGCTGTGAGATTAAGTGAGATAATCAATATACAGTGCTTATCGCATAACTAAACTCCCTAACGTGTTAGTTTAACTGTTATTGTGATTACCATCATCATATTGGTTTCATGTTTCAATCTTCCTTCCCCTCTTAACCCGACTTCATTTTATAGCCCTTGACCCCTTCCTTCCTCAAGAAGCCCACCTGTTTCAGCTAGTTAGTGCCTTCTCTCTGAACCACTTAGTTCTTTTCCTCTTTTCAGCAAGATTGTAGCTTGCCCAGTTTCTGTTCACCTAACTGGCTCCCTTACAAGGAAAAGAGCTTGTGTGTTTGCATGTGCAATTTATACCTTTTCTGGACGCACAACCTACACCCTAATTATTCCCATCTGGTATCATTTTTTTTTTCCTCACGAGATAAAAAAAAAAAAGAAAAACGACTCAATTTTTTTATGCTCTGTATTGCAGAAATTAAGCAAACCTCAGCATACTATCAGCAAATAACCAAAAGGAAAGGGGGAAAATGTGTTAACCTCAAGTTAAAACCTCTTCAAGCTCCACTGGGCTTTAGATTGCTAAGTCTAAACTTTGTTTCAGGAACACTCTGAGGTTAATCAGAATGTTAATTCTTGCAATTTCAGAGCCAAATCGAAAAATGGGGGGAGATCTTTGCGAGAAAGGCTAGAAAAAATCGGTTTGAATTTACCCGCGGGCAGGCGCAAAGCAGCAAATGTCACGTTACTCACCTCCCTGGTGGAAGGTAAGCAAGACGTGTGGCCATTTCAAGAAGTGGCTGAGTTTAACTGTTGGCTGAGGGCTGACATTTTACACGTTTCATGATTAACTGGAAATCACTGCAATTGTTGTGCCCTTATGAGGTGGATGTCAAGCGGCTGCCTGAGAGAAGTTCAAAGGTCTTTTTACTTAGAGGGAGATGGCAATTGTAGAGAGGCCAAGGGACATGTGAGAGGGTCCCTAAGCTCTGAAGAGTGCTCGGTTCCAGACTCTAAGGCAGAACAGGGGTCACTTCTGCCACCAGGTGCAGGACTCAGTTTGTGAAACACCCACTTCTGCCACCAGGTGCAGGACTCAGTATGTGAAACACCCTCCGTATGAACTCTTGTGAGAGTAACCCTATAAGCAGCAATCCATTCTCTATCCCTCTCCTTCCCAGCTTCTACGGTCAGTAGTAGGAAACACATTGTCATTTTATGAAACGATTATTGCATTCCCGACCCCTACAGTTATTTTAAAACTCTTGCCACTCCCGGGGCCCTATCTCCTCCTGATTACCTGGGACTTACTATTATTGAAATATGGCTTAATGAAGTCAGTGAGGCCTAGGAGAAAACAGGGTTGAGGATGGTGGTGAGGAAACAAGGAGGGGAGTCACATATGACTTCAGTGTAGATTCATCAATTGTGAATTAAAGACCCATAATTATAACAAGCATGTTCTAATTTGCTCATCATTTTGGGGTTGGGGGTGATATTTATGGTATGTAATAAACAGGATCTTCTACACAATCGAGAACAAGAGGATCTGCAGTTAATTTGTGGGGTGGGGAAGGGATAGGAAATACAGCCAGATGGTCCTAATGAAGGAAGTTGTAGAATTTTCTCTAGAGTCTAACGTGTTGGTCTTGGTTTTTTTTTTTTCTTCTATTTTTATGAATGTGATATTATGACACCCTTGTGGGGAATTGGTTTTTGGAGGAGAGCTTAGAATAAACCATAAAGTCATCACATTTATAGGCATTGCACTTTGCCATCTTTAAGGCAAAGTTGCCTGGCCCAAACTCACCTTTCAGGGACAGCAGTCACTAAATTTCCTCATCACACTCATTAGCAGTTGACTCTGCCCTCCAGGGGATTGCTAATATCACAGACTTCATTTTGTAAAAAGCAGTTAAGGTCATCTGACCAATTGTGAATTTGGGTGGAGAAGGGACAAAACTGGAAAACCACTGAAATCCCAATATTCGTTTGGCAGTTTTCAGCTTTCTGGATCTGGATTGTTGTAAGCACCAAGCCTGAAGTCTTTTGTTGTTACTATAATAATGATGATTAAAAGTAAGTCATGATCCTTAGAATAATGTAGCTGTTGGATAATTCAATATTTCTTTTTCACGTTTGGTATCTTCCCTTGGACACCTAAGGCCATGCATTAAAGGGTAATAATGCTTTATTTGAAAGGGGCTTCCACATGAGCTGAAGAACCTCTCAGCTGTCTAGGTTTTCTATAGCTGCTATGTCACCTTGTGCAGTAGAAAATCCTTAAGTAGGTAGATGATGACAAGAACCTCTGAGGAGAAACCTGAAACCTATCAGGGAACTGACAAAGAATAAATATTCCGTTGCTGGACAGAAACACTCATTCCATGTATGTTTTGCATATGTTCTTTAATATATGTGAACATGTACACACATGAAATGATGTTTGCATATATTAGTTATTAATAAGAGGTTTTTTCCTAGTACAGTTATAGGAAGATACAAAAGATAATATACAAGATAGAAATACTTTTAAATTTTAAGTTTTATTTAGAGCAGGTGTAACAGGTGCTTTTAAGGGGGGGGTGGAATCTGGCTCAAATATCCAGCCAAGTGTCTAGGTGCAATTGTAAGGTGGCCCTTGAACATGCCTGCCCACCTTTCCTTTAAGAAAAATCCCTGAAAGCTATTCAGGGGATGTCTAGTGAGGACTTGGCTAAAAGGATCATCAGGGAGAGGCTGAGAAGAGCAGCATGAGGAATTTGTTCCATCAACTTTGATGGCTTGAGAATCATTTTTATTTGGGCACCAGCCTCACCTTTGCTTTTGCCCCCAACAGCTGGCCTCTTTTGTAAATAACAACAGTTAACCAGGAAGTATCTCTTGTCCTGGGATGACTAAGAACTAGGTGCTGATTATTACCTCTGGTGCTGTCTTTTCAGGAGAAGCTGTTCACTTAGCTCGGGATTTTGGGTATATTTGTGAAACGGAGTTTCCTGCTAAAGCTGTTTCTGAGTATTTGAACCGGCAGCACACGGACCCCAGTGACCTGCACTCCCGAAAGAATATGCTGCTGGCTACCAAGTGAGTGTCCCAGACCCTCAGCCCTCCTCCCTGACTCCCACCCTGCCGCATCACCTCCCTTGGGAAGGAGGTGTTGGGGAGCGGCAATGCAGATCTCATTTGTGGAGCAGGGATGCAGCTCAGTGGTAGAAGTAGTTTTAGCTTTTGCAGCCTGTGGATTGCTGGCTAAGAAGCCCTCCCGGCTCCACCTTGCTGCCCTTCTTCCTCTCCTTCCCCCCGCCCCACCCAAATTGATTATGGGCTGTGGGTTTGCCCTGGTCTCCCTCTATTTCCAAGTTTCTGAGGGAGGTGGTGTGGAGAATGGCCTTATTAATATGAATCCAGGCTTTTTACAGTTCTTATCCCCAACCCTGGGGATGCCAGGCAGACCTTTCTTGGGTTGGTCGTGGTTCCAGTTCTTCCCTAAATCCCTAGGTGCACATTTCTGCCTGGTTTCACATCTCCTTGTCATATGCCCGCTCAGAGTGTCTATATGTCACCCACTTGTACCCGTCTCTACCCGCAGCTCTAATTATTCTCTTTCCAACGTTGCTGTTTGGCATCTTCCACAGACGTAAAATTTACTACAACTCCAGAGGGGAAAATAGTAAATCTCTGGCTAAATTTAGGTCTAGAGCTCATTTGAACTTTTACAGTGGGTTTTCTATTTATTTGATTTACTCCTGTCTTTGGCTTCGGTGTCATATTGTTGGTGTTTTATGGCCGGCTCAGGCCTGCAGTGGGCGGCGCTGCGTGCACCCGCACGTTTCTCTCGCAGGCTCGGTCCAAACAGCGGCGCTCATTTATTTAGTGCTGGAGGACGCGGTTTGTTCCGTTGACAGCGTAATTTAAAGAAATATATGGAAGGCTGAAAAATCATTTGCTCAAATTTGTCCAGATGTTTTTGAGACGTGATTGGAATTTGATTGCCCCTTTCCGCAGGGTCAAAAAATATTAATGTCGCAGAACTTTAATTGCTTACAGACCCTGCTTTGGGCTTTGAAGATTTAGAATGTTTGACTCTAAGCATTTGTTCTCCCCAGTTCAGAATTTCCTTTTTGGCACTTTGGTAATGAGTGCAAACTTAAGGAAAGACTTTAACCATCTCTTCCAACGATCAAAACCTTGGCACCCATCCTCTTTTTGGAAGGTTTCCTTCTGATGCACCAACTAGCAATATCACAGATCTACTGCCCTCCTGTGCCATACCTTGCCTTGCTACCTGGTATTGGGGGACCCGTTGGTGCTTTATAAAAGAATGAATGCACTTTGGGGAAAAAATAAAACTAAAGTGTATAAATCAGGTAATAGGATTCCACAAATTCTATCATTTCCCTAAGGAATGCTTGTAACTTCCTCCACCCCATCACCTCTTGAAGCCCTGTGGCTTCACTTACAACACCACTTCTTAACCAGGGGTATCAGAATCATCTGGGGAGCTTTTCCAAGATTTTTATTTGTGGACCTAGCCCCAGGCTCCCTGAATTGGAATCGTGGGGGAAAAGGCATGGACATGTGCATTTGAGCCCCGACGGTGTTTCTGAGGAACCCCCGGCCTAAGAACTGCCCCATTTAGGTAGAACCATTACCCATTTCCTCCTGGTTGTAAGATGTATGTGTGCATTTCAAGTGGAGAAACCCGTAGAGGAGAGGGTAGAGAGAGAGGATACCTGTTAGGATTCTCTACCCACCAGCCTTAAAGCCAAAACCGTTTCACCTGCTGCAGGTGGGGGTGGGGGAGGTATTATCTGTCTTGTTCAGCCATTACTCTTCCTGGGAGTAATCCCCCTGGCAAAGGATGCCCCAGGGTCACTTATATGGGCCTCTAGGTACCTGCCTTGTTTATCTGTTGGCCAGGCCCCATGAGTCAGGCCATCCCAGGGTGGGGGTAGGGGGGCAGGGGCTGGGACTGGAGCTCTGTGGTTTTTCTTTCTCATCACCACCCGCCCCACCCCTCCCACCAGTGGAAGCAGGCTGACAGGAGCAGTCTGCCAGTCTGTGAGAGGCTGTGGCCTTTGGGATGCCATTCCTCTGACTGGTAGCAGAGCCAAGCCATTGGACCTTCCGGGCTAAAACCCTCCTATATTTACCTTCTTGTCCACCTCCTATATTAAAAATTTCTTAAATAAGCTCAATTCATAGTTAGGCACACAGGATTTCTAAGGCTGAGAGGTTCCTCTAAATTGTAGTTGCCTTGAGGAAATAAAAACCTTCAACAAATAAAAATCTACCCTCCCCAGTGTCTTAACCATCTACCTGTAGGTTTTATTTAAACAATGTAGGAATCCTTTTATATTGACAACAATCCTGTTGTACAAAGATTTTTCAGTAGCCTTTACTTAAAAGAAAGAGGAAAAGGGGGAAAATATACCTTCCTTCCCAAATACTACAGGTAAACAGATTTTTGCTTTGGAATCAGCATTCTCTCCTGGAATAAACAGTTGCTTGCCCTAGGCCATGCAAGTCTCCGCAATCTGCTAGTGTGCCAGGGACAGGCTTGTGGCTCAGGGGCCTAAATCTTTCAGGGCTTTTTGAGCCTGATCATCAAGAGGTTAGAGAAGCAGAAGAGAAAAGGGAGAAAGGGTTTTTTTTGTTGTTGTTGTTGTTGTTGTTTTTTTTTTTTTTTTTTTTTTTAGAACTGCCAGGTCAGAGCCAAAAATGACTGACTATTCAAAATCAAACGCTAAAGCCTAGCAGATTTCCCAAGCAGAGTTTAAGTGGTCCTGGAATGATGGAGGAAAGACTGGATTTGGGGGGGAGGCGAGGCAAACCTTTGGGATAGAAGGGGTGCATAACTACCCCCCCTCCCCCGCTTTCCTTCTAGTCCCAGCTGCTCCAGAAGGGAGAGCGCTAGGAAGGGAAACAGAGCGGAATCGTCCACATTAGCCTCGGTCTGGTCTCCGGCTCTATGGTGACCGGGCAGACGCCTCTGGGCTCGAGTGAGCGTCTCCTTTCTAATGCCAATGACAACGACACTGAGAGTGATTTCTTTTTTTCTTTTTTTTTTTTCTTTTTTTTTTTTTTTTTTCTTTTCCTTTCCCACGTCTTCGCAGGCAACTCTGTAAAGAATTTACGGATCTGCTGGCGCAGGACCGGACGCCCATCGGGAACAGCAGGCCCAGCCCCATCCTGGAGCCGGGGATCCAGAGCTGCCTCACGCACTTCAGCCTCATCACGCACGGCTTCGGCGCCCCAGCCATTTGCGCCGCGCTCACTGCCCTGCAGAACTATCTCACCGAGGCGCTCAAAGGCATGGACAAGATGTTCTTGAACAACACCACCACTAACAGGCACACGTCTGGGGAAGGCCCAGGTAGTAAAACTGGCGACAAGGAGGAGAAACACAGGAAATGAAAAATTTAAAAAAAAAAGAAAAATGTTTTAAATACAAAAGGAAAACAAAAAAAAATTTAATTTTAGCTTTAAAATGTTGGATTGGCTTTGGAAGAATTATATTAGGTAGAATACACATACAATCAAATTTTAAAAAAAAGAGCTAAATAACTTTAAAAAAAAAAAAACTGAGGCGCACAACGGAGCAACAATATCGGTTCCCAGTGTCTATTTCAAGATACATTTGGAGACAAACGTCCGGATTTTCCACTTCGGTTCTTTCGAGCTTAGTAATACTGATAAATAAAAGAAAACCATGATTTTCCCCCTTTGGAAAATAAACATAAGACTAAACAGGAGAAAACGCTAACTTATTGGAAGAAAATCGGAGAAACATTGTTGGTGTCAGTGCTTTTGAGAGTTGGTTGACTGAGATGCACGAACTTTTTAATTTTTAATATTTTTTTAGGAAACTCTCTCGCAGTCCCCGCCCTTCCACCTCACCTCACCCCTCTCCCAGCCACCCTTTTCTTCATTGCCCGCCCTCCCTCAAGCTGTCGCGGGGATTTTCCGGGACGAAAAGGAGTGTGGTTAGCCCCTTTGCGTTGTGTTGCGGTCCCCGCGGTGCCCCCGCCCTCCCCCGCCCCGCCCCCGCCCCTGGATCTTAACAATCCGGCACCCAGCACCCCTCCGCCCCCGTTGGCACCCTTGGGAGGGGGAGGGCGAGGGCGGGCGGGGAGGGAGGCCCACGGAGGTGCCGGCGGGGGGCGGGGAGGGTGGGGGGCTGCGGCTCGAGCCGGCCTGCCGAGCAGAGGCTCCTGCGGCTGAGGAAAATCCGGATCAATAAGTTGATTCCGACTCATCATCAGTTCCTTTCAGAAATGTTACTAATTCCCAGCCTTGCCAGCACCTGCATACAGAGAATCTTGCATTTGTTATATTTGTGTCATCTACCAATTTTAAGAACAATAGTAAAAAAAAAACAAAAAAGCACAATATGAATACGTTGATTAGTATGTAATTCCTTCGGAGGGGTATGTACCATTTCATTCTCTTCTGTTTTCCAAAGCTTTGCCCGCATGGTTTATGAGCTTCTTCAAAGAGGACTTGGGCTTCCTACACAATCTATAAGGTACAGAGAAAAAAAAAAAAATCCGATCCCTTTTTAATCAAAGCCTGTGTGTCAGAATTCTGCAGGTGCACTTCTTTAAAGAAGCTCAAAGGGAATAATTTAGAAAGTGGCCAATAAGAGATTGAAGCAGCTTTGAGTCTAGTTGTTAACAGATACCTCAACACGGAATTCTAGGGGAGGGGGAGCTGAAAAATGAATTTTAGGGGAGAAGAATAAGTGTTCTTGGAGCCCAATGTTTTAGCAATATTGCCCTGCCTTTGATATAGATTCCATTTCTCTGGGCTCTTTGGTGATTGCTGTTTTAGCGGGCAAGGAAGCAGCTTTTCAAGTGGTCGTGGGGAGGAGGGTGGTGAGAGCTCCCGTGTTTCAGCAACAATTGCTTTCTTACAAGATGCTTTATGAATAAGACACTCCCCCCTCCAGACGCACACTTGTTTTGGCATATAATGGCAAAATAATGAATGCAAAGTGAAAGGAGATGTATTTCAGCTTTGAATTTTACCGTCTGTATACACTGGGACTATTCCCAGTAGATAAAGTTTCCTGCGTTTAATGTCTCTCATTCTGGCAGCCCTGCTCCTTTCCTGGGGTCATCTGAGCATTATCATGAAACAAGATCTGGAACCCGTTGTCCTCATCCTCCCCAAAGCAGTGGGGAAATCCACCCCCCAGTGGTCTCTAAATTTAGTGTTGATACATGCACCTCTTTATACAAACTAGACCTTAGGACCTTTGCAACATCCCTGAAAGATAAAGATCCAGATGTCAGTTCTGCAGGATTTACACTTAGGATCTACTGGGACTCTCAGTTCTGCCGCCCCCATGCATGGGCTTTGGCCTTGAGGGGAGGTTGGACTACTGGGATTTAGGCACCTGCTGAGAGCTTTGTGCGGACACTTTTATGGGGGGAGGGAGTTAGGGAGCTGGTTTCAGGTCACCAGGAAGGTCCAAGCAACGGTTAATGTCACACCCCAGTCCATCTACCGCTAGCTCCTTTGGGGGCTTCTGGGTGTGCAGGGCTCAGCCCTAGACGAGGTGACATACAAAGGCTGGGAACTAAACCTTACGGAGAGTGTAGACACTCCATCTCTCCCCAGCTGAGAAGCCTGCGCCTTTGTCGGAGGGCCTGGCCGCTTGCATTATATGTATTCTGATTGCAAAAGGCCAGGAGAAACCACACTGAAAACCATCGTCTCCTTTCCTTGCAGGGCAACGCGCCCCACGCGTGTGACGTGCGAGAGACGCGATGGACGCGCCTTGCTCTTACTGTGCAGGTCCTGAGAGCGTGTGGGCCACTCGCGCCCAGTCGTGTTGAGGACATAGAATCAGCCGCTGGAGAGGCCTCGGGCCGCGCGGGCCCTTTTCGCTCTCGGTCTCACCCTAAGGGCTAAGGCGACCGAGAAAGCCCCATTCTCCAGTAGGTAATGGGGCGGCGCCACGCGGGCTGCAGGCGGGGAGGGTCTCAGCGCTGCCCTTGCCCTTTGCTACCAGCGGCCGCTCCGGGCGCCTGCTCCAGCAGAGCGAGTGGCCTAGACACGTCCGGGGAATCGAGAGCTTCCCCAGCCTTTGGCAGGACGAAAACTCTCTCTCCTCACGCTCCTAAAGGCGGGTGATGGGATAGGAATTGTCCTATGTGGCTACGCAGTCTCTCCTCGTCTCCCTTCGCCCTCATTTGAGGGCTGCTCCCGCGCCCCGCCGAGTAGAGCCCTCTGCGCGCTTCCCCGCCCCACCCTGGCGAGGAGAGCCCACTGCCGCCGCCGCCGCCGCCTCCTCCTCCCCCACTTCTCCTTTTATGTACGACCCCCACCCCTTTGCTTTCGTAAGCCAGGCCCGCTACGTTTATCTGATAATTGAGTTATTAAAAGATTTGGTTTCCTTGGGCCCATAAATCAATAAACAGTAGGATTAACGCAAGAGTTTGCCTTTTAAGTCAAGGGAAACATTTAAAACAAGGCCTTTTGAGCTTTGTTTTCAAACCAAACAGGTGAGTCGCAGCTCTTCCTCCACCCCTGCACTCTTTAGGCATTTTATCCATGCCGCCTGCCCCCTCCCGAATGCTCAGTCCGAAACCCAAATAGCTAAAGATAGAAAAAGAAAAAAAAAAAAAAAAAAAAAAGGGAGTCAGGATGTGGCCGCGCTGCCTTCACACTTTCCACTTTGCAAGTTCCTTTGGAGGTTCCAAAGGTCTCCTGTCCATTCTCTGTCTAACCCCGCCTCCTCCTACAGGTATTAACGGGTCTCAAGGGAGAAGAAAAAAAAAAAAAAAAAGGAGGGAGAACTCCCTGAGAGAGTCTTCCACCATCAAAATCATCTTTATTTTCTCCCCCAGCTGGGAAAGTAACTTTCTCTCACCACCTCCACCCCCAAAATTATCTTGCATTTTCCTTCCTTCTCTCTGGCTCCACATCCTTAGTTTTCTCCACTCCCCCCCCCCCCCTAAAGAACCAGAGAGGCTTTCAAAGACCTAGCTGTTTTATTTTCTTTGGCCAAGGAAACCACTTTCTCTCAAGCAATTATTTCATATCCTATGAAAACTTTGGTTGAATGGAAAACCTGAAGCCCCGGACTTATCTACACACTGTTCCTCTGGTACAAAGCCTTACTTAAAAGGGCAACTCCTTCCTACTTAGAGTGTTTATAGAGAATTTGTCATCACATCTGATATCCTGTATGCGTAATACATTATGTGGAAAGGAAATAATAACCTTAAGCCATCTGATGTTGCCTCAAGAGCCCAAACAGTGTTTCCCCTCCTGTGCCAATATATGTTAAATTATCTGGGTTAAAAAGAGAAAGAAAAGAAGGAAAGAGAGGAAGAAAGAAAGAAAGAAGAGTAAGAAGAAATATCAAAATACAAAATTCATTTTTGTTTTCTTTCAAAAAGTGTAATGAACACTATTCTTTAAATGCCAAAATTGACTCCACTGTTGAGTTGGTCTCTAATTCACTAACATTGTTTTTGCCACACAATCGAGAAATATCAATCTATTGACTCTTCAGAAGAAGAGTTCTGGAGGGTATCCATGTTAAGTTTGTATATATTTATTTATGCTTAATTTAATGGGAATGTGTAAATATGGCAAGTAGTTTGGGATTATTTATCTGTGAATCTATACCTCTGTGAATGGGTGGTTAAAAAAAAAAAACAAGAAAAAAAAAAAAAAAGCTTGACCCTAGGTAGAATCCTATCTGAATTTTTCTTTGTTCTTTATAGACAAGCTGTTATGGTAATGGGTAGAAATTGGTTTATTGTCCAGTGTTGATCTGATTTACACAAATAAAAAGACTGTTGTGTTTTTGTTGTGTTTTCATCTTCAGTTTCTTGAATATGGACATTGTTTAATTCTACAGACAGAAAAAAAGGATAGCCAAGAATTTTTTTTCTTTTTGTCCCCTCTCACTGAAACACAGGCAATGTTTTCGTTACAACATAAATACAATAAATTTTGCTTCTAGAAAAACAGACCCTTTTGTTTTCACTAGGAGGTGTTTTTTTATTTTCTCAATTCCAAGTTGACACTCGTCTCTCCTATTTCTAACGAGATTTGCAATAAAAGCTCATGTTAACTGCATCTCTTCGTTGATTTTGCCCTTTAAAAAATGAGGCGTCAAATTTACTTCCCAGGTAACTAAAAAAGACTCTGTGTCCCAGTAATTAAAGAGCTTTGGGTCCAAGTCAGAGATGATGCTCCCCTCTTACTGCTAACGGGATAGTGTTCTGGCATGTTGTTCCTCGGAGGAAATGGTGCAGGAGATGCCCACAGGGCCAGGTATGGTTCCTGCACCCTAGCCTTGGGATCTGGAGGAGTTAAATGGCTTATTTCAGGATTGAACCCAACCCTGACCTCACCAGCTGTGCAAGGCCCTCCATAAACAAATGAGGAACAGTTCCTTTGACCCAGAGGAGGAAAAAGACATAGTTGTCTTAGGACGTTGGTTCTTACCTTAGGCTCAGAGGCTGCCCAGAGAAGCCAGAGCTTTTCTCATTTGGGTTAATGGGCTGCAGCCCAGCCCTAATGGGCTGCAGTGATCAAACATCTTCTCAATCTGTATTTCATCCCAAGGCTTGGGCGTCTTCCCTGAGGCGAGGAAAGTAAAGTCATCCAATATGTTACCCAGTTTGGACAAGTCACTGTTTCTCTTTGGGCCTCAGGTCTTTATCTGTAAAATGTGGGCCTCCTAGGGTCCTTTCCAACATCCAAATATTGCCTAGTTTAATTATAAAAAGCAGAAACAGTAACGTGTTCATACATTTAAGGATAATCAGCAAAGTAGAGTCTTGGTAACTCCAGATTTTGAGAGTACTTAGCATGTAGTTGGTGCTCAGTTAATTAATAATATGCCTCCTATATCAATTTTCTGTTTTTCAGGTGAATCATTCCCAGTTCTGGACTTCCCTATAGGGAAAGACAGAAAGGACAATGGAATCTGCTTTATGTGAGATTTTCCACTTCTTGGCTTCCTTATTAACTAAAGAAAGGTGGGGGAGGGTATCATGGTTAGAACTATAAATGGCTAAATCACAGAACCACCACCCCACCCCACCCCAAAAAAAGAAAGAGAAGTAGAAGGAAGGAAAGACTTGCAAGGGAAATGTGATTAAGAGGTCATGCAATCCATTTATCTATAACGAAAATAGGTATATGTATTTGTGGCTCAACTGTATTACTTTGAGTTTCCTTTTCATTTGCTTTTCGGAGAGTGAGGGCTTGGTGACCACTGGGATTATACAAAGGGGATGGTGAGTAATTTCCCTATCCTATGGCAAATCTTCCTACAGAAGAGAAGTGTCAGCTCCAACTCTGGAGCCACAGACCTGCCATCTATATTATCCCATAGGTAAATTCCAGACCACCTCCCCTTCCCACCACCATTTGACAAGGAGAGTATCTGAGACAATCACCTTTACTAGGTAAAACCCAGGATCCTGAGGGTCCCACATGTGAGAAAAGAACTAAGGGAAGACATAGAAGGAAAAACTAGAAAGGGAAGGAAAGGGGTAGGAAGCCTGAGAGGGCCATGCCTAACAAATTGGCCTCGTCGTAGCTCCCCAGTCCCTTTGTTACTGTTTCACCAGGCTGCGGGGGGAGTAAGGAAAGCCACAGCTGGACCCGCTAGGCCGCTAGGCCGCGGACCCTGACCACAGGCCCTGCACAGGGGCCCCGGGTAACCCTGGAGGAAGTGTCGCTGCCTCCCCTGCTGCCAGGAGGCAGCCAGCCGGGTTGAGCGGCTTACAGTGCCCCCAGAAGCCGCGGGCCCACCGGTATTAGCGGCTTAAGGACCCTGATTAAAAATAATGCTAGGAGGAAGACTCGATTATTTTTTTATGAGGCCACATTCTTTTCCTTCGTTTGCAAATAACAGCCCCGTGGGGTCCTTCCCCTGGGAACCCCGGGCAGTCAGAGCTTAGAGCCACTAGAGAGACGCTGGCCCGAAGGGATGTGTCCCTTCCTGGGGGCGATCACGGTTCCCTGACGCAAGCCGCCTTCCACGCTTGGACTTCGAGGGCGGTTGTCTGTCATGTAGGAGCCTCGGAAATTAAACGCGCAGCTCGCAAGTCCATTAATTTTAGCTTCCCATTAATCTATTTATAAGTGAGCCGGCGCTGGCTCTATAAATACAGTCCTATAAAATTGAACTCCTTCCCATAAATCTTCCAAGTTGTTTATTTACATGTATTCCCTCGCCCTCTAACGAGCCTCGTTTAAACCTGGGGAAGATTCGGGGCCGACTTGACCCGGGATGGGGTGTGCTCACCCCTCCCCTAGCTTCCCGGTTGCAATCGCAATGGTGGGCTCCTGGGGAAGGAGGGAAACGCACGGAGGCAGAGGGGGTGGGGGGGAAAGAGGGCGAAAACTCATTTTTCCTTCTTGACTTTGTTTCCTTGTTTCTATCCCAAACTCACGCTCTCCATATTTCCCATCACAAGCTCCACGTTGATTTATATCGTCATAAACAGCAGTCTTGAGACTATAGCTTCTTTCATAGCTTGGGGTGAGCTCCTTTTTCACTTCCCTAGCAGCCACTACTTTTAAATCAGGACTCATAAATAACCCCGTCGCTTCTTTAGGATGAGGTCAGTCAAACGTCTCGTCGGGTCCCCTTTCTTGCTTGGATCCCTCCTTGCCCTCCCCCCAGGTCACAGGCTGGCACACTCCCAGCGCCTCTCCCGCACGTTTCCAGAACGCAGCCCCGGACAGCAAGGTCGAGCCTGGGCACCAGAGGGGTGACGGTGACCCTCACACCCGGGCAAGGTGTCGGGCGAATGCGCGTACCACGCGTGCGCCACCCCTGCCTCCGCCGGCCTCCGCCGAGCCGGTGCACACCGCGCGGCTGCCCGAGCCTAGGCACGCTCTCCGCTTGCAGGGCCGGGTGTCAAGAATCGCGCACGCGCAGACACTCGCGCCGCGCCGCCCCGGGGCGCAACTCCAGCTCCCGCGCTCCTGCCCAGGGCGCGGCACCCGCTGGCAGGGGTTTCTACTGTGCGTGCGCCCTCAGGACTGAGGCGGCGTTTGCAAAAGAGCTGTAGTGTGGGCCGGTGTGTGTGTGTGTTCAGATTGAGGGAGCAGTTTTGTCACACAAGTTCAATACGTTCCACGCAGGTCACAACCGAGCAAGGTCAGGCGGTGATTTTTTTCTTTTTCTTTTCCTTCCCTCGCCCCCCCCCCCCACTTGTTCAAAACCTATGGGGTCTGTCCACCCTGCTTCTTTTAGCTTTCTCTCTTCTCTCCAAAGGGCTGCAGCCTTCTGGAACTGACTCGAGAGGCGTCCAGACCCAAGTAGGGGTCACACCTGCTGCCGGGAGAGGCCTCTGCATAAAAATGCTTTTTAAAATCTTTAAAAAGCAGTACAATAGCCAATGGACTTAGCAAAGCGTGACTTGCCCAGACCGCAAGGAAGGCAACTCTGGCAGTCATCTGTAACTCGCCCACCAGTTAACCCACGTCCTGGACGTGCCCGTTAGTGGAGATCTTAGCCAACGTTTCTAGGGTGTAGCTGTTGAATGTCATTAGCCAACACATTTAGCTGGAAAGGGGGTTTAGGGCAGGGCCTATATGCGTAGAGTATTTTGGGGACGTCACAGTCTGCGCTCTGTAAGAGTCAAATGTCCCTTCCTGTAAGGACATTTATCAAAACGACCGGCGAAAAGAAGCTGGCACAAGACTAGTGGGGGTATAGAGACGTGGGAAGGGGACTGGGCTTGCGAGGCTTTTCTGAGGTGGAAACTTGACCCAGGTCAGGCCGGTATGGTATACCACGGAGACTGACGTGAAGGAGGCTCAGGAGGACAGAGCCAACCACCCAAAGAGTTGTAGCGCTCGCCGTGCAAATCACTGGGTCCCGGGCCGCTAGAACCTGGCGTTCGAATACGCAGTTAGAAGCTAGGCAGCTTGGGGGATCCCTGGGTGGCTCAGCCGCTCAGCGCCTGCCGCCTGCCTTCGGCCCAGGGTGTGATCCTGGAGACCCGGGATCGAAGCTAGGCAGCTTGGGAACACCTGATCACAGAATCACAGAAGGGTCCAGCCAGTGGCTAAGTGGGAAAAGTGAGGGTGACCATAATCTGAGTTTCTAAGGAAATAGGATTTTAGACAGTTTCTACACAGTAGTTTTTACTGTTGAAATGTGGACCATTCTAGGTTTTGGAAAGGGGCCGGGAAGGGTTGTACAAAATGACTAGGAAAATCACAGTCAGGCAAAGAAAACAATATAAAACTAAAGCAAACCTCAGTGTTCCATCAATCCTCACACACACACACACACACACACACACACACACACACATCCACACAAAGGAGAAGGCGCCAGCACTAACTTTGACATCAAGGTATTAACAGTGGACCAGGATGAATTTTGTGTAAATGTTATCCTCCTTTATACAAATTCTACCAGGAAACTAGGTGAGAGACTTCTGGGGGGAGGAGGCACATATTGTAATTAGGGCTATTTACACACACACAAACACACACACACACACACACACTTCACAATATGGAAAGTCCTCCAAGACCCGGACTAAACAAAAAACAGCCACAGTGAAGCAACATTTACCAGTGTGAATTTTCTTTGCCATGAGAGATCCATGTGTTGGAAAGATTTTTGTTTTCAGGTCTTAGGTTTCAGGGCTCTTATTTTCAAGATCAAATTCTTAAAAAAAAAAAAAAAAAAGAACAAACCAAGATCAAATTCTTTTGGCCAGAGATTCCTAGAAATATGAAACTTTTCAAGAGTTGAGGCAGAAGCACACTTGACTCTTTTTAATACGTTGTTTCACACATTTTCCCTTTTATTGTCTTTAGGAAGCAGAGGGCACAGGTGTGAGCCCTACCAACTAAACGGGCGCACTGAGTGATTCATTCACTTTTACGCTCAAACTAAATATTCTTTTCTTTTTTAAAAAATAAGAGCCAGTCAAGACAATGGGGCCAAATAATCCAAAGAAGGATCTAGCTGATCTGGGTCCCTGCGACCTTTTACCCTTCCTTTAATTCTCAATAGTGAACATCTGTGTTTGGTGGCCAATGTCTGAAAGTAATAAAGACAATTAGAGCATTTTATTTTTTCTTGGGAGAGAGGGGTTTGGTTTTGGTTGACAGTGTATGGAGGTAAAAACTTTGTCTAAGACACTGTTTGCAGGATTAAACTAAGAGAATATCAATGACTAGGCCTTGCTGCTTGGTAGGCCTTGAGAAATTGAGCATAATAATTATGTAGACTGAAGTTATTGGTAATTCATATTGCTCCATTGTTTATGAGTCTGTGGACAATTTTTAAAAATAACCTATCATTTATCAACTCTACCACAAAAAAGAAAAAAATGTCCACCTTGTTCTGAAGTTTCTTCCAGTTGTGAAGACTGTTAAATTAGGTTCCTGAATACAGGCTCCCTCTTCCACCACTTTTATGAAAGTTGCTCTTCTCTCCCTTCCACCTAAGAACTATCATCAAGCCAGAGCCAAACAACTTGACATGTTAATTGATTGAAAAGTATTTTAACTTTTGGCATGTAAAACTGTGAAGTCCACTGATCTTGAGATTATTTGAAAGGGTCAAAGTTCTGAAAGAATAAGATAGTCTAGAGATAATCAGTTAGAGAAATTTATCTCCTAAATGATGTCAAGGTTTTTCTTAGTATGTGTTTTTCTAGTATGTGTTGTCCTCTTGGCACTCTACTGTTGGTTTTTGATGATGCAAAGGTGGTTTCTTGTAAAGGACATATAGATGTCCTTGTATGAATGAGGAGGCCTGTTATATACCCATGCAGGAAGCTACATAACTTTTTTTTAAAGATTTATTTATTTGAGAGAGAGAGAGAGAGAGAGAGCGCATGTGTGTGGATGAGGGGCCATAGGGAGAGAATCTTTCAACAGACTCCCCCACTGAGCGAGGAGCCCAATATGGGGCTGGGATCCCACAACCTTTGAGACCATGACCTGGGATGAAACCAAGAGTCACTCAACTGACTGAGCCACCCGGTTGCCCCACTACATAGTTTATTTTTTAAAGGATTTTATTTATTTATTCATGAGAGACAAACAGAGAGAGAGAGGCAGAGACACAGGCAGAGGGAGAAGCAGGCTCCCCGGAGGGAGCCCGATATAGGACTCGATCCTGGGACTCCAGGATCATGCCCTGGGCCAAAGGCAAGCGCTAAACCACCGAGCCACCCAGGGATCTCCACTACATAATAATTTTTTTTAAATTGGAGTTCAATTTGCCAACATATAGCATATCACCCAGTGCTCATCCTGTCAAGTGCCCCCCTCTGTGTCTGTCACTCAGTCACCCCATCCACTACATAATAATTTAAAAATATTGGGTGAAGTTAAAGTTGAAGAGTGACCATATTATAGACTATATTATATATGAATAGTATATGTTGTATATAATATATATATATATATATATATATATATATATATATATATATATCTCCTGGAATCTCAGTTGCAGTGAAACTTTTTAAAAATGGAGGTCATTTGGAAATATTTTTAATGTTCTAAAATTTGTAGAAGGGTGTGTATTTAAGAAACAGAGCATGAAACTTTAAGATGAGGGTAGAGTTCTCCTGTCCACTAGACACTGGATGGCTTCTGTGCACGTCAACACTCTAATGCGTACACAGAAACGTGAGTTTGTAGTCGAATTGTTCTACATTTAATCACATATGTGCATAGGCACACACACAAGACTGTTTTCATTCACCATTTCCCCTTGATGTTAAACACGTGTTGGGAATTGTGGAACTCTGACTTCTCCAGATCATATTTGTGACTTTGTTCTTACACATGCAGTTTAGAAACCTACAAGGTGATAACTAGGTTATTCTTCCTCTCTCTCTCTCTCTCTTTTTTTTCCTGTTAATAACTCTGTCCTTCTTCCTTTTCTCTCCCCCACTGGTTTCACCCCTCCCCAGCATTCTGTCAAGCAGTAGGCTGTAAAATAGTTATCCAGACCAGCAGCCAGGCAAGTGCCGGTTGAGAGTAATTTCTGCCCCAAGCATTTAGCCCAGGGCAAAGCAAGCGTGCTCTCTAACTGATCAACCTGGATATTTCATTATTCATTAATTTACTGTTTAACCAAATCCCACTCATTATCAGAGGCAACGCTTGGCAGAGCCCAGCGAACAGTAGCAGTTGGTGTCAGGCGTGGAGAATTGGCCCATTTGATCCTGGGCTGTTTTATTATTCAACACCACTGACTGAGAAAAAGGTCCATGAATAATAAAGAGCCAAAGCGTGTTTGAACTGAGAAGCATGACACAGCCTTACAAAACAGCAGTTAGAAAATTAAAGGCAAGGTGGCCCAGACTTTGCATTTTTTATCTTGGCTGTGGGCACAGACACTTATATCCCTACATTGTTTTCAGTGATTTTTTTTTAAGTCCTTAAGACAGAGGCATTTGTTTCAGTCAGTCTCACCCTTTCAAAACAGACCATTGAAGAACTCAGGAGTGAACTTACACAGCAAGAAACAAACATGCCTCCAGATGGGAACTTGAAAATGTAATTTCTAACCTTATAATCAGTTAGGTCCTTTGTGGCCCTTCCGAGCAATTGGGAAGATTTGGGTGATTTTAATTCTCCTTTGGACCTGCCATGATTCATACCCTGGGTTAGTTTAATAATATAATTCATGATGCTGATCAAACACATGTTAAATTCCTTGCCTGTCCAACTAGTTCCTTGATAAGGCTTTGGGTCCATGAGTGCCTGGCCACAAAGGTCACATAAGAAGGGCTTTAGGGATCCTCTAGGTAATATCTAAAATCTCATTACTATGAGAGAAGGGTCTATGAAATATATGGGGATGAAGGGAGGAGTTTATGCCCCCTCGGAAGCATCTTTTTTTTTTTTTTTAGTGTACCGAGGTAGTAGTGGTCATGAATTCTTTCAGGCTCTGTTAGGTCTGCACTTGTCGAATCCAGTAGTGGTGGGCTTGAAAGTATGACTGCCTTTGGACTATTTATCCTATCATTCCACTCATGTATCCTTTTTACTCACTGACTAATAGAGTCTTTGAATAAGCATGATGAGACCTAAAACAATAATGATAACAGTACCTTTTGTAACAGCTGCCTTTTACTGCCTAGCACCTCCTTCACTTTATCCACACACTGCGAAACTTGTGCAGAGAAATAGGGCCCAGGGGCTGTGGCTCTTCTATTTTGAAGAGTAATTGAGTAATAGCTGTGTAGGAAAAAGTTTCTTGCAACCAATAAAGCAACCATTTAGGCTGCTATACTCATCAAATGTTTTATATATACATATATAACATCTATCTATCTATCTATCTATCTATCTATCTATCTATCTATCATCTATCATCTATCTATCATCTATCTATATCTATATATCTATATCTATCTATATCTATCTATCTATCTATCGTCTATCTATATAAAAAATGTTTCAAGATTCTTCATAACCTGATCAGGGTAGAACTGCCTTGGTGCTAAGATACTTAGTGTGACACATGAAAGACTCATCCAAAGATATCGATGGTGAGTCAAACTTTGCATTATTTTTTTAATGTTCAAATCAGTAAACAAAAGTTGAAAACACTAGAAGGAGGCTTGGCTTTTTCTTTCCTCAGGATATTCTTTTGCCTGCCTTGGATGGATTTGGAAACTTTTGTTAGTATATTAAATTTAAAGTAGGACGGGATGTTAGCATGGAAAAGATTTTTCTAACATCATCAACCTGAACACTTCATTTTACAAATGCTTAGAGAATGGCTCATCCAACCTTGTGCATGTAGCTCCTGGTAGAACCATAATTAGTTCCAAAGTGCTTTTTCATTTATAGAAGGTCTTAGGGCTTTGGTTTTTATTCTAGATAAGGATGTTGGATTTTTTTCTACATATATTTTGGTGGTGGTTTTGAAGAAGAGGCTTTACAAAAATTCTGATCCCATAAGGACTGAAGCACAGTATTTTGAAAAACAGATCTCTTACAAAGGATATTCTTTTGGCATTGCAATTTTTGGCACTAATTATAAAAAGAGAATTAAAATCGTTCTCCCAACTTAGTGGGATTGGAGGATCAGGAAAATAAGATGAATAACTCCATTGTTTTCCTTCCTAATACAGCGGAAAAGATTGTTCACTTTTATTTTTTTTAAGATTTATTTATTTATTTATGACAGACAGAGAGAGAGGCAGAGACACAGGAGGAGGGAGAAGCAAGCTCCATGCCTGGAGCTTGACGTGGGGCTCGATCCCAGGACTCCAGGATCGCGCCCTGGGCCAAAGGCAGGCGCCAAACCTCTGAGCCACCCAGGGATCCCCAGATTGTTCATTTTTAAATAGATGTGAGAGTAAGTTAACATTAAGTGTGAACATGATTGAAACCTAGGACAAAGTTAATACCTTGACTTCTCAGATCCTACCAGCCCTCATTAAATCATAAAACCACACACACTTGAGTATGACCACATATAAAGAACTCCCAAAGTGAAGAAATCAGGCAATTTTAAAAAATACTGATGTCCGAGTTCCATCCTCTGATGTATTTGTTCTGATACACTAGTTTTGCTTCAAAAGATCCCTAGGTGATTTTAATGTACACAAATCAATGCTTTATGTTCTCAGAGCATTTTCTTCAAAATATAGCACTTACTGCATTGTCCTATTATAAAAATTTCTCTCTGGCCACCTTATATTATATACCTTAAGTGTAAAGGCCATGTCTTAATCAACTAACATAAAACATGGCATATTGTAGTTACCAATTCATTTAATAGATTCTTCTTAAGTTACTAAATTGTAGGATTTGGGGATACCTCAGTAAAAAGATACATCTGGTCTCTTACCTTGTGAAATTTGCAGTGTTTTGTCCTTGAAGACAAATGCCGATTCTGCATTTGTCAATCTCTCTAGGATTAGCTGATAGCTGGCCAAGAAACATCTTACTACAGCAGGTTATTATTGAGTGCCTCCTATGTGCTAGCCATTATGCTAGGTCTTGGCTACATTATAGTAGATGAACTGGACTACAAACGCTCTTGGTTGAGGCATAGTGTTGTATCTGCTCTTTGGATTGGCCCATCAGTGTCTCCTAGACTCTGTACACTTGCGAGACTTTCACTAACCTATGTAATGAATCTCAGATTTTTAAAATCTAAAAGATTTCTCAGATTTTAAAATTTAAAAGATTTTGGGATGCCTGGGTGGCTCAGCAGTTGAGCATCTGCCTTTGGCTCAGGGTGTGATCCTGGAGTTCTGGGATCAAGTCCTGTATCAGGCTCCCTGCATGGAGTCTGCTTCTCCCCTCTGCCTGTGTCTCTGCCTCTCTCTCTGTCTCTCATGAATAAATAAATAAACTATTTTTTTAAAAAGTCTAAAAGATTTCATTACCTACATAATGAATCTCAGATGTCTAAAATCTAAAAGATTTCTTTTGGGGATCCCTGGGTGGCTCAGCAGTTTAGTGCCTGCCTTTGGCCCAGAGCGTGATCCTGGGGTCCTGGGATCCAGTCCCACGTCAGGCTTCCGGCATGGAGCCTGCTTCTCCCTCTGCCTGTGTCTCTGCCTCTCTCTATCTCTGTGTCTCTCATGAATAAATAAATAAAATCTTAAAAAAAGAAATATATATCTGGATATTTTATTTTTTAATATTTTATTTATTCATGAGAGACAGAGAGAGAGAGAGGCAGAGACACAGGCAGAGGGAGAAGCAGGCTCCACGCCCAGAGCCCACCCTGGGACTCGATCCCGGGACTCCATGGTCACGCTCTGGGCTGAAGGTGGCGCTAAGCCTCTGAGCCACCCGGGCTGCCCTGGATATTTTAATATAATATGCCTCATCAACATTTCCTTTTAAATCGTAGATTAGTATCCATTATGTAGATAAAATAATTGCATTTGCATTTCACTTTATGTAGTATTTTCATTAATTTAAGTAACTACACTGAATTTGATCCTTGCAACAAGATTGAGATATAAGGTGGGTACTAAAGCACCTCTCTTGGTTTTATAGGTAGGAAACCTAGGTTCAGGTTTAGAAAGCAGGCTCACCTTGCAGGAAAGTGGCAGGGCACATAAGTTGGATGCTCTTGCTATCATTCCATACTGCCATACTTAAGTATGTATCCAAACATGCCACAGAAATGCACAGAGACTTTTTATAGTACTTAAAATGTAAAACAATACAGCTAGCATATTAATGTATAATAGCATGATATATATTTTAATAATTTATTAATTTACATCAACTGGACAAAGATGTGCATATACACTTGTGAGAAGTTTGAACTACAGAAAATTTTAAAGGGATGCAGTGTTACTTCTTTCAAGTATATAGAAGTGGACCTGCAATAATTAAATCTTCCTTTTAGAAGTCCTTAGAGTACTAACTTTGATTAATACATAAGATTGGCTTGTAATTATACTCTCAATTATTTGTATGTAAATGGGTGCTCCCCAAGTGCTTGAGGATACTGAAAACGGTGTATTCTCTTAAACAGTTTATATACTCTCCCTGTAATCTTTATTTACACTAGCAATTTGTTCAGCAAGTCTTTTCTCCATTGATATGGTAAAGACAAACTTCACTCAGCCCGATCTTTGTTAGATCAGAAATTCTGATTTAAGTGATTCTGAATTAATGAGGTTTTACTTTATTTGCAATGTAATAGGTTTTCCACCACACATCTGCCTTTACATACACATATAACCTTATTAATATATGTTTTTCCACATTTAAAAATATTCTGCTGAGCTAATGACTTGATTTATCAATGAATCTGAGATGTTTCAAATTATTTTATAGCTTCTTAGTATAGACTTGCCTTAGTCCATCTGTAGCAGTGGAGGAAAAATTCTGTTTCCTTAAGTCCTTTTATGAGGGTGCCAAAAGGTATAAAAATATGAAGCCATTTAATAGCCAAGCTCTTTGAAAGTACCAAGCACACATAGTGTGCATGCTAAGTTTAATCACACTGATGGATTTCCATGTAATGTCTCAATTCCAGACTCCCTCATTAGTGCAGTCAATCTTGAAGTTCTCCCCGGTGAGTGAAGGGTGAAGGTGACTTGGACACCCGTGAGAGGGTGGCAGGAGATTGCCAACACCCAGAAAAAGACAGTGGGAAAAAGCTCTACCATATGAGGCTATAATCCTAGCTGTGGTCAATGTGTTGAAAGCTTTATATTTCCTGACCACAGGATCTTTCTATAAAATGAACAGGGAGGAGGGATATTCCCAGGATTAGCCAGCTGGCTATTTCTATATGCTTATTAAAATTTCTGGAAGAAATAGTGGGGCCTTTTAACCCTTTTAAAATATATCTGCTTGGGAAATCATAAGCTTCTCCCTCATCCAAACTATTTAGTACAAGAGGGCTGGATAAAATATTTTCAAACTTAAATTTTGACAGTTGTAGTGAAAAAAAGGGAATATGGAAAATGGTGGTAAAAACAACAGCAGTAGCAGAAGCTGGGAGAGAATCCAGATGTCACCTTCGTAGGAAATCTTTTTCTCCTCTAAGGACCCGCAGGTCAGGCTTTTTAATTTTGGACAAAACAGAGTTTCATTCTATCCCACGCAGGGTACAGGGATAGCCTCATTTTTTAGAGGCTGCATTTGGAACCTGCTGCCTCTTTGTATTCAATATCCACATGCTATTCCCCTAGCTTGCTGAGCGAATCCCTGCACAATAGTGGTATTAAGGAAAGCAAAGCACAGGCAATGCATTTGGCTCTTTCTTTAGGGAAGAAAAACAAGCAACTTAATGCTTAACATTCATCAAAAGACGCTGGGTCATCATGCATACTATTGAAGTAGCGGTAGAGTTGTGTCCATTATATAAGAAGTGCTCCGTTTTACTCAGAACTGTGACAGAGGAATATTCTTGCAGTTCTTCTTATTCTTTCTTTTTCTCCTCCTCCTCTATTCTCCCTCTCTCCCTCCTCCTCCTTCTTTGAGAGAGATTTAGTAAATAAAGCCAAGATGCTCTCTTCCTCTGTTCTCTCCCTTCCTCCCACTATATATATATGTGTATATATCAGGAGAAAAAGTATATATATCTATATACATATAGCAAGAGACAGATATTGATATATATATACACACATATATATAGTGAGAGAGAAGTAGATATAGACATAAGTGAAGATAAACAGATACAGATATATTAATTACTCTTCTTCATTTCCTTCTTCCTCTTCTCCTCCTTTACATAGAATTGCAAAGCTAACCAAACCAAATCTTCATTTTTGGTTGTAGGGTTCCCAGGATATACATAAAGGAAATCTAATGTACTTTCAGTGTCTTGAAATTTTATCATTCCAATTGAGACACCTTGTCATTTTCTTCTAGTTAATACCTTCAGAACAGTGCATAAGCATGGATATTAGATTGGGGCCTTAAACAAACTTGAAGAAAAATCTGTTGTTGAAAAGGGTCATGAAGACAAGAGTTTATGTTTGTTTAGTTTTTTACATTTTATAGCGGGCCTCCACATACTCTGTTTCATTTGATCTCTCCCAAGTTCTCTGTAATATTATGGACCTCATGGAGTTGGTCAAGGAAAGGGAGGATGGAAAGTTATTAAGCTTGCCCAGAAACAAGGAATGAAGAGATTCTCAACTGATTCTCTGGAAGTCTTCTAGCTGGCAGCAGACATCCTGTTATATGCTAGAATCCTCTAAATTGTAAGAGAAAATACAGACTTATCATTTGATAAAAAAACTTAGGTGAAAAGTGAAATAATGAATTTGATGACTTGTGAGTGTGTGTCCCCAGTAATTTAGTTCCCAAAGAGGGGTTGTATGTCAGTTCAAGAATATCAGAACAGGAGAGAGAGGGGGCACTGACTTTTGAGAAATATCTCTGCTTTTTGGCTTCTAACCATTAGGAGTTCGGAACATAGGAAGACAAAGAGTAGGTTAAATGATTATCCAAGGAAGGAATGAATGATGGGAATACAGGGATAAAATGACAGAAAGAAGAAATAAAGACTGAATTAAGGAATGAGCAAATGAAATAGCTACTAATGCCATTTTTCTTTCTTACCAAAAGCTTGATATTTAGAGCTCTAAAGTATTATGTTTACATTAGAGTTAGGCAGACATTCAATAAGACTGAGTCAAGAGAAGGCTTCCTTCCTCCTAAATATCTCTTCACATGGCTTTTGATACCAGAAATTTTTTTAACACCAGGCAAAAATTTTCAATTCTCTATTATAAATTTAAGATTTTAAAGCAAATATGCAAGTAAAAGAGCACATAGCATGAATGATTTTTAATCAAAGTATAAAGGATTATTTCAATTTATTTACTGTTTGGATATAGGAGATATTCATAATATTTTCTTTGCACCTTGGAGAATGGGATGGAGTTTGTTATCAAACTGAAAATGAATGGAAAAAGTCAGTGGAGACTCTTAATATGTCAGTGGAGAAGTGCTGTGTGCCTCCTGTTGTGATACATTGAGAAGAAAATGTCACTTATGTTGTTACTATGCACTTTGACATCTTGCCAAAAAATTGCATAATCTGAATTTGATCATAAGGGCACATCATATACATCCAAATGTAGACTCCATGTACATATCAGATAGTATGTACTCTTCAAAAATATCAGTGTCATGAAAGAGAAAGAATGGCCAGAAACTCTTTCAGATTGGAGAAGACTAAAGAGACATGCAACCAGATGCAAATTACAATCCCATATTAGGAACTGGATCAAAGAAAAATTTGCTATAAGGATTTATTGATGAATGAAGAACTTGATGAAATTTAAATATGATTACTGTGTTAGAAAATAGCATAGCATCAATGTTAAGTTTTGAACTTTGTGGTTGTACTGTGATACAGGGGTGTATTATATGCAACTCCTTGAATAATTCAGGAGAGAAAGAGAGGAGAGAGGGAGGAAGGTAACAAATGTAGTAAAACTGAATCTAGGTTAATGCAAAAGTTCTTTGTTCTATTTTTGTACTACTTGTGTAAGTTTGATAATATTTCTACATAAAAAAATTTTAAAAAGTAAAGAAAGCATTTTCTTTTCAGAGAATTTGCTTCTGTTGGAGAGGAAATTGAATTATGCACCTGGGTTATGTTTCTATAATGATAACTTAGCAGCTCTAAAGAGCAATAGGTTTAGATAATGTCGTATTTCTTTAAGTTCAAATTGTCAATTTTGAGGGTTCAGGTGGGTCACACAACATAGCTCATACATTTGTAATATTTTAAAGAATAGTATGTCCTGTCCTCCACATAAAGGTATATAATATGAGATACATTCACATAGGACTAGACCTAGAACAGACATTTTGTTTAACCTGCTTACCTGGATATGAAGATTTTGATTGAAAACCTAATTTGGGACATTTTAGTAGAGTTTACGCTCTTTAAAAATGATCAAATGGAGTTATTTGAAGTATTTATAAAGATTCTTTATAAAGATTACAATAATTAAGGACAATTAAATGTTCATGATAGAATGAATTAGATGTGTTTACTGAATCATGAATGTAAGCAGCGCTATAGATAAACTCTAAGTTATATTTGGAAATAATGATATTGTAGTTTTATGTTATTTCTTAGTTTCTTCTCACCAAATCCATGAGAAGCAGCAGATAGGGCTGGAAAATATCTCTGCCCTGGATCAGGTCCAGCCATTAGATTTTTTTTCAAATCACCAGGTTTCCCATTGATCTGTTCATACCCCATGTTGATGCATTCCATTTTACGGGGGCCAATATAGGCACAATGTACTTATGTCAGGGCTGATATACAAATTATGGAGAATTCTTAGTCTCTCAAT
This sequence comes from Canis lupus baileyi, assembly GCF_048164855.1. Lineage (NCBI taxonomy): Eukaryota > Metazoa > Chordata > Mammalia > Carnivora > Canidae > Canis > Canis lupus. The sequence continues at coordinate 53,976,158 of NC_132844.1, read as the reverse complement.
CTGCCACAACAAAGTTTTGTATTAATATTTGTTTTAGTATTTGAAGTGCATCTTTATATACTGATTTTCATTGCTTTCGCTATTTACTTCTTTTACTACGTGGATTCATGTTAATGCTGGAAATGTGATTAGTTTCCCATTTGGTAATTGTATAGTTTTTCTGTAGCTGCTTAGATAAAAATATCTTTCTTTTGTAGTAATGATGAAGAGGTTTTGAAGATTCTATTGGCTTTTAGGGATGGGAAATAGAACAAACTTCAGGCTGAGCACTAGTTAAAAAATTATCTCCCCCACTACTCAGAAGTCATTTACTTTATTGTTGCTTCCTGTGTTTTGCTATCAACAACTCCCCCATGACATCAGCAGCCTTTGGTTAAAAGCTGTTCACTGGCTGCTGTGACAGGCATTTGTTGTTTAACTATTTCATGGCCACTTAAGTATGTCTTATATATATGCTTCCCAGTGATTCAGTGGGTTTTCCCATGACATAGGTCCTGGATCCAGATTACAATCTGTAAAGACATGGCTGTTTTAAAAATTAGCAGGTTTTGAGTTGAACTAAAGGAAAAAAAGCGGCAAATGTACAGAATCTGTGGGTCTCTCACAGTAAATTCTTTACTGTCAAATTTTCATCATGATTCAGGACACAGCAGTGTAGTACAATGTAATACAATGGCAGTGGGGACTTGGGGGTTGAGTGGGCAAAGTAGGATGTTTCTGTTCCTGCCTTGTTCCTGGAGAATTAAAAGTTGTACAACTCTCCAAGCCTCTACCCAAGAATGTTTTCCACTGAATCTGAGTTAGCTCTTTACCAGCATCAGTCAGAACATAGGCATTAGCAGGAGCTGTCACAAATGTAGGGGCAGGAACATGGTAAGATTCTCCCTTCAGCAGCGGCAGTTCCTTGGGATCTCTACAAACATAACCTCCTATCAGGTTGGCTTACAGATTGCCATAGTGTTTACAGATTGTCCTGAAAATGAGATGTCATGTGAGGGGATCCCGGGATGCAGCTCTTGAAATGAATTCAATATGAAAAATTAAAGTGATGTGGGATCTTAGAATGAGTCAAAAAACCTATGCAGAATTGTAGATGAAGGGAAGTTAGTACTGTAAATTATGTTATCATGGTTGGGGAACATTTATATCAATCATCAGAGCTGGAGGATGAATTTATATAGGGATAATTGATGAGTCACATTAAAAAAAACTAATGTAGATAATAAGTGAGTAGAGAATAATACCCCTGGTGTTTGGGCCTGAAGCTGTCCTCTGGGTCACAGTAGCTAACAGTCAAGAAATCATTTTTAACTGTGTGTATAAGAAAATGCTGAGTACCTTTTTCTTTAGACATCCCTGAACATCCTAAGTCATTACAGGTGCTAAAGCCATGTAAGGATTTTAAAGCATTACTTCCAGATTCCACAAGAGAAGTCCTGTGTGGTCTGTTTTACTGCAAGAACAGTAAAAATTAGTGGGCCCTATTTATTCATTACTAATCTGGTGGCAGAGATGTATCTTAATTCCTCATGTGCTTTAAGTGCTGCTGTTATTATTTGTTGGGAAAATTTCCCTTTTTTACCTATTAAATCTTCATTCCAGGAGTTGTGTTTATTTGGCACTAAGTTAAAAGGAGAGGATGTTGTTAAAGGAAGGGACCACTTTACTGTTCTTATTAACACAGCATCTCACTCCCTACTGCTACTAAAATCCAATTGATTCAGTCTCTGAAGTCTGTCATCAAAGGGTAATTTGGAAACTATTAGGATTCACAGATATAATTTTTTAATTTAAATACAGATCATGGTAAAATGGTTGAAATTTAGTACAACATATTTTTTTTCTAGGTTTTGGTAATATGATATTAGCCATATCATATTTTAGTTTTAATATTTTTCCATGACATTCATAGAATACTTTAGAGTTTCTGTCCTAGAGGTGCAAATGCATTAAAAAAGGAGAGAAAGAAAAACTTTTATTGGTAAACTGACATGTACAAGTAAGAGGATTTCAAATTGGAGCAGATTATGGGCAATATCCAAAGTCTTACAAGATTGAAGTGGCTAATGAAGATGTATCTGGCCATGTTTTTTTTTAAGATTTTATTTATTTATTTGAGAGAGAGAGAGAAAATGCATCAGCAGTGGGGCAGGGCAGAGAGAGAAGCAGACTCCCCATTGAGCAGGGAGCCCGATGTGGGACTTGAAACCAGGACATACCAAGATCATGACCGGAGCCGAAGGCAGATGCTTAACCTACTGAGCCACCCAGGCTCATTTGGCCATGTTTTATTTTTATTTATTTTTTATTTTTAAAAGATTTTATTTATTTATGCATGAGAGACACAGAGAGAGAGGCAGAGACACTGGCAGAGGGAGAAGCAGGCTCCATGCAAGGAGCCTGACATGGGACTTGATCCCAGGTCTCCAGGATCCCACCCTGGGCCAAAGGTGGCACTAAACCGCTGAGCCACTGGGGCTGCCCTGGCCATGTTTTAAAACTGAAGTCGACAACATGGACAGAAATGTAATGAAATCCAAAGAAATATTAAATAGTACATTTTTTCTCCAAAGAATGATAATTTATTTCCTGAGATTTCCCTCTCCCCCAAAGAACTCAAGTGATTAATACGGTTAAGTTCATTTCAAGTATTTTAAACTTCATATTACATAGGTATAATTGAGTGAACATTCCCTCCAAATTCACGTTGAAACACTACCCCCCCCATATGATATTATCAGGAGATGGAGTGTTTGGGAGATAATTAGGATTCAAGGAGGTCACAAGAGTGAAGCCCTTATGAACGGGGGTAAGCACCCTTATAAGAGTTAAGAGAGCTTGCTTTCTCCCTTTCTGCTCTTGGTCATGTGAGGATATAAGGAGAGGTCAGCAGTCTGTATCCTGGAAGAGTCTCACCAGAACCTGATCGTGCTGGCACCATGATCCTAGACTTCCAGGCCCCAGGTCTTAAAGAAATGGATTTCTGTTGTTTATAAGCCACACAGTCCAAGTTATTATTGTTAAAGCAAGCTGAGTTGAGACACTCCCTGAGATAATCCCCCGTATTTTTTTTTGAAAAATATTTTATTTATTCATTTATTTTAGAGAGAGAGCACACAGGAGTGGGGGCGGGGAGAAGAAGGTAGAAAGACTCTCTAGCAGACTCTGTACCAAGTGCAGAGCCCCAAGCAGGGCCCCATCCCACTCAAGACCACCACTGGACTTAAAACAAGAGTTAGATGCTCAACTGACTGAGCTGCCCAGGCACCTCAACCACCTTTTACTTTTTAAAAATTATTTAGTTATTCATTCATTCATGCATTCATCTATTATTATTATTATTTTTAAATCTTTATTTATTAATGAGAGTCACAGAAAGAGAGGCAGAGACATAGGCAGAGGGAGAAACAGGCTCCTCACAGGGAGCCCGATGCAGGACTTGATCCCTAGACCCCAGGATCACACCCTGAGCTGAAAGCAGATGCTCAACTGCTGAGCCACCCAGGTGTCTCCCTTTTTCACTTTTAAACCTGGAGTCCAAATTGATGTTTCCTCTAATATGACCAAATTTATTGATGGATTCATTCACTTATTTATTTAAAGTTTTTTTTTTTTTTACATTTAAAAAAATTTTTTTATTTATCTATGATAGTCACAGAGAGAGAGAGAGAGAGAGACGCAGAGACATAGGCAGAGGGAGAAGCAGGCTCCATGTACCGGGAGCCTGACGTGGGATTCGATCCCGGGTCTCCAGGATCGTGCCCTGGGCCAAAGGCAGGCGCCAAACCACTGCGCCACCCAGGGATCCCTATTTAAAGTTTTTTTTAAGATTTTATTTTTAAGTAATTTCTACACACAATATGGGGTTTGAACTCACCACCTTGAGACCAGGAGGTGCATACTCCACCAACTAAGCCAGCCAGGTGCCCCTAGTATGAACAAATTTATAACTAGGACATAGTATCTCACCAGTCCCTACCTAACTCCTCTGTTCAGTTAAGAGGCTCAGAAAGACCACCCCTGGTTTTAGCCTATTTTGATCTCAATGGGAGCTTCAGAGGTTTTAGGAATACTGGAATTTAAAGTTGGTACTATTTTTGAGGGGTACTTGACAGAGTCAGGAGAGTACTGTGGTTGGTTGGCTTCTCCCCCTTGTTACAGGCCCTCTGGAGGTTGGGAACAATGACCACTCAATGTGGCCTGGGCAATTCTGGGTAGGGAACATATCAGGGGTCAAAGGTTATTTTTGACTTAAAATGGGGGGCATGATCATGATTCATTGATTGGCTGCCAGCCCTTTCCTTTTCCTTGGAAAAGCTTTCAATGATAGTGCAAAAACAGTATAACTTGTCTCAATTAGTAGTTTTCTTTCATTTAGCAATCTTCATTTTGTCTTTTTCCCAGTTCTTCTGAATTGGGCTCCCCAAATTGGGCTATCTGAGGCTTGATGAAGAGGTTGCTGAACTCTCATGGCTACTCCGAAGACTTTCATGGCACTGTGTCTGCCCCTTCCTATCTCTTCTGATGTTCTTACATTCGAGGGACATTCAGACATTCTTGAATATGAGTCTTTATTTTTTGTTGCTCAGAAAGGAAGTCTTATATAAGAATTCAATTTATTTTAATAGGAAAAGAATGCCTGTTACAGGTCAAGGATTATGCACAAAAATGAAGACATGATAAAAGAGGAAACATGCTGCTTCCATGCGATAATCAGAGAGCAACATGAAGCAATGAAAACTAGTGCTGTTATGGTCCAATATGTCATTTCATTTCCTTAAGGTGCAAATTTGGGAGAGAGTACAGACTAAGCCTTATGATTGTGACATCAGCATTTCCTTATCAGGAAAATGGGATCCCTCTCTTTCACAGAGTTCCCCCCACCTCCCACCCCTCCAGAAAAGGAGAAGAGGAAACACAAGAAGAAGCGCCTAGTGCAGAACACCAATTCCTACTTCATGGATGTGAAATTCTCACAATGCTATAAGATCACCACTCTCAGTAGCCATGCACAAGGAGTGGTTTTGTGTGTTGGCTGCTCCACCATCCTCTGCCAGCCTACAGAAGGAAATGCAAGGCTTAGAGGAGGACGCTCCTTCACACAGAAGCAGCACCCAAAGCCCCCTGTACCAAGATGAGTGGGAAACTATCCCAATAAACACATTTTATTTATTTATTTATTTATTTATTTATTTATTTATTTATTTATTTTTCAAAGTATTTTTGTTTACTTATTCATGAGAGACACACAGAAAGGCAGAGACATAGGCAGAAGGAGAAGCAGGCTCCCTGCGGGGAGCCCGATGGGGAACTTGATCCCAGGACCCCGGGATCACGACCTGAGCCAAAGGCAGACGCTCAACCACGGAGCCACCCAGGCGTCCCCCAGTAAATACATTTTAGATAAAAAAGAAAAAAAGGAAACAGGACCACAACATTTATACGTTGGTGACATCATAGTTGTTTCAGTGGATATTTGAAAGAATAAGCTCTTGAGAAAAAGCAATTCACTCTGTTAAATCTATAAACTATGAAAATAATGAAATAGCATATAGATATTACTTTTAGCCAGGTGAGGAGAACCCTAGATCAGTGGTCAAGATACTTGAGCACGACTGCTGGCTCTGTCACTATATAGCCACATGACCTTGTACAAATCTCTTATCCTCCTTGGGCCTTAGTTTCCTCACCTGTAAAAGGAGAGAGCTAAGGTAGACCAGTTGGACTTTATAAGCTCTTTGAGCTCTGTGATTCCATGCCTTACAAAGGTATTTTAAGAAATAATAATCATTTGGCCTTCTTTCCCTCTTTATTTTTTATTCTTCTGTTGGGGTATGTACCCAGGTGACAGCTGTGACTCTGTTCAGTCAACTTATTAATGAAAATATTACTGAGTTTGTTCAGGAGATCTACAGATATGCTAATTGGCAGCTGCTCCATTCTTCTCAGGGAGCGATTCCAAGTGAAATATTTGGAATTGGGTTTGAAATACTTCTTCCTTATTCGTGCCTGGGGGATTTATGTAAAAGAATAAAAAATTTACCCTAAGTCAGAAGATTCTCTGGTCTGATCCACCTTTTCTTGGACTTTATGAGCAGGAGGGAAGGTTATGGCAGTTTTTCATTTTCTATGAGAATGTCAGAGCTTGGAACAATAATGGAGTCTGGAATTGGTCTTCATAAAAGTGTATGAAATTATCAGCAGAATGGAAGGGAAATGCGGCAGGTGAGATCAGAGATATAAAAATAATTTTCCTATTACAAAGTAGTTTTCTTTCTTTAAATGGCATGCAGGACTAATCCACCCTGATATCCATGCTGGGTATTTATCTGGTAATATATTTCTTTGCAAATAACTTCATACTGTATTATTATTATTGTGATAAATTCTCCTCTATCTGGAGTTTTTCCAAGTGGCATAACATCCTAAGCTAAGTTGCTTCTGTCGATGGTGCAGGTGACTCGGTACACTCTAGAACTCCAGAGCAGGGATGAGGTACTCTGGGACACATAACATCCAAAAGGTTAATAAAAATCATGAACTTTAAAAGTCTTGACTAAGTTTGCAAGAGGAATGGGGATAAGGCAACTCAAGTATCCTGGGACAAGCCAACCACAATGCCCGAGAGGAGCTGGCATTCATGTAACCCTAAGAATGTAAATTGAATAATAATTTTGTAGACTTTAAAGCCACAGAAGATGCCTGGGGTCAATATTAAATGCAGAAAAAAAAAGACTCTGTGCTTAAAATTCTGTTATAGAAACTTGAAGACTTTGTCACATTTTCAAGGCTTTCTCTATACAGCAAAAACATATTCTGTTGAGTACATGCATGATACATTATACATGCAGACATTCTAGGGGTTTCTGGGTGGTGGTAGAGGGAGTAATTACAGGCTACTGTTCAGAGAAAAGGAAAGAGGAAAGACAGAATTGCATTTTAATGTCACAAATATTTCAAAGACAAGCTGAGACATTTTTAGAAAGGAAGAAGCTGAGCAGGAAGATGCAGAGCTGTCTCCAAAGAGATTTGGAGCCCTCCAGATCATTCTCTGGAGAGTGGTCTTACAGTTAGAAAGAATCACTGAAGACTTTGAGCTTAAATTTAATTCTCTGCTCAGTGTCTGTCTGGAAATGGTGCCTTTCTTTTTGTGTTTGCTTTTTCTTTTCTTTTTTTTAATGTACTCTTTAAAAAAAAAACAATTTTATTTATTTATTCATGAGAGACACAGAGAGAGAGGGAGATACACAGGCAGAGGGAGAAACAGGCTCCCTGCGGGGAGCCCGATGTGGGACTCAATCCCAGGGCTCTGGAATCATGCCCTGAGCCAAAGGCAGACGCCCAACCGCTGAGCCACCCAGGCACCCCCACTTCTGGCATTCTTGTAGTGAAAACACTTTACTTCACCATGGATGAAAATTATGATGCAATTGAGAATTTTGGCAATAATTTTGCCCTGATGCAAACAAAAAGAAAGATGAGCAACCTTGTGTAGTAAAAAAGAATAGTAACTCTGAAGTTAGACAGGCCTGTCTGGTTCTACCTTTAACTAATTGTTTGGTCTTGGTGAAGGTTGCTTAAGACCTAAGGTTTAGCTTTCTGATCTGTGAAATGGGTTTGTAATATTTATAGCAATATTCTGAATGGTTAGATGATTAGGGAGTATAAATCAGCACGATGCTTGGCAAATTACATAATTCAAATCAATATTAGTTAGCAAACCCCCTACTCCAATCCCTCCCAATAAAAACTGCACTCACATGAAAGGAGATGTGTTCTAGGAGTTATGCCACTCAGCAATAGTTGAATCAAGTAGTGTATTAGCAGTGCAGCTGTATTGGCCCCAAATTGTGGCATTTCTATCTTGGTGGGCAGAACTCCTAACATTTTTCACCTTTTTGTCTGTTTCTTTTCTTTTCTTTTTTTTTTTTAAGACTTTATTTATTTATTTATTCATGAGAGACACAGAGAGAGAGGCAGAGGGAGAAGCAGGCTCCATGCAAGGAGCCCGATGTGGGACTTGTTCCCAGGACTCTGGGATCACACCCTGAGCTGAAGGCAGATGCTTAACTGCTGAGCCACCCAGGCGTCCCTTTTCTTTTTCTTTTCTTTTCTTTTCTTTTCTTTTCTTTTCTTTTCTTTCTTTTCTTTTCTTTCTTTCTTTCTTTCTTTTCTTTTCTTTCTTTTTTCTTTTCTTTTCTTTTCTTTCTTTTCTTCTTTTCTTTTCTTTTCTTTCTTTTCTTTTCTTCTTTTCTTTCTTTTCTTTTCTTTTCTTTTTTTTTTAATTTATTTTTTATTGGTGTTCAATTTACTAACATACAGAATAACCCCCAGTGCCCGTCACCCATTCACTCCCACCCTCTTTTCTTTTCTTTTTTCTTTTCTTTTCTTTTCCTTTCCTTTCCTTTCCTTTCCTTTCCTTTCCTTTCCTTTCTTTTCTTTTCTTTTCTTTTCTTTTCAGATTTAATTTACTTATTTGAGAGAGTGAGAGAGAAAGAGTGAACACACATGAGAGAGCACAAGTGGTGGAAATGGAGAGGCAGATTCCCTCTGAGTAGGGAGCCCGATGTGGGTTGGATCCCTGGACCCTGAGATCATGACCTAAGCTGACGCTGGAATTTGGATGCCTAACCAACTGAGCCACCTAGGCACCCACTTTATTTTTTAAAGATTATTTATTTATTTGAGAGAGAGAAAACACAAATGGGAGGGGCAGAGGGAAAGGGAGAAAGAATCTCATGCCGACTCCATGCTGAGCCAGAAGCCGAATATGGGGCTTGAACTCACCACCTTGAGAACACAATCTGAGCCCAAACCAAGAGTTGGTCACTTAACTGACTGCATCCCTCAAGAGCTCCCCAGCTGTTTGTTTCTTATTAGCACCTTCCCCTTCTAGTTTTCTCCCTCAGGACCACAGATCTTTGTCCTAAGGAGTGTAAATGAATTCAATTCCTGTTGGTTATGGTTTATAAATAAACACAGACTACTTTTTCCAAGGGGCCTTCAATTAGTGGTTCAGAAGTAACATAGAAAACCCACTACCTGCTGGGACGCCTGGATGGCTCAGGGGTTGAGCGTCTGCCTTTGGCTCAGGGTGTGATCCTGGTGCCGGGATCAAGTCCCGCATTGGGCTCCCAGTGAGGAACCTGCTTGTCTCTCTGCCTGTGTCTGTGCCTCTCTCTGTGTATCTCTCATGAATAAATACATAAAATCTTAAAAAAAAACAAAACAAAAACAATCCACTACCTGCTAAACCATATCCTTTTTTTTTGTACTTTTTCTGTATTTAAATTTCAACATTACTATTTCACTCTGTTGTCTAACTTATTTGATTAAAGATTTCATTAGTCTTTATACGATTTTGATATTCATTATAACTGTACAAAACTATAATATCTATAGAATCATATTGCCATTACTTTTTTTCAGTTATGTATCTTGTTTATTTCATTTAAACACAGATCCCTGGGTAGGGATTTGTTTGATAGTAGTTGGAAACGATGACACTTCACTTAGGCTAGGGGTCATCCAAACTAATACCACTTATGCTGAGACTTTTTTTTTTTTTTTTTTTTTTTTTTTTTGCTGAGACTTTTCACTTTGGTCAACAGATTGCTGGAGGCCTTTAGGATAAATCTGGCTTATGTAACTGGATTTTATTTTATTTTTTAAAGATTTTATTTATTTATTCATGAGAGATACAGAGAGAGAGAGAGAGTGAGAGAGAGGCAGAGACACAGGCAGAGGGAGAAGCAGGCTCCACGCAGGGAGCCTGACACGGGACTTGATCCGGGGTCTTCAGGATCACGCCCTGGGCTGAAGGCAGGCACTAAACTGCTGAGCCACCCAGGCTGCACATAACTGGATTTTAAAACGAAATAGTGTGAGTATGGCACCAATGCTGTACTTGGAGTGTTAAATGTTATTTTTGCCATATGTGGCATTTTATAATATATATATATTTAAAGATTTTATTTATTTATTCATGAGAGACACAGAGAGAGGCAGAGAGATAAGCAGGCTCCTTGCAGGGAGCCCAATGCCGAACTCTCTCTGGGACCACAGGATCACCCCCTGAGCTGAAGGCAGACACTTAACCACTGAGCCAGCCAGGTGTCCCTTATTATATATTTTAAAATAATTGTCACACTTGATGGGTCTGGCCATTTTAGAGCTCCATCTAGTTATGTAGCAGGCCAACCATCGGGGACAGTCCGAGGTCAGGATCTTCTCCCAGAGTGTGTTTATTGTAGTCTAATCTACTCATAGGTGTTTTCTTAGCCTAGATCCCCCTTAAAGATGCTGAGAAAAGGGCTTGGTATGGGTCCTTTATCTTGGGAAGCGACCCAAGGGAAGGGAGTGAAGGGACTAGGTGGTACAAACCCAGGGAAGAGGGAAAGCCAATCAAAAGGTGTCTTACAGAATTGATCTCAAGTACGCTTAATGAAGAGGAAAAGAGAGAAGTGCCCATCCTCTTGCTCCTGACTCCAGGGGTCCTGAGCTGCAGTGGAGCACCTGTTGCCTTGTCCCTCCAGGTGTGTGTATGTGTCAGCGTGGCTGCGCGCTTCTGGGGTTGTGGATGGAGCCTGCATGGAAAGGGAATGGAGCATGTGTTGCTGGCTACATGGGGGCACATTGGGAGGACACAAAATGCCCCCAAAGGTATAAGAAGTATCAAATCCAGAAGGAGTCTTTCCCTTCCAGCCTGTTGAAGAAGAACTTTATTTTGTTGGAGGCCTATCTGCTTTGGTAAGGAACCAAAAACTTGACTTCATCCTGTAGTTAGGGTGCACAGGCTTCAGCTACTTCAGGGCACTGTCTTAGCTGGGTTCCCTTGAGTGAAGAGCCTGTGACAACGTTTGGATGGAGGTAGTTTGGGGTTTTCATCTGGGGGTGCTGGAATTCAGAAGAGAGGTTGATACAGGGGATGGGAAAGCCAATTTAAAGATGCAATAATTGGGGTGCCTGGGTGGCTCTGCCTTCGTCTGAGGTCATGATCCTGGGGTCCTGGGATGGAGACCCACCACCAGCTCTCTGCTCAGCAAGGAGTTGGCTCCTCCATCTCCCCATCCCCTACTTGTGCTCTCTGACTCTCAAATAGATAACTAAAATCTTAAAGAAAAAAACCTCAAAAACCCCCAAAACCAAAACAAGGATGCCATAAGATGCAGTATTGCTTGGTCACACTGGGTGGCAATGGCGAGGGGTGGGGGGTGAGGGTGGGAGTAGGGGGATGGGGGAGGTGCTGGGACTTGATTCTTCCAGGACTTTTGAGGGCTTTATGAAATGGGTGAAATATGTCTGCTTAATCGTCCGCTAGGCTTAGGGAAGTTAAGTACATCTGCTTAGGTCACAGGGCTAATAAATGGCAAAAGAAGGATTTTAATCCAGGTCTGTGTGATTCCCCAGGCCTTCTACGTAACTACCAGGTTTTAAGGCTTGCCTGTATTACATATTTGCCTTGTGATAATCTCGTATCTATTCAGAACCACCTACCTGGAAGATAGAAGGAAGTAGGTGAAAGCAAAATTATCACAGGTTCTTGGTTATCAGACATAGTGGATCTCTAGTGGAATTTTTTGTAAAGATTGTCATATCATTGTCTATTTGATTCTATCTATCATTAGACTATTACTAAAATTTAAGATGATAAGAAATAGATTCTCCTGCCACTGGTCGTTCCCAGGCTAGTAGACATCAGATTTAACAGTTCAGATCTTTTTGAAAGAAAGCATTACTTGTTATTCACATTGTTATTGTTTTTATTTGTTCATTTACTTTTGAAAACAACTAGGGAATCTAGGGATATATGTGTCACTATAATAATTTAAGAATATATGAGATATTACACACCTTTGCAGTTTTTTGGTAATGAGAATGGATATAGTCGTCAAAATAATATTTTGATTAATCATAGCATTGCTGATATTTTTGAGCTTGCCCAAATGTGTTTGTGGTTTTCTTGTTTATGTTGTAGGCAAGCTTAATCATCTGTGGATGGTATTTTTTTGATGTTAGTGGTGAATTTGTTTATCTGTCTCTACAACTGTTTGGGACCCGCCTAACCAAAATTACAAAGGAGCAATGTTTGTCTTTAATGTCTTAAGCTTCTTTTTGGGTCCTGTTTTTTCCTTTCTCCACACTCTGAGATACCAAGTTCATCTATCCAATCAAGAAAGGTTTTGTTATCCATCATATGTATAGTTCAATATGGACTTAAATCAGTGTATTGGTGCTACTCTTTATCACTCTTGTCTCCTTACTCTCCAACAACCCTGAGTTATCTATAGTAGCCTAAACACAGCATGCTGGCTCTACTTTTTGGTCTATGTACAAGGCCCCCTTTGCAAGGCTGTCCTCCCTCCTCATTGCTTGGTTGTCTTCTGCTCATCCTTTGAGCCTCAGTTCAGTGGGGGGTGTCCCTGGGCAGTACAAGTCAGTTGAGTGTCTGGCTCTTGATTTCAGCTCAGGTCATGATCTCAAGATTTTGGGATCAAGTCCTGGGTTGGGCTCTGTGCCTCAGCAGGGCGTCTGCTTGGGATTCTCTCTTCTCCCTTTGCTCCTCCTCTCTCCCTCTCTCTAATTAATAAATAAATCTTAAAAAAAAAAAAAAAGGAAAAAGACAGAAAAAAAAAGGAAAAGCTCAGGAATAACCACTTCAGGAAATCACCCATGACACTCCTGTCCTTTCCAGAAGCGTAGGAAACACTCTTTTCTCGTTCTATAATGTTCTGTATAAAACTCTATTACTATACTTACCACATTGTTTCATAGCTGTTGCTTCCATTACATAGTGATCATCTTGAGGGCGATATAACTGTGTTTTATTCACATTTGTCAACTCAGCACCTGGTAAGTAGTAGGCACTTCATGTATGTTTGCTAAATTGAATTTGAACTAAATTTAATATTTTAGGGGCAGGAGTTCTTTCTTTCTCATAAAATAATATAATAAAAAAACAGCTTCTTCTACTTTCCCTGGTGGAATATCAATATTTCCATTCTATAACATCTTGCATTCAGGATTTATAATTTGGTGAAAAGTTAAACTTGATCCACATAGTTTCATTTGATTAAAATAATTTTACATAATAGTGTGTGTGTGTAGGGGGTGTAGAATGAGGTTGGGATGGAGTAGCAAATGTGTCTCTGAATTTTAACTGACACAAGAAACCAATTTTCAAATCAAAAGCATATCCTTTGGTTTTAGTGATGTTGTGTGCCAATTCTGAGTCATTGCATAGCTGACCAGAAGCTTTACAATATTTTTTAAAAATGTGCATGCTCCGTATATAGTGGAATGTCCAGAAAGTTATAACCTTGAACTTCTGTACTCAACTGCTTCTTTCCCTGCTTTTTGCAATTCTTTCATATACAGGATGATTACCATATATATGTAATCGTTTATATTTGAATGTTCAAATCTAGTGCTTAGGCAACCTACATAATTCTAAATTTTAAAGACTGCATAAATACATGCTCATGGATATTAAGGGAATTTTCAATTCCCATTTCATACATAATCATGTCATGCATTCTAAAAGCGCAGTGTTGGGGGAAAATCACAAATCAAAGTCATTTATATCTAATACCATTAGTGAGAAAACTTTAATATTAAAATAGTAAACATCAATTATTGCTCTCGCTCTGACAGCTTGGAAGAGTGAACTAAAAAATTGGGAACCTAGACAGATAAAATAAAATACGTGTTTTGTAGCATTTTAATTATTTGGCACTCTATTCAGGTATATCTGTGGATATACATATAGTTCACTATTTACTTGTCCTGATATTGTTTCAGAAGTATTTTTCTCGTTTGTTTTGCTCTGTTATCACTGTCAGTCTACCTTCAAAACTTACTCAATGACTTCAAAACATTTTTTCTTTCCTCAAGGTACATGACTTATACTGGCTTACTTTTATATTTTTTTCTTTTCTTTTTTTTTTTTTTTAAGATTTTATTTATTTATTCATGAGAGACACACAGAGACATAGGCAGAGAGAGAGAAGCAGGCTCCATTCAGGGATCCTGCTGTGGGACTTGATCCCGGGTCTCCAGGATCACGCCCTGGGCTGAAGGCAGACGCTCAACTGCTGAGCCACCCAGGCATCCCTATAATTTTTTCCTATTGTTCAGCATTTGATTATCCAGTTTATCCTGCATATTTAAAAAAAAATTTTGCATATTTTTCTATACATACAATACTTTGTTATTATTTTAATCTCTTAGGTTTATTCATTGCTAATGAGGCACCCAAAAGTGAGCTTAGATGTATGTGTATGTATGTTCTACATGATCTAGTTTCAAAAAGAAGAGATCATTCTTTCCACTCATTACATGAACTGGTCAGGTTCAACCAGAGAAGCAGAATCACTAAGATGGACATATGTGTGTTTGTAAGCGTCTATGTGTGTGAACAAAGAATGGACTGACATAATTATGAAGGTTAGCCTAAGCAAGTCAAAAATCTGCAGGGCAAGCAGTCAGGAAGGCAGCCTAGAACTCCCTTTCCTGGGCACAGGCCAAAGCAGTTGACCACAGGAGAATTTCTCTCAATCTTTCTCTGAATCTTTAGCTCTTCTTTTAAGGCTTCTGAGCTGATTTAACTCAGGCTCATCTCACTGATCCAGGACACCTTCCTTTACTTAAATTCAGTTAATTAGGGACTTCAAATTCATCTGCAGAATCCCTTCACAGCAACTCATAGATTAGTATTTGAAGAACTGGGGACTATAGCCTAATAAAGTGGACACATCAAAAAAGCAATTGTACTACTTTTAGACTTTGATGGGAGGATACATAAGGTATGCATAATGAGGCAACTGACCAAGAGGATGGTTCACAACTAGCAAGAGCTTGGAATGCAGAGGATTTGAAAGTTTATTGTTTACTCAAATCAATCCGGGAATGCTTCAAGCTAGGTCTTGAGCTGGATTTGAGTATCTTAGTTGATCTGGAAATGAGACTATGAAGAATGTTTCACATTAAGAAGGATAAGTATAGGCAGGTGGGTATGTTGTGCCCAAGATTGCGAATCCATGAAACCACCAAGGAGCCGACACATGAGGGTTTATTTACAAGCTCGAGCTTGGGTCCAAGTATACTCCATACAGCAGAGCAGGGGCTTGGACCCCGAGACTAAGAAGCACAGCAGTGTTATAGGGGTCAGTGGCCAATGAGATTGTAACATATGCAGAAAGTTGCACAGTCATGTTGGTCCACACGCAGGTGGCCAATTGAATTACGATTCACCTTATAGTGACCATTTGAACTAGCCTATTATTCTGGTTAGAATTGGTGCACAGGTTTGGCGGGCAAAAGAGGGGTTTTCATTCCTTGGCTGGTTAAAAGTCAGAGGTCCCGTATTCCTAAGCGTGCTGGTTTCTGATAAGGGTGTGCTTAATAGCTAAACTAGGGTGAAGGAGTGCGTTAAACAATAGGCAGGTCTGTGGGGGGTTTTACATGAGATGGCGGGTATAGCACAAAATGGAGTTAGTCCTGCTCTGCTTGTCCAGGGGTAGGGGATTTTTGTTAGATTTCCTGGGTCCCACATCCCCCTCTTTTTCAGAGGATCCTTTGCAGGACACAATCATGGGTCCTGGGCCCCTGTCGACAAAGGCAATGGTCTTAATTTTTCTCGGCCTCCACAGGTAAAGGACAAGAAAGGATTGGAATGAGATTAGACTGATTGGCAGAAGTTGTAAGCTCAAATGTCTCTATGAGCTAGGTGGGTGAAGTAAATTAATGAAGTGGGCAGAAATGTAAGGAGTAGTGGGACTGACCTGAAGAGTTGTACCCAGTTTAAAGTCATCCACATTAAAACAAACATAAAAATGCTATTTGAACCAAGCAAAATGTACTGGGGCATTGCTATAGAATGGAGGTTTGTACTACCCTCAAAATTCCTATGTTGAAACCTAATCCCCAGTGTAATGGTATTTGGAAGTGGAGCCTTTGGGGAGTGTCATGAGGGTGAAACTTCCATCAGTGGGATTAGTGTTCTTATAAAGAGACTCCAGAGAACTCCCTTGTCCCCTTCTGCTTGTGAGGTTACAACTTAAAAACAGCCATTTATGAACCAGGAATCTGGTTTTCACCAGACACTGAATTTGCCAGTGCCTTGATCTTGGACTTCTCAGCCTCCAGAACTGTGAGAAATAAATTTATGTTGTTTATAAGCTACCCTGTCTACGGTTTCAGTATTGTGATTTATAAGAAATATGTATCTGGATATTCCAATGACCAGATATGTACATTTGTCATTTACATGTGGTCTTTGTCTATAGTTCCAGGTTCACAGCTCTCAAAACCCTTGGAATTTCCTGTGATAAGAGCAGTAAATGTGTCTTTTGTCATGTTAATGAGGTGACTTTTGGAAGGCCCCTAGGTAACCAAAGGGTGGGGTCTGATTGTCAAGGGAACCAATCTGGTGAGGAGAATGTTGGAAATTTTCAGTCTGACCATTGACCTCCAGAGAGGGGCTAGAGTTTGGATCAATTGCCAGTGGCCAGTGATTTTATCAATCAAGCCTATATAACAAAGCCTCCGATATAGACCTCAAAAGACTGAGTTTGGAGAGTTTCCAGGCTGATGCACTTGTGAAGATGTGGGGAAAATGGTGTGCCCATTCATCTGGTAAGTAAAATATTTCTCTGAGTTCTGTGAGCTGCTCTAGCATCTTACTTGTACCCATGAAGAAGGCTATGGAAACCTCCTTTCTGTAGCTGTTTGGTCAGAAGCACAGGTAACAACTTGGACTTATGATTGGTGTCTGAAGTGGAGGTTTGGGGAGCAGTCTCATAGGACTGAGCCTATAATCTGTAGAATCGGACACTATCTCTGGGTAGATAGTGTCAGAACTAAGTAGAATTGAATTCTTGGGCACTTGGCTGTTGTCCGTTGAATTGCTTATTGGTGTGGAACCCTCCTTCCACCATTGAAATTGTCTTAGAACCTGTGTAATTTATTTTATTGCTGTAGCCTGAGCTGATTAAGACCGGCATCAACTAGAGGTATTTACACAGAGAATGTGACTTACTAGCTCTGTGACTTTGTGTAAATTATTTAATTTCTCTTTCTTCAGTTTTCCTCCGGAAACTGCAGTTGTAACCTGATAGGGGAAAAAAGTACATAAAAATGTTTCAAAAAGGACAAGGCTCATAGTATTATTTAATGTGCATGAGTTACTGATCTTAATATATATGTCTATAATGAACTCTTTTTGTAAACCAGGTTTAATTGCTAGGGATAAGAATAGAAAATGTTCCTTCCTCCTTCCACCATTGTCTTCAAGCATGCTCTGATAAATATCCCTTCTTTACACACTTTGACTGTATTTCAAGTAGATCCCATTCCTTTTCCAGTTATTCACATATATTTAAGCATTTCAGGTATTGAAAAGTGTAGTCATGTCCAAAACAGCAGTCTCTCATCCAGTTGAAACTTTCCTTGCCTCCCGATTCCGGGCTAATCCATGTCTACAGACTGGAAATTTTTTTTTTTTTTTTTTAATGTTTCTTGATTTGTCTTTTTTTCCCTTTGCTCTTTCATTTTGTTTTTTTTTTAAATATTTTTATTTATTTATGATAGTCACAGAGAGAGAGAGAGGCAGAGACACAGGCAGAGGGAGAAGCAGGCTCCATGCACCGGGAGCCCGATGTGGGATTCGATCCCGGGTCTCCAGGATCGCGCCCTGGGCCAAAGGCAGGCGCCAAACCGCTGCGCCACCCAGGGATCCCGGAAATTAGTTTTATTCCCCTGTTGCTCCACCTTACTTATTTTTCTGTCCCCTCTCATTAAGCTGTTTCTGACTTCTGCAGAGCAGAGAAAGAAGCCAGGAAAGGGGCAAATGCCTTTTAATTCACTGTATTTACAGATTCTTTTGGCGGCTGAATACCCTCTGGTGCTGCAAGAGTTTAATGCAGCCCTTCTCCTATGGAGGCTCTACGGGTCCACGGAAGAGTCCCCTGCAGGGTTACTCTGTAGGCACGCCTTTAAGACTGATCTGCCCACCACCTGTACACCTCTGCAGTCGGCCAGGTAGCCGTCTTGGGTGGAGTCCTTTCAAGATGTTTCAAGTCTTTCAGTTTCAGCAGCATTAAAGATTGATTAGGAATTAGAATGAACTTCAACCTCCAAATATATTTAGAATCGAATCTTACCACCCCTACTGATCTCACTATGGTCTCAGGCACCACCATCTTTTACCAGGACTATTGTGATGGCCTTCTCTGGCTCCCTACATCTACCCTTGTCCCTCTAGGGCTTATTTTCAGTACAGCAGTCAGAGTGCCCTTTTAAAATATGTCAGATAACCATCCTTCTCCACTCTAAACCCTTCAGTGGCTCTAGTTCATAGTAAAAGAAAATTCTTACAATGGCTTGCAATGGCTTGGCATTACAGGAGGCATTACAACATGGGGTTTAGGGGTGCCAACCCTCAGCACAGTAAAAAATTCAAGTGTGACTCTTGACTTCCCAAAAACTTAACCACTAATAGTTTACTATTGACTAGAAACCTTACCAATAAGTTGATTAACACTACTTTTGTATGTTATATTATATACTATACTCTTATAATAAAGTAAGCTAGAGAAAGAAATGTTGCTAAAAAATTGTAAGGAAGAAAAAAATACATTTACAGTACTGTACCGTATCGAAAAAAATCTGTATGTAAGTGGACCCGCACAGTTCAGACCTGTGTTGTTCAAGGGTCATGTGTGTATGGTTGGCCTCACTTTTCCTTGCCCCGCTGACTTTATCTCTCTCTACCCCTCAAGTCCCTGATCCAGCTTTCTTGCTGTTCCTCAATCATGACAGGCAAGTGGCCTCCTTAGGATGTTTGTCCTGGTGTCTTCTCTGCTAGGGATGATCTTCCTCCCAGTTATCCATGTGGCTAACCCTATTTTCCTCTTCAGGATTTTTCTTAAAGAGAAAGTTTTCATCTTTTTCAGATTTTTCATCTTCCCAATGAAAACTGCCCTGATCACCCCTTTAAAATTGTAAACTCAGAGGAGCACCTGGGTGGCACAGTTGGTTAAGCGGCAGGCTCTTGGTTTTGGCTCAGGTCATGATCTCAGGATCCTGGGATTGAGCCCTGTGTGGGCTCTGCACTCAGGGCGGTTTCTGCTTCAGATTCTCTCTTCCTCCCCCTGCCCCTTCCCCCGTTTGCTCATGCTCTTCCTCTAAAGTAAATTCATGAATAAGATCTTTAAAAAAAGTAAATAGGGGGAAGCCTGGGTGGCTCAGCAGTTTAGTGCCTGCCTTTAGCCCGGGCATGATCCCGGAGTCCTGGGATTGAGTCCCACGTCAGGCTCCCTGCATGGAGCCTGCTTCTCCCTCTGCCTGTGTCTCTGTCTCTGTCTCTCTCTGTGTATCTCTCATGAATAAATAAAATAAAATCTTAAAAAAAAAAAAGTAAATAGGGACACCTGGGTGGCTCAGTGGTTGAGTTGAGCATCTCTCTTTGGCTCACCTCGTGATCCCAGGGTTCTGGGATCAAGTCCCGCATAGGGCTCCCTGTGAGGAGTCTGCTTCTCTCTCTGCCTCTTCTGTCTCTCATGAATAAATAAATTAAGTCTTTAAAAAAAATGAAAAAGTAAAAACGTAAATAAAATTACAAACTCATAGACCCATGGTACTCCTGTTGGTCTTGATGCTGCTCTCATTCTCTTCTTTTATTTTTCCCTAATAACTCTTATCCCATTTAATATATTATGTAGGGATGCCTGGGTGACTCAGCGGCTGAGTGTCTGACTTTGGCTCAGGGCATGATCCCAGAGTCCCGGGATTGAGTCCCACATCAGGCTCCTTGCAGGGAGCCTGCTTCTCCCTTTGCCTCTGTCTCTGTGTCTCTCTCTGTGTCTCTCATGAATAAATAAATAAATTCTTTAAAAAAATGTTATGTAATTTTTTATCATGTTTATTTTTATTATCTATCTTCTTATGAATGGAAGCTCTGCAAGGGCCAGGGTCTTTGTTTTGTTCACTTATGTATTTGAAGTGTTGAACAGTGCTTCACAGAGAGAGTAAATATAGATATAGATATAAGTATGGGTACATATTTGAATGAATAATTCAGGGTCAATTAGGTCACCCATTGTCTTCATGAAGCTTAGAACCTCAGCAGAAATTTCCAAATTCCCAGAAGACAGGAAAAGTCTCATTTAATATCCTGATACCAGAGTTTTTATAGTGCTTTCATAAACATTGTCTGATTTGGTGTTTATAATGACCCTGAAAAAAGTGCACCTTTCTTTCCCTTGGCTTCCCTCCCCCCCTTTTTTTTAAGATTTATTTATTTATTCATGAGACACACACACACACACACACACACACACACACACACACACACACACAGGCAGAGACATAGCCAGAGGGAGAAGCAAGCTCCCTGCAGGGAGTGGGATGTGGGACTTGATCCCAGATCCTGGGATCAGGCCCTGAGCCAAAGGCAGATGCTCAACTGCTGAGCCACCCAGGTGTCCCTTCTCTTCCCTTTCTTTTTCCTTCTTCTTTTTGAGTGCTTAGTCCTTGCCAAGTTCATAAGGTTTTCGGTGAGGATGAGATGGAGTTTTAGTACAAGGAATACTATGATAGGGATACAGAGGGAGGTGCATGTTGGCCAACACTGGGGCATCAAGATGTCTCCCTGGACACAGCCATGTTTCACCTGAGACCCAATCTTGAGTAAACCTTAGCTAAGTGGTTAAGGAGGACCTGGAAGAGTACAGAGAGCATTTCTGGCAATGGAGATAGTAGATGCAAAACCAAAGCAGAGCTCAGTGTTTCTGAGAACTACAAATTGCTCACTGTGGCTAGAACTTTGAAGGCAGTCCGGTCCAGGCAGAGGAATGGAGAAAAATGGGGCATGACACAAACTTTAAAAATAAATAAATGGAGGCTCAAAGAATTTTCCAAAATTCACTTTTCTGTGGTCACATGAGAAGTAGTTAGAAACCGATCCTTCTGTGTCTCTTCCCTGCTTTGCTGAGCTCCCACCATGCCATATTTCAGAGTCCTCTTCCTTCTAGTAGTATTGAGGAGAGAGAAGGGCAAAGTCTGATTCCTTTCATCCCTTTACCCAGAGACTACTTGGGGAAAGAACATTTATTTCCCTTCATTTTCCTAAACAGTAGCCTTCTGAGGAAATGTACGGACAGGCTATTTGGAGGAAAATATTTTGGCTGTGTAGATATAATCTAATCTACACTTTTTAGTCTTCCATGGCTTTTTATATTATATAACATTTTTGATCATTGGATTCTTTTGTTTCTTTGTACATTTATGAGTTTTGCTTGTTAGGCCTTCACCATAGTGAAAACTGGTCTAGCTAGGGGAGAATTCTTGTTCCCAGCTGGGTCCTCCTCACCTATGGCCTTCTGAGTAGGCAGTTTTGTAGGAGTCATTCTGGAGCCTGATGCACTGTGGCCCATGGTGATCTTGCTGCTTTTCCATTTCAGTTCTGTATCATGATTCCACTGGTTCCTTCAAAAACTTGTTCACCGTATCCTATTTTATATGCTTGGTATATACTTTGCTAGGGTTTTAAGATATATGATAATAACTAATAATGAAGTGACATGTTCCAAGTTTATGTCCTGGTCCAAACTGCCTTTATATACTAAAGATAGAAATGTTCTAGTTATAAAATAATATTTTCCAGCTGATGGAAGAAGCCAATTCCTTATAACATTAGGTGTGGGTTCAGCTATAGAGTTTGTATATTGCTGAAAAGTTGCCTTTCGCAGTTCTCAGGAGCTGTCATATTTACAAAAAGCTTATAGTATTTTCTGAGATTTGCCTTGCTATTTTACTTATAAGTGGAAGTTGGAGGCAGTATCAGGGAAACTAAAGGCAAGATCAAGAAAAATGAAGTTCTAGGCTTTTTAAGTTTTAGGCATTTTACTTTATATTATAATTATAATCATCACAACCCTGACAATTACAATCATAAATATATTAAAGTATTAAAAATATTAATATATTAAAATACATGGGAAGAAAATCTAGAATGAAAACTATCAAAACATGGAATAATGGACAATTAAAAAGAAGCTCTTCTTTATTTTCCAAATTTTCTACCATGAATATGAATTACCTTTATATACAGAAAAATAAAACATTTCATTTTGAAAGCAGAGAACAGATAGATATCCATGTTTTCTTGGACTGGAGGGATCCAGCTAGGTTGTACATATTGATAACATTTATGAGCCCAATGGCCCATGCATAGTATCACTTACTGATAAGTTAGCTAAGTTGAGCCTGTTATTTACCTCTTGAATAGAGGCAGTATAATCATGGATAGACATTTTAGTGCAAACTCTTTGTAAGAAGGACTCCTGTAGGCTGTCAGGATCATTCTGTTTTGAAGACTAAAAAAATAACTAGGGGACTTCTACTTTTTTAGACATTAGAAATGAAGTTGGAAGGAATCCAAAATTTTGGTTAGTGAGCATTGATGGTGGAAACTTAAAATAATTTATTAATAGACTTTATTTTTTAGAGCAGTTTTAAATTTAGAGAAAAACAGTGGAAAGTACAGAGTTCTTATACACCCCCCCCCACCCATCCACACACACACAATACCACCCCATTAACATCTTGCATTATGTGGTACCTTTGTTATAAGTAATGTGCCTGTATTGCTACAGTATTATTAACAAAGGTCTATAGTTTTACATTAGGGTTCACTATTTGTGTTGTACATTCTATGGATTACATAGAATAATACATGTATAATGTATCATGTATAGTGATAGATGTGTAATGACATGTAACCACCAATAAAGTATCATACAGAATAATTCCAGTGCCCTAAAAAAACCTGTAAAATTTCTTTAACCCCTGTGGAGTCTTATGTTGACTTCCCATTCTAGCATTCCCCCATTTTGTTTTTTATTTATTTTTATTATTTTAAAGATTTTATTTATTTATTCATAGACACACACAGAGAGAGAGAGAGGCAGAGACACAGGCAGAGGGAGAAGCAGGCTCCATGCAGGGAGCCCGATGTGGGACTCCATCCCCGGTCTCCGGGATCACACCCTGGGCTGAAGGCGGCGCCAAACCACTGCACCACCGGGGCTGCCCCCCATTTTGTTTTTTAAAGATTCCTAGTACCACCTGGGCGGCTGAGTTGGTTGAACATCTGCCTATGGCCCAGGTTGTGATCCCGGGTTCTGGGATCCAGCCCCACGTTGGGCTCCCTTTTCAGTGGGAAATCTCCTCTCTCTCCCTCTGCCCCTCATCCTCCTGATTGTGCTCCCTCCTTCCTCTCTCTCTCTCAAATAAATAAATAAAATCTTAAAAAAAAAAAAAAAGATTCTCATCCTAATTAGATTTTGAGTCCATGGAGAGCTCCATAGATACTCCAGTTATGACTCATTAGAAGTAAATCACTGAAGAATTATTTCACTCTAAAGGAAAGTTGCAGGGTTTGAAACATGGTTGAATCCAGGAACTGTTCATGGAAAAGTAACCTCTGCAAATGGCAGTATTTATAGAAATGTGGCCTCCCAAACTTCCTGATTTCAACCACATAATTTTCTTGTGTGTTGCTCTCCCTTCCTATCCTCATTCTATCCATACTGGTGTTAACATCAAGTTTCCTTAATTCTCTGAAGCCTTCTCAGAAGCTCCAGACCTTACTCATTTCACTCTCTCTATATTTATGTAACATTGACTGTCCAGCTCTCATTGTACTGTTTCATTATAAGCTATTACTGTTCACTGATGTTCAAAGTAATTTGATCTTGTCTTCATAATTGGAATGTAAGTTTCCAGAGGGTAGTGATCAGAGGGATTGAGGCCATTTATGTTTGTATGTCTTTGGTAATTCCTACATATAGTAGAATCTTCAAAAGCATTTTTAATGTGTTAATCACCATAGAATCTCAGATCAGATGGTAAGTAGAGACATGCCCTGCATCACTAGGAACAGCTATTTGCATCTTCATATTCACTCACAAAGCAAATTATTATCTCTTTTTTTTTAAAAAAATATTTTATCTATTTATTTGAGAGAGAGTATGTATGTGCATGAGCAGTGGGAGGGACAGAGGGTGAGGGAGAGGGAGAGAATCTCAAACAGACTCCTTGCTGAGCATGGAGCTCAAGGTGGGGCTCAATCCCACAATTCTGAGATCATCACCTGAGCCATGCATAATAGTATCACTGAGCCATGCATAGTATCACTGAGCCGAAATGAGGAGATGCATAACTGACTGAGCCACACAGACACCCCTTGTTAACTCTTTTATTTGACAGACTCTTTTCGACTTAGGGTTTTAAAATCTAGGGGCAAGTGGGTGGTTCAGTCAGTTAAGTGTCTGTCTCTGGCTCAGGTCATGATCCTGGAGTCCCAAGATTGAGCCCAGCTCTGGGATCCCTGCTCAGTGGGGAATCTGCTTCTCCCTCTGCCCCTCACCCTGCTCATGCTCTCTCTCTCTCTCTCTCACTCTCTCTCTCAAGTAAATAAATCGAATATTTAAAATAATAAATGAAATCTATAGAATGAGTATTTTATAGGGCTAAGCATAATTATTCATTAAATATTGACTACATTGAATTTATTTGAATTCAGAAGTGATGTGAGACACCAGTAGGAAAGAAACAGTTTAGAAAGAAACAGTGGGGAAATGGTTACAAAATGTAGAAAGAAAAGTAGGCTGACAAAAATTATGCCATTATTTTAACTTTTATAAGTTCATGGTAAGTATAAATAGTAAAAAATTCTCCAGAGTATTACATATGTTCAAAGCGCAAATAAAAGAAAACCAGTATATTTACTTTAAATGTCCTAGAGCTCTATAAACCAGGACAAGCCCCATTTTTGTTTTGCCTCAGAACCTCTTCTGTAAAATCGGGCTTATTATTATTATTATTATTATTATTATTATTATTATTATTGACAATTTCTTGTGACACATATTGGCTCTAAAATGTTAGATTTGGGGATATTTTTATGTTCTCTGCATTGAACAGATAATCAAAGATTATGAGTGTGTGTGTGTGTGTGTGTGTGGTGTTTTCCTGTTAAGATCTTCTTATCCTAAGTGAGATTGTACAACCAAAGTATAACCCTCCAAGGAATCTGTGGAAATACTGACAGATTTAGCAGCAGGAATAAATTCTAGGGGTTCATTTTGGAGTTCAGATGAAGACATTAGAAACCCTGGGGCAACTCTGAAAGAGATTATATTATTAAAGGAATTTGGATAGAATATAAAGTGTTGCAAAGCTGCATCTTCCTGTGCAGAGGGACTGTTATTGATGATATAATGAGGAATGTAGAGATGTGGGTGTGTCACTGGGGAGTGCTCTTTAAGTAAGTGGAACTTTGGAGGGGCCAGGGTAGAATCATGAACGAGGTAATACAGGTGTGCAGTGGCCCTTAATTATGTACCCTCTTGCATTGTTACTGGAATTGTTTTATGTATATATAAAACATGGCCTTTTGGTTATGGCACTGTTATTAAAATAGTTTTCTCCACAGTACTCAGCACATACTTAGGTGCTTAGTAAGCTCCCTGTGGAGTGACCATGTGAACAATGGCTGGGAATCCACCAAGAGGGCCATATCTCTTGAGCCTGTAGCAGTTAGAAATAAGAGGGAAGTGGAAGTTCAGTGAAGACAAACGCTGAACTGTTATTAGAGTTAGGCTATGTGAATGGACACTGTAGCTGTGAACTGAAGAATTCACAGCCTGAGAGGAATCAAAGGGTGTCTCTGTCCCACACAGGTAGCTAATGCAGGAAGCAGCTGTTTCCTACCTGAGGGGCAAATCTGAGAGCTAGGAGAAACCTCTCTCAAGTCGGAGGTCATGTGCTTTACCCTTCCTCATGGAGCTGAAAGTTCATTAATAATTGTATTAGAAACTCAAACCTGGATCATTTAAAAAAGGAAGATAAATATTCTTAAGTTTTCAGCAAAACAGAGCCAAGATGAGAGGAACTGCTTTAATGCCAATGATTCAATTAGACGTGTATTCCTAAGGGGCTTGGCTGTCTTTGATGCTGATCTCAAGAGATGGGTGACCAGGATTTGAATGGTGTTGACTCCTTATTGGCCCATTATTTCCGAATGCTTTGTCATTGCTACTGAGGAACGAATGTTATGCCTCTTCTCAGCTCTGTGTCTATTTGGAAGTGATTTTCCTCTAGAGTCAAGGGATAACTACAGTAATCACAGAATATTCTGTTCCTGTCTAAGGAAATAGTATGTTTTTTTTTTTTTTTGAAAGAAATAGCCATTCAGAGATGGTGGAATCATCTGTTTACATATTACATATTTTCTATTTTCATTAGAAGCATTAAAACAAACACTCATGGACTTCAGCCTTCTGAAGTCCTACCAATAGTGCCTGGACTATAGTAGGTGTTTGTTAAATACTTATTAAATGATTGAATGACTGTTTTCTTCAGCCACATCTTTAAAAGCTTAATAATTCTCCCTCAGTGTTTACAAAC
Organism: Canis lupus baileyi; assembly: GCF_048164855.1. Taxonomy (NCBI): domain Eukaryota; kingdom Metazoa; phylum Chordata; class Mammalia; order Carnivora; family Canidae; genus Canis; species Canis lupus. Next base: position 53,949,686 of record NC_132844.1, on the reverse strand, counting down.
TAGAAAGCTTTAATTTCTACCATGAAAGGAAAGTGAGTATCTACGGAGGGCGATTAGTGCCAGAAACTTTGCAAAGCACTTTAAATTATTTCATTTAGCCAGTGTTGTTAACACTGTGACTCAGGTATTGTAACCATATTTTATAAAAGAAAATTTAAAGCTCAGCATGCTTAAATAGTGCAGAGTCCCAGAATAGTGGAATGAGGATTTGGTTTTTGTGTTGTACAGAGCTGTTTCAATTCATGTTGCAGTCTCTTATTATTTTTTTCTTATTGCAACCATGTGAATTAGGATGATAAACAGTAAGAACAGCTCTTGTATTTCCTCTTTTTGCAAAACCATCTTCTTCCATCACTTCCACTACTCCAATCTAGCAAAAGTTGCCCTAGTACTTATTATAGATTTGGAGAAAGACTATAAACTATTTTTGAGGAACAAGGCGCTTTTCTCAGGATATTGTCTCAAAAATACTTGAGAAAAGAGCACGAGAAAGCACGACTCCAGGACTGTTGACACCAGGTTCAGTAAATTAAGTGATGCTTTCAGTTTTAATTGGAAACCAAATACTTTCAATTTTCAAATGATCTTATTGATATTTACATTATCTTGTTGAGAGTTAAGAATATAGACTCGAGCCATACTGCCTGAGTTTGAATCCCAGCTCCTCCTCTTAACAGCTAGTTTGACTTTAAGAAAGTTACTTTAATCTCTCTTAGTCTCTATTCTCTATTTGAGATGAGGGTAGTTATAAATTATGAGGATTAAATAAGTTAAATTTTACAAAGCATGTAGAGGAGTATCCGGCACATAGTTAGCTCTATATGATACTTGTTAAGTAATTACATATAACTTTGTGTTCTTCATAGTGAGTACTTTAAAAGAAAATCTCCTTCAGTATAAGCAAACTTCAAGATTTTATTTGTTTTCTGTTCTTGGAATGAAAGTGACATCATACTTCAGTGAAGATTCTGTAATGCTTTCAGTTTAAAAGGATTAATATATTTGATTACCTGTATGTCTTATTTTCTTCATCGGGGAAAAAGTAGAGTGGAGAGAGTTTATTCTTTTGAATTTATTTATTACTTGACTGTCTCTGCTTGCAGACAAACATCACAGTGACCAGTACCAAGCTTTAATCTTACTTAGCACAGGCTAGGAGGTAGGGATTTGGCAAGATCAAAAGGATTGGACAGCCGTTGAATTAGAAAAGATAAAATAGTCTCTGATAAAATAGTCTCTTCATTTGACATAAGTGACATGATAATTGCCACTGAAAATATGTTTAAAAAATATAACTTCTAAATGCTAGGCAGTCACCTTTTTGAGATGACTGGATTCTAACTCTGGGAAAAAGTGATTAAGAACAGATGGAGTTGATACCTGGGCAGGATATCATGAAATATACTCAGTCATCATTTCCTACTCACAAGCTAATACAGAATTTGTCAGAAATCTGTTCCTGGTGCAAATCTTAACTGATTATATGAACATGTGCGGAAGATAGGATGGAGGCAAACGATATGGAAAATGTACCAGATTACCTATGTTAACCTCTTGGAATCTAAGGTCTCTCCAGTAATTAGAGATTAGAGATTTGGGTTTTGTGGTCAGAAAACCATGACATATAAAATAATTCCGACTTTTCTCCGTGTCCCACTGAGGGCTAGAGACATTACAAATTAAGAGAACACATTCATTTTGAGAAAGACGTGTAGTAGTTTTGCCAGCTAGTACAGGGAAACATCCAAGCGTGTAGACCAAATGGTGATGTTAATATATTTAGCATTCAGAGGGGAGTGGAGGGGGGCTAATATTTAGATACCTCTAGCCTAGCTTTCTTATTTGCCACTGGTGACTATCACCATTTAATACTGAGATTGGACCAACAATTTGTGCCTTCGCTATAGTCCATTTGGTACTCTAAGGAACAACCTCATTCCTTTAACTATGCATTTTTGGCCAATAAAGCTACTTCATCTGCAGAGAGTGATGTATAGTTAGTGTTTTACCAAATCATATTGAGGGTAAGATTGTTAACTGAATCAGAGGAAATTTTTGAAAATATTAAATCTCTTTCCTATGGAATGTTTTGGTTTCTTATTTAAAATCTGAGAAACGGATTTGATTCCATATTCTGCTGAGTCACTGTGTATTCTTAGAATAGTCAATCTCTCTGGGATTCAGAATTTTTACTAGAAAGAGTAGAGTGTATGATATTTCTTGGTCAATTTCATATGTTAGAGTGCTGTATGAAGTCTTACCTAACAACATTCTTTATGGACTTAGGATGGATGAAGCATGTGAATGTTAAGAGGACAAAAAGTTCATCTAGTTTATTTTAAAATTCATTTATAGAATACCAGAGTTGACATTAATGTTAGGGGATAGTCTATTTTTTTTTTTAAGATTTTATTTATTTATTAATGAGAGACATGGAAAGAGAGATAGAGAGGCAGAGACACAGGCAGAGGGAGAAGCAGGCTTCATTCAGGGAGCCCGACATGAGATTCGATCCTGGGACTCCAGGATCACACCCTGGGCGGAAGACAGGCACTAAACCGCTGAGCCTCCCAGGGATCCCCTGTTAGGGGATATTCTAATTCATGCCTCTTCCATTTAGAAATGAGGGAACTGTGTTCCAGAAGGGACTCCTGTTTGCCTTGGGTCTGTAACAGAAGTGGAACTAGAACCCAGGGCTTCTGAGGGAGTCACACAGTGCCTTAATTCTGCCTCACAAAGGGCATTGCTTAAAATATTTGATTCAGGCTTTAAAAATGTCTCTGTGGAATCTGGAAGCAAGCCAGTTGCTTTATGATTTTTATCCTTTTTGGTATGAATTATTAGCTCTAATTTTGCACAGGTCACAGCACTACAGAAGGGGCTATTGGAAGACAGCAAGATTCATGGGTTTTAGACCTGTGCTGCAGTAAAGCAATCCAAGAAGAGGAGGGGGTCTGGGGGTGCACGTGATGACAAATGTAATACATCACAACACAAACTTCTACCAGTCCCAGCAGCAAAATGTGAGATGGCCAAAGCCTCTGAAAGAGAGCGTAAGAGGGAGAATGTCTGCTATGAAGCTTAGTCCAAAGAATGGCTCACCAGCTCCCAACTTAACTTTGGGTATTGAGCTTTGAGTCAAAGGCAAAGAAAGGAGTAAACCATAATATATGCTTCCTGGGAAAACAACAACAACAGGAGTGACCTTTCTGTGAGCAAGACAATAAAGCAGTTTGCATCTTTAGTAACTGAAATTGAAAGCTTTTCTAAAAAGATAATTAAATTATATATATATATATATATTTACATATATATTTACATTCTCTGCTTTGCACGCACATAGAACCTCATATTACTTGTTTTATCAATGCATGGTCACCCTGTAAGTTGTCTGTCTCCAGTCCTTTAAGTGCAGTTGAAACAGAAGCTCCTAACTTCTTCTGATGTCATCACATAGCAGGGGCCTGATAAATATTTGCTAAAATAATAAATGAATTAATGACACTATCCCCCAGTTCCTAGCTTAATAATGGCCACAAATAAAATTAAGATAGGAAATGATATGTAAGGGACGCCTGGGTGGCTCAGCTGTTGAGCCTTTTTGGCTCAGGGCGTGATCTTGGTGTCCTGGGATCGAGTCCCTCATCGGGCTCCCTACAGGGAGCCTGCTCCCCCCTCTGCCTGTGTCTCTGCCTCTCTCTCTGTGTATCTCATGAATAAGTAAATAAACAAATCTTAAAAAAAAAGGAAATGATATGTAAGTAAAGGGTTATTTGCATTAATTTATTAATCAGACCATCAATATTTTTGAGCCTCTGATGGACTAATGTCAGGTCATTTCTATGTTACTTTTTCTGATAGCATGTTTTGATGATTGCCCTTCAATTAGCTTCCCTCCCTACAGTTTGTAAGTGCTTATAATACTGCCGAGCAGGTTGAAGCTGCTCCATAATCTTAATAGGGAATTAATGTCTTCTGCTTCTAAGACACTGAATCATGGCTCCAGTCATATAGCTCCAAGGTGGGTTTGGTTGATCTCAAGAACTACAGTGATTACACACAGTGAGGTAATATTACTGGGTGACAATGGACACGACAGGTCCAGGGACAAATAAAGTTGCTCAGCTTGCCAAAACAGTCATCCTGGGCCTCTGGGGGATCAGGAGGGTAAAGTCAGTGGTGGGTGAGAGAGGTCTTTGATCTGCAAAACTCAGGCTATGATCTCAAAGAAAGAAAATTAAACACCCCAAACTTAATTTCTGTGAGAGTATCTAACCCTCCATTATAGCTAACCATTCGAAGAATGAATTTCTTATAAGCTCTCAAAACAGGGCAATCCTAGCCACCCCTACTACCCCTAGGAGTAGGCCAATAAACTAAAATCAATGGTTTGAAGCTTTCTTCCAGTCTGAAACATAACAGTATCTTCACAGTAATTTGGATAGAATTAAACACTAAGAGGGAAGGAGAAAAGATAAGCTAAATCATATCAACTCTATTACTTTCGGCATTACACAGACTCTTTCATATCATGCTGTGATACAGCTTACAAGTTTTCTGATTGTATTTTATTTTTACTACCCCTCCCCCCTTTGGGTTACATGAATACCAAATGGATGATCTGAATATATATTTTCTAGTTATTCTCTTGCTGTCTTTGTCTCTGTCTCTGTCTGTCTCTCTTTCTGTAATACTGCAGCTAATGAGGCAATCCTACGGATCTAAACCATGGTAATGTGGCACTTCTATCTCCTTGGTTCAACTGATTTTGTTTTTCTCATACATTTTTATAATTGCTATTTTTCAGCTATCACGTTAACACAGGTAGAAGGAAAGCTAGTTTGCATCTGAACCTGATGCTAGAGGTCACAGAAAGATTATATAACAAGACTGAAAAGCTTTGCAAAGTGTTTAAATGGCAGAGCATTTCTAGTAGAGTGCAAGAACATAAAAGTGAAACCACAAACCCAAAACATTTTGCAATTACTGACAAAACTGTGCCATGTCAGAGAGTGCTGGAGAATAGCTCAAGCATAGGAGAGAGTTGCTAAAAATGGCAATAAAGAACATAATTCTGATTCTGTAACAGCTGATTGCTTGTGTCCAATTCCTTGCTATAATGGTTTCCCTTGAAGTTTTGTAGGATTGGTAAATAAGACAAAAGAGAAAAAAAATATGTTCTCTTTGTGAATGGAGTGATAGAGATTATGGGTTATTTTTGGAAGCAAACTCTAAAAAATCGTAGTTCAGAAGCTTAAATGTGGACCGAGGGACTGTGTCCTGTTTCTCCCTGCTGGGTTCATTTAGGATTAATCCCAGGCTGTCCTGCGTTTTAGTTGGAGACTCTCACAGTGGGGGTGATTGGACTTTCTCTGCCCTAGGCACAACATATGCTACTTCCCATCCCTTTAATAGGCATTAGTTCTGCAGACAGCACTGGTCAAATGTACATTATTCACAATCACTTTAATGCAAATATGCAAGACTGAGGGAGAAAATATGTCACAAAGAGGCAGTCATCCATTTCTTCTCTTTTCTGGTTCCCTTTTTTTATAGGCTCTCTTCTATATGTTTGATTTTTAAAACAAATACAGTATAAAAATAAATAAATGTGTAGCATCAACTGTGAGAACCATAACATACCTCCCTGAAAATTCCCTAGAAATGCCTTTTGTTAAATGCCAGTAACTAGAACCCTATAAATTGTTTTGTTTTTATTGTTCCTTTTTCTTTACTCTCTCTTTTTTTTGTGACTATGTTTTTTTAATTAAGTAGAATCCTTATGTGTACTCTGACACTGTCGCATTTGTAAGAAACAGAAGAATCAAAGCAAAGGGTAGAACTATATTTAATCTGTTAAATGAAAATAAAACACACAATTAGTTTTGCACTGCAAAAATTAGCTTCTGCCTCATTTTCAACCTCTATTTAAAGAACTGTTTGATTTCTCAATAACAAGGCATCTGATCTGTAGCAGAACATTTCTAAGACAGATTTGCAAATGTATATTACACAGGCATGCATTTTAAATCTGAGCAGAGATTATGTGGTATTTGTCTGGCTAAACCATGAAGATATAACTTATTTTGCCAGTAGTGAACCCGTTTTACAAAATCATCTGCCAAATATGGGAAAGACTCCTGGATTTCTGATACCTTATTTCTGAGAAGTTAAACATTTCTGTTTTGTTTTAGAGTATATCCGCTGAATTTATTTATTGTACAACTATTTGTCACACAAGACAACTTGACATGCTAGGCTTTGCTTTACATTAAGCACATGAAAGTTCTTATATGTGCGGAATGAAAAACTAAAATGTAACCATCTGCACATGATATTTCGAGGTACATAAAATTGTGCCAGGGACCCTGAGAAGCCCATATGCATGAACAGCAATACAGAACTAAAAAAAAATATGCAGAGTAATAGAACATTTGGAAGACATTGTACTTCTTAAAATAATACAATTAAAATGTTAAGCAAATCCTATGTTAGTCTAAGGTACAAGTGTAGCAAACATTTGCCATATGAAGGGAACAATATGCTTTTATTGTGACTCCATTCTGTTAATTTAATGATCTATGTCAGTGTGCTTACATATCATGTAATGCGTTTTTTCCTCTTTTTAAAAGCATTCACTCTAATTTACCTTTAAGCTTTCTTATTGTTATGCTTAGGTTTAATTTAGGAAATAGGGAAAATAAAAGCCAAATGAAGTGTCAGGTCACCCATTATTCTTTACTATGTCATGTTAATGTGGTCTTAACCTAAGATAATTACATTAAGAACATAATTTTTGTTTTCTTTTTCCCAAAATTATTTTTTAACTGAAATAGCCAATTACCCAATAGAAGGGGGAAGGTCTCTTCAGCTATTGGTGCCTTGTGATTTACGTGGACCGCTATTAATGCTAATGGAAGGTATGTGCATAAATCTGCCCACTCCAAAAGGATAATGACCTCCTATTAGTCTCCTGTAAAAGGGGCATAAGCAAAGTCTGTCTTTATAAATGACCTAGGTAGTGAATTACTTAAAGGAGATTTATATCACATCTAATTAAATAGTTGTAATGATTTCGGTAGCGTTTTGTTTACATTGTTATAAATCTAAAAAAACGCCAAGTATGTCATTGACTATATAAACTGCCAAAATTCAAGACACTATAATTATTAATTAAATACCTGCATTTTCATAGAAAATATATTGTAATGGTGAAAATGGATGTCTCATTGTTCCTAGGAAAAAGAGTACATGACACTTTTGTCTTGTGTCATTGTAAGTTGTTAAAAAACACGGTCACATGCTCAGTCCTAATGAAAGAACCACAAAGTTATTTCGGATTGGATTGTATCCACTTATTGTTAAATTTCAGAAGGATGAAAAAAACCTAGATTTTCAAATAAGAATGAGATGATTTCATTTAAGTAACACAGCCAGCGTTAGAAACAAGATTCTGCAAAATTGAGATGAATAAGAAGGAAGGAGTGTGTGTGTGAAATGTTATCCTGAAAACTCACCTGACAGTCCGCAAGTAATTCCCAGGCCCTAGGGAAGATGACAGTGTTAGAGTAGTTAGCCAGGCACCTGCCTGATGCTAAAACTAACATTTGCCTCTAGGGGTATTTGCATTTTAGACCTCATATCTAATAATCTGTCTTGTCTCTCTCTTTTTGTCAAATAAATAAATAAAATCTTGAAAGAAAGAAAGAGAGAGAGAGGGAAAGAGAGAGCAAGTAGGGGGAGTGGCAGTCAGAGAGGGAGAAACAGGATTTCTACTCAGCAGGGAGCCCAATGCTGAGCTCATCCCAGGACCCTGGGACCATGACCTGAGCTGAAGGCAGACACTTAACCAGTTGAGCCACCCAGGTGCCCTTAGTACTTTTCCTTTAAAATGTTTTGCCTCCTATTAAAGTATCCAGTCATTAAAGTCATATTATTATGCTACTGCCTGGCCTATGGCCTAATCTGAACTTTGCCAGACAGAGTGCAGAACAGGGGAATGGTAGAAGGTTTGGGAACCCTGGAAATAGGCTGCGTGATTTGCCATTTGGGGATTTGCAAGTCTACAGTGATATAGTTATGGTTGTCTTAGTCTGAATTTAAATGACCTTTATTGGTTCTAGTTTAGTTCATATAAGCCCTTGAAGTCAGTGTTCAGAGTTAGTGTTGGGCTACTTGGTTTGGGGACTAAGTTAAATATATGAAATCAGATCCAAATGTTCTACTTACTCTACACAATCTTTGACTCTAAAAAATAGGGCTATTCAAATTATCTGTTTCTTTTCTTCTTGAATGAATTTTGGTACTTTGTATCATTCATGGGATTTTTCATTTTATTTTAATTGTTACTTGTTTTAGCATAAAGTTCTTCATAATAATCCTTTTATTATCTTAAAGTTTATAGAACATGCAGTGATGCTACATTTTTATTTCTGATATTGGTAATTGTGTTTTCTCTCTTTTCTGATTAATCTGGCTAGAAATTTATAAGGAAACATTTTTTCAAGGAAACAGATTTTGGGTAACATTTTTTCTGTGGTTTTCCTCTTTTCTGTTTTTTTCCTCTTCTTATCTTTATTATTTTCTCCCTTCAGTTATTTTGGATTTATTATTATTATTATTTTTTAAATTTCTTGGGCACCCTGGGTGGCTCAGCGGTTTAGTGCCTGCCTTCAGCCCAGGGCGTGATCCTGGAGACCCAGGATCGAGTCCCACATCAGGTTCCCTACATGGAGCCTGCTTCTCCCTCTGCCTGTGTCTCTGCCTCTCTCTCTCTCTGTGTCTCTCATGAATAAATAAAATCTAAAAAAAAATAAAATTCTTAATATTATGAATCTGAAGCTCTTCTTTTCTTTTTTTAATTTTTTTTAATAAATTTATTTTTTATTGGTGTTCAATTTACCAACATACAGAATAACACCCAGTGCTCATCCGTCAAGTACCCCCCTCAGTGCCCATCACCTATTCACCCTCACCCCCCGCCCTCCTCCCCTTCCACCACCCCTAGTTCGTTTCCCAGAGTTAGGAGTCTTCATGTTCTGTCTCCCTTTCTGATATTTCCCACACATTTCTTCTCCCTTCCCTTATATTCCCTTTCACTATTATTTATATTCCCCACATGAATGAGAACATACACTGTTTGTCCTTCTCCGATTGACTTTCTTCACTCAACATAATACCCTCTAGTTCCATCCACTTTGAAGCAAATGGTGGGTATTTGTCGTTTCTTATGGCTGAGTAACATTCCATTGTATACATAGACCACATCTTCTTTATCCATTCATCTTTCGATGGACACCGAGGCTCCTTCCACAGTTTGGCTATTGTGGGCATTGCTGCTATAAACATCGGGGTGCAGGTGTCCCGGCGTTTCATTGCATCTGAATCTTTGGGGTAAATCCCCAACAGTGCAATTGCTGGGTCATAGGGCAGGTCTATTTTTAACTCTTTGAGGAACCTCCACACAGTTTTCCAGAGTGGCTGCACCATTTCACATTCCCACCAACAGTGTAAGAGGGTTCCCTTTTCTCCGCATCCTCTCCAACATTTGTGGTTTCCTGTCTTGTTATTTTTCCCCATTCTCACTGGTGTGAGGTGGTATCTCATCGTGGTTTTGATTTGTATTTCCCTGATGGCAAGTGATGCAGAGCATTTTCTCATGTGCATGTTGGCCATGTCTATGTCTTCCTCTGTGAGATTTCTGTTCATGTCTTTTGCCCATTTCATGATTGGATTGTTTGTTTCTTTGCTGTTGAGTTTAATAAGTTCTTTATAGATCTTGGACACTAGCCCTTTATCTGATACGTCATTTGCAAATATCTTCTCCCATTCTGTAGGTTGTCTTTTAGTTTTGTTGACTGTATCCTTTGCTGTGCAAAAGCTTCTTATCTTGATGAAGTCCCAATAGTTCATTTTAAGCTCTTCTTTTCTAATGTTAGAACTTTAAAGCTATCAATTTCCCTCTAAGTTCTGCTTTATCTGCATACTACAAAATTTTATATGATGTGTTTTCATTTGCTTTAAAAGATTTTCTAATTCACATTGTGATTCCTTCTTGGATATAATTTCTTCTTGGATATAATATGTCTTTTTCTTTGATAGCTTTTGCATTTTTTATTTGTCATTGACGTTCAGTAGATTGATCATGAGGAACCTTAGTGTGATTTCTTTTATATTTGTTGTGCTTAGAGTTTGTAGAAGTTCTTAGATCTGTAGATTTATAGTTTGGGAAAATAATGGAATATTTTCTTCAATTATTTTTATTTTTTATCACTCCTTCTGGTACTTTAATTACATGTATGTTAGACTATTTGTTATTATCTTACAGATCATTGATGCTCTGTTCATGTTTTTCTATTTTTCTCCTGCTTATTTTTTTTTAAATTTTTATTTATTTATGATAGTCACAGAGAGAGAGAGAGAGAGAGGCAGAGACACAGGCAGAGGGAGAAGCAGGCTCCATGCACCGGAAGCCTGATGTGGGATTCGATCCCGGGTCTCCGGGATCGCGCCCTGGGCCGAAGGCAGGCGCCAACCCGCTGCGCCACCCAGGGATCCCTCCCCTGCTTATTTTTTTTGATTATTATTTTTAGTTTCTTTTGTTTTCTTTGTTTTTGAACAGTTTCTGGTTTTATGTTTTCAAGTTTACTGATGTGTATTCATGCAGCATTTAACCAGCTGATAATCCCTTCCAGTGTATTTTTCCTTTCAGATATTATATCTTTCATCTCTTGAATTGCCATTTGAGTCTTTTCTTAATATCTTACATCTCTCTCTTCATCATATACAGAGCTTCCTCTATGTTTTTTAACATATGCAATATGTTCAATAGACTGAATATATATGTTGTAACTGTTGGCAACCTCTTTTCCTAATAATTCTGTAACATATATAATTTGTTTATTTTAATTGATTATTCTTTGGGTTTCAGTTCATCTTTTCCTCTCCTCAGCTTCAGACAGCTACTGTCTGCAACACCAGTGCTGATGTTTCTCTCCTCGGCAGGCCTGTCCTCTCCGGGTGCTTAGTAATTATTTACTAGGGCCAATCTTCTCAATCCCTCATCTTTCCCCAAGGAGTGTGTTGTTTTCTCTCTTTAGAAAGTTGCAAAAGTAAATCTCAAAATTAGTTTTTAAGTTTTATTAGGATGGATCAAGAGGAGCTTTTACTATAAGGCTAATTTAATCCCACTACTAAGATGATATCCCTTTGAAGACTCTAATCCTCATGACCCATGACTTAGGAAACCTTATCTCTGTGATTGGTAGAAATAAGAACTCCTCCCAGCCTTATGTGGGCTCTAAGCATTGAAAAGCATATTATATTCTAGTTATTCTTTTCTTGGCCTCTCATGTATACATAGATCGGTATTTGACTAAAGACTCAAGTATACTTCTGTGTGTTACCAGCTTTGGGTTTCTGGCCCCTAGAACCGTAAGAGAATAAATTTGTTATTAGTATTATTTTTTAAGATTTTATTTATTTATTAATGAGAGGCACACACAGAGGCAGAGACAAGGCAGAGGGAGAAGCAGACTCCCCAAGGGGAGCCTGATGTGGGACTCAATCCCAGGACCCTGGAATAATGCCCTGAGCAGAAGGCAGATAGATGCTCAACCACTGAGCCAATGAGGTGTTCCTAAATCTCTGTTATTATAAGTCACCAAATTTGTGATAATATGTTACAGCAGCCATAGGAAGCTAATATAAATTTTATAGTTTTAGTTCATACATTTAGGACTATAATTTTTTTAAATTTATGTATGTATGTATGTATATTATCTCTAATCCCAAAGTGGAGTTCGAACTCAATTGCTCTGAGATCGAGTTACATGCTCCACAGACTGAGCCAGCCTGGCACCCCAGGACTATCATGTATTTTAAGTTCAGTTTTATATAGTGTATGAGAGAGGGGTCTAACTATTCTTTTGCATGTGGATATCCAGTGTTCCAACACCAGCTGTTGAAATTCTTTACCCATTCAGTTTTTTTTGGCAACCTTGTGGAGAATCCACTATAAATGTAAGTATATACTTCTGAACTCTCAATTCTGTTCCATTAAACTGTGTTTATCCTTACACCAGACCATACTTATTTGATTCTTATAGCGGTATAGTATGTATTGAAATCAGAAAAAGTGAGTTTTCCAACTTTGTTTTTCTTTTTCAAGATTGTTTTGGTTGTTTTCCATTTCTATATGAATTTTATGATCAGATTGTCAAATAATGCAAAAATGGTACTTCGAATTTTAATAGGGATGATGTTGAATCTGTAGATCAATTTGGGCAGGGTTACCATCTTAATATTCAATCTTTTAATCCATGAACATGGAGTGACCTTCCATTTACTTAGGTCTTTTAAAATTTCTTAATGAATTTTGTAATTTTGAAAGTTTAAGTATCCCTTTTTAAAAATTTATTCCTAAGTAATTTTTTCTTTGTTATGCTTATAAATGAATTGTTTTCTTAGTATAATTTTCTGATTGTTCATTACTAGTGTATAGAAATGCAATAGTTTTTAAAATGTTTATCTTGTATCTTTCAATCTTTCTGAACTTGTTTATTAGTTCAAACATATTTTGGTGGATTCCTTAAGGTTTTGTATATACAAGATCATGTCATTTGCAAATAGTGATAGTTTGACTCCTTCCTTTCCATTCTGGATTCTTTTTATTTCCTTTTCCTGCCTCATTGCCCTGATTAGAATTTCTAGTACATAGTTGAATAGAAGTAGTAAGAATAGACAACCTCGTCTTGCTCCTAATCTCAGGTGGAAAACATCCATCTTTTTATCATTAAGTATGATTATAGATATTGTTTTTTTTATAGCTAGTTTCTCATGTAATTAATTTTAAAAAAATAATAGGCTTTTTTAAAGAGCAGTTTTAGATTTGCAGAAAAATTGGGCAGAAAGTACAGAGAGTTCCTATGTATTTTGCGCCACATAGTTTTTGCTTTTAACATCTTGCACTATTATAATACATTTGTTATAATTAATGATCAATATTGATGTACTATTATTAATTAAAATGGATAGTTTACATTAGGGTTTAGTCTTTGTATTGTGTAATATCTTGGGTTTGGCAAATATGTAATGTCACATACTCACTATTACAATAACAGAATAATTTTACTGCCCTCTAAATCCCCTGTGTTCCAACTGTTGATCCCTTCCCTCTCTTGAACCCCTGGCCACTACTGATCTTTTAACTGTCTCCTTATTTTTTCCTTTTCCAGAATGTCATGTGATTGGGATCATATAGTATGTAGCTTTTTCAGACTTGCTGCTTTCACTTAGCAGTATGCACTTAAGTTTCCTTCATATCTTTTTAAGCTAGAATAGCTAATTATTTATGTATTTTAATTTTAATTTTATTCATTATTTTTTAAATTGAAGTATAGTTGACACTTGATGGTTCATTTTTTACTGCTGAACAATATTTCATTTTCTGGATATACCACAGTTTATTTAACCATTCACTTACTAAAGGACATCTTGGCTGTTTCTAAATTTTGACAATTATGAATAAAGTTGTCCTAAATATCCATGTGCAGTGTTTTGTATAGACATAACTTTTCAACGACTTGGGGTAGATATCTAGGAGTGTGATTGCTAGATGGAATGGTAAGAGTGGGTTTAGTTTTGTTAGAAATCACAAAACTGTCTTCCAAAGACTTCCAAAAAAGTCTTCCATTTTTGTATTCCTACCAGAAATTACTGAGAGTTCCTGTTGCTCCACATCCTCACCAGCATTTGGTGATGTTGGTGCTTTGGGTTTTAGCCATTCCAATAGGTATGTAGTAGTATCTTTTCATTGTTTTAATTGGTAGTTCCCTAATGACATACAGTGTTGAACATCTTTTCATATACTCATTTGTTATCTGTATACCTTTTCCAGGCAGGTATCTGCTCCAGTATTTTCCTCACTTTTTAGGGTATTTTTGGGTGGTATAATTTGGATACAGCTCATCTATCACATGTGTTTTGCAAATATTTTCTCTCAATCTGTGATATTATTGCTACATCATTTATATTTTTACTTTACTTTTTGATTTCCCAGTTTTCTCATATTTAAAAGAGGTATAATAATAGAATCTCACAGGGTTATTTTAAGATTCATATCAATTAGGATTTGGTGCTTTAAACAAAAATACTTCGGATATTTATTTATTTATTTATTTATTAAGATTTTATTTATTTATTCATGAGAGACACAGAGAGAGGCAGAGACATAGAAAGAGGGAGAAGCAAGCTCCCTACAGGGAGCCCAATGCAGGACTCGATCCCAGGACCCTGGGATAATGCCCTGAGCCCAAGGCAGACGCTTAATCACTGAGCTACCCAGGCATCCTGGGTATTTTAAATAGTAAGAAATTTAACACAGGTTAGTTACATGCTTATAAAATTATTGGAAGTGCTAGAGAGCAAACATTCTACTGGGCCTGCAGGAAAGCCTCTTAGAATAAGATTACTACTGGGTCTGTCAGAAGAGCTTCTGCCTTTGCCACACTTAGGAAGGTACGGGTTCAAGAGGGTGCTACTGGAACCATGAGTCAAAAACTTGCTGAAATTGAGAATTCAGAAGTCTGTCATTGCCACTGTCATCATTAGTACCACTGTGCATCTGTAACTGTGTGCACTGGGTAGCTGAACCCACATATTGTTGCTCCATCTCTATTAATATCTACACAGCTGTGGATGTTGGCTTTATAGGTTCACTTGTCATGAAAATGTGACAAAAGTCACAGGAACGTGATCTCAATTTCACTTCCTCTTTCTTTTTTTTTTTTTTTAAGATTTTATTTATTAAAAAAAAAAAAAAAGGGGGATCCCTGGGTGGCGCAGTGGTTTAGCGCCTGCCTTTGACCCAGGGCGCGATCCTGGAGACCCGGGATCGAATCCCACGTCAGGCTCCCAGGGCATGGAGCCTGCTTCTCTCTCTGCCTGTGTCTCTGCCTCTCTCTCTCTGTGTCTATCATGAATAAATAAATAAAATCTTTAAAAAAAAAAAAAAAGATTTTATTTATTTATTCTTAGGGACAGAGAGAGAGAGAGAGAGAGAGAAAGGAAGAGAGAGAGAGAGACAGAGGCAGAGAGGCAGAGACACAGGCAGAGGAAGAAGCAGGCTCCATGCAGGGAGCCCCACGTGGGACTCCATCCCCGGGACCCCAGGATCACACCCCGGGCTGCAGGCGGCGCTAAACCACTGCACCACCGGGGCTCAATTTCAAGAGAATGCATCTAATTGGTGGAAACTATTTTGCAAATCTCATGTGCTTTGTTAGTCAAAAGGAAAATCTAGGGATTTAATTTTTAACTTTCCAGTTTTTGTAATAAAGGTGCAGTAGAAGAAGATGAGAAGAAATGCTGTGTACCAATATACCATACCCAGCTCAAGAATTATACGAGTTTGTACCCATGGTGAGACCCAGCAGCCAGAAGCAGTGCATGCCAACACAGCTGCCAGTGCACCCACAGTTGGCCTTGGCTCTTGCCACCTGCCCTGACCACCACCACCAACTGTGCATCTGAGCTGTCTCCTGCCATTCTGCAGGCACCTGCAGCTGGCCACCATGTTTGAGTGTGTGCATATCACTGGCTTCTATGTTTTGGTTTAATTTTCTTTAAAGATTTATTTATTTATTCATGAGAGAGAGAGAGAGAGGCAGAGACATAGACAGAGAGAGAAGCAGACTCCACTCAGGGAGCCTGATGTGGGACTCCATCCTGGACCCGGGATCACGCCCAGAGCCAAAGGCAGATGCTCAGCCACTGAGCCACCCAGGCATCCTGTTTTGGTTTAATATTTATCCTATTTTTATTTACTTATTTTAATATCAACCTTTCTGTTGAAACGGAACCCCTGTAGGACTGTTTAGTTCCAGTTGAGAAATAGACATTGTTTGCTACCTTCTGAAGGAGACTTTTTTTTTATTGTAGCATTTCATTCCAGCTGTCATAGCACAATTGGCAATAGTACTGGAAAGGAAGGGAGGAAGGACAGAAGAAAAGAATCGCTACAAAATCCCATTTATGCCATATGAAACTTGATTACTCTTGGTTATATCTGATAAAAATAACAAAGTTATGTTCCTTTAGGAATGGTAGCTAGTTAGTTTTGATAAACCTAGGCTGCTACAATTCTGTCCAAGCAATGCAATGGAAATTTCATGAGGGAAAAGGTACTGAGTATTTTCTTCATAGTTTGTCTAGTATTTCAGTTGGTTTTGAAAGAGGGAGAATGTGTTCCTGCTGTTTCCAACAAGAAGAGCTTTTTGAGGCATAAAAAGGAATGGAGTAATTTTCCTTATACATGTATCATTTCATTATTATTTTAAATTGGAAGAGGAAGGATACAACATAACAGGCACAGTTAAACAAGATATTATATAGTCAGATATAAAACCATCTCTGTCATTTGTCACTTGGAACAAGTGTTTCACTTATTAGGTCTCTAAGTTTCGTTTTTGTTTTTTTTTTAAGATTTTATTTATTTATTTGACAGCACACACAAGGGGAGCAGCAGAGGGCGAGGGAGAAGTGGACTCCTCTCTGAGCAGGGAGCCTGATGCAGAAGTCGACCCAGGACCCTGGGATCACAACCTGAGCTGAAGGCAGATGCTTAACTGACTGATGCCACCCAGACACCCCTAGGCCTCTAAGTTTCTTAAATCTAAGACATAGAGGTGATAGATTTTTGTTAAGATTAACTATGATATCTATGTAAAGTACGTTCTAATACTTTTATTCATCTAGCTAAAAATGTTTTTTTTTTTTTTTTTCAAGATTTTACTTATTCATTCATGAAAGACACAGAGACAGAGACACAGGCAGAAGGAGGGGCAGGCTCCCTGCCGGTGGCCCAATATGGGACTCAATCCCGGCACTCTGGGATTACACCCTGAGCTGAAGGCAGACACTCAACCGCTGACCCACTCAGGCATCTCTGGTCTTGCAATGTATTGAGTATCCGTTGTGTGTCTTGAGCTGCAGCAGGGCACTAGGAATACACAGCTGGAGCTAGAGGAGACAGAGAAGCTAGCTAGGATACTTCCGTGTGGTGAGTGCACCTATGAAGGTGTATCTTAGGAGCTTTGGAGGCATGGAGAGAGAAGGTTTTTCTAGAACAAGTCAGTATGGTTTCAGAGAGCAAAGAGAGTTACCAAGTAGAACAATTCTGTAGATGTGGGGTAAGGGAAAGGAGTCCTCTCTGCAAGTAAAGGGAAGAGTATGACCAGATATTGCTAAGAGTGTATCATCCCCCACTTCCTTTTCCTTCTAGGCACAAGAAGGAAAACTATATTTCTTGACTCACTGCAGCTATGTGGGGCTATGTGGATTCTCACCAATGACTGTCGACAGAAATGATTCACAGTAGCCTTACCCCTTAGGAAGACCTCCTGTGTGATTTTCCACGCATCCTCTTTCATCCTCTGTGTGACACATCTTTGCTGGGCTGGGTGCAGATGATCTAACTAAAAATTCTAAGGCCCTAGATCATTGGCTTTTCTAACATTCAGCAGTGTTGAAGACCATGCTCTGGAGCAGCCTTCCTGAAAGGATTCATGGAGAATCAAACCCTATGGAAAAATAATATTAGTAACTATTTTCTCTATTCTTGCAAGGATGGTACTGAGCTAGCATCATTATAGATTAGTAGGAAATGGTTAATTCATCACATAGAGTGGATGCCCAAGGAGTGAGGGCTTATGTCTAATATGGAACACCAATTGTGAAGGGCTTCTCTAGAGGATATTGGAGCTACTAAATGGAAAGAACTTGGGTTCCTGAATAACTGAGTAGAGCAGAGAACCACTGCTGACCTACATTGGATTGTGACTTGAGTGAGAAATAAGCCTTAATGTGTTAAGGGACCAAAATGCTGGGATTGTTTATTATATCAGTTAGCCCACCATAGCCAATACAAATAGCATATGCAAATATATCATGGCTGTAGAAGACACAGGATATTGAGGAGGTCACATAATTTATTCAGATTCGAATGATGACTCCATATTTATCTGTAGTTGGGTTGAGTTGAAGCAGGGAGAAGAGGTTATGGTTAATGCTGAGGCTGGACAGCTGGCAGTGGCCATATTATCAAGAGCCTCATATGGATTTTTTTAGGCAGTTTCAGTTTTATTCTTTTTTAAAATATTTTATTTATTTATTCATGAGAGACACACAGACAGAAAGAGGCAGAGGCACAGGCAGAGGGAGAAGCAGGCCCCATGCAGGGAGCCCGACGTAGGACTCGATCCTGGGTCTCCAGGATCACACCCTGGGCCAAAGGTGGTGCTAAACCGCTGAGCCACCTGGGCTGCCCAGTTTCAGTTTGTTTTATTCTGAATGGAATAATGAGATTCCATTTATTCTAAGACTTCTCACTAAATAGCTAACGGTTTTTCCCAACTTTTAAATACTGCTGCCAGGTAAATCTATAATCAAAGTGAAACCAAGGCCCCGGATGTGATCAGAAACCTAAAAAGGATGGCCAAAGTGCAGTTTTTGCTATGGAATGATGAGAGCGGGGTTAATAAAACTGGAAGAAGGCCTCCCTCACCTCCTAGGAAAACAGGTTATATTTGCCATTCATTCCAACTGACTAGTAGTCCTGGAGA
The DNA here is from genome assembly GCF_048164855.1 of Canis lupus baileyi. Lineage (NCBI taxonomy): Eukaryota > Metazoa > Chordata > Mammalia > Carnivora > Canidae > Canis > Canis lupus. Next base: position 53,931,066 of record NC_132844.1, on the reverse strand, counting down.
TGTTCAGGGAAGGAAGTCAAGAAGCCACTGCTTAAACTAACATGATTTTATATTTTCTTTTTATGCTACTGCACAATTAATGCATCAGCTTACTGAACCAAGTAGAGCAACAAAAACAATACAATTAGGAATAGTAAGCCTAGGGCAACAACTAATACTTACACTTTATGTAGATACCTCGGTTCCAGAATCTGGAGTAGAATCCTGAGTAAGCACCATCTCTTGGATGTTGATTCAGTTAGAAATATTAGTGCAAAGACAAGTAATCAGGAGGGACTGCTAACCTTCACCTTCATCTCAAAGTGGAATGGTTCTTGAATGGAATCTCATGTGCCTGATTTTGCTTGGCTTTTGCTTTTAGTCGTCGATTTAGTTTTGATGTCTTGAAAAGTCAGATGACTCTATAAAACTACAAACATGCACATAAACACATGGTTTCTCAAGTTTATATTCTCTTGGGTTGAAAGACAGGAAAGAAAAAAAAAACTGCCTTGGTAAATGCTAGAGTACCACTTTCTAGGAAGCTTAAATGCTATCCAGAAGGAAACCTGAGGAATTAGGGTCCAAGTCTTTCTGGGTGTTTGTCTGAGTCATATTTCCCAATCTATTATGAGAAAGCTGAATAGGGCAATCATTTTGAAGATGGCTTTGACCTTTACCAAGAAGAAGGAGGCAATTACGTTCAATGCTATCTAGTCCACAATCAGTCATTATGGCCTGCTTTCCTTGAGAAAGCTTATTTTTCTTCTTTCTTGTTGCTCATGGGCCTTGTCACTGATGATTCTTCTACTGCAGGAAGTCTCATTTGCGAAGAATCATAGACTGTACCAGGCTTCCTTCTTCAGGAATAGGATGGATGGAGAAGACAAGACTTGCCAGCTGCCATGTTCAGCTGCTCTGAACTCACAGTGCCCTTTTCAGGATGTGTTGCCTGTAAAGGAAACTGTGCCACGGACAAGTCACCAAACAGCTCCAGGTATCTCTGTTTTCATCTGTCCCTAGGCTCTCTGAAATGTTTATATATATATATATATATATAATTGACAAGGTCATATTCTTGAAGTTTATCACCTTTTTCTCCTAAAGGGAACTGTGGGATTATTAATTCCTCAGTAATTCTAAAGTGATTGATAATTATTATTATTATTATTATTTTTAAGATTTTAATTTATTTATTTATGAGAGACACACAGAGAGAGGCAGAGACATAGGCAGAGGGAGAAGCAGGCTCCCATTAGGGAGCATGTTGCGGGACTCAATCCCAGGACCTTGCGATCACAACCTGAGCCGAAGGCGGATAGTCAAGCACTGAGCCACCCAGTTGCCCCACGATTCATGATTAAAAAGGCATTTTAAACTTGTCTCTAGGGAAGTTCTCCCATAAAAACTTTGATTTTTGCCAGTGAAATGGTACCTACTATACAGGTAAAATTTCTCTCAGGGCTTTGTAGAAAAGTTAAATGTTCAGAGATTTAAATTTATTTGCAAACAGAAGTGTCTCCAAGGAAAGATACGGAATGGAGCGAAGTTATGACAAGCATGGTTTTGTAGGCAAGCAGTCTGGATTCAAAGCTCAGTTCTGCTACTTAGTAGCCACGTGAGCTTGGGCAATTCTTTAAACTTTTCTCAGTTTTCACATCTGTTGATGGGAGACAATAATAGAATCTTCATTTCAGGTTGTTTTAGGATTAATTTAGATGATAGATAGTATTTGTAAAATGCTTGTAACTATGCCTGGAACATATTTATTGCTTTATGTTTAATAAAGTAAATATATATATATATATATGATTTTATTTATTTATTCATGAGAGACACACAGAGAGAGAGAGAGAGAGAGAGGCAGAGACACAGGCAGAGGGAGAAGTAGGCTCCAGGCAGGGAGCCCGATGTGGGACTCGATCCTGGGACTCCAGGATCACGCCCTGGGCCAAAGGCAGGTGCCAAACCGCTGATCCCCAGGGATCCCCATTTTGTTGGGGCTTCTGCTTATTCCACATCTTCTAGTAGGAATATATGTTTATATTTTTATTTTACTTTGAATGGAATCAACATCTCACCTACTTTTCAAGTCTTTAGTGAAGTAGATCCTGTGTTAAAGGAGTAAGTTTTTCAAGCTCTTGGCTTATCTGCCAATGTGGGAAGTCCTAGAGAGACGCCTTAAACTTCCCGGAGAGGAAACAAAAGTCTGTGTCTGTGTCTATGTCTATTGTCTATCTCTAATGATGTTCCATTTTGAAAATAAGGCCTTTACTTATGTTTAGAACTCTTTGCTTATTTTCTCGTGGACTGTTCTGGCTATTTTAAAGTTAATCATGGTAATCAGTTTCATGGTTTATTAACACCTTCTTATATGTATGTAATCATATGTATGTAGTCTTCTTGATAACTTTGAATTTTCTATCCAGAAAACGTCTTGTGTGTAAGATCAAATGCCTCTTTTCATGTATTAAGACAAATTATATCACTTTTTGTTCTCTTAAGAAAAATTTGCTTTTGCTAGAACTGACTGGTCTCTATAGGAACTCTAAAATATTTGATCATCATACTAGGAGTGGAAATGCAAGGATAATCCTGGGAGAAAAATGGAGGAAAACATGGATTAATTCAGTTATGGTAACTTCTAGTTCTGCAGACATGTAAATATTTAACAACATATCAATGCCTTACTAGGCATATAGTTAGCTTTCCTAGAGCAAGCAAATCCCATTACTTTTTTCTGATCTACTCAATCTCTTTGCCTTCAGGCTGGATTGTAACTCATCATACCGAACAGATGAATGTCTGTTCAGTTTTTGTTGTTGCTGTTCTCAACTTATGTTTAATTTTCAACTGCACAATGGTTTTGGAAGGTATGGTGATTTTCTCTGTCTTAGACTCCTGAAAATGAAATCACATAGCTGTGTGCAGCAAGTTGCAAATGGGTTTTTATTTGCTTTTTGGTCGGTTTGTTCAAGGCATTTTTGTTTGTTGTATTATTGGCCTGAAACTGTGAGGTTCCAACCAGATGACCCTTTCCAGAAACATGATTGTATGTACTTGAAAAAGAATTCTTTAAAACTATAAAACTTTAAATCCTGATGAGACTATTATGTATTTTTTTTTAATAGTCAAAGACACATGGCTGGAGGAAGAATCTATAGTCTGTTTTATTTTTTCAACTCAAATGAGAAGGACTGAATTATCAAGCATGAAATTGCCATCTGTGCTTTCCCTCCCCACCCTCCACATTTTAAATAATTTTTTAGCAGACCAGGTGAGGTCAGAAATTTGTTTTAGAAAGGATGATGTCATTGTACAACTGGATGTGTATATTCATTCAGCTACTTAGGTCAACAACGTGTCAGTATAGAAATACGAATGAGGTAAAATTTCCTCTCCCCCTTTGCTCCTCTGGACTCTAGCTATGTACTAATAAATGCTACTGGTTTTGTAAGCATTTGGCATATGCCAGGCACAGGGCTGAGTGCTTTATGTTTATTGTTTCTCTCTTAGTCCTTTCAAGAACCCCTTTAGGTAGATACAATAGTGCAATTATTCCCACTCATAGTTGAAGGCAGTGGAACTTGGAGAGATTAAATAACTCCTCAGATACCAAGCAGTTAGGGTCTTTTGTGGGTTTCTATCTTATCCCATTAGACCATTCTTTAGCCCAAGAATATATTTGACTTTTCTCACACTCATGCCTTTGTTTATGATGTTTCTCTGCCCATTGAAAATCAACATATTCTTCAAAGCCCAATTGAAAGCTGTCTCTTCTCTGTGAACTTCTATTGGCCTCATCAGAATTAAACATCCCTTCTCCAGAGCTTTCTCCTATAAAACATATTTATATTTTAACTTTAAATGTATTAATATCCTTATGATATTCACAAATCAAATCTTGTAGCATAATTATTGGTGTACATATATGCCCTCTCCACTAGGATGCGAGGTACCGGAAGAGAAAGACTGACTATTCTTCCCTGCAAATTCCTTGAGGGCAAATGCCGTGTTTGAGTCATTTATATAATTATTTATATTTATTTATGTCCTGTTTTAAAGAGAATTCAAATAGGATCTAAGAATACTGAAAACATAATTAGATGGCCCAAGAAACAAACAAGGGCGGGGACATAAAGTGGAACCAGAAAAAGGAGTTTAACAATGCCTACCATATGATCTACATATGAATTTATTTTGAAAATAAGCTTTCTAGCAGCTCACCTTTTTTTTTTTTTTTTTTTTTTGTATTCTTACTGCCAAACGCAGGGTCAGGGATAGAGGAAGGTCAGAAATACTTATGGATTTGAATACCTGACTGCCAGATGTGGGAGGTTAGTGAAGGAAAGAATGGGACTTGAAGTTAGACCACTTTTTAAAAGACAGCATTAAAGAAATATTGATATACAGTAAACTGCACATATTTAAGGTGTACAGTTCAACAATTTTTTTCATGTAGAGACACTTGTGAAAGCATTACCCAAAACAAGATAATGAAAATAATCTTCATTCCCCAACGTTACCTTGAATTCCTTTGTAACTCTCTTTCCCACTCTTCTCTGTCCCACCTACTCAAGCAGCCACATTCCTCTCCCTGTGGGTTCACTTACATCACTTAGAAGTTATATAAATGGAACCATAGAGTATGTATATATTTTGTCTGGCTTTTTTCACTTATCATAATTATTTTGTGAGTCATCCATATTGCAGTGTACAACAATATTCATAATTTTTTATTACTGAGTACTATTCCACTGTTTGGATATGCCACAATTTGTTTTTCCATCTACTTGTTGATGGGTATTTGGTTGTTTTAGATTTTGACTATTACACATAAAGTGGTTACTGTGAATCCTTTAGGTATAAGTGTCTGTAAGGACAGATGTTTCAATTTTTCTTGGATAAATTCTTAAGAGTGAAATGGCTAGATTACATAGTAGGTATGTGTTTAACTTTGAAAGAAACTGCTGAATTGTTTTCCAAGGCAGTTGTGACATTTTATATTTCCATCAGTAATGTATGAGAGTTTTGTCGAAACTTGGTATGATCAATTTTTAAAATTTTAACTGTGCTAATAAATGTGTAGCAGTATCTCTCTGTGGTGTATTTCCCTAATTACTAAGGATACTGAACATCTTTTTCTGTGCTTGTTTTCCATCATGTATCTTCTTCGGTGAAGTGTCTGTTCCTATCTTTTTCCATAATTTGCACACTTTCATTGGATTTTTTTGTTAATGAGTTTTGAAAATTCTTTATATATTCTGGATAGAAGTCCTTTAACAGATATGTGATTTACAAATATTTATCACAGTCCATGGCTTTGCTTTTCATTTCTTTAATAAAGTGTCTTTTGTAGATACTGTTGAAGATTTTAATTTTGATGAAGTTCAGTTTATCACTTTGTTCTTTTGTGGATTGTCCATTCATTGTTGTAGTTAACAAATTTTTGCCTAATCCAAGGTTTTTAAGGGTTTTAATCCATTTTTCTTCTAGAAATTTTATAATTTTAGGTTTTACATTTAGATCTATGAACCATTTTGAGGTGGTTTTTATATATGGTATGAGGTGTGGATCGGAGTTTTGTTGTTTGTTTTTAGGTTTGTTTTTGCATATGGTTGTTCAGTTATTCTAGCATCATTTTGAAAAGACTTTCTGGTTTCTACAAAATTGCATTTGTACCTTGCAAAAAATCAGTTCTCCATACATATATTTATCTATATTTGAAGACTTTATTCTGTTTCATTGATCCAGTTGTTTATTCTTATGCCAGTACTACACTATTTTGATTGCTGTAGATTTATAAGGAGCCTTGAAATCAGGTAGTGTTGGCCTCTGAATTTGTTCTTTTTCAAAGATATTTTGGCCATTATAGACCCTTTTCATTTTTATATGAATTTAGAATTAGTTTCTCATTTTCTACAATGAAAAACTGCCAGGAGTTTGAATGGGAATTCATTATATTTAAAGATACTTTGGGGAGAGATAATATCTTAGCAATATTGAGTCATTTGACTCATGAATATTGTATATATGTGTGCGTGTGTGTGTGTGTGTGTGTGTGTGTGTATCCCCTTATTTAGGTCTTCTCTCAAAGGCATTTTTAACATTTTTTTTTTAATTTTTTATTTTTTTTAACATTTTTAGTATATACAACTTTCACATGTTTTATCAGATTTATCCCTCATTTTATTGTTTTTGATTCTATTGCAAATTATATTATTTTATATTTTCAGTTTCTGATTTTTCATTGCTAAACTGTAAAAATACAATTGACTTTTGTATTTTGATCTTGTATCCTAAGACTTTCTTAAGCATTGGATTATAAGTTCTATAGTTATTTTTGTTTGTGTAAGTTTCATCAGATTTTTTGCGTATTCTTTTGTGAATAATGCTTTGTAAATACAATTTTACCCTTTCTTTATGTCTTTTATATCTTATCTGATTGCACCAGCTGGAATCTTCAGTACAATATATATATTTTTTAATTTATTTTTTATTGGTGTTCAATTTACCAACGTACAGAATAACCCCCAGTGCCCATCACCCATTCACTCCCACCCCCCGCCCTCCTCCCCTTCTACCACCCCTAGTTCGTTTCCCAGTGTTAGCAGTCTTTATGTTCTGTCTCCCTTTCTGATATTTCCCACACATTTCTTCTCCCTTCCCTTATATTCCCTTTCACTATTATTTATATTCCCCAAATGAATGAGAATATAATGTTTGTCCTTCTCCGACTGACTTACTTCACTCAGCTCTTCAGTACAATATTGCATAAGAGTGGTGATAGTAGACAGCATGTCGTTTTCCTGATCTTTCGGGGAAAGTTTTCAACCTTTCACCATTAAGTCTAATGTTAGCTGTAGGTTTTTTTGTAGATGTCTTTTATCAAGTTAAGGAAGTTCTCTTCTATTTCAAGTTTCTGGAGAGTTTTATCAGAAATGGATATAGGATTTTATCAAATGCTTTGTATGTCTAGTGAGATGATCATGTGATTTTTCTTTTTTAGATTGTTAGTATGGTGAATTTGGTTGGTTTTTAAATATTAAACTTATCTGACATTCCTAATAAAAACACTGCTTTGTCATAATGTTTATTCTTTTTATACATTATTGGATCACATTTGCTAAAATTTTGTTTAGAATTTTTGCATCTTGTTAATGAAGAATATTGGTGTACAGTTTCCTTTTATCATAATAGCTTTGTCAGGATTTGATAGCAGCATAATTTTGGCCTTAAGAATGAATTAGATGAAAGATTACTGAGATTACTTACTTGTTAAGTGAGCTTTGGTAATTGTGTCTTTCAAGAAATTTATTCATTTCCTCTAAGTGGTCAAATTTATTGGCAGAAAGTTACCCATCATTTTCTATTTTTATTCTTTTAATATTTGTGGAATCTATAATTATATCATCTCTCCTATTCTGATACTTTAAATTTGTGCCTTCTGGGATCCCTGGGTGGCGCAGCAGTTTGGCGCCTGCCTTTGGCCCAGGGCGCGATCCTGGAGACCCGAGATCGAATCCCACGTCGGGCTCCCGGTGCATGGAGCCTGCTTCTCCCTCTGCCTATGTGTCTGCCTCTCTCTCTCTCTCTCTCTCTATCATAAATAAATAAAAAAAAATTAAAAAAAATAAATTTGTGCCTTCACTGTTTTTTATTTTTCATAATCAGTCTGGGTTGAGGTTTTTCCATTTTATTCACTTTAAAAAAAAAGATTTTATTTATTTATTCATGAGAGAGAGAGAGAGAGAGAGAGAGTGGGAGAAAGGCAGAGACACAGGCAGAGGGAGAAGCAGGCTCCATGCAGGGAATCCGATGTGGGACTCGATCCTAGGTCTCCAGGATCATGCCCCGGGGCCGAAGGCAGGCGCTAAACCGCAGAGCCACTAAGGGATCCCTTATTCACTTTTTTTTTTTTTTTTTTAAAGAATGAGATTTTTTTTCTTTTGTTTTTTTTTCTATTTTGTTTGCATTGAATACCATTAGTTCTAACTTTGGGTTTAATTTACTCTTATTTTTCTAAGCTTCTTAACTTGGAAGTTGAGGTCATTGTTTTGAGAGCTGTCTTCTTTTTTAAATACAGACATTAGTACTATACATCTCCCCATAAGTACTACCTCAGTGATATCTCATAAATTTTTAACCTATTGTCTTTTAAATTTTCATTCAGTTAAAAATGCTTTCTACTTTTCCTTTTGATTTCTTCTTTAATCCATGTATTGTTTAGAGGTGTCTTGGTTAGATTCCAATTATTTGGGGAAATTTTTAGATATCTTTCTGTTATTGATTTCTAATTTAATCTTTTTTGCTCAGAGAATTTTTCATGATTTGAGTACTGTCAAATTTATTGATAATTATTTTATGACCTAGAATATCATCCATTTTGGAAAATAATATGTGTGCATTCTGAAATAATGTATATGTAGCAATTGTTGGGTGGAGTGGTTTAGGTCAAGTTGACTAATAGTGTTCAAATCTTCTGTATCCTATTGGCTTCTTTTTTTTTTTTTTAAAGATTTTATTTATTTATTCATGAGAGGCAGAGAGAGAGAGAGGCAGAGACACAGGCACAGGGAGAAGCAGGCTCCATGCTAGGATCCCGATGTGGGACTGGATCCCAGGACTCCGGGACCATGTCCTGAGCAAAAGGCAGACGCTCAACCACTGAGCCACCCAGGCATCCTGGATTGTTATGTCTTCTTGATAAGTTGACCCTTTTATCATTGTTAAATGACCATCTTTATTGCTACTGATATTCTCTGCTCTGAAATCTTTGTCAGACAAAGCTATTTTTATTTTGTATTAACATTAGAATATTTTTCAGCATCTTTTTTTTTTTTTAACTTTTACTTGTCTTAATGTTTCAGGTATGTTTTCCTAGTTGGGTCTTGATTATTTTGTCTATTTAAAAACTTCTTTTTAATGATGCATTTGGACCATTTATATTTAATGTGATTATTGATATGGTTAGGTTTAAGTCTATCAATTTATTATTTGTTTTATATTGATCTCATCTGTATATAGTTATCCTTTTCAATTTTCCTGTCTTTTTGGTCTGTTAGAAGTTTTTTTATTTATTTTTATTTTTATTTTTTTATTTTTTATTTATTTTTTTTTTTTTGTTAGAAGTTTTTTTAATAAGTTCTTTTATCTCCTTTCTTGGCTTAACTGTATTTTCTTATTTTGCTTTAACGTTCATAATGTGTATCTTTAATATATTAATATTATACCATTTTACATGCGGTTTAAGAACATTAAGATAGTATATTTTCAACTGATATTATACCATTTTATATGTAGTTTAAGAACATTAAAAAAGCATATTTCCATATCCCTCCTCCAACTTTGTGTTATTTTGTCATTTTTTTGCTTCTCTATATATCATAATTCTAGCACTAGATTATTATTTTTATTTAAACCATGAATTTTTTTAAAGCATTTAAATAAAAAAATAAAGCATTTAAATGATATAGTTACCATTTCTGTTGCTCTTTATTCCTTTGTGTAGATCTATATTTCTATCTGTTATAATTCCTTCATTTTTTAATGCTTTTATATATTTTTAAAGATTTTATTTATTTATTCATGAGAGACAGAGAGAGAGAAGCAGAGACATAGGCAGAGAGAGAAGCAGGTTCCATGCAGGGAGCCTGATGTGGGACTCGATCCCATGCTCCAGGATCACAACCTGAGCCAAAGGCAGATGCTCAATCACTGAGCCACCCAGGTTCCCCATGCTTTTATTTATTTATTCATGAGAGACACAGAGAGAGAGGCAGAGACCATAGGCAGAGGAAGAAGCAGACTCCCCGTTTGTAACCTAATGCAGGACTCCATCTCAGGACCCCAGGATCACAACCTGAGCCAAAGGCAGATGCTCAATCACTGAGCCACCCATGCATCCCTAATTCCTTCATTTTGAAAGATTAACCTTTTACAAAGTCTTATAGTTTTGGTCTGCTAATGAGGAAGTCTTTCAGTTTAGTATTTCTGAAAGAGTCTTGACTTGCCTTCATTTTTTTTCAAACCTCGTCTTTATGTATGTATGTATGTGTGTATGTAAGTATCTATCATCTATCTATCTATCTATCTATCTATCTATCTATCTATCTATCATCATCAAGTTTATTTATGGGGCCCCTGGGTGGCTCAGTCAGTTAAGCCTCTGTCTTGGGCTCAGGTCACAATCTTGGGATCTGGGATTGGACCGCACATTGGGCTCCTGTCCCTGTGGAACAGGGAGCCTGCTTTTCTCTCTCTTCCCCGCTCAGTTCTCTCCTGTCTCTGTTGCTATCTCTGTAGCTCTCAAATATTTAATTTAATTTAATTTTTAGAAAGATTTTATTTATTTATTTATGGGAGAGAGAGAGAGAGAAAGAGAGAGAGAGAGAGGCAGAGACATAGGCAGAGGAAGAAGCAGGCTCCATGCAGAAAGCCCGATGTGGGACTCGATCCTGGGACTCCGGATCACACCCTGAGCCAAAGGCAGCGGCTCAGCTGCTGAGCCACCCAGGCATCCCAATTAAATATTTTAAAAGATAGTTATTTATGTAAGGAATCTCTGTGTCTGATGTGGGGCTTGAACTCAAGACCCTGAGATCAAGAGCTACATACTCCACTGGCTGAGCCAGTAAGATGTTCCATATTATTTATAAAAAATTTTTAATTCTAGTATAGTTAACATACAGTGTTGTATTAGTTTCAGGTATATAATATAGTGATTCAATAATTTTGTATGTTACTCAGTGCTCATCAAGATACATGTACTCTTAAATCCTCTTTATCTATTTCACCCATTCGCCCACCCACCTCACCTCTCCTCTGGTAACCATTAGCTTGTTCTTCTATGGTTAGGAGTCTGACTTTTGGTTTGCCACCCCCCCCCAACCTTTGTTTGTTTTGTTTCTTAAATTCTATATATGAGTGAAATCATATGCTATTTGACTTTCTCTGACTGGCTTATTTCATTTAGCATTATATTTTCTAGCTTCACCCACGTTGTTGCAGATGGCAAGATATCATTCTTTTTTATTGCTGAATAATATTCCATTGGATGTAGGGCAGCTCGGGTGGCTCAGTGGTTTAGTGCTGCCTTCAGCCCAGGGCGTGATCCTGGAGACCTGAGATCAAATCCCACATTGGGCTCCCTGAATGGAGCCTGCTTCTCCCTCTGCCTGTGTCTCTGCCTCTCTCTCTGTCTGTGTCTCTCATGAATAAATAAATAAAATCTTAAAAAAAAATTCCATTGGATGTATATACCACATCTTCTTTATTCATATCTATCAATAGCCACTTGGGCTGCTTCCATATTTTGGCTGTTTAAATAATGTTGCAATAGACATAAGGGGGCATGTAGACTTTGAATTAGTGTTTTTTGTATTTCTTGGGTAAATACCCAATAGTACAATTACTGGGTCATAGAGTAGTTTGGTTTTTAACTTTTTCAGGAACTTCCATTCTGTTTTCCAGAGTGGTTGCACCAGTTTGCACTCCTACCATTAGTACACTAGAGTTCCTATTTCTCCAAATCCTCTCTAACAGTTGTTTCTTGTCTTACTGATTTTAGCCATTCTGAAAGTTGTGAGATGATATTGTAGTTTTGCTTTGATGTAGTATTGTAATTTGCTTTGCTTTGATGATGAGCAATGTTGAACCTCTTTTCATATGCCTGTTGGTCATCTGTATTCCTTCTTTGGAGGAATGTGTGTTAATGTCTTTTGCCCATTTTTAAATTGTATTATTTGCTTTTTTTTTGGTGTTGAATTATATAAATTCTTTATATGTTTTTTTTTATACTAACTCTTTATCAGAGATGTCATTTGCAAATATCTTCTCCTTTTCAGTAGATTGTCTTCTTGTTTTGTTGCTTGTTTTCTTTGCTGTGCAGTTTTTTTATTTTAAAAAATATTTTATTTATTTACTTGATAGAAAGAAGAGAAAGAGAGAGAGTGAGCACACTAGCAGGGGGAAGGGCAAAGGGAGGGAAAAAAGCAGACTAAATGTTGAGCAGGGAGCCCGATATGGAACTTGATTCCAGGACCCTGGGATCATGACTTGAGCCAAAGGCAGATGCTTAACCAACTGAGCCACCCAGGTGCCACAGAGCTTTTTATTTTGATGTAGTCCCAGTAGTTTATTTTTGCTTTTGTTTACCTTGCCTTGGGAGACATAGCTAGAAAAATTATGCTACATTAGATGTTGGAGAAATTACTGCCTGTGCTCTCATCTAGAATTTTTATGGTTTCAGGTCTAACATTTGGATCATTATTCTATTTTGAATTTATCTTTGTATATGGTGTAAGCCAGTGATCCGGTTTCCTTCTTTTGCACATAACCATCCAGTTCTCCTAATACCACTTGTTGAAGAAGCTATCTTTTTCCCATTGCATATTCTTTCCTCCTTTACTGAAGAATAATTGACCATATAAACATGGGTTTATTTCTAGGATTTCTACTTCATTCCATTGATCCACATGTCTTTTTTTGTGCTAATACGATACTGTTTTGATTATTACAACCTTGTAGTATAACTTGAAATCTGGGATTGTGATACTTCCAGCTTTGTTTTTCTTTTTTAAGATTGTTTTGGCTATTTGGTGTTTTCTTTGGTTCTATACAAATTTTAAGATTTTTTTTTTTAGTTTAATGAAAAATGTTGGTATTTTGATTTGGATTGCATTAAATCTTTAGATGCTTTGGGTAGTATGGACATTTTAATAATATTTGTATCTCCAGTCCATCATTATGGAATATCTTTCCGTTTGTTTATGTCACCTTCAGTATCTTTCATCAGTGTTTTATAGTTTTCAGAGTACAGGTCTTTCACCTCCTTGGTTGAATTTATTCCTAGGTATTTTATTATCTTTGGTGCAGTTGTAAATGGGATTGCTTTCTTAATTTCTCTTTATGTTGCTTCATTATTATTATATAAAAATGCCATGATATATGTACATCTATTTTGTATCCTTTGACCTTACTGAATTTATTGATCAGTTCTAGTAGCCTTTTGGTGGAGTCTTTAGGGTTTTCTATATGTAGTATCATGATGTCTGCAAATAGTGAACGTTTTACTCCTTCCTTACCTATTTAGATGCCTCTTCTCTGATTTCTGTGACCAGGACTTCCAGTACTATGTTAAATACTAGAGGTGAGAGTGGTCATCCCTGTCTTGTTCCAGACCTTAGGCAAAATGCCCTTAGTTTTTCACAATTATGATAGTTGTGGGGTTTTCATATATGGCCTTTATTACATTGAGGTATGTTCCCTCTAAACCTATTTTGTTGAGGGCTTTTATCATAAATGGATGTTGTACTTTGTCAAATGCTTTTTCTGCACCTATTGAAATGATCATATGGTTTTTATGCCTTCTTTTATTGATGGCATGTATCAGATTGATTGACTTGTGAATATTGAACCACCCTTGTATCCCAGGGATAAATCCCACTTTATTGTGATGGATGATTTTTAAGATGGATGATTTTTAGGGCTTTTGCATCTAATAGTTCATCAGAGATATTGGCCTGTAGTTTTCTTTTTTTTTGCAGTGTCTTTATCTGGTTTTGGTATCAGGGTAATGCTGGCCTTATAGGATGAATTAGGAAAATTTCCTTCCTCCTCTATTTTTTTGGAATAGTTTGAAAAGAGTAGGTATTAACTCTCCTTTAAATGTTTGATAAAATTCACCTGTGAAGCCATCTGGTTCTGGGCTTTTAAGGTTGCTGGCATCTTTTTTTTTTTTTTAAGATTTTATTTATTTATTCATTTTATATATATATATATATAGATAGATAGATAGATAGATAGATAGAAAGAGAGAGAGAGAGAGAGAGGCAGAGACACAGGCAGAGGGTCCATGCCGGAATCCGACGCGGGACTCGATTCCGGGACTCCAGGATCATGCCCTGGACCAAAGGCAGGCGCTGAATCGCTGAGCCACCCAGGGATCCCCAGCATCTTTTGATTACTGATTCAGTTTCGTTGCTGGTAATCAGTCTGTTTAAATTTTCTATTTCTTCCTGATGCAATTTGGGAGGTTACATGTTTCTAGGAATTTACAATTTCTTATAGGTTGTCCAACTTGTTGGGGTATAATTTTTCATAATATTCTTTTACAATTTTTGTATATCTGTGGTGTCAGTTTTTATTTATCCCCTTTCTGATTTCTGATTTTATTTATTTGAGCCCCCACCCCCACTCTTTTTTATGAGTCTGGTTAAAGGTTTATTGATTTTGTTGATCTCTTCAAAGAACCAGCTCCTGGTTTCATTGATCTGTTCTATTATGTTTTAGTTTCCATTTTGTTTATTTTTGCTTTAACCTTTTTATTTCTTCCCTTCTACTTATTTTGGGTTTTGTCAGTATTACAATATTATTGACTATATTCTATATGCTGTAAATTCAGTCCCTGTGACTTATTTCATAACTGGAAGTGAATAGCTCTCAATCTCCTTCACCTTGTTTGTCCAGCCCCTTGATGCTTTCCTCTCTGGCAAGCACAGTTTATTCTTTGTATTTATGATTCCGTTTTTTGTTTGTTTGTTTGTTTGTTCATTTGTCTTTTTAAAAAAAATATTCCATATACAAGTGAAATCATATGATATTTACCTTTCTCTGTCTTTCTTATTTCATTGAGCATTGTACTCTCTTAGGTCTGTTCGTGTTGTCAGAAATGGCAAGATCTCCTTTTTTTTTTTAAATGGCTAAATAACATTCCATTGTGTGTGTGTGTGTGAGTATACACACCACTTCTTGTTTATCCATTTATCTATTGATGGACACTTCTGTTGCTTCCATCTCTTGGATATTTTAAATGATAAAACTGCAGTGAACACAGGAGTGCACACATCTTTTTCAATTAGTGTTTGTTTTCTTTGGGTAAATGCTCAGTAGAGGAATTACTGGATCATACGTTATTTCTATTTTTAATTTTTTGAGGAACCTCCTTACTGTTTTCCACAGTGGCTATACCAATTTACATTCCCACCAACAGTGCACCAAGATTCCCTTTTCTTCATATCCTTACCGACACTTGTTATTTCTTGTCTTTTTGATACTATCCATACTGACTCGTATGATGTGACATGTCACTGTGATTTTGATTTGCATTTCCCTTATGGTTAGTGATGTTGAACATCTTTTTATGTGTCTCTTGGCCATTTGCATATTCTTTTGAAAAATGTCTATTAAGATGCTCTGCCCATTTTCTAATTGGATTGTTTGGCTTTTTTGATGTTGAGTTGTATAAATTCATTATATATTTTGAATACTAGCCCCTTATAAGTTATATCATTTGCAGATAACTTCTCCCGTTCAGTAGGTTGCCTTTTTGTTTCATTGAGTTTCCTTTGCTCTGCAAAAGCTTTTCATTTTGATGTAGTCTCAGTAGTTTATTTTTGCTTTTGTTTCCCTTGCCTCAGGAGACATATCCATAAATATGTTGCTAAAGCTTACTGCCTATATTTTCTCTTAGGAATTTTGTGGTCTCAGGTCTCATACTTAGCTCTTTAATCCATTTTGAGTTTACTTTTGTGTATCATATAAAAAAGTGGTCCAGTATCATTCTTTGGAATATAGCAGTCCAGTTTTCCCAACAACATTTACTGAAGACTCTCTTTTTTCCCTTGTGTGTTCTAGCCTTCTGTGTCATACATTAATTGACCAGATAAGAATGGATTTGTTTCTGGTAACGCCTATTGAATCTTGAGATTTGCTATGAGCTGTACTTGACTCTGTGTGAGTGTTGGGCACTATTACCTCTTACTCTTTTTTGTGGTATTGTTCCTATAGATTCCTCCAATGCATGTGCTTATTACTCAGATGAATACTGAAGGGGGTCCTCTTTAGATCTTCACATTTCTCCATGCATTGTTCTCCTCTTTAGGACTATGTCCTGCAAACTCTAGTTGCTTTGGTCTCCCCAGGCTCTCAGCTCTGGTTACCACCTCCTTGTGCTGTAGCCTGGAAAGTCTCTCAATTCAGTAAGCTGGGGAGAGATTGTATGGTTTACTTTGTTTCCTGCTCCTCAGGGACCACTATTCATCATTGCTTGATGCTGAGTGTTTTGTAAACCTTGTTTCAAGTATTTTGAAACCTTTATTCAATGTATTTTGATTGTTTCAGGAAGGAGAGTAAATCTGATCCCTGTTATTCCATGGAGGCTGTAATTGGAAGTCTAGGCACAATTGTTTTAAAATCCTGGCTCACTTGGTTGTGAGACCTTAGATATGTTTCTTTAGTTCTTTGAACTTAAGTTGTTATTTTCTTCTTCTTATTTTTTAAAATCAGTACAGCTGGGAAAGTATCTGAGCTCTCTTAATAGAAATGAAATAAATGAGATAACTTTAAGATGTGTCCAGTATGCTGCTTGGTATATATAATGTGTATTTAATATTTAACATATGTTTCTTTCCTCTGTTTTCTCAGTCTCCTTTCCTCATGATGGTGTTAAAAAATATTTATTGAATTACATTAAATTAAGTTCTGTGACTCCCAATTTACTCATCCTATTCTTAAAATATGAAGATTAGAGGGCGACCATATTGTTGAAAACTGCCCAAACTTATTTTTCTTCTAAGCATCCAGGGGCAAATGGATCATCTAGTTCTATTGCTAAGATTCATCTAACTTTCCTGGGGAATTGCTAAATCTTACTCTGTTTCTGTGAAGAAGAGAAAAATACAGTGAAGCTCATTGAACAGTGTGATGCTTGATCTCTAATGCCTTCTTTCCTAGTGTCCTGAGCTAAATGAGAGTTGCAAGTGTTGCAGAATTATTTCATTACATATACTTGAATACCATGTAGCAGAACTGAGGCTGTCCAGAAATCTCAGATTCTTTTAATCTGTAAGATTTCACTTAATTCATACTATGTTTATCTTTGGGGAGAGACATATAGATAGGATGATAGTATTTTTTTTAAAGAAGATTTTACTTACTTATTTGAGAGAGAGAGAGAGAGCAGAGGAGAGAGAGAGAGAGAAGAGAGCACAAGCAAGGGAAGGGGCAGAGGGAGAGAGAGAGGAGGTTCCCTGCTGAGCAGGGAGCCCATCACAGGGCTTGATCCCAGGACCCTGGGATCATGGCTGAGCCAAAGGCAGATGTTTAACCCACTGAACTACTTAGGCGACCCTCGAATGAAAGTTCTTTAACATGTTATTTGCATCTGTCATAATAGTGCTTGATCTCAATATGCATATAGATATATTTAATTTTTAAATGTTACAAGATTTTTATGAATTCTTTATGTAGTAATGTAACACAAGGAATACAGTACATATGGCTGAAATTTGAGATTTAGTCATAGACTAATGAAACTTATTCTGAGGTAGCCATAATATTCACTGCATTTATTTTTGAACAGTATTAATAGTCAATTTTAGAAAGAATAATTGAATTTATTATCTTCACTTCCTGTAATTCATCTTGCATAACTTTACCAAATTGATCTTCCCTAATCACTGCTTTCACATTGTCATTTTCCCTCTCAAAAAATGTTCAGGAGATCTTAGTTCTTACTGTCTTTACAAGGGAACTCTTTTGCCTTTCAAGTCTTTATACACATAAGCTTCATCCTTCATGTAAAAATCCACTTCCTCATACTCCTCTGGGTGAAACCTCCAAATAGGTCACAATTTTCTCTTTTTAGTTTCTCTAATCTCTCTACTCTTTTCCTTCTCAGAGTCTTCTCATGTGTTTGTTTTCTACCCCTATGCCACAAATTTATTTCTCCCCTATTTCCTCAGGTAGATCACCTTTACCTCTTTAATAAAACCTTCCTTGTCTCTAACCATTATTGATACCATTTTTCTCTCATCAAATTCTCATCAAAGAATTTGTGATTATAGAATTATAACCAAAGCTATCATACAGGGTTGAGGTAATCTAACTTAAGCTCTTATTTTTAAGTAGGAGAAATTGAAGCGCCTGAGTTTGTAACTGGTTCAAGATCACACACGGAAGCAATATTGGAGACTGAACTAGAAGTTAGGTTTCATATATCTTTGGTCACTGCCTTTCAAAATGTATGTGCAATTTTATTAATTTGTTCTTCCGTTCAGTGAAGATAGACCACGCATCTTCTTTGGATCAATCTTTTTAATACATGCAAAAATACTGGAGTCCCGGGATCGAGTCCGTCAGGCTCCCGGCATGGAGCCTGCTTCTCCCTCCTCCTGTGTCTCTGCCTCTCTCTCTCTCTCTATGTCTATCATGAATAAATAAATAAATAAATCTTAAAAAAATATCCTAAGAGGTAGATGCTATTATTGTTTTAATTGGTTAAATTTTACCAATTGTAAATTTACCAAATGTAAATTTTACCAAATGTAAAATGTAAATTACCAATTTACCAAAATTGGTACCATTTTACAGATGGGTACCAATCCAAGGCACTGGAGGTTAAATGGCAGAGTTGGAAATGAAAGCCCAGTAGTTTGGTCCTAGGTCCTTTTTTTTTTCCTTTTTTTTTTTTTTTTCATAAGTGTTTAATCATCCTGTGACACTGCTTCTTTTTGCTACTGGCCTCTGGCTAGTTTTTACATATTTGAAGATGAGACCATGTCCTATATTTTGAGATTTCTCTCTGTCCCCACTATGGGAGGAAGTAAGCTCACAGTATACAATATTTATTGATAGGTTAGTTCTCTTATCTAGCAAATTGCTCATTAAAAAAGTCCCTATATATGAATCAACATGGCCATACTCAACTTTTTAAATAAATCATTGAATCCAGCCTAAATCCAGGTGTGTACAAAGAAGTTAAAGTGTGAAGTAATTATGCAGATAATTAAGTAAAAATCCTAGCAGTTACCTTATTAGTCTCACTTTCCTGTACTTGTGGATTACTTACCCATCTGCAAGGATTCTTGTTTAGCATTGCAGTTCAAACCACATGATCTCTACCAATCATCTAGTTATTTCTTTCCCTCACAAAGTCAGGAAAATATGTAGAGAATTTGGATGGCAGAGCCACAGTCAGTTCTTTTAGCTTTCTACTGAATTTGTTTCACTCTTATCACATAGTCTAGGGCTTTTAATTGATTTCTACACACTCTGGTCTGTGTAGAATCTGCCTAGCCATCTTTATGCTTCATTGCTCCATATGGAATATATACATGAATAAAAGCATGTCATATCCATGCTAAAATGACAAGTGAATATGGAAGCATTAGGGGTCCACCTGCATCTCCAGGATGATTTTCTGGATAAATACACAATCTCAGTGTCTGAGATTGAACAAAGCAAACAGATCCCCAAAAACAAACAAACAAACAAACAAAAATCCTTCATTGGTCAGGCTAATAGAAAACAAATACCAAATTCTCACTGCAACAACCAAGATAGTGATTTCTACCACATAAAAACCAGAACATTATCACTATTGTTTCATTTAACTTAAGAGCAAGATAAGATTGATTTGCTTTTAGCCCTTAAGTGAATGTTGGGATATTTATGTTTATATGACCAATAATAAGATTTTGAAGTCCTAGGTAATGGTATGAATAGCAGTTTTATTTGAGGCTGATTTTATATATATATATATATATATATATATATATATATATATATGTATGTATATATATTCTATTTAATTCATAGATTGCTCATTTTTCTCTTACATGTATATGAGAAAATTCCTTTTGAATTGAATTAAAATGGAAACGAAGGTCCGTATTTAGCTAATCCGAAAGTATTGTGAGTAGGAACAGAGTTGCTTTGGTATCCAGATAGATTGGAGAATTCGCCTAAACATTGTCTTGAATCTTCACCCGAATTTAATAGCACCATGATATTTATGATTTTTGTTCTAGAACACTTCATATCTCTTCTATTTTATTTATTTGAGAATAATTATTTAGGTATCTCATGCTTACTATTAACATTGCCATTTAGAAATAGCACTTCCTAGTATTAATTTAATTTCTATATATTAGAAGTAAAATAAAATAGTTTTTGCTCCCTGATGGAAAATAAAAACTGTTACTGTCTTTTAAGCACACTAACTTTGCTTGTTATGATGATTTAGTTGCTCAATGGAATAGACATAATGTCTAACTTTAGCTGTGTCTACAGAATGGCAGCATGCAGACCATTTGTGGAAAACACTGCAGTAGTACATTTCACTTGATTTTTCTTATGAACAAGAAAAGGTATTATTTTAAGGGAGGCTACTACTTGATTTTTATGAATTTCATCTGATCAACTGGATCTGGGATTGTAGAATGCAGATATATCTTTGGATTTCAACACATGTGTGCTTTCTCTTTCATTTTTTTTTCCTAGTTAAATATTTCCACTTATGTTACTTGGGATCAGATTGCCACCATAATATGAAGCATCATTACTAAATCTCAATGATGCCCAATTAGGAAGGAGTCATGAAAGGTGAAGGAGAATATTGACAAGAGAATCTCAGCAAGCTTGGCAGGGGCTATAGGAAGAGACCCTAATTAGTGTGTTGGATCTATTTCATTATAATCAGAGATGGTAATTGACTTGGATGTGGCCTACTAAGTATTTGGCATGGATCTGGAA
This sequence comes from Canis lupus baileyi, assembly GCF_048164855.1. Classification (NCBI taxonomy): domain Eukaryota; kingdom Metazoa; phylum Chordata; class Mammalia; order Carnivora; family Canidae; genus Canis; species Canis lupus. The sequence continues at coordinate 53,910,552 of NC_132844.1, read as the reverse complement.
AACATAATGGAGAACATAGACTAAGTTGCTTCAAAGGCCTTAGACAAGGGTCACATTTCTTCTGTAACAAAACTACATAAAAATCTCATGTCTTTTCTGATGGGTTATGTGGTCACACTTTTCTCATTGTGGAAATGAATGCATGTGGATAGCCGTGGTGTCCATTCATGATCTTTTCTGTGCCATCTAGACAGGCTGAAGAGAGGTACTGGTGCTGTCATGGTTTAGTGACTAATGCTAACTAGCCACCATTACTGGGTTTTTATGATCAGTAGAGACCAAAGTACACTGACAGCCGAAGTGCCCACATTGGCTGTGCTGTGGCTTGTGAGTTCACCTTTGTCATATCCAGGCAGCCTGGGTCCTTGGGTTCTTTCAAAGGAGTGAGTTACCAAATATCTTTTGGTTTCTGAGGTGCTCTGGTCAGTGACATACTGAGGCCCATTCCTAGTGTCCTACCTCAAGACTCTGAGCTATGATCATGACACAATAGGCAGATATTTTGGACCTTTTATCAAGTGTTCTTTGGCCTGCTTTAGATGAACAGATGCTTTAATCCCTGAATTATTTACTCCAACTCTGCTGCTTCTGCTGTTGGTGCTGTTGTAAATATTTGAGGGTTTATCAGAGATGGAAGTGATTGCTATGGTAGTCACCTTTCACCACTAGGCCAAACAGATTTCATGTTTCTTTTTTCAGTCCACTGGGGCTACAGAACTTTGGAAGCTCTAGATCTGTGTGTGTATATATATATATATATATATCAGCATAAGGCCTTGTCTGCTCTATTGCAGGGTGATATGAGCCAGATGTGCAGTTTTGAGACCCTTCTACTCCTTGACAGAGTTTTCTCTTTGGGAGATCCTTGCCCTACCCATGTCTTCTGTCTGAGCCGGAACAAGGCAAAGGGACTTTGTGAGATACTTTGAATGTATAAGTCCTGTGATCGGAAGAGTAGTGGCTGAGCATGGGCATTGGCACAATCTTCCTACCCCTCTGTGGGCACTGGGGCCTCGAGTGCATCCTAATCTAGTTTATTCCCATAGGAACAGGAGTGAGAACTTACCAGTTATTTCACTTAATCTAGAAACCTAAAATTAATACTCTAACTTTTCCGGTTTTGAAAACCAGTATGTTAGAAAAGTGGCTTTAACCTTTCCGCCATGGTGTCTGCCTGCGTTGTTGACTTTTATTTAGTTCCAAACATTTGTTGAGCACCCACTGTGTTTCAGCTGTTTAAAATACAGATACATGTATATATACATTTGAGAATATTCTTTCAAACTGGGAGAAAATTCAAGTTCCAATCTACATCAAACATTGAGTGAAAGATACTATCAGTGCGAAATACCTTCATATGGGGGCAAGGGGGTAGTTATTGTGCATTAGTTATGGGTCAGATACCATTCTGAGTATAGAGCAGTGAAAAACAGGCAAAAATATATGCCTTGATAGACCTTACATTCTATCTAGGGGAATCAGGGTGGGACAGATTATAATCAAAATGCATAAGCAGAAGTGATTTTGTGAGATATGGTATGCTAAATATAGATGTACTGATAGAAGTATTGAGGAAAATAAAGCATAGAATTTTTCACTGAGAGGATGACATTTGAGCAAAGGTCTGGAGGAAGTAAGGGAATAAAGAGCATTCCTGGTAGAGGCAACCCAAATGAATAGGCCCTGATTCCATGAGTGTGTCCAGCATATTGAAAGTAAAGCAAGGCATGACATGTACAGAGGAAGAGATAAGTAGGGGATGAGGTCTAAGGAGTAATGGGGAGGGGTATAGGTTAGAGAAGGTCTGATTATTGTATTTGTGGACTTTGTTGATGTAATTGTCTCTTAACCCGTTTGGAATAATGTGGTAATTCTTATGACAGATTGGCTGTCAGGGAAATTTATAAATAAAATTTCTAATATCCATAACATTTTTCCATGTACTAGTATTTTCATACAGGCCTTACTGACCTGTTTAGATGGAGACAGGTAGCAAGTGGATAGTAAATCCCTTTGTGAGGAAGAATGAAGCTAAGGTACATGTACTCATTATGATGGTTTAGTAGGTAGTATTTGATCTTGTCTTCAAAAGACTGTGACTTCACAACTGAATAAGAATAACTGCTTGGGAATTTTCCAGTACAAAAAAGTTTATGAAAGTTTTTCCTTTTTAAAAATTTCTCTATTTTTCTCTTTTGCTTTATTGTGACATATTTATTATTTTTCAACTTGAAACAAAAAATAGGTCAGATAATTTTGGGTGGCAATCTCAAACCAAGAACAGTTTTTAGGACAAGGGATTACGTTTTTGATAAGATTATATAGATAGCTAGATGGATGGGTGGGGGGCTAGATAAATAGATAAACAGGAAGTGTTCTGCTTGCCTTACAGAACTTCTGGATGAAATTTGTACTAAATGTACTCCTCAAATACTTGTTCTTTTGACAGCATTACGGGAAGCCAACAGGTAACATTTTGACGGAGATATAGCTTCTTTTTCTCAGCATTCCTTATTACCCAAAGTGAATTTTTTCTCCTGTGTTTCTATTATCATTTTGATATGATTCATCGTGGCCTCTTAGATTACCTCGAGAGTTGTGGATAATTTAATGTGCTCTTATTTAGAAAAATTCCCTTTTCTACTCCAGTAGGGGTTTTTAACTGGGACTACCATCTAGGGGGCTTATATAGAGGCTTTGGTGGTTCTCTTTACCCCTTGATATGGTATGCATGCATTTATATGTGTATATTTTTCTGAGGAGAAAATTCTAACCCATACCAAATTCTCAAAGGGATCTGTGATCTGAAAAACATTAATATCACTTGTTTAATATAAAACATTTTAGTGGGTGTTGGGTAGCAATAAGACACAGCATGATGCCTCCATATAAGAAAAGGCATGGTTGGGGCACTGAATATGTGTTCACATCAATTAACAGGCTTGAGATTTTCTATACCAACCACATTACTAGGAAGTAATCCAAGGAGGGAACATTTCAAAGGGAAAAATAAGATGAAGTTTCCAGCAACAGATGAATTCACTTATGGACCCAATTTTTGGGCAAAGATGGATGGAAGGAGGAAGAGTTTTAAGCTACCCATTGGCATTTATTGCCCTCTCAACTTGGAAGTGTGTGCTGTCTTGGAAGTAATTGTGTTAAGTGTTTAAACATCATCTTTAGGAACCCAGCTTGCATTGGATTACAGAAATAGAGCACATTGAGGAAATAGGATACAGGATGGTTTCTGTGGTGAACTGTTGTAAAGCAGGAATAACTCGTATATAGGAAGGAAGAAAGGAGGCTTCATTTAGAACTTTTTGAAAAAAAAATTCATATAACATCTTGGTGAGGTCCTGGTGGACATCAGAAAGAAATGTGTTTATGGAGACTTGAGAAGAAAAGTTCAAGATTGTTCTAAGTAAGGATCTCTAAGGAGATTAAAGACAGGGCAAGGGGGAAGAAATGTAACTGATGGCAGAACAAGAGAAAGTGGATATTTTGCCTCTACCTTCTAGTTTAGAGGTTTAGAAACTAGGAGGGACCTTGGACTGGAAGTATTGTAGGAAACAGATTAATATGAATTCCCTCAGTAGGTTGGAAGAATTACAGCAATGTGCAGCACATTTTACACAACAGCTGCCCAGACATAGGTGTTAGGGAGAGGAAACAGTAATAGTTGCTCTAAAACCATAAGCTATAATGAAAATATTTTATGACCAGTTTGCAAAGATTATGTAGAAGCAATAATAAGGGTGGCCAGCAGCGGCGACAAAGAAAGAATTTACATTCATAAAGACTTGCTGGGGTGATATAAATGCGGAAGACTATAGATTCTCAAAGGATCAAAGAGGAACTGATTGGAATGGGAAAAGAAGCTAATAATAAAAGGAAAAAATATGTAGAACATTTTAGTTTCATGTTTTTTAATTCAACAAATATGTTATGGGCACTAAGGAGAATATAAGGATATGAAATATCTTCAAGGGGCTTCTAATATACACCCAGTTAAGAGCAAATACTGTTGTAGTACATATTACGATATGTTATGCAGGAATAGTACAGATTATAAGATGTTGTGCAGGAACAATGTGTACAGTGAGCACTTTGCTAGGGGCTACTGGAGATGCAGAGATGAATCCTCATTTAAGGAGCTTAGTTTATACTAGTGAGGGGAGTTAAGTCAGGCATGCAACTAACCTTCACATAAGCTAGAATATATTAACTGCCACTAGAGACAATGGTATCTGTGTTCAAGGAAGGTGAATCTGATCAAGGGTAACAGGAAAAGGTTTTAGAGAGGAGGTGGTATTGTCAGTGGGCCCTTAGGGATGTATAGAACTTTGTCAGGCTACTAGATATATTCAAAGGGAACAGATGCATAAGTATTATAGGAAGTATTTTGGTTTGGTCAGACTTGTATGTATGAGTAAGCTTTGAATGAAAAATAACCAGTGGCATCTTTTCTCCATTTTTTTTTTTTTTTTTTTTTACGGAAAATTGTAGATAATTACCCTTTTAGCAGCATGAGGAGGACTGAGATAATCCTTGGATGTCTTCCAATTTTGTAATCCAGTGATTCTCTAAGCCTGTACCCAAGGAGAGTAAATGCCTATTTATTTAAAATAAAATTTATAACCATACCAAAAGGAACTTGAAAAGTCTTATAAATGCCTCTGTTAGTAATAATAATATTAATTGCAACCATATTTTCCTAAATTATTCCAAGAATCTTATGAGTTATGGATAATAACGCTCATTTTTCAGATGAAGAAATGCTCGGAGAAGTTAAGCAATTGCCCCAGTTCACACAGCTATTAAGTGTCAGAAGTAGGACTCGCAGCCATGTCCTACTAACTCCAAATATTTCTTAACCACTGCTCAATACCTCGCACAAAGTCAAAATGGTTGCATCAGAGTTTCTGTTTGTCGACAACAAAATCCACTCTAGCTAGTGGAAGGGGAGAAGTAATTTGTTAAAGGGAATTGGCAAGTTCCAGGAAGGCCTAGGGAGTCAGACTTGAAGTTTGTGCATCCCAAAAGCATACACCCAGTCTCATGCTGCACTGATTTAGTAGAGGCCCCATGACCACTGCCTTTGCACATAGTTTTGCACAGGGTGCTGCTCATACTGATGCAGGGTGCCACAGCTGGGACCTGAGCCACTGCTGCTCCTGCATGCTGGATGAAGTGCTCTCTGCACTTCTCTTGGTAGAATAAATTCCACATGGTATCTCCTATAACTCATTTCACTTTCTTGCAGTTGTCTGTGGGTGTGTCCAATTGGCAGAGCCTAAGTCATAAGTCATGACAAATTACAAAGGAATCTGGGAAACAAATACCTAGCTTCTAGCTTGGGAGGAAAGTCCTCAATTAATATGGGAAGGTTTTTCAAAATGTTCTAAAGAACTATAAATAAGTGGCCAGTAGAGGTTCATTTTGCATAAGAGTCCAGCATTTATCTAAATTCTTCTTTATCTGTCTGGAGTTTCTCTCAGCCCTTTATTTCCTTGTAGTCAGAAGGTGACCTTACCAGCATCTCAATTCTAACACCATGCCAGCAGTGACCCAGGCAGTAAAAAATATATCACCGAATTAATTTAGTGGAAACACTAAAACATTCATGGTCTTAAAATTTTAACAGAAGCCTGTGTTTTCTCCATTAAAAAAAATTAATCGGGTAGGATGTCTTTAATCAAAAGACAAGTCAACTGGGTCACACAAAAGACCAAATAATGGCATTGTAACTTTACAAATTCTCTGACTTTTGGCTGCTTTTTATAAGCCTGAAAAAAATATCAAAAGCAGTAAAAACTTATATTATTTCTGTCAGTAGTCCTTTTCATAAAATGTTGTGAAAACAATCTCTTTAAGAAGGAAGCAACATACTGAGCAGCAAGCCTCAGTCACAGGAAGTTCATTTTTTCTTTGGCTTACAGCCCAATGCCATCAGAACTAATTAAAAACAGAGCCACGCTGGTATGGGGCTCAGTGTTTGGGTTTTACAATAACAGAGTCGCAAAGCAGGGGGATGTCTAATGAGAATAGTTTCTGAGTTTGTTTTGTAGCATTGGGCAACTATGTCAATTACTGGAACTGCGGCTCAGGGCCAGCACCCATGCTGGGATGTGAGAGAGTCTTATTGCTGTACAGATTGAGCTTCCACTTTGATACATGTGATATGCATGTCACTTGTATACTGGTGCGGCTCCTTGGCTGCAGACTCTACGTGAGGAGGCTGGTGCCACCTTGCTCCTCTTGTCTGAGGCCAGATCAAATGTTACAAGGCCCAGATTTCATCTGCATCATTAGCTATGCTCCAGTTAAAAAATGAAACATGTCCTCTGGTTGGGAAAGTATTGGAAATGAAGGCTCTGCCTTACACAGCCATATGTATGAGCTGCTGGAGAATTCATGCAGGATGGGGGAGGGGGCAGAGAAAGACATACATATCAAGGTAAAGAAAGTAAGATGAACAAAGCAGTGTGGCAATTAATGGATAGTTCAGCACTAAAATATCTCTTGTGCTTTACTTTATGTATAGTAGCAATAAAAGCAAGATTTTGGGGGTTTCTTTTCCTTTTTTTAATTTTGCTTAAAGAATAACACCCCCCATTCCCCAACCCCTTGTAAAGAGAACCCCTTATTTTCTGTCTGTGTATATGGTGGTCATGATGCATGGTCTTCTGGTCATTTAAGAAGGAGGTAGAGAGAAAAAGCTGGTAGTTTAGATAAGAAATTATCAGTGGAGTACTTGTAACTCTGTGTACGGTCTCTTCAAGTTTATAATTTAATCTCTGTTCAAGGTGATTTTTCTTTCCTTCATGCAAAGCATGATGGAAGAGTATTCCAGGGCCAAATGTAAGTACTGCTGGTATATTAAAATAGAATTGCAACAAAAGCTCAACAAATTTTGGATCTGTTCTTTTTTTGTGATTTAGTGCATTTAAAGGCAGTTGTATTTGATTTGTATTCTGTTTCATATTTTAAGAATATACACAGAGAAAAATCAATGAATTATAGTTCTAATAGATAAATTCAAATAAATAAGTTTCATTTATTAACTTATAGAATCAAGGTAGTAGTCATCTCAATTATTAATGGCTCATGAAACATATACCTAGATATATATGACCTTTCTTGATGCTTTTTTGAGGTTGTGAGCAGATAAGCATGACAGAGGAGCGTGTTATGCAAGCAATATTTTAAGAAAGTCGACATAAATATTCTAGTCCAGCAATATTTATACAATTAATCTGAAACATATGATGTAGATTTTTTCTTTCTTTTTTTTTAAGATTTTATTTATTTATTCATGACAAACACAGAGAGAGGGAGAGGCAGAGACACAGGGAGAGGGAGAAGCAGGCTCCATGCAGGGAGCCTGACCTGGGACTCGATCCCAGGTCTCCAGGATCACACGCCAGGCAGAAGGCAGCACTAAACCGCTGGGCCACCAGGGCTGCCCTAGATATTTTTTCTTAATCTTAATGTGATTATGCATAAATAATGAGGTATTTTTAAATACCTATTTTTATTCTTTGGGTTCTCCAGTCAGTGTTAGCATTGGTGATTCCTCTGATGTCATATATAGTATACTTTTCACCACAGTAATGTCTATCTGTCTTGAAAATTATACATGCTGAAGCTTAATAGACTGAGATTTCCTTGATGCCTCTCTTTTTGACACCTTCTCCCAACCCAAAGGGTGTTTCATCTCATATCCTAAAAAGTCTGAATAGTAGATTGAGGTAGCTATTTGGTACCTATGTGCTCAAGTTATCGGTTTCAAAGGGCTCAAAGAGCAAAACTCTGGGCAGAAGTTAGCGATCTGTTTGGAGAATGACAATAAAATTAGCTCCCTGGAAATGCCATGCTAGAATAGTTGGTAATGCTGTGGCCAAGAGGAGAATGGTATATGTTAAAAAGTGGCCTTGGAACTCTGGTGCCTGTGAATCTTGGGCCAGAGAAAGGCACAGGGAACACAGGAAGGAAGGAGAGAAGATGGAGATCAAAGGAAGGTTTGGCAAGCAGAGACTTCCACAAGTTAAACTCGGGTCCTGGAACTGCTCCTGAGTAAGATGGGCTAGGCTCCTCCCAAAGTCTACTCTCCAAATAGCAAAGGGCCACATGAACTCCACCTTCAGAGCAAGTTTTATAGGGAGTTGGGCTGGCGGTACAAATCCTGCAGAGGTGGGACATTGATTGGGAGTCACTGGTTGTAAAGTGAACTTAGAACATCAGCATGAACAAAAGGCATTTGATGTTTTACTTCTTTCGCTAGAAAAAGAGATTCGAAAACATGAATGTGGTTGGGGAATGTGTGGAGGGTTTGAAGGGTTTTAGAGTTTTATTTTGCTTCTTGTGTACACTCACCTTCATGGATAAATGAGATCTATTTACTTAAGTGATTTTGTAGAGCAGCCGTAGTCCCTTGTATAATCTTCTTAATGCAAACATCTATTTTTTGAATCTGTGGCCTTTAGGTTTATAACCAGGGAAGGAAGAGGGAGGACAAAGTACGCATATGTTATGTGCCAGGTACTTTATGGCATATTTCATTTATTTATCAATAACACTCCCAAAATGGGATAGTAATCATACGTAAGGAAACTGAGGTTTGGATAGACCTAAGATTAAAGCCACATAACTTGTAAAAGACAGAACCGAGATTTGAATGCAGTCCTCTTGACTCCAGAGTCTATGTTCTCTCCATACTATCACCTAGCATTAGTATTTCTATCATATTTCTTAGGGGATCTGAAAGTCATTGCAATTCAGTGGCACTTCAGGAGGTAGTACCTTTCAGGTACCTACTACATAAACAGGAAATTTATTTCACTAATAAAGATAAACATCTTTGACCAGGGTCCACATGATAGATGTTACACTAGTATGTATTTATGAATGTTTTATCATATATGCAGGAGATTCACAATCATCAGTAGAGGAATCGTCATGTAGGAGATTCATGTTAAAAAATTATTGGAGGGGCACCTGGGTGGCTCAGTCAGTTAGTGTCTGTCTCTTGATTTTGGCTCAGGTCGTGATCTTGGGGTTGTGGGGATTGGGTTCTGCTCTCTCTCTCTCCCAAACAAACAAACAAACAAACAAACCTTAAAGAAAAAGACATTGGAGGCAAATACAAAGAATGTTTCTGAAATTAGTTAGGAAGATCAGTATTGGTTTTGGTTCCTTACCCCTTCACATTGTTCAAGGATCTTGTTGGATTAGAGAGAAACTACTTACAGTGGCACTTTATGGCAAACTAAGACTTTCTGAAAAGTACTCTATGGCCTCTTTTCACCCAGCTCTTGTAAAAGATAGGTTTCCTGATGGGAAGAACTGTTTTTTTTTTTTTTTCTAAAATTTGTGGTCACTGAAACATTCCCAGAAAAACTGATATGTAACTATGTTGGTGTCAAGAAGTTGAATAAGTGAAAAAAGGAGATTTGGCATTGATGCCACCCAAATTCATCTTTGTATCAATTTAGTGTCACCAGATGTTCCTCATTTCCTGTTTAGGCACTATCTGTGGCAGTGGTGTGTGGTGCTGGTGGGCTGCTCTATGAATGTGGCATAATTTCAGAAGTATGAGGTAGGTTTCTGACAGCAGAAAGATTAGTGAACTTTCCTAATCATACCTCCCATTTGGGTGGTAGCATTGCCCCTGGTGGAAATTAAAAAGGACTTGTGTTTTGGGATATTGTCATATTCCTCTTGACTTTATTAATTCTTTCATTTAGAAAACATTTATGAAACTTTCATTGGATGCAAGTCATTATAGTGATGTTACTAGAAGAGAAAACAAACTGCTGTACTCAAGGAGCTTCGATCTAGTAGGGAAGTGAAGGCAGATAGAAAACGTTCTGTGGAGTCTATGAGAATATGATATTTGAGCAACTTTACTGCTCTCTAAACCAATCATTCACTTTGTCTCTGAGATTTTTAAGATTTATTTATTTATTTTAGAGAGAGGGTGAGAGAGCGTGTGGGTGGGCAAGTGTTAGCAGTGGAGAAGGGCAGAGGGAGAGGGAGAGAGAAAGAATCCCAACCAGAATTCCTGTCAAGTGCAGAGTCTGATCCCACGGACTCAAGATCATGACTTGGGCTGAAATCAAGAGTTGGATGCCCAACTGACTGAGCCACTCAGGTGTCCCTGGCTCCAAGATATTTGAAGAAGGCAAATATTAATAGATAAACTTGTTTTTTCCAAGGGAAAATAAAAAGTCAACTATCTTTTTTTATAGAGTATATAGACTCCTTTGGAATTTTTTTTTTTTTTTTGTAATTCTGTCATAAAATCTGCGCATGACTAATTACCGCAGTGGTAAGTATATGTGGAGAAGGTGAATAATTAAATGGGCTACCAAGATGATGTAAGATACTGCCACTTTGTTGAAACACATAGTCATCACTGCAGGTATGATTCTTCCAAAACAGAAGTGGGGAATATTGATATATCAAAGGAATTCTTCTGTATAATGTGAGTTTGGGTTTGTTGATCCATGTCTTATAGTATGACCTTGTCAAATTAATTCATTGAATGTAGATGCCCCAAGCCTAATATTATGAAAATTTAGTTGACTAGGGTCTTGTAAAGAATTGAAACAAGCTCCTTGTGTCCTCTAAATATAAAAATTGAAGGAATCCACTAAACAAGATCTCTCGATTTGGCTATAGCCATTCTTTGAGTTTGTCTTAGTAACATCTAACCTTATGTTAATTACTACCCAAAAAATTCTTAACTGAAACTTAAAAAAAAAAACTGCTTTAAAAATATTGAGCATAAAAAAAAAATATTGAGCATTTCAAAGATAGCAAACCAAAAGTCATGCTGGTGGTAACTTGCATGTCTATGTTTTTACTCATGAGAAACTTACATATGAATGAGCAGAATAAAGGGAAGAAACTATTAATTGACTGAATTGTGTTTTAGTGGAATTCTATAGTATACATTTTCTTGGGTATTTGGGCTGAGAACGAGTGTTGCCTGAGGTGGGAATATAAAATGATGTAGCTGCTTTAGTAAGCAATCTCAGTTCCTCAAATGGTTAAACCTAATTATCATAGGATCCAGTGATTCTGCTCCTTGGGATATGTCCATACAAAAACGTGTACACAAATGTTTCTAGCAGTATTATTCACAATAGCCAAAAAGTGGAAACATCATAAAGTTCATTGACCGATGAACGAATGCATGAACAAAAAGGTGGTATATCTATATAATGGAATACTATTTGACAATATAAGGAAATGTAGTACTGATACTGCTATAACATGATGAACTTTGTAAATCTTATGCTAAGTGAAAGAAGCCAGTCACAATGTACCACATATTGTATGATTCCGTTTATATGAAATGTTGAGAATAGGCAAATTTATAGAGTAAAACAAATTAGTGGTTGCTTGCATATGGGAGTAGTAGTAGTAAGGGGTCTGGAGAGTGATAGCTAAGGGGATTCTTCTGGGGGTAATGAAAATGTTCTAAGATCTGTCGGGCGATGAGTGTACAACGCTGTGAATATGCTAAAAACCATTGAATTTTACACTTTAAATGGATGAATTATGTGAATTATGTCTTAATAAAGTTGTTTAAAAGAAAAGAATGCTGTCTCTATATAGAGTCCCAGTATATAAAACCAAACCACTTTATATTATCAGTTTTAAAACTTTCACTTGTATTTTGCTAAATGACCTTTGGTCTCTTTTAATAAAGATTTAGTAAGACTTGTATTCCATTTTATAAGGTGGGTATATGAGAGCTAGGGGAGCTATCTGATTATCACATATAATACACCAGCAATGCTTTTGGTCACTATGTTAAAGAGCCCCCTTTTAACCATGAAAAATCCGACTGAAGTCAATCACAGGAGAACCACATTCATTTCAGAAGGATTTTGTAAAAGCAAAAGTAATTGGCAATAATATATATAGGACTTGTAAATATTATATATACTTCATGAAGTTAGGTCTGAAACTTCTGGGCTCTTGTCACGTGGTACAATATTTGTACTGTGTTCTTACGCATGAGACCTCTTAAATTCATAAAGAAACATTAAAAATTGTTTTTAGCTGTTTAGCACTGCACATAGAATATGAGATCTGGTTGTGGTATTCTCTGTGTCCCATCACACAGCAAACTGTAGAAATGGGACCTTGGTCTTCTGTTCACATCATGCTAAACTGCTGCTTGGCAAATTTGAACAGATTAATATACATTTTTCTCTTTCATCTTATTAACTATGTAATCAGTATCAGTAATAGAAAGAAGCCTTGATTCTTTTCTTCTCATATTTAAAGAAAGAAACCCCAACCAACTTCAGTGTCTATAAAAGCAAATAAAACTCTTAAAGCATCAATAGTAAGAAAATTGAAGATACTGTCTTTATCCTGTAAGCATTCAAAAACTAGACATGTAATTACTAAGAATACATTTTTTTCAAGGCAGACATATATGGGTTTATCAAGTGGTATGTTGGTAAATAGTTAACAACTAGCTTTCCTAAATAAAACAAAACAAAAGCCTTGATTGGTAGTGATGGTTGATTTCTGTGGTGTAATATGCCCACCATGGTTGATTTTTCAGGCTACCTGTGAGATATCTCTAATGTGCAGCTGAGAAAAGATGCTCACAATGGCTTCTGAAAGCTTCATTAAGCTGGCTCAAGTATATGTGTACTTCCTAACATACACATACACAAATACACAGACACATGTACTTGTGCATTGACGTAAATGCACTGCCATTGGTAATTTATATACCTCTATTGGGAAATGAGATGTTCAACAGTATATTTTTGTTGATATAAATACAGAGGTATTTACATTTTTAACCAAATTGAAGGCTTTTTCTAAAATTTCAAATCCCTTGCTTATGATATAGAATTTACTTCAAGAGATGTTATCTCTTCTTGATCACTCAAAATCAGTTGCCTGGGTATGAGGTAGGATTGAGGTTCTCATTCCAACTTAATCATTTAGTAGGGGTATGTTTGTATGTGTGGGGAGGTGTTTGGGTGTGTGAGAGAAAGAGGGAGGGAGAGAGAGACAGAGGCCACCTTCATTGAGCAATGCCTGAATTATCTCTCAAGGCTTGAGTTTACTGCCAGTGAGCAAGTTGACTTAGACACATTCCAAGGTTCATTTCATTTCCAAACCTGTCCACGTACTCGTTATGAACTCATACATGCAAACTACTGGTCTCAGTGCAACATGGTGTAGAGTGCTTATATCTGTTCTTTAGGATTATTCCCTTAGCTGCTTTTGATAGTACCCTAATTTTTGCTCTTGATCTCTAGATTTCCTTTCCCTACCTTTAGTTGGCTGCTTCTAATCTCCTGTGGGCTTGAGAAAAGCAACCATACAGGAATGGTAAGTAAGTCATGAACAAAAATTGATGTCTTAGGGCTGGTTATCCGAAGAATAAAGTATGGCATATTAGATTATGTTATGAAGTGCTTCTTGCTCAAGGTCTTTACAGTGATTGGAAAGCTGAAGTTGCTATATAAACGGTATTTGGATGAATTTTCTATATTTTTAAAAATATTATTTTATTTATTTTTAGAGAGAGAGGGAGCGTGTGTGTACATGCACCAGGGGGAGGGGCAGAGAGGGAGAGAAAGTCCCAAGCCGACTCCATATTGAGCATAGATTCTGGAGTCTGACATGGGGCTTAATCTCAGGACCCTGAGATCATGATCTGAGCTAAAACCAAAAGTTTTATTGTAATATACTGGCAGTTTTTAATAGAGGAAATTTCAAGAAATTCAGGTTTGTTTAGAGGGCGCATTTTATTTATTTTTTAGAAGACTTTTTAGAAAAAGATTTTATTTATTTATTTGGAGAGTGAGCAGGGAGGGAAGAGGGAGAGAGAGAAAAAGAGAGAGAGAGAGAATCTGAAACACACTACACCAAGGCTGGAGCCTTATGTGGGACTGACCCCATGGTCCTGAGGTCATGACCTGAGCTGAAATCAAGAGTTGGAGGCTTAACTGACTGAGCTATCCAGGTGCCCCTAAAGGGCACATTTTAAGAAAGCCAATTTTTACATATGGAAAAGTTGAGGATGAAAGATGATCTCAATATATAAAATGTGGCATTCCGTTTTTTATAAAGAAATTTGATTTTGATTCATTTTCATTGGTGGGAAATTCTAATTTGGTCATTTTTGTGGGTCTCCTTCTGTGTCAAGGTTTATGGGTCTTAAGCAGCATCCAAGATGGTTACAAAGGCTTTGGCTGGTGGCCACCTCTGTCCGTTGACCCTCTTTCCAAATAGTTTACATCTGAGTTGTATAGTTACCTTATTTGCAAAGCAACTTTAGGTTTGAGGGTCTTTGTTTTCATATCACAGTTGAGACATGAGAAAATTTTCAGGGTTTCAGTAGTGCCATCTCTACATCTTCAATGACACTATTTTTCCTGAAGGTCTTGTATCCCTGGTTTTTTTAATCTACTCTGGGACCCAGAGGTCTGTCTCCTTTCCCCAAGTCAGTAAGAATTTTTTTTTTTTTAAGACCAACTTTCTCCTCTCTCCTTTGTTTCTTTACAGACACTCTGCTTCTTCCTGCATCCTCTCTTTGCATGTTTGCTTTCTTGGCCCACTCTCTGTGTGTTCACTTATGACCTAGACTTTTAGAAATAGAATCAGAAAGTGTCCCAGGCTGATTCTACTTTTTCTCCCATCATTGATCACACATGACCCTTCCACCCCCAAGTGTTGAAAAAAATAACTGACTACTTGCCTGAATATAGCAACATGAGAAATATATGTTATCATTGGTTACTTCAGGGAGATGGGATTAAGGGTGAGATGGAGAAAGATTATGGAAATTTTATTTATTCACTTTTGTGAATTTGATCTTTCACAACTAGTATATTTTACTTTTATCATTAAAAATACTAATGAGGTTTTAAAAAGGATTGGTTTAAGAAAATAGACTAGAGTTTTGCTAAAATAACTTTTTATAAAAAAGCCAGTGATCTTTTTTTTTTTTTTGGAGACTTCGTGTATTTTCCAAACTGCATTTTTATTTGCCCACATTAACAATAAACAATTGAGAACTAAAATCAATAATTCACTTACAATAGCAGAAAAGTAAAATACTTAGGGATGGTAAGATAAAGGACAGTCCTTTGAACAAGTGGCTCTGGAACAATTGGATCCCTGTGTACAAACAAAACGTACCTCAACCATTACCTCATACAGTACATAAAGATTAACTGGAAATGAGACATAGCCTTAAAAAGTAAGAGTGAAAACTTTGAAATACCTAAAAGATGATAGAATAATCTTTCTGACTTTAGGTTAGACAAGTATTTCTTGGATAGAACACACACAAAAAAACATGAAACATAAAAAAAGCCCTGATAAGTCAGACTTTGTCAAAATTTTAAAAATTCTACTCTTTAAAAGACACTTAAGAAAATAAAAGATAAGTCATAGAGTAGGAGAAAATATTTGCAAAATGCATATCTGATAAAGGACTTGTATCTAAAATATATAAAGAACTTTCACACTTCATTAATAAGATAAACTACTTGATAACATACTGACAAGATATTTCATCAGAGAAGATATATGAATGATCAATGATCTTACAAAAAATATGCTCAGCATCATTAATTATCAGGGAAATTTTGATTGAAACTTACTAAAATTGAGATACCTTCATACCCCTACAAGAATGGCTAAAATTAAAAAGGCTGAGAGCTCCAAGTGCTGACAAGGAGGTAGAACAACTGGAAATCTGAAATGCAGTTCTACTTCATTTGCAAATGCAAATGCAAAATGATGCATTTTGGAAAACAATGTACTTTGGAAAACAATCAGTTTCTTATAGATGTAAGCATAACATTTGTCATAAGACCTAGCAATCTCACTCTTAGGCAAGAGAAATGAAAACTTAAGCATAGTTCACAAAAAGGTAATGTATATGAATGTTGATAGAGTCATTCATAGTAACTGCAAACTGGAAACATCTCCATTGCCCATCAGCGAAGGAATAGATAAGTAAATTGTGATAAATCTGTACAATGGAATACTACTCAGCACTTCAAAGCAATGAGCAACTAATAAATGCAACAACCTTTATAAATCTGAAAAGCTGTATACTAAGTAAAAGAAGTCAGATACAGAAAGCTCCATAGTGTATAATTTCATTTTTGTGATATTGTAGAAAAGATAAAAGTATAGGAACAGAAAATAGATGAGTGGTTGCCAGGGTCCAGGGTGGGAGAGGGATTGACTACAGTGGGGCCTGATCATCAATTTATGTCTTCCACTGTCTATATTATTCTAAGATTATTTGTAGGCAATATTTTTTTTTTTTAATTTTTATTTATGATAGTCACAGAGAGAGAGAGAGAGGCAGAGACATAGGCAGAGGGAGAAGCAGGCTCCATGCACCAGGAGCCTGATGTGGGATTCGATCCTGGGTCTCCAGGATCGCGCCCTGGGCCAAAGGCAGGCGCCAAACCGCTGCGCCACCCAGGGATCCCCTGTAGGCAATATTTATATATTAATTTTACACTTTTTTTTACACTTTTTATTTTGAAATAACTTTATGCTTAGAGAAAACCTGTGAAAAACCATATAGAGAGTCCCTGTATACCCTCACACCACTTCTTTTAATGAGACTATTACAATCATATAACCATTGAACAGTTAAGCAAACCAGGAAATTAACACTAATATGATACTATTAACTTCTACACAGACCTTGTTTGTATTTCACTACTTTCCCACTACTGTCCTTTCCTGGTCCTGGATCTGTTCAGGATTCCACATTGTATTTAGATGTCATGTTTCCTTAGTCTTCTCTAGTCTGTGACGGTTTCTTTCTTGTCTTTCATGATGGTAACACTTTTGAAGAGTCCTGGTTAGTTATTTTGTAAAATGTTCCTCAATTTTAGGTTGTCTGATGATTTCCTTATGCTTATAGTGAAGTTAAATATCTTTGGTCAAGAATACCACAGAAATGATGTAGTATCATTCTCTGTTCATCATAAAAGTGATACAAGATGCTCATATCGAGTCTTATTACCGGTGATGTTGATCCTGGTCATTTGGTTAAGGATGTCTGCCAGGTTTATTCACTCTTTTCCTTTTGTGATTAATAACTCTCGGGGGAGGGGGACATATATTTTGAGAATCTGCAAATATCCTGTGTACTTTCTTCTATCAAATTCTAGGAAGAGAATCATCAGTTTACCCTGATGCTTAGCCAAAAAGCTTTGAAAAAAAAAAAAAAGGATTTAGGAAGCTTAAAACATGGGTGTATGGGTCTATTTTAGCCCTGAGTCCTTCTGAATATGCATGATTCTAAGGCTAAATGAAGAGAAGGAGTGGAGTGAAATGTGCATTGCAGGTGTCTGAGACAACTGACTGATTCAGTCACATTCAAGGCATATTTCTGGGACTTATGTCATATAGCCCCTGCTGCCACTCTTTGGGACTCTGACTTACCCCACCTCCAAGCCATTCCACACCGAAGTTGTGAGGATTTCAGCTCAGTGTCCTGAGGGTGTTTATTTCCTAGTTTCTCAGAGGGAAGGCACAGTGTGACTACCCTGGCCTCCCTCTCCAATCAGAGAATCAGCTACCTCCACAGATGCCCATGTAAATCATCTTTAGTAGAACAATGAGAATCTGGGGAAAACCCCTCCTAGGGAAATGAGTGCCATTTCATTAAAAGAGGAAAAAAACCACAATCCTTCAAATCTGGTTCATCTCACAGTCTAAATGCAAGTTCTTAATTAAAAGCCAACAGAGATTTCTAAAGTTGGAGAAAAACTAGAGCAACAACTTTTAAAATTATCCTGTGGGCTTTTTTTCCTTCTTAGTCTCTTAAAGGGAAAAAGGCTAATAACCATTCAGTGGCAAATTGCTGTTCCTTCAGAACAAGGAAGTGAACGAGAATGAAAAGTGGCATCCCAGGGGAATAGGGAGTCATCCCGTAATTAGACTGGGCATCATGTAGAGAGGCAGCAAAAAATTACTGGAATGGATCAATGAGGAATTATCCTATTAGACCTCGATGGTTTATTCTAATTTCTAGTTTCTGAGAGAATAAGTAAAAGACATCTTACACTTTTGTGTTTTTCACAGAACCTAAAACAGCACTGAACACGAAGAACTCGGGATCCTTGTTTATTGATCTGAGGATTCCATCACTCAAAGTCTCTGGTGTTTTTGTAGCTGTGGTTTTTGTGTGAGCAGATCAGTGCTGAAACCATGGCAATGTTGATGGGTTCTTTAGGTCCAGCCTATCTCTGCCTTGTACTATTGACTTTTTAAGTCAGATAATTCTTTATTGTGGGGGCTATCCTGCACATTACAAAATGTTTCATAGCATCCCTAGTTTCTATGCACTAGATGCCAGTAGCACCCCCAAATTATGACAGTCAAAAATGTCTCCAGACATTGCCAGATGTCCCCACAGGGGTTACAAAATCACCTTCATTTAAAAACCATGGCTTTATTTCTTTATCCCAAGGTCACACAGCAAATAAATGGTAGAATTGAGGCTAACACCCAGAAGCTCTGAGCCCTGGCCTCCAGTAATTTCTGTGATACAACCCTACACATTGCATTGCCGACTACATGGATAGGAACATAATGTTAGGAGCATTGATATAGATCGGCATGGATTTTTTGGGAATGGATCCTATCCACAAGTCTGGTTAAACCTAGTGGCATAAAGACTGCCTTAAAGAATCAAGAAACTCTGTCCATTTTTGAAGAGCACCAAATGATCACTGAGACATGCAGTAGTCTAAATGGGAGATTTGGTTTTGCCTCTATCTGCGAATCAGCAGAGGTCTGGGGCAGTTCTGAATCCGCATCTCTTTCCTTAATTTACATACTGCCTCCATTTTAGCAATGCAGAAGGGAAATGAATAAAAACAATTATCCTCAAAGACATTCAGTCTGGTCTTGACTTGTTAAGAACGATAAAAGTCAGCAGTTAGAAGCATTTAATACAGCTGAACAAACCATAGAGTCTCAAACAGCTTCATCTGGTGCATTTCCTCTCAATAGCAAATAAAAAGGAAGACTATAATTAGGGCATGATTCTATTCAAGCTATCAAATAAAAGCTTTTAAAAATGATTGCCCTTATAGACAGCAATGTAAAGAACAAAGGAATCTTGCGTGGCTTATTATTTGCTTATTAGTATTACTATATGATACTCTCTACTTTTTGCATTTTGAAACAAAAGGAAACACTAAAATGCTCACAATTATTTTTTAAGTATATTTTGACAACACATTGAAAGTACACTGGCTTCCTTATTTTGAAAGCCAGGTCACAGATTTAATCAATATTAAATCAATAAATATTATTAATATTTATTAATAATCAATAAATATTTATTAAATCCCACACTGTTTTCCAGTTCCAGAGAACTACATAAAATTTGGCTGAGACATCGTAGCCTCTTCTACATTCTAGAAATTGAAAGTAGAGGTAATCGGCAGAGAAATCAGTGACCTCCCCAATCTTCAGTGGGCATACCAATCACCTGGGGATCTTGTTAGAATGAGTTTCTGACTTGTGGGGCATGGGATTCTGCATTTGTAAGAGGTTTCCAGGTGATGCTCATGTTGCTCGTCCAACAGTCACACTTTGTGTAGCAAAAATCTAAATGACAGGTCAAGGATATATGATATAAAATATGATGAGCTCTGATTACTAAATTCTAAATATGGTCTCCTCTGGGCACAGAGAGTTACATTTGTCTCCTCTCTGTGGCTTAGCAGTGACTAAAGATGTTTAAGTGTCCCATGCTAGTACACATTGTCGGTACCGCATACTATTCTTCATGTGTACAGTGTGTTTGCATTTGCTAAATGAGGCAGGGATAGGCTTCCACCATTCTACCTCTTGAAACAAGTGGCTCAGTTTCTCAGGAAACTATCTGTAATCTGGTATTGCCTGAAGGCCTGGACTTCCTCTGGAACTTTTGTGGCTCCTGCATTTTCTATTTAGGTCTTATGATTGTTCAGACACTATTCAGATTGGGGTCTTTGGTTTAACCATGTATTATTCACATCATAACCTTGAGGACATTCTTTGTTACTCTCTGAACCAGATGCAGCTTGGGGGAAAAAACAGGTATAAATTGAGTCCTGCTCTCCTATTTCATATAAATTTGTGGGAGGCCTTCCCTCTGGAGGTTTGCTCATAGTTGATGGTGACATTGTGTTCAGTTAGCAGCCGAACTTCTAGGCCAGTGCAGTCTAATTCATCTTTCTGCAGTGAGGGGATTTTCTCTTTCTCTGCTGTCCAATTAGTAGCCATTAGCCACATTAGGCTGCTGGGAATTTGAAATAGAGCTTGTGCCATTGAGGAATTGAGGTTTGAATTTTACTTAAGTTTAATTAAATAAAATTTAAAGCTAAATTCTACCTGTAGCTAGTGGCTACCATATTGGACAGCACAGCTAGATGAACTCCTCAAAGACACAAGTTCCTATAGGAAAACAATAGGAGATAGTTGGATTCAACCACAACTAGACTAGTTTTACCTGGCTTTCTAACTTATCAAGGTCATGAATTGACCTACGGAAATATCTGAACTTCTCTGTTCATTTTTGTACCTTTCCTAGATGTGAGAGAGACTAGGCATTTAATTTACATTTTAAAAAGTCTTTTGGTTTGTTTTACAAGACACAGAGGTAGCCATTATAGAAAATCTAGAAAATACTATTATATAACATGAACTTTAGGAAACCTCTCATAAACCCACCATCTAAAAAAATCACATTGAACACATGGTAAACATTCTAGTGATTAATTTTCAATTCTTTGTGTGTGTGTCTCAGCTAATGATCTGTGAATAAACTTCTAGATCTAAAAACTATAAATAAATAAATATTAATAAATATTACATAAAAGATTTAATTTAGATACAGTACTTTGGGGAGGGTCATAGTGACATAGTGCTAGAAAACATACTCCCTAGATGCCACAAGAAGAGGGAAGATAGGGTAATTTACTTCCTTTTTTGGAAAAAGTAAAGCTCTTCTTTGCAGGGTAACTATGACCAACCTATGAAACTCTTTTGTAGGCATCAAAGAAATGGAGCCTGTGAGTGACTGATCAAAACTCATGGGCTAACAGACGGACGCTAATCTAGGAGCCCTATATAAGCACTTAGCCATATGAGTTGCTGTCAGTATCACAGCCAAATAACAGATGGAAATGGGGGAGAAAGTAGACCCAGCAAACTCTAGGATGAAGTTTGTCTTCATCATGTAGCGTTAAGTACTAAACAAGATGTTCTCTAGTTAGTAGAGTTGTTTTCCTAAATGCTCTTATGTTACTGCTTAAGCAGCCCCTGCCTTTGTTCAGGCCCACAAAAAAGAAAAAGAAAAAAAAAATTCTTTTGAGGATCAAGATGGTGATTGCTTCTGAGGCCAGTTAAGTGGAAGGGGAAAGTTCCTTTGCAAACTGAGCTTGGAAACTTGGAATTTAAGGCTTTTGTATCCAATGGGATGCAAGTCATTTTAAGGAATCTAGGTGATTTTTTGTGATAGGGAAAGGAGGAAGGAGGAGAGAGGTTGCAGAGGTCAAAGGATAAATGAAAAATTCCCCCAGAAAGCTGTTGTAAGGGAAGTTCCTTAAATGTAGGGCTGTTTTCATTTGAGATCATTTGCAGTGTTAAGTGCTTAATCAATCTGAAAGCACTATCATAGTAGCAGCTAGCAATAATGCTTTTATTCTTTTCTGGCTGTTTCTCAGACTCGTATTGAATGACAAGTTCAAAGTTTATGAGCGTCAGCAAGACAAACTTAGACTTTTCTCTTGTATACTGTGAAAGCTTTATGTTGTCCTCTTTGCCACCTAAGACAGAAGTACAAGTACAGGTACAAGGAACTGAATATCCGATTTATGAATTACCAGAGGGTTCTTCTTCCTTCTCGAATTTTCTGCCCTCTTTTTTCACCATTTCCCTGCTTATTTAAACTTATGATTTCTGTGGCATTTTCAATCCAGACTGCTGGTTTTGATGTTTGGCTGTATCTTCAGAGCATGACTCTACCATTATTTGGATTAATTTCTAAGCAGTTATGTGTAACTCCTCTTATGTAACATGGCAAGAACAATAACAATATTACCTTTTATTATTATCTGTTATGGTCTAGAGATACTTGTTCCAACGTCATAACATTGTTGTGACTGAAATTAGACAACCCTTGTAAATTAGACCATCACAGTGACCAGCACAGTACATGTTCTAAAGTAACTTGGCACAGAGTGCTTAAACCATGTTAGGTGTGCCTTACCTCATTGGCTTGGCTTCTCCAGTGAAACGTTTACCTATCAAGGCTGAGGAGATTTTTCCTTTAGTTTGTTGCCTATGGCTTTGTGCCTGGTACTCGAGGAGTGAAGAGCTAAACTACATAGTACTACTAGTCTCAGCCAGCACTTATGGTAATTTTAATACATACCTGAAGAGTTTATAAAGAGAGATGAAAGGCCCAGAGTTTAGAGTCAAATAGACTTGGTCCAGCCAATCCCAAATCTATCATATACCAGCTGTGTGATCTTGGGCAAATTACTTAACATCTGTTTTAAGGTCCCTTATTTGTGAGTTGAGTATACTATTCCAAGCTCATAGTGTTGCTGTGAGGCTGAAATTAGAGGGTCCTAATGAAATGCTCTTTATAGTGACTGGCACATTATTATCCTAGAGTATCTATTAGTAATAGTTGCATAATTTGCCATTTTCTTCTAGAGAATTATGTGGCCAAGCTTAGGAAGAACTTATTCTCTGAAGAATATTCATTCATCCTACCAAAATCAGATTCTCTACTGGTGCTCCCTGCTGCAGCATTCAATTCTAGGTATTCAGTGAATGCTTGATTTAAAAAATGTATAAATATATGAATAATATGCACATAGATATTGCATTTATGTAGCATTGACTCTGTGTGAAACATTTGTCCCAAGTACTGAAAAATATTAATTCACTTTATTTTTATATTGATTTCCATGAAGTAGTACTGTTATTATCATCCTCATTTTACAGATAAAGAAATGGAGTCAGGGAGAGATTAAGTAACTTTTCAGGATCTCAGAGCTAGTACATGGTGAAGGTGGGATTTGTGCTCTGATTCACGACACTGTGCTACCTCTAAGTGTTGCAGCCCTTACTCAGAGTATCTCACTGGAAAAAGGCAGGTGAAGTCACATATATTTCTTTTTTTTTTTTTTTTTAAAGATTTTATTTGTTTTTTTTTTTTTTAAGATTTTATTTATTTATTTATTCATGAAAGACTGGGAGACAGAGAGCGCCAGAGACAAAGGCAGAGGGAGAAGCAGGCTCCATGCACCGGTAGCCTGATGTGGGATTCGATCCCGGGTCTCCAGGATCGCGCCCTGGGCCAAAGGCAGGCGCCAAACCGCTGCGCCACCCAGGGATCCCGAAGTCACATATATTTCTTTACATTCTTCCTTTTCTTCTAAATCTGGAAATCAAACAACCAAATAATTTGTAAAGTCCCTTCCTCTTCCCTTCTCCTCCATTCTCTTCCCACCTCCTCCATTCCCTCTCTTAGGCCATTCCATTATGGAAGTCCCATTATGGGCCTCTGCTGTCACACTCTGGACACAGTATAATTCAACATGACACATGGTGAGCAAAGATGTGTAGAAATACCTGAAACTATTAGAGCCAAACAGCTTTCTGTTAAAGTTTTTTACTGCCGCATAAATATTCTCCTAGCTGGCTGGAGTCTCTGAGGTATAAATACTCCATTAGAGAATATATCTGTGGCGGCAGCATGGCCCTCTGGGTCTTGTCCAAGAGCCCAAGAAAATGCAAGGGTCTGGTGACATCTAATTTCATTGTATTTAAACAGCTTTCTCCAGTTTCGAGCATACAGAGACATTATTAACAAGATCCGTTTGGCTTATTTCTTCTTTAGAAGAAATCTCAAGACCCCTGTGGACAGATGTAAGGATCAATTAGACAACTGTATTTATTGAGTGCTTACTATGTGTCCAGCTCTCTGGCAGGTACTATGGTAGAAACAGGTAAGCATTGAAATACTACATCCCATTGTTATTGAATATTCAGATATTTTCCTATGAGCTCTCTAAAGTGTAATCTGGATTTGAACGAGGTGAGGGCTCTCTTTCATCCTAAAACAGCACATTCATCTTCCATGAAGACTCCTGAAAAAAATATTTATTATAATTTATTTTCATTTGACTGTTTTGCTTTCTAAAATAACAAACCTTATCTTCAAAATGCAGACAAAAAAAAAAAAAAAAAAGGCTGCCTTGACTGTCTCTTCTTTCACAGTATTTTCTGAAGAGACCAAGCTTGTTCCTGACCACTCCAGGTGGCTGACAACACCATAGTCCTGATTACTTAGGAATTAATATTTTCTTAGGAGGGAGGCTGGATGTCAAGAGTGGTGAGGCTCAGCAAGAATGTATCATCAACTGGTCCACATATTTGACAGATTCATTCATCCTTGTTCTTGTTCTGCCCCTGGCTGTGCCACTCCAGAAACATGGGAATAGAGTGGCAGCATGCAAGCTGGCCACTGTATGCGGGCAAATGAGGCATACCCTCCAGTCCTGCATAAATATGAGAAGGGCATGCTTCCGTCCTCTCTGATCCACAGATCAGAAAATTAAGGTCAGTATCTCTTTGGCCTATACAACATCTTAGTGAGATGAAGGAGAAAGGAGGCAGTCAGCCTTATCACCATTTCACAAGCCAGAGAAGAGAGACCTAGGGAGGCCACACCTGCAGAGGGAAAGATGAAATGAAGCCTCTCTCCACTGAGGTTCCACATGCTTTCCATTTGACTGGGCTTCCCCAAACTTGGCTAATCATCAGCATCACCTAGGGGCAGGGGATAAATATGTGATTCCAAGGTTCATCTGTCCCTCAGAGACTCTGATTAAGTAAGTCTGGGTACCAGGAATCCATATTTTTAACAAGCGTCGTACATGATTCTAAAGACTAGCATTGCATGACACTACTGCCTGATGTTTTCCTAATTGTTATGGGATAGGAAAGAAAAGTCTCTGTTTGACAAACAGCAGAACTACAGACGTGTTACCCTGTTACATGGGATTCAGTTGCATCTTATGCAAAAGACATCTCTTGAAGTGAACAGCTTTTGAGAGGAAATGGCCAAGCCAGTTCCAAGCAGCTGACAAAGGCCCTGCCAATGTGTGATCAGAGGAATGAAATGTGGGGCTTTCATCCACCAAATGTTTATTTTGGTCATAGAAGTGCCATGCTATTTTGCTTGTCACTTATGCTCTCTGGGCTGTTTCATGAGGTTCTGAAGTCTTGGGAGTACGTCAGTGTGAAAGGGATGGCAAATTCATCACATAAGGGGATATCCTTTAATTATGGAATTATGGAATGTCTTGTCTTGGTCTCGTGGGGATTTGGTCTGTGTTTTTTTTTTTTTCAGGATGTTTTGTGGAAACAGCACACAGATATCAGGACTGGCATGAAGTCTTGCCCCCATTCTGATGTTAGATCATTTAAGGAGGGCTTTGCTAGATTTTATTTTAGTGAGTGGGCAAGTCACTGATCAAAGGACAAGAATTCTCAGAAATTAATCTGAATAAACTTCTTTACTGAGATCTTTCATCTTTTTCAGTAAATTGCCAACTAAACATCATCAAGGAATAGGGATAGGATAACTAAAACACACACATAATTACTACTCATATCATTTTTTCCTCAAACTCACAACAGCCCGGCCTTGTTAGTAGAAATCAAATAAAGTAGCTTAATTTTTTTCTCTTTATGTACCCTTTCTATCTTCCTGAGTAGTTAATTCATTTAAAAAAAAAAAAAAGTATTTCTTTAACTGGAATGGGGGTCAGTGGAATTTTATTATCTACTTGGAAATATGGAAGAATTCAGTTATATTTATGCAGTAGCTTCTACAGAAGATTCCAACATCCAGATGGACATATTGACTTATTTGATCATCCCAGTAACAGCCTGGAAAACCAGAATTTCCAGATGCATGTAAAACTGCAATGATATGCCTAAGTAAAGAAAGATTCAGACACTTGGTTAATTCAGTTCTGCTGTGCATATGTGCAGACATGGCCAGGATTTTGCAAAATGTTTAAAATGAAGTACCTAAGAGAGAGAGTATTAGTTCTTTGCCTGTAGATATGTAATGGGAAGTCCTGCAGGTGTGTGGCTTGATCACTTTCCAGTAAGCATGTAGGAGCCCCAGAAGCTGGATGCTCCCCTTAAATGGCTAGCTCCATGCTTAGGTGGTGGTGACAATGACATGGGCCGAGGCTTTGCCCTGTCTTGCCCACGTGAATTAGGAAGAAAATATCTGTAATACTGGGGTGAATTCAGCTCTGTAATTTTTTTGCTTCACTCCTGATGCCAAAGGTCAAGTGATTTCCCTCCCAACTTGCCTCATGGTTCTTTAAAAATGAATTGTTGCCAGTTGCATGGTTTTCACTGCCTCAGACGAGTTTTCTAATGTATTTCATGACTAGCCCTCATTGGTTGATAATAGTTTGGTTAGCAGTTTACCTTCTAAACCTTGTTGGCCCCTACCCCAAATTCCTCTTAGTTCAAATTCCGCCAAACTGTGGCTTTGAATGAGTGATGCCTTCTTTTTTTTTTTTTTTTTTAAGATTTTATTAATTTATGGGATCCCTGGGTGGCGCAGTGGTTTGGCGCCTGCCTTTGGCCCAGGGCGCGATCCTGGAGACCCGGGATCGAGTCCCACGTCGGGCTCCCGGTGCATGGAGCCTGCTTCTCCCTCTGCCTGTGTCTCTGCCTCTCTCTCTCTCTCTCTCTGTGACTATCATAAATAAATAAAAATTAAAAAAAAAGATTTTATTAATTTATTCATGAGAGGCATAGAGAGAGGCAGAGACACAGGCAGAGGGAGAAGCAGGCTCCCCATAAGGAGCCCGGTGTGGGACTTGATCCTGGATCCCGGGATCACGCCTTGAGCCGAAGGCAGATGCTCAACCACTGAGCCACCCAGGAGTCCCAAGTGATGCCTTCTTTACTGATTTTTTACTATCAGGAGATCCTAACTGTTGAATTTAAACAGCCAGTTAATACATTTGAAGGAAATTTGGAAGGTGGAACTAAATTTTGTTTAATAATGCTACAGCATTGGACTTAGGAGCATACAAAATTTGAAAAAACATCATACTAATAGGATTGGCAGTATAAAACAATTGGAAGACTTTATACCAAACATTTGTGGAGACTTACTCTTTTGGAGACTTACTCTTTTGAGGTACTTCTCATTAGGCCTGCAGTTTTTAAAAAATAAAATTTATTTACATACTAAAGTATATACTATGATTACGTACATACAAATATGTACTACAAGTATATTTTTACTGTTCCTCTTTCATTGTCAAAGCCAACACAATTTCTTGTGAACTCCAGTTTCATATTTTCACGATGCCTTTCTACATCTGTTGTGCCCAAGATTGCGAATCCGAGAAACCGCCAAGGAGCCGACACCGATACAATCACACGAGGGTTTATTTACAAGCTCGAGCCTGGGTCCAAGTGTACCTGACACAGCGGAGCAGGGACTTGGACCCTGAGACGAAGAGGTGTAGCAGCTTTATAGGGGCCAGTGGCCAATGGGATACACAGAAAGTTGCACAGTCATGTCGGTCCACATGCAGGTGGCCGATTGAATTACATCTTACCCTATAGTATCCACTTGAGCTGGCCTATTACTTTGGTCAGAATTGGCGCGCACTTTTGGCGGGCACAAGGCGGGGTTACATTGTCATGAGCCGATTTCCGATTAGGGTGTGCCCAGCGGCTTGACTAGGGCTGGGGCAGCGCCTTAAGCAATAAGCAAGTTATGTGGGGGTCATACAGGAGGTGGCAGGTGTAGCACAAAATGGAATCAGTCCTGCTCTGCTTTGTCCAGGGGTAGCGGATTTTTGTTAAATTTCCTGGGTCCCACATTCCCCCCCCTTTCGGAGGATCCTATGCAGGACCCAATCATGGGTCCAAGTTGCTCTTAGAATGAGCCAGGGGGAATGATTAAACCAGGATTCTGGGATCCCTGGGTGGCGCAGCGGTTTGGCGCCTGCCTTTGGCCCAGGGCGCGATCCTGGAGACCCGGGATCGAATCCCACATCAGGCTCCCAGTGCATGGAGCCTGCTTCTCCCTCTGCCTATGTCTCTGCTTCTCTCTCTCTCTCTCTCTCTCTCTGTGACTATCATAAATAAATAAAAAATTAAAAAAAAAATAAACCAGGATTCTAACCAACCTTGTTGCTGTTCTCGCTCTCCTTTATATTCCAGCGAAGAAGCAACATTCTACGTTTAAGGCAGCACATAACCACCCCCCCCCACACACACACCCTTTGTTGTAAGAAGACTAAGTCTAATCCCCTTCTATTTTGAAGGACAACCTCAGACTAGGGAGTCTTGGAGATGCGAAATAAGTGAGAACAGCGTAGTCTTAGCTTTAGGGGATTGTCCTTGTCCGGTTGGCTTTTCCATTTTGGAACAAAGTTCTTGAGAACGGTGTGTGGGTCAGCTGGCCGGACGTGGGTGTAGTGGACCCAGGGAGTAATCCTGTCCACCTTGAGAGTGGTGGGAGTGGTCAGGATCATGATGTAAGGTCCCTTCCAGCGAGGTTGAAGTGTCACCTGGCCGATATTGATGGAGGTCTGGGGGGTGGCCCAGTCTCATAGAGGGCCCTCAGCTTAGGCCACACCTGCTCATGGGTTCGTTGTAACATTTGGAGGGAGAAAAGAAGTTGGTGATCATCAAATTCAGCAAGCACCTCAGGTTTTAAATTGGGGATAATAGGTGGAGGAAGATCTCGTAGGGAGTTAATCCCATCTTATATGGGGAGTTCCTCACCCTATATAGGGCAAAGGGGAGGAGAGTCACCCAGTCCCCGCCAGTCTCCAGGGTTAATTTAGTTAAGGTCTCCTCTAATGTTCTGTTCATCCTCTCTACCAGTCCTGAGCTCTGGGGCCTATATGCACAATGTAATTTCCAATCTGCCCCAAGTACGAGTGCCACTCCCCGTGTTACCTTAGAGACGAATCCTGGGCCGTTGTCTGACCCAATTCTAACGGGAAAACCATACCTCGGTAAGATGTTTTCCAGCAGTTTCTTGGTCACGGTCTGTGCCGTTTCATGTTTGGTGGGAAATGCCTCTGTCCATCCTGAAAAAGTATCTACAAACACTAGTAAATACCTATACCTGTATTTTCCAGGTTTTACCTCAGTGAAGTCCACTTCCCAGTAGGCTCCTGGGTGGTCCCCTCGGAGCCGGGTGCCCGGGTTAGATCCATGGGCGGTGGCATTAGTTAACTGGCATGCGTGGCAGCTTGCCACAATTTGCTCAATCTTTGCTCGAGAGTCTTTAATAGTGATCTTTGCATGTCGTATGAGGTCTTCCATCTTCCTTGTTCCCATGTGAGGACTCCCATGCATTTTGGATAGGACTCGCCGTCCTAGTTCCTCTGGCAAGATGATGCTGGAGTCTGCGGCCCTCCACCAGCCACGCAAGCACTGGGTCATAGGCAAGTGTTTGATCCAGTGTAAGTCAGCATCACTATAGTTGGGGGTGTCAGGCAGGGTCGGTGCCCCCGGATCAGGTAGCGTGGTAGTTAAGACCTCGGTCACCAAAAGGGCTGCCTCCTTTGCTTTTAAATCGGCTAGCCAGTCTCCCCTGGCTACTGGCGTGTCTGATTTTTGGTGCCCCGGACGGTGGATGATGGCTAGGGCCTTGGGCAGCCAGAGGGCCCTCAGAAGTTCAAGAATCTCCGTTTTGTTTGTTTTTTTAATTATTTATGATAGTCACACACACACACACACACACACACACACACAGAGAGAGAGAGAGAGAGAGAGAGAGAGAGAGGCAGAGACATAGGCAGAGGGAGAAGCAGGCTCCATGCACTGGGAGCCCGACGTGGGATTCGATCCCGGGTCTCCAGGATCGCGCCCTGGGCCAAAGGCAGGCGCCAAACCGCTGCGCCACCCAGGGATCCCCCTGTTTTGTTTTTAACAGTCTTCCCCTCTGCTGTCAGAAGCCCTCTCTCCCTGTAAAGGGCTCCGCGGATGTGAGCGGTGGCGAAGGCGGACCTGCTGTCCGCGTAGATGTTTATTCGTTTACCTTCCCCCATGGCCAGCGCCTTGGCCAGTGCGATCAGTTCTGCCCGTTGAGCCGACGCTCCGGCTGCCAGTGGCTCCACCCAGACGGTCTCCGTTTCTGCTGTTCCGGCTGCCCCCGCATATCTGACTCCTCGGACAAAACTGCTGCCGTCCGTGTACCAGGTGGCGTCCGCATTCGGCAGTGGCTGGTCCTGGAGATCAGCTCTGATTCCGTGCACCTGTGCCAAAACTTCTTGACAGTCATGCAGAGGGGGGTCCCAGTCTGGGTTAGGGAGTAGCGTTGCCGGATTCAGGGTTGTCGGTGCCTTAAATAAAATTCTGGTGGGGTTTAGCAGCAGGCTCTGATAATGGGTCAGACGGGCATTGCTGATCCAGCGGTCTGGGGGCTGTTTGAGTGCCCCTTCAATAGCATGTGGGGTGCTAACATGCAGTTCTTGCCCCATGGCCAGTTTGTCTGCATCCTTGACCATAGTGGCCACCGCAGCAATAATTTTTAAGCATGGGGGCCATCCAGCAGCCACCGTGTCCAGCTTTTTGGAGAGATAGGCTATGGGTCTCTTCCAGGGACCTAAGTGCTGGATAAGGACCCCTTTTGCCACCCCGTCTTTCTCATCCACATACAGGTAGAAGGGCTTGGCTAGATCAGGCAACCCAAGAGCCGGGGCAGACAGTAAGGCCTGTTTAAGGTCATTAAAAACTCTGTTCATGGCCTCTGTCCATTCAAAATTTTGCTGGTGCCTGGTGGCCTCATAGAGGTGTCTGGCCATCTCAGCAAAACCCGGAATCCATAAGCGACAGAACCCTGCTGACCCCAGGAATTCACGTACCTGGCGGATGGTCTGCGGCTGTGGGATTCTTAAGACAGTTGCCTTCCGGGCATCCGTCAACCATCTTTGTCCATCCTTTAATTTGTACCCAAGGTAGCTCACCTCTGCTCTGTGTATCTGGGCTTTTTTAGCTGAGGCCCAGTATCCTAAGGCCGCTATGGTCTGGAGCAAGTCCCTGGTGCTTTGCAGGCACGTGTCCTGGTCCTCCGCCGTCAACAGGATATCATCTACATACTGTAATAAAGTCAAATGAGGGTGCTCGGAAGGAACTCACCCAAGTCTTCGTGTAAGGTCTCATCAAAGATGGTCGGTGAATTTTTGAATCCTTGTGGTAGTCGAGTCCAGGTGAGCTGGCCATTGATGCCTTTCTCAGGGTCCGTCCATTCAAAGGCAAAGAGGTCTTGGCTCTTGGGCGCTAAAGGCAGGCTGAAAAAGGCATCTTTTAAATCTAATACCGTATACCAAGTTTTGTCTGGAGGCAGGGTGGAGAGGAGGGTGTATGGGTTTGGGACCGTAGGGTGCATATCCTCTACTCGCCGGTTGACTTCCCTCAAGTCCTGGACTGGCCTGTAATCGTAGAGTGCGGTTTCCGAACCGGCAGCAAGGGAGTGTTCCAGGCCGATTGGCAGGGCCTTAACATGCCCGAGTCCAGTAGTCGCCGTATGTGGGGTGTGATTCCCTTTCGTGTTACTAGAGGCATGGGGTATTGGCGGACCCTGACAGGGTCTGCCCCCGGCTTTAGTTCTATGTATATGGCCGGTCGATGCTGGGCCAGCCCGATTCCCCCAGTTTCTGCTCATGCTTGGGGAAATTCCCGCAGCCAATGGTCAGTGTCAGTCATTGGGGCTGAGGGCATTTGATGGAGACGATATTCGTCTTCTAAACTCAGGACAAGCACCTGAATTGGGTGCCCCTTCTTGTTTAGAACTTTTGCCCCTTTGGGGTGGAAGCAAATTTGTGCCCCCATCTTGGTGAGCAAATCCCGACCTAACAACGGGTAGGGACACTCAGGGATGACCATGAAGGAGTGGGATACCCGGGCCATGCTGAGATCCACAGTTCTTCGGGTAGTCCATGAGTATTGTTTGGTGCCCGTGGCCTCTTGTACCCATGAAGTCTTGTTTGCCAATTTCCCTTGGGGTTGTAATAAAACCGAATGTTGTGCCCCAGTGTCCACTAGGAATTCAACAGGTTGCCCCTCCACTTTAAGAGTTACCCTAGGCTCGGGGAGGGGTGCCGAACCCTGACTCCCCTAATTGTCCAGGTCCTCCATTTCCAAGATCTTGGCAGGGGCCTTAGATCTTTTGTTAGGGCAGCTTTTCACCCAGTGGCCCTCTTCTTTGCAAAAAGCACATTGGTTTTTGTTCAGCTTTGGGCGCTCCCGACGGGGACCAGGGCCATCCTCCTTACCTGTCCCTGAAGCCAGCTTCTTGAGGTACCTCCGTCTTTCCTGTGGGTCGTCCATGGTTGTGGCCAGCAGGATCTTGGCCAGGTTTCGGGTCTGCCGGTCACTTAGTTTGGTTTGTTGCTCTTCCGGACTTTCTCTATTATTATAGACTCGTTCTGCCTCTATCACTAAGGCCTGCAAGCTCTTTTCTCCCAGTCTCTCTACTCTTTGCAATTTCTTTTTAATGTCCGGAGCGGCCTGGTTAACAAAAGCCATGATAATTGCGGCCTTTGTTTCCGGGGCTTCTGGGTTCATAGGGGTGCACTGCCTAAAGCGTCTATGACCCTCTCTAAGAAGGCTGCTGGACTCTCGTCCTTACCCTGCCTCACATCATAGACCTTGGCCAGATTGGGAGGCTTGTGCGTGGCAGCCTGGAGACCTGCCCCTAGAGCCTGGCAGTGGACCCGGAGTCTCTCCTTACCTTCAGCTGAGTTGTAGTCCCAGGTGGGGCGGGATAAAGGGAAGGCAGCATTTATGAGGTCTGGGTTTTGAGTCGGCTGTCTGTCCTCCTCTCCCAGGACAGACTTCCAGGCTTCCACCTGAATTGGTTCTCTCTCCTTGGTGGTGAAGAGAACCTGCAAGAGCTGTGGGCAGTCATCCCAAGTAGGCTGGTGGGTGAAGAGAACAGTATCTTAAAGTCCGATCAGATCTCTCGGATTATCAGAGAACTTTGCATTTTGGGTTTTCCAATTATATAAATCACTGGTGGAGAACGGCCAATATAACATTAGCTGTTCGCCAGTCTCATGGGTGGGGGGGGGGAGGGGGGGCTCCATGGCGCGGAGAGGAAGGGCGGTGGAGTCAGCCGGCCCGAATTCGGAGGTGGGGCCGTCCGGTGGGTCCAACCATGTGTCCCCGCTGCTGGCCTGCGCACAGGGACTCCCTTGTCAGGGAGGGGTGGCGCCCCTTCTGCAGCCCCCGGTGTCTCCAATGGAGGGGCGGAAGGGGTAGGGGGTGCCCGGTAGGGTGGCGGGAGGATCAGGTCCTCTGGGGAGGAATCCTGGAAGACCGGATAAAGGGGTGATGGGGCGTAGAGTCGGTCTCCTTCCCGGCTTTCCGCAGGGCTAGAATCTCGGTGGGTCCTGCTTTGGGGGGTAAAATGGTTTTAGCCAAGGAGGGGGATTCTCGGTCATGTCCTGCCAGATCAGGATGTAGGGCACCTGGTCAGAGTGGCCGTCCGGTTTGTCCCTGAAGATCACGGCCTTAACCTGTAAGATAATAGGTAGGTGGAAAGTTCCTTCTCCGGGCCATCCCACGCCAAAGGGGATTGGCCATTCTGATATGCAATAAATTTGGAATCTCTCTCTCTGTATGTCTATGCTCAGAATACGAGCTCTTTCCCTAACATCCGAGAAGTGGGAGAGCATAAGAGACAGGGGAGTGGTTTCTGTCTCCCCAGTTATGTCCCCAATCCACACCAAGACACAGACAGTAAAGACGATTAACAAGGACACAACACAGACAAATGCAAAAAAAGTTAACAAGGACATAGTAACACAGACAAACGTTCCAGTGCGGCTGCAGAGACAAAACAGAAAGCAACCCGAAGGGCTGACAGTCAGACCTCCTTACAGATGAGGACCCCCATCCTCCTTACAGATGAGGACTCCTGTCCTCCTACAGATGAGGACCTCAGTCCTCCTTACAGATGAGGACTCCCGTCCTCCTACAGATGAGGACCTCCGTCCTCCTTACAGATGAGGACTCCCGTCCTCCTACAGATGAGGACCTCCGTCCTCCTTACAGATGAGGACCCCCGTCCTCCTTACAGATGAGGACTCCTGTCCTCCTACAGATGACGACCTCCGTCCTCCTTACAGATGAGGACCTCCGTCCTCCAGGCAGGGGCAAGAGACGTCTCCTCAAGACCCCCGGTCAATGGCCCGCCAGCGGGTCCACCTAAGCCAATGCGGACCTAATACAGATTGGAATTCCTACTGGTTAGAGCTCTCAGAGAATATGCGCGCAAAAGGTGGAAAAAAGCTGAGTGCACTCACCACACGTGAAACCCTCCGGATGGGGTCCTGGAGGTTTCTTGGATCCCGGACGACCCCCCAAATGTTGTGCCCAAGATTGCGAATCCGAGAAACCACCAAGGAGCCGACACCGATGCAAACACACAAGGGTTTATTACAAGCTCGAGCTTGGGTCCAAGTGTACCTGACACAGCGGAGTAGGGACTTGGACCCCGAGACTAAGAGGCCTAGCAACTTTATAGGGGCCAGTGGCCAATGGGATACCAGAAATTTGCACAGTCATGTCGCAGGTGGCCACACGCAGGTGGCCAATTGAATTACATCTTACCCTATAGCATCCACTTGAGCTGGCCTATTACTTTGGTCTGACCAAATTGGCGCGCACTTTTGGCGGGCACAAGGCGGGGTTACATTGTCATGAGCCGATTTCCGATTAGGGTGTGCCCAGCGGCTTGACTAGGGTGGGGCAGCGCCCTAAGCAATAAGCAGGTCATGTGGGGGTCCTACAGGAGGTGGCGGGGGCTGCACAAAATGGAGTTAGTCCTGCTCTGCTTGTCCAAGGGTTGGGGATTTTTGTTAAATTTCCTGGGTCCCACACCTGTTTACAGGCTCTCTCAAATATATAAATCTTTTTTTAAAAAAGCATGTTTATTCTTTACCTTTTGATAAGTTTCTCAGTATTTATCAATATATGTCTTGCAATTTTTTTTTTTCTTGCTCTTGGGGTAGTTTCAAAATAAATACCATCATCTCAATAGTTCTTCTTTCTGTTCTTTCTTAAAAATCTTTTTTGGGGGATCCCTGGGTGGCACAGCGGTTTGGCGCCTGCCTTTGGCCCAGGGCGTGATCCTGAGGACCCGGGATCGAATCCCACGTCAGGCTCCCGGTGCATGGAGCCTGCTTCTCCCTCTGCCTGTGTCTCTGCCACTCTCTCTCTCTTTGTGTGTGTGTGACTATCATAAATAAATAAAAATTTATTTAAAAAAATCTTTTTTTGTTGTTTTATTACCATCTATTTTCTGTATACATATGGAATCCTACTTTTAGTTTCTCTTTACTATCTTATCCACTTTACTTTGCCTGTATAGGGTTTTCTCAATTTCTTTTCTATTTGTTTCATTTTATTTGCTTAAACTATTTCCATTTACTTTTTTCCCATTTTTATATCCTTCCAAAGAACATTTTCTTAATATCATATTTTAACATATTATTACTCCTGTGATGTCTTGAGAGTAAGGCTTCTAGTTGTTTTACCTTTCTTCTTACCAGAGTTTGAGTTTTTCTTGTTTATAACAGGACTTGGCTAATTTTTATTTATTCAGTAGTTCAAGGATCTTTGAGAAAGTAATATCGATTATGACCAGAGCATGATTAGCAAAGATGCTGTTTTTCATTCTCTATTATGCAAGCTCAGATTCTCTTGTAAATAAATCTTATCCATTGTAACTGACCAATTTTTTTTTTTCAAATTATTATTTTTCAGACTCTTGGTGTAACCCACACGAAACAGTCATGAAAACAGTTTCTTAGTATATCTCAGTTGAGTTTGCTACACTGGGCTCATGCCCAAGGTAATAAAGTGCTTTGTAATAGTGGCATTTAGAGTAAGAAATAGAAAAAAAAGTGTAGGGGAAAGGCATTTGGGTGGCCTGTGCTCAGTCTTGAAGGTATTATTTTTCCTACCCCAAGTCATGAAAGTTAATATTCCTCTAACTATGGCAGTCTAGTGTAGAGGGAATTAGCAAAGGAAATTGGAGGCATGCCTTGTATATTTTATGTACAGTATCAACTTTCACTATAACAATAGAAATAGAGCAATAGAAACAGTTGATAAACTTCTGTAGCAAAAGCAGGAAACCTGTATCATTGAGAGATTATAGAGCCCATTACTCTTAGCATATCCCCATTGATGCCTATAGTTAACAAGACTTGCATGGAACATGAAGGAACAAGACTGAAAGTTGAGCCTTAACACTCAGCAGGTCTTCTGGCAAAATCCTTGCAAATAATTTCTTGAGGAAGGACTTGATTTGTACTTGCCCTTATGTATTATTCACAAGTGCCATTGAATAGAGTTAGTTAACCTACAGTAAAATGCATGTAATCTGTTGTGTGTTTAGTTCTCCCTAATAAATGTGTGTGTGGGGTTTTTTTTTTTTTTTTCCTTAAAAGTGTCTTGCTTTAGGGACACCTGGGTGGCTCAGTGGTTGAGTGTCTGCCCTGGGCTCAGGGCATGATCCCAGGGTCCTGGGATGGAGTCCTGCATCAGGGTCCCCACAGGGAGCCTGCTTCTCTCTCTGCCTAGGTCTCTGCCTTTCTCTGTGTCTTTTATGAATAAATAAATTAAAAAAATATATTTTTTAAAAAGTGTCTTGCTTTAAATAGCTGTTTTAGGATTAGCAGTAAAACATTTCCTGGTTGAACAATGCTATGGCATCACAACCTATAAAGCAGGTTTGATCTATATTTTTGACATATGTTGAGTTTCCTACCATTTTCTTATTCTTCTAATCCTGAACCTTCCAACCCTGAGATTTAGTCGATACTAATTTTCAGCATCACCCTTGTCGTCAGGATTTCTGCCATATTTATTTGTATGCAGTGTGTCACTCTTGATCCATAATCTTATTTTTTCATGTCAAATTAAATCATTCTTTCATTCAGCGTGACACACACTGTAGGCTTCTTGAATTTTATGCTATTTTTATTACATGTCCACCTTTACATTGTGCTATCCCTATATTTTTGAGAATTTATTTAGTGTTGAGGCCTTTTCCCTTCTCAGACTCCTGTCGTTCTACTTGAAAGTTGTTCGTTCTTGTTCCTTTATGCTCCATGCAAGTCTTCTCATTTTTTCCTCCCTTCTGAGACTTTGTCTGCATATATATTGAACATATTTTTTTCAGTCTTTTTTTTTTTTTAATCTTATCCATTAATTTCTCTGGATGCTATTTTTTCTCCCAAGAACTGAATTGCCTCTTTTGAGAAATTTGTTCTCTTTTCCTTCCTTGGCAGGAGCCACCTTTCCTTGAGGTTGCTAACTGCTCTTGTCCATCTCCAGCATCTCTATTTTCGCATCACAATATGCAGTGTTTATTTTCTTGAAAGCTTTTGCTGAGTTTTAATCCCAGGAGAATATTAAACATCTTTCACTCTGGGTCTTCAATATAGGATCATCTTTGCCAACCTCCTTTTGCCCATTGCTCCATCTTACACAGGTGGCATCACAGTAAGTGTGTTCTCATTGACCATATCGCTGTGGGCTTCTTGGTATGTTTACAATCCTTGTCTAGACTGCACAGTGCTTGCAGAAGGACAGCTGCTCTACTACATGGGCTCTTGGACCAGGTGTTGTAGAGGCCTAGAGGTTCATGAAGCTACCTGGAGAGCCACTGCTGGGTGTAGGAGAGGCGGATGGGCATGGCCCAGGACCTCTGCCTCTGATACTAACATGAATTCTTCTTAGATATTGGGATTCAGTGTAAGGTTTACATATGAAAAGAATAGTTTTACTACTAATAATATAGTTTGGAAGATGGTTGGTATAGTGAAGGAGCATTGACCATGCAGATAGAAGGTTCTGTCTTACCAGCTGGGCAGGGTTCAGGACTGTCCTGTCCTCTGTAAAGTGAAGAGTATATTTTATTTAATTTATTTGAGAAGATTACATGGAATAGTGTGAGGATGCATGAGTAACTGAGAAATAATTTAAGGTATGACGTAAACTACTTGTATCAACATATATGTAACCAAAAAAAGGCAATGTTTAGTGAAAAAGAGCTAGTTGCAGAATGGTAGATACAGTGTGATAGCATTTGTATTTAAAATAAATACAAAGGGATGCCTGGGTGGCTCAGCAGTTAAGCATCTGCCTTTGGCTCAGGTTGTGATCCCGGGGTTCTGGGATCAAGTCCCGCATCGGTCTCCCTTCAGGGAGCCTGCTTTTCCCTCTGTCTCTGCCTCTCTCTTTCTCTGTGTCTCTCATGAATAAATAAATAAAATCTTAAAACAAAACTAAACAAAACAACAGCATTTATTGCTAGAAGCTTAGGACTGGGTATGAGGACAAAATGGGCTTGAGATCGATATATATTGCTTTTTTGTTTTTAAAAAGAAGCATTTAGATTAAATATGTAAAATAATTGTATTTGGGTTTTGTGTGTGTGTATGTGCATGCGCACACGTGCTTTGTAGGGTACTTTTAAGGATATCCTCCCAAATATGTAAAATACCACTTAAATGTGGCCATGAAGTTTCTTGAGTTATATATATATATATATATATATTTTTTTTTTTTTTCTTTCTTTGTCTAGTCCATAAAACTGTGTCTGTTCCACATGAGAGACTCCTTACTCTGGTAAAGGAACAAGGGGTGGTGGAAAGGGAGGTGGGCAGGGGTGGGGGTGACTGGGTGATGGGCACTGAGGGGGGCACTTGATGGGATGAGCACTGGGTGTTATGCTATATGTTGGCAAATTGAACTCCAATAAAACAAAACAAAACAAAACAAAACAAAACAAAACAAAATAAAACTGTGTCTGTTCCTAAATGAAAAGTTTGAGGGAAAGAAAAGACAACTAATTAATATTCTCTTTTTAATGGTATGTTCGTGTATTGGAACATTTGTACCAGTTCATATCCTCTCTTTTGCTCGTTGTTTTATTCCTGAAACAATGAAGGGAAGCTAGAATTCTGGATAGTTCATCATTTCTTTTTTCAATGGTCTCATCCCTTTTCTCCATTCAGAAACAATATCTAAAATAAATTAATCTTTCACAGCCAATTTGGAACACAGATCAAACTTCTTCCTTCCCAGGATTGAATCCCTACACATCGGCCCTTGGAATCAATCCTAGTTGAATTACTAATCAGAGACTCCACTACATAACCTCTTACCCACCAGGATCCTGAGCATTGATCTCCCTCAAAGGGCCCTGCATGCTGCTTCCCCTCATGGAAATGGCAAGTAGCCAATATTGCATTATCTTTTCTTTCTTCAATTCCTAACCAGTAAGGAAGACAAGAATATTTTCTATTTTCTTTACTCTCTAAATCTCCCTAGTAACTGTTTTCTTCTTCTTTGATGCTGCTCTGACTTACCATTTTAACACTCTCCTGAGTGTATTCATTTGTAGCTTAGAGTTGGCATTGCCTAGGAGATGGGAAGGAGGAATTGGGGCTGGAGGCTGGAGATACAGACTGTAGCACATTTTGGAATTTAACTCTGGCCATTATACTGGTCTTTCTTCTTCCCAGTAGGGTATGGTATGTCTTTGGCTCACGCCTTTTCTCTCCTTGCCTGCTAGCCGTGCCACACCATTTCCCTGGTGACTTCTCACAGAAGACATATGTTGTGCTTCCCATGAACTGTAAGGGTGGTGCAGACACAGGTGATATGCCTCTTTTTTCAGGTTACACGCTGGACATGAGGAAACCTTAATGGTAGCCAGCTATACAGCTGTGATTAAAGTATGGGTCTCTAGGTGCTTAACGTCAGCCTCTTTCTACTGCACATTTTGTCCTAACTAAGCAATCTTTCTAGTCTTTGTTGGATCCTGCTTCACTCAGCCTTAAACGCTAGGACATTTTCTTCAGCTGTACTCACTTTCTTGGTGATCTCATTCAGTTCCATTTTAAATACCATCTATATGCTAATGACTCCTAAATAGGTATCTTTTGATTTGATCTCTCCCTTGAACTCAAGTTTCATTTATCTTTCTTACTTGACATCCATCAGGGTATTTAATAGGCATTTCAAACTTAGCTTGTCCAAGATCTTAATACCCTTCCATCTCAAAACCAACTTCTTCCAAGCTTTCTCAATGTGACAATAGCCCAGCTGGCTTTTGCTAAAAACCTCAGAGTCAATATTGATTATCTTTCTTTTAAGCCATTTATTTAACGTATCAGTTGATTGTGTTTGCCCTACTTTGAATATATATAACAAATCTGATCATTTCTCACATTGCCATCCTATTACAAGCCACTCTTTTCTCAGCTCCTTTGTTACAGAAGATTCCACACTCATTCCCTTGATTTAATTCTTACTACCTACAGTCTATTTTCCACATAGCTGCCAGAGGGGTCCTTTTAAAGAGAAGTCAGATTATGGTACTCCTCTGCTCAAAGTTTTCTAATAGCTTCTCAGCTCATTTTTAGGCATTCCAAACTCCCTACGATGCTCTGACCAACACAGTGGGCCACTGAGTAATTCTCAGTACTTATTTCCTTCTCTCCCTACTTCACTATGCTCTGGACATGCTCACCGGCTTTTCCTCAGATTGCCAGGCACACTGGGCTTCTTTGCTATTGCTGATCCTTCTGCTTGGAATTATATCAAGATGTTTGCATTATCTCCTCTTTCACTACCTTCAGGTTTCTGCTCACCTATCACCTCTTCAGAGATACCTGACCACATAAACTAGAAATTGCATCTCACTGCCTTAGGGTCCCCTTTCATTTCTCTTCACAGTAATTATCACTTCCTTCCTTCCTTCCTTCCTTCCTTCCTTCCTTCCTTCCTTCCTTCCTTCCTTCCTTCCTTCCTTCCTTCCTCTATATTTCTCTTTTGTTTTTGTTTTGTGTATTTGTGTATTTTTTGTTGCCTCTACAAGCAGGTAAGCCCTGTATGTGAGAGAATTATGACTTTTGTTTGTTATTGTGTCCCCAACACCTAGAACAGTTTCTAAACCCTAAAACAGATTAAGCCAAACTCAATAATTTGTTCACTCAGTGACTGGTGGCAGATACTGCAGGGTAGGCCATGTACAAGGGCCATGAGAGACTCTTAACTCTGGGAAACAAACTGAGGATTGCTAAAGGGGAGGTGAGTGGGGAGATGCAGTAACCAGGTGAAAGGCATTAAGGAGGGCACATAATGTGATGAGCACTGGGTGTTATACACAACTGATAAATTATCGAACACTACATCTGAAGCTAATGAGGTACTATATGTTAGATAATTGAATTTAAATTTAAAAAAGCATAGGTATTTGATATATTTGAGATAGATAGATAGATAGATAGATAGATAGATAGATAGATATAGATACAGATAAATAAAGAAGAGACCAGATCATAAGAAATCCTCTGATAAGGAGTGATCACACACTGTAAACTTCACCGTGGTTGAGTATATACTATATAAATCATATAATCCAGACTTCTTTAGGAGACAGATTTAGTTTCAAATAGTCTGTCTTAGGTTGGCTGTTACTATTATTTTACTTCCAAAAGTAAGCACTCATTTTCTC
The DNA here is from genome assembly GCF_048164855.1 of Canis lupus baileyi. NCBI lineage: Eukaryota > Metazoa > Chordata > Mammalia > Carnivora > Canidae > Canis > Canis lupus. The sequence continues at coordinate 53,868,902 of NC_132844.1, read as the reverse complement.
TGATTCCGTATATATTGAGTCCATACTAGAGGCATTCATTAACTCATCTGATCTTCACCAGAACCAAAGGGTGCTCCTGAGTTTCAGTAGCTTTTCCAAGGCCACATGATTGGTCAATGGTGGAGGCAGAATTTGAACCTCAGAAGCCTGACAAGAGAGCCATACTCTCAATCACCATAGCTCTGCTTCATAGTCTCATCCTATTTCTGTGTCCCCATTTTTGGTTTAGAAGATGTGATTATCATGCCACAGTGTCAAGGCAACAATCCCATCAGAGGATTGACAGACCATTACATATTTACTGAAGTATGTGGTGGTATGACATTTTTCTTTTTAAGATTCAACAACCCATTAATTTTGCAACTTTAGAACAACCTGCCCCATGTACTGCCCAACAAATATTCTTTCCACTTGTGATCATTGAACAATAAAGAAACCATATTCTGGTCATCTCTCCAACTCTTGCCTTGCCCTCCTTCCCCTAAGAACTGATTGTTTCCTGTGTTCTGCAGGCTGCTCAGTCAACCCGGTCACTGTGATATCCCGCATGCTAAGGACACTGGAAGCGGGAGTCAGGTTTGCACAATTAGATTGATAAGCAGATGCTAAGCCGATGTGACACAGCTGCTACTGCTGAGCTAGGAAAAGCAGGTCAAGGTTATCAGGAGAAAGTGTGACACTTGCCCATAGCTGGGAGCAAAAATATCCCCATGTACTGTTTCCTTTTCTAGTTTTTCTCTTTAAATTCCTTCTTGGCCTTTCTTTTTGTTTCTTTATATCTCCTCTTTTTAGAGGGCTGAGGTAGAAGACTCATATTGAAGTCACTGGACCTCTCTAAATGAAGGCCAACTATAAATCAGCCACTTTGTTTTTCTAACATTACATATGCATTATTTGATCTTCCAGGTAGTGCCACACTTTCAAAATCAGACTCAAAGATTAACAGTGATCATTTGCCATTTATTATTTGAATCTGTTTATTTTTAGTGTACATGGTTTCACATCTGAAGCATACTGGATATCTTGTGCTAATGCATTGGATACTCATGGCACATTAGCATACATGCAGTGTAACCAGGGAGTCTGGTTTCTTGTTTCCATTTTTCATTGAATTGAGTTTATTGGTGGCTAAATTTGATTTTTCATCCAGAAGAACCTGTTTCCCCTAAGGTCTTTTTTTTTTTTTAAGCTGTTTCTATATAATTTTGAACAGAATATGATTTAATTAGGTGAAAATGACCACATGAGGGAAGCCAACATTAAAACCAATGCTACTGAAAAATATCTTCAGATAAAGAGTACCTCAGCTTCTACTGGTAGATTCTGAAGCCATACCAGGCATATCACCAGTGGGTAGATGATGCCATGTCCCTGTTTGGGATTGTTCTAATTATTGCTAGTGGGGTGGCCCCTTTTGGAAAGCCCATTTCTCTTCCAGGATCCCCCATTCTCGTCTAACTAGGCCTAGTCCTCTGCATGGAAATCCTCAGACTCATCAAAAATTTGATGTTCTCTACTTCAATTTTATTTATTTGTTTGTTTACACTTTTCTTTTCAGTCCCTTTAGGATATGTTATGTGGAACATATAAAGAAGTTTGTGGGTTTGAAGTCTTGGCTTATATTTGAGCACCGATCCTTGTCAGATGTGTGAGCTGGGATAGTTACTTGTCTCTTTGAACCTCAGTTTCCTAATTTGTCTGAAGAGAGACGCAGCAGTGAGATCAAATCTATGAAGTACCTAGCATTATATACTTGGAATAAACAAAAGCTTTTTTTTATAATATTATTATTGTTTCATTGAACTAGTTCTAGTGCTACTGGTAATAAAATCACTCAAAGCAGAGAGTGGTAAGTGAAGAAGTTAAAATGACTTTTCACCAAATTTTGCTTGTAAAAGATATGATATTTAAACAAACAGACAACAAACTATCATACCCAGTCCAAAAAATCAGATCATAGAGAAGAAACTCTAGATCTTAAAAAAAGTAAAATGTGGTTGTAGGATATAACAGTATATATACTTTTAAAGATTTTATTTATTTATTCATGAGAGATAGAGAGAGAGAGAGAGGGAGGCAGAGACATAGGCAGAGGGAGAAGCAGGCTCCATTTAGGGAGCCTGATGTGGGACTCCATCCCAGGTTTCCAGGATCACGCCCTGGGCTGAAGGCAGCACTAAACCGCTGAGCCACCCAGGCTGCCTTTAACAGTATATTTTTAAGTGGCAGCTATAAAATGGGAATGAAATAATGCTTACTATGTGGGGGTGGTATGAAGCAGTTAGAGCACATGGGAAAAGAAGTCAGGTATTGTCATTAATGGATAAAAAGAATTATAGACCTAGTGTCATGCCAGTGATTATGGGGAGGGGGTTCCTCCTTGGGTTGAAATACTCTAAATCTGAATGAGGTATTTCACAGGCTTTGGAGGGTGATTAAATGGTCAATGTACTGAGGTATGTCTGTCTATCTGTGTGTGTGTGTGTGTATGTATGTGTATATCTATTCTTATAACTTCCCCCTTGGTACAGTATTTGGCCCAGGCTTCACATTTAGTGAATGTTTATTGAATGAGGGGATGAAGGAGTAGAAAAGTGACTAATCTTGTCTAATTCTGAGAGTTATTTGATTGAGACCATATCATTCTGGCACAAACTGAAATTCCTTTGTTTTCTTCCTCATTTTCCCTAACTACCCCATCCTGCCAAATACTGAAACCCCAATCTAGGCACAAAATTCTGCAATCTCTCTACCACTTCTCATTGCAGAAAGCATTTTCCTGGAAGCAGTGTGGGTTCACATATTCCTGAGCCCACAGAGGCCAGACAGGGAGTCTAAAGGGCTGTGTGACTGTCTTTTATGAGTACCCCCAGAAAGCTAGGCCAGTGAGAGCAGCCACCTCATCTGTTTTTTCAGTTGTGTCCATTCAGTACCTGGAACAGTGACTGCCACAAAGCCCTTTATGGATAAATATTGGTTGAAAAATGAAACAATAAATGCTCAGTACAGGGTGACTGTTGCAAGGCAGCAGAGAGGACCTAATGTTCAACACTTAGATTTCTCCAGATAGAGCAGAGAGTCTGCTTTTATGTGGAATCTCTTGGTTTCAAATGTTGGCAACAAATTAAAAATGTTAAAGCACTGTGCAGGTCAAACAAAAACATATCTGAGAGGAGAATTCAGCTCAAACTCCCAGTTTTCAACCTCTGCTGTCAGTAGTAGCTCATACAATGTTTTGTTGTCTGTATTTGCTCACTTTTATTACTGCATTCCTTCTTTACATGTGCTGAGTAGCATAGACAGTATTATGTCTATATTATACCGAAGATCACAGAGACTCAGAGAAGTTAATTGAGTTAAGGTCACAACACTGGTATGTTATAGAACTGGAAACTGAATTCAGGTTTTCTGACCTCAAATCCTGTGCACATTCCAGAATATTATTCAGATTATTCTACACATGTCTTTGGGAGCAGAAGGTAAAAGACAAAGCATGTGTTTTTGTTCACAAATTTGGGTTTATATTCTTCTTAGGACTGTCTAGCACTCTCTTACTCATGTTTCTCTCTCTGTTCCAACCAGTCTGGTCCAAGCAACTAAAATGCAGCATTATAATTGTAATTAAAATAAAGTTGCTTCCACTTTGGTATTATTAATTCCCAGATAGGCCCGTTTCTCTTGTCATACACGTGTCTCTACAGATATCAGATTATCAGTTTGAATCATTGAGAACTTATAGCTCTGTAGGTTTGAGTCTAGATTTGGTTGCTATGAAACAACGAAAATAATATTTTAAACAAGATAAAACTTGTTTTGGGGCACCTGGATGGCTTCGTTGATTGTGTCTGACTCCTGATTTTGGCTCAGATCATGATCTCAGGGTCGTGAAATTGGGCCCCATGTTGGGCTCTGTGCTCAGCACCGAGTTTGCTTGGAATTCTCTCTCTCTCTCTGCCCCACCCCACCCTCTAAATAAAAATAAATAAGTAAATAAGTAAATAAATAAAATCTTAAAAAAACTCCAAAGCTTTAGTTTTTATTTCCCTCTTTATCATGTAAAACTGTAGACAAATAGTACAGGAAAGCTATGGTTGCTTTAAGGTGGCCCAGAGCTAGACATCTTCCATCTGTTATGCACTTGTTACCCTTTCCTGCTTTGCTAAGTTCTCTCACCAACGTGAGACACAGAGGAAGGAGATGAAGGCACCACATTCCCTGTCTCTTATGGGCACCAAGTGGAGGTTGCATATGTTGCTTCTGCTCATTGCTTAGAGGCTGTAACTGAATATCATGGTCACCTAGCTATAAGGGAGGGAAGAATCTAGTTTTTTATCTGAATGGCCATGTGTCCACCTGAAAATTTCATTACCATATAAAAAGAAAACAGATATTGGGGAACAACTTGTCATCTCTATCAGAATTGCTAATGCTTAGTTAAACATTCATGCATTATTTGGTGTTTAAGCAGTGTTTTCTTGTTGGTTGGGTATTCCTTGATTCAGATACTTGGTCCTATTTTGCTTTTCACCTGCGGTCTGTAATGTGAAGGGTAGATGTTTGTTTGGTGAATGTTTTCATGCATAAAATTAGGATGCTAGCTGGACAAGTGTTAAGATTCTTCTCTGGATTCTTTGAAGTTATGAGTTAACGTTTTTAGCATATGTGCTGCTGAAGCAAGCACTCAGTTAACTTTTTAAACTTGCAATTGGCAGGGAACTGTCAGTACTTGTAGTTGATAACTGTTGATAGGGGCCCTTAAACAGGAATTTGTCAAATTCCTCTTTGGAGCTGACCTCCATTTCTCCAAATCTTTGATAATCTGATTGAGCCAATTACTTTGTAGATCTACTTACCATCTGTTAACGTGGGTGGTTGCATTGATGAGAACCCTGAAAATATTTCAGCATAATTGTATTTATTTCCTATGTCTGGTGTAACAAATTACCACATGTTTAGTGGCTTAAAGCATTGGTTTATTTTGTCACCATTTTGGAAGCCAGAAGTCTGAAATCAGTATCACTGGGCCAAAATCTGCATGTCAGCAGGGTTGACTTGCCTCCAGAGGCTCCAAGGAAAAACCCATTCCTGTTTCCAGATTCCAGTGGCTGCTGGATTTCTTTGACTCATGGTCATATCACTCGAGTTTCTGCTTCTGTTACCACATTGCCTTCTTCTCTTCTGTCTGTATCACGTCTTCCTTCGTGTTTGTCTAATGAAGGAGGCACTTGTGGTTTCGTTTGGGGTCCACATGGGTAATCCAGGATAATCTCCCCATCTTAAAATCCTTATCACACCTGCAAAATGCTTGTGCTGTATAAGGTGACATTCACAGACTCCACAGATTAGAAAGTGGTTCTCTTTTGGGGGAGCGGTTATTCTTCCTACCGTGGTAATCTTATTGGCACAAGAAACCGTGGCTACTTACTGAAGTTAAACTGTGTGCTAGACATTATGCTAAGTATTTCACTCACTTTAATTAATATTAGCCTTTCATAAATTTTAATTTACTTTTCTAGAAAATAAAAGGTTCAGAGAGGCGGAGTAATCTGCTCTTGGTCACCCAGTGTGCTCTGGCTCCTTTCCCCCCCACTCCCTCCCTAAGCTAGTACCAAAGTGAAATTAAATGCTCAATCAACGGAGAACACCAAGACAAAATGCCAACCTCCCTGTTGTCATCACCATGTCAATTCAGGCAGCACACTGCCCCTTCCTTCTAAACTGCATGAGGCCCTTTGTGATTCCTTTTCTCCTTCAAAGCTGCCTTAATGTTCATTTTATCCTCATTTCACCTGTGTGCAAAATTGTGCATCTAGGACAGGGGCCACATGCCCATGCAACTCTAACTTATAATTCACTCATGGGACAGTTGGGGGAGTATCTAGTTCCTTTCACGTAATTGGGTCCAAAACTCTTCAGGAGTTTGGCATTACACAGTTGAGTTACAAATGTCGTGAGAACAGGTTCTTTGGCAAGATATCTAATATTACTGCGTCCGGTCTCAACCAGACATAGCAGGAGATCAGCTTTTCCCAGGGGATTTTAGTGCTTCAGTTTCTGGTCCCGGCTGGAATCGAGTAGTGAAACAACTTTCAAGTAAACATTTAGAATGTTAGTGAAAAAGCTTAGTTCCATATTAAGTGTATCAATAGGTGAACTGGGGTGACTGGGTGATGAGAAGAGTGGGAGGAGCTTAGGTATATTTCTTCCCTGAATTAGCCCAAGTGAAGGCACCTATTGGCAAGGACTGGCCGCCTCTATAGAGTGTCTTACATACTGTTTCCTGAACAGTTATGTGCAGAGGTAGTGGCTGGCCTTCCCTGGCTTTATTGTTGGGATGCAAATGTGGTAGCTCAGCAATTTGGAGTTAATTGTTAATCAAGCCAGACATTATCTGCAATACTATTCTGAAAGGTAGAAAGGCCAAAAACAAACCAACAAAAAAATGCAGTATCTTATTACCCTTCTCATCCAAATGTTCTAAAAATTCTTGTAATGGAAATGGAAATGGCAGAGATGGGGCTATTACAGGTCCCATCTTCTGATTTTGGTTTCTATTTTCAAATAATTTTATGAACAAAAATCAGCTGAGAAGGATCTGTGGCATACTGGAAATTGGAAAGGCTGGCTTCCAGCACCAGCAGCACCCTCTCTGTGACACTCATTTTACTATTAAGAGAAGCTACTTAACAAACCAATTGTCAACAGGGGGAGATGAAAACACAATAGTTAATCGGGTTTTACAAGGTCACATATCTAATTCGAATTACAAAAGGACTCCATTAGTGCCTTCTCTCCCTTGCTCTTGAATGGTAGCCTTTCTCTAAATTAGGGCTCACTACTTTGGATCCCTACAAGATAGCAGTCAGTTAATAAAGATTTGAAGTACTTTTTTCCTTACTGAGGGCCCCCTTTGGAGCCTATTAACACCCTTTTTTTATGGCGAGCAGAGCAAGTAGCCACCTCCTGACATGTGTTGGCACTTTCTAAAAGGTCATTAATGCTCCATATTTCAGAGTATAACAAACCCAGGAAGGCTCACAGGGAGCCCAGCAGGGGTAAAATAAAAACAGTGAGTAATTTACAGAGCTCTTTGTCTCACCTTGGTGGTGCATGCTAAATGAGAGAACATTAGGGCGCCCCCTCCCCTTGAATTTGCAAGGATTGGCAGGGTCCAGGAAATTTCCAGGTAAAATCTTAAAAATCTAGCTTTTAAGAAACAGGCTTCATCAACAATTTGTGCTATGGAAAAACAGCATCACAGTGGTTCCTTATTCCTCTCTCTGTCCTTACTCTTTAGAATAAATTTTCTACATGATGAGGCCTTTTTGCCTTCTGATTGTTTCTGAAGCTCTTTTGTGATTTTTTTTTTATAGCATATCACATTGAAATTGGAAATTGTGGGGCAAAGCTGGAGCTCCATTTTATTTCCAGTTTTGAAGGTTTTTTCTTTCTTTCTTTCTTTCTTTCTTTCTTTCTTTCTTTCTTTCTTTCTTCTTTCTTTCTTTCTTTCTTTCTTTCTTTCTTTCTTTCTTTCTTTCTTTCTTTCTTTTTTCTTTCCTTCCTTCCTTCCTTCCTTCCTTCCTTCCTTCCTTCCTTCTTTCTTTCTTTCTTTCTTTCTTTCTTTTTTTTGTAAATAAACTCAATTATGTATTTTACAGGGAAGCTACTTGGATTTTGGTATGTTCCTAAAACTTACATTGGATACTAGATTGATGAGTTTATTTTCCTTTTTCTTTTCTTTCTTTTTTTTTTATATTTATTTATTTAAGTAATCTCTACACACAACATAGGGCTCGAACTTACAACCCTGAGATCAAGAGTTGCACACTCCTCTGACTGAGCCAGGTAGGTGCCCTGGTTTCTTTTCCTTTTTATTTTCTTTCTTTCTTTCCTTCTTTCTTTCTTTCTTTCTTTCTTTCTTTCTTTCTTTCTTTCTTTCTTTCTTTCTTCCTTCCTTCCTTCCTTCCTTCCTTCCTTCCTTCCTTCCTTCCTTCCTTTCTTCTTTCTTTCTTTCTTTCTTTCTTTCTTTCTTTCTTTCTTTCTTCCTTCCTTCCTTCCTTCCTTCCTTTCTTCCTTTTTTTCTTTCTCTCTTTCTCTTTCTTTCTTTCTTCTTTCTCTTCTTTTTTCCTTTTTTGAAGATTTAATTTATTTTAGAGAGAGTGAGGGGAGGGGAACAGGGTGTGTGTGTGAGAGAGAGAACCCATATACACTCCCCACTGAGCATGGAGCCCTATGATGCAGGGCTTGATCCCTTGACTCAGATCATGACCCAATCTGAAATAAAGAGCTGGCCACTTACCCACTAAGCCACCCAGGTCCACCCTCCCACCACCAGTTTATTTTCTTAGGTTATATGTGAAGGTGTGAGAATGAATGTAAAATGCTTTTTAAAATAACATTCATAGTGTTCTCACAAATGGAATGTGTATCTAAAGTTCACTTATGTAAGTCTTCGTAGAGCTGACAAGCCAGTGACTTTCCTGTGCACTTAAAGATAGTTACCCCATCAACTAATACCAAGGTGCCTCAAATCCCTTCTTGTTTGCTCTGTGGTTTTCCCAAGGGATAGAAGGATCATCACCACTGGCTGTTATCCCTAATGGGGTCTTCTTGTTCCTCTTGTATTCTTAAATTTATTTTTGTGCACCAATCCAACATTTGATAGTGAGGATTCTACTGAAAAGTATCCCCTAAGCATTCATACCATCTAACAACAATGAGGCTATTCTTGGCTCATCCTTTATAGTTTTTCTGAGAATTAGCAAATGGCCCCACATCCGTAAGTCATGAAGTTAGCGTAACATCTCTTGATCCTCCGCTGGTCACATGAGAGCATTAGTGCTCTACTCTGTCACCCAGCTGACCTCTCACTGATCCTCACCGACCTCACAAACCTGTCAACTGTTGCTTAAATATACACTGATGAACTAATCGTGGGTAAAAGAAGTCAGGGCAGACCTGGCAGGATGCACTGGGCAACAGAATTGTCTGAGACCCAAAGCAAGAAAGATGAACATTGACCATTGCCTTTTTTTTTTTTTTTTTAAGATTTTATTTATTTGAGAGGTAGAGAGAGTTAGCAAGAGAGAGCATGAACAGAGAGAGAGGGACAAATAGACTCCCTGCTGAGCAGGGAGCCCAATGTGAGGTTTAATTCTAGGACCCTGTGGCGCAGCGGTTTGGCGCCTGCCTTTGGCCCAGGGCGTGATCCTGGAGATCCGGGATCGAATCCCACGTCGGGCTCCCGGTGCAGGGAGCCTGCTTCTCCCTCTGCCTGTGTCTCTGCCTCTCTCTCTCTCACTGTGTGCCTATCATAAATAAATAAAAATTAAAAAAAAATATATAATTCTAGGACCCTGGGATCATGACCCAGCCCAAGGCAGACACTTAACCAACTGAGCCACCCAGGCGCCCCAACACTGACCATTTTCTTATGTTCTTGCTGCTTAAGATCAAAGTCCTGTTTTGCAAAGGAGGTGTCTACTTGGCTTCTTTGACATAAAAGAAGACTTATGTCACTCCGGTGAGTCTCTGTGTTTACTTAACAGGGTGTCCCACTGAAGTCTAAAGGAAAGGTAGACTCTAAGGGGTTGGTGACCTTGCCCTCAACTAGGCTTCATTTGTTGTGTCAGGCCTACAGACTTGAGAAGCATCTGAGAAAAGACCATGAGCAGGATCAGTTACTGCAGTCCAGAGATATATAGACATAGTAGAAAGAACTGGAGGGCCAAACACAGAATATCAAACTACTCAGCAGCAGGGTATAGAAGAGAGTCAGAGAAGAGAAGCCTATCTAGGCACAGTATATAACTGTTATCTGAATGTGCATTGTCCCAGTCCCTCTGGCCATATGACTGTCCTTTATACCCCCTTTATTTAAATGATACATGTCTAGAAACTAAAGTAGTTCTCATTCTGGATTTTGCCAAATGGATTCTGTATGAATGTTGTGAAGTGGGAGTTAATGAGTGGAAAGTGGTTTTTCTCCAGTAGTAAGAGGTGAGAACTGAGGGTTTGGATTAGCATCAGGGCTGTCATGTATGGTTGTGCAGGTTGTACATTGCACAGTTTCAGGAATTATCCTTTACACAGACTGCGATGTATATATACAACTTTCATGGTTGTACTTGGCTGCCCTGCCAAGAATCAACATCAGCACAGGCTAGGGGACAGCAGCATCCCCAAAGAGGATCAGAGGTCTGAAATAGAACAGCCATGATAAGGCATGCAATGAGGGCTGATCCTACAAGATGGTCAGGTGTGGACAGTGCCCTGAAAAAGCTCAGTGGTCTAAATTGGCTTTGGTCTAAATGGTTGGCCTGAAGAAACTCTGAGTTCTACGAGATATTCCTGGAAGCTTCCAGAGATACTGGTGGTGGCAGTGGTGGAAAGGGGATGGTAAAAGGTGGTGGAGGAACTGGCTATGTCTATGAAAACTAAGCAAGGCTGGGTGTATTAATGTGGGCTGGTTTTGTAGGCCCAGTGGTAAGACCCTGGAGCCTTTGTATTATTTGTGTAAACAAATATGATTAACTTATTTTCAGACCTCAGCTTTATGGTTGAGCCCTATTTGTTCTTTTTTGGGGTTCAACTTAAAAATTCCCTCCTTGTTAATGGGAGAAGGGCTACTGCCTTGTTAAATCCTGCACATGCTATCTGGCTACAAAGAAGCATGCACTCAGGTTGTCACCATCATAGTGCATTCTTACTGAACCTAGTTAATTGGCACAAACCGTAAAGTGAAGTGACATTAAGTGGACTGATGATCTGAGTTTTCCACAGTAAACTGTCAGGAAGTAATTCTTGGCCACGACATTTAAAGAAAAAAAGGAATAATAACAAGATGATTTTTAAGAGACCATCAATAAAGGGAAAAGTTCAGAATTTTTACTAAAAAGTACATCCACCGAGGAAGACTGACCAGTGGAAAATTCTTTTTCTCTCAACCTAATCATAACAAGATAGACATGATGGGAAACATTCGTGAGGAACATTTTGAAAGGTGGAATTTCTAAGTCTAAAGAGAAGTCAGTATCTGAAAGGCCTGGTGGCTCCAGCACTTCATAGACATTGACTAAAGGCAGCTCCCACTGCAAACTCCAGAGCCAGAGCTCTTTTTTTTTTAATTTTAATTTTTTAAAAAAATTATTTATTTTTTTTAGTACCCTAACCTTCCCCCTTTGAAGCTTGCCTTCCATGACAATATTCTGTTTGCAGATGAGCTGCTCATGGACACAGGTTTGGTGCTGCCTTGCAAAGTGACAAACCTCTGGTGAGAAAACGATTCTTTGACGTCCTTCCAGTTGTGTGTTTTTCTCTCTCCCACGGTTACCTGGGATGTCTAAAGACATAGTATTCCACAAATGTGTGGGTTACCTGACTGCTGATGTGTCTGAAGGGGAAATATGCGGGAATTGCTTCTGAAGATTCCTCTTTGTTTTGTTTCCTTACAATACGAACATTATAGGATATATTCAAACCCATCATTTTGAGCTTGAATTTGCTGATGGAGAGACTAGCTGGGTTCTGGACCTAGGGTGGCAGTGAGGAGGAGGGAGGGGTGGGGGTGTTGGGGAAGGTGTAGACACAAAGCTGAGCCAGGCCTACAGGATCTGCCTGGGTTTTTTATTTTTTTTGTCAGTGTCACCTGCCTGATGTCTTGGTTGACTGTAGGGTATTCAGCACAATGTACTTGCTTGATCCTGGGCATTTCTGTAAGGCTCTCAGGAATCAAGACAGTGTTTTTTTTTTTTGTTTTTTTTTTTTTTTTTTTTTTACTATTAGGAGGGTAATGTGAGGAAGCTGATGACAGATGATGAGAGGTAAGAGGAAGTGACTGAGGAACTGACTTATCACACGCATTCCAATAATCAAATATCTCACATTTCCTGATAGAACTAGTGAGCATTTATAAAGAACTCACTTCTTCAGAATGGGTTTTGAGGAAGAAGCGTGATGCATGAAATACTTGTGGTGAAGGAAAGCAAGTGTCGTATATGGGACACCTCTAAGTGCCAGGAACTTTGTATTATCTCATGAGGTATACACGTAACTTTATAGATGAGGAAAATGAAGTTCAGAAAGCTTATGTGATTGCCCTGGTCACAGTAGACTGTGGAGTAGGGATTGAACTGAGTTACCCTTAATAGTAATGTACGTGCTCTTTCTGCCACACCAGGCTTCTCTTCCTCCTGACCTCCTTCCTGCTCTGGAAGTTTATCATGTTTACACATGTAAGTGCTAGGTGCTCTTCTCTTAGTACTGACAAACAGTCCCTCCTTTGCAGATCAGGAAGTTAGCATAACATCTCCAGACCTTTTGGGCGTGCCTTTTTCCCCCAGAGATCTCTACCTCATCTGTGTGTACATTTTCTTTTCAATCATTTTTTAAAAATTTTTATTTATTTATTCATGAGACACACACACACACACACACACACACACACACACACACAGAATGAGAGAGAGAGGCAGAGGGAGAAGCAGACTCCATGCAGGGAGCCCGACGTGGGACTTGATCCCAGGTCTCCAGAATCACGCCCTGGGCTGAAGGCAGCACTAAACTGCTGAGCCACCCAGGCTGCCCTGTGCATACATTTTCAAATTTGAAATCCATTACAACTGCCTTTACATTATTAGGCTTATTTAAATACCGCTTCGTTATACTTTAAGGAAATATCATGTCCTCCTTTCCTCTTTGTGCCCCTTGACCCATTAGGGTTAAAGGAATTTCGTCTACTTGGATTCTTTCAAATATTCTAATTGTGTCATATTTGAGTTTGTTTCATATTTAGACCATAACTTTTTTGAGCAATTTTTCATTTCCTACAGTTTCTAATTACTAGAAGAAGAAATTTAGCCTCCTGTACCATATTATTATGATCTTACAGCTTCATGCTCATTCCATCTATCGAATGGGATCAGTTCCTTTCTCTTGCTTATAAAGTTAGCCGTGGAGCCCACTCAGTGTCTGTTCTAATTTGGAGCAATTGCTTTATGTGTTGTCTATGGTGCTATCAACCTCTGATTCATTTTTATTGGGCTTTGAGTCATTTCCAGAGATTGTTATAGCTCAAGGCTTTTTCTTTCTTGGACTTCCCACTTACTTGGTTAGAATGTATCTATCTTCAAGTCACTTCCTCAAAAAGGGTATGAGGGCGGTAAACTTTTTTTTTTTTTGTATGAAAGATGTCTATATTTTCCTATTACAATTTATTGATAGTTGGAAGAAATGGAAAACATTAGGATCAAAATAACTTTTCCTAAAACCCGGAGGAATCCACTCCTCTACAGCCTCTTTCTGCCTTGTATTCTAGACTGTGGCTTCCTCCTGTGTTTCTGCAAAACAGTGCTTCCATGTCCTGTCCATCTTCGAGGAATCTATGGAGTCTCTCTCTTTTTCCACTGTTAGGGATTTATTCACTTTTAAAGAACACTTTTATCTCTTATCATCAGTTTAACTATTTCATAGCAGGCCTGAAGGAAGGCATATTCTACTATGGTCAATCGACCATCTTGAAAAAACAAAACTAAACAAACAAAATCTTGGCCTTCACCTGTTAAAGTGCAAATACCCTTGGGGTGAGGGTGAGAGGCAGCTGACCTTATCATATGCATTCCAATAATCAAATTATTCTGGACAGCCTGAAAGAACAGTGAGTCAGAACTGCACAAGGATGAATCAACAAGGCTTCAGAATACGTCTTTATAAAACTAGGAAGTGGATAACAGTTTCTTTGAAATTGGAAGGCTGATGGTGGTAGCTAAGGTTTAATCTTAGCTTAGTCAGAATTACTTCAGATTGGAAATTCTGTTTACAGGTTGCTATTGAATTTTTTGTCAGTAGTGTCACATATCTATCTATATTTATGTCTATCTAAATATACATACACGTCCATATATATACAAGTGCTTATGTAAATACATATAGATGCACTATATATATATACACATACTTATATATGTACGCTTACATATACACATAGGTATATACACACACAGACACATATATATCTCTATATATACACATGTGTATATAAAAATACATTTATGTGCCATACACACATATACATATATACACATATACGTGTATATACACGTGTAAGTATATACAAATACACACACATATAGGTTTGAGCCTCAGTTACTTTCATTTCAGATCTACTTCCTTATTTCCTAGCTCATAAAAGGAGGTCTGGGTATTTTGTTAATGTTAGCCTTAACGATTGTCACTTATGGAAAAACTTACGGCATATGCCCATGTCAATTTTGATGCAACCAATCCTTCTGGATTCTTTAACTCTTGGAAATGTTCAAATTTCTGAATTTGATTATGGCCACTGCCACTAAGTAGTTTTTTTATTTTTCTTCTCCATGGCATCCTAAAACAAAACAAAACAAAACAAACAAAACACCTTCTAAAGTTGATATTATCATGTGGCTCTTCAAGCTGACCTTACGATCATTTGAGATCAGAGTTCTTTAACTACAACCCATCCACTTCTCATCTGCTTTCACTCCTAAAGGATTTCACGGGGTTTTGACTCTGAGAATATGTCTGTGAAACTGATTATTGACATAGGTGGATTAAGGCCACCAAGGAAGGAGACCATTTTCTCAGAATATCTCACCCAGCACTAAATCTTTACTTTGTCCCACTGTCTTAAATTCTATCAGTTGGGTTAATAAGGATTAGTTATTTATATTTAAATTGGCTTAAATGTCCAAATATTTTCCCTTCCATCTATCTTAAGAGTATTAGGGAATTGAAGTTTGGAGATAGGTGGAGGGAGAAGTCAGTGAGAAGGGAGACTCTGAGGTGTGTGGGGACAAGCGTGAGGTACATGAGCCTAAGGGAGAGGATACCGGAGACAGCATAGCTTACTCCCAAGGCCATGTCCCAGCATGCATGCAACTTCTGAGAGCAACAGAATGATTCTGCCCCTATAACTGGTTTCTGGCAGCCTTCTCCTCTATTGTGATGATAGAGCAACATGCTCATTTTTCCTAAAGTTTACTGCTACGGGTTTGAGGGCCTGCAATCCCAGGTTCCAAGGTATCTGGGTTTTTTAGGCCCATGCAGTCCAACCATGTCCATGCTGAGAATTCTCTCCTCAGCTTCCTCACAGCTGGAGCCATATTTGTTCAAGTGATGATTCACTGGACTGTGCACTCCAATTTCCCTGTAAGAAAGATAATGAGAAAAGGAAATGCCTACAGGGAAAGGAGGATGGAGGTGGTTTTGGACTTCTTCCTGAAAAAATGAGGCAATATTTATCTTCTAGGACTTGGTTTGATGCTAGCTGGGGGAGGCAGGTGCTATATCCATGTTTAAGAAATCTTGCTTTGTATGTTTGTTTATTTGTTTGTTTGTTTTCCTATTAGAATTAGGGAAGAGGACATTTTTGAGTTTTGTGTGTTTAGATAGTTGCAAATTGAGCACATTCTGGGGTCAGGCCAGCTAATCTGGCCTCCTGGCGCAGTGAAAATTTGGAGCCAGATCTCCGAAATAATACAGAACAAATAGCTATGGAAGGATTGAGTTATGTCTTTTATATGTCATTTTCAGTTAGCTTTTTCTCATCAGTGGGGTGGTATTATTTTTACTACATTAAAAATTCATGCCTCATTCTAGAAAAGGAAAAGATTCATAGTTTGGATTAGTCAAAAGAAGTAATTTGGAGTTTTTGCATATGCAAAGTAAATTTGGATAAACTAGTAATGAAAAAAGGATTAATGTTTACTGAATATGCTTCGTATGCCAAGTATTGTTTAGAGGCTTTATACATTTTCTTATTTTATTCATCATTACAATAGTAACAACAATAACACCTCTTTGCAAAAAGCATTATGATACTTTATAGTTAAGCAAATTGACTTTCAGTGAGCTGAGGTAAATTGCCCAAGGTCACTCTACTTGTAAATGGTTGAGTTGCATCCAGATCCAGATTTTTGTGACATCAAACTTGGGCTCTTTCTGTCATGTCTTGATATCTCTGAAAATGATGCCAGAAATTCTGTCTGGTCAGAAATTTCTCTGTCATTGATCTGCCACAGGGCCTGAACTTGCCCTCACTGAAATATATCATTTCTAGAAGGTACTTATCAAATGTGTACCCAGAACAAGTACAGTGTGGGAGTCATATTAATCAGCTCCTGTACCCCCGCCCCTTGCCATAGTTCAATGATAGAATCATATGGAGCAGAAAGAGGCTTTGGAACAATTTAACCAACCCTCTTTTTATAAATGGTGAAACTGGGATGCAGAGAGGATAAGGAAACTCCTCAGAATTACATAACTTGTGTGTTTATTTTATCAGAAATCAGGACCTTCAGGGGATAACACAGGTGAAATTTGATTGAGAGTGAGGGATGGGCAGACATGTCCAATGTTAGGGGTCCTTCGTAGTGGAGAGCATAATGGTAAATAGCATATAGAGAAACTGCAGACGTCCAGGGGATCACTGCCCTGAGGATCTGAGGTGGAAGGAACCTCCGAAATAGGAGATGCCTATCATGAGAAGGGTGAACGGTGCAATTTTGCCAATGACCAGTCCTGTCAGAAAGTCTAGACCATTAGTAACATTTGGGAAGGCATGAGCTATTGTCACCTCTTTCTTGAGAATGCCTCTAGTCACTCTTGGCGTTTCACTCAGAGTTGATGGAAGACTCAAACAATACTCTTAGAAAACAGTTTATACAGTTTATGCATAGTTTATAGGCCAAAGTTTGGAAGCATCTGGCACCTAGGAGCAAGAGGTTAAACTGATACCCTTCCAAATATTTGGCATGTCAGGGTGAGCCCACTGGGCCCTCACATGGACAGCTTCCATTGAACCTCTGATTCTGATAAATAGGGCAGCGAGGGAAATGGCAGGTCCAGAGAACGTGATAGCATTCTGGCTGGGGGGGCAGGTTTTAGTACTCGTTTAAATGTGACGAAAGCCTTTTACCTCAAGCTTAAAAACAAAACAAAACAAAAACCAAAAAACAAAGCAGTTCTGGTTCCTGACAGGGAGAAATGTTACCCTGCTCTTCTCAGCCTGGGAAATGGCACCGCTGGCACTCTTGGCAGCTGTTCTGAGGAGAGCTGTGTGGCCAGCTCTTCGGGCTAGAAGTGTAATGGTAACTGCATAATGATGTCTGAGAAAATCAAAGACCAAACGAACAATTAGAGTTTGGTAGAAACAAATATACAACCAAACCCAACTTTTGAGTAATTTTTGAAAGGATGCCCTTGGGTCTTGGGGAGACATTCTGGTTATAGATTCTGGAGGAAAACCATAATCAGGAGAGGGCATTGAAAGGATCCAATAACCTGTGGTTAAGTCTCTGTGTGTGTAATTGTGATTAGCTGGTCAAGAGAGGGCACTTGAGGGTCAGGAAGCCAAGAATGATGTGCCCAAGTATAGCAAAAGAACTCAGAGTACAAAGCAGAGAAAAGGAGGGTCTCATTTCTATGTCCTAAAATAGAAACGCCTGATATTGTCTTACCACCGACTGGCTCTTGGTTCTTTTCTATAAAAATAAAAGCTTTGACTAGAAAAATACATTCTGAGTCTTGGGAATCCCATGCAGGGTTTTTTTCATTCTTCAAATCGTTGAGCATCTACCATAAGTTCAGATAATTTAGTTGGTGCTGGGACTCTTGCACAGAGTAACACGTTAGGGTACCTGCCCTTAAGAGATTGGTGATTCAGTTTTGTTAATGCCCTGAACTGTCTGTGAAATTCAGTGCTAAAAGCATATTCATTCCCTGTGCTGTGGATGAGGAGAGATAAAAAGGAATATGATGACGTGCTGCGTGGCCATAGCATTGAGCTACTCCATGTAAGACAATTAGAAGACATTTAAGGAATGAACTTTTGGATACTGACTAAAACTGCAACTGGGATTCTTAACGTGGGCTGGAAAGGCAGAGCAAGCATACTGGGGAAGGAAGGGCTTGGCGGGACCATGGAGGAGTGCTAGGATTTGAATAGGCAGAGAGGACAGGCGAGGAAATGCCAGCTGGGGAAAATAGTATAATAATTAATAGAGGAAATATTCATAGTTTTTCTCAGAAGCACTGAGAGCTTCAGCTGTCCTCAGCCAAATGTTAACCCAGATGGTATATCCAAATTTCATAATTAACAGTTCACCCAGACACCACAGGTGCTTAAGTTATAAGTTTCATGTTATTGATTTGTGGGGCCATGGAAGAAGAAGGAAAACCTAGGGGTGGAGAAGGAGAGTGAGTGGGGGTGATCACCCTGGGGCCCTTTCCCAAGATGGGTCAGTTTGATTAGTTTCTGTTTGGTTACTGTTTCTGAAGCTGCATGTAGGTTTCATCTCTGCATCCGGACGAGGTGTCTGTTTTATTGGGAAGCCACAGATGGAGTTCACAAGGCCAGCAGATGCATATATACAAGGGCACAGCGACGGGCACAATGTTCTCTCTTATTTCCTTTGGCTGCTGAGACCAGGGCAAGAGAAGGTGGGAACAAATCAGTAAAAATAATTCATCATTTCTGCTGAAAACACAAGTCGGAGCAGATCCCGTATGGCTGATGGTCACCAGGAGGGAAGTAAATAGAAGCAACACCCTTCACAGGGTGCCCCAACCCAGGGCTGGAGCCACACTGGCTTACCTATGGGACTGGGTTCTGCTCCCTGTACCAGCCCCTTCCTCAGAGGCACACAGATGGTTTCTGCCTTAAAGGCTCTAAGCAAAATTGCAAATTTATTAAGATTGAGCACAATTTATCATTTTCGCCTGCTTTTTCTTTTTGGCCCTTTCCCAACTCCTGTGAGGGAAGGTTTAACTCAGGTTATTCATTCCATTCTTGGAATTCTGTGTTAAACATCCTCCTGCTTAAGAAGTAATATGGTGGCTTTTAGGTTTTTAGATGACTTTTTCTCCAGCTTGGTTGACCCTTGCCCAATCTGAAGATTTTTTTTTAAATAGTTATAGCGATGGTGTTGCTGCAGTATTGGGAGAAGGGGACTAAGTTCTTGATGTCTTGCTACATTTTGTATTTGTCCTGTCTGCCAGCCCCTGCTGCATAGCTGTCACATTGACTGTGCGTGGCCAAGTCAACTGACCATGGGAAGGGAAGCTTGGATGTTTTCTGAGAGGAGATAAGAAGGCTTCTTATTTCCTTCTTTATTTCTAAAAATACACTGAAATTAAAATAATTTGCCCCAAATACTCAGCAAACTGGGCTTGCACTTAGACTAGAATATTAGTCTTCTGGTACTTTTCAAAGCCATAGATTTTTACTTGTCTAGAATTTTGCTCCTTTATGAGAGGCAATATAATACATTAATACATTGATGAAAAGGGTGGGCTCTGAGAGTGATAAACCCAGAGGGTTCAGATTCTTTTTTTCTTCTTACTAGCTATTTGAACTCAGACAAGTGACCTATCATCCTTGTGCCTCAGTTTGCAAAAATCATTGTCTATGTCATGTGATAATGATTAAATGAGTTAGTATATTAAAAATACAACAATGCCTGAAAAAGTAAGGATCCAATATATGTTGCTGCTATTATTATTTTTATTTTCTTATTATCATCTGATTGTCAGAGTATGATAGTACATTCAGGTGTGTGCATTTGTTTATTTTCAAAATAATTGGGCAGCCTGAGTGGCTCAGTGGTTTAGCACTGCCTTCAGCCTAGGGCCTGATCCTGGAGACCTGGGATCGAGTCCTGCGTCGGGTTCCCTGCGTGGGGCCTGCTTCTCCCTCTGCCTGTGTCTCTGCCTCTGTGTGTGTGTGTGTGTGTGTCTCATGAATAAAATAAAATCTTTGAAAAGAAAAAAAAAATATTTATCAAGAATCTCCTATTAGGCAAGACACCAACCTAGGCATCAAGGATCATTAAGGCAAAATCTCTGCTCTCAAGAAATTAGTCCCTAGTGGGAGAGACAAAAGATAAACCGATGTGAGAAATAGAAGACTTGGTGAGGACAGAGGCATGGAAATAAAACAGGGATTATCTTCTCAGTAGAGGTCATCCCTGAGCTGAGCCTTAGAGGTAGATAAGGCAGGGTTGGGACTGGCTTGTAGACACCATGCACACTTGGAGACAGGGAGAGCATGGCACACATGAAAGAATTGTGGGGTCAGTTTAACTGCAGGTCAGAAAGGGAGTGGCTACAGATGAGCTTGGAGAGATGGGCTAAGCTAAGAGTAAAAGGTTTGTGTGCATGCTAAGCATAGCAGATTTCAGGGTACTTTTACATGAAATTACAAAACTGGCCCCTCTTCTCCAGGGGTACAACTCTTTACCAGCATTCCCAGTTGGTTGGTAGAAAATGTGCTGTTTCAACACCATACATGTTCAGGGAACAAACCACACAACCACATGCAATGGTTCTGTTAGAGGATCCCACTTGTTCTTATGGCTACGCTCCTTCTCAGAGGCAAGGAGTCTAGGGGATGAAGGGACATACCCAACTAGAGTTGATTTCTCTGTATTCCAGATCGCATTCTGTATACCTAGGACCCTCAATGTCCCTGCCAAAACTGCACTGAGCCTACTTCACAGATGGCTTCACACCTCCATGAGTGTCCAGGCCTCAGGGGTGGCCCCAACACTGTTTAGGGGATGTGTGTGTGTGTGTGTGTGTGTGTGTGTGTGTGCGCATGCACATGCATATGTGGAGCTCCCAGTGAGGGTGGAAGGTGGGGTGAGAATGGAATGTAATAGCAGTGGGCTGCAGACCGCAGACCTCCTCTTGCTCTTGCCCTGGACCTGAAAACCTGAGGGCTTAGGACTGTTTAGGAATCTTTACTTGAAAGGTGGTTCCAGCTGCTGTAGGAAGAAGGGCCTGGAAAGAATGTGGCCTGTGGAGAGGGAGAAAGGGATAGCTGTATCTGAGTGAAAATGACCAATGTCTGTGCCAACGCAAAGATTTTGGTAAAGGACTAGAACAGGATGGTTTTGAGACCAATTATAGGTGGTAAAGCCCACAGGATTTGGGGCCAATTAGGATTTGAGCGAGAGAGAAAAATGAATTGATGGTGATTCCTCTGGGTGGACAATTGTGTCAGCACTGAGAAGGGTGGCCAGCAGGAGATGCATTAAGAGTGCATGGAAGAATAATGAGTTTAGTTTTGCCCATGCTGAATTTGATGGCTCGTGCACATTCAAATAGAAATGCCTGGTACAGTTGGATATAATAACAATAATGACTAATGCATACATAGTATTTCCTAGGTGCCAGATATTTTCCTAATGAAATCTACATCTATAAACTGGACTTTCCCAATCTCAGCAGAGTTGACATTTTGGGCCAGATAACTCATTGCCATGGAGGCAGTCTTGTTCATTTTTGTAGGAGGTTTGAGTAGCATCCCTAGAGTCTACCCACCACATGCCAGTAGCACCCACCAGTTGTTAATGCCAGAAATGTCTCTAGACATTGTAAAATGTCCTGTGAGGGGTGGGGGTAAAATCGCCCCCCTGTTGAGAACCACTGCCAAAAACTCATACCCTCACAATAGTTCTGTGATGTGCAAATGATTGTTGTTATTCTCATCTTACAGGAGGACTCAGAGACACAGAGGTTAAGGACTTGTTCAAAGTCAGGCAGAGAGGAAGGAGCAGAACCAGAAGCATTCTGTCTTCGACTCCCCCTGTCTAACGACTGCTCCGTGCTACCGCTCAGGAGTAAAACAGCCTAGAGAAAGACATTTTTTTTAAAAAATTTTATTTATTTATTCATGAGACACACACACACACACACACACACACACACAGAGAGAGAGAGAGAGAGAGGCAGAGACACAGGCAGAAGGAGAAGCAGGCTCCATGCAGGGAGCCCAACGTGAGACTCAATCCCGGGACCCCAGGATCATGCCCTGGGCCGAAGGCAGAGCTAAACCACTGAGCCACCCTGGCTGCCCAATATTTTTTTTTAAAGTAATATTTCGGGACACACAGGAATTACATGAAATTCTGATTTCAGTGTGTTTTATCATAATGGGGCCTCACCCGTTCATTGACGTAGTGTCTAGGATTGTTTTCATACTATAGCAGCAGAGTAGTTGCAACAGAGACTATCTGGCCCTTCACAGAAAAAGCTTGCACACTGCTGCTACAGAGGAAAGCCTTAACCCAATACTTCCTCAGAATCATCCAGAGTGCTTTTCTTTTTTTAAATAAACTGGACTTGTAGGGCTCAGACCTACTGAGTTAAGGCTCCCCAAGAGTGAGGGCCAAGAATCTGTGTTTTAAAAAGTTCCCCCAGGTGATCCAAGTGATCAGCCAAGTTTGGGAAGGTCAGCCGGCAAGTACTTTGGCCTTGGGCAGTTACTCCTCAGGACCCTTTTACTCCAGCTGAGTAGAAAGGGGTGGATAAGGCAAGGAAGACCTCTCCATGCTCCGGAACAAACCATCCTCCAATCCTTGACATGATAGAAACTGGGAAAAATGAAAGCACTCAGGAATCAACAGGATTAAGAAGAGACAAGCCCCCTTTCTCTACTAGCACACAGTTCATTAGAAACAATATATCCTAAGGGGGAGGAAATGACTATGTTGAAGGCTCCTACTTGTCAAGTTCAATGGTAACGTCTACAACCTGCTTGTCCGTTTTTGCAGATGAGCTGCTTCCCTTTAGCACAGGGCGGCTGACAGACTGCCTTAGCACCCAACCCTCTCCCACCATTAACAGAAGCACATTGAGAAGGTCTGAGAAACTCCTTCAACACAGCATCTCTAAAGGAATAATTCCAGTCCTAAACTCCAATGCCCTCTCCTCAGACCTCGCTAGCTGGCTTCCACTTCTATTGCCACAGTGAAATTAAGTCACAAAGCTCACCAAAGTCAGTCTTGTTGCTAAATCCAAGAACAGCTTTCAACGTCACCTTACTTTGGTACACCTCCTTCATACTCGTAGGGTTTCTACCCACATCACCCTTGGTTGTTCTCTTACTTCTCTAGCTACATCTGCTCAGCCTCTTCTGAAAGCCCTCACCTAGCTTACATAATGATGTTCCCCAGGATCCATAACAGAAACCTTTTCTTTTCCTAGTAGAAATTCTGAATGATTCACGACAGCAACTTGAGCCTACATTATTAAAATCTTTTCCTCTGGGGCACCTGGCTGGCTCAGCTGGTTGAGTTTCTGACTCTTGATTTCAGCTTGGGTGGTGATCTCAGGGTTGCAGAATCAAGCCCCGCATCTCAGAAGGTCCTCCACTCAGTGGAGAGTCTTCTTTCATTCTCTCTCCCTCTTCCTCTGCCCCTCCCTCCCTGTGCTCACACCATTCTCTCTCTCAGTCTCTAACTCTCTCACAATATCTCTCCCCCCGTCCCCCCAAAAAATATTTTTTTTAAATCTTTTTTTTTTTAAATATCTTTCTGGGCAGCCTGGGTGGCTCAGCGGTTTCACACCACCTTTAGCCCAGGGCCTGATCCTGGAGACCTGGGATAGAGTCCCATGTCAGGTTCCCTACATGGAGCCTGCTTCTCCCTCTGCCTGTGTCTCTGCCTCTCTCTCTCTCTCTCTGTGTGTGTGTGTGTCCCATGAATAAATAAATAAAATCTTTAAAAAAAAATGTTTCCCCTAGCCATTTAAAAACAACAAAGTCATTTCTTAGCTTGCAGGGTATACAAAAATGGGCCGTGTGTTGTATTTGACCTATGGGCCATAGTCTGCTAACTCATGAGCTATATGATGCTTAGCTGCAAATACTGACTAAATGCTGACTCATATAGTTTAGGATATGGGTTTTACCGGTTGCCAGCTCTGTGATCTCAGGCTAGTTAACCTCCCTGGGCCTCTGGTGACTTTTCTGTGAATGGGATAGTTTTCATTCATATTTTATAGGCCATTGTGTAGATTAAATAAGATATTATATATGAGTTCCTAAAACAGTGCAATACCTGGTAATTATAAGTGCTCAGTGTCAACACTTGTACCATTACAAGGTATAGTGCTTGATGCTATAGAGATAGGACAAATAGATAAAGCCAGTTCTTCGGCCTTGAAAGAACTCATATACTAACCAGCAGGGTAAGACATGCATACAAACAGTTCTCTTGTTTGTATGCAGAATATAAGTTCATTCTGTAATGTCTGTAGACATTGAAAAGTGTGTCATGGGCTTGGTGCTAGAGAGGCAGGTCTGTAATCTTGCCTTGCATTCCCATGATTCTCTATTCTTTCGTGTGTGTTGGTCTCATATTATGGAGTTCATCCTTCATAAGAGAGTTTCCTGTAGACATAGAACAACTGAATAGGTTCTGTAGCTCTGTACACCACAATCTCATTCATTGAATTGACTTGAATGTCTAATTCATTGTGAACTTCAAGGGAGTGAACACAGAGCCTATTTTTAGGGTATAATTGGCTCATACTTCTGGAGTTACCTGAGCTATTGAAAAAATGAGAAGGGGCATAAAACACTTTTGAATTAGCCAAATAGTGTTTGTAGTATCTGGTAGAGTTTCTTTGAAAATGAAACAGTACAAAACAAAAAAAGGCACTTTGTCTTCACCATAATTTAAAAAAAAAAATATGGAAAGTACAGAGAAAAGATAAAACGAATGACTTTTATTCTCAATATTTAGCTGTTATTTTATTGCATGCACTCCCAACATTTTCTGGGGGATTATGCCTTGATTTATACCATGATATATGCATTCATATACATCATATATTGTTTTGGAAAGTTTGGAGTTACACCATATAAATTATGTTTAAAATCTTTCTTCAGCTTAATAATATTGCATGTGCAATTCATGTCATTAAGCTTCTTAGTCAACAGCATCTCTATAAAATTGCTCCATCATAGGCCTAGGAAATTAAAATCGCAGTACATGAAACAGTATTTCGGTAACCATGGAGGCATGCCACTCAGCCTCCTCTATGGGCTCCTGTGATGGATGTAGTGAACTGACAGCCTCTAGCTGCCACACTTCGGGATATGCCCCTGTGTTCATGCTGAGGCCGCACACGATTGCACTGGACATGAAGCGAGTTTTGGAACCAGGCCATTTCTGCCTGATGCAGAACCCCTCTAAAAGGCACCTGTGTTGCTCTGTGCTACCCCGTTAACCTGGCTACAAGTTTTTCAGAGCTGCAGTGCCCTCCCAGGATCCTCCTACCTCAACTTCCTTCCTTCTTTTCTTCTCTTCTTTCATAGATGTCAAGTTGGTATCCCAGTCAGAAGGATCTCCTTGCTTACTCTTAACCATTCTCCCTTTTCTCTTTCATAAGTGTTTTCTCTTCTGATCTCATGTGGGAAGCTTCTTCTTGGACAACCCAAATTGATATAGGTATTTAAGGGTAAGTGTCCTTTCTACTTCTGCCTCTTATCTACTCAGTGCCCTTCTTCAAAGTCAACCTTGCTGGTACTTTCTTGCGTATCCTTCTAGAGTTCTTTATTTATATACAACCATTTCATGTATTTCATATATTTTGTCTTCTCTTTTTTTTTCTTTCTCCTGCTTTTTCTATATTTTTCTTTACCTTCTTTTCCTTAACAAGGCTGGTAGCATACAATGTGTATTGTCCTACTTGTTGCTTTTTCACTTCACATATCTTGGGGACAGGTCTTACCTTACTGGTACATGTACAATTGCCTTTCCCTTTTTATTTTCTTTTGCCTGTATAGTATTCAATTGTTTGAATGTGTTATAATTAATTTGACCTGTTCTCTATTATCTGATTATTTCTATCATTTTCTGTTCAAAGCAGTGCTGCAATGAATATCTGTATCTAAATATTTTTTGTACCTGTGTGAGAGCAAATCCCAAATGTAACCTTTCTGGGATTTGGGCATTGTGTGCATATTGTGGGTGTACGTTTTGTGATTTTGACAGATACTGTCAAATTTCCCTTTCTGATGAGTGCACTGATTTCTACTCTCAGACGTATATGGCAACAATAATGTCAGCTGCAATAGCAACATAAAAAAAAATTAAAATTGAAGTAGTAGTATTATACTCTTCTTTAGTGGTTTGTCTTTAAGTTTCTGATTTTTGTGTAGTTTCATGATTACTTTTGTTGGAGATTTCTTTGTGGAATTTTTGAACATACTCAGGGAAGTTAATACTATTTTTGTAAGTTAGCTGGCTGAATATTCTGTGTCATTTAACAGGGGATGATGACCATTCATGATGATAGGGGACTCATAGCTATTAAGGTATTATAATAAATCAGGAGGAAACCAGAAGTAGTTTATATCTTTAGGAATAATAATTCATACATTAGGAAAAACACAGAATGGAAGCCAGAAGACCTGTTCTATTACAATTTTCTCTCTCTCTCTCTCTCTCTTTTTTAAAGATTTTACTTATTCATTCATGAGAGTCACAGAGAAGCAGAGACACAGGCAGAGGGAGAAGCAGGCTCCATGCAGGGAGCCCGACGTGGGACTTGATCCCGGGACCCCAGGATCACTCCCTGGGCCGAAGGCAGGCGCTAAACCACTGAGCCACCCAGGGATCGCCTATTTTGTCTCTTTTTCTATGGTTCCTCAAATTCTTAGCTTTTGTGCATTTAACCTCACAGTGTTCTTATGAGGACAGAATATGAAAGCAAATGGAATACATTGTTAATATGATCATTTGTTATTAATAAGGGTAGGAGGACACTTGAGAGTGTCAAATGTAATTCATCTTTTAAAATATTTATTTATTTATTTATTTATTTTACAGAGAGAGTGTACATGAGCAGGAGGAGGGCAGAGGCAGAGGGGAAGCAGACTCCTCGCTGAGCAAGGAGTCCCACTGTGGCAGGGCTTGATCTCAGAATCCCAAGATCCCGAGATTGCTACCTGAGCCCAAACCCAATAGCTGGATGCTTAACTGACTTGACTGAGCCACCCAGGCACTCAAAATATCACCCATTTTATTGAAAACTAGCACGTTTACTTTTCCTGGTGAAATTCTTCCAGTGTAGATGTGATTTTGGTGAAACATGAAGAGAGTTGGCTCTAGGGTAAGGTGCTTCACTTTTCTGTGCTTTAATTTCCTCATCTGTAAAATGATGCTGTTAATGATAATTGGCTCAAAAAGTTGCTACGAAAATTAAGGTAATTTTGTAAATAATTCAAAACTTTTAGAAAAGTCTCTGGTACCTAATTGGTGCCCAATAAATATTAGCCATCATCAATTATTACTGTACCACAATTGTCTCTATATAACTTATTTAATTTCCCTGAACTTTGAATTTAAGGCTATAAAAAGAATCATTTATTAAAAATGATTTCAAAATTTTAAAACTGAGAAATAGCTCTAGAAAAAGAAATGTTAAAGATATAAAAATAGTGAAAAGAAATAGCTTCACAATGAACCAGAATTTTTAAAAGTAAAAGAAAAAAAAATCCCAGGAACTAGAGATGTTATTTTCAAAGCAAATCATTCTATCAGTGAAATCGTTTTGCCTGATGTGTATGCTGCTGAATGGTTGAATGTGATATATATGACTTTCATCTCCACTGGGCAAACCCTGGGCAAAATTTTGAACCAAGTAAAATATATCTTGGAATTCATTCCATTCCCTTTATCCTCCCCCTCCCCCATCTCCTTATCCAAATCTGTTAGAGGGGTGCTCATCTTGCCTCTCCAGCTGCTCACAGCTATGAACCCCTCCCCAAGCCACACTATTTTACCTCAAGCAATTGCAATGCAATTTGTTCTAAAGTTTTCTCTCCTTTTCCTGGCGGAGGAAATTAATCAGATAAATTAGTTCACATTAGACTTTACTTTTATATCTATCTTTATGAAAAATAGGTGGTTAGGCTAGATCAAATTCCCATCATATAGATGGGAAATGCAACATCCAAGGCTTGGTGGTATAGTACACCCATACAACACTCCTGTTTATCTATAGTCCTATCAGTTCTACTTCCTCAATATCATTTGAGTTTGTCCTGGATGGATCACAGGCTTCCTAAAATAAAATGTCTGGCCATGTCTACCCCTCTTAAATCCTTTAATAGCTCCATCTAATGTGGCATAAAAGTGTCTTCATGCCAAGGCAGCCCCTTATCTTGGGAGCTTCACCAGTTCTCATTTCCTTCTCATTCCACTCTACGCTTCAAACCTCGGGAAATTACTCATCTTCCTCCGGACTTCTTTCATTTGCAAATGCTTATCCTGAAAAATGTTTGCTTTTATTTTTATTTCTTTTCTCTGTTTTGTGACTGTATGATTCATATATGATCTGTAAATTCTCCTTATTGACTTGATTACTACAACAGTCGGAACCAAATTTGTGGTCCTCATCTCACAAATACATAGACATCTAATAGTGTGCATTTCATTTTTTTTCTTTAGGTCCACTAGTTTTCCCTACTTTTTTTCCCATTACTGCCCTCCTCCACTTTCTTAAAAAAAGAATAGAAATGTATTTTGCATTTTTGTTACCCTTTGATATTGTATGAATCTTTGAAAATTTCCTTCAATCCTTTCTGGAACAAGGTTCATAGTAACCAACTATATAAAACAAACAAACAAACAAATAAATACTGCTCCTACTTATCCTCCAAACCCAGCCTAAATATCCTCTCCTTTGCTTTGTTGGACCATGCCTTCCTACCTTTTGGTTTAGCTCTTAGGCTTCTATGATCCCATATTACTTTGAGTTACTGTTCTAACTCTAATCAATCTGTAGGTAAATTTCTGTTTCTCTACTGAACTGAACTTCTCGATGTGGACGTGTTAGCCTTTATCATTGTATTTCCAGTTCCAGGGCAGTGTTTGCACATGTTAAACATGTGATAAAGTGTTCACTGAATAAATGAATAATTGTACAAACTGAAGAATATAGAACTTTGGATCACGTCAACTCTACTACTAGGAACACATGACTACCTTCTGGAACAGTGATGTACTACTTCCTTGATCACTCTTTGAAAATATGGGAGGATAATTTTTCTGTGCACACTTCTAGAGCTGCTGTTTTCAAGGTGATTATCTCTAGGTTGGTCACAGTGTGTTTGCTGAAGAGTGCCAAGGACCCAGAAGATGTTGTAAGGTTGGTGTTTAAAATCTCCTCTGAGCAGTGAAATAACTTAGTTTTCAGGGTGATGATGATGGCTCCTTAGAGCAGGCACTGAAGAGCAGAGGAGGAGAATATGGAGAGGATGTGGGTTAGCACAAAGAAAGTTATTTTTACCTGAAAGAAAACTCACTCTCTCCCCACTTCCCCCACTACCCAGTTCCTAACTGTTAGATATAAGT
Source organism: Canis lupus baileyi (assembly GCF_048164855.1). Taxonomy (NCBI): domain Eukaryota; kingdom Metazoa; phylum Chordata; class Mammalia; order Carnivora; family Canidae; genus Canis; species Canis lupus. The sequence continues at coordinate 53,839,719 of NC_132844.1, read as the reverse complement.
AATTAAAGTCTTACAGCCTCTGTGTTGGTCTTATTAAGCTCCCAGGATGGGCATGTAAGCAATAGGACATGCTCCTTTGTCCATTGGCAGCAGCAGTGAATTGGCCATGTGGTGATGATTTTCCAATTATTTCTTAGTTGAGTTGCCATGATCTCTGGCAAACCTATGTGGTGGGTCTGTTGGGTTTCTTCTCTGTAGACCCTACAATTGGCTATAAGCAATGTTTTCCTGATGACAATGAAGAAAAGTTGAAAGAGCATTGGAGAAAGATGCAGGCACTTGGAGAAATATTAATAATTGAAAGATGTTGCCTTGTTTGTTTTTGTTGCTCAACTCACCTGTTTGGATCAAGGAAAAATAATGTTATGATTATGTCTCTTAATTTGAAAACCTGAGTGGAAAGAGCTGTCTGGCATTTAGTGTACATTTAGGGTCACCTGTGGTATATTCCCACATCTCCTTTAAGTGTGTTGGAAACTGATATGCATGGTTTAAGTTAGGTCTATTATCTTTCTTATGTCCAGCCAAAGATTTATCACCAAGTTTTGGGGGTCGATATCAGATTTGACTTTTAGGTCTTTTAGGTGAGTTTTCCTGGACGAATTTACTATTCACTTTGATACGGCTCTCAGGTCCCTTGACATGAGAATTTATGTCTGCATTAGAGGGCCTTTTTTCCTCCCCTTTTTCTTCCAATATATTCTTTTCTCATTCATTTTAGACCTCATGTTCTGTCCAAGTTCATTTCCAAAATGTATGTTGTGTGGCCTAAGAAGAGTGAGTTTTAATGCTTTTTCTCTTTGATTTTTCTTTTTAAAGATTTTATTTATTCATTCATGTGAGGGAGAGAGAGAGAGAGAGAGAGAGAGGCAGAGATACAGGCAGAGGGAGAAGCAGGCTCCCTGCAGGGAGCCCAATGCAAACTCTATCCCTGGACTCCAGGATCATGCCTTGAGCTGAAGGTAGATGCTCAACCCCTGAGCTACCCAGGCGTCCCTCTTTTTGATTCTTTAAATCAAAAGAATCTATTCTTGAATACCGTCAGAAGGGCAACAGAACCTTGTCTAGTCATTTTGAGAACACAGAGTTCCTCTGGGTAAATAGGATTTCCCATCCTATTTCTAACCATGACTACAAGCATGAAATATAAGGGAACTTCTTGACTGTGATCACAATGGAAAGGAAGTGGAAGAGTTTTACCTAAGTGACCATTTTATGGAATGCTGGCATTGTGAGATGTTCTATAGAAAAAGGGTTCTATATTAAGTTCAATATATCTCTCTTTTGTTGCTGTATTACATATTAGCATATCAAAGGCCTTAAAAGCTTCTGCATTACTAGAGTAATTTTGTTTAATTCAGTGTTTCTCAGGAATATTTGATAATGGAACTTTTTTCACAGTAATGTAATTAACACTAGCACCACTTTAATATTCTGGTCTAATATCATGCTGGTCTTTTTTATGGCTGTGAAAACATTGCATAGTAAATGCTGACATCAGATGTACACAGTCATGATTCTCAGGTGTCTGAGATCTCTGTAAATGTACAGAACAAAACTTTCTACTTTGGTTAATTCCTATAGCAAGTGCTTATTAGGTGCTATGTTAGATATGATGCATGAAGATGTAAATAATACCGCAATTATACTTTTGTATAATGTTGTGTTGTTTATGGTTTAAGGGTTCATAGGAAGGTTCATACCCTGTTGCAGGAAGTGTTCCTGGGGGAAGAGAGGAGGCCTGATCAGGTAAAAGAAGCCCTGGACTGAATCACAAGACCAAATTAAGGAAGAAGCCTTGTCATTGGGCAGGCTTTTGGATGGCAGTCAATTTGACCAAGGTTTAATTGTGTCATCTGCAAAGTGAGCTTATGTAGGAGCTAGAATTCTAAAGATGCCCCCCCCCCCCCAAGATTGCTGTCCTCTGCTTATTCAGTCAAATATAAATCTAGGTATTGCTGTGAAGGGATTTTACAGATGAAATGGAATTCCCAAGTTAATTGACCTTGAAATATGAGATGATCTGTTTGGGTCTAATTTAATCACATGAATCTGTTAAAAGCAGAGGGTTTTCTTAGCCATCAAGAGAATAGATCAGAGAGATAGGTTTCTGCGGGCTTAGAGTAAGGAAGAGACCAGCTATCTTGTGACCTGTCTATGAAGGCAAGTATGTTCTAAAAGCTAAGAGGGATCCTGATTTTTATTAAGACAATAAAGACCTCAATGCCATACTCTCAAGGAAATGAATTTTGTCATCAAGCAGTAGGTTTGGAAGAGGATGTCAAATCTCAGCTAAGGGTATGCAGTTGGCTGACAGATTGATTTCACCTTGTGAGGTGTGAGCAGAAGACCCAGGTAACTTGTACTTGGACTTTTGACCCAAGGAAATAATGAGATAATGAATTTGTATTGTTTTAAGGTGCCAAATTTGTGTTAATTTGTTAAGGCAGCAATAGAAAACTAAAACAGCTTATTAGCCATCTTGCTTTGTGAGGGTGCAGATTCACAGGACAAGATATATGGATAGCACTTTGTAAATGTAAAGCATGAAGACTGGTGTGTGTGGTCAAAGTCCAGAACAGGTCCTATGCATCCCACCCTAAAATTGCTTCTCCCTGAGTCTTTCCTGCTTCAGCAGATGGTGCCATCATCCAGCTAATACAACCCAAAAACCTAGGAGCTATCTTCTTCCTTAATTTTATTCCTTCCTGGGCAGTCCGGGTGGCTCAGTGGTTTAGTGCTGCCTTTGGCCCAGAGTGTGATCCTTGAGACCCAGGGTCGAATCCCACGTCGGGCTCCCTGTGCTTCTCCCTCTGCCTGTGTCTTTGCCTCTCTCCCTCTCTCTCTCTCTCTGTCTCTCATGAATAAATAAATAAATAATCTTTTAAAAAGATTTTATTCCTTCCTTTATTCCTTTATCTTTCATGTCTAATCTGTCAGCAAGTCTGTTACCTTTAGAATAGTGCCTGACACATAGAAAGGCCTCTGCAATGTTTGTTGAGTAAGTGAAAGATAATTATTCCCTGTATTAAGTCACCTAGATAATTGCTTCCATGAATTCCTTCCTCTTCTGGCTGTCTGACATTGTAAATAGATTAGATTTTTTTTCCATAAATACTTACTCCCTTTCCAACTCCTCACCTCAGTGGAAGAGGTCTGCTTCCTGCCTTATTCAGGTTAAACTTGGCCATGCACCAGCTTTGACTAACAGGAGTAGATGGAAGTGACAATCTGCTAATTTTGAGTAGACATCTTAGGAAGCATTAGTCTCTTTCCACCTGCCTCTTGTAGAAGTTTGGGAGCCTCCAAACTTCTACATTAATAGAACATACTCTAGGTATTTGCGACCCTTCCAACTTGGGCCTTTGCATGAGACAAACAGAGCAGAGTTGCCCCAGACACCCAACATCTACAGGCTGAAGCAGAGAATTCCCAGGCACTGTGAGTGAGATGATAAATAATGTTGTTTAAACTGCAGATTTTTGGGGCTGCTTTGTTATGCAGCATTAGAAAAGCAATAGTTGACCAATACACTTCTATGTCTGTAACACCTCTATAGTCTAGGAAATAATATGCTTTGGTTCAGAGATTTAGTGAGGCTATTTAAAAACTGATATCTGTCAGTTAAATAAACTCACTTATTTTGAGACCAAAAAGACAGAAAACTGTAAGGAGTATTTGAAATGAGAGTTTGCAACTCTCATTTTTCAGATAAGGAAACTGATGTGCAGGGGTGCTGCTCGTATAATTAATTTGTTCTAAAAAGGACTAAAGTCCAGAGCTCCTAAAGCAATGCCTCAAAGGCCTTAATAGGAGAATTTGATGATAAGGAGACTAAATTGTGTGTGAAAATCAGCTCATTTTGTAACTTCCTTTGAAAAATGCAAAGAGCAAGTAGCCCAATAAAAGGCAACAACGGCTTTGGGAAAAGCAGGACATATTTTTTAATATCCTCTGGGAGGGAATTGCCCTGTGTACCTATTAGCTCTCGTCATTCAGAGGCATAATTTTGGCTAACATCGGTATGCTGATTAGACACAGCCTTCTGTTTTGATCTCAGCTGACCGGTAGGACCTAAATTTTGATTCTATTAAAAGAATAGGTGACATTTAATAGGAAAATTTCCTCAAGTTAAACTTGGTTAAAGCAGTTAATTCCAAATCACTTCCTCTTGCCTATTTTAAAAGCACAATTGCACTTCCCTATGGAAAAAAAAATATATATATTAGGTACTTTTTAGGGATTATTCACCTTAGATAGATTGTTATAATTTGCTGATTTTTTTTTTTTAATTTGGAGGAGGTGACTATCCTCAGAAATTCCTTTTGATTACAAATTTGGCTCCTACTTCAAAAATCTTATACTATTTTATCAAAGTATTATAGGGTTGTAACTTCCAGAGGCTTCAGTATCATTAATTTAGCACCCCCCTTACTGTTTTTACCTTGTGGGCATCATGGCCAAATACTACATTTAATTGCCTTAGAAACTCTATATGTTTTATAATCATAGTAGTTCAAATCTAGTTATACAATATTGTAGCAATTAAGTATATCTACTTTCGGGACACCTGGGTGGCTCAGTGGTTGAGCATCTATCTGCCTTTGGCTCAGGGTGCAATCCCAGTGTCTCAGGATCGAGTCCCCCCATTGGGCTCCCTGCGAGGAGCCTGCTTCTCCCTCTGCCTATGTCTCTGCCTCTCTTTCAGTGTCTTTCATGAATAAATAAAATCTTAAGAAAAAATAAATATATCTACTTTCTTAAAGAAAGAAAATCTATTACGTCCTACAGATTCTTTTGGAAGATAGTGAGTTTTGGATAAGAGCCAACTCAATTTGTGGTGCAAAGTAAGCAACCAGTGAGATGTAAGAAGATGTCATATTTATTTAGTGACTAAAAGAAAGACACTGGGAGCTAGGTGAATAATTGTTTACAAACTCCCATTTCTGTAGTTCTCTCAGTGAAAAATTTAGGCTCAAGCACAACATATCTACTAGAGCCCAAGTTTGCAATGCTGGCGTGTGTATCAGACTGATCTTTGGAGCTTTTGGAAAATGCCTGTGTTGGAGCCTGTCACTGAGACTTGAACTCCTCAGTACTGGGATGGGACTGTGCTATTTGTTTAAAGAAAAAAAGCTCTACAGGTGATTCTGATATTTGATCACTGAGTTCAGAATTCTCTAAAGGTTTTAATTCATGACTATAGATTAAATTACTTCACCCTGCCTTATCTCTTTTGTTCCATGAGCAATAGGAGAATTTAGAAATATTAGTTCCGTCACCATTAATAGTAAATTATGCTGACCAGTTATGTTACAGTTTTGCAAATATGGTCCATGTTTAATTTCAAGAATTTAAAACTTCTGAATAGCCAAAAAATTATATGCCATAACCTATAAAAATAAAATTTCTCTACTTTTGGCTTTTCTTAGATTTTATTTTATTTGTTTAAAGATTTTATTTATTTATTCATGAGAGGCACAGAAAAAGAGGCAGAGACATAGGCAGAGGGAGAAGCAGGCTCTCCCCAGGGAGCCTGATGTGGGACTCGGTCCCAGGACCCCAGGATCATGACCTGAGCGGAAAGCAGATGCTCAACCACTGAGCCACCCAGGAGTCCCTTCTTAGATTTTTAAACTTTAATTTTTATTTCTCTTTAATCTTGGGTATCTTATCTGTTTTTTGAAATTGTTTTTCATTTAGAGGTTGGATCAATAAATACTTGAATAAGTGAATCCATGAAGCAAAATAAAATGAGATTTAGTCTTCTAAGGATAATTCTAGTACTCTAGATTTCATATTAAAATAAATATATTTGCATGTATTGTTTTTGAATTTTAAAAAGGATTTTTAAATTACCTTATTTCTGTTTTTCTAACAAAATCTATTTTTATAGCTTATCTCCTTAAAAATTGGAAAATTTAGAAACATGCAAAAAAATCTTCAGTAATCTTGTAATTAGAAAGTAACATTGTTAACATTTCAGTGTATATTTTTCCAGCTACTTTTTTCTAAGGTTACATACCCAAAATATAAACTGGGATTTCTCAGGCAGTGCTTTTTTGGTAACTGGCTTGTAAAAACATCATCTTTATTAGTTTTAAAATTATAAAGTAACACATTTAAAAACCTAAAACATTTAAAAACCTAAATAATACAATTTTTAAATTAAGAAGATAAAAACCTTTCTGTCCTCCCCCACATTCAGTCCTTCCCATAGAGAAGCTGCTATTTGGTGTTTTGCTTTGTTTTTGCCTATATGTGTATGTTTTTAGAAATAGATAGCAACTTTTGTTTCTCACACATTATAAATATTTTCATATTAAAGAATCATCCATACTGATTTTATTAGTCACACAGTTTTATGTTTCATGTATTACAACAATTGACTTTATTAAATCCCTATTATTGTAGATCTTTAATGATAATTTTTTGTATCCTCCTTAAGATGACTTCCAATAAATAGAACTTTTATGTTAAAGCTTTTATATACATGTGGCCAAATTTTGTTTCCAGAAGCATACTAGAGTTTGTGCTCAGCCAGAGTTGTACCTACAACTGTACCCATTTCTTTTTGCCCTAACTAGGATACTTTATAATATTTAATAATCGTGGTTAAAATTAGCTCCTTTTGATTTTATTTGCATTTATTTAGTAAGGCTGAACATTTTTCCTGTACTTACTGAGCGTTTGCATTTTCTTTGAGAATTACTAAGTTATGAGGTTGCTCTTAAAAATTGGTTTTATTGGTGTAAAAGCATTCTCTAAATGTTAAAGATACTAAAACTTTTTTCTAAAGTATATGTTGCAAAAATTTTCTTCTCAAAAAAAATTTTCTTCTCAGTTCATTTGTCTTTTTTTAAAGATTTTATTTATTCATTTGACAGAGAGAGAGCGCACAAGCATGCAGAGCAGCAGGCAGAGGCAGAGGGAGAAGCAGACTCGGTTGAGCAAGGAGCCCAATGTGGGGCTCGATTCCAGGACCTTGGGATCATGACCTGAGCCAAAGGCATATGCTTAACTGACTGAGTCACCCAGGTGCTCCTAATTTGCCTTTTCATTGTGTTATGAGTTCTTTTTTTTTTTTTTTTTTGTGGTCAAATTTGTTAATCTTTTAGTTATAGATGCAATATGTTCTATTAGAAAGGACTTCACTTGGAATCAGATAAATATCCATTCATTTATTAAAAACAAACTTTTAATTTTAGAATAGTTTTACACGGGCACTGAGGGGGGCACTTGATGGTATGAGCACTGCGTGTTATGCTATATGTTGGTAAATTGAACTCCAATAAAAAAAAAAAGAAAAAAGAAATAGGGGATGGGGATGACGGAGGGCACCTGGGATGAGTACCAGGCATTGAATCCAAGGGTTGAATCACTATCTTGTACACCTGAAACTAATATTATACTGTGTTAACAAACAGGAATTCAAGTAAAACTTTAAAATAAAAAAAAAAAAGAACAGTTTTACAGAGAAGTTGCAAAGATAATACAGAGATTTCCCATAACTCTGAGCTCAGTTTAATTTCTTACCCAGCTATGGCACATTTGTCACAACTAATTCATCCATACATTATTATTAACTAAAGGCTGTACTTTATTCAGGTTTCCCTAGTTTCAAATGAAGTACTTTTTTTCCAGAATCCTACCCAGGATACCATATTGCATTTGTTATCATGCTTCTTTAAGCTCCTCTGGTGTGACATTTCCTAATACTGTTATTGTTTTTCATAATGTTGGTATTTTTAGATGTATTGGTCAGATATTTTGTAGAATGTCCCTTAATTTGAGTTAGTCTGATTTTTTCCCTCCTCATGATTAGACTGAGATTATAGGGTTTTGGGAGAAAGAACACAGAAGAGGAATTCTATTGTATCATATGACATCAAGGATTCATACTATCAGTGTGACATCCTTTTTTTTGTTGAGACTTAACTGCCTGCTAAGGTAGTGGTCATCAGATTTGTCTACTCTACAGTTTTTCTCTCCTACTCTCCTTCTCCATATTGTAATCTTTGAAAGGATGTTATTATGCATATCTCACATTTAAGTTGTGGAGAGTAATGTTTCACCTCTTTGTCAGAGGGAGTATCTTTATAGATTATTTGGAATTCTCTATAGGAGATGAGTCGTTTCTTCCCATGTGTTTACATATTCATTGTTTTATTTATGTCTCTTTGCACTGGTGGACATATATTTTATGCCTTGGGTTATAATTTCAGTATCATATTATTTGTTTTGTTGCTCTAATTGTTTCAGTCTTGGCCATTAGGAGCTCTGTCAATTGACTTCTGTGTCCCTTTGACATCCTCCACTCATTTTGCTTGTTGAGCCTTACTTTTGGATACTAAGATGTTCCAGGCTCATTTTGTATATTCCCTTCTCCAGCCCTAGGATCAGTCAGTTCTCTAAGGGGCCCTGCTTCCTTTTCTTGTAGAGTAGTATCAGAGACCAAGATTTGAGTCCTGGGTGTACTTGGTGCCATTGGGGAGTCACTGTTTGTAGGCCCTCTCAGCTAATAGAGCGAGAGGATATAGAGTATGTATACTAACCTGTGTGTATTCATTTATGTATAATTAAAATTTTGTAATTATAATAATTTTAATTGCTATAGCTATTTTCAGTTATATTTATCAGTATCTTTTTAAAGCTAAACATGAGGTCATACTGATGTCTCCAATTCTAATCTATTACCAACTGGTTCCCTCTAGCTTTAGCCCCTTGTTTATCCACATTCCGATAATAAGAAATCTGGCTCCCACCATCCACTCTCCATTTACTTATTTGTTCATTCCAAGTATACATGTATAGTGGTTTCACTTGTTAACCTATAACCCATGGGAAACAATTTTCCAGCTAGAGTGCGATGCATATGTAGTTACATTTCTTTAGCTTATTTCCAGTAATTTCTTTTTTAAAAAAATTTTATTTATTTATTCATGAGAGACACAGATTGAGAGAGAGAGAGGGGCAGAGACACAGGCAGAGGGAGAAGCAGGCTCCATGCAGGGAGCCCTACGTGGGACTTGGGTCCCAGGACTTCAGGATTATGCCCTGGGCTGAAGGCGGCGCTAAACCGCTGAGCCACCCAGGGATCCTCTTTCCAGTCATTTCTCAAGTTACTCAGGTCAGTACTTCTTTTTCCCCACGTCTACACTGAGGTTACATCATACATCTGTGATACAGATAGATTCTTTTATTACACCAGCATTGCATTCTGCGATCCTCCACCCTTCCGGTTGATATTTTAATTTGCATACAGTAAGGTGGTGTATGAATTTTGACAAATGCACAGTGTCCTGTGTCCACCATAGCAGTACCATATGGAATAATTTCATAGCCTTAAAAATTCTTGGTGCTTCACCTTTTCAATGTCCTCTCATATTCAAATCCCTGGCCATCACTGATCTGTTCTCCCTCTCTATATAGTTTTACCTTTTCCAGAATGCCTTATAAATGGAGTCTACAATACATGGTCTTCTAGGACTGGCTTCTTTTAGTTGGCAATATACATTTAATATTGATGTTATTGCATGACTCCTTTTGAGTCATTCATTATTTTACCTAATTTTTTTGATTTTGGTTTTTCCATTTAACCCGTTAGTCAATTTAAAATTTATTTTGTTATTTTGTTTAGTATAGAGATCTAAGTTTCCCTCTAAATAATTAACTGATTTTGTGAATATCATTTTTCCCCCTGGATCTCCTCTGTGAATATCATTTATCAGAAGAATTTCTTTTCTCCATTGATTTGAAACGATTTTTTACATAACTAAATTCACATATGTAATGATCTATTTTTTTAGCTTTCTATGAGGCTCAATGTTTCTGTTAATTAATTGTTATGGCACTACCACAGTATTAGAAGTTACTGTACTTTTGCTATATAATTTGATATTTAGTAGATGTCTTCTTTAATTATTCTTCTTCATAAAAGTTCTTGGTAAAAAAAAAAAAAAAAAAAAAATCTTGGTAGTTTTCTCCAGGCTTTTCTTTTGAATGAACTTTAGATATATTTTCTTTATTATAAAATCCACATTATAAGTTCAAATAGAATTAAATTCACAGGCTAAATTAAGGAAGAACTGGTACCTTTCCAAAACTATCTTTTTTTTCAGACCAAGGTAGGATGCATTTTTCCATTAATTAGATCTTCTTTTATGGTCCAGTTTTCTTAGTTTGGGATTGTACTAATATATTATTAAGTTTAATTCTAGATATTTTATATTTTTCAGTATTGCAAATTTTTAGTATTCATTGTTAAGTTACAATTCCTTTTTCTAAACTGTAATTTCTTTGAAATATGAAAGAAATTAATATTTACATTCTAATACTTCGACTAGATGTTCACATTGATCCTTCATTGATAATCATATTTTTTCATAGGCAATCACATTGTATTAAAATAAAGAAATGAGGGCAGCCCGGGTGGCTCAGTGGTTTAGCGCTGACTTTAGCCCAGGGTGTGATCCTGGAGACCTGGGATCGAGTCTCACGTCAGGCTCCCTGCATGGAGCCTGCTTCTCCCTCTGCCTGTGTCTCTGCCTCTCTCTCTGTGTATCTCTCATGAATAAATAACTAAAATCTTAAAGAAAAATAAAATAAAGAAATAGTATGTCTCCTCTCTGACCTTTATACCTCTTACTTCTTTTTCTTATTATTGTACTGGCCAGATCTTTTAGATGAGGTGAGCCTAAATACTTCCTTGTCTTTCTTCCCAACTCTAGTGTGAATGCCTCTAGTGTTTCATGGAAACAGCATATTTTTAAAGGCACTGCAGATTCTTGCTATTTAAAGGGATTGTAAGAGCACAATTGATGTATATTTTGCAAATGGAGTAATTACCTATTAATTTATCTGTGTAAAACAAGACATACCTTTACTTATTAATTTTATGTTAGAAGTAGTATACCAGTATCTTGCTTCTCTCACTCATTATATTAATACATAACTCGTCCTCTTCTTGCTATCCTTGGGAATAGTAGAATTAAATCTGTTGGAGGTACAGCATCCAAATGAATACAGAAATTTTATTGCCTGGTTACTCACTTTTGCAACTGGAGTCTTGTATTTGTGTTATAGTGTATTTTGATAGAAATAGTGTATTTTGGTAGAAATACACTATGTCTTTAAAACAGTAAAGAAAAATGAAGACATAGTGAGAGATTTCAAAACTTAGCTTTTTATTTCCTTGTCTTTACAAGGATTTTTCTTTTTCCTTTTTTGTTTTTTGTTTAGCATCAATGACTGATATAAGTACTGCTATGGCATACTGGTTGGTGTCCATTCTGATTGGTTAAATATTCTTATTGATTACTGTCCAATAACAAATATATTGACTGGTCACCTCATATTATGAGATAGTTATTCATTTTTGGAAAATAAGATTTTTATTCACAAGTGCCATGCAGTATTGCATCCCTAGTTAATGGAACATAAAGTCAATTTCAGCATTTCTCTTCTATCTACCAGAGGGAAATGTCAACATAAAAAAGAAGATAAAACTTGTTCTTAATCAGTCAATAGATATTTACTGAGTGTCTAATTTCACCCAGGTCGTTGATAAGCACTACAGAAGACATAAGAGTTACATAAACCCTTTGGTGGGCAGGTGTTTCCAGTCCAGGATTCTGGACAGTGAAAAGATAAGCCTCTAGTATTTGGTACAATTTAAATATGAGGGTATTACCCTTCCTTCCTTTCTAACAAACTCAGCATTGCCTTTTATCAGGGAAATTTCTTTCTTTTGCATTGTGGCGTCCTGGCAGCTAAGGTTACCTTGCCTTTGCAGTTGTTTACATCAGTGATAGCTCAGAAGACCGCCCAGGTTCAACGAGTGACAAATCATTACTGACTGTACAATGTAATTAAAAAGCACAGGCATCGATTAGCGATGAGCTAAACCTGAGACCGAAAAGTGAGAGACCCAGAATAGCTGGCAGAACTTCTCATTGGATCTGTCTGAAATGGAAGCTGTTTGCCCCTGCAGGCATGGCGCAAGGCCCATTGTGCATTTCCATTAGAGATCCGCACTGAATCTGAGCATGCCATTGATGTTGGCCTATTTATGAAAGGCTGTTGAAAGAGGTTTCAGAGCTAATTGAAAAGAGATGTTTCTGAACTACAGTCACTTCAAACAACATGGCTCCAAAATCTGTTTCAATAGTTTGGAAACAAATGCATCTCCATGATTTGTGCATGAAATTAAACAAATGGTTTGAAATGAAAGCTCCATTGGCATTTGGTAAGATCTGCTTCTTTTTTTAAAAAAATTTATTAATTGGACAGTCGGGTGAGTTTATTATAATTGTCCCTGCCCACATCTATCGTGCTTTCATTATGTTGTCTATCCCTGTTTTCAGGGATGTTAACTGAGGCTGCCTAAATCTGCCTTGTCTAGAGGCAGGGTATACGTTTTTTTTTTTTTTTTTTTTTTTTAACAGGATGTTGTCAACTACTGTTCAGTTACAAATTTTTATCTTCTAGGAAAAAGGAATTTCTCAAAACCTACTTTGCAAAAAAAAAAAAAAAAAAGTAACAATAACAAAACAACACCCCAAACATGCTTCTGCAAGATTTTTCTCAAGGTAGAATGTAATAGAAAAAACTTGAGGGTGAGCTGAACTTCAACCACACTGAAAATTGAGTGAATTTATGTGAACAGAATGCAAACATAATTATTAAAAAATGTTCTCCCCCAGGCAGTTTTCAATCAAGATCTGAAAGCATTAGCAAACATTGATTTCCCCTATAACACTTGTTCTTATTATTGGACCTGATATTTGTCTGTTCTTAAAGCAGAAATTGAGGTCTGATAACTGAAGCTGGTGTGGCCAAGTTTACAAGTTAGCTTTTGCCCACAGGGTAAGAAAGCAGGGGTTGATGCGGAGCTGTTCCTCAAAGCAGAGGGAGAATCAGGTTCATCGTTATTATCTCAATTATCCATTAGATTTAATTACTCTGTCCTTAATGTTTTAACAACATGATTTTTTTTTTTTAATTGGGAAGACTGGGGCCAAGCAGTTTACTTGGTTAGGCATGTAGTCAGTGCTGAACCAGAAAGAAGCCACATTTATCATTGGTCTCTTATTCTAGTGTGGTTTAAAGCAAACAATTAGGTTTGAAAGTTCAACTACTGAGGGGAATATGGAATCCCAGTTTCTATGACTGATTGAGAAGGGTATTTAAGTCTTAATTGCTATAACATCCATTAGATTTCACCACATCTGAGATAATTTGATTGTTTGAGTAACTGAAGGAACTACATTAAAATGGTGGGTGCTGTTACTTTGGCTGTTTCTGACTGAGTTGTTTTAGCTTAGGAAAATGTGTCTATTGACTATTGACTGCTTGGTCTGACAACAGAAAATGTCCACAAATTATTCCTCATACCAGCTTGAGCACTTAGTAGCTGTTTTCTAATTATGTGCCCTTGTCTGCATCTTCAGAGTCACAGCAACTTTGAGAGACCCCAGGACATTCAGGAGGAGCTTGGACAGATGAGAAGACTATGAGAGAAGAAGGAATGAGGCAGTTCTGGAAATCACTTGTATTGGAGGATTCAGAGTTGGCTTGGGGAGGTGAAGAAAATCTAAAAGACTGCATGATTCTACCTCCTTCTCATGTAGATGTGCTAGAGATTACCTTCCTTTTAATAGGTGATCATGAACTATGATGGCAGAGTTTTAGCATCTCTGGCCTTAACTGGAACCATCTTGAACACCATTCCTAGCTCTATGGAAACTTTTAACAGATGTACTCCCTGTGATTTTCCTAAATTAAAGCAGACCTCCCTGAAGTGACCCCAAGCTTCCCTTTGAGTTTACCCCAAGTGGATTTCCTGGGATGTCCTAGAACTTCAGAGCTTCAAGGGAGGTGAGATGCATGGATACGTGTAATAGTGGTGGGCAGTGAAAGGGTAGGATACAAATTGATCTTATTTGAAGGGCACCAAGCAGAGCACTGCACTGGCTGCTACATAGCACCTCATATATAATGATTGTTTGTCTGTTTAGAAATAGGAAAGCAGCGATATATTTTAATAGGTCCTGCTTCTGGATAAATTATTGCTGGTTAAGCATTTATTGGAGAAGAGATGAGAAGGAGCAGGGAATGGGTAAGTAACATTGCACTTATTATGTGCCAGGCGTTGCACTTACGTTGACCTGAATTCTCTCATTTAGTCTTTATAAGCATCCTGGGAAGTCGACAGTGTTATTATTCCCATTTTACAGGTGAGGAAACTATTCTCAAAGCAGAGTGAAGAATGAGATTAATGGTCCAAGGTCAAAGTCACACATTGGATAATTTCCAACCTGGTTATATCTTATTATGCCTCATGACTTCCATTTATGTCAGGGTAAAGCAAACAGAGGACACAAGAGATTGTAGACCTAAAGTAAAGATTTGTAGATAATCTTTTTTAAAGTTTTTATTTATTATTTTATTTTTTAATTTTTTAAAGATTTTGTTTATTTATTCATGGCAGACACACAGAGAGAGGCAGAGACACAGGCAGAGGGAGAAGTAGGCTCCCCACAGGGAGCCTGATGTGGGACTCGATCCCGGATCCCAGAATCATGCCCTGGGCCTAAGGTAGATACTTAGCTGCTGAGGCACCCAGGCATCCCTTAAAGTTTTTATTTAAATTCCAATCAGTTAATATGCAGTGTTATATTAGTACCAGGTGTACAATATATTGATTCAGTAATTCTGTACAGTACTCAGTCTCATCATAATGATTATACTAGTTTAATCCCCATCACCTATTTCACCCATTCCACCCATCCACCTCCCCTCTGGTAAGCATCAGTTTGTTCTTTGTAGTTAAGAGTCTGTTTCTTGGTTTGTGTGTATCTCTCTCTCTTTTTCCCTTTGCTCATTTGTTTTGTTTATTAAATACCACATATAAGCAAAATAATATGGTATTTGTCTTTCTCTGACTGACTTACTTTGCTTAATAATACTCTAGCTCCATCCATCTTTTCCAGATGGCAAGATTTCATTCTTTGTTATAACTGAGTAATATTCCATTGTAAACTATTGTAGCCACTCTGGAAAACAATATGGAGGTTCCACAAAAAGTGAAAAATAGAACTACCCTATAATCCAACAATCATATTAATAGGTATTTATCCAAACAATACAAAACAACTAATTCAAAGGGATTTTTGCACCCCAATGTTTATAGCAGTATTATCTACAACAGCCAAATTATAGAAATAGCCCGTGTCCATCAGTTGATGAACGGATAAGGAAGATGTGGTATGTATGTACAATGTACTCATCCATGAAAAAAATGTAGATAACCTTACTCTCTGGAAGTTAAATGTTTTCTAAGTTTTTTTTTTTTTTTTTCATTATTTTTTAGGGTTGTGTATGAGAGCTCAGGTCATGGGGAGATGGAATGGATTAGCCATTTGACAAACCCAGGACCACTTTACCAACATAGCTAAAATTGTATATTAGGGATAATAATATGCATATATGTGTATGAAGGTCTGGGGGACCTGGCAAGTAGTGAAAATTAAGGCAGGCTTTCTCTTTTAAATTGTAAATATATTCTAAGTAGTGCAATTGAACAAACATTGAACATTAGTGTAATTGTTTTTTTTAAAGATTTTTAATTTATTTATTTATGAAGGACACACACACACACACACACAAACACACACACACAGAGACAGAGAGAGAGAGAGAGAGAGAGAGAGGCAGGCAGAGACACAACACAGGTAGAGGGAGAAGCAGGCTCCATGCAGTGAGTCCGAAGTGGGACTCGATCCTAGGACTCCAGGATCACGCCCTGGGCTGAAGGCAGGCACTAAACTGGTGAGCCACCCGGGTGTTCCAAGTTTAATTGTTTTTAATAGACTTTATTTTTTTAGAGCAGTTTTAGGTTCACAGCAGAATTGAGTAGAAGGTATATTGATGTCCTCTATATCCCCTGCACCTACATATGAAAAACCTTTCCCATTATCAGCATTCCCCACCAGAGTGGTATATTTGCAGGCTTTTAAAAATATTTATTTATTTGAGAGAAAGAGAAAGAGAGAGAGCATGCATGTGTGCATGCACATGTGTGTGAACAAGGAAGAGGGAGAGACACAGAGAGAGAGAGAGGGAAAGAGAAACTCAAAAAGATTCTGTGCTGAGCACAGAGCCCAGTGTGTGGCTTGATCTATCCACAACCCTGAGGTTACAAATCTGAGCCGAAACCAAGAGTCAGATGCTTCACCAACTGTACCACCCAGGTGCCCCCAGTGTAGTATATTTGTTATAATTGATGAATCTACCTTGACACATCATTATAACTCAGAGTCCATAGGTTATATTAAAATTTACTAATAGGTATTGTATAGTCTGTGAAACTTCCATACCGTTTTCTACAGTGGCTACAGTAATTTACATCCCCACCAACAGTGCACAAATGTTCCCTTTTCTTCACGTTCTTGCCAACACTTGTTATTTCTTGTCTTTTTGATGTTGACCAACCTGACAGATGTGAGGTGATATCTCATTGTGGTTTGGATTTGCATTTCTCTGATGGTTAGTGATGTTGAGCATCTTTTTATGTGTCTGTTTGCCATCTGTATGTCTTCTTTGGAAAAGTGTCTATTCAGGGGTCTCTATCCATTTCTTAACTGGAGTATTTGTGAGGTGATTTTTTTTTTCTTTGGTGTTGAGTCATGTGAATTCTTCATATATTTTGAATATTCATTCCTTTCTGTATATATTATTTGTAAATATCTTCTTCCATTCAGTAGGTTGCCTTTTCATTTTCTGGGTGGTTTCCTTTACTGTGCAAAGGCTTTGTTTTGTTTTAATTATATTTATTTAAATTTTAGTTAACGTGGAGTGCAATACTGGTTTCAGGAGTAGAATTTGGTGATTCATCACTTACATACAATACCTAGTGCTCATCACAAGTGCCCTCCTTAATACCCCTCACCCATCTAGCCCATCCCCCATCCACATCCCTCTATCAACCCTCAGTTTGTTCTTTGTCTTTAAGGGTGTCTTATGGTTTGTTTCTCTCTCTTCTTTTTTTTTCTCTTTCCTCTTCCCATATGTTCATGTATTTTCTTTCTTAAATTCCACATATGAGTGAGATCATATGGTATTTGTTTTTCTCTGACTGACTTATTTCATTTAGCATAATGTACTCTAGTGCCATGCACGTTGTTGCAAATGGCAAGATTTCATTCCTTTTGGTAGCTGAGTAATATTCCATTGTATATGTATACACAACCGTCTTTTTATTTTTTATTATTCTTTTTAATTGAAGTATAATTGACATATAATGTAAGTTTCAGGTATACATAAAGTGATTCTGTATTTTTACACATTTCAAAATGATCCTTAATGATAAGTCTTAGTTACCATTAGTTACCATACAAAGTTATTACAATATTATCCTTTATATTTCATTGGCCAGTAGTACTATGCCACATGTTCATCCATTTCATGTATGATGATGAAGCTAGAATTTATAGCTGGGCACATTGCCATGCTAAACTAAATTAGTTTATTAGCAGAGAGTAGAATGGTGGTTACCAGGAGCTGGGGATGGAGGAACTAGGGAGATGATGGCTAAAGAGTACAAACTTGCAGTTAGAAGATGAATGAATTCTGGGTATCTAACGCACAGCTTTGCATTTATAGTTAACAGTACTATATTATACTTGAAAGTTGCTAAGAGACTAGATCTTAAATGTTCTCATGCACACGCAAACACACACGCACACAAAGGGTAATTATGTAATGTGATGCAGCTGTTAGCTATCACTGTAGTAGTAATCATATTGTGACATGTAAGTTTATCAGATCAACACGTGTATATACCACTTTCTTATGCATTCACCAGTCAATGGACATTTGGCCTCTCTCCATAGTTTGGCTATTGTTGATAATGCTGCTATAAACATTGGGGTGCATGTACCCCTTCGAATCTGTATTTTTATATCCTTTGGGTAAATACCTAGTGCAATTGCTGGGTCACAGGGTACTTCTGTTTTTAACTTTTTGAGGAACCTCCATACTGTTTTCCAGAATGGCTGCACCAATTTGCATTCCCACCAGCAGTGCAAGAGGGTTCCCCTTTCTCCACATCCTTGCCAACACCTGTTGTTTCTTGTGTTGTTAATGTTAGCCATTCTGACAGATGTGAGGTGATAGCTCATCATGGTTTTGATTAGTATTTCCCTGATGATGAATGATGTTGAGCATCTTGTGCAAAAACTTTTTAGTTTCATATAGTGCCATTTGTTTGTTTTTGCTTTTGTTATCCTTGCCTGAGGAGACAAATCTAAAAAAAAATATTACTAAGTCCGATGTAAAGCATTTACTGGCTATGTTTTCTCTAGAGTTTTATAGTTTCAGGTCTTACAGTTAGGTCTTTAATCCATTTGAGTTTATTTTTGTGTATGGTTTAAGAAAGTGGTTCAGTTTTATTCTTCTGCATGTAGTTGTCCAGTTTTTCCAGCACCATTCATTGAAGAGACTGTCTTTTCCCCATTGTATATTTTGGTTTCCTTTGTTGTGGATTAATTAATCATAGGTTTATTTCTGGACTTTCTATTTTGTTTTATTGACCCATATGTCTGTTTTTGTGCGATTACCATACTGTCTTGATTACTATAGTTCTGTAGGTATAGTTTGGAATCAGGTAATGTGATACTTCCAACTTTGTTCTTTCTCATTTTGGTTCATTTTAAAATCAAGTTGTTGACTTCATATGGTTGGATTTTAGCAGTTCTATTTTAGATAGCAATTCTTGTTTTAAAAAAAGATTTTATTTATTTATTCATGAGAGACACACAGAGAAAGGCAGAGACAGGCAGAGGGAGAAGCAAGTTCCTTGAATGGAGCCCGATGCCAGATGTGTTCCCGGATCCTGGGTTCATGCCCTGAGCCAAAGGCAGATGCTCAACTGCTGAACCACCCAGGTGTCCCTAGATAGCAATTCTTTATCACTTATGCTTTTGTAAATGTTTTCTACCAGTCCATGACTTTTCTTTTCATTCTCTTAACAGTATCTTTCATAAAGAAGAAATTTTTAATCATAATGAATTCCATCTTATCTTTCTTTTTCATGAAATGATTTTTGTGCTGTATCTAAAAAATCATAATCAAACCCAAGGTCTTCAGAATTTTCCCCTATGTTATTCTATAGGAGTTTTGTAGTTTTCATTTTACTTTTTGGTGTGATTCCTTTTGCATTAATTTTTGTGAAGGGTGGAAGATCTGTGTCTAGATTTATTTTTTGCATGTGGATATACAGTTGTTCTAGCACCATTTGTTGAAAAGACTGTCTTTGTTCTATTGTATTGCCTTTGCTGTATTGTGAAATATCAGCTGACTACATTTAGGGGGTGCTATTTCTGGGCTCTCTATTCTGTTCTATTGATCTATTTGTCTATTCTCTCACTAATACTACACTATCTTAATTACTGTAGCTGTATAGAAAGTCAGATCATGTCGGTCCTTCACCTTGACTCTCCTTCAATATTATGTTGGTTATTTAGGGTCTTTTATCTCTCTCTAGAGACTTAGAATCAGTTTGCCAATATCCTCAGCATAATTTACTGGGAATTTTATTGGGATTGCATTGAATCTGAGATTAATCTATAGATTGTTATGGGAAAAGCTGATATCCTGACAGTATTGAGTCTTCTATCAATGAACATGGAATCTTCCTCCATTTATTATTGTTTGCTATATTTCCTTGGAGTTTTGTAGTTTTCCTTATATAGATCTTGTTTATGTTCTATTAGTTTTTATACCTGAATATTTTATTTTTTGGAAGTGCTAATGTAAATGGTATTGTGTTTTTATTTTATTTTTAAATTTTTAAAAATTTATTCATATGAGAGAGAGAGAGAAGGAGTCGTGACAGGGAGAAGCAGGATCTTCAATGGGGCTCAGAGCCTGATGTAGGGTTCAATCCCAGGACCCTGGGATAAAGACCTGAGCTGAAGACAGACTTTTTTTTTAAAGATTTTATTTATTTATTCATGAGAGATAGAGAGAGAGAGGCAGAGACACAGGCAGAGGGAGAAGCAGGCTCCATGCAGGGAGCCTAATGTGGGACTCGATCCTGGGACTTCAAGATCACACCCTGGGCCCAAGGCAGGTGCTAAACTGCCGAGCCACCCAGGGATCCCCCAGAAGGCAGACTCTTAACAGACTGAGGCACCCAGGTGTCCTGGTATTGTGTTTTTAATTTTAAATTCCACTTTTTGGTCGTTGCTGGTCTATAGGAAAGCATTTGGCTTTTGATTACTAACCTTGTATCCTGAAACCTTGTTATAATCACTTATTAGTTCTAGGAGTTTGTTGTCAGTTCTTTTGGATGTTCTACATAGACATTCATGTCATCTGTGAACACAAACAGCTTTAGATTTCCTTCCCAGTCCATATACCTTTATTTCTTTTTCATGCATTTTTGAATTAGGACTTTTAGTATGATATTGTAAAGGAGTGATGATAGGGGACATCTTTGCCTTGTACTTGATTTTAGTGGGAAAGCTTCAAGTTTCTCATTATTATGTGTAATATTAGCTATAAGCTTTTTGTAGATAATCTCTATCAAATTGAGGAAGTAGCCTTTTATTTTTAATTATTGATCATTTTTGTCATGAGTGGGTATCAGATTTTGTCAGATGCTTTTTCTGCATCTATTGATGTGAATATGTGATTTTTCTTTTTTAGCCTGTTGACATGATGGATTACATTTATTGATTTTTGAATATTAAATCAGCCTTGCATACCTGGGTTAATTCCTACTTGGCCCTATGTGTAGTTCATTTTATATACTGCTGGATTCATTTTGTTACTGTTTTATTAGGATTTTTACATCTGTGTTCATGAGAAACATTGTTCTGTAGTTTTCTTTTTTGTAGTGTCTTTGGTTTTGATTTTAGGGTCATATTGGTCTCATATAATGAGTTAGGAAGTATTCGCTCTGCTTCTGTATTCTGAAAGAGATTGTAGGGAATCAGTATAATGTATCCTTTAAATGTTTGATAGATGGGCAGCCTGGGTGGCTCAGCGGTTTAGAGCTGCCTTCGGCCCAGGGTGTGATCCTGGAGACCTGGGATCGAGTCCCACTTCAGGCTCCCCTCATGGAGCCTGCTTCTCCCTCTGCCTCTCTCTCTCTCTCTGTCTCTCATGAATTAATAAATAAAATAAAAAAAAAATAAATGTTTGATAGAATTCACCAGTAAACCCATCTGGGCTTTGCAGTTTCTGTTTTGGAAGGTTATTAAGTTTTGATTCAATATCTTTAATAGATATAGGTCAGCCATTTCAGGTTGCCTATTTCTTTTTCTGTGAATTTTGGCAAATTGTGTCTTTCAAGGAATTGGTCTATTGCATTTAGGTTATCAAATTTGTGGCCATAGTTTTGTTCATGATATTCCCTGATTATTCTCTAAAGGTCCATGGGATCTATAGTGATATCTCCTCATTAATTTCTGATATTAGTCATTTGTTTCCTCTCTCTTTTTTTCCTAATTAGCCTGGCTGGAGGCTTATTGATCTGATTGATCTTTACAAAGAATTGGGCTTTGGTTTTATTGATTTTTCTCTATTGATTTCCTGTTTTCAGTATCATTAATTTCTGCTCTACTTTTTATTTCTCTGCTTCTTCTTACTTTGGATTCAGTTTGTTCCGAAGGTGGAAGCTTAGGTGATTGATTTGAGATCTTTCTTCTTTTCTGACATATGTATTCAATGCTATAAATTTTCCTCTAAGCACTGCTTTTAGTGTATTTCACACATTTTTTTCATTTATTTTGGAATATTTTTTGATTTCTCTAGAGATTTCTTTACTGATCCATGTGTTATTTAGAAATGTGTTATTTAATCCTCAAATGTTTTGGAAATTTTCAGCTGAAAAATTCTTTCTATCACTGATTTTTAATATAATTTACTTTTGCTGTGGAAGTAGTCATTTTATGATTTTTTTTAAAATTTGCTAAGGTGTATTTTATGGCCTAGAACGTGACTTATCTTGGTGAATATTCCATGTAAGCTTAAGAAGAATATATATTTTTCTGTTGTTGAATAAACTGTTCTAAAGATGTCCATTATATCTAGTTGGTTATGGTGTTATTGAGTTCAACTATGTCCTTACTGATTTCCTGCTGGCTATATCTGTCCATTTCTGATAAAGAGGTATCACAGTCTTCAACTATAATAGTAGATTCATCTATTTCTCTTTGCAGTTATATCATTTTTTGCCTCACATATCTTGATACTCTATTATTAGAAACATATACATTAAGAGTTGTTATATCATCTTGAACAAGTGACCACTTTATCATTTATATAATGCCCCTTCTTTACCTCTGATGACTTTTCTGGTTCTGACCTCTGCTCTGGGAATAATATAGCTACTCCTGCTTTCCTTTCTTTAGTGTTGGCATGGTGAATCTTTCTCCATCCTTTCACTTTTAATCTATAAATGGCTTTATGTGTAAGCTGAATTTATATGTAACACAGAAAAGGCAGAAAAAGAATGGAAGACAAAAATAGAACCAAAGAACAAGAGCACCAAATAAAAAACAGTAACAAATATAGTAGATATTAATTCAGCTATATCAGTAATCATTTTGAATGTCAGTGGTCTGAATTCCCAAAAAACAAAAAAGACAGATTGTCAGAGTGGATCAGAAACACAGCCCAACTATATGTTATCTATACTTTGCTTTTTTTCCTCCTAATAACATATTCTAGAGAACTGTAGATCTTTCCATATCAATACAAAGAGCTCTCTTTTTCTTCTTTATAGCTACCTAGGATTCCATTCCATTGTGCAGTGTGCCATAGTTTATTTAATTGGTTCACTGTTGGTGGATACTTGGATTGTTTCCCAGTCTGCAAACAAATGACCTGGTACAAATGTCATTTTGTATGTAAATGAAGTATATCTGTAGGATGTGTGACAAAAAATTAGGGTGTTGTGATAAAGGGTAATTCATTTGTACTTTTGATAGATTTTGCCAAATTGTCCCTCACTGGAGTTTTGTTAACATAATTAATTCTATGGACAATCCCTAGTTTTCTGTTTATAAATAGTGTTGACCATATTATAAGAAATTAGATGGTGTGTTGGAAAGTGCAAAAGACTTCAAACCAGGGAACTTGTGCTAGGTTGCTATCCTACTGTGGGTCTCACTTCCTTTATCCATATAATGGTTACAAGTTTCCCGTGTACAGCAACTTTCTAGAATAAGATTTTATATTTCCCATCATTACCAACACCATGGATGTATTCCATGTTTGACATTAGCCTAATTCTGTGATCTTTTCTGATATCCAAAAGCAGAGCAAAACCTCGTGACCTCTATTTCACCCAGAGCAAGTTTCCTAAGAAAATAACTACTATTAGTCACTTAAATGAAAAATAATGTGAAATTTAGGTGTTCTCTAGAGTAGGACTCAGCTACCAGGTGGTTTGACTGGCTTACCAGCGTCACATTTCACTGCAGCTGCAGTATGAGCTGGAAGTTGTCTGGCATGGGTAGCATCTGGACTCAGCTCCATCAGGTGAATAGTTATGTGACAGAGAAGTGATCTGTATCATGTGCTGCTAGCACACTGTCAACAGGCAGGCATTGTCAGCCAGCCATGAAGAGCCCTTCTGTCCTGCATACATGCATTGTGGTGGGCTCTCCAGGAAGGATGCTAAAAGGCATCAGGTTGATACCTTTGCCCATGGAAGGTTGATCATATCAAGACTAAGTTGAATTCTGTTATGTCTTCTCGTTTGAGTCAGGGTAGGTTGGCACTAAAATTTTAGGAAAGTAAAAAGGTCGGTATTGCTTGATACTCTGAATTTTCTATTTTGCCCTCTTACTGCAAAATGAGAGCCATCTACCATATTCCTAGGAGGTTGGTATTTGAATCAGAATAGATTTATCATAAGCTATCCTGTTGAATAAGTATCCCAGTCTTTTTATCCTGGTTCTGGAAGTTTCAGCAAGAAGGAAGAAGGAGAATCTTTGGTGGCTCAGGAGAAAGGGGGCAAAAGATGAGAGAACATACTAATTGTTGGATGCCTACTCTCAGCCAAACTGACCTGGCTGCCTTATATGTAAGCAAAGACGGAAGCTAGGTTTGTGTTTCCTCATGGGAATTAGGGAAAGCTTTTGCTTTCAAAATTCTGGGTAGCCTTTCCAACCCACGAAATAAAGACAAAAACCAAACACTGCATTAGGTGTATACATTATATGACAGGGAGACAACGTTTATTAAGGCACTGATTGTGTTTTAGATGTTGTACAGAACACTGTGGATCCAACAAAATTAATTGTCTCTGTGAAGATAAATCTGCCCTAGAACACTGAAGTTATCAATTTTCCATCTTTTCAAACCTCTATACCTATATTGCTCCTTATCAGAAAGAAAACCTTACAGATAATAGTTCCCTAAGAGTAAATTCCTTGTCTTATTTTCCCTTTTCATCTCACAGATAAAAATTGCAATATGAAAAGATAATTCTTCCCAACTGTCAGAACCCATTAGAATTTCTACAGCCTGATGGTCTTTAAGGTAAACACGCCGTATGCATTTACTGCAATAAACTCATCGGATTTACATTTTGATTGTCGAACACTGTACAAATTGCACATAATTGCCTTCTCTACGGCTACACTCTTGCTATTTGAAACTTTTGAAAATCTTCCTCATCTGGAATTCGGTAAGAGATTAATCTTCCCATCAAATAAGGGGACAGGAAATTGTCTTTTGCAGTTGTATCCTGTGAGGACACTAATTAGAAGCCATTTCCTGCTCTCTGACCACTTTCTAGCAGCACTCCCCTGAGATCCAAGAGATGCCATGTGACAGCATTTGAGCTGAAGCCCTTGGTGGTCAGTAGGACTTGTCTATATGCTGGGTTTGGAGATAGTAGGAATCCAAATTATTTCCAGATCTGTACTGTTTTGTAGAGCAGGGTTTCTCAACGTTGGTACTATTGATATTTTGGGTCAGAATTCTTGTTGTTGTGGGGGCTGTCTTGTGCATTTTAGCACGTTTAGCAGTAGCCTTGGCCTCTGCCCACTGGAGGCCATAGCAACCTCCCTGCCTCCCTGGGTATGACAACCAGATACCACTGAAGGTCCCTGTGGGGCAAAATAACCCCTGGTTGAGAACCACTGCTCCAGAGCAGTTGCAATCACGTTAAATATCCAAATGAGAATGAGTTTACTGGCAATGTTATGACACAGTCTTTTGGATGAATTTCTTCTCTGTTTCTCTACAAATGTCAGAGAAAAATAAGTTTTTACATTAGACTCCCCCCCCCCACCCAATTTTCTCTGTGGGTTAGGTGGAATCAGAACAGAGACTTCACTGATCCAATTTCCCTGCATGTAGAATAATGGTAGTTCTAGCTTTCATTCAAAAGTTTCCAGAGTCAGGGGATTTTTTTCTTTTTAGCACATGCAGTTGGTGGTCTAAAGATGGTAGGTATGATTTCGAGAGATGGTGGTGAAACTTATATTTGGGATGGGTAAGAATTAGAATTTAATATATTCTCTAGTTTTTCTCATTTTTGAATGTCTTAAAAAACTATATTTAAATTTCTCATACATGTATTTGCTGTTTTGAATGGTAGATTGTTTTATAGTTGGGGGATAAGAGACAACTGGGCCATGATACTCTCTATCTGTAAGTTTCTTTAATCATGTGGTCCAGTATACATATACTTGACAGGCAATTTTTATACTGATAGTGCTTATTTATTTATATATTTGCCTCTCACTTGTAGATGTTGGCTTCCATATGGAGGGAACCATGTCCCACTTTATCTGTGTGTCCTATTATATGACATAGTCACTTGAACATCCTGGGCCAACTATAAATTCCACTAGAGAAGAGTTACATTTAATTTTGTTTGCAACTGTTTTTTTTTTTTTTTAAAGATTTTATTTATTTATTCATGAGAGACACACACAGAGAGAGTCAGAGACATAGGAAGAGGGAGAAGCAGGCTCCCTGAGGAGAGCCCAATGTGGGACTTGATCCTGAGATTCTGGGATCACGCCCTGAGCTGAAGGCAGATGCTCAACCGCTGAGCCACCCAGGCGTCCCTACAACTGTTTTTCTCTGGAGCTGAGCACAGTGCCTGGCACATAGTGGGCATTCAGTGTATGTTTGTGGGACAAATGCATGCTTGGGAGCACCCTTGGAAAACTGGGGTTGAATTCTGGTTGCACAGGTCAAAGGAATTTTGGCTTCACCATTCAAATGAATCCATACTAGCTCAGTGTAACTTGTTTTAGCTAGATTTTAGAAGAAAAGTACTTTGCATCTTTTAGAATTTGCTTTCTTTATAGGCAACCCAAAAGAAAGATGTGGGAAGCCTAATTAAGTGCTTACAAAAGCACCTGACATCTTCTGACGGATAAGTGCAAATTGGTATGAACAGAGCTTTATCCTGATGAATAGAGTTTCCTCCATCTAATTCAGCTGAAAGGAATGAACACTGTTTTGTTTTATTAGAGTCTCTTTCTGCCTGCAATGTGTTTTTAAAGGCTGTTTAGCATGGTGGTTAGGAGTGCAGATGCTACAGTCAGACTGCCTAAGTTCATATCCTGGCTACACTATTTACTAGATGTGTGACCTTTCAAAAATGATTGAGCCTTACTCTACTGTAATTTTTTTATCTAATAGATATGAGTTTAAAAATACTACCCACCTCAGAAAGATAATAAGAAGATTAAACGAGTAAAACTGATTAAGTGTGCTTGAAACTCTTAAAGACTGTATACGCACACACACACACACACTCCCACACACTCCCACACATGCACAAATCTATCTGGATCAGAAAAAAAAAAAGTACCATCAAACACAGATATATATATATAGCTCTATATCCTTATCTGTAATATATAGATCTTGTGCGTGTATTTTCCAGGTAGGGGAATTAGATGAATTCCTATGTTTCCTCAACTTTAAACATAACTGAATAATTGATAAAAAATAAAACCCCACTCTGTGGAAAGTCTTAGAGAACAAGAATATCCAAATTGTCAGCTTTGGAAGGTTATGAAAGCCTCATGCCATTGCAGAGACATAGCCGGCCTCATGGCTTTAGCAAAAATGAGATGCTAATGAAGAACGCAAAGGGAACGGCTTTAGGGGAAACAAGGGTATAAAGTAGCAGAAATTGCAGACTTGGGGGCCTTCCATTTTGTAAATATTTGGATTGGTGGAAATTTGTTAATTGAGGCAATTGATTTCCACCTGAAAATGGTTGCAATATCTAATTCATTAAAGCCTGAAATAACATCCTTTGGGCCAAATGGGGTCATTCCATTCTTAACCTCTTAGTGATATATTAACAGTAGGAAAGCATTTGGACGCATATCTTAAAAAGTGCCACATTAACAGGAATACATGTTGGAGAGAAATTTAAAAGAACCCAGTCTGCACCCACACTTGGGCTAAGAGGGGAGAAAAGCCCCCGTGGCCTCTAGCCCCTGTCCTCCTCTTCAGCAGTGTTTTAAGGTCTGTGTTTAATATTGCCAAGCCTACTTGAGTGATAAATGTAACTGTATAAAAATTACTTATTACAAGCTGTCATGTTGCCTCACTCACATGGGCTGGGCTGGAGGCATTGTACATAAAACTCGAATCTCTACCTTGACAGCGTCAGCCCCGCTGCCTTTAAAGTAAAATGCTTTCAGTCATGAATACAAAACATAATTTACCTTTTCATAATACTTCAGTTTGAAACGAGTTGGAGAGCTCGTGTTACCATCAGACCTGTACCCGAACAGAGTGGAGAACCAGCGAATTCCAAGCTGTCACCTGAAACGCCCTGCTGCTCCCCGGCTGTCCCTTTGAAGCAAACTTAAGCTGTTAAACTGCGGGGCCTCTAATTTTTTAAAGTTGTATTTATGTTTAATTCCTTTTTGCAACTCTGCAGTGACAACATGTTGTCAAGGTGGATTAGTTCGGTCTCTAAATTGGTGCTGGTGTTGGAATTCCTGGCCGAATGGATGTTTCTCCTCTCCGAGCCCTCCGACCCCTCCTCTGGAGGGCTTATTCAGGGGGTCAGACGCGCTCACCGCCACACACACACACATACACACACATGCACACACATGCACACACATGCACACACACACGTTCCTTTGGAGGTGAAGCCCTTACCCATTTGCAGACGCAGACCGGGCGCCAAGAGCTCTCTCGGACCAGTAAAACCTTTCAAACCAGTGGCTCAGACCAGTGAGTGAGACCTGGGTGACCGGGGGTCGTGGGTTAGCTCCGAATCTCTGCTTAATCGAGCTGCTGACTGCAACCTGCGGTGTCAGCCGGATGGAAATCGAATGTGAAGGTTCCAAGGAGGCCCTCGGCCGCACCGCTGATCCATTGTGACTGGCTTTCTGGTCAGCCGTGATGCACACAGCACGCGAGGCTCCAGCTGCGGGGGTGTCTGCCCACCAGCCACCCTGCCACCTCGGCCGCCGTCGCCCCCACCAGGGAGCCAGGGGACCGGGGCGGCACATGCCTCCCGTTAGCCCAATTCCTTTTGACAATGTTCACATTCAGTTAGGGCCCAAAGTGCTTGTACTTGTCAGTTGGGATAAATGATGAAGAGAGTAGTCCCCCCTGCGGAAAGTGACACAGAATGGCCAAAGGGAAGACTTTTCTGTAGGGCCCCTCCAGGCCCCACTCCCAAGCACCTATCCTTGGGAAAGAATTGCATTTGCGACTTCTCCTTCTGGTTGCCGGATCCTAAAATGCTGGGGAAAATACAACTGACCTGCAGGGGCATTCAAGATCACGGGCTGCTCTCTTTTTTGAAATTTTAGAGCAAGTGAAGCTGATTCTGAAGGAAAACTGGCAGGGCAGGGAGAGTGTTGCTGCTTAGGGAAGACCGCGCCCCTGAAATGCTGGATTTGGATTTTGTAGTTTGCCTCTTCGTGTCTTTGTAACACCTTTCACCAAGGAATTTAAAGCACTACACGAACACTGTGGGTCAGGTTTATTTATTTATTTTTTTTATTTTTATTTTTTTAATTTTTATTTATTTATGATAGTCACACACAGATAGAGAGAGAGAGGCAGAGACACAGGCAGAGGGAGAAGCAGGCTCCATGCACCGGGAGCCCGACGTGGGATTCGATCTTGGGTCTCCAGGATCGCGCCCTGGGCCAAAGGCAGGCGCCAAACCGCTGCGCCACCCAGGGATCCCTGTGGGTCAGGTTTATGAAGCCCCATCTGTGAACGTGGTATTCTTTTTACCAGCAGTTGGAAGAGTTTCCAATATGAAGCGCCACACCTCTCTTGTCGGGCTTTTTCTCAGACCTCCCATCCTCCTCCTTTCTCCTCAAGGGGTCTGGTGGTAGGGAAATGTACTCTGTTCCTGACTTCATAGCCTACCATTGCCATTCTTGCGTCCAGTTTACCAAAGAGCCACCCCATTGTTCTTCTTTAGGGCTGCCTTCTCTAATGGATGGAAAGGAGTATTTTCTTTATTCTATCTAGTAATGTGGGGCCCATCAAGTAAATCCCAAATTAAAAAGGTAAAGCTTCTTCCCTCTAGTGTTTGTTTGCCTCTTGTTCTGTGTACTCATTCAGCCTTAAGAGCCTGGCAATGGACACCTGTAACAAAATGTCACATCATGTGCCACATCGTGTCAGCCATGCCCTACTTCAATAGACCTTTATGTCTTAGTTAAAAATTTTGCCAGTGGACTTCTCTCCTGCTATCTTATTTTTTTTCCTATACATTTCTCCCCTACACATTAATACAGTTCTACTTGGGGACTGCAGTGTTCTTCTAAGTGTATAGGACCTTTAGATAGTGTCCATTTGATCTTAGAAACATGTAATTTTGATAAATATTCATGGTGTGTAAAAGCATGATACATAACTGTACGATCTTACTTAAGATGCTTACTTGTGTAGATAGATACACACACGGGACCTAGAAGTCAAACTGCAAACTGCTTGTGATTATGGATGACTTTGTTCTTTGCTTCTTGTGTTTTTCAGTTTCCTTTTATGCACATATTAACTTTTAAAAAATAAATTTTTAAAAAACCAAAAAAAAAAAAAAGAAACATGTAATTTGTTGCTGGGTCTAGATACTTTGTTTTATGGGGAGTTTTGATTGGATCCTAATTGGACATGAATGTGTGCTAACTAATGCTTGGTGATTTTTAGATATTAATTTATTTTTTAGAGTGTCTGAAGGTTAAAAAAAAAAAGAGTGTCTGAAGGTTGAATGGATTCTTACTGGGTTCTGGAATAAAACTAGTATGAGGTAGTTGTATCAGATCAGTGGTTGTCAGATTTCCATTTTTTATGTCCCACTGAAACCACACATTTATTCACTTGCCCGTTTACAAGTATTTTATTAATTTCTTCCATATTTACAATAACATTGCAGTAATATTGTAGAATATTACTTTGGAGACCACTTCTGATTGCCCCTGTTCATACACATTGCCTCTGAGCCAGGTAAGCTGATTATTTCAAGTACAAATCAATGCATTTAAGTCATTGTCACATGTATACATATGTCAGAGCCCATAGCTCTGTGGGATGCAAATAGGGTCATGGGAATGTAGGGAACACCTATCATTAAGTAAGAACTAATTCAGAATCCACTGTGGGTTTAATACCTCTTACTAAGTGCCAGGAGGCTAAAAGATGGTAGATGGTGGTAAGATAAGTATATATTATTTACTGCCAAATTAAACAATATGTTAATAAATACTGTGGACGTGGGGAGAAGTGAAAGATTGATGGCTCCATAAAAAGGTAAGATGTTGAGTGTAACTCGGAAAAGCAGAGAAGAAGGGAGAAGGGAGGTGCAGCAGATACACTGTCTTTGAAGCTGAAATCCGTGTTTGAAAGACACTGAGGAGATCAGCTTGATCAGAGTTGGAATCCTGGGCTGGGAAAAATGGGAGACACACTTGTTAAAAGGGGCTTTAAAAAAATATGACTGGAGAGGAGGTGCCCAGGAGGCTGGATTTATCCTGGAAACTATAGTGAACCAAAGGTCCCTCAGATGGTGCCTGATGAAAGTGTGTGTGTGTGTGTGTGTGTGTGTAGGAAGGGAATTAATATTTATTTAGTGCTAATAAGTGCTAACTATAGTTCTGAGTGTTTTAAGCATATTATCTCATTAAACTTCATAACGATGAGGATGAAGTGGTATAATTATCTGAACTAGGTAAAATCATTGCAGTTTTTCTATCAATGCTGAGACTGAGAGAAAACATTCCTTCTCTAAAGCTGTTCAGCAAAAGCAAATTAAAGAACCAGAAGCTGAATCTTAGATTACTTGACATCAGTGTCCAGGGTCTTTGGGGAGACCTTCTGGAGAGATTTGTGACTCATCATTTAAATATTATGGTTCACTAATTTATAAACATGCCAGTTAGAACATATCAGGCAGATATTTGATTTCACACGTCATCTAGTAAGGGCCACTTTAGTATCTATTTGCCAGTTTTAATGTAGTGATGGCTGAGTAGTCATAGAACAAGGAAAGGAGTGTTGTACTTTAGTTCCAGATAATGTTTCATTTCGACTCTTTTTTTTTTCATTTCGACTCCTATCTCTTGACTTTAAAAACCTCTGTATTTTTTCCTTTAATTCTTCATTATTACTTTCTAGTTCATATAGAATGTTCAGGACAGGTAGATTTATATGGAATTATTGTTGTACAGGTTGCTTTCTTTAAATAATGATGGGCACCATGGCACCCCTGAGTATGTGCCTGGCAGGCCTTGTGGTAGAGGAGGTAGAGGAGGCAATTGACCTTGAGCCTCAGACTCCGACCTTTGAAACCTAGAGCTCTGTTTGCCCCAAGGCCACACCTCTCAGAGGCTGCCCCTGGCCAAAGACTGAATGCTGCGGAAATAGGTTCCTGGGAAACCTCAGACTTACCTTGTCAGTGGGCTTTGCCTGAAGGACTTGCCCATGCTTTTGCCCTGAGTTTCTGAGATGCAGGACAGTCTAGGCTGCTTCCACCCATGAGTCTCTCTTGCCTCTCCTTCCGTCACAGGCTGATGCCTATCTTGACCTTCTCTGACTCTCTCCCTATCTCCTTTCTCAGGAATATTTTCTCTAATCAAATCCTTGCATATTTAATCTTGTTGTGGAGTCTGCTTTTCAAAGGACACCGACTAACAGAGGCATATTAAAACTATTCATTTTCTCAAACAACTAAAATGGGGGAAATAAGATAAAATAAACGTAAAATCTATATAAGAAATTGATAGAGTAGAATGAAGGTCATGCAAGAATATATTAAAAGATATTTTAGGGTGAAATTTTAGAATTTTTCTTAGTTTGCATATGGATCTCATTATTTTGGGGAAAATAGATATATAATTATGAAAATATTTTGAGAAAAGGCAGATTATATGGTTATGAGATAATAGACATTTGCCTATTTTCAAAAGGCCCTTCTATCATTTATCTATCTATCTATCTATCTATCTATCTATCTATCTATCTATCTACATCTATCTATCTATAAAATGTAATTGTTTGTATATGCATATGACTGTATTGTCTGCTTTTTTATTTACTAAACATTTTCTGTGTATCCATGCATGGTATCACACTAGTTACAAGTTCCAACTTTGTCATATTATCCTCTTACAGTGAACCTTTTTACTTGTTTCTACCTTCTTTTTCTGTTATTAATATTCTGCTGTGATCTCTCTTAAAATATTTTGGTTATGTTGAAATAGTTCCTGAGCATAAATTCCCCAGATAGGCTTTATAGGGCAAAAGGAGATGATAATGTTTATGTCACTTGCTATATTTGCCATTATGCTTTTCCAACAGCATGGCACCATACCAACGGTAAATGAGAGTTCCAAATTCAGTTTCACCTCATCAGCACCAAGTACTGAGCATTACATAGTGTTTGTCTCATCTGTTAAATAACAATAACAAAAAATGCTGTAAACCTTCTTTAATTTGCCCTTATTTATTAGTGAAGATAAACATTTTCAACTGACATAATTCCAAATTAAAAAGGAAAAATTACATTTAATTAAGACAAAAGAATTTACAGTATATTTGAATGTTGGTGTATTGGATTAGTTGTTATTTAAGCAAGGATAAGAACTTTTTGTCTTTTCATTATAGGAATAGTTGCTTTGTGCTTTTGAAGGAATGTTTCTTCCCTTGAGTGTCAAGCAGCTATTCCTTTTTATTTCTATCACATCAAGACAAAACCACATTTTATTTTTTCTTATTTTTATTTTTAAAAATACTTTTTTATTTATTCATGAGAGACACAGAGAGAGAGGCAGTGACACAGGCAGAGGGAGAAGCAGGCTCCTCACAGGAAGCCCAATGTGGGACTCGATCCCAGATCCCAGATCCCAGGATCACGCCCTGAACCAAAGGCAAATGCTCAGCCACTGAGCCACTCAGGCATCCTGATAGCCACATTTTATACCAACAGATAGAACACATGAACATTGTAGATAACTTTATTTGGTATCATTTGTTTATCAGCTTTTACCCCAGGTAAATAATAACAGAAATCAGAAAACCACTTAGAGGTTATGTAATGGAATTTCATCCTTTCTCGTGTATATTCACATTTCCAGGACCAAACAAGAATATGTGTGCAGACCAGCCCCCCCTGAAGGGAGGGCAGGCAAGATAAAATTCCCTGTAGGCATTTGAGACTCATTTCTCTCCAACACGTAATGCCTTCTTCCACAGAGCTGTTAGTTCATTTGTTTGGGGACCTGGAAGGTCATTTCTACTTTTTTTTGTTGAGACTGGAAAAGCACTGGAGGAGAATTAGGGATGGGACAGTTTTGGACTGTCCTTCTGGAAAAGTCTACCTGGGATCTTCCTGGAATTTTTTTTTTTTTAAAGGAACATGTCCCATTGCTGTCATTGTTTCTAAAATAAATTTTCCCAAACTATCCAATGTATTAATTAAGCAACTGACATATGAAATATGTCTTTCCAAAAGCATACAATCATTGAGAAAATTGAGAAAATTATATAATCACTGAAATGTTTCCCTAGGACAGAAGTTATGGCACCTTCCACTGTTCTGTGAAAGTATTTTGCATATACTTTTATTATTTCATACTATCTCATTGTATTTATAGTTATATTTTTATGTGCCTAACTCTTCTTAATAGAATAAAAGCTCTCAGTAGCTATGTCTTGGTTATTGTTTTATTGCATGAAACTTATAATAAACTAATATTCAGAAGATGCATCCCATATGGCAGGAGAAGCAGTTTATACCATTTAATCCTTACAACAACACAATGAAATAGGTACTATTACTATCTCTATTTTACTGATGAGGAAATGGAGACTTGAGGAGGTTAAGAAGTTTGCCTGGGATGCACTGTCATTTAGTGGCAGAGCTAGGATTCAAATCAGATCTAACTCCAGAGTCTTTATTTAGTCTTTAATACAACAGAATATGGTGTTTACGGGCTGCTGCTGCTGCTCCTGATTTGTAGAAAATAAGTGACCAAGTGTGTGGGAAAACTTTGTGTTCGGGATTTTTTGGAATGTTCAAATCATCACAGTATTTATAGGGGGAATAAAGTATAATGCTTCTACCACCATATAGAAATTGAACTTATTTATGTAAGGGCGCGTATTCCAATGCCAAATTTTAATGCTTATCCTCATAAGACAGGGTCATGTAGTAGAAAGAACAAGACCTTATAATTAGTCTAACCTGGGCTTTAATGCTCATCCCATAACTTTATAGTTATGTCATCTTTCATAAAATGCATAACTAGTAGAGCCTCAGGTTTCTTCATCCAAAAAATAAAGATATAATACCAACCTTGTGGCTTTTATGAAAATCAAATAAAATAATGAATCTTAGATTGTAAAATCTCGTGAGTGGTATGGTGTCTGTATTTTTCAGCACTATGTGCCCAGAGGTGTAGCTCATACTTTCACATAGTGTTGGGGACATAGTTGGTCCTCAGTATATATTAGTTGGATAAATGAAAGGTTGAACACACATTGCATCTGGTATAGAGAAAATGCTCAATTTATGCTATTTTTTCCCTCAGACATCTTTATTTAATTTTTTAAAGATTTATTTATTAATTTTAGGGAAAGTGAGACAGAATGTGCCTGTGGTGGGGGGAGGGATAGAGGAAGAGGGAGAGAGAATCTTAAGCAGACTCTGTTGAACATGGAGCCCATGTGGGGCTTGATCTCATGACCCTGAGATCACAACCTAAGCCAAAATCAAGAGTAAGACACTGAACTGACTACACCACCCAGGGGTCCCTCAAACTCTTTCTTTTTATTGAATTGTTATGTTGTATACCTCAAACTAATATTGTATGTCAAGTATACCTCAATTAAAAAAAAAAGAAACCTCTTTATTTTTGCTTTCACCTTTGTTTAGCATTGTCTTATTAAAATTGTTTTTTTGATTTTTGGGGCAGCACGTCTTCTTCAAAACATCTTTAATGATTTTGCTGGACTCATGAAGTGTATCTTTGACTCTTGTCTTTTCTCACCCTACTTGCATTCCTCAGTAGGACTCAATTACTGATTAAATGTGAGAAGTAAAGAAAAGAAATCAAGAAGGGATGTTGAGTTCCAGTCCTGGTTGCTTGCATGAATGGGGGTCAGTACTATCAGTCACAAACAGAAGAGGTGTGGGGTTGTACAAAAATTAGCTTAGACTAGGTATGGTGTGAACAGGGCTGGATGAAGGAACTTGAAATATAAAGAAAAGGAAATGGTGGGTGAAGAAGACATTTAGAGAACCAACAGGATTGGATAATTAATTAGGTTAGAGGTTGGAAAGCAAAGAAGAATTTCTTGATAGGGTAACTAGAAGAGTAGTGGTATGTCAAGAGAAATAGAAAAAAATAGAAGATAATTGGTTTTGGGAAAACATTGACGAAATACTGTTTTACATGTTTGATGACAAGAGTAATTATGAGAGGAGCCATTTTTACACAGGGTAGAAGTACAGTGATTCATGTAAAGGCTACTGAGATGTTTTTTCTAAGTAAATGTTTCTAGAATGTTTGCTTTTTGTTTTCATGTCTAGTTTTATGATTTTACTGCAACAGTTCAGTGTTCTTTATTATTTCTATTGTCAGCTTCTATTAATGAATCTGTTTTTATATTATTTATTGATTATATTACTATGTACCAGGCACTATATAAAATGTTTTCATGCATTAACTTGTTTAATCTTCAGAAATATCCTATATGGTAGATGAGTGTAGACATCTCTTGCTTTGCACTCATTTCCAGTAAGACTTTTCTCACTTTTCTATAAGCTGTCACCTGCTTTGACCTCAGAGTCCAAAATTCTAGTGGGCTCATATCACTTTAAGCTTTAGGTTGCACCTTACTCAAAGCCTACTCACTGCCTGGTTCTGAAGCCACCTCTATATTTTAGATTTTTTTTTATAACAGCAGAACACTTTCATTATCAAATATGTGTTGGTTACATATTGCTGTATAACAAATTACCCCATGCCTTAGTGGTTGGAAAACAACACATTTTTCTCACAGTTTCTGAGAATCAGGAATCACAGAGTGGCTTAGCTGAGTGGTTCTGTGTCAGAATCCCCCACAAACTGCAAAATGTTGGCCAAGGATATAATCATCCTGGGGTTCAAGTGAGGAAAAGCCACTTCCAAGCACACTTGTATAGCTATTGGTAGGAAGAAGATCCACTTCTAAGCTCACTTAGTCGTTGATAGGTTTCCTGTCCCTGCTGCCTGTTGGTGGGAGACATGAGTACCTTGCTACATTGGCTTCCCCATAAGGCTGCTGTTTCCCCCCAAAATGAGGGATATGATAGAGAAAGATGTGGTAGAGAACCTACAAAATGGCAATTATAACCCAATTTCAGGGTGACATCCCGTTGCTTCTGACGTATGCCACTTCTTAAAAGTGAATAACTGACTCTGGCCCACATCCAAGAGGATGGGATTCTACAGAGGCATGAATACCAATGAGGCAGGCATCTCTGGGGGTTATCTTAGGGGCTTCCTACTACAAGGAGAAAACTGAAGCCCAGAGAGGGAAGTAACTTGTGGCTAAATCATATAATGAGTGTGTCTGACTCTAGTCCTGGCTCTTGGCAGCTATGGTATACTGGTGCCATAACTATGTTGTGCACTGGGAAACCAGTAACCTACTTGCTAAAGAAATACAAAAAATGTTAATAATAGGTCCTCTTGAATATTTCTCTTATGGAGCTAAGTATGTCAGGTTACTGTAAAGAAGTTCAGAAAGATTTTTCTTGTTTGTTTTATGTCAGGTTATTACAGAGACTTTCAGATAGTTTTGTTGTTCTTTTTATTTAGTTTAGCTTATATCTGAGTAGAATTTCAGATGTTAGAATTCTAGATAAATGTGATATTGCTATAGTTTTAAAACAGAACAAAAAACACCAAGCCATTTATTCCTATTGATTCACTTTAGGATTCTAAGCATAATGAGAGGAAGAGTATGAATCCATGAAAATACCCCAAAGAGGCAAAGACAAGATCTAAGGCAGAGATAGATGCCACTATTCTACCTTAAACTGTAAAATCCTAGTTGAATAATATGTATAAGAGGGAGGAGGAAAAAGTGCAAATTAATGAACCTGAATGTCTGCTTTTAAAAAAACTTTTAGCAAGATACCTGGGTGGCTCAGCAGTTAAGCGTCTGTCTGCCTTTGGCTTAGGGCGTGATCCTGGAGACCCGGGATTGAATCCCACATCAGGCTCCCCACAGGGAGCCTGCTTCTTCCTCTGCCTGTGTCTCTGCCTCTCTCTGTGTGTCTCTCGTGAATAAATAAATAAAATCTTAAAAAAATAAAAAACTTTTAGCAACATGTAATGTAATAGCAAGTAGCATATGTCTGTCAAAATTAAATTTAATTCCTTTAGAAAGTCTTGCTTACTGATGGAGTGACTGAGTGACGGGCCCTAAGGAGGGCACTTGATGGGATGTGCACTGAGTATTATACTATATGTTGGCAAATTGAATTTAAATAAATACTTTTTAAAAAGAGAAAGTTTTGCTTACTATTCAACAATTTGATTATGTTCAGGTAGAAACTTTGATCAGCTCCCATGACAAGAAGCTCATGTGATACAATTTAGTTGGTAGGACCTGGATAGATACCCATCACTGTGTCCCCAGAGCTCTTCTGTACAAGGCAGATGATGCCTTTTCAAGGTGAAGTAAGGAGGCAGTCTCTAATTTCTCCAACATGTAACAGATCTTTGCATATATGTAGCAGTTAAGAACCCTCAAATGATTTTAAAATAGTTTCAAGTTTTCAGGACAGGATAAGTATTCATACTTCTTTATTTCTAGGTGTTTCTCTTACTCTATGAGTACATCAACACTCTTAAGGGGCTCTGTGGATAAAGGAAGTTTTATGGAATAAAGCTGTGAATAAGGTTGTGAAGTGCAGAGCAATCTGTTTTTTTTTTTTTTTTTTAAGATTTTATTTATTTATTCATGAGAGACACAGAGAGAGAGGCAGAGGGAGAAGCAGGCTCCATGCAGGGAGCCCGATGCGGGACTCGATCTTAGGTCTCCAGGATCATGGCTGAAGGCAGCGCTAAACCACTGAGCCACCCGGGCTGCCAGAGCAATCTGTTTATGTTTGACATAGTCATAAGCCAACAAAAACAAGAGAGTGGACTTGTACTGTGGTTGTGAACCCACAGTCCCTCTAGGAGGTGTTGCCTCCCAGGAAACTGTTCTCTAGGCTGTGCCATGAGGGGGTGAACTTGCTAGTTGCCTTGTCCCCTTTTACCTTACTTTCTTTACGGCAGGCTTCCCACCAAGCAAACCACCCTCTGATCCCAGAAGAAGAGCAATCCCATTTTCCTCCCTGGTTTTCTCCTTCGACGCTGGCAATCAGGATTTGGGAGGCTGTGTTCTACCTTCTTTGCCCCATAGCATACTTGAAGTGATCAGAATCGTGTATAACTTCTCATCAGTTTCAGATCTCATCTGTGTGTGATCTGCACACAGATCACGGAGAAAAAAAAATGATGAATAAACAACAAAATATTGTAAAATGTGACAAATGCTTGCAGACCTGTTCAAATGCTAAGGAAGTGCACACAAAAGGTAATGATTCAACATGAGAGAATGTGCTGGGTATCCTGTTTTTGCCCTCCTCAAATCTACTCATCATTCTTCTCCCCTTGCTCTGTGCACTTAGAAGTGACAGCTGACTTTCATGGGTGTCACAGTAGACTTTTCTGGGCCTCTTATTTCTCCTTGAGTTTGCCCAGTGGGAGGCATCAGCCTGGTGCAAGGTGAGGGAGGTCAAGAGATTTATTCCCTTGGCTCCTGCCCTGCTGGGCCACAGTTTGCTATAGGCTGCATTTTTTTTTTTTTTTTTTTACCAGCGTTTAACTTTTAGCTCTTTTCTACAGCTATACTCTCAACTGAGTTCCAGTAATGGCTCCCCCCTCTTGCCTGGCAGGGTTTCCCAAGGTTGCTAGCCTTCATGGACTTCACCTTCCTTGCTAGTTTCTTTTAACTTTGCTGGCACCCTTATTACATTCTCCTTAATTACCCCTTCTGAGTGGGTCATCCCCTTCCTGCTGGGTTCCTGTTTCTAAACTGACTACATAAATGAAAAGAATGAATAACTGCAAAACAGGATACCAACTACAGGAGCTTCTCTAGCCTAGAGAGACATCTGGGCAAAGAGCGCTGTGTCTTTTTAGAGTCATTTCTGAGAGGAGTTTCGAACTTTTACAAGATAGACCTATTATATACATGGCTACATGGCTACATGGCATGCTCCAGATCCTGCATTGAATTGTTGGCTTCCTATTCATTTGTTTGTGGATTGTCTCACCAAGAGGGAGAGGGATAATTAAAAACAAATGAAACAAAGCAACTGTATATATCACCTACTGGCATGGGTGCCAGATTTAGCAAAAAACAAACAAACAAACAAACAAAAAACAAAAAACAAAAAAACAAGACAGGATTCCCAGTTGAATATGAATTCCAGGTGGACAATGAAGACTTTTTAAGTAGGCTTTATTGAAATATTTGGATGTGGACACATTTATACTGCATTTTATCTGGCAATTGTGCCTATAGGGGCTTTTACATAGTAGGGACTTGATAAATGTTTCTTGATCGATAGATTTAGATGTTACAAGAAACAAAGATCCTCCAAAATAATCAGGCACTGGCTAAGGATTGCTGTAGGCAGAATGTGTCAGAAATCATCAGGCATCCCTGAGGCCACACACTCAGACTCCCCTGGCTCCCTTGGTCCTGACATCCTTCGTATCATCAAGATGTATCTGTATCTTGGCTACTCCAGGCTATGTATCTGCTTGAGAGGCTGTGGAAAAGGGTAAAGAAGGTATGGTTTGGATAGAAGCAGATTCAAATTCTAACAGTGGTAATAGTGGTGAGACCTTGGGTAAATCATGTAAACTCCTCAAGTCTCAGTCTCCTAAACCAGGCAATGGCAATGGATAATGACTTATTGCCATGTGGATTAACATTAGGGCTATTGCGTGCTGAGTGCCTAGTACAGTGCCTAGAACATAGCATTATGTGAGAACTAAAATACAGTGTTCCTGTAATCATACCAGGTGATGGGTGAGACATAGAAAGACTTCTTAGTAATGTAATGTATCTACGCAGGGAATCTGGGAAAATGTCTTACAAATTTAGGCTAGTGCCGGAAATATCAAACACTATAATCCATTCCAGAAAAGTTTTTTTTTTTTTTTTTTTTTTTTTTTTATGGTAACAGTCTTTTGATTTTGAGGGGGCATAGAGATCATACCAACTCAACATGATGCTATCTCTTGACTGAGGAACCACCTTTGGAGTAGAGAAATGATGTATAGAAGTGAAAATTGGACCTTTTGATGTACCTTTTAATCTTATGATTGTATCATTATAAAACTTGATTGTAGAATTTTAGCCAACTCTGACAACATCAGCTATCAAAGAAGCATTTTCAAACATGAATCTAGGTCTGGTATGTTCGCTAAGAGAGCAGTTAATTTTTATGAACATAATATTGCTTCAAGCTTTCTTTTAAGCATGATGTCTTTAAGAATATTCTCTACAAGAACCTCCTCAAACATGTACATTTACAAAAATCCGTTTTACCTGCAAATCTTGCCAAATATCTATCACTTCTGTAAATTGCTCTATTTTTGTACCCAGAGAGGAATTTGGCTTCATCTCAAAATTTGAAAATCATTTAAGTAAAATAGTAAGTCATTACAATAATTCTTTAAGCTTTCAATTAATGTGTGGTTCAATTTGACAGAATGAGATAGAAGAATTTCATTTTATAGGTTTGCTTGTTGGGGAAAAGCTAATACAGAAATGATAAAAGATGGTTTAAAAGGATTAGAAAAAACCAAACCCTTTGAGGATGCAGTTCATACCTTTATGTACAGAAAGATTTCCTAATCCCTATTATATTTTAAAAGAATTTGCCTTGCATAGAGAAGTACCAGATACATAGCATAATTCTATAAGTGACTTATAGGAAAAGTCAGTAGTTGGAGAATCAACACACGAAGCTTAGTTTTGCCTCATGTCTGTGACTAAATATATTAAGTCTCAGTTTCTCAGGAGATGTTGGACTGGATCTTTTCTCCAAGCTGTTTCTTGACATTAAGATTCTATACTGTGTATTTGTCCCACATAGACAAATGATTACTTCAAAAGCCCAAATTAACTGCTGTTAACAAGCATCCTCAGAACTAGTCAAGATGAAGCCAAGAGACAACAATATCTGAGGCAGTCCAACCTCATCAGAAGGTGTCCCTTTGGTTCTCTTGAGTCTCCGTAACTCCTCCACAGTATCGCTTCATGCCATTGGGTCCACATATTCCTGCGTCATTGATATATATTCTATGAAGATGGTGTTGAGGGACTCAGACCTGGTGAGTTCTGATGTTATTTTAGGCTAAAGAGAGAGGCCCAGAAATAAGCCAGCTAGTGACAGATCTAATGAAGTCAATTGCATGGCTTTCTGAGAGGCCAAGCAAAGGCAAGTTTGTAAAACCCTGGTTTTGCTTGGCGGTCTTCATCTTTCATTTCCATATAAATTCAATAACAGGCTCAAAGCATCAGCAGAAACAGTGCACTGAACAAAATCCTTTCACAGAGATCATTTCTTGAATTTTGTGAAGCAGCAGCAGCAGCTGTTTAAAGCAGCATGTATGTCATTTTCCCGGAGAAAATTGAACTGAAGAAATGCACTTTTCCATTGGAGTTATCATCCTAAATTCTAGATATCTTCATAGATATATTGTAGCTAGAGCCCAAATATTTGTATTCCAAATGAGCTTTTAAAAGATTCAATCCTTGTTATCCCAAACCAAAATTTCAATAAGAACAGTTTGGACTAGCTAGCACGATTTTATGGTTGATATCACTAGAGACCCAATATAAAACTTGAGGAATATGTTTTGCAAGAGAATTATATCTCTTTCCACATATTACCATTTTAAAAGCCTAGCACTTCAATATTTTTTTCTCAGTCATCATGGTGGCAAATTGCTTACATGAATAACTGTCCAACTGAAATGAATAATCACTAGGAAAGAGAACACGAATAGTCAATTTAGAATATATCAGCATGTCTCTTTCTCTTTGGTGCCATAGAACAAGAACAACAATTAAAACAACAAAAACAACACCTGGTTCCCATTTAAAAAAGAAAAATTGGACTGAATATTTGCAGTGCTGACCCCCTGAGACAGTAAGGTGAATAAGAGGTGTTTGTTTGTGAGTGATGCAACCAATTTTCAGAGAAATGCAATGTTTGTTAATAAGGGCAAATTGTATTTTAACCTGTTCGTAGGCTGGATTTGGAAGTTTTGAAGTGCCATTAGTCACATCCTGCTGTGATGGATTTGGAAACGGGGGTGCCTTGGGGCCCACACACAGCCCCAAGGACACAGGGGTCCAGGCCCTCATTTCCAACCCTGCCTTTCCTCTGGGGAGCCAACGGTAACCAAGGAGCCAAGGACCATGTAAGAATGCCATGGGCTTTTTAGTAATTGACAGCGCCTATCTGAGTTGGCTTTAAAATTACCAAATAAAAGCATTAAATACTAAAACTAATATTAAAATCTTTAAATTTAAATGAAAATATTAAAAAATATGAAATAAAAAATTATTTATTGTAAAATAAGACTGGTAAACACTCAAAAATAACACTGGGAAGTACCATTAAAATAGCAACACCATTTCTCCCCTTTAAAATAATTTATCATTTTTAAGAATAGCTTCTTCCCCTCTATGAGTGCTATGTATCGTGTGTTACTAGTGAGAACTTTGAAATGAAACTATCAGTCATTCTACTTTGAAATTAACTTAAATGCAGCACCTGTCTAAGTGTCAGGTGTGTGCTTGGTGAGTGGCTTGTGAAGCCGCTTCTTTGTCTGTCTTCTGTCTTAACGTGTCAACTCCCTGGGGGCAGACACATCGTCTTCAACTTCCCTATTACCAGATAAGTAGATAGCAAATGCTAAAAAGATGGGCTGACATATGTTGGCCATTAAGAAAATTAAAATCAAAAGGTTGCTTTATTGTTTAACAGTTACAGAGTTTCAGTTTTGCAAGATGAAAAAGTTCTGGAGATGCATAATGGTGATGGTTGTGTAACAACACCGACATACTTCATGCCTTAGACCCGTGCACTTAACAGTGGTTAAAAGGGTAAATTTTGTGTTAAGAATACTTTAACACAAAATGGTGGCGGTATTAAAGAGGAGGGAAAATGGTAAAAAGGAAGCAGACTTATTTTCATGTTTCAGGTCACAATTGTAGATTCTTTTCTCTTTTCCTGTTTTTTTTTCTTTGCTAACATCAAAGTGACTGATCACTAAGCAGTGGGGCTGTTAAGATCTGTCATCATATATAGCCTGAAAATGTTTCCTTTCAAGTGTTTTCGATTGAATTGAAAGTTTCTTATTTTCTTATCTGATTTGATACGAAAAAATGGAGAGGAGAGGAGAGAGAAAAGAGGAGAGGGAAAAGAGGAGGACTAAGATTTTATTAATTGTAAGATTACCTCATCTAAGCTGGAGCATATACCACTAATAGAGATGCTTGACTCACTGATCTACTATCTGTACCACTGCTGAGACCAACTTCATCTTTCTGAAATCACTCTGGAGTCATGTCTAGCTCCTACTACTCTTTTTCAGATGAGGAGGTGGGTGCCAGGAAGTTCTGAACTGACAAGAGAATGTGACCAGATAATGGGAGGCAGAACCAATGGAATTTAGAAATGAATATTCTTAGATCCAGAAAAAGGAAAGGAAAAAAAAAAAAAAAACCCTCTTATATCTCCAGTGACAAAACTTTCCAAGATGGCGAATCTGTCATATAGTAACTATTCTGCAAAAACTACTGTGGTATATGTTAACATTCTCCTTGTGTAATTGAAAGGCAATAGTTACATACATTTAATTTGCATATCTGGAACTATTAATATAACTGAGCGTGGGATAATAGATTAATATTCACGCACATTTCCCCCAAAATTTATTTAGTATTGGAATATAAAATTTTGGATGTTAAAATATAAAAGATGAGAGACACCTGAGTGGCTCGGTGGTTGAGCATCTGTCTTTGGCTCAGGGAGTGATCTTGGAGTCCTGGGATCGAGTCCCACCCACATCGAGCTCCCTGCAGGGAAATTGCTTCTTCTTCTGCCTATGTCTCTGCCTCTCTCTCTGTGACACTCATGAAGAAAATAAATAAAATCTTTAAAAAATATATAAAAAATGATTTTATGCATTTTTGAAACTGGGAATGAAGTAAAATAATAGCACATTAAAATATTAGCTTATAATGAAAGAGGAAAGCTGGTTTTGAATCATTTGAGTTTTT
Organism: Canis lupus baileyi; assembly: GCF_048164855.1. Taxonomy (NCBI): domain Eukaryota; kingdom Metazoa; phylum Chordata; class Mammalia; order Carnivora; family Canidae; genus Canis; species Canis lupus. Next base: position 53,794,830 of record NC_132844.1, on the reverse strand, counting down.
TTGTTAAAGTCAAATGTTGAAATAATTAGGTTTGTTTCTTTTCTAATTAGGTTTGCAATTAAGTGGGGTAGCCTTGGTGGCTCAGCGGTTTAGCGCCGCCTTCAGCCCAGGAAATGATCCTGGAGACCTGGGATTGAGTCCCACATCCGGCTCCCTGCGTGGAGCCTGCTTCTCCCTCTGCCTGTGTCTCTACCTCTGTGTGTGTGTGTGTCTCTCATGAATAAATAAATAAATCTTTAAAAAAAATGCAATTAAGTGAATGTCCTCCAATAATTGTCAAATATATGAAGTAAATGTATTTGACAGCCTATTATTTGGTGTTCAAGTTGGTGGTATGCCTGAAGTATATCATATAAACCACTCAGTAAATGCAAATTTAGGTAAGATTCTTGAGAATATATATTTCTTCCTGTCTTCTTATACGGTATAAATGACAAAGAATTTTATAGAATAAAAGCCCCGGAATGAATGGCTAGAAACTGGACATTCTTCCTTGAAGGCAGTTTTTGACTTGAATGTGTCCCATTGCAGGTGACAGGCACCATGTGATCATGGTATCCAGACTTACTTGACAGTCCTCTTTAATCAAAAGTTTAGTGCAAAATAAAGCAGAAGGTACTATTCCCTAGATACAAGAACAGACATGCTGAGTTCATTTCATAACCACTTGCTCATCACTGCTTTTAAATTATATAGTTAATATTCAGTTTTTTTGTCTCTCTGTACCTTTAAAAAAGCTTAAAACATACCTATTGCTTAAAAGTATGGACCCATTTACAGGAATATCAGAATAACAGATCTGTGGCATAGTTAAGTGGCACTTGACCTCAAAATAGAAATGGCATCTAGGCCTTTCCCATCAAGACATAGAAAACCAGAAAATGACAATTTCGGCTCTGCCTTGTATACTGAGGGGTGAGAGGAAAGATAAATCTGGGATTGTGACTGGATGTAAATTTGCACTCACTGGCAAGAAAATACCGGACATCTTACAAAACCATGAGTGAATGATAGACAACATTCTAAAGACACCCAGATTAAAGGAAAGTACCGTAGGTTCTTTCCTCCTTTCTGCCAGAAATCATCTGCTACATCCATTATATTAAGCATCTTATAATTAGGTAGTAGTGCCGGAGGTGTTGATATAGGAAATTTCATGGCAAGGTACACACAAGGGCAACATTTTCCATCTTAAGACAAAATAGCCATTTATTTTGAAATCACCAATTTCGAGGCCTCAAACTCTAAAACTTTGTTTTCCTTCTTATTTCATTTGGTCTTCCCAACATCTCTATAAGGTTGCCATTATTACCCCATTTTGATAGAAAAGAATAAGAGGTTCACTGAGTTGTCCAGGCTCCTCAATTAGCAGGGGACAGAGCTGGGATTTGGACCTAGGCGATCCGGCTCTGGAGCCAGCCCCCAGCCCACTATACCACTGATGCTCTTCTCTGCCTCTCAGAAGGGCCTTCCCATACCATAGCATCAGAAGACCTCAGCTTTCAGAGAAGCTTCAGTCCTTAAAGAAAACTCAGTCCTTCATGTTCAGGTGAAAATGCCATTCCCTTCATTCTAGTTTTATTGAGATATAATTGACATAGAACACCGTATAAGTAAAGTGATTTGACTTACATTTACTGTGAAATAATTACTGCAATAAGTTTAATTAACCTTCCATTATTTTGTATAGCTACGAAGAAAAGAAAAAATGGATTTTTTTCTTGTGATGAGAATTCATAAGATCTACTCTCCTAACAACTTTCCTGTATGTTATGCAGCAGTGCCAGCTGGGGTCATTATGTTGTACATTCCATCACTGATACTTATTTATCTTATAACTGGAGGTTTATACCTTTTTACCACCTTAATCCAGTTCCCCTTCCCTCCATTCCCTGTCTCAAGTCTGAACTCAGGAACTGATCTGATCTCTTTTTCTATGAGTCTTCCCATTCCCTTTGCTTGCTTGCTTAGATTCCACATATAAATAAGATCATATAGTATTTGTTTTTCTGTGTCTGTCCTATTTCATTTAGCATAATGCCTTCAAGGACCATCCAAGTTGTTGCAAATGGCAGGATTCCCATATTTTTGTGACTAATATTTATTTTTCTTTTTTAAAAATATTTTATTTATTTATTTATTCATAAGAGACACAGAGGGAGAGGCAGAGATATAGGCAGAGGGAGAAGCAAGCTCTCTGTGGGGAGCCCAGTGTGGGACCCAATCCCAGCACCCTGGGATCATGACCTGAACCAAAGGCAGACATTCAACCACTGAGCCACCCAGTCACTCCGACTGAGTGGTATTTCATTGTGTGTGTGATTCTATATATCTATATCTGTATATCAATCACAGCTTCTTTTTCCATTCCTCCATTGAGGGACACTTACATTGTTAACATGTCTTGGCTATTGTAAATAATGCTGCTATGAACATGAGGTGCAGATACCTCTGAAATAGTGTTTTCATTTCCTTTGGATAAATACCTAGAAATGGAGTGACTAGATCATAGGATAGTTCTGTTTTTAATTCGTTGAGGAACCTTCATATTGCTTTCCATAGTAGCTGTACCACAAGCAGGCCCAAGGGTTTCCTTTTATCCATATACTTTCTAGCACTTTTATATCTTGTCTTTTGATGATAGTCATAGAATACCATTCTGAAGACTAAAACAAAGGTGACTTTTTTTACCAGAAAAATGTACTGAAGACCTGGTAGCTAGTGGACATCCCAGTCCAGGTCCCAGGCATCACCTCTTCCAGGCACTATAAAACTGTCTTAGAACTCATTACGTATGGCAAATATGGTTCTTACATATGGTAAATATAGTTAGGAACTTGATATCTATTGAAAAGTATGGGGCCACTCATTTTCCACAAATCCTCCACCTGACTCCATAAGTGTGGTAATATCAGTGTCAGTGTCAGGCCAGGTAAACATCATCTTGTTAGCTATTTGAATCATTTTTGTGTCCTATTAAATATGTCATGTCTTGAGTCTTAGTTTCTTAACCCCTATAATGCAGAAGTTCAAGCATATAAACCTTAAAAAGCCCTTTTAACCATAAAATTATGGGTTCCAAAGAGTAGTGGGGAATTATAACCTCTTCATGTTGTCTGAAATAGCTCTTCTCTCTTGGATGTCTATATCAATTTACAATTCTTTACCTCAAGTCCCACAAAATGAAGTTTAGTTGCATAAGTGTATCCATTCACATTCCATGTTTGATGGTCATGGTGACAAAGGGTAATTTTCCAGGCTAATCTCCTCTTCAGCTGATAGTGTGGGAGGCTAGACCCTCACTTAAGGAGGAAGATGCCCTCAGGTGTAATTCACTTCTGCCTGAAGTGAATTACACCTAAGGCACTTCTCCCAGAGCCACCCTTCACCTCAGGAAGAGAAAAGTGCATGGGCGCTCTCAGTGTCTTGAAACAATGGTGGCTACTGCCTAGCAGAAGTTAGCTGCCCGTAAGTCCTGATGGGTGGTATAGCACTAGTATGTTGTGGCTTTTGGTCAATGCTAATTGGCCATGACGGTGATAATTGCATATGACTTGAAGCCTGAGGAGTGCCGAGAAATGTGTGATTTCTATATAATAATGGATAATTGAATATTGCTCCTTTCTGTTTCACAGCCTTGTGAACACCAGGTCTGGCAGATTCGAAGCAAGGCCTATAAGTGGATTTGCCAATTTCTTTCACTACAAGTGGCCCATGCTGGGCTGATCTGTTCTTCCACTTGTTCCTCTGGCACCTGCCCATGTGGAGGGGAGTCTTCAACATGGCACATCTGTTGTAGCCTCACAGATTCTTCTGCTGTTTCAGATCTGTGTGTGATGAAGAGTCCTTTTGTGTGGAAATCATCCAGCCTCAACCACACAGTTCAGCAATTTTGCTGAAAGGAGCACAGTCTTGGCTGCACTTGGTGAATCGGGATGACATTAGCAATCTTGCCTTGTTTCTGCTTTGCAGAAGGAGTAATCACAGCTTCTATCCTCAGCTTGTGCTGTGGCCATAAGGATAAGTCATATGGTTTTCATGCTTGAGCTGTATTGGGTTGTATCTATTTGACATCACTTTCTTTGTAAGTCTTATACAAAGAAAGATTGTGCTTTATCTGCAGTAACACAACACTTTGAAACTGTATAGCTCTACATTTTCCATGTAGTCACCAGTTGCAATTAAGGCAAGGAGAATGTTTTTGATGAAAAGAAAAAACAATACTTGTTTGGTTCCTCAGTTCTTTGAGTTATTTGTTGGCTCATCTTCTTTTATCCAATTTCTTTATCCTGTATTTGTCTGAGTTTGTCAATTGCTATTTGCCATCTGCGCAGAGGACTAACAACCTTTTCTTGGTGGAACCTATTCTGATCTTCACCGTACTGTGGAAAAGGCAACATTTTGCAATCTTTACTGGCATTGTTAGCCAGCCCTAAGCCTAGAACTGGAGGAAATTCTAGTTTGTCCTTTGAGCTTCCTTGGTCCCCTGTGGTTGTGCTGGAGCAACTGCACACTTTGGGGCTCTTCATTTGTATTTCTGACTCAGACTGACAGGCTGATGGCTTCTTGAAGATAGAGATCACAAATCACTCTTGTTTTAAAATTCCATTACCCATGGCATTGTGCTTGTTTGAGTGGATGGAAGGATGAATGAATTGATGAATTAATGAATGAATGAATGGGAAGTTGAGGTCTGATATTTGATGTTGATGTTGTTCATAAATGATGGTTTTAGGTAGATAGCTGAATAATCTGAAGGGGTGTTTCTATAGCTCTTAAGATGCTAAAAATCTATACTTGTTTGCTTTTTTTTAAAAAAGATTTTATTTATTTATTCATGAGACACACAGAGAGAAGCAGAGACATAGCAGAGGGAGAAACAGGCTCATCGCAGGGAACCCAATGTGGGATGCGATTCTGAAACCCTGGGATCATGCCCTAGGCCAAAGGCAGACGCTCAACCGCTGAGCCACCCAGGTGTCCCAAAAATATATACTTGTTGTGTCACTTATTCTGAAACTCCCAAGTTCTCTCCATCCATCACACCTGTGTTAACTTTGTTCAACTCTGCTAAGGCAAGAGTTCTTGAATAGCCACCATTAAATTCCTGATACCGCCATTCACTCCAACCCAACTGACCATCTCTTCATGGAGAATCTCTCCTTCCTCTTCCAAGTTACACCTCTGAACTGCTTCTCAATGCTTCTTTCAAAGGACTCTGTTCCTTCACCTCCATGAATGTTGGTTTTTCTAAATATTCAGTCTCTGTCTCTTTTCACTCAACATTTTTTTTTTCCCTCTCTTTGGGCATCATCTATCATCCATCAGCTCTAGAACCACCTGTGTGTGTCGATCCTTTTCATGATCCACATTCACATTTCCAATTGGTCATTCTACATTCTTAGTTTGGTGTTTACCAGCATCTCAAACTTTTCCATTGGGGAAGTCCTGCAGATTCTGTTCCCTGCCTATGTCTGCTCAACTTGCTCTCCCCATTTCATACTACAGCAACCACTTTAGTTCTACTTCTCACCTTCCCCTCAGCCATTTTCAGAATTGACAGCTGTTGGTCCCACCTCCCAGTCATATTCCAGTCTGTAACTTGGGTTTCTCAGGCTTACATCCACATCTTTGCAAATGCTTTGATTGGAATGCTTTTTCTAACATATTTACCTCACAAACTTCTGTTCACTTTTCAAGATTCAAGCACCACTTCTCTAAACAATTTTTTTTTTTTTTTTACTTTTTTTGGGGGGAAAGTTTGCAACCATACCAATAATTACAATTTTAAGGAACAAGCCCACTTTCTCATGCTTTCATGGCATTGTAGATAAATGATTATGATATAATTTGATATGGTGTATTTAAATATTAGTTTATAAGTCTGTTCTCACATGCCACTGTGAGTACCATCAGGGTAAGGACTGCCTTACTCATTTTTGTTTGTCTAATATTTCATATGACTCATAATAGGCATTTTATGAACATTTGCTAAATAATCTGCTTCAAACATTTTTGGATGTTGGCAGATCCTAATTGTTGCTTTTACTTCTGAGTTCTATTCATTTACAAAGTAGATACAGTGAAGCAGTGTACAACAATGAAACCATCTGTTTCATTGTCGCCAAAACCAGATAAGAGAACTTGGCCAAGCCTCCCAACTCCCAACCCTCTTTGAACTTATCCCCCAGGCACAGGTGAATAGATTGGAGCTGGGAGAGCAGAAGCCTGTTTCTTACTAGACAGTAGGAGTGAGAGATGAACACCTATGTCTAAGCACAGGTGGCCCAGGATGGTGAGAGAAAGCCTCTTTGTTTCTGTGGCACACTCTGGAAATGTGGACAAATCAGATTGGTTATTCTTTCAGGGAGAAATGAATATGGGAGTGGCGTAGGATGACAGCTGGTTCTGTCCAGATTGCCCAAATCTTTCCCATTTTAGCACTGAAAGTCCCAGATTTCCAGATTCCCTTAGCCTAGGCAAACTGGGACAGTTGGTCACCCTAAAGGAGAAACAAGGAAGGAAAATTTCTCTTCAGCACTCGTCAGAGAACAGAAGAATTGATGGGAAAGAACATTAGAGTGAAGGAAAGTTCTCTGCTCTTTTGCTTTTATTTATTTATTTTTAAATTTTTTTTGCTCTTGATTTAAAAAAAAAAGATTTATTTATTTATTTGAGAGAGAGAGACAGAGACAGAGACAGAGTTCGTGTTAGTGGGGGGAGGGGCAGAGGGAGAAAATCTCCAGCAGACTCCCCACTGAGTGTGGAGCTGGACATGGGGCTTGATCACACAACTGATGAGTTTATGACCTGAGTCAAAGCCAAGAGTTGGATGCTTGACTTGACTAACCCACCCAAGTGCCCTACCGCGATTTTGCTCTTTAATGTTCCAAGTATGAATGCTTTCATTTTGCCTATTAGATTAAGTATAAAGTACTCAGCCAGGCATTCTAAGGCCTTCTCAATAGCCCAAATCCACCCCTTTGATTTATTACTTATTTTGCGAATATTTTTTGAGAATCTGCCATAGTCCAGTCACATTTTAAAGCCATGGGACAACATAGTAAAAAGTCAACATAAAAAGGCTGTAAGCTTCTCACTGGCAAGATCTGTTGTCTTTATTAAGGGAAGTCTTTTAGGAAGATGGCCTTAAAATGAACTCTTCCCTTTACTGTCCCCGCCCCATCACTTTGTGATTTCATTCCCTTGGATGTGGGCTAGACATATTGACTCAATTCTCATCAATAGGATAATGCAGATATGATGATGTGGTGGAGTGTCACTTCTGAGATTAGGATATAAAAACACAATGGCTTCTGTTTGGGGTGTTGTGTCTTAGATTGCTCTCCCTGTAGGAAGCCAGCTTCCATGTCATAAGGCAGCCCTGTGCAGAGAGAAGACCACATAGCAAAGGACTGAGGCATGTTCAATAACACTATGAGTGGGCTTGGAAACACATCATTTCCTGCCACCCTGCTTCACTGTTGAGCTTTCAGATGAGACAGCAGCTCCAGCTGACAGCTTAACGTGAACTCATGAGAGATTTTGAGCCACAGACATTCAGTTGAGTCATGCCTGAACTCCAAACCCACAGAAAGTGTGGGATGATACAGGTTTGTGGTTTTAAGTCCCTACATTTTAGAGCTGTTATGTAACAATATATAATAAATACACGTATACCTGTGCTTTTGTTTGCTTGTTTTTGCTGATAGTTTCCTTAACATAGTGCTTGTGTGTAACAGATGCTCAATAAATAATTTGGCCAGTGAATGAATAGATGGCATAATTCTGCTTCTAAAAGCAATTCTGCTGTTTTTTATGAAGAGACTGTAAGTTGTCATTTTTAAGATCAAGAACTATGTCTTAGAAACATTTTATTCCCTGTACTGCCTATTATAATGTCTTATGCATATAGGAACTTAACCAAATTCTTGATTGAGTTTGATGTCTTACTTTTTTTTTGGTGCATAAAAGTTGTGAAGCTACCATTCTGTTGAATTAAAATGTAGAGTTGGAGCTCATTTGGATAAAATCCAAGCTTGTATGAATAAGTATAATGAAGACCAGTGAATTGATCTCAAGCCAACTCATAACCTCATAATGTTTATTTCATTATTTTCCCTTTTTTGATGTTCATTACGTCAGTCACATCTTTTATCACTTGTTTAATTAGAGAATGGGCATGGGAATAAGCAGAGAATTTTGTGACTCTCATACCTATAATTAGAGTTATAATTGAAAAGACTTCCTTATTTGAAGAATTAACTCAATTCAAATGAGCCAGGGACACAGAATTAGAAGTAGTATTAGCCCAGGAGTTAGGAGACTTTAGTTTTTGTTTTAGTTCTGCTACTAACTAGGCATATGAGTACAGAAAATAAAACCATCTCTCTGTGCCTTAATGTCCTTATCAGTAAAATGAGAGTTGGGTTCATATTCTCTAAGTTTCTTTCCAGGGGGGAAAAAAAAAACACTTCTGTGACTATCTGCTGTAGACTAGGTACTGTATAACATATGCAAAAGATAGAAGCATTCCTTTAAGTTTTTAAAAGAAAGACAATTTTAAATTATTTGAATTTTTAAAAAATATTTTATTTATTTATTCATGAGAGACACACAGAGAGAGAGGCAGAGACATAGGCAGAGATATAGGCATGAAGCAGGCTCCATGTAGGGACCCCAATGTGGGACTCGATCTCGGGGCTCCAGGATCATGCCCTGGGCCAAAGGCAGCCGCTCAACCACTGAGCCACTCAGGTGTCCCAAATTTGAATTTTTGAAAAGTAGTGATTTTCAGATCATAAATAAACTGTGATAGAAAAAAAGTCACCGAAGCCAGAATGAACCCAGAATCTATGGTTCTAAGGATAAACAGATATATCCCTAGGGGACTGTAAGCTCCCAACAATGTAATGTTACTAGCCCTAGTGCAAAAGGGCCTTTCTGGGAAACCGACCAACAGGAATGGGTGAGATTCAGTAGTTATCAGTAGATGACTAATATTTGTCATTTATTCCATGTCAACATATCTATGTAAGAACTTCTCTGTTTGGTACACAGTAAGTATCCAATAAATATATGTGGATTGAAGGAAATTAAAAAAAAAGTTCTTCATGTTCCAAGTTCCTTGCTATTCCATGATCATGATTTAGCATCTGATATATGATAGGCACATTGTAAAACCCTTTTTTTAAAAGGACATTTCCTTTTTTTTTTTTTTTAAAGATTTTATTTATTCATGAGAGACACACACACACACACACAGAGAGGCAGAGACACAGGCAGAGGGAGAAGCAGGCTCCCCGCAGGGAGCCTGATGTGGGACTCGATCCCGGGTCTCCAGGATCAGGCCCTGGGCTGAAGGCGGCGCTAAACTGCTGAGCCACCCCGGCTGCCCTGTAAAACCCTTTTGAACACAACCTTTCTTTAGGATGATACAGTAGTAAGATTAGGGACCTTGGAGTTAGACTTAGGTTTAAAGCTATGGACTTGCAAAGGGCATTTTCCTTCTCTCTCTCAACCTTAATTTCATCACATGTAGAATGACAGAAATAAGCAAAAATAATTTTGTACTTCAAGAGGCTATTGGAGAACTATAATAAAAATGAAAAAAAGTCAAGTGTTATGTATGATCCAGATTATAGATTTGATATATTTCTTTTTCTTTCCTTTTTTGGCTTCACTTTCATTTGTCACCTTTTCTCTATTATTACCCCTATGCAAAACAAAACAAGGTGAAATGAAGTAATAATATTAGTATTAAAGTCCAATAAAGAATTGGAAATCTGTGTGTGTGTGCATATGTGTGATTTACCCTGTGTATTCCACTGGCTAAATAAGACCTGGTTATGTTATTCATGATTATAGTGAAATGTTCGTAGATCTAAGACCTCTAGGAAATAAAAGTTTATCTTTAGCTATATATGAAAAGCCCACAGCTCACATCACCCTTAATGAAGTAAAATTGAGAGCTTTCCCCTAAGATCAGTAACAAGACAAGGATGTCCACTCTCACCACTTTTATTCAATATGGTACTAGAAATCCTAGTGACAGTAATCAAACAAGAAAAAGGAATAAAAAGCATCCAAATTTAGTAAGGAAGAAATAAAACTTTTACTATATGTAGATGACTTGATACTATGGATAGAAAACCCTCAAGACTCCATTAAAAAATACTAGAGCTGATCAATGTCACAGGATACAAAATCACTGTACAGAAATCTGTAGCATTTCTATGCACAAATAATGAAGCAGAAGAAAGAGACATTAAGAGCAACACCATTTACAATCGCACAAGAAATAAAATACCTAGGAATAAACTTAACCAAGGTGTGAAAAACCTGTACTCTGAAAACTCTAAACACTGATCCAAGAAATTGAAGATGATAGAAACAAATGGAAAGACACTGTATGCTCATGGATTGGAAGAACACATGCTGTTAAAATGTCTATACTACCCAGGAAATCTAGATTTCATGCAATCTCTATCAAAATACCAACAGCATTTGTCACAGAACTAAAACAAACAATCCTAGAATTTGTATGGAACCACAAAACAAAACAAAACAAAACAAAACAACAACAACAACAACAAAAAACCAAACCGGAGTAGCCAAAGTAATCTTGAAAAGGAAGAATAAAACTAAACATATCACAATCCCAGATGTCAAGATATTCTACAAAGCTGTAGTAATCAAAACAGTATAGTACTAACACAAAAATAAGCACATCAATAGAACAGAATAGAAAGCTTGGAAACAAACCTATGATTTTATGGTCAATTAATCTTTGACAAAAGAGGCAAGAATATGCAATAGGAAAAAGACAGTCTCTTCAACAAATGGTCCTGGGAAAACTGGACAGCTACATGCAAAAGAATGAAACTGGATCATTTTCTTACTCTATATACAAAAATAAACTCTAATGGAATTAATGATTTAAATATAACACTTGAAACCATAAAAATCCTAGCAGAGAGCATAGGCAGTAATTTCTCTGACATCAGCCATAGCAACCTTTTTCTAGATATGTCTCCTGAGACAAGGGAAATAAAAGCAAAAATAATTTATTGGGACTTCTTCAAAATAAGAAGATTCTGTGCAGCAAAGGAAATAATCAACAAAACTAAATGATAACCAAGTGGATGGGGGAAGATATTTGTAAATGACATATCCCATAAAGGATAAGTATCCAAAACATAAACTGATATAACCCAACACCCCAAAAGGAATAATCCAATGAAAAAATGAGCAGAAGACATGAACAGCCATTTCTCCAGAGAAGACATCCAGATGGCCAAAAGACATATGAGAAGATGTTTAACATCACTCATCATCAGGGAAATGCAAATCAAAACTACAATGAGATAGCACCTCACATCAGTCATAATGGCTAAGATAAAAAATTCAAGGAACAACAGGTGTTGGCAAGGATGTGGGGAAAGGAACCCTTGTGCACTGTTGGTGGGAATGAAAACCAGTTCAGTCACTGTGGAATGGTACGGAGGTTCCTCTCTCTCTATTTTTTAGCTCCTTTAGGTGTAAGGTTAGGTTGTATATTTGAGATTTTTCTTACTTCTTGAGGTAGACCTGTAGTGCTATAAACTGCTTCTTAGAACTGCTTTTGCTGCATCTCAGAGATCTTGGTTTCATTTGGTTTTTGGTTCTTTGATTTCTTAGTTGTACCATTCATTGTTGAGTAGTATGCTATTTAACTTCTTCGTGTTTGTGCTCTTTCCAGATTTTTTTCTTGTGGTTCATTTCTAATTTTATAATGTTGTGGTCAGAAAAGATGTATGGTGTATGACTTTGATCTTTTTTGAATTTGTTGAGACTTGTGGCCTGAAGTGATCTATTCTGGAGCATGTTCCATGTGCACTAGAAAATAATGTGTATTCTGCTCTTTTAGGATTGAATATTCTGAATATATCTGTTAAATCCAATAAATCTGTCTATTGTGTCATTCAGAGTCACTGTTTCTTTGTTGATTTTCTGTTTGGATAATTTGTCCATTGATGTAAATGGGGTGTTAAAGTACCCTACTATTATTGTGTTATCAGTTAGTTCCTTTATGCTTGTTATAAAAGGTTTTATGTATTTGGGTGCTTCCATGTTGGGTGCATAAATATCTACAATTATTATATCTTCTTGTTGTAGTGTCCCCTGTACTGTTACATAATTTTCTTCTCTTATTACAGTCTTTGTTTTAAAGTCTTTTGTGCCCAATATAAGTATTGGTACCCCAGCTTTCTTTTGACATACATTTGCATGATAAATGTTTCTCTAAATCTCACTTTCAATTTGCGTATGTCTTTTGGTCTGAAATAGGTGTGTTGTAGGCAGCACATAGTTTTTGGTTTTTACCCATTCCATGAAAAATGGTAAGATATTTAAAGCATTCATCGTGATTTTGATATATGCATTTATTGTGAAAGGATTCCCTCTCATCTAGTTATTTAACATATTATCACATCTCATAGTTATTTTTTTTGCATGTGAGAACATTGAAATTCTAATCTCTTAGCTAAATTCAATTACACAATACAGTAGTATCCATGACTTTGCTTTCCCATTCCAGTTATATGTGGTCCATATGATATAAAAATGTTAAATGGATAATTCTAGAAGTTAACATAGAAACTTTAAATTGTGGATAAATTTGTTATCGTATATTGTTACAATTGTTTTATAGTATTATTAGTTATTGTAAATCTCTTACTGTGCCTAATTATAAATTAAACTTTATCATGGGTATGTATATGTAACAGAAAACAATATATAAGGTTCAGTACTATCCAGTTAATGATCCACTGAAGTCTTGGAATGAATCCCCTGGATAAGGGGAACTACTGTAGAGTGTTACCCTGTCTAATCATCATGTTTTATATTAGATTCTCAGACCTCGCTTATCTCATAGCTGAAAGTTTGTACCCTTTGTTTTTAAATGCAGTGGTTTAGACTGGGTTTTCTCAACCTTGGTACAACTTGATATTTTATGCTAGAAACTTCTTTGTTGTGGGGACTGTCCTATGCATTTGTAGGCATCTAGCAGCATCTCATATCTCTACCTACCAGAAACCAAAAGCATCCACTTCTTCCAACTGTAAAAACCAAAAATGCCTTCAGATATTGCTGAATATCCCCTGTGGGACAAAATCACTCCAGTGAAGAACCAGTAGTCCAGTAAACAGATGGACTCACACGGTGCAGATGTGAAGAGACAGGTTAAGGAGTATTAAGTGATAGTTTTTATTTGTATTTTGTTGTTGTTGGTTATTTTTCCAACATGAAATCCCACCACTTTTCCTTTGTTCAAACTAGGCATTGGCCTCCATGCACTAGGGAAATGGAGGGCACAGTTGAAATGCAAACAGAAACATAATAAGGTAATGCTAAGCTCCTGATCTCCCAAGGACTAGATCTTAGATTAAGCAATGAATTTGGAAGAATCCTTAGCTATCCTGTTTTACCTGGCACAGGGAATGAATATAAAACTTGCTGGACTGGAATAGACAGGCTAGAAATTTTGGAAAGGAAGCAAGAGCATTAGGTGAAGTATGAAAGTTCTGTATGTAAGGTGATGGGGAAGTATAGGACTTTCTTTAAATTTGAGGATCTGAGATTAAAGCGAATTTTATCTCTCCCTGTGGTTAAAGCCAAAACAAACAAAGAATACCCCTGTACCTCCATGGACTAGATGCCAGAGAATAGAAATGACAGTGTGGTCTGTGTATGTGTGAGAGGAGCAGAAAAAAACTGACAGGGAAGTGTAGACAGGGATGAGGGAATATGCAAAAACTGATATGCTTTCTTCTCTGATCCTTGCCATGTTGTTACATGTGAAGGGACATTTGTTAAGAATGATGTCAATGAGAGTGCAGGGGTTTTGCCTCGCCAAGTATGTCCATTGGAGGTTGTGGAGCAGAACAACCTTCTAGAAACTGGATAATCCTCCAGTTACATCTCAACTAGTTGGGGACATGGAAGAGGATATGTCTGACGACCAGATGGAACATAATGAATCTGAGATGATTCTGTGACAGGAAACATGCTGATCAAGGTTGAGGAGTATAGCAATCCAGCTCTCTCCACGAATGCCTCAGTCTCTTAGTGTCAGTCCTACAGAGGAGGATAAGAGTGATGGGTCAGTTTTGAATTCCACTGAGTTTAAAACTGAAATGTCTAAGGAAAATCATGATCTTGAAAGCAGCCAAACTTACGTTAAAGTTACGAGATTACGTTTTCTGCCTTTGCTGAATGGAGCTGGAAATAGAAATCTATTCTTCATCCCCACATTACATATTCCTTAGAATATTGCCAATAGAACCATCCTATAAATACAACAGCTTCATTCAAGACTCCTTTAAGATTCAATACTGAAAAAAATAATGTCTTTAGATTAGGGTTAGAAGTACCAATGTAATCATTTAGCAACTAGAATAGCAACAAGATGAAAGAGAAATAAAAACCACTGTGAGATTTAGAGGTACTGAGGTATGTAGCTTACTTTTAAATGCTTCAAAAAAATGGATGGAAGGATAGCAGGATGGATAAATAGATATGTGATGAAACAAATATGGCAAAATATTAATTATAGATAATATTAATTATAGATTCTATTTAGGCATTAACTATAAAGTTTTTGAACTTTTCTGCATATTCATTATAATACATCAGCAGAACAATAGGGATCAAGCCATTGTTTTTGCTGATACTTCAAATAGTATTTATCTTTTTGTTTGTTTCAAGTTTTTTGTTGTTGTTGTTAAAGATTTTATTTATTTATTCATCAGAGACACACAGAGAGAGAGAGGCAGAGACATAGGCAGAAGGAGAAGCAGGCTCCACACGGGGAGCCTGATGTGGGACTCGATCCCAGGTCTTCAGGGTTAGGCCCTGGGCTGAAGGTGGTGCAAAACCACTGAGCCACCCAGGCTACCCTATTTGTCTCAAGTTTTTATTTAAATTCTAGTTAGTTAGCGTATAGTGCAACATTGGTTTCAGGAGTAGAAATTAGTGATTTATCACAGACATAAAACTTAGTGCTCAAAATGGCAAGCACTCTCTTTAATACCCATCACCCATTTCTTAATATCCACATTGACTTCTCTCCATCAATCCTCAGTTTGTTCTCTATTTTTAAGAGTCTCTTATGGTTTGTCCCTCTGTCTTTTCTCCTCCTGCTGTATGTTCACCTGTTTTGTTTCTTAAATTCCACATATGAATGAAATTATATGGTATTTGTCTTTCTCTGACTTATTTGGCTTAGCATAATATATTCTAGCTCCATCCATGTCATTGCAAATGGCAAGATTTCATTCTTTTTAATGACAGAGCAATATTCCATTGCATACATATTCCACACCTTTACCCCTTTAACAGTTGATGGACATTTGGACTCTTTCCATAGTTTGGCTATTGTTGATAATGCTGCTGTAAACTTTGGGGTGCATGTACCCCTTTGAATCTGTTTTTTCTATCCTTTGGGTAATACTTAGCAGAGCAATTGGTGTGTCCTAGGGTAGTTCCATTTTTAACTTTTTGAGGAACCTTCATACTGTTCTCCAGAGTGGCTGCACCAGTTTGCATTCCCACCAGCAGTGTAAGAGGGTTTCCCTTTCTCCACATCCTTACCGACACTTGTTGTTTCTTGTATTGTTAATTTTAGCCATTCTGTCAGGTGTGAGGTGATATCTCATCATGGTTTTGCTTTGTATTTCCCTGATGATGGGTGACGTCGAGCATCTATTCATGTGTTGTTAGCCAGCTGCATGTCTTCCTTGGAAAAGTGTCTTCTCTGGAAAAGTGTATAAATAGGTGTCTTCTTCTTACTTCTTAACTGGATTAGTTGTTTTTTGGGTGTTGAGTTTGATAAATTCCTTATAGATTTTGGATCCTAACCCTTTATCAGATATATCATTTGCAAATATCTTCTTCCATTGTGTGGATTGCCTTTTAGTGTTGGTTGTTTCCTTTGTTGTGCAGAAGCTTTTTATCTATATGAAGTCCCAAGAGCTCTTTTTTGCTTTTGTTTCTCTTGCCTCTGGAGATATGTGTAGTAAGAAATTACTGCAGCCGATGCCAAAGAGGTTGCTGTCTGTGTTTTCCTCTAGGATTTTGATGGTTTCCTGTCTCACACTTAGGTCTTTCATCCATTTGAACTTATTTTTGTGTAGGGTGTAAGAAGATGGTCCAATTTCATTCTTCTGCATGTTGCTGTCCAGTTTCCCAACACCAGTTGTTGAAGAGACTGTCTTTCCTGCTTTGTCACAGATTAGTTGACCATGTAGATATTGGTCCATTTCTGGGTGTTCAATTCTGTTTAATATCTGCAAATCAGTCAACATGATACATCACATTAATAAAAGAAAAGACAAGAACTATATGATCCTCTCAATAGATGCAGAAAAAGCATTTGACAAAGCATCCATTCTGATAAAAACTATCAACAGAACAGGGGGAGAGGA
Organism: Canis lupus baileyi; assembly: GCF_048164855.1. Classification (NCBI taxonomy): domain Eukaryota; kingdom Metazoa; phylum Chordata; class Mammalia; order Carnivora; family Canidae; genus Canis; species Canis lupus. The sequence goes on along the minus strand of NC_132844.1, from coordinate 53,778,364 downwards.
ACATACCTCAGCATCATAAAGGTTATATATGAAAGACCTTACAGCTAACATCATTCTCAGTGGGGATTAATTGAGACCTTGTCCTCTACACTCAGGAACAAGAAAGGAATGTCCACTCCTACCACTTTTACTTAACACAGTACTAGAAGTCTTAGCCTCAGCAATATGACAACAAAAATAAATAAAAGGCATCTAGATCATCAAGAAAGAAAGAAAACATTCACTATTTGTAGATGACATAATACTCCATGTAGAAAACCTATAGAACTCTACCAAAAAATTGCTAGAACTAATACATAAATTCGACAAAGTTGCAGGATACAAAATCAGTATACAGAAATCTGTTGCATTTCTACATGCCTATAATGAAGAAGCAGAAAGAGAAATCAAAGAATCAATCCCATTTACAATTGCACTGAAACCCATAAGAGGCATCACAATTCTGAACTTCAGTTACAAAATTGTAGTCATAAAGACAGTAAGTACTGGCACAAAAACAGACACATAAATCAATGGAACAGAATAGAAAACCCAACCTATTTGAATTAGGTTTATTATGTATTGGCAGAAATATTAGTCATAGTTTTAACTCTTGCCTATATATGTACATGGAAATTTTATGAATAGGTATATATGTGTATATATGTATGTATTTATGGGTATAAATGTAAAGAAGTGAGGGGCAGATGCATACTCTGCCTCCCTCCAGAACAATTCCAGCTGCTTCCCTGAACTCTTCAGGGGCCTTATTAGGAATAGCTCACATTATCCCCACTTGCCTTGCTTCTCACATTTCACAACTCCTCCTGGAATTTTCTAATAATTGTACAGTAGTGTGTTGTGGATCATCATCTTGACTTGACACTTTTTTAGGGGGGGTGTAAATAAAAATACTTCTCACTGCTGTTGAGGCCTTTGAAACATAAATTAGAATTCCTTGTCCTAATTTGCCGTTGACAAGTCTTACAGGCAGAGGTAAAACAAAATTCTTGAACCAGCAAACTTGCTTCCACAAGTACAAAGGAATTTCAGTCGTAGCCTCAGGAAAAAATGGATGAAACTGTCAGTCACATAAAAGAATTTAAGGGGGGAAAAGAACTGATGCTTCATCAAATGGGAGAACTCAAATGTTTCAGCATGTCACTGACCCCAGTACCTAATCTTACATTCTTTGAATCCCTACAGATAAATAAGATGGTTAGGTCCCTCCATTAAGATCTACTAGGAGGTATTCATCTCTCACATATTAATTATATGGAGCATTGTCCTACATGAAAAGTCTTAGGAACTTTTAGCGTGTAATGATTTTGAGTATTTGTGATATTTCTTTTAAAATTGAGATATGATTTATTGTGATAAAACGCATAGGTAACTATTCAGTTTGATGAATTTTGACAGTGTGACTGCCATCCAAAAATATTTATGGTATTCTTTAATTAAGTCAAAACTATCAAATATTTTCAAGTAGCTCAATGCTAATTAAGCATGATATGAAATCAGTAATGGTTTTTGTTCCAAGTACTGATCTGAATAGTTGATGACCATACTTGAAATAGTGTATGAGAAAGAACTTTTTTAAAGTTCAATTTGATACATTTCCTTGGGAGGAAGAAATCTAACTAGTTGACTTGTAATGTTTAGTTTTTATATAGGCTCTAAGAATCTTAATGACCAAAGCTGAGAGTCCTGACCGAAGTAATTCATATCACAGATATTAAATTTTATTATGGCTGTAGAAAAACTGAACTCCAAAGAAAATAGTAAATTTTTGTTTGATTATTTTCACAGCTACCATGTATAAGAGTACTGTGACCTCCAGAAAGAAACTAACTGCTCTCATGGCCTCTAGTATCCGTGCAAAGGAACCCAACCCCCACCCCACCCCCCCTGCCACCGCCCCAGCACTGACTGTGCCTGCCCTGTGGATCCACCCTCAAATCTGTTATAGGGCCAAATTGCTGACCTGTCTTGGTGTGCAGGGCTGGAATCCTACACCCTAGTCCAAAGCCTCTTCACTCTAATGGGAACATTAAATATGTATCTACCTTGTAGCAGGTATTGGATAGGAACACTACCTCCCTTATATCCTTTTATTTTCTTTATTATACTATGTCTATTTTAAGGATAAGCTGTCTGAGACTCAAAAAAAAAAAAAATTAAGAAACTTCCTATGGCACCCAGCTGTTAAGTAGTGAAGCTCTTAAGTTGTGTTTGTTAATACTATTGTCTAGTAAATCAAAATCAAATTAATTCAGAAAAAAAAAGCCCACAACAATATTAAAACACAGTTTCCTTCGGGGTGTTTAAAACACATAGTTAATAAACATTTAGCACCATAAAAATAAGGTATAATCAATTCTAGTGCTTTCCATCTGTCTTCCTGCTTAGAGGATAAGAAGGGGACAGTTCATGAATTCACCTAAAACTGTTCTATTTTTATCTATTCAGTTTGTTTATGCTTATTGTCTTAGTCCATTCAGGCTGTTATAACAAAATACCATTAATTAGGTGTCTTTATAACAACCAACATTTATTTCTCGCAGCTTTGGGGGTTGAGAGGGCAAAATTATGGTCCCAGCAGATTCAATGCTTGGTAAGAGCCTACTTCCTCATAGATAGCTATCTTTTTGCTGTAACCTTACATGGTAGAAGGAGCAAGCTAGCTCTCTGGGGTCTCTTTTATAAAGGCACTTACCTCATCCTTGAGAGCTCCACCCTCTTTAGCTAAGCACCTCTCAAAAGCCCCATCTGCTAATACCATTGCTTAGGGCATGAGGTTTCAACATATCAATTTGGGGGGATGTAAATTTTCAGCCCTTAGCACTCATTGTTACTTTTTAAAATTTGTACATGAGTTTCTATGGAAAAGAAGTTGGACCACTCATCTGGTCCAACTCTCCCATCATATAGGTAAGGAAACTGAGAGCTGCAGAGTAGCTTGTATAAGGTTATATCAAAGTAATGGGAAAGCCTAGATTAGTTCTTCCAATCAATTTAGCAAAAATATATAGAGATTTTACTATGTATATGGCCCTGAGCTAGATGCACAAGTGCCTAACCTTGATCCTCTAGCAACTCAAAGTCTATGGGAGCATTCAGGTTTCCTGTCAAGACAGTATTTTGCCCTATCATTTACTGCTCATTTAATCTTAATAGATCATACATACTCTCTCTTTTTGGCCAGTCCTTAAACAAGAGCTCCATGCTACACTAATGTCACACTAGTATGAATAGCTGTGCTTGAGATTCACTTAATAGATCTGCTTTCCTGCTCTTGTGAGAGCAGCCACAGAGAACTGTGTTTTGGGAAGGGAGATTAAGGAGAGGGAGAATGAGATTGTCTAAATGATGAAGAAAGAAGTGCTGAGGTGCCACAGGTGGATGGTAGGCTTGAGAATGCAGGAGACAAACTGCCTACATTACTGTTTTACTCATATACTTCCTAGGCTCTAGAGTCTTGTGCATGGTACCACAGGGTCTTGGGAAGCCAGATTGCCCAAGTAAAAGCATAAGCATTGACTTTGGCAAAAATAGCCTTAACAATGTAATAATAATTGTAATAATCCTCAAGTCATCAGTTGTCTCATCTCTAAATAGGAATTACAATAGTCTGCCTCATAGGATTTAATTGAGGTAGTGTACACATAGTACTGCCAGTAAGTGTGCCTCATAGCAGTCCTACCTATGGAATGGTATCCAGAGTAGCTAAGAAAACTGGCTATACTTTAAGGATGAGGCACAATGACCTTGCCTGGTCATTTGGCCAGTACATTGGTTTCCTTTGTTTATCGTAAAGTCAGAGCTCTGGGAAGGTACCTGGAGATATTTTCTCTACAGGATATCTTGAATTATTCTCATTTTTCACTTGCTTGGAGAAGTGCTAATTCCTGGAGAGATAACTCAGATGCAGATTATAAACTTGCATGAAAGATCTGCTCATGTGGGGAAAACCCATGGCTTCCTGGCAGTGAACTTGGTTACACCAACCAAGAAAAGAAAGGCCCTTGAGCAGGATTGGAGCATGATGCTTCCCTCGATATTATCACTCCATGAACCAATGCTAGACCTCTGCACATGTGGAGGTTCATATTTGAGGGCCATTGAACACTATCCATTTCCCTAATGCATCATAATTAAACACCTGTGCTAAATAACTTCTTACTGATCCACTGTGGAAATTTGCTGGGTGCTCAACAATCCTTGACATTTCTATCTTTTACTTGGGAGGGTGGTCTCAAGGTTATACTTTGGTTCTCTTAAAAAAAAAAAAGACAGCTCCCTTCCACTCCATGGGAAACTCTTATTGAGGTATGAATTTCAGAATCTTTCAAGGACACTTGGGAAAGAAGACATTTTGTGATTTTGGGAACCATTCCTGCTTTCTCAAAGGTGGCAGAAATTAAATTGTGTTGGCCAACATTAAGATGCCATGAGAGCTCCGTAGTTTTATTTCTTTTTTCTTTTTTTTTAAGAAATCACTGATGCACCGAAAAAATGTCTGAAAATGCTTTTTTAATGAAATTGTGATAATATGAGTAATATGCATAAACCAGGTGAACCAGTGTCACTGTGTGTCTTAAGGCTCAGCAAAATAGTGCCTTTTAGATTGTTATGTTCATTGCAATACACATTAATACTACATTGAATATTTTTCTTTCATCTTGAACAGCAGATAGCAGACAGGTTTTGTGCCAGACTAAAATTGTTGCTTGAGTGAAGTCTATTTTTCACTTGTATTATTTCCTTTTCTTGATAGTTACATTTTGAAATCATGTCCCTTTGCTGTTTAAGTTTTCCCCTGTCAAAACAAGAGATAGCAATACCTCATGAATACTATCTGTCTATACATCATCATCATCTATCACCATCATCTATCTTACCTGTATTGTTCATGTAAATTGAGTAAGGTATATTTTTAACCTCCTCCATAATCTATGTTATATAGTTGGAGGAATTAATTAATTAATTAATTAGAGAGGTTGAGACATGTTTATCATATCTTATAGCACTTAAGTGTTACAGTTGGAGATCAAACCTAGAGCTTGTGGAACACCCAACTCTGAATCTTCCACTCAAGAAGAGGATCTGAATCCATGGTTTGTGCTTGGTGATTGTTTTAATAATCAATCTTCAGACAATTGTTTTCTTAACTGTGTATTTTAGTTTTAAGCTTTTAATTTCTAATACCAGAATAAAGTGCATATTAAGTGAAATTTTAGACTTTATAAAGAAAGTGGGGGGAAATTGGGAAGTACCTTCAGATATATGATATATCAAGGCAGTCCTCCAGATTTTCTTGGATTTGTCACTTAAAGTTATTATTTGGGGGATAGATCTGTTCCCTCAATTCTCTCCCCCTTTGTCCTTTTCTTCACCTGAGGGAGAATCCACAGCCCTGCATTGACCCCTATAAACAAAACCCCTGAGAAAAATACCATCATTGTGGATTTGGTGACCCAGTGCTACAATTTTATATTTCCAGAATCAAATGTATCCTCAGTTCTTCTCACTGATTCTTTTCTATGTCCCAAGTTTTCCATTCCTAACGATTAATGTTCCACATTTTTATCATGTGCTTCAGGATTTAACTGCCTCTTAGATGATAATGTCACCTTTAATTCATAGACAGAATCAAAGTTCTTAGGTGAGAATTCCATATGGTCTGAAGAAAACAGAGAAGGTATGAAAATGAAATAATATTGAAAAATTTTAAAGATTACATCAGCACCCCCAAGACGAAATACTTAGGCATAAATATCAAAAGGATGTACAACATTTATATGAGGAAAACTACAAAACTCTGCTGAAAGATATCAAAGAGGAATTAAATGATTGGAGAGATTCCAAGTGTATAAGTAGGAAGACAGTACTGTCAAGATAGAAGTTCTTAACAACTTGATCTATACATTCAGTGCAATCTCAAGCAAAATTCCACATAGTTATTTTATAGATACAGACAAAATGATTGGAAGGTTTATATGGAAGGGTAAAAGAGTCAGAATAGCCAACACAATATTGAGGGAAAAGAACAAAGTTTGAGGACTGACACAACCTGACTTACTGTGCAGCCACCCATAATCAAAACTGTGTGGTATTGGTGAGAGAATAGACAAATAGTATCAATTGAAGAGAATAGAGAACCCAGAAATAGACCTCCATAAATGTAGTTTGCTGACAAAATCACAAAGGCAATATAATGGAGCAAAGGTAGTATTTTTACAAATGGTGATAGAACAACTGATATCCACATGCAGAAACCAAATCTAGACACAGATCTTGAACATCCCTCAAAAAAATTGAAGCAAAAGGGGCACAGACCCAAATGTAAAACACAAAACTACTAACCTCCTAGAAGATAATATAGAAGAAAATCTAGATGAGCTTGGGTTTGATGATGACATTTTAGATACCACATAAAAGGAATGATCCATAAAAGAAACAATTCATAAGCTGGAGTTTATTAAAATGAAAAGTTTATGCTCTGTGAAAGACAATGTCAAGAGAATTAGAAGACAAGACACAGACTGGAGAAGATTATTTGCAAAATGTACATCTGACAAAGGACTATAATCCTAGCTCTTAAAACTCAATAATGAGAAGACACCCAATTTGACTAAAGAACTTAATAGATACCTCACCAAAGATATACAAACGGCAATCAAACATACTGAAAGATGCTCCATATTATTAGTCATCAAGGAAATACAAATTATAGATCAAATGAGATAACAATGCTGCATACCTGTCTGAATGGCCAAAATCTGGAACACTGACACCATGAAATGCTGATGAAGATGTAGAGCAACAGAAACTCCCATTTTTGCTAGTGGGAACACAAAATGGTACAGTTTGGCCAATACTTACAAAAAATATTATTTTTTCATGATGTTTTTCTTCATGGTAAATGGATAATCTGTGGTATATATTCAGAAAATGAAATATTATTTTGTGCTAATAAGAAATGAGCCATGAAGCCATGAGAAGACATGGGGGAAGTTATAATGCATATTACTAGTGAAAGAAACCACTCTAAAGAGTTCATCCTCAAACTGTATGATTCCAACTGTCTGACATTTTAGAAATGTCAAAAATATGGAGACAATGAAAAGATCAGTGGTTACCAAGTTGGCAGGGAAGGAGTGGGGTAACGGATGAATAGGTAAAATACAAAGAATTTGTAGGATAGTAAAAATATTCTGTATGATATTATAATGATGGATATATGTTATTATACATTTGTCCAGAATGTATAACACCAAGAATAAACCCTATTGTAAACTGTGGACTTTGGATGATTATGATGTGTCAGCGTAAGTTCATCAGTTGTAATAAACGTACCACTCTGGTGAGAGATGTTGATAACAAGTGAGGCTAGGCATGTTTGGGGACCAGAAATATAGGGGAAATAAATATACCTTCCACTCAATTTTGCTGTGAACCTAAAACTGCCCTAAAAAAGTAACATCTCAATAATAATAATAATAATAATAATAATAATAAAAACTAAGGATAGCTGACCAGTGAAATGCAGATCTCTTAGGCAGGGTGAAATCCACTTGAAAAGTGTTGAATCTCGGGGATCCCTGGGTGGCGCAGCGGTTTGGCGCCTGCCTTTGGCCCGGGGCGTGATCCTGGAGACCCGGGATCGAATCCCACATCGGGCTCCCGGTGCATGGAGCCTGCTTCTCCCTCTGCCTGTGTCTCTGCCTCTCTGTCTCTCTCTGTGTGACTATCATGAATAAATAAATAAAATCTTAAAAAAAAAAAAAAAAGAAAAGTGTTGAATCTCTAGTAGCTCCATTCTGTACTCTTGTGTACTTTTGATGCCAACTCTTATATAGGAGAAGAGAAAGTGGCCACTGGGCTTTGTAATGGATTGCGACTTTAGTGGATGTTGTGATGGGGTATTGCATTTGGTATATGGGATGGGTATGAATCTTTAAGAGTGATCAGGTATAGTGTAGTAGACACAGTAATGCCTCTCTAGATAGAATAAACAGGTCCTAATCCCTGGAACATGTGAATGTTACATTACATGGCTAAAGGGATTTTATAGATAAGGTTAAAAGTTAAATACCTTGGGATGTGAGATGATTATGGATCATTATCATGAACCTTAAATGTAACTTTTAAAAAGATTTTATTTATTTGAGAGACAGAGAGAGAGTGAGAGAGAGAGAGAGAGAGATTGAAAGAGAGATTGCACAGATGGGAGGAGGAGCTGAGGGAGAAGGAGAAGCAGACTCCTTGCTGAGCAGGGAGCCTGATGTGGGGCTCAGTCCTAGGACCCTGGGATCGTGACCTGAGTTGAAGGCAGACACTCAACTGTCTGAGCCACCCAAGCACCCAACTCTGGGTGTAATTAAGAGTGTATTTATAAAAGGGAGACTGAGGGACATCTGACAAAAAGCATAAGGTGATGTGACCACTGGATAAAGAGGTTGTGGCAATGTACTTTGAGGAGGGAGGAAAGAATCTATGAACCAAGGAGTGTCCACATCCACCAAAAGTTGAAGAAGCAAGGAAATAGATTCTGTCCTCAGAATCTCCAGAAAGAACTTTTTCTGTTGACATCTGACTTTAGTCTAGGGAAACTCATTTTGAACCTCTGGTCTCCAGAGCTATAGGAGAATATATTTGTTGTTTTAAGTCACCGAGTTTGTGGTAATTTGTTACTGTAGCAATAAGAAACTTGATTCAAGAGTTGGGATTTTCACAGAAACATGAGCATAAGGGAAAGAGGCAATATAATAAGGGAATAGCTGTAATGAGGTCCTTTAAGTGATAGTCCAAATATTCAGCATAGTAAGGTAGAAGTGGAGATGTACAGAGACCAATAGGGAGAAAATAAAAAGCTCAAGGAATTGGAAAGTCCAGTAGAGACCAGGGAATTTCTACTTCATTTGAAGTAGTTGGGTAAATTACTTACACATTCGTCATACAAGTTCACCTAAACTTAAAAATTCCAGTACTACCGTAACTAGAATAATATAAAGATCATTAATAATAGGACGGTAAATCTGTAGAAAAATCATTGTTAGCACCTCTGACCAACAAATATTGGATTGAAAGGTAAATGGATATAAACATAGGAGATTATACTTTCCTGGATATTATAGATTTTTTTTCAATAAGCATAGTGGTGTCAGATAATATCCCCCTCATCTTTAATTGTGGGTTGATAAAGTTGTTAGGAAAGTATTAAAAGTACATGCTTTAGTAAAATTTTAGGAAAATAGCTCAATCTGTGTCAGGATAGAAATTTAAAAAAGAGCTAAAAAATCTGAAAATTTGCTCTTTGACAAAAACAAAGTAATAAAACTTTGTGATATATATGTCTATGTGCAGAGAAATAGAAGAAACCCACACAAATGCATATACACATAATTATGTGACAGTTAAATTTGGGAACTTAAACATATCAAAGCTCATTGCAAAATAATAACAAATACAATGCATGTTTTTATTTGGATATTCACAGAACAATAAACTAATATTATTTGGAAACTATTCAAAAGGATATAGGCCTTCTATGTATTTATTATCTCACTAGAAAATGTGTGTCTATACTGACATACACTTGGCCATAAGGCCATACTGTTACAGTGGTCACATCAGATTCCTAAGAATAATACAGATGCATTGTATTTGCTACATTTCCCTTGGTATTTATGTTACTTACAAATGCCTGTCTTCTTTTATCACAATTGGAGGACTTAATTTATAGAGAAAGCGGCTGCCACTTTTTTCTGCATCTTTTCTCTTTTCTTCTGGATTGTTGTCTTTCTATTGCTGTGAACTTCATGTAGTCTGACTATAAACCCATCCAAAGGAAAACTTAAACAGCTTCATCGTCAGTTGGACTGTATGCCTTTGTTCTGTAAGCAATAAAATTATATGTCCCTGGCTAAACGTAAATAGATGGGGTTTATTATTATCTTTGTAGAGATAAACTAGGATAGTTGATTTTTCCACATTGAATCATTTAATGGATTTTTTTCCACGTGATGGTTTTTTATATGCTAATGAAACTATGTAAAGTGTGACTTTAAATAGCATAAGGGCCTAAGTAGCACTAATATGGTAAGAGTGGAATATTCTCTTCTAAGTTCTAATCCTTACGGTGCATTTAAAGTTAGAACAACCAAGTTGTCCTGGGCAATAACTCATTTCAATCATTTCAACAATCATAGGAATAATATAATACTGACTAGCTGTAGCAAAAGTGTATTAGGACATGGATCAGCAAATTATATCCATGGACCAAACCTGGCCAGTTACCTTTTTTGAAAAATAAAGTTTTATTGGAACATAGCTGCGCGCATTTATTTATTTATTGTCTGTGCCTTCTTTAGCTCTCCAAGGACAGAATTCAAGAGTTGTGCCAGGGACCTAATGGGGGCAAAGCCTAAAATATTTACTATCAGGCCTTCTAAGAAGAAGCTTGCCAACCTCTCTGTATTAGTCAAATATGCATGTAATTTTCATGTAGTGCCTTATTTTACCATTTATCTTGAATGTTCTGAGATAATTTTTTTCTTTTTCTTTTTTTTTGATAATTTTTTTTTCTGAGATAATTTTGATTTCAGATTTTCTTTTCTTTCCATGAACTACTTAAAGCTCCTAGGAATTTTGGTTTCAGTACTTCATTTGGGCCTTCTGGACAAAGTATGTGTTGTGACCTTTTTTTTCAGAAACATGGTGCCTATTTTTAAAACATATACCTTTCATTTTAGAAAGTATATGAATAGGGGCACCTGGGTGGCTCAGTGAGTTGTATGTCAGACTCTTGATTTTGGTTTGGGTCATGATCTCAGGGTTGTGGGGTTGAGCTCCACATTAGATTTCATGCTCAGCATGGAGTCTGCTTGTCTCCCTCCCTCTGCTCCTCCCCCTTCTCGCTCTCTTTCTCTCTTTCCCAAATAAATAAATAAAATCTTAAAAAAGTACATGAATATTGGATTACCTCTTTTTTTGGTATTGTAATGAGTTTTATCTTATGCTTGTTTTTTTAATTTTATTTTATTTATGATAGTCACACAGAGAGAGAGAGAGAGAGAGGCAGAGACACAGGCAGAGGGAGAAGCAGGCTCCATGCACCGAGAGCCCGACGTGGGATTCGATCCCGGGTTTCCAGGATCGCGCCCTGGGCCAAAGGCAGGTGCCAAACTGCTGTGCCACCCAGGGATCCCCTTAGGCTTGGTTTTAAATTCAAACTCAAATACTTTGAGTTATAAATCCATAAATAATAGAGCCCATTATGTGTTTTATTAACAGTGATAACCTCTGTAAAGCTACTTTTTATGAAATATCTGACTTTGGACTTCTCATTTAATTGCAATGTTAGCAGCAGATAGCAACGTTTGCTGTCCTGCCCACTGCTCCCTTGCAGTGTATTCAGTAAACGTCTATCTTCTTTAAAAAACAAAATTGCAATGTTAGCTCATTTACCCTGTCTATAAAGTGGGACCAGTAATTGTTTACCTGCAAGAAGAAGCCCTCTTGGCTTCAAAGTCTGTGCTCTTGAATGCTAAACCAAGCGCCATGTTTAATTGGAGGGTGTGTTTCTTATAACCTAAAATATTATTAATGGTCTCTTTGTTCTCCCAAGAATCACATGTCTTATAAAATGAGAGCCCTAGTCATATGCTTTTGTATGTTGGTCTGTTGATTGCCATTAACCTGTGGCAGAAAGCATGGACTGCTCTAAATGGATCTATTTGTCTTCACATAATACTTTTTTGGTATATCATGAGGAAAATTGATGTAAAGGGGTCCCTGGAAAGAGGAATCAAAAGGGAGATTTTTTTCCTTCTAAAGGAAGCCACTATATAGTAGGTAAGCTATTCTTTGCATCCTAGAAAAGGTGTTTTTTTGTTTTTATTTTTTTCCTGGAGTCATGAAGAGGCAACCAAACTGTACATTCCTTAAACACATGTTTCAAGATGTGTTTCAATGAGCGAGAGAGCTCATTGATTACTTAACATGATATTTGGTAAGTAATCTCCTATCAGCGGTGATCTAAATTTTAGGTTATTTGGACTCTTATATGCAGATAAGTTTGTATTGAAATCCTATTTTCTAAAACAGAGCTAATGGAAATTTAATTCTAAGAATTAAAAATTAAAAATAAGTTAAATGCATTCAAATTCTCAACTATTTCCATTCTACTGGGTTTAGAGGAGATTTAGCAACACTGCCCATAGGCAGAAGACAAATAAATTCAAAGAGTATACGAAACTGCTTGTATAGAAGATTTTGTAAGAGTTAGAATCCCTACTTATATTTACTTAGCAAAGGGTTTAGTTAGGATTAAAATTGCAAAGCTTCCTATTTTAGTGAGGACTGAAAATGAAAGACCCAAACCAGGTCCTGTGACTTCTCAGGGAGTGCTGGGGGATTTGGTGGTTCTTCTGAAGGATACATTTTAGAAATGGAACTTTCTGTATGTCTGTTTTTATTGATGAGGCTTTTTAGTCATTGAGCCTGTACTGCCATCCATGCCTCCCTATAGCCAACTGTCAGAAGAGCCAAACTAGGTTAATGGAACTTTTGCTTTTCTTAAGAATGGCCCCAAAGACTTGGATTAGGAATTTTATGAATCTCTCGTTAGGTCAATTTTTTTTTGGTCACATTTGGCAATATCTATTCCATTAAACCAGTTGTCAGGTGTTACTACTTCACGTGCACAAAATATTCTTTGGGACCTTGCTAGAAATAGCTTAAGATGAGAGAGACTCTTGTGAACTCCCAAATTATTCCATGTGCCTGCCTCCTGGGAGATTATCAGGTTACAGTCTGAACAGTCTCCTACCATCCATGAAAAGTATGCCCTCCACCCTATGTGCTTTCACTTCTAGTCTCTTAGGAAGATGGATTAAGAGCTATCCAGCCCTGCTTTAGTGTCCTGGTCCATTCCTGGCCAGGCAAGTGATATAATCTCATTTGTAAAATGGAAATTATAAAATAGAAATTGTGATGATATTTTTAAAGGGCTCAGAAGAGTATTTGGCACAAAGTGTCATGTTGTATGATCCATTAGTCCTAGATATAAAATGAAAGTGTCCTCTGAAATATGCAAAGCCATAGTTGTGTAGAAGTGTTGATATTAATCTTATTATTATTATTAAGCTGAATATTAATTTAGTTATATTTCTAACCTCACTCTGGTCTTATTCTTCCTTTTCTTTACTTCTTGTTTTCTTTTCTCACTTTTGGCCTTCAAACTTCCTGGAACCCTTTTCTAATTGGTCTTCCAAGGGTCTTTGATGTATTTCTATTCTAAGATCTTATACACATTCACTCATATCCATTGTCAATTCACCCCTTAGCTATACCTCAATATTGGTTATAATTTTCTTGGGAATATAAAGCAATGGTATTGTTCCTACTGAGTTTTTGAACTGGTATATTAATGAGCTTACTATGTGTGTATGTATGATGAGTTAAATAGAACCAGGGCATAACTCCAAGCAGTAAGGTACTTGTGGGATTTATCATTTTTATTTTTCTAATTCCTTTTAGATTTATATTTTTTCTTAAATGGAAGACATAGTCAAGGTGGTTGTTATATGAGAATTCTGAATAGCCAACTTAATTTCCCCTTTTGCTCTTTACACTTATCCACTCCAGATATACTTAACACATACATCTTCAGGCTCACCTTGGCTTTGGCTAGGTGAGTAACTTCTTGAACAACCAAAAATTACATATCGAGCTCCAAGTTTCTCCACCAGAGAAGTGTGCTGGGGAGTACTATGGAGACCCTCATTTGTCATTTTGAGTCTTGCTTATGTTAAGGGTTGAGGGAATGAGTCCTCCGGTGTAAATCTGACTGTAGGGCAATGGATCGGATTTTCTCCAATTCTAGCAGTGGCTCTGACTCTATACTCTTCAGGTCATTATATCCTATCTCCACATTAAAAATCCTAGGCCATTAGTTGGTTCTTCCTGATTTCAGGGATATTCCAGAATCATTATGTCAGTGGCTTATGAAGTAACTCTTGTAGCTCATAATGGGATATTGGCTCTGTATCTATGAGAACTCCAATTGAGTAAGAAGTCCAGATATTCTCTCTAACAGATACCACGATTTTATTAGGAAGGAAGAAACACTGGATGCCAAGCAGTCACTATTTACATAATTGGAAAGGTATTTGCCTTTATTGTAATATATATGTTGAAGATATTCAGAAAAAGGTAGGTGGCTGAAAGGTAATTGTAGTTGATATATGGGACATGGCTACATTTGTACAGTGCTATACACTCAAAAAATCAGATTCACACATTATCACGATTGATTTTTACTACAACCATGGGATGAAGCATCAAGGATTATTATTCTGCTGGCATGTTCGTGTAGCTATATGTGTTCCAGTCTTTCCTCAGTCTAGAAGTTTTGAATCCTGATTCACTAGTTTCATGTTTCCCACAGCTACATGAACAGCACTGCCACCAAATCCCTTTCTTACTACTCTGGCTTTTTGGGAGGAATATGTTTTTGGTGTCACAGTGTTTGGACTAAATAGCTCCATGCCCCCTGAGTGAAACATAACTTTTCTTTCTGAAATTTTTAGAATATAATTAATATAGTTATTTTAATTACAGTATATTTAACATACAATGCTATACTAGTATTAGGCGTACACTATAGTGATTCAACAATTCTATACATTACTTTAGAGCTCATCACAATAAGTGCACTCTTAACCCCCTTCACCTATTTTACCTGTCTCCCCATCCAAGCCCTACCAACCTCCCCTCTGGTAACCATCAGTTTGTTCTCTATGGTTAAGTGTCTAGGTTTTTGTTTTGTTTCTTTTTTTCTTTATTCATTTGTTTCTTAAATTCCACAAATCAGATTTATAAAGTTTTCTTCTGGAAGAAGAGATGAATCTAAACAAGAAGAATGTTTGGTTAAGGAATATGAGGAAAGTAAGAAATAAAGAGGATGTGGCTTCAATTAGAAGGAAAGAAATTGCTCTTTCTCAGTTGCTCTAGCTCTGGTGTCTTCACTGACATTATCAGTCATATCGAAACACCTAAAGGAAATTGGAAAATATCACTGTACTTTTAAATGGTGCTCTGCCCACAAAGCTCTAAGTTTGCCTTGTATGAGGTTATTTATTTATTTATTTTTACAAGAGTGAATTCTGTTGCATGTTATCCCTAACTTGACCTTAGGAATTGTCCTTTAAAGGAAGGAAGTTGTCCTGAGGCTGGAGATGACAGAATTATTTTGGTAAAATAAAGCCTCAACAAACTACTTTGATTTTCCAAAGCAGTCTTCATTCTTCAAGAATTTTAGTTTTTTTTTAAGATTTTATTTATTTATTCATGAGAGACACACAGGCAGAGGGAGAAGGAGGCTCCATGCAAGGAGCCCAACATGGGACTCAATCCTGGGACCTCAGGATCATGCCCTGGGCCGAAGGCAGGTGCTCAACTGCTGAGCTACCTGGGCGTCCCAGGATTTTAGTTTTTTAAAACATATTTCTAAATGTGAATCTCATGCATTTGAATGACTTCGTCATATACTACCTCCCAAAACACTTCTCTATTCGTGTGTTTCTTAAAAAGGTCAAAAATTGACAGAGGGGGCTGTACCCAGTATCACTTTATTAAATAGCATTTAGTGACTGGTGGTGAGTTGACTTAGTGGCAGATGATGTTACATAAGAAAGTTTTAAAGCTTACAGCGATGAAGGGAAGTATACATATTCAGGCATATGCAAACATGAATTTTTGCAAAATTCCAAATGCAGTTCAAATATGAAACCTTGTGTCTCCTAACGAGGCTGGTGAAGTTGCATTCATATTTTACCTTCCTCCTCAGTCAAGCAAATCTTTCCCTGATTTTTCATATTGAAACACTTGGGCACTGAAATGTACTGTCATACAACATAAAAATCATTTGTTGTCAGGATTACCATATCCACTGTGCCCAGATACCCAGGGCATTCAGAAGGGTAGAGCTTTCTGCAATGTGACTTTAGCTGTTGAAGTCAAACAGACCCAGAAAAAATTAAGTATAGAGAATTGATGGACAAGAAAACAAATGAGAGATAGAAGATTCAGGTACTAGCCATTCTGTATTTTCTTAGAGACTTTTCAGTAGGCCACATAATAAATATTTTTGAGTGTGCATTTAGAGCATGGCACTGTGCCATATAGACATTACTGCACATTACTGCTATGCAAAGGAAGTAATCTCTTTTTAACCTTGGTGAACTTGTAACTGGCTGGAGTTAATATTTCTGTCAGACTTTGTTGAGTATCTCAGCCCATGCATCACTGTTCTTTTTATAGCTGGTTTTACTCAGTGTCCTTATCCATATACTCCTCTTTAGCCTACTCCCTGGACTACACTCTCTTTTTTTAAAAAAATTTAATTACAGTATATTTAACATAGTGTTATGTTAGTCTTAAGTGTACACTATAGTGATCCAACACTTTTATACATTACTCAGTGCTCATCACCGTAAGTGTATTCTTAAACACCATCAGCTATTTTGCCTGTCTTCCCTCTCCCACTTCCCCTCTAGTAACCATTGGTTTGTTCTCTATAATTAAGAGTCTGTTTATTAAAATTTGTTTCTTCTTTTCTTTATTCATTTGTTTCTTAAATTCCACATATGGGTGAGATCATATGGTATTTATCTTTCTCTAATGAATTTATTTCACTTAACATTATACCCTCTAGAACCATCCATGTTGTTGCAAATGGCAGGATTTCATTCTTATTTATGACTGAGTTACATTTCGTTGTATCTATATACCACATCTTCATTCGTCTGTAAGTGGACACTTGGGTTGCTTCCATAGCTTATTTACCTAAATAATGCTGTGATAAACATAGTGATACATATATCTTTTTGAATGACTGTTTTTGTATTCTTTGTATAAATACCTAGTAGTAGAATTAGTGGATCATATGATAATTTTATTTTTAATTTTTTGAGGAACCTCTACACTGTTTTCCATAGTGGCTCCACTAGTTATGTTCCCGCCACCAGTGCACAAGATTCCCTTTTCTCCACATCCTTGCCAATACTTCTTGTTTCTTCTGCTTTTGATTAGCCATTCTGACAGGTGTGAGGTGATATCTCATTTAAGTTCTGATTTGCATTTCCCTGATGATGAATGATGCTGAGCATCTTTTCTGCTTAATTCTTTTGCATGTAGCTGTCTGGGTTTCCCAGCACCATTTGTTGAAGAGACTGTCTTTTCCCCATTGCATATTCTTGCCTCTTTTGTCAAAGATTAATTGACCATCTAAGCATGAGTTTATTTCTGGGCTCTCTATCCTGTTCTATTGATCTGTGTGTCTCTTTTTGTACCAGTACCGTACTGTTTTGATTACTACAGTTTTGTAGTGTATCTTGAAATCTGGGATTGTGGTGCCTTTAGTTTTGTTCTTCTTTTTCAAAATTCTTTGGCTATTTGAAGTCTTTTGTGGCCCCATACAAATTTTAGAATTGTCCTAATTCTGTGAAAAATGCTGTTTTTTTTTTTTTAATAGAGATTATACTCAATCTGTAGATTGCTTTGGGCAGTGTGGAAATTTTAGGTAGTATAGAACAATATACTGAAACTCCTAATATACTTCTTCTTATACCTCCTTAGTTAAGTTTATTCCTAGGTATTTTATTATTCTTGGTACACATGTAAATGAGACTATTTTCTTAATTTCTCTTTCTGCTGCTTCATTATTAGTGTACAGAAATGCAATGGATTTCTCTAAACTGATTTTTTATTCTGTGATCTTACTGAATTCACTGATCACTTCTAGATTTTCAGTGGAGTCTTTAGGATTTTCTATATATAGTATCATGTCATCTGCAAATATTGAAAATTTTACTTTTTCATTAATAATTTGGTGGCCTTTGATTTCTTTTTCTTGTCTGATTACTGTGGTGAGGATTTCCAGTACTATATTAAATAAAAGTGATGACAGTGGACATCCTTGTCTTGTTCTTAATCTTAGGGGAAGAAACAAAGAGGTTTTCCCTACTGAGTATAATGTTAGCTGTGGGTTTTTCATATATTGCCTTTATTATGTTGAGGTACCCTCTAAACAGTCTTTGTTGGGGGGTTTATCATGAATGCATGTTTTACTTTGTCAAATAGTTTTTCTGAATCATTTTTGCTTTTCTGCATTATTGAAATGATCATATGGTTTTTATTTTTTCTCTTGTTGATATGATGTATCAAGTTGATTTATTTGGAATAGTGAACCACCCTTGTGTCCCAGGGATAAATCTCATTTGATTATGTTGAATTATTTAAAAAAATGGATTTAGTTTGCTAATGTTTTGTTGAGGAATTTTGCATCTATGTTCATCAGAGATATTGGCCTGTAATTCTCTCTCTCTCTCTCTCTTTTTTTTTTTTTTTTTGTCATGTCTGTATCTGGTTTTGGTATCAGGGTAATTCTGGCCTCACACAATGAATGTGGCAGCTTTTCTTCCTCTTCTATTTTGTGGAATAGTTTGAGAAGAATATCTATTAACTCTTCTTTAAATGTTTGATAGAATTCACCTTTGAAGCTGTCTGGTTCTGGACTTTAGTTTGGTGGAAGGTGTTTGGTCACCAATTCAATTCCATTGCTGGTATTATGTCTGTGCACATTTTCTGTTTCTTCCTGATTCGGTTTTGGGAGCTTAGGTGTTTCTAGGAACTTATCTATTTCTTCTAGGTTGTCCACATTTTTGGCACATAGTTTTTAAAATAATATTCTCTTATAACTCTTTGTTTTTTCTGCATTGTTGGTTGTTATTTCTCCTCTTTCATTTCTGGGTTTGTTTATTTGAGTCCTGTCTCCTTTTTGATGAGTGTGACTAAACTTTTATCAAATTTGTTGATCTTTTCAAAGAATCAGCTCATGTTTTCATTACTCTGTTTTATTGCGTTTTTGAGTTTCTATTTCATTTATTTATTCTGTAATTTTATTATTTTCTTCCTTTCTGGTTTTGGGTTTTTTTTTTTTTTTTTCCTCTAGTTCCCTTGGATGTAAGGCCAGGTTGTTTCTTTGAGATGTTTTTGTTTTGTTTTGTTTTTGTTTTTGTTGTTGTTTTTTTGCTTCTTGAGGTGGGCCCGTATGCTACACACTTCCCTGTTAGAACAGCTTTTGCTGCTTCCCAAAGGTTTTGTACCATTGTTTTCATTTTCATTTTTCTCCATTTATTTTTTGATTTCATCTTTTTTTCTTAGTTGACCTATTCTTTGTTTAGTGGCATTTATTTAATCTCTGTGTATTTGTGTTCTTTCCAGAATTTTTCTGTGGTTAATTTCTAGTTTCATAGCATTGTGGTGAGAAAAGATGCACGGTATGGCTTTGATTTTTTTTTTTTTTTTAATTTGTTGAGACTTGTTTTGTGGCTTAACATGTGATCTACTTTGGAGAATGTTCCACGTGCCCTTGAAAAGAATGTATATTTCTTTGTTTTAGGATGGAATGTTCTGCATATATCTGTTGGGCTCATCTAGTGCAATGAGACTACCATCTCTTTAGGGAGGAAATTTTTAAGTATCCCTATTCCACTTTCTACATTTCAACATCTGACTTGGACATCACCTTATGCCCCAGTTTTGAGACATAGGTTTCTGCCTTAAGTTCTGTTCTTAAATTCCTGACTCAAGGAGCTGAAGAATATCCCAAACTCCTCCCCAAAAGAGAATCTTT
This sequence comes from Canis lupus baileyi, assembly GCF_048164855.1. NCBI lineage: Eukaryota > Metazoa > Chordata > Mammalia > Carnivora > Canidae > Canis > Canis lupus. The sequence goes on along the minus strand of NC_132844.1, from coordinate 53,758,680 downwards.
TTATTTTTTCCAATTTTTATTTAAATTCTAGTAGTTAGCATACAGTGCAATGTGGGTTTCAGGAGAATTTGTAATTCATCACTTAACATAGAGCACCTGCCTAGTGCTCATCATAAGTGCTCTCCTTAATATCCATGACGTGTCTCCCACTCTCTACTCTCCATCAATCCTGAGTTTGTTCTGTCTTTAAGAGTTTCCTATGGTTGTTTTCTTCTCTTTTCCCTTGTCCCATATGTTCAGTTTTCTTTTTTTAAATTCCACATATGAATGAAATCATATGATATTTGTCTTTCTCTGGCTTAGTTGGCTTAGCATATCATTATATATTCTAGCTCTATTGCATGTCATTGCAAATGGCAAGATTTCATTCTTTTTAATGGCAGAGCAATATTCCATTGCATATGTATTCCAAATCTTTATCCTTTTAACAGTTGATGGACATTTGGACTCTTTCCATAGTTTGGCTATTGTTGATAATGCTGCTGTAAACTTTGGGGTGCATGTACCCCTTTGAATCTGTTTTTTCTATCCTTTGGGTAATACTTAGTAGAGCAGTTGGTGTGTCCTAGGGTAGTTCCATTTTTAACTTTTTGAGGAACCTTCATACTGTTCTCCAGAGTGGCTGCACCAGTTTGCATTCCCACCAGCAGTGTAAGAGGGTTTCCCTTTCTCCACATCCTTACCGACACTTGTTGTTTCTTGTATTGTTAATTTTAGCCATTCTGTCAGGTGTGAGGTGATATCTCATCATGGTTTTGATTTGTATTTCCCTGATGATGGGTGACATCAAGCATCTATTCATGTGTTGTTAGCCAGCTGCATGTCTTCTTTGGAAAAGTGTCTTCTTTGGAAAAGTGTATAAATAGGTGTCTTCTTCTTACTTCTTAACTGGATTAGTTGTTTTTTGGGTGTTAAGTTTGATAAATTCTTTATAGATTTTGGATCCTAACCCTTTATCAGATATATCATTTGCAAATATCTTCTTCCATTGTGTGGATTGCCTTTTAGTGCTGATTGTTTCCTTTGCTGTACAGAAGCTTTTTATCTACATGAAGTACCAAGAGCTCTTTTTTGTTTTTGTTTCTCTTGCCTCTGGAGATATGTGTAGTAAGAAATTACTGCAGCCGATGCCAAAGAGGTTGCTGTCTGTGTTTTCCTCTAGGATTTTGATGGTTTCCTGTTTCACACTTAGGTCTTTCATCCATTTGAACTTATTTTTGTGTAGGGTGTAAGAAGATGGTCCAATTTCATTCTTCTGCATGTTGCTGTCCAGTTTCCCAACACCAGTTGTTGAAGAGACTGTCTTTTTTCCGTTGGCTATTCTTTCCTGCTTTGTCACAAATTAGTTGACCATGTAGTTGTTGGTCCATTTCTGGGTGTTCTACTCTGTTTCATTGATCTATATGTCTATTTTTGTGCCAGTACCATACTGTCTTTTTTTTTTTTTTTTTTTTACCATACTGTCTTGATGACAACAGCTTTGTAATGTATATTGAAGTCCAGAATTGTGATCCCTCCAATTTTGATTTTCCTTTTCAGGATTGCTTTGGTTATTCGGAGTCTTTTGTCGTTTCCATACAAATTTTTGTATTGCTTGTGCTTGCTCTGTGAAAAAATGCTAGTGGTATTTTGATAGGAATTGCATTAAATGTGTAGATTGCTTTGGGTCATATAAACATTTTAACAATGTTTGTTCTTCCAATCCATGAGCATGGAAGGCTTTTTCATTTCTTTGTGCCCTCTTCAATTTCATTCTTAAATGTTGTATAGTTTTCAGAGTACAGGTCTTTTACCACTTTGGTTAAGTTTATTTCTAGTTATCTTATTGTTTTTGGTGCAATTGCAAATGGGATCAATTCATTGATTTGTTTTTTTACTGCTTCATTGTTGGTGTGTAGAAATGCAACAGATTTCTGTACATTGGTTTTATATCGTGTGACCCAAATAGAGAAGCTGACTTCTCTTTTCTAGTTCTGCTTTTAAGGAATGGGTACCTTATCCCAATCCTTCTGTGACTGGGAAATGACTACTTACTATTTGTTCTCCATTTCTTTGACTGACTCCCCTAATCTGAGAGCTCGTTTTCTAACCACCGGCCTGGATAGGTACTTGTGGCTCTTCGAAATATTGGGTACTGTGTTTTCTGGAATAGGTGGACCCTTCTCTATTCAGAGAAGGCTTCCTTCCATGCACCTTCCAGGTCATTATCCTAATTCATCTCCAAGTCTCCTCTTTGCTTTAAGTAACTGGGCCAGATTAGGCTTGGTTTCAAATAGTGACATGAAATAAAGTTTTATTGACACTCAGCTACATCCATTTACATATTGTCAATGGCTGCAATTGACTAAAATTGCAGAGCTGAGTAATTCTGGCAGAGATTTGGAAACTTGAAAATATTTGCTATTTGACATTATGAAGAAAAAGTTTTCCAAGCCCTATTATAAATAATAAGAGTTGTAAAGTAGCATGTAAAAGTTCAAAGGTGGGAGATTTTTTCTGAGTGTGAAATCAATAAAAGGAGATTCATTAATACTCTTGAGAAGGAAGTACCTTACCGTTATTGGGCTGTTTTCCCTTGAGTGACTCTTGGAGATGAGACTGACTTCTGGGTGGAAGGAGGTAGTTATTTCAAAGATGTCTTCCAGGATGTAAATCAGAGACAAGAGCCCTATTTTAATAAACAATGTAGGAAATATTTCATGTTGACAATTAATTTTGATTCAGGAGGAAGCTACTTCAGAATACTATAGCATATATATATATTATAGCATATATATATTATAGCATATATATATTATAGCATATATATATATATATATATTCTATTGTGCAATGTGGAAGTAGAGATCACATCTTAGTGTATTCCTGACACTGTAGCCCTTACATAATGTCATTATGTGATTATAAGTAAGGTTTGGTTAAAAATGAGTTGTGAATAGTCCATAAAAATAAAAATTTAAAAAATGACAAATGTGTATTGCTTTAATTACTTTAATTATTATTGGGCTATTTAAGTTTTTAAAATATCTTCTTAAATAGAAATATTTGTTAAATATATTTTCTAGGAATTTGTCCTTGAGTTTAAATTTTCAACATTACTGGCATTAAGTAATTATACTATTCTGTATTGACTATTAAATGTCCAAAGTTTCTTAACTGTGTCTCACTTTTAAATCTCAATATTGATTATTTGTGACTTTCTTGTTTTTCCAAATAGTCATGCCAGTGGTTTGGGAATTTTTATTAGACTTTTGAAAAACCAGTTTTTAGCTTTATTGATAATTTCTGTTGAATGCTTTTCATTCTTAATTCCCTAATTTTTGTTTTTATCTTCATTATTTATCCTACCTTTCCCCCCCTGTCCTTTTCTTATACCTTGAGGATATTTATTAGCTCATTAATTTTTAGACTTTCTTCTTTTGTTATACGTGCATTAAACGGTATAATTTTTTTCTTTAACGTCTTTGCTGTGTCTCATGTAGTAATTTCATTATCCATTTCAAAATAGATTCTAGTTTACATTTTGATTTCTCCTTTGATATATGGGTTGTTTAGAAGTGTGTTTATTAATTTTCAAACATGCAGGGTTTTTTGGTTATTACCTATTATTAACTTGTAATTTAATTGCACTGTGGTGGAAGATCATTGCACTGTAGGCTTTGAATTTTTTTTGTGTTTAACTTAATGCCCCAAAAAGTACAGTGTTTTTAAATGTTTCATATATGTTAGAAAATAACATGTTTTCTCCAGTTTGGGGTACAGCAATTCATGTTTGTCTGTAGTTCACATTTGATCATTTGGATGTTCTAGATCTTTACCCACTTTTTTGTTGGCTTGGTTTACCAAATAATAAGCATTTAAAAATCTTTCACTGTAAATTTGAATTTTTCTTATACTTGTAGTATTAATACTTTTTACTTTGTGTGTATTGTGGTTGTATTTTTATATGTAACCAAATTAAATTTGTAGATTCCTAATGAATTGAATGTTGGTTTTTATTATGTTGTGACTGATCTTTTCTCCTTTAAGAATGCAAAGTCCGGGTGGCTCAGCAGTTTAGCACCACCTTCAGCCCAGGGCATGATCCTGAAGACGTGGGATCGAATCCCACATTGGGCTCCCTGCATGGAGCCTGCTTCTCCCTCTGCCTGTGTCTCTGCCTCTCTCTGTGTCTCTCATGAATAAATAAATAACATCCTTAAAAAAATAATAAAAAAAAGAATGCAACGTATATTTTGCTTGATACTAATATAGCTACAACAGCTTTCTTTTGGTTATTAGTTGCATCGTTCACCTTTGAAACTTTCTGGATGCGTACGTGTTAAATGTACAAATATATTTATGTGTTAACTGAACCATATGTTTTTTGTCTTTAAAGCATTTAGCCTCCTTTATTTAATATTATTACTAATACATTTTAATATATTTGGGCTTATAATTACAATTTATTTTTGTTATTTCTCCTGCACATTCTATATTTTCCTTTCCTTTGTTTTCCTTTCATGTTGGAACTTTCATTTTTTCCTTCTACTGGTTTATAGATTATACTTCTTTTAGTGGTTATTCTGGAAATTACAACATGCATTTTTAACTTGTCAAAGTCAAAAGTTAATCATTGCCTTCACCTTCTATCCTGACAATACAAGGTCCTTAAAACGTTTAACTGCATTTATGCCTCTCCTGACTTAGGTTAGTACTATTACATATTTTAGTTTTCTGTCAGCATTTTTAAACTCTAAGACATTATTATTGTTTTATTTAGTATTTATTTAGAATTATTCCCATCTTTGCTACTTATTATCACATGCTATTCTTTTTATGATCACTTTTCCTTTGCCACTTTCTTTTGTCCATAGTTTCCTTTTGTGGTTTGCTAGGTCTAAACTGTCATTTTTTGCAGGAGGAGGCATCTGAAAGTAACTTTAAGTCTCTTTCATTTTTAAAAGATATTTTTGGTAGGTATAGGTTTTGGAATTGGCAGTTCTTTCTTTTTTTTTTTTTTAAGATTTTATTTATTTCTTCATGAGAGACAGAGAGAGGCAGAAACATAGGCAGAGAGAGAAGCAGGCTCCCTATGGGGAGCCTGATATGGAACTCGATTCCAGGATCCCGGGATCATGACCTGAGCCAAAGGCAGACACTCAACCACTGAACCACCCAGGTGCCCTGGCAGTTATTTCTTTAAGCACATTATGAATGCTATTCCACTGGCTGCTGTAACCACTTGTTATTTTAAAGACTTGTCAGTCTCTCACCCCTTTTCAAACAATTTATTTATTTTTGATTGTTGTCAATTGATATTTAATACTTACTTTTATCTTTTTTGTTTCTTTTTCACTTTGATAGTGTGTATAGGTGTAGATTCATTTTATTAACCTTGCTTCAGATACCTTGTGCCTCCGAATCTATGGATCAGTCTCTATCATTATATCTGGGAAATTCTCTGGTATTGTTTCCTCAAATACTACCTCTGCCACATATTCTCTGTCATCCTCCTCTAGATTCTAATTAAATGTATGCCAGATATTTCCATTCCATACATTCTCCATGTCCCTTAATTTACTTTTTACTTTTCATTTCTCTTCCACATTCTGGATAATTACTTTCAACCTATCCTCCAGCTACCTGACTTTCTCTTCAGTTATATCTGGCCTGTGGTTAAATTCATTTTGAGTTTTAAATTTTAGTTACTTTATTTTTTTATTTCTTGATTTAATTCTTTTCCACATCTGCTGTATTTTTTTTAATAATAACTTTTGGTTCCCATCAGATATTTTAAAGTTATGTTTTCTTTCTTTAAACACAGTAAACATAATTATATTTATAATCGCGTCTGATAATCCCAGTGTTTCATTTCAATCATTCTAATAGCTAATGTTTTGAGGGGCCCATTTCTCTTTTCTCTCATTACTGCTATTTCTTGCTCATGCATCCTTATTGATAAGCTCTGTTATTTTTACTGTGTGTATCTCATTTTTCTTATAATATTATTCATGAGAATTATTTCAGCATTAAACTTAAGAGTTACATTCTCCCAGGGAGTTTCCATTATCTTCTGTCAGGTACCTAATAAACTAATTTCATGGCATTAGGTTTCCCTTTTTTCTTTTTTTTTTCTTTTTTTGAGGGAGGTACAGGTGAGATTTTGTATTGCAACTCCTACGGAAGCAGCCCTGTGACTACTCACACTATTACTACCTTCTCCAAAATAGAGATAAGACAATTTTACCAAGGAGTGAAGAAGTAAGATAGCTCTGCTTCTTGTTCATCTTTATGCTGTGGGTGTAGCCCTGTGAAGTCCCAGCTGTTTGAATGGGACAATCTCTTATTAGCCTCCCCACGATGGACAGATCCTGGCTTTGACTATCCTGTGTTGGCAGACAGACTAGAAAGACAGAGTTTACCAAATGGCTCATGTCAAGAGCAGCTTCACTTAACTCTCTGAGTTGGAGGTTTTACTTAGATTTTGACCTGCTAATTCTCTATAACTTGTCCATCCTTTGATGTTTTAAGATGAATAAAGAATATATTATTCTTTTTTACCATCATATTTAGTTGTTTCTTTGGAGGAGGGGATGAAGGGATAACCTTAATAACTTAACTCACCATTCTAGGAACTTCTATCTTCTGATTGAGATTTTACATTATATTTTATTCATACATAACATGTTTTATTCTAAAATGCAGATAAGGTAGTTTTACTTAGCTTTGTTATGCACAAACAGCATTTGACAAAATTCAACATATTTTTATGTTAAAAACTCTCAACAAACTGAGTATGGAGGGAATGTGCCTCAAAATAATGAAGGCCATATATGACAAGCCCACAGCTAACCTCATATTCAACAGTAGAAAGCTGAAAGCCTTTACTCTAATATCAGGAAGAAGACAAGGGAAGTCCTAGGCAGAGCAATTAGGCAAGAAAAAGAAAGACTTCCAAATCAGAAAGAAAGAATTAAAATATTTCCTGTTTGTAGAGGACATCTCATATATAAAACCCTAAAAACATCACAAAAAGGCTGTTAGAACTAATAAATTCAGTAAAGTTGCAGGATATAAAATCAATATACAAAAATCAATTGTGTTTTATATGCTAAAAATGAATTATTAGAAAAAGAAATTAAGAATATAATGCCATTTAGAAGCACCTGGCTGGTTCAGTTGTTTAAGTGTCTGACTCTTGATTTCAGCTCAGGTCATGATCTCAGGATCCTGGAATCTAGCCCCACATCAGGCTTCTCATTCAGTGAGCTGTCTGCTTTGGATTCTCTCCCTCTGCCCTTCATCCTTCTTTCTCTCTCTCTCTAAAATAAATATTAAAACAAGAAAAGAATGTCATTTGTAATTATATCAAAAATAATAAAATATCTAGGTATAGATTTATGTGCATCTTACCTAATTTATTAATAGGCTTACATTTATTTTTAAACAGATTTTTAAAAATTCCCTAATTTTTTAGGAGATTTTTTTGTGCGCCTTTTTTATTTTAAAGTCCTAGGGTTTGAGGCCCATGGGTGGCTCAGTTGGTTAAGTGTCTGAGTCTTGATTTTGGCTCAGGTCATGATCTCAGGATTGTGAGATCGAGCCCTGCATCATGCTCCATGCTCAGTGGGGAGTTGGCTTCTCCCTCTCCCTTTCCCGGCTAGTGCTTGCTGTCTCACTGTCTCAAATAAGCAAATAAAATCTTTAAAAAGAAAAAGAAATGGCTCAATCAAGTAATAATGGGAGGCTCTGGAAGCAATGATTGGGCATTTGAGAATCTTCTTCCTATTTAGTTCTAGTAATAAGAACACAGATTCCTAAATCAGAATGCCTGGGTTCATCCTAAGAGAATTAGCCATTCATTCTGTGACTTCTGTCATTTGTAAAATATGAATAATAAGAGTATCTTTTGCATAGTTGTGAATATTAAATGAGTTCATACATGGAATGTGCTTTGAACTAAGCCTGACACTTAGTGAGTGCTGTATGAATGTCCAAAGGGAATGGAGCTTTTCAATGCACTGTAGAGGACGAGTGAAGATATAAGCACTTCTGGGCGAGGTAGAATGTTGAATGTGTTCTTATGTACAGACCAGTTTTAGGAAGTTAGGTGCAACAAGGATAGAGGGCACTGGATGCCTAAGGAGTGGGAATGAGAAAGGAGTTTAGGACAAAAGTACAGAGGTGCTGTTCTTAGCCGAATTGATATTTTAGTCCTGGTTTGTTGCTTTTTTTCTGCCCACTACTCTGTCCCTCAGTTACGTAGGACTAATTCTCTTTCCTAGAAGCCAGTGAGTATACAGACTGATTTTTCTTTTAACCAAGGAATATATTAAGTAAGGTTGAACATGAATTGTTATTGTGCCACAAGGGGAAAAAAAAAACTGATTCAATTTGATTCTCAAGTGTATTCCTACACTGAATAATAATGACATTATCATTTAATTATTTAGACATTAGCTTCATTGGCATGTGTAGTTTGGGACCATTAGAAAAAAAATGAGAAAGAACAATATTCTGTTTTTATTGTAGCACCCCACTGTTAATTATCTTACAGGCTAATGTTTAATCACGTTTTTAGTCTTGCACAGTTCTTGATAATAATTAACCTGAAATAACTACTTCCATACATGAGTTGGGGACCTATTTACTTTTGTTGTTTCCTTTCTCAGGAAGTTAAATGGTTAAAACTTGCAGATCTAAATTGTCCGTGAATAGCCATAAGGGAAAAAGCCCATGAAATATGGAGGAAAGTTTTGTATGTATTTCTTAATATAAACTTGAACATTCAGTAAACATTTAAAGACTATACTTAAATGAATGTTTCTTTTCAATACCATGTGACTAGAGTATTAGTTTTGAAAGCCTTAGACTCCACAATGAACGGTTTTTTCTCTTGTTTGTGGTGACTAAAGTCAGGAAATCTAATTATCAAGCCTCTCATTAAATAAACGTAACTTTGCTGAGTCACATTGTAGGTCTACAACAGGGTTTTATATATAGTTTATATTCCTTCTAATTCTTCTCTTTTATTGCCTCTGCCATACATCAAACAGTCTATTTACTTACCTAGGAGATGATCTACGAGTTTTCCAATTAACTGTAACAAAAATCAATAAAAATATGTTTTGGAATTTAAAAAAATCAATAAATTAGCAAATACATGTATTTATTGCAGTAGATTGTATTTTTTTACCTTTTTTTTTTTTTTTTTTTTTTTTTTTTAAGAGGCAACAGGTAGAGGGAGACGGAGAGAGAGAATCTCAAGCAAGCTCCATGCCCAGCATGGAGCCTGACATGGGGCTCGATCTCACAACCCTAAGATCATGACCTGAGCCGAAATCAAGAGTCGGATGCTCAACCAACTGAGCCACCAGGCACCCCAATTTTTCCAACTTTTTAAAATCTCTTACCCATTAGAGCATTAAATATTCCTGTTCATTGCTATAAAATATCTTCTTCTTGGAGAGGTTACTTCCCTACCTCATTGTCAGTCAAATAATTTGCTGAACCACTGACATATGAGAAATGATGGAATGGCAGACCCAAGGAGAAGGTTTAAGAGACATCATGGTTCTGCCAACTCTTGTGCTTTCCCACATATTACCTTGATATGATAAAGTAGCTTCTTTTACAAAGGGAGATATTTTTATGCATCAAAGGGATGTAGGATTACTTTTTCAATTTTGTTTTCCCTTACTTTTGATTGAGACTGTGACATGAGTTACAGTTTTTTAAACTGTAGTTACTATTTTTTAGATTATTATCTGAAAGAAGGCATACAATGTCTTTATAAACACCTGTTGCCCATAGCAATACAGTAGCTGATTATTGATTGAACCTTACCAGGTTCTATCCCAAAAGCATTCCTAGAAGACAATATAAATATTCCCCATATTTCAGCTTCTGTTCTAAATCAGCTCAGCCTCTTTCTTGAAGCCTCCCTGATAACACCTGCCAGCACCAGTTTTTCCTCTATGCTACTTGTTCCATATTGAACACTGGTCACAGTGAATTGATGTTTTGAGAGTGGTGAATGCACCACCCAGCACCTCCATGTTCATTGAATACATGAATCTGTCAGAGAAGGAATGTATACATTGATGAATAAAGTAGATTGTGTGGAATTTAGTATGTGAGGTATCAGCTGGCTTCTATTATACTCTCATTGACTCTTATCCCTCTCATAGTAAACTTGAGGAAAGTCATCATGTCACTCTGTTGTTTTTTCCTTTAGCACTAGGCACATAGTTGTGGTTCAGCAAGTGTTCACTGAATGTAATTGGATTGAACTGAATAGGTAGGAAGTAACAAAGACTTGTTTGAGTCAGGCTTCACTCCATTGGAATTGAAACACAAATCCTCAGAGTCACTAATTTAGACATCACCTTAGTGTTTGGGGCAATTTGTACTACCAAAATCCACAGATGAGCCACCAAACTCTTCTTTTCTTTTTAAGATTTTATTTATTTGTTTATTTATTCGAGAGACAGAGTGAGTGAGAGAGAGAGTACACAAGCAAGTGCAAAGGGAGAAGGAAAAGCCGGCTCCCTACTGAGCAGGGAGCCTAACCCAGGGCTCAATCCCAGGACCCTGGGATCATGACCCAAGCCAGAGGTAGGCCCTTAACTGACTGAACCACCCAGGTATCCCTGAACTCTTATTTTGTGAATAAATTTAAGTGATTGATAAAAAAGAAAGTTTCAGGCATTTTTGTTATTCATTCACACTAACAGTATGTAATGGTTGGAATTGACCTAAGAGATGCAAACACCTCCATTGTTATTGAGTATTGTGGCCATTATCACCCCATTCTGTAGCATAGATGTTTTCTATTATCACAGTACCTGGGTTGCAGGTGTTATGAAGTGTATTTCCAGCACACACTCAGCACTACAGGGGGTGCCTGGCTGGCTCAGTGGGTGGAGCATGTGACTCTTGATCTCTGGGTTGTGAGTTCAAGTCCCAAGTTGCATGTGAAGATTACTTAAAAATAAAATCTTAAAAAAAAAAAAAAAAAACTACAAGAGGTTGTTGGAATCAGTGGGACAGAACATGGTATCTTCCAGCAGATAGACATGAGTTTGAATCTCAGTTCTAGTACTTATTAGTTGAGCAGTTTAGATAAATCATATATGCTGTCTAAATCTTGGTTGCCTCATTTATCAAATGGGAACAAATGCCTACTTCACAGGCTTCTGGAATGTTAGGGATGAGGTGACAAATTGCCTACCACAAAGACTGACACAGGGCTGGACTGTAATACCTGTGAACCTTTGTTGTTATTCTCACTTTCAGTCCCTAACACAATGTCTGATATATGGTAAGTGCTAAATCAAATTAACTTCAGTAAATGGACTCTGCTGGGCTCATTAACCAATTTCTGTTGTGATGACAGGAAAAGGAAGCTCTATAAAATCACGGAGAGTTTTTATGAATTAGAAGAGGTGAAAAACTCTGTCCTTGTAGCTATGTATGGAATTACGGCTATGTAGTATAATTTATGTCAATTGCTAATTAAGTATCTACCATCTGATTAACACTGGGAGCACTTTTTCATGTACCACAGAGGGTTTAAAAACAATATAGATAGAACTGGTGTTGAACATTGGAAAGAATTTGCCCCCTCGATTGCGAAGTTAGAGAGATGATAGACAAGCTTTTGAGCCAGAAATAAGTACCTGCTGTCATGGTATCTAAAAAAATATCAGAAACCCATCCCTATATTGTTAATTACTACTAACCATGACAATGGCATACATTTGTGTTGCACTTTAGAGTTAACAAAGCACTTTAGCAAGCACTCTCTTATTTTGTTATTTTTATACCAACCCAGTGAAGTAAGAAGACATTATTATCCCAATTTTGTAAATGATTGTATAATTGGAAATTTATGAAGCCAGGAAACCTCACTCCTAGTACAGAGCTCTTTGCTCTGTTGGCTTATTAAGTCTTTTAATAAAAAAGGTCTAGAGAGGAAGATATAACTTCTTATTTTGATAGCTGAGAGCCAAGTCCCCAAAGAATGGTAGGCCAGTAACTTTGTAATGTCAGGGGTCTGGGAGGGGGAGAGAATAATTCTCGAAGGCAGATTCTTCAGCCTTAATACATCGATATTTTGACTTTTTTGTTGCCTGTCCTGTGTACTGTAGGGTATTTAGCAGCATTCTTTGCCTTTACCAATTAGATGTCAGTAACACACCCTCAGTTGGAACAACAGAAAATGTCTCCAGACGTTACCAAATATCCCTTGTGAGGAGGGGGTAAAATCAGCTTGCTTGGGAACTATTGCTCCAGAGAAAAGATAAAATAAATAAACTTCACCTATTTTACAGTTTTCATCATAGCTAAATCCAAGCAGAACTTATAATCACTGAACCAAAAGTTATTTTTCACAGATACATGTGCAACCCTGCTTCTTAGGAATAGTTTAGTTGGTGCTGAAAGCTGGAGAAAACAGGAGAAGATATGGCTGGTCTCACAGAAAGAAGTCTGCTAGTAGTCCAGGGCATAAGGCCAAGTAAGAGTATTCACTGAAACATAAAGAGGGAGCAGGAGGGCGAATTGTCCATCCAAAAATGTACCCAGGGTGTACAAATCACACATTTTCTATCTTGTAATATGCTATATAATAACCATGGGTGTTGCCACTATGTGTTTTTGACTCCAGAACACATTGGAGCCTTTCTCAACATCAGAACCACTCTACATTAATATGAAAAGGGGGAGTATATAAGGTTATGAGTTTTGAGACCTCTGCCTTGGTACTTCTCATTTACTAGCCATATGCATGTAACCTCAGGCAAGGTGCTTCACCTCTCTGGATCTAGGTTTCTAGATCTAAAAATGAGATTAATTTCAATATCTCCAAGCTTTAAAATTGTATGGTTTTCTTTCTCTTATGACCACAATTAAGTCACTACTATTACTGCCAGCTAGTATGAATGTATGATTATCCTGCCATGCACATCACCAGAAGTAATATGGTAATATTGGTGGTATCATTCTTGTAAAGTTAAAAAAAATGTTCTAATGAAGCAGATTAAGGCTACTTACAATATACGCATCCTTGGGCTCAGGGAGACTAGGGAGGAAATGATCTACTTGGATATGAGAAATGAAGTAGCCAGGGCATTGAAATCCATAACTCACCATGGTTAATGAATCTTCCTCTCCCTAACCCAATACCCCAGGCAAAAGATAGGCATTGGTACCTATTAAATAAGAGCTAGGAGAAAAGGAATTACAGTCAAAACCCTCTTAAGACATTTTCAAAGGAGCAGCCATTAAAGCTTCTAAACCAGGAAATCATCCTTGGAGAGAAATGGAAAATCACAGGTACGGTGCCATGCAAATGTGGCCATTTAATAAATACTATTGGATGAGGAGGATGATAAGAATAAATGCATGCTGGCGGCAAAAGTGGGAAGCAGGAACCTTTTAAGGAGTGGTTAATTTTTTTTTTTCTACAAACTGAGTTTGTGCTAGTGGAAATGTCATATCACCTGGAGATGGAGATTCTTAATGGACAGATTTCTCTCATCCCAAATTTAGGCATTGGTAGTCATTGTAGTCACATAGGCACTTTTTCCATTTGGTGGGATGGAGGAGAAGGATTATCACTTTTATAGTCAGATGCACTCTTTGAAAGGAAAAGGCCTATACCTCCTTTTCCTCATCTATCACTAGTTTCCCAATGGATGCCAGCAGCAGCAATAGCAGCAGTGGAGACATGCAGACATGCAGCAGCTAAATTAACGATCTAACTGGATTATTGACCTATTGAGGGAGCAGTGAGAGATGGCGCTATAAGAAAAAGTTAGCTTTTAAAGTGAATATTGTTGTAACGCTAAAGTCTCTCAAGAGAATTTGGAATTGGTGAATTTGTTTGGAGATCCTAACTACTCTCTCAATGGAAGCATATATATGGGTGAACGTTGGCATTCTCTGCCACATCTTGCTCTCAGGTTCCCATTTGCTTCCTGTAGACCAAAGTCCCATCAATCACTGCTCGTATCTTCATATTCGGGATCTCCAGACATTCAATCAGGAAATGATGGTCTAAGAAAAAAAAAAAAGGCAAAATATCCACACCCCTTCTCCACTTAATATGAAATGGATGAGCATAGGTTAATTGGACTATATCTGTCATAGGCTGGCTTCCTGGAAAGCAGACTCTGAGACAACGGACAATGGTTGCATGCAGGAAATGCTATAAAGAGCCCCACCTGTGAAAGGGAAGGGAAGGAAGCAAACAGTCTCAACACATTCTTCAGCCAATCTCATAATGAAGCTGGGGTGGCTCTTCAGGATTGCCTCAAAGTAAGGCAAGGAGACTGGACCTTTATATTTTAATTGACCAGTTATTGGACTTAGTTATTTCTGGAAAACGCCATGACCTTGAACAAAGTGTGAGGCAACTCCCCTCAGCTGAGATAATTAATAAAAAGTGTTGTCTGGGGGCACTTGGTTGGTGCAGTCCATTAAGCATCCAACTCTTGGTTTCTGCTCAGGTCATGATTGCAGGGAGTCTGCTCAAGATTCTCTCCTTCTGCCCCTCCTCTCCCTTTCTCTCTTAAATAAATAGATAGATAAATAAATAAATAAATAAATAAATAAATAAATAAATAATCTTAAAAAAAGTGTTGTCTGAGGGCTATATTTGGCATTCCCAACAACTAGGGAATTAAATCCTTTAGTCCTAAAGTGGGATCTAGGAGATACCTCATAGTGACTACCACAAACTGCCATTTTGTGGCAGTGGATAAGGAATGACACGACAGTCATTGGTTTGTATTAGCACTTGGAATCCTAGGAAATTTCTTTTCTCTATAGGAGAATTTAATCTGATGAAATTTCTGGAAGGAACCTCCCATTTTTCTCCATGGCTCCAAGTGTTGCCTTACTAACTTCTGTGTATGTGTATGAAGTGGGTAGGTGGTGTGGAGTCTTTCCTCCTTGGGGCTATGCATATTTCAGACGTACTCTCTTTTTGAAAATTTGAGGGGTCAAACAATAAATTTAAATCTTGAGTAGTTACTTTTAAAATCTGGGTTAATATTTTCTTTGACAATGCAGTTTATTTAAAAACTTAATAGACTCCTAATCTATTTGTTTCTAGTCAGTTTCATGTGGTAGAAATCATACCCAAATTTATTTCCCAGACATCATCCCCAAATATGCTTTGTTTATTTGCTTTGTTACTCCCATGCATCTCTTTTCTCTCAATTTAATGGTGGTTACCTTGAACGTATCTGGCTTTGCCCAAGGTTCAATAGTAGGAGTCTTCATTTGTCAAATGTTTTATCAATCTTACTTTTATATTTCTTGGGGTCTAGAAAAAGTCCATTTTTGTCTAAAGCTTTAAAATATTAAATTTTGTTCTCTATTTTGAACAAATTTCTTATGAGGTTATCACTTTCTTGAAGTACCTTGCCAAATACAACCAATAGTAAGTATCCAACACACCCTATCACTTTGTTTCCTTCCAACCACCCTCCTGAAGAGTTGCCAGCTCAGTAGGCACATAGTCTCCTTCTCATATTATTTTCAAATGACAGTTTGACCAGATGGTTTACCACTGCATAATACAGATCAATAGTTCAGTATATATCGTTTTTTTAGCATATATTTCATATACTTGAGGTATTTGGTTTTTCAACATTCTACTTCAAGTTACCAATTTTTATCAATGTCATAAATTATCAATTTACCAACTTGTCAGTTGTCATAATAGGTTAACCACTATAATAAACAACCTGCAAATCCAGTATTTAATACTATAAAAACATCTTTCTCATTTATAATCACATCCATTGGATGCCAGATAACTCTCATCCAAGCACTGATTCAGACCTTTTGAGCCAGCCTCCTTTCATATTTTGGTACTACCATCCTTAACATGTGACTTTTATGATTTTCTAGGAGGAGGAAGAAAACAGAGGTTGGAGCACAGGAGATTTGATAAGGGGATGTTAAACTGGAAAATGCCTGACATCACTTCTGCCCATATTCTGTTTTCTATAACTCATTGAAAAGCTTCATTTAACTGAAAGGAGACTTTGAAATATATTCTAGTATATACCTTGGATGAAAAGCAGAAAGAGTGTTGATGGGCAGCTATCCTTTGTTCCAGATGGGCTGGGGCAAAAATTCAAAACCAAATTGTGAAGGGCCTTGTATTACCCTATTATGGAAATTGGACAGTGACATTGAGGAATGATTTAAGGGAAGTGTTTGAGAAAGGGAAAAATAAAGGTGAGTGGTTATATACAAGATAGGATCTAACAATGCAAACTAAGGAAGAATATTCTGAGAGGTAATGAAGAGCCTTATGAGAGAGTGATATCCTGGAAGCCAAGGAAGGAGAGTTTTTCCAGAAGTCTAAAGTGTCAAATATGACAGTGACCAAGATGCTGGGATAGTGAAAGGGCAACAATACCAATTATTTAAAAGTTTGGGACACAGCTAGAATTTTGATACATACCCTTTGGAAAACTGTATCTACTAAAAATGAAAAAAGTATATTTACATTTATATAAATATGTTTATAAGAGATGCTTAGATGTCTATAGCAATACTATTTGCCTATCCAAGAATTGGAAATGACTCAAAAGTCCATCAGGCAGTATGGTTATAAATAAGTTGTGGTATATTTATACATTGGAATATTATATTGTAATAAACATGAACATTATGGATAAGTCTCACAATGTTGACCAAAAGAAGCCAGACATAAAAAAATACATCCACCATTATTCTATTTCTATAACATTTAAATAGGCTAATCTAATCTATAGGATTAGAAATTAGGATATTGGTTACCCATAGTGGGTAGATATGCTGGAAGGGAATGTGGGAGTTCTTTTTAGATTCTGTTTGGGTAATGGTTACACAGTGTGCTAGACAATAATGGATCCCTAAAGGTATAGCCATATCCTAATCTCTGCAATCTATGAATATGTTAATTTACATGACAAAAAGGATTTTGCATATATGATTGATTTAAGCATCTTGAAATTGAAAGATTAGCCTGGATTATATTTTAGAGAGAGAGGGAGGGAGAGACAAAGTGGGAGGGAAAGAGAATACATACTACTTTAGGAAAAATTTACATTAAGAAAAGGATGGGACAGGAGAATTTTCATTGGATTTGACAACTAGGAAGTCATTTATAACCCTACTGAAAGCAGTTTTAGTAGAGTTGTGGAGGTAGAAGCCAACTTTTAGTGGCTTGGAAGGCAAAAGAAGCTGAGAAAGTAGAGGAATAGATATGGATACTTCCTTTAAAACTGGTTTGTCAGTTATGGGAAAGAAAAAGTTATGGTCGTAGTTGGGAGAGGTGAGCTGGGGTACATTGGGGTAGTATTAAGGGAAGAGTTTTTTGTTTAGACTAAGAAAGCCTTGAGCAGAGCAGTTTTTCTCTGGGAGTACCCAGAGAAGTTATAGGAGACTATGCTCAAATAAAAAAGAGATGGAAATACTCCATATTACTTCCTTTTTCCTTCCCCAAGTAGTAAGAGGAAAAATGAAAAATAAACACATACAACAATATCTGGAGATTTTGTACATATGGGAAGGTGTGGGTCCCTTCTTCAGCTCCATTAGGGTAGGAGGCACTAAGCTGTTCTACTTATATTTGCGCCAGTCAGCTATTTCTGTGTAATAACAATCCAAAAGCTTAGTGGTTTACATTGAACATAGGTTATTTAGTTCATGTGTTTATAGGTGAGTTGGTCATTCTGTTAGTCTTGGTTAGCTTGTTTGATTTTTACCGTCTCTCTTATTTGTCTGCAATGAGGTAATGACTCACCGGGTCTAAGATAGCCCCAAAAGGGATTATTTGAATCCATTCCATACTCTCTTTTATCTACCAGTTGGCTAGCCTCAGTTTATTTCATATAGACACAGGGTTTCAAGCGATCAAGCAGAAGTATGCAAGATGTCTTTAGACCTAGGCTTGTAACTGCCCACCTGTCACTTCCACCTCATCCTTTTGCCAAATCAAGCACAAGAAAAGCCCAAATCCAACATCCTAATGGGTAGAGCTACAAAGTCTATATAATAAGAGGCACGGATACAGGGAAAGAAATACTTAGGCCATTTTTGCAATCAGTATACTAAAATACTCTTTCCAATTCATGGAGATACAGCCAAAGATAGCATTTGGGAGATATGTTTCCATGTTGATTTAGCTCTAACTTTGTTGTTACTCTGACATCATTTTTTTCAGGGGCTGCCATTTAGTCCACAGGACAGATTTTTTGGGCTGCTGGACAGCAAAGATTTGGGCTGACTAAATGGTAGAGTGTTTAATTGTCTGAAGTATCCAGAAACTATGGATCCAGTGTTCTGTAAGACCATGCTTTCATACCTCTCTCAGTTTTAGGAGGAGGGAATTTTATTCATTAGTAGCAGAGATATGTAGCAAATATAATATTCAGGTTTAGATTTATCAGAAGATAATTCAAATTATCTCACTTAACAGATTCCGGATCTGTTTAAATTCACTGAAAATCTGGATCAAATATTAGCTTTCCTATTACAGGGATATCAAATTTCAGATATGCTTCATTATGACTCAATTTCTTGGCACATGCTAAAAAGCACCCCAGTGATCTAGTGCAAATGAATGTGAAACATATCACAGACCATGCTTTCGGTCAAAATGTCCCTGCTTCCTCCTTACGTTCTCACTTTATTTTTTTTCCTGCATAGGATATACCCCATATTGATATTCAATACAGATACTGAGCATGCAATTTATTATGTCAAACTGAAAAATGCCTGTGGTAATACAGGTTTTTATAGCTCTGGTTTTCTCCAGCTCAAATTGCTTTGAGTATCTGTGTGTCGGCAGAAAGTTCGAAGTAGGATGGATGCAGAAACCATGAGTGGACAAAAGACACCTTTAGAAACTACAAACCAGCAACCGGAAAGCCTTTTAGCTGTAAGTCAGCAGACTTTTATGTCAAGCTTGGCTGACTAATTATTGCTTATAATTTGCATTAGGATTAATTAACTAATTAGAGAGGAATGTCTGAAGGCAAAGTTATGGCTCTGCTTGTCAAGCTGAGGACTTTAATTATTCTGATATTTTTAATTATAATCAGCTGCTGAATGAGTATTACATTGTCAGCTACTATCACTGAAACTAGGCTGGGCAAAGGAGCCGGAGGAATTATGGGTTGCCACTGTTTCTTTCACCAGCGATAGAAAGGTATGACCCAAACACCCACGGAGGGAAAACCTTCTAAGAGCAGTGATCTTTAAAACTGCACATAGAACTGGGTAAACTACAGTAATTCAGGTTCGTTTGCCAATTACAGATTGTGGTAGAATCTTTTCCTAAGCAGAATGAGGAAATCAGCCTTGTTCCCATGTCTGATTATAGCTGGCAAAGAGCCTTGTGAGGTGATCCTACTAATGGACTGGGCTTAGCCAACTTGCTGTTCTTTTATGAATCACAGTATCAGCTTCCTGGAGCTCTCTGTAAACTGTTTGATTTAAGTTGAGTTTCAAAGACTTTCTTCTTTTTCTCTGAATGACAGATTAGGAGACTTAGTATGCATATCCTTGAAACTGCTTTGACTGTTTCAAAGAAAGTTACTAGCTAAATGTGCCAAGCACATAGTACATACTCAGTAAAAATTTATTGAATGAACTGTGATGTATTGGTATATAATTCATAGGAACTAGCAAAGACTTGCTAGCACAGCAGCTAACTTTACAAGATATTTGCTAATTTCTGCCAGAACATTAGAAATCAAAATCAAACTCTTTATCCTAGATACATTTAAATAATAGAGAAAAATGCCTCCAAAGGATTCATAGAAAGATGAAACACGCTTGCTGACTTTTTCATGATGGTTGAAGAGCTAAAAACTCTGTTCTTGTCAAATAATTACAACAAAGAAACTCTAAGCTTAAGTGGTGTTAAAGGTTCCGAATGACTTACAAATTGGCAAAGCCCTGCAGATTTAATGTCAAGGCACAACACAAATGTTGTGCTGATTTCTTTTCTTTTTAAAGATGCCCAGGAGTGAATTCACAGATTCTCAATCACACAGACACTCTATGAGAATCAGCAGTGTTTTCTTTGAGACTATGGTTTGAAAATGAGGGTAGTCTATTAGTTTTTTATTATCACAGAAATGCTTTGCATTTAGCAGTCTCTGTTTTCTACTTTTATGCAGAGTTGAGCATATAAGGGGACATGGCCATTCATAAAATCATAGCCTTGTAAAGACCTGGAGGAGATCTTTAAGATAGGCAGCACTCTATGTAGCATTTAAGATCATGGGTGCCCTTATTTATTTATTTAACAAGCACTTGCAGAGCTACTAATTTGTACCAGGAACTATTTGAAACACTCTCAAATGACCTTATAAGAAGCACTCATATTACTGAGACACAGAGGCTAAGGATCTTGCTCAAAGTAACCAGCTAGCTTGTGCTGGGGCTAGGAATTGAGCTCAGGCTCAAGAAACCATGTTCAACATGATTGGGATACATATCAGGCCCAGCTCCCCAGTTTTGCACACAGAGGAGCCAAGGACCAAAGGTTAAGTGACTTGCCCAAAATTACTACATCAGCAGGTACCACAGCTAAGAGAACATTTGGCACTTGATTCTCAGTGCAGGGTCTTTCCAATGTCTGACCATGCTTCTCAGAGTGATGGACTTGTCTTCCAATTTATTTGGGACTTTCCCAGTTTTAACACCAATAGTCATGTGTCTCAAGAGACCCCTCAGACTCTTCAGAAATTGATCGCTCTACTTCTCATGTAATTGTATTTTGCAGTGGACAAGTCATCTTGCTTCACTCTGATATCTGACTTCTTGGCAAGTTGTTCCCTGGGCTCAAAGGCCACATGCAAATTTTAATCCCTTCACACCAAACATAAATGAGAAACCTCTATAGAATAGCAGGCAGATCTTTTTAATGCCTTGAAAAAAAATGGAATTGGCTGGTTTTATCACTGCTTTTATCAACTATTCTTCTTGACACCTAAACAAATAAAATATCATAATAGATATGGAACCATGATAGTGCTCTAGTGTACACTGCTTTATATTTTCAAAAACACTTTCAGACCTGTTGTTTCATTTGGTTTTGTTTACTCTTTCTAATGTTCTATCTCCATTTTGCAAATGAAGAAATGGGGGCTCTGAAAATTATGACTTACTCAGAGCTGATGGCTCTTTTTGCCACTTTGTATTAGCACATGGTTAAGATTTTATAATAAAGGATAATTCTGCCCATTATCCTTAAAGGATAAGAGTAAGGTGCTTAACCTGGTGCAAAATTTAAAAATGCAGCAAAAACTCAGTCATCAAGATAAAGAATATTCTAGTGTAATACTTGAAGAAACCAATATGGGCTATGGATATCATCTTGGCACTCTCCCTCTGCCTTGCTCCACCTAACTGGTATCACCCAGAAAAAAGCTTACTCATTTGTCTGGAGTCCTAATTTTTGTGACTGCCACCCAGGGGACACCTCTGGATCACCTGGCTCTGGTGGCCAGTGGGGCTTACACTTGTAGTCCCATGGAACATTTAATATTTACATATTTTTAAAGCCTGATGCCTGAGGTCTGGCTTCCAGTCAGCCTGTATCTAAGTAATGAGATCCTCCTCTTTGGGACACTGACAGGTTTTGCACATTCTCAATGATGGGGGTATATTAACAGTATAATAGACTATTGGGGGAAGCATAAAATGTTGAGAGACACCAAGAACTGAGGCAAAGTTGAGTAACAAGGTTCATCTTCTGTATGAGGCAATTCCTTCAAGACTAGGAGATGTGGTTGTTTACATTATAGAAACCAACACCAAATAAAGCAAAGTGAAGAAACAGAGGAATATGTTCCAGATTAAAGAACAAGATAAAACCTCAGGAGAAAACAAACCTTAATGAAAAAGAAGTAATTTACCTGATAAAGGAGTTCAAAGTGATGGTCAGAGGATGCCCATAGAACTAGGGAGGAATGGATAAACATAGTGAGAACTTCAAATATAGTAAATATAAGAAGTACCAAGCAGAAGTCACAGACCTGAAGAATACAATAACTGAACTAAAAAAAATATGTACATTACAGGGGTTGAACATCAAATGAGATGAAGTAGAAGAAAGGATCAGTCAAAGACAAGGCAGTCGAACTCAGCCAATCAGCAGGAAAAAAAAATTAAAGGAATTTATGGGACAACATCAAACAGACTAATATTTGCACAAAAGATATCATTGAAGAAGAACAGAAGAGGGTAGAAATCTTTGAAAAAATGGCTGAAAACTTCTCTTACTTGTAGAAGGAAACAGACATCCAGATTCAGAAAGCCCAGAAAATTTTAAATAAGAATAATGCAACACATTTCACATTTCACAACATACATTATAGTGAAAATCTCGAAAGCTAAAATCAAGGAGAGAATAGGAAGAGTAGCAAGAGGAAAACAACTTGTTATATACAAGGGAATCTCCATCAGACTACCAGTAAACTTTTTAGCAGAAATTTTGCTGGCCAGGAAAGAGTAGTATGATATATACTACTTTTATTGGGGGGGGGGGGGGAAACAACTTTCAACTGAGAATACTCTACCTGGCAAAATTATTTAGAAATGAAGGAGGAAAGGAGCTTTTCAGACAAAAACTAAAGGAGTTCTCACCATTTTACCAGCTTTGCAAATGTTAAAGGAATTTCTTTAAGCTAAAAAAGAAAGGGTGCTGATTAGTAACAGGAACACATAAAAGGGGCACCTGGGTGGCTCAGTCAGTTAAGCCTCTGCCTTCAGCTCAGGTCATGATCCCAGAGTCCTTGGATCCAGCCCCAAGTCAGGCTCCCTGCTCAGTGGGGAACCTGCTTCTCCCTCTCTTTCTGCCTGCTGTTAACCCTGCTTGTGTGTTCTCTCTTTTGCCAAATAAATAAAAATAAGATATTTTTAAGAATTAAAAAAAAATAAAGCTAGTATGAAAGTTAAAAAACCAAAGTGGTAAAATAACTATGATCACAAAATTAGTTAAGGGATGCACAGTATAAAAAGATGCAAAATGTGATATCAAAAACATAAAACAGAGGGCGGTATGAGCAATATTAAGCTTCACCATGAGTGGGAAAAATTAGAGAAGGTGACAAAACATGAAAGACTCCTAACTCTGGGAAATGAACAAAGGGTAGTGGAAGGGGAGGTGAGCGGAGGGATGGGGTAACTGGGTGACGGGCACTGAAGAGGGCACTTGATGGGATGAGCACTGGGTGTTATACTATATGTTGGCAAATCGAATTTCAATTAAAAAAAAAAGCTGCAAAAAAAAAAAAAAAGCTTCACCGTGGGATCAAACTTAAATTGTTATCAACCTCAAATAGACTGTTATAAATTGTTATATATAAACCTCATGGTAACTGCAAAGCAAAAATTTATAACAAACACACAAAAGAGAAAGAGAAAGGAATATAAGCACATCACTAAAGAAAGTAATCAAAACACAAAGGAAAAAAGAGAAGAAAGCGACACAGAGGAACTATAGAAATAGCTAGAAAACATTTAAAATAGAAAAAAGCACATACTTATCAATAATAACTCTAAATATAAATGGGCTTCAGTCAAGAGACATAGAGTGGCTGAATGGGTGAAAAAAAAAGACCCTTCTATATATGCTGCCTAAAAAAGACTCACTTTAGATGTAAGGACATGCACAGACTGAAAGTAAAGGGATAGCAAAAGATCTTCCATGCACATGGAAACTGAAAAAAAACTGAAGTAGCTATGCTTATATCAGTCAAAATAGATTTTAAAACAAAGAGAAAAAGATGATCGTTACATAATGATAAAGGAGTCAATCCAACAAGAAGATACAACATTTGTGAATATCTATAAAACTAACACAGGAGCACCTAAATATATAAAACAAATATTAACAGACCTAAAGGGGGAAATACAGAGCAATTCAATAATAGTGGGATAGTATAATAGCCCACTTATAACAATGGATAGATCATCCAGACAGAAAATCAATAAGAAAACATTGGCCTTAAATGACACTTCAGAACCGATGGACTTAACAGATATTTAAAGAATATTCCATCCAAAAGCAGCAGAACACACATTCTTCTCAAGTGCACATGGAACATTTTCCAAGGTGAATCAGATGTTAAGTCACAAACAAAGTCTTAATACACTTACAAGGATTGAAATATGAAGCATCTTGTTCAACCACAAAGTTATGAAAGTAGAAATTAATTACATGAAGAAACTGGAAAATCAACAGATATGTAGAGATTAAACTATATGCTATTACACAACCAATGGGTCAAAGAAGAAATCAAGCGAACAATAAAAAAAAAAATACCTGGAGACAAATGAAAATGGAAATTTAACATTTCAAATTTCTGAACGTTTCCGTACAGGATGAAGGAAAAGCAGTTCCAAGAGGGAAGTTCTTAGCAATAAATGACAACCTCAAAAATAAAAATCTCAAACAATATGACTTTATACTTCAAGGAAGTAGAAAAAGAACAACGTCCAAAGTTAATAGAAGGGAGATAACAAAGATTAGAGCCAATTAAATGAAACAAATTAAGAAGACAATGGAAAAGATCAATGAAATTAAGATCTGGTTCTTTGAAATATAAACAAAATTGACAAGCCTTTAGCTAGACTCACCAAGAATGAATGAATGAATGAATGAATGAATGAATGAATAAAATCAGACAGGAAAAAGGTGTTATAGCTGAAATACAAAGGATCATAAGAGACTACTGTGAACAGTAATACCCCCAACAAATTGGACAATCTAAAAGAAATGGATCAATTCCTAGAAACATATAACCTATCGAGGCTAAATCATGATGCAACACAGGAGACTGATTACTAGTGAGGATATTGAATCAGTAGTAAAAACTTCCCGACAAACAAAGTCCAGGAACAGATGGCTATACTAGTGAATTCTACCAAAAGAAAGAAAATTCTACCTCAACCTCCCTGATGAAGATAGATGCAAAAATCTTCAACAAAATATTAGCAAACTGAAATCAACAATATCACACACAATGACCAATGGAATTTATTTTAGGAGCACAAGTATGGTTCAAAAGCTACAAAGCAGTCATTATATACTACATTGACAAAATAAAAGATGAAAATCTTATGATCATACCAATAGGTTCAGAAAAAGCATTCAGCAAAATTAAACTCTATTTATGATAAAAGTTCTCAATAAACTGGGTGTAAAGGGAACATACCTCCATACAATAAGGGCCATATATGACAAGCCCACCGCTAACATCATACTCAAAAGTGAAAAGCTGAAAGCTTTTCCTCTAAGATCAAGACAAGGATTTTCATTCTCACTCTTATTTAACATAGTATTTAACATAGTATTGAAAATTCTAGCCAGAGCAATTAGACAGGAAAAATAAATAACAAGTTTCCAAGTCAGAAAGGAAGAAGCAGAAGTTTTTTTATTTGCAGATGACATGATACTATATATAGGAAACCCTAAAGTCTCCATAAAAAAATCTTTAGGAGTAATAAATGAATTCAGTAAAGTTATAGGATATGAAATTAGTATACAGAAAATCTGTGGCATTTCTGAACACTAATTATGAACTATGAGAAAGAGAAGTTAATAAAACAATTCCATTTAAAATTGCATCAGAAAGAGTAAAATGCCTTGGAGTATATTTAATGAAGGAAGTGAACCACCTGTGTATTGACAACTACAAGACATTAATGAAAAAAATTGAAGAAGGCACAAATAAATGGAAATATATTCCCTGTTCATGGATTGGAAAAAATATTGTTAAAAGGTTCACATTACCCAGAGTGATATACATATTGAATACAATCCCTATCACAATTCCAATGGCATTTTTCACAGAAATAGACAATTTTAAAATTTGTATGGAACCATAAATTATCCCAAATAACCACAGCAATCTGGAGAAAGAACAACAAAGCTGGAGGCATCACACTCCCTAATTTCAAACTATATTACAAAACTATAATACTTAAAATGGTATTGAATGAGCATAGAAACAGACACATAGGTCCATACATTTCCAGTCAATGCATTTCCAGTCAATTAATTTATGACAAAGTATGCAAGGATATACAATGAGGAAATATATTCTCTTTATAAATAGTTTTGGAAAAATTAGACAACAAGATGCAAAAGAATGAAACTGACCACTGCCTTACACCATACACAAAAACAAACAAACAAAAAATAACTCAAAATGGGTTGAATATAAGGCCTGAAACTAAAACTTCTAGGGAAAAAAAAAAAAAACATAAGCAGTTATTTCCTTGACATGGTCCTAGCGATTATTTTTGAGTCTGAGGCCCAAAGCAAAAGCAACAGAAGCAAAAATTAACAACTGGGACTACATCAAACAAGAAGCTTCTACACAGCAAAGGAAACCATCAATGAGTGAAAAGACAACCTACTAGGGAGAAAATATTTGCAAATCATCTATCACATAAGGGGCTAATATCCAAAATATATAAAGAGCTCATATAATAGCAAACAAATCAGATTGAAAATGGGCAGAAGATCTGAAAAGATATTTTTCTAGCAAAGGCAAACAGGTACATGATCAAAGGTATGTGAAAATATGCTCTACATCACTAATCATCAGGAAATGCAAATCAAAACCACAGTGAGATATCACCTCACACCATCAGAATGGCTATTATCAAAAAGACTAGAAATAAGTGTTAGAGAGGATGGGTGATTTTGGCAATGGAAATTGGTGCAGCTACTATAGAAAACAGTATGGAGTTTCCTCAGAAAGTTAAAAATAGAAATACCATATGGCCTAGCAATTTCACTTCTGGGTATTTATCTGAAGAAAACAAAAACACTAACTTGAAAAGACAACTACACCTCCATCTTCATTGCACCATTATTTAGAGTAGCCAAGATATGGAAGCAGTTTAAGTCTCCATTGACAGATGAATGGATAAAGAAAGTATGGCATGTATATAAATATACATATATGTGTATGGAATATTATTCAAAAATTTAACTCAAAAAGGATCATAGACTTACATGAAAACATAAAACTATAAAACTCTTAGAGGATAACATGGGAGAAAATGATATGATCACTTCAATAGATGCAGAAAAAGCATTTGACCAAATTAAAGTGCTATTTGTGATAAAAACTCTCAATAAAGTGAGTGTAAAGGAAACATACCTCAATATACTAAAGTCCATATTTGATATGCCCACAGCTGACATCTTAGATACAGTGATGCCTTTTTATATAAAATATCAGACATAATCCATTAAAATATTGATAAGCTAGACATTAAAATTAAAATTTTCTACTCTGTAAAAGACAATACCAAGAAAATGAAAAGACAAGCCAGAAACTGGGAAAAAGTATTTGCAGAAAACACGTCTGACAAAAAACTGTTACTCAAATATAACAGTTATAATATACTTAAAACTCCCCAATAAGAAAATAAACAACCCAATTAAAAAATGAGCCAAAGATATTAAAAGATACTTTACCAGAGAAGGTATACAGATGACAAATATGCACGTAAAAAGATACCTCACATCATATATTAACAGGGAAATGCAAAATAAAACAATAATAAGATACCATTACACACCTATTACAATGGCCAAAATCCAGAGCACTCACAACACCAAATGCTGATGAGGATGTGGAGCAATAGGAACTCTCCTTCACAGCAGATGGGAATGCAAAATGGTGCAGTCATTTTGGAAGACAATTTGGAAGTTTCTTATGAAATTAAATCTACTGCTTACCCTACAATCCTGCAAACATGTGTTTTGGTATGTATACAAAAAAGTTGAAAATGTATGCCTACACAAAAGTTTGCACATGGATATTTATAAAGCTTTATTCATCACTGTCAGTACTTGAAAGTAACCAACGTGTCCTTCAGTAGGTGAATGGATAAATAAACTGTGATATACCAGATAATGGAATATTACTCAGTGCTAAAAAGACATGGATTATCAAGCTATGAAAAGTCATGGAGGAACCTTAAATGCATATTACTTAGTAAAAGAAGCCAATCTGAAAATGCTATATCATGTATGCCAACTTTATGACATTCTGGAAAAGGCAAAACCTGGGAGACAATTAAAAGAATCAGTGGTTGCTTAGGGATGGGGAATAGGGAAAGAGATAAATGGCAGACAGATCAGAGGATTTTTTTGGACAGTGAAAATACTTTGTTTGATATTATAATTGCTACATGTTATGCATTTATCCAGACCCATAGAATACTCAATGCAGGCGTGAACCCTAAAGTAAACTATGGATTTTGGACGATTATGATGTTTCAATGTTGTTCATCCTTGGTTAAAAAATAAACAAAACGTACCATTCCAGTGAGTCATGTTGATAATTGGGGGGCTGTGCATGTGTGGGGCAGGGGTTCTATGGAAAATTTTGCACTACTCTCTCAATTTTGTTGTAAACCTTAAACTGCTCTGAGAAAATAAGTCTTTAAAAAAGAAAGAAAGAAATACATGATTCAACCCTGTACTTGCACAGCCTTGCTTTCCTCTCATCACCCTAATCTTGATCTTGCACTTAAGTTCCTCCTTTTCAGTGATGAAAAGAAAAAGAGAAATATCAGCTCCCTTAGTGCATGGGAATGAAAATTCAGTTACTTAATTTCTTCAGGATTCAACAAACCAAACTAATTGGTTTAAATTTTGCTTATTTTCTAACTTATTTCCTTCTTGGAGCATTTCCTTCTCTCTCAATACTTGTTATAATACTTCTAAGAACAAATCTCATTTCTGAGTCACGCATGGGTAATTCTCTAGAACCTGGACCTCCTGGGAAAGTGTGTCATCTTTCCTGACTTAGTCCCTGGAAACACAGCTCCCCCACCTCAGGCAGGTCTGTGTTAATGGTCCTGGTGCCCATTCACACAGGTGAAGGAGATCCTGGTGCTAGAGTGATTGACACCTGAGTGTTTCAGAAGCATGGACTGTGGCTAAGATTCAAAGAAAGGGTTTGGGGGAACTAAGAGGGTCATTGCAAAGGTGGTAGCAGCACCTCCGCTGGTTGCAGGTTCTTTCAGATGTTTGTGATTTGGGGCCTGCCTTACAAAGACCCCTTCAGCTCCAAAAGGAAATAGTGTACTCACCAGCAGGGCCTGGATGACTGTTCTTTATTAGAGAACATCTGTGATGAGTATTTGAAGTAAACTTCTCTGGAAAACGTGTACACGTTTATGCTCTGGTATGCCATTTGCATCACACTGGCTCCTCTGCAAAATATGTTTTAAAAAAATCTCAAACTGGCTGTTTTATTTCTTCCTCCCCAGTCAACATTCTTTTGCTTGAAAAGGACTTTCATCTACAAGACTGCCTATACCCACCCACTTCCCTACCCCTTAGGAATCAAAAGCTACTTCATCAAGCTCAGACATCAAAATGAACAAAACATAATGAGATTGTCAATGTTCAATGACTAATGTGGGTTTATTGCCCCTGATGCAGATATGGAGACAAGTGTGGACATACCTTAAGTTTGTCTAATAACAGCAGGCAGATTAGCATTTTTTAAAAATATGATTAATGAAAATAGATCAGACACAAAAATAGGGACATAAATTTTTATCTGAGAAGAAAAACAGGTCTCTCAATTCCCAGAGAACCCAAAAAGAACAAATACCAGTGTGGGGGGTATACAGAGGACCAAAAAAAAAAAAAAAAAAAAAAAAAACCAAAAAAACAGATACACACATGCAAATAACCCTAACATAAAGCACAGTAAACAAGGACAGCCATTCTCTTTGTTTATATGAGAAGAATATTAATAATGTAGAAAGACAGATCTTACAGCTCCTTTGAATTCTTACTTAATTTTTAGTAGGAATACTTATAAACCCAAGACTACTTCCATTGTCAGGCATGGCTGTGAAAAGAACTATTTCACATGAGTAAATATCTTAGGAAATTGGCATTTTGTAAGGTCCCCAAGCAATACTTTGGTCCTTTGGTTGTTACATGGGGTTGACTACCTCATGAGACTCTTTACCAGCCACAATCAGTTATTATCCTGTGCTCTCACCCAGTGATGCCTCCTGGGTCTGTTTAGGTGTACAGAGATATTGGCCTCTTTGCTAAGTGGTCCAGACTCTGCTTTTTCATCCAGTGCTTTGTTGATTTCAGTAGTTTTTATATCCCCTTTTTTGACAGCTATCACAGTTGTCAACCTTTCATTGCCACCAAATTGTATCTATCTGTCTCCACAGGTCTTCCTAGCATCCCAGATATGTCTTCTGATTGATTCTTTTCACCTACTGTGGGCTAGGACATCAGATGACCAAGACAGTTTTTTTTGTCTTTGATACCATTTGGTATCATTTGATACCATTCTTTTATTTTTCTTTCTTTAGATGGGGTGATGGGTATTAAGGAGGGCACTTGTTACGATGAGCACTGGGTGTTATATGTAAATGATGAGCCACTATTGAAATCAATATTGATCTGTATGTCAACTAACCAGTTTTAGTAGTTAACTAACTAGTTTTTAATAATAATTTAAAAATCCCAGATGACCAATACTTTTAGATTTATGTCTAAAATGAAGCTCCAAGGGACATCTGGGTGGCTCAGTGATTGAGCATCTGCCTTTGGCTCAGATTGTGATCCCAGGGTCCTAGGATTGAGTCCCACATCAGGCTCGCCACAGGAAGCCTGCTTCTCCTTCTGCCTATGTCTCTGTCTCTCTCTCTCTGTCTCTCATGAATAAATACATTTTTTTAAAAATCTTTAAAATGAAGCTCTAAGAAAGAGGTTTTCTATAGATAATGTGCATAAGCTTTAGGTCATGAGTTTAAGTTCATGAAGGCCTTTTCTTTCCTTATATACTACTACCCTACTGTGCTCCAGATGGCTGAGACTGCTAGAAAATGTAGTTTAAATAAATGAGATGTCTTGGTTTGACACCATTTTTGTATGCGTTGCCTCTCTAAGATCATTGTAAGCTCCCTGTCTTACAAGTTTCCAAAATTTTCTTACACTACCCAGAATGGAAACTTATCTGTAGTTGGAGTTTAATGAATATGTGTTAAATGGACTTTCTAAGCCTCAATGTCCTTATTGATAATGCAGTAGATTAGGTCTCCATGAGCAATTCCCTGGGGAGCAAGGACTGATAAAACTAAGGTCATTCTAGTATATGTATCCCATGGCAGTATAAGGATGGTGAATCTCTTTTGTTCTTTCTGCAATTATATCTGTCCTAATTCATGGTGCTAAGATGGTCTTTTTTTTTTTTTTTAATGAAATGATGGCAATCATTTCATAAAGAGTAGGTAATTCTAAAAATGTCTTTACTATGATAAAATACTACATTGGCAGCTCTATCTCAACTAACCTGAGAACCATTATTAGTTTGTAAAAATCTGTTAAGAGCACTGAACTAGAGCAAAAATCCAATCATAACATTGTATACATTTGCAAATCATTTTTAAAATAAATTGAACTATATCAACAACATAGTATATAATGAAATATAAGTATGTTTAGGAAAGAATTACTTAAATTTGTATAGGCACAATCACTAATTCAGACTTAATGCTAGTGAATTTCTGATGGGATATAGCTTACCCTTTGTAGTTGATGTCATAAAAGTCACTTCTACTTTTCAAGCTATTGCTTTATTTGGTCAGAAAGAGTACAGGCCAGAACAATCAGCTATCTCACCCTCAAGGACAACTCTTTAAGTTTTTCTAAGCATTCTTCCTCCACAATTCATCTTCCCCCATCTCACTCCCTACTCTAACTACATTTTAGAACAAATTGAAGAAAAAGCCAAAGGAATGGAGTAAAGGTGCAAAGAGGGGGAGAGGAGAAAGACATTGTCTTTTTTTTTTTTTTTTTTTTTGACATTGTCTTAATCCTTTGGGTGCCTGCAGGTACCCTTGCTTAAAACTCTGGATTGGGCATTTATCACATTTCCAAAATGCCCTGAGTTTGTAACTTGGCTATATTACACATGGCTCAGTAACAATTGACACACATTACACGGGAAGTTCTTTGTGGGAATTTATTTAAGCCATAATCTAAGATGGAGCAGAACTGTGCAGCAAAAATGATTGATTTCAGACACAAAAAAAGACCCTCAAAAAGAACCATGCATGTCTCTGAGGATGCAGTAACAGAAATATCCCATCCCTCTTTTGTCTTCTCTACTCTGTTGGCTACCACTGACTTAGAATCACTCACCTTTCTTCCTTCCCTTCAGGAGATTGTGAAAGACTGGAGCATGCAATGGAGTGGCTGGGGCAGTTGTGGAGCATATGTGGCCACTGGCACATACACTGTTATTAAGCGAACTCATGAATGGTACCTGGGACTTTACTCCACAGAAGTTTAGAGAGCTAAGTGCTCAGAAAGCACCTGAGATCCTTTGGGGGAAAGATATGTCATCATTAGAGAACCTTTTACTGGACTGATTTTCTTTCATGTCCTTTTCAACCCTGTATTTAAAGAGCTGCTCAGTCATGTCATTTATTCATGCATTCATTCAATACCTATTTATTCAGTATCAAATATGTGCTATAGACTGTGTTAGATTCCAGGGGTTCAAGTACAAACTTCTGCCCTTGAGGAACCTATCATCTGGCAGGGCCTACAGAGAAATGAACACCCAATGATACTACAGTAGGCTAAAGGATAAGGTCAGTCACTGAGCTAGCCTTTGTATGTTGTCTTCATCTTTACTATAAACCTAAGGATTGTGAAATATCCACATTTGACAAATGCAAAAACCAGGTCTTGACTGAAGTCACATAGTCGGTATGATGGTCTGAGAATTCTAATCAGCTCAGTGTGGATTTCAGTAATCTTTCTAGATTTTGCTTCTGATGGCCACTTTTAAAAAATATTCATGACCCTTGTGATATGAATACAAAAATTGGATTAATTTTCTGGAGTTGGTGAAAGTCTTCATCCTATAGACAACAAAGTGCCATTCAACCCATAGGGACAAGGAGCTTGGGAGCTGGTGGATCCCAGGAACTTGCCGAGTGTACCATGAAGCCATTCTTTGTACGTAGAGGGCAGGGAGAGAGCAAAGACAGAGTCAGGTCACTACAGATTGGGAGGTGTCAGGTTTAATGAGCAAGGACACTTACATACAAATTTCATCTTGGGTGCCTGCAAAATGAATAGATCTCAACACCCGTCTGCCAGGATCTTAACTGATCATATGTATATAGAGACCTTAACAAATTTCAGTCACGTACACAGTCTCGATAGTCTCAACATCACAACACTATCTCAAGGCGGTGTCCTTGGGGCAGCTTCTGGGAGAGGGGAAGGCCAGCAGAATGAACATTCCAAGCACAGGGGAGCAGAGAGGAGACTCCAGTTGCCTGGATCCAGTTCATGGGTCGAACCAGTGGTCTTGTCTTCTTGATGACCTCCCCCAAAGGAGCTCCGGTGGGACTACAAGGGCTGCCATCAGCTGTCTGATGGCGTCTGGCAGGAACAGAACCCCATCAAGTAGGAGAGAAGAGAGCAGCAGATAGCCTGGAGAAGCATTCCAAAATCAGGGGATTTGCATAGTAAAATTGAAAGCATATTTGCATTCAGGAATCAAACGCATGCATTACCACTGTCCTGGAAATAGGCTGACTCAGACCATACGACTAAATAAAAGAATAATGTTTACTCAGAACTGATGTACTTGTTTAAAAAGTTAATGTTTTAAGCTTTCTGCCTTCTAGCAAAACATCACTAATCTAATTAGAGCTTTCCAGCCCCACTTGGCCTACAAGCAAGCCTGCAGTGCATTGACTGCTCACCAGACAGGATGGACCCCAGGCCCTTTCTCCTCACCCCCTGAGCTTAAAAAGTTCAGCTCTACCCTCCTTCCCATCACCAAATGCCTTCTTCTCATTTTTTAAGCCAGCCACCAGGCACATTCCAGCACTTTGCACTCTCTAGAATCCCAGAAAGCAAGTTTATTTGGGTGATATGTCTTCCCTTGAAGACATTCTTGGAACACTCTGTGGTGAACAGCACATATCTAATTGCAAAGGCAAGGAGATTTTAGCAGGTGAGGGGTTTTATAACATCAAGGCTACTTCGGGGTAATGGGAGGGATCTTTAAGACTCCCCCACCTCAGACTTCAGCAAGTTCATTGAAACTTTTTTCCTATTCTCTCTTAAGTAGCATCTGGCTAGTTTTTACTGTCCAGGGGACTGGTGGGTGGTGGGCTGAAGACGTTATCGGTGATGAAGTTTAAGATTGAGGTGGAATTAATTAGACATAATTCCATTCTAAACCTAGTGTGCCTTTAATCATTCAGGACCCAGGAGAGTGAGCCCAAAGGGTGTCATAAAAAATAATAAAATAAAAATATAAATGTAAGTCTGTTACTTTTCCCCATAGTATACACAGAACTGGAATTAATCTGGCTGCAGTAATTTCTGGAGATGTTGGTTGAGAATATAGGTATGGGGAGCCCTGCATATTACTCCCCAATTCCCACAGCTGCTGACTTTGAAGGTGATGAAGGCACAGAATGGTCCTGGTATCTGGGGTAGTGATAATGAAAGTGTGTATTACAGGGTTCCCACAGTTTCAGAGCCCTCTCTTATCTATGTCTTACTTCATACTGATACAACCTATAAGGGTAGTTAGTGAAGGCATTAGTATTCCAAGTTCACAAAGGAGTCACATGAGACGTAGTGGTTAAGCGGTTTGCATAACATTGCACAGATATTTCCCACAAGAGGTGGGATGAAAAATGTTAAGTGCAGTTTTCAAAGTCCTGAATGGTTGGGCTACTTGCGTAAAGAATCTAAATTTCCTCCTCTTTCACGGATGAGTTCATAGAAATGAGAATGAAGAAAGACAAGTTCATGAACATCTCTTCCCTGTCTCAGCCCCATCCCTTCCTTTGAAAGATTGAAGTGTGTGTATTTGGTGTCTCCAGAGCAAGATACCATGGAACTGATGAGTGCTTTTTCATCTTTGGATTTCAGTGCACAGCCCTTTGACCCTTTGAGCCTCTATTAGCTAAGTAGCCTTATCTTTGTCCTTGCCCAAGGGTGCACTTAATACCTACCTTTTCAAATGCATAGGGTATGAGTCTGATGATCTTAATTTTTTCCCAGATCTCCTCAGGATCTAAACTTGACATCTAGTTCTGGTGAGTGAGGTTTAATAACTAGTAGAAGGAGGAGTTGTTCATCAGTGAAACCAGCAGTTAAAAACAAACAAAGACAGTGTGTTGTTCATAACAAATGTGGTGGAGGGAAACCAGTTTATCTTCTCAAGCTTTTACTCCAACGTATGAGTGTTAAGTGAATTTTTTGGACATATTTTGATATAGTGAATTTCTTTCTTTAAAGAATATTTTATTTATTCATTCATGGGGCGGGGGGAGAGAGAGAGAGGCAGAGGGAGAAGCAGGCTCCATGCAGGGAGCCTGATGTGGGATTCGATCCCGGGACCCTAGGATCATGCCCTGGGCCGAAGGCAGGCGCTAAACCACTGACCCTCCTAGGGATCCCGATATAGTTAATTTCTCAATGATTTGTTTGAGTCCAGTTCTGTTGTATCCTCCATTGAGAAAAAAGCTGTGATCCTATTTCCTCCCTAACTTATTAATTATCCTCTGTCTGAATTCAGCAGTCAACATTGTTATCTCATGGATCACATGCCACGTTGTACAGTAGTTTCATTGTAAGTGAGAATTCAGCCATCACCCAGTTGTAGTATAGGGGAGATTATATCAAGAGTAGTGTTTACAGTGTACTAACAGCCTCATAAAGATAAACATCAGAAATTCATTTGAAAACCTAAATCACTGTGTCCTTTCTTAAGTTTTCGTAGATGGCTTCCTAAGTATTTGTCTATGCCTTGGTATGCATCGTTGCCAAGACTTTCAGCAGAACCTATCTCTGACACATTCATATAGGAGTGTGGATGCAGAAGAACGGTTGATTTCACAGACCACTCCCTTACTTCCCTTTAGTCCCGCACCCTGACACATGGAGAAAGAAGACTCCTTCATGTGGATGCTAAGCAGATTGCCCAAACATACTCCCTGATGACACGTCTGAAGAGTTTTATTCTATCTATGCTCAACAGGAAACAGAGTTGGTGAGGCAACTTTCTGACTCACTATTTGTTCTCCCATTTCTGAATCTAGAATAAAAGAGAGTTGATGCAGAACACTGGGAATGCCTACATTGACCTGGGGAAAGGCTTAAGGATGCTGGTTGTGGAGTCAGGGAAACTTCTGATTCAGCACCAATTCCAACACTTGCTATCTACTTACCTTGATGGGCTTCAGTCATCTGATGTTTCATCTGGGGGCTCTGAGAACACTATGTCACGGTCTGTTTGTGACTACTGAATACATGTACATAAGACATCTCCTCTGGTACTCAGTACTAAGCAAATGATCAATAAAGGTTAATTAGTATTATATCTGCCTTCCCGGAGGACCACCTACAAGGTTGTTACAGAGAATACTGTGATAATGCCAGCAAAAACCCTTTGTACAGCCTATGCTTCATGCCTTTACCTTTTCCTTTATGGCAAAAAATCTGTATTCATACTCAATTCATGGCTTTTAATTAGTGAGTAAAATAAACTCTCCCTCTAGTTTCTGTCAGGATGCAGGTGTGAGATTCTCTTTCAAGCACACTTCTCATTTCTACTTGCCATTCCTTTGTTCTGACACATTCTGGGTAGATGGGCGCATTTCCAAAGTTGAAATGTCTGGATTTGGTCAAGAGTCAAAACTTTGTCTGTAGTTTATCTTCTGATCGCTTAGGTTATCCCAGGAGACTAGAGACCACCCTGAGACTTCAGTTTTGGCATACAAAGTAAACTACCATCCTCTGAAGCTAAGCACCCAGTTACCAGGAATACATGCTTATTGATGCATAAATATATAAACAGGCAGAAAGCCAGGACTCTTAGATGATGGTGAGTCATTCTGAAACCCAAAGGCCAACAGGACTGAGAGATATTTCTTAAGCAGAGCTGTAAGGCCCTTAGGTTGAACTTTGATAGGATTTTAGATCTAAGCACTTCTTAGCAGGTAATGGAGTCACCTGAAGTTTCCATAGCATTTTGTTCTTTTCACAGACCTTTCATATCAAACATCTTATCACAACCATCCTATGATGTAGGCAATGCAGACTCTCATATTCGCTTTACCTTTGGAAGGAAATGTAGGTTCAGAGACATTAAGTGTTTCCAGGCAAACACTAAGTGAGTGATAGCCCCTGAGAAGACACTACTGTGGCAGTGGAGAAAGAGCATTGTCCTAAGGAAGGTACCCCAAGGATAGTTCATCTGCTGGAAAGATGAGCAGTGAAAGAAGAGTTGCCTCTCCTTTCTGGGATGGGATCTCCTTCATGAGAGATCTTTGGTCCCTCTGGTCCTACCAGCTGTGCTAATATGTCTACTCATTCCCAGTGCTTCTTGTCTGCCTCATGGATCCACAGTTAGTTTGTGGTTCCCATTTCTGTTGGGAAAGCCTTCCTGTGACTATATACCTCCTAGCTGCTGCCAGTATTGCTGTCTTGATGAAAAGATTCTTATACTTTTGTGTGCACCAGACTTATCAGAGTGCTCTTTAAAAATGAACTATGGATCAATTTTTGAAACCCTGTTTTTAGAGACGCCTGGGTGGCTCAGTGGTTGAGTGTCTGCCTTCGGCCCAGGGCATGATCCTGGAGTCCAGGGATCCAGTCCCACATCAGGCTCCCTGTATGGAGCCTGCTTCTGTCTCTGCCTGTGTTTCTGCCTCTCTCTGTGTGTCTCTCATGAAGAAGAAAGAAAGAAAGAAAGAAAGAAAGAAAGAAAGAAAGAAAGAAAGAAAGAAAGAAAGGAAGAAAGGAAGAAAGGAAGAAAGGAAGAAAGGAAGAAAGGAAGAAAGGAAGAAAGAAAGGAAGGAAGGAAGGAAGGAAGGAAGGAAGGAAGGAAGGAAGGAAGGAAGGAAGGAACCTTGTTTTAGGTGACTGGATGGGAGTGTGTGTGTGTGTGTGTGTGTGTGTGTGTGTGTGTTGTAGATTTAGTGGTGTGCTGGAGCTTGTAAGAACTTTTTGAATGCATCTTTTCCCATCTCTATATTCTGTGCCATAATATCTTGAAATTAACAATGGTTTAAGCTTTTGACCATGAAAATCAGGAAGCACTACAAATCAGCTCCTCTTCCCCTATCCTGAGAGCTGATTGTTAAACATTTACTAGCATACCGCTGAGTAGTTTCACTGTGTTCCAACCATATACTTAGGCCTCAGGTAATTTAAACGAGTGCCTATAAGTCCTAGGTGCGATACTTGGACACAGAGGTCATGACTGACAACCTTGTTTGCTTCATTCTATTTTTCCTCCCAAGATAGAAAAACGTGTCATTTGTGCTTTTCCATTTCAGGCAGACTTAATTATATGACTTTATATTTCTATCATATGTTGCTGCTCTTTCAATATTAGGAATCATTGAGCATCTATTATGTTCCCAGACCTATTCTAGTGCATGAAACAAAGCCAGGCCTTGCTCCTTTGGAACATGCACAAAACTCTAAGGTCAGTAATTTGTTGGAATTTCTTTTTTAAAGATTTTATTTATTTATTCATGAGAGACACAGAGAGAGAGGCAGAGACATAGGCAGAGGGAGAGAAGGCTCCCCTTGGGGAGCCTGAGGCAGGACCTGATTCAGGAACCCAGGATCATGCCCTGAGCCAAAGGCAGATGCTCAACCACTGAGCCACCCAGGGGTCTCAATTTGTTGGGAATTTTAAGGAGATTCCACGTGAATGGAGCAAAGTGAGGGAGGGGGAGAATGATACAAGATGAGGTTGGTCTTGTAGGCAGAGGCAAGTAAAGAGTTTGTATTTAATTTAATGTTTAATAGGCAGCCCTATTAAAGCAAAGGAGCAGAAGAGGCATGTTCAGAATTATGTTTAAAAAAAAAAAAAGAATTATGTTTTAAGATCACTCTGGCTGCTGTGTGAGAATTCCTCGTAGAATGCAAAGGGAAATCTGGGTGATAAAACTATTTTTTTGTTCTTAAATTTCTTCAAAGAAGAACTATCTAGAATTCTCTTTGTCCCTCTTAAGCACACATTTCTTCCCCACAATGAATCCATATCCTTGAGCCATACACTGCGGGAATATTGCATCACTGGAGAACGGGTGAAATCACCTCAGAAGCAATGTGGTATAAGAACTGACATTTGCATAGTACTTTCTATTTTTCAACACACCTGGTCTCTGACCACTGGACCCAAGCCCTAGACTTTAGAGTAAAAGGTATTCAACGAGCATTATCCAACAGAACCTTCTGCAATGATGGAAATATTCTATATTTGCCTTCTCCAGTATGGTTGCTATTCCCAACATGTGGCTCTTGAGCACTTGAGATATGGCTAATGTGACTGAGGAGTTGGGTTTTAAATTTTATTTGATTTCATTAATTTAAATGTAAACAGTCACGTGTGACTAGCTACCATCTTGGACAGTGCCGTGTTAGATCCTCTGTGGCTCTCTGGCTGTGCAAATGACCTCTCCGGATCATTTATTTGGATTATAATACTTAACTTTAGGGAGGTGAGGATTAAATGATATATGTAAAAGCATGAGGCTTAGTGACCAGCAGCTCACAGGAGCACAGTGGAACCTGCATCCCGTGGTGCACTGGAGCAGGGCTAAACTGGCTCACGAGAGGGAATTGTGCACATTTCCATCCAACTCTTGAGTTTACTGACCCTGCACTTAGTCATGGTGAGAATATCTATACCATGGAAATCAGCAACCACTACAATTCAGGGCTCCCTACCTTTTACCCTTACTCCAAGAGCCAGCTGTTAAAAATTTACCAACACACCTGATTGGATGCATTTACACATTGTCTTTATTTGTACTCATTGCCAACAGCAGAACTTCAATTCTTTCACTAATCCTTTTCTTCTTCCTGAGTCTTACAACATCGTCTTAATATTCTATTCCTTTCTCACGTGGCTTTCAGAGCCTTTTTTTTTGCTTCTGTATTTCTGCTACCTCACAGAAAAGCATCTGCTCAAGGAAGACTGTGCATCTCTGTTCATTCTCTTTTTCCTTTAGTACAACCTCTGAAACTTTTAGGCATTGCGATTTGCCTATTCATTCTCTCTTGTGAAGAAAGCACCCAGTTGGCTACGCAATTTAGTCACAAGCACATTTTCAGAAACTCTGTATCTCCATGTCTCCGCACCTTTATCTTGGGCAGGGGCTCTGGGCAGTCCCAAACTTTTCCATTGACCAGCAAAGTGTTTTGTAAAATGTTGCAACCTGCATCTCTGCTTTGTTCCTGCCTTCCCATTTCCAGTAATTTTAACTGATATTTCATCTGCAAACTAAATTAGGAAGGCTATAGATCCATATTATTGGTGACTTTGTTTTCTCAGCAATACCGTTTTAAGATAACGGCCCTAAAATTTGAAGTCCTTAAACCTAATCTGAGCCTGGGACTTCTGCAGATAGTTTATCAGTTAAAAAGCTTATAAGATGATACTGAATGAAGACCTTCAAACTGCTTGGAACATGTTTTGACTGTGAGCTCTGATCCCTACCAACAGGTTAACCCTGATTAACTTCCCCGATGTGACCTCATCTGAGTGAACTCTAAGAAAGTCTACCCCATGGGTTTTCAAAACACTTTTGTTTTTTTAAGGTAGCAAAATATTTTCCTCAAAGAAAATTTACGTGGAATTCCAGTATATAAAACAGTATAAAATAAGCTGAGTTTTCGTACCTGGAGGGAGGAGCTTCAAATAGAAGTGTTCGAAAAACATCGATGAGCCTGATTTATTTATTTTTAATTAAAAAAAATATACATCCATTCTGTTTGTAGGTAGTTTTCCTAAACTACACTATGTTTTCTTTAAAAAAAAAACAAATAAACTATAAATCTTGGTTTCCGGCAGCCCAGGTGGCTCAGCGGTTTAGTGCCACCTTCAGTCCAGGGTCTGATCCTGGAGACCCAGGATCGAGTCCTACGTCAGGCTCCCTGCATGGAGCCTGCTTCTCCCTCCACCTGTGTCTCTGCCTCTCTCTCTCTCTCTCTCTCTGTCTCTCATGAATAAATAAATAAAATCTTTAAAAAAAATAAATCTTGGTTTCCTATGTTAATACTTATGTAACGATCAAGAGATCAAGCAAGCTTTAGAAATGTCTTTTCTGTCATGGACAACTTTTTAAACTCTGTGGTTTTGGGGCACCTGGGTGGCTCAGTTGGTTAACCATCTGCCTTCAGCTCAGGTCATGATCTTGGAGTCCTTGGATAGAGCTCCATACTGGGCTCCTTGCACAGCAAGAAGCCGGCTTCTTTCTCTCCCTCTGCCTCTCTCTCCTGCTTGTGCTTTCTCTCACTCTGCTCTCTCTCTCTCTCTCTTAAATAAATAAAATCTTAGAATAAACAAAACAGTTATGCAGTCTTGCTGTGAAATCCATCAAAAATAGCATAATTTTTGTGCCTTATCATGTCTTTTTTGTACCTTAGTTCCTTGTGCAGAAAACAGTTATGGGATAAACTGTGTGGCTTTAATATTGATGTTCACTCATTGATACAAATGCAAAGCCATATTTTAACATAACTTCAACACTTAGGGTCTTCAGGATAATCCTCTGGAAAGAATAAAATTGCAATTTCGAATGGACTGAGATTTAAGTCTTAAAGGTTTGTAACGTATTTTGGAGGTTCTGGATGCATACCTCTTTGTCGTACATCACCTTCCATGTGTTGATATTATAATTTTATTGCCATGAATGAAGAACGGTCTTAAGAGACAGTTGGTCATGCTATCCTATTATCATCAGAAAAGCAAATTAATATCAATAGTGTTAAAATGCTACATTTTCTAACATTTTATTGTTTTGTACCTGATAAGCTTATAGTTCAGATTGATTTATATGGTCACTTAGTCAAGGCTGTTTTATCCATTGGCCTCTTTGAACTCTGAGCCTAGGGATTATGAGCTTTGCAAGGGCTTGCTAAAATGTTTGAGTCCAGAAAAGAAAATATATTGACCTCAAAATATAAAAAAAAAAAAAACTGCTAACTAAAAATGAAGAACTGTTGAATCATGTATCTCTCAAAGCTAACATTATGTTAACTTATTTAATGCCAGTCTTATACAGTTATATGTCAATGTAATAACCTTTAAAACAAAAGAACAAAAATGAATTATTTATTCTTCATAAAGCTCAAGATTTTAAAATGCACAAAATCCTTTAAGACAATTTGCAGAATAATAATAATAACTTTGAAGTAGAATATTCAATATGTTTCTTATGAAGTCAAATAAGACCAAAATAAGAAAGCCCTAGAAAAGTCTTTTTTAAAAGTCCTGTACACCTAGCAAATACTTTGCCTTGACAGAGTCATTAATCAATAATAATTGCTCAAAATAACAATCTGCTTTGCGTATTATCAGGGTCAAAGTGAATAGGAAATACTCTAGAATATAATTACTTAGTCTTATACTGAAGTAGACTTTGAACCATTTCTGTAAAATAATCTTGTCTTACCAAGTGACAAATCTATGGCTCACTCACCATATGGAAATATGAATATTGCCTATGAAGGACAAGTTTTGTTTGGTTTTCTTGCTTGATTTATATAATAAGTCAGTGGCTCAAGTGTTTTCCATAATTGCATTTAATTTGTTTCTCAGTACATATAAGAATCTCTGATGATAGAAAATATGTTTCTGGAGTGTGGCAGGGAAGACCTTTAGTCCATCTGTTCTCCAGAAATGAGTTCTTAATCTAGAGTTCCAGGACCTGCAGTGATAGGTGATGGATAGGACTTAGGCGACCTGTCTATTCACTAAAATTGTACCAAAAATGTTTGAATATGTGTGTGGGTGTTATTTTCTATGGCAAAGTTCTGTAACTTTCACAGTCTTCTTAAAGGAATTTATGTACCCATATACATACATACACAACAGATGAAGAAACCCCTGGAGTCTCTCCTGGGATCAGGCCATATTGTCAAAAGATTGTGTTCTTGATCATATTATCTGTTTGAGCACTGGTTTGCTCCCTGCCTTCTCCATTTACCTCTTTCTTGCCTAAGAACAAACCAAACTGTATTTCAGTTTTGAACCCAAAATTTTGTCGAGGTTTTTGGGAAATAGACTTGCAAAGTCTTTATCTTCATCTGTTTGGAAAGCTGGTGAAGGTATTGTTGATTGTGTTATTGAGAGCCTTCCCTGGGAAGATCCATTTGAGCAAATTACTTTAGGGGTGACCTTTCTAAAAGACTTTACCTCCTGCAGGAGACAGTTGGGATTTTATTATTGTTCTTTGTTTTTTGTTTTTACCTGCATAGTTGTGCCTACTCGAGTTCTGCTTGATCCTGGTTTTGTTTTTCTGTTCTTATTGATACTTCCTATTCTTGGTTAAACTTTCTATATTTAAAGATTACTTATTTATTTATGAGAGAGAGAGAGAGAACACAAACGGTGGGGAGGGACAGAGGGAGAGGGAGAAGCAGATTCCCCGCTGAGCAGGGAGCCGGATGTGGGGCTCCATCCCAGGACCCTGGGATCATGCTCTGAGCTGAAGGCAGATGCTTAACCAATTGGCGCCCCAATAGTTTCTATTTTTCTATGTATTATTGATATAAACCTTTTGAAAGTATGGTTAAGGG
This sequence comes from Canis lupus baileyi, assembly GCF_048164855.1. Taxonomy (NCBI): domain Eukaryota; kingdom Metazoa; phylum Chordata; class Mammalia; order Carnivora; family Canidae; genus Canis; species Canis lupus. The sequence goes on along the minus strand of NC_132844.1, from coordinate 53,715,020 downwards.
GAAAAATAAATAATTATCCAGTTAGTAAATGGGGAAATTAAATTTCAGTTTAGTGGCTACCCAAAGTAACAGAGTTGTCCCAGGGGAGACCTTGAACTCAGGCCTCCCACATGTTCCTTTGACAGTTTTCCTTGTAGATGACTGGTTATTGTCAGAATACTGGTTATTGGGAAGCAGCACAGCCTGAATATAGATCTGTAGGAAACTCCTCTCCCCTCTATCCCTTCCAAAGTTATGAAACTATATCCTTTTTCAGCTTTCTGGAAATATTACCCTCTTCCTACAGACAAAATAGTGATCATGAAGTTTGTCTCCTTTCTTTACAATAGCATTTTAGGAAACTAGGAAAGGAAGTTTAGCAGAGTGCCAGAAAAATGTAGAGGCAGAAAAGCTGGGGTTTCATGTCTACCTACCCTTTCTGCATGTTTCCCTTCTTGCAGAGAAAGATGGAATATCACAGGGATTAAGAAGGTAATTTCGAGAGCCAAACAGATTTATGAAGCTAGCTCCATACATGGAAACTTGTGACTTCGGAAAGTTACATAAAACTATCTTTGCAAAACAAAGCTAGTTATCATTTATCCCATAAGGTAGCTGTGAAGATTAAGCAATATATATATCGCTTAGAACAGTGCCTGGAACATAATACAGTCCTAGAATATTATATAGTATAATTACTGCCAGAATTTTGAATAGATACATAAATATGTCCACCTTGTAGAAGGAGATCCCTTGGAGAACATAGGAAAGTCAGATCTTTCTCTCACATGTAAAAAGAATTAGATGCAGCCCTCTGTAAGGCAATATATTCTCACCAGGGCAAAATGCAGTGGGCACAGAAAATGGGTTTTAAAAGAATGCAGATGTCGTTTTGCATATGAATCAAGATCTGGGACTGAATTTTAAACCATTCCTCCAGTACCTGTGCAAATCCATTTCAGGTGAGAGCAGAAGGGATGGAGAGGGCTGAGGAAGAAGTAGCTGAAATCGCGTGCACAAGGTTGTTGTTCCAACTTTGGAGGTTGGAGTGAAGCCACCTCGAAGATTTGGCCTTGTATGTTTGTGATCCTAGGAAATTTCCCCAGCATTAAAGTTGTGCTTCAGGGAACAGAAAGAAGTAATGATTTTTGTATCTGTAAATAAGGTTGTTGCTATGTGTTAGTGGCAACGTTCCACAGACATTAGCTATTTTCACTTTCTTGTGGTCCACCCATGAATTACAAAGCGCAAAAGGGTGTTCCCTTTCTAGTTGAAAATAGCTTTTGGCAGCATTTTCTGACACAGTTCTTCCATGCGCCACGGGACCTGTCACCTCAATCATTTTGCTTTCCCTTTCATCCTCCCACAAAAGTGATTTTGAGGGGGGAGGGTAACTGATCAGATGAAGCTGAGGGATATGTGAGCATGTTAATAACAACCTGTCAAACCCAGGATATCCAGATGCAAACACGTTAGATAGGGGTAAGGTGGGTGTCTAAAATGTCCATGCCCTCATTTACCTTAAATCCTGTGCAAACCTCCATCTTCTTCCTCCTAGAGGAGGTGAAAGCAAAAACATTTCTCTCATCTTCATCTCCAATAGTATAAAAATTAAAAATCAATAGCAAACCTTTTTTTTTTTTTTTTTTTTTTTTAAGACATACATCATGCACAACACAAAAATTCCCTCCTGGTCTCTGATTCTCAAAAGAATTAATGAAATTAGTCCCAGGATATTCTTTACTGGGAGAAACATAATCAAATAATTATTAATGATTTCATAGGAATTTCAAAATAATGAAGATCAGATCTTCAAATAAGCCTTGCTGGAGGTACTGGAAAGTCTTAAAAGATAAACTTAAAATGGGTCACTTTGGCCCAAGTATTGTTCCAAATGCTTTACTTACATTACTCAATTTATTTTATTTGATTTTATTTTTAATTTAATTTTTTAAAGATTTTATTTATTTATTCATGAGAGAAGCAGAGACATAGGCAGAGGGAGAAGTAGACTCCCTACAGGGAGCATGATGCAGGATTCAAACCCTGGGATCATGCCCTGTGCCAAAGGCAGATGCTCAACCACTGAGCCACCCAGGAGCCCCACATTACTCAATTTAGAACTTCCTAACAACCTCATGAGGTGGTACCAGGGCTATAACCATTTTTCAGTTAAAGAAACCGAAGCACAAAGATTAAAGATCTTGTTTAGGTTTGTACAGCAACTGAGAGTTAGAGGTAGTCTTCAGACGCGGGCAGTTTGTCTCCAGGATGCTTTTCCATACTGTACAATGCTGCCTCTCGTTATAAACAAAAGCCCTGGATGGTGGTGAATTCTTCTGAGAGGCAGTGAGAATGCAGAGGTTTGCTCCCTCCTCATAGATCAGCTGAAGTACAAGTATAAAGCTAGAGTTTCAAGGTATGTTACAGGTCACTTAGGCCCAGAGATATCTCTTAGCTAGTTGGTGAGAGAAGCAGGACCCCAAATCTTGGATCCTTTCACCTTGTCCAGTACCTCATCTCATCCATGGAACATTCATTAGTGTTTCCCTAAGAAATATTCCCATAAGATTCTTCTCTTCCTCTTCTGCAGCTCCTGTTTCTCTGTGCTGTTTCATTCTCAGTGCCTTCCTTTTGAGGACATAGTATACTGGAAGGAGCACGGGGATGCGGTCAAGACACTAAGGTTTGAGTTTCAACTCTGGTATTTGTGAAAGCTGTGTGAAACCAGGCCACAGTCTTTACCTCTGGGACCCTGTATTTTCTCATCTGTACAGTGGTAATAAATACCTGCATTTTTTTCATGTTCCTGGATTTTCTTTCTTTCTTTTTTTTTTTTTTTAGGTTCCCATGTTTAGGAAAATCCATGTTCCTGGATTTTCTTAAGAATCAACATTTCCAGATCTCTAGATCTTTGCTTTTGCTGCTTAAACTGTAGGCCACATAGCAACAGCATGGAGGTCACTGGGAGTGGCTTAGAAATAAAGGATCTCAGGCCCAACCTCAAATCTACTAAATCAAAATCTGAATGTTAGGGATACCTGGGTAGCTCAGTGGTTGAGGGTCTGCCTTTGGCTCAGGTTGTGATCCTGGGGTCCTGGAATCGAGTTCTGAATTGGGCTCTCCGCAGGAAGCTGTTTCTAACCTCTGCCTATGTCCTGCCCCTCTCTCTGTGTGTCTCTCATGAATAAACAAGTAAAAGTATTTTAAAAATATAAAAAACCAAAATCTGAATGTTAGCAAAATCTCCAGAGGACTGGTGTAACATTAAAGTTGGACCCTGTGAAAGTGCCACAACCCTAGAGCACTGTGCAGGGAGAAGGGTTCTCCTAGGTAGTGCCTCACCTCTGTATGAAAGGTAATTCAGTTCACCAGTGTTCTTACTCTTGGGACCAGTTTTGAAATGCAGAAGCTTTTTTTATTTTTAAAAAGGTAATTTACTGCATATACTGTCTATTATTTAAAATCCCCAGTGGAGTATGGAGCATCATCCTTAAGTAAAATCCAGTGACAATTATACTGAGTGGGATAAAGATGAAGAGTATCTTTACTACTGTCTTCAATGTGTTTGCAGCAAATTTTGAGTTTCAGAGCTTTTGGGGTTTTGGAAAGACTGATGAGGACCGGGTATATGAACTTCTCAGGGATGTGCTGACCTCAGCCCTTCCTCTGAAAGATCCTATCAACTGCCCTAAACTCAAGGCAGATGAATGTGTTAGGGTTACAGAGGCAGCTTATTTTCTCTTACATTCTGGGACATTAAGCTGGAGCAAAAAGTGGAATGGGCAGGAGGTGCAGGTATGTCTTCACATCACATAAAAGAATGTATGATTCCTAAAAAGAAGAAGACTCTGCATGTTGTTTTTCAATCCTCTGAAAATCAAATAAATAGTGCAATATATTAAAAAATGTCTCTTATTGAACATATTGATGATGTGGGTGATTTAATCATAGAAACAAGTGTTAAAAACTTATCTAAAAACATGAAGGAATTGCACCCTTCAATTTGATTTTTTTCTACGTTCCCTTTTACAACTACCTTAAATGTACTCAGATTATGTCTTGAGGGCTCCAGCAGGCGGAACATTTGGGCTGTTTCTGTAACACGGATGCCTTTGTTGTAGCCCTGCTTGGAACAAAAAGAAAAGGGGGAAAATCCATTAGCATAACTTCATCACTGACATTTCAAAAAAAAAAAAAAAAAAAAGATCCACCTAAAAGGAAAAGCTGTTTGAAAAGGTTTAAGAGCTGGAAGAGAACAGGGTCTCTGGTTCAATAGAATTGTCTTCTGATCCTAGCTCTTCTCCAAGCTGCTCTCAGGAATTGGAACTCTCTCCTCAGTTTGTCTGGAGCACAAGACATTTGTTGGGTAGTTGGTGCTGGGCAACAGGCCTATGACTTTCCTACGAGAAATATCTACCAAGTCACCCTTTCAGAGACAATGAAACGAAATGACCAGCTTCAAACTGAACCAGCTCTGGAACACGTGCACACATGCACATCAATGTCCAGAGCATATTCTTATCAGGGCATGATTTTCACTTATATTATTTCATGTAATTTTCATAAAACTTTGGGAGATTATTATCCCTATGCGACAGAGCAGGATATTGAGGCTTGGGAGGTTAAGTAAATTGCCAAAGGTCACACAGCTGGAACCCAGGTCTGGCTAATTCCAAAAATTGTGCTCTGCACCACTGTGGTTTCCAGTTTTATTCTGAGCCTTAGATTTGCCTTAAGAACCCTCGAGTTCAAGGTAACACTGTGGTACTCTGAGCAGCAAGGCTGGACAGGCTACGTAAGTACTGTCCATGGAAAAGGTGTTGGGTAAAGAGGGAGGGGATGTGGCAGGACTGGGATTCATGAGCCCACAGAAGATGATTTATGGCTCCTTTTTAACCTGCCTTCTATCTTCCTTCCAGGGATATAAGTGAGATAATCTTAGGATTATAGTGATGAAATGAAACTCCTAAAGCCAATCTATCCCCCTGCCTTCAGGCAGTGGTTCATTTAAACTAGACAATTTTCTCCCTTTGTTTAAAGATCTTAAGAGGAGGAATTTCCAAATCACTCAAAGATACCTATGACAGGAGCTCACAGGTCTCGTAGTGATTAATCGTTTTCTGATAATAAATCCAAATTAATTTCCAAGCATTTATTGAGTTCCTACATTGTCCCCTGTGCTAAGGTGGGTGGTGCAAATTTGCATGTGTGTGTGTGTGTTTTAGATGTTATAGGGAGGCATAGTTAGCTTGCCCTTAGATTTATTATAGCTTTCTTGGATCAACAAGAATAATACAACTGCAATAATTAAAACCCAGTAAAAATGTATTCAGAAACCACATGCTAAGTAGCAGTAATCTCCTTCTGGCTCTGCCAGAAATGAGACATATGACTGTACAAATCACTAGACCTCTCTGATATTCAGCTCCCTCTTCTGTAAAATGAGGGGGAGGCAATCTTGTCACCATGGTTGCTTAGCAGCCTGAGGAATTCAGATTCTTAGATGTGTGGTAGAGACTATGAGGGTGATAAGATCTTAGGAGAGCAGTGATCTTGGGAGGACTGTCTTGTTAAGGCGCTAGGGAGTGGGTTCCAGAAGAATGGGCCTTGGCCTCAGGAGAGGAAAAAATGCTCCAGGAAAACATCATGAAACAGGAGAAACATTACCTGGTGACCAGCCTGTGAGGGCCAGCTGAAGGAAGAGTGGGGACAAATTACCTAAAATTGCATGTAGATTTGAGGCATTGGGGTTAGAGGTGGAATCTCATTAAAAATGACAGCAATAGGGATGCCTGGATGGCTCAGCGGTTAAGCTCTGCTGTCAACGCAGGGTGTGATCCTGGAGTTCAGGGATTGAGTCCCACATCGGGCTCCCTGAGGGGAGCCTGCTTCTCCCTCTGCCTATGTCTCTGCCCCTCTCTCTCTGTGTGAGTGTCTCTCATGAATAAATAAATAAGTCTTTAAAAAAAAACCCCATCAGACTAATAACAATAACATAAAGGGGAAAAGCAAAGAGAAGGGAACTATGTGACTAGATCATCTAACATATCCTAGTCCCTAGCCTAGATTAACTGTAACACTGACTTAGAAATCAGAGGTGAGTTTCTCCAGGCCCATATGATGAAACAAAGCTCAGGGAGGTTGTCCTGCTATAAGTAAATAGACTCCGATCTGTTTAACTCAAAGCCTGAGATTTCTGGAGGGGCTAAGATATGACATAGGACGTGTTGTGGATATTTTATAAAGAAGTACTTTAAGGTAAGGAAGCCAGGAGGGAGTGCTGAGGTCATGTAGGATTACGGGTAGCAGGATGAGAGGGGAAGTAAGCAACCTAAAGTAATATTCTGAGAGACTGAAGGGAACATGGATCGGTTACGAGATTGTGAGGCCAGAAATGGGTAAATCAAAGATGACTACCAGTGTTTGGAATATAAAAAATTTGGAATTCTCTGACTCTACAGATTTCAAGTAGGAAGAGAAGCTGGTTTGGAGGTGAAGGTGACTTTAAAATCTTGGATATAAGTGATCTCAATTGATGCATTCAGAGGATGGTGATGTGCATTCAAGGACCTTGGCATAAAGACAGAACTAATGAGAAAGCTCTGGGACTTATTAGCAAAGAGAAATCATTAAAACCTGAAAAAAAGGGAGAACTCTGCAATGGAGACAGAGAGTAGAGCACTTCCAGGACATATGTAGGAAGAGCCAGAGAAGTCTGCATGGGAGACAGTGAGTAATCAAGGAGAATATAAGAAAAGCAGGTGAGCAGAATTATCTAGAACCTGACAGGAAAGTGATGTGTAGTAAAGTGGAGTAGAGTGAGGAGGATGGGGTATGTGGGTCTTAATCCTCAGAAACTCCGATTACAACAGAGAAGTCTATTAGAATGAAGACAGAAAAATCCAGATCATATATGTGCATCATTACAAGGTTCTTTTTTCTTTTGTTATTTCTTCAAGCCAGCCATACAATTGTGATCTTTAGATTTTCTGCAGGAGAAGAGCTATTCAGTAGAATTTACTCCGATACAACTTTGAACTTGAAAACTGTGTTTTACTAGGTTCCCATAGGGTGTTAATTGTTGAAATTGTCACCCAGATCTTTGGAGCGCTTGCAGGCTCACTTGATAACCATGTAAGTTCCTTCAGTGAGCCAGGCCCTGTGCAGATAGGCAGATGGAGTCATCTCCCTACTTGCCCACAAGCCATGTTGTCATTAGCTCAGGTAGACAAAGGGAGCAGCAGAGGCAAAGGGAGCCACTGAGAGACAGAGGCTGAACTAGCTTCAGCTCTGCACTCTGCCTCCGTAATCAGCTGAGGCTGGGGATAAGGGGCAGTTCCCTTCCAGACCTGTGAACATAAACAGGCAGGAACTCAATGTGGGCTCTAGCCCAGGAAGCTCTTTTCCCCAAGGCAGATTGGCTGGGAGCTCAGGGGGTTTGCCCCTTTCCCCTGCAGAGATCATCTGTTGGGATCAGATGGGTGTCACCCCAGTACTGGATCAATACCCTGGGAGAGCTGCTGGACAGGGAGGGGCAGCAAAGAGGCCAGGCACTTTTGAGTTTTTTTTTTTTTTTTTGATTAGTTCTTTTACCTTTCAAATAGATTGCCTACCCACCTGCTTTGACAAGGTAAATGCAATGTGTTTGAAATTAGTATAGATTTAATTATAAACAACATGTATCCCTTCTTTCACTGATACTCATTTCACTGACAAGCAGTTTTGGAAAAAATCACAATAGCTTCTTCTTTACAGATGTCTCTCTCCATTCCCCACCCCCGTGCCCACTATACCACTTATAGACACACAGAAGCCTTTATGTTCTATAGGTTTTCATACATGGAGGGAAGAAAAAGCCTTTAAAAATATTAATCATCTTCTATTTTTCTTAGTTAGATGAAAATTTCCTGCACTTTTGTTCATGTAAACGCGAAATTATCCTTCTGCAAGTTGAGGTGGTGGCAGTTCCTGAACACAGTTATATTTTGCAGATAACAGGATTAGCTTGGATGTGGGTAATAAGTTGGTGAATCTCCCCCCGGCCATTTCTCAACACTGTGAGAGCACTAATCCTTTATGCTTTGATGTCTTCTACTTTTCCATCAGGTGCGCCACGGACTATTTGTCCTGGGGCAGTCAGCTCTCTTATAAGATCTCATAGTGTCCTCATTAGCTGCGCCTATTTACCCAGCCAGCCTGTTGAACCCAATTTATAGTTTATGTGATTAATTCCCAAAGTACAGTAAACCCTAGCTCTAAGGCTCTCTATTATATGACTGCATCTCCTTTAAGGGCAAACACAAGCTTCAGCTCTTTTGCTATATGACTACATCATATATAATACGCTAATAATTTTACTCTCGACGACACATTAAACATCTTTCTATACACTTTCTTTATAGCACACAGCTCATAAAGAAAAGAATGTTCCATATTGGACTGTAAAGTGCTAACTATATGAAGGAGTCATTTGGTTTTTTGCTTTAAAAAATTTATTTTGGCTGAAATTATGGCGCAGCCCTACTATCCGGTTTGAACAGTGAATTGGCAAACCACGTCACTGTACAACTCTTTATCTACTGAAATGTAAGTTTGAAAAGGCTTAAGAGGTAATGTGGCAGCACAGACCCATGGGCTCCTTTTCATCTTTAACATGCAGGCTTGGAAGATAAAAGGTTTAAGTGTGTGTATGTGTGTGTGTGTGTGTGTGTGTGTGTGTGTGTAGAGAGAGAGAGAGCAAGAAAGCCAGACAAAGAAAGCAAAATGAAGAGAGGGGCACTCAAGGCAGTCTATGTCACATTTACTGGGATTTTTCTCATAGCAGAAAGAATTATGAAGAAGTTACTTAAAATTGGTACAAGGGGAAACTATACCAGTGATTCTCAACTGGGCATATCTCCTTTCTAGGACATTTGACATTGTCTAGAGATATTTTCTGTTCTCACAACTCAGGGGCATGCTACTGGCATCTAGTGGGCAGAGGCCAAGAATATGGCTAAATATCCTACAGGCAGCTCCTACAACAAATTATTACTTGGCCCCAAATGCCAGTAGTGTCAAAGTTGTCAAATCCTGTCTATACCTTTGGATGATGGAATTAATAGGAATTAATAGCGAGAAACTTGATCATTTCTATCTATCTATCATCTATCTACCTAGAATTTTGCAAAGACAACAGATCAGTGGCTGATTATTTCTAGTGTGAACAGCGTAAGCCTCTCACTTCTTTTTACTCCCTGACAACTAATTTGATGCATAATAAATCTAATGGGTGGGTCGGTAGGCAATGAAATGTATGAGGTATGACTCAACCTCTTTTGCTACTGGTTGGTAACTCAGGACAACATTTGAAGAGCTAAGATGTGAAAATGAATGTCTTTGAAACTATGGATTTCTATTATTTATAATACTTCTATTTCAAGTATATTTTTGTATATATTATCTCTATTCTCTGTTGCCAGAAGAATTCATAATCATGAACATTTGCTAATGTGTTACTTGTCTATTAATAATCCCACAATTCTTTTTTTGAACAATTTTCTAATGGCTATGATCTTTACTTAGAGATGAATAAACTGAAGTGCTGAAGGGAGAAAAAGCACAGGAAACACTGGAATTACTAAAGCACTATGAAGGGATAGTCTTAGAGTAGCAACCATCATTGCTGCATGGACCCAGTGCTCTTGTCTCTGGTTCCAGAAAAACTGCAGATTTGATAACTGTACAAGTCACTAGATAGGTGCCCAGACACTCTCTGCATGAGTTATCCTTTTACCACTTTTATGGAGTAAGTGCCTTCTTTAGGGAATATAACTTTATAGAGAAATGTTTTTGTTTCAATGTTCTTGTCCTGGAGCCTGCCTGTGAAATTTCATCATTCAGGGTCCCAGGAAGAGGACTTTGAGTTTACTGTTAACTATATACTCTCACTAAATGTATAGCTAAGGAGAGCTTTATGTTCCTCCAACTCCTAGTCCCACATTTCTTTAGGAATTGGGGATCTCTGACTATGTGAGATCCTCAGTGACCCAATTGGGTCATGGGGCTTCAGCGTGAAACATTTTGCCTGGCTCATCAGGAAAGAGATTACGTAGAAACCTGGTAAACTTTCCCTTAAAATGATGGCATGTGTGCATTTCTTGCAATGTGCCCTATCTATGGTAGGTTTTCTCTAGGAGTATAAGGTAGTACCGTAGTCTCCTAATTGGGAATGGTGGCATTTAGAAAACTCAATAAATCTCTCATCAGAGATAATACTAACTTGGCTTTGTGTCATTTCAAATATTCTAACCCTTAGTTTGTTATCCTTTGAAATATATGTAGTAATGCTGGACTCCCTAATGGGGACTTAGGAGGAATCATTCAGAAAACATGTTGTAAAGTTTTTTTATGAAACTCCAAAGTACTATGATAAATTAGATGTTGATACCTCCCGGTTCTAAAATTCTCTGACTTTATGATGCTAAACAGAGAATTATCACAATCCGTAAAAATTCAGTTGGTGGTAGAATGTCCTAAGGCAGAATTTGATCCTGAGTAAGTGATGTTGCATATTTTTGTTTTGTTTTTCACAATATAGTCAGCTCTTGATTTTCCTCATAAATAGTAAATGGAGATAATCTCAAGAAGATGAGATTAAGAAATTCCTTGCAATCAAGTGACATATATTAGACATTTTTAATATTAGAATAAATTTACATTTTCAGAGCATGGAATAATGACAGGTAATATTGATGAAGTGCTTACTGTGTCCTAGGAACTGTGCTAAGCATTCTATGCTGATTATGTCTTTTAATCCTTAAAATGATACTGTGAGGTAATTTGATACTATTATCACCAATTTGCTAAGGAGTAAACTGAGGCTTACAGTATATGTAATAAGGAGCTGTTATGGGATTCAAACTGGAATATCTCTGGCTCCAGCATCTGAACCCTGAACCGCTCCATTTTACAACATATTGCTTGCGTTCTCATTACAGAGGGATTCCATGCGGACTAACATGCATGATTTTCCTATTATCCATTATTAAAGCACATTGGACTGACATCTCTTGAGTTTAGCAACTCAAGTATATTTTTAGTTTATTGTTGGTAAAAGTAAAGTAGTTCCTGAGAAATGGGTAGAAAACAGAACATTCTTTTATGTTCTCTTCAGTTGCCCGAGGAAGGTTAGGAAGGGAGAATGCGTTCTAACAATTCGGCATTGTGGGACCTCAGTAATTCTTTGCAGAGCAAAGCTTTTTCTCTTCTGCCTGGGGTGTTTAAGATGCTAAGTGGATCAACTCTGGGCTGAGAGAGCAACAGCCCTGACTGGACATTGGGTAATCCGGAATAAAGAGCATGATATCAGTAATGATAACAAAGTAGGATTTGCCTTTCTTCTCTGACCATCACTACCACTCCTTCCATCCAAAAAAACAAAACAAAACAAAACAAAATAAAACCGCCCCCCCAAAACCCCAATAACCCTTAACATTAGAGGCCATATAAATGACATAATTTTTCTGAAATTTTCACATGTTCTACAAAGTAGTCCAGGCATGTAGATGTTGGGAAGACATAAAGTACTCTGGGCTTAAGAGGTTGAGAGAGAGAAAAAAACATGAAACAAAGACAGCGTTATGGGGCATCTGCTATAGGCCATCGAAACCGTAGGTGAGGGAAAACCAGCTGCTGAGGTCAGTTGAACTCTCATAATGTTGAACTCCAAAGGGACTTGGATTCCCTGGACATCTGCTGGGTTAAAGACCCATGAAGGATCAAAGGAGTTACTGAATTGGAGAACTGCGACTCTCTGTTACCAACCGTAGCTAATGTAATTGAAGGAGAAATTGTGTTAGATCTGCTTATGGACAGGTAAGATTTTATTGAAAGTAGGAAAACAAGAGATAGGTTTAATATGATTGCCTGTGTGATGATGTGTACATAGTAGAGCAAAAATGAAAAAAAAATGAATACAGCAGTGCCAGAGAATTAAACTCTGAGCAAGCATATTAAGGGATCAAGTTAGTACAAGAGAAAATATTAAACCTCAACAAACAAGGTGGTAGGGGGCCAAAGTGTCTTGGGGACAGTCATAATTGCAGCTTTCTAGACTGCAATTTCTCAGAAAGAGGTGGAGAGACAAACTAACAGATCTTCACTGAGGCTTCATGTAAGCTTGGTGTGGGCTCCGACAGAGCTGTCCAGGAAGAGCTACAGTACCACATCAGTTAAAGCTGTCAGGGCAGGGAAGATAAGGACAGTAAGACATCGAGAATCAATTAACGATAACAAGAGGGTTAAAGTGAAAAGGGGATTTTTTTAGAGATATGCTAGGCAATTGGAAGAGATCAGAGAGAAACTTGTCCAGAGTATCTTAGCTGAAGCAAGACTGAGAGTTCAGAAGTCATGAATTCAGATTTTAATCCCAGTTCTTTGTGAGATATGAAGGTGATGACCTGACTTACTGGCATCTGAAGTTTCTTTTTCGGTAAGATGGAGAGAAATCATCTTTCAAGTAACTAAGTACAAAGGTATCGATTGTTGAAATATCAGGGAGCTCTGAAAAGCTCCAGCATTCCCCCTCCGCATGTCACTGAAGCCATTAATGTGTGGCTTTATTCAATAGTGATGCTAAAATATGCCTGGCAAGGATAATGCATTATATTTCATCAAAGGCACATGAGCAAGTACTTTCCTTAGAATAGGTTTTAAATTGGACCTTGAGATTGGTTTGGCCATTCAAAGATGGTGGGCACCAATGAGATGGAAGTAGTGGCTTTAACTCTGTGATGGGGAAACTTGGAACACAGGTTCCACCGACATCATTAGCTTGTCTCAAGACACTTAGGAAAGAGTAATCATTCTCACCATATTGTGGCCCACCCTAGGTGGCACTTCTTTAAGGCAGTCAAGAAAGGAGGGGGCAATATACTGTGGAATGATCTTTCTTATCTTTTCCATATATAATAATTGTTGAGGACAATAATTACTGGTTGTAGGAGAGAAAGAAGGGATTGATCAATCTAAATTCCCTCTTTGCCTTGGGGCTACATTCCTAGTTGAAAGAGAAGAAAGGAGTTTCCCTTTCCCAGCTGTAAAGGAGAAGTATTGTACCCTTACAGAACTATAAAATAGCCCATCTGGAAGGGACCTTACAAGTAAACTAAGTCCTACTTCCTCTTTTTACAGATGAGAAAATTGAGGCTCAGTAAAGATGTTTGGCTCTCTTATCTCATTATTAGTGTCAGATCCTGGTGACTCTTGACGTCAAGAGACACTGATGGCAGTAAAGGGATTCATGGAATAACTGGAAATACTTTCCCCTCCCCTAGCCCTTCCAGTAACTTAACTGGTTAGCTTGCTGCCTCTCCTTCTGTCTCTTCTTTCCTCCTTCTCCTCTTGCTTCCTGTTATATTTTGGGAGGATAAGAAAATGATATGCACCCATATTCTCCCACCCAGAAAAAAAAATTTCCTTATATATTTAATAAGCACAAGTAGTATATGAAAGCATTCTATTTTTAAATAAATTATAAAATAAAAAAGCTAATATCTTTTTTGATCTTTCTTTTACCACATCATGGTTCTCTACTGCCATTCCTATAGGCCATGGCATATATCAGATGAACATTTTTACTCTTTTTGGTCATTTTACATACCTGTATTTGAGGCCGCTGAAAATATACAGCACTAATGGGTGTGAGGGAAGGTCTATTTATAAATGATTTTGCACATCTAGTTCTCAGCTTGCTTTTGCTACTCAACCATGGTCTTGGTATCAGTGTTGATAATGATATCGGTATTAATCTTGCTCATCCCCTGTATAGTATTAGTAAAATACTATACGTGTATAGTATTTTATTATATAAATACATCACATTTTATTATTCTATTCATGTATTGATGTCGTTTTGATTTTTAAAGTTATAAACCATGATGATTGAAAATCCCGATGTCTGTCTCTGTGTAGAAGTGCCAATGATTTTCAAGAAATTTGAAATTTCTTGCATACCAAGAAATTGAGTCTCTGGGTCAATTGAGTACATACATACATACATACATACAATGTACATACATACAATGAATACATACATACATTCATATGTATGTATGAAATACATAACTGTAAGATGTTCTAACAATTTGTCCTCCAGAGTACCTATACTAACTTGCACCAGGATCAACAGAATGCTAAAATACTAATTCTTTCACATCCCTAATACTTCATACTACAAAACTTTTTAATTTTGCCACTCTGCTTGATAAAAAGTAGTATCTCATAATTTCAATTGATAATACTAAAATTGAGACTCTTTCGTATGTTTATCACCTATTTGTAGCTCCTTTCCTATGAATTGCCTGTTCATAAACTTTGCCCATATTATTATAGACTAATTTTTTTCTCTACTGATTGGTAGAAATTCCTTATACATTGTGGATACCATTACTTTATTATGTTTGAAAAATATTTTCCCGTCACTTTCTTTAAAAATTTTTTTCATAATATACTATACACAAGTTTTTAATGTTAATTTGTTAAAATTTGATGATTATATTTTAAGTATATGAATCTTGCCTTTTGAACTTTGGTAAGAAAGATTCCCCACTCTAAAGCTATAAGTATTTTTCTATCTTTTCTTCTTATAACTTAAGTCAATATTTTGGATTTGTCTTTAATCCTGGATTTTTTTTTTGTATATGGTATGAGGTAAGGTTCTAATTTTTTTATATGGGTAGACAACTTTTATACTCCATTTCAAATTTTTTCTGGATGGATATCATTCCATCCCTGGGGGCAACAATTTGTTTAGATTTCTACCACCAGAGATTGTTTTGTCTGTTATTAGGCTTCTTAGAAATGTATACAGAATGTATTCTTCTGTATCTGGCTTCTTTTGTTCCACATAATGTTTCTAAGATTCCTGTGTTGGTGTTAAATTTCAGAGCTTTGCTGAATTCTCCTGTTAATGATTTTCAGTTAATTTTTTGTTATCTAATTAACTGTCACATAATTAACATAAAACAACTGAGTTTAATCTTTTCTTATACAAGCCACTTACGAGCATGTGCGCACACACATGCACATTCTTACACTGTTCTTGACTTTAATGAAGACACTTATAATATTTCACTGTTAAGTATATTAGCTGCATGATTTTCAGGTGAGGACTTCTTTAGCTGCATCATATACACCTCAATCTATGCTATGTGTTATATTTTATACTGATTCACTTCTAGATTTTTGTAAAACTCTTTTTCAATTTCATGACCCATAAATTATTTGGAAGTCTGCTCTTTTCATTGTCAGGTGTCTAAGACCTATGCTTTAGGCTATGTAAGAACTTGTTATTATGGTTTTATTACTTTTGTTTTTGCTTTTTTCTTTGCATTATAATCAGCAAGTGTAGACTAAATTATACTTTTTGTCTTTAAGATTTCTCTGCATTTTAGTACATAGTTTATTTTGTGAATTTTTAAAAATTCAAGTATAATTAATATACAATGTCATATTAGTTTCAGGTATATAGTATCATGATTCAATGATTCTATACATTTCTCAGTGTTCATCGAGGTAAGTGTACTTTTGATCTCTTTTATCTATTTCACCCATCTCCTCACCAACCTCTCTCTCTGGCAACCATCTATTCATTCTTTGGGCTTATGTCTGTTTTTGGGGGGAGGGGTTGTCTCTTTTTTTCTCTATTTGTTCATTTGTTTTGTTTCTTAAATTCCATATATGCATGAAATCATATGGCATTTGTCTTTCTGTGACTGACTTATTTCATTTAGCACTATACCCTCTAGATCCATTCATATGGTTGATAATGGTGAGATTTCATTCTTTTTATGGCTGAATAATATTTCATCTTCCACATCTTATTTATCCATTCATCTACGGATGAATCCTTGAGCTGCATCCATATCTTGGTTATTGTAAATAATGTTACAATAAACTTGGGAATGTTTAGGGATATTTTTGTTTTTTGGGTTAGATACCCAGTAGTGGAATGACTGAATCATATGGTAATTCTATTTTTAATTTTTTGAAGAACCTCCATACTGTTTTCCACAGTGACTGCAGCAATTTGCATTCCCACCAACAGAGCACTAGGGTTTCTTATTCTCCACATCCTCAGCAATACTTGTTTCTTGTGTTTCTGGTTTCAGCCATTTTGACAGATGCGAGATGATATCTCATTGTGGATTTCATTTGCATTTCCCTGGTGCTTAGTGATGTTGAGTATCCTTTTATGTGCCTATTGTCCATCTGTATGTTTTCAGAGAAATGTCTGTTTAGGTCCTTTGCTCATTTTTAATTGGATTACTTGTTTGTGGTGTTGAGTTGTATGAGTTCTTTATATATTTTAGATATTAACCCATTATCAGATGTATCATTTGTAAATATCTGCTCCCATTTAGTAAGTTGTCTTTTAGTTTTGTTGATTGTTTCCTTTGCTGTTAAAGGCTTTTTTATTTTTGTGTATTCCCAACAGGTTACTTTTGCTTTTGTTTCCCTTGCCTCAAGATGTATATCGAGAAAAATGTTTCTATGGCCAATGTCCAAGAAATGTGTTTTCTTCATTGACCACATAAGCATGGGTTTATATCTGGACTGTATCCCGTTCTATTGGTCTCAGTGTCTGTTTTTGTTCCGGTATAAACTGTTTTGATTACTACAGCTTTGCAGTATATTTTGAAATCTGGGATTGTGATGCCTTTAGTTATGTTCTTTTTCAAAACTGCTGGCTATTCAGGGTCTTTTCTGATTCCATACAAGTTTTAGGACTGTTTGTTCTAATTTTGTGGAAAATATTTGATAGGGATTGTGTTAAATGTATAGATTGTTTTGGGTAGTATGGATATTTTAACAATATTAGTTCTTCCAATCCATGACCATGGGGTATCTTTCCAGTTCTTTGTGTCATCTTCAGGTTCTTTCATACATGTTTTATAGTTTTCAGAGTAAACATCTTTTACCTCCTTGGTTAAGTTTGTTCCTAGGTACAATTGTAAATGGGACTGTTTTCTTGATTTCTCTTTCTGCTACTTCATTATTAGTGTATAGAAATGCAACAGATTTCTGCATGTTAGTTTTGTATCCTATGACCTTACTCAATTAATATATCAGTTCCTATAGTTTTTTGGTGGAGTCTTTAGGATTTCCTATGCATACGGTATCATGTCCTCTGCAAATAGTGGAAGTTTTACTTCTTCCATATTTAGTTTAGATGTCTTTTATTTCTTTTTCTTACCTGATTGCTGTGACAAGACTTGCATTACTATGTTGAATACAAATGGTGACTTCCTTGTCTTATTCCTGATCATAGTGGAAAAGTTCTCAGTTTTTCACCACGGAGGATGATATTAGCTGTGGGTTTTTCATATATGGTCTTTATTATATTGAGGTATGTTCTCTATAAACCTACTTGATTGAGAATTTGTATCATGAATGAATGTTGTACTTTGTCAAATGCTTTTTCTGCATCTATTGAAGGGATCATTAGTTTTTATCCTTTCACTTGTTGATGTGATGTATCACATTGATTGATTCATGGTTATTGAACCACCTTGCATCCCTGGAGTTAATCCCACTTGATTATGTTGAGTTTTTTAAATGTATCATTGGATTTGGTTTGCTAATATTTTATTGATATTTGTGCATTTATATTCATCAAAGCTATTGAACTATTTTTTCTTTTTTTGTATTGTCTTTAGTTTTGGTATGAGGGTAATCTCCAATGAATGTGGAGGCTTTCCCTCTTTTTCAGCTTTTTTGGAATAATTTGAGAATTAAAGATGAGGTATAATTCATCTTTAAATGTTTGGTAGAGGGGCAGCCTGGGTGGCTCAGCGTTTTAGCGCCACCTTCGGTCCAGGGCATGATCCTAGAGACCCCGGATCGAGTCCCGCGTCGGGCTCCCTGCGTGGAGCCTGCTTCTCCCTCTGCCTGTGTCTCTGCTTCTCTCTCTTTTTCTCTGTGTGTCTCTCATGAATAGATGAATAAAATCTTAAAAAAAAATGGTAGAATTCACCTATGACACTCTGATTCTGAACTTTTGTTTTTTAGGAGGTTTTTTCTTTTTCTTTTTTTTTTTTAATTACTGATTCATTTTCATTGCTACTAACGGATCTGTTCCAAATTTCTCCTTTTTCCCGATTTAGTTTTGGAACCTTATATAAGTTTCTAGGAATTTATCTATTTCTTCTAGGATGAAAAATCTATTGGCATATAATTATTCATAATATTCTCTTGTAACTATTTGCATTTCTGTGGTGTCAGTTATTTCTTCTCCTTAATCTTAAGTATACATTTTAATTTTATTGAATTTTTCATGTGTATTAGAAAATGATGTGTATTTCTCATCTATTTGATAACTGAGAAATTTTTTCCTTCTGATTTAATAATGTAGAAATAAGAAAAAATTATTTTATAATGCTTTTACTTCACACTCAACAATGGGTATAATTCTTAATAATTTAAAATAATAAATGTTGGCAAAAAGGTGGAGTAATTGGAATCCTCACGCATTTCTGGTGCAACCACCTTGAAAAACAGGCAGTTTTGCAAAATGTTGAATATAGAATTACCATATGACTCAGCAGTTTTACTACTAGGTGTATGTGGAAGAGAACTGAAAACATATGCTCCTACAAAAACTCTGTAAGAATGTTCAAAGCATCAGTATAATACCCACAAAGTGGAAGCAATACAAATGTTTACCAATTGCTAAATGGATAAAAAAAAATTGGTATATCCATACAATAGAATATTATTCAGCCATAAAAAGTATTTTTTTTTTTTATTTATGATAGCCACACGCACAGAGAGAGAGAGAGAGAGAGGGGCAGAGACACAGGCAGAGGGAGAAGCAGGCTCCATGCACCGGGAGCCCGACGTGGGATTCGATCCCAGGTCTCCAGGATCGCGCCCTGGGCCAAAGGCAGGCGACAAACCGCTGCGCCACCCAGGGATCCCTATAAA
Source organism: Canis lupus baileyi (assembly GCF_048164855.1). Lineage (NCBI taxonomy): Eukaryota > Metazoa > Chordata > Mammalia > Carnivora > Canidae > Canis > Canis lupus. Next base: position 53,696,072 of record NC_132844.1, on the reverse strand, counting down.
AAGTATTGAGCTACTAAGACATGCATATGGATGAACCTTGAAAGCATTATGCTAAAAGAAAGAAACTGACACAAAAACCTAAAGACTATATTACTCCCCTTATATGAAAATCCCCTAACAGGCAAATTCATAGAAACAGAAAATAGATTATTAGTTACCACAGATTGAGGAGACATGGAATGGTGATAACTGCTGAAGAGTATGAGGTAACTTTTTGAGGTGATGAAAATGATCTGCAATTAGTAGTGATAGTTGTACAACTTTGTGAACATACTAAAACCCAATGAATCATATATTTTAAAATGGCTAATTTTAGAACATGGTGACTATAGCCAACACTGCTATATGATATATAGGTAAGATGTTAAGAGCATAAATCCTAAGTGTTCTGATCTTGAGATGAATTTTTTTACTTTTTCTTTTCTTTTTTATAGCATATATATGAGAAAATGGATGTTAGCTAAACTTACTGTGGTAATCGTTCACAACATACATAAATTGAACCATCATTTTGTATATTTTAAGCTTATGCAATAAGAAATGTAATTATTTCCCAATAAATAATTTCTCAATAAAACTGGAAAAAATCTCAAAGGTGAGTTCTATTATATACAAATTCTAGTTGGAATAAAAAAAGTTTAAATACAAGTTAAGAAAATTTCTTTAGGTCTCAAACTGACTTTCAAGTATCACCTAGACAGAACTAATTACTCTTTCCTGCTTGCTCTGGCCCCATTAATATGCTCAAAGAATATGTAAAGGCCTTCTGTTCAAGATGAAAATAGTTTTGTATGTGTGAAGTTGAAGGATTAGAATTTCACCTTATATTTAATTTGACTTAATTAGAAAGAAAGAAAGAAAGAAAGAAAGAAAGAAAGAAAGAAGAAAGAAAGAAAGGAAGGAAGGAAGGAAGGAAGGAAGGAAGGAAGGAAGGAAGGAAGAAAGAAAGAAAGAAAGAAAGAAAGAAAGAAAGAAAGAAAGAAAGAAAGTTAGGTAATTAAAAATGGTCCCTCACTAATTCCTTGGTCCAGTTTACAGAAATTCAAACAGCTAATAGAAGCTAATGAATTCCATGACTCTGTACAGAAATAACTTCATGCTATAATGTAAAAACTATTCTATTTCTAAATTCTATTCTATTCTAAAACTAGCACTATTCTAGTTGTTCCTAAGTGGAAAGGTATTCTCCAGAGCCATAAAAGTTCAAATACTGATATTGGAAATACATACTGATAATAATGAGTAATCAATTCCTTCCCTATTCATTCTCCAAGTCGATACTGATAATAGACATTAATCATTTATATAAACAATATAGAGAAGATTTTGCCAAATACAAAAGAAATGCCTTAATATTCATGGATTCATGGCACTTCCTTATTGGAGATACTTATGAGGATAAATATTCATCTCTAAAATGGTTTAGATGTGACCTTTTCTTGAGTGCAAAGAGATAAATTTTTGTGGTGTCTCTCTCATTCTTATCTATAAAATGCAAGTTTTCTGATTCAATGAGAAACCTTGTCACTTCTCATATTAGTTGTCATAATAGTTAAGTGGGTGGTTAATTGGCTTAGCATCAGATTTTATTGCCTATATATTATGTTTATTTTTTTCTTCCACTCCAAGTATTTTCAATCAAACCCTCTTTTGTGGTGTATTACAAATCCTACATTCCAGTTTGAGCTTTGAAGTAATTTCAGAAACAAGCACGCCTCTAATTTAGTTATTTATTCATTCATGTTTCTGTCACTTATTTATTTATTTAGCAAATACTGACTGCCTGCCATATGCCTGACTAGCTAAGAAGTAGTGATACAAAGCTGACCAGTCTTGGCCCCCCTTAAGGACCTTCTGGTTTAGTTAGGAAAAACCAATGTACAAGTAAGGAAAACCATGCATTTTGGTAGAGATTTTAACAAAGGTACAGACCAGCTGTTCTTCAAAGTAGAAGGGATAACACTGAAGATAGAGAATGAGGACTGGAGAATTGTGAGAAAAGACTTCAAGAAAGCAGAAGGAGACATACTCTAGGTGCACAGTAAGTAAGGTGAGAGAATGTTCCAGATATACGGTTTCCTATGAACAGCTTCATAAGCAGAAATGGCATCAAGGGAAGAAGCAACTACTATTAATTTATGTGAAAAAAAAATTCCTGATTATTCCCAGACCCCCAAAATAACTTCTTTTAGGCTTTTCTGAAAACTTAGAGCTTGTTTTGTTAATGGATATACAAAATAAAATCAAAACAAAGCACAGATGCTTAGAGACTCATTTCAAAGCTGTAATGGGTTGATGCTGAGATACTGAGTGTAGTCTCTGGGGAAGGAGCTTTGTGGGGTTATTTTTACCTGCTTACGGTGCTTGCTGCCTTTGGAAAGGCTTGATGCAAAACAAATGCTGAACATTATTTCCACTTTTTGCCTTTTCCTATAAAAGTGAAAATCCTCTTCAGGTTTCTTCTAGTTAGGGAGAACAGGTACTAATAATGGTCTTTTGTAAAAACATAGTGGCATAATGCAAACTTCCAAAAAGTGTAATAAAATTTGTAGCGTAGAATGAAAGTTGCCCAACTCAACTCTTGGGCGTTTTCATTGAGTATCTGCTGTGTACACTCATTACTAAGTACAGTCCCTAAACATAATAAACATAGCGCTCATAAAACGATTGAGGGTTCACATAGTTAGTAGTGGAGACAGTATTGAAATTTATTTCTAGCTGACTCCATAGCACATGCTCTTAGCCACCATATTCCCTTGTCTCTGATGACATTTCTAATCTCTACTCCCCCTTACTGTTTGTCTATTTAATTCTCATTATGATGTTCTACTGTATTAAAAGACTGGGCAGCCCGGGTGGTTCAGCAGTTTAGTGCAGCCTTCAGCCCAGGGCCTGATCCTGGGGACCCGGGATTGAGTCCCACGTCGGGCTCCCTGCATGGAGCCTGCTTCTCCCTCTGCCTGTGTCTCTGCCTCTCTTTCTTTCTGTGTCTCTCATGAATAAATAAATAAAGTCTTAAAAAAAAAATACTGCTTAAAATAATGTTACCCCTTTGCTGATTGCGAAAAGATAAATCAGTATGTTCTCAACAAACTTTATCTCCTTGAAGCTAAATCAAGTACTTCAAAAAAACTATCACTTTGACTAAATATATTTTGATAGCCTCAATAATCATAGAAACAATCAAATAAGTATAATGAAAACAAAACATTTAATTTCAAGTGGTAAATTCAATAAAAGCATCTTTTAATAATTTGTTGACTGTTAAAAGATGTTAGCTGGTTGACAGATGATTTATACCACAATATTTGTCTCCTTCCTATAAAACACATTCAAATGTGGTAAAACAGATCACATAAAATCTCTCCTGTTATTTATTTTTTTTAAAGCTTCCTCTTAGTGCTCTAACATTCGTCTATGCTAGGCCCTTTGTATTGTAAAACACCACTCTGTTGTTATAGTAGTTTGGTGTTCTCTCTGCTTTTTTTCAGATCAAACACCTGTGAGGTGGGATGACTATGGAATTGTTTTGAGTTTTCAGCGCAGTACAAAATATTTTTCAAACTTTCTTGGCATAGAAAAATACCAGATGTGTTTTCCTTAAAGGAAAAATATATATATATATAAGCTTAGATGTATTTCCAGGTAAAGTTAATCCATATGTTACTGATTAGTTAATTGATATTATCAAAAATTTCATTGATGCTACATGAATAAAGGACTCTTTATTACCTCTTTGTAAAGGTGCAGGCATATTTTGCTTTTAGGTATAGGAATTTTTTGGCATAGGAATTTTATTTTTTCATGTATAAAGTTCAGTGTTGAGAATATTGATGATTCTTGGGAACTTTGAGATTTGGGAGGGAGTGGTTAATTGGCAATGTGCGACTTGATGGTTATCTCACAGACAGCATGATGCAGTAGCTGAGCTATATGAATACTTGGTCAGACTGGGTTGGCATAAATCCTGTGTCTACCAGTTACAAGCTGTGTAATTATATGCAAATTTTGAAATTATCTATACCTTTGTTTCTTTTCTTTTTTTAAAAGATTTTATTATTTATTCATAAGAGACACAGAGAGAGGAAGAGACTTAGGCAGAGGGAGAAGCAGGTTCCCCGTGGGGACCCTGATACAGGACTCAGTCCCAGGACCTTGGGATCATGACCTGAACCGAAGGTAGATGCTCAACCACATGCTTCCCAGAGGCATCCTTATACCTCTGCTTCTTATTTCTACAACAGAGACAATAATAGGATTACTCTGAAGGTTTAATTAGTTTAAGCATGTAAAGTACTGAATACAGGTAATATCATATATGCTCATACATACTGTCCATTATTATGTATCACACTACAAGGATATTATCAACTTCTATCAATAACATGGTTTGTGAATACTATTTCACATACCTAGAACCCATCCTTACCAAATTGGAGTCAGCAACATTTTTTGTAATTGTTTTAGATGGCTATGTCATAGGTGGCTTTCAGATATTAGTGTGAAACATTGTGCAGGGCACTGATTTGAAACAAGAGCAAATGTATTTTTTTAGATGTATCAAGTCTATAGGAGGCTGTGGAAATAATTTCTTTTGAAAGATATTCCACTGACAAATATAAGGTTTTGAAAGTTGGGTCAATATTGAAGATTTTCAATGGGGCTCTTCTCTGGCAAATGACAGAGCTCAGGAAAGCCTTGACCTCTAGGAACCCACAAGGTGTCCTTTTAAACAACTAGATACATTCAATTCAGTGTGATAACCGTGACCAAGAAGATATACTTGAGTCACCTTTTTTTTTTTTTTAAGATTTTATTTATTTATTCATGAGACAGAGAGAAAGAGAGAGAGACTGAGGCAGAGACATGGGCAGAGGGAGAAGTAGGGTCCCTGTGGGGAGCCCGAAGTGGGACTCGATCCCTGGACTCTGGGATCACTCCCTGAGCCAAAGGCAGATGCTTAACTGCTGAGCCACCCAGGTGTCCCTTGGGTCACATTTCTATACTCCTGATCCTGTCTCTCCACCATATCCCTCAGCTTCATCAGTAAGGCAAGAAGCTGTATACTTACTTTGGACATGGATACAAGTGAGCTTACTTGATGAGTTAGAAACACAGAATCAATATTTGGTCCAGTAAGAGATGTGCATGTTCAAATAAAACTGGCAGTAAGCAAACAGTACAGTGACTGGTTGAATAAGTACTTTCCTTTGGCCTGTGTTACATGGTATCAAATTAAAGAAAGTGAGGCCAGAAATGTTCTTTGTGGCTCTTTAACCCTCACATAGCAGGCTTTTGTCTGCCAGTAACATTTACAGGCAAATGAAGTATATACAAATTAAATCTCAGACATCAGCAATACTAAATATCAAAGGGATTATCTCAGTGTCTGCAGTGACAGTCATGGTTGATATTTAAAATATTTAACAGCCCTTATGACACTGACTAATCAGAACAGATGTTGGAAGAAACCAACTAGTACAGCTACACTGTCAAAAGCCAGCTGAATAGTATCCCCTCTGTGTTCTCTTAGTCATTTGGAAATTACTGAAGGCAAGTGTTAACTGAACACTTATTCATGGAGATGCTGTGGTTGGCAAAACAGAAACAGATATGTCAACAGAGAGAATTTAATATAGGAAATTGTTAAACAAAGGGTTGGAGGACTGAGAAAACAAAATAACAACAGTGAGATAATGCAGATAGAAGAACCCCAGGAGGCAGCTCCCATTCCCAGAGCCGGGGGAGCACAGTGAGAATATTGGAATTATCAGAAGCAATAAACTCCGAGGAGAGGCAGTGCAGTTTGAGATTCAGATTTCTGGAAAGATAATTCTGCTTGCTTAGGAGAGTCCGAAAGGGTCCAGTGGAGCTGGTTCTCAGACTTCTGCGGAGGCCTCACTGGCCTGTGGTGTAATACTTCTGAGGTGGAGTGATGGTCCATTTCAGGGAGTGCCAAAGGAAGCTAGAGAACGCTGTTGTGCTGTCCAACTAGGTGCCTGTTCTGGGACAGCACTGAAAAGAATAGCTAGCAAGTTTTGTTTTCTCCCCCAGCCTTCTAGCCCTCACCCACTCCCTGGTGTGTCCCCTGTTGGTGGAATATAACAGGAGGTTAAACTGGTGCAGGAGAAATATACTTAGCAGAACCATAGCCCTGGTATTATAAACACTCTCTATATATCTAGGTTGATTAAGAGCTGAGACATAATAGCTTCAAAATCAGCAGGGTTGACTAGTTCTTGCTATAGATACTGGTAAATTCATAGTATATGTGAATTTATATATGTGTGTATACATATTTTCATATATACATGTACATATATTACATGAATATATACATATGGTTATGGAACGTTCTGAAGCCACAGAAACCTTAGTACATTAAATAACATACTAAACTTATTATAAATGTATTTGTAAGGCTTCCTCACTGGCAAATATAATAAGCTAGAATCATGAAAACCTTCCACCATAAAATACCTACAAATGCCAGGTAAAATAGTTTTAGGTCCTGTTTTAAATAGATGCCCTAAGAAACAGGATCAGGAGTCTAGGGAAGTTAGCCGGCCCTGAAGTCACTGGGTGCCAGAAGCATCTACTGATCAGGGAATTGTCTGCTGATAATGGGAAGCCTAGAGCTTAGATTTCAACGGCTGCCTGAGGATGAGGGTGGCAAAGGTAAAGCTCTGAGACATCCGAGAGGTGAGAAGCAGAATGAGACGCTACCATTCCTTCCCCTGTCTGAAGTCTTGTGTGATCGAGAAAAATCTACACCCTTTGGGAAGTGAAATGGGGAAAAAATATATATATTTTACAGTTGCAGAGTGCAAGAAAATTGATTTTTCTCAGTTTTCACTTTAGGTAGAGGAGAAAAATCCTTTGTGGAGAAATTGTGGCCAAAAGCCCACATTTATGTGGGTTTGGAGCCTGAATTCATATCATTTACTTGAAACAAAAAGTGTAATTTAAGAATTATTTTTTAAAGTGTACCTAGGTAGGTAGTGCCTGTAAGTGCCTTCAGAAACGAATGATATCCTCTCTGGAGGAAAACACCTTCAACCCAGTTCTAAAAGACTTGCCTGAGATAGAGTACTAAGGATTATAGGCTCACAATAGAAAAGTAACAAAGCCATGAGGGAGAACAAACAAACACCAGGAGTGAAAGCGAGCAGAAACAACAAGCAGGAGAACCAGATCCCAAAGTCTTTAGATATTGGAATTTGAGAATGAATGTAGCATTAAAAATTTATTAAAGACATACAAAAGTGAATCAACAATACACATCAGAAGCAAGAGTTAAAGCAAATAATAGTCAACTTGAGAATAAACTAAATAGATATAAGTAAAATTAAATATTCTTTTTCTTAAAGATTTATTTATTTATTTGAGAGAGAGGATAAAAAAAGAGAGTGTGGGCAGGGGGAAGGGGACAGAGAATCCTCAAGCTGACTCCCTGCTGAGCATAGAGCCCAATGTGGAGCTAGATCCCAGGACCCTAACTGGGATCACGACCTGAGTGGAAATTAGAGTCAGCCACTCAACTAACTGAGCCACACAGGCGCCCCTAAAATTAAATATTCTATGGAAAATTTCAAGAGTAGTAGGTCAGGGGTCAGCAGACTTTTCTGTAAAGGGCCAGACTTTTTTTCTTTTCTTTCCTCTTGTCTCATATTCTTTTTTTTCATGTTATTGTTATTATTGTTCCTTGTCTCATAATCTTCTTTTTGTTTTTTGATTTTTGTAATCTTTTAAATATGTGAAAAGCATCCTCGGCTCTTGGGCTGAGGCCCACAAATATAGCTTGTGGGCCAGATTTGGGCCATAATTTTCCGATCCCTAGATTAGACAGTGCTAAAAAGATAATTAGTTATCCAGAAATAGAGCTGAAGAAACTCTACAGAAGGCAGAACAGAAAGATGAAATGATACAAAATACAAATGCGGGATTAAGAGAATGGAGAATAAAGTAAAAAGTCAAACTGACATTTAGGAGATCTAAAAGAGCAGTAGAGAGACAGTATTTCTATTTTTTTTTTTTGTTTAAGTATAGTTGACTAGCAATATTAGATTAGCTTCACACATACAGCAAAGTGATTCAACAATTCTCTGTACATTATGCTGGGCTCACAAGTGTGGCTCCATCTGTCCCCATCCAGTGTCATTACAATACCATTGACTGTATCCCCTCCACAGTACCTTTTATCCCTGTGACATATTTGTTCCATTTTGAGACACAATTGCTGAAAATTTTTAAGAATTGATAGAAAGTTCTCAGATTCAAGAAGTCCAGTGGACCATAAAGTGAAGTCCACACCTAAACAAGCTGAAGAAGAACAACAAAATACCAAAGAGAACTTCAGAGCAGTCGTGCTATCTTTCATAGGTAAATTGACATTTGATTTGACAGCTGGTTTGCTAATAGCAATAAGCAGAAGCCAGAAGATGATGAGGTAGTATTTTCAAAATGCTCAGAAACTATCACTAGCAGCTTAAAATTTATATTTCTATTTTATAGGTTTCTTTTTCCTCATGTTTCTGATAAATTTCATGAAGTCAGTATCTGCCTCATTTTTCAGGTTGCTTGGGTTCTCTGAATTAGGATGGATGAAGTCACTGTCCTTGCCTTTCTGGCTGTGGAGCACTTAGAATGAACGTGGAGTAGAGACTTTGTGAGTGTCCAAACATATCCTCAGTATCTGAAAGATAGCTCAGAATATGGGCCTGCATAATAAAATAACATGGCAAATCTCTAGATTAATGGTCATGTACTTCACTAATAAATCTCTCGAGCATTCTTTCCATTCATTCTTATTTTGATGTTCATATTTTGAAAAGAAGCAAACTTTTAAACAAATGATTATCTGTTTGCCCTAAGGCAGGTAGGAACCACCAAGTTTATGTCATGAGACTGCTTTGCTCATAAGCTGTGAAGATAAGGCCCTGTCTGCCTTACTCACTACTGTAATCCCAGCTCCGGTGAAATGCCTTAAGCATGGTGGTACTTACTACATCTTGGTTAGAAGAGATGAATGTAAGGATTAGTGAATAAGGCAGATGATTTTAGCTGCAGATTGTTCAAATGTTAATAAATCCTCCAAGTGGAGTCTTTCTTGGGGTACCCTTTGGCATTATGTACATGTCAGTATGTATACAATGTTATTTTCATATATTTCCCATTTATTTTTCCGTAGTCTCCTTGAGGAGAAGTCCCATACATTTAAAAAACTTAAGTGCTAAGCACAATGCTTAGAACACATGCCCACTTTAAAGAAACCTGAAAGATAAATGAGTGTTTGACCCATTGACTGACTGGATGGATAGGTGGATGGATGGATTGATGGGGGGTGGATGGATGAGGAAGCTGAAAGTGAATAGCTATTAGCCTTCAGGGAACCAGAGAAGGCATGTTGGGTAAGGTAATTCCTAAATGGCCTCCTATATTTTCTCTCGTATTTATATATACTATGACTCTAGAAATGTATTCTCAGACATATGCTTGGGATGACACTAGTGCTTCATAGTGTACTACAGTTGGTTTGCTCGGCCACCTCTCTACTGAAAAGACTCCTACGTTCAAGCAGGTTGATGATTCTTCCTTAATGAAAGCCTCTATACCTTGACCCTGGGCTCCCCTTTCTCCTCTCTCATTCCCTTTGCAGAATTCCTCTTTCCCTTTTCCTGTTGAACATCAGTAGCACCTCTGTGCTCTTGTTGCCTCTCCTCTTTTCATTCCCTGGGGAACCTTATCCACCTACATTACTGAAGAGCAGGCTGACAAATATGAGGTCTTCTCCACCCAGATCACTCTCTAGAGTGACCTTCCAACATCCTGCTACACACCTGTATCTTCCATAGGCATCTAAACCATAACTCATCTATAACTAAACTAATTATTGTTCCTGGAGTTTAGAGAATGAGGATTTCTCTAAATTTCTAACCTGGGGTAGAGATGTAGGTAGCAGACAGGTCATACATATCACACCCACCTCTCAGTTTCTGCCATGCCATACCTGGGCCACTGGAAACTTTGGTGTGATGGGAGTCCTAGATATCTAGGATATTTACCTCCAGAGTATACTTCCCTACTTATGAGACTCTGAGGAATATAGATCTCCATAGCTTGGGGGACACCTAGCATATCTGTTTCTTCCTTTTCAGAAACCCCAAGAATATATATTTTTATTTCAGGGAAAATTCCTTTCTCTTTCAAACTTATTTCCCTCAGTGGGCTGAGGCTTTTGGAAACAAAAGCTGAGGTCTGTGCTACGAATTTCCCATGACAAAGCAATGAGCAGATCATCTTGCCTGCTTAATAAGACGAAAGATTTGGAAATATCTCTGATGACGGAGGGCAAGGTTTCCCATGTTTGAGACTAGAGAAGATCCCTTGGTAGGAGGAAATTCAGAGTAGTAGTGAAGAGAGTTGATACGGTAGTGGGTTCCTGACAGGGACCTTGCTAATACCATCCAGGGCAAATCTAAGTGGAGGATAATAATACAACCCCCAGATAGATTTGAAAATCTGGGGAAAATTGCACCCAATTCCAGAGTGGGATCTGCAAAGGTGGAAAAACATTACACTTTCTCCATTCCTAGCAAGATGGGAATGCAGAAGAAATGCATGTATGATTATTTCTGTAGGTAGCTCATCCAGAGAAAGCCACTCAGAATTTTCCATGGTATACCAAGCACTAGAGCAGCAGAATCTTTCTACATATCTGGGAGTACCAAGGAGGGTTTCCCACATTCTAAGCTCAGGATTTTCCAAGTACCCAGAGTAGCACCTGAAACTACTGGAAAAAGGAAGGATCTAGGAGAACTGTCTGGATTGATAGCCTCACAGTGAATGGAGATAGGGTATGTCAGAGTATGCCCATGTGGATGGAGGATACACCACAGACCAGGTGCCTCTTTGAATACTTTTGATTTTTTTTGTGACTAGGACAAGGAGAGACTGAAATCCCTGACTGAAATGGAGCTCCCATCTGTGTAGCTTAAATAAAAATAAATGCCAAATTTAGAAATAAATTTTCTTTTTTTGTACATCTGATTCTGCATCCTTTGGGCATTTTGATAATGTGTGAAAAGGTCAAGTGGTTACAAAGCATGTTGTTGAGATTTTAACAAGTGAATCAGGGAAGAACGCAAAGTGTAAAGGATTTCAAATTTCAGGTCATTAGACGCTGGATGGAAGAATTTAGAAAGAAGTAACAGTTTTTAGGGGAGAATCTGTTCTTCAGGAATGTTTCTTGAATTACATAAGAAAGTAATTTATGAGAGGAGTTATCTGGCATTTCTGGAAGGGGGTGTATAAATTTACTTCCAAGAATTTATTTTCTTTTTAAAATACATACACATGCATTCAATGTTAATCTTAATGTTTTAATCCTAACCCTCTATTTTTAAAATGAGCCCTGATCTTGCCAACTGTGGTTTTTCTAGCCATGGCACATTTAAGGAATATTACTCTTAATTGGCAAGAAATTTAATTCCAGTTATTAAGAAGAAGGATGGATGGGTGGACTTTTAAAAGATTTTCCAAATACATTGAAACCAACAGGGCTTTCTTGCTTCCTTATTCAATAAAATCAAATACCCAAAACACTCAGTTGATGGACTGTGCCAGGTAATTATGGTACACTTTTATTAGATTTATAATTTTTACTTTTTAGTAGCTCCTTTTGCATAGTCAGCTCTAGATAATGGAAGATCTTAATTTGGAGGAAAAATCATCCGTTGATATGTAAAGACTAATGGTAAAAATAAATCCTCAACTCAAATTTATAGTATTATTCTACCATCAGAATTCAGCATTGATGATATTTAATGAAATAATAAGCAGTATTTTTGAAGTTGGAAAAGCAGAAGAAAGAAAATCAAATTTGAATTATTATGATATGCGAGTCATTGAATCTATTAAATCCACTTGCCCTTAAGACTTCTTGCCGTTGTGGAAGGCATTTCACAAGGTTATAATTACATTTTGGTTTTTTCCCCCTTTGCATTTAGGCTGTAGCTTTATTAAATTATTCATTATAATATACCAGCTTTAAACCCAAATAGTGTATAAATATAAGATCTTGTAACTTCAACACAGCATTAGAGCCTTAGGAACCAAAGGTATGTATTCTACTGTATTATTTTCTGATTGCCACTTGGACTCCCTATGGTTTTGGCTGCCCCTGTTGCCATAAACTGAGTACTCTACAGTCTTTCCAGTGGAACTTCATAGCTTCTCCACGTGTCACAACTGGGTACCTAAGGACCCTGCCTGAAATGCTGGATGGCACTTTTGCTTGCACATTACTTTTCTCCAAATGACAAGGCACATCATAGTGCACATAGTGAGCATGGATGTGAGTTTTTAAGTGGGGAAGGTAAGTTATGGGAAGACAAAAAAAAAATGTTGCAGTGAAGAAAATAACAAACCTGTATTATATGTGGACAAAGTTTTGTCACAATCAGGAGTTAGCACGTGTTGTCCTATTTTCCAGCTCTTTTGACTTGTGATCGATCATATGAATAAAAGAACAGAGAGAGGTCAAAATTGAGGGCTTCATCATTGCATCGTTGTGTGTGCACATACATGTATGTGTGAATGTGTTTGTGTTAAGAGATAAGCTACTATTAATTCAAAATTTGCATTGGAATTAATTATGCCACCACCAACTTTACCTCTAACCTCAGAGTCTCATTCCTATATTTCCTTCTGTCTACAATTGGTTTTCACATCACTTTGCATCCACTTTAACTGCAATAAACTTATTTGAATGCACATGAAATCTAAATTTCTCTTATTTCAGAGGGTAGGAACTGACTCATTTTTGCATTCCATATTGTGTCATAAAATCTGCACAGCATAGAACCTGAACACAATGGGTGCTCAGTAAATGTTTGCTAAATGAATAAGAGAGCTGTAGATGTCTTCAACCATAGTTTTACATTACATACTCTTGTGTAATTACAGAAATTCATTCTCGTCATAAAATATTCAAGTAATACTGAGATAAAAAGTAAAAGTCTGCCATTTTCCTAGCACTATTCCATCCTCACTGTCTTACTTTCTTTCACAGAAGGAACTATTATTACTAGTTAGTGTGTTTCCTTATAGTCCTATTTAAATTTATATTTGTACACAAGAACACACGCTTGTACCCACATGCAGATTTTCTTCTTGGTGTAAATTCAGGGGATTAAGCCATCTTCTAAAATTTGATTTTTGAACTAATAGGTACCTTTTGGAAATTTTTACCGTGTCACTATGTAGAGGTGTACAATTTTTTATGATTCTTTTTATGATTGTGTAAATATAGATGTGCTATCACTCAATAGATCCCTAACTGATGAGCACTTAGGTTGTTTATTATATTTCTTTTGCAGACTTGCTTACTTTAACAATCTGTAAGTCATATCGCATTTTAAATCTTGCACAATCGTAATTATGAGTTAGTTTGATCACCTTTATTTATGAGTACTTTCAACTTACTGTTCACATACTTGCCCATTTTCTATTTGTTGGTTTCTCTTTACCTTTTATTTCTTTCTGGTTAGAATGCTCCAGGGATAATACACCTTTTCTCTTTATATGTGCTGCTGATATTTTACCTTAACCGCTTGTGTTCTAATTTTGAACTAATTTTTATTTCTTTATATTCTAAATTTTTGTGTCAGTTTATTTTATGTGTACTTTTTGTAAACTATATATTTTGTTTTTTTCTCTTTTTAATAGAAGAATTTTTTTAAAAAAGATTTTATTTATTTATTCATGAGAGACACACACACAAAGAGGCAGAGACACAGGCAGAGGGAGAAGCAGGCACCATTTGGGGAGCCTGACGTGGGACTCAATCCCAGAACTCCAGGATCGCGCCCTGGGCCAAAGGCAGGCGCTAAACCGCTGAGCCACCCAGGGATCCCTTAATAGAAGAATTTAATAAGCTCAGATACATGTGATCATTGCTGTGCTTGTACTTGACCTTGCCATCTTTGTTTTTGTAATGTAATTGTCTTTTCTGTATTCCTTTCCCTGCTCTTCCTCCCTCTTTCTTTCCTGACTCTGTCCATTGTGAGAGTAATTTAATTATTTTTATTTATTTAATTTCTTTCTATTTCTAGAACTCTAAGTTTTTAATGCACATATTTAACCTTTGTTTCATTGTTTAGCATTAATCAATACATTTTGCTCCTGTGAAGATGACAAAAATCTTAACATGTTTTCATCTCTCTCCTCCCTGTCTCCTATATAGAGATCATTCAAGATTTTGATTTTCGATTCTTTCTTTACATTATGCATATAAAATTATTCAGACTTAACTATAAATGTTTTAAATCTCCTTATACATACTTTTGTTTCAATAGAATAGGACTTTCTGTAGCTTTTATTATAAAGAGAGTTTTTGTAAGTAGTAGGTTTCTTTTGCTCTTACACTTGAGTGCTAGTTTGGACATAAGAGTTTGGGTCAAAATAATTTTATTTCTGAACCTTTGAGGATACTACTTCATTGTCTTCTAGCTCCTAGTATTGTCAGTGGGAAGGCTGATACCAGTCTAATTCTTCTGGTTTTGTGGGCAGTATTCTCTTCAAAATATTTTGTGATTTTTAAAATTATTTTGATGAAATTTTTCCAAAGTGTGCTTAGGATAGCTATTTTCTCATTACCCTGGAGAATGAGTCTACTCAGTACTGGAGTCTTTTTTAAAATTTTATTTATTTATTCACGAGAGACACAGAGAGAGAGAGGCAGAGACCCAGGCAGAGGGAGAAGTAGGATCCATGCAGGAAGCCCAATGTGGGACTTGATCCCGGGACTCCAGGATAATGCCCTGAGTCAAAGGCAGATGCTCAACTGCTGAGCCACCCAGGCATCCCAGTAATGGAAACTTATTTCTGTTTAGCTCTGGAAATTTTCTTCTGTTACTCCTTACTCCTTCCTTTTCCATTCTTCCTGGTCTCTTTAGAACTGTTTTAAGTAGATGTTGGCTTCCTTGACTACAGGATGTGTACTTATTTTTATTTAATGATTTTCATCTCTTTGTCTTTTAGTGGTTATTCTGGGAGAATTCTTTGACTTAGTGTTCTCTCACTTCTCCCTGACTTTGTGTTGTGTCCATTCTGCTATTTCCTTTTATTTCCGCATGTATAAAGTTTTCAGCATCATTTATTTACTAGGCAACTGGTTGTGTGTGTGTATGGGTGTTTAATGGATGGTATAGCTCTTTTGATCTCTATGAGAATCAGTAACACTTAAATATTTTTTTCAATTTGGACTGTCAACTCTTTTCTCAAGTGTTAGTTCTTCCGTTGATCTCATTTGATGTTTACTGGTGATGGTTGAACTTAAAGATCTGGTGCTTCTTCCTTAACTGCTCTTATCTTTGTTTTGTTATGTTTGTGAATTTCTCTTTGTCTATTCATGCAAGTGAATTCTCATTCAAGATCTTACTTTCAGATGATTGTTGGGATGGGGCAGGATGTAGGATTGGACAAGTGTGCTAGTAGTTTATCTTCTTGTTAAAGGGTTTTCCTTTTCCTTCTTGATGTCACTAACTCTCTGCTGCCTCTTTTCTTCCTTCCCTGAGTACCCAGGCTTTTCTGCTTTAGCCTCAGGGGTAAATGTCGTGCTGCAACCCTACTTATGACAAGCCGTGGAGGGATAAAAACCAAAAACCAGGATGCCCAGGTGCTCTGAGTGGGTTTTTTCAAGTAATGGCTCTGATGATTGCCACAGGGCCTTCTATTCATTGTCTCTGTTGCCTCAAGAGTGAAACATGCCCAGAACCACTTCTGCTTCAACAGGCATGTTCTTGTGGATTTTTTGGTTGGGGTTTTCTCCCCGCTCTCATATCTCAATCCCATCTTCCTTCAATCTTTTAAGAATTTTTAAAAACTGTTTATCCACCAAGAGCATGCCTTCTTATTTCCCTCATTGTTATGGAGGAATAGATCTCTGTGGCTATTTCTGTTATCTCTGTCTCTATCATATTTATAATATCTATGACCACAGTCATTTCCACAAATGAACCCTTATTATTATACATGGTTCAGTGGCTTTTTGGCCATATATTGTGGTTTGGGTTAGGCAAAGGTGTGGGCACCTGAGTTCACTTCTGACACTTTGTCTTAATATCCAGAAATTGCCTTTAAATAGACCTCTATTCTTTGATTTCTTTCACAATGGAAAGTGTAACATTATAGTTAGGTTTAGTGAAATTCTTTCTGCAAACCACTTAAGATAATAGAGCTGAATAGCTTTGTTCTGATGATTCATCTAATGTAGGAATGGAGCATGGACATCCTAAAGGAAGACAGTGTTAGCATGTTACACTGTCTTTCCTAACTATTGGATATCTCCAAACAAGGTTGTAGTAAGAATAGGATCAGAGGCAATTAAAGATTGAATTTCTAGAGAACTGCCTGAAGTGTCTATATTCTAGGTCGTTGATTAAACAAAGATCCATATGGTTGAGATACCATATGCGCAGGCAGGAGTTGACATTCTGTTATGAAAATTTAAGAGCATAACTCTATCTTTGTCCAGATGGGAGGCTGTCCTGTGTCTGTATGAAGGTTCACCTGAAGCTTCCTTTTTTCAAACAAGGAGCTAAGACTGATCTAGAAAGCAGGCAACTATTCACTTGAAAAGCCACATTTTTTGGCCATAACATATAGAAGGCATAACAGGCCAACATGTAAGTTGGACTTTTTTGGTTCTTTCCTTAATCGGTATTATATAACAATCTCTCATGATTTCTAACACTGCTTCTATTTTTTTTCTAACGCTGTTTCTAAAAAGCAGATAAATAATATCGTAAGATATTTACATTACAAAAGAACCATGATAGACTTTAATTTTCTTATTTTCATAATTCTACCCCTTTTACAAAAGATCAAGCGCAAACATTCTTTAGGCCTGTCTTGCAATGAAGTGTTCACATTCAATCTAGTCTAAATATCCAAATCGAGAAGGGAGAAAACACAAAAACAGTAATTCTAACCCTGAACTAGAGGCATAAGTGAAATGATCCCTATTTTATTTCATAGGTTGATCTTTATTCTCATGAGATTCTGCTATGAAACAGGTCACTATGTTGCATTCCTCACTGAATCATTCAGAGATCCTTTGGAGACAATACTCTTAATCCAGGTTTTCTATGGAAGAAGCTCCACCATATTTATTCCTGGCTCTTAGGTGTTTTGTAAAACTTGTTAGCTCATGAATGCCAGTGTTGACAATTTTGTTCCAACATCTCAGAGAGCTAGAAACTGAAAGCTAGAACAGAATGAGACAAAAGATGAGTTTCTATAGATGCCAGCTAGTTCAGGAACTGACCTATTGATGTTAACTAAATTTGTTGGGCCCAGTCTACCCTCATTTCTTTCAAATTGTTTTGGCCAGGGATTGGTTAGAAGGACCTAAAATTAAAGCAAAGTGGAAAACCTTAAAAATAGATACTCATAATGGTCAGAATATTAAGGCCACTCTTCTTCTATTCTAAGTAGAGTGTTTTAAGGTAGGGGACAGATTGTTTTTGTCATTTGAAAATCTTTATGTTCATTTAAAAATGAAATAACTTGCTTTTCCAAAACTATTTTATATTTAATTTATTTCAGGATTATACAACTATGTCTCAATAAGTCAGACTCTAAAATGAATTTTTACTTTTCATCTAATCTGCCTGTTTACATCTGTGAAGCTAAACAATTAAGTGCTGTTTATCTCCTCCACATGATACTGGATATCATCATTTAAAAAAAAGAATTTTGGGCAAGACCACACCTTACATCCCCTCTGAGCCCAGAGACATAGGAACACACATACACACTTACAAGTAGCCACTTGATAGTTTTAGCTTCTTCACAGAAAGATTGCTGTTTGTGTGTGAAAAGATGTGAATGCCAAGTTATCATTTGATTAGGACAGGCAAATAAAAAGAGAAAGGGGCAAAGTGGAAATTAAATCGCATGAACAACTTCTTAGAAGTTGCTTTCCCCTTGCAATTAGCTGCACACACCTCATGACTTCTTGAGGGGTCATTATAGGCCTGGAGAGTAAATATTCCTTGGCAGTGGTTTTGTATTTTCTCCTAGATGAGTTGTTTTTAACGGTTAAAGCAGTAGAGTACAGCCCATATATAGAGAAAGTGACAGGTGCCAGTTTTGTTATTAAATCCCAGCAGTGGAGCCTCTGAATTTCAAATGAGGCCCCTTATTGGCTGCATGTGTAAGGGGTCAGGGGATGGGAAAGCGTGACTGAAGCAGAATGGGTTTCACTTCACTGAGCTACTCCAAAGTCTTCATTAAACATGGACATAACATTTGCACTTGTTTTGTTTGTTCTAGACAGTTTGGATAATTACCCTCTGAAATGGTGTGCACCCATGTAGATTTGTGTATTTATCAAGTGGAGGGGGTGTGGAGGCACGGGGAGAAGGACGAAGAAGGTTCATTGCACTGTTTATTTTAATCCTTCAGTGATGATTGCATTTCTCAACCTCCATATAGAACCTCATCATTTGCTCCTTAAAACTGCTAGTTCAGGTCATTCAACTGAAATTTTATTTGATTTTAAGGGTAGCTTTTTGCAGTTCTAATTCCTTCTTCTCCTTACGCCCTCCGGGTAGGTCTGAGGACCCCTATTGACTTGGGAAGGAACTCTGCCCTCTACCAGAAAAGAATGAAAGGAAGAACTCAACCTTAAAGAAAAAAGACAACCAGGCTGTGAACTCCTTTCCCCCCAAATAAAACAGGCCAGGCAGAGATGGGAGGAGGGAGCAGAGACCATTGTCATCATGTTGTTCTCCTTGAAAGAGTGGATAGGGAAGTTCAGCAATCCTGAGAAAGCCATTTCTAGTGGTCTGTACACAGAAGTCAAGATCAAGCACATCCTGGTACTATGTCTTAGCATTTCTTCATCAGCTTTGCCTATTTATGCACTCGATTCACAGATCCTTTGCTCCCCTCTTACCTGAGAAGGTAGGTCGTCTCAATATTATGTGTAGTGAAGGCAGAAAACTGAGACAGCCAGTCCTGTCATGCCACCTAACAACAACAACAAAAAAAGTCCTAATCACCATGACAATTACCTTGAGAATGGGAAAAGTTATTTCTGCAGATAATTTTCTTTGTTAGAACCATGACATAAGAGAGGATCCTATCATAACATCTTCCATTGCAGAGCACCATTAATTCTTTCCTGTATTATTATCTAAGGTAGATAGATGGAGTTAACATTATTAAGAGCTTATTATGTGGCCGATACCATTCTAAGTGCTTGACACCTATTAACTCATTTAATTTTCCTAACAACTGCATGAGGAAAGTATTATTGTTGTTATTATTGTAATTATTTCCTAAATGATGATTCTAAAGCATTGAGAAATTGAGTAATTTGCCTAAGTGACAAAGCTAGTAAGTAGCTGAACTGGGATTGAAGCCCAGAAACAGCATATGGCACCAGAGTGTGTGATCTTAACCACCATGCTTCTCATGAGAGGGAGGTAGAGCATGCTAAGATACAGTAGGAACCCAGGGGTTAGTGACATGCCTTTATTGTTCAAAGTATTAAAGCTGGACAAAGGGTCCTGACAACCTGCTCTAGATTTCTCCCACTGGTGCCATCTGAGGATTGTATCTCTGGAAATGGCACCTGAAGAGTCTGTCCTCCCAGATGACTGGGCACAGAGAGCTGTCTTCTTCCGTGGAGCTGCCATACTTGGGATATTAACAGTGGCATGCACCAAAGGCCTGTGTGTACATCATGCTCTACTAGGTACTGCAATCAAACCAAGAAACAGTTCTGAACGTAGGGATCTCACAGTCTACTAGGAAGCCAAGACACGGAACAAATGGGACACAAAAGTTAATGGAGTTTTCTTTATTTCAGGATGTGCCTACCTGGTGATTGAAAAAAAGATTAACCAACTGATTATTTCATCTCACAACCTGGTGCAACTTTTGAACCTTAAAAAAGGAATTAACTAACCTCACTGTTGAGTGTTGAAACTTTTAGGGTGAAGGGGAGTCAGTATGGATCAACAGTACTTTTTGAAGACGTGCTTGCTGTCCAGCACTGTGACTGACACATTAGAATATGAAGACTATTGGAGGCAGATTAGCTATTGGGTGGTGGGTGCACACTATCTGCTGGAGTGTGGATTGATCCTGTGCCCTCCAGCATCCAGCAGCTTGAGAATATTGTTCAAAGGAGGTGACAAATAACTATGAACACAACCATTAGTAAAAAAAAAATTCTGTGAAGGAGAATTTTGTATATATTAGAAGAGGGAGACAAAGTTACTATCACCAAGGAGTGTATACTTGCATTGGAAATAATGTGATGTAAATTATGAAAAATCTAGATGAAAATATATGACTATAACTCCAGGTACAATGAATGCATAATCGTGTAGCAGTGAAACTAATGAAGAAAGCCAAATCGTTGTTTTAAATTTAAATTCTAGTTAGTTAACATACAGTGAAATGTTGGTTTCAGGAGTAGAATTCAGTCTACTGATTCATCACTTAACCTACAATACCCAGTGCTCATCACAACAGGTGCCCTCCTTAATACTCATCACATATCTAGTCCATCCCCACCCACATCCCTCCATCAACCCTCAGTTTGTTCTCTATTGTTTTTTCTGGTTTGTTTCCCTCTGTCTTTCCTCTTCCTATGTGTTTTGTCTCTTAACATCTTAACCAAACATCTGTTTTGTCTCTTAAATTCCATATGTGACTGAAATCATATGGTATTTTTCTTTCTCTGACTTATTTCACTTAGGATAATACATTCTAGCTCCATCCACATCATTGCAAATGGTAAGATTTCATTCATTTTGATGGCTGAGTAATATTCCTGTGTGTGTGTGTGTGTGTGTGTGTGTGTGTGTGTGTGTGTATTATATCTTCTTTATCCATTCATCAGTCGATGGATTTTTGGGTTCTTTCCATAGTTAAAGCCAAATAGTTTTCATTTGCATTGTCCTCTCTCAAGATTTTTTTAAGCCTGGGGCAGCCTGGGTGGCTCAGAGGTTTAGCACCACCTTCGGCCCAGGGCATGAGCCTGGAGACCCGGGATTGAGTCCCACATCAGCATGGAGCCTGCTTCTCCCTCTGCCTGTGTCTCTGCCCCTCTCCCTCTCCCTCTCCCTCTCCCTCTCCCTCTCTCTCTCTCTCTCTTTCTCTCTGTGTGTCTCATGATTAAATAAAAATCTTTACAAAAAAAGATTTTTAAGCCTATTTAAACTGAGAGTGAGGAATGTATAACTTGTTTATGGCTTCAGGTGTGGTCTTCTTTACAATAAGAAGAAATATGCTCAATTTTCAGTGACCTGGCAAAAGGAGGTTAGGGAACAATGGACATACTACTTGCACAATGTGTCTAGGAAACCCCAGCTAGTTTATTTACCTTTCTGCTTGGGCCTTGCTTTTTCTCCATATGTTGAAAACTTGCAGTCGTTTCCTGCCTAATGCCTCATACAGTGCAGAAGAGTATGTAAAATCGTGAGATCAGGAACTGGGGCTGATTTTGAGCACCATGAGTGGCCATGGGGTCTTTGATGTTCAGGGAGTCCTGGATGTTCAGCATCACACAGGAAGACAGTTGTGGTGGGTGAGGCTACCCAGGTTACTTTTTCAGATACTGTATGTACAAAAAGCTGTGTCCTGCTAAAAATATCACTTGTCAAATTTCGATATAGGAGGATGTTCTGTGTTTGAGAACTACAAGAACCCAAGAAGACATCTGATCCTGCATACTTTTGAGTACAGAGATTCCAACAACACTCTGATCCTGTATCTGCTTAAACTTGCAGCAATAAGAAACTTACCAATTTTTGAGGCACCCCATTATATGTATTAAATGTGTCTTTCTATTATCTTTTACCTGGCTCTCCTTTAGAAGGCAGCACAAAAGGATCCTGGGGTTGCTCAGTGATTTAGCACCTGCCTTCCACCCTGGGCGTAATCTTGGAGTCCTAGGATCGAGTCCCACATCAGGCTCCTTGTGTGGGGCCTGCTTCTCCCTCTGCCTGTTTCTCTGCCTCTCTCTCTGTGTCTCTCATGAATACATAAATAAAATCTTAAAAAAAAAAAAAGCAGCACAAAATAAATAGTTTTTTCTGAATCCTCTATAAACCAAAGTGAACTCGGGTCACTGGCCAGACCTGATGTGGGTACCCTCTCATATCATCATAAAAGTAAAGCTGAGTCACTTTACTTTTGAAGCTCCGTGTTTTGTTTGCATATCTCAAAATGTGCAACTCAAAGTTAGAATCAATACTAGAGATGTTCCCTGACCTGAGGTCAGGTGGTAAGGCATGTGTTTTCCTTGAGCAGGACCCGATGTCTTTCTTCATACGACCCAAGATGATGTTAATTTGTAAGAAGCTCTATATCCCCTAGACTAGTTGTCAACTGGGTGGTATTTCCTCCAGGGGACATTTGGCATTGTCTGGAGATATTTTTGGTCCCCACACTGGTAGGGTATTAGAGACGTTTAGAGGCTTAGGGTGATGCTGCAAATCCCCCAGTGTACAGGACAGCATACACAGCGCAAGGAATGATCAGTCCTGATCGGCAATAAAGCCGAGGTTGAGAAATCCTGATGTTGACTACAAATATCCTGAAGACAAGCTTCACCTAACACCAAAGCTAGTATTAGAAGGAATAAGGGAGTTACAAAAGTGTTTAATCTAGAGTAAGGAGGGAGTCTAAGCATATAAAGGCCCAAATCTGGGAATAATAATACTCTTCCACATTAGTCAGAAGGAAGGCTTTGGCCATTATTAGGAAGGCAAGACTGGCAGTAAGTTAGAAAGTCTCTAAGAAAAGCCCTAAAAATGCACAGCCTAGTGACCCACTTCTCTGAGATTATCTTAAGGAATAATTAGTGTTAAGAGAAACTATTTAGCAATAAGAAATGCTTATTACTACACTATTTTCATAACATATGTAAGGACCAACCTAAATGGATAGCTTAAATAATTCATGATCTATCCATATAATAGAACATTATGCTATCATTAAAATTATGTGGGGATATATTTAATGACATGAAAATATGGGATGCTCACAAAATAGTATTCAATGAAAAAAAAGCACATGTGTTTTTGTATATGGGCACTGAGGAGGGATCTGGGTTAGAGATTTTTGGTTTGGGGTACCTGGGTGGCTCAGTGATTGAGCCTTTGGCTCAGGTTGTGATCCCGGGGACCTGGGATCGAGTCCCGCATTGAGTTTCCCACAGGAACCTGCTTCTCCCTCTTCCTATGTCTCTGCCTCTCTCTTTGTCTCTCATGAATAAATAAATAAAATCTTTTAAAAAATGTTTTAAAAATTTGTTTTCATGTTTGTACTTTCTCATTTTGGGTACTGAATAAGTACTGCTGTTTTTAACAAAAAGAAGTGTTATTTTTAAATATAAGAGTAATCTTAGAAAAAAAGGTCTACAAGATATTGAAAAGAATTTTATGCCACTTTAATAAATAATTAACAAAAGACATGAATGGATTGATGAATCTGAGAAAAAAAAAAAGCATTTAAAAAGTCCGGGGAGGCAGTAACATTAGGCCAAGAAATAATAATGAGTGTATTTAATTACCCAAACTTAGACGGACAGAATATAGTTAGAGTTGGAGGTGAGATTTTTGACAAAGGACAAAGGACTATTCCTAGAACAAGCAGTTCGCAAGCAAAAGAAATTCACTCTTTTGACGATTGCATTAAAGAGCTGATTCAGAAGATAATGGTAAATGAGTCTGAAATGAATTTAAAAGAATCTTTTCTGAAAGAAAATCCAATTTGATTGTTGTTAGGACTTTTAAATATTTAAATAGTGTTGAGAAGAGGAAGAAATTCGAGGGCTAAAACAAAAAACAAAACTAACAGCCATGGATGACCCACTACAGGATCCTCTGCCTAGAATCCTACCATGAATTAATTGCAAAGAGTGGTTTCTTGTTTTCTGAGCTTCCCTCAGTATCTAGGTGGCTAACTGCAGGGTTCAGACTAATGAGCTAAGGAATGGGTGGGAGTGCCTGGCGGGCTCAGACAGTGGAACATGTAAGTCCTGATCTTGGGGTCAAGAGTTTGAGACCCATATTGGGGGTGGAAATTAGTTAAAATAAAAAAAAAAAAAATAGAGTGTGTGGATCTGTGGATCCAGGCAAGACCTAGCAGGAAGAGTGTTAAGTGTTAATAATGCTGTATAATGCATTAATTGATGATCCTGTGCTATTAGTTACAACTCAGGGAAGAATCTAGTTATTACTATCCACATCTTTCAGAGCAAAGGGGACCATCCAAAGGTTGGTAGACAAAAGGGACAGTTCAAAGGTCTTCCTTTTGTTTGCGTGTGATCTCTGCACTTGGCACTCCCTTTGCTGTTCTGGGGTCAGGGCCTCCAGAGAGGCTTACTGAAGGTAGAGAAAATCCAGAGGAAGACTGCAAAGAGGATTGGAGGCTGAGCCAAAAGGAACAAGAAAAGAAAAGCAGGACGGGAGGAAGAAAGGGAGGCAAGAGTGGATGCTAATAATATTGGTTTTCCTTCCAGGTAACTAGAAGGAAATTGTGCTGGGCTTTTTCACATGATACCTTATTTTATCTTCATAGCTCACTTACCTGGCAAGATAAACTTGGAATGTTAATTCAGTTTTTATTATTTGCAATTCATCGCAAGACTGTAGTATATCCATGTCCCTCACTTTCTAGCTGTGTGATGTCAGATTAGTGATTTAACTGTCCTATGTCTGTTTTCCTAACCCATTTAATATGTCTCATGATCAGTATCAAGAAGTTGTTGACATCTGTGGCCTTGTTGGCTAAAATCTGGGTACTCTGGAATGAGATGGCCATTTGAAACTTGAATTTTGTCCTAGCCTTCCTCCTCCCTAAAAAAGACTACTTGTCCTGGTGGCTCTTGGACATGACATGGAGGGGAAGCAGGCCTGACTTAGTAATGTTTCCCACATTCCTGTGTTTGCACATGTGAGACAATTTGTTGGGCTCATGGGAAAAAAAAGGCCTTCCTCTGTCTGAGCCAGGAGTTGACATAAATGTAACAGTAGAGCTAAATTGTTCCCATCAGCATTTGTTTTTAAATTAAAGGAAAGTGCATTTGAAGGGAGTGGCAAACTCAGAGGACCTTGGCCGAGGCACACTAAGAGGCTTATCATTGTAGCCTCAAAATACGTAATTTTATTAAAAGAAAATATGAACCTAATGTCTTCAAATGTTTTAATTATTTATCCACCGCTGTTTCAACTTGTCCTCTGAAGTTGGCTGTGAATCAGATGAAGATTTAGGCTATGTTTTAGCGATTATTATGCCAGCATTAGCTTTTCTTCCATATTAGCAACCGAATTGAAAGACCTTTTTTTTCTTGTTTTTGATTTATTTTTATTTTATGACAGGGATCAAAAAATTAACGTTTAATGAAGGAAAATAAAAGCCTAAAATAGCTTAATTGAAGGGGTTCAGAATGAGCCTCCCCAAAATGTGTCACATTGACCTATGGATTATTTTGAGCTGAAGGCAATCATGGCCCAAAAGATTCAGGAAGGGCTTTTTACTTCCCTTTTCAGTGCCTCTGAGAATTTGGGTAGATGCCCTCGTCTAGTATGAGGTGTGGTAAGCTGGAGGAAGCTCAGCAGGACCTGGAGATCAAATTCTCTGTGTGTCCCATTGTCTTGGTATGGTGTAGCAAACACATTTACCAAACACTTGCTCTTCCTATTTTTCTGTGAATTGTCTTCCTTCCCTTTGAAGCCCCAAGCCCCTATCCCATTCCTTAGCTCAGGATGCATATAAACCTCAACTGCCAGACTTGCCCTTAATTCTTCTATCTTTGGGACTCCTGTACATACAAAATTAAGTTTATTATTTTAGTCTGTCTTATGTCAATCTGATTATTAGACCAGCCAAAGAACCAAGAAGGAAGAAGAAAAAAGATTTCCACCCCTACAGATGCATCCCTGTCAACAAAGTTATGGGAAAGAAAAAAATATATATATGTATATATATTTGCACTCTAGAAATGTAGTCTTCAGGACAAAACCTGTTTGGAAGGAGGCGAGCCTCAGTGGGCCAAAGAGGTTGAATTTCTGCTTCAGACAGTGACTTTAGCTAGGTTTTTAAAGCTATTCTATGCCTGAGTTTCCTTATTAGAAATAGGGAATAGGGGATCCCTGGGTGGCTCAGCGGTTTGGCACCTGCCTTTGGCCCAGGGTGCGATCTGGAGTCCCGGGATTGAGTTCCGCGTAGGGCTCCCGGGATGGAGCCTGCTTCACCCTCTGCCTGTGTCTCTGCCTCTCTGTGTGTGTGTGTGTCTATAATAAATAAATAAATAAATAAATATTTTTAAAAAAAAGAAATAGGGAATACAAAATTCTGTTGTACCTTATGTACTTACTCTCTTTAATTCGATTTAAATGACTATGTTTTGAGGCTTTAAAGTATGATTAGCACTTTGATGGAGCTGCAGTAATCCATAATAATGTTTTAAAGTACTAAACGGAATTACCTGCTGAATAGAGGCAATTAAAATATTTTGCCTTCCTGTACTTGAACTAAGGAATAAATGTGGACACTGACTCTTCCA
The DNA here is from genome assembly GCF_048164855.1 of Canis lupus baileyi. Lineage (NCBI taxonomy): Eukaryota > Metazoa > Chordata > Mammalia > Carnivora > Canidae > Canis > Canis lupus. Next base: position 53,669,476 of record NC_132844.1, on the reverse strand, counting down.
TCTTTAATTCCACACCTCTTGAGGAAGCAAATATAGGAGACGTGGCAGCGTTACTTGATATGTTGAATAGGAGAATCTCCTTTTTTGTGTGTGCCTGAGAATTGTAGACTGTGGAGGTCAGAAAAGGCCATAGAAAGCAGGTAGTTCACCCAGGGGACCTTCCATTTAAACAGTGAAACTGACCTACAGTTCGAGGGAAGAAGGCCAAGTTGGCCTAGCCTGCATCTTTCACAACTTTTCAAGCAAATCATTCTTTGAAAACTGTTTTAAAGAGAACCTTTATATAAAGGATTTTCTACTGCTGCATAAATTACAGCATTTTAACCATAAACACAACTGCCAGCTAAATTAGGTAAATGATGACAAAAACCATGAAGGAAATATTTATTATACTTTAAATCTCAGTTGATCGAGATAGAAGAAAATATCCTTAGAAAAAATATCCTAAGAAATCAGTTTTTCAAGAAAAAGTGATGAAAGACACTGATCCTTTTGATACATCAATAAAATATCAATTAAATGTCTGTTGGGTCAAGGCATAGTACCTGATGCTTCAGGGAAACAGATGCAGTGTGATGCGTACTTTGGTCCCCATGAAGATTTTCCCAGTCATTTTCAGACAGTATTTTCAGAAATCAAGGCCTTTTTGTAGAATGTGAAGGAGTCACTTCTGGGGCCAATGGACATCCAAGCAGGAACCAGGCCCCTTATTACTGCCTTGATCCAAGAGCTTTTAGGGAGAGAAAATGTCCTCCTACTATTTCATTTGAAAAAGATTCCACCCTTTAAGTAAAAGTTTAAAGATTACATAATGCCTTTATTTCAGAAATGCTAAAATTCATAATAAAATGTTATCACTCTATATACCTATTTTTTGCATTTCCCTTCACTGTTTCCCTTTTATAAATTCCTCATAAGGAAAAAAGAATTGTTTGCTTAACAGAATTTTTAAAAGCCACAAGTTATGGCCACTTCCCCCCCACCCAGGTTGATTGGTGAAGAAACCAATATACTGTTTCTCCTTTTAGGATTTATTTTGGATTGCAACTCCAAGAAATTTAAATTTCTCTTCGCTAATTAAAATGAAATTTCTTTCAACTGACAAGGATTTACTAACTGTCTAGAATGGATTCAGAACAGAAGTTTATAACCAAGCACAGATAGGCCAAGGTAGGGATATACAATAAACTGGAAACATGGCCCCGCTCGCGAGGAGTCCAGAGTCCAGTTGGGCAGGCAAGAGGAAAACCCAAGAAGTCACAGTGGGTAAGAGGCAGTGTCTTTATGGAAAAATGCTTTTTCTCCAGCCAACCATCATGAGGTCAGGATGATTAAATAGAGCATAGGTGGAATAAGCAATCAGAAGAAATAAGTCTTACGGAAGAGAAGTAAAAGCACCAGCTCATAAGGATTTTCCCCACATCACAAATAAAATGTTAACTAAAGAGAAAAACTAGTACCTTCCAAAGACTTTGCTGCCAAGGGGCTTGGCATTTCCATAATGGTGTGGAAGGAGAGACATCTCTGATTTCCATAGTATTTTGTAATTAATTTGGTGCTCTTATGGAAAATTAATTGGTTTTTGGATAATGAAATAGAAAGAAATATTCCGACTCTGGCATATTAAAAGAAATTCTCTTTAATAGACACAATGTCAGCCTGATAATGTGGTCTTGGTCCCTCAGGTGCTCAGATGTAGTTTCAGGGTAGCCCGAGAGAGCCTCGGTGGCTTAACGGTTAAGCAAGCTTCTCCCTTGCAAGTAAAGCTAAGCAGATTAATTAAAACTTAAAAGCATTATGATTTAGTTATGAATAACAGTTTGCGGTGACAGAGCTCGCCGTCTATAATTCACCATAACAAAATGACACTTGGGCTCGCTGCTGCTATAATTAGCTTTTGATATACTATTTCTTGGAAATTTCTCGCCAGCCACAGCCTGTGTGTGTTTCCAGATGTCCTGCACATACTTAAAAATGGTAAACATTAATTTATAGGGATGACAGCTGTGGGTCAAGTTTGAGGTTGATTGATAATTCCTTATTCAAATGTGTGCCTATGCGGCTTCATTTGTCATCCCCTAGTGAAACAGAAAGCCATTCTACCACATTCCTAGTTAATATTTCATTTTTTTTCATAAATTATCTGTAAAGGCAAAAGCAATAGAATTTAGACCTTTCTTCACCATATGGTGTGGAATATTAATGGAGCTGAGGGTTTTTAAAAATTATTTTGCAGCCAGAAGGGTTGTGATTTGTTAACCTGACACATTTTTGTTTGCACAGTGCTAAGCACACAGTGGGTACTCAATAAATGCTGCCCAGCGACTGTGAGGGAGCTCAAAACACTTTCTAGATGACAGACCATAATTCCTCCAAGCAGCCTTCCCATTTTATAAATTAAGAAACAGCAGACCTGAGAAGTTTCCCTAAGAGGTGATAAAGTGATTCATCTCTAGGTCACACTCAACTTGAGAACACAGAGAATGACCTGTACTCACAGAGAATCTATTCTTGCCGATTTAGTCATTCAGTTAGACTCAAAGTCCACATCTTGCCACACCTCCTTTCTCTTTGACTCCTTGGATGGAGTAAAAATAGATTCTTGGAACTTAAAATACATTTAGCAAACAGTCTTATCTATAGGGCACCAGGCTGGTTGATTGAATTTGCCACCAAACTAACTGGCTGATGTTTTTCAATTTTGAAATGATGATTTTGTAGGATTTGGGTACTTTGGGTACATAGTCATGATCAGAATGCCTGAATCCCTGCTATAAAAGTATAGGCTGCAATGATAGGACAACAGAAGATCTCATCAGTGCATTAAAATAGTGCACCTAGTTATTGAGTCTTGCATAGATCACATATTTGGAAGATCACCAAATTTGACCAACTCTTAAGTGTTATAGCTACTTAGCCTGTATAACTTTAGCCCAATTCATCCAAACTAGGGATTAGACCCTCTTATTATGCTACAAGAAACAAATGGAGTTTTTAAAAGTTTTATATGGCTTCCTGGAAACAAGGAATGCTTGCCACTTGCACTTCATAGTCACTTAATTATGAATATGTTATTCTACAAAGCATCCCTCTAAACCAGAAAATGTTATTGCAGTGGATCCATATGCAAAATGAGGAAATTAAGATGCAAAGGATTTTGGTGACTTGCCTAAGGTCAAACGTAAATTTGCAAGTGAACAAAAAATAAAATTCAGTGAGTTTTTTAAAGGTTGAATAGCATGTTTTCCAACAAAGTGTTGACATTATTAAGTTTTTATCCTTCTCTCTGTGCTAAATGCTCACAGAACTCGGATTTTTTGACTATGCTATATAACCACAGGTATTCATTTGATCTTGGGTGGACACGTGAGCAGAACCCATTGTAGTAAACTCATAAGGTGGAATTTTTGTTTTGTTTTGTTTTGTTTTGGTAGTTTGGGAAGTTTATAAACTCTGCTCAGATGATTGGAGAAATCAGCATGCATGGAGTTGATGGTAGGAGTTAACTGAGTCTCTCTCAGGCTGTATGGTGATTGCAAGCCTGGGACAAAAGCATAAGAACAGCACTTTAATATGTATAGTGTGTAATATGGAAATATTGGGTAAAAATCATGGTGTTTTATTTTTTTAAATATTCAGGATTCATAAAAGAATTGATGTTGATAAATCTCCAATGCAAATAAAAATTTAATATGTATAAACCCGTTATAGACTGTCAAGTAAAAACAGAAATTTATAAACATTTAAATATTGCAACTATAATTGTTTTGATAAAAATATTATTTGCTAAATTTAATAAGAAGAAATCATTAGGTAGAATAAGCTAGTCACAAAAGCAAAAATTTATCTTCAAAATGAAAAACAGTAACAACCTTTTAAATTAAAATTGCAATTCCATAAAAAAGATATTACCAATATATTTAAGTTGTATCTTTGAGAAAAACTTTCCATCTGTAGAAGCAGTTTTTCACTCAACGCTAGTTATAACTACATTAATAATAAGCTAAATCCGTCAGATAATTTCATCTATTCATCATCCATGAGAATTTTCTGAACAATTTGCTTTTGAGGGGGAAGACAACAGTTTTTAAAAATAATGTCCTTTTATCTTGTTTTCAATTAAAACTCTTAGTTTTCTTCTTCTTCTTTTTTTAAGATTTTATTTATTTATTCATGAGAGACAGAGAGAGATAGGCAGAGACACAGGTGGGAGAAGCAGGCTCCATGCAGGGAGCCCAGCTCGGGACTCGATCCCAGTTCTCCAGAACCACAACCTGGGCCCAAGGTGGTGCTAAACCACCTAGGCTACCCATCAGTTTTCTTCTTTAGTCTTAATGTTTGGCTCTGGGACACCTGGGTGGCTCAGCGGTTGAGCATCTACCTGTGGTTCAGGGTGTGATCCAAGGATTCTGGGATCAAGTCCCGCATCAGGCTCCCAACGGGGAGCCAGCTTCTCCCTCTGTCCATGTCTCTGCCTCTATGTGTCTCTCATGAATAAATAAATAAAATATTTTTTAAAAAATGTTCAGCTCTGTGTTTAGCTTTAGTATTTATCTTTTCTAAAGCTCCATTACCTACCTGAATTTCAGCAGTCCTGTTGTTCATTGTCTACTTTGGGGGAAGTCTTTGAGCTGGAATAAGTGTTATGCATTCAAGAGGAGTTTTTCTTTGTCGATTTCTTTTTTCTTTCTCCTCTTAAGAATTATGGAATTAACACTTTCTAAATCAGGGAAACATTACCTGAGGCAAAATGATAATTTTGAATGTGTGTGTGTGTGTGTGTGTGTGTGTCTGTGTACACACAGAGATAGTGAGAAACAGAGAGAAACAGAGCTTTTGTCCCTCCAAAACCAAACTACACCAATAAAAATCTCTGCTGTTTCATACTCAAAAACCGTACTCTGCCAGATAATTGGATATTGTGGAGAATACTGTCTGCCACTCCACACAACACCCCTTTTTGTGGACTCAAGAAGAATGTTCTAACTTTTAACACTGGGAGAAGCTTGCTGCTTCTTAGCAGCTGCTGAAATGCTACTAATGTTTTGGAAACTTTGAATTATGCCTCCTTTATCTTTGGCCACTAGGGAACTCAGAGCTCATTTGCCATCCATGCTTATATACACAAGTTTCTGGCATACTCTTTGGTATACTAATTTTATCCCCTTTCAATTACTTTCCTACCCTAAATTTCCCTTTGCCTTTTGGCATTTTTTCTTAGGATATTATGTTTTTTTGTTAGAAGTCTCTGTTTTTGTTTGTTTGTGTGTTTGTTTCATTTTGTTTTTATTTTGAAAGAGGAAGCAAAATAGAGAAGGAAAGATGAAAGAACTAAAGGAACTATAGAAGGACAATTAATAAAAAGGAAAGGAAAGAAAGGAGAGAGAGAGGAAAGTTTAAAATGAGCTAAACAGTTCTACAGTTAATTTGGACTGCACAAAGAGCTAAGCAAATGGTTGATACATCACCACTGCCTTCCTAACGAATCAAATCTTGGGACGCTTCTTCCGTGGTTTTTTTTTTTTTTTTTTTTTTTTTTGGCTTAAGTTCCTATGAACTTAGTCAGATATGAGTTCCTGGTTGGCAAGCACTGCGTCTCATTCATATTTGAATCTCCCCAGCCAACCCCCCCCCCAAAGTCTAGCACTTTGTCTAGAACATAATAGAAACTTAGTTAGTAGGCAGAGTGAAATACATTATGCAGTACCCAGATTTTCAAGACTGTGTGAAATGTTTTGGTACTTATTTGATGTTAGTTCTTTTAATTATTTCACCAGAAACACAATAATCAGGAGAAAAAGAAACATCTAGTGCTTACAGTGGGGGTAGAAGAGGGTTATGTCGATGATTTTTCTTCTGCATGAAAAGGACACAGCTCTTTCAAATTCAGCAGCTGAGTGGATCCATATGCCTTCCAGGCAGAATGTAGCCAGGGTAATGCTACAGATAATGTAATTAATTAACCCTTTTGTCGTCTTAGGATTTCAAACTTCTAGGTAATGGCATTTGTATAGTAATTTCCCTTGGTTCTATATAAGATCTTTAGTAGACTCACAAAATAAGATTTGCATTTAAATGTAAATGGTGGAAGTAAGGCAGTGAAAGTTATTAAAATGAACACTTGATAAATTTGGATAAAAGTGGCTTAGTACAATAAACTATATCTTACACTGATCATTTGTATTCTGGAAATCATTGGTGAATGCCCACAGTTGTTTAGTCTTTGCTTTGTCACTTCTGTTCTGGTTTGGTTTGATAATCAGCATTTCTTTTTAAATGAATGATGATTTCAAACACTTGGAGAGAAATAACCATATTTTATAGAAGCCAGTAAGTTGAAAATGATTTAATCACTCTAGAATGTGCTCCAAGTACATCTGTAACAGGATATGGGTGCATAGAAAGACCCAATGAATGAGTGACTTGTTGAAATGAAGGTCATCTAGGCAGCCTGTCCGTTCATGAGACCCCAGAGTGGAGTGTCTTCTTGTAGGCCACAGCAGAGCACAATGCTAAATGCGTCAAGGAAATGGAGAGGCCTCAAGCTCAAAGTGGTGAAAAACCGATCGTGTCAATTTATTAATTTATAGATATTCTTGAAATGTATTAGACTTGAAAAATGACCACTAAGTTTGATATTTACCACTGAGGAACATCACATAATAAAAAGTCCCTGTATTTGAAAAATCACCATAAATTGTTCCTTTGATCTCTTTCCCTTTCCCCTTCCTCTCTTCTTCTCAGCTTTCTCCTCTCTGCTTCCCTTCCATTTCCATTCATTCAAATCTCTAAAGTTGAAGAGAATATATATCTAAATAATTCTCTCCCTGTTATATTACAGTTCTACCCAGTCTGAGACAATTTATTCCTTTTTCCCTTACAAAAAGATTTTTTTAAAACCCCAACTCCTCTCTCCATTATGGAAATCAGTGGTATCAATGTGTCCAGTATTCATCTGTAGTGATGAAATTAATAGTAGCTGTTTAATTGTTAGCCTTTAAACAGATACATTAAGGAATTCACAGTATAGTTTTCCCCAAATGTCATTGTAATGCCAAAAAAAAAAAAAAAAAAAAACGATGGATAGGCTGAATATAATAGTAAATAAAACCCTGCAATTTCACTTCTGGGACTGTATTCTTTCCCCAGCCTCGGGTCGTTTGCAGAAAATGAGATTGGTTGCCCCAGTTTAGTTTTAGAAGATAATTTATAACAAAAAAAGTTGATGATAGGAGCATTAGTAAACAAGGACAAAGAGGATATAATGAGTAGAAACGCTGAAATGACACAGTAACAGAAGTTGTGCAAGGTAAAAGGGGAGGAATGTTGTGTCAAAAGGTGCACAGGATGCTTCATTCAGCAGAATTTAATACATGAAGCAAGTTGATTCAGCTTTAAGCTGGGATCACATATATTCTCAGATGTATATTATTTTTACTTCATCGGTGAAACTTTCAAGTTTGGCCATAGAACAAGATTGTGAGTCTGTGAGAATACACAGAAACAAATGTGCATTTGACAACTGAAGGCACAACTGTCAAGATATGCAGAAGTGGGAAAATTAGGACTTTTGTAAAATATGACCCAAGTTCAGCCTGGGAGATAATGATCTACTTGAGCTACTAGCCTTTGTATTCACTTCTGATTCTGTGTATCCTTATGACCTGTAAATTTAGGATTTTGGCTAGCTAGGGGTAAGTTGTTATAAAAAGAAAAGAAAATTGTTTTAGAACATAAATTTTCACATAGCTTTATTTTATTTGAGTCTTACTCTGTGACTTCTGATATAACACATATGCTATTTATATTAAATCATATCTTTAAAGCTAGAGAAATCTCTGCAGATACAGATAGAAGTGAAATGTTTCCATTCTTATTGTTTTGTACTTTCCTTTGGGCACCATGTTGTACTTTGGTCTGTCAGATTGGAAGCTCTGAAAGCATGTGGTCCAAGTGGGAGGTATGTCTGCACTCTCTTCCCCCATATGGCTGGTACCAAGCCACATGCCCAGGGGACTTCCAATAAACAGAAATTTGCTGCTACAATGGCAACTACCAGATATAAAGATCGATAGGATAAAAAATTAGTCCTACACCAGGCACAATGGTAATTTTGTTTTGATAAAACCCCAGGGCCAGTAAAGTGGGTCGTATGAGCAGGAAAGACTGGAAGAGAAGGAAAATGTACCTCGTTTCTTATAAGGATGAAACTTATTGGACGTGGCAAAGCTCTCCTCAGCACCTTTTGTATACGAGACACGAAGGAATGAGAGAGATAGATTACATTTCTCTTCGAATACAATGATTGGCCAAAGTCCTTCCTCTCATAGTATCCAAGAAAACAGATGTGGTGTACTGCCTAGCCCTGAACATGGCCCATGACCTGACCCTGGTCCCAAGTCTGAGTCAGTAGAAATGCTTTTCACTCCAAGGATGACTTAAATGAAACAGTTTGCAAGCTACCAAGCTACTTTGCTCTACCTATCCATTTTCTTTTTCTTTACTTTTGTTTTTGAACTGTTGTTCAATTTGCATTTAGAAATCAGAGGCATCTTTTATCAAGGGGAGCAGAGGCACGACAGTTGGTTATTGTTATTTGCATTTTCCAACTAAATGTAATTTTAAACACATTTTTGTTTTGCATTTTAACGCATATACATTTTGCAAGGGGAATCTAGCTGATTTATAAACCCCTTTGGGGTTTTTTAACACTTAATTCTGCAAGAAAAGCTTGTTAGTGATTTTAGGGTGGAATTAAAAAAAAAAAAGTTGTTGGAGACATCAATGATAGGTCTCTCCTGAACTTTTGAAGGATTTTAGAGCCATGCCGAGTTTTCAGATTTATGAACTTCTAATGTTGCCTAGACCCACCTTGAGTGTGTATAGAATAACAGCATTCAGATTACTGATGCTGTAGCTTGCAGATCTGTCCTATGGAAAAATTTCCCTTAATATACAGGAGCTTTCTGGACCATCAGAAATTCTCCAGTCAGTACTTTTTTTGAATCATAAATTTGTCAAACTGTAAGGCCTTTGAAAAAGAGGTCTCCTTGTAGCATTTTTCTAGTTTCTCTTTCCTTCCTTATATTTCACTGTATCAGTATTGTGTTTCCTTTACCATTCTTTCCTTGCTGCTGTGGAAATTAATACTTTATTTTATTATTTTTTTGGAAATTAATACTTTATATTTCCTTCCCCAAACCTTTCCAACTAAATATATCTTGTGACACAGGGCTACAGACAAGCACTTTAATAATAATAGAACTAAACAGAAATATTCAGAAATGTGGCTAATGATAGAGTATATTATGTATTATAGCAAAATCATAATTTAATTTGACAAATTGTTTTATACCCCAAAATATGATACTATGCAGATACTGAAATAATGATTATAAAGAATTTACATTATAGGGGGAAATGTTCATTACATAATAAGTTCTTATAGCAACTAGGAAACTATGGATAAATATAATCTCAATTACATACAAAAAGTATATACACAGAAAAAAAAAGGAAGATAGTACACCAAAATATGCAAAGATTATCTCTGACTATTCGTATTATCTTATAAATATTCTGTCAGGAGCATGGATTTCTAGCATAAATTACTGACACTGATTTACTTAGAACCTACTGGGCCCTGGGTACTGTGCTAGGTATGTGGAGCTGTTATGACATTTAATCCTCGGCACACCCTATAAAGTAGATACTAATCTCATTTTACATAGAAAAGCCCGTGTCTCAGAAATGTTGAGTAGATTACATTAGGTCACATACCTAGCAATGATAATTATTATCCTCATTTTACGTGAAAACACCCAAGCTCAGAGAGATGAATTAAGTTGCTCAAGGTCAGCTTGCAAATAAGTAGCAGGACAAGTTTGAACTCAGATCTTTTTGACTCCGGATGTCATGGTGTTTTCACTGTATCACAGTGCTCTCTGAAACCAACCAAACAATGACAATGACAACCAAAAAGTACATTAAAAAATGTCATAAAGAACGAGAAGAATATCCAGTAGGAAAGAAAAGGAGTATTCCATCTCTGATTTCTCAGCTAATTAGTTCTTGCTGAGCCCTCTGACCCATGTCCTGAGATCTGAATCTGTCCTATCTGTGTGAAAACACATAGTATCCTTTCGTAGTGTCTACCTTCGGAGAGTTTCAAAATTCACTTAGCAAATGTTTTCTGGTGTCTCACTTAGTAAATGCCTTGTTGTTTTAGCTAGTAATAATCCTCCTTTGGCACAAGTTACACTGCAAGCAAAGAGAGAGAGAGAGAGATCTGAAAAGTTTGTATCTATTGCCAGTCTGCAAATAATGCATGCTATGGGATTATATTCAAATAATGTTTTTTCTTGTTTCCTTGTTTCCTGTCTGTTGTTGGGCTCAGAAAATGCATATAAAAAGTGCAAACATTACTGGCATAAATATGGTATGTCACCAAAAACTGCTGTGGAAACTCAAAAGATAGATAAGAAATAATGAGGTTTATAGATTCATTAGCATTTGAATGATGAAACATGTATATGTGTTAGTCCTTTGATCAATATTGCCCTGGAGGGAAAGTACTGTATTTAATTGTCTTTCCCAGACCTTCCACTGTGGACATCTGGTTGCTATGCAGTCTTGTAGCAGGACATTTCATTGCCCCAGTGTTATAGAATTCAAGTTCCTATTTTATTACCAGAGATGGCATAAGTTACAAGGAAATGTATGAAAAATCTTGGTCAGAATGCTAGAAACATTTTCAGTAGGGCATCTCTTCTGTCTGCATTGGCCCGACTTGACTAGCATACGTGTCCTATCATTCTAGGTAGTTGTTAAATTTGAATGATTTTATTATATATGTTATATACATCTGTGAGCTGTTTCATTAGATGAGTTTCAGTGCACTATGAATACTTCCTTTTTGTAGATACCATTCATTTTGCAATTACCCAAACCATTTGCAAATGTTGCTTGTACATAGAAGGCCAAAGCAATGTTTTATTGCGGAAAAAATCAAGTGCATTAAAGTTAGAGAGACCTGGCATCAAATGCTGACATCATTGTTTTCCAGCTGTGATATTCAGGCCATTATTCAACCCATGTATGCCTCAGTTTCCTCGTCTGTGAAATGGGGACATTAATACCTAGATCATGGAATCTTGAAGAAAATTAAATGAATAACACAAATAAAAAAGCTTGACTCAATATAAAAATTATTTTCTTTTTTTAACCTCTTCTTAATGATCTATACTGACAAAATAGAGTGAACTAGTATATGCAGTAATAATCTAAAACAAGATTTGCTACAAAAACATTATTTTTAAACTAGAAATATAGTATAAGACTTTTGTGGGGGAAGGGGCAGAGGTTTGCCCATTTTAAGTTTGCACTAAAATTATTTCCCCAAGTGCTGGCCAATTGAAAGAGGGGAGCATGCTATAGAAACAAACACAAGACTTACGGCAGCCAGTGGCCAGTGTGGGATATGACATATGCCCTGCATAAAATATAAAGTGCATAGTCTATAAGTGGATAATTGAGAATTTCTTATATTCAGTTTCCTTGCTTATGACCTGGTGGCATACATGAGGGATGGGGTAATCCAGGAGTTAATGGAGGGCAAATTTTAAAATGCCCCGAAACTTATTTTGTTATAGAGAAGGATGCCAGTGTCTACCAGGTTTCTGCTTGTTAATTTCTATGGTTGCTGCTACTGGGGAAATTGTCCTCATTTGCATTGTCTTTCAGTGACCTACCTGGAGGCAAACACCTGCAGACACTTTATGTTCACAGAAGTATCACTTGGGACAGAGACCCACATCCATTCAGTGCAACCAACTATGTTAAAATAACATTATGGGCAAATATTTCAAAGCTTAACATTTCAAACGATCACTTCACATACTATTTTACCCCTCTTATTGCTCATGAGTAATATATATTGCTGCCAACATAACTTCTTGGCCTCTCCTTTGCCCTGTGTGTTTTTAACTTTGCAGATGGAATTCTTACAGAGTTTTAATTGTAGGAATTCAATTACTACGTTCATTTTTTCCTTTTACAAGAGAGAGGAAAGAGTCCCTGGTGAAAGAATGATTTGATTTCAGTTGAAAATAAAGAATGAATAAGAAATAATAAAAAGGAAATGCATTTGGAAATGTGAATAGGTATATGTTACTTATAAATTATGCATGTGTGCATGATTACATATTAAAGAGAATCTGTTAGTCATAAAAATTATCATTTGCATATTGTTTCATATATAAATGTATTTATTCTCAGTACACATATATATGCCTATATAAGGAAAAATATATTGTCTATATAATTGTAATTTATAAATTTTACTTTTTAAGAAAAATAGTCTGGAAAGGAAAATCCTGAATGTATATCAATGTTTTTGTTTTTTAAGGTGTAGTTTCCTTTTTAAAAACTATTGCTTTGGACTGCTTACAACATTCTCCAAAATAGTGGTTTGGAGTCAAAATGTTTCCTTTCTTGAATTAACGTTCAAAGTATCTTTTTATTTTATTTATTTATTTACTTCTCTGTGTGTGTGCGTGTGTGTGTGCGCGCGCGCTTAATAGTTAGAGCAAAATAGATTCAGCTGGTTTGGGGTTACAAGAGATTCTTAAAAAGCACTCCTTCCCTCTGTACTGTTAAGATACTGCTTGCATTGAAGCTATAAACTTTTTGTTTGGCATGGTTACAGAACCCACTGAAGGAGGAAAATCAAGCCATATTTAACAAAATGAGGTTAAGAATTTTCAAAGTGATCATGACTTACATTAACATGTTGAGCACAAATGCCATAGAAATGTAGTTGGCTATTATTACTATTTTTTCGAATCACTGAAACAATTAAAATTCTGCCTTAAAGACATTTTCCCCTTAGGCAATCATACTTAAAGGTTCTTGTGTTTAGATTTCAGCTTTTCATTTGGATCTTTCTCAACCATGGGAATAAAGAATAAAATTGTGAGTGATCTATCTCATGTGACATTCACCAATTAATCTTTTTACTGGTATTGAGAAGCATCAGGTAAATTCTTTAACCACTGTTGGTAGTATATTGGATTTATCTGTATATTGATGAAGAACTTGGGACATAGAAAGGAAGCATTTTGTTACATACATGTACAGAGAAAGCATGTGGTCAAAAATATATCCTACTTAATGACCCTGGGACTCACATGACAGGGCAACCAACAGATGACTTAACCACCTCCAGTAAGTCTACAAACCCTCAGGCCACGACACCTTCATTCATGATGTTAACCTATTTATTGCCACGGAATAGTTATCACCCTGATTATGAATGTGTCTTCTCTCCTCGACTAGAATGCAACTTCAAGAAGATTTATTTTTTCATCTTACCTTCTGAGTCTACTCTGTCCAACATTATACTTTCAGTAGAGAACAAGAGTTATTAAATTTTTTGGTTGAAAAAATTGCTGTGGATATTGTAGTGCAAATAGAATGTTTTAGTTTATGAAGTTTAAATCTTTAAAGATCTAAGTTAGATATAGAAGTAGATTCTATATCTCTAAGTAGAGATAGAAATAAGTGAGATTTTTTAGAAATAATTCTTTATTTCTATTGATGTCATCTATAGTCTCAGGACTAAGTACCACTTATCGTGTCCTTTAATAAAGGTCATTTTCTGTTTTATTCTAGGAAGCCGTGAGATATTCCTGGCGCCCACACAGTGGAATCTGCCTCTCTTCATGAGCAGAATTGGAGATTGCCTAATCTCGCAGCCTGTAGCTATCACCTGGGGAAGGTAAGGCATTTCTACTCCTCAGATCAGGTAAAACAAACCATAACTTTAAGGAAAGAGTAGTTTGATTTTGTTTGGATCCGAATTATCCCTCCCGAAGAAATATAAATATCACATATTGAATACTTTTGCCCTTCTTTTCATTTCACTCACATTACAATAATCCAGCAAGAGAGTTCAGAGTGAGAACTTGGAAATGCATGGAACTGCTAAGACAACATTCGCCCAAATCCCCATTAGAATTCGAGACCAGCTCAATGATGAGTGGATAGACATGATCCCTCCCTCTAATGGAATTAATATTAATTCTGAAAGCCCAACACCAGGCACTCAGCACCCCCCTGATAGGGTGTATCCTAAGTAAGAAGGAGGCAAATGTGCTTGCACCGCCTATGCCTCCCGCAGCCCATTGGCGGGTAGTGGAATTAGAAGTTTCGACGATAAATTTCTCCCCCAGCAGTCTCTCTTTCTAGTTTCTCCACGAAGAAACCTCGCTCAAATCTGAAAATATTAATAGACTAATTACCAGTGCCTTAATTTGCAAGTCCGATTCGTTTCTCCCTCTCACCCTCCCGGCCCACCTCCTCTCCTCCTGCATCTATTTCAGCAAGGGAAGAGAGAGGATCGAGGAGGGGGGACAGTGAACTTAGCCACAAAATAAGTCAAGGGAGAAATGAAGTACTAATTAAGAAAGCTGGGGTGTTATGCAAATGGCTCATGCACCGAAGGCAGCCTAATGAATGTGCCCGGAGTGGATGGGGCGTCTTCGCCGCCGACAGCTGGCTCCCAGGAAGGTCAGGCGCAGGCGGGCGCGCGGGAGCATAATCCTTCAGATTGGCAGCTCTGCCCCCTGGTCACCGTTTGATTATCTCCCAAATTGCTGTATTTCACAGAGATAATGATTTTTTATGGTCACAGATTTGAAGACAACTGCTGTATCCTCAGGGTTGTCGTTCTGCAAGGAGACGCTGCTGCTTCCTTCAGAAGAGGGAGAGGGGGAGAGAGAGCCAGTTTCTTCTCCTTTTCTCTGCCTCGCAACTTACTTCCCCGAATGGCTTATTATCATAACGAAAGCAGTACATATTATGGAAGGGAATCGCCCCAGTTCCCATTCAGCCCAACCTTTCCCCTGTTCCTTAGCCAGTTGCTTGGGTCTGAAAGTCCTTTTCTCTGGTCTTCCAGGCGCTCCAGTGCTTTCTCATACTCCCAAGAAAGAGGTGGTTCTCTCTGCAAAAAAAAAAAAAAACCCATAATAGTTTGGACTTCAAAAGAGGAGAGGAAGGTGCATCTAGTGGCTTGCAAGAAGTGTGTGTGCGTGTGTGTGTGTGTGTGTGCGTGCGTGCCATCGCAGTGTTTGCCATGCATCATTACTTAGGGCCTGTCCTCAGAGAGCTGAAGATGGTGCAGGTGGGCAGCCTGCAGGTCACCTCCTCTGACCCCAGCTGGAGCTTGCCCAGGGTGGGGAATGAGGCTGTGACTCATGGTCTTTTAAGTTTTTTTAAAAAAGACTTCAAGGTGGGAACCTTTGGCTGGAGCTCCCAAGTGGGATTTTCATTTAATTTGAATGTAAAAGCAATCAGGAAAGAAAGAAAAGTTTAACCATATGATTACTCCCCTTGAAGACTGGTTTATTTAGCATTAGTTATATGATTACTTGTGAGTGTAGGGCCTACAGGATCATACTACTTATTTTTCTTTAAGAGAGTGACACTGAAGCCCTGGTATGAACTTGATTTTCTTTTTGTATTAGGGATGTTACTGTAGTAATTTGGACCCATCGTCTGCAAGGATGCTCTTCTGACCTGATAAGGGAACATCAAGGTTTCTCCAACTGGAAGAACTGCAACCTGAACACCATTTGTGTTTTAGCTCAGCATTAATTATTCCAACATTGCTGGTATTTTAATATTTATGAAAAAAGATTGCCTGGGATTCATATTTTAAATCACTTCTCTTAATTGAAGAAAAAGGTAAATAGTGTAAATGAAGCCTGCTTGGCTTGAGGTCTTGCTGGTGCTTATCTAGAAACCATGAATTCAAAGGTGGCTTGATATATCCAGTTTCCCATGAAATATTAATTTCTCCATAGTTTTCATTGTTTCTACTGTATTTAGTTGATATGCATTTATTTTATTTTAAAATATACAAGTTGTTTGTATATGGGGTCCCGTGTGTTTATCTACAGAGCTATCTTTCAGAATAAAATAAAAGGAAGTTTCTATCATTTATTTTCCTGTGTCTGTAACTAAAAAAAAAAAAGAGATACAAAACAGTGCTTCTACAGGCCAACTACCCACACGTCATTAGGTCCTAGCCATTTCTTTTTTAACCTGAAAGGCCTGTCTCTACTCCCAGGTGAGTATATATTGAGAAATAAGTTACCAGCCTCACTAAGAGGTAAGATGCTTCTCTGGCATTTTGGTGCAGGTTCATATTATGAGTAGCAAAGCCTTATTATTTCTTTTTAGACATTATATCACTCCTTCCTCAGTTTCAATGATTCTTACCAGGTATTGCTCTAGGAGTAAAGAAAAAAATCTGGCAAAGTAAAGGGGCAGGATGAAGGGGTTGGGATTGCTGTTTCAGATGGAATGGCCAGGCCTCTTGAACAGTTGATACTGAGCTGAGATATGGAAAAGCCATGTGCGTATCAAATGGAAGAATGTCCAGGCAGAAGTAATGGCAAATTATAAGACTTTGAGGTGAGATCACACATGCCTTGTTTGAGAAATAGCAAGGACAGTGTGTTCGGAATGGAATTAAGCAAGAAAAAAATAGTGGGAGGTGAGGACTGAGCATGGTCTTAGAGTCAGGTCATATAACTTAGATGATGGGAAGGAGCATGGAATAGACAGCTTATTATAATAGACTGCAAATGGACATTGAGGATTTCCACTAATCACAATTTTAAAAATACTGGAGTGAACATCCTTGTATATAAGCCTTTGCATACTTGTTCATTTGCTCATTTATTCATTAAATAAATATTATCGAGTGCCTACTCTGTGCCAGCTGCTATGCTAGACATTGGGGATCCAGCTGTGGAGAGATCAGACATAGTCTTTCCCCACATGAAGCTTACAATATATGGGGTATATGATCTCCTATATTTATCCTCAGGATATATTTTAATTATTTCTTAAGGAAATAGTCTTAGAAATGGAATTACTCCATCAAAACGAATGCACATTTCAAATCATACACACATGAATTATATATAAAAAAATAAATATACATCTGCCCTCCAGAAAAGTTGTACCGATGCATATACTGACTACCAGTGGATAAAAATGACCATTTCCTCTCCTTCACAGAGGATGGCCCTAAAAGGAAAAACAAAAAAGTGTATTTCTTCTTCTTTTCAGTTTATATTTTCCCAACTATTAAATTAGTTGAATATTTTCACATTTTGTATTTTCATTGTCTTACTAAATTCAAAGTGGGTTCATTTGTTACTAATTCTCAACACACAGCCTGGATATTGCTTATGACTTATTCATAATAATAACAACCTACAACCACAGAAACTAACACTTACGAAGTGCTTCCTTAGTGTTGGCACAGTGCTAAGCTCTTAAACACATTTCATCAAATCTTCACCAACCCAGGGAAAAAGCACTGTGCTTTTCATTTCAACCCACTGGACTTGAAGTTCTTTGAGGCAAGGACCACATTGACTTTGCTTACCACTATTAGCCTGAGTCTGGCACCAGAACTGGCCTAGGTAAAAAGTCATATACATTTGCCACATGTTAATGTTTCTATGTGATAAGTTGAAGCGCAGTTATTTTTAAGTAACAAAACTCCATAACTTATAACTGGTGAAGCTGGGGTTTGATCTGGACCAGTCTTATTTCAGAAAATGTACTCTTAGCCTGGGTGATTTTAGTTATCCATTAACAAAATTTTCTGCAACCACGAAGGTATGCAGGTCACCACTTCTGGCCTTTCAGGGGCTTGAACTCTGATAACTGTGCTATAGTCGCACTTTCTTAGATTTTTTTTTCCAGGGATGTACTGATTTTATGTAACTATTCTTTTCTTTTCTTTTCTTTCTTTCTTTTTTTTTTTTTTTTAAGATTTTGTTTATTTATTCATGAGAGGCACAGAGAGAGAGAGGCAGAGACATAAGCAGAGAGAGAAGCAGTCCCCATGCAGGGAGCCCAACGTGGGACTCGATCCTGGGCCTCCAGGATCACACCCCGGGCCAAAGGCAAGCACTAAACCATTGAGCCATCCAGGGATCCCTGTAACTATTCTTTTCAATAGAAGCAATGTGGCATATAATCCATTACTTACTCCTAGCTCTGTCTACCCCCTAAGCTCCAGGGTTTTCTGTTTATCTGCCTGCTTAATTACTCTAACGATGTGTTTGAATTTTTTTATTTATTTATTTATTTATTTATTTATTTATTTATTTATTTATTTTTTTACTTAGTTGAGGGAGAGAGAGAGACAGCTCAAGCAAGTGGAGGAGCAGAGGGAGAGGAACAAGCAGGCTCCATACTGAGCAGGGAGCCTGATGCAGTGCTGAGATCAGGACCTGAGCTGAAATCAAGAGTTGGACACTTAACCAACTGAGCCACCCAGGCATCCCTCTACCTATGTGTTTAGAAAGCATCTCAAGCTTAACACATGTAATATAAGACTCTATTCCAACCTCACTGTCCCAACCTGCTTTCCACCTAAACTCACCAATCCTAGTAAAGGGTACAAATATTCATTCACATATTCAGGTCAAAACCAGAGCAGTCATCTTTGATTGCCAGTCTTCCCTCACACGTCATCAGGCATTCCTGAGAGAGAGTCTACCTTTGAAATACGTCCTGGATCTGGCCATGTTCTTTCCAACATCTACTCTAACCTTAGTCCAGGCCATCAGCATTTCATGTCTCACCGACTGAAATAGCCTTCTCAGATTTCCCGCTTCTACTTTTGCCTGCTTGAGCCTATTGCCAGACCATCCTCAGAAATGTAAATAGATTTCCTGCTCAAAACCTTAGGTAGTTTGGTATCTCCAGTCCTTCCAAATCTCTTCCTCGCCTTCCTCTTTTACCATATCTCTGCCCTGGCCTCTACATCCCCACCTGAATGCTGTCTTGCTGGTACCTGAACCCATCAAACTGATTTCACACTCGAGCCTTTGTTTGCTGTTCCCTTTGATTGGAATGCTTCCCTCTTCCACCTCAGTCAGGTATCTGCTCAAATGTCTTCTCCTTAGAGAGGCTGTCTCTGACCACACAACCCAGAATAGTGTCTTCCCCCACCTCTGACTCTCCTGCACTATCTCTTAACTTCTCTGTTTAAATTTGCTTTCCCTAAGGGCAGAGGCTCTGACCTGTTGGACAGCAGAACAGCCCTTGGCCTATATTGGCAATCAGTAAATATATTTAAATGAATAGATGAACGAATGTAACTGAATTTTATGCCTTTGTTAGCAAGTAAATAAATAAATGGCTGGACTCAGCTAAAACAAACAAGCCAAAAAAAAAAAAAAATCAAACCATGTGATCTGGTCTACTTTGGAAAATATGATCATCATTCTTGTACTATGAAGCAATATAATGGATGCTCAGTATCTGCTCTTTTTTTTTGATATTTTATTTATTCATGATAGACATAGAGAGAGAGAGAGAGGCAGAGACACAGGCAGAAGGAGAAGCAGGCTCCTCACAGGGAGCCCAACGGGGGACTCGATCCAGGAACTCCAGGATTGTGCCCTGGGCCAAAGGCAGACGCTAAACTGCTGAGCCACCCAGGGATCCCTCAGTATCTGCTCTTTGAAAATCTTAGGTTAACTGAATTTTGTTTTAATGATTTCAACTAATGTTTGGATAGTAATAGTGAAATCTTGAGCTCAGAATGATCTCATTCAGTCTATTAATGATCTGAGATGGCTTTGTCATCCCTAGATGTGATTAATTCAGCTCCTGTACTTTATCTGGTCACATGCTTCTAGGAAGGAATCAGAAAAGTGGCCATTTATGACTGGTGCATGTGTGCACGCACATTCATTATAACTTAGAAGGAATATTAGGACAGAAGAACACACTACCTTAGGTTGTCTGAGCTCAGTACCTTCCTAGATACCACCTGGTTCAGATTCCCTTTGAGGCTTTCTGAGTTAGGAGAAGCTAGTTGGAGCTTTGTCACAGGTAAGGACACATTCAGACAGCAATGCTTCCCCAATTCTGGACATTGCCTCTTCTCCACATCTCAGGAAGATGGTGCCCTCATCCCCTGCCTGTGGGGGTGAGGACATACCCTACTTTGTATGTATATAGATTTCCTGCTAAAGAGTCAAGTAAAGGCCTAGTCCAAACTCTATTAAGGTGAAGTAAGGTTGAAACCAGGCTAAAAGAGGTGATATCTCTGAGATGTAGACTATACCATATCACAGAGGTAAGTAAAAGAAAAGCTGTTTCTTTTCAATTGTATTATTTTCTCAAAATGTTTCAAATTGAAAATGGCATAAAAGGGTATACAATAAAAAGTACCCCCACCCCATCCTTCTGTTTTCTCAACACTTGGTTTCCCTCATCAGGCAATCAATGATCAGTTTCTCAAATGTCTTTTTGTTTTTGTATTGTTTTAAAGATTTTATTATTTATTCATGAGAGACACAGAGGCAGAGACACAGACAGAGGGAGAAGTAGGCTCCTCAGGGGGACCCTCAGGGGGACCCTGGGATCATGACCTGAGGTGAAGGCAGATGCTCAACCACTGAACCACCCAGGAGTCCCTGAAATGTTTTTTTGGTAATAGTTTATATAATAAGGAAATATATGGCATATGTGTATATGTGTGTGCATCTAATGTCATTTTTGTGCATTTAAAATATATGAACAGTAGAAAATTATATCATTCTTCATCGTACTTTTTTGTTGTTGTTGGAAAAGCGGTATAGTATACTTCTTTCAAAAACAGACTAGAGCTAGACTGCCTGACTTCAAATTTTGGCTGTGCCCAAATATTAGCTGAGTAATCTCAGACAAGTTTGCTAACCTCTCTGTTGTAGGAAATGAAATCATTTATATCTTATAGGGTTGCTGTGGGTAAGTCACCATGCACATAAAACAGCACAATTTCTGTCACATGGTAATCATCCAGAGTTGCTAGCTCTTGTTACTGTTATCATCATTATTTTTGGATCTTTTAAATCATTCCTGTTTTAGTAGATGAAGAGGTCCCTCACTTTTACAGCTTCACAATATCACAGTGTATGGCTGTTCCTCAATATATTAAGCACACCTGATTTAGGACACCTTCCCCCCACCAATATTTTGGTGCTGAAAGGAATGCTACAATGAAAAGCTTTTCATGTTGATCACTCTAGATTATATCGAACATATCTGCAGCATAAATGCCTCAGAACCGCTTTCTGGGTCACATGGTGTGTTCATTTATGACTTTTTTTTAGATGTTGCCAAACTTCCCTCGTAGAAGTTGTACTAAGTTACAGCAGCAGTGTGTGCAAGTGGTGTTCACATAAATGCACCTCCTGGAATTTAACCATGACTAATGACATGAAACTCCTTGAGAGGTATAGTTTAAATTTACATTTCCCTGATTAGGAATGACTTTGAGCATAGTTTCATGTTTAAGAGCCATTTGTAGTTCTTTTTTTCCATGAATTCTCTGTGAATGCATTTTCCCTATTTGTTTCTATGGGGTTGTTGACATATTTAGTATTTAATTTTGTAAGTCCCTTGCATTTTGGAGAAGTATGTGTTACAAGTGTTTTCCCCAGTTAGTATTTTTTTTTTCTTTTGGCTTTACTTGTGGAAGGTTTTTGTAGGCACAACATTTTTTTATTTTATATAATTGAATTTTTTAATCTTTTATTTTATGAGTTTGATGTTTTGTCTTCTAAGGAAAAGTTTAAATGAGTTGTAGTTAAAGGCTATAGATTTGTAAGATTGTGATTTTAGTTTATAATTATGTCTGGCTTTCTCTCTTCCTTATTTGAATTTAAGTTGTTTGAGGGCAGAATGTGGGTGAATTAACTCATATAAGTTCCTTTATATCAATTATTCCACTTAATCTCCATAACATCCTGCAGAAGTCAATATAGCTATTATTTTCATTTTACAGGGAGGTACCCCGCGCTCAGAGAGGGTGAGTCATTTGCTTAATATGACACAGCTACCAAGTTAAGGATTCCAGCTCATGTGCTAGCCTGCATAGGAGGCATAGTTAATAAAAAAATAATGGATTTTTCTATGGCAGAGACTCAGTTGTCACACTTTTTGATCAAAGAACACCAAGTATTACCATGATCACCCTCACCCAGACTTCAACTCCACCCCAACATAGATGAACAATTCTGGGACAGCTTTGCAAAATATATATTTTTTCAAAATTATATGTAAAGAAGTCTAAAGCTGACCTTATTGAGCAATGTTTCTCTTACTGATACAGTGATGTAAAAAAAGGGAATGGGAACATAGGAACGTCTCCCCTTCCCTTTGCTCTACCAAGAGAAGTTTGCAGGCCAAGTCTTCTAAACTTATGTGTAGAACTGAGCTTCAGCCATAAGTCAAGCAGAAACCAACTGATCACCTAGAATCAGACAGCTGCGGGCGTGAGTGACACCAAGAAGTGTGAGACACTGTTGGTCTTTAAGGTCTAATGTGCTTCCCCATTTGGAATTGCAGAAGAATGCCTGGGTGCTGCATTTGATGAGCAACATCTGTGAGGACAGAGAAACTAAAAGGAATCTTCAAAGAGATTGAAGTTGGCATGAAATTGACACGTTGGCACTATCCTCTTAAACTAGGTTTCTGGTTAACAGATTGATATATAGGGCAATGACATTCCAAATGAATATTCATACAAAATGAAACTAAACAATACTACCTTTGTACATTTTGACACAATAAGTGTACTTGGAAGTTCATCTTTTGTGGCAGCCTGTATGTTTCTATCCGAAGGAACATCAGTCATCACTTCATTCAATGTTGGCTATGTTTATCATTTTTTCACCCCAGAAACTCATTTGTATTATTTTTAGGTAATTTTAATGTAAGAACTAAAATAAAATTGCCTGCCTACTCTTGACTCGGGATTTGATTTATCCGTGTGTGAGAATCTACTCTCCTATGTACTGTTCCACTGATAAAAATACAGGAAATCAACCCAGATTTATTCAATATATATTCCATGTGGACCTGTCACTTGTGAAAAAATATGAACACTTGAACTGTAGCATTCAGAGGGCTTTGGCAGGCATCAAAAAGAACTTTTGTAGCTTACTTGCATTGTAAAATGTTCATTAGGAAGATCTAGAAGAGGGGCTGAAGAATATAAGATTGAAATTAAAATCATGTTTATATAATCATGCTATAGACTTAAAATGTGGAGTTGGATTGAAGATTGATCTTTCACACAGAAATACATTTCTGTTACATTAAGGGTTTTTGATGAGTCAACTTGTGATCTACTTTTAAAAACAACCTTATTAATAAATAGTGCACATACATAGAATTCACCCATTTAAAGTATACCATTCATTGGTTTTTAGTATATTCAAAGATATGTTCAACTGTCACTGCAGTCAATTTTAGAACATTTTAATCACTTTCAAAGGTAACCCAGTACACTTTAACTGTCACTCCCCAAACTCTAGCGCTTTCCTCCCAACCCTGGGCAACCACTAACCTATTTTTTGTCTGCATAACTTTCCCTGTTATGGACATTTCATATGAATGGAATTATATAATGTATGATTTTTTGTGACTAGCTTCTTTCACTTAGCATAGTGCTAGTGATGTCGCATACATCAGTACTTCTTTCTTCACTTGGCTAAATAATATTCCATTGTATAGATATACCATATTTCTTTATCCTTTCATCACTTCATGGACATTTGGGTTGTTTCCATCTTTGGGTTATTATGAATAATGCTACCATAAAAGTCTGTGTGTAAGTTTCAGTGTGGATATATGTCTTAATTTTTCTTTAGATATATATTTAAAAGTAGAATTTCTGAGTCATATGGTAACTTCATGTTCAGTCTTATGAAGAACTGCCAGAATGGTTTTCTAAAGGAGATTAAACATTTTACATTCCCACCTATTGTATATGAGGGTTCCGACTTGTCCACGTCCTCCCCAATAGTTATTATCTGGTTTTTTGATTCCAGCCAACTCAATGGCTGTGAAGTGGTGTGCCATTGTGGTTTTGATTTACTCTTCCTTGATGACTAATTATTTAGAGCATTATTTTAGGTGCTTATTGGCTATTTGTGTATATCCTTCTTGAAGAAATGTCTGTTCTTATTCTTTGTCCATTTGGTGGTTGGGTTGTCTTTTTATTATTGAATTAGAAAAGTTCTTTATATATTCTGGATACAAACCCCTTATCAGATATACACCTTGTAAATATTTTCTGCCATTCTGTGGGTTTTCTTGATTCTTTTTGAGACATAAAAGTTTTAAATGTTGATAAAGCCCAATTTCCCGCTTCTTTCTTTCATTTTTTTTTCCCTGCTTATGCCTTTGATGTCATGTCTAAGAATCCTTTGCCAAATCCAAGGACATGAAGATTTACCTCTAAATTTTTTTCTAAGATTTTATAGTTTTAAGTCTTTGATCCATTTTGAGTTAGTTTTTGTATACAGTGTAAGGTAAAGGTCCAAATTAATTCTGCATGAGGCTCTCCATTTGTCCCAGAATCATTTGTTGAAAAGGCTATTTTTTAACATTGCAATATCCTGCAACTTTTGTCAAAAAAACAGTTGTATTTACGCTTTCCTTTTTTTTTAAAGTTTTTATTTATTTATGATAGTCACAGAGAGAGAGAGAGAGAGAGAGAGAGAGGCAGAGACACAACACAGGCAGAGGGAGAAGCAGGCTTCATGCACCGGGAGCCGGACGTGGGATTCGATCCCGGGTCTCTAGGATTGCGCCCTGGGCAAAAGGCAGGCGCTAAACCGCTGCGCCACCTAGGGATCCCGTATTTACGCTTTCAATTCTCTTCATTGATTTATATGTACTATACTATCTTGATTATTGCTTTATATTAAGTTTTAAAGGAAGTGTGAGTCCTCCTGTTTTGTTGTTCTTTTTAAAGATTGTTTTGGGTACTCTGGGTCTCTTGCAATTTCAGATGAAATTTTTAAAAATTTTTATTTTATTCTATTTTGAGAGAGAGCATGAGTTGGGGGGAGGGGCAGAGAGAGAGAGAGAGACAGAGAATGCCAAGGGCTCGATCTCACAACCCTAAGATCATGACCTGAGCTGAAATCAAGAGTCAGGTGCTTAACCAACTGAACCACCCAGGTGCCTCCAGATGAATTTTAAACTAGCTTTAGCTTCTACAAAGAAATCAGATGAGATTCTGATATAGATTGTGTTGAATCTGCATATCAGTTTGGGGAATACTATCATTTTAACAATATTAAACCTTCTTATTTATGAACATTGGCTCTTTTTTGTGGTGTACTTAAAAATATTCATTCATTCAACAAATATTTATTGAGCAACTATAATGTGTTATGTGTGTAGGATATACCATGTCAGTCAGACCTTTTAATACGTAGGGTCTTTCCTCTGGATGCTCGTCCCCCGACATCCCATGACCTTCTCCAGATCTTTCCTCAAATACACCTTCTCAATGAGGCCCTCTCCGGTCACATACCCCATCCATTACTTGTACCTCCTGTCTCTTTACCCTACGGTATTTTACATCTTAACAATTGTCATTACTTATTATATACTTTTTATTTTTATTTTTTATTTTTCTAAGTCCTAAGAATATTACAATGGACAGAAATCCTTGATTTCGTGGAGCTTATGTCCTAGCAGGAATTACAGGTTAGAAAAAAAAAAAAGAAAAATAGGCAAACTGTATAGAATGACAGTAATAAATACTAGGTGGAAACTAAAGTTGAGAAAAAAGACTTGGGATTGCAGTTTTAGACAAGATGGCCAAATGCCAAGAGCTAGCTAGCCAGGAGTTAGGTTATCTAGGGAAGGAATTGTGCACGCAAAGGTCTGGAGGTGGGAGCAAAAGGAAATACTTAGAGGAGCAATGGGGAAACCAGAGTGGCTGCAGCACAGTGAGACTAAACTAGGGTAGTAGGAAGAGACTTTTTAATGGACTTCAGGATTGAAGAAGATTAAGGATTATGTCTAAGGGGATGCACGATGCTCCCAAGAATGCACAACGAGGATGAAGGTAAAGAAAGAATAAGTGAGGTGGTAACATTGTCAGATCTCCAACTCCTAAGCAACATTCTGTAAACTATCTGGATATTTTAATTAGCTGCATAATCGCCTCCGTTATCAACCATGTATACACAGACACTCACCAGCCTTCTAAATTGTTATAGAATCGCTTAGCATGCTAGCTTTCTCCCTTCATCTTTTGTCCTGGAAGAATCTTACTTGGTTTACCTCTCAAGCCTGCTGTAAGACCCACTGTTGGTGTGTGTTCGGTGAGGAATACTTTAGATATCTTTGGATTATCATATTATAATTTAATGCTAGCAATTTATATCACTGTGTTGTATCTGGGGAACCTCAATGAAAGAGCACATTTTGAATATAGTAAGTTAATTAATTAATTAGTTAATTAATTAAGAAACAGTAAACCAAACCAAGTGCATTTTTGATTGGTGAGAATCTCTAATTAGCCTGAAGATCCTCTCAGCTGGTGATAAAAGGGGCTGTTTTGACCAATTCCATGGCACTTTCACCAGTTTAGATGTCCCCAGGACAGGAATAATCAATTCAAGTCATTTATAAGCAATGGAGAATGGCAGGGCCAGTGACTAAACTGGAGACTACGTATGTGCCTCACCTATTGGCAATCAAATTTGGATTTTTAAACAATACTTCACTGGCTAAACAAAAGATGTCTGTCAGCTTCTGAATGTTTCACAAGGCGGGCAGTCTGCTAAAATCATTATATGAATCAGAATAATGAACTCATAATAAATTATGTGAGGTGGGTGCTGCTATCGTCCTCATTTTGCTGCTGAGAAAACTAAAGCTCAGCAAAGAAGTAAATTACTATTAAGAAAGAAAGTCGGAATGTGGAGGCGGCACTCAGGTTTCAGAATCTGTGATCTTAATCATAATAATAGGAAAACCTTATGTGTAGATAAGTAACCAGCAATTAAGTCCACTATGGATTATGAAGTATGTAACATTTGGAAACATCTAGAGGAGTATTACCCTGCAGATATAATTGCAAGCCACATGTAGAATTTTAAATTTCCCCGTAGCCCAGTTTAAAAGTGTAAAAAGAGAATTTCAACAATATGTTTTATTTAATTCAGTATCTCTAAAACATCATTACAACATGTAATCAATGTAAAAAAGTATTAATGAGATAGTTTTCATTCTGTGTCTTGGGAATTGGGGTCTATTTTACATTTAAATCACAGCTCATGGGGATCCCTGGGTGGTTCAGCGGTTTGGCACCTGCCTTTGGCTCAGGGCCTGATCCTGGAGACCCGGGATCAAGTCCTGCGTCCGGCTCCCTGCATGGAGCCTGCTTCTCCCTCTGCCTGTGTCTCTGCCTCTCTCTCTCTCCCTCTCTATGTCTATCATGAATAAATAAATAAATCTTTAAAAAAAATCACATCTCACTGAAGAGTGGCCATGTTTCTGGGGTACCTGGGTGGCACAGTCGGTTGGGTGTCTGACTCTTGGTTTCTACTTGGGTCGTGGTCTCAGGGTCCTGAGATCAAACCTTCATGGGTCTCTGTGTTCAGCATGGAGTCTGCTTGAGACTCTTCCTCTTCCTCTGCCCTTCCTCCTGTTCTCTCTCTCTCTCTCTCTCTTTCTCAAACAAATAAATAAATCTTAAGAAAAATTTAAAGGGTAGCCATATTTCAAATGTTCAGCAGCTACATTTGGATTATGGCTACCATTTTGGAGGGTAAAGATTCAGATGCTTGACTGAATTTTTTGCGGTTAACTTTTCCTTGGTATCATATAGAGCTGTAATTTAATTAGGCTCTATTTCCGTGTAGGTAAAGCAGGAACTCTACCGATATAATAATTACAGAGGCAGAGTTGCCAGCAGGTGCTTCTCTTCTGCTCTCATTAAGAAGTTTGTATGAACTTCTCAGCACAAAGAGTTTGAAATCCTGTGAATTTATGGCCTAAGTTATATGGGGTTTACACATATGTACTGATGTTACCTAAAATATCCCTTCTTATAACTTTTTCTTTATGAACCGGTTTGGTGGATGGAATATTTATATGCTTTTGCTATGAACATAAGCATTATAAAGGAACTATGCTTTGTGCTGCTAACTTAAATGGGTTTGGAAAGCAAAGTGGAAAAACTATAACTTTATGATAAACGTTACCACCTCTCTTTAATGCATTAATATATTTTATAGTTAAAATAGAATGGAACATTGAGGTGCTTGTGTAGAATATATAAAAGCACAGAGGCAGTGAAGGAGACCAAAAATTACATTTGAGCTTATTAATTTATGAAAAAAACAGAATATTCTCAGACAGCTGCATCATCAACTCAGGTGAAAAATATTCTAACATGTCAGCAAACTCCACCCCATAATCCTGCCAGGATGAAATTAAACAAAACAATCTCCACAAATTATTAAATTCTAAGTCTGTAGGGGAATGCCCTATATTATACCTTAAATTACTAAACTATAGGCACAACTATGTAGCCACATGTCTCTTTACTTCTGTGCTGTATAATTGTATACAGATGTACCCAGTGTTACGCAATAGACTTACTCCTTAAAAAGTGGAGTGCAAATTCAATATTAAAAATCCTTTAAAGGCACTAAGGGAGCTTGCTATTTAAAAGGTTCTTTTATAATAAGATTAATCACCCCCTAATTCCTCTGTTTGGCAAGGTAAAGTTTTAATATAGAATTTTTGTGGTTTTTTTAAAAATAATGTTTCAGAAGTATAGAGGAGAGAGAAAAAATTATTACTACATGTACACAGGCTGGGATGTCACCCTTGCACTGAATTCTGTTCCATGTTATCAATGCAAAGATGTCAGTCACCTATTTTATTTTATTTTATTTTATTTTATTTTATTTATTTTATTTTATGATTTTGCCTACTGGATATCTTTATTAGCATACAAGCATACTAAGTTTTCCCATCTTCTCCCCCTCCTTTCCCCCCCTGGAAAGCAAAATGCCTTGAAAGGGTTATCTGCTTGATGTCTCTGATTTTCTTAGAGCTAACAAGTTCTGTGCTTTGTAGGTTTGTTAAAAGGCTTCTAAGATCATTGTCATTAGTGTTCTATAAAAAGAATAGGAGCAAAATGATCAAAAATATTTCCCATGGTAAGGAAAGCAGGCATACACATGCATTCACACATTCTTCCCCTCCCACCAAAAATAATTTATTCGTGACTGTATTTATTTGCTAGGGCTGCCATAACAAAGTACCATAAACTGTATGGTTTAAAAAAGGAAATTTACTCAACTAGCTCTGGAGGCCAGAAGTCCACAGTCATGGTGTTGGCAGAGCCATGTTTCTCTCAGGGTGTTAGGGAAGGGTCTGTACCACACCTTTCTTCTCAGATGTTCTTGTTTTGTGATGGCCATCTTCTCCCTGTTGTCCCTTTCATTGGTCTGTATCCACATTTCTCCTTTTTATAAGGACACCAATCATATTGAATTCAGGCTCACCCTAATGAGCTCATTTTAATTTGATTACCTCTGTAAAGAAACTATTTGCAAGTAAAAATCGCCTTTTGAGGTACTAGAGGATAGGACTTCAACATATCCTTTTCTTGAGAGGGTGGGGGGTGGGGAATAGAACAGAATTCAATTAAATGACAACTATAGTCAAAAATCTAGTTTTCTCCTGACCCATCTGTAGGGATCTTAAATGCATTGGAGAAGTTTGTGCTATTCTTCACAACAGAGTCTGCAAAATATGTGGACTCTAACTGGGTAAAATGTTTGTTCATAAGCTCCTTTGAGATTGACCCTATTATCCCCGAAGAAATGCAAGGATTCTGTAGAATATATTGATCCATCTGTCCATCCATCCATCCATCCCCACTCCTCCCTCCCTTTTTACCTCCCTCAGAATCCATTGTTATTTTCACAAAAATTACTGGGTACTTATTATGTATTTAGTATTTTGCAAGGCATTTGGATGTGGAGACATACAATGGTTAACTTCAGTAGTTTTTGCTTTTAGGGAAGTATAATGTAGATGATAAGACAAAGCATAAGATGCAAATACTAAGTGATCTAACTTACAGAGATGCCATATGCCATTTTGTAGGTTAGGTCATTAATTGCTGAGTATTCTGAGTGGGATATCACTAAATCAAGATAATAGCAAAATTTTTCACAAAGTTATGGCCAGGATTGGCTCAATATCATAGCTTTCTTTTTTTTTTTAATTTAAATTAAATTAGCCAACATATAGCACATCATTAATGATAGCTTTCTTAAGTTCTTGAATTCTGCTTATAATAATCTTTTTTTTTAATTGACACCCTAGCTTTGAAACCATTACTATAGCTTCATCAGGCTTCATAATATTCTGAAATGTCACATTTCCTTTGTCCCCTTGTGAGTGACATTGGGGCAATCACAGAGACACATGTAGGCTCAATTCTCCTGTGAGCAGCCCCAAGTCACTCAAGGTCTATCTAGATTGGCTCTGATTGCCCAGGACATTTTCATCAACTGGCTTTTTGCTTCCTCCTTACAGAAACTTGCAGGAAATACAGAAAACCTAGAAAGTGGATCAACCTACTCTGTATAGTTTCTGGGAGCCCAGTGGTCCATGCACGTATGGGAAGATCTACTAGTTCACCCACCTTAGAGAGCTACCCACTCTCGTTTTAGTCACTGTATTTCCCATGTAAATTACCAAAGTTGGTTTCTGTTACTTCTAATAAAAACTCTGATTAGTACACTTTCTACCTCCACATCTCAGGCTTGAGAAAGTTTCAAGCCCCTCATAAACGCTAAGGGACTAGCATGGTATAGTTTGTTTCCTCCTCCACATCCTTGGCAGGACTGTGTAAATAATTGTTCCATGCCCTGAAAACTGCTACTTTTTTCTATTGATGACTTCCAGGATCTCTGATACTCTGCATTCCCATCCTGGTCAACCATTCATCCTTTCTGTTTAAGGTATGTGTACAGTATCCTTAAAATAATATCCTGGACTGCCTTCCTAGGTGCAGCCCCTCCCAGTTCTGTCAGGCCCAACATCTCTTATTTTCTCCGTCTTTTGTCATCAATTATTTTGTGCCCGTTAATGCTATTTTTCACATCTCCTTCTTTCACTCTTGTGACCCTGGCTGGCAAATTTCATCTTCTAATTACATTAACCTTACCTGTATCTTCATCTTCTCAACCTTAACCCAACACTAGACCTCAGAATCATCCAGAAGAAGTCTAGCCTTCATCTACTCAATCTGAATTTTTGGCAATGGGACCCAGTGGAGGGGCCATATATTTTTATTAGCTCCTCAAATAATTTTTTTCATAGCCAGTTAGAATACATCACCTCAAATCCTGGTTTCTTTCTCAATAGTCTCTCCTTCTGTTTCCATTCAGAGTTCTAAATACTCAGCCTTGATTGGCAATATCCAAGATCATTCTAGAGCCAAGAGATTTGTACCTTTATTCCCTCCAAAGAAGAAATGGATTCTATTCAGTTTTATGACACCACTGATGAGTTCAAATTCTCATGGAATGGTGCCAAATAGAATAACCAGTGTTGATGGGCTTTTATAGGCTCAGAAATGACCTCTGTCTCCTTATTAGAAACCTATCCTCAGTTTTAGATACACAACCAAATTGTTTTTTATGTATCAGATTCTTAATACCCTTTCATATCACAATCCTTCATGGCAATAGTGACATGTGATATGTCCATTTTACAATTATTTAAAATATATTTATCTTTTCCATTATACGTTTGATGAAAATCAGTTGGTTTTTTTTTTTGTTTGTTTAGTGCACAGAACAGTGCTTGGCACATGGTAGATATTCAGTAAATATATGATGAATGAGTAAATAAACACATATCTCCACCTAGATTTTTCTTAGACACTTCAATATAACTTTTCTAAAAATAAGTTTATTATCTTTTCCCTAAACTTATCATCTGTATGGGTTGTCTTTTTGTTTAAGTAAACTTTCTATTTAAGAATAGTTTTAGACTTACAGCGCCATTGATCTGTTTACCATCACTATAGTTTTCCCTCTTCCAGAATGTCATATGAAGGAAACTGTACAGAATATAGTGTTTCAGACTGCCTTCTTTCAGTTAGAGATAGGCATCCATGTTTTTACATGGCTTGTTCATTCCTTTTTGTGATTAAATACTGCATTGTTGGGGATGTACCAGTTTGTTTACTCTTCACCTGTTGGAGGATTGGCTTGGTTGCTTCCAGATTGTTGTGATTATGAATAAATTGTTATAAACATTCATGTGTATGTTTTGCATTAACCAAAGCCTTCAAATCAGTTGGAATAAATATCTAGAGTACAGTTGCTTCAGGACTAGTTAGCTCTTGAGGAAATTGCCAAACTATTGTCCAAAGTGACTGTACCATTTCACGTTCCTGCCAGCAAGGAATGAGAGTTCCTGTTGCTCTTCAATCTCATCAGCAGTTGGTATTGTCATTTTTCAGAATTTTAGTCATTCTAATATATATGTAGTGGTGTTTCTGTGGTTGTAATCTTCATTTCCCTAATAGTAAACAATTTTGAATGTTGATTTGTCTTTTTGAATGTTTGACATGTATGTCATACACACTCCATCCTTTACTACCTGCTGTCCCCCACAGTCTCACACACAAACTGTCTTTAAGGGAAGAGACTTGCAATATCTTAGCTCTGTATTTCCAGTTTTAAACAGTGCCTGACACAAAGCAGACATTCACTGAATATATTGGCTAATTGACCGTCTTGAAATCAAAGGTGCAGATTGACAGATGTATTCTTCAGAATGGAAGTAGTGCCAGGGATGCCTGGGTGGCTCAGTTGGTTAAGCGTCAGGCTCTCGACTTTAGCTCAAGTCATGATCACAGGGTCTGAGATCAAGCCTCGCATTGGGCTCTGCACTCAATGTGGAGTCTGCTTGACATTCACTTTCTCTCCCTCTGCACATTCACCTGCTTGCATATGCTATCTCTTGCAGGTGCACTCTGTCTCTCAAATAAATAAATAAAAAAATTTTTTAATGGTAGTGCCATATTTTGCCTGTTCAAGACTTCGTTAAAACATTGGTAGTAGTATCCTGGTATCCTTGCAGATACCAACTATAAAAAGCCAGAAGATAAATATAAACCTATTCCTTCATTTGTTTTCTACCGTGTGCCATATACTGTAGACTCCATGCTCCCCACTTCAATCTCTCATGCTAGGGGTTAAAACTGAGCTGCAGATTGTTTGCTTGCTTATTTGGTCTAGCATGGGACTATCTATATTTTCGAAAATGACATGAGAATAAAACTCATCTCTTTCTTCATTAACAGACTCCACATTGGGTCTCAGTGGAATACTCTTTATTGCTGTCTCCAACATTAATGATAATCTCTGTGAAGATTGTATTCTTTTCTAGAATGTAAGTCCATAAGAGCCAGAGAATGAGTTTTCAGGAAGAAACAAAAGGGCAGGAAAAATTTTTTTTATCCAAAAAGCATACATTTAAGAAACCATGCAAGACATCCATGCACATGCTCACAAATCTGATGATTTGCTCTGTGGAAAGGTACAGGTGGACTCCTATGGCTCCACGCAATTTGTTGACTACAGCATTGCACAGGAGGAAACGCACAGAGAAATATACACACATAGACCCTCAAAGCTCTTCTCTTTTAAAATCCCAAAGAGGCCACAGATCTGAGTTGGCAAGTGTTAAACAACCTTGGAGGAGGAAGAAGGTATAGAGCATGTGAGTGCATGTTAACTGCCAAGCATATAAAGCTGTGAGACCCAGGGGTTTTAGAATCCCTGTCTTAGAGGACACACTGTGAGACAACCTCAGTGCCCTGATGGAATGAAGCTTTGGCACTTGGCACATGTCCACAATTAGCACCGTTACAGTTTTACTATGTCTTAAGGTTTTATCCCTTTAAGAGAAAAATTACCATGAGATATTTGTCCCTTTTTGGAAGGAGATGCTTCTGTGAGGAGAAATTGAAGGACTTAAAAATACCCGTGAGTCCATCAGATGACTGAGGTTTCAGGGAGAGGCACAAGGAAAGGAGAAAAGTGGGAGAAGGGAAAAGAAGGATTCCATTTATAGATGTAGCTTTGCTTCACCGAGGCAGCCATCATTGTCACATCGCTATGCTCGAAGTGGCTCCTTGTGAATATCTTTAGTATTTCTTTTATTTGTTGGTAAGCAGGATAAGGCAAAGTCCAATAATTTATTCATTTTGTTTAAACTCATACTGGATCCAGAAACCTCTCCATCTGCTACTTGCCTTAACTCTTACAAATCATCTTGAGGTGTCATGAGTTGTGGTCTCATGAAAGTAGTCCTGTGCCAATGGAATGGATTCTGGCACGTTCTTTCTATTCACTGCCTTTGCAGTCCTCATCATTTTAATCCGTCAGCTCCCTGTGCTGTTTTCCTGTCACACCATACTGTAAGCTCTCCCTTGCACGTATCCTCCTACACTCAACACTTTCCCCCTTCTTGCCTTTGTTTACCTGTTCTACCTGGAATGCTGTCCCTCCCTGTGTTTGAATGTACTCCTTTACCTTTTGGCTGTTGCTGGACAAAGGCTCTTTTACCTCTAGGCAAGCTTAACATTCAGTGGTAGTGAAATCAGACACGGGTCCTTGCCAAAGCATGTTCATCTTTTATGGTACTTAATCGTTTCTATATTATTTTATACTTACTTGTCTTCCTTGTTTCTCCCTGCCGCCATTAGATTGTGTTTTGTGAATGACTCATCTTTGTATCTGCCCGAGCTCCTATCCTCTATCCTGTGCTCCCTTAATATCTGCTGGATGAATGTAGGAACAAAGGAACGTACATACAAAGGAATGTATGAGTATTTATCCTGTACCTTCTCTGGATCCACTTCCCCCTCTCTACACTTTATAGGTGACCACAAAAGAAGAGAAAATTCTCATTCTACTCATTACCTAGTTTGTCCAGGGTGGCTCCTACATCACCGAGTAAAACCATCCAGGCACTTTTGAAGCCAGGCTTCTATATTTATTTTTACTTTTGCAACATCATCATGCTCCTTCTCTGTCCCACAAATCGCTCCAGAAAACACAGACTGTCCTTGAGGCCTTAATGAAGGAGGCATGTTTGGGAAACCCATGTGTCGAGGACTTGCAGCTGGCCTCTAGGAACTGTGGACAGCCTGTAAAACTTGAGGGTGGCCGCTAGCCAACAGTCAGGAAAAAATCGGAGCCCTCAGGCATACAAATGCAAGGAAATGAATTCTGCTCATGTTGTGAATGAGCCTGGAAGTAGATTCTCCTTCATCTGAGACTCCAGGTGAAAGTGTATCCCGACCCACACCTTGATGACAGGCTTGTGAGACCCTGAGCAGAAGATCCAGCTAAGCCATATCTGGAATCTTGATTCAGAGAATAGATATGTGTTGTGTTAAGCTTCTAAGTTTGCGGGGGGAATTTGTCATATAGCAATAGAAAATGAATAAAGTATTTTTGGTCAACCACGTGATACAGTAACTGTTCGGTTCAGACTTATGTTTTATGGCTGACAAGATCCTAAATGATACCTTTCCCCAGGATTATCAAGTATCCCACAGCAAGAAGAGGATGGATTGAACCTTCTTGTCTGTTCCTACTTAAAGAAAAAGTTCCCCAGAGTTACTTCTCCCTAGCTAGCAGTAGCTAATAATCTCCCATCTCACTGGCCAGAATTGTGTCTCCTATCCATTCCCAAATTGACCACTGATAAAGGAAATACTGACATCATGATGATCAGCTTGGACTAATCCAAATTTACGTCTATTGCATGGCCACCTAGGAGTTGAACAAAAGTGAGATTTTGGTAGCAAGATAAAAGGGATAGATAATGATGCTGGGTGGATAATAACAGTGTCAGCCTCAGTAAGAACAAATGGGTGTCAGTTTTCCCATTTTTAAGAATAGGGATCTAGGGACACCTGGGTGGCTCAGCAGTTGGGCACTTGCCTTTGGCTCAGGGCATGATCTCGGATTCCCAGGATCAAGTCCCACGTAGGGCTCCTTGGATGGAGCCTGCTTCTCCCTCTATCTGTGTCTCTGCCTCTGTGTGTGTGTGTCTCTCATGAATAAGTAAAATAAAATCTTAAAAAAAAAAAGAGTAGGGATCTAAACTGGTTCAGGGTCTATAGGAAGATTTGAACATTGATAACTGCTTCCTGGAGTGTTGTGTTGAGAGGAATTTTGTGGCCTTGCCTGGGGTCAGCAAAAAGGACAGTAGGAATAGGTTACCAATGTCTGTTGTGGATGGAGAGTGGAGAAATTATGCACAATTGTGATTCCAATATTTAAAGTCAATTATGAAAAAAATAAAGGCAATTATGATGAAAGAATAAAATTTATTATTTCAGGGTCAGATTATAAAATCATACTTTATTCATACCTGGGCTTTGCCACTCAAATGGTCACCAACATTTTAATTCTCTGTGTTTTAGTTTTCTCAACTGTCAAATAAGGGGTAAAAGTAGTAAGTGAATTAAATGAAATAATGCATGTAAAAATTCTCGGTCCAGAGGTAAAATTTATATGTGCTATGAGCAGAGTACTTAATAAATGTTATCCGCTATTCTTAGAAACATGATGACCACCATGGTGATGATTTTAAATCATCTTTCTTTTAAAGAAAGATTTCTTGCACCAAGGTAAGATTTAGGGAAAATTTGTAAAAAAAACATTTCACTCAGGGTAGTTTTACTGTTGATAAATTATTCATAGGCTTGGTTTGCCTAGGACAGTCCTGGTTGCCTGATGTTTTGGTGTAATTATAATATTCCCTCTTCCACTTTCAAAAGCATCCTGGTTTGGATAATGAACTATATAGTAACACTGGCTATTGTTCTTCTTAAGATTTTTGAATCAGAAGAACTTTCCTAGGAATAGTTTTCTTTTTAAAAGACATTTCTGGTTCTGGATTACTTCTATGTGAATTTTACAGTCTGGTAATCAGGTGAGGACGCTGTGTAGAATTTTGTGCTTTGTTTTAATTTCTTAGGTGGAATATTATGGCCATGTAGTAAACTTCATTGTTGCCTGCTATAATCTTCACTAACACTTGCCATCTCACACTTAGACATTCATTCCTTGGCTTTTTTTTTTTTTTTTCAAAATTAAAATGCAGACACAGTTTCCCCAGAAGAAGCAATGCATTGGAATTAAAACTGAGTAGGATGGGAACTTCGTGTCAGTTAGATCTACTGGATCAAGAGTGGTTTTTCATTCTGTGATACTTATCATCCTTTCTCAATTATGAAACAGTATATATGGGGCCCAAGCCATTAATGGGAGTGAAGTATTTCATGAAATTCAAGAAAACCCTATATCATTGATGCAAATGATATGATTTCAAATGAAAGTATATAAAAGTGAATGTAAAGTATTATTGCAGCTGTAAATATAAGGAAAGTGATTTGTCATCTTCCCACAAATAAATTAGGCTGAAACTGGCCATACATTAACCTAGATGGTATCTTACATTTCCTGAGAACTGACATCAACTAAGGTTTCTTTGATCACTGCATATAAGAAAGGAAATAGAAAAACGACATTTGGATAAGACAAAGCCTATATGGAAATTGGTTATTTTACAATAGTATACAGCATAACTGCCAAAGCACTGAAGCAGATAACTAGTAGTTCTGCCTTCACCTGTAGGTAACCGCTTTACACATTATATATGAACATAAGTTTCTGTCCTCCTCTCATTAATTACACTTTATCATAATTATATCATGTTGCCTATAAACTTGGGACATTATTGGATTCCAAAAATGATTTAACAGCACATTTCATACTGTTAATAAGCACACACTCTTAATCATCTCAATAAGAGAGATGTTAAATTCTATCCTTGCTCTGAATTTCCTACTGTCTCTCAAAGAAAAATACCTTCTCTTTGTCTCCAACTCTCCATATGCTTCAACATTATTCATGGGATAGAAGGTGGACATTGGGGGAAACCATGAGATATGTAATTTGCTATCAACATTCCTTAACCCTTAATAGACTTTACTTTCTCAACCCTAATTTTATGATGTAAAAACATAGCTTCTTCTGCTATTAAAGTATTAAATTTAACATTTTCCTTAAAAAGATACCTCAAACATAGAGTAATCCAGTATTTTGAAAAATATTAGGCCTTCCTTTTTGTGTAAATGCCACAAGCAGCTTGGGATCTTGTGCCTGCTACGAACAACTTCTATGTATTTCCTGAGTAAACATCTAGAGTTTGATATTGTCATCAGCATGTAGCTCATCACCTTAAAGGCATGATTAAACTAGGGAATCACAAAAGCCAATGGTACAAAATACAGACATATAAGCACAACAAAGGGAAATTTTCTGTCAAAGCAGTGCCAAATTAATTTGCTCCTCCATACTTAATCATGCATGATAGGTTTTATGGTTGTTTCTATAATCTTACTTTTATTAAGACTGCTATCAAACTCAGAATGCAAAGATTTTATTAGCACAGGTGCATAGCAAATAAAAAACAAAACATATTTATGCATAGAAATCGAGAGTCACGGCTAATGAGTTAATTTTTATTTTTGCCATTAAAGTTAGTCTACATATGTAGGAAA
This sequence comes from Canis lupus baileyi, assembly GCF_048164855.1. Classification (NCBI taxonomy): domain Eukaryota; kingdom Metazoa; phylum Chordata; class Mammalia; order Carnivora; family Canidae; genus Canis; species Canis lupus. The sequence continues at coordinate 53,630,952 of NC_132844.1, read as the reverse complement.
TTCTTATGGTGAATATCTTAATTTCTTTACAATGGAAATATTATTAATTTTGGTATGTGTGTTCCTACTCCTTCTCTGCCCCACAGTAACTCTTTAAGGAAAAATGCCCAAAAGCCCCATTTGGCATAATTCCCTGAGAACCACCTGTGTGAAAAAAAATAAGGACCACACATGGTACATGCACTTGAAATGACAATAATTATAACATTAAAATGACTCTGATCAAAGCCAAACAGAGCAGATACTAAGGACAGAGAACAGTACTTAATTTTTCCTTTTGTGTTCAGAAACCCAGTAGCTAGCTGGGGAGAGAATCAGGCATGTGAAGTGCTATGAGGTGTCTTGGAAGAATTTATCCCCACCGACATGATCCTCCTCCCCAATGCCCCTAAGTTACCCCAAATAAGTCATTGCAAGGGCTTTTTTATTTTTTATTTTTATTTTTTTGCCCTTTGTGCTAAAGCAGCTTTAAGACAAGATCTCAGAGATCAAACTGTGAAACACTTAAGGATAACATAAATCAGAAAAGCCCAGATAATGTACAAGAGGGATAAGGGTGGAACCAGTGGAAACATATAGCCATGGTCTTCAATGAGAAGGCAAATATACAGAGGTTCTAATTCATGTGCATTTCATGTAATTACAATTAGAATCTAAGCTTTGGGAGAATTGTATAACATGATCTAAAGAAGGAATAAATGTGTAACAGTAGTTGAGAATAGTGTGAAAAGCAGGAAAGTGAGGGGAGATGTGCTTTAGGAACATCATAATGCATTCTGTAATCACAGCAATTAGATAAATGTGGTAACAGCATAATTCTAGATGCATAGATCAGTAGAAAGGAATAAAAATACAGGAAGAAATACTATGCTTATAAGAACATTTAATCTGTTTTTTAAAAAAAAAAAACCCTATAATCAATTGAGAGAGAAAAGATACGTTACTTAATAAATTGGGTTGGCACAAATGGCGTCCAAACTGGATATCCAAAATTAATATTCATATGAATTAATTACTTTAAGATGTTTAAAGTTAAATAATAAATATCTTGGAAGAAAATTATACAAGACCACATATCCAGTCTAGAGGAAGGGGAAAATTTTTTAACCAAGACCAGATTGATTTTAAATAAAACAATGGCAAGCTACATTGTGGCATATCCATACCATGCGATTTTATGTAGCCATTAAAAAGAATGAACTAGAGTTTTACCAGTTGGCTTGGAGGAATTTTATGATTATATGGCAAATAACAAAGGAAGATGTGGATAGTAATATGCCATATAGGCAAAACACACAGACATGCACACACACATATATATATATATATATATAGATAGATAGATAGATAGATAGATAGATAGATAAGTGATCATAAGGGCTGGTGAAAAATATTAAAAAGGAACAAGTTGCAATTATAACACAGGTACAGATACTTGGTGTGGCCCATAGTTGCAGAGATGAGAGTAACATGGGTGGAGGAAGGGAGGAGAAGGAGCAGAGGAATCGGCAAGCATCAAAAGTAGAAGAGCTAGCTCAGGAAAAGAAAAAAAAAAAGCAGCCAGCATGTGTTATATGATGCCATATAAGAATATATCAAATATATATATATATATATTCCAGTGATAATTCCTTCTGCCTATATTAACTTTTTGGAGTCCCCACTCCTCACCACAGAGTTTGTATTTATCCTAATCTAGGAAGCCTACCATCATACTTCCAAAGGCTATTTCATGCACTAAGAGTTATACTTGCAGTGGAAAGACTGCCCAAGGTTATACCAACCCAACTTTCAATGTGCTAGTTAGAATGTACACATTTTTTCAACTAGCACATAATGGAGTTCTGTCTTGTACATAGCACAACTTTGTTCCAAATGCTCTGGAAACTACTAAGAAATGTTGTTTGGGGCAACGGTTCCAATTCCTCCCTTTTATCTCCACTCATGCCTTTCTCTCTTTCAGTTGTACTTCCCCCTTTGGCTAGTGATTACAGTCTCACTTGGAAATGAAGAAAACATAATCCATTTTAAGCAACATTAGAGTCAAAGGATAATATCAGATTCCTCAAAAAATTAAAACTATCATATGATCCAGAAATTCCACTTCTGGTAATATATCTGAAGGAAATGAAAACAGCATGTCAAAGAGATATTTGCACCTCCATCTTAGCTGCATCATTATTTACAATAACCAAGACATGGAAGCAACCTAAGTGTCCACCAAAAGATGAACAGATAAAGATGTGGTCTGTATATGCAATGATATATTATTCATCCATAGAAAAAAGGGAACCCGAGTACTTGGGACAACATGGATGGAACTTGAGGATGTTATGTGAAGTGAAATAAGTCAAAGAGAGAAAGATAAATATTATATGATCCCACTTATATGTGGTACATGAAAACAAAAACAAAAAACTCAGAGAAAAAATAGATTAGATCTGTGGTTCTTAGAGGTGGGACATGGGGATGGGAAATTGGGTGAAGCTGGTCAAATCCAGCTGGGATTAAATCCAGCAAAACTTCCATTCATAAGATACATAGTACTGGGGATGTAATGTACAGCATGAGGACTATAGTCAACACTGAAATTGGTATATTTGAAAGTTGCTTAGAGAGTAGATCTTAAGAGTTCACATTAAAAGGAAAAACAATCTTTTTCTTCCTTTTTTCCCCATATCTGTATGAAATGATGGATGTTAACTAAACTCACTGTGATAATCATTTCACAATACATATAAGTCAAATCATGATGCTGTACACCTTAAACTTACACAGTGTTTTATGTCAATTATAGTGTTGGACAAACAGTGCAAACCTCTGTCTTCTCCATGGGCCACCATCATAATACCTCCTAACCTGTCTTCTAGTTTCCAGTGTTGCCAGTAACCCTAGACCCTGACCTTTTATACACATCTGAGTGATTCTTCAAAAATGTATGTGACATCATTTCTTTTTTCTGCTTTTGACCCTCTGTTGGTTACCTTTACTTCTAGAGGAAAATCTAGCAGTTGTACTTGCTTTTCTCTCTGCCTCTTTTTCTGACTTTATTTCCTACTCTTCTCCCCAGGCCTCACTGGGCTTCAGCCATACTAACTTCCTTTATGTTTCTTGAGCACACTATTCATGTAAACATCTCAGGACTCTGCTCTTCTTTGAATACTCTGCCCATTTATTCACATGGCTTAACTGTATTTGGGTCTTGGCTCAAGTGTACTTCATTATAGAACCTTTCCTGATCACTGTATTAAAATCATTCTCTCCATAAATCTTTGTGTTTTTATCCAGTTTTCTTTTTCTCTTGAAATTTACAAACATTTCTGTATTTATCATCTTCCTCTTTTATGAAAGTGTAGATTCCAGGAAGATAGGGATTTTGTCTTACTTATTGATGTATCTAGAACATCTAGAACACTGTCTGGAATAGAGTGAATGCTCAGTAAATACTTATTGAATGAATAATGGCAAAAGCCACCATGTACCTAGATATGGAATGAGCAGTGCTAGACCATAGGCAGTCACTGAACACTTGGAATCTCCAAAGAAGTCTTCAAGGAAGAAGTTATACTTAAAGTTGGTTGGGAAGAATGAGTGGATCACCTTTTACCTATCGATTTACCTCCAACAACAAATCAATACCCTGAAATCCTAGAACATTACCAGGATGATAGATCTTTTGGTAGGTTATGAACAACCTTTTTAAAGAGTTTTACACCTTAGCATGATAGATCTTTTGGTAGGTTATCAACAACTCTTTTAAAGAGTTTTACACCTTAGCATCTATTTTGACCAGTTCGGGCCCAAATGCAAAAGTAAACAGCAAAACTAGATGAATACTAAGAAATGCACGATGCCTTCAGTACATAATTTCTTCACTGGCTGGAGCCATTGATAGTTAAACTTACATGTGAGGGTGCTGGCAGCATAGTAGGCCTTATTTGAAATGTTTTAGGGGACAGGTCCTGGCAACACAAAGCCTGTGGTAATGGCAAGTATAGTTTCTTTGAATAACAAGATTAGAGGAAACTTGGATTACTTTTTAAAGTAGTTCTAATACTAACCAACCTGGAAAGGGCCCATGATGCCCCTTGGCTTCTTTACGGGAGGGCTGGAAAGCTGCCCTGGCATCCACGGACAATGTCTTCAGGGATGTGTCAGGGTGGGTCCCTTGGAAGTCATGCTACAGTGGAGTGTGTTTGTATTCTATCCTTTACATTCACTATAATTGTAGAAATCAGGTTTTCAATTCTGCCACAGTCATAACAGGGATATGTGCTTTCATTGTGTTGAAATACCCCTACTGAGAACACATATTTTTGGAGAAATATTCATTGAATTTAGGAGATAAAGTGATATAATGGAAAGTACACAGGTGACAGAGTCAGACTGTCCCGTTCTTTTGTCTCAACATAAATATAATAACTATGTGGTCTTGGGAAAGTTACTTAACTTTTGGCAGCCTATTTTTTTTTTAAACAGGAATGATTATAAGGATAGAATACCTAGCATAGTGCTTGGGCCATGGCAGGAATTCTGTAAATGCAGTAGTAAAGTAATAATAGCTATTATTTGTTAAGCATTTTTTATGAACCAGAAGCCAAAAAGTATTTACATTCATTTTCTCAATTGATCCTCAAAAAATTACTATGAAATTAGTTTACTTATTAACTTAACTTAGCAGACTTAATGAGTCTGGAAACTGAGATTCCAAAAAATTTAAATAACTTTTCCAAGCTCACAAGCAAGAAAGTGGTAAAGAATGGGATTAAAGCCAACAAGTACGACTGAGCTCAAATTGAAGCTTGCAGTCACTCCCACTTCCTGTTCAAATAATAGGAAATTTATATTAATAATAATACTTAGAGATGCCTGGATAGCTCAGTGGTTGAGCATCTGCCTTTGAATATGAATAAAATATTTAAATAATAATAATAATAAAGTGGTATCTTAATCATTAAGCACACTAATTTGATCACATAGAAAAATGGAAGAAAATAATTAACTAAATGGCCAGATTTTATTGAGTTACTCCTATGTTCTAGGTACTATACTTTATATATATTTCCTCACTTAATCTTCACATTAAATCTGAGGTGGGTATTATTCTGCATTTTACAAATGATAAAACTGAGACTGAGAAAGGTTAAGCCACATGCTAAAAATCATTATACAACTAAAAACCAGGGTTGGAACCTCATGCTCATGTGAACCAATGGGTCAGAGGAAAGGGAAGAGTTAGGGTTGAGAGACGTGGAGAGGATGACTAGAAGTGTGGCAGGAGAAGTTAAGACCAGAGGTCAAGAGCATTGCATGTCTTGCTATAGAGCTTAATTTTTATCCTAAGTAATAGTTTACAACCAAATTAACATGATCAACTGAGATATATTTTTAAAAGATCTCCGATATCAAGGTAGCAGATCAACTTGGATAGAGCAGTGTAGCACAGAACTGTTAGTAAGCTCTCTAGATTCCTAGTAATCCCATTTCCTCCTCCTGGGAACTAAGAAGGACTGTATTTCCCAACTTTCCTTGCAGTTATGTTGGGTCCAAGTGACTGAATTCCAGGATAAATGATGTATACTCTTTCCGGGTCTGACTATGAATCACCCTGGACAATCCTCTGCACTCTTGTTTCCCTTCCCCAACGACAATGGTAGTCATATACAGAAGATGGAGTCCTGATTTACCATGGAAGAGCCTTCCAGCAGAACCACTGGCCTAATGTTGCTCTATGCAACATTTATTAAAGAAGTCACTGAAATTAAGAGTTTTATTTGTTAGAGTCAACCCTTCACCTTGACTATATTAATATTCTGTGTAGTCCTCACAGGAGGAGAAGTACTTTCTAGGGAGTGCATGGACAATGGAGTTGGGGAATGAGAAAGTATTGCTTCCCTTAGAAACCTAAGGTTGATAAGCACACAGTCTTGATCTTTTTTTTTTTTTCTTTTCTGCAGAGTAGGCAGGATTTGGGGTTTTAAGACTTGTTAAGATGTTTTCTAAGAGCAAAGTGCTTTGCCTCTATTGATGTGATAGCCCCCAAGAAGGCCCTCACTTATCCTTGTTCCTTGATACTCATGCTTTTGGAAAGTTTTCTTTACATGGAATCAGGGCTGACCTATGTGACCAAGGAATATTGTGAAAATGATTGTGTATGGCTTTAAGTCATAAGATGTATTGCACTTCTACTTCAATCACTTAGATTATTCACTCTAGAAGAAGCCACATGCCATCCCAGAAAGACATTTTGCAACCTCATGGAGCTCATAGAGAGAGGAACTGAGATCTTTTGCCAATATCCAGCACTGACTTGCTAGCCACATGGGTAAACCACATTAAAAGTAGGTCCTCCAGCCCCAGTCAAGCCCTCAGATGACTGTATCCCCCAGATTCTTGAGATGTTTAGCTGAGTCACAGATATTGTGGAACAGACAGGCCATCTCTCTGTGCCCTTACTGAATTCATAATCTATAGGAACTGTGAGAAGTGTAACTGATTATTATTGTTTAAAATCAGCAAATTGTAAGGCAATTTGTTATATTGCTGCACACTAATTCAGCCACCAAAACAGCCCAGGGTAGTGTCAAAGAAGACCCAAGCCGGATTCCTGTGTATAAAGTGACTATGGAGGCCTGATTCTGGGGTAGTGGGGCCCGTCTGCCTCTGGTGTGGACTTCTGGCTGCTAGAGTACTTCTTCAGGAGTGCTGAAGCAGGGGGCCACATTTCCTCTAATGATACTGCCAAAGCTAGGAGTTCCTATTCCAGGACCCACTACACTAGATATGCTTTGTTCTCTGCAACTGGAGAAAGAACCTGGGGCATCTTCCTTTGAATGATGAGATTTTTAAGTGGAATGGCAAGACATTTCTTTCAAGGTGTGATGCTGTCATTTTATTTTTAATTCGAATTATCTTCAAAGTCAAATGTAATTAGAAAGAATGTTAGCGGGATCCCTGGGTGGCGCAGCGGTTTGGCGCCTGCCTTTGGCCCAGGGCGCGATCCTGGAGACCCAGGATCGAATCCCACGTCAGGCTCTTGGTGCATGGAGCCTGCTTCTCCCTCTGCCTATGTCTCTGCCTCTCTCTCTCTCTCTCTCTGTATGACTATCATAAATAAAAAATAAAATTCCTTAAAAAAAAAAAAAAGAAAGAATGTTAGCTTATGTTTTAGATACATGTTTAGAGACTTTGATTGGCCAATCCATTCTCTTTATTAGACAAACTGCTGTTGGGTGCTTGTGCAGTCCTACAGTGAAAAGTCCACTGGATTGAAAGTCAAATGACGTTGTCTCAATCCTTGATCATAGCTAGATAATCTTCAACAAGCTACTAAAGATTTCCCTATCTACAAAGTTCAAGAGATACTGATGATACCTAACTATAAGGAATAAAATTATCGGGAAAGTGAGTATAGATGGTATAGGAGGACTACATGGTAAAATATAAAAGGTTTTATCAATAATTCACTCAAAGGATATGTAGTAAGAGTATTATGGATTAGGCACTTTGCTAGGCTTTGGAAATGAGCCATAAATATCAAAGATTATACCTTCATAGATTATACTACATTGCAGGTAAAATATATAATTTTTTATTGCTGTCATGACAAATTACCACAAACTCTGTTGCTTAAAACAATGTAAATAGATTATCTTAAGTTCTGTATGTGTGAGGGGTCCCACACAGGTCTCATTGGCTAAAATCAAGGTGGAAACAAAGCTACCTCCTTTTCTGGAGGCTGTATGGGAGAATCATTGATTTGCCTTTTCCAGCTTCTAAGAAGCTCCCTACATCCCTTGGTTCATGGCCTCCTGTTTTTCTTTCTTTCTTTCTTTCTTTCTTTCTTTCTTTCTTTCTTTCTTTCTTTCTTTCTTTCTTTCTTTCTTTCTTTCTTTCTTCTTTCTTTCTTTCTTTCTTCTTTCTTTTCTTTCTTTCTTTCTTTCCTTCCTTTTCTTTTTCTTTCTTTCTTTCTTTCTTTCTTTCTTTTTCTTTCTTTCTTTTTCTTTCTTTCTTTCTTCTTTTTAAATATTTTATTTATTTATTCATGAGAGACACACAGAGAAAGGCAGAGACATAGGCAAAGGGAGAAGCAGGCTCCCTGTGGGGACCCCGATGTGGGACTTGATCCCAGGACCCCAGGATCACTCCCTGAGCCAAAGACTGATGCTCAACCACTGAGCTACCCAGGCATCCCACCTCTTATCCATTTTCATAGGTAGTATCATAGCATCTCTCTGACCAGTCTTCCATAGTCACATCTCTGTCTCTGCCTCCTTCTTCCACTTTTCATAATTATACTAAGTCTACCTGAATAATCCAGGATAATCTTCCCATCTCAAGATCTTCAAATTAATTATATTTGCAAATTCATAGGTCCTAGGGATTAAGAGGTAGATGTCTTTGGGCTCTATTATTCTACTTAACCACATAAAGCACACTTTAGTTGAATTAGAAATGGTTTTCAGTTTATTTTTTTTAATTTTTTTTAATTTTTATTTATTTATGATAGTCACACACACAGAGAGAGAGAGACAGAGACATAGGCAGAAGGAGAAGCAGGCTCCATGCACCGGGAGCCCGACGTGGGATTCAATCCCGGGTCTCCAGGATCGCGCCCTGGGCCAAAGGCAGGCGCCAAACCTCTGCGCCACCCAGGGATCCCGGTTTTCAGTTTATATTAATATAGTGAAAATCATGCAGCAGAGCTTATGATTTTATTATTGTTGTTTTGTTTTGCACCTTAGACTAGTACTTGACTTCCAAGGAGGATTATATTTTGATTAAGAAATTATTCCTTCCGAATTCTATCTAAAATTTTGCAGTTGTGTTTTTTTTCTTTACATTATTGGGAGGTGGAGGTGAAAAAAGATAGCCAGAGGAGAAAACTCAAATCCATTTATTATTTCTATGTAAAGCCTGGGTGCATGATATCTTATTCATTGACCTGGATCAGAACCAGTGTTGAAATCTCGTTGCTGAGATGTGATGCTATGACCCTGAGGAATGAATTTAGTTCAGCACAGACAAAACCATCAGTGACAGTCGCTATCTATTTCTGGCATATTAAATCAAGATTTTTAGTGTGTCAGAATCTGTTATAACTTGGATTGAACTATGACAATCTGTCAAAAAATTTCCACAACTGATAACATCCCTTTGAGGTTAATAGGCAAAATTATATGATGGCATAATTTGTGTAATATAATTCATAAATTCCTTGTTACAAAGTCTCAGGGGTGGGATTTTATAAATATGTAGTCAGTTTTACTGCACTACTCTGTAATACTTGATCCCTTATGATTGAAATATATTTACCATATATAGCGAGACACATTTCAAATCAATTCAATGTGATAAAGGTTTACAGGTAATTGGACAATACATGACACACACTGCCAGGTGTTATGGTGAGTACATTAGAGGAATAAATGATGGCTCCTACTCTCAGAGAGCTTAAAAGCTTGTTGCTATAATGATGTAAACACAGAAAACAACTGAAGAACATTACAAGTCAATATACTCAAGCCTGCTATGGACCAATGAACTACAGAAGTACAGTGGGTTCTGAGTGATGCAGGAAAGGCTAAAGGGATATTTAGACTTGATGTAGGATTTGAAAAATAGGGGAGTGGGACATTCAAATAGAAGGAATTTTATGAAGAGAGAGTCCTCAAGATCAAAATAAGAAATTGTTGTACAAAGTACATAAAGATTATCAAGCTCGAGAAAAGGAGAGGGAGCTGTGAGATATAAGACTGGATAGTTGGGATCCCTGGGTGGCGCAGCGGTTTAGCGCCTGCCTTTCGCCCAGGGCGCGATCCTGGAGACCCAGGATCGAATCCCACGTTGGGCTCCCGGTGCATGGAGCCTGCTTCTCGCTCTGCCTGTGTCTCTGCCTCTCTCTCTCTCTCTCTCTCTCTCTCTGTGTGACTATCATAAATAAATAAAAAATAAAAAAAAAGATTTAAAAAGACTGGATAGTCTTTAGACATATCTATTAGTACCTACGTTTGTGTGTGTGCTTGTGTTGTCTGCATGACATATACACAGAGCTCAGTGCTGTGGCACAGCCAAAGAAAGGACACAATGCTAACAAAGACAGTGGTAATTGGTACTTTTATTGAATGTGTGCTAGGTATTTACATGCATTATCTCATTTAATCGTCAAAACAACCATACAAGATAAGCATTACTAATATCTCAGTTTTACAGATTAAAAAAAAAAACTGAGGCTCAGAGAAATTAAGTTAGGAGCTCATGGCACACAACTAGCAAGTGACAGAGCAGGGCTTCTAATTCACTTTATTGGTCTTAGGGGAGCCTATTTCCTTAAAATAGTCCTAACACTAGCAATACAGCCTGTTCCGCTGCAATGCATTTTTTTGGTTCATAAGCTTCCAGTAAAAGGGAATAATATCAATATACTGTAAGAACCAACATGATTTTCCTCAGTGTATCTATATTTTGTAACAATTAGGGGCAAGCTTTTGCATACTTTAAGGAGAAAGCATTGGCGATACATGATTTGAGAAAAAAAATTGAAAATCCTACAAAGGTGCCTTCCTTTGAGAGCAACAAGTGTCTGAATTAGTGGGTTCCATGACTTCATTTTTTACTTAAACTATTTTAAACAAAAGATAACATAGTATATACTCTTTTGTACCTTTATCTTCCTTCACTTTGCCATATATCTTGGAAATCACAACATATCAGTTCTTAGAGATCTTCTTCAGTTTCTTTCTTTCTTTCTTTCTTTCTTTCTTTCTTTCTTTCTTTCTTTCTTTCTTTCTTGTACAGCTATGTAGTGCTCCACTGTGTAAATGTATCATAGTTGTTTCAACTCAGTCTCTCATTTTTGGACATTGAGTTTATACCCACATCATACTACTTAAAACAATGATGCAATCAGTAACCTTTTGCATGCGTATTTAAAAAATGTTTTTGGAGATATCTCATTAGTGTGATTTCCTAGTTTTGTTAGATATGCCACTTTCTCCTCCATAAGCTTGTACAAAGTCACTTATCCCTATATAAAAAAGTTCCTGGTTCCTTAACCTGCTAACAAAATATGTTGTCAACTTTTTAAAGTTTTTGATAGGTGAAGTACTTCAGAGAAGCTTAATGCTGCATTTCTCTTAACCAGGAGTGAGGTTGGAGTTTTTGTTTTGTTTTGTTTTGTTTTGTTTTTGGTGTATTTAGGACCCAATTTTTATCTTTTTTTAGTGACTTATATATTCACATCTTTTACTCATTATTTGGGTCTTTATTCCTTCAATTTTTAAGATTACACATGCACACATACATTGGGAAACATACATACACACGTGCACACATATATCTGTATATACAGTGCTTGCTTTTTATCTGTGATATATTTTGCAGATTTTTTTTACTAGTTCATCATTGGCTTTAGCTTGTGTCTATGGTATTTTCTGCTGTGCAAAGTAGGGGTTTTTATGTTTATGTAGTCAAATTATCACTCTTTTCTTTTATTGGCTCTGGATTTAAAATCAATAAAAACTCCTTTCCTAAAAGTATCCAATTTATAAAGGAATTTCCTCCATACAGGGTTTCAGGGCTACATTTAGATCTTAGACCACTTGGAATGTATTCTTGTGCATGATACAAGCTATTGATCTAATTTACTTCTATTTCCAAATAGTTATTCCTTGGTTACAGCACAATCTTTGTGATTTGAGATGCCACTTTCATTATATTATTCATTTCCATACATACCTGTCTGTTTCTGGACTTCGACTCTCCTCCACTGTTCTTTTTTTTTTTTTTTTTTAATTTTTTTCTTCTTTTTTAAAGATTTTATTTATTTATTTATTTCAGACAGAGAAAGAGAGGACAAGCAGGCAGAGCAGCAGAGGAAGGGGGAATAGTGAGTCCAACACAAGTTTCGATCCCAGGCCCCGAAGGCAGATGCTTAACCAGCTGAGCCATTCAGGTGCTCCTCTCTTCCACTGTTCTACTTGACCAATCATTTGCCACTACTACACTGTCTTAATCATGTTTAATTTGTATTTAATGACAAGTAGAACTAGTGCTCCATTCGTTTTTCTTTCAGTGTTTCTTAGCTATTCTTGCATGTTTATTTTTCCATATAAATTTTTGTACCAACAAAATATCTGGTTTCATAATAAAGATCATCTGGTTTCATAATTAAGATTTTCTAGTTTCATAACAAAGGTTCATATTTTTACATTAAATTTATGTATATCACATTTATAAGTTAACTCAGGGAGAATTAATATCTTTATGCTGTGGGATCATCCTACCTAAGATAAAGAAAGATCTTTACAGTTGTTCGGTTTATGTTATGACTTTTGGGAACATTTTAAAGTTTTCATCATATAGGTTTTACACATCTCTTTTTAAGTATATCCTTTTTTGTTTTTAATTTTTATTTATTTATGATAGTCACAGAGAGAGAGAGAGAGAGAGAGAGAGGCAGAGACACAGGCAGAGGGAGAAGCAGGCTCCACGCATCGGGAGCCCGACGTGGGATTTGATCCCGGGTCTCCAGGATCGCGCGGTGGGCTAAAGGCAGGCGCCAAACCGCTGCGCCACCCAGGGATCCCATATTCTTAATAATTTAAATGTGTTTTTCTCTACCAGAGTATCTTCTCTCACTGTATATGCAGGCTGTTAATTTCTCTGTATTACTTTTATATCCTGCTATCTGACTGAATTATTTCACTGTTTGAGTAGTTTTATCATTTGATATTCTAGGCATACTATCATATCATCCTGAAAAGATGACACTTCTCCCACCCTAATTCCTATGTCTCTAGTTGAATTTTTTGTCTATGTGCATTGACAAATGCCTTTTATACATTAAACAGCAGTGTAGTTGGTGAGCATCCTTGCTTTGTTGACTAATTTTGATGGAAAGTCCTCTATTTCCCCATTAAGTAAAATGCTGACTTAGGATTGAGGTCTGTGCATGTATGTATATGTATATACTTTTTCTTTTTCTGTGTGGGTTTTTTTTTTTTTTAATGAGTGGGGTGGAGGAGGGGCAGAAGGAGAGGAAGAGAGAATCTTAAGCAGGCTCCACCCTCAGTACAAAGCCTGACCTGAGGCTTGACCTCACGACCCTGAGATCATGACCTGAGCCAAAATCAAGAGTCAGATTCTTAATTGACTGAGCACCCAGTGTCCTTCCTTTTGTTTTTTTGTTAAGAATGGAGGATGAATTTTGTCAAAAGCTTTTTCAGGATCTGAACTATTGTCATTTGTTGTTTCCTTGTGCTAGTATTTTTACTCAGATTTTTATTTTGTTGTTATTGTTTAGGTTCAATTACAAAGTTTTGTAGATTTAAGTGGTCTGCTTCAATCTCATTTTTCCATATCACTCTCTGTATTTTTAATACATGCTTTTGCAGAGTGCTATATTGTTCTATAGGAGCCTATAGTTGGTTCAGGGAAATATCATAAAGCATAGAGGTATAGTCAATCTTAACTTCCAAATCTTAAATAAATATGAGAACCCTAGTTTTGTTTTGCCTTTTGCCAAGGAATTCATTTTTCCAGGTTGATAGCAATCAGAGAGTTTGATTTTATAACTTTCTCAAAAACAGGTTATTTCCATTTATATTCATTAAATTAACCCAGGGCTCAACTTATTAACTAAAGTGGTAATACTTTGTCATGTAACATTCTACACAGTGAGACAGAGAGAGATTGAGATGTAAAGAGAGAGACAGATGGATAAAGATGAGAAGGGCATGGGAGGGAGAGAGAGAAACAGAGGTGCTTAAAATATGATGTGAAATAAAAAGTTCCTGACTACTAATGTTTTAGTGGATTGGAACCAATGTGACACTATCGGTGTGAATTGCTTCTCAGTGTGACATATAAATACTTCCTGGTATTTATTAGCAAGCTTTGTCCATGAACTGGGAGACATGCTGCGTCCTGATGTTTCATTCATTTTTATCTAAAATGAAATTAATTCACTTCACTCTTCGCCCATGAGCAAACATCATCTCTCACTTCCATTGAAGAATTGGAAAGCCTAAGTATCCCTGAATGTGGCAGCCCAGTGTTGTCAACTTTTCTCAGGTCCTGGAAACCAGCCCTGCTTTTTTCCTCTGGATGGGTGATGGGTCTGTCCACCAGAATTTGGGGAGGCCCCCTCTTTCCTGGCATCATGAGAGCTTTTCTCTTTTGTACTTTCACTGGTTGCTTTTCACTTTTGTCATAATGCAAAGAATGGAAAATGTATTAAAGGGCTGAGAAATTATAATAATTTATGTGTGTAGCATGTTTTACAGGCTACCAAGTGCTTACAAATATGTTATCTCATTAGGCAGATTGCTGCAACAATCTGTGAGGCAGGTAGGACAGGTAATTTCATTTACATTTCAGAAAATAAGTAGCTGAATTTTAAAGTGGTGAAGGACAGAGAGAAGATTAGAAATACGGTCAAATGATTAAACTTCTTTTTTCTTTTCACTAATCCTTTCTGTCTCTCTGAGGTTTTCATAAGACATTTAACTTCAGTTTTTAATTGATGAAGTTATAGTGGGAGGCAAAGGTGGGAGGTTTAGGTGATTTATAGTAGTTTCCAGTTCTAAAATAGTGTTTCCCACTACAACACACACACACACGCACGCACACACACACATGCACACACTTCTCACAAATGCATCATCCTTCTTATTTATATCATCATCCCCGAGTTCAAACCCTCATAATTTCTTACTGGAAATATGGTAACAATCTCTCAAGTAATCCCCTCACCTCCACTTTGGTCCCCTATAGTCCATCTTCCATGGTTACAGCCAAGATAATTCTAAAGCATAGACCTGACCAAGTTGTTCTGAATCCTCAAACTCAGGTAACCCTTGTTTGTTTTCAGAGCCAACTAAGCCCTTTAGCCTGGTGAACAAGATTATTTTCTTACTTCTCCTCTCACACTATGTTCTCATTCTGGACATCCCTGATGATTTCCTACACAGGACTGCCTATGGTGCAATGCCTTCATGCCTCTGCTGTGCTGCTCACTGTTCCTGGCACATAACTGACAATCAAAAAAATTTTCATGGAGTGAATTCAGCTTTTGTTACCTGGTTCACCTCTATATCAAAGGTAGATAATTCTGAATGCATTTGTCAGAACAAGGAATGAAATATGTAGCTTTGGAATGAGAAAGATGGTCTGTCGGGCCATGCAGAATTTGAGCTCCTGATGACTCTGACCTCATTACACCCTCAAGAATAACATCTTTTGATTGACTCATGGGCACTACAGTGTCTATGAGTATATTAAATGATAGGTTTAACTCAATAATCAATAATATTATTTTGGTTGTAGAAATAATAATGGCAAAAAGTTATATACTGATTACTAAGTGCCAGACATTTTTCTTAGCACTTTACATAGTTTGACTCATGTAATCCTCATAACAAATGCATGATTTAGGGGCTATTATTATACCCCTTTTATGGACAAGGAAAATGAAACACAGAGAAGTTAAGTGCCCTCCCTGAGGTCACACAGCTAGTGGGTGGCAGAGCTGAGATTTAAAATCAGATGGTCCTCCTGAAAAAAATAAAATAAAATAATAAAATAAAATAAAATAAAATAATAAAATAAATAAAATAAATAAAATATAATCAGATGGTCAGGCTCCAAGAGTCTACACCTTCCCTACTGCATTTTGTGCCTTTCTAGTAAGCCATGTAATGACAGGGGCCAGTAATGACAAGTGTATCAAAGGGTTCTGAGGATCAAATAAGAGACTATTTGTGCAAATTCTAGTATAGTGCTTGGCACACTGTAGGTCCTCAGCAAACTGCTGATGAGTTTAAAGAAAGAAAATAAATTCACAGTTTTGTATATCCGTGATAGATATAACCATGATGCATATTCTAACCCCAGACTTCATTTTTATAACTAATAACACCATCTAATAATGGGATTTTAAATTCCCTAACTCTAGCTCACTTCATAATGCTTTAATGAAGAGCATGCATTAATGGTTGCGGCTTCACCTCTGTGAGATACAAAGTTGAGGTTCTTAGCAGAATAATTCCAACACCACACACAGATTCATCTCGGGACACATCTACCTAAAGTGAACTAACATATGTTAGCATGGCAGTTCTCAAACTTGTTTCTCTCAGGACTCTTTTAACTTGCAAATCTCTTTTAATGTCTAATCCTGCACTCAACTGGTGGATATGACATGTTGTGCAGATTCCTGAAAATTGTGCTATATACTTGGGAGAGAAAGAAAAATTTTTTTAAAAGCGTCTTGGTATTATTATAGAAATGTGTGACTTTGCCAATACTCAAAAAGTTTCTTTTGGAACATTTTTTAAGGGTCTCTGGTTCATACTTTGAGAATCATGGTTTAGCTAATAGTAAATGTTTCACAAATTTATATTTAATACAGCAAATTGACAAATTCTACTTTATATATAGTACGATATCATTCTTTGAGCACACATTTCATGTGGTACTCACAAAGTTCTAGAAAATACATACTATTTGGTCTCCTTTCCCATTTGGATATATGCACTCACCATACACACATCTGTGTGGATGATGAGGATCAGCAAGGTTAGATAACTTGCCTAAGGTCACATAGTTAATAATTTTTAAGGACAAGATTTATTCTCAAAATTTTTAGTTTAGACTTAATTTCAAGTCTAGAATTCTTTTGAGAGGAGTTTAAATGCCACCCCATCAGTTTTGAGGTTCTTATCTACATACACCATTCATATCACAGCTTCAATTAAATGCTAATTGGTTTAGTTTAACACTTTGCTGCATTTATGGATTTGTCAGATCAGTTCAAATAAATAAAAGCTGATTTTGCCCTAAGACACACCCCCAACCTTTATTTTTAATTATTTTCTGTATTTGAAATCCATTGTTGTTTAGCACGAACAAAGCAAGGGTAGATATGCAGTGAAACTAGGAAGAAGTTTAAGGGCAGTAAAAACCCAAATACTAGATGAAGCAAGTGTGCCAAACACAAGTCTAGCCCATCATCACCCAAACAAAGAGGAAGAATGAATCCTGGGAGGAAGGTGGCTCCTGTATCAACTTAGCAATTTCATGTATCACCATCACTAGTCCTTCCATCCTACCTGGATGTCACCACAATCAGAGTCAACCCAGTTGGCATGTGGCAAAACAAGAGTTGTTTGCTTATATTGCTTATTAATTTTAGGATCGTATAGAATCTTTTTGGTTTTATCTGAAATCACTCTTGGAAATTCAGAGTAAAAACAGTCAGTTTTTGCTTATCCATTCTGCAATTGACATACGGGATAAAGGGAGGGAAGAAAAATTAGGAAGGTTTCCCTTCCTCACCCTTGGTGCAGGTTTCCTGAAAAATTTATATCTGACCATGAGTCAGCACTACAGATTCCCATGTGGGAGATACCTTCACCTCATTTAAATTTGTCAGGCTGAAGAATCTTGGTGTCTTTATAGCTGGGGAGGAAAAACAATAGATCTTTATTTGTCTGCTACTCTAAGTATGGTTATATATGGAGAGAAACAGATTTGGGGGAAAGAGCCCTAAAAGCATGACTTTTACTTACTTATTTAGAACAGAGTGCATATACTTTAAGAAAAAATAGAGTATCAACTTTAGAAGGGGTGTGTGTGTGTGTGTGTGTGTGTGTAAAAATCATCAACTTTATGGATGAAAAGTAGGACTTGAAGGCTGTTAGAAATGATTCCTAGGTGCTTTGCTTAACATATTTTCTTGGAATATCAATTTAGGAGAATCATTAGGATTTCATTTCTTAAAATCAAGATGCCTAAAAATAGGAAAGTCTTTATTTTATTACTTTGACACTCACTTTGCCTGTGTGAGGCTATGCTCCTCTTTGTTTTGTCCTTGGTAGTTTTTGGTCTAGTTTTAAGCACTCATGCCTTTTTCTGCTACTTTCCATTAGAACCAATTCCACAGACCAATAGACTGTTAAGAAAGTTTGAGGGTTTTTTTACATACTGGTTCTTCCCCTGAAATTATTCTTTTTTTAAATTTAGTATTTCTCCAACCAGTTATATCTCCCTTTAGTTATGCTTTAGTTATGCCTAAATAATTCTTTCTCCACTTTAGTTTTCATACCCTTAGGATATTTTAAGCAATCATCATGTCTCTCATCAGCTATGCTTTTAAGCTGGAAATGGCAGCCTTATTTACCGATGATGCTATTTGAAATCCAGTGTTTGTAAATAGAAGTTTGGAATTGGAGGACTTAAAGCATTGGAGATAAAATTGTTTGTTTATTTGTTTATTTGAAATTTTATTTTCATTTACTTCCTTGTGCTATCAAAGGAAAAAAGGACAGAAAAAAGTATTTGCTCTGAAAACTGCAGCAGAAAGTGTTTGGCTCACTGCTTTTTTTGTAATTCTATGGACATTTTTCTCAAAGTGGAAGAATATAGCTTCAAAATATTTCTTTACAAAAAGTTATCCTATATATTTTTTATAAGAACTAAAAAGACTGCAGAACAGGTGGGAACTGATTTACAAAAAGCTCTTTGTGCATCTGAGAGGTGTAGAAATTTAAAAAGAAAAAAATATATATATTTTATAAAGTTATTTCAAGTCATATGTAGTTTATTAATTACTTCATTAATACAACAATATTTGAGTTCCTTATATATATTAAGCACTGGAGTAAGAAAAAATAAGGAAGTCAGGGATTTTGCCCTTGAAAAGGGCATTGTGTAGTAAGGAATGAAAACAGGTAAACAGATAATAAAAATGCAAATGTAATAAGTGCTAAAATAAATGAGCAAGAATAATTTGGAATTTTAAAAATCCATTATTCTGTAAGTAAAGTGAAAAATTCAAAAAAAAGAAAAAAAAAGAAAAAAAAAGAATCATTACCAATCCTCCCCCATCTATTTTCTAAATTTGGAATTTAGAAATACTAGATGTTCTTAAAGGGGAGGGTAATGAAACGGTTTACCAGGTATTGTTTTGTGTTCTTATTAAAACTGGAGTTTTTGTACGTAGCAGTTAATGTAAAGATTACATAAGATAGAAAGAAACATCCTAAATAGACTATTTAAAAATTTGGTTCGTAATTTAAAGAAAGTTTAAAAATGTTGCTTAAAATGCATCATAGCATTATAAAAGATAGAACTAGTCTTGTTCAGCAATATCATATTGCATTAAGTAAGAGTTTGGTGTCATGGCAACCAGCTCATCTATATGTAGAGACAACCCATTGGGAACGTGGGACCATACTAGGATTACGTTCACTATATTCCACTTAGATAATCCTGTTTTCAAAAGGTAGATATATTTAAGACAGTCATTCCCACTCTGATAACTATTTTCCATGTCCTGACCAAAATCAGGTTGTTTTGCTTTTGGCTTGGGCTGACCATTTGCAGGTAAATTATTAATTGATTGGCTCGATTATCACTAGATGAATAGGGGTCAGTATTAAGTTCATTGAAAGTAATAGGAAAGAAAAAAAATTGGTATATTTTCTTTGACATCAAAGCATCTAGATCAAAATAATATTTTAATATTTTAAATAATATTTTAAATAACTAGCATAGTGACTAAATTGAAAAAGTTGTATTTTGTTAGATAGAATAAAACTGTGATTTCAGCCCAGTCCAGACCAAAATAATAGCTAATTTCCAGCTTACAGTACAGTCATTAGGAAATAATAGTGATATTTTCATAGGTTCAGAACACTGTCTAAGCAGTAGGGCTACTATGGAAAAGTTAATTTTGTATTTAGTCTGCCAAAGTAAGTTGAATTTCTAGGGCAAAATTAATTAGAAATCTGTGTCATTAACAGCTTTTGGGATATGTAAGGGTAAAAAAATGAACTTGAAGCTTTGGAAGAGGATTTTTACAATTAGATGAGGATTATTTATTGTATTTGGACTGATTAATATTATCTATATACTCTTTACCATATAGTAAGCAAGTGTTCTAGGGGGTAGTTTGGCAAATAGTTTGGAGAGTAGTTTAAATAGGATTTAAGGTCTGAGCTTTTTCATCTTAAAAAATGGAGAATAATAATTCATGCCTTGCAGAATTGCTTTAAGGATATAATGTATAATATATACTATACACAGAGACTAGTCATAATAAACCCTTAATAAACAGTGGCTGTAGTTATCAAAAGTATCTTTCTCAGGTGCATGTTTGCCTTTTTCTGAGGCACAGTTTCTTGCCCCAAGTCATAAAATTCAACGTTATTTAAAAAGCACTTTTTACTCATATGAAAGGGCAAAACCTATAAGGGAATGGGTAAGAGGGAGACTCTCCTACTCTTAAAGTTAGAAGTTATCCTAATTCACATCAAAAGCCTAGATCTAAGCACTGAGGATGTGCAGAAATGAGGTTGGCAGACATCAGCCAGCTGGGCGCATTCGTCTGCCTCCCCATGCAAACCATTACGGGGCCTCACACTCCGCTCTCCTGCCATCGCCTGAAGCTCTATGGGGAGGACAAAAGTGTACCGTGGTAGCTAGACCATCACTCAGCTACTGCAATAATTATTCACCTACAGCAGATTCCAGAATTCTCTGCTCCTGGATTCAGGGGATGTGTTTGTCAGACTCTTTGAGCCTGGAGGCAATTAGCAGGAGACCAGAAAAAAGATGATCGCAATCAAATTGTAGAAGTTGAAACCAACAAGAAATGTCAATGTAAACTTGATATCATTTGAAAGAGGGAAGTAGCTGTCACTTTTCTCTGTTTTCCTAACAAATATGAATAAATGTGCAATAAAAAAGTATTAGTTTTCGCTTAGCTATTCCATCCTATAACAAACTGGAGCTGCATAGCACAATTGTTGAAGGTTCCTTTCACCTGGTTTCTTGGTTTAAAATTGGAACTATAAAACAAAAGGGCTAATTATCAACGAGTCCTGAAGTTATCTAGAAAAATGATAATAATAACTTTTACTTGGTTTGGATAGTTAAATTTTACTTCAATTTCCTCATTGCAAAAGAAGAGAGACCATAAGACAAAAAAGATTATCACTGAAGAGAAAACATCCTTTGTTACTTTTTAATGAAAATGGTTGATTTTACTTATGATTCCATGTGAATCTTTCATATATCCCTATCCCCCATCACTTTCTGTAGCAAAAAAAAGGAGTTCTAAATGCAACAGAAAGATGTGCTAATTATTTCATATGGAAGACGGGAGAGAACAAGCGTAACATAGCGCACAACATTACATAGCACAAAACACATGACAGTCTGTGCACATACAGGAACCATTACAATGCTTGCTTCTTTTGAAAAAGTACCAGTCTAGGGAAGAATAAATAGTGTAGGGCAGGTTTTGCTCTTTGTGGCTATGATTAGAGTCCTAATGCTGTGTTGCCTTAAACCGTGCCAATTTCATTTCTACAGTGAAATACGCTTTAGAGGACAGGAAGAAAACTGATTATTTAATCAAAGGAAGGGAGAAAGCCAAAATAATCCACTGTACCTCATGAAGGAGTAGGGGTTGGGGGTAAGAAAACCTCAGAAAGCATTATAATAACGTACTTCTTTATTTTAAGTAACAAATAAAATAGCAAAACATTTTTTCCCATCATAAAAACTGACTTTGATCCCCAGTACAGCCATTGAGTGGAAAATTGAACCACAATATAATTGCTTTCCCTGTGACCGATAAAGTGGTGTAACAAATTTTGTGTTTGAATGATAAAATCAGCAATTGGCCCCTAGCATTTCCCTCTGCCATTCCTCCAAGGACACTCAAGTCCCATCAGGCTCCAGGGCAAGACAAAGGGTGGGGGAGAACTAACTGTAAATCTACTCCAAGTTGTTGTTGGATTTCTCTTGCTTGCTTGCTTCAAGAAATTTTTAAAAATAATAAAAACGTCCATGTTTATCTTCCAAATGCCTAATATAAATCACTTCTGAATGTGGACAAAAAAATCCGCTCTTCATTGAAAACTGATTATGGATATAAAAAAAAAAAATCTAAAGCTATCCTGAGAAAAAATTATTTTACTCAAGAGTAAAATCTTGTTAGAATGGGGAAATTATCTCAACAGGCCCAGTGACAAATGCCACAGCAGTCTAATGCAGAAGCAGCAGCCAGCAAGACACTTGCCACAGGAAGGAAACCAGGATACATTTGTGAGCTCATTAGGACAGGATTTCACTGTAGAAAGAAGTGGCACTTTCAGTGTGAAAGCGTGGCAGAGGCTCACCCATCACTGCCACAGACTTTCCCAGCCTAAACTTGGGATAACAGTACAAAATGGCAGTGACTACTGTGAAGTTCTGTATCCCCCTCTCAATTCATTATTTGGTTGGTATATACTCCAGAAGAGGGTAAACTTCAAGTCTCCAGAAGAGACACTTAATTACGGTGTCAGTGTATCTGGAAGAGGAGAAGGGGTAAGAGGGAGCAAGATCCCAGCAAAGCAAGAGCCCTGAAGTAAAAGCCTTAAAGCTTCAACCTGGATGTTTGCGTGAAAGCTCCTCTTGCACTTAAATATTTGATTTGCAAACCTAGATTTAGTCTTCTGTAGCTACTCACCTAAGTTTAGTTATATACAAGGAGAATGTATTTCTTGAGTAGTGCTTCTGTTTGACCTGGAGGTAGGGGAACACGCAGAGACCTAAGAAAAAAATGTTTTCAGAGAATAGCTTCTTCAAACTTCACAGAAGATCTTCATTCTATTTGCTGCACTCAAATTAGAACGCAATCCCAAAAAGCAGACAGCAGGTGTCTTGAGCACTTGGCATTTGATTTAATGGGGCAACGTTATAGGTAGTTTCAAAAAATTATTTGAAAATTTTTCTGTGCTTTCCAGGTTTCTACAAAGAGCACATATAGCACTTCTTTTATATTTTATGTATATTTTGGAGTTCTTAAGGTTTTTAAATTTTTTAATGTTGGAAATATTCAACATGCATGAAAATAGAACTATATCAGGATCCTGGGGTACTCATTACTTACATCCATAGTTATCAACTCATGGCTGGTCTTGTTTCAGGAACGTCTCCACCTCTCAGATTCTTTTGAAGCAAAACCAAGAGATATGGCTTCATCTGTGTGTGTGTGTGTGTATATATATATATATATATATATATATATATATATATATATATATTTATATATATATATGTATTTCTAAGGGTAAGGACAAAAATATGACCACAATGCTGTTGTCACACCTAAAGTAAATTAACAATAATCCCTTATTTTTATCATTCATGACATTGTTGGAACATGTCCTCTGTCTCTTGCATTTCCTGCAAATTTATAATTACATAATATATCTCATTAACTGTTTGCTTATCAGACATTGCAGTTGATTGATATTTCTCTTCAGTCTTTTTAATCTATAATTTCCTTCTTTATTTTTTATATTCTTAATAAAATTCAATCAATTGTCCTTAGAGTTTCCTGCCATTTGGAATTTGCTGATTTTATCTCCTTGGTGTTGCTGAATGTACCTTATATTTCCTGTGAGTTGATAATTAGATGTAGAAGCTTGATTATTCTAGATTTGATTTTTTTTTAGCGGGGGGAGCAGAGAGAAGTAACGCTACTTACTGGATGGATATATTACCATCAGGAGGTACATAGTTTGCTTGCATCATTTTTGGAAATATTATCAGTTGCCAGTGATCATCAATTTACTAAGTATTGACAAGTATGATATTCTAGATACAACATACCTTGTACTCTTTCATGTTGGAGAGGATCACTGATCATCTGAAGTAAAAAAGAGTATTGGTAAGCATAATGGACAATACTTTTCCTTCTGGGCTCCTACTGGGTTAGCAGTGAACAGCAGGCTACATGATAATTGTTAGGTGAACAGGTTGAATTTTATTTATTATTTTTTAAAGATTTTATTTATTTCTTCATGACAGACACAAAGAGAGAGAGGCAGAGACACAGGCAGAGGGAGAAGCAGGCTCCATGCAGGTAGCCTGATGTGGGACTCGGTCCCGGGATCCTGGGAGCATACCCTGGGCAACAGGCAGGGGGTATAGATGCTGGGCTAGAGCCACCCAGGCATCCCAGGAGGTTGAATTTTAAACTGAGTCCAGAGTCAAATGCAATCCAGCATTTGAAATATTAAATTCAATAATGATACTAAACTAGAATTTTAAAAAGGAATTATTGATAATGATGATGCAGGTTAGTGGTTAGAACATAAACTAGTTTATAAAAGCTCCAGATCTGAATTCTTCAAATTGTAGGTCCTTAGGAGCAAAAAAGAATTAATGATATCTCTCCCACACAATACTACTCAAATTCAGGGAGAAATAATGTGTATAAAACAATTAGATCAGTGCCTGGTGCTTAGTAAGCACTTCATAAAAAGTCATTATTATTGGTGGTTATAAAGATAGTGTTCTGCACAATGGCTCCAAGAATATTTTGCTGTATAGGTTATTAACCTTGATCTTATCTAACTGAAACTTCGGTGGATTTGCTACATAGCCTATCCATTAAAACATTAGTAATGACCCTCTTGTGCATGGAAAAGAAACAGTTTATTCTCTCTTCTTATCTAAAATCCTGAAATTAGGCTTCCTACCCAAAAACAAAAGGGCAAATCGAGAGCAATAGAATCTATGGGAAAGTGTATGTCATCTCTGTGCTTTCACCCTTGTCCCCAATAGACTACTCTACATGTTGTACAGGATGATTCTTCAAAACATACCAGGTGAAGTGAAATCCCTGCTTGAATCCTCAGCTGGCTTTCTGTAGTGAGTTGAATAGTGCCCTCCCAGGCCTCCCCGGATATGATTATGTCCTGATTCCAGGAACCCTTGAATATGACCTTATTTAGAAAAAAGGTATTTGCAGATATAATTAAGTTAAAGATCTTGGGATGAAATTACTTTGGGTTTAGGGGTGAGCCTGAAATCCAATGACAGCTGTACTTGTAAGAGGAAGGCAGAGAAAAAGTTGGGAGCTACAGATGTGGAGAAGAAGGCTATGCGAAGGCAAAGGCAGATATTGGAGTGATGTCTACAAGCCAAGGATGCCAAGGATTACCAGCAGCCATTGGGAGGTAGGAGAGGGGCATGGAACGATTTTCCTTCACATCTTGCAGGGGGAACCAATCCTCGAGCTACTTTGATTTCAGATTTCTGGCCTCTAGAATTGTGAGATAAAAAAATTTTCTTTTGTTTTGAGCCACCCAGTTTGTAGGAAGCTAATATACACCCTTCAGAATTTTTTCCATGGGGTCCATGTGACCTGGCCTCTATCCACATCTCTATCTTGCTTCTCTCTTGCTCTGCTCCAGTTGCACTGACCTTCTTGCTATTCTTTGGCCATGCTATATTCACTGGTATCTCAAGCCTCTGAATCTCATCTCTAGAAGATACTTCCCCCAAATCTTCACCTGACTGGCCTCCTGTTTTCATTAAGGTTGTGTTAAATGCTGCCCCTCAGAGAGGTTTTCCATTATCATCCTACCTAAAATAGCCACTTTATTAGCTCACATGGCATTCTCTATCCGTTACACTACTATATTTTTCTTAATGTAGCACTTATCACTAACTGACAATATACTAGCATTTCCTTATTTATTAGTTTATCCTGCTCCTCTTTAATTTTAGGCACCACGAAAGCAGGATATTTTCCTCTTGTTCAGCACTCAATCTTCAACACCTAGAATCATCTGTAGGCTGTAATAGGTCCAGAATTAACACTTGCTGAATGAGTGATTTCATGTGAAATCTATAAAAATAGGCATGGGTTTACATGGTAGCATTCTATTTTGTAGAAAACACATTAGTGGCCTATGCCCCAAGGCTCACATCTTCAAAGATCTTAGAACTTCATTGCAGTAATTGTCATCTACAAATAACGTGTCTCTCTGAAACGTGGTTTGGGGCAATCAGTTTCAAAACCAAAAGAGGGAATTTCTGAGAAGTTTGCGTCCAGGGTAGGAGTGGCATGGAGAGGCTCTCTGTGAAGCACACCCTGACTCATTCCATCAGGTATGCACATGGCAGTCCTACAGAACACAGGGTGATTCTGGTATACCTGCCTCGAAGATAGGAGTGTAGACAGGGTTTGCATTTGGTGTTTGACAACAAGATGGAAGAAAGGAATGGAGACTAGAGATAGAGTTAATTTTTTTTTTTTCCTGTGAGCTAAACAGTGACTTTCTATGATGTCAGATGAAAAACCAAGCAGGATGCATGATAAATTTAGTAATCTCTGACTTATGTTTTTGAAAAGCATGGCACTTTAAGAATCACTCTAGTGATCACTTGAAACTTACTTGAGTGTTGGGGTAGAGTATAGTGCATGGTTTGAGACACCACTGAGGTTTTAACCACCAAGAAAAGACGATGGAAATATTTAGAAATATACTTAATTTTAAAGATGATGAGGACCACTCACAGAAACTACATTATCTTTTAAGTAATTAAGGACTTGAGCCAAGAAACCGAAGGTGAAGTCAAAATAAATGGCAGTGTACCCAGTTGGGCACAGCGCCTGGTGGAGTACTACAGAGGACAAGTGGAGCTATGCTCAGTGCTATTCAACATTTCTCTTTATGATCTGGTTGAAGGAACTAGGATCACAGTCATGAAGTGTGCAGATGTTACCAAATTTAGAGGCAGTTCAAAGAGAACCAAAAAATGAGACTAATGGGTAGGCAAAGGGAAAATGAATTTCCCCTTGGAAGATCTAGAAGAAAACACAGATGAAGCACCGGAAGCAGAAGTGCTGAAAAGAAAGTCCAAGAAGTTTTCAAGAAAGAGGACTTTATTTAAAAAAAAAAAATTTATTCATGACAGACACACAGAGAGATGCAGAGACATAGACAGAGGGAAAAGCAGGCTCCTCCAGGGGAGCCCAATGTGGGACTCAATCCCAGGACCCCAGGACTACCACGCCCTGAGCTGAAGTCAGATGCTTAACTGCTGAACTCCCAGGCTCCACAAGAGAGAGGACTATAATATAAAGCTATGAAAAGGCTAATATTGGCTACCAGGAGCCTTAAGTCCCCCATGTGCCACTAAATGTGCTCCCATGTACATTTAAAACACAGGATAATGGAGAGAAAGAGAAAATCTCACTCTGTACCCTTTCCTCCTCCTGAGGGCAAAGCTAGGGAGAGTCAGCTGGCTTTTTCCAGGTTCCTAATTCTAAATATTAAGATTCCAGAAGATACGAACTTGTCTGGTGTCAGGTTGGCCTGATTCCAAAGGGTTTGACAAATTCACATTTATCAAATTGTTTTGCTGATCAACTCAGAGTTGCCTATCAATAAGGGTAAGAAAAGACCCCTTCATTATGACAGGTATATGGAACTTTGTACTCTCATGGTTGAATAAAAATAAAAACCATTTAATTTTTCTTTTCTTTCTTTATTTTCTGTATAGACAGAAAGAAATGAGGAATGGGGGAATAATAAAAGAAAAAAGGAGTGCAGAGAAGTACAAAGTGCATGAGCCTTGGATCATGATTTTTGAATAGTGAATGAAATGATTTGGGAGGCTTTTTTCCATATCTGGTAAACAGGATACCCTAATTTTAACTAACAGTGGTTTCTCAACCTCAGCACAATTGACACCTTAAGGCATATGATTCTTCGTTTTGAAAGGGTATGTGTGACCTGTGCATTGTAGGATGTTTGGAGCAGCATTCCTGGCTTCTATCTTACTTGTATATCTCTACACATTTCCAAATATCCTCTTCCAGTTGAGAACCACTGAACTAGGTAAATGGAATTGGAAAAACATCCTCCAAATTGGGAAATTTTTCTATAGATTTGTAATACAAAGATACCTTTTCTCTATACTTCTGTTGGAGCTGCTGGCTTGCATACCTTTGAAGTTTCAGGAAAGATATTTGGTCAAGTCACTGGATTTGAGATGTTCTTTATATTTGATCCCAAACCAGACATTGAAATCTGAGAAATTCTCACATTTTCATTTAAGATTTGAGGACACCCTCATGGCTTTAAGGTTTCCAGCCTTCAGGCCTTGGACTGACCCTGTAGGGGTTGACCTACTGGGATGACACGTGGTGGCTTCCATTGGGCCATCCCTAGAGCAAAGCATTGCCCTGTCCACTGAGGCTTGTTTCTCCTGACCTAGTACCTGTTTTGAAACAAAAAGCCTGGCTGGGCTGTAGCCTGACCAGGTTTATGCAAACCCAGTTGATCCCTGAGGCAGGGAATACATTGCCACTACTACATATTCCCATGGTCTAAGTCTAGATGCCCCTGACCTGAACTGTTTGCAAACACAATCAGGTGGAAGCAGAATCACTGCAGGTCCTAACTTTATGGAGCAGCCTCGCAAAAGCACATTGGAGGGTTTCATATATTGATTAAGCACAGTAATATTAATATGATTTTTGCCTCTAGTCAACTTCTTTCTTCAGAACACTCCCAGCTGAGACTGAGAAAGTTTCTCTGATTCCAGCTGAATACTAATGTGGTAAACTTTGTGGTGACCATTTGACCTGTGCCTTTTCTTCCTTTCTCTCATGTGCACCCCCCCCCCTCCATTCCTCTGGAGAAAACTGCTTGCCAGGTTTCACTGTGGGGCTCACGTGTCTCCTCAGCTCACTGCTGACGCAGTGACTGATGGTTCACAGCACTGCCTCCCTTGACCTCGTCAACATCAGAAACTGCTCTCAAATCTCAGTCATCTCTGACAGCCTTTGAGCAGAGAAATGAGACAGTCTCCCTGACACAAAGGCTTCTGGCCTGAGGTAGAAAATTCCTTTTGAAAAAAGAATTCGAACACTCTACAGACCACACTGCTTTCCACTCCTCTTGTAGTCTGGCGCATCCATCCCCAACTCCGTATTATAGCCTTTTCTGTTTCTTGGAGGCTAGCCACGGAAGCTCAGGTTTTTCGTATTGTAATGACTGAGTCCTGGCATACCCTTCAGAGCAAAGAAGAAAATTGGGCAGTTGACACAGCAGTGGTTAATTTTGATTTCTGAATAGCAAAATAAGAGTTCATCCTGTTTCTGAGTATAAGTAATCAATCCGAATAGTGTGGGGGAGGGAGGATAGATAGGACCTCAGAAATGACATAGAGAATAACGGGTTTCATCGAATCAAAATGATATCCTAGACTCTTGTAAATGAGAAAGAATATGGGGACACGTGGGTGGCTCAGTGGCTGAGAGTCTGCCTTTGACTCAGGGCGTGATCCTGGGGTCCCGGATCAAGTCCCACATTGGGCTCCTGTGAGGAGTCTGCTTCTCCCTCTACCTGTGTCTCTGCCTCTCTCTCTCTCATGAATAAATAAATAAAATCTTTTTTAAAAAATGAGAATATGGGGCAGCCCAGATGGCTCAGCAGTTTAGCGCCGCCTTTAGCCCAGAGCATGATCCTGGAATCCCAGGATCGAGTCCCACATCGGACTCCCTGCCTGGAGCCTGCTTGTCCCTCTGCCTGTGTCTGTGCCTCTCTCTCTCTCTCTCTCTCTCTCTCTTTCTCTGTCTCTGTCTCTCATGAATATATAAATAAAATCTTTCTAAAAATGAGAATATGGCATATAAATGGAGAGAATGTATGTGATTTAAGTTTTAATTTAAGGCAAATGAAAATGAAGCAGTCCCAAATATTGATCCTGATTTTTTTTTTCTCCATTTGGCAAATAAACTATCCTGATAGACTAAAGCCTATTTTCTTGATCTCAGAATTGGGTAAAATATGTTTTCCTCCCTTAGCCCATTTAGGTTTAAGAATGCCACATCTTTGAGGTTCTTAGAAAAAATACCTTAAAATACTGCTTCCCACCCCCCCACCCCCCGCCCCGGCCCAAATCAGCCAGGTTGATAGGAGTGCTGTGCAGTGGAGAGGTGGCTAGCAGTCCTCTAGAGCTATATAAAACAGTAGGTGTAGAGTTTTTGGTAGGAAGCAGTTTTCCAGCTGGAGCTGTACTTCCTAACAACCCTTTCGTTGTTGTCAGGTCTGTGACTGAGTTCTGATGAATGGAAAGTTAGTAGTCTTGATGAGCACCACTTTACGAATTGACTCATGAAAACCTCCCAGCAGAGTGGTCAGAGTTAGAAACAGAGAATATGAAGTGCCCAATAAATTCAAATTTTCAGATAATTACATACCACATACTCAAACTAAAAAATTATTCATTGTTTTTTTTTTTTTTCATCTTTACCTCTCTATCTGATCCTTTCTTCCTTCCATACCACAATGTCTTTTCACCACCAGATAATGGACAGGTACCAACCCCACAATTCTCAGTGATACTATAAAGTCTCAGATGGCTCTCTTCCTCATGTGGCTTCTCAGTTATGGGGGAAGAGGGATATCTCTGACGACAGTGACATGTGACACATATATGGAAAATGGCAGATGTAGACAATACCTAGGGAAAAGTTTGTTGGAATTCAGAAGATGAAGACATTTTGGAGAAGGATTCTGGGCAGCCATTATTGAACCTGAACAAGTCCTTAGGAAAAGGGCAGAACTTGGACCAACAGAGAGGTCTGAGTCCAGGGGACATTCATTCAGAGGGAATGGTGAAAGTGAAGACCTTATGTACACATAGATATTCACAAAACAAGAAGAACAATTAATGTCCCAGTGTCTCGTGGCTCAGATGGCAAGTGGCGAAATCCAGGTACCCAAATTAATAAGCTCTCTTTGAACTTGCTGTAATAGATACATGCACTAGAAAATCGGGGCAGAGGGGTAGGGTGGGGGAGGATGCCTGGGTGGCTCAGGTGTTAAAGCATCTCCTTTAGCTCAGGGCGTGATCCTGGAGTCCCGCCTTGGGCTCCCTGCATGGAGCCTGCTTCTCCCTCTGCCTATGTCTCTGCCTCTCTCCTCTCTCTCTCTCTCTCTCTCTCTCTCTCTCTCTCTCTGTGTTTCTCATGAGTAAATACATAAAATCTTAAAAAAACAAAAAAAACGGGGGTATCTGCAGTGTGGGCTCACCATGTCCCGGCTACTGGCATAAGCCATTTAAGAAATCATATGCTTGCAGGTTTCTCTGGGCTTTGAGGATGCAGCATAGAGATTATACATTGTGACAAGGTTTTCCTTTTCTTCTGTAGCTTGAAGAGAACCCCTATACTCTGTATTCTCTCTGAAGTTCAAGGAAACCAATACCAACATTGTAATATGGATTCTCCCACTTGTTAATGGAAAGTTAAAAAAATCAGGAATCTCAGGGGGTTCTGAATGTGACCCTTCACCTCCCTAGGTGAGGGGGCTTCTCTTTCTCTTTAGATTATGCAAATAAATTTTTATTTGCTATTGAATTGGAGTAGGGGAAGGATTAGACTTACTCTCAACATCCTCAGTAATAATATTGACTCATGTGAGTGTGAGGTTTACTCCTGACCACAGGACCATTTACTATGGTTTGTCGCTTTGTACTATGGTGCTCTGTGCTACGTTGTATAGTATGATAAGGATTCCAGGATACAAAACAAAGGAGAAATGATTCTTGCTGAATTTTATTCTGGAAGGAAGGCCACACAGTCTCTGAGAGAAGTCTGTATTTGGATTTAGACACTCAACTGACCTTGGCACACTAACGTGTTTGAATCCTTTTAGTCCACCTAAGGGTAACTGTATTATGGAGACTTGGTGCATTTTATCACTGTTCAGAGTTTCTAAAAACATAGTTTTTACCTATGAGGTGTTATATGAGAACAGTCACAATAAATCATTCTTTTTTAGATGATTAGTATAAACAAATGTGTTTAAATAATATAAAATTTAAATATGTATATGTTTACAAAAAAATAAAAATAGTTATTAGTAGTAACTGTTATTAATAGGAGATCTTTTTCATCCCCTCAGCGGATATGTATTAACATAGTGACTTTTATCAGGCAGAGGAACCTGATGATTAAGAGTGTGAGTGTTGGAGCCACATGTCTAGGAATCCTGGCTTCTCAGTCTAGGAGTCTTATAACCTTAAGCCTAACCCTCTTTTTGCTTTCTGTTTCAGTTACTCTTGCTACATAATAAATTACCTATAAATACAACGGCTTACAACAATTGTTTTCTTCTGCTCATGGATTCCCAGGGTTAGGAATTCAGACAAGGCACAGCAGAGATGGCTGTCTCTGTTCTGTGATGGCTGGGGCCTCAGGGAGTGACTTAATGGCTGGGGACTTTCAGAATCCTCTGAAAGCTGAAACTGCCTGGCCTGGGCTGGGTCAACTAGAAATCTAGAACTGTTCACCAGAGCATCTGCATGTGACTTGGGTCTTGTTCCACCATGGCAGCTTCGGGATAGTTATACACCTTATATGGCTGCATAGGCTCTGGATGCTACATTGCTGTCTATGGCCCACACTGAATATCATAACCCTTACTTTGGCCATATGCAATTGGTTGAAGCAGTCACAGACCTTTCCAGATCCAAGGACAGGGATCTAGATCCCATCTCTTGCAGTTATATCAAAAACTTGGCAATTTCCCTAAATGAGGATGAACCTTCCTTGTGTGTTGTTTGTTTGTTTGTTTGTTTGTTTTTCAGATTTATATGAGTTAGTGTTCATAAAGTGCTAAGAACAGGGCATGGTACATAACAGTACTCAAGCGATGACAGCTCTTATTCCAGGCACCAAGCTCGTGCTGAGCTTTCAGAGATGAAAGGGACTTAGCTGTGGCCTCTGAGAGCTTCACAGTCAAGTGTACATGAGTTTGTTGGGGTCCTCTCTATGCCACCTCACCCTTCCCTAGAAATCCTGGAGCAGAGTGTTATCTAATTTCATTGCTCAGCCTAACATATCCTCAAATGGATATGAGGTGAGGAAGGCTGAGCATTATTCTTATTCTTATTTAAGCAAAGAGAAAATTGAGGCCCAGAGAGTTTAAATGGTTTGCCTAAGGTCAGAGAATTAGTGGCACAAGGCAAGGCTGGAGGAAATTTCACAAACCTCTGGTCTTTGGCTTCAGTCATTCACAAACTGAAGTACAACCTGGTCTTTTCAATATGCCCTTTCTTGAGGAAGATGAGGGGGCTTCACCGCCACCATGAGGGGCATGACCAGCATCGGAGGCACAGACGCCCAAAGGCTTCATCTTACACTTTGGCCTCTAATGAAGCTGTTGTCACATTTCCATCCTCTGCGCCCTGTAGATAAACACCGCAATACTGGGGGCCTCATTAGAAGAGACGCGTTAGCAGGAGGCAGAGTGCAAAAGAAGGAACAGGGAAACCACCCGCCAACGGAGCCCCTCTCTCTGTGGTTACTTCCCTCCAGCAGTTCGCTTGTTCTGTTCTCCACGCAACTCCTCCCTCCTGGGTCCTTAACTCCCACCTCCACTAAAAATAAATATCCCATTAGCTTCACCAGTGGCTTCTGAAGGAACACAGCAATAAATTGAATTTCCAACTTACACTGGAGCTTGGCAAGTGGAGGACAAACTTTAGAAGGGCTGCCCATCCATGCTTCTCAAACTGAAGCAATTGTTCCCAACAAAGCAGAAGAGAGGCGCCTGCTCCCCTGATTCCTTGTATTTTCTTCCTAGTGGAGTCAGATTTGCATTCTCTCCTAATCCAGTCCCACTGCCAGGGCCAAGCCCTGAGGGCTTGGATTCGCCAGAGTTCTGTATGGTCTGTGCCTGGGTTTGCCTCTGGTATAAAACATGCAGGGGGCCTGGGAGGCTTGACTTTAATCCCCAGCTGGGTCTTGGTATTTCTTTCTCATTAAGGGCGGCAGGGTTATCGGAGCTGGGAGAATGGTGACAGATAAGTTCCGTAATTCATTTCTCCCCACTCTTGCACAACCTATGAATGTCTTTGTCACATATTTTTCCTCCGGAGAGCAAACTGATTATTGTGACAATCATCACCCACCACCTGGAATTTAGCATCCCAGATGAACTGGGATGAGACTCCAGAATCTGACTGCTACCGGTAACAATGGACAGAGATTTTATATATATATATGTATTGCAAGAGCTTCACTGGCAGATCTATCATGTGCCTGCTACCAGATAAGAATCCAGTTGATTTTTATGCATATGAACTATGAAAATCACTGATAAGTACTTACAAAATTAGGTCCATTTTTACAGATAATACCCATTTTACAGGTAATAATAGAACTAGAAGGCACTCCTGAAGGAGATTTTTTGGGGGGCAGGCAAGTACTCCTTCATAAATAGCCTACTAAATTTAGCTAATACTTTACTTCTAAGAGTTGAGCTTTAAGCTCCTACACTTTGATTAATTGCTGAATTGATAGGTAAAATATTTGTTGAGTATCAGTTACTGAGTTACATGCTGGGACTTCAAAGATGATTAAAACATTGTCTTCATGCTTAGGGACTGCTCCCGCACTTCCCCTGGAGACATTTAGCAATGCATAGAGACGTCTTTGGTTGTTACAACTTGGGGTGAGGGTGCTAATACCATCTCATGTGTAGAGACCAGAGAGGCTGCTACACATCCTACAATCTATAGGACAACCTCACAGCAAAGCATAATCCAGCCCAAATATCAATAGTTTCAAGATTAAGAAACCATTCTCAGGAAGTCTTGTTAGGAGGCAGGCATCTGGACAATTACAATCAATATATTTTAATAAATGCCAGCATGGAGATAGGCATGAGGCATAATTTAAAAAGAAATAGAGAAAAGCATGGAAGCAGAGCTAATGCCTCCTCTCTCTTGCCAGTCACCACTCCCTTCTGCTCAAAGCCAGCTGTTTTCTTTCTATTGATGGAGAGGGAGTCCTGCTCTTTGTTTTTTCCTTTCCCTTGTTTGAGGTGTCTGATAATTGTGTTTAATAATAAAACTCCATACAGGTATGGAAAAAATAAGGCTGGAATGTGGGAGGAAGTTAGTATTCTTTCCCAACATGTAGGGTTCTGGGTTACTTGGAGAGCCAAAGACCCCTTAACCGTTTTGATCTTCCTTCTTCCCACTTATCTTCTTCTATGATCTTCAAACAGAACCACAGTGAGTAGAAGCATTAGACGTTCAGGTTGTGAAAATTATTGGGAAAAGCACAAATTTCCAAGCCCTGGAATCCCCTTAAAAAACTCATCAAAAAGTCATTTCCCCACCGTCGGCCTCAGTTTCTTCACATGCAAAATTAAGTCATTGAATAGATGATCCTCTAGTACTCTTCCAACATATTGAGCAAATGATTGGCTTTATATTTTTCATCTCCTGATGCCCCCTGGACCTCATAACTCCTCTTATTTTCACACTCAAGAGTTAGGGGAAAAAAATAGCATGACCCCTGTTGTGCCATGCTCTTTTTCCAGTGGGATGAAAGAGAGACTAATTGTACACCAGCTCCTGGAAGGAAAAGATACTACTCTTTCTTGTGGGCCAGGCTTTGATCAAACACTTAAAGGTATGGAAAAGGATGGTAAGAGGAGAGCAGAATGAGTGTCTGAGAGGCTGTGACTCTTCAGTAGGAGAGTATCTACCTGATCGTCCACCAGACTGTTCTTCTGTGCTAAGGACAAAACCATTTTGCAAAAGGAATTTGTTTTCCTTTCCTCTGTTTCCATTTAGCTCTCAAGACTATTTCTAAGTATGCAGGAGTAGTGAAGCATCACAGATCAGTCAAGATATGGAGAGTGGTCAATAAAAGAAAATATTCTCAGAGTTGTTGGTCTTGTTACCAAGGCATGTATAATCTCTTTCCTTTCTAAATTCCTTAATTTATCATGTGGTTAGTCATTAAATGTTCTGCTGTGATATTTTGCATTATCCACTTAACTCTGCAACTAGACTGCCTATTCCTAAAGGTCAAGAGCTGTCTCTCAGACTTTCTTGACAAATCCTACAGAGTTTACACCAGTGCTAGGCACAGAGACAGCATCATTCACTGAACAGTGGAGTGACTACAATTCCATTTCAATAAGCATCTTTCCTTGAATGCCTTTAGTTAACAAAATATCTTCATAGTTCTTTTAAAGGACTATTTATTTTTGAACACTAGTCAATATTACAAAATGGTATCATTTGGATTTATTGAATAGCACTTAGCTTGTATCAGTCTAGAGCAGTTTCTCAACTATGACACCATTAATATTTCTGTATTATTTGGGGTATTTGCAATAACCCTTTATTGTGAGGTGCTGATTTGTGCATTAGTAAATGTTTAGCAGCACCCCTGACTCTACTCGCTAATGCCAACAGCACCCCTTCCAACTGTGACAAAAATATTTCCAGATATTGCCAAATATCCCTCATTTCAGAAACAGTGACCGAGAGGAAAACACAAGAAGATTATTATCCATAAAGCATTTATCAGTTGGTAATCACCTAGTAATTCTTGAAAGATCCATTACACTAAGGCATTTAATGTATTTCTTCAAAATGCATTAGATTTACTCATACATTCATTCATTCTCCAGACATCTATTGAACATCTGCTGTTTTCTAGGTACTGTGGAGGACTCTATTATGAATAAAATATAATTCCAGATACTCAGGATGCACCACCTAGCAGTGCAGATAAAGTATGAGTCAAATATAAGACTCATTTCTATTACAAAAATTGTAATAGGGAATAATTCATGCTCTAAAATAGATAGAACTACTAAAAAATATGGTTTCCAGACTGCTAGAAGTCCATGAACTTTTAATTATTGATCCACAAAGAATGGAAGTCAAACACCTTGCTTAAGCATACTATTTATATCAGATGCTTTTTTTTTTTCTTTTCATAATAAAATTTTACCAGTGAAGGAAGCATTGCCTTTATTTACATTCTGGTGCAGGTTCCCTATTTCACTGTAGATTGGAAACAGTGTTTGGTGACCAACTCTTTGAGTAGCACTGCTCAGAAACACGGGGAAAAAAATTACTGTGCTTCACATAGGGAAGATGTGACAACCAGGTTGAAGAAATAATTGAAGAATTATTTGTAGTTCACGATGCACTTGATCTGAGGTTTGGAAGATGGATAGCTGTATTTGTCAGAATAAACTTCGTTAATAACTCCATGATTTTTCATGGCTTAACCCAGTGAAGTGTTAATTCTTGATTAAGTTGCCATTTGTC
The DNA here is from genome assembly GCF_048164855.1 of Canis lupus baileyi. Classification (NCBI taxonomy): domain Eukaryota; kingdom Metazoa; phylum Chordata; class Mammalia; order Carnivora; family Canidae; genus Canis; species Canis lupus. The sequence continues at coordinate 53,593,998 of NC_132844.1, read as the reverse complement.
ATAGGTCAACAGAGAGATTCTGTTAGTGCATTCATCAGAGGAGCAAGCTCCTTCTGTCTGTTGAAACAACATCATCTATAGTCTTGAGAGTCCTTTACTGAATTTTATTGGAAGGTAAGAAAAGAGAGTGTAGAGAAGCACATCCTTCCCAAACTCCCTCATCTATGACTTCTGATCACATGCCTACCATGTATCTTAATTCTGTTCACATTTTATTGTTGAGACTGAGTCATGCACTGCTACCCCCACAGAGCGGTCTTGGGCATGCAGTCTAGCCATATGTTAAGAAAGTGGAGGAGAGGGATCCCTGGGTGGCACAGCGGTGTGGCGCCTGCCTTTGGCCCAGGGCGTGATCCTGGAGACCCGGGATCGAATCCCACGTCAGGCTCCCTGCATGGAGCCTGCTTCTCCCTCTGCCTGTGTCTCTGCCTCTCTCTCTCTTTGTGTGACTATCATGAATAAATAAATAAAATCTTTAAAAAAAAAAAAAAGAAAGTGGAGGAGAGTATGGATATTGTTGAACACCAGGTGTGTTTTTTACAGAAATTCCCTGGTAGGCTTTTCAGGAGAATAGAAAAATGAATGTGAAAGAGTTAGTAAAAGCATCCAGGAGACAAGTCGACAAGAATCATTAGTTAACTGAAAAATATAGAGTATATGAAGAGGAGTTATAGTCTATATGGATGAAGTATCTTGTGTAGATTTCATGGATATTCTCAGTGATATAGACAATTGGTTGGACATTACTGATCTTTTAAAGTCTTCTCAAAACTTGAATGGCATTAAATGACAGTTTTCTGATTGTAATGTATAGCATGTGTAGAGTAGAAAATATAGGCATTAAGGAAGTTACAAAAGCCAAATTTCATATCCCCTGCATTTTTGTTATCCAGGGAAGAAATATTATCAATGTTTTAGTGAGTAAGAACAAGGCCTGTGATTTCAATCTGTTGGGTTTATGTTATTTCTTCACCACTTTCCATCTGGGTAATCCTGGGCAAGTTATTTCGATTCTATGCATCTGTTTATTCATCTGGCAATTATTGTGAAGATAAAATGAGAAAGTACACATAAAGGAATTAAGATGGTGCTTTTACATGATTAGAGCTCAATAAATGTTAGATAATATTATGAGTGTTTTTCTATGTTATTACTCATGTTTTTCAACTATGTAAGATTCCCATAGATGTGCTTATTAAAATATATTTAGCCAACATCTTTTCACTGGGGATTCAGTTTATTTCTTTTCATGTGTGTGAATGTGTGTGTATATGAGTTTAAATATTGCTTGAGTAAATATATTGGTATAAATATAAATATAAAGTTTTGTATCCTTATTTATTTTTATAAAATAAAATATGAGATTACTGGGTCAACAGCACATTTTTCAGCCACTTGACACATATTGCTTAAATATGTGTTCACTCCAGAATTGTGAAATTAATACTGTCACTAGCATGGTATGAGAATTTCAGTTTTCCTGACTCCCACCTACCTCAATATTAATATTTAAATACTTGGAAGGTGAAGATGATTCCTCAATTCACAGAATTTTAGAGTTCTGGTAAACCAAAATATATGATTGGATTAACTGTGTCTATTTGTGAATGTGTTTCTTAAGACCTTTCTGTGGTAATGTACATCCAAAGAGGGCTCCCTAGACTAGGTGGGATTTTTAAAACTTAAAGTAAAGTAAAAGCATTCAGCTGGATTTTGGGGGATGTACTTTGGGATCTTCAATCACATGAGATGGAAACCATCTGAAATTCATTTCTTCAATCCATTCCTTATTCATGTGCCAGAGTCTATCTAGAACACAGCTTTAGAGAATTACATGCTCAGTGCTGAAATACAGCCTTACTGGGGGACTAAATACATTTGCCATACTACAAATCACACCAGCTATAATAGTTTCCAGAGGAGGAAATAATCTAAGGTGACCAAATGTTTAAGACCTCTCTAGATGCTACTCCCCATCAATCTATGGCCATTATATGACTTTTCAGGACTATTTGAAAACAAAGATGCTATTGCCTTCAACTCCAGACTACCTGTAGGGGTTCATATCGTCTTCCAAGATCTGGGGAGACACTGATGGTAGGAATGTTGGTTTCTGAGTGTTACAACTACCTTTTATCAAAGCACCAAGTGGTTTCATTTACTTCCTGAGTATGATCCAATGCAATTCAGGCAAGTTGCAAATTCCTCATGGCAGTTCCTATTAGGACTGCCAAAACCGAAAACCAGGTGTTACCCATAAATCCCTGCAAATTACTCAACCATTAGCCTCCCTCCATCAGAGAAATGAGGGATCCTGTCATAGTGGGTTTTACCCATGTTATCTTCGAGTAATAAAACAGGACCACACACTTTCCTAAAACCAACATAATAAGAGTATGTCTCTGTGAAACCTAAATAATCATTTAGAGAGAATCATTCAATCTGCTTGCAGAATTGTTTGGAGTATGTTTTACTGAATTGACTTAAAAAAAAAAAAAAAAGACTCTGCATTTTCTGAAACACCAGCTGTTTGACATCAGAGGGTTACAACATATGCCAAAGATCAGCAACTTTGATTACCAAAAGATAATATATAATCAGTACTATGTCCAGTGCCATAATGTTAGCTGTTATTTTTGTTTCTCATTAATTGCACTGTGTTTTACTTCAGACTTAGGGCATGGCTTAGGGGAAGAGGAAACAGAAAAGGACGAAAAGAGAGGAAATGAAGTACAGAATGGGAGACTGGCAGGGGTGGGGAGAGGGCAAGGAGGAAAAGGCAAAGGAAGAAAGAATAGATGGAGGAAGGAAGGGAAGAAGGATAAAAGGGAGGGAGAGAAGAAAATGTACCATTCTCTCTTAATGCTGACCTTTGGATTAGAATGGAATGATTTTGTCCATTCATCCTTCCCTTCCTCTGCAGCATATATACACCACTCTCCCCAAGTCATAGTTTCTATCAAAGGGAGCATTGCTCATCGAAAAGACATCAATAGCATTCAGTAATAATTAGTGGACAGAGCCATGGAACAAGGGATCTACTTTCACTGCAGGAGTTGACAGGAAAAATTGTCTTTGCTCAAATGGTCATGAATAACACCATGATCCAGGTGTTTAAAGATGCAAAAGCAATTAGCTTTTGGTCTTTCACAACCCCTGATCATAGAGAATTATCAAATTGGAATGACCTTCATCTTGCTGTGTCCGTTTTGATCTGCTCCCATTTTTAATTAATGATGGGTGTTTTAAAAATGATGTTATGGACAGAAAAATAAAATCTGGCACTTTTTTTCTTACAAAAAAAAGAAATTAATGGGGAAGATATTAATTAAGTGGGACCAACTTGCACATCATATTCAAGATATTACTAGCTTTAATAAGCTAATAAAAATAATTAGGGAAATTTCAAAATAACCGAGTGAATTCCTCATGTTTTCTGGGTATAATTACTTTGACTGCACTGTTAATTTTTCCCATGGATTACTTACTTATAATTAGTGCCCATTTGTGACAAGAAAACAAAAACCACAATATCTCAGTAAATGGCATCACCCTATCAACTACATTGCCTCGGTCAGAAACTTGGGCCTTACACCTCCTCTATCTCTCTTTCACATATCTGACCTATTGTCAAGTCCAGTTCCTTTTTCCACAAGAGTTGATCGTGTATCCCTCCATCACACCAGATGCTCTTCAAGCTACCACCATCTCCAGCCTGTTGCACTGTTACAACCTTTTTACTGGTATCTGTAGCCTCCAATCCATACTGCAGCCAGTTGTCTTTTAAAAATATTAAATGGAAGCTTAAATTTATGTTGATATTTAAAGTTACTTAAATATAAAGCAACTCTTCATTGTTTTTTGGCATAAAGACCCAAATCTTTAGGATGACTACAAAGTTCTGCTCATTCAGTTCTCGGTCTTCCCCTCCAGCCCTATTTATATCACTTTCTACCCTAAGTATTCAACTCTTACAGAGGTTATTTTTACAGACTGTTCACTTCTGTTATGACACATATCTTACCAGGTAACTATATATATGCATATATATTTATATTTACATTTATTTTTACATTTATGTATTTATAGATATATTTATACTTATTTGCTTATTTATCATTTGCAATTTTTTTCATTTGAGGGCAGTGGTCAGTACTGCTACCATAAACATCTGTGTATGGGTTTTTGTGTGAACATAAATTTTCATTTCTTTAGAGTAAATACTCAGGGGTATGATTGTGGGATCAAATGATGAATATATGTTCAATTTTATAAGAAACGCCAAACTGTTTTCCACAGTGGTTGTACCATTTTGTATTCCCACTAGGAATGTGTGAAAGATCCAGGTGCTCATCACCCTCATCTGCATTTGATTCTGTATATTTTATTTTAACGATCTCAACAATGTGCTACTACTATTTGATTTTTACAGGAAACTGGGCTAGCATGCTAAGAAACACACCCCCAAAGTCATACAACTTGTTCACAAAAGAGGTTAGATTCCAATCCACTCACTCTCCATTACTAAGGGATTAATGATACACTAGCTAACTATGAGGGGCAAATAAGACTAATTTATAGAATTTAATTTATTGCATGGAGAATTAATGACTCAATTATATTTATATTTTAACACTGAAAGGTAATTAGTTATGACTTCAGTCCTTTTGTTTTGAATAGGAGTCTGTATTAGCATTGACTTAACCTGGGTTCCGGAAATGAAATACAGGCTAGATTACTTTCAAACAATGATTTAAAATTCAAATACATTGTCTTTCCTGAGTAACATAATGGATAAATATTGCCAGGGAGTCAGAAAACTGGGTATGAATTTTGAAAACAATTGAAAATGACGTTAGTTTCTGAGCATTAATTTCTTTAGCCATAAATTGAGGAAAATAATGGCCGGTGTTCTGGAAGCTCTTTTCCCACTGGCTCTACTTGCTTTGATTTTGGTGACAGGCACTTATGACTGATGAAAGCCCTCCTCCCCCCCAAAAAAGAGTTCAAAAACTTTTTATTTTGAATTGACAATAGAATGGAAGAAGAATATAATTATATTTTTAAAATTCCTCTCCACTGATATTGTCTCAAGTTCTTTTTTGCCTACACTACAAGCAGTAGTTATTTGATTGCATAACACTTACCTCCAGAATTTTTTTCATGTGAACAACTTATAAACTGTACTTCAGTATTTGCATGGTAGTCAATTCTTTCCACTTGTAATTTCCTTGCCAATATTGTTATTCCTTAAAAATTATATTTTCCCTGGTCAGCAGGACTTGACCATAGGGTACTTTTAGGGAGGATGGTGACTCTGTTGATATGATTTCATCTTCAATTATTATTC